>NC_091618.1:126145000-136014743 GCF_027580195.1 Bos mutus
GATAGGAAGAACTGATCCACCTGATGCTGGGAAAGATTGAAGGCAGGAGGAGAAGGGGACAACAGAGGATGAGATGGTTGGATGGTATCACTGACTCAACGGACATGAGTTTGAGTAAGCTATGGGAGTTGGTGATGGACAGGGAGGCCTGGCATGCTGCAGTCCATGGGGTCCCAAAGAGTCAGACACGGCTGAGCGACTGAACTGAACTGAAGCATTTAAAGAAAGTTGTTGACATGTGCCCTCCACCCTCAAACTAGGTTTGGTAACCTCTCATTACAAAGATTTTAGGAATCATCTAGGCACTTTCCTAAAGCCTGAAATTAACTCGATAAACCTAATACACCAAAGGAGTTCACCGTTAGGCACTCCTCAAATAAAAGGAAACCTTCTCCATTTCTTCATAAACCTCCACAATAATCTGAGTGCACGCCGCACTCGCCAGTAAACTGGCCCTGCTCCACCTGGGAACGAGAAGAAGGTAACTCCGTACCCTGCCCTCCAACCAGCCCTGAGTTGCTATTGATGTTCGGCAGTCATCCAGAATCGGAGAAGGTAATGGCACCCCACTCCAGTACTCTTGCCTGGAAAATCCCATGGACAGAGGAGCCTGGTAGGCTGCAGTCCATGGGGTCGCTAAGGGTCGGACACGACTGGAGTGACAGCAGCAGCAGCAGTCATCCAGAATGGAGATAATACAGATGACTGCTAATCCAGCCGGCAAGAAGAGCCTCCACCCAAGACGAAGATGGGCAAAAGTCGCACATCGTCAGCGAAACAGACTGTGTAGGGACAACACAAACGCAGTGGGTTCCAATCTGTTTCCCCCAACTATCACCGAGCCTGCGGCAATCTAGCAAAGGCCAGGCGACTGAGCAACATGACGTGTAACGCGCATTTTCCCACGTCTCGTCTCCTCCCCCTCCTGGCCCGCCGACGCATAAACGCAGGCGCAGATTCGCTTCCGGGTTCCGGTCCTCACTACCCACCATGCTCTGCAGCACCAACCTGTCGCAAAGGCCGCATTCCGGCGGCGCGTGAGCGAGTAGCTTTACGTGCTGTGCGGCGGCAACGGCGGCGCGCGTCTTCCTCCTCTTCCTACCGCGGGGCCGGAGTCCCTGAGGGAGTCCAGCAGCGCTTAAGTCTGGCCGGCGCGACCTGTCTCCGCAATGCCCCCCAAGAAACAGGCTCAGGCCGGGGGCAGCAAAAAGGCGGAGCAGAAAAAGAAGGAGAAGATTATCGAAGTGAGTACCTAGTCCCCTCCCCCACTCACGCCGCGAGTTCTCAGGAAAGCAGCCTCCCGGTTCCCCGGTCCCCGACTACTCCTGTTCGCGTCTTCCGGGCCCACGTGCCCCTTGCTTTGGCTCTGTGTGCCCACAGCCCCTTCTCCAGCCTCCTGCTGACGCTCGCTGCCTCTCATCGCTATAGTGACGCCGCGGGCGCCCCCGCACTCAGCCTTTGCTTCTCCGCCCCACACAGCCGCCTTCACCGACTCCCGTACGAAACGACCCCCACCCCCACCCCAGTGCCCTCACAGGGTTGTGTCCGCTAGTCACCGAAATTGAAGACGTTTCTAGGCTTGTGTTAAAAAAGAAAAATACGCTGAACTGTCTGGGACCACACTTTTTCTGGAAGGTCGACTTATTACGAGCCTTTGTGTTTCGTGTTTCTTTACCCATCACCTAGGAGTAGTGGTTACTTCCTTCAAGCCAACAGATTACTTCTTCGTGACATTTTTCGATCCACTTCTAAACTGTTTGAGGTCACATGAAGAGAGGAGATTTCTTTCATATCGTGTCACATCGTCTTGTACATGACGCTTGTCACATAGGTTCTGGATTAAATTAAATCGAAAGACGTTTTAAGGCAGATGAGGTTTCTTGTCACTAGCTGCGTTGTATCTGAATTTGTTATATATTTATGTAAATTCATTTAGTTCACTGATTCTATTGCCTTTTAATGGCAGAGCGACGCTATTGACGTTCTTAAATGTTTTATGTTTGTAGTCCAACGACTGTATCAGTGAATTTCCTTAAGATAATGAACCGTGTTTGAGATAACATAAACGTATCGTATGGACTTCTCTGGTGACTCAGTGGTAAAGAACCCGCCTGCCAATGCAGAAGACGCGGATTCAGTCCCTGCCTCAGGAAGACCCCTGGAGAAGGAAATGGCAACCCACTCCAGTATTCTTGTCTGGGAAATCCCATGGGCAGAGGGCTGGCGGGCTACAGTCCATGGGGTCGCAAGAGTCCGACGCGACTTAGCTACTAAACAACAAGGTATTTCTTCCCGTATTCCTGCTATTAATCACTCCCAATTAAACAGTTCCTCGTGTGCGTTAGAAGTAGTTGGAAAAGCCATGACCATTTTCCTACATGATATGTATCTGAATAATTAATGGAGAGCCGTTTCTGGAATAGTTAACTTTTCATTAGAACACGAAAAACATATTGGGTGTTTTGAAATGAGATATTTATTTGTAAATGATTATTTTAATATTTGGTATTTGTAGCCTTGAAAAATAATAGCAGTGAAAGCCCTCAGGGTTTCATTGTATAAACCTAATCAGAACTTGTGTTTGTCAAAATTTCACAAAATTTTTAGTGTGTTAATTGGATTTAACTAACATGCTTACTTAGAATTCTAGTAGCTTTGGCCAGGTTCCGGCTCTGAAGCAGAACATATATTCTTACCGCCAATTTGTGCTATTTAAGAACTGTCATGAAGTAGCATAACTAGAGATTTGAAAACAGTCATTGTCACCTTCACATCTGTGTCTGCTGTACCTTTTTGAACAATCTGGACTCTTGACTCTTGGTAAATATCTGGGGATGGTTACCTGATGGCATTTGGTGCTATGTAAACCAAGGGCATTTTAGGGATGGCATTTCACTTGTTAGCTTCCTTTACTGAGGTTGAATTAACACATTCAACCATGATGCAAAGTAAAACTCACATATAGACATGGAATTAAATATTACATGACAGTTTAAGTATACTTTATGCATTATTGAGTTTTATCTGTGTACAGTTTTTATTTTTAAATATTTAATTTTGTTTTAAGCAGTTGTATTTGAAAATTATAGTATTCCCATAACTAAAAATGATAGCTATGGATTTATTCATCTTGTAACAAGGTTATTTTTAAGGTAAAGAGAAGAGGACTTTAGTTTCATTAATGAAGACTTCACCAAAGAAAAATGGAAAATAGACAGCTGTATTCTTTAGCCAAAAATATTAGAATAGTGGGATTAAGTCTTTCTTAGTAAATTTTTTTTTAAATGGTAGTCTGCTGCTTAGATGTCTATTGTAAATTGTAGGTATAAGTTTTATCATTTTTTTGTGAAACTAGATTAGTAGAGAATACTATGTTATTCAGCCTGGTTAGGAAACAGTATATTCCATTTCATCCAGAAAAGCACTTCTATCATTTTTTGGTACAATTTGCATAATCTGAATACTGTAAATAGAAAGGCTTTTTATTTATTACCAAAGCCTTTAAAAGTTAAGATGAAGTAAAATATATATATATTTTTTTAACACATACTACACATTTTTAATTTTATATACAACTTCTAAAGGTTACTTTCCATTGACAGTTATTACAAAATATTGACTATATTCCCCATGTTGTACAGTACATCCTTGAGCTTATCTCACACAATATTTTGTACCTCACATTCCTCCACCCCTATATTGTCCCCCCGTAACTGCTAGTCTGCTTTTTTTATAATTTTTTTTTTGTATTTTTAGAGTCCACATATAAGTGAGTTGTCTTTCTCTGTCTTATTTCACTTAGTATAATATTCTTCAGGTCCACCCATGTTGCTACAAATGGCAACAGTTTATTCTTTTTTGTGGCTAAGGTGTATTTCACACTATATATACCACATCTTCCTTATCTATTAATATGCAATGGACATGTAGGTTGCTTCCACACCTTGGTAATTGTAAACAATGCTGCTGTGAACACTGGGTTGCATGTATCTTTTCAAATTAGTGATTTGGTTTGGTTTGTTCCTAGGGGTATACCCAGGAGAGGAATTGCTGAGTCATATAATCTGTTTTTGGTGACAGTATACTTTGCAACAAACTTACAGTGAACATGTGACAGTTGAAATCTGGTTCATACTGATAATTGAATTTTATTACCATAATTTTTGTTTAAAAAGTATTGTCTATATTTGACACGTGAAAGGTTAACATTTCAGAGTCTGGTTAATTTTGGAACGTTTATAGGCGTATGACCAGAAATTTCTAAATTCACCAAAAATTGAAAGTTAAGTAGAACATATGCTTTTAAGCAGCACTTTTGAAGAGATTTAAAATAAGTGGTTATACTACCCACCTGTCCCCTCTTCTATACCTCTGTTGCTTCCACTGCCACCGTCTTAGACACCCACTGTAGAACAACAGCATACATAGGTTTTGAGAACTTTAGGAAGTAAAAAGAGGCATGAGAGGCAGCATAATTTAATGAAAGAAGCAGCAGCTCGAGGCCAAATAGACCTGGGTTTGAGTCCCATATTTTGCATTAAAATTTCAAACTAGTTTAGGCAAGTTACCTGACCTATCTAAACCACAATTTCTCATTAGCAAAATGGAGCTAATTCCTATTATTCCAGAACTGTGGGTTAAATGAGATGACATGTAAAGTACCTGACATATGTTCAATTAATAACAGCTGTTGTTAATTCATTACTATAAAAAGAACTAGTTAGGGACATTAATCAGACTGACCACTGTTGATACAGTGCTTACTTTCTGTCACTTAAAATAATTAACTTATAATGTCTGCATTTTTTTCTTTCCCTGTTTAAACTCCCCAAAATTTCATGAATTCATTTGCATTTATAAGTATTTGCTTCCCTGGTGGCTCAGATAGTAAAGAATCTGCTTGCACTGCGGGAGACCTGGGTTTGATCCCTGGATTGGGAAGATCCCCTGAAGAAGGGAGTGGCTACCTACTCCAGTATTCTGGCCTGGAGAATTCCATGGACAGAGGACCCTGGTTGGCTAACAGTCCATGGGGTCACAAAGAGTCAGACAGGACTAAGTGACTTTCGCTTTCTTTATGAAATGAATATATCAGAAAGGGTTATGGTTCTGTTCAGCATTCATACAGTTGTCTCAAATGGCATATACTATTTGCTTTCTTTGGCTAAAATTTAATAAACTGAAATCAACTTTGGGAAATGGAAGGTTTGTTAATGGAAAGGGGGAGATAATCTGGGTTAGGGCAGGCAAATAAAGGATGCCCAGCTAAGGCCTTGTAGTAGCAAAGAAGTAGTAATTGAAACTTAGAGGGGCAGGATCCAGGTGTGTAAAGGATGGAGAAAGAAGTGATTCTTGTTGCCAGTGAAAAACTTCGGCTAAGGTCAACTGTTTATTACCTGAAGCTGGATTAACCAGAAGCAAAATATCCATTGCATAGATGGACAAAAAAAAAATACTAAGAGGGCATGTGGGGATGAAACTAATAAGGTAGAACAGTGCTGGCCTTTGTTCACACTGGTGAACAAAAGGAGGACTCCAGTTATGTTTGAGCACTGTTTATTATTGACCTGCCCTCACACCCTCTTCCTTTTTTCAAATATCTTAATTTAAGATGTAGAGGCTGGTCTGTAAAAGAAGTAGGATTACTTAAGGGTAAGAAGAAGGGGGAGAAAGTGTCAGTTTTAAGTCAGGTTTGGAGTTCACTTAATGTTAAGGCTTTTGAAGCCTCTGGGAGCCATCCTTTTAGAATTACTGCCTGATCGCTAAACTTATTTGTATTTTATTTCCCATGCCTGAAACACACATTGTTCTTTCCTTATCACCTTACCTTTGGGACCTTATTAATCTAATGAGAACCACTATTTCCCTAGGGATGAGTGTAACCTCTAGTCTTCCCATCTACTATTCCCTCGACCCTTAAATCCAGGTTAATCTTGAGATAAGGGTCTCGCCTATATTCAAGAAGGGAGAGGGAGGCTTTTAAGTATTCCAAATTGTAAACTATCCTGTTTTCAAGAGGTACTGTTGGTGTGTCAGGTCCACAGTGTAGTATTCAGAAAACTTTGTTTACCAACCGACCCTGTAACTTAACTGGTTTCTCTGGGAAGTAGTTTTTCATGGTGGAAAGAACAAGAACGTGGCTTAGACTCAAATAATACCTGAACCAGACACGGATCTCAGTGTCTGGTGGAAAGAAAGGAAGAGAAGCAAGCCATCTACAAGTGATAAATTTTACACAGCTCCTTTAATTCCCTCACTGAAGTAAGTATTATTAACCTTTTTGCATTTGAAGAAAGAGAAACAGGTTAAATAATTTGCCCAAGGTTATTATTAAGGCAGCAAGTGGCAGAGTTAGGATTTTGGTTCCCGAGTCCTTCCTGTTAACCACTGTGCTCCACCTCCTTGTAATAAGTCTTTTGACTTGCACTGCAGTCCTGAGATGCTACTAAGTTGAGACCCAATCTACAAATAAGAAAACTGGCAAAGAAGGTAATTTGTCCAGTTCTGTTTGGTACTGGAGCTTAGGCACTCTAACTCCAGAGCTTATACTCTATAAATCGTTACACTGTATAGCCTGCCCCTTATTAGCAGTGTTACTTCAGAAGAATTGAGTTTCAATATTCACATTTACAGAATGAGATAATATGATCTTTAAGAGGATTCAATAAAGTTATATATTCAGGAGTTTATATTTAGTGAATGCTAGATGTAAATAAGTGTCCTTTATCTCTGGAAAAAACAATAATTTCCAAGTTCTAATTAGAGACTTTCCAAATACAACTCATTCATTATCTCTTTAGACTGGTTAATTATGTGCTAACGCAGTGTAATTAAACGTGGAAAACTGTTTTTCTTCTGGGATCTGGAGCCTTACACCTCTACCAGAAGTTCTTGTCATGAATACTTACTTTCTAGCTGGCCAGCACCCGTTAGAGGACTTTTTTCTTTCCTAAATCTTCATATATCAGTACCTATCTTTCTGTTTGGCCTTGCTTAATTCTTAGTTTGCTTCTCCTCTGTATTAATACGGAAAGCATGAACTGAACCCCAGACAGGCTCTCCTCTGGCGAGGCATGTGTAGATGGTGTTGCACTTCCATGCTAGTAACACTTTAATCTGAGGTTTTCCATCCCTTCATGAGACCTCATTTTTTTGTAAAAGGAAAGTACTTTATGGCATTTCATACCTGGTTGCTGTATGCAGTCATCTCTCCATATGTCACTTTACTGTTAACCATTTTTTTCTTCTAATTGGATTGCGTATTAAACTCTATAAAAACAAGGGAAGCCAACCATATTTTAAAAAAAAATACAGAGAATATCAGTTTGTATATGCCACCTACTACCTTTTTTTATATGCATAGGCTGTAGGAAATTCATGTAGAATTTTGTAATATAATGCAGTGTTAAAGCATAGGCATTTAAGTAGGGAAACTGAAGTTTTGCTATATGGATGGATATAGATGAGATGAACAAAGAGCTGTTTCCCAATGAGATATACTCTTTTAGAACTAAAATCCTCTTGAACTTTGTGATCTTGAGAGCATTGAAAGATATGTTTTATTAATTTTTTCCACTTCCAGTTTGTTCGCATACATATATAAGTATTCTTTACCTATAATAACTTTCTTCTCCCTACCCTGTCCCTTCCCTTAGAAATAATATCTAAAATAAAGGCTTTAAAATAGCCACTTAATTTTTTTCAGATTGAATGCCTCTCAAAAGATCTCAGGTGAATTTAAGACCTTTTTGCCTCTTTCTTCCTTTTGGAGACTCACTTATAAACAAGAGTATGAAAGAAATCCAAACTCTGACTTGAAATTAGGAGACATCTATAATTTTGAACCTCAGCGTATGAAAACTGATAGTGGATGGATGATGAATTGGTTAACTGATCTTGTAGAACAGAGCAGTTGGGCCTGAGTGCCCACCAGGAGTGTGCCATTGAGAAGTAAGTAGATTTGCTCTGCAAATTTTTGCAGAAACTCAACTGTGGCAGGTACTAGGTAATGCAGAAGGCAAGTGATTGAAAATTGAGGGTTTAAAGTACAGAAGTAGCTGATAGTTTTTGTTTATTACCCCTGCAAGAAAGAGGGTGGAGGTTATAAATAAGGAGGCCTCTCTGCTTCTGTAACTAGGCACAAATGATGTGGGAGACATGGTTAAAATGTGAGCCTGAAAAGAGCCACTAAGATGTCCATGTAGTAAACTAAGAGACACCTTATCCTACCTGCTCTCTTTTACAATCCTCTAGCCAGACTTGTTGCTGTCCTCACTGAAAGATCCTTCTCAAGAGAAAGAGAAAAGACAGGAGAAAAGACTTTCAGATACCAGTGTTTGGTGGTTTCCTGACAGGCTTTTCACCTTGGGGTGAAGCTCACTCAGTCTAGCCTCCTGTGTTACTTTCCTAGGGTTCTCATACAAATTACCACAAATTGGGTGACTTGAAAAAACAGAAATTTATTCTCTCACAGATACGGGGGCTAGAAATCTGAAATCTGGTACAGGCAGGACAGTGATCCCCCTGAAGACTCTAGGGAAGAATCTTCCCTTGCCTTTTCCCAGTTTCTGGTGGCTTCCAGCTGTCTTTGGCATTCCTTGGCCTGGAAGCTGTATCACTGTAATCTGTTTGCCTCTTTCTGCACATTGCCTTCTCTCTAAACCTGTTTACCTTTTTCTTCTCTTATATAGATACTAGTCATTGGATATGTAATCCAGTGTGTCTTCGTCTTAATTTATTATAGCTACAAAGACCTTTTTCCAAATAAAATCACATTCTGAGGTCTAGGTAGACATGAATCTGAGGGGGACACTCTTCATCCTACTGCAGCATAAGTAGTCAAAGACTATCATTTCGTACATATAATGCGCATTCCACAAGTGATAGCTGCTATGTATTAATAGCTTTCCCAAAGTACTATTTGATAATATTCCAAATTTAAAGTGTTGCTTTTTAGTTAGGAATACTTCAATTTTAATATTCCCATTTTAGCAACAGCTAGTAATGCATGCATTTTAAATTTGAGTTCTTTAAGTGTTTAGAGAGGATAGTTTATTACCCAAGAAACCAATTCAGAACTTAATGTATCTGCTTATGCAGTATTCCCCAAAATGTGTTAGTAGTAAGTTCATAATCCCTCATTTTTTGCTGAGAAAAATGCTTTCTGAGGTAAAGTCAGATTTAGAAGATTTAGGATGGCTGCCTTCTCTCTGGGTAAAGGTTTTCAGATATCATGTGCTTAAGAATTAGAAACCCTGTTGAATAAGCATTTTCCTAAACTTACTTGATTGTTGAACTAATTATCCTGCTGTAACAACTCTGCATATCCTGTAATACTGATATTCTAAAACAATTCAGAAAAAGCATCATCAACTAACAAGTTTAATGATGATAGTTATAAGAATGTATTGAATTCTAATGTATCATTAATATAAATTGCTAACATATTTCAATACTGTTTCTCCTTTAGGACAAAACTTTTGGTCTGAAGAATAAGAAAGGAGCAAAGCAACAGAAGTTTATCAAGGCTGTCACTCATCAAGTTAAATTTGGTCAACAGAATCCACGTCAGGTAAGTAACTTAAATTTCTGCATTTTCTTCATATGGATGTAATACAACATTGTTGCAGATAAAAATGTTTGGTGCCATAATTGTGTTTCAAAACAGAATCCTACTCTGTAAACTTACCTGCATCTTGTCTTGGTTACTCAGCAATATCTTCTAGATATTCTTTCAAACCATTTTTATATAGCTCTAATTTATTGTAATGGCTGCATACTGTTTTATGATGTGGATGTACTATATCCATTTTTTCACCCTTTATAAGTAATCACTTTGTTTCCAGCTTTCTGACTTTAAGAACAGTTCTACAAGAAATTCTCTTGTACAGGTGTTTTTACGTGCATTTGTGCTTTTTATTTATGTAGCATAAATTATCTGGTGACACATTTCTAAATAAAGGGAAATGAACTTCTAATTTTAAGAAGTTTGCCTGATCATTCTCCATAGAGATTGTAATACTTGACATTTTCATTTGTAGTGCATGAGTTATATGTACTAAAGCTCTTTTTAATGTTTTCCAATCTGATTAAGTATAAAGTGATACCTCATTTTTCTTTTCCTTATTCCTAGTGAGTTTGAAAATTTTCTTAAGCTTTTTGACTGTTTGAGTCTCTACTTCTCTGACTTTTCTATTCACATCCTTTGTTTTTTTGTTTTTTTGTCTTTTCATTGGCAACTTGTGAGAGAGATATAGATAATTTGTGATGTTTCTGTTACATTTTGCTGTACAACAGTCCACATTATAGATAATTTGTGATGTTTCTGTTACATTTTTCTGTGCAACAGTTTTTAGTTTTTGTACTGTCAGATATGTGTAGCTTTTCTTTTATATGGTTGAAGAGGTCTCCCCTGCCACTAGATGATGTGTTTATCCTAGATTTTTTTCTGACTATTTACAGTCTATAATTTATCATATAAATTCATTTTGCATCATATTTCCTTTCAAATAAATAGCTAGCATCGTTTATCACACTGAATTGAAACATCCCTATTGACATATATGAAAGTCTCATATATGTTCAGATCTATTTCTAGATTCTCTTTTCTGTCTTTCCCTAAAGCAGTACTGCATCGATTTTGATTCTAGTGGCCTAGTAACATATTCTGTTAGCTAATAAGGCAAGTCCTTTCCCTTAAGATGTTACTCCTTTTCTGTTTTTCTTGGCTGTTCTTAGGCATTTATTTTTTCAGATGAATTTTGGAATTATTTTTATCAATTGGCAACTCATTCAAAAAACTTTAAACACATTTTCTTCAAATCTCTGTATTCTCCTTTCTTTTTTTAAAATGTAGATCTTTCGCTTTGAGTTTAGGATTTTACAGACACAGACATTTATTTTACTTTTTTCACCACCATATCTCCTTTTCCTTAATTTGGAAACACTTTTTTTTCCATCTGAAAATACCAGAATATATATTCATAAGATGGTTAACTTCTATCACTGATTCTGTCTACAGATTAGTACTTCCAACACTTTTCTTTCTCTTATACATGGTTTGACTCAAGAGCCAAAAGCTTGATCTTGTACATTGCTGACTTAGCAGCCTGGTCTAATAAAAACGTATGCTCAGGCTTTGGAATCGAATCTGCTTGAGCATGCATCCCTCTGTCGTATTTGTTTTATGATCTTAAATTTGTCCGACTCTCTGCGACCCCATGGACTGTAGCCCACCAGGCTCCTCCGTCCATGGGATTCTCCAGGCAAGAATACTGGAGTGGGTTGCCATTTCCTTCTCCAGGTATTTAATGACACTGGTCTTCAATTTGTAGTACAGTGAAAGGTCAATTACCCTTGCAGGGTTTCTGTGATAGTTAAATGAGAAGATAATGTAAATCTTCTGGCATAATGTAAGGATTCCTTTCAAACATGTTTCCTCTTCCTATTTTTTCTTCCAGTGGGAAGTATCTTGACTGGTAATTTAAAATTTCATCAACCTGAGAAAGCCATAAAATGTTTTGTGGACTTGAGAGTACTTTCAGTAATACATTGTTTATAATCTCTTGGGTAACTGGCCTTTTATCTGTGAACTTGAGGTATCTAACCACCATACTTAACACTGGAAATGAGCAGCAGTCTTACTGTTAGAGCCAGGCAAAAGATCCTCCCCCCCCCCCACCCCCACCAAACCCTGTGCTGCAGAGGATGACCCTACTTTGTGTCTCTTCTAGACATGTTTCTCCCCACACCAGCTCAGGGCCTCAAAGTCCCTTACCCCGAGTCCATCTTAGGATATACTGACTGCCTGTGTGGCTGAAGTAGTCACAGCGAGGGTATGTCCTGGGAGTATGGGCAGAGTCTGGATCCAGACCATGTCCTCCGCTGCTCCTTCTGTCTCCCCACACACATGTGGTGGGATGAAACTCGGGGTAGAAAGAGGAGCAGCCAGAGATTGATTCTTGCTTTACTGCCGTGCTCCATGTGCAACTCCATGAAACCTGAGTGTTTTAAATTTGAACCTGCTCTTCCATGCCACAAGGTATGTTTGTCAAGTAGGGGTACAAATTATACTTTACTTAACAATAGTTTGATTTCTGACATAAATACTTGTAAAAATGGTTCTGGTCCCCACAAACATCTGATACAAAGAATACTTTTATTAAAAATAAAGTGACTTAAATTTTTATTTTTAGAAAACTTTTCTCATTGTTCTGTTTAAACACATCTGACCACATCATCAAAGCCAGGATTTAGAATGTCTTTAAGCCTATTATAATACTTGCCCAGTTCTTTCCTAAAATTTCCTTTCCCTTTAATACTGTTTTTGTCCTGGATTTCTACTTACTTGATGTTTCTTTGTTCCTTTAACAGGCTTTTTAGGTTCTTTCGGCTTGTTTAATATTAATATTATTCAGGGTACTGTTCTCTGCTCTTATACTTTTTATGGTGCCCAGGCATAATCTCATACACACCCAAAGTTTATTATCTGTAAGCAGCTATTTCTAAAATCTTTATCTCAAAGCAGACTTCTGTCCAGGAATCAAGATCCATGTCCAGCTGCCTTCTAAATAATCCACCTTTCTGCCCTGTCAGCATCTCATACCAAGTATGTCTAAAACTGAGCTCATCTCCACCTCCTGCCATGAAACCTGTTCCTCCTGTATTCCCAGTCTTGTTTAGCATCACTAACCATACAAATGATAATCCTAGACTCCTCCCTCTCCCTGATACCTCATGTCCAGTCAGTCACTTAGTCCTAACACTTTTATCCTTAACAGCTTTATTCCACCTTTTCTCCATCCTTGCTACTAATGCCTGTTTTAAGCGCCTATGCTTTCTTGGCTACAGCAATTGCATTAGCCTCCTAATTTTCCTTGCCTTCTTTCGTGGACCCCTTACAGTCCACTCTTCATAAAGTTGTTATTGTGATCTTTATGAAATGCAGTCTGATTGTGTCACTTGGCTTACTTTAAACTCTTGAATCTCACCCTGTCCACCTGTTGATACAGTCAACATTTTTCATTGATGTCTATCATACCTGATTCATCTTTGCATTGGTTGGAGCTTCTGTTTCTGCATTTCTTGCTTATTGAAAGAATTCATCCGTAAAGTATTAGCTCAGTCTAATTTTCTTAGGCGTATAAGCATTCTTTGTTTCCAGAGCACCGTGTATTATATTATAGTTGCTGACATGTCTGTCTTCCCACTAGATTCTGAGCTTCTTTAAATAAGCATCTTTGTCTTTTCATCTTTGTATTCCCTGTCATCTAACATAGGACCTGACATATAAATGTTTGGATGAAACCTCTAATCATATTAGGTATGTAAATTGTGTGCCTGGAACTACGTCATATGTCATGTTTGTTTTGTTTTGTTTGGTCTCCCACATTGACCTAGCCCAGTGTTTTTCCCAAGGGTACTTAAAGGTGTTTGGGTTGGTGCAGTTCTTTATTTGTGTGGGACTGTGCATTTTAGGATGTTTATATCTCTGATCTTCAAAATGCACCTACTTATTTCTGGGGAGTAGGTTGTTGTCACAAGAAGAAATTTCCAGGTGAGAACCATTTGCTAAAAAATGCTGGGCATGTAGCATATGCTTAATAAATGCTATCGCTGCAAGCTTTTAAATACGCTCTTAACTCGGCATGGTACCATGTATAGGTTTTTTTATAAGAGTCAATTGCTCTACAAGATTTAGCAATTTCATTTACTAGTTTGACACACCATTTAATATATACTGGAAGGCCATTGTAACATTGATATTAAGAAGTAAGAACTATATACATGTAATATGTGATTGTCTTCGTTATGTCAGTGATATAGATATTACTGTGTAGTGAAAACAGTTTTGTTATATTACATCAAATTTATATATCATACCTGGTAATATTATAGGTAGCACAAAGTGAAGCTGAAAAGAAGTTGAAGAAAGATGACAAGAAGAAAGAATTGCAAGAGCTAAATGAGTTGTTCAAACCTGTAGTTGCTGCTCAAAAAATAAGTAAAGGTAAACTTTAAATTTCAAAAGTGTTTTTACCAATGTAATTCATATTTGAAAACTCTTAAATGTTTTCATCAGTTGTATATGCTGTGAAAATAATAACTCTGTCAAAATTATCAATGTCGATTCTTATTCCTTTTATATGTGCATGGCTGTGTCATACAACTGTTAAATCCAGCCATTAGCCCTCCACCCTGCATAAGGGAAAATTAAGGATTTCGGCAGTCTACTAGTTGATTTATAACCTTTGATCTTTGGTAGTAGACAAAACAAACCTGTGGTTATAAAAACTACAAATCCCAAACTCTTGGCACTGCAAGTACATTTATATTTATATTTCTCTTTTGCCTCTTACCTCATTGACTCCAACTAGACAAGTAACTATAGAATAACATGCACTTACTTGGTTTCCTACCCCCTTGCTCTCTTTTTTGGTAAGAATAAAGGAATCAAATACAGATATAATATGCTATAGAAAGAACCTCAAAGAAATGTCTTAATATTCATCTATATGTGTGGTATTTCCTTTCACACCAGTGAACAGAAAATAACAAATTAACCAAAAGTAATTATATCTTACAAAGAAGCTGTACTTTGTTATCTGGCAGTTTTTAATGTAAATACCATGTGCTATTTGACTTAGGTGCAGATCCCAAATCCGTAGTATGTGCATTCTTCAAGCAAGGACAGTGTACTAAAGGAGATAAGTGTAAGTTCTCTCATGACTTGACTCTGGAGAGAAAATGTGAAAAGCGAAGTGTTTACATTGATGCAAGAGATGAAGAACTTGAGAAAGGTATTTTTTTTTAAAGATATATTCTTAAATATATTTTGATTTGTTGTTACTAAAATATTTAGTAGCTTGAAGACCATTTCAGTCTTAGTAGGACTGTGTTTGTCCTGAAGAATAGTTTGTTGTTTTTTGTAAAATCTGAATTTATCATATTATGTCCTTTAAGTAAATGAAGATATTTAAAAACCGGTGGCTTGTTTTGTATTTGTCTTTCACACTTTGTTCTAGTACTACCTTCTCATTTGCCTGAATTACTTAGATTTGGTGAAAATCTCACAACACCGTTTATTCTTACCTTTGGTGTTTTAAAGGAAATGTGTTAGGTCATGAGTTTTATATGACTTTATAAAAGTCTTTATATACTTTATATACAGCTTTCTTGTGTAAGGATATATGCAAAGTATTTTGGGGACAGTAAACAAAATTAACAGTATTTATTCTCCACATCACTCTCTATTTAGATACTATGGATAATTGGGATGAGAAAAAACTGGAAGAAGTTGTGAACAAGAAGCACGGTGAGGCGGAAAAGAAAAAACCAAAAACTCAAATAGTATGTCCTTTTCTTGAATTGAGTTGCTTTGGTATTTATCATTAGGGAGAGTTATGTGGCAAGATATTTCTGGTATTTTCTACTAGATTATTATTTAAGTTACTGGACCTTTTCATAAAGATAAGGTGATCAGGCTTTGTGTTTGCAATATACAAGTGTCAGTTATACATAATTCTTGGTCAAAAGTGACTTGAAAATCATGTGACTAAAGTTCTTCAAATGCTATTTTCTGAGATGGTTTTACTTTCTCAAACATGGATGAATACACGTTTTCATATAAGAATTCTTAACTTTTTGTACAAAACAAATGGAGAACTGTTAAACTACCGTGTCTAATTCATAACTTACTCTGTTTTAATGGTAGGGAGACATTTACTCATAAAGGTAAAAATATTATTACGTATGAATTGCAAAATGAGTTTTTGGTGCAAAATAGATCTAGTATTATTCCAGGAAATGTACTTTTACAAATCAGAGTCTTATTTCTCAGATGCTACATTCATGTCCACATACTCATTCTGTAGATTATTTACAAGTGAAAAACCTTGCTGTGTTAGAAAAATTCGGAATATTGTTTTTACTTATCTCTTGTAGCCTTTTAGGAAAAGAGTATTGCTTATTAGTTAATGTTTCCTTCTTATTTGTAAAGTGCATTACCTAAAGCTTCAGTACAGTTGCATCTTGCACCCATTCATGCCTTGCTCCCTTATATAAAATTGACTATAATTTCAGATAATTGAAATAATGTTTGTATCTTTACTGCATGTGGTTAGTTTTCAGAAAAGATCAAACCAAAACAAAGTTACTGGTTTTATTTTCTTGTAACCATTTTTAATTTCTCATATTTAAACACCACTCTTTGGATCCCATTTACAAAGACTAAATGGCAGCAAATCCTTTTGTGTAATTCAGTTTAGAGCATTGTCAAAAATAAATATTTTATACAAATCCTCTCTAAAGGAAAGTTACCATTGTATTAGATATTTTAAGATTAATGTATATTTACATTTCTGTACACAGGGTATTCTGTACCTAAGTGGTTAGCTTAAAAAAGATGTGAATTGAATGTACCTATTCCATATACCTAAGCATTTACCTTTGAAACAGACCACACTGAGCCACTACTTGTGTATTAATAATACTGTCTCTCTAGGTGTGCAAGCATTTCCTTGAAGCTATTGAAAACAACAAATACGGCTGGTTTTGGGTGTGTCCTGGAGGGGGTGATATTTGCATGTATCGTCATGCACTGCCTCCTGGATTTGTCTTGAAAAAAGATAAAAAGAAAGAAGAGAAAGAAGATGAAATTTCATTAGAAGATCTAATTGAAAGAGAGGTAACTGGTATCTTTTTCTAGCATAAAACTCTAAAGCAGTACTGTGAAATTCTAATATTTACCACTTGGGGGCAACAATAGCATGTTGTTATGAAAGGGAAAAAATACGAATTTTTCTCAAAGCTTCCTTACTTTTTATTTGATTACTCTTACATGTCAAAAATGCAAACCTAGCCATAATCATGATATTAATTTTAGGATTGTGAAACAGTTTTTTTAAGTGCTAGCCACTGGCTTATCAAATAAATTGTTTTCATAAGATTCATATACTGGTACATCAATTCATGAAAATGCTTAGTATTCAGAATGACTGAACTTGAAGTTTTAGATGTTTTCCTTGATGTCTTTATTTTTTCACCATTTTACCTAGTTATTTATTGGTTATTTTAACATGTGAAAGGAGCCACTACAGCTTTTCAAGTATGTTTCATCACTCTTGGACTCAAGGACTCTTCATCTGCTCATCTCTGGTTCAACACAAGAATTTTATCCTTTGAGCTAGCAGATAGGTTTACTGAGTCAACAGATAAGGCTCCTGGCTGCTGCTAAGTCGCTTCAGTCGTGTCCGACTCTGTGTGACCCCATAGACAGCAGCCCACGAGGCTCCCCCATCCCTGGGATTCTCCAGGCAAGAACACTGGAGTGGGTTGCCATTTCCTTCTCCAGTGCATGAAAGTGAAAACTGAAAGTGAAGTCGCTCAGTCGTGTCCGATTTTTAGCGACCCCATGGACTGTGGCCCACCAGGCTCCTCCGTCCATGGGATTTTCCAGGCAAGAGTGCTGGAGTTGAGTGCCATTGGCAGTGACGTGAAAATGTTGAGATTATTGGAAATATTAGATTTAGGGTTGTGTGCTTCAAACAGTATCCATTTTGTCTTGCTATGGCTGGTCTAAATATGTTTTTGTAAATGTCTAACTTTGAAGTTATATACATTTGTTCTTGAAAGGATGTGTCATTTGGTGTCTCACACAGGAGGCAATATATTGTGATAAAAAATGTAGACTTGGAGTCAGATGTATTTGGAGTTTGTATCCTAGTTCTGCTACATTCTAGCTAAAACCTCATCTTTGAGAATCACAAATGAAACTTGGATGTATTGCTGCTTTTTCCTATTTCTTGTTTCACTATTTCTCATGACAAGTTTTACTCACCTTCGATTTTGAAAAGACATCTAGCTCAGAATAATATATTTTATAATGTTTGGAAATGTTTGTATCTGTGGACAATCATTTTGCTCCTTGCCATGTAAAGTAAAGATAAAGCAGTTAACTCCAGATTTAATGTCTTCTTAACAGTCATAGCAAGGACTTAATTGAACTAAGAGAAAATGATTAGATGTTATCATAGATAACTTTAGGGGGAGAAAATTAACTTTTTTATCTTTGCAGCGTTCTGCCCTAGGTCCAAATGTTACCAAAATCACTCTAGAATCTTTTCTTGCATGGAAGAAAAGAAAAAGACAAGAAAAGATTGATAAACTTGAACAAGATATAGAAAGAAGGAAAGCAGACTTCAAAGCTGGGAAAGCATTAGTGGTATGTCCCAAACTCCTGATTAGGTTTTCTATTCTCTCTTTCATTTTATAATTTCTATATTATGGAAGATTTTATCTCTATTTAATTGTATATGTCTAAAGTCAGTGACCAGCAGAGATTTCCCTGGCAGTCCAGCAGTGAAGACTCCACACTTCCACTGCCAGGGGCATGGGTTCAATCCCTGATGGAGGAACTGAAATCCCACATGCTGTGTGGGACTGCCAAAAACATAAAGGCTTTTTAAAAATAAAACCAGTGACTAAGAAATGTTTGAAGTTTGTCCTGAGTTGATATATGTGTGTATTTGAATAGATCAGTGGTCGTGAGGTGTTTGAATTTCGTCCTGAACTGGTTGACGATGATGATGAGGAAGCAGATGATACCCGTTACACCCAGGGAACAGGTGGTGATGAGGTAAGAAGGATGCCTTGGCACTTCATTTTCTCATGTTGATTGAGAGAAACAATAGAGAGTGACAACAGAGCAGTACGGTTAAGAGTACTAACTTGGAGGCCTTGGTTCAAATCCCTGCTCTACCCTGGGAAATTAGCTACACTCTAGGCCTCCACTCTCATCCGTAATACTGCCATAATGATAATCCCTCTGGTCACAAAGTACTTCTGAGAATTAAGTGAGTTAGTACATTCATATTTGTTTATACTTCTTTATACAACTTGGGACAGTGCCTAATATAGTGTTCAATGCTTGAGTGTATTAGCTGTAAAATGTTCTACTCTCCCTCTCAAAAAAAGGTTTTTGTTTAACTACTTTATAGTAAAAAAATCATGAGACAGAGACACTAAAAAGTACAGAGAAGGGAGCAGAAGACAGCAGCAGAATTATTGGTGATAGATAAACTTAGTATTATTAATATTTTAATTATTAACTATATTGATTAATAAAATAGCAAATAGCTTTTGATTTTTCATATGAATATCATAAAATTCTGACTTCTGCCTTTGAGTTAAAAGATTAAAATATATTGTATATGTAAAACTGTGATGTCAGGAAGAAGCGTCAAGTATGACATTTCTATTCCTTTCTCAAGAAGTGTATAAAAGAAGTAAATTTGGCAATAGTCATTTGTTTTCATTTGGCACTATTAATTTTCTATCATTAAGATAAATGTCAGAGGTAAAGGGCAAGTAATGTATGAAAACTATTTTTATTAGTAACATTCCTTTTCTATGTGTTTTTAAAGGTTGATGATTCAGTGAGTGTAAATGACATAGATTTAAGCCTGTACATCCCAAGAGATGTAGATGAGACAGGTATTACTGTAGCCAGTCTTGAAAGATTCAGCACATATACTTCAGAAAAGGATGGTAAGTATGCTGAATTTCCGTGTAATTCTACAAACTAAGAAACTGTCTAAAGGAAGTTAGACCAGTCTTGGCAAACTTAGATGTCTGCAGGTACCAGACCAGTAACATAAATGTATGATCTGGCTGAATATAAAAGTAGTAAATAGTGGAGGCTGTGGAAATGGGTGGCTGATTGAATATTGAAGCCATTAACTGAAACTTGAATGAAAATGAGTTTGGACATTTAGCTAATGAGTTCAGTTTGGGAGCACACGAGTATGAGATATTTTGGTTATCAAAAGTGGCATTGTCTAGGATGCTGTGTAGACATTCCTAGGAGGAAAAGGTTTGAAAGTCATCTGCATTCATAGCTAACAGTGAATGATTTCACCCAGACACCATACATAGGATAAGAATGTTCTAGAACAGACTTCTGAAAACATTAATGTTTTAGAGTAGTAGAAAGGAAAAGGCTTGGGAAAGTTGCTGAGAAGAACAGAATTTCAGGAAGATTAAGTTGGATGAGAATTAGAAATAATTATGACTAGGGAAAGAATTCTAAGAATAGAGTATACAGTTTCCATTGGGACTACAGTGGTATGAGGAATGAGGAGAAAAAGTGAATATAAATCACTCACTTTTAAGAACTTTTAGAGGGAGACGTGGTCATGAGAGAAGGGTCTTTTAGAGTATGGGAAATCTAAATATTATCTGTTGGCCAGAGAAAAAGGATCTGAAAAAGACAGAAAAATTGAAGATGAAACAGTGCTAGATATAGAATCAAGATCTGGAACTGTAAGTAGTTAACTTCGATTAAGAATAAAAATGGAAGGGAGGCTGATTTACATATATTTGGAAACAAAAGATAGCGAATACAATTTATATCTAACTGTGTCTTGAGTGAGAATTAAAAGTTTGGCACAGTTGCTGTGAAAGAAAAGAGTAGACAAAAGTTGAGAGGGGAAAAAAAAGCTAAACCTTATTTTTACACTGAAGGAATACAAGTTATAACTGGAAAAACTGGCCTGTCCTGAGGTTTGAGAATGCTGTCAGACTATTGTCTTAATGCCAATTGCAAACTAATTTGCTCCTTTTAGAAGTAGGGCTTTGGTGGTAATAGGTACAATTGCAAGTACCTCAGAGGTTTTAATTCCTAAGAGTTTGTCATCAGAGATGTATGAAATAACTTTAAGCTATTGAAAATTCTCTTCTGTTCATTATTGGTGTTATTGAACAAGAAAGGGAAGCATTTTTGTTTTGTCAGTCATAATAACTATAGCCTGAAAGAAATAGCTGCATAGCCCCAGGGTTTTTTTCCCCACAATTTGATGACAAGGTAAAATGTTGCTGTATTTACACCATTACAACTCATGTGACTTAACTACTGTTTGTAAAACCAAAAACTCAGTAGCTGCTTGGATCATGAACATTTTCTAGATCACATGATCATTTATCAAAGCACATGGAAGTTGACTTTAAAAACCTAATTGTTGGGTCATGTAGAAAATACAGAGTTGTATAAGATAAATCTTGCCCTCAGATGTATGAACCATTGAACAATCAGCTGTCTTCAGTGAAAGACGTATTTTATAGTAGGTTTAGAAAAGTGATACAGATTAGCTCAAAAAAAGAAAAATCAGTTCTTATTAGAGTAATCTTAAGGAAGGTTTTCATGGAAAAAGGAAAAGAACTATATCAGTCTGTAGCTATTCCTGATGGACTAGTGTTTTCTTTTTCTAGGCCTTATTGATTTTAATTTTTATTTTTAGAAAACAAATTAAGTGAAGCTTCCGGAGGTAGGGCTGAAAATGGTGAGAGAAGTGATTTGGAAGAGGACAACGAAGGGGAAGGACAGGAAAATGGAGCCATCGATGCTGTTCCTGTTGATGAAAATCTGTTTACTGGGGAAGATTTGGATGAACTAGAAGAAGAATTAAACACACTTGATTTAGAAGAATGACACCAAACAAGTCAATGAAAAAATTGAGCCAGCTCAGCATCAGTTGAAATTGACTACATTAATTTTTTTCCACCTAAAACTCTTCAACAGGATGTTTGTTTCCCATGCTGATTCTGGAGGGCTTAGTTCCTCCAAAAAAGGAATATTCTCCCTACATCTTGTTTTCTGACTTTGGCTACATCTCATAGTAAGTTCAGAGTAGTTCATGATAAATTAAAGATAAATGGTCATTGCAGGAAATGATTGATTATTGTAATTGTCCACTCAAGTAGGAAGTGTAAACTACTTTTCCAGCTTTTGATTTTCATTGGGCATGTGTTGTTATAAGGACAACATAAATTTAAATTACCCTTCATTTAATGCAGTTTTTAATGAGTGATTCTATTTCCTTTGTATTTATATGTTTAAAAGACTGCCTAAGATATGAGCCTGTACTTCATCAAGGAAACTGCATATGCAGGTTCAGTATTATATATCTTTGGACAATTAGATGGTCATTTAAAATGAAACTTCATTAATCTGACAGGATCAACTGCAATGCCCTGTGTTAAACTGTTTGAAACTACTCCCTTTTCTTTTTTTGCCAATAAAGTTGTAAATAAAAACAGTGATACAATAAATTCCAAATACAGACTTTTTTTTTTTTAATGTTTTTCTATGAAAGTCTTCTGACTATTTCTAGCTTGAGAATTTTTACTAAATATCTATTAAAATTAACTATCACAAAAGACACACTTAAAGTATTCTCTTAATACCGATTACAAGATTGAGTGCTGATAGCACTACTATGAGTTTAGTAACACAAATACTTAGCCTCAAAAAGAGGCTATAGATGGTGTTATGTGAAAGGGTAATTACTGAATTGATAGATCATCAACCTAATTAAGTATCGCCTACATGCATATGTGCTAGCAGTGCAGGTAAAGCAGTTGTACCAAATACTACTTAAGCATCATTGTGGAGATTCAATGTGTTACAGTAGTGTGCAATGAAGTTTGATAACCTTGTTTAAAAGAGTGTAAAGAAATCCACCAAAAAATTGAGCTGGGGGCCTTTGACATTGATAAATTTTCAAATACGAATACAGTGCTGCTTTTGTTATTTGCTAACCTAATGGATTTTAAGGCAATTAAGTAATAAAGTAAAAGGTCAGGTGACCTAGGCCCTAATTATATGATTTTTAAATCTCTGAACCTTAGTTTCTTTGTCTGCATAAAGAAGTTAAAGTGTTTCTGAATTGTGAAAGCTAAGAAAACATGATTGTAAATCTTATCATCGATAACATCAAAGTTGATAGAGAAATTGAGTTCTTGACAGTTTAGTACTATTAAGGTTTAGATTATCAGGAGCCAAGCTTCCCATCTGCAGTGGAAGTATGCTTTCATACTTTCTATGAAAGGATTATTTCATTCTTTTTATTAAAAAGCTCTAAATACTTTAATAATGAAGCATTTCAATTTGAAGTATTATCTGTTTACAGCAAGCATTTGATTTTGAAAACCAGTTTTCTTTAATCAGTGAGTTAAAAGGAAAATGCTATAGTGTGAAAGTAATTTTCATTACCCACGATTTACGTATAAGACAGCCTTCATCTAATTTGCCTGTGTCTTCTATTAGGAAAAAAAATATGCTCAGAAAATGCAAAAAAAAAAAAAAAAATCTGAAAAAAATCAGAATGCAAAATTAAATCATATACAGGCATACCTCAGATATTTTGAGTGTTCAGTTCAGACAACTGCAGTACAGCAAAATATTCCACTAAAGCAAGTCACACAAATTTTTTTTTCCTGTTGCATAAAAAAATTTTATTTACACTATATTGAAGTCTGTTAAGTGTGCAGTACCATTATGTCTATAGAACAGTGTACATTCCTTCCTTAAAGATATTGCTAAGAAAAAAGGCTAACCATCATTTCAGTCTTCAGAAAGTCACTGTATTAATATAAAAAAATCACTTACCACAGATCATTAAAACATATTATAATAATGCAAAAGTTGACAATGTTACAAGAATTATCAACGCATGACAGAGACACAAAGCAAGCAAATGCTATTGGAAAAATGGCTCCGATAGACTTGTTGAGCAAAGTACAGTTTAAAAATGCAGATGCTGAATGTTTATCAAATTGAAGGCCTGTGGCTTCCCTGCATCAAGCAGGTCTATCAGCGTTATTTTTTCACATGTTATTCTTAATGTTTGTTTTTGTTTTTTAAGATGTAATACTATTATACTTTTATTTGTACTGAAAGTGAAAGTGTTAGTTGCTCAGTTGTGTCCAACTCTTTGCAATCCCATAGACTAGCCCACCAGGCTCCTCTGTCCATTGAATTCTCCAGGCAGGGATACTGGAGTGGGTTGCCATTTCCTTCTCCCACAGATCTTCCCTACCCCCAGGGATTGAATCTGGGTCTCCGCACATTGCAGGCAGATTATGGTCTCAGCCACCAGGGAAGCCCTATATGTACTGGGAAACCAGTAAATTTGTGTGACTCACTTTATTGTAATAAGCACTTTTCTTGCATATTAATGTAGTATTGCATATATGTAATATGTGGTGATCTGGAACTGAACCTGCAGTCTCCAAGGTGTTCCTGTATTGTTGACAGTGCAGTTACGCTGTCTTGGTACAACAAATCTGACATTGGCACTTGTTTTTCAAGACCATTTACACATAACTTTAGGGTGGGTTTTTTTTCACACATTGCTCTTTTGTATAATTTCCATTGTTAACATAGTAGGTCTCTGTCATCTAATTTTAATTATTTGATGACTTAGCTTCATTTTTAAAGATTTGTGGTTTAGAAACTTAAAATGTAAGCCCTTCACAGAGAACTGTGACTTTAGCCTTATTTCCCTTTAGTTTGTTAATGAGATCATTTTCCCAAACCTAAGGCCTTTTTATTTTCTTTAACATCTAGGGGGTTTCATCAGTCAACACTTTTTATCCTGTACTCAATAATTGTTACTGTCATGATCCCATGTTTGCCAAAATGTTTCTAATGCAAGCTAATTAAATTATAATATTAACTTCTTTTTGTACAGATAACTTACATACTACTATGGACCTACCATGGATGGACTAATGCAAAATTGTGCAATTGTTATATTTTTTTAATATTTGAATTATGCCATTCTGACCATTAAGTGGTTTAGAATGTGGTAAAAAGGAATCTACAGCATCACATTTACATGTAGCAGATCATAAAGCATTGCATCCATCCTCAGGTTTTAGCACAAAAGGGAGTTTGTGACAGAAATGATTACAGATAATTAATAGTATTGAATGAGTTCTATTCATATTCTGTGTAGTGAACTTTGTATAAAGAGCTTTCAGGATCACAGGCTAAAAACTGGTCTTTATATATTGAAGTGGAGATCTGAGATTCTGATACACATACAGATATCTATCTGATAACTATACAGATACATAGTTACATATATACATATATATACTGTTAATGTTAAAGCTTCCAGGTATGTACACACTGTTCATACTGTATGAACTTAGGTACATGTAGCAATGAATGTATTACTACAAGGAATACCATGTGAGAGGTAGTAGGTGGACTACCAAAATCTTGTGTTTTGGGTTTTTGTCTTTTTTTCAGATGCATATCCCATTAGTAATAGTATTTTCTGAATGAGGATAATACCTTGTTTCTCAATTAATAAAAACTACAAAGATAACTTTAAACTAGAATTTAGTACCATCCACAAAATAAACTAGAATTTAGTACCATCCACAAAATTTCATGGCCTCCCTGGTGGCTCAGATGGTAAAGCATCTGCCTGCAATGTGGAAGACCTGGGTTCATTCCCTGGGTTGGGAAGATCCCCTAGAGAAGGAAATGGCAACCCACACCAGTATTCTTGCCTGGAAAATTCATGGACAGAGGAGCCTGGTAGGCTACAGTCCATGGGGTAGCAGAGAGTTGGACATGACTGAGCCACTTTACTTCACAAAATTTCATAGTATCTTTAGAAATAAATCTGAATACAGCTGAGTGTACAAGCACACACACAAACCTGAATGGCATTAGTACAAAATGCATTTCCAAATACCTCCCCCCATTGTAATGTATGTTTACCTTTTCACTGTTCATTGCTTTCTGTTAATAGGCAATTCATTCAATTAATAGGTTTTTGTGCCTTTTCACAAATACGATACTTCTCGTATGCACTGTAGCATGACTTACCTCAAGACTTTGTGCCTAATTTGAGTATACATTTTAGAAAAGGAAGGTCACAGCTATGTAAGGCTATGAAATATGAAACTAAAATAGCAAGTACAGAGCTGTTAATAGAAATGGCTTTTCTATCAGACTATAGGCAAACTTTTCAGTCATTTTGTATTTACATTTCATTGAGTATTTAGATTTTTTTAAATAAAAATGTCTTTTGTGAAAGTATTGTGAAGGACGTTCTTCAGGCAAAGGTGGTTATTTTATACTTGGTACCCAGAGACATATATTGGTTTTGAAACAAATGTATGTAAAATTAAGTGGTACTTAGGGACTTAAGCACTAGGACTTAATTTTGTTAGCCCTGTCTAGTTGGCTTTGTGCTATAATTCAGAAGACAGTTAATACCTGACCACTTTTTTTGACACTTAATCTTGAGAAAAGGGTATGCAAATGTTTTCAAAGGAGCATATATATACCAGTTTCAATTTTACATGTGCAGTTGTGTCTCTTTTTACCTATGAATCCTTAAAACTGCACTTAATCTTACCTAATTTTTAGACAACTGTGTATTTCAGTGACAAAGATCAGTACTACTTTTACATATTTTAAGAATTTTGTGATGCTGTTACTGTGTTCATTTGGTAGTTATTTATTTTGAGTAATCTGTTTAACTTTACAGCATGTATAGAAATGTATCAAAGAATGTGTAATTGAAAGGTGTATAATACACTAATTGTGTGGATCACCTCATGATTATGCATTATTGCATATATTGTATGTGTGTGTGCATGCATGCATGCAGACTCAATCATGTCCAACTCTTTGCAACCCCACAGACTTAGCCTGCCAGTCTCCTCTGTCCATGGAATTTTCCAGGCAAGAGTACTGATGCTATGCTAAGTCACTTCAGTCGTGTACGACTCTGTGTGACCCCATAGACAGCAGCCCACCAGGCTCCCCCATCCCTGGGATTCTCCAGGCAAAAACACTGGAGTGGGTTGCCATTTCCTTCTCCAATACATGAAAGTGAAAAGTGAAAGTGAAGTCGCTCAGTCATGTCCAACTCTCAGCGACCCCATAGACTGCAGCCTACCAGGCTCCTCTGTCCATGGGATTTTTCAGGCCAGAGTACTGGAGTGGGGTGCCATTGCCTTCTCCGAAGAGTACTGAAGGGGTTGCCATTTCCTTCTCCATAGGATAGGCCCAACCTGGGGATCGAACATGCGTCCCTTGCATCTCCTGCTTTTGTAGGCGGGTTCTTTACCAACTGAGCCACTGGGGAAGCTCATATTGTGTATATTTTAGTTAAGAAATGTGGGAGAAGTAGAATCCATTGCATTCGTAGGAATATTCATCCTTTAATTTTTATTCGTTATTGAATAGATAATGAAAGTTAAGACTATAGTAACTAAATCTTTTGATAATTTTTCAAATTAAAGTGATTGAGAAGCAAGTTAATTTCTGTAGATAATCATAACTAAACCAGCTCTCACTGATTCAACTGTATATCAGCTGATTGACCACATTGTTTGTTCACTCCATGGACCTTTTTTGTCTGATAATACTATTCCTACACCTCTTGCACTGGTTACCCATCATAAGAAAGAAAAGTGAAGTTGCTCGGTCGTGTCCGACTCTGCGACCCCATGAACTGTAGCCTACGAGGTTCCTCCGTCCATGGGATTTTCCAGGTAAGAATACTGGAGTGGGTTGCCGTTTCCTTCTCCAGGAGATCTTCCCGACCCAAGGATTGAACCCAAGTCTCCCGCATTGTAGGCAAATGCTTTACCATCTGAGCCACCAGGGCAGTCTAAAGAGAACACCAGTCATAAAGGAAAAGTAAATATTAGCTTATTTTCTACTTACTCCAAACTTATCTTTCAGCTCTGTGGTGAGTGGGGTAGGGCGGTCATTAATAGCTCCAACTTGTTTATCTTCAATTTAAAACTAGGACTAAAAAGAATTATATCAACTTTGAACTATTAATTACAATTTTTAAATTACTTGATTGGTCTTTTGAACTTTTTCTCCAGAACAGTCTTCTAGTGGGAAGGGTAAATTCTCAACTATCTAATATGTAGCCTTCAAGAACCATTTGATGTATGGAATGGCTTATATACAGGAGACCCCATTCATCCCTTGATAGCCACCTCACTCCTTTTCTTCCCAGGAAGATTTCTGGCAGCAAAGAATTATTTTAAATTATTAATCATTCAACATTGGAGGTAACTAAAAAGATTACTTAATTTGTAGGTTTACTACAGTAGTTTCTGATTGATGATATTTATAAAAAAACTATGAAGGATGAAAGTTGATACCCTTATTTATTTAAAAAAATAGAAGTGACAGAAGTATGAACACAGATGAGTTGTCTTATCAGAAGAAAAGTTAAGTGGACCAATTGGATGTCAGGTTTTTGTCAACAAACAGGCTACTAACAAGTTTATTCCAGCACTTATATTTTTATATTTGATTTAAATGCATACATAAATATGATTCACCATAAGTGCCTGTAGAACCGGGAATAAGCCCTTCTGTGAGAACTAGAACTGTATTTGGGACACTGGAACAATTAATTTGTTGTGCAATGGCTTTCTTGTGGGAGAATTTTGCCAGCATTTTAAATGAACTATTTAAATGAGCTTATTAAGTGAGTTAAGTTAAATTTAAAGATGTAAAATCAGTCAAATTTCAAAGAGATAAATTGATAGAAGCATCTCTATTCCTCTATTCAGATAAAATGGTTTTTCACAGATTTTTACTGAATTATTTAAACAGCTTCATTGAGAAGGCATAATTAATACAATAAATTTATACATGATTAAAGTGTAAAATTTAATGTTTGACAGATGTATATACCTATGAAGGCATAATCACAAGACACAATATGTATGTTCATCTCCACTGAAAGATTCCTCATGCCCTTGTGTAATTTTTCCCTCCCCAAGCAAATACTCATAACTAAGTTAATTTACATTTTTTAAGATTTTATATGAATGGAATCATACAATATGCAATAGTACTCTATTTTTTTCTCTTTGCTTTCATGCAGCATAATTATTTGGAGATTTATCAATGTCTCAGATACTAGTAGTGCATTCTTTTCTGTTAGTGGTATTCTTTTGTATGTATATTAACACTGTCCATTCACCTGTTGATGACATTTGAGGTTGTTCCCAGTTTGGAACTATCATTTTAAAAAGTTACTATGAACTTTCACATATAAGTCTTTGTATGAACATATAATTCATTTCTTTTAGGTAAATGCATGTGGAATGTTTGGTTCATATGTTTAATTTCTTAAGGAATTTCCACAATGTTTTCAAAGTGATTGCATCATTTTACATTCCCATGGCAGTTTGAGTTCTGCTTGTTCCACATCCTTACTAACACTTGATGTGATCAGTTTTAATTTAAATCTCATTCATTTTGGATTAATGTTTTTATGTAGTCCAAAGTATGAATAAAAGTTCTTTTTTTTTTTTTGCATTTGGTGAACACTGTAATCATTCTAGCACCACTTATTGGAAGGGTTATTATCTCTCTCTTGCTGTCAGTACCATACTTTCTTGATGACTGTAGCTTTATACTA
Source organism: Bos mutus (assembly GCF_027580195.1). Lineage (NCBI taxonomy): Eukaryota > Metazoa > Chordata > Mammalia > Artiodactyla > Bovidae > Bos > Bos mutus. Next base: position 126,174,262 of record NC_091618.1, read on the forward strand.
GTAAAGCCTGAAATTAGGTAGAATAAGTTCTCCAACTTTGTTCATCTTTTACAAAGTTATTTGTATTTTCATGTGCATTTTAGAATGAGACTGTTGATTTTTGCCCAAAATGCTACTGGAATTTTGACTGGGCTTGCATTAAATGCATAGACCAGGGAGTTCCCTGATGGCCTAGTGGTTAGGATTCCAGGCTTTCACTGCCATGGCCTATATGCAATCTCTGGTTGGAGAACGGAGGTCCCAGAAGCAGTGCAGCACAGACCAAAAAAACCATACATCATATTTGAAAAGAATATGCATCTCAGTATTGAGTCTTCTGATTCCTGAATCTGGTGGATCTCTCAATTTATTTAGGTCTTTTTGAATTTCAGCAGGTTTGTAGTCTTTAGTATACAAGTTTCAGACATCTTTTGTGGTATTTAGTATTTGTCATACTAAAGTATTTCATATTTCTTAATGCTGTTGTAAATGATACTTTTAAAATTTCAATTTATAATTGCTCATCCCTACCATATAGAAATATAATTTTTGCATTTTGATTGTACTCTGCAGCCTTGCTAAACTCATTCTACTTTTTTTAAAATAGATTTAACAGTCTTCTACATAGATGATCATTTGATAACCATCTGTGAATAAAGATAGTTTTCTTCCTTTTCAATCTGGATACATTTTTTTTTTTTTTTTTCCATTATTTCATGAGTCAGCAAACCTGTTCTTATAAATAAGGTTTTATTCAAACATATTTATATATCCATTATCTCTCCTGCTTTCATGCTACAGTAGCAGGTTGGGTAGTTGCCATAAAGACCAAATGGCCTCACAAAGCCTGACTTACCATCTGTTTCTATTTTTAAAAAATTGAAGAAATGCTTCCTTATTGTCCTGGCTAGGACCTTTAATTAAGGTATTAAATAAAAATGGTAAGAGCAAACCTTCTTGGCTTTTCATAATATTAGATAAAAACATTCAGTCTTTCATCATTAAGTAATGATGTTCAGTCAGTTCAGTTCAGTCGCTCAGTCATGTCCGACTCTTTGCGACCCCATGAACTGCAGCACGCCAGGCCTCCCTGTCCATCACCAACTCCAGGAGTTCACCCAAACTCATGTCCATCAAGTCAGTGATGCCATCCAGCCATCTCATCCTCTGTCATCCCCTTCTCCTGCCCCCAATCCCTCCCAGCATCAGGGTCTTTTCCAATGAGTCAACTGCATGAGGTGGCCAAAGTCCTGGAGTTTCAGCTTCAGCATCAGTCCTTCCAATGAACACCCAGGACTGACCACGAGGATAGACTGGTTGGATCTCCTTGCAGTCCAAGGGACTCTCAAGGGTATTCTCCAACACCACAGTTCAAAAGCATCAATTCTTTGGTGCTCAGCTTTCTTCACAGTCCAACTCTCACATCCATACATGACCACAGGAAAAACCATAGCCTTGACTACATGGACCTTTGTTGGCAAAGTAATGTCTCTGCTTTTGAATATGCTATCTAGGTTGGTCATAACTTTCCTTCCAAGGAGTAAGTGTCTTTTAATTTCATGGCTGCAATCACCATCTGCAGTGATTTTGGAGCCCCCAAAAGTAAAGTGTGCCACTGTTTCCCCATCTATTTCCCATGAAGTGATGGGACTGGATGCCATGATCTTAGTTTTCTGAATGTTGAGCTTTAAGCCAACTTTTTCACTCTCCTCTTTTACTTTCATCAAGAGGCTTTTTAGTTCCTCTTCACTTTATGCCATAAGGGTGGTGTCATCTGCATATCTGAGGTTGTTGGTATTTCTTCCAGCAATCTTGATTCCAGCTTGTGCTTCTTCCAGTCGAGCGTTTCTCATGATGTACTCTGCATATAAATTAAATAAGCAAGGTGACAATATACAGCCTTGACGTACTCCTTTTCCTATTTGGAACCAGTCTGTTGTTCCATGTCCAGTTCTAACTGTTGCTTCCTGACCTGCGTACAGATTTCTCAAGAGGCAGGTCAGGTGGTCTGGTATTCCCATCTCTTGAAGAATTTTCCGCAGTTTATTGTGATCCACACAGTCAAAGGCTTTGGCATAGTCAATAAAGCTGAAATAGATGTTTTTCTGGGACTCTTGCTCTTTTGATGATCCAGCGGATGTTGGCAATTTGATCTGTGGTTCCTCTGCCTTTTCTAAACCAGCTTGAACATCTGGAAGTTCACAGTTCACGTATTGCTGAAGCCTGCCTTGGAGAATTTTGAGCATTACTTTACTAGCATGTGCTATGCTATGCTAAGTCACTTCAGTCGTGTCCGACTCTGTGCGACCCCATAGATGGCAGCCCACCAGGCTCCCCCATCCCTGGGATTTTCCAGGCAAGAACACTGAAGTGGGTTGCCATTTCCTTACTAGCATGTGAGATGAATGCAATTGTGCGGTAGTTTGAGCATTCTTTGGCATTGCCTTTCTTTGGGATCAGAATGAAAACTGACCTTTTCCAGTCCTGTGGCCACCCACTGCTGAGTTTTCCAAATTTGCTGGCATATTAAGTGCATCACTTTCACAGCATCATCTTTCAGGATTTGAAATAGTTCCATTGGAATTCCTTCACCTCCACTAGCTCTGTTCATAGTGATGCTTTCTAAGGCCCACTTGACTTCACATTCCAGGATGTCTGGCTAGGTGTAGGTTTTTCATATAATACTTATAAAAGATTGAGCAAGTTCCCTTTTAGGGGGTGAGTGGTATTTGTTTTGTTTTAATCAAGATTGAATGTTGGTTGTGTCAAGTATTTCTCTGTATCTATTGAAGTGACCATATGGCTTTTAAATTTTTTAAATATGATGGCTCAGTCTGTAAAGAATCTGCCTGCATTGCAAGACACTTGGGTTCAATCCCTGGGTCAGGAACATCCCCTGGAGAAGGAAATGGCAACCACTTCAGTATTCTTGCCTGGAAAAATCTCATGGACAGAGGAGCCTGACATGAGGCTGCAAGAATTGGATATGACTTAGCTAATAAACCACCAACATGGTGAAACTAACTTTGAATTTCTATAATAAACCCTACTTGACTCCAAAATATGATAAAATTTTATTTAAAATACTTATGTCTCTGTTCATTATTGATGAGTTGGTCTGTAGTTTTCTTGTAATGTCTTTGAGTTTGGATCAGGGTAATACTGTCAGAGAATGTGTTGGGATGTATTTCTTTCTCTTCAATTTTCTAGAAGATATGTGTTCAATATTATATCTTCCTTGAAATTCACCAGGGAAACCATCTGAGCCTATAGTTACCTTTATTAAGGGAAGATCTTTTTATTACAAATTCCAATTATTTTTTCTTGTATGAGCTTTGTTAGTTTGTATGCTTTGAGGAATTTGTCCATATCATGTTTTCAGTGTATTAGCATAAAGTTTTTCATAGTTTCCTTTATTATCCTTTTAGTATACTACTGCAGAATGTGAAGCAGTATTAGCTCTCATTCTTAATGTTAACAGTTTGTGTCTTCTCTTTTCCCTGATAAGTCTTGCTAGAGACTTACCAACTTGATTGTCTGAGAGAAATAGCTTTTGATTTCTTTGATTTTTTGTGTGTGTAATTCTGTTTTCTGTTTCACTGATTTTTTTTACTCTGATCTTTATTATTTTTTTCTTCTGCTTGCTTCAGGTTTAATTTGCTATCTGTTAGTTTCTTAACATGGTAACTGAGGTTATTAATCTGATACATTTTTTTTTTGTTTGACTGCACCACACGTTTCACAGGATCTCAGTTCCCTGACCGAGGATTGAACCATGGCCACTGCATTGGAAACCTGGAGTCCTAACCACTAGGCTACAAGGGAACTCCCAGATTTGATATTTTTTAAATCTAGTGATTGAGTCCTATAAATTTCCCTCTGATTACTATTTTAGCTATGTCTCATCTCATGTTTTGCTTCTCTTGTGGCTCAGCTGGTGAAGAATCCACCTGCAATGCAGGAGACCTGGGTTCGATCCCTGGGTTGGGAAAATCCCCTGGAGAAGGGAAAGACTACCCACTCCAGTATTCTGATCTGGAAAGTCCCATGGTTTGTATAGTCTGTGAGGTCGCAAATACTCCTACACAACTGAATAACGTTCACTCTTCACTTTCGTGTTTTGATATGATATATCCCATAACTTTTTCCTTTTTAATTCAGATCAAAATTCTTTATAATTGCCCTTTGACCATGTTATTGACTCTTAATTCTATTGTGGTCAGAGAACATACTTTCTATGACTTGGATTCTTTTTAAATTATTGGGACTTGTTTTATGGCTTAGAGTATAGTTCACCTTGGTGAATGTCCCATGTACATTTCTGCTGTTTGTTCTTTACATGTTTATTAGGTCATATTGATCAATAGTGTTTTTCAGTAATTCTGTATCCTTTTGACATGTTTTTTCCTCCTTTCCACTTAACCTATTTGTGTCTTTATTTAAAGGGTTTCTTTTAGGCAGCATATAGTTGGGTCTTACTTTTTTATCCAATCTTATCTATCTTTTCACTGGAGTGCTTAGACCATTTACATATAATAATTGGATTCACAAGAGTGGGTTAAAGTCTATAGTCTTACTATTTTCTATTTGTTCTATTTCTTTGTGTCCCTTTTTAATTTTTACTACCTTTGGGGGAGATTGAATATTTCATATGATTTCCCTTTTTTCCATTCACTTACTAGTCATAATCTTTGTTAGTTTTGATTGACTGAATTTTCTCCTCCTTATGGGTTGTATTTTCCTGCCTTTTTTTTCCCCTGATAATTTTTGGTTGGATGATAGACACTTTGAATTTGTTGAGTGCTGGTATTTTCGTATTTCTCTAAATATTCCTAAGCTTTGTTTTGTATTCACTTAAGTTACTTGGGAAGATTTGCTGCTGCTGCTGCTAAGTCGCCTCAGTCGTGTCTGACTCTGTGCGACCCCATAGACGGCAGCCCACCAGGCTCCCCCATCCCTGGGATTCTCCAGGCAAGAACACTGGAGTGGGTTGCCATTTCCTTCTCCAATGCATGAAAGTGAAAAGTGAAAGTGAAGTTGCTCAGTCGTGTCCGACTCTTAGCGGCCCCATGGACTGCAGCCTACCAGGCTCCTCCGTCCCTGGGATTTTCCAGGCAAGAGTACTGGAGTGGGGTGCCATCCAGGTCTAATTTTCTACAAGTGAGGCAAAGCCTTTCTGAATATTGTACCAGATGCCCCATGAATTTATGAGATTTTCCTGTCTGATAGTTGAGAACAGGAACTGTTGTAGCCTGTGTGAGCTTCAAGTATTAATTCTCTCTAAAACTGTCAAGTGTGGGTTTTTTTGTTTGTTTGTTTGTTTGTTTCTCCAGCCTTAGGTAGTTTCCATGCATGGGCTGGTCATTAGTACTCAGTTGAAGACCTAAGAAGGGACCCTTGGTGTGGTGTGTGGCTCTCATCTCTGGCACTTTGCCTTACAAATTCTAGCTGCCTGGGCTTCCCTAGACTCCTTCTGGGTTTCCTCTTCCTATCCTATAACTAGAAACTCCAGGCAGTAAACTTGGAAAAGTCATGGGGGTCACTTTCTTTTCCCATCTCTAAGAAATCATTGCCTATTGTCTAATATTTGTATCTTGAAAACCATTTTTTATTATTCTTTTTAATTTATTTTAGTTGGAGGCTAATTATAATGTGGTAGTTTTTGCCATACATTCACATGAATCAGCCATGGGTGTACATGTGTTCCCCATCCTGACCCTCCCTCCCACCTCCCTCCCCATCCCATCCCTCAGGATCATCCCAGTGCACCATCCCTGAGCACCCGTCTCATGCATCAAACCTGGACTGGTGATCTATTTCATATATGATAATATACATATTTCAATGCTATTCCCTCAAATCATCCTACCCTTGCCTTCTCCCACAGAGTCCAAAAGTCTGTTCTTTACATCTGTGTCTCTTTTGCTGTCTCACATATAAGGTCATCATTACTATCTTTCTAAATTCCATATATATGTGTTAATATACTGTATTAGTATTTTTCTTTCTGACTTACTTCACTCTGTATAATAGGCTCCAGTTTCATCCACCTCATTAGAACTGATTCAAATGCATTCTTTTTAATAGCTGAGTAATATTCCAGTGTGTATATGTACCACTGCTTTCTTATCCATTCATCTGCCTATGGACATCTAGGTTGCTTCCGTGTCCTGGCTATTATAAACAGTGCTGCAATGAACATTGGGATACACATGTCTCTTTCAATTCTGGTTTCCTCTATGTGTATGCCCAGCAGTGGGATTGCTGGATCATAAGGCAGTTCTATTTCCAGTATTTCAAGGAATCTCCATACTGTTCTCCATAGTGGCTGTACTAGTTTGCATTCCCACCAGCAATGTAAGAGGGTTCCCTTTTCTCCACACCCTCTCCAGCATTTATTGCTTGTAGACTTTTGGATCGCAGCCATTCTGACTGGTGTGAAATGGTACCTCATAGTGGTTTTGATTTGCATTTCTCTGATAATGAGTGATGTTGAGCATCTTTTCATGTGTTTGTTAGCTATCTGTATGTCTTCTTTGGAGAAATGTCTATTTAGTTCTTTGGCCCATTTTTTGATTAGGTGGGCTTTTTTTTTTTTTTCCTGGAATTGGCCTGCAGGCGTTGCTTGTATATTTTTGAGAATAATTCTTTGTCAGCTGCTTCATTTATTATTATTTTCTCCCATTCTGAAGGCTGTCTTTTCACCTTGCTTATAGTTTCCTTCTTTGTGCAAAAGCTTTTAAGTTTAATTAGGTCCCATTTGTTTATTTTTGCTTTTATTTCCATTACTCTGGGAGGTGGGTCATAGAGGATCCTGCTATGATTTATGTCAGAGAGTGTTTTTCCTATGTTTTCCTCTAGGAGTTTTATATTTTCTGGTCTTACATTTAGACCTTTGATCCATTTTGAGTTTATTTTTGTGTATGGTGTTAGAAAGTGTTCTAGTTTCATTCTTTTACAAGTGGTTGACCAGTTTTCCCAGCACCACTTGTTAAAGAGATTGTCTTTTCTCCATTGTATATTCTTGCCTCCTTTGTCAAAGATAAGGTGTCCATAGGTGCGTGGATTTATCTCTGGGATTTCTATTTTGTTCCATTGATCTATGTTTCTGTCTTTGTGCCAGTACCATACTGTCTTGATGACTGTAGCTTTGTAGTATAGTCTGAAGTCAGGCAGGTTGATTCCTCCAGTTCCATTCTTCTTTCTCAAGATTGCTTTGGCTATTCGAGGTTTTTTGTATTTCCATACAAATTGTGAAATTATTTGTTCTAGTTCTGTGAAACATACCATTGGTAGCTTGATAGAGATCGCATTGAATCTAGATTGCTTTGGATAGTATACTCATTTTCACTATATTGATTCTTCTGATCCATGAACATGGTATATTTCTCCATCTATTTGAGTCCTCTTTGATTTCTTTCATCAGTGTTTTATAGTTTTCTATATATAGGTCTTTTGTTTCTTTAGGTAGGTTTATTCCTAAGTATTTTATTCTTTTCATTGCAATGGTGAATGGAATTATTTCCTTAATTTCTCTTTCTGTTTTCTCACTGTTATTGTGTAAGGATGCAAGGGATTTCTGTGTGTTAATTTTGTATCCTGCAACTTTACTATATTGATTAGCTCTAGTAATTTTCTGGTGGAGGCTTTAGGGGAAAACCATTTTTTATATACTACATATGATTTTTTGTTTCAAGCAGGGGTATATCTGATTCATTGTGTCATTTTGGCCAGAAGTGGAAGTAAAATCTAAATTTAGACATGCACTTTTTCTTTAATACAGGAAATTTTTGAATGAAACTTGACTTTCTCTACACAATTTGGTAAGAATGTGGGGGTTCACAAAGTACCAAACCCCTAATTAATTCTTCCCCATATTTCCTGTGTTTACTTTGGATAGCTTATATTTTTCAGTGAGTACTACTCATAAAAATCTATTCGACAGTAATAGCTTTGCTAATACTGCTGCTGCTGCTAAGTCGCTTCAGTCGTGTCCGACTCTGTGCGACGGCATAGACGGCAGCCCACCAGGCCCCGCTGTCCCTGGGATTCTCCAGGCAAGAACACTGGAGTGGGCTGCCATTTCCTTCTCCAGTGCGTGAAAGTGAAAAGTGAAAGGGAAGTCGCTCAGTCGTGTCCGACTCTTCTCGACCCCATGGACTGCAGCCAACCAGGATCCTCCATCCATGGATTTTCCAGGCAAGAGTACTGGAGTTGGGTGCCATTGCCTTCTCTGTTGCTAATACTAAGAATATTCATATTCAAAAAATTGTTATTTTCCCTTAAAATTCTTTTTTTAATGATTAAGCATTGCAGTATATATTCTCTGTATGAGAATATAGTATAAAGTATTAAAATCTCATGAAAATTATTTTTTGAATGTGAAAATAACTCAGGTGTAATATAAATGGGTGTCACAAACTTCAAGGGAAAGAACTTCAGGAGTCTACTGAGTGGCTGAGAAAATGCTCTTTTACATAGTTCTTGAGTTCACTGTTGAGATATATCTGTATTTAAAGTGATTTTATGAAACATGGAAGATCTCTCGAAATTACTGCTTTATCTTTCCCGGATATTTTTTTGTAAAACCCACAATAACTATAAAACTTTATAGAAGTGAGTGACCTTCTCAGAGAAAATACAAATATATCTTTATGTCTTCTTTCATTTCCTTATGCTTAAAAACTGTTGCTTTAAATTGGATCTTTTGGTATACAAAAGAATTCTTTGGACACATTTGATCACTTTGGTTTTCTTGTTTCATTTACTTGCCCATATGTTAATGAAGCAAACTGAAGTTAATAGCACCCTAAAATTGAGGAAAACACTTGAAGTGATAATAACCTGTTCAAGATCTCAGCTTTAAAACGTGAGCTTAGAAATTCAGGGAACATAGAAAATAAGTTTATTTTGCCTTATCCTCTGAACATATTGACATAATTATTTAGCTGTATGATCATCCTAGGATGTTCAACATCTGCATAGATTGTTTACTATACATATTAACTTGCCAAAAATGGTTTGCAGAATTTTTCTAATGACATGAATATTGCAGTTCATTTTCAAAAAAGCAAAGATAAAACCATTAATAATGTCAAACAGGGTATTGTCTAGAGAAATTCTAGCCAGTCATTTAGTTACTGTTTACAATTTATTACTGAATGTGCTTTACCATCAGGAACAAGCTTCCCATGGTGGTTGTATTAAAAATTAGCAGTTTTACACTGAGAGGCCCAGTGCCAACCTGGAAAAATTGGTTGCATTGATGAGTAATAAACTGCATGTTGCAGATTCCCATACTGCTTGAATTCATTTCACAGTATTGGCAAAGAATCTGAATTTTAACTGGAAACACACGGTTCTCTTCCAAGCAGGTATTAAAAACACATTGTCTACTTTTCAGAGAATCATAATAGAGTTTCTGCACTTTGTCATTTTGACCGTAGTTTAAGATTTAAAAGGTTTGAAATTTCTTGAAAATATTAATTATCCTTCTCTATTTTCTCCTTCATAAAGTTAATATGATTCCAGTGCAATGTACCATTTGTTTTTAGATATATGAAGAAATACGTGGCCTACTTTAAAACTGTTTTTCCTCCAAAAAATGAATTTTTAAAATAAAGGAAAAGATAGTTAAATAATTGCAAAGCCACTGTTTTCAGTTAGACTTGTAGATTATGTATATACTCTCGATACTGAAACATTGAGGTTTCTTTGAAAGGAGACAAGCTTAAAAGTAGGCCAGTATTCCTGTGGTTTAATTTCAACTTTCTGGACAGTTAAATAGAATTTTGTACTTAAAATATTTTCATATGGCTTTGTTTTAAGAGCAAAAAAATATGAATTTGCCTTACAAAATGTAAAAGTTTTAAATGCACTTTTTTTCCTCACTTGTCAAAGCAACCTTAAAATTAAACTCAAATGTCCTTATATATATGTTTATCAACTCCATATAGTAATTTTAAAGTGTACATGGTCTTTCCTAGGTAAAATTTATATCTCCCTGTAAGTGAAACAGTAAATCCTGGGCTTTCATATATGGACACTAAGCAATTTGTCAATATACCATATAGTTCTGAATGCACTAATAATACAAAGCTTAATTTTGTTCTTTAGTCTTGATGTATTCACTGATAATGGTGGGAGAGACCTCAGCTTGGCAATCTACAGCAAGTTAGTTAGGAAAAGATAACATTATTCATACACATATGCTGAGAAAATGAGTGACAGAATGTCACTGCTCTGTTTATCTTGTATCAATCACTCTAGTCCTGAGCTAGAAGTACATTTAAAACATAACACTCAGAAGTTCACATTCAAAAGAAAAATGTTAGGGATTTCCCTGGTGGTCCAGTGGTTAAGACTCTGCACTTCCATTGGAGGGGCCCCAGGTTCAAGCCCTGGTTGGGGAACTAAGATCCCACAAGCCACATAGCGTGGCCAAAATATATAGTCAAAAGGAAAAAGTTGATAAAAGTTTTTAAATGAAATGATAACAAGCAGGAAACAGTTTGTGAAGTCGCCATTTGGTTTCCTGATCAGCTACTTTCAAACTCAGCATTCTGCATCTGCAGTTGGTAATTTTGACTGAGTTCAAGATGATCAAGAATTATAGAACTGTTAACCTCATTTAGTATTTACAAGATGAGAGTTGTAACTATGTACTCCTTGACATCCTCCAGGCCTCTTTGCCACCTTTGATTACTCTCTATTCCTTGGCAGTGTCATTCACTTTATGATTTCAGTTATCATTTCCATATGTGCAGCTATATCTCCAGCCTCACATTTCCCATAAACTGCCATACAGCTCAGCATATCCTACCAGTACATCAGATTCCAAACTGAAGTCATCATTTTCTCTCCTAAATCTTTTCTTTTTCTTTTTTTTTTTCACTTTCTTTTTTAACCCATTATTGAGGTTTTTTTTTTTTTTTTTCTATCCAGCCACTTGAATCAAAAAAGTGCTTATTATTCTACTATGCCAAGATTTCTCTCACGTCCTTCCTCCCTTCTATTCACCCTGCTACTATCCGATATCACTGAGGTTCTCATTTCCCTTCATATTTGGTCACATGGTTATGTCTCTTCCAAACCAGGACACTTTTGAATGTAAAAGGGACATTATGGAGAGTGAAGAAGGCTCTTAATACATACAATAGGACAACTGTTACACAAACTATCCTTCGCAAATCTAGGTATATGGTCACCGTTAATCTATTTCCTTCCTTCCTGTAACTAATCCATTAGTTTATAGCCCTGCCAGATTTATCTTCCTTTTTTTTTTTAATTGATGTATAGTTGACTTACAATATTGTGTTAGTTTCAGGTATATACCATACTGATTTGATTTTTTATTTTTATTTTTTTGCAGATTATGCTGTATTATAGGTTATTACAAAATAATGGGTATAACTCCTGTGCTATACAACATATCCTTGTTGCTTATCTTTTTATGTGTAGTAGTTTGTATCAGATAATGCCATCACCTTAATTTGTCCCTACCTTCTCCCCTATCCCCATAACCAAAAGGGACATTTTGGAGAGTGAAGAAGGCTCTTGTAATACTTAAACTAAGACAGATGTTACACACTCAGACTGTCCCTTGCAAACGTGGAACAGTTTTAATCACTGTACTCTGGTTAATCTATTTCCTTCCTTCTTGTAGATAATCCATCTACTGCACTACCAGACTTAACTTCTTTTTTTGAATTGATGTATAGTTATTTGTTTTCTGTGTCTCTGAGTCTGTTTCTGTTTTGCATATAATCCATTTGTATTATTTTTTAGGTTCTATATATGAATGATATCATAAAATATTTATCTTTATTCAATTTATTTCACTGAACTTAATATTCTCTAGGTCTATTCACATTGTTGCAGTGGCAGTATTTCATTCTTTTAATGGCTGAGTAATATTCCATTGCATATATGTAACACATTTTTGTAATCTAGTCACCTGTTGATGGGAATGGGGCTTGCTTCCATATCATGGCTTTACACATGGTCCTGCTATGAGCATTAGGATGTAAGCATCTTTTCCAATTAGTGTTTTTGTTTTTTCAGACACATATCCAGGAGTGGAATTGTTAGATCATACAGTAGTTCCACTTTTGTTTTTTTAAGGAATCTGCATACTGTTTTCCAAGGTGGCTGCACCAACTTACATTCCCCCCGACAAGATGAGCTTTCCTCATAGCTCAGTCGGTAAAGAATCTGCCTGCGATGCAGGAGACCTGGGTTTGATCCCTGGATTGGGAAGATCCCCTGGAGAAGGAAATGGCAACCCACTCCAGTATTCTTGCCTGGAGAATCCCATGGACAGAGGAGCCTGGCAGGTTACAGTCCATGGGGTCGGACACGACTTAGCAACTAAATCACCACAGCAGTATATGAGGGTTCCCTTTTCACCACATCCTTTCCAACATTTATTTGTAGACCTCACTGCTTTGCATTTCTCTAATAATTGATGATTTTGAGCACTTACTCTTAGGCCTGTTAGCCATCTGTGTGTCTTTGGGAAAATCTCCAGATCTGCCTATATTTTGATCATTTAGTTTTTTGATATTAAATTCTATGAATTGTTTGTCTATTTTGAACATTAACCCCTTGTTAATCACATTGTTTGTAAATATTTTCTCCCATTCTGTAGATTGCCTTTTCATTTTGTTGATGGTTTTCCTTTACTGTGCAAAAGCTTTTAATTTTAATTAGGTCCTATTTGTTTATTTTTGCTTGTATTTGTTTTGCCTTGGGAGACTGATCCCAGAAACTATTGCTGTGATTTATGTTAAAAAGAGTTCTACTTGTGTTCTCATCTAGGAGTTTTATGGTTTCAGATCTTATATTTAGGTCTTCAAACAATTTTGAGTTTATTTTTTGTATATGCTGTGAAAGAATGTTCTCATTGTTTTACATTTGGCTTTCTAGTTTCCCCAGTACCACTTGTTGAAGAGACTATCTTTTCTCCATTTTATAGTCTTGCCTCCTTTGATATAGATTAATTGACCATTTTTGTGTAGGTTTATTTTTAAAATCATTTTATTCTGGTTTTTCATTATTAGTATATAGAAATATACCAGATTTCTGTATATTAATCTTGTGCCCCACAACCTTGCTGAATTCATTCGTTCTGGAGACTTTAAATTTCTCTATATATAGAGTATTATGTCATCTGCAAATAGTGACAGTTGTATCTCTTCCCTTCCAATTTGGATATCTTTTATTTCTTTTTCTTGACTTATTACTGTGGCTAGGACTTCCAATACTGTTATATAGAAGCAACAAAAGTAGCCGTTGTTGTTTTGTTCCTGAATTTACATGGAAGGCTTTCAGATTTTCACTGTTATTTTCGTTGTGGGTTTGTCATAAATGACCTTTGTTATGTTGAGATATGTTCCCTCTATACCCACTTTGCTGAGAATTTTTATCATTACTGGATGTTGAATATTGTCAAATGCTTTTTCTGTCTATTGAGATGACCAAGTAGGTTTTTCTTTTCTTTTGTTAATGTGGTGTATCACATTGATTATTTACATATGTTGAACCATCCTGTGACCCAGGAATGAAGCCAACTTGATCATAGTATATGATCCTTTTTATGTATTGTTGCCAATATTTTGTAGAGGATTTTTGCCTCTATACTCATCAAAAATATTGACCAGTAATTTTCTTTTTTGCAGTGTCCTTGGTTTTGGTATCAGGATAATAGTGGCCTCATAGAATGATTTCTTTCTCTTTGAATTTTTAGGAATAGTATGAGAAGGACAGGTGTTAGTTCTTCCTTATATGTTTGATAGAATTCCCCTATGAAACTGTCCGGCCTACACTTTTGTATACAGATTCAATTTCACTTCTAGTGATTTTTGTAGTTGTTCTGTCACTCAGTCATGTCTGACTCTTTGGAACCCCATGGACTGCAGCACGCAAGGCTTCCCTGTCTTTCACCATCTCCTGGAGCTTGCTCAAACTCATGTCCATCAAGTCGGTGATGACATCCAACCATCTCATCCTCTGTCATCCCCTTCTCCTCCTGCCTTCAGTCTTTGTGAGCATCAGGGTCTTTTCTAATGAGTCAGCTTTTCATATCAGGTAGCCAAAGTATTCGAGCTTTCATCTTCAGCATCAGTCCTTTCAATGAATCTCAGGATTGATTTCCTTTAGGATTGACTGGTTTGATCTTGCTGTCCAAAGGACTCTCAAGCGTCTTCTCCAACACCACAGTTTAAGAGTATTAATTCTTCTGTCCTCAACCTTCTTTATAGTCCAACTCTCACATCCATACATGACTACTGGGAAAACCATAGCTTTGACTAGATGGACATTTGTTGGCAAAGTAATATCTCTGCTTTTTATTATGCTGTCTAGGTTAGTTATAGCTTTTCTTCCAAGGAGCAAGTGTCTCATAATTTCATAGCTGCAGTCACCATCTGCAGTGATTTTAGAGCCCCAAAAAATAAAGTCTGTCACTGTTTCCATTGTTTCCCCATCTATTTGCCATGAAGTGATGGGATTGGATTCTGTAATCTTAGTTTTTTGAATGCTGAGTTTTAAGCCAGCTTTTTAACTCTCCTTTTTCACTTTCATCAAAAGGCTCTTTAGTTCCTCTTCACTTTCTGCCATAAGGGTGGTGTCATCTGCATATCTGAGGTTATTGATATTTCTCCCAGCAATCTTGGTTCCAGCTTGTGCTTCATCCAGTCCAGCATTTCACATGATGTACTCTGCATAGAAGTTAAATAAACAGGGTAACAATACACAGCCTTGATGTACTCCTTTCCCAATTTGAAACCAGTCCATAGTTCCATGTCCAGTTCTAAGTGTTGCTTCTTGAGCTGTTTACAGATTTCTCAGGAGGCAGGTCAGGTGGTCTGGTATTCCCATCTCTTGAAGAATTTTCCACAGTTTGTTGTGATCCACACAGTCAAAGGCTTTAGCATAGTCAATGAAGCAGAAGTAGATGTTTTTTCTGAAATTCTCTTGCTTTTTCTATGATTCAACAGATGTTGGCAATATGATCTCTGGTTCCTCTGCCTTTTCTAAATCCAGCTTGAACATCTGGAAGCTCTTGGTTCACCTACTGTTTAAGCCTAGCTTAGAGAATTTTGAGCATTACTTTGCTAGCATGTGAAATGAGTGCAGTTGTCAGTAGTTCGAACATTCTTTGACGGTGCCTTTCTTTGAGATTGGAATCAAAACTGACATTTTCCAGTCCTGTGGCCACTGCTGAGTTTTCCAAATTTGCTGATATATTGACTGCAACACTTTTGCAGTATCATTTTTAGGATTTTAAATAGCTCAACTGGAATTCCATCACCTCCACTAGCTTTGTAGTGATGCTTCCTAAGGCCCACATGACTTCCCATTCCAGGATGTCTAGCTAGGTGAGTGATCACACCATCATGGGTTATCTGTGTCATGAAGATTTTTTTTGTACAGTTCTTCTGTGTATTCTTGCCACCTCTTCTTAATATCTTCTGCTTCTGTTAGGTCCATACCATTTCTCTCCTTTATTGTGCCCATCTTTGCATGAAATGTTCCCTTGATATCTCTAATTTTCCTGAAGAGATATCTAGTCTTTCCCATTCTATCGTTTTCCTCTATAGCTCTGCATTGATCACAGAGGAAGGCTTTCTTATGTCTCCTTGCTATTCTTTGGAACTCTGCATTCACATAGGTATATCTTTCCTTTTCTCCTTTGCCTTTTGCTTCCAATTTTTCCGTACTCTCACTTTCAGTCTATATGTGTTGGGTTTCTTGTAGGCAGCATATATATGGGTCTTGTTTTTGTATCCATTCAGCCATTCTGTTTCTTCTTGTTGAAGCATTTAATCCATTTATATTTAAAGTGATTATTGATATATGTGTTCCTATTGCCATTTTCTTAATTGTTTATGGTTTGTTATTGTAGATCTTTTTCTTCTCTTGTATTTCCTGACTATATATGTCCCTTTAACATTTGTTGTAAAGCTGGTTTGGTGGTACTGAATTCTCTTAACTTTAGCTTGTCTGTAAAGCTATTGATTTCTCCATGAATTTTGAATGAGATCCTTGCCAGATAGAGTAACATCGGTTGTACATTTTTCCCTTTCAGTACTTTAAATATATCCTGCCATTCCCTTCTGGCCTGCAGAGTTTCTGCCGAAAGATCAACTGTTAAAAAGATCAGCTTTTATTTGGATAAGTTAGATTGTTTGAGATTTTTCTTGCTTCTTGAAGAAAGCCTTTATCACTGTGAAATTCCCTCTTAAATGTGATTTACCTGCATCACATATATTTTGGAAAGTTATGTTTTCAATTTCATTTGTCTCAAAATATTTTCTGATTCTCTCTTTGATTTCACTGTTGATCCACTAGATTTTAGTGGCACATTGTTTAGTCTCTACATGTTTATTCTTTTCCTGTTTTCCTTTCTGTAGTTGATTTCTAGTTCATACTGATGCAGTTGAAAAAAATACTTCAGGTAATTTCTATCCTCTTACGTTTGTTGAGACTTTTGTTATCTAGTATATGGCCTATCCTGAAGAACGTTCCATGTACACATGAAAAGAATTTGTTTTTGAATGTCATGTCCTGTAGACATCAGTTAAGTCCAACAGGTCTATTGTGTCCTTTAAGAACACTTGCCTTATTTTCTGTCTGTATGATTTGTGATTGATATCAGAGGAGTATTAAAGTCTCCAACTATTACTGTATTTTTATCAATTTCTCCCTTTATGTCTGTTACTATTTTCTTCATATATTTAGGTGCTTCTGTGTATATATGTTAACAAGTGTAATATTATCTTCCTGTCCTGATCTCTCCTTTATCATTATATAGTGCCCTTCTTTGTCTTGTATTATAGTGTTTGTTTTAAAGTCTAATTTGTCTGATACGAGGATTGCTAGCCCCCAGACTTATCTTCTTAAAACATTGTTTTAGTCATGCCTTCCATCTTCATAATTCTTTAGTGGCTCTAAATTATAAAAATGTTCAGGCATGATCTTCAAAGTCGTCTTTAGTCCAATTTCAGTTTCTCTCTCCTACATTATTTCTTTTACAGTTTTATTGAGATATAATTGACACACCGCACTATATATGTTTAAGATGTAGAACATAATGACTTACATACCTTGTGAAATGATTACAATGTTAGTTAACATCCATCATCTCATTGATATTTTTTTAAAAAGTGAGGGAAGTAAATATTTATTGTGATGAGAAATCTTAGGGTCTACTCTCTTAACAACTTTCAAATATACCATATAGCAGTCTTAACTGCAGTCATTGTGTTATACATTACATTACATCCCCAGTACATATTTATCTTGTGACTGGAAGTTTGTACCTTTTGACTACCTCTATCCAGTTTTTCCACCTCCCACTCTGGTAACCACAAATTTAATCTCTTTTTCTGTGAGTTTGGGATTTTTATTTATTTTTAGATTCCACTATTTATTTTTAGAGTCTGTGTATAAGTGAGATCATACAAATATTTCTCTTTCTGTGTCTGACTTATTCCACTTACCATAATGCCCTCAAGGTCCTTCCATGTTGCATTGTTATTATTTCCTCAGTCAAGCAACTCACAATGTTAATATTTAACTTTTCTGATCCTGAGTTACCTCATTAGTAAAAACGGAATTAAAATGTTTATTCCTCACTTATGAAGCTAGCTTAGTACATAGATAGTGAAGTGAAGTGAAGTGAAGTTGCTCAGTCGTGTTTGACTCTTTGCGACCCCATGGACTACAGCCTACCAGGCTCCTCGGTCCATGGAATTTTCCAGGCAAGAGTACTGGAGTGGGTTGCCATTTCCTTCTCCAGCAGATCTTCCCAACCCAGGGATCGAACCCAGGTCTCCCTCATTGTAGGCAGACGCTTTACCTTCTGAACTGTACCTACTGCCAAGTACTTGGTACATGCACACTGAGGAACTGGTAGCTACTATTACATACTATAATTTTGTGTATCTTCTCTACCTATTTCTACTCTGTGAAATAGTCTCTTCCTCTTCTCTAACTTCTCTATCTTCAAAGTCCTTAATCCTTCCTATCCTTGAATATTCCAAAAGTGTAGTCCCTTTAAACCACTTTTTTTTTAACATTTTTTTATTTTTTTTAATTTTATTTTATTTAACTTTACAATATTGTATTGGTTTTGCCATATATCAAAATGAATCTGCCACAGGTATACATGTGTTCCCCATCCTGAACCCTTCTCCCTCCTCCCTCCCCATACCATCCCTCTGGGTCGTCCCAGTGCACCAGCCCCAAGCATCCAGTATCGTGCATCAAACCTGGACTGGCGACTCATTTCATATATGATATTATACATATTTCAATGCCATTCTCCCAAATCATCCCACCCTCTCCCTCTCCCACAGAGTCCATAGGACTGTTCTATACATCAGTGTCTCTTTTGCTGTCTTGTATACAGGATTATCGTTATCATCTTTCTAAATTCCATATATATGCATTAGTATACTGTATTGGTGTTTTTCTTTCTGGCTTACTTCACTCTGTATAATAGGCTCCAGTTTCATCCACCTCATTAGAACTGATTCAAATGTATTCTTTTTAACGGCTGAGTAATACTCCATTGTGTATATGTACCACTGCTTTCTTATCCAGTCATCTGCTGGTGAACATCTAGGTTGCTTCCATGTCCTGGCTATTATAAAGAGTGCTGCGATGAACATTGGGGTACACGTGACTCTTTCCCTTCTGGTTTCCTCAGTGTGTATGCCCAGCAGTGGGGTTGCTGGGTCATAAGGCAGTTCTATTTCCAGTTTTTTAAGGAATCTCCACACTGTTCTCCATAGTGGCTGTACTAGTTTGCATTCCCACCAGCAATGTAAGAGGGTTCCCTTTTCTCCACACCCTCTCCAGCATTTATTATTTGTAGACTTTTGGATCACAGCCATTCTGACTGGTGTGAAATGGTACCTCATAGTGGTTTTGATTTGCATTTCTCTGATAATGAGTGATGTTGAGCATCTTTTCATGTGTTTGTTAGCCATCTGTATGTCTTCTTTGGAGAAATGTCTATTTAGTTCTTTGGCCCATTTTTTGATTGGGTCATTTATATTTTTGGAATTGAGCTGCAGGAGTTGCTTGTATATTTTTGAGATCAGTTGTTTGTCTGTTGCTTCATTTGCTATTATTTTCTCCCATTCTGAAGGCTGTCTTTTCATCTTGCTTAGAGTTTCCTTTGTTGTGCAGAAGCTTTTAAGTTTAATTAGGTCCCATTGGTTTATTTTTGCTTTTATTTCCATTACTCTGGGAGGTGGGTCATAGAGGATCCTGCTGTGATGTATGTCGGAGAGTGTTTTGCCTATGTTCTCCTCTAGGAGTTTTATAGTTTCTGGTCTTACGTTTAGATTGTTAATCCATTTTGACTTTATTTTTGTGTATGGTGTTAGAAAGTGCTCTAGTTTCATTCTTTTACAAGTGGTTGACCAGTTTTCCCAGCACCACTTGTTAAAGAGATTGTCTTTTCTCCATTGTATATTCTTGCCTCCTTTGTCAAAGATAAGGTGTCCATATGTACGTGGATTAATCTCTGGGCTTTCTATTTTGTTCCACTGATCTTTGTTTCTGTCTTTGTGCCAGTACCATACTGTCTTTATGACTGTGGCTTTGTAGTAGAGCCTGAAGTCAGGCAGGTTGATTCCTCCAGTTCCATTCTTCTTTCTCAAGATAGCTTTGGCTATTTGAGGTTTTTTGTATTTCCATACAAATTGTGAAATTATTTGTTCTAGCTCTGTGAAGAATACTGTTGGTAGCTTGATAGGGATTGCATTGAATCTATAAATTGCTTTGGGTAGTATACTCATTTTCACTATATTGATTCTTCCAATCCACGAACATGGTATATTTCTCCATCTATTAGTGTCCTCTTTGATTTCTTTCACCAGTGTTTTATAGTTTTCTATATATAGGTCTTTAGTTTCTTTAGGTAGATATAGTCCTAAGTATTTTATTCTTTTCGTTGCAATGGTGAATGGAATTGTTTCCTTAATTTCTCTTTCTTTTTTCTCATTATTAGTGTATAGGAATGCAAGGGATTTCTGTGTGTTGATTTTATATCCTGCAACTTTACTATATTCATTGATTAGTTCTAGTAATTTTCTGGTGGCGTCTTTAGGGTTTTTTGTGTGAGGATCATATCTGCAAACAGTGAGAGTTTTACTTCATTTTTTTTTAATTGAAGGATAGTTGCTTTACAGAATTTTGTTGTTTTCTGTCAAACATCAGCATGAATCAGCCATAGGTATACATATATCTCCTCCCTTTGAATCTTCCTCCTATCTCCCTCCTCATCCACCCCCTAGGTTGATACAGAGCTCCAGTTTGCGTTTCCTTAGCCATACAGCAAATTCCCACTGACTATCTATTTTATATATGGTAATGTAAGTTTCCATGTTACTCTTTTCATATATCTCATCCTCTCCTCCCCTCTCCCCATGTCCATAAGTCTATTTTCTATATCTGTTTCACCATTGCTGCCCTGTAAATAAATTCTTCAGAACCATTTTTCTAGATTCTACATATGTACGTTAGATTATGATATTTATCTTTCCTTTCTGACTCACTTCACTCTGCATAATAGGTTCTAGGTTCACCCACTTCATCAGAACTGCCTCAAATGTGTTCATTTTTACAGCTGAGTAATATTCCATTGTGTATATGCACCATAACTTCTTTATCCATTCATCTGTTGATGGACATCTAGGTTGCTTCCATGTTCTAGCTATTGTAAATAGTGCTGGAGTGAACAATGGGATGCTGCTGTTGCTGCTGCTAAGTCACTTCAGTCATGTCCAACTCTGTGTGACCCCATAGACAGCAGCCCACCAGGCTGCCGCGTCCCTGGGATTCTCCAGGCAAGAACACTGGAGTGGGTTTCCATTTCCTTCTTCAGTGCATGAAAGTGAAAAGTGAAAGTGAAGTCGCTCAGTCGTGTCTGACCCTTCACAACCCCATGACTGCAGCCTACCAGGCTGCTCCATCCATGGGATTTTCCAGGCTAGAGTACTGGAGTGGGTTGCCATTGCCTTCTCCGAACAATGGGATATATGTGTCTTTTTCAATTTTTATTTCCGCAGGGTATATGCCTAGAAGTGGGGTTGCTAGGTCATATGGTGGTTTTATTCCTAATTTTTTAAGGAATCTCCATACCGTTTTTCATAGTGGCTATATCAATTTACATTCCCACCAACAGCGCAAGAGCGTTCCCACTTCTCCACACCCCCTCCAGCATTTATTGTTTGTAGACTTTTTGATGATGGCCATTCTGACCAGAGTGAGGTGATATCTCATTGTGGTTTTGATTTGCATTTCTCTAGTAATGAGCAATGTTGA
Source organism: Bos mutus (assembly GCF_027580195.1). NCBI lineage: Eukaryota > Metazoa > Chordata > Mammalia > Artiodactyla > Bovidae > Bos > Bos mutus. The sequence continues at coordinate 126,195,583 of NC_091618.1, forward strand.
GCATCTTTTCATGTGTTTGTTAGCCATCTGTATGACTTCTTTGGGGAAATGTCTGTTTAGGTCTTTTTCTCACTTTTTGATTGAGTTGTTTGTTTTCCTGGTATTAGTTGTATGAGCTGTTTGTATATTTTGGAAATTAATCCTTTGTCAGTTGTTTCATTTGCATTATTTTTTCCCATTCTGAGGGTTGTCTTTTTACCTTGCTTATAGTTTCTTTTGCTGTGCAAAAGCTTTTAAGTTTAATCAGATCCCACTTGTTTACTTTTGTTTTTACTTCCATTACTCTAGGCGGTAGGTCATAGAAGATCCTGCTTTGATTTATGTTATCTAGTGTTCTGCCTATGTTTTCTGGTCTTACATTTAGGTCTTTAATCCATTTTTAGTTTATCTTTGTGTATGGTGTTAGGAAGTGTTCTAATTTCATTCTTTTACACATAGCTGTCCAGTTTTCACAGCGCCATTTATTGAAGAGGCTGTCTTTGCTCCATTGTATATTCTTGCCTCCTTTGTTAAATAAGGTACCCATAGGTGCATGGGCTTATTTCTGGGCTTTCAATCTTGTTCCATTGGTCTATATTTCTGTTTTTTTTTTTTTTTTTTTTTTGCCAGTATCATACTGTCTTGATTACTGTAGCTTTGTAGTATAATCTGAAATCCCGAAGGTTGATTCCTCCAGCTCCATTCTTCTTTCTCAGACTGCTTTGGCTCTTCGGGGTCTTTTGTGTTTCCATATGAACTGTGAAATTTTTTGTTCTAGTACTGTGAAAAATGCCATTGGTAATTTGATAGGGATCACATTAAATTTGTAGATTGCATTTGGTATTTTCACAATACCAATTTTTTCATTTCACAATATTGATTCTTTATTTTCACAATATTGATTCTTCCTACCGAGGAACATGGAATATTTCTCCATCTGTTTATGGCATCTTTGATTTCTTTCATTAGTGTCTTGTAATGTTCTGTGTACAGTTCTTTTGTCTCCTTAGGTAAGTTTATTTCTAGATATTTAATTCTCTTTGTTGCAATGGTTAATGGGATTGATTCCTTAATTACTCTTTCTGATTTTTCGTTGTTAGTATATAGAAATGCAAGTGATTTCTGTGTATTGATTTTATATCCTGCAACTTTGCTAAATTCACTGATTAGCTCTAGTCATTTTCTGATGCTATCTTTAGGTTTTTCTATGTATAGTATCATGTCATTTACAAACAGTGAGAGCTTTGCTTCTTTTCCAATCTGGACTTTTTTATTTCTTTCTTCTCTGATTGCTGTAGCTAGGACTTCCAGAACCATGTTGAATAATAGTGAATAATAGTGGTGAAAGTGGTCACCCTTGTCTTATTCCTGATCTTAGGGGGAATGCTTTCATTTTCTCACCATTGAGAATAATGTTTGCTGTTGGCTTATCATATACGACCTTTACTGTGTTGAGGTAGCTTCCTTCTATGCACATTTTTTTGAAGATTTTTGATCATAAATGGGTGCTGAATTTTGTCACCGGCTTTTTCTGCATCTATTGAGATTATCATATGGTTTTTATCTTTCAGTTTGTTAATATGGTATGTCATCTTGATTGTTTTGTGCATATTGAAGAATCCTTGCATCCCAGGAATAAACCCAACTCGATCATGGTGTGTGAGCTTTTTGATGTGTTTCTGAATTCTGTTTGCTAAAGTTTTGTTGAGGATTTTTGCATCTATGTTCATCAGTGATATTGACCTGTAGTTTTTTGTGTGTGTTGTCTTTGGGTTTGTTATCAGGGTGATGATGGCCTCATAGAATGAGTTTGGAAGTGTCCCTTCCTCTGCCAATTTTTGAAAGAATTTTAGATGGAGAGCATAGCTCTTCTCTAAATGTTTGATAGAATTCTCCTGTGAAGCTATCTGGTCCTGGGCTTTTGTTTTTTGGGAGATTTTTGATCACGAAAATGAAGTACAATAGATCGCTCCAGTGAACAAAGGAAATCAAAAATTATGTTTACCAGTTAAGAACAAAACTAACAAAGCACAAACTGGATAAAAAACTAAAGCAAAGTGCCAATTGGGGAATAAAGCAATGAAAATAAAATTAACAAATATGTTGAGAGGAAAGGAAAGAAAGAAAAGAAAGAAAGAATAGATATGCAAAGTTAAATATAGGTAGATAAAGAAGATTTTTATATATTAAAGACTAACTGTAAGGGTAAAAGAACAGGAGGAAAAACAAACAAAGGAATAAATGTAGAGGAAGCCACTTTTTACTCCTCCCAACTGAGAGTATAAAATTCATGTAGTGATTAATATATATGTCTTTATACCTTGTCTATTCATGTGTGTATCTTTGCCTCCATAATAGAATATTGTTTGCTTGAGGAAAGGAACTCTTATCACTCATTATAATGCATTCCCCACACCCTAGTGCTGGACTTTTAGGTAATGAATATTGTTAATTATTAAAATTTTTACAATTAAAGGGCTCATTCATTTGGACTATGAAGCAATTGAGACCTATAGTACTATGTTTGCCAAATATGGTACATTTGTATATGAAATACTATGCAGTTGTTTAAAAGAATGAAGTAGATTTTTCCATGTACTAGCGTGAAAAGATAACCATGGTATTCTATTGAGTATTAAGAAATAAGGCAATTATGAGAACTCTGTTGAAAAGTATATACGGGTGTATGGAGTGGCTGTATCTGTATATTTCTTTAAAAAAAGATTTTAAAACTATATACCTGTTAACAGTGTTTGTTGTATTTATGTAGTATATTTATAATTATAGTAGGAAGGGATATAATTACTGAGACCCTTGATTTTCAGATTTCTTCTTTTTGTGTGTGTGTCAAAAATAAATAAATAAAAGTAGTCCACAAAATACATACATTATATTTACCATTTTTAAGTGTTCTGTAATGTTAAGTATGTTCACATCATTTTGCAACAGATAATATAAGTGGATTAATACAGTATGTGTATGTGTTATGATTTTGCTTAGCATAATGTTCTCCAGGTCCGTTAATGTTGTAGCATGGGACAGAATTTCTTGAATATATGCACAGAAGTGGCATTGCTTGTCAGTTCAGTCAATCAGTTCAGTCACTCAGTCATGTCTGACTCTTTGCAACCCCATGGACTGCAGCACACCAGGCCTCCCTGTCCATCAACAACTCCCAGAGTTTATTTAAACTCATGTCCATTGAGTCAGTGAAGCCATTCAACCATCTCATCCTCTGTTGTCCCCTTCTCCTCCTGCCTTCAATCTTTCCCAGCATCAGGGCCTTTTCCAATGAGTCACTTCTTCTCATCAGGTGGCCAAAGTATTGGAGTTTCAGCTTCAACATCAGTCCTTCCAATGAATATTCAGGACTGATTTCCTTTAGGATGGACTGGTTGGATCTCCTTGGTGTCCAAAGGACTCTCAAGAGTCTTCTTCAACAACACAATTCAAAAGCATGAATTATTCAGCAGTCCGCTTTCTTTATAGTCCAACTCTCACATCCATACATGACTACTGGAAAAACCATAGCTTTGACTAGACGGACTTTTGTTGACAAAGTACTGTCTTTGCTTTTTAATATGCTGCTGTCTGCTGCTGCTTCTAAGTCACTTCAGTTGTGTCAGACTCTGTGTGACCTCATAGACGGCAGCCCACCAGGCTCCCGTCCCTGGGATTCTCCAGAAAAGAATACTGGAGTGGGTTGCCATTTCCCTCTCAGGTGCATGAAAGTGAAAAGTTTGAAAATGAAGTCGTTCAGTCATGTCCGACTCTTCACGATCCCATGGACTGCAGCCTACCAGGCTCCTCTGTCCATGGGATTTCCCAGGCAAGAGTACTGGAGTGGGTTGCCATTGCCTTCTCCGTCATTTACAAGCTGGTGAGATGTAATTTATATCTGAGAGCAGGACATGAAAATATGCTGTCTTGGTTGGTCATAACTTTCCTTTCAAGGAATAAGCGTCTTTTAATCTCATGACTGCTGTCACCATCTGCAGTGATTTTGGAGCCCAAGAAAATAAAAGTATCTCACTGTTTCCATTGTTTCCCCAACTATTTGCCATGAAATGATGGGACCAGATCCATGATCTTAGTTTTCTGAGTGTTGAGTTTTAAGCCAAATTTGTCATTCTCCTCTTTCACTTTCATCAAGAGGCTCTTTGGTTCCTCTTCACTTTCTGCCATAAGGGTGGTGTCATCTGCATATCTGGGGTTATGATATTTCTCCTGGCAATCTTGATTCCAGCTTGTGCTTCATCCAGCCTGGCATTTCACATAATATACTCTACATCAAAGTTAAATAAGCAGGGTGACAATACACAGCCTTGACATACTCCTTTCCCAATTTGGAATCAGTCTGTTGTTCCATGTCCAGTTCTGACTGTTGCTTCTTGACCTGCATACAGATTTCCCAGGAGGCAGGTCAAATGGTCTCATATTCCCATCTCTTGAAGAATTTTCCAGTTTGTTGTGATCCACACAGCCAAAGGTTTTGACATAGTCAATAGAGCATTGCTTAACCATATAGCAATTCTATGTTTGTTATATTCTATTCTTTTGATAGTGATCATGCTAATGGATGTGAGGTGATATAGTGGTTTTGATTTATATTTCTCTTATGATCATCTGTATTTCTTCTATGGAGAATTGTCTTTTCAAGTTCTTTGCCCACTGTTTAGTCAAATTATCTGTTTTTTGTTGTTGAGTTACAGAAGTTCCTTATATATTCTGGATATTAGCCTTTTTTCAGATGTGGGATTTGCAAATATTTTCTCCCATTTTGTAGGTTGCTTTTTCACTCTGTTGATTGTTTCCTTTGGTGTGCAGGATTTTTAAGTTTGATATAGTCTGTTTTGTCTATTTTTGCTTTTGTTATCTGAGCTTTTGATGTTTATCTGAAAAATTACTGCCAAGTCTAACATCCTAAAGCTTTTCCCGTACCTTTCTCCTAGGAGTTGCAGTTTTAGGCCTATGATTTAGGTCTTTCATCCACTTTGAGTTTATTTTTATATGGTATATGGTAAGTTTCCAAATTCACTTTTGGCATGTGGATATCCAGTTTTCCCAACACTATTTATGAAGAGACTGTTCTTTTCCTCTTGTGTAATCTTGTACAGATTCTTTGGCCATATATGCAAGGGTTTATTTCTGGACTGTATCGTGATCCTTTGGCCTATATAACCTGTCTTTATTTCTGCAGCACACCATCTTGATTGGTCTCTCATGTATTCTTCATAACAACTATGTGAGCCAGGTACTATTATCCCCACATTCTAGAAAAGGTAATTGAGTTCTAGAGAGGTTAAGAAAATGCCCCAAGGTCAAATAGCCAGTAAGTGTCAGAAGCAGAATGAAATCTCAGTCAGTTTTAAGGGTTTTATTTTATGAATGGTTCTTTGTTCTTAACCTTAGCTAATATACTGTGGGGCTATTGTGATCACCAATTGACATTACTGTGATTTAATTAGAAGAATATCTGAGTCTATTTGACTACTCACTACTGGGCAATGGATTTGCAAGATGAATTAATTGGGCCAAGGCACAGTAGAGCCATTCAAAATGAATACTGAACCCTGGGACCCAAATGATCATGCTGTGATACCAGTGAACTCCTAAAGCAAAAGCTTGGCCATTTAATAAATCTATTTGTTCCATTCCTAGATTGATTCATTCATTCCTTCTCCATGTGACATTTCCCTCATAACAGTTCTTCTAACTATAACTTTTTAATTAGAATGATATGCTCTCATTATATATAGCATTTACTGTATGAAGCTGTTGTGCTTTCTTCACATAAACAACTTGTTGCTATAGAGTAATTCACTTAAAATCATTAGAAGAGAAGACATCAGTATAGAAATTGACCACTTGGTTACTGTACCTTCTTGGCAATGACTTTAGTTCAGTCAAACATGGAGGGGAAAAGGTAGTCAAATCCCTCTAGTTGTGCCTTTGTTAAGCATCTCAACTGTTTCATTTATTCAACAAACATTTGCACAATTACTATGCACAAGTATTACACTAGGTGTTGGGGATATCAGAGGTGGAAACGAAACAAAACCCACCTGTTTTGTGAGGCCCCCATCTAATGAGGAAAATGGGAAAATAAATGGATGATTTTAATACATTAAAATAGAGAAATGTATGTACTCTATGAAAGCACATGAGGGAAGCACTTAGCTCAACAGAGAGGATCAAGAAGCAATCCCACAGGTGTCTTCTTACAATACTTTAACTTAATCTCAAAGTTCAGAGGAACAGAAATGTGAGCAAGCATGGATCATAGTTCGGTACAAAGTTCAGTACAGTTGGAGCATTAAAAGAGGCATCATGGGAGATTTCTGATTTCACGGTTGAAAGCATTTCAGGCATGTACATGTGTGCTCAGTCGTGTCCAACTCTTTGTGACCCTATAGACTGTAGCCCACAGGTTCCTCTGTCCATGGGATTTTCCAGGCAAGAATATTGGAGCAGGTTACCATTTCCTACTCCAGGGGATCTTCCTGACTCAGGAATCAAATTCACATCTCCTGCATTGACGGGTGGACTCTGTACCTCTGGTGCCACCTGGGAAGCCCATTCTAGCAGATGAAGCAAAACTTGGTAGTGTTGGTTGTGCGATGTGCAGTTGAGGGTTGCTGGGGGAGAACTGAGCGCTTTCTGTTGACCAATGCCGGCTGCAGGCATTGCAGTTTTCAGTGCATCTCATCCATTTGCTGAGCATACTTCTCAAATATAATGGTTTTGCCGGGATTCAGAAAGCCATAGTGGATCAGACTGTCAGCAAACCACTGAACAGTAACAAGCTTTTTTTGTACAAGTTTGGCTTTGGGAAGTGCTTTGGAGACTCTTCTCAGTCCAACTTCTAAGCTGGTCATCACTGGTTGTCGTATACAATCCACTTTCCATCTCACATCACAATCCAATTGAGAAATGGCTCATTTTTGTTACATAGACTAAGAGAAGATAACACTTCAAAACGATGATTTTTTTGATTTGTGGTTATCTCATGAGACACCCACTTATCAAGCTTTTTCACCTTTCCAATTTGCTTCAGATGCCAAATGACTGTAGAATGGTCAACGTTGAGTTTTTGGGCAACTTCTTGTGTGGTTGTAAGAGGATCCACTTTGATAATTGCTCTCAGTTGGTCATTGTCAACTTCCAATAGCTGGCCACTATGCTCCTCATCTTGAAGGCTCTTGTCTCCTTTGCAAAATTTCTTGAACCACCACTGGCCTGTATGTTCATCAGCAGTTCCTTGGTCAAATGCATTGTTGATGTTGTGATTGTTTCTGCTGCTTTATGACCCATTTTAAACTCCAATAATAAAGTCGTTCCAATTTGCTTTTTGTATAGCATCATCTCCATGCTCTAAAAGACATATAAAATAGACAGCAAATAATAATTCATTAGCAAAAAAAAAAAAAAAAAAAAAGAAATTTGCATTAAAATGATGTATAACATAACCACATTTAAGAATGTATTTCAATATCAAATGGCAAAGTTCAACAATGCAAATCTGTAATTACTTTTGCACCAATCTAATAATTTCTATCAACTGTGTAAGTCTTTCAACCATTTCCTTAGTTTTTTCTTTCTGAAAAAATAGCAGAATGACATGTTGGAGTTTAATATTTCCTGTAGAATGGAAATTGTTACTATTCATACGTTTCAGAGTCCCATGTTTGAACATAAAAAGAAGAAATGTTTCTCTTCTCTTAATGCAATTCCATCCTTGGCCTTCATACTTACGCACAGACCACAAACTGACAAAAGCTGTATATCCCAAAACTGGATAAAGAAGAAAGACAGAAATGGAAATTACCTAGGAGTCATGATTCCTTTCTTTTTGGGGTCCCTGAAAATTGCCTCGTGTCTGAGTACATTCATAGCATCAGATGCCACACTCAGTCTCCAGAAACCACACGAACAAGTCATGGCTGCCAGCACTAGTAAGGATTTCTTAAATCTGACACAAAGCAGGTTAAAGAGTACAGAAGTGCAGGCACAAGGGCCTTCTTGGCCTTAGGAGTAAAAATTCATAGCCATTGTGTTATCTCTTTTCCTCCCCCAGCTGAATTGGAGTCTTTTTGCCAAGTGTTTTTTCCATCCACTTATGGACACTAGTGTATACGTGGGAGAAGGCAATGGCAACCCACTCCAGTGCTCTGCCTGGAAAATCCCATGGACGGAGGAGCTTGGTAGGCTGCAGTCCATGGGGTCGCTAAGAGTCAGGCACGACTGAGCGACTTCACTTTCACTTTTCACTTTCATGCATTGGAGAAGGAAATGGCAACCCACTCCAGTGTTCTTGCCTGGAGAATCCCAGGGACGGCGGAACCTGGTGGGCTGCCATCTATGGGGTCTCACAGAGTCAGACACGACTGAAGCGACTTAGCAGCAGCAGCAGCAGTGTATATGTGCATTGAAAGGTGTGGCTGATTTGGACTTGGGTAAATTTTACCTTGGAATCTTCTAACTATATGATACAACACCATGAACAGCTTCCTTTTTATGTGAAAGGGAAGCATGATAACACACTGGTGGCCCCAAAGTGGGATTGGCTGCTATTGCAAATTGTTGAGAGAGCAGAAACAAACAAATGCTATATAGATTAAAATATTTTTTTAATTGGCACAGTATAAAATGCTCATGGGGATGAGGACATCTTTAACAACAAATGAACTGGACGTTGAATCTAAAAGGAAAGTGGATATCAAATTAATACAGCTAGAATATCAACCATAAACCTTGGTAGTTCACCTGTCCCTGACAAAAACCCAAAATGTTTACTTTTATTCCCAAGAAGTGTTGGAGAATTTTTGTATTCAGTATCTCAATACTGGGAATATATAATATATTCTGGCACAGATTCAAAGAATAAAAATAAAAATAATGTGTGAGATTAATATAGAAGACATTTAAAGAATTAAATGGAGGTTGGTTATGAAAAGGGTTGAGAATGAATACCCTGCCCTTATTTCGGTTCTCCTTGTTCCATGAAGGAGGTAAGCTGGCCAGTCATTTAAATTCCTGCTTTGTGCCCAGGATATAGCTCATCCCAAATAGCTTTTGCATTGCTTGGGAAGTCACAAAAGAAAAAAAGAAGGATCCCACGAGGTTTCTAGAGGCTGTGCACTAGTCTGAGTACACCATGCTCTCTCTGTACATAGTATCTGGGACAGTTCAAAGCAAATAGGCACCTCATAAATCATGCTGATGTGAATGGATTAACTAGATTTTTTACTGTAAAGTTAATCTCTCTTGGGACAAATATCAGATTATCTTTCTCTAAATGATTCTAATGTAATATAATTTAAATCACAGTGTAAAAGTAAATAATCATAATTTCTTAGGTGTATACTAGCCAAAAAAATTTGCTCACTGAAAAACAGATTCAGAGGCACCCTTAAATCAACCCTTGCCCTAGATACTAAATTTCACTGCATTTTGTAAGAACCAATGAGCTAATATATTCTATTTATAGTTGATTCATATCCTTCTCCATCATCAAATGGGTTCCAGGAGATAAGTGAGATGTTGTCACTATGTGCAGTAACATTTTATCATTCTCTAAGTCACTTCATGGGAAGTAGATGGGGAAACAGTGGAAACAGTGTCAGACTTTATTTTTTGGGGACTCCAAAATCACTGCAGATGGTGACTGCAGCCATGAAATTAAAAGATGCTTACTCCTTGGAAGGAAAGTTATGACCAACCTAGATAGCATATTCAAAAGCAGAGACATTACTTTGCCAACACAGGTCCATCTAGTCAAGGCTATGGTTTTTCCAGTGGTCATGTATGGATGTGAGAGTTGGACTGTGAAGAAGGCTGAACGCTGAAGAATTGATGCTTTTGAACTGTGGTGTTGGAGAAGACTCTTGAGAGTCCCTTGGACTGCAAGGAGATCTAACCAGTCCATTCTAAAGGAGATCAGTCCTGGGTGTTCATTGGAAGGACTGATGCTAAAGCTGAAACTCTAGTACTTTGGCTACCTCATGTGAAGAGTTGACTCATTGGAAAAGGCTCTGATGCTGGGAGGGATTGGGGGCAGGAGGAGAAGGGGACGACAGAGGATGAGATGGCTGGATGTCATCACCGACTCGATGGACATGAGTTTGGGTTTATTCCAGGAGTTGGTGATGGACAGAGAGGCCTGGTGTGCTACAATTCATGGGGTTGCAAAGAGTCGGACATGACTGAGCAACTGAACTGAACTGAACTGAACTGAATTCATTAGAAGTGGCAATGAGAAGTTTCTTTTCTTCCTCATATTTCTACAAAAGCCTGAGTTGCAAGATTTTAAGCTCAGTGGTAAGAACACAGCTACATATTATCACCCTTGACATTTGCAGACTGAAAAGAATTCTTTTTTCCACTTGGTTTTTGGCTTCCCTCACTGACTCAATAAACAGGACTTATTTACTGGAGAAAGATTTAAAGACCAAACCCAGCATGGTGAAAATGGCAAGAGAATAGATTTTGGAGTAAAATAGCCCTTGTCACAAATCCTGACTATTCCCCTTAATAGCTTGATAATCTTAACCTCTAATCTTCCTCATCTATAAAATGTGGAGAAAAAGATTTGTCTTGGGGATGCTGAGTTTTTGAAAAAGAAAATGCATGTGAAGCACTTACCACAAAGCCTGACAGTTTATAACTGTCAGCTCCCTCCCTCTGTTTCTCTTTTCTCTTCATGTTGTACAACATAACTCCAGAAGAAAAGATTCAGAATACATTTCTTCATCCTTTATTTACACAAATTAAAATTTTCTTTCTGCTAATACTCATTATATCACACTAAAATATGAACAATAAATTATAATAAAATATACTAATGATGATGATGTTTACTAATGATTGTCTTCCAAGTTGTTTGCCACAAATTGTAATAAACTTCAAAGGGCATGTTTCCCTCAAATAACAGCTCTGGAGGAGGGCTATCATTAGGCCAGGCTTGATCTAGATGCTCAAAGGATGTCATCAAGAATCTGGTTTTGAAGTGTTTACATAATATACAGGCTGCATCCTCCCCTAGGGGCCTTGTTGATGAGGGAGAAAGAGGGGAATTCTTTGAGGGAGATATTGGAGAAAGCAAGAGAGAGGCACGAGCAGATTACCTGGCAGAAGGACACTCCCGGCAGTGGGAAATCAAATGCAAAAATAACGGACAAAGGAATTAATCTAGGGCCTCCCCGGCCATTGACAGATATATTGGCTTTTGCTCTGAGTAAGATGCATAAGCACTGGAGGATTTAGGATGAAAGAGGGACACAATCTGACTTAAATTTTAAAAGTTTCACTCTGGTTGCTGTGTTGAACTAGACCAAATGGAAATAAGAGAAAGGCAGGGAGAGGGATCAGTAAATTTTCAACGGAGCAGGTAGATGATTGTACCTTGGTTGAGAATACAGGGATGAGATATGGGGAAAGTTTGGATTCTGAATGTATTTTGAAGATAGAACCTTCAGTATTTTCTCATAGACTCAATGAGGAATATGATGGGGAAGCAAGCAGTAAAGGATGTTAGATAAGTCTACAGGAGCAGGGACTTAAGGGAGAAAAATTGGAAATTTGGTTTTGAACGTGTGATGTTTTTGATGCCTAGTAGACAATCAGCATGTTTATAGCTGATTGTTTAAAGTTACTTACTGTGTTCTGACAGTTTTAAGTGCCTATGCACATTAATTTATTTAATCCCCATTACAGCCATGAACTTCCAGATGTTCAAGCTGGTTTTAGAAAAGGCAGAGGAACCAAAGATCAAATTGCCAACATCTGCTGGATCATCAAAAAAGCAAGAGAGTTCCAGAAAAACATCTATTTCTGCTTTATTGACTATGCCAAAGCCTTTGACTGTGTGGATCACAATAAACTGTGGAAAATTCTGAAAGAGATGGAAATACCAGACCACCTGACCTGCCTCTTGAGAAACCTATATGCAGGTCAGGAAGCAACAGTTAGAACTGGACATGGAACAACAGACTGGTTCCAAATAGGAAAAGGAGTACATCAAGGCTGTATATTGTCACCCTGCTTACTTAACTTATACGCAGAATACATCATGAGAGATGCAAGGCTAGAAGAAGCACAAGTGGGAATCAAGATTGCTGGGAGAAATATCAATAACCTCAGATATGTAGATGATACCACCCTACAGGCAGAAAGCGAAGAACTAAAGAGCCTGTTGATGAAAGTGGAAGAGGAGAGTGAAAAAGTTGGCTTAAAGCTCAACATTCAGAAAACTAAGATCATGGCATCTGATCACATCACTTCATGGGAAATAGATGGGGAAACAGTGGAAACAGTGTCAGACTTTATTTTTTGGGGCTCCAAAATCACTGCAGATGGTGGTTGCAGCCATGAAATTAAAAGACACTTACTCCTTGGAAGGAAAGTTATGACCAACCTAGATAGCATATTCAAAAGCAGAGACATTACTTTGCCAACAAAGGTCCATGTAGTCAAGGCTATGGTTTTTCTAGTGGTCATGTATGGATGTGAGAGTTGGACTGTGAAGAAAGCTGAGCGCCGAAGAATTGATGCTTTTGAACTGTGGTGTTGGAGAAGACTCTTGAGAGTCCCTTGAACTGCAAGGAGATCCAACCAGTCCCTTCTAAAGGAGATTAGTCCTGGTTGTTCATTGGAAGGACTGATGCTGAAGCTGAAACTCCAATACTTTGGCCACCTCATGTGAAGAGTTGACTCACTGGAAAAGATTCTGATGCTGGGAGGGATTGGGGGCAGGAGGAGAAGGGGACGACAGAGGATGAGATGGCTGGATGGCATCACCGACTCAATGGACATGAGTTTGGGTGAACTCCGGGAGTTGGTAATGGACAGGGAGGCCTGGCATGCTGCAATTCATGGGGTCACAAAGAGTTGGACATGACTGAGTGACTGAACTGAACTGAACTGAACAACTGCATGATTTTTTTCTTTGAGGCATCCTCAGTTATCAATAATATGTAAAGCCATGAGTCTGGATGATTTCACCAAGAAAAGTGGGTATAGATACAGGGAAGACCAAAGACTGAGCTCAGTGAACTCTAATAATTAGCTTTTAGAGACATGAGCTAAATGGGAGGGGCTTCCCAGGTGACGCTAGTGGTAAAGAACCCGCCTGCCAATGCAGGAGACATGAGAGGAAGGTTTGACCCTGGGTCAGGAAGATCCCCTGGAGGAGGGCATGGCAACCCACTCCAGTATTCTTGCCTGGAGAATACCATGGACAGAGGAGCCTGGTGGGCTACAGACCTTGGGGTCACAAAAAGTCAGACTCGGCGGAAGAGATTTAGCACACACACGGAGACAGGAGCAGAAACTAGCAAAGGAGATTAAGGAGTGGCCCACAGAGGAGGAGGGGAACATTAAAAATTAGCACTCCAGGAATCAAGTAAGTCTATCATAAAAAGATGAAATGATCACTGTGTCAACAGCTGCTCGTATTTCAGGTAACATGAGGGCTGAGAATTGACCACATTTCAGTGGAATGCTGAGGACCAAAGCTTGGTGGGTATAGATCCAAGAGAGACAGGAAGAGGGGAAATAGAGGCAGCTAGTGAGCACAGGCAACCCTTTGGAGGAGTTCTTCTCTAAAAGGGAGCAGAGAAATAAGGTGGCAGCTGGAAGGCAATGTGAGGTCCAGTAAAGCTTTTTTGGTTTGGGTTTGTTTTCAAATTGATTTTCTTTTTAGAGAAATTTTAGTTCAGAGCAAAATTGAGCAGGAGTAGGGAGATTTCACACGTACCTACTGAGCACACATGTAGCCTCCCCCCACCCTCAAAATCCCACACTTGACAGGTGCATTTGTTACAAGCAATGAACCTATACTGATACACCAGCATCACCCAAAGCCCATAGTTAACATTGGGGTTCACTCTTGTTATTGTACCTTCTATGGATTTTGACAAATGTACAATATGCACCTACCACTATAGTATTATACCTAGTGGTTTAATAGGCTCCACTTATTCACCACTCTGTCTCCCAACCCTAGCACCACTGATCCTATTACTTTCTCCATAGTTTTGCCCTTTCCAGAATCAAATTTCCTAAAAATCCTCAGAACTCTGCCTATTCATATCCCCACTGCTACCCTACCCTCCGACAACTGAACTTTTTATATGGTCTCCACAGTTCTGCCTATTCCAGAATGGAATATAGTTAGAATAGTACAATATGTAGCATTTGGGGACTGGCTTCCTTCACTTAGTAAGTAATATGCATTTATTTAAGATTCCTCCATGTCTTTTCGTGGCTTAATAATTCAATTCTGTTTAGCATGGAATAATATTCCACTGTCTGAATGTACCACAGATTATTTATCCATGAACTTACTGAAGGACATCTTGGTTGCTTCCGTGTTTTGACAACTATGAATTAAGCTGCTAGAAACATCTTTATGTGGACGTTTTTATGTGGACACAACTTTTCAACTCATTTGAGTAAATACCAAGGAGCACAGTTGCTGAATCTTATGGTGAGATACTGGAGAAGGCAATGGCACCCCACTCCAGTACTCTTGCCTAGAAAATCCCATGGACAGAGGAGTCTGGTCGGCTGCAGTCCATGGGGTCGCTAAGAGTCGGACATGACTGAGCGACTTCACTTTCACTTTTCACTTTCATGCATTGGAGAAGGAAATGGCAACCCACTCCAGTGTTCTTGCCTGGAGAATCCCAGGGACGGGGGAGCCTGGTGGGCTGCCGTCTATGGGGTCACACAGAGTCGGACACGACTGAAGCGACTTAGCAGCAGCAGCAGCAGCATGATGAGATATGTTTAATTTTGACAGAAATTGCTAAATTGTTTGCCAAAGTGGCTGTACTCTAGTGCATTCCCACCAGCAATGACAGTTCGTTTTGCTCCACATCCTCACTAGCATTTGGTGTTATTAGTGTTTTGGATTTTGGGCAAAGTGAATAACAGTGCTATCTCATTGTTATTTTAATTTGCAATTCTCTAATGACATATGATGCTGAGCATCTTTTGGATGCTTATTTGCTGTCTGTATGTATTCTTTGATAGAGTGTCTGTTCAGGTCTTTGGCTCATTTTTAAATGTAGTTGATTTTCTTATTTTTGAGTTTTAAGAGTTCCGTGTGTGTGTTGGAAAACTGTCCTTTATAGATAAGTCTTTGGGAAATATTTCCTCCCACTCTGAGGCTTATCTTCTCAGTCTCTTAATACTGTCTTTTGCAGAACAGAAGTTCTTAATTTTAATGAACTCTACCTTATAGTTCTTTCTTTCATGGATCATGCCTTTGGTGTTATATCTAAAAAGTAACTGCCATATCAGAGGTCATCTGGTATCCTATTATATTGTCTTCTAGGAGGTTTATAATTTTGCAGTTTACATTTTGATAGGATACATTTTTAGTTAATTTTTGTGAAGATTGTAGTTATCTTTAAATATTCATGGGACCTGTAGCAATGTACCTTCTGTTAATTCTCTCTTCTCCTCCTAGTATTCCCATTATGTGTATGTTACACATTTTATCATTGTACCACAGTTCTTGGGTATTTTGTTCTGGGTTGTTTTTTGTTTTTGAAGTCTTTTTTTCTGTTTCCTCTTCAGTTTTGGGGACTTCTAATAAGATACATTCAAGCTCAAATATTCTTTTCTGAACTGTATCCAGTCTACCAACAAACCCATCAAATGCCTTCCTCATTCCAGTTACAGCTTTTTTATCTCTAGTATTTCCATTTTATTCTTTCTGAGAATTTCCATCTCTCTGCCCGCACTGCCCATCTGTTCTTGCACACTGCCTACTTATCTGTTAGGGAGTCCTTAGCATCTGGTCTGATTATTCCAACATCCCTGCAGTATCTGAATCTAGTTCTAGTGCTTGAAAGTGAAAGTCACTCAGTTGTGTCCGATTCGTTGCAACCCCATGGACTATACAGTCCATGGGAATTCTTCAGGTCAGAATACTGGAATAGGTAGCCTTTTCCTTCTCCAGGGGATCGTCCCAATCCAGGGATTGAACCCAGGTATCCCACATTGAAGGAGGATTCTTTACCATTTGAGCCACAAGAGAAGCCCAAGAACACTGGAGTGGGTAGCCTATCCATTCTCCACAGAATCTTCCCAATCCAGGAATCTAACCAGGGTGTCCTGCCTTGTAGGTGGATTCTTTACCAACTGAGCTATCAGGGAAGCCCAGTTCTAGTGCTTATTGCCTCTTCAAACTGCATGTTTTGCCTTTTGGTATGCTTTTTAATTTTTTGCTTGACAACCAGGTATAATATATTGGTTAAAAGGCACTGTGATAAAGACTTTTAGTAATGTGGTAATAAGGTGTGAGGGAAGAGAAAGGTCTCAGTCTTTTAGGGAGCCTGTGCCTCTGAACTGTGCATCTTGGTATTTGCCCCCCAGCTGGGACAGAATGGATAGAGGAGGCTGGAGTTGGCTATTTCCCTTCCCCAATATGGAAAGTTAAAAGGAATTAGGGTTGGGTATTTCCTTTCTCGCATGTGGAAAGCTAGAGTGGGCTAGACTTGGGTATTTCCCATCTAATAAAATCTCAATATTTAGGTTCTGTAAAATAGGTTTTCTTATGGGCAGGACTTGTTAAGAAAAAAAAATGTTCCTACATACTTCAAAGTGATTTCTTTTCTCATCCCCCTGCCATCAACCTAAGCATATTTTCCTCTGATATTTACTGTAAGAACTAGGTCGAGCTCTGGAGATAAAACTCACAAAATTGTGGGGACCTCCTGATGACTGGGTCCCCCTAGAGTATTTAATTCTCAGGCTTGTCCACATTAAGCCTCTAGCAATTTGTCGATTACAGTTCAGGTTTTCCTACCCTTGCACTGGTTCTCGTGAAGGTCTTTGCTCCAGCAAGTTCTGATTCTCTGTATTTACTTGTCTCTCCAAGTTTGGAGGCAGTAGTTTGCCTATGACCTCACTTCTCTGCTGGATCTCAGAAAAGATGTTGATTTTTCATTTTGTTCAGTTTTTCACTTGCTGTTAGGACAAAATAACAGTTGCCAAGCTCCTTATATGCCAGATCAGAACCAGACACACGTTTTTGTTTTTAACATAGGAATATTACTTTACCTGCCTCCTGAGAAACCTGTATGCAGGTCAAGAAGCAACAATTAGAACTGGACATGGAACTATGGACTGGTTCCAAATTAGGAAAGGAATATGTCAAGGCTATATATTGTCACCCTACTTATTTAACTTATATGCAGAGTACATCATTTGAAGTGCCTGGCTGGATGAAGTTCAAGCTGCAATCAAGATTGCTGGGAGAAATATAAAATCTCAGATACGTAGATGACACTACCCTTATGGCAGAAAGCAAAAAGGAACTAAAGAGCCTCTTGCTGAAGGTAAAAACTCAACATTCAAAAAACTAAGATCATGGCATCCAGTCCCATCATTCATGGCAAATAGATGGGGAAAAAAATGGAAACAGTGACAGAGTTTATTTTCTTGGGCTCTAAAATCTCTGCAAATGGTGACTGCAGCCATGAAATTAAAAGATGCTTGCTCCTTGGAAGGAAAGCTATGACAAACTGAGACAGCATATTACAAAGCAGAGACATTACTTTCCCAAAAAAGATCCATATAGTCAAAGCTATTTTTTTCCTGGTAATCATGTACGGATGTGGAAGTTGGACCATAAAGAAGGCTGAGTTCTGAAGAATTGATTCTTTTGAACTGTGATGCTAGAAAAGACTCTTGAGAGTCCCTTGGACATCAAGGAGATCAAATCATTCAGTCCTAAAGGAAATCAACTCTGAATATTCCTTGGAAGGACTGTTGCTGAAGCTGAAGCTCCAATACTTTGGCCATCTGATGTGAAGAGCCGACTCATTGGAAAAGATCCTGATGCTGGGAGAGATTGAAGGCAAGAGAAGGAGACAACAGAGGATGAGATGTAGATGGCCTCACCGATTCAATGGACATGAATTTGAGCAAGCTCTGAGAGATAGAGAAGGACAGGGATACCAGGCGTGCTGCAGTCCATGGAGTTGTAAAGGGTCGGACACGACTGAGCAACTGAGCAACAGCATTACAGAATATCTGTATACTGATGGGAAATGATTTACGAGGGTAGAAAAATTGATGATACAGAAGAGAGGATATATTTGAAAAAGAGAGATCCTGGAGAAGGTGAGGGAATGAGATCCAGTGGAGCTACTGGATTTAGATAAGCAGATAGACATTCATCCATGGTGAAAGGTCAGGCAGGGTACATGGGGCCCGATGCAAGAAGATCAGTAGTTGTGGTGTTAGGAGTATGTGGAAGTTCTCTTCTGACTGCTTCCATTTTCTCAGTGAAATGAGAAACAAGTCATTGGAGAAGTGGCAACAAAAGTCTGAAATGAGATATGAAATAATTAATAAATAAACTGACTTAGAAAGTAGAGTAGGCTTTCAGGGCTATGCCGTGTCATGAATTTGAAGGAAGTATAATCAGCATGGTTATTAGTCTTCAGCTTGTTCAGTTTCCCAAGGACAGGCAGGAGAAGTACAGAATTCAATTTAACCAGAGAGGAGTTTGGCAGAAGTGTGTAAAGGCAAAGAGTATAGACTCTGGAGTTAGACTGCTCATATTTAAATCATGGTTCAAGCACTTGGCAACTAGCTTGTCTTGAACAAACTGCTTACGCTCTCTGTGCTTCTGATTCCTCAGCTGTAAAATGAGTACAGTCAGTCTGTTTCCCATTTACAGAGATACTAGGACCATTTAGAGGAAATCTTTTACATGTTTCCACCACCCTGTCTCCCAGCTTACCTGCGTCTGGGCCCATATACTCCTAGGGTGTGGTTGAGTGTCTGGGTGGATAATTCTAAGCACTGAAAAAAGAGGAGGGAAAGGGTAAAGGATGGCGGAAGAGGGGAAGGACACATAGAAAGCACAATAGAAGTGCTTTATTATCTTCTAAGAGGGTAAGGTGGAGGAGCAAGTAGCAAGAAAGCTGAGGGTGTATACAGTGCAATAATTAAAGTGATGAGTTGTGAGTGAGGAACTGAAATCCTGCTTCTTTAGATCTCAACAGAAGTGCAGGAAACTCCAGTTAACTTTAGGGAAACCCCTTCATCCAAAAGAAAACTCTAGAATTTGATTTGAACCTAAATGAAAGTGAGGCAGACTTGAAACTCATGATCTCTTGTACAGTTCCATGATGAAAGGAGAAATATATGCCAAGAAAACAACAAATTCTTAATGCAAATCAGAGAAATTCTGCTACTTCGTTGAAAATGGTCTTTCTCTTTCTACTGTAATTATTTCAGTGGTGTAGGATTGACTATAATCCCTGCTCAAAAGCAGCCATAGGGCAGTTTTTACACCAATTTCAGAAGTCTAGAGTTACATGTCAGCTTGCTGCATTTCTTAAGTATTTCATGTTCATTGACCACAAAATTACTTCCATATTCTCATTTGTTTAAGAAAAGGCAGTGCCTTTTCATGTACTTATCCTTACAGAGTTCCACCAGAATTTCTCTGAATTTCCTGTTAATTTAGTGACTATATGATGTTTATCATGAAGACCTTTCTCTGAGACTCGATTAGAGAAGAAAGAAGAGAACTGTTTTAGGAGGTAGCAAGGCATTGGCAGTCATACAAATGAGCAAGTGATGCCTAGGGCTTAAGAGTGTGGCCTCTGAAGACACATCGCCTGGGACCAGCACCTCCCTCCCTTCACTACTATTATATAGCTGTACATCCTTGGAGATTTTCCTTGGGATTGTTATTTATAAAATGGGCATCATAATAGGGTTAGGTGTGAAGATTAAATAAGCCATTGTATAAAATGTTCACAGTAGTACTTGATGCAGTAGGAACTCAATAAGTATTACATATCTCAATTTTTAGAAATTAGACATGAATGGGTTGTAATTTTCTGTAGTTTTCTTCCTAAATCCCATAGTTTGGGATTGAGCATGATGAGACCACATTTGAATACTCCCATCCTTTTTTTTTTTTTTTTTTTTTGGTTTTGGTTTTTTTTTTCTCAAATAACCCTAGGATTGTCCCTACCCAAAAAAAGTATCTGCTGTCTTAAAGATAGCTTAGTATATGAGGGACAGAAAAAGGCAAAGCAGAGATTTTTCAGGTAGGATCAAGTGTTCATATATCGTACCATATAATCATTGGGTTATTGTTGAGTTAGTTGAGTTAATATGTGTACAGTGCTTGAAACAATGCCTAGCTCGAGTGTTATCTGCCAAGAGAAAGAAGAGGAAGAAAGTAGCAAGGAATCTGGAGAACTAGCTCCAGTTACCCAGATCAATACGAAATCCTGTTTTCTCTTCACCACCTTAAGGGTTCATCCCCTTGCCTCCAGTTTTCCTGGACACATCGTGCCCCCTGCTGAAGAACCATGGGAGTGCTAATTGTCCGCCTGGAATGCTCTTCCCGCAGTCAACCCACCCCCTCTTTCAGTTTGCAACCTCTCTTCTTCCTTCAGATCTCTGCTCAGCATCTCAGCTCAGATGTTGGTTCTTCGTGGGAGAAGATTTTGTTTTTTGTTTTTTGACTTCTCAGTTAGGTCTTGAGTTCTTTTATAAAGAAACTTGTCTTCAGCCATAATCATTCGGTTAGTCTGTCTACTCGTAGTTAGCAATCTGTGAATATTTATTAAACAATGAAAGAATAGTGCTCCTATTCTCACATTTTCAAAGTTTTCTCCTCCTTCCTGACTCCTTCACTGTTCATGCCTGGCCTGTGACTTAGAGAAGTAACCAGAGGAGAAAAGGGACTGGGACTGTATCATCCTGTGGCTGCACAATTGGGGCAAAGGCAAAACAGGCATGAAGCTCATTAAAAAGTGTACAGTACAAGAATTGGGAGTATTGGTAAAGACTTTCTAGTCCAGCTTCTTTGGTATCGACAACACAGGAAAATTCAACATTTAGTCAAGAACTTTAGCCAGTTACTTTCCAGACCACAGCTTCATATACAAATAAAAAAATGTGTTTGAAACTGTAAGAGCTTAAATGTGACTCATCAACATCTGCTTAAAGTAGTTTTTTCCTCAGAGACAAAAAAACCACTTACAAGGACAGAAAAAATTCCCCCAGCTTAACACATGACAGAAGAAAAGCATTGTATGGCATTTTTCTTTTTTAATTCCCTCATTTTTCATCTCAAATGACTTTATCGTGAGACTCCTGTGAGGAATGTTTGAAAGGATCTATTGAATCATAGCTGTAGAGTCCATATTTAAGTCTCCTTTAATTAAGGGAATAATCAAAGTCACATCTACTTTCAGTAGAAAGTTATGACATTTTGATATTGACCTAGAGAGTAACCCAAATGTTAGAGGACTCTAGCCTCAGGGGAGAAAAGAAAAATCAGTTTGTTTTGAGAGTGTTTGCCTTTCATCTTTCTCCTCTCTTTCTTCCTGACAAAGAGAAAAGTTACCTTGAAGCTGACTCCTTGGTACTCAAAGCGCTCCATAAACATTACTCAAGCGCATGGGCCATGCACTGTTTCAAACATTCTTTACTTTCCTTGTACATCTCATTCCTTCTGATAAAAATAAACGGCAAAACATTTAATCAGAGACCACAATTATTGTTAATAAACCAATGTCCTTTCTCAATGAGGTAATAACATCCTTTACACATTTAAAATCCAAGTTCCCAGAAAGTCCCTTGGGAATGACTCATTTGGGGAATTTCAGACATGGCATCAGACTCATGGATTGAAATATGTTTGAGCAGTTGAGTCTTTCTCTCCTTATCCTTTAAACAATTTTTTTTTCTTTTTTTTACTGCACCTTGTGATATGTGGAATCTTAGTTCCCCTGACCAATGATGAAAACTGCAAGCCCTGCTGCGGAGGCAGTCTTAAACACTGGACCGCCAGGGAAGTCCCAGCTCTCCCTATCCTTTATGTTACCTTGTGTAGAGGGCTTCCTGTAATTGACTTTGGGCAGGGTTGACCCTGGAGAGTGAGTAACTGCCTGGTTACTGTCAGTAAATATGTTACTGCCAGAACAACCTAAGAAACTGAACAGTACAAAAAATTTGTGCAAATTAAAAGTTGCTTCCTATGATAGAAACCTTCAACAAAGCTAAAAGACAGAAGATAGTCATAAATAGCAATCAAAGAATTGCTAGATAGCATCAAGACTATATGAGGAATTTCAACAAGGTAAGAAAGCATGAACAACTCAATAAGAAACCAAGCAAAACTTATGAACAGGAAACTCATAGAAAATTAAGTGTATGTAACCCACAGACATTTGAGAAACTAGTCAACTTCATTTGTAACCAGGAAAATGGACACTGAGAAAGCAAGGAGATACAGTTTTCATCTGCCAGGTTAGGAAATATTTAAAAGTTTAACCTTACCAAACTTTGGATAAGAAGTAGGGAAATAATTATTTTTTTCTGTACTGCTAATGAGAGTGTAAAGTGGTAATGGCAGAATGGTAAGGTTCTGAGACACTTAAAATGAGCCCTCTGTGGAAGCAATCTGACATCTTTCTATTCATCCTGGAAAATACTTCACATATGCATGATATACGGAGAAGGCAATGGCACCCTACTCCAGTACTCTTGCCTGGAAAATCCCATGGACAGAGGAGCCTGGTGGGCTGCAGTCCATGGGGTCACTAAAGAGTCAGACATGACTGAGTGACTTCACTTTCACTTTTTACTTTCATGCATTGGAGAAGGCAATGGCAACCCACTCCAGTGTTCTTGCCTGGAGAATCCCAAGGGGGAGCCTGGTGGGCTTCCATCTATGGGGTCACACAGAGTCGGAAACGACTGAAGTGACTTAGCAGCATGCATGATATAACACAAGGGTGGTCACTGCATTATCATTTGTGTAGCAAAATGTTATATGGTGTTTTTCTGTTGTCTTATTCCCTAAACTGCAATCAACAGGTGCTAGTGCCCTCCTACTGTAGAGATCCCCTAAGGATCCCTCAGACTCAGTGTCTAACAGTACCTGCAACTGCAGCCATTCTGCTGGGGCCATGACGATGGGAAATCACACAAGGGGACAAGTCAACAAGTAGAGAAAGCATCTGCATCTTTGAGGATATTGTTAAGCCAATGGCAGTGAACTTAGGAGCAGTTCTGCCTGAGGATTTGTTGCGGTAGTCAGTATTAAGGGCATTTTTAGATAGCCTTTCTAACAGTTCTTACCCAATCATCCACTAATCTCTAAAACCAGGTATCTTTTTCATTGACTTCAGTATTCCATCCGCTGTCTTCCTCTCCACTTCAAGCCCTGTAATCCTCCCAAGGATAGTCACTAAGGTAGGATTCATGAAAATACTGAAAGCTAACACTAAATATTAATTTTAAATATGTTATGAGCCCTTTTCAGGTGTCAAACATGATATACATTACTTATAGTATCCCATTTAGTTGCCCAACAATTCTAAAAGTTGGGAACTAATATGACCTCCATTTTGCAGATGAGAAAACAGATGTGGAAACATTTAGGAACTTGCACAGGGTCAAGCAAGTAAAGAGTGATAGAGCTGGGGCTTGGAGCCCAGACCACTCTGACTTACCCACTGGGTCATATTCCTATGCCACCTTTCTCGCAGCTTTCTGGACTTTGAAGTTGAGTTTCTCTCCACTAGGTGACCCCCTGATAAGGCCTCTCTAGACCATCAGTGTTGCTCCATTTCTGAGATCTTAACCCCTGAAAGTCCACATTCTAATCTCAACTTCAAGTCCTTCCATTTCTTTATCATCACTTATTTTTTGATCCTAATGGTATCAATGTATGTCTTAAACTTTCTCTTTTCTTCAATATATTCTCTCTGTTCTGGGTCCATGTGTTATGTAAGTAATATACCAAGCCATGTCAGTAGTTTTTCACCACATGGTATCCCTTACCATTTTTTTTTTTTCTCCCTCACTTCCGCTTCAACATCATCAAGCTTACTATAACCCAAAATATGCTTTCCCTGCTCTTCTTCCCTGACCATTGATCATTTCTGGGGAAAGTCGATGGATTGGGTCTACATGATATCATTAAGCCAGTGACACTAAACTAATTGTCTAATTTCAGCTAAGCTGTCATTATTGCTCCAGAAATAATTGAATTCAGCTACAGTCAGTGCTGTACAGCACCCTTTCCATACGGCTCTCCTTACCTCTCAGTTCCCACCCACTCCCGGAAATCTCAGCATATAGTAATCACTTTCTTGTTTACCAGTAAGATCCAAGATATCTGATCGAGACCTCATGCAATTCCATTTGTTCCACCTCAGTATCTCTTGGTAATTTTAATCTGCCCACCCCAAGAGAGACCCATGTGCCTGCTTTTATAAAGTTCAACCAAGCCTCTATTCTTGTTCTTACCTATTTGCTCTAAGTTTTTTACTAAGATTTTCTTATTCCACAAAGGACTTCTCTTGATGGTGTTTCATTTGCCTTCCTTATCTGGAAGATTCTCTCTCCTTATAATGATCCTTCCCTTGACGTTATTACTTCCTTGTTTTCTTGTCTATTCTTTGGAAAATATCTTTTAAAAGCAGGCTACCATTGTAGTGTTCAATTTTCCTACTACTCAGTTCCTCAGAATCTGAATTCCCCCTTGATTCTCTTTCTGAAACTGTCCTCTCAAGATCGCCAATTACCCCATAATTGGTAAAGCCTACAACTGTTCTTGAGTTTTTATGTGTCATTTAGCAATGTTGAGCATTACTGTCCTTTCTGCACGTTTCTCATTCTTGGGACTCTGACAAGTATCATTCTGCTTCTGGATCACTCATCTTTTCTTATGTGTCCCTTCCTGGCCTCTCTTCCTCCTCCTATCTACAATAAACAAACACCCAGTAAGGTTCATCAGCCCTCCTTACTCCCTTAAGGTTCTCCATTATTATCTCTATGTATATAATATTCTAAAATCCATACCATAAGGCCCCAAACCCTAAGGTTTTAATACACAGAGCAAACTGCCCTTTAGATTTCTTCAATTTATATTTTAAAACATCTATTTTCTTTCCTTAAAAAAAATGTATTTATTTATTTATGATTGTGCTGGGTCTCTGTTGCTGTGCATGGACTTTCTCTAGTTGCAGCGAGTGAGGGGCTACTCTGTTGGGGCGCACAGGCTTCTCTTGTGGAGTATGGGCTCTGCAGGGCAGGCTCCGTGGCTGTAGCACATGGGTTTTGTTACTCTGTGGCCTGTGGAATCTTCTCAGACCAGGGATTGACCTGTGTCCACTGCATTGGCAGGTGGATTCTTAACCACTGGGCCACCAGGGAAGTCCTATCTATCTATTTTCCAAGTGAAAGAGTATTGAGAAAATTCTTTAAAGAACCCACAATTAATAGAGAGATTAGCAACCAAATATCGACTAAATGCAATGTAGTAGTAGTAGCAATGTAATTAGAATAATAATACCTAACATTTAGAATCTTGGCTTCATGCTGAATACATTCAAGAACATATTGAATCTTCACAACAGCTCTGTTGGGAGCTACAAGTTCTATCCTCTATACATAAATCATCTCATAAATCTTTACAACTATAGTTGTTGTAATTATTCTCCTTATTCCCCTTTAAAGATGAGCTGCTGCTGCTGCTGCTAAGTCACTTCAGTCGTGTCCGACTCTGTGCGACCCCATGGACGGCAGCTCACCAGGTTCCCCCGTCCCTGGGATTCTCCAGGCAAGAACACTGGAGTGGGTTGCCATTTCCTTCTCCAATGCAGGAAAGTGAAAAGTAAAAGTGAAGTCGCTCAGTCAGGTCCGACTCTTACCGACCCCATGGACTGCAGCCTACCAGGTTCCTCCGTCCATGGGATTTTCCAGGCAAAAGTACTGGAGTGGGGTGCCATTGCCTTCTCCCTTAAAGATGAGCAAGCAAGATTTAAAAAAGATTTAACAATCATGTAGCAAGCAGGTAAATGACTGAGCCAGTATTTGACCCTGACTCTGTAATGATGATGATGATGGTGATAGCTATCATTTCTTAGCACCTATTACATGTCAGGACCTGTGCAAGGTAGGTACATATGTTATCTAATTTAGAAGTCTATGAGGTAGGTTTTTCTTTTGACATATTAGGAAACTAAGGCTGAGAAAGATTAAGGTAAAAGCCCTAGGGTTACAGAGCTAAAAAACTGTACAATTGGTGTAGTACATTCAAAATGGCAACAAATTGCAGAATTGGAGGTGGGCTTCTCTGGTGGCTCAGAGGTTAAAGTGTTTGCCTGGAATGCGAGAGACCCGGGTTCAATCCCTGGGTAGGGAAGATCCCCTGGCAAAGGAAATGGCATCCCACTCCAGTACTCTTGCCTGGAGAATCCCATGGAGGGAGGAGCCTGGTAGGTTACAGTCCATGGGGTTGCAAAGAGTTGGACACGACTGAGCAACTTCACTTTCACTTTTCACTTTAACTTTCTGTTTCCCTACTAACTGAAGGATAGAATGGAGCCAGAAGTGACTAGAGGTATTCCCTTGAATGTCCCAGTGGCATCTCAAACTCAGTATCTAAATTTGTGCTCATTGTCTTTTCCTTCTAACACAAATCTTTTTTATATGCTTTCTTCTGATAAGTCAAGGCTTAGAATCGCACAAATAGGGAATTAAATCTCAGTTCCATCTCAGTCATTCCCATTCCCTAGTCTCTGAATTGAAACTGCCTTATGTACCATTGCCAGATTTATCTTCATTAAAGTGAGTGTCTTCTTCAAAAATTTTCCATGTGTTACCACAGTATGGTCCAAGCATATCCAGCCTCTTCCCCTACTTCCTTACTTATTACTCTAAATTTCAGCCAGAATGAATTACTTATTGATTCTCTATAGAGGTCTCCTTGCTGCCACCCCACTCCTGACACACATACTCACACTTTTCTGCCTTCTTGATGCTGTTGTTGTTGTTTTTGTTTAGTCACTAAGTCATGACTTAGCGACTAAGTGGTGACTTAGTGACTAGTCACTAAGTCCAACTCTTTTGCTACCCCATGGACTGTAGCCCACCAGGCTCCCTCTCTCCATGGGTTTTCCCAGTCAAGAATACTGGAGTGGGTTGCCATTTCCTTCTTCAGGGGATCTTCCTCACCCACTCACTTCCTCACCTCACTTCCTCACCTGTGTCTCCGACATTGACAGGCTGATTTTTAGCACTGAGCCACCAAGGAAACCCCTTTATAGCATTGCTGTGTGTTTTAAATGCTCTCCACCAACCCCATTCAATCTGTCAAAGTAATAAGTACATTAAATACTGTCTCTTCCATGAGTTTTTTTCTTGATGCCTCCAGCGGGAAATGATTTCTCTCTCCTTTGAATTGCCCATAAAATTTGCTTATTTTAATTATTTGTTCTGTGATATAGTTATTTATGAAAAATTATCTTTCAGTTTACTAGATTTCAAGTTCCCTGAGGAAAAGAAGTTTCTTGGTCCTTAATGTATCACCTACAATAAGCTGTGGGCTTCCCTGGTGGTTCGGATGGTAAAGAATCTGCCTGCAATGCAGAAGACCTCAGGGTTTGATCCCTGAGTCGGGAACATCTCCTGGAGAAGGAAATGGCTACCCAGTCCAGTATTCTTGCCTGGAGAATTTCATGGACAGAGGAGCCTGGTGGGCTACAGTCCATGGGGTTACAAAGGGTCAGACACAACTGAGCGACTAACACATACACACACACAGTAACCTGCAATAACCTTATACACAGTAGGTTTTGAGAATTTGGGGGCCCAATAAATAAAATATTATTCTCCCTCTGTGTCAAAGCTAACTGAGAAAAGACATCCCACTTGTATGGTGGAGAACTATAAGCTTTATTACTGATAAAAACTAGATTGGAAAATAGGACCGAATAACTGATATCGTAGCTCTGAAATAGTATATTTACCATCTACCTGTTGTGGAAGAGCTAGACAAAGTCAAGTCTTCTCCGCTGGGCCAGGCCTGACACTGGTGGTGGAGAGCCAGATCTGAATGACAGATCCACTGATCACACAACCCAGGTTCTTCTCCCAACCCTCCAAGGTGAGAAGTGAGTGACAAGGCAGAGACCTGGGGTATTTGTCTTGTTGAAGTCCCTCCACATGAAAACCTGGGGACTGGCTTTGATGAAACTGTGAAATCTAAAAGAAGAGTCTGTCTTCAACTAACACACAACCAGATTAACCAGATTTATAGAACAAAGAATAGAAGAAAAATGATTTAATATAAAGAAATTAAGAGAGGTACATGAAGGTAATAATAATGATAGGGCTGGGGCAATATATGATGAATTTTACAATGATTAGGACACTATTCCAAGCCTGTGTCTTGTATTAACTCAGTTATCATACCAATAGCTCTAGGAAGCATGTACTAATATTACCTCCCCTTTACAGACAAAGAAACTGGATCTAAAGAGCTTTGAAAATTCATACAAGCTCACATAGCTAGTAGTGGTAAAGCTGGAATTCAAACACAGTTTCCCTTTAGAATCCAACTATTTATAAACTGAAAAATATTAATGACCCTTTTTATATTGCTGTACTGCCTAAACTTTCCCAACTCACACTTCCCTTTCCTAGCCCTAGCAATGTCAATAACTCGGTTTCTCTTTGTCGTAATTAGATTATCATTGGTTTGGTGGTCTGCAAGTGAAGAATATGTGTTATTGTGTGATCAAACCATTGCATCAATAAAGAAACCCCAGATTGCTTTCCCAGAATCTAGATGTCTTTCTGCAAGGAGCAAAGGGCATCCTAAAGTCGTTCCACCTTTTTCTGCCCTAGTTTTCCATCATAAAATGTAGATAAACTCTCTTGTCAGGAGATACCTCTTCTTCTCCCTCACTCCCATTCCTCAACACATTCATGTATTGGGTTTTTAGAAGTACAGTTTACGACTCAGATACTTTGCTTAGCTAAGAAAATGTGAGAGACTGTGTGGCATGAAGGCACTAGCCTGGGAATGAAAAATTCCTTGCTGATTAACTGCAGACCTGACAGACTCGACTGTCTCTTGGGACGTGCTGAGTTAGCACTACTCGAGATCAGTGTGCTATGGAGAGAAGTTGGTACACACAACACCCAGTTACTGAGGACGATTGCCTCCTATGATGCTACCAGTATGAAACTCCAGGAAGACACTGACACACAAGTCTAACACCATTTAACAAACTCTGCCTGGCCTTACTGCAAGCAGGGATGTGATTGCCTCCACTTGAAAGTCCCAGAATACCCTGGGGTGCCTGGGTAGAATGGGGTGGGGAGGAGAAGAAGGATCAGGTGGAGAGAGCAGCACACCTGACTGATTTTTATAGTGCCACAGTCATTCCACTGCTTTTTTTTTTTTTTTAATTTCAGGAATATACTTTTATTTTATTAGCACTTTATTTGGTTATATTTATTTTTAAATGATAGTATACTCTAAGCCCATAAAATAGAGAATATCCCTGTCTGCTGTATTGAATTTGACAATTCTATTCAAATAAACTGGGAAGTATTTTAATACTACTTAATTTACATTCACCATTTTGAATTGTCAAGGAAAACTTCTCTCTGATTCAAGTCAGCCAAAAATTTAATCAATCCAGTAATTAGACTTCTTGTTTTGTTCCGTCACTCAGTCATGTCCAGCTCTTTGCGACCCCATGGACTGCAGCACGTCAGGCTTCCCTGTCCTTCTCCATCTCCAGGGGTTTGCTCAAACTTACGTCCACTGAGTAGGTGATGCCATCCAGCCATCTCGTCCCCTTCTCCTTCTACCTTCAATCTTTCTCAGCATCAGGATCTTTTCCAATGAATTGGTTTTTTGCATCAGGTGGCCAAAGTTCTGGAAAACTTTACGACACCCGTCCTTCCAATGAATATCCAGGATTAATTTCCTTTAGGATTGACTGGTTTGATCTCCTTGCTGTCCAGGGGACTTTCAAAAGTTATCTCCAACACCACAGTTTGAAAGCATCAATTTTCCAGGACTCAGTCTTTTTTATGGCTCAGCTCTCACATCCATACATGAATGTCTTTGGGTTTCCGGGGTGGTTCTGCTTCACGTATTCTTCATTCTCCTCTTGGAGCCAGTAGCTAGTCCAAGTATATTCTTCTCATGTTGATAGCAAAGAGGTAGAGAGACAGCTTGGAATTTAAGTCATTTTGGTTTCCCATCACCGTGAAACTTCACCTTTCAGTCTGAGAAACTCGTCTCCGAAAAGTTCTCACCCGTCCGTGGTGCAGGTCTCACAAAAAGACGACAGTCCATTTCATTGCATTTTGATGGCCGCTTTAATGAAAAGCAAGGTTTAAGTTATCTTTGTAATGTGGACACAAACTGGGTAGAAACTGATATGCCCTAACATCCTTAAACTTTTTGTGTGTGTGTGTTCATGCTCAGTCATGTCTGACTCTTTGTGACCCCGTGGACTATAGCCCACCAAGCTCCGCTGTGCATGGAATTTTTCAGGCAAGAATACTGTAGTGAGTTGTCATTTTCTCCTCCAGGGGATCTTCCCAACTCAGGAATCAAACCCATGTCTCTTGCATTGGCAGGTGGATTCTTTACCACTGTGCCACCTAGGAAACCAACATCTTTCAACAGCCCATCCTAAACCATAGTCAAGGCCTTGGACACCCTTTAGGTTAGGAAGAGGCACAGTTTCACTTAACTACTCAGGGAATGTCTCTGTGTCTGCCTCTGACCCTCCACACTTTGTACCACTGGTTTTGTTTTGGTCAATACGGTGTCATTAGTATTTACAGTATTTATTGAGCAAAGAAGGCCTCTCCATAAAATAACACAGTGCCTAATTTCATGAATTCAGCAGCCTAGTCTAGAGTAGAGGAGAATGCACATTCCTGTACCTCCAGTACAGTCAGTGCTGTACTGGTGTTTATTATTATTTCCTATTGTTCTTGCCTAGTCAGAGAATTCAGCTCTGCTTGTTCCTCTTAGATTCATATCTTGTTTGAACTATGACTTTGCTTCCTATCACTTACTTATAGCACCCTGAACTCCAGTGTCTCACCATCTCTATCTCTCTGTCTCTCAAATACATACACACACACACACCTCCTTAAGGATCAGAGCTCGGGTTCAGTGCCTCAGATTTAAATGGATACTTCTCAGCCTTTAGATTGATGAAATTATGCCTTAGTTCCAACTGAAAAGGAAAAAAATTTTCTGTCCTGCCCTGGAAAAATTGTCTGTGCTCAAAAGGATAATAGCATGGGGCTATCTGCTAAAAGGGCTTCCCTGGTAGCTCAGCTGGTAAAGAATCCATCCACAATGCAGGGGACCAGGGTTCATTTACTGGGTCAAGAAGATCCCCTGGAGACAGGATAGGCTACCCACTCCAGTATTCTTGCCTAGAATCCCCAGAGACAGAGGAGCCTGGTGAGCTACAGTCCATGGAGTCATAAAGAGTCGGACACGACTGAGCGACTAAGCATAGCACACAGCATCTGCTAAAAACATATTGGTACATGATTAAGACTAATTACTTGAAATTTTATTTCTGTGTAAAATGTGAGTGGTGAATGAGCAATTGTTCTGGGGAGGGACTGTATACATCTTTCCAGTCAGCAGGATGTTGTTCAAATGTGTTTCTAAAGAACACGAGTTACAATGATTTCACACTTTCCAAAAAGGATTATAATTCCTGTTTTGAAGTCGGTGGAAGCTCAAATGCTTCTGACTGTGTCAGATCTGACTGGAAACAGTGCCCTTAAGTGAATGAATCAGTGAATAAGTCATTTATTGATACTGATATGACGAGGGGCACCCAGCTAGACCCCGCCTTCTAGCAGCTTGCTGGGTAACAGGGAAACAAATTCATTGACGATGAACAACATCATTGCCACTAAAAAACAGTCTGAATTATATCCAGTGTGTAGGATCACCCAGTACTGCTAAAATTTTCTAAACTGGAGTGTGGAACAATTACTGGTGCCCTTTAACCTCCAAGGGAGTTTCATATCTAATACCAAAGCAAGGGTATGTTTCTCAGGGTTCCCACTGTGTATAATACAGTAGCATTTCAACAGTGCCTACAACACCTGGCAAGATAAAATAATGGGTAGTGTAGTAACCATTTTTATCCTGGCTATCCACATCTATTTACCCTACTTCTGGTTGCTGCTGCTGCTGCTAAGTCACTTCAGTCGTGTCCGACTCTGTGCGACCCCATAGACAGCAGCCCACCAGGCTCCTCTGTCCCTGGGATTCTCCAGGCAAGAATACTGGAGTGGGTTGCCATTTCCTTCTCCAATGCATGAAAGTGAAAAGTGAAACTGAAGTTACTCAGTCGTGTCCGACTCTTAGCGACCCCATGGACTGGAGCCTACCAGGCTCTTCCGTCCATGGGATTTTCCAGGCAAGAGTACTGGAGTGGGGTGCCATTGCCTTCTCCAACTTCTGGTTAACAGCCCACAATTTATGTTAGGGGATTAACCACTCCTCCCCTCTTAGTCCATGTGGCTCCTCTGGAGCTCATTCCACTTTTAACTCTGGAGGTGTTACATGACCCAGACTTGGCCTGAGCCAAGTTACTAATCCACAAGCAGGTTGGTCATGCTAATGAGCCTCTGGGACTTTTGTTGAAGCCACATCTAGGTGTTAGACTTCTTTCCTGCTGGACTCTAACTAGTCGTGTTGTGAGACTGGGGCTGCTGCTGCTCTCTTGTCACCAAGAGGAGACTTAAACTGTAGCATGAGCACGTAGCACATGAATCTTCATATGGAGACTACAAAGACAAGAGCCAAGAACTTCCTACCTCCAAGGTTCTCAGTTATGCAAGCCAGTAAATTCCTTTCTTATTTAGTCTTTGAGAGTTTTGTGTGTTTTGGTTTTACCTAATGCAACTGGCAAGTGTGGTTTATTTTATCTTAGGCAAACAGCGGCTGATTCAGGAGCTAGTCCTTAAGGAAACTCCCTTTGTCTCACATCCATTGAGTCAGTGCTGTTTCTTATCCAGAACACATGACTCACATAGCTGCAGCCAAGGTTGTTGCACCCCATGAGAGGAAATTTTCAAGTCAGATTTTCTTTACCACTCACTTGACCTTGGAAGTTCCCCACAAGCAAGTACGAGTGGGATTCTATCACCTTCTCCCACCACCCCTCCTCATGGTACTGCCCCTCACTGGCTGTGCGACCTTGGAAAACCCTCTCCTTGCTTCCTTCCACCTCTCTTCTCTCACTGCTACGTCTGCTAGGGTCTCTAGTGCACGCATCATTGAGAAAGGGTCTTGCCTTCCCACGAAAAGTGTGAGCATCATATTCTAACATGCTGTTCTGTGGACAAGCAGTAATTGTTAACATATGTTGAATGCACATCAGAAGACATTACTGATAAAAGTTTTACTTAGATTATCTCACATAATCATTTCAACAACCTTGACCTGTCAGTTTATTATTTCCACTTTACTGGTTGGGAAATGGAGGCATAGATCAGTTAAATAAATTTCCCAAGGTCACACAGCCAGTAAGTATAAAATGGGAAGGAATATTACATTCTCTTGTGATTCTTGGCAATGCCTTTCTGGCCTCCATTCAGATATTGATAATTTATGTATGTCACAGGACTGGAAGAAAATGTGGAAGAAGGAGCTCAGGGTAAGGCAGAGACAAGATGATTCAGTTAAGTAAAGATAAAGTAAAAGAATATGTGTAAAAATCTATCTTGGCGGAAAAGAACAGAATAGTAATGAATAGTTACAAGGAAACTGATGTCTTCCAATTTGTAATTGTTCATAGACTATTCTGGAAAGACCAAACCTTATCTTGTTATGTACTCGATCAGCTTTATTTACCTTCACCATGACCTTACATGGGAGAAGGCAATGGCACCCCACTCCAGTACTGTTGCCCGGAAAATCCCTTGGATGGAGGAGCCTGGTAGGCTGCAGTCCATGGGGTCGCTAAGAGTCAGACACAACTGAGCGACTTCACTTTCACTTTCCACTTTCATGCATTGGAGAAGGAAATGGTAACCCACTCCAGTGTTCTTGCCTGGAGAATCCCATGGACGGAGAAGCCTGGTAGGCTGCAGTCCATGGGGTCGCTAAGAGTCAGACACAACTGAGCGACTTCACTTTCACTTTCCACTTTCATGCATTGGAGAAGGAAATGGTAACCCACTCCAGTGTTCTTGCCTGGAGAATCCCATGGACGGAGAAGCCTGGTAGGCTGCAGTCCATGGGGTCGCACAGAGTCGGACACGACTGAAGCGACTTAGCAGCAGCAGCAGCAACAGCAGCATGATCTTACATATTTATTTCAGCTTGGCAAATGTTTATTGATTGTTTATTGTGCACCACGCTGCGCATGGGGATACAAAGCCTGCCAAAAAAAGAGTTAGCGTGCCTGCCTTAATGGAGCTACAGTATCAATCTATGTACTGCACACATAGGTATTAGCTTACAACTGAGGTAAGGGCTTCAAAAGAGAGACAGATGGCCACATCTATGAGAGCCGAGGATGGGAGAAGTGGTCAGTGAAGGAGGCCAAGCAAAGGAGAAAGAAAAAAGGTCCATGTTCGGAGGACATTTGTTCAGGCCCTTAGTTCTTACATTGTTTCAGTTGAGACACTCCCCGCCATGATTTTCTTTCTTATTCTTAACTTCTCAACGCTTTTCTGACCTTTGCCCTGAATATCCACAGTCTCCCAAAAGCACACACATAGTGCCTGCTTTTCCATACTCTTTCCCAAGCTTTGAGTCTCCTACCTTGGTCCCAATCACAATGCATTCCTTGATGTCTTTGTCTCATTCCCCAAGGCTTTTCTATTGTAAAGTCATACGGTTATGTTTTAAAATCACTGTAGAGATGTGGTACTGCCTAACCAATGTCTGCCAGTCTCTTCTTCTTTAGTACTAGAATTTTTACTTATTTGATTTATTAATGTGCCTACTTGAAAATACTGTATTTTTTAACCTCCCTTGAAGCTAGATACGGCCATATGACTAAGTTCTGGCAAATGAGATATAAGCAGAAACGTTACAAGAAAGCATCCAGAAAACTTCCTGAAACGGCAGCTAATGTTGGGAGACTTCCTTGGCGGTCCAGTAGTTAAGACTCTGCACTTCCACCGCAGAGGGCACAGGTTGGATCCCTGATCCAGGGACAAAATTCCCGAATGCCTCCTGCGTCTGGCCAAAAAAATTTTTTAAAAGGAAAGGCCGCAAGTGTGGGCTGTTTGCTTCTCTGTCTTTTATATCCCTTTCTCTCTTCACCAGATTATTGATACATTAAGTAACATTTTTGAAAAAAACACACTCCCTCTTCTCAATACTCTACTTAGAACACTTAACGCTTGTAACACCAGATGTGTGGGTTTTTCACATGCTAAACAGTTCCGTGATACTGTAATAGAGTACGGCCATGTGCAGCCCTTAGCACACTGCCTTTGCTGTGCACCATCACCCGCCACCCTGTTACTAGGCAACTGTTACCATGGGACCATTAGTGGTCCTGCTCAGCCATTGGTCAGCACTGCAGTGGGCTCCTCCCCCAAGCAAGCAACTCTCAATGAGCAGCGGTTGGTGATCCTGCTCAACCATTGATTGGCGCCATAGTGGGCCCCTTCCCCAAAAGAGCAACTGTCAAGGAGACACCGTTTGTGGCTCATTCAGCCAACTCTCAGAGGAGTGGTGGTCGCCAGGCAGAGAATGAGGTAAGAGGGAGATCCTGGCCTTCTCCCCAGGACCCTCCCCCTCACCTAGCCTCGGGCGGAGGATCCCAGGGAACAGACTGGGGTCTGTGTCCTACAGGGCTCCTCCGCCCTCGCCAAGGCCACCTACTGGACGGGCCCAGGCCTTGAGGCAGAGGTGAACCTCTCCGCCATCCCTGTCTCTGCGACTTCATGACAGCAGCAGTCCACCTGGGTCGCAGTCTGTGGAACCTGCCCCCAGTGTTTGGGCGGCCTGAGGAGCCTGCGGGCCAGTTGGGTCCTGGGCACCCGGCTCCTTCAGTGATGATGGCTGGGCAGAGTCTGGGGAACTTGCCCTTTCTTATTAGAACAAAATAACATCTATTTGGTGGAGATTCACAGGAACAGCATTACCTGACTATGACCTGACCTCAAGAACAAAGGATCTGACACTTAGAAGCTTACAACAACTAACCATGCTCCATGCTCACATTTCCTAGGAAAGGGCTTTGCTGAGAGCTCTCCGGGAGTTTGGGGTTTTTAAGGGAGGAGCCACCCATCTCCTTGTAAACCTTTCTTTGTAAAGGTTGCTGCTACTGCTAAGTCACTTCAGTCGTGTCCGACTCTGTGCGACCCCTGAGATGGCAGCCTACCAGGCACTGCCGTCACTGGGATTCTCCAGGCAAGAACACTGGAGTGGGTTGCCATTTCCTTCTCCAATGCATGAAAGTGAAAAGTGAAAGTGAAGTTACTCAGTCATGTCCGACCCTTCGCGACCCCATGGACTGCAGCCTACCAGGCTCCTCCGTCCATGGGATTTTCCAGGCAAGAGTACTAGAGTGGGTTGCCATTGCCTTGGCCCTCAGTAAACCCTTCTCTGTTCTAAACTCCGATGTTTTGGTATCGCTGGCCTCACTGTGCCATGAGCACGTGGACTTACATTTCAGTAACAATCACCAGCTGCGTGTCTTAAATGTAACTCAATTCTGACACTGTCTACCTGGAGATAGTGTCACATCCCACAAGTTAAAGGTTCAGTCCCACCAAACTGCTCACCCACTCCCCACCCCTCCACCTCCCCTGCTGCCAGTCAGAAGCCCATTTTGTCACCATCTGTGCTCTGACAGAGGCTATAAATGACATGTTCCCACAGCTCATTTCATGGGTTCAGTTAATTTCTAGAGTGATTCACAGAAGTCAAACAGTGTACTGCTGGATTACCAGTTTATTATAAAAGGAAACATCTCAGGAACAACCAGATGGAAGAGATACACAGAGCAGATATATGGGAAGAGGGACAGAGCTTCCATGCCTTCTCTAGAAAACACCTCTGTCCCAGCACCTAGGCAGGGTTGGTTACCCTGGCAACCAGCCTGCCTCTTTAGGAGCTTTCTGAAGTCACCTTGTTAACACAAACAGATGTGGTTGAAAGGTGTTTGCTATGAATAACAAAAGATACTTTTATCTCTCTGATCACTTAGGAAATTCCAAAGGTTTAGGGGCTCTGTGCCAGAAACCAGGATGAAGACCAAATATATATACTTCTTATTATGAATCACAGCACCACGTGGTGGTGTAAGCTGGAGCAGCTATTTTGACCCTTGAGATGATCTTGGAATGAAAGTCACTAAGAGATAGCCAACAAGAAAAAAGGAGGCTGAATTTTTGAGGCTGCTTTGGAGCAACATTGCCATCACGAACTTAGGTTGTGAAGCTCCCTAAGAAAGAACACTTTGCTCTTGTTTAAGTTACTGTTGTTTTACACATCTGTTAAACTTCTAGCAACACCCCGTCCAAAGAGAACATGTCATTAGCATGCACCTTTCTGCTGTTCTTTACATTTGCTTCCTGCCTGGGATGTGGACGCCAGAGCCAAAGCATTGGCAACTGTTTTAGCCAACTTTGAAGACAATAAATAGAAAGAGATGGGGGTGCCTGAAGTGACTGGATCTGCCGTCCCAGCTCTGGACTTATTTTCTATGAGAAAAATACAAACTTCTCTCTTGCTGGAACACTAGCATTTCAGTTCTTTGGTACCAGCAGATGAATCCAATTTATAACTGGTAAAATCTGTAATTCTGTAAAGAATCTCCTGTATCCACTTAAGACAGCAAAAGTTTTTTTTTTTTTTTTTTTGGCAGTTTTATAACTTTATTTTATAGTTGGCTGTTAGTCCTCATCCACACTGGCTGTAGATTTTGACCGTGGTGATGGGGACTTAGGTAGCCAACATATACAGCTTGCTTGTTTGGCAAATCTTCATCCTCATTATGCTTCCTGGACAACCACACATGGAAATGGTATGGGACATTCCTATTCCTTTGGCTCAGACAGCTTTGTTGAGCCTGGTATGAAAATGCACATCTAGAGTTCCCATCTCCTTTGTGGCAGATTTCCAGATTTCTTTGAGTTCCTGAGGGCCAGGCTGCTTAGCCCACTTCATGTATATCAAATGGTTGTCCTCATGAAGTGTCAATAGGCTGGACATCAGTCCCTGACAGCAGCCAGTCAGTAGATGCTTACATTATTCAGGTTCTGCTGTCGTTGGCTCTCTTCTTCTCCCTAACTATTCCAGCAATCCTGACAAAACAGGTGGTTTATAGGGGACTACCACAAACTAAACAACGGTGGCAACTGAGAGTTTGCTCAGGTTAACTGTTCCAGGGGACTGTCAATAAGCAGATTACAGAAACACTGTTACTCTGTGCCACATCCAGGTCATGGAGCTAGATATTTCCATATCAAGCTTTTCTTAGGAGGTTTGTTGGACTGGACAT
Organism: Bos mutus; assembly: GCF_027580195.1. Classification (NCBI taxonomy): domain Eukaryota; kingdom Metazoa; phylum Chordata; class Mammalia; order Artiodactyla; family Bovidae; genus Bos; species Bos mutus. The sequence goes on from NC_091618.1 coordinate 126,233,889, forward strand.
TTAACAAATACTTCATTGTTTTCCAGTAATACAGTTTCCAGTACAAGGGCCTATAAAGGTTATTGTTAATGACAAATTCATCATTTTGCCCTTCTCGTAGATTAGCATTACTTGGCAGGTATTTATCTCTGCATTCCCAGGATCTCAATGCAGCTATACTCATATTGTTTTTTCCCCACTTTTCGTTATGTCTCATGAAAGTCATTTCATGCATAAAGTGCTTAAAATGTTAGTGAACACAAAGAAGGACAGACTAAGAATTACATGGTTGGTGCCAGGTGGTAAATTGTAATGAAATGAACATGCTATATCTGTCCTTCTAACTAATCCTGATTACAGGGCAGATTGTCTCTCCTCTCCTACAAATATGCCAGATCCTTTGAAAAGATGTTTATAAAATATGAATTATGCAACTGGGGATTTAAGTGATCTTACACAGCTCACAAGGACTGATCTTGTGTTTTCCGCTTTTTGTGTTTTCAGTGTGTGATTTGATTTTAGTTTTTGTCAGGCAACCAGAACCTGCAAGGTTTAAGGGCACTGACTTAAGCTGGGCTGTCTATTTACTGCTGGACACGCTCAGTAACAGCACTAAGCTGATCACACAGATAAGCAGTTCTGGAAGAGTTTCCACAGTTAGTCAGCCAACAAGAGAATGCAGTTTGGTCATCCTGTCAGGCCATAATTACATTCTATTCCAGTGACCAGTGGTAATTAATTGTACTTTGTGCCCAGTGTAAAAATAAACACGTACAAGGAAAAGCACAGTGTCTGGTAAATGGCCTGGGCATTCTTGGAACTCAGGCTAGTTTCTTTGAATGGTGTAAAGGAAGTGGAAGCCTCACTTTCCTCCCAGAATAATATCGAGTTGTAACATGCAGCTGACCTGTAATAGCTCCCTCCCCCAACCCCAAAATAGCCTTCAATTTCTGTAACCTTTGATAACAAAAACAGAAGCTTTACAAGGTAAAGCATTAACATGGCTTATATTCTCTCAAAAAAGCATGTGAGTTGTACAGGCCTGCTCAAAGCTTCCCCGAAATGAGCCTTTTGGAAGAAAGGTAAATAAATGTGCAGACCATTTCAGATACACTGTAGAAAGTTAGACTAAAAGAGCTAGAAGAAACAGTTTAATTTGATCTTTTATTTCTTAATGGAGACACTGACTGCAAGGACCTGCATAAGGCTAGTGGCAGAGCTTGGACACAAACCGCAGCTTCTGAAAGTTAATCAAGAGCTCTTTATACAGTGGAAAACAGCCTCATAGCAGGGAATGAGGAATAATTAAGTTTTCTACAGTCTAGAACTCTAGAATCTGAAATCCAGGGAAATTCAAAAGCAGTTTTCTGTTTTCTTTAGAGCTAGACTTTTCATTTCTTCCTTAATTCAGACATTTTCATGCAGCTAATGGAAACAAGACTGCAGTCTTTTGGGTTTTTTTCTTGTTGCCTCATTTAAAGTATTCTACACTTTAGCCATCATGGTACATCAAGGCAGCCCAAGGCCTGCCCTTCTTTGTTAAAAAGAAAAATGAATACAAATTAGCACCAATCTAAAACTTAACCTTTGTTATAATCAGAAAGACTGAAAGAAACTGGAGGTGGGTAAAATTTTTACTGTGATTCACTTAGATAACACTTCAAATAACTTCTTTAACCATTGGCTCGGTTGGGAGAAAACTACTACAATGAATGCATTTTCTTACTACCATTAATACTTAAAATTAAGAGTCATTTAGTTGTTCAGTCACCAAGTCATGTCCGATTCTTTGTGATCCCATGGACTGCAGCACTCCAGGCTTGCCGGTTCTTTACTGTGTACCGAAGTTTGCTCAAATTCATGTCCATTGAGTCGGTGACACTGTTTAACCATCTCATCCTCTGCTGCCCTCTTGTCCTTTTGTCTTCTATAATTCCCAGTGTCAGTTGTTCACTCGCTCAGTCGTGTCTGACTCTTTGCAACCCCCACGGACTGCAGCATGCCAGGTTTCCCTGTCCTTCACTATCTCCCGGAGCTCGCTCAAACTCATGTCCATCGAGTCAGTGATGCCATCCAACCATCTCATCCTCTGTTGCCTCCTTCTCCTCCGGCCCTCAATCTTTCTCAGCTTCAGGGTCTTGTCCAGTGAGTCAGATCTTCGCAACAGGTGGCCAAAGTATTGGAGCTTCAGCTTTAGCATCAATCCTTCCAATGAATATTCAGGATTGATTTCTTATAAGATTGACTGGCTTGATGTCCTCGCAGTCCAAGGCACTCTCAAATGTCTTCTCCAGCATCACACTTCCAAAGCATCAATTCTTTGGTGCTCAGCTGTCTTTATGGTCCAACTCTCACATCCATACATAACTACTGGAAAAACCACAGCTTTGACTAGATGGACATTTGTCAGCAAAGTGATGCTTTTGCTTTTTAATATGCTGTCTAGGTTTGTCATAGCTTTCCTCCAAGGACCAAGTGTCTTTTAATTTCATGGTTGCAGTCACTGTCCACAGTGATTTTGAGTCCAAGAAAATAAAATTTGCCACTATGTCTATTTTTTCCCCATCTATTTGCCATGAAGTGATGGGACCAGATGCCATGATCTTTGTTTATTGAATGTTGAGTTTTAAGCTAGCTTTTTTACTCTCCTCTTTCACCTTCATCAAGAGGCTCTTTAGTTCCTCTTCACTTTCTATCGAGTGATATCTGTGGAGCTGAGGCTGCTGATATTTCTCCCAGCAGTCTTGACTCCAGCTTGTGATTCATCCAGCCCAGCATTTCACATGATGTACTCTGCATAGAAGTTAAACAGGGTGACAATATACAGCCTTGTTGTACTCCTTTCCCAATTTGGAACCAGTCCATTGTTCCATGCCCAGTTCTAACTGTTGCTTCTTGTTCTGCATACAGGATTCACAGGAGGCAGGTAAGGTGATCTGGTATTCCCATCTCTGTAAGAATTTTCCAAGCTTGTTGTGATCCACATATTGAAAAGCTTTAGTGTAGTCAATGAAATAAGCAAATAAATAAATAAAGGGTCCTTTAGGATCCTGTTATTCCCTGCAGGAACTTTCAGAAGCAATATCATATGGTGGAGGCCCCGGATATTTTCCGATGCATGGTAGCTAAGGTACATGCAGGGTTATGCCTTTAACTTGTTTCGTTTGGATTTATATCCTGGCTTTACTACCAATTATCTGTATGACGATGGCCAGGTCATTGTTCTTGAAGCTGTAGCTTCCTCATCTTTAAAACTGGAGTAGTGATAGTGCTCGTTGGATGGTTACAAAGATTTAAGGATCTAATGCACATAAATACATATAGTGAGTGCTTAATAAATATTAGCCTAGTTATTAATTTATCATATTGTACACTACCTTGCTAAACTGTGGGCTCTGTAAGAAAATGTGTATAAACTTTTCATGGCAGGTAGAGTAAATAAACTGCCATAGTTTAGAACAAAAACATTTTTAGGTAGTGACATTTTTTGCAGGCCAGATCAGGTTAATTTCTTCCTCTCATGGGAGACATCTGCTGCCTAAGAGTCACTTTCTACTTTTCTCTCCCCTAGGCGGAAGTTCCCCGAAAGGGCACACCGAGAACCCACAGTTAAATGTTTGCATAGCAATTTGCCACCCACCCCTAATGGCTTTGTTTTACCTCTTCTGAGCCAACATTTCATCTTGGCAGCCTTTCAACCTGCTGATGGGCCCACCCAGGAACAGGGGCATGTGTGTAATTCCTAACGTTGTTTCCCAGGGCATGGTGATGACTGCTGGCATTGATGAGGGATGCAGATCAAGTAAAGGTCTGGTCACAGATTCTAGAATGCTCAAGGTAAAGAACTGAGCAGAACAGTGATGGAAGGTGTAGACTAAGCATGAACAAGAGAAAATAATGCATGATGAATCAAGTGGACCAAAAAAAAACAAAAAAACAAAAAAAAACACTATCCCCAAAGAAAACAAAACAAACAAATAAGCAAACAAACCAAACAACAAGATAAAATTTTAAAAGGGGAAAGAAATCTGTGGGTAAACTTCAGTGTAAGGTACAAGAAACCCAAAAAGCATTCTTCCAGCTAAACAATACTGCAGAAAAGATCATGATTTAAGAAAGGTGGCATAAAAATTGCTGACACTAAAGTGTGACACAATTAGAAGAAAAAAGAGGAAGGTGTTTGGTTAAAAAGCAAGTTAACTTTATCCAAGCACATGTCTGTTTTGTGTAAACATGTGTTATATATTCATGCAATATTCTTTTTTCTTAATTGGTGGTTCCAGACTGATTCATGTGAATGTATGGCAAAAACCACTACAATACTGTAATTAGCCTCCAATTAAAATAAATAAAAAATATACATACATAACAATTTTAAAAAAGCAATAGTCTTATCAGTAGCTTTGAAGGCATGCTTTTACTTTTGTTGACATGTCTTTGTGTGAAAAACAACAAGAACTTAAGGTTTGATTTTCTTCCTTAAGTCACATTCCTTGACTCTAGCCAAGCCTCACAAAGAGTAACAGACTATAAATTCCAGTCTTTTCCAAGCCAGACCGACTCTGAGGTGGTGGCTGTTTGGTTTCCATTAGAAACATTAAGAGAAATAAATTATTTTGGACCCATGGAAAAAATGTGTGTTACAGATATAAAGTTTCCAAATTTGGAAAATATTTAGTGATCTACCAGTTAAAATAATAAGTCTATTGCTTTCCTCAATTGCTTAGAAAATGTGATTGAAAGTGGACACATTGAAAAGACCAAGGTGATTGAAAAGATCATGGTGATAATCCTTCATACATCAGTCTCTCAAGATTACAATTAATGAGTAATAAAGCACCATGTCAGTTTCTTTTTTAAAAAGCTTTGCCCCCCAGGAGTGTGCGTGTGTGTGTGCTTGTGTACTCAGTCGTGTCCGACTCTTTATGACCTGGTGGAATGTAGTCCGCCAGGTAGGTGATAACAAACCTTATCCAGCATCAAAGTGAACTCATCAAAGACAGCAGTTCTCAACACTGGCTGTACACTGGAAGCAACTGAGGAGCTTTAAAAAATACTGAATCCTGTCTCCCACTTCCCTGCAATTCACATCTAATTTGAATGGGACACAGTTTGGGCATCAAGAATTTTGAAAATTCCTTGGGTGATTCTAATGTGCAGCAAAGTCTGAGAAACACTGAAAACGTTGTCACTGAAAAATGTGGTCCAGGGGCCAACAGCACTGCTGTCATCTGGGAACTTGTTAGAAATGCAGAATGTCAGGCCCCCTCAGGTTAGAGTTAGTATCTGAATTTTTCCAAGATCCCCACATGGCCTATATGTACATTAAAGTCTGAGGATTACTGCTCAAAAGAATTCTTGTATTTGATAATTTTTTTTCTTTCTATGATATTAGGTAGTAATTACATGATTAATAAAAGATGAAAGAAAAATAGCTTGACTTTTCTTCTCAAAAACTCAAGAAACAGACTTTCATCTCTCTGACATTCTGCAGATGATATGAAGTGAGATCCATGTTTGTAGGTTTGCCAGATAAAATATACGATGCCTAGTTAATGTGAATTTCAGATAAGCAATGTATTTTTTTTTTTCAAGTGAAAGTAGGTTACGAATATTTCATGGAGCATACATATACTAAAAAAAGTATTCATTGTTTATCTTGAAATCTAAATTCAACTGAGCATCCTGTATTCTTATTTGCTAAATCTGGTAACCCTACGCATATTCCCAGGAGCGTCTCTTTGCTCTCTAGGTTCTCAGTAGTAAAGGGGAAATGATACCATAAATGGCCAAGTGACTGTCTAGACTGATTGACTGTAATGTTATTTCTCATCCCACCCAGACAGCCAGGACTGTGACTTCCCTAAGCCGGGCTGATGACTCACCCAACTGGAAGAGTAATGGGAAATTTACTTGCTGATTCAGGGAGACACAAACCTTGGCAAACTTTTCCTCCAGTCTAAACCAGAAGAAAAAAATTTCCAAAGCAAATGTTAAATATGGCACAATATATAGAACACTTTGCAGCCGACACATTCAAGGGTTTGTAATAGTATGTTTTCCATTATTTGATTAAAAGACATTTTTGTGGTTTGTTCTGCCATGGCACTAAGAGGTTGGTATTTTTTCTTAACAATTACTGCTACTTAAGCCCCCTCAGAGAACACTTTCCAAGAATACATTTTAGATCCGTTTTCTCAATACTGCCTGTAGTTTGCAAATAAAGTAGCACATTTTTGAACAGAGATGTGGGTGTGGATTGGATGGCTACATTGCCTCTGTCACTGACTCACAACAGGCTTTCAACTGTAGGCAAAGCTGACAACCCAGTCCTTCCTCCTGGAACGGTCCTTTAATCTTACACCCCATACCTAATTTCTCAGGTTGTCGTCAATCCTTCTGTATTCTGTTCTATAATTTTGTCATTTTTAACTAAGTCTACTTGTTACCAAAATCACTGAAGATTAGCTTTGGTAGAAGAGTAAACTAAACTTACATTACCCAATTCTGACCTTTTTGTTTTTAATTTGGAAAATAATTGATCAGAAAAGTCTGGATAAAATAGCTGTGAAAATAAGCAATCTTGTTGTATTAATTATTTTTAAAAAATAATCCCATGGTTGATTTTGAGTAGATTGAAAATGTAAGTGTAGATACAACTTTTTTTGACAATCTTAGTTTCAGGACCTGAAAGAAAACCAGCTTTTTTCTATCAAATGAAGGCAGAAACTTCCATTTAAAAGGAAAGCCTACAGGGGCTTCTCTTGTGGCCCAGTGTTAAAGATTCTGCCTGCCAATGCAGAAGACACAGGTTTGATCCAACATGGGTTTGGTCTGTGATCTGGGAACATCCTACATGTCTTGGGGCAACTAAACCCCTGCAGCGTAACCACTGAGTCTCTGCGTTAGAGCCCAGGAACCACAACTACTGAGCCTACGTGTTGCAACGACCAAAGCCCTGCAGCCTAGAGCGTGTGCTCTGCAACGAGAAGCCACCAGAATGAGAAGCTCATGCATCACAACCTCAGAGTAGCACCTGCTTGCTGCAACTAGAGAAAAGCCTGCGGAGCCATGAAGACCCAGCACAGCTAAAAGTAAATAAACATTAAAAGAAACTCACAAATACCGTATTTCAGAGGTTTCCATTTCCACAGACAGGATGATGAGGGCTGAAAGTATTATACACTATAGTATGTTGGGAAATATAGCTGTAAATGCTTTGTATCTCTTTCAGTCAAGAAAAGGAATCAGTTTCCCATACTTTGAACCTGGTCTGACCTTGTAACTTGCTTTGACTAATAGAATATGGCAGAAGTGATGTGTCAATAAAGTCTAGGTTTCCTGAGAGCTTTCGGTTTCCACCTTTGCCCTCTTGGAACACTGCCTTGAGAATGCCACTTGTAAGGAAGCCACCTCTGGTATCAGGAGGCAAGTGAAGGATGAGAAACCACAAAAAAGAGAACTGAGGCACCCCACTGACAGCCAACACCAACTGACAAATATGTGAGTGAGGCCATTTTGGACCTTCCAGTCTAGAAAGATGTTGCAAGAGTGAGCCCAGGAGAAACTGCCAGTCAACCCACCTAGAATCATGTGAAGTAATAAATCATTGCTGGGATTTCCCTGGCAGTCCAGTGGTTAAGACTCCTTGCTTCCACTGCAGGATGCACGGGTTAGATCCCTAATTGGGGAACTAAGATCCCCATGCTGCTTGGTGTGGCCAAAAAAGAAAAAAAAAATCACTGCTTTAAGCCACTGTGTTTGGGGGTGAGGGGAGGATTGTTATTTATTAACAGGTAACTAAAACTCCCAAAGGAAATCGTTAACAAGGCACATGCAAAGTTCCCTCTCCAGAAATTCTGATTTAGTGCCTGGCTTGGGATTCTGATCACACTTTTCACATGAAGACCCCAGATGAAGGTGAACTTCAGACCGTCCTTTGGGAGAATATCCTAGTGAGATTTCTCTCAGCACATAGCAGGCCTGAGGCAGGTGGCCACATAACTGTGCATCACCCCTGCAAATGGTGCTCCTGCATCTGTGCAAAGTACATTTGCATTGCCACATGCAATGGCCAGGTACAGACAGAAGCTTTTCTTAATGTTTGCATAAAAAGACTAAATATATATATATAGAGAGAGAACATAAAATAGAAACCAAGAAGTTTATTTTTATGCTTCCCCATTTGCCTGATAAAATTGATATGGGCTAAAGTCTTGAAATAAGAGGGTAGGTATTCTTTTAAAGGCTGCAAAACTGAGGCAGAAAGAGAAAAAGAGTATGCAAGTTTCTTTGAGCACTGTGAAAAGAGGAGGCAGGAAAATAGGAAAGGCAGATGCTCAGGAAGGTTATTTGAATGAAGAACAAGACCAACTGCAGGTGAATATCCTGAAGCTCTAGAAAGATGAAATGTGAATCTGCTAGAAAGAGAAAGCTGAGTTTTCTACTCATGTGTACAACCCTTGATAGGAGTGTCATGAACTTTAACAGGTGTATCTTTAAAGCCATAGCTTTATTATGTTGTGCTGGATGGTGATGTTCCGAGTGTCTGGGTCCTGCTTTTATCCATCTTGTATTTGTGATTTCTGCTAATGTATCATTGGAAGAATGGGTTCCACTGCCAGGAAACATTTGAAAACCAAGGAATTAAAGTATGAAAGAAATATTATTTAATTGAAGAGAAAGAGTATCACACCACTGATATTTTAGTTTCTGAGATCGCTGCTTCTCAGTGGCAGATGTAGTCAAATTCAGTCTTCTTGTGGTTCCCTTTTGTTCTCAGAAGGTGATGGAAATCCATAAAGCTTTCAACAAATGCCATCTCCCTGGATCCTTTGGTGAGTCCAACCTGTATTTTCTTTTCCATGTGCTAAGTCTCTTCAGTCATGTCTGATTCTGTGAGAGCCCATGGACCGTAGCCTTCCAGGCTCCTCTGTTCATGGGAAGAATACAGGAGTGGATTGCCATGCCCTCCTCCAGGGAATCTTCTTGACCCAGGGATCAAACCCATGTCTCTTAAGTCTCCTGCACCGGCAGGTGGGTTCTTTACCATTCGTACCACCTGGGAAGCCCCAGTAGATGTGAAATAACCTGTGAAAACCCCAACTTCTTATATAGTAATATAACTTATATTCAGAAGCTTCCCTTTTATAGGAGCTGTTTGTGAAACTTAAATCACTGAAATACAGTAAGAAAAAAAAAAATCATAGATACCTACAGAAAGTTGGTGTTGATGATTCTTAAGTTTGACAGCTTTCTTGACACTCACCAAATTATGATTTTTCCCTATTTCTCTTGGGAAAAAGGCAGACTTAACCATCACTCTTAGGAAATCACACAGACATATGTATGTTTGCCTAGAACATAAATTATACATATTGTAATAAGGTAAAGTATATAGTATTTGTCTAATTATAGTAAGAATCTTTTTATTTATAAATTATACCTTGAAACTTAACACATTTATATTTATCAGGATTGGCTAGGATATATTTCAGATTATATTATAGATTTTGTAAACTATAAAATTAGTTCACAAATCTCTGTGACTTAACCCAGCAAAAGCTTGTCTTTCACCCTATCGCATGAAGCACATTTAGTAAAAATTTGTGATAATAGCAGCAGGTTTTTAATTTCTATATACCAAGGCAACATGAGTAGAAAATAACACAAATCATGCTTTCTAGCCAATAAAATTCCTATAAAAATAATGTTTTTCTGTCAAGGCTAAAATAGTCTCTAAATACGGTGGCAACCAAAGTGTGGTGAAGCCAAGACACACTGTTAAGACTACCACAGCCACACAACTCAGATTAACTGGGGAAATGGCTTGTTAGATTGACATAGTATTCACAGTGTCTAAAAACAAATTTATCATTCATTATACCAGAAAAAGTTTTAAGCCAACATTGCCTTTTGACCACCACAAAAATGTTACACCAATGAGCAAACAATTTTCACACATAGTTTAAAACTAACAAAATCAGGTTTATATAATGGTAATAAAAACTGATAGGATATTTAAATTTTATAACTGAGATAACTGATTAATAATAGAAGTCAAAATTGGAGGCCTGTGCGGGGGTATTTTCCCCTTTGATGTAATAAATACTAAGATTTACGTGGAACAAACCGCATACATTGTATTGGCATGCTTGGCTGCACCCCTTTCTTTGTACAACTTCCGTTCCTGCATCCTAAATCATTAAGAACCTCCTATCTACAACAGTGTCGTGCCACATTCTTGCTACAGAAGTGATTACTTGACGCAGGCATGGCCAATCCTAATATCTCACTCCACTGAACACAGCGATCAGCTCAGGGGTAAGCAATTATTACAAACAGAGCCAACTCAAACGAATCATTGCCTGGAGCTGCTATCCTGGGATTTTAGCTAGAATGGAATTGCTAAATTACGATACAGAGCCTGAGGTTACAGGTGGCTATCTTCTCTAGTCAACTGGGAAACCTGAAACAGGAGAGGAGACAACTAAAAGAAGGAAGCAGAGCTGGAAGAGGAAGCGGGAGAGGGGAGGGAAGAGGGGGTGGGATATGGATCAAGCTATTTTTAGTTACTTTTTAAATCTATATAGCTTTCATTTTTATATGCTTTTCCCCCAGTGTCTGTTATGCCATTTTCTAGTGCTCATGACCTTGTTTTCATTGGAGACAGTATTGTAAGTGGTTGTGAGAGTCTCATACCTGTTTACAAAATCTTATCTAATTCATTGTTTATGGCTATAATTTAATGAAAAGATAAATGCTCTTCAAGAGTTTCACCTTCTAGTCCCCATAATGTCTTTTATTGACTTTAGGACCATGGCCAAGTCTTCTTTGAAACTATAATATACAGTTATGTAGTCACATGAAAAAGAAAATTTTACTTCAAAATCTGGAAGTAGAATCCTTTTTTTAGGGTAAGAACATTTTGTATACTTAGTTTTTTATTTGAAATTTTGGATCTGGCAATATAGGTCCCTGACATCTGAAAAATTAGGGTAGAGCAGAGAAGTCTGAATTATTCTGAAGGAAAAATTGAGAGCAATTTAGACATGGCCATGGACCAGAGTGAAGAAATAATAGGGGCTTGGGAATGAGGAAAAGAGACAGAAAAGGGCCTGGTAGATGTGGGCACTAACATGACAGGCAGTCAGGAATTGGAGAAGGGGACACAGGTTGGGAGAGATTCCCACAGTAGGAATGCTGAAGGCTTTAAGGAACAGGGCTTTTTAATATTTAGCTGCAACACAGCACATCCCACTATTACCCTCCAACTTTTTACAGAATCCTGCTACCTTGCATTTAGGTTGCTTTGTGGAATCGATGTGAAAGGGAGCATGTTCCATATCTGGGTTGAGATAGTTTATCTGCAGGGATGAATGAACAGACCAGATGCAGGAGTACAAGCGAGACTAAGAACTCGATATAGGCTGAAGCTGCTTTGAGAATCCTGGGAAACACTGCGAAGGAGGCTGGCAACAGTAGGAATTCCTTATAGCTCACATCTCACATGTGCAGATAATATCACTTTAAAATCAACTTGAATCTGATCAGAACCCTTATTCTGCTGCATGACCCCATCAATTCCCGTGGCTTTACTCTATCCAAGCAGAGAAATCTCTGGTGAATCTGGGAGTTCCTGCATTTAGATATGGTGTCCACAGCCTGCTGCTACCTGGACATCATATTTGAGAGGTGTCCAGAAAAGAAGGGTTATTGAAGGTTCTTGTTCAGTCGTCCAGGTGTGTCTGACTCTCTGCAACTGCATAGACTGCAGCACACCAGGCCTCCCTGTCCCTCACCATCTCCAGAAGTTTGCCCAAGTTCATGTTCATTGCATCAGTGATGCAGTCCAGCCATCTCATCCTCTGACACCCTCTTCTCCTGGCCTCAATCTTTACCGGCATCAGGGACTTTTCTAGTGAGTCGTCTGTTAACATCAGATAACCAAAGTATTGGAGCTTCAGCTTCAGCATCAGTCCTTCCAGTAAATATTCAGGGTTGATCTCCTTTAAGATTGACTGGTTTCATCTCCTTGGGGGACTATCCAAAGGACTTTCAGGAGTCTTCTCCAGCACACAGTTCAAAGGCATCAATTCTTTGGTGTTCTGCCTTCTTTACAGTCCAGCTCTCACAGCTGAACATAACCACTAGGAAAATAATAGCCTTGATATGGACCTTTGTCTGCAGAGTAATGTCTCTGCTTTTCAGCACACTAAGTTTGTCGTTGTTTTCCTGCCAAGAAGCAATCGTCTTCTGATTTCATGGCTGCAGTCACCGCCCGTAGTAATTTTGGAGCCCAAGAAGAGGAAATCTTTCTCTACTTCCACCTTTTCCCCTTCTATTTGCCAGGAAGTAAAGGTCCATCTAGTCAAGGCTATGGTTTTTCCAGTGGTCATGTACGGATGTGAGAGTTGGACTGTGAAGAAAAGTGAGTGCCGAAGAATTGATGCTTTTGAACTGTGGTGTTGGAGAAGACTCTTGAGAGTCCCTTGGACTGCAAGGAGATCCAACCAGTCCATTCTGAAGGATATCAGCCCTGGGATTTCTTTGGAAGGAATGATGCTAAAGCTGAAACTCCAGTACTTTGGCCACCTCATGCGAAGAGTTAACTCATTGGAAAAGACCCTGATGCTGGGAGGGATTGTGGGCAGGAGGAGAAGGGGACGACAGAGGATGAGATGGTTGGATGGAATTACCGACTCAATCGACATGAGTTTGACTGAACTCCCGGAGTTGATGATGGACAGGGAGGCCTGGCGTGCTGCAATTCATGGGGTCGCAAAGAGTCAGACGTGACTGAGCGACTGAACTGAATGGAGCTAGATGCCATGATCTTAGTTTCTTTTAATATTTAGTCTTAAGCCGGCTCTTTCACTCTCCTCCTTCACCCTCATTAAGAAGATCTTTAGTTCCTCTTCGCTTTCTGCCATGAGTGGTATCATCTGCATTTCTGAGGTTGCTGAGATTTCTCCCACCTATCTTGATTTTGGCTCATAACTCATCCAACCCGGCATTTCTCATGATGTGCTCAGCGTATAGGTTAAATAAATAGGGTAGTAAGAGGAAAATCGAGAAGGTAAAAAATATTAATGCCCCCCCAAATTAATACCAGAGCAGATTCTCTTGTGTTTTTTTTCCCTCACTGCATTTGGCACATTATAGTTCTGTGATGATTAAATTAATTCCTTGGTTAATTTTAGATATTAGAAACAGGGATAATTTGGTGCTGAACAGAGAAGACAATGGAGAAGAAATAAAGTTTAATTGCATGTTTTTGCAGCTATGGTGATATAAAGGTGGGAGGGAGTTTAGAATCCATCAAAATTAATTCTTTCACCCCCCATGAATACCATCTAAAACTATATCATCCAGTTTGAGAGTCACTAGCCACATGTGGCTATTAAAATTAAATACAATTTGAAATTTACCTTCTCAGTGATACTAGCCATATTTCAAGTGCTCAATAGCCACATGTAGCTATTATAAATATTAGAGACAGTATAGATACAGAGTATTTCCATACTTATAGAAAGGTCTATTATATCCCTATCAAATGATCATCCAGCCTTAGCTTGAATTCTTTTTGTGAATGTCATTTACTATTGCATTTTGGGTCAGATGTAATTGTTAGGTTGTCCTTGAAGCTTTCTTCCATGTATTTATCCTAGACATTTTACATGTATGAAAATATTTATTCTCTAATGGAAGCATTTTATTACAATCACTGTTCAAAAATGTTGTTTACTTAATGATAAGGATATTCTGAACTGAAATAGAATAACTAACTTGAAATAGAATAAAAAAGTTAATTCAGTTTCTTAGAGTATCTTATTTCTGCCTATAATAGTATTAATTTACTATTAATAATTACATAATATTATTAATTTACTTTTTCAGAACTCAAAAGAAAAACTATGGAAATGCTGTTCTGCTTCACAAAAATGCTGAATATGCACCAAACCTTTTATTTAATTCTTTTATATTTTTATGAGCTAAACCTAATACAATTATGTGGTTAAGAGCTCTGCATCTAACTCCTTTCTGAATGTAATAATTTCCTATTAAATCCAGATATTTAACGTATCATGAAAATCCCCTGTCATAATGATTGTCAGGTGGAAATCTTTAATTAATTTTCAAGTTTTAAGAAGAAGTAAGAGTAGAGAGTTTAGAAGAAAAAAACCCTCTAATGACTCATTTAAAAGGAACAAACTAACCCATCTAAGAGTATCACTTAGCAGACTTAATTCATACCTGGTTTATTTAATACAAATAGTTGAATGAGCTTCCATGGGGCATATAAAACTCTGCTGCTGCTGCTGCTAAGTCACTTCAGTCGTGTCCGACTCTGTGAGACCCCATAGATGGCAGCCCACCAGGCTCCCCCGTCCCTGGGATTCTCTAGGCAAGAACAATGGAGTGGGTTGCCATTTCCTTCTCCAATGCATGCAAGTGAAAAGTGAAAGTGAAGTCACTCAGTTGTGTCCAACTCTTAGTGACCCCATGGACTGTAGCCCACCAGGCTCCTCCATCCATAGGATTTTCTATTAGGCACTAAAAAGTGAGCTGACTCTCCTTTCTATAAATAATAATAACCTTGTATCATCAAGAAAACTGTCAGTGCTTTTATTTTAGCTACTTTAAAAAGTAGGAAGGGTGTTCAATATATTGAGAACAATTTCTATTAAGACAGAGTAAGTATACAAATGTTTGGTGCTCAAAACTTAAATCTATTGCTTGAGGAATTAAGGTGGGTATATCAGTTAGGATTAGGTTAATCAAGGTATAACTGAAAACCCTTGTAATATCTACTTAAACAAAGATAGAGGCATATTTTTTCTTTCACATAAGAGAAAAATTTACTAAGACAGAAACAGTGGGTCCCTGGTTTGCAGAAGCCCAGACTTTCTGCTCTGTTATTCTTAAATCATGACCTTCATTACCAAGTATGCCTCCTCATGTTTGCAATGAGGCTGCTGCAGCTACAACCACCATATCCATGTCCCAAGTGTCAGCAGGAAAGAAACTGAGAAGGAAAAAGGGCTCCTGATAGTTAAGCTAGCCCTCTTCTAAGTGGTTTCTTGAGTAGCTCCACCTGATAACTTCTGCTGACGTCTTCTGGTCATCTATAAAGGAGGTGGCAAATGCAGGTTTTTTTTTTTTTTCTGGCTAGACACATTATTGCATCACACAGTGTGGGAGTATTACCAATAGGAACAACGACTATTTGGTAGACAGCTAGTAGTCTCTGTCGGAGTACCTGCTTTATACCTTCCCTGTGCTATACTTCCATTGTTGGGTAAGTCACACTGTATCCAGTAATTTACACAGAAGACAATGTTCTGTTGCAGTAAAGCGCATAGGCTCTATAGAGTGAATCTATGTCCCAGTTTGCCCTAGATAGTTCCAGTATATAGCTGTTGTACCAATATAATTATTATCACTATCCCTGTTACTCTCTAAAGTGTCCCAGTTCGACAATAAATTACATGATTAGCTATAGTTGACTGGCTGACACATCTCTTACATTTCCTGGCTCTGTGACCTTAGCAAATTACATATCTGCTCTAAACTCTTTGTCTTAGTTTTCTATTGCTGAATATCCCCAAAATGTACTGGCTTAAAGCAACAAATATTTATTATCTAACAATTATACCATAGCTTAGATGGATAGTATCTGGCTCAGCGTCTCTCTTCAGATTAGATGTTGGCGGGAGCTGCTAGCATCTGAAGGCCTGACTGGGAAGAAGGAGCCACTTTGAAGAGGACTCACTCCCATGGCTGTTAGGAAAAGGCCCCAGGTTCTCACTATGTGGACTTCTCCACAGGGCAGCTTGTAAGTTCCCACCTCAAGACATCTGGCCTCCCATCTGGAACAGCAAAAGGACACCTTTTATGACCTAGTCAACAAAGTTGCACCGTCACAAAATTTTTTAATCCTATTCCTTGAAAGTAATTCATGAGATCTAGTCCACATTCAAGGGAAGAGGAATTGGGCTCCACCTCTTGAAGGGAGCATACTTTAACATCTCCAAACTTACTCTTTTCATCTGTAAAATGGGGTAAAATTACCCACATGTAGTAACTATATTGTTACAAAGAGGCAACATCTATATGATGAATAAGTGAATGATTAACATATTCCTTAATAAAGTAGTTAAGTGGAGTGTTTCTGTAAGTGGAAAGAAAATGTGATGTGAATAAATTTATGTTTTATTTGAGTTATATATCAGATTGTTTTAGCTGTTTATTTAATAGAACAAGAAAAAGTTTTATATATTAAAATTTCTTCTGCAAAATTGTGTTTTGTAGACATATGTCTAGCCATGTCTTTTTGGGACACAAGATAATTTTTTTCATTTTTTGGAGATAATGTTTTATAAGAAAATACTTTAATAATCATTTAGGTAACATAGTACTAAACAATAGTAGGATTAAATCATGTATCTAAGGAAAAATTTCAGGACCTATACATACATACATTATACAAATGCTGTGTTTTGTCATTAATGACATTTTCTTGCCATTTTTTCCAAGGAAAAAATAAAAATATGCATGACTTTGTGGACTTTATTTTTTAAAGATCATCTGATTATGAGTATTTAAATTTATCATAAAGCTGAAGGAAAAAAGAATTAGAGGTTTTGGGAATTCCCTGGTGGGATTTGATCCCTCTTGATGGTGAAAGAGGAGAGTGAAAAAGATAGCTTAAAACTCAGCATTCAAAAATACAAAGATCATGACATCCAGTTCCATCACTTCATGCCAAATAGATGGGGAAAAAAATGGAAACAATGACAGACTTTATTTTCTTGGGCTCCAAAATCCTGTGGACGGTGACTACAGCCATGAAATTAAGATGCTTACTCCTTAAAAGAAAAGCTATGACAAGCCTAGCTGCTGCTGCTGCTGCTGCTAAGTCACTTCAGTCGTGTCCGGCTCTGTGTGACCCCACAGACGGCAGCCCACCAGGCTCCCCTGTCCCTGGGATTCTCCAGGCAAGAACACTGGAGTGGGTTGCCATTTCCTTCTCCAATGCATGAAAGTGAAAAGTGAAAGTGAAGTCACTCAGTTGTGTCCAACTCTTAGCGACCCCATGGACTGCAGCCTACCAGGCTCCTCCATCCATGGGATTTTCCAGGCAAGAGCACTGGAGTGGGGTGCCAGTGCCTTCTCCAGAACTGAGCTCAGAGGATACAAAAACAAAAATCATGGTTCCTGATAGAAGGCTTCCTGAGAACATGATGATGACTGATACACATCTTGAAAGAAGAGTAGGAAGCAGCCAGAGAGAGGACATTGTGTAGGTTGAAGCTGCAGAAGGATGTAGGCTGGTTGATGAGATCTGATGTTTTCTAGGAAGACAGAGACCCTGTGAACAAAGATGGCACTTTGGGGACACTGAGTAATTGATTTAATATAGTTAAAGCTACTTTGTGAGGTGCAGAGCGGTAAGATCATGACAATGAGTAAGATAATGTTAGTGATGTGTAGAATGAGAAATGCAATGAATCAAACAGACCTGGGCAACCCTAACCCTGAGGGAGCAGATTAGGAAAGAAAGCCCAGAAAGACAAGTTTTTTGCCTTCCTTCTCTTCTGTTCCACACACCCAAGTGCTAGCTGGGGATCTTTTGTGATACAGATAGGAAAAGGCAATTCTGTAGGGTATATAGAAGTAGAAATGAAATGTTGTACCCATAAAACTTGTATAATGTAATAAGCCAATGTTATCTCAATAAAAAGAAATGAATGCCTTCACCCAGAAGGGAGTGCAGCTGGAAAGGCCAAGGCCAAGTTGATCTCCTTAACAAATAGCTGGAAAGCAATAGCAACAAACATTGTAGGGTTGGGTTTAGTGGATTAAGGGCTCGAGAAATGGAGGGCGGAAAAAGAGGATTTCAAAAGGGTTTCTGTGGATTATGAACTGAATCCTCCTTGATGTTGGTTGAAAGATAAAAATTTGAAATTCCTTTTATTTTATGGTAACAGAACTGAGCTTTCTTTGAAAAGAAAACAGACATATAATGATGGGAGTGATTTGCCCAGCATCACACAACTAACTAGTATTTGGTGAAGCCAGGAGTTGAACTCAGGCATTTGAATTTACAGAAGTCAGTGGACTCAGGATTTTAAGCATAGGACAAAGAAGTATGGGGTAAATTCAAAGTAAATATACTTTTACTATTTAATTTTCTTGATTTAAAAATGATTATACTTAATGTTGATATCTAGTTCTCTTAAGTTGGAAAACTGTTATAATGTAGTTTTAAAGAATGCTATGGGAAAGGGGATAGCACAGTTTTTCTTTGTAGCATAAAATATGCTCTTGCCCTCTCCTGTGCACACAATACCTGGCACATTGTGGATTCTGAATAAGCATGGGCTGAATTGGTATACACACTTCTCAGGTGGTGCTAGTGGTCAGGAACCCCCTTGCCAATGCAGGTAGACGTTAGGAGACACAGGTTTGATCCCTGGGTTGGGATTCCCCTGGAGGAGGGCATGGCAACCCACTCCAGTATTCTTGCCTGGAGAATCCCATGGACAGTCCATGGGTCAAAAAGTGTAAAACATGACTAAAGTGACTTAGTTGCTTCATTCACATAATAAACTTCCTCAGTCTGCAAGGTGCTGGATAGATGACTGCTCAAGCTTGACTACTCTGTAACAAAGATGTCTGCATTCACAACCCTGAGGGTTAAGGTACTGGCTTACCCTGTTCGTCTCCTCATAGAAATGTGGTCTTCATTCACTCAAGCTTCAGCTTCTCTCCCTATCTCGGTGGATTTCCAAGGGAACTGATTCTCAGGCTTTTAAGGCATAGATGATCCTTTGGGTTTGTGTGTACATACCCATGGCCTGATTTGTGTACCAGAGAACACGGCAAGGAAAAAGGTACATTTATATTTATGTACAAGTATGCAACACAAGCTTAGGCATGTTTTATAACATGTGGTCCAACATTTGCCTAAAGGAAATCTCACATAGTAATTTCCTTTAGGCAAGTGTTGGATCTTACATTATAAAACATGCTTAAGGTTGTGTTGTATAAATATTAGTCACATTTAAAAATCAAAGTATATGATGCAATTAAGTAATACATTCAAATTAGATATTTCAGTTTACATACATATCCCTGCACAGGATTAAGAGCTTTTAGGTTCAAATTCAAAATTACTGTTTTAGTACTCTTTAAACTGTTTTAAAAATCCAAACAATGCATTTATACTCTTATCTTGTTCACCAAATTCTTTATAGCACATGATACACAATATGAGGAAGTCACGTCTCTGGGCAAAGTTTACTGGTGATTTCATCTTAGATTTCATCTCATCTCATTCATTCCTTCAACATTTTATTGATTGCTTGCTAACTGCAATTGATTGCTTGTTAAGGTGCTAAGAGTTGTGAATACAAAAGAAAAGGTCAAGGTTTAGTCCTCAATCCTGCTCCAGGGCCTGGGCGAGGTGGAAAACACCAATAGCAAGCTAGCCCCAAGGGACCTCAGGTGCATATTCCTTCTTCCAAGTCTAAAATCCTTCAGTTTAGTTCAGTTGCTCAGTCGTGTCTGACTGTTTGCGACCCCATGGACTGCAGCACGCCAGGCCTCCCTGTCCATCACCAACTCCCGGAGCCCACCCAAACCAATGTCCATTGTGTTGGTGATGCCATCCAACCATCTCATTCTCTGTCATTCCCTTCTCCTCCTGCCCTCAATCTTTCCCAGCATCAGGGTCTTTTCAAATGAGTCAGCTCTCGGCATCAGGTGGCCAAAGTACTGGAGTTTCAGCTTCAACATCAGTCTCTCCAGTGAACACCCAGGACTGGTCTCCTTTAGGATGGACTGGTTGGATCTCCTTGCAGTCCAAGCACCACAGTTCAAAAACATCAATTCTTCGGCACTCAGCTTTCCTTATAGTCCAACTCTCACATCCATACATGACTACTGGAAAAACCACAGCCTTGACTAGACGGACCTTCGTTGGCAAAGTAATGTCTCCGCTTTTTAATATGCTGTCTAGGTTGGCACCCCACTCCAGTACTCTTGCCTGGAAAATCCTATGGATGGAGGCTGCAGTCCATGGGGTCGCTGAGGGTCGGACACGACCGAGCGACTTCACTTTGACTTTTCACTTTTATGCATTGGAGGAGTAAATGGCAACCCACTCCAGTGTTCTTGCCTGGAGAATCCCAGGGATGGGGGAGCCTGGTGGGCTGCCGTCTCTGGGGTCGCACAGAGTCGGACATGCCTGAAGCGACTTAGCAGCAGCAGCAGCAGCAGGTTAGTCATAACTTTCCTTCCAAGGAGTAAGCACCATCCGCAGTGATTTTTGGAGCCCAGAAAAATAAAGTCAGCCACTGTTTCCATGGCACCCCACTCCAGTACTCTTGCCTGGAAAATCCCATGGGCAGAGTAGCCTGGTAGGCTGCAGTACATGGGGTCGCTAAGAGTTGGACACGACTGAGTGACTTCACTTTCACTTTCATGCATTGGAGAAGGAAATGGCAACCCACTCCAGTGTTCTTGCCTGGAGAGTCCCAGGGACGGGGGAGCGTGGTGGGCTGCCGTCTCTGGGGTCGCACAGAGTCGGACACGACTGAAGCGACTTAGCAGCAGCAGCAGCACTGTTTCCACTGTTTCCCCATCTATTTCCCATGAAGTGATGGGACCGGATGCCATGATCTTAGTTTTCTGAAAGTTGAGCTTTAAGCCTTTTTCACTCTCCTCTTTCACTTTCATCAAGAGGCTCTTTAGTTCTTCACTTTCTGCCATAAGGGTGGTGTCATCTGCCTATCTGAGGTTATTGATATTTTTCCTGGCAATCTTGATTCCAGCTTGTGCTTCATCCAGCCCAGCGTTTCTCATGATGTACTCTGCATATAAGTTAAATAAGCAGGGTGACAATATACAGCCTTGACGTACTCCTTTTCCTATTTGGAACCAGTCTGTTGTTCCATGTCCAGTTCTAACTGTTGCTTCCTGACCTGCGTATACGTTTCTCAAGAGGCAGGTCAGGTAGTCTGGTATTCCCATCTCTTTCAGAATTTTCCACAGTTTATTGTGATCCACACAGTCAAAGGGTTTGACATAGTCAATAAAGCAGAAATAGATGTTTTTTTTTTTGAACTCTCTTGCTTTTTCGATGATCCAGCGGATGTTGGCAATTTGATCTCTGGTTCCTCTGCCTTTTCTAAAACCAGCTTGAACATCTGGAAGTTCACGGTTCATATATTGTTGAAGCCTTGCTTGGAGAATTTTGAGCATTACTTTACTAGCGTGTGAGATGAGTGCAATTATGCCGTAGTTTGAGCATTCTTTGGCATTGCCTTTCTTTGGGATTGGAATGAAAACTGACCTTTTCCAGTCCTGTGGCCTCTGCTGAGTTTTCCAAATTTGCTGGCATACTGAGTGCAGCACTTTCACAGCATCATCTTTTAGGATTTGAAATAGCTCAACTGGAATTCCATCACCTCCATTAGCTTTGTTCATAGTGATGCTTCCTAAGGCCCACCTGACTTCACATTCCAGGACGTCGGGCTCTAGGTCAGTGATCACACATTCATACTTCTACACTAATAAACTAGGAATAAGGTTTTGACTAATCTGACGTAATTTAAAACGGTTAGTGCTGTTCTTTGCCCTGCCCATCTTTTCGGGGTCGGCTGAAGATCAGCTTTAACACGACTCGCCTGGAAGAGGCTGTGCTAGCATTCTGAAAGTTTATAATTAAGTTCAGTGTTTGAGTGCGGGCTAGAATTGGGGAGGAGAACGACCATTAATTACAGAGTTTCGTCTGCGGGTGCCTGAGGGCTTTAAAGTACCAGAAACAGGAAAAACGGACAAAGCTTTACTCATTTTTAAATAAACGTCGCACAAGAGTTGCCGACGGAATCCGGCTGCCCTTGGCACTCCGTAGGGCGCGGGCGGGTTGGGACGCTCGAGCATCTCCTCCACCGACCATCGTTCACCCCTCACCCGGCTACTCCGGTTGTGGGTCTGAGGCCCTAGTCTAGGAGCGCTGCCGCTGACCCGGGCTCTGAGGGTTTGGGGCCTCGATCTTCGAGCCCCGTTCTTGGGACAGGAGGCGATAGCCAGCGCGCACGGAAGTGTGCTCGGCTCGTCCCAGTCCGAGTCTGACTCTCCTCCCCCACTTCCTCCTGCGATGGCTCAGCCTCCAGGGCGGCTCCTCCTCCTGCTCTGCCTCCTCCCACTGGCCGAGGCAGGACCCCGGCCGGGGGTGCGGCGCCCGTCCCGGCAGTCCCGAGCCCGAGGCGCGACGCTGAGCGGCCGAGCGGGAGGGAGGCGGGGGCCGCCCGAGCTGCTGTCCCCGCCCCGCGCGCCCTGCGCCCCACTTCCCGGGCGGCCGCTCAACAGCTCGGCCCTCCTTCCTCCCCCAGCGCTGTCCGGGACTCGCGGGGAAGCGAGCAGCTGGCAAGTTTCGGCGCGCGCAGGCGGCGGGCCGCGGGCTCCGTGCGCTCCGGGAGGGGTGGCCGCGGCTCCGGGCTCGGCGCCCCGCGCGCACTTCGACGATGGCTTCTCTGCCGCGGCGGCGACTGCGCCTTCGCCCCCGCCGCCTCCTGCTCCTTCTCCCCGGAATCCTGCTGCCTCTTTGCGGCGCCTTCAATCTAGATGTGGAGAGTCCTGCGGAGTACTCCGGCCCAGAGGGAAGTTATTTCGGCTTCGCGGTGGACTTCTTCGTGCCCAGCGCGTCTTCGTAAGTGGCCACCCTTGGAAGGGGAGTTGGTCCCCTCCGCCATCAAGCGCACCCACCCTGCGATTTCCCATAGGGAGCGACCTCTGCAAAAGATCCCGGCGTCTTTCTATCCGTTCCTTCTAACCTTCCCTCCCCCTCACTGGGCGAGTTAGATTCTGGGTGGATGAAATATTTGGGGGAGGTGAGCCCCTGCACTGCTCATCACCCAGTTCCCCCTTCTCCCTTCTTCATAGGGAGCGCTTTGAAGCAGACCTGTGCTTAAAATTAGGGGAAAGAGGGAAATCAACAAAGGCTAGTCCGGCGGAACACCGCGCAGCCTCTGCGGGCTCCCGGGACTTGGTCAGTTTCATCTCTGAACTTCTTTCTCTCCTATACCAGTTAAAGTTAGCCTTTCCTGTAGTCGTCTTTTTTGCTTCACAGACTTACTTAAACACCCGTGTTTTTCGCTCTCCCCAAAGCCCTCCCTCATTCTTTACGCCTCTCAGTCTGATTTTGTCCCTCCTCGTCTGCTCCTTTTCCAGACATTCTGATGACTAAAATGACCACTCTGTCGTAGGAGATTCATTGTGTCTTATCTCTGAGACTGTCAAACCTGTGTACATTGGAGGCTGAACAGATGAATTGGATGTGTCATCTGTTCTTTTTATAGTGATCCATTATTTGGATCATTGTTCAGAAAGAACAAGGGTGTTTGCTGAGTTTTCACTCACTACAGGTCTTTTCAGTTATGTTTCAAATTACCAACGTTTCGCGTTGCACAGGATTTGGAACAGAGTTATTGTCATTATTGGATTAAAAGTTGTCTCTCACGTCACCAAACGCTGACATCATTCTCACCACCCACCACCTTTTTTAGCGTTAGAAATACTGATTTAATCAATGTTCACTGGCTGTCTTTTGATGTTTAAATCTTGTTTCCAACAGGGAGAACTGTTCCTAGCTCTTATAAATCGTAGCAACATATTTTTGTTTTTTTGTTTTTTCTGTATTTTAAAGTATTGTTTTTTGGGGAGGGGAGGGAGGATAATTTTAATGGTCAGTGCTTTTTAGAACCATTTTTTCTTATTCATACATACCTAATTTGAAGATGATTAAGTATTTTTCCTTGACTTTTAATAATATTCATCAGGATTTATTCTTTCTGAGAGTTGTTGATTATCATTCATTTTGGTGACAACCTTTGCAGCACTTTGGAAAATCTGTTGGAAGCAGTTGGTGGAAACTAGACCTCGATCTCTGTAGTGAACTCAGTTTTGCTTTCTCCAGCATCATTACTTTTTATGAGACCTGAGCACAGATTTTCCAAAGTGATAAAAATAATCATTAACTTCAGGAAGCATTTACTGCCTTCTCATTTGATGTAATCATATTTTCAGCCTTTTTTGTTATTTAAATTTCTTTTTGTCTCCAGATAGTTTTAAGTGTATGCCTTTATATTGCAGAGGATTTTAGTTGCTCTCAGAGTGCTCTTAATAATTCTAATAGTTTTGAAAATGCGTGCTGTTTTTTGTCAAGAGTTACAGAAACAAGAATTAGCATTTAAATGTTTTCTAGTTGATGGAGTGTTTTGCAAATGTTGCTCTTAACTCTGTGGCAACCCTCTGAGTTTAGTGGTGTAAAGATATGTGACAGAATGATAAACTTAGTGTTTTTACCATGGAAAATGCAGTAATGTTGACTGTTGGCCTGACGTATTTCCTATTTTTTGGCTGCGAGGGTGGATGTCTACTTTGTGACTAGCCATTGTAGTTGTTGAATACACTGTGACCTCACAGGTTTACATGATCTCCCACTTGGGCCTTTAATGGTAAGGTAAAACTGAAGTTGATTTGGTTTCATATAACATTTTGAAACTTTCTTCACTAACTTTGTTATTAATAGACTAGTGAGCTCTAGAAAAGCCTTACTTAAAAAAATATAAAATTATCTTTGAGATTAAAAAAACCCAAAATATATATAAACAAAGGTGTCTACTTCTGAGCATTTCAGATTTAAAAAAGATTGATGCAAACTTATGCTTCCCTGGTGGCTCAGTGGTAAAGAATCCGCTGCCAGTGCAGGAGATGTGGGCTCCATCTCTGGCTTGGAAAGATCTCCTCGAGAAGGAAATGGCAACCCACTCCAGGATTCTTGCCTGGACAATCCCAAGGACAGAGGAACCTGGTGGCTACAGTCCATGGGGTTGCAAAGAGTCAGACAGGACTGAAATGACTGAACAACAATGTGCTTAATTTTGGAGAGAGGTACTTCTAAAGTTTAACAAGCATTGGAATCCCAGGTGCACGAGAATGCCGTTTACAGTATCAGCAGCTGCATTTACTGTTGTCATTTGGTGTGATAATAAACATCTAAAGGGAAATAAAATTCACGTTAAAAAAAGTGCTAATTAAAAATTCCTTTCTTCTGAAGGAAGAGTGCCTGGATTAATGAGGAAGCAATGAGGTCTCCTCCTGCTGCTTCTGGTTTCTGAAGGTGTCTAAATACCTTTGGCAAGCTGTAGGACTGTTTTATGTCTCATTTTTCTTGTTACAGAAAATTGTTACCAAATTATATCCATACCCTAATGAAAACTAATGAATCAGTGTTCATAATAAGCAAAAATATTAAAGTGACTTCAGTAAAATTTCTCCAGAAATGTCTTAGGTTTAAAGTGAAAAGTCAGAAAAATTGTGATTTGAAAATTATAAAAAATATTGAAAACAAACTTATGATTACCAGAGGGGAAAGATTGTAGGGGAGAAGGATAAACTAGGAGTTTGAGATTAGCAGATGCAAATTACTGTATATAAAATAAAGCAACAAGGATTTACTGTATAGAACAGGAAACTATATTCAATGTCTTGTAATAAGTTGTAATAAGCTATAATGGGAAAGAATACACACACACACACACACATACATATATATGTAAAACTGAATCACTTTTCTGTACACCAGAAACTAACACAACATTGTAAATTAGCTATGATTCAGAAGAAAAGGAAAAGTAATTAGGAAAAATAAAACATTGGCACTCCCTATTTTTTTTTCCTGTATGCATTAATTTATGGTGACTGTATTGCCAAACTTACATAAAGTTTAAATAGTGTATACAGGCCAAGAAGCAAAGGCATGTTTTTCTTATGGAGAGTAATTGAAAGAGTTAAAAATTACACCCTAGGCTTAGTTATAATAATGGTATTTTACATTGGTTGACCTATTTTATAATTTACAAAGCACTTTTGCTGTGATTTCTCATTTTGCTCTACACCACAGACCTCTAGGGGAAGAAGGGAAGCAGATAAACTCATTCTTACAGATGA
Organism: Bos mutus; assembly: GCF_027580195.1. Classification (NCBI taxonomy): domain Eukaryota; kingdom Metazoa; phylum Chordata; class Mammalia; order Artiodactyla; family Bovidae; genus Bos; species Bos mutus. Next base: position 126,259,890 of record NC_091618.1, read on the forward strand.
GGGAACTGAGGCCAGAAGCGTTTGTAGCCTTAAGTTGTTTGAGTGGGATGATGTGGGGTAAAATGGAAAAGATGGGAACAAAAGGCAGAAGAAATGAAATCCAAATTCCATTTAATTTTTGTATTCAAATTTTAAGAAGAAAATGAACAGTTTTCTTATTCTTAAGGTATGTTATACAGTTCTCATTTTACATATATTTTGAAATAATGCTATAATGAGCAACACTAGATTATAAGGCTTAATAATTAACACTAGATTATTAAGGCTAATAAGCAACACTTAATAAGGCTATTAAAAAGCAACAATTAATAAGGCTACGAAACTAATAAGCAACACTAGATTATAAGGCTTCCCCCCATTAAACATGATTGGAGCCTTACAGTTACTATTTGTCCTGTGACCCCAAAGACAAGGTTTGGGTGGGTGTGCCCTGGTCACAGGCCATCCTGCAAAATGATTCTCAGTCCTGACTTCCTGTTTGCAACACCTGGAGAGCTTTTAAAACCATACTGCTTCCCTGTCTGCATCTTCTATCTCAAAGCAGAGCTCAAACTTTATATTCAACAGCCTCTGGATCATTTCTCCTTGACTAGACTGTCTTACCTCAATTTGACAAAAAAGAAAAGGAACTTTTTCACTAAGTGATGTCAATTGCACCTCTGTTTCTATTATGGTACCTTCATTCTCTCTGTCGCTCTGGAAATGATTTCATATTCCGCCCTCTCATTTTCTATTTTTCTTTATCTCTCCTACTGCACACCCCTAATATTAGCCAGTGATTAGTCACCAGGCAGAAGGTCCTAGAAGTTCTTCCTTGCTAATGTTCCTTGCATCCATCCCTGCTTTCCACTTGTACTTTGACGAGCTGTCACAAGCATGGTCTGTGGTACTCAGGTCATCACTTTTGCTCATCATTTAGCTCTTAGACCTGCAAAACATCTTACATGTTTCTAACAGTTTTCTCTTTCTGAAGCATCTTTTGAACTTGGTATTCTGCTGTTTAAGTTTCCTCAACAATGTTCTCATGACCAGAGATGAAGTCCAAACTGCTTAACCTGAATGAAGGCCCCTTTCAGTCTGTCCCAGTCTGCTTTTACGTTTAAAAGCTTACATCCTATTTCTCCCTTCGTTTTTGTAACCATCTTCACAACCTTTTTGGAGAAGGCAATCACACCCGACTCCAGTTCTCTTCCCTGGAAAATCCCATGGACGAAGTAGCCTGGTAGGCTGCAGTCCATGGGGTTGCTAGGCGTCGGACATGACTGAGCGACTTCACTTCACTTCACAACCCTTTACCAAATAATACAGGTTATTTTCATGAACTGAACATAGTGTGGGTCTGGCTATATTGGTTCTTTTTTCTTATCATAAATAATATATATGCATAGGTTCTGTCATTTTTATTTAGAAAGCAAGTCCTATGTTGATTTCTCCTGATTAAGGCCCAAGGTTTATAGGATAGATATTATGGAGAAAAAGAGCAAATACATAGAATTTATAATTAAAGCATCTGTTTTACATCATATAAATATTGACTGTAGCTTTTTTTTTTATGAAAAAAATGAAAAGTAAATGTGACTGGAATTATAGCTCTGAAATAACATTCAGACAATATAATACACATTTCTTTCTATATATGTATATGATCATTTTTCGGAAGTTCCTTTTGGTGAAACCTCACTGGTCAGCCAGAGTCAGCCAAAATATGTTCAACATGCTTTATCATGGAGAAGTCGATGCTGAAAGCAGCCAAATAACTTAGTTCATTTGGAGGGTTTGAAAAGTGTTCTTGTCATTGTTCGGCTGGTTGTCTCTCCTCGGTGGTCAAGGTCCCATTCCCTGCAACTGCCCCTAAAGTACACTTTGGGTTAGAAGTGCGTCCACAGGGCATCTTCCTGCTTGTCAGCTCACATCCTCTTGTCTGTCTCACATCCTCTTCCCCTCCCTTTCCCTCTTCCTCCTTCCCTTCCCTTTTTAAAATTTCCTTTTCCTCCCCCTCTTCTGCGCTCCCTCCTCTCTTCTCCATCCTGACCCTCCCTTTCTATCTCCCTTCTCCCTTCCTATCTGCTGGCCCTCCCTCTTTCTTCTTCACCTGCTACCCTAGAATTTCTTGGCATGATATTAATAACCTGCTCATATATGTAAACCTTAATTTTAAAGCCATTTAATGAAAATAAGTCATTGAGTGAAAATGGGGATTCTGATACTGTTTTGGGGCAAACTTTCTGGTGGGAGATGGATTCTGTCAGGAAACTGCAAGCACGTGAAACTAAGTTGCTCAAGTTCACATTTTTGGTGCTTCTCAGAGAAATCTCTGTCAGCCTCAACTAACCCTGTGCATCTCCCCCAGCTGTCCACCGTTGTCAGGAAATGTTGCAAGCCAACCATTTTCTGCCTTCTTTTTTACCTCTCTTCTGAGAGCTTGCCTTTGGGTTAATTAATGACCCTTTGAGAAAATTGAGGAAAGAAAAAGCTCTTTTAAAAAGAGGTTTGAACTTTTTATTTCTTGTTTTATTAGGGAATCATTTTATTAATAGTTGTCTTTCGTTCTGATGTCATCATCTTGTATTTTTATGAAGTGGTCACATTTTCTAAGTTTGCTCTTATCTGTACACATTCAGAAAATTTCTCTTTTAAGTAATTGTACTGGGCATTACTATTTCCATACAATGGAAGTGGAAACTGAGGCTGAGAGATTTACAGTGACTTTCTTGAATGATTTATATGGTGATTAGAACCTTTAGACCCAAACTGCCCATTAGACAGTGCTGCTTACATCACATTTTTTTTTTTTCTGGTCTGTCACTTCTTTGACTTTAATTAAGCTGTTGTAGGCATTCATTAGATATTCCTAGATGAACTCTAGTAAAAACGATTTAATTGTTTATAAGGTGATTTATTTACAGGCTGTTTTTTGTTACTGTGGCAGAAAGACACAAACTTGTCCTCCCAACACATTAGCAGGCTTTTCCTCTCTGCGATATGTGTTGCTCTTATAGTCTTAATTTTCTCATATAGGATCTTTTGCCACCCTGTACTCTTTGTTCTCTACAAATGCTTACATTTTTCTCTCCCTTTTAGAACTTAACAGTTGTCTAAGGCAGTCTTACTGTTTTTATCTCTCCATTTTTCTCTTGTAGAACTTTCTCTTAACACTCTTTACAAGTAACTTCAACATCATGTTGACACTTTGCACAAAGAACTTCATTTCTCAGCTTTTTTTCCCTCCCATTCCTCCCATTAACCTAGCACTTAGAAGCTGAGAATGCTCACACATTCCTTTTATATTATTCTACCATTTCTGTGGCATTTCACCAATGTGCAAGACTGCACATGAAGGTATGCTTAGGAAAACTTGATGAACACCCTGGTTAGCACATCTAATTACCGTCATTTCATGCCCATAATGTGCAAATGGTCTGATGAAAAGCAGCAGCCTTGTTCCTGGTCTTATCCAAGGAACTCGAGCTCTGTGCCACCAATAGAGTGAGTGCAATTTCCATTCAGAACTCTCCTGCAGAGCCCTTTTTTCTGTCTTTGCTGAAGCCTGTGTCCCCTACCAACTTCCCAGCCTTCTCTGTCTCTAGTGCCAAGTAAAGAAAGTATCTGAAATCCAAGATTAAGAAGCGATATGTTACAGAAAGAAATTATTTTAAGGATAACTTAACCAGATGTTTATTGGAGGATGATTTCTGCATTCTGCAGGGGTTGATGATAGTGGAGGTGGCTTTTTATTTATGGCTGTTAAAACTGAGACTTATAACTATCAAATGTACCTGCCACTCAGTTGTCAATTTAATAAGCTTTTTTAAAGCGCTTATTATGTGGCAGTACAAAGATGAATGAGGGTATCCTTCATTCATGGAAGCCGTTTATTATAAGGTAGGAAGAAGTGCTTTGACAAAAAATTATTAAAGATACTGTACTGTGCTGTGTGAGGACAGTTCAGAAATGAGTTTGCTTGTAGGTTTTTAAATAGATTCTGAGAACCAGCTCTTCTGTCCTGATGTCCTGGAACCTGTCCTTTATCCACAACACAAAAATCATAACACACACCTGTGCTTGTATTACCCTTATTAGGGCTACTGCAGGAATGATCCTATGCCTTTTTAGGTACAGATCTGAAAAGTATACTTCTCAGAAATACTTTATTTTTTTCCCTATCTTGTACTCAAGAATCATTTAATTCAGATAAGGAGGGGCAGTTTTATAATTTTGTAGCCAAATTTTTGACCCGTTGAAAGGCAGATTTCATATATATATATGTGTGTGTGTGTACGGATGTGTGTGTGTGTAATTTAGTTGTTAACCAGCTCTGCTGTAGAAATGTAGGGTAGGATGATAACTGAGCTGCTCTCTTATTCATGGGGGTTAAGAGTTCTCGAGTTGGACTGTGAAGAGAGCTGAGTGCCGAAGAATTGATGCTTTTGAACTGTGTTGTTGGAGAAGACTCTTGAGAGTCCCTTGGACTGCAAGGAGATCCAACCAGTCTATTCTGAAGGAGATCAGCCCTGGGATTTCTTTGGAAGGACTGATGCTAAAGCTGAAACTCCAATACTTTGGCCACCTGATGCAGAGAGCTGACTCATTTGAAAAGACCCTGATGCTGGGAAAGATTGGGGGCAGGAGGAGAAGGGGACGACAGAGGATGAGATGGCTGGATGGCATCACCGACTTGATGGACATGAGTCTGGGTGAACTCCAGGAGTTGGTGATGGACAGGGAGCCCTGGCGTGCTGCGATTCATGGGGTCGCAAAGAGTCGGACACGACTGAGTGACTGAACTGAACTGAACTGAACTGAAGGGTTCTCTTACTCAGCTTTTTTTTTTTCCTTGCTGAATGAAAACTTAGTTGGCTATGAGGAGAAAGAGCCAGCATTGGTGTTTTACTGATGCCAAATATGACTGCATAAAACTTTATTCAGCAGGGTGTGGCTTGGTTGGGAATTTTGTCTTTTGAGTGTGGAGTTTTAAGATAAGTATCTGAAAGCAAGATTCAAGTAATTCATGCAGCCAGCTCTTGACTGGTCTAAATAGGATTTGGTAGCTACCATCCAGAAGAAATGAAATTGATAAATAAAAGTTAAAATCAAAGCATTCCAGTACTTCCCCCAAATCAGCTTTATCACTTTTCCTTTGATGCCATGATTACCTTACAATAAAATATCTTTTAGCTCAAAAAAAAAAAGAAATCAGAGCATTCCATATTTAAGATGTAGGTTTGTTCATAACTTCACAAAAAAGTGAAAAGCAATTGTGAGTATTTTCTTTGCTGGAAGAATGTAAGTGACTTAGTGTTTAGTAAGGAAATGATAGCGGTGGTAGCTTTTATCCAAGGCCTTCTGTGCTTGACTCCGTCCTGCTCAGCCCGTTTTACGCTGGCCTCTTTCTCTGCCTCCTAAATGTTGTTGCTTCCTCTCTTTGGTCCTCCTCTCTGTGCGAAACTCTGCATTCCTAGTTGACATTCCCACCATATTATCTCTAAGACAGAAGTCTCCTTAGAGCCACAGATACCAATTAGGTGTCTCACAGGTATTGCAGGCTAACATGTTGGGAACTGAATTCTTGGTTTTTCTGTAAAATACTCAGTCTGCCTTCTGCTTCCCTACTCTCTCTGCTTTTCTAGCACTGTGTATGGTTCTCCCACTCCTGAGCTCCAGAAGGAAACCGAGGTATTATTCTTTCATCTCATCTTCTCTTTCTACCTTAGTCAAGCCATGAGCTCTTCCTGTTCATTCTACTGCAGATATTTTCCAAATCTGCCCATCCGTCTCTTTCTCCATCTACCCTCCCAATCTCAGTTACTGTCACCTCCTTCCTCCGCTGCTGAAAGTCTCTCACTTTTCTTGTTCCATTTTTACCCCCTCCTTCCTTTATTTGTTTCCCCTAAGGCACCAAATTTCATTTTCTTTATTAGATTATGTCTTTCTCTTGCTTTAAAAAAGAACATTCAGAAGCTTCATATGGACCTTAGGAGAAAACCTGAAAGTTTTCCTCTGGCTGAAGGACCCTGCGTGATTCAGCTTTGGCCAAGCGCCCTAGTTTTATTTTGTGCCATTCTCAGTTTGCTCTCCTTCAGCTGCTCCTCTTCTTTGTAAGTCTTTCCTGCTTTGCGACTTTGTACCTCTGCCTGGGATGTTCCCTTCCACCTCTCTATTGTTGTTGTTCAGTCACAAAGTCGTGTCTGACTCTTGGTGACCCCATGGACTGCAGCACTCCAGGCTACTCTGTCCTCCACTGTCTCCTAGAGTTTACTCAAATTCATGTCCATTGAGTCGGTCATGCTATCTAACCATCTCTTCTTATGTTGCCCCCTTCTCTTTTTCCCTTTAATCTTTCCCAGCATCAGGGTCTTTTCTACTGAGTTGGCTGTTCAGTAGAGCCACTCATCAGGTGGCCAAAATATTGGAGCTTCAGCCTCAGTCCATCCAGTGAATATTCAGGGTTGATTTCCTTTAGGATTGACTGACTTGTTCAACCTCTGCATTCCAGTCCCTTATTCCCTTACTCCCAATACACAAGACGCTCTTTGGCAACTTCCTTCTAATCATGTACACTTCAGTGTCTTAGTGAGTCTTAGTGAAGTCGCTCAGTTGTGTCCGACTCTTTGCGACCCCATGGACTGTAGCCTACCAGGCTCCTCTGTCCATGGGATTTTCCAGGCAATAGTCCTGGAGTGGATTGCCATTTCCTTCTCCAGGGGATCTTCCCAACCCAGGGATCGAACCCGGGTCTCCCTCATCGTAGACAGATGCTTTACCGTCTGAGCCACCAGGTAATTCAGGTAAATCCATTTGTGACTTTACCTACAAGAAGTCTTTTCTCCTAGTTCTTTAAAGATAACTTCCTTAGATATCCCTTTATCTGAAGAAAATCTCTCCTCTGCATTCTTTAGAGATAACTTTCCTTTATCTAAAAAGGTGTCCTGTCCCCATACCCAAATAATGTCTCTCAGCCAATTGTTGGTTTCTTTCCTAGCACTTGTAACAGGGACTAATTTTCTTTGCTAGTGTCTTAATTTTCCCCCGAAGGAATGTAAGCTCCACTGAGAGCAGGAATCAAGATGGTTTTATTCACCCTGGTTTCTCTAGTGCCCAGATCTGTGCCTTAGTAGTGGAGACACTCAATCTATCTTTTTCGGAATGAATAGAAAAACAGCTAAAGAAAAGACCTCTTTTACTTAAAAATCTGATTCCTGATTATTTTCATCTTTTGCTAATTTTACCCTTTTAGGAAATTGAATAGTGGTTTTGTTCTTTGACCAGAGGTTGATTAAATTAATCCAGTGAAAAGAGAAATTTGTTAGTCGCTATAAAAAAAAAATTAAAATATGTTGTTTTAAGACAAGATAAGTTTTCCCAGTGGAGAAATGATAGTATTTAGAATTACCATACGATAGAAATCATTTATTTATTTATTTTTTGACCATTCAGGATATAGAATGTATAAAGTAAATCATTAAAAAAAACCCCCAAAACCCACAAATTAAAACTAAATGTCCCTGTCTTCAGCCAGCATATATTTTTAACAAATTTATTGAGCTATAATTGACATGATTTGCTGGCATATTGAGTGCAGCACTTTCACAGCATCATCTTTCAGGATTTGAAATAGCTCAACTGGAATTCCATCACCTCCACTAGTTTTGTTCGTAGTGATGCTTTCTAAGGCCCACTTGACTTCACATTCCAGGATGTCTGGCTCTAGGTCAGTGATCACACCATCGTGACTATCTGGGTCGTGAAGATCTTTTTTGTATAGTTCTTCTGTGTATTCAAGTTTGGAAAACTCAGCAGTGGCCACAGGACTGGAAAAGGTCAGTTTTCATTCCAATCTCAAAGAAAGGCAATGCCAAAGAATGCTCAAACTACTGCACAATTGCACTCATCTCACACGCTAATAAAGTAATGCTCAAAATTCTCCAAGCCAGGCTTCAGCAATATGTGAACTGTGAACTTGCTGATGTTCAAGCTGGTTTTAGAAAAGGCAGAGGAACCAGAGATCAAATTGCCAACATCTGCTGGATCATGGAGAAAGCAAGAGAGTTCCAGAAAAACATCTATTTCTGCTTTATTGACTATGCCAAAGCCTTTGACTGTGTGGATCACAATAAACTGTGGAAAATTCTTCAAGAGATGGGAATACCAGACCACCTGACCTGCCTCTTGGGAAATTTGTATGCGGATCAGGAAGCAGCAGTTAGAACTGGACATGGAACAACAGACTGGTTCTAAACAGGAAAAGGAGTCCGTCAAGGCTGTATATTGTCACCCTGCTTATTTAACTTATATGCAGAGTACATCATGAGAAACACCGGGCTGGAAGAAGCACAAGCTGGAATCAAGATTGTCAGGAGAAATATCAATAACCTCAGATATGCAGATGACACCACCCTTATGGCAGAAAGTGAAGAGGAACTCAAAAGCCTTTGATGAAAGTGAAAGAGGAGAGTGAAAAAGTTGGCTTAAAGCTCAACATTCAGAAAACGAAGATCATGGCATCCAGTCCCATCACTTCATGGCAAATAGATGGGGAAACAGTGGAAACAGTGTCAGAGTTTATGTTTTTGGGCTCCAAAATCACTGCGGATGGTGACTGCAGCCATGAAATTAAAAGACGCTTACTCCTTGAAAGGAAAGTTATGACCAACCTAGATACCATATTCAAAAACAGAGACATTACTTTGCCAACAAAGGTCCGTCTAGTCAAGGCTATGGTTTTTCCTGTGGTCATGTATGGATGTGAGAGTTGGACTGTGAAGAAAGCTGAGTGCCGAAGAATTGATGCTTTTGAACTGTGGTGTTGGAGAAGACTCTTGAGAGTCCCTTGGACTGCAAGGAGATCCAACCAGTCCATTCTGAAGGAGATCAGCCCTGGGATTTCTTTGGAAGGAATGATGCTAAAGCTGAAACTCCAGTACTTTGGCCCCCTCATGCGAAGAGTTGACTCATTGGAAAAGACCCTGATGCTGGGAGGGATTGGGGGCAGGAGGAGAAGGGGACGACAGAGGATGAGATGGCTGGATGGCATCACTGACTCGATGGGCATGAGTCTGGGTGAACTCCGGGAATTGGTGATGGACAGGGAGGCCTGGTGTGCTGCGATTCATGGGGTCGCAAAGAGTTGGACATGACTGAGCGACTGAACTGAACTGACTGAACTGACATGATAAACTGTACCTATCTAAAATGACAGTTTGGCTGGCATAAATTTTTAGTTGATATAACTTTGCTGACAAAGGTCCTGTAGTCAAAGCTGTGGTTTTTCCAGTAGTCATGTACAGATGTGAGAGCTGGACCATGAAGAAGGCTGAGTGCCAAAGAATTGATGCTTTTGAATTGTGCTGGAGAAGACTCTTGAGAGTCTCTTGGGCAGCAAAGAGATCAAACCAGTCAATCCTAAAGGAAATCAACCCTGAATATTCATTAGAAGCACTGATGCTGAAGCTGAACCTCCAGTCCTTTGGCCACCTGATGCAGAGTTGACTCAGTGGAAAAGACCCTGATGCTGGGAAAGATTGAGGGCAGGAGGAGAAGGGGCAGTAGAGGATGAGATGGTTGGATGGCAATAGCAACTCAATGGGCATGAGTTTGAGGAAGATCTGGGAGATAGTGAGGGACAGGGAGGCCTGGTGTGTTGCAGTCCATGGCATCGCAGCAGAGTCTGACACGACTTAGTGACTGAACAACAACAGCGACAACCCTGAAGTTGCCCTATAATGTGTTACTGGATTGAATAAACCATACTGAATAATGTATGTATGTAAAAGAGCACCGAATGAGTAAGGAAGATGGATTATGCTCTCAGTGAGTGGTTTTTTAAAAATATTTGTGGATAAAATAAGGAGAATGATTGCTTTTCCTAAATCACAAGAGATGGTTTATGCTTTGTGTGACTTAAAGTCTTTGTCTTCCCGTTTGTATTTTAGCAGGATGTTTCTTCTGGTGGGAGCGCCCAAAGCAAACACTACCCAGCCTGGGATTGTGGAAGGAGGGCAAGTCCTTAAGTGTGACTGGTCTTCTCACCGTAGGTGCCAGCCAATTGAGTTTGATGCCACAGGTAAGCATTTATATGGTGGCCCCTTTTCTTAATTTCTGTTACTTATATTTTCCCCCTATCTTTACCTCCCTCCATTTGACATAGTTTAAAACATTTAATTTTTGAAAGTACTTGCATTAGCTTAAATGTAACAATTTAATGACATATATATATAAGTACTTCAGATCCCCAGAGAGTTAAAGACAAATGACTTATTATATGATTTTTTGTTTTTTGTACAATTTTGTGGCATGTGAAAGCCTTAATACATTGTGTTTCTATTGCTTTAGATGTCTCCAACTTTAACTGGTAATGTAACCTGCAGAAGTCTGGGGAAATCTATTAAAATATTTTTGCCAACAGAGAAAGGACAAAAAGCTTTCTTTGAAGAGGTGCAAAAATTTTTTATCAAAAACCAGTTGAGTAATCTTTTGTATTCAAGTAGATTTGGTTGACTTAAAAAAATTCTTTTCTAGAATTTATTGGGGAAATAATATGTTATGATTCTGATAACATTAAAGTTTTCTCTACAGGGACAATTCCACTGTGGTGGTAAGGAGAAAGATAGGATAAGATGAGAAATAAATAATTGTAAGTTTTTCACTTACATAGGTAAAATAAAATATGCATAATCCTATATATATTTCTGTTGGTATATTTATCTACATTTGTGAAAGCTTAGAGAATCCTTAAAGAAAGAGTTTGACATTCTTCAGGTGCAATAGTCTGCATAATTTTTTTAACAATGTTGATTTGCTGGCTTTGACAGAATATTTTAAGATAAGTCTGAAGAAAATTAATATTTTTTTCCATATTGTTATTTACTGCTAGTTCTAAAATTCATTCTGGGAATTATACTATCAATTAAACAGAAATCATGATATGGACTGTTCCATTTGATATCATGATCAGTGCCAAAATGAATGTCATTAAGCCAGTTCTTTATAGGAATCAGGTCACGTTTGCTTTTTTCCATTTGAAACCATCTGCATTAAACCTTGTTTTTTTCCCCATATATATGGCATTTGGAAAACTCTAGGAGTATGTAAAAGATTCAGTTTTACCACAAATAGAGAAATATATCTGTGATTCAGGGTATTACTGGTCAGGGCTTTTATGTCTTTTGACAAAATATGCATATTAATGAATAAAACTGTTGAAATGTTCAGATATATTTCTGTATTCAACACCATAGGTTTTGTGCAGTGCAAGGTAATTTATTAACTGGTCTTTATTGAAATTTGTTTATTGAAAAAATTTCAAACAGTTTAAAAGAGTAGACAGTGAGAAATGGATTTGCTCACATCAGCCTGCTTAGAGGCTACCACTTGAAACAATTTCTTTTATCTTCTTAGAATTTTCTTATTCTTACATATCTATATATCCTTTTAAAAAAAAAGCAACTCACGAAATAGGAGTCTTCTATATATTACTAAGGCACCTGAGTCAACCCCCTCCGCCTCCTAATATAATCTCTTATAGACATATATAGATTTACCGCATTCTTTGCCAATCATGGTGATTATTCAGTTTTATGTACATACAGTCCATATTGTTTATCTCTTGCCAGCAGGCAGGGCAGTCCATGGGTTCACCCCGGTCAGCATCCTAGGCATTCTCGGCACACAGTAGCGTGGGGAACGGTGGAGAGGAGACCTGGAGGGGCAGATGGAAAAGAGCCAGCACCACCCTCTGCAGTTCTCCACGCTTCTGCCCCCGGTAGCCCTGCTGTTTGTTCTCTAGAGCAGCCAGAGTGATTCTTTTAAAATAATATTCAGATTGTAACATTCCCATTCAGATTCCACTGAATGGACAGATTCCACTTCCATCTGTCTCACAGTAGCTAAGAGGACTCTTGAGTATTCCAGCCCACTGTTTCTGTCTTTATCTTCATGCTCTTCCAGCCTCACTGGGTCTCTTTGCAGAGGTTTGTAAACAGTAGGCACATTCTCACCTCACCTTTGCCTGGACTATTTCCACTGCCTGAAACATTGATTCCCCGAATGTACATTGGGTGCCCCTCCATCACCTCTTCTGGGAATTCCTCAAATGTCATTTTCTCAGTTATGTGCTAACCTTCTTATTTAAAATTCCAATTCCCTCTTTCCCACTGTGTGCTCCCATCGTCTTCTCCCCTTTATTTTTTTCCTTAGTACTCACGCTGCTGTACAATTTATTTTTAGTTAATTTGTTTTAGTTATCCTTTCCTTCAATTAGGATATGTATTCCATGGGGATTGTTTTTATCTGTTTTGGTCACTGCTGCAATCCCAGGGCCTAAAACAGTGCCTGACACCAGTGGTACCCAATACATTAAGTAGATGAATGAATGAGTCATAAGAGCTTTTTCTATAGTGAGGAAATTGCTAAAGTCCTTCAGTTGTACATTGACATGTATGGACTTTTTCTATTCTTTTTGCCCTTGTTTATGATAGTTCTCCAATCATTTTGTATAGCCTCTCAGACTTCTCTTATGAAAAAAATATACAAATAGTATTTTTTCCATTACAGTTTTTATCCAAATAGTGTTTGAATTTAAGAAAACAGGACAATATGGTTTTCAGTAATCTAGTCATAAACATGTATTATCTGGAACTAGCACCATCAGACTGTATCTTGACTATGAAAGAAATGCTTACAACTTACAGCATCCTCCTTAACATTCCTCACACCTCTGTCCCATCCTGGCCCAAATACCTCACCATCTCTGCACCACTGATGTCTTTTATCTTTTTCATTATCTCAAGAGAGATAGTGGCATTTCTGTTTCCCTCATCCTCAGTCTTGAGTCAGGGGAGATAGTGAAAGTGAAAGTGAAGTTGCTCAGTCGTGTCCGACTCTTTGCGACCCATGGACTGTAGCCTACCAGGCTCCTCTGGCCATGGGATTTTCCAGGCAATAGTACTGGAGTGGATTGCCATTTCCTTCTCCAGGGGATCTTCCCAACCCAGGGATTGAATCCTGGTCTGCTGCATTGTAGACATTGAAGTCCTGCTGACTTCCCAGGGAGATAGTAGCTGAGGGGATAAATGTGGTTTCTGGAAGCAAACCGCCTGGGGCTTAACCCAGCCCTGTCATTTACTGCTGTTAAACTTTTCACAGTTTACTAACAGGTTACCACCCTCTCCCTGACACAGTGCAGGCATGTGTTAAAAGGAATGAGTTGATTCCTATGGAGTTAAATGGAATGTTAAAACATGTGACCTACTTGGTGCAGGGCCAGGCCCACTACAGTCACTCACTTCGTATCTGTTGTTGTTCTGTTGCTCAGTCATTTCCAGCTCTGCGACTTGGTGGACTGCAGCGCACCAGGCTTCCCTGTCCTTCACCATCTCCTGGAGTTTGCTCAAACTCATGTCCACTGAGTCGGTGATGCCAGCCAACAGTCTTGTCCTCTGTCCTCCCCTTCAAGTTGCTTTGTACTGTTAATACTTCTCCCTTCTCAGGGACCCTGCTTACTTTCATTTGTCTCTATGATCCCGCCCTTCCCCCGTACTCCTTTTTAAAATTTTTTTAAAAAGAAAACAACTTTCAAACATGCTTTACTTTTTCCTACCTGAAAAATTAATTGAAACAGCTTTCCCTTGAGCTTGTGTCTTCTCTTAGCCATTTTCCTTTCTCCTTTTCTTCACAAGCAATATACTGAACACTCTGCCTCCGTTTATCACCTCCCATGCTCAGCTACTTCAATCTGGAGGCTCCCTGAACCCAACCCAGCATTGCCCAAACTCAAATCGCTGGTGGCAGCTCTGCCTCAGTGGACACTTGATCCCTCATCCACCACTGTCTTATTTAAAGTTGCCACTTTGTGCCTGTCTGGAACTATCTTGTCCTCTTATTCCTCCTGACCTTTAAAAAAAAAATTATTGATGTATAGTTGATTTATCATGTGTTAATTTCTTCTATACAGCAGAGTGACTCAGTTATATATGTGTTTTTTTCATGTTCTTTTCTATTATGTTTTCTCATAGGATATTGAATATAGTTCCCTGCCTCCTAGCCTTCTTGGGACTCTTGTGGAGTTTGCCCTTTGACTCTTCTTTCTTCGCTCTCTCCATCTGTATTTGTTATACATCGTCATATCATGAAAAGGAAATAGACCATGGAGTCACACAGACCTGCGTTCAAATCCAGGCTCTGCCATTTTTTCCAGTGTTGTTGTTTTCTAGTTGCTCAGTCACGTCTGACTCTTTGTGACCCCATGTACTGAAGCCAGCCAGGCTCCTCTGTTCATGGGATTCCCCAGGCAAGAATATTGGAGTGGGTTGCCATTCCCTTTTCCAGGGGTTCCCAATGTTACTTTGGAAAGATTGCCTACCTTTCCACAGCTGTACTATATTCCAGGGGTGATCATGAAATGTTTCAGTTATTTAATTTATTTTCTCTGCTTTATTGTGTTTCTGAGTCCAGAGGAGACTTCAGTGCTTTAAAGGGCTCCATCCTCATTTTTTTGAATATTTGGGAAATAAAATTTATTGTTGTTCAGTCACTAAGTTGTGTCCAACTCTTTGTGACCCCATGGACTATAGTATGCCAGGCTTCCCTGTCCTCCATTGTCTCCTGGAGTTTGCTCAAATTCATGTCCATTGAGTTGGTGGCAGTATCTAATCATCTCTTCTGCCGCCTCCTTCTCCTTTTGCATTCAATCTTTCCCAGCATCAGGGTCTTTCCCACTGAAAGACCATATTGTTACTACTTCTCCTGTTATTACTGCACTGGCTCGTAGCATCAGGTGGCCAAATAATTGAAACTTCAGCTTTAGCTTTAGTCCTTCCAGTGAATATGCAGTGTCGATTTCCTTTAGGATGGACTGACTTGATCTCCTTGCAGTCCAAGGGACTCTCAAGAGTCTTCTCCTCCAAAGCACAGTTAGAAAGCATCAGTTCTATGGTGCTTAGCCTTCTTTATGGTCCAGCTCTCATACCTACACATGACTGCTGGAAAAACCATAGCTTTGACTATATAGACCTTTTTTTTTTTTTTTTGAAGTGAAAAGAAATCATTCTAATATACACACTTTCACTTCATTAATTCAACAGTGATTTCTGATAGGCATGCTCATCCATTTAGTTTTGCTTCAAGTTTATTCTTCAACATAGAGCCACCTTCCTAATGAGATAGTTGAGTTGAACTATTTATTTTTAAAGAGTACAATGTACCTTGTCCTCAAAGAGTTTTATCAACTTTAACATTTTCAAAGAGCCCTATGAGGGTGCTCATTATGGTGGTTTCCCCCTGAAACTTCCCATTTGGAAGATTGCAAAACAGACTAGGATCTTCCCCAGTCTATCGGTTGCTTATATTCATATCACAACCCAGGTGGGTAAGAGGTAGAGATTGAATGATAAATAGATTGCCTCCAATCCCAGCTGGGTGAGAGAGCTTCATGTTTAGAAAGGAAGCCAAATCATGAAAACTTTCCTAATGGTGTGATTTATTCCAGGATTCTTTTGAACTTAAGTAGGGAATTTAATCCTTGTGCACAGTACTCTTCTTTATGGCTTTCTTGAGTTTTCCTCTCCAGCCATCATTCTCTAGCCAGGTGATTGATTATACTTGCTGTAGAACTGAAAGCATGAAGTCTCTTTCTCTTTCATAATTAAAGGTGGTGATAGTCTTCTCATTTCCTACCAAATGGATCCAACCACACTTTCAGCCATGGTGGCTGCATGTCTTCTTGAACAGTGCCAGCTTGATTTATGGTTTGTTGCTTCTGTTACTCCTACAGTCGCATTAGGGTCTGGAAGTAGATGAGGTAGAGGGCGGCACCAATCAGGGAGATGAAGCTCCCGAAAATGAGAGCAGTGTGCAGATTCTGGGACACGGCTGTAGTTGGGGGCGGCCTGGATTTCTGTATAGACCTTTGTCAGCAAACAGTCTCTGCTGTTTAATATGCTGTTTATGTTTATCATAGCTTTCCTTTCAAGGAGTAAGCGTCTTTTAATTTCATAGCTGTAGTCACCATCTGCAGTGATTTTGGAACCCAGGAAAATAGTCAGCCACTGCTTCCACTTTTTCCCTTTCTATATGTCATGAAGTGATGGGACTGGATGCCATTATCTTAATTTTTTGAATGTTGAGTTTTAAGCCAGCTTTTCGCTCTCCTCTTTCACCCTCTTTAGTTCCTCTTCACTTTCTGCCATTAGAGTGGTATCATCTGCATATCTGAGGTTGTTGATATTTTTCCCAGCTGTCTGGCTTCCAGCTTGTGCTTCATCCAGCCTGGCATTTTGCATTATGTACTCTGCATAAGAATTAGATAAGCAAGGTGACAGTATATAGCCTTGTTGTAGTCCTTTCCCAATTTGGAACCATTTTGCCTTCTTGCATTTCTTTTTCTTTGGGATGTTTTGGTCACTACCTCTTGTACAGTGTTAGGAACCTCTGTCTATAGTTCTTTAGGCACTCTGTCTACCAGATCTAATCCCTTGAATCTATTCGTCACCTCTACTGTATAATCTTAAGGGATTTTTGATTTAGGTCATGCCTGAATGGCCTAGTGGTTTTCCCTACTTCCTTCAGTTTAAGCCTGAATTTTGCAATAAGGAGCTCATGATCTGAGCCACAGTCAGCTCCCAGTCTTTTTTTTGCAGACTGTATAGAGCTTCTTCATCTCTAGCTGCAAAGAATATAATCAATCTGGTTTCTGTATTGACCATCTGGTGATGTCCATGTGTAGAGTCATCTCTTGTGTTATTGGGAAAGGGTGTTTGCTATGACCAGTGTGTTCCCTTGACAAAACTCTGTTCAAGGCTGCTTCATTTTGTCCTTGGAGGCCAAACTTGCCTGTTACTCCAGGTATCTCTTGACTTCTGCTTTTGTACTTTAATCCCCTGTGATGAAAAGGACATCTGTTTTTTTTTTCCCTTTGGTATTTAGTTCTAGAAAGTCTTGTAGGACCTTCATAGAACTGGTCAACTTCAGCTTCTTCAACATCAGTGATTGGGGCATAGACTTGGATTACTGTCATGTTGAATGGTTGAATTTATAAAATTACTGTGATGTTGAATTTATAAAATTGTTTTATTTACATTAGCTCTTAGATGATGTATAGTAAATATTACGACTAGTGATTAGTATCATATTTCTAAAACTTCTAGGAATGCCCCTGAATTAGGTAAGCCCCTGTGACTTTTGCTAGCCAATGAAACATGAGCAGCAGTGTAGGTGGAAGGGTTTAGGAGTCGGGACATTGTTCTGCTCCTCCTCTTGCCAGATGCCGCAGTGAGTGGTGATAGTTTAAATGTTAGAGGCTCCCTCAGCGTAGTTTCCTGAGTGAGGATGATGTGAAGCTTAGGCTCTTTGACCCACAATGTATGTATATAGAATAATTTTTTGTTATTTTTGACTAATAGACATTCGGGATGCTTGTTACTTTAGCATAATGCAGCCTAACTGAATAATACGTGTAGGGATATTAAAACTAAGTAAAATTATCAGTAGTCAGCTTTTGGAAAATGGTTATTAAAACCCTTTCCTACTCTGCATGCCAACCCGAGTTCCTGTTAAGTTTCTTGTTCTATTTTATTGGGTCCTGAGTGGCTAAGTAAATAGATATTGTTGCTTTGCTAAGAATGGCCCCTGGTTGGTAAATTGAATTTAGTTTAGGAGAAACTATAGACTATTAGTACCTGATGGGGAAGCCATAGCGTTAGCGTTCCCTGAGTGCATTGACTCTCATAACTGGCATGTCCTTTGTGGGAACTCTGAAAGTGCTGGCTGTGGGGTTTTTATAGGAGATAACCATTCCCATGGGGCATGAGACCTGACACACTGGTAGCTGTTTTATCCGCCAGATCTCGTTCATGTCTGAGCTGTGTCCTGGTGAGGCAAAGAGACATGCTCTGGACAGCTGTGTGTACTGCTGCAGAGGAAAGTTCATGTGAGGACTCTCTTAGGGAGGTATGTCCAGTTCTGTTCTAAAGCCTTGAAATAGACTGGTGCTGAGTGTGGCCTCTGGTGGTTTTGTGAGTCTGACCATTCAATTGAGTCCTGAGAATCCCTCCTGATAGTTGTATCAACATTTGATGTTTGTAACTGTATGAAGTACTTACTTTTTAGGCTCATTTATTTCTTGGGCTGTCTCTTTAAAAACAGAACAGTGACTTATCCCTTCTTGTAGTAAGAACAAATATCAGCTAGTTCCAGAATCACAATAAAGTTTTTTTACAGTAAGGTGCTTTTTGGAGATACTACAAATACTTGGTGTTAAATAGGTATTATCAATGTCCTTTCCCATTCCCTTTGTCTTCCTTTAAGATCAGCTTCTGCTATGCAGGCTGTCAACGCAGTAGGTACAGCTCTTTTTCTTTATTTAGCTAAAATTTACACTTCTTTTCTTTTCTTTCTGGTTGTCTTACATTGTGTTTGTTTTCCAGACTAGACTGTAAATTCTCCAGACAAATTTGTTTGTGCTCACCATCGCGTGCTAGTGAATAGAGATGTGCTTGGCATATGGTAGGCTGTGTGTGTGTATTTATTGCCTGCAGGTGTTGGGTTCTTCATGTAAAGCAATAAAAACTGCCTTTGGCTAAATTTTGCTGAATAGGAATTTATTGGCAGAATATTGGTAACTCGATAGTTTTCTGAATAATGGGTAAGAGAAGCTAACAGAGGAACTAGTAGTGCAGGGTCTTAACTGCTGTTGGACTTGCTGGTACTGGCTATGGGACAACACCATGAGAATAATTTCTTACCCATCTCTGGCTTTTGGCATCACTTGCTAGAGATTCAAAGCTTTTATGGTAGTATCTGACTGACTCTAAGAAATATGCCTATGCCTGTGTCAGAAAGTCTGTCTTACCTAGCACAGCTAAGAAATGATAGACTATGAGCTTGTTTAGAGAACTAAAATTACAGTTTTCAAATGAAGAAAAAGAATAGCAGTAAGAGAGTACCTTTTTCTCTTTTGGGTTGGAAAACAAGGTCATAGTAAGAAAACATCCAGTGTGTATCTGTGGTTGTTGTCCAGTTGCTAAGTCATGTCCAGCTCTTGGCAACCCCATTGGCTGTAGCACGCAAGGCTTCCCTGTCCTCCACTATCTCTGGAGTTTGCGCAGGTTCATTGTGTGTTTATTGCTGATCAGTAATTCATGAACCAATTTTATTTTCTCTTTACCAAAGATATACCTAGATATTAAACAGTGTATAACTTTGTAGGCCATTTTAGTGTGACTTGTCACATGCATTAAGACATGTAGCAGTAGCTAAGAAAGAAAATCTGGAGTTTGGTATTAGAATAGTGTAACACTTAGTTTCTTAGCTCTTAAAGAGGAAAGATGAATACTTGTAGTGTTTTTCTTTTTTTCTTATCCCAGGGCATGATTTTTGGTAGTGGAAGAGGAAGAAAGATTTTAAAAATTATGGTTGGAAGACTAGTCTAAATTTATGTCACTTTATGTCTGAGCAGTAGACACAAGTAGATTTATACTGAAATAAAGGAGGCAGACCCAGAAAGTCTTAACTCTGCAGAGAAAGGGCTTCCCAGATCAGTTGCTGGTATTTTAGGTAGCTAATAAAAGATAAGGTAGAATTCACCAGAGGCAAAAGAGAGTTCCAGGGCAGAGGAAACAAAATATGCATAGATTAGTAAAAGTGTTTTTGAAGGAAAATCAAATAATTCTATGTGACCTGCATGTGTACATTTTTCTATAAGATTTATATGCATAGGGTGAGAGTGTCTGAGGGCATGTTGAGAAATTAAGCTGGAAGTAAATGGAGGGAGGATCTAAATGAACTTTAAAAAGATAATTCAAGCCAGCAGTCTAACCAAATAAATTCACCATCGAGGCTAACACACATAGAGCATTGTATGAAAAATAAAAGGATCTAAAACCCAGTGGGTAGAGCTCTTGGTTCTTTGCCAGGCTAAGTAGATTTGATGTGAACTTTACAGAGAAAGTAACATTTTCAATACCTAGTCTATTAATTTTCTTAGTCATTATTTTTGGTAGAATTATACAGGTTACATGAAATAATGAATATTATATGGATAGCTCCAAAATACTGTAGACGTGTCTTTTAAACAAGGAAAATGTAGGGTTCTGTGATGAAAAGTTTAATTTAGTAGAAAATTCAGTCTGAGATGGTACGCTTATTTACTGCTTTGATTTTTGAATGATATTTGTGCATTACTGATCCTGCAGGAACAAAAGAAAACCTTAGTCTAAACTTCCTTATTTCATGGATTTGTTAAACTTAGTTCCTAAACATGCTCTCTTAATTTTTTTTTAAGCTTTTGACTTTGGCTTGTCTTCCTTGTTTTCTTTTGTTAACTTCTAAACATAAACTTTATTATGTTTCTAGTTGTGTCCTTTTGTGTGATTTGTCGTCTTGATTTTTCTTTTTCCTGCTGATTTCCTTGATGTAATATGTAAATAAAACCACAACTAGTATGTAAAAAGGAAAACCTCGTGTCTTATTTTACATACCTGTTCAGTGATTTCAGCTACTTTGAAATGGTAGTTACCCACTTAGGTTTTTAAACCCTTTCATCTAGTGACTCAGCAAAATTGGTAGGTTTTAACCAAGGTTTGCATAATGGTTGGAAACTGATTTTTCCCTAAATTGATAGAATAATCTGAACTTTGAGACATGGGTTGAATTACTGAAATTTAAAAGGTCATTTTGGGGTATGATTTGTTTATTTTCTAACATGATTTTTAAAAAAATTTTTTGAGATATAATTGATTTACAATATTTTATACATTTCAGATATACAACATGGTGATTCACAATTTTTAAAGATTATACTCCATTTATAGTTATTATAAAATAGTGCCTATATTTTCTGTGCTCTACAATATACCCTTGGAGCTTGTTTATTTATACACAGTAGTTTGTTATCTCTTATTCCCCTACTTCTAAAAAAACAAAATGATTGTTATGTAGAAACCATAATTTATCTGAATGTAGATGGCAACCCACTTGTATTCTTGCCTGGAGAATCCCATGGACAGAGGAGCCTGGTGGGCTATATAGTCCATGAGGTCGCAAAGGAGTCGGACACGACAGCACACAGCACACAGATGTGGAAAAGTAGAACTTAAACAAGTCTACTTTAGTATAAGGACTAATGATCTGTGTATTTTAAGAAGTGAAAGTATTCTAAAATTGTGTTATGTTGGTATGCAAAACATTATCAAGAATATTATGTAGCAAGATAGGGTTAGTCTGTTATCTCAGTTTTGTCTTCATGCCTGATTAATTTCTTATTCTTTTTATCACAAGTTACTATAAATACATTTGGAGGCTTAAAAACAACACAAATTTATTATCTTCAGTTTTGAAGGTCAGATGTCTCATGGGGCCCAAATCAAGGTCTGCAGTGCTGCATTGCTCTTGGGGGCTCCAAGGAAGAAGCCATTTTCAGGCCTTTTCTAACTTGAAGAGGCCACTCATCTTCCCTGGCTTGTAGCCTCTTCCTCTGTTTTAAAAGCCAGGATTGACTGGTTGAGTCTTTGTCAGGCCACATCACTGATACTGACTCTCCGGCCTCCCTGCTGTGACTGCTGCTCCTGCTGCTGCTGCTAAGTCGCTTCAGTCGTGTCCGACTCTGTGCGACCCTACAGACGGCAGCCTACTAGGCTCCTCTGTCCCTGGGATTCTCCAGGCAAGAATACTGGAGTAGGTTGCCATTTCCTTCTCCAATGCATGAAAGTGAAAAGTGAAAGTGAAGTTGCTTAGTCGTGCCTGACTCCTAGAGACCCCGTGGACTGCAGCCTACCAAGCTCCTCCACCCATGGGATTTTCCAGGCAAGAGCACAGGAGTGGGGTGCCATTGCCTTCTCCGCCCTGCTGTGACTACCTCAGGCCTACTGAGATAATCCTGAGTAACTTTCCATTGCAAGGTCCTTAACTGAATCATACCTGCTAGGTTCCTTTATGTAATGTCCTATATCCAGGTGTGACATTTCACGTGGTGTGAAGTTTCCAGGGATAAGGATTTGAACGTCTTTGGTGGCGAAGTGGGGGTAGTGGGGATTATTCTGTTGTCACAGAGCCCTTTTAAATATTTTGTTTGATATTGGTTAGAGGCTTCCCTGGTGGCTTAGCGGTAAGCAATCTGCCTGGAATGCAGGAGACATAGATTTGATCTCTGAGTCGGGAAGATCCAGACATGGCAATGCGGGCTGAGGAGCCTGGTGGGCTACAGTCCATAGGGTTGCAATGAGTTGGACACGACTGAAGCATCTGAGCACGCATGCACACCCATACTATAAGCTACTTTAAGGGCACAACCATGATTGTATAAGTCGGCCTTGTTTTCTCTCTCTTTGTTTTTGCTTTGGCTCTGTTGTTATGGGGAATGCAAACTAGAAGGTGAAGGCTCAAATCCATGTCCTGACACTTACTAGATGTGACCTCGGGCAAGTGATTCAAGTTTGCCAGCCTTAAATTTTCCCATTTGTCAAATAAGCATAAGACCTACGCCTCAAACTTGTATGTGGATCAAATGAGATAATGTCTGTGAAGAATGTCTTCATCCTTCTTCTTCATAAATGATGAAGAAGGATACAAATGAAGAAAGGATAGTTGACATCATGCTCATACTGCAGCTGTGGGGAAGTGAATGATTATGGAAAAGGGATAAAATTAAGATAACTGTGGATATCCTTGGTCTGTGTTGTAACCTCTTATGATAACATTTAGGAAAATCTTCTTGCAACACGCTTTCCTTTTTCAGGAAGCAGATGTTACTGACAGATTGACCATTGCCCAGTTTTCTTAATAGTAAATCTTTTCTCAGAAGTTAAACAGATGATGAGCACTGACAGGAAAACATGTAGCACCTGGCACCGTTGCAGTCTCTTTGTTTAGGAATGTGGACTTGCCTGCGTGATTTGTTAAATACATCTCTCTTATAAAAGGAGAAGCACCTACATTTATGTCCCACATTCAGGGAATTGGTGGCACCTTTCACCAACAATGTCTGTCCTAGAGAAGGTCATTAGGTCATTGCCCTCCATCCAAGTGACTTGCTGGAACACTTACCACCTGTTCCCAGAAGGGCTTGGCTGTGTAGACTGTGGGCAAACCCTGGCTATGCCAATTTTCCAGTCAAGAAAAATGCTGTGGAGTATTTTCTGAAAATTACTGTGCTTTGTATTTAATAGAAAGTAGAAAACTGAGCCGCTCTCTGGCTTCTGCGTCATACAGTTGCCAACTCAGTGCAATTAAAACAATCAGGCTGACTCAAAAGCCACCTGTTTGCCTTTGTCCTCCTGGTGGATTTTCTGTCTCAGAATGGTGTCAAGATACCTGTCCAGGTGCAATAGTCCTGCAAATTAGAAAGGTAAAAAACACGGAGAAAATAGTCTCCCTTCCCTTGTTACTACAAAATAAGTTTATACTAAAGAATTACATATGTGGGTTTTTTTACTTTTTGTTTAGCGTGTCTGTGTTTATTCACATATGTTGTTTTTTAATGAAACTGTTTCTCCTAATGTACTCTATTGTTCCCCAGTAGAGAATTACACAATTGAAGAACTGGCAGACAACCTAGAAATCAATGAATCCAGTTCTTTTATTACTAGTTGACTACTACTCATGCAGTTAGTTGGTGTTTTAACACTTTAAATTTTTACTGAAGCTGAGCACGTGTAGTCCTTTAAAGACCATCCTCTTCCCAGCCTGTTTGGACCTGACTCGTCCCCATTATTTTAAGACTTAACGGTGACTTTTGTTTTTTTTTCTTTTGGTAAAGAGTTTTTGTTTTAAAATGTTAGACGCTTTCAGGATCATTTCCTTCTCATCTCTAGGAGGAAACAAACCAGCATTGATAGAGCACTGGGTGTTTTCAAAGGGCCTGTATTCTTTGTGCTGGCTCCATCAGAAGCATCAGAATTGCTCATGGAAGGAGAGGGAGATTTTGATTCTCTGTTCCCCGTGATGGTAATAAATCAGTCAGTAAATAAATACCAATCCCGGGTGAAATGAGCTTTATCATATTTTCTTCTGGCTCTACTTTTCTGACACTTCTTGTTTGCTTTTGAAAAACAGCTGTATCTAATATATATAAAAGATATTCTTGGATAGCTCTGTGTAAATTAGTAATACTTGCTCATGTTCATAGACTATGATTTATTTTTACATTTGCAAGTGATTAGTTTTTCAGTAGTCTGTGGCCCCAAACACTGGATTTAAAGATCTTTATCTCTTTTCATTTTAAAGTCAGTACAGTTACGCTTTTAGAGATATTTAAAGACACTTTAAAGTTTATAAAGCAAATAATTCTTTTACTAATACTAAAGTATAACCATTGCATATTGTCTTCCAGAGTTTCTTATATTAAGAAACTGTGTTTTCTTAGTCAGAGAAGTTTATTAACCTCCATTTTGGTCATCAGTAATATCTGGAATTTTGGTTTTTTTTAAATGAATTATTTTTCACAACATTCTAGTCCAGTAGTTTGAGTACTAGGAAATATAATGTTTACTGACTATACGAAGAATAATGCTTATAAAAATTGCTAGGAGAGCTTGTTCAACCTAAATGTTCTTGAATTTCATGAGCTAAAACTCTTATGTATGGAAGACAAAAATGTAAACCTTAGGTTAATTAAAAGGGGATATATAAGCTCCTGACAGAGCTTTTATATGTGAAGGTTTTTGAATATATACCCACACTACTTTTTTTTCACTTTTTGAAACATACAAACAATACATATTCATTGATTTAAAAAAATGAGAAAACTCCAAAGGGCAAAAAGAAAAGAAAAATCTCCCAAATCTCACCACCGAGGAAATCAGTAGTTATAGGATATGTTTGGTTGTGTGTGTATAACATGTTTGTGTATGTACCTTGTTTATTATGTTTTTGTTCTTTTAAATTATTATTTAGGGTTAAATGAAATTTGGAAATCAGAGGGATGTGTGTTTTTAACACATTGTTGTAATTTAGTTGCTAAATCGTGTCCACCTCTTTTGTAACCCCATGGACTCTAGCCTGCCAGGCTCCTCTGTCCATGGGATTTCCCAGGTGAGAAAACTGGAGTGTGTTGCCATTTCCTTTTGCAGGAGGACTTTCCTGAACCAGGGATTGAATCCGTGTTTCCTGCTTGGCAGACGGATTCTTTACCAGGGAGCCACCAGGGAAACTCCCTTTAACACATACTTGATACATATTTGTGAAGTAGGAAAACTCTCTAAACCAAACTTGATGTAATCTTTCTTAGTCTGGCAGATGAATCAAATTGTTTTAATTTGCATTTCTTGTTTCTAGGGAGGTTAAGTCTTTTCTCATGAAAAGAGGTTAAGTGAGGTTAGTTTCTAGTGTGGAGAAGGCAATGGCACCCCACTCCAGTACTCTTGCCTGGAAAATCCCATGGACGGAGGAGCCTGGTGGGCTGCAGTCCATGGGGTCGCTAAGAGTCGGACACGACTGAGCGACTTCACTTTGACTTTTCACTTTCATGCATTGGAGGAGGAAATGGCAACCCACTCCAGTGTTCTTGCCTGGAGAATCCCATGGACAGAGGAGCCTGGTGGGCTGCTGTCTATGGGGTCGCACAGAGTCTGACACGACTAAAGTGACTTAGCAGCAGCAGCAGCAGCAGCAGCAGCTTCTAGTTGAGGGTAAGGCTTTTCTCACTTTTCTAGTGAGATGGCAGCAAACAAAACCATCCTAAAGAAAAACGCAGGAAGGCAAAGTGGTTGTCTGAGGACACTTTACAAATAGCTGAGGAAAGAAGAGAAGTGAAAAGCAAGGGAGAAAGGGAAAGGCACACTCAGCTTCCCAGGTGGCGACAGTGGTAAAGAACTCACCTGCCAGTAAAGGAGACTCAAGAGACTCGGGTTCAGTCCCTGAGTTGGGGAGATCTCCTGGAGATGGGCATTGCAACCCACTCTAGTATTCTTGCCTGGAGAATCTCATGGACAGAGGAGCCTGGCAGGCTACGTATCCATAGAGTCACAGAGAGCTGGACGTGACTGAAGCAACTTAGCACAGCACACACCCAACTA
Organism: Bos mutus; assembly: GCF_027580195.1. Classification (NCBI taxonomy): domain Eukaryota; kingdom Metazoa; phylum Chordata; class Mammalia; order Artiodactyla; family Bovidae; genus Bos; species Bos mutus. The sequence goes on from NC_091618.1 coordinate 126,285,890, forward strand.
AATGCAGAGTTCCAGAGGATAGCAAGGAGAGATAAGAAGGCCTTCTTCAATGAACAATGCAAAGAAATAGAGGAAAACAACAGAAAGGGTAAGACTAGAATCTCTTCAAGAAAATTTGAAATATCAAAGGAATATTTCATCCAAAGATGGGTACAATAAAGGATAGAAATAGGAAAGACCTTACAGAAGCAGAAGAGATCAAGAAGGGATGGTAAGAATACACAGAAGGACTATACAAAAAACATCCTTAATGACCCGGATAACCACGATGGTGTAGTCTCTAACTCAGAGCCAGACATTGTGGAGTGTGAAGTCAAGTGGGCCTTAGGAAGCACTGCTGCCAGTAAAGCTAGTGGAGGTGATGGAATTCTAGCAGAGCTATTTAAAATCCTGAAAGACGATGCTACTAAAGTGTTGCACTCAATATGTCAGCAAATTTGGAAAACCCAGCAGTGGCCACAGGACTGGAAAAGGCCAATCTTCATCCCAGTTCCCAAGAAGGGCAGTACTAAAGAATGTTCAAACCACCAGACAATTGCACTCATCTCCCATGCTAGTAAGGCTTTGCTCAAACCCTCCAAGCTAGGCTTCAACATTGCATGAACTGAGAATGTCCAGATGTTTAAACTGTGTTTAGAAAAGGCAGAGGAAGCAGAGATCAAATTGCCAACATTTGCTGGATCATAGAGAAAGCAAAGGAATTTCAGGAAAACATCTATCTCTGTTTCATTAACTGTGCTAAAGCCTTTGACGGTGGATCATAGCAAACTGTGGAAAACTCTTAAATAAAAGATGGAAATACCAGACCATGTTACCTGTCTCCTGAGAAACCTGTATGCAGGTCAAGAACCGAAAGTTAGAACCCTGTATGGAACAACTGATTGGTTCAGGATTGAGAAAGGAGTACAAGACTGTTTATTGTCACCCTGTTTATTTAACTTATACACAGAGTACACCATGAGAAATGATGGGCTGGATGAGTTACAAGCTGGAATCAAGATTGCCAGGAGAAATATCAACCACCTCAGATATGCGGATGATACTACTCTAAAGTAGTATGGCAGAAAGCAAAGAGGCATTGAAGAGATTCTTGATGAGGGTGAAGGAGGAGAGTGAAAAAGCCAGCTTAAGAAGAGTGAAGAGTGAAGTCGCTCAGTTGTGTCTGACTCTTTGCGACCCCATGGGCTGTAGCCTACCAGGCTTCTCCATCCATGGGATTTTCCAGGCAAGAATACTGGAGTGGGTTGCTATTTCCTTCTCCAGGGGATCTTCCCGATCCAGGAATTGAACCCCGGGTTTCCTGCATTGCAGGCAGACGCTTTACCCTCTGAGCCACCAGGGAATGAGGGTGAAGGAGGAGAGTGAAAAAGGCCACTTAAAACTCAATGTTAAAAAAACTAAGATCATGGCATCTGGTCCCATCACTTCATGGCAAATAGAAGGGGAAAAGGTGGAAACAGTGACAGATTTCCTCTTCTTGGGCTCTAAAATCACTGTGGATGGTGACTGCAGCCATGAAATTAGAAGACAGTTGCTTCTTGGCAGGAAAGCTATGACAAACCTAGACAGCATGTTAAAAAAGCAAAGGCATCACTTCTCTGACAAAGGTCCGCATAGTCAAGGCTATGATCTTTCCAGTAGTCACGTACGGATGTGAGAGCTGGACAATAAATAAGGCAGAGTGCTGAAGAATTGATGCTTTCAAATTGTGGTGCTGAAGAAGACTCTTGAGAGTCCCTTGAAAAAGCAAGGAGATCAGACCAGTCAATCATAAAGGAAATCAACCCTGAATACTCTTTGGAAGGAATGACGCTGAAGCTCCAGTACTTTGGCCACTGATGTGAACAGCTGACTCATTGGAAGTGACTCTGATGCTGGTTAAGATTGAAAGCCTGAGGAGAAGAGGGTGACAGAGATTGAGATGGCTGGATGGCATCACTGATTCAATGGACATAAACTTGGGCAACCTCCGGGAGATGGTGAGGGACAGGGAAGCCTGACCTGCTGCAGTCCATGGGGTGGCAAAGAGTTGGACATGACTTGGCGACTGACAACAACAATTTGCATTTCTGATTTCTAGCGAGGTTAAGTCATATTAGGTTAAGCTAATATGTTTATTAGCTCTTTCTGTATTTTTTTTTTTTTGTATTGTCTATTTGTATTCTTGGTCTGTTTTCCTACTGATACATCTGTTTTTTTGTTGATTTTGAAAAGTCTTTATTACATATATACATTTCTACTGTGTGGCAGCTACTTTTCTGCCTGACAAGTTTGTCATTTTTTAGGAACAATATTGAGATATAATTTTACATATTTATAGCATTTTGCAGATATTATTAAAATTGAATTCCAGAGCATTTCTATCACCCTTTATAAAGAAACGTCATGTTCATTATCAGTCACTGCCCATTTGCACCCCCATTGATATTAAAATGTGCTCATGAGGTACTACTAAAAAGTGCTGCTAATTATAATTATGTCACCATTGACTGTAATACATATTCATATTTCAAAGATGTTGATATCTGAATATTTGCAACTCTGAATCAATAAAATACATTATTTCCCAATAGTATTATCTTACTTACATAGTCAGTCAGCAGCTGTCTGATTACTTCATTTTCTTTCATATTTCTTTTATAGTATTTGTAACTGTCTGAAAATATCTTACATAATTGGTTATTATTTCTCTCCCTTGAAAGCAGGGATCTTATCTGTCTCATTTAACTGTTATACTCCATGCATTTAGATGTAGGAATTGCCCATGATTTATTTATTTAACTGAATGATCAAAGAGATTTCTTTCTCTGCCCTGTTAATTTTCACATAAATAAGCAAGCCATATTGGGAGATTTTTCTTTCAGGCAGATTTGTTACAGGAAACATGATTGAACAAAAGTGATGTCTGAGGTAAAAAGCTACTTAAGGAAGATTCCAAATTGTCTCATTAAATGGTGAATATGAAGTGGCATTATTGTTTTTAATTGAGGTATAATTGACATATTAGTTTCAGGTGTACAATATAATGATTTGATTTTGTGTATATTGCAAAATGTTGACCGTAATAAGTCTAATTAATTTATCATATACAGTTACAAAATATTTTTTTCTTGTAGTGAGAACTTTTGAGATTTACCCTTTTAGCAACTTTCAAGTATGCAGTATGTTACTATTAACTGTAATAAAGTCACCATGCTGTACGTTATATTGTTTTAATAGCCACTTTTTAAGGGCAAAATGTAAACTCTCTGAGGACCCACATCATATCATTGTTTGTAAAGTAATGGAAACTAAATGACTAAATACACAGATAACTTCCAAATAGGGCTTCATTGGTTTGCTTTTCTAATGCTTTGGCATTCTTGCCTTTGGCCTTTTCAGAAAAGGTGACGTAATCTTATTGTTCCCAAGGAGATTCTTTAGGCATGAAAAGAAGAAACAAAATGTAGTTTCAGGGTGATAAGGTGACTTTGTCTTAAAAATAATTCTGATTCTCCTGAAAGTTGAACAGTGTCTTTTCAAACACTTGGAGGAAATGAGAGAAAAAAAGTGTTGGTTACTATAATCAGCAGGCCAATTCTAAAGCTGTGATAGTTTGTGTTGTTCAGTGTGCTTCTGTGCTGAAGTCCTCAATCATGGAAGTCTGATAAAGTGCAATGGCAAGGTCAAAAGCCAACCAAAATAGTAAATTTTCAAGTCTCAGGGGATGTACTTGCTAATTAACTTCAGGACTCTCTAGCAACATTTTCCTCTATGCATTTTTGAAAGTGACAGTATAGAGTCTTAATTTAAATAATATGGGGCAGTTTCTTCTCACTTTTGCCATTGCATGAGATTTTCTTTTTCCTTTGAAATTTACTTGGGAGATCAGAGCTAATATTCCAAGGGGTTTTACAGAACTGTGGACAGAAATCGTTGTTCTTTCTTGACTGTTGCCTGAGGTAGCATTTCCTCCAGCACTGGAATTTCTGCAGTTTGTCTGTATTAGATTTCCCTTTCAAGGTTGGTGGCATAGTCCAAGCAGCCTGGGGAGTTCCGGCATCACTCGAAATGGTGACTCAAGGCCATGACTCAAAATATTTACTTCCCTCATGCGCCCTGGATTAGCTGCCAGTTTCAGCCAGGTCATGAATGAACTTCTTGTCCGTGTGTTTGGTGAGCAGGCTTTCTTTTTCTTTCTCCCCACCCAATTCTATTCACACTGCATCTGAGTTAAACTTCTGCCTGAGATTGAATTGGGTATTTTAAGACTTGGTCTCTGAAAAAAAAAAAAAAAAAGTTCTGATTGGTAAAGAAGAACTTCCCATTGAGCAAACTTCTTAAAGAAATGGTAATTTGAGATTGTGAACCTGTTGAAGCTGAAGCCATTCAAAGCAATGGGTGGCATTAATACATGTTTTTTGGAAAACTGTTGACTTAAGTTTTAGATGTTAATGCATGCTGATACATTATAGCCAAATATATTTGACTTCTTTTGTGTGGTAATGTGATTGAAAACACAGTTGATAACTTGATGCCTTAAGATGTAATTATTGGGGGCATATCTAAGTTTTAAATAAGCTCCGGGCTGGAAAATCCCATGGATGGAGGAGCCTGGTAGGCTGTCGTCCATGGGGTCGCTAAGAGTCAGACATGACTGAGCGACTTCCCTTTCACTTTTCACTTTCATGCATTGGAGAAGGAAATGGCAACCTGCTCCAGTGTTCTTGCCTGGAGAATCCCAGGGGTGGGGGAGCCTGGTGGGCTTCTGTCTATGGGGTCGCACAGAGTCAGACACGACTGAAGCGACTTAGCAGCAGCAGCAGGGCTTTTCAAATGTGCTTTTTAATTAAAAAAAACAAAGAAAAAAGCCATATTGCCTGATGTTTTTTTACCTTTGACTGGTGTTTCTTATTTTTTAAAAAATCCTGTGGGCAAATTGCTTGCCATATTGGAAAGAACTGTGGATTTTTGTGTACCATAATACTTGATGATAAAAATAAAATTGAAGTATATGTAATACTTATTTTCTTGGGCATTTTTTAGCTTAAGCTTAACCTGGTGTCCACAAAAGCAGATATCCATAATCATAATGGTAGGGGTGCTATAGGAGCTTTTTTTTTTTAAAAAAAAAAAATAGGACACAGAACATGGTAGCAATGAGAAGCACATATTACTTAACAGTCATTGCAGTGTCCTGTGCTACCACTTACAAATTTAGAGAAAAGTCCATTTGTTTAGGGAAAAATATATATATGGAGGCAGTTTTTCAAAGTAGTAGGAAGAGAATTGGTATCATTTTACGGAGGAAACTTCTCTTCCATCTTTCAGGAGTATAATTGAAGAAAAATTGCTTAGCACAGAGGGCAATTGTAAAATGCCATGCAGCCCATTCTTAGCATTGTGTGAAAGCTCTTGACCACCTAGAGACTCTTTTCTCTAGTCACAGTGAACAACTCACGAGTCTCTAAAAATCCAGGAATACCCATTGCTCTCTTTCTTTGCACAGGGTTTTCTCTTGACCCAGAAAGCATACCCCTCCCCTGTACGCTGCCACCCTTTTCCCAGTGCTCTTTCCACTCCTCTGCCATCCCTCCACTGTAATTACTTGTCCCCACGACTGGGCTTTGTGTGTCAGATATTTCCTTCAGGGAAGACTACCATTTCATCATGTGTTAGAGTCATGGACGGTTGCAACTGAATTTTCAGTTAGGGTTTGGATCAAGCATGGAAGGAATAAGGTATTCCAGGTCAGAGGGCCTTGGGTAAAAAGGCCTACAGGTGGGAATGAGTGGTGTTTGTATAAGGCACTAGAGGCTCAGAGTAAGGGAACTCTTACATATAATAATACGTTTATCTGGGAAACTGAATAAAAATTTATCCATTAGAATAATATTCTATATTACATTCCATATTCCAGAAGGATTAGGAACCTTTATTTAGGAATTATCTTCACTTAGGAATGAGGTCATGCTCAGTTAGCTTATGCTGAGCTTCTTGAAATTCAAGAGGAAATGGATGTGACTTTGAGAGAATATGTAAGTCTGTTAAATCAAAATACAAATGTTACTGAACATGAAACTAAAGGAGATGTAGGAGGTGGATTAAATAAACTGCTGTGCAGTTGTAAATTACATAACAATGAAAATGGTGCTATAGGTCTACTTTTATTGACATGTTGTGACATGGAAAAAAGTATATACATTTATACAGAATAATAGAATTTTTTTTTAACCTTTTATTTTTTTTATTGAAGGATAATTGCTTTACAGAATTTTGTTGTTTTCTGTCAAACCTCAACAAGAATCAGCCATAGATACACATATATCCCCTCCCTTTTGAACCTCCCTCCCATCTCCCTCCCCATCCCACCCATCTAGGTTGATACAGAGCCCCTGTTTGAGTTTCCTGAGCCATACAGCACATTCCTGTTGGCTATCTATTTTACATATGGTAATGTAATTTTCCATGTTACTCTTTCCATACATCTCACCCTACTTCCCCTCTCCCAATGTCCATAAGTCCATTCTCTCTGTCTGTTTCTTCATTGTTGCCCTGTAAATAAATTCTTCAGTACCATTTTTATAGATTCTATATATGTGCGTTAGAATACGATATTTATCTTTCTCTTTCTAACTTACTTCACTCTGTATAATAGATTACAGGTTCATCCACCTCATCAGAACTGACTCAGATGCATTCCTTTTTATGGTTGAGTAATATTCCATTGTGTATATGTACCACAACTTCTTTATCCATTCATCTGTTGATGGCCATCTAGGTTGCTTCCATGTTCTAGCTATTGTAAATAAAGAGTGCTGGAGTAAACAATGGGAAACATGTGTCTTTTTCCATTTTTATTTCCTCAGGGTATATGCCTAGTAGTGGGATTGCTAGGTCATATGGTGGTTTTATTCCTAGTTTTTTAAGGAATCTCCATACCGTCTTCCATAGTGGCTGTATCAATTTACATTCCCACCAACAGGGCAAGAGTGTTCCCTTTTCTCCACACCCTCTCCAGCATTTATTGTTTCTAGACTTTTTGATGATGGCCATTCTGACTAGTGTGAGGTAATATCTCATTGTAGTTTTGATTCCCATTTCTCTAATAATTCATGTGTTCCAAAGCCTTTGACTGTGTGGATCACAATAAACTGTGGAAAATTCTGAAAGAGATGGGAATACCAGACCACCTGACCTGCCTCTTGAGAAATTTGTATGCAGGTCAGGAAGCAGCAGTTAGAACTGGACATGGAACAACAGACTGGTTCCAAATAGGAAAAGGAGTATGTCAAGGCTGTATATTGTCACCCTGCTTATTTAACTTCTATGTAGAGTACATCATGAGAAACACTGGGCTGGAAGAAGGACAGGCTGGAATCAAGATTGCCGGGAGAAATATCAATAACCTCAGATATGCAGATGACACCACCCTTATGGCAGAAAGTGAAGAGGAGCTAAAAAGCCTGTTGATGAAGGTGAAAGAGGAGAGTGAAAAACTTGGCTTAAAACTCAATATTCAGAAAACGAAGATCATGGCATCTGGTCCCATCACGTCATGGGAAATAGATGGGGAAACAGTGGAAACAGTGTCAGACTTTATTTTTTGGGGCTCCAAAATCACTGCAGATGGTGACTTCAGCCATGAAATTAAAAGACTCTTACTCCTTGGAAGGAAAGTTATGACCAACCTAGATAGCATATTGAAAAGCAGAGATATTACTTTGCCAACAAAGGTCCATCTAGTCAAGGCTATGGTTTTTCCTGTGGTCATGTATGGATGTGAAAGTTGGACTGTGAAGAAAGCTGAGCGCCGAAGAATTGAGGCTTTTGAACTGTGGTGTTGGAGAAGACTCTTAAGAGTCCCTTGGACTGCAAGGAGATCCAGTCCATTCTGAAGGAGATCAGCCCTGGGATTTCTTTGGAAGGAATGATGCTAAAGCTGAAACTCCAGTACTTTGGCCACCTGATGCGAAGAGTTGACTCATTGGAAAAGACTGATGCTGGGAGGGATTGGGGGCAGGAGGAGAAGGGGACGACAGAGGATGAGATGGCTGGATGGCATCACTGACTCGATGGACATGAGTCTGGGTGAACTCCGGGAGTTGGTGATGGACAGGGAGGCCTGGTGTGCTGCAGTTCATGGGGTTGCAAAGAGTCGGACACGACTGAGTGACTGAACTGAACTGAACTGAATAATTCATGATGTTGAGCATCTTTTCATGTGTTTGTTAGCCATCTGTATGTCTTCTTTGGAGAAATGTCTGTTTAGGTCTTTTTCCCACTTTTTGATTGGATTGTTTGTTTTTCTGGTGTTGAGTTGTATGGGTTGCTTATATATTTTGGAAGTTACTCCTTTGTCAGTTGTTTCATTTGCTATTATTTTCTCCTATTCTGAGGGTTGTCTTTTCACCTTGCTTATAGTTTCCTTTGTTGTGCAGAAGCTTTTAAGTTTAATCAGATCCCACTTGTTTACTTTTGTTTTTATTTCTGTTACTCTAGGAGGTGGGGCATAGAGAATCTTGTTTTGATTTATGTCATCAAAACAAGGCAGAGTGTTCTGCCTATGTTTTCCTCTAAGAGTTTTATAGTTTCTGGTCTTACATTTAGGTCTTTAATCCATTTTGAGTTTATCTTTGTGTATGGTGTTAGTGTTCTAATTTCACTCTTTTACCTGTAGCCATCCAGTTTTCCCAGCACCATTTATTGAAGAGGCTGTCTTTGTCTCATTGTATATTCTTGCCTCCTTTGTCAAAAATAAGGTACCCATAGGTGCATGGGTTATTCTGGGCTATTTTGTTCCATTGGTCTATATTTCTGTTTTTGTGCTGGTACCATACCGTCTTGATGACTGTAGCTTTGTAGTATAATCTGAAATCCCGAAGGTTGATTCCTCCTGCTCCATTCTTCTTTCTCAAGACTGCTTTGGCTATTTGGGGTCTTTTGTGTTTCCATATGAATTGTGAAATTTTTTGTTGTAGTTCTGTGAAAAATGCCATTGGTAATTTGGTAGGGATCACATTGAATTTGTAGATTGCATTTGGTAGTATAGTCATTTTCACAATATTGATTCTTCCTACCGAGGAACATGGAATATCTTTCCATCTGTTTATGTCATCTTTGATTTCTTTCATCAGTGTCTTATTTTCTGTGTACAGAAAATTTGTCTCCTTAGGTAAGTTTATTCCTAGTCATTTTCACAATATTGATTCTTCCTACCCAGGAACATGGAATAGCTCTCCATCTGTTTATGTCATCTTTGATTTCTTTCATCAGTGTCTTATTTTCTGTGTACAGAAAATTTGTCTCCTTAGGTAAGTTTATTCCTAGATATTTAATTCTTTTTGTTACAGTGGTGAATGGGATTGATTCCTTAATTTCTCTTCTGATTTTTCATTGTTAGTATATAGAAATGCAAGTGATTTCTGTGTATTGATTTTGTATCCTGCAACTTTGCTAAATTCACTGATTAGCTCTAGTAATTTTCTTATATTATCTTTAGGGTTTTCTATGTATAGTATCATGTCATCTACAAACAGTGAGAGCTTTAATTCTTCTTTTCCAATCTGGATTCCTTTTCTTTCTTTTTCTTCTCTGATTGCTGAAGCTAAGACTTCCAGAATTATATTGAATAATAGTGGTGAGAGTGGACACCCTTGTCTTATTCCTGATCTTAGAGGAATGCTTTCAGTTTCTCACTGTTGAGAATAATGTTTGCTGTAGGCTCATCATATATGACGTTTACTGGGTTGAGGTAGATTCCTTCTATGCCCATTTTTTGAAGAGTTTTGATCATAAATGGGTGCTGAATTTTGTCAAAGGCTTTTTCTGCATCTATTGAGATTATCATATGGTTTTTATCTTTCAATTTGTTAATGTGGTATATCACCTTGGTTGATTTGCATATATTGAAGAATCCTTGTATCCCAGGAATAAACCCACTTGATCATGGTGTATGAGCTTTTTGATGTGTTGCTGAATTCTGTTTGCTAAAATTTTGTTGAGGATTTTTGCATGTATGTTCATCAGTGATACTGGCCTGCAGTTTTCTTTTTTTGTGTTGTCTTTGTCTGGTTTTGTTATCAGGGTGATGGTGGCCTCGTAGAATGAGTTTGGAAGTGTTCCTTCCTCTGCAGTTTTTTGAAAGAGTTTTAGAAGGATAGGCATTAGCTCTTCTCTAAATGTTTCGTAGAATACTCCTATGAAGCCATCTGGTCCTGGGCTTTTGTTTTGGGGGAGATTTTTGATCACAGCTTCAATTTCAGTGCTTGTAATTGGGTTGTTCATAATTTCTGTTTCTTCCTGGTTCAGTCATGAAAGATTGAACTTTTCTAAGAATCTGTCTATTTCTTCCAGGTTATCCATTTTATTGCCATATAGTTGTTCATAATAGTCTCTCATAATCCTTTGTATTTCTGCAGTGTCTGTTGTAACCTCTCCTTTTTCATTTCTAATTTTATTGATTTGATTCTTCTCACTTTTTTTCTTGATGAGTCTGGCTAGTGGTTTGTCAATGTTCATTTTCTCAAAGAACCAGCTTTTAGTTTTATTGATCTTTACTATTGTTTCTTTCATTTCTTTTTCATTTATTTCTGTTCAGATCTTTATGATTTTTTTCCTTCTATAAATTTTGGGTTTTTTTGTTCTTCTTTTTATAGTTGTTTTAGGTGTAAAGTTAGGTTGTCTATTTGATGTTTTTGTTTCTTGAGGTAGGGTTGTATTGCTGTAAACTGTCCACTTAGGACTGCTTTGCTGCATCCCATAGGTTTTCAGTTGTTGTGTTTTCATTGTCATTTGTTTCTAGAATTTTTTGATTTCCCGTTTAATGTCTTCAGCAACCTGTTTGTTATTTAGAAATGTGTTTTTTAATCTGCTTGTGTTTGTGTTTCTTGCAGTTTTTTTCTTGGAATTGATATTTAGTCTCATAGTGTTGTGGTCAGAGAAGATGCTTGATATGATCTCAATATTCTTAAATTTACTGAGGTTTGATTTGTGACCCAAGATGTGGTCTATCCTGGAGAATGTTCCATGTGCACTTGAGAAGGTGTACTCTTCTGCAATTGAATGGAATGTCCTGAAGATATCAATGAGATCCATCTCATCTAATGTATCATTTAAGACTTGTATTTCCTTATTAATTTTCTGTTTTGATGATCTGTCCATTGTGAGAGTAGGGTGTTAGTCTCCTACTATTATTGTGTTACTGTCAATTTCTCCTTTTATGTCTTATGTATTTATGTCTTTTTTGTTTTATATGTTTGTCTTATGTATTGAGGTGCTCCAGTGTTGGTTGCATAGATATAACAATTATTATGTCTTCCTCTTGGATTGATCCCTTAATCATTATGTAGTGTCCTTCCTTATCTCTTGTAATCTTCTTTATTTTAAGGTCTATTTTGTCTGATATGAGGATTGCTCCTCCAGCTTTCTTTTGCTTCCCATTTGTATGGAATATATTTTTCCATCCTCTCACTTTCAGTCTATATGTGTCTTTAGGTCTGAAGTGGGTTTCTTGTAGATAGCATATATATAGGTCTTGTTTTTGTATCCATTCAGTCAGTCTGTGTCTTTTGGTTGGAACATTTAATCCATTTACATTTAAAGTAATTATTGATATATATGTTCCTATTGTCATTTTCTTAATTATTTGGGGTTGGTTTTTAGATCTTTTTTCTTGTATTTCTCGACTATATAAGTCCCTTTAACATTTGTTGTAAAGCTGGTTTTGTGGTACTGAACTCTCTTAACTTTTGCTTGTCTGAAAAGCTTTTGATTTCTCCATCAATTTTGAATGAGATCCTTGCTGGGTAGAGTGATCTTAGTTGTAGATTTTTCCCTTTCAGTACTTTAAGTATATCCTGCCATTCCCTTTTTGGCCTGCAGAGCTTCTGCTGAAAGATCAGCTGTTAAGTGTGTGCGATTTCCCTTGTGTGTTACTTGTTGCTTTTCCCTTGCTGCTTTTAATATTCTTTCTCTGTGTTTAGTCTTTGTTAGTTTGATTAGTATGTGTCTTGGCGAGTTTCTCCTTGGGTTTATCCTGTATGGGACTATTTGCGCCTCTTGGACTTGATTGACTAATTTTCTCATACCTTTTCTTTTTCTCTTCTTCTTCTGGGACCCCTGTAATTTGAATGTTTGATCTTGTCCCAGAGGTCTCTGAGACTGTCCTCAGTTCTTTTCATTTGTTTCACTTTATTCTGCTCTTCAGAAGTTATTTCCATCATTTTATCTTCCAGCTCACTGATTCATTCTTCTTCTTCAGATATTCTGCTATTGATTCCTTCTGGAGTATTTTTAATTTCAGTAATTGTGTTGTCTCTGTATGTTTATTTTTAAGTAATTCTAGGTCTTTGTTAATTGATTCTTGCATTTTATTTTCAAGGTTTTTGATCATCTTTACTATCATTATCCTGAATTCTTTTTCAGGGAGTTTGCGTATTTTCTCTTCATTTATTTGGACTTCTGTGTGTCTAGTTTATTCCTTCATTTGTGTTGTATTTCTCTACCTTTTCATTATTTTTTTAACTTATTGTGTTTGAGGTCTCCTTTTCCCAGGCTTCAAGGTTGAATTTTTCTTCGTTTTGGTTTCTGCCCTCCTAAGGTTGGTGCAGTAGGGTGAGATTTGTGCTGAGTTTTTGTTCGTTTTTCCTCTGATGGGCAAGACTGGGTGAGGTGGCAATCCTGTCTGCTGATGACTGGGTTTGTATTTTTGCTTTGTTTGTTGTTTAGATGAGGTGTCCTGCACAGGGTCCTACTGGTGGGTGGGTGGTGCTGGGTCTATATTCAAGTGGTCCTTTGTGTGAGTTCTCACTATCTGATACTCCCTAGCGTTTGTAGTTGTCTGGTAGTCTTGGAGTCATTGTTCCCACTCCAAAAGCTCAGGGCTTGATCTCTGGTCAGAAACAAAGATTCCACACGTGGTTTGTTACATCATTGAGTGAGATGAAAACAAATACCCCTAACGAGAAACCAAAGATGAACCCAGACAAATGGCAGTTCCAAAATCAGGCAAATAATAATTAAAATAATGAGATATACACATATACATATATACCCATGAGCAAATTCAAAACAGCCCAACAAAAATGAAGTACAATTGATTGCTCCGGCGAACAAAGGAAATAAGAAATTATGTTTACCAGTTAAGAACAAAACTAGCTAAAGCAGAAAGTGGAAAACAAAATTAAAGTAAGGTGCCAAGTGGGGAATAAAGCAATGAAAAAAAACTAACAATGTGTTGAGAGGAACTTAAAGAGAAGAAAGAATAGATATGCAAAGTTAAACAGAGGTAGATGAAGAAGATTTATATACATTAAAGATTAACTGAAAGGGGAAGAGAACAGTAGATAGGCAAACAAAGAAATACATGTAGAAAAAAGAAAATAGGTTTAAAAAAATGAAAATTACAAAAAAGAGAAAAGAAAAAAACTGAAGAAGAAAGAAAAAAAAAGGAAAACTCCACAGAACTGCAAAAGCCCAACGTAGAGGCAGAGGTTTATAACAATAATAAAAAGTGTGACTGAATATACACATATACATATCCACCCATAAGCAAAATTAAAACAGTCCAACAAAAATAAAGTACAATAGATTGGCCTGGCGAACAAAATGTTTATCTGCCAGGACAAAATTAACTGAAAGGCATAAATCGGATAACAAAACTAAAGCAAGGGGCCAATTGGGAAGTAAAGCAATGAAAATAAAACAAATATGTTGAGAGGAAAGGAAAGAAAGAAAAGAAAGAAAGAATAGATATGCAAAGTTAAATAGAGATATATAAAGAAGATTTATATACATTAAAGATTAAGTGCAAGGGGAAAAGAAGAGTAGGAAAAGCAAACAAGAGAATAAATTTAGAAAAAGTAATAATAGGTTTAAAAAATTAAAAATTAAAACTAAAAAAAAGGGGGGGGGAAAGGGAGACCCCCCCAGAACTGCAAAAGCCCAATGCAAAGGCAGAGGCCTGTCACAACAATAAAAAATGTGACTGAGGAAAAAAAAAGCTCAAAAGCTTAATTTCATAGTGCCAATAAAGTTGGCAAGTACAACAGAGGGAGGGGAAAAAAGGGAAAAAAATATCCTAAACAGTCTACAGAACAAATTGAAACATAAGAATAATAAATGTTCTTCTTGAGTCACTGCTGCCAGAGTGCTTTCCCTTGCTGGCAGTCACAGTCCGCCTCACCTCCCTAGGGTGCCCTCCAACACTCTGCTGGCCTCTGGACCTACTGTGGGGGCAGCTCAGATGCTAATCTGGTCCTACTCCTGTGTGTTCTTGCCTCCAGTGTCCACAGCTATCAGAACTAGTGCATTTTCTTTTGTGGGAGCTCTCAATGACCTTTTATATATTGCGTAGACACAGAGCCTGCCTAGTTGATTGAGTGGATTTAATCTGCAGCTTGTACAGCTGGTGGGAAGGTTTTGGTTCTTTTTCCTCAGTCACACTGCCCCTGAGTTTCAATTGTGGTTTTATTTCCACCTCTGCATGTGGGTCGTACACTGGAATTTGGTCCTGAGGATGCCCTGGAAGGTCTTGGATTTGCCCCTGTAAGGGCCAGGTGTGGAGGTGGTACAGCTGCTTGGGCGTCAGGGGTTCTGGCAGCACCGGGTACTCAGGGGAGTTGGCAGCTAGGGCAGCAGGAAATATGGTGCTGTAGTAGGGTATGGCAACCAGTATTGGCCAGTACGCCCCAATATTCTTGCCTGGAGAACCCCCGTTCCTGACAGAGAAGCCTGGCATGCTGCAGTCCACAGGGTCACAAAGAGTCAGACAATACCAAAGCAACCCTGTGAGCATAGATGCAAGACTTTTTTTTCCTGTGGCAGCTCTGCCCCAGTGAGAGTTGAGCAAGAAGGTGGCATAGCTGCTTGGCTTGCAGGGACCCTGGTGGTGCCAAGTGTGTAGGGACAGGGACTGCTTCCACTGAAGGAGTTATGGCCCTATCAGAGTCTTTTTCAAGCCTCTTGTAGCTGGCGATCAGAAGGCCTCTTTGGCCAGTCTTTTTCCCTTGCTCCGCCTGTTCAGGCACTTAGAGGGCTCCCTTGCCCGGGGTCCTCTGTTGTTCGGCATGTCAGGCACATAGAAGGGCCCCCCTGCCTGGGGTCCTACTCTGTAGATCCACGGGTCAGGCACTTAAAGGGGCACCCAGGGTGGGGTCCTGCGCTGTGTTTCAGTGCATCAGGCGTTTGATGGGCCAGTCTCTGTATTGTTCAGCTGCTGATGCTGTTGTGTGGGGGGAGAGAGGCTATGGTGACTTCACTCCCTACGTGTGACTCAGCAGTGTCACCTTGCTTCCATGGATGCCTGGCTTTCCTCCACAGGCATTTCCCACCACGATCTCTTCCCTCACATCCCGTCAATCCATCTCTCTGCAGTCAATGACAGCTCTTGCCCTGGGATTGCTCTGCAATCCCTAAACTCCAGCTGCCAGCCACTGCGCCTTCCAGGGGATATATGTCCTTGTCCGGGATATGTATGGCTGTGGCAAGGACTGTCTTATTTTCCTTCCATTTAGGCTGCCACAGATCAGCTGTTTCATTCTCAGCCTTAAATGTGTCTCCTCTGACTCAGACAATTGCCCTGATGTGGGGATCGGACCCCTGCTCTTTCCCCTACCCGCCGAGGGCAGGTCCAGTCCTACTAGCACTCCTGTTTCCCACCTAGTTCCTTCATCCTACTGAGTTTTGCCTGGGTCTATATGTTCTTTTCTGCTTGTCAGGTACTCCTGTCCGCTCTCAGCTGGTGTTCTGTGTGCACTTCTGTGTCTGAACGTGTATTCCTGATGTATCTGTGGAGAGAGATGTACTCCACATCCACCTACTCCTCTGCCATCTTGTTCTCTGAGTGTTTTTTAAATACTGGCTTAAAATATCTATTTTACATAAAAGAATATGCATGTATTCCTAAAACAGATGTTTAGGATAGATACCAAAATGTAAGCAGAGGCTGTTTTGTTTCTTCATGGTAGGATTGTAGTCTTCAGATTTGTCTTTGCATATGGCTTTATTTATTTCATATTTATTTTTTTCATTTGTTTTATAATACTTTTAATGGTATTATTAGAGTAAATGTGTGTGTGTATGTGTGTGTGTGTGTGTGTATATGTTTGTGGTCGGTCGTGTCCAATTCTTGGCGAGTCCATGGACTGTAGCCTACCAGGCTCTTCTGTCCGTGGAGTTTTCCAGGCAAGAACACTGGAGTGGGTTGCCATTTCCTCCTGTAGGGGATATTCATGACCCAGAGACTGAACCCACATCTCCTGTATTGGCATGTGGATTCCTTACCATTAGCACCACCTGGGAAGCCCAGAGTAAATATGATAAAGAGTGGAAATAAAAGATATTCTGTTGTTGGCCTACAGTACATACAGTTTTACTTGCTGACTGCTGTACTTTTATTTTGCAAAATTTTAAACTTACAGAAAATTTGAAACTGTAATGTAATGAACAGTATCCCCTTCACCTAGATTCAAGTATTCTTGCAGACATTGTGGAACTTTACCCCCAGAATACTTCCTATAGCAGATAGTTCCCCATAACTAGGACCTTCCTTTTATAACCACAGCACTGTCATCATCACAGACTAGACATGTGTCATTATTACAATACGGTATCTAATAAAGTCCTGCTGCTGCTGCTGCTAAGTCGCTTCAGTCGTGTCCGACTCTCTGTGACCCCATAGACGGCCGCCCACCAGGCTCCCCCGTCTCTGGGATTCTCTCGGCAAGAACACTGGAGTGGGTTGCCATTTCCTTCTCCAATGCATGAAAGTGAAAAGTGAAAGTGAAGTCGTTCGTTCATGTACGACCCTCAACAATTCCATGGACTGCAGCCTACCAGGCTCCTCTGTCCATGGGATTTTCCAGGCAGGAGTACTGGAGTGGGGTGCCATTGCCTTCTCCGAATAAAGTCCTATGTAACTTGAAAAATTTCTTCAGACAAAAGAGTCAGTCAAGGATCATATCTTGCATTGGGTTGCCATGTCTCATTGTTCTCTTTTAATCTTGAATCTTACTATTTTTCTTTTGTCTTTTATGACATTGACATTTTTGAGGAAGCTATACCAGATATCTTTAGGCAGGAATACTTATATTTGCAAGAATATAGTGATGTTGGGTCTGCATTTTTTTTTTTAATTGAAGTTTTATTAGAGTATGAGGAACTGTATAGAGCCATAATTTGAATTAATTTGAGTTGCACCTCTCCAGTGTGGTACTTTGGTTCATGAAAGAACAAAATACAGAAATACAGAAAAATTGTGCTTCTGCTTGGATATCTTTAGGGTCTTGCTGAAAAGGCTGTTTTAAATGAAAGCAGAAGTAGAAGGCAGCAATTGTGATAATGCTGTACCTTCTGTTCAGATACATAAGTCCATAACGTCAGTTCCCTCAGGCTAAGCTTACCTGAGTTTATCAGGTGATGGTGACTGGAAGTGTATCCCTCCAGGCACCAACTGTTTCAGTTTCATACTGTATTTCTCAGTAATGTCAGGGAGGGGCGATGCCTTTATTTCCTTTGCAGAAAAGAATAGAATAGAAAGCCAGTGAGAGAACTCAGCTTGCAGTGGATTTTTTAAAAATCCTATTACATAGCTTGTAATCATACATTTATTGGCTAAAATCCTAGAAAAAACTATTAATTGAATCCAGTTCTTCCAAGGGCAAAGCCTCTTTGCAGTTGTAGGTCAGGCCATTTTTAGTGTTTTGTTTTTAGAATATATGTTGCTCAAACTGTGCTAGGCTGTACTGCAATAACAACATTTTTTTTTTCCCTTAAAACAAATACCCAGATCTTACTCACTTAAAAAAGGATAAGTTCTTGCTCATGTCATCTATTTGTATTGATCATTTGGCTGTTTTTGATGGTTTGGAAACTTGAACTATGGCTTCTTTCGTTAAGGAATTCCACACCATCTATTGTTTTCAGTTTCATAGATGAGAGAAAAAAAACATGGAGAATTTATATCCACTGTTTTTGTTTTGCCTTGTTTTTTAAAATGAAATGACAATTTGAGATTTAACATATAAGTGATACAATGAAACATTTGTTTTTCTGTGTCTGGCTTATTTCCCGTAACATAATGCCTCCTAGATCCAACCATATTGGTGGACATGGAAGGATTTTTTTTTCTTAAGGTTGAACAATACTCCATTTTAATTATAGACTGTATTTTCTTTTTTTTTTTAGTTCATTCAACCATCGACATTTAAGTTGCTTCTATGTCTTGACTGTTGTTAATGATACTTCAGTGACAAGGGAGTACAGATTTTGCCTTAAGATAGTGGTATATTTCCTTCAGGTATATTCCTAGAGTGGAATTGCCAGATCATACAATAATAGTCCTATCTTTAATTTCTTATGTCGCCTCCATACCATTTTCCATAATGGCTGGACCAATTTACATTGCCAACCAGCAGTGTATCAGGGTTCCCTTTTCTCCACATCTGATAATAGCCTTCTTAACTGGTATGAGATGACACCTTATTGTAGTTTTGATTTGCATTTACTTGATGACTGCTGAAGTCATATCCACTCTTAACTGACTTGAGCTAGAAGGAACACATGCCACTTCTGCACTTAACTTATTGATTAAAATGAGTTGTGTGGCTTTAATCTAACTGGGAGGATGGGAAATGTAAGGGAGCACATGGACTGTTGGGGGACCTTTAGGTCACTGATGTGTCTTATTGCCAGTGAGGTCAGCATGTGAACATCAGCATCAAAGGCAAGCCAACCACTCTTGGGAAACCTTGATTTTCTTGGTAAAAGGCATATATTAGTTAGTTCATTCATCCTTCCTCCCTCCCTTTACCAATAAAAAGGTGCTTTGTGACCACTGACAAAAGTGAGTGGTGTTTAGACTACAGATAGAGGACTTTGGCGGAGAAGGCAATGGCAACTCACTCCAGTACTCTTGCCTAGAAAATCCCATGGATGGAGGAGCCTGGTAGGCTGCAGTCCATTGGGTCGCTAAGAGTCCAACATGACTGAGCGACTTCAGTTTTCACTTTCATACATTGGAGGAGGAAATGGCAACCCACTCCAGTGTTCTTGCCTGGAGAATCCCAGAGACTGTGGGGCCTGGTGGGCTGCCGTCTCTGGGGTCGCACAGATTCGGACACGACTGAAGCGACTTAGCAGCAGCAGCAGCAGCAGAGGACTTTGGAGAGTGACAATTCAAATTATTTATTTTTTTTGCAAAAACAACAAAAAAGTTAAAAGAATTGTATAGCTAATATGTCCTTCATCTTGCCTATGAAATGTCTGGCATTATTGAAATGATCATTAATTATTTATAATTCTTCAGTTGATCTTAAAAGTCCTCAAAATGGAATTGAATAACCATAAGCACTATCTTAGAAGGTTGAGATTTAGAGAATAGATTTAATCAAACCTCCTGATGATATTTACATATTGGCTGGCATTCTTAAAGCTGACACTGGTCTGATATATCTCTCCAGTATAGTTATTGAAATATCTGTTTATAAGGAATGATTATTATAAGTAGATTTTAAGAGGAACAGACTAGTCTTTAAGAATAGTCTCTCCTAATAGTTTATGGATTTATTTCTGTAATTTCTTTTTCATTGAGCCGATCAAGAACTTTCTTGTAGAAAATATTTTTATCTTTTTCTTTTAAAATCTATAGTGCTTTACGAGTACTTGGTATACTGGAAATAATTTTTTCAATAATGTAGGCTGAAAAATAAATGTTTGCATGTAGTGTGCCAAATCTAGTTCTTTTTCCTACCAGCCAAATAATGTCTCCTGGACTCTGACTCATGGTATAATGTCATTTGCAAGATCTTAGTCTTTTACTTTAGTCTTTAACTGTTGGTGTTCTATAAAGGTGTTTCATAGCTTTCTATTTTTAGAAATATCTTTATGCTACAGAAAGAACTTTGGGGAATACAAAAGGTATTTAATAGTTAATTATCTTATAATTAAGCAACTGGAAAATTTCACTTATTGTGACTTTTACACATCTATATTATGATCATTGATAGGGCAAGTAACAAATCTGATATACTTCCAAGTCATCTTGCATTTTATTTTTCTGACTAGTTGAAAGTATAAAGTATATAATGTTTTAAAGTGTATGAAATAAGTAGCCAAATTTGATTAATCAGAGGCATGCTATTTGTAAACCTCACTGAGTTGAAATAAACTCTGTTATACAAAGAAAGCATATTTTGATTCTCACCCTCATGCTTTTAAAAAAAGTTTTAAATTTTATTTTATTTTATTTTAGGCAACAGAGATTATGCCAAGGATGATCCATTGGAGTTTAAGTCTCATCAGTGGTTTGGAGCATCTGTGAGGTCAAAACAGGATAAAATTTTGGTAAGTTTTACGCTTTTACTCACAGGTTAAATTTAGTCAATTTATGTGAAAACACAGGAAGTTTTGTGTTTGAAAGCTGATAGTAAAATTCAGTGTGCTCAGGGGCACAGAGTCTATTCCGATAACATAGCTCTAATTACTTTGTACACAAAGGTCCATCTAGTCAAGGCTATGGTTTTTCCAGTAGTCATGTATGGATGTGAGAGTTGGACTATAAAGAAGGCTGAGCACTGAAGAATTGTTGCTTTTAAACTGTGGTGTTGGAGAAGACTCTTGAGAGTCCCTTGGACTGCAAGGAGATCCAACCAGTCCATCCTAAAGGAGATCAGTCGTGGGTGTTCATTGGAAGGACTGCTATTGAAGCTGAAACTCTAATACTTTGGCCACCTCATGCGAAGAGCTGACTCATTGGAAAAGACCCTGATGCCGGGAAAGATTGAGGGTAGGAGGCAAAGGGGATGACAGAGGATGAGATGGCTGGATGGCATCACTGACTCTATGGACATGGGTTTGGGTGGACTCCTGGAGTTGGTGATGGACAGGGAGGCCTGGCGTGCTGCGGTTCACGGGGTTGCAAAGAGTCGGACACAACTGAGCGCCTGAACTGAACTGAACCCCTTCTAAGGATACCTTCTCTTTCACCCTTCATAGACTTGGCTTTTGCTACTTTCACTGTCATTCCTACATTGGACATTTTTTCTGCCCCATTTGGTAGTTCCCTGGGAATTTGTTTCTCTCCAGCAAGGTTTATGAACAGTGTGGCTTTGATTACTCAAATGCCCTAGTACCTCCTTTCCTTACGAATAAAACACCCTTACCTTTGCCTCATCTTCCTCTTTGCTATAGTCTCCTTCCTTTGCTCATCTTTTTGAAGACTTGTTGAAATGTTTTCTGTAGTAACTGTCTCCACTTTCTCACTTTCCTTCCTCTTCCCAGCCCTTCCTGTCTGGCTCAGGTAGGCATGGGCAAGGTCACTTTTGACTTTCAGGTCAAGAATATTTTTCTTGGCCCCTCAACACTATTCAGCAAGGTCACTTGAGCCACACTTTTTGAAATACTTTTCTTTCCTTGGCTCCTGGGACTGTACTCTTCCAGTTTCCTCCCTTACCACTTGCTCCTTTTCCATCACCTTTAGTAGCTCTACTTCTGCTTATTTTCTAAATGTTGGAGTGTCTGAGCTTTGGTCTGGGCTCCTATTTTCTTGAACTGTACCTTTTATCTAGCAGCTCCTAACCTATCCTGTGACTGTGAATACAATCTGTATATCATAATCCGCAAATCTACATCTCCAGCTCTTAATTGTTCTTGTATCTTTCAAGTTGTATTTCCAAACTGCCAATTTGGCATTTCCATTTAGATATCTCATTAGTACTCAAAATAAATGTGAACCAAAACAGAAGTCTTACCCTCTGTCATAAAGGAAAAACCAGGGAAGTAACTGTTTCCATATAAAACATCCTCATCTTAAAAGCATGACTCTACGCCATTCCTCAGCAACCCCAGTCGGTTCTGCCTTCAGCTTCCAGGATTCCACCCCTCAATAAATCATCATCTCCACTATTTCTGTCCTGTGCCAAGCCCCCATCATTACTCTCCTGGGCCAGTGTAGTAGCACCTCTCACCTCTCTGCTTCCTCTCTTGCCCCAGCTACAACACGTTCTTTATAGAGGGACCAGAGTGAACCAGAGCATTTTACCTTCCTGATTCAAACAATTAAGCAGCTTTTCATCACTCTCAGAAAAAAAAAATCTGTTCATCCTTGCTTTTATCAGCATCTTCATAGTCCAGTCACTGGCTGCTGTCTCTCTGCCAGCATCTCACTCCATCTTACATGTGTAGTACACTAATTTTTTGATTCCTTCCATACCAAGTCATTTCAGTTAGTTCCTTAGTGTTTGTCCCTCTGCTTATCTTATGTGTAACTTACTGCTTTTCACTTGAGCTGGCTCCTTGTCAGTCTGATTTCAGCTCTACTTTCATTTCCTCAGACAGCCCTTCCCTATTTTAATTAGCTGCATAGTATTTAGTATTTTCTTTCTTTCCCATTGGATTGTGGGGCATCAAGGAAGGGTTTATTTAGGAAGTAATATTTCAGTGGCGCTTAGGAATGTGTCAAATTGCAGTTAGAGGTGAGGGGAGGAGTTGAGAGTAGTGGCATTCTGGGCAGAAAGAGGTAGAGGCAAGCAAGAATACGCAGAAGTGGTAATACTCCACCCTGGAAGTCAGGTACACGTAGAGAAGTAGTACAATTGCTTACTTCCAGTTTTTCGGGTAAATATAGCTCAGCATTGTTTGCGGTGTTTGTTTTAAAATGTTTTGCTTCAAAGGATATTATAGAAAATTTATTGATTTTTTTTTTTTTCCAGCAAATTGAATTGTTATACTTTGGTAGATTACTATGCTATTCAAACATTGGTTCTGCCACTTATACGTAGTGTTGAAATCTATAGCCCTGAAAGCAAAAAGGTCGTAGTCTATTTGAAAAGTAAGTAAAATAAATGCTGCAAATTCTTTTACTCCCTTATTTGATAAATTATTTGTTTTATAGGTTAGAGATATATTATTTAGTTAAAGTATTGAGTTGGTCTGTGACCTGTACCTAAAATCAAAAAGGTACTGCATGGAATAATGATTTTGCTAACTATTTTGGGAAAAAAACAAAATCAAAACCTAGACTACATATACGGCCTTTAGAAGCATGTGAGAAGAGTACTTATAAAAATCTTATCCACTACTATGATAAGGAATTTAAGAGTATAGGTTTGATTAATTTTTGTTAATGCTTATAAAAAGATGTTATATATTGTCTGAAACACTAATTTTTTTCAGAAAATGTTTATGCATGGACTCCCCCCTTTGATTCCAGGCCTGTGCCCCACTGTATCACTGGAGGACTGAGATGAAGCAGGAAAGAGAGCCTGTGGGAACATGCTTTCTTCAGGACGGAACAAAGACTGTTGAGTATGCTCCATGCAGATCAAGTATGTGTTGGAAGTTGTACTAGCTTTTACCAAGAGGATTGGGAAGCCTAGGCTGTTAAAAATGTGTGTGTGTGTATGTGTTAAAATTTGTAGACATACCATGATGTTTGAGAGAGCAAAATGAAAGCAGTTTTATTAATGTAAAGAAATGTCAAAAAACAGTCAAAGGCTTATCTTTTCTTCCTAAGAACTGTTGTTTTCCTTTTCCTTGGTCAGTAACAATTAACATTTGATTTTGGAAACCTGCATTTTTAGTCACTATTAGTCAAAAGGTGCTGTCTTGAACTTTATCAGAGATGCAGGCCCCACAGCTAATGATTCTGATTCAGCAGGTCTAGATCAGGCCTGGCTACCTGCATTTTTAACAAACTCTACGAGGTAATTCTGATGGAAACCAAAGTTTGAGAGCTCACAGCTTTATATTAATAATGGTGTTAAAAGTTAAAAAAAAATTATATCTTAAGAAGCCAGATTTTTTATAGGAAGATAGAACATTGGGCTCAGGAGTCAGAGTGTGAATTTCCTTGCTTTAATCAGTCTCTTTGTCAGTCTGTTAACTAGACTCACTCTTCTTGATGATCTAAAAGATCTCACCCTGTTCTCTAATATTATTTGAAATTTCCAGTGAAATTTATATTGTGACTAAAGATGACTTTGAGCATTTATAATTTTAATTATGCTTTCCAAACGCTGTATGTTCTTTCCTTCCTGGAGACTGCAGTGCTTTAGCTTCTCCACCATCGTTGAGTTGGCCACCACCCCAGATCTCCATATCAGAAACATAAAAATCTCTTACTGAAATGCAGTATGGTGTTTATACCTGGAGCACTTTTTAGGCCTTTACTCTTTCTGCTTCACTGGTGACTAGGTAGTGTAGTAGAGAAAGTTAATAACAAAGGCACAACATGTAAGATTCTTACTGCTGGACTCTTTTTTCCTCGTCAGGCGACTTCGGACATCAGGTCAAAGGATCAACTTAGTCTTCAAAATTCTAAGCAGTTGAACCTCTGAGAAACTGCAGATCACTTTGCTAAATGCTTGTTTTCTTGGCCTACTGCCTTGCTCCTACTTCTGTAAGTGGGAGGCAAACATGAAAAGAATGATATGTACGTGGAACCACGTCGTTTACTCTGGGAGGGCAGGAGGCGCACAGTGCGCAGGATGGAGGGAACAGGCAGCTTTATCCCCAGTTCCTGACGCCATCTGTGTTGCCACGTTTTGTCGGTGTTTTGGTCACGGTACTGTTCTCTGGTGGCGTGTGGAAAATGGGAGGACTAAATTTGTGTTTTTAATTTTTGTATTGCAAAAATATTCCTATTATGAAAAGATAATTTTGTAGCTCTCAAGGATGAACTAACCATTGTGTGCCATACTTGTAACTTACTGTTTGTGTGGTGGGCACACCTGTAAAATCATCCTTATTCTCCTCCGATACATGTGGGAACCGAGATCTAGACAATTGAAGTCACGGTTTTTTCCTGCATGTTATGGTGCTGAGTGATCTAATGAGGATATAAACCCGGGTCTGTCTTATTCCAGAGGAACCTTTTCCCTGTATTACTAGCAATAGGAAACGTTTGCCATTTCAGCTGCCTTTGTACTAAGCACAGCTTTTCTATAGAGAGTACATTCTGCTCTCACAAGTGCAGGTTTGAATTAATTCCTGATGTAAGAGGACAAGAAACCTTCTGAAAACAAGCATTCTAATGATGATGGTCCCTTGAGGATATACTGCGATGTTTGGCTAGTATTTTTCGTCATTTTGCCTCTTCGCTAATGACCAGTTCTTTTCTTAACATGTATTTAAACGATTAAGACTGTTTGCATGATGTAGCTGCTGCATAATGCCTTCACTTATTTGGTTTAAGCACAGACATTTTAAACTTACTTTCCAAAGTATTTAACATCCAAATCAGGTCAGCAAACTATGACTTGTGAGCCTGTTTTTGTAAATAAAGTTTGACTGGAACATAACCACACCCATTTGTTCACATGCTATTAATATCTACAATGGGAGAGTTGAATTCTTGCCACAGAGGCTGTCTAGCCCCTGAAACATTTATTACCTGGCCCTTTACCGATAATAATACCTCAAGTATGAGAAAAAGCAGAGAAAAATCTAAAAAAAAAAAAAAAAAAATCAAAGTGAATGCCTTCTTCCTAGTAAGTCTGGCTTTCAGTATCTCTTGATCATTGTGTGTACTTTTGGGCTCAACCTTTAAAATATTAAGCTACATGCAGGCCTAAAGTACAAAAGGCAAACGGCCCAGAGGAACACACTCAAGAGTGGGAATCTGAGAACTTGGGTTGTATTCTTATCTGCCGACAACCTGCTTGTCTACAGTCGTGGGTGATTGATCATTAATAAAACACTGATTTAGACAAAAGACTTCAGAGGCAATTTTTGTAGTTTATGGCTTCTTCATACTTCAATAAATTATGTAAGCTAGCCCTATGACTGATTTTACATGGGAATGCCAGTTTTGTAGGGCTACACTGCCAACTTCTTGATAACTGCTTGTTTTGGTGTGGTGGTAGTTTGTGGGTTTGTTGTTGTTCATTTGTTTGTTTATTTGCTTTCATTTTTATTGTGACCTATGTGAATTTATGGAACTTTACTCTCTGTAAAAATTTACCTTATTACTGATTATGTTTGCTTTTGGCTTTTCATTATTATATCTATGCCCGTTCTTGGGCATTGCACAAAAGGCTGAATGTCTTTCTGTTCTAAAAGTGCCTGAACCACAAATCATATGATTTAAATAGTCTTTCAGCTTCAGGCTCAGACCGAGTCTTTGTTCTTTCTACTTTCTGATGATAATATTATTTGCACATAGATTTTTCTCAGGTATCATTTCTAGTTTTCTTTTCTTTCCCTTGATGGTTGCTTGGGGAATTACAAATACACTGCTGGTTTGAGATACTGCAGCCTTAATCGTATAGCCACTCTTCACCTCAGATCCACTCTCTTTTATTTACTAGCAGGTTTGCCATGGTTAAATTCCTTAATTTCTGTGAGCCTTAATTTCCTTAGATATAAGTGGTGACTAATAATACTATCTCTCATAGAATAGGGCTACTGTTATTCTCATAGAATTTTGCTGTGTAAATTTGAAAAGAATTTAAGTGCTTTAGTACAGTACCGGACTCACAGTAAGGGCTTGATAAACACTAGCTGCTCTTACTATCACGATCAGTAACATTAAATATAATATTGTCAGGCTTAACAATTAGGAAAAATATTAACTGTCCATACAAATAAAAACAAAAGCCTTCCCTGAAATAGGTTATAGTCAACAGAAAATTCTTTACATTTGCACTGTTTAATATGTACCTGTTACATTTTTAAAAGACAGTAATGTTTTCTAGTTGGATGTTCTGGGAAACCAAATAAAGTAGATAACTGTACAGTAAGATAATCAAAAAAGGATGTCTTTATAAATAGCTTAAAAGAGTTCCCCAGATGCAACTCGAATAAAGGAAATAAAAGGCTGACTTGAGGTCAGAGCAGAATTCCTTACTATGATTCACTAGACACTGGAAACCCCAGCCCTACATTTTCCCATTCCCTCTTGGTTAGAAAAATTTACATTGGGGGAGCATTATACTCTTGAGGCTATTTTCTAAAAAAATTTCTAAATTTAGATATTAAGTGTGTAATCTTAGGGCAGTTCCCAGGTTTTAAAAATGGGTTCAAAAATTTTGATGGGAGTATTTGACAAAAATTCTTGCAAGTTGTCCTTATGACTGAAAGTAGGTATTTTTGGTTACTGTATTTGGGTGGCAAATACAGGAATATTATATCATAATTATTTAGATATTGTGGCATTGACTACAATAATTCCTTGATGACTAAAGAGTAGCTGTTTTTCATTGCTCTTATTATCCTCAAAATAAAACAAGGAAAAGACTTGCTCACTGTTACCTCTATTCTAGGTACAGTATTACTAGTGATTAGAGCTAATTTAAATTAATTGGCTAATTGTCCCCTTTTGTGAGAACTATGGGAAAGGGGTAATTGTGAAAGAGTAAAACAGTTGAGTCTGTCATCATTTGGAATATACTTAAAAGTGTCATGTTTTAAAAAGTTGGCTTTCTAAATGTGTTTTCAGGGTATATTTTGCTCTCTGCAGAAAATTCAACTAGGCCATCTCCCTAAATTCTGAACTATGTTTTTTTCAGATTTGTTGTTGTTGTTGGCTATAAATGTATTGGAATGCAGATATCTGCTTATTAGTCTTCATAATAACTTAGCAAAGACCTAGCAACTGTAGGGGAATAATAGTAAGAATTAGAAATTTCAGATTGGAGTTTTTAACTCAAAGATCATGACTCATCATTGTTAAATGAAATCAAAGAATGGGTCATAACCAGTTTTTTAAAAGATGGAATGAAATACAATGCGTGTTATGTTGGGTTGTGTGAGCTATGATATAAACTATAATCTTTCTGTATAAAAATAAAGTTTGAAATCCACTATCTTAGATGATCTTTCTGCCCCTTGCTGACTGGTCTAGTTACTTTCATCTCTCTGTGTTGCCATTTCTGATGAATGGGTGTTGATAAACATGCCTACTAACTTTTTAAGAATGTGTTAATAACCCATTAAGAACCTGAATGAATGAACACTCTCCAAGACTAGTACATTATCTTACAGTGATATCAGATTTTTCTCATGTTTTGTTTTGTGTTATTTGTTTGTTTTTGGGTTTGTGTATATTTCCAATCTTTTTATTTTAGAAAATATTGATGCTGATGGACAGGGATTTTGTCAAGGAGGATTCAGCATTGATTTTACTAAAGTAAGTTCTCATTTAAGACTGAATGAGATTCAGATCTACCTTGTTATCTAAACCATGGTTAAAAATTATTGGATAATACTTCGTATTCTCTGTAACTATTACCTGTTTTATGGAAACATCTAATAAAAATTACCCATGCATTTGATATCCTTTGCTTGATACTGTTCTCTCCCTAGGAGACGTTGCTTATTTGAAATATTCATCAAAAAGGGAATGGAAAATAGTAGAAAATCTCCTTAGCAGAAGATAGACAGCAATTATGACTTAATATTAAAACTTCCAGTTGGATAGATTTACAGACTGTTATAGTAAAGCTTTCTATTTTTGCCTGAAATTGAGTTTTCATAAAAGCTATCAATGGGAGTTTTTACAAATCAGGGTTTAGTTAATAAAAGTTGAAAAACATGCATGTTTGCCATCTATTATGTGCCCATAGGCAATAAATAAAGATGAAGAAGTTTAATTACTGTAAGAAATCTCATATATAGGGCTTTATGTATTTTTAACTAAGCTGATATGCTCTCTAGAGTTGATAATTTTTCATCATTTTTTAAAAAATAAGAATTCCATGTATATTTTCAAAGGAAATTTTTCTTAAATATTTTATATAATTTACTTTTGTCTTTGTGTGGTTTTTTGTGGGATATATGAGCATTTTGAATAACAAATTGAGAAAATTAATTACTCCTAGAGAAGTCTCAAAAACACATTGCTTGAATAAAAGTAGAGCTTTCTTAGAAAACTTAATATGACTTAGAAAATGTAAGCAAAGTACCTTAAATTTACTAAAAGCACAGAAACTATAATCATGGTTCAGAGAAACTAATAAAGCATTTTCTTATTTTTATAAATTTATATTTTTAATCTTAAATATTAGGTACTAATAATTTTAGTTAACTCTCCTTATCAAGCAGTTAATTTTAATTCACTCAGTTTGAAACTCATAATTCAAAATTTATTCATAATTACTCATAATTTAAAATTTAAGGAAGCAGAACAAAGAGAGGTAAAGTGTATTAACACATAAAAGGTTTCAACTTGGATGATGTATTTTCAAATAGATGTATTAAAACAAGAAGTGTTCATAGTTTCTGTACTTAAACCAATACAACTATAACTCCAGAAATATTCCCATACCATGAATAGTCTTTGCTAAATTAACTGCTGTCTTCAACTCATTTCGAAAAGTGGTGTCATTTTAAAGCAGACAACTTAGAAATATCTTTTACATAGCCAAGGCAGGAGATTGTTGAAAGCTTCAAAGGCTGTATGTGTATTTGGAGAAAGTTTTTCTCTTTTCTCCAGTGAGAAGAAATTTTTAAAATATGCTCAAAACACTATCTTGAATTAGATACTTGTAAATTATTACAGATATAAGAAATGTTAGTCAAGTGTAATTTGTATACATAACATACCCTGAAAAATGTACCCTCAAACCTCACTCCTGTTTAGATCTACATGACACTACAAATTTTGCTTTAGCTTAAAAAAAATTTAATGATTATTAGAAAGGAAATTTGTCAGTGTAGTCACAAATGTAATAAACAAAATTAAGGAGTGACTTTTTTTCTTACTGTAACTAATAATACTTTGCTGACAGTACTTCATACCAAGTATGTGAAGCAGTCAAGATCTACAGAATCTGTATGTATATATGTATTTGTATATTTTCATATATTAAATGAATATAGGCCTCCTTTTTAATAGTTATTGTATTGTGTTTTAGAAAAGGTACAGTGAAAATTATGGAATCACCTGGGTTTAAGATTTATGATTTTGTTTGCTTTAATGTATATGCATATATATGTCATATATACATGAATGTGTAGCTTTTATGTTTATTATATTGCTCTCAGTTTTTAAAGCTATCTGTTTTAAAATATATATCTTTTTGTTTGATTTAATCTAGGCTGACAGAGTACTTCTTGGTGGTCCTGGTAGTTTTTATTGGCAAGGTAGGTTAATCTTTTTTAAAAATTACCCAGTAATGACTATATTTCAGACTCATCTGGCTTATCATGTATCTTTGCTGCTGCTGCTGCTGCTAAGTCGCTTCAGTCATGTCTGACTCTCTGCAACCCCATAGACGGCAGCCCACCAGGCTTTGAGACTTTTCAAATTATTTAAAAGAAAGAAATGAAAAAAAATTAAATGGATAACCACTATCTATATATAATTATTTTAAAAAGGACTGCAACATCATATAAGGTATATGTAAAATATATAACAATATATGACATATGCATTTCTAGTAGAAAATAAACTAAATATTTTAAAAGTAAATTATAAAGTAATTTAAAGTAATTAATTTTTATTGCTTATATACGTCATCTCTGTACTTTAGAGGAAATTATATAATTAATCATTAGGAAGTATGAGGAGCTGTAGGTAAATTGTGGCCTTCCAAAAGCTCATGGTTTTAAAATTAATTTGCACATTAGATTATTGATGTGGTTATTTTCTCATTAACCACTGACATCAAGAATGATTTCTTTGTATTTGGGAAGTTGTAAAAATAGAGGATCTTACTAAATTTCAAAAGAATATATTAGCATTGGTGATTGAAGTAAAAATCTGCATTCTTTAGTCATTTCCAGAGGATTAATAAAATTGCCATTTGAACAAATGTATAACAGGTCATTATTTTCTTAACTATATCTGCTTATTTGATTTATGTTTCACTTATCATTAGAAACATAATTATTTATTTAGTCAATATATTCATATGTTTATTTTCTGTTAAAAAGTACCATTTACCAAATCAAGACTTTTTTGTTTATTGGTATTCTGTTATTCAAGCATTGCCAATATTTGGAAGAACTGGAAAATCTCTGACTATATTGATTTGCAAGTACTTTCTGATTCTGAATTTTACTTCTGTATTCTGCTCTGTGCTTTCTTTACTTGTTTCCTTATAGGAAAACCTGTGCTTTTGCTTTATAGAAAGGGAACTAAAGAAAGAGATTTGCTGAAGGAAAAACAAGGTGGAAGGAAAATAAGGAATGAAAAGTGGGAATAAGTGAGAAATTGGAAGGGATGGCAAAGGAGAAAAAGAAAAATCAGGCAAAGAGGATCAACATGACACATATTAACTAAAACTGAAAGATTTGAATTTCTGTGAATTATACCTCTATTGGAAGATGAAATGATGTAGGAGAATTATACTTGAGTTTTGCAGCCTTACAATAAAAATGAAAATAGCAGTTCTAATTATATGTAAGAAAATATATATTAATGCTTTCTAGTTAGCTATAAAACATGGGTTCATTTTCCTCTTTGCTGCTAGGTATATCATTCAGTGGAAGAGAAGGAAGTGTCTCATGGGCATGTGTGGGAACCAAAGATGGATTTTTTGATTCTCGGTCAGGACTTTTTAAGAGACACAATTGTGAATATATTAAAATTACTTGTTCTTTTAATACTTTGAATATTGCACAATGCAGGCATTCCTGTTTATTATAAATTAGCACAGATACTATTGATTTATTATAAATGGTATATAATATGTTACTAAAAACTCAGTGACTGGGCAGATAATATTTTAATAAGATTAAAATCAGCATGTTTCATTGGGAATACATAAGATATTAGGATGAATTTTCCCATAGATCTCAGAATTGTCTCTGTAAGAATAGAGAAAATGATAATGATGTTTTATTCCAAAGACATGATAAATGTTCCTGTGTTCTTTGATTCAGCAAATATTTAAGGAATCTCTCCTATGTGTTAGATACCATTTAGGCAAGATGATGGGATTCCCCAATTGCTCAAGCAGTAAAGAATCCACCTGCAATGATGCAGGAGATGTGGGTTTGATCCCTGGGTTGAGAATATTCCCTGGAGAAGGAAATGGCAACCCACTCCAGTGTTCTTGCCTGGAAAACCCCATGGACAGAGGAGTCTGGTGGGCTGCTGTCCATGGGGTCGCAAAGAGTCAAGACACAAGTAAGCACACACACACGCAGGCAAAGATAATAAATTAGAGATCCGGACAGAAAGTGTTCTGCCCTACAAACTCAGCGTATGTGACTGGAAAAATTGGAACTAAACTGATAATCTTTAGCTATTACGATTTTCTTTCTGAAATAGCAGAAATGAAGAGATTGTTTTCCATATGTTACGGAGATGGCATTTAATAAATCAAACAGCCTTTCTTGGGTACAAGGAGGCAATCTGACTTTCATGTAGGTGTCTGGCTTTCTTGTGTACTCGATAACTTAAGGTTGTGAAGAAAATGCAGTCACTCATTCAGGCTGCTGCATAAAGGTGTCCAAATAGCTCATTAAGATTGACAAACCATTAGCCAGACTCATCAAGAAACAAAGGGAAAAAAATCAAATCAATAAAATTAGAAATGAAAATGGAGAGATCACAACAGACAACACAGAAATACAAAGGATCATAAGAGACTACTACCAGCAATTATATGCCAATAAAATGGACAACGTGGAAGAAATGGACAAATTCTTAGAAAAGTACAACTTTCCAAAACTGAACGAGGAAGAAATAGAAAATCTTAACAGACCCATCACAGGCACAGAAATTGAAACTGTAATCAAAAATCTTCCAGCAAACAAAAGCCCAGGTCCAGATGGCTCCACAGCTGAATTCTACCAAAAATTTAGAGAAGAGCTAACACCTATCCTACTCAAACTCTTCCAGAAAATTGCAGAGGAAGGTAAACTTCCAAACTCATTCTATGAGGCCACTATCACCCTAATACCAAAACCTGACAAAGATGCCACAAAAAAAGAAAACTACAGGCCAATATCACTGATGAACATAGATGCAAAAATCCTTAACAAAATTCTAGCAATCAGAATCCAACAACACATTAAAAAGGTCATACACTATGACCAAGTGGGCTTTATCCCAGGGATGCAAGGATTCTTCAATATCCGCATATTAATCAATGTAATACACCACATTAACAAATTGAAAAATAAAAACAATATGATCATCTCAATAGATGCAGAGAAAGCCTTTGACAAAATTCAACATCCATTTATGATAAAAACTCTCCAGAAAGCAGGAACAGAAGGAACATACCTCAACATAATAAAAGCTATATATGACAAACCCACAGCAAACATTATCCTCAATGGTGAAAAATTGAAAGCATTTCCTCTAAAGTCAGGAACAAGACAAGGGTGCCCACTTTCACCATTACTATTCAATATAGTTTTAGAAGTTTTGGCCACAGCAATCAGAGCAGAAAAAGAAATAAAAGGAATCCAAATTGGAAAAGAAGAAGTAAAACTCTCACTATTTGCAGATGACATGATCCTCTACATAGAAAACCCTAAAGACTCCACCAGAAAATTACTAGAACTAATCAATGATTATAGTAAAGTTGCAGGATATAAAATCAACACACAGAAATCCCTTGCATTCCTATACACTAATAATGAGAAAATAGAAAGAGAAATTAAGGAAAATTCCATTCACCATTGCAACGAAAAGAATAAAATGCTTAGGAATATATCTACCTAAAGAAACTAAAGACCTATATATAGAAAACTATAAAACAC
Source organism: Bos mutus (assembly GCF_027580195.1). NCBI lineage: Eukaryota > Metazoa > Chordata > Mammalia > Artiodactyla > Bovidae > Bos > Bos mutus. The sequence goes on from NC_091618.1 coordinate 126,319,526, forward strand.
CGGTGAAAGAAATCAAAGAGAACACTAATAGATGGAGAAATATACCATGTTCATGGATTGGAAGAATCAATATAGTGAAAATGAGTATACTATCCAAAGCAATTTATAGATTCAACGCAATCCCTATCAAGCTACCAACGGTATTCTTCACAGAGCTAGAACAAATAATTTCACAGTTTGTGTGGAAATACAAAAAACCTCGAATAGCCAAAGCTTTCTTGAGAAAGAAGAATGGACGTGGAGGAACCAACCTGCCTGACTTCAGGCTCTACTACAAAGCCACAGTCATCAAGACATTATGGTACTGGCACAAAGACAGAAATATAGATCAATGGAACAAAATAGAAAGCCCGGAGATTAATCCACGCACATATGGACACCTTATCTTTGACAAAGAAGGCAAGAATATAAATGGATTAAAGATAATCTCTTTAACAAGTGATGCTGGGAAAACTGGTCAACCACTTGTAAAAGAATGAAACTAGAGCACTTTCTAACACCATACACAAAAATAAACTCAAAATGGATTAAAGATCTCAACGTAAGACCAGAAACTATAAAACTCCTAGAGGAGAACATAGGCAAAACACTCTCTGACATATATCCCAGCAGGATCCTCTATGACCCACCTCCCAGAATATTGGAAATAAAAGCAAAAATAAACAAATGGAACCTAATTAAACTTAAAAGCTTCTGCACAACAAAGGAAACTCTAAGCAAGGTGAAAAGACAGCCTTCAGAATGGGAGAAAATAATAGCAAATGAAGCAACTGACAAACAACTGATCTGAAAAATATACAAGCAACTCCTGCAGCTCAATTCCAGAAAAATAAATGACCCAATCAAAAAATGGGCCAAAGAACTAAATAGACATTTCTCCAAAGAAGACATACAGATGGCTAACAAATACATGAAAAGATGCTCAATATCACTCATTATCAGAGAAATGCAAATCAAAAGCACTATGAGGTACTGTTTCACGCCAGTCAGAATGGCTGCGATCCAAAAGTCTACAAGCAATAAATGCTGGAGAGGATGTGGAGAAAAGGGAACCCTCTTACACTGTTGGTGGGAATGCAAACTAGTACAGCCACTATGGAGAACAGTGTGGAGATTCCTTAAAAAACAGGAAATAGAACTGCCTTATGATCCAGCAATCCCACTGCTGGGCATACACACTGAGGAAACCAGAAGGGAAAGAGACACGTGTACCCCAATGTTCATCGCAGCACTCTTTATAATAGCCAGGACATGGAAGCAACCTAGATGTCCATCAGCAGATGACTGGATAAGAAAGCAGTGGTACATATACACAATGGAGTATTACTCAGCCATTAAAAAGAATACATTTGAGTCGGTTCAAATGAGGTGGATGAAACTGGAGCCTATTATACAGAGGGAAGTAAGCCAGAAAGAAAAACACCAATACAGTATACTAACGCATATATATGGAATTTAGAAAGATGGTAATGATAACCCTATATATGAGACAGCAAAAGAGACACTGATGTACAGAACAGTCTTTTGGACTCTGTGGGAGAGAGGGTGGGATGATTTGGGAGAATAGCATTGAAATATGTATAATATCATATATGAAACGAGTCGCCAGTCCAGATTCGATGCATGATACTGGATGCTTGGGGCTGGTGCACTTGGACGACCCAGAAGGATGGTATGGGGAGGGAGGAGGGAGGAGGGTTCAGGATGGGGAACACATGTATGCCTGTGGCGGATTCATTTCGATATATGGCAGAACCAATACAATATTGTAAAGTTTAAAAATAAAATTAAAATAAATAAATAAATTAAAAAAAAAAAAAAAAATCAGGTTTAACCAATTATGAAAGTAAAAATAATTTCAGTAGATTTTTCAAGTTCTAACTTGAAATTTGGTTGGGAAACAATCCTTGATTTTATGATTCCATTTATTTAACAATGACTTTTTAGTGAATTAAATTCTGTATTTATAAATTTTTGCTTTTTAGCAGAGATTAAATACTAGCCTTGAATAGAAATAATTGTGACTTAAAAATAATAAAATTTCAGATTTAGGATCATGAAGAGTTGTTTAAGGCTAATAAGCAGAAATATTTATATCTAATCTCTTTCCTTTCATGCAGGTGCTATCCATCATCTGCATCATAAGATTCTGCTAGAAAATTGTCAATTATTTTATATATTGTTTTCAGGACAGCTCATTTTAAATTATAATTTATTTTATATATTTCTTTCAGGTCAACTCATTTCTGATCAAGTAGCAGAAATTGTATCTAAATATGACCCCAAAGTTTACAGCATCAAGTATAATAACCAGTTAGCAACCCGGACTGCACAAGCTATTTTTGATGACAGTTATTTGGGTAGGTAAAATCGAAATATGGATTCACTTTCTGGTGTTGCGGTAGATTTGTCCTATATTTGCATATGCTGCTTTCAGTAGAAAAATCTTTTCTGTGAAATAGATTAAGATTTTCTTAAAATAAGGAACATATAATTTCAAATTGTTATTGAGTACCTAGATTATGTTGTATTTCAGTAGCTGAAATTAAAGGCATGATTATTTACACAGTGATAATAATAATGGATAGTCTTTAAGATGTGCTTGCTGCATTCTGGATGTTGTTCTAAGAGCTTTATCGTTAATAACTCATTTATCCTCACAAGTCTGTGACAGTGTGCTGTTATTACTCCCATTTTATAGATAAAGACACTGAGGCACAGAGAGGCAAAATAAAGTCTGAAGTCTTTGCCTAAAGTCTTCCACTTATAACTTTGCTTTTCTCAGATTCCAACCCAGGCAGTCTGATTCTTGAACTTCTATTCACTGTATTAAACTACAGTTTTGGTTTAGGATTTATTTACTTTTGTTCTAAGTTTCTCTTATTCATTAAACCAAGTATACATGACAGAAATAGTATTTTGCTGATTGAGAAAATCTGTTCTTTGTTACTCCTTTACGCCAGATTGCAAATTTGCCCTGTTTTTAACTGACTCCTTTGTAAAGTTGATAAAACAGTCTTATATTTCTAACAGAGATATACTATTTGATTATTTAGCGCCCTTATTTTCTTCAAGATTCATTTATCATGCACATGTGAACCCATTTCTCCTAGAGGACAAAATATTACATAATTAAAGGAATTAGTTGAAGGTATTTTCCAGGAAAGCTTAGCCTGCAAATAAGTTGAAGATAATCAGTTCTGCTCTGATGGTGTTTTACCTTTGGTTCCTCTTTAGGTTACTCAGTGGCCGTCGGAGATTTCAACGGTGATGGCATAGATGGTACGACGTGCTTGAACTAGATTTAATCGTCTTTAAAAAATTTAGACTACGCATTTGAAACAGGTGGCACTGAAAAATTTCAGCAGTTAAAGAGTTTTGAAACTGAGCATGGTCCCGGGTAAATCTCTTTTAGGTAGCCAAGGGAGCTGAGCACCTCAGCGACCTCTGTCTGCTCTCAGTTCCAGCTGTTTCTTCGGCTCTTTCCTTCTTACGTGTGGTGGGTTCAGTTCTCTTGGGGAGGCACAGTTTAATAGTTCCTGCTTTCTTTGGACACATCATCTGTAACTTTCTGGGCTCTGTCTATATCTTCTCTTTGTCCGTTTTCAGAGCTCAGTCTTGGGAGCCTAGACTTGGCCTGATTTGATCACGTTTCTGTATCATTGCAGCCTCAGCCTTGTTTCACTTGACTCTGGATTATTTTTTATTACTGTATGTACAGCTTTTCTTCATCCTTAAGCCCTTTTCTCTTGTCTGCTCTCTTTCACAAGATTATAAATACCTTAAGGGCACACATGCATTTATTTGAAGTCTTCAAGAATCTTTCCATATTTTGTAAAGATTTGATTTTGTGGTTAAAATCAATGCTTGGGTCATTTATTATGGAGTCCCAAGTTTTTAAGATCTCATATTTACTGTCTACTGAAATAACAAAACTTAAAGCTGTCTGACATAGCCACTTACTGTTGGAGTTGCCAGTATTGGTCTTAAAAAGAAGTAATTTTTTTCTTTTCAGACTTCGTTTCAGGAGTTCCAAGAGCAGCGAGGACTTTGGGAATGGTAGGAAACTTAAAAGGTATTTTCTAAAAAATCTCTGGGTTATTTTGTATTTTACTCTATTTCATATGCTTTTGTTTTTCTTGCACAGGTTTATATTTATGATGGGAAAAACATGTCCTCCTTACACAATTTTACTGGTGAACAGGTATGCTTTTGAAATATTGTGGGGTTTGTTTTTTTTTTGTTTATTTTTTCACTTAACATTTTGACACCAACACTTCCTACTATCTTTAACAACTTTTCTTGGTAATATTCCGAGGGTTTAATATTTAATATATAGTAACTATTGGTTTAATAGTGGATATTATAAATATAAAATAGGCTTTAAATATTTCACCTTTGTTTTAACCAGAGTAATTTATTTAAGCAAACCCTTTTGTAATTGTTAACAATAGTTTTTTAAAAAAGGAAATACAAAATCAAATTGAACACATAACAAAACTAAAAAATTTCCTTTTTGTTTGCTAATAACATTAAATTCTCTTTTAAAGAATGATCTATGCTTTTTTTTTTTTTTAAAGAATGATCTCTCTAAAGAATGACCTTTTAATTTTATTAGATGTAAAACAAAGCATGGCCAAGATGTGTTAAGTATAGATATTACAAGTAAACTTCATTTGTACTATATGAAATACAACATTCTTCAATTACTAATTAGTACTTTTAAGTACTAGACATTCTCTATAATTATAGGTGTTTTACAATATTCTCTTTTGTATGTCTCAAAGAATGAAATGGTAAGTTAGTATAGGAATACCATGTTTTCGTTAATAATGAAATGCATTTCGTTATTAATACATTTCATAGATTCTGCTTGTTTTTTTTACAAACTGAAAGTTTGTGGCAACCCTGAGTTGTCAGATGATGGTTAGTATTTTTTAGTGATAAAGTATTTTAAGATGAAGATACATACATTGTTTTTTTAGACATAATGATATTGCACACTTATAGACTATAGTAAAGTTTAAATGCTATATGTATGGGAAACCAAAAAATTTGTGTGACTCACTTTATTGGGCTGTTCAGTTTGTTGCGGTGGTCTGGTCTGGAACTGAACTTACAGCATCTCCGAGGTGTACCTGTAACAATAAAGGAAAACTTAAATCAGTGGTAGAAAAAAGCATCTCCTAGTTTGCACATCTAGGATTTAAGCCCACTTCTTGTTCAGTTGAGACTGTTTGGCTTTGCGAGAGGATTGATAGGCTGGGAAACTAGACTCGAGGTCCCCAGGAACGTCCCGCTTGTGTGGCCGTCAGGGTTGACATGTGCAATTATCAGCTGTTACGGCTGTGGCAGGGGCGGCTATCCCTTTGTGCTGTTGTGGCTTCTTGTCCTCAAGCAGCTTCTGCAGTCGGGTGCCCGTGTGTGTCTCTGGGTCTTGTACTTGGTCCCTGATGCTTTCTCTTTGTCCTCAGCTCTTTTGTGGAGGAAAGCAGGGTTTGCATTCGGACTGACCTGGGTTCTCACTACTCAGTCTTACTGCATTGGATACAGTGTTTAGCATTGTCAATCTGATGGCTTACGTACAAAAATAGGGATCCTGGTAGCTTCCTTATGGGGATGTGGTGAAAATCCAAGGGAAAAACTTCAATGATAATAACACAGGACAAGACTTTTCTCAGTCAGTGACATCCTTTCTTTGCAGTTTCAGGCCCAGTAACCTGAGAGACCACAATCCAAGAGTAGTATTCTGTTAAATTCCAGCCAGCACTTTATCATGGTACCCCTAATACAGCACACTTCATTACACATGTTCTGACCTTGTGATTCAACACAGACTTTGTCTTTCATTTTCTCAGTTACACTGTATAAATTCAAAATAGATTAACCTGGGAATCTCCCTCCTGATAGCTCAGCTAATCGAATTTTGGAAGATTTACTAACCACTTTTAGTAAGTGGTTTGTTGATTCATCTTTCATTTTAGTTCATCTTTAGTCTGTCATCACTCCTAGTTTTGTTTTGTATGTTGGAATCTGTTTAGAACTTTTTTTTTTCACATGTATTTCCAGCCAGACTGCTCTGTCTATGATGGCCAGCAGTCTCCTGTGGTGAGGAGAGGACATTCCTTCTCTGCAAAACAAGCCCATGATAAACCCAAGCACATTTGTACTACATGCAATTTAAAAGCAAAACCACTGGCACATAATTGATTGAGATGTGAAACAAAAAGGAACTCCATTCTGTATCTTTCCAAACAGTAATTTCTTTTGAGTTGTAGTGGTTTCACATAGGAAGAACTATTTGCTGCTGCTGCTGCTAAGTCGCGTCAGTCGTGTCGGACTCTGTGCAACCCCATAGACGGCAGCCCACTAGGCTCCTCTGTCCCTGGGATTCTCCAGGCAAGAACACTGGAGTGGGTTGCCATTTCCTTCTCCAATGCATGAAAGTGAAAAGTGAAAGTAAAGTCGCTCAGTCATGCCCGACTCTTAGCGACCCCATGGACTGCAGCCTACCAGGCTCCTCTGTCCATGGGATTTTCCAGGCAAGAGTACTAGAGTGGGTTGCCATTGCCTTCTCCAAAACTATTTATGACCTATTAAAATTAGTATTTATTATTTTTACTGCTCTGGCATCATTTATAACTTCTTGTGTTCAGTTGAAATGTCTTGTCTGTCTTTCTGGTAGTGTGTCTGGTGTCTTTGGGTAAGTAGAGAGGACAGGAGATAGGAGGTGAGGCCTCAGGAGGAGCCTTGATTGTACTTGGACTTGTGAATGGCGTGTGCTGAAGACACTGGAATGTCTTCCAAGACACATTGCTGTCTTGCCAGTAAATCTAGGAAAGTATACAAGCCTCATTAACTGACGGTCATTGTTTTGGTAGAATAAACAAAAGAAGAAACTTAGATTGAAACACTATATGCAGAGAAAAAAGTAATCCTTTCTATTTGGTAAATACACAACAAATATTAATTTTCTAAATTAGTTGGATGAAATTGTAAACATTTCATTTTCATCTCATTATCCAGATGGCTGCATATTTTGGATTTTCTGTCGCTGCCACTGACATTAATGGGGATGAGTAAGTTTTAAAAAATGTTTTCAGAAACAGTTTTCCTCTTGTGTTTATGAATGCTTTACTAAAACTAAACATTTTTCCTTCTGTTTCTCTGTCTCCTTCCCACTAATCTTCCTATTTAAGGAACCAATTTGATGCAGCCTTAATCACGAATACTAGAAAATCTTTATGTTGTTAATAATTCCTTTCAATAGCTTTTATAGTATGAAGGAATAAAATAATCTTACGAATTACTCGTAGTTTCTTAAAAGAACTGAAGGAAGGTTTGAATTAGAAATGGTCATTTCAAATGTGGCCTTAAGAGAGGTAGAAAGAGGAAAACTTGAGTTTCAACTAAGAAAGAAAATGATTATTAATAGTCACATGGAATTTGATCTTGCCTTCGTGAAAACGATTCTGTTGTTTTAGTTACGCAGATGTGTTTATCGGCGCACCTCTCTTCATGGATCGCGGTTCTGATGGCAAACTCCAGGAGGTGGGGCAGGTCTCGGTGTCTCTGCAGAAAGCTTCGGGGGACTTCCAGACCATCAAGCTGAATGGTTTTGAGGTCTTTGCAAGGTTCGGCAGCGCCATAGCCCCTTTGGGAGATCTAGACCAGGATGGCTTCAATGGTAAGGAGTGTGAAGAGCCGAAGGTCCCTGATTTTCTGTGGCCACTTGAAAAAGTCCTATACCCTATTTATAGAAGCTCACACGAGCAAACCTCCTTCCTGGAAGGAAGGATTTGAGTGACACACTAGGTTCAACGACAGGTTGTTCATTTCCCTTAAAAATCAGAGGGGAATTTTCAAAAACTGACTCTCATGAGTTATTATACATGCAGCTCAAATTAGAGCATCAGAGTGGTTAATTTTTGAAAGGCACTTGCATTCCCAGGGAGCCCAGTGTGAGCTGGTGATTTTTTTGTTTATGTCCTGCTTAGCAGCAGTGCCCTCTGCTGTCCATTCAGATACAAGTGTAAAAAATGCTCCCAGGCCTATTGTCAAGGCAGTGCTGACCCTAATGCCTCCTTCAAAGGTATGATTTGATACTAATATTTTTAAAGCCGTAATTTTGTTGTGGCTATCCAGAATATTCTGAGGGAGGTTGTATCTCCCTTCACAGGGACAGATAAAAAAGGTATACGTTCACTTTTATCACAGTCCCACTTAATAATTTAATTAATAGCTATAGATAGCTTTAAAAATCAAAGTTGGCTTCTGCTATAGAGTGAAATGTAGATTACAAATCACCAAGATTTTTTTCAAAAAGGAATGATACTAATAATCTTCCCAGAGGTCACAAAATGGAGAGTTGAACCATGGGTTTGTTTGTATAATCAACAGTATATAGGGATATCCCCCCCAAAATGACAAGAAAGTTATAAATTAAGATGAAAACCTCAAAAAAGACAGATGACTCTCAAATCTCCCAATTAGTAGTAGAAAAGGAAAATGTTTGTTTGGCCTCAAGACTCCTCCTGCCACGTGGGTAGTGTTATGTCACGTGCTGAAAGTATCATCTCTCACCCTAGAAGTTTTCATTGTTAGTGGAAAAACTACTCAAGGGGACATTTTGCCTCCTAAAATAATCTTAAAGGTTGTTTTTTACCACCAGGAGAACATAAATGGAATTCTAGTATAAAACTCAATGTAGAACTTGAGAAGAATACTATAGAACAGATCAAATCATTAACTTTTGATAACAAAAACTACCTAGAAAACAGGGCCAGATTCGAAGTTCTACCTTGAGTAAATTTAACAGGTTCTTTGCTGAGGATGGGCCTGTCTCCAGGCATTTTGGGAAAACCTGGACATGTTTGCCTTCACCCTGTTTTGAGAATATTCCAGCCACTTTAAAGAACGTTTCTTTAATATCGTAATCCAGATAGCGTCTCATCTTGCTTTCCCTATTCCTATTAAAATGTACTGTGAACACAAAAATTATAAGCAGTGATAGCTAAAAAATATCAAAGTTTTATAACAGTTTTACAAAGAGATTTTACTTTTAGAGCTAGATACCATTGAGGATGATTTTTTCTTTTTTTGCTCCCAAAGTGTCTCCTGAGGTCTTATTGTCCCATATAGTCTGTATGTGTGTGTGTATTAGTTATAACCTGGATCTTTTCCTTATTCAGACCTGATCACATTGACTCTTTTTTTGTCTTTGCTCCTATTTTCCTCTCTTTCCACTTAACACCCACTGGGAAAACCCTAGGTATGATCAAGAGGGATACTGAAAACAATAATAAAATTATGTTCCACAATTACGTGGAGTTTTTGTCAATACTTCTCCAGAAAGGCAGAGGGGGAAAAGCACAGAAAAAGAAACTAAAATGATCAAAGGAGTAGATTGATTACATGAAAAAGGAGGGCTCTCCAGACTAGACAGATACCAGCCAAGAGAAGACATGATTAGAATATACAAAATAACAAAGGTTTAGGAAAGGTAAAGAGAATTTTTTTAAAACTGTCTCTCAGTAGTAGAGCCATCTTCTGTTGGAAAATTGTATTTTAATAAAAACTTTCTTAGTGCATATGTCAATTTAGAATTTATATTTATCTTTTAAAACTTAAAGAAAGATAAAGAAGAACTTTTACGTAATTTTAAAACTACTTTTTATTTAAGGATAACAAATTCTTAGTTGGTGCTTACTGCAAGCTAAGCACTGTAGTAAGTGCTAAAAATGAGAGGATGAATTAGAGCCCATCCATGTCCTTAAGGAATTTAGCATCAATAGGAGAAAGTTTAATATGAACAAGTAAACACTAGAAAGTAGTCATCACAGTGTTTGAGATATTCCTGGGTATAACCGTCTTAAAAAATGAGTGACGAGGTGTCTTTGATGTCTCGGGAGGTTACGTTGAGGGGGTGAAACCACTTCAGGTATATTAAGAAAACTGAGGCAGTTTGAAATGGCTGGTATTTAGGGGCTGTTATAAGCAAGATGAACACATCTTTGTTCTTAGGAAATTTATGTTTTGTAGAGGACCAATAGCGTAAACACATAAAGGGGAAATTCAGGTAGTGATAAAGGCCGTGGGTTTAGACAAACAAAGGCAAGGTGATGTGATAGAGAGTGCCTAGACAGAGGAAGGAGAAGCTGTTACTCCACAGACGGGCCAGGGAAGAACGCTCTGCCAGTTTGGACAAACAGTAGGAGCAAAGCTTGAAAAGCTCTGGAGCAAGAGCCTATAAAGCAGAGGGCACAGCAAGTATAAATCCAGAGATGGGGGCTAACCTGGTGAGTTTAAAGGCCAGGATTGGTAGGAAGATCTGGGGTTGGGTTAGAGGTGGGGTGATGAATGGACAAACTAGGTGGCATTTGAATGCTTGGGGAAATAATTGAAGGATTTTTAAGAAGGAAAGTGACATGATATTAACATTTGGCAGTCTTGAGGAGAATGGATTATAGAGGCAAGAGTAGAAGTGGGAGGCACTTAGACTCCTTTAGGGGTCCAGGCAAAGGATGAGAATGGCTTGTCCAGTGTGGGGCCAGAAAGGTAGAGGGAAGTGGATATAGTATTCATAATATATTCTGGAGTTAAGAAAGGTTATAGTGACCATTTGGTTGGTTGGTTGGTTGTTTTTTTTTTTTTTTTTTCTTTTTAAGAATTTCAAACTTTAAAAAAAATTTCAGTATAAATTGATTAAGATAGAGATGAAATCATAGCGTTCATGTCTCTGAACCAGATTGACTTCTCAAAAAACAAAACAAAAAACCCCCAAACCATGCCCAATTAAATTAACAAGAATTTTGAGAGCTAGAATGAACCTTAGATGAATATTTGGACATGTCCCCTCCTCTCTGTTTTAAGGATGAGTCATTTGAGGTCAAGAAAAGTTAAGTGATTTGTCCAAGATCAGACCCAGAATATATGGCTCCAAGTTAATGTCATTTCCATACTGTTTGCTTGAATCTCCTTGAGTTTGGTTTTTGCTTTTAAGAGTACCCTACTGAAGTTTGATATTTATCATGGTATCAATACATGGATTCTAAAGATGTTAGGATCTTCTCCACAGAAATAATGATGAGTACTATGACTTATTTTCTCCATCTATTCTCTCCTCCCTCCCACTCTCATATCTTCTTTACCTTCCCCCTACCCCTTTCCCCCCTCCTTACTCTCCCCCTCTTCCTTTTCCCCCTCAGATATTGCAATTGCTGCTCCATATGGGGGTGAAGATAAAAAAGGAATTGTTTATATTTTCAATGGAAGACCCACAGGCTTGAATGCAGTACCGTCTCAGATCCTTGAAGGGAAGTGGGCAGCTCGGAGCATGCCACCAAGCTTTGGCTATTCCATGAAAGGAGCCACGGATATAGACAAGAATGGATATCCAGGTGCTTCCTAGAAATAAATAGTGCATCTTAGATTTTTCAGTCCTAACAGCCAGTAGTAGTAGGTTGGTGCAAATGTAATTGGAGTTTCAGACCGTGGACTTTAAATCATTATAACTAGGTTCAAACACATCTTTGTTAATCAAAATAGGAACCATTACAATAAACACATTTTTGCCAGTGAGAAATAAGTTTGTTTAATCCTGTAGTGTAAAAATCTGTGCTTCAGGATTTGACGAACCTCTCGGAAAGCATTTTCTGTTTCCTGCTGGTTGTGGAAGCATTTTCGCTGCATTAAGTGGTCAAGATGCTTGAAGAAGTGGTAGTCAGTTGTGAGAGATCAGGTGAATATGGAAGATGAGGGAAAACTTGTAGCCCAATTTGTTCAACTTTAGAAGCATTGATTGTGCAACATATAGTCAGGGGTCGTTGTGAAGAAGAATTGGGCCCTTTCTGTTGAGCAATGCCTGCTGCAAGTGATGTAGTTCTCCATACATCTCATCAATTTGCTGAGCATACTTCTCAGATATAATGGTTTCACTGGGATTTAGAAAGCTATAGTGGATCACACCAGCAGCAGACCACCAAATAGTGACCATGACCTTTTTTGGTGCAAATTTGGCTTTGGAAAGTGATTTGGAGTTTCTTCTCAGTCTAACCACTGAGCTGATTGTCACCAGTTTTGTATAAAATCCACTTTTCATCACAGGTAACAATATGATTGAGAAATGGTTCATTGTTGTTGCATAGAATAAGAGAAGATGACACTTCAAAAGAACTATTATTTTGATTTTCGGTCAGCTCACAAGGCACGTACTTATCTAGCTTTTTCACCTTTCCAATTGGCTTCAAATGCCAGACAAGTATAGAATGGTCAGCGTTGAGTTCTTCAACTTCTTGTGTAGTTGTAAGAGGATCCACTTTGATGATCCTTTCAATTGGTGGTTGTCAACTTCTGATGGCCGGCCACTACGCTCCTAATCTTCAAGGCTCTCATCTCATTTGGAAAACTTCTTAATTACCAACGGCCTGTACGTTCATCAACAGTTCCTTGGCCAAATGCTTTGTTGATGTTGTGAATTGTCTCCGCTGCTGTCTGTGACCCACTTTGAACTTGAATAAGAAAGTCACTCAATTTTGCTTTTTGTCTAACATCATTTCCATAGTCTAAAATAAAATATACAGCAAGTATTAAGTCATTAGCAAAAAAACGTAAAGCGAGAAATGCACATTGAAATGATGTATAACATAACCCCATTCATTTAAGGATATATTCCAGTATCAAATGGCACCAACCTAATATTAATTACTTTTGCACCAACCTAATATTAATTACTCCTCTCTTGATTCTATGTTATAAGTCAGTTTAATTCAGTATTTCAGCTGCTGTTCAAGCCCTGCCATTGTTCAAGGCAGGTGGTCATCACTGAGGGGGTACGGAGCACAGACAGCTCTGTTCCCTGTGATGTTTTCTTTAGGGGCATAAAAAAGTTCCTAATTCTTTTGTGATCCATTGTACCTGTCTTTATGGTTTCTCATGTACTTTTCTGCTTAGAAAGAGCTTTGTCAAATTTAGCTTGGGTAAGCCTATTGGACTACAGTCCATGGGATCACAAAGTCAGACACACTGAAATGACTTAGCACACACGCATGCATATACTGTGAGATAGAGTTCTGATTTCATTTTTCCTGATTGTGAACCAGTGGTACTAGCTACGTGTAAAGATACATGTGAAGACTAACGCATTCTGTTCTTGTTGATTTGGATGCTATCTGCTGTCATTCTAAGGATTCTAGGTACAGTTGATACTTGGACAGTGTGTTAAGGGTGCTGACCCTCTGCACACTCAAAAGTTCATCTATAACTGACTACACTCGACCTCTGTATCAACAGTTCTGGTTGTGAACCAACCTCGGGTTGTGTAGTGCTGTAGTATTTTCTGTGAAAAAAAAAAAAATCCATGTATAAGTAGATTTTCACAGTTCAAACCCATGTTGTTCAAGAATCAACTGTGTTTGTATTTTGGTTTTATTTTGTTTCAAAAACAGAAAAAAAATTTTGTTTTGTTTCAAAACACAAAATTCAAAAATTTTTTTGTTTCAGAGAAAGAGAAATTTAAGTCCACAGGCAAATGTATCCCTATGGCTGATGCATGTTGATATATGGCAGAAACCAACACAATATTATAGTTATCCTTCAGTTAAAAGGAAATAAAAAAAAAAAAAAACTAAATTAAAAAAATCCACAGGCATCTATAAAGCTTTTACCTTTGGGAATGTGTATTTGGGTGGTATATCCTTCTTCATTGGTGCTGATTTTTACTCAGTATCTATTCAGAAGATTCTTATCTACCTGGATGGATGAAAAAATTAGTGTTATGAAAGTGTTTGTCATTGATAATAGTGTAAAGTTTTCATATAAATTTTAGCCTTTTAGATGTTGTCTTAAAATCACTGATGAAGAACTTTGAGTCTATGTCTAAATCTAATCTTTATTATGTACATGGAGAGCTTTATAGAATGGTATGTGAATTTTAAAAAACTATTATTATTAACATATTTTTTCTATTCTCTTTTAAGACTTAATTGTAGGAGCTTTTGGTGTTGATAGAGCTGTATTATACAGGTAAGACTTTCCATATCTGATACTACAGGAGTGTTATGAATTATATGGAAGTTTTATAGTTAAGTACCAGTGCTTAAATTTCATTTTAATTTTCTTGAATTAATGATAAAATTTGTTCTTTCTATTCAAGATTCACTTCAGGCAAGGAGGAGTGATACAAGGAGATCCCCAGAAAAGAGAAAGCAGTAGATTGTTTTTTATTAGAAAAGCATTAAGAACTTTCCATCTTTGTTCTTTAAATTTGTTCAAAGATGTTCTCCTGTGTTTTAGATTTTATGAATTTAAAAGTATATGAGTTACATTTAAAAGTATAAAAGTTACATTTTCCTCTAAGAGACAAGAAATTAACTTGGTATTTGTGCCACAGTATTCTGAGACCACTGGGGAAGGATGTAATGACTCCCAAAATAAATATTTTTATCAGAGTAATATGTGTAAATCTACATATCTCTAGTTCCCAGCTTCATCCGTATTTCCAGTAATTCTCTGTGTTTCATCAGTTCCTCATGCCTTACGGTATCATCTGGCTTCGCAAGTAGATTAAGATGTTTACACTTCTATGGACTGTGCTTATATCTGGCAGGAAAACTAACACTCTTGTGTAGTGTAGGTCAACTTGATTGTGCCTCTCAGAGCAGCTTGCGACCATACAGGTTCTTGGATTTGTCATGATTGGAACAAGCACACTGACCTGAGCCTGCTGTATTTTTTTTACAGAGCATAAACATGTACATCTGAACTTTGGAAAACTATATTTATTTTAATTTATTGTTTAGTTTTAAAAATTGCTATTAATAGTAATAGCAGTAATACAGGCATGTGGTAAAATGTCAAGCAATATAAAAAGGGCATACAATAAAAAATATATACTTCCTCTCACACCAGTTACTAGTTCATTAGTATATCCTACCAGAAACATTCTGTGCATTACAAAATTGTGTGTAAATGTGTGCACGCATCCTTTTTACATGGTGGTTTTTTTTCCTGTCATACTAAAATTCTCTCCTGGCTAATATCATCCCATATTAGTGCAGATGGCTTTACAGCACTCATCTCCCTCTTGTATTGCAGCTGCATTAGGTAGCTATCCCCCGACTTGTTTAATCATCCTGCTTTAATGGGCTGTGTTCAGATAGGTTGTGACCAGTGGTCCTGCTTTGCCTGGAATTGAGGGGGCTTTACCAGGTCATGGAACTTTCACTGATAAAATCAAGACAGTCTGGGGCAAACTGAGCTGTTTGGTCTTTCTACGTTTAGATTGTTTCTATTCTTTGTGCTATTACAGACACTGCTTTAGTGAACATTGCGCTGTATACACCATGAACGTGATCCTGAAGTACTTAGATCAGTGTATCATTTTAAATAACTTTTTTTCTTTTTTTTTAAAACCAGGGCCAGACCAGTTATCACTGTAAATGCTGGCCTTGAAGTGTACCCTAGCATTTTAAATCAAGAAAATAAAACCTGCCCTCTGCCTGGGACAGATCTCAAAGTTTCCTGGTAAGGGTTTTTGTTTAATAATAGTTATAATTATTGGTTCAATCATTATAAAATTAATTGAAAATGGGGGAGTGGGCTGAAATATTACTAAAACAGTTTCTATGGATATACTCTATTTTCTTGTCATAGATTGAGTTTACAAATATTGTTCCAAAGAGGGTACATATAAGCCTCTAGAAATATTCTATAAACTAGTATAAAACTAATTTTTGAAAAATGAATATATCAAAAATAAAAAAACCAGTGAACATTTTGATTTTGATTTTGATTTTTAAAAACTAATGATGTTTTTCAGATTTAGTATCTGTGACTCATTGTATGAAAAGAATTATTTTGCTTGAAGGTATTGGTCTTCTATTTGTTCTTTTACTAATTTCTGAAGAAAAATGTAACTTTTTCTGTAAACTTAATGTCTGAAATTCTTCTCTATTTTTCAAGTTTACATTTTTTATTACTTTTCACTATATCATGTGATTTTTTTTTACTATTTTTTATTTTATTTGTATTTATAATTTAAGATTTTTTTCCTTTAAACTGACTCATGTTTTACTTTAAAACATATTAAAATAAAATGGAGAAACCAGTCTTTCTCATGCATGTCAACATAAATATAAAATTAGTAATGAAAAGTCCTGATCCATATAAACTGACTGTAAGTACCCAACTTTGGGAAACAATGTTCGTGTTTCTTATTTACACAGAAAAATCAAAGAGAACTTATATATGAAGGGTTGAATGATTGGAAGCTGGGAAAATTTTACTTCAAATGATCTAATGGAAAGATATTTTTCCTGATTTTGTTTTTGAAGTATTGTTATTATTAAAATCATTTTTCAAAATTTTGTTTATAATATATAAAAAAACATGTATACAATAAAAATTTTATTTCTTTCATCAGAGTGCTTTAAAAGTTCAATAGTATTTGGTCTTCATTTTCATTGATTGGCAGTGACATTTTCAAGGTTTTGCTTATTCTGGTAACAGTGTGAAGGCTTTGAATACATTAACTAGAGCAGTAGCTTTCACATGTTTTTGATTATAGGATGAAACACATTTTACATCATAATCCAGTAAACATACATTTTTAAACTTAAGTTTCATGAAATCTTACCCTTGATACTTACATCAATTTTACACATACATTCGTTTTTTTAAGATGCTGGCCACAGCCCAGTAAACTGATGTCATGACCTAGTAATAAGCTGCGAAAAATGCTATTCTAGAGGAGCTCACTAATTAAAGGGAGCTTTGCGGGGCTTTTAAATAAGTGAGATATTTATTTTAAATCTGGACTGTCATTTTCCTCATTTAGATTTGTCAAAGAGATTCTATAAACTTGAGAGGAGGTTAGGAACTTTTTTTTCTTTTTTGTCTCATTAAAGTATTGTGAAAGGAAATGTGCCTGTTACTGAAGAATGAGTTAGAATATTCTGTATAGTTTAATGTATAAAAATAATATTAAGATGTAAAGAAAGATACAAGGCTTCACAGTGTAAACTAAGTATTAGAAATGTGAGATTTAAAAAAGAAGAAATGTGAGATTTGGATGATATTAAAAAATGTTTAAACTGGATTATGGGATTTGTATGTATTTTTTATTTTTTTACAGTTTTAATGTCAGGTTCTGCTTAAAGGCAGATGGCAAAGGAGCACTTCCTACGAAGCTTGGTAAGTGTTCTATGGAAAAATTATATATAATGGTGCTGCGTATGCAGCACTTAAAAAAGTTCTAGGATATCTGAATAACTATTCAGATAGTTGTTATTTTTTTTTTATTTGAATGTTTATGTAAAAGACATTTAAAATTACAACATAATTATTTTGTTTGGCAGCTCTTAAGCCAGTTCAGAGATAATACATTTATTTATTGGCATTCTGAAAAATTAGTGATAAATACGGCCTTGAGAAAGTTAAAGTTACAAATGTGAGACAAATGAACTTCAGGAAAAATGAATATCATTGCTTATAAAGTCAGTTACCTACTGAGAAGTTTATATTTTATGTGCC
The DNA here is from genome assembly GCF_027580195.1 of Bos mutus. NCBI lineage: Eukaryota > Metazoa > Chordata > Mammalia > Artiodactyla > Bovidae > Bos > Bos mutus. Next base: position 126,337,055 of record NC_091618.1, read on the forward strand.
GGAGAAACCCTGGTAATTTCAGGAGTAGAAAGAGAGAAGAAATTTAGAAAGAGAGAAGGAGAAAAAGTTTTGACCACTAAGTTTAACCCACACAGAAAATACTAACTTCACTCTTTTTTTCCAAAAAATTGTTTATGTGATTCTGAAAGCAGGGTAGGAGAGTTCAGTAACTATTGTGGAGATTTTTCAGTGTAAATGCTAAGAAATAACAGTGAAGCTCTTAACAGAGGACTGAGTCTGTTGGGAGGTGTGTTTGTGTCTGAAGTTCACATAGGGTGGCAAGGAAGGTAATTTTTCAGTAAAGACCTGAAGGAAATGAAGGAGCTAAGGGATTACCTGGACACGTATTTTGCGGAGGAAATGGCAGTTTCAAGAGGCTAGAGGCAGGCGCTTGCTGTCTCTCAAAGAGTGGATGGAACAGAACTGGAAGCAAAATAATCCTGGGTTTTCACTCAGATTTGTTATGAAGTTGAGCATTTAGAGGAACTTGAAAGGAGACTTGTGGTTTTAAAGATCTACATTCTTATCTCCTTTGAAGAAACTATTTAAGAAGAACTGAATCTTAAAAGCTAGTAATCTAGCAACTATGCTTGATTCTTGGCTGCACATTCTTTTTAAGATGATTCCTGACCTGGTCAGCTTTGTTTGGTCATTTGCTTCACAAGAGACATATTTACCTGATAGTTTGATATGGTAGCTTTATTAGAAGTAGGAGTTGGAATTGATACAAACTGCTCATTCATCACGGTAGTGAATATATGGGTGCAGATTAGTAAACATTTCTTACTCACAATCAGCAGGAGTGCTGCTACCTGCATTAGTGGTGGAAGTCTTAATTATTCACATATCTTATTTCTGAACTTCCTCCTCTCAGCTTAAGTGAAAAGAAAAAAAAATTCCCTTCTATCTGCTAGTTGTTTTATCATTATCTAGTGTCTGAATTATTAGACGACATTAAGCTGGGAATGGTTGGATTAATTAATTATTAAATATTTATTCAGAATTAATATGTTGTGGTCTCACTGTACTGGATAGACTTTTTAAGAATGAATTAGAAGGAAGTTACTTCTTAAGAAATGTCTGTATATCTCTCTTTACATGAAAACTTGAGATATTTAGGACAGGTAGGTGTCCATAAAGATTATGTTGGTTATAAATCCTTTGGTTTGTATAGACTTCCAGGTGGAGCTTCTTTTGGATAAACTCAAGCAGAAAGGAGCAATTCGACGAGCACTCTTTCTCCATAACAGGTCCCCGGGTCACTCCAAGAACATGACCATCTCAAGGGGGGGACAGATGCAGTGTGAGGAGCTGATCGCATATCTGCGGGTAAGACATACTTTTATGTTTCTTATCTTTCTATATATTATTTTTTCATCTGAATGATTTTTCCTTTCTGTAAAAGTTTTTTTGGTGGTGAATAAACAAGAAAACAGAAAAATGCAGTTGAGGAAACAGGGCTTTTTAAAGAGTCAGACTTGAGTAATGGACATCTACTCTTGTCAGGTGGCCTTATTAAATTATGACAAACGTATTAACTGGACTCTCAAGACCGTAAAATAAATCTACCCCTCCCCAAGTAATCAATTAAAAAACTCCATTGGCAAACCTGACTTGTGAGTTGTAAGCAAGTGTATGAGTCAGGGTAGCTAGAGAGGGAGGGATGGAACCTGGGCAGAGGGGAGCAGTACTTGCCAACACCATTATGGGGGTTCAGAGTCACCTGGGGCCTGCTGCAAGCTAGGGGTCTGACCTGAACCTCTGTATTAGGTCTAGATTTTTCCACAGGGCTAAAGTGTCCCCAAAACAAAGATGCCCCTGACTCTTGCAAGAGTAAATGCAAGTTTTCACTGGAACAATCTAGTACAGGTCCCACAGGTTAAGTTCAAATCAAATAGGAATTCATTTCTAAAGTACTAAAGAAACAGAGAGTAAGCCATTAGAAGACACAGCAAACAAATCTTAGTCCTGGAAAAGTAAAGTGAAAGTTGCTCAGTCGTCTCCGACTCTTTGCCACCCCATGGAAAGACTTGAGATTTAGAATTATCAGTTACAAAGTATAAATGTATATAAAATATTGAAAGAAATAAAGGGTGAACTTTGATTTAAAAGACAAAGATATCAGTAAAGATATAGAAGACTCAACATAATTAATAAACTCTATATAGAACTTGGCATCCAACATTTAGAGAATATAAAAGTTCCCAATATACATATAGGAAGTCTGAACAAATTTAATAAAATTGAAATCATAGAATATATGCTGTTTGATTATAGTACAATATTTAGAAATCAGTAACAAATTTAAATTGAGAATTAGGAATTGTGATTTTAAGCAACTTATGGATTAAAAAAAAGATCATACTAGAAATTTACTTAGAAGTAAATTATAATGGAAATATCAAAATATGTAGGATATCCCAAAAGCATAATATAGAGGTAAATGTATATAGCCTTAAATGCTGTTTAAATGAAAGCTTGAGGGAAAAAATGAAGGGGAAAAAAACCCCCAAAACCTCCACAAAATTAAAAATTAAAAAAGGACATTCCTGGTGACTCAGCAGTAAAAAATCTACCTAGAGTGTGGGAGACCCTGGGTTCGATCCCTGGGTTGGGAAGATGCCCAGGAGAAGAGAATGGTTACCCATTCCGGTATTCTTGCCTGGGAAATCCCATGGACAGAGGAGTCTGGAGGGGTACAGTCTGTGGGGCAGCAAAGAGTCGGATATGACTGAAGCAACTTTGCTCGCAGGCACATAGATAATGGAGGAATTAAAATAATAGAATATTATGAACAACCTTGTACCAAGAAAACAAAAACATTCTTAGAAAAACATGATACAACTGTTACTTGAAGAAATAGAAAACCCAAACAATCCACTTAACCATATAAACTAACCATATAAACCATTCTGAAAATTGAACTGGCAGTTTAAAAGTCTTTACACAAACAGATCACAAGACCTAAATAATTTTATAGGCAATAATGTCTAAGCTGTCAGGAATGAGATATTCCAATATTAAGCTCTTAGAAAGAATAGAAAAACAAGATGTATTTCCAGTTTATTCTCTGAAGCTAGTGTAATTGATACCTAGACTGGCCAAGGATAGTATAAACAAGAATTCATGAGTCTTACACAAAGACATAGATAAAGAATTACTAACCAAATATAAGCAAACTCAATCCAAGCTGTTTATAAAGAAGATTAAAAAACAGACCAACTTGCATGTATCCTAGAGTGGGTTAACATTAAAAGTATAGAAGTACAACTTCATACATGAATAGACTGAAAACATGGGCATCTTACTTGAAGTGCAGGAAAGGTTTTTGATTAAATAACTGTTCATGATATTTGCAAACAAGACAAATACCTCAAGCTTCAACTATGAAGAAATACCATTTTATACGCAAAGTCTACCAGTACCTATTGCTTGGTCCAGCTGTGAATTAATGAGAATTCTTATGTGTTGCTGATGGCAGTGTAAATGCTGTGAAGATTTTGGAAGATAATATGGTATTATCTTAGCCGACAAATCTCCTTTCCACTGTGTAGAATGATACATTTTTTTTTTTGTAATAGCAAAAATAAACCAAAAACCCAAAGAAATCCAAAAAATAATTGATAAATTGTGGATTTATTATAAGTATTACTCAACATGGGCTTCCCTGATAGCTCAGTTGGTAAAGAATCTGCCTGCAATGCAGGAGACCCCGGTTCAATTCCTGGGTTGGGAAGATCCCCTGAGGAAGGGATGGGCTACCCCACTCCAGTATTCTTGGGCTTCCCTTGTGGCTCAGCTGGTAAAGAATCCTGCAACGTGGGAGATCTGGGTTTGATCCCTGGGTTGGGAAGATCCCCTTGAGAAGGGAAAGGCTACCCACTCCAGTTACTCAGCAATAAAAATTAACCTTGCTACATGCAATAATGCAAATGAATCTTCTAAAAAAGTGTTGAAGCAAATAACAGAAGAATACGTATGGTCTCATTTTAAAATGAACAGGAAAAGCAATCTGAAGAACATGCTGTTTTAGAGACCTATACACTACTGTGAGCAAGCTAATGGAATGATTACCTCTGGAAGGAAGACAGAGGGATGAAAAGAGCATGTAGGTAGCTTAAGCAATATAGGTAATGTCCTAGTTATTATTTATATTGGGTGTGTGTCGGAGTGCTCATTTTATTAACAGGTCTCATATATTTTTGTGTGAATCAAATATTACATTGCAAAACAAAGTTGGTTAAGGATTCTCAATGGATAATGATAGTCTTCTTTATGGATATCCTATTCTTATGTAAGTGTAGTTTTACAGAGAGTTTTGGTAGAACTGGATCAAGGGCTGAGTACAGCTGGCTTTGTATTGTGTGCTTATGGATTTCTACAGATAGCTTGATGTCTTACTTAGGTTGATGTTGTAATTAATTCAAAGCTTTTCCATTTTTAGGATGAATCTGAATTTAGAGACAAACTCACTCCAATTACTATTTTTATGGAGTATTGGTTGGATTATAGAACAGCTGCTGATGCAACAGGGTTGCAACCTATTCTTAACCAATTTACTCCTGCCAATGTTAGTCGACAGGTACTGTACTTTTTTATTCTTTTATCTTTTTAAAAAATATTATAATTCATTTTTTAAATAGCATAAAGGATGGCTTTTATTTTATATTTTTAATCTTTTTGCATTGGAGTATAGCAGATTAACAATATTGAGATGGTTTCAGGTGCACAGCAAAGGGACTCAGCTGTACAAGGATTGCTTCTATAATGTTGCCTTTTTAGTCAGAGAAGTCAGAGGGGAGGAGACATTCAAAGCCACTCAGCTTATATGCAGAGGAAGACAAGGTCGCATTTTGAATACATAAAACAATAAAGTAATTCAAGGAAAACAACAAGATGCTAAGTAATACATAGTATTTTAGTATTTTGCTGAACAAGTTTATGTTATCTTTGATTTATATTTTAAAAGCTAGTGTATATACACACATATGCATATATAGTATATAAATCATTCTTTTGATAAAATCAAATACAGCAACACAGAATTTTATAAGGAACATATTTTATATGTTTGCTACATTTTATAGTTTTAATTTTATAATTTATTTTATATAGCTATCTTATATTTATTTTGCATGTAAATAGTACAGATGCTGCTTTCCACTACCCATTAGTATAGAACTTACAAACATTGTTCTTAGTTCGTATTTTTTACAATTTATATTTTTAGGGGATGCACAGTCTTACTTTGATTAATTTAATAATGAACATATGAGCCTCTTATAGTCTGTTGTTCAGTTTTACAGTTTTTAAAAAAGTTAATTGTTAATTTTACATTATGCATTTTGATATATGGGTTATGATTATTTTCTGTTTATAATTGTGGAATTTTTTCGGAAACTATTTATTAGTGTTAACATTAGTTTACTGGGATCACCAATCTCTTTGATACCAATATAATTTAAAGGCAGCTTATCAAACTGGCTAACTTTGGAATCTGATTTGAGGGAAATAATAACTTTAATATTTGACTTTCTTCCTTTTCTCTACCTCCATTTCTTCATTATTTGAATCTTTGTTTCCTCTGTGTTCTACTTTTGTTTCAACAAGGACATTACCTATTCTCAGGCATCTTTCTTTCTCTATTCTTAGTTTTATTATAAACTCTCATTTCTGTGTTAATTACCTACCCCACCATGCTTATTTACTTCTCTCTAAAATGGCCCTTTATTTCCCTGATCATATTACTCACTTTTTTTTACTGTACACTCTTTAAAGTACTGCTTTCTAGTAGAAATATAATGTGAGACACATTCATAATTTAAATTTACTGATCAGTAACATTAAAAAAAATAGAAAACTGGTGACTGTAATTTTAATAATATATCTGTATTAGTTTGCTAGGACTGACTGCTATTACAAAGTGCCACAGAATGGGTGGTGAAATAATGGAAATTTATTTTCTCACAATTCTGGAGGCTTAAAGTCAGAGATCAAAGTGTGGGTTATTGGTTTCCTCTGAAGCTTTTCCCACTGGCTTGTAGTGGTCACTTTCTCCCTGTGTCTCTATGTGGTCTCCCCTCTGTGTCTGTGTTCTAATCTCCTTATAAAGCACTGGTCATATTTGATTAGGGCTTCCCTCATAGCTCAGTCAGTAAAGAATCTGCTTGCAATGCAAGAGACCTGCGTTCGATCCTGGGTTGGGAAGATCCCCTGGAGAAGGAAATGGCACCCCACTCCAATATTCTTGCCTGGAGAATCCCATGGACAGAGGAGCCTGGCAGGCCACAGTCCATGCGGCTGCAAGAGTTGGACATGACTTAGCGATTTAACCACCACCACCACCATATTGGATTAGGGCCCACCCTAACGATGTCTTTTTAACTTAATTACCCTTTAAAAACTATATTTCCAAATAGTCACATTTTTCTATGAAATTCTTTATATTGTTTTTTACTGTCTTCAAAATCCAGAGTTTATTATACTATAGCACATCTCAATTCGGATGCTAAAGCTTCGTCAGATATTTTTTCTGCATTTAGAAGTCATAGAATTTGCAACTGGAAAACTTTTAGTATAACTTTTAGAATAACATAGGCAAGTTATTCTAAAAGTTATACTAAAAGTTTTCCAGTGGCAGAATCAAATATCAGTTTTTAAATTTAAATAAATTAATATTAAATGAAATGTAAAACTCAAACAACTCCCTCCCGCGCCCGCCCCCACGCCGCCCCGTCATACTAGGTACATTTCAAGTGCTCAAAAGCCACGTGCAGCTTGCTGTGGCTTTTCTATTGGACAAAGCAGCTCTTGAGTTTTCCTTTCTGTACCCTTATCCCTTGGAGTTAGTGCTTTCTGCAGAAAACGTGCTTTTTAACCACCCCACCCCCCCACCCCGCCCTGGAGAAGGCAATGTTCTTGCCTGTGTTGGCAAGAACTGTTCAGGCCAGTGTTCTTGCCTGGAGAATACCAGGGACGGGGGAGCCTCGTGGGCTGCCGTCTATGGCGTCGCACAGAGTTGGACACGACTGTAGCGACTTAGCAGCTCCCCACCCCCCCACCGCCTCCTGGTTGTTAATTCAAATGTGTATTAAGTTCTTAACTGTGTAAGATCAGATCAGATCAGATCAGATCAATCACTCAGTCGTGTCCGACTCTCTGCGACCCCATGAATCGCAGCACGCCAGGCCTCCCTGTCCATCACCAACTCCCGGAGTTCACCCAGACTCACATCCATCGAGTCAGTGATGCCATCCAGCCATCTCATCCTCTGTCGTCCCCTTCTCCTCCTGCCCCCAATCCTCCCATCATCAGAGTCTTTTCCAACGAGTCAACTCTTCACATGAGGTGGCCAACTATCACATATCATTAAATCCAGTCTTAGTTCATGAACTAAGTTAGCAGTTGATTGTCTTTGATATGACTTGTGCAGTTACCTCAAAGTTCTTCTAATGATCCTGGCCTTTTCCCCCCAACTTCTTGAAGCACATAGCAGCTGTTTACATCTAGGTCAGTGAATTAGTTAACATGTATTGTTGGGTTTCATCCCAGTTACGTTGTCAGTTAAGATCTCTATCATATAATTTTATTCTTGGAAGCCATACATCCCTGTAACTTGAAAGCATACAGTTTTGTTGTTGTTTTCAAGAAAGCCTGTCACTATTTTTCCCCTTTAAATCTTTTTCTTTTCTGTTTGCCTTAGGACCTGAAGCCCTTTGGATGTTAACAATAGACAAACCAAGAATGGCTTAATCATTTTTTTCTTTCCTCTTTTATTAATTTTTATGTTTCTTATTTCACATCCTGCCCAACTTCTTCTGCTTCCTCCACTGTGTCTTTCTGCTGGGTTTTCCACAGTGTTCCGGCTGACACGTCATATGGTCATATCTAGAGGGAGAAAGTGTTGAGGTCTTTGCTTATTGTATCTGTCCTGGATCTGCTAACTTAATGCTTCTGGGTCCTTCTTCTTTATCTCTTTCCAGATGGCCATGCCAACACGGAACTCCTTTCATCCAGTTTCTGTTCCGTTTGGTCTGTCTGTCTGAATTGCTGCTATGCCTCCACAGCTCCTTATTCTTTTACTCCTTATTCTGTGCTCTCCAGAGGCATAGTCTGTAATGAGAAATTCTGTAAAGGAGCTTCTTTGGCCCAGGATCACACAACTTAGCAGTAGCAGATTAAAGCTAAACTCTAAATTCAGTATTACTTTCTATTCTACACTTCATTCCAAAGTCATAACAGCTTAATTCGAGATAGACCTAAAAGGTTCCAACTAATTGTATTATACCCTATGAATCTTTTCCTTCCTTTTCATTCTTACTAGCTAACACTGACCTGTTTAAAAACAGGCAGCCATGATCCCTTTTGCATTCAGGTATATATAAGTTGAGTGTATATAAATATATACATGTATATTCATATACATCCATATATATATTAATATACACTGTGTGTGACCTGTATTGGTATTTATTCATGTAGAAAAAATTAAAAAACTTTTTTCTAGGCTCATATTCTACTTGACTGTGGTGAAGACAATGTCTGTAAGCCCAAACTGGAGGTTTCTGTAGATAGGTAAGTTTTGTTCCAAATAATAGACTGTATAATAAGAAATTGAAATGAAAGAGCACATTTTTCTATTAAAGTAATAGCAATGAGAATTAGTTAAACTGGAGGATAATGCATGATTTTCAGTAAAGGAGTGAATGTTGAGCTTTAGAAAAATAGGCTGTATGTTTCACCAGCTGCCTAGTTTAACAGATCTTTTTTCATCAGTATGGAGTAGTGTCACAAAGTAGCATTGTATTCTCTTAAAGATTGTCTCTTGACTAAAGGACGTATTACCATTTTATATGATGTATAAATTATAGCAAAGTATCATGACCAGGGGATTAGTTCAACTTTTAGAAAAAAATCAGGAAATTAATAAGTACAAAGGGATATAAAATTACTTCCATAAGTAGATTTGAGTGATAGTGATATGAGAAAGGCATCAGTGTTTTCTTTGATTGGGAGAAACGTTGAGTTTGCACCCAGTGTGCTATTTCCAGTTCAGTGTTGATCTGTGCAGTGGTCTCAAAATATCCTGAGATGCTGTTGAACACCATCAGTGCTTTGAACAGTCATGCTCTTGCTATGTAGTCTTTCTTCATTGACTAGATTTATATTAACTTGTAGTGATCAAAAGAAGATCTATATTGGGGACGACAACCCTCTGACCTTGATTGTTAAGGCTCAGAATCAGGGGGAAGGTGCCTATGAAGCCGAGCTCATCGTTTCCATCCCACTGCAGGCTGATTTCATCGGGGTTGTCCGTAACAGTGAAGTAAGCAAGCTGCCTCTTTAAAAATCGAAATGCACTCATGGTTCACATTAACATTAATGAGCAGCTACCCTATTTATTATACTACAGCTTAGCTGTTCTACCTAAGGCTAAATTGCTAGACAATAGAGTGCCTGTCTTACATAATTCTTTTCAAGCCTAGTACTTTGCATAATGCATTGATATGACTTTTTAAAAATTGCTAGCTAAGTGCCTGACACAAGGTCAGATGGATAAAGGGTCTAAGCCTGGCCATCAAATAATTTGTCAGAAATAATATGGTTATGTGTCTGAGTCCTCTAGGGATCGTTCAGAAACACTTCTGCATGTATATGTGGCAACTAAACACAGTTCTGGTTCCCCCATATCCCTCATTATTCAAATAGATCTGTTTGCTTTGTAAAGCAAGAAACCCAAACATCCAAATGTATGATATTGTCTAGAAACTTTACAGTTTTAGTATGACTTCTGCTTTTTTTTTTTTTAGTGATTAATTTATTTTCCCTTCAATCCTCTTTCTTCGTCTATCAAAGGCCTTAGCAAGACTTTCCTGTGCGTTTAAGACAGAAAACCAAACCCGCCAGGTGGTTTGTGACCTTGGAAACCCAATGAAGGCTGGAACTCAAGTAAGACATTTTAATTAAATGGGTCTCTTTTGTTCTTTCATAGAGATTAGCATATTTTTCTGTGGGTTTGTCCACAGTCATTTGTTTGATTGTTTTTTATTTATGTTTTGATTATGGTGGGTCTCTGTTGCTGCATGTGGCCCTCTCCAGTCATGAGCAGAGGCCACTCCTTTCTGTGGTGCTCGGACTTCTCCCTGCAGTGGCTTCTCCTGTTGCGGAGCTTGGGCTCCAGTAGCTGCAGCACGTGGGAGAAGTAGTTGTGGCTCGTGGGCTCTGGAGCATGGGCTCAGCAGTTGTGGTGCATAGTGCTCTGTAGCATATGGGCTCTTCCGGGACCTGGGATTGAACTGGTATCACCTATATTGCAAGGCAGATTCTCAACCATTGGATCACCAGGGAAGTCCCATAGTAATTTTTTTTTTTTTTTTAAATAAAAACTTCAAAATAGTATTTCAGTTGGTTTTGATTTAGAATGTAACGATTATTAGAGCTTAGTTTTGATTAAGATACCAGAGTAGTGAGTTGTGCTATTACCTGTATTCAGTAAGCTCCTCTTTGCCTTCAGTTTGGTGAATGGATGAGAACATGGTTTAAACTAAGGATAGATTGTAACTTTGATGTTTTAAACTGATGCTTTAATGCATCCTCAAAGCTACTCTGACAAATACCGAGACTGTTGTTATTAGGTGAGTTAGAGTGATCTCATTAACTGGGGCTTCCCTGGTGGCTCAGACTATAAAGAATCTGCCTGCAATGCAGGTAGGCCCAAGTCCTATCCCTGGGTTGGGAATATCCCCTGGAGAAGGGAATGGCTACCCACTCCAGTATTCTTCCTTGCAGAATTCCATGGACAGAGGAGCCTGGTGAGCTACAGTCCGTAGGGTAACAAAGAGTCAGACACGACTGAATGACTAACACTTTCACTTCACACTTTATTAACATGAAACCTGTAAGGTCATCCCATTAGGATCAAACTGCACATTGGTTGGATCAGACTTCTCTTTAGGTGGTGGAGAAGGGAGCCCAGAAGCTTGAGAAGAAGCACTCACTGGATTGCTTCCCAAATCTTCTAAAAAAGGAGACAAAATATACCTTTTTGAATTGTTAGTATCAAGGGGGAAAAAAGCAGTATATTTCTTGTTACCTTTTCAGTAGAATTTAATTTATTAATAATGACACATCAGTTCAGTTCAGTTCAGTCACTCAGTCATGTCCGTCTCTTTGCGACCCCATGAATCGCAGCACGCCAGGCCTCCCTGTCCATCACCAACTCCCGGAGTTAACCCAAACTCATGTCCACTGAGTCGGTGATGCCATCCAGCCATCTCATCCTATGTCATCCCCTTCTCCTCTCGCCCCCAATCCCTCCCAGCGTCAGTCTTTTCCAATGAGTCAACTCTTCGCATGAGGTGGCCACAGTACTGGAGTTTCAGCTTTAGCATCATTCCTTCCAAAGAACACCCAGGACTGATCTCCTTTAGGATGGACTGGTTGGATCTCCTTGCAGTCCAAGGGACTCTCAAGAGTCTTCTCCAACACCACAGTTCAAAAACATCAATTTTTCGGCACTCAGCCCTCTTCACAGTCCAACTCTCACATCCATACATGACCACTGGAAAAACCATAGCCTTGACTAGACAGACCTCTGTTGGCAAAGTAATATCTCTGCTTTTGAATATGCTATCTAGGTTGGTCATAACTTTCCTTCCAAGGAGTAAGTGTCTTTTAATTTCATGGCTGCAGTCATCATCTGTAGTGATTTTGGAGCTCCCAAAAATAAAGTCTGACACTGTTTCCACTGTTTGCCCATCTATTTCCCATGAAGTGATGGGACCAGATGCCATGATCTTAGTTTTCTGAATGTTGAGCTTTAAGCCAACTTTTTCACTCTCCTCTTCCACTTTCATCAAGAGGCTTTTTAGTTCCTCTTCACTTTCTGCCATAAGGGTGGTGTCATCTGCATATCTGAGGTTATTGATATTTCTCCCGGCAGTCTTGATTCCAGCCTGTGCTTCTTCCAGCCCAGCGTTTCTCATGATGTACTCTGCATATAAGTTAGATAAGCAGGGTGACAATATATAGCCTTGATGTACTCCTTTTCCTATTTGGAACCAGTCTGTTGTTCCATGTCCAGTTCTAACTGTTGCTTCCTGACCTGCATATAGGTTTCTCAAGAGGCAGATCAGGTGGTCTGGTATTCCCATCTCTTTCAGAATTTTCCACAGTTTATTGTGATCCACACAGTCAAAGGCTTTGGCATAATCAATAAAGCAGAAATAGATGTTTTTCTGGAACTCTCTTAGAAGATCTGTGATAATTGCTATTCAGCCGCTCAGTCATATCTGACTCTTTGCTACCCCATGGACTGCAGCATGCCGGGCTTCCCTGTCCTTCACTATCTCCTGGAGTTTACTCAAACTCATGTCCATTGAGTCACTGATGCCATCCAACCATCTCGTCCTCTATCGTCCCCTTTTCCTCCTGCCTTGAGCCTTTCCCAGCATCAGGGTCTTTTCTAATGAGTCGGCCCTTCACATCAGGTGGCCAAAGTATTAGAGCTTCAGCTTTAGCATCAGTCCTTCCAATGAATATTCAGGGCTGATTTCCTTTAGGATTGACTGGTTTGGTCTCCTTGCTGTCCAAGGGACTCTGGAGTCTTCTCTAGCACTTCTGTAGTTCAAAAGTAGCAATTCTTAGGTGCTCAGCCACCTTCATGGCCCAACTCTCGCATCCGTACATGATTCCTGGAAAAACTGTAGCTTTGACAATAGGGACCTTAGTTGGCAAAATGATGTCTCTGATTTTTTAATATGCTGTCTAGGTTTGTCATAGCTTTTCTTCCAGGAAGCAAGTGTCTTAATTTCATGGTTGCAGTCATTGTCTGAGTTGATTTTGGCACCCAAGGAAATAAAGTCTATTACTGTTTCCATTTTTGTCTCATCTGTTTGCCATGAAGTGATGGGACTGGATGCGATCTTGATTCCAATCTGAGCTTCATCCAGCCTGGCATTATCTGTGATAATATGGGACTGCAAATTCCATATCTACCCTTACAGACAGTGTCCTATTAGGTGTTTTTAAGGGTACAGCCTTTCAATGACTAGTAAATAAGTCCTAGAGATCTAATGTGCGGTATATGATTATAGACAAGAGTATGGTGTCAAACTTGTGAGAGATTAGATCTTAATTCTTCGGACCACAAATAAAGAAGTTATAATTTTGTAATGTGACAGAGTTACAGTTATTGCTGCAATGGTAATCATGTAATGTATGAAATCAACATGTTGTATATCTTAACTTTACACAGCGTTGTGTGTCAAATATTAATATATTTCAATAAAAAATAAATATTCCGTATTTCTTTAAATATATTTTTCCCTTAAAAGTCATAATTATTTCTAGATGTATGGTCTCTTGGGGAAGATGGCTTGAACAGAGTCCTCAAAGTTACATTTCAAAGTTGTGTTTAATGCAGTGTTTTATTAAGAAGTGAACGTGCCTTTTATTTTCTCATACACTCATTCTCTCTGACTTTCTTACTCCCTGTGTATTCAGGAAAGATAATTCCAGGTTAATTCTTACGGCCGGCTCCAGGCTTTGTAAAGTGAGAGGTGGTTTCATGAAGTCCCCTGGAAGGGCCACTTTTAGATGTCTTTTATATGACTTCCAAGAAGCCTGCTTTCTCTAACTTTGTAGCTCAGTTGTTTTCTTTAAAATAATTTTCTGCCCGCAGAAGTTAAGATGTTTGTTACTGATGGACTTGTGGGTGGCGTAGAGAAATTCGGCTTCTGGCCCTACTTCTCTCCTTTTTAGTCAGGCTCTCTGAGTCTTGTAAACCATCTATTTCTTCCTGCTCTATTAAAACAAGTTCAGGTATTAGCTTCCTGTCACTAAATCTTGTGCATAACTACTGTACTTTCATTGGATCAGTGGTTCCTCTTGCATTTTTCAGAAAGTTAATATTAGTTGACATTATAAGGAGATAATAAGTTAATATTATAAGGAGATATGATTAATCATTGTTGTTAAACAGGCTCCATTATGGATTGGTCTGAGTATCTTAATAGAAGATCAGACTTAGGGCTTCCCTGGTGGCTCACTGGTAAAGAATCTGCCTGTAATGCAGGAGACACAGACGCAGTTCGATTGCTGGGTCAAGAAGATCCTATGGAGAAGGGCATGGCAGCTCACTCCATTATTCTTGCCTGGAGAATTCCACGGACATAGGGCCCTGGCATTCTACAGTCCATGGGGTCGCAGAGGGTCGGACATGACTGAAGTGACTGAACAGCAGCAGCAGCAGCAGGCTTAGTTATTTTTGCCAGAGTACTTTCAGTTTTAAGTTCAGAAAAACCCTGTGTTAGACCATTCTTTTTTCTTTGGACATTGGATTTGAAATTTCACTTGTTTGACATGTTTCTAACTAACATTAACCTTCTCTTCCTCCTTTAGCTCTTAGCTGGTCTCCGTTTCAGTGTGCACCAGCAATCAGAGATGGATACGTCTGTGAAATTTGATTTACAAATTCAAAGGTGTGAAGACAACTTTTTTCTGTCTATAATAACTTTTGAGGAAATAGCGTTTGTTATAAATATATTTTGCAGTATACTTAAGTATTATGGAATAAGGTAGACTAAAATTTTAGTACTTAGTTTTCAAATTTTAAGAACAATATTTATATGATAAGAATAATTTTATTATTTTTGAGTTTTAAGACAAAAATAAAAGTTAAATAAAACTCATCTTCTTAGAATTAAATGCTAATGAAAATAATTATTTTGTGCACTTTGTCATTTCTTTATTGCTTTTCATTTGTTCACTTTTAGTTTCACTGCCTTTGCCTCTGTATGATTTTGATGATAATTATGCTCATCAATAAATTCAGTCCTAAATTTATTTTTTTCTTTTCAGCTCCAATCTTTTTGATAAAGTAAGCCCGGTTGTATCTTACAAAGTTGACCTTGCTGTTTTAGCTGCTGTTGAGATAAGAGGGTCAGTATGATTACCCAGTTGAGTATCTTATTCTCATGATTTAAACTACTTTAAAAAGTAGTTACTTTTTTTTTACATTAAAAAAATTATTTATTTTTTAATTGAAGGATAATTACTGTACAGAATTTTGTGGTTTTCTGCCAAATATCAACATGAATCAGCCATAGGCATAGATATGTCCAGGGCTTCCCTGGTGGCTCAGACGGTAAAGAATCCGTCTGCAATATGGGAGACCTGGGCTCAATCCCTGGGTTGGGAAGAATCCCCTGGAGGAGGACATGGCAACCCACTCTAGTGTTCTTGCTTGGAGAATCCTCATGGACAGAGGAGCCTGGCAGGCTACAGTGGGTCAGACACAACTGAGCGACTAAACGCAGCACATAACTCATGTCCAAGTCTTAGGCCACCTAACTTCTTTTGGATAGTATATGTTCTTATTCCTACAGAAGCTAGAACTATAGCTTCTGTAGGAATAAGAAGGCTCTGGGTTTATTCCAAAGCCCCAAATATTTATTTGCTAATTCTCTGGTAATAAACCAGACATGGCAAAAGCAGCATAAAGTAAATTTATTGAACTTTAATGCAGAAATGTTTGCCTATTACCAATTCATCTGTTACACTGGATTCAGTAAAGAAGAGTTTGTATGTCCAGCTGTGCATGTACACATACAAGTATAATTTTTCTTGTCTTTGGTGTTTTTTTAAAAATTCTGATTTTATTCATTTGGATACTAGGTACTTTTGAAAATGAACTGACCATATCATTTTGATATTCATGGTAGGTTTTCTTTGGTCATTGTTTAGAGTCTCAAGTCCTGATCATATCTTTCTTCCGATTCCAAATTGGAAGTACAAAGAGAACCCTGAGACTGAAGAAGATGTTGGGCCAGTTGTTCAGCACATCTATGAGGTTTGCGTTGGATTTAATTGATACCTGGTAGAGAGACAACAGAGGGAGGAACAGATAGGCTGCTTTTAAAAAACAAGTCCAAAGAACAAAAAGAAAACAAATCTATGTAACTTTTATGTGAACTCTGCATAGTTTAATTTTGTACCAGAGATTTCTTAGAATTTTTTCCCCATTCTGAAGCTCATTACCATTAGACAAGTAACTTCAAGTGGTAAAAGAAAGCTGTTTATACAAACTGTTGTTTAAAACCAATTAGTTGTACTTGGGTAAAAGGAATAGGTCGATGAGTAAAATTTTGATTCTGTGGGAAGAAAATTTTCTATGCCACTTCTCAGTAACTTTCTCATGTTTTCCTCTTTTGTTTATATTCTTATCCTAACACATACTGCCCTATTCGGAGGCAGATGTTGAGTTTGATTCTTTTGCATATTAATGATCATGATGTAATATTAGAGTCACTATGGAAACTCTGCTGTTAGTCAAATGCTGTTGCTTTAGGATTCCTAAAGATGATGTAGGGGACGGATTATAGATTTTTGCCCAGAGTATTTACATTTTTTTTTTCCTCATTAGCTGAGAAACAACGGTCCGAGTTCATTCAGCAAGGCAATGCTACATCTTCAGTGGCCTTACAGATATAACAATAACACCTTGTTGTACATCCTTCAATATGATATTGATGGGCCAATGAACTGCACTTCAGATATGGAGATTAACCCTTTGAGAATTAAGGTAATATGCTTCATAGCAGCCATTTATTATGCTGATGTTTTATTGCTTTTCTTTCTAAATCTATAAAAGAAATGCATAAAATAAAGCAATTGTTTTAGTAATAAATCCATTCTGCAAAAATATTTTAGTTCATAACCAGTATGCTATGGATTAGATTGTTTATTTGTGTAATGAGTAAGGATGAATTCTATGACGTTCTACTGAACCATTTGTTTATGTAGTATTTAGTGAGCCTCTGGAGATATTCTTAAGTGATCCAGTTTGACTTTGGTTTCATCACAGAGTGGTTTTATCCACATGTGATATTATATCAAGGACGTTTGGATGTCCAAATTTTTGTCTTTGGGGTAAGATGTAACATTTTACTCTTGGCTTTTTTGACTTGACCTAGAAAATCTCATTTTATGGAATTCCATTTACTTTTAGGTATAGTCCTCTCCATCCTAGCATGTATCTTTGGATAGGAAGCTGTTGCAGTTGGGAAAAAGGAGGGTTAAGAAAACAAAACAAAAAAATGTATACTCTTGACACACATCACAGATGTACACTGTGAAATTTCTGACTGTTTTGTATATTTTATCAGTTTCTCCTCTCACTAAGCAAGGGGAGAAAATGATGGCTAGGCAGAGGTAATTTTTCCCCACATATTAAGGACTCATCTTTATTTTCTGTGCTTAGTGTTAGCCATATAGTAAGTGGTGAATTTTCTATCATACCAAATTTTTAGTGGCTTTGTATTTTAATCACATGTAACAGTTTATGCCAAAATTTTTATGCAAAATATTTTCCATTGTTATTTACCACCAGTTTATTAATGTAATCCTAGATCTCAAATTCACAAACAAGTGAAAAGAATGATACAGTTGGTGGGCAAGGCGACCGGAACCATCTCATCACGAAGCGGGATCTCACCCTCAATGAAGGAGACGTTCACACTTTGGTAAGTGCCATTCCAACAACAAGCACTTTAAATGTTTTTAAAATAAGTGATTATAGAACTGATGCCAAAGAACATTTCAAAAATAACAACAGCTGTGCTGGAAAGAGCTATATATTTTAATACCATTCACTCCTCTTACTTTCCTCTTCCTAACTGGATTAACACCACATTTTATTCAAAGGATCTGTCTTTATAGATTGCTAATAAAAATGTTTTATATTCTAACTTATTTTTCTGACTGCACTCCTTTAACTGACCTCTTTCTCCGTCTCATTCTAATCTTTGCAACTTATGTGCAGTACTGTAGGAAAAACCCAGAAGGCCTCAACAAAAATGTGAGAATAATTAACATTATGATCATCTTTTGTTGAGTCAGCCTAATGACTACAATATTATAGAGAGGTTTGTCACTCCAGTCCTTAAAATTTAATGTGTTAAAAGATGTTAAAATTTAACAGCTGCAAACCACAGCTAGCAGAGCACCTGGTATAGTGTTTCTGTTCACTTGCAATCACCAGTTACCTTCATATCTCCTAATTCCATGGTTCTTCTTAGCTCTCTTTCAGTTTAACTGCTCAGTGATTTTGGGCACATTAAGCACTTCCTCCGTAATGAAACATTCCTGTCTTACTTCTAGAGCACTACTCTCTTGGTTGTCTTCCTACCACAACTCTCGACTGTTTACTCTCCATATCTAGGCTTTTAAGCTCCCGAGAGGATTTTCAGGGCTCAGATTTCTTGCTGATCCACTTCCAGTCATTCATTAGATCTATGTGGTCCAGTTTTGTAAATAGCAGCCGCATTTCAGGTATTCATTGGCCACGTGTGGCTAGTGGCTACCACTTAGAGAAGTGCAGGTATATCCACACTGATGATTTCTGTCACTGTAGAGGTTATATCCCACAGTTCCATGTGAGATGACCTTAATCATTCTCAGGGCTATTAAGTACTGTTTCTGTGTAGATGACTTTGATTTATATTTCCAACCCAATCCTCTGCATTGAACTCCAGACTCTTATTATCCAGCTATCTACTGGAACTCTTCTTAAATAGGAATCTTACACTTAATGCTGAGAATATACCCTTGAGTTTTCCCAACGCTAATCTTTTTGTGATGTCGCACGTTTTAGTAAATACCAGCTCGTATCTCTGTCCAAAACATGGGTGTTGTGCTTGACTCTTTTTTTTTCTCTCAAACTTCATATCTGACATATCAGCAAATTCTGTCATTATCTACTTTCACAACACACAGAAAGTGACCCCTTGTTGCCATCTGTATCACTGCCACAATCTAACCCAGGCCACCTTCCTCTTGCACTTGAACTGTTATTGCCAAACCTCCCGTTAGACTCCATGTTTCTGCCCTTATCCCCATGACAGTGTATTTGCCACATAGGAGCCATAGTGACTCTTTTTAAAAATTGGTCAAGTCATGTCACTCCCAAGGACTTCCCTATAGCTCAGACAGTAAAAAAATCTACCTGCAATGCAGGAGACCCAGATTCGATCCCTGGGTCGGGAAGATCCCCTGGAGAAGGGAATGGCAGCCCACTCCAGTATTCTTGCCTGGAGAATGCCATGGACAGAGGAGCCTGGTGGGCTACAGTCTGTGGGATTGCAAAGAGTTAGGTATGACTGAGCAATGAACACTACTACTGTGTCTTCCCATCTAACTCAGGAGAAAACCAGAGCCTAAAAAGCCTTCAAGGCAAACAGGATCTGGGTCCTTCTGCCTTGCTGCCTGCATTTCCTCTCCTTACTCTGCTCTTCCCATTTTGGTCACCTTGCTTTTCATTGAACAGACAGCCCCAAGCCTGTTTCTACCTCCTAATTTTGAAAATTGCTCTCCTCCTAAAATGCTCTTCGCCCAACTCTCTCTGTGGCTTACTCCCCCATATCCTGCTGTTCTTAAGTGGCAGATTGGACTTGCCTGACCAACCCATGTGAATTCGAAGTTACCTTCTACCTTCATCCCACTTTTGATCCTGTTCTTTCTGGCCTCGTACAGAATCACATTTTTTAAATATTTGAGATAAAACTTAGATAAAATTTGCCATTTTACCCATTTTAAAATACATGATTTAGTAATCTCTAGTGTATTCACAACACTGTACATTATCTAACTCTAAAACGTTTTCATCACTTCAAAAAGAAACACTATGCACTAAGCAGCCAACTGCCTTCTTGCCTACCACCCGTCTCTGGAGACCACTATCTGCTTGCTCGCTCTGAGGATTCATCTGTTTTGAACATATCCTATCAACGAAATCATATAAAATGTGGCCTCTTGTGTTTGGCTTCTTTGACTTAGCATAGTGTTTTTGAGGTTCATCGTGAAGCATGCATTAGTACTTCAGTCGTTTTGTGGCTGGATAATATTCCATTCTGTGGATAATACCACATTTTGTTTATGCATTCATCAGTTGATGAGTGTTTGTGTTGTTTCCGGTTTTTGCTATTTTGAATAGTGCCACTGTAAACGTTTGTGTGAACATATATTTTAATTTTTTTGAGAATAAATCTAGGGGTCCAGTTGCTGTGTCATATGGTCATACAGCCAAACTTGATTTAACTTTTGAAGAACTGCAAAACTGTTTTCCAAAGTGGTTGTACCATTTTACATTCCCAACCAGCAGTATAAGAGGGTCCCAATTTCTCCACATTCTTGCCTTCACTTGCTATTGCCTTCAAAGAAATTTATTTTGTAGTCCTCCTTATTGGAGTGAAGTAGTACCTCATTGTAGTTTTATTTGGATTTCCTAATGGTGCTGAGCATTTTTTCATTTCTGTATCTTCTTTTGAGGAATCTCTATGCAAACCGCTTACCCATATTTAAATGGGGTTGTTTGCTTTTTCTTGTTGAGTTGTGAAGTGTTCTAGATGCTACCCTGCAGATGTTTTCTCTCATTCTGTAAATTGTCTTTTTACTTTCTTGATAGTAGCCTTTGATGCAAAAAAGCTTTTAAATTTGAAGAAGTCCAAATTTCTCAAGTATACTTTTTTTGTGTGTTGCTTATATTTTTACTGTCATATTTTAAAAACCATTTTCTACCCCAGAGTCCTGGAGATTTACACCTAAATTTTCTGGTTTTCTGAGTTCTATAATCTTAGCTCTTACTTTTATATCTCTGATCCATACAGAATTAATTTTTGTATATGGTGTGAAATAGAAGCCCAGATTCATTCTTCTGCATGTGGTTTTCCAGTTCTTGCAACATCATTTGTTGGAAAGACCTAGCTCTTCCCTTTAAATGGTCTTGACTCCCTTGTTGAAAATGAATTGACTGTGAATATATGGGTTTATTTCTTGACTCTTAATTTTGTCCCATTGATCTACACATGTATCCTAATGTCAGTATCAAAATTTTTTGATTATTGTTTTTCTGCAGTAAGTTTTGAAGTTGAGGGGTGTGAGCACCCCCTGCACAGTATTTCTTCTTTTTTAAGAGCGTTTTGGCTGGTTGGTGGTGGTGGTGGTTTAGTCGCTAACTCATGTCCGACTCTTGTGACCCCATGGACTGTAGCCTGCCTCGCTTCTCTGTCCATGGGATTCTCCAGGCAAGAATACTGGAGTGGGTTGCCATTTCTTCCTTCTTCGGGACTCTTCCCAGCCCCAGGAATCGAACCCAGGTCTCCTGCCTTGTAGGCAGATTCTTTACCGACTGAGCTACAAGGGAAGCCCTGGCTAGTTGGGGTTCCTGGCAATTCCATGTGAATTTTAGGACCAGCTTGTCCATTTCTATAAAAACACTTGGTGAAATTTTGATAGCAGTTTTATTACCTCTGTCACTTTGAGAGTATTGCTATTTTGATGTTAAGTCTTTCAGTCCTTGAATATGAGCTATCTTCTTTATTTAAGTCTTCTTTATTTCAAAAATATTTTGTAGTTTTCCGTGTACAAATCTTACACTTCCTTGGTTAAGTAACTTCTACATATTTTATTCTTTTTGAATTCTGTTTAAAATAGAATTTAAATTTTTTTTTCATTTTATTTTTCATTGACAGTTTATATAAAAATAATTCACATTTGTATACTGATCTTGTGTTCTGTACCTTTTCTATTCTTGTTTATTAGCTTTAGTAGTTTTATTTTGGGTTCTTTAAAGTTTTCTGTAAGTATTCTATCATCTGAATAGAGATAGTTTTACTTTTTTCTTTCTGATCTGGATACCTTTTTTTAAATTTTTTTTCCTTGCTTAATTGCACTGGTGAGAACCTTCTGAACAGTGTAGAGTAGAAGTATCATGAATGGACATTGTCATACAGTTCCTAATCTTATGGGAAAAGCATCCATTCTTTCACCAGTAAGTATGGTATTAGCTGTGTGCTTTTCATAGATACCTTTTATCAGGTCAGAGGAGTTTGCTTCTAATTCTATCATCAACCGGAGGGGTCAGTTACTGGATAGCACTGTTGTGAGGTGTATGCATATGACATTACAGTTTATGTCTAATGCAGGTTGACCAGCATATGAAAGGTGGTGAATATTTGTTACTTCTGTCTGCCTTCAAGTTACCGTTAAAAACGTCAAATGTGGCAAAGACCATCAGCATGCCACTTGATTTCTACAGATGTGACATGGAATAACTACTAAAGATTCACCCCATTTCTCTTTCTTTTCCACAGGCATATTGTGATCTGATTTTCATGTCTTACTAAAATAACCATGCTCTGGGTTCTTTAGAATGTTAAATTCTAGCTATAAAAGTAAATATTTTAATATTATAAAGTTTATCCTTCCATAACAAATCACAGTAAAACCAATCCCTTCATAACAAGAAACATTCATAGGTTCAGCTGTTAGCCTGCTCATTTTGAACGTTATTGCTGTAAGGCAAAAGAATCTAGATCTCTTTAGCTTTCATATAAAACAAGACAAATGTCTAACTTTTATATGTTGAAGAGATGATGGAATGATCTTTTCTTTTAAGTAAGTAATTTTTTTGGCAGGGTTGTGGAATTGCTGAATGCTTGAAGATTGTCTGCCAGGTGGGGCGACTAGACAGAGGAAAGAGTGCAATCCTGTATGTGAGGTCTCTCCTGTGGACCGAGACCTTTATGAATGTAAGTGGGGAAAGGCGGCATTCAGCAAATTTATCCACTTTTTCAAAGAAATAAAAAGGCCTGACATCTAGAAAATCATCTTATTGTTATTCCCATATAGAAGGAAAACCAGAATCATTCATATTCTTTGAAGTCATCTGCTTCATTTAATGTCATAGAGTTTCCTTATAAAAACCTTCCAATTGAGGACATCTTCAACTCCACATTGGTAAGTCATTGATTTTGGGAAATGAAATAAGTGCATTCAGTTAAATACTGTAGTTGTTTTTATTTTAAGTATTAGCAGTTAGCTATTTTCGTAAAGTAATTGAGTTATTTGAATGGATTATAACTTAGTTTAATACTATTTTACTCCCCCATCCCAGAATTATTAAAGGTAGACTTTAGCATCTTATTGTGTGTAATATACTTAGCATATACTGAATTTCATGTGGGAAAATTTGGGGAATCTCTCTCCACAAAGTTAGAAAGTTGGAAATTAACTGCAGTAAGTGAGGGCATTTTATAGATCTTTAATTTGAGGATTAAAATGAAACCAATGCATCATAAAGTGGGTGGTCAGATTATTTAAAAAATCATTTCAGAGACAGTCAGAAGTTAACCTGAAGTTGAGAGTTTCATGTGTGTATATGCTATTGATGCCAGATGTGTAATGATACTATGTACTTATACTAGAAATGTACTTATACTAGAAATGTACTTATACTAGAAAATGTACTTATGTATAAGAAATGTACTTATACATAGGTACTCATACGTATAAGAAATGTACTTATACATATGTACTCATATGTATAAGAAATGTACTTATACTAGAAAATAATGTCAGTAACATTAACTTAAAATGCAGTATATATTCAGATATTTGTTGAATACCTCAGTGAACTATTTTTAAGACTCAAGAACTTTTTCTCCTCAACAGGTCACCACAAATGTCACCTGGGGCATTCAGCCGGCACCCATGCCTGTACCTGTGTGGGTGATCATTTTAGCTGTTCTAGCAGGATTGTTGTTACTGGCTGTTTTAGTCTTTGTAATGTACAGGGTAAGTGATGGACTTAGGAAGAGAGGGAGGGAGGGGAAGCAGAAGAAAAGAAGAAGGGAGAGAAGAAAAAAGGGAGAGAAAAAAGGGAGGGACAGAGGAGTTGGACATTTAATAATGAGTTATGATGAGCACTCCTTATTGTTTGAAGGAAGAAAAGTTGAACTAAGTACCATGTTAAATTTTCTTGGCCATATTATGGCCACTCAGAATACTTTCTGTATTCTTCATTGATGTAGCAGTGATGTTATTTCTTCTTTTTTTTTTTAACTGACAGATGGGCTTTTTTAAGCGTGTACGGCCACCTCAAGAAGAACAAGAAAGGGAACAGCTTCAGCCTCATGAAAATGGTGAAGGAAACTCAGAAACTTAACTGTAATTTTTAAGTTACGCTACATCCTGATCCATTAGAAGTTCCAACTTCAGTTTAGATTTTAATTTCCTTCCTGAGGAATAAAATTCCAAGACCGTACTGCTGATGGTGCCCATTGGTGTTAACCACAAAGTGAGAGCAATATTTGTCATCCTTTTCATTATGATTAAGTTCATACATACATTTAATACCCCTACTGACTTGTGTTTTTAGGTATTTAAATAATAACATTTCAAGTGATAGGTCTTCTTCAGTGTACATAAGATAGTGCCTGAGTTACCACTTTATCTAAAATAGTACCTCCTACAATTACTGTTTCTGATTTTGTATGTTGGATTTTGTTTGTCTTTTTTGTTGTTTTAAAGCAATCCAAATTTGGACCTTAGGATCCACATCTTTTGTGCAGATATATGATGTTAATACACGTTACACTACACTTGAGTTTTCAAGCTAACTTCATAGCTGTATAAACTTGGATTTTAATATTACCTATATGGTAGGACTTTTTAAAAAAGAAAAACACATGATCCCATCAAAACTCTTTCTTGTAACTGCAAAGGTACAGATTTTTGTTTTAATGTGAAAATTGAGTACATGCTATTAAACTTGTATTTATATTTTTATCCACAGTCCATTTGATTACATTTTATTTTGTATAAGTTTAAATTCTATTTCAAATCCTTTAAGTCAACTTATACTAAAAAATTAGTTTTTCCTGGTAGCTCAGCAGTAAAGAATCTACCTGCAATGCAGGAGATGCGGGTTTCATCCCCGCGTCAGGAAGATTCCCTGGAGGAGGGCATGGCAACCCACTCCGGTATTGGAGTTCTCTTGCCTGGAAAATTCCATGGATAGAGGAGCCTGGCAGGCTACAGTCCATGGTGTCGCAAAGAGTTGGACTTGACTGAGCGACTAATACACACACAAGTTATATTTCAAATCCTTTAAGTCAGCTTATACTAAAAATTAGTTTTATAATCAAAATTGCCTCTTTTGCGTAATTGTTTAATTTCTGCTAAACATCATGATGCTTGAAGTTAGATGGAATTGGAAATTGTTTCCAAAGTATATTCTATTGCATTAGTCTGGCTGTAGACAATACCAGGAAAAAAAAAAAAGCATTTAAATTAAAAGGCTATGTAGTTCTTTGACAGAGTTGCTTATTGAATAGTTTGTTCTTAGATTAGAGCAAGAGTTTTTAAGTTGGGATTAATTTATTTTCCTCCTATATATGTATTTTTCCTTATATTTTCAAAACTGTTATTGAGAATGTGTCAAGATCATTGAGAAAACTTTACAGTTTATAAGAACGTGCACTCAACCTCTGAATCCCACAAGAAATGCTAAGGTAGCTCACTGGTTTACTTCTAGCAATAGCATGATGCTACTCACATGGATATTACCTCAGTTGAAACCAGGTATAACATGTAAAACCAGTCTCAGCTATCATAATAACTTCTTAGAGGTTATTTTATAGGCAATTCAAGTTATTGGAAACCTTTTAAAATTTTCTTAGTTTTATTAATATGAACTACTTTTCTAGGATTTTTAAATAAAAGCTGTACAGGTGGCAAGTTGTAGTTTTTTAAGTCTGTAGGGTGATGAATCTTACTAGAAGATTATGTGAATTATTCACAGTTCCTCCAGGCCTGGGGATAACTGTTAATTATACCTATTTTTGTGTAATTACATCATATTGTGCATTACAAATTGAGAGTTCAATAGCTTTTTAACTACTGCCTTCATTAGGTGATGATAAATATTTCCCTTAGATAATTGAATATTTCTCCATGTTTTAAAAATAATTGAAATTTTCTTGCCATGGCTTGTGTTATAACTCCCTACACAAGTGGCTAAACTAGAATACATTCATAAAATAGAGGCATATGTAGGTGAGTTGTACAAACAAGTTAGAACATTGACAAGACCCTATATTTAGCTTTAGTGATTTTCAAAATCGGTGTTATAATATAGATTTTACTAGTAGCTTAAAAGATCGTAGGTAGTCATACACAATAAGTACTTTTGTTACCAATAAATTTAAAGTTTTTTAAATAAAAATTTTTTTTATCATAGGGCCTGCCCCAAGACAGTTGCTAAGTTGGTCTAGAACAGCATTTACCTCACCTGTTTTCCCATCTATTAGCGGTCATTCCTGGAAATATCTGTTGGATAGAAAGTCACTCTTTCAAAAAGTTAAATGTTACTATTTGCTTTTGCACAATCTGTTCCTTTCATGGCCTTTTCTCTCAAGATATAATTTTTTATGAGCGATTGAAGGAGGAGCCAAGATAGCTCAGTTGGGAGAGCATTAGACTAGAGGAGACTGAAGGGTCTTGTCATGAAAATTAACATGTTTTAAATTGCTCTTATGAACTGTAATTTAAAGCAATACTATTTTCTTTTTAAAAAAATTTTATCTCTACAAAAATATGGTAGTCTAGACTTTGAAGACTAAAAACCTAGTCTTTGAAGAAAATATTTGGCAAAATGTTGGGATTAAAGTAATGTAAATGTTTGGTTAAAATGTCAAAAAATAATCACTGCTGTATTTGTGATTTATTGAGAACTGAAAGCTGTTTTGACTGTAAAATTCTTATAATCTGGTTCAGTTTAAGAAATCACATATCGTTGGAGTTGGGAATATCATAAAATATATGATATTGGTAAGAAATTGATTATGTTGTTGATTTCTTATGTAGGCATTTATTTCAGACTTAATATTTTGCGAAACATTTGTGTGAGGGATGCTCTTTCCTTTTCTTCCCTTTACCTTTCTGTTGTAATTAGTGATTATTATAATTCTGATTAAGTTCTTAATACTGAGTTGTAAAACAGTTAATCAAAATATTAGTGCCACAATTCTACATGTTTTGAAACTAATTATTCATAGTAAATTCTCATTAATACTTTATATAAAGAGAAAATTCAAGTGTTAGAGGCTCTACTGACTTCTTTAAGAGGATGTGAAAGGTTTCTGATAGTGAATCATAACCCTAAGAGAGATGTATGTGGCAAAAGTATAGTGTATAATAAGATCAGCAGGTTTTTTATAAGGCATACAGTCTGTAAATTGATAGATGTCCCTGTGTTACAGAATGTAGTGTTGAGCTTGCAAAGAATAAGCCATTCTTGGAATATTTGTGTACAACTGTTGCTTATCTCAGTATCACTGTGTTAGTGCTCTTGGATAGCTTATATATGCGATAGCTTGATTAATAAGAAAAATACAAAATTTGAAAATTGAATATAAGATCAAAAATAGAGAATGAAATGATGTAGTGCTCAGTGTTGTAGAGAGTATTTCTTTTAACTTGTTGGTAGGCTAGTTTGGCCAATGAACGTATCATGTAGCATGCATGTATGCTTGTATTTCATTGTAATTTCTCATACATAATGAATTTTTTGGCAGAGGTACTGAATCTTTGATTTTTTTTTGCTGTTGTTCTTCTCAAGTGCAATATAACAATGTAACCAAACCTAGATATTTCAAAGTCTAATTTAGTAAACCTAATCTAAAAGAATTTATTAGTATTTTTGTAAGCAGGAAGGAAGGATTCTGAGATGGATATATGAATGAAGTTATTTGCCCCTAAAAGGTCATTCTACCCTTTATTCATTCTACACTTTATTTCAGGCTGGATGTGAACTGTTCCCTGCTAGTTTTGAAACACTTTACAGTATCTTAAAGTTACTTGGAAGTTGTGTATATCAATTAATTTCCTACCTAGGTAACATAGAAACTTATTTTCTTTCTTTAGCTCTCTTGTGATCACCCACATTGGGTGAGGCATAAAATGAGTGTGTTCTAAAATTTATGATTTGCTAACTTGATTTGAGTTAGTGAAAACTGGTACAGTGTTCTTCTTATTAGTTTCCAATGTGTAACTTGTGTCTGTTCAATAAACTTGAGCATGTGGTGCCACTTTTGTGCGTGGATGTTCTATTTTCCTTCTGTGATGTTGCTTTTTTTTTAATCACAGGAGCCAGCAACAATGCACTAAAAGGATGACCTCAAAGAGGTGGCACATCTCTTTAAAAGTCCCAATTCTTAGCAGTGTTAGTTGGGAGGTGGAGGTTGACATACATACACTATTGACACTGTGTATAAAATAGATCACTAATGAGAACTTACTGTATAGCTTAGAGAACTCTACTCAGTGCTCTGTGGTGATGTAAATGGGAAGGAAATCCAAAAAAGGAGGGGTATATGTAAACATATAGCTGATTCACTTTGCTGTACAGCAGAAACTAATGCAACATTGTAAAGTAACTATATTCCAATAAAAATTCATAAAAAATTGAAATTTATCTACCTGCCTATCAACTTTCTGTAATAAACATGTATGTTCAAGTAAGAAAAATTTTGATTTGTTGATTTAATCAACCAAGTTATCAAACAGTCAGTGTTGGGCCTTGTGGCAGGAACTGGAAATATAGCTGTGAACAAGATGGCCCTGGTCTTGTGGAACCTACACTAGCGAGGATACAGGCAAGAAAATATCCATTTTATGTAACAAGAATCCTAAGGGGAAAGAAGAGGTGTTGTGAAAGTTCATAGCAGGGGTTCCTAATCAAAGCTAAGGATATCAGGCAAAGTAGCCTCAAGAAAGTAATACATAAGCTAACCTTCAGTGTCTGTGGGGGCTTGTCAGTTAACGACATGAGGGAGTAGAGGTCTAGGCAGAGGAAATAAGTATCTTCAACTCAAATAGTTCAGTTCTAGCTCAAGGGAATAAAATATACCCTTCCCTTCCCTTCTCTCCTCCCAAGAACCCCCATCTCTGTGCATAGTCAAAGGATATATTGTAAAGAGCTTTGTCAATTTGTTGGGGATTTTGGATATTTTGCTAAGAGCAATAGTGAAGTACCAGGAGATCTTAAGCAGGGAAGAATTATTATATAGAATATGTATGGTATTATACTCTTTCTGATGGCTCCTGCAGTATGTTTATAAAAACAAAGTTCTAACATTAGTGATTACATTATATATGAGAGTTGGACCATAAAGAAGGCTGAGCACTGGAGAAGTGATGCTTTTGAATTGTACTGGAGAAGACTCTTGAGAATCTCTTGGACTGCAAGATCAAACCAGTCAATCCTAAAGGATATCAACCCTGAATATTCATTGCAAGGACTGTTGCTGAAGCTCCAATACTTTGGCCACCTGATGCAAAGAGCCAACTCTGGAAAAGACCCTGATGCTGGGAAAGATTGAAGACAAAGGGAGAAGGGGGTGGCAGAGGATGAGATGGTTAGATAGCATCACTGACTCAACGGACATGAATTTGAGCAAACTCCAAGAGAGAGGAAGATAGAGGAGCCTGGTGTGCTGCAGTCTATGGGGTCGCAGAGTCGGACATGACTTAGTGACTGAATAACACCATAAACATGAACAGTATCATGGATTAAGAATTGAAAATAATTTCCTAGATTAACTAGCACCTTCCATCCATTTGTAAAACACACTGGCTGGCAGGTATAGTACATGCAGTTGGCAGGACACCCCTTTGTCAGCATCTACTTGGTTTTGTCCCCATCAGTTGGCCTGTATGTATGCTGAAAGTCAGTTATGTTTGTTTACACAATTTTTTTTTTTGGCAGTTCTATGTGTTACATGGAATGGATGAAATATAAATTTAAAGTATATTTTTCTATGAAAAAAAAGTGGGTGAGGAAATTGTAAAATTGGAGAGAAATTACAAATAGAAAGATTTGGCATTCAAACTGCTTGACAAGAGCTTTTAAGAACTTCCACTTAGCCGAAAACTTCAAGTAATAGGCATTCATTGTAATTGTGGTTTACTACTTCAAACTCTTGGGGTTTGGTTAAAAAAAAAAATTATTGACCCTATATCAAAAGGTTAGTAAGTGAATATATGCTTCTTTTAAAATATGTTTTAAATATATTGATTTTGTCTCTTGACCTACTTTTTTGATTCACCAACTACTAGCCCTGATTGCATCAAATAATACGGCTTTTGTATATTGCACAAAAATAAAGCATAAACTATGCGTAATGGAGCATTTAAAAGTCATTTAAAAACCATCTTGATTAATCTTATTTCTTCAAATAGTCTGTAGTATTGAAGGGTTTCACACCCATCCTCCTCCACTGGTGGCTGTGAAATCAGCAACTTTGCCTCTGGAAGGTCACCAGAAAATTACTAGAGCTAATCAATATAGTAAAGTTGCAGGATATAAAATCAACACACAGAAATCCCTTGCATTCCTATACACTAATAATGAGAAAATAGAAAAATTAAGGAAACAATTCCATTCACCATTGCAATGAAAAGAATAAAATACTTAGGAATATATCTACCTAAAGAAATTAAAGACCTAAGAAACTAAAGACCTATATATAGAAAACTATAAAACACTGGTGAAAGAAATCAAAGAGGACACTAATAGATGGAGAAATATACCATGTTCATGGATCAGAAGAATCAATATAGTGAAAATGAGTATACTATCCAAAGCAATCTATAGATTCAGTGCAATCCCTATCAAGCTACCAACTGTATTTTTCACAGAGCTAGAACAAATAATTTCACAATTTGTATGGAAATACAAAAAAAGCCTCGAATAGCCAAAGCAATCTTGAGAAAGAAGAAAGGAACTGGAGGAATCAACCTGCCTGACTTCAGGCTCTACTACAAAGCCACAGTCATCAAGACAGTATGGTACTGGCACAAAGACAGAAATATAGACCAATGGAACAAAATAGCCCAGAGATAAATCCACACACCTATGGACACCTTATCTTTAAGGAGGCAAGATATAGGAGGCAAGAATATACAATGGATTAAAGATAATCTCTTTAACAAGTGGTGCTGGGAAAACTGGTCAACCACTTGTAAAAGAATGAAACTAGAACACTTTCTAACACCATACACAAAAATAAACTCAAGATGGATTAACGATCTAAACGTAAGACCAGAAACTATAAAACTCCTAGAGGAGAGAACATAGGCAAAACAATCTTTGACATAAATCACAGCAGGATCCTCTATGACCCATCTCCCAGAATATTGGAGAGAAAAGCAAAAATAAACAAACGGGACCTAATTAAAAGCTTTTGCACAACAAAGGAAACTATAAGCAAGGTGAAAAGACAGCCTTCAGAATGGGAGAAAATAATAGCAAATGAAGCAACTGACAAAGGACTAATCTCAAAAATATACAAGCAACACCTGCAGCTCAATTCCAGAAAAATAAACGACCCAATCAAAAAATGGGCCAAAGAACTAAACAGACATTTCTCCAAAGAAGACATACAGATGGCTAACAAACACATGAAAAGATGCTCAACATCACTCATCAGAGAAATGCAAATCAAAACCACAATAAGGTACCATTTCACGCTAGTCAGAATGGCTGCTATCCAAAAGTCTACAAGCAATAAATGCTGGAGAGGGTGTGGAGAAGAGGGAACCTTCTTACACTGTTGGTGGGAATGCAAACTAGTACAGCCACTATGGAGAACAGTGTGGAGATTCCTTAAAAAACTGGAGATAGAACTGCCTTATGACCCAGCAGTCCCACTACTGGGCATACACACTGAGGAAACCAGAATTGAAAGAGACAGATGTACCCCAATGTTCATCGCAGCACTGTTTCTAATAGCCAGGGCATGGAAGCAACCTAGATATCCATCAGCAGATGAATGGATAAGAAAGCAGTGGTACATATACACAATGGAGTATTACTCAGCCATTAAAAAGAATCCATTTTAATCAGTTGTAATGAGGTGGATGAAACTGAAGCCTATTACACAGAGTGAAGTAAGCCAGAAAGAAAAACACCAATACATGGAATTTAGAAAGATGGTAACGATAACCCTGTATGCAAGACAGCAAAAGAGACACAGATATATATAGCAGTCTTTTGGACTCTGTGGGAGAGGGAGAGGGTGGGATGATTTGGGAGAATGGCATTGAAACATGTATAATATCATATATGAAATGAATCGCCAGTCCAGGTTCCATGCATGATACTGGATGCTTGGGGCTGGTGCACTGGGACGACCTAGAGGGATGGTATGGGGAGGGTGGTGGGAGGGGGGTTCAGGATGGGGAACATGTGTATACCCGTGGCGGATTCATGTTGATGTATGGCAAAACCAATACAATATTGTAAAGTAATTAACCTCCAATTAAAAAAATTTATATTAAAAATAAAGATGACTGCCACCATAAGGCAGGATGACAGAAAATTCTGGCAACATTCCTTTCCTTCTGATCTGCTAATCAGGATTCTGGAGCCATTTCCATTTTATTCCTTTTTTCTCTCCAAGAGCAGAGGTAAGTTGGGAAGAAAATGCAACACAAACAGCTTGATGAAACTAATTAAAGACTGCATTCAAGCCTCACCTCACCCCCTAATAGCTCCTGCTCATACAGGTGAGGCAAAGCCACGATGGAATAGTGATATTTAGTGTGAGGGCCCTCATTTTGGCGTTTCTCTTCCAAAAATTATGTAGGCCATTCAGTTTATTTTTTCTAAAAATCACTAAGAAACAATGTAAACTCATTTGAAGTTTCAAGCAGTGCAGAAAGGTAAAGGCACATATTAGTATAGCCTTGGGCAAGACAGTTGCCACTCTGATCTTCAGTGTTTCCATTTACTAAACAGGATGTTGTTGTTCATCACTAAGTTATGTCCGACTTTTTGCAACCTCATGGACTGCAGCACGCCAGGCTCCTCTGTCCTCCACTATTTCCTGGAGTTTGCTCAAACTTGAGTCTATCGAGTCAGTGATACCATCCAACTATCTAATCCTCGGTCACCCCCTTCTCTCCTTGCCCTTAATCCTTCCCAGCATCAGTCTTTTCCAAAAGAAAAGGAAAATGAGAGCTAATTTGTAGGACTGCTCTAAGAATATACGATAACGTGTATAGAATGCCTATTATTTTTTATGGAACTAGTTTCATATCTTTGACCAAAGAATAATTTTCCACTAGTGAGAAATTTGTTCTTTTCCAGCATGTTGGGAAAATTGGGAGGAACACAAAAGAGTGGTGAGTGTGGAAAGGGACTGTCCAGTCAGCCAGATCAGCTGAATCTAGTATGAGGGTAAAGGAAGTGATGTCATAGATCACATTTACATTATATGATGAGATGTTCCAGAGGTACTCCAAATACAGAGACTACAGCTGACCAAGCCATGGCTTACCACTGATTCTGTATATGTCTTAAGCAGCCAAAATCTCAGTTTGGCAATTTGAATCACACCGCACATACCTCACTTCTCCATACCAATCAACCATGTCTGCTGATTCTAGCCCTACATACTGAATCTCCCACTCTTTTTCTACACCTTTCCACTCTCACTAGACTGGTATTTTCTCACTGGCTTTCACAAACACCACTGGCCTCCTCTCCACCAATCTACTCCTCTAAAATCCATCTTCCATACTGATAGCATAGTGATCCTTTGAAACAGACTGGCAGCAAGTCTCTTCCCTGATTAATTTCTTTCACTATTTCATAATCACTTGCAGTGTAAATTTCAGTTTCCTTATGTAACATCCAAGGTTAATGTTGTTCAGTCACTAAGTCGTGTCTGACTCTGTGACCCCATGAACTGCACACGCCAGGTTTCACTATGAGTTTGCTCAAACTCACGTCCATTGAGTTAGTGATGGCCATTCAGCCATCTCATCCTCTGTTGCCCCCTTCTCCACTTGCCCTCGATTTTTCCCAGCATCACAGTCTTTCCAATGAGTCGACTCTTTCATCAGGTGGCCAAGGTATTGGAGCTTCAACTTCAGCATCAGTCCTTCCAGTGACTCCATGGTTGATTTCCTTTAGGATTGACTGTTTTGATTTCCTTGCTGTCCAAAGGACTCTCAAGAGTCTTCATCAGTACCACAGTTCAAAAGCATCAATTCATCGTGCTCAGCCTTCTTTAAAGTTAATGTAACAGGAGTTAATGTGTATAAGGTGCTTGAACAGTGCCTCCACACTATGTACTATAGAAGTGTTTGCTGTTTTTTTTTTTTTTTTAATGACCTGATCTCCACTGTCCTTTTCAATCTAAAACACTGTCACTCTATGACAATTATTGCTCACAATTTTCCAAGCACACTGCACTGTTAACTCTAGGTGTATGCGCGCGCGCGCGCGCACACACACACACACACACACACACACACACACACGACTCCACTTTTTAGATGACCTGGTTGCCCCCACCTATGCGTGGAACTCGTAATCTTCTTTAAATCTCACCTCTCATAGTGTTTCATAGCCCCCTTCCATATACCACATTGTTAATTTCTTCCAATTTGATGTAATTTCTGCGTGTTGTACTGTTTCTTCATCACCTTGGGTTATAATTTGCTTTTATGTTCCTCTGCTCTAACAGGGAGTGAGCTCCTAGAACGCAGGGATTCTATCTTGCTTATTCAAATCCTCATCAAAATACTGGAACGCACGCGGTAAGCACCTCGTAGGCATTTAGAAAAATATTGAGCAAATGAAAACTGTAGACTATAATTAGACAAAATGTAATTAAGGACATTTTATGATACAGAAAGAAAATTCAACTTGGGAAGAAAAAGGAAGTTTAATCAAAATCTGTAGAACTGTAGTTTAATTTCGAGCTAGCCAATGATGGCCGCGGTGTCCCCAAAGCCCATATGGTTAAGAGATCCTGGCTTTTGGATTCGTTGTTGCGGCCTCGCGTGTTGTAGGAGTGTAATCAATATGTTAATATCACCTGCTCTTCTTTGCGGTCAGGAGGAGGGAATTTTATTCCACTTTCTGCAAAATTTCTGTGTCTCAGTAGGGGTTGGAGGACCTGGTCTGCCAGTCCCCTGAAAGGCTTTCCTTTTTCGTTTACCCTCGGAGGCCACCAGTGGCACGGGCGCCCCAGCACCCCGCCGCGTGCGCTCCCTCGGAGCAGCCCAGCCCCGGGTTGACCGCGGAGACGCGGTCCCTGGCGCCGGGTTCGTCCCGCCTCCAGCATCACGTGCGCCAAGGATGCTAACTTCCCCCTCCTCCTCCCGCGGCGTCCCCTCCGCCTCTGCGGCCTCCTTCTGCTGAGCGTGTGCGAGTCAGACTGCGCGAGGGGGCGCGAGCGGGCGGGCGCAGCCGGAGCCCGCAGCCCTGGCGCCCGTCGCCGCCCGCAGCTCCGCAATATGCCGCCGCGGCCCTCTGGCTCTCGGCCATGGCGAGGCTCAGCCGGCGCGTCCCTTGCACCCTGCTCCTTGGCCTGGCCGCGGTGCTGCTGAAGGCGAGGCTGGTCCCCGCGGCCGCCAGAGCCGAGCTCAGCCGCTCAGACCTCAGCCTCATCCAGCAGCAGCAGCAGCAGCAAAGGCAGCGGGAGGAAGCTGAGGAAGAGAGGCCGGAGGTGCCCGGGGCATCCTCTACAGCCGCTGCTCCAGGTAGGTCCCGGGAGCCCGGCCCTGCCTTTCCATCTCCGCCGGCGACTCTTCTGATTTCACTGGCGGCCTCGCACAATCCCTAGCCAGATGGTTTTCCATCGCCTGACTCTACCCACCCCCCACCTCCCCAGCCTTCCTGCCCAGGACTGGGGCTTAGCTTTGGTTTCTGGAATCTGCCCTTTGGGTGATGAGCTTTCTGGTAAGCGGAGAGTACTGCAGTGGGGCGGGGAGGGGTCGGGAGGGATGGGATTGAGAGACTGCCTAGATTGATCCTTTTCTTCTCCTCCCTTCCTGAATTTTCCCTCTGCCCTGGGGATGATTGTGTACACACACACACACACACACACACACACACACACACACACACACACACACGGTTCTCAAATCCTTCTAGCCTGGGGATGATTTACACACACACACACACACACACACACACACACACACACACACGTTCTCACATCCCTTTAGCCTTCTGTTCTGTAACGTTTTTTCTCCTGGAGACTGAAAAATTTTGCGATAGACACCCACACACCCCTTTTCATCATCTGGCTCAGCCTGTATATTTAAATTTGGCTCTAGAGAAAAATCTTGATTTATTTTATTATTTATTTCTATCTCTTCTTAAGCTGGGAATGGTTTTAAGGCAGTTTGCAAGAACGTCTTCTGTTTAATAAAAATGAAACAAACCAAAAATGAAATAGGAGTTTGTGATTGAAAGAAAGGGAAAAGGAGAGAGGGGGTGGTTGAGATCAAGTCTGTAGTGGATGTTGGTATAGCAAAGCCTGCCCCCAGAGAGGGGAATCTCCTTACTTGTTAGTAGGAGTAATGAGGCAGATTCTCCGCACTATTCAGTGAGGGTGAGGAAGTCCCTTTCAGTACTGTAACAGTCCCTCCATTCCTGCCTGGTTCCCCTCCATTAAGGCTCCACCGGTAAGCAAAAAGCGGGATTGTCCATTTTAATAGCCTCTCTCCACCCCCCACCCCAGTTCCCTTCCCTACTGTAGAAGCTGCCTGCTATTTGGAAAGAAAAAAAGCCATCAGTTTTTTTTTTTTTTTTTTTTTGAATGGACTTAGGTTTCTGCAAAACCAAAGTGAATTGTAGCATTTAATTTTGCTTTAACATCCTGCCTAGTAACATCATACCAGATGCCGAAAATGAGATTTTTGAAGAGTAGGATTCAGTATCTTATTTTTTACTGCTTGTTCATCCTCAAAGAGCAGTATTCTGACAACACCAGCTGTGATTCCTGACAGAGCCAGGATGATTTAATTTATCAGAGTGCTCTGAGCAAAGGATGAAATCACCAAAGTGTGGAGGAAAGGATGTGTTTCTGGCACCCTTTTAAACCAATTAATAAGACTTGAGCATGGCTGAAAGTCCTGAAAGGTGTGTGGAGGGTGGTGGTTTTCCTTCCTGGCTTTTTATAACTGACATTGCTAACCACAGAGCTTCGATGAGGCAGCTGTTAGACACAATGTTTGCTGAATTTAAGGAAATCAGAGATAGAGTGATTGAGAGCCTGTCTTCATGATTTCATAAATTACGGAACAGAAGTCTGAGAGTAGAGATGAATTATGGTTTGCAGTATATTTTTATTTGGATTTATCTTTCAGAAATATTCGTAACATGGGTTTTGACTACTGCCGTTGTGAAATAATATGAGAAACTTCTGTATCCTGCATGCATGTGAAAATATTTGCTTTCTGATATTTGGGATAGAATATTTTTGAAAAGGATTATTTGGGGGGAAGTACAGTTTTGGAGCATATTTACCTATTAGATTAATGGAGATAAAGGAACCACTAGTGAACAGAGCAGACTCGAGCCTCAAATGTAATATGACTCTTGCATTTCCCTCAAAAACTCTACCTCTCCAAGGCAGTGCCAACCAGGAGAGCAATTCAGATGATTGCTGTTTTAGTTAGAGATATTGGGTTGCATCTCTGGAGAAGGGAACGGCAATCCACTCTAGTATTCTTGCCTGGAGAATCTCAGGGACAGAGAAGCCTGGTGGGCTACAGTCCGTGGGGTCGCAGGGAGTCGGACACGACTGAGCGACTAACACACACATTCGGCTGCCCATTGAAACACAACCCGTACACAAAGAAGTTAAATATTCCTCTGAGCACATTGTGGTCTACATTGAACTGGTCTTCCTGCTTCAACCTTTGTTCCTCTACTCTCTGTTCTCCTCACACAGTTAGTAATCTTTTAAAAAATATTAAAAAGGACCATTTCAGCTCACAGTCCCACAGTGACTTCCCGTGGCTCTCACACTAGATGCCCAGACCCTGAAAATGGACTTCAAAGGCCTGGATCCTCTATGCCCACCTCCTTCCTGTGTCCCTTGGCTCTCACTCTGAGTGCTGGGGCCACACTCTCCCTCTGCTTCTTCAGTTGGCAAGTGGGCTCTGGTGTCGGACCTTTGTGCTTTTCATTTTCTCTGCCTGGAATTCTGGACCTTCACATTCATCAGATTTGCTCAGATATCACTAGAACAGAGAAGCTTTTCTGACCGCTATATTAAATAGCAATCTGCATGCTCTTTTCCTACCAATTCTCCTCCGTGGCATTTAATATCCTCAGCCCTTCTTGTAAACCTGTCTCCTCTTACTAGAATGTAAGCTCTCTGAGGGCATGAACTTTGCTTTGTTCATTATTACATAGAATTATTACATATCTTTCTAGCACCTAGAAGAGCATATGTGACTCATAGGCACACATTAAGTTTTTTGAATGAATAAACTAAAATGCTGGCATTGGGCATCTCTTTTACTTTGAGTTTATGTTATTTAACATCTTGTGAAATTCTTCATTGAAATTTAGCAGGGGCATATAAAAATAAATAGTAGGTAGAAATATTTATAGGAGGAGGTTATAAAGTGCATTTATCTTGGACTTTTAATTTTAGCTAATTTCACTGTTTATCTTAAGTTGATTGCAGACAACTTCTAGAACAATACTTAAGTCCACTTTTTAGGTTCTGTCAAGAAGATTCTTTACCCAGGCGCACTTATAATTCTCTTATGACCTAGGAGGGTATTATATACCTTTAAATAGCTCTGACTGAGCCTGACTGTTCTTTCTTTGCCTCTGTATGGTGCTTCTGATTTTTCAGACATTTGCCCTTCTCAGGCAAAATGTAGAAAACTAATAAGATGTGTTTAGTGACTCGTATATGATTGAGCTTCATAAGTCCATATAGAAAAACTGACTTGACTTTTATTTCAGATTTTATTACTTTCAAAATTTTTGTCTCTTTATATAGCTGAGAAATAAGAAAGTGATGTTAAAAGAAGTTGAATATGCGATTTATAAAATCAAGGTATAAAAACAAATCTTTGTTACCTCATTAATTTCCAAAACATCATCCTCAGAGTAGCGAGAAAAAAGATGAAAGTTGAGATCTATTTTCTCTAGTGTCTACAGCAGCTCTGATTTCTCCATCTGCACCAGTAACTGTTAGAAATAAATATTTGAGGGATGAGGGAAGAATTAATTTGAGGGTTGGTAATAACTGAAACAATAATATCATATCCAGTCTGATGGCCTATTAGATGGGAGACATACTGGGGGTTGGGGTGAGCAGAGCTGGAGAAAATGACGAGCTCCATTTCAGATTCTCCACGTGAAGTACAGACACAGGGAACCTCCACGGATTTTTATAAAAGTCTTCTGCATACAATGAAAGCTTGTTGAGGGGTATGTTTTCACAGTATAAGTGTGTGTTTATACTGATATACTGTTTATATCAGTGATTGTGTGTTTCACTGATTCAGTTCAGTTGCTCAGTCATGTCCGACTCTTTGTGACCCCATGGACTGCAGCACACTAGGCTTCCCTGTCCATCACCATCTCCCCTTGCTTTCTCAAACTTATGTCCATTGAGTCAGTGATGCCATCCAACCATCTCGTTCTCTGTCATCTCCTTCTCCTCTCGCCTTCAGTCTTTCCCAG
Organism: Bos mutus; assembly: GCF_027580195.1. NCBI lineage: Eukaryota > Metazoa > Chordata > Mammalia > Artiodactyla > Bovidae > Bos > Bos mutus. The sequence goes on from NC_091618.1 coordinate 126,376,407, forward strand.
CATCAGAGTCTTTTCTAATGAGTCGACTCTTTGCATCAGGTCGCCAAAGTATTGGAGCTGCGCATCAGTCCTTCCAATGAATATTCAGGACTGATTTCCTTTAGGATTGACTGGTTTGATTTCCTTGCAGTCCAAGGGACTCTCAAGAGTCTTCTCCAATGTCATGGTTCAAAAGTATCAATTTGTCAGTGCTCAGCTTTCTTTATGGTCCTACTCTCATATCTGTACATGATTACTAGAAAAACCATAGCTTTGACTATATGGTCCTTTGTTGGCAAAGGACCAACAACCTTTAGAGACAAGATATAGACAACCATATGTTGTCTCTGCTTTTTAATATGCTGTCTAGGTTTGTCATAGCTTTTCTTCCAAGGAGCAATTTTAATTTCATGGTTGCAGTTACCATCTGCAGTGGTTTTGGAGCCCAAGAAAATAAAGTCTGACACTGTTTCCATTGTTTCTCCATCTATTTGCCATGAAGTGATGAGATTGGATGCCATGATATTCGTTTTTTCAATGTTGAGTTTTAAGCCAAGTTTTTCACTTTTCTCTTTCACTTTCATCTGCCATAAGGGTGGTGTCATCTGCATATCTGAGGTTATTAATATTTCTCCTGGCAATCTTGGTTACAGCTTGTGCTTCATCCAGCCCAGCGTTTCTCATGATGTACTCTGTATGTAAGTTAAATAAGCAGGTGACAATATATAGTCTTGATGTACTCCTTTCCTGATTTGGAACCGGTCTAGTTCCACGTCCAGTTCTAACTATTGCTTCTTGACCTGCATACAGATTTCTCAAGAGGCAGGTCAGGTGGTCTGGTATTAATCTACACAGTCAAAAAGGCTTTAGCATAATCAGTGAAGCAGAAGTAGATGTTTTTCTGGAACTCTTGCTTTTTCTATCATCCACCGGATGTTGGCAATTTGCTCTTTGGTTCTTCTGCCTTTTCTAAATCCAGCTTGAACATCTAAAGTTCTCAATTCACGCACTGTTGAAGCCTTGCTTGGAGAATTTTGAGCATTACTTTGCTAGTGTGTGAGATGAGTGCAGTTGTGCAGTAGTTTGAACATTCTTTGGCATTACCTTTCTTTGGGATTGGAATGAAAACTGACCTTTTCCAGTCCTATGGCCACTGCTGAGATTTCTAAATTTGCTGGCCTTTTGAGTATAGCACTTTAACAGCATCATCTTTTAGGACTTGAAATAGCTCAGCTGGAATTCCATCACCTTCATTAGCTTTGTTCATAGTGATGCTTCCTAAGGCCCGCTTCACTTCGCAGTCCAGGATATCTGGCTATAGGTCAGTGATCACACCATCATGGTTATCTGTGTCATTAAGATCTTTTTTGTATAGTTCGTCTGTGTATTCTTGCCACCTCTTCTTAGTATCTTCTGCTTCTGTTAAGTGCATACCATTTCACTGATAAGTAGTTTTAAACCTTTTAGCTTGGAAAATGTCAAATATATAGAAAGTAAAGGATAGTATTCATAAAGCCATACCCATCACCCAGCTTTAACAGTGATCAAATTCTGCTATCCCTGTTTTCCTTCACAGTTCCATTCATTTCTACTATGTGGGATTTGGGGGAAGTATGTACTTATATTAAAATGGACATACCTAAACTGTACACTTTTTAAACAATAAGCTAGTTTATTAGGTGGGGAAAGTGGTGCTTGATTTAGAGTTGCCACATTTTATGTATATATATATATATATATATTTAAACTGACATTAAAACTTTTATTATCACTCTATTTTTGTCTTGCAAAAAATTCAAAAGTCATTTTCAAGTTAGCTTATGATTATATACACTTTGTAAATATTAGTTTAAAAATATCAAAAGTCATAAAATGAAAAAAAAAAAAGAACTATAGGAGCTATTTAATGGACATCCATACTTCAGATTCTGGTAGTAACATAAACTGTAGTCTCTTGACAAACAGATACACCCCTGTAAGCATTACCCCTATTAAGACAGAAGACATTTATATCACCTTAGAAAGTTCCCTCATGTCCCCTTCTCAGGCAGTCTTTGACCCTGACCCATTGACCACTGATTTGATTATTTTTGTCATTAATTTTGTGTTTTCTAGACTTCATAAAATAGAAGCATATATCATGTACTTCTTTGTCTAGCTTCTTTAGCTAAGTCTAATTTCCAACGGTTTTGTTGTTGCTTGTTGAGTAGTTTATTCCTTTATACTGCTGAGTAGTATTCCATTGTATGAATTATTGCAGTTTGATTTATCACTTCTATTGAAGGATATTTGGGTTATTTCAGTTTTAGCCATTGTAAATGAAGCTGCTACATTCTTGTACTTTTAAAGTTAAAACCTTTTTTATATTCTGTATAGCTGGGACCTATTTAACTTAATGAAATTTAAAAATAGTGAAATTCAGTGTAGAATATTACTCAATATATTACTCTATAATTTTTATTATGTTCAAAAAACTTGATTAAACTTCTTGATTTAAGCAGACCTGTTTGAAATCTCCCATCCATGAAGGCATTTGTTTAGATTTTTTTTTCTGTTCAAGGAATTTGAAAATCAGTAGAAATAGGACTAGACATTGACTGTTTTATTTAAAGTACTCATGCTTTGAAGGCCATCATCCCAGATGGAGTAATTATGATTTCTTTCCAGGATTTTAATCACTAAAGGGAGCCATTTCTTGGTGTTGATTACAGGTTGAAAAACTCATGCCATTGTGTTGAATTTCAGTTTGTTTCAGTGGTGGTTTTTCATTGTTCTTAATGTGCCTGAACAGAAACCATGAAATATTTTTCGGAAACAAAACTCTTCCACCTAAGTATATAAACATTGAACTTGAGTCTCTTTCAACAGTCTGTTTGACTAGGTTAGTGGCAGTATTGTCATTCATTGACCTGGTTTAGTGTAATGTGTCCTAATTTCTTTTTCATAGCCAAGTTGCCTTCCCTAGGAAATCGATACAAGATTTTCCATCTGCTGTTGGTAAAAAGAAGTATGCTTTGGAGTAGTTACCTGGAAAATTCTAAAACTATGAAAGCTGTGTGCATTGTAGTGAAATATATAATAATCTTAAGAAAATAGCTTCTGTTTGCTTTGAAGATTCTGTTTGGAGATGTCTCTGTAATTGCCCTTTTGTGTAAGCACAATATGTCCAAGACATACCAGATTCTCTGCCTCTTACTTTTTTGTGACTGGGTTATAAGGACTAGGCAGCATTCTTGACTACTTGTTGATGATGTCTGTGAGTGTAAAGGCCAGTTCATTTGGACCTGAAATGAGAAGTGATTTTTGGGTGCCGTTTCATGTAGGGTAGAGGGTGTCAGTGAAGTGAAGTGAAAGTGGGTCAGTCGTGTCCCGATTCTTTGTGATCACATAGATGGTAGCCTGCCAGGCTCCTCTGTCCATGGAATTCTCTAGTCAAGAATACTGGAGTGGGTAGCCGTTCCCTTCTCCAGGGAATCTTCCCAAGCCAGGGATTGAACCCAGGTCTCCCTCACTGCAGCTGATTCTTTACCAGCTGAGCCACCAAGGAAGCTCAGCGGGTGTCAAGGAAAATAGCAATGCTTGTTTCAGATCTGCCTCAGTGACCTAGTGAACCACGATTGCAGAGTGTCTCAGCAGTGTCTTGGGCTTCTCTGAAGCCTTGAGTTGATAATACCCGTAAATCTCTCCATGTTAAGCTTCTCTGTCTTGCATGGAAACTAAGATTTTAAATTAATTTTATTTATATGTGACCGAGATTTCAGTTGCTATTTACTGTGCTTTTTTTTTTTCTCAACTAGGTTTCTATATCATAACGCTTGAGGGGCTAATTTAAAATTAAACATTTACTGGTTATCATCAGTTATTGTACCTAGTTTACTTTGGTTTCTGTTCAGTAGAGAAATAGCATTTATAAACTATATACTCTTAACTCACTCGTTAGCTGTGCTGAAATTTAGAACACTCATATAGCTAAGCCAATGACAGTTCTTATCTGTGGACCTAAATATTAATTGGGCTTTCATTGACCACTTGACTAGTTGGAAGCTGGTTGAAATATCCAGCCTCAACTCAAGGCTTGTACTGTGAGGCCTTTGGGTTACCTTGGTGGTAAGTGCTCCAGGGATGTTGTAGAATTTCATATCCATTGTCTTAATACCAGTGTCCCTGGTTTTATTCATACCTACCTATTCCGATTCTTTTTTGTAACAGAAATATGATACAATAGAAACAGAATGGGAGATGGATGCTTTGTTTTTTCTAATGGGTTAACTATAACCAGGAATTGAAGCTACAAGGTCCTGGATTTTGTAACCCATTCCACCCTTGCCTGTCTCCCCATCCTGCCCCCCACCAGCAGTATTTTTAGAAATGATAGAAATTAATCTGCCTGCAGTGTGGGAGACCCACATTTATCCATGGATCAGGAAGAGCCCCTGGAGAAGGGAATGACTACCCACTCCAGTATTCTTTCCTAGAGAATTCCATGGACAGAGGAGCCTGGCCGGCTACAATCCATGGGGTCGCAGAGAGTCAGACATGACTGAGTGACTAACCCTAGGTTAAAGCTGTCAAAATATGGCTGTATATAGTTAAAACTTAAGTCTTGGAATAGTTGGCTCTTGGAACTGGGATGAGGTAGAAATGGCCTCCTAAATGCTTTGCTTTGGCTCTGTTTGAAAAGTATATGACATAAGCTGGAACACTTTAAGAAAAAAATCTGGTAATTTGTAAATCTTTTTTTTTTTTTAAGAGTTATTTTTTAATTGAAATATCATTGATTTACAATGTTATATGTTTCAGGTGTACAACTATAGTGATTCATAATTCTTAAAGGTTATATACTCCATTTATAGTTATTATATTCTCTGTGCTATACAATACATCCTTCTAGCTTATTTGTCTAATATGCAGTAGTTTTTGCCTCTTAAATCCCTACCCCTGTCTTCCCTCTGCCCCCATAACCATTAGTTTGTTCTCTGTATCTGAAGTAGTTTGTTTTTATTTATTCTTATTTTTAAATTTTTATTGACGTATAGCTGCTTTATAATATTGTGTTAGTTTTTGGTGTACAGCAAAGTGATTCAGTTATATATATATATATATATATATATATACATACACACATACATATATCTGTACACATACATGTGGCTCAGACAGTAAAAATCTGCAATGTGGGGGACCTAGGTTCGATTCCTAGGTCAGGAAGATCCCCTGGAAAAGGGTGTGGCTATTCACGCCAGTATTCTTGCCTGGAGAATTCCATGGACGGAGAGGAGTCTGGCCGACTACAGTCCATGGGGTTGCAAATAGTCGGACACGACTGAGCACCTACCTCTTTCACATACGTACAAATATCCATATCCATATATATATATATATTTATGTGTGTGTGTGCTAAGTCACTTCAGTCGTGTCTGACTCTTTGCGACCCTGTGGACTGTAGCCTGCCAGTTTCCTCTGTCCATGGGATTCTCCAGGCAAGAATACTAGAGTAGGTTGCCATTTCCTCCTCCAGGGGATCTTCCTGACCCAGGGATCAAACCGCATGTCCTGCGGCTTCTTCATTGCAGGTGGATTCTATACCATCTGAGCCACCAGGGAAGGCCGTATATATACACACGTATATTATATGTTCTTTTTCAGGTTTTTTTCCATTATACATCATTAACAAGATATTGAATATAGTTCCTGTGCTATGCAGTAGGTCCTTCTTGTTTATCTGTTTTATATATAATAGTGTGTATATGTTACTCCCAAATTCCTATTTTATCCCTTCTCACTGTCTTTCCCTTTTTTAACTATAAGGTTTTTTTTAATGTCCGTTTCTGTTTTATAAATAGGTTCATTCGTATCATTCTTTTCAGATTCCACATATAAGTGATCCCATGATATTTCTCTTTCTCTGATTTACTTCACTTCATATGATAATCTCCAGGTCCCACATCCACATCTTAAAAGAAATTGTGGTACCACCTGGCAGATACAAAGCCTGATAACACTGTTACTTAAGGATAATTTGATTTTCTTCACAGCAAATATGACTAAGATAAGTGAGCTCTTTCCTTACCAACGAATTCAATTTTGTGAATCAGAAGAGTCAAAAAAATGTATTTTTAAATTGCTTCTATGCCATGGTATTTCAGATAGGAAAGAAGTCGTGCGAATCAGTAAAGCTTGGTGAATCTTCTTCTCCCCTGGTATGTGTAAGGGACTCACTGTCCCTTATACTTATATGGCAGAGGTTCTAGGGAACCAGTGCAGGGTGTAGTGAGCTCCCTGCAATTAATTACACAGTCAGCAGTTACCTAGTGTTGAGATCAGCTGTAAGATTTTCAAAGCAATCCTTGACCCCCAAAAGGTTAAGAAAACCTGCCATGGTTAATTAGGCCTTTGTAAGTGGACTCAATGAGGACAAGGGTAACATTCAGACTCAGATAACATTTTTCTGTTCTTTTTTAATATGTAAAGTTCCTGTTATTGTGTGTCTGTGATGGGTAAAACTAGCATTTCGGTGACATAACCAATCCTGCCAGAAGGCCTTAACCCTTAAAGGAACTGACTGCTTGAGATGCATGTACCTTGGCTGATTCTTTCAACCTTTGGCTTTTCCTTTCTGTTTATAGAGTGGCTACCAAAATGCAGCAGTTATCTTTTTTCAAAATTTTAATTAATGTATTTTTGGTTACACTGAGTCTTCACTGCTGTGCTCAGGCTTTGTCTCATTGCAGCGAGTGGGAGCTCCTCGCAGTTGTGACACACAGGCTTATCAAACAGCGGCTTCCTTTGAAGCGCAGCCCAGGTTGTAGGCAGCGGGGCTTCGGTAGTTGTGGTGCGTGGGCTCAGTTGCTCTGCAGCGTGTGCAGTCTTCCCGGACCAGGGATCAAACCCATGTCCCCTACACCAGCAGGCAGATGTACCGATACAGTGGCGGTATCCACTGTACTGCCAGGGAAGTCCCAGGTTTATCTTTTGATAAACTACGTGACTTTGAATTGTTTTGCATCCAGGTTTCATTATATAATAACCTGGTGGGATATCTTATACCTGAAAAAAGCCCTCTGTTCAGAATTTTTTGGCAGTCAACCCAGAAACTCTCTGGATTTTGGCTCTTGGCTCTTGCACTGAAGGATAGAGTCACAAAGATTAAGTTAATATCTTAACAAGGGCTCTGATGACTTTGTGATTCATCCAATCCCTCAGGCCTGATGATAAACTTCAATCAGTTTTAGCAGATGAGGGCCTGCCCTGGTTGTTATTAGTTTACAGAGAAGGCATTTATAAAAATGTAAGCTCTTTCCCACCTGCTGAAATAAGTATTAATCTTTGGTTTTAAAACAGTTTCTGGGTCAAAATAGTAACTTCAGCCTACTGTGACTCAAGTTGTGGTTTGAACTTGCTCTCTTTATCACCAGTGCTGTTCTAGGCTTTCAGAATTTTAGAATATCATCTCTAAACTTACTGAGACTCGTTTTCCTTGCGGTTTTTGATTTACACCTCTCCTAGTTTTACTAATAACTGACTGCGTTGGAAAAGCTAGATGCTACGAAGAGTAAATAACAGAGTGATTCCTTGTTTTGAGAAGTGGCTTAATATTGCACATTTTTTCTTTCATTTGAAAGTCCAAATGGAAAAATTTATGTTTCAACACATTCTGATGTTCCAAAGATAAATAATAGCATGTGTTGAGACTTGGAAAACTAAAGCTTCAGAAAACAGTGTAAGTGCACAGGCAGGGAGGTAAAAACAATGTAAGCTCCCTGACAAATCTGGGTTTTTCTGTGGCCATTGTGTATCCTGTATGTAAGGACTGGCTCACAGACTAGAGCTCTATGCAGGGTCTACGTGTGGGACCCTTTATGGATCCAGCAGCTTAGAGATCTGACAAAGAAAGAGGAAAATACAGTGACCCACATTTACTCCCCTTTCTTTGTATCAGTATTCTTTGTAGTGAAGTCTGAAGTTTGTAACTTTTGAATAATTTGCTATGCAGTAATTACATGATATTTTAGAGTTATACTTAAGTATCATTACAACCATAAAATATTCGATACTGTAACATGTAGATAATTAAAATGTCTTTATGTTCTAAAACGTAAAAGTAGAAAAAGATTTTTTTCATTCCACATTCTCTCTTCTCACTCTCCCTTCTCACAAGGTGATCTCATCTACTCCAGTTGCTTTAAATACTATCTATAGGCTAAGACTCCCCAGAGTGTACTTCTGAATATATCCACCAATTATTTTGACATCTTTATCTGGATAGATTTCAAGATTTTCTGTTAAACCATGCCTAAGTCTGGATTCTTCATTTCTTACCACACCTTCCAGGATAAAAAAATCCTCTCCTGGCTTTTTTTTTTTTTTAACTGCAGTCCCTATGCTATACACTACCTTCCAGAACTTACGTTAACTAGCAGTTTTTACCTTTCACCTACCTTCAGTCATCCTTGTTGTTAACTAAAAACTCCACTGTTACTAAAGTGCCCCTGTGACCAATAAGGAGAATTGAGGATGCTGTCCTTGCCACTTCCTTCTTCTCCTGGCCCGTCACCAAACCCATCAAGTCTGTTTCCTAAGTATTTCTCATCTGTTAACTTCTCATCTTCACTGCCCCTCCGTCAGCCCAGGTTACTCTTAATGCTCTAGTTGGGTTCGCATATTGACTGGCCTCCCTGTGTCCATTCTTGGTGCTGTGAAATCCATGCCCTAGAGCAACGATGGAGACCATCCACCCACACCCACAGTAGCGGTTATTTTATTTTTAAGTACAAACCTGATCAGGCTTCCCAAGACATTGAGAACCAATGACCTGTGTGTAAAAGTCTGTGTGCTCTCCTGCCCTGTCTCAGTGCCAGCTTCTCTCCTGCTTCATCACTACACTCCTGCTCTCTGTGCCTTGAGTGTGACAGGTTTTGCTCCTCAGCACCTTTGCAGGTTGTTTCTCTGCTTGCAGTACTTCCCTGCTCCAACATGCACACACCTTCTGCCCCCGCCCTTCCCTCCCCTAATTCATCCAAACTTCCAGTATTAGCTTAAGTGCTACTTCGTTGGATTTTCTTTGGCTTTCCAGTCTGAACTAGGTTCCTCTGCTATTCTGTGCTCTCATAAGCATTTTATAATTGCTCAGGGTCCGTAGTTGAGCTGTAACTAGGCACCTTAATTCCTAGCTAGGCATCTTGTTCCATAATTCCATATTTGTCTTCACCTCTATATTGGAAGCCAGGGGAGGCCAGATGCAATAATTGTTTTGGTTGGGGCCATATCTTGTATAAATAGTCATTGAGTGAAAAAAATAATAACTCCATGTGGATAAATATGTGCCGTTGAGTATCTTCTTTCTTTCCCTAGCTTGAGTGGGTTTCTCTAGTGAGTATATATATGAAAAGAACATTATATAGGGAAAAGGCTGTAGTCTTGCAGAATGAAGTGGCCAAAGTATGCAGGTTTTGGATCAAGAGCAATGTTGGCTTTAAAAAAAATTGATTGAAAGAGGAACTGATATTTATTTGGATTTAACTCAACATCAGATCAGATCAGTCGCTCAGTTGTGTCCGACTCTTTGCAACCCCATGAATCGAAGCACGCCAGGGCTCCCTGTTCAACACCAACTCCCGGAGTTCACTGAGACTCACGTCCATCGAGTTAGTGATGCCATCCAGCCATCTCATCCTCTGTCGTCCCCTTCTCCTCCTGCCCCCAATCCCTCCCAGAATCAGAGTCTTTTCCAATGAGTCAACTTTTCGCATGAGGTGGCCAAAGTACTGGAGTTTCAGCTTTAGCATCAGTCCTTCCAAAGAAATCCCAGGGCTGATCTCCTTCAGGATGGACTGGTTGGATCTCCTTGCAGTCCAAGGGACTCTCAAGAGTCTTCTCCAACACCACAGTTCAAAAGCATCAATTCTTCGGTGCTCAGCTTTCTTCACAGTCCAACTCTCACATCCATACATGACCACAGGAAAAACCATAGCCTTGACTAGACGGACCTTATATGTTAGTTTATATATGGTGCTGCAGATAACATACAAGATTCCTATAGGAACTGATTTCATTCATTTTTTTTTTTCCTTTTTTAAACAAAACTCTCATTGCAGAGAACCCTTGGTGGGGACATAGAAAGACCACAAATGCTAAGAGTGTGATAAATGCTGTATTAGAGGAATATATAGAAGACTGTGGGAACCCAGGTTTGGGGGAAATGATTTAGCCTGTTTCCTGGAAGAAAGAACACTTAAAGTGAAACCAAAGTGATAAAAGCAGAAAGAAATATTTTTTTTAAGTCATTTTATTTATTTTTAGCTATCCTGGTTCTTTGTTGCTACATGGGCTTTTCTCTAGTTGCGGCGATAAGGCTTCTCATTGCTGTGGCTTCTCTTGCTGCAGAGCACGGGCTCTAGGGCACGCAGGCTTCAGTATCTGCAGCACGTGGGCTCAGGAGTTGCAGTTCCTCGGCTCTAGAGCACAGACTCAGTACTTGTGGTGCATGGGCCTTGTTCCACGTATATGGGATCCTCCCATGTCGGGGATCAATACTCATGCCTCCTGCATTGGTAGGCAGGTTCTTTACCACTGAGCCACTAGGGAAACCCAGAAATAATTTATTTTTGACTAAGGTCTATTTTTTCATTTCTTTGTGATTAACAGTACGATAATTCTTTTCCCTTTAATATCTTATATTCTCTAGAATTCTTTTTCTTTCCTTTAATTCCTCTTTATTTCGTATCCCTAATGGCTCACCATTCCATACTGTTATGAAGAAAAAGACCATAGTTCTTCCCCTGTGCTCACATTTCCTGAAGACCAGACTGATGTGCATACTTCTTTCTAAACAAAGAAATGGAATTCAGGATTCAAACATAAGCCCCATTTCTATCAGTTTAGATCTGCTGTAACCTAGCAGAGACTTCATCTTGCCTCTGCACTGATATGTAGCCGAAATACTTTCCCCTGCAGTTAGCTATGAGCTGTCGCCACCTTGACCAACTTGTGCTGTTTTTTTAGCATCTCAGCTCTCCACATGAACACAACACTGAGAGCTGTGTCTTGACATTTCTTGTAACCTCCCTCTCCCATCTGGGCCAAACTGTTGGCCATTACCCCAGTCTGTCTCGGAAACAGCCTGGCTTCTCTTCTTTCCTCTTTAGTGACCCGCAATTTCATTTCCACACCCCACCGCAAGGCAGTGAGTGATTTAAAATTTGTTAATGATTGTGATTGTACCATCTGAATTGTACTTTAAAGAAATGTAATTGCACATAACAGTTGCCTGGTTTTCTGCTAAATGGGAAAGTTTAAGAAAACTAATAGAGAGGAATTTTATGTATTCATGAACTTTTTCTCCATTAAGATACTCTAGAGGTGTCTTCATAGCAAGAGGCCATTTAACTGACATTATCTAAGCATGAGAAAAGGTCTCACACTTGTGTGTAAGTCACTTCACTTGGGTCCAACTCTTTGCAACCCTATGGACTGCAGCCCGCTCATGGGGCTCCTCTGTCCATAGGATTCCCCAGACAAGATTACTGCAGTGGGTTGCCATGCCTTCCTCCAGGGGATCTTCCCCTCCCAGCGATTGAACCCACGTCTCTGTCTCCTGAATTAGCTGGCAGGTTCCTAGGAAGCCCTCTCACATTTACGTGAAGCTGTATGCTCGGATGTATTTTTGTGGATCAAGTTCAGGTTTGTTCTTACCACTTTAAAGCACCCTATCATGCAGTTTTTGTGTTTTTTAAAAAGCCCTTAAATTTTGTACATCTTCCCGGCTGGGGGAGCTGAGACACTGAGGCAGGTGGCTTGCCAGGGGGAGCATATGGGCTGACGCACGCTGTTCCGCCTCGGGCTCCAGCTCACTGTCTCTGCTGCATTTGCTCTGAGGATGATGGTGTGCTATGCTGTCTTTTGGGCTTTCAGAGACTGAGGAGGAGATGATAGCACATACACCACCATTCAGCATGTGAACTGTACTTACATGATTCACAGGGAAGAGGCAATATATTACCCTATTTAATGAAAGACATCGTCTTAGCCCAACAGATCTGCTCCCTGCTTTAGATCTGTTTCTCTCCCTTCTCTATGTGACCTGGGAAACCAGGATTCATCGATTCTGTCCTCTCCCCCACACTCACCTAGCACTCACTGGTTTCAGTTAAGTATTCATCAGAGTGTCTTCCGGGTTCATTCCTTCTGTTTCATTCTCTCGGCCACTCGCTCATCTAGCCCATCCCCCTCTCCATCTGCTTGGACTCTGACAGTAATCTCCTAGGTCTCCCTGTGTTTTTCCTGCCCCTCACTCAAACCATACCCTTACTCCATGCATCTTCCTGAAACACCATTTTCATTTTTAAGCATTCATTATGTTTTCATTTAAAATGTGAAGCCGTCTGTCAAGCTTCTATTCTTCAAATTTTTACAATGAATAAGGTACTGTATACCAAAAAATTGAATTATTGTAACAGGTATCCATATATCCTCCAAAATGCAACAGTTACTAAAATTTTGTTATTTTTACTTTATCTCTTTTATTATCTATCTACACACACACACATGGTATAGCAGAACCAGTTGAAACTTAGATTTATATATCCTGACTTCTCATGTCTAAAAGCTTTAGCATGCCTCTTTTAAGATCTGGGGAAACATTTAATGGGCAGGTAATACATTTTTTTGAAATGATAATTTTTTGAAATGGTAAAACAAGTACTAAAAACTTTTAATTGAACTGTATAAAAATGATCAAAGAAAAGATATAGAGCTTCAAGTACAGGATGAATGAATAAATGAATCTTACAGATTGTGCAGTATAGGTTTCACTTTGTTAATAATATTTGTACAATTAACATGTTACAAATCCACTTTCAGTTCAGTTCAGTTGCTCAGTTGTGTCCGACTCTTTGCGACCCCATGAACCACAGCACACCAGGCTTCCCTGTCCATCACCAACTCCTGGAAAAAAATTGACTAGGTTGTGATAAGACCGAGTTTTGTATTGTTGTTCAGTTGCTAAGTCATGTCCAACTCTTTGCTATCCCATGGACTGCATAAAGGTAGCATATTAGCTTCATTTTGCTCCAAAATGGGAGGTTCTGCCAGGCTTTCAATTTATCTTGTCTTTTGGTTGTTTCCTACCAGTCTAAGATCAATTCCCATTAGTCAGCTTTTTAAGTGTATCTTTGATGGTGGACATATATAGAACCATGTCTGGCTGGTACCTCTCTCCCCCTTTCTTCTGCTTATGCTGCCCTCATCCATCCACGTTTGATGGTCGAAATGGTAAGACGTAAAACCTGAGAGTTGTCATCAGTCATGTTCCCCACCATGTGGAGAAAGTGAGTCAGCCTGTGGATGGAAAGGATGAAGCCGATATAACAGAGGTGGAGCTCCTGGTTACAGTCATTCTCCAGATCAACTGGATAATTGCCATCCCTGTGGTTTGCTTGTAATTTTTCTTGTATCCATCAATTGATAAATTTCCCTTTTGCCTTGGGAAATTCTGGTTGATTTCTGTAACGATTTTAATCCAAAATGTTATAACTAGATTAATATGTTATTTCCAGTGGTAAGTCCTAACTCCAAGCAGATTTTAAATTCATTGACTCTTCCCTCCTCCCCCATTGTATGTGCTCAGTCATTCCTGACTCTTCGTGACCCTATAGACTGTAGCCCACCAAGCTCCTCTGTCCATGGGATTTCCCAGGCAAGAATACTGGAGTGGGTTGCCATTCCCTTCTCCAGGGGATCTTCCTGACCCAGGAATCGAACCTACGTCTCATATGTCTCCTGCATTGGCAGGTGGGTTCTTTACTGTTAGCACCACCTGGGAGCTACTGTTAGCACCCCATTGGCATTGCCCTAACTCTGTTTTATCCCTAACTCCATCAGAAACCAACTTAACTCTAGTCTTTTCATGAAGGTTTTTCAGTTCTCAATTATTTTTCTCTTGCTGCATCACTTGGTGATCTCTCTTTGGTGATTTAGTATTTGATAACACGGTATTTTGAATTAGTCCCTAATTGTTTCTGGTGTGTGTGTCTCTTCTGAATTCCTTTAGCGCATAGATATACTTTTTAATCCATTTTTACCTTCCAGAATGCCTGACACTCAGTAAGTGCGCAATAGAAGCATGGCATGTTGATTCCTAACATGCTGTGACACTGTATATTAAGACACATAGCTAAGGAACCAAGGGTCTTTTGTTAGGCACGTTATTCATTTGCTCTTCATGCCTGCTACAGTGCTAGAAAAATGGTAGGTGTGTGTAAATTCATGTTAATTAAAATATTCTTATATTTATGAGTTTGGAGTAAATACTGATGATATTAAATGAATTTGAAGATGATGAAAATTGTATGATGCTCTAAGGTTGAGAGTGGTCAGTTGTGTGCAGTTCTTACACCTGGACTGCTTTGTCAGAGACAGTTTTTTCCCTTTTCTATATCTTTGTTCCCTTTTACTTCTACTTTTATTTTTTTGTCTCTCATTAGCACTCAGTTTTATCACTTTTTGGTCCGTGATGAAAGCCTCATGCCTCTCACTCCCTCTCCCTCTTTTTTCTCACTCACTTTCCCCCCACCTCACTTCACAGGACCAATTTAGATGTCCTAAGGATTCCAAACTGAAATCTTTTTTTCTCCTCCAAATACTGCTCTAGAGCCTCTGACTTACATAAACAAATCTCAAAATCTACATTGCAAACAAGTGCATTTAATTAATCAGTCCTCAGTAATTATCAAATAAAAGTTCTTTGTCACAAAATTCATAATAAATGAGGGCAGTCATGAGACTTCATGGCACTTTTAAAAAGCTGCCTGACTAGCTGACTTATGGTTCTTGATTGTGATGTTGAAGTGGAGAGGCCTTGGAGAATTTGAGCCACAGAAGAAGGCCCATGTGGCGTGGCTGCCCTGAGGGGAGTGAGGTGAGAAGGTGATGGGATTGGGTGGTGAAGGCAAGCAGGACTTGGGTGTGGTTGTTTATGGCAGCTCACTGGGTTCTGTACGCTCACTTGCTCCTGTGTCTTTGTCAGAAGAGGAATTGTTCTCAGGCTTTGTAGTTTGGTGGCTATTCCATGGGCTTTGGAACTTGGACAGCTAGAATTCAAAATCTGTTCTGCCCCTTCTTAGGCGTGCTCTTGGGCAAACTAAACTTCCTCTGAGATAAAGATACTGAGACTTAACGTTGCAGCATTGTCAAGTACTAGAGTTGTTGTGAAACACCCAGAACTTAACAGGTACCTATCTATTACTGCTGTTATTAGAGATGGTTTTTAGTAAGTTAAGTATTTCAGAACTATGAGTGTTCTGTCTTGGTCTCTGGTGGTAAGGATTGAATAAGTAGACAGAAATGATAATGTGTCGATTTTTACCACTTTCTAGTAAATGAGGCTGGATTTCTTTTCATTGCTTTAATGTATTTCCTATAAGTTGATTCTAAAGAGAATGTTCCATTAATAAGTTTTAAAGCATATTGTGGAATAAAGTTTCTGTTTTTCTTTTCAGACAACCTAGAAATGACATTGTCTTTGGAACCTTACCTCAAGCAAGCACGCAAAATATATTTGGAAGCCAAAAATTCATCTGTGAGCTTCCTGCTTTCACTGTTATAGTGATTACTTTTGTTTTGCTGAAAACACAACTTGGTTCTTAAGAAAGGCTGAATTCAAACAATAGTTTATATTATTCTTTTGTTATCTTTCCAGAAAATCTTAACACGATCTAGAATATTCTCAGCATACAAATAAGCCAATGAATACTGGCTGTGGTCCTTGGAAAACTATGTATTGAAAAGATAGTGTTTCTTTGTTGAACAAACAGGAATATTTTGCAGTTCACCTCCTGTCTTTTTGCTAGCCTTGGATTGTGCTGGGGAGAAGGATCTGTCCATGAAAATGATGTGTCTGGAAGCATTCTTGTTAGAAAAGAATTCTGCAAAGCAGATGAAATCTTATTTATTTTTGAATACAGCGTATCTCAGAGGAGTAGTAAATTATGTTTCTCTCTAGTATTGTGGTTCCTACCACAGCAGAGAAGGGCATTAACATCCTAATGGAGGCAGCTGATTGATTAACATATTGATTAGATCTAGAAGGTTGTGTTCTGTGAATTTGGTAGGGCAGTTGCATCTGACTAGTTTAAAATTTTCTGTTAACAACATTCACAAGTAAAACAAATTCTAAGGTGTTTTCATTAAAGGACGAGATGGAAGAATGAAATAGAATTATTATAAACTACACATTAAAAGTATTCAGAAATGATTTGCCATTCTTCTTTCTATAAGTAGGAAGCAAGAGGAAGTCATGCATTGTAAAGGCCAAATAAGATTCATCAGGAGTTTACTGAAAATTCCTAATCATGATGATATAGTTGTGTTCAAATTAAAGTAATAAACAAGATGAAGGTTTATAAAGCTAGTAGGACAAAAATAAATGAAAGCTCATAGTTTAGGAGTTATTTTTAGTCCACTTTGAATGTACACAGAAACAAAGGATTCAGTGTTAGTGATTTTTTTTTTTTTTTTTCTCTGTACTTACAGAGCCTGGCAATTGGCAGGAAGGCAATTATCAACCCTGGACTTGTGTTGGGTTCACAGTAATAACTTCCTGGGTGGTTGGTTCAGTGGATATATGTTTGCTTCTTGATTGGTTAGGTGGAATTGATTGACAGGTTGGGCACAGGCTAATAAGTCAGCTGTGTCTAAGTTGATGGCTGGCTAAATATAAGATTTGATCTTGTTCAATTCTTAGCATAAAGCAGCTTATGCTATCCTCTCAGGTTTTGCCATAAGAGAACGAACTAGAAACACTTAGTTTAAAGGTGGTAGCTTCCTATGGCTGATTCATGTTGATGTTTGGCAGAAACCAACACGATACTGTAAAGCCATTATCCTTCAATTAAAAATAAATAAATTAAAAAAATTTAGCTCTATTTTTAAAAAGGTGATAGTTTCTTAGTCTATTAAACCTGACAATTGAAAATTAAATGTGATATACTGAAATTCTAAGATGGAAAATGATCCAGTCAAATAGATGGACATAGAGAGTAACACTCAAATTCAGTATAGCAACTGCAGGTGAACATTTACAAAGTCTGACTTTTTGAAGGAACTTTGAAGAGCAAGTTTTTTGCTCTCAAGATACTTAACATTAAATTGATTAAGAGGGCATAAACATATGTAAATATAATTTAATGTAAGATGCCATAATATATCCCCTTAGAGTTTAAAAGTGCTATGGGAACCTGAGGGAAGGAGAAACAGACTTTCAATTTTTAAGGGACTGATTTCCCAATTGCTATGGCTTAATTACCTTCTTTATTGTTACCACAGTTTTAGAGCCTACGTTAAAGGGAGTGGCTGGAAAGGAGTAAGGAGAATTTTTTTTTAATTGTCTCTCATTAGAAGGTTAGCTGTTAAGAAGGAGAAAATGGAAACTAAGATTTTGGTTTGTGTTTTTATATTCACTCACCTATTCACTGTAAGAATTCATTTTCCCACTTCTGTTTTTATATTTCATATTATATGAAAGATTCCAAACATATAGAAATGTAGTCTGTATGTCTACATAGTTTCATCAGTGAAATTAGTCAAATATTAGCTTTTTGCTATTTGCTTCAAATTTCTTTTTTTCAAGAAGCAAAAATTAAACTTAGACTCAAGCTCCACTCTCCACTCTGAATTAATCACTGTCCTGAAATTGGTGTTAATCTTTCTGTTTAAAAAACTTTTTTATATATATAATATATATGTGTGTATGTGTGTGTGTGTGTGTGTGTGTGTATTAGGTATGGGTTGGTGGTGGTCTGCCACAGGGATAGGGGCTCTGGGTACAGCAGACTTGGGTATGGCATAAGCCCTCCTGGAGGACTGACTGAGGTCTGACAGAATGTGGTCCACTGGAGAAGGGAATGGCAAACCACTTTAGTATTCTTGCCTTGAGAACCCCATGAACAGTATGAAAAGGCAAAAAGATAGGATACTGAAAGAGGAACTCCCCAGGTTGGTAGGTGCCCAGTATGCTACTGGAGATCAGTGGAGAAATAACTCCAGAAAGAATGAAGAGATGGAGCCAAAGCAAAAACAATACCCAGTTGTGGATGTGACTGGTGATAGAAGCAAGGTCTGATGCTGTAAAGAGCTATATTGCATAGGAACCTGGAATGTTAGGTCCATGAATCAAGGCAAATTGGAAGTGGTCAAACAGGAGATGGGAAGAGTGAACATCGACATTCTAGGAATCAGTAAACTAAAATGAACTAGAATGGGTGAATTTAACTCAGATGACCATTGTATCTACTACTGTGGGCAAGAATCCTCTAGAAGAAGTGGAGTAGCCATCATAGTCAACAAAAGAGTCCAAAATGCAGTACTTGGATACAATCTCAAAAACAAAAAAGAATGATCTCTCTTTGTTTCCAAGGCAAACCATTCAATATCACAGTAATCCAAGTCTATGCCCTGACCAGTAATGCTGAAGAAGCTGAAGTTGAAAGGTTCTATGAAGACCTACAAGACCTTCTAGAACTAACACCTATAAAAGATGTCCTTTTCATTATAGGGGACTGGAATGCAAAAGTAGGAAGTCAAGAAACACCTGGAGTAACAGGCAAATTTGGCCTTGGAGTACAGAATGAAGCAGGGCAAAGGCTAATTGAGTTTTGTCAAGAGAAAGCACTGGTCATAGCAAACATTGTCTTCCAACAACACAAGAGAAGACTCTACACATGGACATCAACAAATGGTCAACACCGAAATCAGATTGATTATATTCTTTGCAGCCAAAGATGGAGAAGCTCTATAGAGTCAGCAAAAACAAGACAGGGAGATGACCATGGCTCAGATCATGAACTCCTTATTACCAAATTCAGACTTAAATTGAAGAAAAGTAGACCATTCAGGCATGACCTAAATGAAATCCCTAACCATTATACCAGACCACCTGACCTGCCTCTTGAGAAATTTGTATGCAGGTCAAGAAGCAACAGTTAGAACTGGACATGGAACAATAGACTGGTTCCAAATAGGAAAAGGAGTACATCAAGGCTGTATATTGTCACCCTGCTTATTTAACTTATATGCAGAGTACATCATGAGAAACGCTGGACTGGAAGAAGCACATGCTGGAATCAAGATTGCCGGGAGAAATATCAATAACCTCAGATATGCAGATGATACCACCCTTATGGCAGAAAGTGAAGAGGAACTCAAAAGCCTCTTGATGAAAGTGAAAGTGGAGAGTGAAAAAGTTGGCTTAAAGCTCAACATTCAGAAAACAAAGATCATGGCATCCGGTCCCATCACTTCATGGGAAATAGATGGGGAAACAGTGGAAACAGTGTCAGACTTTATTTTTCTGGGCTCCAAAATCACTGCAGATGGTGACTGCAGCCATGAAATTAAAAGACGCTTACTCGTTGGAAGGAAAGTTATGACCAACCTAGATAGCATATTCAAAAGCAGAGACGTACTTTGCCAACAAAGGTCCGTCTAGTCAAGGCTATGATTTTTCCAGTGGTCATGTATGGATGTGAGAGTTGGACTGTGAAGAAGGCTGAGTGCCGAAGAATTGATGCTTTTGGACTGTGGTGTTGGAGAACACTCCTGAGAGTCCCTTGGACTGCAAGGAGATCCAACCAGTCCATTCTGAAGGAGATCAGCCCTGGGATTTCTTTGGAAGGACTGATGCTGAAGTTGAAACTCGAGTGCTTTGGCCACCTCATGCAAAGAGTTGACTCACTGGAAAAGACTCTGATGCTGGGAGGGATTGGGGGCAGGAGGAGAAGGGGACGACAGAGGATGAGATGGCTGGATGGCATCACTGACTCGATGGACTTGAGTCTGGGTGAACTCTGGGAGTTGGTGATGGACAGGGAGGCCTGGTGTGCTGCAATTCATGGGGTCACAAAGAGTCAGACACGACTGAGCTACTGAACTGAACGATTATATAGTGGAAGTGAGAAATAGATTTAAGGGACTAGGTCTGATAGAGTACCTGATGAACTATGGATGGAAGTTTGTGACATTATACAGGAGACAGGTACAAGACATGTCAATGTATGGCAGAAACCACTACAATATTGTAAAGTAATTAGCCTCCAATTAAAATAAATTAAAAGAAATGCAAAAAAGCAAAATGGCTGTTTGAGGAGGCCTTACAAATAACTGTGAAAATAAGAGAAGTGAAAAGCAAAGGAGGAAAGGAAAGATATATCCATCAGAATGCAGAGTTCCAAAGATAGCAAGGAGAGATAAGAAAGCCTTCCTCAGTGATCAGTGCAAAGAAATAGAGGAAAACAATAGAATGGGAAAGACTAGAGATCAAAATTAGAGATGCCAAGGGAACATTTCATGCAAACATGGGCTCAATAAAGGACAGAAATTGTATGGACCTAACAGAAGCAGCAGATATTAAGAAGAGGTGGCAAGAATACACAGAAGAACTGTACAAAAAAGATCTTCACAACCCAGATAATCACAATGGAGTGACCACTCACCTAGGGCCAGACATCCTGGAATGTGAAGTCAAGTGGGCCTTAGAAAGCATCACTATGAATAAAGCTAGTGCTGCTGCTGCTGCTAAGTCACTTCAGTTGTGTCTGACTCTGTGCAACCCCATAGACAGCAGCCCACCAGGCTTCCCCATCCCTGGGATTCTCCAGGCAAGAACACTGGAGTGGGTTGCAATTTCCTTCTCCAGTGCATGAAAGTTGAAAGTGAAAGTGAAGTCCCTCAGTCGTGTTTGACTTGTAGTGACCCCATGGACTGCAGCCCACCAGGCTCCTCCGTCCATGGGATTTTCCAGGCAAGAGTACTGGAGTCGGTTGCCATTGCCTTCTCCAAAAGCTAGTGGAAGTGATGGAATTCCAGTTGAGCTATTTCAAATCCTAAAAGATGATGCTGTGAAAGTGCTGCACTCAGTATGCCAGCAAATTTGGAAAACTCAGCAGTGGCCACAGGACTGGAAAAGGGCAGTTTTCATTCCAATCCCAAAGAAAGGCAGTGCCAAAGAATGCTCCAACTACCACACAGTTGCACTCCTATCACACACTAGTAAAGTAATGCTCAAAATTCTCCAAGCCAGTCTTCAACAATACGTGAACTGTGAACTTCCAGATGTTCCAGCTGGTTTTAGAAAAGGCAGAAGAACCAGAGATCAAATTGCCAACATCCACTGGATCATCAAAAAAGCAAAAGAGTTCCAGAGAAACATCTATTTCTGCTTTATTGACTATGCCAAAGCCTTTGACTGTGTGGATCACAGTAAACTTTGGAAAACCGTGAAAGAGTTGTGAATACCAGACCACCTGACCTGCCTCTTGAGAAATCTGTGTGCAGGTCAGGAAGCAACAGTCAGATCTGGACATGGAACAACAGACTGGTTCCAAATAGGAAAAGGAGTATGTACTTTTTATATGCAGAGTACAACATGAGAAATACTGGACTAGATGAAGCACAAGCTGGAATCAAGATTGCTGGGAGAAATATCAATAACCTCAGATATGCAGATGACACCACCCATATGGCAGAAAGTCAAGAAGAGCTAAAGAGCCTCTTGAGGAAAGTGAAAGAGGAGAGTGAAAAAGTTGGCTTAAAGCTCAACATTCAGAAAACAGAGATCATGGCATCTAGTCCCATCACTTCATGGCAAATAGATGGAGAAACAGTGGAAACAGTGTCAGACTTTATTTTTTTGGGCTCCAAAATCACTGCAGATGGTGACTGCAGCCATGAAATTAAAAGATGCTTGCTCCTTGAAAGAAAAGTTATGACCAACCTAGACAGTATATTAAAAAGCAGAGACATTACTTTGCCAATAAAGATCCGTCTATTCAAGGCTATGGTTTTTCCAGTAGTCATGTATGGATGTGAGAGTTGGACTATAAAGAAAACTGAGCACTGAAGAACTCTTGAGAGTCCCTTGGACTGCAAGGAGATCCAACCAATCCATCCTAAAGGAAATCAGTCCTGAATATTCATTGGAAGGACTGATGTTGAAGCTGAAACTCCAATACTTTGGCAATCTGATGTGAAGAGCTGACTCATTGGAAAGACCCCAATACTGGGAAGGATTGAAGGCAGGAGGAGAAGGGGATGACAGAGGATGAGATGGTTGGATGGCATCACCAACTCAACGGAAATGCTGCTGCTGCTATTAAGTCACTTCAGTCATGTCTGACTCTGTGCGACCCTATAGTTAGCAGACCACCAGGCTCCTCTGTCCCTGGGATTCTCAGGGAAGAATACTGGAGTGGGTTGCCATTTTCTTCTCCGTCAATGGACATAAGTTTGGGTAATCTCAGGGACTTGGTGATGAACAGGGAGGCCTGGTGTGCTGCAGTCCGTGGGGTCACAAAGAGTTGGACACGACTGAGTGACTGAACTGAATATATATGTATATTCATATTATACATATCCTTTAGCAGTTTATTTTTCACTCAGTATCCTGTTTGGGAACTTCCGTTGTTGATGGATTAACATGTCATTACTTCAGTTTAATTGCTACATAATAGCCCATCATATAAAAGAGCCTCACGGGGCAGTTAGATTTTATCTAGTGCTTTTTCAGTTCAGAAGCTTTGAGAAATATGAGAATTTTAAAAGAACCTATACAGTATGTTCTGGAGAAGGCAATGGCAACCCACTCCAGTACTCTTGCCTGGAAAATCCCATGGACAGAGGAGCCTGGTGGGCTGCAGTCCATGGGGTTGCGAAGAGTGGGAGACGACTGGGCAACTTCACTTACACTTTTCAGTTTCATGCATTGGAGGAGGAAATGGCAACCCACTCCAGTGTTCTTGCCTGGAGAATTCCAGGGACGGGGAAACCCAGTGGGCTGCCGTTTATGGGGTCACACAGAGTCGGACATGACTGAAGTGACTTAGCAGCAGCATACGTTATATTCAATATATGAAGTTATTTGTATTTATATCATATTTATATAATATAAAGAGAACTCTTTATGAAATAATAAAAATTCTCTTTATTTATGAAGTAATCCTGCTTTCAGAGCACTCAAAATGAAAGCAGTTGATGAAGAATGGGATACTAGGCTTGGAACAGTGTTAGCAAAAAAAATTTTTTTTTTTTTAATGTGGAAAGTATTGTTTTCAGTGTCTGTTTAGGCCTGAAATAGCATGCTTTATGTCAAAGGATGAAACTACCAGTTGATACCTGAAGCAAAAGCAAAATGCTGAATTTGTTGCATACTTGATGGAGAGAGCTATATGATCAGGCAGTTTTTCGAAGCAGAGCAGGAAACTGGCCTTACGTGAAGGTGTTTGGTAAGTGTTGAGTTCTTGGATTGGCGGACTTCCAGGAGTGCCAGTGGGATGACATTGGCAATGGAAACTGGCTTCTCAGGTGAAGCTTTTGCTGTCTGGATGGCAGGACAGAGGCACCATCCATGAGTATCTCTGTTCCAGATTGGCTGATGCTCAGGAGTGTTGGTCACTGATTGGTTGCCTTATAGAGGCGCCTTCACTGTGGCAACTTGTCAATCATTGGTTAAAGGAGTTTCAAACCAATTCTCTGGTTTAAAGGCTATTTCAAGCTGTCATATATTAATTAAGCATGTTTAAAGTCTGTTCTTGTGCCTACCTATTGCCATGGTTACAGAAGAGTCTTTTTTAGGAGTGTGGGAACTTTTATTCTTGCATGAATAATTTATTTTCAGAGTTGACTGCTTCAGAAATTAGATTATTATATAACTTCTTTGGAGAAACTTATATTCAGATTTGAAGGTAGAAAAGAGCAACTTATCTGGTTTTGTCGTAAATTTGCCTTTGCACCAGTTTTGGTATTGCTTGAGATTGGGAAAGGAATTGTATACAAGTCCAGCTGCTGCTGTGGAATCTTCCATATAATGGCTGATGTCACACTACTGGATGCTTCAGTTTTCTTCTTGGGAAAGAATAATGTATGTAATTGAGCAGTATACTATCTTCACTCTTCCTTGAGGATTTCAGTACTCAAGTAATGAGACCTTGAGCAGTTTCTTTTTTGAATCATGTTTCCTCACTTTTAAATTGTGAAGGGTAATGCTTAAAATGGGTTAGTGAGACTTGAGATGAGTTCATATATACAAGATACTAAGAACACTGTAACTCAGAAGGCAAAACTGTTGTTAAATCCATCCTGGTCTCAGTGTTTTTTGCTTAGTTAATGTTTGTTGAATACAGAAAATTTCTTATTTGAACTAGACTTCCTTTTCTATACAGTTTATTCCAGATCAGTTAAATGAAAGCTACAATATACAAGTAATATCTTTGCCTAACAGAAATAATAAAAACAGTATTTTCTAATTGTTAACTCACCTATATGGATCACTTGTCAAGATTTGCTGTAAGACTTTTTAGTAATTTAAGTATCCATATATATATGTAAAATTTTTGTTTCATAAAAGAATATTTTATTGAAGGTAATTATTTTCAAAGAAATAAACAGCCCCCCCTTTTTTTTTAGCAGACTGTTTTCTTTTCTTTCTTCTTCTTTTTTTTTTTAACCACACTGCTCAGCATTCAAGATCTTAGTTCCCTGACCAGGGATAAAACCTGTGCCCCCTGTGGTGGAACCACTGGGACACCAGGGAAGTCCCAACAGCCTTCTTATACAAATATTAAAGTGAAGACAAAAGTTCCAGAAAGGCCAAAGTATACAAACTGAAATGTATATAAATATGTGCTCATTTTTCTGAGAAAGATCTTGGTAAAGTGAGAGTGATTCTTCAAAAATACCAGAGGAGACTTATGTTCAGAAGCTAAGGAAATATTTACAAATATGGAATAACAGTACCAAATGCTAGTAATACTCAGGGCCAGGAGCTGTTCTAAGCATTGTTTAATATTTCATTTAATCCCACAGTAACTTTATGATATATAGCCATTGCCTGGGTCCTGTTATTCTCACTTCATAGATGAAATTCAGGCACAGGTTAGCTATGTAACTTGCCACAGTCACATAAATAGTAAGAGACAGAGTTGGAACTGGAACTGTGGCTGTTTGGGTCTTAAAATAGACTGTATTGGCCTCTTGGAAAATTACCTGTGTTTATAAAACGAAGACACATTTTTGAAATTAAGATAATGATAGTTAAAATAATCTTGTTTTTAAAAAATGTGAAGCAGGGAATATGCTGATATCCTCAGCAATTTAGAAACCCTAGTTTATGGGAATGTTTGAGCCCAGTGAAATTACATGCAAAATTGTTGTGCACTTTCTTTTTTGTGCGGTGGAGATGAAGAGAGACCATGGACTTGTCAGATTCTTGAACAGATTGAAGTATCACTGGCACGAAGAGGGCAGACCTTTTCCGTGGAGTTATATCATAGAATCACTAGGCTGGGCAACCTATGAAAGTTCATTCACATTGCTTTCCAGAAGGACAGTAGCTGAATCTACTATAATGGGTGCTTCTGTTCAGATGCTTCTTGCTCTTAGTCTTCTCCCTGACGTTCTGGGCTCTAGGCAGGCTTTCCTGTCTCCTGCCTTCTACTGCCTCAGCATTTTGCTTCACTCTTCTGTCTAGATCACTGTCTGGAGAGCTTCTTCTCGGTAATGTAGAAGAGCTTTCTAGTGTCAGCTTACCTGTCACCTTTATTAGGGGCTGTTCTGGCTCCTCCAGGTCTGGGTTGGTGGTCCTGCTCTAGGTTCCATGTCATTTGACGTCTTAAAGCACTCTTGGTTCTCAGTTGAAATGGCCTTTGATTTGTCTGTGTCTTCCCACTAGACTTTTCTGTCCACAGAGTAGGGAGTATCTTGTTCTGTTCGGCTGACCATCAGTTCAGGTCAGTTCAGTCACTCAGTCGTGTCCGACGCTTTGCAAGCCCGTGAATCGCAGCACACCAGGCCTCCTTGTCTATCACCAACTCCCAGAGTTTACTCAAACTCATGTCCATCGAGTCGGTGATGCCATCCAGCCATCTCATCCTCTCTTGTGAGTCAACTCTTTGCATGAGTTGGCCAAAGTATTGGAGTTTCAGCTTCAGCATCAGTCCTTCCAGTGAACACCCAGGACTGATCTCCTTTAGAATGGACTGGTTGGATCTCCTTGCAGTCCAAGGGACTCTCAAGAGTCTTCTCCAACACCACAGTTCAAAAGCATCAATTCTTCGGCGCTCAGCTTTCTTCACTGACCATCATTGCCTGCCATTTTCATCAGCAATGATTAGGTACTCAGTAAATAATATTAAATAACAAGAATATTATTTCTGTTCTCCTAGTTGTTGAAGTTCAAATATCTCACGTAATTTTAACTTTACCTCATTCTCAGTTATTGTCAGTGGCCAGATCCTAAATGTTTTTGTTTCCAATCCTCCTTTGCTCTGCATCTACTCTAACTTTGACTTTCTTCACTTGATCCTAAATTATTTCTTCACTTGATCCCAAGTTATTTCAATAGATATATCTATTTCTCACTATCCAAGTCGATTTTTTCCCTCCACTGCCAGAGAAGTCTTTTTATACACTGCTCAACCTTTCATCACATAGACAGTGGAATGAAATCCTGTCCTCTCCCATTGTACATGGACTTTTAAATTTTCTGGCTACCACTGACTGTCATGTCCTGAATACTTCATTTATTTTCTTTTTTCCCCTAACTTTGGTGCCCATTCTCATGCTAGTCCTTCTTCTTGCTGTGTCCTTACATCAAGCCTGTATTTTAAAATTTATCTTACTCTTTTAAGTTTGTTGTTCAGTTGCCCATTCGTGTCCGACTCTTTGCAATCCCGTGGACTGCAGCACTCCAGGCCTCCCTGTCTCTCACCATCTCCCAGAGTTCACCCAAGTTCATGTCCATTGCATTGGTGATGCCATCTAGCCATCTCATCCTCTAAAACTCTCTTCTCCTTCTGCCCTCAATCTTTCCCAGCATCGGGGACTTTCCCATTGAGTCAGCTGTTCACATCAAGTGACCAAAATACTGGAGCTTCAGCTTCAGCATCAGTCCTTCCAATGAGTTTTCAGGGTTGATTTCCCTTAAGATTGACTGGTTTGATCTCCTCGCTGTCCAGGGGACTCTCAGGAGTCTTCTCCAGCACCACAATTCCAAGGCATCAATTCTTTGGCATTCTGCTTTCTTTATGGTCAGCTCTCACAACCGGAAGACCACTTTTAAGTTTAGCCTCAGTTAATTGCTGCTTGAAAATGTCTCACATTCTCTCACTTAGAATTCATATTTCCCTTTTTGCATACCTGTAATACTTTGTTCATATCCTTTCTCTATGCCTTTCTTGCTAGATTTTGAACTATTTCAGACCTAAAACTAGGTACTATTAAATAGAATAACATAAAAATTTAGAAGAGCATAGTTTCTGATACAGAGATCATGGTGAATAAATCCAAGTTACGAAATGTGCTCCACTGGACCTGGCCCTTTACCTGGTGATGCCTGGTCAGTATTCGACAAATGTTTACTCAGGTGAGTTTCATCTGACTTTTTAAAAATACTGTGATTTTTAAAAAGTAATTTTAAAAATATTTTTAAAGTATTTTGTTTTTGTTTATTTTTATTTTATTTTATTTATTTAATTATTTATTTTATTTTATTTTTAAACTTTACATAATTGTATTAGTTTTGCCAAATATCAAAATGAATCGGCCACAGGTATACATGTGTTCCCCATCATTTTAAAGTATTTTAAAAGAAAGGTCCATTTCCTTCATACAAAATTCATACTGCTTTGTCTTTTAAGATCTTTTGATTTCATGTTATTTTTTTCACTGAAAAAATGAATTAATGAATCATTCATTTTGCTTAAAATTTGCATACCCATATATTACCTCTCTGCCATACTGTAAACTGCATTCCCTTCAGGCTGTAGTAGTCTTTCTGTGGTCATGGCTTAGGTACTTGTTCTTCTAACACCTGAATTTCTATTTTCTGGTCACTATTCCTTTCATATGTCTGTTTACAGGGAAGTTGCTTCATTTTACTAAGTTGTTAGAGGAGCACTGGAGAAAATGCTGGAACTCAGTCTGTTTAAATCTGAGCACTCTCCCCGCAGGGTGGGTCTCATCTGCTTAAATGAAATGCTGACAGTAGGTTTCAGACCCTTTTAAAAAGCTACTCTGCTTAAACTATAAGCAAGGTGAAAAGACAGCCTTCAGAATGGGAGAAAATAATAGCAAATGAAGCAACTGACAAAGGACTAATCTCAAAAATATACAAGCAACTCCTACAGCTCAATTCCAGAAAAATAAACGACCCAATCAAAAAATGGGCCAAAGAACTAAATAGACATTTCTCCAAAGAAGACATACAGATGGCTAACAAACACATGAAAAGATGCTCACCATCACTCATTATCAGAGAAATGCAAATCAAAACCACAATGAGGCACCATTTCAGGCCAGTCAGAATGGCTGTGATCCAAAAGTCTACAATCAATAAATGCTGGAGAGGGTGTGGAGAAAAGGGAACCCTCTTACACTGTTGGTGGGAATGCAAACTAGTACAGCCACTATGGAGAACAGTGTGGAGATTCCTTAAAAAACTGGAAATAGAACTGCCTTATGATCCAGCAATCCCACTGCTGGGCATACACACTGAGGAAACCAGAATTGAAAGAGACACGTGTACCCCAATGTTCATCGCAGCACTGTTTATAATAGCCAGGACATGGAAGCAACCTAGATGTCCATCAGCAGATGAGTGGATAAGAAAGCAGTGGTACATATATACAATGGAGTATTACTCAGCCATTAAAAAGAATGCATTTGAATCAGTTCTAATGAGGTGGATGAAACTGGAGCCTATTATACAGAGTGAAGTAAGCCAGAAAGAAAAACACCAATACAGTAAACTAACGCATATATATGGAATTTAGAAAAATGGTAACAATAACCCTGTATATGAGACAGCAAAAGAGACACTGATGTATAGAACAGTCTTTTGGACTCTGTGGGAGAGAGAGAGGGTGGGATGATTTGGGAGAATGGCACTGAAACATGTATAATATCATATGTGAAACGAGTTGCCAGTCCAGGTTCGACGCATGATACTGGATGCTTGGGGCGGGTGCACTGGGACGACCCAGAGCGATGGTATGGGGAGGGAGGAGGGGGAAGGGTTCAAGATGGGGAACACATGTATACCTGTGGCAGATTCATTATGATATATGGCAAAACCAATACAATATTGTAAAGTTAAAAAATAAAATAAAAAAAGCCACTCTGAAGCATGTATCTGGCAAGTTCTAAGTAAGTTCTATTTTCTTTTTATTTATTTAAACATACTTTGCATGTAGAAAGAACAAGGAGAGAACAAGAAGAGAGCCTTCGGAAAAAGGGAAGATAGATGTTTTAAGTCCTTTCCACCTCATTTGACTGCAAATTAAGTTTATAAGTTCATCAGTGCAATCCCCAAACAACAAAATAGGCAGTACATGTTGGCTCTTTGTCAGGCTATTTCTTACTTAATTTTGTTCATAAGAAGGCTCCTCTCAGCCTCTCAGGAGGGTATCAAAAGAAAAATAGCAAAAAACATAAAATGACTAAAAGGTAAAGTAGAAAAAAAAAGTAGAATAAATAATTTCAAAACTTTAGTATTTTTCATGGTAACTCCCTGGAGAGACAGAAGCAGGCATATTGATACGTTGACTACAACAAAATAAAGTATGAATACTCTTCTGTTTCCAAATTCGTATCACATTCTGGAAAGCAATTTAATAATTATATATCAAGACTCTTTTTTTAAAAACAGGAACCTATAAAGAGTTTATACCTTTGGGCCTATTATTTTTCCTCCCCCCAAAATAATGAAAGATTCAGATGAAGATATTTGTACATGGATTTTAATTAGAGCATTGTTTGCACATGTGAAAAGTTAGAAATGACTAAACATACACTAATGAGATAAACAACCATAGAATATTCTTCACTGATGAAATATGGTAATTTTGAAAAGTACTTAATAGCATGGATACATGTTCACAGTATAATCTTAACAAAAGACACAACATATAGCATTCTTTATTTTTTATTTTTATTCTTCCTACCTCTAATGCATGCTCACTGTAGTAAGTCACATCATGTTTTAGCAAGTCAAATGGTATCTTCCCATGGCCCAAATAATACAGTCAATATTTGGTCAATTTCTTTCACACCTTACCTCATGCTTACATAAATATATACACGATTATATACATGTATACAATATGCTTTTAATTTTGTAAGTCTTTTTTTAGTATGCTTTTAAAAGTACTGGGTGGAATCCAAGTTATTTCTGAGAAATTGGGTTAGAAAATTTTATTTTTCCATATTTTCCCACTTATCTATATAGATCATTTAAAAGACATTGTGTGGAGCCATATATAAGTTAACCAGGTGTTTTTAATGTGAGAAGGACACAGAAATAAATGATTAGAAAATAGTAAATATCAGATTAAAAAGAAAAAAAAGCAGCTAACAATAACTATTAGTAGATAGCCACCAAGGTTAGCTTTCTTTCATGTCAGTATCCTATGTCTCTGATTCTCTGGGGTACCTGTGCAAGCCTTGGAATAAATAAATCTCATTTCAAAGATAAGTTTATATTTTTTTATAGTAAAAGAAACCAAACAATTGAAGAGGATGACTTTAGGTCATGTCCCTACCCCCTAGGAATATCCAATATTTTTTTATGTCAGCGATTCTCAACCATGGCTGTACATTAGAATCATCTGGGACCTTTTGAAAACTTGATTCCCTGGACCCCATCTGCAGTGATGCTGACTTAATTGGAGTGAGGTGGGGCCTGGGAATATAAAGGTTTCCGGGCAATTTTGATGTCTACACAGGGTTGAGAACTACTGTCCTAGGCCAGGAGAACCGTACATACTAGAGAGGTAACAATAGTAAACACATCATTTGCAAGTTGATAATTTTGAGATTTTGTAAGAGTTTCATTTAATATATCATGTATTTTTTATTCAATCACACATTCAGAAAATAATTGAGTAAACACATGTGTTTATAATTCTAAATGTGTTTTGTTCCCCAAAGAGCAGTTGTTTCCTGAAATGTTCTTACTAACAAAAGTGAACTGGCACTTTTAGAAAGATAGACACTATGAGTTCACATGTGACTCATTTCTTGTTTAATATCATTAACCAGCATAATTTAATCATACAATTCTCTTAACTCTTAAATATCTTTGTGTGCTTTTTTGGTACTATTACTCTTTTTATTGGACTCTGTCATGTACATATTTGAAGGCAGCCGACTCAGTGATGAAGAATCGCCTGTGATGCAGGAGCCTCAGGAGACATGACTTCGATCCCTGGGTCAGGAACATCCCCTGGAGAAGGAAATGGTCACCCACTCCAGTATTCTTGCCTGGAAAATCCCACAGACAGAGGAGTCTGGTGGGCTACAGTCCATGGAGTCCAATGAGTAGGACACGACTGAAGTGACATAGCACAGTTTCTTTGTGTCTCTCACAGTGACTAGTACAAATTATGCATATAGTCGGTGCTTAATAAAAGTGTGTAGCATAAAATGACTGCTCAGACCCAGACTCTGAAACTTTCTTGGTTCACACTCGCTTTAGTAGCTCAGTAATTTTTCATGTGGCCACACAGCAACTTCTAACAAATTAGTAGTCATTTGAAAAAAATAATACATATTTGCTATTTACTTAGTGGGATGTATTTTTCTGTTAGACACTGCACAGCTTCTCAGACGTTGGAGTAAAACTAAATATAGCCATCCTTATTTCCTGTTCAGCATTGGTTTTCATGCGCTGTTTACTTTTTAGCAGAACAATCACTAAATATTCAGCTACACAAAAATCTCATGTCATTGCTTTGAGTATAGAATCTTGAATTATGAACTCTCTCGAGTTGGTTTGCTTTCATGAAAGTTTAAAATACCTTCTGTCACCCCTGTGAGTTTGTTGTATAACCTTTGGTGGCTTCAAACACAGTTTAGGAACTGTGGCCCCAAGTCTCTGGCTTTGATATTTTTCTGTTTTGGGCATGACAGAGGATTTGTCTGTTAAGGGTTTGTTGATTGTTTTGTTAGCTTTCGATATCTAGTTGCTAAGCCTATGCATACATTCTAACAAAGAAGACTAATCATAGTCTTTGTTTGTATCATTGAGATGTGGGACCACTAAAAATGATTACTTTAAAAAAGAAAAGCACTTCACTGGATTCAAGGCGCTGCACTAATAAGTACTTTATAGTACCATATTCTTTGATGTTTTTGAAATTGGAACGCTTTTCACAAACAGTGGTAAAGAAAACCACCCTGGTTCTAAAGAAAGAGTAGGAGGTTGTTTTGTAGCCTGGGGCTTGGAGGTGGTGGTCTTCGGGCAGTGCTGGGCTGTTCACTAGACAAGTGGTGGATGCTGCTGGCCATTCCAGTTGGTATGGACTGTGACCCTAGCTCATTATGGAGAAATGTGCTAATGTGGGCTCCAGGGATGAGTTCTGTCTTGTACCAGGTCCCCTGGCTTAGAGTTGTGCAGCTCAAAATAGTGATCACACTTTACAGTTATTTGCTCTTGGAGTGTTACATCCTTATTGGAAGCTTGGTGGGGAATATTTTGGGGAGATCATTTGGGAAGACAGTTTAGTAAACTAAATCCTTTTCAGGATATTAATTGTATAAATAGCAGTCACTTAATTCTTCTTTTTGCCTGGATGACATAGTCCTTTCCAGATTTCATCCATCAATTATACTAAATTAGGAATGCTTAGTCAAAGCTATGGTTTTTCCAGTAGTCATGTATGGATGTGAGAGTTGGACTATAAAGAAGGCTGAGCCCTGCAGAATTGATGCTTTTGAACTGACTCTTGAGAGTCCCTTGAACTACAAGGAGACCCAACCAGTCCATCCTAAAGGAAATCAGTCCTGAATATCCATTGAAAGGACTGATGCTGAAACTGAAACTCCAGTGCTTTGGCCACCTGAAGTGAAAGGCTGACTCATTGGAAAAGACCCTGATGCTGGGAAAGATTGAAGGCAGGAGAAGGGGACGACAAAGAATGAGATGGTTGGATACATCACTGACTCCATGCACGTGAATTTGAGTAAGCTCCGGGTGTTGGTGATGGAAAGGGAAGTCTGGCGTGCTGCAGTCCGTGGGGTCGCAAAGGGTCGGACACAACCAGCGACTGAACTGAAGGACACTGACTCATTAAGTTTCAAAGGAGGCTAGAGTACCCTGTGTTCAAGTAGTTCATACTTAATTCTTCCCCAAGCAGGTGTTGCATCCCAACTAACACATCTAACCTGATTTCCATGTTACATTCATGGGAGGGAGCATTCAGTGATTGTTGGTTCTCTAAAGGTCCTCTCTCCTATGTATCATCGTTAATATATTTGAAATACCTAGGGGAAAAGCATTTACTACTCAACCAATTCCTAATGGATTGTTCCTATTAAATAGCAATTTATTAAGAAGCCTAAATCTGTGTGAAATAGATTTTGTAACAACTTTTTATTTTAAAATTCTTTAATTATTTTCCCAGATGGGTGTTCCCCACCCCCTTACAGCAGTCTCTTGTTTTCACTCATATTACTTGTTTCCGTTTTTATTGCCAACTTCAATTTTGGTTCCTTGATGATATGCTAAAGAGATTTTTTACAATTAATTATTTAGAATTGGGTAATAATTGGTAGAACTTAATCTTCATTTAATTGCTTTTCTAAGGAAAAGCCACAATGGTTGCCCTAATCTTGTTTTTAAAAGTTCTTTCTTGACATCACAAGA
Organism: Bos mutus; assembly: GCF_027580195.1. Lineage (NCBI taxonomy): Eukaryota > Metazoa > Chordata > Mammalia > Artiodactyla > Bovidae > Bos > Bos mutus. The sequence goes on from NC_091618.1 coordinate 126,410,071, forward strand.
ATGAACATATCTGTTGAAGAAATTATTGAAGGAAGAACTGGTAAGGAATCAAAGAATCTGTACTTTGCTTAAAGTATATAACTTACGAATATTCTATGCACAGAAGTTGTTGATTACACATTATCTCCTTGTCCCAGATGCCACTGCAAGGCTTATCCACCTCATTTCACATGTTTGTATCCTCCCTTGCAATTATTGCTTCCCTGGTGGCTGAGACGGTAAAGAAGGCGCCTGCAATGCGGGAGACCTGAGTTCAGTCCCTGGGTTGGGAAGATCCCGTGGAGGAGGGCATGGTAACCAACTCCAGTATTCTTAGCTGGAGAATCCCCACAGAGGAGCCTGGCAGGCTATAGTTGATGGGGTTGTAGAGTTGTACACAACTGAGTGACTAAGCACAGCACACTTACAGAAGTGGTTCTGAGTTGTAGTCTCACTTTGTGATTTCAGAGTAAGGAATTCGTTCACTAATTCGATCATTAATTCAAAAATAAGGATTGATAGTTTAGGATACAACGATAAATAAAATGAAAAATCTCAATATCTCATAGGGGAAACAGAAAATGAACATTCTGAGTAAATTAAACAGTATGTAAAGATGGTAGTATGGAAAAAATAGGATATAAGAAAAGTGATAACACAGCAGGTGTAGTTGCTCAACCCTTGCATGTCTCCAGCAGACCCTGGAACCATGGCTGTTCCTTGGCCAGCTCCTGAGACTAGGCTCTTAAAATGTTCTTTCTGTTACTAACGAATGATGATATGCACAGAGCAATAGGGTGTACTATTCCAGCTTGTCAAGACTTCTCAGGATTATTTAGCAGGTACACCTGGTATCTTTGCTTGGGTTCTGTGTTTCAGCATCCATGGCTAGTTACGTAACAGGAATATGGCTACATGACCGGTGTCCCCATGGCAGGCTCTGACCCTAAGATTCCATGTGCCTGCAGTTCACAGCTAGAGAAGAATTGTGTCTTGTGTAAACTGAACAGGAGAAGGACTTGAAAGCCCATGCCTGACTTCTCTGGGCTTGCCTGATGCATTTAATTTTCCTGTTGTTTTTACTTTTTATCCTTGACTGTTACAAATCTTAGTTTTGAGTATGACCTCCTATTAAGTGGTGTGAGTCCTTCTGATAAGTCACTGAACTGGAAGTGGTCTTGGGACTCCTGAAACATAGAGTAAGAAGGACTGGGAGAGTATGGAGTCATGAGAAATGTAATTTTGACAAAGACTCTAAGGAGGTGAGAAAGTAAGCTGTTCATTTATGGGGGTAGGGTGGGAGGTAGGGAGAGAATTCTAGGCAGAAGGGACAGCCTGTGCAAAGACCCAGAGGTGGAAACTTGCCTGGTTCAAGAAAGTGCTGGAGCCCAAGTGGATCAGAGGAGTGAGGATGGAACAGGGAGGATTAAGCTCAGAGACTCAGGGGCACATCTTCAGGCAAGGACCTTCTTGAGGGAAGGGGGTGATGTTGCTCAGTGCATGTTTGTGGGGTTGGTCACTAAATTCCCATCTTTCCTCTGAGGAGGAATATCTGCTTCTCATGTTTTCTTAGCTCAGTTGTTTCTGGTTTTGGCAGAGACTTAACATATTCTTTTTAACCTCATTTTTTTCTTTCCTCGGTCCTTAACTTTTTTTTTTTTTTGCTGACTTTTCACAGGAAAATAAGTCTCACCTTTTTATTTTTCTTTTAGTCTTTTCATCTGTGTTGCCACTCACTGGGCTATTGGTTCTTCTGTCACCCCATACTTAGTGCCTCCCTATATAGTTTATGTGCCCAATTCATGCGTGTTGGGTGAATGTGTGAGTGAGTGAATAATTGTGATCCTGAGGCAGGATGAGAGATTGCAAAGAAAAAAAGAGTGAGAAATGCCTGTGGAGTTTGATTTGTTCATTTATCAGACTGAATTATTTCCACTGAGGGAAAGGGCCCTTTGGGTAGGCAAGAAGGGACTGAGTCCAGCTGCAAATGGCTCACTTTCTTGTTGGCTCCCTATTGAGGCCTCTGCCATGTGCTTGTTCATAAGTTATAAGGACTCTTTCACGTTACTCATCTCATTAGTTTTGGCAAATCACACTCAAGTTTCTGGTCCTAATGAAGACAACGTGCATTTTACTTGCTTCATACTGTTTTTCACCTTTGGAGATCATGTCTTCATTCCAGCTCCATAATTTCTTCTTCGATTTGACATTTTCTCTGTAATAAGTATTAGTGCAGTAAGTTTGTTTTTGCTTCAAACAGGTGCAGATTGTTTTTTTTTCCCTTAAACTCTAAAGCCTGTAAGAATTTTGGATCCAATATGGTGCTTAAGCAACGAAAAGAAGGCTTTTCTGATTTGTTGAACTCTTTCTTTAATTCAGCTCCCTTTTGTTCCTTTAAAAGAAGGAGGCTGTGTGTCCATGTTTGAAATGCTGTAAAGCTTAGACTGTTGAAGTCCTTTCCATTCTGCTTTATAGAATGTGGAATAATATGGTCCTTTCTCTCATAAACTCCTTGTTTGTCCTTGTTCTTTCCTAAACTTTCAGTCCTCCTTCCAATTAAGTAGGAAAATTGGGCTGGTACCCTGGGAGAAAGAATTGTAAACCTACTTTGTTGGTATTGTTTTGTAATAGTGAAAGTAAATTAGACTTAATCTGGTTGCATTATATTTATTTAGCAAATTTTGCTACTTATGGGTTTTTTTAATAAAAATTTCCAAGTTAAATTTTCTTATAAGAAGGAAACATTAATTTCCAAAAAGAATGCACTCTTAATATTTGTTTTTGTGATTATTGTAATAATGTGAAATATTTGTCACCAGCAACTATGGGGTCAAGCCCAAAACTTCACCAATCCTAGGACTGGAAAGCTGGCTATAATTTCAAGTGACTTCTGTGGATATCCAACAATTATCACTCTTTACCCTGGTGCTTGGTCACTTCTGATTGTCTCTATCTTCTTTTCTTTTCTTCTTAATTTCTTTTCTTTTTCCTACTTTTCTCATCTTTCTGCTCTTCCTTCCTCTCCCTGTTCCATTCACCTAGAAGCTACATGCTAACTACCCTTAGTAAACCCTGGCAAAACACAAGGCTGAGTTTGAAACAGCATTGACTGTCAAGAAGCTTGTTCTCACAGAGAAGATCAATACACAGAGAATAAAAACATACACCACAATATATCATGTGCCATTAGATGAGTCAGTACAGGAGAGGAGGGCCATCTAACTGGGATAAGTGCAAATTTATCCCAGCGCAGGTTTATGAAGAGGGTTGTTTGTCCTAAACTTTGAAGGATAGGTTAGGGTTTTTGATGAGGAGAGATTAAGATTTTCTTCAGACAGAAGAAAGGAAGGATGTAGCAGTTGTGTGGGTTGGTCTGGGATAGTGACTAGTGACCCATTTATGTCATGGTCATTGGAAAAGACCCTGATGCTGGGAAAGGTTGACGGCAGGAGGAGAAGGGGACGACAGAGGATGAGATGGTTGGATGGCATCTCTGACTTGATGGACATAAGTTTGAGCAAGCTCTGGGGGTTGGTGATGGACAGGGAAGCCTGGTGTGCTGCAGTCCATGGGGTCACAAAGAGTCGGACAGGACGGAGCGACTGAACTGAACTGATAGAGCAGAGTTCTTCAGACGTTTTCAGTAAAGTGCCAGAGAGTAAATAATTTCTTTGCAGACCATGTGGCCTCTGCTGTTGTAGCAGAAGCAACCATAGGCAATCCATAAATGAGTACACTGGCAGTGTTCCAATAAAACTTTATTTACAAAATGGGCTGCAGGTCTGAGTTTGCCCATGGGCTATCGTCTGCTAATCCCTGATAAAACAGTGGTTAGTGGGAAATAAATACGCTGTGCTTAGTAGTCAGTTGTGGGCAACTCTTTGCGACCCTTTGTACTGTAGCCCACCAGGCTCCTCGTCCATGGGGATTTTCCAGGCAAGAATACTGGAGTGGATTGTCATTTCCTTCTCTAGTGGGAAATATGGCTAGAATGGGAGGTGATGGCCAGATGTCAGCTTATAAATGCTAAGCTAAAGACGTGGAAATTAATTGTACTCTCTTTAGTAAAACCATGATTATGTCTCTACTAAAGACTTTAAATACCTTGATATTTAAATATGGAACCAGATGTTTTCTGTTTACATCCTTTAGATACCTGTATAGCTAGCTCAATACTAAGATTTCTCTGATTAATATTTAGTATAAAAATAGTGGATAGAGAACAAACTAGGCCTTTGAATGCCCCGCAGTAAAGTTTGAGTCATAGCATCTTTGGGCTTCTTCTTCTTTTTTTTTAATTTTATTTTTATTTTTATTTTTAAATTTTATTTTTTAACTTTACAATGTTGTATTGGTTTCTCACAATAAAGTCTTCACTGGAATGGATCAAAAAAATCAGAGCTCAGAAAGTGGGAGAGAATGAATGGGTGGGCCCTTTGGAGATCTGGACTCAAAATGTCCACATTCTTCCCTGTTCAAAAACTAATAGTGTGAACTTGATTCCAAAGTAGATATAAAATCCACATTTTTTGATACTTACTCTTTAAAAGGCATTTTATTGGGCATGATTGACATGTAAAGGCTGTAGATATGTCACATATATAACTTAATGAGTTCAGGGATAAATGTACACATGTGAAACCATCGCCACCATCAAAGCCATAGACATATGCATCACCTCCCAAGGTTTCTTCCTGCTCCTATTATTATTATCTTGTGGTAGGAACACTGAAAGTAAGATCAGTCCTGTTAGGAAGTATGAAATATGCAGTGTTGTTGGCAGTAGGTACTGTTGTACACTAAATCTCTAGTACTTATTTATCTTGTGTAACTGAAACTTCACACCCTTTTACCCCCACGTCTCCTTCTTCTCTGCCCCTGGAAACTCCATTCTAATCTTTGACTGTTTTGTGTTATTGTTCAGTCACTAAGTCATGTCCAACTCTTTGCGACCTCATGGACTGCACCCTGCCAGGCTTCCCTGTGCTTCACTGTCTCCTGGAGTTTGCTCAAACTCATGTCAATTGAGTTAACTCTTTTAGATTCCATGTATAAATGAGAGCATACATTATTATCTTTGTGCATCTGGCTTATTTCACTTAACATAATCCTCTAGCTCTATCCATCTTGTTGCAAATGGCAAATTTCTTTTTTTTATTTTGTAAGACTGAATAATATTCCATTGTATGTATATACCAGTTTCCTTTATTCATCTGCTGATGGACATTTACGTTTTTTCCGTGTCTTGGCTGTTGGGAATAATGCTGCATTGAGCATGGGAGTACAAGCCTCTCTCTTCAAGATTGATACCTTCAGGAATAGTTACACGTGTGGATTCTAAAATTCTACGTAATTTCATAGAAGATTGTATTAGGTACTATAGACAGTTCTTCTCTTGTCTCTGGTTCATTTCCTTTTTAAAACTTCCTCTACGGTAATATCAGATAATTCTGCAGTACTGTTTCTCATGTCTTTCCTCAGAATCTTCCTCAAGGTAAGGATGTACCTTATTCATGTTTGCAGCCCTGTTATCTCCTGGTGCAAATCTGGCCGAAAGCAGACTATCAGTCTACATTTGCTAACTGAATGAATGTAGGTAAACATTTCTAATTGTTCCCAACAAGTTATTTCACTATATTTTGTGTTTTTCGTTTCTTAATAGTTCTCATTTAGAATGCATAAACCTCAAAGTTTAAAAGTCTTCATTGTTAAAATATTAAATTTCATCTGTGATCTGTTTACAAAACTTTATATACTTAGTGTATTTGTAGCATTATATTCCTAGAGAGAAAAAAATTGTATATTAAATGAAATTATTATAGATGCTTTATACATAGTTGAAAAGAAGTAGGCTAGTTTTTGTACCAGAGAAATCTGAAAATAGAGTTTCTCCATACGTACATTTGTAACCTACATAATAGTACCAACATAATAAGATGTCAGATTCTCTTGGAAAGAAGTGGGGTTGTAATTTCTCAGCCCACCCTACTCCAGATGTTGCCAGATAAATGGCTAGCAGTACCTTTTGTTTTAGCCCTTTCTGGATTTTGAGTTTTACCTATCTATACCCTATAGTCGGAGAAGGCAATGGCACCCCACTCCAGTACTCTTGCCTGGAAAATCCCATGGACAGAGGAGCCTGGTAGGCTGCAGTCCATGGGGTCGCTAAGGTCGGACACAGCTGAGCGACTTCACTTTCACTTTTCACTTTCATGCATTGGAGAAGAAAATGGCAACCCACTCCAGTGTTCTTGCCTGGAGAATCCCAGGGACAGGGGAGCCTGGTGGGCTGCCGTCTATGGGGTCGCACAGAGTCGGACATGACTGAAGCGACTTAGCAACATACCCTATAGCAAAACCATAATACAGTGTTGATTCTAATAGGCTTTTTCAAGAACATTTCTTTATACCTATTTAGCAGTCTTTTGAATTTTAGTGATTCTCATTACTTAATGCTTCTAATCATGTGCTAAGTGGTTAAATCTTTGCCAGCAACCTCAGGGTCTTGCTCATGCATGTATATTTTATTTTTACTTGTTTCTTTCAATGTTTAGATTATATGTTTTCTAAGGGTGTAGTTGAAATCATTTGATATTGAACCATTTTTAAACCAATGCTGACATTTTGAAAAGAAGATTGTGTGGGCAAGACATAATGATTATAATTAAGTGACAGAGAAAATAATATGGGCATGGAGAGCTGAAAAATACAATGGAGAACAGTAGGTAGATTATGGAGACAAAAGCACCTCTGGTGGAAAATCATATATTTAACCACACAATCTGTCCAATCGAAATGCCAAAGTATTTTTGTTGAAGAAGAAAGCTAGTGAGGGGGATTATTATGGCTATATATTATTTCTGGCTGTCAGTACCATTTGCCTGATCAAACTGTTGACATCACAGAAGCCAGAAGCATCCTGTTTTTTAAGTCATGGCAGACAATTCTTTATAACTTTTTATTTGGAGGAAAAAGAATTGTTTGTGCCTCTTTAATTTCTATAACTAGGCTTTCAGCCAAGATTCTGTTTTTAGGGTTGTTTTTTTTTTTTTTTAATGCTGTTTTTTGCTGCTGCTTATGCTGGGGCCAGAAAAACCAAGCTGAAGGAGGGAGTGGGTGGCTCAGAGGGTCAGCAAATGAGGGCTTCCTTCTCTGGTTGGGAGGAAATAAGCTAGTGAATATTTTTTTGTTGTTCAGTTGCCAAGTCATGTCCGACTCTTTGAAACCCCATGCGCTACAGCACTCCAGGCCTCCTGGTCTTTGCCCAAGTTTGCCCAGGTTCATGTCTATTGAATTGGTGATGCCATCCAACCATCTCATCCTCTGTCACCCTCTTCTCCTTCTGCCTTCAGTCTTTCTCAGAGAGCATCAATGTCTTTTCCCGTAAGTCGGCTCTTCCCATCAGGTGGCCAAAATACTGAAGCTTTAGTTTGTGCATCAGTGAGTGATATTCAGGGGTGATTTCCTTTAGGATTGACTGGTTTGATCTCTTTGATGTCCAAGGGACTCTGAAAGCAGAAACTAGTAAATATGGTGGAAACCAAATTCCTAAGGCTTTGCGGTGAGAGAGAAAGTACAAATACATGGAACTTGGAGTAAAATGAACCTGTTAATCCTGCCTGTGCTCTATTAGCTGCTCAATGTTTGCCTCAGTTTTCTTGCCTTAAAACGGGGGAAGTCTTGCGGGTTTGTACTGAGTTGAAATTGAACAACGTATATAAAGTTTCTAGTACTGGGCCTGGGGGAAGAGGTGTGTGTGTGTGTGTTATACAAATACTAATTTTTTTCCTATTTGAGCTTAGAAAGACAGTTTTGGTCAGGCCTACATTATATCCTGAGTCTGTCAGGCAACCTAAGGTATAGATAGAGGAGATCTCCTCAGAGAGAGACGGTGTGTTTTTGATAGTGAAGATTTGACCTTTGCAAGTTGTTTTTTTCTGAATTTGATACTCATTTCTCATCAGATTTATTAACAGTATTGGACTTCCCTGGTGGCTCAGAGGTTAAAGCATCTGTATTAGTACATGTGAAAAAATAAAATCATCCATTCTGGATTGGAAGACATTTTGTGAATCAAACCCAGTTTCAGAATGCCAGGAGGTTTTTGGGTGTCTTATTTTGGCAACTGTACTTTTATAAAGATGGAACAGATGGAATATGCAGAGTTTTTAATTAATTTAGTTTAGACTCTTACTACACTTGGACTTTGTCTATAAATCCAAAGGCTCTGAGAATTTCTGAAACTAATCTTTGGAGCAAACAAATTAATAAAAATTCCCTATTGAGTCCCATTCCTGAAAATGCTGTTGAAGGAACCATTGTAGTACCTTTGGTTTGAATAAGGCCCATCACCGAATTTTAAAAGCTTTTAAAATTATTAGTTTCCTTATCTTCTAGTTCAGTTCAGTTCAGTCACTCAGTCGTGTCCGACTCTTTGCGACCCCATGAACAGCAGCATGCCAGGCCTCCCTGTCCATCACCCAACTCCCACAGTCCACCCAAACCCATGTCCATCGAGTCGGTGATGCCATCCAACCATCTCATCCTCTGCTGTCCCCTTCTCCTCCTGCCCTCAATCTTTCCCAGTATCGGGGTCTTTTACAATGAGTCAGCTCTTCACATGAGGTGGCCAAAGTATTGGTGTTTCAGCTTCAGCATCAGTCCTTCCAATGAACACCCAGGACTGATGTCCTTTAGGATGGACTGGTTGGATCTCCTTGCACTCCAAGGGACTCTCAAGAGTCTTCTCCAACACCACAGTTCAAAAGCATCAATTCTTTGGTGCTCAGACTTCTTCACAGTCCAACTCTGACATCCATACATGACCACTGGAAAAACCATAGTGTGCAGTATTCCTCTTATATGGTTTATCTGAGTTTGGTACATTATCCTTCCCTCCTCTTTCTCTTATGGAAGATAGGGTGTAAAGAGAAAAAAGTGAAAGGGTTAGTTGTCAGTCGTGTCTGACTCTTTGTGACCCCATGGACTGTAGTCTGCCATGCTCCTCTGTCAATGGAATTCTCCAGGTAAGAATATTTGAGTGGGTAGCCATTCTTTTTTCCTGGGGATCTTCCCAACCAAGGGATTGAACCCAGGTCTCTTGCATTACAGTCAGATTCTTTACCATCTGAGGAATAAACTATTCTGTACTTACAGTTGTGTCCTATGTCATTTAAGGTACTTGCTTTGGAAACAAGCAACAGAACCCAACTCATGCTATAAGATTCAGGGAGTTTGATACAACTCACAGATCATCAGGAGGGGCTGTATAACACTTCTTCTGGAAGGAGAGGGAAGCACAGAGAGGGGAAGCTTATAGACTCCCAGAGATGATTCAGCTTCAGCAACTGTTAGCCTCTGTGTATCTTTAATCAACATTTCAAGGGCCTAACAGACTGTCTGGCCTGCGGTTTTGTTGTTGTTCAGTCACTAAGTTGTGTCCGACTCTTTGTGAACCCATCGACTGTAGCCTACCAGGCTCCTCTGTCCTCCTCTGTCTCCTGGAGTTTGCATTAGTTGGATGCTTTATGCCAGTGGCTCAGTACATTTTGTCTCGGGGTTTAGGGGCAGGTGGCTGGGGTATTTACTTTAGATTGAGCAGCAGCTACTTGTCCTCTACGCATAGTTTATTGTACTAGGTGGACCTGTACAAGGACATCTGGTTTAGAAGCTCATCATACCATTTTTATTACAACCTTTTATTATTTTGCCAAGAGTTATATTTCCCATTTGAATTTGAAGCCATGGTCTGGCACGAGCGTGTGTTTGTGATTACTTTTTTATTTTTAATTAATGTTATATAAAAATTTAATGATTCTATTTTTGACGATTCTATTTTGATCTAAATGCCTTTGTTGTGGTCCAAAAGCAATTTAAAGTCTCGATTATTTTAACAAAGAATAGATAAGGTGTGATAAGTTTTGTAGCAATACTAAATTCAGTCAGTGCTGCAATTGCTTCACTGCAATTCAGTCAGTGCTGACTGGGATTTTTTACCTGACATGATGTTCTTGCTAAAAATTCTTAAATATAGGTTTATACAAACGCATAGCAGCATAGTTAATCCTTATGAGCTGTTTCTTAGTGATGTTCTCATGTTTGTGAAGTGGTCTCCAATTGTGAAGTAATAATTTTTGTTATAAATAACAATATTATAATTTGATTTGACAAACACTATACAGAGCACATTATTTGCATTATTTCACTTTATTAGCTCAAATTAGTGGCTGCTGTCCTGATTTTACAGATGAGCAAATGGACTGAGAGGTGAGTAACTTACCTAAAGTCACACATCTAGAGAACAGCAAAGATGGACCTTGACTGACCTCAGAGCCCATAAATAGTGGAAGAGAAGAAAGACATTTTTAGCAAAGGTGTTGTGATGCTGGCTTTGCAAAGGTATTTCCATGATGGTAAAAGTTCTTCCGTAGCCAGATATTATCAATGGTAAATCCACGAACACATTGTCAAAATCTGTAAGGCTGGAGGTGTTAAGTAGAAGCCAGCCTTAGTTCTTTTTTCTTGAATTTATCGTCTATATATTTAATTGATAATGTTTTTAATATTTTAGTAAAAGTTTTTTTAACTTAAGGTGGAGCTAGGGGCAAACGTACCTGCCAGTGCAGGAGACTTCAGAGATGCGGATTAGATCCTTGGGTCAGGAATACCTCCTGGAGGAGGGCATGGCAACTCACTCCAGTATTCTTGCCGGGGGAATCCTGTGGACAGAGGCGCCTGATGGGCTACAGTCCGTAGGGTCGCAAAGAGCTGGACATGACTGACGCAACTTAGCACACACACATAGGTGATCTACAGTATTAGTGTCAGCAGTACAGCATAGTGATTCAGTATTTTTGTAGATTTTATTCCATTATAGGCTATTACAAGATAATGGCTGTAATTCCTTGTGCAATACAACACATTCTTGTTGCTTATCTATTTTATAAATAGTAGTTTGTTAATCCCATACCTCTAATTTGTCCCCTCAGCTTCCCTCTCACCTTTGGTTATCTTAAGTTTATTTTCTATGTGAGTTTGCTTGTTTTGGGTATACGTTCATTTGTATTATTTTTTAGATTTTATTTAAAAGTAATATCATAGTATTTATCTTTCTCTAACTTATTTCACTACGCATAATATTCTCTAGGTCCATCTGAGATTTTGTTTTGATATTTTGTAATTTGGAACTAAAACACATCCTCTGCTTTCCAGACAACAGAGCAAAATAAAAGAGCTATCCATGCACTAATGGGTTTGGTGAATAGCATTTTATTCTAAGACCTTTGACTGTATTTTATTAGTATTAAATCTATGTAACTTGATAATACCCACTCCAGTGTTCTTGCCTGGTGAATCCTGGGGACGGAGGAGCCTGGTGGGCTTCCATCTATGGGGTCGCACAGAGTCGGACACGACTGAAGCGACTTAGCAGCAGTAGCAGCAACTTGATAATATTAGAAATTTGTCATATAAAGTAAAAATTTTCCTAAAGCCAGAAGCTGTCTTTGCATTATTTACTATTCTCACTTTCCGTTATTCACTATTCTCCCTTCTTTTCCTTTTAACTGGCAGACAAAATAGTGATAATACTATACCTTATTAATAATATTCAACTTAATCAGTTTTAGGAAGAATGAATTTGGTGGAATGTTTAACACCTTTCTATCCATCCATATGTATGTATCTTCTAAGTTTTTCAACAGTTTGGTATTGTTCAGGTGTTTTAAATGACATTTTACAGTATAGTGACATATGCTTTATAGGATTTAATGTGCTGTGATTTTGTCTTTTCTAGTGTCTGTATTTATGCTGAAAGTCCAGGTGAATGACATCATCAGTCGTCAGTACCTGAGTCAAGCAGTTGTAGAAGTGTTTGTAAACTACACAAAGACAAATTCCACAGTAACTAGAAACAATGGAGCAGTGTTGATAAGCGTACCCTACAAGTTAGGACTCAGCTTAACCATTATTGCTTACAAAGATGGCTATGTGTTGACGCCTCTACCTTGGAAGACCAGAAGAATGCCAAGTAAGCACTTAAATAGTGTTTTGCCTTCACTAAATGTAAATGATTTTTTACTCTTTGAGAATTGCTTGTTCTGGTAAACTGAAAATATGACTGTCTATGTGAAGCCAGTATAAGGAAATTAGAAAGGTGTGCCAGTTTGAAGAAAATATGAAGGCCTTTTTCCTGCTACAGAGGCCTGAAGGAATCCTGAGAAATAGCTCTGCTCTGGTATAAAACTTGTCTGCAGGTGTATGGGGGTAGGGGGCATGGCATGCCTACAGGATTGCTAAGTTGTTTCAGTCGTGTCTGACTCTGTGCGACCCCAGAGACGGCAGCCCACCAGGCTCGCCTGCCCCTGGGATTCTCCAGGTAAGAACACTGGAGTGGGTTGCCATTTCCTTCTCCAATGCATGAAAGTGAAGAGTGAAAGTGAAGTCGCTCAGTCTTGTCTGACTCTTAGCGACCCTATAGACTGCACCCAACCAGGCTCCTCCGTCCATGGGATTTGCCAGGCAAGAGTCCTGGAGTGGGTTGCCATTGCCTTCTCCGGCCTACAGGATTAGGATGGGCCAAAGTATTGGTGAAGGGACCTTCTCTAAAGGTAGATGAACAGTTTAGATTTACATGATGACTAATAAAGCCATTCTTATAGATTCTTGAACACATGAATTTAAGTTGTTTAGAAACTGAGTTTACAGCATATAGGGAATAGGTCAACAGCAGGGCTAAAATAGATTCAGGGAGTCTAGCTATGAAACTGTGGCTGTGCTGGGGGACTGTAAGGCTAGCCTGATGTAAGAAAGGAGATGAAAGGAGACGTAAGCATACAAGAGGCATACTAGAGAAAGAATCAGTATTTATTATGGTAATCATTTTACAATATATACAAATATCATGCCATTGTATACCTTAAGGTTATATAATGTTATGTGTCAGTTATATCTCAACAAAGCTGGAAAAAATTGGTAGTACTTAGTATCACTAATTTGGAGAAGGAAATGGCAGCCCACTCCAGTATTCTTGCTTGGAGAATCCCATGGACAGAGGAGCCTGGTGGGCTACAGTCCATGGGTTGCAAAGAGTTGGACATGACTGAGTGACTACCACAGTATAACTAATTGGATATTGGGGGTAAAATGGCCAACCAGTTTCCAGAATACAAGTCTGATTGGAAGGATGATCCATTCGGCAGTCAGTCTTTTCAAAAATTTTATATTTTATTGTTCTTGTTAAATTTTAGATATTATAGTTCATATTGGAAACATTTGAATCATTGAACTATTTAAATTAGATTGAGAAAGAAAATGAAAAATTAGGTAATTTAATAAGATTCACATGAGTAAAATTCTAGAAAATAATGACTAGAAAATCTGTATAGGGATATGGTTGAGATAAATTCATGGTCTCAAATGATTTAATTTTTTTTAAAGATAGAAATTAAGCACAACTATTCATTCAGAAAAAGTGAGAAAAACAATGAAAGAAGAAACCAACTATTGGGAAAAGGAAATAATAAAGACAGAAGTATATTGGCATATGTTAGAAAAATATAAAGAAATAGTTGACAAAAATACATAAAAGTTTTAAAAGTCATAAAAGTTATTGATAACAAATTTGATGGCAAATATCTTAAAAATCCAATAAAACAAACAATTTTGTTATAATGTAAATGATTATTGCTTTTAGATGAGGTAAATTAATCATGCATAAAATGTTCTAGATAAAAATAACTTCTGAGGCTATAAGGAAAAGTACTGCAGGTCATTCTACCATATCAATCAGTACAGCCTTGATCCTGAGACCTAACAAAGGTCAAAATTAAATGCCCTCTTGTGAGCATACTCTTTCTCATTTACACATCCCTCTATAGATCAATCTTACCTGTAACTTGAAATGCAAAAATCCTAAGCAGAATAGTGAAAAAGAATTTCACCATTATTTAAATATAGCGTACTGTCCAGACCAAGTAGAATTTTTCTGTTTGCAGGACTATACAGATGTCAGACTTTATTAATTTTATATATCATACTATTAGAACAAGTTGGAATCAAGATTGCCAGGAGAACTGTCAATAACCTCAGATGTGCATATGACACCACTGTTATGGCAGAAAGTGAAGAGGAACTAAAGAGCCTCTTGATGAAGGTGAAAGAGGAGAGTAAAAGTCAAGTGTTAGTTGCTCAGCTGTGTCCAACTCTTTGCGACCCCATGGACTTAGCCCACCAGGCTCCTCTGTCCATGGAATTCTCCAGGCAAGAATACTAGAGTGGGTTGCCACTCCCTTCTCCAGGGGATCTTCCCAACCCAGGGATCAAATGTGTGTCTTCTGCATTACAGACAGATTCTTTACTGTATGAACCACCAGGGAACATTCAAAAAAATGAAGATCAAGGCATCTAGTCCCATCACTTCATGGCAAATAGATGGGGAAACAATGGAAACAGACAGATTTTATTTTCTTGGGCTCCAAAATCACTGCAAGTGGTGACTACAGCCATGAAATTAAAAGACGCTTGCTCCTTGGAAGAAAAGCTATGAAAAATCTAGACAGCATGTTAAAAAGCAGAGACAGCAAGGGTTTTTCCAGTAGTCATGTATGGATGTGAGAGTTCGACCATGGAGAAGGCTGAGTGCTGAAGAATTGATACTTTTGAACTGCGGTGTTGGAGAAGACTCTTGAGGGTCCCTTGGACAGCAAGGAGATCAAGCCAGTCCATCCTAAAGGAAATCAATCCTGAATTTTCATTGAAGGGACTGATGCTGAAACTGAAGCTCCAATACTTTGGCCACCTGATGCGAAGAGCCGACTCATTAGGAAAGATCCTGATGCTGGGAAAGATTGAGGGCAGGAGGAGAAGGGGACAACAGAGGGTGAGATGGTTGGATGGCATCACCGACTCAATGGACACGAGTTTGAGCAAGCTCTGGGAGATGATGAAGGACAGGGAAGCCTGGTGTGCTGAAGTCCATGGGGTCTCAAAGAGTCAGACATGACTGAGCGACTGAACAACAACAATTAAAACAAATTAAAACTAGTATGTGATAATATCAACAAGTGCCTGAAATGTATTTTGTAAGTTTACCATTCATGCGTAACCAAGAATAAACTCTTTAAAAACTAGGACCATAAAGATATACTTAGATATCTCAAACTCATACTAAGCATAAAATATTAGAGGTGATCCTACTAAAGTAAGAAACTAAATACAGATATCTGTATTATTTTACATTGTAGTAGAAGTTCTCATCAGAACAAAAAGATATTAACAGACAAAAAAGAGGAGAGCTATTAGGAAGAATCAAAGCCATTATTTGTGGTTATGATCATATCCCTGGAAAACTGAAAGTTAGCACTGGTAAAAATCAACAGATGTTCTTACATACATTTCCAATTAGGAAAAAGGAAAATAAATGCTTCTCAGAACACTATGAGAAGGGAAACCTACAAAAAAAGTGAAGTAACTGTGGGGAGGAAAATAAAACTACCAAATGTTACTGATAGAACTAGAAAAAAAAAATCAACTAAAACACCGAATAACTGGAAAAATATATATTTTTCTTACTCTGAATATTGTAAAGATTTTAATTCTTCCCATATTAATTTACAGATTTAACGTATTAGCAAAATACTTGGCAAAATAATTCTTGAAGAATAAATATGTAAAAATACCTGAAGTTTTAAGAGATTTACTAGAGGCAGTTTGAAATTCCAGATAACTAAAATATCTAGCTACAGATTTATTGTGATATTTTACAAATCAGATACTAGTAGGTATAAAAAATATAATCTATGGTAAGGAACTATTATAAATCATTGAGGAAAAAGCTGAATATTCAATAAGTAATACTGGAATATTTTGCTAACCATTTGCAGTAAATTAATTTGAATCCATATTCCAAAATATATTGCTCAAAGAGTTCGAATGTGGAAAATTATATTTAATATAATAAACTATCTTTTTTTAGGATGGTCTTTTTAAACTGAAAAGCAATGAATGATGTCGTAAAAGGTAAATTTCACCATAATTTTAAAAAAGTAGGAAAAATATGTGAAGTAATAAGGAATGATACCTTTTATGTGCTAAGAATTCATTCATGTCAGTAAAAGACACCAGGACACTGCCTAAATAATATAAATGGACAGAACCATGACGTAGCAGATTTAAAACAGGAAATACAAGTTAAAGAATGTGATAAAATATTTACCTTTCTAATAATCTAAGTACACCCCCAAAACATGCATTTCTTAGATTTTTCACCTCAGGGAAGTTTTATAGAGTGAACATCCTCAGTATTGACAGGATGGGCCTCCTCTAACACTGCTGGTGGGAGGAGAAGTTGGCAGTATTATCTGGATGACAGTTTTGAAATATGTGTGTCAGAGTCTTTGAAATCTTCATCTTTGCTGGGAATCTTTTCTAAACATGAACATACAAATAAAGTGGACAGATACTTGTGCACAAGGATAATGAGGCGAATATTCTGTAATCGTGAAAATGGAAACAGTCTACAGTATTATACAGTTTAAGTGAATCTTGATACTTTAAGGAATGTGACCTTGAAAATGTTATGAAAAGTTTCTACTGAGGGACAGAAATGCTTACAACATTATCTTAAGTGAAAACGCAGGGTGAAAATACTCTGTGTATGATATCACACTCCCTCTTTTTTAAACCACAGGACAAATCCAGGAAGAGCTACAGTGAAATACTAATGGTGGTGGTCTCTGTGGTGGTCCTGTGATGACCATCATTTTCTTCCTTTTCTGTATTTCTCAGCTTTTCCAGAGAAGATACACATCCCTTTTAAAATCAGAAACATTTCTGTAAATCGAAGGAAATCTGAATGCAAATTTTAATGAGATTCAGAAAGATTCTCCTCAGGCTTAATAGGAAAAGCTGTCAGGGTAGCCCCTTTCCACAGTGTGGGATCCAGTCATCTCAAGGTCCAAGCTATTATCCCACCACCTCCTCTCCAATCTTGGAACTCCAGCAATCTGTCTAAATATTAATAATTTCTGAATTAAAATTACTTTCATTGATAGTCTTCCTTTTCTATTTAATAAAAAAAATTGTTTTACATCCACCCATAATTTTTGTATAGTTTTATATTTTATCTTCTTTTTCATATTTCCTTTAACAGTAAGCTCTAATTAAAAGTATTCCCAGGCAAGTGTATTTTATCTTTTACGTGATTTAGGGGTACTATATAGTTTCTGTTGATATTTAAATACATTGCATGGAGGAGATCAATGAGAACTTGTACTTTAGGTAATGCCTCAAAACATTTTTCTTTTGCAGGATTGGTAAGCTTATCCGACTTGTTCTTGCTTATAAAATGATGGTCTTTTATCCCTGCCTCTTGCTCCTCATCTGGAAAGAATTGTTATCTTTCAGGGATTTGCACTTACTCATCTCACCAGTCATTTCAGATGCCTACTCTTGTAGACAGGTTCAGCCTCATCCTGCCTACTACTAAAGGTTGCCTATGGATCATGTGTATGTTAAACTGTTTTATCCTTTGCCAACTCAGTCTGTTTGGTGAACCACGCTGTGAAGAAAAGCATTGAACCTTTGTGTGGGAAGTTAAAACAGAATGGATGTACTCCCCTTAAAGAACCTAAAATCATGGAGGCAGGAAAAAAGGTTTTAAGAATTATAAGAAGGAAATAAGTAATGATTGTATAGAGAAAAGAGCAGAGGGTTGTTTAAGCATTTAGCTTGACCATACACACATATACATATATATAGGGTTAGAGAACATCATTAGTCATCTTGGTACAAAGTATTGTATGAAATTTTTAAAACATTAGTAGTCATGCCCAATCTTCTCACTTTATTATGTTTCTTTTTTCCCCTCTATATTTTACATTCATTCTTCCTTGTTTTGAATTGCTTTTCCCATCACACAGTTTGCTTTTCCTACATTTTTAGGGCCTGCTGGAGCAGAACTGTATTTGTCCCAGTTTTACCTCCATGTCTAATAAAATATTCTAATTGTGCTATATTTCACAGTATATTCATCAGTTACACTTTCATTGTTCCCACAAAACCAAGCAAATATATGGCTATTTGAAGACACTATTTTAATTACTGGAAAATTAGCTGGTAAGTACTCTACTTCTTCTTAACTAGTAAGTAAACACTTGAAAGTGACTGTATTGTATAACTGTACTACTTCACCAATGGATCAATGTTGATTATAAGGTGGGAAAAATTTAAATTGAACTGGGATGACTGGTATTGACTATAAGTTGGCCTGAACCGATTCTTATTTCACTATCAAGCTATAGCATACATATTTTTTTTTGTGTGTAGTGGGACTCATTCTCTTTTATCATTTTAGCCACCCTCAATAGAACATTTGACTTTCAGAAATACTGGAAAGAGTCTCTGAACTTCTTCCCAAATCACAGCTCTTTCTGGGCTTTGGTGGTTGGTGAAATTGGGAAAAGGACTCAGACCTTTGGGGCATTCTCGTTGGCAGGTCACCTTCATTCCTGCTTCTGACATTAATCTTGCTGCCTGCGAGGGAAAGATCTGAGGCTGGGGAATTCAGTATCTACTGAGCAGACATGATTTGCCCCACTCACATGTCCCGAGGGCAGGAATACAAGAAGCCTGATTTGGGCTGTGATTCAAACTGTGTTTTCCAACTCTGCTTAGCAACCTCGAAGATGCTAGCTTTCATCCTCACCTACCTCCTCCCCTCCCTTAACTAGTCCTTAGGGAACATCCCAGCATTTTGTAACTCTTACTGCATATTATGTAAAACGTCTGTAAATGACAATAATTCACTTATTTCTTTTGGGAAATCAATGTTTAGAACCAAAGCATATTAGGAATGACTGGTAAAAGTAGAAAATCTTAGAGTCCGAGACAAGAGTCATGGTAAAGAAACAGTTTTTGAAATTCTTCATTTTTAGAAGCTATCTTATTTAGTCCTAATGTATTAAAGAAAACCTAATACTATCATTTGGGAAAAACTGGGGCTTGATTAATCTTGGAGTCATTTACTGAGCGAGGTAGTAGAATCTCTCACTCTTGCACTGATTTTGCTGGTGCACAGCAGGATGGATGTAGAGCTGTGTGTGAAGGGTAAAAAGTAAATAGGACCTGCATGTGTGCAGAGAAAGGCCATTATCTTGACATAGTCCCACTCCTTACTGGCCTCTTCAAACTCTTTCCATTTTTCAACTTTCCGCCCCTTATTGTCTATTTTCAAATGAGTTCTCATTTCTGGTCACAAAATGGCTTTTGTGACTCCTGGACATACCTGCTCACATTAAATCTAGTGTAGGCAATAGCATGTCTTTGCCCCTAGAAGTCCAAGCAAAATTCACATTGTCTGTGCTCAGATGCTTAGTGTGTCCTACTCTTTGTGATCCCATAGACTGTAGCCCACCAGGCTCCTCTGTTCATGGGAATCTCCTGGCAAGAATACTGGAGTGGGTTGCCATTTCCTATTCCAGGGGATCTTCCCAACCCAAGGATCGAACCCATTCTCTTGCATCTTCTGCATTGGCAGGTGGATTCTTTATACTGTCTGCTGCCTGAGAAGCCCAAAATCCACGTTGGGTCTCATTAACTGTGGTTGGCACAGGTTCCATCACTCAGCAAGTCACTGTGGTCAAGAGGACAATGAGATGCTGTTGATTGCTTTCAGCCCATTCTAGCATGCTCCAGTGCCTCTACTCTTGTTGCAGAAATGAAACCCCAGATGTGCCACATGGGTCAACGTGTGGTTCCCCAGAGTGAAACTCAAAGGTGAAGAAATTCTGGGCAGATGAATCAAGCTCAAGCAGGCTCTAGCCTAAATGTGCCTTGTGTGATCTAAGTTCAGTTCAGTCGCTCAGTCGTGTCCAACTCTTTGCTCATGGACTGCAGCACGCCAGGCTTCCCTGTCCATCACCAACTCCCGGAGCTTACTTAAACTCATGTCTATCAAGTCGGTGATGCCATCCAACCATCTCATCCTTTGTCGTCCCCTTCTCCTCCCATCTTCAATCTTTCCCAACATCAGGGTCTTTTCAGAGTCAGTTCTTCACATCAGGTGGCCAAAGTATTGGAGTTTCAGCTTCAGCATCAGTCCTTCCAATGAATATTCAGGACTGATTTCCTTTAGGATTGACTGGTTTGATCTCCTTGCAGCCAAAGGGACTCTCAAGAGTCTTCTCCAACAACACAGTTTCAAAGCATCAATTCTTCGGCACTCAGCTTTCTTTACAGTCCGACTCTGACATCCATACATGACCACTGGAAAAACCATAGCTTTGACTAGAAGGACGTTTGTTGGCACGGTTATGTCTCTGCTTTTTAATATGCAGTCTAGGTTGGTCATAACTTTTCTTTCAAGGAGCAAGTGTCTTAATTTCATGGCTTCAGTAACCATCTGCAGTGATTTTGAAGCCCCAAAAAATAGTCTCCCACTGTTTCCACTGTTTCCCCATCTATTTATCATGAAGTGATGGGACCAGATGCCGTGATCTTAGTTTTCTGAATGTTGAGTGTTAAACAAACTTTTTCACTCTCCTCTTTCACTTTCATCAAGAGGCTCTTTAGTTCTTCTTCATTTTCTGCCATAAGGGTGATGTCATCTGCATATCTGAAGTTATTGATATATCTCCCAGCAATCTTCATTCCAGCTTGTGCTTCATCCAGCCCAGTGTTTTTCATGATGTACTCTGTATGTAAGTTAAATAAACAGGATGACAATATACAGCCTTGATGTTCTCCTTTCCCGATTTGCAACTGGACATTGTTCCATGTCCAGTTCTAACTATTGCTTCCTGACCTGCATACAGATTTCTCAGGGGGCAGGTCAGATGGTCTGGTATTCCCATCTCTTGAAGAATTTTCCACAGTTTGTGATCCACATAGTCAAAGGCTTTGGCATAGTCAGTAAAGCAGAAGTATATGTTTTTCTGGAACTCTCTTGCTTTTTTGATGATCCAGCGGATGTTGGCAATTTAATCTCTGGTTCCTTTGCCTTTTCTAAACCCAGCTTGAACATCTGGAAGTTCACGGTTCATGTACTGTTGAAACCTGGCCTGGAGAATTTTGGGCATTACTTTGCTATCGTGTGAGAGGAAAGCAATTGTGTGGTAGTTTGAACATTCTTTGGCATTGCCTTTCTTTGGGATTGGAATGAAAGCTGACCTTTTTCAGTCCTGTGGCCACTGCTGAGATTTCCAAATTTGCTGGCATGTTGAGTGCAGGACTTTGAGTTAAAGAAAGGGGCATTTCTTGTTTATTCAGATCTGAATATAAAATAATCATTATAATAAGATGTTAGTAATGTTTTAGAAATAACTGGTTCACTTAGAGTAACATGTCCTGACCAGTAGTGCTGTGCTTTCTGTGCATTTGTTTTGTTTATTGGCTAATGAGGTTTTCTTTTTCCAGATGCCAAATCTCAACCAAGTGTTCAGTTTTCAAAAGCCTTAATTAAACTACCCAACAACCATCATATTAGCAATGTTACAGGCTACCTTACAGTTCTACAACAGTTTTTGAAGGTGGATAATTTTCTGTATACAACTGGCATTACTCTCAATAAGTCAGGTATTTCCTAATTTTTATATAATCTCTTTATAAAAATAGTACATATTCAAATTCTGTTTATTTAGATGTTTGATATTAATTTACACTTTGGAGGAGACATCAGTTTTGAAACATAAACACAGTTATTAAAGTGTTTATAGGCAGTCCTTTTATTCTAGTACATTATGAAAGAGATTACATCAGAACCTTATGCATAAATTACAAGTTAATGGGGAATTTAATTTACAGGGTATTTTTATTCAAAGTAGGTAAACAAACTATAGAAAATAGTAATGTTTACTGTAAAATTTTGCAAATTAAAAAATGCATTTAAAAGTGGAAATTTGACTAAGAAGTTTAGACATATGATTTGACCAGTCATTCTCAAATTGATCAGAAGTGTCAATAATTGTTGGAAACAAAAAAGTTTGTAGATTGGAGTGAGCAATTGGAAATTTTGAAATATTTGAAATACTTCGAGTAAAAGGGTAAATATTGAAAAAGTATATTTTTCAGTTTCAACAGTAGTAATATGTAAGGCTGTCATGACCTAAGTTAAGGAGGTGATGGGATTTTACATTTTATTTAACAATTTACTTATGAATGACCCCTGTAAAAGCTGTATCTTTCCTTTGTAAATCCATACTTGTTCCACCATTTCTGCCACTTGTTGCCAGTAAGAAACTCCACAGTTTTAAAAATCACCTCAGACAATCTGTAATTTTTATGGTTTCACGTGAGTCAAATTTTTGGTCCATATCATTTGGGAGCTAGTCAGAAATTAGAGTAATAAGCAAATACGTGTTATGGTTAGATAGGCATTTTTTCTACCTGCTGTAGCTGATGTTATTGATACCCCAGGCAGATGACCCTCTCTTCTGTTACAAGCCTAAATATTTCCTACTGCATGTATCTGTGACTCTGCATAAGGGCATTCCCTGGCCCAGGAAGTAGACTGAGCCCTCACAAGAGGCAGGCTCTCAAGCAGTGACAGAAAAGAGTACGTAAAGTGTACACACCTCTTCATTAACACATCGTGTGTTGGCTTCCTTCCTTCTTCTGTATTACTCCTCCATTCCCTCAGTGGTGGGTGCTTCCTTCCTTCCAAAGTGTTATTTCAGGGTCTGCTTCTTGAGGAAGCCAATCTAAGACACCTGCCAAAGTTTTCCAGGTATAAGTTATAGGATGCTCCAAATAAAAGCATTGCAAGCATGGTAGCCAATATACACTATCACAAATGAAGCTCATGTTGCCCTGGAGGGTTTTTATGAACAAGACTCATTAGATTCAGTGGGAGGAAGTTATAATATGTTCTGCTCTTCATCATTTCTCTACCACCTGCTTTTGAGATTGTTCATTAGACGTTTCAATGGTCCTGAAGCTGCTAACATTTGAAAAGTCCTAGAGCCATGGTGTCAAATGAAAATGTTCTGTCCTGCCCAATATGGTAGCAGTTAGCCACAGGTGGCAGTTGAGCTCTTGAAATATAACCAGTGCACTGAGGAACTAAATTGATAATTTCATTTAAATTGAAATTGCCATATGTTGCTCATGGCTAATATACTGATTGCACAGTTCTAGAGTTCTGTGAATATGAAGATGCTTTTTTAAAGTCTCCTCATTGTCTTTCAGACTCTTTTTTCCTTTTCTTTTAGTTGGCCTTATCCCAAATGATAGGGTGTTGACCTCATCAGTTTCAGACGCATTCAGTATGTGAAGCCACTGACTTCACAGACCCGAGGGGTGGAGTTAAGAAAGCCAGCTGGTTTTACAGTTTGATATGAGATATTATAATTACTCACATAGTACTTTTTATAGTACATTACTTACCAGTGCAACTAGTCTACAGAATATGTATGGCACTATTTTGCTTATCTTATGGATAGAATTTTAGGATGTTTACAAAGGTTAAATCTGTTACATTTAACAGAAAATCTCCAATAAGCCAGTGGTTGCCCTGTCTGATAACTGGAGATACATTCATAGGTTCGGTGGCAGCGATAATTAGAATTCCTTTCCGTGGCCTCATGCTGGTTCCATCTCCCTCTGCGCTCTCATCTGCCTTCTTACACATGCCAAGATCACTTCTGATTTGGGGGATTTGCCCTGGTTTCTTCTGCCTGGAAGGCTCTTCTCTGAGGTCTCTGCATGGATGGCACCTGTCATTTGGCCACTGCTCAAATGTCTCCTTCTCAGAGAGGCAGCCTTCCTGATGGTTTTGTAGGTTTTTAAAAACATCAAATTATTGAAATAGATAACCAACAAAGGCCCTACTGGATAGCACAGGGATCCCTGCTCAGTATTAGATAACAACCTAATGGGAAAAGAATTAGAAAATGAATAGATACATGTATATGTATAACTGAATCACTTTGCTCTACACCTGAAACTCTCACAGCATTTTTAACCAACTATACTCCAATGTAAAATAAAAGTTAAAAACAAAAAAATATTGACTTTTAGATTCCAGTGACATTAAATCAGAGGAGTCTGAGAGAATTAGATTAGGCTCGTAACATGATGTCTCAGTGTTACATAAGTATAGCATTTACTTACAATATATTTTATAGTTTAAAAATCTTCGAATAGAATCTAGTATCTATTTGGTATTACACTGGATAGCTCTGGTTGAAATAGAGGAACTAGATATTTTAGGCCAATATTAGTTTGTTGTTAATATTTGTTGTTAACAGTTTGTGCTTTACATATTTTAATGAACTGTCTTCTGTTTTTAGGTTTTGAAAGCATTGAATTAACTCCTCTTGCTGCAATATGTGTGAAAATATATTCTGGAGGAAAAGAATTAAAGGTGGATGGCTCTATTCAAATTTCTCTTCCTCTTCTACATACAAATGATGTAAGTGCAGGCGATCACGTACCTGCCTGGACATTTGATATGAACACAGGTATGTGAACTATGGGAAAAAGTTCTGAATATTTGGAATTTTTTGAATATTTGCATGTTTACCTTAAAAATAGGTTTCTATTGTTATTAAAAATTTTCAACTTTATTAAGGTACAATTGACAAATTTCTATTTTACATAGAATATTAAATTTTAATATTCCTTATTATTTAAACATTAATATTTATATATGAATGTTTTATCTTTAGTAGAGCACTAAATCAGTAATATTATAATTTTAAGCACTTTATCAGTGACCAAAAGTGGCCCCACTTTGATTAGTATAATAAAATTGTAGGGAAAATGATATCACTATTATTTTAAAATAGCATTATTTACTCACATTCCCATGTTTTATATTTTGAGGTTCTTATGGGTTTTTGCTATGATAGTGCTAATGCTTAGTTGCTCAGTTGTGTCCACTTCTTTGTGACCCCACGTTCTGTAACATGCCAGGCTCCTCTGTCCATGGGGATTCTCCTGGCAAGAATATTGGAGTGGGTTTCCATGCCCTCCACCAGGGGATGGTCCCCACACCAGGGATCATACCCAGGTCTCCCTTATTGCAGGTGGATTTTTAACCATCTGAGCCACCAGCGAAGCCCAAGATTCTCCAGGGTATCTTCCCGACCCATGAAGCAAACTGGGGTCTCCTGCATTGCAGGTGGATTCATAGGCAGTATAAACTTATATCTAAAAGCTTGGCTAAAGCAATTAATAAATGTATGCAAATTTCATGAAAATAAATAACATTGTATTCTCTCTGTGTGTGTGTGTGTGTGTGTATAAAGGTAGAAAGAATGATTATTTTCCAAAAAAACACTTTGGTACCAATTTTGTTTCCTGAGATTAGCCTCCTAAATAGCAACTGGATGCATTTTTCTCTTCTGCTTCTCTTGGTTTTGTTTTTCCATGTAAATAAAGTGGAGTCCTTATCAAAAAACAAAAAAAGATGATCAATCCCCCACAACTGAAAAGCCCCGGGGTAGAGCTGTGTTGGATTAAGTCACGATGCACAGACTAGACTGATTTGTAGGACTTGATTTCTCTCTCATCTGTTTCCTCTGTTAATAACCTTTCTGAAATAGGATTTTCCTTTGGAGTAGCAGGAAGGCCGTAGGCGCTCTCACTTTATACTACCCAGGTTAAAGTCCAGAAGGTAGAGAAATTCTTTTCCTATAGCTAGTACACAAGCCCTTGGAGTCCGTGCATTTCTAGAAGGAGGTTTGCATGCCTATTCTCAGAAAAAATGTCTGTGGCCTGCAAATAGATTTCATAGATTTATTTAGGCTTAAGTCATGTGTTGGAGCTGGGATTGGAGCCCTAAACTAATCATGTGGACTAAGAAGAGGGAGCAGTGTATTCTCAAAGAGATTTGGAATTGAGGTTTCATTGTAACTGAAAAGGTAGGTAGTGAGGCACAAACATGTTCACTACAGAAGATAAAAACAGATATGTTATTTTTAAAAGACTGGAAATTATGTAAGTAACAAAGGTAGTTGTAAGCGACAAACTCTTCTTTCAACTCTATTCTGCACTCAGAAGTTTCACTTCTGGTCACCAAATGTGAGGGTATTTTTTCTTGTACCCTCCAACATGAGCTAAGTGTCCTAAAATTTCCTTCAGTGGTCCGTCTAGTCAAAGCTATGGTTTTTCCAGTAGTCATGTATGGATGTAAAGAAAGCTGAGTGCCAAAGAATTGATGCTTTTGAACTGTGGTGTTGAAGAAGTCTCTTGAACTGCAAGGAGATCCAACCAGTCCATCCTAAAGGAAATCAGTCCTGAATATTCATTGGAAGGACTGATGCTGAAGCTGAAACTCCAGTACTTTGGCCACCTGATGTGAAGAACTGACTCATTTGAAAAGACCCTGATGCTGGGCAAGATTGAAGGTGGGAAGAGAAGGGGACGACAGAGGATGAGATGGTTGGATGGCATAACCAACTCAATGGACATGAGTTTGAGTAAACTCCGGGAGTTGGTGATGGACAGGGAGGCCTGGCGTGCTGCAGTCCATGGGGTTGCAAAGAGTTGGACACAGCTGAGCGACTGAAGTGAACTGACTGAGATCCTATCTACCTGGAGTTAGTGTCAGATCCCGCAGGTTAAAGGCAAGCTCACAACCTGCAAATCAAGAGGCCAACTGCAAGTCCAGCTTATCAGCCATGCTCCTGCCACGATTGGCTATAAGTTGGAGGCTTCTGTGACCCTCTCCTCAAGTTTGGTAACTTGCTAGAATAGCTCACAGGAAGACAGGTTACTAACTAGGTCATCGGTCTTCTGTAGAAGGATACAGTTTGGTAATAGCAAGATGAAAGAGATGCACAGGGCAAGGGGTTTGGAGCCGCAGTGCTCTCTCCTCTGGGCGCATCACCTTCCTAGCGCCTCCACGTGTTCACCAGCTCTGCTCTCTGAACCCTGCAGTTCAGGGGCTTTTGTGGAGGCCACCGTATGTAGGCATGCTTGATTAAATCTTTGAACACTGACAATTGAATTCAAGGTCCAGCCCCTCTCCCTTCTCTAGAGGGTTGTGTGGGGGTGGGGATGAAAGGTACATGCAGTTGGTTCCCCTGGCAACCAGCCCCCATCCACTGGGACTTTCCAAAATTCACCTCATTAACATAAACTCAGACATGGTTGAAATTAGCTTGTTGTCAACAAGAAAAGACACTGTTTCCACCTTTATGGATCTTATCACATAGGGAATTACAAAGTTTTAGGCGCTCTGTGCCAGGACTGGGGATTCAAGACCGTATATATAAATTTCCTATTATAAGTCTCAGTGTCACAGTGGTATAGTACTGTAAAACACTGGATTAAAAGCTGTAAGACCTGGATTCTGTCCATTTACCAGCAACATGATGTTGAACAAGTCACTTGACTTATTCTGGCCTCAATCCCCTGACTTGTTGAATGAGAGAATTGTTTCAAGGCACTTTAAAGAAGAATATCTGCTTTGAGTTCTGCTTTCTGATTGTTTCTCCTGAAAAAAGCCTGTGTTTCTCATGTACCTTCCAGTGGCAGAATTTTTGAATTGATTCATCACATGTACTGCTTAAGTTTAACGTGACTATTCAAAAAGCAGGTTGACTCACTCCCATAATTTCATCTATATACATCATTACAATGAATCAGTAAACCAAATACATAGACCAAACTTATAAACAAGCTTTGTAATGCTGGACTTCATAAAAGATACTGGTTTTACTGAATTCTTTTTTCTGTGGTTGATATTTAAATGAATCAGAATAGCACTTTTTAAAAGACATTTAGTTCTAAAAGAACCATGCCAGCAGTACTAGAACAAAACACCATTTAATAAAAATATTAATAAGGTCATAAAACACATACTATAAGCATTTAATGAGAACCCCAGAGCAGGTAACAACCATCTGTTGATAAATTTGGATTTAATTACATTCTTACTAAGACATATCTCAATATACACAATTTAGACATTATTTGGAGAGTATGATTTCCCTAAGTTGCTGCTAAGTCACTTCAGTCGTGTTCGACTCTGTGCAACCCCACAGACGGCAGCCCACCAGGCTCCTCTGTCCCTGGGATTCTCCAGGCAAGAACACTGGAGTGGGTTGCCATTTCCTTCTCCAATGCATGAAAGTGAAATGTGAAAGTGAAGTCGCTCAGTCGTGCCCGACTCTTAGCGACCCCATGGACTGCAGCCCACCAGGCTCCTCTGCCCATGGGATTTTCCAGGCAAAAGTACTGGAGTGGGGTGCCATTGCCTTCTCCAACTCTTAAGTAGATACCCTTTTTATATTTATATAAAATTTATATTGATTTTATATATGATATAAAGTTTATTTATATTGATTGTATATTCTTTGGTCATAAATTATTCTATTTAATATAATATATTATGATATTTATTATCCCATGAAAATATATTGTCACAGTTTTCATCTTTGAAAATATCCTACAAAGTATTCTGTACATGACTATCAGCAAACTCCTATTAGCATTCAAGATATATAAGGTAACTGATTAGTACTTTTTTTTGCCTTCCTTTTTAGGTGCATGGGTAAATCATGGCCAGGGAATGGTCAAGGAATATAACAGTCATTTAATTTGGACATATGATGCACCACATTTGGGCTACTGGATAGCAGCTCCACTTCCACGAACTACAGGTATGGTAAAAATGAAACAAAATATAAACTTAAAAAAATCCAAATAGTCATGCTGAAACTGATATTAGTTTCCCATTTTATTGTAAGCATTGCTACTTACTGTATTACACTGGAAAAAGCTTCTAGTCTCTTGATCTCAGCTTTATTTTACTATAGTAAAATTAGAAAATATCTATATTTTACTATATTTACTATAGTAAAATATAGAATATATCTATATTTTCCAGATATATAGGGAAAGATTAAGTTCCATGAACTCTAGGGTCCTTTACAGCTATAATACCTGATGAATCTGAAGTACAAAGTTTATTCAAATGAAGAATTTTCTTAGTTTGCTTTTTATGAATGAATTCTACCCAGATTAGTTGAGAGCTTTTGATTGCAAACAACAGGAGCAGAGTTTGGATAATTAGAAATATGTAGTAGGATATCAGGAGTTTGCAGGATCCTAGGGAAGGCTGAAAAAGCAGACTGTAAAAGGCAGGAATCCTAGAGGACCCAGTTAGCAGACCTGCTCCACTGTCTTTGGAAGATTGCTGCTTCAAGATAGCGGAACCTAACCCTTTGCAGTCTTTTCCTCACACTGTTCCTGATCTTTCTAGGGATGAAGAATTTGCAGACTTAGATCATGAGCATTTTCCTTGGTGGGGGTGTGGTGGGGACGAGGGACTGTTGAATAATAGTGTCCCCAGTGTTCATAGGATAAGACAGGTGATGGCCCAAATGAAGATTGGCCTGACATGTGAACAGAAGGTGGGCAAAAACCAAGAGCTGTGTGCTAGGAATGGTCTTATTCATATTCTAGGAGAAATAAGTGTTTCATTTTTCCTGGATTTAACTGGTATCAAATTAACATGGTATCAGTCTATGTATATACTTTGTACTTAGAAAGCCTACATCTTGAGTTGTGTAAAAGTCTCAAAATTCTCAAACATTGCATATCTCATCCATTAAGTCATCTTAAAAAAAGAAATACTCTAACCAGCTGTCATGTAGCCTGGCTGCACCGTGGGCCGGCAACCACTCATTAGGTCTCCTGGGTGTTCACTGGTATGAGTTGAGTTGCTTCTTGGTTTTCCCTGCTGCACACTCTGCTAAGTCAACCCTCCAGCTGTCAGCATCTTGTTGCTCCTGTCTTTGATCTCATTCTCCTTTAACCTGTGGACATGTATATTTATAAAAACAAGACAGAGCAAAACTTTCAGTGTCCTTTTTGTAAAGTTTAGGGAAAGTGTAAAAGCTGAATGCATATGTCCCTCCTTCATCTTTAATTGGGTCAGAAGTAATTCTTTTGGTTTAGCTAGTGTCTTGGCTTCCAGCTGAAAGGCAGCTGCAACCTGGCTATTTCATGCTGTTCAGGAATAGTCCTTGTACATGCCCTGATCCAGGTTACGGATAACATTTTACATCCATTTCTCAGTAGCAGTGTATCAGCTAACTTTGTTATGGCTGCCTATTTGAAAGCTTTGAGTTTTTTGAAACTTTTTATGTAGTTTATTTTTATTTTACATTTGACAACCTTCCATTTTTAAACCATGCAAGGTAACAAGACTTTATTTCAAAAATGAAGCTAAAATAGAGTATTTGAGTAGAAGAAATATGAGCTATTAACCATTATAATCATGAGGAATGTTCTGTTTTTATTTCAATGTAGTGCTTATGAGTTTATATTTATCCAGAAAACAGAGGGTGATTGCTTTTGTTGTTTATGGTGCAAAATATCATGCAGTCTTGCCAGCTGTCTGATCTTATTGTATTCTAAATTTGCAACTATAAAATATTGATGAAAAAGAACAATTAATATTTAACACTTCAACTCAACTAAATCCAAGTTATTGCATTTCTGATAAAAATAACCACAGGAGCACTTGAGTTTTACAGAGAAATGTGGTTTCCACTAAAAATATACCATTTATGCAAGATGACTGAATTATAAGAGCTGAAGTAATTTTCTAAAATAGAAGTTTTATTTTGGCTTTTATGTTGGGAACAATTTTGTGTGAATCGGAGTACTAACAGAAATGTAGGATTATTAAGATAATTTCTAGTTATGCTTTTGAAAGGTCCATATGAAAAATATGGGTAACATTAATTTGATTGTAGTTCTGGCTCTGACAGTAATTAACAGAGTGAACTTGAAATAGGTACTTACCCATCTGAGTATTAGTTTTCCTTTTTCTAAATTGCAGGAGTTGGATATGAGGATCACTCATGTCCCTAAACAGTTTAGGATGCAAATATTACTGTAAAATCAAACTGGTTTTGTGATGGGCTAGTTAGTGTCTGGTGTGCTGAAGCTATAATTTGGTTAATAATATTACTAAATATGTTTTTAAAATAAATCTTAAACCAATTTCTAGAAAAAATATTAAGTGCAAAAAATTAAAATCAATTAGTTTTTCACATTATTATAGGTAAGTAGGTAGCTGAGTATAGAATTAAACAAGTACCATTAATTTTCAAATATCAGAATGAAAATTTATGTAATTTTCTAACTTTCTGACCTCTCTTGGGCACGTGCATACACACTAACACACACACATGCAGTTGTATGCTTTTCTGCTGTTGTCATACACGTAAGATCTGGGACAGATGTAACAATGTCAGCCTCTTAATTCCAAAGGTGAGTTCTGTTGGAATTCTGTGGAGTGAAAATTGCTTACATTACTCAATTGTGAAAACGTATATTCAGATATTCTTTGGAGAAGAACTTGAATTTCACCCAGTTATAGTCTAACTATTTACTCTGTTGCAGCTCCGGATGGTAAATAGTAATCTACAGATAGAGTTGTTACTTTTATCTTTTTTCTTTGAAGAAATTTCATATTGTGCGATGCTGTGCTTGCTTACCTACTCAATATGATAAACATTTTATTTTCAGTTACCAGTTAAAAGAGTATTCAGTACTAGAGTGCCCGTTCTTCTATAACCTTGACATTTCATTTAACAACAGTGGTATAATATAGCCAACACTTGCTGAGTGCTTATCATGTGCTAAACACTGTTCTCAATATTTTATTTAATCATTGTAACAGGTATGACAGCTGTGCACTGAGACATAAGTGAATGAAGCTTGCCCAACACCACACAGAAAGGGTGAAGCCAGGATTCCAGTTCAGGCACTCTGGCTTCGAAGTCTGAATGCATAAACAAAACACTGCTTCTCCAAATCCTTTAATGTCACTACACTTTGGTCAACTTAGATGATGTAAAAGTTAAAGGATCTAAGTCTTTATGTGTCCTTAGTCTTTCCAGTGTCCTTGGTGAACTTGAAAGCCTCATGCTGGACTTTTTCTTATGGTTGAGATGAGTGGAAAATCAGGTGTCTCATCACCCCCAATACACATTAGAATCCAGTTGATACTAATCAGTAGACTTGTATACATTTCTGAGCAAAATTAAGTCCTAGTGATGTTGAAACATTACCTCAAGGTAAGTTACATCTACTTTCATGCAGGATATTCAGAACCTCCACTGATCATCCCCATGCTTAGTCTGCTTTTACTGCAGTTAAGCTAATTCCAGGGGCTTCCTTGGTGGCTCCATGGCAAACAATCTGCCTGGCAATGGAGGAGATGCAGGTTTGATCCCGGGGTTAGGAAGATCCTCTGGAGAAGGAAATGGCAACTCGCTCAAGTATTCTTGCCTGGAATATCCCATGGACAGAGGAGCCTGGTGGGCTACAGTCCATGGGGTTGCAAAAGAGTCAGACATGACTTAGCAACTGTACAAACACAACAAAGTAATTACCACAACATTGTGTATATGTGTTCTCATAAAGAAGAATAATGGGTCAGCGTCTTCTGCTGGGCTTAGCTTATGGGGATCATGGCGCCATGTTATTCTAGGGTCCTGTCAAGGAGTTACAACTTGATTCTTCAGGCCCCCTAATTTTTGCATTCTCATTGGTCTTTTCATCCCTGTTTACTTTAGCAAATTCTTTTTAAAGAATTTTAAAGGATTCTTTTTATCTTTAAATTTTCTTTTTCAATTGAATACAGCTAATATCAACGCTCACTATATTCTATCTCAAAACCTCTTTGCACAAAGCTCTCTTTAGAAATATTTTTGTTCCAGCACACATTTTGCTACCACATAATTTCGGTCACTATTTTTACTACCTCCTGCAACAGTTTCCTTACTGCTTGACTTGGAAGCCAGTGTCACATATTTTAAGTTCTGTAACAGCAGGACTTTAGCATCTTGGTATCATTTTCTATAACATTCAGCATCAGTAACAAATAAGCCTGCTCTCTATTTGTTGCTTTCATTTTGTGACTGTTGGGCTTGACTTGGTTCAGTTTTAAGATTTTTTCTCATTCCAGAACCTAGGTTAAAAGAATAACAAAACTTCAGGATATACTTTTCACTTAGTAGAAGACCTTAGCAGAGGACAGGCAGTTTATACAGTCTCATTTAAGGTGCTCATATCTCACTGGGCACAGCAAGTCAACTGATTAAGTCTAATGGGGGTAGGGAAAATATTTTCCATCCACAGAGAAGCCTGCCATGGGAGGGGGACAAATTAATAGACCTGTGTACACATCTTTAATCTGCCTCACCCAGGATAGGACACAGTTGAAAGTCTGACCTAAAGTAATATATTTTCTCTTTGTTATTTTGAACTATTTAGGGTCAGGTATGAATGGAGATTCAAAGGACATAACTGCCTACCACACAGTATTTCTTACAGCCATATTAGGAGGAACAATAGTCATTGTCATTGGATTTTTTGCTGTACTTCTTTGTTATTGCAGGTAAGAACAATAGTAATGTGTGTGAACACAAACTGATATTAGTGTCATGTAAATTCTGTGTGTTACAAAGTTTGTAGAAAGCAGTGGTTTGATATTTAAAATATAGATTAAAATAAAAAAAGATATATTCTAACAGTAGCATTATATATATAAAATAAACATGAGATTTTTTTTTTTAATGAAACCTTCTAGATAAGTTTGAAAAAAAATTTTTTTTTTTTTTTCCTTCTCTTCTACTCTAGGGATAAGTGTGGTACTCCACAGAAAAGAGAAAGAAATACCACTAAACTTGAGGTCCTCAAGAGAGACCAGACAACTTCAACAACTCACATAAATCACATCAGTTCAGTCAAAGTTGCATTAAAAACCGAGGACAAATCACAGTTATTCAATGCCAAAAGCTCCTCGTACAGCCCTCAGAAAAAGGAATCATCCAAGGTGGAATCAGAAGAAAGAGTTTCCATGGTGAAAACTCGGGACAATTTAAAAATCTACAATGAAGATGTTTCGTTTCTGTCAGTCAATCAAAATAATTACTCCAGAAACCCAGCACAGTCTTTGGAGCCCAATGTGGGGTCCAAACAACTTAAACATGTTAACAACAATATGTCTTCGTCTCTAGGTGATACGCAAGAGGAAAAGAGGTATCTCACAGGTAATGAAGAGGCATACGGGCATTCCCACGTTCCAGAGCAGATCATGCACATCTACAGCCAGCCCATAGCCATCCTTCAGACAGCTGACCTCTTCCCCACTCCAGAGCAGTTGCATCCTGCTAAGTCGGCTACTCTGCCAAGAAAGGGACAGTTAGTCTATGGCCAACTGATGGAACCAGTAAATAGAGAGAACTTTACACAGACATTACCAAAAATGCCAATGCATTCTCATGCCCAGCCCCCAGATGCCAGGGAAGAGAACTTCCCACTGGAAGGTCAACAGAGTTTGCCATCCCAAACTTCAGATTGGAGTCGGTATTCAAACAGCCTCCTGGAATCTGTTTCTGTTCCTGGAACACTAAATGAAGCTGTTGTAATGACTCCCTTTTCATCAGAGCTTCAAGGAATTTCAGAACAGACCCTCCTAGAACTGTCCAAAGGAAAGCCCTCCCCCCACCCCAGAGCCTGGTTTGTGTCTCTTGATGGAAAGCCGGTCGCACAGGTGAGGCACTCCTTCATAGACCTGAAAAAGGGCAAGAGAGCCCAGAGCAATGACACGAGTCTGGACTCTGGGGTAGACATGAATGAGCACCACTCCAGTAGAAAACTGGAGAGGGAGAAAACGTTCATCAAAAGCATGCATCAGCCTAAGATCCTTTACTTAGAAGACTTAGACCTGAGCAGTAGTGAGAGTGGAACCACTGTCTGCTCTCCAGAGGACCCAGCTTTAAGGCACATCCTAGATGGAGGGAGTGGAGCCATCATGGAGCACCCTGGGGAAGAGTCCCCAGGAAGAAAAAGCACCACTGAAGATTTTGAAGCCAATATATCCCCCACTAAAAAAAGGGGCAGACCACCACCACTAGCCAAGAGAGATAGCAAAACTAACATCTGGAAGAAGCGAGAGGAACGCCCACTGATTCCCATAAATTAACACCAAGAGTGGTTGTGTCTCTGTTGTCTCGTGCTGTTTATTCTTGCTTTTTATTGTAAATTGCTGTGTGAACTTCTGAAGAAGCTGAGACTGAGCAATCTCATGGTCCCTGGACATGTCTCAAGCAGAGTAAATAGTAAACTGGTAATTCAGTAGTGAGAAGGCTACCAAGAAATGCTTTTTTCTGGCCTATGCTTTTTATTTATTTTTGGGTGATGAATTTGAAGTATCTGAGGGTTCAAAATGTAAAATAGTACCTGAAATTGTTGCTCAGTCATCAAGTTGAGCCCTGACTCTGAAGAATAACAGTGAAAAGTGTACTTCTAAAGTTGCTAAAGTTCAAAAATACTGCTTTTGCTTTAACTACCCCTGTGAAACATTTAGAAATGAAACTGTATTACTCTTGTGAAATGTTACTATTATATTCTCCACTGCATATACTTGAAAATAACTGGATAAATGTTCTGGATTGATGTTATTCTAGAGTTCAAAGGCCAAACCACATTTTCTTTCA
The DNA here is from genome assembly GCF_027580195.1 of Bos mutus. Classification (NCBI taxonomy): domain Eukaryota; kingdom Metazoa; phylum Chordata; class Mammalia; order Artiodactyla; family Bovidae; genus Bos; species Bos mutus. The sequence continues at coordinate 126,445,515 of NC_091618.1, forward strand.
TTTTAAACAGCATGTATATTGTATCAACCCAAAAGTAAATTCCATACTCACCTAAGATGGGCAAGAAGCTACTTGGTTGTTAGAGAGGGAAATGCCAGCTCTTTGGTTGTTTTTGGATAAAACTTCACAGAATAAAAAGATGTTAGTTTATCTAGAAATCTGAGAAATGAATGTTCTGATACTGAATTTTTACTTAAAAATTTCTTGCCCCCTTCCCCATTACCAAAAGGGGAAGTGAGCTTAGCTGTCAAGAAAATTTTTTACCAGTCTTTAAAAAAATAAGTCATTCCTCCCACTCCCCAATCTTTAAGGCTCACTGATACATATAGACTGAAATTAGTTTTCAGATATTTCTTCTATTCAAAAAAAGTCACTTAAACTATTAAACTTGATTTTTAAAAATCAATGAATTGAAAGTTTCTTATAAACATCCAAACTTAAAATATGTGGAGCTAAAGGAAATAAACATTTCAGTTTTTTTCTGAAATGTCAAGCAGAAAAAACGTGCCATTTCTCTTGAGATTCAAGAATACCTTCAGGATCCCAGGTATACATCCAGATTTTTTTGTTGCTGACATTCTAAAAATGTTTGGGAACAACAGTTTCAATTTCACAGGAAAAGTAAAAGATTTTTATTAAATCACGTAAATGCTTTTAAGTTATATAACATTTTTTTTCCAGATTTGGAAGTAATATATTCTTTCCATCATAGCAGAGAATTAGTGTGAACACATTCAAGAACTGTTTTTAAATTTTAAGTGCTTTCAACTCTGAATTATCATTCATGTCCTAAAAATGAAATTTTGTTAATTAAAATCAACTCATCTCATTTTTCTTAAAATTTCCATAAAGGCAAATGTCTGAAGCAGCTTACCCTTTTCCTTGGGGTGGGGCGGGGGCGGGGAATGAAACTAAATTGCTTTATTTCTCATGCACTACTAATTAAGATGGGAGCAACATAGAGACCCAAGGCACATAAACAAGTTGTAAGAACTAAAATTAACCACATTAGCTTCAGTCAAACTGTAGATAGATAGACAACAAAAGACAACAGCTTTTCCCCCAAGGCAGTAGACTTCAGCCAGGTTTTCCTGTAACCATTTCTGAAGCATAGAACCTGTCAGATAACATTCCTTTCTGTATTAACCCAAAGAATTTAAAGATCTAGGTAAAAGTTTGCTATATTCTACCCCAATCCATAGAAGAGAGAAATGTTTTGGTTAATTTACTACATTTACTTTTTTGAGGGAGGGGGTGATAAGGTCCAAAATTAGAGGCAGTTTCTTACTGGTTTTACACAGAAAGATGTATTTAAGGTGACATAAATGAAAATGATTTGGAAAAGGTAAAGGAGTTAGTGCTCTGCTGAAGTGCCTTTGATATAGACTTGCTTTATTAGAAGGATATGATAACATCTTTCTTAAATGTGCATTTTCTTCCTGTTAGCCAAATTAAACAGATGTGCAGTTTTTATTATAAATATAGACCTAGTGTTTCACGTTGGAACAATGAATTTTGCATGCCAGTAACATCTCTTTGTGTATTTAATTCTTTTTTCAGTCTAGTTTATATTGATAACATTATGTTGGAATGAAGTTAGAAACTATATAGTAATGTACTGACTTTGACATTTTAAGTGTATATTTTTCCCACCCTTAAAAAATGTTCAATCTCTCATCTTGGTAATGGAATACACACTTTGATATAAGCATATGCCATTAAGGTATGCCACTTACTCATTCTTGTGTAAAGGAAATGAGAAGATGTATCCCCAAGGGCTTTTCTAGAAATACTTTTGTTGGTTTCAGAATAAAATCTTATTTTTTTATACACTGCACATTCTGTTCTCAATTGGGAAGTATAGGTAATTCATCTTTTTCTAATGATCCAAAATGTGTAACTTCTCATTTGTGAGTAGTTCACAAATTTCCTGTTAAAGAGCTGAAGCCATCTACTTTTTCTTAACCCAAGTGATAATAAAGCGGCAATATTCACAACTTTCTTAAAATTTTTAAATTGAAAACCACCACAGTTTTTTGCAAATGAAAACCTTGAGAATTTTAGTCACAAATTGTTAACATTTGTGGATCCTTTGTATATACTTTGGATATAACTTAAAAGCAAAATTATCCCTCAAGGAACTGATGGATTCATTTACTAAAGCACAGCTGTATGTATTTTTGAATACATATGATATTGAATTTGTAAAATCCATTTGTATGACATTTATGCAATTGTATAGGGATTACGCCCTTTTATAATACACAGTATACCACGAAGGTCACAAATATTGAGGAATAAAAGCACTTCTTTACTTTGGCAATCATTTTCAGATCACTTTCTGTATGTTTGAATCCTCTGGTATCAATACATAGTATAAAGTTTTGGGGATCTTTGGGTCAAATGATGTCCCTCAAAACTTCCAGGAAGGTGAAGCTCAAAGTTACGTATTCATTTATAGGGAATGAGTTACTCATTTCTCCGTGTACTAGAGTTGTAAAGAATTTAACTATGTTAATTTCCGTCTCAGAACTAGAATTGACATTTTGCCCTCCGTTTCCAGGTGTTTCTATCTTTTGTATTCTCTCCTCAGAGGAATCTCACATTTCAGTGTATTTATGCCATCACTACTATATTTACTGCTGGAAATTGTTAAAAATCTGATGATTTGTAAAAATGTTAAATGGTTCATTAAAGATAATAAAATCTAAAAATGTATCTGATGCACTGTTTTATTTTGGGTAAACTATGAAACATTCCTTCCTAAATTGTTATTTAATCTGGTAGATGAATATTCAATTATTTTCTTGATTACACTCCCTATAGTAAAATAAATATTTGAATACCCTATGTTTATATAATGAACTTGATTTCTCTTTGTATTTCATGTTCTCCAAAGTTCACATTTTGACTATTAAAGCTGAATATAGACAAATCATTTTCCCATTCAATGAGAAGACTTTACAAGATAATGAAAATGAAAGTGTTAGTCTCTCAGTCATGTCCGACTCTGTAATCCCATGAACTGCAGCCTGCCAGACTCCTCTTTCCATGGGATTCTCCAGGCAAGAATACCGGAGTGGGTAGCCATTCCTTTCTCCAGGGGATCTTCCTGACCCACAGATTGAACCCCAGTCTCCTGTACTGCAGGCAGATTCTTTACCATTTGAGCCTCCAGGGAAGTCCAGAAAATATGACAGCTATTTTCGAGTTGTAGTTTTTATATTCTAAGTAAAACCAATAGAGTACACCCTCCCATATCCCCTGTAAAAAAAAAAAGAAAAAATTCTTTTAGCTTTAAACCTAAGACTAATGATAACACTAAGGCTGTTTGCTCAGTTAATTGAACAGTGCTTATGTTCATGTATTGGGTTGGCCAGAAAGTTCATTTGGGTTTTTCCAGATCATAGAGAAAAACAAGAGAATTCCAGACAAACATCTACTTCAGCTTCACTGACTAGGCTAAAACCTTTGTGTGGATCACAACAAACTACAGAAAATTCTTAAAGAGATGGGAGTATCAGGCCACCTTACCTGCCTCCTGAGAAATCTATATGCAGGTCAAAAAGCACCAGTTAGAACCGGACATGGAACAATGGACTGGTTCAGCACTGGGGAAAGTGTACATCAAGGCTATATATTGTCACCCTCTTATTTAACTTAAATGTGGAGTACATCATGTGAAATGCTGGGCCGGATGAAGCTCAAGCTGGAATCAAGATTACGAGGAGAAAAATCAACAACCTTACACGTGGCGGAAAGTAAAGAGGAACTAAAGAGCCTCTTGGTGAGGGTGAAAGAGAGTGAAAAATCTGGCTTAAAACTCAACATTCAAAAAACTAAAATCATGGCATCCAGTTCCATCACTTCGTGGCAAATAGATGGGGAGAAAAGTGGAAACAGTCACAGATTTTGTTTCCTTGGGCTCCAAAATCACTGCAGATGGTGACTGCAGCCATGAAATTAAAAGACACTTGCACCTTGGAAGAAAAGCTATGACTAACCTAGACAGCATATTAAAAAGCAGAGACATTACTTTGTCAAAAAAGTCCCTCTAGTCAAAGCCATGGTTTTTCCAATAGTCATGTATGGATGTGAGAGTTGGACCATAAGAAGGCTGAGTGCTGAAGAATTGACACTTTTGAGTTGTGGTGTTGGAGAAGACTCTTGAGAGTCCCTTGGACAGCAAAGAGATCAATCCTAAAGGAAGTCAGTTAAGGAGTCAATCCTAAAGGAAATCAATGCTGAATATTCATTGGAAGGACTGATGCTTCAATACATTGGCCACCCAATGTGAAGGGCTGACTCATTAGAAGAGACCCTGATGCTGGGAAAGATTGAGGGCAGGAGGAGAAGGGGACGACAGAGGATGAGATGGCTGGATGGCATCACTGACTCAATGAGTCTGAGCAAACTCCGGGAGATGGTGAAGGACAGGGAAACCTGGTGTGCTGCAGTCCATGGGGTTGCAAAAAGTTGGACACGACTGAGCGACCGAATAACAACAAAACCTGACTTCCATGTTTTTAGGCATTTTGTACAACTTATATAAATAAATATGGTACCAGAAATAACTTTGGTCAATTCTAATGGGAATTGTAGTCTGAATCCACTCACAAATACAATGGAGATTATAACCCTCAACACTGGAGTTGAAATAGACACTTCAGTTTGGATCCCTCCCAAGGGCAAGCCAGGCCATAGCTACCTTTGTCAGGGCCTGGTCTCCATCTAGGAGAGTATGGAGTCTTAACAGAAATGATGCAGCCCCTGGAGGAGTCATGCAAGACTCAAACTCACATGGAATTGGTTGTAATAGAAAATAAGATTTCATAAATCATAATGAGAAATTTAGCTGCCAAAGAGATTGAAGTTCACATTCTCAAGGGAAATTAACGTGTAGGAACTATAGGAAAGGAAAGGGGTGGCGTTAGGAGGTATTTAACAGCTCATCAGGGATCCTTCAACTACATGCTGGAAAAATGTTAAACTATATGGCAGTGCTGCTTTATCTACACTTCATAAAATCACCTTTTAGCTTTCTTTTTATAGATGGATTTCTTTATCCTAATATGCAGTGAGACAGCTTAATTTCAACAGTAAGCTCTCTCAACCAATTGTGGGGTTAATTTCTTTTGTCTTTGGTTTTGATATGTTTTCTCTATCAAAATAAATATTTTTCCTTTGACTTGTTTTCTTTTTCCCTTTATTTTGAGCCTCTGTTTAATGTGGAACTGTGGAGGACCTGGAATTGGACTCTGTCCAGTGAGTTTACTTTTTTTGATAAAAGCATTTTCAGTTTGACTAGAGAAAAACTGATTTCTAGACAATCACAATTTATAATGTTAAGTACCAAAAATTAATAAAACCAATTATAAATGATGGAGAAACATTATCATTAGATACATATGGAAAGTTACTTAGGGGAAAAGTAACTATTTTCTTTCTAAGCTAAGCTTAAAGATCACATTTTAAAATTATCTGTGGTGTTTATCAAAACATTACAATACAATTTTTCTCCACATTGCTATAGTAGATGACTATCTGTCTATTTCCATTGGGAAAGTTTACATGTTGAGAAGTAAATGGTATTTTTTAAACCTTTGGTGGCAAAAATCTGTCTTGATTGTACCCTATATTTCCTGTTTTTCAAACCTACATTTGCTATGGTTGTAAATATTCTACAGTCCTTTAGGGATATTCAAATTTCCCACATGATTTAGTCTTCTATTTTTCCTTCTTATGTTCTTCTGGTTGACTAGAAGTTTCATAATTCATATATTTACTAGTTCTAATCCCTGTGGACCTTATTAAAACACTAGACTAACTCCAGACAGTCTGATTCAAAACAAACCAGATAATTACATTCCCAGGAGTCTCTGGGCTTATTATACTTGAACATCTTAGTTAAGAACATTTCCTAAATAATGAAAGGTAGGATTGTAACTATTAAACAATGTGCATTACATATCAAAATAATTTTTATATATCCCCATATTTCAGTCTGGAAAATAAAGATATGTTTTATGTAGAAAATATTTTAAAGTGAATTTATTCAGTTTAAATTTATCTCTAATATCCATCATTTTGAAATAAATACTACCTTGAAATCCTGATTTCTAACTTCAGTCAGTCAGTTGCTCAGTTGTGTCTGACTCTTTGCGACCCCATGGATTGCAGCACACAAGGCCTCCCTGTCCATCACCAACTCCCGGACTTTACTCAAACTCATGTCCATTGAGTCCGTGATGCCATCTGGTCATCTCATTTTCTGTCGTCCCCTTCTCCTGCCCTCAATCTTTCCAAATATCAGGTTCTTTTCCAATGAAACAGCCCTTCACATCAGGTGGCCAAAGTATTAGAGTTTCACCTTCAGCATCAGTCCTTCCAATGAACACCCAGGACCAATCACCTTTAGGATGGACTGGTTGGATTTCCTTGCAGTTCAAGGGACTCTCAAGAGTCTTCTCCAACACCACAGTTCACAAGCATCAATTCTTCAGTGCTCAGCTTTCTTTACAGTCCAACTCTCACATCCATACATGACTACTGGAAAAACCATAGCCTTGACTACATGGACCTTTGTTGACAAAGTAATGTCTCTGCTTTTTAATATGCTGTCTAGGTTGGTCATAACTTTCTTTCAAAGGAGTAAGCGTCTTTTAATTTCATGGCTGCAATCACCATCTGCAGTGATTTGGGAGCCCCCCAAAATAAAGTCAGCCACTGTTTCCACTGTTTCCCCATCTATTTGCCATGAAGTGATAGGACCAGATGCTGTGATATTAGTTTTCTGAATGTTGAGTGTTAAGCCAACTTTTTCACTCTCCTCTTTCACTTTCATCTAGAGGCTCTTTAGTTCTTCTTCACTTTCTACCATAAGGGTGGGAGAAGGAAATGGCAACCTACTCCGGTATTCTTGCCTGGAGAACCCCATGGACAGAGGAGCCTGGTGGGCTGCCTGCTGTCCATGGGGTCGCACAGAGTTGGACACAACTGAAGCAACTTAGCAGCAGCATCTGCATATTTGAGGTTATTGATATTTCTCCCGGCTATCTTCATTTCAGCTTGTGCTTCATCCAGCCCAGCATTTCTCATGATATACTCTGCATCTAAGTTAAATAAGCAGGGTGACAATGTACAGCCTTGACGTACTCCTTTTCCTATTTGGAACCAGTCTGTCGTTCCATGTCCGGTTCTAACTTGCTTCCTGACCTGCATACAGATTTATCAGGGGGCAGGCCAGATGGTCTGGTATTCCCATCTCTTGGAGAATTTTCCACAATTTGTGTGATCCACACAGTCAAAGGCTTTGGCATAGTCAATAAAGCAGAAGTAGATGTTTTTCTGGAACTCTTGCTTTTTTGATGATCCAGCGGATGTTGGCAATTTAATTTCTGGTTCCTCTCCCTTTTCTAAAACCAGCTTGAACATCTGGAAGTTCTTGGTTCACATATTGTTGAAGCCTGGCATGGAGAATTTCGAGCACTATTTTACTAGCGTGTGACAGGAGTGCAATCGTGTGGTAGTTTGAGCATTCTTTGGCACTGCCTTTCTTAGGGATTGGAATGAAAACTGATCTTTTCCAGTCCTGTGGCCACTACTGAGTTTTCCAAATTTGCTGACATATTGAGTGCAGCCCTTTCACAGCATCATCTTTTAGGATTTGAAATACCTCAACTGGAATTCCATCACCTCCACTAGCTTTGTTCATAGTGATGCTTCCTAGGGCCCACTTCACTTCGGATTCCAGGATGTCAGGCTCTAGGTGAGTGATCACACCATCGTGATTATCTGGGTCATGAAGATCTTTTTTGTACAGTTCTTCTGTATATTCTTGCCACCTCTTCTTAATATCTTCTGCTTCTGCCAGGTCCATACTATTTCTTTCCCCTATTGAGCCCATCTTTGCATGAAATGTTCCCTTGGTATCTCTAATTTTCTTGAAGAGATCTCTAGTCTTTCCCATTCTCTTGTTTTCCTCTGTTTCTTTGCACTGATCACTTAGGAAGGCTTTCTTATCTCTCCTTGCTATTCTTTGGAACTCTGCATTCAAATGGGTATATCTTTCCTTTTTTCCTTTGCTTTTCGCTTCTCTTTTCACAGCTATTTGTAAGGCCTCTTCACACAGCCATTTTGCTTTTTTGCATTTATTTTTCTAACTTCAATAACTTCTAAAAGACTTGTGACCACTAAATACAGAAATGTTTATTAACATGTTTTACATATATTCTTATTATCTTTTCATTTGATGTTTATTATTGATTATTGGGGTAACTAGGTGGCCGGAGGAAGGCTTGAGAGGAGACCTGCCACTTTCTTTTGGATATTCCAAGTTAAAAGGATCTGTGGGGTATCTAGAAGAGTTTCTGTGTACCTCTGAATCCATCTTGGGTTATTAGGGTCACATCAGATGTTAAATCCAATGCAGGCAGTAGAGATTTTGGGAGTTTCAAATGGTTGTTTGAAGCTACAGGCAAAGGTGAGATGGTCAAGAAAGAGTAGGGAGGGTGAGAAAATACTTCCATTGGTGTCATTTTTTGTGTAATAAATAAAATATAAGTAAAATATCAATTCTATTTAAGAATATTAGGTTTTAACAAATAGACTTGTATATGTAGTAGAGTTGAAAGAAAATAAGACAATGACTTTGGTATCTCCTTTTAAATTTCATAAATATGACTTTCAGTTTATATCTCAAATATAATTTTATTTTTTGTAAGTAGAATCTTACTTAAAAATAAGTGGCAAATTATTGTTTTATGTTAATTTCATTATTTTTTTCCTTTTTTATATTTCATTTTTACAATGTAGATTTTCAATAAATAGAAAGAAGTAAAAATTAGGAGATCTGGGTTCAGGCCATGACTCTTCACATTTCAAGTAAACTTCAGTTTCCTCGTGTTATGTGGGTCTGACAATGTTCATCACAGCAATATGGTAAGACTGAAGGTGGTACAAAGGAAAAGCACAGACCAGGCAAATTATGAGTTATTGACCTATGACTGTACATTTAACCAATTTATAAATTAGCAGGGTTGCTTTTGTGATTCAACTCTGTTTAACCAATTGGATTATCTCCGATTAAAAGCTGATTTATCACTGCACACTAACACCATGTTAGCTAATTATCAAAGTATAGGCCTCCAGATGCTAGAGTTCTCCTTACAGCAACTACTGTACTTTTTTTCCTTTTAATCAGTATCATTAGGAATTGGGGAAAGAGGAGAACCACTCAAATTACTTAGGGGATTTGACAAACTGGGTAAACTCACTGCTCTCCTGTATCATTTGCCTCCCATACTTCATATTAAATCCCATATAATGCAATAACTACTTAGCTACCTAGAATAATTTAACAGCAAGGCATGAAGAAGAGGATTTTATGAACCCATTATTCAGTGATTCATGAATCAAAGGAATCTACACATCCTCATTCTAGTAGTTTCCTACCTTTTTATTACTCTAAAATGTTTTACAAATTAAAAGTATTCGCTCACACCATTTCCTTCAGACAAAAATTGTTTCTAAGAATTAACATTTTCTTGATCTCTTCACTGATATTTTGAATGTATTCTAAAACTTGTAAAAGAATGGACCAAAACGTTGAGTAGGAGATTTCCTGGTAACCTGAAGACTCAAGTCTGTAGAATAAAACACATGTGTTTTAAGTCCAGAGAACCCTCAGTTATCAGATATCAACCATCTCTTTGAAGGGTTGGTTGAGAGCAACCTTTTTGCAGAACTGGTGTTAAATTCACCCTGCTCCCCATTTCATTAATCTAAGAAGACAACAAGGAAGCAGAGAAGTGCTCCTTCTGGGGAGGGGGTGTTACTGAAGGGAGCTATCAGCTCACCTCACCCCTGTGGTGGTCAAAGGAGCAGTTTACTCGTACTCTTCTCAGATGTTTCAGTCGGGGGTCAAGATCACTGGGGAAGTTTGGTGAAGTTTGGGGGTACCTACAATAAGGGGATGCAGACACCTCTTTCTATGATTAGATTGCTTTCCTCTCCTAGAGTAAGTGGGAAAAAAGTACTGTGGGAGTTGGCATCGTGATGCCATCAGATGAAGTGGGAATAAGAATTATTTCTTTGGGGGATCAGATCACGATGGTGGCAGAGGTGGACATGGAGCTCACCTCCTCCCACAAATAGATCAAAAATACCTCTACATGTGGGACGATTCTCATAGAACAGCTACTTCAAGCTGGAGGAAGACCTCAGACTTCCAAAAGGGCAAGAAAATCTCCAAGTAACTGGGTAAAACAAAGCCAAAAAAAAAGAAAAGACAAAAAGGAATCAGATGGGACTTGCACCTTAGGGAGAGAGCTGTGAAAGAGGAAATGTTTCCCCACCCTGAGAGGAGGGGAGATCAGTCAGGACAGAGGGGGAACCTCAGAGAACACAACAATCAGTTTGTGGAAGGCAAAGCAGAGAGAGACCTGCACAGATGGGGACACCACCTCCTGGCACGCCCTCGCTTGCAATGCGCCTTGCTGGGGCAGGTGGGGGATGGGTGCTGAGGCTCAGGTGTTAGAGTTAGAGCCTGAGAGAGGACTGTGGATACAGTTTGAGGGAGCCAGGGTGTGATACATCACAACCAAGGGAGTATAGGAAGAAATGTGAGTGTGCCAGAGAGGCAAGAAGATGAGGTATGTGAGGAGAGGGCTGGAACTTCCATTAGCACTTCTCTCTCCACATGCGTGCTCCCAGGCAGCAGGACACTGCCTACGTGAGCTCAGGGGATGGGATGTGTGAGCTACCTTTGATACCCTGGACTCCAGAAGCAGGTGCTGATCACTGCTATTGCCAAGAATCCCAAGACTGGGTGCCAACTGCTATCCCCACCTACCTGGGAGCAGGCATGGGCCAAGTGTCTGCACATCGCCTAGCAAAAGGATAATAGCTAGCACATACTGAGGAAAGAGAGGCAAGCATCTAAACCAAATACAGTCCACATTCCAAAAAGATATTAAACTCACACAAGATACACAGGGATTCACCTGCATATAAATAGAGCCCCTAGACTACAATGGATAATTGTTTCTCCTAAGCTCAGAGAGAAAGAAATATAAGCAAAATGAAGAAGCAGAGGAATGACTTCCAGTTGAAAGACGAAGAGAATTTCCCTGAAGGAACAGGCAATGAAAGAGACCTCTTCAGGCTAATAGACACTAAGTTAAAAAAGGAAGAAATGAAAATATGGAATTAAGAAAGGCCATTAACAGAAATGCAAGTTATTGTAAAAGGGAAAAAAAGGAGGAGCTAAGAGAAATTTGCAAAATTCTTTGCTGAGACAAAAAATGAGCTAAAGGCAATGAACAGCAGAATGAATAATGCAGATGAAAGAATAAGTGATCTGGAAGATAGAATAAAGGAAATTATCCAACCAAAACAGCAGACAGAAAGCCAAATAAAAGCAATATAAGAGGCCTATGCTTCAGCAATATGTGAACCGTGAACTTTCAGATGTTCAAGCTGGTTTTAGAAAAGGCAGAGGAACCAGAGATCAAATTGCCAACATCTGCTGGATCATGGAAAAAGCAAGAGAGTTCCAGAAAAACATCTATTTCTGCTTTATTGACTATGCCAAAGCCTTTGACTGTGTGGATCACAATAAACTGTGGGAAATTCTTCAAGAGATGGGAATACCAGACCACCTGACCTTCCTCTTGAGAAACCTGTATGCAGGTCAGGAAGCAACAGTTAAAACTGGACATGGAACAACAGCCTGGTTCCAAATAGGAAAAGGAGTAAGTCAAGGCTGTATATTGTCACCCTGCTTATTTAACTTTATACGCAGAGTACATCATGAGAAACAGTGGTCTGGAAGAAGCACAAGCTGGAATCAAGATTGCCAGGAGAAATATCAGTACCCTCAGATATGCAGATGACACCACCCTTATGGCAGAAAGTGAAGAAGAACTAAAGAGCCTCTTGATGAAAGTGAAAAGGAGAGTGAAAAAGTTGGCTTAAAGCTCAACATTCAGAAAACTAAGATTATGGCATCTGTTCCCATCACTTCATGGGAAATAGATGGGGAAACAGTGGAAACAGTGTCAGACTTAATTTTTGGGGGCTCCAAAATCACTGCAGATGGTGATTGCAGCCATGAAATTAAAAGACGCTTACTCCTTGGAAGGAAAGTTATGGTCAACCTAGACAGCATATTAAAAAGCAGAGACATTACTTTGGCAACAAAGGTCCATCTAGTCAAGGCTATGGTTTTTCCAGTGGTCATGTATGGATGTGAGAGTTGGACTACAAAGAAAGTAGAGCACAGAAGAATTGATGCTTTTGAACTGTGGTGTAGGAGAAGACTCTTGAGAATCCCTTGGACTACAAGGAGATCCAACCAGTCCATCCTAAGGAGATCAGTCCTGGGTGTTCATTGGAGGGACTGACATTGAAGCTGAGAACTCCAATACTTTGGCCACTTGATGCAGAGAGCTAACTCATTGAAAGGACCCTGATGCTGGGGAAGATTGAGGGCAGGAGGAGAGGGGACGACAGAGGATGAGATGGTTGGATGGCATCACCGACACAATGGACATGGGTTTGGGTGGACTCTGGGAGTTGGTGATGGACAGGGAGGCCTGGCGTACTGTGGTTCATGGGGTTGCAAAGAGTTGGACATGACTGAGCAATTGAACTGAACTGATGGGATAATATAAAGTGTGCCAATCTGTGCACAGCAGGGATTCCAGAAGGAGAAGGAAGAGAAAGGGATTAAAAATGTATTTGAAGAAATATAACTGAAAATTTCCCAAACCTAAAAGAGAAAACCGATATCCAGATAAAGGAAACATAGAGGATCTCAAGCAAAATGAACCCAACAGACCTACATCAAGACATAATAAAAATGTCAAAAGTTAAACAGAATTCTAAAATCAGCCAGAAAAATGTTAATTACAAGGGAATCTTAAAAGGCTATCAGCTGATTTCTCTACAGAAACATTGCAGGCCAAAAGGGAATTGTAAAATATATTCAAAATATATTTAAATATTCAAATATATTTTAATATACTCAAAAATATATTCAAAGAGCTTGAAAGGAAAAATCTTCAACCTAGAATAATCTACCCAGCAAGATTATCATTTAGAATAGGAGGAGAAGTAATCTCTCAGACAAGCAAAAACTAGAAGAATACAGCAATACAAACTTATTTTTTAAAAATATCAAAAGGTCTGCTCTAAATAGAAATAAAGCAAGAAGATATAAGAAGGAGGAAATCACAATTGGAAAGTAATTCACTTAAATAAGCCAGTATACAGATCAAAAAGGAAAAAACTACTTGTGAGAGTGATAATAAATGCAGGGAACAGCCAAGGCTAAACATGAAGATGTAAAAAAAAAAAAAAAAAAAGGGATATCAAAATCATAAAATGTGGGGAAAGAGAGTAAAAATATAGGTTTTTTTTTTTTTTTTTTTTAAGAATGGCTTCCCTGGTAACTCAGCTGGTAAAGAATCCATCTGCAATGCAAGAGACCTGGTTTGATTCCTGGGTCAGGAAGATCCACTGGAGAAGGGATAGGCTACCCACTCTAGTACTCTTGGGCTTCCCTGATGACTCAGCTGGTAAAGAATCCATCTGTAATGTGGGAGACCTGGGTTCAATCCCTGGGTTAGGGAGAATGCCTGGAGAAGGGAATGGCTACCCACTCCAGTATTCTGGCCTGGAAAACTCCATGCACTGTATGGTCCTTGGGGTCACATGACTGAGCGACTTTCACTTGAGCCTATATGACTAAAAGCCTAAAGCAAGAAGATACCGGAAGGGGTTAACATACTTTAAAAACAGGTCACCACAAATCAAAAACATACAATAGATTTTACAAAAACCAAAAAAGAAGAGAATACAAGCATAAAATGAATAATCAAACCACATACACACAAAAAAAAGGCAAAAAGAAGCAAAGAAGAAACAGAATCATCTGGAAAACAAGGTTTGAAATGGCAATAAATACACGTGTCAATAATTACGTTAAATGTCAATGGACTGAATGCTTCAATCAAAGGAGTGGCAGACTGGATTAAAAAAACAAGAGCCTACAATATTCTGCCTATGAGAGACCCACTTAGGGCAAAGGACATGCATAGACTGAAGTGAAGGGATGAAAAAAATATTTCATGCAAATGGACATGATAAGAAATGGGAGTTGAAATACTCATATCAGACAAAATAGACTTAAAAACAAAGGCCATAAAGATAGATAAAGAAGGACACTATATAACAATAAAAGGGTCAATACAAGAGGATTTTACACTCATCAACATATATGCACCTAATATAGGAGCACCCAAATATATAAAACAAATAGACATAAGGGGATTTTGATGGGAATACAATAACAGTAGGAAACCTTAAAACTACTCACATCAATGGATAGATCTTCTAGATAGAAAAATCAATGAGGCAAGAAGATCCTAAATGATTCAACAGAAGTCAGGCTTAATTGATATTTTCATAATATTACATTAAAAAACAAAAACAGAACACACATTCAAGTGCACCTGTAATATTCTCTAGGATTAACTACATACTATGGCACAAAACTAATCTCAACAGATTAAAGAGTATAGAAATTATTTCAAACGTTTTTTCTGATCACAATAAGAATGAGGATGTCCTCTTTGATTTCTTTCACCAGTGTTTTATAGTTTTCTATATATAGGTCTTTAGTTTCTTTAGGTAGATATATTCCTAAGTATTTTATTCTTTTCATTGCAATGGTGAATGGAATTGTTTCCTTAATTTCTCTTTCTGTTTTCTCATTATTAGTGTATAGGAATGCAAGGGATTTCTGTGTGTTGATTTTATATCCTGCAACTTTACTATAATCATTGATTAGTTCTAGTAATCAAAGAGGACACTAATAGAAGGAGAAATATACCATGTTCATGGATTGGAAGAATCAATATAGTGAAAATGAGTATACTACCCAAAGCAATTTATAGATTCAATGCGATCCCTATCAAGCTACCAACAGTATTCTTCACAGAGCTAGAACAAATAATTTCACAATTTGTATGGAAATACAAAAAACCTCGAATAGCCAAAGCGATCTTGAGAAAGAAAAATGGAACTGGAGGAATCAACCTACCTGACTTCAGGCTCTACTACAAAGCCACAGTTATCAAGACAGTATGGTATTGGCACAAAGACAGAAATATAGATCAATGGAACAAAATAGAAAGCCCAGAGATAAATCCACGCATATGGACACCTTATCTTTGACAAAGGAGGCAAGAATATACAATGGATTAAAGACAATCTCTTTAACAAGCGGTGCTGGGAAATCTGGTCAACCACTTGTAAAAGAATGAAACTAGAACACTTTCTAACACCATATACAAAAATAAACTCAAAATGGATTAAAGATCTCAACGTAAGACCAGAAACTATAAAACTCCTAGAGGAGAACATAGGCAAAACACTCTCTGACATACATCACAGCAGGATCCTCTATGACCCACCTCCCAGAATATTGGAAATAAAAGCAAAAATAAACAAATGGGACCTAATTAAACTTAAAAGCTTCTGCACATCAAAGGAAACTATTAGCAAGGTGAAAAGACAGCCTTCAGAATGGGAGAAAATAATAGCAAATGAAGCAACCGACAAACAACTAATCTCAAAAATATACAAGCAACTCCTACAGCTCAACTCTAGAAAAATAAATGACCCAATCAAAAAATGGGCCAAAGATCTAAATAGACATTTCTCCAAAGAAGACATACAGATGGCTAACAAACACATGAAAAGATGCTCAACATCACTCATTATCAGAGAAATGCAAATCAAAACCACTATGAGATACCATTTCACACCAGTCAGAATGGCTGCGATCCAAAAGCCTACAAATAATAAATGCTGGAGAGGGTGTGGAGAAAAGGGAACCCTCTTACACTGTTGGTGGGAATGCAAACTAGTACAGCCACTATGGAGAACAGTGTGGAGATTCCTTAAAAAACTGGAAATAGAACTGCCTTATGATCCAGCAATCCCACTGCTGGGCATACACACTGAGGAAACCAGAAGGGAAAGAGACACGTGTACCCCAGTGTTCATCGCAGCACTGTTTATAATAGCCAGGACATGGAAACAACCTAGATGTCCATCAGCAGATGAATGGATAAGAAAGCTGTGGTACATATACACAATAGAGTATTACTCAGCCATTAAAAGGAATACATTTGAATCAGTTCTAATGAGGTGGATGAAACTGGAGCCTATTATACAGAGTGAAGTAAGCCAGAAGGACAAATACCAATACAGTATACTAACGCATATATATGGAATTTAGAAAGATGGTAACGATAACCCTGTATACGAGACAGCAAAAGAGACACTGATGTATAGAACAGGCTTATGGACTCTGTGGGAGAGGGAGAGGGTGGGAAGATTTGGGAGAATGGCATTGAAACATGTGAAATGCCATGTATGAAACGAGATGCCAGTCCAGGTTCAATGCACGATGCTGGATGCTTGGGGTTGGTGCACTGGGACGACCCAGAGGGATGGTATGGGGAGGGAGGAGGGAGGAGGGTTCAGGATGGGGAACACATGTATAATTTTTTTAAATTAAAATTGAAAAAAAATAAATAAATAAATTCTAAAAAAAAAAATAAATAAATAAGAATGAGGATGTAGAGTCTCTCAGGGAGGAATGAGACAGGCTGGGACCTGGGACCTTTTATTGTGGTGCTACAATGCTTACACCTGGACAAACCTCTCCTCCAGCAACAAAATACAAAGAAACTGTATGTGACTAAAAATAGCTGCATGCATGTACAATTAGGGCAAATTCTGGACAAAATATACAAAAGACCAGAAAACCCCTATTGCTACTTCTCAAGAGCCAGGAGTAAAATCAGGGTCTTCGGAGCAACAGCAGAGTACTGAGCATGCCCCTACGTTCAACACCACCAGAGCGCTGGGCAAACCACCTAAGCCACCACTCCAGCCTGACCCCTGGACACACCCCTACCCTCACCCTACATAAGGAACAAGCTCACCTCTCCCTTCTCTCTCTCCCACTCCTCCACCCCATGAGTGAGTAGGAAGGGAAACTGTTTGTTCTCACTTCCTCCTGGGCCCCAGTAAAGCCTTGCCTGGAAAAAAAAAAATGGGTAGAAGACCGGACTAGATATTTTTCCAAAGTATATGAAGATTGCCAACAGCTATATGAAACGATGCTCAATATCATTTATCATCAGGGAAGTGCAAATCAAAATCACAATGAGATATCATCTTATACCAGTCAGAATGACTATCATCAAAAAGAATACAAATCAAAAATATTGGAGAGGATGTGGAGAAAAGGGAACCCTCCTATACTGTTGCTAGTAATGTAAATTGGTGCAACCCCTGTGGAAAACTGTCCAGATGTTAGTCAAAAAAACTAAAAATAGAACTACCATATGACCCAGCAATTCCACTCCCGGGTACATATCCAAAAAAACCAAGGCACTAACTTAAAAACATGGGCCTCCCTGGTGGCTCAGCTGGTGAAGAATTCACCTGCAATGCAGGAGATCTGGGTTCAATCCCCAGGTTGGGAAGATGCCCCTGGAGAAGGGAAAGGCTACCCACACCAGTATTCTGGCCTGGAGAATTCCATTAACTGTACAGTCCGTGGGGTCACAAAGAGTCAGACATGACTGAGTGACTTTCACTGTCAACTTGAAAAGACACGTGCACCCCAAAGTTTACAGCAACATTATTAACAATTACCAGGATACGGAAGCAACCTAAACATTCATCAACAGATGAGTGAACAAAGAATTTGTAGCATATATATGTATATGTTATACACACACACACACACCCAATGGAATAATACTCAGACATAAAAAAGAATGAAATTTTACCATTTTAAGCAATGTGAATGGACTTGGAGATTTTATGGTAAGTCAGACAGAGAAAGACAAATACACAATGATATTACTTATATGTGGAATCTAAAAATACATAACAAATGTGAATATAACAAAAAGAAGTGGACTCACAGATGTAGAGAATAAACTAGTGATTATCAGTGGGGAGGAGTCAGTGGGGCAATATCAATGTGGAGTGGGAGGTACAAGTTAGCCTCAAGAATGTATTATATAACATAGGGAATATACCAACATTTTGTAATAACTGTAAATGGAGTTTAAACTTTAAAAATTGTATGAACATTTTAAGATAGTAAAAACATCTTTATTCACAATGAATAAATGGGATACAGAAAACAAAAGAGATGTGAAATATGATGTCAAAAGTATTACTCATGGTGTTGGGGACTAAAAATACAGGGTTGTTAGGATGTGTTCAAACTTATGAGATCAATTTAAACTAATTATATATAAACCTCATGGTAACCACAAACTAAAAACCTGTAACAGATACACACTCAGAAAATAGAAAGTTACACAATTATAGCTCTAAAGACAGTAATCAAGTCACAAAGGAATGGAGCAAAAACAGAAGAGAGAAACAGAATTACAAACAAAAAAACCCCCTGTAAACAGTGAACAAAATGGCAATAAATAATACTTTTAAGTGATTACCTTAAATGTAAACGTGGTAAATGTTCCAATCAAAAGACACTGAGTGACTGAATGGATAAAAAATAAGACACATACACATGCTACCAGAAGAGACTCACACCAGCTCTAAACACACAGACTGAAAGTGAGGGGACAGGAACGTATACTGCATACAGATGAAACCAAAAGAAAGCTGGGGTCGGAATTCATATACCAGACAAAATAAACTTCAAAACAAAAAATGGAACAGGAACAAAGAAGAATGTCACATGGTGAAAAGGGTCGCAATACAAAAAGAGGGCAGAACATTCATAAATATATGTGCACTCAACACAAAAGAACCTGAAGACATAAAGCAAATATCAGCTCACATAAGTAGAAAATATTAGCAACAAAATAATAGTGTGGGACCTACTTACACCAATGGACAGATCATCTAGACATAGAATCGATAGAAAAACATGGGTCTTAACATATCAGAGCAGATGAACTTAATAAGATATATAGAAAACCTTCTATGCAAGCAGCAGAGTACATTCTTTTCAAATGCACATGGAACATTCTCCAGATTGGTCACAGGAGGTTAAAATCATATCGAGCATTTTTAATGAGAAAATGAAATCAATTACAGTAAAAAACTGCGAAGTCCACAAATACATGGAGGCTAGACAATGTGCTACTAACCAATGAGTCATTGAAGAAAACAAAGAGGAAATAAAAATAACTGGAGACAAATGAAAATGGAAACCCAGTGATTCAACACCTGTGGGACACAGCAAAAACAGTTTTAATAGAGAACTTCATAGCAGTACAAGCCTACCTCAGGAAACAGAAAAATCTCAAATAAGAAAATCTAACTTACACCTAAAAGAACTTGAAAAAGAAGGAAAAAACATAACCAAAGATAAGTTAAAAAAAAAACAATAAAAATCAGAGCAAAAATAAATGAAACAGACTGGAGATAAAATGGCAAGCAAAGCACTTGAGTTTACCTCCTCTCATGAGGACACCAAAATCACAACAAACTTCTGAACAAATATTAACAAAAAAGAAAAAAGACTTGAACCTACCATAAAAGAAGAAGCCTCAACGAGATGGTAGGAGAGATGCTTTTGCTATATAATCCAACGCCGTAACTCCAAGTTGGGCAATGCACAACTGGAAAATAATTTTATCGCAGAGTTTCTCCCATAGGACTGAATTCCTGAGCCCCACCTTAGACTCCCAAGCTTAGGATCTGGCTTAGAGGAAGGCTCCTAAGAGCACTTGGTTTTGAAAGCCAGCAAGGCTTTGGTGCAGGAGCTCCTTAGGACTGCGAGAAACAGTGACTCCAGTCATGGAGGTTTCACATGTACAAGGACCAAGGCAAAACAGTGACTCCTTAGTAGCCTGGGCCACATTACTTGCAGGTCTTGGAGGGTCTCCTGGGGAACCTGGGGTCAATTGTGGCTCACTGTGGGGGCAACGACACTGTGATGGACATCCCATGGTATACTAATCAGTGTAAACTCTCCTAGAGGTCACCATTTCAGCACTGAGACAGGCCCCACCCAATGGCCTGTAGGCTCCAGTACAGTTCAGTTCAGTCATTCAGTCATGTCCAACTCTGAGACCCCATGGGCTGCAGCACGCCAGGCTTCCCTGTCCATCACCAACTCCTGGAGCTTACTCAAACTCATGCCCATTGAGTTGGTGATGCCATCCAACCATCTCATCCTCTGTCGTTCCCTTCCCCTCCTGCCTTCAATCTTTCCGAGCTTCAGGGCTTTATCCAAGGAGTCAGTTCTTCACATAAGGTAGCCAAAGTATTAGTTTCAGCTTCTGCATTAATCCTTCCAATGAACATTCAGCCCTGACTTCCTTTAGAATGGACTGGTTGGATCTCCTTGCAGTCCAAGGGACTCTCAAGAGTTCAAAAGCATCAATTCTTCGGTGCTCAGCTGTCTTTATAGTCTGACTCTCATGTCCATGCATGACTACTGGAAAAACCATAGCTTTGACTAGATGGACCTTTCTCAGCAGAGTAATGTCTCTGCTTTTTAATATTCTGTCTAGGTTGGTCATAGCTTTTCTTCCAAAGAGCAAGAGTCTTTTAATTTCATGGCTACAATAACCATCTGCAGTGATTTTGGAGCCCCCAAAAATAAAGTCAGTCACTGTTTCCACTGTTTCCCCATCTATGAGCCATGAAATGATGGGACCAGATGCCATGATCTTAGTTTTCTGAATGTTGAGTTTTAAACCAACTTTTTCACTCTCCTCTTTCTCTTTCATCAAGAGGCTCTTTAGTTCTTCGCTTTCTGCCAGTAGGGTGGTATCAGCTGCATATCTGAGGTAATTGATATTTCTCCTGGCAATCTTCATTCCAGCTTGTGCTTCACCCAGCCCAGCATTTCTCATGATGTACTGTGCATATAAGTTAAATAATCAGGGTGACAATATACAGCCTTGATGTACTCCTTTCCCGATTTGGAACCAGTCTGTTGTTCCATGTCCAGTTCTAACTGTTGCTTCTTGACTGGCATACAGATTTCTCAGGAGGGAGGTCAGGTGGTATGGTATTCCCATCACTTGAAGAATTTTCCACAGTTTGTTGTGATCCGCATAGTCAAAGGCTTTGGCATGGTGAATAAAGCAGAAGTAAATGTTTTTCTGGAATGCTCTTGCTTTTTTCAATAATCCAATGGATGTTGGCAATTTGATCTCTGGTTCCTTTGCCTTTTCTGAAACCAACTTGAACATCTGGAAGTTCTCAATTCAGGTACTGTTGAAGCCTGGCTTGGAAAATTTTGAGCATTACTTTGCTAGTGTGTGAGATGAGTGCAATTGTGTAGTAGTTTGAGCATTCTTTAGCATTGCCTTTCCTTGGGATTGGAATGAAAACAGACCTTTTCCAGTCCTGTGGCCACTGTTGAGTTTTCCAAATTTGCTGGCATATTGAGTGCAGCCCTTTCACAGCATCATCTTTCAGGATTTGAAATAGCTCAACTGGAATTTCATCACCTCCACTAGCTTTGTTCATAGTGATGCTTCCTAAGGCCCACTTGACTTCGGATTCCAGGATGTCAGGCTCTAGGTGAGTGATCACACCATCGTGATTATCTGGGTCATGAAGATCTTTTTTGTATAGTTCTTCTGTGTATTCTTGCTACCTCTTCTTAATATCTTCTGCTTCTGTTAGGTCCATACCATTTCTGTCTTTTATTCTGCCTATTTTTGCATGAAATATTCCCTTGGTGTTTTGAATTTTCTTGAAGAGATCTCTAGTCTTTCCCATTCTATTGTTTTCATCTATTTCTTTGCATTGATCACTTAGGAAGGCTTTCTTATCTCTCCTTGCTATTTTTTGGAACTCTGCATTCAAATGGCTCCAGTACAACTCCAGTACACCTCAGGCCAAACTACCTGAGGCTGTCTAAAGTCATTGAGCCAACATCTGCCTAAAAACACACCCCATGGCTGCCCACTAGAGGGACAAGACCCACCACTACCCACCAGTGGGTAGGCACCAGTCTCTCCCAGCAGGGAGCCTGCACAAGCCCCTGGACCAATTTCACTAACCAAGAATTATAATTCTGCAGCCTGAGAACAGAGACCACAACCACAGAAAGTTAGACAAATGCGACAGCACAGAAATATGCTCCAGATAAAGGAACAAGATAAAACCCCAGAAGAACAAATAAGTACAGTGGAGATAGGCAATCTACTTGAAAAATAATTCAGAGAAATGATAGCAAAGGTGATCCAAGATCTTGGGAAAAGAATAGAGGCAGAGATGGAGGGAATATAAGAATTGTTTAATAAAGAGCTAGAAACTTTAAAGAAGAAACAAAGATGAACAATACAATAACTGAAATAAAAATAAACCAGAAGGAATCAATACAGAATAAATGAGATGGAAGAACAAGTAAGGGAGCTGGAAGACACATTGGTGGAAATCAGTGCCACAGAACAGAAAAAAGAAGAGAAATGAGGACTAAGAGACCTCTGGAACATTAAACACACAAACATTCACTTTATAGCAGTTTCAGAAAGAGAAGAGAGAGAGAAAGGGCCTGACAAAATATCTGAAGAGACAACAGCTGAAAATTTCCTTAATATGGAAAAGTAACACTCACTCAAGTCCAGGAAGCAGAGAGTCCCACACTAGGTAAATCCAAGGAGCAAGAGCCACATGTTAATCATATTTACAAAATCAAAGATAAAATATTAAAAGCAACAAGGGAAAAGCAACCAAAAACATACAAGGGAATTCCCATAAGGTTACCAGCTGATTTTCCAGCAGGAACTCTTTGGGACAGAAGTAAATGCCTTGATACATTTAAAGTGATGAAAGGAAGAAAAAAAAAAAAAAACAACTATAACCAAGAATACTCTACACAGCAAGGCTTACATTCACAGTCAGTGGAGAAATCAAAAGCTTTATAAACAAGCAAAAGCTAAGAGAATTCAGCACCACTGAGCCAGCTTTATAGCACATGCTAAATGAACTTCTTTTATACAGGAAAAAAAGGTCACAACTGGAAATAAGAAAATTACAATTGGGAAAGCTCACTGGTGGAGACAGACATACAATAAAGGTAGAAAATCATCCACACAAATATGATATCAAAACCAGCAAACATGAGAAGAGAAAAGTACAAATGCAGGATACTGGAAATGCATTTGAAATTAAGGGACCAGCAACTTGAAAGACTATTATGTGTGTATGTATATATATAGACTGCTACATCAAAACCTCATGCGAACTACAAACCAAAAAGCTACAATAGATACACTAACAAGATAAACCAATTCAAATACAATAATAAAGATAGGCATTGAATCACAAGAGAAGAAAACAAAAAAGGAAGGTAAGAAATAAGACCTACATAACCAAATCTGAAATAATTAACAAAATGTCAATAAGAACATATATATCAATAATTACATTAATAGAAATGAATTAAATCCTTCAACCAAAAGACACAGACTTGCTGAATGGATACATAACCAAGACATGTATATATGTTGTCTATAAGAGACCCAGATTTATGGACACATACAGACTGAAAGAGAGGGGATGGAAAAATATTTTCCATATAAATGGAAACCAAAAGAAAGCTGGAATAGCAATTCTTATATCAGAGAAAATAGATTTTAAAATACTATTACAAGAAACAAAAGATACTACATAACGACCAAGGAATCAATCAAGAAGAAGGTATACAATTGTAAATATATATGCACCGAACATAGAAACACTTCAATATATACGGCAAATCCTAATAGCCATTAAAGGAGAAATTGATAGTTACATAATAACAGTACATAATAGCAGTTACACAATTACAATAACACCCCATTTACATCAATGGACAGAATATTCAGACAGAAAATCAATAAAGAAATATAGGCCTTAAATGACACATTAGATGATATGAACTTAATATTTATAGAACATTCCATCCAAAAGCAAAATACACATTCTTCTCAAGTGCACATGGAACACTCTTCAAAACTGATCACATACTGGGTCACAAAACAATCCATGGTAAATTTAAGAAGATTGAAATCATATCAAGTATCTTACCAACTACAATGCTATCAGATTAGAAATCAGTCACAGAAAGAAAAAAAAAATGGTAAAAAAAGCACAAGCATGTGGAGGCTAAACAATATGTTACTAAACGACCATGGATCATTGGAGAAATCAAAGAAGAAAAAATACGTAGAGACAAATGACAATGAAAACACAATGATCCAAAACCTATGAGATGCAGGAAAAGCAATTTTAGGAGGGGAATTTATAGCAATACATGCTTATCTCAGGAAACCAGAAAAATCTCAAATAAACAATGTAATCTTAATCTAAAATAGCTAGAGAAAAAAGAACAAACAAAACCCCAAAGGTGGTAGAAGGAAAGAAATCATAAAGATCAGAGCAGAAACAAATGAAATAGAAACAGAGATAACAATAGAAAAGATGAATGAAGATATAAGCTGGTTCTTTGAAAAGAAACAAAATTGATAAACCTTCAGCTAGACTCATCAAGAAAAAAGGGAGGGGGCCCAAGTCCATAAAATTAGAAATGACAAAGAAGAAGTTACAACTGACACCATAAAAATACAAAGAATCCTTAGAACTACCATAAGACATGGATTCTATCCGTGAGTCAGGAGGATTTTCTGGGATAGGAAATGGCAACCTACTCCAGTATTCTTGCCTGGAAAATACCATGGACAGAGGAGCTTCATGGGCTACCATCCATTGGGCCACAAAGAGTCTGACATAACTGAGCACACAAGACAGGGCTTTAAGCCACTATATGCCAATAAAATGAACAACCTAAAAGAAATGGAACTATTTTTAGAAAGTTACAACCTTCCAAGACTGAACCATGAAGAAACATAAAATATGAACAGACTAATCACAAGAACTGAAATTGGAACTGTGACTTAAAAACTCTCAACAAATGTCCAGGACCAGATGCCTTCACAGATGAATTCTCTCAAAGTATACTCAGAGAAGAGTCAACATCTATCCTTCTGAAACTCTTACCAAAAATTGCAAAGGAAAGAACACTCCCAAACTCATTCTATGAGGCCACCATCACTCTGACCAGACAAAGCTACTACAGAAAGAAAATCAGAGGTCAATATCACTGATGAAAATAGACGCAAAATTCCTCAAAAAGATAGTAACAAATCAAATCTAAAAATACATTAAAAGGATTACACACTATGGTCAAATGGGATTTATCCCAGGGATTCAAGGCTTCTTCAATATGCACAAATCAGTGTGACACCCCACATTAACCAACAGAAGAATAAAAACCCTATGATAATCTCAATAGATTCAGAAAAGTCTTTTGGTAAAGTTTAACATTCTTTTTTGTTTGTTTGTTTTGACAAAAACCCCCTAGAAAGAGAGCATAGAGGGGACCTACCTCAACATAATAAATGCCATAAATGCCAAGTCCACACTAAGATTATTCTCAAAGGTGGAAAGCTGAAAGTATTTCCTCTAAGAAGGGGAACAAGATGAGGATGTCCACTTTCACCACTTTTATTCAAGATTGTTTTGGAAGTCCTAGCCATGGCAATTAGAGAAGAAAAAGACATAGACTATAAATTGGAAAGGAAGACGTTTTAACACTGTTACTGTTTGCAGATGACATGATACCGTACATAGAAAATCCCAAATATGCTACCAGAAAACTACTAGAGCTCAATGAATTCAGTAAAGTTGCAGGACACAAAATTAATACTCAGAAATCTCTTGCATTCCTATATACTAACAATGAAACATCAGAAAGAAAAATTAAGGAAGCAATTCCATTTTGCATCATATCAAAAAGAATAAAATACCTAGGGATAAACCTACCTATGGAGGCAAAAAGCCTGTATACCGAACATAAGACACTGATGAAAGAAATCAAAGATGACAACAAACAGATGGAAAGATATGTTTTTGGACAGGAAAAATTAGTATTATCAAAATGACTATACTGAAGAAGGAATTCATAGGGCCTGGACTCCATCTTAGGCCTGTTCATGCTGATCATGCTCGGCCACCTTTCCAATGGACTCTGAACTCTGTGTTTAGTGCCTATGAAAACAGCAACAGGATGAGACCCCCTCCAGACAGGGGAACCTAGATTGTATCTAGGTTATTCATCGCCTAAGAGAAAACATACACTAATCGCCCCTTCCTCCAGACAGGCCATAAATTTTTCTGTATCTATCGAAGTATAACCTCAGGTTTATTGATTATTGGCTAATTGTTTGACTGTTTGAGCACATGAGCACATAGTACGTGAATAATGGGGTTATTGGGATTGTATTTTCCTTGGTTTATGTAAGTCTCAAGGAATTTGGAGTGACGAGTTAAGACATGTACACATGGGGTATAAAAAATATTCACAAACGCTGGTCAGGGTCCTTGGCTAAGAGGAGACTCTGCCTTGGGCCCACCGGTGTAATAAACTGAACTCCACTATCTGCATTGTCCTTCTGAGTGAGTTTGTTTCCCGGAATGTGTGGCTACAACAATACTACCCAAGGCTACCTACAAATTCAATGCAATCTCTATCAAATTACCAAGATTATTTTTCACAGGATTAGAACAAAAAGTTTACAATTTGTATGGAAACTAAAAGACCAAAAATAGCCAAAGCAGTCTTGAGAAAGAAAAATGGAGCTGGAGGAACCAGGCTCCCTGACTTCAGACTATACTATAAAGCTACGGTTGTCAAAACAGTATGAAACACCATGTTACTTGCACAAAAACAGACATTTGGATTAATGGAACAGGATAGGAAGTCCAGAGATAAACCCACACATTTATGGTCACCTCAGTCAGTCAGTTCAGTTGCTCAGTCGTGTCTGCCTCTTTGAGACCCCATGGACTGCAACACGCCAGGCCTCCCTGCCCATCACCAATTCCTGGAGCTTGCTCAAACTCATGTCCATTGAGTCAGTGATGCCATCAAACTATCTCATCCTGTCGTCACCTTCTCCTCCTGCCTTCAATCTTTCCCAGCATCAGGGTATTTTCAAATGAGTCAGTTCTTCCCATTAGGTGGCCAAAGTATTGGAGTTGCAGCTTCATCATCAGTCCTTCCAATGATTATTCAGGACTGATTTCCTTTAAGATGGACTGGTTGGATCTCCTTGCAGTCCAAGGGACTCTCAAGAGTCTTCTCCAACACCACAGTTCAAAAGCATCAATTCTTCAGTGCTCAGCTTTCTTTATAGCCCAACTCTCACATCCATACATGGTCACCTAATCTATGATAAAAGAGGCAAGAATGGACAATGGAGAAAAGGCAGCATCTTCAACAAGTGGTGCTGGGAAAACTTGACAGCCACATGTAAACAGATGAAATTAGAACAAACCTTAACACCATACACAAAAATAAACTCAAAATGGATTAAAGACCTAAATATAAGTTTGATAGAATAAAAATTATTAGAGGAAAACATAGATAGAACACTCTAAGATAAACTGCAGCAAGATTTTTTTCAATCCACCTCCTAATGAAAATAAAAACAAAAATAAACAAATGGGACCTAATTAAATTTAAGAGCTTTTGCATACTAAGGGAAACCATAAGCAAAAGAAAAGACAACTCACAGAATGGGAGAAAATATTCACAAATGAAGGGACTGACAAAGGAGTAATCTCCAAAATTTATAAACAGCTTATGCAGCTCTATATAAAAAACAACCCAATCAAGAAATGGGCAGAACAACTAAACAGACATTTCTCCAAAGACATACAAATGGCCAAAGACACATGAAAAGATGCTCAGTGCTCAACATCACTAATTATTAGAGAAATACAAACCAAAACTAAAATGAGTATCACCTCACTGTTCTGAATGGCCATCATCAAAATGTCTGCAAACCGTAAGTGCTGGATGGGGTATGGAGAAAAGGAAACCTCCTGCACTGTTAGATTGGAAGATAAAGTAAAAGGAGTATATATATTTACATTTGTATAACTTTACATTTGAAACACATTGTAAATCAACTGTATTTCAATAAAAATTAAGAGCTTGCATGGCACAGGAAATCACTGACAAAAGGAAGAGATAAACTTTTGAATGGGAGAAAAGATTTGAAAATTATATGATGATATAGGGTTAATATCCATGATATATTAACAGCTTATCCAACTCGATACCAAAAAAATAAAAGAAATAGGCAGAAGACCCAACTAGACATTCTTCCAAAGAAGACATGTAGATGGCTAACGAGCACATGAAAAGATGCTCAACACTGCTGATCAGAGAAATGCAAATCAAACCCCAATGAGATATCACTTCACAATTGTTAGAATGACTGTCATTAAGAAGAATGCAAATAATGAATGTTGGCAAGGATGTGGAGCAAAGGGAAATCTAGTACTTTGTTAGTGGGAATGCAAATTGGTGTAGTCTCTATGGAAAACATTATGGAGATTCCTCAAAAAACATAAAAATAGAACCACAATATAACCCATACATTTTTCTCCTGGTGTATAAAAATATAAAAATGAAAACACTAGTTTGAAAAGATACATCCCAATGTTCATAGCAGCATTATTTATAATAGCCAAGCTAAAATATGGACACTAAACCAGGGTCCATCAATAGACACATGGATACAGATAAAAACACATGTACACACGTGCACACACATACTTGAACATACTCATGCATACAGTGGAATACAACTCAGCCATAAAAAAGGATAAAATTTTGCCATTGGCAACATGATTGGACCTGGAGGTTATCATGCTTAGTGAAATAAGTCAAGCAGAGAAAGACCAAAAAAATACTACTGTATGTTACCACTTACATGTGGAATCTAAAAGACAGAACAAATGAATGAAAATAATGAAACAGGAACAAACTCACAGACAGAGTAAGCTAGTAGCTACCAGTAGGGAGGGGAAGGGGTGGACAGGCATGATAAAGGCAGGGGATTAAGAAATACTATATATAAAATAAACAAGATACAAGGATATCACAGGGAATATAGTCTATATTTTATAGTAACTTTAAAAGGTTTATAATCTGTAAAAATATTGAATCACTCTGTTGTACACTTGAAACTAATATATTGGTAATATTGTATTGATTTAAAATATATTACTTTTTTGAGTATAGTTGATTAAATCAATCAACTATACTCCAAAAAAGTAATATATTTTAAAACTTCTTGCTGCCAAAATAATCAATTGAAGTTTAAAAATAATACATTTGAGAATTATCAAGATCATAGTCCTTTTTTAAATGCACCATTCCTTAGTGCATATACAGTATATAGAAAAATTAGGAACTGAGATTCTTTAAATTGTACTTTTGGAAAGTTTTATCATAAAAAGTATACAAATTAGTGCTATTGCTATATTTTATTTTCAAAATCCATGTTACATGTATAATGGTTTTATTATTTTATTTAAAGTAACTATATAGTTAGTATTACAAAGAGAAATACTCAGAATCTAATTATTCAAAATCCTTCAAGCTAGGCTTCAGCAGTACGTGAACCGAGAACTTCCAGATGTACCAGCTGGATTTAGAAACAACAGAGGAACCAGAAATCAAATTCCCAAATTCTGTTGGATCATAGAAAAAGCAAGGGAATTAAAAAAAAAAAAAATCTACTCTGCTTCATTGACTATGCTACAGCCTGTAACTGTGTGGATCATAACAAACTATGGAAAATTCTTAAAGAGATGGGAATACCAGACCATGTTACCTGTCTCTTGAGAAACTTGTATGCAGGTCAAGAAGCAATAGTTAGAACCAGACATGATTCTAACTGATTGATTCTAACTAGACTGATTCAAAATTGGGAAAAGAGTACATCAAGGATGCACTGTTACCCTGCTTAATTAACTTACATGCAGAATACATCATGGGAAATGCCAGGCTGGATGACTCACAAGCTGGAATTTAGATTGCTGGGAGAATTAAACAATCTCAGATATGCAGATGATACCACTTGAGAAAGTGAAGAAGAACTAAAGAGCCTCTTGTTGAGGGTAAAAGACAAGAATGAAAAAGCTAGCTTAAAATTCAACATTCAAAAAAACTAAGATCATGGCATCCAGTCCCATCACTTCATGCAATTAGATGAGGAAAAAGTAGAAACAGTGACATATTTTATTTGGGGGGGCTCCAAAGCCACTGTGGATCGTGACTATGGCCACCAAATTAAAAGATGCTTGCTCCTTGGGAAAAAAGCTATGACAAACCTAGACAGTGTATTAAGAAGCAGAGACTTTGCCAACAAAGGTCCCTATGGTCAAAGCTATGGCTTTTCCAGTAATCATGTATGGATGTGAAAATTGAACCCTAAAGAATGCTGAGCACCGAAGAACTGATGCTTTTGAATTGTGGTGCTGAAGAAGACTCTTGAGAGTCCCATGGACAGTAAGGAGATCAAATCAGTCAATCTTAAAGGAAATCGATCCTGAATATTCATTGAAAGGACTGATGCTGAAGCTCCAATCCTTTGGCCACCCTATTTGAAGAGCTGACTCATTGGGAAAAACCCTGATGCTGGAAAGATTGAGGGCCAGAGGAGAAGTGGGCAACAGAGGATGAGATGGTTGGACAGCATCACCAACTCAGTGGACATGAGTTTGAGTAAACTCCAGGAGATAGTGAAGGACAGGGAAGCATGGTGTGCTGCAGTTGATGGGGTCACAAAGAGTCAGATATGACTTAGTGATGGAACAGTGAAAAATCATTTTAATAATTTTCATCTGTTCAAAAGTGATTTTTATGAAATTTTGCTTTTGAAAGCTTATTAGATTTTTACTCTATTTTTCTTCTGCGAGGTAGAGTTAGAATTTTAGCACTTAACAGTTACTATTAATTTTTCATTAGAAAAATTAGTAAACAATTGCTTTTATTTTAATTAATCAATGACAGGCATGTGGATTTTGGGAAAATTAACATTGTATTCTAGTGGTTTTTAAAATATAAAAGGATACTATTTCTAGCTTGAACATGTTTCTTTTAAATTTATAACTCACCTGGTGTTTGTTTTTTTTTTTTGGTAAGAGGAATTTTTGTTAGTATACCTTAATTGTTTTATTCAGATATTATTGACGTATTATTGAAACATACCTCTAGTTCGTGGTTGGCATTTTTTCAAATGAGAGCAACTACTTACAAATATTTTTATTTTCTTTCTTATCTTGCTTCTTTATACTATAATAATAATATACTAGTATATTACTTTATTAAAGATGCATTTGAAGCACAGTTTGATCTTTAGTATTATGTCTTCTATTTCTCATTCTCAGGGCTTTAATGTTTGAACATACTTCTTGAAAATGTATTTTAATTGTGAAACAGATGGCTGCAAAACAGTACAATTTATTTAAAAACTGAAATCCAACTTTTAAACACTAGAGCCTTTCCAGTGATTTAAACCTCTGTGGTATGCCAGATTGTTTTTTTGTATGAATCAATGGTTTCTATTCTAGCTTGAAAGATGCCTCCTCTACTTCAGAGACATCAGTCACTCACCCAGTAATGATGATATTTTAACTTGAAAGAAACTGGTCATTCTCTTCAAAGAGCACATTAAAAGTAGAATTTGCTTCACTTTGAAAAAAGCAGTTCTATCAGTTTTGAATCCTCTAATTGCTTTTGGAAATGTTCCTGCAATCATGTGTCACTAAATATTTCATTATAATGGCTAATCTGAATAAAATATTTATTACCATATGTACAAGCAACATGGTTTATGTATGCAGTTATTAATCATGATAATACTCACAAAGGTATTTATTCAGTATAATACTGACTCTATAAAAGTTAAATACATCCCACTGTTAAAATTTTGCCTTTACACGCTTCAAAAAACATTTTCTAGCCATGATAAGAAAGATTAGTTTAACGGGATAATACAACATTCCCTCAATTAAATGCTGAGAGGGACTGAAAGAGGGAGAAGGAAGGAGAGGTGGAAAGAGAGAAAATCAAACTAGGAGCAAAAAAATGTGGATTTTTTTTGAATGTAGCTTTGACTCCTTATCTTGGGTGAAACATGAAAGTCCATTAAATGTCATTTTCCTCATAAAGAAAGCAGGATCTCCAAAAATTCTTTCAGCTCCTAAGCTCTGCATCCGGGATGAAAGGCTGAGAGAGATCAGGAGACCACAGAAAAGGGTTTGAGCCAGTCGCTGGTCTCCAGTCTGCTTTCACCCAAGTCTACCCCTGTGATCCCCTCTCAGTCCTGGTTCATTTTGTTACCCTGGAACAGCCCTGCTGACCACCAGCCTCCTGTTGACTTTAGCTCCTTCTGCCTCACTATATGCTTTTCTGCCACAACACTTGGCAACATGACTGGGCCTCAGATTTGCTGCCAACAGACTGACCTGGTTATTGCCATTGCTGCTGAGTTTCCTTGTGTTTTCACCCTTGCAGCCCTCTCTCCACCATCTCCACCTGGGCCACCCCTGGGACCTCACTCAAGCCTGCCCCACCTCTGAAATCTCTTCTTCAGGCATGATCTCGGGTTCAAACGTCCTAGCTTTGCAGTTTGCCTGCCTAAGCAGTCTTCTTTGACCACTCTTTGTCTTCTGATTCATTTACTGATTTATTTTACCTACAGGTCAGACTTCTCCTCTGTTCTCTTCTAATCCAGGTTAGATTTTGAGTCTCTCTCTTCAATAATTTCTTTGTTAAGGCCCAAAACTTTCTTGTCCATTT
Source organism: Bos mutus (assembly GCF_027580195.1). Lineage (NCBI taxonomy): Eukaryota > Metazoa > Chordata > Mammalia > Artiodactyla > Bovidae > Bos > Bos mutus. The sequence continues at coordinate 126,478,255 of NC_091618.1, forward strand.
TCCTTTAATTCTAACTGCCTACCAAAACTGCAACCATGAGTGAATCCAGCTCTTCGGCTTCAGCTTGCACATAGACTGCTTTGTGCAGCTAAAAATCGTCCAAACAAGTCAGATCGGTAACAGTCTATAAATTCGTAGCCAACAAACTTAAAAGGACCTTAAAATTGCCTGAATTTCTGTCATGTGTCAGAAGTCAGCTCCATTTCTATTTCTCTGAGGAAAATAAAATGTTCTTTAATCTTCAATGACTGCAAACCTTTTGATTCTTTATTCACTCTGTTGATCTAGACTACAATTTCACTATCTCCTGCCAGCAAGTATTCACACCTGCCTACGTCTCTAATACCCCCCACCCGCTTTCGTCCCTCTGTTACAGGGGCCATGTGTCTGCATCCTGCCATAGGCTGTTCCATCATCTGTGCTCGAGATCTTTGTTACTCAATTATCACTAGCTGTATCTCAATGAGACTTAAACATGTCTGAGTCTTAGCTTTAAAAAATCCCTGAAACAAACACCTTCTTCCAGCTACTTTTATGTTTTTCATAAACTTCTCATAATGAGAGTTATGTATACATCCTGTTTCTATGTCTTCACTCATCATTCTTTCTACACCCCAACACCATCTGGACTAGGCTCCCACAACTCCACTAAAAGACTCCTAGCCATTGTCAGGATTGCCCTCCTCACAGCTAATGCAAAATTGCCTCCCTCAGTCCTGTTCTTACTTGACCAGTCCCTGCTAGTTGACTACACTTTCTTTGGTTTCCTAATAACATATTTTTTTTTTTTTCCCCTCCACTCCCAATCTGGCCATTTTCCTTTATAGTTCAATAGTTCAACAAATATTACAGAATATCCATGTATGTCAAGCAGTGTATGTTGAGCATGTTAACAGTGAACAAAACAACAAGATCCTTGCTCCTAAGTACTTTACATTTTAAGCGTGGGGGGATTAACTAATTTCACATAATTCTCAAGTGCTATGAAAATGGTAGAATAGTTATATTAGAACCCAAATTAGAGTGCTTCTCACTGTCCCTCAACATCTTTTGCTAGAGTCTTCTGAATTTTAAATGGTCGAGCTTTCCAGAGCTCCATCCAAAGCTCTCTTATTTACTCTGTATTCACTCCTTACTCAAACGATTTTTGTCTATGTGCCTATAACCCCTACATTTAAAATCTCACTCCATACCTCTTCTGAGCTCCATACTTTAAGTGCTTACCTCAAGGCCACAGGCTGCTGGAGGACCCATGGTGTTGCTGTGCCAGCTGGAGTATGTGGCCTCCCAAATACTGTAGCTGGGGAAAAGAGGCTGGATGGTGAGGGAGCTTTTCACTGTCTCTGTCTGGCAGTGATAGACTTCAATTTTTCCCACATTCTGTCCATCCTGAGCTAGCCACAGAGCTTTACTACAAGGGGGCAGGGCTTCCCTGGTGGCTCAGATGGCAAAGCGTCTGCCTGCAATGCAGAAGACCTGGTTTCGATCTCTGGGTCGGGAAGATCCCCTGGAGAAGGAAATGGCAACCCACTCCAGTACTCTTGCCTGGAAAATTCCATGGATGCCTGGTGGGCTACAGTCCATGGGATCGCGAAGAGTCAGACATGACTGAGCAACTTCACTGGTTCACTGGGGAATGTAGTTTCCCAGATGCCCAGCAAGGAACCAGCTACTGATTAGCTCCAGCAATATCTATCACAAAAAGAATTATTTTAGACTTCTTTTTCTCCTTCCCCTTATCAATAAGCACTTTGCTTATAGCAAACAGGGGATGCATTGCCTATGAATGGGCCTTTACAGAAAGACATGTTGCTGGGGCTGCTGGGATCGCACTTAGAAGACAGCCTGAAGCTGTCAGCTTCTCCAGAGCCAGCCTTAGTTGGCGAGTGCTACCTGGGACAAGATCACACCCTTCCTGAGATGGCAACACCCCCAAATTGACTGTAACTGGCCCACTCCAGTACTCTTGCCTAGAAAATCCCATGGACGGAGGAGCCTAGTAGGCCGCAGTCCATGGGGTCGCTAGAGTCGGACACGACTGAGCGACTTCAATTTCACTTTTCACTTTCATGCATTGGAGAAGGAAATGGCAACCCACTCCAGTGTTCTTGCCTGGAGAATCCCAGGGACGGGAAGCCTGGTGGGCTGCCGTCTATGGGGTCACACAGAGTCGGACACGACTAAAGTGACGTAGCAGCAGCAGCAGCAGTAGGACCAAGGCTTTACAGTTTGATTTTTCTCTCTGACAAACTTGGCTTTCTTTCTCCAGGAAAGGGACTAGAGTGAGGAAAGATGATGAACAAAACATAAGTATTTTAAATGAAAACAGAATTGGGCACTTTCTTTTCATAGGTGTTTATACATCAAATTCTATTTGTGTGCTCAGGTGCTCAGTTGCATCTGACTCTTTGAAACCCCATGGACTATAGCATGCCAGGCTCCTCTGTCCATGGAATTTTCCATGTATGAATACTGGAGTGGGTTGCCATTCCCTACTTCAGGGGATTTTCCCGACCCAGGGATGGATCACGCGTCTATTGCATTGGCAGGCAGATTCTTTACCACTAGCACCATCTGGGAAGCCCCCAAATTCTATGTAAGCCTTGTTTTTGGAAGAAATAAATTATGCTTGGTAATGAGAGGCATCTGAAAACTGAGATAAGATGTTAATTGGGAGTAGGATCCCTTTCAGTCCGACTGGAAAGGGGAACATAGATGTGCCTGGACATAAAGTGGGTGTCCAGTTATTAAACCTTGCTCCACTGGTGAATGGTGAAGGGTACCACTGCAGGAAGGGAGTATGCTTTAGCTAGTGGAAAGTATCAGACCTCTGAGAAGAACTGGGAAACAAACTTTAAAAATAATGGGAATGAATGGCTATTGTTAAGCCCATTACTGCCCCAGAAAAAGATCATGGAAAGGTGTGGGCAGTTGATCACCAAGGATGAAAGTCTATAAACCTTCTGAAAGCTTACAAAAACAGTCTCTGGCAACAGGAAGGCAGAAGAAACTGATGACTAGTAGTTAATGGAGTGTAGAGTTCCAGATAAGATTAAATGCCCAATCAAGGGAGGTTAGTTAAGACAAGATCAGGGCCTGGTTGGGATAAAATGGGATCTTAATATTTGCAAAGAGAATATCTGGGTGAATGATCCTGGACATTTTGAACCTCTAGACTCTTCTGACATTTCTGTGATACTCTGGTGTTAATAATGCCTAACATTCTAAAGAGAAAATGAGACTTAGCCATTGTGTATTGACAGGTGCTGGAGGAGAACCTGTGGGTCTGAATTCTAAGAGTGCTTAATTAAGGGGACTAGAAAATAAGATTGGGCAGGAGAGCTTATTTATTTGGTTAGCTAAAAAGTTAATTCAGGGTATTAATGGATTCAGTGGACATGAGTTTGAGCAAGCTCAGGGAGATAGTGATGGAGAGAGAAGCCTGACACACTGCAGTTCATGGGGTCTGAAAGAGTTGGACATGACTTAGCGACTAAACAAGGAGAAGAAATGAACCAATTTCTAGGAAAAGATAGCCTTCCAAGACTGAGTCTAGAAGAAATAGACAAGTTGAACAGACCAATCACTAGAAGTGGAATTGAATTTGTAATAAAAACTCCCAGAAAACAGAAGTCCAGGTCTGGACAGCTTCACAGTGGATATTACCAGACATATAAAGAACAACTTTTATCTATCTTCTCAAACTATTCCAAAAAATCTGTAGAGGGAGAACACTCCCAGATTCATTCTGAGGCCACCATTACCCTGATACCATACAAAGACACTACAAAAAAGAAAACTACAGGCCAATAGCTCAGATGAATAAGGATGAACAAATCTTCAACAAAATATCAGTAAACCTAATTCAACAATAGGGTCATACACCATGATCAAGTTGGATTTATTCCAGTGTCACAAGGGATGATTCAACAAACTCAAATCCTATATATATATATATATATGAAGCTCAAGCTTCTGTATATATATATATATATGAAGCCCAAGCTGGAATGAAGATTGCCAGGAGAAATATAATAACCTCAGATATGCAGATGTCACCACCCTTATGGCAGAAAGCAAAAAAGAACTAAAGAGCCTCTTGATGAAAATGAAAGAGGAGAGTGAAAAAGTTGGCTTAACACTCAACATTCAAAAAACTAAGATAATGGCATCTGGTCCCATCACTTCATGGCAAATAGATGGGGAAACAATGAAAACAATGAGAAACTTTATTTTCTTGGGCTCCCAAATCACTGCAAATGGAGACTACAGCCATGAAATTAAAAGGCACTTGCTCCTTGGAAGAAAAGTTATGCCCAACCTAGATAGCATATTAAAAAGCAGAGACATTACTTTGCCAAAAAAGGTCCATCTAGTCAAAGCTATGGTTTTTCCAGTAGTCATGTATGGATGTGAGAGTTGGACTATAAAGAAAGCTGAGCACTGAAGAATTGATGCTTTTGAACTGTGGTATTTGAAAAGACTCTTGAGAGTCCCTTGGACTGCAAGGAGATTCACCCTGTCCATCCTAAAGGAAATTAGTCCTGAATCATTGGAGTGACTGACGCTGAAGCTGAAACTCCAATACTTTGGCCACCTGATGTGAAGAACTGACTCTTTGGAAAAGACCTTCATGCTGAGAAAGATTGAAGGCAGGAGGAGAAGGGGACAACAGAGGATAAGATGGTTGGATGGTATCACAGACTCAGTGGACATGAGTTTGAATAAGCTTCAGGAGATGGTGATGGACAGGGAGGCCTGGTGTGCTGGAGTCCATGGGATCACAAAGAGTTGGACATGACTGAGCGACTGAATTGAACTGTTACTACAATAAAAGAGGGAATTTGGTAGTACTTATATATTTCTTGATGAAAAAAAAAAAAACCCCAGTAAAATCACTGTAAATATGGCATAGTTTATAGCATTATCAGAATATAATTATATAATAATTATTTTATTTCATTTTCTGTACAAGAAAACTCCTTTAAGGACATTAAGTAGAAAAGAAAACCACCATCTGCAAAATAATAGCAATGAAACAACTGACAAAGGATTAATTTCCAAAAGATACAAGCAGCTCATTCAACTTAATACCAGAAAAATAAACAACTCAATCAAAAAGTGGGCAAAAGACCTAAACAAACATTTCTCCAAAGAAGACACACAGATGGCTAATAAATACATGAAAAGATGCTCAGCATCGTTCATTATTAGAGAAATGCAAATCAAAACTAGAGTGGGATCTCACACCAGTTAGAATGGCAATCATCAAAAACCTTTTAAATAATAGATGCAGGAGAGGATGTGGAGTAAAGGAACCCTCTGCACTGTTGGTGGGAATGTAAATTGATACAGCCACTGTTGCAGACAGCATGGAGATTCCTTTTAAAAAAGTAATAAAACTATCAGGCGATCCAACAATTACGGTTTTCTCATACACCAACAGAAAAAACATACCTGAAAAAGTCACATATAACCCCAGTATTCATTGCAGCACTACTTAAAATAGCTAAGACATGGAAACAACCTAGATATCCATCTTTAGACAAATGGATAAAGAAGCTGTGATACATATATACAGTGGAATATCAGTTCAGTTCAATCGCTCAGTCGTGTCTGAATCTTTGTGACCCCATGAACCGCAGCACGCCAGGCCTCCCGGTCCATCACCAACTCCCGGAGTCCACCCAATCCCATGTCCATTGAGTTGGTGATGCCATCCAACCATCTCGTTCTCTGTCATCCCCTTCTCCTCCTGCCCTCAATCTTTCCCAGCATCAGGGTCTTTTCAAATGAGTCAGCTCTTAGCATCAGCTGACCAAAGTATTGATGTTCAGCTTCAACATCAGTCCTTCCAAGGAACATCCAGGACTGATCTCCTTTAGGATGGACTGGTTGGATCGCCTTGCAGTCCAAAGGACTCTCAAGAGTCTTCCCCAACACCACAGTTCAAATTCTTTGGTGCTAAGCTTTCTTTACAGTCCTACTCTCACATCTATACATGACTACTGGAAAAACCATAGCCTTGATTAGATGGACCATTGTTGACAAAGTAATGTCTCTGATTTTAATATGCTGTCTAGGTTGGTCATAGCTTTTCTTCTAAGGAGTAAACATCTTTTAATTTCATGGCTACAGTCACCATCTACAGTGATTTTGGAGGCCAAAAAAATAAAGTCAGCCACTGTTTCCACTGTTTTCCCATCTATTTGCCATGAAGTGACGGGACCATATGCCATGAGCTTAGTTTACTGAATGTTGAGCTTTAAGCCAACATTTTCACTCTCCTTTTCACTTTCATCAAGAGGCTCTTTAGTTCTTCTTCACTTTCTGCCAAAAGGATGGTGTCATCTGCATATCTGAGGTTATTGATATGTCTCCAGGCAATCTTGATTCCAGGTTGTGCTTCTTCCAGTCCAGCATTTCTCATGATGTACTCTGCATATAAGTTAAATAAGGAGGGTGACAATATACAGCCTTGACATACTCCTTTTCCTATTTGGAACCAGTCTGTTGTTCCATGCTCAGTTCTAACTGTTGCTTCCTGACCTGCATACAGGTTTCTCAAGAGGCAGGTCAGGTGGTCTGGTATTCCCATCTCTTAAAGAATTTTCCACAGTTTTAACGTGATCCACACAGTCAAAGGCTTTGGCATAGTCAATAAAGCAGAAATAGATGTTTTTGGGGAACTCTCTTGCCTTTTCTATGATCCAGCGGACGTTGGCAATTTGATCTCTGGTTCCTCTGCCCTTTCTAAACCCAGCTTGAACATCTGGAAGTTCACGGTTCATGTATTGCTGAAGCCTGGCTTGGAGAATTTTGATCATTACTTTACTAGTGTGTGAGATGAGTGCAATTGTGCAGTAGTTTGAGCATTCTTTGGCATTGCCTTTCTTTGGGATTGGAATGAAAACTGACCTTTTCCGGTCCTGTGGCCACTGCTGAGTTTTCCAAATTTGCTGGCATACTGAGTGCAGCACTTTCACAGCATCATCTTTCAGGATTTGACATAGCTCAACTGGAATTCCATCACCTCCACTAGCTTTGTTCATAGTGATGCTTCCTAAGGCCCACTTTACTTCACATTCCAGGATGTCTGGTTCTAGGTAACTGATCACACCATCGTGGTTATCTGGGTTGTGAATATCTTTTTTGTACAGTTCTTCTGTGTATTCTTGTGTCCTCTTCTTAATATCTTCTGTTTCTGTTAGGTCAATACCATTTCTGTTCTTTATTGATCCCATCTTTGCATAAAATGTTCCCTTGGTATCTCTAATTTTCTCGAAGAGATCTCTAGTCTTTTCCATTCTATTGCTTTCCTTTATTTCTTTGCATTGATTGCTGAGGAAGGCTTTCTTATCTCTCCTTGCTATTCTTTGGAACTCTGCATTCAAATGGGTGTATCTTTCCTTTTCTCCTTTGCTTTTTTTTTTTTTGCTTTTTGCTTCTCTTCTTTTCACAACTGTTTGTAAGGCCTACTCAGACAGCCATTGCCGGGAGCCGGTGAGGCATTCCGCTCGTGACAAAGGTCATGAGGAAGGAGGCTCGGCATACGCAAAGGCGGGATCGAGCCTCAGGAGTCCGCCCGGATATTCTCGAGCATTTTCCCCCCAAAAAAACCAGAGTCTGCCTACTTTATTGCTTTGTGCTCTCACCTCTGACTTTACTGGGGGCTGTCCCCTACCACCATCTCGCTCTCTCTCTGTCAAAGAGTTAACTTACAGCTCCAATTAATAAAGTTCCTGGGCAATTAGGAGTGTTTAAATCCAAACCCCTCATATGGCTCTCTAACTCGCCTGACAAGTTTACCCGGACTCCTGCAGCTATGCATACGATTGTTTACAGTCTCCTAGCCTCCAGAGGCATGGGAAGCTTAAGATATTCAAATAGCTTAGAGCCTCTCAGAGAGTTAGAAACTGTCAGAATAAACTAGTAAAGGATTTCATTGATGAGCCAATGCTTGTTGCCAAGTTTTCACATCCCCTGAATTGTATCCTTGAATGTGTATTAATTAATAGTTGGTATATAGAAAAAATAAGTAGTGGCCTTGGTGTTAGTAACTTTAGACCCTTAAGGTAATAAATTCTTTTCTTTGTTGTAAGCCCATTACACATCCGCCCTATAGGAATGCAATTTTATCTTTGGAAGATGGCGCCAAACCTTAAAATAATTACTCTTAGAGAAAATAAGTCTTTGTTGATAAGTCCTTGTCAAGAGTCATAAAATGTTAGTAGGCCTTCTGGCCAGAAGATGATGTAAATCACCTAAACCATTTGTATACGATAAATTTGCAGGAAAGAAACCCTGGTTTTTGATAAGAATCAAAGACTGCTGACTTTGCATCCCCTATTATCCTCTACGTGTAACTTAGGGTATATAAGCCCCTGTTGAAAATAAAGCTACGGGCCTTGCTCACCAACGCTTGGTCTCCCCATGTCATTCTTCCCTTTAACTTCCAGCTGAGTCTCCATCTGGAGCGCGGAACCCACCACACTTACTAATTATGCCTGGGCTTCTAAGACCCACTCGAGAAGGTGTCTAGGGTGAGGCACCTTCCGCTATTCGAGAGGGCGCCTGCGGCCTACGTAAGTGGTGCAAACTTCTTGTCTTGAAGTTTTATTGGTCTCCCGCGTAAACCAAGCTACTCAGCCTCTTTTCTCCACTGAATTTTCCTACTGAGCTATCCTCATTCTATTATTCTTTATATCTCTAATTAGCATATAAATAGTCGCCTAGGCCGTCTCTCCTTCGAATACCCTGGATCAGCTGGGGCTGGTCCCCAGCAAGCCATTTTGCTTTTTTGTATTTCTTTTTTTTGGGGGGGGATGGTCTTCATCCCTGTCTCCTTTACAATGTCATGAACTTCCATCCATAGTTCATCAGGCAGTCTGTCTATTAGATCTAGTCCCTTAAATCTATTTCTCACTTCCACTGTGTAAGGGATTTGATTTAGGTTATTCTTGAATGGTCTTGTGGTTTCCCCCATTTTCTTCAATTTAGTGTAAATTTGGCAATAGAGAGTTCATGATCTGAGCCACAGACAGTTCCTGGTCTTGTTGTTCCTGACTTTATAGAGCTTCTCCATCTTTGGCTGCAAAGAATACAATCAATCTGATTTCGGTGTTGGCCATCTGGTGATGTCCATGTGTAGAGTCTTCTCTTGTGTTGTTGGAAGAGGGTGTTTGGTATGACCAGTGCATTCTCTTGGCAAAACTCTATTAGTCTTTGCCCTGCTTCATTCTGTACCCCAAGGCCAAATTTGCCTGTTACTCCGGGTGTTTCTTGACTTCCTACTTTTGCATTCCAGTCCCCTATAATGAAAAGGACAACTTTTTGGGATATTAGTTCTAAAAGGTCTTGTAGGTTTTCATAGAACCTTTCAACTTCAGCTTCTTCAGCATTACTGGTCGGGGCATAGACTTGGATTATGCGATATTGAACGGTTTTCCTTGGAAATGAACAGAGTTCATTCTGTCATTTTTGAGATTGCATCCAAGTACTGCATTTCGGACTCTTTTGTTGACCATGATGGCTACTCCATTTCTTGTAAGGGATTCCTGCCCACAGTAGTGGATATAATGGTCATCTGAGTTAAATTCACCCATTCCAGTCCATTTTAGTTCATTGATTCCTAAAATGTTGACGTTCACTCTTGTCATCTCACTGGCACTTCCAATTTGCCTTGATTCATGGACCTAACATTCCAGATTCCTATGCAATATTGCTCTTTACAGCATCGGACTTTGCTTCTATCACCAGTCACAACCACAAATGGGTGTTGTTTTTGCTTTGGCTCCATCCCTTCATTCTTTCTGGAGTTATTTCTCCACTCATCTCCAGTAGCATATTGGGCACCTACCGACCTGGGGAGTTCATCTTTCAGTGTCCTATCTTTTTGCCTTTTCATACTGTTCATGGTACTCAGCAACAAAAGGAAATGCATTTGAGTCAGTGCTAATGAGGTGGATGAATTATTATACATGGCCTATTATACAGAGTGAAGTAAGTCAGAAAGAGGAAAACAAATAAAGGACAGAAATGGAATGGACTTAACAGAAGGAGAAGATATTAAGAACAGGTGGCAAGAATACACAGAAGAACTGTACAAAAAAGATATTCACAACCCAGATAACCACGATGGTGTGATCACCCTTCTCAGCCAGACATCCTGGAATGTGAAGTCAAATGGGCCTTAGAAAGCATCACTACAAACAAATGTAGTGGAGGTGATGGAATTCCAGTTGAGCTATGTCAAATCCTGAAAGATGATGCTGTGAAAGTGCTGCACTCAATATACCAGCAAATTTGGAAAACTCAGCAATGGCCACAGGACTGGAAAAGGTCAGTTTTCATTCCAATTCCAAAGAAAGGCAATGCCAAAGAATGCTCAAACTACTGCACAATTGTACTCATCTCACACGCTAGTAAAGTAATGCTCAAAATTCTCCAAGCCAGGCTTCAGTAGTACGTGAACCGTGAACTTCCAAATGTTCAAGCTGGGTTTAGAAAAGGCAGAGGAACCAGAGATCAAATTGCCAACATCCGCTGGATCATAGAAAAGGCAAGAGAGTTCCCGAAAAATATCTATTTCTGCTTTATTGACTACGCCAAAGCCTTTGACTGTGTGGATCACAATAAACTGTGGAAAATTCTTCAAGAAATGGGAATACCAGACCACCTGACCTGCCTCTTGAGAAACCTGTATGCAGGTCAGGAAGCAACAGTTAGAACTGAGCATGGAACAACAGACTGGTTCCAAATAGGAAAAGGAGTATGTCAAGGCTGTATATTGTCACCCTCCTTATTTAACTTATATGCAGAGTACATTATGAGAAACGCTGGTTGGAAGAAGCACAAGATGGAATCAACATTGTTGGGAGAATATCAGTACCCTCAGATATGCAGATGACAGCACCCTTATGGCAGAAAGTGAAAAGGAACTGAAAAGCCTCTTGATGAAAGTGGAAGAGGAGAGTGAAAAAGTTGGCTTAAAGCTCAACATTCAGAAAACTAAGCTCATGGCATATGGTCCCATCACTTCATGGGAAATAGATGGGAAAACCGTGGAAACAGTGTCAGACTTTATTTTTGGGGGGGCTCCAAAATCACTGCAGATGGTGATTGCAGCCATGAAATTAAAAGACACTTACTCCTTGGAAGGAAAGTTATGACCAACCTCAATAGCATATTGAAAATCAGAGACATTATTTTGTCAACAAAGGTCTGTCTAGTCATGCTATGGTTTTTCCAGTGGTCATGTATTAATATGAGAGTTGGACTGTGAAGAAAGCTGAGCACTGAAGAATTGATGCTTTTTGTTTGTTTGTTTGTTTGTTTGTTTTTTAGAATTGATGCTTTTGAACTGTGGTGCTGGAGAAGACTCTTGAGAGTCCTTTGGACTGCAAGGAGATCCAACCAGTCCATCCTAAAGAAGATAAGTCCTGGGTGTTCACTGGAAGGTCTGATGCTGAAGCTGAAACTCCAATACTTTGGCCACCTCATGCGAAGAGTTGACTCATTGGAAAAGACCCTGATGCTGGGAAGGACTGGGGGCAGGAGGAGAAGGGGACGACAGGGGATGCGATGGCTGGATGTCATCACCGACTTGATGGACGTGAGTCTGAGTGAACTCCGGGAGTTGGTGATGGACAGGGAGGCCTGGCGTGCTGCAGTCCATGGGGTCGCAAAGAGTCAGACACGACTGAGTGACCGAACTGAGAAAGATGGTACTGATGAACCAATTTTTAGGACAGACATAGAGAACAGACTTTTGGACACAGGGTGGGAAGGAGAGGGTAGGATGAGCAAAGAGTAGCATGGAAACATATACATTACCATATGTGAAACAGATAGCCAGTGGGATTTTCCTTATGTTTTAGGGAACTCAACCTGGGGCTCTGTGACAACAGAGGGGTGGGATGGATTGGGAAGTTGAGGGAGGTTCAAGAGGGAGGCTGATTCATATATTCCTATGGCTGATTCATGTTGATGTTTGGCAGAAACCAACTGAATATTGTAAAGCAATTATCCTTCAATTAAAAAATAAATAAAAAAAGAAAACCACCATCTGGATTTTCCTATAGGGTTGTGGTGATCATTAGTTCAGAAAATGTAAAAAATAACTGGAAAGAATCCCTGTATGTTACATGTCATCAAATGCAATGTTTGAAAACAGTAACTCAATGCAAGGAAGATCTATTTCCTTAATTAAAAATAATTAATTTAATCAATGTAAAGTCATATACAAAATTTCTAAAAATCATTTATAATTCAAAAGACCTTGAAACATACTTATCGATGCTTTAAGTCTTATAAGAAATGAGGCCATTTCCTTAGGTTGTTATTCATAAACAATAGGCAAAATAAAAACAGAGAATTTTGTATATATATATATATATAGGCCATTATTCATAGACAAGTAGGCAAAATAATAGCAGAGAATTTTATATTTATTTGTCAAGAGTATATAGCATTTATTACATTCTACAAAAATTTTACATTTGATATTCAAATATTTTCTGATTTTAAGAAATTAATTTTTATAAATGAACACCTTCCAATATTAAAGATAGCTCAGGACTTTTTGTATTTAAAGGGTGAGATACAGGCCTTCTGGATAAATGACTACATTTTGGTCTAATCTTCCCCATACAATTATTATACCTTTTAGACAAACTAAGTTTTGTTGTACCCCAACTGACAATAAGACTTAAATCTGGAAGCAAAGTATTTGATCTCGTGTTGTCCTCTCTTACTTTATTACCAAGAATCTTCTTTGATTTGTGGTTAGTTCCTTTACAACTTTTGTTCATCTTCTGGCTTTGATTAGTGTGGTGTTTTTTATTTATACATGGGTTTTTCCTTTCAGTTAGATGTATTATATTCTTGTGATCAATAGAAGGAAAAAGTGTTTGAGATGATGTTTTTCCAAAGGATCCAGTGGGTAAATCTTGGAGATAGCTGGGAAAATGTTGGTTAATTTTACATTCATAGATTGATTTTCTTGAATTTGAATCATCTAGTTTGATAGAATATAGATTGTCTATTGTTATATTCTGATAAGTATCATTTGGACTCTGAGGAGTATTCAATTTTTCAGAATTACATTGAGGTAAGATAGGTAAAATTCCAGGTTTGTTTTGTTTTAAGACTAATCCAGTACCAGGAATAAAAAGTTCTGATTCTTCCTGTTTTGGCAGATGAGTGACGTCTGTGTTTGAAACAGAATGATGTACATGTCCATTCACCGCTCTATCATTCCAAATTAAAGGGTTATATATAACTTGTCCATCAATAGGGCACGAATTGCACTTGTAGAGTAACCAACTGTCAATACATTTCCTATGAAACTTAAAAAAAAGTTATGCTAATGAGAGATACAATATCTTATTTATAATGTATAGTATTCATACACATTTTCCCATATCATTACTGTGTTACTTTTAAAACTTTCATAAATTTGGAAGGTAATACAATTTATCATGTTTTATGGAAATATTTTGAAGAAGTTCTCTTAAAAATGTAGTTGGTTATAGACTGATTGCTATTTTCCACATTAAAATGAAAAGCCCTCAATGGATACCATTTCACTCTTACTTTCTAATGAATATTATTAAATAATAAAAATGTCATAGCCAACTTGTGTTGAAAACTTATATGATGATGGTAAGACATATCATAAATCATAAAAGTTTATTAAAACAACTTTATCTCAGAAAAAACCTGGTTACCACCACATAGTGATTCAGCAACTTTGATTCCAGTGAGTCCATTGAAATAGTAAACTATGTCAAATTAAGCATTTCTGTTTCATCTGAAGAATCATAAGTTAGTATATTCTTTAAGCTTTTTCTTTTTATCATTAACCAAAGTAGACAAAAGTATTTAACTTAAAGTGTCATTTTATGTTTCCTCAGTAGTATATACAGAAATGAATCCTAATTCATAGGAATCCATCCTTGGGAGGCAGACCACCTTCTCAATAGTCTCTGCTATAGCTTTTTACACACACTGTTCAATCTGAACATCTCTGCTCATAATCCAACTAAAAAAGTATAAGGAGAGACTTAAATTGCCATTCCATTTGTGAAAGCTGGCCCTACAGGGAAAGTCAGACTAAAATGCTGTGACTTCTACCTTGTGAGTGCACGGCAGCTGTCTCATATGTTGGCCACGACAAAACGCCTTCAAACAAAGTCGACACTGGTATCCTGGAGCAAGCAGTTTACTGTTCTTTGTGATCAGAAAGAGGGGCAGTGACTTTACCACGTGTTTTGGTGTATAAATTTGGCTAAGTGAGAATAAGCAGAGAGAGATGAATGGTCATATGTGATTATAGATCAGGAAGCAATCAATAGTACAGGTAATAACCTCCATATAAATAATGCAACTGAACCCAATACTTTTTAGAACTGAAGATAATAAGTCTCATGCATTATAAAGCTTAAAAATCTATTGTCTTTGTTAGCCATCTGTATGTCTTCTTTGGAGAAATGTCTATTTAGTTCTTTGGCCCATTTTTTGATTGGGTCATTTATTTTTCTGGAATTGAGCTGTAGGAGTTGCTTGTATATTTTTGAGATTAGTTGTTTATCAGTTGCTTCATTTGCTATTATTTTCTCCAATTCTGAAGGCTGTCTTTTCACCTTGCTTATAGTTTCCTTTGTTGTGCAGAAGCTTTTAAATTTAATTAGGTCCCATTTGTTTATTTTTGCTTTTATTTCCAATATTCTGGGAGGTGGGTCCTAGAGGATCCTGCTGTGATGTATGTTGGAGAGTGTTTTGCCTATGTTCTCCTCTAGGAGTTTTATAGCAGCACTGTTTATAATAGTCAGGACATGGAAGCAACCTAGATGTCCATCAGCAGATGAATGGATAAGAAAGCTGTGGTACATATACACAATGGAGTATTACTCAGCCATTAAAAAGAATACATTTGAATCAGTTCTAATGAGGTGGATGAAACTGGAGCCTATTATACAGAGTGAAGTAAGCCAGAAAGAAAAACACCAATACAGTATACTAATGCATATATATGGAATTTAGAAAGATGGTAACAATAACCCTGTATACGAGACAGCAAAAGAGACACTGATGCATAGAACAGTCTTTTGGACTCTGTAGGAGAGGGCGAGGGTGGGATGATTTGGGAGAATGGTATTGAAATATGTATAATATCATATATGGAACGAGTCGCCAGTTCAGGTTCGATGCACAATACTGGATGCTTGGGGCTGGTGCACTGGGACGACCCAGAGGGATGGTATGGGGAGGGAGGAGGGAGGAGTGTTCAGGATGGGGAACACGTGTATGCCTGTGGCAGATTCATTTCGATATATGGCAAAACCAATACAATATTGTAAAGTAAAAAAAAATCTATTGTCTTGATCTTGAACAAGATGCATCCAATTTCAACATCAACTTCATAAAGAACAAAATTTAGTCATTTCAAACAAAAATACTAAGTTGGAATTTTTTGAGTTGAGCTTTTTCACATCAATGAAACCAGAACAGAATTTTGATGCAAACTATATACTTTCATATATATGAGCTGCGCTAACACAAAGGCTGGTGTTTAGAAAAATACAACCCAATTCACTTTGTCATCTGGTAGGAAGTAAGGTGGATGGTAGGCCATATTAAATATTTCAGGCTACTATGATAAATTGGTAGGTCATAGTCTATGAAGAAACATTTCACATGGGGCATATGCTTACTACTTCAGTACTGTTAGACCATGTAAATGTACTGTAAAGATACCAACCCCATTTTTGTATCCAAAGTACCAACAAACATAATTTAGATTATGCAATGTAAATTTGATGCTGCAAGCAGCTGATAAAACAGATAAATATTTAAAAACAAAAGCTTGGTTTAAAGGTTAGATGCATTCTTGTTATTCAATGGTTATTCAGAATAAAGTTAAAATCTATTCTTAGAAAACTTTATACTTTTCATGACTCTATAGATATACTTCTCATTAACTCTGCAGATAAACTACAAAAATTGCCTTTACCAAGGTCACTTAATTATCAACTAAAAAAAAAAAAACTATGTGTTTCTATTATTTCAGGTGGAACTAAAAAGCCTCTTGATGAAAGTGAAAGTGGAGAGTGAAAAAGTTGGCTTAAAGCTCAACATTCAGAAGATGAAGATCATGGCATCCGGTCCCATCACTTCATGGGAAATAGATGGGGAAACAGTGGAAACAGTGTCAGACTTTATTTTTGGGGGCTCCAAAATCACTGCAGATGGTGACTGTAGCCATGAAATTAAAAGACGCTTACTCCTTGGAAGGAAAGTTATGTCCAACCTAGATAGCATATTGAAAAGCAGAGACATTACTTTGCCAACAAAGGTCCGTCTAGTCAAGGCTATGGTTTTTCCAGTGGTCATGTATGGATTTGAGAGTTCGACTGTGAAGAAAGGTGAGCGCCAAAGAATTGATGCTTTTGAACTGTGGTGTTGGAGAAGACTCTTGAGAGTCCTTTGGACTGCAAGGAGATCCAACCAGTCCATTCTGAAGGAGATCAGCCCTAGGATTTCTTTGGAAGGAATGATGCTAAAGCTGAAACTCCAGTACTTTGGCCACCTCATGCGAAGAGTTGACTCATTGGAAAAGACTCTGATGCTGGGAGGGATTGGGGGCAGGAGGAGAAGGGGACGACAGAGGATGAGATGTCTGGATGGCATCAGTGACTCGATGGATGTGAGTCTGGGTGAACTCCGGGAGTTGGTGATGGACAGGGAAGCCTGGCGTGCTGCGATTCATGGGGTCGCAGAGAGTTGGACGCGACTGAGTGACTGAACTGAACTGAACTGAAACAGTTTTTTATCTTGAAACTCTTTTATTTATTCCATTTTCTCTGCCTAGAACGTCCTTCTATCCCTAATGTTCTCTTGCCTACCTCCACAATATCTCTTAAACCATTAGTTATACAATTTATCATTCTAATAGGTTGAGGTGTGATACCCAGCCAGGGCCACGGAAAATGGAGATGGAGAGCCTTTGTATAGGCTCATTTCACACCCACAAAGCATTTTATAGTCCATAAGAGCTATGGTCTCTGAAGTGTGTGGAGCACCCACAGGGCATGGGCTAGGTATCTACTGTCTACTGGGTTGGACAGAAATCTATCAATCATCTGTCTATCTAGATATAGACATACTATATATATATATATATACATACACACACATATATATATATGTAGGATAGAAATATATATACATAGGATAACATTTTAAATAT
Source organism: Bos mutus (assembly GCF_027580195.1). Taxonomy (NCBI): domain Eukaryota; kingdom Metazoa; phylum Chordata; class Mammalia; order Artiodactyla; family Bovidae; genus Bos; species Bos mutus. The sequence goes on from NC_091618.1 coordinate 126,495,506, forward strand.
ATATATATTACATATATAATGAACAAGGACAATTTTTGTTTGGTTAATTCATTGAAATTGTCTTTTAAAAAATATTTCAATTTTATCCCATTCTTTTAAAATGAACTTTGTTAATGTTTTATAGTGTACCTAATATAGTAATTCAGAGAAGGCAATAGCACCCCACTCCAGTACTCTTGCTTGGAAAATCCCATGGACGGAGGAGCCTGTGAGGCTGCAATCCATGGGGTCGCTAAGAGTTGGACACAACTGAGCGACTTCACTTTCACTTTTCACTTTCATGCACTGGAGAAGGAAATGGCAGCCCACTCCAGTGTTCTTGCCTGGAGAATCCCAGGGACGGGGGAGCCTGGTGGGCTGCTGTCTATGGGGTCGCACAGAGTCGGACATGACTGAAGTGATTTAGCATAGCATAGCATAGCAATATAGTAATTATACATAGTAGGTTTAATTTTCTTTCATTAGTAAGTATGACAAAAACTGTCCTCTAGTAAAGAGGCTGAGTCAGGGTTTTGAAATACAACCAATCCCTTCAACACTCTTCAATAGGGGTGGAGTAGAGGGGCAATAAGAAAAGAAAGACTTGCCAAGGATGACTTTGCAACCCCATGGACTGTAGCCAGCCAGGCTCCTCTGTTCATTGGATTTCCCAGTAAGAATACTGGAGTGGGTTGCCATTTCCTTCTCCAGGGGATTTTTGCGACCCAGGGATTGAACCCACGTCTCCTGTATTGACAGGTGAGTGCTTTACCACTGAGCCACCTGGGAAGTTCCAGTGGCTGATTACTTCAAAGCAAATCTCATAGCTAACTGTATTTTTTCTTTATATTAACTCCTATCAGTTTTAATTTTATATTTATTTTGATGATCATTACTAAGGAAACTATTCTAACTACTATATCCCTAATATAATCTTTGGTAGAATTAATATTAATAATAGTAGACAGCATTATTTGAATATTTACTGTATTAACTTCACATGCACAAAATGTCTATAAGACTGGTTTTATAACTGTCCCCATTTTAAAGATAAAGAAAACTGTTGCAGGGAGGAGTGAAATAACTAGCCCCAAAGTGGCATAGCCAACCTGTGGCTGTACCAGGACTGGATTTAAGCATTCTGACTCCAGAGCTTTGCTCTTCACTTGAATACTATATCATCTAGTACATAATAGTATTTGATCAATACATATTTATTGAATAAAAAAATGAATAAAAACTTATTCAAACTGAAAATTTAAATATTTTCCCAAATACAAATTTCACTGAGAATCTTACTCTTGCTTTTCTTGAAAATGTGGCATCTTTTCCTCTATCTCATCTTTAATATCGACATATTTTACAGTTTTATCCGACCTTTTCCCCAGCGATCTCCATTTTTGATTTCTCTTCTGTAATACATAAAAAGTGAATGTTACTTGGTAATTTGTGGAAACTTTTACCTTGTGCATTAAAATCAGTAAGATGCATATCAGTAAAATAATAATGTAGATAAAGACTCATCATTTTAAAATATAGCTTTGTAACACATTAAAGAAATTGCAAATTATTAGTCATTCTTATTGGAGAAGGCAATGGCACACCACTCCAGTACTCTCGCCTGGAAAATCCCATGGACGGGGGAGCCTGGTGGGCTACAGTCTATGGGGTCGCTAAGAGTCGGACACGACTGAGCGACTTCACTTTCACTTTTCACTTTCATGCATTGGAGAAGGAAATGGCAACCCACTCCAGTGTTCTTGCCTGGAGAATCCCAGGGACGGGGGAGCCTGGTGGGCTGCCGTCTATGGGGATGCACAGAGTTGGACATGACTGAAGCGACTTAGCAGCAGCAGCAGCAGTCATTCTTATACACTGTTGCACAGCTACTCTAACATTACTTTTAAAGGTAAAATTTTAATCTATTAATCAATAATGGTAATTGTGGATGTTTTATCTTGTGTAGTAAGTTCAGAACCAGGAGACACTTATTTACTTGTTAAATTCAAGTGATGTAAGACATTTTAAAACCATAAATCATCGTTAGTAATAAGTCATTCGGTGTGTTGAGATCTTTTTTTTCAAAATGAATTTTCAAGCTTGATGGCCATTAATTTCTGTCCTTATATACGATATCATCACATATTTGTTATTGTGTTGAATTTTATAAATTACTGATGTAAGAACCAATCGCCTAGAAAACCTTATGAAAAAGTTATCCAAAAAATCTTGGTCTTTGGTTTTTATTCAGACATAGTCAGCTCTATTCCAGAGTGTTATCTATTCTTAGATTTTACTTAGATTTACAATGGGACAAATACAAACACTATATGAAATTCAAGAAGGATACTGTACCTCACGAAACATAAATGAGTGAGAAAGATGGCAGCAGCTATCAAAACAATCCTGGCATAAGTGATATTCTATACATTTGGTACACCTAAAAATGCAAAACACCAAAACATACAGGAAAAAAAAAATCCAGTTATTTTGATGGTTTTTGGTGAAAAACTCTGGTCAAGATTTCCTGGGAACTATGCAGATAATGACAAGGCCCATCTTAAGTCTCACCTATATTAGTTCCCTGCTGCTACTGTAACAAATTACAAATTTAGCAGCTTAAACAACACTATATTATCTTACAGTTTTGTAGGTTGGAAGTTGGACATGGGTCTCAATGGGTTTCAAATCAAGGGGTCCACAAAAGTTGCATTCCTTTTTGGAGGCTATAGGGGAGATCTGCTTTTCTGTCCTCTCTTCTAGAGGCTTCCCACCTTCCTTAGCTTAGTTTGTGTCCCTTTCCTCCTCAAAGCAAGCAATGCAGTATCTCTCTGTGCCTTCCTTCATAGTCATGTATCCCTTTCGATTGTCTTCTTTGCCACCCTCTTCCACTTTTAAGAACCCTTGTGATTATACACTGAGACCAGGCAGTGCAGGATCATCTCCTTTTTTCAAGGTCAGGCAGTCTGAATTTCACCAAACCTTAATTCTCCTACAACATGTAACCTAACATACAGGTTCTGGGCATGAAGATGTGGATATATTGGGGAAGGTATTATTTTGCCTACCACCCCCCACCTCACCATGATGTCTTCCTGGAATACCTTATCCTGAATCTACCTCTTTCTCTAAGTTCCTTAGGTCCAACAGCCTATTAGATATTCTATCATTTGATTACCCAGTGTTTCCCTACGATTTCCTGAACGCTAGAGTTATACTTAGTAGAAAGATTCTTGAAAACAGAATTGTATTATATTCCCTCTCTTCCCTCACAAAATGGAAAAACCTATATGTATAAAAAAATTTGAAAAACTATTGATATGATAAAAATTTTCATTTTCAGCCAAATTCAATCTAAACATATGTTACTTAAATAAAATTTTGGCACAAGCAGAGAGTTCTAATTTACTTGCCACAATATTCACCACAAAATAACATTTCAAGCAATATAATAATGTTATTTTCTTACTCAAGTTGTCAAAGATTATTTCCAAGAGAAATTTGGGAAAATATATCCTTCAGATATCTTAGAAACAGCAAGTATTAATTTATTCATTAATTTATATACACAAGAAAGATTCTTAATAACATCTGAGCAATGGTGTAACTTATTCAATACATAAGATTATGCTGAGCTAGGAAAAGTTAAGCATCTCTGTATTGATATATATATGATATTTTTGAAATTAAAAGATAATAAGTATTAATAGCTATATTATAAACTTTAATGAAGAAAGAACTGAAAAGCTTTATAGTTTATCTTGCCTCTTATTCAAACCATTACTAAACCACTGGAAATAGTTCTTTCAGGGTAATGCCTGAAATCTTAGTATTTGAGGGAGTGGAATAGTGCATTCTTTAATTTGTAAAAGAAAATTGATATGGATGTGAATAATTGTGAACCAAATTCATATAGAAGAAGTTATTCTGAGAGTGTGGAACAGCAGGCAAGGAGCTGAACAGTGGAAAATGCCTAGATTGAAGGGTAGTAGGAAGAATTACCCACGGGGACAGAAAGTGCAGTCAGAGGGACAGAGAACACTGTCATTAACAAAAACAAGATAATTTACCAAAGCCACTCACACGTTAACCATCTGAGGAACACATCACTATAAAGGCTGAAAATTTTACACTGTGACATTCGCCTGTCCTTATTCCCCACCTGAGCTATTTCTCCCAACGTACTTTTCCAGGCGTTATCTTAGTCCCTTATTCTTCTTACTCACCCCTCCTGAAAAAATTCAGATTGCCAAAACGATGACTGCTAGTGCCAAATATCAAGTCTTTCCTTTTTCTAGAATTTTCTTTAACCAACATTCCAGAAACTGTCTGAACACTTCCTGCTAAACCTTATAAAAATTCTGCCCTTTTTCCTCAAGTGAAAAGGCTCCTTTGGAGCTTTCTCAGGCTAGCTGTTTTCCAATAAAGACTTTTGCGAACAGTGCTCTGGATGATTTGTTTTTATGTGACACACTGAGAAAACAAAGTATTAGAACAGTTCCAAGAGGGAGGTATCATTAACTGTTGGGGTGATAAAAACAGGTCTATAGTTTTATGAGAGGGTTTAACAAATATATTAATTGGACTCATCATAATGTAATTTCAGGAAGACTGCATTTTAGAAAATTTTTAACAAAGGTTGAAACAAGATATTTTCTTCTTCACATACATTTAACTTTTAAGATTTTAATTATGAAAGAACAATTTTATAAGCATAGAAATTAATTGATATTTTACTGTGGGACTTGTGGGAAAGTTTGAGGATTACTTAAAAATAATGAAAATTTCCTTCTCTCCTAAGTATCTTGTTGTGGTGGTTTGAGATGTAAAAGAAAACAAAACATGCATCATTGCAGTTTGGAGTTGGGGGGAAATTAACTTCAGTTGATCTAGTCAATATCCCTCTGGCTCAGTCCTAGAAGTTTTTGGCAATGACTTCATAGGTGGTTCAAAGAAAATTACAGGGGATGAGAGGTCTCTGTAGCAGGGCTCTGAGCTTGCAAACTGATTTAAGCCAAATTATAAATCCTGTGTTCAGAGCTTCCAAGAAAGAATGCTACTTCAAACTCACAGTCTATACCAGAATGCAAAGTTAATACTCTGTGTGAGGAAAGGAAACAAACAACTGAAATTTCTGAGGTACAGGGATACATCTATGAGGTACACAGATCACTAGTCTGAAAATCCTGAATAGGCAGCCTAATCCTATATAGGGCAAACACAAACACAAGACAAAACAAAACCCAACCCCTCAAACAAAGCAAAACAAAATAAATAAATAAATAAATAAAGGAAGAAAAGAAGTTTAAATGACTAGTACTCTAATGTTCAAAGTTTTCTAAAATAAAAAAAAAAAAAGACTACAAGCTTATAGTTTTACTAACTGATACTTACTTGTAACACTTCCCCTCAAGTGGAAATTGTTGACAGTTATTACAAGGAATTCCAAGATGCTTGTCTAATCGTTCTTTCTCAGCTGCAGTCACCAGTTTGTTAGAGTTTTTGAATTCCTCTAAAATAAGATTTAATGGTCCAAAGTCTTTCCTACACAGAGGACATTTCAACATGGAAGAGTTCAATGGCACATCCTGATAATTAGCTAAGATCTTCATACATTTTATATGAACACTATTGCCACAGCCAAACCTGTTAGAAATAAAATCCATGTTTACCATTTGTATGCAACAAAGTTTATTTACATAAATAAGTTTTCTGTGCTACCATTTTTATTTCCCATAAAAATGGATTCGGAACTGATCATTTATAGCCTGATTACAGACATAAACGGGGCTTCCCTGCTGGCTCAGTGGTAAAGAACCCACCTGCAGTTCAGGAGACATGGGACACGGGTTTGATCTCTGGGTAAGGAAGATCCCCTGGAGGGGGAAATAGCAACCCACTCCATCATTCTTGCCTGAAAAATCCCACGGACAGAGGAGTCTGGTGAGCTATAGTCCAGAGTCACGAGGAACTGGACGCAACTGAGGAATTAAGCACACACACACATAAATACTATCTTATCTATCTAGTCTAATTTATCATATTTAATTTAGTATATCAGAATTCCAGACAAAATGCTCCCCATTTCAATGAAATTGGCCGTAAAAGATTTTGCATCATTATGTTTTTCATTTTAAAATTGAGAATGAATACAGTCTTGGCAAAGAGGAAAATTATAATAATAATTATTATTTTTAAATAAAAATTGTTACTGAGAGCAGAGGTGCCATCTTTTTTTCTAGAAATTACACTAACACGAATGTGGTAGTACCTAGTTAATATCTGCTGAGAGAAATAATATTTGGGGAAATAGTTAATAATTTCAAAATATGCAAAGGAAGCAGCTATGTAAAAAAATACAATGTGGATGAAAATTTTAGTAAATAACCAAGGAAAAAAGAGTTAAAAAGTTAAATACCAAGTGGTTGCTCAAACTTTCCATGTCCAACTTTATAGTGCCTTTAAGAATAGTTGAATACAAAACTCTTAATAAGCATTTATGTATAAGTGGAATTTTGAATTATTTAGGTTTAAAGATAAAATTTAGAAAAGCTGAAGAGAATTTTTTTTATCATTTTAAAGTAAAATAATCATTACTTTCAGAAAACTTTTTGTAACCACTCTAAGCAATGGCATTTGTTCATGCTAAGCCATTTCAGTCATGTCCGACTCTTTGCAACCCCATGGACTGTAGCCCACCAGGCTCCTCTGTCCATGGGATTCTCCAGGCAAGAATACTGGAGTGGGCTGCCACGTGTTCCTCCAGGGGATCTTTGGGTCCCAGGGATCAAACCTGCGTCTCACATCTCCTGCATTAACAGGTGGCTTATAAGCCATGGCATTTGTTCATGTGTATAAAACAAAAACATGAAAATTATCTACTTTAATTACTTAAAGTGAAAAGGGAAATAAAGTAGAATTTATTTTTTAATTTTCACCCTTTAAATGTAGCCAGAAATATTTAGAGTAAGAACAGGACCTCTTTAAACAGATATGTTAGGAAATAAAAGGCCAATTAAATATGATTGCTTAAATATGTATTATTTTTCTGTCAACATGTTTCATAACAATATATTATAAACACATTAAATTAGAATTTTTTCATAAGTTTGTAGAATCTAAGGAAAACTCATATCACCTGCAAAAGGTGACAGGAAGCTTTTTCTCTAAAAGTACTTCTTGACAAATAGAGCAGATATCATCTGAACCAATCTCCTTCTGTTTAATGTAACCGTCTTCTTCAGTCTGTGCATTTTCATTGTTCATTTCTCGTTGGGGAGTTTGAACTCGATGTATTCCCTGAAGCAAACCGTTGATTTCTCTTTCCACAAGACCTAACTGCAAAGCAGCTAGTGATAAATTCCAAAGTATTAAAATTTGATGGCAAATTGGAGATACAGAAACAACTTAGGCTGAAAGTTAGCATGTTTTATTCCAAATATCAGAAAGACAGACTTGGTTGAATTATTACACTGACATTTACTATTTTTGTATTCCTTTCAGAGCCAAAAGGTCAGAAAAGAGTTATTTATAAAAATAATGGAAGTTATCTCTTATCTTCTTGTTACTGTAAAGAGTTGGTACAACCAGTACCTTATAAACATTTCAGATTAATTATATGACAGTGTTCATCCTTGGATTGGTGCTGTAATCATCTCTTACATGTTTATCTCTTATTCAAAAATGAATACTTTATCAACATACAAGAGTATGAAAAGAAATGGGTGCAAATTCAGAAAGGGGAAGAGATACTTGAGTAGTTAGTGTAATTAACATTTGTTAGATGAGTAAATAGACAATGAGAGAGCAAGACTCCACTGTGCCTATTTTCCTTTCCCAGTTTTACGCCCCTACAGGAGCATCTTGGTAGCCACACCCTTCACAGCTTTGGTCAGTATTCCTGGGGACAACCTATGAGGAATGTATTATCTACAGCCTGGGATGTGCAGTTTCTGAATTCTGAGTTTTCTGCATCCTGCTGTCCAACTTGGCGCTCTCGGTGCATGTAGTTTTAGCTCAAGGCATCCCAGATTCCTTTTTTCCTCTGGCCCATTCCCATGTTCTTTTCTCTTCCTCTCTCCTTACATGCCATCATTAAAATGCCAGCTGTTATTGGCCCCCCTGAGTTCTAGTCATTTTATACATTCTTTAATACACATAGATTAAAAATCACTTGCAAGATAATGAAAAGCTTCATTTTCCCCTAAAAAAATTACCACTTACACACTAAAAATACTGAAAACATCACGGTTACATTTGACTATACTCTGTTCCTTGTCTAAGGTAGGGTGGCAGGTGGAATGTGGGAGGGTATCATATTTAATTAACCATTACTTTGGAGGATGAGGGCTATTTGTCACAGAGACAGAGCAACATCTGCTCCCTAAAAAATGAGGAGGAAAATGAAGAACAAAAGATTTCTCCACAGTAGCAGAAATATTGAATCATAAAATTTCGTAAGACAAGCTGGCTACAAAATATTCTCTGTGGTACAACATGAATCAGAGAATAAAAGGGAGAAACAAACTCTTCTGAAATTAATTTGGAAAAATTGATGTAAGAGACTATGAAAGAATCCTCTTTAATAACAGGGAAGAGTAAGACAGTTAACGTTATCAGATATCACAATCTATTATAAAAACAAGAAAGTATATACAAAACTCACTAAAGAATAAAAATTATGAAGAAAGGTTGAAAAGAAGCACTATTTATTAGCTGTTACTGAGATAACTAGGTAAAAATATGGAGAAAATTAAACTAATTTAAAAAAACCAATCTCCAATTTATACCAATACAGCTACATATGGATGCCATAAGGAAAAATAAAAATAAAATGAAAAAGCTAGCAGAAAAAAAATCTCTAAAATACTATGGAAGGACAACTTTCAAAGTATCAAAACAATACACACAAAAAATAAAAATAGTAAGATTTAGTAACACAAAAACCTACATATATGTGACAAAACTTAATAAAACCATATGAAAAAGAATTATGTCATTAGGAAAACATTTGCAAAGAAGGGTAAACCTTATATTTAGGAAGAGCTTGTAGTTTTACTCCAATAAATAAACAGCCAAAGTACTATTTACACATGTAGTACAAATAAGTCAATAGAAGATATTCAATTTCATCAATATCAAGGAAAAGTGGGTTAAAATCAAAATGAGTCACAGATATAGAATAAAACCTAAATAAAAGGTAATAAATAAATAAAGGGCTATGTTTCATTTGCCCTATATTATATCAGGGCATTTTAGATTCTAAAGGTATGTCAGATGTATGAAATAATGAAAACTATTTTCTTAATTTTCTGGGAATGAATAGATTACTATGAACTTTGTATCTTTTCCTACTTTGTGTGACTTAGTCTTTTTTCCTAGTATTATAGAAATATCTCAGTTTTTCAAAATTTTCCATGTATCTTTATTTACTTTGGAGACTTAAAATATGCTGTTAAATATATGTAGTATGTTAAATATGACTAAAGCATGAATCCAAAAAGCAAAACTGGCAGAAAACTGATATATGCTGAAGTCATAAATCAGCAAAAGTACTGCTATAAAGCAATACTTACGGGTGACAGACATAAAATAGTAATACTTACAAAAGGAAAAACCCTCAAACTCACGGATATGGAGAACAGATTGATGGTTGCCTGAAGGTGTGTAGGTGTGTAGGAGGGTGGCTAGGAGGTAAGAGAAATGGCTGAAGGTGGTCAAAATGTGCAAACTTCCATTTGTAAAATAAATTAGCCATGGGAGCATAATGCACAGCATGGTGACTACAGTTAATAGTACAGTTAATAGTACTGTGTTGCGTATTTGAAAGTTGCTAAGAGAAAAATCTTAAAAATATTCATTACAAGAAAAAAGTTATAATTGTGTGGTTTTGTAATCATTTTGCAATATACATATACAATGAATCATTATGCCGTACATCTGAAATTTATATAATGTTTTATGTCAATTATATCTAAATAAAAACAATAGTACTTTTACTCCAAGATCCAATTAATGATTTAGGCTAAAGAAATAACTGAGAGAAGAATAAGTTTCATATACAAGGAATATAACAGGAACAACTATACTCCAATAAAAATTAATTAAAAAATCAATAGAAATGAGTCATGATAAAAAAGAATATAACGGGTATTTAGAAATAAATGCCAAACAGGAGAACGTTAAATAAATTATGACTATAATACTCTGAGTATATCATAATTCATTTAACATTCACTGACAACTTGGAGAGACTACATAGCATTGAAAGTGTTTATAAAGTAACAGTGTGTGATAAAAGCAGAACACAGAATTCCCACATTTACATTTATTTTCTGTAAATACAAATTCAAAAAAAATAGAAAATAAATATTTATTATATCTTTGTGGTTGGAATTAAAAATTTTTTCGTTAAGTGTGGTTTTTATTTTATCCATAAATATTTAACTGAAAAAAGGAATAGATGGGATTTACTAGACATTGCATTTAGAAAAAACTCATTAGGTAATAAAGCTAGGTTTTGCTGGGAAATATTTGTGGGGTGATGGGAAAAATATTCAGTGTTCAAAAACTGATATTTTTATGAAAAATTCCTATGTAACCATCTTTGTGCTCAGTTCACAAGTCGTGTCTGACTCTTTGTGCCCAACCAGGCTGCTCTGTCCATGGAATTTTTTAGTCAAAGATACTGGAATAGGTTGCCATTTCCTTGTTCAACCATCTTTGTAGGTCTTCAAAAATAAAAGTAAGTCTCAGGTTTCTGGAATGCAACACTAATAATTGTTTCCAGATTTGTTTTAGAAAAGAATCTATGAATCTATGAACATCTATGAATGATGTTCAAAATGTTTCTACTTCATTATTAATAACCTTCTTCTCTACATTTATATACTTTACATAATATTAATGAATAGCTGTTTATAGCTTTCTTTGGATTACTTTAATTTTCATGCATGTTTGTTCGAACTTTCATTTAAATGATAAATTTCAACATTATTGAGACATACTTTCTTTGAATATTTGTACACAAAGGATTCTCTCAATGTTGAGTAGCTAAAATATCTTTTAAATATTATATAAAATACTTTTAGTAGGAAACATAATTTTTTAAAATTCATATATAGGATCACATGTAAGCATTTACAAACTTTCCTACTACAGGGATACTTGTAAATAAAAAGAATGACATGATTTCTGCCTTCAAGAACACAAAGGATAATATGATACAAAATATTAGATTTATCCATATGAAATTACTATTTTCATAGATGAAAAAATATTGGCAATTCATCTGATTCAATTTATTAAAAAATAACCTAGCAGAGCTCTCAACTAAAATGCAGTACAATAAATATTTGTTGAATATAATTGGGTAGAGTTGTACTGTCCAATACAATAGCCATTGGTTACTGAGCACTTGAAGTATGGATAGTGTGACTGAAAAATTGACTTTTAAATGTTGTTTTATTTAAATTTAAATGGAAGACCAATAATCTATAGTTTTTGGAAATTTAGAAGTATAACAATTTATGTGTTATCTAAATCTATTTTTCAACTGAATATTTTATGATGTCTAAATGCAGATCAAGCATTTCTAATGAAAATACACTCAATTCAGTGTCTGAGTTGAGATGTACTGTAAGTGTAAAAGACACTATTTCATAATTTTTATATTGATTACATGCTGACATTTTTATGTATTGGGTTAAAATAAAATATATTATTAAGACTAATTTTCTTATTTCTTTTTACTTTTTATAATATGTTTACTAGAAAATTATACATGTGCTTCACATTATATTTCTAACGGGCAGTGTAGTATAGAAGCTTGTGACATGATATAAAAAATAGTGTAGAGGATGTGAACATTTAACTTCAAGCAGAACAGAGAAATAGAGAAGAAAACAATATGCATGAACTCATACAATCAATCATTGTGTAAGAAGGACTGGGAGAGGATGAAGTGAAGAGTAAGTGACATTTCAGAAAGAACCTTTTGTCTACAATGTGAAGGAGCCAGCAACAAAGTGCAGGTGCTGGAAACAAGGAGGCCACTGAGAATAGTACTAACGGCTGATGAAGTCTGGCCGAAAGTGAGAAGGAGGAGAGGTGAGAGCACAGTTGAGAAGTAGGGACGATGTAACATAAACAGGATTTGTACCAGAGAAGAGGATGAGAAATGAAAAACCAAGGATGCCAAAGCTTCTAGCTTTGAGACTAAGAAAAGGGAAAGTCAGTATGTGAGTTGGAGAATAGGACAGGGGAACACATATGGGGGAACTGAGTACTCAAAATGCCCGTGGGACCACCAAAACTGCGCTCCTCAGAAGGCAGGTGGAAATACGGGTTTCCTGATGAGATGCAGAAATCACATTTACAGAGGTAACAAGGGGAAACAGGAAATGTGAGACATTTCTAAGAAAATATGTGGTGGCGATGGTTTGGTTGCTAAGTTGTGTCCAACTCTTTTGTGGCTCCATGGACTGTAGTTCGCCAGGCTCCTCTATCCATGGGATTTCCAGGCAAGAATACTGGAGTGGGTTGCCATTTCCTTCTCCAGGAAATGCAATTTCCAGGCCCATGAATCAAATCTATGTCTCCTGCTTGGCAGGTGGTCTCCTAAATTGCTGGCAGTTTCTTTTACTGCTGAGCCACCAGGGAATGTGTATGTGGAGAGAAGAATATAAAGGAAAAATGCCTGTGAAACACTAATATTAATTTATTGTCTATTAGAACTTATAAATGTCTACTGTTATTGTGCTTATAAAATAGTTTGAGGGGAATGAACTTGCCTAAATAGAATCTATACCCTGAATTGGAAAAAAAACTAATTATTATTTTAATTTTAATGAATATTATAGACATTTATTAATAAATTTAAAAATGCCTGTGTAGTTTTTGGATTAATCTAGTATAGGTTAGATAAATCTTTGCAGGAAACACTTTGATAATGACAGAATCTTTATTGTAAAATGTACAAATCTAATTAACCTGTAATAGAATTATTTTTCTTTCTTTTTTATTTTTGAGGATTCTAGAATTTATTTTTAAGTTGAAAATTATAAAAATTTTCATATGCCTGACTTTAAACTCAATTTACTAAGTTTACTTCATTAGAATTATTTTACTCTAAAAAACATACATTTTTGCATAAAACTTGTCAGTAAATATTTTTTAAAAAATTATGTATCATGTCAACTGTGTATTTGTGGGATCTGAACAATTTGTTATTTTTCTCACAATTAAAATAAAATTAGATAAAGAAACTACTCTGAACTCTTGCTTAGAATACATAGGGAAAGTCTACTGAAAATCTGTCAATTATTTCATCTCATTTATTATTAAGTGCTTTTTAATTTGAAATGTCATATAAAGTTACATTTTTTTGTTATATATAAAATGTTCCAATTGTCTTAAATGTAACAAACTGCATTACAGACAGCTGTCAGATCACCTAGAAAAATAACTGCCTAAATTTAGAATATGTCTAAATAAAAAATTTTTTAATTTGTTAACTTTAAATTAGTAAAAACACACACACAAACATAACTTACATTCATGATTCCTTGGGAGCCTGAATTTTTTCAACAAGACCCTAATATCCAAAAGTAGAAAACCAAAATTAAACATTTATTTTTGACATAACCTCAAAAGGTATTACTAATTTTAGAATAGGAATGGCATTACAGAATTTACATTGCTGAACACATTAGGTATAAATATAAAATTCTCATCATTTTCTGTTACAAGACATTAAATTTATGTTTTCAAATAAGTATGTGAAAAACACATGATCCATGGAAACAAAAGGCATTTGCAATAAAGAGATTTGTCAGAGAGAGTCCATATATTTCTTTATGACATAGAGTAGTTCACAAAGAAAGGTTAGTGAGGGAATCTAAGTATTCACAGCACTCCTTTTAAACTGCCTTGGAAGCTTCCTTGGAGTAGGAAATGGCAACCCACTCCAGTATTCTTGACTGGAGAATCTCATGGACAGAGGAGCCTGGTGGGCTACAGTGCATGGGGTCACAAATCGGATACAACTAAGCAACTAACACAGAAGCTTCCTACTCCTGGAAATGGAGGAATTTTCTAGATAATTCCTGTTTTCCTATACATATCACTTTTAATGTATGACAGAAAAATACTTTCAAATATTATCAACTAAAATGGAATATGACTCTTAAAAAAGTGGGAAGCATATTTTAAATTCTTACTTAAATATATTAAATATACATTAGTATATTAAATACTTGGATTATATTTCCACGAAATTTATGGTTAATATACTGCAAAAAATGTTACATTACATAAAAATCAGAACTGAACACCCTTGCCCTAAGGAAACTGGTATAAAATAAAAATGGAAAAAATCTATTTTATGTAAAATAATAAAACCAAATTGCAAGCTTTGAAAGGTCCATAGGTGGAGGGAGTTTTTTTTGTTTTTCATTTCTGGGATCCCCTACAAACAGGTTCTGACTCTAGAGGAAAAATTCTAGATTTGACATAAGTAATCTAAAGTAGAGTCCTACTTCAGTTTTGAAAATTCATAGTCAAATGGTTACTGAAAAGGAATGTAATAAAATTTTTAACAATCATAATGAACTAGGTAATTATCACCACTGACGTGAATCAAGGAGATTTATTGTTAGATTTCACCTTTGTACATAATAAAAATCTAAACATTGATTTTTTTTCTTATTAAAAACAATAACATTACAAACATGTAGAGGTGGTAGTATGTTTCTCAATTTAAATCTTACTTAATTTTTGGGTTGAAATAAAATGCCCCAAACTATATTGACTATATTGACAATCTATGATCATTTTACCTTTATATTTTCTCAACACCAAATTTCTTTAATCTCACGGAACTCAAACCATGAAAAAGGCAAAATATGTAATAAAACAAGATGTTTCTTTGTGGAAGAGCTTCATTACAACATCACTTACCAGCATATGTGCTTACAAAGTTCCCCTCCTTTCAGAAATGTGGAACAATTACAAACATGAGGATTTCCCAGAGAAACCTTCAAAAGAAAAATGCATACTTAAAAAGAAAAACCCTCAAGTCAAATTTTAGATTATAGAGTAAAATTAAGTTAATAACTGGATTAACAGAGATTTCAGCTCATAGTTCAGGTGACTCCAAAAGGCTAAATACAGCCTACTTGGGACATCGTAATTCTTGACACCAGTCTAATTTTCCACTTCCATGTTCTTTGCCTTGCTCAACAAATTGTATTGTCAGCTAAGATTGTTTTTAAGAGTCCTATGTTTAGGCAAGTGAAAAGAAATCTAATTTTAAAAGCTTGAAAGAAAAATCTATAGAATTTTAACTGAAAGGAAATTCTACTTTGCAGTGTAGCTAAAGGCTTTTAATAATGGAGTACTTTCCGGGTTTTTGTTTTGTGCATATATTTCAATTAGTGACTGTATTTAATTTTACTCACTAAGTCTATACTGGCTTAAACTATTTATTAAATGCCCTAAGTGTTGTAAAGTGGGGAAAGGATGTCTGAGATAAGCATAGGTTATCTTACGCATGACATTAACTTAATAATTAAATTTATCATTAAAATAAATTTACATTAATTTAAAATAAAATAAATTAAAATAAATAAACTTAATTTAATAACATTAAATTAAAAGATTCCAGGTTAACTTCTGAGAGGTAGAGAGGTGGCTGATTTTTGACTGATGAGAGCAGGATATGTGAAAATTAAATACCTGTTCAGCAAAATTAAAAAGAATTTTTATTCATCAAGAACTGTCAAAGGAATCGCCATTTAATCCACACTTTAAAAGTGTCTCGTTATAGCTTCCGAGAGACAAAAAAGTAAAGAAAATCCAATTTTATTTATCCAGCAGATATATACGGCTTGTAAACAGATTGGACGATTTTCATTTCATCTGCGTTACAAGGCTAGTGACTGCTAATGGATCCAAGAATTTACGTAAAAGCAAACCATATACTCAAATAAAACCTGCTGTGTTTTCAAGCCCGAAGATCAAGGGGCATCATCTTAGAAGAGCTGGATACGATTTGGAGCCTTAACCTTCAATAACGTAACTTTTCTGACAAATGCTATTTTGCTCGGCAATGCGCACGTCTTTAAAGTCTGGAACACTCGCGGGTGAGGTTCGGCAGCGACTAGCTACATACAAGGTGGGTCTGGGGGGACTGGGCGGGTCCGCCTGGCTGGAAGCCGAGGCGAGCTGGGGGCGGTAGTTACTCTGAAATCCCTGTTTTCCGGTTCCTCCTCTCTCAGCAAAAAGGCGGTGGGGCCCATCTCTCGGAGGAGGTAGATGCTGCTACTCAGCGCTTGGTCTTGTTGCCAGCTGAGGCGGTCTATCAAGTGTTTTCGCCTCTCAGAGGCTTTACAGCCCCCGCGAAGCATCTTGCCCGGGTTAGGGCGAAGGCAGCAGTTCAGCCAGGCTGTCGGAGTCGCCAGCCGGTCTCCATGACAACCGCGTGCCTGTCGGTTGCATGGTGACGGTATTCGGGCTCCCCGGTATCCCGGCGTGCCTTGCGCTGACGTGTGGCTTTGAGAGATCACACCCGCCTCCACTCCATCCAGAAGCAACAATCTTGACCGCGGAATGTTTCTAATCCCCAACGCTGGCGGTCGAAGACATCGCTGTCTAATCTCTCGCGTTCCTTCTGCTGGTTCCTCACAGGCGGGGCTCGTGAATTCTTTGTTAGGACAGTCGCACAACCCGGTTACAGTTAGGTCTCTGGATGCTAAAATTATCTCTTAATGATTCACTGTTTTTATCCGAAAGACGTTCCACAAACATTTCCCAATTGCTCACTAGGTGCATAATCAGAATTAATCGCTGGGGGAAGATCAATGATGTGGAACACAGCATTCTAACCTGGAAGCTAGACTCTTTAAGTAGGGATGTATGTGATGGTGTTGTGCTCAGCATGTTTATACTGCATGTTTGGGTAGGGATGGGTGTTGGGCGGCAGGGGTGGGTGCAGAATCCATTGCCTCTATGCCCTCTAAACTTACAAATACCTATTTAAGGAATAAGGTATGTAATGTTCACCGGATAGTTCAAATTGTCTTTGAGCTTTGTTACTGCGTTCAGTAGGACAGCAATAAAGTATGAGTCAAGTGAAGAAGCCATATTACTGGAATCTGTCTTTAAAAGTGAAATCAAGAAATGACCAGTTGTGGCCCAGTAACATAAAAATGAGGGATATTTGTCCTATTTTATCATGGAAGGAACTCACAACTCGGTATGTCAAGAGCAGGAGGAGAAAATGGTCAAAGGCCCTGATATGAAAGAAGATGATAGAAATAGCAGCTTTCACCTGTGAGACAACTGAATAAACAGCATCCAATCCTAGGTCTAAGATTTTAACTTAATTTTATCTCTACTCTCCTATTCTGACTAACAACAACTAGCATACATGTACCATACTCCCAACTTTACCATCAATTTAATGGTGCTAGATGTTAAAATAAATATTACATTAATACATTAAGAAAAAATCTCATATCCAAACCAAAAGAAATTATAAATTGAATTTTTAATTTATTTATTAATACTTAAAAGGACTCAAAATAAAAGACAATCTGCACTGTATGATGAGTAAGGTTTCAGAGTGAAGGCACTTTATTCAATCACCATTTCTCTCCTCTCTCCATGTACATAGATGTCTCCATATAGATTACACATGTATTTTGTATATAGCTATTTAAGAATTACTCTGAAGAAACTTAAAAAAAAACAATAGCAAACAATTGTTAAAATTATTTTGTAAATAAGTAAAATTGTTTTATTATCATAATTAGGTAATCATACTTGTTACATGTGTAAGTGATACACACCATTCTCAAAAGTTTGTGTCCTTAAGACACAACTGTCATGTCAACTGAATATAGGTTCATAAATTCTATTGGGGAAGATGATGACAGTAACAGTATTCACATTTATTGAAATTAAAAAGGGAAAGAACAGATTGCTAAACAGAACTTTAGTCTAGCTGTAAGACATTTGTTTTTGTATCTGTCAGTTAAGACGTCAAAAACGTTTTTATAGCCAGGTTACTATCCCATATGTTTGCTTAATCTCTTAAGAGTATTTTACAGGGGTAATATTTTGCAAATATTAAATAAGGGAATTGTTCCCCTCCAAATTATATTTTGAAGCATATTGCCCAGGAAAGAGGGAAGTGGTTAGTGCTAGAAAGTCACTGATAAGTCATTTGAATTGCATGAACTAAGTTTTAGGCTCTTCAGCAATACAATTTGATTATAAAAGAAAGGAATTAAAAAATTATTATAACTTCAGATTAAGATATAAAAAACTGGGCCTAGAGTATTATGCTTGGGAACTGTATGAAAGAGAATGCCCTGAGTGGGTAGGAAGAAGAATAACAGAAGTCAGTGGAAAGTCAGCTCCCAGTCTCAACACGGTGGATGTGTCCTTTGGGGTAAGAATGTGGAGTGGGTGGAGGGATGGATTGAAACAATGAGCTGGGTTTATGGACTAAGAACACCTGGTTGTGTGTGTGTGTGTGTGTGTGTGTGTGTGTGTGTGTGTGTGTGTAGTATGCTTGTTTCTGGAATAATGTTAGGGAGGTACAGGGTAGTAGGAATCTTAGGCTTCTGGCTTAGGGCCCTAACACATGATAAGCAATATGCAGAGGTGCTGGTGGAAGACAGGTAAATGAACTGGATGTAATGCCCTGATTCTCAAGGGGGTAAAGATATACAATGAACATAGGAATCTGTTTACTTCTAGAGAAAGGGCACAAAATAAAGACAATATTAATGAATGCAGGAATCAATGACCTCAAGAATGGAAGGAAACAGAACCAAGAACTCTTGTGGGAAGCACAACATGATACTTTCTATTAAAATAAATCAATAGGTCTAGCACACATCAGTGGTTCCCAACAGGTTATCAACAGTGGCCACACTGCAGAAATGACCAGCAAGAGTCCAGGAGACACTGTATGGATTCAAGGTCTCTATCTTTTGTCATCAGACACAAGATCTTATAAGCTTCACTTTCCTCAAACACTCATAATTTGTGGAGAGAAATAGGAGATGGGTAGAAAACTGAATTGCTAAGCATTTTACCCTTAATAGTGACCGAGGTACTTTAACATTCCTCTTAGGCTGACTAAACATAAGTCAGATTTCTTCCAGACTTTAGGTCCCTGACCTCCCTTTTCTTAGAGCATTTGCTTTAGAAAATGTTCAGTTCAGTTCAGTTGCTCAGTCATGTCCAACTCTTTGTGACCCCATGAATCGCAGCATGCCAGGCCTCCCTGTCCATCACCAACTCCTGGAGTTCACTCAAACCACGTCCATTGAGTTGGTGATGCCATCCAGCCATCTCATCCTCTGTCGTCCACTTCTCCTCCTGCCCCCAATCCCTCCCAGCATCAGAGTCTTTTCCAGTGAGTCAACTCTTCGCATGAGGAGGCCAAAGTACTGGAGCTTCAGCTTTAGCATCATTCCTTCCAAAGAACACCCAGGGCTGATCTCCTTCAGAATGGATTGGTTGGATCTCCTTGTAGTCCAAGAGTCTCAAGAGTCTTCTCCAACACCACAGTTCAAAAGCATCAATTCTTCGGCGCTCAGCTTTCTTCACAGTCCAACTCTCACATCCATACATGACCACTGGAAAAACCATAGCCTTGACTAGATGAACCTTTGTTGACAAAGTAATGTCTCTGCTTTTCAATATGCTATCTAGGTTGGTCATAACTCTTCTTCCAAGGAGTAAGCGTCTTTTAATTTCATGGCTGCAATCACCATCTGCAGTGATTTTGGAGCCCCCAAAAATAAAGTCAGCCACTGTTTCCACTGTTTCCCCATCTATTTTCCATGAAGTGATGGGACCAGATGCCATGATCTTCATCTTCGAATGTTGAGCTTTAAGCCAACTTTTTCACTCTCCTCTTTTACTTTCATCAAGAGGCTTTTGAGTTCCACTTCACTTTCTGCCATAAGGGTGGTGTCATCTGCATATCTGAGGTTACTGGTATTTCTCCTGGCAATCTTGATTCCAGCTTGTGCTTCTTCCAGCCCAGCGTTTCTCATGATGTACTCTGCATATAAGTTAAATAAGCAGGGTGACAATATACAGCCTTGACGTACTCCTTTTTCTATTTGGAACCAGTCTGTTATTCCATGTCCAGTTCTAACTGTTGCTTCCTGACCTGCATAAAGGTTTCTCAAGAGAAAACGTTCAGTTGTAAATTTTTCACTGCCTTTTGAGATATAGATTTTCTGACAGTTTTACATCCTAGTAATATCTTTTTCAAGAACCTGCTAGCCATCCCTTTGAAATAGGATCAAGAAAGATATTGCTCCTATCTCCCAGTTTTTGAGGCAATGTGGAGCTGAACTTTCATAATAATGCTGCTGCTGCTGCTGCTAAGTCGCTTCAGTCGTGTCTGACTCTGTGCGACCCCATAGATGGCAGCCCAAATGGCACCCCACTCCAGTACTTTTACCTAGAAAATCCCATGGACGGAGGAGCCTGGTAGGCTGCAGTTCATGGGGTCGCTAAAGTTAGACAGGACTGAGCGACTTCACTTTCACTTTTCACTTTCATGCATTGGAGAAGGAAATGGCAATCCACTCCAGTGTTCTTGCCTGGAGAATCCCAGGGAGGGGAAGCCTGGTTGGCTGCCGTCTATGGGGTCGCACAGAGTCGGACACGACTGAAGCGACACAGCAGCAGGCTCCTCTGTCCCTGGGATTCTCCAGGCAGGAATACTGGAGTGGGTTGCCATTTCCTTCTCCAATGCATGCATGCATGCTAAATCACTTTAGTCATTTCCAACTCTGTGCGACCCCATAGACAGCAGGCCACCAGGCTCCTCTGTCCACAGGATTCTCTAGGCAAGAATACTGGAGTGGGTTGCCATTTAATTCTCCATGATAATAAATGGCCTAATCATAAATGGCCTAATCACATTAACCAATCTTATCGGAAGTACCTCTGGTACTTTCCTTCTGTCTCACTAAAGCCCCACCTTTGTTGCAGTATAGCTGTGGTCAGATTCTCTTCCTTGTCTGTTTTGAATAGACTTTGTCTGTTTACTCTGCCAGTGAAAATTTTTTTTTTTTTTTTTGATATATACCATTAATCTAAAAACCTTTATTAAAAGAGACTAAATGAGTTTACTAAGTCCCGCTCCCTTCTCCAACCCCAACCCAGTGACTAGGGGAATAGTGGCTAGCAAAGATGATTGGATCATTTATAGAGAAATCATACCTTGATATTTTGCACATCTAACTCTAATATAAATAAATTTGCAACCAACTGTGAGTGGGATTGATACTTTTAGTTTAAGATAATGTCAAATCCTTTTAAGTCTGAAAAGATTATAAAATTAATAAAAAAATTAAAAAGGTTTCCATTTCTGACATTAAAACAAACCAGAGAGGGATGACCAGATATGGAACAACAGGCTGGTTCAAAATTGGGAAAGGAGTACATCAAGGATGTATATTGTCACCCTACTTATTTAACTTATATGCAGAGTACATCATGCAAAATGCTGGCCTGGATGAAGCAGAAGCTGGAATCAAGACTGCCGGAAGAAATACCAACAACCTCAAATATACAGATGATACCACTCTAATAGCAGAAAGCAAAAAGGAGCTAAAAAACCTCTTGATGCAGGTGAAAGAGGAGAGTGAAAAAGCTGGCTTAAAACTCAACATTCAAAATCTAAGATCATGGATCAGGTCCCATCACTTCATGGCAAATAGATGCGGAAACAATGGAAACAGAGAAACTTTATTTTCTTGGGCTCCAGAATCACTGTGGATGGTGACTGTGGCCATGAAATTAAAAGATGCTTGCTCCTTGAAAGAAAAGCTATGATCAACCTAGACTGCATATTAAAAAACAAAGATATCACTTTGCTGACAAAGGTCCATATAGTCAAAGCGATGGTTTTTCCAGTAGTCATGTATGGATGTGAGAGTTGGACCATAAAGAAGGCTGGGTGCTGAAGAATTGATGATTTCAAACTCTGGTGCTGAAGAAGACTCTTGAGAGTCCCTTGGGCAGAAAAGAGATCAGTCAATCTTAAAGGAAATCAACTCTGAATAGTCACTGTTAGAACTGATACTGAAGCTGAGGCTCCAATGCTTTGGTCACCTGATGTGAAGAGAGACGCATTGGAAAAGACCCTGATGCTAGAAAAGATAGAGGGCAGGAAGAGAAGGTGATGACAGAGGATGAGATGGTTGGATGGCATCACTGACTCAGTGGACATGAGTTCAACTCAACGGACACTGGGAGGTGAAGGACAGGGAAGCCTGGGTTGCTATAGTCCATGGAGTCACAAAGAGTCAGACACGACTTAACGTCTCAACAACAACAAGAGAGGGGTGAGATAGGCAGAATTCTAAGAATGACCCAATGACCTTTGCCCTTGCACAATTCCCTCTTTTGTGAATATGTCATATTATATGGCAAAAGAGATTTTGCATATGTAATTAAGGTTACTAATCAGTTGATTAAGTTAATAAAAGGAGATAATCTGGGTTATTCTAATGTAATCACACAAGTCCTTTAAAAGCAGAGTTTTCTTTGGCTAGTGGCAGAAGGCAATGGCACCCCACTCCAGTACTCTTGCCTGGAGAATCCCATGGACAGAGGAGCCTGGTAGGCTGCAGTTCATGGGGTCGCTGAGGGTCGGACACGACTGAGCGACTTCACTTTCACTTTTCACACATTGGAGAAGGAAATGGCAACCCACTCCAGTGTTCTTGCCTGGAGAATCCCAGGGACGGGGAAGCCTGGTAGGCTGCTGTCTATGGGGTCGCACAGAGTCGGACACGACTGAAGCGACTTAGCAGCAGCAGCAGCAGGAGAGGCTAGAATTGAAAGATGATTCTGTTGCTGATCTTGGAGATGAAGGGGCCCATGTGATAAGGCTACGGTGGAGACAACTCTAGAAAAAAACAGCAGCCTCTGACTGATAGCCAGAAAAGAAATGGGGACCTCAGATCTATAGCAACAAGAAACTGGATTTTGCCAACAACCTTAATGAGGTTGAAATCAGATTCTTCCCCAGAGCTTCCAGATAAGACCACAGCCTAGCTGATACCTTGATTTTGGCGTTGTAATATCCTGAGCAGAGAACCTAGTCAGGCCTGCCTTGACTTATGATTTACAGACCTGTAAACTAACAAATGGGTGTTGGTTTAAGCCACTGAGTTTGTGGTAATTTTTTTACATAGCAATAGAAAATAAATCGGCAAATTTCAAAAAACTACTAGGACATTTATGGATGAAAAGTGCTGACTGAGGAAAGGGAGGTTAAGTGAAGGTATGAACATAGAACAGTTTACTCCTTGTTATCTGCCACCATTGGGTTGGACAACAGAATCACTGATTCTAAGCATAAATAATTTTATCATAGCATATAAGTTAGCTTACAGAATATTTAGAAAGGCTACAGAATCAAAGTTTGATCCCACACTAAAGTGAGACACTCAGGAAAGCTGTTCACTCCATGAGATTTTGCCAGTGGAAATCCCTCCCAGTCACTCTAGAAGCTAGGGATTAGATATTAGTACTCTCATTATTATTGCTACAGAAAGACTGAAGGACTTTTAAACTGTGATTGCTAGTTGGGTTGTGTGGTCTCAAAAACTTCACATCTGCCTTTCAAGTCTTGGCAGAAGCTAGTTATGTTAGAGGCGAAAAGGAAAAAAAAATAAATCTCAGAAATACAAAAAGGGGATATTACCAAACTGGACAGCTACCAAAATGGGTAAGAGGGAAGAGATTAAAATGGTTTAGTCAGTAAAAAGGAGCAATCAGAGAATAAAAAGAGCTTTTGTTTTAAAAATGATTGTCAAATTTAAAAATTCAATAGAATTTTTGAAAGATGAAGTCAATTATCCAGAATATAAAGAAAAAAGGAAGCAACTGATAAATATTAAAAAGAAAGAAGATTAGGATGGATAAATTCAGACTACTAAGATTTCCAAAGAGAAGAATGAAAGTGAGGAAATTATCAAAGATATAATAAATATAATAAAAGATATTTCCTAAAACAAAAGGGGACCAATTTACCTTCTAGTGGAAAGAGCTTATCAAGTGCTGGGTCAGATGAGTGAATGACCTAGATATGTGGTTAATAAATTTCAGAACATTGGATAGAATGAGAAAAATCTGTTTACATAATGCAAAAAATAGGCTCAAAGAGGCAAACATTAGATAAGCATAAAATTTTTCATTTACATCAGGTAATGCTAAAAGACAGAAGTTCTGAAGGAAATGTCACCAACACTAGCAATTTTATATCAAGCTACATTATCAAAGTAATGTAAAGACACAAAGGATTTAGAAAGCTTATCTCTCATGCACAATTAATGAATAAGGCACTAGAAGATATATACCAGAGAAAGCAGGATTGCTTAAAATTTGTATTTATGTATTATTATTGCTTAATTTTATGCTTAAATGGTTTTATTAATCAACACGTGTCCTTTTATATCCCAGGTTATTGTGTGATTCACCAGTTACTTGGGACAACAAACTCTCTTGCTTGAATTAGCTTGAGTGAGTCTCTGCTTTTTTGTTACAAATGAAGGAACTTTTTTAATAGCTAAAATGAGGCTCTTTAATAGCTTTGTGTTTGTGGGGATGTAGAAGAAAGAATGGATATCAGGCATAGAATCAAAATGCCTTAGATAACAGAGATAAATGGATGCTAGGAAGAGGAAGAGTCAAAGATGAGTCTCAAACCCTTGTGACAGGTAACACAGAACAAAGAATAGATTTGGGCAGAAAGATCTTGAGTCCCAAATTGAACATGTCAATTACAGGTTAAGAGGACAGTGCTTGTGAGACGTTTGATGAATACACATATTAAAAAGTTGGATACATTAGTTTGGACTCATCTTAATGCAGTATTCTCTCACCCCACAGAAATAAGACTTAAATGTCATGAAAATTTTTGATATTGAATTATTTATAACAGGATTTTGACAATAATTTGATTGGCAAATTGACTTAATAAGAGTACATCAAACTAATACAGCAACATACCATTATTACTTAAGCTTTCATTGTTTTAAAACAATTATATTATTTTAATACTCTTGAGAAACCTGTATGCAGGTCAGGAAGCAACAGTTAGAACTGGACATGGAACAACAGACTGGCTCCAAATAGGAAAAGGAGTACGTCAAGGCTGTATATTGTCACCCTGCTTATTTAATTTATAGGCAGAGTACATAATGAGAAACGCTGGGCTGGAGGAAGCACAGGCTGGAATCAAGATTGCCAGGAGAAATATCAATAACCTCAGATATGCAGATGACACCACCCTTATGGCAGAAAGTGAAGAAGAACTAAAAAGCCTCTTGGTGAAAGTGAAAGAGGAGAGTCAAAAAGTTGGCTTAAAGCTCAACATTCAGAAAACGAAGATCATGGCATCCGGTCCCATCACTTCATGGGAAATAGATGGGGAAACAGTGGAAACAGTGGCTGACTTTATTTTTCTGGGCTCCAAAATCACTGCAGATGGTGATTGCAGCCATGAAAGTAAAAGACGCTTACTCCTTGGAAGGAAAGTTATGACCAACCTAGATAGCATATTGAAAAGCAGAGACATTACTTTGTCAACAAAGGTCCATGTTGTCAAGGCTATGGTTTTTCCAGTGGTCATGTATGGATGTGAGAGTTGGACTATAAAGAAAGCTGAGTGCTGAAGAATTGATGCTTTTGAGCTGTGTTGGAGAAGACTCTTGAGAGTCCCTTGGACTGCAAGGAGATCCAACCAGTCCATCCTAAAGGAAATCAGTCCTGAATATTCATTGGAAGGACTGATGCTGAAGCTGAAACTCCAATACTTTGGCCACCTGATGCGAAGAGCTGACTCATTTGAAAAAACCCTGATGCTGGGAAAGATTGAGGGCAGGAGGAGAAGGGGATGACAGAGGATGAGATGGTTGGATGGCATCATTGAATCAATGGACATGGGTTTGGGTGGACTTCCGGAATTGGTGGTGGACAGGGAGGCCTGCGTGCTGCAGTTCATGGGGTTGCAAAGAGTTGGACATGACTGAGTGACTGAACTGAACTGAACTGAATACTATTTGGCTTTCTACTTTGAGCACAGAATTGTAATTCATAAAACTTGAATATTTTATTCATTTGATAGTATATATTTCTTACTATAAGTCAATAAATCATAATCCTTTTTTTTTTCATAGATACTCCCTTTATTAAACGTCTGGTGGTTTGTACCATCCAGAAAATACAATCTTAACAATTCTGTGGAAAATTCACCTTTTTTTATTTTTAATTACAGTAGATTTACAATATTATATTAGTTTCAGGTGTACAGCACAGTGATTCAGTATTTTACAGATTATACTCTACCAAATATTATTATACAATGATGACTATAATTCTTTATCTGATGCAATATAAATTTGTTGCTGTTTTATAAATAAGAGTTTTTAATTTCTTAATCCCATACGCATAATTTGTCCCATCACACTTCTGTCTCTCCTCTGATAACTATTAGTTTGTTTTCTGTATCTGTGTAGTTGCTAAGTCATGTCCAGCTCTTTGAGACCCCATGGACTGTAGCCTGCCAGGCTCCCCTGTCCATGGGATTCTCCAGGCAAGACTACTGGAGTGGGTTGCCATTTCCTCCTCCAAAATCATAATCCTTTTAAATAGAGAAGTCCTTTGTGAATTTTTTGGGTTAGTATTAGCTAGTTGCCAAAGGACTGAGCAATTTCTGAGTCACCAAAAAATTAAGTTTCTGGAGGCACAAACTTGAGGAACCAGTCAGGAGCTTATGATGTCTCCAAGGTGATTTATTAATAGGTATGGATGTGGACAGCTGGACTCTGTAGATACCATCTTTAGTTTGGCTTCACTGAAATATTTATAAACTGATATCTGAGTATATTTTGGCTTTCCTTCTCAATGCCCCAAGTGGTTAAAAAAAACGATTAGCTGAAGAGAATATAAGGTTGCTGCTTTGTAAATGAAACAATATGACTCTAAGCTACCTTCCAAAACTCCAGTGAAGTTATAGCATAGGAATGTTTTAAAAGGAATGAACCCACAAGTACTAAAGGATGACAGTGGACACAAAACTAACATAATTTTGGAAAATGGTAGGTGTCATAACAAACTGGTGATAGATGTATATTGAACCTCTGTTGCAATAGGTGAGAACCAGTCTAGTTTACCTTTAATTCCAAAAGAGCCTAAGGATAAATGAGATCAAGTCCCTCTGGCAGTTGAAGGAACAGTGAAATGATGTTCTAAAATACAGGACATTGATTAAAAGCTGCTTAGGAAGAAGTGATACCCCTAGGTCCCCTTCCTCATACTGAACAATTAGACTACTTCCTCCACTCAGGATAATCGGCAGAGATTTATTTTCTGCAGGAGGTAAAAACAGAAAGGCTCTGCATTGGGAGAACCTGAGAATAATCAAATTGGTAGTATCGCAATGAAAACAGAGATATTAAGTAAACATATATGTATTAGAGGCTGAATTTCAGCCCCTTACTCTAACCACAATTCAATCACTAATGTTAGACATTTACATTCCAAGTAGAAGGAAGGAAGGGTCTTAAAAATCTTCCCCCAAATGAACGACCTACACATAGACAATAGGGCCTCCGCATTGACGATGACAGCCTGGACAGATCACTTGAAGTACTCATTACAGTCAGCAAATTCCACCTACATACTCAGCATTTCAAGAGTCTTCTCCAGCACCACAGTTCAAAAGCATCAATTCTTCAGTGTTCAGCCTTCTTTATGGTCCAACTCTCATATCCATACATGACTACTGGAAAAGCCATAACTTTGACTATATGGACATTTGTCAGCAAAGTGATGGCTCTGCTTTTTAATATACTGTCTAGGTTTCAGTTGGTTTCCTTTAGGATTGACTGGTTTGATCTATTTGCCTTCCAAGGGACTCTCTAGAGTCTTCTCTAGCATCACAGTTCGAAAGCATCAATTCTATTGCACTCAACCTTCTTTACGGTGCAACTCTCACATCTGTATACAACTACTGGAAAAACCATTGCTTTGACAAAGTGATGTCTCTGCTTTTTAACATGCTGTTTAGGTTTTTCATAGCTTTACTTCCAAGAGCAAGAATCTTTTAATTTCATGGCTGTAGTCACCATCCTCAGTGATTTTGGAGCCCAAGAAAATAAAATGTCACTGTTTCCATTTTTTCCCCATCTACTTGCCATAAAGTGATGGAACTGGGTGCCATGATTTTCATTTTTTGAATGCTGAGTTTTAAGCCAGCTTTTTCACTCTCCTCGCTCATCTTCATCAACAGGCTCTTTAGTTCCTCTTTGTTTTCTGCCATAGGGTGGTGTCATCTGCACATCTGAAGTTGTCGATATTTCTCCCTGCAATCTTGATTCCTGCTTGTGCTTGATCCAGCCCAGCATTTTGCATGATGTACTCTGCATATAAATTAAATAAACAGGTTGACAATACACAAAGGAGTGATGTACTCTTTTCCCAATTTTGAACCATTCCTTGGATCCATGTCTGCTTTCTAACTGTTGCCTCTTGACCTGCATACAGGTTTTGCAGGAGGCAGGTAAGGTGGTCGGGTATCCTATCTCTCTAAGGATTTTCCACAGTTTGATCTGATTCATATAGTCAAAGGCTTTAGCATAGTCAATGAAGCAGAAGTAGATGTTTTCTGGAAGTCTTTTACCTTTTCTATAACATGATGGATGTTGGCAATCTGATCTCTGGTTCCTCTGTCTTTTCTAAATTCCGCTTGTACTGAGAACTTGTACTGGAAGTTCTCAGTTCACATACTGTTGAAGCCTAGCTTGAACGATTTTGAGCATTGCCTCGCTAGCATGTAAAATTAGTGCAATTGTGTGGTAGTTTGCACATTCTTTGGCATTGCCTTTCTTTGGGATTGGAGTGAAAACTGACCTTTTCCAGTCCTGTGGCCACTGCCGAGTTTTCCATATTTGCTGACATATTGAGTGCAGCTAGATTATAGTATCATCTTTTAGGATATAAAATAGCTTGGCTGGAACTATATCACCTCCATTTGCTCTGTTTGAAGTTATGCTTCCTAAGGCCCACTTGACTTCACATTCCAGGATGTCTGAGTGATCACACCATCATGATTATCTGGGTCATGAAGATCGTTTTTGTGTATTCTTGCCTCCTTTTCTTAATATGTTCTACTTCTGTTAGGTCCATACGGTTTCTGTCCTTTATTGTGCCTATATTTGCATGAAATGTTCCCTTGGTATCTCTAATTTTCTTGGAGTCTTTCCCATTCTACTGTTTTCCTCTATTTCTCTGCATTGATCACTTAGGAATGCTTTCTTATCTGTCCTTTTTAGTCTTTGGAACTCTGCATTCAGATGGGTTTCTTTCCTTTTCTCCTTTGATTTTTGCTTCTCTTCTCTTCTCAGCTATTTGTAAGGCCTCCTCAGACAACCATTTTGCCTTTTTGCATTTCTTTTTCTTGGGGGTGGTTTTGATCACCACCTCCTGTACAATGTTATGAACCTCTGTCCGTAGTTCTTCAGGGATTCTATCTGCCAGATCTAACCCCTTGAATCTGTTTGTCACTTCCACTGTATAATCATAAGGGATTTGACTTAGGTCATACCTGAATGGCCTAGTGGTTTTCCCTACTTTCTTCAATTTAAGTCTGAATTTTGCAATAAGTAGTTCATGATCTAAGCTACAGTCACCTTCCGGTCTTGTTTTTGCTGACTGTATAGAGCTTCTCTGTCTTTGGCTGCAAAGAATATGATCAATTTGATTTCAGTATTGACCATCTGGTGAAGTCCATGGGTAGAGTCTTCTCTTGTGTTGTTGGAAGAGGGTGTTTGCTATGACCAGTGCATTCTCTTGGCAAAAATATGTTAGCCTTTGCCCTGCTTCATTTTGTACTCCAAGACCAAACTTGCCCGTTACTCCAGATATCTCTTGACTTTCTACTTTTGCATTTCATTCCCCTATGATGAAAAGGAGATCTTTTTTGGTATTAGTTCTGGAGTGTCTTGTAGGTCTTCATAGAACCGTTCAGCTCTTTGGCATTTGTGGTTGGGGCAGAGACTTGGATTACTATGATATTGAATGGTTTGCATTGGAAATGAACCAAGATCATTCTGTTGTTTTTGAGATTACACCCAAGCACTGCATTTCAGACTCTTGTTGATTATGAGGGCTACTCCATTTCTTCTAAGGATTTGGTGAGGTATTATTATCTGAGATCCAATGGCATCTGCTTTTAATTCCTGTCAAGTAATTTCTTACTGAATTGGCTCCAAAGGCCATATTGTCTTTTGGTATATATTTATTTGTGTATTGGATGTGTGTGTGTGTGTGTGTGTGTGTGTGTGTGCGCTATTTACTCCATAAAGTGTGAAAAACTAAAAAACAGGTTTCTTGGCAGCCCTGGACTTCTGTTTTTATTCCACTAGGTGTCACTTTAGCACCATGAATCTGAATGTTTCTGGGTGAACATATTGAATCTCTGCTTGTTCATAAACACATTTTTTAAAATCCTTACAAGAATCATGATATGCAATGTATATTTAATAAAGTAGTCAGTTTTTATGTACAATAATTATTGTCTACCCAAATGTCTATTTTTGTTTCATCAATTCGAATTAATGTCAGCTGTTGGGGTGGTAGTCTACATCAAGGGAACGGAAAAATAAAGCAATCACACATAGGAATGACAGTAATGAGTACATTTCCTCATCAGTATTTTGGGTTTTCAGTTAGTAATTTGTTCCTTTAACAGCTTCGCTATTTGGCCAATAGTGAAGATCCAAAGTATAGCGTTTCTCCCTTCCGTTATTTAATTTATAAATATGATTTAAAGAATGAGCAATAATTGAATAACTTAGTGTCATGCTGACTGATTTACTTTCTTGTTAAGAGGACAAGTTGGTTAATTCATCACTTAGATATTTTCAGCTAATTTTTTTCCCCATAACTACTCAATGTAGCATCTTTGATTTTGGCTTTATGTCAACCTGACCTTAATCCATCTGAATGCCAGCTTCATCTTACACTAAATAGCGAAGACATGCCTTAGGTCATATCTTCAAAGGACAGAAAGAGTTTTATATTTGTAAAAATTATTTCATATTGAGTTCTGTTTTCCTTAGCATGCAAGAACTTTGTCATTTTGCTTAATACAGCTGTTGCTACATTTTTAAGGAAAAAAGTGACATGCTGAATTATTTTTCAAATTCAATACATAAAAAAGCATTAAAGTGCACCATTTTGGGCACTGTATTTAATGTGGTCAATACTGTAATGAGTTTTCAGCAACAGAGGGCAGGGAGTTCCTGTGGCAATGTATTCTGATTTTAATAAATATCATAAATCTTATTAATTAATTTTGGATTATAATCTTGTCATTTTCTTTGAAAATTTTCCTTAGAATTCACAGGAATTTCCACTTCTTCATGCTAGTCTTTCATAGTAAAAGGCGTATTTTCAGTGTTAATCTACTTACAATATTAATCAAATTACATAATAAAAGGCAGTATCAAACAATATAAACTATAGAAATCTTAGGATATTAAATTATTCTATACTGCAGGGAAGGAATAAAGAGAAATTGATACCTCTAAAGGTAAAACAACCTTTTAGAAACTTAAGTTGAATAAAATTTAATTTATTTTATTTTATTGTAGAGATACAAGTCTAAAATGGAGCGTATATATACACACATATATATATGGATATGTGTATATAGACACACATAGACACGTCTAGAAGTACAAGGAACATGTCTATCTTTTCCTTCTGTTAATTATGATTAGAACAGTACCTGCAACATAATAGGTGTGTAATAAATACTTGTTAAAGGATAAATTAATAGACATGAATAGAGACAATACATGTGTAAGAAATTTGATCAATAAAGTGTGGTCACATATGGAAGCAGAAGATTGAGAATTTGAGAAAGACCAATGGGGATTTTCTAATTTAGAAGGCTTTACAGTGGCATTCATTAAAATTTGAGACTCTGGAAAGAGAATCTTTCTTTGGCAGGAAAGATTTTGAGTTGGTTTTGCCATTTTGACGCAATGATACTGTTTATAGTATGACTGAGGAATATGTGAAAAGTGAGAAAGTGTAGATACTGAATATGTACTGTAGACCACATTCTGATGTAATATGGATAGTCCAAGAAAGGGAGAAAGAGAACATGGCATTCAATGTTGTTAAAGCCAGCTGACCTAAGAGTGGGATTTAATGGGACAGTGACCAGCAATCTTTGAATTGAGATATGTGTACTTCTTGAACTCCGCAAAGACTTTACAAAGTACATGGGCTTAGAATAATTTTAAGAGATTTAATGTCCTTATCCTCAACTCACATATCCACTCTTTCTTAATATTAATAACCCTGAGAACTTGAATTAAGACATCATGCTTTGCGTTCGTTTTTCACCTCCTTTTGCAACCATACTTCTTTCACTTTAGAAAACAAAATCATATCTTAGATCCAATCTGGTGTTAATCATCCCAGGGTGTGAAAATCACTGCGACATCAAATAAAAGGAAAATTTGTACTGATGGTAAGAAAATGAATGTCACTAA
The DNA here is from genome assembly GCF_027580195.1 of Bos mutus. Taxonomy (NCBI): domain Eukaryota; kingdom Metazoa; phylum Chordata; class Mammalia; order Artiodactyla; family Bovidae; genus Bos; species Bos mutus. The sequence continues at coordinate 126,528,103 of NC_091618.1, forward strand.
GGACTCAGAAACAAAGCTTTTTGAACATTAAGGCATTTCTAATTTTCACTTTCAAAAAATTGAAGGAGCTAATAGATCACTGAAATATACTTTTTGATGATAAACCACTGTGATATTTGGCAAATAATTTGAAAGCAGTTCAACAGTTGAGTAAGATTGCTAATACCAAAATTTTCATTCCCATCTGTCTCATTCCATGTTCTTAGGTACTTATGTAAACAATTTTGCTGTTTATAAAAACAACAAAATAGGCATTAAGTCCACATTTAACACTACCTTCTACATAAGTGATATTTATTCATTGTATAAAAACTAATTAAAAAACAACAAAATGATGAAAAAGAACTTTATAAAAAGAACTTTGTGACCCAATGGACTGTAGCCTGCCAGGTTCCTCTGTACATGGAATTCTCCAGGCAGGAATACTGAAGTGGGTTTCCATTTCTTTCTCCAGGGGATCTTCCTGACCCAAGGATCAAACCTGGGTCTCCTGCACTGCAGGCAGATTCTTTACTATCTGAGCCACCAGGGAAGCCCCAATTAAAAAACAACAAAATAATGAAAAAGAACTCCAGAACATACAGAGGAAAATGCTGGGAAAGAGAAGAGCACTGGCAGTGAGGGTTGAAGAAGCACTGAGTGGTGCAGGAATGAGATCATATGAAAGGAAAAGTTAGTAAAGGGCTTGAATTTTCTGCTGGACTTATTAATAGCCATAGAGTGAGATGAGGGCCTCCAGGTTTGAAGGTTCTATCTAAGTAGATGTAGATGATGGAAGTTTTAGGTGATGTCAGCTGTCCAGTGAGATCAACTATCTGTGGCTTTAGCTTTTCTTCAGGATTCATGACCTTTAGAAAGGTATTCAAGACAAAAATAACTGTGATTGGATGGATCCTGAAGAGAACACTCCCATCCGGTGGTATGAGGAGATTCAATAGCTCCAAGAAAAGTCACCTCTTAAGGAATAAGACCTTGACCGTTTTCTTCAATACAGTATTCTCAATACTTAGACCCGTGCTTGGCCTAGAGTGCTGAAGTATTTTCTGCTGAGTGAGTTGGCAGTGACTGAAGGTACGCAAGACATAGGGTTGTAAAGAGTTGGACATGACTGAAGCGACTAAGCACACATGCACACGTAAGCAAGACTCCTGAGTCTTAACTTAGTGGAACTAATTTGAATTGCCAATCTGCAATAATACCTATTTGAATTTATGTATTATTTGTTCACTCCAAGTAGAATGGAACAAAAATAGTTTCCAGTTATATACTTATGCTTATAAAATCCATTTTGAAGTCCTCTTGTAAATAAATCTTATATCTCTTTCATTACTTGAAATAAAGGATGATGATGTCACAAAATAGCAGAAAAAAGTATAATTCAAATGATAATGTCATTAATACATTTTAATATATCATAATTGAAGCATTTGTTTATGGAATCATGTATTAAGGTGTATTTATGTGTTCAGATTGTGGCAGATAAGTAGTAGCTTAAAACTGCTAATCAGATTTGGTGTCATGGAGTTAAAAATGTCATGGATTTAGCTTTTAATAAGCCAGAATGATCATGTAAAATAAGAATCTCCAGACGATATTCTTGGGAACATGGTGATGACTTTGAAGTTAAGAACTATTTTTAAATTAAAAGTCCTGAAATTTTCTGTCAATTTAAATGACTGTAATTAGCAGCTATTTTAGTCAAGAGTTATTTAATGGCAAATTATAGAAGTCCAACTTTAACTAGTTTTAACAAAAGTGGGAAATTATTGGCTCAGAAAAGTCATAAGCCTGGGATGCATGTAGCTTTAGCACAGCAAAAACTTAAATAATATCATCAAGGCCTCCCTCTTTCTTCTCTCGACTTTGTTTTCTTTTGTGCTGCATTTATTTCTGGGCAGATTTTCTCCACTTAGTGAGAGAACCTCAAGAATCCAAGCTTGCTTGGTATTCAGTGCCTTTAAGTTCTGAAGGAGATGAATCTTTTTGCTGAAACTGGGAAATATGGCGTCTAGCTGGGTAATGATATGTTCAGGGGGACTCTACTACTAAATGAAATAAGGCCAGAGTGTATCATGGGAAAAGTAGTTGACTTTGTAACACTTCTTTTAAGTTTTATGTGTACAAAATTAAATAGAGTAAATTAAAAAAAAAAACAACTACTTTTACTATGGAAAACATTACTAAAATGTGCCTTTATTTACATGGGAAAAGAGAAAAGGGGATTTATGCTTCTATATTAAAAGTTGCAGTGTAGCAATTCAGTATATTTTAAAGTCCTTCACAAATAGTGGTCCTCCTGAGGGGAGTTTTAATTTCTGATATTACTATGTATATTTTAGACATAATAATTGCACATATTTTTCATTAAAATGGATACTGATAATCTCAAAAGGATTATAAATATTTTGTTCTTGAACTAATTTTTACATCATTAGCCGGTGTATCTACATTTTTAGAAAGCATGGAGTTTACTCTCTTGCTTCTGTAAAGAATCAAATTGTTGTAATACTTACTGTAAAGGAGTAGATTACAATTCAAATCAAATGAAATTGCAAGATTTTATCTCTTTCTCATGCTAAAAACTTACTGAACTGGAAAAAGTAAGATGCCTCGCTTGGATTTCATCCAGGAAGACATCTGTTTGCCTGGAACTAATAATAGTACAAACCTAATGATATGCCAAACAAGTTATTTTAATAGAAATGCTTTGCTTTGAGAGGTTAACTCTGGTTACTCAGCAGAACTGCTGTTTACAAGGGTATTATGCTTGAATCTTCAACTAACAAGCTTGAGAAATTTAGGGGAAGCTACTGCACATTTTAAAGCTAATTCAGCAGAGTACTTTTGATTCCTAAGTGACCCCTCAAGTTAACCACATTAAGATAATTAGTGTAAGGTCGTAGCAAATCACCATTCACGTTTTAGAGCAGATAGGGGAGGCCAGCCATTGTTTCAAATGACACAAATATTCATTCAAATGCCTATCAACTGTTTCACAAAATTTACTCAAAATAAAAATTTAACTTATTTCATTTTGCTTACAGTTTTTCATTCTTAATTTTCCTCTAAATTATCAAAACATTTGGATAAAGTGAAGAATATTCAAATATTTGATTGGCCTATGTGATTTTTAAATAGCTGGATTTTTTAAATCATAGAAATAATTGAATTTCTCAGATTTTATTCAAACTTGGTATTGTGTGTACTTAGTATGTTAGTAACTTCATAAACAATACTGCCATATGAACCAAATCAAGAGGAACCATGCTGCAGAGAAAGTCATTTATAAGTCTTTTAGGCCTGTTGCCTAGTTTTAGTGACTGTCCTGTTCAATTATGATTGTTCCTACACTGTTTTTATTTAAACATTAGGCCAAAGGTTAATATTCAATAGAAATACATCTAGAATTGTATCCAGTATAACTTGGTTGTTAATTTAGAGGCATTATATGAACCAAATGTGAGAAGCTAAACTGTCTCTTTTAACAAGATTAAGTACTGGGGCTTAACTATTGTAAGAAAATATTTGACTGTTTTATATTTTACTTCCTTCACCTTGATATTAACAGTATAATTGAAGAAGAAGAAAGAGGCTGAAAAAAAGGTTTTCTATGTCAGAAATTTCTTTGCAAAGAAATTTTGTAAGATCATTTTCTAAAATTTTTTAACACTGAACTATGCTATTATGTATATCTGATTGCATGTTTATATTAATTACCTATCCTCTAAAGGCACACAAGTTTCTGTGTACAAAGAGAGCAGTCAGAGGAGTATATTCTGGCTAAGTTTGGTTCCACATGTTGTTGCTGACCTTGGGAAAGAGATTTTGGCCAAAACAACTGCTAAAGATTATTGCAGGAGGTTTGTGACATAGCTGATTTTTTTTTTTTCCTTTAGTCTCTATTGAAATGATTTTTCAGGTGTACACTAGTTTTGGGGTAGGGTCTTTAAAATATTGATTTAATTCTAGATCTCCACGTGAGATTTCAAAATATGCTAATGGTCTCAGGGAGAAATAGTAATAGCAGGAGCTGTAATATACTCTGTTAATTACCTTTGTAGGAGAAACCTCTAACTTTGGTTTTTCAAGTATAATTTACATAGAGTAAAAGTAACTGTGTTTAGGCATATAGTTTTGTGAAAATTGACAAATTTAAATAGTAATTTATCATGGCAATCAAGATAGAAAAGATTTCCATCGTCTGAAAAACCTCTGTGCTTCTTTGTAGTAAAATCCCTTTCCCACTTCTGGAAGCCACTGATCTGATTTCTATCAAACACAGTTTTGCTTTTTTTGGAATGTCATAAATTGAATCACACAGTATGTAGTCTTTGATTCTGGCTTCTTTCACTTAGCATAATGCTTTTCAGATTCATCCATGTTATTGCATGGGTCAGTAGTTTATTCCTTTTTTCCCCCCCTGAGACTCACCTTCTTTAAATACTAATGGAATCTCAAATTTACCTGTGCAGACACAAAATTGGTTTGATCAATCATGGCAATCATATTTACCTTAGCCAAGTAGTTCCCTTCCCACAATTCTTTGCACCCAGGAATGGGCATATGAAATTGTTTAGACAAATGAGAAGAAAGGAAACATCTGTTAGAGAACATTTAGGAAAGATTTTTCCCTCTCTTAAAAAGGAGGGAGGAATACAAATTTATCATACTCCAGTCCCATTGGTTGCTCCCTTCCAGAATCCTGCTTTAGAAAAATGATGTCTGGAACTATGGCAACTATCTTGTAAGCACGAAGGAAAGGCCAAAAGAACTGCAGAGACAAAACTCCAGACTTCGTCATCATTAGTTTGTCAACAAACCTTAAAATTGCCCACCTTCAAATTTCTTATTATGTGAAATAATAATATGTTTGTTATTTAAGCCATTAGGACTGGAAAAGGTCAGTTTGCATTCCAATCTCAAAGAAGGGTAATGCCAAAGAATCTTCAAAGTACTGTACAGTTGCCCTCATTTCACATGCTAGTAAGGTAATGCTCAAAATCCTTCAAACTAGGCTTCAATAGTATGTGAACCAAGAATTTCCAGATGTACAAGCTGGATTTAGAAAACAGAGGAACCAGAAATTAAATTACCAACATCTGTTGGATCATAGAAGAGAAACAGAATTACAGAAAAAATATCTGCTTCTGCTTCATTGGCTATGCTAAAGCCTTTGCCCATGTGGATTACAACAAACTTTGGAAAATTCTTAAAGGAATGAGAATACCTGACCACATTACCTGCCTCCTGAGAAACCTGTATGTAGGTCAAGAAGCAACAATTAGAACTGGATATGGAACAACAAACCAGTTCAAAATTGGGAAAGGAGTACATCAAGGCTGTATATTGTCACCCTACTTATTTAACTTACATACAGAGTATATCATGCAAAATGCTGGGCTGGATGAATGATTCAAAAGCTGGAATCAAGACTGCTGGGAAAAATACCAACAACCTCAGATATGCAGATGATACCACTCTAATGGCAGAAAGTTAAGAAAACCTAAAGAGCTCTTGAAGGTAAAAGAGGACAGTGAAAAAGCTGGTTTAAAACTCAACATTTAAAAAACTAAGATCATGGTATCTCATCCCATCACTTCATGGCAAATAGATGGGGAGAAAATGGAAACAGTGGTAGATTTTATTTTCCTGGGGTCCAAAATTACTATAGACAGTGATTGAAGCTCTGAAATTAAAGGACACTTGCTTCTTGGAAAAACCATGACAAACTTAGATACCATATAAAAAGCAGAGACATTGCTTTGCTGACAAAGGTGCCTATAGTCAAAGCTATGTTTTTTCCAGTAGTCATATATGGATGTGAGAGTTGGACCAAAAAGAAGGCTGAGCACCAAAGATTTGATATTTTAGGACTGTGGTGTTGGAGAAGACTCTTGAATGTCCCTTGGACTGCAAGGAGATCCAACCAGTCCATCCTAAAGGAAATCAGTCCTGAATATTCACTGGAAGGACTGATGCTGAAGCTGAAGCTCCTATATTTCAGCCACTTAATGGGAACATCCAACTCATTGGAAAAGACCCTGATGCTGAGAAAGACTGAAGACAGGAGGAGAAGGGGACGACAGAGGATGAGATGGTTGGATGAAACTCACTGACTCAATGGCCATGAGTTTGAGCAAACTCTGGGAGATGGTGAAGGACAGAAAAGCCTAGTGTGCTGCAGTCCTTGGGGTTGCAAAAAGTCAGATATGACTTAGCAACTCAACAATAACGACAACAATTATGTTATTTGCAGTCAATGACATTCCTTGCTGAGAAAGTATCATCTAGTTTAGAAACCAGCTTAGGGTGAATTTGAGGCTGACAGTTTCAGAATTCTGATTACTATAGTTTGAAAATGTCCACTACTATTTTCTACAGTAACTTCATGCTATACATAAAATGGTCTGGCACCCAAAGATTTTCCTGGAGAATTCCAACCTCTCAGTTCACTTAAACAATTACAATTCTACACCATTATGATTTGTCATGAGATCTTACTAGGCTCACTCCAGTATTTTCTGGAATGGTTGCAGAATTGTGAAAACTATATTGTTTACTGATTCCAATACTGCAACTCTCTTCTAAAGTCAAATTTAAGCATGATTTTCAGATTATTCTCTAGAAAGAGAAGAGAATCAGAAAATGTGAGTCTTGACAGGAATGCACTGGCCATGCTATCCATCGTTATAGTCTCATAATTGTTAATATAGAGTTGCTTAACTGGTACATTTTGTTGTCTTAAATTAGGCTGCTGCTGCTGCTAAGTTGCTTCAGTCATGTCCGACTCTGTGCGACCCCATAGACGGCAGCCCACCAGGCTCCCCCGTCCCTGGGATTCTCCAGGCAAGAACACTGGAGTGGGTTGCCACTTCCTTCTCCAATGCATGGAAGTGAAAAGTGAAAGTGAAGTCGCTCAGTCATCTCCGACTCTTAGTGACCCCATGGACTGCAGCCCACCAGGCTCCTCTGTCCATGGGATTTTCCAGGCAAGAGTACTGGAGTGGGGTGCCATCGCCTTCTCCGTAAATTAGGCATATATAATCTTAAAAAATGTGTGTGTGCTCAGTCACTGGGTCATGTCTGACTCTTTGTGACCCCATGGCCTGTAGCCAGTCCATGGGATTTCCCAGGCAAGAATACTGTAGTGGGTTGCCATTTCCTTCTCCAGGGAATCTTTCTGACCCAGGGATATGCATTGGCGGGTGTATTCTTTACCACTGAGTCACCAGGGAAGCCCAACATAAAAGAATAGAACATATCATTTGCTTTGGAAAATTGAAGGAATATAAGTTAATGTCTTTAAGGCAAAATAGAAAATGAATAAAAAGTATTTTTGTAGGTAGACCCACATTTTCGTCTGGGGACTGTCATATATATACTATTATTACTTACTATTAAATATTTCGCTCATAGTTATTCCAAACCTAGATCCTTGCAATTTTGCAGATACTGAACTGGAAATCTTGTGCTTAAAGAATTGTTCTCTCTGCCATTAATGTAGGGTGCACTCACTGGGAATAGCTTCAGAGAGCTTAGCACTGTAGAAATATTGGACTAAGATAATATAAAACTAAGAAATGTTTTTTGTTAATAAAACATCCTAATAATTTAGAAGGAACATAATTTTAGATTTGTCTATTTTCTGTCAAACTGTTTTATAAAGAGGGTTAATGTGTTTGACTGAAGGAATTGCACATATTTAATGATGAACCAAAAATATACTTGAAAGATACTAGAAATGAATTATCCTTTTGTATATGAGACATTCCATGAATTATTTCTTGAAATAATGCTAAGAATAATGAAATAAGCTGTGTTTGTGATTGAATAGTAAACTCCATATTTCTTTCTCAATATTTCATAACATAATTCTGCAAGTGTTAATAGACAAGAATAATTCTTTGAATTTATTAGCCATTCAACAGTCTAAGGGATGACCACCTTCCTTTTTTCCAGTACATATAAAACACTCATTCTTGAGAATGCTTACCCAAATCTTTGTTAATTTAATATAAAAAGGTTACTAGATGACTGGAGAATTGTAGTAAATTTATGCTACCTAGATTGCCTAAAACAACTTTGAATTTGTCTTTAACTATCTTAGAATTAGAACTCAGAATGGAAGAGGTTTTAGTGATTATATAGTTAGGTTAAGTGCCCTGATTTACCAACTGACTTGCATACAATTTTAAGTTGTAGGAAAAGGGCTAAAGTTACAGAGAAAGTGCCAGGAATGACCTGTTGTCCATCTCATGATTGCAAGAGTGCTTTGCCTGTGAGCTGCCATCTGCCACAGCTGCATGGAGATAGTTTGAAAAAGTGATCTATATAAATTACTATATATGGGAATTCCCTTGTGATCCAGTGGTTAAGCCTTGGTGCTTTTACTGCCGTGGTGCAGGTTCAGTCCCTGGTCTGGAAATTAGGATTCTGCAAGCAATGTGATGCCGCCAAAAAAAAAAAAAAAAAACATTATATAGTTGAGAAACTAAGTGATTAGAGAGGTGAAATTACTTACTCAGTATAAAATATCTATTTAGAGGTATGGAGTAGAGAAAAAAAAACCCTCAAGTTGAAGATTAGTTGAATGTATATGCATGGGTTTATTTCTGGGCTCTCTGTTCTTTTCTGTTGATCTGTATGTCTGTCTTTATACCAGTACCATGCTATTTTGATTACTGTAGCTTTGTAATATGTTTTGAAATCTTGAAGTTGGAAGCATCCAGATTTGTTCTTTCTCAAGATTATTTTGGTTATTTGGGGTCCTTTGTGGTTCCATATGAATTTAGGGATTGTTTTCTCTATTTCTGTAAAAATACCATTTGGATTTTGATAGGTATTGGATTGATTCTATAGATAAATTTGGGTACTATGGAAATTTTAGCAAAGTATGTCATCTGATCCATGAACATGGAATCTTTTTCTATTTATTTGTGTCTAATTTCTTTCAGCAGTGTGGTATAGTTTTCAGTATACAAGTTTTTTAATCTCCTTAGTTAAGTTTATTCCTAAATATTTTATTCTTTTTTGATACTATTAGAAAAAGCATTGCTTTCTTAATTGCCTTTAAGACTTCTTGCTGTTAGTATATAGAAACACAACTGATTTTTGTGTGTTGATTTTTCTATCCTACAACTTTGTTGACTTTGTTTATTAGGCCTAACAATTTTCTTGTGTATGTGAAGATAGAAATTGGGGAGAGGGCAAGGAGATTTGAATATTCAACCATCAATACTCTGCCTAACAGAATATCCTAAGAGCCTAAATAAACATAGTTGGGAATAAAACAACTGCAACTTCAATACAAGTAAAATTATATAACTGTATTTTATAAACAAGTTTATAAAGATGTGCCTTAGTTCTTAACTTTTAAACACAATGGATTTCAGACTCAATTTCTAATGGTCATAGTGACTTGATTCTTTTGGTAAAGAGGATTTGCCATAATGATTGCAAGAGAATAATTTATTGCCTGTTATGCTTTTCTTGTTACTTTTTTCAGTTTATCCTGGTATAATTTCATTGTCTGGAAGGACTGAAGTTTGTAGGAGTAATTTTCTAGTGCCCAAACAAAAAAGATTAGCAGCGACAGTTTTCTAAAATATGTGTTTCCTAACAGAGGCAACCTTCATAGCCCATTTCCTTTAATGATATCTGGGGAGGATCTGATAAGCTTTATTCTACTTTGCACAGGTTAAAGGGCATTGTCTTCCCTTTCACTCCAGCAGCCAACAACAAAGCCAGGCATATGCTATCACCATCACACAGGAAGCGTTGTGCTTGCTTGTGTTAAACGGAGCACAAATACAGGAAAAGGGTCAGGGAGGTTAAAAGCTGGTGAAGCTGTGTAAGAGGATATTATGCCAATAATATTACAGATAGAGCTGGAGATATATGATTAGCCTTCAGCATAAAATGCTTAGAAACCCTTAAACATTAAAAACTCTATAAAAAGTAGCCATTTTATTTTCTCCACTTTGAACTAATAACTCATACTTTTTAAAAATAGGAAAATAATAGTTAAATTGAAGAGTTATGTCAGGAAATAACACAATTCTCAAGCATACAATTAAGCATTTCTTAATAATTTAAAAATTGTTCCCATTTGCATTGTATGTTAAAAAATTCCAATTATATGCTCTTACTTCAAAAGAAAAGGGGATTTCCATTTTGTGGTTAAACTTTTGTCATAAATAAAGAATTTGTGCCTTTTGGAAACTAAAAAACTCATTTCATTCGGGAATTTTATTTTGTATATTTTAATTGGGGGGTATACATCTGTTTTTAAAGTTACTTGAATCATGATGGGTGTATTCTAAAGATCTCTACCAATGTGGTAAAACCTATTGTATGAGCCACACTGGATTTGTTAAAAAAAAATTCTTAGAAGTTTTGCACAATGACTTCCACATCTTTTTTCTTTTACCAAAAAGGTTAAAAACACAATGAATGATCAGACTTTCCTGATGGTCCAGTGGTAAAGAATCTGCCTGCCAATGCAGGGGACAGGGGTTCCATCCCTGGTCTGGGAAAATTCCGCATGTCATGGAGCAACTAAGTCCCTGCACTGTAGCTACTGAGCCTGTGCTCTCAAGCCTGTGCTCTGCAACAAGAGAAGCCACCTCAATAAGAAGCCAGCGCACTGCAACAAAGAGTAGCCCCTGCTCACCACAGCTAGAGATAGCCTGCACACAGCAATGAAGACCCAAAGAAGCCCAAAATAAGAATAAGTAAGTATTTTAAAAAATGGATTATAAAAACTTCTAGAGAGAACAAAAATAATAGTACATAATCTTCAACTCTGACACAGAAATTGTGAACATTTTGATTCATTTTCTCTCCAGGTATATTTTTCAATATATTTTCAAGACTGTGGTCAAATGTGTATACAAGCCTATGGCCAAATGTGTATACATGCATATATACACAATGTATCCCCAGTGGCTCAGCGGTAAAGAATCCACCTGTAATGCAGGAGACGCAGGAGATGTGAATTCAATCCCTGGGTGGAGAAGATCCTCTGAAGAGGGAGGGCATCCCACTCCAATATTCTTGCCTGCTGCTGATGCTGCTAAGTCGCTTCAGTCGTGTCCGACCCTGTGCGATCCCATAGACGGCAGCCCACCAGGCTCCCCTGTCCATAGGATTCTCCAGGCAAGAACACTGGAGTGGGTTGCCATGTCCTTCTCCAATGCATGAAAGTGAAAAGTGAAAGTGAAGTCGCTCAGTCATGTCCGACCCTCAGCGACCCCATGGACTGCAGCCTTCCAGGCTCCTCCATCATGGGATTTTCCAGGCAAGAGCACTGGAGTGGGGTGCCATTGCCTTCTCCAATATTCTTGCCTAGAGAATCCCATGGACAGAAGAGCCTGGTGGGCCGCAGCCCATGGGGTTGCAAAGAGTTGGATGTGACTGAAGCCACTCAGCACAAGCATATAATTTTGAATATAACTTTTTCTTAAAAATTAATACATAGAATATACATTTTCATGGTTTTTGTATAGTTTATAATCTTCATTTTCAGTGGCTGTATAAAGTTTCATTGATTGAACAAGTCACAATTTATTTATTAGTGAACAATTGTATAGAATGCTGAATATCTTTCTTTATTGGACGCCTTCAAATTTCCTGTTACCTTAGAGATACTGTCTCCCTATATCTTGTATTTTCTTATAGCCATGATCAGAAAGGCCCATGTCATGTGGATCAACTAATGGACTTAGTGACTCTATTGTAATGCACATGTCCTTAGCATAAAGTAATTAAATGTTAAAACAGTAAGTTAACTGTTCCCAGGGGAAAGTTAATTGTGCTAAATAGGAAGTGTTGAGGTTCTATACAGTTTGAATTCAAGCAGACAGAGGTTGTAGACTGCTGAAGAGGCTTAAAATATCTATCATCCAGGCATCAGTTAGAAGAGAATTATGCTGGTTCTCTGCCAAAGTTACAGAGAGAACTCACATGTAACATAATAACAGGGTTAATAAGTAAAAATAGTACTGGAAAGTCAGTGTCTTAAAGTGCATTTTTGTTTTATAAACCACACTATGGCCATATATGACATCTTTTGTGTGACAGCTATGAGATGTGGCTTGTGGGATCTTAGTTCCCTGACCAAGAATTGAACTCGGGCCCTCAGCAGTGAAAGCGCTGAGGCCTAAGCCCTGGACCACTAGGGAATGCCCACATGTGATATCTAGGTACCTATTTGTGTTGGAAAAACTATGCTGGTTGTGAATTTTTTCTCTTAGGACCCTAGGACAATTCTGACAGTCATACACTGTCTTTTCTATTGCTTATGAAGAAATAAATACAAAAGTCTTAAAGCACACCATACTTTATCAAACTGCTTGCCATCATCCCCAGGAGCTTTACCGTAAGCCCTTTGATATATTTTTTTCTTCTGAACTTCGTATTTTGTATTGGGGTATAGCCGATTAACAGTGTTGTGATAGTTTCTGGTGAACAGCGAAGGGACATACAAATACATGTATCTGTTCTCCCCCCAACCCCGCTCCCATCCAGGCAGCCACATAACACTGAGCAGAGTTGTAAGCCCTCTGATACTAAAGAAGGGAAATCTTTTTATTGTTTTACACCTTCTTTCTTTTTTTGGGGGTTTCTTTTCTCTCCTTCATACCTACTTTCTTTGTTTAGAGGAGAGGACTTGACAACCAGATTTAAAAAAATCAAATATACTGAAGCTATTAAGTATCTTCTGTGTGTGTGCTTAGTCGCTCAGTTGTGTCCAATTCTTTGCAATCCCATGGACTATAGCCCTCCAGGCTCCTCTGTCCATGGGGATTCTCCAGGCAAGAATATTGGAACGGGTTGCCATGCCCTTCTCCAGGGGATCTTCCCAACTCAGGGATCAAACCCAGGTCTCCCACGTATCTTTTGAAATAGAGAATATAACAGAATAAAGGGTTATTTTTATCTTCACAGGAATAATAATGCTGTTAAGAATTCTATTTCTACCTCTAACTTACTGTTGATCTTATCAGGTTTTACCATTGAAGAATTCCATTTTTTTAATTTACGGCAATGTTTAACTAGTTTACCACTGAATAAGTATATTTAATGTTTCTTTAAAAACACATTATAATGGGAAGTCTACTACTACAACTTGATTATAAAACAAACTCTGCCCTATTTTTATTTAGGACAATCACACATGGAAATATAAAAAGGCAGACAGAATATTATTTAGTTAGTTTAGTTTTGTACTGTGCTGATGTTGGACACAAGAACAAAGAGAAGGATCTTTCTCTGCTGTAGCCCAGATGTTACAAGGCTGTTGAACTTGGGTCTAACTGACCCAAGAGAATCAGTTGGCTGCTATAGCAGCCTTGCTTCTGGCTTTGTAGAGATCAAGGAAAGCCCTTTCAGCATGTCTGAGAGCCAGATCCAGGGTGTCTCAGGCAAGCTGGGGAGCACTTTGGCAAAAATCTCCTGAATTGTGCAATCTCTGACTGTTTTTTCCCAACGTTTTCCTCTCAAAATCACATGCTTAAATTGGGCCATGCAGCTGTGTGTGGGTGGAGTGCTTATCCTCAGAGCTCTTAGGTCTGTTGGTGCCGAGTCAGTGGTACACTATTTCTTACTCCACCTTCATCCTGAGAAACTTCAAAAATAATCCCTCGAGGTAAATTGGTTAACCTGATCTGTTCACCCTGCATGTTCCTCCTCGCCTCTTCTGGGTAGTACACATAAGCAGTTTGTAGTCATCAGACAGTTTCACAATGTTTCCTTTGCTTTTAGAAATCTAGTGACAAATGTTATATATCAGTAGTTTTATATTAGAGAAGAATCTCAAACTTAGTTATCAGTTTAAAGAAGTCTACATTGCTACAATATTAATTTTTAAATTTAAAGTTTTACAGATGCTACATTATAACACTGACTACTTTGGCCACCTCATGCGAAGAGTTGACTCATTGGAAAAGACTCTGATCCTGGGAGGGATTGGGGGCAGGAGGAGAAGGGGATGACAGAGGATGACATGGCTGGAAGGCATCACCGACTCGATGGATGTGAGTCTGAGTGAACTCCGGGAGTTGGTGATGGACAGGGAGGCCTGGCGTGCTGCGATTCATGGGGTCGCAAAGAGTTGGACACGACTGAGCGACTGAACTGAACTGACTGATTGTAATAAAAAAAACCCTCATATTTTTATTTAAAACACATTTTGAGACACTCTTAATTATACTTTCCACTGACTTTTTCTTGAATTATGGAGCAGATGTTTCTACATACGTAAAGAAGGACTTGGTCCTTAGGACAAAGTTAATCTTTCAAGTTCAAATAGTAATTTGTTACAGAGTAGTTACCATGGTCCCTCGGAATGTGTCCTCTTGGATGCAAAGACATTATATTTTATTATTGCTAAGTCTACTAGCTGCTCTGCCTCCACCACCACCTCCTCCTCTTTCTCATCCTCCTTGTCCTCCTCATCCTCTGGCCCTCTTCCCAGTTAAGAAGAGACTTGATAATTAGATGAAAAATTTTATGTGCAATGATGCTATTGAATTTCCAAGGTCTTTTTCCAGGAAGAATAGAGTATAGCTCTAAGAATAATGCAAGAAGTTACAGTAATATCAATGCTATTTATGAAAATACTATAGTGGGTATGATTTAACCTAGTAGAATTCTCATTTTACAAATATAAGTCAAACTTTAGGAGAGTGACTTCACCAAGATGATGACACGGGTTATTTCTGACTTTACTCCCCTCACAAGAGGAACAACTAACAATTATTCAAGAGCAAGGCACCACCAAGAGAATCCTAGAACACAGTGGAGGCCGAAGCAACCCCCAGACCACAGAGATGAAGACGGAGTACGTTAGAAGGTAAGAGAAACACGTACAAGTTGACTACATTCTCCAGGCCAGCTCAGTACCGGGAGAGGTCTCCTTGAGCCTCTGTTCCTCCAGTGGTGAAAGAGAACCCGGTGGAACAACTAGCCACCTCTTTCCAGCATCATGGGTCTTTTTGTTTTTGGGGGAGCACCTACACTGATCTCACCCCTTAGGAATTGTAGTGGAATCTGCAGGGGCTCAACCACTGGTAATGTGACTGTGATGGAGAAGGAGGGAGGGGCTTGCTATTACCAGCACAGGAGTCTTGGTAGAAACTGAGTTCATACCTGCAGTGCCCAAGTAGTAATCCCAACCAGTGGCCTGATTTGAGCCTGATTTGCTCAAGCCCAGGCAAGGAGCTGAGTCTCACCTTCTCTGGAGTCTCCTGGCCCCATATAAGAATGCTGTTGAGAACCCCTGGAATCTGTGTAGCCCAGCAATCAGAAGCACTCATACTGAAGTAGAACCTCCATGACTGGAAGGAGGAAGACTATTGGGAAAGAAGCAGATAAGAATCTGTATATAGAATTCTATATGTTGAGATAACCTCATGCAGATGACACCACCTTTATGGCAGAAAGTGAAGAGGAACTTAAAAGCTTCTTGATGAAAATGAAAGAGGAGAGTGAAAAAGTTGGCTTAAAGCTCAACATTCAGAAAACGAAGATCATGGCATCTGTTCCCATCACTTCATGGGAAATAGATGGGGAAACAGTGGAAACAGTGTCAGACTTTATTTTCGGGGGCTCCAAAATCACTGCAGATGGTGATTGCAGCCATGAAATTAAAAGATGCTTACTCCTTGGAAGGAAAGTTATGACCAACCTAGATAACTATATTAAAAAGCTGAGACATTACTTTGTCAGCAAAGGTCCGTCTAGTCAAGGCTATGGTTTTTTCAGTGGTCATGTATGGATGTAAGAGTTGGACTGTGAAGAAAGCTGAGCACTAAATAATTGATGCTTTTGAACTGTGGTGTTGGAGAAGACTCCTGAGAGTCCCTTGGACTTCAAGGAGATCCAACCAGTCCATTCTAAAGGAGATCAGTCCTGAGTGTTCATTGGAAGGACTGATGCTAAAGCTGAAACTCCAATACTTCGGCCACCTCATGTGAAGAGTTGACTCACTGGAAAAACTCTGATGCTGGGAGGGATTAGGGGCAGGAGGAGAAGGAGACGACAGAGGATGAGATGGCTGGATGGCATCATCGACTTGATGGACATGAGTTTGAGTAAAGTCCGGGAGTTGGTGATGGACAGGGAGACCTGGCGTGCTGTGATTAATGGGCTTGCAAAGAGTCGGAAACAACTGAGTGACTGAACTGAACTGAACTGATGCTGAGAAATCTAGCATATAGGATTTCTCAGCAGAAACCCTATGGGCTAGGAGAGTAGAATGGCATACTCAGAGTGTTAAAAGAAAAATTGCCAGCCAAGAATATCAATCTGGCAAAATTTTTTCTCCAAATATCAAGGAGAAATAAGAATTTTTCCAGATCAGAAGCAAATAAAAACTGAAGGAGTTCATTCCCCCAGATCTGCCTTGCAAGAACTGTTGAAAGGAGTTCTTCAAGCTGAAATGAAAATATTCTAACCAGTGTCATGAAAACATGTGAAAGTATACAACATGCACATAAAGGTAAATATATAGTCAGACTTAGGAAACTCTAATTCTGTAATAGGATGGTGTGTTTAACCATAGTTCAAATATGTATAGTCTGTGTCACTACACTGTAAAAAGTACAGATTCTGATTCAGTAGATTTGGGGTGTGGCTGAGAGTTTGCATTTTTAATGAGCTCCCAAATGATGCTGCTGCTGTTTCCATACCATATTTTGAGTGGCAAAGCTCTGAGTCTTAATTTTGTCATATTCACATCATTTGAGTACACAGTAGATTCACATGGCTGGTATCATATTGGATAGTGCAGACAGAATATTTCCATCACTGAAGAAAGTTCTATTGGATATCAGTAATCAAGATTCTTGAATACATTGGTAACCATTAATCTTGCCATACCCATTAATTATCTCCCCACAATGACCTGTCTTTGTTTCCACCCTCAGGCTGAAGGTCTTCCTTGCATAAAGCATTGCTGAAATCTCATTCCATGTATTACTTACATTTGATTTTATCATGCTTTTCATTCTGACTTGCATTAGATTTGGAATAAATTTAAAAGAATAGAAAGTTCAAACTGGAGGTAAATGTTAGCTCAGTTTAAGGAGGAGCTTCCAAACAATTTAGACCTGTCTAAAAATCTCATTTTCTAATAGACTCCTTCACCATCCAGAACATTCATGTTTCAGGGCTCCTGTGGCTGTCTGTACTCAGGATTATGCACAGGTTCTAGGAAGTTCCAGTGTGGCTTCAACCACTACGAGGCATGACTTGAGGTAAATAAGAACCTCTCTAGGAATAAATTTTCTCCTCTAAAATGAGAAGGTTGAACAAGATTGTTATTTCTTCTGATTCTTACATTTCATATTCTTCTGCTTGTTTCAGAATAAAGATGGCATGAAGCCGGAAAGAGCTTTAGCGTTTTAGCACTGGATAAAGAGTGGGTCTGACTATGTGTCCAAAGTTACTAGGGAAGTTTTTGGCCTTTTACGAAGAGTTTGACAATTCCTGATAGAAACTGTACAAGTGAAAGTCATTCAGTCATATCCAACTCTTTGCAACCCCAAAGACTATAGCCCAACAGGTTCCTCTGTCCATGGAATTTTCCAGGCAGCAAAGGCTGGCACTAACATAAAGCTACTTTGAACAATTACATATGAACAAATTGTAAAACTGAGAAGAAATGGATGAATTCCCAGATGCATACAAGATACCAAAGACTGGACAAGGAAGAAATAGAATATCTGAACAGATAAATAATGAGTAAAGTTAAATTAAGTTTAGATTAAAAGAATAATGAAACACCTCCCAACACAGAAAACCCGGGGACCAAATGGTTTCACAGGTGCATTCTTACCAAACATTTAAGGAATAATCAATACCAATTCTTCTCAAACTCTTCCAAAAAAACTGAAGAGAACACAATACTTTCAAACTCATTTGACAAGATAAGTGTCACCTTGATACCAAAGCCAAATAAAGACACAATAAGAAAACTACAGGCCAATATCCCCAAAGAACATCAATATAAAAACTCTCAACAAAATATTAGAAATTGAATTCAAAAGCATATTAAAAGAATTATATATATTAAACATTTGGGATTTATCCCTGGCATGCAAGAATGATTCAATGTGTGCAAATCAAGAAATGTGATATACCACATGAATAGAATAGAAGATGAATTTTATATGATCTTCTCAATAGATGAAGAAAAAGATTTTGGCAAAATTCTTTCAAATATTCTTTGAGGAATAAAAACCCTCAACAAATTAAGCATAGAAGGAACATACCTCAACATAATAAAAACAATATAGGACAAACCCACAGCTAATGTTATACTCAAGGGTGAAAAATTGAAAGCTTTACTTCTAAGTTCAGAAACAAGAAAAGGGTGCTCACTTTCACCACTCTTAATGTAATACTGGAAGTCCTTGCTAGAGTAATTAGCTAATATGAAGAAGTATAAAGGATCCAAATCATAAAGAAAGAAATAAAATTGTTATTTGCAGATGATATAATATTAAATATAGAAAATCCCAAAGATTCACTCTAAAGCTGAATTGTTACTTTAGAAGTAAATTTAAAAGTGAATTTATTTAAATTCACTTTAAAGCTGAATCCTAAAGATTCACTTTGAAGCTGATTCACTTTTAAAGCTGAAGCTGAAGCAACAATACTTTGGCTACCTGATGTGAAGAGCTGACATTTTGGAAAAGACCCTGATGCTGTGAAAGATTGAAGGTAAAAAGAGAAGCAGAGGATGAGATGGTCAGATAGCATCACCGACTCAGTGGGCATGAATTTGAGCAAATTCCGGGAGATAGTGGAGGACAGAGGAACCTCTGTCTACGGATCTGCAAAGAGGCAGACGTAGCAGAGCGACTGAAAAACAACAGAAACAACAACCAAAAATTCAACCTAAAACTATTCATTGTAGTTGCAGTTTCATTGCACTCACACAAAGGAATTCAAGTCACATTATTGATCCCTTATAGATCCCAGAAAACGGGTGGATGCAATGAACTGGGGGAAGGGCAGTGCTCCATCACAGATCATGAGCAAGCAGAAGACAGAGCAGAGTGGCAAGTACCTGTTACTTATAAGGTGGTTGGGGTAGCTGTCACTAACTTTTCTCAGGCTTAACTTTAAGTGGTTATTTTAAAATAAATAGAAAAGGAAAATGAGAATTTGTGGTAGGAATCCTAAAGTTGAGTCCCTTTCTAAATGTCCAGACTCTAGGTGTGAGAAGGACTGCCATACTGAAAAGTGCCTAGGCAGGAACTCAAAATAACTGCTTTCTTATTGCAGAATCCTACACCATGATCAATTAGGATTTAGTCTAAGGATGTGAGCATTGTTCAATGTCCACAAATCAATCAATGCTATACACCAATTAACAAAATAAGGGATAAATATCATATGATAATCTCAATAGTTGCAGGAAAAGCATTTGAAAAAATCCAACATCCACTTATGATAAAAATTCCCAACAAAGTGGGTATGGAGGGAATATATCTCAACATGATATTGGCAATATACAAGAAAATGAAAGTGGAAGTGAAGTCGCTCAATTGTGTCCGACTCTTTGCGACCCCATGGACTGTAGCCTATTAGGCTCCTCCGTCCATGGGATTTTCCAGGCAAGAGTGCTACAGTGGATTGCCATTTCCTTCTCCAGGGGATCTTCCCGACCTAGGAATCGAACCTGGGTCTCCAGCATTGCAGGCAGACACTTTACCGTCTGAGCCACTAAGAAGCCCACAGCTAACATCACACTAAAAGGTGAAAAGCTGAAAGCTTTTCCTCTAAGATTGAGAACAAAACAAGGATGCCCACTCTTGTTCCTTTTATTCAACACAGTATTGGACATCCTAACCAGAGCAAGAAAGCCACAAAGGAAACATCCAAAATGAAAAGGAAGAAGTAACCTATAAAACTATCACTATTTTCAGATGACATGATGTAATATACAGAGAACTCTAAACACTCAACCCCAAAAAAACTGTTAGAACTACCAAATGTATTCATTAAGGATACAAAAATCAATTTGCTGTAATTCTATATACTAAAAATGAACTATCAGAAAGAGAAATTAAGAAAACAATCTCATTTACAATTGCACCATAAAGAAAAAAAATACTTCGGAATAAATTTAACCAAAGAAGTGAAAAGCATGTACATTGAAAAATGTAAGACACTGATGAAAGAAAGTGAAGAAGACACAAATGGAAAGATATCCTGTGCTCATGGATTGGAAGAATTGATACTGTTAAATATCCAAACTATCCAAAGTAATCTACAGATTCAGTACAGTCCTTATAAAAATTCCAGTGGCATTTTTCACAGAAATAGAACAAAGAATCCTAAAATTTGTTGGGAACCATGAACCCCAAATAGCGAATCAAGCTTTAAACAGAAAAAAAAAAGCTGGAGGCATCATGTTTCCTGATCATACGGTATTACCAAGCTATATAATTTTCAAAATACTATGGTATTGGTATAAAAACAGACACATTGATTAGTGGGACAGAATGGAGAGATTAGAATAAATACACATTTATGGTCAAATAATACACGCAACAGAGAATATACAATGAGGAAAGGAAAGTCTCTTCAATAAAGACTGGTGCTGGGAAAACTGGACCATCATGTGTAAAAGAATGAAGCAGGACAACTTTTACATCATGCATGCAATCAACTCAAATATATTAAATACTTATACATAAGACCTGAAACCATAAAACTCCTAATACAGAGTTTTAGGCCATGGCCTAAAATTTTAGTCTTCATGCCAAGAGGCACATGAAAAGATGCTCAACATCACTAATAATTAGAAAAGTGAAAATTAAAACTACAATGAGGTATTACTTCACACTGGTTAGAATGGCCATCACCAAAAAAATCTGTAAACAATAAATGGGAAATGGAGTGGAGAAAAGGACATCCTCTTAAACTGCTGGTGGTAATGTAAATTGGTATAGCCACTATGGAGAATAGTATGGAGAATACTTAAAAAACGAATAATAGAGCAACATATGATCCAGCAATCCCACTCCTGGGCATACATCCAGAGGAAGAAAAGCATAAACCAGAAGGATACCTGCACCCCAATGTTCACTGCAGCACTGTTTACAACAGCCAAGACATGGAAGCAACCTAAATGTCCATCGACAGAGGAATGCATAAGGAAGATGTAGTACATATATACAATGGAATATTACCCAGTCATTAAAAAGAATGAAATAATGCCATTTGCAGCAACATGAATGGACCTAGAGAGTGTCATACTGAGTGAAGTAAGTCAGACAGAGAAGGAGAAATATTGTATAATATTGCTTATATGTGGAACCTAAAAAATGGTACAAATGAACCTGTATATTTACAAAACAAAAAATCAGTCACCAATGTAGAAAACAAACTTATGGTTTCCAAGGGGGAAAGGATAAACTGGGAGATTGGGATTGACTTATACATAATACTGTATATAAGAAAGATAACTAACAAGAACCTACTTTATTGCACAGAGAACTCTATTCAGTACTCTGTAGTCACCCTGCTTATTTAACTTACATGCAGAGTACATCATGAGAAACGTTGGGCTGGAAGAAACACAAGCTGGAATCAAGATTGCTGGGAGAAATATCAATAACCTCAGATATGCAGGTGACACCACCCTTATGGCAGAAAGTGAAGAGGAACTAAAAAGCCTCTTGATGAAAGTGAAAGAGGAGAGTGAAAAAGTTGGCTTAAAGCTCAACATTCAGAAAACCATGGCATCTGGTCCCATCACTTCATGGGAAATAGATGGGTAAACAGTGGAAATAGTGTCAGACTTTATTTTTTTGGGCTCCAAAATCACTGCAGATAGTGATTGCAGCCATGACATTAAAAGACACTTACTCCTTGGAAGGAAAGCTATGACCAACCTAGATAGCATATTGAAAAGCAGAGACATTACTTTTGTCAACAAAGGTCCGTCTAGTCAAGGCTATGGTTTTTTCAGTGGTCATGTATGGATGTGAGAGATGGACTGTGAAGAAAGCTGATCACCAAAGAATTGATGCTTTTGAACTGTGGTGTTGGAGAGGACTCTTGAGAGTCCGTTGGACTGCAAGGATATCCAACCAGTCCATTCTGAAGGAGATCAGTCCTGGGTGTTCTTTGGAAGGACTGATGCTAAAGCTGAAACTCCAGTACTTTGGCCACCTCATGCGAAGAGTTGACTCATTGGAAAAGACTCTGATGCTGGGAGGGATTGGGGGCAGGAGGAAAAGGGGACGACAGAGGATGAGATGGCTGGATGGCATCATTGACTCGATGGACGTGAGTCTGAGTGAACTCCAGGAGATGGTGATGGACAGGGAGGCCTGGCGTGCTGCGATTCATGGGGTCGCAAAGAGTCGGACACGACTGAGCAACTGAACTGAACTGAACTGAATGACCATTATGGGAACAGAATCTAAAAAGAGTGGATATATGTATAACTGATTCACTTTGCTGTACAGTATAAACTAACACAACATTGCAAATCAACTGTACTTCAATAGAAATTTAATTAAAAATAAAAATATATAGTAAGCTCCTTTATGGAAGTGCAGAAATGATTTTTTGGATTTGACACCAAAAGCAAAAGCAACAATATAAAAATCAACAAGTGGGACTACATCAAATTGAAAAGCTTTTATTCAGTGAAAGAAACAGTTAAAAAAAGGCAGCTGACTGAATGAGAGAAACTAGTTGCAAATCATATAACTATTCACAGTTAATATAAAAATATATAAAGTACTCATATAACTTGATAGCAAAAAACCAAATAATGCAATTAAACAATGGGTAGAGAATGTGATTAGACCTTTTTCCAACAAAGACATACAAATGACCAACAGGTTTACAAAAAGGTGTTTTATATCACTAACCACCAGGGAATGCAAATGAAAGCCACAATGAGAGTGCAGAGTTCTAACCACTAGACAACCAAGGTTGGTGAAAACCACAATGAGCTATCACGACGTGTGTTAAAATGGCTATTATAAAAAAAGACAAAAAATAAGTGTTTGTGAGGATGTGGAGAAAAGGGAAAACTTTTACACTGCTGGTGGACTTAGAAATTGGTGCAGCCACTATGGAAAAAGTACAATGGTTCCTCAAAAAATTCAAACTAGAGCTACTATATGATCAAGCAATTCTACTTCTTTGGGTACTTATCCCAAAGAAAACCAGATAACTTATCATTTATCTTTAAATATTTGCACCCCTCATTTTCACTGAAGCATTATTTACAAGAGTCAAGACATGGAAGATGATTGCCAGAAGTAGGTCATGAGGGATGGGTAAAACAGTTGAGTGTGGTCAAAAGTTACAAACTTCCAGTTAGAAGATTAAGTCCTGGGTATAAGGTACAACCTGGTGGCTATAGTTAATGATAGTGTGTTGTATATTTGAAAGTTTCCAGGAGACTAAATCTTAAAAATTCTCATCATAAGAAAAAAATGTAATGATGTATGGTTTATACACACATAAACCCGTAACCACAAAACAAATACATACATAAAACAAATATAGCAAGCTTGAAAACTTATTGAGATAATCATTCTGTAATATATCAAATCACAAATCAAGATTGCCAGGAGAAATATCAATAACCTCAGATATGCAGATGACACCACCCTTATGGCAGAAAGTGAAGAGGAACTAAAAAGCCTCTTGATGAAAGTGAAAGAGGAGAGTGAAAAAGTTGACTTAAAGCTCAACATTCAGAAAATGAAGATCATGGCATCCGGTCCCATCACTTCATGGGAAATAGATGGGGAAACACTGGAAACAGTGTCAGACTTTATTTTGGGGGCTCCAAAATCACTGCAGATGGTGACTGCAGCCATGAAATTAAAAGACGGTTACTCCTTGGAAGAAAAGTTATGACCAACCTAGATAGCATATTGAAAAGCAGAGGCATTACTTTGTCAACAAAGGTCTGTCTAGTCAAGGCTATGGTTTTTCCAGTGGTCATGTATGGATGTGAGAGTTGGACTGTGAAGAAAGCTGAGTGCTGAAGAATTGATGCTTTTGAACTGTGGTGTTGGAGAAGACTCTTGAGAGTCCCTTGGACTTCAAGGAGATCCAACCAGTCCCTTCTGAAGGAGATCAGCCCTGGGATTTCTTTGGAAGGAATGATGCTAAAGCTGAAATTCCAGTACTTTGGCCACCTCATGTGAAGAGTTGACTCATTGGAAAAGGCTCTGATGCTGGGAGGGATTGGGGGCAGGAGGAGAAGGGGACGACAGAGGATGAGATGTCTGGATGGCATCACTGACTCGATGAACGTGAGTCTGGGTGAACTCCGGGAGATGGTGATGGACAGGGAGGCCTGGTGTGCTGCAATTCATGGGGTCGTAAAGAGTCAGACACGACTGAGAGACTGAACTGAACTGAACTAAACTGAAGCTGTACATCTAAAACTAATACAATGCTTTGTGTCAATTATATCTAATTTCAATAAAAACAAAAAAGCATTAAAATACTTAGAGATAAATTTAACCAAGCAAGTAAGAGATTTGTACAATGGAAACTAAAAGGCCTTGATGAAAGAAATTAAAGACACAAATTAAAAGATATTCCATGTTCCTTGATTGGAAGAATTAATATTATAAAAATATCTATAATACCCAAAGCTATCTATAGACTTCATGCAATCTCTATCAGATTCAAATGGCATTTTTTCACAGAAATAGAGAAAACAATTGTAAATTTTATATGGAACCACAAAATAGTCTGAATAGGGAAATAAATCATTAGTAAGAATAACAAAGTCAGATGCACCATACTTTTGATTTCAAGCTATACTACAAAGCTATAGTAATCAAAATAGCATGATACTGGCATACAAATAGACACATAGGCCAATGGAACAGAAAAGAGAGCCCAGAAATAAACCCTCCATATATGCTCAACTAATATTTGATAAGTGATCCAAGAATACTCAATGGGCAAAGAATAGTCTCTTCAACAAATGGTCGTTGGAAAACTAGATAACTACATACAGAAATATGAAATTTGACCCCTATCTTAGCAATGGCACCCCACTCCAGTATTCTTGCCTGGAAAATCCCATGGACAGAGGAGCCTGGTAGGCTGCAGTCCATGGGGTTACTAAGAGTCAGGCACAACTGAGTTACTTCACTTTCACTTTTCACTTTCATGCATTGAAGGAAATGGCAACCCACTCCAGTGTTCTTGCCTGGAGAATCCCAGGGACAGAGGAGCCTGGTGGGCTGCCGTCTATGGGGTCGCACAGAGTCGGACATGACTGAAGCGACGTAGCAGCAGCAGTAGCAGTTACTCTGCTCACAAAAATTAACTTGAAATGGATTGAGGACTTAAACATAAGACCTACATAAAACATAATACTGTAATACTCCTATGAGTAAACATATAAAAGAAGCTCCTTGACACTGGTCTGGGCAATGATTTTTTTTTTTTTGATCTGACACCAAAAACTCAAGCAGCAACAAAAACAGAAATCAACAAGAGGGACTATGTCAAATACAAAACACAGCAAAAGAAACAATCAACAAAATAAAAATGCAATGTCTGGAATGGAAGAAAATGCTTGCAAACCTTATATTAGATAAATGGTTAATATCTAAAATAAATAAAGAACCCATACAACTCATTCAAATAGCCAACAGGTATGTGAAAAGCATTTTTCACAGTAGACAAATATGAAAACAGTCTAAGTCCTTGGCAACAGATGAATGAATAAAAGATGTGACATATATATACAAATGCAATAGAATATTATTTCATCATAAGAAAGAAGGAAACCCTGCCATTTGCAATAAGATGGATAGACCTTGAGGGTATTATGCTAAGTAGAATAAATTAGACAGAGAAGGACAAATATTGTATGATATCACTTACATGTGGAATCCTCAAAAGCCAAACATAAAAACAGAGCAGAACAGCAGTTACCAGGGGTTGTGGGGTGGTGGTTTGGGGATATGTTATTTAGGGGTACAAACTTGCAACTCATAGATAAATAAGTCCTGGAGAGCTACTGTACAGAATAGTGATTATAAATAACAATATTATGTTATAAACTTCAAAGTTACCGGGATATTAGAATTTAAGTATTCCCACCATGAAAAAGAGACATTAATTATCTAATGTGATTTACGCTATAGTGGTAATCATATCGCAATATATAAATGGATCAAATAAACATTTTGTATACTGTAAACTTACACAATGTTATATGTCAATTATATCTCAATAAAAATAAAATGTCATTTGCAGTAACTTGGATGGATCTAGAGATTATCGTAGTAAGTGAAGTAAGTCAGACAGAGAAAGACAAATATCACATGATATCACTTATATGTGGAATCTAATTAAAAAAGATACAGATGAGCTTATTTACAAAAAAGAGACTGATATCGAAAACAAACCTATGCTTATCAAAGGGGAAATGTAATGTGGCAGAGGGGAGGGATAAATCAGGAGCTTGGGAGGAACATACACATATTACTATATATAAGATAGATAACCAACAAGAACCTACTATGTAGCCCAGAGAACTCTGCTCAATATTCTATGATAACTTAATGAGAAAATAATCTAAAAAAGAATGAATATATATATATGTATAACTGAATCATTTTGCTGTACATCTGAAACTAATATAATACTGTAAATCAACTATACTCAATAAAATTAAAATATTATATCTCAATGAAAATAAATTTAAAAAATAAAGAAAATGGAACTTAGATAAAATTTAACTGTGGATTAGAAGGTTTACTCAAGTTTAATCACATAGTGACCTTCTGTTCTCCTGTCTTAAAAACAAGCTGCTAAAGACATACATTAGTAAGAGAGTATGAATTTCACTATTTACTGTCTACTAAGAGCCTTTGGCAGAACAGCTTTTCATTTCACAATTCTATGATGAAATAACCTGATGCTATGCAACCTTTGGCATGACTCTAAATCCCAAGGGATGGAGATGTTGAATAAAATTAGTTTTTAGAAAATATAAAATGCTAGATATATATTTCTCTGACAGGATAGTAAAAGATCTAAAGACTATCTAAACTCATGTCCTATATTGAACACATATTTAGTATGTCTAGATTGATCCCAAATGAGTGTTCTTAGAAACTCTTAAGTAGTGATAGAAATGCAGGTATGTGAGAAAACAATATAGTCCTCAGATAATTAAAAATGAAGTTCTTATTAGTTTGGATGATTTTGGCAGTAAATCATAGCTATAAAATTATTAAGTGAAATATTTTAAAGCTCTTTGGTATAGATGAAAAAGCTAAATACGGTATAGATGAAAAAGCTAAAAAGCTAATATAAATGATTACCAACTGTAACAAACAGCAGGAATCTGGCACTTTATCCTTTCAACTCTCTTTTTTTCTCAAACTTTAAACTTTTTACTTTGTGTTAGGGGTATAGCTTATTAACAATGTAGTTTCAGGTAAAGAGTGAAGGGACTCAGCCATTCATATATATATCCATTCTTCCCTAAGATGCCCTCCCATCCAGGCTGCCACGTAACAGTAAGTAGAGTTTCATGTGCTATACAATAGGTCCTTCTTGGCTGTCCATTTGGAATATAGCAGTGTGTACATTGCCTTCCCAAACTCCCTAACTATCCCTTCTCCCTGGCAACTATAAGTTCATTTACTAAGTCTGTGCATCTCTTTCTGTTTTGTAAGTAAGTCATTT
Source organism: Bos mutus (assembly GCF_027580195.1). Taxonomy (NCBI): domain Eukaryota; kingdom Metazoa; phylum Chordata; class Mammalia; order Artiodactyla; family Bovidae; genus Bos; species Bos mutus. Next base: position 126,555,820 of record NC_091618.1, read on the forward strand.
GGATCATTTCTTTTTAGAGTCCACATGTAAGGAATGTCATGCGATATTTCTCTTTCACTTTCTTTTAAAGTATGTATGGCCTACAAAAAGTTTTCTCATGATATTTAGTAATAACCATCAGTTATTAAAAGTACCTACTCTGCCAGTAACTATTTTTAGTCGTTTGTTTAATCTTCATTAACTCCCTCATAGAAATTGCTATCAGCATTTCACAAATTGGCAATTGAGGATTATGTAGAACCCATAAAGCTAATAAAGAATGAACTGGTCATGAACTCAGGATTATCTGGCACCAAAACCTATGGCTTTTCCCTTTACACTGGAGCCTCAAGGGAATTTTCAGCTCACCCACTCTGCACCAGCCCTGCCTTTAATCCTCCCTTGATTACTCAGCAGCTTTGAGCATTCTTTACTTTCACACCCGATTTGGTCACAATTAAGTGGGAAATCTTCCTGCACTTTTAAAGGCACTAGCCTAAAGCCAGTGCTCTGGGACAACCCAGAGCAATAGGATGGGAGGGGAAGTGGAAGGAAGGTTCAGGAAATAGGGGACAAACGTATACCAGTGGCCGATTCATGTTGATGTAGGGCAAAAACCATCAAAATATTGTAAAGTAACTGTCCTCCAATTAAAATAAATAATTAAAAAATATAATCATATTATAGAAAAAAAAAAAAAAGGCACTGGCCTAGCCTCTGCTCTTTCTTGTTTTACATTTTATAAAGTTATATAGTAATTATACCCTGAGTCAGTTTCCACTTTTCTCAATTTCCTTTATCCATAGAGCTAACTAGAGAGTAGAGAAGATTCCAGACTATATTCAGGTTTGTTTGTGAGTGGAGAGGATAGAGGCTGAAGATGATGGTAGAGAATACAAAGAGATTGTTGATGGACCTTCTGAGCACAGCACAGCATTGAGGATCTTGTACTTGCTATGATATTAATAAGTATCCTTTGATTCATTCTCCTTTTGGTCCCTGGGTTGATTCCCCATTCCCCTGTTTCCCAACAAATGGAGGATGGATGCTGTGCAATGCAGGGTTAATTTCTTCCTGGATATATGCCATTCAACAGTTCAGGAGCTCAGCTTGTCTGATTGTTTGCAACTCCATGGACTGCAGCACACCAGGCTTCCCCATCAATCACCAACTCCTGGAGTTTACTTAAACCCATCTCCATCGAGTCGGTGATGCCACCCAACCATCTCACCCTCTGTCATCCCCTTCTCCTCCTGCCTTCAATCTTTCCCAGCATCAGGGTCTTTTCAAATGAGTCAGTTCTTCCCATCAGGTGGCCAAAGTATTGGAGTTTCAGCTTTAACATCAGTCCTTTCAATAAATATTCACGACCAATTTCTTTTAGGATGGACTGGTTGGATCTCCTTGCTGTCCAAGGGACTCTCAAGAATCTACTTTAGCACCACAGTTCAAAAGCATCAATTCTTCCACACTCAGCTTGCCTTACAGTCCAACTCTCACATCCATACATGACTACTGGAAAAACCACAGCTTTGACTAGAAGGACCTTTGTTGGCAAAATAATGTGTCTGCTTTTTAATATGCTGTCTAAACATGATGCTGTGAAAGTGCTGCACTCAATATGCCAGCAAATTTGGAAAACCCAGCAGTGGCCACAGGACTGGAAAAGGTCAGTTTTCATTCTGATCCCAAAGAAAGGCAATGCCAAAGAATGCTCAAACTACCACACAATTGCACTCATCTCACACGCTAGTACAGTAATGCTCAAAATTCTCCAAGCCAGGCTGCAGCAGTACATGAACCGTGAAATTCCAGATGTTCAAGCTGGTTTTAGGAAAGGCAGAGGAACCAAAGATCAAATTGCCAACATATGCTGGATCATCAAAAAAGCAAGAGAGTTCCAGAAAAACATCTATTTCTGCTTTATTGACTATGCCAAAGCCTTTGACTGTGTGGATCACAATAAACTGTGGAAAATTCTGAAAGAGATGGAAATACCAGACCACCTGACCTGCCTCTTGAGAAACCTATATGCAGGTCAGGAAGCAACAGTTAGAACTGGACATGGAACAACAGGCTGGTTCCAAATAGGAAAAGGAGTATGTCAAGGCTATATATTGTCACCTTGCTTATTTAACTTATATGCAGAGTACATCATGAGAAACGCTGGGCTGGCAGAAGCACAAGTTGGAATCAAGATTGCCGGGAGAAATATCAATAGCCTCAGATATGCAGATGACACCACCCTTATGGCAGAAAGTGAAGAGGAACTAAAAAGCCTCTTGAAGAAAGTAAAAGAGGAGAGTCAAAAGGTTGGCTTAAAGCTCAACATTCAGAAAACGAAGATCATGGCACCTGGTCCCATCACTTCATGGGAAATAGATGGGGAAACAGTGGAAACAGTGTCAGACTTTATTTTGGGGTGGGGGCTCCAAAATCACTGCAGATGGTGATTGCAGCCATGAAATTAAAAGACACTTACTCCTTGGAAGGAAAGTTATGACCAACCTAGATACAATATTCAAAAGCAGAGATATTACCTTGCCAACAAAGGTCTGTCTAGTCAAGGCTATGGTTTTTCCAGTGGTCATGTATGGATGTGACAGTTGGACTGTGAAGAAAGCTGATCGCTGAAGAATTGATGCTTTTGAACTGTGATATTAGAAAGACTCTTGAGAGTCCCTTGGACTGCAAGGAGATCCAACCAGTCCATTCTAAAGATCAGTCCTGGGTGTTCATTGGAAGGACTGATGCTGAATCTGAAACTCCAATACTTTGGCCACCTCATGCAAAGAATAGCTCATTGGAAAAGACCCTGATGCTGGGAGGGACTGGGGGCAGGAGGAGAAGGAGATGACAGAGGATGAGATGCCTAGATGGCATCATCGACTCGATGGACATGAGTTTGAGTGAACTCCGGGAGTTGGTGATGGACAGGGAGGCCTGGTGTGCTGCGATTCATGGGGTCGCAGAGTCGGACATGACTGAGTGACTGAACTGAACTGAGTTTGGTCATAATTTTTTTCTGAGGAACAAGCATCTTTTAATTTCATGGCTGCAGTCACCATCTGCAGTGATTTTGGAGCCCCCCAAAATAAAGTCTCTTACTGTTTCCCCATCTATTTGCCATAATGTGATGGGACTGGATGCCATGATCTTTTTTTTCTGAATGTTGAGTTTTAAGCCAACTTTTTCATTCTCCTCTTTCACTTTCATCAAGAGGCTCTTTAATTCTATTTTGCTTTCTGCCATAATGGTGGAGTCATCTGCTTATCTGAGGTTATTGATATTTCTCCAGGCAATCTTCATTCCAGCTTGTGCGTCATCCAGTCCAGCATTTCTCATAAATAAACAGGGTGATAGTATTCAGCTTTGACTTACTCTTTCCCCTATTTGGGACCCGTCTGTTGTTCCATGTCCAGTTCTAACTGTTGCTTCCTGACCTGCATGCAGATTTCTCAGGAGGCAGGTCATGTGGTCTAGTATTCCCACCTCTTGAAGAATTTTCCAAACTTTGTGATCCACATAGTCAAAGGCTTTGGTGTAGTCAATAAAGCAGAAGTAGATGTTTTTCTGGAACTCTCTTGCTTTTTCAGTGATCCAGTGGATGTTGGAAATTTGATCTCTGGTCCTCTGCCTTTTCTAAAATCAGCTTGAACATCTGGAAGTTTATGGTTCATCTACTGCTGAAGCCTGGCCTGGAGAATTTTGAGCATTTCTTTGCTAATGTGTGAGAGGAGTGGAATTGTGCAGTAGTTTGAGCATTCTTTGGCATTACTTTTCTTTGGGATTGGAATGAAAACTGACCTTTTCCAGTCCTGTGGCCACTGCTGAGTTTTCCAAATTTGTCAGCATATAGAGTGCAGCACTTTCACAGCATCATCTTGGAGGATTTGAAATAGCTCTACTGGAATTCCATCACCTCCACTAGCTTTTTTCGCAGTGATTCTTCTAAGGCCCACTTGACTTCACATTCCGGGATGTCTGGCCCTAGGTGAGTGACCATACCATTGTGATTATCCGGGTCATGGAGGTCTTTCTTGTGTAGTTGTTTTGTGTATTGTTGCCACCTCTTCTTGATATCTTCTGCCTCTGTTAGGTCCATACCATTTCTGTCTTTATCATGCCCATCTTTACATGAAATGTTCCCTTAGTATCTCTAATTTTCTTGAAGAGATCTATAGTTTTTCCCATTCTATTGTTTTCCTCTATTTCTTTGCATTGGTCACTGAGGAAGGCTTTTTTACCTTTCTTGTCTTTGGAGCTCTTCATTCAAATGGGAATATCTTGCCTTTTCTCCTTTGCCTTTAGCTTCTTTTCTTTTCTCAGCTATTTGTAAGGCCTCCTCAGACAATCATTTTGCCTTTTTGCATTTCTTTTTCTTGGGGATGGTCTTGATCACTGCCTCCTGTACAGTGTCATGAATCTCTGCCCCTAGTTCTTCAGGTACTCTGCCTATCAGATCAAATCTCTTGATTCTGTTTGTTATTTCCACTGTATAGTTGTAAGGGATTTGATTAAGGTCATACCTGAATGGTGTAGTGGTTTTCCCTGCTTTCTTCAATTTAAGTCTGAATTTGGCAATAAGGAGTTCATGTTCTGAGCCAGAGTCAGCTCCTGTCTTCTTTTTGCTGACTGTATAGAGCTTCTCCATCTTGGCTGCAAAGAATATAATCAGTCTGATTTCGGTATTGACCATCTGATGATGTCCATGTGTAGAGTCTTCTCTTGTGTTGTTGGAAGAGGGTGTTTGCCATGACCAGTCCATTCTTTTGGCAAAATTATGTTAACCTTTGCCCTGCTTCATTTTGTACTCCAATGCCAGATTTGCCTATGACTCCAGGTATCTCTTGACTTCCTACTTTTCCATTCCAGTCCCCTTTAATGAAAAGGACATCTTTTTTGGGTGTTCGTTCTAGAAGGTCTTGTAGGTTCTCATAGAACCATTCAACTTCAGCTTCTTCAGCATTACTGGTTGGGGCATAGACTTGGATTACTATGATATTGAATGCATTGCCTTGGAAATGAACAGAGATCATACTGTCATTTTTGAGAATACATCCACATACTGAATTCTGGACCCTTTTGTTGACTATGATGGCTACTCCATTTCTTCCAAGGGATTCTTGCTCGCAGTAGTAGATATAATGGTCATCTGAGTTAAATTCACCCATTCCAGTCCATTTAGTTCACTGATTCCTAGAATGTCGATGATCACTCTTGCCATTTCCTGTTTGACCACTTCCAATTTGCCTTGATTCATGGACCTAACATTCCAGGTTCTTATGCAATATTGTTTTTACAGCATTGGGCTTTATTTCCATCACCAGTCACATCCACCACTGGGTGCTGTTTTTCTTTTGGTTCCATCTCTTTATTCTTTCTGGAATTATTTCTCCACCATTCTCCAGTGGCATATTGGGCACCTACATACCTGGGGAGTTCATCTCTCAGTGTCCTATCTTTTCCCCTCTTCATACTGTTCATGGGGTTCTCAAGGCAAGAATACGGAAGTGTTTGCCATTCCCTTCTCCAGTGGACCACGCTTTGTCAGAACTCTCCACTATGACTCGTCCATCTTGGGTGGCCCTATACAGCATGACTCATAGTTTCATTGAATTAGACAAGGCTGTGGGCTATGTGATAAGTTTGATTAATTTTCTGTGATTGTGGTTTTCGTTTTGTCTGCCCTCTAATGGATAAGGATAAGAGGCTCATGGAAGCTTCCTGATAGGAGTGACTGAGCAGAAACTGGGTCTTTTTCTGATGGGCAGAGCCATGCTCAGTAAACCTTTAATCCAATTTTCTGTTGATGGGCGGGGCTGTGTTCCCTTCCTGTTGTTTGACCTGAGGCCGAACAGTGAACAGTCGTGGAGGTAATGAAGATAATGGAGACCTCCTTCAAAGGGTTCTGTGCATGTACTGCCACACTCAGTGCTCCCAACCCTGCAGGCCCACCGCCAACCCACACCTCTGCTGGAGACTCTTGGACACTCATGGGCAATTCTAGGTCAGTCTCTTGTTGGGTCACTGTTCCTTTCTCCTGAGTCCTGGTGCACACAAGTTTTTGTCTGTGCCCTCCAAGAGTCTGTTTCCCCAGTCCTGTGTAAGTTCTGGTGGTTCTATGGTGGGGTTAATGGCAAGCTCCTCCAAGAGGGCTTATGCCATACCCAGGTCTGCTGCACCCAGAGCCCCTGGTTCAGTGGCAGGCCACTGCTGATCTGTACCTCTGCAGGAGACACTCAAACACTCAAAGGCAGGTCTGGCTCAGTCTCTGTGGGGCCTCATGGTGTGCACAAGGTTTTGTTTGACCCTTGGAGCATATCTGGTGGGTATGGGGTTTGATTCTGAACATGATTTCATCCCTCCTACCGTCTTGCTGGGGCTTCTTTGCCTTTGGACGTGGGGGATCTTTTTTTGGTGGGATCCAACATTCTTATGTTGATGGTTATTCAGCAGTGAGTTGTAATTTTGGAGTTCTCACCAGAGAAGATGAGTGCACATCCTTCTACTCCACCATCTTGTAGACAAGATATATGCTGTGATACCATTAAATACCTTAAAAATTGCTTTAAATATATTATATCATCTCTACTTTTATTCATCATGATTGAAATGGTTTTCATTTTAGAAAACACAGTATTCATTTACTGTAAAAGCATCGCTACAATAAAAAATTAATATGTAGTTACAGTAATTTTTTTTTTCTGTGTAATTGAATCATGGAAAGAGAAAGTCTTGATGTAAATATTCAATTATATTGTTCATCCATTCATCACAATGAGACACTTTGACTGATAGAATAAGAGCCTGTTATTTGTATTGTATTTAATCTCTTATAAACAAAGAAGTCTATTGTAGAGATTTGGAAGTATTGAGGTTGGGAAAGCCAGTTGGTCAAATTTCAAGAGGCCAAAATGTTACACAAAGTAGACAACATTGGTGATTTCATCCTGGTTCAGCATAACAGATTCAGAGACTCAATCTTGTCAATACCCTACAATTAGTCAGACGTGTTGGATGACTCACACTGACTAAACTCACAAGAGACCAAAGTATATAAATCAGAAAGCCAGTGTATTATTTGACAATTGGAAATATAACAGATAACATAACCCAACACTCCTGTCTTTAGCCAGAGTGTTCTGTTTTACAAATAACCAGAAATGTGCTTGGTGCACATGGGAACATTATGAGTGACAAATTTGATCTGAGGGTTTAACAGAATTTCTACAATAGAAATAAATTCTACTCGACATTGCTTAGGTGGGCCAGTGCCAGTGTTTGTCTTTCAGGTCCTATTGGTGCTATACTCACAATTTATGAATTTGTTTTTCTTTCTATTTTTTAAAAATAAATTTACTCCTATTACTATCCAGTTTATTTTGGAACTTATTCAAATGATATTCTAAATTATGGTACATATAAAGACAAAAGTTGTATTTGACCACTGTAGGGGAAGATTTGCATTTACATAGTTCAACAACAACTATATTTACTCAGTGAAAACCTACTTGGGAAATCAGATTCTCCAAATATTGTCAAAGATGTGTTCCTAGCTAGTCAAGTCCATAGGCTATCAGTAGCTATTTAAATGTGTCAGAATTGACAAAACTATCAAAAAATTATAAATAAAAGGAAAAGAAGTTCATATTATGTTGGAAAACAAATGTAACATGTAGTTTAGAAAACAGATATGACATATCTACTATAATTCCAAAGCATACATGACATTAAAACTTAAAGAGAAAACTCCAAAATTGTCAATCACATAAATATTTTGGTGTAAGATAAATCAGTCTTAAGCTACAACCAAAGGAATTTATTTACTTAAATGCCCAATAAAGGAGCTCATTATGATTGTCTTACTGAATGGAATCATCCTACAAAGAGCCACATTATGTGTGTGCCTATGTGTGTGGGGTGTGTGTGTGTGTCTGTGTTAGTCGCTCAGTCGTGTACAACTCTTTGCAACTCCATGGACTGTTGCCCACCAGGCTCTTCTGTCCATGGGATTCTCCAGGCAGGGATACTGGAGTGAGTAGCCATTCCCCTCTCCAGAAGATTTTCTAATACAGGGATCAAACCCACCCTACACTGCAGTCAGATACTTTACTGTCTGAGCCACCAGGAAAATGCAAAGAGCCACGTAGTTATGCTGTAACTATAGGCTTCCCTGGTGGCTCAATTGGTAAAGAATCTGCACGTAATGTGGGAAACCCTGGTTCGATGCCCAGGTAAGGACAATTCATTGGAGAAGGAAATGGCAAACTCCTCCAGTATTCTTGCCTGGAGCATTCCATGGATAGAGGAGCCTGGAAGTATCTACAGTCCACAGGATCTCAACGAGTCAGACATGGCTGAGTGACTAATATACACTCTAACTATAAGCAGTTGCTATTGTAAAATAATATCTAGTGTTAAATAATTTTTCTCGATTCGACAAACTGGTGGAAACTAGAAGAATGTATTTTGGAACCAGGTAAAATTGTTGGAAATTTTCTGCCTTCCCTTCTTCTAACCCTGACAAGTGGCTTGAGTAGGTAAACTTTAGAGAAGAGGAATCAATTCAGTTCAGTTCAGTCCCTTAGTCATGTCTGACTCTTTGCAACCCCATGGACTGCAGCACACCAGGCCTCCCTGTCCATCACCAACTCCCGGAGTTTATTTAAACTCATGTCCATTGAGTTGGTGATGCCATTCAACCATCACATCCTCTGTCGTCCCCTTCTCCTCTCACCTTCAATCTTTCCCAATCAGGGTCTTTTCAAATCAGCTTTTCAAGTCAGCTCTTCCCATCAGGTGGCCAAAGTATTGGAGTTTCAGCTTTAGCATCAGTCCTTCAAATGAATATTCAGGACCGATTTCCTGAATGAACCAGGATGGACTGGTTGGCTCTCCTTGCAGTCCAACGGACTCTCAAGAGTCTTTCCAACACCACAGTTCAAAAGCATCAATTCTTCGGTGCTCAGCTTTCTTTATAGTCCAACTCTCACATCCATACATGACCACTGGAAAAACCATAGCCTTGACTAGACAGACCTTTGTTGGCAGAGTAATATCACTACATTTTAATATGCTGTCTAGGGTGGTCATAACTTTTCTTCCAAGGAGTAAGCATCTTTTAATTTCATGGCTGCAATCACCATCTGCAGTGATTTTGGAGCCCCCCCCCCCAAAATAAAGTCTGACACTGTTTCCACTGTTTCCCCATCTATTTCCCATGAAGTGATGGGAACAGATGCCATGATCTTTGTTTTCTGAACGTTGAGTTTTAAGACAACTTTTTCACTCTCCTCTTTCACTTTCATCAAGAGGTTTTTTAGTTCCTCTTCACTTTCTGCCATAAGGGTGGTGTCATCTGCATATCTGAGGTTATTGATATTTCTCCCGGCAATCTTGATTCCAGCCTGTGCTTCTTCCAGCCCAGCGTTTCTCATGATGTACTCTGCATATAAGTTAAATAAGCAGGGTGACAATATACAGCCTTGACATACTCCTTTTCCTATTTGGAACCAGTCTGTTATTCCATATCCAGTTCTAACTGTTGCTTCCTGACCTGCATATAGGTTTCTCAAGAGGCAGGTCAGGTGCTCTGGTATTTCCATCTTTTTCAGAATTTTCCACAGTTTATTGTGATCCACACAGTCAAAGGCTTTGGCATAGTCAATAAAGCAGAAAAAGATGTTTTTCTGGAACTCTCTTGCTTTTTCAATGATCCAGCGTATGTTGGCAATTTGATCTCTGGTTCCTCTGCCTTTCCTAAAATCAGCTTGAACATCTGGAATTTCATGGTTAATGTATAGCTAAAGTCTGGCTTGGAGAATTTTGAGCATTACTGTACTAGCGTGTGAGATGAGTGCAATTGTGTGGTAGTTTGAGCATTCTTTGGCATTGCCTTTCTTTGGGATTGGAATGAAAACTGACCTTTTCCAGTCCTGTGGCCACTGCTGAGTTTTCCAAATGTGCTGGCATATTGAGTGCAGCCCTTTCACAGCATCATCTTTCAGGATTTGAAATAGCTCCACTGGAATTCCATCACCTCCACTAGCTTTTTACTAGTGATGCTTTCTAAGGCCCACTTGACCTCACATTCTGAATATATGCACTGAAAAAAAGGGTAGAATTCATTTATTCATGTTAAAATTTACACCCATAAAAGGATATTTGCCTGTACTGAAGTCTGCTTTTTTCTATATACTATGTTTTACAGGTCAGTGAAAAATAACCTATTTTTCCCCTGTGGAAAGGTCAATGAAGCCATCTTAATTTGTTTTATTAATGCCACTGGTTTACTCTTATAGATTATATTATTTTACATTTTATACATGAAAATGTGAAATATACCTTTTAAAAATACATATAAGATAATTTTTAGGTTTATTTCAAGAGTTATGTTGTATAATTTGTAAGCTGAATCATCAGTGCCTGGCTAGTTCTTGTCTTTTAAATCTAAGATTATCTTAAATTAAGCATTTGACTCACAACTTTCTCTGCTCCAAGTTTTGCCATCTCCTTGGCTAACATTCGAGTCCATGTGGATGACCCATCTGGCTTTTGCTCAGGTCCTTGATTTCCACATCTTCAGTGACCTTTACTTCCACAGCACTGCAGCCAACCATTCCCTCAACCACATCCAGGACCTTTTCAATCACTCAATTACTTCCCCTTTAAAATGCTAAAATCAAACAACCAGGTCTCAACCTCATGTATTTATAGCTCACTCGTTCTCAGCCCAGACTATATATTAGAGAAACCTGAAAGATCCTGATGCCCAGGTGAGGCCATATCCCAGATTAATTCAATCAGAATTTCTGGACTTTCTGGAGGTGTAATAGAAAAAGCTGCTGCTGCTGCTAAGTCGCGTCAGTCGTGTCCGACTCTGTGAGACCCCATAGACAGTAGCCCACCAGGTTCTCCTGTCCCTGGGATTCTCCAGGCAAGAACACTGGAGTGGGTTGCCATTTCCTTCTCCAAATAGAAAAAGCAGTAGATCTTAAAGTTCCTCAGGTTACTAATATACCTCCAAGATTGAGAACCACAGTTTTAACACTTCCATTTTGTTGCTCACTATACCTGTTTGTGAAACATTGGTCCCGCAGCTGTTGCCAATCCACATTTCTCTTGTTTTTGCTCCTCTGCCTTTGTTTCATTCCCCAGCAGGCTGTCAATCCTGGACCAACCTGATAGTCTCCTGCCTGGACATGTAGGTGGACGGCTGAGCACTGGTGGAAAAGAATCAAGTCATGTCACAGGACAGGGTCTTTCTTTTCAGTTGCCCCTAGGATCTCAGTCTGAGAAGGCAATGGCACCCCACTCCAGTACTCTTGCCTGGAAAATCCCATGGGTGGAGGAGCATGGTAGGCTGCAGTCCATGAGGTCACTAGGAGTTGGACACGACTGAGCAACTTCACTTTCACTTTTTACTTTCATGCATTGGAGAAGGAAATGGCTGCCCACTCCAGTGTTCTTGCCTGGAGGATCCCAGGGATGGGGGAGCCTGGTGGGCTGCCGTCTATGGGGTCACACAGAGTCAGACACGACTGAAGTGACTTTGCAGCAGCAGCAGCAGCAGGATCTCAATGATGCCAGACGAGCCTCATTTTGCCAGTTATTTTATGCTCCCTTTCTCCACAATATGTAAAATATGTCTCACTTTTCTTAAACTACAAACTATATGGAATTATGAGTTCAAACTAACTTCATTTCTCCTGAAATATCAAGCATTCTCATTTTTTCCCCTTCATCTTTCTTGTTTATTGTTTTGTATCTCACAAATGGTATTTTCATTTAATTGGCAGAAATACAAACATCTCCGGGGAATCCTTCTTGTTTCTCTCCCTCCTTATATCAAAATCCCCCAATCATGTGGCTTACATATTTTAAAATTTGTTCTGTTTCTCAGTATTGCTACTGTTATAACCTTACACTGGGTAAGCATGTACGGTTTTCTTGGATGCTGAAACAGACTCAAATCTGGTCTCTTTCCAAGCAGTTGTCTAGTGTGAGATGCCTAAATGTCTAGCAGTTCATCGGTCTTACCGTTAGAATATATTCCACATTTCAGAACTTAAAGGCCTTCCCAAATCTGTCCTTCATCTTTCTCTGCTGCCTCATATCATACATTTTACAAAATCCTATTGCTTATAAAACTTAAACATTTATCCAGTTTTCAGTGCTGTTCCCTCTGCTTGGAACGTTTTTTCTTCTTCTCTTTCACTGGCTCAGCTTGACATTATTTACCCTGGGAAGTTTTCTCTCACTCTGTCTGGGACTAGTGGCCTCTCTACTTTGTTTCATTCTTCCTTAATCTTTTACCTCTATCATAGCTCTTATGCATTGCTTTGAAACTAGTTTTTCCCTTTATGTTCATTTCCCAAGAAACTGTAAGGACAGGGACCATAATAGATTTTAATATAATGTAACATAAAATAATATAATATAGGTTTTCATCATCATAATAAATAATTGGCCAAATTCAAGGGAATATTCAAATACTTTTAATGATATATAAAAAGCCTGGCTAGAACTCCACAGAATTTCATAGTATAATAAAACACTCAATAGAGGACTATAAATAATAATAATGAAAATCCTGGAACTCAAGTGAAAATTACTTTGGTGGTGGTTTAGCCACCAAGTCCTATCTGACTCTTGCAACCCCTTGGACTATAGCCTGCCAGGCTCCTCTGTCCATGGGAAGAATACTAGAGTGGGTTGCCATTTCCTTCTCCAGGGCATCTTTCCAACCCAGGAATTGAACTCGGGTCTCCTGCACTACAGGCAGATTCTTTACCAACTGAGCTACAAGGGAAGCCTGAAAATTAGTTTAGTGATCTCACATTCATGTTTAGTTTTGAGATCTTTTTCCATATTTAATCTACAGAGCATGATCTGCAACTCACCCAGATGATCACTAGACAGAGAGAGAGAAGACAGCAAAGTTTATTTGAGATCTGAAAATCACCTGAAAAAATCCTCTGGGTCAAACCACGTCCTTATTTGCTAAATGTAAGCAATAAAGAGTTTGGAGCTAGATAAACCTGTATGTGAAACTTGGATCCACTATCAACCAATTGGATGAATTACTTAAATCTTAGTTTTTTCATCTGTAAGATAATTAAGCTTGCATTACGGGGATGTCATGAAGGTTAAATTAAAAAAAAAAAATATATATATATATATAAATGCCCAATATAGTACCTGCTAAAGCAGATACTTGCTCCATGCTTTTATTTTTACAACGGTGCCTCAAATACTATATTATTTTGGATTAAAGGATTATATCTCTAGGAATTCCCAGTTAAATGTAAATATAGGATATGAGGTAAACATTTTAGCTTCAATTAATGTATGTGTGTGTGTGTACTTACATATTCACCTCTGAGGTGGTAGGATACTGAGAATTAAACACTAAAGAAATGGATAGAGTACTTTATGGGCTTCTGACATGTATGAGGGATGATGTGATAAGTATGAAATGTAGGACACTGATTCAGGGAAGGTTTAAACATATTTTAGTCTTGCTGCTGCCAAGTCCCTTCAGTCGTGTCCGACTCCATGCGACCTCATGGACTGCAGCCTACAAGGCTTCTCTGTCCATGGGATTATTCAGGCAAGAACACTGGAGTGGGTTGCCATTTCCTTCTCCAATTTTAGTCCTAGCCCCATAGAAAACTTTGGTTTCTTAGAAAGAAGCAAAATAAAGACTCAGTGCTGAGGCTTAGGAGCAATGCTGTTGGACAGGGAAGAGTATATCTAGATAATCCTCAACCTCCTTACATTAATTTTATTAATTTTTATTGAGGTATAGTTGATCCACAATGTGTTACTTCAAGTGTATAGCAAAGTGAATCTGTTACATACCTGTATCTATTTATCTGTGTATCTACCCAATCTTTTTTAGAGTCTTTTCCCATATAGGCTATTACACAGAACTGTATTGTATTGAGTAAAATTCTCTGTGCTATACAGTAGGTCTGTACTGGTTGTTGATTCTATATCCATTGTAGTTGTTCAGTTGCTACGTCGTGTCTGACTCTTTGCAACCCCATGGACTGTAGCACACCAGGCTCCTCTGGCCTCCATTATTTCCTGGAGTTTGCTCAAATTCATGTCCACTGAGTCGGTGATGCTATTTAACCATCTCAGGCACTGCTGCCCCTTCTCCTTTTGTCTTTGATCTTTCCCAGCATCAGAGTTTTTCCAGTGAGTCAGCTTTTCACATCAGGGGGCCAAAGTATTGGAGCTTCAGCATCAGTTCTTCCAATGAATATTCATGATTGATTTCCATTAGGATTGACTGGTTTGATCTTCTTGTAGTCAAAGAGACCCTCAAGAGTTTTCTCCAACACCATGATTTGAAAGCATCAATTCTTCAGCACTCAGCCTTCCTTAGGGTCCAACTTTCATATCCATACCTGACTACTGGAGAAACCATAGCTTTGACTATATGACGTTTGTCGGCAAAGTGATGTCTCTGTTTTTTAGCATGCTGTCTTGGTTTGTCATAGCTTTGCTTCCAAGGAGCAAGCATCTTTCAATTTTGTGACTCCTATCACTGTCACAAGCAGTGATCTGGAGCCCAAGAAAATAAAATCTGTCACTGCTTCCACTTTTTTCCCTTCTGTTTGCCATGAAGTGATGGGACTAGATGCCAGGACTTTTGTTTTTCTGATGTTGAGTTTTAAGCCAGCCTTTTCACTCTCTTCTTTCACTCTTGTCAAGAGTTTAGTTCCTCTTTACTTTCTGCCTTTAGAGTGGTATCCCTGGCAGTTTTGATTCCAGTTTATGATTCATCCAGCCTGGCATTTCACATGATGTGCATACACGTGTGTGTGTGCGCAAACGTGTGTGTGTGTTAGTAGCTTCGGTTGTGTCCAACTCTTTGCAATCCTATGGACTGTAGCCCAGCAGACTCCTCTGTCCATGGGATTCTCGAGGCAAGAATACTGGAGTGGGTTCCCATGTCCTCCTCCAGGGTATCTTCCTGACCCAGGGATCGAATCTGCATCTCTTAAGTCTCCTGCATTGGCAGATGGGTTCTTTCCACTAGTGCCATCTGGGAAGCCCATGATGTACTCTGCATAAAAGGTAAATATGCAAGGTGACAATATACAGCCTTGTCGTATTCCTTTCCCAATTTTGAACCAGGCCATTGTTCCATGTCCAGTTCTGACTGTTGCTTCTTGACCCACATACAGGTTTTCAGGAGACAGGTAAGGAGGTCTGGTACTCCCATCTCTTTAAGAATTTTCCAGTTTGTTGTGATCCACACAGTCAAAGGCTTTAGCATACTCAATGAAGCAGAAGCAGATGTTTTTCTGGAACTCCCTTGCTTTCTCCACAGTAGTGTGTATATGTTAACTTCCTTAAATTTTTTTTTTTTTTACACTTTACAAATTGTATTAGTTTTGCCAAATATCAAAATGAATCTGCCACAGGTATACATGTGTTCCCCATCCTGAACCCTCCTCCCTCCTCCCTCCCCATACCATCCCTCTGGGTCGTCCTAGTGCACCAGCCCCAAGCATCCAGTATTGTGTATCGAACCTGGACTGGCAACTCGTTTCATACATGATATTATACATGTTTCAATGCCATTCTCCCAAATCTTCCCACCCTCTCCCACTCCCACAGAGTCCATGAGACTGATCTATACATCAGTGTCTCTTTTGCTGTCTCGTACACAGGGTTATTGTTAGCATCTTTCTAAATTCCATATATATGCGTTAGTATACTGTATTGGTGTTTTTCTTTCTGGCTTACTTCACTCTGTATAATAGGCTCCAGTTTCATCCACCTCATTAGAACTGATTCAAATATATTCTTTTTAATGGCTGAGTAATACTCCATTGTGTATATGTACCACAGCTTTCTTATCCATTCATCTGCTGACGGGCATCTAGGTTGCTTCCATGTCCTGGCTATTATAAACAGTGCTGTGATGAACATTGGGGTACACGTGTCTCTTTCCCTTCTGGTTTCCTCAGTGTGTATGCCCAGCAGTGGGATTACTGGATCATAAGGCAGTTCTATTTCCAGTTTTTTAAGGAATCTCCACACTGTTCTCCATAGTGGCTGTACTAGTTTGCATTCCCACCAACAGTGTAAGAGGGTTCCCTTTTCTCCACACCCTCTCCAGCATTTATTGCTTGTAGACTTTTGGATCGCACCCACCTCCCAGAATACTGGAAATAAAAGCAAAAATAAAAAAATGGGACCTAATTAAACTTAAAAGCTTCTGCACATCAAAGGAAACTATTAGCAAGGTGAAAAGACAGCCTTCAGAATGGGAGAAAATAATAGCAAATGAAGCAACTGACAAGCAACTAATCTCAAAAATATATAAGCAACTCCTACAGCTCAACTCCAGAAAAATAAATGACCCAATCAAAAAATGGGCCAACGAACTAAATAGACATTTCTCCAAAGAAGACATACAGATGGCTAACAAACACATGAAAAGATGCTCAACATCACTCATTATCAGAGAAATGCAAATCAAAACCACTATGAGGTACCATTTCACACCAGTCAGAATGGCTGCGATCCAAAAGTCTACAAACTTCCTTAAATTTTAACTTAGATGGTTTTAGCTGGTTTGTCTCAGTTGGCCTTTGAGAACCTGAAAGGAAACAGATTGAAGCTGCAGGTCTCTGTATCGTGGAACACTTCTGTGAGTCTGGGCCCTTTGATAGTTTTGTGACAATGATCTTTTCTCCTGCCCCCTTTCTTTGGGGATATCAAAGTACATATATCTGTGGAAATGACTCACTAAAAATGTGGGCCTTGGCTACAGGTCATTTCTAGTTAAATCCAT
This sequence comes from Bos mutus, assembly GCF_027580195.1. Taxonomy (NCBI): domain Eukaryota; kingdom Metazoa; phylum Chordata; class Mammalia; order Artiodactyla; family Bovidae; genus Bos; species Bos mutus. Next base: position 126,572,621 of record NC_091618.1, read on the forward strand.
CTGAAGAATTGTGTTGCCTCCTTTTTATCTTGCACCCTTATATCAAGAAATTTAGATATTTAAAAATATGCATCTTGAAAGGAAAAAGAGGAAACACAAAAGTAAATTTTTGATATTTTTATTGCTACAATGAGTTTGTCTTTCAATGAATTCTTTTTAGATGTGTAGGTATTGATATTACATGAGTTCTAAGAAATAGTTATAATCTAGCTAGGTTTGGGAAATTTCATTAAAATCCTGTTGACAATAAGGACCTACTATATAGCACAGAGAACTACATTTGATATCTAAATAACCTATAATGGAAAATAATTTGAAAAGAGAATATGTGTATATATATATATATATATATATATATGTACACACACACACACATACACACACACACACACATGTATAGGGCTTCCTTGGTGGCTCAGCTGGTAAAGAACCTACCTGCCAATGCAGGAGACACAAGAGAAGCAGGTTTGATCCCTGGGTTGGGAAGATCCCTTGGAGGAGGGTATGGAAACCCACTCCAGTATTGTTGCCTAGGAAATCTCATGGATAGAGGAGCCTGGCAGGCTACAGTCCGTGGGATCACAGAGTTGGACACCACTGAACTCACATGCATGCATACATATACATGTATAACTGAATCACTTTGCTCTATATCTGAAATTAAAACAACACTGTAAATCAACTATAAGTTTTTTTTTTTTTTAATTCCTGTTGAAACTCCTATGTAACATTTACATTTCATTTATCTGTCACCAGAGGGAGTAAGAACTCTGCTAAATGTTACATATTTTCAAATTTTTCCAAGAACAGTTGTATGAAAAGTATCCCCTTGAGTTATGATAAAATGATTTCTCTTTTCCCTAATCCATCTAGGAACTCCTTTATTAGGTGTGATTTTGAACTGATATATCTGAATTATATAAGCTAATTCATAAAAATATTAGAATCTATAAAAGATAATTTTGTAAACAGTCTGAAAAGGTCTGAATGCAATTTTTATACTATTTGACTAATATGCCTAAGTTAGTCATCATGTTTGCAACATTTAAGAAATTGTAAACAAAGCTGTGACTTATTAATAGTGGTGCAATATAATAATGAAATATATTGCAAAAGTGAAAAATAATATTGAGGAAAATCTGAACTTTCTTTCCTAGAATGTCTGTAACCTATGACAATTTTCTGTTTTCTCATCTGTTTTCATTGCTTTTAAAAAAATGCTGTGTACTAAGACTCTTGAGAGTCCCTTGGACTGCAAGGAGATCCAACCAGTCCATTCCGAAGGAGATCAGCCCTGGGATTTCTTTGGAGGGAATGATACTGAAGCTGAAACTCCAGTACTTTGGCCACCTCATGAGAAGAGTTGACTCATTGGAAAAGACTCTGATGCTGGGAGGGATGGGGGGCAGGAGGAGAAGGGGACGACAGAAGATGAAATGGCTGGATGGCATCACTGACTCCATGGATGTGAGTCTGAGTGAACTTGGGAGTTGGTGATGGACAGGGAGGCCTGGCGTGCTGCGATTCATGGGGTCGCGAAGAGTTGGACACGACTGAGCGACTGAACTGAACTGAACTGAATGTACACTCAGTCATTTCATGTACCTTGATACTCCACAGATTATTAGGTAGTTTTTGGAGTAAAAGCTTAAAACGTCTCCCATGAATAGTGCAACATTGCTGAACTTGAAAAAGTTTTTAACAAAATAAAAGTTTGCACAGTCTCCTTTTCAGAGTTTAGGTTTTAAAAAAAGTCACATGGATGTTTGTCTTATGTTCTTTGATAGAATGAATATAATTTCCCTTGAAATTATTGCTTCTTCTTGCTTAGGTATAAAGTAAAAATACCTAAGTATCTAGTAGCTATTTAAGGAAAGATCTCCCAAACTTAATATTGAATGAGTCATATATATGCTCTGTTTTATGAGTATAGGATATAAATTATGAAAAAGTGATGCTACCTTTTTTTTAGGTTTATTATAAACTATAGATTTCCCCCCACTCAACTAGAAATTCTTAAGAGGCTAACACATGGAGAGTAAAATATAGTGTGTTAGTCTCTCAGTCATCTCTGACTCTGTGATCCCAAGGGGTAGAGCTCACCAGGCTCCTCTGTCCATGGGGTTTTCCCAGCAAGAATACAGGAGAGTGTTGCCACTGCTTTCCCTAGGGGATCTTCTCCACCCAGGGACCTAACATGGGTCTCCTGGACCATCTGAGTCAACGGGGCATCTAGGATAACACATAGAGAGCAAGATATTCACTAATATGAAATAAATTATGTGGCATAATATATTAATCCTTTCTTATTTTTTTGATTAAATATACAGACATTAAATGGCCTAGAAATTTTGTTTGTTGGAATATGTGTAAAAATTATTCAGTAAAAATGCAAGCCTTGGCTACAAGTCATTTCTTGTAAATCCATCTGAAAATTTTGCTGCTTATGTTTTATCTTTAAACTTTAGTTTTGCAGCAGGAACTATGATCTTCAAAAGAAGCACTTGTTATTGTTTGTAATGCCTTAGCTATGACACATGTCAGCGAACTCAGTGCAAACTTCTGGGAATCCTGAGAAACACAGTGCTTCCCCACTCCACCCACTACTCCTGGTTTCCCACAGTTTTTTTTTTTTTTTCTTTCTTTCCCCTCATGTGGCTTAAATTGATGAGAGTGTGAATACTAAGGATCATTTGTAATAAAAACTCAAAAGGAATGACTTTAAACATATAACCTCAGAGCAGTTAGATCACACTTATTTTACATGGAAAAATACAAGTATACTTTTATCTTAATAGCACAATTCTAAAGCCTCATGTTACTTAGTGAGTTACTGATGTACTAAAATCATCTTCTGGAGAGGATTTCATTACTTATACTATGTTATAAATGTAGGATAGAATACCTATATAGAGAGAGTAGCTATAGCACTTAGACTTTGTTATGTCTATAATTTTTGTTATTAAACTTGTAAATAACAAAGTTTGAGGTTAAAGAATATATGAGAATTTACCTCATGCAAGGCAAGAAAATTTTACAAAGAAAAGTATAAATGTAAATTCAATTTAATTTGAATTCAACAATTTATCCCATTTTTCAATTGTCAAAGAGGCATATTTGAACACCTACCTTTGCTTAATCATTTTAACCCAGTTTATTTAAGAGAAATTCAAGCTGATTTACATAAATATAAGTAATAGAAGAGAAAATCATTTGAAGTTAGTAGAAGAGAAGAAGCAAGGAAGCAAAAATAAGATGGAAAAATGAATTGAATATTTTATAGAAAATAAATGTCCTGGCATTTTATACAGTTGTTATTAGAGATTATAAATTGCTTTTTCATTTTCTAATAGCCAATGAGAAAGAAAGAAACAAAACAGAAAATTTTATTCCTTTAAGATAGAAATAACCCAATTTCTCTAGAAAAGCACAACTATTTATGATATTGAGAGCAAACAGTATTTCTCCTTTGGGTTCTCACCTTGTAAATTAATTAAATAAAACCCCCCAACAACATGTTTACAGTGAATTTCTACTCTCTTGCAGTCTCATACTAAGCACTAGGGATTCAAAGATGATTTGACTCAGTTCATGCTCTCAAGGGACTTGTGATCTAGCTAAGGGGATAGACACATAAATATATAATTAAAATACAACACGGTAAGTTTTATGATACAGGTAAAAGTATTGCCAGAGAAAATATCTTCAATGAAGAATGAAATTTTTTTGTTCTTATTCAATAATATACAATGAGAAAAAGCTTTTTCTTCCCATGTGTAATATTTAATTCTACAGCTACATGCCCTCATTGCTTTATTCTTGAACTAGTATCATAGTCTGCTGACCTTGCCACCTTCAAACTATTTCCTGTATTGCTTCTAGATATTCACTGGACTAAAGCTCATAAATGATTTGTGATTTAAAATTTGTTGCCAAATAAATTTCAAACTTTTACCTTGTTAATTCTTTATATGATCAGACCACAAATAATACCCCCATAAAGTATTAACTTTGTTGAGAGTATTCAGTTCAGTTCAGTTCAGTCGCTCAGTCGTATCCGACTCTGCGACCCCATGAATCGCAGCACGCCAGGCCTCCCTGTCCATCACCAACTCCTGGAGTTCACTCAGACTCACATCCATTGAGTCAGTGATGCTATCCAGCCATCTCATTCTCTGTTGTCCCCTTCTCCTCCTGCCCCCAATCCCTCCCAGCATCAGGGTCTTTTCCAATGAGCAACTCTTCGCATGACGTGGCCAAAGTATTGGAGTTTCAGATTCAGCATCAGTCCTTCCAATGAACACCCAGGGCTGATCTCCTTCAGAATGGACTGGTTGGATCTCCTTGCAGTCCAACGGACTCTCAAGAGTCTTCTCCAACACCACAGTTCAAAAGCATCAATTCTTCGGCGCTCAGCCTTCTTCACAGTCCAATTCTCACATCCATACATGACCACTGGAAAAACCATAGCTTTGACTAGATGGACCTTTTTTGGCAAAGTAATGTCTCTGCTTTTGAATATGCTATCTAGGTTGGTCATAACTCTCCTTCCAATGAGTAAGGAAAGTTAATTTTAATTTTAATTAAAAAATTTTAAATTCATAGCTTTTAATTTCATAGCTGCAATCACCATCTGCAGTGCTTGAGAGTATAAATAACTTCAAAAGATAGGTTTTGTATTTTTTCTGTTTCTTGTTGACTCCCACTGCATGGTATGTGATATGTGCTTGAATATATTTGTGAAAAGCAATGGATAAATGAATTCAGCTGGTTGAACAATGCAATGACTTTTTTAGTCTTTCTGTTATTAAGCATGTTAAAAATATCAAAATGCCCTTATGTTTTTAAATTTTCTATTACAAAAATGTCTATTAAGTTTATAGTGAAATTCCCTTACTAATATTATATTTTGTGACTACTTATGAAAGAAATTCATATTTAGATTTACTAGAAAAATTATATATTCTTTCACATATAAAAATACACTATAAGGTCCGTCATTTCTATGCCTATAACTATAGTGTGTTTGTAAGTACGTATGTATACAGACATTTTAAATATTATCAGCTTACTGTAAAATTAAGAGACTTCAGAATGATTTCAAACTCAGATCAATATTATTCTATGTATATCTTAATTTGTGTCTAAGTTAAACAATGGTTAGCAACTTGAAGATTTTTAGCACAGCAGCCAAGTAAAGATCACATCCATATATTTGATACATAAGACATTAAATATTGAATAACAGCAGTAATTTAATGCATTGTCTTTATTTTATAGCCCTTTTAAAACAATCATCTCCTTTTAAATGATATTAACCTCATAGATAGATTATTCAAGGAATACTGACCAAAACAGAAATAGTAAACCTTTACTTCACAGTTGGCTGTGATTAATTAAAGACTAGAGACCTATTTTCTGAAGCTGTTAAATCAGAATTCATGGATTTAACTGTGCTTTGTATTAGCAAGCTGTGATTTTGTGAAGAAACAAATTTTGTGAATTTTAGCTGATTTCTAACATTGATTAAGTGTTATATATGTGACATTTGGATTAGAATTACTCATTCATTACCTAACAACTATTGTGCACCTTCTGTGCACTTGGCATGAGACAAGTGCTGGGAATAGGTACACGATTTATGATTTCATGTCATCTTCAGGTCAAGTATAAGGATTTCTCACAGGGTGTTTTGGGAGCCCAGATGAAGGGAGGAGGACTGGGGAACGATTCTAGGAAAAGCCAGTGTTCCAGCTGCTTAGGAAGTATAGGAGGTCACCAAAGAAGAGAGGGAAAGAACCATGGGGTAGAACAGCTTGGATTGGGTAGGGGAATTAGATGCCCTTTGACCTTGCTAGAGAACACACTGCTAAATGAGTGTCAGTAATGAGACAATGGTCATTTATGTGTATTTATTTACTCAACAAAGTATTTAACTGAAATTTATTATTTAGTTTGTTATTGAGTGATGTTGATTATTCATCAGGAACTGCTGGGGATACCACGGAGAGCAAGATATACACAGTTTCTGCCATCATGGAGAGTCCTATCATGACTCTGGGATTAGATCATGGACGACTCTAGTGGGAAATTAGAGAGGCTGTAATTTATCTTGTCAGCAATGGGAAGCTGTTCACGTAAGTTTAGTCAGGAGTGTGAGTGGGTCAGACTTGTGTTTTAGATGAATTACTGTGGTACTGTGTAAAGTGGGCCTATTCAGAGGAAAAAATATTTACTTATGGGGCCACTGCTGTAATACAGTTAAGATGTGATAAAGACATTAACTTGGGCTTCCCTCATATCGCAGTCGGTAAAGAATCTGTCTGCAACACAGGAGACCTGGCTTCAATTCCTGGGTTGGAAAGATCTCCTGGGGAAGGAAATGGCAACCCACTCCAGTATTCTTGCCTGGAGAATCCCATGGACAGAGCAGCCTGGCAGGCTACAACCCATGGGGTCGCAAGAGTCGGACACGACTTAGCAACTAAACCACCACCAAAGACATTACCCAAGACAGTGGAAATCATGAGAGTTAGAGAGTAACCTATTTGGGAATTAGGATATAAAATGATAAACTGATGACTGCTTGGTGGGAGGTATGACGGAGAGGGAGGAGTTGATGACTCCTTTGTGTTTCTACCTTTTTTGATTAAATGGATTGATGATATCATCACCAACCAAGAATAGGAGAATTCAGTTTAGAAAATAAACAAAAAATTTTTTCCTGATAGTAAACCTCTGAAATTCAAAAGAATAGTCTGAAATCTATATAATATTTGTGATTTTCAAACTGAATATTTTTGACATTTTTACTTTTCTTCTCTAACCAATGTGGAATAAAATGGTGAACATTGTATAAGAATAAACATAAGAGATTATTGGAGTGCTTAGACCTTCTATCACCACCCATAAACATCCATGAAATTATTTAACTGGGCCTTCAAAACAAATATCTGCTATCACATTGTAATTTGTTTATTGTATGTGAATTTTGCATTAAAATCATAAGACAATAATATTTAGTTCCTTTTAAATGGCAAAAAAATGGAGAGAAAAAAATGTATTTTTAGCTTAAGAAAGTGACACAGTTGGAATAAGAATCCAAGTGGTTTCTGCTTCACTGCTTTTTCCAAACAAAATTTCCTGCGTTACTACCTCATAAACTGCATATCTCCATTTCACATAATTTTTAATTAAGCTTTATAGCCAAGTTGGCACTTGTAATCCTTATATTCTGATAAGTGACATGGAATTGTCTAAAGTCCAATCCTGTTTTTTAATGACGTTAGTCTAAAACTTGAAACCTTATGCAGCTCTTCTAGTAGTTATTCTTTTAATCTATAATTAACCTGTTTCCATAGGAGAATTTATTTATATATTGTTCATACAATAACTTATTACTCTGGGTATCTTCTATTACATAAAATACTTTGAAATGTTTTTAATCCTTGAAAGAGTCCTAATAGTCTGGTTGCAGTTACTTAATAGAGTCAGGAGTTTAAATTTGAGATTGTAGTTACACATCCATCTTCCATATCTTGCTTCCTATCACAGAAATTTTTTTGAACGGGTTCCTGGTGCTATTTCTGCCATTTGCTTACATATATTCTGTTCCAAGAGGGCACACCCTGTGAGTGTGGGAATAAAACTTGTCTGGGCAGAGACTCCAGTGCTGCAATTATCTTACATGAAGCTATTGGCTTGCTTGATTTCTCCAGAGAGTTTGGTAATGTAGCTGAAGAATACTCCTTCTTCTGCTCTGCTCTCAGCCATGGTTGTTTTTTCAATGCTCCATTTTCCATCTTAGTGAAATTAGCTCACCTCTAACCTTGAATAACATGAGCCTTCTAATTCCGACCCATGGCTGAAATCAACTTCGGAAAGACTTTATAATAAGAATTTTAGAAGGGAAGTTGTGCTTTTCAAAACTGCCTTGTCAATTGGAGTGCTTCTGAAACTTCAAAATTCAAATTGTTACTACCAGAGAATACTTTTTTACCTTGTTACATTATAGAAAAGGGAAAACATTTGCTAACACAGAACTAATCTATATTTTTATTTATGTTTTTCATTTAAATTATTAAGGTTTAATTGAATGGAACTAACTGGACATGATTTTAATGCTGCGCATGCATGACTACTAAGCTTTTAGGGCTAGGTGAGTGTATCATAAGCGATTCCCAAATTGTCCATTTTTGGCATTCAATAAAATGCAAAATTATCAGTGCCTAGTATTGGAGCTTGGAGAAGGAAATGGCAACCCACTCCAGTGTTCTTGCCTGGAGAATCCCAGGGACGGGGGAGCCTGATGGGCTGCCGTCTATGGGGTCGCACAGAGTCGGACACGACTGAAACGACAGCAGCAGTATTGGAGCTAAAAAGCAAGACTGAATTATTACTATGACAGTAAGCACAGATGCTGGCTGCAGGTTCACTGTGTCCAAGTACCTGTACTATCTCCTTTAATCCTCAAATATGGCAATATTATGGTAGAGAGGCGGTATAAATTCATATTTAATTGATGAGCTCTGGAGGCAGGTTGTTTGAATTCTGACTCTGCAATTTTTAAGCCATGTGACCTTGGTCAAGTTACCTAACCTTTCTGTGCTTTAGTTTCCTCACCTGTAAAGAAAGGTGATGACACCTCACATATTTTGGGGAGGATTAAATGAGTTATTTATTGAATGAACGAGACCTGGAACATAGTAAATGTTCAATAACTGTCAGCTATTATTATTGTCCTATTAGGTACCTTACTTGAGATTTTATAACTTATAAATACTGGCATTATAATAGGAAATCTGAGCTCTTGAACATCACAGCCAGTGTGCTTGAACACTAGCCTTTGTTATCTCAGTAATAAAGAATACTGGCATAATTTTGAGAGCACCTTCAGGTACAAAATGATGCAGCAAAGTAATACAACGGATACACAAGACTGATCTTTTCCCAGTAAGAGCTGCCTGGCCTTTTCTGATCTCAAGGGCAATGGATATTTTTGTGAGCCAATGATGGGCAAACGTTCATTTAGGTCATGGGAACACAAAAGCAAATTCCCTATCCTCCAGGAGCTTATGGTGTAGTGGGAGAGACAGAGAGGCAAAAAAAAAAAAAAAAAATTATTGTAATTCAGTAAAATAATGATACAATTACTGTTGTATCACTGACTCAATGGACATGAGTTTGAGCAAACTCCAGGAGATGGTGAAGGACAGGGAAGCCTGGCGTGCTGCAGTCCATGGTGCTGCAAAGAGTTGGATACGACTGAGCAGCTGAACAATGATGACACGATAGGAACTGCACAGTATCCAGAAGGAGCGGCCTCTGCTGCTTAGTGAGCCATGGGATAAGTCACAGCATTGGAGCGGAATCTGAAGGATGAGCAGTGGCTTGTCAGGTGGAGCAGATAACGAAGGAATCTAGCAGATGCAGAACATGTGAAGCTGAGGAATGCGGAGAGAGCCTGGCATTGGGAACAATCCTTAGAACTGTTTAGAACTGTTGTAGAGTAGAATGTTTTCTGGTGTGGAATGTGGGGCATGGCAGGAGTCAGATAGGCAGGCTGGTAGAAAGCTTCTATATGTCTCTAGCTGTGTTGGGTTTTTACTGATAAAGGAGTTATCAAGTTCCAGGACCAAATCCTGCTGAAAGTAACTGCAGATACAAACCGAAGCTGGCAAATTCCCAGGTAAATTTTTTTGTTTGTTCAATTAATAGATTTTATTTTATGTCATGTCACCTAAAAAGTTATTCACAACCTAAAAACTGAGAGTTGTTTTATTTGGCAGGAACTTTTAGGACTTTAAGTTAGAGAGGCAGCACCTTAAGTAACCCTGAGGGAACTACTCTGAGGAGGTGAGGGGGGAGCTAGGATTTATAGGAGATTTGCAACAAAGGGCAATAGCCAGAACATCAAAAGATTACTGTTAATGAAAGAAAACCAGATATGTCAAGTTAAGGAATTTAGCGCTTTTCTATGTATGGGAAGATGTGAGAGTCTGGACTCACTGAAATTATTCCTGTAATATGCTCCTCAGCTATTTGGGGCCAGCATGCTACGTTTTCATAGCCTGAGTTTCCTCAGGTCTTACCATATTGCAGAATTTCCACTGTATTAGATATCATATTTTCTTTATCCATTAATTCGTGGATTTACATTGTTTCCACATCTTGGTTAGTGTGAAAAGGGCTGCAATGAACATGGGAGTGTTAAAAGGCAATGTATGGAATGGAATAAAACACTTGCAAACAATATATCTGATAAGGGATTCATCTCCAAAATAGAGATGAGTCAACAGCAAAAAGACCCAAAAGTCAAAAGATAAAAAACCTTAACAAGGTGATTAAAAAATGGGTTAAGGATTGCATAGTCATTTCTAAAGATTTTTTGATGTGGACCATTTTTCACTTTCACTTTCACTTTCATGCATTGGAGAAGGAAATGGCAACCCACTCCAGTGTTCTTGCCTGGAGAATCCCAGGGACAGGGGAGCCTGGTGGGCTGCCATCTATGGGGTCACACAGAGTCGGACACGACTGAAGCGACTTAGCAGGAGCAGCAGCATTTTTCTAAAAGTCTTTATTAAATTAGTTACAGTATTGTTTCTGTTTTATGTTTTGGTTTCTTGGCAAGAGGCATGTGGGATCTTAGCTCCCCGACCAGGATGAAACCTGCACCCCTTGCACTGGAAGGTGAAGTCTTGACCACTGGACCATCAAAGAAGACAACAAATGGCATATGAACAGGTATATGAAAAGATGTTCAAAGTCATCAGTAAAATGCAAACTCAAACCATAACAAGATATCACCTCACACTGTTCACAATGGCTATTGTGAAAGAAAACAAAAAACAAAAAACATTAACTTATTCTAAGTGTCTCTTAGAATATAAGATTGTAAGCTCATTATGTGTGTTAATTTTCTTTTAGAAATTCTATCTCCCTCTACCCTCTTATTTTTCCCCTCTCCCCTTTCCCCACCCCTTACTAACTGGTATGATTATTTCCACTCATCTCTCAGGCTTTCAGTTCAGATTGGGATTATATCAAGGCATTCTGGGCTTTTGCTCTTGAGTGATGTTGAAGACATGATTGATCTACATGCAGAACAACTGGCTGACTTCAGTTCCATTTCTGTTGGCATTAAGTCTTTTCCCTCATCAGCCCCAAGCAGCAGAACAATAATTTACCTTTCCTCACCGCCGGTGCCCGCCCTGCCCTGCCCCGCCCTCTTTCATTAATGGGCAGGGAAGCCACACTCAAGCCCCTACCTTCAGTGAGTTTGTTGATATTTTTCAGAGGTCACATTTTGTACTTCCTTCCTAGGAGACCTTAGCTCTGAGCTGCCACTTCCTGATTTTGATCAGTAGAATTATTGGGTTGGCCAAAAGTTTGTTTGGGTTTTCCATAACATCTTCTTGAAAAACCTGAACAAATGTTTTGGCCAATCCAGTATCTGTGTTACTTTAGTCCTAGAGATGTCTTCTTATTTCCTCTTTTGCACTTTGTTTTATTTTACATATTTCTGATTACTTTTTAACAGAATTTATAATCAGTAATTATCTATTTATTTGTCTTGAAGATAAGCATAAAATTTTCATCATGATATCTTATTTACTATAGAAATATTAATGCTTGAAAACCATGTCGCCCTTTAACAAGTTTTCTTGAGACATAATTTGATAGATTATATAATGATATATTAGTTTTAGGTATATAACATAATGGTTCCATATTTGTGCATATTGTAAAATGATCACCACAATAAGTAAGTCACCACACATATTCACAAATTATTTCCTTTGATGAGAATTTTTAAGATTTACTCTCTGAGCAAATTTCAATATTATTTCAATAATGTGCTATACAATATTATTAACTATAGTCATCATGCTGCACACTGTACTAGTTATTTCTTTTATAACTGGAACTTTGTACCTTTTGATACCCTTCAGCCATTTCACTCACCATCCACACCTAAGCTCTGGCAACCACCATATTTGTTCTCTGTATCATGAGCTCACTTTTTTTTTTTTTTTTAATCCACTTATAAGTAAGATAATAAGGCACTGCTATTTGTCTTACTAATTAATTTCATTTAGCATAATGCCCTCAAGTTACATCCATGTTGTCACAGATGGCAAGATTTTCTTTCTTTAGTGGAAGAATAATAATCCATTATATGTGTATATTTATATGTATATGTATGAATTCAGTTCAGTTCAGTTGCTCAGTTGTGTCCGACTCTCTGCAACACCATGGACGGCAGCATGCCAGGCCTCCCTGTCTATCATCAACTTCTGGAGTCTACCCAAACTCATGTCCACTGAGTCAGTGATGCCATCCAACCATCTGATCCTCTGTTGTCCCCTTCTCCTCCTGCCCTCAATCTTTCCCAGCATCAAGGTCTTTTCCAATGAGTGAGCCCTTCTCATCAGGTGGCCAAAGTATTGGAGTTTCAGCTTCATCATCAGTCCTTACAATGGATATTCAGGACTGATTTCCTTTAGGATGGCTGCTTGGGTCTTCTTGCAGTCCAAGGGACTCTCAAGAGTCTTCTCCAACACCCAGTTCAAAAGCATCAATTCTTCAGTGCTCAGCTTTCTTTAGAGTCCAACTTTCACATCCATACATGACTAATGGAAAAACCATAGGCTTGACTAGACGGACCTTTGTTGGCAAAGTAATGTCTCTGCTTTTTAATATGCTGTCTAGGTTGGTCATAACTTTTCTTGCAAGGAGTGAGTGAAGTCGATCAGTCATGTCCGACTCTTTGCAACCCCATGGACTGTAGCCTACCAGGCTCCTCAGTTAATGGAATTTTCTAGGCAAGAGTATTGGAGTGGGTTGCCATTTCCTTCTCCAAGTAAGTGTCTTTTAATTTCATGGTTGCAGTCACCATCCACAGTGGTTTTGGAACCACCCCCACACACAAAAAATTCTGTCACTGTTTTCACTGTTTCCCTATCTATTTGCCATGAAGTGATGGGACCAGATGCCATGATCTTAGCTTTCTGAATGTTGAGTGTTAAGCCAAATTTTTCACTTTCATCAAGAGGCTCTTTAGTTCTTCTTCGGTTTCTGCCATAAGGGTGGTGCCATCTGCATATCTGAGGTTATTGGTATTTCTCCCGGCAATCTTGATTCCAGCTTGTGCTTCTTCCAGCCCAGCATTTCTCATGATGTACTCTGCATATAAGTTAAATAAGCAGGGTGACAATATATAGCCTTGACATAATGCCTTTTCCTATTTGGAACCAGTCTGTTGTTCCATGTCCCGTTCTAATTGTTGCTTTCTGACCTGCATGCAGATTTCTCAAGAGGCAGGTCAGGTGTCTGGTATTCCCATCTCTTGAAGAATTTCCCCCAGTTTGTGGTGATCCACACAGTCAAAGACTTTGGCATAGTCAATAAAGCAGAAATAGATGTTTTTCTGGAACTCTCTTGCTTTTTTGATAATCCAGCAGATATTGGCAATTTGATCTCTTTTTCCTCTGCTTTTTCTAAATCCAGCTTGAACATCTGGAAGTTCATGGTATGTATTTGATTAATATATATACATATATATTAAAGATTTATATATATATATTGAAGATTTTAATGAATTTGCTAATGAGCATGAAAAGATTTATATATATATATATATATATATATATATACACACACATACACACACACATTTTCTTTATCCATTTATCCATCAATGGATGGTTAGGTTGTTTTCACATATTGGCTACTGAAAATAATGCTTCAATAAACATGGGATGCATATGTCCTTTCAAGTTGGTGTTTGTGTTTTCTTCAGACCAATACCCAGAAGTGGAATTGCTGAATCATTTGTAGTAGTTCTATTTTTAATTTGTTGAGGAATCTCCATACTGTTTTCCATAGTGACTCCACCACTTTACTGAATGTAAGCTTCTTGATACAAGAACTTATTCATTTATATCTCACTGCTTTCTAGAATAGTTCCTTGGATATAATTGGATTCTGCAAACAAAATCCAATCCAATACCAGTTTCTTTATAAACTGAGTAAATAAATAAAAGTTTAATATACAAAAGGAATTTCTATATTTCAAAAGTTTTTAGGAGCTAATTTGAGTAGTTTCCTCTTACTTCCTGTTATTCATTCTTATATCGTCAACCTCACCCTTCCTTCTGAATTGCCTCCTCATATTAGGAACATGATCAAGTAATTCCCATGTTAAAAAGAAAATCTCTGAGGATGCTTTAAAATGAATGGATTTTAAGTTGATGATAAAGCAAACTATAATACCACATATGTACATGTAGAGGTTTTAAGATAATTGAATTGATAATAAAAGTGCTAAAATTACTTAACATGTAAACTTAATAACAATCCATTTTTCTTGCCTGTTGATTCATTTTTTTGAGCCTATTAGTTTATGAATAGATCCATAAATTGGTAAAAAAAATCACATTGCATATTTAACCCACATGGAAAATATCCATTTACTTTATACTAAAGGATAAAAATTTATAGCCATGAGTTAAACCTCTTTATAGAAGTTGGGTACTGATATTTTTGTGAGTGGTTACTTTTTTCATGCTCACTCACAAATTAATTAAAATCTTTAATTCACATTTTAATTGAATTTCAGAATGACAGTTTGACTTTTGATTTATATATGTTTTGACTAAGAAATTTATTTTTGTTCATAAAATCTTTTCAGAATCACTGTAACTTAGGTGTCATATGAGGAAAATTAATTTAATTTAATAAAGCATCTCAGAAATAAGTATATATAAATTACTTTGTTGCTTTATAATCTTTAGAAACTTGTTCCTTTCACTTGAAAACAATTTTCTCCCAGAGAGTGTTATATCTTGGCAAGGATTAAATAAATTGAATCATCTGAGATTAGATTTTGTTGAAAGGTCAGGATGATTTTAGATTTTAAAAGTTATGAAGTTTCAGTCCTGATTCTATTATGAATTTATTAAAATTCTATTAGAAATTTATTAAGGTAAATCATGTTTGTCCTTTACCTGATGATAGAAGAGGTTACTTTTACATTAAATATTGTTTGTGTACAAGTAGGATATATTTTTAAAACATGCACACCAGACACACACCCCATTTTACAACTTTAAAGATTTGCTGTTTGGGTGAGTGTTAAT
Organism: Bos mutus; assembly: GCF_027580195.1. Lineage (NCBI taxonomy): Eukaryota > Metazoa > Chordata > Mammalia > Artiodactyla > Bovidae > Bos > Bos mutus. The sequence goes on from NC_091618.1 coordinate 126,587,764, forward strand.
CATTTCTAGGAAGAAACTGGCAGCTAAATAGACAATAGCAGCTACTTAGACAATATGTCTAAGTAGACAATAGATTTCCATTTTTCCATCCAGAAACATTTTTCCTACATAAATGTTTTTTGTTTTACTTTTTACGAATGCAATTTTTTGGTTAAAACACTATTTGAATGGGTTTTCCATTTCATATCCATATTCTTATCTGATTTGATTTTAATAATGACAGAATCTGAAAGATGTTTTTGTAGTTCATTATAATATTTTTTAAATGCTAAAAATACTTTTTATTCAGTTTTCAAAGTTAATATACTTTACTTATTATAGTGAAGTAATAAGGTGATTTTAAAGGAATATGTTAAATTTGGGGACAAAGTATTGCCTTATTTTAATAGAAAATAGAATTGAGAATTCACAAGGTTTATTGCTATGCTACTACCTTCTTTTCAAGGACACATATACAGAAGTCACTCATTTATGTTGTATCCTTTAACATCCCTTGGTAATTCCTAGTTGTCCTTAAATCTCTCTCCATAGAACATCACTATTTTCCTACTGTTATCACATCCCATATGCTTATCTAAATAAAAGTAGAGAGTTTCTGGAAGTAGTAAAACCAATCATAAATTTTTGTCTAATAATCCAGTGCTGTTAGATAACAGCTTACCAATGATTAGAATAATTTTGTATAGAGGGCCATAGGGAGGATGATTGAAGGCAGGAAAAGAGGTTAAAGTTTGAATAAGGTTTAACTTTTTCTGGGTCTAAAATGAAAATAGAAGTGAACCAAAACAAAATTTCCTGCCTTAACTTGCCTGTGCAACATGTGACTATATTTACTTAATCTTTCATATGAGATTTTGTGGTCTTACTCTGTAGTTCTCAGTATGTTCTTAGAATTAGAGATATTATGATAACTGGTTATCAGAGTGATCAACTAATCATTCTTAGGCTTTTGTGTATTTGCCTGACATTTGCTAGCTGATGGTTTCATGTTTAATTGGATAAAAATGTGTTTTCCTGATAGACAGCTTTAGTTTGTATAAGCAGATTTCAAGATTTTTTTCTGGGTATTCAGTCAGACATCATTTCTTTCATCTTGGAGTCATATTCTTGAAAAGGTGGATGGAGCTGTAAAAGTTTTAGCCAGAAGAACAGATTTGAATGAAAAGGCAATTAAAGAACCCAGTGTTGCTCTGCCCTGAGTGGGAGGGGAACCTTCTATCCTAAATAATGAAGAACTGCTCCTGATCACTATTTTTTCTTAAACAGAGAAGAGGACGGAGGCTGATAATATATTTCTGCCTGTAATATATTTCTGTAATATATGTCTTCTACACTTTTTAATATATGACTCAGAGTTAACAATACATGTTGTTGGTGTCAGAGCTGACATAGTAGAGGTGCAACGGTTTTTGTTCAATAATGCATTATAGTCTGCATGTATGTAGACAAAATTACCACATCATAATATGATGAGCATGGAGGAATCTCTTCTTTCTACAGAGCATAAAATTGCATATTCATTCCAGATATTCTTTCATATAGCTTGTTTGATGAAGAGCAAAGTACACTGATGCATGATGCTGAATGCAACACAGCAGTGGCTTTATGGGTTAGGACTGTGAGGAAAAGAATGGCTATGTTTGGCTGTTCTGAACACATTTATCTTCTAAAAAAGCTACAAGAATAGTACTGTTCTTCTAAAAGCACTTCTTTTGTTTTTCACTTTTAAGGATTTAAAAAAAAATTTTTTTCTTCATTGTTTTACAATGAAGTTTTCATCTTAAATGAACACCAAATATTCCCTCATTGCTTGTTTATGAATGACTTGCCAGTGTCTCTGTCCAGTCAAGTTGCTTTATCCCAAAACAATGAAACATTTCTGCATTAGACTGTGTCTTCCTTAATAAAGAATCCAGCCTTAATACTGAAAAGATTCAGCATTAAAATGCATGCCAAATATACTGCAAGGCATCTGGCTTTATTATTATTAGTATTCTAAGTGCTATTTTATTGACCTTTAGGAGGCTTTTCTCTCCTTAGATTGCAAAGGAGGTTTTCTACATTTTGATCTAATTTCATTGGTTTTCTGACAATGTAGTGCCAGATTTTATAAGGTAATTCAGTTTTTCATGATGTAGTGATAAAGGAGTAATATACTCCCAGAACCACCTGAGAGGAAGCTAGATTTTAGAAGGATTGTACTGTAGTGTGGGGATGCCAGCAGACAAGATAAAAGGACAAATAGTATCAATTTCAATCTTTATCATCCTGATAGATAAAGAATGTTTTTGCTGTTCATTCACTCAGTTGTGTCTGAGTCTTTGTGGCCCCATGGACCGCAGTACACCAGGCTTCCCTGTCCTTCACATTTCCTGGAGTTTGCTCAAATTCATATCCATTGAGTCAATGGGTTACATCTAACCATCTCCACCATCCCCTTCTCCTGCCCTCAATCTTTCCCAGCATCAGGGTCTTTTCCAGTGAGTCAGTTCTTTGCATCAGGTGGCCAAAGTATTGGAGCTTCAGCTTCAGCATCAGTCCTGCCAATTCCTGGTTGATATTCTTTAGGATTGGCTGGTTAGATCTCCTTGCAGTCCAAGGGACTCTCAAGAGTCTTCTCCAAGGTCAATGGTAGTAGCTAATTAGCATTTCTCTTATCATGAACTGAGATGGATATCTTTTCCTACTTTTTATATTTAATTTTATGGGCAAACTGTATGTTCACAGCCTTTGCTTGTTTTTACATTGAAAAAATATATCAGTTTTTTTTCTTATTGAATATTAGGAGCTATTTTTATTTTAATAACATGCAAATTGCAAATTCTTTCCCCAGTCCCTTGTTTTTTGACTATCTCCATGGTACTTTTTGATATATATAATTTTTGAAGTCAGATCTTCTTGATTTTGACAGAGAATCAAAATGTGTCATAATTTTGTGTCATAGTTTAAAAGGGCTTTCTGAGTTTAAAATAATCAATAATCAAGTGGATTCTTCTTGTAATTTTATAGTTTCACTTCCCTATTTAAATCATGTATTCATTTTGAATTTATCAATTTGAATATATACAATAGAATATTACTTAACTCATCAGTGGCCACATGATTGGAAAAGGTCAGTTTTCATTCCAGTCCCAAAGAAAAGCAATGCCAAAGTGCGGTGAGTGAGCTCCGCCCGTGGCAAAGGTCATGAGGAAGGAGGCTTGGCATACGCAAAGGCGGGATCAAGCCTCAGGAGTCTCCCTGGAAATTCTCGAGCATCTACCCCCAAAACCAGAGTCTGCCTACTTTCTGCTTTGTGCTTTCACCTACACCTCAGACTTTACGGGGGGGCTGTCCCCCACTACCTCCCTCTGAAACAAGAGTTAGCTTACAGCTCCAGTTAATAATTCCTGGGTGTGACAGTGTTTCAACCTACAAACTCCTTTGGAGATCCTCTAGCCTGCCTGAATAGGTTTTTCCGGCCACATGTGATTGCTCAGAGCCTCCCAACTGTGAGAGGCATGAGATGTTCTAAACTGTCTAAATACAGATTCCTTTGAGCAGTTAAAAGATTGATTAGAAATTGTATTGGTGAAGGGTTTTTCACTTGTTGGGCCAATGTTTGCTGCTAAGTCTCCATATCCCTTACCTGCTGTGTCCCTGGCAGTGTATTGATTAATATAATTGGTGTAAATAGTAGCTTTAATGTTTATAACCTGGGACCCTTGAGTTAATTCTTTTTCTTGTTATAGCCCACCACACCTTTGCTCTGTAGGAATGCAACTTTATCTAATGCTTTTGGAGGGTGGTGCTTGACTTATCACCTTTAGAGAAAAATAAGTTTTCTGAAGAAAGGGTCTTAAAATGTTAACAGGCCTCCGGGCCAGAAGATGATGCAAATCACCTAAACTTTTGCATATCATATGTTTGCAGGAAGAAAGCCTAGCTTACTGCATGACTCTACCCCTTCCCCCATTATCCTCTATGCATAACTTAAGGTATAAAAACTACTTTGGAAAATAAAGTGCAGGCCTTGTTCACTGAAACTTGGTCTCCCCATGTCGTTCTTTCTCTCACCCTCTGGCTGAATTATTCAGCCTCTTTTCTTCACTGAATTTTCCTACTGAGCTATCCTTATTCTATTACTCTTTATATCCTTAATTAACGTTTAATTAAGCAGTTGTTTCCTGATCCTCCCCGACGCCGTCCCCACTTCGAATTCCCTGGATCCACCGGGGATGGACCCCGGCACCAAAGAATGTTCAAACTATGGAACACTTGTGCTCATTTCACATGTTAGCAAGATTATACTCAAAATCCTTCAAGCTAGGCTTCAGCAGTATGTGAACCAAGAACTTCCAGATGTACATACTTGGTTTCAAAGAAGCAGAGGAATCAGAGATCAAATTGACAACATCTGTGGATCATGGAGAAAGCAAGGAAGTTCCAGAAAAGCATCTGCTTCTACTTCATTGACTACACTAAAGCCTTTGACTGTGTGGATCACAACAAACTCTGCAAAATTCTTAAAGAGATGGGAGTACTAGATTACCTTACCTGTCTCCTGAGAAACCTGTATGTGGTTCAAGAAGTAACACTTAGAATTGGACATGAAACAACTGACTGGTTCAAAATTGGGGAAAGAATATGACAAGGCTGTGTATTGTCACCCTGCTTATTTAACTTTTATGCAGAGTACATTCTGTGAAATGTTGAGCTGGATGAATTACAAGTTGGAATCAAGATTGCTGGGAGAAATATCAATAACCGCAGATATGCAGATGACACCGCCCTTATGGCAGAAAACAAAGAGGAGCTAAAGAGCCTTTTGATGAAAGTGAAAAATGAGAGTAAAAGAGATGGCTTGAAATTCAACATTCAAAAATACTAAAATCATGGCATCCAGTCCCATCACTTCATGGAAAATAGATGGGGAAAAAGTGGAAGCAGTGACAGATTTTCTTGGGCTCCAAAATCACTGTGGATGGTGACTGCAGTCATGAAATTAAAAGATGCTTACTCCTTGGAAGGAAAGCTTTGACAAACCTAAACAGTGTATTAAAAAGCAGAGACATCAGTTTGCCAACAAAAAAGGTCCATATAGTCAAAGCTATAGTTTTTCCAATAGTCATGTGAAAGTTGGACTCTAAAGAAGGTTGAGTGCCAGAGAATTGATGCTTTTGAATTGTGGTGTTGGAGAAGACTCTTGAGAGTCCCTTGGACAGCAAGATCAAACCAGTCAGTCCTAAAGGAAATCAACCCTGAATATTCATTGGAAGTATTGATGCTGAAGCTGAAGCTCCAAATACTTTGGCCACCTGATACAAAGCACTGACTCATTGCAAAAGACCTTGATGCTGGTAAAGATTGAAGGCAAAAGGAGAAGGCGGCGGCAGCAGATGATGGTTAGATAGCATCACTGACTCAATGGACATGAGTTTGAATAAACTCTTAGAGAAAGTGGATAAAAAGGAGCCTGGTGTGCTGCAGTCTGTGGGGTCACAAAGAGTCAGACATGACTTAGTGACTGAACAGCAACAACAACAACATAAAAAGAATGAATTATTGCCCTTTGCAGCAATATGGACAGATCTAGAGATGATCCTACTAAGTGAGGTAAAGCAGAGAAAGAAATATAATATGATATCACTTATAAGTAGAATCTAAAAAGTTGATATAAATAATCTTGTCTACAAAATACAAATAAACTCACAGACATGTGGTTACAAAGGAGAAAAGGATAGGTGGAGAGATAAATTAGGAGTTTGGGATTAACATATACACAGTACTATATATAAAATGGACTTCCCTGGTGGCTCAGATGGTAAAGCATCTGCCTACAGTGTGGGAGACCTGGGTTCAATCTCTGGGTTGGGAAGATCTCCTGGAGAAGGAAACGGCAACTCACTCCAGTATTCTCTCCTGGAAAATCTCATGGACAGAGGAACCCAGTAGGCTACAATCCATGGGGTTGCAAAGAGTCGGACACGACTGAGTGACTTCAGTCACTCATGTATAAAATAGACAAACAACAAGGTCCTGCTGTTTAGCACAGGAAACTGTATTCAATATCTTATAATAACCTAAAAAAGCTTCCCAGGTGGTTCAGTGGTAAAGCATCTGCCAATGCAGGAGATTAGGGTTCAATCCCTGGGTCAGGATAATCTGCTGGGGGAGGAAATGGCAACCCACTGCACTATTCTTGCCTGGAAAATCCCGTGGACAGAGGAGCCTGATGGGCTACTGTCCATAGGGTCACAAGAGTTGGACATGTCTTAGCAACTAAACAACAACAAAAATAACCTAAAATGTACAAAATGTGAAAAAGAATACATACATAAATATATATAATGGAATATCTTTTCTGTATACCTGAAAGTATCACAACATTGTGAATCAACTATAATTAAAAAGTAAAAATTTTACGATAAATTTAAAAAATTAAAAAATCATATCTATTTTGAATTTATCAAGGTATAGGATATGAGGCATGAATCCAGCTTAATTATTTTTTTCTAGATAGCTACTTAGTTGTCCTAAACCTGCTGTTGTATAAATCATATAGGTTCCCCAACTTGTTTGAGATATCCCTTTTATACACTAAATTTCCACATGCATCTAGGTATATTTCTTGACTTTCCATTCTATTATTTTTATTATCCTGTCTCCCACACTTAAAAAATGTGATGCTCTAAGATTTGCTTTAGTATAGGATAGTCAGTTGCCCACTGGAGTTTTCCTGAATAGAGATCAAACTGAGTAGTGGATTTGCTGAGTTGTAGATTCTGCTCACCTTCTGATATACTAGATAATTTCCAAAGAATTTGTACCAAATCAGCTGAACAGTAGTCTGTGAGATTTTGTAGTTTCACATATGGAGATTTATGACTTTAATGACAATCTAGTGGGAGTAAAATGATTTCTTATTGTGATTTTAACATATTTTAAAAATTGCTAATGAGATTATCTTTTTATAGGTTTTTAAAAAATGTTTCAGTTTCCTTTTTAATGAAATGTCTGTTTTGTTTCTTGCTCATTTTTCGCTTGAGTTTATTTTCTCTTCCTTATTGATTTTTAGGAGTTTTTTGGTATGATGTCATTTTAAGTAATGTTTTTTCTAGGAAATGGTCAGTTTCAGTTTCCAATATTGTCAAAAGCTTTTAATAGTATTCTTTTATTAGTCTTAAAAATTCTGCCACACTGTAGATTTATGCCTTTTATCTTAATCAGTTATGTTGGTGTATTGTCAATTTCATTAACTTTTCAAAGAATAAGGTTTTATTTTTGTTTACTATTACATTGAACTTTGTTTTCTGTATTATTAATTTCTGCTCTTTCCTTATATTGAATCATCTTCATAGTTTTTTATATTTTTTCTTTTTCTACTTTTAAAGTTCTATCTAAATTAGTTTTCAGTCTTTCTTCTGTTCTAATATCAAAATTTAAGACTGTGTTTACCCAATCCAAGTACTAACCATTCCTGACCCTGCTTAGCTTCCGAGATCAGACAAGATCACACATATTCAGGATAGTATGGTCGTAAAGTTGCTTTCTTATATAATTATTTTCAATACTTAAGTTATTCAGGTGATACTTTTTTTTTTAATGGAAGCAATTTCATTTCTTTTCTGAGGGTCTAAATCACATCTTCACAGTAGTATTTTGCATATCTTTGCTACATGACCACGTTTTGGGGGAATACTTATCTTTCCTTGGCTTTGATCTCAGTTGGTTAGTAGATTCTGATTTATAGGTGCATATGTTTACTTTTAAAAAATAATTTATTTATTTTTTTATGGCTGTGCTGGGTCTTCATTGCTGTGCAATCTTCTCTCTAGTTGTAGCGAGTGGGGGCTACTCTCTAGCTGTGTTGCACAGGCTTCTCATTGCGGCAGCATCTCTTGTTGCAGAGCAGGGGCTGTAGGGCAGGTGGGCTTCAGTAGTTGCAGCACGGTGCTCAGTAGTTGTGGCTCCTGGGCTTCAGAGCACAGGCTCAATTGTGGTGGTGCATGGGCTTAGTTGCTGCATGGAATGTGGGATCTTCCTGGATCAGGGATTAAATCCGTGTCTCCTGCACTGGCAGGCAGATTCTTCACCACGGAACCACCAGGGAAGCCCTCATGTGTTTACTTCTAATTTTGCTTAGGCTGACTGCTTTGTCTGATTCTATTTACTGTTTCCACTTACTGGAATGAAGTGGGCAGAACAACCCACCCTGAGGGATCTATTAGGAGATTCCCCTCTTTTCTTGTATGTTTCAGTCATGAAGCAACTGTCCTACCTCTCTGTCCTAAGATGCAGGGAATCTGTTGCTTCTCTTTGGGTAAGATGTAGGCATCGTGGAAAGGCTGATCATTATCCATGCTCCTTTGTTTGCCTCCTGGTCACTTCCGCATCTGAAATATTGGGTCTTTTTGTGTGCAAGTGTTTGAAGCTTCTCCCACCTTAAAACAAACAAACAAAAAACAAACTTTCTTCTACAATTTTTTTTGGAATATAAGTGCTCAGTCATTTCAGTCAGTCTGACTCTGCAACTCATTGGACTGTAGCCCGCCAGGCTCCTCTGTCCACAGGATTCTCCGGGTAAGAATACTGGAGTGGGTTGCCATGCCCTTCTCCAGGGGAACTTCCCAACCCAGGGACTGAATCCACGTACCCTGTACCTCCTGCATCGCAGGCAGATTCTTTACTGCTGAGCCTCTGGGGAAGCCCATTTTGGAATCTAGTTTAATATATCTTAGTATTGTTTGTGTTCTACAGTGTTGTCCCTACAGACTATTTTATTCCCTTTACCCTAACAGGCAATATTCCTAAGGCCTCTTTACAGACTCCTTGAATGCACTGATTTTTAAGGAGACAATATAATAGTTGAGAATATAATGTTGCTACTTACTATGTGATTATGGAAAGTTGTTAATGTCAATTTCCTATTTGTCAATATTGGTATAATTACAAAATATAACTCATGAGTGTTAAATGGAATGTATCAGAGCCTGATACATAGGAGGCAGTCAGTACAATGTTTGTTATTAACAGTATCTTACACTTCTTCCTCAGGCTAGAAGTAATTTGAATTGGAGTTGATAAAATTTGGTTAGAAAATAACTTGCTAGATTTAAGTAACTCTGATATGCAGGATTTTGAATAATGATTGGATTTACAGATTTTCTGGATTGTCTTTTCAGTACACTGTCTTTTCATTTTGTTGGCCATAAAATCATGGGTGATATATATATATATATACACACACACACATAGTATATGTATAATGTATATGTCTATTAATACATAATAACTATTTGAGTTTTTTTGGTTCTAAGTAGTAGAAACAGTCTTTGAAAAAGGACTTTTTTAAAGGATAAAACATCACTCACAGAACCAAAGGAAGAGATCAGTATTTTGCACCCTGTTCCATAAATATCAAATTTGGCCACTGTCAATATTCTATTCAATACTATAAAAGGAAAATGAAATGAGTGTTAACTTACACAATGCACATATGTACATATGATAACACATATTCAGAAAGTGGGAGAATAAACATATAGGCTAGAGTTCTCATTTTTGCAGATAGACAAGGTAAATTTCATTTTGCTTTTCCTCTACCTATTCCATGTTTCTCTTCCATTTGGACAGGATCCTGGTTTTCTTGGTAGATTTTTCTTAGTGATATGATCCAATCCTTCATTTTTAATAGGACTCAGTGGTCCTTTCTGTGTATGCTTGAAGCACATTCACTGATTATCATTACTGTACAACAATCCCCCTGAGTTCTATCCTAATTCTTCCCAATCCCGACTATAGAGCAGAAATCCTGTTTATTCTTGATAGTCAATATCAAACAATAGCATAGCTGTAATTTTAAACTCTTTGCCTAGAGACAGGATAAAATCAAAATAATCAGGATACAGCCTCTGTTTCTCACTCAGAGAAACCATTATTGTGTTCATTAGTATACACATATCTTCCTTGGGTACTAAAACTTATAGAAAAGCAAATCTCTGGGCTCAAAAGCAAACAGTTGTCATGAAGAATACTAGATACAATTATAGGAGCCTTGCCTGCCCTGTTTCCCCTTCAAACTAAGACTTGCACATTTTTGAGAAACAGAACCATGTGTATCAGTCATTGATTTAGAGAAAATAACACATCCTGTAAGTCAGCATACCAAACTTACAAAAGTCTTGTCTGCAAATTGATAATGCAGCTAAGTTTCCAATAAGGCATTTGGCTATTCTATAGGATTATTTCCTGTGGACATCAGCTTGCTAATTTAAAAATGTGAAGCTGGTACTTTAGTTGAAGGCAGTATTTTATGGGTTGCTTCCTTGGCAATGAAAAAGTCACAGTTTAATTGAACAATTACCAGATAGCTGCTTGTTTCCTTAAGACATCATGTTTGGCCACTACTGCTGGTAAATTGGACATTAATAACAATGACTCACATTCACACTCAGCTTATACATCTGGGTTATTAAGGCTCCATTTATGGGGACTGATGTTAGAATGAGGTACAAATATTTTCATGATCTGGGCATTTTCCAAGTATTCTACTCACACACTTTTCTCCAAGCCTCCTTTCCTTCAATTTTTTAATCATCTTACCAATTCTTTACCATCTAGCCAGATATTGGCCTCTAACTGCCCAAGAATCGGAGTAAATTCTTGCCTTTATGGTAGAGTACCAGAAAGTATTCTGCCAAATGCTTTGTCCAGTGGGAGTATTTAAAGTGTTATTTGTAATAATTCAAAGGTTTCAGTAATCTCTCTTAATACTGAGACTATGTGAACATACGGGTATGTCTCTGTATATGTCTGTGTATAAACATGCACCATTAGGATCTAAACAGAACATTATATAATTTAAGAAGAAAATCATAAAAAGGAATAGATTTGGGGCTATGGAATCAGAGAATCTAGTAGATTGTGTTTCTATTAGTAGAACCAGATGATTTACATATATAAGTAGATGATAGGAAGGCTACTGTTATATTAAAAAGTGAAGAGTAACCTTCTTTCACAGATAGCAAAGAGGCACATTTTGTATTAGCTCACCAGTCTGCCACTCAGTGCATTTTTGACAACTTAGGGTTAACACACCCGAAGGCAGTTTAAGTCCTTAAGAACTACGGAATAAATTCTTTGAATTAATTTTATCCTCTATTCTGGTTCTTATTTTTGAGTTCACAATTTCTTTTAATTTTATTATATTTTTTCTTAAGCTCTAGACCCATTGGCAACTCTTACATGACATAAATGCTTCAAAAGGTTTTAACCTAGGGAAATTTTTTTTTTCTTTTCATGTGAACATATTCTACCATTTTAAGATATTTTGTTTAGAGTAGATGCATTTCAGCTGCACATGTTCAGAAAACCTCTTGTGCCTATCGAAGGAAGAATTCCAGGGCAGAACGATAATACCTATGGTCTCGCTGAGGCTTAGAGTTTTCTTTCCCTTTGAGCTGCGCTTTGTTAAGAAATACTTTCCATATTACAGAAGAACAGGGAAAATGAGATCCCTAGTGAACAGTTTTTTTCTGGTAGCAACTTTATTGAGATAAATGATTTATATTCCATATAATTCATCCTTTCAAGTGTACAATTTAATGATTTTTTCATATATTCCATACCAAACGTATTTCTATTATGATAGTTTTAAAAAATGAAAAAAAATAAAAAATAAAAAAATAAAAAAATGAACCCAAGAAAATGGTGGAGTAGGAAGATGTTGAGCTCACCTCCTCTCCAGAGACACTAAAATTATAACTATTTACAGAGCAACTCTCATCTATGAGAATGAATTGAAAACTAGCAGAAAAGATTTTACACAAGTGAAGAGATAAAGAAGGAATCACAATGAGACGGGTTGGGGGGTGGAGGTGTGGTATAGTCAAGACCCCAAAGCCATATGTGATCCACAAAAGGAAGAATAATCACTACTGCAGAGTTTCTCTGTAAGGAGCAAGGAGTCCAAACCCAATATTAAGTTCCCAACCTGAAGGTCCTGCGCTGGGAAGATAGCCCCAGGACATTTGACTCTGAAGGTTAGCCAGAGGGCTATAGGAAACAGATTCAACCCCGAAAGGGCATGCACCCAGAGGCAGTAGTAGAAAAGGACCCTAGTCAGACCCACTTGCTGAACTTGAAGAGGTAGGAGGCAGCTGGGGATGTAGATGCATTTTGGGGAGATACTGTGAGGGCACTGCACTAGGAAGCACATTTTGGAGTTCTCCCTGCAGCCTTTTAGTGCTGGGGGATTACCCACAAACCAGCGGGCCAGCCTCAGCCCTGGGTTCCCCTGGGGCTTGTATCCAGCTGCACAGGGATCCAGCTCTACTCATTAGCAGGTCAGGAAACTGTGAGTAAAAATATTTAAACATTTGTTGGTGTCAAATGTCTGTAGACAGGAAAGTCTATCATTTCTATATTTCTATTATGTATGTAGTTTTTGAAAACAAAGCAAAAATACATTGTAGCACCCTGTCTACTCTAATTTTCACTTGATTCTACTGTTAAACTTTTAAGGACTTCCATGGGGGCCCAGTGGTTGAGACTCCATGCTCCCAATGCAGGGGCCCTGGTTCAATCCATGGTCAGGGAACAACTAGATCCCACAGGCGGCAACTAAGAGTTCTCATGAGGCAACTAAAAACTAACACAGCCAACTAAATAAGTAAATATTTAAAAACTTTTATTTTTTTATTTTTTCCCCATCCTGAACCCTCCTCCCTCCTCCCTCCCCATACCATCCCTCTGGGTCGTCCCAGTGCACCAGCCCCAAGCATCCAGTATTGTGCTTCGAACCTAGACTGGTGACTCGTTTCATACATGATAGTATACATGTTTCAATGCCATTCTCCCAAATCTTCCCACCCTCTCCCTCTCCCACAGAGTCCATAAGACTGTTCTATACATCAGTGTCTCTTTTGCTGTCTCGTATACAGGGTTATCGTTACCATCATTCTAAATTCCATATATATGCGTTAGTATACTGTATTGGTGTTTTTCTTTCTGGCTTACTTCACTCTGTATAATAGGCTCCAGTTTCATCCACCTCATTAGAACTGATTCAAATGTATTCTTTTTAATGGCTGAGTAATACTCCATTGTGTATATGTACCATAGCTTTCTTATCCATTCATCTGCTGATGGACATCTAGGTTGCTTCCATGTCCTGGCTATTATAAACAGTGCTGCGATGAACATTGGGGTACATGTGTCTCTTTCCCTTCTGGTTTCCTCAGTGTGTATGCCCAGCAGTGGGATTGCTGGATCATAAGGCAGTTCTATTTCCAGTTTTTTAAGGAATCTCCACACTGTTCTCCATAGTGGCTGTACTAGTTTGCATTCCCACCAACAGTGTAAGAGGGTTCCCTTTTCTCCACACCCTCTCCAGCATTTATTATTTGTAGACTTTTGGATCACAGCCATTCTGACTGGTGTGAAATGGTACCTCATAGTGGTTTTGATTTGCATTTCTCTGATAATGAGTGATGTTGAGCATCTTTTCACGTGTTTGTTAGCCATCTGTATGTCTTCTTTGGAGAAACTTTTAAACTAAATACTTTTGATTAGAGTGGTTAATATTAAAAGGTATTTTCATGTTAATGAATTAATAACTTAATTTCTAAGTCGATGTTTTAAGATTTCTAAAATGGAACATGATTTTATACCATTTTTTATTTAGAGAAACTGCTTTAATATTTAAGTTAAGCCAGAAAAATTAAATCAAATTCTAGAAAGTCAAGTACCTTAAGTTTGTAAGGCAATTTTCTCTTAAAGGTTAATATAATTTAAAAGTTATTTTTTTTGTCCCTTAATTTTTTTTATTGTATTGTATTTTTTAACTTTACAATATTGTATTGATTTTGCCGTATATCAACATGAATCTGCCACAGGTATACACGTGTTCCCCATCCTGAACCCTCCTCCCACTTCCCTCCCCGTACCATCCCTCTGGGTCGTTCCAGTGCACCAGCCCCAAGCATCCAATATTGTATTTTAAATTATATTTTTAAGGTTATAATTTAACAATTTAGATCTATCTACCAATATTTGCTGACATATTTTACATTTATTTTGCTCATTAAGGCAGTAAAGGTACATAAATCTGGTGTTCATAAAAGTGTTGATATTTATAAAGCTCAAAGAAGTAATCAAAATGTGAAAGCAATGCAAGCAAATAAATTACAATGAAAAGAAAAAAAATTGTACAATTTGCTTATATAATAAAGTAAAATAGAAAATTCCACAGGTTATCTAGTTTAACTAATTTTTACAAGTGTGAATTATTTATGGTCTATGTAAGTAGACAAGCATACAGGGAACAGTAAAATCCTGACTTTATTTTGGACTGTTGCCTTAAGTAATAAATATGAAAGAAAACTGCTGTAGCTTTAAACAATTTACAGAGGCTCTCTGAGTAACTGTATCTCACTGCCTTCTTCCTCACTTGCTTGTTATCAATGAAGAGGGAAGTGTGGTCAGAATTCAGAGCTACATCAAGGTTGACAGGGAATGCCTCAGAGATCCAGCACTATGAGGCAGACATTTTAAAAAAATTCCTCTTTATAAAACAATCACAGTGCATAGATAGTAGTCATCCAATAAATATTTCTAGTGATTAATGAATAGGTTGGGAGTGAACTCCAAGGACCCTTGACAATTAGATTATGAGTTGCCTCTAGCTCCCATCAAAGAGAAAGAGGCTTTGGAGCACATACTTGGCATTATCCCTGGTGAGAAGTTTATTTTAAAAATGCTTCCTTTTAATAAAAGAAAGTTTCAAATGAATTTTTTTATAGTTTGTCCCACACATGAATTTTTCTTTCAATGATTAAGTAGTAATATCAAGAGCAGTAAGGTTTATAACTTTTCTGACTTCAGAACAATTTTAAAAAGAAGCATATTTACTCATCCTCCTATTAAAATTTAGATCACTGCTGTAAAAAAGATGTATGCTCTGCATTTAAGAATTACAGCCCTCTCCTTAGACAAATAGTGCAACTGTACTTTATCATAATTTTACGAAGTTGAGTAATGAATAGACTTTTGTGTTTCTTTCCACTTCCTAAGGGTCTGTCCTTTCTTTTACAGTTTCTTATCAAGGCCAGCAGACATCCTACATCTGCCTTCAAACCCTTAACAGGGGTTTGAAGTTAAGAGGTGCTTCATATGGGGTTATCTCGCTCTGCTTCTTGCAGCCTAAGTCAAATAGTTCGACTGTAAAAAACACTAAAAATAAATAATATATTGTCTCGTGCCTTCGCTTTCTCTTCCTTTTCTAAATAAGAGCTGCATTGTATGGCATGTCTGTGGAATTTATAGTTTCCTACCGTGAAAGAAGTGCTAAGCAGATCTTTACTATTCTTCAGATATCCTGGATAGTTCAAACAAATGTGGCATTTGTATTTGGAAGCAGCTACAACTTTAAGTGAGTGAAGTGATTTGGTAGAATATTTTGTAAAATTTCAAAAGTATTTTTTCATTCTTTGACATAAGTCATTCTGTCCACTCCTGAATTAAGACAGAAAACTGGGAAAACAGCATAGCTAAAAGCTCTTGTGTAGGACTACTCAGTGTTGGGAATTATCCCGAGAAGTTTTAAATCAGTCTACCTAGTTGAGTTCAATCCTGGAAATCATTCAGAAAAAAGATCAAAGAAATTATTGATTTTCCTAGCAAATGTTTTTTTCCTCTTTTACTTTTTTTTTTTTTTTTAGTGGTATTCTATTAATGCAAGCAGCATCTGTTTCTCTTAGTACAGGCATCTGTGACTAGCCTTAGGAGAGGTAGTCTGCATCAGGAGGGGTTTATATATGCTCTAGTTCTGGTTCCTTCCTGGCTAGCCATCATCCCCCAACCCCAGGGCACATTAGTGTCTCTTGCAGTCTGCTCTTCAGTGAGGTGAGAAGACAAATCTCTCTTCTGTCTGTATGAAACAGTTGTCGCCATGTATCTGTACATATTTTGAAGTGTAATTTTCTATATGAATATTAGTAAGTAAAGGTAATGGCAACCCTGAACAGTATGGTCATTGTTTTTGTCCATATGGATCTGCTGGTAAGGCACCAATATTTGGCAGGTCCTTTGAGGAAGGGTGTGATAAATGCAGCCCTAAGAAGAGTGCTGTCATATGTCATCCTGAAAAAAAAACAAAAAAACAAACAAAAAAAAACCCTCTCCTCAGCAATCCAGGGCTGAAACTCATCCCTGACTTCAGGCACCTCAGAAGGAAAAGGTGCAATGGTGAATTAATGGGAAAAAAAAATCACAAGAAAGACTATGTGATAAGCGGCCTGATGTATACTTTTCTTCTTCCCCTTTTCTCGAAAGGCAGGTTGTATATAGACTCAAGCTTTCATAGCTTGTTCAAGTAGGAATTACCCCATTTGTAGCATATTTTGGTGCTGCATCTACATAGTATGCATTTAACTAGGTCAAGTGATTTCTCAGTGAACTCTTTATTCAAGAGTTAGATCCAAAGGGAGCCAAACAGATGGTATGTGTGCATCTGGCCTTCTCTTACAGGGTGGTAAACAATTACCAATCCTACCAAGTCTATCGTTGATTCTATCACTATTTTTAAAGCAAATGTCCTCAACCCATTTGTTATACATACTTACATAATTTAAGTAAAAAAATTTTTTTATAACTAAGATTTTAAAAAAGCTTCAGTGATAAGCAATTTTTTTTTTTTTTAAAGGCAGGATCCAAGAGATTTAAAGTCTAGTTTAATGATCGTCATTTCCCTTAAGGTCTTCCTATGTGAGACAAAGGGATTGGATTAACTGATTTCTCCTTGAGACGTTTCTCCTATTAATTTTGCCTGAGTCTTTTAATTAGTTTCATGGTCTCTACTTTAAAACCTATATAGCTTGTAGGAGAAATTTTTATCCAATTAGGTAGTGGAAACTCTTACTAGGTGGGGAGGAGGGCAGGTGGGAAGAGCTCAGAGAAGGCAAGGGATATGGCAATGAATTTAGGGCAGTTCTATGGTTATTAAAAGGTCAATCTTATGGCTCTGGTAGAAAAAGTGATTTAAAAAATACAGAAATTTCTAAACAGAAAAGCTAAGTCAGAAAAATTTCTGTGCTAATGCTACTCCTGGTTTGTTCCTTTCCTAGGTTTATGACCTGTGTTAGTGATTTCTGATTTGTTGCTCAGCTTCTGTTTCCTCTCTGTTAGGGAAAGTAGAGCAGGATTTTTCAGAGACTCACATGGAATGTTCTCTGGCAGTATAGTGGAGGAAGCAAAGCAAAACTGATGTAACAGTAACTAAGTAGCCAGACAAAGGTGGTCCCTTTCTCCTGCGTCATCTCTCTTTATTTCCAGCCTATCTCAAAAGCTCTGTCCTGGATCACTCTCTCTGTGAACCTCACTGATTTCCTTTGATGCCTAGGCTATTTCCTTTTCACTGACTTGGGAAGTTTTCTTCCTGTGAATCCCATTAGGATTACTAACCAATAGGATAGCAGGCGTGGCCTCTGCTTAGCTGCTCTTCAGGGCCTTTGCTCTTAGGGACTGTGGTTGGACCCTCTGGCCCTCAGAGAGTGAGTGTGCCTGCCTTACTGTTACTAGGACCCTAGTTTTCCCACCCTAGGCTTCAGAGCCCTCACTCCCACATGTGAACAAAGGAACAATTCAAGAATATCAAACAGTACTGCCACCAATGATGAAAATCAATAGCTATTATGTAGAGGAGGAAGAGATATACTTGAAAAAATTCTTTGAGACCTAACAGCTGGAGTAGAGAGCTGGAGGATTTTTGAGATGGTGGTAAAAGGGAAGGGCTGCTACCAGGGTTCCAGGCAAGATTGTGTGTTGGAAAAATTTGACTTTGGTATGACCCCATTTATCTATTGGACTGGTCTTTATCAATTTTATATTTTTATTCCAAATCTTTCCTCCTCTCCCAATGACCAAGTCCTTTAGTTCTTTAAAATTTACTAATTTAATCATCAAAAAAATCTCTTATCACCTGTTTTCAGTTATAACTGTTTTCTTCCCTGTTTCATCAGTACTCCTATCTACAAGATTTGCTTATCTCAGTCATTCATTGAAGTTAAGATGGCAATAACTGGTAGAATTATTCTGCCAGGAGAATATTTCATTATAGAAGAGAACACTACCAATGTGAATAAGACTCTAATTTACAGATTTGTGTCCATAGGAGATTCTGGGTATGTGAAAGCTTTCTGTGCCTCTTTCCCTATCTCAGGGGGTTGGCCTATCCCTCTGGGTTGTATCCTCCTCAGGTAGTTTCCAAAGAAAGAAAATACATGAAATGGACATTGCTATGAAACATAACAGTTCACATGCATGCCTGACTCCTCTTCACATTTCCAGGTAGTTCCACACCCTTTCATCATTAACCTTGCCAGTCTTGGCAGTTCTATTGGTAAGATAAAAGGAAATCATTCCAGACTTATTGCTCCTATTCTAAGATGTGGGTTAAATTGACATAAACTTTCCAATATTTATTTTGTGAATGAAGATTACTCGGTTAAGGTTTTATTCATAACTATTAATATTTACTTAGAATGGCCTGGAATCTGTACATTACTTTGTTTACAGTTTGAAAATTTGAGCATTTAACATTTCCTTTTATTTCCAAGTAGAGTCTTAGAGGGATTCTGACAATTTTTATTATAAAAATTTGGGCTATGATATTTCTGGTAAAAATAATCCCACAATCTGCTATATACTTCACATGCTGCTGCTGCTGCTAAGTCGCTTCAGTTGTGTCCGACTCTGTGCAACCCCATAGATGGCAGCCCACCAGGCTCCCCCATCCCTGGGATTCTCCAGGCAAGAACACTGGAATGGGATGCCATTTCCTTCTCCAATGCATGAAAGTGAAAAGTGAAAAGTGAAAGTGAAGTCACTCAGTCATGTCCGACTCCTAGCGACCCCATGGACTGCAGCCCACTAGGCCCCTCCATCCATGGGATTTTCCAGGCAAGAGTACTGGAGTGGGTTGCCATTGCCTTCTCCATAAACTTCACATAGGACCTTTTTATTTTTCAGTTATCCAAACTGAGCAAATTATAAAACTCACCTGTGATTCAGTTTCTTTAGATGAGGTTAGGAAGATTAAATGTCAGGATGAAGGCAAATCATTTGGTATAAGAGAATATCTAGCTATTATTATTAAGAACTGGTTAATATTATAATTTTCCATTAAGAAAACTGTATTAAATAAAACTATACCATGCTTGTGAGTATATTTAATTACTGGATGTAAAGTACTTTAGGGAAAGCATTCAACTGCATTTGAGAAATGCATTATAATGATTAAAAGTATATGCTAATTTGAATATTTAAAGAGGAAATAAAAATGTTATTAAATATTATTACATTTCCATATACCATAGGGATGCATAAGCATTTATTATCTTCACTTTGCTAGTATAAAATTTGCACAACTTCAGGCTTCTCTGTACACCATAACTTAGAGATTCATTAAGGACTTAATAATATCATGGTACAAATGTGGGACAGAGACAAAACAGACAAAACTTGGGGAAAGAGAAAGAAGACAAAGAAGGGGGAGAAAAATGAGGTATGTTTTATAGGATATTATTTCAAGAACTTGCCTCAATAAGGAATTAGTATTGAAACAAAAAATTATTTGCATAAGTTTATCTTTTAATATGCAGATTTTCCCTTGTGGCTAAGATAGTAAATAATCTGCTGGCAATGCTGGTGACCCAGGTGTGATCCTTGGGTCAGGAAGATCCTCTGAAGAAGAGAATGGCAACCCACTCCAGTATTCCTGCCTGGAAAATCCCATGCACAGACCTGGTGGGTTACATTCAATGGGGTTGCAAAGAGTTGGACACGACTGAGCGACTAAAACTTTCACTTTTCACACTTGTAACTACTAATCTTAATATGAATATATGTTATACAAAACTCTTAATTAATAAGTGGTAAAATATTTTAGTTATGTTAGAATAATAAAATACTAGAAAGGAAAAGAACATAGATATATAATCCAATATAAGGATATTTGCTTTCCAAAGCACTGATTTTGCATTTTTTTGATTTTTTTCCCAATGTGAACTTTATTTTGTCTTTGAAGATATCAAATATTAAGAAAAGCATAAATAAAACAACTGTTCAACTCTAAATTAAGGTATAATTGTCATTTGTATCCTGATTTTCATTATTTCTAAATATTTCTACTAAATTTGTGTACTCTTATTTACAAGCCTTTTGAAAAAGGAAACTGAGAGGATACAGTTTACCTATATCTATGTAAATTTTCCCTGCAATCTTGATTCCAGCTTGTGCTTCTTCCAGCCCGTGTTTCTCATGATGTACTCTGCATAGAAGTTAAATAAGCAGGGTGACAGTATACAGCTTTCACTACTCCTTTCCCAATTTGGAACCAGTCCATTGTTCAATGTCCATTTCTAACTGCTGCTTCTTGACCTGCATACAGGTTTCTCAGGAGGCAGGTAAGGTGGTCTGGTATTCCCATCTCTTTAAGAATTTTCCGCAGTTTGTTGTGATCCACACAGTCAAAGGCTTCAGAGTAGTCAATGAAGCAGAAGTAGATGTTTTCCTGGAATTCCTTGCTTTTTCTATGATCCAACAAATGTTGGCAATTTGATCTCTGATTCCTCTACTTTTTCTAAATCCAACTTGAACATTTGGACGTTCTCAGTTCACTTACCATTGAAGCCTAGCTTGGGGAATTTTGAGCATTACTTTGCTAGCATGTGAGATGAGTGTAACTGTGTGGTAGTTTGAACATTCTTTGGCATTGCTCTTCTTTGGGATTGGATTGAAAGCTTTTCCAGTCCTGTGGCCACTGCTGAGTTTTCCAAATTTGCTGGCATACTGAGTGCAGCACTTTCACAGCATCATCTTTTAGGATTTGAAATAGCTCAGCTGGAAATTCCATCACCTCCAAATAGCTTTGTTTGTAGTGATGCTTCCTAAGACCCACTTGACTTTGCACTCCAAGATGTTTAGCTCTAGGTGAGTGATCACACCATTTTGCTTATATATGTCATTAAGATCTTTTTTGTATAGTTCTTCTGTGTATTCTTGCCACCTCTTCTTAATATCTTCTGCTTCTCTCAGGTCCATACCATTTCTGTCCTTTATTGTTCCCATCTTTGCATGAAATGTTTCCTTGCTATCTCTAATTTTCTTGAAGAGCTCTCTAGTCTTTTCTGTTCTATTGTTTTCCTCTATTTCTTTGCATTGATCACTGAAAAAGGCTTTCTTATCTCTCCTTGCTATTCTGTGGAGCTCTGCATTCAGATGGGTATATCTTTCCTCTTCTCCTTTGCTTACCACTTCTCTTCCTTTCTCAGCTGTTTGTAAGGCCTCTTCAGACAACCATTTTGTCTTCTTGCATTTCTTTTTCTTGGGGATGGTTTTAATCACCACCTCTTGTACAATGTTATGAATATCCGTCCATAGTTCTTCAACCACTCTATCAGATCTAATCCCTTGAATCTATTTGTCACTTCCACTGTATAATCGTAAGGGATTTGATTTAGGTCATACATAAATGGTTTACTGGTTTTCCCTACTTTCTTCAATTTAAGTCTGAATTTTGCAATAAGGAGTTCATGATTTAGCCACAGTCAGCTCCTGGTCTTGTTTTTGCTGACTGTATAGAGCTTCTTCATCTTTGGCTGCAAAGAATATAATCAATCTGATTTTGGTATTGACTGAAATCAGTGATGTTCATGTGTAGAATCTTCTCTTGTGTTGTTGGAAGAGGGCTTTTGCTATGACCAGTCCATTCTCTTGGCCATACTGTTAGCCTTTGCCCTGCTTCATTTTATACTCTAAGGCCAAATTTGTCTGTTATTCCAGCTATCTCTGGACTTTCTACTTTTACATTCCAGTCTCCTATGATGAAAAGGACATTTTTTTAAAATTGATGTTAGTTCTAGAAGGTCTTGTAAGTCTCCATATAACTGTTCAACTTCAGCTTCTTTGGCTTAGTGGCTGCGGCATAGACTTGGATTACTGTGAATGGTTTGCCTTGGAAATTAACAGAGATTATTCTGTCGTTTTTGAGATTGTACCCAAGCACTGCATTTCAGACTCTTTTGTTGACTGTAAGGACTACAACTTTTCTTCTAAGGATTCTGCCCACAGCAGTAGATATAAAGGACATCTGAATTAAATTCACCCATTCCAGTCCATTTTAGTTCACTGATTCCTAAAATGTTGATGTTTACTCTTGTTATCTCCTGTTTGACCACTTCCGATTTACCTTGATTCATGGACCTAACATTCCAAGTTCCTATGCAATACTGTTCCTTATAGCGTCAGACTTTACTTTCACTATCAGAGACATCTACAACTGGGCATTGTTTCTGCTTTAGCTCAGCCTCTTCATTCCTTATGGAGCTATTTTTCTGCTCTTCTCCAGTAGTAGATAGGGCACCTATCAACCTGAGGAGTTCATCTTTCAATGTCATATCTTGCTGCCTTTTCTTTTTTTTATTTATTATTTTATTTTTAAACTTTACAATATTGTATTGGTTTTGCTATATATCAACATGAATCCGCCACAGATATACATGTGTTCCCCATTCCGAACCCTCCTCCTTCCTCCCTCCCCATACCATCCCTCTGGGTCGTCCCAGTGAACCAGCCCCAAGAATCCAGTATCGTGCATCGAACCTGGACTGGCGACTCGTTTCATATATGATATTATGCATGTTTCAGTGTCATTCTCCCAAATCATCCCACCCTCTCCCTCTCCCACAGAGTCCAAAAGACTGTTCTATACATCGGTGTCTCTTTTGTTGTCTTGTATACAGGGTTATTGTTACCATCTTTCTAAATTCCATATATATGCGTTAGTATTGGAGAAGGAAATGGCAACCCACTCCAGTGTCCTTGCCTGGAGAATCCCAGGGACGGTGGAGCCTGATGGGCTGCCGTCATGGGGTTGCACAGAGTTGGACACGACTGAAGTGACTTAGCAGCAGCAGCAGCATACTGTATTGGTATTTTTCTTTCCTGGCTTACTTCACTCTGTATAATAGGCTCCAGTTTCATCCACCTCATTAGAACTGATTCAAATGTATTCTTTTTAATGGCTGAGTAATACTCCATTGTGTATATGTACCACAGCTTTCTTATCCATTCATCTGCTGATGGGCATCTAGGTTGTTTCCATGACCTGGCTATTATAAACAGTGCTGCGATGAACATTGGGGTACACGTATCTCTTTCAATTCTGGTTTCCTCAGTGTGTATGCCCAGCAGTGGGATTGCTGGGTCATAAGCAAGTTCTATTTCCAGTTTTTTAAGGAATCTCCACACTGTTCTCCATAGTGGCTGTACTAGTTTGCATTCCGACCAACAGTGTAAGAGGGTTCCCTTTTCTCCACACCCTCTCCAGCATTTATTGCTTGTAGACTTTTGGATTGCAGCCATTCTGACTGGTGTGAAATGGTACCTCATAGTGGTCTTGATTTGCACTTCTCTGATAATGAGTGATGTTGAGCATCTTTTCATGTGTTTGTTAGCCATCTGTATGTCTTCTTTGGAGAAATGTCCATTTAGTTCTTTGGCCCATTTTTTGATTGGGTCATTTATTTTTCTGGAATTGAGCTGCAGGAGTTGCTTGTATATTTTTGAGATCAGTTGTTTGTCAGTTGCTTCATTTGCTATTATTTTCTCCCATTCTGAAGGCTGTCTTTTCACCTTGTTTATAGTTTCCTTTGTTGTCGAGAAGTTTTTAAGTTTAATTAGTTCCCATTTGTTTAGTTTTGCTTTTATTTCCAATATTCTGGGAGGTGGGTCATAGAGGATCCTGCTGTGATGTATGTCGAAGAGTGTTTTGTCTATGTTCTCCTCTAGGAGTTTTATAGTTTCTGGTCTTACATTTAGATCTTTAATCCATTTTGAGTTTATTTTTGTGTATGGTGTTAGAAAGTGTTCTAGTTTCATTCTTTTACAACTGGTTGACCAGTTTTCCCAGCACCACTTGTTAAAGAGATTGTCTTTAATCCATTGTATATTCTTGCCTCCTTTGTCAAAGATAAGGTGTCCATAGGTGCGTGGGTTTATCTCTAGGCTTTCTATTTTGTTCCATTGATCTATATTTCTGTCTTTGTGCCAGTACCATACTGTCTTGATGACTGTGGCTTTGTAGTAGAGCCTGAAGTCAGGCAGGTTGATTCCTCCAGTTCCATTCTTCTTTCTCAAGATTGCTTTGACTATTCGAGGTTTTTTGTATTTCCATACAAATTGTAAAATTATTTGTTCTAGCTCTGTGAAGAATACCATTGGTAGCTTGATAGGGATTGCATGGAATCTATAGATTGCTTTGCATAGTATACTGATTTTCACTATACTGATTCTTCCGATCCATGAACATAGTATATTTCTCCATCTATTAGTGTCCTCTTTGATTTCTTTCACCAGTGTTTTATAGTTTTCTATATATAGGTCTTTAGTTTCTTTAGGTAGATATATTCCTAAGTATTTTATTCTTTTCATTGCAATGGTGAATGGAATTGTTTCCTTAATTTCTCTTTCTATTTTCTCATTATTAGTGTATAGGAATGCAAGGGATTTCTGTGTGTTGATTTTATATCCTGCAACTTTACTATATTCATCGATTAGCTCTAGTAATTTTCTGGTGGAGTCTTTAGGGTTTTCTATGTAGAGGATCATGTAATCTGCAAACAGTGAGAGTTTTACTTCTTCTTTTCCAATCTGGATTCCTTTTATTTCTTTTTCTGCTCTGATTGCTGTGGCGAAAACTTCCAAAACTGTGTTGAATAGTAGTGGTGAAAGTGGGCACCCTTGTCTTGTTCCTGACTTTAGGGGAAATGCTTTCAATTTTTCACCATTGAGGATAATGTTTGCTGTGGGTTTGTCATATATAGCTTTTCTTATGTTGAGGTATGTTCCTTCTATTCCTGCTTTCTGGAGAGTTTTTATCATAAATGGATGTTGAATTTTGTCAAAGGCTTTCTCTGCATCTATTGAGATAATCATATGGTTTTTATTTTTCAATTGTTAATGTGGTGTATTACATTGATTGATTTACGGATATTGAAGAATCCTTGCATCCCTGGGATAAAGCCCACTTGGTCATGGTGTATGATCTTTTTAATGTGTTGTTGGATTCTAATTGCTAGAATTTTGTTAAGGATTTTTGCATCATATTCATCAGTGATATTGGCCTCTTGCTGCCTTTTCATACTGTTCATGGCATTCTCTAGGCAAGAATGCTGAAGTGGTTTGTCATTCCCTTCTCCAGTGGACCACATTTCATCCAAACCCTCCACCAGAACCCATCTGTCCTGAGTGACCCTACACGGCATGGCCCATAATTTCATTGAGGTAGACAAGGCTGTGATCCATGTAATCAGTTTGGTTAGTTTTCTGTGATTGTGGTTTTCATTCTGTCTACCCTCTGATGGATGAGGACAGGGGGCTTCTGGAAGCTTCCTGATGGGAGGGACTGGCTGTGGGGAAAACTGGGTCTTCCCCTGGTGGGCAAAGCCATGTTTAGTAAATCTTTAATAACATTTTCTCTTGGTGAGCAGGGACTATGTTCCCTCCCTGGCCTGAGGCCAAACTATGGTAGGGGTAATGGAGACCTCCTTTAAAAGGATTTATGCCAACAGCTCCCAGGACTGTTGTAGTCAGTACCCCAAAACCCGTGGCAGGCCACTCTCAACCACTCCTCCACCAGAAACTCCCTTGCACACACAGGCAATTCTGGCTCAGTCTCTTGTGGGGTTAAATATCAATAACCTCAGATATGCAGATGACACCACTCATTGCATAAAGTAAAAGGGACTAAAGTGCCTCTTGATGAAGGTGAAAGAGGTAAGTGAAAAGGCTGACTTAAGACTCAACATTCAAAAAAGGAAGATCATGGCATCCAGTCCCATCATGTTATGCCAAATAGATGGGGAAACAATGGAAACAGTGACAGACTTTATATTCTTGGGCTCCAATATCACTGCAGATGGTGACTGCAGCCATGAAAATAAAAGAGGCTTGCTTCTTGGGAGAAAAGCTATGATGAACCTAGAGAGCATATTAAAAAGCAGAGACATTATTTTGCCAACAAAGGTCAGTATAGTCAAAGCTATGGTTTTTCCAGTAGTCAAGTACAGATGTGAGAGTTGGACCATAAAGAAGGGTGGGTGCCAAAGAACTGATGCTTTGAACTGTGGTGTTGGAGAAGACTCTTGAATGTACCTTTAATTGCAAGGAGATCATATTATTCAATCCTAAATGGAATCAATCCTGAATATTCACTGGAAAGACTGATGCTGAAGCTCCAATACTTTGATCACCTGATGCGAAGAGCTGACTCATTGGAAAAAACCCTGTTGCTGGGAAAGATTGTGGGCAGGAGGGGAAGGGAACAACAGAGGATGAGGTGGTTTGATAGCACCATCAACTCAATGGGCATGAGTTTGGGCAGGCTCTGGTAGATAGTGAAGGACAGGGGGGCCTGGTGTGTTGTAGTCCATGGGGTCACAAAGAGTCAGACATGGCCAAGAGACTGAATAACAACAATGTAAATTTTACGATTAAATAAATCATATAATACAGATGCTGCAATACATCAACATTTTTAATACTTGTGCTATTGTTCAATGTGAATACATTTTAAGTATTTATCTAACTTATCCTCCCTTTTTGGATATTCGGGTTAATTTAATTTTCCTGGTATAAAGAAAAATCCATAAATTTTGCATTACTACTCTTATGTCCTTAAGATAAATTCCTGGAAATGGAATTTTGGGTCACATAGTAAGCCTATTTTTACATCTATACCTATATCATTATTATTAATATCTATTTCTGAATCTGTGCTTCCCAGGTGGTGCAGTGATAAAGAATGCACTTGCCAATGCAGGAGACTCGGGAAACAAGGGAAAATGCAAGGAAATTCCAGAGAAATATCTACTCCTGCATCATTGACTATGCTAAAGCCTTTGTGTGTGACTGTGTGTGTCACAATAAACTGTGGAAAATTCTTAAAAAGATGGGAATATTAGACAACCTTACCTGCCCCCTGAGAAACCTGCATGCAGATCAAGAAGCAACAGAACCAGACATGGAACAATAGGCTGGTTCCAAATGTCAAGGCTGTATATTGTCACCCTGCTTATTTAACTGCTATGCAAAGTACATCATGCAAAATGCTGGGCAGGATGAATCGCAAGCTGGAATCAAGATTGCCCGGAGAAATACCACAACCCCAGATATGCAGATACAACTCTAATGGGAAAGTGAAGAACAATTAATGAGCCTCTTGATAAAGATGAAAGAGGAGAGTGAAAAAGCTGGCTTAAAACTCACCATTCAAAGACTGAAGATCACGACATCTAGTCCCATCACTTCGTGGCCAAAAGATGGGGAAACAGTGGAAGCAATGACAGACTTTATATTCTTGAGCTCCAACATCACTGCAGACATTGACTGCAACCATGAAATTAAAAGAAACTTGCTCCTTGGAAGAGAAGCTATGAAAAACCTAGACAGCATATTGAAAAGCATAGACATTACTTTGCCAACAAAGGGCAGTATAGTCAAAGCTATGGTTTGACTAGTAGTCATGTATGGATGTGAGAACTGGACCATAAAGAAGGGTGGGTGCCAAAGAATTGATGCTTTGAACTGTGGTGTTGGGGAAGACTCTTGAGAGTCCAGTGGACTGCAAGGAGATGAAAACAGTCAATCCTAAATGAAGTCAACCCTGAATATTCATTGGAGAGACTGATGATAAAGCTGAAGCTCCAATATTTTGGCTACCTGATGCAAAGGACTGATTCACTGGAAGACTGATGTTGGGAAGGAGTAAGAGCAAGAGGAAGAGGGACTGACAGAGGATGAGATGGTTGGATGACAGCACCAATTCAATGAACATGAGTATGAGCAAATCTGGGAGATAGTGAAGAACAAGAAGCTGCAGTCCATGGGGTTGCAAAGAGTCAGACACAACTTAGAGACTAAACAACAACAACATGAGACATGGGTTCGATCCCTGGGTCAGGAAGATCCCATGGAGGAAATGATAACCCATCCCAATATTCCTCCCTGGAGAATTTCATGGACAAAGGGTCCTGGCAAAAATTTGGACATGACTGAGCACGTGTGTGTGAACATTTCTGAATCTATACCTAAATCTATAACTACATAAACATAAACAAACAATACTTCAAAAAAAATTACAGCATTTCTATACCCATCAATATAATATGACAAAGCAGTGGATACTTCCTTTTGGACCTAATTAATTAATTTTTTCTGTTCTGAAGTTTTAAATGTTTGTAACATTTCACCTATTTTTGTTTATCTTTATGGTTTCTGCCTTGGTATCATGCCTAGGAAAACTTCCCCTTACTTGACTGAACAATAATTCTATTTTCTTTACATGCAGAAAAACACTTTTCATGGCTTCCCCAGCATAACAAATTTAATTTGTATCACAGAAACAGCTAGGCATAGATGGAAATAGTACTCTTACTTTTTGGTAGATTAACTGGGGAATCTCCAGTTAGGAAATTTTAGTTCAATTGATGTAACATTTATCCATATATTTAAAAAAATACTAGGTGGATCAGAATACTTTAATTGGATGAGATAGTTAAGTGGGCGTAAATTATCTTACATGGTTTCCCCTACCCTAGACTCTACTCTTAATGGACAGTTTGGGTTTTGTGAGGTGGAGAAAAGGGAAGTTAATGTTAGGGACAGAGTAAAAGAATAGAAGAGTAGCATTCCGTACTGGGAGTAAAAACATATATAAGGGAAAGGAAATGTTTAAGAAACATTTGATTTCATTAAAAAGGTATCAAATCTTGCATCATGACCTCAATCATTGAATTTTACCAGTTAATTTTTCATACTGTGTGACTGTTCAGATAACACATAGTCCTTCAATACTTGGACTTAGGAGTCCAGATACTCTGTCTCTCCCATTCCCTACTACTTTAAAGTTGAATGTGTGAATTTTTAAAAAATTGTGACTAAATACTCTCATTTTCTTAATTTGGAAAATTTAGAGTAGGTTAGGATTTAAAGTTCTCTTTCGAAGAAGAACAACTTTAAAATTTAAGAAAAATATCAATGTTCATGCTCATTATCCTGAGCAAGTAGAAAAAAAAATCATGAGGAAAATACCCATTCTAACAAGAGATAAAAATTACCAAAAATATCTTATTTACAAAATCCCAAGTTGAAAGGTTACTGGTAAGTCAGAATTAATGACACTAATTCTTCAGAACAGAATAATGTTAACATCAAAGTTCTTAAGAAAACTCAGATACTAGTAATTGTAAACAAAAATAATCTAATAGCTACAAGACCTGGTTCTAAAAGATCTTTTTTTGGCAATGGTATTTAAAGAGAGTAATAAACAGGCTCCTCAAAAGATGGAAGCAAAGCTTAAACTATCCAAACAGAATTTTAACTAGTGGATGATTAACATAAAAATATGGTATTTTAATGATTTATTTGTTCATTCAATAAATATTTACAGGTTTTATATACTATGCCAAACCCATTCTAGGGATTTGGCCCCTATATCAGAGAAAAACATACTGACCATATTAAAACATCCATAACCTTTCCAGATAAGTTTTAATGGCCTTAAAATAATTGTTTTTCTCTTCAGATATCATTATTATATCTTGTTTTTAACCCCAAATTTAA
The DNA here is from genome assembly GCF_027580195.1 of Bos mutus. NCBI lineage: Eukaryota > Metazoa > Chordata > Mammalia > Artiodactyla > Bovidae > Bos > Bos mutus. Next base: position 126,617,425 of record NC_091618.1, read on the forward strand.
TATAAATATTTATATTTATCATAACCCCCCTTCCCTTGTTATGAATATGTGTTTTTCAAATGAACTGAGATATTATCATAAATTATATTTTAAAGTAGATTTTCTTTATTGACTCCCACCTCTCTTTAATAACATCTTGGCAATGTTGTTAATCTAAGGATGGAATTCTGTTGTTGGTGTTATGTAAAATTACAGGACATCATAACAGTCCCACATTATACTTAAGAGTTATTCCATTCTCCCAAATGATTAGGAGAATGGCATTAAAACATGTATTATATATATATATATATATATATATATATATATATATATAAAGAGTTATTCCATTCATTGATTGCAGTTAAGAGGAGATACAAAAGAGAAGCCAGTTAGGCAACATATGTCTTTAAATGGAATCCGCCTGCCACGCGAGAGACCTGGGTTCAATCCCTGGGTTGGAAAGATCCCCTGGAAGAGGGTATGGTAACCCACTCCAGTATTCTAGTGTGGAGAATCCCCATGGACAGAGGAGCCTTGCAGGCTACAGTCCATGGGGTCGCAAAGAGTCAGATAGAATGAGTGACTAAGCATAGCATAGCATAGCATAGCATAGCATAGCATAGCATAAGAATAAGATGGAGTCCAAAGTACCATAAATAAGAAAGTATATACTTTAATTGAAATCTACTTTTTTTGTTGTTGTTCAGCCACCAAGTCGTGTCCAAATCTTCACGACCCCGTGGACTGCAGCACACCAGGCTTCCCTGTGCCATTTTTGGCACATAAGTGTAAAAGTATTTTGAATTCTTATATATTCAGATCAGATCAGATCAGATCAGTCACTCAGTCATGTCCGACTCTTTGCGACCCCATGAATCGCAGCACGCCAGGCCTCCCTGTCCATCACCAACTCCCAGAGTTCACTCAGACTCATGTCCATCGAGTCAGTGATGCCATCCAGCCATCTCATCCTCTGTCGTCCCCTTCTCCTCCTGCCCCCAATCCCTCCCAGCATCAGAGTCTTTTCCAATGAGTCAACTCTTCGCATGAGGTGGCCAAAGTACTGGAGTTTCAGATTCAGCATCATTCCTTCCAAAGAAATCCCAGGGCTGATCTCCTTCAGAATGGACTGGTTGGATCTCCTTGCAGTCCAAGGGACTCTCAAGAGTCTTCTCCAACACCACAGTTCAAAACCATCAATTCTTCGGCGCTCAGCCTTCTTTACAGTAACTAATTATTTTTGATGATCACATATAAAATAGAAATAATTGATGGCAAGTTTCATAGTCACTGCAAAATTGTAGAAAAATAAAAACTTGTTAAAAGCACTGTACTCAAAAGTGTAGGAGTTACAAGAAATTTGAAAAATTGGACTTTTATTAATAGTCTCACATACCTGAGATAAAAGATTATGAACTGAAAATAAATGTTTAACACTGTCAAACTCTATACTGTGAGTCCTTGTTTTCTGCTTTCTCTCAATTAGTTTTTTGAGCAAACTGTTCCTTTACCATTGTACCCTCTGAATCAGCCCAAAACCTGGTTCATAGCAGGTGTGCAGTAAATATTTGCTAAATTAATGAAAGTGTGGAAAAATAAATGGAAATAAAAAAAAACATAAGAATTGGCAATAGCTTTTTATTCTAAGTTGTAAAATGTGGATTAAAACACCCTTTTTGGTACAGCCATTTTCTAAGTAGCATATTATGTTCTTGATTTACTTATTAAATTTATTGTTGATTAATTAAAATTAATTATCTGAAAAAAGATATTAGATTTTCCCTTCATGGAAGGGCATGGATTTCTCTAAAGTTTTTTGCATGTATTTCTTTAATTTATTATCAAATAGCTTATTTAACTTATATGGTGAGCACATCATGAGAAATGCTGGGCTGGAAGAAGCACAAGCTGGAATCAAGATTGCTGGGAGAAGTGTCAATAACCTCAGATACACAGATGACACCACCCTTATGGCAGAAAATGAAGAAGAACTAAGGAGCCTCTTGATGAAAGTGAAAGAGGAGAGTGAAAAAGTTGGCTTAAAGCTCAACATTCAGAAAACAAAGATCGTGGCACCATCACTTCATGGCAAATAGATGGAGAAACAGTGGAAACAGTGACAGACTTTACTTTTTTGGGCTCCAAAATCACTGTGGATGGTGGCTGCAGCCATGAAATTAAAAGATGCTTACTCCTTGGAAGGAAAGTTATGACCAATCTAGACAGCATATTAAAAAGCAGAGACATTACTTTGCCAACAAACGTTCATCTAGGCAAGGCTATGGTTTTTCCAGTGGTCATGTATGGATGTGAGAGTTGGACTATAAAGAAAGCAGAGCACCGAAGAATTGATGCTTTTGAACTGTGGTGTTGGAGAAGACTCTTGAGAGTCCCTTGGACTGCAAGGAGATCCAACCAGTCCATCCTAAAGGAGATCAGTCCTGGATGTTCATTGGAAGGACTGATGTTGAAGCTGAAACTCCAACACTTTGGCCACCTGATGCTAAGAGCTAACTCATTTGAAAAGACCCTGATGCTGGGAAAGATTGAGAGTGGGAGGAGAAGGGCATGACAGAGGATGAGGTGGTTAGATGGCATCACTGGCTCAATAGCCATGAGTTTGAGTAAACTCCGGGAGTTGGTGATGGACAGGGAGGCCTGGTGTGATGCAGTCTATGGGGTCACAAAGAGTCGGACATGACTGAGCTAATGAACTGAACTGAGATATTAATAAAACTTGTTACTTATTAAAGTGTGTCTTAGTCACTCAGTAGTGCCTATTACTTATTGAAACAACACAGTAAAAAGTTATATTTTAAGAGGCTAGTTGTATAACTGTTTTATTAACTACCTTCAAATTAAATTTCAATGAAATCAAGTCTCAAAAGTGGTTTTCGACTAATACATTGTGGTTTAATCCCACAATTTCCTAGCATCTATTCATTGTGGTTAAGTCGTTCTTAAATCTTTGAGAAGATGGCATAAAATAATGATGACTTATTTTTACATTAAAATACATGAATAAATATATGGATATATTTATATGCGTAATATAAATTTAATATCATCAATTTGGATGATAATTCATTATAGCAGTCAGCACAAAAAATACCTTTTAATTCACCTAGGATCTAGATGATGTGTCTAGAAAAGGAAAATCTAAGAAACACTTTCTGCAAATAATGACCAAATAACAAAACATCTTATTTAAATATCTGATCAAATTTATAAAAGTACATTTCTCCCAGTAACCTTTTAATTTTTTTGTGTGTGTTAGTGAAAGTCAATGAGCATTTTATTACCTACATGTGCCTTCATAAAATCAGCTTGGATATTTATAGAACGAACCAAACATTGACTGGCTCAATCTCCTCATGACACATCTGCAGAAATAAAGAAAACACAAGGCCAACTGACAAGTGTAGTAAATATAACATGCATGTCCACCTATGACCCACCTGTTTTCTCATGCTGTGCAAAGTAGATGCCAATCTTGGGTCATAAGAAGCTGTTGCAGTATATATTCCACAAAAGCCTGAAGCACAGGCCTCCTTCTGGAGGCATAAACGTGTGTGACGATGTCATCATCTAATTGCTTTCCTCTGCGAAAAATAGATGATAACCTCAAATAATGTGACTAATTTTCTATTACTAACCTCAGATCATTTGGTTTAATTTCTTTATTCATGAAATGAAACTTGACATTCAAAATCTTTAGTTTCGTTATTTGCTCAGGTGTTTCCAATCAGGAGAGAAAAGATATTTTGTCAAATTCAAAAGAACTTGATTTATGAGATATAAAAACCCAAAACAGAAAGCAACTCAGTCACTCTGGCATTGTTTGTCATTCAGCTTTAATGCTTCTTATCATTGATTGCATTAGCATAAAAGTATCTTTAAGCTAGGATAAAATTGCATAGAAATACACACACACGGAAATGAATGCATCTAAAAAGTGGTGAAATTGGATAGCATTTATAGTCTACTGCTCCTGCTAAGTCGCTTCAGTCGTGTCCGACTCTGTGCGACTCCATAGACGGCAGCCCACCAGGCTCCCCCGTCCCTAGGATTCTCCAGGCAAGAACACTGGAGTGGGTTGCCATTTCCTTCTCCAATGCATGAGAGTGAAAATTGAAAGTGAAGTCGCTCAGTCTCTTTGCGACCCCATGGACTGCAGCCTACCAGGCTCCTCCACCCATGGGATTTTCCAGGCAAGAGTACTGGAGTGGGTTGCCATTGCCTTCTCTGATTTATAGTCTAGCTAACAGTATTAAATCAATGTCAGTTTCCTGATTTTGATATTGTTCTATAGTTTTATATGATGAACTATTAGGCAAAGCTGGTTGAAGGGTATAAAAGACTCTGCGCATTATTATTTTTCTAATTCCTGTAACTGTGTAATTATTTCAAAGTGAAAAGCTTTAAGAAAAAGACATCTTCTTGGGAGGGAGCTTATTTGATGAAAATGTCCCTGGATCAAGAATTAGAAACACATAAGCCTTGAGCAAGTCACATAACCTCAGGCCTATGTTTCATTCTTTGTAAAAATGTAGTGAATGGATTAAAGTATTAGTGGGGATGCTTTAAATTTATAATTAAGATTCTAATTTGAACAGCAGAATTGATGAAAAACTTGTGGTCCAGAAAACCTTTTTCAGCTGATCAAAATTTTTCATAAAATAATTTTCTAAAGGTAAGAATATTTGAAACAAAACTGCTCTAAAAATATAGCCATTCAAGTGAATAATATTTCAGGAACTTTTACTATAGTGGCTGTCTATGTAAGTGAGAATATCCTCTGGAGAAGGAAAGGACAACCCACTTCAGTACTCTTGCCTGGAAAATCCCATGGATGGAGCAGCCTGGCGAGCTACAGTCCATGGGCTCGCAAAGAGTTGGACACGACTTCACTTTCATTTTCATGTCCAAACACACTCATTAAGCTATACTTGTCCTTACAGTCTGCTAATGTAGGTAATCTGTTAATGTTGTAGCCATGTTATTAAAATTACATGTGATAATAAAAATTTCACTAAATTTTAGCCCATATGAACACGAGAGATTAAAAAAAGGATGTCCTAAAAATGCACATTTTACAAAGTTCAAAATTTTCAACGTTTAATTTTTAGAATAAAAATTTTCCCATCATTTATTTTTGAAAGTCATTTTTAGAAATGACGCTCATAGCACTTTCTGAAAGTCAGTAACTGAATGTACATTGTGCCGTTTAATCCTCAACACAAAATAGGAAATAGGTTTTATTATTCCCCAAAGGATGCAAGCAGAGTTTACAACAGTGACGAAGATCTTACAGCTGCTAAGTGGTGGAGCTGAGAGAAGACTTGTCTGACTCTCAGTGTGATGCTCTTTCCGCTGAGCCACTTTGTCCCTGAAGTATGAGGATATAAACTTGCCTTTGCTGCACAACTTTGTTCAATCTTTCAGGCATCTATTGTCTACTGTAAATATGTGCTCCTGAATCCCATGAATTCTTAACCTAGCCACACATCTTTCCAGTTTGTACTGTAACTTGTTTTCCAATTTTTGTTACTTCTTGTAGACATAGGATCAAGGTTAAATTTTCATGTATCAATTTTCAGATATTCAGTTTTAAATCCTCAAGTTGAGTTCATTTCCAGACACCGGTAAAGCATAGCATTTAATGGTGTAGGCTTTGGAGACGATAGACTTAGAATGAATTCCAACCAATGTTATTTATTGAAAACTTGTTAAAATGCTCAAAGTCCTAATTTCCTCATCTGTTATAGAAGGAATTGTATCTACCTCAAAGGGTTATTACGAGTTAAATGAGTTCACTTAAAAGGCTTTACATCCTGACCGGTTCATGCTACTCACTGATGGCTGTGATTATTGTTCTTAAATAATACATGAATAGTTAGACGGAAATGTGTGCCCTGTGAATCTATTATGTAATTGAAAAAATGTTATGTTGTATTAGTTTCAGGTGTACAGCAAAGAGATTCATTTATACATATACATGTATTTATTCCTTTTCAAATTCTTTTCCCATGTAGAATATTAGTGAATATTGAGCAGAGTTTCCTGTGTGATACAGTAGGACATCACTGATTATCTATTTTAAACATATCAGATATACATGTCAATCCCAAACTCCCAATCTATTATGTAATTTTATCACAGACTTGAAAGCAGAAAATGTATTAATAAAATAATTTCAGTTTTTGGAATCTCCCAACTTGGCCAAATCTGAAAATTTCCAACTATGTAGTGAATTATGGATAATAAATCTATTATTAGTGTTTTTTAATGTGAAAAATATATGTCTTCAGGTGAAATTTCACCTCTAGATGATCCATAGCTTTCTGATCATTTAAGGGTTCGTTGCATAGGGCTTCCCTAGTAGCTCAGATGGTAAAGAATCTGCCTGCAATGCAGCAGACCCCGGTTCAATCTTGGGTCAGGAAGATCTGCTGGAGAAGGGATAGGCTACCCACTCCTGTTTTCTTGGGCTTTCTGGTGGCTCAGCTGGTAAAGAATTTGCCTGCAATGTGGGAGACCTGGGTTCTATCCCTGGATTAAGAAGATCCCCTGGAGAAGGGAAAGATTACCCACTCCAGTATTCTGGCCTGGAGAATTCCATGGACTGTATAACCCATAGGGTTGCAAAAAGTCAGACACAGCTGAATGACTTTTATAGGCTGAGAGACTTTCATAGGCCTAAGGTCAAATTATACTGCAAAAGGAGGGGCACGTTTGTATTACCAGCCTCCATGATTGTGGGGAGATGCTTTCTGTTCTTTAGTTTGCCTTAAGGAAGTCTCTATACCATTCTGTGGGATTCCCAATACATAGGACAAGCCAGAGAAAAATTCATATAAAGATTTGGATAGACTCTGTTTTGAAGACAGGGATGGTTCTAAAGCATCTGACACCCTGTTGGATTCAGTTCTGCAATGTTGTATTTCAAGACCATTACCTTTATAAAAGTCCACATTGCGATGTTATAGTTGGATATTATGTGGATGACACATAAGAACTGAATCATTTTCTATAACATCTTGGAGTCTTACAGAGCCAACTGAGTAAAATCATAACAAAGTGTCTCATAATAATAATATCTTAGAAAGATCAATATTTCAGTGATACTCACATTTTAAACAGGATATGAATTTCTATAGTGACATTCCAACTCAGTAGGAATTAAGATAAAGTGACGTTTGAGGTCAACCTCATCTTTTAGAATAAGTAGTGAAAATAAATAATCTGAATAAAAAAGACTTTCATATAATCTTTCTGTTCTAACAATTTCTGTTCTGTGTATGTGATGTATTTGCTAAAGAATTTGAAATTATAAGAAAGTTTCTCTGGTGATTGAAAATATTTTGAAATATTTGATGATAATGACACTAATGACAAAATGAAAAGTAAGTGAGGAGTTGATCCTTTCATCACACAGTTAGGTACTTCTCACTGTGATTTTGGATCTTAAATATAATCATTATATGATCAGAAACCAGAGGGAAGCAAGCAATACAAAACTGTATGCTAAGATTTTTGAATCAAGAAATATGACTTCAGTAATAATAGAAAATAAGAATATGTTGTTATATGAACTTCTGTGCATATCAAAGTTTTTTTGGGGGGGTTACATAGAGAATATGCACACAAATATCTTGGGAAGAAAACTCTCTAATGTCTGCTAGAGTTATACTAGTAAGTTTTATCATAATCAAAGAAAACAATAACACTTTTGACAGATTTTAGTCATAAAAAGTTTTTGGTATATAAAATTTAACTATTGGAATTTAAACCTGGAAATTACCGTAGAATTGTGATAGTACAAGTTTAGTGCAAAATTTAAAAAAGCACATCAAATTACATAGCAAAACATGGATGGTTGCTAGGGTTTTTAGAGTTAAGAGAGCTATTAAAGAGTAATATATACATTTATATATATAAATGTATATAATATATACATTTACAAAAAGATGATGTAGGATAAATATCAACACAAAGAAGGAAAATCTCTTTAATAATGGGAACAAAGTAAACAAAAAAGAGAGATTATGTCACTATTTAGAAAAATTTCAGAGAGAAATCTCCAGCATAAAAATCCTAAAAAATATTTGTCTATTTTTATACATATAATAATGATGTATATATGTTCCTTAAAGATATCATCTCATCCATTCAGTAGTTGGATGCTAATATCAGTAACATATTTTCCAAAACCACTAATTTGGAAAGAAGGGTGCACCCCAATGTTCACAGCAGCATTATTTACAATTGCCAAAGTATGGAAGCAACCTGTGTCCATCAAAAGATGAACAGAAGATGTAGTTCATCAAAAGATGAATGTATATTTGTTGTATATATACACTATACACACACATGTGCACACACACACAGTGGAATAATAGCCATAAAAAAGAATGGAATTTGCAACAACATGGGGAGACTTGGAGGGTCTTAAGCTAAGTGAGGTGTCAGGCAGAGAAAGATAAATACTGTATGAGAGCACTTTTATGTGGAATCTAAAAAATAAAACAATTTAGTAAATATAACAAAAAAGAAGCAGACTCACAGATCTAGAGAACAAACCAGTGGATACCGATGGGGTGAAGAGAGGGTGGAATGGGCAGAATAGGGGTAGTGGTTTAGAGGCATAAATGACTGTGTATAAAATAAATAAGCTATAGGGACGTAGTACACAACCCAGGGCAAATAGCCCATAGTTTATAATAACAATACATGGAACATAAGCTTAAAAGTGTGAATCACTGTGTTGTACACTTGAAACATGTATTTTACATCTACTACACCTTCTGTTTTATTGACTATCCCAAAGCCTTTGACTATGTGGATCACAATGAACTGTGGAAAATTATTGAAGAGATAGGAATATCAGACCACCTGACATGCCTCTGAGAAATCTGTATGCAGGTCAAGAGCAACAGTTAGAACTGGATATGGAACAACAGACTGGTTCCAAATCGGGAAAGGAGTACATCAAGGCTGTATATTGTCACCCTGCTTATTTAATTTATATGCAGAGAACATCATGCGAAATGCCAGGCTGGATGAAGGATAAGCTGGAATCAAGATTGCAGGGAGAAATGTCAATAACCTGACATGCAGATGACATCACCCTTATGGCAGAAAGTGAAGAAGAACTAAAGAGCATCTTGATGAAAGTGAAAGAGGAGAGGGAAAAAGTTGGCTTAACACTCAACATTCAGAAAACTAAGATCATGGCATCGGGTCCCATCACTTCTTGCAAATAGATGGGGAAACAATGGCAACACTGAGAGACTTTATTCTTTTGGGCTCCAAAATCACTGCAGATGGTGACTACAACCATGAAATTAAAAGGTGCTTACAGCTATGACCAACCTAGACAGAATACTAAAAAGCAGAGACATTAGTTTGCCAACAAAGGTCCGTCTAGTCAAAGCTATGGTTTTTCCAGTAATGTATGGATGTGAGAGTTGGACTATAAAGAAAGCTGAGCGCCAAAGAATTGATGCTTTTGAACTATGGTGTTGTAGAAGACTCTTGAGAGTCCCTTGGACTGCAAACAGATCCAACCAGTGCATCCTAAAGGAAACCAATCTTGAATATTCATTGGAAGGACTGATGCTGAAGCTGAAACTCCCAACACTTTGGTCACCTGATGAGAAGAACTGACTCACTTGAAAAGATCCTGATGCTGGGAAAGATTGAAGGTGGGAGGAGGAGGGGACGACAGAGGATGAGATGGTTGGATGGCATCACTGACTCAATGCACATGAGTTTGAGTAGGCTCTGGGAGTTGGTGATGGACAGGGAAGCCTGGCTTGCTATGGTCCATGGGGTCACAGAGTTGGACACAACTGAGCGACTGAACTGAACTGATACCTCAATAAATATACACCTGGGTTTCCTTGGAGACTCAGATGGTAAAAAAAAAAAAATGTGTCTGCAATGCAGGAGACCCGGGTTTGATCCCTGTGTTGGGAAGATACCCTGGAGGAGGGAATGGCTACCCACTCCAGTATTCTTGCCTGGAGAATTCCATGGACAGAGGAGCCTGGAAGGGATACAGTCCATGGAGTTGCAAAGAGCTGGACATCACTGAATGACTAACACTTTCACATATCTCAATAAAAACAATAAAAGGAAGAATGATGTGTTTTCAATTAATGTTTCTAAACATCAAAACTGATATGCATTCCATTTTTACCAATTTCCTTAAAAAATTCTCCTCAGTGTTGGGGACTACTTCTGCCTGAGTTTAGTGATTCTCAGGATTTAGGGGAAAAAAAGCTAATTAATATTATATTTTATTCATATATTTAGGGATATATATCTATAGATTCTAAATATGTAAATAAAAGAATTTTTGCATTGTGTTATTATAATCATCTAAAATCATTTATGGAATTGGCAGGGAACATTGATAAATATATAAATTGAAACAATAGCAATCAGAGGAATGTTAGAAGAATGTTACATGAGACATTTAAGACATGGAAACTATAAGAAATTACACATAAATGTGATTGTTTTGACTTCTTAACTTATTCTAAACAACAATTTGAGTTAGCTAACATGGAACTGTGACTGACAAATTTTATTTTCAGCAGGAGGAGCAACACCGAACATTTGCCTTAAAGATGGCCCAGGTTGCTGCTGCTGCTGCTAAGTCGCTTCAGTCGTGTCTGACTCTATGCGACCCCATAGACAGCAGCCCACCAGGCTCCCCCATCCCTGAGATTCTCCAGGCAAGAACCAATACAATATTGTAAAGTAATTAGCCTCTAATTAAAATAAATAAATTTAATTAAAAAAAAATACTGGAGTGGGTTGCCATTTCCTTCTCCAGTGCATGAAAGTGAAAAGTGAAGGAGAAGTCGGTCAGTCGTGTCTGACTCTTCGCAACCCCATGGCCTGCAGCCCACTAGGCTTCTCCGTCCATGGGATTCTCCAGGCAAGAGTACTGAAGTGGGTTGCTATGCCCTTCTCCTCATTTTTTCTTTGTGGTGGGAGAGATTAGCTATATTGTTATTTTAGAAAAATTGCATTCCTTTTCTCTTTTGTCACACATACACACCCTATGTCTTCCTGTTCTCCCCCCCATATTTTTATATTATTTTTTGAATTCTTTTTAATATGCCATATATTTGGTTTATTTGTTTTATTACTATCTTTCTTATCTAGAATGTAAACTCCAGGTCCAAGGATCTTTATCTGTTTTGTTAATTGATGCATTCCAAATATCTAGATGATTTCTGTCTCATCATAATCATTTAATAAATGATTATGTTAATAAAATCTATTAACTATTTGAAGTGCAACAATGCTTTTGTTAATGTCTAGTTATTAAAATCTGTAAACTGAATTACTCTTGATGCATTACAATACATGTGGGAGTAATCAAATACTAATCAACAAATTGCATTTTTAACAGGGTGCGTTACTACTCATAAAGGCTTCTCCGGTGGCTCAGCAGTTAAGAATCTGCCTGCAAAGCAGGAGACCCAGGTTCACTCCCCAGGTTGGGAAGATCCCTTGGAGAAGGGAATGGCTACCCACTCCAGTGTTCTAGCCTGGAGAATTCCAGGGACAGAGGAGCCTGATAGGCTATAGTCCATGGCGTTGCAAAGAGTCAGATTGGACTCAGCAGCTGAGCACCACCAGCAACATTTCTATTAATAATGCAGAATCTTCTTTTCTGGTGTTCTGCCACAGCCTCTTTCCACCTTCTCCACAGAAGTAGCACATAACTGTTTTTCCTTCACTGATTTCTGTGTAACAAATCTCCCTCTGCTTTTCATTTATCCTTTTTTAAAGACCTGTATGCTCCTTTTTTTGCACCAAAGTCTACTCTATGAGAGGGTAACGGTCTTAAAAAGGGAATTCCTAGTTACATTCCCTGACTCCCAGTTTTCCTTAAAAATGTCTGTGTATGAACTGAAAAATTCAAATAAAATTTTTTTACACTTCTGGAGGATTTGAAATGATATAGAAACATTGTCAAAATGTTGATTTAATTTTTGTATGGTTTTATTCGGACACAGAGTATCTTTCTCTTTAACAAAATTTTTTCCACCTCCAAATCTACTCTTCTGTTAATTCAAACACTAGATGTCTCTCTAGTGCCAGTCTCGTTTTGCTACCCACAGGGGCTAGCTTAGCCTAGAGTTACTTATGCAGGATTTCAGAGCAAGGAGACATTTATTACGAGAAGTCAGGGGCACTCGTGTCCTGTAATGTGTATCTTCTTAGATTCCATGTGTCCTTGTGGTTAAATTTTAGCTATGGACCTCTCTGACTTACAGATATGACTGATAATGCTATTTTCCATTTGCATTGAGGTAGAAAATACATGGAAGCCTCTCACAAGTATTATTTAATTTCATTCTGTTCTCACAGTAATCTTGAAAGCTAGATATTCTGATTATCTCAACTTTTACAACTAAAGAAACAGGACCACAAATGTTACAGAATATTTATAAGTTGTCATAGCAACCACTGACTGATCCCATGTATGTGTTAGTCGCTCAGTCTTGTCTGACTCTTTGCGACCACATGGACTCTACAGTGGGCTCCTCTGTCCATGGAATTCTCCAGGCAAGAATATTGGAGTGGATAGCCCTTTCCTTCTCTAGGGGATCTTCCCAACCTAGCGGTCGAACCTGGGTCTCCTGTATTGTAGGCAGGCTCTTTACCAGATATCTAAGCCACCAGGGAAGCCCTGAGAACTGACCCCATACTCACTCACTGATTCTGATTCTACATTTTTTGATCATTCCTCTGAATAAAACTGTGTTTGCCTAGATGAGCACTTTTAGAGGATTCTTTATTACATATATTTTGATGGACTGTGGGTCAAATATATCCCTCCATATACCATAGCTTTGAATATACAAAATATAATCTGGATCATCTTTCAAGGCAGATGCTAGTTTTTCCCTTTCCTTTAGTCATATGAAGGTGTTACAATTTATTGCATTTAATTCTTTCATAAAACCCTACTAGAAGAACAAATGTTTTCACTAATACTTCTAAATTGGTTTAAATGCTCAAATAATATCTAGGGGTAAAAATGTCCCCCCTCCCTTTAGTCTGAACCTTGAGTAACCCTGGTTTCTGATTAACTTTGAAGAGGTATACGTGTGAGGCTACATTCCTCTGTGTACTTTATTTGCTGCCAGGAGAAACATTTAATTTCCTGGTGGGAGAAAATTATCTTTAAAGGAAGAGTCCCATTCTTTCTATTGTTACTCTGAGGTTCCCTGGATGCTTTCAATCTCAGTAAAATACAAATAAGAACTCCATTAGGTTCTGGTTAAATAAATATATATAGGAAATGTTCCTTCTCACTAGTTTGTGTATTTTACATGATAATGAATCAGTCCTCTTTAGATATGTTAGTAACACCCGCCCATTTTGCAACTATATTTTAGGAAAGTTTTGGCTTTATTACTTTTCTTAAAAAGCACATTAAAATATAGAATGGTATAAAATTAACTGTAACCTTTGATCAGCAGTTCTATGTACTTTACAATTAAAGATTTAACAGTTACATATAAAACTCTTAATTAATTTTAAAATCTTGTGCAAGGAATGAACAGGAGCCTGCTACTTACAAGAGTTTAAAGTCCTGAACACTCAGTAAATCTTCCAAATTTTCTTCTTTAATATGAGAGTAAATGTTGCTTTTAAATTAGAAAAGGAGAAATATGATCATTTTTTTGTCCTGAAAACATAAATAAAAGCTGTCCATTTCCATGAACAATTCTAATTTTTATTCATGTTTTACTTTTATGTACAAATTATTTTAGCCATTGGCCAAGAATTTAATGATATTATTTTTACAACATTCTTGGGAGTTTTGACTTATTTTTCAAGTATTCCATGATGTAGATTCCTATATCTTCTTTTTCCTTCTCCTTTTATATAATGGATTTAGGTCCCCAGAGTTGATAGGCAGTTTGCCTGGTAGTCAAGACAATGACTGGTATTTGGAGATAGACCAAACTGTTTGAATTGTTTGGAGACAGACAGTCATTGTTTGAATCCTCATTTATTGCTAATATGATCATGGAAAAATTACCTAGCTGATCTATGGCTGTGTTTCCTCATCTACTAAATTTTATTAAAAACACTCAGAATTACAAGACTGGTTGGAATGATGAAGTGCAGTAATGTGTGTGATGCATTTAGCTGAGAGCATCAAATATGGTGAGTATTTAATAAATGGCCTAATTGTCATTGGTGGCACTTCTCTAGAAAATCATGTCAATTCCCATACCTGGTTGATCTCTTATCTAAACATTACATATTGTTACTTATTAGTCCATCAATAAAAAACATTTAAAATGTCTTTTCAGAGAATATCATAGTGAAGCTAAGATAAATGTGTTATTAATACACACCTATGATCTTCTCAGGGGAATACATTACAAAATTGTTAAATAGTTTGATCACTCTCGAAAGACCTTATTTTTAGGAATCTATAAAATTTAGTTTCATTAAAAAGTAATGCACATAACATTGTAAGTGAGCAATAATTTATTCAGCTTCACCCCAATCATAGCTGGAGTGGCATTTGCATATCCTCTATCAGTCACTTAATGGAAGTGCTTTTCTTTAAAAGAAGAGGAGTCTGTTAGAAAGACATTGTTGTGCAACACCATGATGCATCGGTCTTTAGCCTTCAAAATACTTGATTGAATAGGAAGAGATATAGAGGATAAAAAGAAAGGAAATGAAATACTCATCATATATATATAAGAGGCAACAGGGTTAAAAGATGAGAAAAGGAAGCATGAGGAAAAGAGCTTAAGTAAAGACTAGAATGGACAAACAGAATTGATTGTCCTACTAATGTTTTTAGTGGCAGCAAATTCAATAACTAAAGCTTATCTCTCCTCCTGAACACTAGTGGTTTTGTGTGCAGCAAACATAGAGAACATTCTCTGTTCCTCTATGAGTTGTCTTCTATGCTCCCAAGTAACTCATATGAAGCAAAGAACTGATATCAACAGTCTCCTGAATCTGAAGTGGAAATATTTGATAGTACCTGTTAACCATATTTTTTGAAATATATGATGTTAACAGACAAGTTATATCAGAGATTAATTAAATATTTTACTTTTCACAATAGTATTTTTGATAATATGCTACTGCTACTGCTAAGTCACTTCAGTCGTGTCTGACTCTGTGCGACTCCATGGACGGCAGCCCACCAGGCTCCCCCGTCCCTGGGATTCTCCAGGCAAGAACACTGGAGTGGGTTGCCATTTCCCTCTCCAATGCATGAAAGTAAAAAGTGAAAGTGAAGTCACTCAGTCGTATCCGATATCTAAAACCTATTTTCCAATAACACAATTGTCTACAACTTAAGAACATGAGGTTTTATCTAGAGAAAGAAGGATAGATAAATTTGAGTCTTTAAAACTTTAGTTTTAGACTGCTGGAGTCATGAAGTGTTTTGAAGTCAGACATGGAATATCAAAAAGATTTTAATAAATAAAATATTGCTTTTTATTTTAGAAATATGATTTAAAATATTTTTAAAAGACGGCTGAGTAAGGCTGATGAATCATATGATCCTCTACTTTGAAATTATTTTTTTTTAAAATTATTTTGTATTGAGTATAGCTGATTAAAAATGTGATAGTTTCAGGTAAACAGTAAAGGCACTCGGCCGTACATATACATCTATCCATTCTCTCCTAAATTCTCCTACCATACAGGCTGCCACATAGCAGTGAGTAAAGTTCCGTGTTAGGGAGTTTGAGATGGACATGTACACTCTGCTATATTTAAAATGGATCACCAACAAGGACCTACTGTAATAGGTCCACATGAAATTATCTCCAAACGTATGATATAAAACAATTATTTTCAGCAACTTGGAAATATTCTGTTTAAAAATACTCATTTTTCTTTCTCTTCTTTCTCTACTTTGTCTCCCTTCTGATTCAAATCTTAAAAGAAACTGAAGCAAGTAACATTAGTTGATTTGCAGTACTTTATAACTAAATTTCCCCTCTAGAGATGTAGTTTCGAATGCACTTTAAGTCACAAGTGGAATGAGTCAGATGACCTCAATTTGTTCTTCTGTGACTTTCTGTGTTGATTTCAGAATGACCTTTGCCAAACTCAGTTTGGGATGAGTCCAGAGATGAAATAACAGGAGTTGAAACCTTTTTATTCAGATCATGGCTTTAGCTACTATTGATATTTTCAGACAGTCAGTCAAAGCAAGAGAACAGGAATCCAATCATGGAGAAAACCAAGGTGTACCTGCAATCATAGTTTTGTGTGTGTGTGTGTGTGTGTGTGTGTGTGTGTGTGTGCGTGCATGTGCATGCATGCATGTGTGTGTTTACAAGATTACAAGTGATATTGAAAAAAATTTTTAACAAATTCATTTAACACCAAAATGGGATTTTGCATCCTAGACATTTAATAAGATTGGCTACAGAGGCTGTCTTGGTTAGTTTGGGCTGCTATAACAAAATGCCATACACTGGAGGCTTATAAACAATAGAAATTTATATCTTACAGTTCTGAAGGCTGAAATACAAGATCAGGGTACCGGCATGGTCAGGTGAGGGCCTCTTCAGGGTCACAGACTTCTCATTGTGTCCCCCATGGTGGAAGGTGGCAAGAGAGCTCTTTAATAAGAGATGGGGTTTCTTTAATAAGAGCACGAATTCCATTAACAAGGGCTCTATCCTCAGCACCTAAGTATCTCTCCTAAACCCACCTCTTACTATCATCACATTGGGTATCAGAATTTTAGCATATGAATTCTGGAGGGACACAAATATTCAGACCATAGCAGAACCTGACATTTGAATACATGTTTAAAATGTCATTTCAGATCATCAATAAAAAGTTAAATATGTGGATATTAAGTCATTTAAGTATATTGGTTTTACACTATATAAGGAGAATACAGGGAATTAACTGATAAAAGTCATACTTGGATATTTAGCATTTTGATCTGACACTACTAAAAAAACAAACTTTTATCAATGTATAACTAATTCATAGAAAGAGATTACTCAAGAATGTGTAGAAATGAGGAGAAAATTTAAATCTGTGCCATATGAAGGAAGTAAAGTCATGGGAATATATATAGTAGTAAGTTTGAAATAGTATGTGGGCCTAAAAGACTGAAGACTGGAATTTTAGTGTCTAAGTGGGAATGTGGGGATAGAGCTTCAACAAAGACAGAATCTGTTAAGGTGTGCTTTATGTGAAAAGGATCTCTCTAAGCTTTGTTACCAGTCTAAGGAAATAGTAAGGAATATCCCTTTTTTTTAAGTTTTGAATTATGGGTAAGAAGAAAAACCAAGTTACCCTAGAGAAACTGAAAACCCAACCCAAGGCCAGACTTTGACATTGACTTCTTATATGAGACATATATTTCTACTGGAACTCTAGTAGAAACAAAAATAGAATTTGTAATTCTATACCTTCCCAAACTATGATTTAGGTTTATTGGTTTATAGAGAAGCAACAGCTCATTGGGATATTATGATTTAATTTTTAATAATTGCCCTCATTGGATTCTGGAGATCCTCATTTGTATATCTTGGCTGAGACTGATGGCCTTCTAGTTTCTGTAGTTGCAACCATATAAATGAACCATTAATTGGCTCTCCCAAGAGTCCTGTGAGTGTCTTTCCCTTTTGTTATCTATGATGTGGGAATCTGTCTTTGGTTCTCTTTTATCCCACTCTTTAGCTCTTGCTTATAGTTCATAAGGTTCACATATAGTTCATATATACTGATAAGGCAGCTAAGGGCTTAAGAAAATTCTGAGACTCTCACTCACTCCCTATGAAGCCAAATAGTAGAAGTGTTATCTGCTTGATTGACATCTCTTAGTATTTTTCCTGTCCCTGTTTCCATATATAAGCAACTCCAGGCTCTCTCGCCAAGTGAATGATTTGGATAAAATTATATAGAGATACTTATGATTACCTGACAGAGGAAAATTAGTGGTTTGAATGACCCCAGATTGTCTTAGTAATTTTCTTTGTTTCTCCCATTCTTGGTTTCAGAAAGAGAGAATACCACATTTCTTCCACATAAGGAGAAATAAAAACATTCTTCATGAATTGGGCATCCCACAAATTTCACCTTCCATTTTCCTAGATTTCCTTTTATAGTGAATGAGGAGTGGGTGTGGTAGTATTGGTTTTGCAGGAAAATTGACTTTTGGCAATCTTTCATGGGGGGGGGGGTTATAAATAGCTAGAAAATTTGTGCACTTAGATTCGAGCTGCATAAGTGTTTTTTCCTTAACTGTGAGGCTTAGAGTCAATTTCTAGTACCCAGGACCAAAAAAACTTGTTGAAGAGTAGGAACAAAATAAAATCACTCAGAAAAATAAAGACTAAGAAGATTCTTACTCAGAACCACTAAAGGAAATATCAAACTATGCATTTAAAAAAGGTAGGATAGGGAACACAGAAGAACAGGATGCAAAAATTTTTTAAAAAATGAAAAAGAAACAAGAGGAAATTCTTTGCAGATATGAAAACTAATCATAAAATTATAAGTATTACTCTATTTTTCTATTAAATGCTTTTTAATTTTTAATTGTGATCAGGACAAGATGGCAGAGTATTTTTAATTGGAAGACAATTTTTAATTGGAGGATAATTGCTTTACAATGTTGTGTTGGTTTTATTTCACTATTCATGGGGCTAGACAAAACAATCAATGGAAAGGAATAAAGATCCTGAAAAAGGCTTATGCATATTGTTGTTGTTCAGTTGCTCAGCTGTGTCTGACTCCTTGTGACCCCATGGACTGTAACATGTCAGGTTTCCCTGTCCTTCACCATCTCCAGGAGTTTGCACAAATTCATGTCCATTAAGTCCATGATGCCATCCAACCATCTCATCCTCTATCGTCTCCTTCTCCTCCTGCCTTCTGTCTTTCCCAGCATCAGGGTCTTTTCTAATGAGTCAGCTCTTCGCATCAGGTGGCCAAAGTATTGGAGCTTCATCATTAGTCCTTCCAATGAATATTCAGGACTGATTTCCTTTAGGATTGACTGGTTTGATCTCCTTACAGGCCAAGGGACTCTGAAGAATCTTCTCCAACACTGCAGTTCAAAAGCATCAATTCTTCAACCCTCAGCCTTCTTTATGGTTGAACTCTCACATCCATACATGACTACTGGAAAAATCATAGCTTTGACTAGATGAACTTTTGTTGGCACAGAAATGTCTCTGCTTTTTAATATGCTGTCTAGGTTTGTCACATATTTTCTTTGAAAGAGGAATCAGCGACTCTTTGTGACCCCATGGACTGTAGCTCGCCAGTGTCCTCTGTCCATGGAATTCTCCAGGCAGGAATATTGAAGTGGGTAGTCATTCCCCTTCTCCAGCGGATCTTCCGGACCCAGGGATCAAACCTAGGTTTCTCACATTGCAGGTAGACTCTATCAACTGAGCCACCAGGGAAGCCCTATTCATATAAAAACCTCAAGAGTGGTATCTTTTAATAGAATAGTATCCTAGCAGTTAAAATATGGCTCAATTTGGATACATTTTGGAAGCATATGGTTAAATTATAAACCTAACTGCAAATATACATTATGCAAAATTGCAAATACAGTAAAATAATACCTATAATTTTAATGGCTCTATTCATATGTGGGAAAAGTAAAAAAAGCCATGATAGGAAGGCTGCCCAATCTATTCATATGTTGATTATTTCTGAAAAGGGAGGAAAGCAAATAGAAGGCAAAGAATACTTCAGGTTAAAAAACTCAGGAAGGGGTGAAAGAAGCTTTCTCTGTAGTTGCCAGTTTTCATTTCTTTGCAAAAGTTTCTGAAACTGTTAAAAAATTAACATTTGTAAAATCTAGGTGTTGGGTACAAATGTTTGAAACGTTTCATATAAAAGGGGGAAAAAGTAAAGTTGATGAACAAAAAGAAGTATAGCCATTTTCTATATATTCTGTGCTGAATGATGAACAGTTCTATTAGTTATAGTGCTGACCTGCAAAAAGTCTCAAATTTCTCCTGACTCTACATGTGAACCTGGGCTGAGCCTCACAGAGGGAATGCACAAATTAGAGAGGTCAAAGTTGAGTAGGAGGGAGACCACTGCTATTGTTAAATATTAAAAAGAAACGAGTCACAGGATTCCTCACACAAACTAGTGTAACTATGGAAATATCATGGAAATTAGTCACAAAATGCTATTTTTTAAAATACCTACTTCTCTCCTATGGGAAAGGGGAAAAGGTTTTGCAAAATATATTTAGGTGAAAAATGCTGTTGCTTTATTTCCTAGACAACCAAATGCTAATATACAGTCTTATGGAATAGTTTTATTTTCTCTTCCAGAATTAGTTTATTTAGTGTAACTTAAAGCATATGACAAAGGGAATATATAGATACTGGGTTTAAATCTTTAAATTTTTTGGCTTCTCTATATACATTTG
Source organism: Bos mutus (assembly GCF_027580195.1). Taxonomy (NCBI): domain Eukaryota; kingdom Metazoa; phylum Chordata; class Mammalia; order Artiodactyla; family Bovidae; genus Bos; species Bos mutus. The sequence goes on from NC_091618.1 coordinate 126,637,859, forward strand.
ACTTAGAGAGTTTCAAGATAAATAAATGATAAATTGAATTGACTGCCAGTGCAGAATAATTTTTAGTTTCTTGTCAGATAAAATTTTAGTTTTTGTCAGGTAATAGTACTCTCTCTCTCTCTCACACACACACCCAGACACACCAAATTCCAAACCAAAAACTTCTACAGATCATTCTTTTGTTTTAAATAAAATTAAGTGATTATTGTTAAAAAAATTAGATACATATTGCCAAAATTAGTCATTCAGATCAATTAAAACAGTTACCATGATTGTGTATGTTACTCCGTGTTTGATATTTTTTAAAACTTATGTAATTCCATTATATTAAATAATTAGTTTTCCTGTGAAAAGCAAAGTTATGGTTAGCTAGTATGATGAATAATCTTATGCGTTAACCTAGCTAGGATATGGTACTTAGTTGCTTGGTCAAACAGCAGTCTAGATGTTGCTATGAAGGTATTTTTCAGATGTGGTTAACATTTAAATCAATAGGCTTTGAGTAAAGCAGATGTGGGTTGGGCCTCTTTCAATTAGCTAATATCTTAAGAGCAAAGACTGAAGTTTCTTGAAAAAGAAGGAATTCTTCTCCAGACATCAACATAGAAATCCTACTTAAGTTTCCAGTCTGCTGAAATGTGAAATTCAGATTAAAGATTACAATATCAACCCTTACCCGAGTTTCCAGTCTGCTGGCCTGCCTTATAGATTTAGGACTTGACAGCTTTCACAATTCATAATTATGTGAGCCAATTCCTTAAAATCAATCAGTCTCTCTTGTTCAATCACTTTCCCTTTCTCTCCATCCTACTGATGTTATTTCTCTAGAGAACCATGATTAATCGCTATCAACCAGTTGAATTAGGTGAGCACCAATATCAGAATTCTCCAATTGTTTTAACACATCTTACATATACAAACTTTTACTAAATGCCTAGGACACATTGGCTTATTAGGACAATTTTTATGCCCCAAATAATCTAGCTCCACTTACAGCACAAACTGAAAAAGAGTTGCTCATCTTTGGGATTTAAAGCACAAACAATTCTGTAGGGCCTATGCTGAATCCCTCCATGTGACCCTCTCCCTGGAGCTTTTCATCCTTTTAGGACATGTGGAAAGAAAGAGTAGGTCCTCTGTCCATATGGGCCATCCCAATGGAGGCAAAGTATGAAGATGTAGTGGTATGTGTCAGGCTATTTAATAGATTGGGAAGGAAAAAGCAAAACAGAAAAGTGAAGGGAAAAATGAATCTTTGAGGTCAGCTGTCAACCACCAACATGAAAAAACAGAAAAATTTTTTTAATTTCTGTAGGACCTGGGGATAAAATAATGTGGCTTCTACACATTTTCAGTCTGCTTTTAACCTACTAGAGAAAGAAGGAGGATGTTAAAACCTCCACCCTTTCCTCCTCCTTGTGCCTGAATCTTTCTTTGTGTTCTATTTTGTTATCTGAACACTTGGGAAATGAATTTTGTGGAAAGAACAATCAGAATGCTTGCAGAGGGGAGCAGAGGGGGAAGTTGAATAATACTTACAAATTTTACAAAGCAGAACACATTTACAAGGTTTACAAGGGTTTCCTACACACCCAGTTCTGCCAATAAGTAGATCAGTTTTTTCATGTCTTAAGGAAAGGAATTGGATGTCTCCAGTAGAGGATTTCTATAGTCTCTTTCAGTTTAAAAATTCTATGAAAATGAATAATGCAGAGGAAAAAAAAATTCAGATCTCTTATTCCCCCTCATCCACTGAACAAACAGAATTATAATTTGGCTTGTTTTTTTTTCCCCTATGAAGAGTGATTGTTACATGAATAAAGAATAGAAAATAGTCTATTTCATAAAAATAAACTAACAATATGGAATTCCCAGTAGAATACAGGGTCAGCCAGAAGTTTAATATTTATCTGTACTTTTAGCTTTTTATCTGTACTATGTAAAACAAAGTTAAAGTCAAAGTGTGAGTTGTTCATTCACGTCAGACTCTTGGTGACCCCATGGAATGTAGCCTGCCAGGCTCCTCTGTCCATGGAATTCTCCAGCCAAGAATACTGGAGTAGGTAGCCATTCCTTTCTCCAGGGGATCTTCCCCACCCAGGGATAGAACCTGGGTCTCCTGCATTGCAGGCAGATTCTTTATCATCTGAGCCACCAGGGAGATCCATGTAAAGCAAGGTTCATGTTAATTAATGTAATGTAAAATATGTAATTCTAAAGTTTCAAAATCTTTCTCCATTATCTGCCTGTACAATTTTGAAAAGTACCATATTTTTGAGCCTTAATATCTTCATCTTTAAAGTTGAAACAATGACTTCCTATTTATAAAGGTGGTTATAGAGATTAAATGAAGCATTATGTGTGAAAACCCTTAACATATCCTGAATGTAAGCTGAACTTTTCACAACTTTCTCTTCTTTCCTTTTCCTATATTCCTTATCTTTATGATCTATCCATCAATTTTTCTCTGTTGCCAAGCTAGAAAGCTGGGAGTAACCCTAAATCAGTTATTTTCTAACTGTGATAATATCAAATTCTGCTGCCAATATTTAAAAATAGAAACAATAAAATATAAAAAATATTAGCATTGCACATAGTCAAGATATCTATTATCTTGTAAAAATTTTGCATCATTAAAATATATATTTGTGTATGGGAAGGCAGAAGGAAGGGAGGAAGGGTCTTCCTGGCATGGAATCTATTTCCTCATGTGGGTTATAGTAAAAAGTATTTAAGAAACACTGTCCACGGACATGCTGTTTCTTTCTTATGTTCTCCAGTTTATCAATCTTATCCTAAAGAAGCTTTCTGATCTGTACTCTTTTCTTTCCCTACTTTAGCATAAGCCCTCATCTCTTCAATTTCCTTGTCATCAAACTTTTCCATGCTGAAAACTGTTACTGAGTAGATGTTTTTAATATGTCAATTGAAACAAGTTAACCTTAAGACAGATAATAATTGTTAGGGTGAGAGGTCAGTGAGAGGGTCAGTTAAACCAGTAGCACAAGCATTGCGGAGCATTTCAAATACATGATTGTTAAATAAAAGAGTACCTCAGGCACTTCTAGATCTTCCTGTGTCCCTTCCAGCCTCCGATCTGATTCTAGCCTCAACTTGGACAGTTAGCCCCTTGCAGAATTCCACAGTTCATTCTGCAGTTGTTTTTTAGCTATGTTGTGTCTGACTCTTTTGTGACTCCATTCACTATAGCCCTGCAAACTCCTTTTTCCATGGGATTTCCCAGACAAAAATACTGGAGCCAGTTGCCATTTCCTTCTTCAGAGAAGCTTTCTGACCCAGGGACTGAATCAAGGTTTTCTGCGTTGTTAGGCAGATTCTTTACCAAAGAGCCACCAGTGAAGCCCTCAATTTCTGTTCTTTAAATCCTGTACTTTCTGCCCCACGGCGCCTCTCAGGTCGTGGCCTGCAAAACTGGGTGTGCCCTTTTGCCACACGTGTAGGCACCTTTTAGGATGCCTGCGTGCTGTGTGGGTGTGCTCTTGCGTGTGTGCGTGCACATACTGCACATGTGCAATCGTGCAGTAACATGAAGCTCCAATCAATACCGGATAGGAATTACTCGCAGAATGCGTTTCCCTTTCTGTTTTAGCGTGGAAGAGGTCTCTGAGCTCTTCTAAATGTTCCTCAGAAAACGTGGTCCTGAGGCCGCTACCTGCTAGGGGCGGTGATCAACCCAGTACAGCACTCTCAATTTGGCTCTTCCTGTTTGCCTCTGCCTTACCTGTCTTCAAAATAAACTAGCTGTACACATATAGTTTTATGCATTTTAATTTTGTATTTGCCCTTCTATTTTCTTCACTACGTTGCAGGGTCACACAAGGGATCTGTAAATGAGCTGGGGTAGGCTCTGGCACATACAATTATGTTCATAATTTTAGAAATCTATATTATGATGTATATTTTCCCATGTTTATTACCCAGAAAAAAACTTCTCAGGCAATTGTCATGGATAACAGTCCTCTTCTTTAAATAGCACAAACAAATCCATTTTACAAAATGTTGCTTTATATCTGTGATCCTCTTAATTAACTTTGAAGCAATAATTTAATTCAAATATTTCTATTTGGTTGCCAGTATAAGGTTGAACTGTACCAAACAGATCTTTACGACCCAGATAATCACGACGGTGTGATCACTGACCTAGAGCCAGACATCCTGGAATGTGAAGTCAAGTGGGCCTTAGAAAGCATCATTGAACAAAGCTAGTGGAGGTGATGGAATTCCAGTTGAGCTATTCCAAATCCTGAAAGATGATGCTGTGAAAGTGCTGCCCTCAATATGCCAGCAAATGTGGAAAACTCAGCAGTGGCCACAGGACTGGAAAAGGTCAGTTTTCATTCCAATCCCAAAGAAAGGCAATGCCAAAGAATGCTCAGACTACCACACAATTGCACTCATCTCACACACTAGTAAAGTAATGCTCAAAATTCTCCAAGCCAGGCTTCAGCAATACGTGAACCATGAACTTCCTGATGTTCAAGCTGGTTTTAGAAAAGGCAGAGGAACCAGAGATCAAATTGCCAACATCCGCTGGATCATCAAAAAAGCAAGAGAGTTCCAGAAAAGCATCTATTTCTGCTTTATTGACTATGCAAAAGCCTTTGACTGTGTGGATCACAATCAACTGTGGAAAATTCTGAAAGAGATGGGAATACCAGAGCACCTGACCTGCCTCTTGAGAAATCTGTATGCAGGTCAGGAAGCAACAGTTAGAACTGGACATAGAATAACAGACTGGTTCCAAATAGGAAAAGGAGTTCGTCAAGGCTGTATATTGTCACCCTGCTTATTTAACTTATATACAAACTACATCATGAGAAACGCTGGACTGGAAGAAACACAAGCTGGAATCAAGATTGCTGGGAGATATATCTATAACCTCAGATACGCAGATGACAACACCCTTATGGCAGAAAGTGAAGAGGAACTCAAAAGCCTCTTGATGAAAGTGAAAGTGGAGAGTGAAAAAGTTGGCTTAAAGCTCAACATTCAGAAAATGAAGATCATGGCATCCGGTCCCATCACTTCATGGGAAATAGATGGGGAAACAGTGGAAACAGTGTCAGATTTTATTTTTCTGGGCTCCACAATCACTACAGATGGTGACTGCAGCCATGAAATTAAAAGACGCTTACTCCTTGGAAGGAAAGTTATGACCAACCTAGATAGCATATTCAAAAGCAGAGACATTACTTTGCCAACAAAGATTCATCTAGTCAAGGCTATGGTTTTTCCAGTGGTCATGTATGGATTTGAGAGTTGGACTGTGAAGAAGGCTGAGCACCGAAAAATTGAAGCTTTTGAACTGTGGTGTTGGAGAAGACTCTTGAGAGTCCCTTGGACTGCAAGGAGATCCAGCCAGTCCATTCTGAAGGAGATCAGCCCTGGGATTTCTTTGGAAGGAATGATGCTAAAGCTGAAACTCCAGTACTTTGGCCACCTCATGCAAAGAGTTGACTCATTGGAAAAGACTCTGATGCTGGGAGGGATTGGGGGCAAGAGGAGAAGGGGACAACAGAGGATGAGATGGCTGGATGGCATCACTGACTCGATGGACATGAGTCTGAGTGAACTCCGGGAGTTGGTGATGGACAGGGAGGCCTGGAGTGCTCCAATTCATGGGGTCACAAAGAGTTGGACACGACTGAGTGACTGATCTGATCTGATTTAATAAGGTTGAAAGAGCTTCCCTGATGGTTCAGTGAGTAAAGAATCTGCCTGCAATGCAGGAGACACAGGAGACATGGGTTCGATTCCTGGGTTGGGAAGGTCCCTTGGTGAAGGAAATGGCAACCCACTCCAATATTCTTGCCTGGAAAATTGTCTGCCCACAGAGCCCTGCGGTCTACAGTCCAAAGAGTTGCAAAGAGTTGGACATGGCTGATGACTAATCACAGCATAAGGTTGAAAGGAGCTAGGTTGAAATTTCCAAAATTTCTTGGAAAGCGTGGACATACAGCTTGCCACAGTAGTATTGATAGGTACTAATCAAATTGTGAATATATAGTATAGGTAGGAAAATGAATGCATTAAAATTAGCCAGATGAAATCAGAGTAATAGAATCAGCACATTTAGAAAAAAACTATGCAAGTAAATCCAGTCCTAATGAACCAGCCTGAAATTCAGGAGACACATGCAGGAGACAGGGGTTCAGTCCCTCTGTTGGGAAGATCCTCTGGAGAAGGAAATGGTAACCCACTCCAGTATTCTTGCCTGGGAAATCCCATGGACAGAGGAACCTTGCAGGATACAGTCCATGGGGTCACAAAAGTGTTGCATAGGACTTAGCGACTAAACAACAACAGCATGCAAGTAAATCAGATACTGAGAAGATGAAGAGAGCTGTTTGAGGCAGAGTTGCAAAGTAAGAAGAAAGAAGGATTTGGTTTCTAGCTAGAGTGAATATAGTCACAAGCATAGTGGGAGTCTGAACAGGTAGAGTTAAAGCTGACTTGCTCTAGGGAACTTTCTCTCTGACTTTAGTGAGAATGAGGTTAATAAATTAAGTAATTAAATCCACATTTACTGGAAAGAAATCTCATTAGTCAGAAACTAGGATTGAGGGTGGTCCTAAGATGGTGGAGGAATAGAACGGGAGACAACTTTCTCCCCCATAAATTCATCAAAAGAACATTTAAACGCTGAGTAAAATCCACAAAACAACTTCTGAATGCTGGCAGAGGACATCAGGCACCCAGAAAAGCAGCCCATTGTCTTCGAAAGGAGGTAGGTAAAATATAAAAGACAAAAAAAGAGACAAAAGGGGTAGGGACGGAGCTCCGTCCCAGGAAGGGAGTCTTAAAAAGAGAGAAGTTTCCAAACACCAGGAAACACTCTCACTGCCAAGTCTGTGGCAAGCCTTGGAAGCACAGAGGGCAACATAATAGGAAGGAAAAATAAGTAAATAATTAAAACCCACAGATTACGAGCCCAACGGTAATTCCCCCAGGGGAGAAGCAACGCAGACTCCTGCACCCGCCACTAGCAAGCGCGGCTGGGCAGGGAGGCGCGGGCTGCAGTGCTTAGAGTAAGGATCGGGCCTGAATGCCCCCGAGGGTAATCAGAGCGAACTAATTTGGGCTAGCAAATCAGACTGTAGGATAGTTACCACGCGAAAAACCTAAGACACTGCCAGGCCCGAGCACGGAACAAAGGGCAGAACAGAACTAGCCGGCTGCCGACCATCCCCTTCAGGTGACAGGCAGCCAGAGCCGGAAGGGGGAAATCGCAGCCCCAGAGAGACGTTATCTACCAAACTGCAAGCAGGCTTCTTTGCTTACTAAGACTTCTTGGGGTTCTGGACAGTCATCCACCTGAGAAGGTGCACCGGTTGTACACCCAGAAAACCAAGCGGTAGGGACGAGAGAGGTGATAAGTTGCAGTTACTGCGCTCGCCAAACATCTCATCACCCTAACTGCTTGGAGCTGGGAAGGGCACAAAACGCAGGCCCAATGGAGTCTGCGCCTCTGAGGACTACCGGAGTGCCTGAACCTGAGCGGCTTAGACCTGGGAGGTACATGCAGCCCAGGGCCGGCCTTGGATGGTTTCCCGGTGGAGCAACCTAGAGCCTGAGCTGTGTGGGCAGGGAGGGTGCATGTGCGTGAGCAGGGGCAGGCCCAGTGCTGCTGAGACACTGTGATCACATGCCAGTGTTATTTCTTTGCAGCGTCCCTCCCTCCCCAAAGCGCGACTGAAAAAGTGAGCCTAAAAATGTGTCCACCACCGCCCCCTTGTGTCAGGGCAGAAATCAGACACTGAAGAGACCAGCAAACAGAAGCTAAAACCAAGGGAACCGCCTTGGAAGTGACAGGTGCAATAGATTAAAACCCTGTAGTTAGTACCGACTACATAGGAAGGGGCCTATAGATCCTGAGTAATATAAGCTGGACCAAGAAACTATCCGAAAATGAACTGACCCCACACTGCCCACAACACCAGCAGAGAAAGTTCTAGATATATTTTTACTATTTTTACGATCATTCTTTTCTTTTTTTTTCTTGTTTTTTTTTTCTTTTCTTTTTCCTTTTTTTAACTTAAAAAAATTTTAAGTCCTCTATTACTCCTTTAATTTTCACTTTTATAACCTACTATTACTTTTTTTAAAAAAAAGACTATTTTTTAAAGCAAACTTCATATATATATATTTTAATAACTTTTGTGACTTTGTTTTTTTTTTCTTCTTCTTCTTTTCTTTAATATTGTATTTTTGAAAATCCAATCTCTACTCTAGAATTTCAATCTTTGCTTTTTGGTATTTGTTATCAATTTTGTACCTTTAAGAACCCAATCTTCAGTACCTATTTTTACTTGGGAGTGAGATTACTGGCTGGACTGCTCTCTCCCTCTTTGGACTCTCCTTTCTCCCCACTAGGTCGCCTCTGTCTCCTCCCTCCCCCTTCTCTTCTCTACCCTACTCTCTGAATCTCTGAGTATTCCAGATGGTGGAGGACACTTAGGGAACTGATTACTGGCTGGATCTGTCTCTCTCCTTTTCATTCCCCCCTTTTATCCTCCTGGCCACCTCTGTCTCCTTCCTCCTCTTCTCTTCTTTGTATAACTCCACGAACATCTCTGAGTGGTCCAGACTGTGGAGTGCACATAAGGAAGTGATTGCTGGCTAGCTTGCTCTCTCCTCTTTTGATTCCACCTGATCTCATTCGGGTCACCTCTAACTCTCTCCTCCCTCTTCTCTTCTCCATGTAACTCTGTGAACCTCTCTGGGTGTCCCTCACTGTGGAGAAACTTTTCATCTTTAACCTAGATGTTTTATCAATGGTGCTGTACAGAAGGAGAAATCTTGAGACTACTGTAAAAATAAGACTGAAAACCAGAAGCAGGAGGCTTAAGTCCAAATCCTGAGAACATCATAGAACACCTGACTCCAGGGAACATTAAGCAATAGGAGCTCATCAAACACCTCCATACCTACACTGAAACCAAACACCACGCAAGGGCCAACAAGTTCCAGAACAAAACATACCATGCAAATTCTCCAGCAACACAGGAACACAGCCCTGAGCTTCAATATACAGGCTGCCCAAAGTTACTCCAAATCCACTGACATCTCATAACTCGTTACTAGACACTTAATTGCACTCCAGAGAGACGAAATCCAGCTCCACCCACCAGAACACCGACACAAGCTTCCCTAACCAAGAAACCTTGACAAGCCACTGATACAACCCCACCCACAGCGAGGAAACTCCATAATAAAGAGAACTCCACAAACTGCCAGAATACAGAAAGACCACCCAAACTCAGCAATATAAACAATATGAAGAGATAGAGGAATACCCAGCAGGTAAAGGAACAGGATAAATGCCCACCAAACCAAACAAAAGAGGAAGAGATAGGGAATCTACCTGATAAAGAATTCTGAATAATGATAGTGAAATTGATCCAAATTCTTGAAATCAAAATGGAATCACAGATAAATAGCCTGGAGGCAAGGATTGAGAAGATGCAAGAAAGATTTAACAAGGACCTAGAAGAAATAAAAGAGTCAATATATAATGAATAATGCAATAAATGAGATCAAAAACACTTTGGAGGCAACAAATAGTAGAATAACGGAGGTAGAAGATAGGATTAGTGAAATAGAAGATAGAATGGTAGAAATAAATGAATCAAAGAGAAAAAAGAAAAACAAATTTTAAAAAATGAGGACAATCTCAGAGACCTCCAGGACAATATTAAATGCTATAAGATTCGAATCATAGGGGTCTCAGAAGAAGAAGACAAAAAGAAAGACCGTGAGAAAATACTTGAGGAGATAATAGTTGAAAACTTCCCTAAAATGGGGAAGGAAATAATCACCCAAGTCCAAGAAACCCAGAGAGTCCCAAACAGGATAAACCCAAGGCAAAACACCCCAAGACACATATTAATCAAATTAACAAAGATCAAACACAAAGAACAAATATTAAAAGCAGCAAGGGAAAAACAACAAATAACACACAAGGGGATTCCCATAAGGATAACAGCTGATCTTTCAATAGAAACTCTTTAGGCCAGGAAGGAATGGCAAGACATACTTAAAGTGATGAAAGAAAATAACCTATAGCCCAGATTACTGTACCCAGCAAGGATCTCATTCAAATATGAAGGAGAAATCAAAAGCTTTTCAGACAAGCAAAAGCTGAGAGAATTCAGCACCACCAAACCAGCTCTCCAACAAATGCTAAAGGATATTCTCTAGACAGGAGACACAAAAACAGTGTATAAACTTGAACCCAAAACAATAAAGTAAATGGCAACGGGATCATACTTATCAATAATTACCTCAAATGTAAATGCGTTGAATGCCCCAACCAAAAGACAAAGACTGGCTGAATGGATACAAAAACAATACCCCTATGTATGTTGTCTACAAGAGACCCACCTCAAAATAGGGGACACATACAGACTGAAAGTGAAGGGCTGGGGAAAGATATTCCATGCAAATAGAGATCAAAAGAAAGCAGGAGTAGCAAGACTCATATCAGATAAAATAGACTTTAAAACAAAGGCTGTAAAAAGAGACAAAGAAGGACAGTACATAATGATCAAAGGATCAATCCAAGAAGCTGCTGCTGCTGCTAAGTCGCTTCAGTCATGTCCGACTCTGTGCGACCCCATAGACGGCAGCCCACCAGGCTCCCCTGTCCCTGGGATTCTCCAGGAAAGAACACTGGAGTGGGTTGCCATTTCCTTCTCCAATGCATGAAAGTCAAAAGTGAAAGTCAAGTCACTCAGTCGTGTCCAACTCTTCGTGACCCCATGGACTGTAGCCCACCAGGCTCCTCCATCCATGGGATTTTCCAGGCAAGAGTACTGGAGTGGGGTGCCATTGCCTGCTAACAAGTATGAAAGGGGAAATTAACAATAATGCAATAATAGTGGGAGACTTTAATACCCCACTCACATCTATGGATAGATCAACGAAATAGAAAATTAACAAAGAAGCACAAACTTTAAATGATACAATAGACCAGTTAGACCTAATTGATATATATAGGACATTTCACCCCAAAACAATGAATTTCACCTTTTTCTCAAGAGCACACGGAACCTTCTCCAGTTTAGATCACATCCTGGGCCATAAATCTAGCCTTGGTAAATTCAAAAAAATTGAAATCACTCCAAGCATCTTTTCTGACAACAATGCAGTAAGATTAGATCTCAATTACAGGAGAAAAAATATTAAAAATTCCAACATATGGAGGTTGAACAACATGCTGCTGAATAACCAACAAATCACAGAATAAATCAAAAAAGAAATCAAAATATGCATAGAAACAAATGAAAATGAAAACACAACAATCCAAGACCTATGGGACACTGTAAAAGCAGTCCTAAGGGGAAAGTTCATAGCAATACACGCATACCTCAAGAAACAAGAAAAAAGTCAAATAAATAACCTAACTCTACACCTAAAGGAACTAGAAAAGGAAGACATGAATAACCCCAGGGTTAGTAGAAGGAAAGAAATCTTAAAAATTAGGGCAGAAATAAATGCAAAAGAAACAAAGGAGACCATAGCAAAAATCAACAAAGCCAAAAGCTGGTTCTTTGAAAGGATAAATAAAGTTGACAACCATTAGCCAGACTCATCAAGAAACAAAGGGAGAAAAATCAAATCAATAAAATTAGAAATGAAAATGGAGAGATCACAAAAGACAACACAGAAATACAAAGGATCATAAGAGACTACTATCAGCAATTATATGCCAATAAAATGGACAACGTGGAAGAAATGGACAAATTCTTGGAAAAGTACGACTTTCCAGAACTGAACCAGGAAGAAATAGAAAATCTTAACAGACCCATCACAAGCACGGAAATTGAAACTGTAATCAGAAATCTTCCAGCAAACAAAAGCCCAGGTTCAGATGTCTTCACAGCTGAATTCTACCAAAAATGTAGAGAAGAGCTGATACTTATCCTACTCAAACTTTTCCAGAAAATTGCAGAGGAAGGTAGACTTCCAAACTCATTCTATGAAGCCACCATTACCCTAATACCAAAACCTAACAAAGATGCCACAAAAAAAGAAAGCTACAGACCAATATCACTGATGAACATAGATGCAAAAATCCTTAACAAAATTCTAGCAATCAGAATCCAACAACACATTAAAAAGATCATACACCATGACCAAGTGGGCTTTATCCGAGGGATGCAAGGATTCTTCAATATTTGCACGTCAATCAATGTAATACACCACATTAACAAATTGAAAAATAAAAGCCATATGATTATCTCAATAGATGCAGAGAAGGACTTTGATAAAATTCAACATCCATTTTTGATAAAAACTCTCCAGAAAGCAGGAATAGAAGGAACATACCTCAACATAAGAAAAGCTATATATGACAAACCCACAGCAAACATTATCCTCAATGGTGAAAAATTGAAAGCATTTCCCCTAAAGTCAGGAACAAGACAAGGGTGCCACTCTCACCACTACTATTCAACATAGTTTTGGAAGTTTTGGCCACAGCAATCAGAGCAGAAAAAGAAATAAAAGGAATCCAAATTGGAAAAGAAGAAATAAAACTCTCACTGTTTGCAGATGACATGATCCTCTACATAGAAAACCCTAAAGACTCCACCAGAAAATTACTAGGACTAATCAATGAATATAGTAAAGTTGCAGGATATAAAATCAACACACAGAAATCCCTTGCATTCCTATACACTAATAATGAGAAAACAGAAAGAGAAATTAAGGAAACAATTCCATTCACCATTGCAAAGAAAAGAATAAAACACTTAGGAATATATCTACCCAAAGAAAAAAAAGACCTATATATAGAAAACTATAAAACACTGATGAAAGAAATCAAAGAGGACACTAATAGATGGAGAAATATACTGTGTTCATGGATTGGAAGAATCAATATAGTGAAAATGAGTATACTACCCAAAGCAATCTATAGATTCAATGCAACCCCTATCAAGCTACCAACAGTATTTTTCACAGAGCTAGAACAAATACTTTCACAATTTGTATGGAAATACAAAACACCTCGAATAGCCAAAGCAATCTTGAGAAAGAAGAATGGAACTGGAGGAATCAACCTGCCTGACTTCAGGCTCTACTACAAAGCCACAGTCATCAAGACAGTATGGTACTGGCACAAAGACAGAAATATAGATAAATGGAACAAAATAGAAAGCCCAGAGATAAACCCACACACCTATGGACTCCTTATCTTTGACAAAGGAGGTAAGAATATACAATGGAGAAAAGACAATCTCTTTAACAAGTAGTGCTGGGAAAACTTGTCAACCACTTGTAAAAGAATGAAACTAGAACACTTTCTAACATCATACACAAAAATAAACTCAAAATGGATTAAAGATGTAAACGTAAGACCAGAAACTATAAAACTCTTAGAGGAGAACATAGGCAAAACACTCTTCGACATACATCACAGCAGGATCCTCTATGACCCACCTCCCAGAATATTGGAAATAAAAGCAAAAATAAACAAGTGGGATCTAATTAAAATTAAAAGCTTCTGCACAACAAAAGAAGCTATAAGCAAGGTGAAAAGACAGCCTTCAGAGTGGGAGGAAATAATAGCAAATGAAGCAACTGACAAACAACTGATCTCAAAAATATACAAGCAACTCCTGCAGTTCAATTCCAGAAAAATAAATGACCCAATCAAAAAATGGGCCAAAGAACTAAATGGACATTTCTCCAAAGAAGACATACAGATGGCTAATAAACACATGAAAAGATGATCAACATCACTCATTATCAAAGAAATGCAAATCAAATGTACTACAATGAGGTACCATTTCACGCCAGTCAGAATGGCTGCGATCCAAAAGTCTACAAGCAATAAATGCTGGAGAGGATGTGGAGAAAAGGGAAACCTCTTACACTGTTGGTGGGAATGCAAACTAGTACAGCCACTATGGAGAAAAGTGTAGAGATTCCTTAAAAAACTGGAAATAGAACTGCCATACTACCCAGCAATCCCACTGCTGGGCATACACACGGAGGAAACCAGAATTGAAAGAGACACATGTACCCCAATGTTCACCGCAGCACTGTTTATAATAGTCAGGACATGGAAGCAACCTAGATGTCCATCAGCAGATAAATGGATAAGAAAACAATGGTACATATACACAATGGAATATTACTTAGCCATTAAAAAGAATACATTTGAATCAGTTCCAATGAGGTGGATGAAACTGGAGCCTATTATACAGAGTGAAGTAAGCCAGAAAAAAAAAAAAAACACCAATATATATGCGTATATATGCATATATATGGAATTTAGAAAATTAATAACGACAACCCTGTATGTGAGACAGCAAAAGAGACACAGATGTATAGAACAGTCTTTTGGACTCTGTGGGAGGGTGTGGGGGGATGATTTGGCAGAATGGCATTAAAACATCTATAATATCATGTAAGAAACGAATTGCCAGCCCAGATTTGATGCAGGATACAGGAAGCTTGGGCCTCGTGCACTGGGATGACCCAGAGGGATGGTATGGGGAGGGAGGTGGTAGGGGGGTTCAGGATGGGGAACACGTGTACACCCGTGGTGGATGCATGTTGATGTATGGCAAAACCAAAACAATATTGTAAAGTAAAAATAATAATAATAATAATAATAATAAAAAGAAACTAGGATTGATAAAAGGTGAAGACTCACTGTCTGATTGTGACTTTTCAGAGCATAAGACAGAAGCATGATCTTTTAAAACTTTCAGTCAGACTACTTCCTTCCTCTGTCCATCTCTGATTGGCTTACAAATCCCTACAGAATTGGCTCCCATGTCTTTATCTTTTATATATCAGTTTATCTTCCTCTCCCCCTTGGTCATTCTCCTGTCAAAGATACTGTCTTTGTATTCTAATTATTATTGCTTTACATTTAGAATTGAAAAGGGACCCAAGTATGACTTAGGATCTTTGGGAAGGGAGTATTTGAGCTTTAGTCACTCCTGTGACTTAATGCGATTACTCTGTAGAGTCAGCCTCACTCGATGGTCAGGTTTTAGTTGACTGAGTGGCTGTTCGACTGTCCAGGGCTGAGACAGGTAGAGTGAAGGTATCCTCATCAAAGTTTGAGTGAAGGTATCCTCTTAAACCTGTCTGATAATAAGTTGATCCTTGCCGAACACTGTCTTAGCAAATAGGATTCCTTTGCCATTAAAGTGATTATAGAAAGTGGGAAAAGGCTGAAGAATAGAATTATGACTGAAGAATAAATGAAGATTCAGAATGCAAAGAGCAGTAAAACATTTATTCACAATCCTGTGTCAGAGGGTTACATGACCTCATGAATTCAAATCAAACAGTTCAATTTTCTAAAAATGTCATGATAAACTTGGCCCATTTGTGATGACAGATATGCTTGCTTTGGCCAAATAAGCTAAACACTGAAACTTAGGAAAATATAGGTAAATTTTTGATGCATTAAAAGAACCCCATAAAATTAATATTTTGGTATCTAATTTTAAAATTATTATGATAATGAGAATATACATTGATTAAGATATAGAAAACATTTAAAAGAATATGGCAGATAAGAAACATAGATATATTAGCTTTGTTAAGATTTTAATTTGAAATGTATATGAGAATTTTATTTGTCCTAAAGAAAAGAAAGCTATTTGCACTCATGTTTGATTATTAGATTTACAGATTTGCTTAAATACTTAAAAGTGATTTGCAAGTTAAGCATTTGGATTAGTCTGTTAGGGTTATTGCAATAAAGTGCTTCGGACTGGTGACTTAAACGACAGAAATTTATTTTCTCACAGATCGGGGCTAGATGTCCAAGATTAAGAAGTCAACAGAGTTGGTTCCTTTGAAGTGTTGTGAGGGAGAAAATTGTTCTATACGTCTGTGTCAGCTCTGGTTGTTTGCCAGGGACACAATCTCTGGTGTCCCTTAATGTCCCCATGATTTCTGTCTTCATTTTCACATGGTGATCACTTTGTGTGCATAGCTGTCTACAATTCTCCTTTTAATAAGAACACTAGTAAGATTAGGGATTCGTGCTACTCAAGTATGACCTTATCTTAACTAATTACATCTGCAATGACCTTATATCCAGATAAAGTTGAATTCTGAGGTTCAGGAGATTTGAAGTTCAACATAACAATCTTGGAAGGGGACACAATTAAATCCATAATAGCATTTAAGTCTGACTTATCAGGAGCTTGAACTGATGAAAATCAGCTATATTTAACTTTAAGATGAGCAAGTAAAACTTGTCATTCTTATTTTATATAGATTTAATATTTTTATTTTGCACTGACATGAAGGATTAGAAGACACTTGGGTTGAAGATTTTAAATTTTAATTAATAAGCTAAAACAAAGACAGTTTAAAGTTTTGCTTTTCACACATAAATCCTCCCAGATATTACTCAACTGAAGCTCTTTACCAACTAAAGGCCAGGCAAGCATAATACCGTATAATAGATTTTTATATGCATTCAACCTGCTTCTAAAGAATAAAGACATACTCGGGGTTTCTAGTTCACCCTAGATAAATCCAAATCAATGTGGATTTATCTTTATTTTGTAATAAACCTAATTGAAATCATTAACCAAACTAGCTTGAGGTAACATTTCCACAATGGAGCCCAGAACTTGCGAATTAGTCTTTGCCATTATTGTGGCATAAAACAATCTGGGGCTTGAGGTAAATTGTCTGACAATCTATACAGAGTTGATAAAGTCAATATATATACAGTTCATTTTATAGGATTGATGGTAATTATTCCAATTACCCTGTGTACCAGATACTCAAATATTTAGTTTTTAAAAAATTTATATAATTTTTCATTAGCAATTTTTGCATATTCTGCCAAACATTTCATAAGTTGATGTTCCAAAGTAAACAGAATGATGTGATTAAATGCTGTATGCCCAGGTTTATCGTCAATGCTGTACTACTACTACTTTTAAGTGTGTATTGTGTCTATTCAACAGAAAATATATTTATGCTTGTTTTTAAAGGGACTAGGCAATGGCACCCCACTCCAGTACTCTTGCCTGGAAAATCCCATGGATGGAGGAGCCTGGTAGGCTGCAGTCCATGGGGTCGCTAGAGTCGGACAGGACTGAGCGACTTCACTTTCACTTTTCACTTCCATGCATTGGAGAAGGAAATGGCAACCCACTCCAGTGTTCTTGCCTGGAGAATCCCAGGGATGGGGAGCCTGGTGGGCTGCCGTCTATGGGGTCGCACGGAGTCGGACACGGCTGAAGCGAATTAGCAGCAGCAGCAGGTATATTTTACGCTGAGTAATAATGTTTTATGGTAGCTCAGCTGGTAAAGAATCTGCCTGCAATGCAGGAGACCCTGGTTCAGATCTTGGGCTGGGAAGTTCCCCTGGAGAAGGGATCAGCTACCCACTCCAGTATTCTTTGGCTTCCTGGTGGCTCAGATGGTAAAGAATCCACCTGCAATGCAGGAGACCTAGGTTCGATCCCTGGGTTTGGGAAGATCCCCTGGAAGAGGGCATGGCAACCCACTCCAGTATTCTTGCCTAGAGAACCTCCATAGACAGAGGAGCCTGGTGGGGGCTGCAGACATGGGATTGCAAAGAGCTGTACAAGACTGAGCGACTAAACACATGCCATAAATTATGTGTGTTGAATATTTGTGAAGAGGGCTTTTCTCTTTTAGAACACTAAAACGTGGTCCTCTGTCTCTTCATGTATTATGTTCCTGAACTATTCACTAGAAAAAAGAAATAATGATTCAAGTATTCAGTTAGTTCAATATTCTCACACTAAAACCCCACAACTATTCCTTTAATATCATTTGCAGTCTCAAAATTAAATATTATCACTAAAATTTTTAATATTAAAAACCTTTTCAAATTTAATATTAGATATGCTTTTTCAAATATCACTGTTGAACATAGCCTTTAAACCTTCTGCATACTCCTCCTGAGTATATACATACATGTGCGGAATGAAGAAGCATAGTCACACTTTCTTTCTCTTTATTTCTTCTCCCAGATTGAAACTCAGTTATTTAGTTGCTAAGTTGTGTCTGACTCTTTGTGACCTCATGGACTGTAACCTGCCATATTACTTGGTCCGTGGAATTTTCCAGGCAAGTATACTGGAGTGGGTTACCATTTCCTTCTCCAGTGGATCCTCCTGACCAAGGGCTAAACCTGAGTCTCCTGAATTGGCAGGCAGATTCTTTACCACTGGGTCATCAAGGAAGTCCAAAAAGGCAAGCAGAGGTGGGCTAAAGTATCCTGATTTAGATGCATGTAGGTGTAAAACTTTGGTTAGAGTGGACTATAATAATCATTTGTTGTCTTTTAGTCACTCAGGCATGTCTGATTCTTTGTGATCCCATGGACTATAGTCCACCAAACCCCTCTGTCCATGGGATTTCCCAGGCAAGATTACCGGAGTGGGTATCTATTTCTTTCTCCAGGGGATCTTCTCAAAGCCAGGGATTGAACCTGTGTCTCTTGCATTGCAGGCAGATTCTTTACTACTGAACCACAAGGGAAGCCCATAATACTACGTGTAAATATACAATATAATTTCTATGAGAAGAGTGTTTCATCAGATATTGTAGACTCTGATGTATTTTTAGACTACTTCTTTATTTTCATCGCTTTACTCAGTACAATTTATTGTATAAAGTGTTCGTGAGATGCAATTAGTATTTGCTCAGCAAACTATATCCTTGCAGTCTAACCTAGAGAAGTCATTCAGGGAAGCTGAACAGTTCCATAACTTTCCAATGTTGAATTTAAATAATTATTACAAGGCAAGAAAAAATCATTTAAAGAATAAGCTTGGCCTTTCTTGGTCTTTTCTGATCTCAATAAATCCTTCAAGAGTAGTTTTTTTTCTTTTTTTTTTTGGGCTCATCTCTAGAATTTTATAGCTTAGGGTTTCATTCTAAAGTGCATGAAACTTATAAATAAAATATTGTTTAATTCAGGGTTAGGATGAGTAATTCTGTCAACTAGTTAGCTATCTGGGTGAGTCTTCAATGTAATCTTTCATCAGCATCTTTTAATTAGCAAAAGATGCTAATGAAACTATAGATTGATTATCTTCATAATAATTTGAAGGTTTTAGAGCTGAAGGTTTAAAAATCCCACAAATTTATAGATTAAAAAATGAAATCACAGGAAAGCCATGAATAAAATTTCCTTATCAGGAAGCTAACTACCATCTGAGCCAGAACAAATATTCAGTTGAATCTCCTTTTCACAGAAACTGTCAGGTATACATTATCTTTATTTAACAAACAAGAGGTCTGACAGGTATACATTATCTTTATTTAACAAACAAGAATTCTGAAGCCCAGAAAAGTGATGGAATAGGACAGAGACATAGAGTTGGTTAAGGGAAAACTCAGTCCTCATTTCAAAACCCCACTGTTTCAGATACACCATGCTATCTCCCAAAGGCAATACTTAAAATGAGAAAATATTGTTCTTCAATCCCTTGATAACTGAGTGATCATTGTTTGATAAGTAAGAAAAAGCCAGAACAAATAAAACAAAGATTTCTTTTCTTTTTTTTCCTGTGTTTTGTCAGCTGATGTAAAGTTGTGATGTTAAAAGTAAAAATGAAGTTTCCATTAAATAGAAAACTCAGCAGAAAACCAAATGTTCTTCAAGGGAATCTCATTTATTTATTTTTTCTCTAGCCGTGTGCACTAACTCAAAATGTAGTCTTCATCTCCCCCATTTTTTTTTTTGACAAACATCGATAGGGTAAAGTTAAAAGAAAAAAAAAAGTAAAAAAAAACACAAACAAACAGAAAACCCCCAAACAATTGCTTTATTAAAAACTGCCAACTATGAAGAATGTGAAAGCTTAACTTTACCTTTCAGATAAAGTTTACTTCTTGACAGCTCTCATTAGCCCCTTCAGTTAAACAAGTTAAGTATGGGAAATATACAACCATTGCTTGTGGAAAAGTTTGAAGTAACTTGAATACATATGTATTTCATTCTGGAAAACTAAGATTTCTGATGACAATAGGATTTGTTGAGTGTGTACTTTAGCCAGTGTCATAACTCATAAGAGTTGTTACTTCTTTGTGAGAATATTTCCTTTCTTTGTACTGCTTTTTTTTTTTTTTGGTATGTGTGTGGAGATGTGAATGTTGTTTTTGTTCAGTCTGAGGGATAGGCTAAAACTCGTCCTAGCTACAATAACTGAGGTTCTTTATAAAACAACTATTATGCAATAGGAGTAAACAGGTTATACTGCTCCACTAATCTGCTTAGGTAAATCGCTTAGACAAAGTCTTTATAGTGCATTGCTAAAGCCATGCTCTTGCTAATGTGTTGAAGATGGAGAGCCATTCTACTGGCCAACACTTTAATACATAAACAGAAAACTGGGCATGAAATCAAATACAGAAGACTAAGGATTATGGTATCGCTCAGAGCAGCTGGTGACAAGCTGTCCCTCCATGCAGAGATGAGATTTAAGGCCACAGTATTCCCAAGCAGTTTTTATATTCTAGGTGGACCATTTAGTACTTAACTGTTGGAGGTAGGACAAATAGTTTGAGTTAGGTAAGTCCTCAAGTTTGGACTCGGACACTGACTGCTGCCTAGCAACAGTTTATAAATATGCTCACGCTTAGAAGTACTATTGTCACTTGAAATATCTTAATAACTAAGGCAACCTGTGGCTAACAATGATGAGAAGTTGAGACAGAAGTCTCTGGGAATGTCTAGCAGACATGACTTCATGCTTTAAGAGAGACTCTAAAAATAAATTTGAATTGGACTTGTCATTTCTCAATGTGTATAGGGTGACTGATGCCCTGACTTATAGTATTATTTAAAACCAAATAATCTACATGTACTGATGTTGGGTTTTCATGTTCACATGTGAATTTCCTATTGGACAAGAGTGCAAAGCCATACACAATGACTTCCGGTTTTTTTCTGAAGGCAGATCTTGCCACTCTTAAACATCTTGTAACATGGCTCATTTTGAATTGGGAATATAAAGAATGGGGAGAAAGAACTTAAACTATAGGGTTATTTTATTTGCTCTAAGAGGTTGTTGTGTCTGGAACTTATGGTGTGGGGAGATTTATACTGTGCCTGCTCTGATTGAGATTGAGCTTGCTACCTGAAAGTAGGGATCTTATCTGTTTTATTTACCATTTGTTCATTAGAGCAACTTCTCTGTATAATCCTCCCCCAACCAAACAGGTATAATTTACATAATGACATACATAGATTTTAAGAGTAGAGTTTGACGGGTTTTGACAAATTTATACATCTCTGTAGCATCATCCTGGTCAAGATGTAGAACATTTCCATCACTCTAGAAAGTATCTTCATGCCTCCCTACAGTCGATGCACCTCCATCCCCTATCCAGGCAACCACTCTCTGTTTTCCTTCCACCTTGAGATAATAACAATACAATATATATTCCTGTTATTGCCTTCTTTCACTCAGCACAACATTTTTTTTGAGACTCATCCACATTACTGTCAAATAATAGTGTGTTCCTTTTTATTTCTGAGTAGTACTTCAATATTATGAATCCACCAGAATTTTGTTAATCCGTTTATCTGTTGAATTTTGGATGGTTCTGATTTGGGGCTATAATGAATAAAAATACCATAAACATTTTTGCACCAGTATTATTATTGGAGTATGTTTCATTTATTTTGGGTAAATATCTAGGAGTAAATTGCTAGATAATTTGAGTAGTTTTACATTTCCCTTTATAACATACTTCTGTTTTCCTGAAAAGATTGATAATTTCACATTATCACTCAGCAATGTATGAGAGCTGCAATTACTCCACACTCTTGCCAAAAGTTGAATTTTAGCCTTTTTCATTTTAGCTATACTTTAAAATGTGAACTGTTAGCTCATTGTGAGTTTAATTTACATTTCTCTAATGACTAATGATATTGTACAAGTTTTTTATGTGTTTATGATGAAAGTGAAAGTGGAGAGTCAAAAAGTTGGCTTAAAGCTCAACATTCAGAAAACGAAGATCATGGCATCCGGTCCCACCACTTCATGGGAAATAGATGGGGAATCAGTGGAACCAGTGTCAGACTTTATTTTTTTGGGCTCCAAAATCACTGCAGATGGTGACTGCAGCCATAAAATGAAAAGACGCTTACTCCTTGGAAGGAAAGTTATGACCAACCTAGATAGCATATTCAAAAGCAGAGACATTACTTTGCCAACAAAGGTTCGTCTAGTCAAGGCTATGGTTTTTCCTGTGGTCATGTATGGATGTGAGAGTTGGACTGTGAAGAAGGCTGAGCACCGAAGAATTGATGCTTTTGAACTGTGGTGTTGGAGAGTCCCTTGGACTGCAAGGAGATCCAACCAGTCCATTCTGAAGGAGATCAGCCCTGGGATTTCTTTGGAAGGAATGATGCTAAAGCTGAAACTCCAGTACTTTGGCCACCTCATGCGAAGAGTTGACTCACTGGAAAAGACTCTGATGCTGGGAGGGATTGTGGGCAGGAGGAGAAGGGGACAACAGAGGATGAGATGGTTGGATGGCATCACTGACTCGATGGACATGAGTCTGAGTGAACTCTGGGAGTTGGTGATGGACAGGGAGGCCTGGCATGCTGTGATTCATGGGGTCGCAAAGAGTCGGACATGACTGAGCGACTGATCTGATCTGATTGGTTATTCATGTATCTTTTTTTGGTGAAATGTCTTTTAAGAGTTTTTCCATTTAAAAATAACCCCCCTAAAATTATTTGACTTTTTATTATTAAGTTATAGTAATTCCAGATATATTTTGAATAAATTCATTTGCCAGATATCTATGCTACACATGTTTTCTTCCAGTCTGTGACTGGCTTTTTAATTTTCTTAACAGTTTTATTTTCTTATGAATGGAAATTTTTAAAATTTTTATAAGGTCCAATTTATCTTTTTCCCAACAATTTTGCTTATGTTCTCTTTAAAAAGTTTTTCAGTATTACAGGTTTGCAAAAATAAGTCTATATATTTTCTTTAAAAATCTTCATAGTTTTAGCTTTTATATTAGATATATACAGAGTGAAGTAAGCCAGAAAGAAAAACACCAGTACAGTATAATAACGCATATATATGGAATTTAGAAAGATTGTAACAATAACCCTGTGTAAGAGACAGCAAAAGAGACACTGATGTATAGAACAGTCTTATGGACTCTGTTGCAGAGGGAGAGGGTGGGAAGATTTGGGAGAATGGCATTGAAACATGTATAATATCATGTATGAAACGAGTTGCCAGTCCAGGTTCGATGCACGATACTGGATGCTTGGGGCTAGTGCACTGGGACGACCCAGAGGGATGGTATGGGGAGGGAGGAGGGAGGAGGATTCAGGATGGGGAACACATGTATACCTGTGGCGGATTCATTTTGATATTTGGCAAAACTAATACAATGTAAAGTTTAAAAATAAAATAAAAATTAAAAAAAAGAAAAAAAATAGATATATACCATATCAAATTAATTTTGTGTATGGTATAATGTAGGGGTCAAACCTATTAGAAATAGACTTAAAAGTAGACAAGGAATGTCTGAAGAAATCCAAGGATGTAATGTAACCTGTAAGCTCTAAGAATAACCATAAGGTAGCAATGTAAGTTATTCTTCACATTGACTGGCTTCTTTTATAACAGAAAATTCAGTATGATCTTGTTAAAGATAAAGATTTGTTTCTTAGCTGCTGCTGCATAATAAGGCATTAAGCAATGAAAGGAGAGTATTACCTTCTTCCTGCCAACCAACAGTGCAATGGTAGATTGATATCTCTGGAGAATAGCATGGTGGGAGCAGCAGCATCTTAAGGGAGATCAGTAGTCTCATAGCTGTTGAAACAAGAGATAATGGTTCATGTCATGTCTTAAGACTGGAACAAATGTGGTCGAATGGCTCCTATTCTTTTTTGCTTTTTAACTGGAGGCTAATTGCTTTACAATATTGTGTTGGTACAACAATGTGAATCAGTTTTAAATATACATATATCCCCTCTTGAGCCTCCCTTCCAGTCCCCTGTGACCTCTCTAGGTTTCATCATAGAGCACTGAACTGAGTTCCCTGTGCTATTAATATATATTTGTCTCCCACTAGCTATCTATTTTACACTTGATGCCATTGATATGTCAACGCTACTCTCTCAACGTGTCCCATCCTCTACTTCCTCTGCTGTGCCACATGTCCATTCTCTACATCTGCATCTCTATTCCTGCCCTGCAAATAGGTTCATTGTACCATTTTTCTAGATTCCATACATAAGTGTGATATGTTCTTCTCCTTCTGCCTTACTTCACTCTGTATAACTGGCTCTAGGTTCATTCACCTCACTATAACTGATTCAAATTCATTCCTTTTTATGGCGAGTCATATTCCATTGTATATATGTACCACAGCTGCTTTATCCATTCACCTGTCAATGGACATCTAGGTTGCTTCCAAGTCCTGACTATTGTAAATAGTTCTGCTATGAATATTGGGGTACATGTGTCTTTTTGAATTATGGTTTTCACATCCTCAGTAGTGGGATTGCTGGCTCATATGGTAGTTTTATTCCTAGCTTTTAAAGAAATCTCCATGCTATTCTCCATAACGGCTGTATCAATTTATATTTCCCCAGACAGTGCAGGAGGGTTCCCTTTTCTCCACATCCTCTCCAGCATCTATTATTTGTAGTTTTTTTTTTTTTTTGATGATGGCCATTCTGACTAGTGTGAAGTGATATCTCACTGTAGCTTTGATTTCTTTTCTCTAATAATGAGGGATGTTGAACATCTTTTCATGCATTTGTTGGCCATCTGTATGTCTTCTTTGGAAAATGTCTCTTTAGGTGTTCCTAAATGTCTGTTTAGGTGTTCCTTTGGCTTCTATTCTTAAGTACAAGGGGAAAGGATATTCAAAACCTCTAGAAACATTTAGGAGATATTATAAAGAATTAATTTTTATATTTAGATTGTGGGTACTCCAAGTTGTAGTTTGAATTTTAGTGGAATGTGGCCTTATGTTTTTACTCTCTAGCCAATAAGGCCTGAAGATCCCTTTCTACACATACTAAGAAATATATAGAAATTTACATATATAGTCATATGTGTGACTGAAGTAGAAGTTTATCTTCATTTAATATTAACATTTGGGAAAAATGTAATGAGGATAATTTCTGGTATCTTAAATAAAAGCAAATTGATTATGAGTGGCACCAAATCCAACTGGAGAACTTCAAAAAGTGTCTGTTTGTTCAACAAATCAAGCTTCAACGGAAAAAAGAGAGACAAAATTATGAGGTGGAATAAAATTGTATAAATGAATAGGACTTGTTATGATGTAGAAGTACAGGGAGAGAGATGGGTCAAAAATGACTGAGTTTTCAGCTTTGAGAAGCTCTATGGATAGAGAGATTCCATTTACAGTGAGGGGAAACTGGAGGAAACACAGACTTGACATAATTTCAGTTATTGAGAGTGAAAAACCTGTGAAAAATTCTATGACTGGATAGTGCCCAATCATGCATTAAAATCTATGGCATATTATAGCAAATTTTCAATACATGTTTGTTGAATTAACATCCATTGCTGCTGTTGCTAAGTGGCTTCGGTCATGTCCGACTCTTTGCGACCCCATAGGCTGCAGCCCACCAGGCTCCGCCGTCCCTGGGATTCTTCAGGCAAGAATACTGGAGTGGGTTGCCATTTCCTTCTCCAATGCATGAAAGTCAAAAGTGAAAGTCAAGTCACTCAGTTGTGTCTGACTCCTAGTGACCCCATGGACTGCAGCCTACCAGGCTCCTCCGTCCATGGGATTTTCCAGGCAAGAGTACTGGAGTGGGGTGCCATTGCCTTCTCCATAACATACACTGGGTATACCCGTTTAAAAATTGGATACATGAAACTGGAATGCCAGAGGCAAATTTTGGATATATTATAGAATATATGATTATTGGAAAAATGAAACAGCCCCCACAGAAAATGTAGCTTTTAAAGGGAAGGACAGCTCTTGAAGAGTCTCATTTAAACAATGAATAGAAGAAGATATCATGGAAAGGAGCCTGAAAAGAAGTGAGATAAGGTGGACTAAAACTAGGAGAGGGTGTTAAGATGAAATGAAAATTTAAAAAGTCTTTCAAAAAGAGGGCATGCTTAATATCATCTCAGGTCTTTAATATTCAATAATGACCAAGTGAATGCTGACTGGCTTTCAGGTTACAGAGTTTATTCATGACCCAAATGAGGGTATTTTCAGAAGAATAGTGAAGGCAGAAATCAGATTAAGTTTGAGGATTCAGTCAGAGATGGAATTCATGGAGAGAGCATCTGAGCATAACCCATTAAAGAAACTTGAAAAGGAGAAAGAAAAAAAGATAGAGGGTAATAGCAGGAGATTTTCAGGTTGGGGTTTAAGTCCTAGATTTTCCAATTATTTTTTATATTATTTCTAATACATTACCAAATATTTACATAAGGAAAATTTTAAGACTTTGCAATTTGCAAAAAAGATTACTGAATATCTTTCACAGGAATGCTTGAGCTCTGGAAATTACTTGATCCTGTACGGATATGTACGTTTGTCACTGACTAGCCAGCGATGGCACCCCACTCCAGTATTCTTGCCTGGAAAATTCCATGGACAGAGGAGCCTGGTGGGCTGCCGTCCATGGGGTCACTAGGAGTCGGACACGACTGAGCGACTTCACTTTTACTTTTCCCTTTCATGCGTTGGAGAAGGAAATGGCACCCACTCCAGTATTCTTGCCTGGAGAATCCCAGGGACAGAGGGGCCTGGTGGGCTGCCATCTATGGGGTTGCACAGAGTCAGACATGACTGAAGTGACTTAGCAGCAGCAGCAGCAGCAGTCTATTTTATAGCTCTCTTAACAATAAAAGTTTACTTGTAGAACACTGACAGTAATGCAAATAATTCTTACTTACAAACATGCAAGTAAATTCAGTCTAGTAGAGAGCCAAGCTTTTCCTCTTCCCTATTGTCAAAAAACTCACTTTTCAACCCATCTCAAGATGCATTTCATCATTCCTCCACTCCCTATAAATTTGTGGGGATTTGGACTTCTGTCTTATCCTTTCACTTAATTTATGAGTTAAATAAACATTGATACATGCTTATTTTATATTGGTATGAGAATCATGGTTTTAACACTTTTGAAAAATGATTATCATTTTTTATAAGTTTCAGGTTGCCAATCTGGGCAATGAGTTGTTAAGAGATTTAACTAAGATATGCTAAGATACTCCAAATTAAAAACACTCTCTGACCCTGAAAAGAAATGCAAAGTGGTGTCGGGAAAGCAGTGTTGGGCTAGGTGAGGTAGTTTATTCTTAAATAATGTGAGAGGGAAAGTTAATTTATCAGGATCTGATGGATGATGGGAAGGGAAGGAAGCTGGAGCATTGGGCAGATATTGAAATTGGATAGGACAATTCCTCTCTTGTGAATAGAGAATGGAGGGAAGGATGATGTAGGTACAGGTGTGCTTACAGATTTGGTGGCCAGAAGGTGAGGGGGTTGCTATCTGATGTGGCTAATTTCTGAGAAGGAAAAAGTGATGAGGTTGGTAGTTTGAGGACAGTGAGAAAGTTGAAATGATCATAGTATAGAGACAGGGGTCATGCTGGCTAAACAAATGTAACAAATATAACAGGATCACCAGACTGGGCTTAGCGCTCAAGGGGGTGCTGATCATACGGCAGTTTTATTGATACCACATGGTTTAGTCATTTATTGACATCAAGTTTGGTTACAGGCATGGTGAAAGCATCATGAAGTTTTGACAGGTGAATATTATGTAAGGGGACAAAGAGATTTAGAAACTGAACTGAAGTAGATAAATTGAAATGAGGACTCATGAAATATAAACTGTGTAGGGAAGAATTTGGCCACCCAATGCGCAGAACTGACTCATTTGAAAAGACCCTGATGCTGGGAATGATTGAAGGCAGGAGGAGAAGGGGATGACAGAGGATGAGATGGTTGGATGGCATCACCGACTCAATGGACATGAGTTTGAATAAGCTCTGGGAGTTGGTGATGGACAGGGAGGCCTGGTGTACTGCAGTTCATGGGGTTGCAGAGTCAGACACGACTGAGCGACTGAACTGAACTGAACTGAGGGAAGAATTGGCTTCTTCCCTTTAGTGTTTTCTTTAAGCTTCAGTGACTTAAAGAATAAAGAGAAAGGTGAAATCAGTATTTTCATAGGTTACAGAATTTCTTACATACTCTCAACAGCGTATTTTTTCCTTAAAGTGTTAATTTATTTATTTTGCTGTAGTTTTTACTTCTTCACCTGCAATGTTAAACATTTTACACATGCTCTTAGTTTTTCTGTCTCTCTGTTCAATTTTTTTCTTTCTATTTCTCTAATTGAATACCTATACATATAAATACATGCATATATGTATATTCAGTAACACACATAAATATACAATATGTGCATTAAATAAAACTGAATTAGGGTAATATTATTTTGTAATCATGCATCATGAACATTTTCCATGTCATTTTTCATGAGATCATTTTTAAATAGCTGCATAATATTCTCCAAAAAATTATCATAATGATTGACCAGTACCTTTCTAAATGAATGTTTTCCCCACTTTTTATTATCATTTGTAACATTGCAAAGAAAATTGCATATAAATCTTTGTACAAAATTTCAGGTATTTCTTTTTTTTTTTTTTTCTAATTTTATTTTATTTTTAAACTTTACATAATTGTATTAGTTTTGCCAAATATCAAAATGAATCCACCACAGGTATTTCTTAAGGAATGCTTTAGTGGCTAAGATGAGCTGGTGTTAATCTTTATGATTCTTAATAAGGAAAAGTATGCAATAAAAAGCTAAACACTTCAGTATACTAATGTGTGTGAGTTAAGAAGGGAAACTAAGAAAATGAGACAAACTTCTGTTTGGGATTGGTTCATGTTACAGCTGTGTATCATAACTCTTCATGCTGAGGAATGATACAATTTCTTTCATTGTGTATTGAACATATAATACAGTATTTAAGATCTATAAAATGGAATAGTTCCTATGGTGCTATGCAAGTATAACCCTTGATGACATAGGCATATTGTTAACTAATTTTACTCTGTATATAAATAAACTTAATTGTGTGCTTTTAAAATAATGTTTTGAAAATTTAAAATTATAAATATATACTTAATGTTAAAACTCAAGTACAAATTATATTACTGTGGGGAAGCTTTCCTCCTGTAGATTCAGCTTTATTTTTTTCTTGTCATTATTCTTATCCATGTGATATTCAGCTTTTAAAATCTTGCTGAATTACTTATTTGCTATTACTTGCCTTGTTTTCTTTGTCTTTATAAGTTGATGATGCAAAAAAAAAAATCCTTTACGTCTCTTTAATGGGATTTTGGAAGGAGTAGACATGTTCTTCTCTCATTTTAAAAATTATTGTGTCTCTTTTCTCCATTTCTTTTACTTCTTCGAGAAAAGAGTAACTGTAAGATTTAGCTTCCAACACTCTTTTTCAGTTTCTTTGCTTACTTGTGGGCAGGAATCCCTCAGAAGAAATGGAGTAGCCATCATGGTCATCAAAAGAGTCCAAAATGCAGTACTTGGGAGTCCAAAATGCAGTACTTGGATGCAATCTCAAAAACAACAGAATGATCTCTGTTCGTTTCCAAGGCAAACCATTCAATATCACAGTAATCCAAGTCTATGCCCCAACCAGTAACGCTGAAGAAGCTGAAGTTGAACGGTTCTATGAAGACCTACAAGACCTTTTAGAACTAACACCCAAAAAAGATGTCCTTTTCATTATAAGGGACTGGAATGCAAAAGTAGGAAGTCAAGAAACACCTGGAGTAACAGGCAAATTTGGCCTTGGAATACGGAATGAGGCAGGGCAAAGACTAATAGAGTTTTGCCAAGAAAATGCACTGGTCATAACAAACACCCTCTTCCAACAACACAAGAGAAGACTCTATACATGGACATCACCAGATGGTCAACACTGAAATCAGATTGATTATATTCTTTGCAGCCAAAGATGGAGAAGCTTTATACAGTCATCAAAAACAAGACCAGGAGCTGACTGTGGCTCAGACCACGAACTCCTTATTGACAAATTCAGACGTAAATTGAAGAAAGTAGGGAAAACCACGATGCCATTCAGGTATGACCTAAATCAAATTCCTTACGATTATACAGTGGAAGTGAGAAATAGATTTAAGGGCCTAGATCTGATAGATAGAGTGCCTGATGAACTATGGAATGAGGTTCGTGACACTGTACAGGAGACAGGAATCAAGACCATCCCCATGGAAAAGAAATGCAAAAAAGCAAAATGGCTGTCTGGGGAGGCCTTACAAATAGCTGTGAAAAGAAGAGAAGCGAAAAGCAAAGGAGAAAAGGAAAGATATAAACATCTGAATGCAGAGTTCCAAAGAATAGCAAGAAGAGATAAGAAAGCCTTCTTCAGCGATCAATGCAAAGAAATAGAGGAAAACAACAGAATGGGAAAGACTAGAGATCTCTTCAAGAAAATCAGAGATACCAAAGGAACATTTCATGCAAACATGGGCTTGATAAAGGACAGAAATGATATGGACCTAACAGAAGCAGAAGATATTAAGAAGAGATGGCAAGAATACACAGAAGAACTGTACAAAAAAGATCTTCACGACCCAGATAATCACGATGGTGTGATCACTGACCTAGAGCCAGACATCCTGGAATGTGAAGTCAAGTGGGCCTTAGAAAGCATCACTACGAACAAAGCTAGTGGAGGTGATGGAATTCCAGTTGAGCTATTCCAAATCCTGAAAGATAATGCTGTGAAAGTGCTGTACTCAATATGCCAGCAAATTTGGAAAACTCAGCAGAGACCACAGAACTGGAAAAGATCAGTTTTCATTCCAATCCCAAAGAAAGGCAATGTCAAAGAATGCTCAAACTACCACACAATTGCACTCATCTCACATGCTAGTAAAGTAATGCTCAAAATTCTCCAAGCCAGGAGTCAGCAATACGTCAACCATGAACTTCCTGATGTTTAAGCTGGTTTTAGAAAAGGCAGAGGAACCAGAGATCAAATTGCCAACATCCTCTGGATCATCAAAAAAGCAAGAGAGTTCCAGAAAAACATTTATTTCTGCTTTACTGATTATGCCAAAGCCTTTGACTGTGTGGATCACAATAAACTGTGGAAAATTCTGAAAGAGATGGGAATACCAGAGCACCTGACCTGCCTCTTGAGAAATCTGTATGCAGGTCAGGAAGCAACAGTTAGAACTGGACATGGGACAACAGACTGGTTCCAAATAGGAGAAGGAGTACATCAAGGCTGTATATTGTCACCCTGCTTATTTAACGTATATGCAGAGTACATCACGAGAAACGCTGGACTGGAAGAAACACAAGCTGGAATCAAGATTGCTGGGAGAAATATCAATAGCCTCAGATATGCAGATGACACCACCCTTATGGCAGAAAGTGAAGAGGAACTAAAAAGCCTCTTGATAAAAGTGAAAGTGGAGAGTGAAAAAGTTGGCTTAAAGCTCAACATTCAGAAAACGAAGATCATGGCATCCGGTCCCATCACTTCATGGGAAATAGATGGGGAAACAGTGGAAACAGTGTCAGACTTTATTTTTCTGGGCTCCACAATCACTGCAGATGGTGACTGCAGCCATGAAATTAAAAGATGCTTACTCCTTGGAAGGAAAGTTATGACCAACCTAGATAGCATATTCAAAAGCAAAGACATTACTTTTCCAACAAAGGTTTGTCTAATCAAGGCCATGGTTTTTCCTGTGGTCATGTATGGATGTGAGAGTTGGACTGTGAAGAAAGCTGAGCACTGAAGAATTGATGCTTTTGAACTGTGATGTTGGAGAAGACTCTTGAGAGTCCCTGGGACTGAAAGGAGATCCAACCAGTCCATTCTGAAGGAGATCAGCCCTGGGATTTCTTTGGAAGGAATGATGCTAAAGCTGAAACTCCAGTACTTTGGCCACCTCATGCGAAGAGTTGACTCATTGGAAAAGACTCTGATGCTGGGAGGGATTGGGGGCAAGAGGAGAAGGGGACGACAGAAGATGAGATGGTTGGATGGCATCACTGACTCAATGGACGTGAGTCTGGGTGAACTCCGGGAGTTGGTGATGGACAGGGAGGCCTGGCATGCTGCGATTCATGGGGTCGCAAAGAGTCGGACACGACTGAGTGACTGATCTGATCTGACCTGATCTCATTGCTTACTTGGGTGGTTTTGTGAGCTGGTTCCATGGTTACATCGTGGAATCTGCATACATCAGTACTATAGTTTTACACTGTATTCATCCTATTTCCTATTTAGTCTGTTTACTTTTAGAATTCAGAAATCATAACTTTGGTTCTAGAAAGTCATTTTCTTCCATAAGGTAATTAATTTCCTCAAGACTTCACAGTACTATTTATTTAAAGTCCTATTTTCTTCCTTCCTCCCTCTCATTCTCCCCTTGCCACCCCACTCCCATCTTCTAATATGTGCAATAGGAGCCATCTGTTGAAGGAAGAGCCTGCTGCTTAGGATCTAAAACAGAAAGCTGTTTTTATTCCTTGCTAATCATGAGGGAGCTGTGCTTGTAGTACACAGTCTCGTTGAACAAAGCATAGAGGCGTGTGAACTGATGTGAAGCTGTTATTAATCACTTGGATCAATGGTTGCTTGTTTTTATGACCAAAGGACGGTCAGTCTTTTTCTAAGAGAACAGAAACCGTTCATTCTTACTTTTGTCAGTGTGTATTTCTTCCGTACCCATATAGGCCATATTGGTGGACAGGCAGGTAGTGAAAAATAGAGTAGGCTGGCAAACGAAAGCATATCTGTGGAGGCAAGGGCCAGATCATCTTAGTTCTTAATTTTTTTTGGTGTATGTGATGGGAAGCAATCCTTTCCTCAACTTTTCAACTATTCCTGACACAATAATGTCATTTAAAAACTATAGCTACAGTGATTTTCTTATGTATTTTCATTTTGTGAGTCTTTCCCCCAAATAGTTAAATGCTTTTCCAAAACATGATCTTAAATGATTGTGTATTTAAATAAAATATTTATTTGAATGTTGCTTTGTAACCATGGGTCTGAGAAGAGTTGTACCAGTATATCAACATTATTTATTAATAACATTGAGACTGGTGGTTTGTATCTGGTCTTAGTGAGATCACTATGAGTGTCTGCTATTATGGCTGGTTGTATAGCAAGTATGTGCTTACATGGTCAGCAAAGTATACGGAACCTGGGATGAGTCACCCACTGGGCTCCCTAGTTTGGGAGTGTTCCACATATATTACTGGTGTTACCTGATGTGAGAGTAAAAAGACATCTGCTGTGGCCTTTCGGAGGAAGAACAATTGGAGCCCCTGCCTGGATACCCTGTTCTGAGGTAGCCTTTGGCTGTGGTGCATATCCTTGCTTTATGCTGCTGTTATATTGTGTTCTTTCTTGTATATTTGAAAGCATTGCCATTTGGTGTCCTGTGAGTCTTCTTTAGCAATCAGCTCTTCTTTAACTGCCCCTGTACACTTGAAGGTCAGGTCATGTTCTATCTCAAATATGCTTATACTCAATAAAGGCTTTAACAAAGAGTTTATTAGGTTCAGCAGAAGAATAATCTCAGAAGTTCACGGCAACTTAATAAAAAAAAAATCACCTATATCTGTAAAGGGTGGGTACAAAATCTTTGCAGGGAAAGAACCAAATAAACTTGTTTATTGCTGATATTTTTACCCTTATGCAGAGACATTTTTGGAGAAGGAAATGGTAACCCACTCCGGTATTCTTGCGTAGAGAGTCTTGTGGACGGAGCAGCTTGGTGGACTGCCGTCTATGGGGTCGCAGAGAATCGGACACGACTATAGTGACTTAGCAGCAGCAGCAGAGACATTTTGCATCTCAAAATGTCCAAAGGTATGGTGTTAGGTTTTTGCCACAGCAATCAGAGCAGAAAAAGAAATAAAAGGAATCCAAATTGGAAAAGAAGAAATAAAACTCTCACTGTTTACAGATGACATGATCCTCTACATAGAAAACTGTAAAGACTACCACCAGAAAATTACTAGAGCTAATCAATGAATATAGTAAAGTTGCAGGATATAAAATCAACACACAGAAATCCCTTGCATTCCTATACACTAATAATGAGAAAATAGAGAAATTAAGGAAACAATTCCATTCACCATTGCAACGAAAAGAATAAAATCTTAGGAATATATCTACCTAAAGAAACAAAAGACCTATATTTAGAAAACTATAAAATACTGATGAAAGAAATCAAAGAGGACACTAATAGATGGAGAAATGTACTGTGTTCATGGATTGGAAGAATCAATATAGTGAAAATGAGTATACTACCCAAAGCAATCTATAGATTCAATGCAATCCCTATCAAGCTACCAACAGTATTCTTCACAGAGCTAGAACAAATAATTTTACAATTTGTATGGAAATACAAAAAACCTCGAATAGCCAAAGCAATCTTGAGAAAGAAGAATGGAACTAGAGGAATCAACCTGCCTGACTTCAGCTCTACTACAAAGCCACAGTCATCAAGACAGCATGGTACTGGCACAGAGTCAGAAATATAGATCAATGGAACAAAATAGAAAGCCCAGAGATAAATCCACGCACCTATGGACACCTTATCTTTGACAAAGGAGACAAGAATATACAATGGAGAAAAGGCAATCTCTTTAACAAGTGGTGCTAGGAAAACTGGTCCACTACTTGTAAAAGAATGAAACTAGAACACTTTCTAACACCATACTACTACTACTAAGTCGCTTCAGTCGTGTCTGACTCTGTGTGACCCCATAGACGGCAGCCCACTAGGCTCCCCCGTCCCTGGGATTCTCCAGGCAAGAAAACTGGAGTGGGTTGCCATTTCCTTCTCCAATGCATGAAAGTGAGAAGTGAAAGTGAAATCGCTCAGTTGTGTCCAACTCTTAGTGACCCCATGGACGGCAGCCCACCAGGCTCCTCCATCCATGGGGTTTTCCACGCAAGACTACTGGACTGGGGTGCCATTGACCTCTCCATTCTAACACCATACACAAAAATAAACTCAAAATGGATTAAAGATCTAAATGTAAGACCAGAAACTATAAAACTCCTAGAGGAGAACATAGGTAAAACACTCTCCAACATAAACACAGCAGGGTCCTCTATGACCCACCTCCCAGAATATTGGAAATAAAAGCAAAAATAAACAAATGGGACCTAAATAAAATTAAAAGCTTCTGAACAACAAAGGAAACTCTAAGCAAAGTGAAAAGACAGCCTTCAAAATGGGAGAAAATAATAGCAAATGAAGCAACTGACAAAGAATTAATCTCAAAAATATACAAGCAGCTCCTGCAGCCAAATTTCAGAAAAATAAATGACCCAATCAAAAAAGGAGCCAAAGAACTAAACAGGCATTTCTCCAAAGAAGACATACAGATGGCTAACAAACACATGAAAAGATGCTCAACATCACTCATTATCAGAGAAATGCAAATCAAAACCACTATGAGGTACCGTTTCACACCAGTCAGAATGGCTGCGATCCAAAAGTCTATAAGCAATAAATGTTGGAGAGGGTGTGGAGAAAAGGGAACCCTCTTACACTGTTGGTCGGAATGCAAACTAGTACAGCCACTATGGAGAAGAGTGTGGAGATTCCTTAAAAACTGGAAATAGAACTGCCATATGACCCAGCAATCCCACTGCTGGGCATACACACCAAGGAAACCAGAATTGAAAGAGACACGTGTACCCCAATGTTCATCGCAGCACTATTTATAATAGCCAGGACATGAAAGCAACCTAGATGTCCATCAGCAGGTGAATGGATAAGAAAGCAGTGGTACATATACACAATGGAATATTACTCAGCTATTAAAAAGAATACATTTGAATCAGTTCTAATGAGGTGGATGAAACTGGAGCCTATTATACAGAGTGAAGTAAGCCAGAAAGAAAAACACCAATACAGTATACTAATGCATATGTAGTATATGGCTTCCCTGGTGGCTCAGAGGATAAAGCATCTGCCTATAATACAGGAGACCCGGGTTTGATCCCTGGGTTGGGAAGATCCCCTGGAGAAGGAAATGGCAACCCACTCCAGTATTCTTGCCTGGAGAATACCATGGACAGAGGAGCCTGGCGGGCTACAGTCCACGGGGTCGCAGAGTCGGACATGACTGAGAGATTTCACACACACACACACAACATATATATATGGAATTTAGAAAGTTGGTAACTATAACCCTGTATATGAGACAGCAAAAGAGACACAGATATATAGAACAGTCTTTTGGACTCTGGGAGAGGGTGAGCGTGGGATGATTTGGGAGAATAGCATTGAAACATGTATAATATCATATATGAAACGAATCAACAGTCCAGGTTTGATTCATGATACAGGATGCTTGTGGCTGGTGCACTGGGATGACCCAGAGGGATGGTATGGAGAGGGAGCTGGGAGAGGGATTCAGAATGGGGAATACATGTACACCCGTGGTGGATTCATGTTGATGTATGGCAAAACCAATACAATATTGTAATTAGTCTCCAATTAAAATAAATAAATTTATATTAAAGTGGGTTTCCAGAAACAAACAAACAAAAAATTATATTTCAATTAAGCTTTGGATGTGTATGGTGGTCATGGAGATGTGCCATTAAGATCTCCTATGTGAGAAACTTCCTTGGGAGAATAATTGACTGACACTTTTGAGCTACCACTCCTGTGAATCTGAGACCAAGCTGTCCCCAGACTGCTTCAAGGCAATAACTGAGCATGGCAGGGTATTAGTGACAACCCATTTCTGCCTGATGCAGGATTCCTCTAATATCCATAGGATATGCCAATATCTGATCAAATTTGGGCCACGATACAAATCTTAATAGAATGGATAAATTAGTAACATTAAAGCACAATTTGTTGACCTCATTACAGAAACTTTAAAATTAATACTAGACTTAGAGAAAGTTCAGAAAATAGATAATAAAAACATTCTACCAAAGTGACAAAAATATCTAAAACTTAAAAATTAAGAAAAATCATGTATTATTATCAACTAAATTAAGCTAGTTAGAAAGATTGAAGTTTGTCTCTCTCCCCAAATCATAGCATCATAATTGCATCATAAACAAGAAAAAATGAAAATGAATCATTCAATTGAAGAGTATTTTAGAAGACAAAAAAATAAGGAGAACAGAGAGAACCATTAAAGATAAATGGAGAAATTAGAAGGAAAAAAGACAAATAATAAATATAATCAAGAGCTGTATATTTGAAAAACAAAAAAATAGATGAATCGTTAACCTAACAAAAGCAACTTAAAAAGAGATTCAATGACTAGAAATGGTGACTCCATATGAGTGTTTCTCATGTTTCTTCTGCCCTGAAGGTTAATATATCTGCTCCTTCAGAACATCTGGAGACGGCTAGCAGCTGGACTGCATGTGAGCTTTGGGCCATGGGAGAGGTCTGAAAGGCAGAGCCAGCCTAAAGCTTGGGCTAAGACCAACATGGATCCCAAAGCAAAAATTGTTAGATCTAATCAATGAATTCAGTAAAATGGCATATACACATACATACATACAATGTAATACTGTTCAGTCATAAAAAATAGAAAATATTGCTATTTTTAACAACATGGATGGAACTCGAGGGCTTTAGGCCAAGTGAAATAAATTGGACAGAGACAAACAAATGCTGTATGATATTGCTTGTACATGGAATCTCTGTTGGGGTCTTGGGCCCAATTCCAATGTGTGTGTGTGTGTGTGTGGTTTCCCACACTACCAACAAGGAATTCTTACATACCAGTAAGGTGTCTAAGAATTCAACTGGATTCTGGAGGTAGCATTAGATCCCACAGGTTAAAGGTTCACTTCTTCAAGACTACTCCACCTTCCCCCATCCAAAGCCACCTCATTCACATAACAAGACATCTTTGTTGCTCTCATCACTTAGGAAATCCCAAGGGTTTTAAGAGCCAAATCCCAGAAACAAGGTTAAAGACCAAATACTAAATATATATTTCCTACTATAAATAACAATATTGTAGAATCTTAAAAAAACAAACTTAGAGAAAAAAGTGATCAGATTTGTGATTGCCAGAGGCAGGAGGTGAGGGGTGGGGAAAATAGTTCATGAAAGTGGTCAAAAACACAAACTTACAGATATAAGATAAGTACTGAGGATGGAATGTACAGCAGGGTGACAGTAGTTAACACTGCTGTATAGTATATTTGAAAATTGCTTAGAGAATAAATTCTAAAAGTCCACATCACAAGGAAATTTTTTTGGTGTATAACTATGAGGTGATGCATGTCAATTTACTGTGGCAATCATTTTGCAATATATATATGTTGAGTAGTTGTACTTAATGCCTTAAACTTGAATGGTATTATATGTCAATGATATCTCAATAAAACTGGGAAAAAAAGAATTTGAGACTATAAAAATATTCGGACTGTGCATCATCCATATAAATCATGTGAAGCAACCTGCCAAGAAAATAGCTTTAATTGAAAAACAAATGAATCAAAACATCTTCCTATCAAGGTTGAAGGGGATGAGTAGAGGAAACAAGCATTAAATAATGAACTTAAAAGTATATATATGCATAAAGTTACACTGAATGTTATGTATTGGGAATGAATAATATAAGGTCAGGGCTTCTCCAGTGGCTCAGATGGTAAACAATCTGCCTGCACTGCAGGAGACCTGGGTTCAATCCCTGTGCTGGGAAAATCCCCTGGAGAAGGAATGGCAACCCACTCCAGTATTCTTGTCTGGAGAATTCCATGGACAGAGGAGACTGGCTGGCTACAGTCCATGGGGTGGCAAAGAGTCAGACATAACACACACAATACACAGTCAAATAATGATCCTTAAAATGGAGGGGACAGTTGCAAGGAATACTATAATATTACAGAAAAAATAGTAATGAAAAGGTTTAGAAAGTTTTCTAAGGGTTTCATCTCATTGAGGTGTAGCAAGTAGGAAGTTATAGAGAAAAGAGAGTTTGTTAGTGGAGAAAATAGTTGTTTTTTTTTTTTTTTTTTGCTTTCAAGTAGTAGTACAAAAATATGCTTCTAATTATGTTGCTAGGAGAAAGAAATGAGAGGAACTGATAAAAGTGTAGCAATCTATTTAAATTGCATTTAAAAAGAACAAAACAAAATGAAATTAGATAAGTAACAAAATGAAATAATTAGATAAATCAGCAAAATTAAGGAAAAGGAAAACATGAATACAATAAAAAAACAGGAAACAAAGTTTGATGGAATGAATAAAATACATACATTAGTCACTATGCTATATATGAATGAATCGAGTTCACTCACTGAAATATAGATTGGCTCAAAAAACAAAACTGACATATGACATTTCAAAGGAAAAAATAAGTGGTAAGAGCAAGGGCAAAGAGATGATAGGCATACATAAGACAAGTAAATTAAGAATGACTTGATGGATATAAGAAAGGGTATAATTTATTATAACAGCAAAAATAAGGCTAAAGATGGACATTATACCATAATGAAAGATGTAGTTTATGATAAATGTAACAATAAAGCTAGAAAACCCTTAAATAGTAGCTAAAGACAAAAATCAATATATTTAGGGATACGAAGATAAGTTATAAGAATTTTATTTCAGTCTTTTTGAGAATTGGACATGACTAGTAGACAAAAATTAGAAAGGAAATTAATTAAATTATCTTTAAAACTTGACTTAGTGATTATATAAGATCCTTATATCCCTAGATATTATGACTTTTTTCATTTTTTCTGTCAATTGGTTAAAATTAATCATATATTGTCTACAAAAGTGCATTTTAAAGTGTGGAAAGTCTTACTAAGCAATTTTCTGATCATATTCACATAAAGTTAGAAATAAAGCATCATTGAAATATTAACTACCTGAAAATTAATAATTACTTTGTTAAATAATCCTTTGATAAGAAAGGAAATTAACTGAGGAATTATAAATGATCTAGTAAACAAGGAAGAAAAAAAACAATGCTTCCTACTCAAGCCTACCAAAGAAACTCACTTTTATTAGAAGCACACACACACACACACATCCACAGAAGAATAGAAGGAAGCTGTCAATGAAGGTAAAAGTAGAAGTTAATGAAATAAAAGACAAGGATAATAATAAATTGATTCAGAAATTTGTACTTAGAAGACATTAATATAGTAGACAAATCTCTTGGAAATTTGAAAAGAAAGAAACAGAAGAGGTGCATAGTCACAGTTATTAAAGGAATCTTGAGATGGTAAAATATATAAATCTATGGGAACTAATTTAAAAAGTATGAAATTGTTTACTAGCAAGATATAAATTAACAAAGGAATAAAGTGAAAATCTTGAATAAATCAATTAATGCTGACATGATTTAAAGATTGCTTAATTTACCACTGGAAATGGAATAAGGACCAGATGGTTCTATTAACTCTAAAGAAATAAAGAATTTCAACATTATTTAAACTATTTATAAGCACAGAAAAATCTGGAAATTAATTTATTTATGCTGTCAACGAAGTTTCAAACACTCCTATGTTAAATGTGTGAATTGTAGTTACACACACACAAAAAGAAAAACTACTGATCAAATGCCATTGAGTACAGAGGCAGAAAGTTTCAATAATGTATTTATAAATAGCTCCAGCAGTGTGAGATGAGTGCAATTGTGGGGTAGTTTGAACATTTTTTGGCTTTGCCTTTCTTTGGGATTGAAATGAAAACTGACCTTTCCCATTCTGTGGCCACAGCTGAGTTTTCCAAATTTGCTGGTATATTGAGTGCAGCACTTTCATAGCATCATCTTTTAAGATTTGAAATAGCTCAACTAGAATTCCATAACCTCCACTAGTAGTGATGCTGTGCTAGCAAAGTAGTGCTCAAAATTCTCTAAGCTGCTGCTAAGTCACTTCAGTCGTGTCCAACTCTGTGTGACCCCATAGACGGCAGCCCACCAGGCTCCCCCGTCCCTGGGATTCTCCAGGCAAGACCACTGGAGTGGATTGCCATTGCCTTCTCTAAGCTAGGCTTCAACAATATGTGCACCGAGAACTTCCAGATGCTCAAGCTGGATTTAGAAGAGGCAGAGGAACCAGAGATCAAATTGCTAACATCTGCTGGATCATAGAAAAAGCAAGAGAGTTCCAGAAAAACATCTACTTCTGTTTCATTGACTACGCTAAAGCCTTTGACTGTGTGGATCAAAACAAACTGTGGAAAATTCTTAAAGACATGGGAATACCAGACCACCTGACCTGCCTCCTGAGAAATCTGTATGCAGGTCAAGAAACAATAGTTAGAACCGGACGTGGAACAATGGACTGGTTCCAAATTGGGAAAGGAGCACATCAAGGATGTATTTTGCCACCCTGCTTATTTAACTGATATGCAGAGTACATCATTTGAAATGCTGGGCTGGATGAAGCACAAGCTGGAATCAAGATTGCTGGGAGAAATGTCAATAACCTCAGATATGCAGATGACACCACCCTTATGGCAGAAAGTGAAGAAGAACTAGAGCCTCTTGATGAAAGAGGAAAGTGAAAAAGCTGGCTTAAAACTCAACACTCAAACACCAAAATCATGGCATCTGGTCCCATCACTTCATGGGAAATCGATGGAGAAACAATGGAAACAGTGACAGACTTTATTTTCTTAGGCTCCAAAAATCACTGCAAATGGTGACTGCAGCCATGAAATTAAAAGATTCTCGTTCCTTGGAAGAAAGGCTATGACCAACCTAGACAGCATATTAAAAAGCAGGGACATTACTTTATCAACAAATCTCCATCTAGTCAAAACTGCGGTTTTTCCAGTAGTCATGTATAGATGTGAGAGTTGGACTATAAAGAAAGCTGAGCACTGAAGAATTGATGCTTTTGAACTGTGATATTGGAGAAGACTCTCCAGAGTTCCTAGGACTGCAAGATCAAACCAGTCCATCCCAAAGGAAATCAGTCCTGAATATTCATTGGAAGGACTAATGCTGAAGCTAAAGTTCCAACTTTGGCCACCTGATGTGAAGAGGTGAGTCATTAGAAAAAACCCTGATTTGGGGAAAGATTGAAGGCAGGAAGAGAAGGGGATGACAGAAGATGAGATGGTTGGTTGGCATCACCGACTCAATGGACATGAGTTTGAGCACATTCTGGGAGCTGATGATAGGGAAGCCTGGTGTGCTACAGCCCATGGGGTCGCATACAACTGAGTGACTGAACTGAACCTAACTAGAACTGTACCTGCAAATGTATAATGAATAGTTATTGAGGCCAGTAAGGGCATTTCAATATGAGGAAGTTATCAAGGAGAATAAGAGGGGTAGTGGGAAAAAACTAGAAGCAAAGTTAGTTTCCATTGAATGAGGAATGTTTTAAAAATAAAGTTGTAACTAACTAATCATATATAGTGATTTAAAAAATCGAGTTAAACAGCTAAATATTTATGTATAATTATATGGACATGGTGAACATTACAGATATATACGAGATTGTTAATTTGGGTCCTTGCCTTTGTGAAGGACCATGTGAGGGCCACGTGAAGGTGGGGAAGGGGAAAGGCTGCCCTGGGTGAAAGAGTGTAAGAGGGGCAGGCAGTAATGGCAAGTAAAATGAAAATGAAGAGATGGTACTCCAAAGCTTCACATGCAGTATATCATTTCAGTTATTCATGTAAAATTATATACATAAAATACAAATATTTGTTGTTCAATTGCTAAGTCGTGTCTGCCTCTTTGTGACCTTATAGACTACAGCATTCCAGGCTCCTCTATCCTCCATTATCTTCCAGAGTTTGCTCAAGATCATGTCCAGTGAGTCAATAATGCTACCTAATTATCTCATCCTCTGCCACCCTCTTCTCCTTTTCCTTTCAGTCTTTCTCAATTTCAGGGTCTTTTCCAATGAGTCACTCTTGGCATCAGGTGGCTAAAGTTTCAGCTTTAGCAATAGTCCTTTCAATGAATATTCAGGATTGATTTCCTTTAGGACTGACTGGTCTGATCTCCTTGCAGTCTAAGGGTTTCTCAAGAGTCCTTTCCAGCACCACAGTTTGAAAGCAAAATTAAAAATACACTATAGCATTAAAAATAAATAACAATCGAAATGAAGAAAAATGAAAGGAAAAATGCCTCTGAAAGACAATGGTTATATAGTTATAGATATTGAAAAAATGAAAAGAATTATAATAAATTTGAGAAGTCTTCCAGTCAGGAGACAGAACCAGTGTTATTCTAACAGAGAACATTTAATATAAAGAACTGTAAATCAGGCATTAGAGTCCTGGAATCAAAAACAGGTCATTGAAGTATCATAGAGGTATTAAACACAGGAAACAATTATCACCCTGAGGGTGGAGAGACAAAGGGAAAATCTGATGTTGGTAAAATGTCGAAGCTTGAAGAAGGAAAACCCATCATGGAAGATCCAGAAATCTGAGCTGGGGTGCTAGCAGACCAGTGTTGGTACGTGTCAAGGGGTACACCAAGACTGGTTTGGGAGATTTGGGAAAATGCAAACTGGAGCCAACTGTTATTGCTATGGCTTAAATCAAACAAACAAACAAAAACCAACCTACTGCTATAGTGGTACTGATAGGAGCAGGAAGAAAAAGAAAAACAGGGACATTTTTCCATTGTTTTCTCCAGCTTTCTAGTTTCCCTCCAGGAAACTCTCCTTGTTGGCACAGCCTTAAAGGGAGCTGTCCGGCACAGGGGAAATGGGTTTGATATATCCCATGTCATGTTGCAAAGAATAGAACAGTAAGTTTTAAGCTGTCGGACACCAGGAGATTTATGTCAATACATATGGAAGTTGAGATGGAAGACATGATTTTTTTTTTGAAAAGTATAAATTACAAAAGGACCTCAGAAGTGGAATAAGAATTTAACAAGGTTAAGTGACATTAAGAAATTGAGTAAGTGCTTAAAGACTAACAGTTTGACACAACACACACACACACACACACACACAGACAAAACACAGCTCAGATGGTAAAGCATTTGCCTGCAATGCAGGAGACCTGGGTTCAATCCCTGGGTGGGGAAGATCCCCTGGAGAAGGAAATGGCAACCCACCCCAGTATTCTTGCCTAGAGAATCCCATGGACAGAGGAGCCTGGCAGGTCACAGTCCATGGGGTCACAGAGTCTGACACGACTGAGTGACAAAAGACGCAAAACACACACATCTACAGTCAGGAACTCTATTAAACCTTCTAAGCATATAAAAATCTGATGCTCTTTAAGTTACTCCAAAGCATAAATGAAAGAGGAAATTCTTCCCTGTTCCCTGTTTCCCTTCCTTCCATAGTGTAGCCCTAGGCACTGGTTCTGATGTTCAGATCCAG
The DNA here is from genome assembly GCF_027580195.1 of Bos mutus. Lineage (NCBI taxonomy): Eukaryota > Metazoa > Chordata > Mammalia > Artiodactyla > Bovidae > Bos > Bos mutus. The sequence continues at coordinate 126,682,261 of NC_091618.1, forward strand.
GCATACCATCTCCTCCTCACAGCCCTCTGTGGCTCCCTATTGCCCTCAGGAGAGTTTCAGCTCGTCAGCGTGTGATTCAGGACCTGCACACTTCCTCCAAGTTACCCTCATGTTCCAGCCATGAAATTACTTGCCAAAACACACAAGACCTTTCCCATTTTTGATCTTTGAGCAAAATGTTTTCCTTGCCCCAAAGACCACCCTTTCTTCAAGCACCAGTTACAATGCCCTCACCTCCCCCAAAGTCTTACCTTGCCAAGCAGAGCCTGGCTCCTTCCATGGATTCCTCCAACCCAGGTCCTGTCCTGTACTCCACAAAGCTCTGCCTCACTATTCCTCAACCCTTCCTCAACCTCCTTCAGGATCCCAGCAAATAACATACGGCTGGGCAGTGAGGGGGTCAGAGTGAATCAGTAACGTCCTGCATTGTGACCGCCTATGTTTATCATCCAACTCAAAGGGGTCTTGGATCAAACCAGTTTGTAGAAAATGTGAATTGTCTAGATTCTAGCCGCAGCTCCACTAGGTACTCATCAAAATATTTGGTCAGCTGCATTCCAACAACATCTGCTCTTCCTCTGTTGTTACTAGATACATTTATATTGATAAGTAAAGTAAGATTTCTATTCTCTTTTCTTTGCTAAGATACTACTACTATAAACTTGTATTAATAATGGGTTATGCATACCTAGGCTGGATTGATTAACTATCAAGCATGCAGCAGTTCTAAATTCTGGCTGCACATTAGCTTCATGTGTGGAACTTTAGAAAATGCTGAACTCCAGTGTGTGTACAAGACCAATTAAATCAGAAGCTCTAGGGGTGAGACTCAGGCCTCAGTATCTGCAGTAAATGCCTGTGAAGCCAAGGTTGCAGCTACTAAGTATAATCTTACCGTAGGAGGATTTTCAACTTTAGAAGTTTAGTGACTATCAGCCAAAGATCAGCAATTGAGCTAGAAATAAATATTTTTAATAGTAGTCACTTAATATTTTAACAATTTTAAATTATTTTCTTAATGCAGGATCTGTTAATAGCTTGAAACTTAACTGAACCAAACACAGATGCCACAATCGGTATTTTGTGAAGGGAATATTTTAGTATTGAAATGAAACTTTGTTTCCAAATTTTGAGTTAAGTTTATAAGATATCAGTTCAGTCCCTCAGTCAGGTCGGATTCTTTGCTACCCCATGGACCGCAGCACACCAGGCCTCTCTGTCCATCACCAACTCCTGGAGTTTACTCAAAATCGTGTCTGTTGAGTCGGTGATGCCCTCCAGCCATTTCATCCTCTGTCATCCCCTTCTCCTCCCACCTTCAATCTTTCCCCAAATCAGGGTCTTCTCTAATGACTCAGCTATTTGCATCAGGTGGTCAAAGTATTGGAGTTTCAATTTCAGCATCAGTCCTTCCAATAAATATTCAGGACTGATTTCCTTTAGGATGGACTGGTTGGATCTCCTTGCAGTCCAAGGGACTCTAAAGAGTCTTCTTCAACACCACAGTTCAAAAGCATCAATTTTTCAGCTCTCAGCTTTCTTTGTAGCCCAACTCTCACATCCATACATGACTACTGGAAAAACCACAGTTTTGACTAGATGGAGATTTGTTGACAAAGTAATGTCCCTGCTTTTTAATATGCTGTCTAGGTTGGTTATAGCTTTTCTTCCAAGGAATAAACATCTTTTAGTTTCATGGCTGCAGTCACCATCTGCAGTGATTTTGGAGCCCAAGAAAATAAAGTCTCACTTTTTCCAATGTTTCCCCATTGATTTCCCATGAAGTGATGGGACCAGATGCCATGATCTTCATTTTCTGAATGTTGAGCTTTAAGCCAACTTTTTCACTCTCCTCTTTCACTTTCATCAAGAGGCTCTTTAGTTCTTCTTCACTTTCTGCCATAAGGGTGGTGTCATCTGCATATCTGAGGTTGTTATTGATATTTCTCCCGGAAATCTTGATTCCAGCTTGTGCTTCATCCAGTCTGGCATTTTGAATGATGTACTTTGCATATAAGTTAAATAAGCAGGGTGACAATACACAGCCTTGACATACTCCTTTTCCTATTTGGGACCAGTCTGTTGTTTCATGTCTAGTTCTAACTGTTGCTTCTTGACCCGCATACAGATTTCTCAGGAGACAGGTCAGGTGGTCTGCAATTCCCATGTCTTTCAGAATTTTCCACAGTTTGTTGTGATGCACATAGTCAAAGGCTTTGGCATAGTCAATAAAGCAGAAATAGATGTTTTTCTGGAACTCTCTTGCTTTAAAAAATTTATTTATTTTAATTGGAGGCTAATTACTTTACAATATTGTGGTGGTTTTTGCCATACATGGACATGAATCAGCCATGGGTGTACATGTGTGCCCCATCCTGAACCCCCTCCCATGTCCCTCCCCCACCTCCCAGGGTCATCCCAGTACACCAGCCCTGAGCACCCTGTATTATGCATCGAACCTGGACTGGTGATCTATTTCACATATGGTAATTTACATGTTTCAATGGTGTTCTCTCAAATCATTCTACCCCCACCTTCTCCCACAGAGTCCAAACAATTAAAAATCTAAATGTAAGACCAGAAACTGTAAAACTCTTAGAGGAAAACATAGACAAAACACTCTCTTGCTTTTTCTATGATCCAACAGATGTTGGCAATTTGATCTCTGGTTCCTCTGCCTTTTCTAAAACCATCTGGAAGTTCACGGTTCACATACTGTTGAAGCCTGGCTTGGAGAATTTTGAGCATTACTTTACTAGCCTGTGAGATGAGTGCAATTGTGCGGTAGATTGAGCATTCTTTGGCATTACCTTGCTTTGGGATTGGAATGAAACTGAACTTTTACAGTCCTGTGGCCACTGTTGAGTTTTCCAAATTTGCTGGTATATTGAGTTCAGCCCTTTCACAACATCATCTTTTAGGATTTGAAATAGCTCAATTGGAATTCCATCACCTCCACTAGCTTTGTTCATAGTTATACTTCCTAAGGCCCATTTGACTTCATATTCTAGGATGTCTGGCACTAGGTGAGTGATCACACCATCGTGATTATCTGGGTCATGAAGATCTTTTTTGTGTAGTTCCTCTGTGTATTCTTTCCACCTGTTCTTAATATCTTCTGCTTCTGTTAGGTCCATACCATTTCTGTACTTTATTGTGCCCATCTTTGTATAGTTTTTTTTATTAAACACTTTAAATGAGCATTAAAAATATTATTTTTCTCTGATTTTAGTCAAATCCTTAGGATCACAAAAAGTGCCTGGTGGCTCAGTGGTAAAGATCCACCTACCAATGCAGGAAACACAGCAGATGAAGGCCCCTCCCTGGGTTGGGAAGATCCCCCTGGAGGAGGAGATGGCAACCCACTCTGGTATTCTTGCCTGGGAAATCCCATGAACAGAGGAGCCTGGTGGTCTATAGTCTGTGGGGTTGCAAGAGTCAGACACAACTTAGTGATTAAACAAATTATAAGTATACACAATAGTTAATTTTGTGTGTAAACTTGGCTAGGCCACAGTATCCAGATACCTGATCATACACATACAGTCTAGATGCTACTGTGAAGGTATTTTTCAGATGAGATTGACATTTATTTAATAGACTTTGAGTAAAACAGATTACCCTCCATTATATGGGTGGGCCTCATCCAATTAGCTTAAGGCCTTAAGAGAAAAAATATGGTGTCTTGAGGAAGAGCAAATTCTGCCTCCACACTCTTCAGTCTTAGCCATAACATCAGCTTTTTTCTGGGTCCCCAGTCTGACAGCCTGTGCTGCAGATTTTGGATTTTCCATCCTCTACAATTATGTGAGCCTATTCCTAAAGATAAATCTCTCTCTTTATGTTACATACACATCATACTAGTTGTGTTTCTCTGGAGAACTCTTTATAATGCAGTATATTTAAATGGGAGGCAATTGTTACTATAGCTCAGTTGACAAGTTGTGTCCGACTCTTTCAGACTCCATGGACTGCAACAAGCCAGGTTTTCCTGTCCTTCATCATCTCCCAGAGTTTGCTCAAACTCATGTCCATTGAGTTGGTGAAAGTGAAAGTGAAAGCTGACTCCCCAAGGACTATGCAGTCCACAGAATTCTCTAGGTCAGAATACTGGAGTGGATAGCTTTTCTCTTCTTCAGGCTTCCCTGATAGCTCAGTTAGTAAAGAATTCACTTGCAGGAGACCCCAGTTCTATTCCTGGGTTAGGAAGATCCCTGGAGAAGGGATAGGCTACTCACTCCAGTATTCTTGGGCTTCCCTCTTGGCTCAGCTGGTAAAGAATCCACCTGCAATGCAGGAGACCTGGCTACCCACTCCAGTATTCTGGCCTAGAGAATTCCATGGACTGTATGGTCCATGGGGTCACAAAGAGTTGGACATGGCTGAGCGACGTTCACTTCCCTTCTCCAGGGGATTTTCCCAACCCAGGGATGGAACCCAGATCTCCTGCGTTGCAGGTGGATTCTTTACCAGCTAAGTTACAAGGGAAGCCCAAGAATACTGGAGTGGGTAGCCGATCCCTTCTGCAGGAGATCTTCCTGACCCAGGAATCGAACCGGAGTCTCCTGCATTGCAGGTGGATTCTTTACCAACTGAATCATCAGGGAAACCCCTGAGTAGGTGATGCTGACTGCTGGAAAAACCATAGCTTTGACTATACAGACCTTTGCAGGCAAAGCAATGTCTCTGCTTTTTAATACACTGTCTGGGTTTGTCATCGCAATTTTTCCAAGGAGCAAGTGTCTTTTAATTTATTGGCTGCAGTCACCGTGCAAAGTGATTTTGGAGCCCAAGGGAAAAAACATAGGTTTGACTACAGGGACTTTTGTCAGCAAAGTGACATCTCTGATTTTTAATATGCTGTCTATGTTTGTCATAGCTTTCCTTCCAAGGAGTAAATACCACCAGACAGATCCATAAGTGACTATTGTTTCTGTTTTGGCCCAGGTGCTTCATTCTTTCTGGAGTTATTGCCCTTCACTCTTTCCCGATAGCATATTGGACACTTTTTGCCTTGGGGCGCTCATCATCTGATGTCATATCTTTTTGCCTTTTCATATTGTCCATGGGGTTTTTGCAGCAAGAATACTGGTTTGTATTCCCTCCTCCTGTGGACCATATTTTGTCAGAACTCTTCACTATGACCCATCCATCTTGGGTGGCCCTGCATGGCATGGCTCACAGCTTCATTGGCTTATGCAAGTCCCTTTGCCATGGACAAGGCTGTGATCCATGAAGCGGGGAGAGGCAATTAATCAACTCTAAATGTTATTCTCATTCTCAACCCAAACCCTATCCCTAATGTTTTCCAGTATAACTACAAATTAAAATTGGTAGACTTTTTTTCTCTTGTCAAAAGTATGAGATCAGTGTCTCTAATTCAGGATGTTTGATGTTTTGGGCTACATATAAGGCCCGATTCTCAAGGTATTAGTTTTGCCATCAAGGACAGCTCCTGGTTTTAGAAAGTTTGTGGCTCTGAGTGTTTTTTTCTGAGAGGAGAATTTTCAAGGCTTGACATAAATATTCTGATGCATTTTAGGAAGAGAATAGGAGTCAGGGATTGCTTAAGTTTGTTTTGCTTTTTAAATATTTGTGTGTATTTTGTATTTTCTTGTTGTGTACTCAAAAAGTTTCCAGTTATTCACTATTCTGTTTATCTTAAAAGGAATGCAAAACTATTCCAGTTACAAAGGTAATTACACTTCTGTTTACACAAAACAGTAAAAAGGATGAAGCAAATTTACATGAGGACATGAAGTGGGGAAATGAATATACTTTGAGTTGAATCTGTTTTTTAAATTTGAGATCTTCTGAATGAAAGTTTTGGGGCCTTTGGCCAATCACTTAACTAACTACTTCCATTTTTCAGTCCAGTCTGTTTTCTTTCAAGGAGCGTTTCTCAAACTGGTTGAACCATACCTTCTTTTGATATCTTAGGTGGTTTGGGATGCTATAACAGAATACCATAGAAGGATGGCTTATAAACAACAGGAATCTATTTATCATTGTTCTGGAGGCTGGAAGTCTAAGATCAGGTTTGCCAGTATGGTTGGGTTCTGATGAGGGCCCACTTCCTGGCTCATGGAGAGCTGTCTGCTTCCCTGGTGGCTCAGAGGTTAAAGCGTCTGCCTGCAATAAGGGAGACCTGGGTTCGATCCCTGGGTCGGTAAGATCCCCTGGAGAAGGAAATGGCAATCCACTCCAGTATTCTTGCCTGGAGAATCCCATGGACGGAGGAGCCTGGTGGGCTACAGTCCACGGTGTCGCAAAGAGTTGGAGATGACTAAGCGACTTTACTTTCACTTTCACATGTCAGGAGGGACAATGGAGTTCTCTGGGTTCTCTTTTATAAAGGAATTAATCCTATTCATGAGGGCTTCAAGCTCATATCCTACCATTTTCACAAGGCTCACGTCCTATCACCTAATACCATTAGGTTAGGATTTCAACATATGAATTTTAGGGTGCATAAATATTCAGCCTATAACACATACTCTCTTTTGCTCAGTATGTAAATCTGACAAACCACTCTATTTCATTCCACCTGCTTCTTCTGGGGCTATACTTCATAAGTTGACAATCTCTCTGGTTGGGGGAGAGAGAAAGACGATAAAATCAAGATAAATCTGGGAATTTTGTCAACCATTATTTCCTGTAGCTTGTATTAACAAGAAAACGAATCATTTTCAGATGGACATGTTTTGGGGATGTCCATCACTTCCCAAAGCCTGATACCTATTATGTTTAAAATTACAGAAGAAAGATTTCCTAATAATCTCAGCCTAGGATAGAAGCCAGTAATTCTTTCAGCATGTTTAGATAGAAAATATTTGCTAGCAATAGATTAGATTGATCTTTCTCTGGACAAAGATTTTACACGCCAAGACAGAACACAATAGTTTTGTCTCCCTCTCTTCTCCACCTTTAGGATAGGAGGTTTTTCCCTCCTTTCTTATCCAGTCCCATATCCAGCTATAGTACCTGGCAAAAGAGAAGGTCCACACAACACTAGCTTAAATTCTTATGTTAAAGGAAGAGGAATATTGTTGGGAAGTGCCTAATAGATCTCAGAACTGGGGAGGGCAGAGGGAGGAACGAGAATCAAGAAGAAAACTGCAGAGAGCTGGGGCTAGGAATTGTGTTCCCCCGGTTCTGAACCATCTGCGCGAATTTGTTGACCATGCAGGTTCCTAAGCCTCGGGTCCAGGCCTTCTAAACCCGAGTTTCTGAGGAGGCTTAGAAATCTACATTTTATGAAAGTGTTATTTAAGAAATATTTGTCTAAGAGTAAAGCAAGGTAGAACTCAGCATATGTCGATTAAACTAGATAAATCACTCCTTTCTGAAGATTATGATTCTTTGAAGTTAAAGTCTCATCAAACATCTTCCTAATTCCACTTGTACGAACAACTAAAAGTCTTTGTGTGTGTGTGTGTATTAAATAACCCTCTTTTCTATGCTATGCTATATGTGGCATAGTAGGAAAATAACTTCTAATTATGTGAGAAGTTGAGTCTTGATGCCCTAAAAGTCAGAAACTTTGCATATATTCAACATTCTTTGTTGGTTTTATTTTCTCAAATACTGTCTAATAATCTTATTTCCCTTATTTAGCTCTTCCTGAGAATCATAGGGAATGGATAAAGCAGATGTGTCTTATTTTTTTCTTCATAAATTTATGCATTTTGTGCTCTCCAGTTTCAATGCTAATGCTGACTTTTTTGCAAGTAAAATAATTCATTTCAAAATATTTTAAAAATTTTACTTTGACTTGTTTTCACCACGACTGCTGCCATTTCTGTGTTAACAATTGCCAAACATCTCTTTACAGAAAACATTTAAGCAGCACACATTAAACTGTTTCTTTTAAAATTTTAAGTAATATTTTTCCTTTCATAAAATCCTGGTATTGTAGTTATTTAAAAAATCTGAAAAGCATAAAGAAGTAAATTAAAATGACCTGTAAATTACATCATAGACTTTCAACATGTATTTTTATTTGTATGTCTATTCATATACATATATGCATACATTATCCATAAATATTCCCATATTACCAAACATATATAGTAAGGTTGTAATGTACTATAAAAAATTCTGATTCTTTTTAACTATCAGGTGATGGGCGTTTTTACATGCCACTTAAAGTCCTCCTAAAGTTCTATGTTTGTGTGTGCATGCTCAGTTGCTCAGTCATCTGACACTTTGTGACCTCATGCATTGCAGCCCACCAAGTTCCTCTATCCATGGAATTTTCCAAACAAGAATATTGGAGTAGGTTGCCATTTTCTATTTCAGGGAATCTTCCCAGCCCAGGGATAAAAACCTTATCTCTTGCGTCTCCTGCATTGGCAGGTGGATTCTCTACCCCGCATCACCTGGGAAGCACACAGTCTCACATTTAGTGACTATATAATATTCCATCACATGGTTTTTTTTTTTTTTTTTAACACATTTCCATAAAAATATACAATTAGAGTTCTCAATATAGTAACAATTAAAGAATGTATTAGATTCAGTTCAGTCAGTTCAGTTGCTCAGTCGTATCTAACTCTTTGCGACCCCATGGATGGCAGCACATCAGGCTTCCACGTCCATCATCAACTCCTGAAGCCTATTAAAACTCATCCACTGAGTCGGTGATGCCATCCAACCATCTCATCCTCAGTTGTCCTCTTCTCCTCCCACCTTCAATCTTTCCCAGCATCATGATCTTTTCAAATGAGTTGGTTCTTCGTGTCAGTGGCCAAAACATTGGAGTTTCAGGTTCAGCATCAGTCCCTCCAATGAACACCCAGGACTGATCTCCTTTAGGATGGACTGGTTTCATCTCCTTGCAGTCCAAGGGACTCTCAAGAGTCTTCTCCAACACCACAGGTAAAAAGCATCAATTCTTTGGTGCTCAGCTTTTCTTATAGTCTAACTCTCACATCCATACATGACTACTGGAAAAACCATAGCTTTGACTAGATGAAGCTTTGTTGACAAAGTAATGCCTCTGCTTTTTAATATGCTGTCTAGGTTGGTCATAGCTTTTCTTCCAAGGAATAAGTGTCTTATAATTTCATGGCTCCAATCAATATCCACAGTGATTTTGGAGCTCCCAAAATAAAGTCTCTATTTCTGTTGTTTCCCCATCTATTTGCTATGAAGTGATGGGACCAGATGCCATAATCTCAGTTTTCTGAATGTTGAGTTTTAAGCCAACTTTTTCACTCTCCTCTTTCACTATCATCAAGAGGCTCTTTAGTTCTTCACTTTCTGCCATTAAGGGTGGTGTCCTCTTCATATATGAGGTTATTGATATTCCTCCCAGCAATCTTGATTCCAGCTTGTGCTTCATCCAGCCCGGCATTTCACATGATGTGCTCTGCATATAAGTTAAACAAGCAGGGTGACAGTATATAGCCTTAACGTACTCCTTTCCCTATTTGGAACCAGTCTGTTGTTCCATGTCCAGTTCTAACCGTTGCTTCTTGACCTGCATACAGATTTCTTAGGAGGCAGGTCAGGTGGTTTGGTATTCCTATCTCTTTAAGAATTTTCCACAGTCTGTTGTGATCCACACAGTCAAAGGCTTTGGCATAGTCAATAAAGCAAAAGTAGATGTTTTTCTGGAACTCTCTTGCCTTTTCTATGATTCAACAGACGTTGGCAATTTGATCTCTGGTTCCTCTCCTTTTTCTAAATCCAGCTTGAACATCTGGAAGTTCACCTTTCACATACAGTTGAAGCCTGGCTTGGAGAATTTTGAGCATTATTTTACTAGTGTGTGAGATGAGTGCAGTAACCGCTCCTTGGATGTGGGGTTGCTCCTCTTGGCCGCCATCCCTGGCCTCGGGCATGGGGTAGCTCCTCCCGGCCACTGCCCCTGACCTCGGATGTGGGGTAGCTCCTCTTGGCTGCTCCTGCGTCGTCCCAGCCTGGCACTCTCGGCCGCCGCCCCTACCCGGACCTGGGAAAGATTAGAGATTTCTTTAAGAAAATTAGAGCTACCAAGGGAAAATTTCATACAAAGATGCCCTGATAAAGGATAGAAATGATATGGACCTAACAGAAGCAGAAGATCTTAAGAAAAGGTGGCAAGAATACACAGAAGAACTGTACAAAAAAGATCTTCATGACCCAGATAATCACGATGGTGTGATCACTCACCTAGAGCCAGACATCCTGGAATGTGAAGTCAAGTGGGCTTTAGAAAGCATCACTACGAACAAAGATAGAGGAGGTGATGGAATTCCCTTTGAGCTAGTTCAAATCCTGAAAGATGATGCTGTGAAAGTGCTGCACTCAATATGCCAGCAAATTTGGAAAACTCAACAGTGGCCACAGGACTGGAAAAGGTCAGTTTTCATTCCAATCCCAAAGAAAGGCAATGCCAAAGAATGCTCAAACTACTGCACAATTGCACTCATCTCACATACTAGTAAAGTAATGCTCAAAATTCTCCAAGCCAGGCTTCAGCAATACATGAACCGTGAACTTCCAGATGTTCCAGCTGGTTTTAGAAAAGGCAGAAGAACCAGAGATGAAATTGCCAACATCCTCTGGATCATCAAAAAAGCAAGAGAGTTCCAGAAAAACATCTGTTTCTGCTTTATTGACTATGCCAAAGCCTTTGACTGTGTGGATCACAATAAACTGTGGAAAATTCTGAAAGAGATGGGAATATCAGACCACCTGACCTGCCTCTTGAGAAATCTATATGCAGGTCAGGAAGCAACAGTTAGAACTGGACATGGAACAACAGACTGGTTCCAAATAGGAAAAGGAATACGTCAAGGCTGTATATGTCACCCTGCTTATTTACCTTATATGCAGAGTACATCATGAGAAGCTCTGGGCTGGATGAAGCACAAGCTGGAATCAAGATTGCTGGGAGAAATATCAATAACCTCGGAAATGCAGATGACACCACCCTTATGGCAGAAAGTGAAGAGGAACGAAAAAGCCTCTTGATGATAGTAAAAGAGGAGAGTGAAAATGTTGGCTTAAAGCTCAACATTCAGAAAACTAATATCATGGCATCTGGTCCCATGGGAAATAGATGGGGAAGCAGTGGAAACAGTGGCAGACTTTATTTTCTTGGGCTCCAAAATCACTGCAGATGGTGACTGCAGCCATGAAATTAAAAGACCCTTACTCTTGGAAGGAAAGTTATGACCAACCTAGATAGTATATTCAAAAGCAGAGACATTACTTTGCCAACAAAGGTCCATCTAGTCAAGGCTATGGTTTTTCCATTGGTCATGTATGGATGTGAGAGTTGGACTGTGAAGAAAGCTGAGCATCAAAGAATTGATGCTTTTGAACTGTGGTGTTGGAGAAGACTCTTGAGAGTCCTTTGGACTGCAAGGAGATCCAACCAGTCCATTCTAAAGATCAGTCCTGGGATTTCTTTGGGCGGAATGATGCTAAAGCTGAAACTCCAGTACTTTGGCCACCTCATGCAAAGAGTTGACTCATTGGAAAAGACTCTGATGCTAGGAGGGATTGGGGGCAGGAGGAGAAGGGGACGACAGAAGATGAGATGGCTGGATGGCATCACTGACTCGATGGACGTGAGTCTCAGTGAACTCTGGGAGTTGGTGATGGACAGGGAGGCCTTGCGTGCTGCAATTCATGGGGTCACAAAGAGTTTGACACTACTGAGCAACTGAACTGAACTCAACTGAGAATAGTGAAATTGTGCAGTAGTTTCAACTTTCTTTGGCATTGCCTGTCTTTGAGATTGGAATGAAAACTGATCTTTTCCAGTCCTGTGGCCACTGCTGAGCTTTCCAGAATGCTGGCATATTGAGTGCAGTGCTTTCATAGCATCATCTTTTAGGATTTGAAATAGATCAACTGGAATTACATTACCTCCATTAGCTTTGTTCATAGTGATGCTTCCTAAGGCCCACTTACTTCACATTCCAGGATGTCTTCCTCTAGGTGAGTGATCACTCTGTCATGATTATCTTGGTTGTGAAGATCTTTTTTGTATAGTTCTTTGTATTCTTGTCACCTCTTCTTAATATCTTCTGCTTCTGTTAGGTCCTTTTCTGTCCTTTATTGTGCTCATCTTTGTATTAGGTGGTTGGCTCAAAGGCCTCTGTGAGTCTATATCTATTATCATATATGTGTTAGAATTGTTTCCTCTGTTTTCCAGAAATAGCAGTCTGTGGAAGGCAAAAGCCATTAGTAAGTTTATCTCTAAAGCAGAGTCTCAGCCTGTGCACTGCTGACATTTTTGGCTTTATGGCTGGATAAGTCTTTATTGTGAAGTGCTGTCTCATGCATTGTAGGATATTTGGCACCATTCTTTGCCTCTACTCTGATGTCAGTAAGCACCACCCATCTTCTATTCAGTGTGGGGGAACTATATATAGTAGGTTGAGAACCATTGTTCAAAGCAGTTGGTGTTGAGCTGTCTGTACTCATGAATCCATGCAAGCTGTGTAAATGAGTTTATCTGTCAAGTGGGTCCTTGAAAGATGAAACAATAAGTTGGAGAACTACTGTTAATGAAGTTAAACTCATATTTATGAGATCTCTTTGAGCAAGGTCATTATCTATATATGTTATGTACCACATAAATCCAGGCTCCACCATTCAAAGCACCTCTGAAACTGTGATATCAGCTGGAGTTGGGCAGAATTCTGCTATAGCCCTGGGACAGTCACCTGAACTGTAGTCTCTCATCTTTTGACACTGCTGTATCTAAGTGTTCTAATTTCAGTGACTCTTTTTCTTGAAAATTTATTAATACTGACCAAAATTTCCTTTCACATTTTAATGTGTGATTTTTTTTTTCACCATGTCTCACATAGGATGTGCCTAGTTAAAAAATTATTCCCTGGGTATATTTCTTGATGCATCTTAGGAGCCTTCCTTTTAACAAGTGCCTATTAAGATGTGTGAACCAGTATTGGAGGCACTGGAAATACTGGAAATAAGATAATGTAGTTTTAGAGATGGTTGGATAGTTTCACCAACTCAATGAACATGAGTTTGAGCAAACTCTGGGAGACTGTGAAGGACAAGGAAGCCAGGCATGCTACAGTCCATGGGGTTGCAAAGAGTTGTACATGACTTAGGGACTAAAAATCAACAACTTGAAATATGGGTCATGGAAGCTGGCAGAAGTTAAATAAACAACATATACATTGTCCAATTAAATAACTTACTAATAAAAGGACAAACCGTTAAGGGAGGGAAGAATTCTGACAGATATGGTTAGAAAATGAGTCTTAGGATTGGTATTTGAATAGAAATTACAAGATGATTAGAAATTTTTTTTAAAAAAACATTTTGATAGTTTGGAATGTTTGTGTAAAATTTGGGAGAAGGTAAAGAAAAGCTGAGGGAATGCTATGGTAATAGAAACTTGATGATTGGCAACAGTACCGATTCTTATCTGGGAATCTCTGTCTTCAGTCCTTAAGACTGGTGGGACTCCAGCCTGGTCCAGAGTGAGGCATAAGATCCAACCCCTCATAATCCCTGCATTGCATTTTCCTATAGTGATAGGTTGAGGACTGACATGGGACTCAATCAAAACCATCCAGAGGCAATGCAACTTTTGCTAACTTATATATTTTATGATGAGGGGAACCTAGATACAAAGCTACAGAGCATGTTCCAGGAACTAGAATGTGGTTGGTGAAGAGATGAATTATAAGAATGATGATTCACTGTAGATATTAAAAATTGTTACACAGATCCATTTTCTCCCACTCCTGTTCATTGTCCTGACTTACTATGTACCTACTGAGTATATGATTTTAGCACGAATGTTCAAATTGTTAAAAGGTGAACTGAGGCATATTGAAAACTTTAAGAGTTTATTTGGGCAAAAGTTGATTCAAAGTGGGCAACGTTGAAAAGGTGGTTAGGAAGGTTATACCCATAGTAGCTCAGGGAAGGACTTCTGTAGAGAAAAAGTAGAAGCAAAGCAATGAAATTATTCAAAGCTTCAATTAAGCTATGGCTTAAGTGTTTGTCTTAGTTGGAAAACCTTAATTGGCTCTTTGTGATTGGTTGTCCTTAGGTTTTGATTTCTTAACCTGGAGGCATTTACAGGATTAAGACTTTATTTTGCTTATTTGGCCATTAAAGTGAATTAGAACTGCCTCCATGTAATGGCCTCCTTGTTTAATTTAACAATATTTATCAGATAATTAAGTGAAAGATAAATCTTTTTAACAATAATTTTTTACAATATTAAATTTGATTCAGGTGTATGTAAGTCAAAATGGAAAAGTACAGTGGCCCTGGTTTAATTTGATGATCTTAGCATTAATGGGAAATGTCATTTGGGCTTATGCCTTTAGTAAGAATTGACCATCTTCATGATTCTTATTTTCACTTTTAATCAAATGAGTGATGGGAAGATTAAGATTGAAGGGAGTCCAGTGATTGTCAAAGGTAAGCAAGATGACAAAGATGAATGCATGGTATCTCAGAACTTAAGACTATTTGATGATATTTTCCCATCCAGCTCCATGGGTGATAATGCAGCATGAATTTATAGTTCACTCGTGACAATATAGTAGACTTAAGAACAATAAAAATATTTGTAAAACTTTTAACTTTTCTGATTGAATGTCAGCATAATAATATGGATTTGGATAATAATAATAATAATTTGGATTAATTGCTTGATGCCAGTGAAATCTATGTAGCACATGATTTCACTGTAATGAACTATACAACTATACAACCAAAACTGTAATGAACTATACAACCAAACTATAGCTCGTGATGAAAGGGTGTGTGCTACAGTATGAAGAGCATAGGAATCTGGAATCCTAGCTCCCAATTTTGATTTCACTACCAACACACTAGCTGATATTGGTTCTTTATTCCCGAATACACATGTAAAATATAGATAAAAATATCCAAGAATTTTTATGTGAAGAAAATATATGCAATGTTGGTTAAGAAATGTGAGCTACATAGAATTATAATTATTATGAATTATTTTTTACACCAGTAAAAGGAAATAAGTGACCAGTTAAGAGAATCTCTAAATAACTTTTCCCATACATTATGTATTGTGACAATTTGATGTAGTGATTACAGAAAGAATTTTTTTCATGAGACTTCTCAGCCCCATTAGAAGGGCCCATTTGTTTTACATTATTCTTTTATTTCAGAATGGAAACAACCAAAGTATCATGCAGCCAAAGAATGATGTCATAACTCTGAGTATTGCTCTGTACACTATTTCAAATTAGAATTAGCCATTTAATCACAGAATTTCAATTCTGGAAGGCAATCTTTAGATCATTTTGTTAAGCAATTTACAAATGAGGAAACAAAAGATGAAAGAAGATTTAATAATTTGTTATAGATCTTCCAGATATCCTTGATTTACAATTTGTTTTTTTTTATTGTAAAATAAAGGTTAATTATATTTTGAGTTTATTATCCACCAAATTTAAAGATACTTAGATTCAATTTTTTGGATAGCTAAAAAAAGTGCTCAGAATTTGGTGATATCCTGTAGTCAACTTAGATATATATGCCTTTTAGTAGAATATTTACAGTTCATTACAACAACTCTCAGGCTTCCCTGGTATCTCAGTTGGTAAATAATCTACCTGCAATGCAGAAGACCCTGGTTCAATTCCTGAGTTGGCAAGATCCCCTGGAAAAGGGATAGGATACTCACTCCAGTATTCTTGGGCTTTCTTGATGACTCAGATAGTAAAGAATCTGCCTGCAATGTGGGAGACCTAGGTTCAATCCCTGGGTTGGGAAGATCCCCTGGAAAAGGAAATGGCAACCCAATCTGGTATTCTTGCCTGGGAAGTCCCCATGGACAAAGGAACCTGACAGGCTACAGCCCATGGGGTTGCAAAGAGTCAGACATGACCGAGCAACTTTCACAAACACACACCACAACTCTCAGGCGATTATATCATCAATGGTCTGTCAATTTTGTACTGTGGTTTCAGTGAAAGGAACAGATTTGAGATAGCATTTCACTGATTCCTAGAATCTAGTATATTGATTGGAGAAGGCAATGGCAACCCACTCCAGTACTCTTGTATGGAAAATCCCATGGATGGAGGTGCCTGGTGGGCTGCAGTCCATGGGGTCGCTAGGAGTCGGACACGACTGAGTGACTTCACTTTGTTTTTTCACTTTCATGCATTGGAGAAGGAAATTGCAACCCACTCCAGTGTTCTTACCTGGAGAATCCCAGGGACAGGGGAGCCTGGTGGGCTGCTGTCCATGGGGTCGCACAGAGTCGGACACGACTGAAGCGACTTAGCAGCAGCAGTATATTGATTGGACAGAAATCATAGATGCAACAGGCTACTTTTCAGGGGTTTATTCCTTGGAAGAAAAGTTATGACCAACCTAGATAGCATATTCAAAAGCAGAGACATTACTTTGCCAACAAAGGTTCGTCTAGTCAAGGCTATGGTTTTTCCTGTGGTCGTGTATGGACGTGAAAGTTGGACTGTGAAGAAGGCTGAGTGCCGAAGAATTGATGCTTTTGAACTGTGGTGTTGGAGAAGACTCTTGAGAGTCCCTTGGACTGCAAGGAGATCCAACCAGTCCATTCTGAAGGAGATCAGCCCTGGGATTTCTTTGGAAGGAATGATGCTAAAGCTAAAACTCCAGTACTTTGGCCACATCATGTGAAGAATTGACTCATTGGAAAACACTCCGATGCTGGGAGGGATTGGGGGCAGGAAGAGAAGGGGACGACAGAGGGTGAGATGGCTGGATGGCATCACTGATTCAATGGACATGAGTCTGAGTGAACTGTGGGAGTTGGTGATGGACAGGGAGGCCTGGCGTGCTTCGATTCATGGGGTCGCAGAGTTAGACACGTCTGAGCAACTGAACTGAACTGAACTGACTGATGCTTATCTTACTCAGATCTGATTCTAATTTAAAAAAATGTGTAGTGAATGTTGAGAAAAGGGTTTCCTTGTGCAATGTTGGTGGGAATGTAAATTGGTGCAGCCACTATGGAAAACAGAATGAATATTCCTCAGAAAGCTAAAAATATGGCCCAGCAATTTTACTCCTGGGTATTTATCCAAAAAAGCAAAACACTAATTAGAAAAGATATATGCACCCCTATGTTCATATTGCAGCACTATTCACAATAGTAAAGACATGGAAACAACCTAAATACCTATCAATAGAAGAAAAGGAAGATGTGGTATACCTACAGAATGGACCATTCAGTTCAGTTCAGTCGCTCAGTCATGTCTGACACTTTGCGACCCCATGAACCGCAGCACGCCAGGCCTCCCTGTCCATCACCAACTCCCGGAGCCCACCCAAACCCATGTCCCTTGAGTCGGTGAGGCCATCCAACCATTTCATCTTCTGTGGTCCCCTTCTCGTCCTGCCCTCAATCTTTCCCAGCATCAGGGTCTTTTCAATTGAGTCAGCTCTTCACATCAGGTGACCAAAGTGTTGGAGTTTCAGCTTCAACATTCCTCCAATGAACACCCAGGACTGATCTCCTTTAGGATGGACTGGTTGGATCTCCATGCAGTCCTAGGGACTCTCAAGAGTCTTCTCCAACACCACAGTTCAAAAGCATCAATTCTTTGGTGCTCAGCTTTCTTTATGATCTGACTCTTATATCCATACATAACTACTGGAAAAACCAGAGCTTTGACTAAACAGACGGACCTTTGTTGGCAAAGTAATGTCTCTGCTTTTGAATATGCTATCTAGGTTGGTCATAACTTTCCTTCCAAGGAGTAAGCGTCTTTTAATTTCATGGCTACAATCACCATCTGCAGTGATTTTGGAGCCCAAGAAAATAAAGTCTGACACGGTTTCCACTGTTTCCCCCTCTATTTCTCATGAAGTGATGGGACCAGATGCCATCATCTTAGTATTCTGAATGTTGAGCTTTAAGCTAACTTTTTCATTCTCCTCTTTCACCTTCATCAAGAGGCTTTTTAGTTCCTTTTCACTTTCTGCCATAAGGGTGGTATCATCTGGATATCTGAGGTTATTGATATTTCTCCCGGCAATCTTGATTCCAGCTTGTGCTTCTTCCAGCCCCATATTTCTCATGATGTACTCTGCATATAAGTTAAATAAGCAGGGTGACAATATGCAACCTTGACGTACTCCTTTTCATATTTGGAACCAGTCTGTTTACTCTATGTCAATTATGTCCTAAAAATTGGAAGAAAAACTTATAAATTTAAAATATGAGTCCAAGTTTTGCAGTAATTAATTAGGGGTCTTTTCAGAGGTCAGAAACCATGGTAATCAGCTTTACGCAAAAACTCACTGCATTTCCCATTGCTTAAAAATTATGGGTGAACCAGAAAATTACTAGAGCTAATCAATGAATATGGGAAAGTTGCAGGATATAAAATTAGTACGCAGAAATCTCTTGCATTCCTATACACTAACAGTGAGAAAATAGAAAGAGAAATTAAGGAAACAATGCCATTCACCATTGCAATGAAAAGAATAAAACACTTAGGAATAAATCTACCTTAAGAAACAAAAGACCTATATTTAGAAAACTATAAAACACTGATGAAATAAATTAAAAATGACACCAATAGATGGAGAAATATACCATGTTCATGAATCAGAAGAATCAATATAGTGAAAATGAGTATACCTTCTCCCACATAGTGCAAGAGTCTTCTTTATATCTGCATCTCTTTTGCTGTTTCATACTAAAACAATCTACAGATTCAGTACAATCCCTATCAATCTATGAATGGTATTTTTCACAGAGCTAGAACAAATAATTTCACAATTTGTATGGAAATACACAAACTTCAAATAGCCAAAGCAATCTTGAGAAAGAGGAATGGAACTGGAGGAATCAACCTGCCTGACTTCAGAGTATACTATACTATAAAGCTACAGTCATCAAGACAGTATGGTACTGGCACAAAGAGAGAAATATAAATCAAAGAAACAAAATAAAAATCCCAAAGGTAAATCCACGCACCTATGGACACCTTATCTTTGACAAAGGAGACAAAAATATACAATGGAGAAAAGACAGTCTCTTTAACAAGTGGTGCTGGGAAAACTGATCAACCACCTGTAAAAGAATGGCACTAGAACACTTTCTAACACCGCACACAGAAATAAACTAAAAATGGATTAAAGATCTAAATGTGAGACCAGAAACTATAAAACTCTTAGAGGAAAACATAGGCAAAACACTCTCTGACATAAATCACAGCAGGATCCTCTGTGACCCACCTCCCAGAGTAATGGAAATAAAAGAAGAAATAAACAGATGGGACCTAATTAAACTTAAAAGCTTTTTCACAATGAAGGAAACTATAAGCAAGGTGAAAAGACAGCCTTCAGAATGGGATAAAATAATAGCAAATGAAGCAATTGATGAAAAATTAATCTCAAAAATATACAAGCAGCTCATGCAGCTCAATACCAGAAAAATAAACTACCCAATCAAAAAATGGTCCAAAGAACTAAACAGACATATCTCCAAAGAAGACATACAGATGCCTAACAAACACGTGAAAAGATGCTCAACATCATTTATTATCAGAGAAATGCAAATCAAAACCACAATGAGGTACCATCTCACGCTTGTCAAAATCACTGCTATCAAAAAGTCTACAAATAATAAATGCTAGAGAGGGTGTGGAGAAAAGGGAACCCTCTTACACTGTTGGTGGGAATGCAAACTAGTATAGCCACTATGGAGAACAGTGTGGAGATTCCTTAAAAAACTGGAAATAAAACTGCCTTATGACCCAATAATCCCACTGCTGGGCATAGACACCGAGGAAACCAGAATTGAAAGAGACACGTGTAACCCAATGTTCATCACAGCACTGTTTATAATAGCCAGGACATGGCAGCAACCTAGATGTTCATTAGCAGACAAATGGATAAGAAAGCAATGGTACATATACACAATGAAATATTCAGTTCAGTTCAGTCACTCAGTCGTGTCTTACTCTTTGTGACCCCATGAATGGCAGCATGCCAGGCCTCCCTGTCCATCACCAACTCCCCGAGTTCACTCAGACTCATGTCCACCGAGTCGGTGATGCTATCCAGCCATCTCATCCTCTGTCGTCCCCTTCTCCTCCTGCCCCCAATCCCTCCCAGCATCGGAGTGTTTTCCAATGAGTCAACTCTTCACATGATGTGGCCAAAGTACTGGAGTTTTAGCTTTAGCATCATTCCTTCCAAAGAAATCCCAGGGCTGATCTCCTTCAGAATGGACTGGTTGAATCTCCTTGCAGTCCAAGGGACTTTCAAGAGTCTTCTCCAACACCACAGTTCAAAAGCATCAAATCTTCGGTGCTCAGCTTTCTTCACAGTCCAACTCTCACATCCATATACGACCACTGGAAAAACCATAGCCTTGACTAGATGGACCTTTGTTGGCAAAGTAATGTCTCTGCTTTTCAATATGCTAATCAGCCATTAAAAAGAATACATTTGAATCAGTTCTAATGAGGTGGATGAAACTGGAGCCTATTATACAGAGTGAAGTAAGTCAGAAAGAAAAAACACCAATACAGTATCTTAATGCATATATATGGAATTTAGAATGATGGTAACAATGATTCTATACACGAAACAGCAAAAGAGATACAGATATAAAGAAGACTCTTGCACTATGTGGGAGAAGGCAAGGGTGGGATGATTTGAAAGAATAGCACTGAAATATGTATATTACCATATGTGAAATAGATCACCAGTCCAAGTTTGATGCATGAAACAGGGCACTCAAAGCTGGTACACTGGGACAACCCAGAGGGATGGGATGGAGAGGGAGGTGGGAGGGGGATCAGGGTGGGGGACACATGTACACCCGTGGCTGATTCATGTCAGCGTATGGCAAAAACTACCACAGTAATGTAAAGTAATTCGCCTTAAGTTAAAAAAAAAAGTTATGGGTGAATATTTACAATAAAGCCCTGGTAAAACCTTGATGCTGGGAAAGACTGAAGGCAGAAGGACAAGAGGATGACAGAGGATGCGATGTTTGAATAGCATCACCAATTCAATGAACATGAACTTAGGCAAACTCCAGGAGATGGTGAGGGACAGGGAGGCCTGGTGTGCTGCAGTTCATGATGTCACTAAGAATCACATACTACTTAGTACCGAACAACAAGAACGACAATTTTCAGTAAGATCTGAAGTTTTGAAAATACAGCAGTGTGGAGGAGAGCAAGATTTAAAGGGAACAGAGGAAGGAAGGAAGCAAGTAAAGAGAGATTGAAGGCAAAAGGAAGGAATGATACAGATGATGTTCTTGTTCTCCTCCCAGATCCTTTTTCCTTGATCAGGAAGCCATCCTCCAGCTGTGTAAGCATCTATGGAGAATTGTCCTTCACTGACCTGCTAATACTTGATGTTACATGTCTCCTCACCCCTGGGGCAGCTAATCACTGACTGATACAAGGTACAAAACCTCAGTCATCTTGCTTCAAGGTAAGACAACTCTATCCGTGCAATATATAGTCCAGACTAGCCTCTAGCTGAGGTCATGTGCTTGCTCGCTTTTTGTCATTTTCTAGCCTTCCCTCTTTCTCATAATAGGTTTTTCCTAAAGAGAACTTTCAAAATATCTCATATGTGCTTGAAATCCTGTTTCAGGCCCTGCTTCTAGGGAATTCTACTTGAGATGTGTGCATGGGTGCTTAATCGTGTCTACTCTGCAATCCCATGGATATAGCCACCCAGACTCTTCCGTCCATGGATTTTCCAGGCCAAAATACTGAAGCAGGTTGTTATTTCCTCCTCCAGGTGAATCTTACCAACAAAGGATTGGATCCGCATCTCCTGCAGTGGCAGGCAGATTCTTTACCACTGCTCCAGCTAGAAATTCCTCTACTTAAGATAAAGGAAGAAAAAAAAAGTAGAAAAAGAAAGCAACAACTCAACCTTGCTAATCAACCCTGAGAGCCTCTTATGATACCATTAACCCTAAACTGCAATACCTGATTTGTCTTTCACCCTAGTTTACTAGTGAACCTAGGCTTGTCCCAACCACCTTTTAAATTTTTCACTGAAAACTCCATAAGTCCAAGCACCAACCTGTAGCAAATATGTTGAGTTCAGTTCTACTGTCAACTATAGATTTTCCATGAAAATCAGACAAAGGAGAAGGAACAAGGGAAAGAACAAACTTGATTTCCTTGTTGAAGCACATTGATTTCATTTGTAGGGATTAGCGTTAGAATAAATAGAGGTTGTTTTTACTTTACCCAGTGCATTTGAATTAATACAATTATACTTGTCATTCATGAAGGTTAAAAAAAACTCAGAGTGTTTATCCAGACAAATGGTATTCATGCTGATTAATAAAAGGAAGTTATAGGGTCTAACATGCTTAAGCATTATCTGACATTCTAAGGACACTTATCAAACTTTTTCCACTAAACAGAGAAACGATAGCATGTGTGTGTATGTATGGGAGATGGCAGTGGTGATAGTAATGGTGGAGCAGGCAGAAAAATGGCTTCATGGCCAGAACCTGTGAATAGGCTGTTACTAGGCAAAGGGGGTCTTACCAGCCAATCAGTTACTTGGAAACTATGTATGTGCAGATTATCCAGGTGGGCCCAAAATAATCACACGTGTCCTTCCAAGAGGAAGCAGGAGGCAAAACAGGGTTAGAGTGATGTTATATGAGAAAGAATTGGCTGTCCAGGGCACTGCTACCTTGAAGAAAGAATGAGGCCATGAGCTAAGGAATGCTGGCAGTTTGTACAAACTGGAAAAAAGCAAGGAAATAGATTTTCACATACGACTTCAGACAGAAAGGCCTCCATCAGACTTCTGACCTACAGAACTGTAAGGTAATAAATTTGTGTTGCTTTAAACTGAATTTGTTGTAATTTGTCACAGCCATATATCATTAAATATCTGTTTTATTTAGGATATCAGCTACTGATATGAAAGGACAAAAAAACAACACAAAACAATCCTGACAGTATTTTCTTCTTTTACCCCAAGCTCATTTTACTGAAATGGACATTTAAAAAGCAGAGAATACTCTTTGAATTAAGGGAAGTAAGCAAACGAAAAGAGAACAAAGCAAAACCCCAAACAAACAGAAACAAAAGCAAAGAGCCTTTATCTTCTGAAATGATTACCTGAGAATATAGCTCGAATTATCAGTTATGTGTTTTCTAAACACATGTCACTAGTTTGTTTCTTCAGTTACAAACAGGGTTCAATTATAAGACATGCTGATATCTCAATGGAAGTGAGGAGTAATGGGAGTACAAAGTTTAGGAATACAAGGCTTCCCCACTAGAAAAGTTGTTAAACATGTTAAAAATCCAAAAAAAAAAAAAAAAGCAAATTTAATTGTCTCTGATGCAGAGAGTAAGATATGGTCCCCACAAAACTTGGAAGGGTAGGTAATACTTGTTGATGGTATAATATGTGAAATAACATGGTTGGCTTAGAAACTGATTTTAACTTTTATTGTCTTATTTTTTTTTTTTTTTGGTCAAATTTCTTCTGTTGATCAGTCACTAAGTCATGTCCAACCCCATGGACTGCAGCATGCCAGTCTTCCCTGCCCTTCACTATCTCCCAAAGTTTGCAGATTTTTTTCTATCCCATGATAATTCTCCTGTTCCTGGATGAGGTCTCTGATAGGCCAAAGGGAGGAGAAGTAAGAGGCAGGAAAACTCTTATGTGAGCTCAGGTGGCATCTGATGTTGATTTTCTTGGTCCTTTCCTATTGTTTGAAGTGATTCTTCTCTGCGTGTTTAGTGAACTACTCCATTATTTTTTGGAGGCCCCCTTCACATGAGTAGTAAGTCTCCCTCATCTGTCCAGTTGTAATTCCCATTTAGCTTCTGCACCTGCCTCTATACCTTCAGCCTCCCTGGATGAGATTGTCTCGATCATTGTAGAAAGCCCTCTTGGACATGATTCAAACATCTATGGGTTACCTCTCTTTCCCAGGTGGCCCATGCCTTGTTCTTGGGAAATCTGGTCCCATGTCCCATTGTGTGATGTTCAGTAGCTTCCCTAACTAGTTATCTTTGTCACTACAGGCTGTTTAGTCCAGATTCCTACTGCTTATACAATCAGGCTTGAGTTGGAAATTAGATTGCATGTCCTCAAACTCCAGGGGAATTATGTCTGACTCCTTAAGAAATTGTCTCCTTGAAACCCTGTTCACTTGACTTGGGATCAGGGGCAAATTCTCCATGTGCCCCCACATGCCTCCTTCAGCTCACTAGCAATGGTCCCCAAAGAAATCCTCTTCCTATTTTCTGATGTATGTATCACTCCCACTCCCTGTAAAAGCCAGAGATGAGTGAGATCGAAGGTTAGTTAAAACTGATACACAAACAGTTCTCTTGCAGTCCTGCATAGGTGCTGTCACATCTCACCTGGGAATATGAAAGTCATTGACAACCACTGTCCGGGACCTCAGTAGAGACTGAGACAGAAACAGTCCCATTCAATATTCTATTACTATGATAAAACTCGTAGATCCTGGAGACTGCACAGCCAGTGGCTAAAGCTGTAAAAAATGAGATCCAGGTCCTGGAGGTGAGGCAGCTGATAGGAATAAAGCAAAATATTGGAAATAAAATATTGGAATAAAGTCAAAATAGGTTGACTTTCAATGTAGGATTTCAGTGTCAAAAGAGGTCATATAGTTAGACATGTAGAGTGAAAACTAGTTCTAAGTCTTGGACAAAGAGAAGATCTGGAAAGGAAAAGTCTGTAGACTGATATCCAGGCTGCTGATGGCAACACTTCTCACTGGTTGTTAATTTATTACATGTGTTCTTATTGCTTCAAGCTGGGTTTGCTCATATAGTATTAATGAAATGTATTGAGCACCTTAATTTTGCCAAGATGCTGTGCTGGGGAAAGAGTTAAGTGCTCCTAAGTGAGATATCTCTGAGGCCAGGAAGAAGTAGATGACATTTCTGCTCTTTCATCCTTACCTTCTTGGATTCCTCCTTGGATTTGTTCTTGTCATATTTATAAGTATTTACACTTTAAAGGGAGCAAAGCAGACAAAAGTGTTTAAACCAAATTATGACACTTGTAAAAACTTAGATAAGATTTGTGTAAGAATTTGGAAACAAAATGGGGAAACTAGACTTATCTTGGAATATAAATTGCCAGTGCTTTTATATATATGAATAATCAAATGTTTTCCAAATTATTTTTTTAAATTATTGAATCAGAAAACAATGAGTTTATTTGCTTTTTCAAGAATCTCAGGCACTAAGAGAAAAGAATTCTTTCTTGCCTTAGCCTTCTTAGATTTCTTCCTATATTGTTTTAGTGTTAGCTTTATTTCTAGACTAGCCTGAGGCAGAAGGCCAACTGTAATCTGAAAGAGATCAGTCACAGTCTTTGGTGTATTAAGAATATGTTCATACTAATAGATTTCCTCTCAGGATATCTCACATCACCAGTCCTGAGCCAAGTTTAAAACAATATGTATAATACTTTGAATACTGAGATTTCATGGAAGCAAATGTGCCAATCCATGTACGTGTATGTTTTTGATTGCTGTTATTAAGTGGGTTTAATTTCATTGAGTACAAAGGTGGCTGTTTTTGAGTGTCTATGAATTGAAATACTGCTGAGCAACTAAGCCTCTGATAATTTTCACTTTTTGTTGCTGTAGGCATATTGCACATCAACGTATTTTTTTTTTCCTAAGCTAAGTTTTCTGGGGTGAAAAGAGACAAAAGAACACTAGGTAATTCAGTGCTGAGATCTGAGATAGAGGTTGGATTTCTTTACATCCATTCTTGGAAACAAAACATAAATGTTTAAGATTGGATGGGACTTTAGAGATCATGTAATCTGATCATCTAATTTTACAGATGAGGAAATTACAGTATTTCCAGTATAATGAGAAATTGACCTTGATTTGCCCAAATACAGTTTGGAATATTATTAATACTCAGAATCACTTTTAAAATGGTGAAAGCTAGAGATTGTCATAAATAACAATGCTTATTTGAAAAAGTGTCATTGTTTAAATGTGATTAGGGTCACATACAAAGATCAAATTTTAGATTAACAGTAGTTTATGAGTTATTTAGTTGATGATGTTAGATCCAAAGTAGTGAGTTTGAAATTGGCAACTGGCTCAAAGCTGTTGGTTTTCTTTATCCTCTGTAGAATAATTTTAAACTGAACATTTCTAAAGGCAACCACACAATCTAATTATTTGAGCTCTGGAATAAGAATCAAGGATATGACATTACATGTATAAGTTTGACAAAGACTGCTATTTGACTGATAACATTATTACGTGAATGGGGGCAATTCACTGTCTTGGACCCTCTTTGTTTGGACTGAGATGGTTTGTAATACCAGGAAGCTGTCTCGGTAGCTGTACAAATCACTTATGGTCCAACTGAGGTACCATTAACAAGGAAGGCAGACAATCAAGGCAAGACACTGTTTACCTTATCCTGGGAATTGACACCTGGATACTTACAAGTGGAAACTGAGCCTAATCATTTTATCATATCCTATCTTTTACAGTTACCATTTTTATGGAATTATAGCTAATTTGCAATGTTAGTTTCAGGTGTACAACATAGGGATTTGATATTTTTATAGATTATACTCCACTTAAAGTTATCACGGGGCTTCCCTAGTGGCTAAGTTTGTAAAGAATCTGCCTACTATGCAGGAGATCTGAGTTCAATCCCTGGGTCAAGAAGATCCCTTAGAGAAGGAATGGCAACCCACTCCAGTACTTTTGTCTGGAGAATTCCATGGACAGAGGAGCCAGGCAAGCTACAGTCCATGGGATCACAGAGTCGGACACGACTATGCAACTAACTTTCACTTTTCACTTTTCAAAGTTATTATGAAATATTTACTATATTCACTGTGCTGAATATTACTTACTCGTATATAGATTTTATACCTATTAGTTTGTACTTCTTAATCCCTTTCCCCTATCTTGTCCTTCTCTCCAGCCCTCTCTCCACTGGTAACCACTGGGTTTGTTCTCTGTACCTGCCAGTCTGTTTTGTTGCATTCATTTATTTTTTTTTCCATATGTAAGTGAAAACACACAATATTTGTCTTTTTCTGACTGACTTCAGTTAGCATAAACCCTCCAAGTCCATCCATGTTACTGAAAATGCAAAACTTCATTCTTTTTTTTTTGACTGAGTAGTATTCCATTGTGTATGTATTACACATTTTCTTTATCACTTCGTCTATATATGGACACTTAGGTTGTTTCCATATCTTGGCAACTGTAAATAATGGTATTATAAACATTAGGGTGCATGTATCTTCTAAAATTAAGATTTTCAAAATATTTTTGTGTGTATACCAGGAGTGGAGTTGCTGGGTCATATGGTGGCATTATTTTTAGTGTTTTGAGAAACCTCCATACTGCTTCCCATAGTGGCTACACCAGTTGGTACTCCACGGGCACTGTATGAGGGTTCCCTTTTTTCCACATCCTTGTCAACATTTGTTACTTGTGTTCTTGTTGATGATAGCCTCAGGCGTGGGGTCATATCTCACTGTGCTTTTGATTTGCATTTCCCTGACGATCAATGATCATTAGTTGAGCATCTTTTCATGTTTCTGTTGGGCATTTGTATGTCTTCTTTGGAAAATTGTCTATTCAATCTTCTGTTCAATTTATAATCAAATTTTTTTTTGATGTTAAGTTATATGAGCTGTTTATATGTTTTGAATATTAACTCCTTATCAGTCATATTATTGACAAGTATTTTCTCCCATTCAGAAGGTTTTCTTGTTTTGTGGATAGCTTCCTTTGCTGTGTAGAATCTTTTAAGTTTAATTAGATGCCATTTATTTATTTTTTCTTCTGTATCCTTTGCTTTAGGAAATTGATCCAAAGAAATATTGCTACAAGTTATGACAAAATAGTGTTTCACCTATATTTTCTTCTAGGTGTTTTGTGATTTTGGTCTTACATTTACTTCTTTTGAATTTTGAGTTTATTTTTGTATGTGGTGTTAGAGAATGTTCTAATTTCATTCTTTTACATGTGGCCTGGCTGGTTCCTTTTTTATATTTCCTTGTTCTTCACTGAAATTTTCACTACGTTCATCTATTCTGTCTCCATGTTCAGTTAGCAGTCTTATTACCATTGTTTTGACCTTTTCTTCAGGCAAATTATTAGATATGAGCTGGGACTTCTGTGTTCAACAGCAGTCACCTCCCTATCAGGGTGGAGTATGGCCCATGGAGTTGGAGCAAGAGGCCATGAGGGAGCCGGGTTTCTTCAGGCTGTGATGGCATTCTTTGCTTTGGCTGGGGGCATGGCTGGGGTCTGAGGCCTGGCGGCTGCACTTCTGTGATGATTTCACTTTCCCCCCACTGTATGTCCCTGTTTAGAGGCTAAGTGCAGCCAGAGGGGTTGGAACCACACTGTTGAACTGGCTTCCCTCCCTCCCAAGTACGCACATGGACATTTGTGCTGGCAATGGTAGTCTCTGCCCTGGTCAGAGGCAGTGCTAGGGCCACAGCTCGCTCTGTTCCCTTCACCTTAGTGGGGAGCAATGTTGGAACAAGAGGTGCTGGACCAGGTGCCTGGTCTGTTTGCAAGTCTGTGCACATGCCCTTTAAGCTTGGAGTCTCAATTTCTTATAGCTCTCTAGTTAGCTCCGCCAGATTTCAAACCAGCCAAGGAGACTCATCTTCTAGGAGCTGGACACCAGGGCTGGGAGGTCTAATACATACATTGAACCCTTTGATCCCCAGGGAGGATACCCGAGCGTGTGATATCCCCTTCTTCCTCTGGGTTCCTGGCCAGGGGTGCAGATACTGACTAAAACACTTCTCTTCTCTTACCAAACTCCATATATATCTTTCTTTAGAAAGATTTAAAGCCTTGTTTGTATCGAATAGAAGAGCACTTATGCTAGTCATCAGGTGGATTTCGGCAATAGTTAGTCTACATGTAGGTGCAGTTTAGCGGTTCTCATTTTGGGGGGTGAGCTCAGCGTCCTCCTCCTCTGTCATGTTGATCCTGAGATCTCAGTTACCTTTAGATTTCTCTAAATCAAGAATTGCTTTCTGCAAAAGAGAAAAGTGTTTACCTACTTTGTGTTTAGCTACTGTGTTTTCATTTCTTTTTATCACAATGGTAATCATTCTTCTGATTTTACTCTGACACCTCAAATGTCCCAAAGCATAAAGATTTTTAACTTGTTGTATGGACGTGTGGCAGTTTTGTAATTCTATTCAAGATTTTATGAGCAATGAAAGATCCTAAAACATTTCAGCTCCTACTATTGTACATGCTGTCATCTGAGCTATTATACCCTTGTGACAGATGCTAGGACTATTTGCTTTGTGCTAGTGTAGATTGATTTTCTTTCAGGCCTCTACCAGTTCCAAGGAATGAATACTGTACTAAAAATATAAGTACATTGGGAGTATTTATAACCTGACAAATTCATATACAGATAAAATAATGAATATATCTAAGAAGGAACTGAAACTGCCTTCTTTTAAGATATTTTATTGAAATATTTGATATTACCAAGGCAATTTTGTACTTCTTGTGACATTTAATAATCAGTACAATGCAAAAATATGTGAATATATCTTGACAGTCTGTTGTGCCTTTAAAATGTAAAATCATTATTTGAAGCAGTTGCCAGTATATCTTTTAGTTTTTTAAGACTTATAACAATAGACTGACTACAGGATTTTTCTAAGCATGTACTTGCTTAACTATCAGTTCATGGTCTTGCTCGGGGAGATGAAACTCACAGTATATACATACATAATGATGCAAAAAGAGTTTTTAAAGAAACATTTACAACAGACAAGAATTATAAATCTGAGTACTTTTCATGTGCAAGGAAAGTACTATGTATTTTCTTCATGAAGTAGTATGTTCTTCATGTATATTGTCTCTTTTAAATTTGACAACACCCTTGAACATAGGAAATTTACACTTGGCTTTCAGATGAGGAGTTTGAGAAACAGAAATGAAATAGCTTGACTAGCTAAGTCATATGGCATGTAAAGGCATTGACAGATTTATAGTTCAAGTTTACCTGACAAGAAGATTGAGAGTTACATGCAGGGAGATAGACATGGGACTATTTTTTCTCTCACTTCAAGAAAAGTGTTGACTACATATCCTGACAATTCCTCCTGATATTTAGATTTTTTTTTCCTATCTATTGGTGTAGCTTATAGGTAAGCCACATGCACAGGTCCTACATAAAGCTTAATGGGAACAATTACTAATAGTATGGGATCTAATTTGATACATTTCTCTCCTTTAAACCTCCATCTATTCCATTATCAAGACCTCTCCATTCTTGAGAAAGTGCACTTCAGGTGTTTCTATGTCTCTACTCTTCTATCTCTGTGACTCTGGTTCAAATTAATCATCTTTTGCCTCGCCATCCACAATATTCTCCTCATTCTTCTGTTTCTCTTCTTGCCACCTCCAGTGTATTCTCCTAAGGCTAGCAGGAGAAATTTTTTAAAGTGTAAATTAGACTATCAATTTCTTGGTTCAGTTTTTTGATATCTTCCCAATGTCTTTAAAGTAAAATCAACATTTCTTACTTTGGTGGACAAATTCCTCAATTATATAGGTTTTGGCTACCTCTCCATTCCTTTGTCTCCTCAGATAGTCCCAATTTTAACCATGTTTGTTCTCCACCCTGTATGCTAAGCTTTATTTTGCCTTAGGACTTTGTGTATGTTGTTATTTCTTCTTGGAAATTTCTACCCAGTTCTTTACATAACTTAAAAAAAGTTTTTTTCCCCATGAGTTCATAGCTAAAGTGTCAACTACTCAGAAAGGCTTTGTTTGACTTATCTAAACTATTACTAATTTGTGCTTTTTCTAAACAATTAAAAACAATTTGCCATTTTATACAGGGTTTTTTTTTTGTTTGTTTGTTTTACTTGCATATGATGCTATCTTACTTAAGTCTTAAGTTCTATAAAGGGTTTGCCATAGTATACTCTGCTTTTAGTTCTAAAGTAGGCACAAAATTGGTATTCTGTTGAGCAAATTAAACAAAATCGCTATGTTATGCTTTTTTCTGTTCTTGTTAATAAAATGGACATGTGAATTGATTTCTAAATGCATTTACATTGTGTCCATTCTATTGGGATAAAATTATGAAGGAAGATCAGTTATAATATACCATTAAAATGTAAGTGCTTTTTCAGAGTTAAAGATAACATAAGGAACATAAGCGAATGGAGCTTCAGGAAAGAATTCACAGATATGGTAAGCTGTGCACCAGGCCAATGATGTTACAATTTTGCACATTCAGAAGGCTTGGGTATGGAGGATATTTGAGGAAATGGGAAGGTATTTTTTCTTTTTCTTTTTTTTTACAAAAGGCTTTGGATGTGTGGCAGGAGCATTGAGTACATGGAATGATTGTGGCAGAGGGGCCCAAAAGTCAAATTGCATTGAAAGACCTTTTGTACCAGACTATGGAGTTTTTTTTTTTTTTGGAGAAGGCAATGGCAACCCACTGCATTACTCTTGCCTGTAAAATCCCATGGACGGAGGAGCCTGGTAGGCTGCAGTCCATGGGGTCGCTAAGAGTCGGAGACGACTGAGTGACTTCACTTTCACTTTTCACTTTTATGCAATGGAGAAGGAAATGGCAACCCACTCCAGTGTTCTTGCCTGGAGAATCTCAGGGATGGGAGAGCCTGGTGGGCTGCCATCTATGGGGTCATACAGAGTCAGACACGACTGAAGCGACTTAGCAGCAGCAGCATGGAGTTTTTAATAGGGAAGTGACATGATTCATATTATTTTATAGAAAGGTTTTGTAAGTAAAATCCGTTGACACTAGGAGATACTGTTTAAAATGGTTAGGGTGGTATTGTGATATTCTAGCCAAAAAATTCTGAAAGCCTTAATTCATACATTAGTTAACTTTTAGTTATGCAACAGGCATTGTGATATTTGTTGGGGATTTGAACCATTGACCTAAAGAAGAGCGGTAATTAGACCTATGTTTGTTATTTGTCTGGGTTTCTTCCATTTTATTTGACTTTTCCACACTTGACTTTAGTATACATTTTCTAAGGTAACATTACATTTGAAAATAGGGTATTTCTCTAGCAGAAATATATACATTTTATTAAATGTACATATTTATTAAAACATATACATTTTACCATTTGGGGTTTTTATTTGAGCATGTGGTCATGTAATAGATTGTGGCCATAAATGAGGGAGTTACATGTGCTATTTAACTGTAGCTGGATTCTTATCACTCCTAATGATGTTCTGAATGTTCATCTTTACTCATCACAGTGGCTGTTTTAAATGCTTCCACTTTTCTTAAACTCCAATCTTGCCTGGCCTCATCTCTTGTAATTATGACTTTGAAGTGGGAGCCATCTGACAAAGGATAATGTATCTTCTTATCTCCTAGCTTCAAGGCTCCTCTTCCCTTTGCCTATCTACTTCCCATTCCACATTCTCCTTTTGATCTATTACTCCATGAAACCACTCTTTGGAAAAAAGAAATTTGCTGTCACCAGTTTTTACCTTTTCACCCCTGACCTCTTGTAATCTAGTTACTCTTTTACTGCTCTTTTGAAATTAATGTTATGGTAAATTCCAGGGTGAGTGAATTTTTTCAGTCCTTCTAATTTTTAGCTCCACTTTCTTGACTCTTCCTTCTCCCTTAGCTTTCACAAAACACAACCTGCTTATTCTCTGATTATTCCTCTTTTGACATTGCATCTTTTCTTTTTATACAGATTCATTCTCAAAGTTATTTCCTTAAGCAAATCTCTTTCTATAGTTTTTCTTCTAAACTATTTTTGCATTATTGATGTCTACCAAATCAGAATCTCCTAGTGTCCAGATCCACAGCTCTAAGCTGCTTCTTATACAGTGAAAACAACAATAATGATAAAAAAAAAAAAATTCCATATACTGTTAGATCTTTTACATATAAGCAATATTTAAGATTCTGCTCTCTTCATCCTATTAGA
This sequence comes from Bos mutus, assembly GCF_027580195.1. Lineage (NCBI taxonomy): Eukaryota > Metazoa > Chordata > Mammalia > Artiodactyla > Bovidae > Bos > Bos mutus. The sequence goes on from NC_091618.1 coordinate 126,715,213, forward strand.
GGACCAGCACCTTCCCAGTTATCCATACCTAATAAGGTATGGATTAGGTACATTAGGTACATTTTCCTTCCTTAATGTCCCACACTTAATACTACCAATTGAATGGAGAGACAATCTCTCCCATTGAACTTATTTTCTCTTTTCATTCTTATTGCTCTACATTGGCTCAAGCTCTCATTTTTCCCTGTCTATAAAAAAAACATAATGCCATTCTAACTGTTCTCACCTTTATCCTTTTGATATAATAAAACCAGACTAATTTCAAACCAGTAGGAAAATAATCCCACCACTTCCTTGGTAATAAAATCTACAATGGCTCCCTATTTCCTACCAAATTTAGAAGAAAAACCTTCAGACTATAATTGAAAGTCCTCTATTATATTTTATACTCTCCTATACAAAGTAAATTTTCCACTTTATTATTTTTAAAGTAGACCCTTTATTCAGCTCATAGATAATATATTACTAATCTATTGATGCATAGCAAGTCATAAACAGCATAAAATAGCATACATATATTACCTTTCAATTTGTATGGTTTAGGAATCTGGGTATAGTTTAACTGAGTCTGCTCCATCAGACTTTTTTATAAGACTACAAATATTGTCCAAGACTAGAGTCTCATCTGAAGGCTCAGCTGGGGAAGGATCCCTTTCAAAGTTCATTTGTTTGTGTTTTTTGGTATAATTTAGGTTAGCAGATTGTTGAAATGAGGGCCTCAGTTCTTTGCTGGTTGTTGCCTGGGGGCTACCCTCATTCCTTACCATGGGAGCTTCTTGAACATGGCAGTTTTCTTTTTTCAATCAAAACCAGAAAAAGAGAGAATCTTCTCTTTAATACATTCTAATCATAGAAGCGTCCTGGCATCACATCACATTTGTCATATTCTATTGACTACAAGCAATAGTTCGTACTCATAATCAAGAACACACACATTGCAGGGGAGGTAGGGATTGCACAAGAGTGTGAATATCAGGAGACAGAGGTCACTCAAGATCATCTTAGAGGTATCCTGCCTCAAAGAGATTGGATTAGGATATGAATGTAAGCTACAAATGGATAGCAACAATACTTTAGCACCAGTGAGAGGTCATCTTGACAGACAGTGGATAGGGAAAAAAACCTTTCAATATATAGAGGTTTGGATGGTGCACCTGGTTATCCAGTTTGTATTAAAGAAATGGCCTGAGAATAGATATGTATAGGCTCATACATACTTATATACATGCTGCTGCTAAGTCACTTCAGTCATGTCTGACCCTGTGCAACCCGTAGACAGCAGCCCACCAGGCTGCCCCGTCCCTGGGATTCTCAAGGCAAGAACACTGGAGTAGATTGCCATTTCCTTCTCCAATGCATGAAAGTGAAAAGTGAAAGTGAAATCGCTCAGTCATATCTGACTCTCAGTGACCCCATGGACTGCAGCCTACCAGGTTCCTCTGTCCATGGGATTTTCCAGGCAAGAGTACTGGAGTGGGGTGCCATTGCCTTCTCTGACTCATATACATAGATGTGTATATATTCATACAGATGTATGTCTGACTAGTGGCAAATGACTTGACCAGCTATTCAGGAACCTGGAAGGAAGGTTGGAATAATGAAGACAAAGATCTGGGGCAGAGACATTTGCTTGTACATATGAAAGTAGATATGAAGTTTGAAAATCTTCATACCAAATGTTAATGCCAATCAGAGAGCACCTAAGGCTAAGAAACACTGAAGAACAAAGTAAATGAAAATACTTGGCTAAGCCAGAATTTGTCACTGTCCATCTTGGTGCTGGCATGATGAATAGATGAGTGAAGTGGCATGATGGTAGGATGGAGGCTCTGTATGAATCCAACAACATGGGTTCCAATCCACTGACACTGGTCTACCTACCGTTGCCACAAAATATCAACCCTGTCAGTGACAGAGGTCAAGACTAAGTTCTTTATATGGCATCATCCCTTGAGAAGAACTAACTGGCCACTTGGTGACAAGTAGATAATACCAATACTATCTTTCCTTCTTGGAAAGGCCAGTGATTAGCTCTGATAATAATAACAGACATTTTAAAAATAGATTTTCATTTCCTATCAGTTGGATCTCAGCCAGCACTATTATTGAAGTTAGGTTTACACAGTGTTTGACCCACCAACGAGGAATCTTGATAACATTGTGTCCAGAAAACCTATTTCTATAGCACAGGAGATATGGGAATGGGCCCATGACTGTCATGGTCCACATATAATGATAAATAGATGCATGGATATTAATATTATGATGTAATCTGGCCCAACATGAGAACTTTTAAAGGTTTTTTTTTAATGGTTTGATAACTCCTGTTTGAGACTGTCAGAACTGTATTGCAGCTCAACTTCTTCTGTCTAAACCTGCTGTGACCTTCCCATCTCTGCACAAGTATTAGTTCCAAGAACACTTCTTATTAGGCATTCTGCATGCTAAAGTTCATCTCAGAGTCTGCTTTATAGGAAATCCAACCTAGGCAGCCAACATGCTGGAAAAGATTTTATACTAAAAAGAAAATAACAATAGGGGACAAAGTCTTATTTCCAAAGTATATGCTGGTATAAAAAGGTTCAAGGAAATATTTAAATCAATATCTTATGGAAACATTTATAAGATGAATGGGTTTATTAAATTATAGCTTTAACTTACAATTAGAGTTCTAAAATAAATTGAGTAACTGAAGTGAGATTTAGCTCCATTAATAGGCAAACCATTTCACTGACTTTGAGTAGATTTTTCTCAGTAAAAACTGCCAGCTATTGGAATCTTTAAAATTCCAGAATTGACTATAGTTGGTTATGGCTGAATTTGTTTGAATGGAAATCAAAGAACTGATAAAATTCACAGTGGGGTATTGTAAAATATAAGCACTTTGTTTTTTGAAAAACATAATTATTTGTGAGGTTTTTAGTTGATAAAAATGTAAGTCTTATTTCAAATAATGTGAAATAAAAATCTAGAAAGTCTATTCAGTCTTTTCACTTGATCTGTCATCACTTTATATTTTGAATACTTGCTTTTCTATTATATTTGTCAAAATCTTTTCTATTTATCTCTTTCCTGATGCTAAGATAATAAATGGCCAACTTTGATAGCATTATTTTCTAGGCTGAAAGAAAAGTTTATTATTACTCACATCCCTCAATACACTTTCCCTGTTACAATCCAGTGAGTAAAAATATCTAAATCCCCCTGCAAAAGCTCTTTTGAAATTATCTTATTTTATTTATTTGTGAATAGGGTGGTTAATTGTTTATATTTTAGGTATAATCTAGAATCAGGGGAAAAAGTCCCTTAAGATGTCTGGGGTCATTTACATGCCTATACTGAGAAAGAAATCTCTTTGGGTCTGGACTATGTAAGACAGCAACGCACACACGTATGCACACGTATCCATTAGGGATTGGTACTGACTGTTGGCTATGGTAACTCAGTTCTCCAATGGCCTCTCCATGGAGTCTTTCATAATTCAGTTTTCTAGACTGAGAAATTTTTTACATGGTGACTGGCTTCCAAGGGAGCCAAAAGACAAGCTCCTAAGACTAGGCCTGGAAATCACACAGTGTAACTTCCATCATACTACCGGTTAGGGCAAGTCACAAGGCTAGTCCAGATTTCTAGGGAGGGGACACAGATTTTATCCCTTGACTAGAAGAGTGGTAAAACAATATGACTAAAGGGAAGATTTCACAGGAGGAATTATTCTATCCATCTTTGGAAACAATCAATCCTTTAAGATTGTAGAGAGTGGCAGGATTTGCTGTGATAGAGTTGTCAGGAGAAGGACTGTCTGAGCAGGTGAAATTAGACTAAGAAGTTGAATGAAATAAGGGAATGAGAATATAAGAGAAGAAAGAATATTCTTGCTAAAGGAATACTGATCGCAAAAGGCCTTGAAGTGGGAACAAGCCTGGTGTGTATTTGGGGACTAAGTTCTGGAGCATTTCAGTATGTAGAGGTTAGGAAGAGCAGGAGGATCTAGCAAAGAAGACTCACAAAGGAAGTAGCTGGTGCAGACTATTGACTAGGGAAAGAGTGGTAGGAAAGCACAGAAGTGGGGGAACTGCACGAAGGGAATTAACAGTGATGACAAGCAATGTTGAGAAGTTAAGGAGGATGAATACTCAGGTCTGACTATTGGATGAGTGAGATTTTGAACCCAAGCAGGGCTGTTTCAGTGGAGTGGTGCTTCTAGGAGAGGAAGTGAAAATAGTGTATATCAGTAATACTTTTTTCCCCCCTGAAAACTAGAGCAAAAAAATGGGGCATGTTTTGTATATGGGAATGATCCATAGGGAGGAAAAAATGATGGTGTGGGGTGAGGAGGGTGGGATGATGGCAAGAAGCAGTACTTGAGATTGTAAGAGAAATGAATACAAACACTCAGGCAGACTGTTGGGTCTTAGGGATAAAGGCTTTTGTCTACTCTAGTAAAGTGAAAACTATAATTTGGGTTTAAAACATTTAAGTTGGTAAATTCAATGGTGAAAGAGATAAAATTTTCTACCTTAAAATTTTTTTTTCTAAAAGTGAAAATAAAAGCAAGGTGCTCAGCTGAGAGTAAAGTAGTAGCATAGGGTTTTGAAATTTTGAGAGATTAAATGAGTACAATAATTTTGGATTAATGAAATGCAAATTGAACTAAATTAGGAGTCACGAGGCAGCACTAACAGGCCATTTGAGACTTAGTGGTAACAAATTTAAGTAGGCCTGTATAGTTTTCTTCAGCTATGCGCACAAGTACCTAGGTGTAACTAGCAGGGTTAGAATGTGTGGCTTTTCACAACTGGGGTTTATCCAGGTGAGACGGAATGAAGGTAAGATGAGGGAGATGAAAACCTCAAGGATATGCAAAAAATAGTTAAAATGATGAATCATATAATGTAAGCAAGGTCAGGGTGGAGGTAATGAAATCAGGACGGTGTTGGGAAGTGTAAAGAAATAGAGTTGGCCAACTTTAAAATCTGATTGGAATGAGACTTTCAATGTTGTAAGAATCCACAATTTATTCCTTCAGAACTCTGAAGATGTGGCAGTCCTTGGAGGGGGCTACCATGAAAAATGAGTGTGGCAACAGGAACCAAATGAGGCAAGAGTCCTAGGATGGGAATGAGGTGGACAATCCTCATTACCAGGATTAAACAAATTTTCAGCGTAAATAAGTGAAAGGATTATGGTTTAATTTAATTTCAGGGAAAGAAACCAATGTAGAATTTCTTACACACATAAATACACATGTGTGTATATATATGTCTCTACATTTCTGGGAAGGGCAATGAAATTTTGAAAGGGTATGAGGGAATTTTCCCTTTTAAAACCGTTCATGTAAAGCTTAGGCAATTTACAAAATAATTAAAAAGCACAAAATAAACAAGGCTTTACTGGCTGTATAATGAGTGTAATTTGATACAGAGCATTAAGATATCCAAAGAAAGAATGTCTCAATTTGATGTATGTTGGTTAGTCATGGGAGCCTTTTAAAAAAGTCGTAAAGGCATATTTGGCAATTTCCATCCAAGCATTGCCCAGGAGAAAGGACATGAGGCCAACAGACTGAGTATATTGACTCCTTTGGCAAGCCCATTCCTATTTTAAGATGAATTCATCAGCTGTCTGAGTCTACTGCCATTAAAATGTTGGATTCAACTAACTTCTTTGTTTTGATTCCCCATTTACTAAACAACCTTCTGATTATAATTTGTCTTTTCCATGTTTGTGCCTACAAGGACAAAATGTGTTGCTCATATGAGCTTCAAGTATTTTAGTCCCTGTAACAATTATTTCACAATGTAAATTAAGTCACATTCTGGTTTCATTTATCTACCTCAGGAGCTAGGATAATGTGAGTTTGTTCTTGAGAAGTGGATTTGCTTTTGGGATGCAGACAAAATAAAGTTACTAGGCATGTAAAGCTGCAGGCCAATAAATCTACTCAGGTAAAGAATATCACTCTGTGAGGCCTTCTGGGAGGCAGCCAGCTTTTCACTGGCAAACTCCACTGCAATCACTATGGACCTTATGAACATTCGGAACTCTGGTTCAAATTTGCCCCTTCTGTGATGCCTTCTGTGGGCACTCCATCTACTTTTAACTGTCTGGTAGTGCATTTTATGGATCACACAACCTACTGGATTCACAGAGAGGCTTGCCTATTCACAAGTATAAGCTCCTGAGGAGCACTTTAGATTTCTTCTAATAGGAAGGATATGTGACTGATGTCTATCCTTAGAATTGCCCAAGTTATATCTTCATACTTTTGGTCCAGAAGAAAAGGCTTTAACCATATTTTTCTTCAAAAATAGTATTTCAGGATTCTTACAGACCCCATGTGCAAATTTTCTACTTTTGTGCAGAGGTAGAATGGTTTAGGATATGGGCAAGAATGCTCATCAAGATTTCTGATGTTAATGAAAACAGAAAGTTTGATTCCTGGCATGTGCTAGAAGGCTAAAATGGAAATATTCATCATCCAGTTCTTAATGAGAAAAACCTATGGTAGTTGATATTCCACAAGAATCACTTTTGTCATTGTATATGAAAGTCTTGGAAACAATGTAATTTATTATTTAATTCGGACACCTGAGACTGAAAATGTATATTATTAATTATTCCAGGAGAACAGGTATAAATTACAATGGTCTTGAGTAGACGGAGTTGTATGATTACTCTTCCTAGAGGCTCTACTGATAATGAGCCAGAATGGTCAGCACGGTTGTACTCTTCAATAGCCATCATGTGCTGTGGTTGGTCAGTGCCTTCATTTCATGTTATGTGCTGTACTGTTTGAAAAACGTTTAAAAAAGATCACCCTGGCATATAAGGATAAAGAATTTATAAATAAAAAAAATGTATACCTGACAGCTTGCTTAAGTAGTGAGTGAATGAAATTCACGATAGATATTCTAAACAATGAAGCACAGGAGAAATAAAGTTTACTGGCAATAAAATTGGTTTGGCTATAAATAATATAATATTATATTCCATAATATATTTTATAACATTTTTAGTTTGTAGAAGAGGATTCTACTACCCAAAGAGGTTACATTGAACATATGGTGCTTTGAAGGAAGGGCTTTTTTTGTGTGTATATATATATATATATATATATATTTTATTCTTAAGGTAAACAAAGTTATAATAAAAATTTCCAAAGTAGCATCATAAGTATATTTCATGTAGTGACATTTTTTCAGTCATAATTTTAAACAAATAGAATCTCATCAAGAAAGTTATAAATAGGTGCTACATTATTCCTTTACATTGAGTAAAGGAATACTTTACTTACATTATTTTTCTAATTTTTTGATATTGATAACAACAAAATAGTTACTGCTAAAATAGTGTCCTCATAGTAAATTTATGAGTGGAATTAGTGAGTAAAATGGAGGTTACCCTTGTGGCTCCGTGGTATAAAGTCAATGCAGGAGACATGGATTCGATCCCTGGTCTGGGAAGATCCCACATGCCGCAGGACAACTAAGTTCTGTGCGTCACAACTCCTGAGCCTGTGCTCTAGAGGCCACAGGCACAGCTGAACCCATGTGCTGCCACTGCTGAAGCCTGCAGGCCCTAGAGCCTGTGCTCCTTTTAAGAGAAGCCTCTACAATGACAAGCCTGTGCAATGCAACAAGAGAATAGCCCCTGTTCGCAGCAACTAGAGAAAACTCTGTATAGCAACAAAGACACAGCACAACCAGATAAATAAATAAAATAATTAAAAAATGAGTAAAGTGAATAAAAACACTTTGGACTTTTAATACACCTTATAAAAATGTTTACAAGAGATCATATTATAATTTAAAAATTTATAGTTAAATTATTATAGTTGTATATAAAAAAGATCACTTAAAATGAGAAATCATTTATAAGATGATATTTGCTTTTTTCAGTATAAATCTTAGGTTATGCCTATGTACTAGACTTTTCATGATTGAACAAACTGCTTTAAAGTTTTAATCAAAATAGTACATACATATTGCTTAAATTAAGCAGATACTGATTTAAACCAGTGCTTTATATTTCTGTTATGATTTTATTAATATCATTTAAAAATAAGGAATCGACTGAATAATATTTTCTTATTCTATCTTTTTTTTCCCTTGAAATAATAATTATACTAGTTTGCTTTCATTTCTTTGTATTTCCTTCACTGAATCATCCCTAAACACTGCCAGAAGTATACATTTGTCATTATATTAAAATACATTCATTTATCCATAAGTCTATCCTGTGAGTTTCCAGGGGTCTCTGGAGGAGGCATGGGATGACAGTGGCTTATTTCAAGGTAAGTGGCACTGAATACAACAGTGTATGCACAAGACCTTTGAAGGAGGTCTCTATTATTTTCATTCAGTTCAGTTCAGTGGCTCAGTTGTGTCCAACTCTTGGCCACCCATGAACTGCAGCATGCCAGGCTTCCCTGTCCATCACCACTCCTGGAATTTACTCAAACTCATGTCTATTGAGTCGGTGATGCCATCCAACAATTTCATTCTCTGTTGTCCCCTTTTCCTCCTGCCTTCAATCTTCTCCCAAATCAGGATCTTATCAATGAGTCATTTCTTCACATCAGGTGGCCAAAGTATTGGAGTTTCAACTTCAACATCAGTCCTTCCAATGAACATGCAGGACTGATTTTCTTTAGGATGGACTGGTTGGATCTCCCTGAGTCCAAAGGATTCTCAAGAGTCTTCTCCAACACCACAGTTCAAGCGCATCAATTCTTCAGTGCTCAGCTTTTTTTATACTCCAATTCTCATATCCACACATGACCACTGGAAAAACCATAGCTTTGACTAGATGGACCTTTGTTGGCAAAAAATGTCTCTGCTTTTCAAAATGCTGTCTAGGTTGGTCATAACTTTCCTTCCAAGGAGTAAGTGTCTTTTAATTTCATGGCTGCAGTGACCATCTGCAGTGATTTGGGAGCCCAAAAGAATAAAGTCAGCCACTGTTTGCCGTTTCCCCATCTATTTGCCATGAAGTGACAGAACCAGATCCCGTGATCTTAGTTTTCTAAATGTTGAGCCTTATGCCAACTTTTTCACTCTCCTCTTCACTTTCATCAAAAGGCTTTTTAGTTCCTCTTCACTTTCTGCCATAAGGGTGGTGTGATCTGCATATCTCACGTTATTGATATTTCTTCTGGCAATCTTGATTCCAGCTTGTGCTTCATCCAGTCCAGCATTTCCCTGCAGTACTCTGCATATAAGTTAAATAAGCAGGGTGACAATATACAGCCTTGACGTACTCCTTTCCCAATTTGGAGCCATTCTGTTGCCCCATGTCCAGTTCTAACAGTTGCTTCCTGACCTGGATACAGATGTCTCAGGAGGCAGGTCAGGTGGTTTGGTATTCCCATCTCTTTCAGGATTTCCACAGTTTGTTGTGATCCCCACAGTCAAAGGTTTTGGCATAGTCAATAAAACAGAAGTATGTTTTTCTGGAACTTGCTTGCTTCTGCTATGATTCAGCAGATGTTGGCACTTTGGTCTCTGGTTCCTCTGCTTTTTCTTAATCCTGCTGGAACATCTGGAAGATCAAGGTCCACTTAGTGTTGAAGCCTGGCTTAGAGAATTTTGAGCATTACTTTTTTAGTGTGTGAAATGAGTGTAATCGTGCGGTAGTTTGAGCATTCTATGGCATTGCCCTTCCTTGGAATTGGAACGAAAACTAACCTTTTCCAGTCCTGTGGCCACTGCTGAGTATTCCAAATTTGCTGGCATAATGAGTGTAGCACTTTCACAGCATCATCTTTTAAGATTTGAAATAGCTCAACTGGTATTCCATCCCCTCCACTAGCTTTTTCATTGTGATGCTTCCTAAGGCCCACTTGACTTTGCATTCCAGGATGTCTGGCTCTAGATGAGTGCTCACACCATCGTGATTATCTGGGTCATGAAGAACTTTTTTTGTATATTCTTGCCATCTCTTCTTAATATCTTCTGCTTCTGTTAGGGCCATGACATTTCTGTACTTTATTGTGCCCATCTTCGCATGAAATGTTCCCTTGGTATCTCGAATTTTCTTCAAGAGATCGCTAGTCTTTCCCATTCTGTTGTTCTCCTCTGCTTCTTTGCATTGATGACTGAGGAAGACTGTCTTATCTCTCCTTGTTATTCTTTGGAAATCTGTATTCAAATGGGTATATCTTTCTTTTTCTCCTTTGCCTTTTGCTTCTCTTTTTTTCACAACTATTTGTAAGGCTTCCTCAGACAACCATTTTGTCTTTTTGCTTTTCTTTTTCTTGGGGATGATCTTGATCACTGCCTCCTATACAATGTCATGAATCCCCGTCCATAGTTCTTTAGGCACTCTATCAGATCTAATCCCTTGAATCCATTTGTCACTTTCACTGTATAATCCTAAGGGTTTTGATTTGGATCATAGCTGAGTGGTATAGTGTTTTTCCCCACTTTCTTCAATTTAAGTCTGACTGTGGCAATAGGGAGTTCATGATCTGAGCCATAGTCAGCTCTTGGTATTGTTTTTTGCTGACTGTATAGAGCTGCTCCTTCTTTGGCTGCAAAGAATATAATCAATCTGATTTTGATATTGACCATATGATGATGTTCATGTGTAGACTCTTCTCTTGTGTTGCTATAACCGGTGCCTTCTCTTGGCAAAACTCTATTAGCCTTTGCCCTGCTTCATTCTGTACTCCAAGGCCAATTTTGTCTGTCACTCCAGGTATTTTTTCACTTCCTACTTCTGCATTCCCCTCCCCTATGATGAAAAGAATTTCTTTTTTGGGTGTTAGTTCTACAAGTAAACAGAGATCATTCTGTTGTTTTTGAGATTGCATCCAAGTATTGCATTTCAGACTCTTTTGTTGACTATGATGGTTACTCCATTTCTTCTAAAGGATTCTTGCCCACAAGAGTAGATATAATGGTCATCTGAGTTAAACTCACCGATTCCAGTCCATTTTAGATTGCTGATTCCTAAAACGTCAATGTTCACTCTTGCTGTCTCCCGTTTGACCTCTTCCAATTTGCCTTGATTCACAGACCTAACATTCCATGTTCCTGTGTAATATTGCTCTTTACAGCATGGGACTTTACTTCCATCACCAGTAACATCCGCACCTGGGTGTTGTTTTTGCTTTGGCTCCCTCTCTTGATTCTGGAGTTATTTCTCCACTGATCTCCAGTAGCATTTCTCCACTGACCTATCGACCTGGGGAGTCCTTCTTTCAGTGTCCTATCTTTTCACCTTTCATACTGTTCATGGGGTTCTCAAGGCAAGAATAATGAAGTGGTTTGCCATTCCCTTCTCCAGCTGACCACATTTTGCCAGAACTCTCCACCATGACCCATCTGTCTTGGATGCCCTACATGGTATGTCTGATAGTTTCACTGAGGTAGACAAGGCTGTTGTCCATGTGATCAGATTGGTTACTTTTCTCTGATTGTGGTTTTCCTTCTGTCTGCCATCTGATGGAGAAAGATAAGGGGCTTATGGAAGCTTCCTAATGGGAGAGACTGACTGACAGGGAAACTGGGTCTTGTTCTGATGGACAGGGCCATGCTCAGTAAGTGTTTAATCTAATTTTCTGTTGATGGGTGGAGCTATATTCCTTCCTTGTTATTTGACCTGAGGCCAAATTATGGTGGAGGTAATGAAGACAATGACAACCTCCTTCAAAAGGTCCCATCCATGCACTCCTACACTCAGTGCCCCCAACCCTGCAGCAGGCCACTGCTGACCCACGCCTCCACCAGAGACTCCTGAACACTCATGGGCAAGTAGGGTCAGTCTCTTGTAGAGTCACTGTTCCTTTCTCCTGGGTCTGGTGCACAGAAAGTTTTGTTTGTACCCTCCAAGAGTCTGTTTCCTCAGTCCTATGTAAGTTCTGCTGGCTCTCTGGTGGGGTTAATGGCAACCTTCTCCAAGAGGGTTTATGCCATACCCGGGTCCACTGCACCTGGAGCTCCTGCCCCGGCAGCAGTCCACTGTTGATCTGTACCTCCACAGGAGCCTCTCAAACACAATTCTGGCTCGGTCTCTGTGGGGTCTCAGGGTTCTGGCGTGCACAAGGTTTGCTTGAGTCCCCTGAGTGTCTCTGGCAGGTATGGGGTTTGATTCTAAATGGATTTTGCCCCTCCTACCATCTTTCTGGGGCTTCTCCTTTGCCCTTGGACATGGGGTATTTCCTCAAAGTTGCTCTAGCGCCACGCAGCCACTGCTCTGTGAACAGTATGAAAAGGCAAAAAGATATGACACTGAAAGATGAACTCTCCAGATCTGTAAGTGCCCAATATGCTACTGGAAAGGGTGGAGAAATAACCCCAGAAAGAATGATGAGACAGAACCAAAGTGAAAACAACACCCAGTTATGGATGTGACTGGTGATGTAAGTAAAGTCCGATGCTGTAAAGAACAATACTACATAGGAACCTGGAATGCTAGGTCCATGAATTAAGGTAAATTAGAAGTGGTCAAACAGGAGGTGGCAAGAGTGAAAATCGACATTTTAGGAATCAGTGAAGGAAAATGGATTGCAATGGGAGAATTTAATTCAGGTGATCATTATATCTACTACTGTGGGCGAGAATCCCTTAGAAGAAATGAAGTAGCCATCATAGTCAACAGGAGTCCAAAATGCAGTACTTGGGTGGAATCTCAAAAATGACAGAATGATCTCTGTTCATTTCTAAGACAAACTGTTCAATATCACAGTAATCCAAGTCTATGCCCCAAGCAGTGATGCTGAAGAAACTGAAGTTGAACAGCTCTATAAAGATGTACAAGACTTTCTAGAACTAACTACCAAAAAAGATGTCCTTTTCATCATAGAGGACTGAAATAAAAAATAGAAAGTCAAGTGATACCTGGAGTGACAGGTAAATTTCACTTTGAGGTACAAAATGAAGCAGGGCAGGGGCTAACAGAACTATGGCCAGAAACTGCATTGGTTATAGCAAACACCCATTCCAACATGAAAAGACAACTCTACACATAGACATCACCAGAAGGTCAATACTGAAATCAGATTGATTATATTCTTTGCAGCCAAAAATGGAGAAGCTCTATACAGTCAGCAAAAACAAGACTGGGAGCTGACTGTGGCTCAAATCGTGAACTCCTTATTGCCACATTCAGACTTAAATTGAAGAAAGTGGGGGAAAAACACTATACCACTCAGCTATGACCCAATCAAAACCCTTAAGATTATACAGTGGAAGTGACAAACAGATTCAAGGGATTAGATCTTATAGACAGAGTGCCTGAAGAACTATGGATGGGGGTCCGTGACATTGTACAGGAGGCGTGATTAAGACCATCCCCAAGTAAAAAAAATGCAAAAAGGCAAAATAGTTGTCTGAGGAAGCCTTACAAATAGCTGTGAAAAGAAGAGAAGCAAAAGGCAAAGGAGAAAAAGAAAGATATACCCATCTGAATACAGATTTCCAAAGAATAACAAGGAGAGACAAGACAGTCTTCCTCAGTCATCAATGCAAAGAAGCAGAGGAGAACAACAGAATGGGAAAGACTAGTGATCTCTTCAAGAAAATTCGAGATACCAAGGGAACATTTCATGCAAAGATGGGCTTGATAAAGTACAGAAATAGCATGGCCCTAAGAGAAGCAGAAGATATTAAGAAGAGGTGGCAAGAATGCACAAAAGAACTATACAAAAAAGATCTTCATGACCCAGATAATCACGATGGTGTGAGCACTCATCTAGAGCCAGACATCCTTGAAGGCAAAGTCAGGTGGGCCTCAGGAAGCATCACAACGAAAAAGCTGGTGGAGGGGATGGAATTCCAGTTGAGCTATTTCAAATCTTAAAAGATGATGCTGTGAAAGTGCTACACTCATTATGCCAGCAAATTTGGAAAACTCAGCAGTGGCCACAGGACTGGAAAAGGTTAGTTTTCATTCCAATTCCAAGGAAGAGCAATACCAAAGAATGTTCAAACTACCACACAATCGCACATGCTAGCAAAGTAATGCTCAAAATTCTCTAAGCCAGACTTCAACAGTAAGTGAACCTTGAACTTCCAGATGTTCCAGCAGGATTAGAAAAAGCAGAGGAACCAGAGACGAAAGTGCCAACATCTGTTGGATCATAGCAGAAGCAAGCAAGTTCCATAAAAAACATATACTTCTGTTTTATTGACTATGCCAAAGCCTTTGACTGTGGGGATCACAACAAACTGTGGAAAATTCTGAAAGAGATGGGAATACCAAACCACATGACCTGCCTCCTGAGACATCTGTATGCAGGTCAGGAAGCAACAGTTAGAACTAGATGTGAAACAACAGACTGGTTCCAAATTGGGAAAGGAGTATGTCAAGGCTGTATATTGTCACCCTGCTTATTTAACTTATTTGCAGAGTACATCATGAGAAACGCTAGGCTGGAAAAAGAACAGGCTGGAATCAAGATTCCCAGGAGAAATATCAGTATCATGAGATATGCAGATGACACCACTGTTATGGCAGAAAGTGAAGAGGCACTAAAGAGCCTTTTGATGAAGGTGAAGGAGGAGTGTGAAAAAGCTGGCTTAAAGCTCAACATTCAGAAAACTAAGATCATGGCATCTGGTTCTGTCACTTCATGGCAAATAGATGGGGAAACAGTGGAAACAGTGGCTGACTTTATTCTTTTGGGCTCCCAAATCACTGCAGGTGGTCACTGCAGCCATGAAATTAGATGCTTACTCCTTGGAAGGAAAGTTATGAGCATTCTAGACAGCATATTAAAAAGCAGAGATGTTACTTTGCCAAAAATGGTCCATCTAGTCAAAGCTATGGTTTTTCCAGTAGTCATGTATGGATGTGAGATTTGGACTATAAAGAAAGCTGCAAGCCGAAGAATTGATGCTTTTGAACTGTGGTGTTGGAGAAGACTCTTGAGAGGCCCTTGGACAGCAAGGAGATCCAACCAGTCCATCCTAAAGGAGATCAGTCCTGGGTGTTCATTGGAAGGACTGATGCTGAAGCTGAAACTCCAATACTTTGGCCACCTGATGTGAACAGCTGACTCATTTGAAAAGACCCTGATGCTGGGAAAGATTGAAGGCAGGAGGAGAAGGGGACAACAGACGATGAGATGGTTAGATGGCATCACCGACTCAATGGACATGAGTTTGAGTAAATTCCAGGAGTTGGTGATGGACAGGGAGGCCTGGCGTGCTGCAGTCCATGGGGTTGCAAAGAGTTGGACACAACTGAGTGACTGACCTGAACTGAAATTGATTCCATTTTTTTTTTTTTGCTGTCATTTATCACTTATTGATCTTTTTTCCAGCTACTAAAATGTTATTCACAATTCTTATTTTCCATATGTTTAGATTTTTATGCCTTTGAACAATTTTTTTATACTTGTGAGTTTTGGACCCAGCAGTTTATGGAGATGTTTAAGATGTTTTCATATGAGAGATAGTTAAAGCTTTTCAGGAAAAAAAAAATATCCTTTTTATTTATTCTGAGAGCATTATAATATGCTATCCTTCTGTGTTTTAGGAAGAAAAATAAACTAGGATAATAATTCTCCATGTGTATGGTAAATAAAAACTCCTTTGGGAGATTTAGTTGCAAAAGAGTGAGAGACAACTTAGTAACTAACAACAACAACAGCAGGGAGGTTTTAAAAAAAAGAGTGGAATTTTACACCCTATTTCTGTAGTTTCTGATTTAGTAGGTCTGAGACAGGCACCTGAGTTATTTATTTTCTAAACAATAATCCCAGAATAATTCTGACGCTGCTATTTTACAAATTCCAGTTGAGATGTAATGAACTATGGGTAGATTTTTTAACAAAAATAAATGAAAACCATATCTATATGTCTGTGAAGTTTATTGATAATTGAAATTATATTGCTGAGCTTTATATATGTATGTGTAATAAATATATTTATGAATACTTTATATATTATACATATTAATATATTTACACATACATGTTTTGAACAACCTACTTTCTGTCAACCTTACTTCCATTTTAAGAGTCTGCGGGAGAATGGCTTTAGCCCCTCAGTGGTTGGTCCTACTCCTTCAGTGGTCGGAGCTGTGGAGCCGCAGACAGTCATTGCTGACGCTGAGGCTGGTCTCCAGTGGGGAGCTGTGGGTGGGCACAGAGGATACCTGCTCCTTCAGACCTGTCTCTGACCTCGGGTGCAATAGCAGTGACCTGGGAAGCTGACAATACCCGCCGGTAACAGCCTTTCCAGACTGGCCTGCTCTTCCTTTCCATTTCTTCCAGGTCTCTGTGGAAGTGGTGATCCAACTGACCTCTGAGGCTTAGCGATAAGACATCCTTCCACGCACACATAGAACTTTCTTGGCTGGCCTCCCTCATGTCGTCAGACCTCCAAGAGAGCGCCCCTCTCCACCTGCTGTTATTGTCTGGGGATGATGGCTGTATCCACATGGCGCTGAGGGGAGTCTGTGTCACAAAGGGTGAGGTGGGCGGGTTAAATAAGAACCTCATACAGTGGAAGTGAGATTTAAGGTCCTAGATCTTATCATATCTGTCTATCGATAGAGTGCCTCATGAACTATGGAATGAGGTTCGTGACATTGTACAGGAGACAGGGATCAAGACCATCCCCATGGAAAAGAAATGCAATGAAGCAAAATGGCTGTCTGGGGAGGCCTTACAAATAGCTGTGAAAGAAGAGAAGCGAAAAGCAAAGGAGAAAATAAAAGATATAAGCATCTGAATGCAGAGTTCCAAAGAATAGCAAGAAGAGATAAGAAAGCCTTCCTCAACAATAAATGGAAAGAAATAGAGGAAAACAACAGAATGGGAAAGACTAGAGATCTCTTCAAGAAAATTAGAGATACCAAGGGAACATTTCATGCAAAGATGGGCTCGATAAAGGACAGAAATGGTATGGACCTAACAGAAGCATAAGATATTAAGAAGAGGTGGCAAGAATACACAGAAGAACTGTACAAAATAGATCTTCATGACCCAGATAATCACGATGGTGTGATCACTGACCTAGAGCCAGACATCCTAGAATGTGAAATCAAGTGGGCCTTAGAAAGCATCACTACGAACAAAGCTAGTGGAGGTGATGGAAGTCCAGTTGAGCTATTTCAAATTCTGAAAGATGATTCCATGAAAGTGCTGCACTCAATATGCCAGCAAATTTGGAAAACTCAGCCATGGCCACAGGACAGAAAAGGTCAGTTTTCATTCCAGTCCCAAAGAAAGGCAATGCCAAAGAATGCTTAAACTACTGCACAATTGCACTCATCTCACATGCTAGTAAAGTAATGCTCAAAATTCTCCAAGCCAGGCTTCAGCAATACGTGAACCGTGAACTTCCTGATGTTCAAGCTGGTTTTAGAAAAGGCAGAGGAACCAAAGATGTAATTGCGAACATCCTCTGGATCATCGAAAAAGAAAGAGAGTTCCAGAAAAACATCTACTTCTGCTTTGTTGACTATGCCAAAGCCTTTGACTGTGTGGATCACAATAAACTGTGGAAAATTCTGAAAGAGATGGGAATATCAGACCACCTGACCTGCCTCTTGAGAAATCTGTATGCAGGTCAGGAAGCAGCAGTTAGAACTGGACATGGAACAACAGACTGGTTCCACACAGGAAAAGGAGTACGTCAAGGCTGTATATCGTCACCCTGCTTATTTACCTTATATGCAGATTGCATCATGAGAAATGCTGGACTGGAAGAAGCACAAGCTGGGATCAAGATTGCCTGGAGAAATGTCAATAACCTCAGATATGCAGATGACACCACCCTTATGGCAGAAAGTGAAGAGGAACTAAAAAGCCTCTTGATGAAAGTGAAAGTGGAGAGTGAAAAAGTTGGCTTAAAGCTCAACATTCAGAAAACGAAGATCATGGCATCCGGTCCCATCACTTCATGGGAAATAGATGAGGAAACAGTGGAAACAGTGTCAGACTTTATTTTTTGGGGCTCCACAATCACTGCAGATGGTGACTGCAGCCATGAAATTAAAAGACGCTTACTCCTTGGAAGGAAAATTATGACCAACCTAGATAGCATGTTGAAAAGCAGAGACATTACTTTGCCAACAAAGGTCTGTCTAGTCAAGGCTATGGTTTTTCCTGTGGTCATGTATGGATGTGAGAGTTGAACTGTGAAGAAGGCTGAGTGCCGAAGAATTGATGCTTTTGAACTGTGGTGTTGGAGAAGACTCTTGAGAGTCCCTTGGACTGCAAGGAGATCCAACCAGTCCATTCTGAAGGAGGTCAGCCCTGGGATTTCTTTGGAAGGAATGATGCTAAAGCTGAAACTCCAGGACTTTGGCCACCTCATGCAAAGAGTTGACTCATTGGAAAAGACTCTGATGCTGGGAGGGATTGGGGACAGGAGGAAGGGGACGACAGAGGATGAGATGGCTGGATGGCATCACTGACTCAATGGATGTGAGTCTGAGTGAACTCCAGGAGTTGGTGATGGACAGGGAGGCCTGGCATGCTGCGAGTCATGGGGTCACAAAGAGTCGGACACGACTGAGTGACTGAATTGAACTGAACTGTGAGAAGCTGGTGGTCAGCCCTGGGATCGGTAGCTGCCTGTATCTGGGGCTCCAGAATGGTTGCCTGTATCTTGTTAATGAAGTTTCTAGAAGTGAGGCGGCCAGTAGTAGGAGCAGCAAACTTCAGCACAGCTCGCTGGCTGGTATCCTGAAGTATATATGATACTGGCATCAGCCGGTTTTAAATGGCAACAATGCATAAGCTGCTGGAAGAAGCCTGTTTGTGTTCTCTTCAGATTTATGAAGTAGATATCCTCACTTTTCCTTTTGTAGATGATTGTTCCATTTAGAAATCAAGGTAGGTGCCACCTCAGTAGCTTCCTGCTGCAAAATTTGAGGACTTCCTGCTCCTTCATTTGCAGGGTATCAGGGGCTCAGGACATTGAGAAAATTTTCATTTACGTTATGGCAGGAGTCTGGAACAACGCCTTCTTTCTCCATTCTGGGTGGTATGCAAAAGCTTGGCCACATTTATCTTGAAGCTTGGCTGTGGCAATTATTTTGTTCATCAATATTCACTTCTCTACTGCTGGGTTAGAGGATAATTGTATTTATGCAGCCCTCTTAGTGTTAAACGTGACCTTTAGCAAAATAATAATAATGACGTTAATGAGGTTAAAATAAGGGTTCAGTTCGGTTCAGTTCAGTTCAGTAGCTCAGTCGTGTCTGACTCTTTGTGACCCAATGAATCGTAGCACGCCAGACCTCCCTGTCGATCACCAACTCCCAGAATCCACCCAAACTCATGTACATCCAGTCGGTGATGCCATCCAGCCATCTCATCCTCTGTCATCCCCTTCTCCTCCTGCCCCCAATCCCTCCCAGCATCAGGGTCTTTTCCAGTGAGTCAACTCTTTGCATGAGGTGACCAAAGTATTGGAGTTTCAGCCTCAGCATCAGTCCTTCAGGTGAACACCCAGGACTGGTCTCCTTTAGGATGGACTGGTTGGATTTCCTTGCAGTCCAAGGGACTCTTAAGAGTCTTCTCCAACACCACAGTTCAAAAGCATCAATTCTTCGGTGCTCAGCTTTCTTCACAGTCCAACTCTCACATCCATACATGACCACTGGAAAAACCAAAGCCTTGACTAGATAGACCTTTGTTGGCAAAGCAAAGCCTCTGCTTCTAAATATGCTGTCTAGGTTGGTCATAACTTTCCTTCTAAGGAGTAAGCGTCTTTTAATTTCATGGCTGCAATCACTATCTGCAGTGATTTTGGAGCCCCCCAAAATAAAGTCTGATACTGTTTCCAGTGTTTCCCCATCTATTTGCCATAAAGTGATGGGACCATATGCCATGATCTTCGTTTTCTGAATGTTGAGCTTTAAGCCAACTTTTTCACTCTCCACTTTCACTTTCATCAAGAGGCTTTTTAGTTCCTCTTCACTTTCTGCCATAAGGGTGGTGTCATCTGCATATCTGAGGTTATTGATATTTCTCCTGGCATTCTTGATTCCAGCTGTGCTTCTTCCAGCCCAGCGTTTCTCATGATGCACTCTGCATATAAGTTAAATAAGCAGGGTGACAATATACAGCCTTGACGTACTCCTTTTCCTATTTGAAACCAGTCTGTTGTTCCATTACCAGTTCTAACTGTTGCTTCCTGACCTGCATATAGGTTTCCCAAGAGGCAGGTCAGGTAGTCTGGTATTCCCATCTCTTTCAGAATTTTCCACAGTTTATTGTGATCCACACAGTCAAAAGCTTTGGCATAGTCAATAAAGCAGAAATAGATGTTTTTCTGGAAACTTCTTGCTTTTTTGTCGATCCAGCAGATGTTGGCAATTTGATCTCTGGTTCCTTTGCCCTTTCTAAAACCAGCTTGAACATCTGGAAGTTCACAGTTCACGTATTGCTAAAGCCTGGCTTGGAGAATTTTGAGCATTACTAGCCTGTGAGATAAGTGCAGTTGTGCAGTTTTGAGCATTCTTTGGCATTGCCTTTCTTTGGGATTGGAATGAAAACTGACCTTTTCCAATCCTGTGGCCACTGTTGAGTTTTCCAAATTTGCTGGCATATTGAGTGCAGCACTTTCACAGCATCATCTTTTAGAATTTGAAATAGCTCAACTGGAATTCCATCACCTCCACTAGCTTTATTCATAGTGATGCTTTCTAAGCCCATTTGACTTCACATTCCAGGATGTCTGGCTCTAGGTGAGTGATCACACTATCGTGAATATCTGGGTCGTGAAGATCTTTTTTGTACAATTCTTCTGTGTAGTCTTGCCACCTCTTCTTAATATCTTCTGCTTCTGTTAGGGCCATAGCATTTTTGTCCTTTATCGAGCCCATCTTTGCTTGAAATGTCCCTTGGTATCTCTAATTTTCTTGAAGTGATCTCTAGTCTTTCCCATTCTGTTGTTTTCCTCTATTTCTTTGCATTGATCGCTGAGGAAGGTTTTCTTATCTCTCCTTGTACTCTTTGGAACTCTGCATTCAATTGGGAATATCTTTCTTTTTCTCCTTTGCTTTTGGCTTCTCTTGTTTTCACAGTATTTGTAAGGCCTCCTCAGACAGCCATTTTGCTTTTTTGAATTCTTTTCCATGGGGATGGTCTTGATCCCTGTCTCCTGTATAATGTCATGAACCTCTGTCCATAGTTCATCAGGCACTCTGTCTATCAGATCCAGTCCCTTAAGTCTTTCTCACTTCCACTGTATACTCATAAGGGATTTGATTTAGATCATACCTGAATGGTCTAGTGGTTTTCCCTACTTTCTCAATTTAAGTCTGAATTGGGCAATAAGGAGTTCATGATCTGAGCCACAGTCAGCTCCCAATCTTGTTTTTGCTGACTGTAGTGTCTATTTCAATTGTTGGTTAATTTTTGTAACACACTAGGAACTGTGAAAAGGGTAGATAAACCCTCATTAGTATTCAACCTGAAGGATGACATGTCCATGACAGCTCTAGAATAGCCAGCATTTTGAATTTTGAGTGTTTGTTCTTTTGCCTTTTATACTTGAAACCATTCATTGGTTTCTATTTTTGTGGCATTTTACTTTAATTGCATTTTACTCCTACAGCAGTCATGGAGTCTCCTTATAAACCACTGTGGTTGCTTTGGATGATGAACGACAATCTCTTTGAGGAGATTTCAAGCTTTTCTATTTCCCTAGTAAATATGAAATACTCTACATATGCTAAGTCTGTCAATTTCAAACATCTTCAATTCAGTTAAGATCTATCTAGGTCTGGCTGCTATAACAAAGTACCATAGGCTGAGTGACTTTTGAACAACATCAGTTTGCTTCTCACAGTCTGGCTGCTATAACAAAGTACCATAGGCTGAGTGACTTTTGAACAACATCAGTTTGCTTCTCACAGTTCTGAAGGCTCAAAATCCAACATAAGGGTGCC
This sequence comes from Bos mutus, assembly GCF_027580195.1. Lineage (NCBI taxonomy): Eukaryota > Metazoa > Chordata > Mammalia > Artiodactyla > Bovidae > Bos > Bos mutus. The sequence continues at coordinate 126,737,074 of NC_091618.1, forward strand.
AGGGCTGTTGAATTCTCATGAGGACCCTCTTTCAGGTTGCAGACTGCTAGCTTATATGTTCACATCATAGAAAGAAAGTGAGCTAGCTCTCTGAGCATCTTTTAGTAAAGACACTAATTTGATTTATGAAGGCTTTACCCAGTACCCTGATTACCTTCTAAAGGTCCCCTTCTAAATACTGTCACATTGGAATTAGGGTTTCATCAGATAAATTTTGGGGGACACAAATATCCAGTCCATTGCAAGATCCATTTAGACATTTTCGCTTGATGAAATAATAAACAGACATGTCACTAGAAGCAAATATGTGCTTTTTTCCCCTTAACATAAAAGTAAACATAATCTTTATACTTTATTCAGCAATTTAAAAAGAATGAGAAATAAAGTGTGATCTTCAACGATGAAAGACAATTGCTCTAGAAATTTACATAGTGTATTGAAAACCAGACATTGCTATTTGAACTCAGAGTAAATTTTATTAAACTTTGTCCATATAGAAAAATACTGTTTAGTTACACTTGGCAGGAAATGACTTTAAACTTTGTATTCCAACAGTTCTTATAACACTTGTGCCCAAAAAAGCTAGTTTTGTTCAATAATTTTTATTGAGAACTTATTATTTGCTAAACACTGTTCTGATGCTCTGCATGTAAAAATTCAGTAATTATTACAATGCTTTGATGTAGGTTGTTATTATCTTAAGTTTTATTATATTAATTTTAGAAGACAACTTGAAGGACAAGAAAATTAAGGAATTTGTCTCTGATTGCTTAGTTAATAATTGGAACTGAGATTTGTGCCTTGTGTCTTTCTTCAGAACTTAACCATCACACTATGGTTATGTTTTAAATTTGTGACAAATGGCAACATGGATCCATGTGATATTCGGAGTTTCAATGTGGCTTTTCACACAAAGCCCGTCTAATATTTGTTTGCTGTGTCCTTATGTTTAAACAGGGCTTTCTAGGTAAAGAATTTTCCAGGGAAGAATACTGGAGTGGGTTGCTATTTCCTTCTCAAGAGACACAGATGTGATCCCCTAGAGAAGGAAAAAGCAACCCACTCCAGTATTCTTCCCTGGAAAATTCCATGGATGGAGGAGCTTGGTGGGCTACAGTCCATGGGGACACAAAGAGTCAGACCCAACTAAGCATACACACATACTGTGTTTTAACAGAGCACAGTCATACTCTTTACTAATCAAAAGTCACATAGAAAGAAGAAAAATATATTTTGCCTCCTTTATTTGGGGGTAACTTTAAAACCAATAGAATTTTTGTTCACCCAGAAAGAAAATTGGAAATTATCTAAAATTAGGAAGCAACAGTTGGGTATCAGTATAGCCCATCTTAACCTATTTTCAAAGTCATGAATATTTCAAGAGAGGAAAATAATATTCTCAAGGACACTATGCTCTGTATTCTATGTGTGTTGCTACATATGCTTTTCTTACTCTTCCTAATATTTCTCAAGCAGTACACTTCTATAAACTGTGAAGCAAACAATACCTATTGTGTAATAGAGAGATGGGCAGTGGTCAAGACTTTATTGTGTTTCACAGTGTATTTTGAGATTAAAGTGGAAAAAATCCAGATGGCTGATACAATTTGTCTTGGGTGATTTTTCACTTCTTGAATAGACATCACTGACATGCAATATTGAAAGCCAATTTTTAAAGGAAATTTGGAACAGTCTCTCCCAATGGGAATTGTACCATAGCTAGTTCATTCTCCCAGAGAAAACAAGATGTAATCAGAATGTGTTCTGTTTTACTGGTTTTTTTCATTTGCTTGGGATGCATATAGCCTCCCCCAACCCCCGCCCCCTCAGCTTTACTAACGCATAATTGACAAATAAAAATTGTATATCTTTAGCATGTATAATGTGATGATTTGATATACATTGTAAAATATTAGCACAGTCTATCTAATTAACATAACCATCACCTCGTATAGTTACTATTTTGTGTGTGTGCATGTGTTATAACAAAGATCTTCTTTCTTAGCAAATCATAAGTCTACAAAACAGTATTATTAATTATATTCACTGTGCTGCACAGTAGATCCCCAGAACCTATTCCTTTTAAAATGGAAAGTTTTTGCACTTTGACCAACATCTTTCCATTTCCCCCTCCCCTGAGTCTCTGGCAACAACCTTTCTACTCTCTGGTTCTATGAATTCAGCTTGTTTAGATTCTATGTGAGATTATATAGTGTACATGTAGCTTTTAAAACTATATACTACTAATTGTGGGGCAACAATATAAAAACAAAATGGGCATTAATAATTGAGGGACAAATAGTTTTATCTCCTTTACATAATTTTTATCTCCTTTAAACAGCTGTCAAGTAGAAACTGAATTCTAGGTTAAAACATTTGTCTCAGATAACAACTTGTAGAATCATGTATATACCTCATATGATAGTCAATATCGATTTTGAGGCTAATTTTTTTGTGTGCATGTGTGCAATATTTCTGAATCCTTGGCTTAAAAAGGGATGCAAGGTTGTGTAAACATTATTGTCAGTGACAAAAACTCTTTTCAAATAAAGAGTGCCTCTTGTTCTTTTGTGTCCCCAGCATCTAGATTAGTACCTGGCACAGAGCAGGCAACTGATGCACACAATTAATGCATATCTGTAGAGTGAATAAGTTAAACAATAATAATGTTTGTCTCTTTTGGATGGTTTAAGTTTTTTTATTTCCATGCAGGGGCCCAATTTTATTTTCCTATATGTTGCAGTGTGTGTTTATTATTCCTCCTGGTCAGTGAAACTATCATAGATCTTAAATTATCTAAATCTGACTTTTTGGGGCAAAGAGAATGTTCTAGAATTATAATAAGATATAGGCGTGAAGAAGTATGAGTTGTCAATTGATAGAAATTCTTGAATTCCATAATAGAGTATGTGGCTTACATTTAATAAGCCATCATCAGAATCCGAGGGAGTGAATTTAAATATTAGTTTTAGATTTGTATGCAAAAGGGAGAATTAGTCTAGAGACTATAGAAGCAAAGAGACAAACAACAATGCCTGTCAGTAGATATATGTTAATTGTTTAACAAAATAGAAAAGGAACATATATTTTAATTGTACACATTTTCTTTGTATTTAACTTAAACCAGGACTTCTTCAGACCTGCTTTAGAGGATTCTGGATGTAACAGCTTGCTACTTTATTCATTGGTCCCAAGACAAAACAAAAGTACAGTGACAAGTAATAAGAGGTTGGCCCAGTGTGGTTGGAGCAGGACTTTGCTTTTGCTTGGGAGTACAGCATAGCCTGAGCATAGAGTGATCCGTGGTGGAGCAAGTACTTAAGTGGGGTTGAGAGGCCAACAAGAGGAATATCTCTTGATTTTTTCCATCTTTATAAAATTAAAATGCTGCAAGTTCTTACCAATATTGAATAAGAATTATAATAATATTACATGAATGCCAGAAAGTTAAGTTGACCCTAGATAGTATAAAAGAGGTAATAATGATCAGCATCAAATAGAGGATGAAAAGAGAATTTTTGTCTGCACTAGACAGTTTGAAGTACTGAGAATTTCTAGAACTCTGGACAAGCCATTATTAATTTTCTAGAGCCAAGACATACCAAAAGTCAAGTATTAATTATTTTTGAATTGATTAAATCTGTTTTTTTTTACATTATTTCCCAATGCTTTCCACTTACATCATGAACTTACTAACCAAGATGTCCTCTCATTGTTTTATCAATTTTATCATACACGTCCATAGAAACAATAAAGCTTCCTGATATGTGATCTCTGAAGACCAATACTTGAGTTAATTATATTTGTTTTAATACATCATTATGCTTATAATTAACTCTCATTGTTATGAATATAGATTCTTACTTGTTTATGTTTGAAATCCAGTTTCACACATTTTCTCTTTGGGTTTCAAAAATATTGACAAATTATCAGCATATATCATTTTGAACTCTGCTGATTGAACCACCCTCTTTCTCAGCAGTTAGCAAAATCTAACCTTATGTGATCAGCCAAACTGGCCCTGTTGCTGTCTCTTAACTCTGACTTTTAACAAGTGCCAAAATACTTAGGGAAAATTGCAAATGGGAGAAATATGAGAATTTGTTGAGATTCTCTACTATCTGATTAGAATATTATGTTTCTTGTCCCTTCTGAAGTAGAATTCTCACTTTAAGAAATTTTCTCCATCCAATAATTTTTTAAGGGCTCCAGGAGAATCCCTGGCAATTAAAACTGAGGAATCTGTTACAAAGTCTTCTTAAAGTCCAGAACTTGCAGAATGTTTGGATAAAGAATAACATGCCAAAATACATGTTTTTGGTCATTCAGAACAATAAAATCCACAAAAACTGAAAGCAATTATAGTCAAAGATTTTTATATATGTATTCAACTTTGTAAATGCAGCAATTTATTTACATTAGCAAATTAATTTTAAAAATGTAATTTGCTTTCATTCTTTAAACATTCATTCCTGTGAAAGACTTAACACTTATGGGCCCAGCTGTCATCAATGCTGAAAATATTCCTATATTTACATCTCTAGTCCTGGTCATGTTAGCATATTCTACCAATCCTTATGATATGATAAGACTATAAAATGGAATCTAATAATAATAACAACTGTGGAATATGCAGGAGACTTAAAAGAGGCAGGATCGATCCTTGGGTCAGGAAGGTCCCTTGGAGGAAGGCATGGCAACTCACCTGGAAAATTTCATGGACGGAGGAGTCTGGAGGGCTAGACTCCATGGGGTCACAAAGAGTTGAACACAGCTGAAGTGGTTTAGTATTCCTGCATGCTTTTTATTTACACAGTGTTTTTAACTTTAGAAACACGTTTTTTACCTTCAGTTCAGTTCAGTCGCTCAGTCGTGTCTGACTCTTTGCGACACCATGAATCGCAGCATGCCAGGCCTCCCTGTCCGGGAGTTGGTGATCAACTCCCGGAATTCACCCAGACTCACGTCCATCGAGTCAGTGATGCCATCCAGCCATCTCATCCTCTGTCGTCCCCTTCTCCTCCTGCCCCCAATCCCTCCCAGCATCAGAGTCTTTTCCAATGAGTCAACTCTTTGCATGAGGTGGCCAAAGTACTGGAGTTTCAGCTTTAGCATCATTCCTTCCAAAGAAATCCCAGGGCTGATCTCCTTCAGAATGGACTGGCTGGATCTCCTTGCAGTCCAAGGGACTCTCAAGAGTCTTCTCCAACACCACAGTTCAAAAGCATCAATTCTTTGGCGCTCAGCCTTCTTCACAGTCCAACTCTCACATCCATACATGACCACAGGAAAAACCATAGCCTTGACTAGACAGACCTTTGTTGGCAAAGTAATGTCTCTGCTTTTCAACATGCTATCTAGGTTGGTCATAATTTTCCTTCCAAGGAGTAAGCGTCTTTTAATTTCATGGCTGCAGTCACCATCTGCAGTGATTGTGGAGCCCCAAAAAATAAAGTCTGACACTGTTTCCACTGTTTCCTCATCTATTTCCCATGAAGTGATGGGACCGGATGCCATGATCTTCGTTTTCTGAATGTTGAGCTTTAAGCCAACTTTTTCACTCTCCACTTTCACTTTCATCAAGAGGCTTTTTAGTTCCTCTTCAACTTTCTGCCATAAGGGTGGTGTCATCTGCATATCTGAGGTTATTGACATTTCTCCAGGCAATCTTGATCCCAGCTTGTGCTTCTTCCAGTCCAGCGTTTCTCATGATGTATTCTGCATATAGGTTAAATAAGCAGTGTGACAATATACAGCCTTGACGTACTCCTTTTCCTATTTGGAACCAGTCTGTTGTTCCATGTCCAGTTCTAACTGTTGCTTCCTGACCTGAATACAAATTTCTCAAGCGGCAGATCAGGTGGTCTGGTATTCCCATCTCTTTCAGAATTTTCCACAGTTTATTGTGATCCATGCAGTCAAAGGCTTTGGCATAGTCAATAAAGCAGAGATGTTTTTCCGAAACTCTCTTGCTTTTTCAATGATCCAGTGGATGTTGGCAATTTGATCTCTGGTTCCTCTGCCTTTTCTAAAACCAGCTTGAACATCAGAAGTTCATGGTTCACATATTGCTGAAGCCTGGCTTGGAGAATTTTGAGCATTACTTTACTAGCATGTGAGATGAGTGCAATTGTGCAGTAGTTTGAGCATTCTTTGGCTTTCTTTGGGATTGGAATGAAAACTGATGTTTTTCAGTCCTGTGGCCACTGCTGAGTTTTCCAAATTTGCTGGCATATTGAGTGCAGCACTTTCACAGCATCATCTTTCAGGATTTGAAAGAGCTCAACTGGAATTCTATCACCTCCACTAGGTCTGTTCGTAGTGGTGCTTTCTAAGGCCCACTTGACTTCACATTCCAGGATATCTGGCTCTAGGTCAGTGATCACACCATCGTGAATTATCTGGGTCATGAAGATCTTTTTTGTTAGGTTTGCTTAATATTGGGATTATGTCTTATAATTGCATGCATGCTAAGTCACTTCAGTCATGTCTGACTTCTGCATGGTACTGTAAGAATTAAGACTAGTAAATGGAAGTTAAGGAGAGATGGAATTGAGTCCAGTTTAAGGAATGTATATATTATACATGTTTGTGTCTCTGATGCTTAGAGTTGTATCTGGCAAGTGAGAGTTCACAGGAAATGTTTGTTGTGGTAGATAATTAAAGATGGATATTGAGATTCCTATTAAATGGAGTGAGCTCATTGTCATCGTGTATATCAGGCAGAAACTGTATAAACTTTGGTTGAAAATGTTGAAAGAATTCCTGCATTGGGAGTGAGGTTGGACATGTTCCACCTCTTGGTTTCTTTCCATATTTATGTGTTTATAATTCTATAAATTCTTACCATATTAAATAGCCCTATATAACTGTCTCTACACTAAATATAACATTTGCAAGGTAAAAGTTTTCTTTTAATGTGAAAGATTTTTTCTTGACTTTGTTGATTTGAAAGCTTAGACTTTTAATAGACTGAGCATCTTAGGAATTCAAGCCTCGCTTACTCAATAGTATCACAACATCAAAATCACCAGTTTCAGACCATAGAATTCAAATAAGTTGTTTTCTTGCTAGTTTAGTTCAGTTCTGTCACTCAGTCATGTCCAACTCTTTGCGACCCCATGAACTGCAGCACTCCAGGTCTCCCTGTCCATAACCAACTCCCAGAGTTTACCCAAACTCATGTCCATTGAGTTGGTGATGCCATCTAACCACCTCAGCCTCTGTCATCCCCTTCTCCTTCTGCCTCCAATCTTTCCCAACATCAGGGTCTTTTCAAATGAGCCAGCTCTTTGCATCAGGTGGCCAAAATATTGGAGTTTCAGCTTCATTGACACCCAGGACTGATCTCCTTTAGGATGAACTGGTTGGATCTCCTTGCAGTCCAAGGGACTCTCAAGAGTCTTCTCCAACACCACAGTTCAAAAGCATCAATTCTTCGGTGCTCAGCTTTCTTTATAGTTCAACTCTCACATCCATACGTGACTACTGGAAAAACCATAGCCTAGACTAAACGGACCTTTGTTGACAAAGTAATGCCTCTGCTTTTTAATATGTTACCTAGTTTGGTTATAACTTTCCTCCCAAGGACTAAGTGTCTTTTAATTTCATGGCTGCAATCACCATCTTCAGTGATTTTGGAGCCCCCCAAAATAAAATCAGCCACTGTTTCCACTGTTTCCCCATCTATTTGTCATGAAGTGATCGGACCGGATGCCATGATCTTCGTTTTCTGAATGTTGAGCTTTAAGCCATCTTTTTCACTCTCCACTTTCACTTTCATCAAGAGGCTTTTTAGTTCCTCTTCACTTTCTGCCATAAGGGTGGTGTCATCTGCGTATCTCAGGTTATTGATATTTCTCCTGGCAATCTTGATTCCAGCTTGTGCTTCATCCAGCCCAGCATTTCTCATGAGGTACTCTACATATAAGTTAAATAAGCAAGGTGACAATATACAGCCTTGACGTACCCCTTTTCCTATTTGGAACCAGTCTGTTGTTCCATGTCCAATTCTAACTGTTGCTTCTTGACATTAGTCAATTCAGGATTCTAGTTTTTGACTGGAAAAGTCCTTAATTCTGATGAGAATTTTGACTCTCAACTCCATTTCCGGTTTCTGATCTGGTTTTACCTTGGTAATTGATGTCAGAACCCTAATCTGATGCCATGTGGAGCAACAATGGTGGTCAATCTTGATTCTTACCTTGACCCGATTTATACTTCACACTCCCTTTCCCTGCTTTAGCAATCTGTAATACCTCATTAAACACAGACACTCAATTAATATCTATTACTTTTGTTTTACTGGTATAAGAGTGATTATTGATGAGACAGAAGGGCATGAGGAAGGGAGTGGAGTGGAGTGGTGTGGAGTGAGACTGGGTTCTTCAGCACCATACCTTTCTTGTGCTTTATTTTCAGTCCCTTGCCCTTATCCTTCTGCCTACCTTGAGAAATCTTTTATAAGGCCATTGAGACAACACAGTCCTGGATGCAGAAATACCATATTAATAGATGTTTCTGTAATATATTCGCCAAGGCAACATGGGTATTTCCAAGTCACTCGATTTATGACATTCTAGCTTTTGTTCATCCCATATTTGCAAGTGTGGGAAGTTCAGTTTCTCCATGCAAAAATGCCTGTGTATTTTTTTAAGGACCTTATTTTTATTTTTAGAGCAGTTTTTAAGTTCACAGCAAAAATTTAGTGGAAAATACAGAGATTTCTCTTATACCTCCTGTCCCTATACATCTATAGCCTTTCCCATGATCAATATCACCCATAAGAGTGGCCCATTTGTTGTCATTGATGAACCTCCCTTGACACATAATTATCATGCAATGTCCATAGTTTACCTGGGGTTCATTCTTGGTGTACATTCTATAGGTTTGGACAAATTTATAATGACATGTGTCTACCATTATAATATACAGAATACTTATGTATGATAAAAATCCTTAAAAATCCTCTGTATTCCACCTATTTATTTCTCTCTCTTCCTAAAACCCCAGTAACCTGATTTTTTCCCCTACTATCTCCATACTTTTATTTTTTCAGAATATAAACTAGTTGTAATAATACCTTATGTGTTCTTTTCAGACTGGCTTTTACTTCAGTTCAGTTCAGTTCAGTCGCTCAGTCTCAGTCGTGTCTGACACTTTGTGACCCCATGAACTGCAGCATGCTAGGCCTCCTTGTCCATCACCAACTCCCAGAGTTTACCCAAACTCATGTCCGTTGAGTTGGTGATGCCATCCAACCATCTCATCCTCTGTCATCCCCTTCTCCTCTTGCCTTCAATCTTTCCCAACATCAAGGTCTTTTCAAATTAGTCAGCTCTTCATATCAGGTGGCCAAAATATTGGAGTTTCAGCTTCAACATCCCTCCTTGTCTTTTCATGAATTGAAAGCTCATTTTTTAATGCTGAATAATATTCCATTGTCTAGGTATACCACAGTTTGGTTATCCATTACCCTATGTGAAGACATCTTGGTTGCTTTCAAGTTTGGCAATTATGAATACAGCTTCTATAAACATATGTGTACAGATTTTTGTGTGGATATGTTTTTCAGCTCATTTGAAAAAATTCCGATAAGAATGATTGTATGATTATACTGTGTTTAGTTTTGTAAGGAAGTACCAAATTCTCAATTCAGGTCAGTTCAGTTGCTCAGTTGTGTCTGACTCTTTCAGACTCCATGGACTGTAGCAAGCCAGGCTTCCCTGTCCATCACCAACTCTCAGAGCTTGCTCAAACTCAAGTCCATTGAGTCAGTGATACCATCAAACCATCTCATCCTCTGTTGTCCGTTTCTCCTCCTGCCTTTAATCTTTCCCAGCATCAGGGGCTTCTCCAATGAGTCAGTTATGTGCATCATGTGGCCAAAGTATTGGAGCTTCAGCTTCAGCATCAGCATCAGTCCTTCCAATGAATACTCAGGACTGATTTCCTTTAGGATGGACTGGTTTGGTCTCCTTGAAGTCCAAGGGACTCTCAGGAGTTTTTTCCAAAACCACAGTTAAAAAGCATCAATTTTTGGGCACGCAGCTTTCTTTATAGTCCAACTCTCACATCCATACATGAATACGGGAAAAACCAGAGACTTGACTAGATGGACCTTTGTTGGCAAAGTATGTCCTTGCTTTTTAATAAGTTGTCTAGGTTTGTCCTAGCTTTTCTTCCAAGGAGTCAGTGTCTTTTAATTCCATGGCTGCAATCACCATCTGCAGTGATTTTGGAACACCCAAAAATAAAGTATCTGTTTCCATTGTTTCCCCATCTATATGCTGTGGAGAGATGGGACCAGATGCCATGATCTTAGTTTTCTAAATGTTGAGTTTTAATCCAGCCCTTTCACTCTCCCCTTTCATGTTCATCAAGAGGCTCTTAAGTTCCTCTTCAGTTTCTGCCATTAGGGTGGTATCATCTACTTATCTGAGGTTATTGATATTTCTCCTGGCAATCTTGATTCCAGCTTGTGCTTCATCCAGCCCAGCATTTCGCATGATGTACTCTGTATATAAATTAAATAGGCAGGGTGACAGAAGACAGCCTTGACATACTCCTCTCCCAATTTGGAACCAGTCTGTTGTTCCATGTCTGGTTCTAACTATTGCTTCTTGACCTGCATGCAGATTACTCAGGAGGCAGGTCAGGTGATCTGGTATTCCCATCTCTTTCAGAATTTTCCACAGTTTGTGGTGATCTACACAGTCAAAGACTTTGGCATAATCTATAAAGCAGAAGTAGATGATTTTCTGGAACTCTCTTGCTTTTTCTAGGATCAAATGGATTTTAGCAACTTGATCTCTGGTTACTCTTCCTTTTCTAAATCCAGTTAGAACATCTGGAAGTTCATGGTTCACGTACTGTCGAAGCCTGGCTTAGAGAATTTTGAGCATTACTTTGCTAAGATGAGATGAGTGCAATTGTCTGGTACTTTGAACACTCTTTGGCATTGCCCTTCATTGGGATTGGAATGAACACTGACGTTTTCCAGTCCTGTGGCCACTTCTGAGTTATCCAAATTTGCTGGCATAATGAGTGTAGCACTTTCACAGCATCATCTTTTAAGATTTGAAATAGCTCAACTGGAATTCCATCACCTGCACTAGCTTTGTTCATAGTCATGCTTCCTATGACCCACTTGACTTCAGACTCCAGGATGTCTGGTTCTAGGTGAGTGATCACACCATCGTGGTTATCTAAGTCATGAAGATCTTTTTTGTATAGTTTTTCTGTGTGTTCTCACCACCTCTTGTTAATATATTCTGCTTCTGTTAGGTCCATGCCATTTCTGTCCTTTTTGTGCCTATCTTTGCATGAAACTTTCCCTTGGTATCTCTAATTTCCTTGAAGCGATCTCTTGTCTTTCCCATTCTATTGTTTCCCTCTATTTCTTTGCATTGATCGCTGAAGACGGCTTTCTTATCTCTCCTTGCTATTCTTTGGAACTCTGAATTCAAACAGATATGTCTTTTCTCTTATCCTATGCCTTTCACTTCTCTTCTTTTATCAGCTATTTGTCAGGTCTCCTCAGACAACCATTTTGTCTTTTTGCATTTCCTTTTCTTGAGATGGTCTTGATCACTGCCTCCTGTACAATGTCACGAACCTCCATCCATAGTTCTTCAGGCACTCTTTCTATCAGATCTAATCCTTTGAATTTATTTGTCACTTCCACTGTATAATCATAAGGGATTTGATTTAGGTCATACCAAATGGTCTAGTGTTTTCTGTTCCTTTCTTGAATATAAGTCTGAATTTTGCAATAAGAAATTCATGATCTGAGCCACAGTCAGCTCCTGGTATGTCTTTGCTGACTGTATAAAGCTTTTGATCTTTGGTTGCAAAGAATACAATTAATCTGATATAGGCATTGATGTCCCTGTAAAGAGTTGTCTGTTGTGTTATTTGAAAAGGGTGTTTGCTGTGACCAGTATGTTCTCTTTGCAAAACTCTGTTAGCCTTTTCCCTGCAACATTTTGTACTCCAAGGCCAAGTTGCCTGTTACTCCAGGTTTCTCTTGACTGCCTACTTTTACATTCCAGTCTCCTATGATGAAAAGGATATCTTTTTTGGGTGTTAGTTCTAGAAGTTCTTGTAGGTCTTCATCAGTTCAGTTCAGTTTAGTCACTCAGTCGTGTCTGACTCTTTATGACACCATGGACTGCAGCAAGCCAGGCCTCCCTGTCCATCACCAACTCCCAGAGTTTACTCAAACTTATGTCCGTCGAGTCGGTGATGCCATCCAACCATCTCATTCTCTGTTATCCCCTTCTCCTCCTGCCTTCAATCTTTTTTAGCATCAGGGTCTTTTCAAATAAGTCAGTTTTTCACATCAGGTGATCAAAGTATTGGAGTTTCAGCTTCAGCATCAGTCCTTCCAATGAATATTCAGGAATGATTTCCTTTAGATGGACTGGTTGGATCTCCTTGCAGTCCAAGGGACTCTCAATAGTCTTCTCCAATACCACAGTTCAAAAGCATCAATTCTTTGGTGCTCAGCTTTGTTTATAGTCCAAATCTCACATCCGTACACGACTACTGGAAAACCATAGCTTTGACTAGCTGGACCTTTGTCAGCGATGTAATGTCTCTGCTTTTAAATATGCTGTCTAGTTTGGTCATAACTTTTCTTCCAAAGAGCAAGCATCTTTTGATTTCATGGTTGTAGTCACCATTTGCAGTGATTTTGGAGCCCCCCAAATTAAAGTCTGTCACTGTTTCCACTGTTTACCCATCTATTTGCCATTAAATGATGGGACCAGAAGCCATGATCTTAGTATTCTGAATGTTGAGCTTTAAGACAACTTTTTCCACTCTCCTCTTTCACTTTCATCAAAACCATTCAATTTCAGCTTCTTCAGCGTTACTGATTGGGGCATACACTTGGCTTACTGTGTTATTCAATGGTTTGCCTTGGAAACGAACAGAGATCATTCTGTCATTTTTGAGATTGCACTCACTTACTGCATTTTGGACTCTTTTGTTGATATGAGGGTTACTCCAATTCTTCTAAGGGATTCTTGCCCACAGTAGTAGACATAAAGGTCACCTGAATTAAATTCGCCCATTGCAGTCCATTTTCCTTCACTGATTCCTAAAATCTCAATGTTCACTCTTGCCATCTCTTGTCAACCACTTCTAATTTACCTTGATTCATGGACCTAGCATGCCAGGTTCCTGAACAATTTTGTTCTTTATAGCATTGGACTTTACTTCCATCACCAGTCACATCCACAACTGGGTGTTGTTTTTACTTTGGCTCTGTCTCTTCATTCTTTCTGGAGTTATTGCTCTACTCTTCTCCAGTAGCATATTGGGCACCTACTGACCTGGGAAGTTCATCTTTCAGTGTCATATCTTTTTGCCTTTTCATACTGTTATTGGGATTCTCAAGGCAAGAACACTGAAGTGGTTTGCCATTACTTTCTCCAGTGGGCCACGTTTTGTTAGAACTCTCCACCATGACACATCTGTCCTTGGTGGCCTTACGTGGCTTGGCTCATAGTTCCATTGATGTAGACAAGACTGTGATGATGTGATCAGTTTGACTAGTTATCTCTGATTGTGTTTTTCATTCTGTCTGCCCTCTCAAGGATGAGGATGGGAGTATTCTGAAAGCTTCCTGATGGGAGAGACTGGCTGTGGGCAAAACTGCATCTTGTTCTGATGGGCGGTCTTGTTCTGATGTTGCTCAGTAAATCTTTAGTCTAATTTTATGTTGATGTGTGGGGCTGTGTTCCCTCCCTGTTGACCTGAGACCAAATTATGGTGGAGGTAGTGAAGATAATGGCAACCTCCTTCAAAGGTTCCATGCAGACATTGTCACACTCAATGCGCCTGACCCTGCAGCAGGTCAGCATCAGCCCACACCTCCACTGGAGACTCATGGACACTCACAGGCAAGTCTGGGTCAGTCTCTTGTGGGATTTCTGCTCCTTTCTCCTGCGTCCTGGTGGGCACAACAGATTTCCCAATCTGGGGATTTGGCTAAGGGACTGAGAATCCCCTGGGAATTTGAATTTGGAGGCCATTGTGATTTGATTACAGAGCTTACACAGGACTGGGGAAATAGACTCTTAGAGGGCACAAACAATTCCTTGTGTGCACCAGGACACAGGAGTACCAAATACTCTTGTATACTAAATGGGAAATGCAAAATGGTTATATGTTATTAGGTCTTATTTGCTAATGTTTTGTTGAGGATTTAGCATCTATGTTCATGATAAACATTGTTTCATATTCCTTTTTTCTTTAATGTCATTGGATAGTTTTGGTGTTAGGGAAATGCTGGCCCCATTGGTTGAGTTAAGAAGTACCCCCTGAATTCATCTGCTTCTATCTTCTGAAAGAGACTGTAGAGAATTTATATAAACTCTTTCTTACATGTTTGGTAGAATTTACCAGTGAACCCATCTGGGCCTGGTGCTTTCTATTTTGGACACTTATTGATTCAATTTTTTTCAATGGAAATTGGCCTATTCATATAGTCTTTTCCTCCTTATATGAGTTTTGGCAGATCATGTGTTTCAAGAAATTGATTTCATCTTGGAGAAGAATGAGAAAGCAAATTTGGAGTAGAAGGTAATGAATTCAATTTTTGGCATAGTGAGCTTGAGGTATTTAAGATGATAGTCATATGGACACATCCAGAAGACTTATGCATCCTTATTCTAGAAAACAAGTTCTTGGGTAGAGTTACGGAAGTCAAAGCACATAAGACAGCTGAAATCACCAGTGTGTGTACTGAGAAGAGAAAGTGTGCAGGTTAGCACCATAAGTAACATTAAAAATTAAAGGAAAATATCACTGAAAAGAGGGAGTTGTGACAGTAGGAAAAGGAAAGAAAAAGTAGTGTCATGGAAGCCATGAATAAAAAAGACATACAGGAATTTGGAGTGGTTAATACTATGAGATACTGTATTCAGATCTAGGAACATAAAGGTTTAAAGGAATTCTTTGGATTTATCCTTTAAAAATTATTGATGTCTTTAATAAGAGATTATTACAGTGGAATGGAAATCAAAACACATTTTGAATAATCTGTCAGTTAAGTGTAATAGAGTCCTGACAAGTTTATTAAAAGATATCATTGTTTATCTTTCTTATCTCCCTTTTTCTTTTCTACATCAGAGAACTAGAACAGCCAGTGGTACAGCTAGTGCTTTGGTGCAGTGTATCTTATCCTTTATTTCTATTTGTTTAAAAAAAAGTAATAGCACATAATGTAACCAGACTTCTATTTTCCCAGCCTAGGACTAAGACAGTAACTGTCATTTCTGTGTTCAAGTAGCTAACAAGTCTAAAATGGAAGTAGAAGCCAAGCATAATGCACAACTGTTTATTTCTATCTAAATGCATTTGATTTCTTAATTCTCTTTGGGTTATATTTGGAGAATAGATTTTTTCCAATTAAAAGTTATTACTTTACATAACTGAAAGTATAAATCCAGATGACTTACTATGAAAAAAGAGGTATTTTATCCTGTGACAATATTTGAACATAGTAGAAAGGTTTTAAGTAGAGTAATATCTACTAATTGACTTTAAAATCAACATTTAAAGATATAAACAAGCAGAAATTAGGGAGTAAGAGGAGATATTTACAAGAATTTATGGAAAACCTTTGATCTGGTTCTTAGTCTTTCTATATAAAAATTCATTTTTATGTTTATGTCTGCTATAGAATCTTTGTAACCTTATATTTTAAAAAAGAATTAGCGGTCACTAAAATAAAATTTCTGAATGTTATAGGCTACTATTTCTGACTGTCAGGTAGTGAAAAAATTCTCAGTTTTTCACTTAAATTTATCATATTTTCTTGCCCTGCATTCCCCTAACTGTAAAAATATTACTTTGTAAAATACTGTGATTAAGAATGAAAGGGCATAAATTTGATTTGAATGGTGGTTTTTTGTTTGTATGTTGTGAGTTGTATTTGTTTCTTGATACTTTATCTTAACTTTTTTTCAGTAATTCTGTTTTATAAAAGTACTACTATGGTTTTTAAAATATATCTTCAAAATAACATCTCAAGGTTTTAAACAGATTGATAAATGCTATTTTTCTTTCCTAGAATTTGGTTCCATGAACTTTAATCTCAACTTTCATTATTAAATCTAGACCTTACCTTTGTCACCTTCCTCAGAATTTATTTCTTTTGATCCTTAGTGGACTTTGGAGTATAGATATTTGGAAAACTGTTCTGCATATTATTCAACAGTCAGAATATGAATTGTGCTGGTAAATTGTGTCTAATTTCAACTGGGATACTTAGAGACTGTATTTTGTATTTTATTTCCTAATAGAATTTCCATCTGATGGTGAAAAAAGAGAAAATAATAGATGTCTTTCAGGAAGCAAACAAAACAATGTTCTTCATTGGTCATTGGAAGAATGTCTTTTGGATAATAAGGAATGCAGATTATTTGTTAAAATTCAAAAGTGTAGAAAGCATATATAGCAGTGAATTCTATAATCAAAATATATTCTGAGATATTTTTATAACTTCAGTTGAACAGTTTTCTGCTAATATAAAAGCACATTTATATTCTTTCTTTTTTGGGATTTAATTATCAGTCAAGTGAATTAATATTTAATATTACAGACAAACTAATTTTTTAAATAATTTTTAAGTCATAACATAATATCTTTATTTGAGGTGATTAAAGACAGTGAAACATGGAGTAAAACCTGAACCTGAAATAAAGCCAAAGAAATCACAAATTATTTTTACTTCTACTTTGTTTTACTTTGTAATACTTTTTGCCTATGTGTGAGGTATGATAGAGTAAATATGTCTTGCTCAGATAATTTTCAATTAACAAATGTTCACTGAGTCCTTATTACGTACAAGGTACTTTACTAAGTACAGAGTAAACCAAGAAACATGGAAAATAGCAATGAACCAAAGAAACATAGGAAATATCAAAATCATTAATCTTTTCATATTATTATCATATACTACTGTCTGCTCTAGGCAATTTGTGCATTTGAAAAAGGCAAATATTTTAGATATGCATGGTAAAAAGTTAAATTCACAAGATGTAATTGACTACAGCTGTGTTTGGGCTATATTTTATAGTTAAAGTAAGAAACCTGCAGAGGATTGCTTCAAAAAAATTCTTATCATGTCTATTTCTATAGTCATTGGAAAAGAATATATGAAAATAAAGGACTGAACAAAGTAGATCAAGCTGTATTTGAAGAGCAAACAATAAAATCGGTGGTTGTTCTGTCAGTGCTGTCAAATGAAACTTTTTTCCAGTTATACTCAAAATAAGTGGTTCTCTCCTGTTTGGGAATTTGATATACAGATCGTTTGCCACAAGCCCACGGTTGTATTGAATAGGCAACTGAAGGTAGAAAAGCCAGAAAACTTTTAAACAGTATTTATGTTGTCTTTACAGATTCCCTCACTTATAAATTCTAAGTTCTGCTGGTGTAGTAGGAATATTTTTAAACAAAGACATTCAGGAAAGCCAGAGAATTAAGAGTACAGTTTTCCCCGCTCATGTTTATTTGCTTGTTTCTTTTGACAAGCTCTCAAAAGCACTCTTCTGGCAGTACTAAATTTATTATATTTATTGTCATGACCTACTGTTGAGATGACTAGGATTATTCTCAGTTTAATCATGAACTGCTTTACTTTACTGGAGTCAAGAGAAGAAGAGACAAAATTGCAGATTTATTGCAATTAATTTTATTTTTTTTTTTTTTTTTTTTTCTAATTTTATTTTATTTTTAAACTTTACATAATTGTATTAGTTTTGCCAAATATCAAAATGAATCCGCCACAGGTATACATGTGTTCCCCATCCTGAACCCTCCTCCTCCTCCTCCCCCCATACCATCCCTCTGGGTCAGCCCAGTGCACTAGCCCCAAGCATCCAGTATCGTGCATCGAACCTGGACTGGCAACTCGTTTCTTACATGGTATTTTACATGTTTCAATGCCATTCTCCCAAATCTTCCCACCATCTCCCTCTCCCACAGAGTCCATAAGACTGTTCTATACATCAGTGTCTCTTTTGCTGTCTCGTACACAGGGTTATTGTTACCATCTTTCTAAATTCCATATATATGCGTTAGTATACTGTATTTATGTTTTTCCTTCTGGCTTACTTCACTCTGTATAATAGGCTCCAGTTTCATCCACCTCATTAGAACTGATTCAAATGTATTCTTTTTAATGGCTGAGTAATACTCCATTGTGTATATGTACCACTGCTTTCTTATCCATTCATCTGCTGATGGACATCTAGGTTGCTTCCATGTCCTGGCTATTATAAACAGTGCTGCGATGAACATTGGGGTACATGTGTCTCTTTCCCTTCTGGTTTCCTCAGTGTGTATGCCCAGCAGTGGGATTGCTGGATCATAAGGCAGTTCTATTTCCAGTTTTTTTAAGGAATCTCCACACTGTTCTCCATAGTGGCTGTACTAGTTTGCATTCCCACCAACAGTGTAAGAGGGTTCCCTTTTCTCCACACCCTCTCCAGCATTTATTATTTGTAGACTTTTGGATCGCAGCCATTCTGACTGGTGTGAAATGGTACCTCATAGTGGTTTTGATTTGCATTTCTCTGATAATGAGCGATGTTGAGCATCTTTTCACGTGTTTGTTAGCCATCTGTATGTCTTCTTTGGAGAAATGTCTATTTAGTTCTTTGGCCCATTTTTTGATTGGGTCGTTTATTTTTCTGAAATTTGGCTGCAGGAGCTGCTTGTATATTTTTGAGATTAGTTGTTTGTCGGTTGCTTCATTTGCTATTATTTTTTCCCATTCTGAAGGCTGTCTTTTCACCTTGCTAATAGTTTCCTTTGATGTGCAGAAGCTTTTAAGGTTAATTAGGTCCCATTTGTTTATTTTTGCTTTTATTTCCAATATTCTGGGAGGTGGGTCGTAGAGAATCCTGCTGTGATGTATGTCGGAGTTCCCGGAGGAACAACCTAGAGTCTGAGCAGTGTGGACAGGGAGGCTACACGCGCCGTGAGCGGGGGCAGACCCAGGGTGGCTGAGGCACTGCGAGCCCACGCCAGTGTTATTTGTTTGCAGCATCCCTCCCTCCCTCCCCACAGTGCGACTGAACAAGTAAGCCTTAAAAAAAAAAAAAAAAAAAAAGTGTCCTCCACCGTGCCCTTTGTGTCAGGGCGGAAACCAGATACTGAAGAGACTAGCAAACAGAAGAAGATATAACAGAGGGAAACGCCTTGGAAGCTACAGGCAATAGATCAAAACCCTGTGGTTACTACGGACTACATAGGAAGGGGCGTATAGATCTTGAGAAATGCAATTAATTTTAAAAAATGACAAAGTCCCAAGTAGAAGGCCTGCTCTAAATGAGATTGACATAATCATTTGGAAGAATTTCTTAATTTAATTCTTTGAAAATAATTCAAAGAATCTTATCCAAAACCCAGTGAAGTTTATTAAGACGTTACTGGGTTTTTCCAAGGAAAATTTAAATAACTAGTCTTTTCCACTACTGGCACCCCACTCCAGTACGCTTGCCTGGACAATCCTGTGGACAGAGGAGCCTGGTGGGCTGCAGTCCACGGGGTCGCGAAGAGTCAGACATGACTGAGCGACTTCACTTTCACTTTTCACTTTCATGCATTGGAGAAGGAAATGGCAACCCACTCCAGTTTCTTGCCTGGAGAATCCCAGGGACGGGGGAGCCTGGTGGGCTGCCGTCTATGGGGTCGCACAGAGTCGGACACGACTGAAGCGACAGCAGCAGCAGCAGCAGTGGGAGCAAAAACCAGATAGTGCTGTGACTCTTAGCAGCCACAATATATTCAAGAGCTTCTTATGGAAGGCAGTTGGGGCATGGATCGGGAAAGAACACTAGAGACCCAAATATTTTCCTTGCATTTGTGACCCATAGTTCATCCTACTACCATATCAAGAGGGAGGGTTTTCAGGGCATTTCTCCTTTTAGGCTGTTCTCCCTTTCAGAATCTTAACATAAAATTGACACTACAAATTATTATGAAGGTAAGGAAAAATAAATTCAAAGGAACACTGCCCAATGTCCAGAGTACAGATAGTCTAAGCTCTACATCCAGGTTTATCCTAGATGAGGTGTATCTTATTCATGAAAGTCTAGCTCTTGGCTCTTTGATCCCTAAACTGTCCTTGAGCTTCATCCATCTCAGTTAACACACTAATCCTAAGAAGTGGGAGTGGGGATGATGGTTTGGAAAGTCTTTGTCTCGTTAGATGCCAACTTTTTAAGAATCAAAACTTCATATTTTGAGAGGATGATAAAATGAATTTCTTTTATGTTTTTAAGCACCATTGCTTGATAAGTGTGTGCACTATGTTCTGTTTTTGTTTTCATTAAGGAATTTACAAGCTTTTTGAGTTCTACATAACTTTTTCCCTTTGAATTGTTAGGATCGCACATACAATGGTCACTAGCATTCTTGCATTTATTTCTTTTATTTTTGGCTATGCAGTGTCTTCATTGCTGCACAGGCTTTCTCTAGTTGCCACAGCTGGGGCTTCTCTCTAGTTGCCATGTGTGAGCTTCTCATTGCAGTGGCTTCTCTTGTGGAGAATGGGCTCTGGAGTGCCTGGGCTTCAGTATTTGCTGCATGTGGGCTTCGGTGGTTGTGGCTCCTGGGCTCTAGAGCACAGGCACAGTAGTTGTGGTCCATGGCTTGATTGCTCTGTGACATTGTGGGATCTTCCCAGACCAGGGATCGAACCATGTCTCCTGCATTGGCAGGTGGATTCTTTACCACTGAGCCACCAGGAAAGCCCCATCTCTGCATTTTTGAAAAGAATCTCTTTTCTCCTGTCATGTCCCAACTGCTTCTGATCTAATATTTTCACCATGACCTTATACCCAAGTCATTGTTCTGCCCTCATTTGTTATTCTACCATTTACCACCAACCCTCATTCTTTGGCTTCCCTGGTGGCTCAGATGGTAAAGAATCTGCCTGCAATGCAGGAGTCCCGGGTTCAATCCCTGGGTCAGTAAGATCCCTGGAAAAGGAAATGGCAACCCTCTCCAGTATTCTTTCCTAGAAAATTCCTTGGATAGAGGAACCTGGAGGGATACAGTCCATGGGATCACAGAGTCGGACACGACTAACACTTTCACTCTCATTCTTTAGTTTTTCCTCTTGGTCTGATTTCTTGACTTTGAACATGGCTTTACTTTTCTGTTACAACATGATCACAGTTATTTTTCCTTAGGATATTTAGAATAATCATTCCCCGATCCTAGCAAAATCCCTTTAGGTATGTTCTCACTAACATTACCCTAAATATAGAAGTGGAATCAATAAAGGAATTGACAGGTCTAGAGGGGACTTCTTCATGAAATATAGTTTAAAAAAATAGATCAAGAGTTACTGTAAGACAAGAATATGATTTGTTTTTAAATATGTATATATTATCTCATAAAATACAACAAATTATAAAAATAACTTTGTAATCAGCTATCTAACTGATTTGCATATAGCACATTCGTATCTAAATGTGTATATAGATTTGAACATCTCATGATCAGTGACAGAATTCACATCCAAATTATTTGGAATTAGTCTTTAAAATCTTTAAAATTTCTACTTACTATGAACTATTCTAGTGATTTGGTTGCATCCTTAGTACTTGAGATTTAATTGGTCATTGATAGGATTTATAGTTCTTATGAATTATCAGTATATTCAAAATTTACATTTAACTTAGGACTACTGTATGAAAATGGGCACTATAGTGTATTTTCTTAAGCTGTTTTGAAACTTGTTATTTCAAGTATATTTTATTAATCATACTTTTGAAAGCATGAAGTTACTTAGTTACAAAATCTACTCCCAAGTGGTACACTGGTAAAATAATCTGCCTGCTAAGGCAAGAGAGGCAAAGAGACCCAGTTTCAATCCCTGGGTCGAGAAGATCCCCTGGAGTAGGAAATAGCAACCCACTCTACTATTCTTGCCTGGAAAATTCCATGAACAGAGAACCCTGGTGGGCTACTGTCCATGGGGTCACAAAAAAAGGGAATAAGCTTTATTATCAATTCCCAAGAAAGCAGCTTATTTCTCCTAAAATATTAAATTTGGCTATTAAAAATGAAGATTATTTTGTATCAAGTTCCACTGTTAAAAAGATGAACCTAAAATACAGAATTGGTAGATAATGTTCTAAAAATGGTTATTTATAATAATTTCTCTTTGATTTACTGATATCTCCAATATTTATGCTTATCATGTAACAGAAGGCAAGCACCACCAGCTCATCTCTAGCCATCTGGCTCTTAGATGGGTGGTAGTAGGTAACTAGAATTTCCTCTGCTTCATCTGCTTGGGGATACAGATGAAGTCTCAGCAGCTCATATAGGAGTTCCCATCCAGAGGGATGCTATGGGGAGGGAGGAGGGAGGAGGGTTCAGGATGGGGAGCACATGTATACCTGTGATGGATTCATTTTGATATTTGGCAAAACTAATACAATTATGTAAAGTTTAAAAATAAAATAAAATTAAAAAAACAACAACAACAACAACAAAAAGGAGTTCCCATTTGTTTATACAAGACTTCATACTAATTGCTCCTGAAGGCCTAAGGAAATCTCAGTGGGAGGAATCAAAATTACTGAGAAATGAATCCACTCATTTTGAGCATTGTTGCACTACTCCTGGCACTCTGTTTTTCCTGGCCACTATGTTTATTTCATAGAACACAATGGTTTTTAGGGCTCCGGTGGATGGCAATATATTTCACAGGAGTTATTAGGTTTCTCTCCATTCTCCTGGGCACTACTGCCCTAAGGCTAATACACTGAAGTCTCCTAATGGCTTTCCCATGTTTCCATGATCACTGTCTATACTAGAGCTGCCTCAGGGTCTAGAGGAAAGTGGAAGGTGAATCTCTATTTACATTACACCATCTGTATGTTTTTGATACAGCCTTAAGAAATAGATTAGGGGCTAGATTTCACCATCCAATCACTTTCATAGCTGGGAGTTCTTGTGCCCAGCAGCAAGGAAGGCAGGAATGATGCTGAACATTGCACCAAGGGAACCGAATGCACCAATGATGTGAAAACTCAAGCCTATCAGCACAGAAAATTAGCGTCAGATAGAACAGACTGAAATACTAACAGAAGAAAATAATGTTTTAATATTTTTCTTCACATCCTCAATAGGAGTGAAACTAGTACCTAGAAAAGGAAAAAGAGATGTCTCTGAGTCAGGCCAAACCTCCCACTTTTAACAAGTAGGACTCACTTTTACTCAATGTGGGGTTGGGGGATGGGACGATACAAACATGGAATCAAGTTTAAAAGTGGACTTTTAAACAAGAGCAGAACTGAGTCTTTAAAATGAGACAGTTATAATAGCCAAATATAACAAGATAGAGAATTTAGCCAAAATATCATTCAGTTCAGGTCAGTTCAGGGGCTCAGTCCTGTCTGACTCTTTGTGACCCCATGAACCACAGCACGCCAGGCCTCCCTGTCCATCACCAACTCCTGGAGTTCACCCAAACCCATGTCCATCGATCAGTGATGCCATCCAACCATCTCATCTTCTGTCATCCCCTTCTCCTCCTGCCCCTAATCTTTCCCAGCATCAGGGTCTTTTCAAATGAGTCAGCTCTTCACATCAGGTGGCCAAAGGATTGGAGTTTCAGTGTCAACATCAGTCCTTCATCAGACTAGAAACACTTCAGTAAATTGGTTACATATTGCACTATGAGAACTCCAATAATAATGAAAAGGAAATACAAGCCAAAATAAATTGCTTTACCTTATTTATAAATTACTCAGCTATTACAACCTCTATTCTTCTGCCTCCATCTTACTTTTATTTCTAACTCAGCAGTTTAGTAGATATTATGAGCAATAGTCATACTTTTTGCCTTTTCATACTGTTCAAGGGTTCTTAAGGAAGGAATACGGAAAGGGTTTGCCATTCCCTTTTCCAGTGGAACACATTTTGTCAGAACTCTTCACCATGACCCATCCATCTTGGGTGGCCCTACACAGCATGGCTCATAGTTTCCTTGAGTTAGACAAGGCTATGGTCCACATGATCAGTTTGATTCGTTTTCTGTGATTGTGGTTTTCATTCTGTCTGCCCTCTGAGAGCTAAGGATAAGACTGACTGTGTACCAACAAAGGTCTGTCTAGTCAAAGCTATGGTTTTTCCAGTAGTCATGTATGGATGTGAGAGTTGGACTATAAAGAAAGCTGAGAACCAAAGAATTGATGCTCTTGAACTGTGGAGTTGGAGAAGACTCTTGAAAGTTCCTTGGACTTCAAGGAGATCAAACCAGTCAATCCTAAAGGAAATCAGTTCAGTTCAGTTGCTCAGTCGTGTCCGACTCTTTGCGACCCCGTGGACTGCAGCACGCCAGGCCTCCCTGTCCATCACCAACTCCTGGAGTCCACCCAAACTCATGTCCATTAAGTCAGTGATGCCATACAACCATCTCATTCTCCTACCTTCAATCTTTCCCAGCATCAGGGTCTTTTCAAATGAGTCAGCTCTTCACATCAGGTGGCCAAACAAAGTATTGGAGTTTCAGCTTCAACATCAGTCCTTCCAATGAACACACAGGACTGATCTCATTTAGGATGGACTGGTTGGATCTCCTTGCAGTCCAAGGGACTCCCAAGAGTCTTCTCCCACACTACAGTTCAAAAGCATTGATTCTTTGGCTCTCAGCCTTCTTCACAGTCCAACTCTCACATCCATACATGACCACTGGAAAAACCACAGCCTTGACTAGACGGACCTTTGTTGGCAAAGTAATGTCTCTGCTTTTGAATATGCTATCTAGGTTGGTCATAACTTTCATTCCAAGGAGTAAGCATCTTTTCGTTTCATGGCTGCAGTCACCATCTGCAGTGATTTTTGAGCCCAAAAGAATAAAGTCAGCCACTGTTTCCACTGTTTTCCCATTTATTTGCCATGAAGTGGTGGGACTGGATGCCATGATCTTCGTTTTCTGAATGTTGAGCTTTAAGCCAACTTTTTCACTCTCCTCTTCACCTTCATCAAGAGGCTCTTTAGTTCTTCACTTTCTGCCATAAGGGTGGTGTCATCTGCATATCTGAGGTTATTGATATTTCTCCCGGCAATCTTGATTCCAGCTTGTGCTTCTTCCAGTCTAGTGTTTCTCATGATGTACTTACTCTGAATATAAGTTAAATAATCAGGGTGATAATATACAGCCTTGACGTACTCCTTTTCCTATTTGGAACCAGTCTGTTGTTCCATGTCTGGTTCTAACTGTTGCTTCCTGACCTGCATACAGATTTTCAAGAGGCAGGTAAGGTGGTCTGGTATTTCCATCTCTTTCAGAAATTTCCACAGTATTGTGATCCGCACAGTCAAACACTTTGGCATAGTAAATAAAACAGAAATAGATGTTTTTCTGGAACTCTCTTGCTTTTCCCATGATCCAGCAGATGTTGGCAATTTGATGTCTGGTTCCTCTGCCTTTTCTGAAACCAGTTTGAACATCTAGAAGTTCACGGTTCACATATTGCTGAAGCCTGGCTTGGAAAATTTTGAGCATTACTTTGCTACTGTGTGAGATGAGTGCAATTGTGTGGTAGTTTAAGCATTCTTTGGCATTGCCTTTCTTTGGGATTGGAATGAAAACTGACCTTTTCCAGTCCTGTGGCCACTGCTGAGTTTTCCAAATTTGCTGGCATATTGAGTGCAGGACTTTCACAGCATCATCTTTCAGGATTTGAAATAGCTCAACTGGAATTCCATCACCTCCACTAGCTTTGTTCATAGTGATTCTTCCTAAGGCCCACTTGACTTCACATTCCAGGATTTCTGGATCTAGGTGAGTGATTACACCATCACAGAGCTCTAGTGCCACGCAAAAGGAAATCAGTTATGAATATTCATTGGAAGGACTGATGCTGAAGCTAAAACTCCAATACTTTGGCCACCTGATGCAAAGAACTGACTCCTTGATAAAGACCCTGATGCTGGGAAAGATATTGGGCAGGAGGAGATGAGGACAACAGAGGATGAGATGGTTGAATTGCATCATTGTCTCAATGGACATGAGTTTGAGCAAGCTCTGGGAGTTGATGATGGACAGGGAGGCCTGACATACTGCAGTCCGTGGGGTTGTAAAGAGTCAGACACAGCTGAGCAACTGAACTGAGCCACACTTTGCATATCTACATTGCCAAGTTTCATGTTCTTTTTTTTAAATTTAAATTTATTTATTTTAATTAGAGGCTAATTACTTTACAATATTGTGTTGATTTTGCTTTACATCAACATGAATATGCCACGGGTGTACACGTGTTCCCAATCCTGAACCCCCTCTGACCTTTCTCCCCATACCATCCCTCTGGGTCATCCCAGAGCACCAGCCCCAAGCTTCCTGTATCCTGCATCAAACCTGGACTGGCGATTCATTTCTTATATGATATTATACATGTTTCAATGCCATTGTCCCAAATCATCCCCCCAACACACACACAGAGTCCAAAAGACTGTTCTATACATCTGTGTCTCTTTTGCTGTCTCGCATACAGGGTTATCGTTACCAACTTTCTAAATTCCATATATATGTGTTAGTATACTGTATTGGTGTTTTTCTTTCTGGTTTACTTTGTATAATTGGCTCCAGTTTCATCACCTCATTAGAACTAATTCAAATATATTCTTTTAAATGGCTGAGTAATATTCCATTGTGTATATGTACCACTGCTCTCTTATCCAATCGTCTGCTGATGGACATCTAGGTTGCTTCCATGTCCTGGCTATTATAAACAGTGCTGCGATGAACATTGGGGTACACATGTCTCTTTCAATTCTGGTTTCCTCACTGTGTATGCCCAGCAGTGGGATTGCTGGGTTGTATGGCAGTTCTTTACTAGCGTGTGAGATGAGTGCAATTGTGTGGTTTTGAGCATTCTTTGGCATTGCCTTTCTTTGGGATTGGAATGAAAACTGACCTTTTCCAGTCCTGTGGCCATGGCTGAGTTTTCCAAATTTGCTGGCATATTGAGTGCAGCACTTTCACAGCATCATCTTTCAGGATTTGAAATAGCTCAACTGGAATTCCATCACCTCCACTAGCTTTGTTCATAGTGATGCTTTCTAAGGCCCACTTGACTTCACATTCCAGGATGTCTGGCTCTAGGTCAGTGATCACACCATCGTGATTATCTTGGTCATGAAGATCTTTTTTGTATAGTTCTTCTGTGTATTCTTGCCACCTCTTCTTAATATCTCTGCTTCTGTTAGGTCCATACCATTTCTGTCCTTTATCAAGCCCATCTTTGCATGAAATGTTCCTTTGGTATCTCTGATTTTCTGGAAGAGATCCCTAGTCTTTCCCATTCTGTTGCTTTCCTCTATTTCTTTGCATTGATCGCTGAAGAAGGCTTTCTTATCTCTTCTTGCTATTCTTTGAAACTCTGCATTCAGATGTTTATATCTTTCCTTTTCTCCTTTGCTTCTCTTCTTTTCACAGCTATTTGTAAGGCCTCCCCAGACAGCCATTTTGCTTTTTTTGCATTTCTTTTCCATGGGGATGGTCTTGATCCCTGTCTCCTGTACGATGTCAAGAACCTCATTCCATAGTTCATCAGGCACTCTATCTATCAGATCTAGGCCCTTAAATCTATTTCTCACTTCCACTGTATAATCATAAGGGATTTGATTTAGGTCATACCTGAATGGTCTAGTGGTTTTCCCTACTTTCTTCAATTTAAGTCTGAATTTGGCAATAAGGAGTTCATGGTCTGAGCCACAGTCAGCTCCTGGTCTTGTTTTTGCTGACTGTATAGAGCTTCTCCATCTTTGGCTGCAAAGAATACAATCAATCTGATTTTGGTGTTGACCATCTGGTGATGTCCATGTATAGAGTCTTCTCTTGTGTTGTTGGAAGAGGGTGTTTGCTATGACCAGTGCATTTTCTTGGCAAAACTCTATTAGTCTTTGCCCTGCCTCATTCCGTATTCCAAGGCCAAATTTGCCTATTACTCCAGATGTTTCTTGACTTCCTACTTTTGCATTCCAGTCCCCTATAATGAAAAAGACATCTTTTTTGGGTGTTAGTTCTAAAAGGTCTTGGAGGTCTTCATAGAACCGTTCAACTTCAGCTTCTTCAGCATTACTGGTTGGGGCATAGACTTGGATTACTGTGATATTGAATGGTTTGCCTTGGAAACGAACAGAGATCATTCTGTCATTTTAGAGATTTCATCCAAGTACTGCATTTCGGACTCTTTTGTTGACCATGATGGCTACTCCATTTCTTCTGAGGGATTCCTGCCTGCAGTAGTAGATATAATAGTCATCTGAGTTAAATTCACCCATTCCAGTCCATTTCAGTTCACTGATTCCTAGAATGTCGATGTTCACTCTTGCCATCTCTTGTTTGACCACTTCCAATTTGCCTTGATTCATGGACCTGACATTCCAGGTTCCTATGTAATACTGCTCTTTACAGCATCGGACCTTGCTTCTATCACCAGTCACATCCACAGTTTTGTATTCTTTTTGCTTTGGCTCCATCCCTTCATTCTTTCTGGAGTTATTTCTCCACTGATCTTCAGTAGCATATTGGGCACCTACTGACCTGGGGAGTTTCTCTTTCAGTATCCTATCATTTTGCCTTTTCATACTGTTCATGGGGTTCTCAAGGCAAGAATACTGAAGTGGTTTGCCATTCCCTTACTCCCTGGAAAGAAAGTTATGACCAACCTAGATAGCATATTCAAAAGCAGAGACATTACTTTGCCAACAAAGGTTCGTCTAGTCAAGGCCATGGTTTTTCCTGTGGTCATGTATGGATGTGAGAGTTGGACTGTGAAGAAAGTTGAGCGCCGAAGAATTGATGGTTTTGAACTGTGGTGTTGGAGAAGACTCTTGAGAGTCCCTTGGACTGCAAGGAGATCCAACCAGTCCATTCTGAAGGAGATCAGCCCTGCGATTTCTTTGGAAGGAATGATACTGAAGCTGAAACTCCAGTTCTTTGGCCACCTCATGCGAAGGGTTGACTCATTGGAAAAGACTCTGATGCTGGGAGGGATTGGGGGCAGGAGGAGAAGGGGACGACAGAGGATGAGATGGCTGGATGGCATCACTGACTCGATGGACGTGAGTCTGAGTGAACTTCGGGAGTTGGTGATGGACAGGAAGGCCTGGTGTGCTTCGATTCATGGGGTTGCAAAGAGTCGGACACGACTGAGCGACTGATCTGATCTGATCTGATGGCAGTTCTATTTCCAGTTTTTTAAAGGAATCTCCACACTGTTCTCCATATGGCTGTACTAGTTTGCATTCCCACCAACAGTGAAAGAGGGTTCCCTTTTCTCCACATCCTCTGCAGCATTTATTGCTTGTAGACTTTTGGATCGCAGCCATTCTGACTGGCATGAAATGGTACCTCATTGTGATTTCGATTTGCATTTCTCTGATAATAAGTGATGTTGAGCATCTTTTCATGTGTTTGTTAGCCATTTGTATGTTTTCTTTGGAGAAATGTCTATTTAATTCTTGGCCCATTTTTGATTGGTTCGTTTATTTTTCTGGAATTCAGCTACAAGAGTTGCTTGTATATTTTTGAGATCAGTTGTTTGTCAGTTGCTTCATTTGCTATCATTTTCTCCCATTTTGAAGACTGTCTTTTCACCTTGCTTATAGTTTCTTTTGTTCTGCAGAAGCTTTTTTTTTTTTTTCTAATTTTATTTTATTTTTAAACTTTACATAATTGTATTAGTTTTGCCAAATATCAAAATGAATCCGCCACAGGTATATATGTGTTCCCCATCCCGAACCCTCCTTTAATTAGGCCCCATTTGTTTATTTTTGCTTTTATTTCCAGTATTCTTGGAGGTGGGTCATAGAGG
This sequence comes from Bos mutus, assembly GCF_027580195.1. NCBI lineage: Eukaryota > Metazoa > Chordata > Mammalia > Artiodactyla > Bovidae > Bos > Bos mutus. Next base: position 126,766,941 of record NC_091618.1, read on the forward strand.
ATCCTGCTGTGATGTATGTCGGAGAGTGTTTTGCCTATGTTCTCCTCTAAGAGTTTTATAGTTTCTGGTATTATGTTTAGATCTTTAATCCATTTTGAGTTTATTTTTGTGTATGGTGTTAGAAAGTGTTCTAGTTTCATTCTTTTACAAATGGTTGACCAGTTTTCTCAGCACCACTTGTTAAAGAGATTGTCTTTAATCCACTGTATATTCTTGCCTCCTTTGTCAAAGATAAGGTGTCCATAGGTGTGTGGGTTTATCTCTGGGCTTTCTATTTTGTTCCATTGATCTATATTTCTGTCTCTGTGCCAGTACCGTACTGTCTTGATGACTGTGGCTTTGTAGTAGAGCCCGAAGTCAGACAGGTTGATTCCTCCAGTTCCATTCTTCTTTCTCAAGATTGCTTTGGCTATTCGAAATTTTTTGTATTTCCATACAAATTGTGAAATTATTTGTTCTAGCTCTGTGAAAAATACTGTTGGTAGCTTGATAGGGATTGCATTGAATCTATAGGTTGCTTTGGGTAGTATACTCATTTTCACTCTATTGATTCTTCCAATCCATGAACATGGTATATTTCTCCATCTGTTAGTGTCCTCTTTGATTTCTTTCACCAGTGTTCTTATATTTTTCCATTAAGAACTTTGCAGCATACTCAATCTCTGCCTCAGTCTCTGAAATCTGGTCATTTTAACTCTCGATGGCACTATCTTTTAATAAAAAGGAACATAGTTTTCCTTACACATAGTATAAAGAAAAGCTATTTACATGTGCATTTTGATGACCCTCAGCTTCTCTAGTGACATATTTTCTAATGCCATTTCTTTTTATTGCTTGCTTTTGGTTTCAGATGGGTGTTGAAAATGACTCTATTTAAGGTAACTGAAAAATGCATCTAAACTTTTTAGTGAATTTTATTTTGTGAAAATAATTTTTCTTTTTGTCATTTTTATTTGTATTTTATATTATAAAATACGAATTCCTTAACTTAGTAAATCTAATTCTTAGTTAAGAATTCCTTAACTTTGTACTTGGCCAATGTCCAACTTGGTTTTTGGACACTGTATATTGCAATATCATTGCCAATATAGTGTTAACACTTCTATCACATAACATGATTATCATTACTTTTTTGTTAGGAATAATTAAGACTTAGTCTCAGTAAACTTGATTGTAATACAATCTTGTTGTCTATAGATTCACTCTACTGTACATTAGATATCTAGGGCTTATTTACTACATGTTGTAAATTTGTTTGCTTTATTTGTACCCTTGAACAGCATATCTGTCCCTCCACCCACCAGCTAAAATGAGTAACCATCATTTTATGCTCTTTTTATGAGTTTCATTTTTTTTAGGTACTATGTATAAATGACATCACACAGTCTTTGTCTTTTTCTGTTTGACATCTCACTCAGCCTAACGTCCTCAAGTCCATCCATGTTGTCACAAATGATAGGATTTCTTTCCTTCTCATGGCTAAATAATATTCCTCTGTGTGTGTGTGTGTGTGTGTGTGTGTGTGAGTGAGAGAGACATCTTTATCCATTCATGTGTTGACAGACAGTTTATTTCCATATCCTGGCTATTAAAAGTAATGCTGCAATAAACATGAGAACGCATATATCTCATCAATATTCTGTTTTCATTTCCTCTGGGTATATACTAAGAAATGGAATTGCTGGATCATATGGTAGTTCTGTTTTTAATTTTTTAAAGAACTTCATACTATTTTCCATAGTGGCTGCACCAATTCATATTCCTACCAACAGTGTATGAGTGTTCCCTTTTCTCCAAGTCCTCACCAGCACTCATTATTATTATTATTTTTTATAATAGCCAGTAAAATAACTAATGCGAGGTAATATGTCATTGTGCTTTTGATTTGCATTTTCTTGTAATTAGTGATGCCAAACATCTTTTTATGTACCTTTCTCCACTCTTTAACTTTGCTTCTGCCTCCTCCCATATTTCCCTGTGCTTTTGTAATTTCTGCGTAGTTCTAGTTTCCTAAACTTACTTTCCTCTGTAAACTTTATAAATGTTAGTCTCTCTGTCATCCCCTAGCTCATCTTTAAATATTCAGCTCAAGTGAGTGCCACTCTGTGAAATTGTAGCTTTCTGTATAATCCTTCATTTGATAATTTCCAAGTGATTTTAAGCTGTCTTCTCCAATGCTAAGTGTGGAGCACATTTTTAATCCCTTTTCCTGTGAGACATCTGATGCTTACTTTTTGCTCATAAAATAATTCTTCCATGAATAAATAAATGATACTAGCTTTAAGAAATTCAGATGGATAAAAGCAGTGCATATATGCCCAGTTACAAGCTATTTCACTTTTCTAGTAGATAAGGCCTTGTCTACCTGTTATGAACCTATCTTGTTCTTTTTCTTTGAAATATTCTCCTAGAAGAAAAATTAGTACTGTGAAAATGTTCTTGAGTCCACACATTATTCAGAAAAATGTGTCATTTAGAGAACTGAGATGTTTTTTAGTATACCCAGTGATATCATCTAGGTTCACCTCTGATATCAGTGAGTTTATTAGAATTCATTTCTTCATGGATGGATCAGTTTACAATATTAAAGACTCATGAGTAGTACAGATATTTTAGCTAAACAGATGAAAGAGAATCAGAGGGTCTCACATCAGTTAACGTACTCTGTATTCCAACAAATGAATTTCAACTGCCTCAGTAAAATTGGAATTTGCTTACAATAAAATCAGGAAGGGGACTGAAAATCCAGACAAATGTTTACAATGGACTAACTCCTCAATGTAATAATCAGAGTTCTCAGACCTTTAAATTTTAGCTTTATTAAAATTATTAGACATACACAATACCTCTATTTCATGGACTTTTTCTTTCTAGTCAATCATTCTACTTACAAAAGAAGGCAAGAATTTTTTTTCATATTAATATTTAACTAAAAAACACATGTTCTCTATTTTCATTGGAAAAAACATTTCTCGCCTTTCTGGGATTGATTTTTTTTCATTTGTATTTTACTCACAAAAGTGGAATTATAAATTCTTGGCAAAGTTGTTGGGTGTTCAGTCTCTCAGTCATGTCCAACTCTTTGCAACCCCATGTACTACATGTAGCCCATCAGGCTCCTCTCTACATGGGATTTTCCAGGCAAGGATACTGGAGTGGGTTGCCATTTCCTCCTCCAAGGGATCATCCCCACCCAGGGACTGAACCCGTGACTTCTGAATCTCCTGTATTGGCAGGTGGATTCTTTACTATGAGCTACCTGGGGAGCCCTCAATATGCTGATTTTAATTTTCTTCAAAATATCTTCAATGCTCTCTTACCTGTGCATTTCAATTTGCCTTCAATTTTCCTTAGATGACAGTCTTTCAGGTAAGTAGTAGAGATGCTTACATTTTAAATAGAAGAAAAGAACTCAAAGCAAGACACCTTCAACAGCTAGAATAGTCTCAAATATATAAAATAAAAAGATCATTAATTTTTTTCCATTAGTCTTAATTATATTTTGCTTTTAATTGGTGAATTTTGCCTTTTTAGGAAAACTATTCTATTCTATATTAAGCTTGATTCCTCTTCTTTATTTTGACCCAATGAGCTTAAAAGTAAGACATACAACCTCTTTGTTTGCTCTGATGTTGTCAACCTCGTCTTACAAATTTCTGGGAGTAGTTCCCATGAGTCACTGCAGACTCAAAGCAATTTATTATTTTTTAGTTCTGAGGCAAATCTTTCTTTCAAATGTAAAGTTAATTTAATTCTAAACTTGAAAATCAAATTCCACAGCTAATGAACCACATATAATGGGCTCATTTTAGGACCATCTGAGTGTAGATCTGTCAAACTAGAATGCCACACTCAATGTCAATCCTATTATCTTTCACCTTCCCTACACACACACGATTGGTCACCAATTCCCATCCATTTTGTACATCTATTTACAATATATATCCTCTGCTTTCTATTTCCTTTGCTGTGGCCTTCATTCAGTTCAGTTCAGTCGCTCAGTCCTGTCCAACTCTTTGCGACCCCTTGAACTGCAGAGTGCCAGGCCTCCATGTCCATCACCAACTCCCAGACTTTCCCCAAACTCATGTCCACTGAGTTGGTGATGCCATCCAGCCATCTCATTCTCTGTCGTCTCCTCCTCCTCCTGCCTTCAATCTTTCCCAGCATCAGGATCTTTTCAAATGAGTCAGCTCTTCACATCAGGTGGCCAAAGTATTGGAGTTTCAGCTTCAACATCAGTCCTTTCAGTAAACACTCAGGACTGATCTCCTTAGGATGGACTGGTTGTCTCCTTGCAGTCCAAGGGACTCTCAAGAGTCTACTCCAACACCACAATTCAAAAGCATCAATTCTTTGGTGCTCAGCTTTCTTTGTAGTCCAACTCTCACATCCATACATGACTACTAGAAAAACCATAGCCTTGATTAGACACACCTTTGTTGGCAAAGTGTCTCTGCTTTTGAATATGCTGTCTAGGTTGGTCAATACTTTCCTTCCAAGGAGTAAGCATCTTTTAGTTTCATGGCTGCAGTCACCATCTGCAGTGATTTTGGAGCCCAAGAAAATAAAGTCAAGCCACTGTTTCCACTGTTTCCCCATCTATTTCCCATGAAGTGATGGGACTGGATGCAATGACCTCAGTTTTCTGAATGTTGAAAAAGCCAACATTTCACTCTCCCCTTTCATTTTCATCAAGAGACTCTTTAGTTCCTCTTCATTTTCTGCCATAATGGTGGTGTCATCTGCATATCTGAGGTTATTGATATTTCTCCCGGCAATCTTTATTCCAGCTTGAGCTTCATCCAGCCCAGCATATCTCATGATGTACTCTGCATATAAGTTAAATAATCAGGGTGAGAATATACAGCCTTGACATATTCCTTTTCCTATTTGGAATCAGTCTGTTATTCCATGTCCCTTTCTAACTGTTGCTTCCTGACCTGAATTCAGATTTCTCAAGAGGCGGTCATGTGGAATGGTATTCACATCTCTTTCAGAATATTCCATAGTTTATTGTGATCCACATAATCAAAGGCTTCATCATAGTCAATAAAGCAGAAATAGATGTTTTTCTGGAACTCTCTTGCTTTTTCAATGACCCAGCAGATGTTGGCAATTTGATGTCTGATTCCTCTGCCTTTTCTAAAACTAGGTTGAACATCTGGAAGTTCATGGTTCACATATTGCTGAAGCCTGGCTTGGAGAATTTTGAACATTACTTTACTAGCATGTGAGATGACTGCAATTGTGTGGTAGTTTGAGCATTCTTTGGTATTGCCATTGTTTGGGATTGGAATGAAAACTGACCTTTTCCAGTCCTGTGGCCACTGCTGAGTTTTCCAAATTTGTTGGCATATTGAGTGCAGGACTTTCACGGCATCATCTTTCAGGATTTGAAATAGCTCAACTGGAATTCCATCACCTCCACTAGCTTTGTTCATAGTGATGCTTCGTAAGGCCCACTTGACTTCATATTCCAGGATGTCTGGCTCTAGGTGAGTAATCATTCAGGCATTTATAATTTCCATCTTAAATTATTAATGTCCTTCCAACCAGTCACCCTGATGCCAGTCCTTTTTATCCTAGATCAGACATACACTCATCCCACGGCCATATTCTTAAATGGACAAAGCTGAATTTTCTACACACTGACTTAAAATCCTCTGAAGGCTCTGTTGATTCTTAACATGAGCTCTTGTGTTAAGTAGACTTAGATTTTAATAGTTTATCATTTCGTGCTTAATTTCTCTTGTCTCTCACCATGACCTCCCATGATCTGGAAAATGATTACTCTTTATTCAAGACCTGATTCAAATGTCACCACTGAGGGAGAAGGTAAATACTTCTTACACATGTTGACTCTTTCCAGGTAGAAGGATCTCTGTAAGTATGACTTTTCTGTGCTCCCCTGACTAGTCTTCTCAGGAGAAGTGGAACAACTGTTAGATTGGTAAGTTTTGGAGAAAAACTTGGGCATGGATGGTTCTGCTCCCTGTTCTCATCTTCTTCTTGGACTCTGGCCTATAGAAAGAATGCACTTGCACTTCTTTCTGCCAGGTGGTCAGAGGGCCTGCTTTCATCTTCCTAATTTTGAGGCTCAGTATTACTAAGACCCTTGTCACTGCATATATAATGCACCTGGCATAGATGAGATGCTCAGCAAGTGATTATTAAATAGATACTAAATGTATAATGAGTGAAATTCGTTCTTCAACCTGTAGCACTCTGACAGAGAAAAGCAGAAGCAGGGTTTTTGTGTACTGTTTCTGAGTTCAATAGTCAACTCCTTGAAGAAGCCTTCTCCAACATCTTCAGAGAACATTGATTACCCTCCAGTGAACCTTGATTATCTGTATATTAAAAATCACCTTGGGGTGCTTGCAAAACTCCCTGCAAGTTCTTGGTGCACCTTCAAGATTATGATTCAGTAGGTTTTAAGTCTAGACCAAGAGCTGATCATTTTAAAAAGCACCATGGAAGACCCTTCAAAGGCACCTTGGGTACTGTCTTTAGGTTCTTAAAAAACTTTGTTTATATCTCATCACTGGATTTTATTTAATACATACCTGTTTCTCCCAGGAAAAGTTCCCAATGACCTCATTGGGAGTATTTGTCTCAGCATTTCAAACACATAACATATAACCTGGGACCTGGCAGCTAGATAATACATGTTTGTTGAATATATGTTTGTTGATAAAGATGTGCTTGAAGCTTATGCTTCCTCTTTTATTTATAAAGCCAGAATTTGGGGGTATTAAAAAAGAACACAATTAAGACATCATTATTCCATTAAATGAGCTCACCATTAGCTCATGAACAGTCCAAAATACATGGTTTTCAAACACTGTGACTTTTAGCATTTAAAAAAATACTAAACATTTTCCCATGCATAATTCAGAATTCTACATTAACTGTCACAGTCGTTCCTAAAGTATTGTAAAATATCTACTCATAAAAAAATCCATATTATATACAATGCATTTTCTTTATTGCATATTGAGGTTTGGTCATATCATAAATACATCAAGTGTTCTCAGTTTACTTGCATACATTTTCTATCTAACTACAACACTATGTTTGCTAGGCAACAGAATGAAAAAAAAAACTTTCAAAACATAAATCCATGAATTCCTCTCCAGAGAGAAAAAGGCAATATTTGCCACATTACTTAGAGAGTGAAAGGAAAGAGAAAAAAATTAGATCAACTTTGCAGCTGTGTTTCAGTATTCAAGGCCACACCTGGACTGGGTAAATCTTCGCTGATTATAAACCTTTGGCTAAAAGGAAAAGTTGCAGCCTGAAAAAGCAGACTGTGTCTTTGGGGATTCCTTTTGGCTATTTCAGTATTTAACAGATGTACTAGCTTAAACTTCATATTCTGAAAATAGCACGGAGCATGTAATTCTTCCTGAAAATTCCCACAGTGAATTTGGGTGTTTAAAATGTATTTAAAAGTTGGCATTGTGTTAATTAGAAACATCTCCCTAAATCTCTTTGTTTTATCTTTGCATAGGTATGTTATATATTCTAGTTACGTAGCATATATAATTTTGCAAATGTTTTATAGTTACAGATTGAGATATACACATATGCTTTTCTAGTCTGAATTATCAAATGGCAAATATTTATTGTAATAATCTGCCTCATTTATATGTAAGGTATATCCTAAAGAGAAACACCAAAACACACACACACATTATTGGCTTTCTTAAAATAAGTCCTCACGTCAATAAGATAACATTGTCTTCTGCATATTATCGTTTTAATATAACTGGTAAATATTTTGTGGCATTGTATTTTATAGTTACCATTGCTAAGATCAAGTTAAGCAGTAAACTGAACTACCTTCTTTCCATAAACATGCATCATCTTCACATGAAGTTTAAATATGATTTAGATCAAAATGTTCTAGTAACACAGGAGTAACAAAACATGTCTAATAATAAATGCTATTTTAAAGGGTTTGTGTCCAGTTATGGGAACTCGTTTTATATCAATGGCCATATTAGGATCTTTCATTAAAGTCACAGATATTCATTCCCATGAGACTTATTTTGTAAAGAAAAGCATTACCTTTAAAAAACCACACAAGAAGTCCCAAAGTGCTTATACTTATATTGCCAATTCAGTTCAGTTCAGTCACTCAGTTGTGTCCAACTCTTTGTGACCCCATGGACTGCAGCATGCCAGGCCTCCCTGTCTATCACCAACTCCTGGACTTTACTCAGACTCATGTCCATTGAGTTGGTGACGCCATCCAACCATCTCATCCTCTGTCGTCACCTTCTCCTCCCATCTTCAGTCTTTCCCAGCATCAGGATCTTTTCAAATGAGTCAGTTCTTTGTATCAGGTGGCCAAAGTATTGGAGTTTCAAGCTTCAGCATCAATCCTTCCAATGGATATTCAGGACTGATTTCCTTTAGGATGGACTGGTTGGATCTTCTTGCTGTCCAAGGGACTCCCAAGAGTCTTCTCCAACACCACAGTTCAAAAGCATCAATTCTTCAGTGCTCAGCTTTCTTTGTAGTCCAACTCTCACATCCATACATGACTACTGGAAAAACCATAGCTTTGACTAGATGGACATTTGTTGGCAAAGTAATGTCTCTGCTTTTTAATAAGCTGTCTAGGTTGGCACAGCTTTTCTTCCAAGGAGTAAGCGTCTTTTAATTTCATGGTTGCAGTCACCATCTGCAGTGATTTTGGAGCCCCCAAAACTAAAGTCTGTCACTGTTTCCATTGTTTCCCCATCTATTTGCCATGAAGTGATGGGATCCGATGCCATGATCTTAGTTTTCTGAATGTTGAGTTCTAAGCCAACTTTTTCACTCTCGTCTTTCACTTTCATCAAGAGGCTCTTTAATTATTTGCTCTCTGCCATAAGGGTGGTATCATCTGCATATATGAGGTTATTGATATTTCTCCCGGCAATCTTAATTCTAGCTTGTGCTTCCTCCAGCCAGGGTTTCCCATGATGTATCTGCATATAAGTTATTGTTAACTATATTGTCAATTAGTTTGTCCTGGAATTCGGAGTAAAAAGAACACCTATTGAATTGGGAGAAAAACTATTATTTTGAGTTTACTAGTAAAGACTAAATAAAAACTTAAAGATATTTTGTGTTCTGTCACTCAGTTGTGTCTGACTCTGTGACCCAATGGACTGTAGCCCACCAGGCTCCTCTGTCCATGGGATTCTCCAGGCAAGAATACTGCAAAGGGTTGCCATTTCCTCTTCCAGGGGATCTTCCCAACCCAAGGGTTGAAACGATGTCTCCTGCATCTCCTTGCATTGACAGGTAGGTTCTTTACCACTGAGCCATGTGGGAAGCCCCTAAAGAAATTGGGAATGTGTCAACTCATCATTATTAACTGTAATTTAGAATGAAGAGTATTTGAAAATTTGAGAGATATGCTTTCTAAATCATGGAACCATTCCTTTTAGTTTTCAAGTAGATTTATTTTGGTGGTTATAACAGAATATAAAAATAAATAGTCACATAAATGGATTTCATAGGATGTTTATAGGTAATGTCACAGATTTGATAATAATAGATACATGGACCATTTATTAAGGAATAAAAAACAATAATAGAGATTCCTCTTAGCCATGTTGAACAATACCTGAGATATAATTGTGCTAACTGTTGTTAACTTCTCAAATTCAAAGTATTTTATTTAAAATAGGTTAAATCAAAGGTTTATTTAACATACACTGGTAGGTATCAGGTCATTTTTTTTAAGAGCACTTTTCAAAGTTCTGTAGTATTAAGTGCCATTTTTTACAATCTCCACAGTTATATTGACTCTTTTTATTTATCTTGTATTACTTTAATTTGAAAGTATAAACTGCTAACAGTATAAAAAACTTCAATAAGAAAATCAGAGGACTTGAGTTTATGTGCTGATTTTGCCAGTAACCAGATAATGACTCTAGGAATGAATATGAGAAGAACGCATACAAAGACCTGGGTAAGAGTTTTCCTTTCAGAGACAAGAGAAAGTGTCAAAAGTTATATGAGTGAACTTGAACCAAGAAATAAGTCCAGTATTGATAGAACATGGTGAACAAAAAGGAATTTTGGTAAAGAGGAGTAGTTGGAGTCAAATAATGTGTTAGGCATTATAAAGAATTGGATTTTATTTTAAATTTCAAAAAAGTCATTGTAAAGTCTAAATATGTCTGATGTGACTTGTCTAACAAGAAGAATAATATGATGACTTTGTGGAGAGGAATATTTTGTCCTAAGTGTTGTGGCCAAACTGTATGTATATGTTTATGCACGTATATGGATATGAATGTGAATGTGTATATCGATGGGCTTCCCAGGTGGCTCTAGTAGTGAAAAACCTGCTTAACAATGCAGGAGGCCTAAGAGATGTGGGTTTGATCCCTGAGTCAGAAAGATCCCCTGGATGTAGGGCAGGTCAACTCAGTCCAGTATTCTTTCCTGGAGAATCCCATGGACAGAGGAGCCTGGTGGGCTACAGTCCATATAGTCACAAAGAGTCAGACATGACTGAAGAAACTTAAGCAGTATGTATATCAATACATGATGAAATGACCTGATGAATGATTGAATCAAATTTGATTTGTTGAATTAAATAAAAATGGTTCAGCAAAGGTTTCTCTATAATTGAAAAATGCATTTTGTAAAAATATAATTGAAAAATAAGAACATTCGATGACAGGCTTGTGTGGTATAGGAAGATGATATGACTAATACCTGGATGTTGGATATCACTGGAACCAGGAGTTAGCAACAGTAGGAGGCTATGCTTCCCCTAGGTGTGAAGGAGAAAGGGGAGGGAACCATGGTAGTAGAGCTAGGTGGGAGCTGGTCCCTGGAAGAGAGGTTTCTGGAAAGGAGCTTTAGAAGTGGAGAAATCTTTTTCTGTCTGACTATGATTTCAAAACCCAAAACTCAGGGGAAGCAAAGTAGAAAGCAATATCCTGACCTCTGTTTCCATTGTTTTCCCATCTGTTTGCCATGAAGTGATGGGACCAGATGCCATGATTTTTGCTTTTTGAATGTTGAGGCTTTTTTTTTAATTTAAATTTATTTATTTTAATTGGAAGCTAATTACTTTACAATATTGTATTGGAATGTCATGAACGTTGAGTTTTAAGCAGCATTTTCACTCTCCTCTTTCACCTTCTGTAGGCTCTTTAGTTCCTCTTCACTTTCTGCCATAAGGGTGGTATCATCTGCATATCTGAGGTTATTGATATTTCTCCCATCTGATATTGCTACAGTCTGTAGAAGTGATCCTCCCAGGGCACAGAGCTGGGCAGACAAAAGTGGAAATGTATCTGGATGAACAAAAGGTGAAACATGCACATTTTTTTTACATAGTTAATTCTCACAACAATACTGTATAGTAGGTACATATAACTCAGTTCAGTCACTCAGTTGTGTCCGACTACTTGCGATCCCATGAATCGCAGCACACCAGGCCTCCCTGTCCATCACCAACTCCCGAAGTTCACTCAGACTCACATCCATGGAGTCAGTGATGCCATCCAGCCATCTCATCCTCTGTCGTCCCCTTCTCCTCTTGCCCCCAATCCCTCCCAGCATCCAAGTCTTTTCCAATGAGTCAACTCTTCGCATGAGGTGGCCAAAGTACTGGAGTTTCAGCTTTAGCACCCACAGTTCAAAAGCATCAATTCTTCGGCACTCAGCCTTCTTCACAGTCCAACTCTCACATCCACGCATAACCACAGGAAAAACCATAGCCTTGACTAGACGGACCTTTGTTGGCAAAGTAATGTCTCTGCTTTTGAATATGCTATCTAGGTTGGTCATAACTTTCCTTCTATGGAGTAAGCATCTTTTAATTTCATGGCTGCAGTCACTATCTGCAGTGATTTTGGAGCCCAAAAAAATAAAGTCTGACACTCTTTCCACTGTTTCCCCAACTATTTCCCATGAAGTGATGGGACTAGATGCCATGATCTTCGTTTTCTGAATGTTGAGTTCTAAGCCAACTTTTTCACTCTTCTCTTTCACTTTCATCAAGAAGCTTTTTAGTTCCTCATCACTTTCTGCCATAAGGGTGGTATCATCTGCATATCTGAGGTTATTGATATTTCTCCCGGCAATCTTGATTCCAGCTTGTGTTTCTTCCAGTCTAGTGTTTCTCATGATGTACTTACTCTGAATATAAGTTAAATAATCAGGGTGATAATATACAGCCTTGACGTACTCCTTTTCCTATTTGAAACCAGTCTGTTGTTCCATGTCCATTTCTAACTGTTGCTTCCTGACCTGCATACAGATTTCTCAAGAGGCAGGTCAGGTGGTCTGGCATTCCCATCTCTTTCAGAATTTTCCACAGTTGATTGTGATCCACACAGTCAAAGGCTTTGGCATAGTCAATAAAGCAGAAATAGATGTTTTTCTGGAACTCTCTTGCTTTTCCCATGATCCAGCAGATGTTGGCAATTTGATCTCTGGTTCCTCTGCCTTTTCTAAAACCAGCTTGAACATCAGGAAGTTGACGGTTCACTTATTGCTGAAGCCTGGCTTGGAAAATTTTGAGCATTACTTTACTAGCATGTGAGATGAGTGCAATTGTGCGGTAGTTTGAGCATTCTTTGGCATTGCCTTTCTTTGGGATTGGAATGAAAACTGACCTTTTCCAGTCCTGTGGCCACTGCTGAGTTTTCCAAATTTGCTAGCATATTGAGTGCAGCACTTTCACGGCATCATCTTTCAGGATTTGAAATAGCTCAACTGGAATTCCATCACCTCCACTAGCTTTGTTCGTAATGATGCTTTCTAAGGCCCACTTGACTTCACATTCCAGGATGTCTGGCTCTAGGTCAGTGATCACACCATCGTAATTATCTGGGTCATGAAGATCTCTTTTGTACAGTTCTTCTGTGTATTCTTGCCATCTCTTCTTAATATCTTCTGCTTCTGTTAGGTCCATACCATTTCTGTCCTTTATCAAGCCCATCTTTGCATGAAATGTTCCCTTGGTATCTCTAATTTTCTTGAAGAGATCTCTAGTCTTTCCCATTCTGTTGTTTTCCTCTATTTCTTTGCATTGATCACTGAGGAAGGCTTCCTTATCTCTTCTTGCTATTCTTTGAAACTCTGCATTCAGATGTTTATATCTTTCCCTTTCTCCTTTGGTTTTTGCTTCTCTTCTGTTCACAGCTATTTGTAAGGCCTTCCCAGACAGTCATTTTGCTTTTTTGCATTTCTTTTCCATGGGAATGGTCTTGATCCCTGTCTCCTGTACAATGTCATGAACCTCATTCCATAGTTCATCAGGCACTCTATCTATCAGATCTAGGCCCTTAAATCTATTTCTCACTTCCACTGTATAATCATAATGGATTTGATTTAGGTCATACCTGAATGATTTAGTGGTTTTCCCTACTTTCTTCAATTTAAGTCTGAATTTGGTAATAAGGAGTTCATGATCTGAGCCACAGTCAGCTCCCAGTCTTGTTTTTTGTTTACTGTATCTAGTATGTATTATTATCTCAGTTTTACAGATAAGAAATAATCCTATTTAACAAATCACAGAGACTTTAATGAATTTGCAGGATTAAGTGTTCAAGTAAAGATTTAATCCCAGGTGGTCTCCAGGGCAATTTGAGAGCAATGTTTCCCATTTCTCTGTGACTGAGGTCAAAGAGGGCTCACTTTTAAGCATAAGACTTATCAAGTCTCTTGGGGGAGGAGAGAGGCCTCCTTTGGCAGCATTTACCATTTAGATATGGGGCTTCCCAGGTGGCTCAGTGGTAAGAAAAGAGGGAAAGTTGCTCAGTCGTGTCCAACTCTTTGCAACTCCATGGACTACACAGTCCGTGGACTTCTCCAGGCCAGAATACTTGAGTGGGTAGCCTTTCCGTTCTCCAAGGGATCTTCCCAACCCAGGGATTGAACCCGCATCTCCTGCATTTCAGGCAGATTCTCTACAAGCAGAACAACAAGGGAAGCCCAAGAAATCTGAAGTCAGTAAAGAATCTGCCTGCCAATGCAGGAGATGCAGGTTTGATCCCTGGGTGAGGAAGATCCCCCAGAGGAGGAAATGGCAATCCATTCCAGTATTCTTACCTGGGAAATCCCATGGACAGAAGAGCCTGGTGGGCTACAGTCCATGGGGTCACAAACAGTTGGACATGACTGAGCACACAAGCACCCCATCTAGAGATAAGAGAGGAAGACAGCCTTTCAGGGTATTTTCATGTCTGGGAATGTAAGTTATTCCTTAGTCCTCAGTTCAAAGATCTTCCCCTCAAAGCACATTTAAGCTGTGCAAGAGACTGACATCTCTTCCACTTGAATCACTACTAAGCTCCTGAGATTTCTTACCTATCTCATCTTGTCAGAGCCTTGAGGATATGGTGCTGCATCTTGATAGAGTAAGTCAAGGCCCATTCTCTCCCTTAAATTCCTTATTCCTTACTTGCTTTTGTTGTTCAGTTGCATAGTCATGCTCAACTCTATGACCCCTGGACTGCAGCATGCCAGGCCTCTCTGTCCTTCACATCTCCCAAAGTTTGCCCAAGTTCACGTCCATTGCATCGGTGATGCCATCTGGCCATCTCACACTCTGATACCCTCTTCTCCTTCTGCCCTCAATCTTTTCCAGCATCAGGGACTTTTCCAATGAGTCAGCTGTTCTCATCAGATGACCAAAATACTGGTGCTTCAGTATCAGTCCTTCCAATAAGTAATTAGGGTTGATTTCCTTTAAGATTAACTGGTTTGATCTCCTTCCTGTCCAGGGGATTCTCAGGAGTCTTCTCCAGCACCACAGTTAGAAGACATCAATTCTTCAGCACTCTGCCTTCTTTATTGTCCAACTCTGATAACTGTAGGTGAACCCTGGGAAGACCATAGCCTTGATTATATGGACCTTTATTGGCAAAGTAATGTGTCTGATTTTCAACACACTGTCTGGGTTTGTCGTAGCTTTCCTGCCAAGAACCAAATGTCTTCTGATTTCATGGATGCAGTCACCATATGCAGTAGTTTTAGAGCCCCCAAAGAGGAAATCTGTCACTACTTCCACCTTTCCCTTTCTACTTGCCATGCAGTAATGGGGCCAGTTGCCACGATCTTAGTTTTAATACTTAGTTTTAAACCAACTCTTTCACTCTCCTCCTTCACCCTCATCACGTGGCTTTTTAGTTCCCCTTATCTTTGCACCATTAAGTTGTATCATCCACATATTGAGATTGTTGATGCTTCTCCTGCCTATCTTGATTCCAACTTGTAACTCATCCAGTTGGCATTTCTCATGATGTGTTCAGCATATAGATTAAACCAGCAGGGTGATAGCAGACAACCCTGTCATACTCCTTTCTCAACCTTGAATCAATCAGTTGTTCCAATCAGGGTTCTAACTGTTGCTTCTTAACCCGCATAGTCGTTTCTCAGGAGATAGGTAAGACGGTCTGGTATTACTATCTCTTTAAGAGCTTTCCACAGTTTATTATGATCCACACAATCAAAGGCTTTAGTATAGTCAATGAAATGGATTTTTTTCTGGAGTTCTCTAGCTTTCTCTATGATCCAGCGAATGTTGGCAATTTGATCTCTGGTTCCTCTTCCTTCTCTAAACTCAGCTTGGACATCTGAAAGTGCTTGATTCATGTAATGCTGAAGCCTAGCATGCAAGATTTTAAGCATGACCTTACTAGCACAGGAGATGAGTCTGAAGGTTAGCACATTCTTTAGTACTACCCTGTTTGGGAACTGGAATGAGGATTGACCTTCTCGAGTCTTGTGGCCACTGCTGGGTCTTCTAGATTTGCTGACATATTGAATGCAACACCTTGATGGCATCATCCTTTAGGGTTTTGAATAGTTCTACTGGAATTCTGTCACATCCACTAGCTTTATTAACAGCAGTGCTTCCTAAGGCCCACTTGACTTCACTCTCCACAATATGTGGCTCTGGGTGGCTCACCACACAATCACAGTAATCCGGTTCATTTAGATCTTTTCTATACAGTTCTTTGTACTTCTTCCATCTCTTCTTAATCTCTTCAGCATCTAGTAGGTCTCTACAATTTCCGCCCTTTATTGTGCCCAACTTCGGGCAAAATGTTCCCTTGATATCTCCAATTTTCCTGATGAGATCTCTAGTCTTTCCCCTTCTGTTGTTTTCGTCTAGTTTTTTTATACACTGTTCATTGAAGAAGACCTTCTTGTCTCTCCACGCTGTTCTTTGGAAACCTGCGTTTAGTTGGATATGACTTTCACTTTCCTTAATTGTATAGAAGATAAATCATACCAATTCACAGAAAAGCTACACATTGAACATTAGAAACAAGGAAACTTAAACATAAGAATTTGTGTGGTGTCAAAAACTGGGCATCATTTTTAATAAGGAATATTCCATTTTGTGTGTATATATGTATATATTGGAAAAGGCGATGGCACCCCACTCCAGTACTCTTGCCTGGAAAATCCCATGGATGGAGGAGCCTGGTAGGCTGCAGTCCATGGGGTTGCAAAGAGTTGGACATGACTGAGCGGCTCCCCTTTCACTTTTGACTTTCATGCATTGGAGAAGGAAATGGCAACCCACTCCAGTGTTCTTGCCTGGAGAATCCCTGATGGGCTGCCATCTATGGGGTCACACTGAGTTGGACACGGCTGAAGTGACTTAGAAGTATGTATATATACCACATCCTTCTTAACTATTTATTAATGGAGACTTAGATTGTTTCCATATCTTGGCTATTATAAATAAGGTTGTAATGGGCATTGAGGTACATACATCTTTTTGAATTAGTGTTTTTGTTTTATTTGCATAAATACTTAAAAGTAAAATTGCTGGATCATATGGCATTTCTATTTTTAATTTTTTGATGAGCCTCCATAATGCTTTCCACAGTGGCTGCACAAAATTACAATTTTATTAACAGCGCACAAGACTTCCCTTTTCTCTAAATCCTTGCCAACACTTATTTCTTGTCTTTTTGATGATGGCCATTCTGACAGGGGTGAGGTGATATATCATTGTGGTTTTAATTTTCATTTTCCTGATGATTAGTGATATTAAGCATATTTTCATGTGTCTGTTCACCATTTGTTATGTCTTCTTTGAAAACATATCTATTTGCTCCTCTGCCCATTTCTTAATTGGTTGTTATTTTGTTTCTCATTTTTTGATGTTGGGTTACTTGAGCTCTTTTTATATTTAAGATATTAACCCCTTACCAGATATATTATTTAAAAACATCTCCTGTTTTATTAGGCTGCCTTTTCATTTCGTTGATGGTTTCCTTTGCTGTGCCAAAGCTTTTTAGCTTGATATAGTTCCATATGTTTATTTTTGCTTTTGTTTTTCTTGCCTGAAGAGACATATCCAAAAAATTGTGTTGCTAAGATTGATGTTAAAGAATGTACTGCCTATGTTTTCTTCTAGTTTTATGGTTTCTGGTCTTATTTTTACATTTCTAATCCATTTTGAATTTATTCTTGTATATGTTTTGAGAAAGTAGTTGAGTTTCATTCATTGCCATGGAGCTGTCCAGTTTTCCCAGCACCATTTATTGAAGATTTATCTTTTACTCACAGTACATTCCTGCCTTTTTTGTTGTCGATTACTTGATCATGTAAGTGGGTTTAATCTGGGCTCTCCAATCTGTTCCATTGCTTTGTGTGTCTTTGCACCTATATCATAATGTTCTGATTACTCTAGCCTTATAGTATAGCTTGAAAAAAAGCATGTGATACCTCCAAACTTTATTCTTCTTTCCCAACATTGCTTTGGCTATTTGGGGGCTTTCATGTTTCCATACAAAATTTAGAATTATTTTTTCTAGTTCTGTGAAAAAAATTGATATGGATTGCATTAAATCTTTAGATTTCCATGGATTATATGGTTATTTTAACAATATTCATTCTTCCAATCCATGGGCATGGTATATATTTACATCTGTATGCATCATTTTCAATTTCTTTCATTACTGACTTCAGAGTTTTCAGAGTACTAGTCTTTTATTCCCTTGGTTAGATATTTTTTGAGGTATTTTATTCTTTTTTTAATGTAATTGTAAATGGGATGTTTTCCTAATTTCTCTTTTAGTTTGTTATTAGTGTATAAATAATATAACAGTTTTCAGTGTATTAATTTTGTATCCTGCAACTTTATTGAATCATTTATTCTAGTAGTGTTTGCTGGCATTTTTACAATTTTTGTATATAAAAATTGATATAGTGCATTGATATAGTATCATGCAAACAGTGACAATTTTATTTCTGCCTTTGACATTTGTATTTCTTTTATTTCCTTTTTCGTCTGATTGCTATAGTTAGAACTGCCTGTACTATGTAGAATAAAAGTGGTGAGAGTGGGCACATTTTTCTTGTTCCTGATCTTAGAGGAAATGCTTTCAGCTTTTCATCATTGAGTATGATTTTTGCTGTAGGTTGTCATACATGGCCTTTATTATTTTGGGTATGTTCCCTCTAAACATATTTTGTTGAGAGATTTTATTGTAAATGGATATCCAGTTTGGTCAAAAGTTTTTTCTACACCCATTGAGATTATTATATGATTTTTATTCTTCAATTTGATAATGTTGTGTATCACACGGAATGATTTTAAGATATTAAATCATTCTTGCATCCCTGGGACAAATCCCACTTGATCATGGTGTTTGTGCCTTTTAATGAATTGTTGAATTCAGTCTGCTAAATTTTGTTGAATTTTTTTGCATCTAAATTCATCAGTAATGTTGGTCTGTACTAAGCACTCTGTGTAATATTATTTCTCACTTAATTTAATCATAATTAATTAGGATCATATTATACCTATGCTACAGTTTATGTAATAGTTGGAGAAGTTAAGTAACCCGTTTGAAGACATATAGAGCTTTTGGGACTAAGATTCAAAGGTATTTTATTTGACTAAAGTACTACTCTTAACTATTATACTATAAATCTTAGACTATATGTAGTAATATTACATGTAAGCTACACATGGAATGCTGTGTAATGCTGGGAAATGATGAAAGAGATCTGAATATATTTGAGTTACACCAGGCTTAAAAAAGACAAATCATTTTCTGTCTGAAAGTGTCTAGTGTTATCTTACAATAGCAGTAAAGTTAAGGATACTTCCTGGGGATTAGGTACTGGCTAGAATTAAAGGCCAAGTTCTTTCAACAAGTTCTCCTAATCAAAGATAAATCCTCAGGAAATGCCTTGTATCCTCATCATCATTGTTTAATTCAAAGTTCCTTACTTGAATTTAGTCTGCTACCTCCTTAACCTTTTGTTAATTATTAATACTGAAGCTTGAATAATAAATAGCCTTTTTCTGTTAATTAATATCCATATACTCTTCTCACTTCCCAACACATGTTCTGAAGAAAAACTCACTTAATCTTAAGATACCTTACAAAATATATATATTAATTTATTTCTTAATTATAAAATATGACAAGAGTAATTTATTATCATGGTATTAAAGCAAAATTCAATTTAAACTCTCCCCACTTTCATCCTGTAAATTAAATCCTTGCCTAGTATAATGACAACCACAAAAATGACTTAATTTTCAAGTCATCTTGAATTCAAATCACTTCTCATATATAATCTTATTTGTAAGACAAAAGCTTAAAAAGGACAGCTGACGCAATTTACTTTTACTTTTCAGGGACATGGAAGTCTTGATAATGAATAATTTGCTTTCATTTGAACAGTGACTGAAAATTCCATTTAAGAGAAATGGGAATGCTTTATTGTCAAACTGTAGATAGTCAGTCTCTTTTCTCTTTTAGTCTCTCAGCAGCTCATTTTTTGGGAGGAGGGGGTGCATTTTAAAATGCAAGGCCATATTTAAGCTGTTTCCTCTGCAGCTTGTCCTCATGTAATAAATGCTAACCCTAGGAAAAGTTGTGTACATCCACGATCTCTTGCTTCAGAAAATTATTATTAGTGGCTGCTTTTTATATGTATTTAAAAAAAAAATGCAGATCACAATCCCTTTCATGAATCCTGGGAGTAGATAAATAATGAGGCAAAGCTCAGGAAATGTCAGAGGAAGGTGCATCCTGGGAGTGTGTTAGGCCACCACCTTCAGGAAGCGACAATCTAGTCCTCTGTCAAGGTTGTCTGTTCGGGCCTTCTCAATGTGGCCGGCTTCCTCCGATTCATGCCTCTGTAAGTAGTTATGGCTCAAATAGGAGTGGCTCGTCTAGGCTTCAAACTCCACTTCTAGGAAAAAGTTTCCATCATTCACCATTTCCTACAATTGTTATACCTCAAGCTGAAAAAGCTGTGCCTAGCTGGGAAAAGGCGGGATTCTGGAACTCTCCTTTTCCTGTCTATCACCTGAATTAAAGCCAGAGGGAGGGGAAAGGGATATAGCACATGGTGACATCTCTGCTGAAAATGGAATTTTACACAAAAGGTTTAAAAGTTTAGAGCTAATTATGAGGGCCTGTATTTGCATAGATGTAGAACCAACTAGGGAATGAAATATTTCTAAAGTAAAGTTTCTATTTTCCTTGAAAGGTTCTTCTCCCACCCCCATCTTTTTACATGTCATGTTGTTATAAGCTATTCTTCTTGAAAGTGATTAAACAGAGCTAGAAAGGAATCACATTCTTTATGTTTCCTCCTGGTTTCCTATCGCCAAGTGGAAGCCATTCTCAGTGGCTGTCAAGCTGATGGGCCACAGAGTATAGTCTGGGTTGGACAGTTCCAGAGTCTTTGCACATTTCTGAGGCACTCTGTGAACCCACTTCTTCTTTCTAAAGTATTTACTGATCAAATAGAGGTTAAAAAAAAATAAGAGTCTAAATTTTTCCCAGTGATGTGCTATGACAGGAAATTGAACAGACCACTTTGTGAGCCTTTTTCAAACCTCTATCCACCACCTGCTGTATAGAAAGCACACTATTGTCTTACCCAAGAGAAAAGAACTCCTATTTTCTATCAGTATGAAAATTGTCTTATATCACAGATGACCTTACTTGTCTTTAAGTCTAGTGCTAACATAAATGTATAGCATCCATGCCTTCTACCCAGCATAAAACTGGAAAATAAATGAGATTAAAGATTTTCTCTTTATTATCCTATCAAGTGGGGATTTACTCTTGTTAAAATAAGTTTTTAATCAGCAGTTTTCATATGTGCATTAAGCTTTAAGGGTGATATTCTTATGTTTATAACATCGACGACATAGACCATTAAACAAAGTGGAGACACGTGTGTAACACTGGAAGTTTCATGTAAAATTCTAACAAAGATAAATTGCCTATAATTTTTATGACCCTTTTTTAAAACCAAGGAGAAAAAGATCCTTCTTTCTGACATATTCATCCAATCAGTGTTGAGGGAATGAAAATTATCAGCTGTGCAAAAAATATCAGAGGGAAACAAACTTACTTTTATTCCAGGCATTCTTCAGACTGTCTTTAGTTAAATATGGAATCAAAATTAACAAATACTTAACAGAAGTATTGGAGTTATTTTTTTTTTTTTCCTTTTCCCTCCTTCCATCTTCATTTTCTTGGTGCAGAGAGGATTTTTTTTTTTAATGTTATTTGCCATTTCTCTTATTTGCTTTCTTTCTTTGCAAAATGAAACTGTTTCCCACACAAAGTTACTTTGTTTAAACCATTCTGGAGGGAATGTCAGTGGCTGTGATGTGATTCTAATACACAGTGGTAGCCCCTTGGAAGTTTCTTTAGCCACCAAGGAGATCCTCCCCAGTAAGGACTGTGCCTGTTCTCCTGAGTCCTCCGTGTCCTGACCAGCAGAGTGAGTGGTTTTCCTGGCTTTTGCTTTATTTCTCAGGATATTTCCTGGCCTTATTGTAGTCACTTTTTCATTGTCAGCCAGCTCATGAACTCTCAGAAACAGACATCCTCACAAACAAAATGATATTATGAAAAACAGACCCCAGATATTGGCATATCAGCAAAACAGATGGGGATTTGGGAAAGGGGCAAAAAAAAAAAAAGTAAAAGACTTTGGAAAGATTTGCATGGCTCCACTATATACAAAATGTTTCTTCATTCTCTACCATGCAAAGCGTACAAATTTTAACTTAAACAAGGGAATTCTAATGTAATTACATTAAGAGAGAACACATTGGGTGAGTCAATAGAAGGAATTCAATTGTAGGATTTTAAAGAAGTTGCTTGGCAAATCTCTGGGTTACTGGCAATAAACTTATATTTAAGAATTTCAGAAGCTCAGTAAATTGAAATAATCAAACTAAGGGTTGTATAAGATTGTTTTACATAATATTAAGTATTGATTTGGGTTAAAATCCTTAGTCTTCTTCATCAACCCAAATTCAAAGTTTAGTTTTGCTTGACTAAAGATTGTGAAATAATTTTTTTTCTAAATTGAAATCTAACATTTATTGAGAATTTGCAATGGATTAGGCACTATATTTTTTTTTAATTCTGCATTATTTTATTTGAGCTTCATAGTAAGCCTAAATGAAGAGAATTTTATTGTCTCGTTATTTAAAAATGAAGAAACTGATGATTGGACAGCTTGGTATAGATCTCACAGTTGGCACACTGTGGAGCTGAGACTGGACCCCTGGCTGTCTGATTCCAGAGCATTGCTCTCATCTACTATACCCTACTAAATAACTATCCATTCATTCAATCATTTTTGATGCCTGTGTTTCTCAACTTTGGTTAGGCACAGTGTGGAGAGTTAAAAAAATAAATACTAATGCCCAGATCTCATCTCAAAGCAGGTAAATCAGAATTTCTCTAGTGGGGATATTTGGTCTGAACATTAGTAATTTGTTAAAGATTTTTGTGTTATTCTGAACTGAAATCAAGATTTAGAACCACTATTCTAAGCCAACAGTGTTCCAGGTGATAGGACTGCAAGATGAAAATGATTAAGTTCCTTTCCTGATAGGGGACTATATAAGTTACCTATGTCTGGTTTAACAAATTACCAAAAACTTGGTGGCTTAAAATAACAAAAATTTCTTTTCTCATAATTTTGGAGGCCAGGAGTCTGACATCAAGGTTATGGCAAGGCATCCTCCTTCCAGCAGCTATTGGGGAGCATCCATTCCTTGTCTCTTTCAATTTCTGGGCTGCCAGCATTCCCAGGCTTATCTGCACATGTGATTACATGTAGGGTCTACTTGGATAATCCAGGATAATCTTCCCATTTCAAGATCCTAATTTAAGCACATCTGCAGAGGTCTTTTTTTCCAAAAAAGGAAACATTTGTAAATTCTAGGAATTAGGATATGTCATCTTTGGGTCATCATTATACAACCTACTAAAAGGAATCAAACAACTGAAGATAGAATTCAAATACAAAAAAAGAAAGGAAGTCTTTACATTGATTTTATAATGGGTTCAGAGAAATAATGGAGATCAAGGAAAGTATTTAAAGTAATCTTAGATCAAGGAAAGAAATTAAAAGTAAATTTTAAGCTATTTACACTCTCTTAAATATAGTTTACTCTGTATGCAAAGGCTACTCTTTAAGTGACAATCACTTTCCAGATTTAACTTTAAGACAGTTTTTTTGTGTGAATTAGGATCAGTAGGGGAACTTACTAAAGTATGTGTTTGTGGAGGACCACCTATTTCAGTGGAGAAGGAAATGGCAACCCACGCCAGTATTCTTGCCTGGAAAATCCCATTGACGGAGGAGCCTGCCGGGCTACAGTACATGGGGTCACAAAGAGTCGGACACAATTGAGTGACTAAACAACCACAACAACTATTTCCAAATCTCTAAAGGTGGATTCAGGACTTCTGCCTTTGCTATTTCCCCCATTGATGGGAAAAAAGTTTGAGTTTCTGGAAATGTTGTACTTCTTTTCTTTAAAAAAAAAAAATAGATTATTTTTCTTGTCATTTTAAGTCTTTCCAAAAATCTTGACTTGTAGAGAACTAGCTTACACTTGGCATTTAAATTTTTATTAGAAGCTTTGTTTTGGTAGAAACAAATCTGATAGGATAAAAGGAGAGAAGAAAAGACATTGACCTGGATATGGTCACTTAATTTAATGATCTAGAAAAGAGAGTAAGGAAATGTAGATATATATGATGTTGCTTATGAAGTATACTTCTTAGAGTTAATGATATTCAAATTTTTGATAATGTTCTTTAACCCTTAAAAAACTAGCACTCCTTAAGAAAGAATATAGGTATATTATAGAATGTTTAGTACAAGTGCTTTCTACAGGTTAAACAATATATATTTCTATTTCTATGTGTTTGTTTGTTTATCCACTAAAACAACACAAAAGTGCCATTCTAATAACCAGTTTCTGGTAATTTCTGAAATACTGCCCAAGATATTGTGTACATTTGCAATTGCCCAGTAACTAACAATAGATTTCCCTGCTACAGATGTGACTAATGATGTAAAACCTTTCCCCTCCTTATGAAGTTCATCTTTAGTTCAAGGGTAAAGACCATTGATTTTAGAAATAGTACAGCTCTGCAACTTGTCAGCCAAGTGACCTGAATACTTTTATTATCTTTAATACAGGGTTATTAATTAATGTTGTGAGAATTAAATGATAACATATACTTAAAATTTATAGCACTTAACCTAACATGAATTAGATTCTTTTAAAAAGTTATTTGTCAGTTGCCAAAAAGTCCAATAGCTAAAGGATAACAGGAAAAATACTAAATTCCAAGATGTTCATTTCTTATTGGAATTCTTGGTATCTCACAGAAGCTTAGAGGCCTCCAAGCAGATATCAACACAGTTGAGATAATAATTATAATTAGGTCCTAAATAAAGAAGATCAGAAGAATGAAGTCATTGGTTTTATAAAAATTTACTTCCTGTTGAATTTAGATTCAATTTGACTATGTTTAACATAGAAATCCCAAGTATATGCTGTGTATATACAGTATGTATTCAATTACTCTTCCTTACTGAATTTCATTGATGCAGATTTTTTAATCAACTCTCCATGGTCATTTTGAATCCTAAATTCATGCTCTTAGGCATTAGTTAGAATCTAAATTTAATCACAATAATGAACATAAAAACATAACATGCTTCAATTTCATTACCCATGTCATCCAAAAACACTCACCGTAGCAGATTTAATTTTATTTTTCAAGTAAATGTATTTGATTGGCAAAATCAAATATGTTTGGAAGCACCAACTTCATAAACATAAAAATGAACTTTAATCTATGCTCAAAGCGTTTTATTTCCTGAGAATTATTGAACAATTTCTTCAGGCAAAGTTAAACAGATTAGCTTTCTGATACATTGCACCTAGATTCTTTTTTAGTTTGCATAGGTTATATATTCTTATGGAAAAATGATACTGTTTTAATGCATTTCATTTCAAGATTAATTAGCTCAGTAACTTTATATTGGACTACCTACATTTCTAACATCAAATACAGAGAAGATAATTGAAGGTCCACTAGGAGAGATATTTAAGGATCTAAATTTTAATTTTATTGTTAAAACCATGGGTTTAATGATTTGTTCCAAAAAAGGAAAAGTATAGATTTATAAAAGTAAAGGTGCAAAATTCTCTCTGGGAGGAAAACTTCAGGAGATTTAGAAGAGTTTCAAATATCTGTATCAGGATCTAAACCTCAATACTTACATATAGTAACACAGTTTAGCTGTTAAAACATGAAGAAAAGTTCAGGGATAATGATCAGTTAAGATTCACAGTCAAGCGTTGAACCACAAAATCAGTTAATATGTAGTAATATGGAATTGATTGTAGGAAAGTTTGGGTGAAAGAGTTTAGGCTTCAGTAGAAATTCATTATTGTTATTGTGAGAGAATAAACCAACTAATGAATGCATCTTAGATTTCAACAGTATTGTTTTGTAATTTCAGATCCCTTGGTAATAACTTTGCATTAGTAACATTCCAAGTTTTCTCAGTCAGTTGTACGTCTTAGCAACTTCCCCAGCATAATAGTCTGATCTTCGCAATCCGAGTTTTAAAACAGAACTCATTCAACATGTTTTGCTCTGCACCTAGAATTTGGGGGGTGATATTAGGTAACACCAAATAGAATTATGATTGTAGGTGAGAAAATCAAATGTGGAAAGACACATCTGTCTTTTCATTTCCCTCAAACACTCTAGTTAAAAAATGTTATCACTACTCAGTAAATATTTATTTAGCACCTTTTGGGGCCAGGCACTATGATAAACAATAAATCAGTTGTAAACCACAGAAATGTGTAGTTTGGATATAACACAGCAAATAAAGCTAAGAACCATAAGTTTACTGTGACACCAAATGTAAACAAAAACCTAAAATGTTGCAGGACACGGAGGACAGCCTGTTAATTCCCATTTAAACATTCTATATTTATCTTTAGCCATTTGAAAACAGCTTCTCATCCAGAGAGGTTATCATGACTGGTTCATTTAATAATACTGAAGTATAAGTATATATTCGGAGAAGGCAATGGCACCCCACTCCAGTACTCTTGCCTCGAAAATCCCATGGATGGAGGACCCTGGTAGGCTGCAGTCCATGGGGTCTCTAAGAGTTGGACACGACTGAGCGACTTCTCTTTCACTTTTCACTTTCATGCATTGGAGAAGGAAATGGCAACCCACTCCAGTGTTCTTGCCTGGAGAATCCCAGGGATGGGGGAGCCTGGTGGGCTGCCGTCTCTGGGGTCGCACAGAGTTGGACATGACTGAAGCGACTTAGCAGCAGCAGCATAAGTATATATTATGTTAGCAAGAACTCTTACATCATATTTATTTTCTCATTTAATCCTTGCAACAATCCTCAGATGCTCTATTACTATCCTTATTTTAAAGCTCTTTAAGCCGAATCACATAGAAATAAAATAACTGCTCAAGCTCATTCACTGGAAGGAACAGGATCAGGATCCAATCACACTTTCAACTTGGAGGAGTAGGCTCTTAACTAATTTATTCTATCACTTCTCCTTTTATTTAATTTCTTCAACTTGTAACATTTAATTTAACAAATTTTCATCATATTTTTATATTAATAATATATATAATTGATTTCCTTGGTTTTCCCTTTATATTTTACCTCCTTCTTGCATTTCTGCTTCACTTACCTTA
Organism: Bos mutus; assembly: GCF_027580195.1. Classification (NCBI taxonomy): domain Eukaryota; kingdom Metazoa; phylum Chordata; class Mammalia; order Artiodactyla; family Bovidae; genus Bos; species Bos mutus. The sequence continues at coordinate 126,793,985 of NC_091618.1, forward strand.
AAACTTCTTTCATATTTGTTCATTTTTCATTTCTACCATAATGAGGCTTTGGAAATAAATCTCATATGATGCACTGGTGAACATTAATAGCTATTTAATGATAATGAAAGTGGAGCTCTGAACGACAAATATGTGGGGTTTTAATATATGAAATATAAGAAATGACAAATATATTCTGTTTCTTTTATAAGTATAGCTAAGGCACAAAAGGGGTTTGATTAATAACTTTTTGCTTAGGGAAGCACCAAGGAAAAATTTAGGAAGTAAAGGAAATGAACACAGAAAAAAATCTATGTAAACTGTATCATGGGAATAAAATTTAAAAATTTAAAAAGATGACCATGAGGAAATAGAATGCATTTTCAGCTAAAAACTAGCTGAATGTTTTCTGACTTCTGAGCTAACCTGCCTCATGCTTACTGGTCCAACAGGCAAATGAAGAAATACAGTGTAATAATAAGCATATTAGAAAAGGTTAAGTTTCACAGATAAATAGATTACTATGAAAACAAGATTTTAGTTAATTCTATCAAATACACAAAGATTAAAGTAAATGACAAGATGCAGAGTAGTTAGGGTAGTTTAAATGAAATAAATATTTAAAAGTTCACTCTTTGTTCATCCTTTTTACACTTTACCTTTCGGTAGTAATGTTATTGGTATAAATTAGGGGGCAAAGCAGTAATGTATATTTGTAGGGGAGGAAAGAACTCTCCTCTACTCTCTTTGGGTCCCTGGTTTCATCTAACAATTAAGTTGAAATAAGCAGATTAACAAGAGAAAAGCAGTACAGGAACATGGCAGACTTCACAAGAGAATGAATACCAGAAGTGACCAAAATTAGAAGCTTTTATACCTTTCAGGCAACTTTGAGTAATTCTGTTTGTTCACTCTTTTATCTCTGCTATTGCAATGAAGCAAAGTAGATCACTCCAGCTGAACTCAACCTAGATCCAAAGACCTTCAGCTGACTTCCAGAAGAATGTGAAAGCTAAGATGAGATCAGAAGAGCTGTCTAGACTTGAGGCTCTGAACTGAGATACACAAGAAATAAATGTTTATTATGTAATTATACTGAGTTTCTGAGTGGTTTCATTATACAGTGAAAGCTAAAGCATATAGACACATATTAATAAAAGAGAGTGTCCATACATTCAAGCAGGACAAAGCATGTTTGGGGGCACAAAACAAATAATTAACTGTGGTTGTCTTAGCTTTATGAATATAAGCAACTTTATAATTTGTTTCTTTATAGTTGTGTATGTTACTTATACGATTAGCATTTATTATTTGCCATAATTAGCATTTTAAATAAAAATAATCAGTGAAATAATTATCTTCTGTTTTAAAGAGAATAACATGCATTTGAAACTTTATTATTAATCTAAGGAGAAAAGGAAAGATATACCGATTGAATGCAGAGTTCCAAAGAATAGCAAGGAGAGATAAGAAAGCCTTCCTCAGTGATCAATGCAAATAAATAGAGGAAAATAATAGAATAGGAAAGACTAGAGATCTCTTCAAGAAAATTAGAGATAGCAAGGGAATATTTCATGCAAAGATGGGCACAATAAAGGACAGAAATGGTATGCACCTAACAGAAGCAGAGATATTAAGAAGAGGTGGCAAGAATACACAGAAGAACTATACAAAAAAGATCTTCATGACCAAGATAATCATGATGGTGTGATCACTCACCTAGAGCCAGACATCCTGGAATCTGAAGTCAAATGGGCCTTAGGAAGCATCACTATGAACAAAGCTAGTGGAGGTGATGGAATTCCAGTTGAGCTAGTTCAAATCCTAAAAGATGATGCTGTAAAACTGCTGCACTCAATATGCCAACAAATTTGGAAAACTCAACAGTGGCCACAGGACTGGAAAAGGTCAGTTTTCATTCCAATCCCAAGGAAGGGCAATGCCGAAAATGTTCAAACTACTGCACAATTGCACTCACCTCACACGCTAGTAAGGCAATGCTCAAAATTCTCCAAGCCAGGCTTCAGCAATATGTGAATGTGAACTTCTAGATGTTCAAGCTGGATTTAGAAAAGGCAGAGGAACCAGAGATCAAATTGCCAACATTCGCTGGATCATCGAAAAAGCAAGAGAGTTCCAGAACAACATTTATTTCTGCTTTATTGACTATGCCAAAGCCTTTGACTGTGTGGATCACAATAAACTGTGGAAAATTCTGAATTTTCTAGATGGGAATGCCAGACCACTTGACCTGCCTCTTGAGAAACCTGTATGCAGGTCAGGAAGCAACAGTTAGAACTGGACATGGAACAATGGACTGGTTCCAAATTGGAAAAGGAGTATGTCAAGGCTCTATATTGTCACCCTACATATTTAACTTATATGCAGAGTACATCATGAGAAACGCTGGTCTGGATGAAGCACAAGCTGGAATCAAGATTGCTGGGAGAAATATCAATAACCTCAGATATGCAGATGATACCACCCTTATGGCAGAAAGTGAAGAAGAATTAAAGAGCCTCTTGAAGAAAGCAAAAGAGGAGAGTGAAAATGTTGGCTTAAAGCTCAACATATAGAAAACTAAGATCATGGCATCTGCTACCATCACTTCATGGCAGATAGGTGGGGAAACAGTGGAAACAGTGGCTGACTTTATTTTTTGGGGCTCAAAAATCACTGCAGATGGTGACTGCAGCCATGAAATTAAAAGATGCTTACTCCTTGGAAGGAAAGTTATGACCAACCTAGATAGCATATTGAAAAGCAGAGACATCACTTTGTCAACAAAGGTCCATCTAGTCAAGGCTATGGTTTTTCCAGTGGTCATGTATCGATGTGAGAGTTGGACTATAAAGAAAGCTGAGCGCTGAAGAATTGATGCTTTTGAACTGTGGTGTTGGAGAAGACTCTTGAGAGTCCCTTGGACTGCATGGAGATCCAACCAGTCCATCCTAAGGGAAATCAGCCTTGGGTGTTCATTGGAAGGACTGATGTTGAAGCTGAAACTCCAATATTTTGGCCACCTCATGTGAAGAGCTGACTCATTTGAAAAGACCCTGATGTTGGGAAAGATTGAGGGCAGGAGGAGAAGGGGACGACAGAGGATTAGATGGTTGGATGGCATCACCGACTCAATGGACATGAGTTTGGGTGGACTCTGGGCATTGGTGATGGACAGGGAGGCCTGGCGTGCTTGGTCCACAGGGTTGCAAAGAGTGGGACACAACGGAGTGAGTGAATTGACTGAAATAATTTTTTCCCATAGAAAATAAGATTGACTTCTGAAGAGGGATAGAAATAAAGATATAGGAATTGGAATAAACATATGAATAAGCTAGTCGATATTATAATCTCTAGTTTTAAGGACATTTACTGATTAGATTTGTGGACTATAAAAATCTTAATGCTATATATAATTTAAAAACAGATGTTAGTTTGCTCTTTCTTTTTTTTAGGCAAAATTTGAGTAGTGTAGTGATTTTTGTGATTAAAGATTTTATCCAACTTTTTCATTTCAAAAAGATAATTTTCCCAGGGCTATTCTTTTCACAGATGTTAAAATAATGTTTTTAATGAGCCTACAGTACTTGCTGAATGATATTTGAGACAAAGGCAGAGACTCTTTGCTTTTGATCTAAAAGAGGTGAGATTAATTCACCCACAGCCTTAGAATTTACCCTGGGAGACTTTTAGGTTTTATGATGCTATTTTCACAAATGATTGTTTCAGTCGGAGAAAATTTGAAAGCTATATTTCGTCTTTCTCTTTCCTTCAGTTCTCAGATCCAATCCATCAGTAAGTCTTGACTCTACTTTTTTGCACCTCCATTTTTATAATTGTACTTGTCAAAGTATAATTTTTAAAGTTAGAAATAGCACTTTTTTTTTTTTTTTACAAATATCAAGTGAGCAAATGCCATATATCTATTTAAATCATTAATGAGGGAATCATCAAGAAGATGAAGTTAGTTCAAGGAGCATTTGAAGAACAGAGATTGATGAAGTCTGTTAAGAAAGATTGCTGAAATAAATTTACCAATTTAGGAATAAAACTGGGAACTTTAGGAATAAATCCTACAGGGCAATAACATTACAACCTTTAAGATTGCCTTTCTTCTGGATAGGGAAGAAGGTAGTTGGGGAAAAAACTGCCTTTTCATCTCCAGTGGAGAAAACTACAAGTGAATGGCTAGCTCACTGATTCTCAGCCTGTGAGTTCAGTCACAGTCCAACTCAGCTGGTTCAGTGTTCAGTGAATTCTCTCTTCGACCCCGTGGACTGTAGCCTGCCAGGCTCCGCTGTCCATGGGGATTCTCCAGGCAAGAATACTGTAGTGGGTTGCCATGCCCTCTTCCAGGGGATCTTCCCTACCCAGGGATCTAATCCAGGTCTGCATTGCAGGAGGATTCTTTACCATCTGAGCTACCAGGGAAGCCCTAATGAAAGTAAATAAAGGAAAGGGAGATACCTACTCCAGGGAATTAAATTTTTCTTGGGTGATCCTGTTCATTAATGCCCTGGTATAATATTGAAATTATATGCAGATATTCTACTGGCTTAATAGCCATTTTGGATAATTTTCTTAACAATTACCCCTTGTGATTATAAATAATCCCCAAAGAATATTCTTTGTCACAAAAAAAATTTTGTGTTTTGGCCTGCTTAATTTTCATAGGTTATTAAAAGGCATTGATTAAACATATTAGCTTCTTTATAGTGTAGTCAGAAAGTCTAGAATCAATTTTGAGCAACTATTATTGACAAAATTAAATTCTTTCTGGAGATTACTTAAGGAAAACTTTCAAAAAAGTAAGAATATATCAAAATAAATTGTGTTGGATAAAATATCACAAATTATTTTCTGCTTTTTCCATCAAGACTAATTTCCTCTTTTTAATCTTGCCTTGTTCTTATGACTTTCCTTAACCAGTAAAATTCAGAAATGGGCTGTTGTATGTCTTTTCACCATTGTATTACATGGGGATGACATCTAATACACTTCATCTCAGTAAATATTTGCTTCATAAATGAATGGAAACTTGAAGAAATTTGTCAAGACATGATTTGTCCAGTTGACAAATAAAGTATCGAGACATATTATTTTTTTCCAAAAAAGAAGCTATGTTTTGCATTATACTAAGGAGTTTCCTCAGTAAACTTCTGGACTGAGAACTTTGTCTTCATCCTCCTGTATTTCTGAGGCATGATCTCTCCCCGAGTTCAGAATTTCTGTGCTGGCTGTTTTAGCATCATGGTAGCAGCCCATATTGAGTTCTTTACTAGTGGTGTCCTGCGTGCGTGCTACATCACTTCACTTGTGTCCTGTGACCCTATGGACTGTAGCCCGCCAGGCTCCTCTGTCCATGAGATTCTCCAGGCAAGAATACTGCAGGGGGTTGCCATTCCCTCTTCCAGAGTGGTGAAAGATACCACTCTTCAGCTAATAATAATGTGAATTTAAACCACTTATTTTATTTCTCAGGCTTCCAACTTCCCATTTGTAAATTGGGGAATGTAACATCACCTAGGATGAGGATTAAACAGAACTTTGAATACTTTGTTCTGATTATATAGTAAAGGATTAAGTAATTGTGACTACTGGAAGGAGTCATTCTCCCCCTCAAATGTCATACTGCCTTTCACTAGCTGTCCTCAGAAGAAGTTGAGGATTTTAGTGTTGAGAGATGGGAGTGATCTTGGTTGTGTGCCTTCTTCCTACACAATCATCTCTATTCTCCTAGGGCAAACACTGCTTACTTTGGAAGAAGACAGTTCAAGGCATAAATGGTGAATTGTTCCTTTGAGGTTGACTAATCCTAGCCAAGTAATCAGGAGGAATTGTAACTACCTCTCCAAGCATACCTGTGATTTTCACATCTGCAGTAATTATGAATTATATAAAATTTAAAATTATATTTAAGGTAGATACTTTACAGTTCTGTTTATATCACATAAGCAGATAGAATCTCTTAACGTGATTTTTTTCCCTGCTCCCTTACCTCTTACAGAATTGCTTATTATTGTACTATGACAGTTTATGTGTCTATAAATGTTAAGTACATGTTGCATTTATAGTGCACTTATTTAGCAGTAGTCTTTCCTATTCTAGCTGACAGACAGCTTTCTTTCCGAGGTCACTCAAGTGGAATCTTAACAGGCCACCTTGAGTGTATGAGGTGAAAGTGAAATACCAGATAAGGAGTAATTTAATGCATGTTGAATGAAGGAATATCAACACAGGACAGATTTCTTTTTTTTTTCCCCTTTGCTCCTTGGGAAAATGTAATTATAAAATTTTTTAGCAGATTAACTCCTGACTGATACAGACCTACACTCATAATTAGATTTCCTTTGGTCAAAGTCAGCTTCTACAGATTTACAACAAATTACTTTATCTCTTATTATTGTAGTGTTCAATGAAGAGCTTAATTTTAGGATTAGGTTTTATTTATTTACATTTTAACTTATTTCAGTACATAATTCCACAGCACATTTGAGATGCTTATTGTTGAAGTATATTTGCTTTAAAAGAGTGCTTTAGGCTCTTGTTTTCCTGGTTTTATTTGTGGCATGAAGGTTATGCTTTAGTGAAGTAAGAAATTCTAATTAGTATTTGAGTGAATATGGTCAATGTTGGTACTCAGATTCAGTTTAAATTCTCATCCTCAATAACTGTTTGCAGGGGCCAAGTGTGATTATGTTATCCTGGAAATCATTTTAATTCATTCCCTCTATTTGGTTTAGAAACAGCCTGACATTGTTTAAAAGAGCACAACTTTAGAGTACTCAGATTTTCCATGAAACTCTCTGGTCCATTTAAAAGTGTCAGCTCTTCTATCTTTGTTTTAGCCATCTTCTGCTATGCTTACTCTGGTGGCAGGAATCACCTTTCAAAGGTCACTCAGAGCCAGTAAAAGCCATTCAGTCAGTGCCAGCGGTATTTTGGTTCCTCTGTGAACTAGCCCATCATTATTCAGTGCTATATTCTTGAAATCTATTATCCATTCAGTAATAGCATAATGCTGGGTGTGGGGGAGTATTTCCTTTTGGCTTTAGACATGCACAGATTAAAGTTCCTGGTTTTATATGTACCTGAAAGATATTCTAAGAGGTTCATCTAACTAAATCAGCTTTGTATCACCAACCAATGGCTAGTCTTCACAGATTTGCAACATTTGTAGCTTTTTCTCATTGTTTATAGTTTAACCAGATTTTAAATTTGTTAATGTTTAGAAAGTTATTTTGCTTCATTTGTCTTTAGTAAAGATACTAATACTATGGTTTTCTGATACTTAAAAGCCTGTTACAATGAAAATGAAATTCTGAAGTTGTTTTCAAAATCAAGCCAAAATGAAAGGATCCACTAAATAGAAATTTAAGGTGGTTGTTGCTGTTCAGTGGCTCAGTTGTGTCTGACTCTGCAAACCCCTGGACTGCAACATGCCAGGCTTCCCTGTCCTTCACCATCTCCCGGAACCTGCTCAAACTCTTGTCTATTGAATTGGTGATGCCATCCAACCATCTTGTCCTCTGTCACCCCTTTCTCTTCCTGCCTTTAATCTTGCCCAGAATCAGGGTCTTTCCTAATCAGGTGGCTTTTCACATCAAGTGGTGAAAGTACTGGAGCTTCAGCTTCAGCATCAGTCCTTCCAAAGAATATTCAGGATTGATTTCCTTTAAGAGTGATAGTTTGATCTCCTCGCAGTCCAAGTGATTCTCAAGGGTCTTCTCCAACACCACAGTTCAAAAGCATCAATTCTTTGATGCTCAGCCTCTTTAATGGTCCAACTTTCACATTCACATATGACCACTGGAAAAACCATAGCTTTGACTAATTCAAACTTTTGTTGGCAAAGTAATGTCTCTGCTTTTTAATATGCTGTCTAGGTTTGTCATAGCTTTTCTTCCAAGGAGCAAGTGTCTTTTAATTTCATGGCTGCAGTCACCATCTACAGTGATTTTGGAACCTCCCAAAATAAAGTCTGTCACTGTTTCCATTGTTTCTTCATCTCTTTGCCATATGATGGGACTGGATGGCATGATCTTTGTTTTTTGAATGTTGAGTTTTAACTCAGGCTTTTCACTCTCCTCTTTCACCTTCATCAAGAGGCTTTTTAGTTCCTCTTTGCTTTCTATCACAAGGGTGGTGTCTTCTACCATAAGGGTGGTGTCATCTGCATATGTGAGGTTATTGACATTTCTCCTGGCAGTCTTGATTCTAGCTTGTGCTTCATGCAGCCCAGCATTTCACATGATGTACTCTGCATATAAGTTAAATAAGCAAGGTGACAGTATACAGCCTTGACGTACTCCTTTCCCAATTTGGAACCAGTCCGTGGTTCCATGTCTGGTTCTAACTGTTGCTTCTTGGCCTGTATACAGGTTTCTGAGGAGGTAGGTAAGGTGGTCTGCTATTCCTGTCTCATTAAGAATTTTCCACATTTTTCTGTGATCCATATAGTCAAAGAATTTAGTATGGTCAATAAAGCAGAAGTAAATGTTTTTCTGGAATTATCTTGCTTTTTCTGTGATCCAGCGGATGTTGTCAATTTGATCTCTGATTCTCCAGCCTTCTCTAAATCCAGATCGAACATCTGGAAGTTCTTGGTTCACATACTCTTGAACCCTAGCTTGGAGAATTTTGAGTATTAGTTTGTTGTATGTGAAATGAGTGTAATTGTGTGGTAGTTTGAACATTCTTTGGCACTGTCTTTCTTTGGAATTTTAATGTCTACCTAATTTTCATTGTTACTACTACTTCCACCCCATCCATGAACATAGACATGTATATGCAGAAGGTACTTAATCAATAAGGGAAATTGACATTTCCTTATCTTTTGTAAAATAATATGCAAATTCAGCATTAAAGTTAGTCTCCTAATCTCATTCCCTGAGTCTCTTCTCTATGAAAATCTGGCAACTGCCATTGATACCATCTTCAATTTCTTGTATGTGTTCTGAAGACATTTAACTAGATAATATATGATTTCTTGCATATTTAAGCTTTTATACTAAATATCTTCAGCCAGTAGTATGTTCATATGAATGAGACTGAAGAGACTTAAATAGTAAACTATAATATTTTCAACAACTAGCATATTTTGGTGATATGTTAGACTGATATTATTTCAATGGTTTCTCATCATTGAAGTTGGCAGAAGTCCATTCCTAGATCCTGAATACAAACTAGTCAATGATTGTAATTAAATGAACATAGGCAACATGTTGGCTATCACTCTGTACTGGAGGAGAAAGGACAAATAAAAACACTATACATTAGAATTATGGGATGGCAGAAAAATAGGCTGTTATGCATAAAACATAGCTCCTGTTACATAACAGACACTTCATATGTTTTTGTTGAATTACTTAACATTTTTTATCTTATCAAATTTAAAAAAATTGAGACATAATTGACATATGGCATTATATTACTTTCAGATACACAACTTAATAATTTGAAATATTTTGAGATCATCCTAATGTTTAATTAACATCTATCACCACACATAGTTATAACTTTTTTTATTTTGCTGAAAGCTTTTAAGATTTACTCTCTTAGTAACTTTTAAAAATACAAAGCAGTATTGTTAACTGTAGTTACCATGCCCTGTATTACATCCTTAGGGTTTACTTATTTTGTAACTGAAATTACCTAATATTTTTAAGGGCATGAAGTTTGATAGTTCCTTCTGTGTTCCTTATATCAGAAAAATATCATGACTACCTAGAGCTATCTTTTATTTTCCCTATCCATCCAATTATCTATTCAACTTCCCCATGGGAGATTACACAATCCCTTGAAATCTGCTTTTAACATATTATGTGTAGCGTATCTGTGTGTACATATACAAAAGATATATATGTATATACAAATATATATACAAAAGAACCTATTGGTTCTTTTTCTCTGGAGAACAATAATACAAAACATCACACCCAGTGCCCAGTCACCAAGATAATGTTACATGTTTTATGTATTTTCTTATGGTAGCATCTCAGTTCCAGTACCAACTTCTGTTTTATGTATCAACTGCTATGTAACAAACCATCTCAAAATTTAGGTTAAAACCATTTTTTTTTTTTTTTTTTTAATGATTTTGTGCATTAACAATTTGGACAGGGCAAAAACATCTGCTCCATGATATCTGGGACCTCAGCTGGGGTGGATCAAGTGGCTGGAAGATGAGAGGGATGGTTTGATTGGGGCCTTCTGTCTGTGGCCTCAGTTCCGAATGTTTGCTGAGTTTCCTGGTTCTGTTCCACATGCGGTCTGCCAGACTTGAACTTCTCCACAACCTAGTGGTTTCAGTTTCTCAAGGAGGTTCCAGGATGCAAGCATGCATGCCCAGCTTATGTCATATCAGTTGCAATAATTGGCTGGAGTTGTATAACAAAATGCCCTAAAACGTGGCTTCAAAAAATTATTTTCTCATGGTTCTAGAAGCCTTTTATGTCTAACCTCGAGGTTGCTTTCTCATAACCCCTCTCTCCTTGATTTACAGACGCTGACTTCTCACTGTGTTCTTACGTGGCATTTTCTCTGTGCACACGCATCCCTGGTGCCTCTTCCTTTCCTTCCATTGACTCCAATCCTATTGAACTTAAGCCCTGTACTTATAAGCTCATTTAACTTCAGTTATCTCCTTAAAGGCCCCCTCTCCATGTACAATCACATCGGGGTTTAGTACTTCAACCTTTGCATTTCGTGGAGTACACAGTTCAGTACAGAACATTTGCTAATGTCCCATTGGGCAAAGCAAAATACATGGCTAAGCCCAGAGTCAAAATAAAAAAGAACGACATTAGAGCATGAACATTGTAGGCATGGTTCAGTGAGGCTCCACCAATAGTCTGCAAATTGGGAAAAGAAAAACAGCTACTCTCTGACAATTACTTCTTCTATCTTTTAGAGAATTCTTTTCTATGACAGAAGTCAGCATGTGAAGGTTATTTACCTTTTTAACTGCTTCCCAAGGTACACATTAACCTTCTATTCAGAGGTCAAAATGCAGCAATCAAGAAATTAATTTATAAAAAAGAGAAATAAGGTGGCTAAAAGTTGTTTAAGGCCAAATTAAAGCTCTATTGTTGTCATCATAGTATTACTGAGATTAAATAAGGCCTCACATTTCAATGGCAGTAATCATTCTCAATAATCTAATTTTTTAAAAATTTCAGTTATTCTTGTCAGTGTCCTAGACAGAGACCACCAGCGACACATCTGCCATTGAGAAACTTGGGCTTGTTACTCATTACAGTGAGGGGGAATATACACCATGAAGTATTACAGGCTAGCTTAGTAGTATGATCTTAGAACTTAAAGCATTTTGGCTTTGGTTGGACAATTTGGGGATGAGTCCAAGGAATTGAGATGTTTGCTATAGATTGCTCATTGTCTATGATTGGGTAAATCAATTTTTAGGGAGTGTAGACTAGAGCAAAGCTAAAGCAGAGATTGGTAAAGCGCCCGTGGACTGAGAATGGGGACCATTTCAAATTTTGTACTTGAGCAATATTCCTGTTTTCTGTGTGTTCAAACATGATTATGGAATAAGTTTTGTCTTTGCCTCGATCCAGCATGGACATAAAGTCACCTGTCTGATACTGATATTCTGTGTGATTGTGTTAGGGAGGAGACTACCAAAGCCTTGCTGTAAGTGCCCCTCCTGGATATCCAGGGCTGCCTTTTTTTCTAATTCTTCCTTTGTCCCACCTGGGAACATAATACTTGAAACAAGCTTCTGTTTCAGTGTGTTTGATGTAAATATGTGTCACATGACAAATAAGCTCCCTGAAGATTATCCATATTAGTTCCAAATTTTATTCTTTTAATTTCCTGGCCTAGATGTGAAGTGAACTTCATGGAATCCACAGAGGAACTCCGTGTATCTCTCTCTCTCATTTTGCAAGCACCCCCGCCTCATGTCTCCCCAGTTTCCAGAATCCAAAGTTAAAGCACCACCCTCAGCCTGTCCTTTTTAGCTGACTGCGTGGGGCCTTTCCTCCTTAATTACCCATCAGGATATACTTGCCCTGCCTCATTTCCTCAGTTCCCACAGCTGTATTAAGAATTTGGCTAACAAATCCTTGTTAATGCTTTATTACTTTTTTAACACTTTATGGCAAATCCTGTTTTATTGTGGCTTCCTGGAAATAATCCTTGACTTAAAAATACCAAGACTTTTTGGACTGGAAATGCAAGAGTTATTCAGGCTAGACAGAGCACTTTCCCCCCCGCAAATTTCCCAAACAAAGTGAGTGGTTTTCTATCCTGTTGGTCCTGGTTACAGACTATTCCCCTTATTAAGTCAGAGAGTGAGAAGATTTGCTTATTAATGTTCTGCCAGGTCTTCAGAAGTATAAGCCCTAACAGCCTCATTCTGGGAGGGGTGTGAGGACACTCTGTACTTTTGAGTGCCAATTTCTGATAAAAGAGGAAAGAATGTTTCATTATTTCATTTGCTGATTTTCCAACAATAGGCTAGCTCTCTCTAAGTCATACCTTTGATGTATTTGAGATATGGTATTATTCTGATTTTAGTGTGAAGTCCAAATAGTTACTTAACTCAACAGATGGTTATTATCATTCTCCTCAACAAAAATCTGATTTCCCTTATCAAAAAGTAAGTGTTCTGTGGAGAGGATTCAAAGAATAAAATCATAATATTTGTAGCACAATTAATTATTTTTATCAACATGCCTTACATCAAAGAGGATTTTACACTCATCCTAAGAGCACCACATGGTCTTTCTCCATAACTGTCAGATTTCTTTCCAGGGATGAAAAATTTAAATAGTTTTACTACTGAGTAATGTATTTAGCATGTGTGCTAGAATGACTTTCAGTGGTTATTGGAAGTCATGTCTTTGCAACACTGATTGCAGAAAAAGGCTTTCCGCTACTACTGCAGCAAAACAGATGCTCTGGTTCCCATCACTGGCAATGTTGCCTCTATAAATGGTAAGTATCAAAGGGTATATTGAAACATTCATGTAAGTTCTGACATTCCTAGAAAAGAAATATACCTTTACTATGACTTTAAAAAGAAACTTCCAATAAATATAAATGGAGACTACAGGAGAGACACTGAAATTTATTTAGTTTCAAATATTTTATTATTACCTAATGCAATAAATTGGGACAACTTATTTTAGAGTGAGAAAATACAAACTTCAAAATGCATTGGATACAATATGAGCTCAGAACTAGCCTACTTAGAAGAATGATGTCAGGAAAAATATGCACCCAATGAATGGAGAAAGTAGCAGCAACATGTATACACTATCACGTGTAAAATAGATAGCTGATGAGAAGTTGCTATATAACAGGGAGACCAGCCTGGTGCTCTATGATGACCTAGAAGGGTGGGATGAGCAGAGGGGAGGGAGGTGCAAGAAGGAGGGGATATATATGTATATATATATAATTATTGCTGACTTGGGTTATTGTATGGCAGAAACCAACAATATTGTAAAACAATTTTCCTCCAATTAAAAAATAAATTAAAAACTAATGACCCTAATTCACTAGCGTCCCTGCATTTTTTATTGCTTTCAGCAACATCAGTAATTCAGAGAAAAGTCTGATAAGCCTAAGAACCTCCAACATGTCTTCTGTTTGATCTTTATAAATAAATAAACCTAACTCACGGTAATTGTTATTAATGGTTGAATTTTGTCTTCCTATGATTCTTATGTTGAAGTCCTAACATCTAGTATCTCAGAATGTGACCGTTTTTAAGACAGAGGGTCACTGTAGACATAATTAGTTAAGATGAGGTCGTAGTAGGGTGGACCCCTAATCCAATATAATAATCCAATATCCCTATTAAAAGAGGAAATTTGGACACACACACACACACAAGGAGAATGCTGTGTGAAGTCAAGAAATGCCAAAAATTTTTAGCAAACTACTAGTAGCTAGGAGAGAGGCAAGGAAAAGATTCTATCTCAGTTCTCGGAAGGAAGCCACCCTGTGACACCTTGATCTCAGACTTCTAACCTTCAGAGCTCTGAGATATAAACCCAAGCCCTTAGTCTGTAGTACTTTGTTATGGTAGGCATAGCAAACTAATAGAGCAATGCATACATCTCATTTATATTTTTTATATTAAATAATTGAGTTTATGGACTAAGAAACTGAGTATAAGAATTTTATATAACTTTCCAAGGGCCAAGTAAGTGGCTTTTAAGAACATTTAGCTTTTAGCATGTGTTATGCTGTTATTTACCATAGAAAAAGTACCGGTGGGATAAATTGACTTTTTTGTTATTTTAATGTAAATTTTATAGAATTATAACATACTTTAACAAAGGAAAAATTATAGGTGTACAGCTTGATGAATCTTGAGCAAGTGTATCTATATGGGAATATATGTACATACATACATAAAATATGTGTATACACTTACATACATATTTATGTCTTTAGCTTCTTGATCAAGAAGTATATTAGTAGAAACAAGTGCCCACTTTTTTATTTTGGAAAAATTATATAATGTAATATTTATCATTGTAATCTTTCTTAAGTGTATATATAGTGGCATTAAATACATTCAAGACATTGTGTAAACATTACCATAGTCTGTACCCAAAACTTTTTCATAATTCCCATCAGTACACATTAAACAGTAACCCAGCTTCCTCTCTTCCCCTAATTCTTGGAAACCTCTATTTTACTTTCTGCTTTATGAATTTGCCTATTCTTGGTACTACATACAAGAGGAATTATACTTGTCTACCTGTGTCTGGCTTATTTCATTATACATAATGTTTCCATAGTGCATTCATTTTGTAGCATATATAAAAATGTCATTACTTTTTATGGCAGAGTAATGTATGTATTCAGAAAATGAAGATCATGGCATCTGGTCCCATCACTTCATGGGAAATAGATGGGGAAACAGTGGAAACAGTGTCAGACTTTATTTTTTGGGGCTCCAAAATCACTGCAGATGGTGACTGCAGCCATGAAATGAAAAGACGCTTACTCCTTGGAAGCAAAGTTATATCCAACCTAGATAGCATATTCAAAAGCAGAGACATTACTTTGCCAGCAAAGCTTCATCTAGTCAAGGCTATGATTTTTCCAGTGGTCATGTATGGATGTGAGAGTTGGACTGTGAAGAAGGCTGAGCGCCGAAGAATTGATGCTTTTGAACTGTGGTGTTGGAGAAGACTCTTGAGAGCCCCTTGGACTGCAAGGAGATCCAGCCAGTCCATTCTGAAGGAGATCAGCCCTGGGATTTCTTTGGAAGGAATGATGCTGAGCTGAAACTCCAGTACTTTGGCCACCTCATGCGAAGAGTTGACTCATTGGAAAAGACTCTGATGCTGGGAGGGATTGGGGGCAGGAGGAGAAGGGGATGACAGAGGATGAGATGGCTGGATGGCATCACTGACTCCATGGATGTGAGTCTGAGTGAACTCTGGGAGTTGGTGATGGACAGGGAGGCCTGGCGTGCTGCGATTCATGGGGTTGCAAAGAGTCGGACACGACTGAGCGACTGAACTGAACTGAATGTATGTATATTGGAGAAGGAAATGAGAACCAATCCAGTATTCTTGCCTGGAAAATCCAGCCAGTCTGTCCAATCCATGGACAGATGAGCTTGGTGGGCTACAGCCCATTGGGTTGCAAAGACTCAGACACACACACACACAATGTATGTATATGCCATATTTTGTTTGTCTATTCATCTGATAATGAGCATCTGGATTGTTCCCAGTTTTGGCTATTGTGAATAATGCTGCTGTAAACATATCTTTTCATATCTCTGCTTTCAGTTCTTTTGGGTGTAATGGCTGGGTTGTATGAAAATTTGTGTTTAATCTTTTGAGAAAGTGTTAAACTGTTTTCCACATCACTTGCATCATTTCACCTTACCATCAGAAATGCAAGAGGGTTCCAATTTCTCCACTTCCTTGCTATCACTTGGTATTTTCCATTCTTTTTGAGCTATCCAAGTAGGTGTAAAATGGTATCTCATTGTGGTTTTTATTTGCATTTTCCTAATGAGTAATAATGTTAAACATCTTTTCATGTGTTTATCAGCCATTTGTATATTTTATTTGAAGAAATGCTTTTTCAAGTCCCTTGCCCATTTTTGAACTGGGTTGGTTTTTTGTTGAGTTTTAGGAGTTCTTTGTATGTTCTGGATTTTAGTGACTTGTTAGACATATTATATTTTCCTGTAGGTTGTCTTTTCACTTTTTTTATAGTATCCCTTAACCCACAAAATGCTTAATTTTGAAATTTTAGACCAATTTATCCACTTCTTTTGTTTCCTCCACTTTTAGGTGTCATATCCATGTAATTTTTGCCAAATCCAATGTCATGAAGATTTTCCACAAAATTTCCTTCCACCAGCTTTATAGTTTTAGCTCTTATGTTTAGGTCTTTGGTGCATTTTGCATTAAGTTCTGTGGATAATGCAAGATAAAGGTCCAACATCATTCTTTTGAATGTGGATATGCAGCTTTCCTAATATATTGAAAAGACTGTCCTTTCTCCAATAAATGGTCTTGGCACCCTTATGAAATTTAATTAACGATATATGTGAGCGTGTATTGGGGGGCTCCCTATGCAATCCATTTGTCTATATGTCTGCACTTATGCCAGCACTATATTGTTTTAAATTACTATAGCTTTGCAGTAAGTTTTGAAGTCAGGAAGTATCAGTCCTCCAATTGTATTCTTCTTTTCAAGACTGCTTTGGCTCTTCAGGACACCTTGGAATTCTTTATGAATTTGAAAATTGGCCTTTCCAATTCTGCAAAAAAAAAAAAAGAGAAAAAGCTATTGGAATTTTGACAGGGATTATGGTGAATCTGAGAAGTCCTGTTTTGCCAGCTCTCACTTTCTTCAATTGTCAAGGGTCTGATCACTATTCTGACTTCTAACATGAAATATTAGTTCTGCCTGTGTTAGCTCTATTTTATGTCAGGAAAATATAATCCTTATTTTTTTTAAAGAAAATATAAGGGCTTCCCTGGTGGCTCAGTGGTCAATAGTCTGCCTATCAATATAGGATACACCGGTTCAATCTATGGTCTGGGAATATCCAACATGCAGCAGAGCAACCGAGCCCATGCGTCACAACTATTGAGCCTGTGCTCTAGAACCAGGAAACTGCAACTGCTCAGCCCACATGCCACAGGTACTGAGCCGGTGTGCCCTAGAGCCTGTGCTATGCAACAAGGCAGCCACTGCAATAAGAAGCCCACAGGCTATGACTGGACAGTAGCCCCTGCTCACCACAACTAGAGAAACGCCCAGGCAGCAACAAAGACCCAACACAGCCAAAAATAAATAAATATATAAAAGTAATTTAAAAAAGCAAATATAAGATTTCTTTGTAGAATATTTTGGCAATAGTTTAGCCACAAATTTTCCTAATTTTGATTTTACCCGTGAGTTCAAACATTCTGTATTTACTAGATTTCAAATAAAGTCAAACTGACAGAAAATTCACATGAATGGTATAAAAGATTCTTTCCTCACCTATTTTTAGAGTAGTTAACATGATGCTCTATCATCCAACAATATTTGGTGTGTAATTCCTATTAAAAAAGATCATTTTGCTACATAACCTAATCCAATCATCAAAACCAGGAAATGAAGAATACACTGAAAATTATTATCATCAAATGCTCAGACTCAATTAAATTTTCACCAAATTTCCTAACAATATCACTTATGCTGAAACCATCCAGCCAGGATTACATGTGGCAGTACTGGAAATGTCTCTTTAGACACTTTAAACCTGACATGGTTCCCCAGTGTTTCCTTGACTTTACATCCATGCAACTTTTGAACATTACTAATCTGGTTATTTTATAGAATGTCTCTCACTGTGGTTTAATCTAACAGTTCCTCATTGTAGATTCAGGGTATTTTTTGACAAGAATATCATTAACATGATGCCAGTTTATCCTTGTATTTGTTCAGATGGTACACAGTTTTGATTTGTTTCTTTCCTGATTCCATCACTTCATTAATTTGTCAGACTTCTTCTGTATTTTTTTCCCTTTTTCATTTTATAATTTATAATGAATTTGTGGGGATAGTCCTTTCAGTTCAGTCGCTCAGTCATGTCCGACTCTTTGCAACCTCATGAATCACAGCACGCCAGGCCTCCCTGTCCATCACCAACTCCCGGAGTTCACTCAGACTCACGTCCATTGAGTCAGTGATGCCATCCAGCCATCTCATCCTCTGTCGTCCCCTTCTCCTCCTGCCTCCAATCCCTCCCAGAATCAGAGTCTTTTCCAATGAGTTAACTCTTCGCATCAGGTGGCCAAAGTACTGGAGTTTCAGCTTTAGCATCATTCCTACCAAAGAAATCCCAGGGCTGATCTCCTTCAGAATGGACTGGTTGGATCTCCTTGCAGTCCAAGGGACTCTCAAGAGTCTTCTCCAACACCACAGTTCAAAAGCATCAATTCTTCGGCGCTCAGCCTTCTTCACAGTCCAACTCTCACATCTATACATGACCACTGGAAAAACCATAGCCTTGACTAGACGAACCTTTGTTGGCAAAGTAATGTCTCTGCTTTTGAATGTGCTATCTAGGTTGGACATAACTTTCCTTCCAAGGAGTAAGCATCTTTTAATTTCATGGCTGCAGTCACTACCTGCAGTGATTTTGGAGCCCCCCAAAAATAAAGTCTGACACTGTTTCCACTGTTTCCCCATCTATTTCCCAAGAAGTGATGGGACCGGGTGCCATGATCTTCGTTTTCTGAATGTTGAGTTTTAAGCCAACTTTTTCTCACTCCACTTTCTCTTTCATCAAGAGGCTTTTGAGTTCCTCTTCACTTTCTGCCATAAGGGTGGTGTGATCTGCATATCTGAGGTTACTGATATTTCTCCTGGTAATCTTGATTCCAGCTTGTGCTTCTTCCAGTCCAGTGTTTCTCATGATGTACTCTGCATATAAGTTAAATAAGCAGGGTGACATATACAGCCTTGACGTACTCCTTTTCCTATTTGGAACCAGTCTGTTGTTCCATGTCCAGTTCTAACTGTTGCTTCCTGACCTGCATACAGATTTCTCAAGAGGCAGGTAAGGTGGTCTGGTATTCCCATCTCTTTCAGAATTTTCCACAGTTGATTGTGATCCACACAGTCAAAGGCTTTGGCATAGTCAATAAAGCAGAAATAGATGTTTTTCTGGTACTCTCTTCCTTTTCTGATGATCCAGCGGATGTTGGCAATTTGATCTCTGGTTCCTCTTCCTTTTTTAAAACCAGCTTGAACATCAGGAAGTTCACAGTTCACATGTTGCTGAAGCCTGGCTTGGAGAATTTTGAGCATTACTGTACTAGCGTGGGAGATGAGTGCAATTGTGCGGTAGTTTGAGCATTCTTTGGCATTGCCTTTCTTTGGGATTGGAATGAAAACTGACCTTTTCCAGTCCTGTGGCCACTGCTGAGTTTTCCAAATGTGCTGGCATATTGAGTGCAGCACTTTGACAGCATCATCTTTCAGGATTTGAAATAGCTCAACTGGAATTCCATCACTTCCACTAGCTTTGTTCATAGTGATGCTTTCTAAGGCCCAAATATCCCATTCCTCAGCAATCTTTCACAAACTTGTTTTAGCAGCCACTGATGCTTCTCAGCTGAATTAACTATTATGATGCTTGCCACATGGTTGTTTTTAATGCCATCATTCCTTCTATAGTTATTGGTTGAAGTAAGGAGTCATAGATTTTCTATTTTAGTCAATGGGTTGTAATCCATTTCTATCATTGTTTCTTTTGATGCTCAAGTTTTCTCTGACTTGGCCTAGTTAGAGCTCCTTCACAATGGTTTCTGCATCCTTTTGATACAACTTCACCTTTTGAGCAAGTCCTTTACTTCTAAAGATGCTCTGGGTTTATCTTGCACTTTCCCTGTCCCAGTCCTGGAATTCACCATTTATGTAAAGAGCCCTGGTTCCTTTTAGGAAAAAAGGTATCTGAAAAGGTTGGATGTCAAGTGAGTTTATGACTATTGGGATATTGCTGCTCTTAGGCCTCTGAGTGGACATAACAAGGGAGTAGGTTATATTTTTAATAAAATTATATGTATGCATATACAAATATATACATAAATATGTTTTAAAATATATATTACATGAAAGAAAACATTATATGCACATATGTAGACACACAAATTTATCTACCTACTTATCTCCCTATCTCTCTCTCTCTCTCTGTTATCTAGCTAACACTGTGAGTCCACATCAGTCCCAATAATTTAACCACCAATGGTTTTCAAGATGTCAAAATTCTTGAAAATTGAACAGATCAGCAAGTTGGCGTGATCTCAGCCCGGGACAACACTGGGTGCTGCCCTTGCTCATCCCTGGGGCCATGATGGCTCACCAGCAGGCCACATCACAGCCAGAGGAAAAGGACACTTCTCTCAGTAGTGTGACTTCATGTTGCACACGTCTTTTCTATTTCTGCTCCACTAGCCAGAAGTCAACCACATGCCTAAACTTAGTAGACAGGCTAAGAAATGTCTTTATTCTATTTAGCTGATTATGCATCTAGCTGAAAACTGGGATTTGGTTCTCATGGGAAAAGGGAAGAATGGCATTAGTGAGTAACAGAATAACAGCAGATTTTGCCACAGATTTGCATGAAAAATATCAGTGGCAGTAATTTAGAGTCATGACTATAAGAATGACAATAATGACTATAATGTAGAAAGCTTATGAGTAAATAGTATAGCACAGTTGTCAATTTGAAGAGTTAGTTGTCAATTTCAACTAACAAAGAAATGAGTAATAAACCAAAGTGTCGTATTAGTCATAGGCAAACAACAATGCAATGGTAAGCTAAAACAATGCTAAGAATCACTGAGATATATTCCAAAGTTAAATATGGTCTTTGTACTAATCCAATATCCTTGCGCTCTTTTTACAAGGTACCCTGATGAAGTTTTTTGAAAAGTTATTTATAATCACATAATAATAGAATGGATTAAGAAAGAAATTGGACTTTGAGAAGTTTTCCCCCCTCTCCAACAGTTGATCACTGAAAATAAAACAACAGCGGCATTACATTTGAGAAGTTCATATTCTTAAGGGTTCAGATTAAAGAATGAGTAAGAGAGGTTATCTGTACATCACAGTTGAACAACTGGGCTGGGGTTGTTTATAAAGAAAAATAAAGATGTCCATGACAACCATTACGTTTCACATAAGCTCACATTAAGAGCGTATTTATTTTATGCTCTTAGACATGCAGATAAAAATATCATCTCTGTTCTAATCAGTGATCCTCCCTACAGAGTGCTGCACCACCCACTTCCTGCATCACATCATCTACCAGCCCTCCTTGTATTTCTTCAGACAGTGAAGTGTAACCTGAAGGGTGATTTCACTGTTCTTTCCTGAGAGGTTCTAAATCACATCAAATACTTGTTAATTTATATGTTTCAGATTTTTCCCAGCTTTATTGAAGTATAATCGACAAAACTATATATATTTGATATGTGCAGTGTGATGGTTTGATAGAAGTATACCTTGTAGAATAATTATCACAATCAGGGTAATTAATACCTCCAATACCTCACATAGTTACCTTTTTGTTGTGGTGAGAACACTTAAGCTCTATCTCTTAGCAATATAAAGTATACAATACAGTGTTATTAACTATAGTCAGCTTCATGCTGTACATTGAATCTGGGGAGAACTTATTCATCTCAAAACGATCTTTCAATTCTTTGTCGCTTAAAAAAATTTTCATAAAAGAGAATTTTTTAGATATTTCCTTTACTTCTTTCTGAATAAATTAAAGGAAAACTCTTGTTGCTAATATAAATGATTTATCCTAGGATAATTTTTATGTAAATAAATCTGTTTTTTGCATATGAATTTTCTACATTCTTAGTTGTCTTATTACTCTTATTTTTCCACCCTGAATCACCAAACCCTTGTGACTACTACTTTCTCTTTTAAAAACAACTATTTTTAATCTTCCTTCAGGGATATTTTCTCTGATTTCAAGATCCTAAATATGTTCATATTTGTTCACTCATTCATTTATGCAGCCTATGTTTATTAAATATATCCAGGGTAATTATGCAAGATTTCCATAGAGAAACAATATTCACTTTCTGGAATACACTATGGAGTCTCCAAATTTTTAGAAAGATTCAATGTCTTATTTTCAAGGATTTTATAATCCAGTGAAAGAATAAACTTGTACTTAGAAGAGAAAATGTACAAACTAAAGAGTATAGATGGACAAAGAAGGGAGGGGCCACTTGAGGAACATTCAGTGGGTTTGGAATGGGCACCATGAAGACAGGATCTCAGTGAAGATGGTGGCTTGGCACTCAACATCTATTCCACTCCTCTACTAGTGTCCTTCCTATAATTAAGAGGCTGGAAGGCTAAAAATGACATTTCTCAGAAACCTGTGCAACTGGTGGAATGAATGAATGAACAAGCAAATGAACAAATATGAGCATATTTAGGGCTGTGGAAGCAGGGAAAAAGTCCCTGGAGAAAGAAATGTAATAGTGGTTTTTTAAAAGAGAAAGTAGTTACCACAAGGGTTTAGTGACTCAGGGTGGAAAAACAGTAGACTTAGGGTGATAAAACAGTACAATTTAACCTTGACCGATGATGTGCTTGCATGTAAGATTTGGAAGACAGAACTGAAATGAAGGCCTGATTCTGCTGTTTTGGGTGCCAAGTTCAGTCATGAAGCAAATTTCCTCCCTCCTTCCTTCCTTCCTTGATAGTGGTGGCAGAGATCCCAGTATCTTGCCAGTAGCCTCAAGGGTGTTGAGGGAGAGAGCATGGGGAATAAATTTTGATTCCAGCAGTCTCAGTATAGTGCTGAAGCTTGCAGTGATGGTGGTGGCTTCTTGACAGCGACTTTCTCGACTTTGGAAGTTTTCTATGCAGTCTTCTCCACGTCAAAGAGGTGAATGATGGTCTCCTTTAGTGGTATTGGTTTGAGTATCAACTTGGACCCTCTTCCTTCAGCATCCCTGAGAATACTGCAAGCTATTGAGAACCCTGTAATCAAATCCCTGTGGATTTAAACTAGCTAGACTTTTATCTCTGCAACTGACCACTGACAAGTACAGAAATATTGTAAAATCTCCTTCTTTATTTCATAAGAAAAAATGATGAGTAGAACATTCCAGAGAGAATGAGTAGCACATGCAGAAGTGGAAAATGCCGTATTTGTGTAGGAATTCCCTCTTAGAACTAAGCAGGTGGAGCTAAAATGTAGGGCCCTATGGAGACTTGGTGGGAAGTGCTGTTTGAAGAGGATGTGATCAGCAGTCTGAGGAGGCTGTCTTATTGGCCAGGCAGTGAAGAATTAGGCAATTTGGGAATATGAGTCTGGAAGTTGGATGTGGAACAAATTTGAGGAAATGGAGACTGAAAAGGTCCTGATCCATTAGAAAAAAAATATACAATTAGTCATGACAAAAAGGATAGAATAAATAGGAGAAAAATCTCATAGGAAACTACTGGGTAAGTTTTGGTATTCGTTTTAATTGTCATATTCCAAACAAATGTGCCCTGTACTTCCAAGTTGTCTGAATAATGGGTGAGACCATGGTATGCAGGCAGGGGAAATGACTGATGTATATGATGGTGTTGCCAAAATCGCAAGTTCCTATGGCCAACGCACAGAGAGGCCCATCAATACTAAACAGAGTTTCGAACAGAGAAAGGTTTATTACAGATTCATACATGGAGATGGGTGGCTCATGCCCTGAGAACCCCAAAGTTACTGAAAGCTTTCAGCAAGTCCCTTTAAAAGCAAAAGGTGAAGGATGGGTGCGATTAATTGTTGCAGACTTCTCAGTGTCAGATTCTTTGTTCTTGAGGTCAGGTCATTATCAGGTAAGATGCTCCTGTAAATCTCTACTGGATGGATGTTATTCTCTGTCCTGACCAGAAAGGCCAAAATCCCAGGGCACAACTTTTACCCTTCAAGGTCCCAGTTTTGGCTAAGAGAAGGCAGATCTCAGTTGGTAGCTTCTTAGGGCCAGGTTCTCACATCCTGCCCGGCTGTCATCTCTGAGGGAGCCAGGCCTCCAACCCACTGCCAGGCCTCCAACCCACCGGCTCTCAGTCTCCTCAGGTCACTCAAATGGGGAGACCAGGTCTCACAGACTGTTACCCAGACAGACAGTCACTGCGAGTGGGTCAGAGACAGGGACGGGGGAGAGTCCACTGCTCCTCAAGGCATGGCCACAGCTAGTAGAGGGCTTTAGTGAGGGCTCTGGAATGCAGTCCCCAGTCTGTTCCTTGGACCTTCCAGCTTAACCACTAGCCCAAGGCTGGGTAAGCTGGAGGGCCTCCAGGAAAAGGTCTGAATCTGCCTCTTACCTCACTTTCCACCTAATGACCACCACACCACTGACACGTGGCTGAATCATTTCCCCAATGGTTCCTTATTGACAGTTACCAGTGGGCAGGGGCCACTGCAATCCTGACCAATAGCCAAGCAGGACCACTAAGGGTCGCTCACTGACAGTAGGTTGCTTGTGGGCAGGGCCCACTGAGGCACGGAGCAATGGCTGAGCAAGACCTGTTGCCTAGTAACAGGGAGCAGAGAAATGAGGCACAGCAATGGCCACTGCTAGGGGCTTCCCTGGGGGCTCAGATGGTAAAGCGTCTGCCTACAATGCGGAAGACCCGGGTTCAATCCCTGGGATGGGAAGAGCTCCTGGAGAAGGACATGGCAACCCACTTGGTATTCTTGCCTGGAAAATCCCATGGAGGGAGGGGCCTGGTAGGCTACAGTCCACTGGGTCGTAAAGAGTCGTGCAAAACTGAGCTATTTCACTCACTTTAATGGCTACTGTTAAGGGCTGTGCTCATCCTGCTCTCTAACAATGGGAGAGGAAGTAGGGCAGGGTAAAATGGTATTGAATGCAGTGAGCTAGTGGGACTTCCATGGTGGTCCACTGATTAAGACTCTATGCTTCCAAGGCAGGGGGCCCATGCTTGGGGAACTGAGATCCCACATGCTGCAGGGTATGGCACCCCACTCCAGTACTCTTGCCTGGAAAATCCCATGGATGGAGGAGCCTGGTGGGCTATAGTCCATGGGGTCACGACGGGTCGGACACGACTGAGCGACTTCACTTTCACTTTTCACTTTCGTGCATTGGAGAAGGAAATGGCAACCCACTCCAGTGTTCTTGCCTGGAGAATCCCAGGGACAGGGAAGCCTGGTGGGCTGTCATCTATGGGGTCACACAGAGTCCGGCCATGACTGAAGTGACTTAGCAGCAGCGGCAGCAGTGAATTCAGAAGTTCCTACAAGTGGAAACTATCGATTTGACAATGTTGTTGGTTTCAAGTTGCATTTATGGAAAACTAATCAGTTGCCACAGGACTGTAAAAGGTCAGTTTTCATTCCAATCCCTAAGAAAGGCAATGCCAAAGAATACTCAAACTACTGCACAATTGCACTCATCTCACACGCTAGGAAAGTAATGCTCAAAATTCTCCAAGCCAGGCTTCAGTAACATGTGAATCGTAAACTTCCAGATGTTCAAGCTGGTTTTAAAAGGCAGAGGAACCAGAGATCAAATTGCCAACATCTGCTGGATCATCAAAAAAGCAAGAGAGTTCCAGAAAAAACATCTATTTCTGCTTTATTGACTATGCCAAAGCCTTTGACTGTATGGATCACAATCAACTGTGGAAAATTCTGAAAGAGATGGGAATACCAGACCACCTGATCTGCCTCTTGAGAAACCTATATGCAGGTCAGAAAGCAACAGTTAGAACTGGACATGGAACAACAGACTGGTTCCAAATAGGAAAAGGAGTCAAGGCTGTATATTGTCACCCTGCTTATTTAACTTATATGCAGAATACATCGTGAGAAATGCTGGGCTGGAAGAAGCACAAGCTGGAATCAAGATTGCTGGGAGAAATATCAATAACCTCATATATGCAGATGACACCACCCTTATGGCAGAAAGTGAAGAGGAACTAAAAAGCTTCTTGATGAAAGTGAAAGAGGAGAGAGAAAAAGTTGGCTTAAAGCTCAACATTCAGAAAACAAAGATCATGGCATCTCGTCCCATCACTTCATGGGAAATAGATGGGGAAACAGTGGAAACAGTGTCAGATTTTATTTTGGGGGGCTCCAAAATCACTGCCGATGGTGACTGCAGCCATGAAATTAAAAGATGCTTACTCCTTGGAAGGAAAGTTATGACCAACCTAGATAGCATGTTCAAAAGCAGAGACATTACTTTGGCAACAAAGGTCCATCTAGTCAAGGCTATGGTTTTTCCAGTGGTCATGTATAGATGTGAGAGTTGGACTGTGAAGAAGGCTGAGCGCTGAAGAATTGATGCTTTTGAAGTGTGGTATTGGAGAAGACTCTTGAGAGTCCCTTGGACTGCAAGGAGATCCAACCAGTCCATCCTAATTGAGATCAATCCCGGGTGTTCATTGGAAGTACTGATGCTAAAGCTGAAACTCCAATACTTTGGCCACCTCATGCGAAGAGTTGACTCACTGGAAAAGACTCTGATGCTGGGAGGTATTGGGGGCAGGAGGAGAAGGGGATGACAGAGAATGAGATGGCTGGATGGCATCACCAACTTGATAGACATGAGTTTGTGTAGACTCCGGGAGTTGGTGATGGACAGGGAGGCCTGGCATACTACAATTCATGGAGTCCCACAGAGTCAGACACGACTGAGTGACTGAACTGAATTGAACTGAATCAGTTGTAGATACATTCTTCTTATATCATAATAATTTATTTAGTAGTTAGATCTTAGTTAAATATCAATGTACTTAGTTATGTGTATACGTAAAAACCACTGAGCTTATTTGGATGTGTTCTGCTATGACGTATTGTGCTTTCTGAAGTATTTATTGGTTTTTAAAAATTTGTGACTATTATCTGTTAAAATATTGCCTCTATCTGATCCTTCTTCTCCTCTCCTTTAGCAACTCCAAATACATATTGGTTGACTCTTTCACAGTGACTCATATATTTTTATACATTTTTATTATTTACATTTTTTTTTCTATTTGTGCATCAAATTAAGTAAAAAAATTTATTTTTCTGAGCCACCTTGCAGTTTACTGCTTCTCTTTTCAGAGCTGTCCAATCCTCTAGCTGTCTAATCCCTATCTATTGCAATTACTTTTATTATTCAATTCTAGAATTACTATTTGATTCTTTTGTATAGTTCCAAATAGTTCTTGGCTGAAATCATTCATTTTGTCACTTACTATTAGTACATGGTTATCTCTATTGTTTGAAATTGTTTTCTCAACATTCCAATATCTTTATCTCTGCTCAGTCTTTTTCTATTGGTTGATTTTTCTCTTTATTTCATTTTTAGTCAATTATTTATTTTCTTTCTTTTTTTTATCCCTCCTAATTCTTCCTCTTTTGATTGAGTATGATTTATTACATATAAAAAATCTCAGATACGATACTGTTTTTAGATTACATTATCGTTATACAGAGATCATTTTTTCTTTTGCTTCTTGTAGTTAAATTGCAGCTGGTTCAGCTTAACCTAATTAGGCTTTGAGCTAATTCAAAGCTTGTCTTGAATCTTTCAAGAGCTAGTTTATTTGTAGCTCACATTTACTCCTAGAAATACAAGCTATTTATTCATTTAGTATACAAACTAAATACTCAAGGTCTACAATAGTATCTCTCGTCTTGTTTGATTCTGGGACCTAATATTTGATTTTACCATTATAAAATAATCAGAAGTCAGTTTTTGGTTCTAGAAAGACTAGATATCTCTTCAAGAAAATTAGAGATACCAAGGGAACATTTCATGCAAAGATGGGCTCGATAAAGGACATAAATGGTATGGACCTAACAGAAGCAGAAGATATTAACAAGAGGTGGCAAGAATACACAGAAGAACTGTACAAAAAAGATCTTCATGACCCAGATAATTATGATGGTGTGATCACTCACCTAGAGCCAGATATCCTGGAATGTGAAGTCAAGTGGGCCTTAGAAAGCATCACTATGAACAAAGCTAGTGGAGGTGATGGAATTCCAGTTGAACTATTTCAAATCCTGAAAAATGATGCTGTCAAAGTGCTGCACTCAATATGCCAGCACATTTGGAAAACTCAGCAGTGGCCACAGGACTGGAAAAGTTCAGTTTTCATTCCAATCCCTAAGAAAGGCAATGCCAAAGAATGCTCAAACTACCACACAATTGCACTCATCTCACACCCTAGGAAAGTAATGCTCAAAATTCTCCAAGCCAGGCTTCAGCAATACGTGAACTGTGAACTTCCAGATGTTCAAGCTGGTTTTAGAAAAGGCAGAGGAACCAGAGATCAAATTGCCAACATCCGCTGGATCATTGAAACATGAAGAGAGTTCCAGAAAAAAATGTCTATTTCTGTTTTATTGACTATGCCAAAGCCTTTGACTGTGTGGATCACAATCAACTGTGGAAAATTCTGAAAGAGATGGGAATACCAGACCACCTGACCTGCCTCTTGAGAAACCTATATGCAGGTCAGGAAGCAACAGTTAGAACTGGACATGGAACAACAGACTGGTTCCAAATAGGAAAAGGAGTACGTCAAGGCTGTATATTGTCACCCTACTTATTTAACTTATATGCAGAGTACATCATGAGAACGTGGGCTGGAAGAAGCACAAGCTGGAATCAAGATTGCTGGGAGAAATACCAATAACCTCAGATATGCAGATGACACCACCCTTATGGCAGAAAATGAAGAGGAACTCAAAAGCCTCTTGATGAAAGTGAAAGAGGAGAGTGAAAAGTTGGCTTAAAGCTCAACATTCAGAAAACGAAGATCATGGCATCTGGTCCCATCACTTCATGGGAAATAGATGGGGAAACAGTGGAAACAGTGGCAGACTTTATTTTTTGGGGCTCCAAAATCACTGCAGATGGTGACTGCAGCCATGAAATTAAAAGACTCTTACTCCTTGGAAGGAAAGTTATGACCAACCTAGATAGCATATTCAAAAGCAGAGACATTACTTTGGCAACAAAGGTCCATCTGGTTAAGGTAGGGTTTTTCCAGTAGTCATGTATGGATGTGAAACTTGGACTGTGAGGAAAGCTGAGTGCCGAAGAATTGATGCTTTTGAAGTGTGGTGTTGGAGAAGACTCTTGAAACGCCCTTGGACAGCAAGGAGATCCAACCAGTTCATCCTAAAGGAGATCAGTCCTGGGTGTTCATTGGAAGGACTGATGTTAAAGCTGAAACTCCAATACTTTGGCCACCTCATGTGAAGAGTTGACTCATGAAAAGTCTCTGATGCTGGGAGGGATTGGGCACAGGAGGAGAAGGGGACGACAGAGGGTGAGATGGCTGGATGGCATCACCGACTCAATGGACATGAGTTTGGGTGAACTCTGGGAGTTGGTGATGGACAGGGAGGCCTGACGTGCTGGGATTCATGGGGTCACAAAGAGTCGGACATGATTGAGCGACTGAATTGAACTGAACTTTGTTGTGTATTACTTTTTTAGCTTCTAAGACTCACAAATGTTCTTCTCTTATTCTCAGACACTGTTATAGAAGTAACAAATACGTCCGTGGGATATTTCATCCTCCTCAAGCTAACCTCAACACGTCTGCTGCCCATTAATTCTCTCAGCCATTCTGTGCTTTCATTATGGTGATGTGTGTGTGGAGGGGTGAGAAGGGCTTTTAGGGAAAGAATCAGGAAATCTCAGCCAGTTTTCTTTGCTACGTGGACAGTGTGAAACCCTTTGAAGTCTTACATTTTATATTTCTCTAAGACTAATCATGGCTTAAATAGTGGTTGTCTGTAAGACTGCAGTCTCTTGAGGTTTTGGTGATGTTAGGCTACATTCTGCTGTGGATTCTTCCAACCTATGAGAAAGATCTATGCATAATGGTTTCTATTGTTTTGGTTAGTTGCCAGAGCTTAGCCTGCAGTTCCGTAGAAGGCAATGGCACCCCACTCCAGTACTCTTGCCTGGAAAATCCCATGGATGGAGGAGCCTGGTGGGCTGCAGTCCATGGAGTTACGAAGAGTCAGACATGACTGAGTGACTTCACTTTCACTTTTCACTTTCATGCATTGGAGAAGGAAATGGCAACCCACTCCAGTGTTCTTGCCTGGAGAATCCCAGGGATGGCAGAGCCTGGTGGGCTGCCATCTATGGGGTCGCAGAGTTGGACACAACTGAAGTGACTTAGCAGCAGCCTGCAGTTCAGATCATTAGGCTCATTCTCAGAGACTCATCAGCATTTAAGTTCAGTCATGTTCTTTCTGATTTTCCCTTCCTTGCTCATTTTTTAAAAATATTACTATTTCATATAACAGATCTTGTCTCCTCACTTATTCTTCCTACTTGATAGAGTATTATGAACTATATCTATGTTATATTCACACATATTTTCTCTCTTGATATTTAAAGTCAAGGTTTAAAAACTACTAACAATATGCAAACAACTCCTTTCTCTCTCAAATATCTACTCTTTTAATTGGAACCCAGGAATTTCACAATTATAGTATGCTATAGTTTTATATAAGCCAACTTTGGGGTTGGCTTATATAGTGATCCACTGCTTGTTAAGTGATCCACTGCTTGTTAAGAACTCTAGTCCCATAATCCATCAGTTATTTTCCCTTGAATACAGAACATCAAACTCCTTACTAAACTTTTAATTTTGTCCCTTACAGGTTTGGCAATGAGATGAGACCTTAAGACAGCTGTTAAAGATTCTGGGATGGCTCCTAGATGCAGGTGAAGGCACCCTTTGGGTTTGCTGCCTCTCTCCGGAATCTCTGGTAAGCTTCTCTTGGATCAAGTTCTGCTTGTTTCATGTTTTGAGATCATGAGTTAGTTTGTTCAAACCCTTCTGTGTGGAAAACTGAGGTATGAGAGACTGTATTTCTCACAGGGTGGAAATGGGGGTGTCACAGATTTGAGAGTTTCATGGTAAGATTTACTGGGAAACATTTGAGTCTGTGGCTGACCTTGTCTTCACAGTAAGTGCCTTTATAACTGTGGCTTTGTAATAGAGCCTGAAGTCAGGCAGGTTGATTCCTCCAGTTCCATTCTTCTTTCTCAAGATAGCTTTGGCTATTCAAGGTTTTTTGTATTTCCATACAAACTGTGATTCAGGCTCTATTACAAAGCCACAGTTATCAAGACAGTATGGTACTGGCACAAAGACAGAAATATTGATCAATGGAACAAAATAGAAAGCCCAGAGATAAATCCACGCACATATGGACACCTTATCTTTGACAAAGGAGGCAAGAATATACAATGGATTAAAGACAATCTCTTTAACAAGTGGTGCTGGGAAAACTGGTCAACCACTTGTAAAAGAATGAAACTAGATCACTTTCTAACACCATACACAAAAATAAACTCAAAATGGATTAAAGATCTCAATGTAAGACCAGAAACTATAAAACTCCTAGAGGAGAACATAGGCAAAACACTCTCCGACATACATCACAGCAGGATCCTCTATGACCCACCTCCCAGAATATTGGAAATAAAATCAAAAATAAACAAATGGGACCTAATTAAACTTAAAAGCTTCTGCACAACAAAGGAAACTATTAACAAGGTGAAAAGGCAGCCTTCAGAATGGGAGAAAATAATAGCAAATGAAGCAACTGACAAACAACTAATCTCAAAAATATACAAGCAACTCCTACAGCTCAACTCCAGAAAAATAAATGACCCAATCAAAAAATGAGCCAAAGAACTAAATAGACATTTCTCCAAAGAAGACATACAGATGGCTAACAAACGCATGAAAAGATGCTCAACATCACTCATTATCAGAGAAATGCAAATCAAAACCACTATGAGGTACCATTTCACGCCAGTCAGAATGGCTGCAATCCATAAGTCTACAAGCAATAAATGCTGGAGAGGGTGTGGAGAGAAGGGAACTCTCTTGCACTGTTGGTGGGAATGCAAACTAATACAGCCACTATGGAGAACAGTGTGGAGATTCCTTAAAAAACTGGAAATAGAACTGCCTTATGATCCAGCAATTCCACTGCTGGGCATACACACTGAGGAAACCAGAAGGGAAAGAGACATGTGTACCCCAATGTTCATCGCAGCACTGTTTATAATAGCCAGGACATGGAAGCAACCTAGATGCCCATCAGCAGATGAATGGATAAGAAAGCTGTGGTACATATACACAATGGAGTATTACTCAGCCATTAAAAAGAATGCATTTGAATCAGTTCTAATGAGATGGATGAAACTGGAACCTATTATACAGAGTGAAGTAAGCCAGAAAGAAAAACACCAATACAGTATACTAACGCATATATATGGAATTTAGAAAGATGGAAACAATAACCCTGTGTACGAGACAGCAAAAGAGACACCGATGTATAGATCAGTCTTATGGACTCTGTGGGAGAGGGAGAGGGTGGGGAGATTTGGGAAAATAGCATTGAAACATGTATAATATCATGTATGAAACGAGTCGCCAGTCCAGGTTCGATGCACGGTACTGGATGCTTGGGGCTGGTGCACTGGGACGACCCAGAGGGAGGGGAGGGGAGGGAGGAATGTGGAGGGTTCAGGATGGGGAACACGGGTATACCTGTGGCGGATTCATTTCGATATTTGGCAAAACTAATACAATATTGTAAAGTTTAAAAATAAAATAAAATTAAAAAAAAAAAAAAAGTAAGTGCCTTTAGAAGGTCTTAACCAATCTCAGGAGGCATGCCCAGGCAGCCAGAAACAGTAAGTTCGCTTGAATTTTGGAGGTTATTTCAAGGAAAAATAATGGGTACCCCTCAATCTAAAAAAAGCAGGATGGCAGACAGTAAGGGACCCACAAGGCCTCAAGGTAAGGTCATAGCATAGACCACTGGGCACTTGGGGAAATAAGATAAGAAATACAGAGGTTTTTTGGACCAATGGCCCATCAAAATTTATGTAGGCACAAGTGAAACCATTAAAAGCCATTATAGTGTCTGTCACTATAAAGAAGTCTCTTCTTGAAAATAATAATAAATTTATTGCTACCGGAAATCTCAGAAGCCAAGGCTGCAAAATTGGTTGGAACTGGTAAAGCATTTAATAGCTAATAGAGCACTTGTCACCTAATGTCAAGACTCATATACCAGGATAAGCTGGTTATGGAATGGGTGAGATCAAAGGAACCCACCAATCTCAAGAAAAATTCTGTGTGATGAGGTACATTGTAAAACACCACAAAATTTCCACCCAGCTGCATATCTTTTTTAGATGGTAATTTAGCTCCCAGAGACTCCAGGCTTAGCGAAAGAAATGGGATCTCAGGTTTCAAAGACTTGAGTGCACCACCTTCCAGCACACCTGTTTATTTTATGTCTAAGAACAGTAGTCCTGGAAGCTGTAGATATCTATAAGAATGTTGAAAGCTTGCTAAGATAACCTAGAATTACAAAGGCCTTTATGAGAATTGGCCACTGCTTATTAACAAAATTTTCAACACTGGAAAACAGTCAATTTAAATGTAAATGCTTTGAATCTTTGTTTTCACTACACTCACTTAAAGGTCATGCACACAAAGACCCTCACTGAAGCTTGGGTGATCAGAGGAGGCAAGATTAAGAGTAATCTTTAAATTAAATTAAGTTCAGTGCTAAGTATGTGGTATCATAAAATAAGTAGTATAGCTAGAGTGACAATGATTATGTCAGTCATTTATTAGGGCTTTGCTTCTTAAGTGTCCAAAATGTTTTATGAATTCGTATGATTTCCTTAAAAACACTGTGAATATAATTACATACGGAAACAAAATCTTAGACAAGTAGCTTTCTCATCTCTCTTGTGTATGTAAATGGTAGTTCTGAGATTTGAACTTAGGTTTGTCTGAATCCAAAGCTCTGAGCTTTCAGTCTCTATGTTTCCAGTGTAAAATCTCTATAACTTAATTTATTAGTGGAAAAAAGGAATGTGTACTCAGTACTTGATATTACCTAATTTTATCCAGGTCTCTTTTTGCTGCTACATCCTCAGGATAATAATTTGACCTTCCTCTTGAACTTTGATTTTTTCTTTTTTCATGTATTTTTAGATTTCTGAATTAACAGGAAAAAAAAAATTAGCACCATTTTCTCCTATTCACAGTTCTTATTTTGTTCGTATTTCCTCTTCTACCACCCATCTCCCTAGGCAACAAAACAAACAAAGGAAAACCTTTTATTTTCAAAAAATTAAAACAAAAAATTAAGATTAAGATTGAGAAATAAATGAGGATTGCTTTTTCAGATGCTTATGCAAGTAAGAAGAAAAGCAAAAAGTATCTCTCACTTAAATTCTTACATTTATATACCAGCTGCTTGCTTCACTCGGAACCCTCTATTTGATGCTGACCCCAAAGATCTCACAGGTGAGGGAATGTGAAATAGCATTTAACTTTTGATATTAAACATCTCCCTGTTACACACTTGTTTATCTCTGTTTTTTCTTTTCTTTATGTGAAGCCATATATGCTGTCAGGATAAAATTATTTCACATGTTCAAAGAAAACAAAATTGCTCCTTCTGGTCAAACATTTCTCTGAAGTTTATTCCAGGGACACTCCAAACTAGACAAAACCTTTTTGTTGACTTTTCAAAGCGTAGCTTGAATATATTTGCAAGTGATTTATTTTTTAATGCTGCTATAATTTTGTTTGGAAATTATTTAACTGGAGAAAATCCTGTTACAATTTTAAAAGGAAAGAAACAAAAGAAATACACGTGAAATCTGTTGTCAGATAACCAGTTCTGGACTAAATACTTAGTGAAAAGTCCTCAGCATATTTAGTTTGTAAAGCATGGTTACTGGTGTTGGGGGATGTGGCCAGGGCATCTGGAGTCATCTGAAAAGGCTTCTGCAATCTACCCTCAAATTACAGCAATATTTCTTAATATCCTGAGGAAGTATTTTTTGACCCTTGTATACTATTAGGAACCTTTAGCTATTTCAAACTGAAATTGGCAAAAAGAAGCCAAGTAAACAGCAAGGCCATGGTTGCTCTTTCATAGTAGGATAGTGGCCCACATATTTTAGGATTACACAAAAACTTTTTGGTATAGAATAATAAATCCAAAAGCTACGTGATCAATTACAGATTTCAGGTCAGGAGCTTTAGAAATTAACTGTGATGATTCCATAATTTCATCACACAATATATT
Source organism: Bos mutus (assembly GCF_027580195.1). NCBI lineage: Eukaryota > Metazoa > Chordata > Mammalia > Artiodactyla > Bovidae > Bos > Bos mutus. The sequence goes on from NC_091618.1 coordinate 126,829,128, forward strand.
TTTCTATCCCCCCAATATTTTAACTGTTGGAGAAGGCAATGGCACCCCACTCCAGTACTCTTGCCTGGAAAATCCCATGGACGGAGGAGCCTGGTAGGCTGCAGTCCATGGGGTCGCTAAGAGTCGGACACGACTGAGCGACTTCACTTTCACTTTTCACTGTCATGCATTGGAGAAGGAAATGGCAGCCCACTCCAGTGTTCTTGCCTGGAGAATCCCAGGGACGGGGGAGCCTGATGGGCTGCCGTCTATGGGGTCGCACACAATCAGACACGACTGAAGTGACTTAGAAGCAGCAGCAGCAGCATCCATATTTTACCTTATTCATCACTCCGACTAATATAGAAGGACTTCCTCTGGCAACCATCATGTAATTATGTGACAGAATGAGTACCCTGTCTGTGGTCAGATTACATCTTACTCATATCTGAAGCTGCCAGATAAGCTTCTGATTATACTGATGTGTCCTGCCTTAAACCACAAGCTTCTGTGTCACTCTGGCTGCTGTAGGCCAGACTAGTATGCTTTGATAGACTAACACTTGAGATGACTGCTATTTAATGAGTACCTATTATATGGCTTGTCGGCTTCCCTGGTGGCTCAGACGGTAAAGCGTCTGACTGCAATGAGGGAGCTGCTGCTGCTGCTGCTGCTAAGTCGCTTCAGTCATGTCCGACTCTGTGCCACCCCATAGACAGCAGCCCACCAGGCTCCCCCGTCCCTGGGATTCTCCAGGCAAGAACACTGGAGTGGGTTGCCATTTACTTCTCCAATGCATGAAAGTAAAAAGTGAAAGTGAAGTCGCTCAGTCGTGTTCCACTCGTAGTGACCCCATGGACTGCAGCCTACCAGGCTCCTTTATCCATGGGATTTTCCAGGCAAGAGTACTGGAGTGGGGTGCCATCGCCTTCTCTGGCAATGAGGGAGACCCGAGTTCAATCCTTGGGTCAGGAAGAACCCCTGGAGAAGTAAATGGCAACCCACTCCAGTACTCTTGCCTGGAAAATTCCATGGATAGAGTAGCCCTGTGGGCTACAGTCCATGGGGCCACAAAGAGTCGGACATGACTGAGAAACTTTACTTTCACTTTAAGTCAGGCTCTGTGTTAGATGGTTTAAAACATTTCTGATTAACCTTGGACATTTAGTATTGTCTTTTTAGTATATATACACAAGAAAACGAAAACTTGGAAGTGTTAAAATAGTTTTCCAAGAATGTGTGGCCATTAAGTGGTAATTCTGGAGTTTCATCCCAAATCGATGATATTTCTACTACAGTTTACTGTGCACAGAGGTGATTAACAGAATGAAAGCATCACTGAGGATGGGGCAGATAGAAATGACTTTATTTCATACTCTAAATATTATGACATTCATTTCTGGTAAATTAGTACAAGACAGTCATTTATTTCATTATTATCAACTTTCCTAATATTACTACTATATTTCTGGCTTGTGTGACTGACAGGACAACATATTTGTGGAAAAATAGTTCATTCTGTTTAAACATGTTTGAATATACTGAACTCGTGGTACTTGCAGGATATCCAGTTTACCTTTTTCAATTCAGTGGCCAGGAAATTCTGCAAGTAAGCAATAGCCCCAGGTGCAGTGAGGGGATTGTGCCTTTTGACGGTACTCTCTATGTAAACAGAAATACTATGATGGCCTTTTTATGTCCTTTGAGTATCAGAATGAATCACTGTAAAGGGACAAACAATCATTTTCCAAAGTTGCCAGCTGGAATCTCAACTGGAAATTCTGCAGGAAGACAATGCCTGTTAATGCTTTCAGTTGTTTATGAGTGCAAAAAAAATTGCTGGATCATTCATTCTTAAAAGATTATTATTGTAACTATATTTTTTAGTGGTGTGAAGGTACATTTCCTATTAGTTGTGATTTATATTCTTATGAATATTAACCATTTTCCATACAACTGTGCAGTGAAAGGATTGAAAGGTAGTTGACCCCACATCCATGGAATAGTTTTTATCTCTTGAGACTGCTTTTTTCCTTTCTTTTTTGATTATTTTACTCACCTGCTTCTATACTGTTGTGTAATGGACTGATGTTTTTCCTACCGTGCCTGATACTATACAAGGCAATTATCTAGAATACAGAGTGTGATTCATTAAAAAGTCAATACAAACTTATTATGGTCTATAAGTTATCCAAATTTTAAAACATAGATATCTGGTTTTTAAATTTTAAGTAAAAGACATCTGTATATCTCTGATGTTTTATAGTTTACTTTGAAAATATATATTTAATAATACTTCTTTGGAGGGTAATAAAATATGAGTTACAGTTGTATTTTTCTGAATTGCCAAAAGGCAGAGCATAGAATCTATACAATTCTATAAATTGTCCTTAAGCGTTTAAGCACAAGTGAACAGTTTAGTTTTTATTATAACTATTATAGCAGGTATAGAGACTAAATTTTTAATGAGACATTTTAATATCTCATATATACATATTTTTAAAAAATGAGGCCTTCTCAACTCTAATGGAAGACCAATTTTATCCTATTGAAAGTAAATTTTTATTCTTTATACTCAAAAAATTCTGTCCAAATTAAATATTTTTTCCTTTTCTTTCACCATAGCAAATACATACCCAGTCATCAACTTTTCATACTGACTCACAACATGATTTCCTTAACAAGTTCATTTGAAGGTCATTGATGTTTTGCTTTCCAAGTATTACAATCTCAACTGAGTTTTGTACATTGTAACAGAAGCTTAATGAGAGATGATGAAAATCTTGCATAAAACTACAGGCAATTTTATCTGGCAGAAAATATATGTCATATTAAATACAGTGGTGTTATGTTTTCTATATTTTATTCTATATGCCAATTGTGAAGCATTGCATTTCAGGTGGTATTATTAAAACATTCTCTTAAAAATAGAAAACAGAGAGAGTACACATAGTGTGAAATATTCAAAATGAAGTGATCCGTGAATTATCTGATTGGGTGACTCTCCCAGTAGCAAAGTTTCTGTGTGTTTTGTAGGACATAACACTTCATTAACATCCTCCTGTGGTAAATGAGCCCAATCCCCCTGAAATTTACCTTTAAGGGTTAAAAGCACTTGGGTCTTTACATTTTCTGGGTCACAGATGCCTTTAAGTTTCTGAAAGTACCATTCTCATACACAGGCACCATCTTATGTATAATGGCAAAGATTCCTAGACCACTTGAAGCCTATAGACCATCATGATGCCTACTTATGTGTTTGAATAAAGAAGATGATATCTCCTGGGATACTTTAAGTTTTTGCTAAAGGCTTTGTAGTCTCAGCTGCAAAAAAGTCTCCAGAAAAATAGAAGCAACTTGGAGGTACTTTATGCTTCATGGGATTGATCATATTTAGCCTCCCTCTTCAACTTTCATTTCCTCATGCCAGTCTTTTGGAAACAACAATAATTGCTTGTTTACAGAATGTGTGGTAGACTTCTAGGTTACCAGATGATGCTGCACGTTTAGCTATATCATGCGCCATAAACCAGAAGAGTTCCATTTTCATCTTAGAATGAAAAAGAAGAAATGGGGAAGTATGTGGTGGTTTAGTCACTCATTTGTGTCCGACTCTTGTGACCCCATGGACTGTAGCCCTCCAGGCTCTTCTGCCCATAGGATTTTTCAAGCAAGAATATTGGAGTGGGTTGCCATTTCCTTCTCCAGGGGATCTTCCTGACCCAGGAATCGAACCCGGGTTTCCTACACTGCAGGCAGATTCTTTACCGACTGAGCCACTAGGGAAGCCCTACAGTATATTGCCATCAAATAACAAAATAATTTGTATTTGAATTTAAAAACACAAATGAGAAAATAACTCATTTTTTTTTGGTATTGCTTAAAATTTTTTATTTTATTGTGCTAAGAGCACTTAAATGAGATCTCCTTTCTTAAATTTTTGTGTATTGTACATGTTATTGACTAGCTGAACCTGTTGTACAGTACATCTCTAGGGCTTATTCATCTTGCTTAATGGAGCCTGTCTGCTGTTGATTCCTCTGCAATTCTCCTTTACCAAGCCACTAGTAATCATAATTTTATTCTTTGATGCAATGAATTTGACTGTTTTTGAACTCATTTTTAAAACTTCACCCAAAATTGCCATTTAAAAATTTTAAAGCAATATAAATACATTCTAGAATGATAGGAATAAGTTATATTAGTAAGACTAGTTCCAATTTTTCTAGCATTGTTTTAATGTAGCCAAATGGCTAGATTTAAATGTCTTTATCACTCAGTAAGTTATAGAGATCAAAACTTTGGATTACAACTACTTCCTTAAATGAGTTTAAGTGATTTTTTCATTGTTAATTAAGGGAATAGAATGTGTCAGAGAATGAGATATTGTTTCAACTTTCAGAGATCTTGCTCCTATACTTACTTAAAATATGCATATAGTAAAATTTACTAAACTATAAAACTGCAAATCCACAACCATCTCATCTTGCTTGAGACATAACTCTAAAGTGAGGTGGGTTGTTAAATGGGGAAAATTAAAAAAAATAATAAAATGTGTGCATATGTGGTATGTGTTTGGTTTAGTATGTGAGCTACTTTATATTTGGAATCATTTATTGAATAAAAAATCAAGTAAAAATAGAGCTTCAACATATTGTAAAACAGTAAGTATGACTCATTAGTATATGTCAAATGTATTACCTATTACATATACTCAGTACTTTTTAGGTTTTTAACTGAGGCCAAAGTTGATCTTCTGCGTACCTGTAAACTTACTGAAATTTTAATAAAAACTGTTTTGTGTCCATTAAAAATACATTTTCCTGGGAAAAAGGTCTTTAGATTTTATCAGCTTGAAAAAAGGTTAGCGGTTACTACATTCTCTGTCCTGACTGTTCAATATCAATTAAAAAAAAAAAAAAAAAAAGCTAAAACATTGATGTGATCATTTCCAGAAAGTTAGTATTAAATAATAAGCTAATTAGAGTCTTTTTAAAACTGGAATGGAATTACTGAAATGTACAATATAGAAGCAAATATTAGCCCATAGCAACATGGATAAAGTTTCCCCAGAAACCTAATAACCAAGGAGAAAAGGAATGTGATCATAAATTGAAAATGATTAAAGTGGTGGTCTCCAATGGAAAGAGACTCATTTTTACAATATTTTGTACAATCTCTATTTCTATTGGAATTAGATTTTTCTGCCCAGTTTAATGTTGTGTTAGTTGTGGTGACCCAAGGACGAAAGAGCAGATAAAACCCAGGAGGGTCTTGGAATTCAGGAACAGAAAAAACAGAACCTTATTGTCCTTCCCTCCCCCATGTTGTAACTATTAATGGATTTCAGGTCCTCCTGAGCAGTATAACCTGTCTCCCCTCCTACCCCACAGGGAGAAGGTTATTCCCTTACTCTTCCCTCCACCCAGTATACGTGCCTCATCCAATCAGCAAATGACCTGCAAGACCCTATCCCACTCCTTGTACCCTGGGTATAAAAGTGGACTAAGGACCCTGTTCAACTCAGTTCTCCCTTGAGCTGGCCTGCTGTTCTAACAGTGTTTCCCACTCTAATAAACCTTATTCTCCTTTCATTCTGCCTCATGTCTAGAAATTCTTTTCCAACCCACTCCTGGACCACGACATTAATTTGTTGCACGACCAGTATAATCTGGAAGGAATTTAAATGTGAAATTGTTGGTGATGATTAATTAGGTAGAGGTTGTCCTTTATTTGTTAGACTATTAAAATATGGAAACAAAGTTATGTTTTAAAAATGTGATTTATGGTTGCCAAATATGTTATAGGATGCTTAGTTAAATTTGAATTTCAGATAAATGGTGAATATTCCTTAGTACAACTATGTTCTAAGTATTGCATGGGACATACTTATACTAAAAACTTACATGCTGTTTATCTAAAATTGAGATATAACTGTGTGTACTGTATTTTTATTTGCTAAATATAATAACCCTATATGTATATTAAATACTAAAAATCTTTTCAGAGGCAAAAGTAAATAACTTTGTTGTATTAAATCTTAAAATAAGCAGTATAAAGAAGAAATTCCCTTGAGAGTTAATATTCTTTTACCAAAATATAAAAGTAAATGCTTTCTATGCGTCTAAAACAGTACATTAATATATCCAGTAAAAAAAGTAACAACAAATTTAGTTTTTAAATAGAGATGTATTATTATGTTTGGGGAAGGAAGGATTCAAATGTTACATTTCATAGGACTCTACATCTTTTGCATTGTAAAAAGATGCCCTCTAAAACTGAAATTGACTTGAGGATTGGAGTTTTGTGTCCAGAAATGTTTCTGGTAGGTAGAATGCAAGAAAAGATGAATAAAATGTTGGACCTTTACTAAATAAGGATTGTCATGATTATATTTAAATTAGTGGTCATAGAGCTTTACACAGAACATGTAAAGAAAGGGAAGAAAAATGCATTGGAAGAGGAAAATATTGATGGGTACTTGAAAATTGAAGGAGAGAGAAGCTAAAAGAGCAAAAGAAAATCTTGGCATTGAAAGGGCAAGGAAAAAGGAATTGCAAACTCAAAGTTTAACAAGAAGTTAAATTAGAAAGTTGGATTGAGAATGTTTTATTTGAGAAAGAAGAGGAAATACATTTATAGAATTGCTCAAGTTTGAAGAGCCAGTTGAGAAAGACAGGCAGAAATGTGGAGGAGGGTCGGCAGCAATATTCATGCAGATTCCAGATGGGTTGTGTCAGATAGCAGCACCATGTGTAATTGCAGATCATACAGTTGAGGCTATAGTTGTTAGGAGGTGGGTTTTAAGTGAGTAATGTGATGAGCTGAATGTATCATACACACATGGCCTTAGTTGTTAGCAATAGTTTTGGTAAGAGTATGTGATTATTATGGCCAGTTAGTGGTTGCTATGTGTGTATACCAAATAAAGCTGTTTTTATTGGATAACATAATACGAGATGTCTAAACTGCATGCTTGGCCCACTCTTTTGCACCTTGTTTGGGTGAAAGAAGGCATGAGGGAGTTTTGTTCTTCTACACACAGAAGAGGAACCCTATTCAGTGAAAAAAATGTGGTGACCTCCTTAAAATTCTATGTGAAATAAAAGTTTTGTTTTTTTAAATAAAGAACTGATATAATTTAAAAGAGAATGAAACAAGCTTATAGAAACTCATGCTGAGGTAATTCTAAATAAAACACAAATCATTTGGAATAAGAAATTATTGAAGAGCTTATATATTTTGAAGAATTTGAAAGTAAATACCCCTTCACCTATGTTCCCAGAACTATTCAGCTGGTTGTAACTCAGCTAGCTGTAACACATGTTCATTTAAATTTGATGTTTTTGAAGATATTCTTATCATTTTCTAGACACTATCTTTATTAGGAGTGCCTTGATTCTAATTTAACTCATTTATACCTAATATTGATGTACAAGGAAAAAATAAAATAAGATGCAAGGATATATATTTTTATGTTCTTTAGATGAGGAAAGTTTTAAATGTCTGACAATATCAAATGTTGGCAGATTGTTGGTGGATGAAAATTGCTGTTGCGAGTCAAAATTTGTTCAACTATTTTCAAAGCAGTTGAGCTCCATTGTAAAAATATCTTTTGTACTTGTTCCTAGAAAACCCTTTGTACAAGTGCACTGTAAAACATGTACAAGAATATTTTAGCTGCATGATTTGCAAATGGAAAGCACTGGAAGCAAACCAAATATGCACTGACAAAATTAATCTTAAAAATTATAATGTTTTCACAAAACGGAGCACTTAACAAAATGAATGAACTGTGGTGTTATGTGTAGTATGCCACCAGATTCTCTCAGTCACTGAGACACTCATTCTTCCAGCTTCTAGGAGTACTAATTGCTCATGGATAATAGCTGTATTGCTCCCAGGCAATCATCCTGGGTTGAAGATGGCTGCCTCCCCAGAGGCAGTTCATCCTAAGAGGCTATGAAGACCAGGCAATCTTGTTTCCATTTGGGACTTTTCTCAAGGGCCACCCTAACTTCAGAGCTTCCCTTGGGTTTACCCAACATCTCTGTTGCAACTGCATTGCAGTTCAATTTCTCTCTTACCCAATTCTCCTTTCCTCATATCTTACAGATGTGATTCTTGAGAGCATTCCCCAATATACCATTTTCATATAAATTTTTCTCAGTCTGTTTTCTAGGAACTTGAACTATGGTAGATGGTATCAAGACTAGTGTTGGAGATATACACAAAATGGGAATTTTGTAGCTGGATCACTAGTTGGTCAGTTGGCAATGAGGACCTTGTACTGGTAGTAGATGGAATACTTATACATCAGGCATGATATAGTGCTAAAATTGTTAGGTTTCACTGGCTTTGAACAGAAAATAGGGGTAACAGTGTATGAAATGTACTACAAATATAATATCTCAGTACTGAAAAGGTTCAGAGGAAGTATGAGTGAGTGTTAGTTGCTCAATGATGACTCTTTGTGACCTAATGAACCATAGGCCCCCAGGTTTCCCTGTCCGTGGAATTCTCCAGGCAAGAATACTAGAGTGGGTAGGCTTTCCCTTCTCCGGGGGATCTTCCTGATTCAGGGATCAAACCTAGGTCTCCTGCATTGCAGGCAGACTCTTTACCATCTGAGCCACCAGGGAAGCACTCAGAGGAAGTATAATAAATAACAACTATGGAATGAGAAGCCTGTTGAGGCAGGGAGTGATTGGTGGAAATCAGTGCATGGGAGGAAGAATACATTTATCCTTGAAAACTAAGACACTGATGAAAGAAATTGACAAAGACAAATGGAAAGATGCCTTGTGTCTTTGGATTGAACAAGTTAATATTGTGAAAATGTTCATACTACACAAAGCATTCTAGAGGTTCAATGCAATCCCTAAAATTCCAATGGCATTTTTCACAGAAATATAAAAAAATCCTAAAATTTATGTGGAACCACAAAAACCCAATAGCCAAAATAATCTTAAGAACAAAGCAAGAGGGATCACACTTCCTGATTTCAAACTTTATTACAAAGCTATAACAATAAAAACAATATGGTCCCAGTATAAAGTAGACACATAGAGGAATGGAATAGAAGAGAGAGCCTAGAAATAAACACACATATATGGTCAATTAATCTATGACAAGGATGCCAACAATGAACAACAGGGCATTCAATAAATGGTTCTGGGAAAAGTGAATATCCACATGCAAAAGAAGGAAATTGGACATTTGTACCATATATAAAAATAGACTCAAAATTGATTAAAAATTTAAATGTAAGACTTGAATCTGTGAGGACTTATATGAAAACATAAAGATAGAACCCCTTGATATTCATCTTGGCAATGAGTTTTTGGATATGACACCAAAATCAAAAGCAAAAAAAGAAAAAATAAACAAGTTGAACTTCCATAAACGAAAAGCTCCAGCACAGCAAAAGAAACAATCAAGAAAATGAAAACAGAGCCTATGAAATGAGAGAAAATATCTAGCAACCATATATCTCATCAGGATTTAATATCCAAAATATGTAAGGAACTTATACAACTAATACCAAAAAAAGCAAATAACCAAATTAAAAATGGATGGAAGAACCTAGTAGACATTTTTCCAAAGAAGAGAAAAATGAATGGCCAACAGTTACATATGAAGATGTGCTCAACAACAGAAAATGTAAATCAAACCATAATTAGATATCACCTCAAACTCGTTAGAATGGCTTTTCTCAAAAAGACAAGATATTACAAGTGTTGCTGAGAGTATGGGGGAAGAAAGGAACAATGGTACATTATTGATGAGAATGAAATTGGTATAGCCAATTTGGAAAACAGTACAGGGCTTCCTCAAAAAAAGAGGAACTACCAAATGATCTAGCAATATCAATACTGGTCATATATCCAAAGAAAATGAAATCAGTATCTCAAAGAGATATTTGTACTCCCATATTCATTGCAGCATTATTTATAATAGTCAAAATATGGATGTCCTTTGTTGTATGAGTCCATAAGTAAAATGTGGTATATATGGAATCTAAGTAAGTCAAACTCATAGAACTAGAGAGTATAATAGTAGCTACTAGGGGCTGGGTAGTGGGGAAAATGGGAAGATATTTACGAAAAGGGTGCAAACTTTCAGTTGTAAGATGCGTAAGCCCTGCATATTTAATAGTAAGGTAACTATGGTTAATAATACTGTATTTTATAATTGAAATTTGCTGAGAGTAGATCATAAATGTTCTTACCACAATGAAGGGGGAAAAATAGATGTGTGAATTAACTTGATTGTGGTAATCATTTCACAATGTATGCATATGTCAATCAATCATGTTGTACATCAAATATGTACAAATTTTGTCAGCTGTACCTCAACAAAGCTGGAAAAATTTTAAATAAATTTACAGTCTTACCCCAGGACTATTTTAAATTTTTCTATCCTCTGTCAGCTATAGACTGGATTTCTGTAAGACATCATTTTGGCTCATTATATGTATAGAATGATGATTATCTTTTCCACCACCCCCCCCCCCGTACACAACTAGAACTTTTGTAAGACACTTGCATGCAAGAGAGTGCGGTGTAGCCTAATAAAGATACAAGGGGCTGCTACAACACTAAAATTGGTGGGGGGTGGAGGGAATGTCCAGTGGTTTGGAGGATTCAAGGTCATCCTGGAATGAAGAATCTGGAATAAAAATAAATTTAAACTCTTCCTTAAATTCTTTGGTCATTCCTCTGGGTTACCAGTGAGCCTCTTTTTCTGGGGGGGCCTCTTCTAAGAGAAAGGTTAATACTGATAGAGGATCACAATGCCACTTGTGGGATAAATAGGTAATAAAAGTAAATAGGCAACAAACCCAAAGTTCTACAAAACAACTGAATTATACACTTAAAAAGCTTTAAGATTATAAGATACAAGGAATACAGAAAAACGTACAGATTGAAGGAGAGTAAACAGACATGACAAGTAAGTGCACACATCATTCTGTACTGGGTCATGAACTGTGCGTGTGTGTGTGCTAAGTCTCTTCAGTCGTGTCCGACTCTTCGCACCACATGTGCTGTAGCCCACCAGGTGCCTCTGTCCATGGGCTTCTCCAGGCAAGAGTACTGGAGTGGGTAGCCGTGCCCTCCTCCAGAGGGTCTTCCCTACCCAGGGATCGAACCTGGTCTTTCACGTCTCCTGCACTGGCAGGCAGGTTCTTTACTGCTAGCATTACCTGGGAAGCCCATGAAGCGTAGGTATTTAGAATCCCCTCCCTTTTTTCACTATGGAGAATATTATTGGAACAATTGCCAAAATTTGACTAAACTTGTGGATGAATGTTGGTATTATACTGATCTTGGTTTTCTGATTTTGATGTACTCTAGTTATGTAAGAAAGTATCCTTGTATTTTAAGAAATACATACTAAACTTTTTATTTTAAAAAATTGAGATATGATTTATATATGACAATGGATTTGTTTCAGTGGTATAATGACACAATTTTATATTTGTATATATTACAAAATGATCATCACAATAAGTCTAATTACCACTGGCCACCATACACAGCTAAAAAAAGGACCCTTTTTCTTCCTGTGATGAGAGCTTTTAAGATTTACTCTTTTAGAAACTTTCAAATATATAATATAGCATTGTTAACTCTATTCACCGTGCTTTATATTACATCTCCATGACTTATTTTATAACTGCAAGTGTGTACCTTTCAAACTCCTTCACACCTTTTACTCATTCCTCAATCCCCACCTATGGCAACAACCAATGTTTTCTATCGATGAGCTCAGCAGTTTTTTCGCTTATTTTTTATATTTTTTAGATTCTACGTATAAGTGGTCTGCCTACAGTATTTGTCTTTTTCTATCTTACTTACTGCACTAAGCACAGTACCCTCCACGTCCATCCATGTTGTTGCAAATAGCAAAATTTTACTCTTTTTATGGCTGAGTAATATTCCATTATATACAGTTCCACTCCACTCACTAGCAAAGCAATGCTCAAAATTCTCCAAGCTAGGCTTCAGGAATTCGTGAACTGAGAACTTCCAGATGTTCAAGCTGGATTTAGAAAAGGCAGAGAAAACAGAGATCAAATTGCCAAAATCTACTGGTTCATAGAAAAAGCAAGACAATTCCAGAAAAATATCCACTTCTGCTTCATTGACTACACTAAAATATTTGACTGTGTGGGTCACAAAAAACTGCGGAGATGAGAATACCAGATCACATTACCTGCCTCCTCAGAAACCTGTATGTAGGTCAAGAAGCAACAGTTAGAATCTTACATGGCACAATGAACTGGTTCCAAATTGGGAAAGGAATACATCAAGGCTGTATATTGTCACCTTGCTTATTTAACTTATATGCATAACTTATTTAACTTATATGCATAACTTGTTTAACTTATATGCAGAAGACATCATGAGAGATGCTGGGCTGGTGAATTACAAGCTGGAATCAAGATTTCTGGGAGAAATGTCAAAACCTCAAGATATGCAGATGACACCACACTTATGGCAGAAGATGCAGAGGAACTAAAGAGCCTCTTGATGAAAGTGAAAGAGGAGAGTGAAAAAGTTGGCTTAAAGCTCAACATTCAAAAAACAAAGACCATGGCATCCAGTCCCATCACTTCATGGCAAATAGATGGAGAAACAGTGGAAACAGTGACAGACTTTATATTCTTGGGCTCCAAAATCACTGCAGATGGTGACTGCTGCCATGAAATTAAAAGACACTTCCTCCTTGAAATAAAAGCTATGGCAAACCTAGACAGAATATTAAAAAGCAGAGACATTACTTTGTTGAAAGGTCCATCTAATCAAAGCTATGGTTTTTCCAATAGTCATGTATGGATGTGAAAGTTGGACCATAAAGAAAGCTGAGTGCCAAAGAATCAATGCTTTTGAACTGTGGTGTTGGAGAAGCCTCTTGAGAGTGCCTTGGACAGCAAGATCAAATCAGTCAATCCTAAAGGAAATCAGTCCTGAATATTCATTGGAAAGACTGATGCTGAAGGTCCAATACTTTGGCCACCTGATGTCAAGAGCTGACTCATTAGAAAAGACCCTGCTGCTGGAAAAGATTGAAGGCAGGAGGAGAAGGGGACGATAGAGGATGAGATGGTTGGATGGCATCACTTACTCAAAAGACATGAGTTTGAGCAAGCTCTGGGAGATACTGAAGGACAGGGATCCCTGCTGTGCTGCAGTCTATGGGGTGGCAGAGTTGGACACGACTGAGTGACTGAACAACAACAATATATATATTGCTGCAATCTTGATTCCAGCTTGTACATCACCCAGCCTGGCATTTCACATGATGTACTCTGCATAGTAGTTAAATATACAGCCTTGATATACTCCTTTCCCAATTTGGAACTTGACAATATACAGCCTTGATGTACTCCTTTCCCAATTTGGAACCAGTCTATTGTTCCATGTCCTTTTCTAACTGTTCTTGACCTGCATACAGGTTTCTGAGGAGGCAGGTATGATCTGGTATTCCTATCTCTTTAAGAATTTTCCACAGTTTTTTGTGATCCATGCCATCAAAGACTAGTCAATGAAGCATAAGTAGATTTTTTTTTAAAACATCCTTATATAAAATATATATATATGTAAATTAAATCTTTTTTATCTATTCATCTGTTGTTGGAGGGCTTCCCTGATGGCTTGGTGGGTAAAGGATCCGCTTACAATGCAGAAGACCTGTGTTGGATCCCTGGATCAGGAAGATCCCCTGGCTTCCCATGTGGTTCAGCTGGCAAGGAATCTGCCTGCAATGTGGGAGACCCGAGTTTGATCCCTGGGTTGGGAAGATCCCCTGGAGAAGGGAAAGGCTACCCACTCCAGTATTCTGACCTGGAGAATTCCATGGACTGTGTAGTCCATGTGGTTGCAAAGAGTCAGACATGACTGAGCGACTTTCACACATCTATTTTTGGGCATTTAAGTTGCTTCCAAGTCTTGACTATTATAAATAATGCGGCAATGAACATCAGTTCAGTTCAGTCACTTAGTCATGTCCGACTCTTTATGAGTCCATGGACTGCTTCACTCCAGGCTTCCCTGCCCATCACCAACTCCAGAGCTTGCTCAAACTCATGTCCATCAAGTTGGTGAATCCATCCCACCATCTCATCCTCTGTCATCCCCTTCTCCTCCTGCCTTCAATCTTTCCCAGCATCAGGGTCTTTACCAATGAGTCAGTTCTTCACAACATGGGGGTGCAGAAATTTTTTGTTTTAGTGTTTTTATATTCTTTGAGAATACAGAAATGAATTATTGGTAGATTATATAGTAATTCTATTTTTAAGTTTTTGAGAAACCTCTGCTGCTTTCTGTAGTGACTACACCAATTTACATTCTCACCAACAGCAGGCAAAGGTTCTCTTTTCTTCCAATACTCTGATGATTAGCAATGTTGAATATCTTTTCATGAACCTATTGGCCATCTGTGCCTCTTTACAAAAATATCTACTCAAATATTCTGTCCATTCTCATACTGAAATATTTAGCAGTAATAAAGCATCAAGTCTGCAACTTATGTTCCAGTGGTTTATACAAATTATATAGGTATAATTTATGAAAATAATATGTAATATACAATTGTATACCATTTTATATTATAATAAGCATATAAAAGATGGGCAGGGAGAGAAAAAATCAAGTATTTTAAATGTTGACGATTAGGGATTGTGTGATTGTAAAGGGAATTCTATGGGCTACTGTAATATTTCTATAAATTTACAATCATTTTAAAATAATTTAAAAAGTTTTCTTTAAAATGACATTTATTTTTATTTTTTTATTTTTTTTTATTCTTCCAATTTTATTTTATTTTTAAACTTTACATAATTGTATTAGTTTTGCCAAATATCAAAATGAATCCGCCACAGGTATACATGTGTTCCCCATCCCGAACCCTCCTCCTCCTCCCTCCCCATACCATCCCTCTGGGCCGTCCCATTTTAAAATCCAGCATCATGCATTGAACCTGGACTGGCAACTCGTTTCCTACATGATATTTTACATGTTTCATTGCCATTCTCCCAAATCTTCCCACCCTTAAAATGACATTTTAAAATGAGATTTAGAGACATTTAAATCTCATTTAAAGACATAGATGTATAATAATTTGAAAACTGAGATTCAGAACAACAAATGAGAGGTTAGATTTGATTTGTCTGTACAAGCACATAAGCTGGTGCCTTATTAATTTTTCAGTGAACCTCAAAACAGATCAGGCATTCCATTTTGCTATTGGAAAGCAAGACTATAGGATTTGGATTTTGTTCACAATATTATTTTGGGGTCTGTGTTTCTGATTCACATGCAGTTTCATAAATTCACCATGATACATAGTTTTTTGTTCATGTTTCCCAACTGATGAGACTAAGTTTATAAAATCTCATAAGTCAGAATTCATGAAGTGGAACCAAATTTGTTTACTGATTCCTTTATTTTACTGAGCCAAATTTAATATTTAGGACTGCTAAGTTTCTTTAAGTTAAAATTAAACATAAATCAAATTGAGGGGATACAAATGAACTTGGATAGAAATTGTCTAAAGAATTTTTGTGAACAAAACTACCAGCTCAGTTAAATAGTACATTTTAAAACAGCAAATATGAAGAACCAAAATAGTGACCATCTGCAGACTCCAATTGGTTCTGATTATGTCAAATCAACTATACAGCAATACCTTAAAGAAAAATACCTAAAATGAGTAAATTAATCCTACCATTTATCCAAATACATCTGAAAAGTTATTCAAGTAATATTTCAACATCCAAACAGGAAACATCTCATATATGTCCAAGTCTGTAGTTTTTTGAAGACTTACTACTCTACAAACATCGATGGGAACTTTTCCACAAGGTGCTCCTTCTTATTATTGGCAAAGACTCTCATAGTTATCTTCCTCCTCCCCTCCCTCCCTCTCCAATTCCCCTTCTCTTCTTTCCCCTTTGTTTATTCTTCTCTTTCTCCCTTTAAGAATAATCTTATTTTCACAATAGCTGGGTCTTGATGAAAGGTATAGGATTAACATAATTGCCAGATTTATTTCTTTTATTGGATAAATCCAATATGGACTTGGAAATGGAAATTTCCAAATGGAATGGAATGGAAATGGAAAACTGTTGTTGAAGATGGCTATAAATTCTCCTGATCTAAATTTCTAGTAAACTCTATGAGAAATGATGAATGCTTTGTTTGTAAGATTTGCATTGGTCTGCCTTTTCCAAAACCATATGAGTACAGAATAGAATGTTTACTTGGTTTATTAGATCAACAGAGGCAAAGTTTTTCCACAAAATGATATGAAAGGAAAATGAAAGTCATTCAGTCATGTCCAACTCTTTGGGAGCCCGTGGGCTATACAACCTATGGAATTCTCTAGGCCAGAATACTGGAGTGGGCAGCCTTTCCCGTCTCCAGAGGATCTCCCCAACCCAGGGATTGAACCCAAGTCTCCTGCATTGCAAGCAGATTCTTTACCAGCTGAGCCACAATGGAAGCCCAATCTTGACTAGATTACATGGAGATTTCTATCAATTATTCCCAAATCTTTCACTGTACAGATATGGAACCTAAAAGAGTAGAAAATTTAGCTTGGAGCCTCATTGTGTATGTGTAGGGGTGTGGGGTAGAGGTGCAGCTGATAACCATACTGCGAAAGTTGATGAATAAGGTATCCAAAGAGCAATGTCAAGGATGTTTGGCTGGAAACCAAGATTCATTAAAATGAAGTTTACAGTAAGGCTAGAGAAAAGTGACAGCAAGTATATTAGCTTTGGGTCAGAAGAGACTAGGTTTTTAATTTAGTTTTAATAACAAATGTGATATGTTAATGAAAATGAAAGTTAAACAGGAGTCAAGGAAGATTTAAGGAGAAGAGGAAGTAGGGAGATAGGAGTCAAAAACACATTCCTCCAAGAATTACTTATAAACATTGATTAGCATTTTTTTTCTACAGGATTTTATCAAACAGTGCTTATCTATGAACCTTAGTTACTTACTCATATTATTCTAAACCAAATTACTCTCCCTCTCTCCAGTGCTATAAAAGAGTTAAACATAAATTGTGTACATCACCCTAGTAAACATAATTTAAAATATGCACTAAAGGAATGTCTTTCTCTTTTTAACTTTTCAAGTGAGTCTCTACTAGGGGAAAAAAATCAGTGAGAATGTAATCCATATGAAAAATGTGCCTGAGAAAACAATTACACAGTAACTATGTTCAAAGAGTTGTGTGTCTCATCTTAACATTTTGAGCAGCTTTGATTTATTGGGGAGTTGACCAGTAAATCATGACAATGGTAGGAAGTACACTGGGATCAGAGGCTCCTCCAGTGTTACTGTAATTCCTACAAAGTGTTTCCTCTTTCATACTACTTGTTTGTGACAGATAGTTTAAGACTATTCATTGCTTCAGGCATAGCAAATAGAGTTCCCCCATTTCTTTTCCAATTCCTTAGAAGAAACTTTCTTAATAATCTCTGATTGTTTAGTAAATGTTAGTTCATGTGACAAAGTCTGGTTTATTCATAAAGTACTTTAGCCTCTATTTATGTGTTAGTTTAAGCTTTATTGAAGTTTGATGTTTTAATGATCTACTTATTTCTGCTTTCACTCTTAACCACATTCTATCTTTGGTTACCTTTATTTCTTCTTTTTAGATTTTCTACCAATGAAGAAAAACATGGCATTTTTAATCCTTTTTTAAATGGCAAAGTTCTGGGGGTTACACACTGGTAATAAACCCATTTGGGAAATGAAACTGATTTTGTGAAAACCTGCCACAAATTTGTTTTAGCCTGCTGCTGCTGCTGCTGCTAAGTCGCTTCAGTCATGTCTGACTCTGTGCGACCCCATAGACGGCAGCCCACCAGGCTCCCCAGTCCCTGGAATTCTCCAGGCAAGAACACTGGAGTGGGTTGCCATTTCCTTCTCCAATGCACGGAAGTGAAAAGTGAGAGTGAAGTCGCTCAGTCATGTCTGACTCTTAGCGACCCCATGGACTGCAGCCTACCAGGCTCCTCCATCCATGGATTTTCCAGGCAAGAGTACTGGAGTAGGGTGCCATTGCCTTCTCTGTGTTTTAGGCTAATGCCTTTTAAATAATTCAAAGTGAGAACTTTAAAACTGAATCTTGTAGATCCATTTTGAACTTTGTTATGGGAGGGTAAAATAATCTGATTCTGTGAGCTAGATACTATGTAACCCTAGGCCCTTATACACTCTGGTCCTCACTTGATTCACAGAGTGAGAAAATTGGACTACGTGATCCCATGTAGCTCTGTAGCTCTGTGAGTCTATAATTTGCCTCTTACAGCTTCATGAGCACGATTCTAATATGTTTAAGCAAAAACATGTCAAAGGTATAAATTCACGTCTAGGACATTGTGAGATACTAGTATTAATAAATAGCTGAATAAATCTATAAAGAGTACTTTGAAAGGGAATCAATATAATTTAAGCCTGTGTCTTTGAGCTTGTTTTTCTCTCTACTTGGAATTCCTTTCCCCCATTCTTTACATGGCAGATTCGTTGCAGTTCTAATATCACTTTCCTCTATGTTGCCTTTTCTGGCCACCTGTCCCAGGTAAATTGTGAAAAATACTTTATAAAGGTTCAGTTATCCCCTGAAAAATGCATTTGTAAAACTTCTCCAGAAGGTTTATTTTAGGAAAGTTATTTAATGATTCTTATATCTACAACATATTACTTGAATATAATAAGTAAAATAGTGTACTAGAAGAAACTGAACATTCAAATGTAATGAGTTTAATTGATAAAAAAGAGTGTTCTTTTGGGATTAAGCAGTAATTTCAGATGTTGAATTCACTGCTTGAAAATGTGTGTATATTCAAGGGACTTAAAGTTTGAAAGCATTTGATTGATTGTTAAACACTGTCTTAGAATTGATTCAGTTCATTTTTGTTTGGTCCAGCACATAACATCTATAAAAAAGAATGACTACATTAATAACTTATTTAAGTAGTAATTTTATCCTTATAATGTTGAGGGAGTAACTCTGATAAGCGTTGGAATATTCTAGACTGTGAATTTCCTAGTTTTTTGATAAACTTGCAGTTTTGAGGAGTGCTGGTCAGGAATTTTGTAGAATGTTTCTCAACTTGAGTTTATCTAATGTTTTTCTCATAATTAGACTATGGCTATTAGTCTCAGGGAGAATGACCAAAGAAACGAAATGTCATTTTCACATAATAGAGGTATTCTGTTCATCCTGATAAGGCATCATTCTATATAATTATCTGATATTATATATATAGACTACATATTATTTATATCAGAGATTTTGTTTATAAATTTGTTATCTGCTTCCAATAAAACAGAAGGTCAGATCCACAAAAACAACTATTTGGCTATCTTGCTCATCACTTTGTACCTAGAGTCTTGAAGAGTGTGTGTTATCAAATAGTGTGATAAACATTTGTTGATGAGTGAATAAGTGAATGCATGTATCTAACGCATAGATAGCTGAATTTCACCTCAACTCCAATCATATTCTGTGGCTAATATACAGAATAACATACTATGAAAATGACTCTGTATTTGGGTATAATGTCAAGAAGAAATAACACTTTGAGCTTTAAAACAAATTAATACATAGTAAAAGAAAGACTTGTCTGGTAGTCCAGTGGCTAAGACCTCATACTCCCAATGCAGAGGGCCTGCATTCAATCCCTCATCAGGGAACTAGATCCCACACATCACAACTAAAAGTTCATGTGCTGCAACTAAATATTCTGCATGCCACCATTATGACCCAGTACAGACAAACACACACACACATATACACACACACAGTAGCAGAGTTTAGTCATCTATCAGTTTAGTTCAGTCACTCAGTCGTGTCCGACTCTTTGCAACCCCATGAATCACAGCACGCCAGGCTTTCCTGTCCATCACCAACTCCCAGAGTTCACCCAAACTCACATGCATCAAGTCGGTGATGCCATCCAGCCATCTCATCCTCTGTTGTCGCCTTCTCCTCCTGCCCCCAATCCCTCCCAGCATCAGGTTCTTTTCCAATGAGTCAACTCTTCACATGAAGTGGCCAAAGTATTGGAGTTTCAGCCTCAGGATCAGTCCTTCCAATGAACACCCAAGACTGATCTTCTTTAGGATGGGCTGGTTGGATCTCCTTGCAGTCCAAGGGACTCGCAAGAGTCTATAGAGTACCCTAATGTAAGACGTGATTTTAGATTAGCATATTTTTCCCTAAATCAAATCAGGAATATCAGGGTTTTCTTAAATTTAGTCAGAGAGAACAATGAGTATACTTTGGGAGGTGTATCAAGTTAGTATCCAATAAGAACAATGAAAACAGAAGTAACTTAATACTAGAAATTGGCTACTAAGATGTTAGAAGTTTAAAAAATAAACAAAAAGGTGAAAATTAGGAACATCGGGATAATGTTATTCCATGAAGCTGGAGAAGCAACAGGGAAAACTTTATTATCCATTGCTCGTGATCTCTATGCTAATGAGACTGTTGTTCCTGGAGCTGAACAGTCTGTGAGGAAGCCTGGAATACATACTGTATTTGCCTGCTATTGCTGTTTCTGCTTCCACTGCAGCCACTGCTAAAGGCACTGCCAGAGCCGGAAAAACGGCTTCTGCCTTCTTCCTACCTTTCAATCTTCTGTCAGTGCCTCTGTAGACAAGTGACTGACAGGTAGTCATATCTGGCAAGGGGTCTAGGCAGTGCATTTACAGGCTTTCTGTGACAAGAATACACAGAAGGCTTAGGTGAGAGGCACTAATCACAATGTACACTGGAGGAAAGACTGAATCGAGATTTTATAAAGTCAATAAGGTCATTAAACTACTGAACAAATATGAAAAAGGTACACAAAATGTAAACAAGATGCCATGCTAAAAGTTTGGGAAAGCCCAAACTTTTATAAGATTTATAAAGCCAGGCTTATAAATATATAAGATACAAGCCCTGGCTGCTATTGGAACTATTGTAGCAGGAACAGATACATTCATAATTAAAAATATGCAAGGCAGATAGTAACAAATAGTCCACTAGGAATATAAAAAAAGTAGTAAATGACAAAAAAGAAAATCACTAGCTGGGGAAACCTTTTGTTCAAAAGGTGGAAGTATATATGTAATCTAATTGTATTGGTTGAAATTCCGATTCTACTGTTTCCTTTCTATATGACTGTAGGCAAGATTTTCAACCTATTTATGCTTCACTTTCCTCCTCTGTAAAATAAGAATAATACTGAAAATAATAGTACTAATTTTCAAAAGATTATGAGAATAAAATATGGTCATCCATATAAAGCTGAAAATAAAGTATAATAACAGTCCTGGGACCAAATAAAGGTCCATAAATATTTATTAGTTTCATGTAAATATTTTGATTATGAGTTTAGAAAAGAACAAAGAAAAGGAAATGGATATTTTCCAATGATCTGTGTGCTTCCCATATGACCTGGGGACACACTGTTTTGATTGTTAAATGCAAGTATTCTAGATTCCTAGGCATAGTGGAAAATCCAATTTTACAAATCAAAAATCCAAATTTGACATATAATAGACAATTTATCTTTAGATCTGTGATTTTATTTTTGCACAACATCGTAGGTATATTGAAAATCTAACTCTGGTTTCTCCCAGTACATTTAATATTGAAGATATCCTGTTGTATTTCTTAAAGGTTGAATAAAATAGCTGCTAAGTATATTGTGAAAATTGTATATTTTGTGTAAACTTGTGTAAATTGTATATTTGTATATTGTGAAATCATGAAATTATAGATATACACAAGCTTCTAAAGATTATTGTCCAATTTTACTCTGCTCCCAAAGCTCAGAAAAGTGAAGAAGCATTTCCAATAGCTAGCAGCTCTTTAGCTAGGCATTGGCAAAGCTCAGAGCAGATGGAAGTGTGAAAGTGTTACTTGCTTAGTCATGTCCAACTCTTTGTGACCCCATGGACTGTAGCCCACCAGGCTCCTCTGTCCATGGTATTCTCCAGGCAAGAATACTGGACTGGTTTACCATTTCTTCTTGTAGGGATCAAACCTGGGTCTCCTGCCTTGCAGGCAGATTCTTTACCATCCGAGCCACCAAGGAAGAACCAGAATAGATGAGGTCTCCCATTTTCTGTAACTGTGGGTCTTCCACTTTTTAACCTTCTCACTGCTTGTATTTCTTTCTTTCTAGACTGGAAAAGTTTCCTTTAATGATCCTCTGACTATGAGTCTTCAGTTCAGTTCATTTCAGTTCAGTCGCTCAGTCATGTCCGACTCTGCAACCCCATGAATCACAGCATGCCAGGCCTCCCTGTCCATCACCAACTCCCGGAGGTCACTTAAACTCATGTCCATCGAGTCGGTGATGCTATCCAGCCGTCTCATCCTCTGTCATCCCCTTCTTTTCCTGCCCTCAATCTTTGCCAGCATCAGGGTCTTTTCCAATGACTCAACTCTTCACATGAGGTGGCCAAAGTATTGGAGTTTCAGCTTCAACATCAGTCCTTCCAATGAACACCCAGGACTGATCTCCTTTAGGATGAACTGGTTGGATCTCCTTGCAGTCCAAGGGACTCTCAAGAGTCTTCTTCAACACCATAGTTTAAAAGCATCAATTCTTGGGCACTCAGCATTCTTCACAGTCCAACTCTCATATCCATACATGACCACTGGAAAAACCATGGTCTGCCTTGACTAGACGGACGTTTGTCGGCAAAGTAATGTCTCTGCTTTTGAAAATGCTATCTAGGTTGGTCATAACTTTCCTTCCAAGGAGTAAGTGTCTTTTAATTTCATGAGTACAATCACCATCTGCAGTGATTTTGGAGCCCAAAAAAATAAAGTCAGCCACTGTTTCCCCATCTATTTCCCATGTAATTTTTCACAACTCTGAATTATAGGAATTATTTTGCCTTCCCCTAGTTGAAGTGAGGGGCTATGCTTCTCAAGAGATAGAATACACATTCTCTGCATTCAGAAGTCAAGCAATTCTAGCACATACTTACTGTCTTTTCTAGAATACTGTTGTGCATATGGCAGGATGCCAATTAATTTTCTATTTATACTTAAACATAATTACAATGATAAAAGTAAAAATTTCCCACATCTCGGGTAAACTGTATCTTAAGTCTTAAACTCAATAGTCAGTAATAGAGGTTAAACACATTATTGGAAATGTAAATTGACACATAAATCCATTTCATAAAAGCATGTTAATTTTTCAAAAGGAATAATTTTGAATATCACTCATTTTATTGGTATTCAGTAAGGACAGCTTTCAGTGACTTGAGACAGCTGTAATAACCAGGAATGTTTGGCCTTTTTAAATATGAAGAATAAGTGAAGAAACAATGTCACTTAGGAATAATTTTACTAAAATAATGAAGGCTTTAGATGTGTTCAAATAAAGTATTTGTGAAGCACAGTGAAGTAATGTTTTTTGAGGGGAATGGCAAATAAGCTAAAACATTTGTGAACAGGGTTGACTAATAATTCAAACATCACTCCCTCTCTCCACCTCCATAAAAACTTTCTTCACTGACTTTCCTATAAAGAGTAAATCTTTATTCCTTGTGACACTATCCTACTTTTGAATTACGTCCAATGTACCATGTATCACATTTATTTTATTTACTGCCTCTACCTTTCTCACAAGTGGAGAGGGCACTAAGGACAGATATGTCTTTCATTCATTCATCTATTCACTAGTACATCCATCCATCCAGACATTCATCCATTTCTTCTTGTGTTCAGAAGATATCTTTTGAGGCAGTTGGGCAGACAAGTTGAGGCTCATTGTGCATACTTGGAGTTTGAAGTCCATAACTTACAAAATAGGATCCAGGAAATAAAAATGGAGCACACATTTCAGGTAGTTGCCACGGTTCACTACACATTATTTACATGACCCACTCACTGGTCCATCCGTCCCATCTCAGGAAAAACAAAACAGTGAACTCCATATACTCTGAGATGCTCATACGCTAAGCTTCTGCTTTTTTGTGACAAGCACTATCATACTAGAAAATGAAATCCAGAAATACTCAGGATACTTAGAATCCAGAATGTGTACCCTGGCTGTGGAAGGCTTTTCAATATTAGAAACCAAAGGAATTTTCTACATAGTAAACTTGAATTATGCCCTGCATAATTATCATATGTGTGTATTTGATTTCAGGGCCAGAGGCTAGAGAATTTATTGCTATCTATCAAATTGCACTAAGCATTTTGAGAAATTAATTCCTCTCCTCCCGCTGAATCTTATCTTTTTTCACTATTGACCTAATTCAGGGTGAAAGTGACATTTTCTCATGCTTGCTCCTTCTATGATATCTTTGTATGAGTTATAGTGCCCCTTGGAACTCTAGGTGCCTAAAACCTCATTCAGGTACAGTATGGAGACAGCTTTTCAGACATTCTTGTGTCAATTTGAACATTCTGTAATGCCCTTTAATCTGTGTGATGTCTTGGCCATATGTCAAAGTTTCAACCTTTGAATTGAGGATTGCTAGTAAATCTAGAATATATCTTGATGTTTCTCCTCACAGAAAAGAAGTGGATATTTTTGTCTCACAAATAACCACTTACCTTGTTGGTCATGAGAGTTAATAGTAATTCAATTTCTGGCCCAACACTGTGCCTTTAAAGGCACAGAGGTGGCGTCTGTACATCTTTATCTAGCTGACATAACTATTTCTTACTAGACAAAAAATCTGTTAGACATGAAACCTCTGGAATATAAAATATTCAGTGGTTTCAGAATGTGTTTATCTATGTTTCATTTGTCTCCTCTTACTACTACTTTTCAACTGTACGAAACAGACCAACATGCTTTCACAATAAATGTAAAAATTTAATGTGCCTTGGCTATGCAAGGATTCAAAATCATATCCCAAATTCCACCCTTATATCATAAAAACATTTATACAAAACAAACAAAAAAAAACTTGATTTATAAAAAAAGACCTATGTATCCGACACTGTTCTTCAATAAAGTAAAATGCTCCATTTTATGAAAGAAGTTAATTAGATATCAAGAGTACCTTTGAAGCATGGAGCCGTTAATTTTAAAATGTGACTCCATGACAGTGAAATCTGGAAAATAAAATTTAGGAGATTTCAGATAGACTTAAAAGTTCAGAAACCCTGGAGGATATTGAGCAGGAAGTGGCATGAACTGACATGCTTTTGTTGCATAAATTTTAAGGGCAAAGGAAATTTATGGAGGCTATTATAAAATTATTAAAATAATCCATGTCAGAGATGTGAAAAGTGGTTGGGTCCTAGGTTTGTTTTGAAGGTAAAGCAGACAGGATTTACCAATGGATTGGATGTAAGTGAAAGGGAAAAGGAGAAGTCAAGAATTACCACAATCTCTAATGGCTTAAGCAACTGAAAGATAGAGGCTGCCATATTTTACATGGAGAAGATGGTAGAAACAAAAGTTTTTAAGGATAGCTTAGGATTTCAATTTTGGACTCATTGAGTTTGTTGTGGCTATTAAACATGTAAGTGAAGGTGTCAAGTGGGCATCTGAATGTGGGAGTCAAGTTCAGAGTCATGATCTGGACCAGATGTATACATGTGATAACTGCTAGAATATAGCCGGTATTTAAATCCATATGACCCAAAAAGATTACCTAGGGAGTGAAAGCAGATGACATCACCCTTATGGAAGAAAGTGAAGAAGAACTAAAGAGCCTCTTGATGAAAGTGTAAAAAGAGAGTGAAAAAGTTGGTTTAAAACTCAACATTCAGAAAACTAAGATCATGGCATCTGGTCCCATCACTTCATGGCAAATAGATGGGGAAACAGTGACAGACTTTATTTTGGGGGGATCCAAAATCACTTCAGATGGTGACTGCAGCCATGAAATTAAAAGATGCTTGCTCCTTGGAAGAATAGTTATGACCAATCTAGACAGCATGTTAAAAAGCAGAGACATTACTTTGCTGATAAAGGTCCATCTAGTCAAAGCTATGATTTTTCCAGTAGTATGTATGGATGTGAGAGTTGGACTCTAAAGAAAGGTGAGAGCCAAAAAATTGATGCTTTTGAACTGTGGTATTGGAGAAGACTCTTGAGAGTCCCATGGACTGCAAGGAGATCCCACCAGTCAATCCTAAAGGAAATCAGCCCTGAATATTCATTGGAAGTACTGATGCTGAGGCCGAAACTCCAATATTTTGTCCACTTGATGTGAAGAGCTCATCTGAAAAGATCCTGATGCTGGGAAAGATTGAAGGTGGGAGGAGAAGGGGACAACAGAGGATGAGATGGTTGGATGGCATCACTGACTCAATGGGCATGAGTTTGAGTAAACTCCGGGAGTTGGTGATGGACACAGAGGCCTGGCGTGCTGCAGTCCATGGGGTTGCAAAGAGACAGACACGACTGAGCAACTGAACTGAACTGAGGGAGTGAAAGTAGATAGGAAAGTTCAGAGGATGAGAAGTGAAGCACTTTGCAACTTACAGGTTAGAGAAATGAGGGAAAATCAACAAAATGGATTGAGGAGAAACCCGTAAAGTATGTGGACAACTAAAAGAGTGTGGTGTCTTAGGATCCAACAGCACAGTCCAAGGAGAAAGGAATGATCAATGGTACCAAATGCTGCTACTTTAGGTTTAGTGAAGAGAGAGAATTGATCATGAAATCCAAGTTATTGCTGTATAGTTTAGAACATTATTATAAATTTTAAACTACATATATCTGTGGACAATTTTTTTCATAGAATTGGCTATGATCTCAACAAATCCTTTTGTCATTTTCAAATATTCTGAATAACAGAATCTTTTCAAGTATTGCTATAGTCAATATTTAGACTGTGAACTTAACCTATTACAATTAAGATTTTGGTATCAAAGAACAAGCCCTGTGTCTTAGAGAAAGCTACATTATCATGGCTTGTTTCTATCTGGTTAGATTATAGATTTCAGTAACATGAAGAAGAAACTTTTTTTTCCCATAAAATGACCCCCACCCCCCACATTTGCTTGAAGGTTTACTACTGCCTTTTTCAATTTGATTTAAGAAAATTTTCTCTTTTAACTAATTACCCTAGGAACCTCAAGTTTCGGATAGTCCAAATTATTTATATTCAGTATTCCTTTGGCAACTCTAATACATAGAATTAGATGTATATATTTTTCTAACAAATGGTCCTGAGCTATATATAAAATCTCATTTATATAAATGCAACTGTGATGAAACCCTTAAGCATGACATAAATGGTGTATTTAAAACTAGAGATGCTATATAGAATATTTACCCCTATTAAACAGTTAAAATATTGTATAACATAGGTAGAAATTTTCACAATTAGAAATTTAGGGAAAATCACATATTTTAAATTTAGTTTGAAATGCCTATTTTATCTTTTATTATTTGTCAAAACTATATTTATTTGTTCAGTCATATCAGTAATGAAATACATACATTTGCTTGTTTTTATTTTCTTCTTTGGGAGACATGGCTACAAATGGAGAAGTGAGTCACTTGAATATTTTATGCAAGAATAAATTTTGTAGATGCAACTAGAGATTATCATAGTAAGTGAAATAAGTCAGAAAGAGAAAAACAAATACCATATGATATTACTTAAATGTGGAATCTAAAATATGACACAAATGCACCTATCTATGAAACAGAAATAGAGTCAGAGACATAGAGACTAGGCTGGTGGTTGCCAAGGGAAAGTGGGGTGGAAAAAAGTTGGATTGGGATTTGGGACTAGCAGATGCAAACTGGTATGTATAGAACAGATAAACAAGGTCCAATTGTATAGCACAGGGAACAATGTTCAGTATCCTGGGTCAGCAGATGCAAACTGGTGTGTATAGAACAGGTAAGCAAGGTCCAGCTGTACAGCACAGGGAACTTTGGTCAATATACTGAGATCATACATAATGGAAAAGAATGTGTAACTGAGTCACTTTGCTGTAAAGCATTAATTCACATAACATTGCAATTGAACTATACGTCAATTAAAAATGAATTTAAAAAAGAATAAATTTTGTAACCTCAAACAATGTTAAAATATGCTTTACTTTTATCTGTTGTTGTCAATTTGTGTAATTAGGGCATGGAGACACAGGGCAGAGGACTACATATATGTAAATAATTAATTATAACATGGAAGACCTATTGTATTGCTATGGGCAGCATTTTATAATATTCCAGTTGATATCTGACCTTAGGTTCCTCCACTGAGGAATCAGTATAGAAAGGTAAGGCCTTATTTCAGGGCTCCACCCAAAGCTACTAATGATTCCACTTTCAAAAGATTTCCTCCACAGATTTTCCACTGCCTTCACAGGAGCTCTGAAGCACTTGGGATGAGACACAATTTCCTTTATTTACGGGAAGTGTTGCTAAGTTGGGGCCTCTATACTTACCATGACATTTTGCTTCAGAAAGATAGCAGAAAGAAAAATAACCAAGACTTTTGGCAGATGGTTTCTGCATGATTATACAGCAGAGTTACCTGAGAAGTGATGTGTCCTAGGAGAATAGCAAGAGTAGAAACAGGATACTTACAAGGTAATAATTGTTTCTAGATATTCTAGACAACTTTTAATAGAGGAATTTCGAACTTTATTTCAAATACCATTGTTATAATACTTTAAATAAACTGTTGCACAAATATGAGGTAGTATTAAATTATGGTTTCCTATGAATAAGGCAATGACTCATTAAGTCAACTGACTACTCTTGATTTCAGCTACATCTGAGAAATGACACGAGAGGCCAATCAGGAGACCAAAATCAACATAGCAAAAAAATTAAATTTCTTCCCATTTGAATCTTCTATTTGCTCTAAAAATGCATAGAAATATTTCATTGCTTAAGGAAGAACTTCTACACAGATATTTGGAAAACCCAAGGATTATCCTTCCTTTGTATTGTTGTGCATGTTTTGCTACATGTCAATACTACTTAGCTCAAATTATTCTGCCCTGGAGGACATTTGGGTTTAATTTGGGGATTTCCAAAGAAATTATTAGCAACAAAAAATAAATTGTGAAAATGACAGTCTTTTTTTTCCACTGCTATTGCTAAGTCACTTCAGTCATGTCCAACTCTGTGTGACCCCATAGACGGCAGCCCACCAGGCTCCCCTGTCCCTGGGATTCTCCAGGCAAGAACACTGGAGTGGGTTGCCATTTCCTTCTCCAATGCATGAAAGTGAAAAGTGAAAGTAAGGTCACTCAGTCGTGTCCGACCCTCAGTGACCCCATGGACTGCAGCCTTCCAGGCTCCTCTGTCCATGGGATTTTCTAGGCAAGAGTACTGGAGTGGGGTGCCATTGCCTTCTGCATTTTTTCCATAAAGAATTAATAAAATTGAAGATGACATTTAAAATTTCTATTTAAAAGAAATTCAACTCATATATTTTATTTTTACAGTAACATGAAATAATACTTATTTTTACCATAATTATTAAAAGTACAAAAATAATTGCTAAAAGGATAAAATTGTGTATTTAAATAAACTCTTCATCTGTCATTTACTTAACTCTAGATCTAGTACAAGAGTTCATACTACATAGTGGAAAAGAAAAAAAAAAGGAATTTGATCTACATAGTGATAAGACCAGATTTTCTTGAACACAACTGAGAGTGATTATACTAACATAGTTCAGTTCAGTTCAGTTGCTCAGTTGTGTCCGACTCTTTGGGACCCCATGGACTGCAGCAGGGCAGGCCTCCCTGTCCATCACCAACTCCCAGAGTTTACTCAGACTCATGAGTCAATGATGCCATCCAACCATTTCATCTTCTGTTGTCCCCTTCTCCTCCCACCTTCAATCTTTCCCAGCATCAGGATCTTTTCAGATGAGCTCTTCACATCAAGTGGACAAAATATTGGAGTTTCGGCCTCAGCATCAGTACTTCCAATGAATATTCGGGACTGATTTCCTTTAGGATTGACTGGTGGGATCTCCTTGCAGTCCAAGGGACTCTCAAGAGTCTTCTCCAACACCACAGTTCAAAAGCATCGATTTTTTGGCTCTCACCTTTCTTTAGAGTCCAACTCTCACATCCATACATGACAAACGGAAAAACCATAGCTTTGACTAGATGGACCTTTATCAGCAAAGTAATGTCTCTGCTTTTTAACATGCTGTCTAGATTAGTCATAACTATTCTCCAAGGAGCAAATGTCTTTTAATTTCATGGCTACAGTGATTTTGTGATCATCATTTGCAGTGATTTTGGAACCCTCCCCCAAATAAAGTCTGTCACTGTTTCCACTGTTTCCCCATCTATTTGCCATGAAGTGATGGGACCAGATGCCATGATCTTAGTTTTCTGAATGTTGAGTTTTAAGCCAACTTTTTGACTCTCCTCTTTCACTTTCATCAAGTGGCTCTTTAGTTCTTCTTCATTTTCTGCCATAAGTGTGGTGTCATCTGCATATCTGAGGTTATTGATATCATTAACATAACTTTTAAAAATCTAAATGGCTAGAAAATATATAAAGACAAAAATTAAGATTACTTACTGAAGAGACTACCAAATGTACTCAAAATAGATTTATTTAACCTCTCCTACATTGTTATTTAATTTAATAAAATAAAATTTAATAAAATTTAAATCACATTAGCACTGAGAGAAATGACTTGTACTAATTGAAGAACCAATGGAAACTTCTAAGTCACTGGTGTGATGAATGACACATTTGACTGGAGATGAATTGCCTAATGAGCATTTGGAAGTTACTAAAAAATATCAAAATTATGTGATAGAGCAGAGATAACACATACAAATGAGAATACACAATTATTCAGTGACCCAAATCCACCTGTAAAATTATCTTTTTTCCTAGAAAAATATGTGAATAAACTAATCCTAGTTTCCTTGAAATACAAAAATGACTAAAAGCATTTTAGTCTTTTAACTAGACTTCTGGAGAGAAGGAAGAGAAGACTAAAGAGAAGAAAGAATTACAATGAGAGGAGAAAGTTACACATAGCAAGAGAGAAGACTAAAAGGAGACAGAAAATGAGGTGGAAAACTCTCAAGTGTGCCAGATACAGAGTTCTAAGTGAAAGAGTCAGGAGAGTACCAAAATTTAGGAGGAAAACACAGGGGAAATCTAAGTAGTTTCAAGATCAGTTTAAGATCAGTCAGTGTTGTTTATTTGGACTTTGTACTTTTGAGAGCATAATTGATAAGCACTGTTTATAATAATAAAGATGGTGATGATTAGAGCTAACCTTTCAAAACATTTACTGTCTGAGGAACTGCACTGAGTACTTTACATGTATTGTCTCTTAGAATATTTACAATAACTGTATAAGAGTCTACAGATGAATAAACTAATATTCAAAGAGATTAGGAAATTTGTTCTTGGCCACAAGGCTAGTACGAGTTTATAAAGAGAGATTACACAAAACCTGGGTCATTATGCTTTTGTTACATCTCTCCAAAGGTTCTTCAAAGGAAAGGGCCTGTCCTAAAATAAATAATAAATTTAACCCATGTATTTTTTTTTTTTTTTCTTTTAGAATGTTGAAGCACTCATGCCTCTAGCTTTGGTTGACAACAGAATTACAGATCAGAGCCAAATGTTTGCACACCTCTTTTATAAAGTATCCCTGAGGTTTATACCTGAAGGATGTTTGTAAACAGGAGGGGAGGCAGGGCAAATAGGCACTCAGCTTTGCAAAATGATGATAGGAAGAAAGGCAAAGGAGGGAAAAGCAAGGGAGAAGAGGACAAAAAGAAGGAAACCAAGGCAGTGAAGCGAAAGTTAAAAAAAAAAAGATATTGAAAATTATTTGAATGGTAGAGATATTCTCTAATAAGAAGAGGCTTGCATAACTGAAGTTTGATACCAACAGTGCATAGTTATGTGAGATAGAGAATGTCTATGAAATAATAGCAAATACCTAATACATAAATTAGACACTTTCCTAACTTTTAAGAGTATTAATCAGTTTAAAGGAAATAAATACTATAAACTGGGTCCTACTATGATTCTTACTTAACAGAGGAGGAAACAGTATCTCAAAAAGACAGCCATCAAAGAGGCAAAGCTGGGATATTAAAACTGGGTTGGTTTCAGAGTTCATGGTCTAAAAAGGCCCTATAAAATATAAAAATGCAAATATTAATTACTGCCAATAAATCTCTTTATTCCCTCCACTCAAGCATAGTAGGTTTGAGTGGGGCTAGACCAATTCTTTTCAAATATTAATATGTATGTAAGTCACTTACAGACCTTGTTATAATCCAGATTCTGATTGATAAATCTCGAGTGGGGCCTAAGATACTGCATGTCTAATAACCTCTGTTAAAAAATAATTAAAGAAGACATTTTAGGCAATACAAACAATCTGTAACACTTCATGAAACAGATTGTCCTTTGGGAGAATGGCAAAACAGAGTATAAGGCAGAAAGCTTTTATATGATAAAGAATAAAGAACAAGAAAGAGACAAGAGAAAATATCTGATTGCCTGGGGGCCACAGATCAACTTTGTTTAGAGTAAGAAGGAACAGGGAAATAAGTATAGAGCCCAGAGTCGGCTTGGTGTTTGGGGATTGGCTGACTGGATATACTGCACTTCTGGTCAAGTGGAACACTACTATAAAGGCCTGAAAGTTATTTAAGTTTCAGTTTGCTGATGTGGCAGCCGCTGACAGGAGCAGCTCCATCTTGGTTCTAGAGAGTTTTGTTCAACAGTTCCTATTTGATTCTGATGCTGTTGGTCCCGACACCAACACTATGTCATGAGGATTTAAAACCCTTCTGTAGGCTCCTGAAAGGAATGGGGTGAGGGTAATGTGAAATGACAGGGAAAATGGTAAGGAAGGATTCGAGCACCAAGATGCAATTAAAACACACAATAATTCATAGATCTTTAGAGATGAGGTTATCACATTGAGTAATTTATTCTAAGAATAAAGTCATGCTTGAAGGGACCTCATTGGTTAACACAGCAAGTTCCTCAGCCTTTGTTTATTTTGCTGCAGCAATTCTGAAAGATGTCACTCTCATGGTATGACTTAACAATTAAGGAGGATTAATCATGCCTACTTTTTAAAAAAAGGATTTGAGAACCTTGTCTTTTAATCTTCATTAAAATATATTTCTGATTTGAAGAAATGTGGTTATAAAGGAAAGGAAAGGGTGTTGTATTAGAGTTCTTCAGAGAAACAGATGCCTCCCCCCACCCCACAACACAGACATCTATGCATACACATGCTCACATACAAAGAAATTTATTATAAGGAAATGGTTTCGGCAATCGTAGAAGCTAAGAAAGTCCCAAGATCTGCAGTGGACAAGTTGGAGACCTAGGATTGAGAAGGCTTAAATTCCAGTGCAAAAGCAAGCAGATTTGAGACCCAAGAAAAACTGCTGTTTTCAGTTTGAGTTCAAAGTCCAAAAGAAACCCATGTTGCAGCTCTAAGCAGTCAGTCAGGTGGGAGGAGTTTGCTCTTATTCTGGAGAGGGTTAGACTTTCCCTTCTATGCACGCCTTCAACTAACTGAATGAGAAGGACCCACGCTGGGGAGGACAATCTGCTTTACTTAGTCTACTGATTCAAATGTTAATTTCATCTAAAAACAAAACAAAACAAAAAAACCCTTACAGACACACTCAGCATAACCTTTGATCTGAGTACCTTGTGGCCCAGTCAAATTGCCACTAAAATCATTCATCACAGGCTTTGGAAATTTGGCTTAATATATTAGAGACAGTTTATGAAGAAATTTGTCAGTTTTGTAGACACACTTAAGTCTTGGATGAACCAAGGCTATAAACATCCTGACAAACCATACCTGTCTAATTCCATGACTTGTGAGCCGTCAGCCCTGGGAACATATTCTTGTTCTTCAGGTGCCCAACAGGCTATGCTGTGCATTAATTTACTGTTAAGAGTGCTAGGGCGGGGATGATTATGCTGGTGACAATGATTTACTTGCCTCTTTCTGTGAAGAAAAATAAATATAGTAACCTTAGTTTAGCAATAAGTTGAAACACAAATTATTCATAATCCAGTAGCTATTTAAGTCTCAGTTTTCCTACCTCGAAGCTCTTTGACTTTATAGGAAAGTTACCTCACCTCTGAAATTGTAGTTTATGCCTCTTATAATGTGGAAGATAAATAGAACCTTTACCTTGTGATAATTAATTGATACAGTACATAAGAAGGCCCCATCCCAGTGTCTAGTACTTAATAAAATATTAGCAAATGCCACCAATTGCTGCTATCATTTCTAATTTTTTTTATAAAATAAAGTACTCTTCTCATATTTAGCATATATGGCATATGCTTTCTTTAATATATGCTTCACATTTGAAAAAAGTCCTCAAAGAACTTCTACCTGAAGAAAACATATTAAGTTGTTATATTCACTAGTAAGAAAGATCTTTTTGAATAAATTTCTAATGTGTTATATAGTATTTTACATGGATATTTTATAACCAGCTCTTTAATAATATCTCATTGTTAGTATGTACTTTGCATTTAACAAACTTATACTTGTGTGTAGATTCTTTTATCCCTTACTCTTGCCATTAGTGATTTAATTCTGTTCATTCTGCTTCTGAAGGGAAAATCATAATGATAAACTTGAAATGAATAAGAATATGTGATTTAGGATAACTTTGTGTTTGGCATTATTTAACCATGACTATTCTTGCTACAGAGAAAGCAATGGCACCCCACTCCAGTACTCTTGCTTGGAAAATCCCATGGGCGGAGGAGCCTGGTAGGCTGCAGTCCATGGGGTCGCTAAAGTCGGACACGACTGAGCGACTTCACTTTCACTTTTCACTTTCATGCATTGGAGAAGGAAATGGCAACCCACTCCAGTGTTCTTGCCTGGAGAATCCCAGGGACGGGAAGCCTGGTGGGCTGCCGTCTATGGGGTCGCACAGAGTTGGACACGACTAAAGCGATACAGCAGCAGCAGCAGCATTCTTGCTTAAGAATTCTGAGGATGAAGACTGCCAATTTGTTGAAAAGAATAATTATCATGTTAAATTCCTCATGAAATATCCTATAGATTATAATTAAAATGTTAAGCTAATGACATATTATATTTCTGCTCTTCTGTTAAATTTATCAGTTAATATGGCACAAGATATTTACTGATAAGAACTGATTTACTTTGGCGTCTTAGCAATATTCCAATGTGGCACTGAGTTTTTGTCAGAATGCCCTAGAACTCTAAATATTTGACAGTAACTATTGTTTTATCAGAGCTTCCCTTGTGACTCAGATGGTAAAGAACCTGCCTGCAATGTAGGAGATGTGGGTTCAATCCCTGGCTTGGGAAGATCTGGAGGAGGAAATGGCAACCCACTCCAGTATTCTTGCCTGGAGAATCCCAGGGATGGAGGAGCCTGGTGGGCTACAGTCTATAGGGTCGCAAAGAGTTCGCTGAGCCGCTTTCACATCACATTATTCTATCAATGACTTTTAATTATAAAGGAAGTCTGTATCTACTCATTTGGCATTTAACAAAAGACATTGCTACATTGTAACCAAGTCCTGTGTTCTTGCCTGGCAAATCCCATGGACAGAGGAGCCTGTCAGGGCTACAGTGCATGGGGTCACAAAGACTTGGATACGACTTAGCAACTGGGCAACGACAACAACTGATCCTTCAAGAAAAGAGCGGAGTGAGATATATATCTGAAAGCAGTCCTATGGTTGAGGACTGAAAAGTGGATGACGAGCTAGGGGTTTCAAATTCCAGTTGGCCTAGGCAACTCTCTTACATTTTGACGTTGAATAAAAACTTCATTATGTGCCTAAATGTCCCCCATTTTAAAGAGATAGATCATTATCAACAGCATACACTGGGAATGTAAACCTACCTTCCTAGCTACCTAAGTTCCTTGGTTTAAAAAGAAAACATGTATTTTATGAAGACTAAATCCCTAGTGAGATTACAAGAAAGTCTCTGGACCACAAATGTTGAAACCATTTGAAGATAGTCATATATGGATTGATGAAGGAAATCATGGCCCTAAATTCATAAATGAATGTCTACTTAGGAGGATTTCTGTGGCTTTAGGTGCAGTTCATTCATGTCTTAAGGACAGTGATCTTAAAAGAAAGAGGATAGTCTTAGGACAAGGATATTGAACTGTATATATTCATGTGGAGAGCACAGATAAGATCCCTCCCATACCCAGGCTCCAATCGTTAAGATGAACTGTTTTCTCATGAGGTGAAACACGGAGTCTGAGCATTTGGATTCACTGCCCCAGACATTCAGTGTCCCAGAAGGAAGCAATCTCCAAAACAGAAGATAAGCTATTGTCTCAATTTTCCAATAGAATATTCAACTTGTCTACATTGTCACAGGGGACAAAATCAGTATTCACAAAAAGGGAAATGCGTATTCTCAAAATGATATATTGAACAAATCAGTGTCGTGAACTATTTGAAGAATGCAGTGAAAGAGAGAGACAACAAGGGCTATTCCCAAGACAATCCACTGAATAGACGATGTTAAAATTGTGTGTCTACAAGAAAAGAACAGTTAGAGATCCTAGAGATAAAAAAAATAAGATCATTAAAATTAGGGTTTGAAAGAAGGGCTAAAAGGAATAGTTATAGATGCTGAGTAAATTGTTAATTGAAAACTGAACTCTAGGCACCTCCCAGAACAAGTTAAAGAGGTTGGCAGTGTGGCATGAAAGTTAAAGGAAGTGGAGGAAATCTCTAAAAGTTTCAACATACCTCTAGGAGGAGTTTCAGAAGGGAGTAACAGAGAAAAATGGTAGACAAGAAACAAATAAATCATAGAAGACATTTCCCAGGACTGAAGAAAGATTAAAAGGCATCAACTTTTGAAAAAGGAGGTTGAACATTGTCCTGAGCAAGTGAGTGAAGTATTAGGCCACAACAAACAAAAGGAGATATTCCTAATAGTTTTCAGAAAGGAAAATCAGGTTACCTACAAAAAATAAAAATCAGTTTTGGCATCAGATGTCTGATCATTAAGACTAGTTGTTAGAACACAGTGAAGCTGTATCATCAAAGCACTAACAAGAAATTACATTGGACCTCATTTCTCATGCCCAGGAAAACATTAGCATTCAGGTGAAATGGAAAAATAGATATGTCTCCAGAGTTTACCCACTCTCAGGCCTTACTTGATATAATTACATAAGTATGCACACCAATAAAATGAAAACTGAATTAAAGGCTGAGGATGATGTATTCTTGGAAGTGTGGTGGACAACAGCAACAACAAATGAACTGTAAAATCAATCTGTGGTTAAGTCTAAGCTACTACTGATGCATAACATTAAAACAACACAAGGCAATGACTAACAACTAACATCTTGGTAGTTTTACCACAGGAGTACATGTATATGCCTAAATGTGTACAGGTATGAGTGTGGAGTGGGGGATTTAAAGGCCCAAGAAGACTCTGATCCTGTTTAATGTGAAGTCAAAGACTGATTAACGGTAGATTTTGATAGAAAATATAATATTAAATGAGTGTGAAAAGTTTTAGCATAACCACTGATCAAGATCGAAATAGAATATTTCCAAACTATTGAGGTACAAGAGCCAAAATACTTCAAACTGACTAGAAGAAACCACACAGAAGATATTCTATAGGATACACATAAAATAGGATGGCTAGAACTAATGGAAATAAGTTGGTATTCACAATAAAAAAAAGTGGACTGCTTAATTCCCACAAGTCAATAAACCTTACGTGGGATAAAATTATAAACTTGGTTATTGGTTTTTAATAGGCAGAGTTAGTCCAGGAAAATCTCATTTTATACCTGGTGCTATATTTTCTTCATAAAAGTTCTGTACCTTGGGGAAGTATTAAACAGCTTATGAAAGAGAGGAAAGTTTCAATATTTGCACATTAGCAAGGTCATTCTGGCAATATATGAAGGAAGGATTGAAGAAAAGGACAGTTAAAATACTCTAGAAGTTCTGAAGTTATTGTTTCACTCAAAGATCAACTAAGACAGTATATTGAATCACAGTAATACTGAGTTCCATGAAAACAATTCTGTTAAATTCTATGGTAGAAAAGTATGGTATGTGGCTAAGTGCTGTGCTGTACTTAGTCACTCAGTCATAACTGATTCTTTGTGACCCCATGGACTGTAGCCCGCCAGGCTTCTCTGTCCATGGGATTCTCCAGGCAAGAATACTGGAGTGGGTTTCCATGCCCTCCTCCAGGGGATCTTCCCAACCCAGGGATCAAACCCAGTTCTCCTGCATTGCAGGTGGATTCTTTCCCATCTCAGCCAGGAGGGAAGCCCAAGAATACTGGAGTGGATAGCCTATCCTTTCTCCAGGCTATGATATATGAAGAGGGACTATAACGACCTGTGGGTAAAGAAAATTTCCCGGAGAATGTAACTTTAGATTGTTTCCTTCATAATTCACAAGGATTAGTTGGGGGACATGGGGTTGAAGAAGAAAGCAGAGTGCCCTGGGAAAGGGAATAGGACATGGAAAGAAACATGGTTCTGGAACAGAAAAATTACCACTGTAATGGTAGGAGAGATAGGCAGAGTTTCAG
Organism: Bos mutus; assembly: GCF_027580195.1. Taxonomy (NCBI): domain Eukaryota; kingdom Metazoa; phylum Chordata; class Mammalia; order Artiodactyla; family Bovidae; genus Bos; species Bos mutus. The sequence continues at coordinate 126,867,656 of NC_091618.1, forward strand.
TTAAGGATTTTTTTACCTTAAATTTATTGACGCATAGTTGATTTGCAATGTTGTGTTTCTTCTGTGTAGCACAGTGAATCAGTTATGCATATACATATATCCACTGTTTATTAGATTCCTTTCCAATATAAGTCATTATAAAGTAGCGAGTAGTTTCCTGTGCTATATAGAAGGTCGTTATTAGTTATCTATTTTATATATAGTGTGCATGTATGTCAATTCCAATTTCCCAATTTATCCCTGCTCTTCTTTTCCCCTTGATAATGATAACTTTGACATTGCCAAAGAATGCTCAAACTACCACACAATTACACTCATTTCACACACTAGTAAAGTAATGCTCAAAATTCTCCAAGCCAGGCTTCAACAGTAAGTGATCCATGAACTTCCACATGATCAAGCTGGTTTTAGAAAAGGCAGAGGAACCAGAGACCAAATTGCCAAAATCCTCTGGATCATAGAAAAAGCAAGAGAGTTCCAGAAAAACATCTATTTCTGCTTTGTTGACTATGCCAAAGCCTTTGACTGTGTGGATCACCAAAAACTGTGGAAAATTCGGAAAGAGATGGGAATACCAGACCACCTGACCTGCCACTTGAGAAACCTGTATGCAGGTCAGGAAGCACAGTTAGAACTGGACATGGAACAACAGACTGGTTCCAAATAGGAAAAGGAGTATGTCAAGGATGTATATTGTCACCCTGCTGATTTAACTTAGATGCAGATTACATCATGAGAAACACTGGGCTGAATGAAGCACAAGCTGGAATCAAGATTGCTGGGAGAAATATCAATAACCTCAGATATGCAGATGACACCACCCTTATGGCAGAAAGTGAAGAAGAATTAAAGAGCCTCTTGATGAAAGTGAAAGAGGAGAGTGAAAAATGTTGGCTTAAAGCTCAACATTCAGAAAACGAAGATCATTGTATCTGGTCCCATCACTTCATGGCAAATAGACGGGGAAACAGTGGAAACAGCGGCTGACTTTTTTTTTTTTTTTTTTTTTTTGCGGGCAGTGGGGGGAGCTCCAAAATCACTGCAGATGGTGCCTGCAGCCATGAAATAAAAAGATGCTTACTCCTTGGAAGAAAAGTTATGACCAACCTAGACAGCATATTCAAAAGCAGAGACATTACTTTGCCAACAAAGGTCCATCTATTCAAGGCTATGGTTTTTCCAGTAGTCATGTATGGATGTGAGAATTGGACTATAAAGAAAGCTGAGAGCCGAAGAATTGATGCTTTTGAACTGTGGTGTTGGAGAAGACTCTTGAGAGTCCCTTGGACTGCAAGGAGATCCAACCAGTCCATCCTAAAGGAAATCAATCCTGAATGTTCATTGAAAGGACTGATGTTGAAGCTGAAATTCCAACACTTTGGCCACCTGATGCAAGGAACTGACTCATTTGAAAAGACCCTGATGCTGGGAAAGATTGAAGGCAGGGGGAGAAGGGGATGACAGAGGGTGAGATGGTTGGATGGTGTCATCGACTCGGTGGTCATGAGTTTGGGTAAACTCCGGGAGCTGGTGATGGACAGGGAGGCCTGGCGTGCTGCAGTCCATGGGGTCACAAAGAGTTGGACATGACTGAGCGGCTGAGTTGAACAGAAATGAAAAATGATAGCTTATGGTGAATGATGTCAGAGTCGTGATCTCTGAAGATATAGCTTTGGGACCAGGGACCAGGCTTGATCACTCTAGAGCTTTTGTGTAGCAGAGTTTTATTATAGAATGAAAAGGGACTGAGAAAGCTTCTGACATAGCATCAGAAGGGGGACGGAGAGTGCCCCCCTCGCTAGTCTAAGCAGGGGCAGTGGTGGTGGTTTAGTCACTACTTCGTGTCCAACTCTTGTGATCCCATGGACTGGGAACCTTCCAGGCTCCTCTGTCCATGGAACTCTCCAGGCAAGAATACTGGAGTGGGTTGCCATTTCTTTCACTTTTTAAATTAGTTATTATAATAAATCAAAAGAATGTCTCAAGGTTGTAAACATTTTGCCAGACCCACTCTCACAATTTACATTTTAAGATGACAGGATTAGTCACAAAGTTTTCAGGAGTGAGAAACTGTCCTCAAACAGGATACATTGTTGTTATATAATCCTTAGTATAGAGTTTAAACTGACTTGTTTTTTGTGTAGTCATTAGTTCCGGACTTAAAGAAAAAAACGTTTTATGTGACTAAGACTAAGGAACCTAGAGAGAGAAAAAAAAAAAAGACGTTTGTCCTTTCCTCCTCCTTGAGAGTTTCAGACCCCCATCTCCTCTTCGAGAGCCCCAGACCCTCTCTCCTCCTTGGGAAGTCCGGACTTCTTATCAAAGTGTTAGTTGCTCAGTCGTGCCAGACTGTTTGCAACCCCATGGATTGCAGCCCACTAGGCTCCTCTGTCCATGGGATTTTCCAGGCAAGGATACTGGAGTGAGTTGCCATTTCCTTCTCCAGGGGATTTTTCCGACCCAGGGATTGAACCCAGGTCTCCTGCACTGCAGGGAAATTCTTTACTGACTGAGCTACAAGGAAGCCCTAAGGAATTGAGAGAGGAATTGAGTCTCTCAGTAACCATAAGTTTATTGTCTACATCTGTAGAAAAAATTGTGCTTTGAAAGTAATGAGAAGTAATTGTAGGTTTTAAAGCAGAGGAGGGTTGATAAGAATAGAATTATGTCTTTAAAAAAGACCCCCTAGTTTCTATGTAAAGAATAGACAGTTAAGAGGATATGTCAGCAGGAAATTTGAAGTCTAGGTGAGAAAAGATGGTGACTTAGATCAGGATGGTGGTTAATGAGATGGAAAGTAGACATATTTGTAAGTACAGAATAGAATCAACAGAAATTGGTGGCGTTGGGGTTTGAGTATGCTAGTTTTCTATTGCATAACAAATTACCAATTTAACAACCTAATACCCATTTGCTTGCTCACAGTTCTGTAGGTCAGAAGTCCAGCATGTTGTGGCTGGAAATTTTATTTAGGAATCACAAGGCTGAAATCAGGGATTTCTTAGTTCTTATTTGGAGTTTCTAGGGAAAATGCACTTCCAAGCTCACTCAAGTTGTTGGCAAAACAACTTTTCTCAGGGTTCTAAAATTGAGGCCCCATATTTTACTGCCTGTCAGTTGGGGACTGTTCTTAGCAACCAGAAGGTGCTTGAATTCCTTGCCAAGTAACAACTGTATTTTGAAACCTACAGTACAGAATCTCTCTCCTGTGGAGTGTCCCTCTACACTTCAGATCACTTTTGGCGCAAAGTTCCTATCCTTGTGAGGATGGTCTCCCTTTCTCACAGTCAACTGTGCCACACAATACAGCATAATCATGGAACTAATATCTCATTATACTAACTGGTTCTTCCACAGTCTCAGGAAGGAGATTTGAAAAGGGCCTGGGTCATCTGGGACATTTTAGAATTCTACCTGCCACAGTGAGATTTAGGGACACATCAAGGATAACAGCAAACCTCTGGCCTTGGCTCATTGATTAAATGATGGTGACATTTTCTGGGATATCATTTGATAGCATGAGTCAGTGTGGGACATTTTTGAATGTGAGAACATTTGTCTATAGAAGCGTTCAGGTGGTCATATTGGTATGAATATGTGAATCAAGTGCTTGGAATGCTAATGTGCATTATGAATATTCAAGTGTATACAACCTTTTCCAAACACATTTGATTAAAGAAACTTGATTTCACAGAGCTTTGAAGGACTAGTGCTATATGGGGAAAATCACCTTGAGGTATACTTTAGAAGAGTGAATACAAGGAAAGTCATCAGTCACAGGGAGACCAAAGATTATATGTCTATAAAGGAAATGAAGCAGAGATGCTATGCTCTATCACAAGAAGTTTGCAAGGATACTGTATAATTTAGACAAGAAGTAATCTCTCAAGAAGTTTATTGTCTTTTGCATTATCTTGGTTTATAAAGTAAATATAGTTCCAGAGTTTATTTCACTGGATGAGTTTGAATACCATAAAATTTTCCGAGATTTTAGAGTGAAAGAAATTTTTGGCTTTTTTCTTTCCCTTTTAGGAAGCTCATATTTGTTATTTAGTATGGCTTTTTATATGTAATTGCTGACAATTAATGGAAATATGCTGAAGTGAAAACAGAAAAACAATCCTAAAGGATACGTCTTGTTAATTAAGAGAAATGTATAATGAGTGATATGGAACAAAAGAAACCAAGTAAGAAGAAACAAGAGTTCAGGGATCTGTTTACTCCCCTTAAGTCAGTAAAGTTTATGTAGGAAAGAAAAATAATACACACAGATAAAGGAGAGGATGTCCAACAATACTTGAAGTGATGTTGGCTTTTATGAGTATATGAGCCATGAAAGTCCATGGGGATGTAAATTGTATGATTTATATCCTTTACACATCTGAATACAAATAATAGATGGTATCAGGGAGAGTGAAAGTGCACCCTTGATAGGAATATAATGCGGCAAGGAAAAATGAACAAGTTCTCAATCCCCCAAACAAAGAGATGTTTTCTTCAATTAGAATTAGATAAAGTCAGTTAACATTCAAAAATTGTAAATCCAATGACTGTGTTCAATGTAATTCTTCTGTGCTTTATGAGGAAAACATTTAAAAATTAACAATATATATATGGTCATAGTTTTTCCTCTGTCATATCATGGATGTTGTTGGCTCAGATGGTAAAGAATCTGCCTGCAATGTAGGAGACCTGGGTTTGATCCCTGGGTTGGGAAGATCTCCTGAAGAATGGAATGGCTACCCACTCCAATGTTCTTGCCTGGAAAATTCCATGGAGAGAGGAACCTGATGGACTACAGTCCATAGGGTCAAAACTGAACGACTAACACCTATACTTTTCACTTTCATCATGGATGCTAAGCAAACAAGCAATACAAAATCATGTGATTTGTGACTCTTCAGTCTCTGACTCATGTCCAATTATTTGTGACCCCATGGAGTGTAGCCCACCAGGCTCCTGTGCCCATGGGATTTCCCAAGCAAGAATACTGGAGTGGGTTGCCATTTCCTTCTCTAGGGGATTTTCCCAACCCAGGGATCAAACTTGCATCTCCTATGTTGGCTGGTGGATTCTTTACCACTGAGCCACCAAGGAAGCCCAGTTTATGACTCTATTATTCTTAAAAGCCAATGAATTGAGAAGTGTTGAAAATTAGTTTATATTAGATAGCCACACTTTCGTTATAAAACTAGAAAAAGGTATGTGAATTCACAAAGTTATTTTTCACAGTTCTGGGGTTTATGTCTGTAGATGACTACTGTCGTATTTCACTAATGTGTCATTCACAAGTAGAATTGGTCATGACTTTGTTGAATGAGTAGTCTATACCTGTCTGCCTAAGCACCATTGGTAGGCTCTATCCATGTTAAAGGAGGTGATGCTGTTGATTCAATTTCATTTTATTGAATCAAGTAATCAAAAATCCTGCAAGCAGTTTTAACTCCTGGGTTAATGTGTGCCCAACTTTTTCCTTCTTAACAGAAGACTAGTATTTCTGTGTCTTAATGAGTTGTGACAAATTAGATTAACTGAGACTCTTTCTCCTTTTTCAACAATTGAATAATTTGATAATAATTTAGGCCTTAGTGTTTCTGTAAGTATATTGACCTGGGCAAGAAAAGAACAAAAAATGGAAAATATGTCAAAGATTTTGAGACCAGCAGATTATATTGAATTACTGATGTGAATCATCCTGTAGACAGGTCTCTATTTTATAGCTTAGAAAGATGCTTTAAGCAGGAAGGTCAATGCTTTGGTATTTATGTTGTTGTGGGTGTGCAAACCTTGTAGAAACAGTAGTTTTATCAATGTTATCTTCTTTGAACAGGTGCTATTCAGTGTGGGTAGAAAAAGATTGTGGCCTCAGGTAACTACAACTTGTGTTTCAATTGTTGAAGCTGCATTTACAATTTGTCTAAACTTATGAAATATTCTTAGTCTTTAAGGCCTAGATTTCTTTGCACTGAATTTGGAGCTCAAAGGTTGCTATAGGAAATAAAAAATAGAGGAGGAGAGCCAGGAATATAGTTATGTACAATAATGATCATTATTAGAGACCAGTTTTTTATCTTCAATATACCATGCTTCTCATTCTACACAGTTTTCCTGGGTAATTATGTGTAAATCTAAACCATACATATTTTTATAATATTCAAATTTATATCTTAGACCCAGAGTGCTAAGATTCAGACTCTTATTTGCAATTTATAAATTTTCATTTCTTTATAAACACCTTTTCTTTTTCTAAAAAATTAATAGTAACAATGTTTTTTTTTGTTGTTGTTGTTATTTATTTGTTTGTCTGTTTTGGTTAGAGGAAAGGCCCAGTCCATCTTATGAACAGTATCCAAAGTTTTCTAGAATGTTCATTGAGATATCCCACTCGGGGTAACAGAACTGCATCTTCATGCCTACATATAGCTTTTTAAAAAATATTCTGTCTATATATTTTCTTTCATACTAGAAAACCTGGATCTCTTATGATTTCCTTAAGTCCTTCACCATTGTACTCAGTCACTGTCATTTGTTCAATGATGCATCTGTGGTTTTTTTTTTTTATAACCAAAGAAAATCTCAAGAGTTTTGTGAAATTTCGGTATAAAAATGAAGCTCCTGTTTTATATATGTTTAGAATTGCAAGATTGTGAGAGTGGAGCTCTGTCACTACATCATTGCTGTTCAAAGACTAAGTCGTATCTGACACTTTGCTGCCCCATGGACTACATCATGCCAGGCTTCCCTGTCCTTCACTATCTCCTGGAGTTTGCTCAAACTCACATCCATCGAGTCAGTGATGCCATCCAAACATCTCAACCTCTGTCACCCCCTTCTCCTCCTGCCCTCAATCTTTCCCAGCATCAGGGTGTTTTCTAATGAAGTCAGCTCTTCACATCAGGTGGCCAAAGGATTGGAGTTTCAGCTTCAGCATCAGTCCTTCCAATGAATATTCAGGATCGATTTCCTTTAGGATTGACTGGTTGGATCTCCTTGCAGTCCAAGGGACTCTCAAGAATCTTCTCCAGCATCACAGTTCAAAAGCATCACTTCTTCAGTGCTCAGCCTTCTTTATGGTTCAACTCTCACATCCATACATGACTACTGGAAAAATCATAGCTTTGGCTCTATGGACCTTTATTGACAAAGTGATGTCTTTGCTTTTTAATATGTTGTCTAGGCTTGTCATAGTTTTTTTTCCAAGGAGCAAGCCTCTTTTAATTTCATGGCTACACTCACCATCTACAGTGATTTTGGAGCCTATGAGAGAGAAAAAAATATGCCTGAAGATAGAGCTAAATTGGGGGAAGCATATTTGGGATTTGGAGCCAAAGCAATGCATGATGGTGTAATCATTAGTACCCCTTATCAATTTGTGCTTATACTCAGGCTTTTTGTTCCTGTTTTGCTTATGCATTTTGGATTTGGCTCTCTGGCACTTGAAACAGTAATTCCTGACTCATTTGCATGAATCTCTATTTCCATCATTTTTGCTTTAGTTCAGGATTTCATCACCTCTTCCATGGATTGATCTAAAGCCTCCCTCTTGATCTACCCTGTTATCATACTTCTTATCAGCTCTGTACTCCACATGGGTCTCAGAATGACTTACCTAGCCCACAGCCATGATTGGGTCATATATCTGCTTAAAACATATTTTCTGGTTATAGAATAATGGCCAATATTTTTAACTTTGTGTGTGAACCTCTGTAAGATGAAGACCCCACCTAACTATGACCTAATTTATTATCCTATTTCCCTTCTTAATATTTGTATGTCATCAGCAAAGAACAGCTAGTATATTTCCTTTATATACACATTGTGTGTTTTTCATTGATTTCACCTTATTCAAGTTCTTCTTTTATCTAGAATACTTTTTCATTTTGCCTGTTGCAGATTCTAACTACTACAATTTATTCTCCTGTTAAGAATAAGATTACTTATGGAAACTCTTCTGACTTAACTTGTACTCCTCCAAACCTGGGCAAGATGCTCTTAATCTGAGTTTTCAGAGCCCATATGTTACTTTCATTATTGGATTCACTATATTATATTCTAAGCCTCTGCTCATCTCTAATGAACCCCCTTTCTCCAACCATCATCTAACCCACATATATGACCAAGTCCTATTTTTCTTTGAATCTTTATACCTTTTTAAGTTCCTAGCAATTTAGCCCAATAAATAATTACTGACCAAATAAACATGTAAGAGAAAAGCACCACCTTGCTACTTGGATCCTACACTAAAGGACTTTGTTGTTGAGCAGAGACCATAGAAATATATTTCCAAAGAAAAAAATATTAAGAGACCCAGATAATCATGATGGTGTGATCACTCACCTAGAATCAGACAACCTGAAATGTGAAGTCAAGTGGGCCTTAGGAAGCATCACTACAAACAAAGCTGGTGGAGGTGATGGAATTCCAATTGAGCTATTTCAAATCCTAAAAGATGATGCTGTGAAAGTGCTGCACTCAATATGCCCACAAATTTGGAAAACTCAGCAGTGGCCACAGGACTGGAAAAGGTCAGTTTTCATTCCAATCCCAAAGAAAAGCAATGCCAAAGAATGCTCAGACTACCGCACAATTACCCTCATCTCACATGCTAGTAAAGTAATGCTCAAAATTCTCCAAGCCAGGCTTCAGCAATACGTGAACCGTGAACTTCCAGATGTCCAAGCTGGTTTTAGAAAAGGCAGAGGAACCAGAGATCAAATTGCCAACATCTGCTGGATCATAGAAAAAGCAAGAGAGTTCCAGAAAAACATTCGTTTCTGCTTTATTGAGTATGCCACAGCCTTTGATTGTGTGGATCACAATAAACTGTGGAAAATCCTGAAAGAGATGGGCACACCTGACCTGCCTCTTGAGAAACTTGTATGCAGGTCAGGAAGCCACAGTTAGAACTGGACATGGAACAACAGACTGGCTCCAAATAGGAAAAGGAGTATGTCAAGGCTGTATATTGTCACCCTGCTTATTTAACTTATATGCAGAGCACATCATGAGAAATGCTGAGCTGGTTGAAGCACAAGCTGGAGTCAAGATTGCCGGGAGAAATATCAATAACCTCAAATATGCAGATGATACCACCCTTATGGCAGAAACCAAAGAGGAACTAGAGAATCTCTTGATGAAAGTGAAAGAGGAGAGTGAAAAAGTTGTCTTAAAACTCAACATTCAGAAAACTAAGATCATGGCATCTGTTCCCATGACTTGACGCAAATAGATGGGTAAACAGTGGAAACAGTGTCAGACTTTATTTTTTGGGGCTCCAAAATCATTACAGATGGTGATTGCAGCCATGAAATTAAAAGATGCTTACTCCTTGGAAAAAAAGTTATGACCAGCCTAGAGAGCATATTAAAAAGCAAAGACATTAGTTTGCCAACAAAGGCCCATCTAGTTAAGGCTATGTTTTTTCCCGTAGTCATGTATGGATGTGAGAGTTGAACTATAAAGAAAGCTGAATGCTGAAAAATTGATGCTTTTGAACTGTGGTGTTGGAGAACACTCTTGAGAGTTCCTTTGACAGCAAGGAGATCCAACCAGTTCATCCTAAAGGAAATCAATTCTGAATATTCATTGGAAGGACTGATGTTGAAGCTGAAACTCCAGCACTTTGGCCACCTGATGTGAAAAACTGACTCATTTAAAAAGATCCTGATGCTGGGAAAGATTGAGGATGGGAGGTGAAGGGGATGACAGAGGATGAGCTGGCATCACCAGCTCAACTGGCATGAATTTGGGTAAACTCTGGGAGTTGGTGATGGACAGGGAGGCCTGGCGTGCTGCAGTCCATGGGGTTGCAAAGAGTCGGAGAGAACTGAGCGACTGAACTTGTCTGAACTAAACCTCAGTATACAAAATATAGTATCAAAAGAAGTTTTTCTGGCCCAAATCACCTTAGAAACTGTCATATATAATTCTTCAGAAGAAGAGAATTAAATATGCTGGCCCAGTTTAACAGAGGTTGAATTTGTGCATCAACTTAGAAATGAAGTTTACACTAATTTTCCTTTGTAGATGAATATATATTCAATATTCAATCTATTAAAGTCAAATTGACACTTCTGTTTTCAATTGAGCTAATGTATTGCATTAAAATTTCCTAAATTTATTATAACTTACTGGCAGCCTAATGACTAGTATATTTCAATTTTATAAGAACGGAAAGTACAGGAGGCTTTTCAAAATTTTATTTGATATACCTCTTTCCATATGGCCACAAGAACTACATTTTCCCTTGTTGTTCCAGTGGGGAATTTTTTTCCTCTTCCTTTTTAGTTCCTCCTTTCATTTACAACAAAAGCCACTGCTACCCTGTCTCCAGTTCTCCCAAATTTCCACCCATAATACATCCAATCCTTATTCTTCACTTGATCTCAGAATTATTCCAGCACACTGGATTATTATTTCAGACATTGGATTAGGATGCAATGTCAAAGGACTTGCAGGATTCTGGGTGAGGAAAATGTGGAACAAAGTCTGTGTGGTGCTTGATCCTTGGACTAATCTTTCCTCCAATAGAGCCCCAGTCGGACTCCAGTGCTAGAGCCACTGGCATCATTCAAAACACCACTCTATCTCTTTGCATTTTGATTCTTAGATGTTTGTAGATAGACAAATGGAACTCTTAAACTAAAATCAACTGAGATCAAAACATGTTCTCCCTCTCTTTTCCCGTATTATTATTGCAAGCTAGATATTTATTCCAGATTCTTTGAACTTTAGGAAAAGAAATTTCTCTCTCTCTGTGCCTTTCTCTATTGCTGCTGTTTTATCTCCTCATTCCAGTCAAAAGCTGTGAAAACATAGACTCATACCTCTCCTCTTTTTTCTTTCATCCATCCTTTTATCATTAATTTTATTGTGAGATATAAACTACATAAAAAGAGTGTAGAAGACATATATGTTCATTTGAAAAACAACCATAAAGAAAACACCATGTTACCACCATCCTGGTCAACATGACAACGCCCAGCATGCTGGAAGTTTAAGGTGCCTCTCTGCAATCATGAAGCCCTATTTCTTCTAACAGTTATCCACTATTTTGATTTTCATAGATTTACTACATTGTATATATACATAAAATAGTTATTTTTATGTTTTATACCAATGTAGTCAAAGTATACGCATTTTTCACACCATATAATGTTTGTGACATTCACCAATGTGTCCTATATTGCTATATTTGTTCATTTTTACTTCTGCACATCTTACTAATGATGGAAAAGATAAATATCTTGATATATATTCGGTTTCATGTTCAAAAGTTTCTTTTGATTATACACCTAGAATAGAATTGCTGCCTTTTCCAAAATGTCATGTAGTTGGAATCATATACAGCCTTTTAGACTAGTTTTCTTAGCAATAGACATAGGTAATAGCAATAAGCACAAGACTCCTCTATATTTTTAAGGCTTGACAGCTCATTTCTTTACAGAGGTCACTAATATCACATTGTCTAAATGTGCCACAGTTTGTTTATCCATTCACTTGTTGGCAGTGAATGTTGGCTTCCAGTTTGTGACAATTTTGAATAAAGCTACTATAAAAAACGCATGTGCAGGTTTTGAGTGGACATCGTTCTCAACTCAATTCGATAAACACATGGTGGTGCAATTGCTGGATCCTGTGGTAAGACGCAGTTTAGCTTTATAGTTCAGTTCAGTTCCTTTCAGTTGCTCAGTCATGGCCAACTCTTTGTGACCCCGTGAATCGCAGCACGTCCCTGTCCATCACCAACTCCCAGAGTTCACTCAAACTCACATCCATCGAGTCGGTGATGCCATCCAGCCATCTTATCCTCTGTCCTCCCCTTCTCCTCCCGCCCCCAATCCCTCCCAGCATCAGAGTCTTTTCCAATGAGTCAACTCTTCGCATGAGGTGGCCAAAGGACTGGAGTTTCAGCTTCAGCATCATTCCTTCCAAAGAACACCCAGGACTGATCTTCTTTAGAGTGGACTGGTTGGATCTCCTTGAAGTCCAAGGGACTCTCAAGAGTCTTCTCCAACACCACACTTCAAAAGCATCAATTCTTCAGTGCTCAGCTTTCTTCACAGTCCAACTCTCATATCCATACATAACCACTGGAAAAACCATAGCCTTGACTAGATGGACCTTTGTTGCCAAAGTAATGTCTCTGCTTTTGAATATGCTATCTAGGTTGGTCATAACTTTCCTTCCAAGGAGTAAGTGTCTTTTAATTTCATGGCTGCAATTACCATCTGCAGTGATTTTGGAGCCCAGAAAAATAAAGTCAGCCACTGTTTCCACTGTTTCCCCAACTATTTGCCATGAAGTGATGGGAATATGCTGTCTAGGTTGGTCATAACTTTTCTTCCAAGGAGAAAGCGTCTTTTAAGTTCATGGCTGCAATCACCATCTGCAGTGAATTTGGAGCCCCGCCCACCCCCCCCAACCAAATAAAGTCAGCCACTTAGCTTTGTAAGAAATTGCCAAAATGTCTTCCAAAATGGTTATACCATTTTCCATTTCTCTCAGCAATGAGTGAGTGTTCCTGTTGCTGTATATTTTCACCATTATTTGTTTTTGTCAGTTTTATGGATTTTGGCCATTCTAATAGGTGTGGTCTTCCCAGGCTGCTCAGTGGTAAAGAATTTGCTTGTAATGCAGAATGTCTGGGTTTGATCCCTGTGTCAGGAAGATACCCTGGAGAAGGAAATGGTAACCCATTCCAATATTCTTGCCTGGGAAATCCTATGGACAGAGCAATCTGGTGGGCAACAGTCCATGGGGTTGCAAAAGGGTTGAATGTGACTGAGTACACACACACACACAGGCATATGTAACTGATTCACTTTGTTGCACAGCAGAAACTTATACATTAAGAAGTATAAACTATACTCCAATAAAGCCTTTGACTGTGTGGATCACAACAAATTGTGGAAAATTCTTAAAGAGATGGGAGTAACAGAGCACCTTACCTGTCTTCTGAGAAACCCATGTGCAGGACAAGAAGCAACAGAACTGAACATGGAACCGCAGACTGTTCAAAATAGGGAAAGAAGTATGTCAAAGCTGTATACTGTCACCCTGCTTGTTAACTTATATATTGAGTACATCATGCAAAATGCCAGGCTGGATGACTCACAAGCTGAAATCAAGATTTCTGGGAGAATCATCAACAACCTGATACCATGCTAATGGCAGAGAGAAGAGGAACACAAGAGCCTCTTCAGTTCAGTTCAGTTCAGTCACTAAGTCGTGTCCGACTCTTTTTGACCCCATGAATGGCAGCACACCAGGCCTCCCTGTCCATCACCAACTCCCGGAGTTTACCCAAACTTATGTCCATCAAGTTGGTGATGCCATCCAACCATCTCACCTCTGTCGTCCCCTTCTCCTCCTGCCCCAAATCCCTCCCAGCATCAGGGTCTTTTCCAATGAGTCAACTCTTCTCATGAGATGGCCAAAGTATTGGAGTTTCAGCTTCAGGATCAGTTCTTCCAATGAACACTCAGGACTGATCTCCTTTAAGATGGACTGATTGGACCTCCTTGCAGTCCAAGGGACTCTCAAGAGTCTTCTCCAACACCACACTTCAAAAGCATCAATTCTTTGGCACTCAGCTTTCTTCACAGTCCAACTCTCATATCCATACACAGCCACTGGAAAAACCATAGCCTTGACTAGATGGACCTTTGTTGGCAAAGTAATGTCTCTGCTTTTGAATATGCTATCTAGGTTGTTCATAACTTTTCTTCCAAGGAGTAAGCGTCTTTTAATTTCATGGCTGCAGTCACCATCTGCAGTGATTTTGGAGCCCAAAAAAATAAAGTCTGACACTGTTTCCCCATCTATTTCCTGTGAAGTGATGGGACCAGATGCCATGATCTTCATTTTCTGAATGTTGAGTTTTAAGCCACTTTTTCACTCTCCTCTTTCACTTTCATCAAGAGGCTTTTGAGTTCCTCTTCACTTTCTGCCATAAGGGTGGTGTCAATCTGCATATCTGAGGTTATTGATATTTCTCCCGGCAATCTTGACTCCAGCTTGTGTTTCTTCCAGCCCAGTGTTTCTCATGATGTACTCTGCATATAAGTTAAATCAGCAGGGTGACAATATACAGCCTCAACCCACTCCTTTTCCTATTTGGAACCAGTCTGTTGTTCCATGTCCAGTTCTAACTGTGGCTTCCTGACCTGCATACAGGTTTCTTAAGAGGCAGGTCAGGTGGTCTGGTATTCCCATCTCTTTCAGAATTTTCCAGTTTACTGTGATCCACACAGTCAAAGGCTTTGGCATAGTCAATAAAGCAGAAATAGAAGTTTTTCTGGAACACTCTTGCTTTTTCAATGATCAGCGGATGTTGGCAATTTGTTCTCTGGTTTTTCTGCCCTCTCTAAAACCAGCTGGAAAATCTGGAAGTTCACGGTTCACGTACTGCTGAAGCCTGGCTTGGAGAATTTTGAGCATTACTTTACTAGAGTGTGAGATGAGTGCGATTGTGTGGTAGTTTGAGCATTTTTTGGCATTGCCTTTCTTTGGGATTGGAATGAAAACTGACCTTTCACAGTCCTGTGGCCACTGCTGAGTTTTCCAAATGTTCTGGCGTATTGAGTGCAGCACTTTCACAGCATCATCTTTCAGGATTTGAAATAGCTCAACTGGAATTCCATCACCTCCACTAGCTTTGCTTGTAGTGATGCTTCCTAAGGCCCACCTGACTTAACATTCCAGGATATCTGGCTTTAGGTGAGTAATCACACCTTGGTGATTATCTGCATTGTGAAGCTCTTTTTTGTACACTTCTGTGTATTCTTGCCACCTCTTCTTAATATCTTCTGCTTGTTAGGTCCATACCATTTCTGTCCTTTATCAAGCCCATATTTGCATGAAATATTCCCTTGGCCTGAAATCAGGGAAGAGGGCTGAGAAGAGCAACCCCATGTCCAAAGAGTGGTGGCTGCGCAGGTGCAGGGGGGCCGAGAGGAGCTACTCTACATTCAAGGTCAGGAGGGGTGGCTGTGTGGAGGTACCCCTCGTCCAAGGTAAGGGGCAATGGCTGAGCTTTGCTGGAGTAGCCGTGAAGAGATACCCCACATCCAAGGTAAGAACAATCCATGTAAGATGGTAGGTGTTGCAAGAGGGCATCAGAGGGCAGACACACTGAAACCATAATCACAGAAAAATAGCCATTCTGATCACACGGACCACAGCCTTGTCTAACTCAATGAAACTAAGCCATGCTGTATGGGGCCACCTAGGACAGGCGGGTCATGGTGGAGAGGTTGACAGAATGTGGTCCACTGGAGAAGGGAAGGGCAAACCACTTCAATATTCTTGCCTTGAGAACCCCATGAACAGTATGAAAAGGCAAAATGATAGGATACGGAAGGAGGAACTCCCTGGGTTGGCAGGTGCCCAGTATGCAACTGGAGATCAGTGGAGAAATAACTGCAGAAAGAATGAAGGGATGAAGCCAAAGCAAAAACAATACCCAGCTGTGGATGTGACTGGTGATAGAAGCAAGGTTCAATGCTGTAAAGAGCAATGTTGCATAGGAACCTGGAATGTCAGGTCCATGAATCAAGGCAAATTGGAAGTAGTCAAACAGGAGATGGCAAGAGTGAATGTTGACATTCTAGGAATCAGAGAACTAAGATGGACTGGCATGGGTGAATTTAACTCCAATGACCATTATATCTACTAGTGTGGGCAGGAACCCCTTAGAAGAAATGGAGTAGCCATCATTGTCCACAAAAGGGTCTGAAATGTAGTACTTGGATGCAATCTCAAAAACAACAGAATGATCTCTGTTCGTTTGCAAGGTAAGCCATTTAATATCATGGTAATCTAAGCCTATGCCCCAACCAGTAACGCTGAAGAAGCTGAAGTTGAATGGTTCTCTGAAGACCTACAAGACTTTTTAGAACTAATACCCAAAAAAGATGTCCTTTTCATTATAGGGGACTGGAATGCAAAAGTAGGAAGTCAAGAAACACCTGGAGTAACAGGCAAATTTGGCCTTGGAGTATGGAATGAAGCATGGCAAAGGCTAATAGAGTTTTGCCAAGAGAATGCACTGGTCATGGCAAACACCCTCTTCCAACAACACAAGAGAAGACTCTATACATGGCCGTTACGAGATGGTCAACACTGAAATCAGATTGATTATATTCTTTGCAGCCAAAGATGGAGAAGCTCTATACAGTCAGCAAAAACAAGACCAGGAGCTGACTGTGGCTCAGATCATGAACTCCTTATTGCCAAATTCAGACTTAAGTTGAAGAATGCAGGGAAAACCACTAGACCATTCAGGTATGACCTAAATCAAATACCTTATGATTATACAGTGGAAGTGAGAAATAGATTTAAGGGACTAGATCTGATAAAGCGCCTGATGAACTATGGACAGAGGTTTGTGACATTGTACAGGAGACAGGGATCAAGACCATCCCCATGGAAAGGAAATGCAAAAAAGCAAAATGGCTGTCTGGGGAGGCCTTACAAATAGCTGTGAAAAGAAGAGAAGTGAAAAGCAAAGGAGAAAAGGAAAGATATAAGCATCTGAATGCAGAGTTCCAAAGAATAGGAAGAAGAGATAAGAAAGCCTTCCTCAGTGATCAATGCAAAGAAATCAAGGAAAACAACAGAATGGGAGACTAGAGATCTCTTAAAGAAAATTAGAGATACCAAGGGAATATTTCATGCAAGAGCCTCTTAGTAGGGGTTAAAGAGGAGAATGAAAAAGCTGGCTTAAACCTCAACATTCAAAGAAAGAATATCATGGCATCTAGTCCCATCATTTCATGGCAAATAGATGTGAAAAAGGTGGAAACAGTGACAGATTTTGTTTTCTTGGGCTCCAAAATCACTGCATACAGTGACTGCAACCACGAAATTAAAAGAGCCTCCTGATGAAAGTGAAAGAGCAGAGTGAAAAATTTGCCTTAAAGCTCAACATTCAGAAAACTAAGATCATGACATCTGGTCCCATCGCTTCATGGCAAATGGGTGGGGAAACAATGGAAATGATGACAGACTTTATTTTCTTGGGCTCCAAATCACGGCAGGTGGTGAATGCAGCCTTGAAATTTAAAGATGCTTGCTCCTTGAAGAAAAGCTAAGACAAACCTACGCAGCATATAAAAAACCAGAGATATCACTTTGCCACCAAGTCTGCTAGTCAACGCTATGATTTTTCCAGTAGTCATGTACAATGTGAGAGATCATTCATTAAGAAGGCTGAATTCTAAAGAATTGATGCTGGAGAAGACTCTTGAGAGTAAACTGGACGACAAAGAGATCAAACCAATCAACCCTAAAGGAAATCAACCCTGAATATTCATTGGAAGGACACATACTGAAGCTGAAACTACAATACTTTGGCCACCTGATGCAAAGAGCTGACTCATTGGAAAAGACCCTGAGGCTGGAGAAGGGGACGACATATGATGAAATGGTAGGATGGTATCATTGACTCAATGGACATGAGTTTAAGCAAACTCTGGAAGATGGTGAAAAACAGGGAAATCTGGTGTGCTCCAGTTCATGGGGTCACAAAGAGTCAGATACAACTTAAGGACTACACAAAAAATACTCCAAAAAGAAGAAGAAGAAGAAAGCCTGGGAAAGTGTTAAGGATAAATTGCCAAAATAGGAAATGAAAATGCTGTAAATGGAAATTAGAATTATAGTAAGATGTGTCATCTCTACCCTCTGCAAATAAAATTAAGACCATAGTTCATAGTTACCATCTCTGTCTTGCTCACTATCTAACGGAGTAACCATTTAATTGTTCATCATGAACCCTGTAGGTTTTTAATAGGTAGATAGTTTTTATTTTAGTAAATAGCGTTAGTAGAGTTTACCAAACTAAGGAAGTTCCATCGTATTCTCAGTTTGTTTCTTTAGTCACTATTGAGCATTGATTTTTATTATTATTCATTTTGTATTAAGTGAAATAATCATACCTTTTTTTTTTTTTTACTCTGTTAATGAGGTGAATCCGAGTTACTGATGTTCAAATGCTGAACAAGCCTTGGATCAGTGAGATAAACCCCACTATTTATGAAATCTTTCTAGGGTCTGTAGATTCAATTTCCTATTTTTAAGAAATATTTGCATCTATATAAAAAAGCATATAGATAAGCAAACTTACTTTTGTTATATTGTTTTAACATTTGGTATCAGAATTTTACTGGACTTCTCAGTTCAGTTCATTCAGTTGTGTCCAACTCTTTGTGACCCCATGGACTGTGGCACACCAGGCTTCCCCGTCCATCACCAACTCCTGGAGCTTGCTCAAACTCATGTCCATCAAGTCTGTGATGTCATCCAACCACTTCATCCTCTATTGTACCCTTCTCCTCCCTCCTTCGGTCTTTCCCAGCATCAGGGTCTTTTCCAAGGAGTCAGTTCTTCACATCAGGTAGTCAAAGTATTGGAGTTTCAGCTTCAACATCATCCCTTCCAATGAATACTCAGGATTGATTTCCTTTAGGATTGACTGTTTGGATCTCCTTGCAGTCCAAGGGATTCTCAAGCATCTTCTCCAACACCACAGTTCAAAAGCATCAATTTTTTGGCTCTCACCTTTCTTTATAGTCCAACTCTCACATTCATACATGACTACTGGAAAAAACATAGCCTTGATGAGAAGGACCTTTGTTGGCAAAGTAATGTCTCTGCTTTTTAATATGCTGTCTAGATTTGTCATAGCTTTTCTTCCAAGGAGCAAGTATCTTTTAATTTCATGGCTACAATCACCATCTGAGTGATCTTGGAGCCCAAGAAAATAAAATCTGTCACTGTTTCCCCATCTATTTTCCATGAAGTGATGGGACTGGATGTCATGAACATTCAAAAACTGGACTTCTACAGAGTTTTAAAAAAATTGGAAGTGAATAGTTCACCACAAATACAACTTGCACTGGATTTTATATTTGGGAAGTTTGTAAATTACAGAAGTAATTTACTTATATTAATATTAAGACTAATTATATTTTAAATTTCTTCTTTTGTCAATATTCAATGTAAATTTGCTCAATAATTTATTTTTCTTAAACTATTGTTTATTAGAGTATGGCAGATTAACAATGTGGTGATAGTTTCAAGTGGACTGCAAAGGCACTCAGCCATACGTATATCTATATCCATTCGAATAAAGTTTAGTAATAAATGAAATTTGTTATCTTTATTGTTTCTAGTTTAATTCTATTATGATTAGAGAATATAGTTTGTATAATTTCATTTCTTTGAAAAATTTTGAGGCTTGCTTTATTTGCCAGCATATGGTCCATTTTAGCAGCTATTTGGTATATACTGGGAAGGAAAAAAAATATTGCTTTGCTGTTATTGAGTGTTGTATGCTATATATGTCAACTAAGTAAAGTTGGTAAATCATAATGAACACACTTTTATCCTAGCTAAGTTTTGTCTGCTTATTCTGGAAACTGCTGAGAGAAATGGGATAAAATTTCCAATGATGTCTATTATGCAATCTTTGCTTTTAATTACATTAACATTTGCTTTAAATTTTTTGAGCTATATGAAATTTTCTTTTATCTTTAGTGTTATGTATTGCTTTAAAGAACAACACAATGCAATGATCAACATAAACTTTTCTAGTCTTACTTCATTCCATTCATTTGTTGTTTGCATATATTAGCACATTTAATAATTACAACAACCCTATGAGATAATTGTTTTCAATATTTCAGTTCTACAGATAAGTTAACTGAGGCCCAGAGCAACTTGCAATTTCATGTAAGTCGTGGGTAGTGGCAATGACATTTGAACCCAACTAGTCTAGATTCAAATGGTTTTAATGGCTCTAGAACACTGACTTACATTTTCATGCCACATTAAAAAAAATACTCTAAAATCAGCTTCTGGAAAACTGTTTTTGTTGTTATTAAGGGCCAAAAAATAAATACTTTAGGCTTTTGTGGCACATGCAATTTTTTTTTTAAAAGACACTTTAAAAATATAAAAACATTCTTAGCTCACAGACCAGATGAAAATAAATTGTTTGCTAGGTATATTAATATTATGAACAACTTTTAACTGGAGGGAACAGACAAACTACCATCTACCCCGTATGATGCTGCTGCTACTAAGTCGCTTCAGTCATGTCTGACTCTGTGTGATCCCATAGATGGCAGCCCACCAGGCTCCCCCATCCCTGGGATTCTCTAGGAAGGAACACTGGAGTGGGTTGCCATTTCCTTCTCCAATGCATGAAAGTGAAAAGTGAAAGTAAAGTCGTTCAGTCGTGTCTGTCTGATCCTTAGCTACCCCATGGACTGCAGCCTACCAGGCTTCTCCGTCCATGGGGGTTTCCAGGCAAGAGTACTGGAGTGGGGTGCCATTGCCTTCTCCGTCTATCCCATATACATACATACATATACATATATATATATAGCAACCCAAACTGTAGGATATCCAAAAAGAGAGAGGAAAAAAAAAAAAAAAAAAAGAGAGCGAGAGAGAACTTTCCCATGAAAAACTCTAACCTGAGGCACTGCTGGGCCGCTCATAGAAAATGATTGAGCTAATACCAGGGGAGAGTTACCCAGCTGCGGACTGGCCCATCCCCCACCAGAGGCAGGCAGGCAACAGCCAGAGCCAGAAGGCAAGGGGCATCTTGGCCCCAGAGACAGCATCGTCTACCAACAGGGAGCAGGCTCCCAGTTGCTAACCAAGTCTTCCTGGGATCCTGGACGGTTGACATCTGCCAGGAGGGCTGCAGTCAGAGATCAGCTCTCCAGAGGTGATACATGGCACACCTGAGATGGCGCTCCCACTGCGCACCCAGGAAACTGAGCAGCTGGAACTGGGGAGGCAACAAGAGGCACCACACAACTGGGGAGACTGTGCTCACCAAGCACCTGGTTGCCTGAGTTGCTCAAACATGGGAAGGGCACAAAACTCAGGCCCAACTGAGTCTGTGCCTTTGTGGAGTACCTGAGAACCTGAACCTGAGCAGCTTAGACCTTGGAAGGGCATGCAACCCAGGGCCCGCTTTAGACAGTTCCCCTGCAGAGACACCTGGAGCCTGAGCAGTGTAGACTGGGAAAGCACACACGCCATGAGCGGGGGCAAACTCAGTGTGGCCCAGACACTGCGAGCACTCCCCACACACGCCAGTGATATTTGTTTGCAGTGTTCCTCTCTCCCCACAGCACGACTGAGCAAATGAGCCTAAATAAGTGACCACCTTCGCCTCCTTGTGTCAGGGCAGAAATTAGACACTGAAGAGACTTGCAAACAGAGGAAGCCAAAATAAACAAAGAGGGAACCACTTTGGAAGTGACAGGTGCAACAGATTAAAACCCTGTAGTTAGCACCGACTACATTGGAAGGGGCCTATAGACCTTGAGAAGAAGTATAAGATGGAACAAGAAACTATCAGAAAATGAACTGACCCCACATTGCCCTCAACAGTTCCAGAGAAATTCCTAGATATATTTTACTATTATATTTTTTTTAATAAAAATTAAAAAAATTTTTAAGTTCTTTATTACTCCTTTAATTATCATTTTTATAACCTACTACTACTTTTGCAAAAAAAGACCTTATTTTTAAAGCACATTTCATATATATATTTTATAATTTTTTGTGATTTTTTTTTTAATATTATATTTTTGAGAGTCTAACCTCTAGATTTTTAATCTTTGCTTTTTGGTATTTGTTATAAATTTTGTACCTTTAAGAATACAATCTTCAGTACCCATTTTTACTTAGGAGTGTGATTACTGGCTGGACTTCCCTCTTCCCCTTTGGACTCTCCTTTTTCTCCCCCAGGTCACCTCTATCTCCTCCTTCCCCCTTCTCTTCTCTACCTGACTCTGTGAATCTCTGGGTATTCCAGGCTGTGGAGAACACTTAGGGAACTGATTACTGGCTAAATCTGTCTCTCTCCTTTTGATTCCCCTCTTCTCCTCCTAGTGACCTCTGTCTCCTTCCTCCCTCTTCTCTCCTCCATGTAACTCTGTGAACCTCTCTGGTTGTCCCTCACTGTGGAGAATCTTTTCTCCATTAATCTACATGTTTTATCATTGGTGTGGTATGGATGGAGAAGTCTTGAGGCTACTGTAATAATAAGACTGAAAACCAGAGGCAGGAGGCTTAAATCCAAAACTTGAGAACACCAGAAAACTCCTGACTCCAGGAAACATTAATTGACAAGAGCTCATCCAAAAGCCTCCATATCTACACAGAAACCAAGCTCCACACAAGAGCCAACAAGTTTCAGAGCAAGACATACCAAGCTAATTCTCCAGCAACTCATGAACATAACCCTAAGCATTAAAATACAGGCAGCAAAAAGTCACACCAAACCCATAACAACCTCAAAACTCACTACTAGATACTTCATTGCACTCCAAGAGAAGAGATCCAGCACCACCCACCAAAACACTGATGCAAGGTTCCCTAACCAGGAAACCTTGACAAGCCACTCATCCAACCCCACCCACAGGGAGGACCCTCCACAACAAAGAGGAACCACAAACTTCTAGCATACAGAAAGGGCACCCCAAACACAACAATCTAAACAAGATGAAAAGGCAGAGAAATACTCAGCAGTAAAGGAACATGATAAAAGCCAACCAAACCAAACAAAAGAGGAGGAGATAGGGAGTCTACCTGAAAAATAGTTTAGAATTATGATAGTAAAAATGACCCAAAATTTTCAAAACAAAATGGAGTTACAGAGAAATAATTTGGAGACAAGGATTGAGAAGATGCAAGAAAAGTTTAACAAGGACCTAGAAGAAATAAAGAAGACTCTATCATTAAAGAATAATGCAATAACTGAGATCAAAAGCACTCTGGAAGGAACTAACAGTAGAATAACTGAGGCAGAAGATAGGATAAGTGAGGTGGAAGATATAATGGTGGAAATAGATGAAGCAGAGAAAAAAAAAAGGAATTAAAAGAAATGAGGACAACCTCAGAGACCTCTGGGACAATATCAAACACCCCAACATTCGAATCATAGGAGTCCCAGAGGAAGAAGACAAAAAGAAAGGTGATGAGAAAATGCTTGAGGAGATAATAGTTGAAAACTTCCTTGAAATGAGGAAGGAAATAGCCACCCAAGTTCAAGAAACCCAGAGAGCACCAAACAGGATAAACCCAAGGTGAAACACCCCAAAACACATTTTAATCAAATTAACAAAGATCAAACACAAAGAACAAATATTAAAAGCAGCAAGGGAAAAACAACAAATAACACACAAGGGGATTCCCATAAGGATACCAGCTGATCTTTCACTAGAAACTCTTCAGGCCAGAAGGGAATGGCAGGACAGACTTACAGTGATGAAAGAGAAAAACCTACAACCCAGATTACCGTACCCAGCAAGGATCTCATTCAAATATGAAGGAGAAATCAAAAATTTACAGACAAGCAAAAGCTGAGAGAATTCAGCACCACCAAACCAGCTCTTCAACAAATGTTAAAGGATCTTCTCTAGGCAGGGAACATGGATCAGATCAGATCAGTCGCTCAGTCATGTCCGACTCTTTGCCACCCCCATGAATCGCAACATGCCAGGCCTCCCTGTCCATCACCAACTCCCGGTGTTCACTCAGACTCACGTCCATCGAGTCAGCGATGCCATTCAGCCATCTCATCCTCTGTCGTCCCCTTCTCCTCCTGATCCCAATCCCTCCCAGCATCAGTGTTTTTTCCAACGAGTCAACTCTTCGCATGAGGTGGCCAAAGTACTGGAGTTTCAACTTCAGCATCATTCCTTCCAAAGAAAGCCCAGGGCTGATCTCCTTTAGAATGGACTGGTTGGATCTCCTTGCAGTCCAAGGGACTCTCAAGAGTCTTCTCCAACACCACAGTCAAAAGCATCAATTCTTCGGCGCTCAGCCTTCTTCACAGTCCAACTCTCACATCCATACATGACCACAGGAAAAACCATAGCCTTGACTAGACGGACCTTTGTTGACAAAGTAATGTCTTTGCTTTTGAATATGCTATCTAGGTTGGTCATAACTTCCCTTCCAAGGACTAAGCATCTTTTAATTGCATGGCTGCAGTCACCATCTGCAGTGATTTTGGAGCCCAGAAAAATAAAGTCTGACACTGTTTCCCCATCTATTTCCCATGAAGTGATGGGACCGGATGCCATGATCTTCGTTTTCTGAATGTTGAGCTTTAAGCCAACTTTTTCACTCTCTACTTTCACTTTCATCAAGAGGCTTTTGAGTTCCTCTTCACTTTCTGCCATAAGGGTGGTGTCATCTGCATATCTGAGGTTATTGATATTTCTCCCGGCAATCTTGATTCCAGTTTGTGTTTCTTCCAGTCCAGCATTTCTCATGATGTACTCTGCATATAAGTTAAATAAACAGGGTGACAATATACAGCCTTGACGAACTCCTTTTCCTATTTGGAACCAGTCTGTTGTTCCATGTCCAGTTCTAACTGTTGCTTCCTGACCTGCATACAAATTTCTCAAGAGGCAGATCAGGTGGTCTGGTATTCCCATCTCTTTCAGAATTTTCCACAGTTGATTGTGATCCACACAGTCAAAGGCTTTGGCATAGTTAGTAAAGAAGAAATAGATGCTTTTCTGGAACTCTCTTGCTTTTTCGATGATCCAGCAGATTTTGGCAATTTGATCACTGGTTCCTCTGCCTTTTCTAAAACAAGCTTGAACATCAGGAAGTTCACAGTTCACATATTGCTGAAGCCTGGCTTGGAGAATTTTGAGCATTACTCTACTAGTGTGTGAGATGAGTGCAGTTGTGTGGTAGTTTGAGCATTCTTTGGCATTGCCTTTCTTAGGGATTGGAACGAAAGCTGACCTTTTCCAGTCCTGTGGCCATGGCTGAGTTTTCCAAATGTGCTAGCATATTGAGTGCAGCACTTTCACGGCATCATCTTTCAGGATTTGAAATAGCTCAACTGGAATTCTATCACCTCCACTAGCTTTGTTCATAGTGATGCTTTCTAAGGCCCACTTGACTTCACATTCCAGGATATCTGGCTCTAAATCAGTGATCACACCATCGTGATTATCTGGGTCATGAAGATCTTTTTTGTACAATTCTTCTGTGTATTCTTGCCATCTCTTCTTAATATCTTCTGCTTCTGTTAGGTCCATACCATTTCTGTCCTTTATCGAGCCCATCTTTGCATGAAATGTTCCTTTGGTATCTCTGATTTTCTTGAAGAGATCCCTAGTCTTTCCCATTCTGTTGTTTTCCTCTATTTCTTTGCATTGATTGCTGAAGAAGGCTTTCTTATCTCTTCTTGCTATTCTTCGAACTCTGCATTCAGATGCTTATATCTTTCCTTTTCTCCTTTGCTTTTTGCTTCTCTTCTTTTCACAGCTATTTGTAAGGCCTCCCCCAGACAGCCATTTTGCTTTTTTGCATTTCTTTTCAATGGGAATGGTCTTGATCCCTGTCTTCTGTACAATTTCATGAACCTCATTCCATAGTTCATCAGGCACTCTATCTATCAGATCTAGTCCCTTAAATCTATTTCTCACTTCCACTGTATAATCATAAGGGATTTGATTTAGGTCATACCTGAATGGTCTAGTGGTTTTCCCTACTTTCCTCAATTTAAGTCATGGAAAAGGTGTATAAACTCGAACCCAAAACAACAAAGTAAATGGCAATGGGATCATACTTATCAATAATTATCTTAAATGTAAATGGGTTGAATGCCTCAACCAAAAGACAGAGACTGGCTGAATGGATACAAAAACAAGATCCCTATATGTGCTGTCTACAAGAAACCCACCTCAAAACAAGGGACGCATACAGACTGAAAGTGAAGGGCTGGAAAAAGATATTTCATGCAAATGGAAACCAAAAGAAAGCAGGAGTAGCAATACTCATATCAGATAAAATAGACTTTGAAACAAATCTGTGAAAAGAGACTAAAAAGGACACTACATAATGATCAAAGAATCAATCCAAGGAGAAAACATAGCAATTATAAATATATATGCACCCAACGTAGGAGCACCGCAATATGTAAGGCAAATGCTAACAAGTATCAAAGGGGAAATTAACTGTAACAGAATAATAGTGGGAGACTTTAATACCCCCACTCACACCTATGGATAGATCAACTAAACAGAAAATTAACAAGGGAACACAAACTTTAAATGATACAGTGGACCAGTTAAACCTACTTGATATCTATAGGACATTTCACCCCAAAACAATGAAATTCACCTTTTTCTCAAGTGCACTCGGAACCTTCTCCAGGATAGATCACAGCCTGGGCCATAAATCTAACCTTCATAAATTCAAAAGAATGGAAATCATTCCGAGTATCTTTTCTGTTCACAATGTGGTGAGATTAGATGTCAACTACAGGGAAAAAAAAAAAAAACTATTAAAAATACAAATATATGGAGGCTAAACAACACGCTTCTGAATAACCAACAAATCACAAAAGAAATCAAAAGAGAAATCAAAATATGTATAGACACAAAGGAAAATTAAGACACAACACCCAAAACCTGTGGGATTCATTAAAAGCTGTGCTAAGGGGAAGGTTCATAGAAATACAGCTTACTTCAAGAAACAAGAGAAAAATCAAATAAATAACCTAACTCTACACCTAAAGCAACTAGAAAAAGAAGAAATGAAGAATCCCAGGGTTAGTAGAAGGAAAGAAATCATAAAAATTAGGGCAGAAATAAATGAAAAAACAACAACAACAAAAGATGACCATCGCAAAAATAAACAAAACTAAAAGCTGGTTCTTTGAGAAGATAAGTAAAATAGACAAACAATTAGCTAGACTCATCAAGAAAAAAGGGAGAAGAATCAAATCAACAAAATTAGAAATGAAATTGGAAAAATCACAACAGACAACACAGAAATACAAAGGATCATAAGTCACTACTATCAGCAACTATATGCCAATAAAATGGACAACTTGGAAGAAATGGACAAATTCTTAGAAAAGTATAACATTCCAAAAATGAATTGGTAGGAATTGAAAATCTTAACAGACCCATCACAAGTATGGAAATTGAAACTGTAATCAGAAATCTTCCAGCAAACAAAAGCCCAGGACCTGCTGGCTTCACAGCTGAATTCTATCAAAAATTTAGAGAAGAGCTAACACCTATCCTACTCAAACTCTTCCAGAAAATTGCAGAGGAAGGTAAACTTCCAGACTCATTCTATATGGTCACCATCTCCCAAATACCAAAACCTGACAAAGATGCCACAAAAAAAGAAAACTACAGGCCAATATCACTGATGAACATAGATGCAAAAATCCTTAACAAAATTCTAGAAAACAGAATCCAACAACATATTAAAAGGATCAAACATCATAACCAAGGGGGATTTATCCCAGGGAGTCAAGGATTCTTCAATATTTGCAAATTAATCAGTGTAACACACCATATTAACAAATTGAAAGATAAAAACCATATGATTACCTCAATAGATGCAGAGAAAGCCTTTGACAAAATTCAACATCCACTTATGATAAAAACCCTCCAGAAAGCAGGAATAGAAGGAACATACCTCAACATAATAAAAGCTATATATGATAAACCCACAGCAAACATTATCCTCAATGGTGAAAAATTGAAAGCATTTCCCATAAAGTCAGGAAGAAGACAAGGGTGCCTACTCTCAGCACTAATATTCAACATAGTTTTGGAAGTTTTAGCCACAGCAATCAGAGCAGAAAAAGAAATAAAAGGAATCCAGATTGGAAAAGAGGTAAAATGCTCACTGTTTGCAGATGACATGATCCTCTACATAGAAAACCCTAAAGACTCCACCAGAAAATTACTAGAGCTAATCAATGATTACAGTAAAGTTGCAGGATATAAAATTAATACACAGAAATCCCTTGCATTCCTATACACTAAAAATGAGAAAACAGAGAAATTAAGGGAATAATTCCATTCACCATTGCAATGGTAAGAATAAAATACTTAGGAATAAATCTACCTAAAGAAACAAAAGACCTATATATAGAAAACTATAAAACACTACTGAAAGAAATCAAAGATGACACAAATACACACTAAGGAAACCAGAAGGGAAAGAGACACGTGTACCCCAATGTTCATCGCAGCACTGTTTATAATAGCCAGGACATGGAAGCAACCTAGATGCCCATCAGCAGATGAATGGATAAGAAAGCTGTGGTACATATACACAATGGAGTATTACTCAGCCATTAAAAAGAATACATTTGAATCAGTTCTAATGAGGTGGATGAAACTGGAGCCTATTATACAGAGTGAAGTAAGCCAGAAGGAAAAACACCAATACAGTATACTAACGCATATATATGGAATTTAGAAAGATGGTAACAATAACCCTGTGTACGAGACAGCAAAAGAGACACTGATGTATAGAACAGTCTTATGGACTCTATGGGAGAGGGAGAGGGTGGGAAGATTTGGGAGAAGGGCATTGAAACATGTAAAATATCATGTATGAAACGAGATGCCAGTCCAGGTTCGATGCATGATACTGGATGCTTGTGGCTAGTGCACTGGGACTACCCAGAGGTATGGTATGGGGAGGGAGGAGGGAGGAGGGTTTAGGATGGGGAACATATGTATACCTGTGGTGGATTCATTTTTATATTTGGCAAAACTAATACAATTTGTAAAGTTTAAAAATAAAATAAAATTTAGAAAAAATTAAAAAAAAAAAAAGATGACACAAATAGATGGAAAAATATACCATGCTCATGGATTGGAAGAATCAATATAATGAAAATGAGTATACTACCCAAAGGAATCTATAGATTCAATCAATCCCTATCAAGCTACCAACGGTATTTTTCACAGAACTAGAACAAATAATTTCACAATTTGTATGGAAATACAAAAAACCACGAATAGCCAAAAGAATCTTGAGAAAGAAGACTGGAACTGGAAGAATCAACCTGCCTGACTTAGTTCAGTTCAGTTCAGTCGCTCAGTCATATCTAACTTTTTGCGACCCCATGAATCACAGCACGCCAGGCCTCCCTGTCCATCACCAACTTCCGGAGTTCACTGAGATTCACATCCATCGAGTCAGTGATGCCATCCAGCCATCTCATCCTCTGTCGTCCCCTTCTCCTCCTGCCCCCAATCCCTCCCAGCATCAGAGTCTTTTCCAATGAGTCAACTGTTCGCTTGAGGTGGCCAAAGTACTGGAGTTTCAGCTTTAGCATTATTCCTTCCAAAGAAATCCCAGGCGGATCTCCTATAAAGCTACAGTCATCAAGACAGTATGGTTCTGGCACAAGGACACAAATATAGATCAATGGAACAAAATAGAAAGCCCAGAGATAAATCCACAAACCTATGGATACCTTATCTTTGACAAAGGAGGCAAGAATATACAATGGAGAAAAGACAATCTCTTTAACAAGTGGTGCTGGGAAAACTGGTCTACCACTTGTAAAAGAATGAAACTAGAACATTCTCTAACACCATACACAAAAATAAACTCAGAGGAATTAAAGATCTAAATGTAAGACCAGAAACTACTTGAGGAAAACATAGGCAAAACATTCTCTGATGTAAAGCACAGCAGGATCCTCTATGACCCACCTCCCAGAATATTGGAAATAAAAGCAAAAAGAAATAAATGGGACCTAAGTAAAATTAAAAGCTTTTAAACAATGAAGGAAACTATAAGCAAGGTGAAAAGACAGCCTTCAGAATGAGAGAAAATAATAGCAAATGAAGCAACTGACAAAGAATTAATCTCAAAAATATACAAGCAACTCCTGCAGCTCAATTCCAGAAAAATAAACGATGCAATCAAAAAATGGGCCAAAGAACTAAACAGACATTTCTCCAAAGAAGACATCCAGATGGCTAACAAACACATGAAAAGATGCTCAACATCACTCATTATCAGAGAAATGCAAATCAAAATGATAATGAGATACCATCTCACCCCAGTCAGAATGGCTGCTATCAAAAAGTCTACAAACAATAAATGCTGGAGAGGGTGTGGAGAAAAAGGAACCCTCTTACACTGTTGGTGGGAATGCAAACTAGTACAGCCACTAGGGAGAAAAGTGTGGATATTCTTTAAAAACCTGGAAATAGAACTGGCGTATGACCCAGAAATCCCACTGCTGGGCATATACACTGAGGAAATCAGAACTGAAAGAGACACGTGTACCCCGATGTTCATTGCAGCACTCTTCACAATAGCCAGGACATGGAAGTGACCTAGATGTCCATCGGCAGACAAATGGATAAGAAAGCTATGGTACATATATACAATGGAATATTACTCAGCCATTAAAAAGAATGCATTTGAATCAGTTCTAATGAGGTGGATGAAACTCGAGCCTATTATACAGAGTGAAGTAAGTCAGAACAAAAAACAGCAATACAGTATGCTAACACATATATATGGAATTTAGAAAGATCGTAACAATGACCCTATATGTGAGACAGAAAAAAAAAGACACAAATGTAAAGAACAGTCTTTTGGACTCTGTGGAGAAGGCGAGGGTAGGATGATTTGAGAGAATAGCATTGAAACATGTATATTATCATATGAGAAACAGATCGCCAATCCAGGTTCAATGCATGATACAGGATGCTTGGGGCTGGTGCACTGGGATTATCCAGAGGGATGGGATGGGAAGGGAGGTGGGAGGGGGGTTCAGGATGGGGAACGCATGTACACCTGTGGCTGATTCATGTCAATGTATAGTAAAAACACTACAATATTGTAAAGTAGTCAGCCTCCAATTAAAATAAATTAATTAAAACATGTATATGGAGAAGGCAATGGCACCCCACTCGAGTACTCTTGCCTGGAAAATCCCATGGATGGAGGAGCCTGGTAGGCTGCGGTCCATGGGGTCGCTAAGAGTCGGGCACGACTGAGCGACTTCACTTTCACTTTTCATTTTCATGCATTGGAGAAGGAAATGGCAACCCACTCCAGTGTTCTTGTCTGGAGAATCCCAGGAAACATTTTATAATTTATACAAATTATGTATAATTTCTAAATTATTTTGTACTCTTCTTTGTACTCTTCTTTATTGATCTTGCCAAAGAGTCTATTATTATTTTCCAAGAGAGATTAATTTTGGAGAATTCAACTTTTTTTTCATTTAATGAGTTTGAAATTATGTATTATTTAGTCATTTCATTCTAACTGAGGGATAAGGGCAGAGAATAAATTCTGTGTAAAATCAGTTCTCTGAATTTTGTTGAATGTTGTTTTATAGCTTATGCTGACCAAATTTATATTATATGTTTGTTTGAGTCAAAAAGTATCATATAGATGTTAGACAGTATTCTATACATATCTGTTGATCAAGAATGCTAATTGTGTTATTCATGTCATCTATAGTCTTAAAATGTGAAGACATTTTCATACAAAAATTGATTATCCTTCCTCAGCATTAATTTGATCAAACTGCAAAATATTTTTGCAATTATTCACAAATGAAGGAGGCATTGTATAATTGGCTTTTAATGTTTTTTATTGTATAGTTATTTTATGTTTCCAAGTTTCATTATTGTTGATATTTTTTGCAATGTCAGTAATTGCATTAAATTTCCAAAATGTATAAAATGGCAAAATTGATCCTTTTTGGTGAAAAATATAGATCATGGTTTATTTTTTCATGAGTTAGCTGTTTTAGATATCATTTGTATTTAGTTTTAAATATTGGAGATTTATTATTGTCTTAAATTTATACTACTAAGGTTTTATCATGAACTATTTTAACCATTGATTATATCAAGATTGAATGGTTCTTCTTGAGAATTATTCATTAAATCTATTAATGAGATGAGTAGTCAATTCAAGCTTGAAAGGAGACAAATTTGAGATATCTACAATTTTATGTCACTCTTCTGCCCAGAGCCCCAGAACATTTTACAAAGGACAAATACAGAGCAGCAGAAGATTAAATGTAGAATTCAATAGTTTAACAACCTAAGAATTCTGAAAGACATAAAATATATCACCTAAACACAATACATGTCATTACAGAAACAAGAAAGCAGGCTGGAGCATTGATGCTAATAATATCTTTTACTGAGCATGACCCTGCCCATCAGAGCAAGATCCAATTTCCCCTTCAGTCAGTCTCTCCCATCAAGAAGCTTCCATAAACCTCTTATCCTTCTCCATCAGAGAGCAGACAGACTGAAAACCACAATCACAGAAACTAACCAATCTGATCACATGGACCACAGCCTTGTCTAACTCAATGAAACTATGAGTCATGCCATGAAGGGCCACCCAAGATGGACAGGTCATGGTGGAGAGTTCTGACAAAATATAGTCCACTGGGGAAGGGAATGGCAAACTACTTTAGTATTCTTGCCTTGAGAATCCCATGAACAGCATGAAAAGGCAAAAAGACAGGACACTAAAAGATGAACTCCCCAGGTCAGTATGTGCCCAATATGCTACTGGAGATCAGGGGAGAACTAACTCCAGAAAGAATGAAGAGACAGAGCCAAAGCAAAGCAACATCCAGCTGTGGATATGACTGGTAATGGAGGTAAACTCTGATGCTGTAAAGAGCAATATTGCATAGGAACCTGAAATGTTAGGTCCACGAATTAAGGCAAATTGGAAGTGGTCAAACAGGAGACGGCAAGAGTGAATGTCTACAGTGTAGGGATCAGTGAACTAAGATGGATTGGAATGAGTGAATTTAACTCAGATGACCATTATATCTACTACTCTGGGCAGGAATCCCTTAGAAGAAATGGAGTAGCCATCACAGTCAACAAAAGAGTCTGAAATGCAGTACAGCCAGGCTTCAACAATACGTGAACCATGAACTTCAAAGGCAGAGGAACCAGAGATCAAATTGCCAAAATCTTTTGGGTCATTGAAAAAGCAAGAAAGTTTCAGAAAAACACCTACTTCTACTTTATGGACTATGCCAAAACCTTTGACTGTGGATCACAACAAATTGGAAAATTCTGAAAGAGATGGGAATACCAGGCCACCTGTCCTGCCTCTTGAGAAATCTGTATGCAGGTCAAGAAGCAATTGTTAGAACTGGACATGAAACAGCAGACTGGTTCCAAATAGGGAAAGGAGTACGTCAAGGCTATACTATATATTGTCACCATGCTTATTTAACATATATGCAGAGTACATCTTGAGAAACGCTGGACTGGATGAAGCACAAGCTGGAATCAAGATTGCTGGGAGAAATATCATAACCTCATATATGCGTATGACACCACCCTTATGGCAGAAACCAAAGAAGAACTAGAGAGCCTCTTGAAGAAAGTGAAAGAGAGTGAAAAAGTTGTCTCAAAACTCAACATTCAGAAAACTAAGATCATGGCATCTGTTCCCATCACTTCATGTTAAATAGATGAGGAACCAGTTGAAACAGTGACAGTTTATTTTAGGGGCTCCAAAATCACTGCAGATGGTGACTGCAACCATGAAATTAAAAGACAGTCCTTTGAAGAAAAGTTATGACCAACCTATACAGCATATTAAAAAGCAGAGATATTACTTTACCAACAAAGGTCCATCTTGTCAAAGCTATGGTTTTTCCAGTAGTCATGTATTAATGTGAGATTTGAACTATAAAGAAAACTGAGCACCGAAGAATTGATGCTTTTGAACTGTGGTGTTGGAGAAGACTCGAGAGTTCCTTGAAGTGCAAGGAGATTCAACCAGTCAATCCTAAAGGAAATCAGTCCTGAATATTCATTGGAAGGACTGATCCTGAAGCAGAAACTCCAATACTTTGGCCACCTGATGCAAAGAACTGACTCATTTGAAATTACCCTGATGTTGGGAAAGATTGAAGGTGGGAGAAGGGGACAACAGAGGATGAGATGGTTGGATGGCATCACCGACTCGATGGATATGAGTTTGAGCAAACTCCAGTGGTTGGTGATGGAGATGGAGGCTTGGCATGCTGCAGTCCATGGGGTTGCAAAGAGTTGGACATGACTGAGTGACTGAACGGAACTGAACTTAGGGACTTCCCTAGTGATCCAGTGGTTAAGAATCCATTCTTCTATTGCAAGGGTGGTGGTTTGATCCCTGGATGGGAAACTAAGATCCCATATACTGTGTAGGGTAGCCAAAATAAAATAAAATAAACTTTGAAAATAAATACGTTAAATAATGATAAATTCCTTCATCAATTTGATATGTTCTTAATTTTGAAAAATATTATAGGACAAGAAAGATTGTTGAACTATAGTATTGGGAAATTACCTTATCTAAAAATAATGTCTGACAATAAAAAATGAGTAATACCCTGGCCAGCCTTATTGTGTTTTAAATGTGTATTGTTGCATAAATTATTTCAGTCACATTATTTCCACTTTCTTGAACTCTTGGCCAATTTATCTTCTTTGTTACTTTGCTATGCTGAATAATCTAAACCACATTCTGGTCAACTTTCCTAGTATTATCTTACACTAGAGCGTTTTTGTGCATCTCATTCTCAACCCAAAGTGAATTGCTTGATGCTCCCTGTTTATATTTCCTTCTCTTTTCTCTTCTTGCGCCTGTTTATACTGTTCTTTTGTGGCCTTTGAAATGATCTTCATCTTCGGTTGTTTTTGTCTTTTCAATATTTATCTTAGATATCACCACTTTCACAAAAGCTTTTTTTGATTCCCATTTGGAGACTTGGAATCTCTTTTCTTTCTCTAACTTGTATAATATTTTAACTAGATTCATGTAATGGTATAAGTTCCATTTTCATGTGTGCATGCTCTGTCACTTCAGTCGTGTCTGACTCTGCGACCCCGTGGACTGTAGCCTGCCAGTCTCCCCTATCCATGGGATTCTCCAGGCAAGAATACTGGAATGGGCTGCCATTCCCTCCTCCAGGAGATCTTCCCAACCCAGGAAGGTTATTTAGAAAACATCAGATCTCCACTACTTGATTTGCTGTTCCTTCAAGGCAAAATAAGTGTCCTGTTGTTTTATCACTCATGGTGCCTAGTATCTAGCACAGGCTCAACAAATATGGTTGATTAAATGAATGAAAAATTTAAAGTCATACATTATGGTATATTGAAAAGGTTTCACATTCAAAACAATTACGTTAATCAGTGTAAAGAAACTGTGAAAAATATAAAATTTAACATTATTGAAGATTGTATTAATTAGATTTCATCAGCTGGGAAAAGATGCTCAACATCACTCATTATCAGAGAAATGCAAATCAAAACCACAAGAGGTACCATTTCACAACAGTAAGAATGGCTGCGATCCAAAAGTCTATAAGCAATAAATGCTGGAGAAGGTGGGGAGAAAAGGGAACCCTCTTACACTGTTGGTCGGAATGCAAACTAGTACAGCCACTATGGAGAACAGTGTGGAGATTCCTTAAAAAACAGGAAGTAGAACTGCCTTATGACCCACAATCCCACTGCTGGGCATACACACCGAGGAAATCAGAATTGAAAGAGACACATATACCTCAATGTTCATGGCAGCACTGTTTATAATAGCCAGGACATGGAAGCAACCTAGATGTCCATCAGCAGATGAATGGATAAGAAAGCAGTGGTACATATACACAATGGAGTATTACTCAGCCATTAAAAAGAATACATTTGAATCAGTTCTAATGAGGAGGATGAAACTGGAACCTATTATACAGAGTGAAGTAAGCCAGAAAGAAAAACACCAATACAGTATATTAATGCATATATATGGAATTTAGAAAGATGGTAACGATAACCCTGTATGCGAGACAGCGAAAGAGACACAGATGTATAGAACAATCTTTTGGACTCTGTGGGAGATGGCGAGGGTGGGATGATTTGGGCGAATGGCATTGAAACATGTATAATATCACATGTGAAACGAATTGCCAGCCCAGGTTCAATGCATCATACAGGATGCTCGGGGCTGATGCACTGGGATGACCCAGAGGGATGGGATGGGGAGGGAGGTGAGAGGGGGGTTCAGTATGGGGAACACGTGTACACCCATGGCAGACTCATGTTGATGTATGGCAAAACCAATGCAATATTGTAAAGTAATTAGCCCCCAATTAAAATACATAAATTTATATCAAACAATTTCATCTGCTAAATTAATAGGTATTTAAAATTCATATGGTATAATTGCATAATTCAGAATTTTGCAACTCTCATCTTTTAAAATTTGTAAGGCCTATAAAAGTACTTCAATGTTATTATTTTGTGATAGTTTTAGCTTTCCCTGACTATTGAACTTTAAACCACTAGATTTCACCCCAACTGATTGCTTAAACTCAACAGCTTTATATAAACAATTTATAAGAAATTTCAAGTCCTTCATCAAGCCTAGAAATTGTTTAATATTCTCTTAGTCCATCTAAATGTATTTTCAGAATTGTTTTCCAAAGAAAATGTTGTAATAGTAATTATGAATTTAACTAAAGCAAATATAAACAGGAAAATCCCTCCTCTAGGAAAAGAAAATAAGTCTGTATTTGAGAAAAATTGCTTTTTTCATTCTAACATTGACTTACCATTAAAAGTTTAATGCCATTGTAGGTCATGTATTTGGAAACAAAACAAAAGAAATATAATAATCAAAAACATTTGTGAAATGTGAGCAATTATTTTTGAAAGCACATCCCAGTAAATAGAGGATTGTAGGGGACTATTTTATAATATTTCTCAGGCTATAATGTTTTATATGTAGTGTTAGAAATAATTTACTATTCTTTAGATAAATGGAAAAAAATCTTCTAATGAATTATATTTTTAAATGTCAAAATATATGACAAATCATTATCTTAACATTACTTTGTGATGTTATTTTATTATTTGCTCCTATAGGATATAATAAACAAAATTCTTTTAAAAAGTTTTTGCTTTATATCTCAAACACAAAGGTAGGTATTCTGATTTTTTAAATTATGATGTTTTACATATTACTGGCATTAGAAAATGTTGTCTGAGCTACCAAAAGGAGCTTCTGCCCTCACTTTCAAACCTACTGTCTGAGAGAATTCCAGCCAAATGCAGCTTTGTTAACTTTGCCAGATTTCTTTAAGCTTTGTGCCTTAGAACTGCTCCAGATAGAGCCTCCACTGTATACCTGGGTTGGAGCAGTAAATTCACTGATTCTTAAAGTCACTTAACACTAGAAAAGTAAAAAATCAGATCTTTTGAATTCCAGTTTGTTGTTTTTCTACATCCAAAGTCTCTCACACTATAGAGTCTGAGGAAAATTATAAAGTCAGAGAGAATTAGTGTTTTGTATTTAACTAAGCAAGCCATAAATCAAGTGATTTGATAATAAAAATCCCTTGGCACTAGATTAATGAATCAGTAGCTACTAAAAAGATGCATTGTGATAAGATCCATAATGAGATTCAGAGTGAAGAAAGATGCAGTCTATTCAAATGGTTCAGCTGTTCCATCAGGGACAGTAGATAAAAGGATTTACCAACATTGGTTCTTGGACTGACTGTCGTTTCATTCAAGCAACTGGAACTCTTGATCTCTTTAAGACTGGCTTTTCTGTACCTTCAGTGGACATGGACACAGGGAGGATATTAATGTGAATATTCTTGTAACTAGAATGTGATCAAGTGCTGACATAGAAATATGGTTGCTTCACAAGAAATTTTAACATCACTGAATAATGTATATCTAAGAGTTTTGAGTTAAAAAATCATGGCCAGAAGTTTAAAATGTTTCATTTTATTTTATATTTCTTATGCAATTAACTGATATTTTCTAAATCCCTTAAAATTCACATTTTATGCAAACACTCTTCTATATTTTCTATACTGTTCTCATAACAAGGATTTTCAATCATACATGTTAGGACAGGATTAGTGAAATAAAAGCTCTAGTCCAAAGACTTGGGGAGAAAGCATTAAATTTAAACAGTTTTGTTCTGGTTTTAAATACTGATTATTAAAAACCATTTTTAAAAATTAAATATGGGTGGTGCTTAAATATATTATTTGTCATTTCAGATATAGTAATATATATACTCTTTAGGTGTCTATAAAGATTCTTAATATTCTTTTTGATTAATAAGTTTCCTTTCTGCTTGAATGATATTTTGTGTTCCTTACACAGGCTATTGGTGTTTCTATTGTTAAATTCAGATGAGTTCAGTCACATCGTACTGTCGGACTTTTTGTGACCCCACAGACTGCAGCATGCCAGGCTTCCCTGTCCATCACCGGGAGCTTGCTCAAACTCATGTCCATCAAGTTGGTGATGCTATCCAACCATCTCATCCTCTGTTGTCCCCTTCGGCTCCCACCTTCAATTTTTCCCAGAATTAGGCTCTTTTCTAATGAGTCAGTTCACATCAGGTGGCCAAAATATTGGAGTTTCAGCTTCAGCATCAGTCCTTCCAATGAATATTCAGGATTGACTTCCTTTAGGATGGACTGGTTGAATCTTCTTGCAGTCCAAGAGACTCTCAAGAGTCTTCTCCAACACCACAGTTCAAAAGCATCAATTCTTGGGTGCTCAGCTTTCTTTATAGTACAACTCTCACATCCATACATGACTACTGGAAAAACCATAGCTTTGACTAGATGGACCTTTGTTGGCAAAGTAATGTCTCTGTTTTTTAATATGCTTTTTCTTCCAAGGAGCAAGTGTATTTTAATTTCTTGGCTACAGGCACCGTCTGCAATGATTTTGGATCCCCCAAAAATAAAGTCTGTCACTGTTTCCCCATCTATTTCCCATGAAGTGATGGGACCGGATGCCATGATCTTAGTTTTCTGAATGTTGAGTTTTAAGCCAACTTTTTCACTCTCCTCTTTCACTTTCATCAAGAGGCTCCTTAGTTCTTCTTCACTTTCTGCCATAAGGGTGGTGTCATCTGCCATAAGGGTGGTGTCATCTGCCATAAGGGTGGTGTCATCTGAGGTTATTGATATTTCTCCCAGAAATCTTGATTCCAGCTTGTGCTTCATCCAGCCTGAAATTTTGCATGGTGTACTCTGCATATAAATAAGCATGGTGACAATGTACAGCCTTGACATACTCCTTTCCCTATTTGGAACCAGTCTGTTGTTTCATGTCCAGTTCTAACAGCTTCTTCTTGACCTGCATACAGATTTCTCAGGAGGCAGGTCAGGTGGTCTGAAACTCCCATCTCTTGAAAAATTTTCCACAGCTTATTGTGATCCACACAGTCAAAGGCTTTGGTATAGTCAATAAAGCAGAAGTAGATGTTTTTCTGGTATTCTCTTGTTTCTTCTATGATTGAACAGGTATTGGCATTTTGATCTGTGGTTCCTCTGCCTTTTCTAAATCCAGCTTGAACATCTGGAAGTCACAGTTCCTGTACTATTGAAACCTAGCTTGGAGAATTTACAGCATTCCTTTGCTAGCATTGAGATGAGTGCAATTGTGAGGTAGTTTGATCATTCTTTGGCATTGCCTTTCTTTGGGATTGGAATGAAAACTGACCTTTTCCAGTCCTGTGGCCACTTCCAAGTTTTCCAAATTTGCTAGCATACTGAGTGCAGCACTTTCACAGCATCATCGTTTAGGATTTGAAATCGCTCAGCTGAAATGCCATCACCTCCACTAGCTTTGTTCATAGTGATGCTTCCTAAGGTCCACTTGACTTTGCATTCCAGGATGTCTAGCTCAAGGTGAGTGATCACACCAACGTGGTTATCTGATTCATGAAAATATCTTTTGTTTAGTTATTCTGTGTATTATTGCCACCTCTTCTTAATATCTTCTGCTTCTGTTAGGTCATACTATTTCTTCCCTTGTTTGTGCCCTTCTTTGCATGAAATATTCTATTGTAAGCCATGGTTATTTGTTTTACTCTTTTTTTTTTTTTTCAGCTTTTCTGTTAAACCTTCCTCTTTTCATCTACTTCTTACCTCAGGCTTGTCTTTTGATTTCTCTATAGAAAACCATTTATCTGTTTGAAGTTCAGATATATTCTTATTTATGAAGTCTTCACTTATAATTGAAAGTTAATTTAATTCAACAGGATGTGTTGTGAACATATTGTAATTTATTTTTAATTATATTCAGATTAGCACTCCATTTTATGCAATCTTGCACTGTGCTATAATTCTTCCTTGTACATGTGTATCTTCTCTTTCAAATAAGATTACCAGTAATTAGAAGTTTGGAATTAAATTAGCAGCATTCCACATACATCTTATATTTACAGATGTGCTTGACATATTGCAGATAATTTATTTTACCCCAGAAATGGTTTTATTTTAGACTCTTTTTTGTGCTTTGTATATGTTTCTGAAACATACTTTTGTAGAAAATTTACTTAGCAGGTAACATCAGCAAAATGGTGGAGTAGGAGAGACCATCCGTTGTCCACACACACACAAAATTAATTAGATGGCTATCTAATAAAAAGGAGTTCTATAATAGCTAAAAATTGTTAAATTCAGTGACAAGTATTTTGAGGTCTTGTTCTTTGGTGGAATTGAGAATTCTCTTTTTCATAGACTTGTGCACAGAAATGCCATCTAACAATACTTGTATTTCCTGTTAGTGAGTTTATAAGGTTAAGTCCTACAAGGATAAAAGTCCCTTGTTATTTCAAAGGATTTGCCCACAATATATGCCACCTTTGAAAATGTATATGGTTAGAGAATGATCTGTTTTAACACTGTGACAAGCAAATGATATCTGTGAAACCACAACTTTGATATACTGGTCTTATTTTTGAATATACGTAAAATAAACATATAAATAATATTATAGTATTCATCCTTTTATTCCCCCAAATTATTTTATTCTTATCTGCATTATAACAACCATAAATGTTTATTAGTTTTATTCATCTGATAGTTGAAGAAATGTGATTTACTCATTATATTCATTTAACGTTTCCCAGTGGAAAGTAGGTTCAAGTTAAGTGAGATACAGAATCAACGATAACAAATAGGGCTTCAGTTCAGTTCAGTCACTCAGTCATGTCCGACTCTTTGTGACTCCATGAACGGCAGCACACCAGGCCTCCCTGTCCATCGCCAACTCCTGGAGGGTACCCAAACCCATGTCCATGAGTCAGTGATGCCATCCAGCCATCTCATCCTCTGTCATCCCCTTCTTCTCCTGCCCTAAATCTTTCCCAGCATCAGGGTCTTTTCAAATGAGTTAGCTCTTCACATCAGGTGGCCAAAGTATTGGAATTTCAGCTTCAACATCAGTCCTCCCAATGAACACCCAAAACTGATCTCCCTTAGGATGGACTGGTTGGATCTCTTTGCAGTCAAGGGACTCTCAAGAGTCTTCTCCAACACCACAGTTCAAAAGCATCAATTCTTTGGCGCTTAGCCTTCTTCACAGTCCAACTCTCACATCCATACATGATCACTGGAAAAACCATAGCCTTGACTAGATGGACCTTTGTTGATAAAGTAATGTCTCTGCTTTTTAATATGCTGTCTAGGTTGGTCATAACTTTCCTTCCAAGGAGTAAGTGTCTTTTAATTTCATGGCTGCAATCACCATCTGCAGTGATTTTGGAGCCCAGAAAAATAAAGTCAGCCACTGTTTCCACTGTTTCCCCATCTATTTTCCATGAAGTGATGGGATCGGATGCCATGATCTTCGTTTTCTGAATGTTGAGCTTTAAGACAACTTTTTCACTCTCCTCTTTCACTTTCATCAAGAGGCTCTTTAGTTCTTCTTAGCTTACAGATACCTTATTTGAGACAAAAAAACAATTTTGTACTCTTAATCTTCTAGTTCCTTAATGTCTTAGCTATTCAAGTTTGTGGAATGGCTTGCTGTGCATTGTGGTTTGAGGACTTTGAGGACCTCAAATTAATCTCCAAATATTTGTTTTCTAGATCTAGGTAATGCAGCTGCTCCACCCCACATGGCCTGACGGCTTCCCCCTTAAAGCAAGTAGACAGTGAAATATAAGAAAATATTTGTATTAAGGAGTGGAAATGAACATGGAAAGAGATTTTGGAGAAGTTGAGGGCATTTTTAAAACATGGTAAGTTATGGAGAAGGATTTCCCTTGAGATACAGCTTGGAAACAAATTGAATGGTGAGGTGACTAGAAAGGGGGATTGAAAGAGCAGCTCAGGCAAACTTTTCATCAGGCTGGATGCAAATCCTATACTAAGGAAACATTTCTTTCAGACATCTAGGATATTTAACATATTCAGCTCAGGACCTTTAGGCATACTGCTTTAGGGACTAGCCAAACTAACAGTGATTGATTGAACTAACAGGGCAGAATGTCTTAAGCATCATCTTAGGCATCACAGGTGAAATAGCTGGGGCAAAGCATTGTACTGTTTATTTCTAGGAGATATAAACTTTGTCTCTCTTCTCTCCTTGGGCAGGAATAACTTATGTTCTACACTGTATGTATCTTGTGTTTCAGTCAGGAGAGAAAGGCGTCTTTAGTGCTCTAGTACTATAGAGAGTTCTCATGGGAAAAGAAAACATTGGCCCAGGGAGTTAGAACAGCCAGATTAAATGATTAAAATCTATTGTATGACTTTCTGAGTCCACCCAATTATGTCATGGGACAGGAAATACATGTGTATACAATGGAATCAGTATTTATTATAAGCATTTCTTTCTTCTTTTTTTTTCTTGACTGTTTTCAATATATAAACAGTAGAGGTTCATTTGTGTGTGTGTGTGTGTGTTTGCTGAATAGGTACACAGAGATTACTGCAAAAAAAGATATAATTCAATATAGTATATACTAGGTCAAAGTGTCATTAGAAGTTTTGCTCCTTCCAAAATTATGAGTGCGAACATTTAGAAATTATATTGGGCTGGTCTTGAAATATTCATATTATACTTTAAGATTTTCATGATGAACAATGGTATTAACAGTACTTTTCTTTCCTGGCTATATCAAGAGCTTTTGTTCTTTTCTATCAGATGGAAAGAGCAAACAGGCTGTATTTCAGCTTATAAAGCTGTTAGTGCATAATTTCACATCATTTAGAAGTACATAAAAGTTGTCAATTTATTTTTCTGTCATCTTTTTCAGCTTAGTTTTAAAAATCTATGCTAAAAGAATGTTATATAGTGGTAATAGTGACAGTATTTGTACAATATGGTATAATTCCTAAAATTATATTTTTGTTTCTTAGAAGGTAATGTTTCCCTAGATTTTATCTAAGTAAATTATTATTTGTCATTCTGTGTTCTGATACCTAAAATGCATAGAAAGTCTTTTTTTTCCCTATGCTTTGTGGCTTGTCAGATCTTAGTTCCTTGACCTGGGATCGAACCCAGATAGTGAAATCACAAAATCCTAACCAATGGACTGCCAAGAAATTCCCATCAAAACTCATTTTAATTAAACTTTTAAATTTTATTTATTTTTGGTTTCAAGAAACTAAGTCTCAATTAATTTTGGAGTCTATAGGTTTGTTGGAAAGACATATATCCATAGAAAATCCAGAAAAAGCTGGACACATAATATCTTGTTAAAATTGAGCTACATATAGATCTTTGAACCAGTAACATTTTGTTACCGTAAATTAATTGAGACACAGCTCCACATTTCCATATTCCTGTCTCTATCCCTTGGTTTCTTTTATCCGCTTCTCTGTATCTTTTCTCTACCTCATTGGTTTTGCTTACTTATAATTTTGATAGCCTTATAACTTCGGTTTATCAAGCCATTTACAACCCAGTTGTCACTCTGCACTCTCTTCCTTAATACTGTTTAGTTTTTGCATCTATTGATACCCTCATTTGATACACTTGGGCCCCAAACCTAATAATCTATTGGCTAATCCCACCTTTCATTCTAGACTCACAAATGGCTGTTTAATCTGAAAATTATTTCCTTATTGTAGGAATATTTAGATAATATTAATTCTTCCAATTTGAGAGCACTGAATATCTTTCCATTTCTTTGTATCATCTTC
Organism: Bos mutus; assembly: GCF_027580195.1. Lineage (NCBI taxonomy): Eukaryota > Metazoa > Chordata > Mammalia > Artiodactyla > Bovidae > Bos > Bos mutus. The sequence goes on from NC_091618.1 coordinate 126,911,454, forward strand.
AGTTTCCTTCATCAATGTTCTATAGTTTTCAGCATATAAGTCCTTCACCTCCTTGGTTGTTTATTGAAAGTGAAAGTGAAAGTCACTCAGTCATGCCCAGCTCTTTGTGACCCCATGGACTATACAGTCCACGGAATTCTCCAGGTCAAAATATAGGAGTGGATAGCCTTTCCCTTCTCCAGGGAATCTTCCCAAGCCAGGGATCGAACCCAGGTCTCCCACATTGCAGGTGGATTCTTTACCAGCTGAGCTATCAGGGGAGACAGGGAAGCTATCAGGGAAGATTGTTTATTACTATATATTTTTATTTTTTTATGATTTTAAATGATTTAAAAAAATTTGATTCTGTTAGTTCATTATTTATATATAGAAACACAGTAAATTTCTGTATATTAATATACATCACTACAACTTTGCTGAATTCATTTGTTAGTTCTAATAATTTTGGGGTGGAGACAGTTTTTTAAAGTATCATATAATCTGCAGATAGTGACACTTTTACTTCTTCCCTTCCTATTTGAATGCCTTTTATTTCTTATTCTTATCTGATTGCTGTGGATAGTATTTCCAATGCTATGTTAAATAGAAGTAGCGAGAATGGGCATCCTTATCTTGTTCCTGAGTTTAGAAGAAAAGCTTTCAGCTTTTCACTGTTGAGAAGGATGCAGCTTTGCCATAATGCGCTCTATTATGTTGAGAAATGTTTCCTATATACCCACTCTGATGAGAGTTGTAATCATGAGTGAAGGTTGAATTCTGTCAAATGCTTTTTTTGCATCTGTTGAGAAGATTATTAGATTTTTATCCTTCTTACATTGATTGATTTGAAAATGTTGAACCATCTTTTTGATCCTGGGATAAATCTGACTTGATCATGGTATATGATCTTTTAATACATTACCAAATTTGGATTGCTAATATTTTGTTGAGAATCTTTTGCATCTATATTCATCAAATATATTGGCCTGTAAGGGAGGCAAGAACATACAATGGAGAAAAGACAAGTGGTGCTGGGAAAATTGGATAGTAGAGATTAGAACATTACCTGATACTATATACAAAAATAAACTCAAAATGGTTTAAAGACCTAAATATAAGACCAATATAGATCATAGAAATATTATTTTGGTTCTGTCTTCTAAGTCAAAAGAACTAAAAGCAAAAATAAACAAATGAGATCTAATTACACTTAAAAGCTTTTGCACAACAAAGGAAATCATAGACAAAATGAAAAGAAAACCTGTGCTATCAGAGAATATATTTGTAAAAGATACAGCTGATAAAAGGGTTAATATTCAAAATGTATAAATAGTCCATGCAACTTAACATCAAAAATAACAATTACAAAATAGGAAGAAAACCTGAACAGATATTTTTTCAAAGAGAATAGATATATAGATGGGCAATAAAAACATGAAAAGACACTCAGTATCACTAAGTCTCAGGGAAATGCAAATCAAAACTACAGTTAGATATCACCTCACACCTATCAGAATGGCTATCATCAAAAAGAGTACAAATAAGAAATGTTGGAGAGGATGTTAAAAAAGGGAACTCTTGTACACTGTGGGTGGGAATGCAAATTTGTACAGCTACTATGGTGGTTTCTCAAAAACTAAAAATAGAACTACCATGTGATCCAACATTTCTATTCCTGGTTATATATCTGGAAATAACAAAAACAACTAATTTGAAAAGATATGTGCACCCTGATGTTCAAAGCAGCATTACTTAATAGCCAAGATATGGAAAAACTCCAAATGCCGATCAACAGATGAATGGATAAAGAAGATGTGATATTACTCAGATTATGGCTAAGTAATATTCCACACAGACTGGAATACTGCTCAGCCATAAAAAGAATGAGATTCTGCCATTTTCAGCAAGGTGAGTGGACCTAGAAAATATTATGCTTAGTGAACTATATCAGAGAAAGACAAAGGTCTATAACACTTATCATGGAATCTTAAAAATAATACAAATGAATGTATATGCAAAAGAGAAACACGCTCACAAATATAGAAAACAAACTAGTAGTTACCAAAGGGGAGAGGGAAGTGGGCACAAATTAAGGGTATGGTGTTAACAGATACAAACTTCCATGTATTAGATATATAAGCAACAAAGATATATTCTATAGCACAGGAAATTATAGCCATTATCTTGTAATAACTTTTAATTAATCATAATCTGTAAAATATTGAATCACTATGCTGTATATCCAAAACTAATATAATACTGTATATTAACTACAATTATAAAGTTGAAGACTGGCTGCCCTAAATCATACATTTACTTGCCATCCAAACTGTGGCAAGGGCAAGGTCATGTGAGTTTAAATATGAGTGAACTTTTTTTTGGTGGGAAAGCTAAGGGCTTTTTCCTTTAGGAGAAACTATGCTTGAAGGCACAATAATTGGAACATCTGAGATATTATAAAAGATTCTGTCTTTTATAATATCTTAATTTAGTCTAAAATGTATTGGATTTTATAACTCTTCCTAATCCAAGAAAAAGGATACTTTATAAGAGTTGATTAAGTGATAACTTTATCAAAGTTATCAATGAGACTTATGGATGATATGCCCCCTGAAAACCAGGTCATATGAGCTTATATTCTACATTTTATAGGATGATTGCCTCAATCCCATCTATTATCATTAGGAACTTTGCCTGCTGGTAGGCATGTATTTCTTTAAGGATCCAACTCTCCTTGGTATATTGCATTCTGAGTATATCAGTAATGACTTTTACATGTGCCTTGGTGCAGTGGAAATTTTGTGTTTTTTCTACTCCAGGGCTTTCTTGGTATATTTGGGCATGACACTACTGTTGACATTCGGTTCAGTTCAGTTCAGTCACTCAGTTATGTCTGACTCTTTGCGACCCCATGAACTGCAGCATGCCAGGTCTCCCTGTCCATCACCAACTCCCAGAGTTCACTCAAACCCATGTCCATCGAGGCAATGATGTCATCCAGCCATCTCATCCTCTGTTGTCCCCTTCTCCTCCTGCCCCAATCCCTCCCAGCATCAGGGTCTTTTCCAATGAGTCAACTCTTCGCATGAGGTGGCCAAAGTATTGGAGTTTCAGCTTCAGCATCAGTCCTTCCAATGAACACCCAGGACTGACTTCCTTTAAAATGGACTGGTTGGATCTCCACTGTTGACATTAGTATCACATTTTCTCATCTTAGTTTTAATTTCTATATGTTCTTGATATTCATTGCTACAATGAGTTTTTTAATAATCAGCAGATGACAGTTTTTAATTGTTTGCTTATTTATTTCCCATAAAAGAGAAAATAAGTCCTCTATGTGATATGCATTCTGATAAGATTTATATTGATGATGAAGCTACATAGCTATTTTTAGCAATTGGGTGACATTCTAATCTTCGGTTGTATAAATTAAACTTATTATAGAGCATAAGATGTGTTGTACAGTTACTTTAAAGTTTTAACATAGAAACTGTAAACATATAATCACCTAATTCAACATTATCAAATTTTAACCTGATTTTATAATTATGATCTCAATTTGCAATTCATTCATTCACTGGTCCCATAAATATTATTTGAAACCCAATTATGTTTTGGGCTCTTATACTAGATGTTGGAGATACAGATGTAAAATAAGTATTCCAGAGTTTTCAGAGGGATTCATAATTTCTTTAGTGCTTGGCAAGACGATAGAATAAGTGCTATGAAAAGAGTTAATGTGTGTTATATGGAAGTTCACATATGGCCACTTAGACCAGGGAGAGAAGAGTTGATGAAGAGCTTCCATTTGGAATCATTTTTAGTCAATTTATTGGGGTATAATTTATGTACAATAAAATGGATTAATTAACTCTACAGTTATCTGACAAACATACACACTTGTGTAAACTCCACCCAATTAAGATATAGAACTTTAAGTATTCAACAAAATTCTCTTGACTCTTTTCACTCCTTCCTTGCAGACCTTTCCCCATTGCCCTCCTAGCACCCGTAATTTTTGAAATGAGTTTTTAAGAGGCCTGTGAGTTGTTATTAACAATTAACCATGTCAGAAAAAGGAGAAGGGAAAGCACTTGACTGAAATTAGGGCTTCTATCACAAGAGTGTAGAAAGATGAGGCTAGAGAAGTTAGAATTAAATTATAGAGACCCTGAAAGCCATTTTAAGGTTTTCAATTTTATCCTTAGGGTAAAGGAGAATCTTTGAATAAGTGAGTCATAATAACAGTGGTCAAGTTAAAAGTTAATGATTCCCCAGGGGAGGTGCTGGGCACCGGGTGGGGGGATCCAGGCTCTTAGCCACGTCCAGCCAGCCTGGGCAGGTGCCAAACAGGTCTCTGACCTAGAGGTGGGAAAACACAACACTGCCACGCACTTTCTTTGGGGCCGCGTAGCCATCGGCTACGAAATGGGGAGGCTGCTCCATCCACTCCTGGGTCTGCGTGCTGATATTTGAGTTTATGGACCTGCTTGTGTAATTCCTTCTCCAGCTTCCAAATAATGGGTAAGCACTTAACATGCATGAGTTAATTTAACTCTGTAAAGGAGGATACTTTTCTAATCCAGTAAAAATGTGAGAAGGTAGAACCTCAGAAGTATTAAATGAATTACAGATTCAAAATCAGAAAGAACTCCTGAGAGGATTTTACACAAAAGCCCATGTCATTTCACTTTCAATATAAAGTGTTTTAAAAACATTAACAGTAAGTGGAAAAATTGAAATCAGTGGGGATAGTAGCAAAAGTAAAATACAAATGAGAAATAATGAGGCCTGTACACTGGAGGAGAGAAAATGTCCAATTTCAGAGCTAAATAGGAGATGGAATCTATAGGACTTAATCATAAACGGTGGGGGAAGGATACAGTGAATAGAGTACTGAGGTGGTGTGATAGAATAGTGTGATTACCTAGAATACTGAGGCTAGAAAAAGAAATGGCAATGCAAATGATGGCCTGGCTGATTTTAGGTATCTATATGACTTCCAAGTCTTAAAGTCTGGCTGCTGCTACTGCTGCTGCTAAGTCGCTTCAGTCGTGTCCAACTCTGTGCGACCCCATAGATGGCAGCCCACCAGGATCCCCTGCCCCTGGGATTCTCCAGGCAAGAATGCTGGAGTAGGGTGTCATTTCCTCCACCAGGGGGTCTTCTCGACCCAGGGATTAAAGCCATGTCTCTTGCATCTCCTGCATTGGCAGGCACTTTATCTTTGCATCTTTACCACTTGCATCACCTGGGAAGCCCTAGTCACTGGATAAAGTGACTGAGTGTAGGTTGGAGAGCAGGCATTTGTAGTTGAGACAATTTTCCTAACTCTGTGTTTATGGCAGGTCAGAGTATGACTGTCCTCCTTTGGTGGTGTGGGGTGGGGAACTGCAAGGAAAATCGTGCACTCTGAGGTTCACTTAAGGAAAGTATTGTGGGCAGCATCCTATAATGAGGTGCAGAGTTAGAGGTGATATTTATGATGAAATTAGTGCTACAGAAGACACAGTGAAAGTTTTTTGAGAAGGAGGATCTGTTCATTTGGTTCCTTCTGTTTTAAAATCTTACTCCATGAAGCATCACTTCCAAGTGCAGAAACCTAGGTGGCCTCTAATTGTTACTAATCACTTCTCAAGAGCAGTACCTGCTTCCTCCTATTAAGCGTGTGTTTGTGCATGTGCTATTCTATTGCTTAGACTATTTTCTGTGGCTCTTCCTATTGCTTTTTCATTGAAATTTTGTATCTTTGCTCACATTTGTTTCCTTGTGATAGACCAGAGCTCAGGCGTCCCAAATCCTTCAGTAGCTAACTACATTATACTACTTTTGCTGAAAACATTTTTGTTTGTTTAGTTTGGGGGAAGAGCTGCCAGTAAACTTTTATCTTCTGTCACTTTTTCTTCCTAAAATTTTAATGCTGACATTTCGGATAACATGGGCAAGAGTTCATAGACCCGTTTTTTTTTTTTCCCCCTGATTTTTAATATATGTAAACAACATGGTTCAGCAGGTAAAGAATCCATCTGCAATGTAGGAGACACAGGAGATGCTGGTTTGATTTCTGGGTCAGGAAGATCCCCTGGAGATGGAAATGGCAACCCACTCCAGTATTCTTGCCTGGAGAATCCCATGGACAGAGGAGCCTGGTGGGATACATGTCCTCGGGATTGCAAAGAGTTGAACATGACTGAGTGACTAAGCACAGTACACACAACAGAAAATTAATGGTTAGACTTATACCATAAATTCAAGAAGTTAAAAAAGAGCACACACTTCCCAATAAAATTTGAGGAAATTTAAGAGCTTAGTTTTCAATTCCAGTGGGAAATATTCTTTTTGTGAAATAGACAAAAGTTTTCTGTGACATGTAAAGTGAACTGCTTTTATAAGCATGGGAATAGATTTTATAGTAACATAAACATCATAAAATAAGTAGAATACAAAATCATTGTATGAGAAAGGTCAGTGCCAGTTAGAAATCGTGAAAAAAGTTAACTTATCCAACTAGATCCTCTGCTTTACTAATTTAAAGGATTCAGCTAAGTTTTTAATTTTGGTTATGTAGTCTTCTCAGAGCAGAATGGGTTTCTTTGCTTTTGAGAGCAGGCAAAGATTTCACAGTATATTCAGAAAACATGATACAAGCTTTTCTATTCAAAAATAGGGTAATTCTTTAATAGTGTACACATTTGTTTGAAAGTATCTGCAATTTTAAGAGTGATTATGCTTGAGACGTATAGTGGGTATGTAGAAAACAATTGAGAAAGAGCCCTCCATCAATTCCCACCCTTTTTATTTATCACTTCTATGGCAATTCCTCACAAGATTCTTGTTTTTCTAAACAATAGTACTCTGATTTATTTATTTATCCTCAACATTTAGCACAGTGCCCATGAGGTAATAAATTCTCAACAAATGTTTGTTGGATAATGAATCAAATTGGGGCAAAATGTTCTAATTCAATTTGGCAAGTTTTTAGGTAGAATTTTTAGAGATGAATGACATTTGATTTTGAGTCTTGGACAAAACAAAACTAAATTAAAACAATGTCAGTTTTTAAGTTGTATCTGAAAATGCTAATTACATAATTAGTTCGTGTTCAATTCAAAGAACAGCCTGTTTTACTAGACAGTGGTTACTTGTTTGGAAACAGGAAACTATACCATTTCTTTTGGAGTGAAAAGTCCTCACTGAACTGTTATAACTTTTCTTCACTATGAACAATGCTATAAAAATACTATATACGCAAGTGTGTGTGTGCGTCTGTGTGTCTGCTCAGTCATGTCCAACTCTTTACTACCCCATGGACTATAGCCTGACAGGCTCCTCTATCCATGGGATTCTCCAGGCAAGAATACTGGAGTGGGTAGCCATGCCCTCTTCAAGGGATCCTCCTGACCCAGGAATTCAACCCTTGTCTCCTGCATCTCCTTCGTTGACAGATTGTTTACTGCTAAGCCACCTTGGAAGCCCATATATACGCTATGTCCTCATATTTCCAAACACTTCATTTCCAAAAAGAGATTTTCTGGGAAGAAGAGTTTCCCATATTAATGTTTTTGATGCGCATTTGGTTGGCAAGGTCACTTTTCTTTGCTTTTTCAACCAACAGTTAAGTAGGGAAAGACCCTAGAAAATCTTTATTACTACCTTTAGTTCCCCATCAATGAAGTGACACTCATCAATTCTGTCTGAGCTTCGATAAATTCTGTGATAGAAAACTAATTTGCATGGACATGACATTTTTGTTTATTTTAAATGATGACAATTCTGCAGTTTGATGGTAAGAGGTATCAGTTAGGAATAATAAATGATTATATAAAAAATTCTTGTTTAAAAATTGAACTATTGTAATTGGCCTCCTGTTATGACTTTTCTTGTTTAAGTTGCTAAATTATTTAACTTTAAACTTGTAAAAATCTTCATGAAAGAATCCTATTTTATTATGACCTTACATTTGTAATGGGTTGCCCAAAATGTGTTTGTAAAAAAATGAGCTTTTTAGCCAATCCAATGTAAGAAAATTCCAGAAAAAGCATCTTCTTTGGCTTTAAAGACTATGCTAAAACCTTTGACTGTGTGGATCACAACAAACTGTGGGAAATTCTAAAGAGATTGAAATACCTGACCACCTTACCTGTCTCCAGAGAAAGCTGTATGCAGGTCAAGAAACAATAGTTAGAACCTTTCATGGGACAACTGACTGGTTCTAATTGGGAAAGGAGTATGTCAAGGCTGTATATTGTTTCCTTATTTACTTAACTTACATGCAAAGTACATCATGTGAAATGCTAGACTGGATGTATCACCAGCTGGAATCAAATTTCTGGGAGAAATATCAACAACCTCACATATGCAGATGATACTACTCTAATGGCAGAAAGTGAAGAGGAACTGAAGAGCCTCCTGATAAAGGTGAAAGAGGAGTAAAAAAATTGGCTTAAAACTTAGCATTTAAAAAACTAAGATCATGGCATCTGATTCCGTCACCTGATGGCAAAAAGAAGGGGAAACATTGGAAGCAGTAACATATTTCATTTTCTTCATCTCCAAAATCACTGCAGATGGTGACTGCAGACATGAAATTAAAAGACGCTTGCTCTTGGAAGAAAAGCTATGACAAACCTAGACAGCATATTTAAAAGCAGAGACATCACTTTGCCGACAAAGGTCCATCTAGTCAAAGGTATGGTTTTTCCAGTAGCCATGTACAATTGTGAGAGTTGGACCCCTAAAGAAGGCTGAGCACCAAAAAATTGATGCTTTTGAACTGTGGTGTTGAAGAAGACTCTTGAGAGTCCCTTGGACTGCAAGGAGATCCAACTAGTCCATCCTAAAGGAGATCAGTCCTGGGTGTTCATTGGAAGGACTGATGTTGAAGCTTAAACTCCAGTATTTTGGCCGCCTGATGCAAAGAACTGACTCATTGGAAAAGACCCTGATGCTAGGAGGAATTGTGGGCAGGAGGAGAAGAGGACAACAGAAGATGAAATGATTGGATGGCATCACCGACTCAATGGACATGAGTTTGGGTGGACTCCGGGATTTGGTGATGGACAGGGAGGCCTGGTGTGCTGCGGTTCCTGGAGTCACAAAGAGTCGGACAGGACTGAGTGACGGAACTGAATGGAACTTTTAATCTTTTTAATCCTTTGTTCCCTTTCCTGGACAGTCCCTGGTGGCTGATTGGTTTTGCTGTATGCAATTAGGGCATATGCCAGAGACCAATCATGGAAGGTGGTTTGTTGGGCACATTTGCTGTCATGTGTCAATGTCACCTTCACACAGGTGCATTGTTTTTCTTTTCCTTGGTTTTTTCTCCCTTTCTTTGTTCACCTGCTGCGTGTGTGATCTCTTAGCCACCACTTCCTATGACTGCCATTTTGAACCCCTTTCCCCTACTCTAACTGCCTACAATTCCAAAGTGAGATATACCTTATGATTTTAGGTTTTCAAGGCTTCCATTTCAAAGAGCTTTAATCCCAGGAACTATAGTGTTTCATACATAAAGTATTGCTAAACTGACATTTATAATATTAGTTGTAATGATATTGTTTTTCACACTTTAAGCTATAAAATGGAATATTTCAAAGTGGTTTATAAGAACAAATGTCTACAGCATCAGTTCCCAGTTGAGTAAAGAGTTTTGGCTAATGGGTGCACATCATATCAATTGCTATTCTTGAGACAAAATGAAAAAAAAAAGAAAGAGAAATTCACTTTCTTAGTATGTCATTGTCAGATAGAAATTGTACTGTGTTTGTACATTTCCTAGTATTTTATGAGTGATTTCCATTGTTCTTTTCCTAAGCCTTTAAGAAAAATATTTATGAATTATCTATCCCAAATAAAAGCAATAAATCCCACCTAAAGATTAATTCTGGGCGCAATGAATTTCTCTTCTTTCAAGATAAAATCATGACAATTTTGTGTGCAATTAAAGAATGGTTTTCTATACTCGAAAGAAATAAAGTGTGTTAATATATTTAGATAGCATTTTAATTTATGATTTAAAATCAAGTGAATAATGATAGCTAAAATTCAAAATGATGTGAGGTGGAATATTATCACATATGATTTTAATCAAACCAGGAGACTAATTGGATCCATCCCTCAAATCTTAGTTGATTGCTTCTGACTTCTGAAAGAGCAAACACAGTTTTTAAAGTTCTCAGTTGGAGGAAGAAGTATTCTTATTTAGTTTTATTATCACCATGGAAATTGGATCAGAGGTTGAGATTAGAGGATCAATTATTTTTCCTGTCTTGTGGTTACAAACATATACTGCAGTAGAATTAATACCAACCTTGGAATCACAAGAACAGATTCAAGTTCCCAGTCACATTTTATGAAGTGCATAAGCTTAAAACACAAGTCACTTTTAACCTTCGCATTCCAGTTTCTCATCTGTGAACTAATGAGAATAGTGCCTATCTCATAATAATGAAACTAAATTAGTACCTTTTATTAAGTCGGACACGACTGAGCGACTTCACTTTCACTTTTCACTTTCATGCATTGGAGAAGGAAATGGCAACCCACTCCAGTGTTCTTACCTAGAGACCCAGGGAAGGGGAGCCTGGTGGGCTGCTGTCTATAGGGTCCCACAGAGTCGTACACGACTGAAGCAACTTAGCAGCAGCAGCAGTAGCATAATTAATAATATTATACAGAAATAAATTATTATTCTGTAAGTCTCTGAGTTCCTGTAAATGCATCTTTTGCTTGAAACAAGTTAGCTTTTTGTAAATCATAATATCATATTGCTTATACATGATGTGTGGAGAAAAGAAATTTTGCACAAAGCTGTTTCAAAGCACAGAAAACTTGAAAAACATGACTGTTGAGAGTGATGCAGTGCCCTTGTTTATGGGCACCGCATCCTAATCAAGAAGATGAACTCGATTCTACTTTATTGCCATCTTTAATCAATTTGATTCTATTACAGCAAGGGATATTGGGATTTAATTAATCTGAAAAATAATGTGAAAACCCTGGCTCAGGATATCTTTTCCTTGTTTAATCTTTCCTGTGTAGGTACAGAGTCCAAGCAGAAGCTATACTAAGTATGATGTTTTTCTTCTCAAAACTTTTTAGAATGATAGAGATGACCCCAGCTTTTTCTATCCCCAGATTTCCTCTAATAAAGGTAGAATAATATGCTAATTTGAGAAGGATGTTTGATTCATAATACCTGGTCATATGTCTACAAGTTAAACTTCTCTTACATGCTAAGCACGTAAGAGAAATGTCTCTTCTCTCCTTAAACATTCCCCTGTGTCCTTTTCCTTCATCTCTTTATCAGACTTAAAGAAAATGGCTAATCTTTTGATTTTGATTCACCTTTTAGTTAACTTCTCTAATCCTATTTTCTTTTGAATTCATTAGGCCAGGTTTCTTCTTATCAGGATCTTCAACTTCTCACTCTCCAGTTCTCTCTTTTAAAATTAAACCTGTTTTTAAGAGTCTCATCCTATAAAAATATTTTTTGTTTATTCTATAATTTTATTTATTTATTTTTTTGGCCTCACTGTGAGGCATGTGGGATCTTAGTTCCCTGACCAGGGGTCAACCAGAACTACCTGTATTGGAAGTGTAGAGTCTTATTAAACACTGGAATATCAGGGAAGACCCTGTCTATGATTTTTTAAAAAATGATTCTGTGTGTAAACTTTTATTTAAGCCTCTTGATAGTCTATAGTTACTTGTCTTGCTTCCTCACAAATCATAAACAACTTGATTTTGGCTTTTACTGTCACTTCTCTAGTGAAATCTATTTATGAAAGTTTAAGATGCTTTTTGCTTGAAACAAGTTAGCTTTTTGTAAATCATAAGGATATCATATTGCTTATACATGATGTGTGGAGAAAAGAAATGTTGCACAAAGCTGTTTCAAAGCACAGAAAACTTGCTTTCAGTTATCATCCTCTTTGAATTGTTAACAGCATCCGTTACTGTTAGCTGCTTGATATGTGCTTTGATGGGCTTTGATAATATTTAACTAGATCTCTGAATCCTGCTTTGCCAATCACCCTTCTTGATATTTTCTAAACGAGCAAAATCTAATGAATGATAGTGAATGGGAAACAGATTATTACATTAATTTAGCTAAATTAGTGCCAATAATTTCCATTTCTAAGCACTTATGTATTATTATAATTTCCATCCCTATAGGCTATATGCGTGTGTACATGCTCAGTTGCTTCAGTCGTGTCTGACTCTTTGTGACCTTATAAACTGTAGCCCATCAGTCTCCTCTGTCCATGGGATTATTTAGGCAAGAATACTGAAGTGGGTTGCCATGTCCTTCTCCAGGGGATCAAACCTGCATTTCCTGCATTGCAGGCAGATTCTTTTACTGCCGAGCCACCAGAGAAGCCCCCAATAGCCTATAATCACCTCTTTTTATGACTCCAAGCTCAATAGAAAAAAAATGAAGAAAAAATCCCAAATATCACATAAAGATAGTAAAGTTCTCAAAAAGAAGCTTCTCTTCTTTGGATAAAGTTCCAAACTAACTAAAATTCACTCTCTTTTTCTTTCTGTCTTATTTCATTCATCTAGACAGATTTTCACTCAGATATCTGAGTGGTGTGAATTCCTTCTACACCATTTGCAACAAGGGCCATTTTCACTGGAATGGGTGTGGCCATTTCAGTACATCCAAATTTGATTTATTTATTCCCATTTCTTATGTGTTCCACTTTTCCAGAATTTCAAGAATAACCAGATTCACAAAAATATCCCTAAACTCAATAAATTTAGAATGCAAGAAAGAAATGCAATATATAAATGTATTATCTAAGCTCCAATTCTAGTCCATCAGGGAAAAATAATGTACCCAGGGCCAATAACTAGTACATGCCCTTCTTGTTTTAGTCAATCATAGACCACTGGTAAGGCTCAAAGTTATTTGGAATAAAGAGGATACACAGAGCACATATAATACAACAATAGCAACAGCACCAACAATCCAAAGAAACAAACTCTAAAATCTTCTTGGTTTCTGCTTCTTTGGGATAATGGTCAGTTCATGCCAGTTTTCCAAAAGCCATGATTTGTGGACTTAAACTACACTGGTTGAAGTCTCCCTTCAAAAAGTTGATGATCTTTTTATAGAAACTTTTGTTTTTCTCAGCTTTGAAGGGATATCCATAGAAATATTTGAAATCTAGAGACTCAGAGGAAATTCCAATGAGAAGTAGCATTACATCCTTCCAAAATCTGCTTATCAGAGTTTTAATTACCTAGGTCCTGATTACTTTTCAATATGACAATCTTTTTCCATCATCTTTCCCCTTCAGTTACAGAATCTCATGTTCTAACAGAGAAAAATAATATTCCTTATGTTGTTCAGTTGTTAAGTTGTGTCCAACTCTTTGCAACCTCATGGTCTGTAGCATGCCAGGCTCTTCTGTCCTCCATTATCTCCTGGTGTTTGCTCAAATTCATGTCCATTGAGTCAGTGATACTATCTAACCATCTCATCCTCTGCTGCCCCCTTATCCTCTTGTCTTCAATCTTTCCCAGCATCAGGGTCTCTTCCAATGAGTTGGCTCTTTGCATCAGGTGGCCAAAGTATTGGAGTTTCAGTATCAGTCCTTCCAATGAATATTTAAGGTTGTTTTCCTTTAAGATTGACTGGCTTGACCTCCTTACTGTCCAAGGGACTCTCAAGAGTCTTATCCAGCACCATAGTTCGAAGTATCAATTCTTTGGCTCTCAGTCTTGTTTATGGTCCAACTCTCACATCCATACATGACTACTGGAAAAACCATAGCTTTGACTACATGGACCTTTGTTGACAAAATAATGTTTCTGCTTTTTAATACACTGTCTGGATTTGTACTATGTCTGAGCTTGAACTGGTTCATTGGTGAACTAGTTCCTGTGGGGGTAAGCCTACCCTAGATGGAGTTAGTTCGTTTGTTTTATAAGGTAATTTTATTAACCTGAGTTGGGAACCAGTTCAGTTGGAACCAGTTATTGTGGAACTAGTTCTTGTGGGGTCAGTCTACCCTGATTGGAATTAGTTCTTTGGTTTGTAGGGTAAGTTTTGGGAGTTAGGAACCAATTTATTGGTTTATTTATTTATTTATTTATTGATGCTGTAATATTTTGTGGGATTTTTTTTATATTGGAATTTGTATGCATCTTTTGTGTTGTGTTGTCATACTTTTAAAAATGGGAAATATTCCATCTATAAATGGGAATTACTCTGTCTATCTTGAAGGAGAGCCCTTTGGGGGGGTATATAATGGATAAATGGGCAAAGTATAATTGTGAGCCTATGACTATGCTATTGTAATAGGGCCTGGACCCAATATATACTAGGATCAGAAGAGCAATGACCTCTGAACGACTCACTCAGATATTATGCAATCTCACAGTTAGAAGTGTTTTATAAAAGAGCAGGGAAAAGAGATGAGATACCATATGTAGAAGCATTTATCCTATTGTATCAGGAGAAAAAGGTGTCAGGGCTACCACCTTATGGTACAGAAGTCTGAGAGAAAACCCAGTGGGACACCTAGACAAAAGAGCTCAAGTTAAATTCAGGAGATAAAACCAACTAAGGATCCATCAGAGTTTCTAGAAAGGATTTATCAAGTTTATAGGTGCTATACAGATACAGACCCCGAGGCTCCTGAGAATGTAAACATGATAAATATGACCTTCTTCAGGCAAAGTGCTCCAGAGATTAAAAAATTATAGAAATTAGATGATGTATTTGAAATGAATACTTCTCAATTAGTAGATGTTGTTTTTAGATTATTCAACAACAGGGAACAATGGCAGAAACAAGAAGATGCAAAACAGAATTTTCTGGTAGTGCAGCTTTTCTGGTAACAGCACTAAAAGTGAGTAACCTAAAGCAGGGCTCCAGGTGGCTCAGGGGTAAAGAATCTGCCAGCCAATGTAGGAGATGCGGGTTCGGTCCCTAGGTCGGGAAGGTCTCCTGGAGAAGGAAATGGCAACCCACTTTAGTATTCTTGCCTGGAAAATCCCACGGACAGAGGAACCTGGCAGGCTATGGAGTCCATGGACTATAGGAGCTCCTATGGGCTATAGGACTTCATGGACTATAGGAGCTCTTATGGGCTATAGGAGTTCATGGAATCGCAAAGAGTTGGACATGACCAAGACTGAACACAGCAGATTTGTCATAGCTTTTCTTCCAAGGAGCAAGTGTCTTAATTTCATGGTTGCAGTCACATGAAGTAATGGGATCAGATGCCATCTTGGCATAAGTCCTTTTGGAGGAGGTCACCTTAACTGCCATTACCCTTACCATAGTTTGGCCTCAGGCCAAACATCCATACATGATTACAGGAAAAACCATAGCTATGACTATGCAGACTTTTGTCACAAAGTGATGTCTCTGCTTTTTAATTTACTGTCTAGGTTTGTCATAGCTTTTCTTCCAAGGAGCAAGCATGTTTTAATTTAATGGTTGCAGTCACTGCCTGCAGTGACTTTGCTGTTGTTTTTCAGTTGCTTCATCGTGTCTGACTCTTTACAACCTCATGGACTGCAGCAGGTCAGGCCTCCCTGTCCTTCACCATCTCCTGAAGTCTTCCCAATTTCATGCCCATTGCATCAGCGATGCCATTCAGCCATCTCATCCTCTGATGCCCTCTTCTCCTCCTGCCCTCAATCTTTCCCAGCATCAGGGACTTTTCCAATGAGTCGGCTGTTCATATCAGGTGACCAAAATACTGGAGCTTCCACATCAGTCCTTTCAATGAGTATTCAGTGTTGATTTCCCTTGAGATTGACTGGTCTGATCTCCTCACTGTCCAAGGGTGATTGGATTGCAGTGATTTAGGAACCCAGGAAAATAAAAGAAGTCACTGATTTCACTTTTTCTGCTTCTGTTTATCATTAAGTGATGGGATCAGATGCATGATCTCAGTTTTTTTGAATGTTGAGTTTTAAGCCAGCTTTTTCACTCTGCTCTTTCACCGCTTTCAAGAGGCTATTTAGTTCTTCATTTTCTGCCATTAGAGTTGTATCATCTGCATGTCTGAGGCTGTTGCTGTTTCTCCTGGCAATCTTGATTCCAGCTGGTGAGACATCCAGCCCAGTCTTTCTCATGATGTACGCTGCATAGAAGTTAAATAAGCAGGGTGACAACATACAGCCCTGTTGTATTCCTCTCCCAGTTTTGAACCAGTCAGTTGTTCAAGGTCCAATTCAAACTGTTGCTTCTTGACTAACATACAACTTTCTCAGGAGACAGGTGGTAAGGTGGTCTGGTACTCTCATCTCTTTAAGAATCTTCCACAATTTGTTGTGATCCACACAGTCAAAGGCCTTGCTGTAGTATATGACTATTCCTTTAGTCCTATGTAAATACTGAAGGAAATTTTTAAAAAAGCGAGAAACTATCTCAAGCAAACTGATCTTGGAGCATCCATTCTGATGTTTCTTATCAATTCACATCACTTATTGAGACGCTGGTTAAAATCTCATGACCTAGACTTTGGCTCAAGATTAGTCAGTGTGGACAGCAGCTGTTGTTGAGAATACATCTGTAAACTAAAGATAGGTATATTTTAAGATAATCATTCATTTCCTTAGCAAGGTCTTAACTTTTCTACAGAGGGCTGCAAAATCTTGAAAAATGGAGTGCCTCCATCAGTACTCTTTTACCACAAATACTAACTGCAATCACACATAATTCTCTTTTTAACCCAGAGCTACTAAACATTTTGGGCCTTAAATATACCTATGTAGTACTGGTATGCAGATAGTAGTCTATGAATATGATATTAGAGAGTCTATTTAGATATATATGAGAAAAAAGGGTGAGATTTTGATGAAATTTAAGCTAAGAATTACTTCTATATGCTGGATAGTGTGTCTTGTCTCATGTATAAATGATTATCCATTTATACTCTTTATCACTGGGCCTGGAGGATGGAAAACTAATTTAACACTACCTAGTTCCAAGCTCTTATGTTTTTCTAAGAAAAGGAGAGGAAATAACAGCTCTCCAGCAACTCAGCCTCAGACTTGATAAGCTTTTCTCCTTTTGCTTTTCCAGCACCATTTATATCATTTGGTCTTCCCCTGCTACCAAAAGCTTTGTAACAAATTTTATTACTTAAATCATCACTGTCTACTGGATTTGCTATTATTATTTTCTCCTGACTGAACATTGATCAATAGAGTTCTTGGTATAAGAAATGAAACAAAGAAACATATCCACACAAAAGATAGGCATCTAGGAATTGTGATTTGATCTAATTGGATTTAAATGTAGTGATGATCTTACTGCTAGTGGAAAATTGGAGGCTGGTGGTCAAAATCATGCAGTGGAAAAATAGTTATGCAAATAACTTTCTGTGGTTGTCTTGTATTAAGTTCCTAATGAAGAGAAAATCTGGGGAGACCGAGAGTCTGCTGCACTTGATTGTAATCGAGTAAAAGATGACTAACTGGAGGGTTAGGCAATTGCCTTAGACTCAACCTGGGAGACTATGGAAGTAAAATATCAAGCTGACTATTTTAATCAGCTCAAGTCATTGTCAGACAACCAGAGAGCTTCTAGAATTGCCCTAAAATTATTTTTCCTCTAATTGCTGCAAGGCTGCTGAAGATAGAAATAAGGCTCCAAACTTGATTCTGTGGATAAACAAAAACAATGTAACTTGAATTCACAGCATTGCAAGATTTTATTTGAAGGTGTAAACCTAGGAAGATGTAGATTATACATAGTATAATGGCACTAATTCTGTAAGCAAAAAAATGCCCAATTTTTATTTTGGTAGGAACTTGAAGAATACGTACAGGAAATTTTTTCCAAGGCTATTAGAACAAAGAGAGTAAAACATGGAATTTGTGTCAAATTTATCAATATTATCATACTATCCAGAGATTCTTGGATTAATATGTTATCGTGAGCAGCAGTTCTAATATTTTGCTCAGTTGACTGATTGAAACTGTAACCCATTTTCAGTGAGGTTTAGCTCCCTGAATTTGCTTCTATATAGCACTTTAGATTAACAAAAGAGTCTCCTGAAGCCTATGATCATAGGAGCATTAGAATGAATTTATCATGTGTGACATTCACTGTGATCCACAGCAGGTCCAAAGGGCATTCCATTCACCAGTGAATTAAAAAATCTTGGAAATGTTTTTATTGCTTGAAATTTGATGGTGAAAATTCAAGGTCAAGCTAAAAAAATATATTATCTGATTTCAACAGAAATGGTAGAAATGGCAAAGCCTAAGAAATTGTGGTATTTAACTGAGAAGAGTCATGGTAGGAATGGTTATTCCAAAGGACAGAATGGATTGGATGGCTACCAGAATTTAAGAATGATATTTCCATTAGTATTGGCTAATTGCTCAGTTTCTAGGACTGAAATAGATGAACAGCCTTCTGAAATACTGTGTGTGTGTGTGTGTGTGTGTGTGTGTACTTAGTGGCTAAGTCATGTCTGACTCTTTATGGTGCCATGGACTGTGGCCCACCACATTCCCCTGCCCACGGGATTTTCCAGGCAAGAATACTGGAGGGAGTTGCCATTTCCTCTTCCAGGGGATCTTCCCACCCAGGGATCAAACCCGAATTTCCTGCATCTCTTGTATTGGCAGGTGGATTCTTTACCATGAACCACCTGGGAAGCCCCTCTAAAATGTTGATCTATATTTTTAAAAACCAAAAAACACAACTAATTCCAGGCTTTACTTCTATCATAAAAACTGAGATAGTACAGTTTCAAGAACCTAGCAATTTTACAGACATTTGCAAGAATGAAGACTCAGAATCTCTCAAATGAAGGTGAGCCTAACACTTTGAAAATGGATGTGAAATATCATTACAAGTATGTACCAAAGACCTACAATTTCTTTTTCTCCACTTTCTTCAATTTGAGCCTGAATTTTGCAATATGAACCTCATGATCTGAGTAAGAGTCAGCTCCAGGTCTTGTTTTTACTGACTGTTTAGAGCTTCTCTGTCTTTGGCTGCAAAGAATAATATCAATCTGCAAAGAATATAATCAATCCAGGTGAACCTAATCACCTTAAAAATGGATGTGATGTATTGCTACAAGTATGTACTGTTAACTTTTCTCTGTGCTTTTCCCAATGGGTCTAATGACCATATTTCAGAATTATTTTTATAGTGCAAAAATGGAAATATACCTTAATTGGAGCACTAGAAACTTTGAATTGGTTTTAATCACTGGAGGTCTGAAACATCATTATGATCCACTTGTCAGAGAGGGGAACAACTGATGGAAGTGAAAGTCCCTCCGTCATGTCCAATTCTTTGCGGCTTCATGGACTGTAGCCCACCAGGCTCCTTTGTCTGTGAAATTCTCCAGGCATGAACACTGGAGTGGGTTGCCATATACTTCTCCAACAATTAATGAAGGATAATAAATGTTGATTGGAATATAGTGGATTCAGTGCATCTATGGAAGAAAAGTGTGGCTGTTTTCCTTATCTGAATTGAAGTGTTGACAACATGTATCTAGAGACAGGCACAATGCCCATGTGGCTTCCCAATCTGTGGAGTAAGAGCTGTTACAAAAAGACTGATCATTTAAAAAGTTTTGGAATGACCCTTCCTAACTGAATAATGATAATAATGATGCCTGCAGCATGCCTCTTTTCTACCTCTGTCCTGTATTTAAGTGATGGGGACTGGGCTGCGTTACAACTATGCCATTTTTTAAAAAAATTCAACCAAAAAAGATGTAACCATTAACAATAGTCTCTCCTGGGTGGAACTGAGAAATCTGTACCCATCCTTGAAATTTGAAAGGTGCATGTACGATTACAATCAGATTTTAATTGATACAGTTATTTAGCATGCAAAATAATTAGCTGCAAAATAAATATATTAAAAGACGTCTTGAAAAATTGCATTTAACAATCACAAAATTAGTCAAATTACGTATGCTATTCCAAATATGATTTCTTTACTAGACAAATCAACACTGTCTTATTTGTATGTGCTGTTTTTTTATTCCCATGATTCTATCAAGATTCTTGCCTGGATCACAGCAAACTGTGGAAAATCCTTAAAGAGATAGCAATACCAGAACACCTAACTTGCCTCTTGAGAAATCTGTATGCAGGTCAGGAAGCAACCGTTAGAATTGGGCATGGAATGACAGACTGGTTCCAAATAGGGAAAGGAGTACATCAAGGCTGTATATTGTCACCATGCTTACTTATATGCAGAGTACATCGTGAGAAATGCTGGGCTGGATGAAGCATAAGCTGTAATCAAGATTGCTGGAAGAAATATCAATAACCTCAGATATGCAGATGACACCACCCTTATGGCAGAAAGTGAAGAGGAACTAAAAAGCCTCTTGATGAAAATGAAAGAGGAGAGTAAAAAAATTGGCTTAAAGTTCAACATTCAGAACACTAAGATCATGGCATCTGTTCCCATCACTTCATGGAAAATAGATGGGGAAACAGTGACAGACTGTATTTTTTTGGACTCCAAAATCCCTGCAGATGGTGACTGCAGCCATGAAATTAAAAGACGCTTGCTCCTTGGAAGTAAAGTTATGACCAACCTAGACAACATATTAAAAAGCAGAGATATTACTTTGCCAACAAAGGTCCATCTAGTCAAAGCTATGGTTTTTCCTGTAGTCACGTGTGGATGTGAAAGTTGGACTATAAAGAAAGCTGAATGCCAAAGAATTGATGCTTTTAAACTGTGGTGTTGGAGAAGACTCTTGAGAGTCCCTCGGACTGCAAGGAGATCCAACCAGTCCATCCTAAAGGAAATCAGTCCTGAATATTCATTGGAAGGACTGATGCTGAAGCCGAAACGCCAATCCTTTGGCCACCTGATGTGAAGAACTGACTCATTTGAAATTACCCTGATGCCGGGAAAGATTGAAGGTGGGAGGAGAAGGGGACGACAGAGGATGAGATGGTTGGATGGCATCACCAACTCAATGGACATAAGTTTGAGTAAACTTTGGGACTTGGTGATGGACAGGGAGGAATGGCGTGCTGCAGTCCATGGTGTCGCAAAGAGTCGGACACGACTGAACGACTGAACTGAACTGAATATGATTCTATCTCCTGCATTCTTGAACAGCACTAGTAGCAGAACCTCCTTTTGCTCAGACATGTCTCTGGGTAGTCTAGCTGAAGCTATTTCTTTTGTATCCCCCTCTCTGTTTTTGTACTTTATTATTATTATATTAATTTCCTTGCATTTGTAAAATATTTCACAATTTGCAAAGAGTTCTCTCATGCATTTGCTTTGTCTTTAAACTTATTTTGTAGTAGATATTTTGATTTTCCCAATGAGTAGTACATATATAAAATCTCCTTCATAGTTTTCTCATATAGATTTAATAACTTTCCTAAGAGCAAAAGTGTAGCTAACTAAGAAGAAGAAACTTCAATTCAGATTTTCCCAAGTGAATCCAGATTGTGTGTGTGTTCACTGACAAAAGAGCAAAGGGCAGGTGAGAGGTGCACTGATGCCTGCACCCTGCCTTCAATAGAAATACATCTCCCTATGGAATTACAAATTAGGAAGAACCAGAAGGACTTCAAGGATCCAACCCACTCATTTTACAAACAAAGAAACTGTTATAAGCAGTTTGAAAAGCATGACAAGTAAACACTAAGAGGACAAAAATTTCTTTTCCTAATCTAGTATATAAAACTCTATAAGAAAACAAATGGTTGATTTTTCAGTGATTCTGGTATATGGCTCTTATTCACAAAGATAGTATATTTTAATAATATGTCATCTCTAAAATATTTCTTAAGCTTCAGTTATTATTATTGTTTTGGCTATTTCTAACTCTGTGTAAGTAAAGCAATATAAGTGGCATTGAAGAGATCAAAATAAAGTAAATACAATTAATTTTTGTTGTTCAATATGTCAGGATCCTCAGTGATGAATTCAGACCTCTTTCCCTCCTGAAATAGTTGCAAGAAGCTAAGGCAAACAAATGGCAATTAAATGCTATATGGATTCAAGACAGCTGTTATTTGTTAACAGTATTCACAGGTCATATTAAAGTCAGTGGGAAGAAGCAATGGGTGGGGAAATTTCTTCTTTCCAGATGGCTTCTGCAGCTTAGCCTGTCATAATTAAAGCCTGATGATGGAATATGAGTGTGTACATTAAGGCTTGAAGCTTTGAGTGGACAGGAAGATGTTCCCTAATACCTTGGGCCCGTTTTTTATATTGTTTGTCCGTTGTGGAAAGAACACAGAAATTAGCATGCAAAGACTTAGGTTCCATTCCTGTCTGTGTGGTCTTGAGCAAGTGCTTTCTACTTTAGGCAAAGGAAAAGAAAGAAAAAAAATAAGATTAGTAGAAATATTATGTGCCTAAGGTTAGATAGTGGTTGTGAAATTGTGAAATATTATCTCTTAAAATTTAATTTAATAAATGTTGCATACATGTATGTACATAATGGATACACACTAAGGATGCATCTTTTCTAAGTATTTCAAATCTATATTAGCAACTTCTAAAAATAATTGAATTGCTAGTTGTAGTGGCTGCCACCATAAATAATCTAAAAATTGGAGTTAATGTTAAATAATTGTTTTCAAATTTTAAACAAAAATTGCAAATATATCTAAGATAAAGGAAACAAAAGGGATAAACCCCAGAATAGTTGGTTTTCTGGATGCACTTTCTGGATGTCAGCACAGAGATGGAAAGTCCAAATAGGAGAATAGCGATCGTGCTGAACAAAGGAAACAGGCTGGTCATTTAAAGTATTGAAGTGGCTGGAACTGGTGGGATAAAGAGTAAAGAAAATTTTGTAGAGGAACAACAGGAGAACTGAGAATAGGAAGTAGTCAACCATTGAGTCTGTAACTTGCTCTAAGTATTTAAATCAATCACACACCATAAAAAGAAATCTACTTGAACAATTTTTTGTTTAGTCATCACCGAGATACATCAGAATATCCGGTCTTCTGATTCTTTATGGATTTGGGACATCTAAATCTCAATTCGTCACTCCTACTTTGACTTTTGAGAAAATCTCATACTATTGTTCTAAAAAGAGATGCATACGGTGAAAAAAATAATCTAAGTCTCTGGGTCCAAAGGATGGCTGAATCAGTATGTTAAACAATCATAATTCAGATTTTCTTATGAAAATACTCAAAATCTTAGTTTTCATGTCTCTTAAACTTGTGCTTCTGTGAAATAGTACCTGTGTCATGAGTATGAGTGTCATGACAAATGGCTATTACTAATCTTTGTATTCACAAACCATAACATCAACTGCCAAAGCTTCCATGTAAATATTTTAAAATGTATTTTTCAATTAGCTAACATTTATGTACTGATTTTTCTATTTTCATGTTCATTAAAAAAATATGAACTACATCGAGTATACAAAGAAGTAAAAGAGGAAAAATAAAAAACAAGTTTCATAATGCAGTGATTAAGAACAAGGCCTCAAGAGACAAAATGCATGGGTTTAAACCCAGTTCAACCTTTATTTACTGTGTAATTTTTAGGCAGCCTATTTACTTCATCTGCCTCTGTTTTTATTCTATAAAATGGAAAGAACACAATACTTTTCTTATGTGTGCATGCATGCTAAGTCACTTCAGTCTTGTTTGGCTCCTTGCGACCCCATGAACTGTAGCCCACCAGGCTCCTCTGTCCATGGGATTCTCCAGGCCAGAATGCTGGAGTGGGTTGCCATGCCCCCTTCACTTTTTTTATAGGTTGTTCTAATGATAGACATAATGCAATTAATGGTATTAGTAACACTTCAGTAGATAGGAGGTGTTTTAATACATAATAGTTTTGTCAAATTTTTATACTTGGCTGTATTTGTTTTAGATACCTGTCTCATTTTTAAGATAAAATATGATTTGTATTTTTCCTCCCACAGGTAGTAAATGAATTTGGCTTTCATCATTCTCATGACCATTGTGATTTTTATATATTTATGAAACTATAATTAATATATATTGTTTTATATACTAAATTTAAAATTCCACACTTAGTGCCAGTTTTAATAAATGAGAATCCTGATTTTTCAAAATGTGTTTATATCACCTTTAGAAAGGAAAATCATACAATTGTATCTTCTATTGAGCAAAGGTACAGCTTTTTATAACTTGATGTACCAGAGAAAAGATCAGAAAAGCAAACAGTCTTATGTTATTTCTCAAAGTGTATGTTATACTTTTCATTTGTTAAAATGTCCCACAGTTACAAAGTGATTAAATTCTAAGCACAACTTAACGCTTTAGTGACTTAGAACTGGAAAGCATTTGTTTTTAAATGATCTTGGACAAATACAATTGATTCATATCAAGCTGAGAAATGAGGTTTCAGTATTGAGGTTCACATGAGGAACTGATGAGAAATTGGATATTGCTAACTGAAAAAAAAATCAATTACATATTGTAATACTTAAGTAATAGCTGCGAGAGAGAAGGATAGGAAGAGGCAAGGTGAAAGGGGAGAGAAAGAGAGAAGAAAAGGAGAAACAGCTTCAGCTAGACTATCCAGAGACGTGTCTTAGCAAAATGAGCTTCTGTTACTAGTGCTGTTCAAGAATGCAGAAGATGGATATCATGGGAATAAAGAAAACAGTGTCTGAATGGTGCATCAGTTTGACTTGATGGACCCCTAGGGCTTTCTTGTTCTTGTATGAGAATGTGCTTCTGTGTTCATTCATCAAAGGGGGTGCTATAGCGTTTCATCATAACAGAAACATGGTATTTTAAAATTGAGCTCTCATGGAATCTGTTATAAATGGTCTCTTCATAAGATGCATATGGTTTTCTGTTTCTGTTTCCAAGGTGATTGTCTTATGTAACTCACCTTGAATTTCATTTACCCTACTTAACCACAATCACATAATATATGGGATTTTACATGCCAGAAAACACTGGCCTACTGAGGTCTTAAGAATCAAAACAATGAAAGCTTCAAGCCAACACACATTTCTTGTTTCAATTTTTCCCATTTGAATGATTTTAAAATTAGTATTTTTTCCTTCTTCTATCTCTTCTTTTTTCTCTTTCTCTCCCACACTGTTATTATTTTCTGAAAACTATTTTAGACAAAGACTTGTGCTAGGGAATTGAAATGGCTAAAATAGCAAATTATATAAACCATGTATTCAGGTATATTTTAATCTAAGCATAGAGGGTTCAGGCAAACACATAAAGAACTGTGTATATAACTTAAAGATATTAAAAATCTTACTAGAGAATAAACAAACTAGTATGAGAACACTGAGAAGGGGTACGGAACATGCACTGATCATAGTATAGGACTGAGAAAAAAACAAAACTAAGATAGTTCAGAAAAAAATTGTAGAAATTCAGTAATTGCAGGTGGATGAGAAGTAGGACCATCCATAGTGATTTTAGATAGTGGTGATGAAATCCACTTTGGCTGCTGTAAGAGTTGTGAGGAGTAGCAGAAAGAGTAAAATAAAAGCTGACCTAGGGAATCCTAAACATTCAAAGTCTGAATTTCACTGGGCAACAGGAAATATTCTAAGAATTTGAATAGCTAATAGGATAAGCTTTAGAGAAAGCTTCCATTTTGAAAATATTTGAAATTTTCTTTGTGTCTTTAAAACTTGGAAAATTGCATGTTTATGTATGGATGTGGAATAATTCCAGAAATGTCTGTATTCTGTTCATTATTTTGGTACTGGTTTCTAGTATATTGCATTGTGTGATATTCAATATGCAATTCTGATCTCTCCCCTTGTTTTCCATTTTCTACTGTTTCATTTAAGACTTAAATGTACCTTGTAGATATGTCTCAATTATTCTGCCTTCTGATCCCCTAGTCTAATTGCCACTGTCATAGCATCCTCCACTTTAGCCTATCAGCCAAGCAGTAGTTAGAAATTCTATTCTAAAATGCTATTTTGATCTACTAACAATCATATAATGATTGCCCCTTGCTTACTTGCTTACAGGTTTAAATCAAGGTCTTTTTAACAAGAATTCAAGTACCTTTATTATCTGACTCATCCCTTTCATTTCAGCCTCATTTCCTATGTCTCAGAATTTTTTTTTCCCTATGTAATGGGCATGAAGAAGTTATTCTTTCGATGGCATGCATTTATGTCTTTGAATTTGCCATTGTCTCTACCAAGAGTGTTTTTATCCTCTTTGCCCTTATATATATTATATCCTTCCTTGTTAGTGCACTGTATCCAGGAGGGATTTTTTTTCTGACTTCTGTAGGCACAATTACTTTACCTTCCTCTATAATTTTTTCACATAAATCTCTGATCACTTTGGTTTTTCATATGCAACTATCTGAGGACCTATGTATCTATTTCACTAGATTATAAACTCTTTGAGTCAATGCCTTCCTTATTATAGGAT
The DNA here is from genome assembly GCF_027580195.1 of Bos mutus. Taxonomy (NCBI): domain Eukaryota; kingdom Metazoa; phylum Chordata; class Mammalia; order Artiodactyla; family Bovidae; genus Bos; species Bos mutus. The sequence goes on from NC_091618.1 coordinate 126,937,788, forward strand.
AGTAGCAGATATAGAGAAGACAAATTTTTGTTGATTGAATGAATGAATAAATTATCCATTCTAGAGGATAGTATTGGGTACATAATAAAATAAATATCTGTTGAGTGGATGAATGACATGTTAGGATTTTTGTACCCCCTAAGTAAAAATCTTATGTTGGTTATTAGTATATATGCCTATTTATATTTTCATCTTGAATCCTCATTTAATTACAGATCATTTGTGAAATCTGTCATAGTTGAACTGGTCATGGAAATAGGATAACTTTTCTGCTTCCATAAATTTAGATAATTACAGTGCTTTATCCTATAATTGTATATTCAGTATGCTTCAGCACAATGCAAATCGCAATTATTAATATAGACATGGATATAAAAAAATGGCAGTAGTAGAACCTGAAAAGAATTAATTCTAGAGAGTATAAAAATTGATTCTTTTATGCCAGATCAAAACCATGACAGTAGGTCAGAAAAGGGCAGCAAAGTACAGCCCAGGTCAGAAATCTAGACGTGACAAAATGGTCTGCAGTGATGAGAAGTATGTCTGGACAAACAGTGGAAGGTGCATGTAACATTTCAGTTCAGTTCAGTCGCTCAGTCGTGTCCGACTCTTTGCGACCCCATGAATCGCAGCACACCAGGCCTCCCTGTCCATCACCAACTCCCAGAGTTCACCTAGACTCACGTCCATCAAGTCAGTGATGCCATCCAACCATCTCATCCTCTGTCGTCCCCTTCTCCTCCTGCCCCCAATCCCTCCCAGCATCAGAGTCTTTTCCAATGAGTCAACTCCTTGCATGAGGTGGCCAAAGTACTGGAGTTTCAGCTTTAGCATCATTCCTTCCAAAGAAATCCCAGGGCTGATCTCCTTTAGAATGGACTAGTTGGATCTCCTTGCAGTCCAAGGGACTCTCAAGAGTCTTCTCCTTACCACATTCTAATTTTGAAAAATTCTGCGTGGTATAGCTCACTAGAAAGACATAATACCCAAAGAGGGAACCACTGGGAAAGAAAAGAGCCAAGACTTTTCTCAGATAGCCCAACTAAGATGAAGGTAAGGAAGTCAGATGGACAGAGGTAGAGACAGTAAGGTGTCAACATAGAAGGCAAGGGCCAAGAACAAGGGCCCAGTTAGAAGAAGCAAAATGAGTGACAGGAGGCTATAATTGGGATACAGATGGAGATTCTCCATGCAAAATAGCTTTTGTAAAGGGATGGTGGGGATGGAGTCTGAAGTCTTGGATAGCATTCTTCCCGGTTAAATATGCTTTGTTATGCTCAGAATCGGTGTAAGATCTTGTCTGGTTGGAAATCAAATCTTTTGACATCTCTTCAATGCCCATAGTTGTACAGCATGGCAGTAATGTTGAGTATAATTTTTTAATAACTTAGCCATCTAAGTCCCAATGCTTTCTTCCTGTCTGGTGCACCTACAATATTTTACATAGATTTTTATTGTATAATTTTAAACAGTATATTAAATTTTATGAAACATCTCCTGTTTCTTGTCCTGTCATCCCTTACCAAGTTTGAGCTGCTCAAGAATGGGATAGTACAGTATAATAGGCTTCCTTTGTAGCTCAGCTGGTAAATAATCTGCCTGCAATGTGGAAGACCTGGGTTCAATCCCTGGGTTGGGAAGATCCCCTGGAGAAGGGAAGGGCTCCCCACTCCAGTATTCTGGCCTGGAGAATTCCATGGACCATATAGTCCATGAGATCATGAAGAGTGAGCATGACTAAGAGACTTTCACTATAAAAGCAATTTTTGCTAAATGCATACTCATCTAATATAGATGCTTTTTTTTTTTTTTTTTTTTTAGCACTGTCATAGAGTAGAAAGTTTTGCAGTTTAATTGGCGTTCTCCTTCTACTGGTTAACTAAGGTGATCATTACAGCCAAAATTGGTGTAATTCTTTTCCTGTTGCAATGGTAGGATTCTCTGAATTGGAGCCTTTTCTTAGAGGAAGTAGGTGTTGAGAGGCTTCATCTACTGCATAAGTCTGTCAGAAAACTGCCACTGTAGAGACTTTCAAAATTTTTGCCATCATATTTACAGTTACACAAGGGTGCAGTCAGAAGGCCACTCTGAAAAATACACATTGTGGGTACTTTCCTACCCATCTTTCCTTCCCTTCCCCGTTTCTTTCCCATTTTCTCTTTCTTTAATTTTTTGAAGCCCTATAGGCAAAAGTGAAATTTTTTCTTACCAAATAAAACTGTCATCATTTCCCTTTTATTCATAAACATTTTTCCCTTGGACTACAGGCAATGTAAATATTTGCTTTCTTAATTATTTGAGTTACATTTTGTGCTTTCTAATTATTCACAATTTTCTATATCTTAAATTTAATCAATGTATATTATACCCAGCAAAGCAGCATGTCTAACTCTTATTGTGAGATTGAAAATCAGTGTTGCTCAGTTAGAAGAATTAATTATTGAAGACAGCTTTATTCACTCCATTGCTCATTCTAACTGACTTAATAGCAAGCTCATATACCTATATCATGGTTGAAAGGCTTATATGAACAATATTATTTTAACCATTCAATACAAAAAGTTTACCATCAAAGTCATTGTCTAATTTTATATCTTTATTTTTAACACAAATCATAGTATAGTATGGATTCATCAGTTTCTCTAAGGAAATTTTCTTTTGTTTCTAGCTGTTATAACACAGACTTCTGAAATTACTAAAAAGTAATCATTTTAGTGGAACAAAAAACAAAATCTGTTTCTAATACTTGTACTTTAATCAAGTCTGTAGTTCTTTTAAATAATTATCTGGACAATGACCATGTAATTAAAATTTTCAAATGACAAAACCAAAATCTGCATGGTTTAAAAAAAAGAATTTTCAAATTCAATAACAATACATCTATAATGTGTGCTTAATCATGGAATGTTCAAGCACAATCCCTACAATTTAGTTGGCAAATTGAGGATATATATATGTGTGTGTGTGTGTCTTTGGGAAATAGTATAATTTCTACTTCCAGAATATAAACATTGGAAAAAAATGTTTCCAACTAGAACTAAAATATTTTATATTTGATTCCAAAATTTTCTATAAAGAATCATCTAGTAAAATCATATTTCTACTAATTTCAGAAATATAGATTAACATAGAAAAATAACTTGAAATGAAAATAAAAATTTGACCCAAGGAAAGAAAAATAATTCTCTTTAAGTTTTTTTCACTACATCTTTTGTAATACTTAAAAATTTTTTTTCTGTTACTAGGGGAAAGAATGGGTAAATATTACAAATGTCGTGTTGATATTAGAAACAGATATCCATTCACTACAATGTGTATTATTTTTAGAGCTTTGATTTGGCAAGGCTTCTTTGTAGTTTTTTAAAAAAGCAAAATATTATTTAGTGTATGCATGTGGACAACAGCACCTCCATTTAGAAACAACACAAACAAGTGATCCTCGAAGAGTGCCTTTCTGTGTGTACTAGCTCTGTATGGCAAAAGTTCAAACACAGCAGGACTCTCCCATCTGTTTGCAAGCTGCCCTGGACAGGTTGATTCACAGAAATTCCATTTTCTTTCGGGAAAGAGCATTTTTTTCCAAGATCTGAAGAGAAATTTCAGTGGTGCTCAGAAGGAGAAATAGGTAGAGTAAAACTAATAATCCTTTATTTGGCAATAATAATAATTTTACTTTAAAAACAAAATATGATCACCAATAGTGTTATTGATTGAAGAACTCAGAAGAAGCAAAAAAAAAAAAAAGAATGATTTGGGATCATTTGAAACCACAGTATTCATGTGATAAAATGTATTACAAAATATGTAGAGGATTCAGTCAATCATTGACAGCTTTTTGGAGAGATGTGTGCACACGCACACACACGGACACACACACATTTCCTTTACACAGTGGAAATATTGCCCGTGTATTTAGTACCCAGTTTTATCCCATTGTTTTTGAAGACCAGGATGTGATTCATTCTAAAAATAGCCCTCTTTGGTATAAAGGGTCTGAATATAAATAGATTGTTGTTATATTCAGGAAATTCTAAAGACCTTGTGTTTGTGTGTGCCTGCATATGTGTATGTGTGTTAACACTCAGCAGCCTCATAACACTGCTAAAAATTAACCAGGTAGTGAAGTATTACACACAGAAGAATCACTTAAAGACTTGAGATGTTAAGGACATGAATGAAATATGTTGGTTTTTAGATATGGTTTTCTGATTTATGGATCAGTCTTTTCTATTAACAAATAAACGATTTATTTCACTTTAATACCTTTTAATAATAATAACCTGGTCATATTTTACATAAACTTTTAAAGTAATACATTTTTTCCCCTTTTAATGTATTTTGTATGTTTTGATATATCAGCAGTCTCCAACCATTTTGGCACCAAGCACCAGTTTTGTGGAAGAAGATTTTTCCATGGACTGGGGCAGGGGGCATGGTTTGAGAATGATTCAACTGCATTACATTCCTTGTGCACTTTATTTCTGTTATTATTACATTAGCTCCACCTCAGATCATCAGGCATTAGATCCTGGAGGTTAGGGACCCAAAATTTAGGTGAATCAATATCCCACTAGAGAATGTTTCCACATTTAATGTTTCTTAAATATTTAATGTTCCTACATTTAATGTTTCTAATGACATTGTTTATTATATGATTTTGTAATGATTCTTTATTTTCAACAACTTTTTATAAAAGAAAAAGACTTCATGGCAAAAGCAAGGCAAAGAAAATGAGAAATTACTTGACTGTGAGTACTTCTTGTTGTGTTATTTTATTTGTTTATTTTGTTTTAAATGAGATTGTACTTAATTTTACATTACACCAAGAGTTTTTTTGAGCTTTGTTTCTGAATTCAACAATACTGTTTACCAAATGTCTCAATTATGTTAAATAAAATATCCATATAGTAGTTTTTTAAAAGCTTTTCATCTCACCCAGGAATCATAATTTACCTGAAAAAAAGTTCTACTCAGCAAAACAAATAACAACTTTAATGTTATTAAGAACAATGTGTTAACAATGAAGCATATCTTATTTTCAGTAATTCAGTTCAGTTCAGTCGCTCAGTCGTGTACGACTCCTTGCTACCCCATGAATTGCAGCACGCCAGGCCTCCCTGTCGGTCACATTCTCCTGGAGTTCACTCAAATTCACGTCCATTGAGTCCACGATGCCATCCAGCCATCTCATCCTCTGTCGTCCCCTTTTCCTCCTGCCCCAATCCCTCCCGGCATCAGAGTCTTTTCCAATGAGTCAATTCTTCGCATGAGGTGGCCAAAGTACTGGAGTTTCAGCTTTAGCATCATTCCTTCAAAGAAATCCCAGGGCTGATCTCCTTTAGAATGGATTGGTTGGATCTCCTTGCAGTCCAAGGGACTCTCAAGAGTCTTCTCCAACACCACAGTTCAAAAGCCTCAATTCTTTGGCGCTCAGCTTTCTTCATGGATTACTCCTTGGAAGGAAAGTTATGACCAACCTAGATAGCATATTGAAAAGCAGAGACATTACTTTGTCAACAAAGGTCCGTCTAGTCAAGGCTATGGTTTTTCCTGTGGTCATGTATGGATGTGAGTGTTGGAATGTGAAGAAGGCTGAGGAGTAAAGGTGAGGAGTAAAACTATTATTTTGTTCTCAAAATTTTTATTTTTTAATGAATGTTATTAAAAAGCTTTCCTCTTAGAAAACAAAAAACAATAGTTTCCCACAACCAACAGTAGCTTACTGATTGCTTGGAGCCATTTGGTTATACCACATCATTCCATGGTCCAATTTTTGACAATTTGCATTAAGACACTTACATAGAACTGGCAATGTCTGTTTTCCTAAATAATTGCTGTTCAATTGGTTATTCTTGCTAAATTGAATGTGAAAGTTGCTCAGTCGTGTCCGATTCTTTGCGAACCGATGGACTATACAGTCCATAGACTCCTTTAGGCCAGAATACTGGAGTAGGTAGCCTTTTCCTTCTCCAGGGGATCTTCCCAACCCAGGGATTGAAACCAGGGCTCCTGCATTGTGGGCAGATTCTTTACCAGATGAGCCACAATGGAAGCACAAGAATACTGGAGTGGGTAGCCTATCCCTTTTTCAGTGGTTCTTTCTCCACTAAAAAAAAATCATTGTGATGTAATTTATATAAAACATTGTGCATGTTTAAGTTATACACTGGTGGATATATTGTATATTGCAATGTGATTTTCATCAAAGTAATAGCTGACACTTCTTTCGTGCCACACAATCATCTTTTTTTTTATCTTTTTTGTAGTGGGAACAATTAAGATCTTGTCTCTTAGTAAGTTTGAATTTATATTACAGTGTTTTTCTCTATCATTATCATGCTTCATATTAGATCTCCAGGACTAATCTACTGGTATGAGTTTGTACCTTAAGTAATATCTCCCCAATTCCCCCAAATCCTACCACTGCCAGGATAACCACCATTCTATTCTTGTCTCTCTTTTCATGACTTTTGACTTTGATAAATTGATCAGTCTTAAGGACAGATGTTCAAGTTGGCTTTAGAAAAGGCAGAGGAACCAGAGATAAAATTGTCAACATCCGCTGGATCATTGAAAAAGCAAGAGAGTTCCAGAAAAACATCTATTTCTGCTTTATTCACTATGCCAAAGCCTTTGACTGTGTGGATCACAATAAACAGTGGAAAATTCTGAAAGAGATGGGAATACCAGACCACCTGACCTGCCTCTTGAGAAACCTATATGCAGGTCAGGAAACAACAGTTAGAACTGGACATGGAACAACAGACTTGTTCCAAATAGGAAAAGGAGTACGTCAAGGCTGTATATTGTCACCCTGCTTATTTAACTTACATGCAGAGTACATCATGAGAAACGCTGGGCTAGAAGAAGCACAATCTGGAATCAAGATTGCTGGGAGAAATATCAATAACCTCAGATATGCAGATGACACCACCCTTATGGCAGAAAGTGAAGAGGCACTAAAAAGCCTCTTGATGAAAGTGAAAGAGGAGAGTGAAAAAGTTGGCTTAAAGCTCAACATTCAGAAAACGAAGATCATGGCAACTGGTCCCATCACTTCACGGGAAATAGATGGGGAAACAGTGGAAACAGTGTCAGACTTTATTTTTCTGGGCTCCAAAATCACTGCAGATGGTGACTGCAGCCATGAAATTAAAAGACGCTTACTCCATGGAAGGAAAGTTATGACCAACCTAGATAGCATATTCAAAAGCAGAGACATTACTTTGCCAACAAAGGTCCGTCTAGTCAGGGCTCTGGTTTTTCCAGTGGTCATGTATGGATGTGAGAGTTGGACTGTGAAGAGAGCTGAGCGCCGAAGAATTGATGCTTTTGAACTGTGGTGTTGGAGAAGACTCTTGAGAGTCCCTTGAACTGCAAGGAGATCCAACGAGTCCATTCTAAAGGAGATCAGCCCTGGGTGTTCTTTGGAAGGAATGATGCTGAAGCTGAAACTCCAGTACTTTGGCCACCTCATGCGAAGAGTTGACTCACTGGAAAAGACTCTGATGCTGGAAGGGATTGGGGGCGGGAGAAAAAGGGGATGACAGAGGATGAGATGGCTGGATGGCATCACTGACTCGATGGACGTGATTTTGAGTGAACTCTGGGAGCTGGTGATGGACAGGGAAGCCTGGCGTGCTGCAATTCATGGGGTCGCGAAGAGCCGGACACGACTGAGCGACTGAACTGAACTGAAGGAGAATCCTCTGACTGCCTATCATTTTGTGAGAACTTGAAGTGTCAATATTCTACCTTCATGAAAATGAAAAACAGATCCATTTCTGGGAAGAGTGGAGATTTTCTGTTTGTAAAAGTATGCTCCGTGTTCTAAGATTCTATGATTCATTGGCTGTAAAATCACAGTTCAATTAGGTTGAAAGGGCTCTTAACCTATACTTAGAAACATTTTTATTTTTATAGATTATATGGAAGATACTGCTGACAAATTTTTTTTTTCCCTCTATAATGTACTTGTGGCCTTCCTGGTTGGCTCAATGGTAAAGAATCCACCTTCAATACAATAGATACAGGTTCATTCTCTGGGTCAGGAAGATCCCCTAGACAAGGGAATGGCAACCCACTCCAGTATTCTTGCCTGGAAAATTCCATAGACAGAGGAGCCTTGCAGGGTACAGTCTATGGGGTCACAAAGAGTTGGACATGACTTAAACAATAGCAATGTACTTGTATATATGCATAAATTTTTAGAGAATCATTTTAAATATAGTACAGAATATGTAAAATAGATTTCAAATTTAACTGAATTTCCAAATCTAAATCACTCTTCTTGGAACAATCTCCCTGCTGCCTCTTACCTGCTTGTTTGGCTTCCTTAGAGCTCACTCTGTGACTTTCACAGGGAGTCTTTGCTATCCTCCTTTTCCCTTTCCAAGCCTAGGTGAGATACCACCTGTATTTCCTTTTTAATAGTACATGATACAATCTTTATTGTTTGGTTGGTACTTATAATCCACCCTTACCACAAACACATTGTATTGATGGTATTTCTATCCATCTTACCCATGCTGTATCTTGAGCACCTAGCCAGTTGACTGACATGAAGTACTCTATAAGCATTTGTTGAGTCAATAAGTAAATGCATGAACTTTTTAATTTTACTGTTGAAATAACTCAGTTATATTGATTTTTAGTTTCATGCTCACATAAGTTACCTGATTAGCATATCTTTACAAGTTGCCTCCAGTAACTGGTGAAACAAAAAGTAGGTAGACAATTATGGCCACAGCAGCAAATTAGAATAACAACAGCTAACTAAACAAGTCTTCCATATCATTATCACCAGTCATTATTATGGGCATTCATCCGTTCATTTGTTTAAGCAAAGCTTACTGAGCATTTATTTCTAAGCGTGAGGGAGACCACTGTCTGAAGACAGAAAATCTCCCTGACCTTATGGAGTCCACATTTCAGTGGACGCAAACACACCTTTAATATGTAAGCAAGTAAATGAAAAGATAAAAATGATTGAATAAACCAAACAGGCTAACAGGATGATGAATAACTAGATAGGGAAAAGGAATGGGAAGATGCTTTGAGAGACTGCTTTGAGGAAGTGATATTTGTGCTAATTCACGAGGAGTTAGTCAATAAACTTGTTATATCAAAAAATTCTACTTTTTTCTAAGATCTTTAATAAAATAGCTAATGGCAGGAGACACACCTGAAAGACATTTTAATCATTCATTCATTTAGTCCACAAACTATGGTTTTTCAAAATAGGACCTTGAGAGTAATTATAAATTTAAAACTATTAATTAGTTTGTAAATTAAATTAAGCAAAAAAAGTTCATTTTTTTTTCGGGATCTTATCAAAGAATTTGAGAGATCTATTTTTTCTTTCTCTTTTTTAGTATTTCCTCAATGGCCATGTTATCATCCATAGGAGAGGGCAATGGCAACCCGCTCCAGTACTCTTGCCTGGAAAATCCCACGGACGGAGGAGCCTGGTGGGCTGAAGTCCATGGGGTCGTGAAGAGTTTCACTTTCATGCACTGGAGAAGGAAATGGCAATCCACTCCAGTATTCTTGCCTGCAGAATCCCAGGGATGGGAGCCTGGTGGGCTGCTGTCTATGGGGTCGCACAGAGTCGGACACGGCTGACGTGACTTAGCAGCAGCAGCAATGGCCATGTTATCATCCATAGGAAAATGTTTTTCCTTAAATACAGACAGCTGAAAATAATGATGTTATCATTTATGGTACTTGCTATGTGTATTGGTCATATGAAAAGGATAGAAGATGGAAAAGATAATCTGGTCAGTTTAGTTACTGCCAAACATGGGAAAACCTTAATATGGAGTTAATGGAATTAATAACATCAAAGGAACTTCTCACAATTTCTAACTCAGAGAAGAACTGAATGGTAAAATGTCTAATATTTGCTTGGACTCTAAGTTTTATTTATGAATAAAAATTTAAATGTTAGCTAGCATGTTTCAAGTCTGTCATTTATGTTTAGCAAGAACAGTTTTTGTAAGAATCATGTCACTTTTTAATGTTTTTAGTTATATCTACATAAATTGTGATTCAGAATTTTTATATCACTATTGCAACATAAGGAAGAAGCACCAATTGATAAAGAAATACAGTGTTAAACATGAAACTGCATCTCTGTACTCTCAGAAAGTGAGAAAAAAAAGCTGGAATGGTTTATATGACTATTTATAGCTGGTATTAATTTCACTGATATTTGTGTTTTCAAGAGTTACAATTCAGACTGTATCAGAGAGCAAAAGGGCATCTTCCTCTCTTTGTCTTCCGTTTGTCTGCATATTTAGGTACATTCACCCTTTGAATGTTTAAAATTAGACATTCTCACAGTCTTTCTTGGCATTTCAGTGTTCGATATGAAAATATCAATGGTAGTCAACGGTGTTCTTAATTTAACCACTCTTTGATTTGATAGTTGCAATCTTTTCCCTTACCTGTGATGGATTCATTTTGATATTTGGCAAAACTAATACAATTATGTAAAGTTTAAAAATAAAATAAAATTAAAATAAAAAAAATAAAAAATAAAAATCGTAAAATATGAATATAAATAAGCTGTCTCTGTGTTATGTTTTGTTTTGTTGGTAGAGGTTGGGTTGCAAACAAAAATACCCACTCCTTATCCTGTTTAATTTACTGTTTCTTTAAATGGTCAACATTTTCTTTACTTCAGACCTCTGCAGGCTTGTAGAACCATGACAAGGGTACTAAGTCTCCTTTATTAAGTTGTACAAAGTCAGTACAATGTATTTACTGATAGCACAGGCTCCAGAGGCAGAGGACCTCCATGCAAATCCTGGATCTGTTGACTGTATCCCTGGAAATTTCTGAAAACTACTTACCTGCTCTGTACCTTTCTTCACTCGTCAGTAAAATGAGGATCATACTGTGGCATTCACTTCATTAAGCTGCTGTGAGTACTGACTGAACTAATATACGTAGAGTGCTTGGCAATAGCCTGGTGTAGAGAAGCACTAACCTAAATGCTTGCTGCTGTTATTGTTCTCACTTCCCTCCATTGGCAGGAAGGGACCTATGTAGAGCATGCTATCCCATTTCTATTGGTGGGCCTCTGGGTAATTAAAGGACACATGAGGGAATGAAATTGTATTAACAGAGAAATTGTCAAGATTATGTTGTAGAGCACTTAGAGGAGTACTTGATATGGAGAACATGTAAATAAATGTATTTGCCTATTTTTCCTTAGTGTATATGTTATGGATTATTTTTTATTGAAGGATAACTGATATGTCCACTGTGCTGTGCTGTGCTTAGTTGCTCAGTCATGTTCCATTCTTTGTAACCCCATGGACTATAGCCCACCAGGCTCCTTTGTCCATGGGGATTCTCCAGGCAAGGATACTGGAGTGGGTTGCCATGCCCTCCTTCAGAGACCTTCGCAACCCAGGAATCAAACCCAGGTCTCATGCATTGCAGACAGATTCTTTACCATATAAGCCACGAGGGGAGCCCAAGAATACTGGAGTGGGCAGCCTATCCCTTCTCCAGGGGATCTTCCCTACCCAGGATTCAAACTGGGGTCTCCTGCATTGCAGGCGGATTCTTTACTGGCTGAACTACCAGGGAACCCTAACTGACATATAGCATTATATTAATTTCAGGTGTGCAAAGTATGATTAAATGTTTTCATGTATTAAAAAATGATTATCACAGTAAGTCTAGTTAATATCTCATCATAGTAACAAATATTTTCTAACTATGTATAGATCATTTTTGATTCATTTACTTTTTAACTAAAATAGTGTAGAGTTGAATGGTGAACAAGCAGCTGAGAGATTTGATTTTTCTGTTTATTTCAGAAAGGTCTTTCAGCATTGATTGACCTAGGAATTTAAAATATATATATATATATATATATCGAATGTTTCTGGCCAGTCATCTCTGAGATGGATGCCTGTGCTATTTCCTAGTTATGTGATCTTTGACAAAAGCTCTGTGAATCTGTTTCCCATCTGCAAAATGGAGACATAATAACTGAAAAATGTATTGTGAAGATTAAAAGCATAGATTTAAAAAGCAGCATCATGTCAGGCACTTAGAGTAACACTAACTAAGTGATATTAGCTGTTTTCTAATTTTTTTCCTAATGTCTAAATGATACTTCACTGTCTAGTTGACCTCCATTTTTCTTCTTTTACACGGCCATTCTTCTTCCCTATCAAGTTAAATGAGGTAACATGCCCATGAAAACACTGGTGACACAAAATGTACTATACACGTTATAATTTTTAAATTAGCATTAATAACTTCTCTACTATGCCTATTTTCATGTTTGACCTTAGACCATCTGTTTTCCTTTAAATGTTCTCTCACTATTCTGTCCCTTGCATGACTTCAGTGATCATCCTTCCAGGCCCTTGGGCATAAAATTTCAGTCTTCCCTTCTCCTCCTTCTCTCTCTTTTCATAATAAAAATCTCACAAAATATTTCTTTGCATTTGTCTGTGAAAATTTTTTATTCATTCCCTTTTATCTATTCTAGTAGGATAATCCTTGGTGAAAGTTTTAGTCACATCATGCAATTTTCTTTCCAATCAATGCTCTTTTATTCTTGATAAAAACCCTCCACCAAACCCGCTGATTCTTATTCTTGGACTTACAAGTTCATTGCTGAGTACCTCAGAGTCCTATACTTCCTCCTTATCTATATGACTTTTCCCTTTCTTTTTGCCTCCACACATACACACACACACACCTTTATCCTTCAGTTTTTTTTTCAGAGAATTGAGTAATTTTAAGTTCATTGAAATTATTGATCATTTTCTATTATCATCAGTGGTGTAAATATGATTTTAATTTGTATTGAATAATATTATTAATATTTCTTTGAAAATTGAGAAATATAAAAATCAACAATTTTTATTTGTTGAAATCTAGTAAAATTCTAACTCAAGACACAATCATTTTAACATTAAATATCTCTCAGAAACTGTTGTCTAGAATAAATGTACATGAATATATTTATAATGATGTAATAACCACAGTATTTAAGCAAAACTAAAGAACATGATTTTAATACACATGAAAAGCCACATACACAAAAGCAAAAATGTTTTCTGGCTACATATGTGTTTGTTGAACTCACTGGACAAACAGTGGCTGGGAAAGTACAATTCAATCTGTGATCCCTTTAAAATTGGGAGTGATTCCAATTTGATGAAATAAGAAAGGGGAGTAGGGGATATGAAAAGTTTGAAAAATGTTTTTCCAGTGGCATTTTACTTCATTGCTAACCTTAATTTTTGCTACAACAGATTCATAAACATGACATTGTGCGTTGGATTGAGTTCAGCTGTTTAGAGGAAAGTAATTATGACTATTGTCCTCAAGCCAAGATAACAACACACCAATTGTGACTCGCCAAGAAGGCTGGAATTCACAAACCGCCTTATATTTATTTATTTCTTAATGTTGGCTATTTATCAGAAAGTGACTTCAGTAAAGATGAGCTGTAATTCATTTATTAAGTAAACTCTCAAAACTCTGAGAAAGATGGCACATATTCTATATTCAAAAACTACTTTCTCAAAATATGTAGATGTTATTGCATGTAATTTGACTTACACTTTTTAATCACTTAAAAAGTGATTAAAATCACTTTTTTGATATTTTAAAAAATCACTTGAAAAATAGATCATGATATGAGTGAATTTATTTTTTTAAATTTCTGTTTCTGAAACACATTCTTGATCTATATAGAATACTTAATTTACAATAGTAAATATAATTATGATATAGAATACAAATCATAATTTCAGGCATCCTTAAGAGCAAAATTCAAAGTAAAGTTTATATGAATAAACCAAAGACAAATCTTGACTGAGATGACTTTGATAATTGTAGATATAAAATACCTTCCCAAAAGTTGTTTGTAGCAATTGCTAAAACATCTAAATGACAGGGGAAGTTTTCTGTTTCAGTTACCTCTTTATCTCTATTCCAAATAGTAAACAAAATAGCAGCATTTTTGAAAGCTAATTATATTTGTAAATGTTCTATTTAATTTTAGAATTCTACAAACAAAAAACAATTGGCTCTCAAAAGTACTCCTAATTATTGCCTTGGAAATGTTTTATTTCTGATTTTGTTCTCTCTCTCTCTCTCTCACTCTCCTTTTTGGTTTCTTAAACTTCTGGATAATTATAGGTTCCTTGGAGAATCTGATGATTGTTATCAACTCTTTTTCCATTAAAAATACTGCAAATTATTTTATGTCCTAAAACCAATCCTTGGGGCTCACATTAAGTACCCTGGTTTTTCTGTCTCACTCTTCTTTCTCATCTTTATACCTAAATGCATATTAGCAGACAAAATAAGGTCTAAGAACTCGCCTCTAACACCCTACTTGCCATAGGGCAAAGAGACTTGATGATCATATTCATTAGAATTGCCTTGAAAACTGTACTTCTTCTTAAGAGCGTCTGTGTACAGTTTGGGACTGTATTTTACATGTATATTCACACTGTCAGGGAAAATTTATTTGGAGGCAAAGAATAAGAAAATAAAATTCCTTTTCCTTTTATATATTTCTAATATGAGTTTATTGAATTTGTCAAAGTTGCTTTTTCTTTAAGACAGATAATCTGGTGGTAAAATCTTATAAGTATTAATAAGCCACTCACCTCCTATATATGCTTTTAAACCATCATGCCCCACTTACTTATTTTTGATGTTGTTTAGTTGCTAGGTTGTGTCTGACTCTTGCAACTCTACGGACTATTGCCCGCCAGTTTCTTCTGTCCATGGGATTTCACAGGCAATAATACTGGAATGGATTGCCATTTCCTTCTCCATATGATATTCCTGACCCAGGAATCAAATCCACATCTCCTGCATTCACAGATGGATTCCTATTTATTACTTATTTATTAGCTATTTTAACTACTGAATTTCCTAACTTTTTTCTCTTTCATCACACATAGCATACGGCACACAAACATACACAAAACATTTTCTTTTATCTGAAGTTCTGATTAATAATAGGACTTTTTTAAAATTTAACTTTTCATTTTATTGGGGTATAGCCAATTAACAATATTGAGATAGTCTTAGGTGAACAGTGAAGGGCTTGGTCATACATATACATGTATCCATCTCCCCCAAACTCCCTTCCCATCCAGGCTGCTATGTAAGATTGAGCAGAGTTCCCTGTGCTCTACAGTAGGTCCGTGTTGGCTATCCATTTTAAATATAGCAGGGTGCTTTCCCGGTGGTGCTAGGGGTAAAGAACCCACCTCCCAGTGCAGGAGATGTAAGAGACTTGGGTTCAATTACTGGGTGGGAAGATCCCCTGGAGGAGGGCATGGCAACTCACTGCAGTATTCTTGCCTGGAGAATCCCATGGACAGAGGAGCCTGGCAGGCTACAGTCTATAGGGTCACACACAGTAAGACACGACTGATGGAACTTACCACACAAGGTGTACTATTGTTTTTCAGTCACTCAGACATGTCCGACTCTTTGAGACCCCATGGACTGTAGCACGCCAGGCTTCCCAGTCTGTCACCAACTCCTGGAGCTTGCTCAGAGTCATGTACATCAAGTCAGTGATGCCATCCAACTATCTCATCCTCTGTTGTCCCCTTCTCCTCTTGCCTTCAATCTTTCCCAGTATTAAGAGCATTTTCTAATAAGTCAGCTCTTCGCATCAGGTGGCCAAAGTATTGGAGCTTCAGCTTCAGCATTCAGGGTTAATTTCCTTTAGGATGGACTGGTTTGATCTCTTTGCAGTCCAAGGGACTCTCAAGAGTCTTCTCCAGCACCACAGTTCAAAAGGATCAGTTTTTCAGTGTTCAGTCTTCTTTATGGTCCAACTCTCACATCCATACATGACTACTGGAAAAACCAACCATAGCTTTGACTATGCAGACCTTTGCTGGCAAAGAAATGTCTCTGCTTTTTAATATGCTTTCTAGGTTAGTCATAGCTTTTCTTCCAAGGAGCAAGTGTTTTTTAATTTCATGGCTGCAGTAACCATCCAAAGTGATTTTGGAACCCAAGAAAATGAACTCTGTCATTGTTTCCCCATCTGTTTGCCATGAAGTGATGGGACCAGATGCCATGATCTTAGTTTCTTGACTGCTGAGTTTTAAGCCAGTTTTTTCCCCTCTCATCTTTCACCTTCATCAGGAGGCTTTTAGTTCTTCTTTATTTTCTGCCATAAGGATGGTGTCATCTCCATATCTGAGATTATTGATATTTCTCCTGGCAATCTTGATTTCAGCTTGTGTCTCATCCAGCCTGGCATTTCACATCATGTATTCTGTATATATGTGAAATAATCAAGGTATAGATATAGAGCCTTCACATATATTAATGACATATATTTAATGATACATTTATTTGGTAATAAAATGCTTTACAAATCTTTTGGCCAATAGACCTAATAATATTAACTTGTTCAGTCACTAAGTCATGTCCAACTCTTTGTGAACCCTTGGACTGCAGCATTCTAGGCTTCTCTACCCTTCCCCATTTCTCAGAGTTTGCTCAAACTCATGTTCATTAAGTCAACGATGCCATCCAATCATCTCACTTTCTGTTGTCTGCTTCTCCTCCTGCCTTCTATCTTTCCCATCATCAAGGTCTTTTCCAATGAGTCAGCTCTTTGCATCAGGTGGCCAAATTATTGGAGCTTCAGCTTCACCATCAGTCCTTCCAATGAATATTCATGGTTGATATCCTTTAAGACTGACTGATAATATATAATATTAAATGAAGACTCTAAATGCTGTGAAGGACAGGTATCCTGACTGTCTTTTTTCACCATTGATTGTATCTCTTGCACATTATCTTGTACAGTATAGAAACTGAATAAATATTTTTTTGGATAAATGAGAGAAGTATAAAGAACACAATTACAAATCAGGCAGGATATTTCAACTGCCACTGAATATAAGTTGGTTACCATGGTGACTTCCCTGATGGTCTAGTGGTTAAGACTCTGCCCTTCCACTGTAGGGCATATGGGTTCTATCTTTGGCTGGGGAACTAAGATCCCACATGCTGCATAGCGTGATCAATTTTAAAAAATTATTATTGTTTTTCTTTTTTTTTAATCTTTTTTTTTTAACTTTACAATATTGTATTGGTTCTGCCACACACCAAAATGAATCCACCACAGGCACACATGTGCTCCCCATCCCGAGCCCTCCTCCCCTCCCCACACCATCCCCCCGGGTCTCTTTTGCTGTCTCCTATACAGGGTTATTGTATACAGGGTAACAATAACCCTAAATTCTAAATTCCATATATATGCGTTAGTATACTGTATTGGTGTTTTTCTTTCTGGCTTACTTGACTCTGTATAATAGGTTCCAGTTTCATCCACCTCATTAGAACTGATTCAAATGCATTCTTTTTAATGGCTGAGTAATACTCCATTGTGTATATGTACCACTGCTTTCTTATCCATCCGTCTGCTGATGGACATCCAGGTAGCTTCCATGTCCTGGCTATTATAAACAGTGCTGCGATGAACATTGGGGTACATGTGTCTCTTTCCCTTCTGGTTTCCTCAGTGTGTATGCCCAGCAGTGGGATTGCTGGGTCATAAGGCAGTTCTACTTCCAGTTTTTTAAGGAATCTCCACACTGTTCTCCATAGTGGCTGTACTAGTTTGCATTCCCACCAACAGTGTAAGAGGGTTCCTTTTCTCCACACCCTCTCCAGCATTTATTGCTTGTAGACTTTTGTATCATAGCCATTCTGACTGGTGTGAAATGGTACCTCATAGTCGTTTTGATTTGCATTTCTCTGATAATGAGCGATGTTGAGCATCTTTTCATGTGTTTGTTAGCCATCTGTATGTCTTCTTTGGAGAAATGTCTATTTAGTTCTTTGGCCCATTTTTTGATTGCATCATTTATTTTTCTGGAATTGAACTGCAGGAGTTGCTTGTATATTTTTGAGATTAGTTGTTTGTCAGTTACTTGATATGCTATTATTTTCTCCCATTCTGAAGGCTGTCTTTTCACCTTGCTTATAGTTTCATTTGTTGTGCAGAAGCTTTTAAGTTTACTTAGGTCCCATTTGTTTATTTTTGCTTTTATTTCCAATATTCCAGGAGGTGGGTCATAGAGGATCCTGCTGTGAAGTATGTCGGAGAGTGTTTTGCCTATGTTCTCCTCTAGGAGTTTTATAGTTTCTGGTCTTACATTTAGATCTTTAATCCATTTTGAGCATATTTTGGTGTATGGTATTAGAAAGTGTTCTAGTTTCATTCTTTTACAAGTGGTTGACCAGTTTTCCCAGCACCACTTGTTAAAGAGATTGTCTTTAATCCATTAAAGACATGTTCTTGCCTCCTTTGTCAAAGATAAGGTGTCCATATGTGTGTGGATTTATCTCTGGGCTTTCTATTTTGTTCCATTGATCTTAGTAAACATCAGTATTCTTAAATATAACTTGTTACCCTTGCAAGGAAGTAGAACAGATCTTTAAAATACCCACAATATCTTCCATAAAATTCTATCACTAAGGCCATAGATTTTAATTTCTGAGAGGCCAATAGATTCTTTCTTGAAAGGCATTTATTATTTATAACACAGTTGTAACTTATGTATAATACTCAAGCCAAATCAAATTTTAAAATTACAAAAAATAGACAAATTTGTAGATTTACAAGAGAAATCAATTAATAACCTATCATGTAGGCTGACACAGGAAGATGAAGAAGCAGATTTAGGGTAAGAGATGGAATTCGTATTGATGAGTCTATGTATGCCTGAAATGTGACATGCAGTTTATATTAGTCATCATGATTTCTAAAAATACAAAAATATTTAAATAGCTCATTAATTTTAAATAATTAAAATTATATTAGAGTGTATCAAAATTTTGAACTAGTTAAATCATTATTATACTGACCATCATTACATTAAGTTCAAAGAACAAAATGAAATAATTTTAAAAGAATATGAATGAAATTGTAGCTTGTAAATATTCATATATGCATGCATAAATTCTAATCACTGTATGATTTTTATATTAGGGATGGTGACCTAGATGAATACAGCAGTGTATTGGAGAAAACAGATATCAAAACCAATTTCTAGTGTAGCATGTAACCGCTGATATAATCACTGTGTGAGCATGACTCCTTTGGGAGAGGAAAACAGAACAACTTACTTGCCTGAGGGAGTGAGGAAAGGCCACGGATGAGATTCATTTGAACTGGCGCTGACTGAGGAGCAGGAGTTTGCCAAGAGGAGGAGATGGAGTGGGGTATTCCAGGCACAACATTCTCAAAGCATGTTGTGTGTTCAGGGAACAAGGAGGTCAGTGTGCTTGGCACAAAACCATAGAGAAAGGAGGAAAAGGTTGGTGTAGAAATAGGTTTTAACATTCTGTGCAAAAGATTTTGAACTTTATACTGCAGGTAATGTTAGGGCAGAAGTTTTAGGCAGGAAAAATGAAATGACCCAATTTGATGTGGTTAAAAAAGATTGTAAGTGGGGAGTAACATGTAGATAACTACCTAAACAGAAGTGAGATCAGCCAAAGGAGGCCAGACAGGAGGAAGAGATAATACTTCAAGTGAAAGACTTTAAGGGACTGAACCAAGGTATTCAAAGAAAATCAGAACAATATTCGAGACATTAGTAAGAAAAAATTAATAAGCAATGGAGATTGATTGAATATAGATAGACAAAAAGGGGACTGTATTAGAAGTATTCTTAAACTTTGAACGTAAGCAAAAACAGAAGATAACAATGCTCATTAAATATAAAATACTGGGGGAAGATGATTAACAGGAAAGGTAAGTAGTTCTACTTTCAGGTCAGTTCAGTACAGTTCAGTTCAGTCTCTCAGTCGTGTCCGATCTTTGCGACCCCGTGAATCGCAGCACGCCAGGCCTCCCTATCCATCACCAAATCCTGGAGTCCAATCAAACCCATGTCCATCGAGTCGGTGATGCCATCCAACCATCTCATCCTCTGTTGTTCCCTTCTCCTCCTGCCCCCAATCCTTCCCAGCATTACGGTCTTTCCAATGAGTTAACTCTTTGCATCAGGTGGCCAAACTACTGGAGTTTCAGCTTCAACATACTCCTTCCAATAAACACCCAGGACTGATCTCCTTTAGGATAGACTGGTTGGATCTCCTTGCAGTCCAAGGGACTCTCAAGAGTCTTCTCCAACACCACAGTTCAAAAGCATCAGTTCTTTGGCCTTCAGCTTTCATTATAGTCCAACTCTCAAATCCATACATGACTACTGGAAAAACCATAGCCTTGACTAGACGGACCTTTGTTGGCAAAGTAATGTCTCTGCTTTTGAATATGCTATCTAGGTTGGTCATAACTTTCCTTCCAAGGAGTAAGCGCCTTTTAATTTCATGGCTACAATCACCATCAACAGTGATTTTTGAGCCCCCAAAAATAAAGTCTGTCACTGTTTCCACTGTTTTCCCATCTATTTGCCATGAAATGATGGGACCAGTTGCCATGATCTTAGTTTTCTGAATGTTGAGCTTTAAGCCAACTTTTTCACTCTCCTCTTTCACTTTCATCAAGAGGCTTTTGAGTTCCTCTTCACTTTCTGCCATAAGGGTGGTGTCATCTGCATATCTGAGGTTATTGATATTTCTCCCAGCAATCTTGATTCCAGCTTGTGCTTCTTCCAGTCCAGTGTTTCTCATGATGTACTCTGCATATAAGTTAAATAAGCAGGGTGACAATATACAGACTTGAGGTACTCCTTTTCCTATTTGGAACCAGTCTGTTGTTCCATTTCCAGTTCTAACTGTTGCTTCCTGATCTGCATACAGGTTTCTCAAGAGGCAAGTCAGGTGGTCTGGTATTCTCATCTCTTTGAGAATTTTCCACAGTTTATTGTGATCCACACAGTCAAAGGCTTTGGCATAGTCAATAAAGCAGAAATAGATGATTTTCTGGAACTCTCTTGCTTTTTTAATGATCCAGCAGATGTTGGCAATTTGGTCTCTGGTTCCTCTGGCTTTTCTTGAACATCTGGAAGTTCACAGTTCACGTATTTTTGAAGCCTGGCTTGGAGAATTTTGAGCATTACTTTACTAGCATGTTAGATGAGTGCAATTGTGTGGTAGTTTGAGCATTCTTTGGCATTGTCTTTCTTTGGGATTGGAATGAAAACTGACCTTTTCCAGTCCTGTGGCCACTGCTGAGTTTTCCAAATTTGCTGGCATATTGAATGCACCACTTTCACAGCATCATCATTCAGGACTTGAAATATCTCCACTGGTTTTCCATCACCTCCACTAGCTTTGTTCGTAGTGATGCTTTCTAAGGGCCACTTGACTGCACATTCCAGGATGTCTGGCTCTAGGTGAGTGATCACACCATCGTGATTATCTGGCTGCACTTTGCTGGAGTTCTACTTTAGACGTATTGATATGAAATCATTGTGGGATACCGGCTGGCTCTTTGCACTAGCCAGTTTCCCCTCCCTCCCTCCCTCTTTTTTTTACTTCCTATCTTCCTCTTTCTTTCTTTATCTCTTTTCCTTCCTTCCTCCCCACCTCCATTCCTTCTTCCCTTCCTTCTGTGTTTCTCTCTTTCTCTTTAACACCTTCCCTCTCCCCTTTTCTATTTCTTCAGTATAAATAGAATAGTTGAAGCCATGATGCTAATTGGGGTCACTTAGAGAGAATGATTATGATTGAAGAAGGTACTTAAGGCCAACCTGTAAAAGCTTGCACTTCTGACATGTGTAGAAGAGGAACAGTCAGTAAAGGTGACAGGGAAAAACTGATCAGAAAAGTAGGTAAGGAAACAAAAACATCAAAAACATCATAAAACTTAGAGTTTAAAAAATTCAACTTTTCACACAACAGTTGGGAGAGACTGAGAAGTAAGAGGATATTCGTGTCATTGGTAAGAGCAGTAAGTGTGAAACATTTTAATTAATCTATTCATTTAGTCATTTAATAAGCATTTTCAAAGGTATTCTGTGTGCTTGTTTGGCACACAGTTATCAGCCATATGTGTCACATTGTATGTCAAAGTGCAAGTCACTCAGTTGTGTCCAGTTCTTTGCGACGCCATGGACTGTAGCCGACCAGGCCCCTCTGCCCATGGGATTCTCCAGGCAAGAATATTGAAGAGGGTTGCCATCGCAGTGAAATAAGGAGATTTCTGCAGCAACAATAATTTTGTTAGCCAAATAGTCCATTATGGGTAGGCCATCATAGTTACATTCAGGTTTTACACTGCAATCCTCTTACTAAGAATGACATTTCTATTAAAGATGCATTTCATTATAGAGCTTGTAATATCATTATAGAGCTATCTAATATCTGATACATAACCTCCTTTTGATGAATCAAAAGCATGAACTAAATAAGATTTAGTTTGATCAAAATGGGAATTTCTATCCAAAGGCTTACCAAATACCTGATTACTTGAAATGACAATTCTACAAAAAAATTCTCCCAGTCATCCTCACCACTCACCCATTATCAATAGCCACACATCAGTATCTACAGTTCCTATAGAAAACAGGATTTGCATAAGTAAATTTTTTAATTCATCAATTAGAAACACAAATGTTCTTTTCATATTTTAACTATTGATCTCTAAAAACAAATGACACATCCAGTTGTAGACAGTATGAAAGTCTGGCACCAGATATAATCCTTCACTTTCAAATTTATGACCACATAACTTTTAGACAAATGACTTAATTTATCCACAATTTCACAGTCTGATCCTATCACTTCATGGAAAATAGATGGGGAAACAGTGTCAGACTTTATTTTTTTAGGCTTCAAAATCACTGCAGATGGTGACTGCAGCCATGAGATTAAAAGATGCTTACTCCTTGGGAGGAAAGTTATGACCAATCTAGATAGCATATTGAAAAGCAGAGACATTACTTTGCCAACAAAGGTCCATCTAGTCAAGGCTATGGTTTTTCCAGTGGTCATGTATGGACATGAGAGTTGGACTGTGAAGAGAGCTGAGCACCGAAGAATTGATGCTTTTGAACTGTGGTGTTGGAGAAGACTCTTGAGAGTCCCTTGGACTGCAAGGAGATCCAACCAGTCCATTCTGAAGGAGATCAGCCCTGGGCTTTCTTTGGAAGGAATGATGCTGAAGCTGAAACTCCAGTACTTTGGCTACCTCATGAGAAGAGTTGACTCACTGGAAAAGACTCTGATGCTGGGAAGGATTGGGGACAGGAGGAGAAGGGGACGACAGAGGATGAGATGGCTGGATGGCATCACTGACTTGATGGATGTGAGTTTGAGTGAACTCTGGGAGTTGGTGATGGACAGGGAGGACTGGCGTGCTGCGATTCATGGGGTTGCAAAGAGTTGGACACAACTGTGTGACTGAACTGAACTGAACTGAAACTATAGCTTAGTTTATAATTAAATAATAATTATAATTATTAAATTATAATGCCTATCTGACAGAGTTTTGAATTAAGAGGAAATGAACTAATATGAAATAAATAGCTAAGAAAGAGTTTGACAACTTTAATTTTGATATAGTAATTATTTGAGCTTCCCTGGTGGCTAAGAAGGTAAAGAACCTGCCTGCAATGCAGGAGAACCATGTTTGATCCCTGGGTCAGGAATATTCCCTGGAGAAGGGAATGTCAACCCACTCCAGTATTCTTGCCTGGGGAATCCCATGGACAGAGGAGCCTTGTGGGCTACAGTTCATGTGGCTGCAAAGAGTTGGACACCACTGAAGACTAATACACACAGCACACATAGTAATTATTAGGGCTTCCCATGGCTCAGTGGTAAAGAATCTGCTTGCAGGAGATGCACGTTTGATTCTCAGGTCAGGAAGATCCTTTGGAGGAGGACATGGTAACCCACTGGAATATTCTTGCCAGGAAAATTTCATGGACAAAAGAGCTTGGCAGTCTCCAATCCATGGGGTCACAAAGAGGCAGACACAACTGAAACAACTGAGCATGCACCCATAATAACTATTAATAATAATTAATAAATTATTTTATAAATAATATTTATAAATAAATGAAAATAATAAAATAAATAAAAATTAAAAATATATAAATAATATTATTATTTATGTATAATAAAATATATAAATAATATTAACATTATTTTTAATTTTAGTTATTTATTAATATTTATTAATTTTAATTAATAATATTATTAATATATATTATATATAATATTATTATAATAATATAATATAATATTAATAAATAATATTAATAATATAAGATAAAGTGTCCAGCAAAATACACAGTACACTATTAGCTATTCACCAAGCTTAATCCTAAAATTATATTCATTGAAGTAGACTCCAGTTCTTAGCACCCCACCAGACATAAAAACCTTAACCAATTTGATCCATACACAGTCCAAAAGTTGCTATTCTTGCCTTCTTGCTGAGGAAAAGACCTAAAAAGGTATAATCCAAATTAATCAAAGTGTTCTAAGGTAGAAAATGACAGAACTAGAATGAGCATTGTGACCTTTGTAACTAGAATTCTGTGCAGCTGAACACTACATGACCCAGCCTGCTTCTCCTTTAAAGCTCCTCACCACTCCCTCCATCTTTTCATATAATTTGTTTTCTTATATTATGCATTTCCCATAAATTTTTACCAGGCATCCAGAAAAACCATTGATTTTCTGAAACTCCTTTAATGTGCTTGCTCCCAAGATCAGTTTCCCGTTTCCCATAGGGGCCCTGTATTCTAAAATCCCTCTAGCAGTTTCAGTGATTTTTATTAGATTTATTAAGATTTTTTTTAATCTCACAATCAAAATCTTTTCAGCAACACTGAAATTTTTCTCCCTTTCTGACAAAGTATCTCTTTATTTCAAGGAAAGCAATCACTCTAAAAAGTGGATCCCATTGACAAGAAAAAGGGAAACTATGAACTTCTTGTTGTTCAGTTGCTCAGTGATGTATGACTCTTTGCGACCCCATGGACTACAGCACGCAGACTTCCCTGCTCTTCACTATATCATGGAGTTTGCTGAAACTCATGTGCATTGAATCAGTGATGCCATCCAACCATCTCATCCTCTGTCATCCCCTTCTCCTCCTACATTCAATCTTTCCCAGCATCAGGGTCTTTTCTAATGAGTTGACTCTTAGCATCAGGTGGCCAAAGTATTGGAGCTTCAGCTTTAGCCTCAGTCCTTCCAATGAATACTCAGGACTGATATCCTTTAGGATCGACTGGTTTGCTCTCTTTGTATTCCAAGGGACTGCCAAGAGTTAAATGATGACTAACCCCAGCCATTAGTGATGCAAATTTTAGAGCTACATTATCTTCTTCTTACTTTTGACAAGAAAGAGAATGACATCAAATTAATCAAGTGATGGGCTATTATTATTTACTACTTAATAAGTTCATCCTCTCTCAAACACTTGAAACTATTAGAGGTGATAATAATTCTACTAATGCTTTTCCCAAGATGCTTGTTCTCTGAGCTAGAATAATCTTGGAATGTGTTAGAGATCTTGAATGCTAAAGTAAACTTTCATTTATTTTGACAAAAAGGAAACAAAGAAGTAATTTTTCTTTATAGTTTAGCATCTGTATTTCTATAATTTTCCTTGTTGCTTCTTTTGTCAGTAAAAAATCATGTTTAACAGTGATATGACTCTGGTCTTATCCTTTAAGAAATCTAATTTTCTACTTGGGATTCTCAAATTCTAAATTCTTGCATTCAAATTTGTTAGGACTTATTTGAATTTACTAAACTTTTTTCTTGCTGATTTTCCCACATATTTATTGATGTATCTTCACTCTGAGGTCTGAAAACTATCCACCATCCTGGGAGTATTGTTTGAGTGTACACATTTACTTTAACATCCATTAAGGCTAGTCCCTCATATTTTTTCTCACTCTAGCTCCCTCTATACTCAGTCAAATATTACCTTCTCTTTTAATGTGTAAGTTAAATCTGAATGAAATGGTTGTATAGACAGAGAGCTTGTGTACATTGGGTCCAGGAGAATGTGGAATGATGTTAGAATTCTGGGCTGGACACGAATTTCTAGAACATAGTGTATAGAGAATACCACGTATATTGATTTGCAGTTGCACCATCTTTTTTTCCTTTCATTCTTCGTGTATCTGTTTTTTCCTTTTGCTATGAAGAGTTGCTAAATAGATAGCCTAATCCATCAACACACATATAACTCAGTAGCTAATATTACTTAAAAATCTATAGTCACAAGGAGAAGAGGCTGTAAAACAAGAGTTTATCACCACACAACTTTTAAAAATACCTTTGCCTGAGATGGACATGCTCAAGAGGAAATTAGACTCCAGAGACAGTTAATCTAATTTGGAGCAAGACTAACTCTGAATTATAAATAGAAAGTCAACCTTCAGAATTTAAATGAATTATAGATGTAAAGATCCCTTCACTATTCATTAGTTTATATTAAGTTTCATAATTGGTTTTAAAATTTTCCTGTCTTGGATAGGTTTCTGAAAAGTGGCCTGGGTAGGAATAAGGGATAGAATGAGTTCTGTATTCTTACAATGGATCATTCATCACTCAGATATGACACTGAGTTTTGAAGGATATACATTACCGAATACATCTTAACTTGCAGATTTATTTCTTTGATTCAAGTAAAAATGCATTTTATCTTTGATAATGGTGTTGATATTTCCCATTGATTTATATTGATATTGTTATGATAGGAAACCTGCTGTTTAAGATAAAAATTTTCATACAGTGGATTTGCTGTGCTCTGATAGCAAGAAACATCCTGGAATGTGAAGTCAAGTGGGTCTTAGAAAGCATCACTACGAACAAAGGTAGTGGATGCGACGGGATTCCACTTAAGCTATTTCAAATCCTAAAGGATGATGTTGTGAAAGGGCTGCAGTCAATATGCCAGCAAATTTGGAAAACTCAGCAGTGGCCACAGGACTGGAAAAGGTCAGTTTTCATTCCAATACCAAAGAAAGACAATGCCAAAGAATGCTCAAACTACCACACAACTGCACTCATCTTACACAGCAGCAAAGTAATGCTCAAAATTCTCCAAGCCAGGCTTCAGCAATACATGAACCGTGAACTTCCAGATGTTCAAGCTGGTTTTAGAAAAGGCAGAGGAACCAGAAATCAAATGGCCAACATCCTCTGGATCATGGAAAAAGCAAGAGAGTTCCAGAAAAGCATCTATTTCTGCTTTATTGACTATGCCAAAGCCTTTGACTGTGTGGATCACAATAAACTGTGGAAAATTCTGAAATCTGGGAATACCAGACCACCTGACCTGTCTCTTGAGAAACCTGCAGGTCAGGAAGTAATAGTTAGAACTGGACATGGAACAATAGACTGGTTCCAAATAGGAAAGGGAGTACTTCAAGGCTGTGTATTGTCACCCTACTTATTTAACTTACATGCAGAGTACATCATGAGAAACGCTGGGCTGGAGGAAGCAAATGCTAGAATCAAGATTGCCAGGAGAAATATCAATAACCTGCAGATGACACCGCCCTTATGGCAGAAAGTGAAGAATTAAAAAGTATCTTGATGAAAGTAAAAGAGGAGAGTGAAAAAGTTGGCTTAAAGCTCAACATTCAGAAAACAAAGCTCATGACATCTGATCCCATCACTTCATGGGAAATAGATGGGGAAACAGTGGAAACAGTGGCAGACTTTATTTTGGCAGGGCTCCAAAATCACTGCCGATGCTGACTGCAGCCATGAAATTAAAAGACACTTACTCCTTGGAAGGAAAGTTATGACCAACTTAGGATATTAACAAGCAGATACATTACTCTGTCAACAAAGGTCCATCTAGTCAAGCCTATGGTTTTTCCCGTGGTCATGTATGGATGTGAGAGTTGGACTATAAAGAAAGCTGCATGCCGAAGAATTGATGCTCTTGAACTGTGGTGTTGGAGAAGACTCTTGAGAGTCCCTTGGACAGCAAGGAGATCCAACCAGCCCATCCTAAAGGAGATCAGTCCTGGGTGTTCACTGGAAGAACTGATGTTGAAGGTGAAACTCCAATACTTTGGCCACTTCATGCAAAGAGCTGATTCATTTGAAAAGACCCTGGTGCTGGGAAAGATTGAGGGCAGAGGAGAAGGGGACAACAGAGGATGAGATGGTTGGATGGCATCACTGACTCAGTGGACATGGGTTTGGGTGGACTCAGGGAGCTGGTGATGGACAGGGAGGCCTGGCAGGCTGCGGTTCATGGGGTTGCAAAGAGTTGGACACAACTGAGTGACTGAACTAACTGATAGCAAGAAAATTCATTTATGCATTTCTTTAATGTCTGTGATTTTCAAGTTTTTCTGAACTGTTCATCAACAAAATCCTTATAATATTTTTAAGCAATTGATTTGTTTTGATTTAAGAGCTACGCATCCTTTCTTCCCAGTAATGCTGCTACATTCATTTAAAAAGTGTAGTCCTTGGACCAATTGAATCAGCATCACCTGGGAACTTGTTTGAAATGCAGATTCTCTGGTCCCCCCAGACTGACCGAATCAAAAGGTCTGGAGATGGGGCTCTCTGGGATTCTGATACAAGCTCAATTTTTGTCAACTACTGCTCTTCTAAACTATGGCATTTCACTATTTTGTGTATTTTTTGACCTCTTTTACAGTATGGTAAAGTGTCTTTTTTCAGAATAATACTTTTAAATATTTGAAATACAATATATCGAGTACAAAAAATAGGTATATTAAGATTTAGTTATCCAAATATTAAAGACAAATTTGTGATTCCAGAATACACATGTTTCTTTATTAATAAATTTAAGAAGATCCAAGGGCAATCTAGTAACTATATAGTTTCAAAATATTGATGATCAAAATATTATTTCCAAATATCTGCAACAATCACAATGTGATATGACTGGATCTGTGATTTATATTGGTGACAAAGTCACAGATATCACTAATGCTATTTTGGTGTATGCCTACATTCCTAATTGAAGGAGATATCAAATGTCATCCAGGGGAGAGGAGCCAAGATGGCGGAGGAGTAGGACAGGGAGAACATTTTCTCCCCCACAAATTCATCAAAAGAGCATTTAAAAGCTGAGCAAATTCCACAAAACAACTTCTGAATGCCGGCAGAGGACATCAGGCACCCAGAAAAGCAACCCAAGTCTTCGAAAGGAGGTAGGAAAAAATATAAAAGACAAAAAAAGAGACAAGGGAGGGACAGAGTTCCGTCCCGGGAAGGGAGTCTTAAAAAGAGAGAAGTTTCCAAATATCAGGAAACCTCACTGCCGAATCTGTGCCGAACTTTGGAAGCACAGAGGGCAACATAACAGGGAGAAAAAATAAATAAACAATTAAAACTCACAGATAGTGAGACCTACGGTAAGTCTCCCAGCGGAGAAGCAGCGCAGACACCTGCACACGCCATTAGCAAGCGGGAGCTGGGCAGGGAGGCGCAGCGCGGGCTGCATCTCTTAAAGTAAGGACCTGGCCTGAAAACCCTGAGCGCTATCTGAGTGAAATAATCTGGGCTAGCAAACCAGACTGTGGGATATCTACCACGCGAAAAGCCAGCCCTAACCTAAGACACTGCCAGGCCCGCGCACGGAACAAAGGACTGAACAGAGATAGCTGGCTGCAGACCTTCCCCCTCCGGTGACAGGCAGCCAGAGCTGGAAGGGGGCAATTGCAGCCCCAGAGAGACATTATCTATAAAAGTGTAAGCAGGCTTCTTTGCTAACTAAAACTTCTTGGGGGGTCTGGACGGTCAACATCTCCCTGAGAAGGTGCGCCGGTTGTACACCTAGATAACTGAGCAGTGGGGAGGCGATAAGTCGCAGCAATCGTGCTCGCTAAACACCTCATCACCTGAGCTGCTCGGACCTGGGAAGGGCACAAAACGCAGGCCCAACCGAGTCTGCGCCTCTGAGGACTACCCGAGTGCCTGAACCTGAGCGGCTTGGACCTGGGAGGTGCAGGCAGCCCAGGGCTGGCCTCGGATGGTTCCCGGCGGAACAACCTAGAGCCTGAGCAGTGTGGGCAGGGAGGCTACACGCGCCGTGAGCGGGGGCAGACCCAGTGTGGCTGAGGCACTGCGAGCACACGCCAGTGTTACTTGTTTGCAGCATCCCTCCCTCCCTCCCCATGGCGCGACTGAACAAGTGAGCCTAAAAAGAAAAAAAAGAAAAAGTGTCCTCCACCGTCCCCTTTGTGTCAGGGCCGAAACCAGACACTGAAGAGTCCACCAAACAGAAGAAGCTATAACAGAGGGAACCACCTTGGAAGCTATAGGCAATAGATTAAAACCCTGTGGTTACTACAGACTACATAGGAAGGGGCCTATAGATCTTGAGAAATAAAAGTCGGACCAAGGAACTAGCCAAAAATGAGCTGAACCCACAATACTCACAACAAAACCAGAGAAAGTCCTCGATATATTTTTACTATTTTTACGATCATTCTTTCTTTCTTTCTTTTTTTTAATTTTTAAAAAAATTTTAAGTCCTCTTTTTTTTCCTTTAATTTTCACTTTTATAACCTATTACTTTTTTTCAAAAAAAAAAAAACCCTATTTTTTTTTTAGCTTCAGCAAACTTCATATATATATTTTTATAATTTTTTGACCTTGGTTTTTTTTTTTTTTTCTTCTTTTTTTAACATTGTATTTTTGAAATTCCCAACTCTACTCTAGATTTTTAATTTTAGCTTTTTGGTATTTGTTATCAATTTTGTACCTGTAGTTTTTTATAATTTCTGTGACTTTTTTTTTTTTTCTGTTTCTTTCTTTCTTCTTTTTATATAACACTGTATATCTGAAATTCCAAACTCTACTCTAGATTTTTAACTTTTGCTTTTTGGTATTAGTTAACTATTTTGTACCTATATTTTCTTTTTATAATTTTACAAACCTTGTTTGTTTTTGTTTGTTCGTTTTTTCTCTTTCTTTTCCTTCTTCTTTTCTTTTAACATCGTATTTTTAAAATTCCAAACTCTACTCTAGATTTTTAATTTTTGCTTTTATGTATTTGTTACCAATTTAGTACCTTTAAGAACCCAATCTTCAGTACCCATTTTTTACTAGGGAACGAGATTACTGGCTTAACTGCTCTCTCTCCCTTTGGACTCTCCTTTTTCTCCACCAGGTCGCCTGTGTCTCCTCCCTAACCCCTCTCTACTCTACCCAACTCTGTGAATTTCTGTGTGTTCCAGATGGTGGAGACCACTTAGGGAACTGATTACTGGCTGGATCTGTCTCCCTCCTTTTCATTCCCCCCTTTTATCCTTCTGGCCACCTCTGTCTCCTTCCTCCATCTTCTCTTCTCTGTATAACTCCGTGAACATCTCTGAGCAGTCCAGTTGTGGAGTGCACACAAGAAAGTGATTACTGGCTAGCCCACTCTCTCCACTATTGATTCCACCTCATCTCATTCGGGTCACCTCTAACTCCCTCCTCCCTCTTCTTTTCTCCATGTAAAGCTGTGAACCTCTCTGGGTGGCCCTCATGGTAGAGAAACTTTTCATCTTTAATGTAGATATTTTATCAATGGTGCTGTATAGAAGAAGTTTTGAAACTACTGTAAAAATAAGACCAATAACTGGAAGCAGGAGGCTTAAATCCAAACCCTGACTCCAGGGAACTCCTGACTCCAAAGAACATTAATTGACAGGAGCTCATCAAACGCCTCCATACCGACACTGAAACCAAGTACCACACAAGGGCCAACAAGTTCCAGGGCAAGACATACCAAGCAAATTCTCCAGCAACAAAGGAACACAGCCCTGAGCTTCAAGATACAGGCTGCCCAAAGTCACCCCAAAACCATAGACATCTCATAACTCATTACTGGACACTTCATTGCACTCTAGAGAGAAGAAATACAGCTCCACCCACCAGAACACCAACATAAGCTTCCCTAACCAGGAAACCTTGACAAGCCATCTGTACAAACCCATACACAGCGAGGGAACGCCACAATAAAGAGAACTCCACAAACTGCCAGAATACAGAAAGGACACCCCAAAATCAGCAATTTAAACAAGATGAAGAGACAGAGGAATACCCAGCAGATAAAGGAACAGGATAAATGCCCACCAAACCAAACAAAAGAGGAAGAGATAGGGAATCTACCTGATAAAGAATTCCGAATAATCATAGTGAAATTGATCCAAAACCTTGAAATCAAAATGGAATCACAGATAATAGCCTGGAGACAAGGATTGAGAAGATGCAAGAAAGGTTTAACAAGGACCTAGAAGAAATAAAAGAGTCAATATATAATGAATAATGCAATAAATGAAATTAAAAACACTCTGGAGGCAACAAATAGTAGAATAACAGAGGCAGAAGATAGGATTAGTGAATTAGAAGATAGAATGGCAGAAATAAATGAATCAGAGAGGATAAAAGAAAAACGAATTAAAAGAAATGAGGACAATCTCAGAGGCCTCCAGGACAATATTAAACGCTACAACATTCAAATCATAGGGGTCCCAGAAGAAGAAGACAAAAAGAAAGACCATGAGAAAATACTTGAGGAGATAATAGTTGAAAACTTCCCTAAAATGGGGAAGGAAATAATCACCCAAGTCCAAGAAACCCAGAGAGTCCCAAACAGGATAAACCCAAGGCAAAACACCCCAAGACACATATTAATCAAATTAACAAAGATCAAACACAAAGAACAAATATTAAAAGCAGCAAGGGAAAAACAACAAATAACACACAAGGGAATTCCCATAAGGATAACAGCTGATCTTTCAATAGAAACTCTTCAAGCCAGGAGGGAATGGCAAGACATACTTAAAATGATGAAAGAAAATAACCTACAGCCCAGATTATTGTACCCAGCAAGGATCTCATTCAAGTATGAAGGAGAAATCAAAAGCTTTTCAGACAAGCAAAAGCTGAGAGAATTCTGCACCACCAAACCAGCTCTCAACAAATACTAAAGGATATTCTCTAGAGAAAACACAAAAATGGTGTATAAATTCAACCCAAAACAATAAAGTAAATGGCAACAGGATCATACTTATCAGTAATTACCTTAAACGTAAATGGGTTGAATGCCCCAACAAAAGACAAAGACTGGCTGAATGGATACAAAAACAAGACCCTACATATGTTGTCTACAAGAGACCCACCTCAAAACAGGGGACACATACGGACTGAAAGTGAAGGGCTGGAAAAGATTTTCCATGCAAATAGGGACAAAAGAAAGCAGGAGTAGCAATACTCATATCAGATAAAATAGACTTTAAAACAAAGGCTGTGAAAAGAGACAAAGATGGTCACTACATAATGATCAAAGGATCAATCCAAGAAGAAGACATAACAATTATAAATATATATGCACCCAACACGGGAGCACCACAGTATGTAAGACAAATGCTAACAAGTATGAAAGGAGAAATTAACAATAACACAATAATAATGGGAGACTTTAATACCCCACTCACACCTATGGATAGATCAACTAAACAGAAAATTAACAAGGAAACACAAACTTTAAACGATACAGTAGACCAGTTAGACCTAATTGATATCTATAGGACATTTCATCCCAAAACAATGAATTTCACCTTTTTCTCAGGCGCACATGGAACCTTCTCCAGGATAGATCACATCCTGGGCCATAAATCTAGCCTTGGTAAATTCAAAAAAAAAAAAAAATCATTCCAAGCATCTTTTCTGACCACAATGCAGTAAGATTAGATCTCAATTACAGGAGAAAAACTATTAAAAATTCCAACATATGGAGGCTGAACAACACACTGCTGAATAACCAACAAATCACAGAAGAAATCAAAAAAAGAAATCAAAATTTGCATAGAAACGAATGAAAATGAAAACACAGCAACCCAAAACCTGTGGGACAGTGTAAAAGCAGTCCTAAGGGGAAAGTTCATAGCAATACAGGCATACCTCAAGAAACAAGAAAAAAGTCAAATAAATAACCTAACTCTACACCTAAAGCAACTAGAAAAGGAAGAAATGAAGAACCCCAGGGTTAGTAGAAGGAAAAAAATCTTAAAAATTAGGGCAGAAATAAATGCAAAAGAAACAAAAGAGACCATAGCAAAAATCAACAAAGCCAAAAGCTGGTTCTTTGAAAGGATAAATAAAATTGACAAACCATTAGCCAGACTCATCAAGAAACAAAGGGAGAAAAATCAAATCAATAAAATTAGAAATGAAACTGGAGAGATCACAACAGACAACACAGAAATACAAAGGATCATAAGAGACTACTATCAACAATTATATGCCAATAAAATGGACAACGTGGAAGAAATGGACAAATTCTTAGAAAAGTACAACATTCCAAAACTGGACCAGGAAGAAATAGAAAATCTTAACAGATCCATCACAAGCATGGAAATTGAAACTGTAATCAAAAATCTTCTAGCAAACAAAGCCCAGGTCCAGACGGCTTCACAGCTGAATTCTACCAAAAATTTAGAGAAGAGCTAACACCTATCCTGCTCAAACTCTTCCAGAAAATTGCAGAGGAAGGTAAACTTCCAAACTCATTCTATGAGGCCACCATCACCCTAATACCAAAACCTGACAAAGATCCCACAAAAAAAGAAAACTACAGGCCAATATCACTGATGAACATAGATGCAAAAATCCTTAACAAAATTCTAGAAATCGGAATCCAACAACACGTTAAAAAGATCATACACCATGACCAAGTGGGCTTTATCCCAGGGATGCAAGGATTCTTCAATATCTGCAAATCAATCAATGTAATACACCACACTAACAAATTGAAAAATAAAAACTATATGATTATCTCAAGAGATGCAGAGAAAGCCTTTGACAAAATTCAACATCCATTTATGATAAAAACTTTCCAGAAAGCAGGAATAGAAGGAACATACCTCAACATAATAAAAGCTATATATGACAAACCCACAGCAAACATTATCCTCAATGGTGAAAAATTGAAAGCATTCTCTCTAAAGTCAGGAACAAGACAAGGGTGCCCACTTTCACCATTACTATTCAACATAGTTGTGGAAGTTTTAGCCACAGCAATCAGAGCAGAAAAAGAAATAAAAGGAATCCAAATTGGAAAAGAAGAAGTAAAACTCTTACTTTTTGCAGATGACATGATCCTCTACATAGAAAACCCTAAAGACTCCACCAGAAAATTACTAGAACTAATCAATGATTATAGTAAAGTTGCAGGATATAAAATAAACACACAGAAATCCCTTGCATTCCTATACACTAATAATGAGAAAACAGAAAGAGAAATTAAGGAAACAATTCCATTCACCTTTGCAATGGAAAGAATAAAATACTTAGGAATATATCTACCTAGAGAAACTAAAGACCTATACATAGAAAACTATAAAACACTGGTGAAAGAAATCAAAGAGGATACCAATAGATGGAGAAATATACCATGTTCATGGATGGGAGGAATCAATATAGTGAAAATGAGTATACTACCCAAAGCAATTTATAGATTCAATGCAATCCCTATCAAGCTACCAACGGTATTCCTCACAGAGCTAGAACAAATAATTTCACAATTTGTATGGAAATACAAAAAACCTCGAATAGCCAAAGCTATCTTGAGAAAGAAGAACGGAACTGGAGGAATCAACATGCCTGACTTCAGGCTCTACTACAAAGCCACAGTCATCAAGACAGTATGGTACTGGCACAAAGACAGAAATATAGATCAACGGAACAAAATAGAAAGCCCAGAGATAAATCCACGCACATATGGACAACTTATCTTTGACAAAGGAGGCAAGAATATACAATGGATTAAAGACAATCTCTTTAACAAATGGTGCTGGGAAATCTGGTCAACCACTTGTAAAAGAATGAAACTAGAACACTTTCTAACACCATACACAAAAATAAACTCAAAATGGATTAAAGATCTAAACGTAAGATCAGAAACTATAAAACTCCTAGAGGAGAACATAGGCAAAACACTCTCCAACATACATCACAGCAGGATCCTCTATGACCCACCTCCCAGAATATTGGAAATAAAAGCAAAAATAAACAAATGGGACCTAATTAAACTTAAAAGCTTCTGCACATCAAAGGAAACTATTAGCAGGGTGAAAAGGCAGCCTTCAGAATGGGAGAAAATAATAGCAAATGAAGCAACTGACAAACAACTAATCTCAAAAATATACAAGCAACTCCTACAGCTCAACTCCAGAAAAATAAATGACCCAATCAAAAAATGGGCCAAAGAACTAAATAGACATTTCTCCAAAGAAGACATACAGATGGCTAACAAACACATGAAAAGATGCTCAACATCGCTCATTATCAGAGAAATGCAAATCAAAACCACTATGAGGTACCATTTCACACCAGTCAGAATGGCTGTGATCCAAAAGTCTACAAGCAATAAATGCTGGAGAGGGTGTGGAGAAAGGGAACCCTCTTACACTGTTGGTGGGAATGCAAACTAGTACAGCCACTATGGAGAACAGTGTGGAGATTCCTTAAAAACTGGAAATAGAACTGCCTTATGATCCAGCAACCCCACTGCTGGGCATACACACTGAGGAAACCAGAAGGGAAAGAGACACGTGTACCCCAATGTTCACCGCAGCACTGTTTATAATAGCCAGGACATGGAAGCAACCTAGATGCCCATCAGCAGATGAATGGATAAGAAAGCAGTGGTACATATACACAATGGAGTATTACTCAGCCATTAAAAAGAATACATTTGAATCAGTTCTAATGAGGTGGATGAAACTGGAGCCTATTATACAGAGTGAAGTAAGCCAGAAAGAAAAACACCAATACAGTATACTAACACATATATATGGAATTTAGAAAGATGGTAACAATAACCCAGTGTATGAGACAGCAAAAGAGACACTGATGTATAGAACAGTCTTATGGACTCTGTGGGAGAGGGAGAGGGTGGGAAGATTTGGGAGAATGACATTGAAACATGTAAAATATCATGTATGAAACGAGTTGCCAGTCCAGGTTCGATGCACGATACTGGATGCTTGTGGCTAGTGCACTGGGACGACCCAGAGGGACGGTATGGGGAGGGAGGAGGGAGGAGGGTTCAGGATGGGGAACACATGTATACCTGTGGTGGATTCATTTTGATATTTTGCAAAACTAATAGAATTTGTAAAGTTTAAAAATAAAATAAAATTTTAAAAATAAATAAATAAAACTTAAAAAAAAATGTCATCCAGCAGTTAAAGAAATTAAACGTAGTTCTGTGCATCTGAATTCATGCATACCCTGAATTCTATCCACATACATTACCTCAGGGGAATAGAAACCTTGCACGATGTGTGATTTTTAACCCATGTAAAATACGCTTACTTTTTAATCTGATAAATATAATACATTGTAAAACAACATAGGAGACAGGATGTGAATCAAATGTGGTCCGAAAGCCATAGAATAGATTGTTCCCCCTCGGGGTGCCTTGTGACCTAAAGCCTGGGATGGTTAAAGCAGCGCTGATTTGAGAGTTTCCTGGAAATTACAGCAGTACTACATATTTTCCTGCTTAATCGTACAAGACCTTCATATTCATTATAGTTTACAGTTACTTTTCACAAGCTTTGCACATCTTTACCTGTCACTTTATGTCTTAACTGACACCTCTGGATTCTTTAGAACCTTTTAGAAAGGGTGAGGTTTTTGTCTTGTCACTGCTAGCTCATTTGAGGAAATGGATACTCAAAGATCACATAAACAGGTAAAGGTTACGGAGCACAGTTCAGAGTCGTGACTTCCACTTGTTCCACATTTTGGGTCTGTGTTCTGACCTTACTGGGCATGGCTGTAGAGAGTCAGCAGCCAATGAGACCTGCTCTGGCCACCATTTGAGATCAGTTGAATGAAAAGAACAACAAAGGATCCTTTCTATTTCAGCTCCTGATGACTGAGTGCTCAAAGAGGAAATAATCAGAGTATGAAAGGACGCATCTACTTTCATCATGAGATAGAAAAGACAATAGACTGCCAGGAAAAAAAAGTGTTCCTAATTTGTAGGTGGAACATTTTACAAAAGAATTTTTGCCAATTCCTTATTTTGGAAGCCAAGAATTGGATATGACTGAGTGACAAACACACTCAACGTATTTTAAAACCATGTCTTTGCCTTTCAGTTCTCTTATTTGAGATTCTTCTCCCAAACCCTGATTATCAAATGATGGTAACAAGTCTTCTGAGGGGCTTTCTTCTAAAATATTTTTTTCTGTATTGTGTCTTTTTGTTATGAACAGTTTGATACTGTTTTTAGTATCAAATACTGATGCTGATTTCTAGTCTAAATTTATATTTTGTAAACAGTATGACATTGACATAGGTTTACAAAGGCTCAATTTTATTGATAAACTGAGGATCACATTTGCTTTACTGATACAAATATATTTCTTTTTTGTCTGTGTGTGTGTTTTAATTTAAATTTATTTATTTTAATTGTGACAGAATCAAATATATTTCTTAATAGACAAGGGAAGAGAAACCATTATTTGTTGAGTTCCTACTATGTACCAAATTCTTATAATATAGAGGAAGGAGTCTAATATAGCAAATAAAGTAACAGATGGAGGAGGAAATGGCAACCCACTCCAGTGTTCTTGCCTGGAGAATGCCATAGACAGAAGATTCTGGCGGGTTATAGTCCATGGGGTCACAAAGAGCCAGACACGACTGGCTGACTAACACAATAATGCTGTCTGATTGGGCAGGAAGAGTAGGGGAAAAGGAAGTCTCTGCAGTTGTTACGCTGTTCAGAGAGCCAGAGGTAGCGAGGAGGCATGAAACAAAGAGCCTACCATGCAGAAATGACCTGTGAGCATCTTAGTGGGGTGTAAGTGTCTGCACAGGATTGGCAGTAGCAGCAATTCAATAAAGTATTTTGGCCATGCAGTGTACTAAGTCTCCGTTAGCTTTAGTCAGGGATATAGAAACGTCTGCAGACAGCTGCAGAAGGAAAGTTTAAGAAAGACAAAGGGCAGTGCAAATCTGTCCACATGGAACAGAAGTGAGTGGATTTCTACAGCAGAAAGAGAGGGAAATCAGTCTTTTTTGTTCTTTCTATTTATCATGCATAATATCTACATTTGGAGGCTGAACAAAAGCAGAGGGAGGAAAACTTTCAGTTTCTCTTCAGGAGAGAATGGGAAGATCCTTAGAATAAAAAAGACTTCTGCTTAAGAACACTTGCTTCCAGAGAAAGAACAATGAACCACCCCTCTCCCCCAAACTCTGATGTTTAAGTCAA
The DNA here is from genome assembly GCF_027580195.1 of Bos mutus. Taxonomy (NCBI): domain Eukaryota; kingdom Metazoa; phylum Chordata; class Mammalia; order Artiodactyla; family Bovidae; genus Bos; species Bos mutus. Next base: position 126,976,987 of record NC_091618.1, read on the forward strand.
TGTTTGGAAGACAGTAGATATGTTTTATTATATTAATGCCAGGAAATAAAGAATTTTCAATGATCTTTAGAACAGCCATGAATATGGGTTTAAAAATTTATCAGCAGAAGAAACCTGACTTCTGTTGGAACCCTACTGCAATTCCATTTAGCAAGTCAAAGATTGTTACCTTCAGAAGTGGCCCATGCTTCACAGAACCTGTAAGGTATAATATTTGATCAATAGAGTTATTAGAATAACATGATTAAAACTAGCTGTTTTCATGGTTATTGCTGAGAACTATTCTTATGACTGGTTGAAAATAATGGGAAAATGTAGGGTTTAAGGTGCATAATAAAAGCATGAACAACATCTATGTGTAAAAAACAAAAGGAAAAAAAAAAAAAAAAAAAAAGTTCAACCGTTTAATAGCTACTTTTAAAATGAGGTCAGGGAAGGTTTAGAGTAGAAGTGAATAAGGGAACATATAATTCATTATCCAAACTAAGAAGTGTTTATTCTAGGAAAATTACCAAGACTTTTCCCTAGTATCTGTGGAGCCTGAGGCAAGGGTACAAATTAAAGCCCATATATTTGACATAACCCAAGTTTATAAAGGAAGCCACACACTCTTAGGTAACTTTTGGTATCTTTATATATAAATACTCAAAACACCCAAGAAGATACATTTCAAATTTCAATTTCTCAGGATTCTTAGGACTCTTGGAGTTTTGTTCAGGAACATGCTGGTACAGCATGAAGTGGGCCCCAGCCCCCAGAAGACCCTTTTTGGGCCATCCCAGTTCCTTCACATGTGGGTTTAGGCGTTCATTTCAGCCTGCCCATTTGACTGCTTTCAACTTAGTGTAAATACCCTTCCTGTGGCCACACCTTGAGACTAGCGATGGGCACAGAAGAGGCCAGATCCATCATCTGAAAGGAGAATCCAGCCAAGTGACTTGTGCAGTCCCTGAGTGTGAGCAGAAGCCATGGGGGCAGGAAGCTCTGCGGTCCCAGCGTTCTCAGGATGATTAGAATAGGAGGTTTAAGCTTTAGGTGGACATGTTTCCCTGTCTCAGATAACTCCTCAACTCATGAAATGTAAAGTCAGAGTCTCTAAACTGCCAGGAGAAGAACACAGCTCCTTTCTCATGGATCTGAGGCCAGTACTGCAAATGCTAAGCTGGAGTTGATGCCAGGAATAAACAACAAACCTAGACTCGAGTAAACAAATGTATATAGTTACCTTGAATTTATTGGAGTGTAAACTGCAGCCTCAGAAACTGTCCTGGGTGTGCAGACTTGGAGAGATTTTGTTTTGTTTTGTTTTATAGCAAGAGCTCTTTGTATATCCTTAGAGATGAACATTCCTACACAGATTTTTTTATGACTAAGTAACAGTGAAAATAAGACTGATACAGCTGGGTAAGCTTCCTGGACACAGAAGCCAAAGGAGAAAAATGACTGGTCGCATTTATTACATGAATACAAAGAAATAAAAGTGTAAATCAACCAAAATTAACCTTAAAGGAAAGAGAATTTTGAGGCTTGTGAGGAAACTGGTTGTCTCATGAAGAAGATCAAGAAGATAGCTATCAGAAACTGACTGGAAATAGACTTAAACAAAGACAATTTTTGCAAAACTCATTTCAGAAAAGGGGACACTATCTGATTTGTAGGAGGAATGCAATATTAGTCTTGTTGTTATGTTTTGTCTGCCTTATTATGAGGTAATGTCTTATAGACAGAGAACTTGTAATGAAATAATGGAGTGTTATGCACTGAATGTTTGTGTCCCTCGCAAATTCATATGTTGAAACACTAACCCCCAATGGGGCTACATTTGGAGATGGAGCTTCTAAGGAGGTGAAAAATAGAAAAAAAATGAAAGTGTTAGTCCTCAGTGGTATCCTACTCTTGGGAATCCCATGGACTGTAGCCCACCAGGCTCTTCTTTCCAAGGAGTTCTCCAGGCAAGAAGTGGGTAGCCATCCCTTCCCTAGGGAAACTTTCCAACCCAGGGATCAAACACAGATCTCCTGCATTGCAGGCAGATTCTTTACTGAATTAAGTTTAAATGAGATCATAAAGGTGGGGCCCTGAAGATTAGGATTAGTGTCCCTATAAGAAGAGACACCAGGTAGCTCAGTCTCTCCACATATCCAAAGAAGAGGTCATGTGAGCACACAGCCAGATGGCAGCTGCCTGCAATTTAAGAGAAGAGGCCTCAGGATGAAAGTTTAATCTTGGCACTTTGCTGGAATCTTGAAACTGGGCTTTCCATCCTCCAAAATTGGGAGAAATAAATTTATGTTGAATAAACCACCCAACCTATGGCATTTTCGTTATGAAAAGTGACATGGGATAAACTAAGACATGGGATAAACAATAAGAGACTGGGGATTAAGTATATAAATGTGTTTTCAGAAAATTTTGGAAACTGATAGATGGAATATAATATATAGACTTAGGTAAGATAAAGAAAAAAAAGGTCAGAGGAAAGCTAAAAGTGTAACAGAAATTGAAATGGTAAAACTATGTAAGAAACACCTTAAAACCAAATTGTCTGATGAAAGTATTTGGCTCTCAGAAAGCCAGAGAAATGCCTGCTAGCTGGGGTCTGAGAGAAGAAAATATAAGTAGAATTTAGAAACAACATAATATCCATTCAACATTGCTGAAAATGTAAGCTAAGGATATATGTGGAAGGTTAAGTACTCCTAGGTCATCCACAGGTGTAGTTTGGTGTCCATGATTCTATGAAATCACTGAAATTATATGCTAATAACTGGGACTTGAAGTTAGTTATTAGCTGTAACTTTAACTAGCATCACACCTTTTGCACCATGCAAAAATTAACGAGGAGGATGGCTTTTTTCTATAGACTTTTACACTTAACAGGTGATAGTTTCAATGTGTTTGCTGTTTTAAGGCCAAGAGAGCAACCATTACCAACTATGCCTATTTCTTTTACTGGTGGCACATTTCCAAAGAAGAGAAAATGAGAAAGGACAGGAATGAATGGTTCTCTGGGTGATAATGTCATTAAACATTCCATTCTTTTTTTCATTTATATATATGTTCAGTTCAGTCACTTGGTCATGTCCAACTCTTTGTGACCTCATGGACTGAAGCACTCCAGACTTCCTGGTCCATCACCAACTCCCGGAGCCTACTCAAACTCATGTCCACTGAGTCAGTGATGCCATCCAAACATCTCATCCTCTGTCAGCCCCTTCTCCTCCCACCTTCAATCTTCCCCATCATCAGGGTCATTTCTAATGAGTCAGTCCTTCACATCAGATGGCCAAAGTATTGGAGTTTCAGCTTCAGCATCAGTCCTTCCAATGAATATTCAGGACTGATTTTGTTTAGGATAGACTGGTTGGATTTCCCTGCAGTCCAAGGGACTCTCAAGAGTATTCTCCACCATCACCATTCAAAACCATCAATTCTTCAGTGCTCAGTTTTCTTTAGAATCCAGCTCTCACATCCATACATGACTACTGAAAAAACCATAGCTTTGACTAGACGGACCTTTGTTGGTAAAGTAGTGTCTCTGCTTTTTAATATGCTGTCTAGGTTGGTCATAGCTTTTCTTCCAAGGAGCAAGTGTCTTTTAATTTCATGGCTGCAGTCAGCATCTGCAGTGATTTTGGAGCCCCCCCAAAATAAACTGTCACTGTTTCCATTGTTTCCCCATCTATTTGCCATGAGGTGATGGGACCAGATGCCATGATCTTCGTTTTCTCAATGTTGAGTGTTAAGCCAACTTTTCACTCTCCTCTTTCACTTTCATCAAGAGACTCTTTAGTTCCTCTTTGCTTCCTGCCATAAGGGTGGTGACATTTGCATATCTGAGGTCATTGATATTTCTCCCAGCAATCTTGACTCCAGCTTGTGCTTCATCCAGCCCAGCGTTTCTCATGATGTACTCTGCATATAAGTTTAATAAGCAGGGTGACAATATACAGCCTTGATGTACTCCTTTCCTGATTTGAAACCAGTCTGTTTTCCATGTCCTGGTCTAACTGTTGCTTCCTGACCTGCATACAGATTTCTCAAGAGGCAGGTCAGGTGGTCTGGTATTCCCATCTCTTTAAGAGTTTTCCACAGTTGTGATCCACACAGTCAAAATCTTTGGCATAGTCAATAAAGCAGAAGTAGATGTTTTTCTGGAACTCTCTTGCTTTTTCGATGATCCAACAGATGTTGGCAATTTGATCTCTGGTTCTTCTGCCTTTTCTAAATCCAGCTTGAACATCTGGAAGTTCACGGCTCATGTACTGTTGAAGACTAGCTTGGAGAATTTTGAGCATTATTTTGCTAGCATGTGAGATGAGTGCAATTGTGTGGTAGTTTGAAACTTGTTTGGCCTTGCCTTTCTTTGGGATTGGAATGAAAACTGAACTTTTCCAGTCCTGTGGCTACTGATGAGTCTTCCAGATTTGCTGGCATATTGAGGGCAGCACTTTCACAGCATCATCTTTAAGATTTGAAATAGCTCAACTGGAATTCCATCACCTCCAAATATATTTAATTGGAATACCCCATCCCACCCCTCTAGGTAGTCACAGCATACCAGAATGAGCTCCCTGTGCTATACCAAAACTTCCCACTAGCTATCTACTTTGCACATAATAGTGCATGTTTCACTGCTACTCTCTCAATTTGTCCCTCCCTCTTCCCTCCCCTGCTATGTCCACAAGATATTTTCTGTCTGCATCTCCATTTCTGCCCTGCAAATATGTTCATCAGTGCCATTTTTTCTAGATTCTGTATTTATGTGTTAATATATTTATTTTTCTCTTTCTGATTTACTTCACTCTATACAACAGGCTCTAGGATCACCTGCCCTAATAGAACTGATTTGAATTTGCTCCTTTTAAAGACTGAGTAATGCTCCATTGTATATATGTACCACAACTTCTTTATCCATTCATCTGTCAATGGACATCTAGATATCTTCCATGACAAGGCTACTGTACACAATGCTGCAATGAGCATTGCATTCCCCATTCTGATTACTATTTCTGCTTTAAAGAGTGCTCTGCATACACATTTCTCCTTCTCCTAGTCTCTGTCCTTATCATCATGTACTGTTACCACTGTTTTAATTATTGGATTATATATCTGTTTGGGCTTATCTCCTAACCCCTGCTATTTAGAAATGTCATGACTATTTACTTTTACTCTAAAGTCATCCTTCTGTACCTGAGGTTAATGTATCTGCAGAATGGAAACCAACCTTGAATGGAAAAAGACTTCTAGAAAGTCCTGAAAAGCAAAACTTGAATTTGCCACCTGCTGCTGCTGCTGCTAAGTCGCCTCAGTATTGTCCGACCCTGTGCGACCCCATAGACGGCAGCCCACCAGGCTCCCCCGTCCCTGGGATTCTCCAGGCAAGAACACTGGAGTGGGTTGCCATTTCCTTCTCCAATGAATGAAAGTGAAAAGTGAAAGTGAAGTCACTCAGTCGTGTCCAACTTGACTCTTTGTGACCCCATGGACTGCAGCCCACCAGGCTCCTCCGTCCATGGGACTTGCCAGGCAAGAGTACTGGACCTGGCAACTATTTACATAGCATTTACATTGTATTTACTATTTATGTACTATTTACATTGTATTTGATATTAACGTAATCTAGACATGATTTAACATATATATAGTGTGTGTAGGTCATACATAAATATTATGTTGTTTTATATAAGGGACTTGAGTGTCTGTAGGTTTTGATATCAACAGGGAGGAGGAGTGCCCTGGAACTGATCCTCCAATAATACTAACGGTTGACTGTATATGAAATTTAGAATCAGGACATCTTGTTTCAAAGTAAGTATCTACTATTTTTATTTGGATCATAAATACTTTATAATTTATTTAGGGGCCAAATGACATCTTTAAGATGTTTCTCTTATTCAAGAATGTGGTGTCTTTCCATGAACTGTTACTCTCTGTTGTGACCATTAGTAATATTCAAAATGTATTTCACTTATTTCTTGTTTTATTTGTCCTTATATATTTTGTTTCTCTTGATGCCATAACAAATGACATTTGCTCCTTTTTTTCCGCACTGAATCTTCTATCTGGCTGTTATATGTATTTACAAAAAATATTGATTGTGCACATTTATTTTGTATGTGTCAACATTTCTGAATTCTCTTATTGCTTAGATTAGCATTCCAGGTATGTCCATATCTATCATTAGAAAATTTTGATAGTATTCTGCACCCTTCTGTATTTTTTAACCTATAATTTATTTAGTTTTATCTTGTTTTGCATTGTCAAGTTACATTGGCTGGTTCATCTAGCTGGATTGTAAATAATGGTGGTGCCATGCAAACATTTACATCCTGATCCCGACTCTGGGGACAAAGCTTCCAATATTTTTCTATTGACATGATAATCATTTGGAGGCTGAGGCATCTTTTGTCATGTAAATGAAGTGTCTGTATATAAATTCCTTATTTATTTACAATTTTAAAATTAAGTATGTAATTGAATGTTGCCAAATGCTTCTGCACTATCTTGAAGATAATTATTAGATTTTTTTCTCCTTAATGCTATTAATATGGTGTATTAAGGTAATAGATTTCTAAATATTGTTTCATTCTTGTGAATGTGTGTGTGCTCTGTTGTCTTTGACTCTGTCTCATGGAGCTTGCCAGGTTCCTCTGTCAATGGAATTTTCTAGGAAAGAATACTGGAATGGGTTGCATTCCCCGACTCCAGATTCATCCTTGTAGACAAAGATATTCTTCCATGTAGAAAAATAATTTTTAACAAATATTTCTGGGACAAAACGCTGAAAAGTGAAAGTGTTAGTCACTTAGTCACGTCTGACTCTTTGCAACCCATGGATTGAAGTCCACTGGGTTCCTCTGTCCATGGAATTCTCCAGACAAGAATACTGGACTGGGTAGCCATTCCCTTCTCCAGGGGATCTTCCCAACTGAGGGATTGAACCTGGGTCTCCTGTATTGAAGGCAGATTCTTTACTATCTGAGCTGGGGAAGCCTGGCATAAATGGATAGCTATGTGCAAAAGAATGGATTTGGCCTCTTATCTCACACTGTGCCAAGTTTTGTCAAGAGAACACAATGGACATGGCAAACACCCTTTTCTAACAATACAAGAAATGACTCTACACATGGACATCATTAAATGGTCAATACTGAAAACAGATTGATTATATTCTTTGAAACTGAAGACAGAGAAGCTCTATCAGTCAGCCAAAACAACACCTGGAGCTGACTGTGCCTCAGATCATCAGTCCTATTTGAAGTTCAGGCTTAAATTGAAGACAGTAGATAAAAACCACTAGGACTAAATCAAATCCCTTATGATTATACAGTGCTGTGCTTAGCTGCTCAATCATGTCTGACACTTTGCAACTCCATGGACTGTAGCCTGCCAGGCTCCTCTGTCCATGGGAATTCTCCAGGCAAGAATACTGGGGTGGGTTACCATGCTCTCCTCCAGGGGATCTTCCCAACCCAGGGATGGAACCCAGGTCTCCCTCATTGCAGGTGGATTCCTTACCATGTGAGCCACTTGGGAAGCACAAGAATACTGGAATGGGTAGCCTGCCCCTTCTCTAGTGGAGCTACCCTACCCAAGAATTGAACCAGGTCTCATGCATTGCAGGCAGATTCTTTATCAGCTGAGCTTCCAGGGAAGCCCATGATTATACAGTGGACATGATGAATAGCTTCAAGGGATTAGATCTGGTAGAAATTGCCCAAAGAACTATGAAAAGTGGTTGGTAATATCATACTAAACATTAAAGCTAAAGACAAAGGAGAAAAGGAAAGATACACCCATCTGAATGCAGAGTTCCAAAGAATAGCAAGGAGAGATAAAGTGTTCCTCAGTCATCAATGTAAAGAAATAGAGGAAAACAATAGAATGGGAAAGACTAGAGATTACTTCAAGAAAATTAGAGATACCAAGGGAACATTTCATGCAAAGATGGGCACAATGAAGGACAGAAATGGTATGGACCTAACAGAAGCAGAAAATATTAAGAAGAGGTGGCAGGAATACACAGAAGAATTATACAAAAAAAGTTCTTCATGACCCAGATAACCATGATGGTGTGATCACTCACCTAGAGCCAGACATCCTGGAGTCTGAAGTCAAGTGGGCCTTAGGAAGCATCACTATGAAAAAAGCTAGTGGAGATGATGGAATTCCAGCCGAACTATTTCAAATTCTAAAACATGATGCTGTTAAAGTGCTGCCCTCAATATGACAGCAAATTTGTAAAACTCAACTGTGGCCACAGGACTGGAAAAGGTCAGTTTTCATCCCAATCCCAAGGAAGGGCAATTGTAAACAATGTTCCAGCTATTGTACAACTGTGCTCATTTCATATGCTAGTACAGTTATACTCAAAATCCTTCATGCTAGGCTTCAGCAGTATATGAACCAAGAATTTCCATATGTACAAGCTAGGTTCAGAAAAAGCAGAGGAACCAGAAATCCAATTGCCAACATCCACTGGACCATAGAAAAAGAAAGGGAATTCCAGAAAAACATCTACTTCCACTTCATAGACTATGCAAAATTCTTTGACTCTGTGGATCACAACAAACTGTGGAAAATTGCTAAAGAAATGGAAACACTAGACTACTTTACTTGTCTCTTGAGAAACCTTAATGCAGGTCAAGAAATAATGGTTCAAACTTTACATGGAACAACTGACTGGGTTCAAAATTGGGAAAGAATTGGGAAAGCCTATATATTGTCACCCTACTTATTTAACTTATAGGCAGAGTTGCTGCTGCTGCTGCTAAGTCACTTCAGTAGTGTCCGACTCTGTGCGACCCCATAGACAGCAGCCCACCAGGCTCCCCTGTCCCTGGGACTCTCCAGGCAAGAACACTGGAGTGGGTTGCCATTTCCTTCTCCAATGCATGAAAGTGAAAAGTGAAAAGTGAAAGTGAAGTCGCTCAGTCGTGTTTGACTCTTCGCGACCCCATGGACCACAGCCTACCAGGCTCCTCCGTCCATGGGATTTTCCAGGCAAGAGTACTGGAGTGGGGTGTCATTGCCTTCTCTGATAAGCAGAGTACATCATGCGAAATGCCAGACTGGATGAACCACAGGCTGGAATCAAAATTGCCAGGAGAAATATCAACAACCACAAATATGCAGATGATACCACTCTGATGTCAGAAAGTGAAGAGGAACTAAAGAGCCTCTTGATGAGAGTGAAAGAGGAGAATGAAAAAACTGGCTTGAAATTCAACATTTAGAAAACTAAGATCATGGCATCCAGTACCATCACTTCATGGCACATGGAGAAAAGTGAAGCAGTGGCAGATTTTTTTTCTTGGGCTCCAAAATCACTGTCGATGTTGACTGCGGCCATGAAATTAAAAGATGCTTGCTCCTTGGAAGGAAATCTTTGATAAACTTAAACATTGTATTAAAAATCAGAGACATCACTTTGCCAACAAAGGTACATCTAGTCAAAGCTATGGTTTTTCCATTAGTCATGTATGTGGGAGTTGGACCATAAAGAAGGCTGAATACCAAAGAATTAATGCTTTTGAATTGCGATGTTGAAGACTCTTGAGAGTCCACTGGACTGCAAGGAGATCAAACCAGTAAATCCTAAAGGAAATCAATCTTGAATATTCACTGAAGGACTGATATCTGAAGCCCCAATACTTTGGCCATCTGATGGAAAGAGCAGACTCCTTGGAAAAGACCCTGATGCTGGGAAAGATTGAGGTCAGGAGGGGAAGAGGCTGACAGAGGATGAGACGGTTAAATACCATCATGGATTCAGTGAACATGAATTTGAGCAAAATCTGGGAGATAGCAGAGGACAGAGGAGCCTGGCATGGTGCAGTCCATGGGGTCACATAGAGTCAGACATGATTTAGTGACTGAACAACAACTCACATGGTATACAAAAATTAACTCAAAATGGACCAAAGACCTAAACATAAGAGCAAAAACTACAAATCCCTTTGAAGAAACGAAGTAGATCTTTATGATCTTCAATTTGGCAAAGGAATTTTAGATAAGAAAATGAAAGCCCAAGAACCAAAAGAAGCAATAGATAAACTGAGATTATAGATTATAGACTTCTGTGTTATGAAGAGCACCACTAAAAAAGTGAAAATATGACCCACAGAATGAGAGAAAAGGTTTGCAATTGTATATCTGATAGGGACCTGTATCTGGAATACATGAAGAACTCTTTTAATTCAATAATAAAAAGAAAAAAATCCAATTTAAAATGGATAAGGTGTTTGAATGCTTCTCCCCCCAAAATATACAAATGGGCAACAAAAATATGAAATGGTGTTCAACATCATTAGCCATCAAATAAATGCAAATTAAAACCACAGGATACCATTTCACACTCTCTAGGAGAAATATCAATAACCTCAGATATGCAGATGACACCACCCTTATGGCAGAAAGTGAAGAGGAACTAAAAAGCCTTTTGATGACAGTGAAAGTGGAGAGTGAAAAAGTTTACTTAAAGCTCAACATTCAGAAAAGGAAGATCATGGCATCTGATCCCATTACTTCAAGGGAAATAGATGGGGAAACAGTGGAAACAGTGTCAGACTTTATTTTTGGGGGCTCCACAATCACTGCAGATAGTGACTGCAGCCATGAAATTAAAAGACGCTTACTCCTTGGAAGGAAAGTTATGACCAACCTAGATAGCATATTCAAAAGCAGAGACATTATTTTGCCAACAAAGGTTTGTCTAGTCAAGGCTATGGTTTTTCCTGTGGTCATGTATGGATCTGAGAGTTGGACTGTGAAGAAGGCTGAGCGCCGAAGAATTGATGCTTTTGAACTGTGATGTTGGAGAAGACTCTTCAGAGTCCCTTGGACTGCAAGATATCCAACCAGTCCATTCTGAAGGAGATCAGCCCTGAGTGTTCTTTGGAAGAAATGATGCTAAAGCTGAAACTCCAGTACTTTGGCCACTTCATGTGAAGAGTTGACTCATTGGAAAAGACTCTGATGCTGGGAGGGATTAGGGGCAAGAGGAGAAGGGGACGACAGAGGATGAGATGGCTGGATGGCATCACCGACTGGATGGACGTGAGTTTGAGTGAACTCCGGGAGTTGGTGATGCACAGGGAGGCCTGGCGTGCTGCGATTCATGGGGTTGCAAAGAGTCGGACATGACTGAGGACTGAACTGAACTGAACTGAGGATGAATAGAGTAGAAAAGACTGCTGCTGCTAAGTCGCTTCAGTCGTGTTCAACTCTGTGCGACCCCATAGACGGCAGCCAACCAGGCTTCCCCGTCCCTGGGATTCTCCAGGCAGGAACACTGGAGTGGGTTGCCATTTCTTTCTCCAATGCATGAAATGAATAGTGAAAGTCAAGTCGCTCAGTCATGTCCGACTCTTCGCGACCCCATGGACTGCAGCCCACCAGGCTCCTGCACCCATGTGATTTTCCAGGCAAGAGTACTGGAGTGGGGTGCCATTGCCTTCTCCGAGAAAAGACAGATAATAACAAGTATTGGGAAGCACGTGGAGAAAGAGGAACACTCAAATATTGCCAATGGGAATATTAAATTATCCAGTTGATTTGAAAAGCAGTCTGATAGACCTCAGACTGCTTAACATACGACCCAACATTTTTACTTCTGGAAATATAACCAAGTAAAATTTACATAAGTATTTATAATAGCATTATTCATAATAGCCAAAAAATCAGAAAAACACAAATGTCCATCAACAGACAGATGAATAAACAAAATTTGGTAAATCCATACAATTTAATAATTCAGGCAAAGAAAGGAATGTAATGATGAGACAATTTAAAACATGATGAACCTTGAAAAAATTACAGATGAAAGCAGTCAGTCACAAAACACCATATTCCATATAATTCCATTCATGGGAAAGTCCAGAATAGGGAAGTCTACTGAGAAAGAAAATAGGTTTGTGTTCTTAGGGCTCAGGTGACAGCAGGGACGGGATGTTAGAGGTGATGGCAAAGGACAGGTGGTGAACTCCTGAGGTCATGAAAATGTACTAAAACTGACTGTGGCCACAACACTAATATAATACACGAAGGACACCTGGAAATGAGTGAACTGTACACTTAATTAGTTTAGAGAAAGAACTTTAGAGAAATAGTTCTTTAGAGAAAGGAGACAAATCTCTGCATTTTCTTATCCCTGGGCATCTTTTCCTTTCTTTCAGTTTTAGAAGGAATTTGCATACATTGCAGTTTATTTAGAATTTTCTAGCTTACAAAACAAATTGCTTTATAGAATGATTTATAGCATTATGAAAGACTTCAAAGAGGGTGACTGAGATATACTCATCAATTGTAAGTGTTTCAGTGGTTGCTATAAAGAATTAAAAATCATTATAATTTAAATTATTCAGCACTGCAATAAGCATGAGTGAAAATCAACTTTAGCTCATACCTTTAATATTTTCATACAATCAAAATATAGAGATATACATTAAGTAGGCATAACATGAGTTAATTGAAAAGAATATCTTGGATATGTTTTAGAAATAAAAGAAATGATAGTTTTTATTAGCATATTAAAACCAAGTGAAAATTAAAATAAGTTCACATTGTAAAAAAGTTATCAAGCAATAAATACAGCACTACAGCTACCACTACTATGTACATTGAATTACATTAGAACAAACACTAAATGCCAGAATGTATATTCTATGAATAAACACACTAAATAAATTTAGAATTTAAAAAAATGACAGACCAGAATTTTTAAACAATTAAAATGACTTTTGCAAGTACTTGCAGAAAAGTAGCAGATTTACATTTTAAAAGTTAGAAATTCCCCAGTAAGCTTTTAGATACCAAAGCAGTTTGTTTTTAAAAATTATATGTTTTCCTTTTTCTTCATGAGTAAAATACAAAGGAGATCTTAATTATTAGTACTTCAGCTTTAGAGAAGTCTAATATTTAAAAATATTACTTCCAAAAATATATGGGTACAAAACTAACACTCATTAATCATGGACTGTCTACGCCTAAAGGTGGTACAATAGATAAATCCTGGCCAAAAAGGAAATCTGATCTAAACTGAATATGATAAAAGCACAGTAAAAATACTTGAAAGTCACAATGTATTTTTAATATGATGCTTGTGGATAATTTGACATTTTCTATTGTCATTTATGGTTGAGACTTGATAGTTTGTCTGGTAGAATGCTGAAACATATAGACAGTGCCAGCAAAGGACTTGAATCTGTGTCTTTGAATAATAGCTAAAAGTAAGTTTATTTAAAGGAATTATATAATTTAGCATTAGAAAGACCAGAACAGCCTGCATATCTTTTTATGACAACTTATTTTGAAATCCATAAATCTGAGACTAACAATACAGCTTTTACCTGTGTATAGGTAAATCATAAATCTATTGATCAGTCCTTTTAATAAGTGAATTCTTATTAATTTAGATGATTTTCCTGGACAACTTCAGAGGGCTTCTGAACTTACCATTTATTTACAGCTTAAGAAAAAACCTGTGATGACTAAGTCATTAGTCTACTCTATTTTAAGCAGATTGACACACCACACACAAAAAAGAAAAATAATGAATTCTCCTGCCAAAATTGACTTATGAATTTCAAAAATTTCAGTGGAAAATGACATTAGGGAAAATGAATCCCATTTAAATATCACTTTAATTCATTAGGGAAGATTTTTTCCATCTTAATTTCATTATTCCATAAATGTTGCAATACTGTATTGTATTATCATATATACTATCTCTATTAAAATATTAAAACATTGTATATGATATGTATTTGTCTAGTTTTAAAAAATAGCCTGGAATATTTCCAAAACTATATATCATCTTATAGTAAGTCAGAAAAGTAATATTTTTAATGGGATAAAAACCAAAAGAGTAACAAACAGGCATTTGTTACAGAAGTCATTTAAATTTTCTGGATTAGAATGAAAATTCATCGTCAAAATAAAAGGAAAAATATGTCAAACATACCTATTATTAAGATTTGAATCACCAAAGCAAAAATATTCAATAAAACAATGGCCTTGAGGGATATTTAAATAAATATTTTATATCTTATCATAGATATTTCTCAAACCTAGTTCTCAAACTTCTGATGCTGACATCTGGTTGTCTTTAAAATATTTAACAAATATAGAATTCCAGATTCTATTTTATTATAAAATTAGCCCAGAGACAGTATCAGATATTAGCATGCACACTTTGTTACATTAAGCATTTGTTTTTAAAAATTATGTAGATTGTATATATTTGAGGCTATAAAATAGAATGAAAGAGTATTTACAAGCTCATTTTTCACAATTTTTTACAAACTTTTGAGGAAATAATAAACCCTTCATTGATTTCCTTCATGTAAAATAATTGCTAATTTGTCCATATAGTAGAAATGGAAGGGGCAAGGTTTCTATTTACAGGTACATGGACATGAATTCCTTCCCATATGTGTACTAATACAGGAAAGTAGTTGACAACATGTTTTGTAGTATCAACCAAGATGTCTCCCTAATAATACCAAAGCAGGATTGCATGTTATATATATTATTCATCAAGTCTTAAAAATGCATATGACAAAGGGTATAACTGTGATGAATCAGCAAATAAGTAGCCAACAGCAATTCTGCTCAATATTTTTCCTGGGGAGAAAACAGTAAGCAAAGAGGAATAATTAATTATCAGGTTCACTTTAAAAAATAAAAACAAAAGAGCTAGAACATTTTCTGGGTAAAAAATCAACTGCAGCAATGAACTTGGGGAAAAGATTTTAAAATCAAATGAAAGGTCATTTTCCCTCCAACTCTATAAGCCTTCACTAGGCCTCTTTAGGCAATAAGAGTGGAACTGTGCCCGCCGTGTCTGTGAACTTTTATAACTATTTGTGGATTTATGCAGTAGTGTCCTGGAGGTGGCTCAAACCAACCTACAGGAATAGAATGTGCTCATCTTTACCCAGTTCCACATGCAGTGATGTTAAGTTGATAGCTGGAAATCAGTCATGGTGGGAGTATTTACAACCTAAAAACTGGAAAAAATCATAGATCAAGACAATTTTCCCCCATGGAGCTAGTGCGAAACATTTATCAACACCCTACTGAATTCATGAGCGTTTTCTTTGTCACCTTCAAATAATTCATCTAATACTGAAGTCTTGTGGTTGTAAAGTCATGGATCCAAATCCTTGAGTTAGGAGTGGCAAAAAATAGTTCAGCAGTATACCCTCTATTATCAATCGTATAACTTTTCGGGTTTTATGACCACGTTTTCAGTATCGTGGATGCTTTTTCCATTTAAGTGTTCACTTAGACAGTCGTGACTGTAACCTGTACCATCGCTGATTGTTGAAACCGTGTAAGATGCACTACGGAGAGTATCTGAGTGGGAAAAGTTGTTTCCAAATTGGATTTTATATTGATTCCAGTTTCTTCTCAGAATTGCTTGAACCTATAAAACAGAAAGAAACAGAAAGGGCAAGAGCAGTTAATTAAATCAAACGAAGATAATATGTCTAATAGTACAACAAAATTAATTATATACAAAAGCTTTTCTTTAAAAAAATCACTGATATTAATGGGTAAATAATATTGCTTTCTTTTCTTAATTAAAATATGAAATTGAGTAAACCATCTTTATATTAGGAAATGATTGTAATTACTTTGTTCTTTAGTACAGACTACAGAAAGATTCATATTTTACTTTCTATGCTTTCTCTTTGAAGCTAAAATGCACATGAATGTCTAGCTGTTAAGTAATTAATCCCCATTCTCACAAGCTGGCATGAGCAACATTTAGTTCTGTATCAACATTTTATTAAAAGAATGAGATAATTGGAGATGAGAAAAGAGATAAAAGAAAAAGAAGTTAGGGATACAGGAAATATAATAAATCATCATCAACAACATCAGTAGCACTCACTTTATTAAGTGATTACCATATGACAGATATGTAGCTTAATAGCTACATTCTGGGGAAAAAAATAAAAGAAGAACAGAGTTTTTAATCCTCATGTAGCTTTTCACCCAGCGGGAAGAACATGTTGAATGGAAAATTACAAATGGGATGAGCATTTAAAAAAAATAGGAATTTGCATGTGAAAAAAAAAATATTAGGAATGTCATCACTCCACTTTTTTTGTATTTAGATCCCTCTCTTCTAAATGTGAAGTTTAATTACTCTTCCTTCTGTTTGGTGCTAGGGACCAGAGCCAGGTAGGCCGTATACAGTTACTTTGGCCATGTGTGCTAAGTCACTTCAGTTGTGTCTGACTCTTTTGTGACTGTACGGACCATAGCCCTCCAGGCTCCTCTGTCCATGGAATTCTCCAGGCAAAAATACTGAAGTGGGTTGCCATGCCTCCTCCAGGGGATCTTCCCAGACACAGGGATGGAACTTGCGTCTCTTATGTCTCCTGCGTTGGCAGGCGTATTTTTTTTTTTACTACTAGCGCCACCTGGGAAGCCCATATAATGACTTTGGTGTTAATTTAACATAAGACACAGATGATTTTCTTTATATTGAGTCAGTAAGCATAAACGAGAATATTCAAGCACACCTCCAGCTCCAACATCTGTACATTTCCATGTCTGATGAGGGCCCTCCCAATGACCAGAGTCCCTAGTGTATGCTAATGGTGCACATTTTTTTGATTGAGTGGACTTGAGATGAAAGCAAGCTGAGGACTTGTCAAGCCACATTATTTAACTAGTGACAAATGCAAATAAGAATATTTTGGCTGAGAAATAAAAATAAAATGTGAGAATAAAAACGTAAATAGAGATGTTAAGACAAAGACAAGCTGTTTGACCTAATGTGGAAAGCAAGAAGGAAATTAAGCCTGAGCAAGTGATTTTTTTTTTTTTTAAATATAAATTTATTTATTTTAATTGGAGGCTAATTACTTTACAATATCGTATTGGTTTTGCAAATGATTTTAAGAAGTATATGACATAGTTGGAACCACACAAAATGAATTTGACAGCATGCCTTGTGTTAAGAGAAAGGGAAAAACTAGAGGCAAAGAGACAAAAAAAGAAGGGTTATAGTATTTCTTAAGATGAGAAATGAATCATACACAAGCAGGTATTATATCTAGAGATGAAGAAAGGGGGACAGATATTGGAGATGTTGTGGGGAGCTAAAGGATTTGGTAACAACTTGGCTCAAAAATTTTATATTATTATAATTTTCTAATGCCAACATTTTCAGACATGGCAAAATATCAAGGCCTGTGTCTCTATTGCTTACGTAGATAAAGTGCAGTTAGAGAGTTATGCATTAGTTTAAATATTCCCTGAGCACTCTTTCTAAATATAAAGGTCAATTTGAGATTTGATTCCAATATGAGTAATGAACCCCTTTATATATATATTTTTATAAATGAGTGATTTGACAGACCTAATAAGGAATCTTTAATGTACTATCTATGGAGCATGGTGCTAAAAACTTTATAGTTCTAGTTTACATTTATCCCTCTGAGATTTGTGTTAGGAGCTTGCTTTTATATCCTTTGAATAGAAATACACACTGGGACTCCTTGGGGTTCAGAGTATTTCCCATGATGTTACAGCCAGGAGCAAAGTGGCATCTTTGGGTTTAAACGCACTATTATGTCAGTGCCTTTATTCTACACTGCCTTCCATCACTAAATATTTTACTAATGATTATGATTTGTACTTAAAAAAATGTCCATTATAAAAATAAAATTCGCTCCTGCAGATGCAAAGGTATATCTTTCTTAGTTCATACATGTTTTATGTCATACTGTAGTTTTCTTACCTATATTTAATTGTAAAATCCTATATAGGCAGAAATTGGATTGTCTAATTCAGTTTATATAATAATAAATTTATAGTTACACAATAAATACTATTTGAATTTTATTATCAAAACAATGTATCTATTCTTCCTAATTGCATTTTCTGTCTCTACTTCTTACTTCAGAAAAAGTCACCCTTGTCCTCTACACAGCAGAAGAATCATGAAGAGACCACTTAAATACGCTTGATACTTCTATATGCCATTATAAATAAATATATATGTATAATAAAATCTATATTTAAAATTAAGAAATAAAATATGAAATTATGTGCTAAGTAAAGTATCACATAAACAAGAGAAAAATATTTTATAGTTTTTCATGACATGTACATGATTTCTGACATTGATTAGTTGCATAGAAATGATTCCTATAAAGTTATGTTAACTGGTTCCATGTATTGCCAGTCTGAAGCTTTGTGATAAGTTTCACAGTTACAAGTGTGTAAGTCTTATCATTTGCTGTCTGAATTTCTAAACTTTGCTGAATTTTGCCAAGCTCCTCCAATAGGTTAACACTGTCAAGTAGATTAAAAACATATAAAGAGCTAAAGCAATATAGCCCAAACCACTGAGCTATACAGTTCTATTCACATGCATAAGAAATGTGGTACCAATTTCTAAAGTGCCTGAAACTTTCCAATTAGGAAAGCCTTGGATAAAAATCCTGAAATATCTCAGATCACATTGCCATGTTATGAATTGGAGACCTCGATTATGTTTCCTAATCTGCTGCCACTCTTCTGTGCATAACTGGGTTTAAATTTTTAGAAATCTTTTTTATTCGACATAAAAATGTTTCCAAAGACCACAGTGTGGACAAGGCCAACAGAGAAAGAGGGAAAATTAAAATGAGGCAATTTTATTTCCCATTAGAGTGTATGTTCGATGAAGATAAGGATAGTCTAACACTGCCTAGGGCCAAGTCCAGAGTTAGTAGGATTAGTTCAAAAGGTAAGTTGAAAGACTAGATGAATAACAGTCATTGACAGAATATTTTAAAGTGAGTCTGAATTTGCCCTAACCTCAACTCTAATTTGCCCTGAACTTTTGGGAAGAAGAATTGCATATATTCAAAGAGCCTCTACGCTTCTTTTTTCTGACAGAGATGGAATTTGAAATACTTATTCCTAGGGGATTTATAATTCTGTCTCTTTTTTAAAGGAAAAAAATGGATTACAAACACAAAATGATAAAAGGAATAAAATCAGTCACCATACCTCTCCATTAAAGAAGCAGAAAATTGTAGATACCAAGAGACCCTGTAAAAGAAAAATAGAATTATCTGATTCCAAATAGAAAAGGTACATTTTTTGGTAATCGATTTGCTGTATAGGTAGTCAAAAATGAAGCCAACGCTACATGTAAATTTACATCCGAACATCACAAGGTGCCTTCCTGATGCAAGAACACCATACCTGATAGTGCATGAGGATGTTTATGATGTAATCATATATCTCTTCTGCAATCTTTCCTTCAGGTCGCCATGGAATCAGCACAAATTCAATGCCAAGCAACGGCACCAGGATAAGCGTAGCTCTCACAGCTTTCATGTACAGATTGGATTCTGCTTGGTGAGTAACTTTTAACTTGGTGATAAGAACACGTACAATATTTAATAGGAAAAAAAGATTCACCTAAAAGAAAATAAAATGGCATATGGAAATTATTTCATATTAAGAATCTTTACTGAAGAATCACTGATTTTATAAATCTTAGAATATTTTCAGTACACAAGAATATGTTCTATTGAAAAGAATACTTGCTTAAATATTAATTTTTATTTCTGCTGTTGAATTTTTCTTTTATTTTTTTCTCCAGCTTTACTGACACATAATTGACACTATTTAAGTTTAGGTTGCATAGCATAATGATTTAATCTCACATATATTGTGAAATGATAACCACAATACATTAAGCTAATGTTAACCATCTCATACAGATACCAAAAAAGTATATATGCATGTATATATATATACATTTCCTTATGCTGAGAACTTTTACAATTTATTCTCAGCAATTTACATATATATCATACAGTGGTGATAACAATAATCATCATGCTGTACATTACATTCCTTGTTCTCCTTTATCTTATACCTGGGAGTTTGTGCCTTTTGACCATCTTCATCCAATTCCTCCATCCCTAACCCCTAAGGGCAACTGCAAATATGATCTCTTTTTTTCTATGAGCTTGTCTATTTGTTTAGATTCCACATGTAAGTGAGATCATACAGTATCTGTCTTTCTCTGTCTAACTTATTTCACTTGGTGTAATGCCCTCAAGTTTCATTCATGTTGTCTCCAGTGTCAGGATTTTCTCATTTTTTGTGGCTAAATACTAATGTGTGTGTTTGTGTGTGTGTGTGTGTGTGTGTATCCTTCTTAGGTTGTTTCCATGTCTTAGCTATTGTGGATAATGCTGCGATGAGCATGGGGTACAGATATTAATATATTTATTAATATGTTTTTGTTACCTTTAGATATTGGAATTGTGATTTATTAATTTAAAAAGTACATCAATTTTAATGGACTTATATCTTAAAAAACAAAATTATGGTGGTGTTATTGTGGACCACATTCAATTGAGTAACATCGGATTGTTTTGTTTAGTTTATTTTCTTATGCAATATTTTAAAATCCTGCTATGATTAAGAAAACCAAAACTTTGAATATTTTAATCCCAAAGAAAGGAAACAATTGTTTGTAACAAAGGCTAATTATTTTAAGTCTCTACTCTGTATTAGTGTCCAAACGAGGTACTTTCCAAATACGTGTGTGTGCGCTAAGTTGCTTTAGTCTTGTCTAACTCTTTGTGACCCCATGGACTCTAGCCTGCCAGGCTCCTTGGTTCATGGAATTTTCCAGGGAAGAATAATGGAATGGTTGCCATGTCTTCCTCCAGAAGATCTTCCTGACCCAGGGATCAAACTGTGTCTCATGTCTCCTCCATTTGTAGGTGGGTTCTTTACCCCTAGGGCTACCTGGGAAGCCCATCCAAATATGTATTATATCACAATAGCCATTTTCATATTTTTAGTTTTTCCTTCCTGTGTTATTTGTGTGTAACAAAAATCATCCCAACTCCCCATCATAGTACTATAATCTTCTTCATCCTTACGAAGAGGCTGAATCACATACTTAAACTAGTTGATATTCAACCTAGATCATCCTAGGGTTAAAAAAAATTTGGCACCCAGCAGAACTTTTTGTTAATTACTTTCTGTGATTTTTAAAGTCCTATGAATTAACAACTTTCCCGAAGAGAAAATGTTCCCTTTGAAAGGGAGACATAAAACTTCAAAAATATAGTGTTCAGGAAATGAGCAGAGTTCTACAGAAATATATTTCTCTCTCTCTCACTCTTTGGCTGAATTATACTTTCTTTCTTATCTTCACCCATGCCAATATCTGTTATTTTGTCTATTTCCTCTATGCCCATTCCTTATGCCTTCCATAGAACTACAGATGTTAGCCCCAGAAAAGCCGCTTAGGGGTCTTTTTCTAAAATGCTGTTCTCTTTCCTTTTTTCCCACCCTGACTTTTAGCATCTGTGCTTTGTTTAATAATCTAAAATTTTCAAACTGCATACTAATAAGCAATTTGTATCTTATATACTTCTATTAATTGGAAAAATAATGATAGTATCTCAGCTAATATAGAAAGCAATGGACAAATAACATACATTTGCTGATTTGAGGCATGTATTATGAAAATAACTGGGCATAAAAATATTCCACTACTATTCTTTTAGAGAATTCAATGGAGCATATGTTTCAAAAATAAACAGCTAACTATAGTCCTGATGGAAACATATCTATGAAAAGAAACATGGTTACAGACATAGGAATGTCTCTGTTAAAGACAAAAGCCACATAAGCCACTTCAACAGGTGTAAAAATGAAATGTGATGAACCAACACATCAGCTGCTATTCCACGTATCCTACTGTATTCCCTCCCAGGGCATTCATTATTATTTTAAAACTTTTGACTAAGTGGAAATTACTACCAACCCATAGAAGAAGAGTATAATACCATTTTATCTGTTTATAAATTTAGAATATTTTATAATCCTAATATACAAAAATCACAATTATAAAAATCAGTATAAATGTTGCAATTTAGATGCCCATTATAAGAAAACTTCTAAATGCAAAGTGCTTCTCCAAAATGCAAGTCTGATTTAAAATGTAAAACTAGAAATGAGAATGTCCTCCTGATTTTCTGTAAATACTTCCACTTATTTTAAATACAAATAGAGAAAAAATTGTGAAGTTTAGATGAATTACATCTGAATCTCATTTATCTTAGAGAAAAACTAAGTAAGTAAAAAAAGAAGAAATATATTAACTCCAACACCCATAAAGCTTACGTAGGTGGTAGGTACCATGGGACATTTTTCACACCATGATACCACCTAGGGTCACAGCAGGAAGCCTGAGCTCAGTGGCGACAGGATTCCTGAAAGTACTCCCCTACTAGATTAGCCAGCAATCACTTACTATGCACTGAAGTGAGCTAAACGTTTCTCACTAAACACAAATTAAATGCATCCTCCCTTAATTTCCCCTTAGCAAGATCTCAAAAGTGCTGTAGCCATTCAATTACCACCCTGCTCAAGGGGAAATGTGGCAGAGGACGTCTGAGTGGAAAGAAACTGATTGTGGTTGAAATATTTTATTTATAAAAATTGTGCAAAAAACATGTGACCATATAAACAATCGCTAGAGCACCTCCCAAGACTTTGGAATTGCCCAGTGGGAAGACCTAGAGCTTAAACAAAGGCAGAACATTTTATCCTGGCAGGAAAAAAAAGGGCTCCTAATCTTTTGTCAGGCCAAAAAAACAGAAAAAGGGTTATGTACATAATGTGGATTTTCACTTCCTTTCTTACTGAGCAGCTAGATGGGCTATTATCCTAATTACACCACGTTCTCTTTCCTCCCAGAGTTGATGTGGACAAGCTCTTTCAAGAACTGTGCTAATTGCTGTTACATTTCTCACTTGTTAAGTGCATTTATTATTTCCTTAACCTTCTGATTTAGAGTTTTGATTGCCACCCACACTCACTAGATCCCTCCTCTGCCCTCCTGTGTTGTGCTCGGCACCCTGGAGGCTCTGAGGCAGCTCTGAGGACCACTTCATCACCAGACTTTCTTGCCCTCAGACTTTTGCTGCATTTGGCCAATGGGAGGAACCAGGAGATCAGAGCATAGGCAGAGAGAGAAGTTTGAGTGTTTCTTTCTCCTTTTTCCCTGTTAGGCTGTGGTTTTGGCAGTAGCTGCATTCCTCTACCCAAGGCCACACTTCCTTCTGGGCCAGCCCTCCTCACATTCACCCAACCCAAGGAACACTGTTCTGTCCTCTCCTCTTCTCTTCAAGTCTAGCCATGATAATAGCATCCCACTGTTGGCCCCTGCTACCTCACCATCCTTGTGAATTAGTTCCTTTACTCTTTTTGCCATCACTTCAAATAAGTCCTCCAGTTATTTAAAAAAAAAACTCAAATAAACCAACACCTTCATTAAACCCTCTTCAATCAAACACTGTGAGTATGCTATGTCCACTGAAATCCTAAAGGATACCATAGGCTAGATGTTTCAAGAAATAAAGTTGCGCTATGAACAATGATGGGAAAAGGAGCATTTTAATTACATACCAATAAAGCAGCACAAATTGGGCCATGGATAATGTAGAGGAGTTGTGTATCAGAACTGATCCAGCAGCTAGGGGAAAAAGCAGGGAAATTAGGTTGAATATTTTCATTCTACTTACTTCCAATCGAAATAAAAAAGAGAGATTATCTTACTTGTCATTGTAATATAATCTTCTGGCAACAGCGTGAATACAAGCAGGAATCAATGGAAATCCTGTAAATGTCAAACAGAAAATAAATAGGCAACTTTCTCTATAGATGGAATTCCTAAAATATATTATGAACCTTGGAACTCAGAGATATTCTAGGAGCAAAAATAACTGGCCATTATATGCTTATCAAGTAAGTATTATCTGTCTAGTTGAACAGTAAATTTGGTAAAGTATTATGTATCTATATTTTCAAGTATTTGTGTGTATAGTTTATTCTAATATGAGTCATTATGAATCAGTGGACTCCAGAGCCTAAGTTCATAAATGTGCTGCCTATTCTCAGAAGCTTAGAAGAAATTCAGAATCCACACATTTTCTGTAAGATGGAATTAGACAATATTTTGTAGATAATCAGATGTGGGAAGAAGTTGACACTGACTATGTGAAGAAAAAAGGAGAGAGATGGTTTATATATCAGAAATTTTGCATGCTCTTAGCATTCTAAATTAGATATTTCAAAGATAAAATGAGGATAGCTTTTATAAAGGCAACCTGGATACACTAATAGCCTATATACATGGGCTTCCAGGAGGTGCAGGGTAAAGAATCCACCTGCCAACGCAGGAGACACAAGAGATGAGGATTTGGTCCTGGGTTGGCAGATCCCCTGGAGGAGGAAATGACAACTCACTTCGGTATTCTTGCCTGGGAAATCCCACGAACAGAGGAGCCTGGGGGCTACAGTCCAAGGGGTTGCAAAGAGTTGCATACAAATGAACATACACACATACACACATGCAGGTAACTGAGCAAAAATTGCACTGACTTGGGAAACATATATCTGATATTTTTACTATCAAAATATCAATCAATAGAAATAAAATTTATTTCAGTGAAAAAATAAAGATGGTGTGTTTATCAGTTCAGTTCAGTTCAGTCGCTCAGTCATGTCCGACTCTTTGCCACCCCATGAATCGCAGCATGCCATGCCTCCCTGTCCATCACCAACTCCCGGAGTTCACTCAGACTCAAGTCCATCAAGTCAGTGATGCCATCCAGCCATCTCATCCTCTGTCGTCCCCTTCTCCTCCTGCCCCAAATCCCTCCCAGCATCAGAGTCTTTTCCAATGAGTCAACTCTTCGCATGAGGTGGCCAAAGTATTGGAGTTTCAGCCTCAGCATCAGTCCTTCCAATGAACACCCAAGACTGATCTCCTTATGATGGACTGGTTGGATATCTTGCAGTCCAAGGGACTCTCAAGAGTCTTCTCCAACACCGAGGTTCAAAAGCATCAATTCTTTGGTGCTCAGCTTTCTTCACAGTCCAACTCTCACATCCATACATGACCACGGGAAAAACGATAGCCTTGACTAGACGGACCTTTGTTGGCAAAGTAATGTCTCTGCTTTTCAATATGTTACTAGGTTGGTAATAACTTTCCTTTCAAGGAGTAAGCGTCTTTTAATTTCATGGCTGCAACCATCATCTGCAGTGATTTTGGAGCCCAAAAAAGTAGTCTGCCACTGTTTCCACTGTTTCCCCGTCTATTTCCCATGAAGTGATGGGACCAGATGCCATGATCTTCGTTTTCTGAATGTTGAGCTTTAAGCCAACTTTTTCACTCTCCTCTTTCACTTTCATCAAGAGGCTTTTGAAGTTCCTCTTCACTTTCTCCCATAAGGGTGGTGTCATCTGCATATCTGAGGTTATTGATATTTCTCCCGCAATCTTGATTCCAGCTTGTGCTTCATCCAGCCCAGTGTTTCTCATGATGTACTCTGCATATAAGTTAAATAAGCAGGGTGACAATATACAGCCTTGACATACTCCTTTTCCTATTTGGAACCAGTCTGTTGTTCCATGTCCAGTTCTAACTGTTGCTTCCTGATCTGCATATAGGTTTCTCAAGAGGCAGGTCAGGTGGTCTGGTATTCCCATCTCTTCCAGAATTTTCCACAGTTTATTGTAATCCACACAGTCAAAGGCTTTGGCATACTCAATAAAGCAGAAATAGATGTTCTTTTGGAACTCTTGCTTTTTTGATGATCCAGCGGATGTTGGCAATTTGATCTCTGGTTCCTCTGCCTTTTCTAAAAGCAGTTTGAACATCTGGAAATTCACAGTTCACGTATTGCTGAAGCCTGGCTTGGAGAATTTTGAGCATTACTTTACTAGCGTGTGAGATGAGTGTAACTGTGCGGTAGTTTGAGCATTCTTTGGCATTGCCTTTCTTTGGGATTGGAATGAAAACTGACCTTTTCCAGTCCTGTGGCCACTGCTGAGTTTTCCAAATTTGCTGGCATATTGAGTGCAGCACTTTCAAAGCATCATCTTTTAGGATATGAAATAGCTCAACTGGAATTCCATCACCTCCACTAGCTTTGTTCGTAGTGATGCTCTCTAAGGCCCACTTGACTTCACATTCCAGGATGTCTGGCTCTAGGTGAGTGATCACACCATCGTGATTATCTGGGTCGTGAAGATCTTTTTTGGACAGTTCTTCTGTGTATTTTTGCCATCTCTTCTTAAATATCTTCTGCTTCTGTTAGGTCCATACCATTTCTGTCCTTTATCAGGCCCATCTTTGCATGAAATGTTCCCTTGTATCTTTAATTTTCTTGAAGAGATCTCTAGTCTTTCCCATTCTGTTGTTTTCCTCTATTTCTTTGCATTGATCACTGAGGAAGGCTTTCTTATCTCTCCTTGCTATTCTTTGGAATATATCTCTGCATTCAAATGAGAATATCTTTTCTTTTCTCCTTTGCTTTTCACTTCTTTTCTTTTCACAGCTATTTGTAAGGCCTCCTCAGACAGCCATTTTGCTTTTTTGCTTTTCTTTTCCATGGGGATGGTCTTTATCCCTGTCTCCTGTACAATGTCATGAACCTCCGTCCATAGTTCATCAGGCACTCTATCTATCAAATCTAGTCCCTTAAATCTATTTCTCACTTCCACTGTATAATCATAAGGGATTTGATATTTATGGTACCTCTATATCTCTACTTCTATTATCTGATTGGGTAAATAGATAGATGGATAGATATATAAATATAATTTCAGTTTTGTTTCTGGAAACTAGTTCTATTGCATTCTTTTTAATATTTTATGTTTCTTTTTATTCCAGTTATTTAAGAAATATGCCAAAAATGTATTATTTTTTGCTTTGTGAATAATAACACGTCAGATGATTGTGTGGAAAAAGATTTTTTTGGCTGTCAATTCAATTACTGAATCCTCTATTCTTAAAATGATAATTTTTTTTAAAGAAGCCTTTTCATAATGGAAGTTCAAAGCTAGTTAAGACCAATGCCCTCATTTTGTACATGAGGAAAAAGGAAATTCAGAATAGTGCAAAGACTAGATCCTTTCATTTATAATTCTATTGTTTTAGTCACTACATAGTCAGCCAAAACATACACTGGAATATTAAATAGAAAAAAAATACCTGTATCATTAATTGTCCTGTAGTTACTGAAAACAGTGAGTCAGTGGTACTTTAAATATTTTAATTTACAGCAATAAGCAAAGGTTAATCAGTTGATATTGTTTTAAAAATGATTAATCATAAGTATATTTTTATTTCAAAGGAACTCTGCATCCTTCAAAAGCTTTTTTAAAAGATGGATCAGTAGATATGCATAATGGCACGTACCCCAGCCAAGAAAATAATACCACATCAAGTGCTGCTTCTCTGCAAATACAGCCACTACAACAAGCGTGTGTAGGTAAATGCCTTCACAAAGCATCCAAAAGTAGTTACAGCCCATCAGGTAGAGATGGATGAACTGGGACACTTTACAGCTAACCTGTGAGGGGAAAAGAAAGTCATATATACGTTATACACACATACACACACATACACACATATGTATATGTCTGTGTTTTTTAGCTGTGCCACACACCTTGGGAGATCCTAGGTCCCTGACCAGGGATGGAATCTGGGCCCAAGCAGTGGAAACACAGGCATAACCCCTGGACCACCAAGGGAGTCCCAGAAGGCAATCAATATTTAGTTGTTTATAAATGAACATGTAAAGCAATATTCTAGTTTAGTTTAGTTGTACAGAAACACAGACTTTTCTCTCCTCTACACCAGATTTTTCCCACTAATGATTCAGATTTGTAAAGGCCAGTCTTCATTCCTATCTAATGGTGCCTCCTTAAAGGATTTAGCCACTGACTCCAGAGATTGATGATACATCTCCCAGGAAATATGCAAATTCCAAATTTACTACATTTAGTGGATGTGTATTTTCTTAATATTGTTCTAGCTATTGTGTAATTACAAGTAAAAAAGTTTACCCATGAATGACTTTATGTCTATTTTAACTATGTCATCATGAACTCCTTGATTGTTACATTCTATTGGAAAACTTGTAATAATGATATTCATAATTTTAAAAGCATTCATGAAAAGTGCCAAATACTTGAGGAAGCCCTGCATGCTACCAGTGTGTATGCTTATTAAATAATATCTACTTAACCCATTCTTTTTTTTAATTTAAATACAGGATTTGAGGATTTCATGTAGGTAAAAGAAGGAAACGCTATGCTTTTCCCTTCTCTTTTCCTGAGGTCTTCACTTTCTTTTTTTTTTTTTTTTTTACTCTTAAAGAGACAGGAAGAGATGTTTAAATATTGCATAAAGAAAACATAAAGGAGTAAAAGATATTATTTACTCCGTCAACAAGAGGAATACATTTAAAGCTCTCCCAGAAATACACAGCCAGTTACTACCATCAACTCCGATTTTCAGACTGGATCTCAAATAGTGTGTATTATCATTGTTTTTAGAATAAGAAGCTTTTTGCACTGAAAGGAAAACTGGAAATTAGATGCAGTAGAAAATAAATAGTAGATTATCATAGAATACTAGTAATAACATTAGTTAGTGCATTGAGCTGGCTTAAAAATATTTTTGTGTGTATTATTTTATGTAATCCCCAAAGTAATTCTGCGAGGCATGCTTTACATCACTAGTCACACATTTTATAGACAAAAAACTGAGTATTGAAGAAGTTAAATTATTTGCTAATATTCATACATCAATCAAAAACTACAAAAACATCAATCAAAGCTACACTTTGAACACAATTTTGTTTTCTCGATCAAATGTTATACCTTCTGACGGAGGATAATTAAAAAACTATTCTTTTATTAAATACATCTGCAATATGTAAATGTTCTCTCAAAAATATAGCTGAGTTATTTAACTACATACCTAGAAATAATAAGCCTCATATATAAAATTTTATTTGTATAGTTTTTAGATACACGTATCTAATTGGGACAATTCCCAGGTGGCTCAGTGGTAAAGAATCTGCCTCCCAATGCAGGAGACATGGGTTCAATCCCTGGGTCAGGAAGATCCCCTGGTGAAAGAAAGGACAACCCACTCCAGTATTCTTGCCTGGGATATCACATGGACAGAGGAGCTTGGCTGGCTACAGTCCATGGGGTCTCAAAGAGTCAGTCAGGAGTGAACCCACAGAACATACAATTGGGCTTCCAATTCCTGATTTCATTAAAAAATTAATCTACAAACTATTACGATAAAAAAGCATGCTGCAGAAAAACATTTTTATGACAGAACTGGAGTTATAAACAGATAATAAATTTTCCAAGAATATATTAAAAGTAACTACATTACATTTTGCAACTTATGTGTTAAACAGAACATCCTTGTATATAAGCATAATATTTAGAGTCTCTTTCTCTGAAGCTTTATGACAAAACTCTGAATCTCCTTGCTCTAGAGAAATGCACTCTAAAATGGCAGGATATTCGCCAATTTTTTTGTTTTGCTAATTATACTCCAGTGTTTTCTCACCCAGTGACTTTAGAGTGGAACATATACAAGATTAAGCAATCCGGATGCACATGTGCAAATAATGCAGGGAATTTTAGAATTTGCAAGTCACCCTAAAAGCACACATAAAACACATATGAGAAGATTGGTTATTGGCTCATCGTGTGAAAATTCCTTCCCTTCCTTCATTTCAAAAACTAGATAACTTAATCTTTAAAAAACTACTTTATGTATGCATATATACATATGCATACAAATCTACATCCAAAACTGTAGTATAGATGCTACAAATATTATAAAAGCAGGCAATTAAAAAACTCAAATTTATGATTGCTATTTATGCAGATATTTTAATTTAAATATAGCTTAAATGCCCATGGAGTTTTGCAGAAAATGTATATCTTTATATAAGTAAACGTCAGGTTATGTTTTTAAAATATAGTTTTTATGTTATGATAGTTTCTGTGCTTATTTTGTATGTCTTTTGATACTTATCATAAAACCTGTGCTTCCAAAGCGATTGTAGGGAACAGTTTATAAGGCTTGCTGAGGCTATTAGGATTGCGTAGAGTATTTTAAAACTTTTATGTTGGTAAAATTTAACATTATACACATATAAGTCATTTCTCCCCTGGTTTTATCAACTCTTTTAAATCAGCCTGATATCAAGCATATAATTTCCATTTTCCATTTTCATGTCCTGTCTTTTTCTAACTAGAGTTAGTTGCTTTGATTGATTTTTTTAAATGTGATTGAGTAAATATTATGTCCCACCAGCAGCAAGATTCTAACCATAAAATGAGGTGAAAACATGCAACGTATCGATAACTGAAACAAAGTATTTTTCCTTTTGCTGTTCAATATTTATACCTTGGGGAATATTGAGATACATTTACTTTTCTCAATTGGAATATAGCTACATATACATACTCTTTATGTGTCAGACATAAACTATGCATATATTAGTACTTAAACGTATACATATACATGTATGAACCCCTGCTCCCTACCTCTCCTATTTCTTCCCCATTAACCCCCGGAACTTAGACCTTATTTTACTTACAGGATTTGTGGCCACTAAGGCCTGGTTGTTGGCCACTGCAGTGAGATGAATGATGGTTATGACAGAATTACAAACGAAAGAGAAGAACAAATTTTTGTGCAAGGTAATCCTTTGGCAACTTAGGCTCCTAAAAGGCAAGAGAAAGCAAAGTGTGTTGACGTCATAAAATGTTTCTACATTTTGTGTTAACAATCATTCAAATGAGATACATTCACAATTCATAGCAGCTGCTCCAAATTTGGAAGGAGTATTTTTTTTCCTCAAGATTTACTCATCTTAAAATCTTAATTAGGGAAAACCTAAAATTGCTTAAAACATAGAGACACATGAGTTGGTTCAGTACAGGTAGACATATATAAGGACAGGAAATTTGTACAAGGCCTCTACATAAATTTCTTCCCTTAATCTCTCATCATGATTAATATTCTAATTCATTCTGAAGATGTAGAAACTCATATTTAGTGTAGGTAACTGATCAAAAATCATGCAGCTAATTAATTTGAAACTTTGAATTTGTCATCAAACCTCACATAGATAAGGCTCTTTTCATTATGCCACATAGGCAGTTCTATTTATATAGTCTTTTTATGGTTATTTATGGTTCTGTTTGTATACCTCCTGTATGGTAGCAGTGATTATGTAGACCAATCATGAGAAAAATAACATTGTATTTAGAAGAGACGAGTTTTTGCCATACATTGACATGAATCAGTCACAGGTATACATGTGTCTCCCCATCCTGAACCCCAAACCAGCACAATATTATAAAGTAATTAGCTTCAACTAAGACAAATAAATTTAAAATAAAAAAAGAAGAAATGAGTTGATAAAAATATAGATTTAGCAACCAATGAGATTAGGTCAGCTTTACCGATTTTTTTTTTAATTGGCCTAGCCATAGGTAAGACATAAAAAAGATTACCTCCTTTTACTGCAAGTTCTCATGTGTAAAACAAAATTTAAAAACTGGCTAGATGGAGTTCATATAGAAATAGATTTCAGGAGCAGACGTCATTAATGACAAGTACTGCTGCTCTTTAGCTTGAATTCACATCTGCTCTATAAGCTTGTATATGGCTGCCTTACCTATGATCAAATACCATCTAAGTACTACCTCTTTTATGAAGGATTATTATGGGTAAAGTTTTAAAATAATAGACAAGATTCCACTAGAAACTGAATACTTAATATCAAAACAGAGCATATATGTAGGAAGACATGAGAAATTATTTCATTAGAAAGACTTAAAGCTCATTTTCATTTTTATACAATTATGCAATTAAGATGATCAACCTAGATAATCCACCCTATATAACTCAAGCCAATGACTTCTACTTTGGAAACTTTAAGAAGGTTTTAACTATCACTTTATATTAAATAGACTGTGTTCCCAGGATATTATAGTTAGGCTGAGATGCCAAGGTTCTTTTCTATATTTTAAAATGCAAAATTTAAGCTATATTGTCTCTGAAATCTCTTGCAGCTATAAGTTTATGATCCTATGTATCATTCTAGTAATTTAAAGGATTTGAAAGTAAATCCAATCCAAATCAAGATTTATGGAATTTCAATGCATGCCTTTCACAGAAGTGAGTGCTCTCAGGGAAACTTCTCTGAAAGGTTTCATAAACAAGATGGCCCACAGATCAATCACTGTGTGTGAGACAGTCACAGACCTACAACTGTGGAGTCCGTCTGGAGTCCATCAAAACAGAAGCAGCTGAGCGCTGCTGGTGTTTGCATATTAGAGAGTCCTTAATTTGACTTGACTTTGCAATGCACGATAGTAGTGGGAAGCAGACAGGGATCAAGGAACAGTGTAAAAATGATACTCTAAAGAGAAGAACACTCTTTGAAAGCTAAGGAGTGGCATGAGTCCTGCTATTTCAGTGAAGACATCACTGGGGCAAAGACGGCTCTATTCTTGAGAAAAATGCCACAGCAGTGACGAGTGTTTTGTGTTCAGTGAGAGTGAAGAGAATTGATGAATATGAGGAGAAGTCTAACAAAAATATTCTTTTCAAATCATTTATGCACATTATGTGTAGTTTACTTCTCTTAATTTAGAACTCTTCTATGCTGAAAATTATGAACACAAAGAATTTGTCCACATGGTCTTATTTTTAAATGCCTGTCTTGAGTTTACCCTGTGTCTATGGAATACCAACTATTATTTAGGGAAAGACTGCTTACCCATGCAAATATAAAATGCCCGTGCTCTTTTTTAGTAACAGAATTTAGATAACTCAGCTACCATCATGGGAAAAAAATGTTTTCCTTAACTGGGTTGTTTTGCCCTTTTCTGCTGAACACACTTATATCCAGGCCATTGGTTAAGATATATATATATATATATAAACAAAATTTCATAGTTTTCAAATTATGACCAAAAGAGTAGGAGGGTTTGCTTAGACAGCATCAGAAATATTTTTTTTAGGAACTAAATTGGAATGAATGAAAACAAACATTAAAAAAGGTTTTCAAAAATAGCTATTCATGATAGAAGTAGGAGCTGAAAGATATGAGCTGAGGAACATAAAGCAAACAGCATTTATAACTGTTGATGTTTATAGCATTCACATGTGAAAAGTGAAAGTAATAAAATAAAATGCCAACTGCAGTTAGTTGGAAAACAAATTTAATTTTTCATGTGTTCATTTAAATTTCCTTCTTTTCTCTATGATAGTTTGTATTTCTGTTTCTCTGAGAATTCCCACTTTGCTAATGACTCTACTACCTCAATCTAGCTTGAAAGTTAAAAAGTTTAAAATGAGCTGCTGGTATCTATTCTTGTTTAAAATTGTGATTATTGTGAATACAGACCAAAAAAAAAAAACATGTTTCTTATTCTTTTACTATGTGATAAAAGAATATACCGCATTTCCCTCTAGACCCATAGGGGGCTTCCCCAACGGCTCAGCAGTAAAGAATTCATCTGTACTGCAGGAGACTCAGGAGACATGGCTTCAGTCCCTGGGTTGGGAAGATCTCCTGGAGGAACGCATGGCAACCCACTCCAGTATTCTTGCCTGGAGAATCCCATGGACAGAGGAGACTAGTGGGCTACAGTCCATAGAGTCTCAAAGTGTCAGACACAACTGAGTGACTAAGCACAATACCATAGTATGGGAAAAATTTTGAAATGATAGAATGAAACTCTGCTGTAAATGAATTATTGAAATCAAAGCCAAATACTTGAGAGGACACATGAAATCATTTCAATAGACACGTAAAGCTTACTTTGAATGTTTTACAAAATTATGTTAATAATATGGTCAACATGATAACCTGCCATATATAACTCAAACCATATACTTCTGTTTTAGAAATCCTGATATTCTATTTACTCTCTGTATTGTTGTTACATAGTGAACCATTGCCAAATCATTTTCAGTTTGTTTTGTATAAAATATGCCCTACTATCCATAACATTAGCCTATAGCTTTGGTTTCTTCTATTTCTTCCTCCAGGTTCTGTGCAACTTAAATGTAGACAAATGCTATCTGACATGATTTATATCAATGTCTAGTAGTAAAAATGGTTCACATTTTTCTAGTGATGCATACTATTTTCTTTTAAAATCATTCATTAATACATATACATACATTAGGCCAAATAAAATCAACTTGAAAATAAAAACCAAAATACGTATTTGGCAAAATAGTTGGGTATTTTTTCAAATGCTAACCTGCAACCAATATAACGTATTCCAAATTTTTAAATGTGATTATTTAACTCTTTTATCTCTCTCTCTCTATATATATATATAAAGTGTTTATATATATATATATATATATATATATATATATATATATATAAAAAAAACTGGCTTAGAGATTGTTTTATGAAAATCTCTGCTGCTTTCTTTAAATGTTATCCTAGTATAACCACAGAATAGAAAATGTGGTTTGTGGGTCTGGATTGTTTCCATTTCATATTCTTTACATATAATTATTTCA
The DNA here is from genome assembly GCF_027580195.1 of Bos mutus. Classification (NCBI taxonomy): domain Eukaryota; kingdom Metazoa; phylum Chordata; class Mammalia; order Artiodactyla; family Bovidae; genus Bos; species Bos mutus. The sequence continues at coordinate 127,011,431 of NC_091618.1, forward strand.
GAACACTACTTCAATATGCACTTTTGACAGAGTTATATGCACTAAGTTATATGCACATATGCACTAAGCAGAGTTATAGAGGCAGTTGGCATAAGTGTGTCAACAAATCCATTATACACCATGTGTAATGGAACCATGCCTTTCAATGCTCTCTTGGATCAACTAGAAGCAGGTAACATCAAGTCAGAGTGGCTTTTGAAGCCTGACCTGAGATTAAATCTGGACTGTGCCACCTACTGAAAGTGTGACTTTGGACAAGTCATTTAAAATCCATAATCTTCTGTTTCTGTTTCTTTTCCTTTTCTATAATATAGAATAACAATAGCACTACATAGGATTGATTGGAAGGTTAAATGAGTTAAATCATGTCTAGTGCTTAGTATAATATCTAACCTATAGTGAATATTCCAAGTTAGGTTAACTATTATTTTTAACATAGGTTTTCATATGGCTAATTTTAATTAAATTCTCTAATAGTTTTCTCTCACAAATAATAAAACAGCATCATTTTGTTTGAGAAACATAAAACTACCCATGTTTTAAGTAATGCAATAAAATGGTGTATTTTCACCTTTTTATTAAAAACACAAGAATTTAGCATCAGAAAAACAATTTCCATGTGACAAAGGGCAATGGGTCAAGCAACCTAAATTTTCTTCCTTAGGAATTTTATCCTTGCTAGCATTGTCTGCAAATTACCACTTTCCTTATGATGCTGACCCCAGGTATCATGCTGTTCTATAGTCAAAGTTATTGTTGTCACAGTATGAACAAAATACTTGCCTTTGTTTCCCATTTTGTGTGTGTGTGTGTGTGTGGTTTCTTTTTGATTGTTTTTTAATCTCAGTTTTATTTATTTATTTATTTAACTGTACAATATTGTATTGGTTTTGCCATACATTGACTTGAATCCGCCATGAGTGTACATGTGTTCCCCATCCTGAACCTCCCTCCCACCTCCCTCCCCATCCCATCCTTCTGGGTCCTACCAGTGCACTAGCCTCGAGCACCCTGTATCATGCATCGAACCTGGACTGGCAATTTGTTTCACATGTGATAATTTACATGTTTCAATGCCATTCTCCCGTATCATCCCACCCTCGTCCTTTCCTACAGAGTCCAAAAGACTGTTCAATACATCTGTGTCTCTTTTTCTGTCTTGCATAAAGGGTTATCGTTACCATCTTTCTAAATTCCATATATATGCATTAGTATACTGTATTGGTGTTTTTCTTTCTGGCTTACTTCACTCTGTATAATAGGCTCCAGTTTCATCCACCTCATTAGAACTGATTCAAATGTATTTCTTTTTAATGGCTGAGTAATATTCCATTGTGTATATGTACCACAGCGTTCTTGGTTTTATGAGATAGAAATTTCCAAACTACTGTACTCAGTGCTAATCCTGAGCAGAACTATTCATGGAAGAAGAAAATACAAGCAATGAAAGAATCGCCACTCTACGGTGTACTGCTTCTTTATGCTAATTTATCTAATTTAATTTCCCAAATGCTCAGCTTTTCCCACAAGAAAACACAAACCATGTATCTGAAAGGAAAGCCTGTGCCGATCAAAATAGTGCCAAAAACAACAGGAAGAAAGCAATAAATATATGCAAAGAATAAGCAGTATGGCTACTTTTTGTCTATTGTATACAGAACCTTGAGTTGATGGAATTACTTGGTTATATATGACACAAAGTAGACATAACCGCTAGCATTAACTCTCTTTGGAGGCTGCTGGTGATCCATTTGGCCAGATTTAGAAAGAGTCCAAGAGTGTTTCAACCAAGGTGCCCAATGAAGTCCTGCTAGAGAGGTCTCCATCACGGGCCCTCCTCCCATGCCTTTCAAGATTGTTCATTTAGTGTTACATGTAAGTACAGGCTGCATAAGGAATAGACATGCTCATTTTATGTAGCCAAATAGTTTGTTCTGAAGTGCCCCAGTGTAAATGGACTTCCTGGTCTCCTAGTGGGCAGAGAATTAGAGAAGAAATAGTCTGGCCTTCTAAATGCCTGTGATTCTTGCACAATCTCCTGCCCCTCAAAACAAAAAAACAAGCAAAACCGAAAAAGACCCACAAAACTGCAAAAATAAAAATCAAACCAAAAACAACCCTTTTAGAGATAAAACTCATAATAACAGCAGACATCATAATATAGGAGCCTTTACAATATTCCAGTCACAGAGATGAGTACTTTACATTCATTATCTAATTTAACAATCCCTTGAAAATATCATTATCCCTTAATAAAATTAAGGTAAGTTGCTCCAGGTCACAATCTTATTGAGTCTCTTAATATTCATTTAGTTATTTACAACTATTTTTGATGCATAAAATATATTTTTTGTGCACAGTTTCTAGATAACCAGGGAAGCAGTTGTGAACAATATAGAGCAAGATCCTGATCTCCTGTTACTCATGGGACAGCGGAGGGTAAATGGGTATACATACATTCAGTTCAGTTCAGTCACTCAGTCGTGTCTGACTCTTTGCGAACCCGTGAAAAGCAGCATGCCAGGTCTCCCTACCCATCACCAACTCCCCGAGTCCACCCAAACCCATGTCCATCGAGTCAGTGATGCCATCCAACCATCACATTCTCTGTCGTCCCCTTCTCCTCCTACCTTCAATCTTTCCCAGCATCAGGGGTTTTTCAAATGAGTCGGCTCTTCGCATCAGGTGGTCCAAGTAATGGAGTTTCAGCTTCAACATCAGTCCTTCCAATGAACACCCAGGGCCAATCTTTAGGATGGACTGGTTGGATCTCCTTGCAGTCCAAAGGACTCTCAAGAGTCTTCTCCAACAGCACAGTTCAAAAGCATCAATTTTTCTGTGCTCAGCTTTCTTTATAGTCCAACTCTCACAGCCATACATGACCATTGGAAAAACCACAGCCTTGACTAGATGGACCTTGTTGACAAAGTAATGTATCTGCTTTTTAATATGCTGTCTAGGTTGGTCATAACTTTCCTTCCAAGGAGTAAGCATTTTATAATTTCATGGCTGCAATCACCATTTGCATTACATAATGCAATTCTAGGTAGCATTATATGCTTTTTAGAAGTTAAAATAGGATTATGAGATTGATAAAGACTGTACCTTTTTATACAGTTCATAAGGTTCTAAAAGCAAGGATACTGGGGTGGTTTGCCATTTCCTCCTCCAGTATAATGTCTCTGCTTTTCAACACACTATCTAGGTTTGTCATAGCTTTCCTGTGAAGAAGCAATCGTCTTATGGTTTCATGGCTGCAGTCACCTTGTGCAGTGATTTTGGAGTCCAAGAAGAGGAAATCTGTCACTACTTCCACTTTTCCTCTTCTGTTTGCTATGCAGTAATGGGGGCGGATGCCATGATTTTATTTTTTTTAATATTTAGTCTTAAGCCGGCTCTTTCAGTTTTCTTCTTCACCCTCATCAAGGGGCTCTTTAGTTCCTCTTTGCTTTCTGTCATTAAAGTGGTATCATCCACATATCTGAAGTTGTTGATGTTTCTCCTGCCTATCTTGATTCCAGCTTGTAACCCATCTAACCTGGCTTGTCTCATGATGTGATGAGTGTACAGGTTAACCAAACAGGTGACAGCAGACAGTCCTGTTGTATTCCTTTCTCCATCTTGAACCTATCAGTTGTTCCATACAGGGCTCTGACCGTTGCTTCCTGACTTACATACAGGTTTCTCAGGAGACTGGTAAGATGGTCTGGTATTTCCATCTCTCTGAGTTTTCCACAGTTTGTCATGATCCACACAGTCAAAAGGGTTAGTGTAGTTGATGAAACAGAGATTGGTGTTTTTCTGAAATTCCCTTTCTTTCTCTATAATCCAGCGAATGTTGGCAATTTGATTTCTAGTTCCTCTTCCTTTTTTAAACCGAGCTTGGACATCTGGAAGTTCCTGGTTTGCATAAGTTAAAAGACCTTCCTAGCATGGGAGATGAGTGCGATTGTCTGATGGTTAGCACATTCTTTGGTACTATGCTTCTTAGGAACTGAGATGAGGATTGACCTTTTCCAGTCATGTGGCCACTGCTGGGTCTTCCAGATTTGCTGACACAATGAATGCAAAACCTTGATGGGATTATCCTTTAAGGATTTGAATTGTTCTGCTGGAATTTCATTGTATCCACTAGCCTTATTAACAGCAGTGCTTCTTCCCAGTGGTCATGTATGGTTGTGAGAGCTGGACTGTAAGGAAGGCAGAATGCCAAAGAATTGATGCCTTTGAACTGTGGTGCTGGGGAAAACTGAATGTCCCTTGGACAGCTTGGAGATCAAACCAATCAATCTTAAGGGAGATCAACTCTGAATATTCACTGGAAAGACTGATGCTGAAGCTGAATCTCCAGTATTTTTGTCATCTGATGCAAACAGACAACTCATTGAAAAAGTCCCTGATCCTGGGAAAGATTGAGGGCAGAAGGAGAAGAGGGCATCAGAGGATGAGATGGCTGGATGGTATCACCAATGCAATGAACATGAACTTGGGCAAACTCCAGGAGATGGTGAGGGACAGGGAGACCTGGCATGCTTCAGTCCCAGAGGTCACAAAGAGTCTGACATGATGGGGCAACTGAACAATAAAGACTATGGCCAGAGTGAGGGATATACTAAAGATAGAACTGAAACTGGAGAAGATAGGCGAGAAAAACTTTCCAAACAGAGAAGGCATCTGAATCGAACTTTTTTGTTTGTTTTACAAAGTTAAAGCTTAAGGTTTTTGAGCAGTAAAAAGGACAGAAAATGTGAAGAAAGCACAAAGAAAAACCCCACACTGTTTTTTTAATTTTTATATTAAAATTAGGAAAATTAAATTCAAACAGCATAAGTTACTAAATGACTTTTTGATTCTGCAGCTCATACTTTTATGTTACGTCTTAATGTTCCATCAGCAAATGCTAACTGGATAAGTAATATCCAATCATCCTTGGGTTTTGTTTTTCCTAACTACTAAGAAGATGCTATAGATGGAAGGGCTTATTTTGCTTTCTCTTGGTATCTAGTCATATCAGTGAATATGGTCAAGGAAAGTCAACAAGAGTAGAAGGTTTGTTGTTGTTTAGTCACTAAGTCATATCCAACTCTTTGTGGACTGTTGTTAAATGGACTGTAGCCTGCCAAGCTCCTCTGTCCATGAGATTTTCCATAGACAGAATACTGGAGTGGGTTGCCATTACCTTCTTCAAGGGATCTTCCTGACCCAGAATTGAAGCTGCATCTCCACTGGCAGGAGGATTCATTACCACTGAGCCAAATGAGATTGCAAATCATATTACAATTTGGGGAAGAAAGATGTTACTTATGTGCCTTCTATTTCAAATTATGAAGTTTTAATCCATTCAAATAACAGTCTAGTTTTTGTACCAAGCAGCGGGTCATTTGCATTCTTAGAACAATTTATCATTTTGTTCCCATGAAAATTTACTTATTCTTAAATAGTAATTATGTTTGAATATACTTTATAAATACACTTATAAATTGTTTCATATTTATAAAAAATATCAACATAAATGTTATCTTTAATATATAGTTGTAGTTTAAATAATAAATTTACTCTTTAAAAAAGTCCAAATTCTTTAATTCAGTTATTTACTTTCTATTTCCATACTTGGACTCCTCTATAAATTAGTACTAGCAATTACGTTATAGAGGAACTGGTTTTTGTTAGAGTAAATCCATTACTTCTTGTAACAGTTTGTCCATATTTAAATCTGATACTCTAATGTGGAAATGCAATGCTTTTATTATATAATTACACTGGACATATTTAAAAACCTTTCCAGCCAAGACTAACATTACTAAATAGGAATATTTCACCTCTCATTACATTCATTTCGAGAGGGAAGTATTTTTCAGCACATTGATTAAATTAATTAATTTGGAAATGGACTCACTGAGCATGCCCTAATAAAACATTATACGAAAAACCATTTAATTTAACAACATCCAGTGTTAAGCTGAAAGAAGCCTAGGATACATACAATAGAATAGAATGCATCTCAGAACTGTAGGCACAACAAATTAACAATGAATACACTCTTATCACAAGAGTGGAGAAAACAAGGATGGTCCTGGGCAGGCACTCAGAGGGGTGTTACTCAAGGACTACTACATGTCTATTTCTGGACTCAGCCACTGTCAAACTTCATTTTTTTTAATTTTAAATTATTTTAACTAGAGGCTGATTACTTTACAATATTGTGGTGGTTTTTGCCATACATTGACATGAATCAGCCACGGGTGTGCATGTGCTCCCCATCCTGAACCCCACTTCCACCTCCCTCCCCATCCCATCCCTCAGGGTCATCCCAGTGCACCGGCCCTGAGTGCCCTGTCTCACATCGAACCTGGACTGGCGATCTATTTCACATATGATAATATACATGATTCAATGCTATTCTCTCAAATCATCCCAGCCTCGCCTTCTCCCACAGAATCCAAAAGTCTGTTCTTTACATCTGTGTCTCTTTTGCTGTCTTGCATATAGGGTCATCATTATCATCTTTCTAAATTCCATATATATGCATTAATATACTGTATTGGTGTTTTTCTTTCTGACTTACTTTACTCTGTATAATAGACTTCTAAACAGTGCCGTTTTTCCAGATTTTCCACAACCTATTTAAGCCATAGTTCTGATTTGTAAAAACAGGTACATCAGTTTACAGATTGTAGAAGACTCTCTTTTCTCTGTTTCAATGTAGGGTTTCTTTAAATAGTTAGCTTTGTTCAAAACCAATTTAAAGATTCAGTCATAAATAGTTTTCAGGTGAAAAATTACAGCTTAAAGAGGAAAACCATATTTGTTCAAATTTCAAGAGATATATGAAGAAACTGGAAATGAGATAAAGGTTCACAATATTGATTGAATATTTTCATATATGATAAAAAAAAGGTGAGCATTTGTGACACTTGCCCTGAAAGAAGAAATGTAAGCATTAAAGGATTGTTTTATTAAGCTGAGAAAGCTTTGGTCTATCAACTGGATAGATTTTTTTTTTTTTTTTGCTGAATTTTATTCAAGACATTATCTCAATTACCTAGAAATGATATCATTGTCTATATAGGTGCAAATATGCAACTTGGCTTTAAAATTATTTAGAAGCACTCCCTGAAATGTCAGCAAAATTAAGATGATTTAAAAAAAAGCTACCTTTTTCCACATGCAAGTTTCATGTGCTCTTTTATTTCCTTTGTCTAAGTTAAACATAACAGCAAGATTTTCTATGCTCTCAGATATTAAACAGTAATTAAAATTTAATTTATAGCTAATTCCAGTAAAGCTTATTTATTTTTTTATCTAAAGGGTTCTGCTTTGTTTTTCCAAGGATCATTATGAGTAAGAGCCTCTCAGGGCTTGGCAAATCCTAAAGTTCTGTCTCTCTCTCTTCCCCTCCCTTTCTGTTTCCTTTCTTTTTATCTCCCATTCTCTTTGCTTTAATTGACTCTAATATAAAACTGAAGTATATCTGGTAAATAGTGTTTCATGTTCTCTGTTTCTAATTTAAAGCATGGCCAAGTAGTAGACCTTTCTTTTTTCTCTCTAAATAAAAAGTAACAAACAGCACCCTAAATCAACTTTTTTGTCCAGTCTTGGTTTTTATTAGGATGGACCAGTGACCTTCAATTAACAAACGAAAAATAAAAAGCTGCCTCTACCCTCTACTAAGCAAGAATGACTGCAGTTTGAGGAGCTGGGTTCAGAAGCAGAAGTGAGCTATTGATAGATTTTTGTACACACAATGATTTCATGTGAAACATCAGCTCCCCAGGGAATTGTTTCCAGGTTAGTTGGAAAAAAGCAAAGATTTCTATTGCCCCTGACTGCATGAACACGCTTTATTAACTATTCAGTTAAGCATTTTCTGAGATGTCCTTGGTCTTCTTTGGATCTAGCTGCAGGGTATCCTCTATTATTGTACACAGATACTTCTACTGGTTAGAATTGTAGAGTCTTAGTCTAATGCCTTTCTTTGTTGATGGAGACAACAGAGGCCAGACAAATTCAAGGGACTTGTCCAAGGTCACAGATAAGTCATGGGAAAATGCATCCTACAAAAATGTTTCCAAATCCATTCATGTCTTCATTCCTTAAAAATATGTTAAGTGCCTACTATGCACAAGATTAGATACTAAGCCCTGGAACATGTAAAGAAACAAGCAGTGATGACTCCTGCTCTCATGGCGCTAACTTTGTCATGTCCTTTACATTATTTCTTATTTTAGCACACAGTTGTTTTGTGTTGATAGTGGCTTTTCCTATTTTAATAGATAGTTCTGGGGAGTATGTAATAAGAATGCATTAAAATCAAAGACTACAAATTCAAGTACTGAGTCAGCTATGTGGTATATTGTGGACATAGAGTTTTATTATTTTCAACTAATTTATTAATACTTAATCACAATTTTTACTGATATAATTATACAAAGAACTGTTCATTTATTGTGTATTGATTTTGAGGTCATCATCAAAAAAGAAAGAGAATTTGAGAAAAACATCTACTTCTACTGTATTGACTATGGCAAAGACTTTGACTGTGTGGATCACAACAAACTATGGAAAATTCTGAAAGAGATGGGAATACCAGGCCACTTTACCTGCCTCCTGAGAAATCTGTATGAAGGTTGAGAAGCAACAGTTAGAACTGGACATGGAACAACAGACCGGTTCCAAATCAGGAAAGGAGTATGTCAAGGCTGTATATTGTCATCCTGCTTATTCAACTTATATGCAGAGTACATCATGCAAAATGCCAGACTGGATGAAGCACAAGCTGGAATCAAGACTGCCAAGAGAAATATCAATAACCTCAGATACGCAGATGACACCACTCTTATGGCAGAAAGCAAAGAAGAATTACAGAACCTCTTGATAAAAGTGAAAGAGGAGAGTGAAAAAGTTGGCTTAAAACTCAACGTTCAGAAAACTAAGATCATGGCATCCAGTATCATCACCTCATGACAATAGCTGGGGAAACAATGGAAACAGTGACAGACTTTATTTTCTCGGGCTCCAAAATCACTGCAGATGGTGATTGCAGCCATGAAATTAAAAAATGCTTGCTCTTTGGACAGCATATTAAAAAGAAGAGACAGTACTATGTCAACAAAGGTCCGTCCAGTCAAACTATGGTTTTTCCAGTAGTCATGTATGGATGTGAGAACTGGACTATAAAGAAAGCTGAGTGCTGGAGTATTGATGATTTTGAACTGTGCTGTTGGAGAAGAATCTTGAGAGTCCCTTGGATTTTAAAAGATCAAATCAGTCAATCCTAAAGAAAATCAGTCCTGAATATTCATTGGAAAGAGTGATGCTGAAGCTGAAACTCCAATACTTTGGCCACCTGCCACAAAGAACTGACTCAGTGGAAAAGATCCTGATGATGGGAAAGATTGAAGGCAGGAGGAGAAGGGGTCGACAGAGGATGAGATGGTTGGATGGTATCACCGACTCTATGGATGTGAGTTTGAGTCAGCTCCGGGAGTTGGTGATGGACAGGGTAGCTGGGCATGCTGCAATCCATGGGGTAGCAAAATGTCGTACATGACTGAGCAACCGAACTGAACTGAACTATTATATAGATATAATATTAGATGACTAAGTAAGTATAATCTACATGCGTACATGATTGATACAGTCTAAGGGCAAAATTTGTTCCTTTTACCATTTATTGGAATATCACTACATGCCAAGTACTTTCTGAATCTTTTCTGCCAATATTTCAAATAATGATATGACTCATTATAAGGAAACAGGCTAACTGAAAAGCATAAATCAGAATAAGTCCATACTATTAGTAAATGTGAGATGGTAAGATTTGCATCTATCCCATTTTTTAAATTACTGTATTTTACTATCCATTAAAATTGTGGCTGAAATCAAGTATATTGCACTAACTCATCATTAAAGAATCTTTTTTACCATTGCTAGCTTGATAGGGGTTGCATTGAATCTATAGATTGCTTTGCGTAGCATACTCATTTTCACTATATTGATTCTTCCAATCCATGAACATGATATATTTCTCCATCTATTTGTGTCATCTTTGATTTCTTTCATCAGTGTTTTATGGTTTTCTATATATAGGTCTTTTATTTCTTTAGGTAGATTTATTCCTAAGTATTTTATTATTTTCGTTGCAATGGTGAATGGAATTGTTTCCTTAACTTCTCTTTCTGTTTTCTCATTGTCAGTGTATAGGAATGCAAGGGATTTCTGTGTGTTAATTTTATATCCTGCAACTTTACTGTATTCATTGATTAGCTCTAGTTATTTTCTGGTGGAGTCTTTAGGGTTTTCTATGTAGAGGACTGTGTCATCTGTAAACAGTGAGAGTTTTACTTCTTCTTTTCCAATCTAGATTCCTTTTATTTCTTTTTCTGCTCTGATTTCTGTGGCCAAAACTTCCAAAACTATGTTGAATAGCAGTGGTGAGAGAGAGCACCCTTGTCTTGTTTTTGATTTTAGGGGAAATGCTTTCAAATTTTTACCATTGAGGATAATGTTTGCTGTGGGTTAATCATATATGGCTTTTATTATGTTGAGATATGTTCCTTCTATGCTTGCTTTCTGGAGGGTTTTTATCATAAATGGATGTTGAATTTTGTCAAAGACTTTCTCTGCATCTATTGATATAATCTTGTGGTTTTTATCTATTAATTTGTTAATGTGATGTATCACATTGATTGATTTGTGAATATTGAAGAATCCTTGCATCCCTGGGATAAAGCCCACTTGGTCATGACGTATGATCTTTTTAACATGTTGTTGGATTCTGTTTGCTAGAATTTTGTTAAGGATTTTTGCATCTATGTTCATCAGTGATATTGGCCTGTAGTTTTCTTTTTTTGTGGCATCTTTGTCTGGTTTTGGTATTAGGGTGATGGTGGCCTCATAGAATGAGTTTGGAAGTTTACCTTCCAATTAGAACAAATAATATCACAATTTGTATGGAATTACAAAAAGAAATGTCGAAGAGCCAAAGCAATCTTGAGAAACAATGGAACTGGAGGAATCAACCTGCCTGACTTCAGGCTCTACTACAAAGCAACAGTCATCAAGACAGTATGGTACTGGCACAAAGACAGGAACATAGATCGATGGAACAAAATAGAAAGCCCAGAGGTATATCCACACACCTATGGACACCTTATCTGTCACAAAGGAGGCAAGAATATAGAATAGAGAAAAGACAATCTCTTTAACAAGTGGTGCTGGGAAAACTGGTCAACCACATGTAAAAGAATGAAACTACAACACTTTCTAACACCATACACAAAAATAAACTAAAATGGATTAAAGATCTAAATGTAAGACCAGAAACTATAAAACTACTTGAGGAAAACATAGGCAAAACACTCTCTGACATTAATCATAGCAGGATTCTCTATGACCCACCTTCCAGAGTAATGGAAATAGAAGAAAAAATAATTAAATGGGACCTAATTAAACTTAAAAGCTTTTGCACAAGGAAGGAAACTATAATCAAGGTGAAAAGACAGCCTTCAGAATGGGAGAAAATAATAGCAAATGAAGATAAAAATAGCAAATAAATAGCAACTGACAAAGAATTAATTTCAAAAATATACAACCAACACCTGCAGTTCAATTCCAGAAAAATAAGCAATCCAATCAAAAAATGGGCCAAAGAACTAAACAGACATTCCTCCAAAGAAGACATCCAGATGCCTAACAAACACATGAAAAGATGCTCAACATCACTCATTATCAGAGAAATGCAAATCAAAACCACAATGAGGTACCATCTCACCCCAGTCAGAATGGCTGCTATCAAAAAGTCTATAAACAATAAATGCTGGACAGGGTGCGGAGAAAAAGGAACCCTCTTACACTGTTGGTGGGAATGCAAACTAGTACAGTCACTATGGAGAACAGTGCGGAGATTCCTTAAAAAACTGGAAATAGAACTGCCATATGACTCAGCAATCCCACTACTGGGCATACACACTGAGGAAACCAAAATTGAAAGAGACACGTGTACCCCAATGTTCATCGCAGCACTGTTTACAATAGCCAGGACATGGAAGCAACCTAGATGTCCATCCAGATGAATGGATAAGAAAGCTGTGGTACATATACACAATGGAATATTACTCAGCTATTAGAAAGAATGCATTTGAATCAGTTCTAATGAGGTGGATGAAACTGGAGCCTATTATACAGAGTGAAGTAAGTCAGAAATAAAAACACCAATACAGTGTATTAATGCATATATATGGAATTTAGAAAGATGGTAATGATGAGCCTATATGCGAGACAGCACAAGAGACACAGATGTAAAGAACAGACTGTTGGACTGTGGGAGAAGGTGACGGTGGGATGATTTGAGAGAATAGCATTGAATCATGTATATTATCATATATGAAATAGATCTCCAGTCCAGATTCAATGCATGAGACAGGGTGCTCAGGGCTGGTGCACTGGGATGACCTGAGGGATGGGATGGGGAGGGAGGTTGGAGGGGGGTTCAGGAATGTGGAACACATGTACACCCATGGCTGATTTATGTGAATATATGGCAAAAGCCACCACAATATTGTAAAACAATTAGCCTCCAATTAAAACAAAAATAAATTAAATAAAATAAAAGCTGAAAAAAAAAAGAATCTTTTTTAGTTCACTTTGGAAAATGAATAGTTAACTGTAGTTTCACAATAAACTCTAAAAATAAGCAATGTAATTAGTTGAAAATATTAATTTTTCTTTTATGTAGAGGCCAAGAACTAAACAATACATTGGCAAGATATTTATTTGCTAATGAGGTTTTGCCTATGTAGCATGCCACAATCTTTCTTTTAAAGCTTGGAGATTTGTAGCAATTAACACACACACACATATATATACGTTACATATAGTATTCTTGATTTTTTATAAAAGAAAACCTGATTTTTTTCTGAAAAAAATAAAGTTTATTAATATGTTGAACATGAATACAATATTTGGGACAACATTAATTTTTAACTTCTCTTTTAAAATGAGAAATGGGTCTACAGTAATTAAGAATTGACAGTTTATTTTGAGCAAGAACTTTTTGATAATTTGTTACAAATTATCTAGAGATTGTATCATAATTTCTGTTTTTGGAAACTTGTGCCTTCTTAACAACCTTCAATATGAATTACTTTGGGGAATTTTAATGGCAATTAAATTCAATTGGCAATTGAATTCAAATGGCAATTAAATTTTAATGGCAATTTAAATTAAATTAAATTAATTGTAAATTTATTTCTTTAGAAATTTTTTCCATATTTGAGGGTAAAAATTCTCTTCAATTTATTTTGATACATTTTTATACAATTTTGTAAGAAAGTCACATTTTAAAATGTACATAAATGTTGAATTAATTTTCTTCAGAGTGAAATTTTTTTAGTTTCTAATGATGCCTAATCTAATCACACTAGGACCACAGCCTTGTCTAACTCAATGAAACTAAGCCATGCCCGTGAGGCCACCCAAGATGAGTGGGTAATGAAGGAGAGGTCTGACAGAATGGGGTCCACTGGAGAAGGGAATGGTAAACCAACTCAGTATTCTTGCCTTGAGAACCACATGAACAGTATGAAAAGGCAAAATGATAGGATATTGAAAGAGGAACTCCCCAGGTCAGTAGGTGCCCAATATGCTACTGGAGATAAGTGGAGAAATACCTCCAGAAAGAATGAAGGGATGGAGCCAAAGCAAAAACAATACCCAGTTGTGGATGTGACTGGTGACAGAAGCAAGGTCTGATGCTGTAAAGAGCAATATTGCATAGGAACCTGGAATGTCAGGTCCATGAATCAAGGCAAATTGGAAGTGGTCAAACAGGAGATGGCAAGAGTGAACGTCGACATTCTAGGAATCAGAGAACTAAGATGGACTGGAATGGGTGAATTTAACTCAGATAACCATTATATCTACTCCTGTAGGCAGGAATCCCTTAGAAGAAATGGAGTAGCCATCATGGTGAACAAAAGAGTCCAAAATGCAGTACTTGGATGCAATCTCAAAAATGACAGAATGATCTCTGTTCATTTCCAAGGCAAACCATTCAATATCACAGTAATCCAAGTCTATGCCCCAACCAGTAACGCTGAAGAAGCTGAAGTTGAACGGTTCTATGAAGAACTACAAGACCTTTTAGAACTAACACCCAAAAAAGATGTCCTTTTCATTATAGGGGACTGGAATGCAAAAGTAGGAAGTCAAATTTGGAATACGGAATGAAGCAGGGCAAAGACTAATAGAGTTTTGCCAAGAAAATGCACTGGTCGTAGCAAACACCCTCTTCCAACAACACAAGAGAAGACTCTACACATGGACATCACCAGATGGTCAACACCGAAATCAGATTGATTATATTCCTTGCAGCCAAAGATGGAGAAGCTCTATATAGTCAACAAAAACAAGACCAGGAGCTGACTGTGGCTCATATAATGAACTCCTTATTGCCAAATTCAGACTGAAATTGAAGAAAGTAGGGAAAACCACTAGAGCATTCAGGTATGAACTAAATCAAATCTCTTATGATTATACAGTGGAAGTGAGAAATAGATTTAAGTAACTAGATCTGATAGACAGAGTGCCTGATGAACTATGGAATGAGGTTCATGACATTGTACAGGAGACAGGGATCAAGACCATCCCCATGGAAAAGAAATGCAAAAAAGCAAAATGGCTGTCTGAGGAGGCCTTACAAATAGCTGTGAAAAGAAAAGTGAAAAGCAGAGGAGAAAGGAAAGATATAACCATCTGAATGTAGAGTTCCAAAGAATAGCAAGGAGAGATAGGAAAGCCTTCCTCAGTGATCAATGCAAAGAAATAGAAGAAAACAATAGAATGGGAAAGACTAAGGATCTCGTCAAGAAAATCAGAGATACCAAGGGAACATTTCATGCAAAGATGGGCTCAATAAAGGATAGAAATGGTATGGACCTAACAGAAGCAGAAGATATTAAGAAGAGGTGGCAAGAATACACAGAAGAACTGTGCAAAAAAGATATTCATGACGAAGATATTCATGATGGTGTGATCACTCACCTAGAGCCAGACATCCTGGAATGTGAAGTCAAGAGGGCCTTAGAAAGCATCACTATGAACAAAGCTAGTGGAGGTGATGGAATTCCAGTGGAGCTATTTCAAATCCTGAATGATGCCGTGAAAGTGCTGCACTCAATATGCCAGCAAATTTGGAAAACTCAGCTTGGCCACAGGATTGGAAAAGGTCAGTTTTCATTCCAATCCCCAAGAAAGGCAATGCCAAAGAATGCTCAAACTACTACACAGTTACACTCATCTCACACGCTAGGAAAGTAATGCTCAAAATTCTCCAAGCCAGGTTTCAGCAATACGTGAACTGTGAACTTCCAGATGTTCAAGCTGGTTTTAGAAAAGGCAGAGGAACCAGAGATCAAATTGCCAACATCCGCTGGATCATCGAAAAAGCAAGAGCTCCAGAAAACATCTATTTCTGCTTTATTTACTATGCCAAAGCCTTTGACTGTGTGGATCACAATCAATTGTGGAAAATTCTGAAAGAGATGGGAATACCAAACCACCTGACCTGCCTCTTGAGAAATTTGTATGCAGGTCAGGAAGCAACAGTTAGAACTGGACATGGAACAACAGACGGGTTCCAAATAGGAAAAGGAGTACGTCAAGGCTGTATATGTCACCCTGCTTATTTAACTTCTATGCAGAGTACATCATGAGAAATGCTGGGCTGGAAGAAGCACAAGCTGGAATCAAGATTGCCGGGAGAAATATCAATAACCTCAGATATGCAGATAACACCACCCTTATGGCAGAAAGTGAAGAGGAACCTAAAAGCCTCTTGATGAAAGTGAAAGAGGAGAGTGAAAAAGTTGGCTTAAAGCTCAACATTCAGAAAATGAAGATAATGGCATCTGGTCCCATCACTTCATGGGAAGTAGATGGGGAAACAGTGGAAACAGTGTCAGACTTTATTTTTGGGGGCTTCAAAATCACTGCAGATGGTGACTGCAGCCATGAAATTAAAAGACGCTTACTCCTTGGAAGAAAAGTTATGACCAACCTAGATAGCGTATTGAAAAGCAGAGACATTACTTTGCCAACAAAGGTCCGTCTAGTCAAGGCTATCGTTTTTTCAGTGGCCATGTATCGATGTGACGGTTGGACTGTGAAGAAGGCTGAGCGCCGAAGAATTGATGCTTTTGAACTGTGGTGTTGGAGAATACTTGAGAGTCCCTTGGACTGCAAGGAGATCCAACCAGTCCATTCTGAAGGAGATCAGCCCTGGGATTTCTTTGGAAGGAATAATGCTAAAGCTGAAACTCCAGTACTTTGGCCACCTCATGCGAAGAGTTGACTCATTGGAAATAACTCTGATGCTAGGAGAGATTGGGGGCAGGAGGAGAAGGGGACGACAGAGGATGAGATGGCTGGATGGCATCACGGACTCGACGGACATGAGTCTGAGTGAACTCCGGGAGTTGGTGATGGACAGGGAGGCCTGGCGTGCTGCGATTCATGGGGTCGCAAAGAGTCGGACACAACTGAGTGACTGAATTGAACTGAATTGAATGATGCCTAGATAATGTCTTAAATCAAAAGTGCCGTTAAAATTCCCCAAAGTAATTCATATTGAAGGTTCTTAAGGCACAAGTTTCCCAAAACAGAAATTATGATACAATCTCTAGACTCGCTGATTTTGAACCCATGAAAGATAATCATTTAGTTCATATGTAATTTGCTGTACTTTGAATTGTGATGCACTGTGGGCTAAAAGCTGGTGTTCCAGTTAAAAAGGAACCTAACATCCAATTATCTAATAGTTTTTCGATTTGAATTATTTTGATGTGCCATTACTGTAGTCGGTTCTGGATCATGTTCCAAGATAATTGTTTAAGAAGATGAAGGAGGAGGAGGAGGAGAAGGAGTAGGAGGAGTATGGAGTAGGAAGAAGGAGAGCAGGGGAAAGAAGAGAGTAAGAGAGAGACAATGAGAGTGACAGTAGTGATGATACAATAAAGCACACTTACTGTTCACACTACATTCTGTAATCACTGCTGGTGATCATATTTATGAAGACCATGTTAATGTATAAGATAATGTATGCATGTTTTAGAATTTACTTTCCTATCAATTTAAAAAATCACAGCTAATGGACAGAATTAAGAAATTAGAAGAGGAGGGTAAAATGGGAATTTAGGATTAACAGATAACACTATTATACATAACAGAACAATAAGGTCCTACTGTATAGCATAGGGAACTGTGTTCAGTATTTTGTAATAACCTCTAGTGGGAAAAAATCTGAAAAGAATATATGTGTGTATATTGATGTTGTTCAGTCGCTCAGTTGTATTCAACTCTTTGAGACCCCATCCCATGGACTGCAGCATGTCAGGTATCCCTGTCCTTAATGGTGAGAGATGGTGTGTGTATATATAAGTATGCATCTCCTGGAGATGGTGAGAGATGGTGTGTGTGTGTGTGTATGTGTCCATATGTATATATTTGGGCTTCCCTGGTAGCTCAGCTGGTAAAGAATCTGCCGGCAATGCAGGAAATCCCAGTTTGATTCCTGAGTCAGGAAGATCCCCTGGAGAAGAGATAGACTGCCCACTCCAGTATTCTTGGGCTTCCCTGGTGCTCAGACAGTAAAGAATCTGCCTGCAATGTGGGAGACCTGAATTCAAACCCTGGGTCGAATCTGAGTGACTAAGCACAGCACAGAACACATATATATATTGTATATATACATGCATACATACATACAGGCTTCCTAAGGCGGGTGTTAGTGGTAAAGAAACTGCGTGCCAATGCAGGAGACAGACATAAGAGACATAGTTTGGATCCCTGGATTGGGAAGATCCCCTGGAGGAGGGCATTGCAACCCACTCTAGCATTCTTGCCTGGAGAATCCCATGGACAGGGGAGCCTGGCGGGCTACAGTTCATAGTGTCACAAAGAGTCAGACATGACTGAAGTGACTTAACACACATTGCCATATGTATATATACACACACACACACACTGACACATGTATGTACATATAACTGAATCACTTTGCTGTATACCTGAAACACTGTAAATCAACTATATTTCTATTAAAAAATAAATTGGAACTGACTCTCCCTCCAGCTCCCAAAAGAATAAACTGCAAGTAAAATTCAAAGCATAATTTAACTATTTTAAAGATTATCCCCCCAACACCAGGAAAATTAACCTAACCACAAATATTGAAAGTATTATTTTTAATAGTATATATTAAAAGTCATTGTTATTTTTTGCACAAAATACAGTTCTTACAATGTACTATGTATGCTGATAGTAATATTGACCAAGAAGTTGAAAATTTAATTGGGCAGACCTCTAATATTTCACAATTTCCAAAGCAAATACACATAGGTTTGCATATTGGTTTTGGTTCCTTTCTTACTGCATGACAAGTTAAGCTTCAGAGAGTTCATCAATCTCCTTTCACTATATTTTATAAAGTCAAGACAAAGTCAAAATATTTCAAATTATTTTAAATATAAATTTATTTTAAATATTATAAATCATCTATATTTCATGTATTTTATCAGCACATGACATAAACATGGATATGACACTGCATTCACCAAAGATAATCAGTAAATTAAAAAAGATTTTCATGTACTTACTTGAAATAAAAGAATATGCCAAGTGAGATAAGCAGTGATGCAATAGATAATACATGTCCAATTATAGTCAGGTAAAACAAATTCAGTGCAGTCTGTAATTTGTATGAATAAAAAATTAATTAATGCTAATATCAATGCTATACTTCTACATGTGTATAAGCCGCAAATCAATAAAATAATATCTGTTTTTAAAAACATGTGATCTGATAACCTAAGCCTTTAGCAAGCAAGCCAGTAAGTATTTGAATACATCTTGAATGAAGAATATCTATAAAAATTTATCAGGTGATACCCAAATTTATAAATTGCTATTTTTATTTAAGACATTAGACGTCATATTAAACATATGAAGAAATAAATTTATTGATCTAGGTTTATAAAATGTGAAACCAGCATTTTAAATTTTGGAAGACATTGACAATTTTCACTCCATCAGTTTTGCACCTTAAATTGATGATTTGTTTGTTTAATTTGAATGCCAGGTAAGGCTTCTTTCCCAACTACGTTTCTTTTTTCCATTTGACAAACTTGATACTCCAAAACAAATCTCAATATAATAATGTATAGGGGCCTCTGATCTGTACAAATAAATTATTTTTCTTGGTTTTAACTTTATCTCTTTGATTTTTGTCTTTATTGTAACTTAGCATTTTAATGTGTATTTATATATATATATGTTCAAACCCTTCTCTGAATAAATAAAGAGTACATGATTTATAATGAGAGCTGGCAGTTATCAAATGCTTACCATAGGCTTGTTAGTTTTCTAAATATTTTCCTTGCATTTAGTCAATTCCTATGAAAACCTTGAGGATGGGTTCATTATCCTCATTTTAGACAGGAAGGGACTGAGGCAGATGTTCTAGTTTGCCCAGGGTCACAGTGGATAAAGAGCAGAAACAGGAAGTGAGAAACCAGAACTCAGTTTTAATCACTGTGACAAAGCCTCCACACACAGACGCGTGCTGTATCGAAACTGTATTGTGACGAACTATGCTAACCTTGACTTTAATGTATGATGGACGTTAAAAGTGAGAATGCCAGTGAGGGTGACCTAACAGCCAGTCAGGATGAAAGTCTTTGGCTGGGATGGATAGGTCTGTTTAAACCCCCCTGGGCTTGTCTTGTTCTCTTGAGCACTATTTCTGAGTGTAACTATAGGAGTTCCACCACAGATGAACATTTCTTTTTTCTTACTTTTAAACTATGTTTACTTTGGAAAATTCTAAACTACAGTACTGAGACATTGACTTGTAAATAGAAACTACTTAGCTGGATTGCTTCTTCAGTGTAATGACTAAATCTATAATTATTATTATTATTTTTAATGAAAAGGCTTTACAGTGGAATGAATGAACACTAGCTAAATTTTCTCCGATATTATATCAGTAACTAACTTTTACAGTAGATAGTGTAAATTCAGTTTGAATTTATAATTATTACGTACCTTCACTTTCTCATGTGTGTTAACATTACATTGGGTATAATTTGTCCATGTTCTGTTGCTTGCTGGATGTCTAAACCAGTTTCCATCTTGGTCACAGATTTTTGTAACTTTTTCTTTAAAATTGAAAAGGAAATAGTAATTTAGTTAAATGAGGGTTTATTAAATAGATGTCAAAGAGATTTGTATATACATTTCTGCTCTTACCTGAAGGATCAAAATCTTGAAAGTAATCGGGGCAGTGCTGCATTGACTCCGTGCCCGCAGCGACGTCGTTCCAGCACAGCCACCCATCCCAGGTTCTGTTACAGTAAATGCCTTCAGGAGAAAGCAAACATCAGGCTTACTAACCTCCCTCTAGTTATACAGAAACCCCTGAAGTCCTCATGGTTGACCCACACTAACAGGGAATACAGACTGTCTACTGAAAATGAAGACATCATATAAAATCTTTATAACAAGTACTTGGATTATTTACAAAGTAGTTATTAGCATAACTAATTGTTAAATTTAGAAATATCTAAACAAATATATATTTAGCTTTAATTCTCATTCTCAAAGGTAGCTATTTATCCAATAAATTACATGGTCTTTGCTGGTTTTCCATAACCATGAAGTATTGGTTAATTCGTGTCCCTATTTTTGAAATTCAAAAATTTGGGAAATTGGAAACGTGTTTTATTTTAGAAAGTGTGTTCTTAGGGCAAGTTATAGTATTTTTTGAGGTGCACAAATGAACATTCCAATATTTCCTATTTTACCACATTAACCCTGACACACACTTATTTAGAGTCCTTCACCAAATTCTAACTCTTATTTTCCTTCCTTTTCTTTTCAAATGAAATAAAAGTGTTTAATCTCACATTCTTTTCTTACCTACATTAAGAACAAGAACCTCTTACATGAAAAAAAGTTTAAAGGCATAGAGAAATAAAATGACTAAAACTTTCTAAAGTTATATAACAGTCTGTAATCAAAGACGGTAATTTTTTGCCATAAGCACACATAGATAGAAACTTGAATGTTGCATGAACTGTTTATTATTATTAACAGATTTGCATAGCAATCTCAGAATCAATCTAGGCCTCACAGAAGTAGAAAACATTCTATCGGCCTGAAAATCTAAATATTTCTAATTAAAAATAAAACTCATATAGTCTGTTTTCCCTCCTGTGATTTTCAAACTCTTTATTTAAATAGCTTGCATCCACATTATTACCAAACAAAATGCATTTTGAGGCCTGTCAGAGAAAATTTTCCTGATCCCATTTTAGAAAGCACTTTAGACAAGTCCTTACAGAGCTCCAAAAGATTCCACAACACTGACTACATGATAGAAAGGTCTAGAATTTTCCCAGCTGTGTTATATGGCATTTGAGTGAGACATGAAAAAGTTTTCCATTAAAAAAGTTTTTGTGGTCAAATAGATTTGGAAAACACAAAGTTAAACACATTTCTTTACTATAGGATTTTTTACAGTATTTAAAATTACAGAGAACGTTATGAATCTCCAAGAGGAAGATTTATTATGTAGTGATCCTGAACTTTATCACAAAATTATTTGATTATAAAACCCTCATAAATATATTCCTATTATTAAGAAATTAGATTTGAAGCTAGCTTGCACACATATCTAGATCATTTGGAAGGCATTAATTCAAAAATTTAAAGCTAATAACACTTAGACTTTAATGGAATAAAGTGAGAGGCCAGACGGTTAGCACAGAATTTGTATACAGATTTTAACTATTTGATAATTCAGTTCCTACTGAACTAATATCAGATAGTTTGTCATTGTCTGACATATTTTAGAGATACTGGATATATATTGTAATAAAAATATTTGGACAGATATATCAAATTGCTTCGATATATATCGGTTAGATTAAGATTCCAAGAGTTGATCAATACAGACAAATTGTTTATTTTCTCTTTCTCACAAGCAAGTTAATTTTGACACTTACAAATATTAACAGTAACGTACTTTTAACATATCATGTATATAACAAGCATGTTTTATACTATAAATATTTTCTCCCCAAATTAAATTATTTGTTTCTACTGATTTAAAAATATCTAAAGTCTACGTTTTTCTTTGTTTCATTATGAGTTTTGCATTTTATATTTTAAAGATAATCCTGTCTTTAAGGTTGCCAGATAAAAAACATAGTGTTTTCGTGCTTTGGGTTTTGTTTTTGGTTTTGCTAAATTTGGCAACTCTACTTGTTGCCAGAATTAAGAATTACGGCATATATGTGACACTTAGTAGGTCTTCAATAAATCTTTCAAAAATACCTTAAAAATATCTAATGGAAACAGAAATTCATGGATTTCATTAGCTTTGCTACCAAATGTACTATACATAGTATGTGTTATGCAAAAAATTGTCATTTTATTAAGCTCCTATCAAGAAGTTTGTGAAAAAAAGAAATATAGAGCACATAAACTGAAGATCGACTATCATTGATTTAATTCAAGACTTATTTTTTATTTTAAATATCTTTATACTATATAAAAATACTAAAAATATCCCTGTCGCATATATTTTTATTAGAATTTTTAAAAATAGGTAAGATAAATTGGGGCTTCCCTGGTGGCTCAGATGGTAAAGGGTCTGCCTGCAATGCGGAAGACCCGGGTTTGATCCCTGGGTCGGTAAGATCCCCTGGAGAAGGAAATGGCAACCCACTCCAATACTCTTGCCTGGAGAATTCCATGGATAGAGGAGCCTGGTAGGCTACAGTCCATGGGGTTGCAAAGAGTCGGACACGACTGAGAGACTTCATTCACTCACTCAAGATAAATTACATAATAAGATGTTCTTCACAAATAATTAAAACTGTACATATACTAGAAATACTAGCAACTAACCCACTTTTTGGAGAAGGCAATGGCACCCCACTCCAGTACTCTTGCCTGGAAAATCCCATGGACGGAGGAGCCTGGTAGGCTGCAGTCCATGGGGTTGCGAAGAGTCAGACATGCCTGAGCGACTTCACTTTCACTTTTCACTTTCATGCATTGGAGAAGGGAATGGCAACCCACTCCAGTGTTCTTGCCTGGAGAATCCCAAGGATGGGGAGCCTCGTGGGCTACCGTCTATGGGGTCGTACAGAGTCGGACACGACTGAAGCGACTTAGCAGTAGCAGCAGCAACCCATTTTTAAGAAGGAAACTAAGAGACCTGCAATGATGTAATGGGGTAGTTTTCTTATAATCTATATCAAATGCATTTAAAATTAGTCATGTTTACCTTCTGTTTGTTGAACAGGGTCTTGCATAATTTTTTGGTAACATTCATATTGAGCCGTCATGATTTTATTTCTAGTAACACCCAGCTGAATTAAGTCATCGGGGTTCTCCTCTTCGGATTCTGCTATAACAAGAATCTAAGGAATTAAAGAAAATAAAATTTCAGAATTGTGAGAATGTTAGCAACAGTCTGTCACAGCAAAAAATGTAAGTACAGCAATGTGCTGCATGATCAACAGGCTCTGGGGGGCACTTCCTGACTTTCAGTGTTTGCCAGTTTCCACGTTGTAAATATCCCCACCTCGTCCAATATCCAACCACCACCAAGAGCTGCCCGTGGCATCACTGGGAAGTACAGTCCACAGTTCCCCCTCAGAGCCTGTGGGGGCCAGCTCCAGGCCAGCTTTCTGGAATGCAGACAGCTCTATTCCAACTCCACCTCTACTTTTTAACCTGGCAATGTAGAAAAGATATTTAACCTCCACCCCACCACACAATCCCACCAAAACCTCTGCTTTTTTATTGTAAAATGGGTTAAAATAGTATCAAGATAACAAAGGGGAAGTATCTGGCACATGGTAAATACTCAAGCTTGTTGCCATTTTTATATTTACATTTTGATAAAATAATGCAAGTTCACTTATGCTGTTGGTTAATAGAGTTTTAATTGTATGCACATCAATAAATGTTTTAGATAAGGTCTATATTTATATTCTTCCACTTTAGTAGCATTATTTTAAGCTTCACTTACACTTTAATTTCTACATGACTTTTTTCCTTGTTTCATAGCATGAAGCCTACATACACCTCTCTTCAACTTTATTTCTTCTTCGCTTTTGCATTATTCCTATTTTCCATAAACAGTTATCTTTCTATTCCTGTGTTGATTCCTTATTCTTAATTTTCTTACTGCTGTTCTCTAGCAGTAAGTTGAATTTAATTTAAATGTAAAATAAATAGTAACAGTCCCTCAGTGTGTGACACCACTCTAGTTTCCCATCACCTCACCACCATTCAACA
This sequence comes from Bos mutus, assembly GCF_027580195.1. Taxonomy (NCBI): domain Eukaryota; kingdom Metazoa; phylum Chordata; class Mammalia; order Artiodactyla; family Bovidae; genus Bos; species Bos mutus. Next base: position 127,035,800 of record NC_091618.1, read on the forward strand.
TTAACTTTTTCATTCTTAGATTGGCTTTAATTTCTTAACAAAGATTTATGCAGTTGTTGTGCTGCACGTATTAAAAATGGAAATTTACAACATCAAGGAAAAATATTTTTCTCCTGTTCTCAGTTTTTATAATTGCATAAAACCAATAGCATTTTTATTTTTACTTTAAAAGCCAGATATGCATGTTGTCTGAATGAATTCAAGAGAAACGGTCACAATTCCTTAAATTACAACAATCAGGTTGGTAATCTCTTACAGAATTACCTGCAGGGAACCAGCTTTGGCCCGTGCAGCTCATTGGCAGGCTCAGTTGAGGCTGGGAGCCAGAGAAACAGGAGTCCTGTTTCTTGAATTCTAGTCTATTTACCTAAGATAACATCTGAGAAGCCTAGAATTTGGACTGCTCTTAGACTTGAGAATGTTTTTAAATACAAATGCTAACAGGAATGTAGTCGTGCTTTTTTCCCATTTAAGTTTTCTATATTTTTCTTGAGTCTCTTTGCTTGACTCTTCCTGGGGTTTACTTGGAAACACCACAGGAAAATTATTTGCTGGCACAGAGTTAGACGAGATTGTATCTCTCAGTTTCTCATACATATGATAAGAGTATTTGTTGTTGTTGTAGTAAGAGTATAGTCACTGCTTTAATAAGGGAGAAAAAATGGGAACAAAATACTTCTGTAAACAAAAATAACATTAACTGTATAAAGCATACAGCCCCTCTAGTACAGCAATTGCTTTTTGGTCATCCTCAGTCTACCCTCCACTTCCAGCCCCACCTCCCCTGCATATACATGCAGAGGCTTGCAGGAGAGCACATACTCACATACACATCTGCCCAACTTAGCCTCAATGCCTGTCAGAAAGCGGACATTTAATACTGATTTGAATGAATGGATGAGGAAATTAATTTAAAACACAGTGATTGGTTCCAAAATGCTTTTCGGTCAATACAAGTCAATCAGTTGGCAGAATGGGAAGAAAATCAACAGGCTGGAATTGCTTTTTTAACATAGCTAACTCAGAGTCAGCAGGTCTGATTGAAAATATTTCATCTATTATGTATGACTGGGCTATACAGCCATTCCATTTTTTTTTTCAAACTCTGGTAATTACTTTCTTCTGGTCTGCACTGCTGTATCTCTCATACTTCCTCACTTTGATACCACCCCTCCCAACGCAACATAATACTAGGGTGCCTGTTACAGGACTAAAAGCCTAAAAAGGTACACTGGAAGAAAATGAATTATTGCTGTGTTGATTAGATATAAAAGAGTACTTTATTTACGCATCAAATAACTATATGTATGTAATTTTGTGTTATTAACCTTTATCAATGATGGGTATATTAGAAGTTAAAACAGAAATAATCATAGGAAGGGGGATACATTTGAGAAATTTATGCTTACCATGAAAAAAGGCAAGAGGAACAGAAAAGACAGGAAAAACTTTTTCTCCATCATTAAAGCCAAAATGAAATATGCTATATATATAAATCAAACTGCAATAGAAAATAAAAATATAATTCAGCAATATATATGAAATAAATATACATGGCTCTTAATAGGAATTTATTTTAAACCTCATGATAAAGAAACAACAAAAAATAAAAACTACACGATAATTTTGCTTTAAGGATTTGATTAACAGTTTTATGAATTACAAATATTATAAGCGTCATAGTTTAAAGCACTAAAAGCTAAATTAAATACGTTTTAATTTAATTTAGTTAGCTTTTCAAGCAGGAAAGCCTCTCACAGATGTAATTTTAAATAATCAGAAATCATCTTTTTGTTTGTTTGTTTCTGTCAAACATCAACATGATTCAGCCATAGGTGTACATATGTCCCCTCCCTCACGAACCACCCCATTCCACCCCTCTAGGTTGTTACAGAGCCCAGGTTTGAGTTCCCTGTGTCATACAGCAAATTCCCACTGGTAATCTACTTTATATATCCTTAAATTTACCAAAATTTGGATAAAAAAATTAGAATAAAATGATAAAAAGTATCAGAGTAAAGTCTCATAAGACATAAAAGCACAACTTTTGATAGCATAGTTTACTATTAAAGCTTATTTATTTCCAATAAGTATTAATCTTATTTTTAATTTTATGACTCTTTAACAATTTAAAGGAAAAACTGAATTTGGGCCCATTCCTTGAAAGCTAGCATCCATAAGTCATAAAAAATGGACTTTTACTTTAATAGAAATTACTCTTCACTCCAGGATTCACTTTTTATAATAAAAATAGTTCCCTAACCCATCTATATTATTAAAATAAGTTTAAAGGATATGGACAATAGCAAATAAAAGTATTTCTGTCAAGTGTTTGTAATGTTGGATATAGATCCCTGCTAACTTCTTAATTCTAAGAGGCAAACATTGCAGGAATAAAGTGTATGGCACTTACTCTCCAAAAGTTCCATCACCAATCTACTCTGGTAGCATTTTTATGAAATATAAATGACCATGGTTTATCATAAAATATATTTATTTAGCTGAATTAAAAACATTTTTCAAAGGAGATAAAAACTAATCAATACATATTTGCCAGTGAACTATGAACTTAGATTTAATTTCATTAGGAAATGTGATTTCTATTACAGGGCAAATGTTAGAATAAGAATTATAAAAATCTTTTCTTCATTTTACTTATCATTTGTATTATTGCATGCGATGAGAGTGCACCATTAACAAGCACACAGAATCCATGCCACTGCTTGACCTCATCAATGACTTACCTAAAAGAAACTTTTCTTTATATTGTAGCAATCTTCCAAATAATGTTTTCTTTTCAGTCAGCTATACTGGGCTTTTACGATTAGCTGATCTTAAAAAAATACAATGAAAAAACAAAGTATTACATTAATTTTAGATTTAAAAAATCATGTTGTAATAGAAAGAAAACAATGAATCAAAGTTTTTGCAATTTAATGATTAATGAGTTGATATTTTAGTTTTTATTACATTGTACCATGAGAAAAATCTAATTTTCTGATACTTACAATCACAATTGTCTCCAGACTCAAATCACATTTTCTCTTGGATCCTATTCAAAATTGTCTTGAAGAATGTCTTAAATCTGGAGGTCATGACCTGAAATATTGATATAATAATTGTATTTCAATGAACAAAATAATTTCCATGATAAATTAAAATTTTCAAAGAAAATGCCACTAGTAAGATGATATTTTTATTCAGCTACTCTGATTTTTAAAAATCTTTTGCTTACAATATTTGAGTTTTGTCACAAATATTTGTTGTTTTCCATTATATGGAGAAGTTTATGTCTATTTTCATTTATCCAGGATGGTTGAAACACTGAGCAATTGACTATTTTACTTAAGTAAATATCAAAAAAGTAGAATACAATAAAAGAATTTTCAAATTAAACTGTTTTTTAAACTTCCTTTGAATAATTTGAGCTTTCCTGGTAGCTCAGATGATAAAGAATCCATCTGTAATGTGGGAGACTTGGTTTGATCCCCGGGTTGGGAAGATCCCCTGGAGAAGGGAACGGCTACCCATTTTATCTAATATTTATTGGAATGTGTTAGTCTTGGTTATTTAAATCTAATTCCCTAGCTGATGTGGTTCCTCACAGACAGAAACCACATTGATCTTTCTTTTCTTTGTGTCTGGAATAAATGAAAAAAATGAAGAAATAAAGTACTTTAGGAGCTTAAGCTTACAATCCAGAACACTAGTTGTAACTATTAGTGAATTATCATTTCTTTTATTAGAAGACTGTAAGTAGTGTTTGAATCTATACTGACACTGAAAATTGAGGGGAAACTTCAGCATGTTTACTTTTTTACAAAATTAAAGTCCTTTATTCCGTCTTTGAGTTCAGTGGTTGGTTGGGTATTTGGATTGAATAAACAGTAGTTTATCGTACTATCTTTGGAAGTCATAAAGCTTAAGCCAAATTTAAAACATTAGTAGCCCACATTTTTTCCGTATTAAATATGTATAAAATACAAAGTTGCAAAGGAAAATGTAAAGGAATATTATTTTATTTGGAAATCAGATTTTTATGAAACAATGCTTTGATGATTTACACAATGCAGGATTAAATTATCCTCAATGCATACATGGGCTCAAAAATTGAAGGAAAAGTTGTCTCAAAAAACATGTTTGAAGTTTTCCTATATCCAACATATTTGAAAAACATTTCATGCAACACTAGCAGCTATTTTTGTTGCTAAGCTAATGGGTTTCAAAATCAGAGTTCCAAATAATATCTTAGTGAAATATCTCTTAGTGTTCAAAGGATCATTCTGGCACCAAAAATTAAGATGAGTTTATTCAACTCACAAAATATTGATTAGTGCAAGTAATTACACTTTTATAGCTTTCTTACTTCACCCTATTGCCTAGAGATTTGGAAAGTGGGTTACTAGGAACAAGATTATATTCTGCACTGTATATATTTGTAGCATTCCTAATCAAGGGATCAGGTTTATGATCCCTGGTTTTATCAAACTTTGAAGCAGCAAGTTTGGGTGGCAGTTTCTAAACAACATGGTGGATACTTACTTGTACTCTTTAGATCTGGTAATGTCTATTTCTTTGGAAAGAATGATGCTAAAGCTGAAACTCCAGTACTTTGGCCACCTCATGCGAAGAGTTGACTCATTGGAAAAGACTCTGATGCTGGGAGGGATTGGGGGCAGGAGGAGAAGGGGACGACAGAGGATGAGATGGCTGGATGGCATCACTGACTCGATGGACGTGAGTCTGAGTGAATTCCAGGAGTTGGTGATGGACAGGGAGGCCTGGCGTGCTGCGATTCATGGGGTCACAAACAGTCAGACACGACTGAGCGACTGAACTGAACTGAATGTCTATTTCATGCAGTGATCCAATTTACTTGAATCATCTACCCTACAAAGGATTTATCAAATTTCCTTCCTGGCAGACATATGGCACGAAAATGCTAGTGATGGAAGAATCACCCCTTTTACCAAGATTCTTACATCTTACATCAATTCTTACATCAATAATGTAAGAATCATGACTAGGCATACAAATAATGCCACTGCAGATGCCACTGCATCTGAAGGTCAGTTTAGGTTAAGCCTCATATTTATGAGTATAATGACACAATTATTGTCAGAAGTATGCTTAACTGTATGCCTCAGCTTACAATTAATCATACTTAACCAACTCACTGGTTCTTTGTAGACAGCTTCTCATATGTTCATTTAGCAAGCGTTTCTCTCCTCTATGTTTAGCTTATTCCAGATTTATCTTTCCTGAAGTTCACATTATATTAATTGATCAAAGATATTAAGTAAATCATTGTAAATTTCTCATACCTAGTTAAGTTATTTATTGACAATTGAGTTTCATGTTGCTTGCCGAAATATAGTAGGTCCCATTCAATTTTGAAGAGGTATCAGTCATGTCCTACTCTTTGCGACCCCATGGACAGTAGCCTACTAGGCTCTGCTGTCCATGGGATTCTCCAGGCAAGAATACTGGAGTGGGCTGCCATTTCCTTCTCCAGGGGATCTTCCCAACCTAGGGATCAAACCCGGGTGTTCTGAATTGCAGACAGACGCTTTACCGTCTGAGCCACCAGGGAAGCCCAGTAGATAATTAAAGGAGGTCAAATTAAATGACTAATTCTGCCAGGGGATTTTTCCTAGTGAGCTCAGGTTTGTTTAACAGGAAAAGCGCTGCTTCAAAACTGAGAAAGCTCAAATTTAAACTCATAAGTGAATTTCTAATCACAGTGGTACTGGTAGTAGTTACTGCTGGTCTAGTCTCACAGATCCTAAAAATACTATTATCACATCTCAAAATTAAAATAGAAGATTTGGTTTTACTATTAGAAATAAAATAACTTTCTTTACTGTATACATGAAATAAAAAATAGTTTATAAATAATCTACAAGCTTCTTGCTCAAAGAATCACCAAAATAAAATTTAAATGACATATTTCATCACAGAAAGAACTTTGACTTAAGAACTCAAATAACTTTTGAAATATAGCTTCCTAATCACTCATTGCTTTGTGTAGCATCTTCTGGGTTCATTTCTTAAAATTGCAGTAGATCAGCAACACAAGGCAGTTCTCCCTTTTTTTAACAGTTTTGCATTTCCAAATCCACAAAATTTAACCAATCTTCTTGGCTTGATCAGTTTTAAAAAAATCTTTTATTCTACCTAAACATAATAAATCAGTGTGACTTAATCATTTACCAGAACACAAAAACATAAATCCAGTGCCTTTCAAAATTGCTTCTTATTTTCCCAAATTTTTATTATACATGTACACACTTCTCATAAATTTTTCTTAGTAAAAATTCTTATTTTTAGTTGACCCATCTAACCCTAATATTAAAAGTGTATGTTCACTCCAAAATTAAGACAAAAGACCAACTTTAATCTTCTACTCCATTTCCAAAATATCTTGGATTGTCACAGGCCCTAAGCCATGTTCTTTGCTCCATTTATTTATCTAGTTACTATAAAACTGGCTAACAGAAGCATTTCCCACAAATATCTAATTTGCCATTAAGTATCCCGAATCTTTGTGTGAGCAAAGTGAGGCTGTTTCCTATCCAAGTACTTTCCTTTATAGCATATTAAACAAGCTTCATTTTTCCTGATTCAAAACAAGGGAAAAGCACTCTTCACTCCCAATATCCTACATGTCTATGGCAAATGTCAACTTCTTTCTCTCATTCACACTATATGGAACAGATTGTGCCACTAGAAAAGTGTTCAAGTACAAGATCCTGGTTACTTTTTATTATCTTCTCACTGCTTATTTTTTGGCAAAACCTAAGTCTTTGTGCTAGAATGATTCCTGCTAATTACCATCTTTACTTGCACTAGAGTCTTTGAGAAAGAAATGCCCTTATTTCCCCACCCCCATCCTGACCTGGACTGTTCCTAACACTTTCAATACGTGAAGCAGTAAGAAAATTAAAATATAAAGTGACGTCTCTTTCTTGAAAATCTGTTACTGGAATGTAAGAAACTCAAATTATTAAGCCTTTGAATGAACAAGTAACAAATCATTGTTGTAACATACACCAGGGTTCCACCGAGTGTGGGTTAATGGATCACCTGTATCAGAATCACCCCCAGAACTTGCTGAACACATTAGAATGTCTAGGCCCCAGAACAGAAACTCTGAATCAGAACCTTCAGAAGAACTTGGGAGTACTTTTTGTAAGCACCCGAGGAAATTCTTGGCCTGCTAAATTTTGGGAAGCACAATACAAACACATCATCCTCATTTGGCCGTGCTGAAACCTGGACACACTTATATTCCTCTGTCTCTAGGTGCTGGCCAGACTATTTTAAAAGTGCTATTAAGTATAAATCAAGCAAAATATTCTGCAGTGTTCCCAGGCACAATTACTACCTCAGAACTTCCAGAGCAAGTTATTCAAATATATATGTTTAATATATATATTTGACATTTCATGTAATATAATTATTACTCTATACTGTTCATGCTTCTGGATTCTGAGTACATGAAGAATAGGACATGCACCATATTTGTTAGGTAGTTAGGATAGGAAAAAGGAGTCCAAAATAGCAAAGACTAAAAGACAAAGAAGGGAAAAGCCCATGAAAATAGAATAAAGGAATGTCCGAGGACCAGAGTAAGGACCTCAGGTGAAGCGAACAGCCTTCTGGTTAGCTTAATTTACGTAGGGCAGGCTCAAGGGGAGGAGACAAAAACATATAAAGAGAGGAGCCAAAATTGAGCTGGGGGCTTCTCTTCTCTTCCCGTCTTTTGGGCCAGCCCACCCTCATGCCTCAAGGATGTATTTTCCTTTGCTTTCTAAATAAAACTGAGCTATAACAGTGGTCCATCCATCACTTCAAATTTTTGCTGCAGTGACACAGAACCAAGGAAATTACTCCCCAGACATGTTCATCCCTGTGACTTCAAACCCTAGCAAAGTGGGGTAGAAAGTGGGTACACAATATGTTTTGAGTAGGTTATTTACAAAATGAATTCAATCGAGTTGAAGAAATCTAGTGTTGTAGGATGTTCTCAGCTGTCTCAAACACATTATAATTTTCTGACACCTTTAAAAAGTCATTGCCCGGATTGTACTCCAAGAGATTCAGGTTCAGTGCCTCTTGATTGTGGCCAAGGGATAAGCTTTTTATCAAGTTTCCTAGGTGATGCAGAAATATGCAACTAGAGTTTGAGAACCAGTGGTACAGACAGAATCCTGTGGTAGGCAGAATAACAAGCCGCCAAAGATTCCCATACATAGTCCCCAGAATCTGTGATTTTAAGGTAATGGACCTTAAAATAGAAAGATTATCCTAGATTTTCATGAATTATCCTGGTAGGCCTAAACTAAGCCCTTCAAATAGAAGGGGAACATTGACGAGTCCGTCAGAGCAGTGCAGCAGAAGGAAGGAAGCAGAAGAAAATAGCAACAAAAAGGAGTTGATCCACTGTTGCTGGCTATGCCATGCAGGAGCTCATGTGCAAGGACCAGAAACCAGACTCTACAATGACAAAGGTGCCAGCAAGCAAATGTGCACCTCAACTGTACATCCTCAAGGAACTGAATTTTGCCAACAACCTGAATAAGTCCAGAAGCATATCCTCTCCAGGACCTTCAGAAGAGAACACAGCTCTGCCAACACTTGACTTTGGCCTTGTGAGACTTGAAATAGAGAAGCTAGACAAGCCCACAGGGCCTCTGACCCATAGAACTGTGAGATAATAAACGTGTTGTTTCAAACTACTAAATTTGTGGCAATTTGTCAGAGCTGTGAGAAAAAACTAACTAGAAATCCTTACCCTTATAAAATATTAATTTTCCCATTAAAACTAAGTGGTAATTTTCTGCTTGCCAACTGGCCAGTCCTTCCTCCTAACTTTAGAATGCAGATCCTTTTCAATTAATAATGGGGCTATAGTTGACTCATTGGAAAAGACTCTGATGCTGGGAGGGATTGGGGGCAGGAGGAGAAGGGGGCGGCAGAGGATGAGATGGCTGGATGGCATCACTGACTTGATGGACGTGAGTCTGAGTGAACTCCAGGAGTTGGTGATGGACAGGGAGGCCTGGCGTGCTGCAATTCATGGGGTCGCCAAGAGTCGGACACGACTGAGCGACTGAACTGACTGAACTGATGTCCTGATAAATCATAAATTGAAAATATTATAAGTGGAAAATACATTTAATACATCTAACATACCAAAAACCATAGCTTACTTTAAACTTACTCAGAACACTTACATTAGCCTGCAGTTGGGCAAAATCACATAACACAATTACTATTTTATAATCAAGTGTTGAATATCTCATGTAATGTATTGAGTGTGTGTGTTAGTCACTCAGTCATGTCCGATTCTTTGCAACCCCCTGGACTGTAGCCCGCCAGGCTCCTCTGTCCATGGCATTCACCAAGCAGGAATACTGCAGTGGGTTACCATTTCCTTCTCCAGGGGATCTTCCCAACCCAGGGATTGAACCCAGGTTTTCTTCATTGCAAGCGGATGCTTTACATCTGAGCTACTAGGGAAGCCCAATGTATTCAATACTACACTGAAAGTGAAAAACAGAAAGTTGTATGAGTACAGAATGGTTGTATCAGCTGTTTATCCTCATTATCTTGTGTATGACTGGGAACTTTGGCTCCTTGCCTTGTCCAGAATCACAAGAGAATATCATACGACATATTGCCAGCCTGGGGAAAGGTCACAATTCAAAAGAAAGTAGGGTTTCTACTGAACATGTATTGCTTTCACATTATCATAAAGTCAAACCATGTTAAGTTGGAGACTGTCTGTATATTCATAAATACTGCAAGGCAATCACATTAGCTAAGAGAATTTCTTTCTAGCTGCTCTTAAATTGCTGTATGATTTTGAGAAAATCAACTCAACTTTTTTCTGCATGTTTTATCCAACTAGAGCAGAGAGTGGATGGCATCACCGACTCGATGGACATGAGTTTGAGCAAGCTCCAGAAGTGGTAATGGACAGAGAAGCCTGGCGTGCTGCAGTCCACGAGGTCGCAAAGAGTTGGACACAACTGAGTGACTGAACTGAACTGCACTTACCCAACTAGAGAATAAATACTCAACTTAATCTTTAGCTTCTTTTTTTCTCTTGCATCTTGGTTAGAAGATGTATGCTGGAGTCAGAGAGCCATAACTACAAACTTAAACTCACTCAAGTCTATTTCTTATCCTCAACGTGGGTGTACAAGTAGTGGTGTAATCAACGCTTCCTAGAATTTTTTATCATAACTCATCAGTGTGTTAAATTGCATGATAATGTAAAGAATTTGTTTTATAATAAATACCCAAAAAGCATTAGCTCTTGCTATTATCATTATTACTGAAAAAAGTGAAAATGTTAGTTGCTCAGTTGTGTCTTACTCTTTGCAACCCAATGAACTGTAGCCTGCCAGCCTCCTCTAGCCAAGGGATTCTCCAGGCAATACTATTGGAGTGGGTAGGCATGCCTTTCTCCAGCAGATCTTCCCGACCCATGTTATAACAATTTGTCACTACAACACTAATCTCAACTGAATGAACCAGGAAAAGTCCAGCATAAATATTTTAGTGACTTGGCCAAGGTTGACCCTGTATCTGGGCCCCTTTGCCCTGGATGATAGTGACTCAGAGGATTGAGTCTTTTATTTGGATAATTAAGGATTAATAAGTGCAGAATACATTTCTACTTTGCTTTTTCAGTTATTTTACTTAACCATCCATTCATTGCATTGCATTTTATTTTAATTCATAAAACACATTTTCACACAATTTCTTCTTTTAATTCTTTTCCTTAGAAATGTTGTGACTTTTTTTAAACATACATTATTTAGAAATTTGTGATTTTTTTAAAACTTACATTAGTAAATAGCTTGACAATTCAGACTTGCCATTCTGCTAAAGTACCAAAATAAAAAGAATATGTATTGTCTCACTCTTAGGCACTTTAAAATGCAACTTAGATGACGAAATGCCTCTAGAAATTCAGTTTGTCATCTCACCCTATTTATTGAGTGATTACTTTCACCTAGTTGTATCGGGAGACAGAAGTGAACATAAGATTTGTGCTGTCAATGCAAATATTCATCAAGTTAGAGAGTGGTAATTTTATGGTGATTTTAGAGGCTTAGTTCAGTGCTTACACAAACAGTCCATAAGAAAAATTCATGAGGTTCTAAAAAGGAATGCTTTCACAACATTTAAGACAGGAAGCCAAGGCTGGGCCTTAGGCAGTACACTGTCAGTCAATGAGTCAGAGCAAGTTAAACACCTTCCAGGTGTCTCATTTGTAAAACAAAGGAGTACGATATGACAAACATTGAATAAAGGTTCAAAGTTTATATCTTAAAAGATAGTTAATATAGGAACAGTTTTGTTGAAAGTAACCCAAGTCCAAAATATTCTTGAATCAAAGTCATTCCTGACACTGTTTTTCCTGGCTCAGGAAGACTTTCCCCAGGACTCCTACCAATTACCCAAAAAGAGTGAGTTTGAATCTAAGGCCGTGGAAAGTGGACCACTTGGCTACATGCTTTTTCTTTTGTTATATGAGAATTCAGGGAAAACGTATCTAGGCCAAAAATAAATACAAAAGTCACATCTTGCTTTCACCTCTTTATGTACTGCCTCTTTTTGAGAGCCACTATTACTTTTGAAAGGCCATTTACAAAGAAAAAAAGTCTAGTTCTCTCTTCTGCACTGCACAAAATTGAAATTAGAAAAGCAAACATACTTCATAAGCCCTCTTGCCAGACTTCTCAGAATGGAACCTGATCAGTTCATCTAGGCCAAGCTAAACTTATTACCATCATCATTGGACTAGCCTTAATGCTTCTAATACTGGAAACCAACAATCTGAAATTTGGCTACATTGAGTTTTTATCTCTTTTTTCACTTAACAGAAAATGACCTAGGTAAAAATTTAAAAATCATAGGGTGCCAGAAATTACAGCATATGTTAAGGAATGATTCAACAATATACTCAACAAGTTAATTAATGAAAGAGTAAGAAAGATTATTACGTTTAATTCATCAAAATCTTATGCATTACTTAGCATATAAAAGGACACCTAATATTTAAAAAGGCAATAAAAACTCTCATAAAAACCTCCAGAAAGTAGTTTTGAAGAGACGGACACGACTGAGTGTTTTAACACTTACTTTAATAGTAACTATTGAACTACAAATGCTAAGAAAACATATATTGTAAATATTGTCCCATTGACTAATGATACAGTTTTCCTTTTCCAGAGAGTGACTGAAATAAGGTAACACCCAACTGATATTTATAATTAGCATGATCGAGGAACATTGTGTGATTATCACTTACAAGCAGAGGCAGTAGCTATGCTGGCCACAAATATGAGTTAAAACTTTGTGATTTTAAACCCCAACTCAGCCTCACATTTGCAAGTTAAACAACTTCAGTAAGAATTGTTTTCTCATTTGCAAAATAGTTTTAAACCAGAAAACTATTGTGAAAATAAAATGAGATAATATACGTAAACATTTTACAATTCAATAAGTGTTAGCTGTTTTTATTATTATTACATTAAAAATTTTGAAATATAAATAAGTTTAAGTTATTTTGTTTAAGCTATTATAGGTTTAAGTTATTTGCTGCAATTTTAATAGCATTATAGGTGAAAATTAATCTTATATTTCAAGATGATTGTCATAAGCATCTTGACTCTTTATATTATGCAGAAATGTTTCTATTCTGTCATTTAAGTCAATTATGAAAATATCAAATTAAGTGAGTGATGACAAGTCTATTCCCAAATATGTCCTAGTTAATAAATAACTGCATATTTCCTAATACTGCTCTAGCAAATTGTACACACTATAATCAGTCACAATGAAAAGAATATAACAAGTTAATCCAATTAAAAACAAGATACAAAACCTCTCAAATTTGACTTTAATTTTATGTTAACTTTAACAGCCTTTACTAACAATGTATTGGAACCAAAAAAGAAAAACATTGACTCTATGCTTACTTGCTTATCTAATGAACATTCCAGATTGAATAGCTGAATAACCATTAATGAAAGATAATATTGTGATTAAATTTTGGACTTCATTTTACACTCTGAAGTACTTACTCACAGGAATTATTTTCCCATTGTGGGTATAATTAGCCATTTCCGATGATTTTGGTCACCTTCTTTTTATTTGCAAGAGGCAAGTGGCCAAATATCAGCCCAATTAGTAAAAGGTGGGAGGGAACCTAAAAAAATGCTTTGTACTTGATGGGACACTTGCTCCAGGAGATTTAATATGGAAAGAATTGCTTGTCCAAGAGCATAGAAATGAAACACATCTTTCCAGCTCTTTGGATTACAAGCTTTATACCTACTTCTCCACGAAGTCAGGAGTCAAGTTCTACGCAAAAACATGTTTTCTTCCTCAGACAATAAAATAAAAAAATACGCAATTCTGCTGAAATTTTAATTTAAGTGAATATAGTAGTCCATCATAAATGTTATGGTATTTTTGTTTTTTGACGTTTTCCATTTCTCTCAAATCAAACATGCATACAGCATCTACTAGCATGTAGGAAGCATAGAAACTCTACTGATACGGTCAGTCCAGCACATTTCCTCTTTTTTCCCTGATAAAATGACCCTCTGTTTCCGCTGGAAAATCTATTCACTCTGGTTGAAGTGAGGCTGCCCTGCTGAGGTGGGAAGTGATTGAAAAGAGGTCAGATTAACACAGTCCTCTGATTTAGGTTGATTTAAGCATGGAAATGTGGTCTAGGCTATACCATCAAAATTATCCCCGGGACATTTATTTTAGTGTTATCTGCAAAGATTTTCTGTTGGAGTTGCAAAGCAAATAGTACATTGTTATTGGGCTGTCCTCACACATCCTTCTTGGCGAAGGAAATTCCTCCAGTGTTCTTGCCAGGGAAATCCCATGGGCAGAGGAGCCTGGCAGGCTACAGTCTGTGGGGTCGCAAAGAGTCGGACATGACTGAGCATGCATGCATGCATGCACTCATACATCCTTTTTATCACATGGAGAAAACCTGTTTTAAAAGTGAAGCCAAGAAGAGATAATCAGCTGAGAGCTGGAGATTGGTAGAGAATCCCATGACATTTTCATTTTCTTACAGGAGTGAAAAACTGATAATTTATATACAAAAATGCAAATTTTTTATCCCATTTGTGGCATGTTTTAATTGTGTTATTATAAGCTATAACAAAAAAGAAACAGCATACAGGAGAATTAGCAAGAAAAAAAGAAAAATTATTGAACTATAGTTCATTCCTGGAAATAAACCCTGGTTAAAATTCTTATATCACAAGTATTTCCCTTTTATGAAGTTATTAATAGATTTAAAAAATGTGAAAGGAAAAAAGGAAAGAAGGAAGGAAAGGGAGGAAATAAGAAAGGGGGAGCAAATAAGGAAGGAAAGAGAAAAATCAATGTGTGTGTGTCCAAGGTAAATACATGCTTTATTTAAATTAACTCTATTTTTTCATTACTTTTTAAAATATCAAACAGAATGTTGATAATACTGAAACTTGTACCATTACAAGTTTCTTTTTCTCACGACCATTAAACATAATTCCGTCTTAATATTTTTAGTATACTCATTCATTCATTCAAACATTTATTTAAATATAAAATTTCTTTGTTTGAGATATATATTTCAAAACCTATGCCAAGTACTAGAGATCCAGAAATGCTTTAATTTTTTATCTTGAGGTAGTAAAAAATTTTATAGGGGAAAAAGATATACAAATGTCGTTAATAAAGTGTGCGTGCATGCTCAGTGACTCAGTCCTGTCCAACTCCATGGACTACAGCCTGCCAGGCTCCTCTGTCCATGGAATCTTCCAGACAAGAATACTGGAATGAGTTGCCTTTTCCTGCTCCAGGGGATCTTCCCCACCTAGGGATTGAACCCATGTCTCCTATATCTCCTTCATTAACAGATGGATTCTTTACCACTGCACCATCTGGGAAGCCCAATAAAGTGTATAGATAGTCAATAAATATTTTTTAGTGTTTGAGCAGAGAATGGTGCATTTTACATGGGAGGAGTGAGTGTGTGTGCATGTATATGCATGTGCTGAGGGAGAAACATATGGTGTCTACTTAATATGACACTTGAGTAGAGTTTCAATAAATCTGTAATTTGATGGACTTCCCTGGTGGCCCAGGGGTTAAGACTCTTCCCTTTCACTGGAGGGCGCATAGATTCCATCCCTGCTTAAAGAACTAAATCCTTCATGCTGTGTGGCATGGCCATTTATTTTTCTTTTAATTTAGTAATTTGAAAGTGTCAGGTACTAAACAGATGCAAGTATACAAGAGGTAAGACCTTCTTGAAAGACAGGGATGCAAATTAAAGGTGGTATCTTCTGTCATGTTGAAGAGTTTTGATTTAATGCTGTAAGCTAGAGATGTTCATCTCTCTGCCCACTTTAATTGCTGGTGATGGCAGGGAGCACTCCTGCCCTGAGCAGTGACTGGGTTGAGTCTTGACTCAGTAGGCTTCCCTGAGGCATCGGTGATGTCTGCCATGGGCATCATCCTGAGTAGTCATGACATGTTTTCTAAAAATTTGCTAACCAAGCTGCAAAAAATTAATAATGATAATCATAGACGAATTAAGTAGTAGAACACTATGTCAAGATTTTCCTTTTACAAAGTAGGAGGATTGATTCAAAGATGGTGACAAGGGCAGTTGTACAGAAACAGATGAATTAGAATACTGCAATGACTTCTAAGGAAATGAGGCAAGAAAATAATCATGGAGGCTGGAACTAGGATTGATAATGATGGGCATGGATAGGAATATTTAAAAGTCAGAGATATTCAATAGATTTAATCTATGAAGGTATGAGAATTCAGCTAAGTGTAATTAATGAAGTCCCTAATTGAAGTCCTTAAAGGAAGTCCCTCAATTCTAATATGAGTCTCTGGCTTCCAATAGGAATATAGGGAATACACAGAGGAAAACAGATGGTAGGAAAACATATGAGTATAGATGAGATATTTTGAGGAAGAAAGTGCCTGAGTATTTGTCTACATAATTCTGAAAATTAGTAAGGAAGGGCCTTGAAATAAAATGTTCACACTCATCATCATATAATGGAACAACTGCTGCTGCTGCTAAGTCGCTTCAGTTGTGTCCGACTCTGTGTGATCCCATAGACGGCAGCCCACCAGGTGCCTCTGCATCTGGGATTGTCCAGGCAAGAATACTGGGGTGGGTTGCCATTTCTTTCTCCAATGCATGCATGAATGCTAAGTCGCTTCAGTCATGTCCGACTCTGTGCGGCCCTACGGACAGCAGCCCACCAGGCTCCTCCATCCACAGGATTCTCTAGGCAAGAATACTGGAGTGGGTTGCCATTTCCTTCTCCCAATAGAACAGAAAAAGGTGCCATTTTGTCCAGAAAAGCTGTCCATAATGGGAAGAGAATAGACACTGTACTCTAAGAGATATATATGGAATTGAATCAGAGCACATTTCAAACACTAGTGGAATTTTAGTCCTTCTTTCAAAAGGAAAACTGTGTGTTAATAGTATAGGTAGAGGATTCTATGGACTAGGAACTAGAAACACAAAAGCATAGGTTCTAAAAGAGCAAGGCTTGTGTGAGTAGGGTAGAGGTGCTGGCCTGCAGGAACTTGAGGTTCGTTAGGGAATTCATGGGGGGAACCTGGATATGTGACCTGAGACATTTCCTAGGCACCCTGTCCCATGATGCTCTCTACTACTGCTGTAATGTTGCACATACCAAACAACTTATTTTTAATTATTTAGTCCTGTGACTAAATCTAGGTTATAATTTAAAAATAGATTTTCCAGTGCAAGAGAAGTTGCACAGGAAGAAGTTCCTTGCTGAATTAAGCCATGCTTAAGTGAGAACGGCTGCTTAAGAACAACACGTTCCCTGTGAAAAATGATGGCAAGTCCCTTTCAGCGAGTCTAACCTTTACAGAGTGCTATTATCAACCCAATTGTATGTTTTTTCCTGTTTCACAAACATGTTCCCAAAAGACTTTTAAAATAGCTTTCTTTCCTGCTAAATTGTTGTGCCAAGCACTTTTTCTGAATCTTAGCCTTAACTGGACCAGGATGTGTTAAAGAAAGAAAAAAAAATGCCCTGTCACGCTTGACATGGTGTAATAGGTCTTAACAACATCAGTAAAGCACTTTTCTAACCTGACTATCCCTCCTCTCACTGAATCTTAAAACAGTGCATCTTCATGAAAATGCAAAATACCCTGAAGAAACAACAGAAGAGACAATTTACCAAAACAAATCATCATTTTAAATCAAGTGAAAAATCTGTCCACTGAAGTAGGAATTCCTTCCAAATAAGAGAAAAAAAATTACTATGGAAAATAAATGTTTGTTTTGTAAAGTTAAAATAATCTAAAGAAAATAAATTAATCATATGGAATGGTTCTTTAGGTACCCATGTTGATCTTTCTTTTTTTTTCTTTTGGAGGAAAAGAAAAGAATCACAATATCCTGAAATCTGTCTTGGTCACTTCAAAACGAATTCCATGCATTGCTGGGGCCCGTCTGTCAAATTGCAACTCAGGTTGCTCTGCTGTGTGTGTCTGTCTTTCCAGAGAAAAGTGTTTCCCCAGCAAAAGTCTTTGTAAACAGTAATAAAAATAGCAATCTCAGAAAAGGAAAAAAAAAAATAACAATAAAGAGGACGGGAAGAGAACTAGGAGGAAGAGGAGAAGGAATAAGAGGAAAGTAAATAAAAGATAAACATAGCTTGAAGGGCCACTTTGTTGGAGGTTATGTTAGAAAACTCACATGCAGCTTTCTGGGACAGGAGTCAATGCATCTATCGGGAGATTATGTTGCTTTTGGCAGCAGATAACAACTTTTTAAAACTAATAGTGGGGGACTTGGGGGAAAAAAGACAGGAAAATGGTAGAAAGCAAATGAAGGGCAGAGAGCACAGGTTTTTGCATCAGTGGGCTGATTTGAGATACCAGCTGTAGTATTTACAAACTGGAAATGCAGGCAGAAACTAAATCTGCAGCCTCTACCTGGGTTTCTGTAGTTCTCAGATGAGCATAACATTTCTATCTTAAGTATACTTGTGATGATTAAATGTAATAACCCACATAATCACCTATTGCTATCTGGGAAGCTATAAGTACTATGAAAGTAGTGGTCTCTCTTCTCCCCTGCAGCAGAAGAGAATGCCATGGTTTGCTTTAATTGATCCCAATGATAAGACTTGCAATTTGGGGTAAAATTATACGTGAATATTTAACAATGCCAACTCTCTCTGCTTTCTGTAAAGGAGATTATTAGCCATCAAAGTCATGGGATTTAACACAGTCAAAAGGAAGTGACAATGAATACTATATCCAAAATCACTTATGTCTTATGAAAACTACTACTTTGCTCTCTACATAACACTGCTAACTCTTGCTCTGTTAGGAGGTGCCATTTCACGTGTATACACACACATTCTGTTGTTTTTGTTTAGTCGCTAAGTCGTGTCTGACTCTTTTGTGACTCCATGGACTGTAACCCACCAGTCTCCTCTCTTCCTGAGATTTCCCAGGCTAGAAGACTGGAATGGGTTGCCAATTCTTCCTCCAGGGGATCTTCCCGACCCAGGGATTAAACTTGAGTCTTCTGAATTGCAGGTATAATCTTCACCACTGAGCCCCCAGGGAAGTACCCTATTTTAGGGGGCTTTAAGGGGCTTCTGGGGTCTTCCCTGACAGCTGAGCAGTAAAGAATCCATCTGCTAATGCAGGAGCCACAGGAGATGCTGGTTTGATCCCTGGGTCAGGAAGATCCCATGGAGGAGGGCATAGCATAGCAACCCGCTCCAGTATTCTTGCCTGGAGAATTTCATGGACAGAAGAGACTGGTGGGTTATGGTCCATACGGTTGCAAAGAGTTGGCCGTGACTGAAGCGACAGCATGCATGTATGCATGCATATATGAAAATATGTGTATGACATATATACATCGGGGTTTTATTCTGAGAAAATAATAAACACCGGCACTCAAGTCTCCTCTTTAGATTCCCAGGACAATATTATTAAGGAGGTAAAATCTTTTTTACTTTGCCACAAATACATACCCTATGAAGATTTCTGCATCTGCACTATCAACTGTTGTTTTTAATTTTCTTAATTCCTTGACTTAAAAAAAAGAAAAACTGAAGGTGGCAGATATATTATCTGGAAATATCAGGGAGTTATTAGATGGAGACAGAATGGTGGAAAGATATACTATGTAAATGGCTGAAGGAGAAAAAAAATGCAGCAGTTCTTCATTAAGCTTATTTTGTGGTCAAAAACAAATAAAATTTAATACAGACATATAAACACAAAATAAATTAATAATTTATTATTTATTAATTGAATAATACTATTTTTGTTTTATAATATAATGTTCCCTTTAATATAAAATAGTATAAATATGGGGCTGTAAGTAGCTGGACTTCATCATTTCCTTCTTATTGTCAAAACTTAATTCTGGACCACCTCAGGACCATCCCCAGCCAAAATAGAAAAAGAAAAGAAAAGAAAAATGCTGATATGTTTATTTGTGGCAAAGAAACAATAAATGCAATAATTTATTGTCTAAAATAATTTTAAGCTAAAAATAATTTGTTGTTCTGTTAAATTGCATATATTTGGATTTAACTCAACATCTGCTTTATTGACTATGCCAAAGCCTTTGACAGTGTGGATCACAACAAACTGTGGAAAATTCTGAAAGAGATGGGAATACCAGACCACCTGACCTGCCTCTTGAGAAATCTGTATGCAGGTCAGGAAGCAACAGTTAGAACTGGACATGGAACAACAGACTGGTTCCAAATAGGAAAAGGAATATGTCAAGGCTGTATATTGTCACCCTGCTTATTTAACTTCTATGCAGAGTACATCATGAGAAACGCTGGGCTGGAAGAAGCACAAGCTGGAATCAAGATTGCCGGGAGAAATATCAATAACCTCAGATATGCAGATGACATCACCCTTATGGCAGAAAGTGAAGAGGAACTAAAAAGCCTCTTGATGAAAGTGAAAAAGGAGAGTGAAAAAGCTGGCTTAAAATCGCTTCTCGGCCTTTTGGCTAAGATCAAGTGTAAAGCTCAACAGTCAGAAGACGAAGATCATGGCATCCGGTCCCATCACTTCATGGGAAATAGATGGGGAAACAGTGGAAACAGTGTCAGACTTTATTTTTCTGGGCTCCAAAATCACTGCAGATGGTGACTGCAGCCATGAAATTAAAAGACGCTTACTCCTTGGAAGAAAAGTTATGACCAACCTAGATAGCATATTGAAAAACAGAGACATTACTTTGCCAACAAAGTTCTGTCTAGTCAAGGCTATGGTTTTTCCTGTAGTCATGTATGGATGTGAGAGTTGGACTGTGAAGAAAGCTGAGTGCCGAAGAATTGATGCTTTTTTGAGAAGACTCTTGAGAGTCCCTTGGACTGCAAGGAGATCCAACCAGTCCATTCTGAAGGAGATCAGCCCTGGGATTTCTTTGGAAGGAATGATGCTAAAGCTGAAAACTCCAGTACTCTGGCCATCTCATGTGAAGAGCTGACTCATTGGCAAAGACTCTGATGCTGGGAGGGATTGGTAGCAGGAGGAGAAGGGGATGACAGAGGATGAGCTGGCTGGATGGCATCACTGACTCGATGGACGTGAGTCTGAGTGAACTCCAGGAGTTGGTGATGGACAGTAAGGCTTGGCATGCTGCGATTCATGGGGTCGCAAAGAGTCGGATATGACTGAACGACTGAACTTAACTGATTTTATGAAAATTACATCTAATTGTTTGATTTAGCTCAGTATTTCATGAAAATTATATGTACTTAAAAATTGGAAATAAATTCATTTACTAATGAAGATGTTTAGAAGATTCCATTCACAATTCAAACTGAATTTTTCTGTTAAATATCTTTATTGTGAAGAAAACCTTATGGGGATTCTACCTCTATATAATGGTGGGTAATATTGATAAGAAAAAGGAGGAGGAAAAAAAGAGAAAGTATTTGTTATTTGTTAGTCTGCTTATTTGTGTGTATCTATGGTCTCTTAAAGTAATCATTGCTTGTGGGAGCTGGAGGAATAAACATTCCTGACTTCAAATTATACTACAAAGCTATAGTCATCAAGACAGTACAGTACTGGCACAAAACAAATACAGACGAGTGGAACAAGATAGAAAGCCCAGAGATAAATCCAAGCACCTAAGGGCACCTTATGTTCAACATAAGAGGCAAGAATATACAGTGGAGAAAAGACAGCCTCTTCAGTAAGTGGTGCTGGGAAAACTGGACAGCTACACATAAAAGAATGAAATTAGAGCACTTTCATCATACACAGAATAAACTCAAAATGGATTAAAGACATAAATGTAAGGCCAGAAACCATAAGCTCTTAGAGAAAATGTAGGCAGTACATTCTTTGACATAATTCACAGCAAGTTCTCTATGACCCACCTCCTAGTGCAACGGAAATAAAAACAAAAATAAACAAATGGGACCTAATTAAACTTAAAAGCTTTCGCAAAGCAAAAGAAACAATAAACAAAATGGAAAGAAAACCCTCAGAATGGGAGAAAATAATTCCAAATGAAGCAACTGACAAAAGATTAGTCTCTAAAATGTATAAGCAGCTCATACAGCTCAATATCAGAAAAACAAAAAGCTTAGTCAAAAAAAAAAAAGGGGCAGAAGGCCTAAACAGTCATTTCTTCAAAGAAGACATATAAACACATGAAAAATGCTCAACATCACTATTAGAGAAATGCAAAAAAATAAAACAAACCTACAAGGAGGTATTGCCTCACACCAGTCAGAGGGCCATCATCAAAAAAATTTCCAAACAATAAATGCTGGAGAGGATGTGGAGAAAAGGAAATTCTCCTGCACTGTTGGTGGAAATGTAAATGGATACAGCCATTATGGAGAACACAATGGAGATTCCTTAAAAAAAAAAAAAAAAAGCTAAGAATAAATCTACCACGTGCTGTAATCACTCAGTGTGTCTGACTCTCTGCAATCCCATGGACCATAGGCTGCCAGGCTCCTCTGTCTGTGGTGATTCTCCAGGCAAGAAGACTGGAGTGAGTTGCTATGCCCTCCTCCAAGGGATCTTCCCAATCCAGGTATCGAACCTAGGTCTCCCACATTGCAGGAGGATTTTTTACCATCTGAGCCACCAGGGAAGCCCAAATCTACCATATGACCCTGCAATCCCGCTACTGGGCATATGCCTTGAGAAAACCACAATTCTAAAAGACCCATGTACCCAATGTTCATTGCAGCACTATATACAATAGCCAGGACATGGAAGCAACCTATATGTCCATGGACAGATGAATAGATAAAGAAGCTGTGGTACGTATTACTCTACTATAAAAAGGAACACATCTGAGTCAATTGTAGTGAGGTGGATGAACCTAGAGCCTATTATACATAGTGAAGTAAGTCAGAGAAAAACAAATACGGTATATCAATACATACATATGGAGTCTAGAAAAACTATACTGATGAACCTATTTACAGGGAAGGAATAGAACGCAGATGTAGAGAATGAACTTGTAGAGACTGCAGGGGAAGGATAGGGTGGGACGAATGGAGAAAGTAGCATTGACATATATAAACTATCATGTGGAAGTTGCTATTTAACACAGGGAGCCCAGCCTGGTGCTCTGTGATGAACTAGGAGGGTGGGGTGGGGTGGGGGGAGGGGATTAAAGAGGGGATCTATCTGTAATTATGACTGATTCATGACCAAACAGGAACAGTGGCTGATTCGTGTTGTTGTATGGCAGAAACCAACACAACATTGTAAAGCAATTTTCCTCCAGTTAAAAAATAATTTTTTTCAAAAAAGTGAACGTTGCTTATTCTGTGTTTGGTACTTAAAATAAGCAACTAATAACTTTTGAAAAAAGATGTGGTTTGGTCCATGTGTGTGTGTATGTGTGTTCTTACATAAGAGAGACAGAAAGAAGGAGAGGAAGAGGGAGAGAGAGAGAGGGAGCAAGCCCAAACTGGAAGACAGAAGGACAGGATTTCCATTTTATTTCCTATACAGGGAAGGGGTGCTGGAATTCACATAATTAAATACACACATTAACTAACCAACTGGAAAATCTTTTAGTTAGAGGATATAAGAAAAGCAGAATTCTGGGGGAAAAAAAAAAGAACTGTTTTGTGCAATAATGCTAACGATGTTTTATGAAGGATCTAATTACTGTATTTTCAGGGCTTGACTTTGGCTCTCTCATCCTGAAGAAACCCTCTCTGAACTCTTTGTGTCCCTCATGTTCCCACCCTGGAGAGGCCACACCCTCTTAGGCCACACTATCACATTAGACTTAATTCAGTCTGTCTTCTTTCTCCCACCAAATGTGAGTGCTATTTGAAGTATTTGAGGGCCCTGCTTTACTAACCCTTGGGTCCCCAGGACGCTGCCTGGTGTGTAATAATCATTACCATTTTTCAAATGAATAAACAAATGAAATAAATATGCATCACAAATATGTCTAATTATAATGATTAACATCTTTTTAATGATCTATAAAGTCTGATCATAGCAAAATTCAAGTGTATATAGGAAGAGTATAAGACTAGTTAAAACAGTTTGTCTCATTCATTTGTCAAATAAAGAAAAGTACTTCAACTAATCCAAAAATGTTTTCTCTCATACTGTTAAAAAACTTTTAAAAAATTGGTGGGTGATAATATGGCAATCAAAACGCGCAAGTGGTGAACATTTTCAAATGAACTATTTCTTTTATTTCTAAAATAGTGGGCCTATTCAAAAGGCTAGTAGTATATTTTTGCCTATTAATCCTAGAAATGTCTGCTGACTTTTATACGCTAAGAGACAAAAATCTAAATTTAAAAATAAAAGAATGAGAAATCATTGGGCATAAACTAAAGGCGGAGATACATACAGTGAGATATAAATATATGCTCAGTTCAGTTCAGTTGCTCAGTCATGTCCAGCTCTTTGCAACCCCATGGACTGCAGCACACCAGGCCTCCCTGCCCATCACCAACTCCTCGAGTTTATTCAAACTCATGTTCATTGAGTCGATGATGCCATGCAACCATCTCATCCTCTGTTGTCCCCTTCTCCTCCCACCTTCAATCTTTCCCAGCATCACGGTCTTTTCAAATCAGTCAGCTCTTTGCATCAGGTGGCCAAAGTATTGGAGTTTCAGCTTTAGCATCAGTCCTTCCAATGAACATCCAGGACTGATCTCCTTTACGATGGACTGGTTGGATCGCTTTGCAGTCCAAGGGACTCTCAAGAGTCTTCTCCAACACCACAGTTCAAAAGCATCAATTCTTTGGCGCTCAGCTTTATGTATAGTCCAACTCTCACATCCATACATGACTACTGGAAAAACTATAGCCTTGACTAGACAGAGCTTTGTTGGCAAAGTAATGTCTCTGCTTTTTAATATGCTGTCTAGGTTGGTCATAACTTTCCTTCCAAGGAGTAAGAGTCTTTTAATTTCTTGGCTGCGGTCACCATCTGCAATGATTTTGGAGCCCAAAAAAATAAATTCAGCCAAGTTTCCGCTGTATCCCCATCTATTTGCCATGAAGTGATGGGACCGGATGCCATGATCTTAGTTTTCTGAATGTTGAGCTTTAAGCTGACTTTTTCACTCTCCTCTTTCACTTTCATCAAGGGGCTCTTCAGTTCTTCTTCACTTTCTGCCCTAAGGGTGGTGTTATCTGCATATCTGAGGTTATTGATATTTCTCCCAGAAAACTTGATTCCAGCTTGTGCTGGCTCCAGCCCAGCATTTCTCATGATGTACTCTGCATATAAGTTAAACAAGCAGGGTGACAATATACAGCCTTGACATACTCCTTTTCCTATTTGGAACCAGTCTGTTGTTCCATGTCCAATTCTAACTTTTGCTTCCTGACCTGCATATAGATTTCTCAAGAGGCAGGTCAGGTGGTCTGGTATTCCCATCTCTTTCAGAATTTTCCACAGTTTATTGTGATCCACACAGTCAAAGGTTTTGGCATAGTCAATAAAGAAGAAACAAATATTTTTCTGGAACTCTCTTGCTTTTTCAATGATCCAGCGGATGTTGGCAATTTGATCTCTGGTTCCTCTGCCTTTTCTAAATCCAGCTTGAACATTTGGAAGTTCATGGTTCATGTACTTTACTAGCGTGTGAGATGAGTGCAATTGTGCAGGAGTTTGAGCATATATGCTACTTCATGTTAAAGTTTTCTTTAGCATTAAGCATACGTTTAGGTAAAACACTGCATTTAAAGCATTTCAATAGCTTTGAGTCGAGTGCTGAATAAATGCAGGGTTTTAATTTTGGTCAACCTGAGGATCACAGAGGAAAAGGAGCCTACAGATGTGACCTAAAGCTTCTTGTGCACAGTGCAATGCGATTACAAGGACTTTCACCTCTACATGTTGTCTTGGTTTCTGTCACTAAACAAGCTCTATATATTTTGAACAAAATCATTCATCTTAGGTAGTCTCAATTTTTCTTTTTTTTTACTTTGTAAAGTAAGAGTATTAGACTAGATTTTTAAGGTACTTTTTGTTTAATTCTGATTTTCTGAGGGGCAATGCTATAGTTTTTATATCTCAGTAATGCTGTATTACTACAAATCCATTAAGTATGGAAAGCTAAACTAAAGGAAAAGTTTCCTCGTTAGTTTTTTATAAACATACAACAAAATATTGCAGTTTGCAAAATAATGCTATTTGAGATTTGATACTATCTTGATAAATACATATATGTGTGTGTATATATATATATATATATATATACACTTAGAAAACTTATTTTTAGATTTTGATTTTTAGTTGTAAAAATCTACAGTGAGTAGATTTTTAAAAACTCACTAAAAAACTTCAGTGAATTTTTTTTTCTCTTCCCAATGCCTTAATAAATAAGGCAACATTTTTAAGAAGCATGACAGTATACATTAAAGTTTAATTAAAACAATTAAGAAATAGACAATCTAGGAATAAAACTCAAAGATGTCCATGTGATATCCATAAAATTACATTACATATTATATATCTTTCTTTTTAAAAGGTAGGATGATATGGAAGCCTAAACACCTACTAAATGCAGTAAATCAATGAATTCACTATACAAAAAATTCTAAACCTCCCTTCTGCGGGTTTTTTTTTTTTTCTTTTGTGATAATCCAGAACAGATTTTCAATTTTATTGTAATCTGTATACAAATCCTCCCATCTCAGAAAAGCTACCAAGAATATTGTAGTAAAATAATAATAATAATCTAATCACTGTAGAGTTGAGTGAAATGATTATACTACTCCAGTGACAGCTAAACAAGAATGTGACCAAGAAAAAAATAAGATTTACAAATGCAAGTTTTTCTTTAAATTTTTACTCTAGTCTCTCTTCCTTCATGCTCTGCGTAGTTCATAATTAAACAACACTTTATGGAAATATAAAACTTGCTTTTCCTAAAAATTAAGTAGCAATTACTTTTTCAAGAAAGTACAAACAAATTAATTCAGAACACATAAAATGTTTACCATTCCTCTTGGTTAGAGGTCTAAAGTCTTTTCCTTTCTTCCCTTTTCTTCTTCTCCCCGTTTTCTCCCAGGACTGTAGCAATACAGTGAGCTCTTTGTAAAGGGAAGTTTTACATGTGAATGCTTTTAATTGACTCTGTTTATCAAATAATGATGGATAATAGCCTTGATCTCTGGGAAAATGTTTACAACACTGAAGTCTTTTTTTTTCCCCCTTCTCCTCCATTGGATCAGCTTTTCAAACTTGTTTTGATTTAGGAAAAAACCTTAGTAGTGTCAGGATTTACCTCAGGAACAATAAAGGAGATACTGTGATCTAAGCATCTGTCAGAGAGAGAATG
This sequence comes from Bos mutus, assembly GCF_027580195.1. Taxonomy (NCBI): domain Eukaryota; kingdom Metazoa; phylum Chordata; class Mammalia; order Artiodactyla; family Bovidae; genus Bos; species Bos mutus. The sequence goes on from NC_091618.1 coordinate 127,062,702, forward strand.
AGAGAGAGAGAGAATATTTCAAATAGGGGAAGGAACAAGTGCAAAACATTCTTTTAAAGATGGAGAGAAAAGCAGGAATATCAAATAGGCACAGTCTTAACCTTTCAGAATTTTGACTTTTAAATAGATTTTGAAATTTAAAGAAGTTTGGCCCTGGAGTACAAAATGAAGCAGGGCAAAGGCGAATATTGTTTTCCCAAGAGAACGCACTGATCATAGCAAACACCCTCTTCTAACAGCAAAGAGAAGACTCTACACACCAGACATCACCAGATGGTAAATGCCAAAATCAGATTGATTATATTCTTTGCAGCCAAAGATGGAAAAGCTCTATAGAGTCAGCAAACACAAGACAGAAGCTGCCTGTAGCTCAGATTATTAACTCTTTATTGCCAAATTCAGACTTAAATTGAAGAAAGTAGGGAAAAACACTAGACTATTCAGGTATGCTGCTGCTAAGTCACTTCAGTCATGTCCAACTCTTTGCGACCCCATGGACCGAAGCCTACCAGGCTCCTCTGTCCATGGGATTTTCCAGGCAAGAGTACTGGAGTGGGGTGCCACTGCCTTCTCCGAGACCATTCAGGTATGACCAAAATCAAATCCATTATGACTATACAGTGGAAGTGACAAATAGATTCTAGGGATTAGATATGATAGACAGAGTGCCTGAAGAACTATGGACGGAGGTTCATGACACTGTACAAGAGGCAGAGATCAAGACCATCACCAAGAAAAAGAAATGCAAAAAGGCAAAGTGGTTGCCTGAGGAGGACTTGAATATCTGTAGAAAGAAGAGAAGCAGAGGAGAAAAGGAAAGATATTCTAATTAGAATGCAGAGTTCCAAAGAATAGCAAATAAAGATAAGAAAGCCTTCCTCAGTGATCAGTGCAAAGAAATAGAGGAAAACAATAGAATGGGAAAGACTAAGATCTCAAGAAAATTAGAGATACCAAGGGAACAATTCATGCAAAGATGAGCACAATAAAGGCCAGAAATGGTATGGACCTAACAGAAGCAGAAGATATTAAGAAGAGATGGCAAGAATACACAGAAGAACTATACAAAAAAGATCTTCATGACCCAGACAATCACGATAGTGTGATCACTCACCTAGAGCCAGACATCCTGAAATTCAAAATCAAGTGGGCCTTAGGAAGCATTACTACAAACAAAGCTAGTGGAGGTGATGGAATCCCAATTGAGCTATTTCAAGTCCTAAAAGATGATGCTGTGAAAGTGTTGCACTCAATATGCCCACAAATTTGGAAAACTCAGCAGTGGCCACAGGATGGGAAAACGTCAGTTTTCATTCCAATCCCAAAGAAAGGCAATTCCAAAGAATGCTCAAACTACCGCACAATTGCACTCATCTCACATGCAAGCAAAGTAATGCTCAAAATGTTCCAAGCCAGGCTTCAACACTCCGCGAACCATGAACTTCCAGATGTTCAAGCTGGGGATTTAGAAAGGCAGAGAAACCAGAGATTAAATTGACAACATCCACTGGATCATCCAAAAAGCCAGAGAGAATTCCAGAAAAACCTGTACTTCTGCTTTACTGACTGTGCCAAACCCTTTGACTACGTGGATCAAAACAAACTGTGGAAAATTCTTCAAGAGATGGGAATACCAGACGACCTGATCTGCCTCTTGAGAAATCTGTATGCAGGTCAGGAAGCAACAGTTAGAACTGGACATGGAACAACAGACTGGTTCCAAATCAGGAAGGAGTACATCAAGGCTGTATATTGTCACCCTGTTTATTTAACTTATATGCAGAGTACATCATGAGAAACACTGGGCTGGAGGAAACACAAGCTGGAATCAAGATTGCCAGGAGAAATTTCAATAATCTCAGATATGCAGATAACACCACCCTTATGGCAGAAAGTGAAGAGGAACTAAAAAGCCTCTTGATGAAAGTGAAAGAGGAGAGTGAAAAAGTTGGCTTAAAGCTCAACATTCAGAAAACTAAGATCGTGGCAACTGGTCCCATCACTTCATGGCAAATAGATGGGGAAACAATGGACACAGTGACAGACTGTATTTTTGGGGGTTCCAAAATCACTGCAGATGGTGACTGCAGCCATGAAATTAAAAGATGCTTACTCCTTGGAAGAAAAGTTATGACCAACTTAGACAGCATATTCAAAAGCAGAGACATTACTTTGCCAACAAAGGTCTGTCTAGTTAAGGCTATGGTTTTTCCAGTAGTCATGTATGGATGTTAGAGTTGGGCTATACAGAAAACTGAGCACAAAAGAATTCATGTTTTTGAACTGTGATGTTGGAGAAGACTCTTGAGTGTCCCTTGGACTGCAAGGAGATCCAACCAATCCATAGTAAAGGAGATCAGTCCTGGGTGTTTGTTGGAAGGACTGATGTTGAAGCTGAAACTCCAATACTTTGGCCACCTGATGCGAACAGCTGACTTATTTGAAAAGACCCTGATGTTGGGAAAGATTGAAGGTGGGAGGAGAATGGGACAACAGAGGATGAGATGGTTGCATGGCATCACTGACTCAGTGGATATGAGTTTGAGTAAACTCCAGGAGTTGGTTGGTGATAGACAGGGAGGCCTGGTGTGCTGCAGCCCATGAGATCACAAAGAGTCAGACACAACTAAGAGACTGAACTGAACTGAACTAAAACATTCACTCTGTTTTCCTTAACACTGTATGCTATTATATGTGATTACTGTCAGCTTTGGTATTTTAAACCTTTTATGGTAATTGTTATTTAGCTGATGGCTGCTCTAGCATAGTTTTTATATCATACTTTTTATCAGTTAATTAAATATTATCTCCCCCTCCAATATGAGGAAACCAAGAGAATGTTTTTCCATGATCCAGCAGATGTTGGCAATTTGATCTCTGGTTCCTCTGCCTTTTCTAAAACCAGCTTGAACATCAGGAAGTTCACGGTTCACATATTGCTGAAGCCTGGCAAGAGAGTTCCAGAAAAACATCTATTTCTGCTTTATTGACTATGCCAAAGCCTTTGACTGTGTGGATCACAATAAACTGTGGAAAATTCTGAAAGAGATGGGAATATCAGACCACCTGATCTACCTCTTGAGAAATTTGTATGCAGTCAGGAAGCAACAGTTAGAACTGGACATGGAACAATAGACTGGTTCCAGATAGCAAAAGAAGTACGTCAAGTCTGTATATTGTCACCCTGTTTATTTAACTTATATGCAGAGTACCTCATGAGAAACGCTGAGCTGGAAGAAGCACAAGCTGGAATCAAGATTGCCGCAAGAAATTTCAATAACGTCAGATATGCAGATGACACCACCCTTATGGCAGAAAGTGAAGAGGAACTCAAAAGCCTCTTGATGACAGTGAAAGTGGAGAGTGAAAAAGTTGGCTTAAAGCTCAACATTCAGAAAACAAAGGTCATGGCATACGGTCCCATCACTTCATGGGAAATAGATGGGGAAACAGTGGAAACAGTGTCAGACTTTATTTTTCTGGGCTCCAAAATCACTGCAGATGGTGACTGCAGCCATGAAATTAAAAGACGTTTACTCCTTGGAAGGAACGTTATGACCAACCTAGATAGCATATTGAAAAGCAGAGACATTACTTTGCCAACAAAGGTTCGTCTAGTCAAGGCTGTGGTTTTTCCTGTAGTCATGTATGGATGTGAGAGTTGGACTGTGAAGAAGGCTGAGCGCTGAAGAATTGATGCTTTTGACTTCTGGTGTTGGAGAAGACTCTTGAGAGTCCCTTGGACTGCAAGGAGATCCAACCAGTCCATTCTGAAGGAGATCAGCCCTGGGATTTCTTTGGAAGGACTGATGCTAAAGCTGAAACTCCAATACTTTGGCCACCTCATGCAAAGAGTTGACTCATTGGAAAAGACTCTGGATTGGGGGCAGGAGGAGAAGGGGATGACAGAGGATGAGATGGCTGGATGGCATCACTGACTCGATGGACGTGAGTCTGAGTGAACTCCGGGAGTTGGTGATGGACAGGGAGGCCTGGCATGCTGAGATTCATGGGGCCGCAAAGAGTCAGACAGGACTGAGCGGACTGATCTGATCTGATCTGATCTGAAGAGAATGTTATAGGACTATAATATTATCTAAGACATTCACATACCAAGAGAACAGTTTGGAGCAGACGATGTTTTCAGCACATAATGAAAATTATTCTTCCTACAGGAAGAAAAACTCTCCTTAGTGTTAATAATTATTGTTGTTGTTCAGTCTCTAAGTTGTGCCCAACTCTTTGCCATCCCATGACTATAGTACACCATGCTCAGGTGGCCAAAATATTGGAGCTTCAGCTTCAACATCAGTGCTTCCAAAGAATATTCAGAGTTGATTTCTTTAGAACTGACTGCTTTAATCTCTTTTTATTCAAGGGACTCTCAAGAGTCTTCTCCAGCACCATGACATGAAAGTATCAATTCTTCAGTGCTCAGCCTTCATTATGGTCTGTTATATTAAACTCTGTCACTGTTTCAAAAATTTCCCCATCTATCTGCCATGAAATGATGGGACCAGATGGCATGATCTTCGTTTTTGAATGTTGAGTTTTAAGCCAGTTTTTTTCACTCTCCTCTTTCACCCTCATTAAGAGGCTCTATAGTTCCTCTTTACTTTCTGCCATTACAGTGGTATCATCTACATATTTGAAGATGATTATTGATTTTTCTCCTGGCAGTGTTGATTCCAGCTTGTGATTCACGCAGTCTGACATTTCACATGACGTACTCTGCATATAAGTTAAATAAGCAGGGTGACAATATACAACTGTACTCCTTCCAAATTTATAACCAGTCCATTGTTACATGTCCCGTTCTAACTGTTGCTTCATGACCTGCATACAGGTTTCTCAGAAGGCAGGTAAGTGGTCTGGTGTTCCTATGTCTTTAACAATTTTCCACAGGTTTTTGTGATCCATACAGTCAAAGGCGTTAGCAAAGTCAATGAAGCAGAAGTAGATACTTTTCTGGAATTCCCTTGCTTTCTCTAATATCCAGTGAGTGTTGGCACCTTGATCTCTGGTTCTTCTGCCTTTTCTAAGTCCAGCTGGTACATCTGGATGTTCTTGGTTCAAGTAGTGTTGAAGCCAGGTGTGAAGGATTTTGAGAATAACTTTGCTAGCATGTGAAATGAGTACAATTGTACAGTAGTTCAGACATTCTTTGGCATTGCCCTTCCATAGGACTGGAATGAAAACTGGCCTTTTCAGTCCTGTGGCCATAGCTGAGTTTTCTAAATTTGCTGACATACTGAGGGCAGACTTTAACAACATCATATTTTAAGATTTGAAATAGCTCAACTGGAATTCCATCAGCTCCACTAGCTGTGTTCCTAAGGCCCACTTGCTTTCACACTCCAGGATGTCTGGCTCTAGATGAGTAACCACACTATTGTGATTATCCACGTCACTAAGACTTTTTAATGTAATTTTTATCTGTGGTCTTGCCACCTTATCTTAGTCCCCGGTGCTTCTGCTAGGTCCTTACTATTTCTGTCCTTTATCCTGCCCATCCTTTCATGAAATATTCCCTTGATATCTCTAACTTTTTTTAAGAGATTTCTAGTCTTTCCCATTCTAGTGTTTTCCTCTGTTTCTTTGTTTGTTCACCTAAGAAAGTTTTCTTCTCTCTCCTTGCTATTCTTTGCAACTCTGCATTCAGTTGGGTCTAACTTTCCCTTTCTCCCTTGTCTTTTGTTTCTCTTCTTTTCTCAGCTATTTGTAAGGCCTCCTCAGACAACCACTTTACCTTCTTGTATTTCTTTTTCTTGACCTTAAAATAATCTTTATCAAAGGTAAAACTTTTATGTTGACAGCACCTGACTTGACACAAAAACTTATGATTTATGTCTCAGTAGATATATTAATAAAATGAGCTTCCCAGGTAGCACAATGGTAAAGAATCTGCCTGCCAATGCAGGAGATGCAAGAGACATGAGTTCTATCCTTGACTCAGAAAGATACCCTGGAGTAGGAAATGGCAACCCACTCTAGTATTCTTGCCGGTAAAATTCCGTAGACAGAGGAGCCTCGAGGGCTACATTCCATATGATCACAAAGAATAGGATACAGTGAGCAACTGAGCATGAACATACAAGATACAAAACACCAGAGAAAGCAAGCCAGGTTTGTTTTCTCAAATTTACGTCTTGGGGAAAGTGAAAAAGACTCTTATTATAGAGTTAGTCACAGACTGATGATGTATTTCTTTGAGCTCTGATGTAAACTGACACTATACATCTATGTAACTTAGGCAAATCATTTTTTTCCCTCTAACTTTGATATCTTACATAAAATGTGAATAATTATATCCTATTTAGGGCTGATGTGTTAGTATGTAGCAAGCTAACATTTATTGACATATTAGTGTGTACTCAAAAAATGTGACTTATTATTATGATATATTTTAATATTGAATATCATTAATTTTCACACAGTAAGAGAAATGGGAAGTACCATATCTAAACAGGGACATCAGCATAGCAAATATTTTATTTATGCAAAATTTCATTTATGGGAAGAAAGTTCTCTTTTCTACCATGTTTTATTAGGGTCACAAGTCTAAGTGTAGTTGCCTGAGGTTAATTAGCATATTGTTATACTAGGAGATATTTGAATTCCTCAATGTCAGTCAATAATATTTCATTCCTAAATATAAAGTGAAAGTCACTCAGTTGTGTCCTACTCTTTGTGACCCTACGGACTGTTAGGCCATGGAATTCTCCAGACAAGAATACTGGAGTGGGTAGCCTTTTCCTTCTCCAGGAGATCTTTCCAACCCAGGGATCTATCCCAGGTCGAACCCAGGTCTCCCGCATTGCAGGCAGATTCTTTACCAGCTGAGCCACAAGGGAAACCCAAGCATACTGAAATAAGTGGCCCATCCCTTTTCCAGTGGATCTTCCCAACCCAGGAATCAAACCGGGGTCTCTTGCATTGCAGGCAACTGAGCTATCAGGAAAGCCCTCCTAAATATAAAAGTAACTTAAAAATTAAAGTTATAACTAGATGACCACATTTTAAACTCACTGCTCACATATTAATATAGGCAGCAGCATGTCATAATGAATTAATTTAAAATCTACTTTTCACTAAAAGAGATCATAATTATCAGCAGTGAGATCAACAGGATACTAAAAACATAATTTTTCTTTCATAATAAAATTAATTTTATCATAATTGAATAAATAATGTTTAAATTCAAAGTGCACATGTGAATCTTGGTTTAAAATGGCATTTAAATGGCAACCTATGCACAAGGGCCTTTGTGACTCAGATGGTAAAGAATCTGCCTCAGTGCAGGAGATCCAGGTTCAATTACTAACTGTAGGTGTTTTCGTTTTTAAAACAAAACAATGTGAGAAATATGTATATTCTTTTTGTACTTCCCCTATTCATCCAGAAATTTAATTTCCCAGAAAACAAGAAATACATTTTGTATATCGATTGATTGATTTGGTTAGGAGTAGACACTGGTGCTGTCTCAATAACCTCTATGGTTAAGGGTTAATCTCACAAGTCCAGCCCCATGGGGAAGGAAGAAGTGGCAAGAACCCTGGTGAAGAGGTTTTTATGCATTCTATTGGTCAAAGTGTGAGAGTTCCAAATGATTGAATATAAGACATGAGGCAATTCCACACTAGAAAAATCTAGATACATGTTTTCTAAATATTGAGACTTGACTAAAAGTTATGCTTATCTGCTTTCCTTTAAACTTTGACATGAGAGCAGGTTTGATGAAGCCTTAGAAAACAGTGAGCATAAACAAGGGAAATTCTCAAGATGTCTTTTGGCAAGCAGATCTAACTTCAGGCTATGATGAGCTAACAAAATAAAATAAATTTTTTTAAAGGGATAGCATTAAAAATACTGACTCACAAGAGAAAAGAGAAATCCTTCTGAAGAATCTGAGGAGGAGTATAGATTTGAAAAGTAAACTTATTAATATAAAAACATTTTTGTAAGCCTCTGTGGTATCTAATAGTGTCTATGACCAGAAACTGGAAGTGTTTCTGACATTAACTTGACATTTAGCCATGAAAGATTCTAATTATGAATAGTTTATAAAATGTTTGGCTGAAAGTTATTATTGAAGGACTGAATACCAATAATGGGAAGTTACTGGTGTATAGAAAATATTGACTGTAAAAATTAATAAATAGAATCTCAATTAAAATAGAGCCAGGAGGCCAGAAAGGAGAGCTCTCATGCCCAAAATGATAGTAAAGCTCAAGAGGAAGAAGAAAGACTTCATCTTCTTTCTTGGCTCAGCCAACAAGAAACTATCACAACTTAGCCAATGAAAAGCCATGAACCCTTCATTTACTGTAGTCCTCCCAACTTCCTTTTCTCCCCTATAAAAGAGATCTCCTCTCCATTTTTGGGGGGAACTTGCATAAAACCAAGCACCAACTGCAAGGTTTTTTCAGGGTAGTTAGTTATTGCCAAAATTGGATTCTAAATTTCTCTCTTATGACCAAACCTCTCTATGTTTTATTCAACAACAGCAACCCTGACCTGATTTTGTGGTTAAAAACTGGATGATACAATCTTTAAGGCCTTGAAGAAGAGTCCGATGAACTCACCTGCTCTAGGGCATCTCAATGATCAGATTCCCTTTTTTTCTTTTTGTATACGAAAAGAAAACAAATGTCCTTCGGGTGGTCACTCAAAAACATAGGGACCATCATTTACCCATAGGATACTATAGCCAGCAACTAGACCCAGTGACCTTGGGATACACCTCTTGCTTTTAAGCCATTACTACCACAGCCATTTTGGTTAAGGCTACTGAGAACATTGTTGTGGGATTTCTCCCTAACAATTTTTGTATCTCATGCTATAGTGGCTCTCCTGAATTCCCATCATACTTAACATTTCTCCACTAGTCAGCTCATCTCTTATGAAATCTTTTAAAACTACTCCTCACATAATTCTCTCATGCTGTAGTAATCTTAACCTTGCTACTCTTCTTCCCTCTGTCACTGACAAAATCCCTCACAACTGCCTAATACTGATGGATCACCTCCTGACTTTTCATGATGACCTGCAGGAAATTCCTTTGAGTAACACTGAAGTCTCATGGTTCACCAGTGATTCTTGTTTAAATGGTGACAATGGCAAATATTTTACAGAGTATGCTACTGGAACACATTTTGGTACTGTTGAGGCAGCATCTTCACCTATGTCTACTTGAGCCTAACAGACTGAATCATATGCTTTTACATGGGCTTGTACTTCAGCCAAGGGCAAATTTGTCAATATTTATACTGAGAGTAGATATGCTTTCAGAGTAGCTCATGATTTTGGAATGTTGTGGAAGCAATGTGACTTCTTTACTTCCAGAAAAAATAAAACAAAAAATGTTCCTTATGTTCAGAAATTACTGAATGCAATATTTTTACTTGCCGCTTTAGCTATTACTAAGATTCCGGGGAATTCTAAACTTGACTGTCCGGAAGTTAGAGGAAATCACCCTGCTGACATTTTTACAGGGGCTGCTTTCCTTAAAGGAACCAATGACAGCCAAACTGCTGTCATGGTCAAAAGTGATATTTTCCCAAATCATAAGTTATAAACTGGCTAGAAAAGCCCAACAATTGGCTTCAGGGAAGGAAAAAACAGAATGAAAATTCAACAATTGTTGTTTGATCAAAAGAGAAGGCTCTGGCTTGGATCAAATTACAATCCAGTCTTTCTGTAGACTCTCAAATTTTCACTCCTCACCATTGAACATGCATTAAAACACCAGTTTACTGACAAAATAATAACATTCATGAATCAATGAGTGGGGAAACATTATCAAGGCTACAAAAAGTGCTCACTTCATGTGTCCCACTGTCCAAAATACAACCCAGGGTAGCCTGTCCGTATTGCTTCTGAACATTTTAAACTTCCTAATTTTGGGCTTCCCAGATGGTTCAGAGGTTAAAGCATCTGCCTGCAATGTGGGAGATCTGGGTTTGATCCCTGGGTGAGGAAGATCTCCTGGAGAAGGAAATGGCAACCCACTCCAGTAATCTTGCCTGGAGAATCCCACGGATGGAGGAGCCTGGTGGGCTACAGTCCACGGAATCACAAAGAGTCGGACACTACTGAACGACTTCACTTGACTAATGGGTCATTTGAGGTCTGGTAAGTGGATTTCATACAACTTACTCTGTCTTATGTATATAAATAAGTTTAGTCAGTGTCTGTATGTTTTTACACTGGACTGAACCCTGTAGCAAAGTCATTCTGAAAACAAAATTATCCCTACCCAGGGATTCCTTTCAAATTTCATAATGATCCAGGAACCCATTTTACTGATCAGTTACTTTAACACGTCTGTGCTATTTGACCACTTTTGCAACATTTCCACTGCATTTACCACCCTTAATCCTCTGGTTTAGTTGAATGCACTAATGTCTCTATTATGACTCAATTAGCAAAGTATGTGAGGTCCTCCAACTACCTTGGCCAAAAAGCATTGCAATTGGCTTTTCTATACCTTAGATCCACTCTTTTGGAATTCATAAACTTTCACCCTTTGTGATAGCCACAGGACTCCCATGCACTTGACTCCTGTCTCTTCTGACCCACAACTGATAAAAGGAAAGATACTCCAATATTACAAAAGTCTAATAGCTTCTATTTTTTTCAAAAAATCATGTTTTGGTTGAGCAATCTTTTCACAGTACACTCTCAGGAAATGAAGATCTTAAGTATAATACTTTGCAAACTGGAAATTTTACCAATTGGAAAAGCTACCTACAGAAGGCTCTCTTCAATCTCATTGGAAAGACCCCTATCAGGTACTGCTAACCAATTGCAATACTGCCAAACTATAAGGAACAGACTCTTGGATTCATAGGATACACGAAGTCCTGACTAACAGGCATATCATCTGGTTAACTGGAAGAAAAGGTTTCCCAGAATTGAAGGGAACAACATCTGATGAGACAACTTTCCTCAGATATCCAGACCAGGCCTTTTGGAAGTTCACCTGCCAAACCTTTGATTAGATGACTATGATCTTGAAAACAAATGGGCTTTAAATAAAAAGTACCTGAGAGCTCTCCCTTCTACCACTCCTTTTTACTTAAATATGATCTCAAAAGATCCATGCATTTTCCCTTTGACAAGGAATACTACACTTAGGAAAGATTCTTCCTGGCATTGAGGGGCAAAAAGCCACTGAAACTGGAAAAACCTGACTCTTAACCAGCCATGCTTTTAGAGAAAGACCTTGCTCAAAAAAGGGAAGTGTAGAAATTAATAAACAGAAGCCTCAGTTAAAATAGAGTCAGAAGGACAGAAATAGGAGCTCTAACACCCTGAAACTATAACAAAACCTAACATGAAGAAGAAAGACTTCCTCTTTTTCCTTGGCAAAAGTTCAGCCAATAAGAGACTGTCATAACTCAGCCAGTGAAAAACCATGGACTCTATTTACTTTAGCCCTCCCAACTTCCTTTCCCCCACTATAAAAAAAAGCCACTTCTCCAGTTTTTGTGGGTGACTTGCATGTGACTTGCCATGATTTGTGTTTGTTTGGTCGCTGAGTCCTGTCTGACTCTTTTCAACCCCATGGACGGTAGCCCGTCAGGCTCTTCTGTCCATGGGATTACCCAGGCAAGAATGCTGCCATTTCCTTCTCCATTGCCATGACTGAAGACCCTGGATTGCAATTCTATGCTGATCTTGAATAAATCCATTTCATGCTGTAGAAGTAACTGGCAGGTATTTATTTTAGGTCAACGGGATGATTATTTTTTTACTTAGGGAATGATCTCAGTTATTACCTAGGATTAGTTGTAAAATTTCTACTAACTCCAACCGATTTCAACTCCATTTTCTTTGAAATAATTTCTTAGAAATTCTCAGTGTTGTGGAGTAAACTGTATCCCCTCCCAATTAATTTTGTTGAAGCTAAAACCCCTAATGTTGGAGATAGGGACTTAAAAGAGGTTATTAAGGTTAAATGAGGTAATAAGTGTGGGTCCTTAATCTGATGTCTTTCTGCAGAGAAAAAGAAGCTTCAGGGATGCTCATATACAGAGACAAGACTGTGGTAGAAACCATGAGAATGTGATCATCTGCAAGCCAATAAGAGAGCCTCAAGAGAAACCAAACATGCCAACACCTAGATATTGAACTTCCAGCATCCAGAACCATGAGAAAATTAACTTTTGTTATTGAAGCCTCACAATCTGTGATTCTTTTTTTTATGGTAGCCTTAGCAGAATAATACAGTTGGATTGAGTTAGTTCTCAGAGCTTGACTCTAAATAAAAACTGAAAAGAAAATTTTCTAAGAATTTTATAAAGGTATTTTAAATATTATCTCATTTTAACCATTATCTTGTTAATAAATAGACCATTTCTTTTTGTAAAATTAAAACAAATATATTTTCATTTGCTGAAGAGCTATTATTTAAATAAAATAGTTATTGTATGTCAGGTTAAATTAAAATGAATCAAAAAACCTTCCTTAGATTATTTTAACTTGAAGTATAAATCTACCTCTAAAGGATCTATGCTATCTGCCTGATAGCATTATGAAGATGAATAGCATCATATTAAGCCATTAAACATAGAAGTTAAAAAAATCCTATGATTAATAACTGTTAGTTCAGGAACCACACACTACTCTTTCTGGAAGCAGAGACTGGCTCATATGTCAACTTAACCTGTTTGTCTTACTAATCATCAAATCTTCAGTTGCCACTGTCACAAAACTATACATTCCAGATAGAAATTACTCTAAAATCTACAAAATGAAGTAAGTGCTAACATTCCTAAAAAAGCCTTCATTGTAAGAGAATTAAAAATCGTTTTCATGTAGTGCTCAAAATTAATCTGTTGATATTTCATATGTTTAAAGACTGCATCTTGGCCAGATGAATTTAAAGAGAAGTTTCTGTCTTTTGCATCAAGAATCAGTCTGATTAAAAGACTCATTTAATGAACTAATTCTGGAATAAATGGAATTTCTTTCATGAGCTTATTGACATACTCATCATGCATATCTTGGGCAACTCTTCTTTAATGAATCACTGTTTTTTCAAAGTGTAAAAATTACACTATAATGAAGCTGTTTGAAGGTAGAGCGCAATAGGCTAATGGTCATAATTATGTTTCTTCTTTTGAATTTTTTTGAAAGGAAAGAATTGGATCAATAGGGAGAGGCAGCTGTCCTTACAGTGAAGATCACTGTAGATGATTATTCTTTGCTAAGTTTCACCTATTTGTCTACAGCCACAAACAAAGCTCAGGACAGGCTAAACAATTTTTTTAAAAATTCGTTAAAAAGATATATTGTATGTATCCTAAAAATATATAACATCCCTTCTATGCAGAATCTAAAATGAAATGAGACAAATGAACTTATTTACAAAACAGACTTACAGGGAACAAACTTATGGTTGCCAACCAGGGAAGAATAGGAGTAAGAGATAGTTAGGGAGTTTGGGATGATACATACACACTGCTATATTTTAAATGGATAACCAACAAGATCCTGTCCATAGCACAGAAAACTCTGCTCAACTTTATGTGGCAGCCTGGAGAGGAGGGAAGTTTGGGGAAGAAGGGATACATGTATATGTATGGCTGAGTCCCTTTGCTGTTCACCTGACTATCACAACATTGTTAATCAGCTTTGCTCTAATATAAGATAAAACATTTAAAAAAGGGGGATACACTGAAAGAAAAGTGAAAGTGAAGTTGCTCAGTCGTGTCCGACTCTTTGCGGGCCCATGGAGTTGTAGCCTACCAGGCTCCTCCGTCCATGGAATTTTCCAGGCAACAGTATACAAGTGGGTTGCAATTTCCTTCTCCAGAGGATCTTCCTGACCCAGGAATCGAACCTGGGTCTCCTGAATTGTAGACAGATGGTTTACCATATGAGCCACCAGGGGAGAAAGCAGATATGAATTCTTATAAAATACTGGCTGGAGGAAGCCAAATCATTATGGGCCTCGTGCAACTTAATTTGAAATCTAAACTTGGCAGGAGATAACATTAATTTACATTTCAGGAGTACATATGTTTGAGTGGTATCTTGAGTGAAAAGAAAGAATTTTGAAATGTACACAGAAGTGATATAAGAGAGTAGAGGTGTGGGGAAAGGCTAATGTTCAGAAAAGAAGATGAAAGAAAGATAATTTCTAGTATCCAGTCTTGGATTATTTACACATAAATACAAGTAGCAATACATGTCTTAAAGTTTATTCTAAGTAGGCCTAACATATCAGAGGGAATTCCAGCTAGCTCAAATGGTGAAGAATCTGCCTGCAATGCAGGAGACCTGGGTTCAATCCCTGAGTCAGGAAGATCCCCTGGAGAAGAAAATGGCAACCCTCTCCAGTATTCTTGCCTGGAAAATCCCATCCATGGACAGAGGAACCTGGTGGGCTACAGTCCCTAGGGTAGCAAAGAGTTGGACATGACTGAGCGACTTCAACATATCAGAATATTGATTCAATATTCTGGGTTTTGAGAAAGGATTAAGTTAAGAGATCGAACCCAGAACTCCCACATTGTAGGTGGATTCTTTACCATGTGAACCACCAGGGAAGCCACAGAATACTAGAGTGGGTAGCCTATCCCTTCTCCAGGGGTTGCCATCCCTTCCTGACCCAGGAATTGAACTGAGGTCTTGTGTATTGCAGGCAGATTCTTTACCAGCTGAGCTACCAGAGAAACCCCAACTTATCAGAATATTGATGCAATATTCTGGGTTTTGAGAGAGGATTACGTTAATGATTTCAAAGTTAATTGAGAATTTCCTCTGAACACTCTAAAGGGAGGGTATCTGTAAATGCTGACTAACAAGAATTTACATGTTACCTTTCTTAGATAGAACTATCTGAGCCATGAATAGATTAATCCTTAGGTACACATAATTGATGCTTTTGAACTGTGGTGTTGGAGAAGACTCTTGAGAGTCCCTTGGACTGCAAGGAGATCCAACCAGTCCATTCTGAAGGAGATCAGCCCTGGGATTTCTTTGGAAGGAATGATGCTAAAGCTGAAACTCCAGTACTTTGGCCACCTCATGCGAAGAGTTGACTCACTGGAAAAGACTCTGATGCTGGGAGGGATTGGGGGCAGGAGGAGAAGGGGATGACAGAGGATGAGATGGCTGGATGGCATCACTGACTCGATGGACGTGAGTCTGAGTGAACTCCGGGAGTTGGTGATAAACAGGGAGGCCTGGCGTGCTGTGATTCATGGGGTCGCAAAGCGTTGGAGACGACTGAGCGACTGATCTGATACATAGATCAGTAGCAGTACCCTCCATGTGGAAGTAGCTCTATTTATTTTTTTCCCATTTGAAAATAACTTCATTAGGAACTATCACATACCTCCTTATTACCAGGTAATGCGTGTAAAAGCCCAAGGTACCTTAAATCAGCTAAGTAATCCTGTAGTTCACTTACAATTTTCATAATTTCAAACACTTTGAAACCTACTCTTGGCTCTATACTGTTTATCTTAATTATATCTAAATGAACTTTTCCATCATTATTCTTGTGGCTGAAATCTTGTTAGGTTACAAAAACTTCTGGATACTAAGTTATATTATCAATAACTCCCCAAATTTCTAATTTTGTCTCTACCTTAGAACTTGAAGCAATTTCTTACTATGTGCCCAGCATCATGATAGATCCTATAGGGAGGATAATAAAATGAATAATCCTCACCATGACTTACATTCAATTTTGATTCTTTGTTTATATTAAGAGCATTAAACTATACTTCAGGAAAAAATGAATGATATTAAATAATGCTATGTAATTTCTACCTTGCAATTGCTCAGTTACAGAAGACTTGAGATCTTTCTGACCCCAGAAAGATCTCTTTTTCAGAATTAGAGAAACAATATAAAACATGACTTTTGGAAGTATAAGCATTGTGAATTTATTATTGTTTAAATATCATATTTTTAATAATATAAAAAAGTCAATGTGGTACAAAAATTTACTGTATAGAGGACACTTAATACTGAAAAAGTGATATGTCTTGATTACATTCAATAATAGGTCAGATATAGAGACTAGAAAAATATCTCCTAGCTCCAATTCCTTTGGGTTTCCCTATGTTGCCTCTGGGAATTTAGCCTAGGTATGCAAAATCCTGTGAAATGAGTTAATGACATCCTCAAGATAAAGTATGAACACCCAATTATACACACAAGTGATCAAAGGATCTTTATTATTGAGACTTCAGTTGCAAATTATTATTTTTAGACTAATATATTTGCATGTAATTTCAAGCAAATTTAAAAATCAGTGACTCAAAAGAATTATATTTAGTGAACAAGGTGAGCTTTATCTTTGTTTTTATCTACTTCATCAGTGTTTGAATGATACTCTTGCTAAAACATCCATCTTTAACTTGTGTAATAAATTATGTATTTTCTCAATCTTTTTTCAAGGTAAATACTTATTGCTTACTCAATTTCTTAAGGCCTTGGGGCTACATAAGGGCCAACTTGCTATACAAAAAGAGAAAAGTAAAATAAAATGGCAATTGAGAGATCTCCTTTCAACAGGAGGCTTCCCTAGTGACTCAGATGGTGGCCTATAGACAGAGTGGATACCAAGACTCTAAGCACATGTGTGTCCCCTACCATCGACATATCAGGATTTGAAGAGCAATTTCAGAAACATTTGATAGAACCAATTTTTTTTTTAAATAGAAAATATCAATTGTACTATTTATTTGATCAGGTTTGCACTGAAACTGCATGAGAGATTTTGTAGCAATAGGTACACTGAAATTTAATATACATCAGCATGTTAGGTGATCCCAGTTAATGGACAATGGATAGGTCATGAATCCAAAGTGGAGTAGTTTTTTGACGTCTGGATTTAATAGTATGTGACAACATGTTTTAGGGCATCATGAAAGAAGATTTTTCAAACCTGTGAACAATAGCAATAATCTTGGAGTAAACAGCAAAAAAATGCTTTGTTAATTTCCAAGTTAAACATAAAAGAAGTTGTCCAGAAGAATATGAGGAAAAATTAAATTTATACCAAGAATTAAGTGTTGCTTATAGATAAAAGGGACATGGGCATAGGTAGTTTGAGGGCATTTCATAGAATAGTCAGCACAAATGTTTTAAAGAAAAATGCATACTAACTCTGTGACAACAGATTACTATTTTTTTTCTTTTAATCAGCCTTTTTATTTGCCTGCTTCTCAGTGTTTCATTTAAAAATAATCAGTTGTATCAAAAAACCATAAGGATCCATCTAGTCCTACAAAGAATAGCAAGGTGAGATAAGAAAGCCTTCCTCAGTGATCAATGCAAAGAAATAGAGGAAAGCAATAGAATAGGAAAGACTAGAGATCTCTTCAAGAAAATTAGAGATACTAAGGGACTATTTCATGCAAAGATTGGCTCAATAAAGGACAGAAATGGTATGGACCTAACAGAAGCAGAAGATATTAAGAGGTGGCAAGAATACACAGAAGAACTGTACAAAAAAAGATCTTCATGACCCAGACAATCATGATGGTGTTATCACTCACCTAGAGTCAGACATCCTGGAATGAAAAGGCAAATGGGCCTTAGGAAGCATCACTAAGAACAAACTAGTGAAGGTGATGGAATCCCAGTTAAGCTATTTTTATCCTAAAAGACGATGCTGTGAAAATGCTGCACTCAATATACCAGCAAATTTGGAAAACTCAGCAGTGGCCACAGGACTGGAAAAGGTTAGTTTTCATTCCAATCCCAAAGAAGGGCAATGCCAAAGAATACTCAAACTACTGCAAAATTGCACTCATCTCACAGGCAAGCAAAGTAATGCTCAAAATTCTCCAAGCCAGGCTTCAACGATACGTGAACCATGAATTTCCAGATGTTCAAGCTAGATTTAGAAAAGGTAGAGGAAACCAGAGATCAAATTGCCAACATCCGTTGGATCATAGACAAAGCAAGAGAATTTTAGAAAACCATCTACTTCTGCTTTATTAGTTACTCCAAAGTCTTCAACTGTGTAGATCACAACAAACTGTGGAAAATTCTGAAAGAGATGGGAATACTAGACCACCTGACTTGCCTCTTGAGAAACCTGTATGCAGGTCAGGAAGCAACAGTTAGAACTGGACATGGAACAACAGACTGGTTCCAAATCAGGAAAGGAGTATTTCAAGGCTTTATATTGTCACCCTGCTTATTTAACTTTTAAACAGAGTACATCTTGGAAATGCCGGGCTGGATGAAGCACAAGCTGGAATCAAGATTGCTGGGAGAAATATCAATAACCTCAGACTGATTCCAAATAGGAAAAGAAGTATGTCAAGGCTATATATCATCACCCTGCTTATTTAACTTATATGCAGAGTAGATCATGAGAAATGCTGGGCTGGAGGAAGCACAAGCTGGAATCAAGATTGCCAAGAGAAATATCAATAACCTCAGATATGCAGATGACACTACCCTTATGGCAGAAAGTGAAGGGCCTCTTGAGGAAAGTGAAAGAGGAGAGTGAAAAATGTTGGTTTAAAACTCAACATTCAGAAAACTAAGATCATGGCAACTGGTCCCATAACTTCATGGCAAATAGATGGGGAAACAGTGGAAACAGTGGCTGACTTTATTTTTCTGGGCTCCAAAATCACTGCTGATGGTAATTGCAGCCATGAAATTAAAAGATGCTTACTCCTTGGAAGGAAAGTTATGACTAACCTAGACAGCATGTTAAAAAGCAGACACATTAGTTCAACAAAGTTGAACTTATCAACAAAGTTCCATCTAATCAAGGCTATGGTTTTTCCAGTGGTCATGTATGGATGTGAGAGTTGGACTATAAATAAAGCTGATTGCTGAAGAATTGATGTTTTTGAACTGTGATGTTGGAGAAGACTCTTGAGAGTCCCTTGGACTGCAAAGTGATCTAACCAGTCCATCCTAAAGGAGATCAGTTCTAAGTATTCATTGAAAGGACTGATGTTGAAGCTGAAACTTCAAAATTTTGGCCATCTGATGTGAAGAACTGACTCATTAGAAAAGACTCTGAAGCTGGGAAAGATTGAAGGTAGGAGGAGAAAGGGATGACATTGGATGAGATGGTTGGATGGCATCACCGACCTGATGGACATGAGTTTGAGAAAGCTCTGGGAGTTGGTGACTGACATGGAGGCCTGGCATGCTGCCGTCAGTGGGGTCACAAAGAGTCGGACACAACTGAGCAAATGAACTAAACTGGAGTCCTACAAAGCTATAAATTATTAGAAAACTGAATATAGGACTGCTTAAAGCTCTGTGCTCAGAAATGGCCCACAAGATTTTCAAGCATCAGATCTGTAACAGAGAGAATAAAAATTACAATTTATATTATATTTAGTTGGGACTTGTAAGAGAAAAAAATAACTCTTCCCTGTTCACTATTGAAAATTTTTGAAGATGCAGTTAACCTTCAAAGCAGTAATAGAGAATGATAGAATTAATAATAGAGTGTTAGAGAGTTGTTCTGGCTACAAGTATATACCTTTTCAAACTAGGCACTAGAAAATTTGAACCAAAAATTTAGTCTTATTCTTTTTAATTTAATATGTCTTTATAAACAAACACACTTGTTTGTCTTTATGTTCATTGCATGTTTTTTCCCTCAGAATATATTTGAATTTCAGCTATTGTGTTTCAAGCTACATGTATGTATGTATATATGTTTGTGTATATTCACATACAATTCCACCAAATATTCTATGAAATATCAGGTAGAATATGAGAATTTATAAAAGCATACAGTGTCATTTTCCCCCAGTAAAGGAAACACAGAAACTATTTTAATAGGATATGTTGAGGAATATATTTATGATTTCGCTGAAAGATAAATTCTAAGATCTGCTATGGTTCAGAAAACTTGCTCTTTTGACAGTAAACTACATTCTAAAATATTTTGTGGTTTTATGTGTATGCATGCATTAGTGTTTCTAGTGATATGGCAGTCTTTGTGTCACAGGATCCTTTATTTAACGTCCAAAGGCTTTGGAAAAAAATTGATAGAAAATAGGGAATAATAACTTTTCCAGAAATATTTAACTAAGATAGGCACACTGTATAAAATGGAATCCCAAATGATTTAAATTTAATTTGTTACTAATTATATAGCAGTAAATGTGAAAAACAAATTTATATGTGAGATAATAAAGAATAATAAATTCAGCATGGCCATGATTTGTATTTATAGATAGGCAGGTCTCTTGCTTAAAGTCTAATTAAAAGTGTAGCCAAATTTGATTTAAAAGCTCTGGATATGCCCAGTGAGGTCATTTTTACCTTTGGCAGTTGATGGTTACTGTTTACTGGAATTTCTCTTACCTCAGGTGATATTCGGTATCATACAGAAAAACATTTGACAGAGAAGTGTTGAACTTTGACCTGGAGGGTTTGGTTTCTCTAAAACTGAAGCCTAAAACAGTAAAAGTACATCTAAAGGCTTTCTTGAGTTATTGTTGCCAGGTCTACTTCCCAGACTCATTGAATCATAGCACCCATTTTCTTTAAATCCAGGATCTGTTTCTCACTGGCAGACATATTTAGATTCAACAGATTAAAAGCTACCAGTTATCTGTGTTGCATTTCCCTTTGTCTTATATCTAGTCTCCGAGACAGCAAAGAACTTTTAGTCACAGCCAGGAACTTCCTGTAAAATACAGTAAATGACTGTGTTTTCCTCCTATGCCACACCCTTTATTCTTTCTAGGTGCTGGGCATTTCTCCGTTACTTTAGGTCACTTAAATAGAAGTCAATAAATGTAAATGTGTTTTCATTTATTTTCAATAACTAGTAGACATATAAATAATATAACATTAAATATATTAGCAAGACTTTACATTAAGCAAACACGCCACACAGTGGAAAGGCTTGTCCTGTTGCCGCTGCTGAGTCATTTCAACCATGTCTGACTCTTTGCAACCCTATGATCTGCCGCCTTGTCAGGTTCCTCTGTCCACGGAATTTTCTAGGCAAGAGTACAAGAGTGGGTTGTACCATGCCCTCCTCCAATGGATCTTCCTGATCCAGGGATTGAACCCAGGTCTCCTGCATTACAGGTGGATTCGTTACTGCTGAACCACCAGGGAAACCCAAGGCTTGCACATCTGGCCATTTTTAAGTATATTGTGACTGACGCGTTAATACAGACAGAAAATTAGATAATCTGGGAAAGTTATAAATATGGGCAATTTAGGAAAAACTGGCTTGAAGTTAAAAACTAGCAAAATTATAATCCTGACAGGTATAAATGAACTGTGGCATAGGCTGATTGGAAATTTCACTTTGATGTGTTCATGCTTGGGTCTGCATAATTTGGAAAGAGGGAAAATTTTATCAAAACTGATCTATTCCATAAAAAGATTAACTTGTTTTGAAAAGAAGATTAAGGAGGACTTGGGAGATAGGATAGAAGATAAAATGAAACAATAATAAAAGTATCTAAAGAAAAGAAACAGGGCTTTCTATTAGGGGAGAAGGGTGCTTTTTTTTTTTTTTTTTAATTCCTACAGAGGGGAAATCCACACCCTAATGACTATTAGAATTAATCTGGAGTCTAATGAACTCTGCTGAGATTTGGTGGAGGGGTTTGATTCTTAATTGTAAGTATAGATCTATCCCACTAAATGAGCTTTTTTGATATGATAAAAACCTCTTTCAAGATAGGTACTCTTTGTTCAACTGATTGCTTTTTTTATGGATTATTGCATCTTGGAAAAAGACTAGGGTTTTTCCACATCTAATGACAAGCTCTTTCGTTTTTGGAAATGCATAATATTCTTCATTATCAATAAATATATGTAAGCTATTTATCCTAAACTACAAATATAAATTATTATATGTAGAAGTAAAAGCTCCAGTTGCAAGGGATCTTTCTTAATTCCTTATAATTTATTATCCTTAATGACAAAAGAGAAACCCTTATGGTATCTTCTAACCCACTATTTGCAAAGCCTTATATTTATTTTCTTACTAACAGCATCAAGAGCTCATTTCCATGTGATACATGTAATATCTCATCACCTTATCCCAGATCCAACACATCCTCCTGTAATTATGTCAAGTTAAGAACATGAGGTTAGTTGTTTTAGTTACAACTCCATGCTACAATGAAAGGTACGATATTATAATTCATCATATTTTCATAGTAAAATGTTATATGCATATTTATTAGTAAACTTATTTTAAGTGTACTTTTCATGGAAAAGGGAATGCAAAGATGAACTAAACATGTCAATCTAGTGCAAGTGTTCTTCTAACTTTTCTGTTGATGCTATTTCTAAAGTAATTTTAAAACTTCATCCATTTAAGTTACTAGATCATTTGCAAAGTGTAATATTTGGCACATTTTAAATGTTGATATTTTAAACTATAACTGCTATATTATTTTCAATGAAATATAAATGCAAGAACAATTTAATACCTACACAATCACTTGTAGATAAATGAGTGTTCTCTTGACAGCTGGAAATTTCTTAATCTCCTTGACATCATATTCCACTCCACTATCCACATTTTGCTTACAGAATTTTATTCTATTGAAATATGTTTTTTTAGTTTTCCAATTCTTTTAAGCGACTACATTACAGGAGAACCAGGAAACGTCATAAGAGAGAAACAGTACGTGTAAAGACGGAGTGGAGCAAGGAAGATGGAGGGAGGAAGAAGCAGGTCACTGAGTGAGCAAGTGAGACTTAAACGCTATCATCTCGCAGCATCTTCCTTTTCCTGTGAAGCATTCGCATGGTTACTATGCAAACTTCTCCTAATCTTTTCCTAGGAAAATTTTCAATGAAGTCTTCCCTGACCAAACTATTTTATGCAACAAAACATATACCTAGGTTGAAATTTCAAAATCTTTCTCAATTGCTTGACCATTACAATTTTATTAGAATAATAATAATGATGGTGATGATGATGATAGTAGCTCACACAAGACTTACTCAATTCCAAGCCATGATCTAAGTACTAAATATTTCCACCTCTACTTCTATCGTGCTTTCCTGGTGGCTCCAATAGTAAAGATTCCGCCTGCAGTGCAAGAGATGCGATTTCAATCCCTGGGTCAGGAAGATCCCCTGGAGAAAGGAATGGCTATTCACTCCAGTATTCTTGCCTGGAGAGTTCCATAGACAGAGGAGCCAGGAAGGCTACAGTCCACGGGGTTGCAGAGTCAGACATGATTGAGTGACTAAGACTTTCACGTTTGCAGAAACTTCTATCAGTTCTTATAGACAGTGACCACCAAGTCTGGAAACATCAATGATACATAATAGATGATGACCAATTTATAATACATAAAAATGTAACAGTTACCTTTTCAATCTTTATGATCACATTATTAAAAAATATATATAATAGGTACTGTTTATCCCAGGTTTACCTATGTGGAAACTGAAGCACAAGTAGATTTATTAACTTAACCAAGTGATTAAAAAAACTATTTGATTCAGGATTTGAACCAAAGAGTTTGCCTCTAGACTTTATACTCTAGATCAGAACATAATAAATTCATTACAAAATTTGATACATAATTTTAAACACAAAGTAAAATTTTGTTAGAAATATATCAGATGAGATGAAGAAAGTAGAGAGGCCATGTGTACTTTCGAAAAAGGTTTGGCAAACATCAGTGTATCCGTTGTTTCTGTACTCATTTTTATGGCCTGGGAGATTGTTATGTCCTGCAGAAATACTTTGTATAATATTAATAGTGAGACTCAGAAGGGTGAAATAATATGTGTGTGTGTAAAGAAGTAAAAGGAAAACTATGAAAGAAAAAGTGGAAAGGGTGACTGGCTGGCAACTTAGACCTTAGGAATTTTGGATCTGGAAATCGATGTCTATACAATAAGCATTTTCTGCCTACTCCTTAGGTATATTCATAAGCCAGTTTGTAGATCATTGATCTAAAGTATAAGACATATGAAACAAAAAAATGCAATCTTACCAAAAATAAAAATGCATTGCATTTGAAAACTATTAGGCTGAGCACTGTAGTCAGAAAAATGAATAAAACAAATTATAATTTAATGTAAAGCAAATGTGAACAGGAATAAACAGGTAAATGTATGAAAGCTTATAGTATCTACACTACATAAAGGGCTTCCCAGCTGGCACCAGTGGTAAAGAACCCACCTGCCAATTCAGGAGACTTCAGAGATGTGGGTTCAATTCTTGGGTCAGGAAATTTCCCTGGAGGAGGACATGGCAACCCACTCCATTATTCTTGCCTGGAGAATCCCATGGACAGAAGAGCCTGGTGGGCTACAGTCCATGGGGTCATAAAGTGTCAAACACGATTGAAGCAACGAAGCATGCATGCACACTACATATAACAAGTACTGTGCTGTGCTTAGTCGCTCAGTGGTTTCAGACTCTGTGACTCTTTCGGTTGACATGCCCTCCTCCAGGGGATATTCCTGATCCAGGGATGGAACTTGCTTCTTCTCCTGTGTCTCCCGCATTGCAGGTGGATTCTTTGTCCACTGAGCCATCGGGTAAGTCTGCATATAATTTGGTTCCCACTAAACTTCAATGAAAACTTACTTTTACCTATTAAATGTTAAATAATTGTCATTATAAATAGATTGTTATCATAATTCATTACATAATTACCATTAACATTGATACCAGAATTTCTCTTACTGAAGGAACTATTTTTTGTATGTAAAATACATCAAAAATAACATATGATAGAGCAGATACATAAAAACAAACATTTGCATTTGCTTAAATATAAAAGAAAAATCTCCTCTCCATGAATCAATGTTAGAAAGTGTATTATTTTCACTCCTATAAAGGAAGCAGGGAAATGAGTGATAAAGAGGAAGAGAGAGGATCCAGAAAGATGGAGAGGCTGGAAATAGATAAGATATTGGAAACACCAAGTGATCTTTATAAATGACGATGTCTACCACTTGATCTGAAATTATTTACATTGCTAATATGTGGATCTCTCCTGAATATTTCGTATGAAAATATTCAATGCAGTCTACTACATGCAAAACAATTTCTGTGTCTGGAATTTTTTATAGAGGTCAAAAAAAGAACTACTTCGGTGATCAATACAAAAGAGAGCAGCTTTATGCACTAAAATAGAGTATGATTAAAAGTAAGCTAACAAGGAGATTTCAGAGAAGTGTATTTTCAAAGAATACCACCATTTATAGGACGCATTATAATATGGAAATCTCTTACAGCTTAGAATACTTGTAGATTTTTTGGCACTGAAAATGAGACCCCCAAATCACTGGATCAAGAACAATACTGAATTATTGAAGAGGTGTATTACACTTAGGTTCATGCTTTATTTTGCGTGTGAGATATGTAAGCTAACATAAATGACAAGTATATTTAGCAAATGTTCCTCGTCAGTTGTGCTAAACTCATTTTGTTGAATCCATAATTTTTATTTGAACGATTTTTATTGGAAACACAGCTAATTATACAGAAAGATAAGAACTGGTATTTTTTTGGATATTCCAACTATTAAAAAATTGCATCTTTTAACTCTTTAAAAAATTACACTTAAAATATATGCTATATATTTTTATACCTACTCTTTGTAAGAGGTCATCAATTACATCTTCTAGAACAATGATGTCCCCTAGTTTACCTGTTTTTAACTCTGAGCAATAAGACAGCGTGCTATTCATTTTTCAAGGAATGGTAAGACAATTATGCATGAAGTTGATCTACATGAGTAATTTAATCACTAAATATATAATTTGGGGGGAACATTCTAATACAATTTGTAATACACTTAGCTGAGTTTACAGGCACTATAAGGTGTAATACACAGAGGTTTAAAATAGCTCTTTACAAATGCTTATTTAATGTAGCTCAGGGACAAGAAAGACAGACATAACAAATTAAAGGACAAAAGTAGAATGTAAAATGTACCCTTTGGAGATGATGATTAAGCCAAGAGCCAAAGTGACCAAGAAGAGTTAGAATTAAGGAGAATCTTAGAGTTTATTTTTATTTGAGCAACTTTCTCTCTCTTTTTTTTTTTCTTCTCAGATTTAATCTCCTATTTTTACAGATAGGGAGACCAAACTCCAATATATTTATGTGAAATGCAAAGTCAAAAGCTTAGCTAGGAGAGATATGCTCCACAATGGACCAGCCCTCAGTGGCCAGCCTCTTGAATTACACACCAGTGTCTCCTTTGCTCCTTGTGTAAGATGTAGTAACCAAATCACTGACAATATGGGGACTTATACGCTATGGTCTTGGATTAGAGAAAATCAATGTGCTTATAAATTTGCTCTTTAAAAAACCACCAGATCATAAGTACAAAATTAAATCCAGGATCCTGAAAGTGTCTTATTTGAGTTAAAGTCCTATAATTTGTTTCATTAGTTTAGTGGAATATCAATACTTTTTTTTTTTTTTGTAAATTTACCTTAATTTGGTTCTCACTGTTCTAATCAACCTGACTCTCTCTTGATTCTCTGACGTATTCATAATATTTGCTAAGAAAACTTTCACATTGTTCTGTGTAAAAGTACACTCTGATCGTTAAGAACCAGGCATTACTCCTGCCTGAAGAGCCATTGAAGAAGGTATATAATTATTTCATGGACATAAAATTATTTCTATTAAGGAGACATTTTTATTAATGTATATAAAACTAAAATGTATAGAGATGCTTAATTTTCCCCCAAATGATGTATAAATGTAATGCAATCAAGGTAATGAATAATTTTAAAGGTCAGTTAAACAGCAATGATTAGACAAATAGACCCTAGAATCCAAACCAGTTTGTTAATATCACTTAGCAAATAGAACAATTTAATTATGTTTTAAATCAGTAATAGAATGGATGCATTATTTGATAAAAAGCATTGCTACAACTGTCCATCAGTTTTGGGAAAAAATTTGTATGTGAGATTCAGTTTCAATTGGTTTAAGATTTAAATATGAAAATGGATCTATTAAATTATTATAAATTTAAAAGTTAATATTTTTACTACCATGCAGTCAAAGAGAACTTTCAGTAAGAATATACAATTTTAGTGATTAATAGAAATGGATCCTTCTGTTGCCAAAATTCAGCCTAGCCAGAGACATTCTTGTTTTTTTCCTCTTTCTTACCTTTTACCTATTTGTCAAGTTTCAGAGTCTACTGAATGATTATGTAAATAAAGAAATGAAACAATATTTGGAGTTAGAAGAATTGAGCTATTACAAATCACATTATTTATTACAAAGAACTTCAAATGATATTTTATTTCCAGCTCCTGTCTGTAATTCCGAGTGATTACAGTTAGAGGACCCAGAATTTCAGAGCTGAAATGGATCTGGATGTCTCACAGTATAACCTGTTCATATTATAGATTTAGAAGTTGGGAGTTCAGGAATGTTTGGTGATTTGCCTCATATCCCATAGCAGAGGCAGATGAGCTAAGACTAGGAGTTTTTTATCTTAAGTCTCATTTCTGGGCTTCTTGTATTAGGTTAAAGTTAAACTGCATGTGAGTCAAACTAATATGATAGCAAACTGATTCTCAGTTATATTTTTTAATCTTTCCAGAGATCATTTTTTCAAACTCTTTCTTGCTAGAATTTAAATACATATTCACCTTAAACTCTCCATGCTAGAAATAAAAGTTTAAAAATTACTATCAGGGCTATTTGTGTCTCACAAAAAAATCTCACCAATACACTGCAAGTCAGAGATCAATTTAATGAAGAGAATGCAGTTTAAATTCAGATCTTCCATTTTCAAGTCATTTCCAAATTATCTCCTTCAAACTAGCCAATATATGTTAGAATTTATAAGTTGGAAAGACAGAAAAGAATGGGTAATCCTCTTAACTTCCATATGAGGATGACTGGTACTCACAGATAGTGGAAGTTAAAGTCAGTTTTTGCCCAGTAAGTGAATCTTCTTTCATTTTATGCTCTTTCTTACATGTCTTCAATAAGCAAAATTGGGGCTTTAAAAAATTGATCTGGCACCACTTCACATAAAAAAGTTCAGGAAGAAAAAAGTCAACTGTCAGTTATAAGTAGGCATTTCAAGCATTCACACCATGCTCTAAGGAACAGTGAGTCATATGAGATTCAATGTGCAAAGGAAGCTGACACATAAAAGGATAGAACAACAATGATGAGTTCCCAAAGACACGCTGTAGGACAAAGAATAATCATAGAGGGGCTATTTTTGGTCCAACAAAAGGACTTGGGAATTTAAAGTTAGAGTAAGGAATTAATTCACTCAGCTTTGAATTTAAGATAAAATAATTCACTAGCCTTTATTTTTCATTAATGCTATTATAGTTTATTGAGATGATGCATTACTGAATTGTTAAATACTTCGCAGTCTAAAAATAAGTGAGGACAGGAAAGCTACTTTAATTTTGTCAGGAAGGAGGATGTGAGGTATAATAATAATCACATAATTAATATTTTATCTGGTATGGAACTACAGTGCTAAATATAAATAAGAAGAGATATCTGTCTCAACAGTAATCTTTTAGGAAGCAACAGTGCCCTGAAACTTGAAATTAATGCCCATGATTGAAGTTGAAACTGCTTTGCCGGGGAGTTCTAAAAATAGTAGCTCAGGCAACTTAAATCTTTAATTCAGCTAACCACCATTTTCCTGTTCCCTTATTTATAAATGATATCCTTTTACATTCCAATTATGGGAAAGGTTTATAGCCATTTGTAAGAATATAACAGTGATTATGTGAATCAGAAAACAAAGAACTTTACAGAGGAAAGGAATTTAGTTCAAAAGAGCAACCTAGCCCTATTCCTTTATACATGAAACATAATTTGTTATATATATATGCTGCTGCTGATGCTAAGTTGCTTCAGTCGTGTCCGACTCTGTGTGACCCCAGAGACGGCAGCCCACCAGGCGTCCCCATCCCTGGCGTTCTCCAGACAAGAACACGGGAGTGGGTTGCCATTTCCTTCTCCAATGCATGAAAAGTGAAAGTGAAATTGTTCAGTCCTCTCTGACTCC
Source organism: Bos mutus (assembly GCF_027580195.1). Taxonomy (NCBI): domain Eukaryota; kingdom Metazoa; phylum Chordata; class Mammalia; order Artiodactyla; family Bovidae; genus Bos; species Bos mutus. The sequence goes on from NC_091618.1 coordinate 127,091,684, forward strand.
TAGCGACCCCATGGACTGCAGCCCACCAGGCTCCTCCATCCATGGGATTTTCCAGGCAAGAGTACTGGAGTGGGGTGCCATTGCCTTCTCCTGTTTAATATATATATATATATTTATTTATTTATAGTTAAAACAAGAGTAACCATAGACGTTATATATTTGTGTGTGTTTGTGTTTTTGTGTGATGTTTGTGGCTAATACTACCAAATTAAGGATATTAATAAATCTTATAAGAGCCATTTGTATTAATTTAACATTCCTAGTCCTCTGGCCAAGGGAACAAAAACATGTGGGATAAGTTCATACCCAAAGGTCCCAAGGAAATGACTGTAAGTTTGACAGATGCCCATAAATCCATCTTTATTAGTAGTTTGTTAGATTGCCTTTCAAAGTTTTCCTTTATTCAGAAGTTATTTGGAGTTATATTATGTATCATTCTGTGAAATCTTTCTTATGATTGTTAACATATTCATATTGTCCTCAATATCACTGTAAATCTAACATGTTAGTTTCATTAAGGCGTGAGTGTCCTTTTGTAATATATTCATATGCAGTACCTGAAGGTGGGGCCATCCATAGTTTTGACTGGTGGTAGCACAAGTGGTTGGTGTATCATCGTAGGACCCTAGATGACAAGAGAACATTCTTGTGAATTTGGTGATAATATTAGTGGATAGTGGGATTTTACATAACTTAAAGTTATATACTAGTGTGCTTTCTGAAAATCACAAACATCTATTTTAATGGGAAGCTGGAAGGTATTGTTTCAGGTAATTTAGGTTGCCACCATTTTAACCTGAAAGTAATCAAGAACTTTGTTCTTGAACCTCATTTGTTAGGAATGAGGATTTTAAGGCACAGGCACATGGAGGATGGTGCCTGTTGTTCAAGATCTTAGCACTAGGAAGAAGTGGATGTCCTCAAATGTTCAGGAGAAAAGTTGTTCCTGGAGGAAAGGGTAGCTTGGTCAATGATTCTGAAAATGGAATGACATGACTAGTTCAAGCATATAAAAAAAGCCAACATGATCAGACTGAAATGAATCAGGGGGAAAGAGTGACAGAGATCTTGTCAGAGGAAGCTAGAGACTAGACCATGTCAGTAATGAGATTTAGCCCTCCTTAAATATAGGGTATTACTAACAAGTGAGACTCATCCACTACCAAACTAAGAGTTAACATACATAAATGTAGTTTACATGTCTCTTTTCAGACTCAAAATAATGTTTAAGGCAAGATATACCTTGATTTGCATTTACACAGTACTATTTGAACTTCTTTAAATACTTTAAAGTACTATTGGGCTCCCCTTGTAGCTCAGTCAGTAAAGAATCTGCCTGCAGTGCAGGAGACCCAGGTTTGATCCCTGGGTCGGGAAGATCCCCTGGAGAAGGAAATGGCAACCCACTGCAGTATCCTTGCCTGGAAAATCTCATGGACAGAAGAGCCTGGTGGGCTGCAGTCCATGGGGTTGCAGAGTCAGGCATGACTGGGCAACTAACACTTACTTACTTACTTACTTGTTTGAACTTATAGTACTTTAAGATGTCAAATTTGCATTTGCAAATTTTTATCTCCATTAATTTATATTGAGAGGGGTTTTTTTTAAAATAAACTTGTTCTTATGAATCATCAATTTGCTGCTACTTCCAACAATAATTTCTGAATTATTGTAAAGGATTTTCATGAAGTCACTAGGGATCCTTGCATGAAAACCCAAAAGCATAAGAAGCTTATGTTAAAAGCAATCTCTGTAATAAAATCTTTTATATAAATTTTAAAAATTTGCATTAGTTTGTAAATTTTTATGCCCTCACATACTTTAATAATTTATAATATATTATAAATGGTCTAGCATATATTGTCATTAGGATAGTGACCATATTAAAGAGATGTGTAGTTTTACATAAACAGACACTCTGCATATAGTTAAAATTTGGAGTTTCTACTAGCTATTTTGGAAAAAATAACAAAAAGGCTTGTCAGTCTCAGACTTTACTGGCATTCATATGGAATTCACAAGGTTCAAAGTTGAAGTTTATTTTGCGTACTTTCCCAACTTGCTAGAAAATACCACTAGAAATAGACACGACCATTGGGTTTTGTTTTGTTTTTTTTTCTGCATGGTTCTAGACATTTCATTTTTAACCCCAACTGAAAATGCTGTGAAAGAATATTTCCATCCTTTTGGTGATAAGCTTTAGTAGAAATCAAAAATGTCAACAATTACTTCGGACTACCAGTGAATATATTGATGAGATCATTTTGGTTAGTGAACATATTGCATATATTAATAAAATATAATGTATATGTCAACATGGTATTCCACTTTCCTCTGAAAATATCAGCATCTGCTGTACCAAAAAATACAAAGAAAATATTATAAAGCCTTAATTAAAATGATAAAGATACCTAGAAAATTCAAAAGAAAGTTAATCTTGTGCAAGCAGCACCAGACTGAAATGTTTAGACAATGAAATAAAAATCAACTAAACCTTAGAAACACAGTAAATAAATGAATTACATAAGAATGTTGGATAAACCTTCTTGAAGTACTGTTGCCATGGTGAAGCACAACAATGAAGTTAAAAGAACAAATACACAAACCTAAGTGTATTTATTAAGAGGAAATCAGAAACTTGAAGAAATATATTAGTTAAATTCAGCCAATGGGTACAAAGGCAATCAAGTGGTTTCCAAAATGAGGAATTACATGAAGACACAAACTGCAGTGCCTTCTAGGATAACTTTATGTTTAAGTAATTTTACAACAGTAGAAAGAGAGATATGACCTCTTTCCGAGACTTGTAAGCACCATGAATGATTTAAAACAGTTAAAAGATTATTTAAAAAAACCACATAATACATGTCATGATATATTTGTTATAATTCATAGAATGCATAACATCAACAGTGAATCATACAGTATTTTTTAAAAATTATTTATTTCTGATTGGAGGATAATTGCTTTACAATATTGTTCTGCTTTCTGCCATACATCAACATGAATCACCAGTAGGTATACAAATGTCCCTTCCTTTTTTAATCTCCCTCCCACCTCCTACCCCATCCCACCTCTCTAGGTGTCACAGAGCACAGAATTTTGAGTGGGTATGATCTGCCAATATAGGTTAATTGATTCTAACAAATGTATAACTTTCATGGGGGATATGAGTAATAGAGGAGGGGGTAGGAAGAGGGTTAGGTGGAAATCTTTTACCTTCTACTCAGCTTTTATAGGAATCTAAAACAGCTCTGAAAAATAAAGTCTTTTTTCTAAAAAGCACACATACATCTGAATGGAATTATTCCCTTACCTCCTATTTTTAAAGAAGATATGTATTTGATGGGATTTTTGAATTAAAGGAATGGAAATTTGGAAGTATGATTCTAGGTATTATTAATTTATGTTCTTAGTCATGATGAGAAATGCCGCTCATCCATACCCAGCTTTAAAGCAGTAAAACTTTTCCTGGATCCCCTAACCAAAAAGTCCTTTCCTCAAAAACATATAAGCAACAAGTGGTTTTACCATAATTCTACATCCAGTCACTGCTACCCAATTAGAAACAAATGTTTCGGAGGAAAATTTTAATTTGTTTTACATGCAAATTTGCTGTGATTCATAATTAGGGCAATGCAAATTAAAACCACAATGAGATACTATGTTACGCCCACTAAGCTAGCAAAAATTAAAAAAAGTTTGACATTAACACAAAGTATTGGAAAGGATGTGATGCAATGGGAACCTCACACATGGTTGGGAGAATAAATTGGTATAAGAATTGCTGCTGCTGCTGCTAAGTCGCTTCAGTCGTGTCCGACTCTGTGCGACCCCATTGACGGCAGCCCACGAGGCTCCCCGGTCCCTGGGATTCTCCAGGCAAGAACACTGGAGTGGGCTGCCATTTCCTTCTCCAATGCAGGAAAGTGAAAAGTGAAAGGAAGTCGCTGAGTCTTGTCCGACTCTTAGCGACCCCATGGACTGCGGCCCACCAGGCTCCTCCGTCCATGGGATTTTCCAGGCAAGAGTGCTGGAGTGGGGTGCCATTGCCTTCTAGGATCCTTAAATCCTACTCATAAATGTATTCCCTAAAGAAACTCAGACATGTGTACCAAGGAAATATGTTAAAAAATGTTCATTGCCTCACTGTTTGTAATAGCAAAATTGTAGAAGCAATCCAAATGTTGTCAGCAGAAAAAAGATAAATGCATTGTGCATTCATACCAAGGAACACTGTACCAGTGAAAAGAACCACAATTACACACATTATACAGATGCACCTTCAGAACATAATGCTGAATGAGAAGCAAGTCTCCAAAGACTATATTCAGAAGGATTCCACTCTCATAAAAGTAAAACTAAAACACAGAACTAAATAATACATTGCTTAGAAATACAGATGATTATGGTCAAGCCATAAAGTAAAGCAAGAGAATGACTCGTACAAGTTTAGGCTAATGGCTAACTTCTGGGCACACACATGTGACTTAATTAGTGACAAATATGATAGACAAGATGTGTTCTGGGTATACAGGAATTTATTTATTTAAATAGTGCATTTTAATAATCTTTTTTTTTTCAAGATTTCTTTTTTTTTCCTTTTTTTTAAATTTAATTTAATTTTATTTTTAAACTTTACATAATTGTATTAGTTTTGCCAAATATCAAAATGAATCCATACAGGTATACATGTGTTCCCCATCCTGAACCCTCCTCCCTCCTCCCTCCCCTACCATCCCTCTGGGTCGTCCCAGTGCACTAGCCCCAAGCATCCAGTATCGTGCATCGAACCTGGACTGGCATCTCGTTTCTTACATGATATTTTACATGTTTCAATGTCATTCTCCCAAATCTTCCCACCCTCTCCCTCTCCCACAGAGTCCATAAGACTGTTCTATACAATAATCTTTTATATGCATGAAAATTTTAAAATATAAAAAGGTTTTATAGGACAATGTGCAGAGTGTGATTCCTTACTATGGAATCAAGAACTTGTTATAGATCTGTGGATCAAAATATATAAAAATGCAATGTATTTCAGATAGGTCTTGGAGGTAGGGTGGGAGATGGAGATGACTCACACAGCACTGATGAATTTTAAAGTTTACTTCCTTTTGTCAGAATATTGTTGAGATCAGACCCCTTTTAAGATGTAATAGCTAAGTCATAATATATGCACAATTTAAAACTTTGTAAATTTTACAAATGTGATTTAGGAGTGTCAAAGAATTCTCTTTGACTTTAGGTTAGTTTCTTAGCTATATGGGAGAAATTTGAAAGACCAATGATGAATAACCTGTGAATCTGTGTGTATATTTGTATTTGTGTGTGTGTATACTACCCCTTGAGGCTAGTGAAAAAAGAAAGGATGAGTAAAGTTGTACTTTGGATTATTACTAAGTTTCTAAGACTTTTAAGTTATAATGATTCAGACATGGAAAATGTGCACCTCAAATCACAAAACTAATAATTCTCTAAGCAAGAATGAGAAGGGAAAGCAATATGTATCTTGTTATATATGTGTAGTGCAGTGTGAATTTATACTTATTCTTTCATTGGTTAGAGAATCACTTGATTTAAACACATGCCTTGTTCACCCTAATTTTATTATAAATTCGCACTCAATCATATTATCATTTCTTATTCTCACAAAATCCAAAGTAAAGAGAAAGCAGTTTTCAGAGCATGCAGGACTCATTTCAGCATCACCTTCCTCTATGTTGAGCCACCTCACATTGATTTGGTAGACTTGGAATGAGCTGAGAGATGCGCAGTTAACCAAACTAGGTCTGCTGTTTTAAACATGGTATGATTGCTGATGCTGCTGCTAAGTTGCTTCAGTCGTGTCCGACTCTGTGCAACCCCAGAGACGGCAGACCACCAGGCTCCCCTATCCCTGGGATTCTCTGGGCAAGGGAGCTGAATTTCTGGGCTGCCTTTTGAGAAGCTATCCTAGACAGACTAAGATGTCCCAGTGGGTCAGACTCTATGAACCCTTCACTTTTAAAAAGTAGAATCTTGAACAATTAGGCCCAACTTTTAGAACATGATTACCACTGGGGAGTGGTATTTGCTTCTCACAACTTCTTCATGAATATCTGTCACCTCTTATCAGAGGAGTAAGAGCTTAACACTCAATCCCATTCTTCAAACAAAAAGGCAGTTAAATTTTCCTATCCAACATATTATACCAAACAGCTAGAAGGATTTGCATACTAAATTTTTGTCCACGGTCATGTATCCAGAGTATCTCCACCTCTTAATTGATGCAGTTCAGTGCTGGATTTTTATTTCCTAAACTTTCTGGCAAATAATATGTCTTATCAAACCAATTTATCTTCTTTTAGAGCCTCTCGTTTTATCTTCTCTCTCTTTTCCTCTCTTTATTCTGTTCACTCCCCTTCTCTTTTTCTGCTTTCTTTTACTGACAAATCACACCCCTCACTCTGGCTTTATATCACTTTTTTGACTCAGTAAGCAATGATACCTAAGTTAATTACATTTTTACAGATATATAGATAGATAGATAGATATAGATATTTGGTCTCTAGATGAGAATTTTTCTGAATCTTTTCTGTTCTCCTGAGTAGTTCCTAACTCTAATCTTGTTTCTTTCATTTATGGTTTCATCAACTTCTGGTTGAATCTCAAGAGCTTTCACCTTGCCATTTGCCCAGATGCTGTGACCAGATCTGACCTGGTTTTACTTCAAGGAATAAAAGTTTAGGGTTTGTGTACTTTTTAAATTATATGTTTAAATATATACAATTAAAAATATGATCCATGTAAACAAGGAGAGCACATCCACTTCTTTAGAAACAAGTGAGGTGAGGACCTAGTAAGAGGAATTAAAATAGAAATAATTAAAGGATTGCTAATAACATTTGCTTGTGGGAAACATCGTGGATTACCAAACTGATTTACAGTCATATTCCATGCTGTAGGTTAGCAAGCTATGCCTCTAGAAAAGAGACACTTAACAGAGTCAAGGAGATCCAGCATATGTAAGAGCTGAAGAACTGCTAAAACTGAAAATGAATTTTTGGCCTGTATCCTTAAATCCAGTATGCAATAAAGAGTCAATAATAATAATTGGAGAAATTATTTTAAGTTGATAGCAATTTTTTTAGACTTAATTTAGTATTAGACAACTATTCAGGCTTCAAAACAGCTTTTTCATTCTACAAGCAGCACTTTATTAGAAAAGGGTCTCAGGAATACATGGTACCTCTGCTGAATCTAAATGAGAGTAAACAAATATTTTGGCATTGCCTTTTGCTGAACAGGACTACTGGGAGTACCCATTTTTCATTGTAGGGCATGATTCTAGCTTGAGAAAGTGTGGTGTCTCTGATCACTGTGAGAAATCACTTATTTTTGCACTCCAATTTTATGTGCCAAGTACCTGAACTGAAAATTCTATTATTATGTAAAGTTTAACTGCCCTTTCTACCATTTCATCAAGCCCTTCTTGATTAGTAAATTGTCACATTTTGGTCTTTTAAAAATTATTTTTGGTTTCAGCTTTTATTATTATTATTGTTTATTTTAAGCTACTTTGGAAAAAGAAAATATATTGTAGAATATTGGATTGTCACATTATATATGGGGCTTCCCTCATGGCTCAGACGGTAAAGAATCTGCCTGTCATGCAGGAGACCGCATTATATGTAAACATATCATATATATGTAAACATATATACACACATATATATATATAAACATATCAGAATGAATATAGAATAATTCTAAAACAAAATACAATTTTTGTTAGGCCATTATTATTATTTATGCTTTATAATAGTAACTTTGTTATAAGTTGGTGTTTGTATGCTCAGTTGTGAATGCCTCTTTGCAACCCCATGGACTGTAGCCCACCAGTTTCCTCTGTCCTAGGACTTCCCAGGCAAGAAAACAGGAGTGAGTTGCCATTTTCTTCTCCAGAGGATCCTCCTGACTGAGGGATGGAACCCAAGTCTCTTGTGCCTCCTGCATTGGCAAGTGGATTCTTTACCTCTGCACCACCTGGGAAATCCCTTTGGTAACACTGCATTAAAGCCAGAAAGATGCTTGCTCCTTGGAAGAAAAGCTATGACAAACCTAGATAGCATTTTAAAAAGCAGAGAAATTACTTTGCTGATGAAGATCCATCTAGTCAAAGCTATGGTTTTTCCAGTAGTCATGTATGGATATAAGAGCTGGACAATAAAGGCAGAGCACTGAGGAACTGATGCCTTCCAACCATGGTGGTGGAGTAGTCTTGAGAGTCCCTTGGACAACAAGGAGATCAAACAAGTCAACCCTAAAGGAAATCAACCCTGAATATTCACTGGAGGAGGCTTTCCTGGTGGCTTAGATGGTAAAGAATCTGCTTGCAATGCAGAATACCTGGGTTCAATCTCTGGGTTGGGAAGAGTCGCTGGTGAAGGGAATGGCCACCTACTCCAGTAGTTTTGCCTGGAGAATCCCATGGACAGAGGAGCCTAGCAGGCTGTATATAGTCCATGGGGTCACAAAGAGCTGGACACAACAGAGCTACTAACACAACATTCATTGGAAGGATTGATGTTGAAGCCCCAATATTTTGGCTACCTAATGCGAAGGGCTGACTCATTGGAAAAGACCTTGATGCTGAGAAAGATTGAAGGCAGGAGAAGGGGACAACAGAGGATGAGACGGCTGGATGATATCATTGACTTAATAGCCATGAGTTTAAGCAAACTCCAGCAAATAGTAAAGGACAGGGAAGCCTGGAATGCTACAGTCCCTGGGGTCACAAAGAGTCAGATATAACTGAGTGACTGAACAACAACAAAAGTTAGAAATTTCAAAAAGACTTAAAGAACCCATTTCATAGCTTACTTTTATGTTTTGAGCAATACTCCTTTGAGTACATAGAGTTGTTTCATACAAACTAGTACGCGGTTTAAAATCCAGTCATACAAGATATGTTGAAGAACAGTAAAATTACAGCCTTGACAAGTGTAAATAGTGTTAGTTGTTCAGTCATATCTGACTCTTTGTGACCCCATGGACTGTAACCCACCAGGCTCCTCTATTCATAGAATTTCTCAGGCAAGAATACTGGAGTCAGTTGCCATTTCCTTCTCCAGAGGATCTTCCTGCCCCAGGAATCGAACTCAGGCCTCCTGCATCATAAGTAGATTCTTTACCATCTGAGCCACCAGGGAAGTCACGGCCTTGACACATTCATATAAAATGTGTATATATACACATACTTTTTTTTTCTGAATACTATGGACATAAACCTTTGGAGAATCTAAATAGAAAGGAATTGTTAAAATTTATGACTTAGGAAGATATATTTTGTGAAAATTTATCATGAGCTTTCAAACAAATCATGATTCTATTTCGTGACAATTATATATTTTAATTTATAAAATAGTCCTGTGGCTTTAAGTTTAGAAAACTTGCAGAACTATACAATGATGAAAGGGCACTGACACTTGGCACTCTTTTTAGAATTATCTTTAAATATTTATAAATCAATACTTAAAAGCTTGAGAAATTACAGATATAGAAATATGTAACTCATCAATTATTATAGAGATGTATAATTTTTTGACAATCAAACAGGATTTGTATTCTACCCTATATGCTTTTTTATAAGATTAATTTACTTTCTTTCAATTTCACCACTAAGTGTTCTTTTTCTCCTTCTATAGACATTTTAGTGCTATTGTCCAAAAAGGCAACAAGCAATGGAGGAAGACTTTTGTTGGGAGGCAACAGTGGGCAAGTCTGCCAGTTTCAACAAGAAATTCTGCCAATTTCAGCCATTGTTTGGCCATTTAGGGAAATGCTTCAACATTCTGTATTAAAACACTGAGCAGCCTTCTCATTTACCCCAGTTTGAAAGGTCACGCCTTGGAATTCAGTGAAACCTGAACAGTAAATACATTACCGAAAGCATCTTTATTCATTTTTTTTTTTTTTTTTTTTTTTTTAATTTTTTATAAAACTGACAGTAAAGTTTTGCAAATATCAAAATAATCCGCCACAGGTTATGTGTTGACCTAAGAATAATAAGACAGTAACCTGGACTAGTTTCTGAATTTTACATGTTTCATTGCCATTTTCTTCTTTGGACTGTTCTAATAATGACAGTAAAGGGGTAAATATTAGGTTGACCTAAGAATAATAAGACAGTAATTAGTTTCTGAATATTTTCTCTTTGGCAATAGGTAGTGACTAACGTCTTCAGAATTTCCGCTCTGATACCTATTGTGTACTGCACACAAAATCACAGAGTCACTATCCAGTTTTCTGTGGAAACTGGTAGAAAGAAACATTGATTCATTTAATCATTTATTCAACAGTTTTTAAGCACCTACTAATGTAGACACTTATCTAGGTGCTAGGTATCAGAGGGGAAGAAAAAAATAGAAGTGCAGTACTTGTAGAGCTTAGGGCTTAGTGTCATGGACAGAACATAAATAATAACAGAAAATATGTAAATTATAATAGATGGTTTGGCCAGATGATTGACTTTATAGTAAAAAAGCAAGGGCATGCTAAAACAGGTAAAGATGAGCAATAGGGTTGTAGTGGTGAGCAGTGTTGTAGTGTCAGTCACTCACTCCTGTCCAACTCTTTGGGAACCCATGGATTGTAGCCCACAGGCTCCAGTGTCCGTGGGATTCTTCAGGCAGAAATACTGGAATGAGTTGCCTTGCCCTCCTCCAGGGGATCTTCCAGACAGAGGGATTGAATCCCAGTCTCCTATATTGTAGGCAGATTCTTTACCATCTGAGCCACTGGGGAAGGGGTGTAGGTATAGGTGTAGGTTTATTTTAAATAGTGATTAGCTTAAGCCCCAAAGAACAGCTTTTATCTGAGCAAAGACTACAGGGAGGAGACAGACTTAGGCATATGGATATCTGAGGGAAAAGTGTTCTATGCTCCATAAAAGAAACTCAGATAAAATTTAATCTTATCTTAAATAATGTGTTGACCTTCCCTTAAACTTACACCAGTTGATATCAGAAGTACTAGCAAAGAAATCAACTTGTTTGGAGGTAAAGGACTCAATCAAAGAAAGAAGAGCTACTAAAATACAGACTCTAGGAACTATAGGCCCACAAGTAAGAACAATTAGTGTTTTGTTTTGTTTTCATATTCTGGTGCTATAATGATGCATAAGTGATGAAGAGTAGAGAAAAGGAGACATAATAAACATTAATAGAAAGTTACTCAATTAATTCATTTAAATAAGTATTCCTTCATTAATTTTTATTATAATTTTATATCAATAAAGTAATATGATACACAATGATCTTTGTTTTATTTATTGGCCACACTGTGTGGCTTACAGGATCTTAGTTCCCCAGCCAGTGATTGAATCTGTACCCCCTACATTGAAAGTACAGTGTCTTAACCCCTGGACTGCCAGGGAAGTCCCTGATCTTTGTTTTTTTACCACAAATGTTAATTCCAAAGAGTTATTCAAATTGGAATTGATATACTGTGATAGCTCTCCAGACAGAAAAGCTTACATATTGCATTTACAGACTATTTCCCTCACATAATAATAAAATTATGCAACTATGTGTGGAATAAAAAAGGACAAGTGTGTGGGAAAAATGATTTAATGGTTTTGAGTAATTAGGAGCAGGGTGTTGTCTCAGTGTAAAAATCTAACTTTTTTTTTTTAAGAGCACATGCTATTTCAAGACCTACATCATAGTTATACTTAATGAAATCCTCTGAGGACACACTGAGCTGGAATCTCCTGCTTCTAAGTTTGGATCCCATAAACTAAATTTATTTATCTTATTCTGGCTTCTAGCATCAGAAACTACATGCAACATTGAAAGGTTTGAACATGTAGTCTTTTATGGTCTGTATGGTACTATAACTGAGAAAATTGAGATTTTGTACCCTTAAATACATAATCTTTTATGGTACCAGACTTGAGACAGTTGAGAATTTTGTGAACTGTGAGCTTTCAGGGTTAATCTGAAAATTTACACAATAGTGAATTTTTGAAGGATGTTTGACTTTCACAAAAACTCTAGTACAAGCTCTTTGATTTTGGTATATTTATTTTGAAAGAAGTAGGATGGAATCTGCTTCATTAAATATGGAAAAATATTAATTTTATTATCAAAAGACTTAGTAAGAATTCTAATCATTTTTGAACTGATAACATGGAACGCAGTATGGGAAATCCTTTTGGAAACTGTATAATTAAGGAAGTTAATTCATGTGAAGAATTCAATTAATTAAAATATTAAACAATATTTAGGAAAATTATTTTATGGATTTCACCCTTGCCAGTTTGCTCTAGACCTTAAATCTTGTTTATATCTCATTTGAAGAACTTACTAATCAAATTAATGAGCCCATACATTCTTCAAAGCTTATTCTTAATGATATCACTTTCTTTAACCACATTCTTTTTAGCCTAAAAAAATGAACAATTTCTGTTACACAACCATGATAGTTTGGGTGGATTTAGATGCAAAGAAACCTTTCTGTTAAAATTTAAAATGCCAAAGTTACATCAGAGCAGTAAGAAAATATTTCAGAATATCAAAACACATACAATTGTGAGCCGAGAAGAATCCATTAGATTATCCCTTATTTCAGGGTTTTTTCTTCTAATCTATAATCCAAGGTTTCTTAAATATAATGAATATATGCAGAGTCAGAATTATATAAGTCTGACTCATAGATATATGTCAGAAAATATCTGACTCATCAGCTTTTATCATTTTAGAAAACAGCCTAGTTAAAGCATCCGTCCTGATCTTGGGACAAGATGAAAAATGGAGTGACAGCCAGCAGTATAGATTAAGAGTTAATAGGTTCTTCAGTCAGTGCTGTCTTACACTGTGCTGAGGCGGAGCTGATGTTGTCCAGACCCTGGGTCTTGTCTTGCTCACCTTTAACCTCTAACATAGGGCCTGGCATATCATGGATGCTTGCAAAACTGAAGATCATGCTGTTTAAGCATGCTATTATAATAGCACCCTTAATAGCAATAATGGCACAGTCACTGAGTTAAACCACAGCTATCCTCTGACCAGATTAAATTCTGGTGTGAACAGAAATTTCCCCAAATAAAATATATTTCAGTGAGAACATATTTTAACTTGATAAGAGGAAGAGCAATTTGGGAAGGTCCTATGGGTATGTTCTTTTTTCTTAAAATGTGGAAACTTTATATCATGTCATATCTCTTTAATGTCCCCCATTCAGTCATATCTGACTTTTTGCGACCCCATGGACTGCAGCCTACCAGGTTCCTCTGTCCATGGGATTTTCCAGGCAAGAGTACTGGAGTGGGTTGCTATTTCCTTCTTCAATTTATAATAAAAATATTTTCATATTATAATAATATGTATTATATTTACTTTAAATATATCCTCAACATACATTTAAACCACACCAGACTGCCCCTATCATCCCTCTAGAGAAATCCCTGAATAACTAGAGAATATGTGCCATTCTAATGGCTGGATGGCATTAAGATGTCAGTTCTTGTCAATTTAACTAGCAAATTCACTATAGTTCCAGTTATTATTCCAGAAGGAATTTTCGAAGAACTTTCCAAATATAAAAATCTAAATCATTATGGAGAAAAAAGAGCAAATATAGATGAATCCCCCTAAGTAGTCATTATGGTTATTTTATGTGTTAATTTGGCTAGGCTATGGTGCCCAGTTGTTTGATCAAACAACTAATCACAGCTAATCTAGATGTTGCTGTGAAGCTATTTTGTAGATATGATTAACATCTACCATCAGTCAAATTTAAGTAAAGCAGATGACCTTTGATAATGTATGTGATAAAGCCTTCCAATCATTTGAAAGCTTTAAGAGTAAATATTGAGGTTTCCTAAAGAAGAAAAAAATTTTCTTCAAGGTTTTTTCCCATGCTTGTCTTGACCATCTGCGGCCAGAAAGTAGCTGCTGAGTATTTGGTTTCGAGAAGGGTGAGGATAGGCAGGTGCAGGTGTGGGTATAGAAACAGTGAAAGGAAAAGGGAGAGAAGACAGAAAATCACCAATTGCAGATTCTACTGCTGTGTAGTTTTTCCCAGAGCAGTTTTTCATGCAGCATTGTGCTCTAGTTGATGAAAATAATCTTATAGGCCATTTGTTTCTCATTTTTTAAGTTTGTAGGTACTTATAAATGTATCTGAGGTATATGAAAAATATATACATATAATTTACTTCATTCTAGAAGAAAAGTTGTCACTTGAATTAATTAGCAAGTTTCATAAATGAGATCCAAAACTCTTACTAGATCCATCAAAAAGGGAGGTCCCTTGAAACTCACGCAGCTATATGCAAATCTTATGAATATAGATTAGTTGGTTTTGTACAGGAGAAAGAGTTTGTAGTTTTCATTATATTCTCAATGCGGGTCATATATCATATAATATTCAAAAACAGAATAAATTATTTTAAACTACAACATAAATGAATGTTAACAATCTTATTGTACAGGTATTCTTTCATCATATTTCTGAAATATAATACATAAGATAATGTAAGTGGGTACCATTAGACAGTAATAAAAGGCCCTTCAATAAAGACATTTTTTAAAAATAAAATCACCACCAGAAACTTGGAGTTCTACAAATGACGTTTAACTTGATCATTCTAAATGTTCTTTAAATTTTGAGTTTCTACAGCTTCTATAAGTAGTCAAAATTAAAAATTTCTTGACAGACGTCTAACGTACCATATTTCACAAAGTCCACATGAGTAACATGATTAAATTTATTTGTATTATCTTAAGTTAGAGGAAACTGAGTTTGGATCTGGTGGATCATTATTGTTATTCAACTTTGTGCAACATTTGTAATAAGAGAGATCTAATACACACAAGTGCAACAAAATAGTTAGGATTCAGAATCACAGTAGACATACGTAAAAACCAGAGCTTTGTCAATGATGGCCATTTGATTTTGGGAAAACCGTTTACTTCATTGGACTTCATATGTAAAAGAAAGAAAAAAACAATAATTTCTATATAATATACATTTAAAATTATTAGCATGAAGATACCTTTTAAGTGCTCAAACTTTGTAGAAATGGTGGTTAGCAATGTCAGTTTTATTAGGTTCTGGCATATATTATATGATTACAAAAGTGTGATTAGTCGAAAAACATTACAAATCACTCTTGATCACTCTCCCTGACCTATGAAGGGGCTGTATTCTAACTCTCTGTATGTTGATTGAAATAAGTTTTTGCAAAGACACAAGTTATGTCCTCAATTATTTCCTCTTGTTCACGGAAAATTTATGATGAGTACTAAAATGTGTTAAATACCTACTAAGTGCCAAGGGCCGTGCTAAACATTTTCAATGAATTGTTTATTGGATTCCTAACAAAACCTTATAAAGCAGTGTGATTATCACTTCCATTTGACACAAAAGGGAATTAAGTAGTGGTGAAGTTTGGGTTCATACGTGAGTAACCTAAAGCCAAAGTCCATCACACTTCACATCTGTAATGTGGCTCATATTTTAACTGATATTATAGCTTTTTATTTTTTTGCAACTGATAAAGGTGGCAAAAAAAAAAAAAAAACATAAAAATTCAACTCATGGAGTAACCTGGAAAGCTAAGATTATTTACTCCATCACTGTTTTGAAAGAATTTCAATGCACTCTACACTTAATGTGGGTTGACATTGGCCTGCTGTAGGGTCAGGGGTACTGAGTGTGGCAGTGCTTGCATGGGATTTTTTTAAGAAGGTCTTCATTATCTTCATTACCTCCACCATAGTTTGGCCTCAGGACAAACAACAGGGAGGGAACACAGTTGTTGCCCATCAACAAAAAATAAGATTAAAGATTTATGGAGCATGGCCCCACCCATCAGAACAAGACCCAGTTTCCCCCTCAGTCAGTCTCTGCCATCAGGAAGCTTCCATAAGTCTCTTATCCTTCTCCATTAGAGGGCAGACAAAATGAAAACCACAATCACAGAAATCTAACCAACTTATCACATGGATCCTAGCCTTGTCTAACTCAATGAAACTATGAGCCATGCCGTGTAGGGCCATCCAAGATGGACAGGTCATGATGGAGAGTTCTGACAAAACATGGTCCAGTGGAGAAGGGAATGCAAACTACTTCCGTATTCTTGCCTTGAGAACCCCATGAACAGCATGAAAAGGCAAAAAGACAGGACACTGAAAGATGAACTCCCTAGGCCGGTAGGTATCCAATACGCTATGGGAGATCAGTGGAGAAATAACTCCAGGAAGAATGAAGAGACAAAGCCACAGCCAAAACAACACTCCAGCTGTGGATGTGACTGGTGATAGAAGCAAGATCCGATGCTAAGAGCAATATTGCATAGGAACCTGGAATATTAGGTCCGTGAATCAAGGCAAATTGGAAGTGGTCAAACAGGAGACAGAAGAGTGAACACTGACATTTTAGGAATCAGTGTACTAAAATGGACTGGAATGGGTGAATTTAACTCAGATGACCATTAGATCTACTAGGGTGGGCAGGAATCCCTTAGAAGAAATGGAGTAGCCATTATAGTTAACAAAAGAGTCTGAAATGCAGTACTTGGATGCAATCTCAAAAATAACAGAATTATCTCTGTTCATTTCCAAGACAAACCATTCAATATCATGGTAATCCAAGTCTATGCCCCAACCAGTAATGCTGAAGAAGCTGAGTTGAATGGTTCTATGAAGACCTACAAAACCTTTTAGAACTAACACCCCAAAAAGATGTCCTTTTCATTATAGGGGACTGGAATGCGAAAGTAGGAAGTAAAGAAATACCTGGAATAACAGGCAAATTTGGCCATGGAGTACAGAATGAAGCAGGGCAAAGGCTAATAGAGTTTTGCCAAGAGAACGTACTGGTTATAGTAAATACCCTCTTCCAACAACACAAGGGAAGATTCTACACATGGAATGACCAGATGGTCAACTCCGAAATCAGATCGATTATATTCTTTGCAGCCAAAGATGGAGAAGCTCTATACAGTCAGCAAAACCAAGACCGGAAGCTGACTATGGCTCAGATCATGAACTCCTTATTGCCAAATTCAGACTGAAATTGAAGAAAGTGAAGAAAACCACTAGACCATTCATGTATGACCTAAATAAAATTCCTTATGATTATACAATGGAAGTAAGAAATAGATTTAAGGGACTAGATCTGATAGAGTACCTGATGAACTATGGACGGAGGTTTATGACTTTGTACAGGACACAGGAATAAAGACCATCCCCATGGAAAAGAAAGGCAAAAAGCAAAATGGCTGTCTGAGGAGGCCTTACAAATAGCGGTGAAAAGAAGAGACGCAAAAAGCAAAGGAGAAAAGGAAAGATATACCCATTGAATGCAGAGTTCCAGAGAATAGCAAGGAGAGATAAGAAAGCCTTCCTCAGCAATCAACGCAAAGAAATAGAGGAAAACAAATGAAAAGGAAAGACTAGAGGTCTCTTCAAGAAAATTAGAGATAGCAAGGGAACATTACATGCAAAGATGGGCTCAATAAAGGACAGAAATGGTATCGACCTAACAGAAGCAGAAAATATTAAGAAGAGGTGGCAAGAATACACAGAACTGTGCAAAAAAGATCTTCACAATCAGATATTCACTATGGTGTGATCACTCACCTAGAGGCAGGAATCCTGGAACGTGAAGTCAAGCGGGCCTTAGAAAGCATCTCTATGAACAAAGCTAGTGGAGGTGATGGAATTCCAGTTGAGGTATTTCAAATCCTAAAAGATGCTGCTGTGAAAGTGCTGCACTCAATACGTCAGCAAATTTGGAAAACTCAGCAGTGGCCACAGGACTGGAAAAGACCAGTTTTCACTCCAATACCAAAGAAAGGCAATGCCAAAGAATGCTCAAACTACCGCACAATTGCACTCATCTCACACGCTAGTAAAGTAATGCTCAAAATTCTCCAAGCCAGGCTTCAGCAATACGTGAACCGTGAACTACCAGATGTTCAATCTGGTTTTAGAAAAGGCAGAGGAACCAGAAATCAAATTGCCAACATTCACTGAATCATCAAAAAAGCAAGAGAGTTCCAGAAAAGCATCTATTTCTGCTTTATTGATTATGCCAAAGCCTTTGACTGTGTGGATCACAATACTGTGGAAAATTCTGAAAGAGATGGGAATACCAGACCACCTGATCTGCCTCTTGACAAACCTATATGCAGGTGAACAAGCAACAGTTAGAACTCGACATGGAAAAATAGACTGATTCCACATTGGGAAAGGAGTCCTTCAAGGCTGTATATTGTCACCCTGCTTATTTAGCTTATAAGTAGAGTACATCATGAGAATGAATCAGAAGCTGGAATTAAGATTGCCAGGAGAATTATCAATAACCTCAGATGTGCAGATGACATCAAACTTATGTCAGAAAGTGAAAAGGAACTGAAGAGCTTCTTGATGAAAGTGAAAGAGGAGAGTGTAAAAGATGGATTAAAATCAAAATTAAAAAAGCTAAGATGGTGGCATCTGGTCCTATCACTTCATGGCAAATAGATGGGGAAACAATGGAAACAGTGAGAGACTTTCTTTCCTTGAGCTCCAAGATCAATGCAGATGGTGACTGCAGCATTAATTTGAAAGATGCTTGCTATTTGGTAGAAAAGCTATGACCAACCTAGACAGCATATTAAGAAGCAGAGACAGTCCTTTGCCAACAAATGTCCATCTAGTCAAAGCTATGGTTTTTCCAGTAGTCATATATGAATGTGAGATTTGGACTATAAAGAAAGCTGAGCACCAAAGAATTGAAGCTTTTTAATGGTGTTGGAGAAGACTCTTGAGAATCCCTTAGCCCATAAGGAGATCAAACCAGTCCATCCTAAAGGAACTCAGCCCTGAATATTCATTGAAAGGACTGATGCTGAATCTGAAACCCCAATACTTTGGCCACCTGATGCAAAGAACTGACTCACTGGAAAAGACCCTGAAGCTGGGAAAGATTGAAGGTGGGAAGTGAAGGGGATGACAGAGGATGAGATGGTTGGATGGCATCACAGACTCAATGGACATGAGTTTGAATAAGCTCCAGGAGTTGGTGATGGACAGGAAAGCCTGGTACGCTGCAGTCCATGGGGTTGAAAAGAGTCGGACAACCCTGAGCGACTGAGCTAACTAACTAACTACACTTAAGCTAAGATTCGAGGAACAGCATCCCTTTGCACTAGGGATGACATGGTATCAGCCACCAATTGGAAAGGGAAGCAGAGTTGTTCAGAACATGAGTCAAGGCCTTGTTTTGCCACTTGATAACTATATGACCTTGGGCACATTACTTAGGAGCTCTGTGCTTTAGTTTATGAGTTTCGTACATGCAAACAAGGATAATATTTGCTAGGGCTTTGAGATGAAAGGAGTTATACATTAGTAATTAATAATGTCTATGGCACATAGCAAACCCTCAAAGAAATTAGCTAAGTCAGTAGCAGCAAGCCAGCCTTTAAAATGGAGTTCTCTTGTACGAGTGCAGTGTGCACAGGTCACCTTCTCCTGACTTTGGGAGGGAATGCTGTAGCAGGGAAGGCAGATCCCCCTGTTGGAGGCTGTAGCAGAGGAAGCAGACTCTCCTGTAGGAATATTAAGATAGATTCATCCAATAACGAAGGCTTCCTCTTATGGCACAGCAGTAAAGAATCTGCCTGCTGATGCTGAAGACTCCATTTGGATCCCTGAGTTGCGAAGATTCCCTGGAGGAGGGCATGGCTACCCACTTCAGTATTCTAGACTGGGAAATCCATGGACAAAGGAGCCTGGTGAGCAACAGTCCATGAGTTCCAAGAGTTGGACACTACTTAGCAACTAAACAACAACAAAATCCATCAATGCATACTTCATTCAATAACACATCCTCATCTTACAATGTCAAGGATCAGAAAGCAAAGCAACCTAACAATAAATATATGTATTTACTCAAGTAAACCTTACAATTCCAAGATATTTTAGTTAACTGAGACTTTAATAAAATTTTGTTTAACACATTTAGAATGTAGCAATGTCTTTACTAAATATGATATGATTGTGGTCTAAAACATACTCCATTCCAGGGAATTGCTTCAAACAACAACTATATCTAAATTTCTAAAGCACAACTACAAAAGTTATATTTTTGCCTTAGCTAATAAAGTTTACTGTCATGTCATAAAAAAAGGTTTGAAACCAAAACAATTTCATTGAAATGATTTTTAAAAGAAATATGTAAATTGATTAATAAAATATTTAAGCCTGTTACCCTAATGTTAGGTTCGCATTATCTAATAAAAACAAATCTCCTATTTTGCCTCATATTTGAAATGAACACAATTGAGGAAAAAAAGATCAACAATTTTGTATTGCTGGCATTCTTTTCCCAGAGTTTTAATCCTCCTTATTTTCTGCTATCACATTATTTATTCTTCTCTAGTACTTAGTGAAGTTCCAATTTTCTCTTCAAATTATCCTTGGAAGGGAAGCAAAATGGAGGTTCATGCACAGATATCTGCATAATAATTGGTGTCAGGTTAACTAATGGTTATGGGTTCAAACTAATACTCATCTGTAAAATGTATCAAATCAGTGCATGGATTTAAGACAAATTAACTTAGTTTCCATTGATAAAGCAAGTCTGTGTGCTCATGAATATGCTAACGACCCCCCAGTGACTCGGCCGGAAGGAGAGGGACAGACACCTTGTAAACCTTCTAGCTGCTATTTCACTATACCACTTGTTCTCGTGACTATGGTTTCTGAGAAGCACAATCGGGCCTGAGTTAACCTAAGTCGGAATAGAGAAATAATGACAGATTTATACAAAAGTTTATGCCATATTAACATTTTTTATTTAAAAAATATGTTCCATGTTAAGAAGGATAAGATTTCTCTGAAAACTGGGCTCCATCCAACAACTGAAATAAGGTATAAAACCTTAATACCACAGGGTTGGGTTGGTTAATTGTTTATTTAGATTTAGATTGGGTTGAGTTTTTGTCCTAGTAATTGGTTGTAAGGGAGAAAGCATATGATACATTTAATTAAACCATGAAGGAAGAAAAAGATTAAAACTTGATTTGTATTTAAAAAAATACACCCCTTTGACCATTTTTGCAAGCAATTATATATTGTGTTAGTTTTGCATGATACTGTCTTTTTTAAGTAAAGAAATTTAAGGGAAAAAAAGGAAGAAATATGTTCTGGTAAAGTATTTGCAACTTATCTGATAATAATACCAGTAACCTAATAATCATAGAACCTAACTCTGTCACAGACAATGATT
This sequence comes from Bos mutus, assembly GCF_027580195.1. Taxonomy (NCBI): domain Eukaryota; kingdom Metazoa; phylum Chordata; class Mammalia; order Artiodactyla; family Bovidae; genus Bos; species Bos mutus. The sequence continues at coordinate 127,112,954 of NC_091618.1, forward strand.
CCATTTTATTTTTTAATATTAAAAAGACTTTTATTGGGTCTTTAAAATCCATTTATTCATTTTTTGTAAATAACATTAAAGTTAAAAACTAATTTGATTTTAAGTTAACTCAAATATGAAAAATACAGATTACTTAATTTAATCTAATTTAATGAACAATATTGTAATTCAAATTAGATATGAAAAGATAATAATCTGGATTTATTGAGGATGGAAAGTTTAAGCTGTTTAAGCTGGAATGACAATAGTATGTATAAAAGAATATCTTATTATTTAAATGGGTTTTGTTGATTTAATTATCATATATCTAATCATATGTTCTTTTTCCTTAAATCACACTAGATCAATATTTACAAATTTGTAAAATTTGTAAAATTGTAAAATTCAAATTTTACAATTAAATGTATTCTATATTATGCAATTTTATACTAGTTAAGTCTATATAGCTTCAAAATTATATACCAACTTATAAGTAGATAAACTAAAATTAAGGTATGAAAACTATCCAGTTACTTTGAGTTGCATAACTATGGGTTGATGAAAGAATTTGGGAGGCATGATTGTCCATGTGAATAAATGGGAAAGTGTGTGAGATATCGCATTAGTATGCAGATCCTGTGTCTCTGGTAAACTTTTATTTTCTATTTAACTGCATCAGAGCATTTTCTGGTATTATATGAGAGAATTTCTTAAATTTAATAGTGCAACAGCAACATGGTAGTAGTAATTTGGTAGAAAAAGAAAGATTTCCTAAGAAATTATAGACATTTATATAGTGCATCCCTAGACATCAAAACCAAACACAGGCAAATCTTTTAAACAAGTATATATTGACTTTCCATCTTAAGTTCATTCTCTGAAAGTCTGATTAAGTCAAGAACTAACAGATGCTACAAGTCTGACTCTCTAAGTGTCTGTCTTTAACACCACTGCAATGATATATCTCATGTTTATGGGTTAAAAGCTTCTCTGAATCGTAAACAAAGATAAGGAATGAAACCAATGACTTCAAATAATGTTCTTTAAATATATTTGTTTTCTGAAATGTTGACCATTATCATGGTATCTCTAAAAACAGAATTCTGTTTTTCAAGTTGTGTTCAATGTCATACATAAACAAGTTTTGTATAGTAAATGCATATCTTGATCTTTATTTTGTTAATTGTTCTATAGCAATCACTAAGGCAAGTCTTAAAAATTAAGTAACTCTCAAATTTTAACTATGGAGGTAAAGGTTGGAAAAAATATTGTTATAATTGTTTCAGATATGATCTAAAATAGAAATATGTAATAATACTATTAACTGAATTTTGATTAGATTTTACATGTTTATCAAATAATTTTTCCATGCTAACATAGAGCTTATAAGGTAAACTTCTTGTTCTGATATTATTTGAATTTTTTACTGAAGTAAATATCTGTTATGCATAAAAGAATGATAAAATATGTACAAGTGAATCTAAAGGTTCTCATACGTGTTGACTCAATTTAAAGTTCACTATATCCTAGGCATCACCAATGAGAAAATTACATACACCTTGGCCATTCATTTAGCATAGTCTTAAAATTACAGACCCAAGTCTGATTTCTTTTTAATATTTTGTGATTCATTTTTTTTCAAAGTGAATGAAAGATCTTATGTATTCTAGAAGTTTACATATTTTATCTAACAAAATTATATTTTGGCATGTGTCAAGATGGAGACTTGTAGCAATAACCAAAAGCATATTCTTAAAGACACCCAAATATTGCAGGTAAAACATATTTTAGCTCACATTACCCATGTAATTTCTCAACTCTATATTTTATCTTACATATTTAGAACTGGCATTAGATTCTGTGCGTTCATTTTATGATCTAATAGGGTAATATCATCCAGAAAAATAAATTAATTCTTTATGGCTGAAAGCATGTGTCAGTGCTCTGATATTTCTTTACAATGAAAGAAAGCAAACTGTAGAATATAATAACATGAATTCTTATTTCAAATTTTCAATGATTTTCTCAAATAATAAGCCTTTGCCAAAAGATCCACAATATTCATTCCTGAATATTCCACACTATTATTTGAAAATAAAAATTATAAATCATTATAATTGTTACCAAAAATAAGCTATTCAAGAAAATTATGGGGTTTTGGTTAGCAATTAGAGATTATAGAATTTGAGGAAGTTTCTTATTATAAAATATGATATTAATTTTATGTAACACCTCCTTCTAAGAAAATAAACTAAAAGAACTGCTATTTTTAGGTTTTGTTACTATCCCATGACATTGGGTTAGGCATTTAATGTGTTCTTTCCATTTCCTCCCCTAATTATCTAATGGCTATTTACAAAGTTACATTCAAAAACAATATCCATTTCCACAAATGTGTCAGAGAACTTAGTACAATTAATGAATGACAGGAGATAGGAAACCAGTCATAATATTTTTTAAAGAATCACAAAAACAAGACTTAATTGAAGTTTCCATTATTTGGAGAAATATATGGAAGAATTGAGTAGAAACTTATAAAGGAATTACTCAGAATGAGTTGGTGGTCCACTGTTAATGTGCCTGATATGGATGATTAAGTACAGAATTTCTCCATGGAAAGACATTTTGCAGATTTATCATTTCATTTGGGTATGAAAATATACTAAAATTACGTCAATCAATATAATTTGAACCCAAATCTGACATCTAATTTTCCTCAGCAATAAATTTGTCATGTCTCTATACAAACATCTTATAAAGTAGACACTCGTTTCTTAAACTGTCCAATTGTCTGTACTGTTGAAAGAAGCATTAACAGATGTTTCATCTCGACATTTCAGTAAGTTCTATCCTAGAAATTATTTTTTTTAAAACACACTTTAATTTCTCTTTAACAATCTGATATACCCAATTGGGAAATCTTTGCTATTTTCTTTGTTATCTCAATATCACACCCTCCCAAAAAAGCTTGCAGAGGGTTATCAGACAATTGGAAGCAACACATTCTATTACTCCTTAGCTATAAAAAGCTTTGAAATTAGAAATACCAACATTTTCTCAACCCTAGTTGTTTTTTTTCCTCTGTTGCCCACCCCATGATCCAACACAGCGGAAACAGTTCAGGGTTAATAAAAGAGGTTTAAACACATCTGGCAACAGTGAACAATGAAAATTCCATTAGTTCAGTAGTTCGAGATGTATGTGTAAATAGAGGTAGAAGGCAAATAGAAGACAAATATAATAAATCCAAAGTTATTACTTTTCCTTAGATTCTCCATTGTGTTTAACAGCAGAGTGAGTGAGGCTCCAAGATCCCCATAAGTATTCTCTCATCCCCTTTTTAAAACAGTGATTATATGGAAAGTTTAAAGACTCTTGGTGGGGGAAAAATGTTTTCCAGCTGTCAAAATTTAAGCTTAGCTAATAGTAGAGCTAATTTTAAAAGGCATTGTTCCCTGATTAAGATATTTGTTCAGAAGTATGCCTTTAAATCCATTTAGATGTTTTATTACTTCCCAAATTTATTTTCTAGAATAGCACTGTACATAATATTATCTAGTAGTAACAGGTATTGTGTACATCTTGGGGAGATATACTGTCGTTTTTCTAACACATGAAGTAAATGAAAATTGTTTAAACATAATTTCAATGTCACTAGCTGAGTTCTGTAGTAAAAACATTGTCAAACGACTTGAGAATACTACTCTGAATAAATATATTTATTTTGAATAATGCACTTACCCAGAACAGCTCCTAAGGAAATTCTTGGTGAACTATTCTTAGGATGGAATTTGATTTTCTGAGATTCCGCAGAGGAAATGTACCCCCAGGCAAGGTGGGGAAGGGTGAAAGCCTTGCAATATGATCCTGGAGGCAGAGTGAGGTCCAGTTAGCAGAGCTTGGTGATCCTAAGGCAGGAGGTGACACTCTGCTGGAGAGACTGTTGTTCTGAGTGGACTGGAAGAGTTGTCACATTGTATGTGCTCAGCAGCAGAAGGGAAACATCAGAGCTTCCTGTTACATCACTCTGACCCCGCCTGCAGTTAGTGTTAGGTTACTTTCTTTCTCAAATGGCATACCCCAGGAAAGCAGTACTCCTTTTTTATTCTGAGACAGGAGCAAGAAGCAGCCTGAACAGACACACATCATATGCTGTATGAACACATTGTTAGCAGCAAAAGCTGGCTGGATTTCACCTTGACTGAGTTCTGTTAGAACTTGTCAAACAGAGCTGCCTATGGTTTGAAGGAAATCTGAATATAGTATTCTGCTCAAAGAATTAAAGGAGTTAGGGAGTGTGTGTGTGTATGTGTGTTGAATTATACTTTACAAAGCATCAAGGGAATGTTTTAATGTAACATATCTTTCTTCATAGAGGAACACAGAAAAGTAATAACTATTTTTCCATCATAATTAGTTCTGTGATCTAATTCTTGTTAATTTGGACCTCGATAATCAGAGCTATTCCCTCATCAGTTTTCCACATTAAATGATGAAACTCTTTCCTGCAGGTTTTTTTTTAACATTTTTAAAATTTTGTTCATGACATAGGAATATGTTCCAACCAGAACCATTGTGTGTGTATGTGTTGTGTATCTATAGATATACATATATAATTATTTTTCAGTATATATGAATATATATTTTAGAGAAAGTAACCTTGAGAACACCTATACATGTAAATGTTTGCACATATTTTAAAATATTTGACTTATCACCTATGAAGTAAAAAAGTAATTAATACCTTGTACCTCAAAATAACCTTAACAAAAATGCAGATAGTTTATACATATAAATTTTGAAACAAGGTAAATTATGTAACATAATTTTACATTTTACAAAAAGGTTTACCTCAAAACGTAATTTTATTCTAAAATGTGTTTAATAAATCATTGGAAGTTATCAGGGAAGAAAGCTTTAAATGTGAAATGTACTTTTTTAAACAATACAGTATGTGTGAAATACAACAATAGTTATAATTTCTGAAACCTAAACTGCACTAAAAGTCACTTGCTTTGTATGGATATCAATTTTCTCATCTGTAAACTAGAAGAGATGTATCAAATAATATCTAAAATTCCTATATTTTTAACATTTTCAATCAACAAATTAGGTAACATTTAGAAATAGAGATGATATCATGATGATTTCTCAATTCTGAATAAATTTGAGATCAGAGGCACTGAAACATTGGTATGTTACTGCAATTCCAGAACAAAATGAGATGCTCAAATTCCTTGTAGAATTAACAAAAGACCAGGCAATATAAATTAAAGAAGATTCACGTTTTTTAAACAGTATGTTCCTGCTGACATTTTTATTACTTGGATCCGCAGAAGAAACTTATTACATAATTGCTGATTTTATGATCAATAGGATCAAGGTCAGTAAAAATAAACACATATAAATATGATATGTACTAATCTCTATCAAATTATAGTTATAAAGCTTATAAGAAACTAACATGCCTATTTAGTTATTGGGAGATAGAAAATAGCCAGAGGTTGAAAGGTTGTAGAATATTATTATTTGCAGTTAGGGCTTGGTTTTGCTTTGCTTTGGGAGGCTGCATTTTGAGTAATTTATTTCAGGCCGTGATAAAAAATAGTCCAAGTTGCAGACTATGACTGACTCCACAAACAGTGGTTCTTTAATCAGAATACTGACGTGGATATTGTCAGGAGAAAGTTTTCCTGAATTCTGCTGTGGAGTGAATACATTGTTCAGGGAACCACTAAGAAGACAGGAAAAGCACTAGGATTAGACCAAGAAACAAGAAATTCCAGTCCTGGTTCTGATATTTTCTAGTGCAGCCTTTGACAAAATTTGTCTTGCTGTTCCCATCTTAAAATTCATAGCAAAATAAAACACTTGACTTTATTATGTGCCTCAGTGATCACTGTGCATGTCATCTCAACACTCATTCTTGGTTTATCATCTGACTCCTAGAAAGAGATCAATATATAGTTTTTGAATTTAACTTATGAAGAACTAAAACTTTTGCCAATAAGTTTGCAGATGGTAATTATTTTCCCTCAAGATTCACTGTTCATTTGCCCACTAGTAAACTCTAGTGAATGAAAAAACATCTATGCTGTAAATTTATGTCCTAAAATACTGAAACTATTACTCTTTCTCTTCTAGTTTACATCAAGTTCTATACGAAATAGGAAGGCTAATAGAGATCATAGCATTTATATTTAAATTATTGGTCAGGCATGCTTATACTCCATAATGTCCCTTGGATAATTTTTATTATCATTTAAAAGCCTCACTTAGAAATAACAGATAAACTGCACACTTTTAATCAAATTCTTCAGAGTTGCTGTTTTATAAATTCCAGTTGAATGGCAAGAGGACTTTCAGAGAGCCACTCTGGGTATGAAGGGACAGGCGAAAATATGGATCTTCACACTGAAACATGACATAAATATTTGGAAAAATGCACTAGAACAAAATGAAGATATTTAAATAATCAATGAGGTAATTCTTTGCCAGTGAGACATGAATCAATATATTAATTTAGCCCTATGCATTGTATTTATTTATAAAATATTTTTCCAGAACATATGTTTAATGACACTTACAATCATTTAATTTCTAGTGATCAAACCTATATTTTGAGCTAGATACTGTACTAGTTGTGTTGGGGAATTAAGAAAAAATAGGATGTATTCTGTTGTCTAGTTGTTTACAGCACAGATTGTGTAGCACATGAAGAATCAAGTGCTGTATTCTCTTCAATTAGCAGCTAATGCTACCAACATAGTCTAGATGAAACCATGCCGAGCACTATCAATAAAGTTTTCTATAGAACTCAGGAATGACATCCAGTGAAGAATGGCATATATAATAGTAATTAATCATGCTTGTCCATTTCAGAATCCTACAAGAGAGATTGTGCTTACATTTTTGGTTCCATGGAAGGCTCACAAGAGCAATGGTCCTTGAGTAAGGAGTACTAATTACCACTTGAAATGCACTTTGACTGACACTCAGGAAGAGGCTATCTAAAAATCTCTGGATTACTGTTTATTTTATTTTACTCACTTAGTCATGTTAGACCAAAAATGTGGTTTGGTTTGAACTGACCACTTATTTTGAAATGGTGTGGCTACTGCCTTGGAGCATAGTTCTGCCCAACAAAACAAAACAAAACATTGTTAAACAAGACGTGTTATGGACAGACTGTCCCTGGTAAGAGTGTAAGAAAGAACTTTAAAAATTATTTCTATGAAGTTTTTCAGGTATTATGTTGTAAATTAATAATTCCTCTGTGTTCTCAATTGTCTGAAAGTCATTGCTTACAGTTAGATAATTTATGCATCAGCAATTATGTATACTATGTTTTGTTAAAAATGCACCAATAATTTGAGGAGAAACACACAATTTTTATAAACTTAAAATAAAAGCAATCCTAATAGGGAAGTAAGTTGACATGACCTTCTATTATTTTACCTAAGTTGCTCAGCATTTTTCAACTTATTTTATTGCTGAATGAACTGCAGGTAGTTAAAGGACCCAGGACTGATGGCAGGGCCATTGAGAGTGAATATGCTATTTTCCATTATTAAAACCAAAGCGCTGATTTCATTCTAACTGTACACATAAGTTATCAATAAATCAATGTTGCTTTTAAAATATTTACTATAAATACAAATTTCAAAGGAGCAGAAAACTTTAAATTTGAAGTGAGTACCGTGACATCAGGTCCATACATATATGTATAATTAAAACTATTTTGCATCACCGACTCGATGGACGTGAGTCTGAGTGAACTCCGGGAGTTGGTGATGGACAGGGAGGCCTGGCTGCTGCGATTCATGGGGTCACAAAGAGTCGGACACGACTGAGCGACTGAACTGAACTGAACTAGCTTATACATTGGAGAAGGAAATGGCAACCCACTCCAGTGTTCTTGCCTGGAGAATCCCAGGGACGGGGCAGCCTGGTGGGCTGCCGTCTATGGGGTCGCATAGAGTCGGACACGACTGAAGTGACTTAGCAGCAGCAGCAGCAGCTTATTACATACTATTTCTCTTAGTATTTTACAATGTGTTTTCCCAACAAAGGCAAACATATCAATTATAATTAGCTAAAAACTTGCCTATTCTTTTCATTGATTCTTATGAAGTTCTGATGGATTTGGATCTTGCAAGGAATTCAGGATTTTGAGTGTTTGAGCCTCTCCTCCTCTAAAAGGGCTGCCTGTTGATAAAAGAGCTAACAATAGCAAATGAGCTATGTCATGGACTAATTAAAAATTAATTAAAAAATACAACAAATTCATAAATGCTCACAAAATGAACTTCCTAAGGGTGAAATTCCCTGATCAGGGTGATCATATACCCCAGTTTTCTAGGGCAGTTCCAGTTTATATTTTATGCTTGAAAGTGTCCTGGTTTGGATGAAAAATTATGTACAGTCACCCTAGCAATACTTATCCATATTGCTGGTACAAAATACTAAGAGTGAGTAATTTGTCTGGGAAACTGAAATGGCTTTTCCCAGAAGAGTTTAAAATAGTTTTTATTTCTAGGATAGCATTAGTTGGCATTGAGAAAGATGCCCTTTTCATTACTGGATATTTATTGTGAGTTTATTCTGAAATGCTCTTTATTTGCTATCAATCTTCATTGTGAAAATAATAAATTATTTATTTAACTTTGTGTTTACTCATGTTGACCTAAGCAGCATTTGATTAACAGATCACATCTTTATAGTTTGGTTAAAAATTTAATCAAGTTCTAAGAATGCCAAATACAATGAAGGTTTTCCCAGCACAGATTATTTTATTCAGCTATTATCATATTTATATAACTTCTAAAATTATTAGCAAGTTATATTTTCTTTTCAATAATTTATTCATGTTTAATATCACTATATTATATACAGTGAAAACTCTTAAATATAAAGGAATGTAGAACTATATGTTGTGCTGTGCTTAGTCACTTAGTCGTGTCCAGCTCTTGCCACCCTATGGACTGTAGCCCACGAGGCTCCTCCATCCATAGAATTTTCCAGGCAAGAATACTGGAGTGGGTTGCCATGCCCTCCTCCAGGGGATCGTCACAACCCAGGGATCGAACCCAGGTCTCCTGCATTGCAGGCAGATTCTTTACCGTCTGAATAAACAGGGAAGCCCAGAACTATATATAATGCATATATTAAAGAAGAATATAGTGTATTTGCCTAAGAATTCTTAGCACCTTTGAGAAAGTATTGTTTTTTAATAGTGTTGAGGAGTTGGGAATCTACAGTCTTATCCTGCCATCTAGTGTTAAGCATCCTCAAATTGCCAAAGTTGCTGTCAGTGAAATAAAAAAAATGAAATTATTATTGGCTTTTTTCGTGAAATCAAAATCTCAATAACAAGGGAATATTCCTAAGAAAACATTCTGATGCACATGATGGCTAGAGTTATAATGGGTAGGTACTTAGTGTGTACTATACAATTAAGGTATCATTTTATATACAGTGAAAAGAATATGTCCTTCATACACTATTTAGATGCAAAGGCAAAAGAATCATTAAACGTTGAAACAATATAAATGAAATATTTCAAATTAAAACGACCCACTACCTTTTGTCTTCCAATGAATGTACGTACCACATACACGTGACATATATATATATTTAAACATTTGAAATGATCTAAAGCTAGACAGCTCTGAACCTATGGCTAGGTTAAAGTGGATTAACTCCTATCTGATCAGGAATACAAATCACATTTTCAAAATCTCAAAACAGAGTAACAAGTGTCACATTTGATAAACAAGGACCTCACTATATTTAAACATAAAAAATCTTTGTTTTACCACTACGTGTTAGGAAAAAAACATCAGCAATTAATTGATTATAAACCTACTCTGGCTTAATTCAGCTGACATTTGAGATACAGTGTTTGGGAGCATATTAATTACCCCTGAGGTATATCTCTCTAAACAGTTATGTCATCAGAAAGCAAAGTTTCCGAAGTAGAGCCATCCATTTGGATGCTAATTGATTTTCATATTAACTGATCATCTGCTATGTGCCCAGCATTTGGATAGATACTGGGAGTACAAAACTTGATAATAGGGACATGGTCTCTGCTCTCAAGAATTTACTTTGTATCTTCAGGTAGACAGTTATTAATAGAAAAACACTTATTTTTATTCATATTGCTCAGCTACTCAGATTGGTAAAAGGCAGTATGTTCAATGACTGAAACAGACCCAGGGCTGAGTAGATAGGAATGGAGGGATAGAGGGTGGACATATTTTTTGTAGAAGAGCGTTTTCTGAAGGTAATAATTACTCTGGAACCTAAAATTCAAGAAATAGGAGATATTCCACAAATTAGAAAGGAGTCTGTTCTCCATAGGGTCCAAGAACAGATCTTGAGGGAGGGATTTGAGCTCCCATAACTTACTGAAATGGAGAAGGAAATGGCAACCCACTCCAGTACTCTTGCCTGGAAAATCCCATGGACTGAGAAGCCTAGTATGCTACAGTCCATGGGGTCGCAAACTTACTGAAAAGCATTAAAGAAGGGAATGAAGCAGGACTGGAAGAAGAATGAGGTGAGCAAGCATGTGGTCTCAGGTAAAATCTGGATTTGGCCTAATGCATAGGACAAGGGCTTTGGAGTGTAAATTGCATGTAAGATTTGTCCTCTCTTGATGCACAGGAGTTTGTCTTTCATAGCTTCTTTTCAGTCCTTGTATGAGCCACTCTCAGAGAAGGCAATGGCACCCTACTCCAGTACTCTTGCCTGGAAAATCCCATGGACGGAGGAGCCTGGCAGGCTGTAGTCCATGGGGTTGCTAAGAGTCGGGCACGACTGAGCGACTTCGCTTTCACTTTTCACTTTCATGCATTGGAGAAGGAAATGGCAACCCACTCCAGTGTTCCTGCCTGGAGAATCCCAGGGACGGGGGAGCCTGGTGGGCTGCCGTCTAGGGGGTCGCACAGAGTCGGACACGACTGAAGCGACTTAGCAGCAGCAGCAGCATGAGCCACTCTGGGGAGCATAATATCTAGGGGAAGTAACTACTGTCAGCTGGGGACAATGATGCAGGTGAGAGCTATTAGCAGCCAGTTCTCCCAGCAACAGGGAGATGAATGCACCAGCTCATTGTGGGTTGGGGGAAGGGCACCAAAGCAGAGTTTACTAGGAATACTAGCACAAGTAAGCAAAACCTGTTCAGGTGCAGGACCTTAATAGTTCCTAGAGTCCAGAGACCTGTGAACAAGAAGAGAATTCCACCCAAGTATATCAGGACATTGTAAGTAGGATCACATAGACTGTGATAAGGAATTTGTATTTTAATCTTTTGGCAATGGGTCATGCACTCAAATCAAGTTTTATGCTTTATTCTGTGCGTCTGGGTGAGGCTGCGGTGGTGGGATGGCGTAAGTAAGCAAGTATGAAAATCTTTCCCTGGGAAATGTTTCTATGCCTTTTCTGCAAAGTTAATGTTCACAGTGTTAACTATGTTTCCTTATATATGGTGTCCTTGACTTGCATTCTCATGGTTATATGTCACTATTCAGAAAATTAAAAATACTATGGTTGGAGGACCCTCTTTTGGGGGGTTAATTGTAAAGAAGCATAAAAACAAATTCAACTTTGCATGGTTACTAATTAGTGTATCTGTAAGTACTTAGTAGCGCTTCTGGAAACTTCCTTCTGTTTCAGGATAAATTGAGGAAGTGTAATATTGTTGATGACTGGCATTTCCCCAGAAATATGCTATGTGCTTTAGATATTTTCTTTAACTCTGAATAAGATTTTATTTTTAATTTCAGATGAGAGAATAGAATCTTAGCAAGTTGTCACAACTGGAAATTGGGAGAACTGGAACTTGGAAATTAAGGTGTTTAGTTTTGGAATCAGTCCTCCTTCATCACAACATTATAAGCAAAATATTTAATCTGGCAAACTACTTCAGGTATTTCTTGAATAAAATTATATGGACTATAAGTCAAATGATACTGGTTACTAGAGTTTCAGTTAGGTGTGGCAAAGTGAGAAATATTAAATAATGAGTATTAGCAATATAGAAAAACAGCACAGCATTCAGAAAGGAAAGTTGATTATTTTTCCATTCAGATCAATTCATAATCTGGTTTCCATTCAGAGCACACATTTCCCATATTATTCACATGTGAATAATATAGTATAAGTTTCTGAATATTTGGAAGGATAACACAAGGAATAATGATCGTCATTTTTTAAACAACATTTCTTAGCAACATAAGATATATTTGAGTATTTTAGGATGAGTTTTACAAAAATTCATTAGAAAAATTAAAAGAACATTCACTAGTTTGTACCCCTTTTATCCATGTTCCATATTAAAAATATTATTAGCACCTCTTAGGCAGTTATCTCAAAAACAATTAAACTTTAAAAATTTTTTTTAAATATACAATTTTCTGCTACTAACATTGTTAACAGTAAAATTACTTATAGTAATCCCATTTTATAAAGTTGTTGCTTTGGTAAAAAAAAAAAATTACCTAAAATTTCCTACTCTTTTAATTGTCTGTTATTTGAATAACTGTTGCAGCTTAAAGTACTTTGGCCACCTCATGCGAAGAGTTGACTCACTGGAAAAGACTCTGATGGTGGGAGGGATTGGGGGCAGGAGGAGAAGGGGACGACAGAGGATGAGATGGCTGGATGGCATCACTGACTCGATGGACGTGAGTTTGAGTGAACTCCGGGAGTTGGTGATGGACAGGGAGGCCTGGCGTGCTGCGATTCATGGGGTTGCAAAGAGTCGGACACAACTGAGTGACTGAACTGAACTGAAACTATATTCTAAAACTCTTGGAAATAATAACCATCCTACAAGTTGTAATATCAAACCTTACAATGTAGCAAGCACTATACGATGCATGTGTGCTCCCATTGACCCTTGTAATTGTTTCACAGACAAAGAAGGCTCAGGCTCAGTTCAGTTCAGTCGCTCAGTCATGTCCGACTCTTTACAACCCCATGAATCGCAGCATGCCAGGCCTCCCTGTCCATCACCAACTCCCAAGTTCACTCAGACTCACATCCATGGAGTCAGTGATGCCATCCAGCCATTTCATCTTCTGTCGTCCCCTTCTCCTCCTGCCCCCAATCCCTCCCAGCATCAGAGTCTTTTCCAGTGAGTCAACTCTTCGCATGAGGTGGCCAAAGTACTGGAGTTTCAGCTTTAGCATCATTCCTTCCAAAGAAATCCCAGGGCTGATCTCCTTCAGAATGGACTGGTTGGATCTCCTTGCAGTCCAAGGGCCTCTCAAGAGTCTTCTTCAACACCACAGTTCAAAAGCATCAATTCTTTGGCACTCAGCTTTTTCACAGTCCAACTCTCACATCCATACATGACCACTGGAAAAACCACAGCCTTGACTTTTGTTGGCAAAGTGAGGTCAGGCTGCTGCTGCTGCTGCTGCTAAGTCGCTTCAGTCGTGTCTGACTCTGTGCGACCCCCTAGACGGCAGCCCACCAGGCTCCCCCGTCCCTGGGATTCTCCAGGCAAGAACACTGGAGTGGGTTGCCATTTCCTTCTCCAATGCAGGAAAGTGAAAAGTGAAAGTGAAGTCGCTGAGTCTTGTCCGACTCTTAGCGATCCCATGGACTGCAGCCCACCAGGCTCCTCCATCCATGGGATTTTCCAGGCAAGAGTACTGGAGTGGGGTGCCATTGCCCTCTCCGGAGGTCAGGCTAATTGAGTGCAAATCCAAATTGATTCGAATCCAAATCCTATACTCATTATTATTGCATATGATTGGTATTTCATGTTTTTCTTGCATAATATTTGCATTTTCTCATTTATGTCTGCAGTTTATTGGCAGCCAGTATAGATAAGAGATGGGCTTCCCAGGTGGCGCTAGTCGTAAAGAAGTGAAGTGAAGTGAAGTCACTCAGTTGTGTCCGACCCTTTGCGATCCCTTGGACTGTATCCCACCAGACTCCTCCATCCATGGGATTCTCCAGGCAAGAATACTGGAGTGGGTTGCCTATGCCCTTCTCCAGGGGAAATTCCCGACCCAGGGATCGAACCCAGGTCTCCCACATTGCAGGCAGATGCTTTAACCTCTGAGCCACCAGTCGTAAAGAGCCCATCTGCTAATGTAGGAGATATAAGAGACATGGGTTCAACCCCTGAGTCAAGAAGGTCCTCTGGAGGAGGGCATAGGCAACCCACTCCAGTATTCTTGCCTGGAGGATCCCATGGACAGAGAAGCCTGGCAGCTACAGCACATGGGGTTGCACAGAGTTGGACACAACTGAAGCAACTTTGCACATAGAATACATAGATAAGGGAAGCTGTGGGATTTAATGGATTGTAAAGATTTTTCTTCCTGATTAAGTGATTATGTATGTGTATCACTTGTGGAGGAGAAAAAGCAAAATATTAAATAAAAATTGTCCTAACATATACATCGCTTTATAACTCTACAAACTTTCTCATTGAACAGTGGCAGATAGTTTAAGTAAAAACTGGTAACGGTTTATTACTTCATCTCTGGAGTAGAAACTTCTTGGCAAAATGGGTCATTTAGGTAGCTCACAGCTGTTCACATTTTGAAACTCTCTGGAAATCTCCCTAGAGTGATTTATAAATTTTGTAGAACATTCTGTTGAGAATGGGGAATATGTTAAATTCACTTTTGAAAGTCAAAATTCTTGCTTTCTGATTCCAATAATTGACTAAGAAGGAAGTAGCAGTTTCCTCTGGCTTGTAACTTGAGAGCACCTGCAGCTTAAGAGAGAGGTCAGCAAGTTGAAATTAAACTCTTTATGAAAATACAGATCAAATATGGGTTAAAATCCCAAAGACACCCAGGTTCATAACTGACTTAGCTGATGTTACTTCATTGTAAGAAGAGCAAATGAAAAGTTATGTTGACAAGAATGGTTAACTTTGGTCCAATGGGATTTTCTTAAAGCTTATTAGAATAAACTGTAGATTGAAATAAAATATTTGGTACTAGAAATAATTTACTCTTCATTAAATTTGGTAGCTCTTTTAAGAATGATTATTAAAAGAGACAAGTGTTTCCAAAATTGTTTCAAAATGTTTTATGAACTTAAAATGCCTCAAACACTATCAATCAGAAGGATATACATTATTTTCTCTAGATTGTATACAATCTTAAGAGGGGAAAAATTGATGGTTCAGAAATTTTTTTAGCATAAATGAAAGTCATATATTAAGGCGTTTAGAATCTTCCAAAGTAGGGCCCCTACTTTGTTGGGGAAACACTTTATTTTGTAAAATAGTACTTTTGGAAGCTTCTCATAAAACAAAAATAAAGACCTTTTGTTGTTTAGGGACTAATCAGGCATTGCATGGGCTTCCCAGGTGGCTCAGTGGTAAAGAACAGGAGACGCGGGCTTGATCCCTGGGCCTGGAAGATCCCTTGGAGGAGGAAATGGCAGCTTGTTCCCAGATTCTTGGGACTTTCTTGTGGTTCAGACAGTAAAGAATCTGCCTGCAATGCGGGAGACCTAGGTTTGATCCCTGGCTTGGGAAAATCCCCTGGAGAAGGGAATGGCTACCCACTTCAGTACTCTTGCCTAGTAAATTCCATGGACAGAGGAACTTGGCAGGGTACAGCCCTTAGGGTCGCAAAGAGTTGGACATGACTTAGCACTGAGAAGGCACTGAAAAAGAAATCTGCAACAGGTGGAGTCAGTTTGAATAAGGCAAGCTTTGCAGAAGTATAGCAGATGACTGGATGTAAATAATCTCTTTACCTTACAAGGGATGTGGTTACTACTAAGAGAAGAGCCTAGACGATCTTGACTTTTGTTTTTTAAGCACAGAATATCTTTACATTTGTTTAGCTTTTAAATAGAGAGCATTTTCATAAAATACTAAAGTGCCAAACTAGAAGAATCCTTATAAGCAGTCAAATCCAAAACACTGTTTCTAAAGATGGGTCTATGTGTGGTAAACAAATCAGATGACAAATTCATCCACGAGGCAGTGTCAGTCTTAATACAAGAAACAATATTTCCTAGTTCACAATTCAGAAAATTTCCCCACAGCCCCTGATGGAAAGTGAAAACCTTGAACAACTTTATGTTCATTTTAATTAACTTCTATTTTTCAGCAAAGCACTCTAGGCATGTAACTGAAAGATCAGTTAGCACTAAATGTATGTAATAAAGTAAACAGTGATTCCTCATCCCTCAGACTTCCACATCCAACTTTATTCTGGCTTCCTTCCATTCTTGTCATTGAGATGCACAATACCTTTTTTATTCCTACTTATCTATATGTGACCTATTCCTTCACATTTTCCCCTGTCCTTTAGAATTTTCTTTTCATCTCTGAAAGTGAAAGTGTTAGTCACTCAGTCATGTCTGAGTCTTTGTGACCCCATGGACAGCAGCACACCAGGCTTCCCTGTCCATCACCAACTCCCGGAGCTTACTCAAACTCATTTCCTTTCAGTTGGTGATGCCATCCAACCACCTCATCCTCTGTCGTCCCTTTCTCTTCATGCCTTCAATCTTTCCCAGAATCAGGGTCTTTTCAAGTGAGTCAGTTCTTCACATCAGGTGGCCAAAGTATTGGAGCTTCAGCATCAGCATCAGTCCTTCCAATGAATAACCAGGACTGATTTCCTTTAGGATCTCCTTGCAATCTAAGGGACTCTCAAGAGTCTTCTCCAACACCACAGTTCAAAAGCATCAATTCTTTGGCGCTCAGCTTTCCTTATAGTCCAACTCTCACATGCATACATGACTACTAGAAAAACCATCATAGCTTTGACTAGATGGACCTTTGACTAGATGGACTTGGCAAAGTGATGTCTCTGCTTTTTAAAATGCTGCCTAGGTTGCTTCCAAGGAGCAAGCACCTTTAATTTCATGGCTGCAGTCACCATCTGCAGTGATTTTGGAGCCCAAGAAAATAAAGTCTCTCACTATTTCCATTGTCTCTCCATCTATCTGCCATGAAGTGATGGGACCAGATGTCATGATCTTAGTTTTTTGAATGTTGAGTTTTAAGCCAACTTTTTCACTCTCCTCTTTCACTTTCATCAAGAGGCTCTCCAGTTCCTCTTCCTCTTATGGCTTTCTACCATAAGTGCGGTGTCATCTGCATATCTGGGGTTATTAATGTTTCTCCCAGTAATCTTGATTACAGCTTGTGCTTCATCCAGCCTGGCATTTTGCATAATGTGCTCTGCATGTCAGTTAAATAAGCAGGGTGGCAATATACAGCCCTCATGTACTCCTTTCCCAATTTGGAACCAGTTCATTGTTTCATGTCTAGTTCTAACTGTTGCTTCTTGAACTGCATACAGATGCCTCAGGAGGCAGGTAATGTAGTCTGATATTCCCATCTCTTGAAAATTTTTCACAGTTTGTTATGATCAACACAGTCAAAGATTTTGGCATAGTCAATAAAGCAGAAGTAGAGGTTTTTCTGTAACTCTTGCTTTTTCTATGATCCAACAGATGTAGGCAATTTGATCTGGAGAAGGGAATGGCAAACCACGTTAGTATTTTTGCCTTGAGAACCCCATGAGCAGTATAAAAAGAAGTTGTCTAACTGCCTTCCAAAGTAGCTGTATTGTCTTGCATTCCTAGCAGCAAAGAATGAGTTGCTCTTGCTTTATCACATCTTTTCCAGATTTTGGTGGTATCATGCATCTTATTTTAACCATCCTAATGAGTGTGTACAGTAACTCATTGTTGTCTTAATTTACATTTCCATGATGACATATGACATGGAACATCTTTTCATAAACTTGTTTGCCATCTCCATAGGTTTTTTTAGATGTCCGTTAAGGTCTTTGATCTATTTTTAATAGGATTGTTTTCTTATTCTTGAGATTTAAGAGTTTTTTGTATATTTTCAATAGCAGTCCTTTATCCAACGTGTTTCTGCATTTTCTCCTAGGCTGTAGCTTGTCTTCTAAGCTGTTGATACTGTCTTTTGTAGAGCAGAATCTTTTAATTTTAATGAAGTCTAGCTTATCAATTATTTCTTTCATTGGTCATGCCTGAGGCCAGAATTTTAATTCAATTTTTTGAGGTAAGAGAGTTCAAACTTTTCTAGAAAACTTTACTCTGAGCTTAAAGGGACTTAAATTCTGGAAGTCATCTTGAAATCTTTGAGGCTAGAAAATAAAAGCAAAAAAAAATGTTGGGCAGCAGAATTAGAAGTGAAGAGAGACTGAGTTTTGATAACATGAGGTCCGGAATCCATCAATACTGAAGTCAAATACCTTTGACTTTTTCAATTTTGACAAAAAATATCCATGATTTTTTCTGACTGTGTGAGTCAAAATTTTTCTCATTTTTAAGAAAAGTGATGAGGAGACCATATTCATTGTCCTAACTTATTGTTACATTATACAATTAAATGTCTGTACATTTCTCTTTCTTTGGTAAGATGAATCATTGTGTATTTTTAAAGTGGTATAAATACTACTTTTTAATTTAAAAGTGGTGTTCTAGCCAAGACTTCAGCTATGTGATTAGAGTAGTTCAGAGGTTGGGCCTGAAGGGCTGATAAGAATCAAGGTTTCCTAAGCATAGGAAACTGCAGGGAAGTCAACTAAGACATGTTTTTGCTCAAGTTCTTGAGAAAGAAGGTGAAAAAATCAGAAAGTCCCTTAAATAGTTGGTTAATGTCATTTTCTTTCCTCTGGTATGAAAACTGGACAGGCTAGTCAGGATTGGAAGTCATTTATATAATGTGTTGTCATATAATATATATTTGATTATATTATATTTATATAATTAGATGACTGGTAGAAATACATATGGAATAGAATAAATGTAGAATATATAGATGGAGACAAGTAGAGTGCAGCTTGTGGAATGATTTGTTTCTTTGTCTTAGAACTCTTTACCTTTGCAATAACTGAAGATCATTAATTTTTATTTTTTTAAGTCTAACGTAATATAACAGTCACACTTTATTATTTAGGATAATATATTTTATTGCTTATACAGTAAAAAATGAAAACATTTTATCAATTTTCAGTATAACCTGTTAATTTTAAACAGAATAAACAAAGTTGGTAAATAAGCATCAGATGCTATATAATGTAATTCTATATAAAATTCACAGTTAGATGCATTTGATTATGCAAAATATGGGAAGACAAAACCACCAGAGACAATCTTATTTAAAAACACAGTAAACATATTCACATGCATTAAACATTGCAAACCATCTCTCAGTGTATGTCTTTTGACTAAGTAATGAAGTTATGAGTAGTTGTTGGGGAAAATCATCAAGTCACCAATATGCTATTTGTATGTCCTTGGTGGCAACTTGCCACTTGACCTAAGAAGAGTTTACATTTACTTAAAGGTGTTGCTATCCATGTATAAAAGACAACAGACATATTTCACAAGAGATTTTGATTTCAAAACCTTTCAAATTCCATAGAAGACTCAATTTAAGGCAGTTATTTATGTGCTTATGTACTGAATATTTGAAAACAAGATATAAAAATTTTCTCACGTGAAAAAATTGACATTATTTTGTACTGATACAATTTTTATGACATAGGATGTATATTAGGATTCTTCATATTATGCCTCAAAAGATAGTGATTTTATAGTTCACATCAGCTTGTCTGATTTCACATGAATGATCTGGAAGGGATCACATTTTAAAAATATGAAATCAGCATGAATAAACTAAGTAATGATATATACTTTCAGTGATCTATGAGTACCATTTTAACTAAACTGAGATGGTCATGAACGAGTAGTGTAGGTAAGTACAAATACATACATATATCAAAATTAAATTGGGAGGATAGGGTGAAGTTAAGTACCAATTACTGAATCATTGAAGAATTCTGAGTAGTAGTGAAACACACAAGTTAATTCTTAAGAATTAAATCAGTAATGATGTGAAGAATGAAGTAGAGATAAAAAGACTGGGAGTTAGATGAACTTTATGACAAAACAATCAACAGTGTTTAGAGACTGATTATAAGCTGTATATGAGGGAAAAGAAGAAATCAAAATTGGGTTCAAACTCTCAAGACTGAGGAACAAGCAGAATTTATTTGCTATTACTAGAGAGAAGTCGTTAAGCTAAACTAAATGGACAAAGTGGTTAGTTGTTTCTAGATGACAAGTTCAAATTTAAATGTGAAATTTGCAGTGAACAAGGCTCTTGAGATCTCAAACTATACATGAGTCAGCAGAGAAGGAAAGGTATGGATCTAGATAAACTGAATTAACTCCAGATAAATGTTAAAAGCTTGAGAGTGAATAATACGCATTTTTCTAGGAGACTTTTCCTTCCTGATAATTTTGTCTTCCTTTTTTACAGAAATAGTATGACATTTATTAAAGCATGAATTACTGGTTGCATTGTGTGCAAAGCCTAATTATAAATGAATATGTTTCGGGAGGTTTATATATTCTTGCCATTTTGGGGAAGAGAAAATTTTGTCAAACAATAAAATTAGAAAGTACATAAATAATTTCTTTCAGGTTGTCATTAAAAACTTCTCTTTTCCACCAGGACTTTTCTTATCATGATCTGTATTTAACACACAACTATTCAACCCTCTTTACTGATAAGATGGGCCAGAAGCACATAAAAGTTCCATCAATCAAAATCAGGCAGGCACATGACACAGAGTTGACTCTCTTTGTTCAGATATGATTTGGCTTAGGATTGTTTGAAGCGCTGGTTAGTGTAAAAGGAGCAAAGTATGTCTAGGGAGTGAATCATCTGGTAGAATTCTGTTGTTACTAGCTCTTTCCAATGTAATATTGAGTGATCTTAATCAGAAAAACATGCTTGCCATCATTTTAAATGTTAAACCCCAAACCACTTGATCTTTAATAGTTATATTTGTTAATCTGAACATAGGCTATAAAGAATATAATTGTATATGTGATAAAAACAAATAAGTGATGACATATTCTCAAACAGATAACCACCAGATGGTAAAACAGACTGACTCGATGGGGCCAACAGTATGATAAATTGTAGTTAAATGGCAGATAGTTAGAAAGGAATCAAGAGAATAATAAATTCATGGTAGACAGTTAATAAGTTATAGCCACAGAATAAGCAATTTGATTAGATTAGAAAAGGAACTCTGATGTAAACGTATTAATAGCAGGTAATATATGCATAGAAGATTCATGAGATTTTCATTAAAAAGATTTCAGGAGAGAAACAATAAGAATCACAATGAAAATGTTTGTCCAAAATGTTTATTAGAAATAATGTTGTAATGTAACAAATTTATATTCTAATTTCACTCGCTGCATCTTTCTTTTTCTTTTGGTTTTAATTAATCCTTCTTTTGAT
This sequence comes from Bos mutus, assembly GCF_027580195.1. Taxonomy (NCBI): domain Eukaryota; kingdom Metazoa; phylum Chordata; class Mammalia; order Artiodactyla; family Bovidae; genus Bos; species Bos mutus. The sequence goes on from NC_091618.1 coordinate 127,134,237, forward strand.
ATTCTTTGGATGAAACCTAGAAAAGGAAGATAAATAAATTTATACATGATAAACTAACAACAAAACATAATCTAAAATTTCTTCAAATTATCTTTTAGTGTTTTAAATCAAAAAAGTGTAATTGGTTTAACAGTCATTTGTCTATTTCTTTGTGTAAACATCCTCTTTCTAAGGATGTCAGTTTGCATAAATGGGTAAACATTATTGATTTTTATTATTCATCTTCAGTTAGAAATTAATGCTTATTTTATTAAAGTGGACATGTGGCTGTAACATGACTGAGTGGAGTTATAGATGATTTTTATTTACATATTAACACTCTATAAATGGGCTTCCCAGGTGACGTTAGTAGTAAAGAGTCTACCTGCCAATGCAGGAGACTTAAGAAACTTGATTTGATCCCTGGGTTGTGAAGATACCCTGGAGGAGGGCATAGCAACCCACTCCAGTATTCTTGTCTGGAAAATCCCATGGACAGAGGAGCCTGGTGGCTATGGTCCATGGGGTCATGAAGAGTTGGACATGACTAAAGTGATTTAGCATGCACACATTCTATAAATATGGATCATTTTTATTTTCAGAAGAAAATAAATACATTAAATTTCTATGCATTAGAAAGCTTAGAGATATTTTGGTATAATCCTTTAAAATGAAAGCTTAGTATATAAACATTAAAAAAATAAAATCTTTTGTTTAAATTTTTCTGGGGGAGGAAGATACATTGAAAGGAACTGCAGTTAACGTATCTGGCAATATTATTAAAATGTAGTTGAGAAGACACAGTTAAATGAAAATACTATTTCTTATCATAAATAGAACTAATTTCATACTTTCCCAGATTAAAATTCATTCATGATTTCAATGCAATTATTATCTTAAACAGTAGTGAATTAATGGGAGAATGCCTTCTATACCTTTTTTACAAGCCCTAACGCATGCTTTTCTAGAGGTAAAATTGTTCTCATTCCCTCCACATCCACTGTATTTAAATGGGAGGCAATTCCCAATGACTGAATTGTAGTAGAATCTGGTCACATTGGCTTGACACAATCCCCTATCTGCTGGGGTCAGACACCAGGAGGGGCCATTAAATTCTAAAAAGATAAAGAAAACATAGTAAGTCATATATAATAGTTAGTCTGAAACTTTCATATTTATTGTTTGTAGATTAGTCTTATTAGGCATGTTTATGTGAAACAGTAATCTGAATGAATAACATAAAATTCATATATTTCAATTCCAGGAAAATGCTTAGCCAGTCTCCAAGCGTTCACTATACTGAGACCTTTCTCCAGTAAATATGAAAGTAGGTGCATCTGTTAAAGAAAAGTGCCAGGATTACTCTTCATCTGACGAAACTAGTTTTACATAATATTGCTAAGTCACTTCAGTCGTGTCCGACTCTGTGTGACCCCATAGACGGCAGCCCACCAGGCTCCCCTGTCCCTGGGATTCTCCAAGCAAGAACACTGTAAACAACCACTATTCAACAATTTAAGAAAATTTATTAACCATATCCATTTTAAAAAATTATCATTGCTTATATATCATTTGTTCATGAGTATTCAACTTCACAAATAAAGTCTTGATGAGCAAAAAATTTACTCACTGTATGAAACAAACAGAAGATAAGGAAGAGGTCATTCCCTGACCAAAGTTCTGAATGACATAACATATGACATTTTAAAGCACAGGGATTCAGGTATAGCAAATTCTAACCTTAAGCTTTGGAAAGTGAACCCAGATGATTTGGCTTAGTAGTAAGTTTTTTTTCTGTGTGTGTGAATTAAACCAGCAGTTCTAGATGAGTTAGACATTTTTGCAAAGGAAGGACTATTGCTAAAGGCAGGTAAGATCACACATTTACAGGTTTAAACCAGACAGATGGGCTAGTCTGTCAATGGGACCAACCACTTTCAAAAATAGAAGGAAAAAAATACAACTAGGGTAATGAAAGGATCGCTCATTTCCTTATGACAAAGCATAAAAATGGTTTCAGCCTGATGATAGTTTTCAGCTCCTTCTGGAATTCCTGTCAGTGAGGGGAAGATGGTAGTCTTTTTAGTTGTAGAGCTAAACTGCTTGATATTATTAGTAAACCAAAACTGAAGATAATTTGGTGGAAGGCCAGGAATCAATATAGCAAGACATGGTACAGCAAATGCAGATGAAGAGGATATGCTGAATGTACAATATTGGCAGAAAATAGAACTTTGAAGAATTCAGTAGCAATGAAGGCAAAGAGTTTGTACAAAAAGCAAGAACTGATTTGAAGGCAAGTGAACCCCAGGTAAACAGACTAAAAAATAAATAAAATAATCTGAGAAAAAAAGTGAAAAAATCTTAAATTGATAAACAAAATTTTATAACCTCCTACCTTCTAGATATGTAAATAAAGATTAGAGTATCTAGATATAATGTCTCATGTAAAAGAGAAATTCTTGAAAATATAAGAGAAGTATTGAAAATATTATGGGAAGAATTTATGATAAACACTTTAGAAAGGTGACATTTTGTGTCAAATTCCAAGAACTGAAATCACATTAAAATTGTATTACTTAATCTTTAAGTAGGTGTATAGACACTGATTTAAAAGAAACTCCTGGGATTTTGTAAAAAAACTTGACTAAAAATCATGTAGTCTAATTTATGTTTTGCCTCACCTCATTTAGGGATTATAGAGCATTATTACTGCCATCTTAAAACAAAATTAAAATGTACTTGGTGAGAATGTGTGCTTAATTTTCTGAAAATGTTGAGGTCTTTTTTCTCCAAAAATGGTTAATGTAAGAGGAATTTTATAACAACCTAGGAGAGATATGCTGTAATTGAGCCCAATATTGTGTGAAAGCTTTTCCAGTGGGTAAGTTGTGGATTCTCATCAGTCCATAGCCAAAAATATAACATAGTTATCAACTGCCATTGCTTCTAATTCCATGACCTTCTAAAATTATCACCCATGCTCAGAAACAAATGAAATACCCCACAAGCAATTAGCCTGATTTGAGAAACAGAGAAAACAGAAGAAATTATTCTTCTTTTAAATATTATTCTCAAAAAGCAGCCACAGATGCCTCATAGTAGATGTGTAAGTGTCATGGTATGATTTATACATCTATTTCACTTTAGCATTTTTACACAAAATATATTAGCTCACAATAAGTTGAAAATAATAATATATACATATATTATAGATATCCTTGTAGTATACATCTTCACAAATGTTACTTATTATGTCTTAATAGCAGTGCTCTAAAGCTTCTTATTCCAGGACAGACAGAAATTTCTGATTACAGGGAACAAATCATCTCTTTTTGCCAAACACACAACCTAAATTAAAACTGGCCCCATAACAAAATCAGTGTTATTTCAAAGTGAGGACAAATTGGCATAGTATATCTGGGGCTATAGTTCCAAGATTAAGGGTAACAAGGAATGTGCCTCTGCTATCATACCAGGAGCCTGGAACATCACTTGAAAGCTAGAACCAAAACAGTCTCTCCACTGGGATCCGAAACCATGGAGTGTCTATGGCCATACCACCCAGAACACGCCTGGTCTCATCTGAAACCATGGAGAATATTCCACAGTTTTGGTGGAGAGACGTACTTCTCTGTTTTCCTTTAGTCACCCAGTCTTCCAACAGTTTGCCACTGACCAAACTACTCAGAAACCAAGGGAAAGAGCAAGAATAATGCAGGGGATAAGTTTGAAAGCAAGCAGACAGTTGACAGTACAGGTTCATCAAAGAGTTTCACTACCTGCTGAACTGCCTCAAGCATCAGATTACCTCTGCCTGAAACTCTTTGTGACTTCTGGATCAGAGGATATGTGGAATGCTGCTTCTCACAGTCTGGAATCTGGTGTGCAGACTTAACTGTCTCTCTTACCACATAGCAGCTCCCACTCAGAAAGTATTTCTCCATGACTGATCTGATGACTATTTCATCTGTCTGTCCTATTTTAATCACTACCTAAAGAGATCATCAGACTCAACTCACATTTGACCCAAGTTACTGTAGAGAGATAATAACATTTTGATAGGGAGTTACAGCTTGAAATTAATCACTAAAAAGGCTGTATTGGGTAAGCCAAAGATTTCTTTTTCTTTTTCATTTGGGTTTTTGTATAACGTCTTATGAAAAGCCTCAAATGAACTTTTTGGCCAACTCAATATTTCAAATTTAAAAAAAATTATGTTCTAATAATGCAATAAATCACCATCAGTTGGGAAGATTTTAAAGGACATTACTCTTCAGAAACATGAATTATACCCACTACATAAATTATTTCTCCTAAAGTCATTTAGTCATTTCTCCTAAAGTCATTAACTGCTTGAAGCAGTTAAGACTATCATTGAATTAAGCTAGTATAAAAAACAGAATTAAAATAATGAAGCATATGGTTTCTCAAGGATATTATAGCTCCAGATTTATTGAGTCCTTGAGTATCATCTCATTCAATCTCTAAAGGTGAAGAAATAGAAATTTTTTGCTCCCTTTCAGGAGATAAACTGGACTATTTTTAATTAACATATTTATTTTAGATAAATACAAGGCACTTACCTATTCAAAATCCAGACTTTAATATCTACAATGAAATAAAATATAAAGGTTTTGAAGTAGTTGCACAATGTGATATTTTAGTCTAGATTATAATTTGTGGAAATTTAAGATGAATAAAAGACACTAACCTGACTTCTGTTCATTTTCAAAGGGAATTTAATAACCAAATGCACTGTCTTGACTTCACCATTAATAACAAGTTGGATAGCTTCCATTTAGAGGGTCTATGATAGATTTCAGAATTCAGAATCGATTCATATTCTGCCAGGAATAGCAGTTGATATAGTATGACTGCTAAACTATAAGATGATGCTCCAAAAGCCAGTTTTATATGTAAACTGGCTTATGTAATAGCTTTAAAATTTATACAGTAAACCTTTAATTTTGTACTTACATTGAATCTTTATGTGGTGTCTCTGATTCTGTATTACTTTAAGTTCAGTTCAGTTGTTCAATCATGTCCCACTCTTTGTGACCCCATGAACTGCAGCACACCAGGCCTCCGTGTCCATCACCAACTCCAGAGTCCACCCAAACCCATGACCACTGAGTCAGTGATGCCATCCAACCATCTCATCCTCTGACATCCCCTTCTCCCCCTGCCCTCAATCTTTCCCAGCATCAGGGTTTTTCCCAATCAGTCAGCTCTTGGCAAAGTATTGGAGTTTCAGCTTCAACATTAATCCTTCCAATGTATACCCAGGACTGATCTCCTTTAGGATGGACTGGTTGGATCTCCTTGCAGTCCAAGGGACTCTCAAGAGTCTTCTCCAACACCACAGTTCAAAAGCATCAATTCTTCGGAGCTCAGCTTTCTTTATAGTCCATCTCTCACATCCATACATGATTACTGGAAAAACGATACCCTCGACTAGACGGAACTTTGTTGACAAAGTAATGTCTCTGCTTTTTAATATGCTGTCTAGGTTGGTCATAACTTTCCTTTCAAGGAGTAAGCGTCTTTTAACTTCATGGCTGCAATACCATCTGCAGTGATTTTGGAGCCCAGAAAAATAAAGTCTGACACTGTTTCCATTGTTTCCCCATCTATTTGTATTGAAGTGATGGGACCAAATGCCATGATCTTAGTTTTCTAAATGTTGAACTTTAAGCCAACTTTTTCACTCTCCTCTTTCACTTTCATCAAGAGGCTTTTTAGTTACTCTTCACTTTCTGCCATAAGGGTGCTGTCATCTGCATATCTGAGGTTATTCATATTTCTCCCGGCAATCGTGATTCCAGCTTGTGCTTCCTCCAGCCCAGTGTTTCTCATGATGTACTCTGCATATAAGGTAAATAATCAGGGTGACAATATACAGCCTTGTTGGACTCCTTTTCCTATTTGGAACCAGTCTGTTGTTCCATGTCCAGTTCTAACTGTTGCTTCCTGACCTGCATACAGGTTTCTCAAGAGGCAGATCAGGTGATCCGGTATTCCCATCTCTTTCAGAATTTTCCACAGTTTATTGTGATCCACACAAAGGCTTTGGCATAGTCAATAAAGCAGAAATAGATGTTTTTCTGGAACTCTTGCTTTTTTGATGATCCAGCAGATGTTGGCAATTTGATCTCTGGTTCCTCTGCCTTTTCTAAAACCAGCTTGAACATCAGGAAGTTCACAGTTCATTTACTGCTTAAGCCTGGCTTGGAGAATTTTGAGCATTACTTTACTAGCATGTGAAATGAGTATACTGTGTGGTAGTTTGAGCATTCTTTGGCATTACCTTTCTTTGGGATTGGAATGAAAACTGACCTTTTCCAGACCTGTGGCCACTGCTGAGTTTTCCAAATTTGCTGGCATATTGAGTGCAGCACTTTCACAGCATCATCTTTCAGGATTTGAAACAGCTCAACTGGAATTCCATCACCTCTACTAGGTTTGGTTCATCGTGATGCTTTGTAAGGCCCACTTGACTTCACATTCCAGGATGTCTGGCTCTAGGTCAGTGATCACGCCATCGTGATTATCTGGGCCGTGAAGATCTTTTTTGTACAGTTCTTCTGTGTATTCTTGCCACCTCTTCTTAATATCTTCTGCTTCTGTTAGGTCCATACCATTTCTGTCCTTTATTGAGCCCATCTTTGCATAAAATGTTCCCTTGCTATCTCTAATTTTCTTGAAGAGATCTCTAGTCTTTCCTATTCATTTGTTTTCTTCTATTTCTTTGCATTGATCGCTGAGGAAGGCTTTCTTATCTCTCCTTGCTATTCTTTGGAACTCTGCATTCAGATGGGTATATCTTTCCTTTTCTCCTTTGTTTTTTGCTTCCCTTCTTTTCACAGCTATTTCAAGGAATCCTCAGACAGCCATTTTGCTTTTTTGCATTTCTTTTCCATGGGGATGGTCTTTATTCCTGTCTCCTGTACAATGTCACGCACCTCTGTCCATAATTCATCAGGTATTCTATCAGATATAGTCCCTTAGATCTATTTCTCACTTCCACTGTACAGTCATAAGGGATTCGATTTAGGTCATACCTGAATGGTCTAGTGGTTTTCCCCACTTTCTTCAATTTAAGTCTGAATTTGGCAATAAGGAGTTCATGATCTGAGCCACAGTCAGCTCCTGGTCTTGTTTTTGCTGACTGTATAGAGCTTCTCCACCTTTGGCTGCAAAGAATATCATTGATCTGATTTCGGTGTTGACCATCTGGTGATGTCTGTGTGTACTATTTTACATGCCTATATTGAGGCTTCTATTTTACCAACCAACTTAGGCTTTAGGAACCACCTGATCACTTGTTGAAGAAATTGCTTTTTGTCTTCTGAGATTGTTTCAGGGAGCTGAGTACCAAATCCTTCCTTTGATCAGCAAATTCAGACCAAATTAAGAAGGTCCTTGCATACTAACATATTTGATTTTATGATGTAGACCTTAATAAATGACTGAACATATAAAAAGATAAAAGAGGCAATTATTATCTATCTTTATACATAAAACAAATTCAACCAGGTATGTGTCAGCTGAATCCAGTAGGAGACATGAAAAAAGCAGAGTATAAGAGAACCCTAACTACTGCAGTTAGAGCAGCAATGGCTAAAATTAAGCATCAGAGTGAATGTGGGTTGGGAGACAGATAGAGAGAAGGCAAATTCTATTATTTCTAGATTAGTTGACTTAGAAGATGGAATGTTTTCTAAAATATTTTGAAATGTAATTATATTATAAAATATAGTCAATAGCTTCCAAATTTGTAATTTTGTAATCATGGCTTTATTTCAATGTGGCTTTACTTTAGAAAATGTCTTCCCAGGTGGCATAGTGTTAAAAGAATCTGCCTGCTAATGCAGGAGACTCAGCAGACACAGATTCAATCCCTGGGTCAGGAAGATCCCCCAGAGGAAGAAATGGAAACCCACTCCAGTATTCTTGCCTGAAAATTCCATGGGCAGAGGAGCCGGCCAGTCTACAGTCCATGGAGTCACAAAGACTCTGACATGGCTGAGCAACTGAACATCGTACTTCAGAAAATTTCTCTGAACGAAGATGAAATTGTGAGCTATGCCTGTGGATTAGCTAGCATCTAGGCAAACAAGTCCAAGATGTTAGAAGATAAAACCCAAGTTTTGAGAAGACAGAAAATTTTAATTTTGACATTCTTCAATGGAAGTACAACATCAAGACTTTGTCCTCCCTTAACACTTGTTCAGGTCTCTGTCTGAGCATATAGTAGACACTGAAAACATCTATATATGCCCCTATCTCCCAGGCATGCCGATAAAGGACAAAACCACCTTCTGTTTATAATTATTAGACTCCCAGTCTGCGTGACAAATCCTCATATAGGAGACATTCAGTATGTTGAACTGAACCAAAATTTAAAAGTATAACAAATCCGTACCTCAAGTCATAAGATTAAGTTGGAAACACAGGTTTGATATTCCTTTGATTAGAAATAAGACCCAAAGACATAAAACATATATTGGTGTTTTATAATTATGTTTGAATTTTACAAATGGTTTATGTTATTTCAGGTAATCATAGTATTAAGTATATTAAATGAAGAAACTTCAAATCGAGGTTACATACTTTAGTTGTATTATAAAATGTAATACAAATGTAATAAAATGTATACAAATGGTACCCCTGATTATTTTATTTTTTTCCTGCTATAAACCTCTGTTGATTATCCAGATAATCATAATACCATTATGGATAATCATGGACACCATTAACATAAAAAACTTAAATATTAATACCTTTGAGTTATTTGTGCTAAATACTGAGTTTAATCATCATAATCTTCATAAAAACTTTATGAGATATTACTCTTCACATATAACAGATGAGGAACTTGAGGCTGAGAGTGGTATAATTTTTTTCAAGGCCAGAGGCAGAGTCTGCAAATAGCAGAATTGGAATTTAAACCCACAGTTTTCTGCCCATAAAGCCAATGTGCTTAATGGTTATGGTATGTCATAGAAAAACTCTAAAAACTAACTAGAAAATAAAAATAATTAAGCAAAGATATTTTAATTATTTTCAGGTAAAATGAAAGTAGTCACAAGTTCCCCTTTATATTTGAGTCTCAAAGTCTGTCTTCTTTGAAGCTCAGGTTCAGAGTATCTTAGATGCTTCTTACCCTTAGTTATATGAGTGGAATTGGAATTTAATAAGTCTGAACAGGAGAAAGATACCTAACAAAGCAGGTTTATCGAACAAGAAGGCTAAAAAGTTTTGGAAGTAACAGTCCGAGTCAAACAGCATACAGAGAGCTCAAATATTTGAAGGGCAAGAATTATTGGGTTCTGATGTTCAACCTGGGCAGATTCTAGAAATAGACCAAAGTTTTAGGATTTTATGCCCTCTCTGATCATATCTGCACTAGTCAGTCAGATTTATTTAGTAGAATTAATAAGTGATAAACTAGAAAGCTCTTTCTTCTGAGTCCCTGCTGCTGCTGCTAAGTTGCTTCAGTCATGTCCAACTCTGTGGGACCCCATAGACGGCAGGCCACCAGGCTCTGCCATCCCTGGGATTCTCCAGGCAGGAACACTGGAGTGGGTTGCCATTTCCTTCTCCAATGCATGAAAGTGAAAGTGAAGTCGCTCAGTCCTGTCTGACTCTTAGCGACACCATGGACTGCAGTCCACCAGGCTCCTCCATCCATGGGATTTTCCAGGCAAGAGTACTGGAGTGGGTTGCCATTGCTTTCTCCATAGAAAAGATAAATTTGAGATTCCCCTACACTACACATGTTATATCAATGCTTTTCAAGCTCATTCCTGTAAAGATTGTCCAGCATTCAAATAGAAAAAGGGCAGTAAAAGAATTACACACAACATAGAATGGCACAAGCTTTTCTAACCTGTTCCTATCCCATTCCTAACCTGTCCTATAGCAGTCCATACCAAAATCATGTTATAGAGACTTTTCCCTGTTAGCAAAAAACATGTGCCATTAAATAAATCAATTAGTATTATTAATTTGTGTTTTATTGTTTATTATCATTATCAATTTATTTGTAGTTTGTATTGTATTTATATGTGGATGAACTTCCAGATGTTCAAGCTGGTTTTAGAAAAGGCAGAGGAACCAGAGACCAAAGTGCCAACATCCACTGGATCATCAAAAAAGCAAGAGAGTTCCAGAAAAACATCTACCCTTGCTTTATTGACTATACCAGAGCCTTTGAATGTGTAGATCACAACGAACTGTGGAAAATTCTGAAAGAGATGGGAATATCAGACCACCTGACCTGCCTCCTTAGACATCTGTATGCAGGTCAAGAAGCGACAGTTAGATCTGGACATGGAACAATAAAATGGTTCCAAATCAGGAAAGAAGTACATCAAGGCTGTATACTGTCATCCTGTTTATTTAACTTATATGCAGAGTACATCATGAGAAATGCTGAGCTGGATGAAGCACAAGCTGGAATCAAGACTGCCAGGAGAAATATCGATAACCTCAGATACACAGATGACATCATCCTTATGGCAGAAAGTGAAGAACTAAAGAGCTTATTGATGAAAGTGAAAGAGGAAAGTGAAAAAGTTGGCTTAAAGCTCAACATTCAGAGAACTAAGATCAAGGCATCTGGTCCCATCACTTCATGGCAGATAGATGAGGAAATAATGGAAACAGTGACAGACTTTACCTTTTTTGGGCTCCAAAATCACTGCAGATGGTGACTGCAGCCATGTAATTAAGACACTTGCTCCTTGGAAGAAAAGCAATGGTCAACCTAGACAGTATATTAAAAAGCAGAGACATTACTTTGACAACAAAGTCTTTCTAGTCAAAGCTATGGTTTTTCCAGTAGTCATGTATGGATGTGAGAGTTGGACTATAAAGAAAGCTGAGTGCTGAAAAATTGATGCTTTTGAACTGTGGTGTTGGAGAAGACTCTTGAGAGTCCCTTGGACTGCAAGGAGATCCAACCACTCAATCCTAAAGGAAATCAGCCCTGAATATTCATTGGAAGGACTGATGCTGAAGCTGAAACTCCAATACTTTGGCCACTTGATGCCAAGAAATGACTCACTTGAAAAGACCCTGATGCTGGGAAAGACTGAAGGCAGGGGAAGAATGGGACAACAGAGTGTGAGACGGTTGGATGACATCACCAACATGATGGACATGAGTGTGAGTAAGCAATGGGAGTTGGTGATGGACAACAAGTAAGCAATGGGAGTTGGTGAGCTGCAGTCCATGGGGTCACAAAGAGTCAGACACAACTGAGCAACTGAACTGAACTGAAGCTTGACTGAGAGTTGTATAATGGTCACATGCCTAAGAAGTTTATTCCTACCATTTTACTTGTTCATATAAAATTAATACTCACAAAATGGAGGTCTGTGAATTTTCTCTTTTAAAGGCATCTGTAACAGTTCTCTGGAGGAATCTTAAACAGAATCTTATGGTAAAAAAAAAAAATTTATCCTTGTTAAAACCAGAGATGGGCCAGGAAGAAAAGGATTGGCAAAACGTAGTCAGTGGTCACCTAGGGTGACTGTGTTTGGATGGCCGCCATCTTGGCAGAGATGCAGTGCTACATTTTTATTTCTCACCTCACTCCTGCCAGGAAGCAGGAGATCTGATGGATACTTACCACAAGTTTTTATCTATTTTTGTAAAGCCCGCTCAATGGCACCAGATTCATCATATAGACATGTTTAGATTATGAGGGAAGTTTCTGTGTCTTTTGATCTGAGAACACCATATGAAAAATAAGATATTTTGGGGGACTATGGATATAAGTTGTTGATTGGGGTTTTCAAGAGTTGTTGACAGTGCTTAGTGATTAACTGTGGTATACAGCTACGTGCATAACTCTTTACTTGATGGGGATTATTTTCTTTCCAAAGTGTGGTTGTAATATTTTTCTTTATATAATCAAATTTTCAACAAGAGGCCAAATAGGTGACAAAATTATCTTTCAAATATTAAATCGACTATAACAGTAATGGTGTTTGGTGTCAGGCAGGTAATTTGTGAGTGTAATACCTCTTCCAGAAGGCTAATGAGAAGCAAAAAAAATTTAAAAGATCTGTGTGTTGTGTGTTTTTTTCTACCCATTTTTTTCACCCATATATATACATATATATATATGGAATCTGGCACTATGTCATACATTGAATACAGTCAGGAGAAAGACAGAGTTCCAGGTACCCAAATGGCCTTCAGAATACCACCCAGTCACTCTCCCTTGACTGGAGGCTGCCAGGAAGCAACACAGGACTAGGTCAGGTATAGAGATGTTCCTTTTCTCAGCCAGACAACAAGTATCAGACTGGGTTGGCAATAGTCTTTTAAATATATTCAAAGATTGTTTTTTTTTTCCCAAAATATCATGTAACTAGAGTAGTCCCAAGACAGCTATTTGCAGTTGATATACAGAAGAATGTCAGTTATGAGAAGCGGAATAACTCACTTTTTTCATGAATGAGTCAGGTCTACTCTAAAAGTTCAGAACCAATATGAATACTTGAAAACATTAGTTTTTCTTTGCTATTTAGACATTTACCAAAGAGATATATGGAGAGGAATATATTAACTCTCTCTGTATAAATATTAAATGTTATTCAAATGTTATTAACGGTACAGAATGGAAGCCATCTGTACACATGCCATATAAATATTAAAGAAATATCAAAAGCACAATTATTAGCATATGCATAAAATGGTATATAATCCTAGAATGAGCATGGAGCATGAATGCCAACGATGTTCAAAAACACATCAGCAAGTGTGATCAGCATTCTTCTAACCATCATTTGTTCTTTCTGTTATAACTGTGGATTACAAAATTAATAAATAAAAATATATAAGTCATTTCTCTGGTGCCTAACAGTGGGATAAACACTGGAGGAGGGGAGTCTACAAAATACAAAATCCATTGTTCCTTCCTTTAAAAAAACTTGCCATCTAGTCAGTAAGTCAGAGCTGACACAAAAATCAATTTAATTATTAAATGAATCAAAATAAAAAGCCAAGGGGGAGAGAGAGGAAGAAGTCTTTCTTATGGAAGGGGAAAAAACTGAAGGTGGGAGGAAAAGGGGATGACAGAGGGAGGATGAGATGGTTGGGTGTCATCACCGACTCAATGGGCATGAGTTTGAGCAAGCTCCACGTGTTGGTGATGGACAGGGAAGCCTGGTGTGCTGCAGTTCATGGGGTCACAAAGAGTCAGAAACCACTGAGCGACTGAACTGAACTGAACTGAATGGTCTGTAACGTCTGGTTTGCCTGAGCTAGCACTGGTTCATACTTATTTTTTTGGTATATCATATTCCAACATATATATTTTTGAAATATATTTTTGAAAAATTGTAATACACTTTAAAATAAAACTGTTATTTATCTGCCAAAATCACAATCCTAATTTTCTATCTGTAAATATATATTGTAAATAAATAAATGATTTTTAGCATCCTACTTTCATTAGCATCCCAGTTCAGATGACATATGATTGTTGAGGTAATCTAAACATCAAGGAACAATAGACTGAACAAAACAGGTAAGATTGAAAATGGAAAAGATGAGAATGGACATTTCATCAGAGAAAGTAATAAAATTTAATGACTGGAGAGAAGTGATCAAAAGTGATTACCAAATGCTCAGTCTTTAATAAATGGGAAAACGGCGGCAGAACTCTGAAAATCTATAAAGTTGGAAATATTATAAAATGTAAAGAAAAATTACTCAAAATTCTTTTGTCCCAAGGCCCCACAATACTTCATACCAGTATTCTTTAATTTGTTTCTAGGAAACACATTTGAACTGTTTTTAGCTCTACTGTGAATTCTCTTTTAAAACCTGTGGCGGATTCATGCTGATGTATGGCAAAACCAATATAATATTGTAAAGTAATTAGCCTCCAATTAAAATAAATAAATTAAAAACATAATTAAAAAAATAAAAGTTGATTATCATTTATATATAGTATATGTGCTGAAGCACTTTATCTGAATAATTAGAGATTTTATAAGTGGCTGAAGTATCACCTTTTCCTGCAAATGGGAACTTACAAAGAGTTGTTTTAGAGGTGAGAAACTAAGGCCTGGGAACTAAGGCTTGTATTGCTCTGAATTATATGGGTTAAAAATGATGAATCATATTTATGTAGCACTGAAGAGGTATCAGCCACTGTCCTAAGCAAGCTATGTATATTGAATGATTTCACCTTACAATAAAGCCTATGAGGTAAGCACTATATTACTACCATCCTCATTTTGTAGTAGGAAAAAGTAAGGTTCAGAGAGGTTAAGAATTATTTTAAGGTTGCACAGGCGGTAAGTGGAAGAAATGGGATTTGAGCCCAAGTCTTCAGACGCAGAGTCATTTCTCTTATCCACTCTATTATAGTGCCAATCACACCAAGAAAGTCAAGAAGCAGTTGTGACAGTCTTTCATCCTGAAGATCATACACAGAACTGCATACATTTAGAGATATTGTGTTAGAATTATTTCTCTCCTGCATGTATGGAGGATACATTTCTTGTAACTACAAGGAGATCCTCATAATTCAGAACAATAAATCAAACTCAAATAATTTTCTCTCACTTGTGCACAGGGGCATGCTTACAAAACATTTATAAAATCCTCTTTAAGGAAGAGCATGTTTCAATCTTTGAGGTCACCCGTGTAGCCTATTGGGCTTTCCTGGTGGCTCAGACAGTAAAGACTCTGCTTGCAATGTAGGAGCCTATTAATATTGAAATACAGAAATGAAAGGAGAAAATTAAACCTCAGTTGTGCTTAATATGGAGAAAGAAATGGCAACCCACTCCAGTACTCTCGCCTGGAGAGGTGCCTGGCGGGCTACAGTCCATGGGGTCGCAAAGAGTCGGACACAACTGAGCGACTAACACTTGTGCTTAATAAGCATTCAAATATCTTGAGTCAAGAAGGTTCACTGGAAAAAACATATTCTCATGCTAATTTGCAACATTGTGGTTGAGAATAGCAGTTTTAAGAATTACCAAATCATTTTCTAGTAACATTCAACAATATTTCCAAAGTGTTTTTCTATCATCATCAGAAAGAGAAACATTAAAATTATATTTGCAAATATTTCACTTAACAATAACACAATCTCACTGTATTTTTGGAATATTCAAATACCCAAGGATTGTTTTCAATGACAAAAATTTTAAATGAATGCTATTCTATTTGTATTGTGGGGCATGTTCTATTGCTGTATGCTGAATCAAAATCTTAAAGGATTTACATCTTTTCAAAAGAATCTAACACTACAGAGAACCTTTTACATTTGCTAAAACCTTGAGCAAGGTTTTACTGTAAACATTGAACTGTAGTTTCTTAAATTATTGTAACATGTATTAATGTAATTGCAAGCAGTGATGGATGTAATACTTTTTGATTTGGAATATCAAGAGTGTCTTTATAGACCTCCACAAAGCCTTTTGAAGGGTCGAGGGAGGGATAATCTAGGTTTTGGAAGGGTGGGGGCACAATTGCCTTCCTACAGTCTGCTGCTGGATGGGATGGAGGAGGGATCATCTAGGTCTTAGATGATGGAAAGGTACAGCTGCATCTCCACCTGCCTCATCTTGGATGGAGCAGACATGGGATCATGTAGGTTTTAGGAAGATTAGAGGCAGAGCTTCATTGTCATCCTTTACATGTTTAAGCCACCAGAGAGAAGTTATTGCAACATTGTTTCATGTTTTAAATTAGGAATGCTACAAAACAAAAGAATAAGAGAATGCTCCCAGGAAAAGAGGGTTAGGGGTCAAAATAGCTAGAGGAATTTAGATTTTGAAGCAAATACAAACCCCCAAAAATAAAATAGTTCTCTAAACAAAAAGGGAGACCATGTGCCCTAATTTTAAATGCAGTTACTATGAAAGAACTATCCCTCAAATGTCTATTATTTGAAATTAAATGTCTATTATTTGAAATTAAAAAAATCTCTTTTAACATTGTTTCGCTTTAAATTTATGGTGTGAATGTTACTGCTTCCTTAGTTAATGATATGCTTTTAAAACTATTAATTTGTTTAATATACTTTTTAATGTGCATCTACATAAAAACTTAGGGAGGGCATTTAGTAGACAGTATTTAAAACATTATTTTCTCACATTTTTCTGTATTTTCCCCTTTCTGTTTTTCTAGTATGCCTGCTAAAAATCAAGTATTATACTCCAAGGCAAAACCATCTCCTAACCTACTCTATTCACTTTAATGGTAAATAACTAATGATCTCTATTTGAATTAGTAAAGTAACCCAAACAAAAATAATTGAAACACATTAAAAACTAATTTCACATGTAGATATATTTATCACACGTACCTTTACATTCAATAATATATTTGTTGTTAACTTTCACATCTTTCACAGCAATAAGAGTTAGTGTGCTTTTCATCATGGGATATTTAATTGGATAAAATAAAATGTCACTGAAAGACACAGGGCTGGAAGGACACAAAGAAACAATGTGTAATAATGATAATCCTAAGTATCTTTGTACTTCTAAGTAATTTCACAGATAAAAAATTAGAAGTACAAAGATACTTAGGATTATCATTATTACAAAGTAGTATTTAAAAATTAGACTCTTTTCATTTGGTATTGAACTCACTGCTCTAATTATAAAATCTAAGGACCTGAAAGCATTTTGAATGTACCCTAGGGTCTAATTCCCTCTGAAATTTTGCATACCTTTTATGACATCTCAAGAGCTTCCCTGGTGGTTCAGAGGTTAAAGTGTCTGCCTGCAATGCAGGAGACCTGGGTTCGATCCCTGGGTCGGGAAGATCCCCTGGAGAAGGAAATGGCAACCCACTCCAGTATTCTTGCCTGGAGAATCCCATGGATGGAGGAGCCTGGTGGGCTACAGTCCGCAGGGTCGCAAAGAGTCGGATACGACTGAGCGACTTCAGTTTCCTTTCCTGTGACATCTCAAGTGCTGCTGGAACACTGCGTCAGTGCCTACAATTTGGGGACGTTAGTCCCTGAAGCACTCATCCATTTTTGAAGACCTCACATTAAAAAGAAACACTTTTATAGAAAGAGGTCTGTGCTTTAGATTTCATTCAATAAACCTGATTCTTTGGCTGGGTTGAGGGAGATAAAGAACCAAGTCCTGGTATGTGAATAGGGAAGACTGAAATAGAGAGGGCTGAGTGAGGCACGTACAGAATTTAGTTCTCCTTTCACAGGACAGTGTTTCAAGCACCAAGAGCATACATAACGTTCTCTCTTAGGTCTCACATCTTACTCTTTCCAATCCTTCTAAGTCACAGTGTGGGGACTTCTAATGTATTGCCTTCAGGGCTGAAACAAGTCCATAGACACAATCAGGTCAATGTAGGTCTATATTCCTCATTCTAGATAAATCAGTCAGTATTACAGTCTCTTAAATCCATCTGGGCAGAAGTTTTGCTTGCTTATTTGTTTTTTTGTAAAGAAAGATGCTCAAAGACATTCGGAACCCCATCCGTTTCTGACGCATGACTGGGGTGGAGACAGTATGTCTCTTTTCACCTTAAAGTTGCAATTTTAATGTCACAGAACTCTTTGAACAATGCAAACTTTACATTTAACAATTTTATATGGACTGCTTCTAAGCAAAATCTTCAGTTTCTGAAAGAGCACATGTGACTTTTTAAATTTAGTAAGGACCTTACATTCGTCCCATTAACTTCCAACTTTTCGGGTGGTTTCTGTCTAGATATTTGTTATGTCTGGTTATGTTTCCCAGAATTTTCACAGTTCTGCATTTTTGCGGGCATATTTCCTGTATGTTTCTTTAAATTCTACAAATATGTTGACAGGATAGAGTCCAGAAAAAGAGTTCTGCATACTTCCAAAAGAAAAGTCCCTCAGGGTGACTTAACCTTAGGGATGGTTAGTCACCAAATTCCTAATCTCTCCTGTGACTGACACCAGAGACCTAGGCCAACGCTAGGCTCAATTTAAGACCATTCTAGGCTGCCATTGCAAACATTTACAATTAGGCACTGAAGCTGATAACCCCTAGCTATTATGTTACAAGATAAATTTAGCATAGAGTTAAGTATCATGTAAAAGTTTTCATGTGATATGTAATCAAAAACTTACTTCAAAGCATACTTTAAAATAGATTAGGAAAATTATCATTTTTCTGGGACTAAAGATCTTAAGCAGTTTTGAATCTCAGTATTTCATCTACTATTATTTCTGAAATAATAGTACTGATACAAATACTGAAATATTCAGTATAAATACTGAAATAAATACTGAAATACTCAGTATTTCATCAGATCTATAATTAAAGAACAAGAGGTATAATTTTCTAAAAAACATAGTTCTCATACACATTCTTCTATTGTTACCATGATAATATTTTTCTGGCAGTAATTGAAACAGAGTCTTACCAAAGGAGCTGGGTTCCTTGCTAGGCTGGGGAGTCAAGGAGGCATTATTCATAGCATTATCCTGGATTTTATGATCATCTACCTGGAAATCATTCACTGGAAAACATATATAGCCAATTAAAATAGAGGACATTGTCACAAGCTCATAACTGTACACATAAAACAAAGCACAGAAGTTGTGTTTAGAAAAGTAAATGTCTAGAAATTTTATTTACATTGCTTTGTTAAATTGTGCTGCATGCTCATTTGCTCAGTCACATCTGACTTTTGAGACCCTATGAACTGTAGTCTGCCAGGCTCCTCTGCCCACGGGATTTTTCCAGGCAAAGATACTGGAGTGGGTTGCCATTTCCTTGTTCAGGGGATCTTCCTGACCCAGGGATCAAACCTGAGTCTCCTGTATCTCCTGCACTGGCAACTGGATTCTTACCCAGAGCCACCTGGGAAGTGGTGAACAGTGGTGAATCTTTAAACCTATCTATACATATATCTTATAATATTTCCATGAGTATCTTTGATGTTCTTTGTCAAAACAAAAGGGGGTAACAGTTAATGTTTAAGTCACTCCTTTAATTAATTTTATAGCTGGATAAAACTGATCTTCAGTGGTAGTTTCCAAAGAACCATTTTCCCTCAAATTGTTATAAACCTAAGGGATTTTAGCAGTCCTACTCTTGTGCCTAAATTTTACTACAGTATTCTCAGAAAGGAAAATTAAATAATCTAACCTACAAATTTTTTTTTCGATGAAAATAATTTCCACTATAAATTTCTTAGGGCTTCCCAGGTGGCGCTACTGGTAAAGAACCCACCTGCCAATGCAGTAGACATAAGAGACACGGGTTTGACCCCTGGTTGGGAAGATCCTCTGGAGGAGGGCATGGCAACCCACTCCCCACGGACAGAGCCTGGGGTTTACAGTTCATAGGGTCACAAAGAATTGGACACGACAAAGAATTTAGCACACATAAATTTGTTAATTCTCTATTTCTTAAAAAAATTAAGATAGTGACTAATTTATATCAGATTTAGAGTGAATACAAGGGATCTTCACTTGCATGGCTGCAGCAAAATCTGGGTAAACCTGAACATCCTTTAAGATGTCTTATTTTAAAAAGAATGCCTATAAAATGAAGTAAAAGGAGATGAGAAATAAACATACATGTGTCTTCACAGGTGTTCTTGCATTCTTCTAGTGATTCAAAGTTGTTGAGATTCCCGAGACACCCACCATATGTGAAACGTTCACACTGCTTTGATTGATTGTTATAAAAATACCTAATGATATAACCACGACAGATTCCAGTATCTTCTTCCAAAAAGCAGTAATCTGGCTTTTCTAGAAATTATTAAAACATAAGAAAGTAGTATTCTTTTTTTGAGTAATTTAATTATGTTAATTAAAAATATAAACAACTGGTTAAGTTGAAGTTATTTAAGGAGTACATATGAAAAGATAAAGATAAAAGGTAAAATATAACATTATCCGTAACTGTGTTTTATCCACTTTGACATTTAGAACAATGTATGTACAACGAACATACATTGAGTCTACTGGAATTTCAAGTTCTAAATTTCTCATAGTTAGCACATTAACTATCAACTTTTTCATATATTGAGAGAATAAAAGATATTGGGGTTTGATTACCCTTGGTTTGGAAGTGTAAAGTATTATGGCAAAAATTTGGTTTATTTATTTTTGTTAACCTTATGTGCATCTACATTTAGGAAAGATCCACAAATTTCATAATTTTCAGATGTGTAATCTAATTTTAAAGTATACTGTACTGCTTCATTATGAATGGCTTCAATTTTTATAAACAGAGAAGTTTTGAGGCGGGGTGGAGGCTTTCATAGCTATACTTAGAAGCTCCTAAATTCTTATGCTGAAATCAATATCTGTATTAGGTATGACATCCTCCACCACTGTGTCTCTTATTTTTCTTCCAGGCATTGGAATGACTCCAATAGTGCAGAGGCAGAAAGGAAATACATGTTCAGGGATTGGAGAGGCTTTTGAAAAAGCCTAATACCCAATCTTTGATAGTGCTCCAATCCAGGCTAAACACAGCTGTCATAGAAGTTATGCCACTGTGGTTTACATTACAAGCCTTGTTTACATTCATACTCAGAAAGAAGAGCTTCAAATTATTTTCAAAATTATGATTGCAAGATATATTGTGCTTGAATTTTCAGGGGAAAGCTCCAGCTTCCCCATTTTCTGCCCTCTGTGCTGCTGCCCATGAAGGCAAAAATGAACCGCACAATCTTTTCACATCTTAAAGCATGTTGTATCCATCTCAAGGAAACAATATTCATGAGTGTTTATTTTAAAAAGAACATGTATTTAATAATATTAACGATTTCTGAAACAGTAGAAAAATCAATCTGCATGAAAAAATTATTTTATTAAGTAAAATATAATATTTTAATATAGAGTAAAATATCTATTACTATGACTTCTCAAAGTACCAATTTGAAAATTATTTAGTTCCTGTTTACTGCCTCTTGTTTCTTAAGGTGACTGTTACTATTATTTCCATGGTAACAATTTGTGGTTAAGTATGATATATGAAATAAGGAAAAATCCTACTTCCTTAAATTTTTTTAATATACAATAAGAGAAAGAAAAATACATTTGATCACTAAGTTGATTTGTTTAGGTCTTAGTATGTACTTCTTATAAAACTTTAAATCATATTAACAAATAATATAAGAATTCTATGCTTAACAAAAGGGAGTAGGTAAAAAAATATTGACTATAAAGATGAGAAAATGGTAATAAATTATCCTGAAATGTAATTAAGGAATTATACAATTGGAAGTTGCTATCATTTATATGAGACCCCATTGTAGGACAGATTTTATTTTATTAATTGATATTGCATACTTGTAAAATTATTCTGCTTAGGCCTACAGCTTAAAATATTTATGATTAAAAATTAAGAAATTCATTCCAGTATTCCTCAGATAAATAAAGTTTTAATATTTGTATTGAATCTGTATATACAGTTGTTGCTCTAAATTGATGCTCAGTTAAAACCTAGAATGCAAGCTTTAAGCTATATACCAACTTCCATAAGCCACATGATTCTCACTCCTAACTTTTGTTCCAAGCTGCCAACTTGGTAACTATCTGAAGCAAACAAGGTGGGTTGTAGAGAATCTCCATTGCCTCTGTAACTGTTCTGATGGTGATGCTACGAGGTATGTAACAAAGTTAACTTCAAATCAGTATGTTTAAAGGTCTTCATTATTGATTAATTTCAGCATCTGACCATTTTTAAATGTGAATAGAATTGATAGCTTTATTCTCTTTCATATGTAGGATCAAAATAGAATCAATTCTGAATCATTAAATATAAATTAAGTAGCATAATTTTCTAGTAACTTTTCCCTGCATATAATTTTTTCCTAATTCTACATTTTTGAAAAAAAAAATCCTAACATTTAAATATCAAAGATATCATCTCTTACTTGATCGACAAAAAAGCCTAGTTATAAATATGATATTACAGATAGGAAGAATTTCATTTAACTGAGGTAGTGAACACTTTTGCAAAAATTAATTCAATATTTATAGAAAGTTATTTTACCTTGTAAATAAATACATTTACTTATGTTGGTTATACAAACTTTGCTGCTGAATTTATTTTATAAATTTTGATTGTAATTCTGGACCATAAACTATTTTAAGCTTATCAATGAGTTGTATAATTCTTCAGCTCTTTCTCACATAATTAAGTCAAAGTCAGTAAAACTAAAATTCACTTTGAATTGTGTATCTCTTTCATGTCTTAGGGCTTCCCTGGTGGCTCACTTTCTTTCATTTTCATGTCATGAGTTAAATAATTTCATCTTTTTGTTCAATAGTTTCTCATTCCTATGTAAATGCTGTGAATGGTAATTGAGTAAAGTCATTTTCTAGACCTTTATTAAAAAGAAGCATGTCTTTCTTGTTACAACATATTCACCAAAACTTAATTATTTTTAATTAAAAACTATAAGTAAAATTACTTAAATCCCCAAATTAAAAATATGTAAACACTACATAATGTTGACAGAAGCCATTATTTATTGTTAAATATCTCCACATATTTTTTGCATGTAGATTTTGACAACTCAAAGGCATATCCACTCAGGAGAATACTGAACAAAACTTGCTAGAGCCACACACCACTGGGGTTATCAAAGGATGAGACATCTGAGAACTAAAGAAGGAACAGCAACATCTAAACCACTATTTGGGAGATGTTAGAATAGCAGGTGCGTGGCTCCGGATTGTTACTGATCTCATACCAGACAGCACACCACATGAGAATGAGTAAACACAGAGCTTAAGTCTTCCCTTATGAACTATCATGCATATTGTTTCTACTTTTTTTATTATATCCACTGAACAAAAACTCCATTTCAAAAATCACGTGGATTTATGATGAATCTCTTATCAGAGAAAGCTGAGAATTGAATTTCCAAGTACCTTATATAAATGCTACTAACGAGCACACAAATGAACATTCACCTTTTTGCAGTGTTGTTTTCATCTTTCGTGTGTTCTTTGGATAATCTGCAAGAAAAACAATATATGTGTATCAATTATCACAATTTATTATATAAAGTTATGACTTTCCATTTATCAACTAGGATGATGTATTTATTACTATTAAAATTATTCTTATACAGAATGTCAATGAATAAATTTCCTTTTATTTTCTCTAGATATTAAATTAGTTAGATTATTACAGTATAACCATGAAGTCACCTATGTTTTAATATAATAATGTCTTAAAAACTATTTTAAAACATTCTAACCCATTTACAAAAATAATAATTCATGGTGAACTAAGTTTGCTATTCAAAATATCTATGGTTAAATATATATCTTTATTAAAATAATGTGAAATATGAAAGTAATTCAAACAGCCTACTTGGCCTATAAAAACAGTTCATTTCTACAGAGGAATGGGAGTAGAGGTGAATGGAACCAGAATTACCTCCTTTCCTGATGGCTTCTCCTGCCAGTTATCTTAATCCAATTACAAGTTTCATTATTATTTCCAAATACAGAGGAGGAATGAAGCAAAAGATACCTGTGATGTCATTTTTGTTTTAATCTCATAGAATAATTGGAATTGCTCCACTGCTATTTGTCTTTCAGTTCAGTTCAGTCGCTCAGTCGTGTCCGACTCTTTGTAACCTCATGAATCGCAGCACATCAGGCCTCCCTGTCCATCACCAACTCCCGGAGTTCACTCAGACTCATGTCCATCGAGTCAGTGATGCCATCCAGCCATCTCATCCTCTGTCGTCCCCTTGTCCTCCCGCCCCCAATCCCTCCCAGCATCAGAGTCTTTTCCAATGAGTCAACTCTTCGCATGAGGTGGCCAAAGTACTGGAGTTTCAGCTTTAGCATCGTTCCTTCCAAAGAACACCCAAGGCTGATCTCCTTTAGAATGGACCGAATGGATCTCCTTGCAGTCCAAGGGACTCTCAAGAGTCTTCTCCAACACCACAGTTCAAAAGCATCAATTCTTCGGCGCTCAGCTTTCTTCACAGTCCAACTCTCACATCCATACATGACCACAGGAAAAACCATAGCCTTGACTAGACAGACCTTTGTTGGCAAAGTAATGTCTCTGCTTTTCAATATGCTATTTGTCTTTAACCCACTGTATTTCAAATATGGAATCCAAATTCTAGTTTAAATGATAGCTAATGAAATTCAAATTGATATATACAGTTTTAATTTGTTCATATAAACATTAGGAAACTGTTTTTTTGTATAATCATTTGTTTTATACAGAAAAGCTTTGGATAAGGCAGTTTATCACTATTTGGATGGCCAGATGGATGGAGGAGCCTGGTGGGCTGCAGTCCATGGGGTCGCTAGGAGTCAGACACGACTGACGTGACTTAGCACCAGCAGAGACATAAAAGGTCGGGGGGAAAAAGAGGTCAGAGACAGAGAATATGAGTATGAGTTGGTTAAATACCCCTTTCAGCCAGTGATCAGTCAGGTTATTCTCTGGAGAGTAAAATGTCTATGAGTGATAAGGTGATGTGGCTCATCTCTTTTCTGAGCTTTACTATGTTTTATTCAATACTCTTTTTTAAAAAGGTGTGTGTGTGTGTGAAATTCTAATTGTATTTTAAATGGTAAAATCTAATTTTTTTATTGTAAATAACCAACCTCTAGTTAATGTTTTTAGACAGTGGATTGTCACAGTAAGCTTACATTAAAATATAATGTGCAACTATTGTGTCATATTTTTAATTTATGAAAGGAGGGAAAGAATATAGAGTGCTACAAGAGTCATAGAGATGCTTGAACTCAATGTTCATGCAATATTAAAAGAGAACTTGTTACTCGCTGGTTTCATCCTAAGTCAGAGTAATTCATCTGGTATATGTGTAACTGATTCAAATAATGTGTTTTAGCACATTCGTATTATAGGTATATTTAAATTATCCTCAAGAATTCTGAGAACAGCCATGAACATACAATTTATTTTTATGCCACTTATAGCCTGAAAACATAGATAAGGTTTACAGCTAATTATCAAAGATATTTTCCTAGATGTATACAGAACATAACATTTATTAATGATGGTGTAAGAAGTAATAGCAGTATATTTTACTAATTATTTTAGTAATTCCTTGAATTCCAATATATATGAATTTACATTTTAACTTTTCATTAGGAATATTAACATTAATTCACAATTATCTGATTCTTTACCAGCCGAGCCACAAGGGAAGCCCATAAATACTGGAGTGGGTAGACCATCACTTCTCCAGTGGATCTTCCAGACCCAGGAATTGAACTGGGGTCTCTTGCATTGCAGCCAGATTCTTTACCAACTGAGCTATCAAGGGAAGCCTGCTATAATTATTATATACATTTTAACAACTGTAAAAAAAAAATATTTTTTGCCCTATTCTGTCTTCATCTTTTTCTTTTCTGTTGGGAATGGGAAGGGTAAAATCTGAACACTAACTTTTAATGTTTCTTATTTGTTGAAGTCAGCCTAGAAATTTTCTAATTAGACAGGAAAAGACTCTATAGACAGAATATTCTTGTTACTTGGTAGGTCACTATTCCAAAGAAATAAAACATAAAATAACAAAATTAAAAATTAAGAGAATGGAAAATGTATTTACGTACTCTTTAATTCCCTGTGGAGAAAATTCCCATGTAAATCCCCAAGAAAAACCACAAGTCATAGTTAGCCTAGCCAATAAAATAGTAATTAATATAAACAGCATACCTGTGCTTAGTCGCTAAGTCGTTTCTGACTCTTTGCGACCCCATGGATTCTAGCCCACCAGGCTCCTCTCTCCATGGGGATTCTCCAAGCAAGAATATTAAGGTTGCCATGCCTTCCTCCAGTGGATCTTCCCAACCCAGGGACTGAACCCAGGTCTCCTGCATTGCAGGCAGATTCTTTACCAGCTGAGCTACCAGGGAAATTCCCCTGGTATAAGTATAAACAGCAGACTTACTAGAGCCTTTAAAGATGTTTTAGGAATTTATAGTCTATGATTTAATTGTAAACAGTCAACCCTGCTGCAGAGGTGGACTGGCTAAAAAGTTAAATGGGACTTTGATCTCTTTCATCTATTTCTTTTAATTTCCATACTTTATACACTTATTTTTTTAAAAACTAATAATCAAATTCAATGTCGTTTTAGTTGTTGTTTAGTCGCTAAGTCTTATCTGACTATTTTGTACTGTAGCCCACCAGGCTCCTCTGTCCATGGGATTTCCCAGATAAGAATCCTGGAGTGGGGTGCCATTTCCTTCTCTAGGAGATCTTCCTGACCCAGGGATTGAACCCACGTCTTCTGTATTGGCAGGTGGATTCTTACCACTGAGTCACTAGGGGAGCCCTGTTTTGTTCAGGCTATGGGGAAAAAAGCAACTAAACCAAAAGACAAACATTTCAAAAGCCATTTTGAAACCATTTGCAAACTATGTTTCAACTTTTTCTACCTTATTAACCTTGTTACTATGTCTCTATTATTACACTGGTAAATACACCACACAAAACTATACATATTTGGAAACAACTGATAAACCACCTTTATCTGCAAAAGGACAGCTGAGGATACATATCAAACTGAACACATTTATAATTCCTATTCTCTGAAATATTTGGCTTGAATTTATTCTCAGGCATGGCAATGTACAAGTCATAATTTTCAATGCTCTCTCAAATAAAACAAAATTTCAGCTTCAAAGATATAAATCATATATATAAATATAAGATATAAATCATATTTCTCCTTTAACTTCTATCAATTTTTTCTTTGGAAGTTTTCAGGTTGAAGCATACACATAGACAGTGAGTGTTATGACTTTTTGATTAATTGACCCTCATTCCTATAAAATATCTTCCCTTTCTCCTGCCAATATTCCTAGTCCTATAGTTTACTTCTACTAATCATTTTTATGATCTGTGTTTGCAAGGTGTATCTTTTTTCATCTTTTAACTTTTAACCTCTGTGTCCATATTTTTATGGGGAGGGAGGTGGGAGGGGTGTTCAGGATTGGGAACACGTGTACACCCCTGGTGGAGTCATGTTGATGTATGTCAAAACCAATACAATGTTGTAAAGTAATTAGCCTCTAATTAAAATAAATTTAATTAAAAAAAAATAAAATGTCTTTCCTGTAGACAACATGTAGTTAGTTCATGATTAGTTTTTTTACATTGTCTACTATAAGCCTTTTCTTGGAGTGATAATATTGTTAAATTTAATGTAGTTATCATTATGCTTGCATAAAAACGCTTAGGTCTTTATTTTCTACTTTACATCTGTATTCAGTTCCTGTTTTTCTGGGTATTTTTTAGAATGGGTTGAATATTTTAATAACAATTTTACCTTCACTGTTGATCAGTTTTCTATATCTCTTTGTTTTATTTTTAGTGACTGTTCTGGGACTTTTAATATGCATCTTTAATTCTTGGCAATTTGACTTCAAATAATTTATACTACTTTCACCTGTAGTATCAGAACCATACAACAATAATCTCCTGTGTTCACCCTCCTGTTTTTGTTCTAAATCCTCTAAAATTACTCATAGTGCAAGTCTGCTAGCAATGAATTTTCTCAAATATTGATAATCTGAAAAAATTATTTATCTCCATCATAAGAGTATTTTTAGTAGATCTAAATTACCAATTGGCAATTTATTTTTTCCTTTAGCTCTTTAAAAAAGATGTTCCATTTTATTCTCTTGTGAATTTTTTCTTCATGAGAAATTGGTGTTCTCTTGGTCTTTGTTCCGGCATTGTACAATTTTTATTTTTTTATGATTTACTTTTTAGCCACAATTTTCAGCAATGTGATTCATTGACATGGCTTTATTTTTCTTTGTATTCATTCTTTTATTGATTTTGTCAAGGCTCTTAGTTCTGAAAGTTAAAGTTTTCATCAAATGAAATGTGGATATCATAAAAATGTGGATAATTCTTTGCCAATTTCTTGTTTGCATATCTTCTGTCCCAACTGCCAGAACTCCAATTATACACTTTGATGGGCTCCTTGACTCTGCTTCATGGGTTACTGGGCAATATTGTTTGTTGCTTGCTGGTTTCACACTTGGTGTGCTTCATCTTGAAGTTACTATTGTTCTGTCATCAAGTTTACTGATCTTTTCTTCTGTAATATCTAATGTGCTTTAAGTATATCTGGTGAAATTCTTATTTTATAAGAAATTCAACTGTAGAACCTCAACTGCAGAAATTCAACCATAGAACCTGACAATTTTCAGAGAAATAATTGATAGAAGTTAAAGAAGAAATATGATTTATGTCTTATATTTCAAGTTTTTGAAGCTGAAATTTTGTTTTATTTAGGAGACCATTGAAACCTAGACAGCATATTAAAAAGCAGAGACATTACTTCGCCAGCAAAGGTCTATATAGTCAAAGCTATGGTTTTTCCAGTAGTCATGTATGGCTGTGAGAGTTGGATTATAAAGAAAGCTGAGTGCAAAAGAACTGATGCTTTTGAACTGTGGTGTTGGAGAAGACTCTTGAGGGTCCCTTGGATTGCAAAGAGATCCAACCAGTCCATCCTTAAGGAGATCAGTCCTGGGTGCTCAATGGAAGGACTGATGCTGAAGCTGAAACTCCAGTACTTTGGCCACCTGCTGGGAAGAACTGACTCATTTGAAAAGACCCTGATGCTTTGAAAGATTGAAGTCGAGAGGAGAAGGAATGACAGGATGAGATGGCTGGATGGCATCACCGACTCAGTGGGCATGAGTTTGAGTAAACTCTGGAAGTTGGTGATGGACAGGGAAGCCTGGTGTGCTGTGGTCCATGGGGTTTCAAGGAGTTGGACATGACTGAGTGACAACTGGACTGAGAACTATGACTTGGATTTCTTATTTATATATTGTATTTTTCAGACATCCTGGAGTGTGAAGTCAAGTGGGCCTTAGGAAGCATTAATACAAACAATGTTAGTAGAGGAGATGGAATTCAAGCTGAGCTATTTCAAATCCTAAAAGATAATGCTGTCAAAGTGATGGACTCAATATGTCAGCAGATTTGGAAAACTCAGCAGTGGCCACAGGACTGGAAATGGTCAGTTTTCATTCCAAAACCAAAAAAGTGCATTTACTTCACTTTTATATATTCTACCTTTCTCCTTGTTATGTTCCTATTTTCTTTAAATCCTTTACCATATTTATAAGAGCTATTTTAAATTTCTTGTTGAGTAATGTCATCTTTGTCTGTTAGAATTGAGTACTTTTTTCCTAATTATGGATCAAATTTGCTTCATCTTTGAATGCTTAGTATTCTGGGAAGAGGGGAATATAGATATTTTTGAATATTATGCTGTTGGCTGCTGGATTTTATTTTCTTCCATCAAAGAATGTTTCACTGTCAATCACAGCAAACACCCTCCTCCAACAACACAAGAGGCTACTCTGCACGTAGACACACCAAAAGGTCGATACTGAAAGTAGATTGTTTATATTCTTTGCAGCCAAAGATGGAGAAGCTCTATACAATCAGTAACAACAAGACCTAGAGCTGACTGTGGCTCAGATCATCAGCTCCTTATTGCAAAATTCAGGTTCAAATTGAAGGAAGTAGGGAAAACCACTAGGCCATTCAGGTATGACCTAAATCAAATCCCTTATGATTATACAGTGGAAGTGATGAATAGATTCAAGGGAGTATATCTGATAGACAGAGTGCCTGAAGAACTATAGATGGAGGTTCATAACATTGTACAGGAGGTGGTGATCAAAAGCATCCCCAAGAACACAGAAATGCAAGAAGGCAAAATGGTTTTCTGAGGAGGCCTTAAAAATAGCTGAGAAAAGGAGAGAAGAGAAAGGCAAAGGAGAAAAGGAAAGATATACCCATCTAAATGCAGAGTTCCAGAGTATAGCAAGGAGAGATAAGAAAGCCTTCTTAAGTGAACAATGCAAAGAAATTGGAGGAAACAACAGAATGGGAAAGACAAGAGATCTCTTCAATAAAATTAGACACCAAGGGAATATTTCAAGTAAAGATGGGCACAATAAAGGACACAAATGGTATGGACATACCAGAGCAGAAGAAATTAAGAAGAGGTGGAAAGAATACACAGAAGAGCTATACAAAAAAAGTCTTAATAACCTGGATAGCCACAGTGGTGTGGTCATTCATCTAGAGCCAGACGTCCTGGAGTGTGAAGTCAAGTGGGCCTTAGGAAGCATTACTACAAACTCTGTTAGTAGAGGTGATGGAATTCAAGCTGAGCTATTTCAAATCCCCAAAGATGATGCTGTTAAAGTGATGCACTCAATATCTCAGCAAATTTGGAAAACTCAGCAGTGGCCACAGGACTGGATAAGGTCAGTTTTCACTTCAATACCAAAGAAGAGCAATGCCAAACAATATTCAAACTACTGCCCGATCGCACTCACATCATATGCTAGCAAGGTTATGCTCAAAAACCTTCAAGCCAGGCTTCCATACTACTGAACCAAGAACTTCCAGATATAAAGCTGAATTTAGAAAAGGCAGAGGAACCAAAGGTCAAATTGCCAACATTAGTTGGTTTGTAGAAAAAAGCAAGGAAATTCCAGAAAAACATCTACTTCTGCTTCACTGACTGTGCTAAACCCTTTGTGTGGATCACAACTGAATGGAAAATTCTTAAAAAGATGAGAATACCAGACCGCCTTAACTGCCTCCTGAGAAACCTGTATGCAGATTAAGAAGCAACAGTTAGAACCAGGCACGAATAACGGGCTGGTTGCAAATTGGGAAAGAAGTACGTCAATGCTGTATATGGTCATCCTGCTTATTTAACGTAGATGCAGAGTGCATCATATGGAATGCTGGGCTGGATGAAGCACAAGCTGGGATCAAGATTGCTAGAAGAAATATCAATAACCTCAGATATGCAGATGACACCACCCTCATGGTAGAAAGCAAAGAGGAACTAAAAGAGCCTCATGATGAAGGTGAAAGAGGAGTGAAAAAACCTGACTCAACATTCAAAAAACTAAGATCATGGCAAATAGATGGGGAAACAATGGAAACAGTGGCAGATTTCGTTTTCTTGGGCTCCAAAATCACTGTAGAAGATGACTGTTGCCATGGAATTAAAAGACGCTTGCTGCTTGGAAGAAAAGCTATGACAAACACAGACAGAATATTAAAAAGCAGAGACATTACTTTGCCAACAAAGGTTCTTATTGTCAAAAAATCATATGGTTTTTTAATTAGTCATATACGGATGTGAGAATTTGACCACAAAGAAGGCTGAGTGCTGAAGAATTGATACTTTTTATTTGTGATGCCACAGCAACAGCAGCAGACACTTGATAGTCTCTAGGACTGCAAGGATATCAAATCAGTCCATCCTAAAGGAAATCAGCCCTGAATATTCATTGGAAGGACTGACGCTGAAGCTGAAACTCCAATACTTTGGCCACCCAATGTGAAGAGTTGACTCACTGGAAAACAAGCTGATGCTGGGAAAAATTGAAGTCAGGAGGAGAAGGGGACCACAGAGGATGAGATGGTTGGATGGCATCACTGACTTGATGGACAAGAGTTTGAGCAAGTTCCGGGAGCCAGTGAAACACAGGGAAGCCTGGCGTACTGCCGTCTATAGGGTCGCAAAGGGTAGGACACAAATGAGCAGCAGAGCACAGCAATTAAAGACGTGCTTTTTGGGCAAGTAGTTAATTATGAATTTTAAAGGCTTGGTTTAAGCTTCACTATGGCAAGTGTAAAGTAGCTTTTACTCTAGGTCTAATTTCATTCCAGTACTAAATTAAATGCAAAATTTCTCTTAATTGTGGGAGCTCTGGGAGGTGTTCCACTTATAAATCCCTTTAATTACATTCTCAGTTCATGGAATTTCATCAAATACATGCAGCTTTATTATTCAGCAACAAACTCAATGGGACCCTTATCGAGAATTTTTAGCTTTTTCACTTTGTATGTCCATTCTGTTTCACATACTGTCCCCCTCAGAACCTAACCACATCAGTCTCCAGTCTCCACATCCTTCACCAGGGAGACTAGTGGGCTATGCTTGTACTTCCCTCTTTTAACTATGGTCCAGAAGATCAGTTCAGTTCAGTCACTCAGTTGTGTCCGACTCTTTGTGACTCCAGGAATCACAGCACGCCAGGCCTCTCTGTCCATCACCAACTCCTGGAGTTCACCCAAACCCATGTCCATTGAGTCAGTGATGTCATCTAACCATCTCATCCTCTGTCTGTCCCCTTCTCCTCCTGCCCTCAATCTTTCCCAGCATCAAGGTCTTCTCAAATGAGTCAGCTCTTCGCATCAGGTGGCCAAAGTATTGGAGTTTCAGCTTCAATATCAGTCCTTCCAATGAATATTCAGGACTGATTTCCTTTAGGATGGACTGGTTGGATCTCCTTGCAGTCCAAGGGACTCTCAAGAGTCTTCTCCAGCACCACAGTTCAAAAGCATAAATTCCTTGGCACTCAGCTTTTTTCATAGTCCAACTCTCACATCCATACATGACCACTGGAAAAACCATAGCCTTGACAAGATGGACCTTTGTTGACAAAGTAATGTCTCTGCTTTTCAATATGCTATCTAGGTTGGTCATAACTTTCCTTCAAGGAGTAAGCGTCTTTCAATTTCATGGCTGCAATCACCATCTGCAGTGATTTTGGAGCCCCCAAAAATAAAGTCTGACACTGTTTCCACTGTTTCCCCATCTATTTCCCATGAAGTGATGGGACTGGATGCCATGATCTTCGTTTTCTGAATGTTGAGCTTTAAGCCAAGTTTTTCACTCTCCTTTTTCACTTTCATCAAGAGGCTCTTCAGTTCTTCACTTTCTGCCATAAGGGTGGTGTTATCTGGATATTTGAGATTATTAATATTTCTCCCAGCAATCTTGATTCCAGCCTGTGCTTCCTCTATCCCAGTGTTTCTCATGATGTACTCTGCATAGAAGTTAAATAAGCAGGGTGACAATATACAGCCTTGATGTACTACTTTCCCTATTTGGAACTAGTCTGTTGTTCCATGTCCAGTTCTATTTGTTGCTTCCTGACCTGCATACAGGTTTCTCAAGAGGCAGGTCAGGTGGTCTGGTATTCCTAGCTCTTTCAGAATTTTCTACAGTTTATTGTGATCCACACAATCAAAGGCTTTGGCATAATCAATAAAGCAGAAATAGATGTTTTTCTGGAACTCTCTTGCTTTTTCTATGATCCATTGTATGTTTGCAATTTGATCTCTGGTTCCTCTGCCTTTTCTAAATCCACCTTAAACATCAGGAAGTTCACAGTTCATGTATTGCTGAAGCCTGTCTTGGAGAATTTTGAGCATTACTTTACTAGCGTGTGAGATGAGTGCAGTTGTGCGGTAGTTTGAGCATTCTTTGGCATTGCCTTTCTTTGGGATTGGAATGAAAACTGACCTTTTCCAGTCCTGTGGCCACTGCTGAGTTTTCCAAATTTGCTGGCATATTGAGTGCAGCACTTTCACAGCATCATCTTTTAGGATTTGAAGTAGCTCAGCTGGAATTCCATCACCTCCACTAGCTTTGTTCATAGTGATGCTTTCTAAGGCCCACTTGACTTCACATTCCAGGATGTCTGGCTCTAGGTCAGTGATCACACCATCATGATTATCTGGGTCATGAAGATCTTTTTTGTACAGTTCTTCTGTGTATTCTTGCCACCTCTTCTGAATATCTTCTGCTTCTGTTAGGGCCATAACATTTCTGTCCTTTATTGAGCCCTTCTTTGCATGTAATGTCCCCTTGGTATCTCTAATTTTCTTGAAGAGATCCCTAGTCTTTCCCATTCTATTGTTTTCCTCTGTTTGTTTGCACTGATCTCTGAGGAAGGCTTTCTTATCTCTCCTTGCTATTCTTTGGAACTCTGCATTCAAGTGAGTATATCTTTCCTTTTTTCCTTTGCTTTCGCTTCCCTTCTTTTCACAGCTATTTGTAAGTCCTCCTCAGACAGCCATTTTGGTTTTTTGCAGAAGTACCTTCATGGAAAACACTGGGGAGACTGGAAGCCTCACCTCACTTGTTTCCCTTCTCTCAGAGATCACAATCATGTACTGCATTTTGATAACTGTCTGTAAAAAAATTACTTCATACATTTTTTCCCAGTTTTTAGTTATTTACATTAGGAGAGAAATTCATCTCCAGTTACTCCATCATAG
Source organism: Bos mutus (assembly GCF_027580195.1). Taxonomy (NCBI): domain Eukaryota; kingdom Metazoa; phylum Chordata; class Mammalia; order Artiodactyla; family Bovidae; genus Bos; species Bos mutus. The sequence goes on from NC_091618.1 coordinate 127,168,319, forward strand.
CTGAAGATGGAATATTCTCCTTAGGTAATTTCTTTAAAGTTTAGTAATTCTTTTTCTATATGTCAGCTATATTCTTAACTTTAGCTTATTATATAAAATACTCAGATATTCAAGCAATAATTTCAATGACATTTGAAGAAATAATAAGGAGATGGGGGCATATGACATATAGTTATATTCCTATGGTAGTAATTAACTATTATATAGTAATATAACTATAATAGTAATATAACTATTATAGTATATAATAGTAATATAACTATTATAGTTATATTACTATGGTATTTGAGAAAATATTATAGGAGGACGCTCACTGAAGAACAAAATGATTATATTAGATTAATTTCTGAAAAAAAAGGGTAACTTGTCACAATGGTGAAATAAGAGATTTTTAAATTATAAAAGCTAAATAGATATGTATTTCTGGAAAAAGGCCTGTTGATGAAAATAAGTAGGCTGCTACATGGGAAAAGTGAGGATTACAAAGAATGAGGCAACCTGACCTCTAGCCAAGGTACTGAACTTGAGTGATACTCGATACAAAAGGATGCTTGGTAGGTATGGAAGAGGAAAAGGTATAGAATTCTGTGATGGATGGACAATGACCAGGCAATCATAAACCCGAATGTACGGTGTACAGAGAAACACCTAACTGCCTAATCTGTGTTAGCAACATTTTCCAGCACATTTATGCAGAAGAGGAGGAAAATAAGCTCTCTGAAATAAAGAAATACATTCACATCATTTGTTTTCTGTCAGCTCAGGAGCATACAATAATCACAGGGGAGAAAAGCTCTTTCTTTTCACGATAGTGAGATTCTTCCCACAAGCCAAAAGCATCACGATGCCAAGGCTGCTTTGTAAAAGCGATTTGGGAAAGCATTATCTGTGTGAAAATGCTAAGCCACCTGCTTTGCAAAAAACAAGACACCAGTGTTAAGCAAAGAAACCATCTATAGACTTACACTGTAAGTCAACTCTAAGAACATGCAAGGCAGAAATCTGGTCTAGAAACTGTGGAAATTAAGGCTAACTCAGGATTTTCTATCTCTCAAGTAGCTCTCAATTCAGAAGAATAAAGTTGAGATAAAATTGGACAAGTCATTGTTCAGAATTTAGTCTAAAGAGAGAAAACCACGTCAAACATTGTAATTTGTAGAATTTAAAAAGTTTTAATATAATTAAAAGAATAAAAACATTAAATTAAGTTTAATAACAGAATGTGATGTGCTTTTAAAACTTATAACTTAGTAAAATATGAAAAGAAAAGTCAGGTTCAGTAAGGTCTTAATAAGCCATTGGAGATAACATTTTCTACATTATTCCAAGGTTCCAAAGAGAAGGATTTAACTCTTAGAGATATATATATATATATATTTCTATAATTTTCTGATTAGTAACTACTGAGAACCTCAAAATGGATTAATTCATTATCTTGACATGGAAACAACTATGACATCATCGTGTTGAAAAAGGAAAGTCTAAGTCACTGTGAATACTGATTTATTTCTTGTGAACTCATAGCTCCCTAAAGAGGTGGAATTACACTTAACGTGTTGCAGATATAAAGTCTGTTCTGCACACCTAAGGGTTTTCTTCCCTCTTCATCATGGAGTGGTGTACAGGACAATAAGCTTAATGTATTTTATAATAACTGATACAAAAAATGAAAAACAGTCATTGTTAAAGCTGAAAAAGTAAAACAAATGATACCTTCTAATATTAAAATAGTTTAACTTTTTTTTCTAAAATTATCAAATCTATGATTAGATCTGATAACCTGAAAGGTTTCGGGATGATAGTGTCTCCAAAAACCTACCTCTTGTACATTTTTGTTTGCACTCTTCCAGAGTTTCAAATCGATTCTGATTTCCTTTACATCCTCCATATATAAATTCTTCACATTGTTGAGTATGAATATTGAAAAAAAACCTCTTTATCATTGCTTTGCATGGGCCATCATCTACTCTCATGGCACAAAATGAATGCACAGGTTTCAGTGGAGGCAACTCAGCATCTACAAGGTAAAAATAAAAGAATAACATATAATCCTTCATCAACACTGTAATAGTGTTACTTCCTTTTCATTTCCTTTTTAATACATTTTAATTTTAAGGAAAAGTACAACAATAATAAAACAGGCTGATATAAGAAACTATAAAATTATCCAAAAGGTAGATAAATATATAAACTCACCAAATGAGACAGATCTTACCAACTTTATTAAACTTTGTTGATTATTAACCAACTATTAGGGGAAAATGTTGACATTTGTAATAGGTTCTTATTATTGCTTAAACTTGTACCAGTTGACCAATATGTAACTGAGTCATAGAGCTGTCTCCCTAATCAATAGCTGCATCATTTTTTACATATAAAACAAGTCTTTAAAAGCAACAATATTAGAGCTGATACATGACTCCACGTCTTATGAAAAAAATTAACGGTATCTATGTTCATATATGTGTGTATATATCTTACTACATTAAACTATTTCCTAATTATGAAAATTTATGTAACTTATAAATTCCACATAATTTATTTTCTTAAAGTAAACACACAAGGGCTTCCCTGGTAGCTCAGTTGGTAAAGAATCCACCTGCAATGTGGGAGACCCTGGTTCGATTCCTGGATTGGGAAGATCCCTGGAAAAGGGAAATGCTACACACTCCAGTATTCTGGCCCAGAGAATTCCATGGACTGTATAGTCCATGGGGTCCCAAAGAGTTGGACACAACTGAGCGACTTTTACTTTTACACTATATGTACAAGAACGTCTTTCTATAGAAATCAATATATAATAGCATTTTAGAGTATTATATATAACTGTATATAAACAAAAATGACTTATAAAAAATATATAGTTTCCCTTTATCACTGAAGTTACAATTGTCAATTCAAATGCAAAAATAAGTGAAAGCATTTTCTGAGTAATACATTTCTGCATAATTGTGAATGCTATTTATATTCCTATGTTTACTTAAAGACTGATAATTTTATACTTGACATTCCAAGTTGTTAGAAAGATGTGAGAAGTTAGAAGGCTTTCATCAAAGACACTATGTGGTACATCTGACTGAGAGATGGCTCACCATGTGTCACTGAATTATCATTTTATGTTTATCTACTCTAGATAGGGCTGACCAAATTTTGATTTATCAGTTTTATAAGTATCTGATAGAGGAGCTATCCCACGTTGAAGATCAGGAAGGGCGGCGGTGAGGAGATACCCCTTGTCCAAGGTAAAGAGCAGCGGCTGCACTTTGCTGGAACAGCCTTGAAGAGATACCCCACGCCCAAGGTAAGAGAAACCCAAGTAAGACGGTAGGTGTTGCAAGAGGGCATCAGAGGGCAGACACACTGAAACCATACTCACAGAAAACTAGTCAGTGAAATCACACTAGGACCACAGCCTTGTCTAACTCAACAAAACTAAGCCATGCCCGTGGGGCAACCCAAAATGGGCGGGTCATGGTGGAGAGATCTGACAGAATGTGGTCCACTGGAGAAGGGAAAGGCAAACCACTTCAGTATTCTTGCCTTGAGAACCCCATGAACAGTATGAAAAGGCAAAATGATAGGATACTGAAAGAGAAACTCCCCAGGTCAGTAGGTGCCCAATATGCTACTGGAGATCAGTGGAGAAATAACTCCAGAAAGAATGAAGGGATGGAGCCAAAGCAAAAACAATGCCCAGCTGTGGATGTGACTGGTAATAGAAGCAAGGTCCGACGCTGTAAAGAGCAATATTGCATAGGAACCTGGAATGTCAGGTCCATGAATCAAGGCAAATTGGAAGTGGTCAAACAAGAGATGGCAAGAGTGAATGTTGACATTCTAGGAATCAGCAAACTGAAATGGACTGGAATGGGTGAATTTAACTCAGATGACCATTATATCTACTACTGCAGGCAGGAATCCCTCAGAAGAAATGGAGTAGCCATCATGGTCAACAAAAGAGTCCGAAATGCAGTACTTGGATGCAATCTCAAAAACGACAGAATGATCTCTGTTCATTTCCAAGGCAAACCATTCAATATCACAGTAATCCAAGTCTATGCCCCAACCAGTAACGCTGAAGAAGCTGAAGTTGAACGGTTCTATGAAGACCTCCAAGACCTTTTAGAAGTAACACCCAAAAAAGATGTCCTTTTCATTATAGGGGACTGGAATGCAAAAGTAGGAAGTCAAGAAACACTTGGAGTAACAGGCAAATTTGGCCTCGGAATACGGAATGAAGCAGGGCAAAGACGGATAGAGTTTTGCCAAGAAAATGCACTGGTCATAACAAACACCCTCTTCCAACAAGACAAGAGAAGACTCTATACATGGACATCACCAGATGGTCAACACCGAAATCAGATTGATTATATTCTTTGCAGCCAAAGATAGAGAAGCTCTATACAGTCAACAAAAACAAGACCAGGAGCTGACTGTGGCTCAGACCATGAACTCCTTATTGCCAAATTCAGACTTAAATTGAAGAAAGTAGGTTTTCCGCCAGCCTCGCCATGGTGGCGATTCCTCCAGACTCTTGGCAGCCGCCCAACGTGTACCTGGAGACCAGCATGGGGATCATCATGCTGGAGCTGTACTGGAAGGATGCTCCAAAGACCTGTAAGAACTTCGCTGAATTGGCTCGTTGAAGTTACTACAACGGCACCAAATTCCACAGAATCATCAAAGACTTTATGATCCAGGGAGGTGACCCAACAGGGACAGGTCGAGGTGGTGCGTCTATCTATCGCAAGCAGTTTGAAGATGAACTTCATCCAGACTTGAAATTCACAGGGGCTGGAATTCTCGCGATGGCCAATGCAGGGCCTGACACCAATGGCAGCCAGTTCTTTGTGACCCTGGCTCCCACCCAGCGGCTTGATGGCAAGCATACCATTTTTGGCCATGTGTGTCAGAGTATAGGCATGGTGAATCGAGTTGGAATGGTGGAAACAAACTCCCAGGACTGCCCCGTGGACGATGTGAAGATCATTAAGGCATACCCTTCCGGGTAGACTTGCTGCTCTCTTGGCCACACCCTGGTCTTCGGAGATGGCCCCAACAAACCAGTTTGCAGATGACCTAGAATGACTCATAACTCTAAACTTCATTTTGGCCTTGCAAATCTGAGGCACTGAGGAGGCCTGGGGTCTTGGGTGAGTTAGAGATGAAAGTGTATTTTGATCAGATGCTTCTTTTCTCTTCCCCAGTGCCTACGTTGACTGAGCATTTGCAGAAATGCTTTTACACAATCTTTCACAGATAGCTGCTCACTGCACATGACCCACAATGCTCCTTCTCGTGTGTGTCTGCTTTATGTACTTAATACAAAGTGAAGCCAACTCTGTCATTTTGCAGTGCCTAACAACCTCTTGTAGAAATTTATATTCTGGCCTACACTGCAGTCTTTAGTGGCTGACAGCCATAGAATTCAAAACCAAGTAGTGTCTATCAGCCCTCTTAACTGTGTGCGCCCCCTATTTCAGTCTCTTGCATTTGTTCTTCCAGGGATTGTATGTATCTTTGTATATATTTTTCCTCTCAGAACATCAACACTGCTGTTTCTGACACTTAGACATCCCACACAAAGCTACACTGAATTTTTGCCAAATGAAAAATGTATCCAACAATCAAGTTTCTAAGAAGGTGTCAAGTGGGGAATAATAATATGTAATAATCGAGAAATGAATTTATTAAAAATAAGCAGACGCACTGACCATTTTTTCTCCAGGAAGGAGTAGAAATCTGTAGTGAGCATAAAGGCAGACTGTGAGTTCTCCTTAAAAAAACAGTATTCTCATAAAGGAGAAGCACCACTTAAGTTTTTTTAAACTAAGACTTAAGAGAAATTAGGTAAGAGAGTTTATGTATATTTTTTTAATCTTTGTAATTTTTTTTAAGGAGGGAGTGGTGAGGGAAAGGAAGTTAATACCTATGGAATGCATAGAAACTTCCAAAATAAAATGCCATTGATGGTTGAAATAAAAAAAAAAATTGAAGAAAGTAGGGAAAAACACTAGACCATTCAGGTATGACCTAAATCAAATCCCTTATGATTATACAGTGGAAGTGAGAAATAGATTTAAGAGCCTAGATCTGATAGATAGAGTGCCTGATGAATTATGGATTGAGGTTCATGACATTGTACAGGAGATAGGGATCAAGACCATCCCCATGGAAAAGAAATGCAAAAAAGCAAAATGGCTGTCTGGGGAGGCCTTACAAATAGCTGTGAAAAGAAGAGAAGCGAAAAGCAAAGGAGAAAAGGAAAGATATAAACATCTGAATGCAGAATTCCAAAGAATAGCAAGAAGAGATAAGAAAGCCTTCAGCAATCAATGCAAAGAAATAGAGGAAAACAACAGAATGGGAAAGACTAGAGATCTCTTCAAGAAAATTAGAGATACCAAGGGAACATTTCATGCAAAGATGGGCTTGATAAAGGACAGAAATGGCATGGACCTAACAGAAGCAGAAGATATTAAGAAGAGATGGCAAGAATACACAGAAGAACTGTACAAAAAAGATCTTCATGACCCAGATAATCATGATGATGTGATCACTCACCTAGAGCCAGACATCCTGGAATGTGAAGTCAAGTAGGCCTTAGAAAGCATCACTATGAACAAAGCTAGTGGAGGTGACGGAATTTCAGTTGAGCTGTTCCAGGTCCTGAAAGATGATGCTGTTAAAGTGCTGCACTCAATATGCCAGCAAATTTGGAAAACTCAGCAGTGGCCACAGGACTGGAAAAGGTCAGTTTTCATTCCAATCCCAAAGAAAGGCAATGCCAAAGAATGCTCAAACTACCACACAATTGCACTCATCTCACATGCTAGTAAGGTAATGCTTAAAATTCTCCAAGCCAGGCTTCAGGAATATGTGAACTGTGAACTTCCTGATGTTCAAGCTGGTTTTAGAAAAGGCAGAGGAACCAGAGATCAAATTGCCAACATCCGCTGGATCATGGGAAAAGCAAGAGAGTTCCAGAAAAACATCTATTTCTGCTTTATTGACTATGCCAAAGCCTTTGACTGTGTGGATCACAATAAACTATGGAAAATTCTGAAAGAGATGGGAATACCAGACCACCTGATTTGCCTCTTGAGCAATTTGTATGCAGGTCAGGAAGCAACAGTTAGAACTGGACATGGAACACAGACTGTTTCCAAATAGGAAAGGGAGTTCGTCAAGGCTGTATATTGTCGTCCTGTTTCTTTAACTTATTTGCAGAGTACATCATGAGAAACGCTGGACTGGAAGAAACACAAGCTGGAATCAAGATTGCCGGGAGAAATATCAATGACCTCAGATATGCGGATGATACCACCCTTATGGCAGAAAATGAAGAGGAACTAAAAAGCCTCTTGATGAAGGTGAAAGTGGAGAGTGAAAAAGTTGGCTTAAAGCTCAACATTCAGAAAACTTTGAAGGTCATGGCATCCGGTCCCATCACTTCATGGGAAATAGATGGGGACACAGTGGAAACAGTGTCAGACTTTATTTTTCTCGGCTCCAAAATCACTGCAGATGGTGACTGCAGTCATGAAATTAAAAGACGCTTACTCCTTGGAAGGAAAGTTATGATCAACCTAGATAGCATGTTCAAAAGCAGAGACATTACTTTGCCAACAAAGGTTCGTCTAGTCAAGGCTATGGTTTTTCCTGTGGTCATGTATGGATGTGAGAGTTGGACTGTGAAGAAGCCTGAGCGCTGAAGAATTGATGCTTTTGAACTGTGGTGTTGGAGAAGACTCTTGAGAGTTCCTTGGACTGCAAGGAGATCCAAGCAGTCCATTCTGAAGAAGATCAGCCCTGGGATTTCTTTGGAGGAAATGATGCTAAAGCTGAAACTCCAGTACTTTGGCCACCTCATGCGAAGAGTTGACTCATTGGAAAAGACTCTGATGCTGGGAGGGATTGGGGGCAAGAGGAAAAGGGGACGACAGAGGATGAGATGGTTGGATGGCATCACTGACTCGATGGACATGAATCTGAGTGAACTCCGGGAGTTGGTGATGGACAGGGAGGTGTGGCCTGCTGCGATTCATGGGGTCGCAAAGAGTCAGACACAACTGAGAGACTGATCTGATCTGATCTTATAAACAGATCTCAAAAGTCATGTGAATAATTTTGAGAAGTGAGCTAGAATACAAACATTCTGACATTTTGAATTGTATAGGTATATTCCATAATTTCAGAAATTCCTAGGGCTTCCTCCATAGCTCAGTTGATAAAGAATCCGCCTGCAATGCAAGAGATCCTGGTTTGATTCCTGGGTCAGGAAGATCCCCTGGAGAAGTGATATGCTACCCACTCCAGTATTCTTGGGCTTCCCTGGTGTCTCAGATGATAAAGAATCCACCCGCAATGCAGGAAACATGGGTTTGATCCCTGGGTTGGGAAGATCCCCTGAAGGAGGGCAGGCAACCCACTCCAGTATTCTTTCCTGGAGAATCCCCATGGACAGAGAAGCCTGACAGGCTATACCCATGGGGTAACAAAGAGTCGGACACAACTGAGTGACTAAGCACAGCACAACACAGCATAGCACTTCTGATATAATATGATGGTCCTGATTCCCAAGTTACAGTTATTATGGGACTTTACAGACACCAAATCATTGCAGCAGTGCTTCAGACAAGCACCTTTAAAGAGGATGCCTGTAGAATGTGGAAAACATTGCCTGAGTTGCCATATACTGTATATGTAGGAGAACTATTTCTTATAATAATTTTTATCAGATTTTTCTCATTGATAATTGCCAACATTTTTGACTTTTCATATATGTGATATTCTTTATCATCATGCCAAATTTTTAGTTTAGATTTTATGTTTTAAGGATAGAAATACCAGCCTATTTTCAACGTGTTATTTAGTAATCGTGCCACCAGGTGGCGGCAGTGCACCACACACAGAGTCTTGGTAGGAAAGACAGCAAACGGTTCACGGAGATTTCTGTGCGCCGGACATTTTGCAATTATGTTATTTAATAATCACAAGGCATTTTTATCTCCACTGTGCAAATTATAAAATAATACTGCAAAAATTAACTTCTCAGTTCACACTCTAAGTGATGGCTTTAGATCTGACCCCCAGATAATTTTATATCAGATATCTCACACCTTCTTAATAACTGAGTGATACAGTCACAGATCTGTGTGACTGAGATTCCTTAATTGATATTTAAATCAAGAACGTGGATTGAGTTTTACAATTTCTACTCAATAAATTTTTCTAGTTTTACTTTATAAAACAGAATAGTTTTTTTTTTTTCTTGTTTTTCCTTTTTCAAAAAAATTTTTATTTTGTATTGGGATATGGCCAATTAACAATGTTTGATAGTTTCAGGTGGACAGCAAAGGGACTCAACCTATACATATACATGTATCCATTCTCTCCCAAACTCCCCTCCCTCCCAGGCTGCCACATAACTTTGTAAAAGGTTTCAATGATGAAAGCAGGTAATGCTTTTATAACAATTTCTTAAACAAAGCACTAAGAATTAATTTGATTAACATATTTTACTAATTATTATCTAATTATTCATTTTCACCATTCAAATTTTATGGTATTTCTTACACAAATCCTGCATTAGAATATTCTTTATTCTTTTGTGCAGTGAGCTTGTGACCTCACACTTGAGCAACATCATTCCTGATTGGGGGAGTGATCACGTGGCTCCTTTAAACACAAAGCCATGCCACTACTAAAACTGGATGAAAGTCTGTCTTGTTTTCACTTTTTACTTTAGATAAACCTTTTCAAAAGTTAACAACTGTGTGCTGATCGTATATGTCAGGCACCATGCTGTCATGGCAGATGTGACGGAAGATTAAGTGTCAGTGATCTCCACCCCATGCCCCAACTTCATGGCTCATGCAGACACTCAGACTTACTTATATAAATATTAAAGAACTTCAAGATGCTGTGACCATGTTTAATAAGATACTTAAGCTGCTCTGAGGGGGTCAGCGGTAACTTTCCTTCCTGAAACTTGAAGAAAGCATTGACTATGACAAGGATCTACCTAAGGCCATACAACTGGAAAACACATACAGGGCAATGTAACAGGAATTTAATTTGATGAAATAAACAGAATTATGGTTCATATTTAATCATGTTCATAATTGATTCCTTGCATTTTGTTTTTCAGAGTCTGAGGATTACAATTTCACTCTTCCTCCCCCTGGTTCTGGGGTACCTGAGGGGAGGGCTCAGGGTAATATTTAGGGATGTGTCAAGTCCTTGGTTGTTAGAGTCCTCCTCCTCCTGGGATTTGTCTGGAAACCTAGAGCTTTAAGATAACGTACTGCCTGGGAGTCTACATGCTACTTGACTCTCTCACTAAAAGACTGGTTTCTCTGGAAAGATAGAACACAGACATGTATTCTGCCTTCTCTGTGCTAGGAAATGTGCCAGCTGCTTTTATGCAATTTACATAACAGCCATCTGAATGTAGTTATTTACATCACTTATTTATAGATTAGGATACTGGGAGTCAGAGAGTTTATATAAACTCATCTAATTTTGCAAAGCTGCCATATGACAAACTACAAATGCATACTTAGGCGCATCTGATTCTAAGTGTTATGAAATAGACTTGCTTTTCTCTAAATGTTCCCTGATAATTTTGTCTCTCCTAGTCCGAAGGGATTTTTTTTTAAAGAAAGTTTTCACCACAATTTTTTTGTCATTTTTTTTTTTTTATCAAGAAGTTTTTCTATTTCATCCTCCCTGCTGGTTGACTTAATTTTAAAATGGCTACTATTGACTTATGACAGAAGCCATAAAATCTCATAATGTTTTTCAATAAAATACTAGTACATTATTTCACTGAACTTCTATAAAATGATGGCATGACCATGGCATAATGTAGATGATATCTCCAAAATTAAATTGAGACAGACACTGTGTTTAATCACTCAGTTGTGTCTGACTCTTTGGGACTCCATGGACTCTAGCCCAGCAGGCTCCTCTGTCCATGGAGATTCTCCAGGAAAGAATACTGGAGTGGGTTGCCATGCCCTCCTTCAGGGGATCTTCTCAACCCAGGGAACAAACCCAGGTCTCCCACATTGTGGGCAGATTCTTTACCAGCTGAGCCACTAGGGAAGCCCAAGAATACTGGAGTGGGTAGCCTATCCCTTCTCCAGGGGAACTTCCTGGTCCAGGAATTTTGAACCAGGGTCTCTGGAATTGAGGGTGAATTCTTTACCAGCTGAGCTACCAGGGAAGCCCAGAGACAGACAAAGCATCCTGCTAACACAGGATTAATTGAAAATAAAACAAAAACAAGACTGCATAACTCTGTGCAGCCAGTCAGCTAAGTGGTCTTCACATCTGGCTTTACAACCAAGGTTTTTCCTTATCCAGCTGGATTTGGTCTGTATTTACCCAGAGATTTTAAACTTGGGTTTAAACATTGATGGGTTAATTCTGTTTTCTTTGCTGACTGTGGCAGTAGCAACAACTTTAGGAACCTCCTGATTAACTGGCATTCACTTTCTCAGCCTAATTGAGAGAACTTCTTGGACTAGGTGAATACTGGGAACACGTGGACTCTTTCTCCTCCCACTTCCTAAAATGGGATTGCCTGCTTTTCTCCTATTAGGATTTACTTTAATCTCTGTATTCCTTCTCTATCTACCTCCATAATATTAAAATTTTAGCCATCCCTTTTTTGAGAAATGAGCAGAATGAAGGATTAGATCTCATCTCATAGTGATGGCATTCCTACTTTAATAAGACACATAATGGTTTTTAACTTTATCAAATAACATTCCATCTTTAGGAAATTTTCCCAACAATATATATTTTTTTTAGTGGCATACAACAATAAGCCTTTGCTTTTCACACATGGATAGGACGTGACTGACCCTTTTGATCCCAGCTGGGTTTGCTTCTCATCTACCAGTCCGCTGGGGCTGCTGTAGGCTGGGCTTGCTTGGGTGGGTGGAGCTCAAGCTGTGGGTCCAGCTGGAGCAGACCTTCAAGTCTGCTCCCAGTGTCTGCTTCTTGGGTGCGGGCTGAAGTGGTGTAGCATGGACATCTGGACTTCCCCAGGTCAAGCTCTCAGACAGCCAAGTACAGATGAGGCCCCCTCTTCTTTGTGTCAACAGCAGTACCCTATGAATGCCTCTATCATTTCACTTACTACACTGTACTGAAATAACCTGTCTTCCTTGTGAAATCATGACATTTTGGAGAACCCAGTCTCAGTCATCAGGTCTTCCCTAGCATCTACCAGAGTTTCAGGCACATAAGATGTGTTTATTCAATCTGTATCAAAGGGAAGTACACTGAACAAAATCACACTAAACAGCTGTAAGCGATATGAAATAAAAAGGTATTTGTGGAAATCGTTCGTACATCACAAACACACATATGAATAGAAGCTTTCATTTTGTTCAGCCTCTCATTATTAACAATGAGTTGAAGTTTCTATCAATAGTGTACTAATTTGCCACAAAATATTGCTTTTAAGAAAGAAATCTATAATAATGATCACTACACAGTCTCCTCCTTGTTCTATTGCTTTATTGTTAGAACAGCTGACCCTTGAGCAACACGGGTTTGATCTGCGTGGGCCCACGTTTACAGATTTTTTTTTCAACAGTCAATACTGCAGTAGTGCATGATCTGTGGTTGGCTGAATCTGCATGCAGAACTCCAGACATAAAGGAATTGTGGATACAGAGGGCTAAATATGAGTTACACGTGGATGCTCTACTTCACTGATGGTGCACCAGCTCCTGCATCGCTCAAGAGTCAACTGTATTTTATTTTTAAGCACAGAACTTTATGGGAGTAGAACTATCTTCTGTTATCCCCATCTCCTGGTATCCAGCTTGGCTGTATTCTCACACTGGACTCATCTGAGAAGTTCTTGTTTGAGGAATATAAAGACAGGAAGGAGAGAAAAACTGAAACCTTCAATGCCTGCTGTTTCCTTTTCCTTCTCACACTTTTCACAGTCAAACGTGACATCAAGGTTCATAGAGAGCTGTATCTATATCATTTTATTTTACTTGCAATTTTCCAGAGATACTTCAGGTTTTAATATACAATCTGAGAAATGAGAGATCTTCTTCCCTAATGTGACTTTTTTTTTGTACTAAGGTTTTGGAAAAATATCATTTCAATAAAACTTCTTTTCTTTCAAGATGAAGAAAAATATATTAATTTTTGGATTAAAAGGATGAATGCTTCTAACATTTTACCTGTAATGTTTGTATATTCTTCACCTTCCTCAGGAACAGCATTGAGAGGGGCAGAAGCACAGCTAAGCAGCAGACATACAGAAACCCCCCAAATCTGTTCTTTCTTCATTATGTTAATGAAGATTTCAGAGATGTCTGAAATATAAAACATAGATATACCTAATGAATAGAGAGTTGATGTGGATTTATACACATCAACTTAGGAATCTTAAGCATAGCTTTGACATTTATGACATTCTATGACACTTAATGTGTATTCTCATACATCTCTGTTTACAAATTCCTTAAGTCATATTTAAAACATGTATTAGCATTCAGTATAGTAGACACACATATTTTCAGTGCATATAGCTAATAACATTCAAATACACAGGTCATGGTTCAGTCTTGAAAATACACACTTAAATAGCAATAATTGAGACATGGGTAATGCTTATCAACATGACTAAGTGTGTATTAAGATCCATTTCATATGTAATTCTATTTGCCACATCTTTTTCATAACTATTCTTTTCTGAGTCAGAACTAATTTTATTTGAAATTTTCTATCATTTCTTGAATACAACTTTCAATTTCTGATTCCTCTTTCCCTTTACTACCATGTTCAAAAAAGAAATACATTTCCAAATGTTCATCTTGCTGCTGCTGCTAAGTCACTTCACTCATGTCCGACTCTGTGCGACCCCATAGATGGCAGCCTACCAGGCTCCTCCATCCATGGGATTTTCCAGGCAAGAGTACTGGAGTGGGGTGCCGTTGCCTTCTCCAAATGTTCATCTTTGTTTCCTTTAAAATATATTTCTGTTTTTATACAATTCCTAACCAGATTTCCTATGAGATTGCAAACAGAACTGTTGAAAAAAGAAATGTCTTAACATTATAGCCAGTTGTTTGCCCCAATTTTTCTCCATCAATTTAAGGAGTTATCTCATGCAAAAGAGTTTCACAGAAAAGTGACTTTAAGTTATAAATCAACACATTTACAGCCTATAGGAAACAGATTTCAGGAGAAGAGTGAGACTTCCTGTTTCAAAATTATTTAAGATCCATAGCAAAAAATAATGGAAAAGCACACTTAAAGGCTATTTTTCCTTTGTATTCAAAAGTGGAAGGAAATGTGTAATGTTCATGCAGCATGGGCAGAGAAAAGAAGAGAATGCATGCACATTCTCAGTCGCTGCTGCCATCGGAATCAGGAAGGAAACAGCAATGTTATCAGTACATGTTCACAAATGCAGGAACCGATACTCCATCAAAAACAATTTAGTATTTTGTTTATGTCTGTAGTGGATCACAGCTACAGTATACATCATTAAAGTGTAGTCTTAAGTAATAAGTAAAGTGATAAATGACAATTTGCATTAAACTTCATTAAAACCACCAGTGAAATGGATAATCTATTTTCTCACGACACTGCAAATATTAACACATTTTAAAATTATATTTGGTAGCAGTGCTATATACCTTCTAAATCATATCATAAAGTACTTGAATCCACACATATATATATATATATATATATATGTATTTAAATGTATGCACAAATATACATATGCACCATTGGCCTTTGACCAATATGGATTGAACTATGTGGATTCACTTATATGTGGATCTTTTTCAATAGTAAATGCTATAGTACTACCTGATCTATGATTGCTTGAATTTTTGGACTTGGAACTGCTGATATACAGGAAACATGAACATGAAGGAATTTGCATAAGAAGGGCCTAGTCAAAAGAGTATGACTTCTTTTCTTCCTGGACTAGGTTCACAAAGCTTGAGCTCAGAAATGATAGGGAAGTGTCCCACAGCTTAACCAATATGCTTGAGGTCAAAAGTTACAGGAGATTAGCAAGTATTTGGTGGATTCTATAAAAGGGTCAGGAAATATGAATATGTCAAAACACTGCAAATATTAATGTAAATATCTGAGTTTAAGGGTGGAGTGGATAGGTGTAGCTCCCAGGAGAAGCGGGTTATTGCTTCTAGAAAAAAAGGGAGTTGAACAGAAAAAACTATGAGTATGCTATTTAAGAAGCCATAGCTAATTAATGACTGATACAGATCTTAAATTCAAGTGAGCAAACTGCTAGTTCAGTGCTTTCTTCTCCATAATATTGCTTCTGAAAAGTGACCAAAAGCATTAAATAATACAATTTCTAAGAGCAATGTAGAAGATTGATTTGGGTGCACCACTGAAAAGATATAGTACGACAAGTTATAACATTCATAAAATTGCAATTTGTGGTGATCAGAGAGAACTGATTTAATTATATGTTATTGTAATTTACTTATTTTTTAAATTTCAAGATGCATTACATTGCAAAGTGACAAGATAAATAACAAACCCAAACTGAAGCTGTGTACTAATTGACTCACTTCTTATACATCCTTGTACCTTTCTGCACTCTACTGTCTTACTAGCTGGCCCTGTTAAAAATATGTATTACCCAATCTAGTATCATACACAAAAATTGACTCAAGAAAATTCAACCATTTAAATGTGAAAGGTAAAACATTAAATGCTAGGAGAAAAAACACAGGAGACTATATTTATGGTGAAGTTGGCAAGCATTTTTGAATCAGGATATAGACAGCACCGGTTAAATACAATAAAACAGTGATAACTGTATTTCATTAAAATCAAGAAATTCTGTTCATCAAAGGAAATATCATTAAGATATTGAAAAGGCAAGTTGTGAGGAAGTATTTGAAATTCATATATCTTAAGATTATATATTGAAAATGTATAAAGAACTACAAATAAATATGCAATTAAAAATGGATTAAAGATTTGTTAAGGAAATTAAAATGGAGGAAGTCTTATTCAGGCTTCAGAAGCAGGACAGCAATATCAGGCCTCTGACCTGCTTCTGACCTGCCTGGACACTGCCTGCATTCTGAGCCTGCTGGCAAGCACAGCAAGTCAGGCAGCACTTTAGATAAGAAATGGGGTGGGTCTTGGAATCTTTTAACGCCCCGGGGCCTGGCCAGCTCCTCCCGGCCCCCTCTACCTGCAGGTCTAAGAAGTCTTACGACTTATAAGGTGAGAGAAACAGCATTGTAAAAGTTAAAATTAAACCAGAGCTGCATTTTTGCGTGCAAACTGATGACAGTATCAGGTTGTGCCCTGGGGTACAAGCCATTGCAAACCCCCAAACAGCAATTTGAAGTCTTGCCAATGGGGTGGATGCACTGCCTGGGACATTTTCCCAACTGGGACTCCAGATTAGTGTGAACAAGGGACTTCCCAGGACTGTTCAAGTCTGGCTATTGGATGGCAGAATTTGAGGATGTACGTGCTGTTACTTTTCTCTATTGTCTCTACATTTCCTCTTTTAATAATTGTATACTGAAATTAAGTTGGGCTTCCCAGGTGGCATTAATGATAAAGAACCTGCTGCCAATGAAGGAGATATAAGAGATACAAGTCTCATCCTTGGGTCAAGAAGATCTCCTAAAGAACGGCATGGCAGCCCACTCCACTCTTCTTGCCAGGAGAATCCCATCGACAGAGGAGCCTGGTGGGCTACGGTCCACAGGGTTACAAAGAGTCAGACATGACTGAAGCAACTTAGCATACACACACACTGAAATTACGTCAAACAATCTATTAAATATCAAAATTATTGTGTGTGATAAGTGGTTTCTTTTGTTAATGAGCCCTTAAACCTAAAATAAAAGTAAAACATCAGCAAAACAAGACTGTATAGGAACTTTTCAATAGATTTTATATATATAGCCAATAAGCATAGTAGAAGATGCTCAACATTATTACTCATCAAAAAATACAAATTAGCACTATTGTGGGGGATACTACAACTAAGATGAATAAAAACTGATAATACAAATTGTTGGTTAGGATGTGAACATTCCATTGTTGGTTGGATTATGCTATGGTCTGACTGTGTTTCCCCAAATCTTGATATAGAATTCTAACTCTCATAGGTTTTGGTATTAGGAAGCATTTCAGAGGTAATTAGGTCATGATGGAAGGGATTAGTGTTTTTATAAAGAAATCCCACAGAGATCCCTTGTACCTTCCATTATGTAAAGTCACAGCAAGAAGGCATCAGCTGTGAACCAGGAATAGGATCTTCACTCTTAATAAATCCCATTTAATTTGTAATCTGACATCAGAAGTTATTTAAGCAAGAGTATATTGCATATATGTGTTGAGTCAGTAACTAGTTGTATATAATAATATGTTAGACACTAAGGGATATTCAAAAAACTAGAGAAAGCCTTGACTCTTAAGGAATTTATGCTCAATCAATTGAATTCTATACACAAGTAACGTTAAGTGCCAAGATAAATTGTGAGAATATCTTTGCATACACTAGGCACATAGTAGTGGACAATAAATGTAATTATTTACCTGGAATAAAAACAGTATTTATATACTGGGGCAATAAACTAGAAGTTCTAAGTTCAGCACTGCCAGCAATCTAAGTAACCTTTAAAATAAATTTATGTTTATGAACCTGATTCATAAAATGCAGGACTTGAAATAGATTGTCCTTAACTTCCATTTCAGTTCTAAAAATGTATGCATTTGAATTAACACATTTTACTTACTTTGCAGAATAACTTATATTGCATAATTTACATTTTATAGTCTCTTTAATGATAATTTGTAGCATCTATTTTTATCATTTTAGTCAAGGTTTGTTCTTAGAATACCAGTTCAGCAAGAATGTTATTAGTTGTTACATTAAAAAGAGTTTTCATAGGCTAATATATATTTATATCTAAGTTTAACTTTTTATATAGGTTTCTCAACTATAGGACTTTCAACAAACACTTAATACGGTAATGTGCAATGGTGTCCTCTATGGGAGATACAGAACTGCATTTCTAAATTTACGTGTCAAGTATCTATTTTCCCATAAAATATTTTTAGAAAATATCTTGAGAGATAATGTTACAGAAAAGAAAAATTCAAATTTTCTAAACCAGAAAATTTTAAAAAACATTATATGATTTTTCTACTAACAAAATCCACAAAAATGGAGAGATGTTGAGAGGACAAAATTATAATTGGAATTAATATCTAGAATGTTGCAAATCAGATTGAAATTATGAACAGAGGATTATCAGTGGAATTAAAGATAAAGGGGCAGATATCTTGAATTACTATTGATAAAACTGAGTCATTGAATACACAGAATGTGGACAGAGGATTCAATTACATCCTGAGTGATCTGTTGTGCTAGTCATACGACTTAGTAAATTAATGTAAGTATTGATCAGTGTGCATATTAGGGACAAATTTGGTCAGGATAGATGACATTTGAGATTGTTTTCTAAGTGGAACAATATTAAGGGCAGTTAAAGACACAAAGCAGAAGCTGGGAAATGTTTTGCAGTATTCCCACCATCATCATGAGGTAAGATCATTTCAACAAGGGAAAAGGAGTCTGATAAGTCATTCCCAGCTCCTCTTTGAACTTTATCTCCTGTCAGGTTTTTTTTTTTGGTAATCATTTGACTTTATGGAAACTGCCTACTAATCCTTTGGTTCAACTGAAGCTGTTGATTCTTGAGCAAACCACACTGATTCTAGATTTAGTACTTTAAATTTGTTATTTCTTGTCATGGGAATACTCTTATACAAGATTCCAGAATGAAAGACTCTGTCCTTTTAGTCAGGACACTTGTCAGATATCCTCTCTCCAAAAGATCTTCGAGTACCATATTTTAAAAGTAACAACTACCAGTTCCTCTGTTACTGTCCAAATAACTTGAGTTTTTTTTTTTTCTTTTAAGATTCTTTTTCTCTTCATTACTGAGTTGTAGGAGTTCTTTATATATTATGGACATAAGTTCTTTGCCAGCTCTGTAATATGAGCAGAGCTGTGTTCTCTCCACATTCATATGTTGATATCTTAACCCGTAGTGCCTCAGAATGTGACTGTATTTGGAGATATAAGGCCTTTGAAGAGATAATTAAGGATAAATGAGGTCCTTGGAGTGGGTCCTAATTCAATATGACTGGTGTCTTTACAAAAAAAGATGAGAACACAGACACACCGAGAAAGACTGACTACAAATAAACCAAGGAGAGAGGCCTTAGAAGAAATCAATGCAAGTGACACCTTGATCTCAAACTCTATTGCCTCCAGAACAGTGAGAAAATACATGTCTGTTGTTTAAGCCACCCACTTTGTCATAGTTTTTTCATGGCAGCTCTAGTAATCCAGCACAGACTATAAAGCTTCAAATACCAGTTGTATGACTTACTAATTATGTAAATTTGACAATATGTTTATCATTACTTTCTCTCTATTTACTAATTGATAGACTGGGTATTTTACTAAAACCTATTTCATAGGGTGTGAGGATTAAATGGAAGAGTCATTAGAATTATAACTAATTCCAGCTGTTAGCTATCATAATCATTCTAAGTAACCCTTGACATCATTTTGGGTATACTGTAAAAATGGAAGGACAATATTCATGGCCTTATTCTTTACTGAAAATACCATCTCAGGCTCTTTGAAAGTCTAAAAAATTGAAAATACAGCATTGATTTGTAAAGACCTTAGGCCCAAACTGAGAGATGTTTTTGTTCTAATTTGATTAGGAATGGTAGTTGTCATGATGAAGAGTTCTGACAAAATGTGAAGCTCTTGATTCTTGAACTTCTTCTCCCTTCTTCTTCTGGAGAAGGGAATAGCAAACCACTTCACTATTCTTGCCTTGAGAACCCCATGAACAGTGTGAAAAGGAAAAATATAGGACACTGAGAGATGAACTCCCCAGGTCGGTAGGTGCCCAATATGCTACTGGAGATCAGTGGAGAAATAACTCCAGAAAGAATGAAGAGATGCAGCCAAAGCAAAAACAACACCCAGTTGTGGATGTGACCATTGATGGAAGTAAAGTTCGATCCTGTAAAGAGCAATATTGCATAGGAACCTGTAATGTTGGGTTCATGAATCAAAGGCAAATTGGAAGTGGTCAAACAGGAGACTGCAAGAGTGAACATGGACATTTTAGGAATCAGAGAACTAAAATGGAGTGGAACAGGTGAATTTAACTCAGGTGACCATTATATCTACTACTGTGGGCAAGAATCCCTTAGAAGAATGGAGTAGAACTCATAGTCAATAAAAGAGTCCAAAATGCAGTACTTGGATGCAATCTCAAAAGCAACAGAATGATCACTGTTCTTTTCCAAGGCAAGCCATTCAATACCATAGGTATCCAAGTCTATGCCCCAACCAGGAATGCTGAAGAAGCTAAAGTTGAACGGTTCTATGAAGACCTACAGACCTTCTAGACTAACATCCAAAAAAGATGTCCTTTTCATTATAGTGGACTGAATTGCAAAATTAGGAAGTAAAGAAATACCTGGAGTAACAGGCAAATTTGGCAATGGAGTATAGAGTGAAGCAGGGCAAAAGCTAATAGAGATTTCCCAAGAGAACACACTGGTCATAGCAAACATCCTTTCCAACAACGCGAGAAGACTCTACACATGGACATCACCAGATTGTCAATACCAAGATCAGATTGATGATATTCTTTGCAGCCAAAGATGGAGAAGCTCTATACAGTCAGCAAAAACAAGACTGAGAGTTGACTGTGGCTCAGATCATGAACTCCTTATTGCCAAATTCAGACTTAAATTGAAAAAAGTAGGGAAAACCACTAAACCATTCAGGTATGACCTAAATCAAATTCCTTACAATTATACAGTAGAAGTGACAAATAGATTCAAGTGATTAGATCTGATAGACAGAGTGCCTGAAGAACTATGGAGGGAGGTTTGTGACACTGTACAGGAGGCAGTGATCAAGAGAATCCCCAAGAAAAAGAAGTCCAAAAAGGCAAAATGGTTGTCTGAGGAGGCCTTACAAATTGCTGTGAAAAGAAGAGAGATAAAAGGCAAGGGAGAAAAGGAAAGATATATCCATCTGAATGCAGAGTTCCAAAGAATAGCAAGAAGAGATAAGAAAGCCTTCCTCAGTGATCACTGCAAAGAAATAGAGGAAAACAACAGAATGGGAATGACTAGAGATCTCTTCAAGAAAATTAGAGATACAAAGGGAACATTTCATGCAAAGATGGGCACAATAAAGGACAGAAACTGTGTGGACCTAACAGAAGCAGAAGTTATTAACAAGAGGTAGCAAGAATACACAGAAGAGCTGTACAGAAAAACATCTCCACAACCCAGATAATCACAATGATGTGATCATTCACCTAGAGCCAGACATCCTGGAATGTGAAGTCAAGTGGGCCTTAGGAAGCATCACTATGAACAAAACTGGTGGAGGTGATGGAATTCCAGTTGAGCTATTTCAAATCCTAAAGATGATGCTGTTAAAGGGCTGCATTCAATATGCCAGCAACGTTGGAAAACTCAGTCTTGGCCACAGGACTGGAAAAGGTTGGTCTTCATTCCAATCCCAAAGAAAGGCAATGCCAAAGAATGCTCAAACTACCGCACAACTGCACTCATCTCACACGCTAGTAAAGTAATGCTCAAAATTCTCCAAGCCAGGCTTCAGCAATACATGAACTGTGAACTTCCTGATGTTCAAGCTGGTTTTAGAAAAGGCAGAGGAACCAGAGATCAAATTGCCAACATCCACTGGATCATGGGAAAAGCAAGAGAGTTCCAGCAAAACATCTATTTCTGCTTTATTGACTATGCCAAAGCCTTTGACGGTGTGGATCACAATAAACTGTGGAAAATTCTGAAAGAGATGGGAATACCAGACCACCTAACCTGCCTCCTGATAAATCTGTATGCATGTCAGGAAGCAACAGTTAGAACTGGACATGGATCAACAGACTTGTTCCAAATAGGAAAAGGAGTACGTCAAGGCTGTATATTGTCACCCTGTTTATTTAAATTATATGCAGAGTACTTCAGGAGAAATGCTGGGCTGGAAGAAGCACAAGCTGGAATCAAGATAGCTGGGAGAAGTATCAATAACCTCAAATATGCAGATGACACCAACCAAAGGGCAGAAAGTAAAGAAGAACTAAGGAGCCTCTTAACGAAACTGAAAGAGGAGAGTGAAAATGTTGGCTTAAAACTCAACATTCAGAAAACTAACATCATGGCATCTGGTCTCATCACTTCATGGCAAATAGATGAGGAAACAATGGAAACAATGACAGACTATTTTCAGGGGCTCCAAAACTCCAAAATCACTGCAGAGGGTGACTGCAGCCATGAAATTATAAGACGCTTGCTTCTTGGAAGAAAAGATGATCAACCTAGACAGCATATTAAAAAGCAGAGACGTTACTTTGCCAACAAAGGTCCATCTAGACAAGGCTACGATTTTTCAGGTAGTTACATATATGGATGCGAGAGTTGGGCTATAAAGAAAGCTGAGTGTGGAAGAATTGATGCTTTTGAACTGTGGTGTTTGGAGGATACTCTTGAGTGTGCCTTGGACTGCAAGGAGTTCCAATCAATCCATCCTAAAGGATATCAGTCTCGAATATTCATTGGAAGGACTGATGCTGAAGCTGTAACCCCAATACTTTGGCCACCTGATGTTAAGAGCTGACTCATTTGAAAAGACCTTGATGCTGGAAAAGATTAAGGATGGGAGTAGAATGGGAAAGCAGAGGATGTGATGGTGGAGGGTATCACTAACTCGATGGACATTAGTTGAGTAAACTTTGGGAGCTGGTGATGGACAGGGAGGCCTGGCGCGCTGCAGTCGATGCGGTCGCAGAGAGTCAGACACGATTGAGCGACTGAACTGACTGATAATAGTTCAAAGGTTAGACATACAAATCTTAATCTAAAGTGAGTGTTTCTGTAAGAATTAAAGTCTTTTGGAGCTAGAAATATGTTGGCAATTTAGTTTGGTGACTGGCCGAGCATATCTCAAAGGAAATGGTAATGAGATGAGAACTTGAGGCAGGAGTCAAAGCGCGAAAAGCTCAAAACAGAATGGAAGAACATAGTAAGCTGGAAGGGCTGCATTAAATTTTCACTACATCATTTTGGGAAAAGTATATAACAACATGGAGGCAGTTATTATTCTGTTCTAACATTAGTTTGGAGTACAGTCTTGTTATTTTCTTATCTTATAAATTTATCTGGGAAAAATCACGTGTTTACATATATATTATCATCACCCTTCTTATATAATTTAAACTTTTAAGTTTAGATTTTCCTTATCACATATCATTGAACTTCTTTTTAAAATTTTTACTCTTAAAATTAAGCAAATGAGTACTTGGCCATTCTGAAAGAAATTTCATTTTGGCTGCTTATTTATTTGCAATATACTAATGAACCAATGCAGTATACTAGTGAAATTCCAGATGTTCAAGCTGGTTTTAGAAAAGGCAGAGGAATGAGAGATCAAATTGCCAACATCCGCTGGATCATGGAAAAAGCAAGAGAGTTCTAGAAACTCTTTCTGCTTTATTGAGTATGCTTTATTGAGTATGCCAAAGCCTTTGACTGTGTGGATCACAATTAACTGTGGAAAATTCTGAAAGAGATGGGAATACCAGACCACCTGACCTGCCTCTTGAGAAACCTATATGCAGGTCAGGAAGCAACAGTTAGAACTGGACATGGAAGAACAGACTGGTTCCAAATAGGAAAAGGAGTTTGTCAAGGCTGTATATTGTCACCCTGCTTATTTAACTTATATGCAGAGTACATCATGAGAAACGCTGGGCTGGAAGAAACACAAGCTGGAATCAAGATTGCTGGGAGAAATATCAATAACCTCAGTTATGCAGATGATACCACCCTTATCGCAGAAAGTGAAGAGGAACTCAAAAGCCTCTTGATGAAAGTGAAAGAGGAGAGTGAAAAAGTTGACTTAAACCTCAACATTCACAAAACGAAGGTCATGGCATCCAGTCCCATCACTTCATGGGAAATAGATAGGGAAACAGTGTCAGACTTTATTTTTTGGAGCTCCAAAATCACTGCAGTTGGTGACTGCAGCTATGAAATTAAAAGACTTACTCCTCAGAAGGAAAGTTATGACTAACCTAGATAGCATATTCAAAAGCAGAGACGTTACTTTGCCAACAAAGGTCCGTCTAGTCAAGGCTATGGTTTTTCCTGTGGTCATGTATGGATGTGAGAGAGGTACTGTGAAGAAAGCTGAGTGCCGAAGAATTGATGCTTTTGAACTGTGGTGTTGGAGAAGACTCTTGAGAGTCCCTTGAACTGCAAGGAGATCCAAGCAGTCCGTTCTGAAGGAGATCAGCCCTGGGATTTCTTTGGGAGGAATGATGCTAAAGCTAAAACTCCAGTACTTTGGCCACCTCATGTGAAGAGTTGACTCTTTGGAAAAGACCCTGATGCTGGGAGGGATTGGGGGCAGGGGGAAGAGGGGATGACAGAGGATAAGATGGCTGGATGGCATCACCGACTCAGTGGGCATGAGTTTGAGTGAACTCCAGGAGATGGTGATAGACAGGGAGGCCTGGCGTGCTGCGATTCATGAGGTCGCAAAGAGTCGGACAAGACTGAGGGACTGAACTGAACTGATACTAATGAAAAGACAGGGAGACAAAACATGACAACCAGGAAAATATAAAAAACTATAACTTGAAAAATAATTCCAATTTTCTACTCAGCAGTGGTTAATGTCAGTATCTTCTTGTTGTTTAGTGCTTCTGTCCACTCAGTTTGGCTGATCCCTGGGGGGCTGCCCACAAAAACCTAGAGCCTGTTTTTCTCTCTAACCTTTGTGTTTTCTCGAGTGTTTCTAATTTTGGGTGAATTTGCAGAACCCTAATACCAAGGATAATGAATGAAGAAAGGAAACATAGGCATAAATCTATAGTAAGGGGAGGAAGAAAAAAGTCCGGTTGAGATTCTAACAGTTTTCTATTTCTTTTCTTATGTTTTGAATTTACTTTTTATAAGTAGTATTTTCAACTGAAAATTCCAAACTATTCATAACAATTAGAGTCTGTAAATGGATTTTTGTTAAATACATTTCTCACTAGACTTCCAACTCTTGTTCCTGATAGTTACTGAACTTGCATAATCTCAGTGAGAGGTTTGAGAGCCAGATATTTCTCAGGAAAAAAGTATTTTCTAAATAAATACACTGTGAAAATGCAAATGTGTGGGCAGTTTCCCAAGAGAGATCTAAGGCTGTGTAACTGCACATTTGCCAGATACCAAATTTTAACAAGTCAGTACGGAGTCTTCTTTATCTCTTTATTAACTACCCACCCCTCAAATTCCACATGCCTGAGGCATTGAGTCATCACTATAAGGGATATTTTGGCATCAGGATTATTTTTTTTTTTTATGACCCACAATTAAAATTAAGATCAAATTTCCTGAGACTCTGGCAGTATGGTATATTCACTACATTCAAGAGTGATAATAGAATAACAAAGCTCAGTTCAGTTCAGTTCAGTTCAGTCGCTCAGTTGTGTCCGACTCTGCGACCCCATGAATCGCAGCACGCCAGGCCTTCCTGTCCATCACCAACTCCCAGAGTTCACTCAGACTCATGTCCATGGAGTCAGTGATGCCATCCAGCCATCTCATCCTCTGTCATCCCCTTCTCCTCCTGCCCCCAATCCCTCCCAGCATCAGAGTACAAAGCTATATCATTACAAAGTATTTGCATTTTGTAATGATTTATTTAGGTCATACCTGAATTGTCTAGTGGTTTTCCCTACTTTCTTCAATTTAAGTCTGAATTTGGCAATAAGGAGTTCATGGTCTGAGCCACAGTCAGCTCCCAGTCTTGTTTTTACTGACTATATTGAGCTTCTCCATCATTGGCTGCAAAGGATATCATCAATCTGATTTCGGTGTTGACCATCTGGTGATGTCCATGTATAGAGTCTTCTCTTGTGTTGTGGGAAGAGGGTGTTTGCTATGACCAGTATGTTCTCTTGGCAAAACTCTATTAGTTTGCTCTGCTTCATTCCATACTCCAAGGCCAAATTTGCCTGTTACCCCAGGTGTTTCTTGACTCCCTACTTTTGCATTCCAGTCCACTATAATGAAAAGGACACCTTTTTGGGGTGTTATTTCTTAAAGGTCTTGTAGGTCTTCATAGAACCGTTCAACTTCAGCTTCTTCAGCATTCCTGGTTGGGGCCTAGACTTGGATTACTGTGATATTGAATGGTTTGCCTTGGATATGAACAGAGATCATTCTGTCATTTTTGAGGCTGTGTCCAAGTACTGCATTTCAGACTCGTTTGTTGACCATGATGGCCACTCCATTTCTTCTGAGGGATTCCTGCCCGCAGTAGTAGATATAATGGTCAGATCAGATCAGATCAGTCGCTCAGTCGTGTTCAACTCTTTGCGACCCCATGAATAGCAGCACGCCAGGCCTCCCTGTCCATTACCAACTCCCGCAGTTCACTCAGACTCACGTTCATCGAGTCAGCGATGCCATTGAGCCATCTCATCCTCTGTCGTCCCCTGCTCCTCCTGCCCCCAATCCCTCCCAGCATCAAAGTCTTTTCCAATGAGTCAACTCTTCGCATGAGGTGGCCAAAGTACTGGAGTTTCAGCTTTAGATTCCTTCCTTCCAAAGAAATCCCAGGGCTGATCTCCTTCAGAATGGACTGGTTGGATCTCCTTGCAGTCCAAGGGACTCTCAAGAGTCTTCTCCAACACCACAGTTCAAAAGCATCAATTCTTTGGTGCTCAGCCTTCTTCACAGTCCAACTCTCACATCCATACATGACCACAAGAAAAACCAAAACCTTGACTAGACGAACCTTTGTTGGCAAAGTAATGTCTCTGCTTTTGAATATGCTATCTAGGTTGGTCATAACTTTCCTTCCAAGGAGTAAGTGTCTTTTAATTTCATGGCTGCAGTCACCATCTGTAGTGATTTTGGAGCCCAGAAAAATAAAGTCTGACACTGTTTCCCCATCTATTTCCCATGAAGTGGTCGAACCGGATGCCATGATCTTCATTTTCTGAATGTTGAACTTTAAGCCAACCTTTTCACTCTCCACTTTCACTTTCATCAAGAGGCTTTTGAGTTCCTCTTCACTTTCTGCCATAAGGGTGGTGTCATCTGCATATATGAGGTTATTGATATTTCTCCCGGCAATCTTAATTCCAGTTTGTGTTTCTTCCAGTCCAGCGTTTCTCATGATGTACTCTGCATATACGTTAAATAAACAGGGTGACAAATACACAGCCTTGACGAACTCCTTTTCCTATTTGGAACCAGTCTGTTGTTCCATGTCCGTTCTAACTGTTGCTTCCTGACCTGCATACAAATTTCTCAAGAGGCAGGTCAGGTGGTCTGGTATTCCCATCTCTTTCAGAATTCTCCACAGTTTATTGTGATCCACACAGTCAAAGGCTTTGGCATAGTCAAGAAAGTAGAAATAGATGTTTTTTTCTGGAACTCTCTTGCTTTTTCCATGATCCAGCAGATGTTGGCAATTTGATCTCTGGTTCCTCTGCCTTTTCTAAAACCAGCTTGAACATCAGGAAGTTCACGGTTCACGTATTGCTGAAGCCTGGCTTGGAGAATTTTGAGCATTACTTTACTAGTGTGTGAGATGAGTGCAATTGTGTGGTAGTTTGAGCATTCTTTGGAATTGCCTTTCTTTGGGACTGGAATGAAAACTGACCTTTTCCAGTCCTGTGGTCACTGCTGAGTTTTCCAAATCTGCTGGCATATTGTGTGCAGCACTTTCACGGCATCATCTTTCAGGATTTGGATCAGTTCAACTGGAATTCCATCACCTCCACTAGCTTTGTTCATAGTGATGCTTTCTAAGGCCCACTTGACTTCACATTCCAGAATGTCTGGCTCTAGGTCAGTGATCACACCATTGTGATTATCTGGGTCGTGAAGATCTTTTTTGTACAGTTCTTCTGTGTATTCCTGCCATCTCTTCTTAATATATTCTGCTTCTGTTTGATCCATAACATTTCTGTCCTTTATCGAGCTCATCTTTGCCTGAAATGTTCCTTTGGTATCTCTGATTTTCTTGAAGAGATCCCTAGTCTTTCCCATTCTGTTGTTTTCCTCTATTTCTTTGCATTGATGGCTGAATAAGGCTTTCTTATCTCTTCATGCTATTCTTTGGAACTCTGCATTCAGATGCTTATATCTTTCCTTTTCTCCTTTGCTTTTCGCTTCCCTTCTTTTCACAGCTATTTGTAAGGCCTCCCCAGACAGCCATTTTGCTTTTTTGCATTTCTTTTCTATGGGAATGGTCTTGATCCCTGTCTCCTGTACAATGTCACGAACCTCATTCCATAGCTCATCAGGCACTCTATCTATAAGATCTAGGCCCTTAAATCTATTTCTCACTTCCACTGTATAATCATAAGGGATTTGATTTAGGTCATACCTGAATGGTCTAGTGGTTTTCCCTACTTTCTTCAATTTAAGTCTGAATTTGGCAATAAGGAGTTCATGGTCTGAGCCACAGTCAGCTCCTGGTCTTGTTTTTGCTGACTTTATAGAGCTTCTCCATCTTTGTCTGCAAAGAATGTAATCCATCTGATTTTGTTGACCATCTGGTGATGTCCATGTATAGAGTCTTCTCTTGTGTTGTTGGAAGAGGGTGTTTGGTATGACCAGTGCGTTTTCTTGGCAAAACTCTATCAGTCTTTGCCCTGCTTCATTCCGTATTCCGAGGCCAAATTTGCCTGTTACTCCAGGTGTTTCTTGACTTCCTACTTTTGCATTCCAGTCCCCTATAATGAAAAGGACATCTTTTTTGGGTGTTACTTCTAAAAGGTCTTGGAGGTCTTCATAGAACCGTTCAACTTCAGCTTCTTCAGTGTTACTGGTTGGGGCCTAGACTTGGATTACTGTGATATTGAATGGTTTGCCTTGGAAAAGAACAGAGATCATTCTGTCGTTTTTGAGATTGCATCCAAGTACTGCATTTCGGACTCGTTTGTTGACCATGATGGCCACTCCATTTCTTCTGAGGGATTCCTGCCTGCAGGAGTAGATATAATAGTCATCTGTGTTAAATTCACCCATTCCAGTCCTTTTCAGTTCGCTGATTCCTAGAATGTCGACATTCACTCTTGCCGTCTCTTGTTTGACCACTTCCAATTTGCCTTGATTCATGGACCTGACATTCCAGATTCCTAAGCAATATTGCTCTTTACAGCATCGGACCTTGCTTCTATCACCAGTCACATCCACAGCTGGGTATTGTTTTTGCTTTGGCTCCATCCCTTCATTCTTTCTGAAGTTATTTCTCCACTGATCTCCAGTAGCATATTGGGCACCTACCGACCTGGGGAGTTCCTCTTTCAGTATCCTATCATTTTGCCTTTTCATACTGTTCATGGCATTCTCAAGGCAAGAATACTGAAGTGTTTTGCCTTTTCCTTCTCTAGTGGGTCACAGTCTGTCAGATCTCTCCACCATGAGTCGCCCATCTTGGGTGGCCCCATACGCCATGGCTTAGTTTCATTGAGTTAGACAACATTGTGGTCCATGTGATTAGATTGACTAGTTGTCTGTGATTTGGTTTCAGGGTGTCTTCCCTCTGATGCCCTCTCACAGCACCTACCGTCTTACTTGGGTTTCTCTTACCTTGGACGTGGGGTATCTCCTCATGGCTGCTCCAGTAAAGCGCAGCCGCTGCTCCTTACCTTGGATGAGGGCCATCTCCTCACAGCCACACCTCCTGACTCTTATGATTATGCAGTGGAAGTCAGAAATAGATTTAAGGGACTAGATCTGATAGAGTGCCTGATGAACTATGGACGGAGGTTAGTGACATTGTACAGGAGACAGGGATCAAGACTATTTCCATAGAAAAGAAATGCAAACAAGCAAAGTGGCTGTCTGGGGAGGCCTTTCAAATTGCTGTGAAAAGAAGAGAAACAAAAAGCAAAGGAGGAAAGGAACGATATAAGCATCTGAATGCAGAGTTCCAAAGAATAGCAAGGAGAGATAAGAAAGCCTTCCTCAGCGATCAATGCAAAGAAATAGAGGAAAACAACAGAATGGGAAAGACAATGGCAACCCACTCCCATACTCTTGCCTGGAAGATCCCATGGACAGAGGAGCCTGGTAGGCTGAGGTCCATGGGATTGCTGAGTTGGACACGACTGAGCGACTGCACTTGCACTTTTCACTTTCATTCATTGGAGGAGGAAATGGCAACCCACTCCAGTATTCTTGCCTGGAGAATCCCAGGGACAGGGGAGCCTGGTGGGCTGCTGTCTGTGGGGTCGCACAGAGTCAGACATGACTGAAGTGACTTAGCAGCAGCAGAGATCTCTTCAAGAAAATTAGAGATACCAAGGGAACACTTCATGCAAAGATGGGCTCAATAAAGGATGGAAATTGTATGGACCTAACAGAAGCAGAAGATATTAAGAAGAGGTGACAAGAATACACAGAAGAACTGTACAAAAAAGATCTTCTGACCCAGATAATCATGATGGTGTGATCACTGACCTAGAGCCAGACATCCTGGAATGTGAAGTCAAGTGGGCCTTAGAAAGCATCACCATGAAACAAAGCTAGTGGAGGTGATGGAATTTCAGTTGAGCTATTTCAAATCCTGAAAGATGATGCTGTGAAAGTGCTACACTCAATATGCCAGCAAATTTGGAAAACTCAGCGGTGGCCACAGGACTGGAAAAGGTCAGTTTTCATTCAAATCCCAAAGAAAGGCAATGCCAAAGAATGCTCAAACTACCGCACAACTGCACTAATCTCACACGCTAGTAAAGTAATGCTCATAATTCTCCAAGCCAGGCTTCAGCAATATGTGAACCGTGAACTTCCAGTTGTTCAAGCTGGCTTTAGAAAAGGCAGAGGAACCAGAGATCAAATTGCCAACATCCACTGGATCAACGAAAAAGCAAGAGAGTTCCAGAAAAACATCTATTTCTACCTTATTCAGTAGGCTAAAGCCTTTGACTGTGTGGATCAAAATAAACTGTGGAAAATTCTGAAAGATATGGGCATACCAGTGAGAAACCTATATGGAGGTCAGGAAGCAAGAATTAGAACTGGACATGGAACAACAGACTGGTTCCAAATAGGAAAGGGAGTCCATCAAGACTGTATATTGTCACCCTGCTTATTTAACGTATATGCAGAGTACATCATGAGAAACACTGGGCTGGAAGAAGCAAAAGCTGGAACCAAGATTGCTGGGAGAAATATCAATAACCTCAGATATACAGATGACACCACCCTATGGCAGAAAGTGAAGAGGAACTAAAAAGCCTCTTGATGAAAGTGAAAGAGGAGAGTGAAAAGGTTGGCTTAAAACTCAACATTCAGAAAACAAAGATCATGGCATCTGGTCCCATCACTTCATGGGAAATAGATGGGGAAACAGTGGAAACAGTGGCACACTATTTTTTGGGCTCCAAAATCACTGCAGATGGTGACTGCAGCCATGAAATTAAAAGACGCTTACTCTTTAGAAGGAAAGTTATGACCAACCTAGATAACATATTGAAAAGCAGAGACATTACTTTGCCAACAAAGGTCCGTCTAGTCAAGGCTATTGTTTTTCCAGTGGTCATGTATGGATGTGAGAGTTGGACTGTGAAGAAATCTGAGTGCCGAAGAATTGTTGCTTTTCAACTGTGGTGTTGGAGAAGACTCTTGAGAGGCCCTTGGACTGCAAGGAGATCCAACCAATCCATTCTAAAGGAGATCAGTCCTGGGTGTTCTTTGAAAGGATTGATGCTGAAGCTGAAACTCCAATACTTTAGCCACCTCATGCAAAGAGGTGACTCATTGGAAAAGACTCTGATTCTGAGAGCTGTTCGGGGGCAGGAGAAGGGAACAACAGAGGATAACATGGCTAGATGGCATCACCAACTCGATGGACATGAGTTTGAGTGAACTCCGGGAGATGGTGATGGACAGGGAGGCCTGGCGTGCTGCAATTCATGGGGTCGCAAAGAGTCGGACACGACTGAACGACTGAACTGAACTGAATGATGTATTATTTTTTCAAGTGGTTTCTTATTTACTAGGTTACTATACCTTGACAATATTGATGTGCAGCCAATGGGGCAGGTATATTGAATTTATGTTAGAAATACCATGATTTGTTTTCCAGCCTCATATACCTAGATGGCAAGTAAGTGACAGAGGCAGGGCAGGGTCCCAAAGCACCCTTTAAATAAGCAAGATTTGTGGAACAAAGACTGAATGAAATGTAGGAAACTAAAAATGTATTAATTACCTAGTCTACATTTATTTCTTTTTAAAATATACCTTTATTATGACCTGAAGAATGAGTAGACAATATTGCCAATGGGAATTACAGGATAAAAATTGATTTCTCCAAAAAAAAAAAAAAAAAACACCCTGATTTATCTTGTTTGCTAATCCCACAAGTACAATTAATTGATGAATTCAAGTTTTTACTGTGATCACTGTTGTAATTTTTGATTCAGTATGTTGCCTAAATGTTTTCTATTACTAGCTTTAATGCTACAGTTCATTAGTGCTTATACTTATTATTATGTAAATATCTCCACATCACTCTATCCATATACATGGGTAGGGGCTTTTGGCCCAAGCTTTAGCAAACCATACAGAAGGGAATATGTGATAAACCTTAGAAAAAACTAGGGGCCTGCCTCTCATACCTGGGAAAAGGACACAGGTTCACCCATCGGTCAAAGCCTGAATAAGTAGATTAGAACAAGCCTACACAAAGGATCATCTAAAGGAGGTACTTGGAAAATCTGTTAGTATCATATTTTCTCTTTTTTCCCAAACTTTAGAAGAAAGATAAACCACATATACATTCATTTTAAAAATCTTGGCTAAAGATCAGAGTTGAAAAGAACAAATTCCTGTTTTATTTAAGTCTCATTTCAAACATGTAATTATAGTCAGCTCTTAAGTTATTTGGGATTAATTTTCACATTGTAGATTATGTCTTTGTTTAGAATTCCTTTCTAGATGCCTACTTTTAAGCTACTTTTTCCCCCAGGGGGTGGATAAATTACAGTTTGTCACTTTAAATCATAACACAAAAAGCAGTTTCCAACGAGCCTTAATTATTGTTTCTTTCTCATTTATATTTCACACTCCCTCTAGGAGAATGTTGTTAATTTATCCTCATTTGATAGAGAAAATAAATGGTGGTTCAAAATGATAAAATAACTTTTTTAAGAAAACAGCTTGTAAATGGTTGTGTAGATGTATTAAGTCTAAAGCAAATTCCTTAGTTATCACTTTATACTGTCAGATTAAAAAAAAAAAAGGTTTGGTAAAAGAAAATTTAAATATTAGTGAAGGTTATATTTGTACATCCCTCTGTGGATTAGTGTACTTTGTTGTAATAAAAACAGTAAATAAAGATTTCAAAAAGACACTGCAGATTTGATTTAAGGCAGTTACCATCTTACAATGGACTCATGCTCCAAACCATGTCGGTGGTTGTAGGTTTTTGGGAACTCTGAACATGCAATATTATATTATTATTATCATAATATTATTACATCAAGTTTATGTTCATATGACAGCTGGTTAAAAAAAAAAAAAAAAAAGAATAAAAGAGCCTCAGTGTTTAAGGTAAGTAACCATCAATGACCTAGTCCAGGTCTGAGGTCTGGCAAAAATGCTATATGATAGTTGCTTAGTTGTGTCTGATGCTTTGCAACCCCATGGACTGGAGCCCACCAGGTTCCTCTGTCCATGTAATTCTCCAGGGCAGGGGATCTTTCCAACCTAAGGATCAAACCCGAGTTTTCTGCACTGTAGGCAGATTCTTTACCACCTGAGCCACCAAGAAAGCCCCGAAGATTGCTGAATTAGACCTAATTCAAGGTAGTTTTTCTTTGCTATCACTTCAAACCAACCAAAAAGGCTTGGATAGATTTTTGTTAGGTAAGGATACAAGTGATTTTGTGGATAATGCTCACAGCAGCTATCTTAGTCTACTGGGCTACCATAAGACAATATCATGAACTACTCAGTTGGCCAAAATATTCATTCATGTTTTCCCATAACATTTTATGGTAAAACACAAATGAGCTTTTTAACCAACCCAATAGACCACTTCAACAAGAGAAACAAATTTCTCACACTTCCGGAGGCTGGTAAGTCCAAGACCAAGGCATTGGTAGAATCAGGTTCTTGGGAGAGCTCTCTCTCCTTGGCTTAAAGAAACTGCCTTCTATGGCCTTACATGGTTTTCCTCTATGTGTATGTAGAGAGAGAAATAACTCTCTCTTTCTTCTTATATAGTCATCAATTCTATCAGATTAGGACACCACTTTTATGACCTCAATTTAACACTAATTATCTCATAAAATGGAGAAGGAAATGGCAACCCATCCAGAGTTCTTGCCTTGGAAATCCCATGGACAGAGTAGCCTGGTGAGCTACAGTCCATGGGGCCACAAGAGTCAGACATGACTTAGCGACTAAACCACCATCGCCACCATCTCCTAAGAGTCCTATTTTCAAATATAATAATATTGGGTGTTATGGCTTCAGCATACGAATTTGACGTGGGAGGAACACGATTCAGTTCATAGCAGGAGTCCTCCTAGTTTCTTAAGTATCTCTAAATTTGGTGAGTAAATCTGTTTCAGAAGAAGGGTAACTTCCCTTTTGGCATTAGACTGTGGGAAGAGATACAGCAGTCCTGGAGTTTGGTTTCTAATGTATAAGCCAGTTTTTTCCTTTCTGCACAATTACGGGCCACCATGTTCTATTTCTTGTTGTTTAAAATGAAGACTGACACAGTACTGGCTATGACCTTCCACATTCCTACATAAGAAGGATGCTTAGTACCCAGTTCTCCCAAGTTATTTGTTTTTGTTGGATGTTTATTGTTATTTACAAAGATGGGATATGTGTTTTGGGAAAACTGTTCTCTATAATCTCTTTTAGGAAGAAAGTATCAAAGTTCACAAGAAGAAAAGACTTGGCAGGTGAAACAGACTCTCACTGCTTTGCCTAATCCCCTCTCTGCTTCATTCCTCAACTGTAATAGCAAATCATGTGTTCCTTGTAACTTGAAATTAGAGAATAATGTTCCCTCAGCCAGTCATTTTGGGGGCTAAGTATGAAATTACTGAGAGTTTTAAAATTGAATTTTTTCATAATTTTGCATAATACAGTTTATTAAATTATCCTAGGGGCCTGAAAACTAAGATGTAGCATTTCTGCAAGATTTCAGGATAATGAGAAGTTACAATTACTACTATAGAAAAAGATGTAGAGACATTCCTGACTTCAGCAGAGAGGAAATTCTGTGGTAAATCCCTATCACAGGATTTCCTTACCTCTCCACCGCTGGAATGATGCTCTGACTCAATCTCATAAATCTATAGGTATGTTGATTTTGTATCAAATCTCTGCTCAAATGATATCATCACATAATCCTGCCTTGAACACTTGAGACAGCCCTATGACATATTCTATTCCCTTTCTTTTTTTTTTTTTTTAATGACGGCATTTTCCACTACAGAGATCAAAGTGCCAACATCCGCTGGATCATGGAAAAAGCAAGAGAGTTTCAGAAAAACATCTATTTCTGCTTTATTGACTATGCCAAAGCCTTTGACTGTGTGGATCACAATAAACTGTGGAAAATTCTGAAAGAGATGGGAATACCAGACCACCTGACCTGCCTCTTGAGAAACCTATATGCAGGTCAGGAAGCAACAGTTAGAACTGGACATGGAACAACAGACTGGTTCCAAATAGGAAAAGGAGTACGTCAAGGCTGTATATTGTCACCCTGCTTATTTAACTTATATCAGAGTACATCGTGAGAAATGCTGGGCTGGAAGAAGCAAAAGCTGGAATCAAGATTGCCGGGAGAAATATCAATAACCTCAGATATGCAGATGACACCCACCCTTATGGCGGAAAGTGAAGAGGAACTAAAAAGCTTCTTAATGAAAGTGAAAGAGGAGCGTGAAAAAGTTGGCTTAAAGCTCATCATTCAGAAAACGAAGATTATGGCATCTGGTTCCATCACTTCATGGGAAATAGATGGGGAAACAGTGGAAACAGTGTCAGACTTTATTTTTTGGGGCTCCAAAATCACTGCAGATGGTGATTGCAGCCATGAAATTAAAAGACTTACTCCTCGGAAGGAAAGTTATGACTAACCTAGATAGCATATTCAAAAGCAGAGACGTTACTTTGCCAACAAAGGTCCGTCTAGTCAAGGCTGTGGCTTTTCCAGTGGTCATGTATGCATGTGAGAGTAGGACTGTTAAGAAAGCTGAGCGCCAAAGAATTGATGCTTTTTACTTGTGGTGTTGGAGAAGACTCTTCAGAGACCCTTGGACTGCAAGGAGATCCAACCAGTCCATCCTAAAGGAGATCAGTCCTGGGTGTTCTTTGGAAGGACTGATGCTGAAGCTGAAACTCCAATACTTTGGCCACCTCATGCGAAGAGTTGACTCATTGGAAAAGACTCTGATTCTGGGAGGGATTAGGGGAAGGAGGAGAAGGGGACGACAGAGGATGAGATGGCTGGATGGTATCACAGACTCGATGGACGTGAGTTTGAGTGAACTCTGGGAGTTGGTTATGGACAGGGAGGCCTGGCGTGCTGAGATTCATGGGGTCACAAAGAGTCGGACATGACTGAGCGATTGAACTGAACACATTATATATTTATTTGCTTACTATCTGTTTTCTCTGTCCTTAAATGTAGCATTATATCCGTTCTTTCTGGTACCTAATAGGAGCTCAATAAATGTTTATGGAACAAATCAATGAATTAAGGGTTCTGCAAAAATTAAAGTAAAAACCCACTGGAGAAATTTAAAACAAACACATAAACTAAAATTAATTGAAACTGTATGAATGAAAGGGAACATAATGAACTTCAATTACAACTTAAACCTCTGTTCAAGATGACAGTAAGTATTCAGCTAATTATTTCTTCTTTTCTCCACCCTTAATTTAAAAAAAAACCTGTGCATATTCTCTACTCATATTGTCTGCTCTCCAAATTCCTAGTCAATAAAGAAGTCACATTAGCATCTGATCACTGCTGACTTGCCGTGGGGTAGATACCTGTACACAGTCAGATGATCTGCTGGTCTATAGAGAGAGGTGTGGTGTAGACTTCCAGAAAAGGTCAAATAGCAAGAGCTCATTAGAAGGGTTGAAGTAGTAATCTTAGTTGTTTACAGGCCAGTCTCTGCCCTTGCTCAGGACTCTATATTCTCCTAAGTATTCCATAGTCATCAAGAAATTCCAATTGTGCCCTTGAGGTCTTATTATATGTGTTGTTTACTTCGTCTAAATGAATCTTTATTTATGACACATAATTAAAATGTGATATATTTTATCACCATAATCGACAAAATGGTCAATGTCTTTTATATTTATTAATAACTGTAAAGTAAATGTATTCACACAATATTTTATGTGTATTGGGTAATAATTTAGTTATAATTTTATGATACCAATTTAATTTTTCCATCCAAAAATATCTACCATATATTCTTATAACTTCAAGACTACAATAAGCTTATAAGTTCCAGGTACCTTAGAAGTTTTATTTTTTTCCATCTAATCAATGAGAAAAATATATAAACATTTTAACAGTAAAACCATCCAGAAATGGTCTATTTAATTTGTGTTTGATACAATCTAGAAAAAAATACAAAATTTGGTTTTCATCTAAGTGATAAATCTGTATAAGTCTAAACTAGGTACTTTATGGTGGTTAGTAGAGGCTGGGGGATGGGGAAATTGAGGAGATGTTATTTATGGGTGCAAACTTTTAGCCAGTAGATAAATAAGTCATGGAGATCTAATGCACAGCTTAGTGGTTATAAACATCAAAGTTGCTAAGAGAATAAATCTTAGCTGTTCCCACCACAAAAAAGAAATGATAATTATGTGACATGATAAAGGTGTTAGTCAATGCTATGGTAATATTCATATTGCAATATATAAATACATCAAATCAACACATCATGCACTTTAAATTTACACAATGTTATATGTAAAGTATATCTCAATAAAAATTTAAAAGTAAGCATTCTACTTGGTGTTACTAAAATAGTATGAATCTTAGGCAAAATTTTACTATGACTATGTATTACTAATTATAATATATTTAAATAAATATTTTCATCCAGAGCAGAAGCATTTTAAATATTTTGAGACATTCATTGGAGCCACGAAATAAGTTGCTCAACATGTAGACATGGAGCTCATGGTAGACATTTCCATGGAGACATAAATGTGAGAAACAATACAGAAATAATTACTTCTGGAGTGCATGCGATTGATGTGATTCATAAGTACTTATGTAGCATTTGATATGAAGCAGGTGTTTTTCTAAGAGCTTTTACAAACATATTGTCACAAGTTGACAATGTCTGGAACACAGAGGGTTCAAGTACAAGAATTAAAGAAAAAAAACATGCATGGGGTTTAGTGATATGGTATTGTCTTTACCTTTGCAACACTGCAGAATAAAAGCTGAGGAAGAAATTGGAACATAGGCTGTGAAAATAGCAATTAAAGATATCATTTTATAAATCTATGCTGAAAAGTGAGAGAGGGTGTTTGAAACTTTTGTGGAAACTTTTGTGGAAAACATAGTTTAATACATTTCTGCCACTAGAGAGGCACAGACAAAAGCTAAAAAGAAAATTGTAAACAATGAGATCCTGGATACAAGAGAAGAAGGTCTAACCCTGGCCTGAAGAAAAGAGGAACTTCTATTAAAATGAGATTTTCTTGGTGGGGAGGAAATCAGGATACATTCTCAGGTGTGTGTGTGTACATATGTTTTGTGATAGAGTTGTTGAAGAGCAGACAGAAAGCTGAAGATTTTCTTGCTGTGATTCAATTTTCTATGTGAAGAAGAGGTTGAGATTTTCTGTTCAAAATAACAAAAATGGTAGACTTTTTAAAAATGTGAGGGTTTGACATTTTCTCTAGGTAAAATAAAATGGCATATTGAAAATCTTAAAGGACTATGAGCTGCTAGAATCCCAAACTATGAATTCATAGTAATTGGTGTCTTCAAAATTCAGTGCCGCTTCCTTCTAGATTCAGAAATTAAGCTTTTGAAGGATTCAGAGTTGGATTTTATCAACTGGACAGAGGAAAAGGACAAAAACCAAACAACAAAGTAACAAAAGTATAAAAAAGGTAGAACTTTGAGGAATGTTGTCAAGAGGAGTATATAAGTGGCTTGTTATTTAATCATCAACTAATATTTTTTCCTAAATGTGATACTTTTCTTTGTTAAAAAAATGATACTTTAAGGTAGTGCTATCACACTTGGGAATTTAAAAATAAGAAAATGACTAAATGTACAATCAAGTTGTTTTTTAGAATAGGAAATAATATTATATTTTTAAACAATGCAGATATGCAACATTATGACAATTATCAGAGACAGCAGCACATCCACCTATCAGATGTAATACTACACAAAGTTAAGTTGGTACTGATAATGACTAGAAGACAAAGTAGGGATTAATAATGGTTAATGTGAATTTTACATGTATACAAAAATGTATGTATACATTGAGATCAACTAACCAAAAAGTGGTGTTTATACAGAAAAAAATATGCTTCAATAAGGGAATTAAGTCAGTGAGATTATGGATATATTTTTGTCTTTTTTTTTTCAACTTTGTAAGATGTTTCAGTCATCTAATTTACTTATGCAACAACTGTTCTCTGCCACTTTTCCTTGATAGCAGGTAAGATGTGTATGTTCATAAGTCCAGTTCCCAGGGAAGGATAGCCTATGCCCACCTAAGAACTAAATTTATAAATAACTCTTCATTAACCCATTCAGGCTTCCCGGGTGGCACTAATGTTAAAAAATCCTCCTGCCAGTACAGGAGATGCAAGAGACAGATTCAATATGTTGGAGAAGAATCTCGAGAGTCCCTTGGACTGCAAGGAGATCCAATCAGTCCATTCTGAAGGAGATGAGCCCTGGGATTTCTTTGGAGGGAATGATGCTGAAGCTGAAACTCCAGTACTTTGGCCACCTCATGCGAAGAGCTGACTCACTGGAAAAGACTTCGATGCTTGGAGGGATTGGGGGCAGGAGGAGAAGGGGACGACACAGGATGAGATGGCTGGATGGCATCACTGACTTGATGGACATGAGTCTGAGTGAACTCCGGGAGTTGGTGATGGACAGGGAGGCCTCGCGTGCTGCGATTCATGGGGTCGCAAAGAGTCAGACACGACTGAGCGACTGAACTGAACTGAACTGAATGGGTAGGGACGATTTCCTGGAGAAGGAAATGCAACC
Organism: Bos mutus; assembly: GCF_027580195.1. NCBI lineage: Eukaryota > Metazoa > Chordata > Mammalia > Artiodactyla > Bovidae > Bos > Bos mutus. Next base: position 127,208,733 of record NC_091618.1, read on the forward strand.
AATTCTACTATTCATGTACAGAAGAGCCTGCTAAGTCGCTTCAGTCGTGTCCGACTCTGTGTGACCCCATAAACGGCAGCCTACCAGGCTTCCCCGTCCCTGGGATTCTCCAGGCAAGAACAGTGGAGTGGGTTGCATTTCCTTCTCCTGGTGGGCTACAATCCATGGAGTCACAAAGAGTCGGACATGACTAAGCAACTGAGCATACACACACACACAACCCACATTAATCATGGTAATTCCATTTCCCTTATAGTCATTGGTTTAGATATTTTTATATGAGAAATCTCTGACCAATGAGATGAGAAAGGAAGCATGCTATCTTCCATGGCTGGGGAACTTTTGAAAAAGACCTTTGTTCTAAAAGGAGCCATATGGGACAGGTGCTGGCGCCTATCCCTTGTTTGGTCTGTATATGATGCCTCTGACTGGAGCAACCACCTTGTAATGTTGAGGTGAATGATTCCAAGATAAAGATGACCTGTTGTTAATGATGGAAAAAAAATGTTGGAAAGCACTTAGGTCTATTTTGAATGAACAAATCTTGAAGCATTCTCTGTCCTTTGTATAATGTGAACTAATAAATGGCCTCATTTTTAAGCTACTCATGCTATGGATTTTTCCTTCTGGCAGCCAAATGTAACCTGACAATTATTTTGCTGTTCCTGCTTTCACAAACTGGCTATTCACCAATTTTTATTTTTTCAGTGTTTTTGATTGGAGGATGCTTGGAAGATGGGGAAATAACATCAATATTTCATTACTATAATGCTCAGGCCAAAATCCCTTTTGCTGCTGCTAAGTCACTTCAGTCGTGTCCAACTCTGTGCAACCCCATAGACGAGAGCCCACCAGGCTTCCCCGTCCTTGGAATTCTCCAGGCAAGAACACTGGAGTGGGTTGCCATTTCCTTCTCCAATGCAGGAAAGTGAAAAATGAAAGTGAAGTCTCTCAGTCGTGTCCGACCCTCAGGGACCCCATGGACTGCAGCCTACCAGGCTCCTCTGCCCATGGGATTTTCCAGGCAAGAGTACTAGAGTGGGGTGCCATTAGCATTAACATTTTTTTGTCATTAAAATAATGCTTGATGTTTCATACTTAAGAGTGAGATTTTCAGATTATATCTTAAAAACATACCCAAACTCATGACAAAATATGGGCAACAATGAATCAAAACATTCTGAACATGCTAAGTAAATTAATATTGGAAACAAAATAAAATACAATCAAAACAACAAAAAACCAAGCCTCCCTAAATAGTTGCAGACTATTGACTCTAATCGTGTTTACTAAAAGATTGACCAATCCTTTAGGAAACATCGGTTGGATTTGACTCGTAATTCAAATCAAGTCGTAATTCAAAGGAAGTCATAATTCTGGAAAGTTGCTCAATGTGAGATTCCTTAATGTTAGCTAATAGGCCAAATCATAACATTTATCTTTACTAAAAGATTGACCAATCCTTTAGGAAACATCGGTTGGATTTTACTCGTAATTCAAATCAAATTGTAATTCAAAGGAAGTCGTAATTCTGGAGAGTTGCTCAATGTGAGATTCCTTAATGTTAGCTAATAGGCCAAATCATAACATTTATCTTTATTTCAGAGTGTAACAATTTCACCGATAAAACAAGTTTCCATCTTTTGGATAATGAAATTGTTGTTAGGTATGATTTTATAAATCAGGGAAATTTCCTCTAGGAATGATATGTTACAAAGCTGTTTATTATGGATGCCTAATTTCTTGTCAATTATAATACTATGAGAACTAAAACTTAAAAAAAAAAAAAAAAAAAACAGAGAAAAGAAATAGCAGTGCCAGGAGAAAAACGTGAATATCTCCATGCTAATGACCAAATAACATACAACATATGTAAACTAAATTTATTTTAAAAAATTTTAAAAAGCTGAAATGAAAGGCAAGGTTACAGAATTATATATGGCTAGAGATAAAATACAAGGATAAGTATCTGAAATATGCTGGGTTTTTTTTTTTTTTTTTTCCTTTTAATGAGGAATCAGAATCCCAGAAACTAATTTCCACCCCCAAGTATTTCATTTGCATATTGGCAGAGCTTCAACTCAAATACAGGAATTCTGACCAGCCCCCCAAAAGGGCAAATGCAAGCCTAAGAAAGACCCAAGTCAAGTATTAGTCCCTCAATCATGTCTGACTTTTTGCAACACTCTGGACTGTAGCCTGCTGGGATTCTCTGACCATGGAATTCTCCAGGCAAGAAAACTGGAGTGGGTTGCCATTTCTTCTTCAGAGGATCTTCCCAACCCAGGGATTAAACCTGGGTCTCCTGTATTGCAAGCAGATTCTTTACCATCTGAGCCACCAGGGAAGCCCAAGTAAGACCCACTATTTTCACAAATATTTTCCTTTTCTCCCCCTGAAGTGAATTTCAGATTATTTACATTCTCTAGAAATTAGCAATTCATCAAATCATAGTAGGGGATTTTTAGTCTCTGTTCTGGACCAAAGTCCTATAAGTAAAGTCAGTCGAGAAACTCACCAATTATTATTATTTTTTAATTTTGTGTTTATATTTTTAAGAGGGAAAATAATCTCCCTCTAAATGGCAAGATGGAATATTAATTCTTATTAGTAGTTTAGAGAAAAGAGTGAGAGATCTGGATATGGATAAGGAAAATTGAGAAGAAATAAGAGAGAGCTAGTGAGTACAGAGATAAAGTTAAGAATGTGCCTTTTAAGTTTCTTCAGTTGCGTTAGACTCTTTGCAACCCTATGGACTGTAGCCCCCCCCAGGCTCCACTGTCTATTGGGATTCTCCAGGCAAGAACGCTAGAGTGGGTTCCAATGCCCTCCTCTAGGGGATCTTCCCAATTCAGGGACTGAACCAGCATCTCTTGCATTGGCAGGTGGGTTCTTTACCACTAGTGCTACCTGGGAAGCCCTAAAGTTAAGAACAGGGGAAATGTATACATGTAAAAATATTTATGAAATTTGTAAGTCAATTCAAAAAAGAGTAGTGAATATTTTATTATAAAATATAAAGAATAAAGGAAAGTGAAATAAAAATACATAATGAAATAATGTCAAAGATTTTCCAAATATAGTTGTCCATATCCACTAAAAACTCTTTAGGAATGAAGGTAGGAAGTTTCTCTGTCTAGATAAACTGTTAAATTTGCAAGATCAGGCTTCCCTGATGGTTCAGTGGTAGAGAATTCTCCTGCTAAAGCATGAGACATGGGTTCTATCACTGGTCTGGGAAGATCCCGCATGCCACAGAGCAATTGAGCCCCTGTGCCAAAACTACTGAGAAATAGTTCTAGATTCTGTGCTCTAGAGCCCGAGAAGCACAACTACTGAGCCCCTGTGCTGCAGCTACTGAAGCCTGTGAGCCTAGAGCCTGTACTCTGCAACAGAGAAGCCAATGCAAGGAGAAGACCATGCACCACACCAAAGAATGGTCCCTGCTCCCTGCAACTTGAGAAAAGCCTGCCCAGCAATGAAAATCCAATAGCCAAAATATATAAAATTATAAACAATATTATAAGACATTTTGTCAAGAGAAGGAGGCATTCATTTCTTTGAATGAATTCATCTTTTCTCATCACAGGAACTCTTAATTTAATCAAGTTTGAAAGTGAAAGTCGCTCAGCTGTGCCTGACTCTTTGCAACCCGATGGACTGTATATTCTGGCCTGAATTCTCCAGGCCAGAATACTGAAGTGGGTAGCCTTTCCCTTCCCCAAGGGATCTTCCCAACCCAGAGATTAAACCCAGGTCTCCCGCATTGCAGACGGATTTTTTACCAGCTGAGCCACCAGGGAAGCCCAAGAATACCGAAATGGGTAGCCTATCCCTTCTCCAGCGGATCTTCCTGACCCAGGAATTGAACTGGGGTCTCCTGCATTGCAGGTGATTATTTACCAACTGAGCTATCAGGGAATCCCCCTAATCCAGTTTACTTAACAGCAAAGATCTTCATAGTATGCTGTTTTCATTTCTTTCCTTTAAGTGGGAATATAAATAAATAGATGGATAAACAAAACACGGTATTATATGTCTAAACCAAACTGGAGATTTCTGAGAATTCAATTCTGCTCAACTACTAATGCCAGTAATTCCAAATGAAATGAAAAAATACAAAGAAATACAATGAATTTTGGTGTGAGAGAAGAAAGAACAGTTGTGAACATATTTACTATGTCTTTCTCTATTATCATTACTGTCCATAATAAGAAAGAAAATTATACAGTAAGACCTTTGGCTACTTCTATTTTTTCTCCCATTTGTTTCTGCTTTTCTAGGCATTCATTATTTAGTAGGGTAAGAAAATGGTATTTCACCAAAACCAGATAAAGATGCCACAAAAAAGAAAATTACAGGCCAATATCACTGATGAACATAGATGCAAAAATCCTCAACAAAATTCTAGCAAACAGAATCCAACAACATATTAAAAACATCATACATCATGACCAAGAGGGCTTTATCACAGGGATGCAAGGATTCTTCAATATTTACAAATCAATGTGATACACCACATTAACAAATTAAAAGATAAAAACTATATGATTATCTCAATAGATGCAGAGAAAGCCTTTGACAAAATTCAACATCCATTTATGATAAAAACCCTCCAGAAAACAGCCATAGAAGGAATATACCTCAACATAATAAAAGCCATGTATGAAAAACCCACAGCAAACATTATCCTCAATGGTGAAAAATTGAAAGCATTTCCCCTAAATGCTTTCAGGAACAGGACAAGGGTACTCACTTTCACCACTACTGTTGAACATAGTTTTGGAAGTTTTAGCCACAGCAATCAGAGAAGAAAAAGAAATAAAAGGAATCCAGATTGGAAAATAAGAAGTAAAATTTTCACTGTTTGCAGATGACATGATCTTCTACATGGAAAACCCTAAAGAGAACACCAGAAAATTACTACAGCTAATCAATGAATACAGTAAAGTTATAGGATATAAAATTAATACAAAGAAATCCCTTGCATTCCTATACACTAACAATGAGAAAACAAAAAGAGAAATTAAGGAAACAATTCCATTCACCACTGCAACAAAAGGAATAAAATAATTAGGAATAAATCTACCTAAAGAAACAAAAGACCTATATATAGAAAACTATAAAACACTGGTGAAAGAAATCAAAGGTGACATAAATAGATGGAAAAATATACCATGTTAATGGATTGGAGAATCAATATAGTGAAAATGAGTATACTACCCAAAGCAATCTACATATTCAGTGCAATCCCTATCAAGCTACCAACAGTATTTTTCACAGAACTAGAACAAATCATTTCACAATTTGTATGGAAATACAAAAAAAACCTCAAATAGCCAAAGCAATCTTGAGAAAGAAGACTTGAACTGGAGGAATCAACCTGCCTGACTTCATGCTATATTACAAAGCCACAGTCATCAAGACAGTATGGTACTGGCACAAAGACAGAAATTTAGATCAATGGAAATAAGAGAATGGAAATAAATAGAAATTAAAAGCCCAGAGATAAATCCATGAACCTATGGACACCTTATCTGTGACAAAGGAGGCAAGAATATACAATGGAGAAAACAATCTCTTTAACAAGTGGTGCTGGGAAAACTGATCAACCACCTGTGAAAGAATGAAACTAGAACACTTTCTAACACCATACACAAAAATAAACTCAAAACAGATTAAAGATCTAAATGCAAGACCAGAAACTACAAAACTTCTAGAGGAAAACATAGACAAAACACTCTCTGACATAAATCACAGCAGGATCCTCTATGACCCACCTTCCAGAGTAAAGGAAATAAAAGCAAAAATAAACAAATGGAACCTAATTAAATTTAAAAGCTTTTGCACAATGAAAGAAACTATAAGCAAGATGAAAAGACAGCCTTCAGAATGGGAGAAAATAATAGCAAATTAAGCAACTGACAAAGAATTAATCTCAAAAATATACATGCAGCTCATGCAGATCAATACCAGAAAAATAAATGACCCAATAAAAAAATGGGCCAAAGAATTAAATAGACATTTCTCCAAAGAAGATATATAGAAGGCTAACAAACATGAAAAGATGCTCAACATCACTCATTATGAGAGAAATACAAATTAAAACCACAATGAGGTACCATCTCACCTGGTCAGAATGGCTGCTATCAAAAAGTCTACAAACAATAAATGCTGGAGAGGATGTGGAGAAAAGGGAACCCTCTTACACTGTTGGTGCGAACGCAAACTCGTATAGCCACTATGAAGAACAACACAGAGATTCCTTTAAAAATTGGAAGCAGAAATGCCATAGGACCCAGCAATCCCACTGCTGGGCATACACAAGGAGGAAACCAGAACTGAAAGAGACACGTGTACCCCAATGTTCATCGCAGCAGTTTAATAGCCAGGACATGGAAGCAACCTAGATATCCATCAGCAGATGAATGGATAAGAAAACAGTGGTACATATACACAATGGAATATTACTCAGCTATTAAAAAAACACATTTGAATCCTTTCTAATGAGGTGGATGAAACTGGAGCCTATTATACAGAGTGAAGTAAGTCAGAAAGAAAATTACCAATACAGTATATTAATGCATATATATGGAATTTAGAAAGATGGTAACGATGACCCTATATGCGAGACAGCAAAAGAGATACAGATATAAAGAAAAGACTTTTGGACTCTGTGGGATAAGGCGAGGGTGAGATGATTTGAGAGAATAACATTGAAACATGTATATTACCATATGTGAAATAGATCACCAGTTCAAGTTCGATGCATGAAACAGGGCACCCAAAGCCGTTGCACTGGGACAACCCTGAGGGATGGAATGGGAAGGGAGGGGGGTTCAGGATGGGGGACACATGTACACCCATGACACATTCATGTCAATGTATGGCAATGGTGTAAAGTAATTAGCCTCCAACTAAAATAAATAAATTAGTTTAAAATAAAATAAAAAGAAAATGGTATTTCAGGACCACTGTTCTCTTATATGTCCATCAATCAATCTCTTGATTACATAATTAATCATAATTAATCTATTAATTAATTCTGAGTGTATTCATTGGAAGGACTGATGCTGAAGCTGAAACCCCGATACTTTGGCCACCTGATGTGAAGAACTGACTCATAGGAAAAGACCTTGATGCTGGGAAAGATTGGAGGCAGAGGGAGAAGGGGACAACAGAGGATGAGATGGTTGGATGGCATCACTGACTCCATGGACATGAGTTTGAGCGAGCTCTGGGAGTTGCGGATGGACAGGGAAGCCTGGCGTATTGCAGTTCACGTGGTCGCAAAGAGTCAGACACTACTGAGTGACGGAACTGTAACGTCTTAAGCAGGAGGTATATGTATTTTGGAAAGACACAGAAAGACAGTTGAGACCTTCCTAACAGGGTTTTAATTAAGACCTTGATTCATAGCTCATATAATTCAAGTTGATATTACCTTTTTTAAATTTTAAAGATGAATAGATAAAGTCTGCTTCCGCATTTCCTTTTAAAGTCTTGCAATCCTAGATTTTCTCTGCTCAGACAAATATATTGGACACTCCTCAACTATCTGCTTTTGATAGTATCAATTGTATTATAAGAAAAAGAAAGCAACATGTTAGTACATGTATGGGAATTTCCCACAAAATATTCTCATGCTATCACTTCCTTGAGGGAAAAAGAAGCAAAATTTACACTCAATATGCCCGAGGCTAGATATTTACAACATTTTGGTTTCAGATAAATGATCAGGTAACTTTGTGTCTGACTATGAAAGTGTTATGATTCCAAATATTAGCTAAAGTTTTATACTTAAGTACAATAAATATGTTAAACCAATAATGATCAATTTTCTCCCTCTTCAGTGAGTGCAACTGTGAGTGAAATAAATCTTAATGTGAAAAACCTGAGAATTTCTGATTGTGCTCTAGTGAAAACTGGTACTGCATCTGTTGGTGACTACACCCATGTGTTAAGATGACATCCTGAGTTCAACTTTCTGAATCATCATTGTAAAGGAACGGGGGGGCTCCAGGCAGCTGAGTCACATTCTTCCAGGAACCATTAACACGTTGATCTTCAGCATTTCCATTCAGACTAAAATGTCAGACCTATGAAAGAATGAACTATGGACTCAAGAGAATGAAAGGAAACTGTTGCCATTTCATTTTTTTATTTATAGCATCCTATAAAGAGTTCTGTTTTCTCTTGGTTCCTCACATTGAATGTTCATTATTTTATATTTTTATAAAAATCAGCTAGTTTCTCTAAATTGCCATTCCATTTTCCCCTATCCAAATTCTACCAACACATAACCAGGAATCTGATTGTATGCTCTTGTTAAAAGGCTAGTTAATTTCACTGATTGCAATTTTCTTGCAATGAAGACCAGAATTTTAATTTTGTACTACATTACTTTCAATACTAATAATTAGGTTGATTTATAAATGACTAAAATTTATCACACTGTACACATTTTTTTTTAATCCTGCAAAAGATCTAATATATAAAAAGTATATCGTTAGGATTTTCATGGTGGTGTAGTGAATAAGGATCCTGCTGCCAGTGCTGGGGACACAGGTTCAATCCCTGGGCGGTAGAGACCCTATGTGCTGCAGAGCAACTAAGCTTGAGTACCACAGCTACTGTGCCTTTGCTCTACAGCTCACATGCCCTACAGCCAGCAAGTCAAAACTACTAAACCGGTGTGCTGCAACTACTAAAGCCTGTGCTCCACTAAAAGAAAAGCCACTGCAATGAGAAGCCCATGCACCACAATTAGAGAATAGCCCCCACCCTCCTCAACTAGACAAAGCCTGCATGCAGCAATGAAGACCCAGTGCAGCCACAAACAAACAAACACAGCAGTGTACTGGTCAAAAAAACATTAAAAGAAGTATACAGTTAATGCTCAGCTTGGAAGATGTTAAAAATGGATTCTGCTTATTCAAGTGTAATTTTGAATTGTAATTGATGCTTTTGAACTGTGGTGTTGGAGAAGACTCTTGAGAGTCCCTTGGGACTGCAAGGAGATCCAACCAGTCCATCCTTTAAAGGAAATCAATCCTGAATATTCATTGGAAGGCCTGATGCTTAAGTTGAAGCTCCAGTACTTTGGCCACCTGATGCGAAGAACTGATTCATTTGAAAAGACCCTGATCCTGGGAAAGACTGAATGCAGGAAGAGAAGAGGATTACCGAGGGTGAGATGGGTGGATGGCATCACTGGACTTGATGGACATGAGTTTGAGCAAATTCCAGGAGTTGGTGTTGGACAGGGATGCCTGGCATGCTGCAGTCCATGGGGTAGCAAAGAGTTGGACATGACTGAGACTGATTCAATGGTAATGATAGAAGTGAGGCTCTAAATTTAATCTCCTCCTAGGCTTTTCATAAAAGATCTTTTCTCAAAAGTTTCTTACCCAGAGGATAACTTAGGCATCTCTCCCCCACCCTTATTCATCCTATGCCAAGTTTATCTGCCTTTGAAATCTTTATCTTGCCTTCTTCAGGATATATTATTACTTGACACTATTTTTGATCCTAATGCTATTACTGGTTTCCTTGAATATTATCATGTTCAGATACAATTTTCATGGTTATGTGTAAGATCCTAAGGAACAAATACACACATGGCTCAGATATTTTTCTCACACATTTTTGAGGACCATTCATGAATGCTCATTCACTCATATCTTTTCAGATGAAGCTTCTATTCAGAAGGATAGGTGTCACTTGTATCTCTTCGTCCTCTGAATAAGGAGACAGTAATATGGAATGCAGGGAAGAGGGGATGGGAGACCAAGGTTGACATAGTAGTGGCAGGCAATCACTGGTATCTAAGGAAACTTTTACTTTCTTTAGGGCTGTAATTAATAAGTTTAAATAGATTTAAAGGAGTTTCAGCCAGAGTTTACCACGAATAGAAAAAAGAACCCTCTCTTGCCATGTGAATTGAGGCTAATTTAAATTCTCTCTAGTTAAATACTTTTCTTCCACTGGCATATTTTTCAGCAATTCCTTAAGAGAAAAACATATAAAATCTGAAACTTGAAAAGAAATTATTGCCACTGAAAGGAGAGCTTGATTGTTTCTATTGCTTATTGCTTATCTCTTCATTTTTATAAACCTGCATTACTGCCTGGATGTACATGCCATAATGATTGCTTTATGGTGTACCTGTTTCCTTTCCTCATAGACAGAATAACTATGTCAAAAGAGACCCAAAACCAATAAGATGCACAGAAACTTGAATAATGTTCACACTGTTAATAATTATAAAAACAAATTCTAATGCTAAATATACTTTGTTTGCAATGTTTGCCATTTGGGATTATCTTTTTATCTCAATTTGTATATATAATTAAGCAAGTAATACTTGAAACTAAGTTTCCTTTCATAAAAAGAAAAAAGTTTTAATTTGTGCTGTCAATGAACTTTCCAAACTTTCAATACGTACAAATATCCAGGAATCAGGGGAGGAAAGATAATTGTGAGAAATTGTGATAGGAAACTATCAGTAAAGCCACTCTTAAATTCATTACAAAACTCTTGAAGCTCTAGGTAAATAACACTCAGCACTCAATTTTGGAAATACTTGTTGAACAAGTGACAATTTGATTGGTTTTCAGCTAGTAGGATTAATTTATCATCTAAAATAAGAGAGTAAAATATTAGCCACTCAAATAGCTACTGTTATCAGAAAATCATAATGAAACAAACTGTTTATCTGAGATGAAATAATTAATTTTTAGAAATAGTGAATTTATTCATTATATAAATATGTAAATATATTTACTCATTTAGCATAGTTACTAAGATATAGCAAGCAAAAAATATTTACCTTATCCAGGACAATCAATGAATTACAGTTTATATGCTCTTAATATATGTCTATTTATGTTCATTTTTAGTTTTTTAGAGTACTAATAAATTTAAAAATAAAATGCTCTTCCACACTGCACAGCAAAAGAAATCATGAACAAAATGGAAAGATAACCCACATAATGGGAGAAAATATTTACAAATGATATGACCATGAAGGGATCAATCTTCAAAATAGACAAATGGCTCATTCAGCTCAATATAAAAAGAGCTCATATATATGTATATGTGTGTGTATATATATATATATATATATATATATAAGAGCTCATGCAGCTCAATATAAAAAAATACAGCCCAATCAGAAAATATAAATAGACATTTCTCCAAGGAAGATGGACAAAAAGCACAGGAAAAAATGCTCAATATTAATTACTAGAGAAAAACAAATCAAAGCTACAATGAGGTATGACTTCATGTCAGTCAGAACAGCAATCAAAAAAATCTACAAACAATAAATGCTGGAGAGGGTGGGGAACCCTCCTATAGTGCTGATGGGAATGTAAACTGGTATAGCCACTATGGAAAACAGTATAGAGGTTCCTTGGAAAACTAAAAATAGAGCTACCATATGATCCAGCAATCCCACTCCTAGGCATTTATCTGGAGGAAACTATAATTTGAAAAGATACATCTGCTCCAATGTTCACTGCAGTACTATTTACAATAGCCAGGATGTGGAAGCAATCTAAATGTCCCTCGACAGATGAATGGATAAAGATGTGGTACACATATATAATGCAATATTAGTCATAACAAATAATGAAATGCTACCATTTGCAGCAACATGGTTGGGCCTAGAGATTATCATGCTAAGTGAAGTAAGTCACAGAAAGAAAAATATCATATGATATCACTTATATGTGGAATCTAAAAAACTGATACAACTAATTTACAAAACAGAAACAGACTTACAGACTTAGAAAACAAATTTTTGGTTACCAAAAGGGAAAGTTCGGGGGGAGAGATAAAATTAAGAGGTTGGGATTAACATATACACTCTACTATATATCTTCCCAGGTGGCTTAAATTGTAAAGAATCTACCTGCCAATGCAGGAGCCACAGAAGATGCAGATTTGATCCGTGGGTTGGGAGCATCCCCTGGAGGAGGAAATGGCAACCCACTACAGTATCCCTGCCTGGGAAATCCCATGGACAGAGAAGCCTTGTGGGCTATAGTCCATGGGGTTGCAAAGAATCAGACATGACTGAGCACGGACACTCACTTAGTATATATATATAAAATAGAAAACAGATAATCAACAAGAACCTATTCTACAGCACAAGTAACTCTACTCAATACTCTGTAATAACCTATATAGGATAAGAATCTGGAAAAGAATAGATATATGTATAACTGATTCACTTTTTTGTATACCTTAAACATAACTTTATAAATCAACTATATGCCAATATAAAGTAAAAATTTAAAGAAAAGTAGTTCTTTCACTTTCAGCTATAATGGATTAACATTGGATTTATTCTCCCATCTGCTGCTGCTGCTGCTGCACTGCTTCAGTCGTGTCTGACTCTGTGCGACCCCATAGAGGGCAGCCCACCAGGCTCCCCCGTCCCTGGGATTCTCCAGGCAAGAACACTGGAGTGGGTTGCCATTTCCTTCTCCAATGCATGAAAGTGAAAAGTGAAAGTGAAGTCGCTCAGTTGTGTCCAACTCTTAGCAACCCCTGGACTGCAGACTACCAGTCTCCTCTGTCCATGGGATTTTCCAGGCAAAGAGTACTGGAGTGGGATGCCATTGCCTTCTCCATTCTCCCACCTGAAACAACTTAAAAAAATTAAACAGTCAAAATGTATTAAATAATATTTGAGCTAATTAAATACTGGTAAGTGAAGAGCAGTAATCCCATAAGGATGGGAAACAAGATTTCAGCCCTACATTCTGATCTGCTCCAGCACACTGACTGAAGGGAATTTCTACATTCAAAGACAGGAAGAGGAGGCTCTGGAATTGCCCAGTGGTCTCCCTGAGTTTAGTAGAAAGCATATTCTCTGGAGGGGCCACAGTGGCTGGAGTATTCATGGCAGAGTAACAGAGTAGAGAGCTATACAGAAAGAGAGACCCAGAAATCTTCAGATGGCCTCAACTCTTCAGCTTTATATCTATTACTGAGCACATGAGAGAATATCACTTAAATCTGGGTAAAGAACCACCTTAATGGGTTAAAGGGGAATAACACTTAAAACACATGTAAAGCTGCAAATATTTCTTGTCCCTAAATTTCAAAAACCTCTTCATGGTGCACTGAGTAGTCAGAAAGGTTTTTTTTTTTTTTTCCTCAGCACTGGGAGAAAATTAACCATAGAGTAAACATTTTTCTGACTCTGCTTAACAAAGCTTGACAGTGAGATAACAAAAAACCAGACTGTTTGCAAATAAACAGTAACTCAAAACAAAACTGAATATTATTTACTGGTAGACAGCATATGCAGCACTTAAGAAGATAATATTCATAATATTAGCCATTCATATAAAAATTACAAGACATACAAACAACAGTAAAATATAATTAGAAGGCTCAAAATGACACAGAAAATAGAATTAACAGACAAGAATATTTAAACTAAAATTTTAGTTACACTCATATGTTCAAGAAACTAAAGAAAATATTGAGTGTGTTAAATAGAGAAAGAAGATAGAGACTCAAACTGAATTTCCACAGATGAAAACAGTATTTGAGATGAAAAATACACTGGAAGGGACTATAAACACATTGGACATAGAAGAAAAGACAAGTAAATCTGAAGACATAATGATAGAAACTATGTATATTGAAAAACAGGAAAAAAAAAACAAAATATTATTTTTCTTGTACTCATTTTTCAATTTTAAGTATTTTTAAGTGTACAACTTCATGGCACTAATTACACCTATATGTTTTTGCAGTCATCACCCCAAGCAGAAACTCTGTATCCATTAAGTAATAACCTACCATTCATTCCTTCCTCCAGACTCTGTTAACCTCAATTCTACTTTTTTTTTCTATGAATTTGCCTACTGTAGATAAATTCCTTGTAAGTAGAATTATACATCATTTGTTCTTTTTTTATGTCTGGCTTATTTCACTTAGTATAATGATTTCAAATTCATTACCATAGCATGAATCAGAAGTTCATTCATTTTACAGTCCTGTATATTTAAAATCAGTTGCACGTAAAAGAGTCAGTAGAGTGTTGCTTAGTTGTATCTTACTCTGAGACGCCACGGACTATAGACTGCCAATCTCTTCTGTCCATGGAATTCTCCAGGCAAGAACACTAGAGTGGGTTGCCATTTCCTTCTCCAGGGGATCTTCCTGACCCAGAGGTTGAACACAAGTCTTCTGCATTGCAGGTGGATTCTTTACCATCTGAGCCACCATATGATATTTTAATATAAACATTTTGCTTTATTTCCTGGGATACTCTGAAGGTTATGTGTAAAAGAACTTTAAAAATATTACCAGTATTTTACAACAAACACCACTATTCTGGAGACTCACCCAATTTCTGCTATTTATTCCATTTCATGACCCAGATAACCACAATGGTGTGATCACTCACCTAGATCCAGACATCCTGGAATGTGAAGTCAAGTGGGCCTTAGGAAACATCACTATGAACAAAGCTAGTGGATGTGATGGAATTCCAGTTGAGCTATTTCAAATCCTAAAAGACGATGTTGTGAAAGTGCTACACTCAATATGCCAGCAAATTTGGAAAACTCATCAGTGGCTACAGGACTGGAAAAGGTTAATTTTCATTCCACTCCCAAAGAAAGGCAATGCTAAAGAATGCTCAAACTACTGCACAATTGCACTCATCTAACATGCTAGTAAAGTAATGCTCAAAATTCTCCAAGCCAGGCTTCAGCAATACATGAACCATGAGCTTCCAGATGTTCAAGCTGGTTTTAGAAAAGGCAGAGGAACCAGAGATCAAATTGCCAACATATTCTGGATTATCCAAAAAGCAAGAGAGTTCCAGAAAAATGTCTATTTCTCCTTTATTGACAATGTCAAAGCCTTTGACTGTGTGGATCACAATAAACTGTGGAAAATTCTGAAAGAGATGGGCATACTGGACCACCTGACCTGCCTCTTGAGAAATCTGTATGCAGGTCAGGAAGCAACAATTAAAACTGGACGTGGAACAACAGACTGGTTCCAAATAGGAAAAGGAGTATGTCAAGGCTGTATATTGTCACCCTGTTTATTTAACTTATATGCAGAGTACATCATGAGAAACGCTGGACTGGAAGAAGCACAAGCTGGAATCAAGATTGCCGGGAGAAATATCAATAACCTCAGATATGCAGATCACAGCACCCTTATGGCAGAAAGTGAAGAACTACAGAGCCTCTTGATGAAAGTGAAAGAGGAGAGTGAAAAGGTTGGCTTAAAGCTCAACATAAAGAAAAACTAAGATCATGGCATCTGGTCCCATCACTTCATGGCAAATAGATAGGGAAACAGTGGGAACAGTGGCAGACTTTATTTTTTGGGGCTCCAAAATCACTGCAGATGGTGATTGCAGCCATGAAATTAAAAGACACTTACTCCTTGGAAGGAAAGTTATGACCAACCTAGATTAAGCAGAGGCATTACTTTGCCAACAAAGGTCTGTCTAGTCAAGACTATGGTTTTTCCAGTGGTCATATATGGACGTGAGAGTTGGACTATAAAGAAAGCTGAAGGCCAAAGAATTGATGCTTTTGAACTGTGGTGTTGGAGAAGACTCCTGAGACTCCCTTGGACTGCAAGGAGATCCAACCAGTCCATCCTAAAGGAGATCAGTCCTGGGTATTCATTGGAAGGACTGATGTTAAAGCTGAAACTCCAATACTTTGGCTACCTGATGCGAAGAGCTAACTCATTGGAAAAAACCCTGATGCTGGGAAAGATTGAGGGCAGGAGGCAAGGGGACAACAGATGATGAGATGGTTTGATGGCATCACCAACTCGATGGACATGGGTTTGGGTGGACTCCGGGAGTTGGTGATGGACAGGGAGGCCTGGTGTGCTGCAGTTCATGGGGTCACAAAGAGTTGGACATGACTGAGCAACTGAACTGAACTGAACTGATTCCATTTATAAGCCTTGCAAAGTAAAGAATGAGGTGTTACTTAAAAATAGGTTTTTATAGTATTCAAGGATGGGATAGATGTTGGTGAGAAACATGAGTAGGAGAGAGAAAATGAGGTTAACAGCAGTGTGGTGGCAGCACTGAGGGTGTGGTACAGAAGGGGATCAATGGTAGTCTATGCTTAGCAATAAAAACACCATCATGCTATATTATCATGATATGTTATATCATATCATATCATGCTATACTAATGGGTACTTCCACATTCCTGATGTTGAAATAACCCAATAAATAACATGAAATATTTATTCAGTCCAGAGAGAACTGTCTCCCCAGGACTAGTGGTCTACCAGATAGAAAAACTTGGGATAGAAATATTGCAGCATTGGGACTTCTTCTATGGAACATGGACCTCTTTTGTTTTTAAAATAATTTAAAAATTTTGTTGTTCCAACTAAGGAAAGAACATAGAATCCCAAAGGAAGGCCAGGAGAGATGAATATAGCAGATTTGACATGCATCCAATGTTTTTCTTATTGGTTTTGAAAAGAAGAAAAGTAGAAATGACTAGAGTGCCCTCAGCCTATTGGTAGCTGAATCCTAGGTTCTGGTTCTACAAAGCATCTGCTACTTGGAGAAGTAAAGACAGGGAGAAAAGAGTAATAGGAGGACTGGGCTCACAGAGATGATACATCACTCTAAGAAAGCACTCATTGAGGGTTACAGAGGCCCAGGAGAGGTAGTCTAGCAGAAAGAGCACTCTCTGGAATAGCTTGAATTCTTTCTTCATTTTGGTGAGACTTAATATGCAGAAATAGGACTTCAATAGTCATCTCAAGTCTAGAATTCAGGTTTCTCCAAATGCACATGGTAACAATCAGAAATCATTATAGTACTGGAATATTTCTATAAAAATATAACACATTTAAAAGTTTACTTTTTTTAAAGACAACTCTGCAAATTTAATTAGCAGAGTTAAATGTTTTAAATGGTAAACAAAAAAAGGGTGGCTGAAGACAGCCTTTATTGAGAAAAGATGATGTGCTCTGCAGTACAGTTCTTAGACCTGGTCTACTAGCAAAGATAAGCTGATACAATTAACTAATTTTTAATCAATATTATCATTGAATTTGTTCAATTTATACCAACAAACAAGATTTTTTTGAAAACTCTATCCTGAGTACCTTCCTTTCCTTTTCATATTATCTCTCCTCCCCCACCCCACCTTTTGTGGGCAACAATGCTTATTTTCATTTTTTTCTTCTATTAAGTAGAGATGTCAGTTGAAATCTGTATTAAGAGTTTGTGACACTCAATTTAATAAACCAACCATTCCTAAAGAATCTATAGTACATCTGCTGTTTGGTTAGATTGCTAGGTGTTCTGGGAATTCATAAAGCCTTTTCATCTTGGCTTTTTTTCCTCTAGTAGTTTGTCATCTGTCCAATTATGTTTTGAATTTGAATAGTGTAAATAACTAAGATCAGGTAATTAATTCTTAGGAAGAAGCAAATTAGTTTTATGAAAACTATAGTTTGATACAAAACAATTTTCCATTTCAAAGATTATTATTTTTAAATTTAGCAATATTGTTTATATTAGAATATTCTGGCAAAGTAGTTGTTGTACAACCAATAAGAAAATAAAGCCTAGAATTATGAACAAGCAAGCATCAGCTGATGGCATAATGCATTTGAATAAGACACATTTCTCAAAGGTGTTTTGATCTAGATATTGGAGATAAAACAAAAGCTTAAAGATATAAAACTGTACATTAAAAACAAAAAAACAAAACTTGCACAAGTGAGCATATCTAATAGAAAAAGGAACCAAGTTATTAATAGTAGACATACCATTAAAGCTCTCTGTTAAGACTTTATGGTTACCTGAATAAGACAAATTTGGCTTCCCCATATAACCGTTCAAATTGTTAAAAGTATATATTTTAAACTTTTACTCTTAGATCTATAAAGTTAATTATATTCTTAGATCTACAGAGTTAAGTATCTGTATTCATATTAAGAGTATTCCGTCTCTGTTGATGCCTAAGGACACTTTGTATCATTTTATTAACCCATATACCCCTAATTAAAATTTCACACACCAATACATTTTCAGAGATTATTTGCCCTTCAGTTTAAAGATTAGATCAAATATAGATTATACATCTTAAAATTATCATGCACTGGAATTATATATATATATATATATTCTAAAACTGTTTTATGAAAGATTTTGCTAGCTTAAAAAATTCTGCAGTATCTCAAAATGGACACAACTTTTAACCTCTGATAGAAATATTATGCTTTTACACATAAACTATGACTCTCTGGGCTGCGTGTTTCCTGCTTGGGTTCTGCCCTGTATATTTACATTATCACAAACATACAAGTCATTTTGTGACTAATTTCCAGAGCACTGAGTCACAGTGTGGCTGTTGCTTATCTTTTCTTTTCTTTTCCTGAACAGTACAGCTCTTGGCTTTCATTTTTCATTAATACTCATACAAATAAGTACTTTACATAAATAATTTTCTTGTTTCATTATAGTTCTGTGGTTGTGTTTTTCTATATTATGTGCTTTCCTCTACTACCAGAAGCTAAGTTTAATATCATTTTATAAGCAACCAGAATACGACAGTACATCATATTAGGTATGTAATCTATTGCTTTAATTCACATAATTATACTTTATATAGTACAACCCTGTTTATTCTTATTTTACTATCTTAGAATATAAGTTTTTGTCTTTGGAGACTTGTAAAATATTTCCTTAATATTTTGAGATTAGTTAATGCTAGAATGAAATAGACAACAGGAATTCTGTTTATACCTTATTTTAAACATCAGCAATTGATGGCAATGAAAGAACTTTCTTTAAACATAAGACTGTCAGTGTCTTATTGTGTTTATTTATATGTGATTAAATAATATTTAAAGGTTAAAAGAAATCTTCAGAAAATTCCAATAAAAACACAATTAGCAAAGAACTGCCAACCCAGGCTTAAAATTATAAACAACAGTACATCTCACCAACTTAAAAAAAAAATAATATATTTGCTTAAAATTCAATGCAAAATGCTGAGAATTTAGTTTTGCATTACAATCAACTTATTTACAGAGAAGGGTCAATTTTCATTGTAGGGTTATAGACAATGGTCCTCTCCTACAACTCTTTGCCTCTCAGCACCCTGCTTTTCCTCCAAGAAAAAGAAATAAAGGTTATTTATTGCCAGGTACTCACGAGTAATATCTCTGAAGAAAGTTCTTAGAAAGATTTTTTCAAAGCAGAATTGAGTTCATTTTGTTTTCCCTTCCAGGCATCGAAGAGAGAATTTATCTTGTCTACTTCTTCTTTTAAACAGATGGAGAAACTGGGGCGTGGAGAATAATGAAAGAAATGCAATCTGATCCTGCCTGCAGTGAAAGGGCGAGGTAAGAATTTGACTTTTATCCAGCCCAAAGTCGCTCCCGTCTATTGGAGCAAAGAGCCTCGGAGAACACCCGCAGCTGGAAACAGCCAGGCTTCCTGTTTAGGTCACTGCAACTCTTTTTAAGCTAATTTCGCCAAACTATTCAAAAGCCTTTTCTATTATGGAGGAAACAAAGGAATCAGCTGACACTAAGACTTCAAAATTACTATTTCTTTTATTTCCAAGATTCTTTTTGTAATTAGTTTTAAAAATCCACTTTTCCCCCCTTGTGCTATATATTTCTAAAATTTTACGTATTTGTCATTACATTGTTACTTAATAAAGCAAGCCTTTTTAGCACTTTATTTCTCTTCTAGTTATTTCATCTACATTCTTATTATATTTATGGAAAAATCTGAGGGCTGCTGAAATTCCCTTTGATTAGAGAGCCGATGTAATGTATTGTCAGTTGTAGACTGATGGGCTTCCCAGGTGGTAAAGGAAGAAACAGAACAGGCTCCATCTTGAAAGCAGGACTCCATCTGGGTGACTGTGGACTTTGAGCTAGATGCCCAGTATCTATGGAAACGACATACCAACTGGAAAACCAGGCCCCCTGGATGGAAGAGCCCAGGGCTCGTACCTAGACTCTCTGTTTCCTAAAATAATACCCTAATTATCTGTGTAACCAAATAGAATCATGAATTCTATTATACTTATTGGGGTATGACCACAGGCCTATTGATAAGTGTCCACTGTTAACTACCTAGGCTTAAGGCATATGAATCACGGGTTAACTTTGATTGTATCTTTCTTTTCCTTTGTTCAGACTAGTTTCAGGGAATTTGGGGAGGTGGGTTTGGGCACATACACTTAAGGTATATAAGGTTTTCAGAAAAACTGGTCAGAGTCCTTGGCTAAGAGGAGATTCTGCCTTGGGCCCGTCAGTGCAATAAACTGCACTCCACTATCTGCATTGTTCTTCTGAGTGAGTTTGTTTCCCAGAATGCATGGCTACAACATTGGTGCATTGGTTGGGAAACTCCTCATTTTGAGGAGACAAGTCCCCCTTGGGACTACTCTGAGGCCTTGCAGCTCGAATCTTCTAGAAGGGGGAAGGCGCCTCGCCCTTCTGGAAGGATTCTACTTCTCAATGCCCGGACTTTTCACGTTAGCAGGTAGTGGACGGCAGCAGGGGAACTGAGCACTCAAGTGAGGAGGAACCCACCCAGCAGGGTGGAAGAGGGGGCCTGACCACTCCCCTGGGAGGGATTAGAAGGGGCACAGACCACAGGAGCCTGGAATAGGCAGGTGGCAATGATTGCTTGGTACACAGGTTGACAAGAGTGTTAGGGCTTAGGAAGGAAATTTGTGAAGGTCATTTAGGAGGTGGTGTCCATGCCATCCTGGGGAAATTGATGACCAAGCAATTGCCAGGGGATTTTTAGGAGAAGAAACTTGGTTTTTGTGTGCTTATATTCTGCCCTCCCCAAGGAGGTGTCCCATCTGCTATGAAATTCTTGACCCTCTAGGAATTGTCAGGCTAGAAGAAGGGGGATACATAAGTGAGTACAAATTGGCTTTTCCAGAGATGGCCTGGGACATGAGATATTTAACCCATCTGTATTTTCATCTGCACCTGATCAAGCCCACCAAGGCAGAACGAACTTTAAAAGTTAAGGGAGAAACAGTCTTGGATCACGTGGTGTTCTGGGTTGGCTGTGCTGACTGGCAGGTGAAGACACGCTGGTCCCCCTTCTCTCTCTGGGATCTGGCAGGTAACTCTTCTCACCCCAATTAGGAAGGAGGCAGAACGGCAATTTAAGTGTCACTGAGTGGAAATATCAGACGTACATAGGGTACTGAGACCTTCGTAGACAGAACGAAAAGGAAAAGTAGAAGGCCCAAGAAGGTAAGCAAGATGGGGGGAAGTGAATCTAAGGTAACTATATTGGAGTGCATAATTAAAAATTTAAAGAAGGGATTTGGAGGAGACTATGGGGTGAAGATGAAGCCTAACCGCCTCCACATACTCTGTGAGGTCGAATGGCCCCCTATGGGAGTAGGATGGCCACCAGAGGACACCATGAACTTACAAATAGTGGAAGCAGTCTATACAGTAAGAGAGCCGGGACACCTGGATCAATATCCATATACTGATTCACGGCTAGGGTTAGCTCAAGACCCTCCTAGTTGGACAAGGTTCTGTATCCAGAAGGGAAAGGGAAAATATTAATGGCACAAAAATTTGACTGATGATCAAAAGGGAAATTCTACAGGATTTGGACGGGGATGACCTGACCCCTCCCCCGTACTGGATAATGACGCGCCCGCCTCCCAGTGCTCCACCAGGACCGGAGGCCGCCTTACTGCCCAATCCAGGGCCAGGTGAAGTTCCTGCAGCAGCCACTGCTCTTCCACCAGCTCTCCCGGAGTTCGTAGAGCCGCCCTTTTGGCAGGCTCCAATCCCAGCAATGGAGACCTCTGGTCAACGCCCCCAGAATTCCACCTCAGCTGGACTGCCTAGATTGTATCCCCCTCTCCCGGTGAGTCCTGATGGGAAGGGGGAAGAAATCACAGCAATTAGACAGAGGCTGCGCTCCACCAAGGAACAGGGGGAAAGAACCCCACTACAGATGCCCCTCAGAGAGCTACAACAGCCTCCGGTTCAGGACGCATGGGGCACTACCGTCTGCCCCCTGTAGCCTATATTATTGCCAGGCATTTTCCTCTATGGATACATTAAACTGGCAGAGACACGCTCCACTGTACTCGGGGGAGCCACAAGCCATGATTAGGCTAACGGTGACTATTTTTCAAACCCACCATCCTGTGTAGGATGACATAATCCAACTACTAGTCTCCCTTTTCAGCACTGAGGAAAGACACAGGATCCTAACTGAGGCCAGAAAATGGTTAAGAGAAATGGCACCTGAGGGTACTGCAAACCCGCAGCGGTGGGCAGAACGAGCCACCCCGGAGGAGAGGCCCAAGTGGGACTGTACACCGAAGAGAGGGGCCACCTGGAGAGTGACTGTTAGTCTATTAGACTATTAGTCTCCACACCCGACTAATAGTCGGGTGACTATTTTGAGGGGGTCCCCCAAAAGCTATGAGTATCGCAAAACCCTCCAAAGTGATTCAAAGGGAAAGCGAATCACCCTCTGAGTTCTGCAAAAGACTGTTCGAGGCCTGTAGACTTTATATGCCAATAGACCCAGCCAGAGGCTGCTGGGTCTCAGATGGTGATAAACGCAGCCTTTGTGTCTCTGCTAAAGTAACGATTATCTTGCTGCTGCTGCTGCTAAGTCGCTTCAGTCGTGTCTGACTCTGTGCTACCCCATAGACGGCAGCCCACCAGGCTCCCCATTCCTGGGATTCTCCAGGCAAGAATACTGGAATGGGTTGCCATTTCCTTCTCCAATGCATGACAGTGAAAAGTGAAAGTGAAATCGCTGTCGTGTCCGACTCTTAGAGACCCCATGGACTGCAGCCTACCAGGCTCCTCTGCCCATGGGATTTTCCAGGCAAGAGTACTGGAGTGGGTCGCCAGTCTCTAGCCTACCCTGAAAATATCAAATGAGGGGACACCAAGTGACTCATGAATTTTTATACATCCCTAAATGCCCAGTACCTTTGTTAGGAAGGGACTTTCTGTCTAAATTGGGGGCACAAGTGACCTTTCCCCCCACGAAAGACGCACTGTTTGAGTGGGCCCAACCACCTATTTATTCTTCCTCTCAGTAACCCCTCAAGATGAATGCAGGTTGCACGATCTCCAGGAAGGGAAACCGGACAGGCTAAACAGTCGAGAGAGAGAGTTAACTCAATAATTCCCTCACGTCTGGGTAGAAGACAACCAACCCGCCACCCCCCACCCTCGCACCCAGGCTTGTAAAACAAATCCCACTGGTAATAGAACTCAAACCCTGTACAATTACATCAGCACCTGCCTTGGGCCTGCCAGACCTTGCTAAGCCGTTTACACTTTATGTGACTAAAAAGGACAAGGTGGCTATGGGAGTATTGTCCCAGATTATGGGGACATGGGACTGACCAGTGACTTATCTCTAATCAGCTGGACAATATTGCCACTAGGTGGCTGGGATGCTTATGGGCAGTTACTGCAATTGCCTTACTGGTCTGGGAGGCAACCCAGCTGACTTTGGGCCAAGATTTGTTCGTAAAAGTCCCGCATGAGCTCAACACTCTCCTGTGAGGGGACCCCCATAAATGGCTGTCGACACCCCAGATTACTCAATACCAGGGACTGTTATGTGAGAACCCCCATGTTACTACTGAGCCTTGTCAGGCCCTGAATCTGGCCACTCATTTCTTGTGGGAGAAGGTGGGCCCTCACAAGATTGCAAGGAAATATGCCAGCAGACCTGACTTGAGAGACCAGCCAATCCTGGACACAGACTGGGTCCTGTACGCCAATGGCACCAGCCTGGTGAAACAAGGACAGTGATTGTCAGGATATACAGTAGTCATGGAAGAAACCATCGTTGAGGGTAGCTCTGTCATCACACTGGCCCGCTCAACAGGCCAAACTATATGCTCTAATCCAGGCCCTCCAGCTGTCAAAAGGTAAGAAGACAAACATTTACATAGACTCCAGGTATGCTTTTGCCACACTACAGGGCTCGGTATAAGGAGAGAGGCCTTTGACAGCTATTGAAAAAGATATTAAAAATAAGGAAGAAATTAAGACACTATTAGATGCTTCCTGGGAACCAGAAAGGGTTGCAGTCATACACTGCTGAGGACGTCAAAAAGAGGATACCCCCCGGGCTCAGGGAACAGACTGGCAGATAAGGCTACTAAACAAGCAGCCGAGGGCTTGGGGGTGACAAGTGAAGCCCCTATTAAAGCTCTCATATTGGCGGAGCTACCTGAGCTAACGCTAGACTCTCCAAAATACACTGAAGCCCAAAAGCGACTAGCCAAAGCAGAAGGGGCCATCAAGACTGAAAAGGGATGGTAGGAATTGCCAAGTGGCAAATTCTTGGTACCGGAGGAGCTGCCACCCACTCTGGTAAGCCAAACACACCAAGCGACCCATCTAGGCCATGAGAAACTGGAAGAGCTAATTTGAAAATATTTCTTGGTTCCCCACCTCTCTTCCCTATGCAGGACAATATCTCAGAACTGCACTGCCTGCTCACAGGTCAATGCTGCCTCTCGGCACAGACAGAAACCTCCAGGGATTCAGGTAAAAGGCATGCTGCCTTTTGAACGCCTGGAAGTGGACTTCACTGAAATGAAACCTCACTGACACTACCGTTACATGCTGGTCATGGTATATACGTTCTCGGGATGGGAGGAAGCTTTTCCTACCCGCACTGAAAGAGCATCAAAAGTAGCCTGGTGCCTGCTTAGGGAGATAGTTCCCAGATTGGGATTTCCTACCAGCATTGGATCGGACAATGGCCCGGATTTAGTAGCTGATTTAGCATAACAAGTAAGCAAAACTTTAAACATCAAGTGGAAATTACATACAGCATATAGGCCCCAGAGTTCTGGGACGGTGGAAGGAACCAACTGGACACTTAAAGAGACAGTCTCCAAGTGGATCTTAGAGACTGACTGTTCCTGGGTGGACTTGTTTCTGATGGCTCTGCTCAGACTCAGGATGACCCCACAGTCCCATGGCTCTTCTCCGTACAAAATTGTGTACGGGAGGCCCCCTCCCATAATAAAACAGGTGCCAACAAATTTGCCTCAGATAAGGGGAGATGAGATTTCACAGCAGATGGAACAACTGGGTAAGGTAATAAATCAGGTAACTAAGTTTGTATAAGAAAGGGTGCCGTTCCCTCTTGGGGAACAGATTCACAAATTTATGCTCAGGGATCAGGTGTGATCAAGGGCTGGAAACACGACTCTTTGGCCCCACATTGGAAGGGTCCATATACTGTTGTTCTAACCAGCCCTACTGCACTTAAAGTTGCAGGTGTCACTCCCTGGATCCACCACATGAGGGTGAAGAGAGCATACCACGCAGACCCAGAGGACGCGGAGCAGACTACACAACAGGACCCCACTGATCCTCGTGAAAGCAAGATCATCTTAAAGAAGAAACAGAGATGAAGCTCTACAATCAACTGCTGCTACAAGGACTTGCTGCTATCATCTTGAAACTAACCATAGTTTCAATACAAAGAGGGACCTGTGCTATGATTAAAGTTGAATGTTGTATATATATTCCTAATTTATCTGGCTATATATCAGCCACCCTAGATGACATGAAAGGTCAGGTAAAAGTTATGTCTGATAATAATCCTCCTTTTTGGACTTCAATCCTATCTTGGGTGAAGGGTGTTTGATGGAAAACCATATAAACCATTGTTATAGTTGCCTTGATAGTTCTGCTTTGTGGACCCTTTATTTTACGATGTATTATGAACTTTGTAACACAAAGGTTGGTGTAGTTTTCCCAAATTGGAGGTCAGAGAGTCAGGGTGCAATATATCACTATGAATGCTGCTCATACTATGAGTTAAGAGCATCAAGAGCGGGGAATGAAGGAGGAAACAGACAGAACAGGCTCCATCTTGAAAGCAGGACTCCATCTTGGGCCAGACTGTGGACTTTGAGCTAGATGCCCAGTATCTATGGAAATGACATACCAACTGGAAAACCAGGCCCCCTGGATGGAAGAGCCCCAGGGCTCGTACCCAGACTCTCTGTTTCCTAAAAGAATACCCTAATTATCTGTGTAACTGAATAGAATCATAAATTCTATTATACTTATTGGGGGTATGACCACAGGCCTATTGATAATTGTCCACTGTTAACTACCTAGGCTTAAGGCATATGAATCACGGGTTAATTTTGATTGTATCTTTCTTTTCCTTTGTTCAGACTAGTTTCAGGGAATTTGGGGAGGTGGATTTGGGCACGTACACTTAGGGTATATAAGGTTTTCAGAAAAACTGGTCAGAGTCCGTGGCTAAGAGGAGACTCTGTCTTGGAACCCCTGGTGTAATAAACTGCACTCCACTATCTGCATTGTTCTTCTGAGTGAGTTTGTTTCCCAGAACACGTGACTACAACCATGGCACAGAGATAAAGAATCTGCTTGTCAATGCAGGGGATAAAAGAAACTCAGGTTTCATCCTTGAGTCAGGAAGATGCCTTGGAATAGGAAATGGCAACCCAACTCCAGTATTGCAGCTTTAAAATTCCATGGACAGAGGAGCCTGGCAGGCCACAGTCCATGGGGTCACAAAGTCATACACACACACGACTGGGAAACTGACTATTAAAGACTGCTAGGCTGTAAACCCTGCCTCAGCTACTTACTAACTTTGCAAGTTTACTTAATTATTTAAACTATTTGGGCCTCATTTTCTTTTTTTCCCTAATATAATAATAGTAAACGTTCCTAGGATTGATAAGTAGTAAATAGATTAATACATATATATTAATACATGTAAGTATACATATAAAGGACTTCAGTTCAGTTCAGTTGCTCAGACATGTCTAACTTTTGGCGACCCCATGAACTGCAGCATGACAGGCTTCCCTGTCCATCACCAACTCGCAGGGTTTGCATAAACTCAGGTCCAAAGAGTCGATGATGCAATCTAACCATCTCATCCTCTGTCTACCCCTTCTCCACCTGCCATAAATCTTGCCCAGCATCAGGGTCTTTTCCAATGAGTCAGTTCTTTACAACAGGTGGCCAAAATACTGGAGGTTCTGCATCAGCATCAGTCCTTCCAATGAATATTCAGGACTGATTTCCTTTAGGACAGACTGGTTGGATCTCCATGCAGTCCAAGGGACTCTCAAGAGTCTTTTCCAACACCACAGTTCAAAAGTATCAATTCTTCAATGCTCAGTTTTTTATGATCCAAATTTCACATCCATAAATGACTATTGGAAAAGCCATAACTTTAACAAGACAGACCTCTGTCAGTATAGTAATGTTGCAGGAAGGGGGACCACTTCGAGGGCCCTTCTCCTCCTGCCCTCAATCCTCCCAGCATCAGAGTATTTTCCAATGAGTCAACTCTTCACATGAAGTGGCCAAAGTACTGGAGTTTCAGCTTTAGCCTCATTCCTTCCAAATAACACCCAGGACTGATCTCCTTTAGAATGGATTGGTTGGATCTCTTTTAGGTCCCAGGGATACTCAAGAGTCTTTTCCAACACCACAGTCCAAAAGCATCAATTCTTTGGTGCTCAGCTCTCTTCAAAGTCCAACTCTCACATCCATACATGACTACTGGAAAAATCATAGCCTTGACTAGATGGACCGTTTTTGGCAAAGTAATGTCTCTGCTTTTTAATATGCCATCTAGGTTGGTCATTACTTTCCTTCCAAGCAGTAAGCGTCTTTTAATTTCATGGCTGCAGTCACCATTGCAGTGATTTTGGAGCCCCAAAAAATAAAGTCTGACACTGTTTCCACTGTTTTCCCATCTATTTGCCATGAAGTGATGGAACCAGATGCCATGATTTTAGTTTTCTGAATATTGAGCTGTAAGCCAACTTTTCCAACACAGAGGAGACTTGAAACCTATATTACTATGGCCTGGTGTTATCTGTATATATCCATCTCATAATTGTGGGAGATTTTTTTTCTCCTTTGTTGAAACTTTTCTTGTTGCTCTGACTGAGCTTAAGTAATAGAAAAAAGCTCAAATTTATGGCCAGAGTCAGAACAGGCATTATTAATTGGCCTAGTGAGGGGATCTCATCTAGTTATATCTCAGTGACCTGAATATGACTATAATTTTTTTTTAAAGTAAATTTTTTCAGGGCCAACCAGATAGAGTCTTGTAGAGAAATTTACCAAGGTAACCCAGAACGAGACACAGGTATTTGGCCACAAACCCAAATTGGATTAATTTCTAAAACTAGCATGGGATCAGGCCTATGATAGAAAAGGATTTGATTTATATGCAAAGGTCTGAGAAAATATTATAAACGATCATACGAACCAGGTCCAACACCTTGGGCAAGCTGTCTACCTCTGATGTCGCTGTCTTCTCATCCTGGTGTAGTATAGTTTTTTCCTGATAAAAAGTCTTTCCCTCCAGGTTGGAGACAGTCCCTTAAATTATGTCTTTTTCCAGTCCTTATTGCAGGTCATGAGCCATCTGATCTTCATCACAAAGATAGATTACTGAGATAAGCTTCAGAAACAAACAGGGTGTTCTTTAAAATTCAATTAAATTTTACATTAATATCACATAACAGCAAAGAACCATCCAAGAAATGAGTTTTACTAGATGCAGACCTCCATTAACAAACTGGGGTTTAACATTTATTGAAACATCTTTTTCTCCCTAAAATTTCCCTCATTTTTTATCAAATATAACCCAATTAAGGCTACTTTGTTTGCAAAATAGGTCTGTTCTCACTAATTTTGGTCTGATGACTCATATAACCATAATTGATCATAGACTCTTTATTTTGCTGATACATGTATAGAGTCTCAGACTGAACTTTTAAAATAAAACAGGGCTGGGAAACTCACACCAAAGGCTTATCACAGATTTTGCCTAACAAATCTAAGTGAATTCTTTCCTTTTTAAGGTCTCAAAAATTCCTTGAGATTTTTCTACCTGTTAGATAACCTTCCTAATTCATTTGATAAACTTACTGGAAACCTAAGAGTTTCCAATTTCTGAAGGAGTCAGAGAGAAAATATAATTGTTTTGCTTTAATGTATAATTTTACCAAAGTATTGTCAAATTAGTTTGAGAGGAAGGTTTTCCCTACTCCCGGAAAACATGAGATTCAAACCTGTAATTTTTCAGACAGAAACCATAAAAGTTATAACCATATTCGCTGGTTCCTTCAGTCCTTTGTTAACTTTTGTGAAGTCATCAAGTTTTCCATTAGAATACAAGGACATATCAGAATGTTAAGAACTCCATATAATTTTTAGGATATCTGTATTAGAAATTTTACCATACCTTATAACATGAGCAGATTTATTACTCATTTGATAATCTTTTTCATGTAATTTAACCAACCAAATAAACACAGTTTAATATCTCTCTTTGGGATGTTTTAGGGGCCCTCTGAAGCACCCCAAATTTAGCTAGAGGTCAAAAACACTTCAAAAGAATTCGATTTAGGAAGTTTTATCAACAAGATCGATTAAAAGGGTTTAGAACATTTCGTCAGATTTAGTCGACATTGAATGGTGTATCATTTCGCCTGTTGATATGTCACAACCGGTGTAAATACCAAGGCTCAAGGTCTAGTGAAAGTCAGCTCCGCCATCTTGGACCTAATTGGCTCTAACCAGTTTTCTTATGGCTGTGTCATTCCTAACAAAATCCATTTAACTAACTGATTATAATCCAATTTTGGAAAATCCTGATCATGCATAACTTTTTTTAGTATTCTTTAATACCTTTTTTTTCTCTTTTAACTGAAGACACACTTCCTACTTTCCTTTAGTAACCAAGAACTGACTTTTATATTAGCATTGTATAGATTGGTGAGCATAAATACCAGTGATAATTTCTAAAAATCTTGCTTTCTTAGAACATTTTAGGATGGCTCCAAACATTATTCACTTATAGTCCCAAATCTCTTTGTTTCTCTGTAAAAGGAAATTAGTGTTTAGTAGTAAATGTTTCAAAACCTTATTTTATTTGGAAGTGACCTAACTATTCAATAGGCTTCTAACACTTAGCACACTTAGCACAACCCTTAGAAATTCAAGTTATGCCAATCTGGAGAGACTATTTTAGGCAGATATTCCTAAAGAATAATTATTCTTAATAGAGCTTATCTAAAAGCTCACATCTCATCTACATTTTTTTTAGAAGTTTCTTCACTGGAGGTGATGTCCTTGTTGACAAACTTGTAACTGATATGATAATATTTAACTTATATTAAACCTAGGGACAGTGAGAATATTCTACTTAATGTTAATTACTCTAAGACATGTCTATATTAGATAGATCAACAAACAAACATTAATATCAGGTATTTAATACTGAATATTTCCCAGTTCACATGAACCGGGAATTTATTGTTTAATTCAGAATTATTTGATTTGTAAGCACTTACCTTTTTGAAAGCCAATTAAATAGAGCTCATTTACAAATTAACCTAAAAACTATTACCCACAGACAAAGACATACCAAGACATATTTAGACAGACACAGTGCAAGATCTAGCTTCATTTTCTAAGTTTTAGTCATGAATTAGATAGTACAATATAAAATTTACTAGTTTATAAAAAACAGTTGGAATAAATAAATCTTTTAAAGGCTTTTTCCCATTTTTTCCTCAGTCTCAAGGGTTAGAGATGGTCTAGATAAGTGTTCCTGAGAACAGAGCTAGAGCCCTGGTCTCAAGGCACAGGGAAAGAAAAGCAAGTTCTAACAGAATGGCGGCAGGTCTAGGTCAAATGGTAGCCAGACAAAGCCAAATGGCCATCAAAAATCACAACACAGAACACAGAGCTAAAACACACATATAGACCTGGCAGTCCTCATCAGACACTCCCTTAAATACAAGAATACATTCTCTCAGAAAGCCTCCTATAAAGACACAGAATTTCAGATCCCAGTACTAACAGAGTAAATGAAAATATCTCAGGTCTTCAAACATTTCAAAGCGCAGAAAGGAAGCCAGGTTGAAAGAAGAAGGGGGAGGAGGAGGGAGAGGGGGGCAAAAGGTGTGGCCTTAGAGACGTCTCCTGCCACCTGCAGATACCCAGATGTTATGGGACTTTACCCTGAGCCTCCAGAGAAGGGAGGACTGGAATTTGGCCCTACCAGAAATCAGACCAGAACAGAACCAGAATTCGAGTTCTCCGCCAAGAGGAGGTAATCAGTCTCCAATGCTCAGTTCAGGCTGAGGCCCTTTGACCAGATTCCTCCTTCCAGGACCGGGGGACTAGAAAAATGGGAAAGGATAGGCAAGGTTAAGGAGAGGAAAGAGAGTGGGAAGGGGAGAGAGGTCAATAAAGTCTCTTGTTCCTTACTCATCGGGGCACTCTGGCCAGTTGTCTGCGTCAGAAGGAGACCAGGGACAAAAAGGTCCCAGTTGCGGCCGCTGGGTCTGGTCCATTGGCAGGCAAGCTGGCCCCTGACGACCCCGAGTGGTCAGGATGTCAGTCTCAGGGAAGAAGAGTCTCACCAGAGTTGCCATTTCTTGCAGGAAGGAAACCCCTTCCAGGGCCCGAAACTGGGCTCTTGTCCAACACTCGGAAATGAATTGTCTGAGGAGACACATGTGCTGACAAAGTAAGAGATTTTAATAGGAAAGGGCACCCATGTGGAGAGCAGTAGGGTAAGGGAACCCAGGAGAATTGCTCTGCCACATGGCTTGCAGTCTTGGGTTTTAGGGTGATGGGTATTAGTTTCCGGGTTGTCTTTGGCCAATCATTCTTATTCAGAGTCTTTACTGGTGGTGCACGCATCACCCAGCCAAGATGGATGTTAGCGAGAGGGATTCTGGGAAGTGGATGGACACGCGGTATCTCCTTTTGGCCTTTGCTGAACTCTTCCGGTTGGTGGTGGCTTATAGTTCCATATTCTTTACCAGGACCTCCTGTCATAAAACCGCTCATGCAAATGGTTACTAAAAGGCCTGGCCAGGGTGGGCGCTTTCAGTCAGTGTGCTTCCTCTAACAACTCCCCCCGAGAGACTTCATACTCAAGATACTTTTTGGGAATTGGGACGGAGGTCTCTTTTTTCTCTAACTTCTTCCTGCTGTGCATGGGCGTAGGCCTGCCTACTAGAGGAGAAGTCTCTCTCTATCTGATCTAAGTCAAGGTATTTTTTGCCTGAAATCAGCATTCACCCTTGTAATAACAGCAATTTAGTTTGAAAATGTTGGCCCCTCTCAGAGATGACGTAGACAGGGGCCAAACAGGAGACCTAATAGGATGGTCATCTCTGGTCCCTGGAAACAGAAAGCAACATCTGAGGTGAGGGTTGCAGGGTTTGTGACCTTTTTGATTGGTTGGTGGTGAGCTGTGTTCCAGGAGTCTTGTGTTCAATCTGAAGTTACCATCTTCCACCTGGGTGGGGGCTCCAGTTCTGTAGAAGAACTCAAAGCCATTGTTATGCGTATTTCTTTGAGTAGCAACCAGGACCCTGTCTGGAGGCTGTACCAACCCTTGATTGTTTTTTTTTGTTTCTGTATCCCCTCTCTTCCCTGATTAGTAATTGTTTGAAACCACCCTTTGGAATTCAGGGAAGGTCAAGGATGCTGAATGAAGCCTATATCTTACAGACAAGAAATGGAGAACACAGAACAGATGTCTACTCCAGAGCCCCACAGAGTCCTGCTCAGTTTTAATTTAGGGAACTGGGAAACTACAACTGTGACAACTTTTGTCAAAATGGGGCATAGGACTGCCTCAGCTTGGAGAAGAGACACTGAATTGGATGTGTTCCTGAGTTCCAAGTCCTAGATCTGAGCCTTGTACAATTAAAATCTCAACCCTTGGTCTGCCATTTTGTTGTAACAGACCCAACTAGAAGTAGCTGAAAGAGGGATAACTGGAATTTTAATAGACAAAATGAATCTCATTTCTTTTTAGAAGAATAGGCCGGAAACCCAGTCTGGACCTGGCACTTTGGGGAGACTTGTAGCCACGTAGCCGGTTGCCTAGTTTTATAAAGAGTAAGGTGGCAGTTACTAGCTTCCAGCAGACATTGTTTTGAGAATGGTGGCATCTAAGCCTGACACGACTCAGAAAACTCAAGTGTTTAGCAATACAGCGTCTAACCTGAAATTACACCAGTGTCACCTAGTTATTTTCCAGACATTTTCCAGGATGTCTGAAGTATAGCTAATCTATTTTGACTTTTTAATTGTAAAATTTTTCTTAAAGGACAAAGCAGATGTCACCATTAATGACGTCAGTGTTTTTCTAGGTATGAGAAGATATAAGAATTGGAACTCATAAAATCTTTTCTTGAAAAGACTAACTATCTGAAGGCTGTTATGCCAGGTTGTTTCAGAGCACAGAGTGCCTCATTCCTGATTCCCACGCTGAACTCCTTTCAGGGGTGTTGAAGGTCAGCAGTTGCAGTGGCCATGATTTAATCTTTGTAGACGTAGATGGCAAGTGTCCGTTTTCAGTCGGCAGAGCCCCTTTTTGCTCCTAAACTTGACCGTGATTTTGAGGGGGGCATTTCATGACTATTTTATCTCATGGTGCTGAGAATGTCCATTCTCAGGTTTGACAAAGATTTTGTTGATAGGCCACTCAATGTGCTGTTACTGGACTAGGCCATAAAACAGTATCCAAAATTTTCTGGACCACCTGTCTTACTAGCCTCTTGGTCCAGGAAAATATTTCCTCTTGTTTCTTCTTCCCATATCTAGAGTTACACTATTACCATCATTGATCTCATATGGGACTCTATATTATTTTATTAGAGACCTCAGACACACATTTGGCAGAGGAAGGAACAGAAATTTTGTAAAACAGGTGAAATACAAATGACATAGCCATCAGTATTAGTAAAGTCATAAGTAAGACTTAAGTTAAGAGCTTTTATTAGATATAGCCCAGGATATCTCAGGTCATCTGACTTAGTCTACTCTGTAGAATCTTTATCTTTCAGGGAAATTACATATTGGCACCACATATATATATAAGGCACATAGCCCAGTTTTCTAGTGTTACTAGACTGATTATCTTTAGTATGATTTAATTGTTTCCCCCATAATTTCAGGGCGCCAGACCTCCCTGTCCATCACTCCTGGAGTTCATTCAAACTCACTTCTATCAAGTCGATAATGCCATCCAGCCATCTCATCCTCTGTCATCCCCTTTTCCTCCTGCCCCCAATCCCTGCCTGCATCAGAGTATTTTCCAATGAGTCAACTCTTCGCATGAGGTGGCCAAAGTACCGGAGTTTCAGCTTTAGCCTCATTCCTTCCAAAGAACACCCAGGACTGATCTCCTCTAGAATGGATTGGTTGGATCTCCTTGCAGTCCAAGGGACTCTCAAGAGTCTTCTCCAACACCACAGTCCAAAAGCATCAATTCTTTGGTGCTCAGCTCTCTTCAAAGTCCAAGTCTCACACCCATACATGACTAGTGGAAAAATCATAGCCTTGACTAGACGGACCTTATTTGGCAAAGTAATGTCTCTGCTTTTTAATATGCCATCTAAGTTGGTCATTACTTTCCTTCCAAGGAGTAAGCGTCTTTTAATTTCATGGCTGCAATCACCATCTGCAGTGATTTTGGAGCCCAAAAAATAAAGTCTGACACTGTTTCCACTGTTTCCCTATCTATTTGCCATGAAGTGATGGGACCAGATGCCATGATCTTAGTTTTCTGAATATTGAACTGTAAGCCAACTTTTCCAACACAGAGGAGACTTGAAACCTATGATACTATAACCTGGTGTTATCTATATATATCCATCTCATAATTGTGGGAGATTTTTTTTCTCCTTTGTTAAAACTTTTCTTGTTGCTCTGACTGAGCTTGAGTAATAGAAAAAAGCTCAAATTTATGGCCAGAGTCAGAACAGGCATTATTAATTGGCCTGGTGAGGGGATCTCATCTAGTAATATCACATTGACCTGAATATAACTATAATTTTTTTTTAAGTAAAATTTTCAGGGCCAACCAGTTAGAGTCTTGTAGTAGAAATTTACCAAGGTTACCCCGAACTAGACACAGGTATTTGGCCACAAACCCAAGAATTGGATTGATTTCTAAAACTAGCATGGGATCAGGCCTATGATAGGAAAGGATTTGATTTATATGCAAAGGTCTGAGAAGTCAAGAAAACATTATAAATGACCATACGAACTAGGTCCAACACCTTGGGCAAGCTGTCTACCTCTGATGTCGCTGTCTTCTCATCCTGGTGTAGTGTAGTTTATCCTTGATAAAAAGTCTTTCCATCCAGGTTGGAGACAGTCCCTTAAATTATGTCTTTTCCATGATTGCAGGTCATGAGGCATCAGCTCTTCATCACAAAGATAGATACTGAGATAAGCTTCAGAAACAAACTTAGGTGTTCTTTAAGAATTCAATTAAATTTTACATTAATATCACATAACAGCAAAGAACTATCCAAGAAATGAGTCTTACTAGATGCAGACCTCCATTAATCAACTGGGGTTTAACTTTTATTGAAACATCTTTTTCTCCCTAAAATTACCCTCATTTTTTATCAAATATAACCCAATTAAGGCTACTTTGTTTGTAAAATAGGTCTGTTCTCACTAATTTTGGTCTGATGATTTATATAACCATAATTGATCATAGACTCTTTATTTTGCTGATACATGTATAGAGTCTCAGACTGAACTTTTAAAATAAGACAGGGCTGGGAAACTCACACCAAAGGCTTATCACAGATTTTGCCTAACAAATCTAAGTGAATTCTTTCCTTTTTAAGGTCTCAAAAATTCCTTGAGATTTTTCTACCTATTATTATTTTTACCTATTTTTCTACCTATTTTTCTACCTTCCTAATTCATTTGATAAACTTACTGGAAACCTAAGAGTTTCCAATTTCTGGAGGAGTCAGAGAGAAAATATAATTGTTTTGCTTTAATGTATAATTTTACCAAAGTATTGTCAAATTAATTTGAGAGGAAGGTTTTCCCTACTCCTGGAAAACATAAGATTCAAACCTGTAATTTTTCAGACAGAAACCATAAGAGTTATAACCATATTCGCTGGTTCCTTCAGTCCTTTGTTAACTTTTGTGAAGTCATCAGGTTTTCCATTAGATACAGGGGCATATCAGAATGTTAAGAACTCCATATAATTTTTAGGATATCTGTATTAGAAATTTTACCATACCTTATAACATGAGCGGACTTATTACTCATTTGATAATCTTTTTCATGTAATTTAACCAACCAAATAAACACAGTTTAATATCTCTCTTTGGGATGTTTTAGGGGCCCTCTGAAGCACCCCAAATTTAGCTAGAGGTCAAAAACACTTCAAAAGAATTCGATTTAGGAAGTTTTATCAACAAGATCGATTAAAAGGGTTTAGAACATTTCGTCAGATTTAGTCGACATTGAATGGTGTATCATTTCGCCTGTTGATATGTCACAACCGGTGTAAATACCAAGGCTCAAGGTCTAGTGAAAGTCAGCTCCATGCATCTTGGACCTAACTGGCTCTAACCAGTTTTCTTATGGCTGTGTCATTCCTAACAAAATCCATTTAACTAACTGATTATAATCCAATTTTGGAAAATCCTGATCATGCATAACTTTTTTAGTATTCTTTAATACCTTTTTTTTCTTTTAACTGAAGACACACTTCCTACTTTCCTTTAGTAACCAAGAACTGACTTTTATATTAGCATTGTATAGATTGGTGAGCATAAATACCAGTGATAATTTCTAAAAATCTTGCTTTCTTAGAACATTTTAGGATGGCGCCAAACATTATTCACTTATAGTCCCAAATCTCTTTGTTTCTCTGTAAAAGGAAATTAGTGTTTAGTAGTAAATGTTTCAAAACCTTATTTTATTTGGAAGTGACCTAACTATTCAATAGGCTTCTAACACTTAGCACACTTAGCACAACCCTTAGAAATTCAAGTTATGCCAATCTGGAGAGACTATTTTAGGCAGATATTCCTAAAGAATAATTATTCTTAATAGAGCTTATCTAAAAGCTCACATCTCATCTACATTTTTTTAGAAGTTTCTTCACTGGAGGTGATGTCCTTGTTGACAAACTTGTAACTGATATGATAATATTTAACTTATACTAAACCTAGGGACAGTGAGAATATTCTACTTAATGTTAATTACTCTAAGACATGTCTATATTAGATAGATCAACAAACAAACATTAATATCAGGTATTTAATACTGAATATTTCCCAGTTCACATGAACCAGGAATTTATTGTTTAATTCAGAATTATTTGATTTGTAAGCACTTACCTTTTTGAAAGCCAATTAAATAGAGCTCATTTACAAATTAACCTAAGAACTATTACCCACAGACAAAGACATACCAAGACATATTTAGACAGACACAGTGCAAGATCTAGCTTCATTTTCTAAGTTTTAGTCATGAATTAGATAGTACAATATAAAATTTACTAGTTTATAAAAAACAGTTGAAATAAATAAATCTTTTAAAGGCTTTTCCCCATTTTTCCTCAGTCTCAAGGGTTAGAGATGGTCTAGATAAGTGTTCCTGAGAACAGAGCTAGAGCCCTGGTCTCAAGGCACAGGGAAAGAAAAGCAAGTTCTAACAGAATGGCGGCAGGTCTAAGTCAAATGGTAGCCAGACAAAGCCAAATGGCCATCAAAAATCACAACACAGAACACAGAGTTAAAACACACATCTAGACCTGGCAGTCCTCATCAGACACTCCCTTAAATACAAGAATACATTCTCTCAGAAAGCCTCCTATAAAGACACAGAATTTCAGATCCCAGTACTAACAGAGTAAATGAAAATATCTCAGGTCTTCAAACATTTCAAAGGGCGGAAAGGAAGCCAGGCTGAAAGAAGAAGAGGGAGGAGGAGGGAGAGGGGGGCGAAAGGGGTGGCCTTAGAGGCTTATCCTTCCACCTGCAGATACCCAGGCGTTATGGGACTTTACCCTGGGCCTCCAGAGAAGGGAGGACTGGAATTTGGCCCTACCAGAAATCAGACCAGAACGGAACCAGAATTTGAGTTCTCTGCCAGGAGGAGGTGACCAGTCTCCAATCCTCAGCTCAAGTTTAGGGCCTTCAACCAGATTCCTGAGTCCAGGACCGGGGGACTAGAAAAACAGGGAAGAATGTTAGCGAGAGGGATTCTGGGAAGTGGACGGACTCATGATGTCTCCTTTTGACCTTTCTCAAACTCTTCCAGTTGGTGGTGGCTTATTAGTTCCATATTCCTTACCAGGATCTCCTGTGATAAAACAACTCATGCGAATGGTTACTAAAGGGCCTGGCCAGGGTGGGCGGTTTCTGTCAGTGTGCTTCCCCTAACAGTAATGTCTCTGCTTTTTAATATGCTCTCTAAGTCAGTCATAGGTTTTCTTCCAAGGAGCAAGCATCTTTTAATTTCATGGTGGCAGTCACCATCTGCAGTGATTTTGGAGCCTAAGAAAATAAAGCCTACCACTGTTTCCATTGTTTCCCCGTCTATCTGCCGTGAAGTGATGGGACTGGATGTCATGATCTTTGTTTTTTGAATGTTGAGTTGTAAGCCAGCTTTTTCACTCTCCTCTTTCACTTTCATCAAGAGACTCTTTAGTTCTTCACTTTCTGCCATAAGGATGGTGTCATCTACATATCTCACGTTCACGTTCTGGCAATCTTGATTCCAGCTGGTGCTTCATGCAACCCTGCATTTTGCTTATAAGTTAAATAAGCTGGGTGACAATATACAGCCTTGATGTACTTCTTTCCCAACGTGGAGCCAGTCTGTTGTTCGATGTCTGGTTCTAATTGTTGCTTCTTGACTTGCATACAGATGTCTCAGGAGTCAGGTAAGGTGGTCTGGTATTCCCATCTCTTGAAGAATTTTCCTCAGTTTGTAGTGATCCAAACAGTTAAAAGGTTTAGCATAGGCAATGAAGCAGAAGTAGATTTTTTCTGGAACTCTCTTGCTTTTTCTATGATCGAATGGATGTTGGCATGGACTCCAAACAGCAAACCTTCAGTAGATGTTTATCATGTTTATTGCTGTTGTTTACATAATAATTATTATTTTAAATGGTATGCAAATATTTACAGACATCACTCACCTTACTCTGCTGTAGGTCTTTAGTACTGAAGTTAACCCTTAGTATTTCTGTAATGGAATTATAGTCATATCAGACTAGATCCCTAGATATTTCATAAGTTGGAAGAATCTACTTTGCCATGATAGCTGAAGCCACTTGATTAGACAATTCATCAGTTTCTTGTTTTTTCTGTCTCTGAGTGTCTTTGTGTCTTGATGTTTTCTGGCTTCTTTCCTTTGACTTCTGGGTAAGAGGTTGTTATCAACTCCAAATCATACCACAGGACAGGCAGTAAATCAAAAGTTAATTTTCTGGGGCAAGAAATATTGACCTTATTCAGAAATCTGGCAGACTGAGAAGATGGGAGACTCGTATTCCAAAGAAACATCTTTCCTGCATTAGAGTTTAGGCTTCTTTTATACTAAAAGGGAAGGGCATTAGGTCAAACATTTCCTGATTCTGGTCAGTCTCTGGAGGAGTTGTGTTAATTTTTTCCTGCTGCAGTCATTCACAGGTGGACTGCTCAGGATGTTTTCTTGTGAGCTAAACAAAGGTATTTTAGCTTAATGCTCATTATGTGGGAGGCAAGATTCCCAGAGATTGGCCATTGCGTATAATTTAATCTTATAGGCAACATCCCTTTAGTGATTAATTTGTAATAGAATACAAAGGTTCTTCACTATTACAGGGTAACTTTTCCTCTTGTGTGTTTTTACTATTGATTGAGTAATTTTTAGATGTCTGTTCCCAAAATTACCTCATTTAATTCTCACAACTAGATTGTGAAGAAAGCCCTCTCTGCATGACATTTGAGTATAGTTTGTGGAGCTCGGATTCAAATCATGTAGTCTGACTTCCGAGTACAGATACTTAAAGATACTTCTGTGTTTCTTTTTCAACCATTTTCTGGATTTCATACCATAACAAAACTCTGCTGTATGTTGAAACTTTGTTATTAGCAAAGTTAATAGAACCTTTTCTTTTAACAAAGTTAAAGGAACTTTGTAGCACAATTATTACCCTTTATTACCTGTTGCAACTCAAGCCCATTCAGTGTTCCATTCTTTGTCAAGACAGTTAAGAAAAGTTGCTGTTCTTGGACTGGAGTGGACACTATTCATTTTTGGCCAGTCTACAGGCTCTACTCAGGTAGTGGTAAACTCAGCAAATTAGATTTCCTTTTTGGAAACTTGTACTAAGAGCTATAGAAAAAAGTATACGGTGCTAGGGTCTTAACTAAAAAGCCAAGATAGAAGAAGTGCTGACAGCCACAATGGTGAGTGCAAGATGATTATGTGGAGAAAGCTAGTAGAGAGAGAATGGTGAAAAGGATGAAGGAGGAGGATGAGTGACCTCTGAGACAGAAACAGGGAAAGAATGAAACCAAGAACAAGACAGAGAGATGAGACCGTGATACCTGAGTTCTACAGCAACAGTACTTCCCTAGGCCACATCAAATTTTTCTAAGTACTCAAGAACGTGTGTGTGTGTGTGTGTGTGTGTGTGTGTGTGCGTGTGCGTGTACACACATGCAGGCACACACTCAGTCACTCAATCATGTTTGACTCTTTGTGATCCTATGGACTGGAGCCCACCAGGCTCCTCTATCCATGGAATTTTCCAGGCAAGAATACTGGAGTGGGTTGTCATTTCCTGCTCCAGGGGATCTTTCTGACCCAGGAATCAAACCAGCATCTCTTGAGTCTCCTGTATTGTCAGGCAGATTCTTCACTTCATATACCCTTGTAATAAACCCACTTTTCCCCTAAGGTCATTTAAGAAATCTCTTTTTCCCCTACTATGTAAAGAACTCTATCTGAAAGAGCTACAATTGAGCTGAAATTGTTTTCCCAATGATCACTGATTTCATATTTAAGTTGCATTTTGTTCCCAAGTAATTTATTCACACTTGGGTCTTCTTGTGCTCAACACAATACGGGAACTTGATGTAAATTATTGTTAAGATTAGACAACCTGATTAGACATTTAAGACCTCTGTGGACTCAGCCTTTCTCTCCCTGAGGCTTGGGTGAGCTGCTTTTTGAGGTTTTATTACAAGTCTCCCTTTCTACTGTGTACAACTCTTTAGTCAAAATTGTATGGATAAAAGATTTTTCTCACCAATAATTTGACTACGTGCCATTGTATGAAGGAACAGTTTAAAATGAGAATAATCGATTATTGAGAAGTAGTGGTAATATGTACTATCATAGAGTCGTAATTGATGTATAATCAGCCCTCTCAGGAGAGTCTCCACAGGAATTTCGGTGATAAGTTACATTATCAACAGATAGACATCTTGAGTAAGCGATTTTTCCTTCATTCATTAAGTGCTTTGTATCTAATCATTATTTGGCTGTTCCAAGTACCCACCAAATACTGGACGTTCTCCTTTTCATTTCTCACTGCACACTTAATTTTTCCTTTCCAACTCTCATACAATCCAAATAACATTTCAGATTTGTGTGAGCTTTATCAGAAGTTTATGATTCTTTACTTATTTTTCATTTTCTCTGCCACATGATTCACATGTCCTACATGAAGATCACTCTTTAAAATTGGCTAACAAAAATAAATAAATAAATAAATAAAATAAATAAAATTGGCTAACAGTAAAGGTGACCCAGAAAGGGGACTGAAAAAAAATCCTTTCTTGATAAAAGAAATAAAGAGTTTGGGATTCTGTTATCAAGCATAACTTAGGAAGAGATGAATAATAAACTCCCTACTCCCTCACCTTCTTCCCTTAAAGATGTTTTCTTGACCACATATGTATTATTATGTTATATACCCTTGGACATTGGACTAAATTGGACCCCCAGACCCCATGCTCTTGGTCTCCCCAGCGTTCCATGCTCCTTTTCATCCTATGTACTTCACCGAAGAATATGAAGTATTTTGGAGGAAATGCTTTCTGGAAATTTACTGATGTTAAAGCAGCAGTATAAACAAAACTAAGCAACAGTCAACTTCAAATATGTTGCAGATTAAAGTTAATTCTTATTAAGTAATACAGTAATATGTCTTTCCAGAAATGTTATGGTCACAAGCTGACTCCATCTGTAGGAAAACAAGTTCTCAAATTAGGTTAAATTTTTACATGGAACTCAAAATAAATGCATGCATGCAAACACGAGTACTGGAATCATCATGTTATTTTTGTTTTATTTGATTCATATTTCTTATTCCTATGATATTCCTTGCCCAGTTTAAAATGAGAATAATCGATTATTGCGAAGTAGTGGTAATATGTACTATCATAAAGTAGTAACTCAGCCCTCTCAGGAGAGTCTCCACAGGAATTTTGGTGATAAGTCACATTATCAACAGGCAGACATCTTGAGTAAGTGATTTTTCCTTCATCAGGTAAAACATTTAGACTAAGAGAGTTGGGAAAGCTAATCATTGTATCACATGTTTAGGCATTGCACTTCACAATAAATTATTGCTACTTACTGATATTTTCAAAGTATATATAATGTCTCAGAGGAAAAATAAAATAAGCTGAGTCTCTAGATATTTCTTTATGTATTTTTTTTAGAATCACATAGTCTATTAAATGGTCTGGAGATTTTAATTTGAGATTCATTTTAATTCATGTATTTTTTTTCCTAATTCCTTTTAGTTTGCTTAACTCCTTCTGTGATAACTTGGGAAGTATAACTCTTCTTTCTTCCTGTCCCTCCCTAATTCTATGTGAAAGGTAAAAATTTGGACAGAGTCTTCTGGCCCAGGTTGCTTTTTCATCCTTTCTGGAAATGTTTTTGAGAGAAAAAGTCCAGATAGGAAAGGTAACCTCCTGTAAGATGCAATTTGATAAGCAGTGAGATAAAGTCTCACATTTCCCAATGTCTTATCCTTGGTTCTGCCATGAGTGAAATGCACCCAGTAATGAAGAAGGCATTTGTCTGCTCACCAAATAGTCTTTTAAAGTTCCAGTTTTGTTTGGAGAATGATAAAGTCATTATGTACCCAAAACTATTCTGTTATTTTAACTAAATGAACTCCTTTGATTTTTGTATCAATTCTATGATAGCACAAAGGGTGTTTTAAAAAATTGCAAAGAATAAGTCCAACTCCAGAATCCTTGAGTTTACAATTATGCCATTCACAATTGTTGTCTCATTTTTTTTTTTCAGGACCAAGGATTCCTTTTTAATTACAGGATGGACAGGATCATTATTGTTGTTATTGTTCAGTCGCTAAGTTGTGTCCAACTCTTTGTGACCCCATGAACTGCAGCATGCCAGGCTTCTCTGTCCTTCACTGTCTCTCTGTTTGCTCTAACTCATGTCCATTGAGACAGTAATGCCATCCAACCATCTCATTCTCTGCCGCCCTCTTCTCCTCTTTCCCTCAATCTTTCCCAGCATCAGGGTCTTTTCTAATGAATCAGCTCTTCACATCAGGTGGCTGAATTATTGGAGCTTCAGCTTGAGCATTAGTCCTTCCAATGAATATTCAGGTATCATTATGGATGCATATGGGTTTTCCTGGGAATCCAACTGGTAAAGAATTCGCCTGCAATGCAGGAGACTCCTGTTTGATTCTTGAGTCTGGAAGATCCACTGGAGAGAGGATAGGCTACCCACTTCAGTATTCTTAGGCTTTCCTGGTGGCTCAGCTGGTAAAGAATCCACCTGCAATACGGGAGATCTGGGTTCGATCCCTGGATTGGGAACATCCCCTGGAGGAGGGCATGGGAACCCACTCCAGTATTCTTGCCTAGAAAATTTCATGAACAAAGGAGCCTAGTGGGCTACCGTCCATGGGGTCACAAAGAATCAGACACGACTGAGCAACTTTCTGTTCACTTCACATTGGTGTACGTAGATGTGGTTGGGTGAACACAAACAGAGAAAAGGCCACGGAATGGAGAAGCAAAAATGCTGAGAATAAATGTACAGTTCAGTTCCTAAGGGAGATTAACCAGTGCTGAGCTCACCTGCATCTCAGTAAATACTCCAGTTTTAGGAAATCTGCCTGGAGACTCTTTCCAAAGAAAGTCAAATCTCAGATGGCAAGAGAAGGAAGTGATCTTGACTTACATAGCTTCTACCTGTTGTTTCTTGACTTAAATGTTAAGCCTTGAAGTTGATACTTTTATTGATGTTGTGTTTTACCCTTTAATCTTCTAGACTTTAATTGATTTGCCTGTACATATTTTCTAGATTTAAAACTCTTTTTAGGCTTTTAGTTTTTTGGTCCTTTTAATTATTTTGTGATACTGTTATTCTTAATCATTTCTCTGATTTCTATTACTTGTATTATTAATCCCATCTATAATATTTTAACTAGTTTTGTTATTTTTAGTGTTATTTTAATTTTTATGAAAGCGTTTATCTTAAGTATTATTATTGTTACTATATTGATGAAGATATAATGTTTGATGCCCATGGATGTGAATATAGCATGGTGTCAACTAGGAAAGTTGAGTCTTTATTTCCTTCAAGTTAATAAAGCAGCAAGCTCTCAATCCCCTAGGACAGACTATCCTCTCTTAACCAAAGTGCGGTTCAGTGACTCTAAGATCACCACATTGAATAATTTGATAGGCCTATGGAAGGAAATTATTTCCAACCACTGGTTTACCTATACTGCCAAGATAGACACTGACAAATTGCATGAAAAGTCCATCTTCTCACAGCAAACTTTCATTCTGAACCTCCCAGAAAGCTTGTGAGTGTGGATAGCTAAATTTTATTTTGGTCTGCACTACCAACATCTACATGTTAATTCACCTTCTTTATTGACTGGGTTTGAGGGATTGTTACTTATAATGAAAAACCTCTCATTGATTAGGAATGCTAAGGAAAGCTTGACTCAGAATTATCCTTATATCCCCATTCCTATTGTTTTAGATTTAGGGAGCTAATCCCTTGATAGATTCTGCCCTCAGAGAGCC
Organism: Bos mutus; assembly: GCF_027580195.1. Classification (NCBI taxonomy): domain Eukaryota; kingdom Metazoa; phylum Chordata; class Mammalia; order Artiodactyla; family Bovidae; genus Bos; species Bos mutus. Next base: position 127,253,678 of record NC_091618.1, read on the forward strand.
TAGCTGATTAAATACTGTGATCCTGCCCAGAATTTCAAAGTATAGGAGACAAGCTACCATCTCAGTCTCTCCTTCATTGTAATCTTAGCTGGGTTTGGATAATTTCCCTTTCAAAATATTTATCTTATTTTCTATCTCTTTGTTAAATTTACATTTGTATTATCACTATTCATTTCTAAGAGGATTCAGAAAAACAATATTGTACAGTGTCATTTGGAATTCTGAAAAAAAAAAAGAAAAAGACTCACTACAAAGGTGGTATTATGATTATTTGTCTCCCTTTTTTTCCTTTTTTGGATGCAAGACACAAATACAAGAGCAAGAATGGATGGAAGTCAGAATTGAGTAGATTCTTGATAAGAAGCATAAAAATTTTGCTAAGAGATAAGTTTGTTTTAGAAATTTAAAACTTGTTTTTCATAAGGGTATATATTTTTATTAAATATTTTTACTTTAAAAAATTTCTTAGGAAAAATTTCAAAATATAAAATAAAATAGCATGTAAATATACCACACAGATATATTTATTGAGCACCAACTGTATGACAAACACCGTTCTAGGATTTAAGGAAACAGCAAAGAACATGACAAATAAAACTCTGTCTTTCTGGAACTTTAATTTTAGTGCCATAAACTGAATGCTACTAACAATAACCATTCTTACTCAATGAATGAAGATTACAGAGAACAAAAGAAAAAAATGCCTCACTTTAAAAAATATATCTTTTTAAAGCTGCTTCAGGTCAGTTCAGTTCAGACAGTTGTGTCCAACTCTTTGTGACCCCATGGACTGCAGCACACCAGCCTTCCTGTCCATCACCAACTCCTGGAGTTTACTCAAACTCATGTCCATTGAGTCGGTGATGCCATCCAACTATCTCATGCTCTGTCGTCCCCTTCTCCTCCTGCCTTCAACCTTTCCCAGCATCAGGCTCTTTTCCAATCAGTCAGTTCTTCGCATCAGGTGGCCAAAGTATTGGCGTTTCAGCTTCAGCCTCAGTCCTTCCAGTGAATGAATATTCAGGACTGATTTCCTTTAGGATGGACTGGTTGGATCTCCTTGCAGTCCAAGGGACTCTCAAGAGTCTTCTCCAATACCACAGCTCAAAAACATCAATTCTTCAGTGCTAGGGTTTCTTTATAGTCCAACTCTCACATCCATATATGACTAATGGAGAATCCAAAGCCTTGACTACATGGGACTTTTTTGGCAAAGTAATGTCCCTGCTTTTTAATATGCTTTCTAGGTTGGTCATAACTTTTCCTCCAAGGAGCAAGCATCTTTTAATTTCATGGCTTCAGTCACCATCTGCAGTGATTTTGGAGCCCCCCAAAATAAAGTCTGTCACTGTTTCCACTGTTTCCTCTTCTATTTGCCATGGAGTGATGGGACTAGATGCCATAATCTTAGTTTTCTCAATGTTGAGTTTTAAGCCAATTTTTTCACTCTCCTCTCACTTTTACCAAGATGCTCTTTAAAGCTGCTTAGATGAAGTTATTCCAGGAGCTGCATGTGACAATTTAATTTATTTCTTCATTTTAGTTTATAAAAAATGTGTTAGTTTATCTTGTGGAAGTGTTCTTTGATTATTCAATATCTGAAATGTAAAGACAAATATATATTTATTGCCATGTTGATTAACATCTTAAATTTTTATCATGATGTTTCATGGTTATAATTATACTTTTATATCAATTTCTAACCACTTGGTTTGAAGTTAGAACTTCAAAGTCTACAGTAGTACTTATTTACCAAGACCCTCAATGACACTCTTAAAAGCTTTTTCCATTTTATAGGCAAAACATGGCAAAAATTTTAATTTGTAGTCCATTGAAATTCAAAGTTCATTTCTTCATTACACTTTTTTTTTCTTTTGTGAATTGCTGTTTATGGTCTTTGTTTCAGTTTGGTATATCTTTTATAGACTTGTAAGAGTTTTTATTTAGTATCCCAACTTTTCTATTTTAAAAATCTTAGAATTGAGATAATAGCTAAATTGATATCTATTTTTAATTAATAACTGCATGTATAAAATATCCAAAATTTGGTTCAAGAAAACTAGTTTGTCATTTTTAAAAAAGGGATATATACATATTATGCATATATATGGATATTATTTATTGTTATTGTTTAGTTGCTAAGTCCTGTCTCATGTCATATGTTTTTTGACCCCATGGTCTGTAACCCACTGTATTCATCTGCCCAAGGGATTTCACAGGCAAGAATACTGGAGTGGGTTGCCATTTCCTTCTCCAATATATGCATATACACACATGCAGATGTGTACTTAAAGATAAAATGCAATATTTTTCTATTGTTAAACTCTACTGTACTAAAACAAAGAAATGTATTTGCTGCTAGTAACAGTAATAATGGAGAAGGCAATGGCACCCCACTCCAGTACTCTTGCCTGGACAGTCCCATGGATGGCAGAGCCTGGTAGGCTGCAGTCCATGGGGTCACTAAGAGTCGGACATGACTGAGTGACTTCACTTTCACTTTTCACTTTCATGCATTGGAGAAGGAAATGGCAACCCACTCCATTGTTCTTGCCTGGAGAATCCCAGGGACGGGGGAGCCTGGTGGGCTGCCGTCTATGGGGTCGCACAGAGTTGGACATGACTGAAGTGACTTAGCAGCAGCAACAGTAATAATGATAGTAATAGTTAACATTATTGAGTACCTATTTATATAACTGCTATTCTGTTATACCATTTACAGTTACCTTGATCCTTAAACAATCCTCCAAAGTAGCTATTATTATCATTTTAAGGTTGAACATTGGAAAGCTTAATTCAGTTGGCCAGAGGTTAGCACTTAGAAACTGCAAGTAGCTCTGTGTGTGTGCATGCTCAGTCACTAAGTCGTGTCCAACTCTTTGTGACCCCATGGACTGTAGCCTGCCCGCCTCTTTATTCATGGAATTTTCCAGGCAAGAATATTGGAGTGGGTTGCCATTTTCTTCTGCACAGGATCTTCCCAATCCAGAGTCAGAAACAGAATTTACAACAGTCAAAGGAATTAAAGAAATTATTTTATTTTAAAACTTCAAATAAGACATTTGTTCAGGTTAAAAATAAATCATATAAAAAAGGAAACTGAGAAGAGAAAACTAAACATCTTTCACTCTTCATCTGATTCCACTCCCAGAGGTTGCCACTATTAACTGTTTCTTTGTCATTCTGGAAAATATGTGTGTGTGTGTGTTCAAAATTGAAGTGCTATTCTCCAGGTTTTTACAAAAGTAAAACATATTTTAGAGTTTATTGCATATTACGTCCTGGATTGGGAAATAAACAATAAACTGAACAATAAGTGAAGCAACTAAACGATAAAAATAAACAATATCATGTATATGCATAATATGTATATATCCCTTTTTAACCCATGTCTCCTGTGTCTCCTGCATGCAGATTCTTTACCACTGAGCCACTTGGGAAGTCCAGTAAGTAGCTGAGCATAGTGTATAGCCCCAATCTGTAGTAATCCCTCTTTTTTTTTTTGTAAATTAATTAATTTATTTTAATTGGAGGCTAATTACTTTACAATATTGTGGTGGCTTTTGCCATACATTGACATACATGTGTTCCCCATCCTGAAACTCCTCCCACCTCCTTCCTCATCCCATCCCTCAGGGTCATCCCAGTGCACCAGCTCTGAGTGCCCTGCCTCATGCATCGAACCTGGACTGGTGATCTATTTCACATATATAATATACATGATTCAATGCTGTTTTCTCAAATCATCCCACCCTCACCTTCCAGAGTCCAAAAGTCTGTTCTTTACATCTGTGTCTCTTTTGCTGTCTTGCATATAGGGTCATCATTACCATCTTTTTAAATTCCATATATATGTGTTAGTATACTGTATTGGTGTTTTTCTTTCTGGCTTACTTCACTGTGTATAATAAGCTCCAGTTTCATCCACCTCATTAGAACTGATTCAAATGCATTAATACTCCATTGTGTATATGTACCACAGCTTTCTTATCCATTCATCTGCCAATGGACATCTAGGTTGTTTCCATATCCTGGCTGTTATAAACAGTGCTGGGATGAACATTGGGGTACACGTGTAATCCCTCTTCTTTTATCTTTCCACGAATGCTACTGCCTTAACATTCACCATTCAAGTGATCAGAAGGAAAAGAGGAAATGTCATTCTGAGTCCCATTAACAAAGGCTCCTCTTTCAGCACAAAGCTCATCATAAAATTTTATATTCTGCTTTTTATTATGTTTTAATTTCCTAATGCAAAGAACTGAAATTGTTTGAGATAATGAAATGTTTGGTTTGTAGAAATGTTTCAGTGGGAGGAAATTGGAATGTGGTCCAAATTTTCAGGAATAGGGAGGAAACTCTAATTACTCCTGCATTGGAGGCAGACTCTTTACCATCTGAGCCACCAGGGAGTCCTCACTCTGATTACTGTTTTCCTTCAAATTGTATGAAAAATTTCTCAGAGAACATGGAACTATCTGTGGTTAACTACTGCCCTCTGTTGGCAGCATGTTATATGTCTTCATTTATTCTAAGAGTCTTATTTAAGGTTAGAGTTAATCTCATCAATAAAATGAATAATTAAATCCCAGAGAATGGAAGTGTCTTGTCCAAACAGCATAGCTTAACGACAAGGATGGAATGAGACCCCAGGTACCATGACCTACCATCAGTCTTGTGTTAACTAAATTGAAAACTGCAATTATTTTTTTTTGCCAGAGAATATTTTTCATTTTCAGAGTCAGAAACAGAATTTACAATAGTCAAAAGAATTAAAGAAATTATTTTATTTTAAAACTTCAAATAAGACCTTTGTTCAGGTTAAAAATAAATCATACAAGAAAGGAAATTGAGAAGAGAAAAATAAACATCTTTCACTCTTCATCTGAGTCCCCTCCCAGAGGTTGCCACTATTAACTGTTTCTTTGTCATTCTGGAAATTATGTGTGCATGTGTTCGAAATTGAAGTACTATTCTCCAGGTTTTTACAAAAGTAAAACATATTTTAGAGTTTATTCCATATTACTTCACATAGATACAACTCATTCTTTTAATATGACAGTTTTATTGACACTTCTAAGGGTTGCAGGCAAATTTAGAATGTTTTTATTTGGGACTGCCTGACATTTCTAATAATTAATTTAGACTGTGCATCTCTTCTTGGACTCTTACAGAAGTGAGACAGTTTTGTTCTCCTTTCATCAGGGGACATTTGATTTGGGTCTGTCTCACTACTGATGACGGACGTTAACTTGATCACTTGATTGAGGTGTTGTCTGCAGTCCTCTCCGTAGTAAGCTACCCAGTTTTTCTGCTTCTGGGCACAGATAGGATTTGAGTGGCAGACGTGCTCAGCAAAGAGACAAAATCAAAATAATTACCTTGTCATAATCTTTCTCTCAGGTAACAAGAAGAGTAGATATTAGATGCTAAATACCATTTTCTCAAAGTGCTGAGAGTCCATTTTCTGGCTTCTTGTTTAGTTCTAATTTCTCTTTCTGGAAAAGTACACAGATTAGTGAATTATCTGTGATAGTTGTTCTTAGAGTTTGAGGGATGTTTTGGTATACTAAACAATACATGTAAATTCTGAACTATTTTGTGTGTGAGAGCATACATGACACGTGGGGTGTAATAATAATCTTTTTATTGACAATTAGATGAACACTGGATACCAGAACTGCTGACAGTGTTTTCTTAAAGGTTTTAGTAAAGCAATCAGATTTTTAACAATTACATTAAAATTTGTCATGTAAATTTCTGTTTTAGGTTGTGATATTCATTAAAACTCTTCACTTTGCATTTGTATTGTAAGAAATAATTTTGACTGCTTTAGAGGAAAAAGTCTAAAAAATAAAAATTTTTAATGCTTTAATTTACATTTTGGACAAAATATTTCAAATTGCAGGATAGCAAAATTACGTGATAATCTTGATTACCACATAATTATTAATTTTTCTGAAATAAAGGCAAGAAAGATCAATGGTATGGAATAAATATAAACTTATAAATTATGTATGTGATTAGCTTATTATTCAATTAAGCATCACTCACTAATTAACCTAATGTCCAATATGCACAATAATAATTCAATTAGAATGTCTTATAATTTTGTTAGCTTTTGGCCATATAAAAATTACAGCTTTACAACATATCTTACAATTTCATCTTTATGATGGGTATTTGTTTAGGCAGGATAGAAGATATTTTTGTAGTACTTTTCCATCTTGATTAATAACTTTCAATATTTAACATATGTTCATCATAATGCTTGCTGCCTCCCACTTTATTAAAATGCAAACAGCATTTTCTGAATCATTCATTTGCCAACTATTTGTGTGTGTTTTGTGTGCTCACTCAGTCATGTCCGCCAGGCTCCTCTGTCCATGGAATTTTCCAGGCAAGAATATTGGAGTGGATTGCCATTTCATATTCCAGGGGATCTTCTGAACCCAGGGATCGAACCCATGTCTCATGAGTCTCTTGCACAGGCAGATAGATTCTTTACTGCTGTGCCATCATACCAACTATTTATTGATGCTTCCTGGGTGCCACTACGGGAACTATTGCAGTTAACATACCACATAAACATTAATGTTTTCTTGGAATTTATGTTTGAGTCCCGGACTTCCATGGTGACTCAGATGGTAAAATGTCTGTCTACAATGCGGGAGACTGGGGTTAGAGCCCTGGGTCAGGAAGATCCCCTGGAGAAGGAAATGGCAATCCACTCCAATATTATTGCCTGGAAAATCCCATGGACAGAGGAGCCTGATGGGCTACAGTCTATGGGGTCACAAAGAGTCCGACACGACTGAGCGACTTCAGTATGTTTTAGTACATTTTTCATCAAAAGTGTCAGGGGATGTAATCAGTATATTCTGGCATATATATTTTTTTGCCCTCTTAATGGCACACACAAACCTTTTCAGTTTTCTTCACTGACATGACAAATTTTGCTGAATTAACGAGTGATTTTGGTAGGATGAAGTCATAACTGTGGAAAGTGAAAGTGTTAGTTGCTCAGTCGTGTCCGACTTTGCGACCCCATGGACTGTAGCCCACCAGGCTCCTCTATCCATGGAATTCTCCAGGCAAGAATACTGGGGTGGGTTGGCATTCCCTCCTCCAGGGGATCTTCCTGTCCCAGAGATTGAACCCAGGTCTCTTGCATTGCAGGCAGATTCTTTTATCTTCTGAGCCACCAGGGAAGCTCCATAACTGTGGAAGGATTCATCAAGCGACTTGGAGGAAAGATCTAGCCTTGGAGAACATGTTTAGGGAACAAAAGGAAGCAAAAGAATGATAGAAAAATGTCAATTCAGCAGATAGTATCCTCACAATTTAATGAGTAGAATTAAAAGAAATATGAAAGAAAGAAAATATAAACTGAATTTTGTTTCAGGTTGCAAGGTATTCCAGAAAGTAAGCAGAATAAGCGTGATTAACTGGTACTATAACATGTAAAATAAGCAATCATAAAACCATATCTTCTATTAATATATCTCTATGGAGACATGGTGATAAAAGGCTGCTGCCCATTTTGCAAACACAGAAAAGTAAGGTTAATTAGAAATGCCATAGTTGCAAATTCATTTCCATTAACATCAAAATCAATTCAAGAAAAGGTATTTTCATGGCATGATTTTTTTTTTTTCTGAGTTGTATTACGATTGTGTCAGATCCATATATTAGTGATTCATTACATGGTTTAGAAAATGGGGTGCCTGCCAAAAACCCACCTGGACTGAGAAGAATATCTGTTACTACTTCTTGGGCAACAGTAATTTTTCTCTCTTTTGATGTTTGAAGTCATTCAGAACATAGGTGACATTCATTATAACCAGTCAGACTAAACAATGAGGGTGTAAAGACAAAAACTGAAGAGCAAATGACAAGGTCGATCTACATTTTTCATGTTAAAGTCAGGGAGTGTACCTTTCCTTTCACGAAAATGGATGATGACTGAGTAATGCGTTTACTTTTCAAATGCATTAAAGAGTAAAGTGCATGGGCGTTCAGGCTTGTTGCCCATATGCCACTAAACTTGGAAATAATCTGTGAGTATTAACACTCTGTTATGGCACATGGGTTAGCAGACTGTTTTCCATCTTGAAACGTATCTGCTGGCACGTTTTTCATGTTTATGGATTCGTTTTACCACTCCTGACCAATAAAGATCCAAATTTACTTTACTCTGAAATAGTTTAAATCTAGTTCATTTTATAGTCTCTCTTCCTCTTTAGAAGTAGTCAATATCCTGAAGTTGGAGGAATTTTCCCCATTTCTGATGCTGTACATTGCTCTATATGCTATTTATACAAACAATTTATACTGCTGCTTTTTTAATGTGCATAAAGAGTATTATCCTCAACTTATTCGTTTGCAACTTTTTTCACATGTCATTGTATTTCTGAAATGTATATATGGCTATATGTGTGGCTCTTCTATGTTAGCTTTAGCTATGGTATAGTATTCCATTTATTAAAACATATCATTAATTTTTCCATTCTTCGACTGAGGAGAAGTAGATTAACTTGTTTGGACTTGTTTTGCTTCAGTGAACATTTTTACACATGACATCTTGTATTGATACAAATTCAAGCATCTCTAGGGATAGAAATGAAAGACTGGAATTTCTGGGTTGCAGAACAAGCAGCTTTTAATTATACAAGTTATTCTTAAAGTTCTCTACAAAGTGGGCTTCCCTGGTGGCTCAGACAGTAAAGAATCCGCCTGCAATGCAGGAGACGCAGGTTGGATCCCTGGATTGGGAAGATCCCCTGGAGAAGGGAATAGCTATCCACTCCAGTATATTTGACTGGAGAAATTCATGGACAGAGGAGCCTGGTGGGCTACAGTCCATGGGGTCTCTGAGTGGCTAACACTTTCTCTACTACTTTTTCCACAAAGTAGTCTCACCACAGCGCTATAAAAGAGTACTTATTTCTCCAAATGCCTGCAAAAAAGTGTTATCAGAATTTCTAATTTCTGCCTAACTGGTCTGTAAGGAAAGATGTCTTATTGTAGATATGATTTTATTTTTTTAGATTTCTAGCAAGGAAGTGGTCATGTTTATTGGTTTACTCTTCTGAGAAATGCCTGTTCATATCTTTTGACCATTTAAAATACTTGATTTTCTATTTTGTTCTTGTTGAAACAGTAAGTATTCCTTGTATATTCTGAAAAAAAAAAATTCCTCTAGGTTATATAGATTGAAGATTCCTTCTGCAGGTATATGTCTTGTCTTTTTAGATTGAGTATTTTTGTCATATAAGAATTAATATTGACATAGGTAAATATATCCATCTTTTCCTTTATGGCTTATGCTCTTAAGATTTAAAAAATTCTACTACTATAATATGATGGATTAACAGTATACATTTTCTCTAAATGTATACTTTTAAATCTTTGTCTTTCAAATCATCATCTTTGTCTTCTGTTTCAACATTTCAAAGTTCTTTTGGCATTTTTGCCCTTTATATCTTCCATATGAAGTTTAATATTTGGTGTAATAATTTCTTTGAAAAATAATATTGACTAGTATTGCACTAAAAATTAATATGGAAAGAATAAGCTTGAACAATTAGGGGGCTGTACATGAGTGCTCTGGTGGATGTACTGACGTTAGCTAGGAGACAGGCAGCTCATTCACAGAAACAGAAGTAAAGGCTGGTTTCATGAACCTGTGACTGATTATCCTAGTGCCATTTCACAGGACATTGGTTTGACACCCTCTGTCATCACCTTGAAAGTGAAAGCGAAAGTGAAGTCGTGTCCGACTCTTTGTGACCCCATGGAATGTAGCCTGCCAGGCTCCTCTGTCCACGGGATTTTCCAGGCAAGAGTACTGGAGTGGGTTGCCATTTCCTTCTCCAGGGGATCTTCCCAACCCAGGGATTGAACCTGGGTCTCCTGCATTGCAAGCAGACACTTTACCATCTGAGCCACCAGGGAAGTCTGTCATCACCTTGAAATTGATAAATTTTATATTGGTTACCCCAAATATGTAGCTGATTCTGGAGAGTATATGCGTGCAGTTGCAAAGTATGGGCAGACCAGGTGGTGGGTGTGTATAGGCGCTGTCTTCTCTTGGCTTTTATTTTCTCATGAAATAGGAAGTAAAGATCATTCATCTCCCTGTGCTGCATTCTGGGTTATATCTCAAGGTCTCATATTCAAGTCACCAACTCTCTCTGTGCCTAACCTGCTTTTGGTTGATTCAGTAAACTTTTAATTGCAGCGACTGTGTTTTAATTTTAAAATACTACTTGATTTTCTTTCAATTATGCCTTTTTTTCATAATTTTTTGCTTTCTGACTTACACTTTTACTTTCTCATTTGTCTTTAATAACTTTATAATACTTATTTTCTGGTCTTTTTCTCTTCCATATGATTTTTTTCTATTTTTTGTTTGTTTGTTTTTTGAAGTTTTTAGGTCTCTAATCATGCTGGTGGCTATGTCTGCTAATGATCATTTTGATGCTAATTTTTTTTTTATTTTTAAGCTCTTTTTTTTGTTCATTCCTATGGGCATTTCAGAACCATTAGAGTTGTGCAAATTTGATCTCAGACTCATTTAAGGAGCATGCACATTGATTGAAGTAATTGAGGGAAGCTTGTTTTCTGCTTAATCCTAGCAAAATATTCCTAGGATCTACTCATGCAGATGGATAGATATTTGCATAGTCTTCCTTTTCAGTAATTATGTAACTCTCTGCATAGTCTTGTTTCTTTCTGGGCACATTTCTAACTTTCTATTTCATATAGACTCAAAACTTCATTCTTATCTCCACGGGTATGTACAACTTAACTCTTTCAACTCCCAGCCGCAGCCACAAGAGCAGCTTACTATCTCCACCTCCTTTCTTGTTCCCCCTCACCCTACCCAGCCCTGGATTATTCGCATTCTATCCTGTAAACACAGAAATAGATTTTATCAGAAAAGTTACATTTTTATTCAGCACTCGAGAAATTTATAGTCAAAACTTTTTTGTGTTATTCTACACATTGCCTCAATCAGAATATTTCAATTGAATTCCATTAATTCAGGAATCTGTATTTTCCCTTCAAAATCAGACAACTATGAGGATAATTACAAAAACAAGGGTAAGTTTTTGAACACCAATGCAAAGTAAAATATTTATATTCTGCAAGTTCCTACTCCAATATTTTGCTCTCAGCAGAAAATTTCTTTTTGTTTGGGGAGAAAAAGGAGACTGCCAGACAGCATGTCATCAGATTTCCTGTTCCCCACTAGCAATCTTTTCTCATTCATAGCTGTTTTCTCAGTTGTATGGATCATGGCTGAGTTAAAGCACACAGAATCTACGATCTATTATACAGCATACTGCCTATAGTTAACAACAGCTGTACAGTATACTTAGAATTTTGTTGAGGCTAGATCTTATGTTATGTTTTTATCACAAAGAAGGAGAAATCATATAATTATAAGGGTAAGAGAAAACTTCCGGAGGTGATGGATATGTTTGTGGCATAGATTGTGATGACTTTTATAGATATGAAATTAAATATGTATAGCTTTTTTGTGTATAAATCATGTCACAATAAAGTGGGTTAAAAAGAATACTTACATTTTTGCAGTGTTCTAAATGGGTTATAAATCATTGAGAGAGCTGTCAAGAGACTCTAATGTAAATTATCAATAGCAGAACTGTTGCGAAAGCATCGGCAGCTCCTTCCATAATGAGAACTTGTCTATTGCATTGATAAGTTGTCTCTATAAGGGCTTCCTTTGTGGCTCAGCAGTAAAAGAATCTGCCTGCAATGCATGTGACGCGTGTTTGATCCCTGGGCCAGAAAGAGCCCCTGGAGAAGGAAATAGCAACCCACTGTACTATTCTTGCCTGGGAAATCCCATGGACAGACAGATTGGAAGGCTACAGTCCTTGGGGTCTCAAAGAGTCTGACATGATTTAGCAACTCAATAACCATCACACAAGTTGTCTCCATTGATGCTGTTTTCAGACAAATGCCAACAGGTACACATGAGCATGTGTGTGCATACCCACACAAAGCACACACACACACAGACACAGTGCTATTATCCCTGTTCATTGCAGAACCATGCTACCTCTTCCACAGTATGTGCAGATAATTAGAGGCCCATGCACTTGGCTTCTCTCATCAATAACCTCTGTTTTGATTCAAATCTTATGTAAGTTCATTTGATTATGGAGTCTAAAAAGTATTTGGAATTCTAGCCATGAAATATCTGGGATTTGTTTTAAGCTTTTCTGTCTCTGCAATATAGAAAGAAATACTAAAGGGAAGCTGGAATAAATATTGAATAAGTAAATCCTCAATATATTCCCCAGAAGGTTTTTCTTTTTTGCCACTTTATTTTATTTTATTTTTTAGATTTTTATTTTTTTTTTTTTTTAAAATTAATTTTATTTTATTTTTAAACTTTACATAATTGTATTAGTTTTGCCAAATATCAAACTGAATCCATACAGGTATACATGTGTTCCCCATCCTGAACCCTCCTCCCTCCTCCCTCCCCATACCATCCCTCTGGGTTGTCCCAGTGCACCAGCCCCAAGCATCCAGTATTGTGCATCGAACCTGGACTGGTATCTCGTTTCATACATGATATTTTACATGTTTCAATGCCATTCTCCCAAATCTTCCCACCCTCTCCCTCTCCCACAGAGTCCATAAGACTGTTCTATACATCAGTGTCTCTTTTGCTGTCTCACATACAGGGTTATTGTTACCATCTTTCTAAATTCCATATATATGCGTTAGTATACTGTATTGGTGTTTTTCCTTCTGGCTTATTTCACTCTGTATAATAGGCTCCAGTTTCATCCACCTCATTAGAACTGATTCAAATGTATTCTTTTTAATGGCTGAGTAATACTCCATTGTGTATATGTACCACTGCTTTCTTATCCATTCATCTGCTGATGGACATCTAGGTTGCTTCCATGTCCTGGCTATTATAAACAGTGCTGCGATGAACATTGGGGTACACGTGTCTCTTTCCCTTCTGGTTTCCTCAGTGTGTATGCCCAGCAGTGGGATTGCTGGATCATAAGGCAGTTCTATTTCCAGTTTTTTAAGGAATCTCCACACTGTTCTCCATAGTGGCTGTACTAGTTTGCATTCCCACCAACAGTGTAAGAGGGTTCCCTTTTCTCCACACCCTCTCCAGCATTTATTATTTGTAGACTTTTGGATTGCAGCCATTCTGACTGGTGTGAAATGGTACCTCATAGTGGTTTTGATTTGCATTTCTCTGATAATGAGTGATGTTGAGCATCTTTTCATGTGTTTGTTAGCCATCTGTATGTCTTCTTTGGAGAAATGCCTATTTAGATCTTTGGCCCATTTTTTGATTGGGTCATTTATTTTTCTGGAGTTGAGCTGTAGGAGTTGCTTGTTTTATTTGTAGTTTATTTCCTTTCACATCCTCAAGTATCTCTTACCACTTTCCACATTATCTCTTTCTGTACATCAATAACATAATCAAGTTTCATCCCCTTTAAAAAGGAAAGCAAACTCTTCCTTAAACTTACTCTTTATTTAGTATTTTACACTCTGTCTTGGTGTATGGAATAAAGACTCTAGAAGTAGTCAGTACTTGTTATCTGCACTTCTGCAGTCTCTGCTTCAGTCACAGGAAACATCTTTGTACCCACACTGTTCTAGTGAAGGCCCCCTTTCTAATGACTGCAATGACTCCCTATTTGCTAAGTCAAATGGGCACTTTACAAGGACTATCTTGACATCTCTATACACCTTGTTTCTTTTTAGAAATTTCCAAATGATTTTCTAAGTCTTTTTCACAGAATAACTTCTCTTTTTATGCTTGTCTACTAATTGTTGCCTTTTTTCACAAGTTTTTAACATTTCTTTCTTCTAACCTAAAGGCTGAACCTCAGATAGCATATGCTTGATATCAAGTAGAGCATATATGTATTGAATCCCCAAGATTTTTCTCTAATACTTCTCTTTAAACACAAATGTTATATATACAATTATCTTCTTGGATCGTCAAAGAGACATTTTTAGAGCATCATATATACAGCTAAACTCTAACTGATTTCCTAAATCTATCCTTCTGGATACCATAAAAGATACTCTTAACACCTCCTTTTTCCATATGTCCTGTGGATTATAGCTCGTAAATAGTACTTTTATATTTTCCATTCCCTCCAAACCCCCAGCTACCACCTTGGTTCCTCATCTCCTATTCAACAACTGCCGTATTGATCTTCCTGACTGTGGTCTTAGTCTCCTCTAATTTAGTGTCCAAATTGGTATCAGTGTGATCCTTCAGAAATAAAACACCAATTATGTCACTCCTCATGTAAATATTTGATGCATCAACTTAAAAATATCTTTTAAATACCATGATTTAAGTATAATGGAAAATAGCCAGTTTCAGTAGTGTCAGAATATACAATCTAAAATAATCATTTCAGTGGTCTACGTAGCATGTGACATAAGAGTAAATTATTCAACATCTCCCCCTCTCTTATATGACAAAATTATTTTTTAAATGACCATGAAGTTAACATATACATAACATTGGAGATATTGGATATTCCAAAATAGATGCAGACATTACTACAATTGCTTTCTAGTATATTCTTGTTGTTGCTGTTTGTTTGGGGGTTTTGCCATTGTTGTTTTTCCCTGTTGAGCTCCACTAGATTGACAGGAGGAGAGGAGTTTGGGGAGGAGTGTTTGTATTAACTGTGTGGAGAACAGGAAAGTGTTTTAAAAGAAGAGGCTGCACTGGCTTCACAACTTCCTACATGGATGAGAGGACGGAAAAAGGAGTTAGTCACTTAAGACTTGGAGACTAAAAAAAGGAACTTTTTTCACTCACTGACTTTGTATTGTTTATTTTGGCTACTGAAAGGGTTTTTCCACTTTTATCTAGTATGACATAATGGTTAGCAGTGTAACATTTCAAGTGAAAATTCACTTTATTTGTTTCATATTGGTGCATTCAATTTTCTCTGAAATTTACAGTATTATGAACCAGTTGCTGGTTATACAAAAACATTGCAAGTGATTACAAGTTCTTTCAAGTTTTTATAGAAGCAAAAAATACAATATTTATACAGTATTTTTATATCTACTTAACAATTGTGTGTATCATCCTTTGGCACAGTGTTATAAGAAAAGTTTTTATGTAAATAAGTGTCTAATAATTAGTAAGTGAATTTTAATACAACTGGAACATCTGTAAGACATTTAAGTAACTACTACATCATAACTGTGATGTAATATTTTCTTTTCTTTCTTTTTTTTTTTTTTTTCTTGATTTCTTTTTGTTTCCCAGTAACCAAGCAATGACACCCTACTCCAGTACTCTTGCCTGGAAAATCTCATGGATGGAGGAGCCTGGTGGGCTGCAGTCCATGGGGTCGCTAGGAGTCGGACATGACTGAACGACTTCACTTTCACTTTTCACTTTCATGCATTGGAGAAGGAAATGGCAACCCACTCCAGTGTTCTTGCCTGGAGAATCCCAGGGACGGGGGAGCCTGGTGGGCTGCCATCTCTGGGGTTGCACAGAGTCGGACACGACTGAAGTGACTTAGCAGCAGCAGCAGCAGCAACCAAGCAACAGTAAAAAAAAAAGAGGAGCACATTTTAGTTTTAAAATATTTTTAAATTTAGCAAAAATTTTCATGTGTGGGATAAAATCTTCACTTACCAAAAATTGTTATTACTTCCAGTTCATACTCTATTTTAATGTTTTAAATACACATACACAATATCTACATAAAAATCAATGTTTATAAAGCATTATTAGCAAAACTCTGCTAACTAGAAGCTTACTATTCCAGTTATTTGTTGATGCACAACAAACCATCCTACATCTTAGTGGTTTAAAGCAATTACAATTATTTATTTAGTTTGCACATCTGTGATATGGGTAGGCTAAGTGAGGACAGTTTGTATCTTTTCCAAAGATCACCAGTGGGGGCAATTATGTGGACAGCTGAGTGCTGGAATCTTAATGTTCATTACTCAAATGTTGAACAGGTGATGCTGTAATCTTGGATCTCATCAGATAATGAATCAAAGAAAAAAATGCATCGGATGCAGTGAAACAGTGAGAACGACTATTTTTTTTAAATATAAACTTATTTATTTTAATTGGAGGCTAATTACTTTACAATATTGTGTTGGTTTTGCCATACATCAACAAGAATCTGCCATGGGTGTACACATGTTCCCCATCCTGAACCCCCCACCCACCTCCCTCCCTGTACCATCCCTCTGGGTCATCCCAGTGCACCAGCCCCAAGCATCCTGTATCCTGCATTGAACCTGGACTGGAAATTTGTTTCTACTTAAGTATATTGTAGTAGAGGTCAAGTCTACTGCAATAGTGAGAGAGAGGGAAGTTTTCAAGTGCAGGGTGAGTCAGTACAAAAGTACTAGAGGACATTAGGGGAGAGTTTAGTCATATGTGTTGACTAATTTGCATTTATCAAAGTTAGGCTCCTACCCTCTTCAGACACTGGGAAATAAGGGTGCTATCTTTCTGAATGACTGTACTTTAAAGGAATGTCTCCCAAGTCCTCAAGAAAGATTTTCCTAGGTTGTAAAACTGTCAGGAGAATGGGAGATTTACATTTCAAAAAGGCAGAGAAAGAACAGATGACTGCAAATTTTCTAAAGTAATGCTCTCAGAAGAGAAATGTCAGGAAGACAGGAGGAAACCTGTGTACAGGTTAGTCAGCTGAAGGGGACAGTGCCATCTTCGTTGCGTGTTATCAGGACCATCTCCATGTAACCTCTGCAAGTTATTTCTTGGCTCCCTCATAATAGTGGTGACTGGGTTCCAAAAGCAAGCATGAAAAGAAAGGGATACTTAAGATCTATCTGCACTTCTACTGCATTCTATTCAACAAAGCAGTTGCAGAAGCCCAAACAAAGGCAAATAGAGGGGACAAAGTTTCCATCTCTTGATGAGAGTGACAAAATTCAGAAGAGCATACGGGAGTAGAAATACCATTGCATAATGCTGTTTTTGAAAAATACAATCTGCCACACTGCATATATAATATTAAAATCCAGCAAAAAGTGCAGTAGAAATTGTTTAGAATTGGAACAACAAAATATTTTTCTGGGAGAAGTATTTTATCACTGACTGTTTAGAATTGCTGGTGCATTAAAAAAAGGACTAAGTTAAGTTGATTTTATTATTGTTTTTACATTTTCTAGAGAAAAATGCACCCAATTACTGCTTATATTCATGCTGTTCCTTTGCACTGCTCTGAGCTTAAAGATATTGTTCTAATTTCTTCTGAACAAAATAAAAATTCCAAATATTGCCTTAAAAAGTACTTCATAAACTAAGAATTGCCTTTCCTTTAGAACTATTATCTCATAGTCCCCAGATGAATCTTATATTCTAGATACATGGAGTATCTTGCAGTTCTTGGGGAAAAAAAGAACTCGCTTATTGCCTTTTTTTTGTATTATGATTAAATAAATAATTTAAAATATATTCTGCCAAAAGTGAAAACTGCCTCAGCTCTGCCTATCAGTTCAGATTTCACTCATTAGGAAGCCTTCTTAGACCACCTACTGAGACCTTGGACCATTCAGCCTCAGACACAGATCTCTCATTTATTAGGGAGTTGAGTTATGACTCATTTTCTCTTGTCTAATGTGTATAAGTCCAAGCTCATATAATGCAGCCCTGTCACTTTTCTAGAACTAAGGTCACCCCAAGATAAAAATTTGAAATTAGATTCATACCCTCTAAGATCCATATTTGGGCCAAGAGTTCTTGGCTTGTATATTAGCTAACTTGTGTATCTGCTCCACAGCTTCAAATGGAGACTATAGCTGTGTAATTCACAGCACTTTATCACTGTTCTCAGTCGAGTCTGACTTTTTGCAACCCCATGGACTGTAGCCTCCCAGGCTCCTCTTTCCACTGGATTTTTCAAGCAAGAATATTGGAGTGGGTTGCCATTTCCTCCTTCAGGGATCTTCTCAACCCAGGGACTGAACCTACATCTCCAGCAGCTCCACCAATGCAGATGCATTCTTCACTTGCTGAGCCATCAGGGAAGCTAGGCCACATGCATTAAGCTACTTTGGATAAGCAGACCCCTATCTTTTGCCGAATGACTGTGAGTAAGAGAAAATCTGCAGTTTCTATCATCAATGCTTTCTTGTTTATCATTTTGAAAAGAAAGTACTCATTAAATAGGATATAAATCCTATTGTTTCTTTAGAAGTAAAACAGTCATCATTCTATTTGGAAAAACCTTTTATGTACTTCAATCAGTTATCCAATCTCTTTCATAGTCTTTAATAGAGAGAATAAATCCAGATCACTTAATGTTCCATCACATGTCTAATATTTTAGTGTTTTAGATGCTATTTAATCTATTTGCTTCCTGGAAGTTCCAATTGATTATATTCTGTTTTCATCTTCTGCACAAATTGTAAATGTATAGAGAACCTGTACTTCATATAATAGAATGATTATTTCACACAGTAGTCTGGGTTATACGCTTAAAGAATTTGCTTACTTGTGAAATTCCTGTGATGCATCGCAGACTGTAGATTTGCATTTTATGTGCTCTTGCCTACGTTGTTTCTTTCTGTCCTTGCACATAACTAGAAATTTGCCATCTGTGACTTATACAATTTGTTTTTTATTACTAAATTTCCTTTTCTGTTTCTTGTTTCTGAATCAGTGATCTAAAGTGACTGTACTATAAACTCCTGACAGTTTTTTTTTTTTTTTGTAATGCATATGCCTGACACAAGCTTTGATTGCTGATACACCACTTCAAAGGGGCATCCACTTCAAAGAGGTATCTACTTCAAAGATGCTATCTGGAATATACACACTGCCAGCCATATGACCAGGTAAAGAACCAGGTGGCCTTTCCCTATTGAAGCTCCTTTATTTAGAGATCTTTGTTGATTTCAATAACTGACCATTTGGGTCACTTTTTTTTTTTCTTTCCTTGCTTTAAATCCCCACTCTCATGTTTTAAATTCACTAATAAATAGTGAACCCATGCCACCCAGGGCCCCCACCCTCAACCTCAATAAAAGCTGAACCCCAGGTCAGTTCTCAGTTTCTCAGTTTGAGACCTTCCAGTGCTGCCCCAGGTGTGCCATGTAATATCCAGGTCTTGTAAGCAATAAATCTTTTCTTTTCCCAAAGTTTCCTGGTGGTTATTGCTAAAGGGCATCTTGTAATCACAATGAGAACCATAAGGACCTATCCAGCCATAATACTGGTTTTTGATAGACTGAGACCAGCATGAAACAATTGGCATAGTCATCAGGACTCCAAGATCATCTTTGCAACTAACCAAGAGGAATGCCTTTTACCTGCAATTTGCTTACTAACCACCTAACTCAGGTGTGTAACACCATCTGGGGAAGGGACTCTGTCTGCTGAGGTTCTGTCCTGCTGCTATGTGCTTTTGGGTATTGCCTCTGTCATGTGTTACCTGTGGTATCAAACCCAAAGTGTCAGGGTTGCCATGATAATTCAGTGATCTTCTAAGAGCAGTGAGATCAAGGCCATATGGCTTAATGAGGTAATCATACCACTATTTATAAATTAACTTAACTAACTAATTAACTTAATTAATTATAGTTAACTTAATTAACTACTAGTATGCTGACCATGAAGAGCTAAGG
The DNA here is from genome assembly GCF_027580195.1 of Bos mutus. Classification (NCBI taxonomy): domain Eukaryota; kingdom Metazoa; phylum Chordata; class Mammalia; order Artiodactyla; family Bovidae; genus Bos; species Bos mutus. The sequence continues at coordinate 127,273,355 of NC_091618.1, forward strand.
AGGATGGATTGAACCAAAAAGCTTTTGTCACTGGCCAAGGAGAGGCTCTGAGCTAAAGGCATGAAGAAAGAAATCTCACAGTTGAGGGGGATGGGAGCCCTCCAACTGTGAACCCTGAGTCAATGGGTCATAGCTGGACTATCCTAACCCAGGAGAATAAAACAGCCTCTCAAGGAGACCAGAGGCATCATCAGAGGGAAAATACAAAGAAGTCTATTGTCAATTCCCTCACACCTGTCATTCTTCATTCCCTGACCAAATGGGATATTGTGGGTCCAATATCTGGTATGATATTGCTAAAAAAGAAAAATAATAATGGACAAATATAAACGTCATGAATATCTGGTGACAGTACATCTGAAGAACCCAGAGGTGGTACAGCAAATCCTTGATAAATGAAAAACCCCAAAGAAGCTTCCAGAGGCATGCATTCCAAAATGCCAACTCTGAATTACACACCAGAAAGCCAGGGGCTTTCCCTAGACACCATGTGTGTGCTGTACAAGTGGAGGTAGATTCCAGTCCAAGAGAGATTGATCAGGATGCTCTGGAAAGGAAATGACCACCTATGGAGAGGGCTTGCAGTGGTGTCGTCCAAACTTTCAGGTAATTATTTTGCTTTTCTTGCTCTTTCATCCTAAAGTAAAGCTGGTTATTTCAGAATGAGAAAGAAGTAAATAAAGGACAAAATGGTGAGAGAGTTGAGAAGAGAGAAAAAAGAACTTTGCCTTGTATAACCAGGCTGGCTAAAATTGAATTATCATAAAAGTTTTTATTTATAAGCTTTAGTATCAAAATATACTTAATGTAATTTTGTCTCATCTGCCAAAAGGACAAAGTGTTTTGGAGAACAGGTCTGCTCTAATAAGAGACTGTTAAAGATATTTCTTTGACTTTTAAGTGATCTGGCTAGAAAGTAATGATTTTGAATTTTATAAAAGTAATTTTGTGCTTCATGTTGTCTTAATCAGGTCCTTGATTACTTAAGAAAACTGAGCTTTCTTAACATGAAAAGAATTGTTTTTGCTTACAACTATGTAACTTCCTGTATTTGACTTTAAAATCCTGTACTGCTTTGGTTAAGTGGATAATTCAGTATTGTTTCATAATAATAGGTGATCTTATTTAATCATGTGTACATAACCTTTTAACATTTTTGATGGATTTCCCAAAATCAAATTCTGAATGAAGTCTTTTAACCTTGAAGTAACTCTAGGATTTCCAGAGGACCCTTTGACCATCTCAAAAGATTTATTCTCTCTCCTCATAGATGAGAAACATTAATGGTAAAGAACCTGTTGCCAATGCAGGAGATGTAAGAGATTTTGGTTCGATTCTGGGTTGGGAAGATCCCTTGGAGGAGGGCATGGCAACCCACTCCATTATCCTTGCCTAGAGAATCCCATGGACAGAGGAGCCTGGCGGGCTGCAGTCATAGGGCTGCAAAGAGTCAGACACGACTGAAGAGACCTAGTACGCCAGCACACACAGGCTTATTTGACATGCTAAGTTACATGGGAAGCACTGGCAAATAACAAATGGTGCTAAACTTTCCTTATGTATATATGTTATGGATAAAATTGTTCCAGAGATTTTATAAAATAAGAAAAATCTGATATGTAATATTAAGAGTCATAATTCCAGTTTTCATTTTGAAATGTCCTATGTTCAGAGAAATAACCAAATTCCCTTATCAATTACATATAGTGAACTCTTATCAAATCTTTAACCATAGGCATTTTAAAGTCCTTTGGCATTTATAGATAGTTTTGTTTTATTCTGATACTTTTGCAAAGTGCTTCCTCTTCAAGGAGATTCATGGAAAGGACCTGACAAATACAGGTTTCTGCTAACTTTCAGATCATACGATCAGATCAGAACTCTAAGAAAAAATAGATTTATAAAATAGCTAACAAAAGATCAAGATTAAAATTGATTATATAGGACTGAATGAATTGATGAATGTGATTATAATTTTTTTATGACTTTTTGTCTGAAACACTGCTGGCTCTTTAATCTTTTGTTTTCCAGATTTAAGGAAACTTTCTCTCTTAAACTAACTATAAATAAGTGTTAATCACTCAGTCGTGCCCAACTCTTTGCGACCCCATGGACTGAAGCCCACCAGGCTCCTGTGTCCATGAGATTTTCCAGGCAAGGATACTGGAGTGGGTGAGCCATTTCCTTCTCCAGGGGATCTTCCCAACCCAGGGATCGAACCCGGGTCTCCTGTACTGCAGGCAGATTCTTTACTGACTGAGCTACAAGGGAAGCCCAAGCTAACTATGACTTACAGCAATTTGTTAAAATATACCTTTATGAGCAAAAATCAATTTCTTTTTCTCTTGATTTGATCCCTCCAGAATTCTGAAACTCTCAAACTACAATTGTCCATTCCCCAAAACTATGCAAGCTGAAGTAGTGTAACAATATAAACTTCAGAGAAATCACCACAATAGCTCATGGACAATCTTTGTGCCTGTTGCTACGTGGCCACTCAGAAAGACTACCACAGACATTTAAGCTGAAAACCAAGAACATCTTTCAGATTTCAACTGCCTGCACTCACTCCCTCTGAAGAGGCTTCAAACTAGACATCTAGAAATTTCAGCTGGCCACTCTGGGGACTCAGACTGGGCTTAGAGTCCGCTCCAGAAGTTTTTTTGTTGTTGTTTGTTTCTTTTGTTTTTACAGTGCATGCATGTATTCTAAATTGTGTTGTGTGTGACTCTTTGTGACCCCATGGACTGTAGCCCACCAGGATCCTCTGTCCATGGGATTCTCCAGGCAAGAATACTGGAGTGGGTTCTCATGCCCTTTTCCGGGGGATCTTCCCAACAAAGGGATGGAACCCCGTCTCCTGTGTCTCCTGCATTGCAGAAGGATTCTTTACCACTAATGCCTCCCTGGAAGCCCTGTGTTTCTATAGAAATGCTTTTTATTAAGTAACCTGATGCAAACAGGCACCATATAGACATAAATTTGGGAGCCTACCTGCAATACCACCACCTGCAATAAGACACAACCCTTTAACTAAACTGACCCATCCTCAGGACTAAGAGACTGATTTGATAAGATATGGAACATCTACTAACTCAGGTCAGATTTAAACCAACTTATACTAGATGACCCAAGATGTTAAAATACTTCACAACATACCCAAATCTTTGAGGATATTCCCAAGCTGGTCCTCAAGATCATATTTTGATGACTGGACTCTTTCAAATCTGAGACAATGTTATAGACTAACATATTAAAGTATTGCACAGTTAGTATAAATTTGCTACTATAACCCTATGCAGATATGCATTTTCTGGGTTACAACAAAGCCCCATCCTTAAATTTCAGCATATCAGGTATCATATTGGTTCTTTCTTTGTATTAATTCTGAAAGTGAAAGTGAAGTCGCTCAGTCGTTTCCGACTCTTTGCGACCCATAGACTGTAGCCTACCAGGCTCCTTTGGCCATGGGATTTTCCAGGCAATAGTACTGGAGTGGATTGCCATTTCCTTCTCCAGGGGATCTTCCCGACCCAGGGCTCGAACCCAGGTCTCCCACATTGTAGACAGACGCTTTACCGTCTGAGCCACGAGGGAAGTCCTTGTATTAATTCTGCTTACCTCTAATTCCTTATCTGCCTAGTCCTGCAGCAGGCCATGCATAAAATACAGAAGCAGTCAGGACCATTTCACTTTAACATTACACCATTCAGGCTGAGTCCAGGAGGGAACTGGAAGTACCCTCATCTATTTCCAGAATGAAATGCCATGACTTCCCTTACTGGAAATGTTAAGCCATCCCATGGAGTAACATTAGGATCAAAAAGAGATGATTATCCATTTTAAAGATTATCCTGTTTTTCCTAGTTAGTATTAAAACAAAAATCTAATATTTAAATTAGGGAAAAAAAAGAGCTCTTTAATGTAAATATTTCCCCAGAGAAAACCACCATAATTTACTTGGGTAGAAGGGAGAAGAGAGATAGAAAAGGAAAATGAGTACATTGAAATTTGTGTGGGGCACAAGTAATTTGGACTCTGGCCATGGACAACATTAGTAATTGTTCTACTATTCTGAGAGAGAGGCAGGATGAAGCTAGGGTTGAAAACAATTCAGGATTGACCAGAGATGAGAACACTAATTCCAATTTGAGTGCAGGACAGGATTCAGAAACACTAGAAAGCTTTGTGTTAATTAACTTGTGTCTAGGAACCACCAGATCAAAAGTTGGCAACTCTGGATTAAATATCATAACAGCTGGGATGAGGAAACTCTTCACAGAAGGCCACCCTAAAAGTCAGAAATGGAAAAATGCTAGAGGAATAAACACAGTGAAATTCCTCAGGAAAACATATCTAGCCACTGAGTGGGTATTATCTTTATATTGTACTTGGTATTTTTTCTTTCCTTGAAATTAAGGCTTTCTTTCCTTTCAAAAAATAAAATGAAGTGTTGGAATCAAAGAGAAAATCAAGTCATATATGGGATTTAACTAAAAAATTGTTTTAATTAGAAGAATTTATTATAAAACTGACCTAATATAGCCAATGTAGATTGAAAAAAATAAAAACTGATGAAATATCCAAATTAAAACGTTAGAAAAAAAAAGTAAGCCAAAAAAGGAAAAAGAGAATACTAATCAATGAATGTTGAAATAATTAAACAGAAAACAGTACAAAGTTGCTTAAACCAATTGGTCAAAAGCTTTTTAAAAATGTCAATTAGATAAACTTTGAACAAACCTGACGAAAAAACTATAAGAGACAGCACAATTATGCAATACTTATATTGATAAAATAGATATAAGTTTAGAAAAAAGAGGATACAGAATGAAGGAATTGTAAAATATTATGAGCAATACTATGGCAATAACTTAGAAAACCTAGAAAAAACAGATGGTTTCCTATCAAAATTTGAACTATCAAGAATGACTTCAAAAACATTGAAAGCAATCACTGAATAATAAACAATTACAGAAACCACCTGGAAAGATACCCAGAACTCTCCCATTAAGAGAGCTGTAAGATACTTATTATCCTATAGTTGAGCGCTTATTAAACATTAAAGCTCTATGTAATATGAAGTGTGCTGGGCTGTGCTCAGTCATGTCCAACTCTGTGGCCCCATGGACTGTAGCCCGCCAAGCTCCTCTGCCCATGGAAGTTTCCAGGGAGGAATACTGGAGTGGGGTACAATTTCCTACTCCAGGGGATCGAACCCACATCTGTTGCATCTCCTGCACTGGCAGGTGGATTCTTTACCACTAGTGCCACTGGGAAGCCCAATGTGAAGTATTTTAGATCACAGAAAAATGGAACTTTTCTCAAGTCATTTAATGCATTTGTCAAAACCTTAATATTGTAACATGATAAACTCTAGAACAATTCACTTAGCATTATTAATTTTCTAAATACTTTGTTCAGAAAAATAAACTCCCATAATGTGAAGAGAATAATACCAGAAACAGAAAGGATTTAGATAAAAATATAAATTTTGTTCAAAATTAAGGCATCAGTCTTAAGTAATTACATATACATATTAAAAAGGAAAAACTGTATGACAAAAAGTATTTGCTAAAATTGTTTTCATTCAGATTCCACAATAATTTGATTTTACCTTAGATTTTGAATAGGCTTTTATGGTTCCAAAGAATTATACCTAGTAAAATTATAAAGAACTGGAAGATGAGCTTCTGTTCTTGATTTACTAGATACTAAATTTGAGTATGAAAACATTGTATGCAAAAGAAAGTACATTGTCATATTAAGGCACACAGCATCTTGTGAAATATATAAAAAGTAGTTTTGGAAGAGATATAAACCCTATAAAGGAACTACTATAGTATTTTAAGAGAAATATTTTAGTTCAGTGGGAAATAGATTATTTAATAAATGTTTTTGATGGGGTCTATTAATTATCTGACAGAAGAAAAACCAAATTCTTACTTCTTTATTTAAAAATCAGTAGCAATGAAGAAAATATTTAAATGTAAAGAAAAGGAATACATATTTTGCAGGAATAATAGTAGAAAAATGGAAAATTTTGTTTTTGTTGTTGTTGCATGCCAAGGAATACCATAAAGTAGATAGAGACAGATAAATAATACACTAAACAAGTGTATGCTAACAATCTATAAAAAATTAATATTGCAAATGCTCCTGAAAACTGATTTTTTTTTTTTTAAGACAAATATCAAGCTATACAAATGGTAGTTGTTGTAGACATGGTTAATATCCATCAAATATTCACCAAATACAGCCTGCCTGCACTTCCCAGCCCTATTGAAAGTTAAATTGATGCTATGGGACTAGCCAGTGTAAGAAGTGACTAAAGCTGCAATGAGCTGATAGGCCTCTTTTATAATTCTATGCTTCATTGGAAGCTCCCTTGGAACAAATATTGCAGGTGGTTCAAATAAAAACATTGAAGAATAATTTTAGTTTGAGTCCCTTGAGTGACTGTGGATTTAGCCTTGCTGCTAATCCACTTTGAGCATGTAACATGATTGAGGAATAAAATTCTTCTGTGCCATACCATCAAAGTTTCTGGATTAATATATTACCTCACATATCCTAGATTATCTTGACTGATATAGAAGGAAATCTACAGAAGACATATAACAACAAAAACCTATATCATGAAAAATATTTTCAACTTCACTCCAAGGAATGCAAATTAAAGCAATAAATAAATAATATTTTTGTCTTCAGATCTACCAAACATTTAAAGTTTGGTAGTATCCAGTGCTATAACATGACAGGGGAAACTTACTTCTTTTTAATTTTCTTACAAGGCTTGTTACAATTTTTAAAAATGTAATCTGTAATATCATTTAAACAAAAGATTTATAATCCTTAACCTAGCATTCCAAGTTTTTAAAATGTTTCTTCAGAATATCATATAAAAATAACAGCAATAGTAAATAAATATACACATATACAAAGATATTCCTTGTAAGCAGCATGACTGCAATATAAAACTAAAAAGTAAAAAAAAAGTGAAAATCAATCAACAGAAGAAAGACTGAACAAACCTTCTGATCTGAAGAATAGTTAATTCATTTAAAATAGTTTTTTTTTTTTTAACATTGCAATGTACTATTTGTGATTTGTATTTTGGTAAAAGAAATGAATAACTTCTACATGTGCATGTATTTAATATAGTCATATGAATATATAGTATTGAAGGATACACAAAAGACTTTTGAAATTTACTAATTCAAGTTTGAGGGAAAGGAAAGTATGATTGGAGATTATTAAAGTTATTTTAAAATAATTTTGCCTTGCTGACTCAGTGAAACTATGAGCCATGACATTTAGGGCTACCCAAGATAGACTGGCCATGGTGGAGGGTTCTAACAAAATGTGGTCCACTGGAGAAGGGAATGGCAAACCACTTCAGCATTCTTGCCTTGAGAACCCCATAAATAGTCTGCAAAAAGATATGACACTGAAAGATGAACTCCCCAGATGGGTAGGTGCCCAATATGCTACTGGAGAAGAGAAAAGATCCAGAAGGAATGAAGAGGCTGAGCCAAAGTGGAAACAATGCCCACTTGTGGATGTGTCTGGTGGTGAAAGTGAAGTCTGATGCTGTAAAGAAGAGTATTGCACAGGAACCTGGAATGTTAGGTTCATGAATCAAGGTAAATTGGAAGTGTTCAAACAGGAGATGGCAAGAGTGAATATCGACATTTTAGGAATCAGTGAACCAAAATGGACCTGAATGGGCGAATTTAATTCAGATCACCATTATATCTACTACTGTGGGCAAGAATCCCTTAGAAGAAATGGAATAGCACTCACAATCAACAAAAGAGTCTAAAATACAATCCTTGAGTGAAATCTCACAAAGACAGAATGATTTTGGTTCATTTCCAAGACAAAGCATTCAATATCATAGTAATCCAAGTCTATGCCATTACCACTAATGCCAAAGATGCTAACGTTGAATGGTTCAATAGAGACCTTCTAGAACTGACACCAAAAAGAGATGTCCTTTTCTTCATAGGGCACTGGAATCAAAAGTAGGAAGTCAAAAGATGCCTGGAGTACAGGCATTTTGGCCCTGGAGTCCAAAATGAAGTAGGGCAAAGCCTAACAGAGTTTGGCTAAGAGAACACACTGGTCATAGAAAACACCTTCTTCCAACAACACAAGAGATGATTCTACACGTGGACATCACCAGATGGTCAACTGAAATCAGATTGATTATATTGTTTGTGGCCAAAGATGGAAAAGCTCTGTAAAGTCAACAAAAACAGGACTGGGAGCTGACTATGGCTCAGACCATGAACTCCTTATTGCAAAATGGAACTTAAATTGAAAAAAGTAGGAAAAACCACTATGCCATTCAGGTATGACCTAAATGAAATCCCTTATGATTATACAGTGGAAGTGACAAATATATCCAAGGAATTAGATCTGATAGACAGAGTGCCTGAAAAACTATGGATGGAGGTTTGTAACTTTGTACGGGAGGCTGTGATCAAAACCATCCCCAAAAGAAAGGCAAATATTTGTCTGAGGAGGCCTTACAAATAGCTGAGAAAAGAAATGTGAAAGACAAAGGATAAAAGGAAAAATATACCCATCTAAATTCACAGTTCCAATGAATGGCAAGGAGATATAAGAAAGCCTTCCTAAGTATTCAATGCAAAGAAATAGAGGAATACAATAGAATGGGAAAGACTAGAGATCTCTTCAAGGAAATTAGAGATACCAAGGGAACATTTCATGCAAAGATGGGCACAGTAAAGGACAGAAACTGTGTGGACCTAACAGAAACAGAGATATTAAGGAGAGGTGGCAGGAATACACAGATCTTCTGTGTACACTTACAAAATAGATCTTCATGACTCAGATCAACAATGATGGTGTGATCACTCACCTTGAGCCAGACATCCTGGAATGTGAAGTCAAGTGGACAATAGGAAGCATCACTACAAACAAAGCTAGTGGAGGTGATGAAATTCCAGTTGAGCTATTTCAAATCCTAAAAGATGATGCTGTGAAAGTGCTGCACTCAATATGCCAGCAAATTTGGAAAACTCAGCAGTGGCCACAGGACTGGAAATGGTGTTTTCATTCCATCCCCCTAAAGAAAAGGCCAAAGAATTTCAAACTACTGCACAATTCCACTCATTTCACAGGCTAGTAAAGTAATGCTCAAAGTTCTTCAAGCTAGGGTTCAGTAGTACATGAACCAAGAACTTCCAGATGCTCAAGGTGGATTTGGAAAAGGCAGAGGAACCAGAGATCAAATTTACAACATCTCTGGATCATAAATAAAGAAGAGAATTCCAGAAAAATATCTACTTCTGCTTCACTGACTATGCTAAAGCCTTTGAATGTGTGGATCACAACAAACTGTGGAAAATTCTTACAAACCACTCTGCAGAACAGTATGGAGATCCCTTGAAAAACTAGGAATAGAACTACCATATGACGGAACAATCCCACTACTGGGCATATAGAAATCCATAATTGAAAGAGACACATGTATTACAAGGTTCATTGCAGCACTTTCTACAATAGCTAGGACATGGAATCAACTTAGATATCCATCAACAGATGAATGGATACAGAAATTGTGGTGCATAAATACAAGGAATGTTACTCAGCTCTAAAAAAAATTGCATTTGAGTCAGTCCTAATGAGGTGGATGAACCTAGAGCCAATTATACGGAGTGCAATAAGTCAGAAAGAGAAAGACAAATATCAGCTATTAATAGTTGCATCAAATTACATTCCCACCAAAATTATCAGGTTTCTTCACCCTTTATATTATATATTTCAACACCTTACCTGTTCTCAAGATGCTTTCAGTCATCAATGGCTCTCTTAAAACAAGGCAGCAAGGACCTAAGACTGTACTCTAGGTGCAGTCTACCAGCTGGAGCTCAGTTGGCAAATTTCCTCCTTTAGTTTTCAAGTAAAACAGAATAACAACAGAAATTGAGGCAGACTAAATAAAAATCTCTTCACAAACAGGTTATATTGAATCTGTGTACAACTAAGAATCTAACATTTATTATCAAATTCTACCTTATAGTAGAATTTTGTAATTGATGTGATACTTTGTATGTACCTTGTTAGTTTTATACTGGACAGTCTATTTTTTTCAGCCTATCATTATTGCATTAAGTTATATTTTTTCAGGATCCATTCCATTAACTTTTCCACTGTGCTTTTAGAAATGGTGGATTATAAATTCAAGTTTTCAATGTCAATGATACTGATGAAAATAACGAATAATACAATAACAAGGACAGAGCCAAGTAACATGACTGTGAAGTCCTTCTCATTCCAAACACATACAACACCTAACTTTTGCAATTAAAGTCATATAGATACACAGTCATCATATTACTCAATATTCATTACTTAACATATCAGTAAGAATTATGAATAATGCTATTCAATATCTTGGTGACAATCTATCATTCAGTAAAAGACTTTCATTCAGTGAATAAGATTAATCTTGAAATTATATTATTGTTTGACTTTTTAAAATTAATAAATTTTAGGAGAGTTTAGATTTACAGATAAAATGAGAAAATAGTTCAGAGAGTTTCCATATCACCCCTCACAAACAATTTCCATTATTATTAACATCGTACATTAGTGTGGTATGTTTGTTGCACTTCATGAATCAATAATGATTCATTATTATTAATCACGCTGTGGTTTACATTAAGCTTCACAATTGTACACTTCTACAGGTTTTGAAAATGCATCATGCCTAGAGCACACCATTACAATATCATACAGGATTGTTTCACTGCCCTAAAGATCCTCAGTGTTTCAACTATTCATCCCTCCCATCTGCCACCCCTCTCTGATAAGCACTGAGCTTCTAAATCTCTCTACAGTTTTGTTTTTTCCAGATGTCATTATAATTAGAATTATAGAGTACAAAGTCTTTTTAGACTGGTTTCCTTTTCTTGGAAAAATGCATTTAACTTTCCTCTGTGACTTTTTGTGACTTGAGAGCTCATCTTTTTATGGCTAGATAGCATCTAGTTGTATGGATATACCATTGTTCACCCATTCACCTACAGAAAAGCAATTTAATTGCTTCTAGTTTTGAGTGATTATGAATAATCACTATAAATATTTGTGTGCATATTTTTGTGTGGACATACGGTTTCAATTTATATGAGTAAATACCAAGGAGCACAATTGCTGGAACATAAAGACACAGTGCTTAGCCTTGTAAGAAACTGCCAAACTTTGGCAGCAAAACGGATGTAAAATTTTATATTCCCAACAACAATGAATGAGAATGCTTGCCCTCTGTACTTGCCAGTATTTGGTATAATCACTTAAGAATTTTTTTTACCCCTTCTAATAAGTGCTTAGTAGTATATCACTGTTGATGTCAACCGTAATCCACTTTTGACATATGGTACAAAATTCTTTGTGTATTATGGATACAAATCCTTTATTAGACATATTTTGCTAGTATTTTCTCTCAATATATGACTTAGCCTTTCATTCTCTAATAAATGACTGGTTTTTATTTTCATCCAATGATGTTTTTATATGGACACATTCTTAGAACATGTAAAAAGTGTGCAGGTTAATATTCAATAACTTTTTCTTTTCCTCATGTGGCAAATCTAAATATTCCTTGAATAAATCTGAGCTGTCACTGGATGTCACTGTTGCTTTACCAGACATGACTGTTTTGTTCAAAAAGGCAATGTTTAAAATATTTTCTAAATAAACACTTTATTACGAGAAGAAAAAATCCACACCTTAAGTACTTGTCATCTATGTTTAGCCCCAAGCCTCATAAGATTTAAAAAATTAAGAAAATGTTTTGTTTTTTAATTTATAAGATATAAGTTTCTCCCTAAACCTATAGACTATGCTTCAGATATTACAAAAAATTCATTAGGAAGACAGTACAGAACCAAAAGACATCATTTGAACAATAATTTACAATTGGAATTCCAACAAGGATTGGTAGCTTGCCCTATTTATATATTTTCCTTTAATAATTGAAACTATTTCATGAGTTTTTAATTTTTTGCTGGATGCATAGAAATAGCCAAATAAAATTGTTTGAAACAATTGCTAATTTTTAAGAAAAACATTAGTATGGATACTACAATGAAATCAATGAATTACAGTGAAGTAACATTGATCAGTTACAAAAATAAACCATTTTTCAATTTATCTTTTGACAATACAAATCAGTTATTAACCCTATCAGTATAACCACATAAAGACTGATTCTTCAATATTCTGATTGTCTAGGTTATATTTGCATTTGGTTTTTGTAAAAACAAAGATCATAATAAAAAAAAGCTAAATTATACAAAAGTAAAAATATTGCCTTTGGAAGATTTCATTAACCCAAAATTAGATTTTGCTTCAGTTTAAAAAAAAAAAATGTTTATAAAAATAAAATCTATTCATTAAGACATGTCTCTACTAACTTCTCTGAACATTTATTGATAGCCAACACTCTTAATGCTGAGAGAATCAATTCAATCTTAATACTGAGAGAGTCAATTCCTAAGCAGGTTGATAAGAAGTCTGTGGTCCCCAAGGAGGAGATAGGGGTCTGGGGCTCTCGAAGTGGAGATAAAGGTCTGGAATTCTCAAGAAAGAGGAAAGGACAAACATCTTTTTTTTTTTTTTTCTCTACATTCCTTAGTCTTAGTCACGTAAAATGTTTTTTTCTTTAAGCCCAGAACTGATGAGTATTCAACAAACAACTCAGTTTAAACTCTGTACTAAGGATTATATAACAGCAATGTATCCTGCTTGAGGACAGTTTCTCCTTCCCAAAAACCTTCTGGCTAATCCTGTTATCTTAAAATGGAAATTATGGGAGTGGATCTAGTAAGATCTTTACAATCTTGAGACATTCTTTAGATTTACTGTAATAACCCATTAAAAATGTATATAACTCCCTTGCTAACACCAGCGAGGGGGGCACTCTCCATCCCCCTTCTGATGACTATGTCAGAAGCTTTCTCAGTCCCCTTTTCACTTTAATAAAATTCTGCTACACAAAAGCTCTTGAGTGATCAAGCGTGGTCCCTGGTCCTGAAGCTAGATCTTCTTTGGAGATCATGAATCCTACACTGTTCTCTGTAAACAATCAATGTTTTATATATTTACCTACATTTTATTCTCATAATAGCTCCATGAGTTAATATTTAGTATGATTTCAATTGAGAATAATGGTGATCCTTCCATCTAATTTAAACAGAGAGGGATCTAATACAGAGAATTACAAAACCATGTTGTAGTTGCTGACAAACCTGTGAAAATGGCTAGGGGATCAGTTATTACTTCAACTCCTAAGAATCACTTCCAGCAAAACACCACAGAACCAGCCCACTGAGGGTTCCATCTGTAACAAACAGAAATCTGGGAAATCGGGCCACTGATTTTATAGTCACATTACTTTTGTCAGTCTTGGAGCTGCAGAATGTTTGGGCTTCCCTGGTAGCTTGGATGGTAAAGCGTCTGCCTACAATGCGGGAGACTGGGTTCGATCCCTGGATCGGGAAGATCACCTGGAGAAGGAAATGGCAACCCGTTCCAGTATTCATGCCTGGAAAATCCCATGGACCGAGGAGCCTGGTGGGCTACAGTCCATCGGGTCCCAAAGAGTTGGACATGACTGAGTGACTTCACTTCACTTCACTCCTTCATGATCCCACTACCTTAGCTGGAGACTAGGAATCAAAAAATTGCTGACCAACAGTTGGCTTCTACTAAATCTATTTAAGAGAGAAAAAAAAAAAAAAATAGTTGCAAGGAATCCAGGAAATGTAACCTTTTAAATTTCCTGCCTCTGTACATTAGACAGGAATTGGAATGTATATTGACTAAGCCAAAGTAGGAATCAGAGGTAGAGGTGTTGTAATTTGTAAAGGTGACATAGTTAATTAATACCTTGTAATTTAAACACAGGGCTTCCCTCATAGCCCAGTTGGTAAAGAATTTGCCTGCAATTGCAGAAGACCCAGATTTGATTCCTGGGTCGGGAAGATCTGATGGAAAAGGGATAGGCTACCCACTCCAATATTCTTGGACTTCTCTTATGGCTCAGCTGGTAAAGAATCCACCTGCGATGAGGGAGACCTGGGTTCGATCACTATGTTGGGGAGATCCTCTGAACAAGGGAAAGGCTACCTTCTCCAGTATTCTGGCCTGGAAAGTTCCATGGACTGTATAGTCCAGGGGTCGCAAAGAGTCAGACACGACTGAGCAACTTTCACAATTTAAACACATGTTCCTATCACTTTTACTCTTGCAAAGAGTATTTTCAATTGGAGAAAACTTGAATGAAAACCACCAGGTTTCTAAAGAGAGGAGAAGTTACAAGATAGTAAAAAAGTATGCGTGTGTGCAAAGTTGCTTCAGTCATGTTCAGTTTTTGCGACCCTACAGACTATAGCCCACCATGTTTCTCAGTCCATACAATTCTCCAGGCAAGAATACTGAAGTGGGTTACCATTTCCTTATAAAAATTGACAAATAATTATTTTCTTCATTTGTAGATGATTAATTACTGTGATATTGATAATAACTATAACCTCCTACTTTCAAAACTAGATGGCACCGGGGAAATGCCTCAAAACAACAATATTTACGCATAAACTTTGTGCATCAGGAAGCTTTTATAAGCCTCTATCCTACTCCATCAGGGGGCAGACAGACTGAAAACCACAATCACAGAAAACTAACCAATCTGGTCACATGGACAACAGCCTTGTCTACCTCAATGAAACTATGAGCCATGCCATGTAGGGCCACTCAAGACAGATGGCTCATGGTGGAAAGTTCTGACAAAGCTCAGTCCACTGGAGAACAAAATAGCAAACCACTTCTGTACTCTTGCCTTGAGAACCCCATAAACAGTATGAAAAGGCAAAAAGATAGGACACTGAAAGATGAACTCCCCAGGTTGGTAGGTGCCCAATATGTTACTGGAGATCAGTGGAGAAATAACTCCAGAAAGAATGAAGAGACACAGACAAAGCAAAAACAACACCCAGTTGTGGATGTGATCAAAGTAAAGTGTGATGGAAGTAAAGTCTGATCCTGTAAAGAAGAATATTGCATAGGAACCTGGAATATTAAGTCCATGAATCAAGGTAAATTGGAAGTGGTCAAACAGGAGATGGTAAGAGTGAACACTGACATTTTAGGAATCAGCAAACTAAAATGGACTGGAATGGGTGAATTTAACTGAGATGACCATTATATCTACTATTGTGGCCAAGAATCCCTTAAAGAAATGGAGTAGCTGTCATAGTCAACAAAGAGTCAGAAATGCAGTACTCGGATGCAATCTCAAAATTGACAGAATGATCTCTGTTCGTTTCCAAGGCAAACCATTCATTATCACAGTAATCAAGTCTATGCCCTAACCAGTAATGCTGAAGAAGCTGAACAATTCTATGAAGAACTACAAGACCTTCTAGAACTAACACCCAAAAAACATGTCCTTTTCATTGTAGGGGACTAGAATGCAAAAGTAGGAAGTCAAGAAATACCTGGAGTAAAAGGTAAATTTGTCTGGGTTGTACAGAATGAAGCGGGCCAAAGGCTAATATAGTTCTGCCAAGAGAATCCACTGGTCACAGCAAACACCCTCTTCCAACAACACAAGAGACAACTATACACATGGACATCACCAGATTGTTAATACCAAAACCAGATGGATTATATTATTTGCAGCCAAAGATGAAGAAGCTCTATACAGTCAGCAAAAACAAGACCAGGAGCTGACTGTGACTCATATCATGAACTCCATATTGCCAAATTCAAATTTAAATGGAAGAAAGTAGGGAAAACCACTAGACCACTCATGTATGACCTAAATCAAATTCCTTACGATTATATAGTGGAAGTGACAAATAGATTCAATGGATTAGATCTGATAGACTGACTGAAGAACTATGGATGGAGGCTCATGACATTGTGCAGGAAACAGGGATCAAGACCATCCCCAAGAAAAAGAAGTGCAAAACAGCAAATGGCTCTCTGAGGAGGCCTTACAAATAGCTGTGAAAAGAGAAGTGAAAAGCTAAGGAGAAAAGGAAAGATACACCCATTGGAATGCAGAGTTTCAAAGAATAGCAAGGAGAGATAAGAAAGCCTTCCTCAGTGACCAGTGCTAAGAAATAGAGGAAAACAATAGAATGGGAAAGACTAGAGATCTATTTAAGAAAATTAGAGATACCAAGGAACATTTCATGCAAAGATGGGCACAATAAAGGACAGAAATGGTATGGACCTAACAGAAGCAGAAGATATTACAAAGAGGTGGTAATAATACTCAGAAAACTATACAAAAAAGAACTTCACGACCCAGATAATCATGATGATATGATCACTAACCTTGAGTCAGACATCCTGGAATACAAAGACAAGTGGGCCTTAGGAAGCATCACTATGAACAAAACTAGTGGAGGAGATGGAATTCCAGTTGAGCTCTTTCAAATCCTAAAAGATGATGCTGTGAAAGTGCTGCACTCAATATGCCAGCAAATTTGGAAAACTCAGCAGTGGCCACAGGACTGGAAAAGATCAGTTTTCATTCCAATCCCAAAGAAAGGCAATGCCAAAGAATGCTCAAATTACTGTACAATTGCACTCATCTCACAGGCTAATAAAGTACTGCTCGAAATTCTCCAAGCCAGGCTTCAACAGTATGTGAACCATGCAATTACAGATGTTCTAGCTGGATTTAGAAAAGGCAGAGGAACAAGAAATCAAATTTCCAACATCTGTTGGTTCATTTAAAAAGCAAGAGAGTTCCAGAAAAACATTACTTCTGCTTTACTGACTATGCCAAAGCCTTTGACTGTGTGGATCACAGCAAACTGTAGAAAATTCTGAAAGAGATGGGAAAATCAGACCACCTGACCTGCCTTTCAGAAACCTGTATGCAGGTCAGGAAGCAACAGTTAGAACTGAACATGGAACAACAGACTGGTTCCAAATAGGAAAAGGAGTATGTCAAGGCTGTATATTGTCACCCTGCTTATTTAACTTATATGCAGAGTACATCTTGAGAAATGCTTGGCTAGATGAAGCATAAGCTGGAATAAAGATTGCTGGGAGAAATATCAATAACCTCATACATGCAGATGACACCACCCTTAAAGCAGAAAGCAAAGAAAAACTAAAGAGCCTCTTGATTAAACTGAAGGAGGAGAGTGAAAAAGTTGGCTTAAAGCTCAACATTCAGAAAACTAAGATCATGGCATCTCATACTATCACTTCATGGCAAATAGATGGGGAAACAGTGGAAACAGTGACAGACTATTTTTGGGGGGCTCCAAAATCACTGCAGATGGTGATTGCAGCCATGAAATTAAAAGATGCTTGCTCCTTGGAAGAAAAGTTATGAACAACCTAGAGTGCATATTGAAAAGCAGAGACATTGCTTTGGCAACAAAGGTCCATTTGTCAAAGCTATGGTTTTTCCAATAGTCATGTATGGATGTGAGAGTTGGACTGTAAAGAAAGCTGAGTACTGAAAAATTGATGCTTTTGAACTGTGATGTTGAAGACTCTTGCCAGTCTCTTGGGCTGCAAGGAGATCCAACCAGTCCATCCTAAAGGAAATCAATACTGAATATTCATTGGAAGGACTGATGCTGAAGCTGAAACTCCAATACTTTGGCCACCCGATGAGAAGAACTGACTCATTGGAAAAGACCCAATTCTAGGAAAGATTGAACATGGGAGGAGAAGGGGACAACAGAGCATGAGATGGTTGGATGGCATCACTGAATTAAGGGACATGAGTTTGGGTAAACTCAGGGAGTTGGTGATGGACAGGGAGGCCTGATGTGCTGCAATCCATGGGGCCACAAAGAGTCAGACACAACTGAGTGACTGAACTTTACTGAACTGAATGCATAAAATATGTGATTGCCTAGAATTAAAATATTTATGAGATTTTAGAAAATAATTTTGAGTATTGCTTGCATTGCTATTTTCCAGTAGTTGAAAATCTACAAAATAAGTGCTTTATCTCCCTTTCTCCTCTGACTCTTTCTTCGAGAGCCTTCTGGTGTGGGTGCCTGAAGTCCAGTCATCTCTGCTCCCTTTCTCTAGCATTCTCTCTCCATGTGATTTCAGTTAGAATATCAAAATATAGTATATTTTGATGCTTGATTTGTGTATTTTATTTAAAAACAATAATTTACCAACGCATCT
Source organism: Bos mutus (assembly GCF_027580195.1). Taxonomy (NCBI): domain Eukaryota; kingdom Metazoa; phylum Chordata; class Mammalia; order Artiodactyla; family Bovidae; genus Bos; species Bos mutus. The sequence goes on from NC_091618.1 coordinate 127,291,562, forward strand.
ATAAAAAATTGCTGACCAAAAATTAAGATATTTATTTCATTAACTCTGCTAAAATTGATAATGTCTATTTTAGTTTGATCTCTGAGGAAGTCAATGTTATTTATTTATCAATATTTTGAGAAACTTAGAAAACAGTAGAAAGTTACAATTCAGTTTTACACAGTCTAGTATATCAAGTAGTAGCTGATATTAAATTCTATTTATATCTCCATATCTATGCCTATATTTATATATATATATTTGCCTTGCATTATACTTGCACTGATATTTTCAGTTTGCACCATATCTTGCTTTTTCAATGTCACAATTACTATCTTACTTTCTTCTTAATAATTATTAGCTCCACCCACCCAGAATGTAGTATAATAGAAGGAGTTATTGTAGGGCTTAATAATTTTTAGAGTTTACTCAATTTTAAAGATGTAGTGCATAACAGAATTGACTTGAAGCTTCTTGCTATTAGAACAATAAGTGTCTATTTCAAAGATATGATAAAGAAAAAATATTTTGGTTCAAGATAAAAAATTCGCAAGTTCTAGTTTCAGTAGGGCATACACCAATTTAAAGGGAAAATAAACATGCTTTGGTTTAAAATTTCTAAAACATCACAGTATTAAATAAAATTGCATAACTTCCTTTATATTATTGTTTTATGTATCCAGAAGGGCAAAAAAATGAAGTGAAATCAGAAAATGAATCTGGCCAGGAAGTCTTAAAGCAACATAATAGTTCAATATTAGAGGCAAATTTATCATTTAATAGAGCAAAGGTAGCTTGTTTATTTTTCAGTAAACAAGATTTTGCCTTTTATGAGCAGCTTGCAGCATACTTGAACACTAGGAAAAAGTCTTAATATACTCTTCATGATGGTTCTATGTTTCCTTTCCACCTCCATTCTAGAATACATCTTAAAACACAATGTGGTCAGGACATTCAGGTGACAATTCAGATGATAAATCTATTAACTCAAACACTATTTACTTTTCTATTTACCTTATCCATTACAATATATAAGTTTTTAAAAATTTGGAATCTTATGAAAACAAAAAGAGGCGTTAATAATCATAATACAGTCAATAAATTAATAGTATACTAGGAAATATAATAATATATATTCATTTGTAGGTTTTTTCCAAATTAAGAAACTGAAGAACCCTCGGTTTAATACTGTCTTGATAGGCGATCCTTTGCTTTGGATGACAATCAATTGTTGCTGATTCTCTTTTTGTTAATTATGTGTTATTCTTTGCATATGCTGATTTGAGTTGTAATGTCTTTTCCTTTTACGTGAATCATTATTTTCAGCAGAAAATTTTTATTTTCTTATTTGTTGTCTAACTATTTTTTTAATTTGCTCCTCTATTGTTCCAATATATTGCAAAGTGACTACCACAAATTATATGCTATACAATTAATAGCTCCTTTTCTACTTGTTAAGTACTTTAGTTATGGGTTGGTCTCTCTGCCCTGGTTTCTGCATTCTCCTTTTTTTTTTTAAATGTATTTGCTTTCTGGTTTATTATGTACACATCTGTATTCATGGGTGTGACCTGAATCTCCTCTATCTTCAGTGTTTTCTACTCTTAGAGTCAAATGAAAGTAGATGGTCAGAGTTCCTACAGGAAACAGATGGCTCACACACATTTGGGTAATTTGAAAAGAGTCCCAAAATACTAATTATAAAGGTTTGTGGGGATCAGGTGAGTTACTAGGATAGTGTGGGGATCCAGACCTAACGTAGCTGAATGATCAGCACCCACAGGCCTAAAGTGTCAAAAGGATGGAGGAAACTGAAATCCAGAAGAGTCATAATGGAGCAGACTGCCTTGAGGGGAGCCACAGTGATGATAAGTGATCTTTATGGAAAGGACCTAACTAGCTCAAGACAGCTTATGAAAGAGAGCCATGGAGATCCAGACTTGATACCTCTCTCTCTCCTCTCTCTTCCTCCCACTCTCTTTTTAATCTCTGTCTCTGTCTCTTTCTCACCTCCTGCCAGGATTCCACAAAGAGTGAATCTAACACAAAATACTGTGAATGATGTAGTCCATGAAGATCAGCCTCCTGAAGAAATAGCACAGAATGAAGGAACTAGGTGAAGAGAATATGGAGGAGCAAAGATACTCTGCATTATCTACTCTTTTTGCCTTTCAGAGCCTAATCCTGTCTTCCCTCTACATATAAACTTCTATATCCAAAGTGAGAAAATATGAAGTCCAATTAGCTACCTTATCATAAAAGGATGCAATTAATTAGTTCTTATTCCTTCCTAAAACCACAAGCATTCTTGTGTTCTCCATATAAAGTTATAGAGAGGGGGAAAAAAGTATGTTGTGGGGAAGAACTTATTAAATAATTTAAAGATAGCTACTATATTTGCATAAAGTCCAAGATGACAATTATAACTGCTTTTCCACCACTTTTCCATATTTCTCTTATCCTCTGTTTCAGCCAAATGAAACTCTTTACCTAGAATATGACTCAAACCTTCATTTCTGCTGAAACTGAGTCATAACTGAGTCTTCTGTCTACTGGGTTCCCATAGTTTTCCATAGATGAACAATACAAAATGGTACTGGGGTATCTCCTGATGCTAAAATTATTGGTCCTAAATGGAGAAGCAACCTGAAGGGTCAGCTGATCAGCTTGACCGTGCTAAACTGCTGCTGCTAAGTCCCTTCAGTCATGTCCGACTCTGTGCGACCCCATAGATGGCAGCCCACCAGGCCTCCCCATCCCTGGGATTCTCCAGGCAAGAACACTGGAGTGGGCCGCCATTTCCTTCTCCAATGCATGAAGTGAAAGGTGAAAGTGAAGTCGCTCAGTCAGACTCTTAGATGGACTGCAGCCTACCAGGCTCCTCAGTCCATGGGATTTTCCATGCAAGAGTACTGGAGTGGGGTGCCATTGCCTTCTCCGTTGCACTGTACAGTGACCCCTTTATCTCCCTGCTCAGTAGCATAGGAGGTTGAAATGGTCTCAGTTTCCTTTTCTTTGGAACCATGACCAAGGCCAGGTAAATTATCTTCCACTGGGCAAAAGTATCTCTAAATCTATAGGACTAAAGGTCCTGTGGAGGAGAAGGAAATGGCAACCCACTCCAGTATTCTTGTGTGGAGAATTCCACGGACAGAGGAGCCTGGGGAGCTGCAGTCCATGAGGTCACAAAAAGTCAGACATGACTGAGTGACATGCACACACACACACACACACGCGCATCCTGTGGAAGAAAGATATCTAAATTCCAGTAACTGGAGAGTAAGAAGGTCACTGTCTTGGAATCACAGATCTGTGCACACTTCCAATGGAGAATTTGCCACCTGGGCAACTGTTTATGGCATATTTAGCAGTGTGTAGGCTATATCCTGGCAGCACAGGGTTTAATTTCTCCAGAATCACTTTGAGTCTTCAACTTGCCATTGCTATCATGTATATTTCTTCTAGATGTGACGCACGGCAGGCCAAGTAAATTTCAAAGGCGTGAGCTCATTGCCACACTTCCTTTGTTATAAAATATACCCCTGGTCTGTGATGATTTTGTGAAGTTTAACACAATAGCGAACAAGGAATTCTATAAGTCCACCAATGGTGGTCTTTGCAGAAGAACTGCAGTTCAAGAAGGCAAATACATATCTACATAATTGTCTATCCATGTGAAGATACTGGAATGAGAACTAACAGAAGGTATCTGGAGCTAGGGACCTTTTTGAGAAGACTTATTTCACAAAGGGTTTTAAGAGTTTACTTTAGCCAAAAATATATGGCACATAGGCACTTCCTTATCTTCCCAGGTGGCACAGTGGCAAAGAATCCGCCTGCCAATGCAGGAGTGGTAGGAGAAGTGGGTTCAACCTCTGGGTCGGGAAGATCCCCTGGAGGAGGAAATGACAACCCACTCCAGTATTCTTGGCTGGAAAATCCCATAGACAGAGGAGTGAGGCTGGCTGCAGTCCATGTACTTGCAGAGTCAGACGTGACTGAGTAAACATGCAGCAAAGCTAGGGACTTCCCTACGGGTCCAGTGGTTGAGTCTCTACTACCAACGCAAGGGGTATGGGTTTGACCCCTGATCAAGGAACTAAGATGCTGTGTGGCACAGTCAAAAGATTATATATATATATATATATATATATATATATATATATATACACACACACACACACACACACACACACACACACAGAATTGCAAGATGGCAGAGTAGAAGGACGTGCTCTCATCTTCTCCTGTGAGGACTCCAAAATTACAACTTGCTGCTGAACAACTATCAACAGGAGAATGTTGGATCCCATCAAAAAAGATACCCCATGTCCAAGGGCAAAGGAGAAGCCCCAGCAAGACAATAGGAGGGGTAAAATTGCGTTTAGAATCAAACCCCATACCTGCCAGAGATGCTCGGAGGGCTCAAACAAAATCTTGTGTGCATCAGGACACCCCACAGAGATTGAGCCAGTCCTGCCTTTGAGTGTTTGAGTGTCTCATGTGGAGGTATGGGTCAGCAGTGGCTTGCCACAGGGGCAGGGGCTCTGGGTGCAGCAGACCTGGGTATGGCATAAGCCCTCTTGGAGGAGGGCACCATTAACCCCATCACAGAGCCGCCAGAACTTACACAAGATAGGGGAAACAGACACTTGGAGAGCACAAACAAAACTTTATGTGTACCAGGAGAAAGAAGACCCAGGAGAAAGAAGCAGTGACACCACTAGAGACTGAACCAGACTTGCTCTTGAGTGTCCAGGAGTCTCCGGTGGAGCTGTGGGTGAGCTGTGGCCTGCTGCAGGGTCAGGGGCACTCAGCACAGCAGTGCATGCATGCGACATCTTGAAGGAGGTCGCCATTATCTTCATTACCTCCAACTTAGTTTGGACTCAGGTCAAACAACAGGGAGGGAACACAGCCCTGCCCATCAACAGAAAATTAGATTAAAGATTTATGGAACATGGCCCCATCCATCAGAACAAGACCCAGTTTCCCCTCAGTCAGTCTCTGTCATCAGGAAGCGTCCATAAGGCTTTTATCCTTATCCATCTGAGGGCCAACAGAATGAAAACCACAATCACAGAAAACTAATCAAACTGATCATATGGACCACAGCCTTGTCTAACTCAGTGAAACTATGAGCCATGCCATGTAGGGCCACCCAAGATGGGACAATTCATGGTGAAGAATTCTGACAAAACCTGGTCCACTGGAGATGGGAATGGCAAACCACTTCAGTATTCTTGCCTTGAGAACCCTATGAACATTATGAAAAGGCAAAATGATAGGATACTGAAAGATGAACTCCCCAGGTCAGTAGGTGCCCAATATACTACTGGAGAACAGTGGAGAAGGCATGAAGAGACAGAGCCAAAGCAAAACCAGCACCCTGTTGTGGATGTGACTGGTGATGGAAGTAAAGGCTGACACTGTAAAGAACAATATTGCATAGGAACTTGGAATGTTAGGTTCATGAATAAAGGTAAATTGGAAGTGGTCAAATAGGAGATGGCAAGGTTGAACATCTACATTTTAGGAATCAGTGAACCAAAATGGACTGGAATGGGTGAATTTAACTCAGATGACCATTATATCTACTCCTGTAGGCAAAAATCATTTAGAATAAATTGGGTAGCCCTCAGAGTCAACAAGAGTCTTAAATGCAGTACTTGGATGCAATCTCAAAGACCTTCTAGAACTAAAACCCCAAAAAGATGTCCTTTTCATTATAGGCAACTGTAATGCAAAAGTAGGAAGTCAAGAAACACCTGGAGTAACAGGCAAATTTGGCCTTGGAGTACAGAATGAAGCAGCACAAAGGCTAATAGAATTTTCCCAAAAGAATGCACTGGTCATAGAAAACACCCTCTTCCAACAACACAAGAGAGGACTCTATACATGGATATCACCAGATGGTCAACACCGAAATCAGATTAATTATATCCTTTGCAGACAAAAATGGAGAAGCTCTATACAGTCAGCAAAAATAAGACTGTGAGCTGACTGTGGCTCATATCATGAACTCCTTATTGACAAATTCAGACTGAAATTGAAGAAAGTAGGGAAAACCAATAGACCATTCATATATGATCTATATCAAATTCCTTATGATTATATAGTGGAAGTGAGAAATAGATTCAAGGGATTAGATCTAATAGACAGAAGCCCTGAAGTACTATGAATGGAAGTTCGTGACATTGTACAGGAGACAGTAATCCAGACCATCCCTAAAATAAAGAAATACAAAAAGACAAAATAGTTTTTGAGGAGGCCTTAAAAATAGCTGAGAAAAGAAGAAAAGCCATCAGTCTTTTCCAGCATCAGGGTTTTTCTGGTGAGTCGGCTCTTCGTTCAGGTGGCCAAGGTATTGGAATTCCAGCTTCAGCATCAGTCCTTCCAATGAATATTCAGGACTGATTTCCTTTACGATTGACTAGTTTGACTAGTTTGATCTCTTTGCTGTCAAAGATTTTCACGAGTCTTCTTCAGCACCACAGTTCAAAAGGATCAATTCCTTGGCACTCAGCCTTATTAATGGTCCAACTCTTAGATCTGTACATGACCACTGGGAGAAGTGTAGCTTTGACTATTCAGACCTTTGTTGGCAAAGTGATGCCCTTGCTTTTTAATATGTTGTCTAGGTTTGTCATAGCTTTTCTTCCAAGTGTCTTTTTATTTCATGGCTGCAGTCACTGTCCTCAGTGATTTTGGAGCCCCCCAAAACAAAATCTGTCACTGTTTCCACTTTTTTCCATCTATTTGCCATGAAGTGATGGGACCAGATGCCATGATCTTAGTTTTATGAATGTTAAGTTTTAAGCCAGCTTTTTCACTCTCCTCTTTCACCTTTATGAAGAGGCTCTTTAGTTCCTCTTTGCTTTCTGCCACTAGAGTAGTATCATCTGCATATCTGAGGTTGTTGATCTTTCTCCCAGCAATACTGATTTCAGTTTGTGATTCATCCACCCCAGCATTTCTCATGATGTACTCTGTATATAAGTTAAATGAACAGAGTGACAATATACAGTCTTTACTTACTCCTTTTTCAATTTTGAACTATCCGTTTCATAACCAGTTCTAACTGTTGCTTCTTGACCTGCATAGAGGTTTCTCAAGAGACAGGTAAGGTGGTCTGGTAATCCCATGGCTTCATAATTTTCCATAGTTTGTTTTGATCCACACAGTCAAAGGCTTTACTGTAGTCAGTGAAGCAGATGTTTTTCTAGAATTCTCTTGCTTTCTTTATGATCTAATGGATGTTGGCAATTTGATCTCTAGTTCCTCTGCCTTTTCTAAATACAGTTTGTACATCTGGAAGTTCTTGGTTCACATATTGCTGAAGCCTAGCTTTATTCTGGTCTCAATATATTAAAATACATTTGGCATTAATTCATTTTTTAATTTATGCTCTTTCATTGGTGTTTATTGTTGTTATGAATTTTACTTTTTTACACATGCAAATACTATGCAAGGGGTAAGATGTTTATGGAGAGTTATAGTAATTAATCCAAATAAAAAGAACAATTTCTTGAACTCTAACGTTGGAACAAAGTTTGTCTATAGCTCCCAAAATAGGTTATTTATATTATTTATATTATTATGTGAAATTGTTTAAAACTCAAAATCTTAGGATAAAATTTAATATGGAACTTTTAGTTTAGAAATATCAAATGCTCTATGACACAACAGATGACTGGTGGATATAAAATTATGTTACAAATAAGATATATAAAAATTTAAAACATATAAAAAATAACCTCTGCTAAAATGCCCTCAAAAAATAGCAACTTCACCTTTGAAATTAGCCTTATTTCCTTCAGAGTCCAGGCTAATTTTCATTTGTCTGATTCTTTGATGAAAAGTAATAAAATATGAAAAAAATATTCAGCATCCTGTGTAAAATGATTCACAGATCAGATCAGATCAGTCGCTCAGTCATGTCCGACTCTATGCGACCCCATGAATCGCAGCACGCCAGGCCTCCCTGTCCATCATCAACTCCCGGAGTTCACTCAGACTCATGTCCATCGAGTCAGTGATGCCATCCAGCCATCTCATCCTCTGTCGTCCCCTTCTCCTCTTGCCACCAATCCCTCCTAGCATCAGAGTCTTTTCCAATGAGTCAACCCTTCGCATGAGGTGGCCAAAGTACTGGAGTTTCAGCTTTAGCATCATTCCTTCCAAAGAAATTCCAGGGTTGGTCTCCTTTAGAATGGACTGGTTGGATCTCCTTGCAGTCCAAGGGACTCTCAAGAGTCTTCTCCAACACCACAGTTCAAAAGCATCAATTCTTCAGCGCTTAGCCTTCTTCACAGTCCAACTCTCACATCCATACATGACCACAGGAAAAACCATAGCCTTGACTAGACGGACCTTTGTTGGCAAAGAATGTCTCTGCTTTTGAATATGCTATCTAGGTTGGTCATAACTTTCCTTCCAAGGAGTAAGTGTCTTTTAATTTCATGGCTGCAGTCACCATCTGCAGTGATTTTGGAGCCCAGAAAAATAAAGTCTGACACTGTTTCCACTGTTTCCCCATTTATTTCCTATGAAGTGATGGGACCGGATGCCATGATCTTCGTTTTCTGAATGTTGAGCTTTAAGCCAACTTTTTCAGTCTCCACTTTCACCTTCATCAAGAGGCTTTTTAGTTCCTCTTCACTTTCTGCCTTCAGGGTGGTGTCATCTGCATATCTGAGGTTATTGATATTTCTCCTGGCAATCTTGATTCCAGCTTGTGTTTCTTCCAGTCCAGCGTTTCTCATGATGTATTCTGCATATAAGTTAAATATACAGGGTGACAATATACAGCCTTGACGTACTCCTTTTCCTATTTGGAACCAGTCTGTTGTTCCATGTCCAGTTCTAACTCTTGCTTCCTGACCTGCATACAAATTTCTCAAGAGGCAGGTCAGGTGGTCTGGTATTCCCATCTCTTTCAGAATTTTCCACAGTTTATTGTGATCCACACAGTCAAAGGCTTTGGCATAGTCAATAAAGCAGAAATAGATATTTTTCTGGAACTCTCTTGCTTTTTCCACGATCCAGCAGATGTTGGCAATTTGATCTCTGGTTCCTCTGCCTTTTCTAAAACTAGCTTGAACATCAGGAAGTTCACGGTTCACATATTGCTGAAGCCTGGCTTGGAGAATTTTGAGCATGACTTTACTAGCGTGTGATATGAGTGCAGTTGTGCGGTAGTTTGAGCATTCTTTGGCATTGCCTTTCTTTGGGATTGGAATGAAAACTGACCTTTTCCAGTCCTGTGGCCACTGCTGAGTTTTCCAAATTTGTTGGCATATTGAGGGCAGCACTTTCACAGCATCATCTTTCAGGATTTGAAGTAGCTCAACTGGAATTCCATCACCTCCACTAGCTTTGTTCATAGTGATGCTTTCTAAGGCCCACTTGACTTCACATTCCAGGATGTCTGGCTCTAGGTCAGTGATCACACCATTGTGATTATCTGGGTCATGAAGATCTTTTTTGTACAGTTCTTCTGTGTATTCTTGCCATCTCTTCTTAATATCTTCTGCTTCTGTTAGGTCCATACCATTTCTGTCCTTTATCGAGCCCATCTTTGCATGAAATGTTCCTTTGGTATCTCTGATTTTCTTGAAGAGATCTCTAGTCTTTCCCATTCTGTTGTTTTCCTCTATTTCTTTACATTGATCCCTGAAGAAGGCTTTCTTATCTCTTCTTGCTATTTTTGGAACTCTGCATTCAAATGGGTATATCTTTCCTTTTCTCCTTTGCTTTTTGCTTCTCTTCTTTTCACAGCTATTTGTAAGGCCTCCCCAGACAGCCATTTTGCTTTTTTGCATTTTTTTTTCCATGGGGATGGTCTTGATCCCTGTATCCTGTACAGTGTCACGAACCTCATTCCATAGATCATCAGGCACTCTATCTATCAGATCTAGGCCCTTAAATCTATTTCCCACTTCCACTGTATAATCATAAGGAATTTGATTTAGGTCATACCTGAATGGTCTTGTGGTTTTCCCTACTTTCTTCAATTTAAGTCTGAATTTGGCAATAAGGAGTTCATGGTCTGAGCCACAGTCAGCTCCTGGTCTTGTTTTTGCTGACTGTATAGAGCTTCTCCATCTTTGGCTGCAAAGAATATGATCAATCTGATTTCGGTGTTGACCATCTGGTGATGTCTGTGTGTAGAGTCTTCTCTTGTGTTGTTGGAAGAAGGTGTTTGTTCACAAGTTGGCATCAAAAGCTCAATGTAGAGAGTATGGACTTTAGATTTTGACATATCTGGCTTTTAATCTTGTTCCCAACACTCAGTAATTCTGGGCTATCTGGCAGGTTATACAAACTCAGTGAGACTAAGACTTCTCCTCTGCAAAGTGAAAACACAATATCAGGCTTGATGCCTAGCTCATCACTCACCAACTGTGTGACTTTTTTGATCAAGCTGCCTCAACACTTCATGTTTTATGTTTCTTAAGTGTAGTGTTATAATGAAAGTACTTCCTTTCAGAGTCAGACTAAGAGGCTAATAGAGAATCTTTCCAATATCCTGTATCTAATTCTTTATTCATACTTTTATATTATTTTTAAGGTTCCCATATTAAAATCTTCAGGCCCCAAAGCAAGTTCCCCGTCAGTTAGTTCTCATTTGCAAAAATATCCTTTTGAAGTACCAATATGTATTTTGTTGGTTAATAAAAATAATAATGGTTACTTTCACTGTCACTATTGCCTGTACTTACTGGGTGCTTATCTGGTGTAAAGAATTTTTTAAGTGTTACCTCCAATAGTAGTGGGTCACACTAGTAATAGTAATTAGTTCATGCTGACTATGTTTGGAATTATAGTTTTTTAATCTTTACGATGACTTCTATGAAATTGACAATGGGGTGCATTGGTGCATGGAGAAGGCAATGGCACCCCACTAGTACTCTTGCCTGGAAAATCCCATGGATGGAGGAGCCTGGAAGGCTGCAGTCCATGGGGTCGCTGAGGGTCAGACATGACTGAGCGACTTCACTTTCATGCATTGGAGAAGGAAATGGCAACCCACTCCAGTGTTCTTGCCTGGAGAATCCCAGGGACGGGGGAGCCTGATGGGCCATCTGTGGGGTCACACAGAGTCGGACACAACTGAAGTGACTTAGCAGCAGCAGCAGCATTGGTGCATAGATAAATAATATGCTCAGAGTTCTTGAAGATGTAGATCTAGAATGTGAGGTAGGTATGTCTGTCTGACGGTAGGCCCTATATTGTTAAAACAGTAATGTATAATGGCTCTTCATATTTATAGAGAATCTAAAAGTATAACTATGTTAGATAGAATCACTGATTTACTTTAGCTTGAAATGTCCATTTTTTGTTTGCCATTTTGCCTGTTCAGTATTTATTTCCCCCTTCTTCAGCAACCCTGATTTCCTTTTCAGGTGTTACCTCATTCTCACTTTGGATGGCGTTAGTGGAATTTTTGATCAAAATGTCCTGCCTTCTTCCAAGGTCCATGTTAAAATTTCATAAGGCAGTGGGAACTTTCTCATTGGAAGGACTCCTTATTCAGTTGAGTCTAAACTTTGGCCTTAAACTTGTAATGAACAGCTTTGCCATCAGATTTGCAAATCCAGGACTGATTAGGTATTTGACAACCACAAAGCAGGTCTCTATATAACAAGCTGTTTTCCTTTATTTAAAATTTATTTTTTTAATTGAAGGATAATTGCATTACAGAATTGTGTTGTTTTCTGCATGTGAATGATAATTACTATAAAAGAAACTATAAACACAATTTATCTGTGATGTTAAAGGTGGAAAGTGACACTCATACAACAATGCTTTCTGTTAATATTACTTTAAAAATTTAATAATCACTTCTGGATGAATGAAAAATGTCATGGTATTCCCTTACAATCAAAAAACTATAGAATAAGTTCCAATTAGAATAATGTTTGGCCATCTTTTAAGAAGTGAGGGCTATCTTCTATGATGTCACATAGTTTATTAAATCAGTGCCATGCTTAGGGATACACAAGTTCCTGTGAGTCCTCACATTGTTAACACAGTACACAGCACCAAAACTATACAATAATCCCTGACAGGTAATATAATCTACTGGAAACATGTAGCATAAAAAAAAAAAAAAAAACCCTCTAAGTAGTCATAGAGAATGCTTACATAATGTCTGGCTGATGCTAATGAGCAGTGAAAGGATCTTTAATGAAACTGTGTGATGTGTGAGTTTGGTAATTGCTGTTGTCAAATTCTTTAAATCACTGCAAGACTTCTGAAGAAAGATCCAAATGCTCTTGATTAAAGGAGGCATGTTTCAGCAGATCTTCGAGGAGCATCCAGCTGTGTGGTATTCTATGAGCACTCATAAGTTAGTTTCCAGCATATTATGTAAAAAATTTACATAGAATTTCTGTTAATAAAGGACATTTTATTTGGTGACATACAGTGTTAATTTATAGAAAGAAGATATTAGCGTTTTCACCCTCTTTTTAAAAATCATCCACAATAGAGATTTCTGTAATAGTTATCTGCATAATATGTAGAGTGGAACAATTTAAAAAAATTTCATGTTTAGTAACCAGATTGTTCCACCACATATGTTCTGATAGCTTTTAGTGACCTGAAGAATACTCAGAAGTGACTGACAAGCAAACTGCTATTGGTAAACACACTTGTGTCCAATATGCCTCATGGAATAGACGTAAAAGGCAAATGATAGTCTCCTAACGAAGGCTTCGGAGGAGAAGAAGAAAATCTATTTCATGTGTGGCTTCAAACACTTTCTGGAACTCTAGAGATTATGCTCTGTTTCTGGTAAATGGCATTTAGAAATGGAATTGAAGATACGAAGTACAATAGACAGAATAGAAATTAAGTGCAAAATCAGAGAATGAAAAATATTCTATCTCTAAATTTGCCCCCAGTTTAGTTCAGTTCAGTTGCTCAGTCGTGTCCAACTCTTTGTGACCCCTATGAATCGCAGCACGCCAGGCCTCCCTGTCCATCACCAACTCCTGGAGTTCACTCAAACTCATGTCCATCAAGTCGGTGATGCCATCCAGCCATCTCATCCTCTGTCATCCCCTTCTCCTTCTGCCCCCAATCCCTCCCAGTATCAGAGTCATTTCCAATGAATCAGCTCTTCGCATGAGGTGGCCGAAGTACTGGAGTTTCAGCTTCAGCATCAGTCCTTCCAATGAACACCCAGGACTGATCTCCTTTAGGATGGACTGGTTGGATCTCCTTGCAGTCCAAGGGACTCTCAAGAGTCTTCTCCAACACCACAGTTCAAAAGCATCAATTCTTCGGAGCTCAGCTCTTTTCACAGTCCAACTCTCACATCCATACATGACCACAGGAAAAACCATAACCTTGACTAGATGGACCTTTGTTGGCAAAGTAATGTCTCTGATTTTGAATATGCTATCTAGGTTGATCATAACTTTCCTTCCAAGGAGTAAGCGTCTTTTAATTTCATGGCTGCAATCACCATCTGCAGTGATTTTGGAGCCCCCCAAAAATAAAGTCTGACACTGTTTTCCACGGTTTCCCCTTCTATTTCCCATGAAATGATGGGACCATATGCCATAATCTTAGTTTTCTGAATGTTGAGCTTTAAGCCAACTTTTTCACTCTCCTCTTTCGCTCTCATCAAGAGATTTTTTAGTTCCTCTTCACTCTGTTATAAGGGTGGTGTGATCTGCATATCTGAGGTTAGTGCTATTTCTCTCAGCAATCTTGATTCCAGCTTGTGCTTCTTCCAGTCCCCAAAATACTGTAATTTATATTCATTCACCATATTTGTGTCTTTTCTCTATCACATATGTGTATATGAACCACATACCTAATGGGCATTTAATTAGTTTGGTTAATGTAATAAATTAATGGATCAAATTGGCAGATTATCCATGTTAATATATTTTTGAGCATGATAAAAGCAGTATGAAAATATTAATGCCTGTATAAATATGTATATTAATATAAAACTGTATTAACATTTCTCTGAATATATTACAAAAAAGAATAGGTATTTACAACATGAAAATACTTTCTTTTTCTTGGATAAAAATTTATTTTGTGAGTCTTAGAAAATATACAGAAAATTATTCAAGATGCATTTTATTTTATATTATACATTAATAATTAATAATATATTAATTGTATTCTTAGTATCTCCAGTTCTCTGGTGTCCTACCTATAAGAGAGCACTTAAGATTTGTGGATGAACTTTACATTTTTGTTTCTCACAGGTCCTTGAAGAACTCTCTCTTTAATGAATATCATGTCAGTATAAAGGCTTCAGAAGCAGAAAATATTAAGAAGAGATGGCAAGAATACACAGAAGAACTGTACAAAAAAGATTTTCATGACCCAGATAATCATGATGGTGTGATCACTCACCTAGAGCCAGACATCCTGGAATGTGAAGTCAAGTGGGCCTTAGAAAGCATCACTACGAACAAAGCTAGTGGAGGTGATGGAATTCCAGTTGAGCTATTCCAAATCCTGAAAGATGATGCTGTGAAAGTGCTGCCCTCAATATGCCAACAAATTTGGAAAACTCAGCAGTGGCCACAGGACTGGAAAAGGTCAGTTTTCATTCCAATCCCAAAGAAAGGCAATGCCAAAGAATGCTCAAACTACCGCACAACTGCACTCATCTCACACGCTAGTAAAGTCATGCTCAAAATTCTCCAAGCCAGGCTTCAGCAATATGTGAACCATGAACTTCCTGGCATCACTGACTCGATGGACATGAGACTGAGTGAACTCTGGGAGTTGGTGATAGACAGGGAGGCCTGGCGTGCTGCGATTCATGGGGTCGCAAAGAGTTGGACATGACTGAGTGACTGATCTGATCTGATCTGATCTTTTATATCTAAGATCATCTAATGAGAGTACCTTGGATGTTTAAGGCTGTGGGAGTGCCTGCTCAGTTGTGTCTGACTCTTTGTGACCCCATGGACTGCAGCTCGCTAGGCTCCTCTGTCCATGGAATTCTCCAGACAAGAATATTGGAGTGGGTTGCCATTTCCTGCTCCAGGGAATCTTCCCAGCCCAGGGATCCAACACACATCTGTTGCATCTCTTGCACTGGCAGGTGGATTCTTTTACCACTGGGCCACCGTTTAAGGCTGTGATGTCATTAAATCCAGAGACTGTCTGCTTTCTCTTATAACTGATTCTGAGCATCGTACACAGTCCCTGTGCATACAATGGCGCTTAGTGAGCACTAATGGCTACTGCACTCGCTGTCACCCTCCACAAGTAGACAAAAAACTCGAATAACATCAGAGATACTTTTATGTTGCGATATATCCTTTTGTCCACTCCAACTACTAGAACTTTCTAATATTCTTAGAAACATCATACACTGTTGGTGGGAATGCAAACTAATACAGCCACTATGGAGAACAGTGTGGAGATTCCTTAAAAAACTGGAAATAGAACTGCCTTATGATCCAGCAATCCCACTGCTGGGCATACACACTGAGGAAACCAGAAGGGAAAGAGACACGTGTACCCCAATGTTCATCGCAGCACTGTTTATAATAGCCAGGACATGGAAGCAGCCTAGATGCCCATCAGCAGATGAATGGATAAGAAAGCTGTGGTACATATACACAATGGAGTATTATTCAGCCATTAAAAAGAATACATTTGAATCAGTTCTAATGAGATGGATGAAACTGGAACCTATTATACAGAGTGAAGTAAGCCAGAAGGAAAAACACCAATACAGTATACTAATGCATATATATGGAATTTAGAAAGATGGTAACAATAACCCTGTATGCGAGACAGCAAAAGAGACACAGATGTATAGATCAGTCTTATGGACTCTGTGGGAGAGGGAGAGGGTGGGGAGATTTGGGAGAATGGCATTAAAACATGTATAATATCATGTATGAAACGAGTTGCCAGTCCAGGTTCGATGCACAATACTGGATGCTTGGGGCTGGTGCACTGGGACGACCCAGAGGGAGGGTATGGGGAGGGAGGAGGGAGGAGGGTTCAGGATGGGGAACACAGGTATACCTGTGGCAGATTCATTTCGATATTTGGCAAAACTAATACAATATTGTAAAGTTTAAAAAAAAAAAAGAAAGAAACATCATTTGGAGAAGAAGAAAAGCTATTTTATTTTTCCATTTAATTTGCTTTTTTCCTTTGAACTGCTGGGCAAATACAGAGAAAATCTAGTTGTTATTCTCCACAGAGAATCTCTAAAATGACTAAAGCAGTCCTTAATTTATAATGTAGGTACAGGTTCTAAGGATACTAGAAAAAAATGGCCTCACAACTCTGAGTGTATGCAGCAGAATTAGAAGAAAAATGCATTATTTGAGGGAGCAAGTCTTTTTTTTCTTTTGGTCTGAACAGTGAAATTTTTTTTGAAGCTCAGTTGAAACCACACAATATTGAGTGATGTATTTCTATGGTAACAACTTCTGAGAATGCAATGTTTTACTGAAACAAAATTAAAATTTTTGTATTATAATATTTGAGATTTGGGATACCTGCTAAAAATTTATGATTTGGTCAGGGGAATATAACACACGGAAATTTAATAGAAACAAAATTTTTATAAGTTGAAAAAGTAATCAGCTACAAAGAGTTTTTTCCTTTACTTTAGCAGTTTATTGATTAATCACTGACTAATGTTCTGTTAGACATTAATATATTCTGTTATTTAATGAAGACACTTTGCCATTAAAAGTGGTTGGATATCAAGGCCTAAATTGTTGTGTTCTAGATTATAGGCATTAATTGTAAAGACAGATTGTTGATATAGGGATTCTTTGCTTTCTAGTTCCCCATATTGCTCTTTCTTGGAATATTAAGTGAAAACGAGTATATCAATTAAATCAGGAAGGATAGCTGTTTGAAGCAAAGACTGCCTTGCCAAAGTAAATAGTTATTAACCAAGCATAACAAAGATAACGAAACAGTCCAAGTGATCAGAACAGCAAAAATAAAGGCAACAAAGTGTGAAATTAAAAGTTAAGTTGAGTAGCTAAGATGGGCAGAAATGGACTTCTTAAATCAGAGTAAAACCAATTAAGGCCATCTCTTTGGGCTTCCCTGGTGGCTCAGAGGTTAAAACGTCTGCCTGCAATGCGGGAGACCTGGGTTTGATCCCTGGGTTGGGAAGATCCCCTGGAGAAGGAAATGGCAACCCACTCCAGTATTCTTGCCTGGGGAACCCCGTGGATGGAGGAGCCTGGTGGGCTACAGTCCACCTGGTCGCAAAGAGTCAGACACGACTGAGCGACTTCACCTTCTACACTTTCACTTTGCTAACAATAAATGTGTTTTACATCTGCTGGACTCTCCCCTTAAAACCTGAGGGTATGATAGTGATATTTGTGTATCTGTTCTGGGAGAAAACATACAAAGCAAACAGTTTTAAAATAAAACATAAATCATAGTTTCCCCCACTTTAAGGGAAAGTAAATTTGCACAAAGTTGCCACCAAATCCTGAAGGTAAGGCTCCCCGGGTGGCTCAGTGGTAAAGCATCTGCCTGCGATGCAGGAGATCCTCCTGCAATCCCTCCAGATCCTCTGGAGAAGGAATGGCAACCTACTCCAGTGTTGTTGCCTCGAGAATCCCATGGACAGAGGAATCTGGTGGGCTATAGTCCATGGTGTCCCACAGAGTTGGACATGACTTAGTGAAGGAACAACAGCAACAGGGAGGGCAAGAGCGGATGCCCACCCCTCTGTGATTAGGTGTGTCACAGTCACACAAGCGTAAGTGCCAGGAGGGCAGAGTTGGAAGAGGAGGTGATAGGGATGTAACACAGATACACTGGAATAGACATAGCTGTCAATGTTCCGTGAGACTTCTGCTATTCAGGTGTGACCGCCTGCTTCCCATGGGAATTCTATCTTTCATGTGGCATGTGCTTCCAATGTACTCTGTTTTTCTGAATATGAAATGACGGTGGTGGAGATCATAGGTTGATTTTACATAAAACATTACTAAGCAGCGAGGGTAGTAGAGCATAGTGATTATAAGCAGAATCACTAGATGGGTTTCTTTATTAATTACATTTTCGAGTCTCCTTCTCCCTCTTATGGAAAGAGAGGTTCATAATTCCTATCTCTCAGGGTTCTGTGTGGGTTAAATGTCAACAAATGGAGATAATAAACACAATATTCTTTACTGTGTTTGGCATTTAGGGGCCTTAAAATACACATATGCTTAGGATCCACTAGATCTACTTGCATTGTGGGGTAAATTTACTCACATGTGTTTTGAAAGAGGTTCCTGGGAGATATTGAGTATAAGCATAATGAAGAAAAGCATAAAGGAGAGAGGGACATAAAAGTAAACTCTTTTCACATGTCCTTTTAAACGTACATTATTAGACCTTTCACAGGGCTTCCCTTGTGGCTCAGCTGGTAAAGAATCCTCCTGCAATGTGGGAGGCCTGTGTTCAATCCCTGGGTTGGGAAGATCCCCTGGAGAATGGAAAGGCTACCCACTCCAGTATTCTGACCTGGAGAATTCCATGGTCTGTAAAGTCCATGGGGTCGCAAAGTCGGACATGACTGAGTGACTTTAACTTTCACATACCAAAGGAAACATTGATTTCGATCATGGAGCCTTTATATTTGCAGTCATTTCATCTCCGTGTAAGCTGTTGCTAGGAGAGAAATCCTGACTTTATATTGTGGCTCTGCAGCACTCAATTAACCACCATCTATCAACATGATGGTTATTGGTTTTAACTATTGGTCATTTCGCCACTGCTTAATTTTAGTCTTGATTCTAGTTCCTGTTGTGTCCTTAGTATTCACTGAGTTCAGTTCAGTTCAGTTCAGTCTCTCAGTCATGTCCAGCTCTTTGCTACCCCATCAATCGCAGCACGCCAGGCCTCCCTGTCCATCACCATCTCCCGGAGTTCCCCAGACTCATATCCATCGAGTCAGTGATGTCATCCAGCCATCTCATCCTCTGTCGTCCCCTTCTCCTCCTGCCCCCAATCCCTCCCAGCATCAGAGTCTTTTCCAATGAGTCAACTCTTCGTATGAGGTGGCCAAAGTACTGGAGTTTCAGCTTTAGCATCATTCCTTCCAAAGAAATCCCAGGGCTGATCTCCTTCAGAATGGACTGGTTGGATCTCCTTGCGGTCCAAGGGACTCTCAAGAGTCTTCTCCAGCACCACAGTTCAAAAGCATCAATTCTTTGGCACACAGCCTTCTTCACAGTCCAACTCTCACATCCATACATGACCACTGGAAAAATCATAGCCTTGACGAGATGGACCTTTGTTGGCAAAGTAACGTCTCTGCTTTTGAATATGCTACCTAGGTTGGTCATAACTTTCCTTCCAAGGAGTAAGCGTCTTTTAATTTCATGGCTGCAGTCACCATCTGCAGTGATTTAGGAGCCCCCCAAAAATAAAGTCTGACACTGTTTCCACTGTTTCCCCATCTATTTCCCATGAAGTGATGGGAACAGATGCCATGATCTTCGTTTTCTGAATGTTGAGCTTTAAGCCAACTTTTTAACTCTCCACTTTCACTTTATGTTTTCCAAATTTTCTGGCATATTGAGTGCAGCACTTTCACAGCATCATCGTTCAGGATTTGAAATAGCTCTATTGGAATTCCATCACCTCCACTA
This sequence comes from Bos mutus, assembly GCF_027580195.1. NCBI lineage: Eukaryota > Metazoa > Chordata > Mammalia > Artiodactyla > Bovidae > Bos > Bos mutus. The sequence continues at coordinate 127,311,166 of NC_091618.1, forward strand.
GCTTTATTCGTAATGATGCTTTCTAAGGCCCACTTGACTTCACATTCCAGGATGTCTGGATCTAAGTCAGTGATCACATTATCGTGATTATCTGGGTCGTGAAGATCTTTTTTGTACAGTTCTTCTGTGTATTCTTGCCATCTCTTCTTAATATCTTCTGCTTCTGTTAGGTCCATACCATTTCTGTCCTTTATTGAGCCCATCTTTGCATGATATGTTCCCTTGGTATCTCTAATTTTCTTGAAGAGATCTCTAGTCTTTCCCATTCTGTTGTTTTCCTCTATTTCTTTGCATTGATGGCTGAAGAAGGCTATCTTATCTCTTCTTGCTATTATTTGGAACTCTGCATTCAGATGCTTATATCTTTCCTTTTCTCCTTTGCTTTTCACTTCCCTTCTTTTCACAGCTATTTGTAAGGCCTCCCCAGACAGCCATTTTGCTTTTTTGCATTTCTTTTCCATGGGGATGGTCTTGATCCCTGTCTCCTGTACCATGTCACGAACCTCTGTCCATAGCTCATCAGGCACTCAATCTATCAGATCTAGTGCCTTAAATCTATTTCTCACTTCCACTGTATAATCATAAGGGATTTGATTTAGGTCATACCTGAATGGTTTTGTGGTTTTCCCTACTTTCTTCAATTTAAGTCTGAATTTGGCAATAAGGAGTTCATGGTCTGAGCCACAGTCAGCTCCTGGTCTTGTTTTTGCTGACTGTATAGAGCTTCTCCATCTTTGGCTGCAAAGAATATAATCAATCTGATTTCAGTGTTGACCATCTGGTGATGTCCATGTGAAGAGTCTTCTCTTGTGTTGTTGGAAGAGGAGTAGAATGAATTTGTAACACCTTACCACAAATTAATGAGTTATGCAACTCCAAATTAATGATCAACAGCAATATGCAGATCTGAAAAGAAATCCAATATAGAAATGTATGACTAAAGGGTAATACTTCAATGTTGTCACAATAATATTGAAAGAAACAGAATTACTGAGTATATAGTTCTTTTAGAAGTAATATGAACAATAAAAATATGCCTTAGTTCAGTTCAGTTCAGTTCAGTTGCACAGTTGTGTCCAACTCTTTGCGACTCCATGAATCACAGCACACCAGGCCTCCCTGTCCATCAGCAACTCCCAGAGGTCACTCAGACTCATGCCCATCGAGTCAGTGGCATCCATGAGATGCCATCCAGCCATCTCATCCTTTGCCGTCCCCTTCTCCTCCTGTCCCCAATCCCTCCCAGCATCAGAGTCTTTTCCAATGAGTCAGCTCTTCACATGAGGTGGCCAAAGTACTGGAGTTTCAGCTTTAGCATCATTCCTTCCAAAGAAATCCCAGGGCTGATTTCCTTCAGAATGAACTGGCTGGATCTCCTTGCAGTCCATGGGACTCTCAAGAGTCTTCTCCAACACCACAGTTCAAAAGCATCAATTCTTCAGTGCTCAGCTTTCTTCACAGCCCAACTTTCACATCCATACATGACCACAGGAAAAACCATGGCTTTGACTAGACGGACCTTTGTTTGCAAAGTAATGTCTCTGCCTTTCAATATGCTATCTAGGTTGATCATAACTTTTCTTCCAAGGAGTAAGCATCTTTTAATTTCATGGCTGCAGTCACCATCTGCAGTGATTTTGGAGCCCCAAAAAATAAAGTTTGACGCTGTTTCCACCTCTATTTCCCATGAAGTCATGGGACCAGATGCCATGATCTTCGTTTTCTGAATGTTGAGCTTAAGCCAACTTTTTCACTCTCCACTTTCACTTTCATCAAGAGGCTTTTGAGTTCCTCTTCACTTTCTGCCATAAGGGTGGTGTCATCTACATATCTGAGGTTATTGATATTTCTCCCGGCAATCTTGATTCCACCTTCTGCTTCTTCCAGCCCAGCGTTTCTCATGATGTACTCTGCATAGAAGTTAAATAAGCAGGGTGACAATATACAGCCTTGACGTACTCCTTTTCCTATTTGGAACCAGTCTGTTGTTCCAGGTCCAGTTCTAACTGTTGCTTCCTGACCTGCATACAGGTTTCTCAAGAGGCAGATCAGGTGGTCTGGTATTCCCATCTCTTTCAGAATTTTCCACAGTTTATTGTGATCCACACAGTCAAAGGCTTTGGCATTGTCAATAAAGCAGAAATAGATGTTTTTCTTCTGGAACTCTCTTGCTTTTTCTATGATCCAGTGGATGTTGGCAATTTGATCTCTGGTTCCTCTACCTTTTCTAAATCCAGTTTGAACATCCAAAAGTTCACGGTTCATGTATTGTTGAAGCCTAGCTTGGAGAATTTTGAGCATTACTTTACTAGCATGTGAGATGAGTGCAATTATGTGGTAGTTTGAGCATTCTTTGGCATTGCCTTTCTTTGAGATTGGAAAGAAAACTGACCTTTTCCAGTCCTGTGGCCACTGCTGAGTTTTCCAAATTTGCTGGCATATTGAGTGCAGCACTTTCACAGCATCATCTTTTAGGATTTGAAATAGCTCCACTGGAATTCCATCACCTCCACTAGCTTTGTTCATAGTGATGCTTTCTAAGGCCCACTTGACTTCACATTCCAGGATGTCTGGCTCTAGCTCAGTGATCACACCATCATGATTATCTGGGTCGTGAAGATCTTTTTTGTACAGTTCTTTTGTGTATTCTTGCCATCTCTTCTTAATATCTTCTGCTTCTGTTAGGTCCATACCATTTCTGTCCTTTATCGAGCCCATCTTTGCATGAAATGTACCCTTGGTAGCATAAGAAAAGGATAGGAAATTAAGAGGTGAGTTATTAAGACAATGTGGTATAGTTTAGTTGTATGCCTCTCCAGTTTTACTTATCAAAATATGAGGAGTTTTCTATTTAATTAATAATGCCTGATGACTATGAACATTATAAATTTCTCTCCAAATATTGCTTTTAAAAGTAACACTGAAAAATATGAATTATGGGGAAGCAGTGGAAGACACAATATGTGATAGCAGTGATGGAGACTGAGTACTTTAGTAAGAGATACACAAAAAGAAAAGTTACAAATATTGCCTATTCCTATTTTATTTATACAAATTATTTTGATTATTTGGTAACAATAATAAAATAACACATTCAGGGTATTATTATTGTGCTTATTACATATTAATATTTATGATTTTTCTTCTTACATTGATTGAGTTATAATTAGTAGTTCAACATTGCTCCAAAATTTTAACTTCACTAAATTGATGTTATTAATGTAAAGAAGTCATTTTGGTATTTGCTGTTAAGTTCTTAAGAGTATGGTTATTGAATGAATACAAGGACTGTCATTTCAGTGTCAGTGTAAATTCAGAGAACTTTCCCCATAATTATAGGCTGGCCCTGATTACATTACACTGTATATTGAACCTTTATCCTTCTAGACTTTGCTAGATAATGCCAAGTGGCAGTTTGTAGTCTCAGTGTCAGCAAGAAGAGCCAATGTGCCAGGTGCAAGCTGAGATGCTGTTTCAATACATAACAATTTGAATGCCAATGTCAGTGCTTTGCTTCCTCTGGGTCAACTCATCTTTCTGACATTGAGCAGTTACTGGCTCAGTGCTTTGGTGATATGAGGTCAAAATAAATGGAAGTCATTGTGGGTGATTCTTGCTACACACATATCTTTGTGCAAAAAGTTGTTAATTTTATTACTACTTAATATCTTTCTTTTCAAAGTCAGAATAATGACCTCTTGAAAATTATAGGTTGAATGACTGAATTTACAGTATCTCTGAATGTAATAGTGAAGTGAAGTGAAAGTTGCTCAGTCATGTCTGGCTCTTTACAACCCCATGGACTGTCAGTGGAATTCTCCAGGCCAGAATACTGGAGTGGGTAGCCTTTCCCTTCTCCAGGGGATCTTCCCAACCTGAGGAGCCTACCCATGTCTCCCGCATTGCAGGTGGATTCTTTACCAGCTGAGCCACAAGGGAAGCCCAAGAATACTGGAGTGGGTAGCTTATCCCTTCTTCAGTGGATCTTCCCGACCCAGGAATCTAAGTGGTCTCCTGCATTGCAGGTGTATTATTTACCAATTGAGCTATCAGGGAAGCCCTGAATGTAATAGATCTACTTACAAAGTAAGGAATCATAAAACTTTAGATTTGAAATAGACAACTGGTTCAAAATTAAATGAAGTGTTCCTCAGAACTGTAGTTCCATAGGATGTTAATAACTGTTACATGGTGTCACCAACATTTATATTTTCTTGACCATCTGCAATCCAAGTTCTTTACACAATAATCTCCTAAATTCTTCTCAGTAAATTACCTAATTTCAAGGTGCATTAGTCTAAACTTTCTGGAAAATGAACCCGAGGCAAACTTTCATGCTGTTGTTTTATCGGTGAATGTCATTCAAATAAAGAAAATGTAGGGAGGAAGGGAACTGAAGCAGAAAAGGAGGAATAGCAAATAAAAGCATTTGCAACTCCCAAGAAAACCCAGATATTGGCTCACTCATGAAGAATATCTCCAAAGAGGCAGTTTAGAGTCACTGCTCAGTGAACAGTTCTATTTCCTGTCTCCCACTAGATAAAGTCCATCCTACATAGTGCTATGTCCTCCAGTCTTCTGAGTTGTGTTGACTACCTCCTCTTGACAGCATTTGAAGGAATACAGAGTCTCCATTGCTTTGGTTGTCTTGGCACCTGGAATTTCTATGATTCCATCAATGATGTTTTCAATGGAGGCCATGGGAATCTCACCCCAGCACAGACTGAGACAATGGTATGTGTTACAAGATTGTGGTTTTATGACTGTGGGGACTGTAAAACTACTAAGTGAGGCTATCAACTGGGAAATAGATCAATGAGGAGAAGCTCTGAAGGCAGGTGATGCTGAGCTATTCTGTAGAAGGCATAAATCAGGTCCATACACAGGATACATGTTTTTGGAGAGGACAGGAAACTTCTGTAGTTAGTCAAAGGGACCCTATCATCTCATCCCCTTCTTGGGAAATAGGAAAGATCTGTGATGTGTTTGTCTACCTACATGTATTTGCAAAAGAGTTTTAAAAAAACACATCAGAACCCTTGGCTTCTTAAACATTTGATGATATAAAAACTAAGTTGAAATGGCTTTCAAGATTGAGTTATAAAATTTCTGTGAGGGAATTATGCTTCCCTCTTACTGCAGATATAATGATAAAAACTTACATAAGATTACTGGGAAATATGATAGGTGTTGCTGAAATTTGGATGTTTCAGAAACAAGTGAACTCATATCCCTCCTTAGAAAAAATAAAAGTTGGTGGCTGCAAAGTAGTGGTTGGGATGGTTTGGAAAAAGGCCTGTACTAATGGCTGATAAAAGGGCTGGGTTTATCATGGTCTATTAGAGAAGGTCAAGAAGTAATACTTAGAACTGGACATGGAACAACATACTGTTTCAAAATTGGAAAAGGGTACGTCAAGGCTGTGTATTGTCACCCTGCTTATTTAACTTATGTGTAGAGTACATCATGGGAAATGCTGGGGGTGGGGGGGTGGTGGATGAATCCCAAGCTGGAATAAAGATTGCTGGGAGAAATATCAGTAATCTCAGATATGGCAATGATACCACCCTAATGGCAGAAACTGAAGAGGATCTAAAGAGCTTCTTGATGAAGGTGAAAGAGGAGAGTGAAAAAGCTGGCTTAAAACACAACATTCAAAACACAAAGATTATGGCATCTGGTCCCATCACTTCAAGGCAAATACATGGGGAAACAATGGCAGACTTTATTTTTGGGGGCTCCAAAATCACTGCAGATGCTACTGCAGCCTTGAAATTAAAAGATACTTTGAAGAAAAGCTATGGAAAAAAAGAAAAGAAAAGAAAAGAAAAGCTATGGCAAACTAGAGTATTAAAAAGCAGAGACATTACTTTGTCAATAAAGGTCTGTATAGTCAAAACTATGGTTTTTCCAGTAGTCATGTATGGATGTGAGAATTGGACCATAAAGAAAGCTGAGTGCTGAAGAATTGATGCTTTTGAACTGTGGAGTTGGAGAAGACTTTTGAGAGTCCCTTGGACAGTAAGGAGATCCAAACAGTCAATCCTAAAGGAAATCAACCTTGAATATTCATTGGAAGGATTGATGTTGAAGCTTCAATATTTTGGCCACTTGATACGAAAAGCCAACTTATTGGAAAAGACCCTGATGCTGGGAAAGATTGAAGGCAGGAAGATAAGGGGATAACAGAGGATGAGATTGTTGGATGGCATCATCTACTCAATGGATGTTTGAGTAAACTCCGGGAGAGAGTGAAGACAAGAAAGCCTGGTGTGTTGTAGTCCAAGAGGTCGCAAAGAGCCGAACACAACTTAGCAACTAAACAACAAAAATCAGAGGACAGAGAAGGGCCTAGTCAAGAGAATCTATTTGGATGACCATAAGCTGAAGGAGGAGTCATAAATTTCCAGGTAAACCTTGCATCTCCTTTATATTGGAATTGCAGATGAGAGAACATTATCATTTCCATCTTCTCCCCTAAGTCTCTCCAACTCTGGAGTTATTAGGTGGGATAGGAGGAGAAGCTGGTCTAGCTGGAATATGGAAGAATTTCAACTCTGAAGTTTATTGAGAGTTTTAATTATAATACCTGTTTGGGTACATTAACTATAGAGTGGGATGATTTTAATACTAAACTGAACAGGGAAGTTTTATTAACTAAGAACAGCTCTGTGGTCTGGGCAAATTTTGGTTTTGGACAGAAATAAAACAGCCTCATGTAGTAAATTTTCAGGGGCAGTCTTAAGTAAATAACCTAAGGTTGTTTTATATTGTTTTCTGATTGTTCCCTATGACTCCTGTTCTCTCAATGTGCCAATAATGTAATAATCATTTTCTTGTCTCATTGCAGAAATGAGTTAAGGAACTTTCTTCATTGTTATCTTTTAATGGTAAGCTATCATTCCCACGATGGGCTACTTTTTCATGCTTCTTTTGATCTAGTATTTCCATTAAAGTGTCTTCTAAAATATCAATTTCATTTACATTGTAAATTATTATTTACTGTAGAGGAAGTTTAAAAATAGAGAAAGTCTAAAAAAATTATGTAAAAAATAAATCAGAAATGTACTACATAGGGAGAATCACTATTATCATCTTGTTTTAATCTTTCAATAGATATGTTTGTATATGCAATATGAATATTTCATACTTACATTATATTTTTAAACTGATTCTAAACATCACTTGCTGTCATTTCCCCTATCATCAGTTTTAAAGGTTCTATTGTATTTCACTGTGTGGACATCTCAGGTTACTTAATATTTCCATATTTGGGGGCATCTTATTTGTGTCCTTTAAAAAAAATAACACAAATGAATATTCTTGGAGATAAAATTTACTTTGATTTCTGCACTAATTACTTTTCCAAAATTTATAATATAGATATTATATATGTATTTACCTGTATTTTATGATAATTTATTTTGTTTTATCCTGTGTTCATATCCTTGTGGCGTATTCTCTGAATGAACCATTAGTTCAGTATTTTTCTCTCATTCATTTTAAGGTAAAGAAAACTGTATATGATATGGGTAGAAATGTGCTAGACCCTATAAATAATTTACTTGAATATTTTGGAATCATCTTAGGAGTTGAGCTTTATGTTATGCTCTTTTTCTTATAATCCAGCAAGAGTAGCTACAAGAAAGAAGCTGCAACCTGGAGTATTTCTAAAATAAAAGTTCGATCTAGTTTTTAAACTTTAGTATTATGGGCCAAAGTTTTAGAAATAACTTGGCCTTTCCTTTCCTCAAGATATGTGTTTATGGGCTCTTTCTTATTCTACTACTACTAACAGAAACTAAATCAATTCAATATTCTAGGTATCTATTCAAAATTAACAATAAGAATCTCAAGTAATGATCTAATTTTTTGCTTATCTGATGTCAAGCTTTCAAATATTTAGAAATAACATTTCAAAATTTGTTTTTTAATTGTTCCTTCTTGTCAATGCATATATTTTTCAAATATGCCATTTTAAATGAGGCTATATATTCTATAAAATAATGTACCTTAAATAAGCTTGATGAATACATTTTATAACATATAATGCTATAATTAATCATTATTAATTGCATCTTAATCTGGCTTTGTTTCTCATTTCTTCCTTTCCTAAAGATAGTTCTTTATTAATACATTATGCATTATATAGTTGTTCTTCAGTCTTAAGAATCATATAATTCTGAATTAAGATACTTGTCATAGATCTCAATTTCACATATAATGTCTGAATTCAGTTCACACAAATCATGATTGCAAATTGTTTCTTTACAGGGATGACTTTGATCTCTATACCCCATAAATAGACAATATATACAGATTGGACTTCTCTGGTGGCTAAGATGGTAAAGAATCCACCTGCAATGCAGGAGACCTGGGTTCAATCCATGAGTTGGGAAGATCCCCTGGAGGAGGGCAAGGCAACCCACTCCAGTATGCTTGCCTAGAGAATCCCCATGGACAAAGGAGCCTGGTGGGCTATATATAGTCCATGAAGTCGCAAAGAGGATCAGACAAGACTGAGTGACTAAGCACATATACAGATTATGTGACGTGATTCATAGACAGAATTTTGGCTTAAATTAATAAATTATATTTACAATACTAATTTACATTACTTTATACTATATTTATATTTAATCAATATTTTCCAAAAGGAACCTTTCTTGAAAGCAGAAAATAACAAATTTCAGCAACTTGTTTAGATGAAAGCAAATTAAATCGAATACATCAAATAAATGCTTGAGAATAAAACATTATTGTTAAGTATCACACATAAAGACACATTTCTTACTAAAGCTTTACAGACCTACAATTTAGCAATTTGATTTTAATAAGTATCACTGATATTTTCATTTGAATCATTCATATGATATAAAAATAATATCTTTAAATATAAATCATGTTTTTATACTTCATCTGTTTTTGATGAAAGACAGAAAGGATGCTAACCCTAAGAAAAATTAATATTCAAGAATAAAGATTACATTTTAATATAGAAAGCAACAGAAATCTTTCAGCATTTCAGTGACAAAAAATTGTCTTTAATAAATATAAGACATAAACAAACCTTAAATGGCTTCTTTCAAGCAAATGCTAGATGACTTAAAAGGACATAATGAGCTAAATCTTTATAATGTAAAGGGTACAAATATTTTTAAACATGGTATTATCCAGAAGTTGAAAAAAAAATGTGATACCTTTACTTTAAATATAGGTTTCATTAAGTAGCAACATATAATGCTAAGTCACTTCAGTCGTGTCCGACTCTTAGCGACCCCATGGATTGCAGTCTAACAGGCTCCTCCGTCCATGGGATTTTCCAGGCAAGAGTACTGGAGTGGGATGCCATTGCCTTCTCCAGCAACATATAATATAGTGTGAAAAAGTAAGAAAAAATATATAAACCTAAAATAATTAAAATAGGTCAATAGTATACTTATTTATTGAAATACATGTTATTTTAGATGATGCTTAACTTTGGTTTGTAGATAAACAGTAGATAGAGCTAATTAATTCACATCAGAAAATTTTTATACTGTCATTTCTAGGATACTAGAACTGCTTTCTTTGCATGATATACAGAATATCTATTTCATAAATGAATTACGCTTTTCAAATCCCAGGAAGTTCACATTTATGCTATAAGGCATCGAGATAAAATGGAGAATAACTGTGATTCAGAAGACTTGAACATTATTGCTGATTTTGTAACTAATTAGTTCAGTTCAGTCGCTCAGTCGTGTCCGACTCTTTGCAACCCCATGAATCACAGCATGCCAAGCCTCCCTGTCCATCACCAACTCCCGGAGTTCACTCAAACTCATGCCCATCGAGTCGGTGATGCCATCCAGCCATCTCATCCTCTGTCGTCCCCTTCTCCTCCTGCCCCCAATCCCTCCTAGCATCAGGGTCTTTTCCAATGAGTCAACACTTCGCATGAGGTGGCCAAAGGACTGGAGTTTCAGCTTCAACATTAGTCCTTCCAATGAACACCCAGGGCTGATCTCCTTCAGAATGGACTGGCTGAATCTCCTTGTAGTCCATGGGCCTCTCAAGAGTCTTCTCCAACACCACAGTTCAAAAGCATCAATTCTTCGGCACTCAGCTTTCTTCACAGTCCAACACTCACATCCATACATGACCACAGGAAAAACCATAGCCTTCACTAGACAGACCTTTGTTGGCAAAGTAATGTCTGCTTTTGAATATGCTGTCTAGGTTGGTCATAACTTTCCCTCCAAGGAGTAAGCATCTTTTAATCTCATGGCTGCAATCACCATCTGCAGTGATTTTAGAGCCCCCCAAAATAAAGTCTGCCACTGTTTCCACTGTTTTCCCATCTATTTCCCATGAAGTGATGGGACCAGATGCAATGATCTTCGTTTTCTGAATGTTGAGCTTTAAGCCAACTTTTTCAGTCTCCACTTTCACCTTCATCAAGAGGCTTTTGAGTTCCTCTTCACTTTCTGCCATAAGGGTGGTGTCATCTGCATATCTGAGGTTATTGATATTTCTCCCAGCAATCTTGATCCCAGCTTGTGCTTCTTCCAGCTCAGCGTTTCTCATGATGTACTCTGCCTATAAGTTAAATAAGCAGGGTGACAATATACAGCCTTGACGTACTCCTTTTCCTATTTGGAACCAGTCTGTTGTTCCATGTCCAGTTCTAACTGCTGCTTCCTGACCTGCATATAGGTTTCTCAAGAGGCAGGTCAGGTGGTCTGGTATTCCCCATCTCTTTAAGAATTTTCCACAGTTTATTGTGGTCCACACAGTCAAAGGCTTTGGCATAGTCAACTAATTCTCTATGTAAAATAAAAACAACAGGAACTAGACAACAGCTAAAAAACCTATCATGAGTTCTCTATTTCTGATGTCCTATCTTCTACCTATTAGTTTGCACAATTATAATACTTGTATTATAGATATATATATATGTACATTATATGCATGATATGATAATCAGCTCAGTCAGTTCAGTTGCTCAGTCATGTCTGACTCTTTGTGACCCTATGGACTGCACCACGCCACGCCTCCCTGTCCATCACCAACTCCTGGAGTTTACTCAAACTTATGCCCATTGAGTTGGTGAGATCCAACCATCTCATTCTCTGTCGTCCCCTTCTCCTCCTGCCTTCAGTCTTTCCCAGTATCACAATCTTTTCTTTTTTTTTTCTAATTTTATTTTATTTTTAAACTTTACATAATTGTATTAGTTTTGCCAAATATCAAAATGAATCCATCACAGGTACACATGTGTTCCCCATCCCGAACCCTCCTCCCTCCTCCCTCCCCCTCCTCCCTCCTCCCTCCCCATACCATCCCTCTGGGCCGTCCCAGTGCACCAGCACCAAGCATCCAGCATCGTGCATCGAACCTGGACTGGCAACTCGTTTCCTACATGATATTTTACATGTTTCAATGCCATTCTCCCAAATCTTCCCACCCTCTCCCTCTCCCACAGAGTCCATAAGATTGTTCTATACATCAGTGTCTCTTTTGCCATCTCGTACACAGGGTTATCGTTACCATCTTTCTAAATTCCATATATATGCATTAGTATACTGTATTTATGTTTTTCCTTCTGGCTTACTTCACTCTGTATAATAGGCTCCAGTTTCATCCATCTCATTAGAACTGATTCAAATGTATTCTTTTTAATGGCTGAGTAATACTCCATTGTGTATATGTACCACTGCTTTCTTATCCATTCATCTGCTGATGGACATCTAGGTTGCTTCCATGTCTTGGCTATTATAAACAGTGCTGCGATGAACATTGGGGTACATGTGTCTCTTTCCCTTCTGGTTTCCTCAGTGTGTATGCCCAGCAGTGGGACTGCTGGATCATAAGGCAGTTCTATTTCCAGTTTTTTAAGGAATCTCCACACTGTTCTCCATAGTGGCTGTACTAGTTTGCATTCCCACCAACAGTGTAAGAGGGTTCCCTTTTCTCCACACCCTCTCCAGCATTTATTATTTGTAGACTTTTGGATCGCAGCCATTCTGACTGGTGTGAAATGGTACCTCATAGTGGTTTTGATTTGCATTTCTCTGATAATGAGTGATGTTGAGCATCTTTTCATGTGTTTGTTAGCCATCTGTATGTCTTCTTTGGAGAAATGTCTATTTAGTTCTTTTTGCCCATTTTTTAATTGGGTCATTTATTTTTCTGGAGTTGAGCTGGAGGAGTTGCTTGTATATTTTTGAGATTAGTTGTTTGTCGGTTGCTTCATTTGCTATTATTTTCTCCCATTCTGAAGGCTGTCTTTTCACCTTGCTAATAGTTTCCTTTGATGTGCAGAAGCTTTTAAGGTTAATTAGGTCCCATTTGTTTATTTTTGCTTTTATTTCCAATATTCTGGGAGGTGGGTCATAGAGGATCCTGCTGTGATGTATGTCGGAGAGTGTTTTGCCTATGTTCTCCTCTGGGAGTTTTATAGTTTCTGGTCTTACGTTTAGATCTTTAATCCATTTTGAGTTTATTTTTGTGAATGGTGTTAGAAAGTGTTCTAGTTTCATTCTTTTACAAGTGGTTGACCAGTTTTCCCAGCACCACTTGTTAAAGAGATTGTCTTTAATCCATTGTATATTCTTGCCTCCTTTGTCAAAGATAAGGTGTCCATATGTGCGTGGATTTATCTCTGGGCTTTCTATTTTATTCCATTGATCAATATTTCTGTCTTTGTGCCAGTACCATACTGTCTTGATAACTGTGGCTTTGTGGTAGAGCCTGAAGTCAGGTAGGTTGATTCCTCCAGTTCCATTCTTCTTTCTCAAGATCGCTTTGGCTATTCGAGGTTTTTTGTATTTCCATACAAATTGTGAAATTATTTGTTCTAGCTCTGTGAAGAATACTGTTGGTAGCTTGATAGGGATTGCATTGAATCTATAAATTGCTTTGGGTAGTATACTCATTTTCACTATATTGATTCTTCCAATCCATGAACATGGTATATTTCTCCATCTATTAGTGTCCTCTGTGATTTCTTTCACCAGTGTTTTATAGTTTTCTATATATAGGTCTTTAGTTTCTTTAGGTAGATATATTCCTAAGTATTTTATTCTTTCCGTTGCAATGGTGAATGGAATTGTTTCCTTAATTTCTCTTTCTGTTTTCTCATTATTAGTGTATAGGAATGCAAGGGATTTCTGTGTGTTGATTTTATATCCTGCAACTTTACTATAGTCATTGATTATTTCTAGTAATTTTCTGGTGGAGTCTTTAGGGTTTTCTATGTAGAGGATCATGTCATCTGCAAATAGTGAGAGTTTTACTTCTTCTTTTCCAATTTGGATTCCTTTTATTTCTTTTTCTGCTCTGATTGCTGTGGCCAAAACTTCCACAACTATGTTGAATAGTAATGGTGAGAGTGGGCACCCTTGTCTTGTTCCTGACTTTAGAGGAAATGCTTTCAATTTTTAACCATTGAGGATAATGTTTGCTGTGGGTTTGTCATATATAGCTTTTATTATGTTGAGGTATGTTCCTTCTATTCCTGCTTTCTGGAGAGTTTTTATCATAAATGGATGTTGAATTTTGTCAAAGGCTTTCTCTGCATCTATTGAGATAATCATATGGTTTTTAAGTCAGCTCTTCTCATCAGGTGGCCAAAGTATTGGAGTTTCAGCTTCAACATCAGTCTTTCTAATGAATATTCAGGACCGATTTCCTTTAGGATGGACTGGTTGGATCTCCTTGCAGTCCAAGGGACTCAAAAGTCTTCTCCAACATCACAGTTCAAAAACTCAATTCTTGGTGCTCAGCTTTCTTTATAGTCTAACTCTCACATCCATACATGACTACCAGAAAAACCATAGCCTTGACTAGATGGACCTTTGTTGGCAAAGTAAGGTCTCTGCTTTTTCATATGCTGTCTAGTTTGGCTATAGCTTTTCTTCCAAGGAGCAAGTGTCTTTTAATTTTATGGCAGCAGTCACCATCTGCAGTGATTCTGAAGCCCAAGAGAAAAAAGTCTCTTTAAAGTATCTTTTAATTTCATGATATGACAATACTAGTATTTATTACCATAATTATCTGAGACAGATTTCAGTTACAGGGGGGTTGGAGACATTATATCCCAGGGAATCCTGAATATCCAGTTTCTGACCCCTGGCTCAGGTAAGGGTAATAGAATTTATGATGATTTATTTAAATTTCTAAACTACTCCTGGAAATCCCCTAAACTTAGTTTCTTTACTGATGATGGTTTGCAACCAGCCTAACCAGTTAATTCAATCTGGCTTATGCAGCCAGAGAGAATTAAAAACCCAGCTTAGACTTTTGCTTTGAAAGTTAACATTCTTTGCATAGATATTGGTAGTTTAAGCTGGAGACAGAACAAGACCAGAACATGTGAATTAAGACTCCTGGGAAGCTTGCTCATAGGATGTTTTGTGGAACCTCAATGCTTGCCTGTATTCTCTCTTTCAATTACTTTTAAATAAAAGCCTACATAAGGATTCTGTGTGGAATATGGTTAAGTTTTTTCAAACACCTGAATTTGGGAAATATTTGCCATATGTACTGGGAGACTGAATTAAAGCCCCCTCAGGGTATTTTCCTTATAGAGGAGAACGGGCCTGAGGAAGACTTAGACTTGATTGATGGTAGATGGTTGATTGTTTTCTTACTCATTCAGCAAATATACACCATGAAGTACAGAAAGCTGTGTATCAGAGAGGTGAAAAACTACAGTTGGTACAGAAATATGAAAAGTTTATACTGGTACTACTGTGTGGCTTAGCTATATACTTCTGTACCAAACCCACACATTTGGGTATTACAAACATTTGGAACCTGTATGTAGCTTTTGATTCCTGGACTATATATGATGTTATAAGGCAAGTACTGTTGACAATCTAAGAATGAGCATTTTGTCATAAGAAGGCCTTGACTGTCAGTTAGCATGTCAACTATGCTGTAAAAATTAATTTCAGGAGATCTGGAGTTAGTCTTAGCTTTCTTAGTGAAATAAGAGATACACACGTATGACAGTGTCCTCTGGTCAAGGTATGAAACGCTGATTAATAGTGTTGCTTTGTGATGATGGATCTGAGGGGGTAGTGGGAGCTTGTAGTAGCTTGTCGGCTTTGTTTACTGATTACAGTGAAACTGATGATTTGAAATTGGGCTCAGTGAGATAGCTGGAGGTATATGCTGTTGAAGCTGCTGATTTGATAGGAACATGCAGGAATATGCCTACGGACCAGCACTTGCTAGTAGAATGTCAGGCTTCCTGGTTTTGAGGCATTTTGTGCATTTCTTCTCTCTATTGTCTGATGATGGTTTACATTTGCTGTACTTGCTCTCTGTATATGAAGCATACATCTAGCATATATTACAGGACTTTCTTCACACCAAATTGATTGGGATAGAGTAGGATAGTCAAATAGGTAGTTCAGAAATCCCACTAGGGGATTGCAGATAAAGAGTAAACTTTAGGGGGCTTTGGGAGACCACAGTAAGTTAATGATCACTCAAGAAAGTAATGGAAAACTCCTGAAAGGATGTGTGAGCTTGCTTGACTCAGAGAGCAAATCAAGTCACTTAGTATCAAAGCCAGACTGACAACAAAGCTAAGCTAACTTGCTTAGTAATAAAGCCATTCAATGGAGACAAGACTTATGCCTCAAGATAATAAAACACTAGTGGAAAAATAAAGCCTACAACCTTCCCAGTGATGTCAGCAAGTTAATATCCCTAAGATATGCTCTCTGCACACACACAAAAAACAATAATGTATAGAGAGGTTGAGGCAGGAGATAGATGGGCTCCAGGCTAGGCATTTACAACTAGCCTCCTGTTCATATTTCTAAGGAGGCAGATGGGCTTTAGGCTAGATATTTACCACCAGCCTCCTGTGTGCACTTTGAGATGGAAATAACAAAAGGAACAGTAATCTGGACTTTCCTCCTGTGGACACTTTAAGGTAACAGTTATGGCAGGGAGAGAGAGGGGCTAAACCCTGTTCGAGTAAAAGATCAAGAGTTCGCATATTTTTTCCATCCTTGGCGCAAGATAGAAACTGCATATGTGCAGAAAGGCTCCTTGGGGGTCAAAAAGAATGCAGTACCACCCTAGAATAAGTGATTGCAAGGCCCCCATAGACCTCTGGGCTGGAATTCATCTTGAAAAAAAGTCGTGTAGGCATGTTGGGGAAGACTCCAGGGCAGATCAAGTGTGAAAAAAGAAACCAGATAATCAGATAAAGCTACACAAAGATCTGGAAGACCTTCCCTATACAAATGAATGTAACCACCTCTTTATTGCACTCCTCCTCATTACTGAGGACACTCACACCTTTTCTATCTGAGTGTGTATCTCTGTCTTGTTTCTGTCTTAACTAAACAGTTTCTCTGTGTGATCTCCCACTTGTTGGACTGTGTCTCTAATAATAAACTCTGTGATTGCCTGGAAAAGGGAACTGGAATATTCTGGCCTGGAGAATTCCATGCACTGTACAGTCCATGGGGTCACAAAGAGTCAGTCATGACTGAATGACTTTCATTTTCACTTTTCACCTATGTTTACAGTTTTTGTCTTCTTTAAAAATACATTTTTCAACGCGGGCAAGGGCTAAGGGAATTTTGCTTCTAGCCTCTAGCCCTTGGTGGACTAACAGCTAAGACTCCTAGTCTTCATCCAGGCTACTGAGGTTCAATTCTTGGGCGGGGAACTAAGATCTTATTTCAAGTCACTGCTCACAGATGCCTCTCTGAGATCAAGGGGAAATTTCAAAGTGAAAGACCCTCATTGACTGAGACCTGAGATAATTTTTCCATCATACCATGACAGTCCTGGGTGCACCATATATGGTCAAAAACTTCCTTGCCCAATATGTAAGAGGAGTTAATGATGGTAGAAAGAGGAAAAAGGTGGTCTTCTCTGCTTCTTTTTCCTTTGATTATTAAAATATAACCTACTAAGTACTCACGGCAGCCCAAAGCTCACTTGCCTGCTTGTCTCACAAGCATCCTATCCTAACAAGTCATTTCTTACCTATCACTTTGTCTCTTGTTGAATTCTTTCCATACTGAGACATAAAAAACCACAGCTCTTTGGAGCCGAAATGCCACCTAGTGGTTTCAAAATTCCTACCCATTTAGACCCTTTTATTGTTGCTTTGTTAGATGTATAGATCCACCTAATCTTGAAATCTTGACTTTTACCAGATGAACTTTATTAGAGTGCATCTTCTGAAGAACAGAACTACATTTCTCATAAAATGAATAGAAATAGAAAAACAAAACTAAGCAAAAGACTTGCTGCACCACTGTACAACCCATAACTTTTTACAGGTGTCAGAATTAATCATCGTTGGTATGCCAAGACATTTATATTAATAGTGGAAACCAGAACCTACAGATTCCTGATTGCAGAACTATGCTAATTTGGAACTTCAGATCATATAACCTTATAACTGGAAGAGCCAGGTGTACTGATGACTCCTACTAAAATAACTCTGATAGTGAATTCATTCAGGATATATTTAAAACCTCAGTCTAAAAGTCTGTACCTTTGAATTGCCACTACAAAAAAAGAGACTTCACAAAACTTTATCTAAAAGCTCTAATAATTGTTTGGTCTGTTAATGAGTTTGATAGGGAATATATTTAGTGCTGTAAAATTGGTTAAAATCTGCTGAATTTACCTTAATTCTATTTGTGATTTATATTTAATTTAAATAAGTCTATGTCGTCCATTGAGTCAGTGATGCCATCCAGCCATCTCATCCTCTGTCGTCCCCTTCTCCTCCTGTCCCCAATCCCTCCCAGCATCAGAGTCTTTTCCAATGAGTCAACTCTTCGCATCAGGTGGCCAAAGTACTGGAGTTTCAGCTTTAGCATCATTCCTTCCAAAGAAATCCCAGGGCTGATCTCCTTCAGAATGGACTGGTTGGATCTCCTTGCAGTCCAAGGGACTCTCAAGAGTCTTCTCCAGCACCACAGTTCAAAAGCATCAATTCTTTGGTGCTCAGCCTTCTTCACAGTCCAACTCTCACATCCATACATGACCACAGGAAAAACCATAGCCTTGACTAGACGAACCTTTGTTGGCAAAGTAATGTCTCTGCTTTTGAATATGCTATCTAGGTTGGTCATAACTTTCCTTCCAAGGAGCAAGCATCTTTTAATTTCATGGCTACAGTCACCATCTGTAGTGATTTTGGAGCCCAGAAAAATAAAGTCTGACACTGTTTCCACTGTTTCCTCATCTATTTCCCATGAAGTGGTGGGACCGGATGCCATGATCTTTGTTTTCTGAATGTTGAGCTTTAAGCCAACTTTTTCACTCTCCACTTTCACCTTCATCAAGAGGCTTTTTAGTTCCTCTTCACTTTCTGCCATAAGGGTGGTGTTATCTGCATATCTAAGGTTATTGATATTTCTCCTGGCAATCTTGATTCCAGCTTGTGTTTCTTCCAGTCCAGCGTTTCTCATGATGTACTCTGCATATAAGTTAAATAAACAGGGTGACAATATACAGCCTTGACGAACTCCTTTTCCTATTTGGAACCAGTCTGTTGTTCCATGTCCAGTTCTAACTGTTGCTTCCTGACCTGCATACAGATTTCTCAAGAGGCAGATCAGGTGTTCTGGTATTCCCATCTCTTTCAGAATTTTCCACAGTTTATTGTGATGCACACAATCAAAGGCTTTGGCATAGTCAATAAAGAAGAAATAGATGTTTTTCTGGAACTCTCTTGTTTTTTCCATGATCCAGCGGATGTTGGCAATTTGATCTCTGGTTCCTCTGCCTTTTCTAAAACCAGCCTGAACATCAGGAAGTTCACAGTTCACATATTGCTGAAGCCTGGCTTGGAGAATTTTGAGCATTGCTTTACTAGCATGTGAGATGAGTGCAATTGTGTGGTAGTTTGAGCATTCTTTGGCATTGCCTTTCTTTGAGATTGGAATGAAAACTGACCTTTTCCAGTCCTGTGGCCACTGCTGAGTTTTCCAAATTTGCTGGCATATTGAGTGCAGCACTTTCACAACATCATCTTTTAGAATTTGAAATAGCTCAACTGGAATTCCATCACCTCCACTAGCTCTGTTCGTAATGATGCTTTCTAAGGCCCACTTGACTTCACATTCCAGGATGTCTGGCTCTAGGTCAGTGATCACACCATCATGATTAACTGGGTCGTGAAGATCTTTTTTGTACAGTTCTGTGTATTCTTGCCATCTCTTCTTAATATCTTCTGCTTCTGTTCGGTCCATACAATTTCTGTCCTTTATTGAGCTCATCTTTGCATGAAATGTTCCTTTGGTATCTCTGATTTTCTTGAAGAGATCCCTAGTCTTTCCCATTCTGTTGTTTTCCTCTATTTCTTTGCATTGATGAGATGGCTGGATGACATCACTGACTCGATGGACGTGAGTCTGGGTGAACTCCGGGAGTTGGTGATGGACAGAGAGGCCTGGCATGCTGCAATTCATGGGGTCGCAAAGAATCAGACACAACTGAGCGACTGATCTGATCTGATCTGATGTCAACTTGTATGCATCATCATCCATATAAATAAACCTTAAAATTGTTTTCATAGTCTCAAAATACACTAAATTTAAATTGATCAAAATATGTATATGCTGCTCCTAAGTTGCTTCAGTTGTGTCCAACTCTGTGCGACCCCATAGACAGCAGCCCACCAAGCTTCCCCGTCCCTGGAACCCTCCAGGCAAGAACACTGGAGTGGGTTGCCATTTCCTTCTTCAATTTATGAAAGGGAAAAGTGAAAGGGAAGTCGCTCAGTCGTGTCCGATTCTTAGCGACCCCATGGACTGCAGCCCACCAGGCTCCTCTGTCCTTGCCTGGGATTTTCCAGGCAAGAGTACTGGAATGGGTTGCCATTGCCTTCTCCAAAATATGTATATGAGTATCAAAAATAATTTGGGGAGTAAATTAATATAAATTTATTCAGAAAAAGGAGAAATGTTTAACCATACTTAAGTAGATTAAAATAAGAGAAATAAGGTAAGTATTGAGCAATTAGTTAAAAACATGCTTAATATCTATCTATAAATGGTTAATTTCCTTTAAAATCATTTTTTCTCTACTAGTTAAAACTTTTATAGTTTGATTAAAAAAATCAAAGCAATCAAATTCCTTTTAAAATTATATCATTTAAAATTCATTCATCAAATTTAGAGATGCATATTAATTGTAAAGGGCTCTTATTGAGGTTTTCAAAGGGAATGAGAATTAGAAAACTGTTTAGCCTTATTTCACGTCATTCTTAAAAACTATAAATTACCTTTCAGAAATTTTCATATTTTCCTACATTTCTCAGGCTATTCTTGTTTTCAAATTTTTAGTAAAACAAAACTTTTAAAGGCAAATATCTTTATAATTTTGTTAACTATTCTTAAAAACTTACTATAAAGCATATAAATTATGGCTTCCTAATTGATATTTTGACTGTTGCATACTCAAGGCATATGAGGCACTTTTTAAAGAAATAGAAGAGGAGATGGAAATTGAAAGCAAGTAAGTATGAGTAAAACTAAGATTGTAAGAATGGAGAGTTTTTGAAATTATAAATAACAATGCAGGAAATTCAATTACAAAATTGAATCCTACCATATTTCAATGCCAAATTTATTTCTCCTAAAAATTCCATATATATTATACTGGAATTATTATATTGTGTTCCATATATTCCATATATATTATATTTAATTATATATTAAATTCTATGTATATTGGGTTTGCTGCTATTGCTTCAGTCATGTCTGACTCTGTGTGACCGCATAGACGGAAGCCTACCAGGCTCCCCCATCCCTGGGATTCTCCAGGCAAGAACACTGGAGTGGGTTGCCATTTCCTTCTCCAATGCATGAAAGTGAAAAGTGAAAGTGAAGTCGCTCAGTTGTGTCCGACTCTTCGTGACCCCATGGACTGCAGCCCACCAGGCTCCTCCATCCATGGGATTTTCCAGGCAAGAGTACTGGAGTGATATATTGGGTTCAGCCATTGCAAAACCCAAATAGTCTGAATTGCATAGCACACAAACAAGCCCAAGCATCTTCTAAAAGAGAAGGCATTTTTTTTAAACTTTGCAGGTAGGTTACAAACTGAGGGCTGTGGATTGGACTTCCATCTGATTCCTCCAAAAGAGAAACCCAGACTAGCTCCTTCCTGATAACACTCGCAGGCTGAATAAAGGAAGTCTACTCATTTTCACAGACAAGCAGAATCCTGAATGGCAATATATGCATCCCCTTTTTTCTTGTATACTCTGGTAAAGTGTTTGGGTGAGGAGTAACTGCACTTACTTTTCCTTCCCTTTCCTCCTCGTCCATCTTCTCCTTTTCATCTTTCTCCTCTTTCTTATTGCTATTGGATAAAATTAACTATAATTCAACAGTGTATTTATTGGATATTACTGTGTTAAATCAGTTCTGACCAATAGATCCCTGTTGATTCACAGACTAAAGAACTTGTCATCGCTTTTACCTGATAACAATTCTGGTGGAGGTGGTGGTTTAGTCACCAAGTTGTATCCAACTCTTGTGACCCCACGGACTATAGCCTGCGAGGCTCCTCTGTCCATGGGATTCTCCAGGCAAGAATACTGGAGTGTGTTGCCATTTTTTTCTCAAGGAAGGAAAAATTCTGGAGCTACCAAGTTATCAGTAAAGAATTCAATTTCAGTGATTTGATAATCAGCTGCTGAAAGAAACTTGAGGGTTATATACAAACAATGGGCATTTATTTATGACTCTCTACCTGACAAGGAGTAGAACCTTTTATCTACTGACACTTCAGTGTATATGTTCTAGGCTCTGTATTTGTCATGATCTCTCCTTGAGAGCCTTCCTTAAGATTCTTTATAACTTGGTGCCACCTGAATAAACACTGGTGTGAGACGAGAAGTACTGAACAAGAACACAGGGACTTGGAAGATATTGTTGGTTGGCTTTAAGTGCTGTCTGGCGTATTGAAGTTTATAAATTTTAAAGAAACTTAATACTCAGTCATTTTTCAAAAATTCCAGTCCTCCATTATAAATGAAACTAAGCAAAATAATGCCTCCCTTGTTTCAAATAGAACTTCATACACATAATGGGTAAACATAAGGTCAAGAGTGGTGGAAAACCAAATCTGAAGATCCAAGATAAAAACATTGAGAGAAGAAAAATAATCATAAATGCTTTGGTTGTCATTCAATCCTAGATGTTTTACTTGCCCAAATTCAACCTAAAAATCTAGTTTTGTAATTTAGTATAAATAAATGTAGCATAAATAAAATGAACTATATGGCTATCATTAGATGAAAGTTGGTATTCTCTCCACCACAAATGTCTATCTATAATCTTGGTTTTGCTACTTAATTTTCTTGTAACAAAGATTCTTTATAATTTAAATAAAAAATTCAATGTCATTTATAGAGTGGTCTGAGCATTCACTAAAATCAGAAGTGTATTTAATCAGTGATTATGAGTGTAAACTACTTTAGGTGGAATACTTTCTATAAATAATGTTACAATAAAGAAACCTTACACATTTACAATTCATAACATTCAGATTTTGTATAAAAACTGTATTTATCATCTATATTAATATGATGCTGAGAGGCTGTTATTGCAAATAACTTGGCATACTCAGAATATCTTTCCTTGATTTTGAAAAAAGCTATAATTGAATTCCTCTTGAAATATAACTGTTATACAAGGCATTTTTCTATATGCATAAGGAGTTGACTCACAGTCAAATCATTTATACTTAGCTATACAGTCATGAGTAGCTTGCAGCTGACTATGGATTGTACATAACAATCAGTAAAGACATATTTTCAAAGCCCTCAAGAGGAAATACTCATGATACATCAAATTTTTAAGTGTGATATCTCCAAATCCACATTCAAGTGAACATTAAGCTTTCATCATATTTCCAAATCCAGACTTAAGAAAACATGAAATTTGCCACATTAATATTGCATGTTGTACATTTCAGTGTGTCTAACAATAAAGAAGATAAGATAGTACTGAAAAGGGAATGATAGAGGAATATTAAAAGAAACAAAGTACATTTTAATGATTTAAACATGATAATCCATAGAGAAAAGAGTAAATCCTATTTAATATGTATATATCTTTATATGCTTTACTATATGTGTATGGATTTTTGTTTTCCTAAAGGTAGCATTCAATAATACACTTCAAGTACTGTTTGGGGAAAAAAATGCACTAGTTTTTCTTTTGAAAGAACAGTGCTTAAATAAAGGGTATGATGCTTATTTTCCTCTTGATAGATTCTTAGGCTGATTATGATCTAAAGAAATTTTCTAGAGGGGGATTGTGCAGAGGACATAGAGATGATTGGAAAGAGATTTGAAATTCTTGTAGAGGTATAATAAAAGATTTCTAAAACAAGATGCAGAATTATGACATTTCTCAAGATATCTTATCAAGTGATTTTGTGTTTATTTTGTTGTTGTTCAGTTGCTAAATCATGTTTGACTCTTTTGCATTCCCATAGACTAGCCTGCCAGGCTCCTCTGTCCATAGGATTTCCCAGGCAAGAATACTGCATTGGGTTGCAATTTCCTGCTCCAGGGATCTTCCCGACCCAGGGACCAAATCAGTGCCTCCTGCACTGGCAGGAGGATTCTTTACCACTGAGCTACCAAGGAAGCACCCCGTGTTTATTTTACTTAACTTCAAAATATTATAGAGATTTCCAGAACTATGGACAACTTCAGTGGAAATCTACTAAAGTTAGCAAACAGTTTACTAAAGTAGTTGCTAAAATATATTGAGTAATTGTTAGAAGTAGAGTTGACCTAAAGGAAATGTCTAGGTATACTAAAAACAGTAGTCAGTAATAACATTGTTGTAGATTCTGTTGGTTTTATTATTCTGAGACTATTGTGTATTTCTTACACAGGGTAAAATAAATGACTATGTTGGGGTCACTGAGAACAAGTATTTTTAACATTGATAGGTGAAGATATGGAGGTAAGATCAATGAGATTAAGTAAGAATAATTCTGATATTGAACTGGAAGCATCAACATTGTTATCTTAAAACAAAATGTGTCCTAGTTATGTTTTTTAAAAAAAATCTTAAAAATAATGACCAACCCAATAACCAATGAGCATTTCTAGTAACACGAAGCGCTAACTACCATTTCTCACTAAAAGGATACAGACCTCCTTGGACAAATAGCTAATTCCAGATCTGCAACAGGATATGTACAAACTGAGCTATTCATGTCCAATGGAATCATGAGGAAGTTATAAATGATTACTGAGTCTTTAAAAGGACACCTGGAGCCAACTTTAACAAGCTCCCTGTGGCCAAATTTGGGACAGTTTGAACATTCAAGACTAATAACTGTAATGGACTGAAACACATCAAATACATTTCCATCCATGACTTTGTAATAATAAAACTATTCTCGATGATCACTTACACAAAATACTAGGAAACTACCTCATTATTTTGAAAGAACCGGTTGTTATACTGCTCTTCCAATATGCTTTAGTGTAGATAAATATTTGATTAGAGAATATTCCTTTTTATAAAAATATTTTAGCTAATAGAAGTAGAGATTAATAGAATTAAGCTAACACAATTTTACAACCATAATGAAAGTGATGGATTGAGGCAATAATAATCAATGCATGTTGATATAAAAGAGAAGACACAAGTCATTATCATGTACTTACATAACACCATATACAAATACTCCTGCCAAAATATAAACCTGATTCTAAATCTAGTTTGTGAACTTATGGGAAATACTGGAGTTAAAGAAACATTAAATGACACCACAAAATTTCAACCAGCAAAATCCAGAATATAGGAATCTCTACCGTACAAATGACCTAATTAATTCAATAAATAAACTATATGGAAAAAATAAAGATAGAAACTATAAATCTGAAGACCTAAGAGTCACACTGCTGTTGTTTAGTTGCTAAGTCACGTCCAACTCTTTTGTGACTCCAGGGATTGTAGCCTACCAGGCTTCTCTGCCCATGGGTTTTTCCAGGCAAGAATACTTCAGTGCGTTATCACTTCCTTCTCCAAGGAATCTTCCTGACTCAGGGATTGAACTGGTGTCTCTTGCGTTGGCAGGCAGATTCTTTATTACCAAGCCACCAGGGAAACCCAAATCACATTAGCAAACTGCAAAATAAAGACTTTAAAGTATGGTCACTGAAATATACTTTAAAATTATAAAAAAAAGTCTTATTAAAGAATACTGTCACTTTTTGGTGTGATAAAGGTTTTGTGGTTATATTACAAAAGAGTACTTATATTTTAGATATATAAACTGAAATATTTGCAGACAAAAGATATAAATACCTTGCATGTGCATGCTAAGTCGCTTCAGTCATGTCCAACTCTTTGCAACCCCATGGACTGTAGCCCTCCAGGCTCCTTTGTTTGTGGGATTCTCCAGGCAATAATAATAGAGTGAGTTGCCATGTCCTCCTCCAGGGGACCTTTTTGACCCAGGGATCAAACCTGAGTCTCTTTTGTCTCCTGCATTGGTAGACAGATTCTTTACTACTAGCACCACCTGAGAAGCCCAAATATCTTGAATTCATTTCAAAATAGACAGGGATAAAGGAATTTGTTTGTTTGTTTGTTGAGTCACCCAGTCTTGTCCAATTCTTTGCGACCCCATGGACTGCAGCACACCAGGCCTCCCTGTCCCTTACCATCTCCTGGAGACTGCCCAAGTGCATGTTCATTGCATAGTGATGCTATCCAGCCATCTCATCCTTTGACACCCTCTTCTCCTTCTGCCCTCAATCTTTCCCAGCATCAGGGACTTTTCCAGTGATCTCAAAGATCTGATAGATCTTTGGTCTATTTGCATTATATGACCAAAATACTGGAGATTCAGCTTCAGCACCAGTCTTTCCAGTGAGTATTCAGGCTTGACCTCCCTTAAGATTGACTGGTTTGATCTCCTTGCTGTCCAAGGAACTTTCAGGAGTCTTCTCCAGCACCATAGTTCGAAGGCATCAATTCTTTGGTGTTCTGCCTTCCTTATGGTACAGCTCTCACAACTGTATGTGAGCACTGGGAAGACTATAGTCTTGAATATATGGACCTTTGTCTGCAGAGTAATGTTTCTGCTTTTCAATGTACTGTCTAGGTTTTTACAAACCTAGACACTTTCCTGCCAAGAAGCAATCGTCTTCTGATTTCATGGCTGTAGAAACTGTCTGCAGTGATTCTGGAGCCCAAGAGGATTAAATCTGTCACCTCTTCCCTTTCTATGTCACCTTTCCCCCTTCTATTTGCCATGTGGTAATGGGGCCAGATGCAATAATCTTAGTTTTTATTTTATTTTTAAAAAATATTTAGTCTTAAGCCTGGTCTTTCACTTTCCTCTTTCACCCTCATCAAGAGGCTCTTTAGTTCCTCTTTGCTTTCTGCCATTAGAGCAGTATCACCTGCATATCTGAGGTTGTTGATGTTTCTCACACCTATCTTGATTCCAGCTTGTAGCTCATCCAGCCTAGTATTTCTCATGATGTGCTCAGTGTAAAGGTTGAACAAATGCTGATGACAGACAGCCCTGTCATACTCCCTTCTCTATCTTGAACCAATCAGTTGTTCCATATAGGGTTCTAACTATTGCTTCTTGACCTGCATACAGGTTTCTCTGGAGACAGGTAAGATGGTCTGGTATTCTCATCTCTCTAAGAGCTTTCCACAGTTGAATAAAGGAATGCGGAGGTATAAAACAGTGTCATGAATTTATTATTCAAACTAGGATACACATGCAGATGAAAGATTACTATGTTATTTTCTCTATATTTTTATATATGTTACATTTTTTTATGAATGAGTTGGTAAAAGTAATTAAAAAACAGAATAATTACATTATTATTAGAATAATTCACTATTAATTTTAAAAAATGAATGTATATGCTGTCTTTAAAAGCTCCTTTCCATATGAAGTTTAAAAATATTTACATAAATTCTGCCTCTAGAACATGAGGTTAAAAACTGGTAAGATCAGAGGCTTCCTTGGTGGAGCAGTGGGTAAGAATCTGCCTGTCAGTGAAGGGGACTTGGAAGGTTCACACGCCGTGAAGCAACTAAGCCCTTGCACCACAACTACGGAGCTCATGCCCCTCAGGTTCATGAGCTGCAGCTGCTGAGCCTGTGTGCCAAACTACTGAAGCCCACATGCCCTAGAGCACGTGACCACAACAAGAAAAGCCACCACAATGAGAAGCCGCTGCTGCTGCTTGCTGCCAAGTCGCTTCAGTCGTGTCCGACTCTGTGCGACCCCATAGACAGCAGCCCACCAGGCTCCCCCGGCCCTGGGATTCTCCAGGCAAGAACACTGGAGTGGGTTGCCATTTCCTTCTCCAATGCAGGAAAGTGAAAAGTGAAAAGTGAAAGTGAAGTCGCTCAGTCGTGTCCGACTCTTCGCGACCCCATGGACTGCAGCCCACCAGGCTCCTCTGTCCATGGGATTTTCCAGGCAAGAGTACTAGAGCGGGGTGCTAGTGCCTTCTCCCAAGAAGCCGCTGGTGTACCACAACAAAGAGTAGCCCCTTCTCACTACTGGGGTTACTCTCTAATTGAGTAGAGAAAGCTCCTGTGCAACGAAGACCCAGTGCAAGCAACCAAAAATAAATAAATCTTAAAAACAACAACAACAACAACAACAAAAACAGATAAGATCAAAGCCACTGCTTACAAAGGTTAAAAATCTTCTTGTTGATACATTCAATAAAATCAGCATAAATAGTACATTGAATTTGTACTTGTGCTGTCAATTAGGAATTGGCAACAATTTTCTATGAAGGAGAAGGCAGTGAATATTTTAGGCTTTGTTGATTGTGTGGTCTCCATCACATCAACTGAATTTTGCTTTTGCAATGCAAAGTAGTCATAAAGAGTACATGAATGAATGAGTGTCACAAGTTTATTTACCTAAATAGGTGTTGGGCCAGATTTGTCTCAAATTCACTCACTTTTTGCCAGTTCTATCACCAACATTTTTACGATTTTTAATCCTAGATCACTGTAATAGACACCTCATTTCACTGTTTTTTTCCCCATGTAATTATAAAATCTAATCTGAAATATACTATTTTTTATGTCCTTCCCCCTGTATTTGACAACTTTTTGGTTAACCAATGTCCAATATATGGAAGCTTCTCTCATGGCTCAGATGGTAAAGAATCAGCCTGTAATGAGACCCAGGTTCAATCCTTGGGTCAGGAAGATCCCAGGGAGAAGGGAATCGTTATCCACTCCAGTAATCTTGCCTAAAGAATTCCATGGACAGAAGAGCCTGGCAGACTACAGTCCATGAAGTTGCAAAGAGTGGGACACAACTGAGCAACTACACACACTGATATATACTATGTGATAGAAACAGAATGAGAAGAGAGAATTAAAATTGTGGTAGGAAATGAGAAGAATGGGAAAAAAATCAATGCTTAGCTTTTATAATCAATGAAAAAAAATGTTTTGGAGGCTTTTTTAAAAATTCCCTAGCAGTGTGAAGCTGGAAGTGAAAGTGAAAGTTGCACAGTCGTGTCAGACTCTTTGCAACTCCATGGACTATACAGTCCATGAAATTCTCCAGGCCAGAATACTGGAGTGGGTAGCCTTTCCCTTCCCCAGGGGATCTTCCCAACCTAGGGACTGAACTCAGGTCTCCCACATTGCAGTCGGATTCTTTACTGGCTGAGCCACAAGGGAAGCCGTATAATAGTGTGAAGTTGGAAGGACTGTCTGTATATATTATCTTTTGGGCTTCCCAGGTAACACTAGTAGTAAAGAGCCCACCTGCCATTCAGGAGACATAAGAGACATGGGTTTGATCTCTGGGTAAGGAAGGTGCCCTGGAGGAGGGCATGGCAACCCACTCCAGCATTCTTGCCTGGAAAATCCAATGGATAAAGGAGTCTAGTGGGCTATGGTCCACAGAGTCACAAAGAGTTGGACATGAATAAAGTGGTTTTGTTTTCTTGCTATCAACAAATTATGGGCCTGGAGTAGTACCACTGAATATCTGTTTCACTATTAGCAAGAGATAAAGAGAACTTAGAATATCATGGGAGTATTTGGGAGAAATCCTATCCTCAAGAGAGGTCAAGGGCACAGAGTTCAACATTAACGTCATGAATGTCCTTACTTCTGGATCTCTATGTGAGAAAACTCAATGTGTACATATTTGTGGTTTTGGTGGATGAATATGATAATATTTCTTGGGATTCAGTAGAAACTTCCAGAAGGATAAGAGGAAACGAGCACATTAGAACTAATGGCTCAATTCCCTGGATGAAATCCATGAAAGGTTCCATTTGGTCTTTTGCCATATTTTACAATAATACAGACATGTGTAGCAGTGGCTACAGAGGACATAGGTGACATAATGACCTCTTATGGGTTATACAGTTTTGTAGAGGATCATTTCCTAGGTACCAATGGTGGGATGGCCATGGGATGGACGGTTGTTGAGGGATGGAATATGGAGACGCTGGGAATATCTGAGAATCTAAAGAATGCTGTAATTAAAAAAAAAAAAAAAAACCACTAAGATTCTGTGCAGTCTAGCCAGAATTGGATGAGTGGTTTATAACATAATAGAACCATCTACAACACAATAGATACTTGGTCAGGAAATTGTGAGAAAAACCATTCTGTCGCAGAGACCACGGGTAACTCAAAGGTAGTGGGAATGCTTATACCTGGAAACTTTTTGGAGAGAAGCAAAAGAAGGGGAAAGAGAACCAAAGAATGAGCAATTAACCAGAAGAAATGGTTCTGTTTTAAATCGTTTCATGTTATAAAATAAGAATAAGTGGTGTACTGTGTAACTTATTATCATTTTACTACATATTTCTCTTTTTTTCTAGTAATACTTTGCTTTAAAGCAGGCAATCTTTTCAAAGTACAAATCTACATGTCATCTCTCCATTAAAAATGTTTATGGTTTTCCCATTGCTCTACAATAAAATCAACCCTGAATATTTATTGGAAGGACAGATGCTGAAGCTGAAGCTCCAGTACTTCAGCCACCTGATGTGAAGAGCCAGACTTGTTGGAAAAGACCCTGATTCTGAGGAAAAGGGGACAAGAGAGGATGAAATAGTTGGATGGTATCACTGACTCAATGGACATAAGTCTGAGCAAACTCCAGGAGTTAGTGAAGAACAGGAAGCCTGGTTGTGCTGCAGTTCATGGGTCGCAAAGAGTCAGACACGACTTAGCAACTGAACAACAGCTACAATAAACAATAATATTCTTCATATGGCCTGTGTGGTCCCACAAAAATCAATCCCTATCTTTATGTCTAGGCTATTTTACTGCTCATATTTTACTTCACCTGCACCGATCTTCTCTCTTATCAAGCATTTTATGTCTATGCCTAACATGAGCTCTTTTCTCATGATGTATCTTCATACTGAAATGTCCTTCCTTCTTTGCCTGGTTACTCTTTTACCAATCTTAATTTTAATTAGGTTAATTTCTCTGATACTCAAATTTTATTCATTCTGGAACCATCATTTTAGTATTTGACAAAGCCATGTACCATTGCATAACACTTTCATGATTTGTTTTGGCGCATCTGTTGAATGGGCTTCCCTGGTGGCTCAGTGGTAAAGTATCTGTCTGCCAATGCACGAGATACAGGTTCGATCCCTGGGTTAGGAAGATCTCCTGGAGAAGGAAATGGTAACCCACTCCAGTATTCTTGTCTGCGAAATCCCATGGACAGAGGAGCCTGGTGGATTACAGTGCTACACTTCGTCTATCTTCATATGTCATACAGTGATGAAGAAAGGCAGAAAATAGATACTCAATCGATATTTAATTAAGTTAAAAAATTAAAATCACTTTTAGTTCCAGGCTTTTTGAAGGGAAAAGAGAATTTTTTTTCACAGTCATAAGAAAATACTCATGTCTTAACTGTATCTCTCTCTCATCCTCAATAATTCCCATGTACCACATGTGGAAACAAATTAAGCATTTGATAAAAACATCCTTAATGAATTAATGGAAATTCATTCCTCATTTAAACAGAAAATGTATGTAGTGATTGTTAAGATGACCAAAACAATTTCATGATAATTGTAAGTCATGCCATTCACCCAAAGTGCATATTAAAAGGAGAAATGATATTTTTGTGGAAGTAATTACAGCCATGACAATACTGATCCAACTGATCATTCAAAGTTCAATTGTCAGGTTTCTTAATTTTTATACCATTATTATCCTAGTGAAAAATTAACTCCTATTTCACACAGAATATGCCAAATTTTATTGATTGGGCAAAATTCTTGTTTATAATAAAATAAATACACTGCTAGAATATCATTTGGAGAAATTTTATAGTAATTTACTTTGTGAAGAATTAAAGGTCTCTCTGTAAAATCTGATAAATATCAACACCTTGCTCTTAAAAGGAAAATCAAAGTATTTTAGTAATATACAGTGCAGTTCACTCACTTTTCTCTCAATTTTAACAATTAAAGTATATAAAATAAAATCCACCTTTGATGAAATCACAATATATCAAATGTAGATTCTTAAAGCCGACAAACAATCATTATAATTAAGCATAAATCTTCAGAAATACAGTTTGTTAAGTACAATTAGTATAGTCTTTCAGGCATTGTTTCTATTTTTCTCTTGCATCATATCAAGTCACATTATTATGTCAAAACAAGTTTATAAGCATAGTTAATACATGCAATGAATTTTTGGAACTTAAGGCTAAAGACAAAAAATATTAAAAAATATAACTTCATGCTTAGTAATAGGAGAGGAAGTACAGTTAAAAAGTAAACACCGTTCTTTCATTTATGTCTGGCAAAAAGCTGATTCTGAAGCACTGACTGATTTGATCCAGTTATAATTATACAAAGGATCATGCAGGTAAATTCTGATTCCTTTTAAAGAAGTCTAACTTGAAGTCAATAATATTTAAATGATTAAAAAGTAAAATCCCCTTACCAATGCAGATTTTCCCCTGTAAATTTTAGAATTAAAAAAACCAGATCTTAAACCCACAGAAAAGTTATCCATGCAATCAATACAAAGGATTCTTTATTCCTTATTTGAGACTAAATGGACAACACAAAGGCCTGGTGTACTTAACTGAAAACAAGAACATTCTCATACATAACCATATTACAACATCATAAGCAGGAAATTAATACTGATACATTACTATTATCTAAAAATCACCATATTCAGCTTTTACTAATTGCCACAATGCCTTAAAAAATTATTGTTTATAGTTGCTTTACAATGTTGTGTTGGTTTCATTTTTTTCACAGAGATAATTGGATTTGGTTTTCAGTTCTTTTTGTTCTCATTCAGTAAAGGTTATACAATTCCCTTTAATCCTCCATTACTGTTGACCCTTCCATTTTAATCTGTTTGATCTTAACCATAATACTTTTCAAAATACTTTGTTTTCTGTTATGATTTCCTTCTTGATCCATGACTTTTTATTTCAAGTGTATAGCTTAATTTACAATGTTTTGAGTATTTCCTAGTTTTATTTTGTTTCTGAGTTCAAGAGCATTTGGTCAATTTGAGTAAATGTTTCAGTGATCTTGAAGAGTATGTGTTCTGCAGTTGCTTGGTGTAATGTCCCATATATGCCAATTAAGTCAATGTGATTAATTTAGACTCAAATATTATATCCTATAAATAAATATTTCATCTGTGTCCCTCAATTCCAGAAATTAAAAAGTATTAAGTTTTCTAATATGATTGTCAGTTTGTCTCGTCCTTATAGACTGTGTCACTTTGTCTGCATCGTAAAATTAAAACTATTGTTATTAAGTACATGAAACTTTAAGACCCTTCTGCTACCCTCCTGCCAGTATCACATGTCCTTCTTTGTTACTACTTTTTTAATTTAAAGTATACTTTTATATGATATTACTGTAGTTATATTTCTTTTTTTGGTTGATATTGCTTTTTACTTTCAATATTCCTTTATCTGTCTATTTGTTGTTGTTGCTCAGTTGCTCAATCCTGTCTGACTCTTTGCTCCCCCATGGACTGCAACACATCAGGCTTTCCTGTCCTTCACCATCTCCGGGAGCTGGCTCAAACTCATGTCCACTGAGTTGGTGATGCAATCCAACCATCTTGTCCTCTGTTGTCTGTCCCCTTTTCTTCCTGCCTTCAATCTTTCCCAGCATCATGGTCTTTTCCAATGACTCAGCTCTTTGCATCAGATGGCCAAAGTATTGGAGTTTCAACTTCAGCATCAGTCCTTCCAATGAATATTCAGGGTTGATTTCCTTTAGGATTCACTGGTTTGCTCTCCTTGCAGTCCAAGGTCTTCTCCAACACCACAGTTCCAAAGCATCTATTCTTCAGTGCTCAGTCTTCTTTATGGCCTGACTCTCACATCTATTGGAGAAGGAAATGGCAACCCACTCCAGTATTCTTGCCCGGAGAATCCCATGGACAGAGGAACCTTGTGACCATGGGGTCGCAAGAGTCGGACATGACTGAGTGACTTTGACTTGACTACTCACATCTATACATGACTACTGGAAAAACCATTGCTTTGACTAGATGGACCTTTGTTGGCCAAGTGATGTGTCTGCTTTTTAATACACTGTCTAGTTATGTCATAGCTTTTCTTCCATGGAGCAAGAATTTTTTTAATTTCATGGCTGCAATTGCCATCTTCAGTGATTTTGGAGCCCAAGAAGATAATCTCTCATTGTTTCCATTGTTTCCGTATTTATTTGCCGGGAAGTGATGGGACCAGATGTCATGATCTTGGTTTTTTGAATATTGAGTTTTAAGCCAACTTTTTCACTGTCCTCTTTCACCTTCATCGAGAGGCTCTTTAGTTCTTCACTTTCTGCCATAAGGGTGGTGTCATCTGCATATATAAGGTAATTGATATTTCTCCCTGCAATCTTGATTCCAGCTTGTGCTTCATCCAGCTCGGCATTTCTCATGATGTACTCTGCAGATAAGTTAAATAAGCAGATTGATGATATACAGCCTTGACATATTTCTTTTTGATTTTGAACCAGTCTGTTGTTCCACATTTTAACTGTTCTAGTTCTTTTTTTTTTTTTTTTTTTTATACCATTTCACGCCAGTCAGAATGGCTGCGATCCAAAAGTCTACAAGCAATAAATGCTGGAGAGGGTGTGGAGAAAAGGGAACCCTCTAACTGTTCTAGTTCTAACTGTTGCTTCTTGATCTGCATATAGTTTTTGCAAGTCAAATCTGTGTATTTATTTTTATTTATTTACTTTTTCTATCTCTTCTTTTTATTTTTAATTTATTTTTTTAAATTTATTTATTTTAATTGGAGGCTAATTACTTTACAATATTGTACTGGTTTTGCCATACATCAACATGAATCCGCCATGGGTGTACACATGTTCCCCATCCTGAACCCTCCTCCC
The DNA here is from genome assembly GCF_027580195.1 of Bos mutus. Classification (NCBI taxonomy): domain Eukaryota; kingdom Metazoa; phylum Chordata; class Mammalia; order Artiodactyla; family Bovidae; genus Bos; species Bos mutus. Next base: position 127,345,571 of record NC_091618.1, read on the forward strand.
ATCTCCCTCCCCCTCACTGCTGGGCATACATATTGAGGAAACCAGAATTAAAAGAGACACGTGTACCCCAATGTTCATCGCAGCACTGTTTATAATAGCCAGGACATGGAAGCAACCTAGATGTCCATCAGCAGATGAATGGATAAGAAAGCTGTGGTACATATACACAATGGAGTATTACTCAGCCATTAAAAAGAATACATTTGAATTTGTTCTAATGAAGTGGATGAAACTGGAGCCTATTATACAGATTGAAGTAAGCCAGAAAGAAAAACACTAATACAGTATACTAACGCATATATATGGAATTTAGAAAGATGATAACGATAACCCTGTATGCGAGACAGCAAAAGAGACCCAGATGTATAGAATAGTTTTTTGGACTCTGTGGGAGAGGGAGAGGGTGGGATGATTTGGGAGAATGGCTTGGGGCTGGTGCATTGGGATGACCCAAATCTGTGTATTTAAGGTGCTCCTATTATAATCAAAATATGACTGACTTTTAAAAATCTAACAATCTTTGATCTTGTATTTGAAATACCTGGTTCACTTGCATTTATTGTAGTTACTAGTATGCTGTGTTGTTTAGTCACTAACTTGTGTCCTATTCTTCTGTAACCCTATAAACTATAGCCAACCAGACTCCTCTCTCCATAGTATTTACCAGGCAAGAATACTGGAATGGGTTGCCACTGTTTTCTTCATGTGATCTTTCCAATCCAGGGATCAAATCCTTTCTCCTGCTTTGCAGGCAAATTAAATCTAACATCATACTGTATTTTTGCTCTTTGATCCGTTTGATTTCTATTCCATCTTACCTCCTTCATTACCTATTTGGCATTAACCCTAGATTTCAATTACTTCCTCTACTATTTTGATATTTTAAACTTTCTTTAATAATTTTGAGTGATGATACTAGAGATTATATATCATATCCCTGATTTATTCCAACTTAATATACAAATTGGTATTTTTATCACTTTTCAGATGGAGCAAAGACATGGAAACATTTTACTTTCAATTGTCCTTTCACTTTCTTAAAATTATTTTGCATATTTAAAATTTTTAATAATCACTAAGGAGCAGAAATAAGCTATTCCAAGTTTGCTTTACTTGAATTTCTGAATCTTAAAACTGTGGTACAATAAGATGTTTTTGAGTTTCATTCCATTTTTTAGTGCAGCAATAGCTAACTAGCACAGTTTTTTTAATACCAAAAGTATCAAAATACCATAGCAGAAATCTGAAGCATAGGACATCAAGTTTGAGACTTAGCAAAACAAAGGAGCTAGAAGGGCCTCCAGGAGATTTAGTGAATGCTGGATGGTCCTCAAGGAATTTCTTCATGAAGTTGAATGCAGTGTAAAAATTATTATCACTAATAAGATATATGGAATCAGGACAAATATCTCCATACATTTTTTTCTACTGATGTCTAAAAGGACTACATTACATTTTCATTTAATTAACTGATATGCATGAAACCAAACTCATTTTTCATATCAAGTCAGAATGTACATTAGGCTTTGATCAGGATGAAGAAAATATAACTCTAAGTTATCAGTTAGCTCTATTGTATAATTTCAAGCTCATTAGTAATCTGTTCAAATTTACAACTATCAAGATGATATCTTATTCAAATTTTTACTTTTTAGTTTTCCCTTAAACGATTGAGACCATATAATGGCAAGCAATTAATAAAAACAATGAAAGAATTTACTGAAATATATGACCCTTTAAAATCACTTATATATATAATATATATATTTCATACATTAGACATGTGAATTCTTAGAAAATGGAACTTGAAACTCCTCTTAAATTAGGCATTTAAAAATTGTTCTTTTGTAAGCACAATTTGAATACTTTTCAATTTTGTACTGACACTGGTTTCTTTTAAAGAACCAAATGGATTCAGGTAAATACATGAGTAAGATAATAAAAACATAGATGATTGCTACCCTGACTCTTCATTGTACATGGGAAAAGCAGTGTTTTGATAAAAACAGATAAGCATAAATAAAATTATAAAAGCAATAGCTATGTTAAGAGTGAAGAATAAGAAAGTATTGCTTCAAAAGATAAAGAGACTCACAACATTTTAAGTGAGGATCTATTAAATATTTTATAGGAAAAACAAGTTGTTCAGGAAAGGAATTATGCTTTTAAAAATTAGTTACCTTCCAATATTTAAATAATTTTTATCTTGTTCTCTGTTGAATAACTAAATCATAAGGCAACTTTCTGACCTTTTCCTACTCCTTAAGTTTCTCTTGTTTAGTGACTGTGAAGCAGAAATTTTAATTAAACTAATCAAAAGGCAATTTGTGATGATGAATTTTGTTTACAGAAAAACTAGTGAAGCTGCACTGGTCAGCAAATGAATCATTGTCTAGAAAAAAATTAGTCAACAGGATAAATTTCTCTGTCAATAATATGCAGAACATCTTTCAATAATTAAAACTTCTTCCTTCCATTTCAGCAGAGTTTACATTTCTGCCATCTGTTTGAAGTAGACATAGTGTTGATGTCTAATCAGTTCATTCACAGCATTTTTCACTTGTAGGTTTCCCTGAGTTATAAAGTGTCTTTAGTTAACAACTAAATGGTTCACTGATGATGTTCAGACATAAGCTATGGGAGCACTTCTCTGAAGGGAATTTGGTGACCTAATGATAGTCATAATTGCTATTAGCCAAATAAGCCCATTTTCCACCACCTCCCCAACTTTCAAGCCCATAGTAGAATTGTACTCCTGACTTATATTTGGAAATAGCATGGTGCCCAGTTTTGACCAAAAGAGTCATTAAAATTTATTTGCTGAAGCCAGAACTTAGTATTACTTGCAAAAACATGAACTCTTAAAGTTTTCCCATTTTCTCTGATATTAGTTCAGTCAGTTCAGTCACTCAGTCATGTCTGACTTTTTGCGACCGACTGCAGCACTCCAGGCTTCCCTGTCCATCACCAACTCCCAGAGTTTACTCAAACCCATGTCCATTGAGTCAGTGAGGCCATCCAACCATCTCATCCTCTCTTCTCCTCCCCACTTCAATCTTCCCAGCATCAGGGTCTTTTCCAATGAGTCATTTCTTCCTATCAGGTGGCAAAGTATTGGAGTTTCAGCTTCAGCATCAGTCCTTCCAATGAATATTCAGGACTGATTTCATTTAGGATGGACTGGTTGGATCTCCTTTCTGTCCAAGGGACTCTCAAGAGTCTTCTCCAACACCACAGTTCAAAAGCATCAATTCTTTGGCGCTCAGCCTTCTTTATAATAGAACCCAACACTACATGCAAAGACAGCCACTCCATTGTCTTGAGTCTGAGTGACTGCAACAAGCAGGGTCTGTGATAGACACAACATAAACAAATCTTTATGTTTTTATGCCTCTGAGATAGTAGGGAGTGTTTACTACTTCAGAAAACCTCAGCTCTATTCCACATCACCCAGGATTTTCAAGCTAAATGTCTATCCCTAAGAGTACAGTACTTTGTTTTGTAGATACAGTAACAAATTATTTGGATGGAGGGATATTTTGGGTCAAGGGCTCCAGTTCAAGTGAATTTACTGTCCAAAAAGCACCTTTATATCTTTATTCATTTTTTTTCAGCTCCTTGTTTCCTTGTACCAAGAATAGGTTTATTTCAGTCTTGCTTTAAGTGTGGTCTACCATCAACAGCACCACATCAGACAGGTAAGGAGGAATTAGCTCTATGAAAATTCTAACTATTTAGTTCTGTAAAAATTAACAAAGTTAATTTAAATGTATTTAAGGACTACCACGTATTTCATGAATTCTCATGTACATCATCCCCCGCCACCACCACAATTTAACCTTTTTAAAATAAGAACACATATTACCAAAATTTGTGGCTTGCAAGATTACAGTTCCTAACAGGTAAAGAGCTAACACAACTTGGTTGCATGAAAAATTCTGTTGACTCTTTGTGAAAAGATTAAGAAACAACCATCAAGAAAGTATCCTAGATTCCCTAAAATATAGGTATATGAATCCAATTCATGTGATTTGATATCAAAGCATAGAACTAAAAAAGTAAAGGAGCAATAAAATGTAATGAAGTTTTCAAGTTAGATCCAAGTTTGAATTCTAGCTTGACCATTTATTTGTTTTGTGATTACTGTTAAGTTTTTAACCACTCTGTACCTATTTCCTTATCAGTGAAAAATAGGAATAATGGTACTTAAGTCACAAGGTTGTTATGAGGACTATATTATGTATAGATGCAAAGCCCTTTAAAGACTCGGACACATAGTAAGTTCTTTACAAGTGCTGGCTGTGTTTGCCCTCTCCCCACAATCCTGAAAAATAAAACATATCCAGCAGATTAGAATTATGATCTTTCTGAGAATATTTTCACTTCAACTGAAACAACATTTCATGCAATTATCCTTTATGAATTTGGGAAGTTTACTGGGAGGATTATTATTTTCTAATTGCTTTATAATTCTGTGTATTATTATTTTTTTGTTGTTGGTCTCTAGTTCTGTAGTGTTCAATTGAGTCGCTCAGTCTTGTCTGACTCTTCATGACCCCATGAACTGAAGCATGCCAGGCCTCCCTGTCCATCAACAACTTCCATAGTTTACTAAAACTCATGTCCGCTGAGTCTGTGATTCCATCCAGCCATCTCATCCTGTGTCACCCCCTTCTCCTCCCACCTTCAATCCTTCCCAGCATCACGGTCTTTTCAAATGAGTCAGCTCTTCGCATCAGGTGGCCAAAGTATTGGAGTTTCAGCTTCAACATCAGTCCTTCCAATGAATATTCAGGACTGATTTCCTTTAGGATGGACTGGTTGGGTCTCCTTGCAGTCCAGGGGACTCCCAAGAGTCTTCTCCAACACCATAGTTCAAAAGCATCACTTCCTTGGTGTTCAGCTTTCTTTATAGTCCAACCCTCACATCCATACATGACCACTGGAAAAACCATCAGATCAGATCAGATCAGTCTCTCAGTCGTGTCCGACTCTTTGCAACCCCATGAATTGCAGCACGTCAGGCCTCCCTGTCCATCACCAACTCCCGTAGTTCACTGAGACTCACGTCCATCGATTCAGTGATGCCATCTAGCCATCTCATCCTCTGTCGTCCCCTTCTCCTCCTGCCCCCAGTCCCTCCCAGCATCAGAGTCTTTTCCAATGAGTCAATTCTTCTCATGAGGTGGCCAAAGTACTGGAGTTTCAGCTTTAGCATCATTCCTTCCAAAGAAATCCCAGGGCTGATCTCCTGCAGAATGGACTGGTTGGATCTCCTTGAAGTCCAAGGGACTCTCAAGAGTCTTCTCTAACACCACAGTTCAAAAGCATCAATTCTTCAGTGCTCAGCCTTCTTCACAGTCCAACTCTCACATCCGTACATGACCACAGGAAAAACCATAGACTTGACTAGACGAACCTTTGTTGGCAAAGTAATGTCTCTGCTTTTGAATATGCTATCTAGGTTGGTCATAACTTTCCTTCCAAGGAGTAAGAGCCTTTTAATTTCATGGCTGCAGTCACCATCTGTAGTGATTTTGGAGCCCAGAAAAATAAAGTCTGACACTGTTTCCACTGTTTCCCCATCTATTTCCCATGAAGTGGTGGGACCAGATGCCATGATCTTTGTTTTCTGAATGTTGAGCTTTAAGCCAACTTTTTCACTCTCCACTTTGACTTTCATCAAGAGGCTTTTTAGTTCCTCTTCACTTTCTGCCATAAGGGTGGTGTCATCTGCATATCTGAGGTTATTGATATTTCTCCAGGCAATCTTGATTCCAGCTTGTGTTTCTTCCAGTCCAGCGTTTCTCATGATATACTCTGCATATAAGTTAAATAAACAGGGTGACAATATACAGCCTAGCCTTGACTAGAAGGACCTTTGTTGGCAAAGTAATGTCTCTGCTTTTTAATATGCTGTCTAGGTTGGTCATAACTTTCCTTCCAAGGAGTAGGTGTCTTTTAATTTCATGGCTGCAATCACCATCTGCAGTGATTTTGGAGCACAAAAAATAAAGTCAGCCACTGTTTCCACTGTTTCCCCATCTACTTGCAATGAATCGATGCCAATTTTTCACTCTCCTCTTTCACTTTAATCAAGAGGCTCTTTAGTTCTTCTTCACTTTCTGCCATAAGGGTGGTGTCATCTGCATATCTAAGGTTATTGATATTTCTCCTGGCAATCTTAATTCCAGCTTGTGCTTCATCCAGCCCAGCGTTTCTCAAGATGTACTATGCATATAAGTTAAATAAGCAGGGTAGCAATATACAACCTTGATGTACTCCTTTTCCTATGTGGAACAAGTCTGTTGTTCCATATCCAGTTCTAACTGTTTCTTCCTGACCTGCTTACAGACTTTTCAAGAGGCAGGTCAGGTGGTCTGGTATTTCCATCTCTTTCAGAATTTTCCACAGTTTATAGTCATCTCCACAGTCAAAGGCTTTGGTATAGTCAATAAAGCATAAATAGATCTTTTCCATTCAAAGGGTTCTTACTCTTGTCTCTAGTACATTTATTTAAAATTGTGCATCCATGTCTTGACTTCCTATTTTTACATTCCAGTCCCCTATAATGAAAAGGTCATCTTTTTTTGATGTTAGTTCTAGAAGGTCTTGGAGGTCCTCATAGTGCCATTCAACTTCAGCTTCTTCAGCATTATTGCTTGGGGCATAGACTTGGATTATTATGATTTTGAATAGTTTGCTTCGGAAAAGAACAGAGATCATTCTGTTGCTTTTGAGATTGCATCCAAGTACTGCATTTTGCACTCTTTTGTTGACTATGAGGGCTACTCCATTTCTTCTAAGGGATTCTTGCCCACAATAGTAGATACAATGGTCATCTGAATTAAATTTGCCCATTCCAGTGTATTTTAGTTCACTGATTCTTCCTAAAATATCAATGTTCAGTCTTGCCATCTCCTGTTTGACCACTTCCAATTTGCCTTGTTTCATGGACCTAACATTCCAGGTTCTTTACTTTACTTCCATCATCAGTCACGTCCACAACTGGGTGTTGTTTTACTTTGGCTCTGTCTCTTCATTCTTTCTGGAGTTATTTTCCACTGATCTCCAGTAGCATATTGGGCATCTATGGACCTGGGGAGTTCATCTTTCAGTGTCCTATCTTTTTGCTTTTTCATACTGTTCATGAGGTTCTCAAGACAAGAATATTGAAGTGGTTTGCCATTCCCTTCTCCAGTGGACCACATTTTGTCAGAACTCTCCACCATGACCCATCTGTCTTGGGATTCCCTACATGGCATGGCTCATAGTTTCATTGAATTAGACAAGGCTGAGGTTCATGTGATCAGTTTGATTAGTTTTCTGTGATTGTAGTTTTCATTCTGTTGGCCTTCTGATGGATAAGGATAAGAAGCTTATGGAAGCTGATGGGAGAGACTGACTGAGGGGGAAACTGGGTCTTGTTCTAATGGGTGAGGCCATGCTCCATACATCCTTAATCCAATTTTCGGTTGATGGGCAGGGATGTTTTCCCTCCCTGTTCCAAACTATGGTGGAGGTAATGAAGATAATGGTGACCTCCTTCAGAACGTCCCATGAACTGCTTCGCTGAGTGCCCACACACGGCAGCAGGCCAACTCCAAACCACGCCTTTGCTGGAGACTCCTGGACACTCACAGGCAAGTCTAGGTCAGTCTCTTTTGACATCACTGCTCCTTTCTCCTGAGTCCTGGTGCACACAACATTTGTTTGTCCCTCCAAGAGTTGGTTTCCCCATTCTTGTGTAAGTTCTGGCAGCTCTATGGTGGGGTTAATGGTGACCTCATCCAAGAGGACTTATGCTATACCCAGATCTGCTGCACCCAGAGCCCCTGCCCTGCAGCAGGCCACTGCTGACCCATATCTCTGCATGAGACACTTAAACACAATTCTAACTCAGTCTTTGTGGGGTCTCTGGGTCCTGGTGCAGGGTTTGTTTGAGCCTTCCAAGTGTCTCTGGTGGTTATGAGGTTTGAGTCCAAATGTGATTTTACCCTTCCTACTGTCTTGCTGGGGCTTCTCCTTAGCCCTTGGATGTGGGGTATCTTTTTTCAGTTGTATCCAACATTCTTCTGTCAATGATTGTTCAGCAGTGAGTTGTAGTTTTGGAGTTCTCACAGGAGAAGATGAGTGCATGTCCTTCAACTCTGCCATCCTTTTCATTATAGGGGATTGGAATGCAAGAGTAGGAAGTCAAGGGATACATGGAGTAACAGGCAAATTGACATTGGAGTACAAAATGAAGCAGAGCAAAGGCCAACAGAGTTTTGCCAAGAGAACAGACTGGTAATAGCAAACACTGTCTTCCAACAACACAAAAGAAGACTCTACACATGGACATCACCAGATTGTCAATTCCAAAATCAGATTGATAACATTCTTTGCAGCCAAAGATGGAGAAGCTGTATACAGTCAGCAAAAACATGAGGAGCTAATTGTGGCTCAGATCATGAACTCCTTATTGCCAAATTCAGACTTAAATTGAAGAAAGTAGGGAAAACCACTAGACCATTCAGGTAAAACCTAAATCAAATCCCTTACACTGGAAGTGAGAAATAGATTCGAAGGATTAGATCTGATAGACACAGTGCCTGAAGAACTATGAATGGTGGTTTGTGACATTGTACAGGAGGCCGTGATCAAGAGCATCCCCAAGAAAAAGAAGTACAAAAAGGCAAAATGGTTGTCTGAGGAGGCCTTACAAATAGCTGAGAAAAGAAGAGAAACTAAAGGCAAAGGAGAAAAGCAAAGATATACCCATCTGAATGCAGAGTTCCAAAGAAAAGCAAGGAGAGATAAGAAAGCCATCTTCAATGCAAAGAAACTAAGGAAAACAACAGAATGGGAACAAAATAGAGATCTCTTCAAGAAATTTAGAGATACCAAGGGAACATTTCATGCAAAGACGGGCACAATTAAGAACAGAAATGTTATGGACCTAACAGAAGCAGAAGATATTAAGAAGAGATGGCAAGAATACACAGAAGAACTATACAAAAAAGATCTTCACGACCCAGACAATGGTGATAGTGTGATCACTGACCTAGAGTCAGACATCCTGGAACGTGAAGTCTAGTAGGCCTTAGAAAACATCACTACAAACAGAGCTAGGTGATAGAATTCCAGCTGAGGTATTTCAAATCCTAAAAGATGATGCTGTGAAAGCACAGTGCTCAACATGCCAGCAAACTTGGAACATTCAGCAGTGGCCACAAGACATGAAAAGATCAGCTTTCATTCCAATCCCATAGAAAGGCAATGCCAAAGAATGTTCAAACTACTGCACAATTGCACTCATCTCATACTCTAGCAAAGTAATGCTCAAAATTCTCCAAGCCAGGTTTCAGCAGTACGTGAACCACAAACTTCCAAATGTTCAAGCTGGATTTAGAAAAGGCAGAGGAACCAGAGATCAAAATACTAACAACCATTGGATCATTGAAAAAGCAAGAGAGTTCTAGAAAAACATCTATTTATGCTTTATTGACCATGCCAAAGTCTTCGACTCTATGGATCACAACAAACTGTAGAAGATTTAAAGAAATGGGAATACCAGACCACCTGAACTGCCTCCTGTGACCTCTGTATGCAGGTCAAGAAGCAATAGTTAGAACTGTATATGGAACAATATTCTGGCTCCAAAATGGTAAAGGAATACATCAAGGCTGAATACTGTCACCCTACTTATTTAACTTAGATGCAGAGTACATCATGTGAAATGCCAGGCTGGATGAAGCACAAGCTGGATCAAGATCAGTAGGAGAAATATCAATAACCTCAGATATGAAGATGATACCATCCGAATGGTAGAAAGCAAAGAAGAATTAAAGAGCCTCTTGATGAGTATAAAAGAGGAGCGTGAATAAAAGTTGGTTAAAGACTCAACATTCAGACAACTAAGATCATGGCATCCAGTCTCCTCATTTCATTGCAAATCAGTTCAGTTCAGTAGCTTAGGCCTGTCTGACTCTTTGTCACCCCATGGCCTGCAACATGCCAGGCCTACCTGCCATCATCAACTCCAGAAGTCTACTCAAACTCAAGTTCACTGAGTCCACGATGCCATACAACCATCTCATCCTCTGTCGTCCCTTTCTCCTCCTGCCTTCAATCTTTCCCAGCATCACAGTCTTTTCAAATGAGTCAGCTCTTCACATCAGGTGTCCAAAGTATTGGAGTTTCAGCTTCAACATCATTCCTTCCAATGAATATTCAGGATTGATTTCCTTTAGGATGGACTGGTTGGATCTCCTTGCTGTCCAAGGGACTCACAAGAGTCTTCTCCAACACCACAGTTCAAAAGCATCAATTCTTTGGTGCTCAGCTTTCTTTATAGTCCAACTCTCATATCCATACATGACTACTGGAAAAAACATAGCCTTAACTAGATGGACCTTCGATGGCAATTAACGTCTCTAATTTTAATATGCTGTCTAGGTTGGTCATAACTTGTCTCCCATGGGGTAAGCATCGTTTAATTTCATGGTTGCAGTCACCATCTGTAGTGATTTTAGAGCCCCAAAAATAAAGTCTGCCACTATTTCCACTATTTCTCTATTTGCCATGAAGCAATGGAACCAGATGCCATGATCTTTGTTTTCTGAATGTTGAGCTTTAAGCCAAGTTTTTCACTCTCCTCTTTCACTTTCATCAAGAGGATCTTTAAGTCTTTTCAATTTCTGCCATAAGCGTGGTGTCATCTGCATATCTGAGGTTATTGATAGTTCTTGAAGCAGTCTTGATTCCAGCTTGTGCTTCATCCAGCCCAGCGTTTCTCAAGATGTACTCTGCACATAAGTTAAATAAACATGGTGACAATATACAGCCTTAACATACTCCTTTCCATATTTTTAACCAGTCTGTTGTTCCATATCCAGTTCTAATTGTTGCTTCTTGACCTGCATTCAAGATTTCTCAAAAGGCAGGTCAGGTGGTCTGGTATTCCCATCTCTTTCAGAATTTTCCACAGTTTATTGTGATCCACACAGTCAAAGGCTTTGGCATAATCAATAAAGCAGAAATAGATGATTTTTTTTGAAATTCTCTTGCTTTTTTGATGATCCAACAGATGTTGCCAATTTGATCTCTGGTTCTTCTGCCTTTTCTAAAACCAGTATGAACATCTGGAAACTCATGGTTCATGTATTGCTGAAGCCTGGCTTGGAGAATTTTGAACATTACTTTACTAGCATGTGAGATGAGTGCAATTGTGTGGTAGCTTGAACATTCTTTGGCACTAACTTTCTTTGGGATTGAAATGAAAACTGACATTTTCCAGTCCAATGGCCACTGCTGAGTTTTCCAAATTTGCTGGCATATTGAGTGCAGCACTTTCACAGCATCATCTCTCAGGATTTGGAATAGCTCAACTGGAATTCCATCACCTCCACTAGCTTTGTTCGTAGTGATGCTTCCTAAGGCCCACTTGACTTCACATTCCAGGATGTCTGGCTCTAGGTGAGTGATCACACCATCATGATCTTCTGGGTCATGAAGATCCCTTTTGTACAGTTCCTCTGTATATTCTTGCCATCTCTTCTTAGTATCTTCTGCTTCTGTTAGGTCCATACCATTTCTGTCCTTTACTGAGCCCATCTTTGCATGAAATGTCCCCTTGATATCTTTAATTTTCTTTAAATTTCTTCAAGACGTCTCTAGTCTTTCCCATTCTCTTGTTTTCCTCTATTTCTTTGCACTGAACACTGAGAAAGGCTAAAGAGTCCAAACCACGAGTCTGGAGGTAAACTTAAGTTGCACCTTGTTCTTCGGCTGCCACGCCTTTAGATTCCCTACAGATGATGACTCTCATTTTTAGCTGTTTAAAATGCAATTTATGACTGAATAGTTTCTTCTTGTTGTTGGTTTTTTTGTTGTTGTTGTTGTTTTGTTTTTTTATTTTTGCTGTTTAAAATGCAAATTATGATCCTATATATATATATTTCGCTTTTTGATCCTGGGGCCATGTCTTAGTATCTTCTTTAGATTAGAGGTTTCCCAAGCTTCTGTAGCAATATTTGTATGGGTCACCTCTTTGAGTGGGTGCCTCTCACCCTTCCCAGGCTTCTTTGCCTGTTTCAGTCCCAGTGGGACATTTTTCACGACCTTGGTCAAATTCCAGTGCTTGTTACTGTATCTCTGTGTTCAGTTCAGCCTTTGTGTCAGGCCTTGAGGAGCCAGCTGTGAACAAGCCAGACACAAAGCCCAGCCCTCATGAAACCTACAGGTTCATGGGAGAGAGGAAGATTAAGAATTAGAAGTGTGGGAATTCCCTGGATGTCCGGTGCTTAGGACTCTGTGTTTCTACTGCAGAGTACATGGGTTCAATCCCAGTTGAGGATCTAAGATCCTTCATGCCACTCAGCACCAAAAAAAAAAAAAAAAAAAGAATTACAAGTGTGGTGGAATTTATGACAGTCAGGATGCTTTTTTTATGATGCATATTGCAAGGGGACTGAATATGGTCTCAGGCTGAGGAAGGCGACTGAGGAATGACCTTTAAAGTCTTGAGGGTTGAGCAGGAGTTGACCAGGCAAGGAGCTGGAGGAGGGGGACTGTCTGAAGGCCCTGAGGAACTGAGGAACTGAAGGATAGTAGCGAGCGGTGGCTGTGTGGTGCTGGAGTGGCCGAGAGGAGATACCCCACGTCCAAGGTCAGGAGTGGTGGCCCTGAGGAGATACGCCACGTGCAAGGTCAGCGAAACCCCAGTAAGATGGTAGGCACTGGAGCGACTGTGAGGAGATACCCCATGTCCAAGGGCAAAGGAGAAGCCCCAGCAAGATGGGAGGAGGGGCAGATTCACATTTAGAATCAAACCCCATTCCCGCCAGAGATGCTAAGAGGGCTCAAACAAACCTTGTGCACACCAGGACCCAGGGACTCCACAGAGACTGAGATAAACTGTGTTTGAGAGTCTCCTGTGGAGGTACAGATCAGCAGTGGACTGCCACAGGGACAGGGGCTTTGTATGCAGCAGACTTGGGTATGGCATAAGCCTTCTTGGAGGAGATCACCATTAACCCCACCATAGAGCTGCCAGAACTTACACAGGACTGGGAAAAAGACTCTTGGAGGGCACAAACAGAACCTTGTGCACAAGGACCCAGGAGAAGGGAGCAGTGACCGCATGGGAGACTGGCCCAGACTTGCCTGTGAGTCTCCAGGAGTCTCCAATGGAGCCATGGGTCAGTGGTGGCCTGCTGCAGGGTTGGGGGCACTGAGTGTAGCAGTATATGCATGAGATCCTTTGAAGGAAGTCACCATTATTTTCACTATCTTCACCATAGTTTGGCCCCAGGCAAATGGGGATTGGGGGCAGGAGGAGAAGGGGACGAGAGAGGATGAGATGGCTGGATGGCATCACCAACTCGATGGGCATGAGTTTGGGTAAACTCAGGGAATTGGTGATGGACAGGGAGGCCTGGCGTGCTGTGATTCATGGGGTTGCAAAGAGTCGGACACAACTGAGCAACTGAACTAAACTGAACTGAAATAGCAAGGGAGGGAACACAGCTCCACCCATCAACAGAAAATTGGATTAAAAATTTACTGGGCATGGCCACGCCCATCAGAACAAAACCCAGTTTCCCCCTCGTCATTCTCTCCCATCAGGTAGCTTCCATAAGCCTCTTATCCGTCTCCATCATAGGGCAGACAGACTGAAAACCACAGTCAGAGAAAACCATGCAATCTTATCACATGGGCCACAACCTTGTCTAACTCATTGAAACTATGAGCCATGCCCGGTAGGGACACCCAAGGTCGTGTGTCATGGTGGAGAGTTCTGATAAAATGTGGTTCCCTGGAGAAGGGAATGACAAATCACTTCAATATTCTTGCCCTGAGAACCCCATGAACAGTATGAAAAGGCAAAAAGATAGGACACTGAAAGATGACCTCCCCAGTTTGGTAGGTGCCCAATATGCTACTAGAGATCTGTGGAGAAATAACTCCAGAAAGAAGGAAAAGAGGGAGACAAAGCAAAAACAACACCCAGTTATGGACGTGACTGGTGACAGAAGCAAGATCTGATGCTGTGAAGAGCAATATTGCATAGGAACCTGGAATGTTAGGTCCATGAATCAAGGTAAATTGGAAGTGGTCAAACAGGAGATGGCAAGAGTGAAAGTCAATATTCTAGGAATCAGTGAACTAAAATGGACTGGAATGGGCGAATTTAACTCAGATGACCATTATATCTACTACTGTGGGCAGGAATCCCTTAGAGGAAATGGAGTAGCCATCATAGTCAACAAAAGAATCTGAAATGCAGTACTTGGGTGCAATCTCAAAAACAACAGAATGATCTCTGTTCATTTCCAAGGCAAACCATTCAATATCATAGTAATCCAAGTCTATGCCCCAACCAGTAATGCCAAAGAAACTGAAGTTGAATGGTTCTATGAAGACCTACAAGACCTTCTAGAATGAACACCCAAAAAACACGTCCTTTTCATTTTAGCGGACTGGAATGCAAAAGTAGGAAGTCAAGAAACACCTGGAGTAACAGGCAAATTTGGCCTTGGAGTACAGAATGAGACAGGGCAATGGCTAACAGAGTTTTGCCAAGAGAACGCACTGGTCATACCAAACACCCTCTTTCAACAACACAAGAGAAGACTCTACACATGGACATCACTAGATGGTCCACACCGAAATCAGATTGATTATATTCTTTGCAGCCAAAGATGGAGAAGCTCTATACAGTCAGCAAAAACAAGACCGGGAGCTCACTGTGGCTCAGATCATGAACACCTTATTCCCATATTCAGACTTAAATTGAAGAAAGTAGGAAAAACCACTAGGCCATTCATCTATGATCTAAATCAAATCCCTAATGATTATACAGTGGAAGTGGGAAATAGATTTAAGGACCTAGATCTGATAGATTGCCTGATGAACTATGGACTGAGGTTCATGACATTGTACAAGAGACAGGAATCAAGACCATCTGCAAGGAAAAGAAATGCTAAAAAGCAAAATGGCTATCTGAGGAGGCCTTACAAATAGCTGTGAAAAGATGAGAAGTGAAAAGCAAAGGAGAAAAGGAAAGATATACCCATTTGAATGCAGAGCTCCAAAGAATAGCAAGGAGAGATTCCCCTTAGCTGCTGTCATTTCCACCCTCCAGATGGAATACTTATAAGGTTCAGATAAACATCAGAGAGGCTCCTTGTTCAACCTACTGTCACACAGTGCCCTCTGTGAGAAACAGTGAGATACTGGATGGAACAGTTTAGCTGCATTACGTCTGCTTACAAAATTCACATACAAGAAGTGCCTCTTATTTATTCTTTGTTCAACTCCATGAGATATTAGTTCAGTTCAGTTGCTCAGCCTTGTCCATCTCTTAGCAACCCCAGGTACTGCAGCACGCCAGGCTTTCCTGTCCATCACCAACTCCCAGAGCTTGCTCAAACTCATGTCCATCGAGTCAGTGATGCCATCCAACCATCTCATCCTCTGTTGTCCCCTTCTTCTGCCTTCAATATTTCCCAGCATCAGGGTCTTTTCAAATGAGTTAGTTCTTGGAATCAAGTGGCCAAAATATTGGAGTTTCAGCTTTAGCATCAGTCCTTCCATGAATATTCAGGACTGATTTCCTTTAGGATGGACTGGTTGGATCTCCTTGCAGTCCAAGGGACTCTCAAGAGTCTTCTCCAACACCACAGTTCAAATGCATCAATTCTTCAGTGCTCAACTTTCTTTATTGTCCGACTCTCACATTCATACATGACTACTGGAAAAATCATAGCTTTGACTAGACAGACCTTGGTTGGCAAAGTAATGTCTCTGCTTTTTGATATGCTGTCTAGATTGGTCATAGGCTGCAGTCACCATCTGCAGTGTTTTTGAAGCCCAAGAAAGTAAAGTCTGTCACCATTTCCATTGTTTCCCCATCTATTTCCCATGAAGTGATGAGACCGGATGCCATGATCTTCGTTTTCTGAATGTTGAGCTTTAAGCCAACTTTTCCACTCTCCTGTTTCACCTTCATCAAGAGGCTTTTAGTTCTTCTTCATTTTCTACCATAAAGGTGGTGTCATCTGCGTATCTGAGGTTATTGATATTTCTCCTAGCAGTCTTGATTCCACCTGTGCTTCATCCAGCCTGATATTTCCCATGGTGTACTGTGCATATAAGTTAAATAAGCAGCATGACAGTATTCAGCCTTGATGTACTCCTTTCCTGATTTGGAACCAGTATGTTATTCTGTGGCCAGTTCTAACTGTTGCTTCTTGACCTGCATATAGATTTCTCAGGAGGCAAGTCAGGTGGTCTGGCATTCCCATCTCTTTAAGAATTTTCCACAGTTTGTTGTGATCCACAAGTCAAAGGCTTTTGCACAGTCAATAAAGCAGGAAGTATAAAGACTTTTTTTTCTGGCCACCTGATTACTCATGGTCATATAACTGATTTTAGGCTTCCACTGAAAGTTTGACAGGGGCAGAAACATGCAGTGCATTTCAAATTGTCACATATAAGAAATGTAAAATTTCCTAGAGTCTTCATTAAGAGGTTAGATTGGAAAAGAGTGTTGAGTTATTTGCATAATGATATATTAAGAATTTATTTTTAGATTCAAACAGATTATGCTAGTTTTGACCCCAATTAACAGAACTAATCACGAATGGAATGCATTTCCTGTATACATCACACATTACTGACAGTAAGTGGCTTATGGACATCAGTTACTGCCAATATTTCTTTGGCCTTCAACAGATCTATAATTTTTTTCTGTAGGGTGGGTTCCATAAATTGGAATTGTGCTTCTAAATATGAGTAAATATGCAGTTGCAGTGGGATTAGAGGGAACCCAAGAGTGACCAAGTGATTGACACATCTGTGAAGTCTGTTTCTTAAAATTTTTGTCAATTTATTAAGTGATGATTAAATGTTTCACACGAGCTGAACATTAAAGAAACTGACTTATAAACTAAAGCCCAATAACTCAGTAGTGATGTGAGAAATACAATTTGAGGGATGACTCAAATTTGTCTCCTCTATTTGTCTCCTCTATTTAGGACTGTTTTTGATAGTGTCAGGGTCCCACGTTTGAGGAACAAGGACTGAGAAGTGAAGCATTTTGAAATTGTTTAATTATTTCATCTGAATATGGTAGCACTCAGAGAATTATTTATTTTCTTCCTTAATATCCATCTTTCTACTTACAGGGACATGTGAATTAATCAGTGCCATTCATACACAGACTGTCCTGGACTAAACTTGAAAAGAAATGTGAACAGATGTGCAAAAATAAAATCAATTTACATCTTCCATCATCTGTAGTTCTTTTCCTTAATACAATTAAATTACATGTTTAAAATATGGAGGGTCACTGTGTAATTTTATCTTTAATCATCAGTACTTGATAAAAATGTTAATTACTTGTTATTTATGATTAAAGTCCAGAAACTACTTAAATTCTTTTTATTTGCATTTTACCATGTAGTTAAGAATGGATTACTAATAATAAATCCTATATAATGAGAATATATAGGTACTTATAATATCTGCCCTGAATCTAACTTTAGTTATATAAAGATTAGTGGAGAAACACAGATAATTGAATATCATAATTTAAAAACTTCTTTAGTGCTTTTAAGAAGGTGTATAGAGGTACAAAGAAATGTCTAACATATAGAATTATGAATCTAGGAATCAGAATACATGATATAAATATTATTTTCAAGTATATTTGAAATATTTTATACTATTTAACATGTAGAATTTAGCAAAATGAACCTCAGTAAATTAAAAGTGATATTTAATACTTATTTGCTGACAAAGATAGTAAAAAGAAGTGAACTAACTATACAGAGTTTATTTTTTATTGGAAATTAAAGAATATATTTCTACATACATTCTCAGTTAAAGGGGAAAAATAAAAATAATTATTTAAGATTGAGTTGCATTATATTGAATAACAAAATGTATACAGTGGTACAATGCAGTTCTTAGAGAAGAAGTTTGAAATTAATAACCAAATTTAAAAACAAACTAAAAAAGACTAGCAGGAAGATAATAAAAATGATAAAGATAACTGAAAAAATTACAAAGTTGGTTGATAAAACCAACTTGATATTATATAAATTATAATAGACTTACACAATTTTGTGTGATACATTATTTTATTTATTTTTTTAAATTTTATTTTATTTTTAAACTTTACAATATTGTATTAGTTTTGCCAAATATCGAAATGAATCGGCCACAGGTATACCCGCATTCCCCATCCTGAACCCTCCTCCCTCCTCCCTCCCCTACCCTCCCTCTGGGTCGTCCCAGTGCACCAGCCCCAAGCATCCAGTACCGTGCATCAAACCTGGACTGGCGACTCGTTTCATACATGATATTATACATGTTTCAATGCTATTCTCCCAAATCTCCCCACCCTCTCCCTCTCCCACAGAGTCCGTAAGACTGATCTATACATCAGTGTCTCTTTTACTGTCTCGTACACAGGGTTATTGTTACCATCTTTCTAAATTCCATATATATGCGTTAGTATACTGTATTGGTGTTTTTCTTTCTGGCTTACTTCACTCTGATACATTATTTTAGAAGACTGCTGCTGCTTCTAAGTTGCTTCAGTCGTGTCCAACTCTGTGCGACCCCAGAGATGGCAGCCCACCAGGCTCCCCTGTCCCTGGGATTCTCCAGGTAAGAACATTGGAGTGGGTTGCCATTTCCTTCTCCAATTTTAGAAGACTAGTTTTCCCTAATTCCAAAACTGACAAGTATAGGACAAGAGAAATATAGACCAATTTTGTTTCTGAATAGAAAAACCAAAATCACATGTGATTTAATATCTCTCCCTATTTGTCACATCTTTGTTCTTGAGTCATCCAGTTAGCCAGACATGTTCCTCTCAAAACGGAAGCAGAAGTACATGAGGACAAGTGAAAACAATACATCTTAAGGTTCAGGCTCCAGAAAGGTACAGAGTGACTTCCATGCACCTGCTGTTGATAAAGGACCTGCCTGCCAATGCAGGAGACATAGGAGACACTGGTATCATCCCTGGGCCGGGAAGACCCCCTGGAAGAGGGCATGGCAGTCGACTCCAGTGTTCTTGCCTGGAGAATCCCGATGGATAGATGGGCCTGGCAGGCTATATAGTTCCTGGGGTCTCAAAGAGTCGGACATGACTGGGCAACTAACACACATGGTCACGTGCCCAGTCTAAAGTCAAGAGGTGTGTAAATACATTTCTCTTGTAATAAAGCAACGGAAAGAGTGTTGATGTATAGAGAATTAAAAGATCGTGTCAACTAATTGCACTAACCACAGAACTATATCATTAGGAAATTATCTACATTAAGAGATGAAAGTAGAAAAGCTTGTAACCACCTAAATAAATATACAAAAAGCATTTGCTAACATTTACATTTATAATAGGTCCTTAACATGTTAAGAAGAGAGCAAGGATGTCTTAGCTTCATAAGTTGTGTCTACCAGAAATATATCACAGATATCCTAAAGGTGAAATATTAAAAATATCCCTGTTAAAATAAAAAGGCAAGGATATCTACTGTACTTGCTTTTCAACATTTTACTAGAGTTTAGCCAATACCATAAAATAGAAAAAACAAATATGAGTTTGAGCACCAATAATGGATAGACAAACATATATGACCTTGTATATTTTTAAAGTGAGATTTCACATCATTGGGAAAAACACAGTCTTATAATAAATGGTGTAGACAATGCACCCCAGGTCAGGTCATTCCTGGGGTTGCCAAGATTCAATATCTGATTGATGCTGACATCAGACAGCTCCGACAGGCCATTTCAGCTTCAGTTCTCTCCAGTGGGGTCAAGTGAGGCTGTTGGATGTGCATTCCAGGTCTGCTTCTCCACTGGACAATTCTGCTTATTCCTTTTCCACTGTACAAGTGTTAATCCCTGAAAAACATTCTCCACACAAAACTTTGCCTAAGAGTCTGGCAAAGTTAATAAAACACCTCTTTAATAAAACACAGTATACTTCCTGCCAAGAAAAACTATGTCAAACCTGCTGCTAAGTCACTTCAGTCATGTCCGACTCTGTGCAACCCCATAGATGGCAGCCCACCAGGCTCTGCTGTCCCTGGGATTCTCCAGGCAAGAACACTGGAGTGGGTTGCCATTTCCTTCTCCAGTGAGTGAAAGTGAAAAGTGAAAGTGAAGTCGCTCAGTTGTGTCTGACTCTTCACAACCCCATGGACTGAAGCCTACCAGGCTCCTCCTTCCATGGGATTTTCCAGGCAAGAGTACTGGAGTAGGTTGTCATTGCCTTCTCCTGGACAGTGTGTTAAAAAGCAGAGACACCACTTTACAGACAAAGGTCCATATAGTCAAAGCTATGGTCTTCCCAGTAGTGTATAGATGTGAGAGTTGGACCATAAAGAGGGCTGAGTGATGAAGAATTGATATCTTTGAATTGTGGTGCCGGAGAAGACACTTGAGAGTCCTGGGACTGAATGGAGATCAAATTAGTCAATCCTAAAGGAAATCAACACTGCGTATTTATAGGAAGGACTGGTGCTGAAGCTGAAGCTCTAATACTTTGGCCACCTGATGTTTCACTTCAGTTCAGTACTCAGTCATGTCTGACTCATTGCAACCCCATGGACTGCATCATGCCAGGCTTCCCTGTCCATCACCAACTCCCGGAGCTTGCTCAAATTCATTTCCATCGAGTCACTGATGCCATCCAACCATTTCATCCTCTGTCGTCCCCTTCTCCTCCTGCCTTCAATCTTTCCCAGCATAGGGTCTTTTCTAGTCAGTCAGTTCTTTGCATCAGGTGGTCAAGTATTGGAGCTTCAGCTTCAGCATCAGTCCTTCCAATGAGTATTCAGGACTGATTTCCTTTATTGGAAATTGACCAGGATTGACTGGTTGGATCTCCTTGCAGTCCAAGGGACTCTCAAGAGTCTTCTCAACACCACAGTTCAAAAGCATCAATTCTTCAGTGCTCAGCTTTCTTTATGTTCCAACTCTAACACCTGTACATAACTAATGCAAAAACCATAGCTTTGACTAGAAGAATTTTTGTTGGCAATGTAATGTCTCTGCTTTTTAATGCTTAATGCTTAGAGCCAACTTATTGGAAAAGATACTGGTGCTGGCAAAGATTGAAGGCAAAAGAAGAAGAGGGCAGCAGAAGATGAGAAGGTTAGACAGCATTGCCAACTCATTTGATATGAATCTGAGGAAACTCTAGGAGATAGTGAAGGACAGGGAAGCCTGGTGTGCTGCAATGCATGGATTTGCAGAGTTGGGCAGGATTTAGTGACTGAACAATTAACAACAATCCCTTTCATGAGGGTTTCACCCTCATGATCTAATCATCTCCATAGAGGCCATAATTTAACATATAAATTTGGGGGTGGGGCACATCTTCTGTAAAACTCAAAAACTGAAGTGGATGATTTCTAAAGTTTCTTCCAACATTCCTGTATATATACAGATGCTTTTTCTTCCTTTTTCCAAAGAAAGGTATTAAAGAAAGTGTTAAAGGAACAGTCAGTTAGTCTTAAGATTATATATAAATGAGTCAGAACAGAAGATGCACTGAATTATTTCACTGAAATATAAGTAACTTTTATTTACATATAAAAAATAAATAAGCCTTTGGGATAAAAATCAATGGTGGTTTTTGTTTATAATTGGTCAGAAATTGAATCTGTCTACCTCAGTGAATATGAAATATATTCCTATCATAATATGGAAAGTCATGGATGACAGTAGCAATGGAAATAAGCTCTTATTCACTGTTAGAATCTGTTTTTCTATTGTTGCTGCCCTCTGCCTGTTGATATCTTCACTGGAGGCATGGCCATAGACAACTATACTAACATCCTGAGAACTGCCTTATCAGGAAAGAAAGGGACATTTATTACCAGCTCTGGTATGAAAAAAAGTTGTGAGTGAGACTCCAGTATTCCATCAGGGGTCTTTTTTTATCAGAGAAAGGGAAGTAATGGCAGTAATGACCACTTAAGGCAGTTATTGAGCAAGCTCTCCTGTTAGATATTTATGGGGGTTGAATGAAATATTTTTAGGAACCAGGAAAGTAAGTGAGTAGAATGTATATATACATTATTACTTAAACTATGCCACCGGTGAGAATGAAAATGTTGGTGTTTGAGAATGAAATGTTGTGACAAGTGTAAAACAGGACCATAGTAGGCCAGTGGGGAAATATAATTTCCATTTGTTTGACTGAAAGAGACTGACAATTATTGTGGAAAACTAGAAAAAACATTTTCTATCCAAAGGGGTATGTTGATATAAAGCAGCTATATAGGGTCTTGTGGTTAGATCTGACTTATTTTAAAAAGCTGGAAATGTGCATTTTTGTGTGAATTTAAGACTTTTCTTTATAGCTGATTTAATTTTTTTGTCAATACTGCTGTGTTGACAAGTCTTCATTCAGCCTGTGAGCAAGCAGTTTGCTGCCGCTAGTCTAATTAATCAGACAAAATTATTTTAAATCTTTTTCTGCCTTACTCATAAAAATATATATTTTCTGAAATACTCCTGTCTCTGTCCTACATACATTTTGACTTAAATCATAATTTATACATAACCTTAATTCACAAGAGATTTATTTTGTACTGTATTTATTCTGTACTATAAGAGATTTATTTTGTACTGGTTTATGGTCTAAGATGTAGGATGCTGATGTGTCTGTCATGAAGCAATTTGTCCCCTCAAGCAAGTGAAGCTAGATACATATACTCAAATATATGTGTGGAACTAAGGTTCATGGAACTGAGTATCTGTGTGTGTGGTGCAGAAAAAGGGGTTGGTAGGGTCTAAAGGGAAAGGAGGTGGCCCTTGATTACAAAAAGGTGAGCCCAACTTTCCTGATCTTGTGTTCTGTTCTCATCCAGCTCTGCTGATATCATAATTGGAAATGTTTGGGTGAAGTATTTGATAAAACAGAAGGGAATCTCATAGTATCCATGGCCTTCTAAATAATTATTTTGATTTTGGAAGCTTTAAAATAACGAAGGCTTGGGACAAAGCTCTTTTTGTTCCATCCATGATATGGCTCCCAGATTTTTCGCACTACAGTTAACTCTCATGATTCATCATTCCCAAGTAATACCTCTAACTGACATAGTGTAAAACATGTTTGAAAGGGAAAGATAAATGTCTATGTATGGCTGATGGAGGGAATTGGAAACCAGGTAAATCATCTATATAGTTCATTTCATAAGTAGTTTCTGCCAAGGCTCTGAGGACACGCCCCAAGATGGAAGAATGAGAATAGGGGTGAGATGTTAAGACTGAAAAAGTGACTGTGGAATGACAAATTTGTTCAGCATACATGGTGTGTAATATCACCCGTATATTAGCTTTTGAATTATGTCCTTTCTATATGCTTTGATGTTCTCCATATATTTTTCAAATAAATAATTGTTGCCAATTACAAAGACTATTAGTAGTCATTTACATTTATTCATAGCTCACCTGTTGGAGGCCTAACCCAAAACTGTAAGTATAATAAGAAAATGTTAAGACCAGTACAGCTTCTATTCTCGTACATGTAATAGATTGTTATAAGTAATTGTACATTTTATCTTCATGATTTACTATTTAAAGATTATTTTTTATTAGTCTATATTTTTAGTAACAAATAATTATGTGTAATTTGTTGTATTTTATGTTTGTGTTTTTAGTTTTGTGGCTACATTTATGTTAAATATAAATATTTAAAATTGTTTCTTTTCATTTTTTTTACACAGACATATGCTATTTCTGTAAGATTTTTTATCCTAATACTTGAATATACAATTTTACTTTCATTACAAACAGTAGTATTCAATTATGCATGATGGTGATCTAGTCGCTGAGTCATATCCGACTCTTGTGACCCCTGTAGGACTGTAGCCTGCCAGGCTTCTCTGTCCATGGGATTTTCCAGACAAAAATACTGGAGTGGGTTGCCATTTCCTTCTCCATCAACTATGCACAGAGTTTTATAAACTGTGTTAAGCTTATGGAAGAATTTAGATAAAAGTAAATTGTATACACAGTTGTGACTTTGCATCACACAGTTTTACCCTAATAATAAGTAGGTAAAGGAAAATGATGACTGATGTGCTCAGAGATGCCCAATATCTGGCCCCTGAATTCTTGGCCTCAGCAAAGATCTCTGTGCCCAACGTGGATGCAGAAACGACTGGACATCTGGTCCTCAAAGATGATGAAAAAAAAAACTCGGCTGATGATCATTTCATAGGCAGTATGTAATAAAGAGATGAGCCAACACTAGATGGACAACTCTGACTTTTGTTGAGATGCAAACTTTAAGGACTTTATCACAATTGTGACCATGATTGGTTAAGGAATCCTGATAGACAGAGATGGAATGGGGTCTTATGGTGAATTAGTTTGCTTAAAGGATATAAAGTTTTGTGACTTTTTTGCCCATCTAAGTTTATGGCATAAGCATAATGTTCATTACAATTTCATGTACAGATTTTCCTTTTGGACTGTTAACAATTACTGATTCAATTTCTTTAATAGATACAGGACTATTCAGATGTCTGTTTCTTCTTATGTGAGTTTTGTCAGATTGTGTCTTTCAAAGAATTGGGCCATTTCCTCTTTTCTATTTTGTGGCCATAATATTCCTTTATTATCCTTTTAATGTGCTCTCTTTCCTTTCATTTCTGATATAAGTAATTTGTATTCTGTCTATTTAAACATCTTAGAAGCATGCTGATTTTATTAATCTTATCAAAGAACCAGCTTTTGGTTTAATTTATTTTTTAAAAATTTAAATTTATTTATTTTAATTGGAGGCTAATTACTTTACAATATTGTATTGGTTTTGCCATACGTCAACATGAATCCACCAGAGGTGTACACGTGTTCCCCATCCTGAACCCCCCTCCCATCTCCCTCCCCGTACCATCTGGTTTCGTTTATTTTTTCTACTGGTTTCCTATTTTCAATATCATTTATTTCTACTCTCTTATTATTTCTTTACTTCTGCTTACCTAGATTTAATTTGTTCCTCTTTGTCTAGTTTCCTAAGGTGAAATCTTAGATTATTATTTTAGATAATTTCTTTTCTAATATATGCCTTGTAGTAAAATGCCATATTTTTCTCTAAGCATGGGTTTCTCTGAATCCTGTTTTTTAAGTCTACTTTTCATCTACTTCAAAATTTTGTTTTCTTGAGTTTTTATCAAAATTTTGTTCTTTAATCTCTACATATTTGAGGATTTTCCAGTTATCATTTCTTTTTGATTACTAGTTTAATTCATTTATGGTAGGTGAGTAGATATTGCATGGTTTATATTCTTTTAAGCCTATTAAGGTATGTTTAGTGGCCAAGATGTTTCATGTTAGTTTGAGAAAATGATATTCTGCTGTTGTTGGATGAAGTAGTCTATAAATGTCAATTATATCCAGTTAATTCATGGTGGTGTTGAGTTCAGCTTATGTCCATACTGATTTTCTGCCTGCAAGATCTGTCCATTTCTGAGTAAGTAGTGTTGAACTTATCATATCCAACTATGATAGTGGATTTATCTGTTTCTCTTGGCTATTCTCCTGAACTTGAACAGTGGAAACAGTGTCAGACTTTATTTTTTGGGGCTCCAAAATCACTACAGATGGTGATTGTAGCCATGAAATTAAAAGACGCTTGCTCCTTGGAAGGAAAGTTATGATCAACCTAGATAGCATATTCAAAAGCAGAGATATTACTTTGCCAACCAAGGTCTGTCTAGTCAAGGCTATGGTTTTTCCAGTGGTCATGTATGGATGTGAGAGTTGGACTGTGAAGAAGGCTGAGCACCAGAGAATTGATGCTTTTGACCTGTGGTGTTGGAGAAGACTCTTGAGAGTCCCTTGGACTGCAAGGAGATCCAACCAGTCCATTCTGAAGGAGATCAGTCCTAGGTGTCCTTTGGAAGGAATGATGCTAAAGCTGAAACTCCAGTACTTTGGCCACCTCATGCGAAGAGTTGACTCATTGGAAAAGACTCTGATGCTGGGAGGGACTGGGGGCAGGAGGAGAAGGGGACGACAGAAGATGAGATGGCTGGATGGCATCACTGACTCGGTGGACGTGAGTTTGGGTGAACTCTGGGAGTTCGTGATGGACAGGGAGGCCTGGCCTGCTGCAGTTCATGGGTTCGCAGAGAGTTGGACATGATTGAGCAACTGAACTAAACTGAACTTGGCTATTCTGTCAATTTTTAATCTCACATAGTTTGATGCTCTATTGTCGGTGCATACATACAAAAAATCATTATTTCTTTTGGAGAATTGACCATTTTGTCAGTATATAATGTTCTTCTTTATCCTTGATAAGTTTCCTTCCTTTTTAGTTTGCTCCGATTGAAATTAATATAGCTACCCCTGCTTTCTTTTGATTTTTGTCAAGATGGTAATTTTTTCTCCATCCATTTACTGTTTTAGCTTTCAAAAATACGTAAAATAAAGTTAAAAATATTTTTTATATTGGAATATAATTGATTTACAGTGTTGTGTTAGTTTCAAGTTAACAACCAAGTTATTCAGTTATACATATATCTGTTCTTTTTCAGATTCTTTTCCTGTTTAGTTATTACAGAATTTTGAGTATAGTTTGTACTATGCAATATATCCTTTGTTGATTATATATTCTATGTATAGCAGTGTGTATATGTTAATTCCCAAATCCCAATTTATCCTTCCCTTCCCCTTTGGTAATCATTAGTTTGTTTTCAAAGTCTGTGAGTCAGTCTGTTGTCTCTTTTGTAAATAAGTTCATATGTATCGTATTTTAGATTCCACATATAAGTTGTATCACATGGTATTTGTCTTTGTCTGACTTACTTCACTTAGTATGATAATCTCTAGGTCCATCCATGTCGCTACAAATGGCCTTATTTCATTCTTTTTATGACTGAGTATTATTCCATTTATATATGTACCATAACTTCTTTATCCACAAACCATAAGTAGGATACTCCTTGACATAAATTGCAGCAATATTTTTTTAGATCCACCTTATAGAATAAGGAAAATAAAACAAAAATAAACAAATGGAACCTAATTAAATTTAAAGACTTTTACATAACAAAGGAAACGATAAAACAATGAAAAGGCAACCCACAGAATGGGAGAAAATATTTGCAAGCAGTATAACCAACAAAGGATTAATCTCCAAAATATACAAACATCTCATGCAGCACAATATCAGAATAATGCACAGCACCAATCAGAAAATGAACAGAAGATCTACATGGACATGTCTCCAAAAAAGACATACAGATGGCCAAAAGCACATAAAAAGATGTCCAGCATAGATAATTACTAGAGCAATTCATGCCATCCATTTATTTTTAATCTATATTTTGCTCAGTCACAAAGTCATGTTCAACTCTTTGCAATCCTATGGCCTGTAGTACCTCAGGCTTCTCTATCCTCCACTGTTTCTTGGCTTTTGCTCCAATTCATGTCCATTGAGTCAGTGATGCTATCTAACCATCTCATCCTCTGCCACCTCCTTCTCCTTTTGCTTTCAATCTTTCCTAGCCTCAGGATCCTTGTCAGTAAGTTGATTCTTTGCATCAGGTGGCCAAAGTATTGGAGCTTCAGCTTCAGCACCAGTCCTTCCAATGGATATTCAGGGTTGATTTCCTTTAGGATGGACTGATTTGATCTCTTTGCTGTCCAAGGGACTCTCAAGAAACAATTTGAAAGCATCTGTTCTTCAGTGCTCAGGCTTGTTTATGACCCAAATCTCACATCTGCACATGACTCCTGGAAAAACCATAGCTGTGACTATATAGACTTTCATTGGCAAAGTGATGTCTCTGCTTTTTCATATGGTGCCTAGGTTTGTCATAGCTTTCCTTCCAAGGGGCAAACATCTTTTAATTTCATGGCTGCAGTCACCATCCCCAGTGATTTTGGAGACCAATAAAAGAAAATCTGTGATTGCTTCCACGTTTTCCCTATTTGCCATGAAGTGATGGGACTGGATGCCATGATCTTCATTTTTTGAATGCTGAGTTTCAAGGCAGGTTTCTCTTTCTCCTCTTTGATGCTCATTAAGAGGCTCTTTAGTTCCTCCTCACTTTTGGCCACTGGAGTTCAATTATCTGCATAGCTGAGATTGTTGATATTTCTCCTGGTAATCTTAATTCTGGTTTTTGATTCACACAGCCTGGCATTTCGCATCATATACTCTGCATAGAAATTAAATAAGCAGGGTGACAATATACAACTTTGCTGTACTCCTTTCCCAATTTATATATGTCCTTATATTTTTAAAGTGAATTTCTTGTAACAACATTGTTTGCATTGTGTTTTTTTAATATTCTTTCTGACAATCTGTCTTTAATTGATGTTTTTAGACTATTGATATGCAAAGCAACTATTGAAATAGTTGGAATATTATCTCCCATATTCATTGTTATTTTATGCTTGTTACCCATTCTTTTTAGTCGTTCCACTCTTTTCTGTATTTTTTAGTTTTAATTGAGCATTTTATATGATTCCACTTTCTCTTGCCTTCTTGGCATATCAGTCATATTTGTTTATTTTTCTTACTTTTTCTAGTGGTTGACCTAAATTTGCAGTATAAGTTTACAACTGATTCAATTCTACTTCCAAATAATATTATTCCATTTCATAAGTAGTATGAGTACCTTATAATATCAAAGTAATCTTAATTCTCCCCTCCTCTTCCTTATATCCTTGCTGAGATTCATTTTACTTATACCTTAATGTGTGTGTACACACACACACACGCACATATATATATGTATATCACATAATTGAATGTATGCTGCTATTATTATTTGAACAAACCATTTTCTGATAGATCAATTAAGAATAAAAAAAATGAAAGTTTTTATTTTACTCCCTGTACCTGCTGTGATGATCTTACTTTTTTATGTAGCTCAGGTTTTTGACCTATGTAATACTCTTTCTCTTTAAGGAACTTCTCTTAACATTTCTTGCAGGACAGGTCTACTGATAACACATTCCTTCAATTTTCTGTTGGTCTGAGAGAGCCTCTATTCCTCCTTTGCTTTTGAAGGATAATTTTTTAGGGTACAAAATTTTATGTTGGTGTTTTTTTTTTCTCAACAATTTAAATATCTCAGTCCGCCCTCTTCTTGCTTGCATGACTTGTAAGAAGTCAAATATACTTATCTTATTCCTTTTTATAGATAAATAATCTTTTCCTCTCCTGTCAGATTTTTTTTTCTTTTACTTTAATTTTCTATAGTTTGAAAATATTATGACTAGGTGGTAGTTTTGGAATTTATTTATCTTGGTATTCTCTGGGCTTCTTTTATATGTGGTTTGGTGTCTGATATTAATTTGGGGAAATTTTCAGTCATTACTGTTTCAATTATTGCTGCTATTTCTTTCTTTCTTTCTAGTATTCACATTATATGTATAGTATCTCTTTTGAAATTTTCCCACAGTCTGGGGTGTTCTGTTTTCAGTATTTGTTCACTTTGCTTTTCAGGTTTAGTGATTTCCACTGAGATATCTTTAGATACAGAGTTTCTTTCATCACCTGTGTCCAGTATTCTGATAATACCAGCAAAGACATCCTCTTTCTATTGCAGTATTATTGGTCTCTAGTATTTCTTTTTGATTCTTTCTTGGGATTTCCAGCTCTCTAGTTGGTATTGTATGCTGTCTACTTTATCCATCAGAAGAATAAGCATGTTAACAACGGTTGTTTTAAATCTTGTTCTGATAATTGGTGTCCTTACCATGTGTGGTTCTGTTGTTTGCTTTGTCTTTCCCATATCATCTTTTTTTGCCTTTTGGTATGCCTTGTAAATTTTTCTTGACAGCTGCACATGATGTGAAGTAAAGGGCTTTAGTAATGTAATAGTAAGCTATGTGTGGAAAAGAAGCACTCTATAGTCCTGTGATTAGATATTAGTCTGTGGTGATCCTATACATCTGAACTGTCAGCTTCATAAGCATTTCTCCATTTTGTTTTCTCACCCCTTAGGTGGGACAGGATGGCTAGAGTGGGCTGCAGTTGAGTATTGCTCATTTCCTACATGGAAGACTAGAATTGACTAGAGTTGAGCATTTCCTTTCCTTGAGGTCAGTTAGGTTCTACAAATACCTCAGCCTGATAGGCTCTGGCTAATTAATTTCTCCTGTGGGCAGGCCTTGTTAAGAGTGGAGGGCTTTGGCATATTTCAGAATGGTTCTTTTTCCCCTCCCTCTGTCCAATGGATGTTTCTCTGATGTTTACTGTGAGAACCTGTTAGAGCCTCTGGAGATTAAATCTCACAAAACTGTATGGGCTCCCCTATAACTGGATATCCCTGGAGCTGTTAGCTGTCAAAGTTGTTCACTCTGAGCCTCAAGCAGTTAATCAGTTATAACTCAGGTTTTCCTACTCTGGCGTGGATTCCTGTTGTACTTTTCCCTTGTGAATCTCTGCTCAGGTAAGCCATGATCCCTGGTATTCATCTATCTGTATCTCTGGTCTTGCTGACAGCAGTTCATCTCATGTCATTATTTTCCTAAAGATTCTAGAAGAATTGTTGATTTTTTGGTCTGGTCAGTTTTTCAATTTCTTAGGATGCAATGGCCACTTACAAACTCCTTACATGTAGAACCAGAAGCTGGAAGTTCCCTCACCTTGTCTTTTAACCTCTGTTTTAAAAAATTTCCTTATGTCTGCCTAGGGCTGGAAGAAGCACAAACTGGAATCAAGATTGCTGGGAGAAATATGAATAACCTTAGATATGCAGATAACACCACCCTTATGGCAGAAAGTGAAGAGGAACTAAAAAGCCTCTTGATGAAAGTGAAAGAGGAGAGTGAAAAAGTTGGCTTAAAGCTCAACACTCAGAAAACTAAGATCATTTCATCTGGTTGGTCCCACCAATCAGATCAGATCAGATCAGATCAGTCACTCAGTCGTGTCCGACTCTTTGCGACCCCATGAATCACAGCATGCCAGGCCTCCCTGTCCATCACCAACTCCCAGAGTTCACTCAGACTCACGTCCATCCATTCAGTGATGCCATCCAGCCATCTCATCCTCTGTCGTCCCCTTCTCCTCCTGCCCCCAATCCCTGCCAGCATCAGAGTCTTTTCCAATGAGTCAACTCTTCGCATCAGGTGGCCAAAGGACTGGAGTTTGAGCTTTAGCATCATTCCTTCTAAAGAACTCCCAGGGCTGATCTCCTTCAGAATGGACTGGTTGGATCTCCTTGCAGTCCAAGGGACTCTCAAGAGTCTTCTCCAACACCACAGTTCAAAAGCATCAATACTTCGGTGCTCAGCCTTCTTCACAGTCCAACTATCACATCCATACATGACCACAGGAAAAACCATAGCCTTGACTAGACGAACCTTTGTTGGCAAAGTAATGTCTCTGCTTTTGAATATGCTATCTAGGTTAATCATAACTTTCCTTCCAAGGAGTAAGCATCTTTTAATTTCATGACTGAAGTCACCATCTGCAGTGATTTTGGAGCCCCAAAAATAAAGTCCGACACTGTTTCCACTGTTTCTCCATCTATTTCCCATGAAGTGATGGGACCGGATGCCATGATCTTCGTTTTCTGAATGTTGAGCTTTAAGCCAACTTTTTCACTCTTCACTTTCACCTTCATCAAGAGGCTTTTTAGTTCTTATTCACTTTCTGCCATAAGGGTGGTGTCATCTGCATATCTGAGGTTATTAATATTTCTCCTGGCAATCTTGATTCCAGCTTGTGTTTCTTCCAGTCCAGCGTTTCTCATGATGTACTCTGCATATAAGTTAAATAAACAGGGTGACAAATTACAGCCTTGACGTACTCCTTTTCTTAAAATTTGGAACCAGTCTGTTGTTCCGTGTCCAGTTCTAACTGTTGCTTCCTGACCTGCATACAGATTTCTCAAGAGGCAGATCAGGTGGTCTGGTATTCCCATCTCTTTCAGAATTTTCCACAGTTTATTGTGATCCACACAGTCAAAGGCTTTGGCATAATCAATAAAACAGAAATAGATGTTTTTCTGGAACTCTCTTGCTTTTTTGATGATCCAGTAGATGTTGGCAATGTGATCTCTGGTTCCTCTGCCTTTTCTAAAACCAGCTTGAACATCAGGAAGTTCACGGTTCACATATTGCTGAAGCCTGGTTTGGAGAATTTTGAGCATTACTTTACTAGCATGTGAGATGAGTGCAATTGTGAAGTAGTTTGAGCGTTCTTTGGCATTGCCTTTCTTTGGGATTGGAATGAAAACTGATCTTTTCCAGTCCTATGGCCACTGCTGAGTTTTCCAAATTTGCTGGCATATTGAGTGCAGCACTTTCACAGCATCATCTCTCAGGATTTGGAATAGCTCAACTGGAATTCTATCACCTCCACTAGCTTTGTTCATAGTGATACTTCCTAAGGCCCACTTGACTTCACATTCCAGGATGTCTGGCTCTAGGTCAGTGATCACACCATAGTGATTATCTGGGTCATGAAGATCGTTTTTGTACAGTTCTTCTGTGTATTCTTGCCACCTCTTCTGAATATCTTCTGCTTCTGTTAGGTCCATACCATTTCTGCCCTTTATCGAGCCCATCTTTGCATGAAATGTTCCTTTGGTATCTCTGATTTTCTTGAAGAGATCTCTAGTCTTTCCCATTCTGTTGTTTTCCTCTATTTCTTTGCATTGATTGCTGAAGAAGGCTATCTTATCTCTTCTTGCTATTCTTTGGAACTCTGCATTCAGATGTTTATATTTTCCTTTCCTCCTTTGCTTTTCGCTTCTCTTCTTTTCACAGCTATTTGTAAGGCCTCCCCAGACAGCCATTTTGCATTTCTTTTCCATGGGGATGGTCTTGATCCCTGTCTCCTGCACAGTGTCATGAACCTCATTCCATAGTTCATCAGGTACTCTATGTATCAGATCTAGGCCTTTAAGTCTATTTCCCACTTCCACTGTATAATCATAAGGGATTTGATTTAGGTCATACCTGAATGGCCTAGTGATTTTCCCTACTTTCTTCAATTTAAGTCTGAATTTGGCAATAAGGAGTTCATGGTCTGAGCCACAGTCAGCTCCTGATCTTGTTTTTGCTGACTGTATAGAGCTTCTCCATCTTTGGCTGCAAAGAATATAATCCATCTGATTTCGGTGTTGACCATCTGGTGATGTCCATGTATAGAGTATTCTCTTGTGTTGTTGGAAGAGGGTGTTTGGTATGACCAGTGCATTTTCTTGGCAAAACTCTATTAATATTTGCCCTGCTTCATTCCGTATTCCAAGGCCAAATTTGCCTGTTACTCCAAGTGTTTCTTGACTTCCTACTTTTGCATTCCAGTCCCCGATAATGAAAAGGACAATTTTTTGGAGTGTTAGTTCTAAAAGGTCTTGTAGGTCTTCATAGAAGTGTTCAACTTCAGCTTCTTCAGCGTTACTGGTTGGGGCATAGACTTGGATTACTATGATATTGAATGGTTTGCCTTGGAAACGAACAGAGATCTTTCTGTCGTTTTTGAGATTGCATCCAAGTACTGCATTTCAGACTCTTTTGTGGACCATGATGGCTACTCCATTTCTTCTGAGGGATTCCTGCCCGCAGTAGTAGATATAATGGTCATCTGGGTTAAATTCACCCATTCCAGTCCATTTCAGTTCGCTGATTCCTAGAATGTCAACATTCACTCTTGCCATCTCTTGTTTGATCACTTCCAATTTGCCTTGATTCATGGACCTGACATTCCAGGTTCCTATGCAATATTGCTCTTTACAGCATTGGACCTTGCTTCTATCACCAGTCACATCCACAGCTGGGTGGGAGGACCAACCCCACATCCAAGGAGGCGTGGCTGTGTGGGCGCAGGAAGGCCTAGAGGAGCTATCCCACGTTGAAGGTCAGGAAGGGCGGCGGTGAGGAGATACCCCTTGTCCAAGGTAAGGAACAATGGCTGCGCTTTGCTGGAGCAGCCATGAAGAGATACCCCACGCCCAAGGTAAGAGAAACCCCAGTAAGACGGTAGGTGTTGCAAGAAGACATCAGAGGGCAAACACACTGAAACCATACTCACAGAAATCTAGTCAATCTAATCACACTAGGACCACAGCCCTTTCTAACTCAATGAAACTAAGCCATGCCCGTGGGGCAACCCAAGATGGGTGGGTCATGGTGGAGAGATCTGACAGAATGTGGTCCACTGGAGAAGGGAATGGCAAACCACTTCAGTGTTATTGCCATGAGAACCCCATGAACAGTATGAAAAGGCAAAATGATAGGATATTGAAAGAGAAACTCCCCAGGTCAGTAGGTGCCCAATATGCTACTGGTTGGTCCCACCACTTCATGGGAAATAGATGGGGAAACAATGGAAACAGTGGCAGACTTTATTTTTGGGGGCTCCAAAATCACTGCAGATGGTGATTGCAGTCATGAAATTAAAAGACGCTTGCTCCTTGGAAGGAAAGTTATGACCAACCTAGACAGCATATTGAAAAGCAGAGACATTACTTTGCCAACAAAGTCTGTCTAGTCAAGGCTATGGTTATTTCAGTGGTCATGTATGGATGTGAGAGTTGGGTTGTGAAGAAAGCTGAGAGCTGAAGAATTGATGCTTTTGAACTCTGGTGTTGAGAAGACTCCAAGGGACTGTAAGGAGATCCAACCAGTCCATCCTAAAGGAGATCAGTCCTGGGTGTTCATTGAAAGGACTGATGCTGAAGTGAAACTCCAATACTTTGGCCACCTGATGCAAAGAGTTGACTCATTGGAAAAGCCCCTGATGCTGGGAGGGATTGGGGGTAGGAGGGGCAGGAGATGACAGAGGATGAGATGGCTGGATGGCATCACCAACTGGATGGACATGAGTTTGGGTAAACCCCGGGAGTTGACGATGGACAGGGAGCCCTGGCATGCTGCGGTTCATGGGGTTGCAAAGAGTCAGACACGACTGAGCGACTGAACTGAACTGAACTGACCTTCAAGTTCTCTAGTTTTATCTAACATGAGGTTAACCTAATAGGTTAAATTTCTAACTCAATATATTATTTTTAATTCTTTATTTTATATTTGAAACGTATTATTTCTATCGTGTCTGTTTTTGAATTTGCCTGCTTTTTCAATTTTATGTATTATGGTTATTCTTTTCTTATGACTTTAGTTCTTTGTATATTTTATTATTTAAACAGATGAATTTAGTTTTCTACACAAATGCCCTATTTGTTCAAAATTCTTGTGATTTTAAATTTATTTATTTTCTCATGATTCTAATGGTGAACTGTTATTCATATGCTTTTTAGTGTAAGATGCTGTGAATTCATCAAATTCATCTGTGAGAATTCTGTTTAGCTTTGCATGAGTTCCACTCCCCGCTGTGGGAGTGTCATTTGGCAGATAACCTAGTTTGTCACAGTCTGTGATCACTTATGCACTTTTGTAAACTTCTGAGTTTGGAAACCACATGCAAAATGTAGATTCCAACCTTGGGCCATGTGGAGAAATGCTTTTCCCTCTCACAGCTCAGGAACACATAGCAAAGCATTGCAGTCTTCTTTTCCATGTCAGGGGATCTACGTTTCTAGAACTTTGTTGCTATAGCTCTTTAAAGTTACTTCTTTTATGTGGGAAGTCTCCATTTCAATAGTCACTCTGGATGGAACCATTTCAATAGTCACTCTGGATGGAACCAAGAATATTTATCCTATGCCTGAATAGCCATGAAATAAAACTCTTGGTCTACCAAGCAGGACATTTTGCATTAACACACCCACGTGTACCAACATACACAAGTACATATACACACATACACATAAACACACTCTAGGGCAGTTAGAGTTTCACTTTCCATTTGGGTTTACAATTCTGTTTGTAGAATCGATGTGTATCACTTTATATCCTGTGATTGTGGTTTGATATATTTTATCCAGTATCATTAGAGTTTCAACAGATGGTTTTCCAGGTGATTAGGCCACCTAACTTCTTAACATTTAAAAAATAAATATAAAGCAATGTAAACTTTAATAATTGCTATGTCACTTCATCAGCAGTTTATGGTTAGTGTAATGAATGTGAAAAAGTATCATTTTATGTATAATGGATTCATTCAGATTTTTCTGATTCTTGCTAAAGTTCTCTTTTCTTCAACTTTTGGCCTTAAATGGTGGATACTCTTACTTTCATTTGGGTATTTGATTTTATTTTCCTCTTAAGAAGAGAGAAATTTGGCTGTCATTTGATGTTATTGTGGATTGATGCTTCTCCAGAGCCCATATAATGAAGTTTATGTTTTGAACTAGTGAAGTATTTGTTATTCCAAATTATGAAATGATACATTTTCATTTGTTTCATCTGCAAGAGTGGATGATTTTGAACTTGACAGTAAATTAGAGAGCACAATAAAAATTATAGTTGACCAGCTGGGATGACTGTGGGCAATCTGATGCTTCTTTTAGAGTTATTTGAGATGTTGATGTCATATTTCTTTCAATTTCTTTCCTTTACAAACTCAATCTGAACTTTTTCTTCCTTTGTTCAAAAATTCCAAGTAAGATTCCAAATGTTTCACTTAAGTTTAATGGTTTTGCTTCATATTTAATGATTTATATGTTGTGTACATGCCCTTTGGTTGATGTTCTGAACTCCATCTCTATGCTTTTCATAAATATTCCTCCTCTTAGTTAAGAGTTTCTAGAAATAAAACAAACGCTGTTTTGTAGCATATCTCTTTTATTCATATAGGATTATTATGCTGTATTGATTTTATGGAACCGTTCTTCAAGCAATTATACTGCAATATTAAATTTTCAAAATATCCTTAGCCATCATGGTACAACAAAGCAGATTAGTGACATCTGAGATGGACTGATGAGACTAATAGGAAATTAAACAACCAGTAGGCTTTGTTTGCTGTTATTTTAAGGAGGAAACAGAGAGATCAATAGCAGAGGGGAAATTTTTATTTTTAACAGATGTATTCATTTATATTATGTTTGGTAACTTTTATTTAGAATAATATGATATATAAACATACATATATGTGTATATATAGACATTATACATGTATACATATGTGTTTACAGACAAATTTTTATACTACTTATTGTTTCTATAGCATAGTTCATAATTACCAAACACTGGTGAAGTTCTTTATTAGTACTGATATTTTTCTAGAGAAGGAAAAAGTATTCTAGATATTGTATTAGTTTCTTTCTTTTTTTTTTTTACTTTACAATATTATATTGGTTCTGCCACACATCAACATGAATCCACCACAGGCATACACGTGTTCCCCATCCTGAACCCCCCTCCATAACTCATTATCAAAGAAATGCAAATCAAAACCACAATGAGGTACCATTTCATGCCAGTCAGAATGGCTGTGATCCAAAAGTCTACAAGCAATAAATGCTGGAGAGGGTGTGGAGAAAAGGGAACCCTCTTACACTGTTGGTGGGAATGCAAACTAGTACAGCCACTATGGAGAACAGTGTGGAGATTCCTTAAAAAACTGTATTAGTTTCTTTTCAAAAGAATTTTATCTGTATGGACATTTCCTTTGCTAGTGTGCATGTCTCATCACTATTGAAGCTTTAGTGCACACACTAGTACCTTAACATGTAGAACTCTTTTTCATATATAGCTTTTCGAAAAAATTATAAACAAGTCAGTCTTCCAAGAAGTACTGTTTGAAAGAATATTTTTTAGTTAATAATTCTGATATTTTTCTTCAATTGGTCTTAATACCAACCAACAATCCAAGTTCATACATATTCACATTGTTACCAAAGTTGGGTTCCACTACATGCTGCTCAGAAAGCAATGCTTGAGAGGCAAGTGTTGAGAGAAAGGAAACTTTCTCTAATCAGAAAAACTGGCGATCTGGGGAGAAGATGAATTCATAACCTAAAACCAACACTGAAGATTCTGATGGACAGGGAAAATTTTTCGAGGGAAAGGAAAAGTAACCTCAGTTAATCACTGAGATATGGGATTGGAATTGTAGTTATCATGTTCATACAGTTTGCTTGCAAATTGCTGAAGAATAAGGAAGAGATCTTGTCATCTCATAATTACTTGTTCATTTTTATTTCTTTAATCTACATAAAGAATCAACAGGTTGGGCAAGGTATTACGAGACAAAAACACTTGAGAGGTGTGCATACGCCAAAGATGAGTAAAGCATGGGGTTGCTTGGTTAGGATAGTTGCAATACAGTTTTAATAAAGTGACAAGACAAAAAGGGGCCTTCTGCAGAGAGCTCTTTCCTGCAAAGTTTCTTTCCTGTCAAAAGCTGCTTGTAAATCTCCACTTTTTACAATATAATCACATTTCTATGGGATTATAAAGAATTATAAAACAAGATCTTAATGATCCAGATAACCATGATGGAGTGATTGCTCACCTAGAGCCAGACATCCTGGAGTCCGAAGTCAAGTGGGCCTTAGGAAGTATCATTGCAAACAAAGCTAGTGGAGGTGATGGAATTCCATTTGAGCTATTTCAAGTCCTAAATGATGATGCTATTAAAGTGCTGCACTCAATATGCCAGCAAATTTGGAAAACTCAGTAGTGGTCAAAGGACTAGAAAAGATCTGATTACATTCCAATGTCAAAGAAATACAATGCAAAAGAATGTTCAAACTACCACACAATTGCATTCATCTCACATGCTAGTAAAGTAATGCTCAAAATTCTCCAAGCCAGGCTTCAACAAAAGGTGAACCATGAACTTCCAGATGTTCAAGCTGAATTTAGAAAAGGCAAAGGAACCAGAGGTCAAATTGCTGACATCCACTGGATCATCAAAAAAGCAAGAGAGTTCCATAAAAACATCTACTTCTGCTTTGTTCACTATGCCAAAGCCTTTGACTGTGTGGATAACAACAAACTGGAAAATTCTGAAAGAGATGGGAATACCAGACCACCTGACCTACCTCCTGAGAAATCTGTATGCAGGTCAAGAAGCAACAGTTAGAACTGAACATGGACTATTGGACTGGTTCCAAATTGGTAAAGGAGTCTGTCAAGGCTGTATATTGTCACTCTGTTTATTTAATTTATATGCAGAGTACATCATATGAAATCCCAGGCTGGATGAAGCACAAGCTGGAATCAAGATTACTGGGAGAAATATCAATAACCTCAGATATGCAGATGACACCGCCCTTATGGCAGGAAGTAAAAAGGAACTAAAAAGTCTCTTGATGAAAGTGGAAGAGGAGAGTGAAGAAGCTGGTTTAAAACTCAACATTAAAAAAAACTAAGATCATGTCATCCGGTCCCATCACATCATGGCAAATAGATGGGGAAACAATGGAAACAGTAAGAGACTTTATTTTGGGGGGGTCCAAAAACATTGCAGATGGTTACCGCAGCCATGAAATTAAAAGACGCTTACTCCTTGGAAGAAAAGCTATGACCAACCTAGACAGCTTATGAAAAAGCAGAGACATTACTCTGACAACAAAGGTCCATCTAGTCAAAGCTATGGTTTTTCCATTAGTCATCTATGGATGTGAGAGTTGTGCCATAAAGAAAGCTGAGCACCAAAGAATGAACGTTTTTGAACTGTGATGTTGGAGAAGACTCTTGAGGATCTCTTGGACTGCATAGAGATCCAACCAATCAATCCTAAAGGAAATCAAACCTGAATATTCATTGGAAGGACTGATGCCGAAGATGAAACTCCAGTACTTTGGCCACCTGATGTGAAGAACTGAGTCACTGGAAAAGACCCTTATGTTGGGAAAGATTGAAGGCAGGAGAAGGGGACAGCAGAGGAAAGATGGTTGGATGGCCTCACAGACTCAATGGACAAGAGTTTGACAGGCTGCATGAGTTGGTGATGGACAGGGAGGCCTGGCATGTGGAAGTCCATGGGGTCGCAGAGAGTAGGACTTGACGGAGTGACTGAACTGAACTGAACAAAGGTCCATCTTTCATACCCTCTTCATGCTGACATACGGTGCCATATCCTTAGTGTGGCAGATGAGAGCATGGGTTTATAGCATCTCTTTGGGGACAGTTTTAGTTGCCAATTTATGAATATGGTTAGAACAAGTTACAATTTGTGTGTGTGTGTGTGTGTGCGCGTGCGTGCACACAAATGAAATGGATGATATGGTTAGATGGCATCACTGACTCAATGGATATGAACTTGGGCAAACTCCGGGAGATAGTGAGGGACAGGAAGGCCTCATGTGCTACAGTCCATAGGGTCTCAAAGAGTTGGACACGAATACTGACTAACCAACAATAACATATAGATTATTGTAAGCAGTAGTGTTAATACCATTCTCTTAAGGCCAGTTCTTGGAATTGTGCTAGACATAGATTCACTACTACTCAAGATGGATAAGTTTATGTCACAACTGTCCTCTGGTCATCATGCAGTTAGCTTTCCCCCTCTGGTGACAGTTATAGTATCTGTAAAACAGCTCAAGGATATCCATCAGAAACTTTGTCAGTGATTCTATGTCTTAATCATTAGCTGCTTGAGCTTGCTCTTTTGTGACTCAGGGAAGCCTAGGAGGAGACTTCAGCTTTTCCATGAACAAGATACAGGGGACATGGAGGGACCTTTGTTTGTACTTGGAGGGTCCAACAGATTTCTGCTTGGTTCATAATTCTTTCTTTGTTGATCTATTTATGTTCAATTGATTAGTGTATCAGGTTCTAACCCTTGTTACAGTAAGTACCAGGGGTCCTTAGCTGTGTTTTGTAACCCTTGGTAAGTTGTTCAAAACTTTGTCTCAATATCTTCATTTGTAACGTGGTAGTAGAATCTACTTCATAGGATTGTGTTGAGGACACTTTTTTTAATATAAATTTATTTATTTTAATTGGAGGCTAACTACTTTACAATATTGTATTGGTTTTGCCATACATCAACATGCATCTGCCATGAGTGTACACGTGTTCCCCATCCTGAACCCTCTCATACCATCCCTCTGGGTCATCCCAGTGCACCAGCCCCAAGTATCCTGTATCCTTCATAGAACCTGGACTGGCGATTTGTTTCTTATACGATATTATACATGTTTCAATGCTGTCCTCCCAAATCATCCCTACCTCCCTCTTCCACAGAGTCCAAAAGACTGTTCTATACATCTGTGTCTGTTTCACTGTCTCGCATACAGGGTTATTATTACCATCTTTCTAAATTCCATATATTAGTATACTGTATTGGTGTTTTTCTTTCTGCCTTACTTCACACTGTATAATAGGCTTCAGTTTCATCTCTAAGCAAGGTGAAAAGACAGCCTTCAGAATGGGAGAAAAAAATAGCAAAAGAAGCAACTGACAAAGAACTAATCTCAAAAATATACAAGCAACTCCTGCAGCTCAATTCCAGAAAAATAAATGACACTTTTATACATATAGACAGTTATAACAGTTTGTGGTACACAGTAGTCATTTAGTAACTGCTAATTATTATTATTTGCTATTTGTTTAAAAAGCTAAAAAGAAATATTTTGTCATAAATTATTGTTAATTTCACAGTATCTTTGGTATCCATGACATTAAATTCTGGGAATTCTACCTTCATAAATACTTTTATATCTGTCCTAGACATTTCTGTCTCCCCAATCACTAATTTTATATAGTCTATAAACTAGTATTTCTTATTAGTTTTGCATAAAGTAATATTTTTTTGCATAAACTAATATTTCTTATTAGTTTATGCAATAAGATACACTTACAGGGGTCTTCCCTGGTGGCTCAGACGGTAAAGTGTCTGCCTGCAATGCTGGAGACCCAGGTTGGATCCCTGGGTCGGGAAGATCCTCTGGAGAAGGAAATGGCAACCCACTCCAGTATTCTTGCCAGGAAAAATCTCATGGATGGAGCCTGGTAGGCTACAGTCCATGGGGTTGCAAAGAGTCGGACACGACTGAGTGACTTCACTTCTCAGTTCATTATATAATTATTGCATAAAAAATTTTTAGCCTTACTTGATAAACCAACATCCACATTTCTACTATAATTTATTTCTACACCTAACTAGTCATATCATCTGGAGAAGGAAATGGCAACCCACTCCATTGTTCTTGCCTGGAGAGTCCCATGGACAGAGGAGCCTGGAGGGCTGCAGTCCATGCATCGCACAGAGTCAGACACGGCTGAAGCGACTAAGCAGCAGTCATAGCATCACCTTTAAAACTTTAGTGGGCTTTTCTAGAAATGAGCTTCAGCATTCTGAGTAAGCAACACACACTTTTTTGGTTTTCTTGTGTTGGGGAAATGGTTAAAAATAAAATCTGCTCTCCTGGAAGTTCTCTCTACAAGTGTAAAAAATAGAGAAAATAATTGTATTATTGAATAAGCATTAAGTCAGACTGCTGTATGCATTTTAGGCTGTCCAGTAAAGAAATTACAAAGACAGAAAGAGATCCCATGCTTTCATGTAGCAGGTTGACACAATTCATTATACAAAAATTAGGCATTTTATCCAAAGGGAAAATAATCTCTTATCTCTAAGACAAGAAAGAAGTCACCAGTTGTAGCCAGGTCTCTAGAAAGACAGAAACAGGGAGACAGGCTGCAATCCTCCCTGATGTTCCCATTTCAAAAAGGTGGCTCCAAGAACTTCAAGAAAGATTCCTGGGGTGAAAAACCAGCAAGAGTCTTATTTAGCTTTTAAAAGATGTAAGTACAATTCAGAGACAGAGAAATAATTTACATGAAAGGATTTAAAAGTTTAAGTTATAAGGAAATTCTGTAAGAGAAGAGAGAACCAAAAGTTTCTTTTTCACATTGGGTACTAGGAAAAATTCAAATTTTTGAGATTTTTTGTTATTCTTATTCTTGTCACAGTCTTCAAAAATGACATAATTTTCTGGCAATGCCTTGTATCTCCCTGAAGTACTTTGTGTTTGTGCTAATTCACACCATACCTTGCTACTTCCATGCCTTCACTAATGTAATTTATTCCCTCATCCTGAGACATCTTTGCTTTCTTTTTCTGGAAAACATCTAGGATCAGGCCAAATATTGTTTTCTCTATGCATATAAAAAAAAAGCATTGTTTATCAAGAAGAGGTTTATTGCAACATACCAGTAACATATTTCTTATAAAAGTTTTATAGATTTATATAGAATACTATTGCACATATTATGTCTGAATAGGGTAAAGGTGACTAGGTTGTTGACCTGAAACAAACAGACTGACAGATATTTCTCCAGTATTGAGGTACTTATTTGAGATTAGCAGAGAATTGCAATTCAGAGTCTGCAACCATGGTGAGCTGCCTCCCGAGTCCCCCCAAGCAAGGGAAGGAGACTGCTTTCTAGAGAGGAGAGGAAGATGGGAGTGGGAAGGTTATAGGGAAACAAAAAAGAGTTCATGGCTTTTCATTGACTGAATCCTTGCCAGGAAAGAAGAGAAGTCTTTCTTCTTCTGGTTGGGCTCTGACGTCTCAGTGTGTGAGAACTTCCCCTTCTGGTTTTTCAGCTCCATTGAATTGAGATGTTTGTAATTTTTTTGCAAGATGCTTGAGAAATATATAAGTTATATACATATATTTGGACTGAGAGTCAATAATCTATATCCACTGCACAGGAGGAAACAAATAGCAACTCTGATCC
Organism: Bos mutus; assembly: GCF_027580195.1. Lineage (NCBI taxonomy): Eukaryota > Metazoa > Chordata > Mammalia > Artiodactyla > Bovidae > Bos > Bos mutus. The sequence goes on from NC_091618.1 coordinate 127,389,113, forward strand.
CTGTGGAGTCCTTCAAGCTTCCTACTTTAGGAGCTTCATAAACACAGTAAGGTGAATGAGGTAGAGACTTACAGCTTCCCGATTTTTAGTGAGGCATTATAAAAAATTGTCATTGTAACATATCTATAAATTATAATAAATATGCTGGCAGTTCACTCTGCAGTATAGTCAGCCATAGTTTAGCTGAGAGGCATACATCAGCCTATATATCTTACAGTTTCCTTAGTTTATATTTTAAAGTTATTAGGCATCTTACTCTTCAACTCAATTAGCATCATGTCTAAAGCAGGAAGAGAGAAGAAACCATATTTCAATTTCCTGAAGATTTCATTTCTTTGATAATGTATTTAAGTTGGTAACAACCTGTAAGAACCCTAAATTATTTTTTTTACCTCTATTTTTATAAAGTAGTAGTCAAGTATCAAAAATGAATGTTGTTATGGTTGTTTAGTTGTGTCCGACTCTTGAGGCCCCATGAAGAGTAGCCTGCCAGGCTCCTCTGACCATGGGATTTCCCAGGGAAGAATACCGGAGTTGATAGCCATTTCCTTCTCCAGAGGATCTCCTGACCCAGGGATCAAAACCGCATCTCCTGCACTGGCAGGTAGATGTTTTACCCCTGAGCCATCAGGGAAGCTGTGCTTGGTGCATGTACACTTGCCCATCTTAGAAAAATGTGTTTCTAAGAGTTGTAGAAAACTGAAATGAAATCATATACACTAAATGGTATCTCAAAACCTGGAATGTCTTAAGATCCCAACCAAACTTATTTACATTTTTCTATTTTTCTGCACTTTCTGCTAGGAACATACCTAACGTTTTGCTGTCTAGCAACAGGGCAAGGTAGGTATATTCATGACAAGAACAGATAGCTATAATATGGATGGTTCATTTGTTACTTAGCAAAGCTGAAACTTCTTTACCTTATATATAAGATGGATCTTTTTTCAAAATTTGTCTCTGACTGTGACAAAGTTATGTTACAATCAGTTAAAATATTAAGAAGATAATAAATGCCTACCTTATAGAGTTATTGTTAAGATAAAATAGCTAATATATGTTTTAAAAAACACAAAAGTCTAGAACATAATAAGCACCCACAAGTGATACTTTTGATTAGGCTGTGTTGTTGTTGATTTTGACAATATTGATGATGATAATGAAGTTATTTCTATTTCTATTTTAAAATTGACTAGAGCATATTTGTCTTATTTTTTTAGTGTATTCACTCTTGTTGGTGAGAAAAAATCATTTGATGCTGTATAAACATGGACTGTAGCACACCAGGCTCCTCTGTCCATGGAATTCTCCAAGCAAGTATAGTGGAGTGGGTAGCCATCCACTTCTCCAGGGGATCTTGCCAATCCAGGGATCGGGATCGAACCTGGGTCTCCAGCACTTCAAGCAGACTCTTTACTCTCTGAGCCACCAGGGAAGTCCTAGCTAGTCTACTTACTTATCTGCTATATAAATATTATGCATTTATTAAAGCTTTTTAATAGTTTTCCCTAGATTATATTTTCTTCTTATTTTAATATGAGTATAAACATTCGTCCTCTCACCAAGTAGATCAGAGTTTATAGCTGGCAAAGTTGGCCTGAACGCTGAAACTTAGAATCAGACATCTTAATTGTAATATTAAATCAAGAAAAAAAAATTCAGCATCAGTGTTATGCTGTTGGCAAATTGCTGGTGTTTAGTTGACTGTTGGGAGAGAATGCTAGTTATGCAATTGCATTAATAATGATTCCACTGGAACCAGATGAGTCTCCATGTCCTATTAGCCCTTCTGAATTAAATTCTGCACTGCTTAACTTCTCTCCTTCTCTCATGAACCTTTCATCATATGATATAAAACATGTCTCCATGGAAACGAAAGCATTTCCCTTAGAAGACAAAAGGTGAATAATTCCTGCCGAATCCTATCATTATTTTTCAGAGACTACTTTATTTTATTACAAGTGAAAAAGCTTCAATAGCAGTCTGTACTCTGCAACTAAGAACAGGACAGTTTAATCATTTCAATAAGGCTGAAGAAACAGCTACTAAGAACTATTTTATTAACTTCCTAGAGGATTTGTGGTTGTACAACATTAAAAGATGCCTTACAGTAAACTAAATTCCAGGGGGAGGAAATAGTATAGTTCAACAACATAGGATAGGTCAGAAAAGCCCCAGGGGAGTATATGAAATATTTGGTCTTCCAACTACCTATCAACGAAATGACATCGTGTCATATCTGTCTTTACCACAGGCTGTCTTGTATCATCATTACTTGTTTAAGTTTGATTTTTTAAGATTATTGAAAATGCTGATAATTATTTCTGACTTCTGATTACTTTGTGTGGAAACTTTATGACAGGGGCCACAATCTCCTACCATGCTTGCAGCTTTTGCACATTTCTATTGTCATTATTGTTTTCATGTATTTCTTTAATAAGGAAAATCCCATGGATAGAGGAGCCTGGTAGGCTGCAGTCCATGGGGTCGCTAAGAGTTGGACACGACTGAGTGACTTCACTTTCACTTTTCACTTTCATGCATTGGAGAAGGAAATGGCAACACACTCCAGTATTCTTGCCTAGAGAATCCCAGGGACGGGGGAGCCTGGTGGGCTGCCGTCTATGGGGTCACACAGAGTCGGACACGACTGAAGTGACTTAGCAGCAGCAGCAATCAGAACATAAAACATTACATTTTTTCATCTATGTCCTTTCAAAAAAATCATGTAAAAATTGTCAATGACCTCTCTCTCATTCCTTACCCCAAGATTTAGGGCTTTCTGTGTTTTACAATGAAAACATAGCCTATTTTATTTCATTTTTATCTCCTAAAAATATTTGGATAAGTGTGTGGCATCTATCTTTTGCAGCAGATGTGAAAAGTTTCAAACAGGCTATTAGAAGTGAAGTTCATAAAGACAAGAAATAGGAGCACTTCCTTCATAGAGCTATCAAAAACTTCCCAAACTAGTACATTAGACTAGTGGAGTTTCGAGAAGATAAAAATGACTTTAGGAGTAGAGAAGTAATATGTGTCTGCACACACGTGTGTATAATATTGTTTAGTCACTAGGTCATGTCCAACATTTTTGTGTCCCCATAGCCTGTAGCCTGCCAGGTTCTTCTGTCCATGGGATTTTCAAGGCAACAATACTGGAGTAGGTTGCCATTTCCCTCTCCAGGGGATCTTCCAGACCCTGGGATCAAACCGGAGTCTCCTGTATCATCTGTGGATTCTTTACCACTGAGCCACCAGGGAAGCTTGCGCATGGTACACACACACACACACACACACACACACACACACACACATATGTACAATTACAATGTGTTTGTGTATGTGTTTCATATTGTTGATTAATTTCATATATTTTATCTGTATTTATGCAGCATTCTTAATTTAAATTAAAATTAAAGGAAAAATACAAAGGAAAAGTTTTTGGTTTCCTCCAATGCAGTTGTTAAGAACTTAAACTATTAAATTTTTTTTATTTGATAAAACAAGTTGATTATGTTGCTCTTTTTATTTTTTTTTTTGAAAATCAAAAATGATGCAAAATAATAAGTGGTTATAAACATGAGAAAGGACAGAAGCTGCTACAACCCCCATTCTTGCTTTAGTAACAAAATCTTAAATTTTATGAAGATACTGGCTCACCTGGAATAAAGACCAGAATCCCAGACTACACTGCAGCAAGTTGAAGACACGTAACTAATTTTGACTAATGTAGTGCTAATGTAAGTAATGGATACATGACCTTGTAAAGAAAGACGTCACTGTATCTTTTCTTCTTTTCAGCTTTGGTTGTGATCCAGTGGACCATATGGATTTGAGTAATGCTATAAAGTGGCAGAGCAATACGTTAGATTGAATTTAAATCCCTGACATATTGATAATTACTGTATCTCTATTATTCTGGTTCTTTGCTGTAGAAACTGAACTTACATTCTTGTTAATGCAGAGCATAGCCTTTCATGTGAGTGAAAATATTCATTTACTCATTCAGTTAATCAGTACTTACTAAGGATCAACTACACACCAACAACAGATTCTTTCATAACAATTACCTTCTTTTGTGATATGCAGATAATAAAGGCAATATAAATAAATATGAAATTAGAATTGGGTTGAAATAAAGACAGGATCTTAATGCAAACAGCTTCACAAACTAGAACACTGGAAAGCTGGAGTTTTGGAAAGGTGCAAATGCCTTTAAAAGGAGCAATCATAATGATGGATAGGAACATATAAGCTAAACAGTAACATAGTATTTGAGGGAGTGAAGTATTGAAGATGTGTTACTATCAGAAAAGAATAGGTCTAAAAAGGCCTGAAGGACACTCAAAAGCCACAAATTGGTGGTAATAACTTCTTGTGTCATGGGATATCTTCAGAAATAAGTATATTTATTTATAAATATACATTAATAAATGTAAAAGTTATATTAAGAAGCAATATAATATTAAGACAATTTAAATATATTATTTTAAAACATAATGTGTACTTAAAAATTATAAAGCCATCAGAAAATGCAAAATATACTCTTTAGCAAAAGAATGGAAAATTCAAACTAATTGGATAGTGTGGAAACATATAACATTATGTTTTTACCAGATGTGAAATTTAACATCTAGAGAAGAAATAAAACTATCCAAAAGTTTTGTTATACTACTCCAGAGAAACATTTGTGTATGTCTCTTTTAAAGCAGTGTGTTTATTTAATGTTCAATTTCAACTCTGGTAAATATTTATAAAATATTTTTATGAAAATAGTCCTTTGTCTGTGTAGCTTAAATTATCTATTTCCTGTATATATCTGCTTTAAATCGTTTTGAAAATAACAATTTTGACTTATGCTATGGAGAGATGCTTGAATATTTAACAGATCAATTCATAACATTTAAAAAGTGAAAAGAAAATATTGAACTCTTTTCAAGAAGCAAAAATTATCATAAAGAATAATTCTGGCTCATTAAGAAATCAGACAATGTAAATCATATCATAATTGTCTCCAGAGTATTTTTAATTGATGCTTTCAGTTTTTAAATTTAAAAAGATCTTTCTTTTAGAGATTAATCCCTTGTCAGTTGCTTTTTTTTTTGCAAATATTTTCTCCCATCCTGGAGGTTGTCTTTTCATCTTGTTTATTGTTTACTTTGATGTGCAAAAGCTTTTAATTAGGTCCCATTTGTTTATTTTTGTTTTTATTTTCATTATTTAGAAGGTGAGTCAAAAAAATCTTGCTATGATTTACGTCAAAGAGTGTTATGCCTATGTTTTCTTTTAAGAATTTTATAGTGTCTGGCCTTACATTTAGGTCTTTAATCCATTTGAGTTTACTTTTGTGTAAGGTGTTAGAGTGGAGAAGGCAATGGCACCCCTCTCCAGTACTCTTGCCTGGAAAATCCCATGGATGGAGGAGCCTAGTAGGCTGCAGCCCATGGGGTCGCTAAGAGTCGGACACGACTGAGCGACTTCACTTTCACTTTTCCCTTTCATGCATTGGAGAAGGAAATGGCAACCCACTCCAGTGTTCTTGCCTGGAGAATCCCAGGGACAGGGGAGCCTGATAGTCTGCCGTCTATGGGATCGCACAGAGTTGGACACGACTGAAGCGACTTAGCAGCAGCAGTAACTTCTCCCCTGGAGAAGGAAATGGCGACCCACTCCAGTATCCTTGCCTGGAGAATCCCATGGATGGAGGAGCCTGGTGGGCTATAGTCCACGGGGTCGCAAAGAGTCAGACACGACTTAGAGACTTTTTACTTTTACTTTACTTTAAGGTGTTAGAGAGTTTTCTAACACTATAATTCTATTCTTTTACATGTTGTTTTCCCAGCACCACTTATTGAAGAGACTGTCTCTTCTCCATTGTATATTCTTGCCTCCTTTATCATAGATTAGGTGACCATAGGTGCATGTGTTTATCTCTGGGCTTTCTATCTTGTTCCATAGATCTATATTTCTGTTTGTGTGTTAGTACCATACTGTCTTGATTACCATTAAAAAAAAAAAAAAAAAAAAAGAAAGAAAGAAAACCCAGTTGAAAACTGTGAGGAAGACCTAATAGGCATATCTCCAAAGAAGACATACAGATGGCCAAGAGGCAAATGAAAAGATACTCAACATCACTAGGTATTAGAAAAATACAAATCAAAACTACAATGAAGTGTCACCACCCACTGGTCAGAATGGCCATCATGAAAAAATCTATAAACAATAAATGCTGGAGAGGATGTGGAGAAAAGGGAACCCTCTTACACTGTTATGGGAATGTGGATTGGTGCAACCATTATGGAAAAGAGATCAAAGTTCCTTAAAAAAACCAGAAGTAGAACTAGTTCCTTAAGTAAAACTAAAAATGATCCAGCAATCCCATTACTGGGCATAGACTCAGAGAAAACCATGACTCCAAAAGATACAAGCACCTCAATGTTTATCACAGGACTATGTACAATAACCAGGACATGGAAGCAACCTAAGTGTTCATTGACAGAGGAATGGATAAAGAAGATCTGTGAACTTCCTGATGTTCAAGCTGGTTTTAGAAAAGGCAGAGGAACCAGAGATCAAATTGCCAACATCCGCTGGATCATAGAAAAAGCAAAAGAGTTCCAGAAAAACATCTATTTCTGCTTTATTGACTATGCCAAAGCCTTTGATTGTGTGGATCACAATAAACTGTGGAAAATTCTGAAAGAGATGGGAATACCAGACCACCTGATCTGCCTCTTGAGAAATTTGTATGCAGGTCAGGAAGCAACAGTTAGAACTGGACACAGAACAACAGACTGGTTCCAAATAGGAAAAGGATTTCGACAAAGCTGTATATTGTCACCCTGTTTATTTAACTTATATGCAGAGTACATCATGAGAAGAGCTGGACTGGAAGACACACAAGCTGGAATCAAGATTGCCGGGAGAAATATCAATAACATCAGATAAGCAGATGACACCACCCTTATGGCAGAAAGTGAAGAGGAACTCAAAAGCCTCTTGATGAAAATGAAAGAGGAGAGCGAAAAAGTTGGCTTAAAGCTCAACATTCAGAAAACGAAGATCATGGCATCCGGTCCCACCACTTCATGGGAAATAGATGGGGAAACAGTGGAAACAGTGTCAGACTTTATTTTTCTGGGCTCCAAAATCACTGCAGATGGTGACTGCAGCCATGAAATTAAAAGACACTTACTCCTTGGAAGGAAAGTTATGACCAACCTAGATAGCATATTCAAAAGCAGAGACATTACTTTGCCAACAAAGGTTCGTCTAGTCAAGGCTATGGTTTTTCCTGTGGTCATGTATGGATGTGAGAGTTGGACTGTGAAGAAGGCTGAGCGCTGAAGAATTGATGCTTTTGAACTGTGGTATTGGAGAAGACTCTTGAGAGTCCCTTGGACTTCAAGGATATCCAACCAGTCCATTCTTAAGGAGATCAGCCTGCGGATTTCTTTGGAAGGAATGATGCTAAAGCTGAAACTCCAGGACTTTGGCCACCTCATGTGAAGAGTTGACTCATTGGAAAAGACTCTGATACTGGGAGGGACTGGGGGCAGGAGGAGAAGGGGACGACAGAGGATGAGATGGCTGGATGGCATCACCGATGGACATGAGTTTGGGTGAACTCCGGGTGCTGGTGATGGACAAGGAGGCCTGGCATGTGGGGTCACAGAATCGGACACGACTGAGTGACTGATCTGATCTGATATATGTAGAGTCTAGAAAAATAGTACAGATGAACCTATTTGCAAAGCACAAATAGAGACATAGACACAGAGAACAAATGTAGGGACACCAAGGTGGGAAAGGGGAGGGTGGGATGAATTGGGAGATTGGGATTGACATATATACAATACTATGTATAAAAGAGATAATCTTTTTATTTATTTGGGCTTGACACTTGACAGGTCAGTGCCTTTAATTCTGGAAAAAATTAAAGGATACAGCAAATGCTCAGAAAGTATTTGTTGATTAAATCATTATAATTCATGTGTCATATCTAAACATTGAGTATAGTTTAATTATACTCAGCTGCATATTGTTAACATGGGTCTTGTCATCTTTATAGGAAGTATGAACAAACTGTTTTATACAACTATCAATTTGTATTAAATTAGAAATCTGTTCAATATATAGAAACCACATTTAAAACATAGGGTGCATACTTAAATATAGAATTATATAGCACATAATTTTTAAAAATTTACTGAAATATAGTTGATTTACAATGTAGTGTTAATATAATGCATTGCATTATGTTGATCTGATCTCAAGCCAGTCCCTCTACTTGGTCTCTATGACCCACCCTCTCTTCACTGCTCAAGGAGTTTGGACCTATAATTTTTTTTTTTTTTTTAGTTTTATTTATTTATTCATTTACTTTACAATATTGTACTGGTTTCGCCATACACTGGCATGAACCTGCCATGGGTGTACATGTGTTCCCCATCCTGAACCCCCTTCCAACTCCCTCCCCATCCCATCTCTCTGGGTCATCCCAGTGCACCAGCTCCAGGCACCATGTATCATGCATTGAACCTAGACTGGCGATTCATTTCACATATGATAATTTACATGTTTCAATGCCATTCTCCCATATCATCCTGCCCTTGCCCTCTCCCACAGAGTCCAAAAGACTGTTCTATACATCTATGTCTCTTTTGCTGTCTCACATACAGGGTTATCAGTACCATCTTTCTAAATTCCATATATATGCATTAGTATACTGTATTGATATTTTTATTTCTGGCTTACTTCACTCCGTATAATAGGCTCCAGTTTCATCCACCTCATTAGAACTGATTCAGATGTATTGTTTTTAATGGCTGAGTAATATTCCATTGTGTATATGGACCACAGCTTTCTTATCCATTCATCTGCTTATGGATATCTAGGTTGCTTCCATGTCCTGGCTATTATAAAGAGTGCTGTGATGAACATTGGGGTACATATGTCTCTTTCAATTCTGGGACCTATAATTATCCTCTATCTTACAGCATAAATTTTCCCTTATACAGTGGATCATCCCCAATGACATATAAAGATATTATGCACTCCATCTTCTTCTTCTTCTTTTTTTTTTCTTCTGTATTCCCACAGTGTTTATTATGGTAAAGATACATTTTGAGTTAAATAGTCCTTTTTAGCTAACCTGGGAATTTAACTGTTCATGGTAATCTTTTTTTTTTTTTTTAAACTTTACATAATTGTATTAGTTTTGCCAAATATCAAAATGAATCCACCACAGGTATACATGTGTGCCCCATCCTGAACCCTCCTCCCTCCTCCCTCCCCATACCATCTTCTTTTAAAAACAATGAGCAAACATAGACTTTTCTTTTACATTTTATTGCTTCTTTTGCTAGCAAGTTTCATCAAAATAATTTTCTTTACATTGTCAGGGTCTAATAACTCTCTCTTCCTATTTCTCTATTCAGTCACTCAAAAAAGTGTTTTCCTCCTTCACCCCCAATGAAACTGTTCTTGAACTCTACATTAACAATGATTGATTCTTTGTAATCTTAGTTTACTGTGTGCTATATCTTGTAGTTTCTTCACTTGACTTCTAGAAAACCACTATTCATTACTTTCCCTTCTACTTCACTATGAAGAACTTTTTTTGTTTTTCAGTTTTGTTTTACTGATTCTTTCTATTTCCTTAAAATTCTTCACATTGGAGTCATCCAGTCCTTAATCACTGATTCTTTTCTGTGTACCTACATTCCCTCTTGTGCTGAATTCAGTTTCCTGATATTGTATACTACTTCTATGCCAGCTACTTTCATATTTATATCTCCAGTCCAGACCATATTCTGTAGCTCCAGTCACATATTGCTGTCCACTTGATGAAACTGATAGACCTGTGAAACATTATATACCTGGAACTGAATATTTCTTATCTGCCTACCCTAAATCTGTCCCTACTACAGTCTGCGCTATCTCAGTGATGATAGTCTATCCTTTAGGTTACTTAAGACAAAAACTTTAGTGTCATTGTTGGTTTCATTTTTTTCTCTGCAATAATATACCACATCCAGTTTGTCATGAAGTCATGTTGGCTCTCCCTTCATAGTACACCTAGAAACAGAACCCCTTCACCATCTCTGCTTTATCTAAGCTACCTATCATCTCTTGCTTAAATTTGTTTATTACATTCCTAACTAGTCTCCCTGCTTCCCAATTTGCCCTCCCCCCTGTTTTGCATTGTCAATAAGACATTGTTGAGGTTTTGATAATCAAGTAGTGTTACTCTTCTGACTCAGAGGAACTTCCTGTTTCACTAGCAGCAGATATTGAAGCTCTGCAGAGCTCTCTGACCCAGTCTCTTGCCTTCTCTGTCAACTCACCTCGTGTTACTCTCCCTTTTGCCCATTCTTCTCCAGTCACACTGGCCTTTTTCGTCTTCAAATATTTCAGGGCGATAAAGCATATTACTAAGTGTGTGCCCCTGCTGCGGTATTTTCCTCTTTCTGGAACTCCCTTGCCTGGAAATCTGTATGATTTACTATTTATCAGGTCGAAGTCACTGCTCACTGTCTCACTGATACTTTTCTTTTGCTGTGCTTAGTCGCTCAGTCCTGTCCCATGATTCAAGATGTCATGGACTGTAGCCTGCCAGGCTTCTATGTCCATAGGGATTTTCCAGGCAAGAAAGGTGTAGTGGGCTGCCATACCTTCCTCTGGGGATCTTCCAATCCAAGGGATAGAACAAATAGAACCCAGGTCTCCCACAATGCAGGAAGATTCCTTACCATCTGAGCCACCAGGGAAACCCTTTCTATGGCCATGGTTTATAAAACAGATACATAACATCACCTTATGGCAAACAGATGGGGAAACATTGGAAATAGTGACAGACTTCATTTTCTTGAGCTCCAAAATCACTGAGGACAGTGACTGCCACCATGAAATTAAAAGACACTGCTCCTTATAAGAAAACTTATGAAAAAACAGGACAGCATATTAAAAAATGGAGACATCACTTTGCCAACAAAGGTCTGTATCAGATCAGTCGCTCAATTGTGTCCGACTCTTTGCGACCCCATGAATCGCAGCACGCCAGGCCTCCCTGTCCATCACCAACACCTGGGGTTCACTGAGACTCATGTCCATCGAGTCAGTGATGCCATCCAGCCATCTCATCCTCTGTCGTCCCCTTCTCCTCCTGCCCCCAATCCCTCCCAGCATCAGAGTCTTTTCCAATGAGTCAACTCTTCGAATGAGGTGGCCATAGTACTGGAATTTCAGCTTTAGCATCATTCCTTCCAAAGAAATCCCAGGGCTGATCTCCTTCAGAATGGACTGGTTGGATATCCTTGCAGCCCAAGGGACTCTCAAGAGTCTTCTCCAACACCACAGTTCAAAAGCATCAATTCTTCGGCACTCAGCCTTCTTCACAGTCCAACTCTCACATCCATACATGACCACAGGAAAAACCATAGACTTGACTAGACGAATCTTTGTTGGCAAAGTAATGTCTCTGCTTTTGAATATGCTATCTAGGTTGGTCATAACTTTCCTTCCAAGGAGTAAGCGTCTTTTAATTTCATGGCTGCAGTCACCATCTGTAGTGATTTTGAAGCCCAGAAAAATAAAGTCTGACACTGTTTCCACTGTTTCCCCATCTATTTCCCATGAAGTGATGGGACCAGATGCCATGATCTTCGTTTTCTGAATGTTGAGCTTTAAGTCAACATTTTCACTCTCCACTTTTACTTTCATCAAGAGGCTTTTGAGTTCCTCTTCACTTTCTGCCATAAGGGTGGTGTCATCTGCATATCTGAGGTTATTGATATTTCTCCCGGCAATCTTGATTCCAATTTGTGTTTCTTTCAGTCAAAATACAAATGTGAGAGCTGGACCATAAAGAAGGCTGAGCGCTGAAGAATTGATACTTTTGAATGGTGGTGTTGGAGAAGACTCTTGAGAATCCCTTGGACTGCAAGGAGATCAAGCTAGTCAATCATAAAAGAAATCAACTATGAATATTCATTGGAAGGACTGATGCTGAAGCTGAAGTTCCAGTACTTTGGCCACCTTATGTGAAGAACTGACTCATTGGAAAAGACCCTCATGCTTGAAAGAGTGAACGCAGGAGAAGAAGGGGATGACAGAGGATGAGATGCTTGGATGGTGTCACCAATTCAATGGACATAAGTTTGAGCACACTCCAAGAGAGAGTGAAGGACAAGAAAGCCTGGCATGCAGCAGTCCATGGGGTCGCAAAGAGTGGGACGTAACTGAGCAACTGAAAAACAACAACCCCCTCCCTCCACTATATTTTTGTCACCCCTCATTCAGTTCAGTTCAGTCGCTCAGTTGTATCCGACTCTTCGTGGCCCCATGGACTGCTGCATTCCAGGCTTTCCTGTCCATCATGAACTCCTGCAATTTACTCAAACTCATGTCCATTTAGTCTTCTCCAACACCACAGTTCAAAAGCATCAATTCTTCAGTGCTCAGCTTTCTTTATAGTCCAACTCACATCCATACATGACTACTGGAAAAACCATAACTTTGACTAGATGGACCTTTGTTGGCAAAGTATTGTCTCTGCTTTTTAATATGCTGTCTAGGTTTGTCATAGCTTTTATTTCAAGGAGCAAGCACCTTTTAATTTCATGGTGGCAGTCACCATCTGCAGTGATTTGGGAGCCTAACAAAATAAAGTCTGTCACTGTTTTGATGGCCCCCCTTCTATTTGCAATGAGGTGAAGTACCAGAAGGCATGATCTTAGTTTTCTGAATGTTGAGTTTTAACCAACTTTTTCACTCTCCTCTTTCACTTTCATCAAAAGGCTCTTTAGTTCTGCTTCACTTTCTGCAGAAGGGTGGTGTCATCTGCATATTTGAGGTTATTGATATTTCTCCTGGCAATCTTGATTCCAGCTTGTGCTTCATCCACTCTGGTACTTTGCATAAGGTACTCTGCATATAAGTTAAATAAGCAGGGTGACGATATACAACCTTGATGTACTCCTTTCCCGATTTGGAACCAGTCTGTTGTTCCATGTTCAGTTCTAACTGTTGGTTTTTGACCTACATACAGATTTCTCAGGAGGCAGGTCACGTGGTCTGGTATTCCCATCTCGTGAAGAATTTTCCAAAGTTTGTTGTGATCCACACAGTCAAAAGCTTTGGTGTATTCAATAAATCACAAGTAGATGTTTTTCGGGAACACTCTTGCTTTTTTGATGATCCAGCAGATGTTGGCAATTTGATCTCTGGTTCTTCTGCCTTTCTAAAGCCATCTTGAACATTTGGAAGTTCACGGTTCACATATTGTTAAAACCTGTCTTGGAGAATTTTGAGCATTACTTTGCTAGCGTGTGAGATGAGTGCAGTTGTGCAGTAGTTTGAACATTTCTTGGCATTTCCTTTCTTTGGGATTGGAATGAAAACTGACATTATCCAGTCCTGTGGCCACTGCAGAGTGTTGCAAATTTGCTGGCATATGGAGAGCAGCACTTTCACAGCATCATCTTTTAGGATGATGGAATTCCATCACCTCCACTAGCTTTGTTTGTAATGATACTTTCAAAGGCTAACTTGACTTTCCTTCCCAGGATGTCTAGCTCTAGGTGAGTGATCACACCATCGTGGTTATCTAGGTCATGAAAATCTTTTTTTTTTTTTTTTGTATAGTTCTTCTGCGAATTCTTGCCGCCTCTTCTTAGTATCTTCTGCTTCTGTTAGGTCCATATCATTTCTCTTCTTTCTTGTGCCCATCTTTACATGAAATGTTCCCTTGGTACTCTAATTTTCTTGAAGAGTTCTCATCTTTCTCATTCTATTGTTTTCCTCTATTTCTTTGCATTGATCAATGCAAAGAAATGATCATTGAGGAAGGCTTTCTTATCTCTCCTTGCTATTTTTTTTGGAACTCTGCATTCAAATGGTTATATTTTTCCTTTTCTCCTTTGCCTTTTGCTTCTCTTCTTTTCTCAGCTATTTGTAAGGCCTCCTCTGACACCATTTTGCTTTTTTATGTTTCTTCTTCTTGGGGATGGTCTTGATCACTGCCTCTGGTACAGTGTCATGAACCTCCATCCATAGTTCTTCAGGCACTCTGTCTATCAGATCTAATCCCTTGAATCTACTTGTCAGTTCCACTGAATAATCATAAGAGATTTGATTTAGGTCATACCTGAATGGTCTAGTGGTTTTCCCTACTTTCTTCAATTTAAGTCTGAATTTGGCAATAAGGAGTTCATGATCTGAGCCACAGTCAGCTCCCGATCTTGTTTGTGCTGACTGTATAGACCCTCTCCATCTTTGGCTGCAAAGAATATAATCAATATGATTTCAGTGTTGACCATCTGGTGATGTCCATGTGTAGAGACTTCTCTTGTGTTGTTGAAAGTGGGTGTTTGCTATGACCAGTGCATTCTCTTGCAAAACTCTGCTGGCCTTTGATCTGATTCATTCTGTACTCCATGGCCAAATATGCTTGTTACTCCAGGTATCTCTTAACTTCCTACTTTTGCATTCCAGTTCCCTATAATGAAAAGGACATCTTTTTGGAATGTTAGTTCTAGAAGGTCTTCAAAGAACCATTCAACTTCAGCTTCTTCAGCATTACTGGTCAGGGCATAGACTTGGATTACTATGTTATTGAATGGTTTGCCTTGGAAACGAACATTCTGTCATTTTTGAGATTGAGTCCAAGTACTGAAATCAGACTTCTGTTGACTGATGGCTACTCCATTCCTTCTAAGCGATTCTTGCCCACAGTAGTAGATATAATGGTCATCTGAGTTAAATTTGCCCATTTCAGTGCATTTTATTTCACTGATTCCTAGAATGTTGATGTTCACTCTTGCCATCTCCTGTTTGACCATTTCCAATTTGCCTTGATTCATGGACCTAACATTCCATCCAGGTTCCTATGCAATGTTGCCCTTACAACATCGGACTTCCATCACCAGTCACATCCACAACTGAGTGTTGTTTTTACTTTGGCGTCATCTCCTCATTGTTTCTGGAGTTATTTCTCCACTGATCTCCCGAAGCATATTGGGCACCTTCCAACCTGGGGAGTTCATCTTTTAGTGTCCTATCTTTTTGCCTTTTCATGCTGTTCATGGGGTTCTCAAGGCAAGAATACTGAAGTGGTTTGCCATTCCCTTCTCCAGTGGACCACATTCTGTCAGACCTCTCCATCATGACCTGTGCATCTTGGGTGGCCCCACACAGCATGGCTTAGTTTCATTGAGTTAGACAAGGCTGTGGTTCAAGTGATCAGTTTGGTTAGTTCTATGATTGTGGTTTTCAGTCTGTCTGCCCTCTGATGGATCAGGATAAGAGGTTTATGGAAGCTTCTTGATGGGAGAGACTGACTGAAGGGGAAACTGGGTTTTCTTCTGATGGGTGGGGCCGTGCTCAGTAAATCTTTAATCCAATTTTTGTTGATAGGCGGGGCTATGTTCCCTCCCTGTTGTTTGATGTGAGGCCAAACTATGGTGGAGGTAATGAAGATATTGTGGGCTTCTTTAAAAAGGTCCCTTTCACACACTGCCACACTCAGTGCCCCCAACACTGCAGCAGGCCACCGTCGACCCATGCCTCCGCCAAAGACTCCTGGACACTCATGGGCAAGTCTGGATCTTGTGGGGTCACTGCTCCTTTCTCCTGGTTCCTTGTGTGCACAACGTTCTGTCTGTGCCCTCCAAGAGTCTGTGTAAGTTCTTGTGGCTCTTTGGTGGGGTTAATGGTGACCTCCTCCAAGAGGGCTTATGCCATACCCAGGTCCTCTGCATCCAGGACCCCTGCCCCTGTGGCAGGCCACTGCTGACCTATACTTTTGCAGGATACACTCAAACACAGTTCTGTCTCAGTCTCTGTGAGGTCTGTGGGACTTGGTGCACACAAGGTTTGCTTGAGTCCTCTGAGTGTCTCTCGCAGGTAAGGGGTTTGATTCTAAATGCAATTTCACCCTTCCTACCATTTTGCTAGGGCTTCCCCTTTGCCCTTGGACATGGTGTATCTTTTTTCTGTTGGATCCAACATTCACTCCTCATTGTCACTGTTCAATTTGCTTTTTTCCCCCCCTCTAGAACTTATTACCACCAACATACTTTATTTTGTTTACTATTTAAAATTACTCATTCTTCTAACAAGTTAATTCCAAAAAGCAGGGATACGTATATGTTTTTTTCATTGATTAATTCTAAGTACCTTGAACAGTGCTTAGCACATACTATTGCAGTATGTATCCAGACCTGTTGCCTGGATGAATGTTGTTATGTTAAATCACTTCAGTTTATACTGTATAAAATAATAGTTTATATTATATGCATTCAGTGATTATTTAGTGTTCTTTGAATGCATGCTTGCATGCTAAGTTGCTTCGTGCATGCATGCTGAGTCTCTTTAGTCATATCCAACTCTTTGTGACCCCATAGACTATAGCCACTAGGCTCCTCTGTCCGTGGGATTCTCCAGCCAAGAATATTGGGGTGGGCTGCCATGCCCTTCTCTAGGGGATATTCCTGATTCAGGGATCAATCAGTCATGTACCTTACATCTCCTGCATTGACAGACAGGTTTCTTACCACTAGTGCCACTTGGGAATATTATCAAATGCCTATCCAGTGATGCATCATAATAAACGTACTTTTATTTAAGTCAGCAATACTCTACCTTGTTTACAATGTTGTCATGGAAATAGAAAAGCTTGTACTTAAAATATTGATATTTCTGCTTGATGCCACTTATTTAGAGATTATAGCAAGTCTAATGACTATAATGGCTTCCCTGGTGGCTCAGAAGATTAAGCATCTGCCCACAATGTGGGAGACCTGGGTTCGATCTCTGGGTCAGGAAGATCACCTGGAGGAAGAAATGGCAACCCACTCCAATATTCTTGCCTGAAAAATTCTAGGGACGGAGGAGCCTGGTAGGCTACAGTCCATGGGGTCGCAGAGTCAGACACGACTGAGCGACTTCACTTTCTTTAATGACTATAATCAGCTCCTTTAGTCCTTAAGAAAACATCTTGTTTCCATTTATAGAGATTTAGGTGATAGAGATTTTAGCCCTGGGTCATATATAGGATAACTGTGTAACATCAGGCAAAGTACTTTAGAGTATCTTTCACTTTTGAAGCTGAGAAAATGACTGTTCTGCAATTGTTATAGGTTGGTTGGAAATATTAAGAGATTATATTAAGGCAAAATTGAAAACAAACGTAAATGTTCTATGGCATAATAAATTATTCTAGTTGCATAAACTATATATATATTTCAGTTTTTAACATTGAATTCTGGTATATCAATCAGATCAGATCAGTCGCTCAGTTGTATCTGACTCTTTGTGACCCCATGAATCGCAGCATGCCAGGCCTCCCTGTCCATCACCAACTCCTGGAGTTCACTCAGACTCACGTCCATCGAGTCAGTGATGCCATCCAGCCATCTCATCCTCTGTCGTCCCCTTCTCTTCCTGCCTCCAATCCCTCCCAGCATCAGAGTCTTTTCCAATGAGTCAACTCTTCGCATGAGGTGGCCAAAGTACTGGAGTTTCAGCTTTAGCATCATACCTTCCAAAGAACTCCCAGGGCTGATCTCCTTCAGAATGGACTGGTTGGATCTTCTTGCAGTCCAAGGGACTCTCAAGAGTCTTCTCCAACACCACAGTTCAAAAGCATCAATTCTTCAGCGCTCAGCCTTCTTCACAGTCCAACTCTCACATCCATACATGACCACAGGAAAAACCATAGACTTGACTAGACGAACCTTTGTTGGCAAAGTAATGTCTCTGCTTTTGAACATGCTATCTAGGTTGGTCATAACTTTCCTTCCAAGGAGTAAGCATCTTTTAATTTCATGGCTGCAGTCTCCGTCTTCTCTAAATTCAAATCATGTCATGTAGGATGAAATACTAATACATTATTATTGACTTTAATGATTTAAAATGTTTAGAGATGTTTTCAAATACAGTATATATATTTTAAATCTCATGTAACTTTCTTGTTTAATTAGAAAATTCTATTCTCAAAACTACAAGAGAAATTAATCAAATATATCTTAAAATTCCTTCCAAATGTGTTTATAACAGAATGAAATGTTTCTTTTACTGATAATATAATAATGGAAAGGACAAACCTCAATGCATATTAATTCCTAGTAGATTATCAAATGTTTAGATTATCAAAGTGTCAAGGTTTGTAATACATTGTTATATAAATGATAGCTTTATAGTAAGAGTATTTTATGGTTATATACTTTATAGTATATATATTTAAGTAAAGTTATATTTACTTAAAGTTATATTTATATAACTTTATATAATTTACATATAATTTATATAACTCATATAATTCATAATCTATTAGTAAATCAAGATTTAATTTTAGTATAATTGCCTCTAACATTTATTGAGGCTTTTACAATTTATAGAACCTTTTTAAAATATGTTATCTTCCTACATTCTTACTACTGTTGATTTAAAAAATATTAGATTGCTGAATAAATTCGTTCAGGTTTTTTCATAAACTGTAAGAGAAAAACCCAAATGAACTACTTTGGCCAACCCAATATATTATAGGTTCTTCCAATTTTATGGAAGGACATTTTAGTGACATCTCATATTACTGACCCTTTATCCTAGAGCTGAACCAAAGTTCCTTACCTTTTACATCTTTTCTTACTGTATAAAATTTATATATATATTGTGTGTGTGTATAATACATCACTAACCTATGTAATTTAGAATATTTATGTATGCATAGCAAACACACCAAAAATATTGATAATTACCATGAGTAAAATTTTTAACCTAGCATTATAAAATCATCAAAAAAGTGTTTTACACCTATGATTTTTTTTTTTTTCTATTGATGAGATTCAGTTTAATTTTTTAAAAGTATTGATTTACTTTTGGCTGTCCTGAGTGTTCATTGCTGCTTGCAGGCTTCCCTCACTTGTGGCAAGAGGGGGCTACTCCCTAGTTGCAGTGCAGGCTCCTCTTTGCAGTCACTTCCCTTGTTGGAGAGCACAGATTCCAGGGCTCTGGTGCTTCAGTAATTGCGGTCCATGGGCACTTTAGTTGTGGCACACAGGCTTAGTTGCTCCAAGGCAGGTGGAATCTTGCCGGACCAGGGGTTGAGCCGCTGTCCCCTGCATTGCAAGGTGGATTCTTTACCACTGGATTACTTACTTTTAAAGATTAGAATGAATATGTCACTAGTGGAATATATTAAAAAATTAGGAAAAACAATTAATTAGAAAGAAATGATTAGCTATAGCATTTTCAAAAGTCAAAATAACATGATATAGTGAAAAGAGTACATGCTTTTCACTGGATCAATTTGAATTTCAATGACATCTGTGACCATGATGATAGCTTACCATGAAGAATGTCAGATTCATTTTCTCCAAAGAAGATGATTTAGGCTCAGGATCAGGGACCAGGCTTGATCACTCAAGAGCTTTTGTGTATCAGAGTTTTATTACAGTATGAAAAGCGACAGAGAAATCTTCTGACATAGATATCCGAAGGGGGACAAAGAGTGCCCCAATCGCTAGTCTTAGCGAGGGAGCTATATATTTTTTTAATTGGTTGTTACAATAAATCAAAAGAATGCCTCAAGGTTGTAAAGATCTTACTAGACCCACTTCTACAATTTACATTTTAATATGAGAGGATTAGAACTAACAATAGAAAGATCTTACCAGACCCATTCCCACAATATACATTTTAAGATAACAGGATTAGTCAGAAGGCTTTCAAGAAGGAGAAACTGTCCTCAAGCAGGACATATTGTTATATAATCCTTAGCACAGAGTTTAAGCTGAGTTGTTTGCTGTGTAATCACCAGCTTAAAGAAAAAAATGTTTTGTCCTTTTCTCCTCCTTGAGGACTCCAGACCCCTATCTTCTCCTTGAGAGCCTCAGACCCCTTTCTCCTCCTTGAGGACCCTGGACTTATCAACCTACCTAGGAATTGCCTCTTTTAATGAGCAAGTTACATTACTTCTTTAAGCCTTGATTTCCTACTATACAAATTAGGAAAAATTTATTTACTTTATTTGGCCTTATATATTTTTGAAGGAATACATGAAAACTCTAGTAAAATAAGTATATGTCAATTGTATATACAGTGTAGTACCAAAAATACAATTACAGTAATATCTTTATTAAAAGATATTTCTAGATACAAATCTAGTTCATATACATATAAAACTATGCAGATATATGCTATATATTATGTATGTACCATATATGAATGATATATACATTATATAATATTTATGTATGCACAAGCCAATATATAAGCTATAGAATACATGTGTACTTACACACACATACACACACACATTTACAACTTCTGTTCTTCCATTTTGCTTGAATAATGATGACTGGCTTGAAATTATGAAATGTATCTGAATTGTGAAACTGGAGTTTAGTGAAATTTTATCTTAGGTGCACTTATTTTGTTGAAAATTAGAGTTTGACATATATAACTTTTGGCCAACTCATATTTACCATACAATTAATTCCAAAAATTTTGAATAATAAATAATGCTGTATCTTTTACTTAAAAAAAAATTCACATTTGTACTTTTATTTTATCCCCAAGAAAACCTTATGACCAACATACTATAAGTATCATTGTTGAAAAAGTGAAAGTCGCTTAGTTGTGTCTGACTCTTTGCAAAACCATCGAATTCCCCAGGCCAGAATACTGGAGTGGGCAGCCTTTCCCTTCTCCAGGGGATCTTCCCAACCCAAGGATCAAACCCAGGTCTCCCACATTGCAAGCAGACTCTTTACCAGCTGAGCCACAAAAGAAGCCAAAGTATCATTGTTGCTGCTGCTGCTGCTAAGTCTCTTCAGTTGTGCCTGACTCTGCGATCCCCACAGATGGCAGCCCACCAGGTTCCTCCATCCCTGGGATTCTCCAGGCAAGAATAGTGGAGTGGGTTGCCATTTCCTTCTATGCATGCATGCATGCTAAGTCGCTTCAGTTGTCTCCGACTCTGTGTGACCCCATGGACAGCAGCACATCAGGCTCCTCTGTCCACAGGATTCTCCAGGCAAGAATACTGGAGTGGGTTGCCATTTCCTTCTCCCAGTATCATTGTTACCTGTCACCAAGTAAGATTAAATTATCAGAAAATTTGAGACAGTTTTTTAAAGAAGCATTGTGTTTTATATGCCACAACAGAGTTAAAAAGTTAAGAAGCAAGTGAAAAATGAAAACAGTTTAATAACATAGCATAGGTAGTTTCTCTTCTCATCATTTGGTAAATCTAAAACTGTAATTAATCAGCATTTCTTGTTGATGACTTGGGAGTAAAAGTCATTGTTAGGAATTTTATGTCAAAGGTCTTAACACAAGACATTCACCTTGCATTCACCTCAATCTATTCTACTGTTCTCTTATAGGCTGTGCTGATAAAGATATTATAGAAGCACTGTAAGATTTATAGTCATTAAAAATGCCTCACGATGTACAATGAAACTTATCCTATAAAAATAGTAGTAGGGTAAAATATTTAAAAAGATTTTCCTCCTCTGAAGCAAACATACATTTTTTTTTTTTTTTAAGTTAAAGCATTTCAGTTATATTGTTCAACATCCATTTAAGGAAAAAAAAAAAAACCTGGCTAACTAGGTTTTTATTGTAAAAGGAAGATTCTGGAAAATTATAGTGGTTTAAGTAACAAAATGTCATATGGATCAATGTTTGTACTTTGTGTGAAAAATGATTTTAAAATGAAAATGTTAAACATAGAATTTATTTTATAGCTTTAGGATGAGATGTTAGCAATTGATTCAATATTATTATGTGGATGTTAGCAACTAATTTGTGGAAATAAAAATCGATATACATGATGTAAAGACAAATTAATGTGTGCTTAGGGCAAGAATCAATACCATGGAAGAATCTAGTGGAAGTTTAAGAGGCTATGCCATTCTCATTTACTAATTATTTTTTTCCAGTTTTATTGAGAAATAATTTACATATGTAACTATATAAGTTTAAGGTATGTGTCATGATATACCTTGATTTATATGTACTGAGAAGTGATTACCAAAATAGTTTAGTTAAAATCCATCATTGCCTATAAATATGATAAAAAGAAAAATAAAAAAAAAAAACTTCTTGTGATCAGAATTCTTACTATCTACTCTCTTAACAATTGCTAATTCTTTTTAAAGAAGACCTTTTTAAAGAAGGTCCCAGAAATTACCAAAAGAATTACTATCCACCAAAGTGACAACATTACCATGCAGTTACCTCATCTTCAACATATTTCTGAACATCATTATGACAATATTACATTTCTTATATACACTTTTGTACCACTTCTATATCGAGAAAATAACTGAGGTTGATTGCCATTGTAAATCTATCATACATTAGAAGAAGAGGCAATGTCTTAGAGTTTTATGCATACAAGTCTTTTGTCTCTTTAGGTAAGTTTATTCCTAAATATTTTATTATTTTTGTTGCAATGGAGAATGCAACAAATGCAATGGAGAATGCAACAAATGCAACAAAAGAGAATCCTTATATTCTCTTTCTGATTAGAGATTCCTATGTATTAATTTTATATCCTGCAACTTTACTATATTCATTGACTAATTCCAGTAACTTTGGGGGCATCTTTAGGGTTTTCAATGTATAGTATCATGTCATCTGCAGACAGTGAGAGTTTTTTTTTTCTTTTCCAATCTTGATTCCTTTTATTTCTTTTTCTTCTCTGATTGCCATGGCTAGGACTTCCAAAACTATGTTGAATAATAATGAAAAGAATGGGCACCCTTCTCTTGTTCCTGATCTTAGAGAAAGTGCTTCAGTTTTTCACTGTTGAGAATAATGTTTGCTGTAGGTTTGTCATATATGGCCTTTATTATATTGAGGTTGCTTCCTTCTATGCCTGCTTTCTGGAGAGTTTTCATCATAAATTGGCTTCCCTGGTAGCTCAGACAGCAAAGAATCTGCCTGCAATGAAGGAGACCTGAGTTCTATCCCTTGGTTGGGAAGATCCTCTGGAGAAGGAAATGGCAAGCTCCTTCAGTATTCTTGCCTGGAGAATTCCATGGAGAGAGGAGCCTGGTACGCTGCAGTCCATGGAGTCACAAAGAGTTGGACACGACTGAGTAACTAACACTTTATCATAAATACGTGTTGAATTTACTAAAGAGACAAAAGACCAGTATGCAGAAAACTATACTCATGAAAGAAATCAAAGACAACACAAACAGATGGAGAGATATAGCATTGGAAGGATCAATATTATAAAAATGAATATACTACCTAAAGCAATCTACAGATTCAGTGCAATTCCTACCAAACTGCCAATGGTATTTATCACAGAACTAGAAGAAGAAAAAAAAAAATACCACAATTTGTATGGAAACATGAAAGACCTTGAATAGCCAAGGCAATCTTGAGAAAGAAAAATTAACCCACAGCAATCAACCTTCCTGACTTCAGACTACACTACAAAGCTACAGTTATCAAGACAGTATGGCACTGGCACAAAAACAGATATATAGGCTAATGGAACAAGATAGAAAGCCCAGGGACAAACCCATTAATCTATGGGCACCTTATCTTTAACAAAGGAGGCAAGAATATGCAATAGAGAAAAGACAGCATCTTCAATAAGTGGTGGTAGGAAAACTTGACAGCTCTAAGTAAAGAATGAAACTTTGTAACACCATAGACATAACTTAGAACATTTCCTAACATCATAAACAAAAATAAACTCAAAATAGATTAAAGACTCTGTGGGAGAGGGAGAGGGTGGGATGATTTGGGGGAATGGCATGGAAACATGTATAATATCATATAAGAAATGAATTGCCAGTCCAGGTTTGATACAGGATCCTTGGGGCTGGTGCACTGGGATGACCCAGAGGGATGGTACAGGGAGGGAGGTGGGAGGGGGGTTCAGGATGTGGACCACGTGTACACCTGTGGTGGATTCATGTTGATGTGTGGCAGAACCAATACAATATTGTAAAGTAATTAGCCTCCAATTAAAATAAATAAATTTAAATTTAAAAAATAAAAAATAAATAGATTAAAAACTTAAATTTAAGACCAGAAACTGTAAAGCTCTTAGAGGAAAACATACACAGTGCACTCTTTGGCATAAATCACAGCAAGATCCTCTTTGACTCACTTTCTAGAGTAATGGAAATATAAACAAAAATAAACAAATAGGACCTAATTAAGCTTAAAAGCTTTCACAGCAAGAGAAACCACAAACAAGATTATAAGACAACCCTTAGGATGGGAGAAAATAATATTAACAAATAACAAAACAACTGACAGAGGATTAGTCTCCGAAATATATAAGCAACACTTACAGCTCAATATCGGAAGGTCAAACAGCCAAATCAAAAAATGGGCAGAAGGGCTAAACAGACGTTCTCCAAAGAAGACATACAGATATCCAATAAATACATGAAAAGATGCTCAGTATCACTAATTATTAGAGAGAGACAAATCAAAACTACCATGAAATATCACATCACACTAATCAGAATGGCCATCATCAAAAAATCTACAAACAATAAATGGTGGAGATGATGAGGAGAAAAGGGAGCCCTCCTGCACTGTTGGTGGGAATGTAAACTGATATAGCCATTATGGAGAACAATATGGAGATGCCTGTGGTGCAGTGGTAAAGAATCCACCTGCCAGTACAGGAGATGGAAGAAACGTGAGTTCGATCCCTGGATTGGGACGATCCCCTGTAGTAGGTAATGGCAACCTGCTACAATATTCTTGCTTGGAAAATTCCACGGACAGAATAGCCTGGCCGGCTATAGTCCATGGGGTCACAGAGAGTCAGACACAACTGGATGACTGATTACAGCATGGTTAGCACATGACCCAGTAACCCCACTACTGGATATATACCGTGAGAAAACCATAATTTTGAAAGACACATTTACCCTAATATTCATTGCAGCATTATTTACTGTAGCCAGGACATGGAAGCAACCTAGATGTCCACTGACAGATAAATGGATAAAGAAGAATTGGTACACATATGCAATGGAATACTACTCAGCCATAAAAAGGAACAAATCAGAGTCAGTGGTAGTGAGATGGGTGAACCTAAAGCCTGTTACACAGAGTGAAGTAAGTCAGACAGAGAAAAACAAATATCCTATATTAATGCATATATATGGGATCTAGAAAAATGGTACCTATTTGCAGGGAAAGAATGGAGACACAGATGTAAAGAACATACTTGAGGGCACAGCAGGGGAAGGAGAGGGTAGGACAAATGGCCAAAGTGGCATTGACATATATACACTATCATGCATAAAATGGATAGCTGGTGAGAAGTTGCTTATAACACAGGGACGCCAGCCTGGTGCTCTGTGATGACCTAGAGCATGGGATGGGGGAAGGGAGAGAGGCTAAAGAGGGAGGGAATATATGAATAATTATAGCTGATTGGCACTGTCATATGGTAGAAACCAAGACAACATTTGTCCTCCAATTAAAAAATAAAAAAAGAAGAGGCAAAAAAGTTAGTGATTTGGTTTTTATTATATTTAAGAAATTCAGAGGTAATAACTTCCTTGTAAAATGTGTCTAAAATAATTTCTAAAATTAAAAATATGTGAAATTATTTTATATGACTTAATTATAATTCAGACAATTTGTTTGCTTAGGGAACCTACTGTATACACTGTAACTTACTGTATATAGCATATCGTTAAAGCCATAACAAAAGCTGTATTTCACTTTAAACATCATTGTGATTATGCTTTCATTAATGTGAACAATTAATCTTTCTATAGAATCAATTAGGAATTAATAGGACAACTAAGATGATCTTTTTACTTACTATAAAATAACGTATTAGAAGGAAGTATTTAAAATGAAAACTATGAACATTTTGGAGAAGGCAATAGCACCCCACTCCAGCACTCTTGCCTGGAAAATCCCATGGACGGAGGAGCCTGGTGGGCTGCAGTCCATGGGGTCTCGAGGAGTCGGACACGACTGAGCGACTTCACTTTCACTTTTCACTTTCATGCATTGGAGAAGGAAATGGTAACCCACTCCAGTGTTCTTGCCTGGAGAATCCCAGGGACTGGGGAGCCTGGTTGGCTGCCGTCTGTGGGGTCGCACAGAGTCGGACACGACTGAAGCGACTCAGCAGCAGCAGCAGCAGCAACATGAACATTTATTCCTTTTTCTCCACTTACCCATTGGGCCTTTGAACAAATTTCTTATTTAATCTAATTAATAGTTTTCTCACCTGTTGTCTTATTAATAATAATACTTAGCTGAGAATTCCTTGGTGGTCCAGTGGTTAGGACTCTGAACTCCCACTATCAGAGGTGTGAGTTCAATCCCTGCACAGGGAAATAAGATCCTGAAAACTGTAAAAAAAAAAAAAAAAAAAAGGTAATAGTACTTATATGAAAGACCTTAATCTGATACTTGCACAGAATGGTAATTTAATCTGTCCCTCCTTCCCGCCTTACCTCCCTCCCTCATTTATAACATGAAGATTTTGATACCCACACAAAAGATTATCATTCAGGATAAAATTATATAATACATGTGATAATATAATTTTAAACTATAAAATAGTATGTAATATTACTACTTTTTAGGAATTATTATTATTTAAAATGTTTTAACTTACCCAAGATCATATATTAGGGACTTCCCTGGTGACTCAGTCGGAGAAGGCAATGGCACCGCACTCCAGTACTCTTGCCTGGAAAATCCCATGGACCGGAGGAGCCTGGAAGGCTGCAGTCCATGGGGTCGAAGAGGGTCGGACATAACTGAGCGACTTCACTTTCACTTTTCACTTTCATACATTGGAGAAGGAAATGGCAACCTATCCAGTGTTCTTGCCTGGAGAATCCTGGGGACGGGGGAGCCTGGTGGGCTGCCGTCTATGGGGTCGCACAGAGTCGGACACAACTGAAGCAACTTAGCAGCAGCAGCAGCTGGTGAATCAGATGGTAAAGCATCTGCCTATAATGTGGGAGACCCGGGTTCAATCCCTGCGTTGGGAAGATCTCCTGGAGAAGGAAATGGGAACACACTCCAGTATTTTTGCCTAGAAAATCCCATGGACAGAGGAACCTGGTAAACTACAGTCCATGGGGTCACAAAGAGTCAGACACGACTGAGCGACTTCACTTTCACTTTCAAGTTCATATATCCAGTAAACAGTGAAGTCAATATCAAAATTCAACACCATGAATGCAGAGTTTGTTCTCCTAACAGGTGTGCCATACTACCAATATTGCTATATTTGCCATCATATCATTAACTACTGTGAAGAGGATTACTTCACATTACCCAAAAGTTTAGGCAATAGGAATGTACATAGAAAGGCTACTCTAGTAGCTCAGCTGGTTAAGAATCCACCTGCAATGCAGGAGACCCCAGTTCGATTCCTGGGTTGGGAAGATGCCCTGGAGAAGGGATAGACTACCCACTCCAGTATTCATGGGCTTCCCTGGTGGCTCAGAGGGAAAAGAATCTGCCTGTAATGCAGGAGATGTGGATTTGATCCCTAAATTAGAAAGATGCCCTGGAGGAGGGCATGGCAACCCACTCCGGTATTCTTGCCTGGAGAATTCCTATGGACAGAGGACTCTGGCGGGCTACAGTCCATGGGGTCAAGAAGAATCGGACACAACTGAGAGACTAAGCACAGCACAAGGAACATATCAGTGAGAAGGTGTCACATGATCGGATTCTGAACAAAAGATGTGGCCCTGAAAATTCAATCTTACTGTATTTAATTCATAGACATTTGAGTATCTATGATATGTCAGATACTCTGGGGAAGTTATGAGAGATTTATCATTAAATTTAAATCCCATAGGTTAAAATTAAATCATGGCAGTTTTGTGTGTGTAACATAAATAAAGTAAGTGTCTTAGGAAATTTTATTTCTACCAAGGGTCAATTCCTTAATCATCATGATCATTTTTATAGCTGATAGGCAATTAAGATAATTGAGATTGATTCCTTTCACATATTGCAAAAACCTAGTAAAGTCTGATGTGCTAATGTCTTCAGAGAACCTAGATTGTACCCCCTGTTCACTAATAAGATTACTGATAAATTTAAACTAATGGATATAGAAAACCAGCTCAAAATGTATTCTGATAAACTTATTCCCTGAACAGCCGGTGATGATACATTAATATTAACTTAAGAGAAATTCTCTCTCTTTTCTTGTAGGAAGCATGCTTCTTTAACACATTCAAGCATTACTGATATTCCTTTTCTATTCTAAAGATAATTTTAGAGGTTGCAAACAATAGAATTAGCCCATAGAACTGTGTCCATTTGCCCTCACATCTGTTTCAAAAGTGCTCTGCAAATAATGCATCCAAATAGACATAATCTTAGAGATTTGTCTGCAGTATTTCTGTAGGGCTGGACGACACCTGAGCCAGATGCTAGTTCTTTGGCATGATAGATAAAATTCAAGTTTGAACTCTCTGTCTCATGGGTAAAGTCTCACGAGTATGTGTTAAGGGCAGAGAGAGAGAGAGACCAAGGGAGTGAGAGAGAGAGAGGGAGAGGTATTAGTGTAGATGTTGTTGTTGTTCAGTTGCTAAGTCTTGTCCAACTCCTTGCTACCCCATGGACTGTAGCATGCCAGGCTTTGCTGTCCTTCATTATCACCCAGAGTTTGCTCAAGCTCATGTCCATTGAGTCAATGATGCCATCCAACCATCTCATCTTCTGTCTCCTTCCTTCTCCTCTTGCCCTCAGTCTTTCCCAGCATCAGGGTCTTTTCCAGTTAGTCGGCTCTTCCCATCAGTTGGCCAAAGTATTGGAGCTTCAACTTTAGCATCAATCCTTCCAATGAATATTCAGGGTTGATTTATAGCATGTAGCATTTTTCTATGACAGTAAATAGAATAACAAAATTTGTATTTTTGCTGCAAATAAAACTAAACCTCTTAAAAATTTAATAATTTACATTAAGAAAACAATGACATATTTCTAATATCATGTTCAGCAAAATATTCAGTAATAGTTTTATATAGAGGTATTTATTGCTTAAAGAATTTTCTTGTTTATTGTAGTAATTTTTAAAAAATGATTAAACCTTTTCATTTTTCATAGATAAAAATGGTGTTTTGTTTCTGACATTTACCAGTGGATACTATAATATTTCTAATATGATTATAGATGCAGTCCAAAGATGGAATTTCTTGTTGAAAATTCCAGTACCTCTGGGGAAAATAATGAGTGGAATACTTCTAGGTTCCAGATCCTTGGAGCGTCCATTAGTTCACCTGGGCCTCTTCCTCTTCCCTCCCTTGCCCTTCTCTAGTCTCCCATCCTCCCAGTATATTTTCTTCTTCCTAAGCAGCTATCTCTTCCAGTTACCAACACTGACTTCAAAATTTTTATTCTTGTCATTTTATCATCTTCTGCATCTCTCCAAATACTTATATTAATACATTCTAGGTAAATTGTGCCTTAGAACACTATCTCAGCTACAATAGCTTTTTTACTCCTGATAGCATCTTTGTCATCTATGGTGCTTGCTAATGATGCTTGCAGCTCTTTCAGCTCTCATTGTCATAACATAGATGTTAGGACTTTAGCTACCAAGTTGATCCCATCCTCTACCAATGTGATCACTTCTGACTAACATAGCCAAAAGGACCAGTTGATCCTCTCTTTGTCCAGATTTTATAGGTTTCAAATATGCATTTTTTTTAAACCCAGAGAGCAATTTTAAGAAGATATTGTAGTGAATGCAATTCAAGAAATCAGTATTTTTTCTTTACAACTCTTTATAAGGTAGGTCATTTTTAAAGTACAACCAATTCAGTTCAGTTCAGTCATTCAGTCATGTCTGACTCTTTGCGACCCCATGGACTGCAGCATGCCAGACTTCCCTGTCCATCACCAATTCCCGGAGCTTGGTCAAGTTCATGTCCATCGAGTTGGTGATGCCATCCAACCTCCTCATCCTCCGTTGTCCCTGTCTCCTCCTGCTTTTGATCTTTCCCATTTTCAGGGTCTTTTCTAAGGAGTCAGTTCTTCACATCAGGTGGCCAAAGTATTAGAGCTTCCACATCAGTCCTTCCAATGAATATTCAGGACTGATTTTCTTTAGGATCAAAGGAAATTGACTGGTTTGATCGCCTTGCAGGTCCAAGGGACTCTCAAGAGTCTTCTCCAACAGTTCAAAAGCATCAATTCTTTGGCGCTCAGCTTTCTTTATGGCCTAACTTGCACATCCATATGTGACTACTGGAAAAACCATAGCTTTGACTAGATGGACCTTTGTTGGCAGAGTAATGTCTCTGCTTTTTAATATACTGTCTAGGTTGCTCATAGCTTTACTTCCAAGGAGCAAGTGTCTTTTAATTTCATGGCTGCAGTCACAATCTGAAGTGTTTTTAGAGCCCAACAATATTGCATAGGAACCTGGAATGTTAAGTCCATGAATCCAGGCAAATTGGAAGTGTGTGAGATGGTGAGTGAACATTGACATTTTAGGAATCAGTGAACTAAAATGGACCAGAATGGGTGAATTTAATTCAGAGTGGTTAATGATCAAAACAATCTCCAAGAAAAAGAAATGCAAAAAGGGAAAATGGTTGTCTGAGAAGGCCTTAAAATAGCTGAGAAAAGAAGAAAAGTGAAAGGCAAAGGAGAAAAATGCAACCAGAGAACATACTATTCAGCACTGATTAGTGAATTATTTGGCCTCCTGGATAGCTCACCTTGTACTGAGCTACCTGCCTGCCTCAGGAGACCCCAGTTCCATCCCTGGGTTGGGAAGATCCCCTAGAGAAGGGATAGGCTACCCACTCCAGTATTCTTGGACTTTCCTGGTGGCTCAGACTGTAAAGAATCCACCTGCAATACAGAAGACCTGGGTTTGATCCCTGTGTTGGAAAGATCCCCTGGAGGAGGGCATGGCAACCCACTCCAGTATTCTTGCCTGGAGAAATCCCATGGACAGAGGAGCCTGGCAGGCTACAGTCCACGGGGGTCACAAAGAGTCGAGCATGACTAAGTGACTAAGCACAGCACAGCACAGTGAATTATTTTTTCAAAATTGTAATGTGTTTTACAATTAATTGTCTATTACTACAGACATTATTCAGTTTTTATAAAATAGAATAGAAAACAGTGAAAACTCATTTAATCAAAGAACAGAAAATCTTTTTCAATTTAATCTTAAAAATTAGAAATTTTCAGATTCAAATTCGTGAGTAATCTTGGGAACACATTTTATACCTGGAAATATACTCAAATACACTTTCAGTCAGATTTCATGACTCTAAATCAGAAAATTCTAGTAGTATAATCATGATTTCTATAATCTATGCCAAGGTGGAAACATCATTTAATTAAGATTATTTCATTTACAAAATTATCTTTCATCTTTGATTACATTGAATCTTGTTTCCTTAAACATAAAATAAGACTTATATTCAGTGTCTCTTGAATGTAGCTCTAAGGAATACATTAATAAGTAAAAACTATATTCTTTTTTATTGATAATGTTTGTGAAGAAAATGGCCAAAACAAGGTTTTTAGGCTCTGAGCCATATTTTTGAAAATTAAGACATTGTTTCATAGAAAAGGAGAGTCAGCCATAGTCCTTACCACTATATATGAAACATGTAAAATATAAGAAAATTAATCTCATGATGATAGCTTAAAATGAAAAGGAGACTGTGCAAAAAAAAATAAAGAATTATTAGAGAAATGCAGAAAAACTACAAAGAGTCATCACCTTATGTCAGCCAGAATGATCACATCAAAATGTCTACAAATAATAAATACTGGAGAGGGTGTATAGAAAAGAGAACCCTCCTATACTGTTAGTGGGAATGTAAATTGGTACAACCACTATGGAGAATGGTATGGAGATTCCTTAAAAAAAAAAAAAAAAAAGAGTTGCCATGTGATCCTACAATCCCATTCCTTAGCATATATCTGGAGAAAAAATAATAATTTGAAAAGATATATTCACTCTAGTGTTCATAGCAGCACTGTTTACAATGGCCAAGATATGGAAGCCACTTAAGCATCCATGGACAGATAAATGGAAAAAGAAGATACGGTGTATACACACACACACACACACAATGGAATATTACTCAGCCATAAAAAGAATGAAGTAATGCCATTTGCAGCAACATAGATGGACCTAGAAATTATCATGCTAAGTAAGTCAGAGAAAGACAAATATCATACAGTGTTATTTACATGTATAATCTTAAGAGATTATACAAAAGAACTTATTTCCAAAACAGGACTAGACTCACAGGCATAGAATACAAACTTAAGGTTACCCAAGGGGAAAGGAAGGAGGGAGGGAGGGAATTGGAGAAGGAAATGGCTACCCATTCCAGTATTCTTGCCTGGAGAATCCCAAGGCCAGAGGAACAGGCTACAGTCCATGGGGTCGCAAGAGTCAGATACGACTGAGTGACTTTCACTACTGCTACTTCACTACTACCATATAGTCACTGCCATATATAAAATAGATAACAAATATCTAGCAGAGGGAACTACACTCAATATTTTGTAATAACCTATTTGGGAAAAGAATCTGAAAAGGAATATATATGTATAACTGAATTACTTTATTGTATATCTGAAACTAACACAACATTGTAAATCAGCTATATTTCAATAAAAAATAAAAAGACCAAAAAAAAAAAAAAAGAACTGCCCTATTTCACTTTAGTAATTTTTTTTAGACAAGGCAGGGTCATGATGCTAGTTTGTCACAGGCCCCTGTTTTAGACCCTTCCAATGAAGATTGAAGCAGAATCAGGAACCACTTTGTAATTTTTCCACACTTTGTAAATATCTCAACCACAGTTGTGAATTGAGCATCTCCCTTAGATTGTAAGCAGTTCAGTGTAAGGGACTACCTTTTATGAACTCTGAGTGCTTAAACCAGAGCCAAAATCTTTCTAATCACCATTAATTGAATTTGTTACCTAGTTGAATTAAAGCTTTGGTGAATTAAACCTTCAACTTTACTTCTTGGGCAAGTTTTCTGTGGTCTATAAACAGGTAAAAATAATTCTACATGCTTAAAGATATAACCAAGTCATTTTTCCATGATTAATTCACTTCTGTCTTATTAAAACCTTCAAAAGTATACCATGCAATGGTTTGGAAAATTTTGTTGATTTGCTTGATATAGTTGTGTGTATTTATTATGAATGTCAGGGCTTTTTGCTTATAGTGAATATCATTGCTTAATTTATATTGCTTTCATACTATGAATGCACTTCAAACATTCATATGGTGTTTTCAACAAATAAATAACAGGTGTTGAAATTCAACATGAATGCATTATAGGCAATAAAGTCTACTCATTTAGATATAAAATGCATTATTTCAATTTATGTAGTTAGAAAATTTAAAAAAGTGTCTATATAACCAAGAAAAATAAAATAGTTATTACAGTCTAATGTATATTGAAATACTAGTTTAATATTTTCATCAAATAATTACCTAATGAGACTACTCAATGGGAATTAAAAGAATTTAGAATGTCATAAATTTGAAAGGGCTTCCTTGATGGCTCAGTGTTAAATAATCCTCCTGCCAATGCAGGAGTCACAGATTCAATCCCTGCTTTGGGAAGATACTCTGGAGACGGAAATGGTAACCCACTCCAGTATTCTTGCCTGGAGAATCCCATGGACAGAGGAGTCTGGCGGGTTATATAGTCCATGGGGTCACAAAAGAGTCAGACACAACTTAGCAACTGGACAATAACATAAACTTGAGAAATATAATTTTTTCTAAAGTGTTTTAATTTCATGAACACCCTTCGACATGCCAGGCCTTCCTGCTCTTTTTTGAACAGAAATGAAAATATAGTTGATTTTGTTTCTTTCTCTAATTTGTTCCTTTCTCATGAGGTGGTGGTTTAGTTGCTGAGTCCCGTCCTACTCATGGACTGTAGCCCGCTGGTTCCTCTTTTCATGGGATTTCCCATGCCAGAGAATAGTGAAGTGGGTTACCATTTCTTTCTCCATAGGATTTTCCTGACCGAGGGTTCGAACCCACATCTTCTGCATTGCAGGCAGATTCTTTATCACTGAGTCATCAGGGAAGCCCCTTTCTCCTGATTACAAGATAAACTTTAGATTTTTGTATACCTGGAAGTGAAAATCCATTGGTTGCAAACTATCTTAATTTTAGACTTGCCTGTAGCAAAGCATTTAAAGAGGTCTTTGTAAAAAGACGCTGACACTGAATTAGAAGCCACTTTCATTTGTGTAGAGGCGGCTGAATGAGACCCATTAACTTCAGTTGGAATTGAACAGCCACCCTGGGAAAGCTTGTCCAAGAGAAAATGAGCATAATCAAATTTAAAGTAAGGTGTATGAGAACATCTGAAAGTTTAATGTGATGCAAAGTGTTTCAATGTGGCCTATTAGGCACACCTAGAAGCCTATTTAAAAAGTCTAGACAGGCAATAAACATAGCTACCAGAGAAAATAGAGATTCTAGATGCCCATGGGATTTTCCTTTAGTGAGGAAATAATTTGAACTATACATAAACCACTTTCTACTCTCAGATAACTTTTAGATAGGTTAATTTTAAGTGGGAAGTCACATTTAAATATTTTCTTAAAATGTGTCCTGATTATTCCTCAGAACCCTATGGCTTTACCCTTCTGTAAACAAGAAACAAACAAATAAGTCCCTTAAGCTTCTATTTTAAATACTCTAAGAGGGCTTTAAAGGTACTACTTTTCCCAGCGTTTTTAGAAACAAATAATTGATCTTTAATGATAACTTCTATAAATCCAGAACTCTATGTGTATATTTTACTATTTTTTTCTACTGTTGGGGAAAATTTTTACTTACATCTAGATTATGTAACTATCCACCTTTAAGGACACACGTACCTGTATACACATGTATATTAATCTGTCTACTTTTGCATTTGGAAGATAATTCTTGGAAAAGGTTATGTTAAAAGATAAGCTGAAACACGTTAAAATTTTCAGGAGTGTATTTGAGCATATGTCCATTTGAATTGGGCAGTGCCAAACCAACAGTGGTTAGGAGCACCCCATTGATAGGAGCAAAGGGGCTGTGAAGCAGAGGTGGGTTATGCAGGAGATGAGGCAGCAAAGCAAGGAAATTATTTGATTGGCCATAGCTTAAATAGTTACCTTGTTTGGGAAAATTGGTTGTTGGTGATTGGTTGTTCTTGATTTTCTTGATTCCAATGCATTGTTTCTGACTTAGGTCTTGTGTTTTTTCAGTTTGTTCCTGTAGACTACCAAAGCATAAGGGCTACAGAGGTCTAATGGCCTCCTTGGTTAAACACATTAACAGAAGAATGGAATCAGTGTTTCTGTGCCTTGTAAATGCACATGTGGGGATTAAGGCTGAAGACAATAGACTCCCTTAGCACTGATTTATTTAACTTCCTAATTTCTAGTAAATACAATCATCTCCAGGATCCATGGAATAAGTCATTCAAATTTTACAGAAGCATGGAAGCATAAAAGAAATCAGTTAAGTGTTTGATTATGACAGTATTTACAGTCGTATCAGGATTTTCCCAGAGATGGTGCTTATGGTTTCAAGGATATTTCATAAGAAAAGCACCAGTCATGAGCGTGGCAGCAGCTGACAACCAGAATATGTTATAGGACATTTCATATTTATCAGAAAAAAAAAGACACTAATGAGGCTTGTGTAATTCTCTCTGTTGTTGTTCAGTCACACAGTCATGTCTGACTCTTTGCAACCCCATGGACTGCAGCACGCCAGGCTTACCTGTCCATCACGACCTCCCGGAATTAACCCAAACTCATGTGCATCGAGTTGGTGATGCCATCCAGCCATCTCATCCTCTGTCGTCCCCTTCTCCTTTTGCCTTCAATCTTTCCCAGCATCAGGGTCTTTTCCAATCAGGTTCTTCATGTCAGGTGGCCAAAGTGTTGGAGCTACAGCCTCAGCATCAATTCCTCCAATGAATATTTTATTAGTAGTATATTAATAATAATATATAATTTTATTAGTTCATACATTGAAATTCACCAATACCTCTTAAAATCACATACTAAAAAATACAATAGAGGAAAGATATAAATTGATAAATTCATCTCAAAGGTACTCTGTATTTTGAGGGAGTAAAAACAAAATAATTACTTTAAGAAAATATGTGTTTATATCTATTTTTACCTGCCATGTCTGGCAATAGAGAACTCAGTTAAAAACAAAGGTTAAAAAAACAGTCAGATCAGATATACTTATCAGAAAAGTAAATTTATGTCAAAATTGGGATGGGATGGGGGATGTGAGGGAGGTTCCAGAGGGAGGGGAAATATATTATGCTTATGGCTGATTCATGTTGTAAGGCAGAAACCAACCCAACATTGTAAAGCAATTATCCTCCAATTAAAAATAAAGTTTGAACACTATTGCAATAAAAAAATCAAAATCTTATTTTTAAAATACTTTGAAATTTTAATTTTATAATGTTGCTAAATATTTTTAAAGTCAAATTGATCTGTTGACTAATAATTTTTAAAAAGCAATGCTTCTTTGATCATTCCACGTCATGTCATCTTATTTCTGTCCATCCCCTGAGACAACTGCACTGAGTGCTGAACTCTTCTGTCTACCCCCAAATTTCTAAATAATCCCTTTACTGACATTCTGTGATTTTTTTAAAAAGCCTTATCCGCGGTTTCTTACTACAGATGATGAGGAGTATCGTTTTTGTTTCATCCTTCCTAAATATTTCTCATTCATCTTCTCTAGGTATGGTTATGTCACATGTGTTTTTAGAAACCTGATATTTATTATCTAAATGATTGCTAATGGTGGTGTCAATCAGTACTCTAGTAGCATTTCTTACTTCTTTTGCGTGATATGTTTCCCAGCGTTCAATACTTGTCCCCCTCATTGGTTTAGTTGCATTACTAATGAGTTTTTCCAGTGGTCATGTATGGATGTGAGAGCTGGACTGTGAAGAAAGCTGGGTGCCAAAGAATTGATGCTTTTGAACTGTGATGTTGGAGAAGACTCTTGAGAGTCCCTTGGACTGCAAGGAGATTCAACCAGTCCATCTTAAAGGAAATCAGTCCTGAATATTCATTGGAAGGACTGATGCTGAAGCTGAAACTCCAATATTTTGGCCATCTGAGGCGAAGAACTGACTCATTGGAAAAGACTCTGATGCTGGGAGGGATTGGGGGCAGGAGGAGAAGGGGACGACAGAGGATGAGATGTTTGGATGGCTTCACTGACTCAATGGACATGAGTTTGAGTAGGGTCTGGGAGTTGGTGATGAACAGGGAAGCCTGGCATGCTGAAGTCCATGGGGTTGCAAAGAGTCAGACATGACTGAGCAAATGAACTGAACTGAACTAAACTAAATGAATTCCAAAAATTTCCCATAAAACTCCTCTAAATATACTCAAACATTAAGTTTTCATTTATTTTATTATTTTCCATACAATTTCCATAGCATAATTTCCTATGAAAGTTTCCAGTATTTTACTATTATTTGGGACTAGTTTGGATGATTTGTCTGTAGACCTGTTGCATGCCCAGGTCGTTATTTCTTTTAGGTTCTCTTTGCCTTAGTTAGTGACAACCACCTCCTGTGGGTTTCCCTAGAATATGTGAAGTCTCAGGGAAAGTATTATTTTGTTGACCTCTATAATTATAAACAATTCTATTTAAAATGTATAACAGAATTCATGATCTCCTTGAACCATAGTAAATAATTGATGAAATTTAAACATAATTTGAAGACAAAATTATTCCTCATTACTCACAATGCTACATCATTCATTGTGTTGCTTTTGAATACTGGTTTCCAAAGGCTTAGATTTTATTATGTTTGTTTGATGATGACTCCAGTAACACATCTTACATGGGGAATGCAGGAAAATAGGAATAATATTTTTTTCTTGTCTTGTTGAATTTATCATTCAACATATATGGTATAGTGTAAATGCAGAACAGTACACCTTCCAACCATATCTCCTTTTGAACTCTTTATGCCAGAACTACTTCATCCCTAGTGACCTTCTTCAGTGTTGATCATGTCCCTGTCTTCAACACATCGGGTGAGACTCTCAAGGAATACACCCCAATGTTCATTGCAGTACTATCTATGCTAGCCAAAACATGGAAGCAACCTAAATGTCCATCAACAGAGGGATGAATAAATAGGTGGTACATATATATAATGGGATATCACTCATCCATAAAAAGAAACAAAATTGTACCATTTGCAGAGATGTGGAAAGACCTAGAGACTGTATATACAATGGAATATTACTCATCCATAAAAAAGAAACAAACTTTTACCATTTGCAGAGATGTGGATGGACCTGGAGACTGTCATAGAGTGAAGTACATCAGAAAGAGAAAAACAAACATCTTATTATATCTCTTGTATGAAGAATTTAGAAAAGTGAAATAGATGATCTTATTTGCCAAGCAGAAATAGAGGCACACATATAGAGGACAAACATATGGATACCAACAGGGAAGGGGGGGCTAGAAGGAATTAGGAGATTGGGATTGGCACATATACACTATTGATACTATGTATAAAGTTGATAACTAATGAGAAGCTACTGTATAGCATGGGGAATTTTACTCAATGATATCTGGTGATCTAAATGGGAAGGAAATCCAAAAAGGAGGAGGTATAGTAAATTATATATATCTGATTCATTTTCCTGTGTGGTAGAAACTAACACGACATTGTATAGCAAGCTTATTCCAATAAAAATTAATTAAAAAAATAAAGACAACCTTCTTAGGAAGCCTCTCCTAATTACAAAAAAAAGAAAAGAAAAGGTGTATGTTGGCATACAGTCCATATGACAATCCATGTGTTTGTGAATGTATACATATAATGCATATATTCTTGTGTCTATACATTTGTATGTTTACATGTATGTTAATATATTAATCTTCACAGGAGGTACTAGTGGCAAAGAACCCTCCTTCCAATGCAGGAGGATGTAAAAGAAGTGGTTTCGATCCTTGGGAAGATCCCCTGGAGGTATATAGGGCTTTCCTGATAGCTCAGTTGGTAAAGAATCTGCCTGTAATGCAGGAGACCCTGGTTCAATTCCTGGGTCAGGAAGAACCACTGGAGAAGGGTAGGCTACCCACTCCTGTGTTCTTGGGCTTCCTTTATAGCTCAGATGGTAAAGAATCTGCCTGCAATGCAGGAGACCTGTGTTTGATCCCTGGGTTGGGAAGATCCCCTAGGGTTGGGAAGATACCCTGGAGAAGGGAAAGGCTACCCCCTTCAGTATTCTGGCCTGGAGAATCCCATGGACTGTTACATAATACATATATATATATATATATATATATATATATATATATATATGAACTGAACAAGGCAAACCATTCAATACCACATTAATCCAAGCCTATGCCCCAAACAGTAATGCTGAAGAAGCTGAAGTTGAATGGTTCTATGAAGACCTACAAGACCTTTTAGAACTAACACCCAAAAAGATGTCCTTTTCATTATAGGGGACTGGAATGCAAAAGTAGGAAGTCAAGAAACACCTGGAGTAACAGGCAAATTTGGCCTGGGAGTACGGAATGAAACAGGGTAAAGTCTAATAGAGTTTTGCCAAGAAAACGAACAGGTCATAGCAAACACACTCTTCCAACAACACAAGAGAAGACTCTACACATGGACATCACCAGATGGTCAACACTGAAATCAGATGGATTATATTCTTTGCAGCCAAAGATGGAGAAGCTCTATACAGTCAGCAGAAACAAGACTAGGAGCCAACTGTGGCTCAGATCATGAGCTCCTTATTGACAAATTCAGACTTAAATTGAAGAACGTAGGGAAAACCACTAGACCATTCAGGTATGACCTAAAACAAATCCACTATGATTATACAGTGGAAGTGAAAATAGATTTAAGGGACTAGATCTGATAGACAGAGTGCCTCCATCCAGAACTATGGATGGAGGTTCATGACATTGTACAGGAGACAGGGATTAAGACCATCCCCATGGAAAAGAAATGCAAAAAAGCAAAATGGCTGTCTGGGGAGGCCTTACAAATAGCTGTGAAAAGAAGAGAGGTGAAAAGCAAAGGATAAAAGGAAAGATATTCCCATTTGAATGCAGAGTTCCAAATAATAGCAAGGAGAGATAAGAAAGCCTTCCTCAGCTATCAATGCAAAGAAATAAAGGAAAACAACAGAATGGGAAAGACTAGAGATCTCTTCAAGAAAATTAGAGATACCAAGGGAACATTTCATGCAAAGATGGGTTTGATAAAGGACAGATGGTATGGACCTAACAGAAGCAGAAGATATTAAGATGAGGTGGCAAGAATACACAGAAGAACTGTTCAAAAAAGATCTTCATGACCCAGATAATCATGATGGTGTGATCACTGACCTAGAGCCAGACATCCTGGTATGTGAAGTCAAGAGGACCTTAGAAAGCATCACTATGAACAAAGCTAGGGAAGGTGATGGAATTCCAGTTGAGCTATTTCAAATCCTGAAAGATGATGCTGTGAAAGTGCTGCACTCAATATGTCAGAAAATTTGGAAAACTCATCAGTGGCCAAAGGACTGGAAAAGGTCAGTGTTCATTCCAATCCCAAAGAAGGGTAATGCCAAAGAATGCCCAAACTACCGCACAATTGCACTCATCTCACACACTAGTAAAGTAATGCTTAAAATTCTCCAAGCCAGGCTTCAGCAATACGTGAACCATGAACTTCCAGATGTTCAAGCTGGTTTTAGAAAAGGCAGAGGAACCAGAGATCAAATTGCCAACATCTGCTGGATTGTCAAAAAAGCAAAAGAGTTCCAGAAAAACATCTATTTCTGCTTTATTGAGTATGCCAAATCCTTTCACTGTGTGGATCACAATAAACTGTGGAAAATTTTGAAAGAGATGGGAATACCAGACCACCTGACCTGCCTCTTGAGAAACCTATATGCAGGACATGGAACAATAGACTGGTTCCAAATAGGAAAAGGAGTACGTCAAGGCTGTATAGTATCACCCTGCTTATTTAACTTCTATGCAGAGTACATCATGAGAAACGCTGGGCTGGAGGAAGCACAAGCTGGGATCAAGATTCCCAGGGGAAATATCAATAACCTCAGATATCCAGATGATACCACCCTTATGGCAGAAAGTGAAGAGGAACTAAAAAGCCTCTTGATGAAAGTGAAAGAGGAGAGAGAAAATGTTGGCTTAAAGCTCAACATTCAGAAAACGAAGATCATGGCATCTGGTCCCACCACTTCATGGGAATAGATGGAGAAACAGTGGAAACAGTGTCAGACTATATTCTGGGGGGCTCCAAAATCATGGCAGATGATGATTGCAGTCATGAAATTAAAAGATGCTTACTCCTTGGAAGGAAAGTTATGACCAACCTAGATAGCATATTCAAAAGCAGAGACCTTACTTTGTCAACAAAAGTCTGTCTAGTCAAGGCTATGGTTTTTCCTGTGGTCATGTATGGATGTGAGAGCTGGACTGTGAAGAAAGCTGAGTGCTGAAGAATTGATGCTTTTGAACTGTGGTGTTGGAGAAGACTCTTGAGAGTCCCTTGGACTGCAAGGAGATCCAACCAGTCCATTCTGAAGGAGATCAGCCCCTGGATTTCTTTGGACGGAATGATGCTGAAGCTGAAACTCCAATACTTTGTCCACTTCACGCGAAGAGTTGACTCATTGGAAAAGACTCTGATGCTCAGAGGGATTGGGCGCAGGAGAAGGGGATGACAGAGGATGAGATGGCTGGATGGCATCACGGACTCGATGCACATGAGTTTGAGCAAGCTCTGGGAGTTAGTGATGGACAGGGAAGCCTGGTGTGCTGCGATTAATGAGGTCGTAAAGAGTCTGACATGACTGAGTAACTGAACTGAACTGAATACATCTTTTAAAAATTAAGTTCTGTTTCATATTTCAGTAAATCAATGTAAAAACTCTACCGTAGAAACATTGAATGCAGTAGAATTTTATTTAAATTGTCTCTTCCCATTCAAAATGTTACTGAAATTCACATGAGTGAATGAACTTAGTTGTGAGTATTGCTGAAACAAAGCAGTTGATGCTTTCTTCCACCGTTGAAGAATCATTAAACAAAATAAGATTTTGCCCTTTTCCTTCTTCAAGAATTAAGGTTTCTTTTTTGATTGTCTTGAGTTGGCAAGGTACAAGTTGTATGACAAGTTGTCTGAAGGTCCATTTTTACTTTTACTTTTTCCATTTTATTGCTCAGGATACAATAATTTACTCTCTGTACAGGGTAAATTTTTAAAAAGCAGAGAGTAAATAATAGTTGTTTTTTTGTACATTGCAAAATAATAGTTGAAATTTTTAAATTAAACCTAATGCCATATTTCATTCTTGCACATTGAAATGTATTTATACATGTATTTGAATGAGGAAGAAGACCATTTATGTGAGGTGACTGTCTTTGGTAGTGCTCTACAGACTGGATAAGGCTAGAGATGCAAAAAATATTGCTGGAGAAAAGAATGGCAGAACCCAGTCAGTCTCCACATGCACAATAAACTATTTTTTCCACCATGATATGGAGCCTGGAAAAACTGTCATATGAAACACTCTTCTAGATGTCTTTCCTATTAAAAAAAATAAATGTTTTATTTTGAAATAATTTCAGACTTACAGAAAAAGATACAAAATTTACCCAGAGAATTTCAGTAAATCTTTCACATATTAAGAACCTAATATTATTTATCAACCTCCCACATTTAGCACCTTGAAACAGCACACATTTATTATCTCACACAAGTGTCTGGATGTCAGGAATCTGGGGTAACACTTTAGCTGAACGATTCTGGTTCAATTTCTTCATGAAGTTGGAGCCAAGCTATTGACTTGGGCTGCTGTCATCAGAAGGGACTGGAAAGTCTGCTTTTAAACATTTATGGCGGTTGACAAGCAGCTTTAGTTCTTTGGTTTGACCTGTGGATTTCCCCATAGGGTGACTCACCTGACAGGATAGCTAGCTTTCTAGAGAGAAGGGAGCAGGCAATGAGAGAGGAGGCAGGGAAAATAGGGAGAGAGAGAGATGCCTTTTATGACACAATTTCAGATTCATACTCCCTGATTTCTTATTCTTTTTGATAGAAGCAAATCATCAAATCCAGGCCAAACTCAAGGGGAGAGGAATTGCCCTGTACTTGAAGGAAGAAGTAACAAGTGTGCACATATTTTCAAAGCCACTGATGCAACTTACCCAAATGTTAGTAATTTATTCCATTTGCCTTACCATTCTCTCATCCTCTCTTATCATTTATTTATTTATTTGTTTATTTTTTGGAGGGGCCCTTTGAAAGTAAGTTCTAGATATGATGCCTCCTTCTAAAAGTTTAACTCTGTGGGAGAGGGAGAAGGTGGGATGATTTGGGAGAATGACATTGGAAACATGTATAATATCATATAAGAAATGAATCGCCAGTCCAGGTTTGATGCAGGATACAGGATGCTTGGGGCTGGTGCACTGGGATGACCCAGAGGGATGGTATGGGGAGGGAGATGGGAAGGGGGTTAAGGAATGGGGAGCACGTGTACACCCGTGGCGGATTCATGTTGATATATGGCAAAACCAATACAATATTGTGAAGTAATTAGCCTCCAATTAACAAAATAAATTTATATTTTTTAAAAAATAAAAGCTTAACTATATTTTGCTAAAAGCAAGGCCATTCTACATAACCATTAAAAATTTCAAAATCAGGGAAGTAACACTGATACAATATTATTGTCTAATACACAAACCTTATCAAGTTTTCCAGTTGTCCTACTAATGCCCTTGTTAAAAGAAAAAAAATAACTTGGTCTTTGACCAATCTGTAATTAGGCAATGAATTTAATTGCTATATACTTTCCCCCCCTCTTTCTTCTTTCTTTCTTTTTTCTTCTCTTCCCTTTTCTCTTCTTTCTCCCTTCCTTCTTCCCTCCCACATCCCTTCTTCCCTCCCTCCTGTTTTCTCTCCTATCACTTAAAGTAGAACAATAACTTAGGTTTTCTTGTTTTCCATGATCTTGACTCTTTGAAATCTAAATAATATTTATGTTGTACATTGTTCTTCAGCTTTGAATTACCTGATATTTTTCATCATTTGATCCTGGTTATATGTATTTTGGGAGCAGCAATACCATGTATGTGATTCTCTGTGCTCCTCAGAGTATCATATGAGAAGATACATATCTGTCTCTAATTATTACTACCTTTAATTTTTATCACTTGGTTAAAATGGTGCTTACCAAGTTTCTCTACTTAAATGTCGCTATTTTCCGTTTGTAGGTGAAAGTGAAGTCACTCAGTCATGTCACACTCTTAGTGACCCCATGGACTGCAGCCTACCAGGCTCCTCCATCCATGGGATTTTCCAGACAAGAGTACTGGAGTGGGGTGTGACTGCCTTCTCCTACCATATAGGGATATACTCTGACATTGTGTCAATATATTGTTTCATTTTAGCATGATGATTTTTGCCTGAAAGAATTAGTGCTGTGGCGGCTTTCACACAGTATTTAACTAAATACTTAGGCTAAATATTCACCAACATGTAAATAAATGGATGAGATGATTAGACAGCATCGCTGACTCAACGGGCATGAATTTGAGTAAACTCTGGGAGATAGTGGAGGACAGAGGAGCCTGGAGTGCTGCAGCCCATGGGGTTGCAAAAAGCTGGACATTACTTAGCGTCTGAACAACATACTAGTGAGAAGTCAGTGCTGAAACTGAGCATCCTAGGATTAAGAAATCAAGTAAAGATACTGTGTATAACAGAATCCATGCTTCTCGCTTCAAAGAATTTCAAATGCAGAAAGGGAGGAG
Source organism: Bos mutus (assembly GCF_027580195.1). Taxonomy (NCBI): domain Eukaryota; kingdom Metazoa; phylum Chordata; class Mammalia; order Artiodactyla; family Bovidae; genus Bos; species Bos mutus. Next base: position 127,433,972 of record NC_091618.1, read on the forward strand.
GATGACTTGTATTCTGTGTGTACACATGTGTGCAGGTATTTCTTGGATGATTTCTCTAAAGGGTCTTAATTCAGTGATCCTAGTAGCAATGACATACTTAGCACCTAGAACCCGCATTTGATTTCTAAGCCAACTAAGAGTGACCAGATTTCTTAGTGAAACTGCTGATTTCAGGATTGGTGCTGGCAAGGTACCAAAAGATCTTGAAACATTTTGCTATGCCAGAAATAAGGAAAGGCTCAAAGAATGACGGATGCACATTAGAAAGATACAGGAACCAGCTTTAAAGGCCTCCCAATGAACACGTTATGAGTACTTTGACTATAAAAATATATAATGATAGTAACAGATTACAGAATATAATTAAATACTTCTTGAAAAAATACATACCAAGAAGGGAAACCTCTCTCTTAACAACAGACAGAGAGCTAATAAATGCATAATTAGGGAGAGAATGAGAAAACTGTCATACTTTAATAAATCCCATGAAATGCTCTTGGTAAGCCGAGCAGTTGATAATTCATGTCCACTTCATCTGTGTATGATTAATTACTCTGGGTTTGGGTTTGGCCTGAATAAAATTGGTTGCATTTATTGTGCAATTCTTAGACTGCTAGTTTTCTTCTACATTTATTAACTGTATATGAACATGAATAAAACTGTTATGATTAGAGGAATAACATTTAGTTACTGTAAATTATTTTATTGTGAATTATTTTATTTATAACTCTCAAATCCATATGAAAATGATCATTAATAATATATTGCCTGAAAAACGCCTGGCACAGGTGCCCTCATGCTGTGCATGAGAACTTCAATCTAGATAAAAGCTATAGTTCTCATTCCACTTGAAATAGAAAATCTGATAAATGCTTTTATTTCTTTACTGACAATTTTATCTCTGAAGAGTTAACAAGAGTTAAAGGAACTGCTTCTCTGAGCAATCATCACAGAAAAGGAAGTGATGATGGAAACAGAGATACTAATCATATCATTAAACTGTCTGAGATAGCTGTGAAAGGCAATATCCATCATTGTCAGGCTTGCACAATAAACTTGAGGAAAGAACACTGCAATATTTTACTGAAAATTTTCAAATTTCAAATTTACCCCATCTAAGAAAATTTATATTTCTAAAAACATGAATTTATGATATTTTGCCTTAAAATTTGTCAGATTGGCCATTGCTTGCAAGATAGTTTGAAACTGTTAGCGAGGCATTTATGGTATGGTCTTGCTAATATTTCACTTGTGTCTTTCAATTACCCCAACGACTCACTCAGTCTCGATAAACAGTCATACACAACCATGACCCAACTACACATATACATATATACACATACAGAAAATTCACAAATCTCTCTACTCTGGTATTTTGTATTTGCATTTTTCTAAAAATGCTCAGGAGAAGGCAATGGCACCCCACTCCACTACTCTTGCCTGGAAAATCCCATGGATGGAGGAGCCTGGTAGGCTGCAGTCCATGGGGTCGCTGAGAGTCAGACACGACTGAGTGACTTCCCTTTCACTTTTCACTTTCATGCATTGGAGAAGGAAATGGCAGCCCACTCCAGTATTCTTGCCTGGAGAATCCCAGGGATGGGGGAACCTGGTGGGCTGCCGTCTATGGGGTCGCACAGAGTTGGACATGACTGAAGTGACTTAGCATAGCATAGCAAAATGCTCTGCTCTGTGACATTTGTGTTCCTTTGGAATTTTCTTCTGCCCAGTACTTCTTCTTTTCCACTCTAACTTTTCTATTTGGCAAATCTAATCTTTCCCTCAAGATTCCTATTATTTCTGCCTTTATGTAGTCTAGTCTTCCTCATCCTCTAAGACCCAGCTAATTTCCATATCTTCATTGTTTCCATTATACTTTCAGTATACCTTTCTCAATGCATATCTAAGAATTTTAACAAGCTTCATATAATCTATCTCAAATATGATACTATGTTTCTTAACATTAGGGGCTTTAACTTTGTTCTCCTTTGACTTTGCAGTAATATTCACACTGTGTGAATCAAATTCAACACGTATTTGTTTTTTGTGAGCAGTGAAATTTATATTTGGAACATATAGTCACTAAAATGTAAAATTCACTAAAATATAGAATAGTATCTGGCACTTAATCGTCTAAACATTATTACATAAGCATTTGTTGAGTATTCACAAATACTATCAAGAATGGAAAAGAGGTGAACCTTTTTGCATCATTAAACTTCCACATGGTATATTCCAGTGAGCACAGTTTTTATTTAATAAAAGTTCAAATTCCAAAGATGGGAGCAGCTTCCCTGAAAAATTAGAAAGTCAAGAGGTACCTGGAGTAACAGGCAAATTTGGCCTTGAAGTACAAAATGAAGCAGTACAAAGGCTAACAGAGTTCTGCCAAGAGAACACACTGGTCATAGCAAACACCCTCTTCCAACAACACAAGAGATAACTCTACACGTGGACATCACCAGATGATCAATAAAGAAATTATATTGATTATATTCTTTGTAGCCAAAGATAGAAAAGCTCTATACAGTCAGCAAAAACAAGATGGGGAGCTGACTGTGGCTCAGATCAAGAACTCCTTATTGCAAAATTCAGGCTTATATTGAAGTACATAGGAAAAACCAGTTGGCTGTTCAGGTATGACCTAAATCAAACCCCTTACAATTATACAGTGGCAGTGACAAATAGATTCAAGGGATTAGATCTGATAGATAGAGTGCCTGAAGAACTATGGATGGAGGTTTGTGACATTGTACAGGAGGCTGTGTTCAAAACCATCCCCAAGAAAAAGGAAAACAAAAAGGCAAAATGGTTGTCTTAGGAAGCCTTACAAATAGCTAAGAAAAGAAGAGAAACTGTAGAAAATTTGTAAAGAAATGGGAATACCAGACCACCTTACTTGTCTCCTAAGAAACCTCTATGAAGGTCAAGAAGCAGCAGAATCAGACATGGAACAATGGACTGGTTCAAAATTGGGAAAGGGTATGTCAAGGCTGTATTTTGTCACTCTGCTTACTTAACTTGTATGTAGAGTACCTCATGTGAAATGCCAGGCTGGATGAAGCACAAGCTGGAATCAAGATTGCCAGGAGAAATAGCAAGGACCTCAGATATCCAAATGATACCACCCTTATGGCAGAAAGCGAAGAGGAATTAAAGAGCCTCTTGATAAAGGTAAAAGAGTGAAAACACTGGCTTAAAACTCAACATTCAAAAAATGAAGATCATGGCATCTAGTCCTATCACTTTATGGCAAAAAAAAATGGAGAAACAAAGGAAACAGAGACAGATTTATTTTCTTGGGCTCCAAAATCACTGTGGACTGTGACTGCAGCCATGAAATTAAAAGATGCTTGCTCCTTGAAAGAAAAGTAGTGACCAACCTAGACAGCATATTAAAAAGCAGGGACATTAATTTTCTGACAAATGTCCATCTAGTCAAAGCTATGGTTTTTCCAGTAGTCATGTATGGATGTGAGAGCTGGACGATAAAAAAGGCTGAGCGCTGAGGAATAGATGCCTTCTTCGAACTGTGGTGTTGGTGAAGACTCTTGAGAGTTTCTTGGATAGCAAGGAGATCTTTCTTAAATGAAATCAGTCTTTCTTAAATGAAATCAACCCTGAATATTCATTGGAAGGACTGATGCTGAAACAAGCTCCAGGACTTTGGCCAACTGATGCAAAGAGCCAACTCATTGGAAAAGACCCTGATGCTGGGAAAGATTGAAGTCAGGAGGAGATGGGTTGACAGAGGATGAGATGGTTGGATGGCATCACTGACTCCATGGACATGAGTTTGAGCAAGCTCTAGGAGACAGTGAAGGATAGGGAGGGAAGCCTGGTGCTCTGCCGTCAATGGGGTCACAAAGAGTCAGAAATGACTGAGTGACTGAACAACAACAAGATAGGAGTATCTAATTTGGATAGAAAAAAGTTGTTACATCAAACTGTACTAATTTTGAAGGAATTCTAATTCTAAAAAAACTAAAATACATTTCAAATGTAAGAGACAGATCATCAGTAGACACCCACTGTATGTGTGTTTTTGTTGTGCTCAGTTGCTCAGTCGTGCCTGACTCTTTGTGACTCTGTGGGCAGATTGTAGCCCATCAGGTTCCACTGTCCATGGGATTTTCCCGGCAAAAATACTGGAGTGGGTTGCCATTTACTTCTCCATGGGATCACTGGGACCAGGGATCTAACCCTCATCTCTGTGTTTCCTGCACTGCAGGCAGATTCTTTACTGCTGAGCCATTGTCTACTTCATTGTCAGGATAGACACAGAGATGAAAACTTCAGTTTAACTCAAAGTCCAGAAATAGAGGAAATATAGATATGACAGATAATTATTTAAATATATAATGGTTCAGAATTTTCAAAAACTGATGATAGCCATAAATGAATATCAAGAAGCCTAAACCCACCTAGAGATATACCTAGCAGTTCACGGAAAAGCTGCTGAAAACCCCAAACAAAGTCAATCTTAAAAGGAAAACGAAAAAAAAAAAAAAAGGAACATGAAGGATGAAAACAAAAGCTTCAAAGAAGTATCATTAACACTGAAGATTATTTTTCAAGATAAACTATGGAAACCAAAAGTAAAATAATAGCTTCAAGTAGGGAGAGCAAATAATTTCAACATAGACTTCTATACAGAGCAAAAGTTGTCCTTCATAAATTAAGGTAAAATAGAGACTGTATCGCCAGTGAATATACATTAAATGGAAATGTAAAGAGCAGTTGTAGAAATAGTATTTACAGATGAAAACTATAGTAATCAGATAAAGAAAATGGAACCAAAAAGTAACAGGGGGTAAATACAAATAATGTTGTATTCAGTTAAAATTTATAGAGGGCTAAGATGTATGAAAGTAATAGCATAAAATATAGAAACATATTAAATGAAGTTAGAGAGTTTTAATATCCTTCCTTTGTGCAGATATGAACAAGCTATTTATACATATTATACTTGGTGAATCAGGGATGATGTGGACAGAAAAATAATTTAGAAAGGGAAAATAAAATAGTGCATAGAAGTAGTATGTAATGGCAAGAAAGAAGAAATAAAGACTAGATGGGGGAATGTTCAGAAAAAGGTTGACTTACATGTATGTTGTTTATAAGAAAAACATAAATAAATTGAAAATAAATATATAGAAAATATACAAGATTAATCAAGAGAAAGTTGTCAAAATGTATCAATAGATTTAAAATAAAAGCATATTAGAGATAAAAAGGAACACACAATGATAGAATGATCAGTTTAATATGAAGACATAAGTATACCATTCATGTTCTTTCAGTGGAAGAATGGATAAATGGAGATTTAAAAAAATATGTTTGTAGTAAAGCAAGGTAAATGCTGTGCCACATGCAGCAGCATGGATGTATCTCAGAAGCCATGCAATTCATAAGTCTCATAGAGTCTATAGTTTTATTTATATGCTCTTCAAAAACAGATGCTAGTTGACTTTGAAGATGAGGATGATAGGGTTTGAAAGAGAATATGGGGCATCTGCATTGCTAGTAATGTTCTATTTCTCATTCTGAGTGATAATTCCATGGATATGTTCCTACTGTGCTAATTCATGAAGGTATACATTTATGGGTTGTGTTTCTTCATATATGTCACACCTGAATAAAAGGCTTATTTTTTAAGCAAGTATGTTGGTATAAAAATCATTAAAAAATAAAAGGACTTGTTTATTAAAGATAACATAGTGCTGGAAGTAATGTTAACATCACACAAAATGAATGCAATAGCAGTCCATATATTTTTGGAAGGGATAGATGGCTAAACTTGGCTTAGAACTTTTTAGCAACCAAAATAAAATGCAAACATAATTATAAAGATGTACAGTCTCCATAAGTTGAAGATCAACTGTGAAACAGAGTAGTGCAAATATTCCTGGTACAGAGACCACAAAGAAAATTCTTATTCATTCTCAAAAAAAGAAAAAAACTCATAATCTACTAAATGTTGTCTTCAACAATAACTTTAAAGTAAATATAGAGATGTTTCAAAAAACTCAAAGTTCAACTCATTAAAGCAAAAAAATAAACGGTAGGAATATTTGGGAGGGGAGGAGACTTAAGCAAAATTCCATATTACAATTTGTAAAAACAGGCTTCATTAGTTTATCTAGAGAGATTTAAATGTGTCACTAGAAAAATTGAACATAATGTTTCTTTTAACTCAATTTTTGTGAATCCTTCCTGTCAAGGTCACATTCCCTCACAACTTGGAATACAGCTATTCTGTTCTGCCAGTTTGTGTAGGACCATATGCTGCAACAATCAGTGAAACAGAAGGTAAGATTAACACCCTCTATGGAAAGTGAGGAGCCGAGAAGGGACAGGTGCCTGACCAGAAGGCCATGGCATATTCACGCAGAGGTAGACCTGGGTAGTTCCTGCCAAGCTTCTCTCCCCAAAATAAAAGCTTAGGGTATGTTCCAGCATATATATGAACAAGTAATGATGTCCACAAAGTTCTGAGGAATATAGGATGATTTCAAATATTGGATTTGGGAATATTTCTGTAAATGAAACGTCTCAAATATTACCTCTTTTTGCTCTCTTCTACCATCACCACACCATCAATGGCTCTGAATAAACATTTACTGTATTATTTATCCTGCAAAGAACTTACATATATTATCCACTTGGTACCTCAAATAGCCCAATAGTAATGGCAATGACAATAGTCATCAAATAATACTGATTGTAATCAGTCACCATGTTAAGATCTATGCATAATTATTATCATCCAGATAATTTAATCCTCCAGTGTTTTAAGAATTTACCTTGATAGTATCTTCTCTGTTAAATACATGAGGAGAATTAATGTGTAGGAAAGTTGAACATTCAAAGATGAATTTCAAGAACTAAGGTCTGAACCTAGGTCTTTATGATTCTGTCAATTAGATGATCAAACTATGCATGTCTCTGTGTGAGTATGTGTCTGTGTGCCTATTGTCTGTCAGTCAATTTCTTTTTCTTCAGTATTCTTATTGGTAAAAAACTGATAGATGTAAAGTGAGGATCAAAATTTTATACAAATATTAAAAATTTAAAAGCCCAGCTTAAAGCTAAAGGGAGAGCAACACTCTTCTGTCATCTTCTAGATTTGAAGACATCTGGGCCTGCTTAGAACTCCATATTGATTTAGGTACCTAGTCAGAGGGAGAAAGTCTGGAGGCTTCTGGGCCTGCTGAATCAGGCATTGGTTATCTTTACTTAGATAACATTCCTTTTCCCTTCTTTATTAACAATACTCTTTGATGGTGACTTTCCAAATGATCTCAATAGTAATTTCTAACAAAATATTTCACTGCCTACTTCACCAAAGGGAAGTGTTTGGCACATGAATGCAGTTAAGTCCATCGGTTTTTGAAACTGAATCTTGAGCTCAAGGACGGAAAACAGAGCAGAATTATTCTAATGGAAACCCTTAAAAATATTCCAATTCGTACTGCTTTATTTTCTTGAGTCACCCAGATTGTTTTTAGTCACGTTTTATCTGTATTACTGATTTTTTTCTCACTAAATCAACCAGAGTTGGCTGAACCCAAAAGAATCTAGGTATTGATCAATCACACCACTTTTATTGCTTTTACTTATGAGAATCACATTTTGAAAGAAATTCTGTCAATAAGAGTGACTTCTGGAAATGATCATAATAGTTAAATGGCAATAAACTATTTTTAAAGTATAAGAACCAGATCAGATCAGATCAGTCGTTCAGTCATATCCGACTTTGCGACCCCATGAATCGCAGCACGCCAGGCCTCCCTGTCCATCACCAACTCCCGGAGTTCACGCAGACTCACGTCCATCGAGTCAGTGATGCCATCCAGCCATCTCATCCTCTGTTGTCCCTTTCTCCTCTTGCCCCCAATCCCTCCCAGCATCAGAGTCTTTTCCAAAGAGTCAACTCTTCGCATGAGGTGGCCAAAGTACTGGAGTTTCAGCTTTAGCATCATTCCTTCCAAAGAACTCCCAGGGCTGATCTCCTTCAGAATGCACTGGCTGGATCTCCTTGCAGTCCAAGGGACTCTCAAGAGTCTTCTCCAATACCACAGTTCAAAAGCATCAATTCTTCGGCACTCAGCCTTCTTCACAGTCCAACTCTCACATCCATACATGACCACAGGAAAAATCATAGCCTTGACTAGACAAAGCTTTGTTGGCAAAGTAATGTCTCTGCTTTTGAATATGCTATCTAGGTTGGTCATAACTTTCCTTCCAAGGAGCAAGCGTCTTTTAATTTCATGGCTGTAGTCACCATCTGCAGTGATTTTGGAGCCCAGAAAAATAAAGTCTGACACTGTTTCCACTGTTTCCCCATCTATATCTCATGAAGTGATGGGACCAGATGCCATGATCTTCGTTTTCTGAATGTTGAACTTTAAGCCAACTTTTTCACTCTCCACTTTCACTTTCATCAAGAGGCTTTTTAGTTCCTCTGCACTTTCTGCCATAAGGGTGGTGTCATCTGCATATCTGAGGTTATTGATATTTCTCCCGGCAATCTTGATTCCAGGTTGTGTTTCTTCCAGTCCAGCGTTTCTCTTGATGTACTCTGCATATAAGTTAAATAAACAGGGTGACAATATACAGCCTTGAGGAACTCCTTTTCCTATTTGGAATCAGTCTGTTGTTCCATGTCCTATTCCTATTCTTATACTTTATATATACATAAAGTATAAGATAGGAATTTTTTAATTTGTAGGATAAGACTTCATACAAAAGAGACATCAGGACCATTTCTTTAACTTGACCATAACTTTCAAGTTAAAGGAACTTGAAATTCAAATATGTTACTATTTGAGGTAGTTAATTCATTGTCAGTGAGGGTACTCAGTCAATATAGAAGATTGTTAAGACTCTTGTGCTCATGTAATCAAAACCTTAAAAGCAAATCATTACTAATGCATTTTTTAAAAACAGAAAACACCAATAGTGATGATTCTTTTCCATTATCTAACAATATGCAAAATGTTACCTATTTTTGTAGTCTTACAAAAAAGTTTACACTAGAGCGTTTATATGGAATATGAGATAATTTAGAACTTCAAACCTCCCACTTGTATAAATTTTTTTAGAATGTAAACTAGGAAAGGCTAAATTATGGTATCTACCTCAAGGCACTAGAAAGTAGATAGGAAGATTCCACTATTTCATGTAAGGTTGGAAATAAGACACAACTTACTGGAGGACACAGATGTGGGTTTTGCCTTCACAAAGCCTGAATACTGACAGCAACACTTGCATTATGCACAGATTGTTGTTGTCATTGTTCAGTTGCTAAATCATTTCTGACTCTGCGACCCCATGGACTGCAGCATCCTAGGCTCCTGTCCTGAAGTGTCTCCCAAAGTTTCCTCTAGTCCTTTGAGTTGGTGATGCTATATAATTCAGATTACAAAGTTACACCTCATAGAGATCATCTCCTTGCATCTTAAAGCAATTAAGAGAGAAAATTTTTATGAAAGACCATTTCCATTACTACAGTGATTTCTATTTATGGAAATGGGAGAGAGAAAGAAATAGTAGAAAGGAGTAAATTAACTGGTATTTGCGGAAATGGCTACTGTGGCAAGTGTATTTACAAGAAGTTCCAGCATTATTTTATCTTAAGCAAATGTGATCCCATTTAAATTGTTTCCTCAAGGTGCAGAAGCTAGACAGAACACAAAATTTGCTTCCTTTTGACATCCCCAAAGCCACCTCATTTCCCAGTATCTCCACCATTAATTTCTGATTCTTAAATTACACAATATTATCTAGGTATTTTGTAACAGGGATTATGCCTGTGAAACTCAGTATTTTATTTAATTACTTACAATTCAGAACTAATATCAAGTGAACTAACATCAATGCAAATATTATTTACATTTAGAAATTGCCTATGTTAAGTAGCAGTGATTAATTTATAAGGATCATGGAAAAGATTGCCCAGCCCTCGATACCTGAATCTTGACCTTTTACCTATTTTGAATCTCATCAGTTCTGCTAGATTTGCTGTGAAATGAACAGGACAGATAACCTTCTAAGGTATGGAGGAGGCATTAGCTGAAGCAGGGAAGAAAAAAAAGAGCTATTCAGTTAAATACTGGCAATACAAGGAAGCTCCTCAAAGGAGCACTTTTACTAAAGCAGAAATATTTTGGACTTTTAAAATAGCACTCTCAAACTTTAGTTATTTTTTTCAGTATTAAGAGAAAATGGAACAGAAGTTATTATCTAATGTTTTATTAATTAAAAAATGAGAATCTAAGGGAAAGCAAGGTAACATTCCTTATCTGGAATGTACCCCAAGGAAATATTAGATCTGTCTACCTCCCCGTCTGCTTATCTCACTGTACTTTTTAGAAGACCCAATGTGGGTCAGGCTTTCAAAAACATAACTGAACTATTTTGCAAATGTATTTTCAGTCTGAGGAAAAACGAGGATTAAAACCTGTCTCTATTAGTTTAGTTCACCCACAAAAGAAGCAGCTGAGAGTGAGAGTGCCATTTTCTCATCTTGTTCTAACTCTGGTCTAAATAGCATAATTATCTTTATACACAAGATTATCTTTTGTCATCTATGGCTCTAATAAATATATACATCCATGTATGTTGTAAACATAGTTTCTGATTGTGAATGGAACAAGAATTCTCAGTGCTTAGCCTTCCAGCCCATATGTCTCATGGATCCCTAAGAAGATGGTACGTAAATGTTGAAATTGCAAGTCAGTGACACAACTGGGAGCTTGATTCTTTCTCTGAGGAATTACAAAGTAGAAGTTCTCAGTGTTACAGACAAATAAGTTATATAAAGTTTAAATAAAGAGAAGACAGTAAATCTTAGCAGACCTGGAAAAGCATTATTTTCTTTTTCAGCTTTATTGGAATATAATTGGCATTTAACATTGTATATGTTTAAGGCATGCAGCATGATTTTATATGTTCATATATTATGAAATGATTACCACAGTAGGGTTAGTTAATGCCTCCAACACCTCACCTAATTACCTTTTCTGTGTGTATAATGGGACATTTAAGATCTATTTCCTTTGCAACTTTAACATTAATGAAAAACCCAAAGGAACGGAAATACCACATCAAAAACCTGTTTCTCATCTACAAAATTAAAATGAAGATTTTAAAGAGCCTGCCTTCTTTCAACTCATTTCTATTAGTGTGGTTGCATAGATGATTTCTCAAGAGGTTGTAACCTTTATCCACAACTCAAACACTAAGTCCTAGTGTTTGATATGCAAAGTATGCCAGGTTGTATGTAATAAATAAAAGATCACTGTCCTTGGCCATTGCCACATTAACAAGTCTGCTGCCCGCAAATACCAAAACATATCAGAAAAGTTATCCATGCTCCTGAGATTTAAGGTATATCAAATATTCCCCTTTCATTATGCTCTATGAATTTAGAAACTTGGGAAAAATTTAATATATCAATAATCAGTATCTATTCTAGGGGGAAAAATAACCTTTTTAATGAAAAATAAAGTTTTCATTCAACAAAATATGACGTGTATATTAAGTACTGGATTAGTCCTGGATATAGGCAGATAAGAGTATGTGGTCTCTGTCCTCACAAAACACACACCATAGTGAAGAGAGCAGTATACAGTTCTAATATATATGCTAATTGGTCATAAGAAAGATAAAGTATGTCAGAAGATCACAAAGTAAAGAGTGACAAATCCTGTTTGAGGCACACAGGGATGCTTCAAAATACAGGAGCCTTTGGCCCTTAACTTTGGGGGATACAGAAAACATCTTCTGAAATGCTGATAGGAAGAATTTCCCAATGAAGCTAACCCTGGCCAAGAATCTGAAAGTACAGAGTGTAGAAGTGCTCCCTCAGATTTCTTAATTTCTCAGGTTTTCCTAATCTTGGCCTTACAGGTTTTGAAGAGTATTTTGTAGGTATTTTATACTTTTTTTTAAAACTTATTTGTCATTCATATGATAGATTCACATTATGCATTTCGGAAAGAATATCAGTAGGGTGATATTTTCAATGCTGTGTTCTTTTCAATGCATTTTATCAGAGGCACATTCTGTTGGTATGTCCCAGTATTGTTGATATAGCAGTGTATTATCAGAATCTCTTCCTTGGTTAGTTTGACTTGGGAAGAGGAGTGGTAGGCAGGCAGTACTTTTCTCAAAATATATTTTCCAAGATTCCATGTCCTAAATAGGATGTTTATGAAATTAAATGACACTTGCTCCTTGGAAGAAAAGCTATGACCAACCTAGACAGTAGATTAAAAAAGCAGAGACATCACTTTGCTGACAAAGGTCCATATAGTCAAAGCTGTGATTTTTCCAGTAGTCATGTACAGATCTCAGAGCTGGATGATAAAGAAGACTGAGTGCTGAAGAACTGATGTTTTCAAACTGTGGTGATGGAGAAGATTCTTGAGAGTCCTTGGACAGCAAGGAGATCAAGCCAGTTAGTCCTAAAGGAAATCAACTCTGAATATTCATTGGAAGAACTGTTGCTGAAGCTGAAGCTCCAATACTTTCGCAACCTGATGCAAAGAGCCAATTCACTGGAAAAGACCCTGATGCTGGGAAAGATTGAGGGTGGGAGAAGGGGAGGATGAGAGGATAATATGGCTAGATGCCATCGTGGAATCAATGGACACGAGTTTGAGCAAACTCTGGGAGATAGTGAAGGACAAGGAAACCTGACATTCTGCAGTCCATGAAGTTGCAAAGAGTCAGACATGGCTGAGCAACTGAACAAAAACAACTATGATGCCTATGAGAAAAAAAAAAAACAACATGTGAAATGGTTTTCACAAATAGTAAAATAGTTTCTTAAGTTCTGGCTATCCATTATGGAACTTGATGCTTAATAATATTAGTTTTTTGGGGGGGGTCTGAATCCTTTATAAATAAGCCTCCAATAGTCAGTAGTTTTGATGAACAAAACTGAGTGTCACATTCTGTAACACCTGTTCCTTCTGCAAATGTCATTTCCCAATGGTATTTCTAAAGACCTACTGGGAAACAAATTGATCCACAATCAATTTATGTGTTACTGTTATTCTTTTATATTTCCCAACATTTTGTGATTATTTATGCCATTTTCTTCTAAGAGATTCTTGCCCACAGTAGTAGATATAATAGTCATATGATTAAATTCATCCATTCTGGTCCATTTTAGCTCACTGATTCCTAAAATGTCTATGTTCACTCTTGCCATCTCCTGTTTGATCATTTCCAATTTACCTTGATTCATGGACCTAACACTCCAGGTTCCTATGCAATATTGTTCTTTATAGCATTAGACTTTACTTTCATCAACAGTCACATCCGTAATTGGGTGTTGTTTTTCATTTTGGCTCCCTCTCTTCTTTCTTTCTGGAGTTATTTATCCATGCCTCTCCAGTAGCATATCGGGCACCTACCAACTTGGGGAGTTCACCTTTCACTGTCATATCTTTTTGCCTTTTCATACTGTTCAGCAAGAATACTGAAGTGATTTCCCATTCCCTTCTCCAGCAGACCACATTTTGTCAGAACTCCCCACCACAATCCATCTGAATAAGGTGGCCCTAGACAGCATGGCTCATAGTTTCATTGAGTTAGACAAGGTTGTGATTCATGTGATCAGTTTGGTTAGTTTTCTATGATTGTGGTTTTCATTCTGTCTGCCTTCTGATGGACAATGATAAGAGGCTTGTGGAAGCTTCCTGATGGGAGGGACTGGCTGTGGGTGAATCTGGGTCTTGTTCTAATGCGTAGTGCCATGCTCAGTACATCTTTAGTCCAATTTTCTGTTGATAGGCAGAACTGTGTTCCCTTTCTGTTGTTTATACTGCAAGGAGATCAAACCAGTCAATCCTAAAGGAAACCAGTCAAGAATATTCATTGGAAGAACTGATTTGAAGCTGAAGCTCCTATACTTTGGCCACCTGATGCAAAGAACTGACTCACTAGGAAAGACCCTGATGGGAAAGACTGGAGGCAGGAGAATAAGGAGATGACAGAAGACGAGATGGCTGGATGGCATCACTAACTCAATGGACATGAGTTTGAGTAAGCTCTTGGAGTTGGTGATGGACTGGGAAGCCTAGTGTGCTTGGCATCACAAAGAGTTGGACACAACTAAGCCACATTTCCACCATGACCTGCCCGTTTTGGATGGCCCCACAGGCATGGCTTAGTTTCATTGAGTTAGACAAGGCTGTGGTCCTAGTGTGATTAGACTGACTAGTTTTCTGTGATTATGGTTTCAGTGTGTCTGCCTCTGATGCCCTCTTGCAACACCTACTGTCTTACCTGGGTTTCTCTTTCCTTGGATGTGGGGTATCTCTTTGTGACAGAATGTGGTCCACTGGAGAAGGGAATGGCAAACCACTTCAGTATTCTTTCCTTGAGAACCCCATGAACAGTATGAAAAGGCAAAATGATAGGATACTGAAAGAGGAACTCCCCAGGTCAGTAGGTGCCCAATATGCTACTGCAGATCAGTGGAGAAATAACTCCAGAAAGAATGAAGGGATGGAGCCAAACCAAAAACAATACCCTGTTGTGGATGTGACTGGTGATAGAAGCAAGGTCCAATGCTGTAAAGAGCAATATTGCATAGGAACCTGGAATGTCAGGTCTATGAATCAAGGCAAATTGGAAGTGGTCAAATAGGAGGTGGCTAGAGTGAACATCGACATTCTAGGAATCAGTGAACTAAAATGGACTGGAAGGAGTGAATTTAACTCAGATTACCATTATATCTACTACTGTGGGCAGGAATCCCTTAGAAGAAATGGAGTAGCCATCATGGTCAACAAAAGAGTCCTAAATGCAGTATTTGGATGCAATCTCAAAAACGACAGAATGATCTCTGTTCGTTTCCAAGGCAAACCATCAATATCACAGTAATCCAAGTCTATGCCCCAACCAGCAATGCTGAAGAAGCTGAAGTTGAATGGTTCTATGAAGACCTACAAGATCTTTTAGAATTAACACCCCAAAAAGATGTCCTTTTCATTATAGAGGACTGGAATGCAAAAGTAGGAAGTCAAGAAACACCTGGAGTAACAGGCAAATTTGGCCTTGGAATACAGAATGAACCAGGATAAAGACTAATAGAGGTTTGCCAAGAGAACGCACTGCTCATAGGAAACACCCTCTTCCAACAACACAAGAGAAGACTCTACACATGGACATCACCAGATGGTCAACACCGAAATCAGATTGATTATATTCTTTGCAGCCAAAGATGGAGAAGCTCTATACAGTCAGCAAAAACAAGACCAGGAGTTGAATCTGGCTCAGATCATGAAATCCTTACTGCCAAATTCAGACTTAAATTGAAGAAAGTGGGGAAAACCATTAGACCATTCAGGTATGACCTTAATCAAATCCCTTATGATTATACAATGGAAGTGAAAAATAGATTTAAGGGACTAAATCTGATAGATAGAGTGCTTGATGAACTATGGACGGAGGTTTGTGACAGTGTACAGGAGACAGGGATCAAGACCATTCCATTGGAAAGAAATGCAAAAAAGCAAAATGGCTGTCTGGGGAGGCCTTACAAATAGCTGTGAAAAGAAGAGAAGTGAAAAGCAAAGGAGAAAAGGAAAGATATAAGCATCTGAATGCAAAGTTCCAAAGAATAGCAAGAAGAGATAAGAGAGCCTTCCTCAGCGACCAATGCAAAGAAATATAGGAAAACAACAGAATGGGAAAGACTAGAGATCTCTTCAAGAAAATTAGAGATACAAAGGGAACATTTCATGCAAAGATGGGCTCGATAAAGGACAGAAATGGTATGGACCTAACAGAAGCAGAAGATATTAAGAAGAGGTGGCAAGAGTACACTGAAGAACTGTACAAAAAAGATCTTCACGACCCAGATAATCACGATGGTGTAATCACTGACCTAGAGCCAGACATCCTGGAATGTGAAGTCAAGTGGGCCTTAGAAAGAATCACTATGAACAAAGCTAGTGGAGGTGATGGCATTCCAGTTGAGCTATTCCAAATCCTGAAAGATGATGCTGTGAAAGTGCTGCACTCAATATGCCAGCAAATTTGGAAAACTCAGCAGTGGCCACAGGACTGGAAAAGGTCAGTTTTCATTCCAATCCCAAAGAAGGGTAATGCTAAAGAATGCTCAAACTACCGCACAATTGCACTCATCTCACACTCTAGTAAAGTAATGCTCAAAATTCTACAAGCCAGGCTTCAGCAATACGTGAACCGGGAAATTCCAAATGTTCAAGCTGGTTTTAGAAAAGGCAGAGGAACCAGAGATCAAATTGCCAACATCTGCTGGATCATAGAAAAAGCAAGAGAGCTCCAGAAAAACATCCATTTCTGTTTTATTGACTATGCCAAAGCCTTTGACTGTGTGTATCACAATAAACTGTGGAAAATTCTGAAATAGATGGGAACACCAGACCACCTGACCTGCCTCTTGAGAAACCTATATGCAGGTCAGGAAGCAACAGTTAGAACTGGACATGGAACAACAGACTGGTTCCAAATAGGAAAAGGAGTACATCAAGGCTGTATATCGTCACCCTGCTCACATCATGGGAAACGCTGGGCTGGAAGTTGCACAAACTGGAATCAAGATTGCCGGGAGAAATATCAGTAACTTCGGATATGCAGATGACACCACCCTTATGGCAGAAAGTGAAGAGGAACTCAAAAGCCTCTTGATGAAAGTAAAAGTGGAGAGTGAATAAGTTGGCTTAAAGCTCAACATTCAGAAAACTAAGATCATGGCATCTGGTCTCATCACTTCATGGGAAATAGATGGGGAAACAGTGGAAACAATGTCAGACTTTATTTTTTTGGGCTCCAAAATCACTGCAGATGGTGACTGCAGCCACGAAATTAAAAGACGCTTACTCCTTGGAAGGAAAGTTATGACTAACCTAGATAGCATATAAAAAACAGAGACATTACTTTGCCAACAGAGGTCCATCTAGTCAAGGTTATGGTTTTTCCAGTGATCATATATGGATGTGAGAGTGGACTGTGAAGAAAGCTGAGTGCCGAAGAATTGATGCTTTTGAACTGTGGTGTTGGAGAAGACTCTTGAGAGTCCCTTGGACTGCAAGGAGATCCAACCAGTCCATTCTGAAGGAGATCAGCCCTGGGATTTCTTTGGAATGAATGATGCTAAAGCTGAAATTCCAGTACTTTGGCCACCTCATGCGAAGAGCTGACTCATTGGAAAAGACTCTGATGCTAGGAGGGATTGGGGGCAGGGGGAGAAGGGGACAACAGAGGATGAAATGCCTGGATGGCATCACTGCCTTGACAGACGTGAGTCTGAATGAACTCCAGGAGTTGGTGATGGCCAGGGATGTCTGGCGTGCTGCGATTCATGGGGTCTCAAAGAGTCGGACACGACTGAGTGACTGAACTGAACTGAACTGAAGCCACCTAACTAAACTGAATACCATTTTCTGCACAAGACATTCACTCTAACAGCATAACTTCATATTATTCCCCCACTAGATAACTAGCTTCAGTGTTTCTCTCCTAAGCCTGGACCTAAACTTTCTCTTTTACCATTGATTTGTAGTTCCACGTTTTTCCACTAAACTTTACACCAGTCTTCCCACCCGCCACCACCGCCCAATCCCCACCCCCCCGCCCCCCCGGCATTTGGTTTTGGTTATAACATCTTAGTGGCTTTATTTCTGTTGACCTAATACCTTTTTTTCTTTCTCTTTTTCCCCAATTAATTGAAAAGTATAGTTTCCTAGAACATATTTAAAAATCTGGATTATCTAAATTTAATCAAAATGTGATACATGTTTTTTCCTAGAAAACTCTTGTTATTATCTAAATCTACTGTCTTCTCTGTTTCAGTAAATACTTAAATTTAGATACCTAACTCATTCTATTTTCTGGACTAGACAAATGGTACTATTTCTTCTCTAGTTACTTGGTAAATTTCAAAATTATTTAGCCCTGGCATTTTCCTTTTAGAAGTTTATTAATGAAATAATTTCGTTAATAGATATAGTCATAAGAAAATTATCTTCTCCTTGTATGAGGTTTTGTAGTTTGTATTTCGAGGAATTGTTTTATCTAAAATTACCAAGTTTCTGGCTATAGAGTTGTTCATAGTATTTTTTTTTATTATTCTTTAATATTATGAGATCAGTAGTGATGAACTCTCTTTTATTTCTGATGTTAATAACTTGTGTGTTCTCTCTTTTTCTTTTTTAATATGGCTAGGGGTCTATCAAATTTATTGGCCTTTTAAAAGAATTAGCTTTTGGATTCTGATTTTCTCTATTGAAAATGAGAAACTCCTGAGGGGGTTTCATTCTAATGGGCACTCTGCCTCCAGCAGCTTTTCAAAATTACCATTTCAGTGTTTTTTCCAAATGATGGCTCCAGAGCCACCTGCTCCATGCAAGCTGATATAGACGGTCAGTCTCTGTACACACTTATTTCCAGATTTGGGGATGGTTTTTTGCTCTGGACCCTCATTTCACTGATGTGCCCAAGAAAAGTTATGAGTTCAGTTTGTTTAGTTATTTTCCTTTTATAAGGGTGAGGATGACAACATCTAGTCTCTTTAAGTGATGAAGCCAAAAGTGCAAGTCTCTGGAACATCCTTTCATCTATACTTTTATTTCTCCTGTAGCCTTAATGCTACAGTCAGATCTGTTTCCACCACGGTGGAGTCCCACTGAGATGGTGTTTCTAACTCCAGGGCTGTCCCTACTGGTTTTACTCTCTCTTTGCACAGTTCTGCAGGTAGTTCAGGGAGTGAGGTATTACGCTCCTGATTTGATCATATCACTTGTCATGCAATTGTCATACAAGGTCATATATAATAGCACAAATCAATAAATATGATAGACAATTCTCTTCTAATTTAACTGCTTATATTTTCTTGCATTGTATAGATACATATAAAAAGATATTATTCTGATGATTGCAAACTCATGACTTAGAAGAATAGTGCAGAATATCCCCTGACAGTTTCCACTAGTTATTTCTCATACCACACTAACCTGAATAGCGTCTAAAAACTCTTCTCCACACCCCAGCTTCTCTCTTTCAGTCCTTTCTCAATTATCCCTTTAGTCTTTTACTCCCTCAATTCTGTGCTTCAGGGTCCCAGCTCTATCCTAGATCTGCTCTTATTCTGGGTCTCCCTATTGCTTCTATTCTCTAACAGCAGTGGCTGTGCCGCACTGGGGGATGTATTAGGTCTTTAATTTTTAAGACAGAAGAATCTGCAAGAAAAACAAGCTCTATTTCCTCAAACAGAAAAGGCTGACACTAGAATTAAAAACATACCCCCGTGCTGTGATATAGGATACCTTATGTAATCTAGACCCAACTCAACTCTCTTTCCTGTCTTCTCTCTTTTTTAATCACTCTGACCTCAATACTATTCCTCAAACACACTAAAAATGTTTCTATCTCAGGAACTTTGAGCTTGTGTTTTCCTGCCTAGAAAGCATTTCCTCTCCTCTCCTCCTTCAATTCATTTTATCTGTGCTAAATGTTGCTTCACTTTAAAGTTGAATAATCTATAGATTATAGATTATATACCTGAATAATCTATAGAAAATAGCTGCTGCTCCTGACTATGTCCATTATTTTTACTCTTTTATGAATCCTTTGGTTGAATAAAAGAACACATTCTACAATTAATTTTATTTTCTTGATTGTGATATCTCAAAAAGTAATAGAAAGGAAAGGAGCAAGGTGTTTTCAGAGGAAGCTTCCCAGGTGGTGCTAGTGGTAAAGAACCCACCTGTCAATTCAGGTGACATAAGAGATGTGGGTTTTACCCCTGGGTGGGAAGATTCCCTGGAAGAGGGCATGGCAACCCACTCCGGTATTCTTACCTGGAGAACTCCATGGACAGAAGAGCCTGGTGGGCTGTAGTCCATAGTGTCACAAAGAGTCAGACACGACTGAAGCGACGTAGCACACACAATTGCAAAAGGGGATTAGAAGTTAGTTTGGCTTGCCAGAAAAGGATCTTCAGAAAAAATTTAAAATGAGACTTAAGAGATGGGCAGAAGCCATCTTTATGTGAAAATTGGAGTGATGATTTTCAGGCAGAAAGGATAGCACTTGATGGGAAAGGACTTGGCATGTTTAAGGTGAGAGACCCTTTTAGATGTAACAATTAGTATGGAGAGGTTATATCATGAGAAGAGTTTGGAGAGCCAGGTAGGAACTGGAATATAGGATGCCTGTTAAGTCATGTGTAGAAGCATGGATGTAATTAGGAAGCCCAGACAAGAGTAACAAAGCAATTTGTGTTTTAAAATTATCATCTTAGATGCTGTATGGAAAATGCAGTTGAAAGGGACAAGATAATTAGAGATGAGACCAGTCAGGGAATTATTGCAGTACTCCAGATTTTTTTAAAACTATGATTTGCACCAGAAATAAATAATAGAAATGGACGATATGTCTTTTTGTGAGGTAGAAACAAAGTGAGATAGACTGGATAGTTTAAATGTAAGGAAAAGGAAAGGAAGTGTCAAAGGATCCCAGGACTGACTTGTGTATTTGGGTAAATGATTGGGCCATTTACTATTTGGAAAAGTCTGTAATAAAAATGCTCTTATGAAGGGACATGAATGGAAAGAGAAATCAACAATTTAGCTCAGTCATATTAAGCATGAGCTATCTTAGAGACAGTCAAGAAGAGATTTGAAAAAAGCAATTAGGTACACAAGTGCAGAGGTTAGAAGAGGGGTTTGAGCTAATAACAGAAAATTGAGGATTTTTTTTGTTAGTATATTATCTCACATATTTCTAAATAATTTGCCTTCTAGACATAATACAGCATAATATAAATATATCAGTAATTCTAACTCTTTCTAATAAGGTGTCATATTTTGATTATTGTAGAACAAGAGGAAAAGGGCTAATAATTATTGAGCATAGACTATGAAACATTGACAGGTGTTTTACATTTTTTTGTTTTCTCAATAATGCTATACATTTAATTATTTACACTTAAACCATGGGAAAACTGAAATTTTAAAAGGTTGATTAAGTTTCCCTAAGACCAATCAGCTTATCAATGACAGAAACAGGATTCAAGCACAGGTTTTTGTTATTAAAACCCATTTTCTTTCTGCACCACCATTGTGTAAACCATTTTTCCTTTCTTCCTTGATGAGAGTTAACAATATCCATAAATAATTTTTCAAAATAGAAAGTAAAAACAATGATGTTGCTATAAGAACATGTGTAGCTACAGCCGGTAAAATAACCTTTGTTAGAAGTTATAACCACTTCCAAGTAAAGTGTATACATATTTTATTAGAGTAGCTGAAGAAATGGTGATATGATTTAAGCAGCATTTTCATTTACTTGCAAACATGAGTGTGTGAGTACTTTTTTGTGACCATTTTTTAAAAGTTATAGTTTTCCTACAATTTCCAAAAGTCTAGAAAGTAAGTTTGATTATCTTAACACACACATATACACACACAATCACAGTAATTGTGTCTTAGTAGTGATTAGTTATTTCCACCACAGAAACTTGGTATTTGAGGGCTTAAGTAATTCCTTAAGGTAAGAATTAAGCAATCAAAATTCTGATACTGTTTATTATTAGGATTACCTGGAGGGCTGGTATTTGTTCTTTTTTCTATTTTTGACTGGGGGCAGGGGCAATGGTAAACATTTTCTCCTAGTGGATTTTTCTGAAATGTGATCATGCATTTTTTTTTATAGCATGGGGAATTCTATTCCATTAGTTTACATAATTCCATCTCATTTGGAATATGAAGTGATATTTCCTTTCTATCTTTCTCTAAGAGTTTGGAAAAAACAAGGTTGCAGTGTGAGCAGACTAGAGATACTACTTCGTGTTCTTAAATGAAAATAATTTATTTTTATTATCATATTGGAAATACTACAGCAAAATTTAAACATTGTCTTTGATATACCTTCTACTTTATGTAACCCAAGATGTTGTTCTATTTCATCCATGCATGTAATTCTGCCCTTTTGTATTTCAGTGAGAATCTAGAGTAGTAACAAGAGTAATACTGAAGATATTTTTAAACATGGAAATTCTTTTTGAAATGCAATTCAATTATTTGTATTGTTTTATTATTTTAGAATGTTAACATTTTAGAACTAGAAATTACATAAGATGAAGTGTTTTCTTTTTACTCTGAAAGGAAGAGAAAGGGAAGAAAGAGGAAGATGAGGAGGCTATAATTTACTGACAGATTAATATATATGTTTGAGAGATTATGTATGTTTTTTCAGTACCTTGCAGTTTGGAATCTTTTTCATTAATAAAAAGATTCGAGTAAGGCTCTGTATGGTAGTTTTTGGTGATCCCTTAAAAAACTAGGAATAAAACTACCATATGACCCAGCAACCCCACTGCTAGGCATATACTCTGAGGAAACTTCAATTGAAAAAGACACATGCACCCCAATGTTCATTGCAGCACTATTTACAACAGCTAGAACATGGGAGCAACCTAGACGTCCATCAGTAGATGAATGGATAAAGAAGCTGTGGTACATATACACAATGGAATATTATTCAGCATAAAAAGGAACACATTTGAGTCAGTTCTAATGAGGTGGATGAACCTTGAGCCAACTATACAGAGTGAAGTAAGTCAGAAAGAGAAATATAAATATCATATACTGATGCATATATATGGAATCTAGAAAGACGGTACCGATGAAGATATTTATAGGACTACAATGGAGACACAGAGAGAGCAGACTTTTGGACATGGTGTGGGGGTTTGAAGGAGAGGGTGGGATCTATGGAGAGAGTGACATGGAAACTTATACTACCATATGTAAAATGGATAGCCAATGGGAATTTGCTGTATGACCCAGGGAACTTAAACCAAACTGAGGCTCTGTAACAACCTAGATGGGTGGAATGGGGAGGGTGGTGGGAGGGAGGTTCAAGAGCGAGGGGACATATGTATACTTATGGCTGATTCAAGTTGATGTTTCGCAGAAACCAGCACAATTCTGTAAAATAATTATCTTTCAATTAAGAAATAAAAAAAAAAAAAAGATTAGAGTAAGGCTGAAAAAATTAAATAATTATCCCAAGCTGTGACACAATTAGTAATTAAAAGCACTGTGCAAGTTTCACATTATACTTTGTAGGTATTTTTTAAGTATGACACTTATAGTTTTGAATTTCCCTCTGAGCACTGCTTTAGCTCTATCCTATACAGTTTGGAATATTGTGTTTGTATTTTCATTCATCTAAAATGATTTTTAAATTTCCTTTTTTAATTTTTTCTTGACATGAGTGAGTGAAAGTTGCTCAGTTGTGTCTGACTCTCTGACTCTCTAGGCCAGAATACTTGAATGGGTAACCTTTCCCTTCTCCAGGGAATCTTCCCAACCCAGTAATTGAACCAGGGTCTCCCGCTTTGCAAGCAGATTCTTAAAGAATTCCCTTTAATGTTCCTTGTTAGGCCTGTTAGCAATAAATTCTGTGAGATTTTATCTGGGGAGGTCTTTATCTTACCTTCATCTTGAAAGATACTTTTGATGTATATAATATATTCATTGACAGTATTTTTTAATTTCAACACTTTGAGTATGTTTTACCAATGCTTGCTTTCTGGTCTCTTTTTTCTCTCCAGTTTTTCTTTGAGCTGCTCTCAAGACTGTGTCTTTTGACATCAGCAATTTGACTGTGATGTTTCTGAATTTGGATCTCTATTTATCCAACCTGGAGTTCACAAAACTTCTCAGGTTTGTCAATTAATAATTTTCAAGTTTGGGAAGCTTTTCAGCCGTAATTTATTTTAATAATTTCCTGCTCTTTTTCCTCTCTTCTCTATGGCTCTCCCATTATGCATCTTGATGTGCTTAATGGCGCCTCACATTACTCTGGTGCTGTGCATTTTTCTTAATCCTATCCTTCAGATTACCTAATCTCTTTTGATCAGCCTTCAATTTTGCTGATTCTTTCTTTAGCGGACTCCAGTCTAGTGTTCATGCCATCTATTAATGTTTCATTTTGGTTATTGTACTTTTCAACTAAAGAATTTCCATTTGGTTCTTTTAAAAAATAATTTCAATTTCTTTATTGATATTTTCTATCTCATGAGATAGTCACCATATCTTCTTTCAATTTTTTTAAACAAGATTTCTTTTAATTCTTTGAATATATTTATAATGGCTGCTTTGAAATCTTGTCTGCTGACAGAAACATCTGGGCCACTTCCAAAGCAGTTTCTGTTGTTTATTTATTTTTTTCAGCATGTGGTTAGATAATATGTTGCAGCAACATAGGATGTTGATCCCTCTACTCCTGAGATGTATTGTTGTTTTTTTGACTGGTCATTTATTTATTTGCTTAGTGACATGCTTGAACTAATTCTTTGAAGTCTACTCCCCCCCTACTCCGCCCCGCACCGCCGCCGAATAGGGCTATGAGACAGCTGATATTCCTGCTCAGAGTTTTTCTTGTTTTTATCTTTTATCCTGGTTACTTAAGGGTTGCCCCTGGATCAGCATAAGCCATTTATTACTCAAAGGTTGTATTAAGCCTCCTTAGCCAGTTGGAGTTTTAATTTTGACTACTAGATATGTGTGTAGCTTAGAGGCTGCAATCACAAATAAAGGAGTTTATGTTTTTGCCACATGTTCAGCCAAATATGGGTAGCATGGATTGTCCCTCTGCAGTCACTCCTGAGAAGGCATGGTTTTGGCCATGCACACAATCTTCCAGTCTGCCAAGGATGGGTGCAATTTTATTTTTAAGCCCAGTTTCCCATGAGTTGCCTTTATGTAATAATCTGCCCAGACTGTCACAGCCAGGTACCATAGATTGACTGGTTGAAACAACAGAATTACATTTCTTACAGTTCTGAAGGCTAGATGTCTCAAGCAAGTTTGTCTCAGATAAGTCTAAGCTAATCTTGCAGGATGATAAAGCTTAAACTCCAATACTTTGGCCACCTCATACGAAGAGTTGACTCATTGGAAAAGACTCTGATGCTGGGGAGGATTGGGGGCAGGAGGAGAAGGGGACGACAGAGGATGAGATGGCTGGATGGCATCACTGACTCGATGGACGTGAGTCTGAGTGAACTCCGGGAGTTGGTGATGGACAGGGAGGCCTGGTGTGCTGCGATTCATGGGGTTGCAAAGAGTCAGACACGACTGAGCGACTGAACTAAACTGAACTGAACTGAAGTTTCTAGTGAGGGCTCTCTTCCTGGCTTGCAGATGGCCATCTTTTCACTGAGTCCTCACATGGCAGAGAGAGAGAAAGAGGAGAGAAGGAGATGGAAAAAGAACACTCTCTACTGTCTCTTGTCATAAGGAAAAGACACTAATCCTATTGGATCAGGGCTCCACCCTTATTGCCTCCTTTAACCATAGATGCCTCCATAAAGACTTTATGTCCTATTATAGTCACATTGAGGATTAAAATTCCAACATATGAATTTTGGATATACACAAGCTTTCATTCTATTAATATAACAACTATGTCAGAGTAGCTTATTGTTCAGCCAGTAGCTGATCAGAGTTGTTCTTAAGTCTCTAGTGTCACTGAGACTTTTAACTCTTATGATCTCTTTGTGGTTTGGGAATGCTTTCAGTCCTTCCCTACACCCTACTCTAATTGCTTCTGCTCTATGAGTAATAACTAGTTAGAACAAGGGATCTCTCAATGACATCCACTTGGCATAGAATTTCTATTCCCACCCCCAACCTCAGTTGGAAACCAAAGCTCGGAGTGGAATCTAAGGAAAATAGAGGATTCATCTTCTTGGCTGTGGCTTCCTGGATTAGAACTCCTTGAGTAGTTTTCATAAGATATAGCTTGAGATGAACAGGAGGCAGGGAAGTTGGGGGAAGGTGGTTGTAGCTCAAATGTCATAGGCTGTTGCTACTTTTCTTAGATTTTGAAGATTTACTTGAATGAATGTTTCTAAATTTTCTCTATGCCCCTAGGACAATTTCCAGAGGTTTAAAATTCTGGCTTTTTTTCTAGTTAATTTTTATAGTTGAGTGATTTATGAGAGAGCTTCTATTGACTATTAAGGGTTCCCAGGTGGCTCAGTGGTAAAGAATCCTCCTGCCAGTACAGGAGATGTGGGTTCCATCCCTGGGTCAGGAAGATCTTCTGGAGAAGAAAATGGCAACCCACTCCAGTATTCTTGCCTATAAAATCCCATGGACAGAGAAGCCTGGAGGGCTATAGTCCATGGGATGGCAGAAGAGTCAGACACAACTTAGCAATTAAAACAACAAAAATTGACCCCTCATTTTATTCTGCAAGTACTCTATTTATAGATTTTTAAAACTGGAAATAAATGTGGATGTTTTCATTTGGAGTCTGCCCTGGTGGCTCAGAGGTTAAAGCGTCTGCCTGCAATGCAGGAGACCTGGGGGTTCCATCCCTGGATCCGGAAGATCCCCTGGGGAAGGAAATGGTAATCCACTCCAGTATTCTTGCCTGGAGAATACCATGGACGGAGGAGTCTGGTGGGCTACAGTCTGCAGGGTTGCAAAGAGTCAGACACGACTGAGCGACTTCACTTTCTTCCTTTCTTTCTTTCTTTTCATTTCAAAGTGAAGGAATTTACCTCAGAATGACTTATACAGAGATACAGGCAAGACAAAGGCAGTACTAGACATCTCCATAAAATAGACTTGAAAGGAAGAAGGAATTTGTCACTATGGCTTCAAAATTTTATCATAAACATGAAAAAATAAGTCTTTAATGATTTCAAAGTATTAAACTGAAGAAGTAAGCAATACACAATAATATACAATATTTTATATAATTTGTGACTTTAAAAATTGTTTCTTAAAAGAAATGACATTATGATGTTCTTCAAGGCAAGGTTATTCTATCAAGCTAATGTGGAAACTCATTTATTTTACATTTGATTCATTTTTAAATTTTATTGTAGTATTTTGCCATTATATTTGAGGTTGTCATCCCAGATAGGTAACTTTTCCCCTTGTTGAAAATTTTCTTCGTTTTGGAATAGCTGCTATTTTACATTATTTATTTGGATGTTAAAATTGTTATTGTTGTTCAGTTGCTAAGTCATGTCTGACTCTTTGAGACTGCATGAACTGTAGCCCTCCAGGCTCCTTTGTCCTCTACTATCTCCCAGAGGTTGCTCAAATTCATGTCCAAAGTTAAAATTAATAAATAGATATATTTTGATTTCTTTTCAAGTACACTTGATAATTTGTATTTATTGACTATGAAGCTCTAATAACAATTGTCATAATGATCTGCTTCCTGAGATTCTCTTGTAAAATTCTAATCAGGTTTTAACAAATAACTTTTTCTCATTTACTATCATGTTGCCAAAGCTGTAGTCATTGATTTCTTTTAAAAATATGATAACGAGTAAAGACACTTTAAAAACATTCATTCCAGATGCAGAAAAAGATGAAAACATATTGAGCTTTATAATTTAGCCAAATTTAGAGGAGTCTCAATATTTTAGTAATTTTTCTACCATTTAATCACTTCATTCATTCATAATTTTAAAAGCTGAAATTAAAAGAACTTATGTTCTAGAATCTCTAGGACATGAACCCTGCATTTAAATACTTGACGCATGACATTAGGAAATCATTTAGCATGCCTGATCCTTTTGCAACTGAAAAAGAAATGTTGTGTACATATCCATTATATGCTGAGAGATTGTTTCCTCATTCAACCCTTATTTTCCTTCTAATATTTACTTAGCAAGATTTACCTGTAATAGTAATAAAAATAGTTCTCTACCTGTTCCAGCTTACTCATGAACATTATAACACTGGCTTAAAATAAACTCCCATCCTCTTGAAGAAGTGAAATGTCACATTTTCAAAAATAGGTAAACAAATGCATTTTTAAAGCTTAGCGTTTTCAATTACTTTCTGCTTTGTGTATCTTTTGTAAGGAACCTGGGAGATATATATATGTATATATATATATTTTCTAAAATACTGCTCACATAGCAGTCAAAACTAAACTATGCAAAGGAAAGGTCAGACTTCAACAGATAATTCCTGTTTCCCTGGAAACTGACTTGAGTTAGGAAAAAGCTGTACGTGCTTATAAATAATCATGGGTTCAGAAACGTCATTGCCTTCTTTCTCACCTGAGAAAGAGCAAGTTCATAGATTATTCCTAAATGAGAATTTCAAATATTGGTAATTATTTATCTGTCTTTAGTTGACATCTATACATCCTACTCCGTGTCATATTCCTCAAATGAAAGGCTGCTATGAGGATGAATCAGATATTTATCGTTGAAGCAAATTACTTGATGATTACTCATGCTTTTTTCATTAGTGGTCACACATTTATATCTCTTGACTCCTGGAAGAGTGAACAAGATGCTGAATGTAACCTATGGCCTGTGGACGTTTGTTTTATTGTTAAGGGATTCTATGTTAGGGATGCTAGTCCTTCATGCCTTTTATGCAGTAACATAAGGAAATATCAATTATACTACGGCCATGTAGAGCCAAGGGAGAGCAATTTAAATGGGATCAATCATTAATTAGAAAATATTTGAAGGTATATTATTTTAGGTAAATGAATTTGATAAAAGAGCCAAGCAACTAAGGTGGAATTGGATTGGGGCTACTTGGAATGATAATATTAGAGTTATTTATTCATGTCAGCATTTGCCTATTTTCACAGTAATATTTT
This sequence comes from Bos mutus, assembly GCF_027580195.1. Classification (NCBI taxonomy): domain Eukaryota; kingdom Metazoa; phylum Chordata; class Mammalia; order Artiodactyla; family Bovidae; genus Bos; species Bos mutus. The sequence goes on from NC_091618.1 coordinate 127,462,640, forward strand.
TATTATTAGACCCACATTGATAACAATCCTCTTGGAAAGTACTGTGGGTAGAAATGCTAGTTACTCTAATACCATTTCCCCCCTTTCACTTTCTTTTCCAAATATTTTCCCCCACATCTTACTATATTTTCTTTCCTTGTTCTTTGAATTTGCCAAATTATCTTAATAATTTATGCCAATAAATACAATTAATGAGACAAGTTCATAAGGATACTGTAAAAATTATTCAGGAATATCCAAGCTGTATCTTTCTTTTCCCAAATACCTAATAAAATACCTTTGAATGAATCTTAACAAGCTTGAGATGGAAATAAATGAAAATAAAATATTTGTGTCAATCACTGATAAGAATCTAGGGGATTGTCTACTAAAAAGAGCTGGCTTGAAGCTCAAATGCAAATCGTAATTAATTGTTTTACAAGTGGAAATACTGTAGAACAAACCATACAATGTGTAGGGAAAAACAAATTCTCCTTCACGCTGTCTTCTGCTTGTTTCAGAAAGTCAACTTTTATAAAAGATGGAAAAAAAGAGTGATTTGTTTCATCCTTATGTCTGTATAGTCGCATCTGACTCTTTGTGATTCCATGACTATAACCCACTAGGCTCCCCTGACCAGGGAATTTTCCAGACAAGAATACTGGAGTGGGTTGCCATTTCCTACTCCAGGGAACCTTCCCAACCAGGTACCAAACCTGAGTCTCCTACATGTCCTGCATTGGCAGGCGGATTCTTTACCACAATACCACCTGAGAAGTTCCTTTATATACACAATATAATTATGTTATAATATATGTAAACCATTTATATATATGGTTTTGTTTGATGGAACTGTAAGAGATGTGGCTTGTTATAACAATTATAACAACTACTCCTGTTATAGCAAGTCATAAGATATAAAAATATGGTAACTATGTATTTTACACTCTTGCAACAGGAATGATAGTGAATCAGAGATACACAAAACCAGAGAACTGTATAATACTTATAATATTGTAGCAGTTTTCTAAGTGATAGGTGAAAAGAACCTGGAATAAAAGAATAGAGAGGAATAAAAACAACCATGCGAAAGAAGATAGAATTCTACATTCAGTTCTCTTTGCATCCCCAAGCCCTACCCACCTTTAAGATATAGCTCAAAATGAGAATTCCAGATTTGAAATAATGACTACTGTCTTTTTTGTGCTTTCAAAATACTTTGCTCAAATTGCCAATATATCACTTAGAGTGTAGAGTTAAACCCCACCACATTCAACTTTCTAGTTCTAGTGTTTGCTGTTTTACCTGGCAAAAAGTCATCACTCAGTGCATGTCTGCTGAGTTGAATTGTATCTTTCAGTCCCTCTTTCTCTTAAATCTAGTATTCGGGGTTTAAGAATGAAACCTATAAAGGCTTTAAAAATTGAGGTTAATTACAGTCTGACTTTACAATGATCAAAGTCTATTATCTATAAATAGTGTCTATTATCTATATCTAATAGATAATCTATTATCTATAGAGATAAATCTATATTGTCTATTTTATTATCAAATATAGTATTGATTTTGATAATAGAATTTATTAATCAAAGAAGTCTATAACTAGATACTCTTTTTGCCTACCAAGGTCAAAATAAAATAGATTTAAGCTATAAAGTATAGCTTCAGACAGAGTATGCACCTTTGAAAAAGGCCACTCAACCATCTTTTGGGGAGTTTCCTAAAACACATGGCTCATTTTCATCCATGGACTCTATAGACGACACAAATGTGAGAGTTGAGAGGTAAGTTTTACTTGGGGCAACATGGGGACTGGGGAGATAGCACCTCAGATAACTCTGAGAGACTGCTCCAAAAAGGCCATGGGGGAAGGTCCATATATAAGATTTTTCTGAAGGGGCAGCTCAGTGCAATCAAGCCCTCTGCAGAAGCACAAGTTTCAGTCTCTGAAGAGGCAGATGGCAAATGCCCTTGTTGTTGTTCAGTTGCTGGCGAATGCTCTTGGCAAGTGCCAATTTGTAGCTGATAGCATCAATTTAAACAAATGAAAAAAAATGTATGTGAAAACAATGTCCTCCCTTCCTTTATAAACTAACCTGGGAAATATCCTTTTAGAAGTTTTCATCTTTGTTAGCTTAATATTTTTCAACATAATTACTCAAATTGTGATCAATTTTTATCGCCATTATTGTTCTACCATTATAAGTAGTACAGGATGATATGTATTATGTGTGCTATCAACTTGATGTGAGAGAAATGCATGTTGCTTAGCAGTGTTCAGTTGTAAAGTATATCTGAAGCTTTCACTTTAGAGTGTAAGGCAGCCTTAACTGAGCAGGATAAGAAAGGGGATATGTTATCTAAACCATCATGCCTGAAATAATGTTTTCCTCTTCAACTTTTTGTACTTGAAATCAGTCGCTAAACTAATTTATACTTGAAAAAATAAACTAATGTTTCCTTTCACAAAGAAATCGATAACAAAATATCAGGGCTAGCACTAAGCACATAAAAGTCAATCAATTTTTTTGTGTATCAAGTGTTAGAGACATATTTAACCTCATTGAAAACAAAGATTTAGATTTACTAGTTAATTTTAGAATCCTTAGAAATAGTTACTTTCAACATTATAAACAAAAAACTCTGCTTTCTTTGCTAAATTAAATATTATTTTGAATAAGTTTGATCAACATGTAAATAGGCCAACCTCACTGTTATTTCATTTACAGAGAGAGCACATAATCCATTTTGAATCATCTATCTAACTTTTATCATTTCCCTGTAGTTCAAGGTGATTATATATAAGAACTACAACTTCTATGATTCTATTCCTGCTGCCAGAATGTCTTGTGGAAGATACAAAAAGAGTGACCCAAGTCAAAGACATCTTCAGAAACTCAATAGTTGTTACAGAGAGTATCACAACAGTAATCCAAATTCAAAAATTGTAAGTTATCAGGGAAAAAGATAACAGTGAGAAAAGAGAAAAGAGAAAGTGAGAAATATTTACACAGAAAGTAAATAGCATTTGAAAAATGAAGATAATTTATTTGATTTTCTATTAATATTTTAAATTATTAAAAATTCACTTGATTTTCTGTTAATATTTTAAATATTTAAATTTTACACATTATATATACATATATATGTATATATACATAAGATTTATGTGTATATATTTATGTATATATATTTATATATATGTATATGTATATGATATTTATGTATACATAAATATACATGTATATATACATAAGTATACATGTATATATACATAAATATCGGAGAAGGCAATGGCACCCACTCCAGTACTCTTGCCTGGAAAATCCCATGGATGAAGGAGCCTGGCAGGCTGCAGTCCACGGGGTCGCTAAGAGTCGGACACGACTGAGCGACTTCACTTTCACTTTTCACTTTGCTGCATTGGAGAAGGAAATGGCAATCCACTCCAGTGTTCTTGCCTGGAGAATCCCAGGGACTGGGGAGCCTGGTGGGCTGCCGTCTCTGGGGTCACACAGAGTCCGACACGACTGACGTGACTTAGCAGCAGCATACATAAATATACATATGTATATATACACAAAATATACATATGTATATTTAGTGTATATATACATAACATTTAAATATTTAAATATTATATATACATATATATGTATATATACGTTAAGAAGTATGTATGTATATATATACATAAGAAGTATGTATGTATATAAGTAAGTAAGAAGTATGTATGTATATATATACATAAGAAGTATGTATATATACATAAGAAGGCAATGGGAACCCACTCCAGTACTCTTGCCTGGAGAATCCCATGGACACAGGAGCCTAGTGGGCTGCAGTCCGTGGGGTCGCTAAGAGTCGGACACTACTGAGCGACTTCACTTTCACTTTCATACATATATGAGGTTTGAATACTAATGTATGTGTATATTTATGATATACAGAGACATTACTTTGCAAAAATGGTTTGTCTAGTCAAGGCTATGGTTTTTCCTGTGGTCATGTATGGATGTGAGAGTTGGACTGTGAAGAAGGCTGAGCACCGAAGAATTGATGCTTTTGAACTGTGGTGTTGGAGAAGATTCTTGAGAGTCCCTTGGACTGCAAGGAGATCCAACCAGTCCATTCTGAAGGAGATCAGTCCTGGGATTTCTTTGGAAGGAATGATGCTGAAGCTGAAAGCTGAAACTCCAGTACTTTGGCCACCTCATGCGAAGAGTTGACTCATTGGAAAAGACTCTGATGCTGGGAGGGATTGGGGGCAGGAGGAGAAGGGGACGACAGAGGATGAGATGGCTGGATGGCATCACTGACTCGATGGACGTAAGTCGGAGTGAACTCCAGGAGTTGGTGATGGACAGGGAGGCCTGGCATGCTGCTATTCATGGGGTCGCAGAGAGTTGGACATGACTGAGTGACTGATCTGATCTGATCTGATTGATTCTGTATATATAACCCACTATTTCCCCTCTTTTTCATACATAATCAGTTTGTTTTATATCTGTTCATTATGTATGAATGAGTGGATATTTTAATGGATATGCATAAAGTAGCAAACTATACACATGACTTCACTCCTTGCTTTTTTACTCAAAACTGTACCCTGGGACACATTTTACACATCAGCTCCGGTATGTAAAGAATGCTATATTTCATATGCAATAAATACATAAATAAATTTAGACACAGATGTTAATTATATATAACTCTAGAGGGATCCTAGTTATATGTGTAAATATGAAATACAACTCTATAAAACTTCTAAAACCAATACAATATTGTAAAGTAAAATAAATTAATTAAAAAAAAACTTCTAAAGGAAAACTTAGGTTAAATACTATGTAACCTTAAATTTGATGATGAGTCTTTAGATATGGACATGATCTATGAAAGAAAAACATTGATAACTTGGACTTTATTAAAACTAAAAACCTCTGATCTCTGCAAGACACCATTGAGAATATCAGAGACCATCAGAGACTTGAGGAAAATATATTGAGCACATATCTGATTAAGTCCTTATATCCAAAATATAAAAAAAAAATAACTCAAAATTCTACAAAAGTGGGAAAAAATGAAAAATGGGTAAAAGATATGAACAGACACCTCACCAAACAAGGTATATAAATGGCTAATAAGTATATAGAAAAATGTTCAAGGAATTGCAAATTAAAACAAAAAAAAGATGCCACTGCACATCATTAGATAGACAAAATAAAACAAAACCTTAAAATACCATATGTTAGGAGGATGCAGAGCAGTAGAAACTGTCATTCATTGCTAGTGGTAATGAAAATTGATATAAACCACTTTTGAAGACAGGAAGTGTCTTCCAAAGCTAAACATAATATTATCATACAATCCAACAATTGCTTTCTTAGATATTTATCCAGCAGATTTGAAAACTTATATATACATGCAAAGTTTATACCAGCTTTATTGATAATCATCAAAAATTGGAAGCAACGAAATATCCCTCAATAAGATATGATAAATGAACTTTGACATATCTGTGGAGTGGAATATTATGCAGCAGTAAAAAATAAGTGAGCTATAAAGCTACAAAAAAGACTTAGAAAGATCTTAAATGTGCATTGTTAAGTAAAAGAAGCCAATTTGAAATGGTGATTTACTGCTACTGCTGCTGCTAAGTCGCTTCAGTTGTGTCTGACTCTTAGCGACCCCATGGACTGCAGCCTACCAGGCTCCTCCATCCATGGGATTTTCCAGGCAAGAGTACTGGAGTGGGGTGCTATTGCCTTCTCTGGGTGATATACTATAGAATTCCAATTATATGACATACTGAGATTGGCAGAAATACAGAGATGATAAAAAGATCAGTGGTTGCCAGGGCTTCAGGGGACAACAAGAGGATCGAATATGTGAAGCACAGAGTTTATTTAGGAAAGTAAAACCATTCTGTATACTACAATAGTGGACACACAGCACTTTACAACATGAAGAATAAATTTTAATATGTGCAAATTTAAAAAAAGTAATTTTAAATGTCAAATGTCCCAGGATGTAATGCATAATGTGATAAAACAATTAAACTGTGTAATACATTTATGAAACCACCTCACTGAATGGAATAAGGAAAAGATGCTGACCTAACTTTGAAATTAAGGGGAATAGGTAAAACTAGAGGCAAAAATAACCCTGTACTATTATTCTACTCTGTGGGTTAGAAATTCTAAAACTGCTGTATATATATTAAGATTGAACAATTAATTAAATGGATGGTGGATGATGAGAGAGAGGTTTCTCATTGTTGCAGTCAGAGGTTACAGATAAGTGAGGGGAGAAGGCTAGAATAATCCATATGGTAATGGATTATAGTTAGAGACATTGCATCAACTCACAATTAATTTTGCATAGACACAGATGGTTATATATAGAAATACACACACACACACACACACACACACTCATGAGTTGGTATACACACATATTATTTTCATGCTTTATCAACAGAGAGAGCCTAGAAAGAAATGGCACACTGGTAGCAATAACACTTAACACTCAAATCTTGGTTTCTGTTAGTATTCACCAATAAAAGAAAACAAAAGTCTTAAAAGAAAGGACTGATTCTAGGATTGGGGAAGGAAATATAGATGATCTTTTGGATCTTGTATTGCCAGAAAGTAATGAAGTGTTCCAAAAAAGAAAGGACGAAAGAGAGGAAGGAAAGGAGGAAAGGATGGAGGAAAAGAGAAAGAAAGGAAGGAACTCTTGATGAGTGATGGGGGTTATGTTAAAGAATAAAAGAGACAAAGGAACCAACAGAAAGAGCTCTCAAAAACCAAGCCTAAGACAATTTGAGAAAATAAAAATAAATTAGCATTAGACTGTAGCTTAAACTATGAAATAAATATCCATAAATTTTTACTGATATAAAATGTGACTGAGTAAATAAATAAACTGGAAAAATTGACAAATCTCCATGCAGAAGAAATTTAAGTAATTTATGTAGATTCTTGCCCCTCAAGGCGGTGGAATATAACTTTTCACTCATTTTGGGCTGTGTATAGTGATTTTTTTTCGCCAAGAGTACAATGTGGAAAGCAAGGAGAAAGTAACTTTGCAGTGGAGAAATCTGGCCACCACCACCTTAGTCAAGGGATCAAGGTCAGTATCAATATCAGTAAGTCATCTTGGCAGTATGTATGCTTAATATTATTTGATGATATAGCATCCTGTGTTCTTCCTCCCTGCAAATGCATAAGCCTAGTCTAATCAAGAGAAGAGCACCAGAAAAATCACAGTTGAAGGTTAATCTAAAAGATGTGTAACCAGTTATAAAAGAATCACTCTTCAAAATTGTCTAAGTCATCAAAAGCAAGGAAAGTCTGAAAAACTCTCATAGACAAGAGAGACTAAACAGACATGGCTATTAATGAAATTTAGTGTCTGGGACCGGATTTGGGAGAGAAAAAGGACATTATATAAGACTACCTTAATAAATATGGACTTTGAAATAATGCTCAGTATCAGTGCATTAGCTGTAACAAATGTGCAATACTAATGTGAGATATTTACAGTAGAGGAAGTTGTGTGGAGCATCTGAGAAATTACTGTACTATTTTGACAAGAAGTGAGAGTGTGGTGTGGTACAACAGAACCTGAGCAAGTTTGGGAGAGTGTCCTTACAGATGTGATTTGTTGTAGGGTTCTAGAGGAAAGTGAGGTGAGAGGGAAGGAGAGAAGATCAAAAATATATATAATTAAGGATATGGGATCCAATATCTTACTGTATAAAAGGAAGTTACAACTATCAGTTCAGTTCAGTCATAAAGTCATGTACGACTGTTTGTGACCCCATGGACTGCAGTACTCCAGGCTTCCGTGTCCTTCACCAACTCCCAGAGCTTGTTCAAACTCATGTCTATCGAGTCGGTGATGCCATCCAATCATCTCACCCACTGTCACCCCCTTCTCCTCCCGCCTTCAATCTTTCCTAGCATCAAGGTCTCTTCCATCCAATGACTCAGTTCTTCGAATCAGGTGGCCAAAGTATTGGAGCTTTAGCTTCAGCATCAGTCTCTTCAGTGAATATTCAGGACTTATTTCCTTTAGGATGGACTGGTTGGATCTCCTTGCAGTCCAAGGGACTTTTAAGAGTCTTTTCCAACACCACAGTTCAAAAGTATCAGTTCTTCAACACTCAGCCTACTTTATGGTCCAATGCTCACATTCATACATGACTACTGGAAAACTGTAGCTTTGAGTAGATGGATTTTTTGGGCAAAGTAATGTCTGCTTTTTAATATGCTGTAATAGGTTGGTCATAGCTTTTCTTCCAAGGAGCAAGCATCTTTTAATTTCATGGCTGCAATCACCATCTGCAGTGATTTTGGAGCCCAAGAAAATAAAGTCTGTCACTGTTTCCATTATTTCCCCATCTACTTGCCATGAAGTGATGGGGCTGGATGCCATGATCTTAGTTTGTTAAATGTTGAGTTTTAAACCAGCTTTTTCACTCTCCTCTTTTACTTTCATCAAGAGGCTCTTCAGTTCTTCTTCACTTTCTACCATAAGGGTGGTGTCATCCGCATATCTGAGGTTACAGAGTTACACCTATCGAAAGGAACACAACTAGAATGAACTTTACTAGTACTTCTGTACTAGTCTACTTAGTTCTAGGTATCTGTGTATGCTATGTCCCCTACCTACAAATAAGTTCCCTTCCTAGAGCACTTTCATAAGTCCAATTTGTTTGTAAGTCCAGCACAGTTAACCTAGTACCCAACTAACATGATAGGCTATTTAGCACTGAACTGTAACATTTATAATACTTTTCATGCAAATAATGCATAAAAAACACAGAAAATAAAATAATCTTACAGTTCAGTGCCTTGGAAAGTACAGTAGTATGGTACAACAGCAGTACTGGGGCTAGCATTAAGTGGACAGTCAAGAAGAGTTACTGACTGACTGGAGGAGGCAGAAGAGGTGAGAGATGGTAGAGCTGAAGGATCGTTAGCAATAGGAGATGGAGGGCAAGCTGCAATGCCACTCAAACCTGACATTGATGGCACGTGTACTGGTTCCTTGCTGAAACCAGATGCACGTGCTTGCATCTTTGAAAGTTCACAACATGAAGGATTATACTGAGGGAACGTACTGTATAAATATGTGCAATATGTGCTTATTAAGTAAAAATATCTCTTAAGTAGATAATATGAAGTTACTAGCCCACAAAATGTTGATTCTTAAGGCAGCTTTTTCACTCTGCTCTTTCACCTTCATCAAGGAGCTCTTCAATTCATCTTCATTTTCTGCCATCAAAGTTGTGTCACCTGGATATCTGAGATTATTGATTTTTGTCCTGGTAATCTTTACTCCAGCTTGTGCTTCATCAAGCCTGGTATCATTCATGATGTACTCTGCATTTAAGTTAAATAAGCAGGGTGACAATACACAGCTTTGATGTACTCTTTTCCCAATTTTGAACCAATCTGGTGTTCCATGTCTGGTTCTAACTTGCTTCTTGACCTGCATACAGGTTTTGCAGAAGGCAGGTAAGAGGACCTGGTATTCCCATCTCTTGAAGAATTTCCCTGTTTGTTGTGATCCACACAAAAAAGGCTTTGGCATATTCAGTGAAGCAGATGTAGATTTTTTCTGTAATTACCTTGCTTTTTCGATGATCCAATGGATGTTGGCAATTTGATCTCTGGTTTTGCTGCCTTTTCTAAATGGCAGCTTGAACATCTGGGAGTTCTTAGTTCATGTACTGTTAAAGCCTACCGTGGAGAATTTTGAGCATTACTTTGCTAGTGTGTGAGATGAGTGCAATTGTACAGTAGTTTGAACATTCTTTGGCACTGCCCTTCTTTGGTTTTGGAATGAAAACTAACCTTTTCCAGTCCTTTGGCCACTGCTGAGTTTTCCTAACTTACTGGCATATTGAGTGCAGTGCTTTAACAGCATCATCTTTTAGGATTTAAAATATCTCAACTGGAATTCCATCACCGCCACTAGCTTTGTTTGTAGTGATTCTTCCTAAGGCCTGCTTGACTTCATACTCCAAGATGTCTACTCTGAGTGATCACACCATCATGGTTATCTGGGTCATTAAGATTATTTTTTGTATAGCCCTTCCGTGTATTCTTGCCACCTCTTCTTAGCGTTATCGTCTTCTGTTAGGTCCATATCCTTTCTGTCCTTTACTGTGTCTATCTTTGCATGATATTTTCCCTTTGTATCTCTAATTTTCTTGAAGAGATCTCTAGTCTTTCCCATTCTATTGTTTTCCTCTATTTCTTTGCATAAGAGGCTCTTAAAATTTTCTTTGCATAAAAGGCTCTTAAAGGTTCACTTAAAAAGGCTTTCTTCTCTCTCCTTACTATTCTTTGGAACTCTGCTTTCAGATGAGTATATCTTTCCTTTTCTCCTTTGCCTTTCACTTCTTTTCTTTTCTCAGCTATTTGTAAGGCCTCCTTAGACAACCATTTTACCTTTTTGCATTTCTTTTTCTTGGGGATTATTTTGATCACCACCTCCTGTACAATGTTACAAACCTCTGTCCCTAGTCCTTCAGGCACTCTATCAGAACTAACCCCTTGAATCTATTTGTCACTTCCACTGTGTAATGGTAAGGGATTTGATTTAGGTCATACCTGAATTGCTCAGTGGTTTTCCCTACTTTCTTCAATTTAACTCTGAGTTTTGCAATAAGGAGTTCACGATCTGGGCCACAGTCAGCTTTTGGTCTTGTTTTTGCTGACTATAGAGAGCTTCTCTATCTTTGGCTGCAAAGAATATAATCATTCTGATTTTGGTGTTGACCATCTGGCGATGTCCATGTGTAGAGTAGTCTCTTTTGTTATTGAAAGAGGATGTTTGCTATGACCAGTGTGTCCTTTTGGCAGAACTCTGTTAGCCTTTACCCTGCTTCATTTTATACTCCAAGGCCAAAATTTCCTGTTACGCCAGGTGTCTCTTGATTTCCTACTTTTGCATTCTAGTCCTCTATAATGTGAAGGACCTCTTTTTCTGGTGTTAGTTCTAGAAGGTCTTGTAGGTCTTTATAGTACCATACAGCTTCAGCTTCTTCAGCATTAGTGAGTGAAAACACATATATCATGGCATCTGGTCCCATCGCTTCATGGCATATAGAAGAGGAAACAATGGAAAAGGTGACAGACTTTATTTTCTTGGGCTCCAAAGTCACTGCAGATGACAATTGCAGGCATGTGATTAAAAGATGCTTACTCCTTGGAAGAAAAGCTATGACGATCCCTGACAGTGTATTAAAAAGCAGAGACATTACTTTGCCAACAAATGTCCATATAATCAAAGCTATGGTTTTTCCAATAGTCACATATGGATGTGATTGTTGGACCTTAAAGAAGGTTGAGTGTCCAAGAATTGATGCTTTTGAACTGTGGTGTTGGAGAAGACTCTTGAAAGTCCCTTGGACTGCAAGGAGATCCAACCAATCAATCATTGGAAAGGAAATCAATCATCGGAAGGACTGATGCTGAAGCTGAAGCTCTAATACTTTGACCACCTGATGTGAAGAGCTAACTCATTAGAAAAGACCCTGATGCTGGGAAAGATAGAGGCAGTAGGAGAAGGGGATAACAGAGGACAAGATGGTTGGATGGCATCACCGACTCAATGGATATAAGTTTGAGCAAGCTCAGTGAGATGATGGAGGACAGGGAAGCCTTTGTGCTGCAGTCCATTGCATTGCAGAGTCAGACATAACTGAGTGACTGAACAACAACCCCACAAATTACTTATTAATTAAAAAAAAAAGAGTAAAAAAATGATAATTCTACAGTGGAGAAGCTTGTCAGATACCAACTTATTCACATGACCCAAGTAAGTGGCATCAGACAAATACAATTGTCATCAGAACAAATAAAAACGATGCTCCACCTTATAGATGCAATGAGAATATGGCATTGCTTCTGTGATATTTCTAACAGAGGTGTGGGACCTGAATCTAACTATAAGGAATCATCAAGCAAGCCTTCCAAACTGAAGAAGGAAAGACTTGACATCCAAATGTAACATGTAATCCTAAACAGGATTAAGACATTTTTGGACATTTGCCAAAACTTTAATAACCTCTAAGGATTAGATATTAGTAATGTATCAACTTTACATTTCTAATTTTAATGAGTATATTGTTGCTATTTAGAAGAATGTCTATGTTTTAGAAATAAATACTAAAGCATTTTGTAATGATGTAATATCAGGGTGACAACTTATTCTGAAAAAACTATTTGTACTATATATTCCAAGAGATGGTTTAATATCACATTCACAATATTGAACACAAAAACCCAGATAAAACAAAACATTTGATAGGATTTTATTTTGTAATTATTGAAAACTGGGTAAAAGGAGGCTTAATTTTCTAGAGAACATACGTGATGCTAAAGATTTTTTAAAAGGAAGAGTGTTTCATAGAAGTCAAGATACTGTGTCTACAAGAAAGGGAGGGGACTCACAAAAAGCTTTAGGCTAACAGTGATCTCTTTCTTGACATGGATCATAATTATATGGACTATATTTTAAGTTTTATTATGATTTTTAGTTTGATTATATTTTATGTAGCTTTTTAAAATAAAAGAATAATGTACAACATTATAGAACAGGTAGCTTACACCTTGCTGCTGCTGCTGCTGCTAAGTCACTTCAGTCCTGTCCGACTCTGTGCGACCCCATCAACGGCAGCCCACCAGGCCCCGCCATCCCTGGGATTCTCTGGAGTGGGTTGTCATTTCCTTCTCCAATGCATGAAAGTGAAAGGTGAAAGTGAAGTCGCTCAGTCCTGTCCGACTTTTAGCGGCCCCATGGACTACAGCCTTCCAGGCTCCTCCCTCCAGGGGGTTTTCCAGGCAAGAGTACTGGAGTGGGGTGCCATTGCCTTCTCCGAGCTTACACCTTAGCAGTATAAATTTAGAGTGGGAACTGACTTGCTAACTGTCATACTTTATTTAATCTATCAATTTCCTGAACCACCAGTATTTTATACCAAAAAAAGAGGGAAAAAAAGCTACCAGTTTATAAGATGCATCTTAACATCAAAGATGTTAATTTGTGTATGTCTTTGTCTTGATCACAGCTGTATAACACTGAATATCTCAATATAGAGTATTGAAAGTGAAAGTGAAGTTGCTCAGTCGTGTCTGACTCTTTGCGACTCCATGGACTATATAGCCCACCAGGCTTCTCAGTCCATGGAATTCTCCAGGAAGAGTACTGGAGTGGGTTGCCATTTCCTTCTCCAGGGGATCTTCCTGACCCGGGGATCAAATCTTGGTCTCCTGTATTGTAGGCAGACGCTTTACCGTCTGAGTTACAGGGAATTAGTAGTTCCTTATTTAAGCTTCCAAGTAAAAATGAGTTGGATGTTTTTGCAAAATTAACTCAAATACTGTGCACTAAGTACCTTTACTACAACAAATATATTTCAAGTTACATGCTTAGTTTTTACACCAATACATTTCAACAAAATAAAATTCTCAGATAGTTCTGAGAAATAACTGTCATCCTAAGATAGAATAAAACTTGAAGAGGTACATTTACTCTGAAAAAATTTTATTAAAACATAAATTTTAACAAAACAAATATATATGCAATTTTATGGTAAATTACTTTGAGTCATTTTTCTAATATTCAAACTTGGGCCCTTTACTTATTTTCTTTTTTATCATTGAAGTTCTCTTTCAAAATATATAAACACTGCCTCTGTTTGAGGCACTTCAAAATTGAAATTAATTATGCTAATTACCTCATGTAGATTAACCTAATTAAATTTAATTGGTATTCTTGATTCTAAACATTATCCTCTGGGAGATTTTACCTTTAGGGAAAACTAGGTAGAGAATCCAAGTGCTTATTTATCCTAACATATTTAGGCAGCAATCATAGCAGATGCACTTGTTCAAATGGAATATGTATAGTCATCTAGCGACTGATGTTCCCTTTATCTATTGATTTTGTTAAAATACACATTACTTGTGGAAATTAACTGAGGTAAATGTCAAGGTTTAATTAGTAATTAAACCCTTCCATTTAGATTGTAGACACAAAAATGTGAAATCATGATATATGTAGCTAAATACTCTAATAAAAACTTTTCATGCTTGTTAATCTTCAGATTATTCCTGGAATGTTGCTACATATAATACTGAGTTATTCTTAGTTTTTCTCTGTGATACTTCTGTTCCCTTCTATTCCATTCTTTGCTCTCTCACTGTTCCATTTCATGGAGCATTATTTTTTCAGCTGAGCACAATTAAATACTACTTCCCAGGATTCTGCTCTGGTCTTACTGTCTTTCTTTCTCACAGAGGGGATTTCATTTACTCTACAAGTGACTTCAGTTAATACTTATGGGCTGGAAAATGCTGTATCATTATTTATATTATTGACCTTCACTTTGCCGCTCAGATGTATGCAACAACTTGCTCAACGTATCCACACCAATGGCACACAGTCATGGAAACTTAACATGTCCAGCATTGTTCATTTTTGCTGCCTACTCCCATCACCATATTAAGGTCCTCAGCTTTTCTCATCTGACTATTTCCGTAACCTTCTTGTCTTAGTTCTTGATCCCCTCCCCACCTCTATTTCATTATCACTTCCAACAGCTCTTAGTAATTATCTGGTTTGCTCAATTTGAAAATATAAGCTTATTTGAGAGAGTGACTCCCTCCTCTTTTAGCTAGGATCTAAAAATCGCTCTCCATCACCTGCAAAATAGAGTCTAAGCAATTCAGCAAGAGTCTTGGAATCTTCGTTCCTGTCTAGTCCCCATCTCTTCTCAGTACTGCACTCTGAAATGTGTACTCAAATGATAGCAGAACTTAGGTACTTTATGACATAGACATCATAGTTATGAACTTCTTTTAATTTGTGTACTGCCTCTGTGCTTAATGTGTTCTTATCAACTGTTTAATGGCTTTAATATGCAGGTAACATTACATACTAAGCAATGAGGAAAAAATAGTTTTAACAATACAGGTATATATAAAGAAAAATAGACAAATCTTAAGCCTGTCTCCTAGCCTGTTTCCACCAGCAATCACTGTTTGTTTTTTTGAATCGTATCTCCCAGACTTTCTATTTCTAAACAGCAATTTGGATACTTTTATTTTAACAATATGTGTTTGCTTATTCCATCTCAATACAATACAATTTTTTAATTTAACATTACGGAGTTAAATCTTACAGTTCAGTTCAGTTCAGTCACTCAGTTGTGTCCAACTGTTTGTGACCCCATGAATCACAGCAGGCCAGGCCTCCCTGTCCATCACCAACTCCCGGAGTCCACCCAAACCCATGTCCACTGAGTCGGTGATGCCATCCAACCGTTTCATCCTCTGTCGTCCCCTTCTCCTCCTGTCCCCAATCCCTCCCAGCATCAGAGTCTTTTCCAATGAGTCAGCTCTTCGCATGAGGTGGCCAAAGTATTGGAGTTTCAGCTTCAACATCAGTCCTTCCAATGAACACCCAGGACAGGTTGCCTTTAGGATGGACTGCTTGGATCTCCTCGAAGTCCAAGGGACTCTCAAGAGTCTACTCCAACACCACAGTTCAAAAGCATCAATTCTTCGGTGCTCAGCTTTCTTTATAGTCCAACTCTCACATCCATACATGATCACTGGAAAAACCATAGCCTTGACTAGATAAGGCTATGCTGTCAAGGATGGTCATAACTTTCTTTCCAAGGAATAAGTGTCTTTTAATTTCATGGCTGCAGTCACCATCTGCAGTGATTTTGGAGCCCAGAAAAATAAAGTCAGCCACTCTTTCCACTGTTTCCCTGTCTATTTGCCATGAAGTTATGGGACCGGATGTCATGATCTTAGTTTTCTGAATGTTGAGTTTTAAGCCAACTTTTTCACTCTTCTCTTTCACTTTCATCAAGAGGCTCTTCAGCTTTTCTTCACTTTCTGCCTTCAGGGTGGTGTCATCTGCATATCTGAGGTTACTGATATTTCTCCTGGCAATCTTGATTCCAGCTTGTGCTTCATCCAGCCCAGTGTTTATTAGGAGGTACTCTGCATATAAGTTAAATAAACAGGGTGACAATATACAGCCTTGACATAAGCCTTTTCCTATTTGGAACCAGTCTGTTGTTCCATATCCAGTTCTAACTGTTGCTTCCTGACCTGCATACAGGTTTCTCAAGAGGCAGGTCAGGTGGTCTGGTATTCCCATCTCTTACAGAATTTTCCACAGTTTATTGTGATCCACATAGTCAAAGGTTTTGGCATAGTCAATGAAGCAGAAATAGATATTTTTTCTGGAGCTCTCTTGCTTTTTTGATGATCCAGTGCATATAGCATAATTTTATCATTTCTCTATTGACGAACTTTTGGTGATTTTTATTTTATTTATTATTATTATTTTTATTAATGCAATGGGTGGTCTTGTATTTCTGCTAACCACACCTTCTCTAGTTTAAAAAAGAATTCATTCTTATAATACGATAACAGACACCCATTGCTTACATGACATATATACCGCATTTTCTATTTTAAAACTCTTTACACAGCTTTTTAAAATGAATTTTTCCATATTATTAGGATTAAACTATGACACTGCTTAAGAAAATTAATAAACAATTGTGTGCATTATTTCACTACATGTATACTCAAATTGGAGAAGGAAATGGCAACCCACTCCAGTATTCTTGCCTGGAGAATCCCAGGGACAGAGGAGCCTGGTGGGCTGCAGTCCATGGGGTCACTAAGAGTCGGTACGACTGAGCGACTTCACTTTCACCTTTCACTTTCATGCATTTGAGAAGGAAATGGCAACCCACTCCAGTGTTCTTGCCTGGAGAATCCCAGGGACAGAGGAGCGTGGTGGGCTGCCGTCTATGGGGTCGCATAGAGTCAGACACGACTGAAGCGCCTTAGCAGTAGCAGCAGCAGCATACTCAAATTATTTGTTTAAAATGTCATAAGGGAAGCCCTAAAGTGTCAAGGTTAGTCTAATTTTTTAAATGATTTGAATTAATTAAACAAATGTAATGTTGTTTAATGCTGTTTTGGCATTATTATTATAATTAGTTAATTATAATCATATTATAATCATATAATTAATATATAAATAAATATAATCATTAAAATAAATAAAGGAAATTTCACTTAAAGTGTAGTCACGGAGCCCTGAAGGGGGAATTTTTACATACATATCGTTCATTATACTCTACATAAACAACAGGAAAAAGGAAAAGAACTGTTTTGACAAAGGAGGACACTAATCACTTGGGAATTTTATGTCCAGATTTTAAGAAAAAGAAGGAAGAGCCCTCCCTACCCCAGTAACAATACTCTAACTACTTTGTGGAACTGTTAGAATGTGTCACATCCCATTTTCTCCTAAAATGTATTAAATCAAGCCTCTCTATTTCTCTGTACTTGCTTATGATTCATCATAGCTTATCTGTTCTAAGTGTAATTCCCAAAATAAACCCATTTGCTGGTAAAATAAGTGGCTGTTTCATTTTTAAACTTGACAAAATATAATGTCATTATGACTAAATGATATGAAAAACCTACCACATGTTAAGTATTCTGATAATTATTAGATGTTGAATATAGCTACATGGAAAAGAAAAGCATAGCTTAGTATAGGAAAAATGTTAATCTTTATTAACTTTATTAGTTCTACTGACATGCATCAAAAAGACAAGTTTAAAACATATTTATTATGTTCTCAACTTACAAAACAGTAGGTTTTACCATTTGTTTAAAAATGTGAAAGTAGACATCTAAAAATATACTTTTAAAAGATAAGTTTGACAATGTGGATAATCACAAATTTTCAAATAAACAAAGCCATCCTCTGCTATTGTTACAAAAGATCTACATTTAACTAAACACTAATAAACTTTGAATATACTAAATATCTTTTCAGTCTGATGTGGACATGAAGATGTTTCAACATATCAACTTACTGATAGATAGCAGTGAAACCCATGGTTTACATTTTGTTTTGGTGAGACCAGGAGAGTTCTTTCTCCGGGACTATTTATGTAGCAGTTCTCTGCTTGTGGAAATAGAAGTGTATAAAAAGCACCAGCCAATATGGCAGGTTGGAATTTCTGGTTCTGAGGTGTACTGTGCAGATGTAGGTAATTCCTGATTATAGAGAGACAGAATAGCACTATGACCCTGGTAGAGAGAAGTGAATATGAACCCCATTCAGCCTTTTTTGAACATTGCGGTGAGGTGGCCTTTTTCTGAAGTGCATATTCTTACTTTAGTGCTATTGCTATATAATATCCTTTTCCTGGACTAAACCAAAGATTCTGAAGGAGATCAGCCCTGGGATTTCTTTGGAGGGAATGATGCTAAAGCTGAAACTCCAGTACTTTGGCCACCTCATGCGAAGAATTGACTCATTGGAAAAGACTCTGATGCTGGGAGGGATTGGGGGCAGGAGGAGAAGGGGACGACAGAGGATTAGATGGCTGGATGGCATCACGGACTCGATGGACGTGAAACTGAGTGAACTCCGGGAGTTGGTGATGGACAGGGAGGCCTGGTGTGCTGCGATTCATGGGGTCGCAAAGAGTAGGACACGACTGAAACTGTTTGAATGGCAGTGCAAACTGGACAGCCAATGCTCTATCTAAAAAGGTAACCACTTCCTAGCTCCAGCTAACTGTTGCCACCTATAATGCATGCCCAAATTGACTACTTTTTAAAAAAATCTCTATTTTTAAAAGTTGTAATTAAATTAAAAATTGAACAAGATGAAGTCCAGTTAAACCCCAGCCAGGAGATGAATTTGGTCTTCAGGCTGCTGGTTTATAATTGCAATTTATACCATCTACAATGCAGTCATAGATAATGAATAGTATTAATATTATTCATTAAATTTATAAAATATTCAGCATCACTGACCTCAGTGCAAGCACCTTTTGAAATGAAAGAAAAATATTTTTAAAAACATCTAAATCAGTTAGTATAAAAATTGATTTTTCATTATTTTATCAAAGCACATCCCTGTAAGGTCTACAAACACTACTCTCTGTGTGAAGTGTTCACTTTAATATGAACAATGATAGAAATAAATCACATAAAGAGCCAAGGAAAATGTAACTGGGTATCAGTGATCAATACATTGACATTAACTTTGGTAATAAATCCATTAAACTCATGCATGAAATATAAATAAATCTTAGCTCTTAGTATAATTGAATACCTTGTCAATTCCTTCACTAATTATTCAGTGTTGACTGGTAGTTTCTCTCAGAATTAGTCATTGATTATCATGATGCAGTAATGCTACTGTTAACAAAAGGCCTTTAACTAGTAGATGTGGTTTTACTCTATTGCATAAAATTTAAATTTCAGTTGAAATGGCAAAATAAACCGTCATCTCTTACTCTATCTAATTGACTTTTCTGCCAATGAAACCTAGTTTTTCAATGAATATGCCAGTGAACTCATATTTAGAAAATATTATTAGAGTGATTTTATCTATCAACATAAATTTTGTACTAAAAAATGTCTTTAAATCCCACATCCGGGGGAAAATTAATGATAATGTGTGTTCCATGAAAGATGGATAGTTCAGTCACTCAGTCATGACCGACTCTTTGCAACCCCATGGATTGCAGCACGCCAGTTCTCCCTGTCCATCACGAACTCCCGGAGTTTACTCAAACTCATGTCCATTGAATAAGTGATGCCATCCAACCATCTCAGCCTCTGTCGTCCCATTCTCTTCCTGCCTTCAATCTTTCCCAGCATCAGGGTCTTTTCAAATGAGTCAGTTCTTCGCATCAGATGGCCAAAGTATTGGAATTTCAGCTTCAGCATCAGTCCTTCCAATGAATATTCAGGACTGATTTCCTTTAGGATGGTTGGATCTCCTTGCTGTCCAAGGGACTCTCAAGAGTCTTCTCCAACACCACAGTTCAAAAGCATCAATTCTTTGGTGCTCAGCTTTCCTTATAGTCCAACCCTCACATTCATACATGACCACTGGAAAACCCATAGCTTTAACTAGATGGACCTTTGTTGGCAAAGTAATATCTCTGCTTTTTAATAGGCTATCTATGTTGGTCATAGCTTTTCTTCCAAGGAGCAAGAAAAATAGAATTCATATTTTAAAAGTTTGGAAGATGTTGCTCCCTAAATTCCTATGGTAGAGGTTCATTTTGCAAATTACTGTGCTAAAAGTTTGAAGTTTTCCTACATTGAATCCTACCTTATCGTATTTAACATAGTATTTTTCAAGTTTATTGAAACTGAGAGTCACTTGATTTTGAGCAAAACAATTGGAGAAGGCTGACCCAGAAAGGAAGGGTGTTGCGCAAGTTTGCATAACTAATTAAAATTAGGTTCAAAAATACCTGTAGGATTTTCAGGGTCCTACAAGTTTTTAAAAAATACATTTAGGGCATATTATGTGGACTTTTTACTCAGTCTTGGTACATATTAAAGGAAAATATCTTAATCATGCTAAAATTCCTTTGTCAGAAGCATGCAAACTTGTAATATTCCCCCATTTTAATTCATCAGAATTCTCATATGAGTGCTAAAGATGGAATTTCCATAAAATTAATATTTTAAAAGGAAATAAATCATGAATGAATGACAAAATGAAAACTGACCTATAAATTTTCAAATGTAATGCAATTTGTGTAAAAAAAAAAAAATCTAACAGTACAGAAAAATGGAAAATGAAAAAGTGTCTCTCCACTCCATTCTGTGCCCAAGAGGGTACAGCTGGATTCTAACAGACTCAAAACTCTCTAAAGATCCTCTGGCTTATTTGAGTCACAACAGCCTCTCCATGTCTAAGAGGGATGTGAAACAATTGCAGCCCACCATTTGTCCACCTGTCTATGCCTCTTACACAGTAGCACAGAAGCTAGAACTTTCCCAGCTTCCTTTCAGTTTGTGCTGCCTTTACTTTTATTTTATTTATTTATTTTTTTGATTTGTTCATTCATTCATTCATTCATGCACACCGAAGCATTTACATCCATAGTATTAGAATACACTTGGGCGTTTTTTTTTTTGGCTCTGTTCCCAGCTCCTAACTGTACAAGACAGCAAATTAGCATTTTGTTTACTTTCTGAACCAAAGAGCAGGTAGGTTTCTGGTTTCTGAAAGGCTGCACTGATCCCTTCAAGGCTATGCATCAGGGCTTGGTGGAAATCACTACATGTTTCTTTTATTTTTTTCTGTGTATATTTTTAAAAACTTTGTATAGAAGTACTTTAACAGACATAGATATTTACTAAGGACAAGTGTGCAGATACAAAGTTTTTACAAACTAAACACACTCAGGTACCCAGCACAAAATTTGAGAATATTATCAGATTCACAAAGCACCCTTTTTGTCTCCATTGAAATCACCATTACCTATTCTGAAGTAACTACTATCATGATACATAACTTTATAGATAAACATCTCTTGTTTTAGAACTTAATTTACACCATATAAAATAGTAGTGTACTCATTCATGACATTTTACTCAACATATAGTTCTATTGCATAAAATTATGTCAATCACTCTTATCTCTTTATAGAATTTAATTTTGTTAAAATGCCTCAAACTATTTATTCATTCCAGTGTTGAAGAACATTTAAGTGGGTCCAGGTTTTTTTCTATTATGAATAGTGTGTCTATGAACATTCTTTGCATATGTTTTGATGAGCATATAAATGGTATTCTAATATATTATAGAAATAAATGAAATTTCTAAGTAATGTCTCTGCTTTTTAATAGGCTGTCTATGTTGGTCATAACTTCTTCCAAGGAGAAAGAAAAATGGAATTCATACTTAAAAAGTTTTGGAAGATGTTGCCTCCCTAAATTCCTTTGGTAGAGATTCATTTTGGAAATTTCTTGCTAAAGGTTTGAAGTTTTCCTACAATGAATCCTATCTTATCTCATTTAACACAGTATTTTTCAAGTTTATTGAAACTGAGAGTCACTTGATTTTGAGCAAAACAATTTGGAGAAGGCTGACCCAGAAAGGAAGTGTGTTGCCCAAGTTCACATAACTAATTAAAATTAGGTTCAAAAATACCTGTAGGATTTTCAGGTTCCTACAATATATGGGGCACAGATTTGACATATTGCTAAAAAGTTTTTCCAGAGTGGTTGTACCAATTCATAATCCTGTCAGCAGTATGTGAGAGTTCTAGTTCATCCCTTTATTTTCAATATTTTTGTATCACATTATATTTTAGCACACTAATTTATTTTGCTAAGAATAATTATTAAGCATCTGAAAGTATGTGCTATTTTTTCCTAATAGAGTTGAGTCACATTCCTTTTCTTCAGAATAATTTTGATTTAGAACTACAATTCACATAACTGTTTGAAGATTGTAATGTTTTTCATATGCTAAAATCTTATTTGTAATTACCCCTGGAAATATTTGTATTGGTGGCAGAGGATATTAGAACATAATAACAATTATATATTGCTGAACTAAATTAAGGAGAGATGAAAGACAACATTTAAAAATGACCTCTAATTTAAAAAGAAAATAGTGCACTGTATTTCAGCAGGGAGTTAAAAATCAACACCACAGCATCCCCTATGTTATAGATATCAATCTCCATCACTTTCCTCACGTCTGTTAAATGTTGATAACATTTTATATCTCTGAGATGGTAGAGGGTTGGTTTGAATAAAAAGAGAGGCATAAATTACACTCTCAAGCTTAAGACAATGAATGTCATGAAATGAATGAAAAGTGGTTCCCTAACTTACCATTAGGGAGCTGTCTTACAGAGGCAAAATCATATCCTACATATTTCTTAATAAACAGCTATAGTTAAGCAGGACCAGTACTAAGGTCAGGCTAAGTGAAGTGCCTACCTCAGAAGCAAATTTTAAGATCACTAAAACTCTTAGTAATTCAGATAAGTACACTTTAATGTAGTATTTTTAAAATAAAATTTAAGGCAAAAATCTATGATATAAGAATTATCCATATTTTAATTAAAGATGAGATAAATATTACTGAATTTTCCTTTTGCCTCAGTCTCTAATCAGATTTGGCATGACTCTTGTACTTTGACTTCAAGAAACTAGGAAAAGAAGATCCAAAGAAATCTAAAGCGATACAAGGAAAGAAATAATAAAGATGAGAGCAGAAATCAATGGAAGTGAAAACAGAAAACCAATAGATTATAGTAGTAAAGGAAAATGCTGATTCTTTAAAAAGAACATTGATAAATTTTTAGTAAGATAGTCAAAGAACTAGATAAAGACATGAATTTCCAATATCAGTGATGAAGAGAAGAAATATCACTGCAGACTCCAAAGACCTCGAAAGGATAATAAGGGAATACTAGGAACAGGTCTACACAGATAAATTTGATAGCTTAGGAGACAGATGGCTTTCTTAAAAAACACAGATGACTGAATCTCACCCAAAATGAAATAGATAATTGTAATAGTTTCAGATGAGTAAAAGATAATTACTTTAATTTAAAAGCTTCTGATAAAGAAAATTCAAAGCCCAGATGATTTTACTAGAGAATTCTACCAAACATTTAAAGAATTAACACCAATTCTATATAACCTCTTACAAAAAAAAAAAAATTGGGGGATGGGGGAGCAAAGCTTTCTCAACTCGTCATATGAGGTCAGAATTACCTTAATACCAACATTAGACAAAGGCAACACACACACACACAAGCACATACATCAGAAAAAAAAAAAAAGATACAGACCAGACTCATGAAAATCCACATAAAAATCCTAGATAAAGTATTCAGTTCTAATTCATTATATGTACAGTGTGATTGAGTGAGATTAATTCTAGAATGCAATAAGCCTGTTAGGAGACAGGAGAAGGTAAAGCTTTAGTAATATGACATTTCAAGGACAGATTGAACAGGGGAGATTTGAAAGGCCTGAATGTACAATGTGCAAAGAAAAGTTGAGAGAGGCTCTGAAAGCAAAGTTTAAAAACAAGTACGTTTATAAATGTTTTAGTTGTTGATTTATATGAAGATATATAAGAATTTTTAATATTACTGTCTAACAGCTCTTCAATCAATCTTATTTAATAAGTTTGTGAAGGAGAAGAACATGTGTTAGCAACGAATAGAAAAAGTCATGCCATCGACATGATTCTATATTAATCAAAGATTGATAGCCATCTGTATGTCTTCTTTGGAGAAATGTCTACTTAGTTCTTTGGCCCATTTTTTGATTGGGTCATTTATTTTTCTGGAGTTGAGCTGTAGGAGTTGCTTGTATATTTTTGAGATTAGTTGTTTGTCAGTTGCTTCATTTGCTATTATTTTCTCCCATTCTGAAGGCTGCCTTTTCACCTTGCTAATAGTTTCCTTTGTTGTGCAGAAGCTTTTAAGTTTAATTAGGTCCCATTTGTTTATTTTTGCTTTTATTTCCAATATTCTGGGAGGTGGGTCATAGAGGATCCTGCTGTGCTGTATGTCAGAGAGTGTTTTGCCTATGTTCTCTTCTAGGAGTTTTATAGTTTCTGGTCTTACATTGAGATCTTTAATCCATTTTGAGTTTATTTTTGTGTATGGTGTTAGAAAGTGTTCTAGTTTCATTCTTTTACAAGTGGTTGACCAGTTTTCCCAGCACCACTTGTTAAAGAGGTTGTCTTTAATCCATTGTATATTCTTGCCTCCTTTGTCAAAGATAAGGTGTCCATATGTGTGTGGATTTATCTCTGGGCTTTCTATTTTGTTCCATTGATCAATATTTCTGTCTTTGTGCCAGTACCATACTGTTTTGATAACTGTGGCTTTGTAATAGAGCCTGAAGTCAGGCAGGTTGATTCCTCCAGTTCCATTCTTCTTTCTCAAGATAGCTTTGGCTATTCGAGGTTTTTTGTATTTCCATACAAATTGTGAAATTATTTGTTCTAGCTCTGTGAAGAATACTGTTGGTAGCTTGATAGGGATTGCATTGAATCTATAAATTGCTTTGGGTAGTATACTCATTTTCACTATATTGATTCTTCCAATCCATGAACATGGTATATTTCTCCATCTATTAGTGTCCTCTTTGATCTCTTTCACCAGTGTTTTATAGTTTTCCATATATAGGTCTTTGGTTTCTTTATTTCTCCAAAGAAGACATACAGATGGCTAACAAACACATGAAAAGATGCTCAACGTCACTCATTATCAGAGAAATGCAAATCAAAACCACTATGAGGTACCATTTCATGCCAGTCAGAATGGCTGCAATCCATAAGTCTACAAGCAATAAATGCTGGAGAGGGTGTGGAGAGAAGGGAACTCTCTTGCACTGTTGGTGGGAATGCAAACTAGTACAGCCACTATGGAGAACAGTGTGGAGATTCCTTAAAAAACTGGAAATAGAACTGCCTTATGATCCAACAATCCCACTGCTGGGCATACACACTGAGGAAACCAGAAGGGGAAGAGACACGTGTACCCCAATGTTCATCGCAGCACTGTTTATAATAGCCAGGACATGGAAGCAACCTAGATGTCCATCAGAAGATGAATGGATAAGAAAGCAGTGGTACATATACACAATGGAGTATTACTCAGCCATTAAAAAGAATACATTTGAATCAGTTCTAATGAGATGGATGAAACTGGAACCTATTATACAGAGTGAAGTAAGCCAGAAAGAAAAACACCAATACAGTATACTAACGCATATATATGGAATTTAGAAAGATGGAAACAATAACCCTGTGTACGAGACAGCAAAAGAGACACTGATGTATAGATCAGTCTTACGGACTCTGTGGGAGAGGGAGAGGGTGGGGAGATTTGGGAAAATAGCATTGAAACATGTATAATATCATGTATGAAACGAGTCGCCAGTCCAGGTTCGATGCACGGTACTGGATGCTTGGGGCTGGTGCACTGGGACGACCCAGAGGGAGGGTAGGGGAGGGCGGAGTGTGGAGGGTTCAGGATGGGGAACGCGGGTATACCTGTGGCGGATTCATTTCGATATTTGGCAAAACTAATACAATATTGTAAAGTTAAAAAAAAAAAAAAAAGATTGAATAGGGGAAAGGAGTCTTATGAATCTTGTCATACATTTATACCCAAATGGCTTTGAATACCGATTTAATATAAGTGAAGATAAACTCAAGAGGAAAAAAGGGTTATTTCTAGTGTGATAAGAGAGAAATCCACGTAGAGAATGGAAACAAGAAATTTTTCATGAGGTCTTGGGGGAAGGGTATAAAATTTTCCATCAGACACTCAGATGAGGAAATCAGCATGAATTACTACATGAATGCTGGTCTGAAGAAAATTATGTATTTCTTAAGTGGATAACTTTTTCTGTAGGGTTTTTTTTTTTTAATTTGTAAAGAGCTATGATAAAATACAAGCTCTTAATTTCCAAACACTTGCTTACAGACATTCTTAGAAAAGCTAGTCTACCTACTTACACAAGGGCTGTATTGCCCCCTTCTGGAGAAAGGAGAATTTCAAGAATTTCACTGAGAAACATTTCCTCAATATTCATTGGAAGGACTGATGCTGAAGCTGAAGCTGCAATACTTTGGCAACCTGATGTGAAGAGCTGACTCATTTGAAAAGACCCTGGTGCTGGGAAAGATTGAAGGTAGGAGGAAAAGGGGGCGACAGAGGATGAGATGGTTGGATGGCATCACCGACTCAATGGACATAAGTTTGAACAAACTCCTGGAGATAGTGAAGGAAAGGGAAGCCAGGCCTGCTGCAGTCCATGGGGTTGCAAAGAGTCAGACACGACTTACTGACTGAACAACAACAACAAATCATGCTGTTTAAAGAATACATACTCACACATTCACAAATGCACAATATGATCTGTTTGTATTGAAAGTATTAAATGATAAAACTAAACCAAATCAAAAGTCAAGTTAAAAGACTTAATTTCATATACTATTAACTGACCATTAAGGTACAAGGTTCATACTGCATCCCCTGTATCAAAAACAAATGTCTGAAATAAAGTAAATACTTAAATCCATCTCAGAATAATCACCTACTATTTTAGAATTATTTAATAGGTTCACGTTGTGACAGAATTCCAACTTTGTCATATAGCGTTAAAATGTCTCCATAATCTGATCCGAACCTGTGTTTCAAAGCATAACATCTAGTCATGCACATCATTCAGGCCACAGTCTACCTGCAGGTAAGTTCCCAATGACATGCTTTCTGTCCTTACATCATCACAAATGGTTCTCCTTCCCTAAAATGCCTTTCTATTCTCTATCTCCACTAGTCAAAATTCTTTCCATATGTTAAAATCAAAACCAATGACTAATTGCGTGAATTCTTTACCAGAATTCCGTATCAAAGTGAAAGTCACTCAGTCATGTCTGACTCTTTGCGACCCCATGGACCACACAGTCCCTGGAATTCTCCAGGCCAGAATACTAGAGGGGGTAGCTATTCCCTCCTCCAGGGGGTCTTCCCAACCCAGGGATCAAACCGAGGTCTCCTGCATTGCAGGCAGATTCTTTACCAGCTGAACCACCAGGGAAGCCCAAGAAAACTGGAGTGGGTAGCCTATCCCCTCTTCAGCATATCTTCCTGACCCAGGAATTGAACCAGAGTCTTCTGCACTGCAGGTGAATTCTTTACTAGCTGAGCTACTCTTTTCCAGAATTCCATATCAAAAGGTAATTGGAAAAAACTTAACCTACAGGTTCTTCTTGTCATCCTTGACAGGGATCACTTTTTATTTATCTTTGTACCTTTATCCCTCACAAAGTGTCTAATCTGAAATATGTAATTCGATAGAATAGATGCTGAGTACAGTGTTTCTTAAAAGAAAGAAAGTGAAGTCGCTCAGTCGTGTCCAAATCTTTGTGACCCCATGAACTGTAGCCCACAAGGCTCCTCCGTCCATGGAATTTTCCAGGCAAGAGTACTGGAGTGGGTTGCCATTTCCTTCACCAGGGGATCTTCCCAACCCAGGGATCGAACCTGGGTCTCCCACATTGCAGGCAGATGCTTTACGTTCTGAGCCACCACCATAACAGTATTTTGCATTCAAAGTGAGTTAGCAGAGTTGAAATTATGTAGCAATGCAGATGGATTATAATATCAGATTGAGGAAGGTTTACAATATCAGGAGAAGCTTTAAAATTTTTACTAATTACAATGCAGACAGCTAATGATAGTCATTAATTATAAAATCATTCTGTAAAAGTGTTCAATTCTGAAGCATGTTCTCTGGTTTGTGTGTGTGGCAGACTAATGATTCCCATAATGTCCACACCCTAGCCCTGGGAACCTGTGACTACATTTATATTACCCAACATATTAAAGACGGTTTTCCAGATATGGTTAAAATCTTTGAGAAAGGGAGAGATTATCACGGATTATCCAGGTAGGCCTAATCTAATCATAAGGTCTCATATCTGGGAGGCAAGAGAATCAGAGCCAGAGAGAGGACACGTGACAACAGAAGTTGAGTTTGGAATGATGCATTTTCTGATGGAGAAAAGGGCCATGGTCCAAGGAATATATGTATCCTCTAAAAGCTGGGAAAGGTAAGAGAATAAAAGTAACAGCCTTTCAAGGACGCTGATTTTACATTTCTGAACTCTGTAACTGTAAAATAGTAAATCTATGGTGTTTTAAGGCACAGTGCTTGTAGCATTAGAAAACTAATACATTGTGTTTCTCAAGGATTATGATGTAGCTTTTATACGCATCAAGCTTATGTGTATAGCTACAGTTGTGACACCTATCTTGGATTTTTCAGAGGGAATACTAGCAATGAATTAGGTCATACGCGAGTATTAAGGTCATTAGAAATTATTATAATTGAAATGGAATAGTTAGCCTCTGCAGTTATGACACTGAATTTTCAAGTATAATGATGATTACAAAAACTTGAGAACAACAAAATTGAGTCTTTATATTTACTTACAACTAGTCTCCATGTATTTTCTTCATCAGTAGGCAAATGATTAGATGGATGCCTATAAATTAAATATAAATGTGTAGAATTATAGCCATTAACTTGGGTTTAAATTTTTTGATGCATTTTGATGTTTTTAGTTTTTTTAGGAACTTACATGCTATTTTCCAGTGATTGCACTGGTTTACATTCCTATCAACAGTATAGGAGGGTTCCCTTTGCTCCATATGCTCTCCAGAATCTATTATTTGTAGACTTTTGTATGATGGCCATTTTGACTGGTGAGGTGATACCTCAGTGTTGTTTTGATCTGTATTTCTCTAATAATTAACAGTGTTAAACATATTTTTGTGTACCTGTTGGCTGCTTGTGTATCTTCTTTGGAGAAATGTTTGTTTAGGTCTTCTGCCCATTTTCTGATTGAATTTTTTGCTTTTTGTTATTGAGCTGTTTATATAGTTTGGATATTAACCCTCTGTTGGTCACATCATTTGCAAATATTTCTCCCATTCCA
The DNA here is from genome assembly GCF_027580195.1 of Bos mutus. Taxonomy (NCBI): domain Eukaryota; kingdom Metazoa; phylum Chordata; class Mammalia; order Artiodactyla; family Bovidae; genus Bos; species Bos mutus. The sequence goes on from NC_091618.1 coordinate 127,492,001, forward strand.
TAGGTTTTCTTTTCATTTTGTTTATGGTTTCCTTTGAGTCCAAAAACTTTTAAGATTGATTAGGTGTCATTTATTTATTTTTTAGTTTTATTTCTTTTGCCTTGGAATACTGATATAAGAAAATGTTGCTATGGTTTATGTCCCAGAATGTGTTGCTTGTGTTCTATGAGTTTTATGGTGTCACGTCTTATATTTTAAGTCTTCAAGCCATTTTTAGTCTATTTTTGTGTATGGTGTGAGGATGTGTTCTAACTTCATTGATTTACATGCAGCCATCCAGCTTTCCCAACACCACTTGCTGAAGAGACTGTCTTTTCTCCATTGTATATTCTTGCCCCTTTTGTCAAAGATTAATTGACCATAGATGTGTGGATTTATTTCTGGGCTCTCTGTTCTGTTGCAATGGTCGCCTCCAGCTTTTTTTTTTTTTTTCTCTCGAGATTGCCTTGGGAAGTCTGGGTCTTTTGTTGTTTCATAGACATTTTAGGATTATTCATTCTAGTTCTGTGAAAAATATCATGAGTAATTTGATAAGGATCATGGATATCTTTCCATGAATCATCTTTTATTTTATCAGTGCTTTATAGATCTCAGTGTGTGTCATCATATCCTTTGTTAAATTTATTCCTACATATTTTTGACTTGATTTTAAATGGGATTTTTCTTTGCTTTCTCTTTTTGATATTTCATTGTTAGTGTAAAGAAATGCAGCAGATTTCTGTATATTAATCTTATGTCATGCTATCTTGCTGAATTTATTTATCAGGTCTAAGAGTTTTTGAGAGAATTCTTTAGGTTTTTCTGTATAGAATATCATGTTATTTGCATATAATGACAGTTTTACCTCTTCCCTTCCAATTTGGGTACCATTTATTTCTTTTTCTTGTCTGATTATTGTGGAAAAGACTTCCAATTCTATATTGAATAGAAATGATAAGTGTGGAAATCTTGTTCCAGAATTTAGCAGGAAAGCTTTAGCTTTTCACTTTTGAGTATTATGTTGGTTGTGAGTTTGTCATAAATCACTTTTATTATGTTGAGAAATGTTACCTCTGTACCTTGGCAAGAGTTTTTTTTTTTTTTTTTTTCCTTAATCATGAATCAGTGTTGAATTTTATCAAATACTTTTCCTACATCTGTTGAGATGGTCATGTGGTTTTTGCTTTTATTTTGTTTATGTGGTGTATCACACTGATTGATTTGCCTATGTTGAACCATCCTTGTGACCCTGACATGAATCCACCAGGGTCAGGAGGGATGATCTTTTTTATGTATTATTTGACTCAGTTTGTTAATATTTTGTTGAAGATTTGGCCTGTGATTCTATTTTTGGGTAGTGGCTTTGTCTGGATTTGGTATCAGGGGGATGGTGGCTCCATAGAATGACTTTAGGATTGCTTCCTTCTCATCATTCTTTTGGAAGAGTTTGAGAAGGATGGGTATAAGATACAAGTTCTCTGTATGTTTGATATAATTCCCCAGTGAAGACATCTGGTCCAGACTTCTGTTTGCAAGGAGTTTTTAAATCACATATTCTATTTCTCTTCTAGTGATCAGATGTTCGAATTACCTGTTTCTTCTTGACTCAATTTTGACAGACTGTATGTTTCTAGAAACTTGTCCATTTCATCTAGATTTTTCATTTTTGGAGTATGTAACTGTTCATATTTTCTTATGATATTTTGTGTTTCGGAGTATTGGTTGTTATTTCTCCTCTCTCATTTCTTATTTTGTTTATTTGGGTCATCTCTTCCTTCTTCTGGCAGAGTCTGGCAAAAGGTTCTTCCATCTTGTTTATCCTTCCAAAAAACCAGCTCTTGGTTTTATAGATTAAAGGAACTTTGAATATTTTTGTCAAATAAAAGTAATTTTGTATTGCACTGAGTAAATATTGCACTGAAACCACAGCTTATAAAATTTTTGCTTTAAGTTGTTGTGCTTATATTAAAATATCAGAATTATGTTTCCAAACACTTATATACTTTGATTTTGGTGTCAGGCAGTTCAGTCGCTCAGTCATGCCCGACTCTTTGCAACCCCATGGCCTGCAGTGTGGCAAGCTTCCCTGTCCATCATCAACTCCTGGAACTTGCTCAAATTCATGTCCATTGAGTTGGTGATGCACACAACCATCTCATCCTCTGTTGTCCCCTTCTCCTCCTGCCTTTAATCTTTCCCAGCATCAGGATCTTTTCCAGTGAGTCAGTAATTAGCATTACATGGCCAAAGTATTGGTGTTTCAGCTTCAGCATCAGTCCTTCCAATGAATATTCAGGACTGATTTCCTTTAGGATGGACTGGTTGGATCTCCTTGCAGTCCAAGGGACTCTCAAGAATCTTCTACAATCCCACAGTTCAAAAGCATCAATTCTTCAGAGCTCAGCTTTCTTCACAGTCCAACTCTCACATCCACACATGACTACTGGAAAAACCATAGCTTTAACTAGACAGATCTTTGTTGGCAAAGTAATGTCTCTGTTTTTTAATATGCTGTCTAGGTTGGTCATAGCTTTTCTTCCAAGGAGTAAGCGTTTTTTAATTTCATGGCTGCAGTCACCATCTGCAGTGATTTTGGAGCCCAAGAAAATAAAATTTCTCACTGTTTCCATTGTTTCCCCATCTATTTGCCATGAAGTGATGGGACCAGATGTCATGATTTTTGTTTGTTGAATGTTGAGTTTTAAGCCAGCTTTTTCACTCTCCTGTTTCACCATCATCAAGAGGCTCTTTAGTTCCTCTTCACTTTCTGCCATAAGGGAGGTATCCTCTGCGTGTCTAAGGTCATTGGTATATCTCCTGGAAATCTTGATTCCAGCTTGTGCTTCATCCAGCCTGGCATTTCGCATGATGTCCTCTGCCTATAAATTAAATAAGCAGGGTGACAATATACAGCCTCGACGTACTCCTTTCCCAATTTTGAATCAGTCCATTGTTCCATGTCTGGTTCTAATTGTTTCTTCTTGATTTGCATGCAGATTTCTCAGGAGGCAGGTAAGGTGGTCTGTTTTCCCTCTCTTGAAGAATTTTCCAATTTGTGTGATCTATACAGTCAAAGATTTTGGTGTAGTTGATAAAGCAGAAGTAGATGTTTTCTCTGAAATTTTCTTGTTTTTTCTATGATCCAATGAATGTTGGCAATTCGATCTCTGGTTCTTCTGTCTTTTCTAAATCCAGCTTGAACATCTGGAAGTTCATGGTTCACATACTGTTGAAGCCTGGCTTGGAGATTTTTGAGAAGTACTTTGCTAAGATGTGAGATGAGTGCAATTGTGTGGTAGTTGGAACATTCTTTGGCATTGCCCTTCTTTGGGATTGGAATGAAAATCCAGTCCTGTGGATTTTGGCATAAGGACTTATAAATTTAGATTAGGGAGGCATTATTAATATATTGGATAATGCTTAAAATCACAAGGAAGGCAAGAAAGTATAAATAACACATTTTCTGTATATCTTCTCTTTGGATATTGCTTATACTCACACACACAGGGATTCAAGTAATTTTAGAACTGAAATAGATATTAGCAATTCCTTAGCAAACCAATATATCATTACCATCTTTAAATATGTCATATATACATTAGTATCACCTATATAATAGATATTATTATCTATTATCTAATAATCACATAGACATTATTATCACACTAATAGTATTGTATCGAGACTATTTAATAGGAAAAATCAAAATTATCATAGTAAATAAAAATAAAAAATCATGTAATCATATGACATGATATACTGACTTGAAATAATAATACGTTCTTACAACTAGCAAAATCATTTTATAAATGTAATATTATGTGCTTCCAGGTTATACTTTTCCCACAGCAACATGTTATAGTTTATAGATTTTAAATACTAATAACAAAGTTTCTTAAAGAATATTCCCGGACTCTCTGGGAGAGGGAGAGGGTGGGAAGATTTGGGAGAGTGACATTAAAACATGTAGAATATCATGTAAGAAACGAGTTGCCAGTCCAGGTTCGATGCGCGATACTGGATGCTTGGGGCTGGTGCACTGGGACGACCCAGAGGGATGGTGTGGGGAGGGAGGAGGGTGGAGGGTTCAGGATGGGGAACACATGTATGCCTGTGGCGGATTCATTTTGATATTTGGCAAAACTAATACAATTATGTAAAGTTTAAAAATAAAATAAAATTAAAAAAAAAAAATATTCCCAAGGTAGAAATAAGTATTTTTGCTAATGATGAAGGACGGGAAAGTTTTTCTTTTAAACCAATGTAACTATTATGCAAACCCCTTGGAAGAATAAAAGTTTTAGGAGCAAGAATTTATCTTCTTGAAAAACTTTGGACTAAGTTATCAGTGTTGTGACAGTTTTGGCTTCCTTCTTGAAATCCTTTGCTGTCTTTTTCCTGTTTGTAAAAATATTTTAAAAAATTACTTAAATAATGGTCTGAGGCCAGACAAGCTGTTCTACTTGAGGAGGTTATTTAAGGAAGTTGCCAACAAAAAATTCTTTTGTTTTTGACTTTTATTTGTGGCCAGTAGTTAAAGGAAATACACATTACTTTCAAAGTCATATTTTATTACCAGAGCTGACAAAATTTCTGTCCAAACAGATGCATGATTTTAGAATCCAACCAAATGAGCAGAACACTCAATGCAACACTCTACCCTTCTATGGGGCTGAGGATTGGGGTGCAGGGCTGCGCCAGTGGAGAGCATGTAAGAACATGTTACATTTACTGCCAGTACAAAACTTTGCCTCCAGGGAGAAAAATCTAACTGGCATTTTCAAAAGGTAGAGAAGTGCAAAGCAGTATCACCGTGTTCCCTAGGTGTATCCTTGACTCCATATTAGAGTTACTTGTGTGTGTGTGCTAAGTCACTTCAGTTGTGTCTGACTCCTTGTGACACTATGGACTGTAGCCTGCAAGGCTTCTCTGTCCATGAAACTCTCCAGGTAAGAACACTGGAGTGGGTTGCTATGCCCTCCTCCAGGGAACATTCCCAACCCAGGGACTGAACCCATTTCTCTTACATCTCCTCTATTGTCAGGTGGGTTCTTTACCATTAGCACCATCTGGGAAGCTCAGAATCACCTGGGGAAGCTTAAAAGTGCCAATATCTAGCCCCTTCCTCAGGAATTCCAGTTAGTTTGTCTATGGGGAGAGCTGGCCATATATAATTTTAGAAAGCTGTGCCAATATTTATAATCTGCATTCATGACTGAAAAAACAATCAACCCACCCCGTCATGATGATTAATTTTATGTTAACTTGACTGGCTTCAGTTCAGTTCAGTCACTCAGTCATGTCCGACTCTTTGGGACCCCATGAATTGCAGCACACCAGGCCTCCCTGTCCATCACCAACTCCTGGAGTTCACTCAGACTCATGTCCATTGAGTCGGTGATGCCATCCAGCCATCTCACCCTCTGTTGTCCCCTTCTCCTCCTGCCCCCAATCCCTCCCAGCATCATGTACTATTAACTGACCATTAAGGTACAAGGTTCATAAAGATGCCCAGATAGCTGATAAAACATTATTTCTGGGTATATCTGTGAGAGTGTTCCTGGAAGAGATTCATATTTGAATCAGCAGGCTGGGTAAAGATAATTCTTACCAATGAGAGTGGGTACAATCCACTCCTTTCAAGGTCTGAATAGAATAAAGAGGTAGAAAAAGGGCAAAGTTGGTCGTTTTGATTGAGCCAGAACATCTGTCTTTTCCTGCCCTAAGACACTGTTTTTGTTGGTTCTCAGGCTTTCAGACTCTCAAACCAAGACTTACATCACTGTCCTCCCAGTTCTTAGATGTTCAGATTGGGACTGAATTACAGTTTTTACTGGTTCTCCAGCTTGCAGATCACACACACACACACACACACACACACACTAATTTAACATTTCATATATATTGGATTTTGTTTCTCTAGAGAATTCTGACTAATATGTTCCCCCACAGAAATTGTTTTAGAGACATTTTTCTTTTTTTTCCCCTAAGAGATTATATATCTGCCTTTACTCCTATCATCTCCAGGTTTTCCAAGTCATTCCTTAACAAACTTTGGCAACTCACAATAGTGAGGTCAACTACTACCACACACACTTCACTTTGCTTGTGCAGAATGTAGCACACAATTCAAAAGATACTAGAGAACTAGAGCAATAACCTTAGCATGATGACATTAAAATATTACATAGGCATCCAGTAGCAGACATGATTCCTCCATCTTACACTATTCTTCTAATTTATTAATTGGTTTGCTTATTCAAGTTCCAAAATTTCACCTGTAGTATTACCATTTTGGTAATTTCATAGAACTCATCTTAAAAAGGCATCATCAGTCTCTACCTAGAAAGACTAAATAGTTCATTCTTAGACAATAGCCTCCAGATCCAGCATGTGGTGCTTCAAATCCCACCTCCAGGATTAATAGGTATGTTCTCTTGGGAAAGTCATTCTAAGACTTCTGCAGCAGTTTCTTTATTTGTAAAATAATTTATAGATTTGTTGCTTAATTAACACCTGTCAGCATTTAGAAAAGAGCTGTTGCATACTTAGCACTTAACTCCATCATAGCTATTACCTCAGACTTCTCCTAGAGGCCTGTGTCCTCTCCCAGATTATCTCATGGCAACACATTTCAACATTCTTAGCTTTTCTCATAATTATATGAATATTTCTAGTCTTCCCTAAGAGGCTGTAACCCAAGAGAAGGGAAAGCTAGAATTGGAGTATTTTACCTCCAGCCTTATTTTTGTATAATTCAATCTTAAAAGCCCTTGTAAGGATAGATTCCCTAGAATGCTAGAATGGATTACTAGAATGGATTCACAACTTTCCTTCATATCACAACTTTCCTTCACATCACACCCTGAGTTCCCTGTAGTCTGTGACATAAAGATTAAATTCATTATGACTGGCAGTTTGTATTGAGGAGCTTAAGAAATTGAGTGACTTCAAAAATTTATTTTGTAACATCTTTCTTTGAAAAATTCCCTTGTTACTTACTCACAAATATGTTCCTAGATGTCAGACATCAAACATTGACTCTGTTTCTTTGAATTCATGCTCTATCAATCCTAAAACTCTCTGAGGATAGGTGAATAAGAAAAATCATGTATGATTTTTCTTTGACTTTTTAATGAAGACAGTTTTGACCATTGACATACTTAGTGCTAAATATAGCTCCTAGTGAAAAGCAGTAATAATTACTGCCTTGAAATTTCTAGGAATGGATTAATTAATCTGAAAAAGATTCAACTGCTGAAATTTTGTAAGTCTAATAGCTTCAAAGCTTTAGCAAAAACCATTGTTGAAATTTATCTCATCCTATATATCCAGTATTGGAGAAGGCAATGGCACCCCACTCCAGTACTCTTGCTTGGAAAATCCCATGGACGAAGGAACCTGTTAGGCTGCAATCCATGGGGTCGCTAAGAGTCGGACATGACTGAGCGACTTCACTTTCACTTTTCACTTTCATGCATTGGAGAAGGAACTGGCAACCCACTCCAGTGTTCTTGCCTGGAGAATCCCAGGGACGGGGGAGCCTGGTGAGCTGCCGTCTATGGGGTTGCACAGAGTTGGACACGACTGAAGTGACTTAGCATAGCATAGCATATATCCAGTATGCAGGGAGGAAGTAAAGTGGAGAAGAAAACGCTTATTTTTAACCTGAGGGAGGAAAAAAAAAAATTCAGAGTCAAATTTCTAATTCTGGTTCAGCCACTAATCATCAGGGTAATTTCCTAAAATTGCTTTGTCTGAAAATGGTAATACCCAATACTTGAGAATGTTTTGATAGTGAAATTGGGTACTAGATTGAACATACTTGTCACAGTATTTATAACATCATAAGTCCCCAGTAAGTGTTGCAATAAGAGCAATAACTAATGTAAAATTATTAATATTAATATATTTGAAAAACAGAGACATTACTTTGCCAACAAGGGTCCATCTCATCAAGGCTATGGCTTTTCCAGTAGTCATGTGTGAATGTGAGATTTGGACTGTAAAGAAAGCTGAGTGCCAAAGAATTGATGCTTTTGAACTCTGGTGTTGGAGAAGACTCTTGAGAGTCCCTTGGACTTCAAGAAGATCCAAGCAGTCCATCTTAAAGGAGATAAGTCCTGGGTGTTCATTGGAAGGACTGATGCTGAAGCTGAAACTCCAATACTTTGGCCATCTGATGTGAAGAAGTGACTCATTTAAAAAGACCCTGATGCTGGGAGGGATTGGGGGCAGGAGGAGAGGAGGACGACAAAGGATGAGATGGTCGGATGGCATCATTGACTCAAAGGACATGAATTTGAGTAACTCCAGAAGTTGGTGATGGACAGAGAGGCCTGGTATGCTGCAGTCCATGAGGTTGCGAAGAGTCAGACATGATGAGTGACTGAATTGAACTGAACTGAATATATTTGTTATTTTTGGGAGGACAATATAATCACCTACAGAAAAGGAAAAGTGGCTATAATTACCTTTCCACCTAATTTAGTGAACTAATGACAGAATGTGGCCCACTGGAGAAGGGAGTGGCAAACCACTTCAGTACTCTTGCCTTGAGAACCCCGTGAACAGTATGAAAAGGCAAAATGATACGATACTGAAGGGAATTCCCCAGGTTGGTAGGTGCCCAATATGTTACTGGAGATCAGTGGAGAAATAACTCCAGAAAGAATGAAGGGATGGAGCCAAGGCAAAAACAATACACAGTTGTGGATGCGACTGGTGATACAAGCAAGGTCCGATGCTGTAAAAAGCAATATTGCATAGGAACCTGGAATGTCAGATCCATGAATCAAGGCAAAATGGAGGTCGTCAAACAGGAAATGGCAAGAGTAAATGTTGACATTCTAGAAATCAGCGAACTAAAATGGACTGGAAAGGGTGAATTTAACTCAGATGACCATTATATCTACTACTGCAGGCAGGAATCCCTTCGAAGAAATGGAGTAGCCATCATGGTCAACAAAAGAGTCTGAAATGCAGTACTTGGATGCAGTCTCAAAAATGATAGAATGATCTCTGTTCGTTTCCAAAGCAAACCATTCAATATCACAGTAATCCAAGTCTACGCCCCAACCAGTAATGCTGAAGAAGCTGAGGCTGAACGGTTCTGTAAAGACTTACAAGACCTTTTAGAACTAACACCTAAAAAAGATGTCCTTTTCATTATAGGGGACTGGAATGCAAAAGTACAAAGTCAAGAAACACCTGGAGTAACAGGCAAATTTGGCCTTGGAGTATGGAATGAAGCAGGATAAAACCTAATAGCGTTTTGCCAAAAGAACACACTGGTCATAGCAAGCACCCTCTTCCAATAACACAAGAGAAGACTCTACACATGGACATCACCAGATGGTCAACATCGAAATCAGATTGATTATATTCTTTGCAGCCAAAGATGGAGAAGCTCTATATAGTCAGCAAAAACAAGACCGGGACCTGACTATGGCTCAGGTCATGAACTCCTTATTGTCAAATTCAGACTTATACTGAAGAAAGTGGGGAAAACCACTAGACCATTCAGGTATCACCTAAATCAAAATCTTTATGATTATACAGTGAAAGTCAGAAATAGATTTAAGGGACTAGATCTGATAGACATGAGCTATGGATGAAGGTTCATGACATTGTGCAGGAGACAGGGATCAAGACCATCCCCATGGAAAAGAAATGCAAACAAGCAAAATGGCTGTCTGAAGAGGCCTTAAAAATAGCTGTGAAAAGGAGAGAAGTAAGAAACAAAGGAGAAAAGGAAAGATATAAGCATCTCAATGCAGAGTTTCAAAAAATAGCAAGGAGAAATAAGAAAGCCTTCCTCAGCGATCAATGCAAAGAAATAGAGGAAAACAATAGAATGGGAAAGACTAGAGATCTCTTCAAGAAAATTAGACAAAATTCAACATCCATTTATGATAAAAACTCTCCAGAAAGCAGGAATAGAAGGAACATACCTCAACATAATAAAAGCTATATATCACAAACCCACAGCAAACATTATCCTCAGTGGTGAAAAATTGAAAGCATTTCCCCTAAAGTCAGGAACAAGACAAGGGTGCCCACTTTCACCACTATTATTCAACATAGTTTTGAAAGTTTTGGCCACAGCAATCAGAGCAGAAAAAGAAATAAAAGGAATCCAAATTGGAAAAGAAGAAGTAAAACTCTCACTGTTCGCAGATGACATGATCCTCTACATAGAAAACCCTAAAGACACCACCAGAAAATTACTAGAGCTTATCAATGAATATAGTAAAGTTGCAGAATATAAAATCAACACACAGAAATCCCTTGCATTCCTATACACTAACAATGAGAAAATAGAAAGAGAAATTAAGGAAACAATTCCATTCACCATTGCAATGAAAAGAATAAAATACTTAGGAATATATCTATCTAAAGAAACTAAAGATCTATATATAGAAAACTATAAAACCCTGATGAAAGAAATCAAAGAGGACACTAATAGATGGAGAAATATACCATGTTCACGGATCAGAAGAATCAATATAGTGAAAATGAATATACTACCCAAAGCAATCTATAGATTCAATGCAATCCCTATCAAGCTACCAAAGGTATTTTTCACAGAACTAGAACAAATAATTTTACAATTTGTATGGAAATACAAAAAACCTCGAATAGCCAAAGCAATCTTGAGAAAGAAGAATGGAACTAGAGGAATCAACTTGCCTGATTTCAGGCTCTACTACAAAGCCACAGTCATCAAGACAGTATGGTACTGGTACAAAGACAGAAATATAGATCAGTGGAACAAAATAGAAAGCCCAGAGATAAACCCATGCACCTATGGAAACCTTATCTTTGACAAAGGAAGAAAGAATATACAATGGGTTAAAGACAATCTCTTTAACAAGTGGTGCTGGGAAAACTGGTCCACCACTTGTAAAAGAATGAAACTAGAACACTTTCTAACACCATACACAAAAATAAACTCAAAATGGATTAAAGATCTAAACGTAAGACCAGAAACTATAAAACTCCTAGAGGAGAACATAGGCAAAACACTCTCTGACATAAATCACAGCAGGATCCTCTATGACCCACTTCACAGAATATCGGAAATAAAGGCAAAAATAAACAAATGGGACCTAATTAAACTTAAAAGCTTCTGCACAACAAAGGAAACTCTAAGCAAGGTGAAAAGACAGCCTTCAGAATGGGAGAAAATAATAGCAAATGAAGCAACTGACAAACAACTAATCTCAAAAATATATGAGCAACTCCTTCAGCTCAATTCCAGAAAAATAAATGACCCAATCAAAAAGTGGGCCAAAGAACTAAACAGACTTTTCTCCAAGGAAGACATACAGATGGCTAACAAACACATGAAAAGATGCTCAACATCACTCATTATCAGAGAAATGCAAATCAAAACCACTATGAGGTACCATTTCACACCTGTCAGAATGGCTGTGATCCACAAGTCTACAAGCAATAAATGCTGGAGAGGGTGTGGAGAAAAGGGAACCCTCTTACACTGGTGGTGGGAATTCAAACTAGCATTGCCATTATGGAGAACAGTGTGGAGATTCCTTAAAAAACTGGAAATAGAACTGCCTTATGATCCATCAGTCCCACTGCTGGGCATACACACTGAGGAAACCAGAACTGAAAGAGACACACGTACCCAAATGTTCATCACAGCACTGTTTATAATAGCCAGGACATGGAAGCAACCTAGATGTCCATCAGCAGATGAATGGATAAGAAAGCAGTGGTACATATACACAATGGAGTATTACTCAGACATTAAAAAGAATACATTTGAATCAGTTCTAATGAGGTGGATGAAACTGGAGCCTATTATACAGAGTGAAGTAAGCCAGAAAGAAAAACACCAATACAGTATACTAACGCATATATATGGGATTTAGAAAGATGGTAACAATAACCTTGTATGAAAGACAGCAAAAGAGACACTGATGTATAGAACAGTCTTTTGGACTCTGTGGGAGAGGGAGAGGGTGGGATGATTTAGGAGAATGACATTGAAACATGTATAGTATCATATATGAAACAAATCGCCAATCCAAGTTCGATGCATGATACTGGTTGCTTGGGGCTGGAGCACTGGGATGACCCAGAGGGATGGTACGAAGAGGGAGGAGGGAGCGGGGTTCGGGATGGGGAACACGTGTATACCTGTGGTGGATTCATGTTGATGTATGGCAAAACCAATAAAATATTGTAAAGTAATTAACCTCCAATTAAAATAAATAAATTTATATTTAAAAAAAGAAAAGAAAATTAGAGATACCAAAGGAACATTTCATGCAAAGATGGGCTCAATTAAAGCACAGAAATGGTATGGACCTAACAGAAGCAGAAGATATTAAGAAGAGGTGGCAAGAATATACAGAAGAACTGTACAAAAAAGAGCTTCATGACCAAGTAATAATGATGGTGTAATCACTCACCTAGAGCCAGACATCCTGGAATGTGAAGTAAAGTGGGCCTTAGAAAGCATCACTATGAACAAAGCTAGTGGAGGTGATGGCATTCCAATTGAGCTATTTCAAATCCTGAAAGATGATGCTGTGAAAGTGCTGCACTCAATATGCCAGCAAATTTGGAAAACTTAGCAGTGGCCACAAGACTGGAAAAGGTCAGTTTTCATTTCAATGCCAAGGAAAAACAATGCCAAAGAATGCTCAAACTAGTGCACAGTTGAACTCATCTCACATGGTAGTAAAGTAATGCTCAAAATTCTCCGGGCCAGGCTTCAGCAATATGTGAACCACGAACTTTCAGATGTTCAAGCTGCTTTTAGAAAAGGCAGAGGAACCAGAGATCAAATTGCCAACATCTCCTGGATCATGGAAAAAGCAAGAGAGTTCCTGAAAAACATCTATTTCTGCTTTATTGACTATGCCAAAGCCTTTGACTGTGTGGATCACAATAAACTGTGGAAAAATCTGAAAGAAATGGGAATACCAGACCACCTGACCTGCCTCTTGAGAAACCTATATGCAGGTCAAGAAGCAACAGTTAGAACTGGACCTGGAACAACAGACTGGTTCCAAATAGGGAAAGGAGTACTTCAAGGCTGTATATTGTCACCCTGCTTATTGAACTTCTATACAGAGTACATCATAAGAAATGCTGGACTGGAAGAAGCACAAGCTGGAATCAGCACTGCCGGGAGAAATATCAGTAACCTCAGATATGCAGATGACACCACCCTTATGGCATAAAGTGAAGAGGAACTAAAAGGTCTCTTGATGAAAGTGAAAGAGGAAAGTGCAAAAGTTGGCTTAAAGCTCAACGTTCAGATAACTAAGATCATGGCATCTGGTCCTATCACTTTATGGGAAATAGATGGGGAAACAGTGGAAACAGTGTCAGACTTTATTTTTTTGGACTCCAAAATCACTGCAGATGGTGATTGCAGCCATGAAATTAAAAGACACTTACTCTTTGGAGGAAAGTTATCACCAACCTAGATAGCATATTCAAAAGCAAAGATATTACTTTGCCAAAAAAATCCATGTATTCAAGGCTATGGTTTCTCCAGTGGTCATGTATGGATGTGAGAGTTGGACTGTGAAGAAAGCTGAGCGCCAAAGAATTGATGCTTTTGAACTGTGTTGTTGGAGAAGACTCTTGAGAGTCCCTTGGACTGCAAGGAGATCCAACCAGTCCATCCTATAAGGAGATCAGTCCTGGGTGTTCCTTGGAAGAACTGATGCTGAAGCTGAAACTCCAATATTTTGGCCACCTCATGTGAAGAGTTGACTCATTGGAAAAGACCTTGATGCTGGGAGGGACTGGGGGCAGGAGGAGAAGGGGACAACAGAGGAAGAGGTGCCTAGATGGCATCACCCAGTCTATGGACATGAGTTTGAGTGAACTCTGAGAGTTGGTGATGAACAGGGAGGCCTGCCATGCTGTGATTCATGGGGTCGCAAAGAGTAGGACATGACTGACTGAACTGAATGAAAGTTTCACTGAAGCATTAGTCGCTCCTATTTTTAAAAGCAAAAGAGACACTGATGTATAGAACAGTCTTTTGGACTGTGTGGGAGAGGGAGAGGGTGACATGATTTTGGAGAATGGCATTGAAACATGTATAGTATCATATATGAAACAAGTTGCCAGTCCAGGTTTGATGCACAATACTGGATGCTTGGGGCTGGTGCACTGGGATGACCCAGAGGGATGGTACCAGGAGGGAGAGGGAGGAGGGTTCAGGATGGGGAACACGTGTATACCTGAGGCGGATTCATGTTGATATATGGCAAAACCAATACAATATTGTAAAGTTAAAAAATAAAATAAAAAATATAAACTTTTCATGTATTTGATTATTTTTCACTGTTATCAAAGAACTTTTAGAAATTTTCATTTGTTCTTGATATTTTGTTGTTCAGTTGCTCAATCATGTCTGACTCTTTGAGACTCCATGGACTGTAGCACACAGGCTTCCCTGTCCTTCATTATCTCCTGGAGTTTGCTCAAACTCATGTCCATTGCATAGCTGAGGCCATTCAATCATCTCATCCTCTGTCATCCTCTTTTCCTCCTGCCTCCAATCCCTCCAAGCATCAGAGTCTTTTCCAATGAGTTAACTCTTCGCAGGAGGTGGGCAAAGTATTGGAGTTTCAGCTTCAGCATCAGTCCTTCCAGTGAACACCCAGGACTGATTTCCTTTAGGATGGACTGGTTGGATCTCTTTGCAGTCCAAGGGACTCTCAAGAGTCTACTCCAGCACCGTAGTTTGAAAGCATCAGTTCTTTGATGCTCAGCCTTCTTAGGCTCCAATTCTCAAATCCATACATGAGTACTGGAAGACCATAGCTTTGACTATATGGACCATTGTCAGCAAAATGATATCTCTGCTATTTAATATGCTGTCGAGATTTGTCATAGCTATTCTTCCAAGATTCAAGCATATTTGAATTTCATGGCTGCAGTTACCATCGGCAGTGATTCTGAAGCCCAACAAAATAAAATCTGTCATTGCTTCCAACCTTTTCCCCCCTCCGATTGGTATGAAGCAATGGGACCATATGCCATGATCTTAGTATTCTGAATGTTGAGTTTTAAGCCAACTTTTTCACTCTCCTCTTTCACTTTCATCAAAGAACTCTTTAGTTTCTCTTCACTTTCTGCTATTCGGGTGGTATCATTTGGATATTTGAGGTTATTGATATTTCTTGAGCAATCTTGACTCCAGCTTGCGCTTCATCCAGCCTGGCATTTCACATGAAGTACTCGGCATATAAGTTAAATAAGCAGGGTGACAATATACAACCTTCACATACTCCTTTTCCAATTTTGAACCAGCCCGTTGTTCCATGTCCAATTCTAACTGTTGATTCTTGATCTGCGTACAGGTTTCTCATGATGCTGGTAAGGTGGTCTTGTATTCTCATCTCTTTAAGAAACTCTTGATATTTTCAGTTCAGTTCAGTTCAGTCGCTCAATGGTGTCCGACTCTTTGCGACCCCATGAATCACAGCACGCCAGGCCTCCCTGTCCATCGTCAACGCCTGGAGTTCACCCAAACTCTTGTGCATTGAGTTGATGATGCCATCCAGCCATCTCATCCTCTGTTGTCCCCTTGTCCTCCTGCCCACAATCCCTCCCAACTTCAGGGTCTTTTCCAATGAGTCAACACTTCGCATGAGGTGGCCAAAGTATTGGAGTTTCAGCTTTAGCACCAGTCCTTCCAATGAAAACCCAGGACTGATCTCCTTTAGGATGAACTGGTTGGATCTCCTTGCAGTCCAAGGGACTCTCAAGAGTCTTCTTCAACACCGCATTTCAAAAGCATCAATTCTTTGGCGCTCAGCATTCTTTATAGTTCAACTCTCACATCCATACATGAGCACTGGAAAAAACAATGCCTTGACTAGACAGACCTTTGTTGGCAATGTAATATCCTGCTTTTGAATATGCTAACTAGGTTGGTCATAGCTTTCCTTCCAAGGAGTAAGTGTCTTTTAATTTCATGGCTGCAATCACCATCTGCAGTGATTTTGGAGGCCCCCCCCACCAGAAAAAGAAGTCTGTCACTGTTCCACTGTTTCCCCATCTATTTCCCTTGAAGAAATGGGACCAGATGCCATGATCTTCGTTTTCTGAATGTTGAGCTTTAAGCCAACTTTTGCACTCTCCTCTTTCACTTTCATCAAGAGGCTTTTGAGTTCCTCTTCACTTTCTGCCATAAGGGTGGTGTCATCTGCATATCTGAGGTTATTGATATTTCTCCCCACAATCTTGATTTCCAGCTTGTGCTTCTTCTAGCCCAGTGTTTCTCATGATGTACTCTGCATATAAGTTAAATAAGCAGGGTGACAATATATAGCCTTGACGTACTCCTTTTTCTATTTGGAACCAGTCTGTTGTTCCAGGTCCAGTTCTAACTATTGTTTCTTTACCTGCATATAGGTTTCTCAAGAGGAAGGTCAGGTGGTCTGGTATTCCCATCTCTTGAAGAATTTTCCATGGTTTATTGTGATCCACACAGTCAAAGGCTTTGGCATAGTCAATAAAGCAGAAATAGATGTTTTTCTGGAACTCTCTTGCCTTTTTGATGATCCAGTGGATGTTGGCAATTTGATCTCTGATTCCTCTGCCTTTTCTAAAACCAGCTTGAACATCTGAAAGTTCACGGTTCACGTATTGCTGAAGCCTGGCTTGGAGAATTTTGACCATTACTTTGCTAGAGTATGAGATGAGTGCAATTGTTCGGTAGTTTGAGTGTTCTTTGGCATTGCCTTTCTTTGGGATTGGAATGAAAACTGATTTTTCCAGTCCTGTGGCCACTGCTGAGTTTTCCAAGTTTGCTGGCATATTGAGTGCAGCACTTTCACAGCATCATCTTTCAGGATTTGGAATAGCTCAACTGGAATTCCATCACCTCCACTAGCTTTGTTCATAATGATGCTTTCTAAGGCCTACTTGACTTCACATTCCAGGATGTCTGGCTCTAGGTGAATGATCACACCATCGTGATTATCTTGGTCAAGAAGCTCTTTTTTGTACAGTTCTTCTGTATATTCTTGCCACCTCTTCTTAATATCTTCTGCTTTAGTTAGGTCCATACAATTTCTGTCCTTTATCGAGCCCATCTTTGCACGAAATGTTTCCTTAGTATCTCTAATTTTCTTGAAGAGATCTCTAGTCTTTCTCATTCTGTTGTTTTCCTCTATTTCTATGCATTGATCACTCAGGAAGATTTTCCTATCTCTCCTTGCTATTCTTTGGAACTCTGCATTCAAATGGGTATATCTTTCCTTTTCTCATTTGCTTTGGCTTCTCTTCTTTTCACAGCTATTTGTAAGGCCTCTCAGACAGCCATTTTGCTTTTTTGCATTTCTTTTTTCTTGGGGATGGTCTTGATCCCTGTCTCCTGTATAATGTCATGAACCTCCGTCCATAGTTCATCAGGTACTCTGTCTATCAGATCTAGTCCCTTAAATCTATTTCTCACTTCCACTGTATAATCATAAGGGATTTGATTTAGGTCATACCTGAATGGTCTAGTGGTTTTCCCTATTTTCTTCAATTTAAGTCTGAATTTGGCAATAAGGAGTTGATGATGTGAGCCACAGTTCAGCTCCCAGTCTTGTTTTTGCTGACTGTACAGAGCTTCTCCTTCTTTGGGTGCAAAGAATATAATCAATCTGATTTTGAATATCAATTTCAAATATCAATTGATATTTTAATGCATCACAAATCTGGGAAGTGGTTAATACTAGACTTGAATTATTCTTAGATTGCAACATTCTTTGACAACCATAGAATCTTTGGACACTATCTCGAGGATAATACAATTATACGTGAAAGTGTTATATAAGATTTGCAGAATTTCTGAAGCCTATCTATGCACATTACTAGTCTACTGTCCACAAGCCAAGAATTCCACACCCTCATTAACAGAATTACTTCACAAAACTTTAAATATTTAAAGAGACTCTAATTTTCAATTTTATATAATTCTGCAACTAAATTATGTCCTTAATTAAGAAAAAAATCTGAGAGTCACACTGGAAAAAATCACAGAACTGTACCATATCTGTGTGTGTGTGTGAGAGAGAGAGAGAGAGAGAGAAAGAGAGAGAGAGAGAAGGTAACTTCATATAAAGTTGTTATTTTTCTCCAAAAACATATATAAATTTAAAATACTTGATATGCTATTCAATTTATTAAGGTGATTTTATCTTCTTTAAAGAGCAGTCATGCACCAATATTAAAACTGTTGAAAATGGATGGATAATGAGTTCCCCTTCAAACAGAATCATTCTATAAAATTGCAGTGGGTTACTCATTCAGGAAGATACAAATGAATTAAGTGAATAAAAGCCATATACAAGCAATTCTACCAATTGAGGAGTGTCTAATGGGCCATTTCAAAGAACTAGGGGAAAATAGAGCAACTATACAGTTAGCTAACATCTGGGGAAAAATAATTTGAATATTCAACATACATTATTTGCCAAAATTCATAAGAAATAAGCTAAAAAGTGTCAGTGCTAAGACTAAAGCAGAAGCAAAAACAGATGAATATATAATCTTGAATCAAGCATTCGTTAGAGCAAGATCTTGAAGATATATACCAAAAGTCATATATTGATAGCAATCAAGGCAGTAGTAACCTACAGATTTTTGCTTACCTCCCAAAGAGATTTTTAAGTTATAAAATATTTGGACATTTTAAAATTTCACATAAAGATATAATTATCTAGTGTTCTTGGATAAAAGGCTAGGCCATCTGGCAAAACAGACCTAATAATTATAAAGTGGAGCTAGGTTCTGTGGACTCTTTTAGAAAGAGGCTAGAGTTATCCAGTAAATAATGGTTTCACTCATCTTAGCTACACTTTTTTCTATCCGCAGCCTGTCCTCTGAAAGTTTTTAAAATTGAGATACTGGTAGAGACTATATATAAACAACATAGTGTAAAAGAGAGGAAAAGCAACAAGAAATGAAAAAAAATTCAACATATGTGATGGCTTAATATCCTTATTAGTAAAAAAGAAATCTCAAATGAATTAGAAAATACGTATTCCATTACAAAAGTAATCCAAAACAGAAATGAAAATATCAATGACCATATAAAAACATATTCCAACTCATTGGTGGTTGAACAAACATAAAAAACCTTTTATTTTTCAATAATGAGATTGGCAAAGATTAAAATTAGAACTTTGTGGAGTGATAGGCAGGATGGAAATGGGGATAATCATAGAAATACATGTGAGATGATGTCAGGAAGTGGAGGGAATTCTGTTTTCTTTGTTCTGTGGAAGTCTTTGGCTGAACATTTTGAGGAAGCAATGATAAAGGTTTGGAAAACATTTAAAATGTTCATTGAGGAGAATGGAGAAAAAAAAAAAAAACTGACCAATAAAACAGAAAAAGATTCCAAGAAAGCATTGAAGGATAAATTAAAGTTGAAAATTATTTTATATTTGTGTAAATGTGCATATTTATGCTATTTTTCTCCAACATATACATCACTTTTGGCATAATCATGCAAAGGTAAAAGAGTTTCTAGATGGATATAATGAAAAAAAAATTGAGGGAATTGGAAACAATTGAAGTATTTTTCAGAGTAATCTGAACAGAATAGCAGAGAAAAATGAAGTGAAAAAAAGTAGAAATTAAAGAAGGGATAACAAGATTGAGGAATTCAATGGAGTTAAAGAACATATACCCTGGGAAATACTAAGATGGTAGATAAGAGGTGTGGACACACAATTTTATGAGCTTAAATGATCACTGGCGGTGGGGACATGTCAGATAATGAGAATTCCAAGTGTGTTACTGTGTGACTGAGCTTCCTGTGAGTTGTTCATCGCTGGACATGAAGTCATCCGTGAATCGAGAACAGGGCACTGAAGGGTCCATCTATGTATTTTTAAATCCCACACAATTACGGTCAAGTGAGGAGAAGAAAAAGAGTGCAAGCTAGTCATTAAATCTAACAAGAATGAAAAGACATGATCAGAGGGCATAACAATGTCAAAGAATAGAGATAATGAGGCAGACAAACGATGGCAAGCCTCCAGAAATATGGCTTTTAAATATTTCTTTATTTTAAAATTCCTGGCTAATGATTTCTTGAGAAATCAAAATTCTTTTTATTAGCCTAGCAACAAGAATCAATGACTCTACTTTAGCTTAAATGGCCATTACCCTTCTTTATTCCCTGTGCTATAATATTAAATCATTTTTGCCTATCAATTTTATGTATAGCAGTTTGTATCTGTTAAGCCCATACTCCTTATTCATCTGCTGCCTTGTCCCTTTCCTCTTTGTTAACTACACATTTTTTTTCTATCTCTGTGAGTCTCTTTCTGTTTTGTCTGTAGATTCATTTGTATTATTTTTTAGATTTCACATATAAGTGATATTCTGTAATATTTGTCTTTGACTTCACTTGGGATGGTATTTTCTGTGTCCATCCATGTTTCTGTAAATGGCAATAATCCATTCTTTTTTATGGCTTTTTTATACAATATTACATTGTATATATGTATTGATACTTTTGAATTTTGGTGCTGAGGAAGACTCTTGAGAGTCCCTTGGATTGCATGGAGATCAAATCAGTCAATCCTAAATGGCATTAACCCTGAATATTCTTTGGAAGGACTGATGCAGAAACTGAAGCTCCAATACTTTGGCCACCTGATTCAGAGTCAACTCACTGGAAAGGACCCTTATGCTGAGAAAGATTGAAGGCAAAATAAAGGGGCAGCAGAGGATAAGATGGTTAGATAGTATCACCGACACAGTGGACATGAATCTGACCAAACTCTGGAAGATAATGTAGGACAAAGGAGCCTAGCGTGCAGCACTTCATGGGGTCACAGAGTTGGACACGACTTGGTGACTGAATAGCAACAACAATTGTATGTATACATACCACATCTTCTTAAACCAATTGTCTGTTGATGACCACTTGAGTTGTTTCAATGTCTTTGCTATTGTTAATAATGCTGCTGTGAACATCAAGGTGCATTTATCTTTCCAAATTAGAAATTTCATCTTTTCCAGGTATATGCCTGAAAGTGGGATGGCAAGATCATATGGTAGCTCCACTTTTAGTTTTTTTAGGAACCTCCTTAATGAAGTAGCTGAGTGAAAGTGTTAGTTGCTCAGTCACGTCTGACTCTTTGTGATCTCATGGAGTCCTCTGTCCATGGAATTCTCCAGGCAGGAATACTGGAGTGAGTAACCATTTCCTTTTCCTGGGGGATTTTCATGATCCAGGGATCAAACTGAGGTCTCCTGCATTGCAGCCCAATTCTTTACCATCTGATTTACCAGAGAAGCTCCTTCTCCATAGTGGCTTTACAAATTTACATCCTCACCAACAATATAAGAGGGTTCTCTTTTCTCCACACCCTCTCCAGCATTTATTATTTGTAGACATTTTGGTGATGATCATTCCTATCAGACTGAGGTGACATGTCATTGTAATTTTGATTTGCATTTCTCTAAAAGTTAGTGATGTTGATCATACTCTTATATGTCTATTGACCATCTTTGTGTCTTCTTTGGAGAAATATCTATGCTTTTCCTTCTAGACTGTTTCCCCTGACCTCCAGTGGAAACAAACAAACAAACAAACAAAAACACTGGAAAAGACCCAGATTCTGGGAAATACTGAGAGCAGGAGGAGAAAGGGGCAACAGAGGATGAGATGGTTGGATGGCATCACCGACTGATGGACATGAGTTTGAGCAAACTCTGAGAGATAGTGAAGGACAGGGAAGCCTGGTGTTCATGGGGTTGCAAAGAGCCAGACACAACCTAGCAACTGAACAAGACTGGATTTTATCTGGCAGAGGAGTTGTCTAATTTTCATTTGTTCATCTTCATAGTTTCTAATTCCCTGTTACAGTGATCTGTGTTTCTATCAATAATCTTTCTTAATTTCTTTTACATTTTTATTACCTCCTTTTTGAACCTGGGGTCTAGCAGACTGGTAAGGTCTGCTTCATTATTTGTTCTTTCAGGGGATTTCTCTTGTTCTTTTAACCGGGAATAGTTCCTCTGCTTTTTTAGTTTACTTAACTTTTTCTGTCTGTATGAATTTAGGAGTGACAGTTATCTACTGTGGTTTTGAAGGACTGTGCATATGTAAAAGCATCCCAGTGTAGACTGTGTGAGTCCAATACGTTTAGTGTGAGGGCTGGTTTTGGTATAGATGCCAGTCACAGCTTTCCTCTGAGCGCCTTTGGTAGGTGCTGTGATTAGTGTTGTGGAGTCCAGAGCTTGTATGTTGGGCAGGGCCTCCTCTTTGCTCAGTGGCTGTCACAGCCCTGTCTGGGATAGGATCTGCTCCACAGTTGTTAAAGTAAACATCTTGAGGGTTGGGTTTGATAAGGCTCTCTCGCCCTTGAGTACGTGCCCTGTCCTGCCTGGCACATGCTTTAGATAGGGACATGCGGTCAGGCAGTAACTGCCAGCACCAGTATCTCTCTGTCTTTGCTGCTAGCAAGCCACCATATGCACACTCCTCACAAGCAAAGTCCATGCCCCTCCAGTCTCTCTAGCTGCTCTATGCATCCCAGTGGACCTCCCAGCAGGCAAGGTGGCTCCCCAGGGCAAGGATCTGCCCATGTGTACCTTCCTTCTTTCAGAGCCCTCTCCCAGGAGTGCCAGTCCCATCCTGGTGCTTTTTCCCACCTTGTTTTATCTATCTGGTTATATGGAGATCTTTCTTGCAGCTTTGGCTGTAGAAGAGATCTTCTGCCAGTTTCCAGTTGGTTTTCTATGAGAATAATTCCACATGTAGATGTATTTTTTGATGTGTTTGTGAGAGGAGATGAGCTCTGCCTCCTTCTACTCTGCCATCTTGATCTCCCCTCAAGGTTTGGACCTTTTTATTCCTATTGATACCAGTCATCTGATGTGAGCCATCCTGGAAGGGATGAAACCTTGGGCCAGGCAGATCTCTGCCTCTGAGGCAATTCTTGAAGGGACCTCTGGCAGACAGCTGTCTCCCAACATCTCCCATGAGGTCAGGCAAAACACTCTTCCTTGAAGAGGGATCATTCAGTGCAGAAGGACTTGTTATATGTCATCACACCCATGTTTCACTGAAGAATAATCATCAAGATGAGTGAACTACTATACTTTGCACATGGCTTCTGGCAGCTTAGTTATTGACATGATTTATCATAAATGAGTGGAATCATTTGCTAAGGTAAAATTACATTAAATGCCACAAAGACACCAATGTTATGCTTTGAAGTAAAATTTTTAAAATCCTATTTTTCATGCCTTACCCATTATTGAAATTGACTTGAGATTAATGATTTGCAGCAGTATACAATGGAGTAGGAGTAAAGATACTATATAGACTCAATAAGCACTATAAATGGAACTGAAGGTGGAAGATTAATATACACAAACATATGAGGTGATGATAAACTGAAAAAAAGAGTTATAATTATGCTGGTTTTCCTTTATATAACCAAAAACCTCTGAATAACTTTTTATCTTTCCTACGTTTTCCAAAGATAAGTAATTTAATCTTCTACTTAGGATATTCTAAGGGGCTAAGCAAAGAAATAATTATTGCCAAGCAAAAAATTATTGAGTAGAGTATGTTTGAAAACTGTCGTGTTAAAGATTTATTTTCAATATGCATTATCACTTCTGTGATAATGTATATAATCAGATACTGATGATTAAAGTAATATTTACAATATTGATAATAATTCCATGTTAATGAAAATGCCAGTAAGACAAAGCTTTACTAATTAAAACATTTTATAGATGGTTATGCTACAGAAGGAATTCATTTCTAACAGGAATGAAAGAATCAGATTGCATATATACTTGTATTGAGAGTCAGTATGCTATGGAAAAGAAACTTTGAAATATTGATCTCAAGTTCTAATGGAAATAATTTATACAAATAATCAAGCCTGGATACTTATGGTAGTGAATATAGAATGCCATACTTGTCCCCCCTTTTTTTTTCTGACCTGAAATCACTTTTAGAGTCAAATAATCTCAGAAGAGTGAAACAATGCTGCGATCATTAGTTTCATCATCTCTTCTCCATAAGACTGATGTTTACGACTGAGTATAAGTGGCATAAGTGGACAGAAATTCAGAGGTAGCTTTCTAACATATACTCCTACCTCTAGTTTCTTTCCTATCTCCACTCTTTACTCAAATGGCTTAGGGTCATTTCAATTTATTAATTTATTCCTTCATTCACTCATTCATTTTTTAAAAATATTCTCTGACATTGTAAAGTGTCAGCTATATTCTAGAGCTACACTGTACTAGCTAGCTATTTAATTTTAAATTATTCAATAAATAGATAAAATTAAGAATTCAGTTCTACAGCCACGCAAGCCACAATTCAAGTGCTCAGTGGCTACATGTACCTAGGGGCTATTGTATTGGTGAACAAATATACATAATGTTTCCATTATCATAATACATTCTATTGGAGAGCAGATTCTAATGTCTAGTAATGCACTGATAAATGTTGAAATTGCTTCCATGGAATTTACAGATCATATGATACAGATGTCTTCAGAATGCTGTTGGATAACAAAAATAAGCACCTACATAAATCTGGAGAGGGATAAGAAATCAGTAGAATGATGCCTGAATTGGAATTAGCTGGGTGCTGAGAGGTTGAGGAAAAGACATTCCAGGCACAAGGAACATCTTCTTCAATGTTCATGGAAAACACCCTCTCACCCATAAAAATGAGTATGATACTTTCAAGAACATACAAATAATTTGAAATGGTTAGAACATAAAGTAATCTTGGATGAGATTCTCTAAACAGATCCCGTGTGTGTGCGTGTGTGTTTCATCTGTAAAAAGGGAATAATAAACCAAATTCTTAATGTTGTTTTAAAGTTTAACTATTTTTAATATGTGAAGCATTTAGAATAACTCCTAGCAGTAGCAAGAATTTATAAATATTAACCGGTATTAACATTATCATATTTGCAGTATTAAGATAAGAAGTATGATCTAGGACTTATTGCAGAGTTAGAATCAGAGGTGCAATTACTGGGAAAAGCAAGGCACTGCTTCTAGAAATGCTACGGGGATTGATGGGAAATCACAAGCAATAAAGGAGGGATGTTCATGGGGTTCTTGTGGCAAGAATGCTGGAAGAGGAGTGGTTTTCATTCCCTACTTCAGTGGACCACGTTTTGTCAGAACTCTCCACTATTACCCATGCTGGTTGTGCCCAACATGGCTCACAGCTTCACTGAGTTACAGAAGCCCCTTTACCTTGAAGCAACAGTTAGAAGACTTCAGCAATATGTGAACCGTGAACTTCCTAATGTTCAAGCTGGTTTTAGAAAAGGCAGAGGAACCAGAGATCAAATTGCCAACATCTGCTGGATCATGGAAAAAGCAAGAGAGTTCCAGAAAAACATCTATTTCTGCTTTATTGACTATGCCAAAGCCTTTGACTGTGTGGATCACAAGAAACTGTGGAAAATTCTGAAAGAGATGGGAATGCCAGACCACCTGACCTGCCTCTTGAGAAATGTGTATGCAGGTCAGGAAGCAACAGTTAGAACTGAACATGGAACAACAGACTGGTTCCAAATAGGAAAAGGAGTACGTCAAGGCTGTATATTGTCACCCTGCTTATTTAACTTATATGCAGAGTACATCATGAGAAACGCTGGACTGGAAGAAACACAAACTGGAATCAAGATTGCCAGAAGAAATATCAATAACCTCAGATATGCAGATGATACCACCCTTATGGCAGAAAGTGAAGAGGAACTCAAAAGCCTCTTGATGAAAGTGAAAGAGGAGAGTGCAAAAGTTGGCTTAAAGCTCAACATTCAGAAAACGAAGATCATGGCATCCGGTCTCATCACTTCATGGGAAATAGATGGGGAAACAGTGTCAGACTTTATTTTGGGGGGCTCCAAAATCACTGCAGATGGTGACTGCAGCCATGAAATTAAAAGATGCTTACTCCTTGGAAGGAAAGTTATGACCAACCTAGATAGCATATTCAAAAGCAGAGATATTACTTTGCCAACAAAGGTTCATCTAGTCAAGGCTATGATTTTTCCTTATCCATACATGTGGTCATGTATGGATGTGAGAGTTGGACTGTGAAGAAGGCTGAGCGCTGGAGAATTGATGCTTTTGAACTGTGGTGTTGGAGAAGACTCTTGAGAATCCCTTGGACTGCAAGGAGATCCAACCAGTCCATTCTGAAGGAGATCAGCCCTGGGATTTCTTTGGAAGAAAGGAATCTAAAGCTGAAACTCCAGTACTTTGGCCACCTCATGCGAAGAGTTGACTCATTGGAAAAGAGTCTGATGCTGGGAGGGATTGGGGGCAGGAGGAGAAGGGGACGACAGAGGATGAGATGGCTGGATGGCATCACTGACTCGATGGATGTGAGTCTCAGTGAACTCCGGGAGTTGGTGATGGACAGGGAGGCCTGGCATGCTGCAATTTATGGGGTCACAAAGAGTCAAACACGACCGAGCGACTGAACTGAACTGAACAGTTAGAAACTTACATGAAGCAGTGGACTAGTTCAAAATTGGGAAAGGAGTATGACAAGGCTGTTTATTGTCACCTGTTTATTTAACTTATATGTAGATTACATCATGCATAATGCCAGGCTGGATGAATCACAAGCTGGAAGCAAGATTGCCAGGAGAAATATCAGCAATGTCAGATATGCAGATGATACCACTCTAATGGCAAAAATTAAAGAGAAACTAAAGAGCCTCTTGATGAGGATGAGAGGAGAGTGAAAAAGCTGGCTTAAAACTCAACATTCAAAAAGCTAAGATCATGGCATCCAGTTCCATCACTTCATGGGAAATAGATGAGGAAAATGTAGAAGCAGTGACAGATTTTATTTTCTTGGGCTCCAAAGTAACCATGGACAGTGTCTGCAACCATAAAATTAAAAGACACTTGCTTCTTGGAAGAAAAGCTGTGACAAACCTA
Organism: Bos mutus; assembly: GCF_027580195.1. Taxonomy (NCBI): domain Eukaryota; kingdom Metazoa; phylum Chordata; class Mammalia; order Artiodactyla; family Bovidae; genus Bos; species Bos mutus. Next base: position 127,518,941 of record NC_091618.1, read on the forward strand.
GACAGCGTATTAAAGCACAGATTTCTCTTTGCTGGCAGTAGTATGTATAGTCAAAGCTATGGTTTTTTCAGTAGTCATGTCATGTATGGATGTGAGAATTGGACCATAAAGAAGGCTGAGCACTGAAGAAATGATGCCTTTCAATTATGGTGCTGGAGAAGACACTTGAGAGCCCCTTGGATAGCAAGGAAATCAAACCAGTCAATCCTAAAGGTTTATTCAGGAAATCAACCCTGAATATTCATTGGAAGGAGTGATGCTGAAACTCCAGTACTTTGGACACCTGATGCAGAGAGCCGACTTATTGTAAAAGACCCTGATGCTGAGAAAGATTGAAGGCAAAAGGAGAAGAGGGCAGCATAGGATGAGATAAGGATAGCATCACCGACTCAGTGGATATGAACCTGAGCAAACTCCAGGAGATAGTGAAGGACTGGAAAGCCTGGTGTGCTGCAGTCCATTGGGTCAGAAAGAGTTGGACATGAACTTAGTGACTAAATAATAGCAACAAAGCAGGAAAGAATGTTAATTTTGAATACACAGAGCCAGAATATTTCCTGATTTTTGCATGTGGGTGTGTGCTTTCAACTTAAATTTTATTTTTTGAATTTGACTTGGTAGGAAAAATATATATCAAAATTATGATGCTAAAAGAAAATGGGACATCTGTTTTTTTGTTTTGTTTTGTTTTCTCCCCTGACCCAACAGAATTGAGGTAAAAAAAGAAAACTGCCAAGAATATCCCAGAACTACTATTCTTAGATGAGTTCCTCTTGACTTTTTCAATTGAAAAGTTTGGTGGCTAAGAATCAACCAAAAATGAAACGTCTTAAATGTTTATTTGTATTGAACATTTGAACCATTTTATGGTATTAAGGATCTGCCTGCCAATGCAGGAGAGACAAGAGATGCAAGTTCAGTCCCTGGGTCAGGAAGATCCCCTGGAGGAGGGCATGTCAACCCACTCCACAAATCTTGCCTGGGAAATTCCATGGACAGAGGAGCTTTGTGGACTACAGTCCATGGGGGTCACAAAGAATCAGACACAACTGAGCATGCAGGAGATGATCATGGTATTCTTTTGCTACTACACAGTAATGATAGAAACCAAACAGCTCTTTAAAAAAAAAAAAAAAAAAAACATCATTCTCATGCACTTTATATTTTAAACTAATTATCTTCTCTTACATTGTAAATCTCTTCTGTGGCTCAGAGAGTAAAGAATCTGCCTGCAGTGCAGAAGACCTAGGTTCAATTCCTAGATCCGGAAGATCCCCTGGAGAAGGGAATGGCAACCCACTCCAACCCATTTTGGCCTGGAAAAATCCCATGGACAGAGGAGCCTCGTGGGCTGTAGTCCATGGGATCGCAGAGTCAGATATGACTGAGTAACTAACACTTTCACACTTTCACACATTGTAATTCTAAAATCACTCCATCTAGTTTTAAAGTGATCAATTTAATAATTAAGCTATTTTGTGTAGTGATATAACTTCAATAAAACATAAAATGTTCTTTCCTCAAGAAGGTATATTATAAACGTTGATGGATTTGGTATTTTGTTAAATAATTATAGTGAACTAGTTGGCTCTATTTTTGGTTCATTGAAAATACAAGGGTTCTTATTTTATATGAAAACACATTTTAGAGAGTAACAAAAGCTTTGAATTTTCCTTTAGTCTAAATTTTCTGCAATTTTATACATCATACTGTAGTTGTGACTGAAAGTGAAAGTCACTCAGTTGTGTCTGGCTCTGCAACCCCCTGGACTATACAATCCATGGAATTCTCCAGGCCAGAATACTGGAGTGGGTAGCCATTCCCTTCTCCAGGGAATCTTCCTGATCCAGGGATCAAACCCAGGTCTCCTGTATTGCAAGCAGATTCTTTACCAGCTGAGCCACCAGGGAAGCCTTTACTTGTTTCCTACAGATTCTAATTTATAAGTTTTGAGTTGTGAGCAAGGGGGTGTGATTGGAATAATTATTTGGAATAATAAAAAATAAGTAAATAATAATTATTCCAATTACATACCCCAAATCACAACCCAAAACTTATAAATTAGAATCTGTAGGAAATGGAACCTGGTCTTATTTTTTGAAAGTATCACAAGCAAATCTGATGGGCAGCCTTTTAGAACAGTGATTTTTAACCCCAAGGTATTAATGCCATTTCTGAATGGTAGAAGGAGCACTAAAAAACATTTTTTATAAGTATATAAGGTAAAATTAGAAGCAAAGATGTGTATATATGACAAAATTTTTATACATTTTATATAATAAAATACATATTTCAGAATATAGAAGGTAGCAATAGTACATGAGATGACATGCTACATTCATCAAACGTCTTAGAGTAAGTTTGGATTTGAGACAAAGAAGGCAATATTTAGCTGAGGAGTGTTGACTTTTCAAAAGTCTTAACTGCGGGAGCCGGTGAGGCATTCCACTCGTGACAAAGGTCATGAGGAAGGAGGCTCGGCATACGCAAAGGCGGGATCGAGCCTCAGGAGTCCCCGGATATTCTCGAGCATTTTCCCCCAAAACCAGAGTCTGCCTACTTTATTGCTTTGTGCTCTCACCTCTGACTTTACTGGGGGCTGTCCCCTACCACCATCTCGCTCTCTCTGTCAAAGAGTTAACTTACAGCTCCAATTAATAAAGTTCCTGGGCAATTAGGAGTGTTTAAATCAAACCCCTCTGATGGCTCTCTAACTCACCTGACAAGTTTACCCGGACTCCTGCAGCTATGCATACGATTGTTTACAGTCTCCCAGCCTCCAGAGGCATGGGAAGCTTAAGATATTCAAATAGCTTAGAGCCTCTCAGAGAGTTAAAAACTGTCAGAATAAACTAGTAAAGGATTTCATTGATGAGTCAATGCTTGTTGCCAAGTTTTCACATCCCTGAATTGTATCCTTGAATATGTATCAATTAATAGTGGGTATGTAGAAAAAAATAAGTAGTGGCCTTGGTGTTAGTAACTTTAGACCCTTAAGGTAATAAATTCTTTCTTTGTTGTAAACCCATTACACATCCGCCCTATAGGAATGCAATTTTATCTTTGGAAGATGGTGCCAAACCTTGAAATAATTACTCTTAGAGAAAGTAAGTCTTTGTTGATAAGTCCTTGTCAAGAGTCATAAAATGTTAGTAGGCCTTCTGGCCAGAAGATGATGTAAATCACCTAAACCATTTGTATTACATTTGCAGGAAAGAAACCTTGGTTTTTGATAAGAATCAAAGACTGCTGACTTTGCATCCCCTATTATCCTCTATGTGTAACTTAGGGTATAAAAGCCCCTGTTGAAAATAAAGCTACGGGCCTTGTTCACCAGCTTGGTCTCCCCATGTCATTCTTCCCTTTAACTTCCAGCTGAGTCTCCATCTGGGCGCTGGAACCCACCACGCTTACTAATCATGCCTGGGCTTCTAAGACCCTCTCGAGAAGGAGTCTAGGTGAGACACCTTCCGCTATTCGAGAGAATATTACGTAAGTGGTGCAAACTTCTTGTCTTGAAGTTTTATTGGTCTCCCAGCGTAAACCAAGCTACTCAGCTTCTTTTCTCCACTGAATTTTCCTACTGAGCTATCCTCATTCTATTGTTCCCTATATCTCTAATTAGCATATAAATAGTCGCCTGGGCCGTCTCTCCTTCGAATACCCTGGATCAGCTGGGGCTGGTCCCCAGCACTTTTTGTTTGTTTGTTTGTTCAGTTGCTCAGTTTCCCACTCTTTGCAACCACATGGATTATAACCTGCCAGGCTCCTCTGTCCATCAAATTCTCCAGGCAAGTATACTAGAGCGGGTTTCCTGCTCCAGGGGATCTTCCCGACCCAGGGATCGAACCTGCGTCTCTTGAATCTCCTGCATTGGCAGGCGGATTCTTTACCACTTCACCACCTGGGAAGCCCCTTAACATTTTAGAATAAATAATAAGTATAAATAAAAAGGAATTTCGAATTTAAAACTTTAAAACATAGACTGATACAGATTTTTGTTATGTTGCTTCAGTCTCTCACAACAGCACTGATTTAATTTTCCAAAACAAATTTAGTAAGGTTTTGAATAAAATAAATAACAAGCCACTGTCAATATATAGAGTACTAGATTTCTAGAAAACCGAAAAGTGTTAAAAAATACTTTGTGTTTGCATCCAAAATTAAGCTACAGAATTATGTTTTCTGATTATTATAAATATATTTCATCTACATGAATGGGGGTGTATCGTCATTTGAAAGTCTTATGGTGGTGATGGTTTAGTCACTAAGTCATGTCCAACTCGACCCCGTGGACTGTGGGAAAATGAAAATAATTTTGTGGGAATATATTGAGCATTGAAACTTAAATCCCTGCTGCAGAGTCACTAAGTGATAAGGTTATTCCTCATATCATTTGTGTTAAATGAAAAGACTCCACAGATTTTCCAAACTGTCCCATGGAGTCAATACCACCCACTTTGAGAACTCTATTTCTCTAAAGATAAACTGGTTGTGGACTGTCATTTTTTTTTTTTTTTTTTTTTTACTAGTAACCAACCCTAAAGTCAAAGTTTTCTCTGGGATCCTTAGGAAGCTTCTGCTAATTCAGAATGTGTCAAAGCAGATAACTGATCTCCAGACTGCAAAGTACTGTAACTTGACACAATCAGACATGACAGAGCGACTGAAATGACTGACTGACTGACACAGTCGATGTAGTATGCACTATTGGAGCTTCATTCATACCCCCTGGGAAACTGCAATTCCATTATATGTCAATGATGTCTATCTTTCTGCCTGAGAACTCTCTCCAGATCCATAATTTATAGGCTGAAACTGGCTTAGATTCAGCCCTTAGTGATCGTCACTCATCCATTGATAGAAGTGGATTGAAGGATAAATGTCCTAGCTCTCTTGAATCTTGGATCAGACAACTCGGGCATATAGCAGAAGTATTCCTCAAAATTGAGCTCTAGTTACCTTCAGTAGTGTGTTTGTTAGTCGCTCTGTCATGTCCATCTCTTTGAGACCCTATAGACTGTAGCCCACCAGGCCCCTCTGTCTATGGGATTCTCCAGGCAAGAATACTGAAGTGCATTGCCATATCCTTCTTCAGGATATCTTCCCAACCCAGGGATTGGACCTGGGTCCCCTGCATTGCAGGCAGATTCAGTGGTAATCTAGCTAATTAAAGCATATTTTATTACTTTTGTATTTATCCTCATTTTGATTCCCACTAACTGGCAATGAGGCATTTTTCTCTGAGTACACCTCACCTTAAGACAGTTGGTGAAAGATAGGATTCCAGAATTAGGTCACATGCTGTCCAGATGTCACTAGACCCCTTGCTGGTGGTAACAGAGGTGATGATTATCCATAGCACTTTGTACAGTGCAGTTACTAACATGGATTAGTTTAGAACATAGGTGGAAAGTTCAGTTCAATTCAATCACTCAGTTGTGTTTGACTCTTTGCCACCCCATGGACTGCAACACCCAAGGCCTTCCTGTCCTTCACCAACTCCTGGAGTTTACTCAAACTCATGTCCGTTGAGTCGGTGATGCCATCCAACCATCTCATCCTCTTTCATCTCCTTCTCCTGCCTTCAATCTTTCCCAGGATCAGGGTCTTTTCCAATATATCAGTTCTTCGTGTCAGGTGACCAAAGTATTGGAGTTTCAGCTTTAGCATCAGTCCTTCCAGTGACTATTCAGGACTGATCTCCTTTAGGATGGACTGGTTGGATTTCCTGGAAGTCCAAGGGACTCTTAACAGTCTTCTCCAACACCACAGTTCAAAAGCATCAATTCTTTGGTGCTCAGCTTTCTTTATAGTCCAACTCTCACATCCATATATGACTACTGGAAAAACCATAGCTTTGACTAGACAGACCTTTGTTGAAAAGTAATGAAGTTAGCAGTGGTTTATGTATTAGCCCTAGTGCTTGAAAGAATGAATGTGATGGCTTATTATAGAGACTGTGTTGCTGATGCTTGTTAATATCACAGAAGTCCCAAGAAAGAAAGCAACAGACATATATTAGCAAACTTCCCTGGTGGCTGAGATGGTAAAGCGTCTGTCTATGATGCGGGAGACCCAGGTTCGATCCCTGGGTTGGGAAGATCCCTTGGAGAAGGAAATGGCAATCCACTCCAGTACTATTGCCTGGAAAATCCCATGGACAGAGGAGCCTGGTAGGCTACAGTCCATGGGGTCTCAAGGAGTTGGACACGACTGAGCGACTTCACGTTCATGTTCATGAAACCCAGAAGGTATTTTTGGCAGCCTTGAGAAAATCCTTATCTTCTGTAGCTGGAGATAAAAGTATATGAAAATCAGCATCTTAATTGTAAGAGGTGTTCACCACAAAGGAGGCTTAATTTATAGCTGTAACAGGTCTCTCACGTTGCTCAGCCCTGATAAGGAGAGAATGAGACCCTGAGGCTAGCCAGAGATCTTTAAATGTCTGTTTTCCCTGGACACTCTAAGTAGGCTGGGGAGATTCCACCCTTGCTAGAGAGCAGCCTTATGCTCCTTGGAGATTATGGAAAGTTCTCACTGAAGTTAATACCTTGAAAAATGATTCATGGCCTCCTTTGATGTGTCTCCACCTCCACTTATTTAGAATGCAAGTGAAAAAGTACAGTTTCTGCTATAGAAAGAAGATTATGCACCAAAGGACCTACAGGTTCAGGCTCATATGTATTAGCTGGAATCTGAAGAACATGCTAGAAAATGGATCTTGAGGGTGTTAGGCCAGGGAAGTTAAAATAAAGGCTCATAGGAAATTGTTTGTTTATCCTGAAGCTCATAAATCATTTAGCATTTTAAAAATGCACTAGGAATACTGGTGATAGGCCTAATATGTTTCAAGAAATTGTTCCTTAAAGCTTAGAAGCACCAACTTAATGAGACAGAAGTGTCAGAGCTACATAAGCAAACTATTGAGAAAGCAGGCAAAGGCTCAGAAGAAGTGAGCACGTTATAATAGATTTATTATATAAGATGAGAAAAACCACCAGCTGACAATGTACTAGGAAGGCACAAGGAACAATATCTTCCCTGGAGAAATAAAATTAAATTAATAAAATGACATCATCTTCATTGAGAAAGTCAGTAATATCTATCTTCTGTACCCTCTTTGTTTTAAAAACTATATTAATGGAAATAAAATCAGGAATTAATCTATTTGTTGAGATAATGATGAAAATCTATGCATGGGTCACTAGTTGAGAATAAAATATTAAAATATCAGAAACGTTCTATAAAAAGCATTTTAAATCTGCATTAATGAAGTTACTTATTGATTCTAAATAAAAATAAATGTTAGTATAAATGTTCAGGTAGGTCAAACTAAATATTTTAAATGATATTAGTCAATTATCTAAAAATATATAATGGATTAGGACATTTTTTTCAGAAAAATTAAAGCTAAGAAATAAAAATTATGAGTTATGGGCTTCCCTGGTGGCACTAGTGGTAAAGAACCTGTCTGCCAATGCGGGAGATCTTGGGGTTGGGAAGATACCCTGGAACTGGCAGTCCGCTTCGCTATTCTTGCCTGGAGAATCCCATGGACAGAGGAGCCTGGCAGGCTACCGTCCATGGGGTCACAAAGAGTCGGACACAGCTGAAGTGACTTAGCATGGCACAGAATATAAGTAAAAGATATTAGAGAATATTTTCCAAAATTTATTAACTGAAGATAAATTAAGTTTTGCAAAATAGATTTCATCATTGTTCATATGTCCATAGATCATTATAAATTCAGAATATATATTTTAAGGTTTCTAGATGAATTGCCTGGAGAATCCCAGGGATTGGGGGAGCCTGGTGGGTTGCTGTCTATGGGGTCGCACAGAGTCAGACATGACTGAAGCGACTTAGCAGCAGCAAATGAATTATAGATATTAATAATGTTTCATGCAAAGTTTTATAGATAAGCTTTTTATTAATTCAATGAGAAATTATTAATTACCTCTCAATCTGATGTTTTTTATTCTGTAATGTTTACATTTATTGAATGTTTACCACGTTCCAGGTTCTTTGTTAAATTTTACATTGATTTGCTTATTTAATTCTCACACTAAACAATGGCATAGGCATAATTATTATGTTAAAAAATTTAGAAACAAAAAGTTAGGCTAAGAAGGATGAAGTAATTTGCCTAAGATAATATAGGAGCTAGTGACTATACTGGTATTTGAATTTATAAATCTGACTCCAGCATGACTACATTTAGCTATTATGGTTATAAAAGTACATAATCAATGACATAATAACTGTGTATTTATTAAACTTTCCAAATCACAGAGTATAAAAACTATTCAAACAATGATTTCATATAGCTTATATGCTAGATTTTCTTAACTTGTGTTTCAAATCACATAAATTTGACTTGCAGAGTAACAAATAAATCAACCAACAGGAGTCCAGAGGACCACTGGCACACCAATTGAATCTTCCCTTTGCTATAGGCCCACAATCAAAATCTGTAAGTCCTACTTTTGCTTTTCCACGTCTCAATTCTCATTAAAATAACTGTAGTTTGGGCTGTTTTATGGGCCATCAACTTCTAACAGACTCCAATCATTTCTCTTGCATCAGTCACTCATATCTATTAGAGTTAAAAACAATGAAAATGAAAAAAAAAACAACAACAACAACAACCACTGTCCCCTGATGCTCTTTTGCTTGAAAACCCCATGGGCTTCTGAAACAAGTGCCCACTTCTCAGGCTGCCATGAGGGGCTGGAGACTTCCTCCCCACAGTGTACCAGCTAGCTCCCTGCCTGGGCACTGGATGTTTGCTTTTAGCCTCTGCCATGGGTTTGCTCACGTTTGTTTCGTCTGGAATGTGCACCTCTTCTCTCAGTTCAGTTCAGTCCAGTTCAGTCGCTCAGTCGTGTCTGACTCTTTGTGACCCCATGAATTGCAGCACACCAGGCCTCCCTGTCCATCACCAACTCCCGGAGTTCACTCAGACTCACATCCATCAAGTCAGTGATGCCATCCAGCCATCTCATCCTCTGTTGTCCCCTTCTCCTCCTGCCCCCAATCCCTCCCAGCATCAGGGTCTTTTCCAATGAGTCAACTCTTCACATGAGGTGGCCAAAGTACTGGAGTTTCAGCTTTGGCATCATTCCTTCCAAAGAAATCCCAGGGCTGATCTCCTTCAGAAAGGACCAGTTGGATCTCCTTGCAGTCCAAGGGACTCTCAAGAGTCTTCTCCAACACCACAGTTCAAAAGCATCAATTCTTTGGTGCTCAGCTTTCTTCACAGTCCAACTCTCACATCCATGCATGACCACTGGAAAAACCATAGCCTTGACTTGACGGACCTTTGTTGGCAAAGTAATGTCTCTGCTTTTCAATATGCTATCTCGATTGGTCATAACTTTTCTTCCAAGGAGTAAGCGTCTTTTAATTTCATGGCTGCAGTCACCATCTGCAGTGATTTTGGAGCCCCCCAAAATAAAGTCTGACACTGTTTCCACTGTTTCCCCATCTATTTGCCATGAAGTGATGGGACCAGATACCATGATCTTCGTTTTCTGAATGTTGAGTTTTAAGCCAACTTTTTCACTTTCCTCTTTCACCTTATGCAAACTTAACCTTTCTATAGATTTTCATTCAACTTCTCTCCAAAAAGATTTATCATTGCATGTTAAGCTATAGATGGGTTTTTCCATTAATTATGCTTACAATAACGTTTTATTAAGATTATTATTTCAGTCAAAGATTACAGATTCTTAGAAATGGACGAAGCCTAAGAGATTATTTAGTTCCATATATGTTTAAGATAAGGGAACTGAGCTACTCAGTGTAGTACTACTCAGAATTATATTTTAATACATCACTTTCTTATTTCTAAATGTTGGAATGACCAAAAAATTCATTTGTTTTTTTCTGTACTCTGTTACAGACAAGTCTGAAAGAGCTTTTTAGCCAGCCAAATACAAATGTTTTCTGTTTTCTTTTTACTTTCTGGGCCAGTAATATTTACCAAATAGTTACTGATTGATCTGTGTTTGCACACCATAATTTTTTTCCTGGGCTAGTATACATTAGAATCACATTGGAGGCCTTGTAAAAGCAGTTTGTTGGGCCAGGCCCCATTCCCCAAATATCTGATTCTATCGGTTTGGGGTAGAGTCTGAGAATTTTTCTTTTAAACAAGTTCTCAGGTGATGTTGAAGCTGCTGAATCAGGAGTCAGGCTCCGAGAACAACTGGCTTAGGCTTTTAGCTGATAAATATAGCAACTTACATTAAAAACATAATACTGCTGTTCTAGATATCTATTTTCCTCTTTTTTTTTAATTTAGTATACTTTTGATAACATCAGGAGGAAAAATACAACATATTTGCTTTGTGTTATTTGGTTTTAGATTACCTGATTCATCAATATAAAACATAATATATTTTTTTCCTTTTCTTAATTACTAGGTCCATGGATTTACATATACTGCTTTGTAGTCCTGATAATTAAGGTGTTCTTTTTCTTTACATTAGCAGTAAAATAAGTCTGTTCAATTTTAATAAATTATTTTTCTTTCAAATTAAAAGAATAAAAAAGAATGTCTAAATAAATATCATTAATCATAACCATTTCTTACTCTTGGTGATGGTTTTGATCACTGTCTCCTGTAAAATGTCACGAACCTCCATCCATAGTTCTACAGTCACTCTGTCTATCACATCTAACCCCTTGAATCTATTTTTCACTTTCACTGTATAATCCTAAGGGATTTTATTTACGTCATACCTGAATGGTCTAGTGGTTTTCCCTACTTTCTTTAATTTAAGCCTGAATTTCGCAATAAGGAGTTCATGATCTGAGCCACAATCAGCCCCTGGTCCTGTTTTTGCTGACTGTATAGCGCTTCTCCATATTTGGTTGCAAAGAATATAATCAATCAGATTTGGTATTGACCACCTGGTGATGTCCATGTGTAGAGTCTTCTTTTGTGTTGTTGGAAGAGGGTGTTTGCTATGACCAGTGCGTTCTTTTGGCAAAACACTGTAAGCCTTTGACCCACTCTGTTTTGTAATCTAAAGCCAAATTTACCTGTTACTCCAGGTATCTCTTGACTTCCTACTTTTGCATTCCAGTCCCCTATAATGAAAAGGACATCTTTTTTGGATGTTAATTCTAGAAGGTCTTGTAGATCTTCATAGAACCATTCAACTTCAGCTTCTTCAGCATTACTGGTTGGGGCATAGACTTGTATTATTGTGATACTGAATGGTTTGCCTTGGAAATGGACAGAGATCATACTGTCATTTTTGAGATTGCACCCAAGTACTGCATTTTGGACTCTTTTTGTTGACTACAATGGCTACTCCATTTCTTCTAAGGTATTCCTGCCCACAGTGTTAGATATAATGGTAATCTGAGTTAAATTCACCCATTCCAGTCCATTTTAGTTCGCTGATTTCTAGAATGTTGACATTCACTCTTGCCATCTCCTGTTTGACCACTTCCAATTTGCCTTGATTCATGGACCTAACATTCCAGGTTCCTATGCAGTTTTGCTCTTTATAGCATTGTACTTTACTTCCATCAGGAGTCACATCCACAATTGGGTGTTATTTTTGCTTTGACTCTGTCTCTTCATTCTTTCTGGAGTTATTTCTCACTGATCTCCAGTAACATATTGGGCACTTACCTACCTGCAGAGTTCATCTTTCAGTGTCCTGCCTTTCTGCCTTGTCGTACTATTCATGGGGCTTCAAGGCAAGAATACTGAAGTAGTTTGCCATTCCCTTCTCTAGTGGGCCAAGTTGTATCAGAACACTCCACCACGATCGTCTGTCTTAGGTGGCCCTACAGACAAAGGAGAAAAGGAAAGATATACCCCTCTGAATGCAGAGTTCCAAAAAATAGCAAGGAGAGATAAGAAAGCCTTCCTCAGTGATCAATGCAAAGAAATATAGGAAAACAACAGAATGGGAAAGACTAGAGATCTCTTCAAGAAAATGGCAGATACCAAGGGAATATTTCACACAAAAATGTGCACAATGAAGGACAGAAATGGTATGGACCTGACAGAAGCAGAAAATATTAAAAAGAGGTGGTAAGAATACACAGAAGAACTGTACAAAAAAAAGACCTTTATGACCCAGATAACCATGATGGTGTGATCACTCACCTAGACCCAGATATCCTGGAATGTGAAGTCAAGCGGGCCTTAGGAAGCATCACTATGAACAAAGCTAGTGGAGGTAATGCAATTTCAGTTGCACTATTTCAGATCTTAAAAGATAATGCTGTGAAAGTGCTACATTCAATATGCCAGTAAATTTGGAAAACTCAGCAGTGGCCACAAGACTGGAAAAGGTCAGTTTTCATTCTAATCCCAAAAAACCCACAATGCCAAAGGATGCTCAAACTTCCCCATAATTGTACTCATTTCACACTACCAAAGTAATGCTCAAAATTCTCCAAGACAGGCTTCAACAATATGTGAACTGTGAAATTCCAAATGTTCAAGCTGATTTAGAAAAGGCAGAGGATCCAGGGATCAAATTGACATCTGTTAGATCATAGAAAAAGCAAGAGAGTTCCAGAAAAACATCTACTTCTGCTTTATTGACTATGCCAAAGCCTTTGACTGTGTGGATCACAACAAACTGCAGAAAATTCTGAAAGAGATGGGAACACTAGAAACCTGACTTGTCTCCTGAGAAATCTGTGTGCAGGTCAAAAAGCAACAGTTAGAACTGGACATGGAACAACAGACTGGTTCCAAATCGGGAAAGGAGTATGTCAAGGTTGTATATGATTTAACTTATATACAGAGTACATCATGAGAAACACTGGGCTGGATGAAGCACAAGCTGGAATCAGGATTGCCAGGAGAAATATCAATAACCTCAGATATGCAAATGACACCACCCTTATGGCAGAAAGTGAAGAGGAACTAAAGAGTCTCTTGATGAAAGTGAAAGAGGAGAGTGAAAAAGTTGACTTAAAACTCAACATGCACAAAACTAAGATCATGGCATCTGGTCCCATCACTTCATGGGAAATAGATGGGGAAACAGTGGAAACAGTGGCACACTATTTTTTGAGCTCCAAAATCACTGCAGATGGTGACTGCAGCCATGAAATTAAAAGATGCTTGCTCCTTGGAAGAAAAGCTATGACCAACCTAGACAGCATATTAAAAAACAGAGACATTACCTTGCCAACAAAGGACCATCTAGTAAAAGTTATGGTTTTTCCAGTAGTCATGAATGGATGTGAGATTTGGACTATAAAGAAAGCTGAGCACCGAAGAATTGATGCTTTTGAAATGTGGTGTTGTAGAAGACTCTGGAGAGTCCCTTAGACTGCAAGGAGATCTAGCCAGTCCATCCTAAAGGAAATCAGTCCTGAATAGTCATTGGAAGGACTGGTGCTTAAGATAAAACTCCAGTACTTGGCCCCTTGATGTGAACATATGACTCATTTGAAAAGACCCTGATGCTGAGAAAGTTTGAAGGCAAGAGGACAAGAGGACAACAGAGGATGAGATGATTGGATGGCATCACAAACTCAGTGGACTTGAGTTTGAGTAAGCTCTGGGAGTTGGTGATGGATAGGGAAGCTTGGTGTGCTGCAGTGCATGAGTTGTATAGAGTTGGACATGACTAAGCGACTGAAATGAATGGATCATTCATTTACCAATTAGTTCTTCATTCCTCCTCACCTAGTGAAATCTGCCAATAGAATAGAATATCACATCTCTTAGGACAAGGCCAGTCACAGCAATGCATAAATGAAAAGATTAGCAGAAAGGACCTCAAATCACATTAATGGAATGACCTGTTAGTTTTCATTGCTAATGTACCAGATTCATAGCATTTTTGTCATCTATTCTTGTTAAAAGTAATAAATAGAAATTGTGAAGTCCCTGTACATCTCTAAAGAAAACTATTCATCCTTAAACAGAAAAATTATTAGAAAGATGACAAATATAAGCATTCCAGCACTATTCTTAGAAAATATGTGTCTGGCATCTGTTATTCATGATTATTTTAATTTTATGTATATGTTCAGACTGCATTAGATGTGCCATTATAAATACTGGGTTAGGCAAAAAGTTTGTTCAAGTTTTTTTTTTCCCTGTAGGTTTTTATCTCAGTAGCATTTCCAGGAGCAAGTAAATTTTGCCAAGAAGCTGGCAAGATCAGGGCCTGCATCTACAAAAACACTGGAGATCTCAGATTAATTTATCCATACATTTTATTCCTGAAAGTTAAAGTGAAAGTCACTGTTGTGTCCAGCTCTTGGCAACCCCATGGAATAGTCCCTGGCATTTTCCAGGCCAGAAAACTGGAGTGAATAGCCATTCACTTCTCCAGGAGATCTTCCCAACCCAGGGATCAAGCCCAGGTCTCCCATATTGCAGGCAGATTCTTTACCAGCTGAGTCACCAGGAAAGCCCAGGAAGACTGGAGTGGTTAGCCTATCCCTTCTCCAGCAGATCTTCCCAACAAAGAAATTGAACCAGGGTCTCCTGCATTGCAGGTGGATTCTTTACCAGCTGAGCTACCAGGGAAGCCTACATTTTGTTCCCAAGACATACTTAATAATAGAAAGGAAACAAGCATTTTTAATAAAAATATAAGAGATTTATATGTAGTTTATACCTCAGTTTCATTATGAAGTAAATTCAAACATCTGTTGATTGCCAGCTCCCAAAATATAAATGAAATAATTAATTGAAAAGTCAAAGCTGAGATTATTGCTTATCATAGTAAAGAAGAATTCTACCTTCATAGAATCTTATCAGGGATATATGTAGGGAAGGAAGTACAAAGACAATATACTGATATTTTGAAGTTTCTTCTAAGGCAGATGTTTCAAATGTGGAGACTTGGTAAGGACTGGGTAAGGATCATGATATAGGAGTTTAAAATTGGTGGACAAATCACTGGCCTTTCCAAGGTGAAAAGAAATTTATGTGAATGACTTGCATCCAAGTAACCAAGTTGGTCTATGCAAGGAATGGTGCCATATTTAGGGTTCAGGGTTGGTTTCTGTTACTGGAAGATTTGACATTCAGTAGCATCCTAGTTAAATCAGCTTTTATAAGTAGGAGCCCATGGTATTAAACCCACGTATAGCAGCAATCTCTGTCAATGTGGTTGGTCTGTACATGCATTGACTGTGCCAGTTCCATGGTGACAGATGAATAAAGATTGGCTAATGTCAACCATTAGTCTCCAACAACTGTGGTGTTGGAGAAGACTCTTGAGAGTCCCTTGGACTGCAAGGAGATCCAACCAGTCCATTCTGAAGGAGATCAGCCCTGGGATTTCTTTGGAAGGAATGATGTTAAAGCTGAAACTCCAGTCCTTTGGCCACCTCATGCGAAGAGTTGATTCATTGGAAAAGACTCTGATGCTGGGAGGGATTGGGGGCAGGAGGAGAAGGGGACGACAGAGGATGAGATGGCTGGATGGCATCACTGACTCAATGGGCGTGAGTCTGAGTGAACTCCGGGAGTTGGTGATGGACAGGGAGGCCTGGTGTGCTGCGATTCATGGGGTCACAAAGAGTTGGACACGACTGAGCGACTGAACTGAACTGAACTGAATATCAACCAGCCAAGCTTTTTGTTTGTTTGGCTATTTAGTGTCTCTTTCACAATGAATTTTGTTGTTGTTTTAGTCACTCAGCATGTCTGACTCTTTTGTGATCCCATGTACTGTAGACTGCCAAACTTCTCGATCCATGGGATTTCCCAGGCAAGAATACTGGAGTGTGTTGCTGTTTCCTTCTCTGGTGGATCTTCCTGACTGAGGGATCAAATCCAGATCTCCTTTACAGTGAATATATTTTGGTAAATGTTAATGTGTGATACAGAAATCTTCACACTCTATGTCTCCAACAAAATATCTATCCACATACTTCTACCCTAGAAATTTTGGTCCCTAATTTTCTATTCCCTTTTCTTCCAGACCACTCACAAAAGACCCAGGCTGTTGATGACTGCCCAGAAATTTATATATACTTTCACCTCAAATCACTTCTTCTACATTAAGTGGATGACCAGATATAATACAACTCTGTCCGTTGTCCCACAAGGTCACCCATGTGACTATACTACAGCTGCTATCCATTTTTGGCCTGTATGAATGCAAGAAAACATATATGTGAACCAAGTTTGTACTTCTTCATTCTCCTTTAGCTGGTTGCCCTGGTAGCTCAGATGGTAAAGAATCTGCATGTGATACAGGAGACCTAAGTTTGATCCCTGCCTCATGAAGATTCCCCAGAGAAGGGAATGGCAACACATTCCAGTGTTCTTGCCTGGGAAATCCCATATACAGAGGAGCCTGGTGGGCTACAGTCCATGGAGTCACAAAGAGCAACTGAGCAACTAACCCTTTCACTTTCACCTTAGACTATAGATAAGAAGAAAAGGAAAGACTGTGCCACTATAGGAATGCATGATATGGGAATTCTGTTCACCTGCTCATGTAGTTTATTTGTGTCTTCTGGTCCTACTCACATACCCTGCTATTCAGTTCAGTTCAGTTCAGTCGCTCAATCATGTCTGACTCTTTGCGAACCCATGAATCACAGCACACCAGGCCTCCCTGTCCAACACCAACTCCCAGAGTTCACTCAAACTCATGTCCATCAAGTCAGTGATGCCATCCAGCCATCTCATCCTCTGTCGTCCCCTTCTCCTCCTGCCCCCAATCCCTCCCAGCATCAGAGTCTTTTCCAATGAATCAACTCTTCGCATGAGGTGGCCAAAGGACTGGAGTTTCAGCTTTAACATCATTCCTTCCAAAGAAATCCCAGGGCTGATCTCCTTCAGAATGGACTGGTTGGATCTCCTTGCAGTCCAAAGGACTCTCAAAAGAGTCTTCTCCAACACCACAGTTCAAAAGCATCAATTCTTTGGCACTCAGCTTTCTTTACAGTCCAACTCTCACATCCATACATGACCACTGAAAAACCATAGCCTTGACTAGACGGACCTTTGCTGGCAAAGTAATATCTCTGCTTTTCAATATGATATCTATTTTGGCTTAGAATAAAACCAAATGCACCTCACAAAGGGCATTTCTGGATACACAGTCTAGTATTTTGTCTCTACTAAGACCTACTAACAGGCCAGGAGCTGTTTTTCAGAGAATAAAATTCCTTACTGTAATGATTGGCATAATCTTGCTGTAAACCCCAGGAGTCTGCATTGTAATTCTCCCACTGAGGTTTTTCTATCAAAATACTCAGCATCTTTTCCCACCACTGACATATCCAACAGCTTAGGTGTGGCAGATTGTATGGCCCTAGCATCAGGACTTCGTGTGTAGGTGCTTTGACCTACTGCTGAGCCCTTTTCTACTCCAGGCCGGACTCAAATCTGACAACTTTACATTTCATCCACTATTCCTAGGTGTGGAACATGTCACCTCCACAATAAAAAGAAGCTTATAAGGTGCTGTGCTTCTTCTGAACACATGATGTTACACAACCATCAAATTTTGGCATTGCAGATGGTTAAAGAACATCATCAATGGCATTGGGAATTGTGAGTTTTTGACATTTTTGTAGGGCCAGAGACCAGCAAGAAATAGAGGGAAGAATGCTGTATATGAGTTCAGAATCTACACTTTCAATATTTGCAAGATGTTATTCTAAGTGTGGGCACATTTGTTGCCACCTATTATGTCTAGTATGTTATAGGGGGCCCAAAGAATGATCAAGATATTTAATATCCATTTGTAAAATTAGATACAAAAGCCTCAGCTGGTTCTGAAATTAGACCTGAGGAGTGTGTGTGTGTGTGTGTGTGAGGGAGTGTGTGTGTGAGAGAAAGAAAGAGAGTGTGAGAGAGAAAGAGGGAAAGAAACTTTTAGCAGAAAATAGCGTCGGTTTCATCAGGAAGACAATGATTCTTTGTAGACTAAAAGGCAGTAGAACTTCAGTAGGAAATCCCATTCAGAAAGAAAAGCATAGTTTACTATTAGCTTTTGCTGCTCCTGATTTTCTTCTCCAACCCCCTGCCTCTCCCTAGCCCCTTATTCACTACCATCTGACCACTGATATTCTCAAATGTCGCAAAAGCACATATCACCTTTGACTTTCTCATCCTCTTGAACATGTGAGCAGTAAATATGGCATGGCATTAAGTAAGCCATTGCAGTAGGAAAGGAACTGAGCCAGCCTCTCCCAATAACAGTATAGATATCTGACTGTATACCAGTGCATTTATTTCTTATAGCCACTTTAACAAATTACTATCAATTTATAATACAAACTTCGTGGCTAAAAAGCAAGCAGACTTAATCTATCACTCTGGAAGTCAGAATCGAAAATCAATCTCATAGTCTAATGTCCAGGAGTCAGTGGGTTAGTTTGTCTTTGAGACTCTAGGTGACAGCCTGTTCCCGTGCCTGTGAGGGCTGCCTATCTCCTTGGTATTGCTTCCTTATGTGGCAAAGATATGGAAATATTTAGGGGCAACCATTCATTCTACAAGGCATTCCAGGTGGTGCTAGTGGTAAAGAATTTGCCTGCCAAAGCAGGAGACACAAGAGACGCAGATTCGATCCCTGGGTCAGAAAGATGCCCTGGAGTAGGAAACGCCACCCCATTCCAGTGTTCTTGCTTGCAAAATTCTATGGGCAGAGGAGCCTGGTGGCCTGCAGTCCATGGGTCTGCACAGCCAACACGATTGAGTGACTGAGCACACACCTTCAGTCTACTACAACCAGATGTGAGCAAAATTCTTCAATGAGCTCCTTCACTTACCTGGATTACAGTCTTTGCTAATAATATTTGATTCATCTGTAACCATTACTTCAGATTGAGACAGATGAATTCTAATTAAACACAAATCCTATAAATCAAAGGAAAGAAAACATGTGAAATGCTGGATATTATGAATAAATGAATATTTTAGAGATTACATCTTAGTCATCTTTCTAATTCATTGATTTCTAAGAGAAAAATGTAAAGAATGGAAATGAAGAGAACAGTTAGGAGTTGTTTTCCTCAAGCCATGAAATAAATCTTATGTATCATGAGCATTAAAATTTAGTAGCTAAACAAAAAATGCTTTATATCTTCTTTCCATTATTAGTAATCATTTTTCTGACTAATAATTTTATTTATCATTTATAATGTTCTCAAATAGTATGTGAACATGTATATTGTGCTAAGTACAGAAAGATTATTCTATTAATAGCATAAAATACAGATAAAGACAAAAAATACAGATAAAGACAGAAGATAAATTTATTTAAGAACATAAAATTAGAATATTAGATATCTTTAGAATTTTAAATAACATGAAATTTATATTTGAAATATTAGTGAAGTGCTCTCTAATAAGAAGACACCTTATAGTTTGCAGGTGGCACAGTGTTGAAGACCCCACTCCAGTACTCTTGCCTGGAAAATCCCATGGACAGAGGAGCCTGGTGGGCTGGAGTCCATGGGGTCGCAGAGTCGGACACGACTGCGCGACTTCATTTTCACTTTTCACTTTCATGCATTGTAGAAAGAAATGGCAACCCACTCCAGTGTTCTTGCCTGGAGAATCCCAGGGACGGGGGAGCCTGGTGGGCTGCTGTCTATGGGGTCGCACAGAGTCGGACACGACTGAAGTGACTTAGCAGCAGCAGCAGCAGCAGTGGTGAAGAATACACCTACTAATGCAAGATTCACAAGAGATGCTGGTTCCATCCCTGGGTCGGGAAGATCCCTTGGACAAGGAAATGGCAACTGACTCCAGTATCAGTCCTGCACAATGCAGCCTCTATTCTTCAAATTGCTTCAGTTTAGATAAAGCTTTTGCTAAAACTTGAATGTGAGAGTTGGACTGTGAAGACAGCTGAGCACCGAAGAATTGATACTTTTGAACTGTGGTGTTGGAGAAGACTCTTGAGAGTCCCTTGGACTGCAAGGAAATCCAACCAGTCCATTCTAAAGGAGATCAGTCCTGGGTGTTCATTGGAAGAACTGATATTAAAGCTGAAACTCCAGTACTTTGGTCACCTCATGCGAAGAGTTGCCTCACTGGAAAAGACTCTGATGCTGGGAAGGATCAGGGGCAGGAGGAGAAGTGGACGACAGAGGATGAGATGGCTGGATGGCATCACCGACTCGATGGACATGAGTTTGAGTAAACTCCGGGAGTTGGTGATGGACACGGAGGCCTGGCGTGCTGTGATTCATGGGGTCTCAAAGAGTTGGACACAACTGAGCGCCTGAACTGAACTGAATATGGTATCAGTTCTCTTGGGCTATTTGTAACAGGAGTAAGTATAGCATTGTTTTCAATCCCTTATGTGGAAAAAAAAAAAGTTCAAGTGTCCAGTGGGGCTGCCATTCATCATCTAGTAGGTACTAAAACAAGTGAGTGTAAATAAATAAGCAATAAGAAAAAAGGCTAACATAATATATACCTAAAGAAATAATACAGTCTTCAACATGACTTCCTGGAGATTTTACAAAGCACTGATTTAGTCTTTTGAAAGTTACCATTAACAACTTCACTGGGAAAATGCTAATCCCACCGTCTGGCAGATGGAATGCTAATGCTTTGGCAACTGGCGGGGAAGGATCTTCAACAAATTGCTTGTTACTTCACTGTGATTTCGAAACATCCTCTGGAGAATAACTGTCATTATACTCTTTAATGTTACATTATAACTCATAGATTCTGACACTGTTATTTAGCTGAAGCAGCGGGTTATTAGCCAAACTACTGTGAGTGTTTTTATCTCTCAGAGGATTCCAAAAAGCAAATTGATTAGTCAATAAGCTATGGCATGAGGACAGATCTCATTTCTCTATTGATGATTGACTCAACTATAAACTATTTTTGTTTATTTTTGTTCAAGTCGTTCCACTTACTTATATGCACATAATGAGTTGTCTATTTACCCAAACAGTGGCTCCAAGACATACCTTTTAAACCGTCTATTGGCAAAATATCAATATCCAATGAGCCGATTATTCAGGAGAAGCAGCTGTCTCAGTCAATCATCTAGCAGCTCTAACTTGTTGACATGTGTGACTGTGCCGGCTTCATACATTATTAGTGCATTCTGGTTTGCTCAATAATTCTTAAAATCAATTATGAATTCTGGAAATAGCAAAATAGAAGAGGGCATTATTGGGCAGCTGATAATTTGAGAGGGTATTTTAGGCAAATTCCAACTAATCACAATGTGAATACAATACAGAAAGGAAGGAAGGACAAGGAAGCTTCCAGATTAATGGACATAGCTGACGGTATGCTGGAGCCAGCTCCTACCAGCTTGTAAGAGCTAATTGTCAAATTTTTAGGCATTCTGTGAACAACTTTTTAAACATGCTGCTGCTGCTGCTGCTGCAAAGTCGCTTCAGTTGTGTCCGACTCTGTGCGACCCCACAGATGGCAGCCCACCAGGCTCCCCTGTCCCTGGGATTCTCCAGGCAAGAACACTGGAGTGGGTTGCCATTTCCTTCTCCAATGCATGAAAGTGAAAAGTGAAAGTGAAAGTGAAAGTCAGTCGTCATGTCCGACTCTTAGCGACCCCATGGACTGCAGCCTACCAGGCTCCTCTGCCCATGGGATTTTCCAGGCAAGAGTACTGGAGTGGGGTGCCATTGCCTTCTCCGCTTTTTAAACATAGCCATTATAAAAAAAATAAATTACATAAATTTACAATTAAATAAATTGTGCTAAAATTATAGTAATACTCAAAACTCATCACTTTCTAATGGTTTTAGTACATTTAGCTATTATATATACTCAAATTTATTTTTGTCTATAATGTCTATAAGCTGGAAATAATGTATAATGAATAGTGTTCAACTGTGTGTATGTCTTTCCCAACTCTGTTCAGTGATGACTCATGGATAGCTTAAAATTGTCCATAGTGAGTGGGTTTACACCGTGAAAATAAGCAAATGCCACAGTTTGCTGTCTAGATATTTGAAGATATTCATCATTCTATTGTAAATCTACAGTATCTATTCCAGATCTTGACAAGCAAGCATAGATTCAACCATGCTAAGTTGGCAAATACGTGAAAATTCTTAAATATCACAAGAATTAGAATGATCACCAGTTATATCACTGTTTACTTCATAAAATACTTTGAAAGATATTTAGATAAGTGCTTATTTATTTGAATACATATTCCAGAACTCTTCAAATGGCTGTAATTTTGTGTAATAAGTATTGAAAAATGAGTCCAACAAAAGGTAAAAGCTATACTTGGAAGACTGATAAAACTAAGCAAATTTCACAGAAGACAGTAGCACCAACCTGGTTTCGTAATGAGGAAATGTTCATTAAAATGATTCAGGCTAACTTACAGGATAACTTAAATGGCTAAAATTGATCATATAGAAATATCATTTGGAAAAATACTCTAATAAACACAGATACAGTTTTTCGAACATTGTTACTAAACTATCATTTTCTTTTTCAATAAACCAAATAATAGTTTTAAATGCTGTGCATTGAGCATGTACAAAAAGATACACATCTTCAAAATTCTCTTTGAATATTGTTCTATAAAATTTGATTTGTTTTAGCACCATTCAGGTTGTAAGCCTCTTAGTCATCATTTCTCTGTCTATAGCCTGGGAAAAAGAGAACTGTATTTGTGACTTGCTGTTAAGTTTAATTATCAACCTGCTCAGCAGAATTGCACTCATTGCCTTTCCCTTGAGGTGTAAAGTCCCTTGTTAAGTTAGCCTGCTCTGCCACTCCAAGGAACACTGTCACTTCCAACACTTCCCTGCCTTGATCTTCTAATAGTAGATTGCTCGATCATTTCTTAGCCACACTGCCGTCTCTACTTTGGCTTTCTTCAATTTCAAAATTAATTCTCAACAAACCTGGCCAATATTCTGGTGTTTGTTTCCTTCTAGGTAATTTTGTACATCAATAAAAATAACTGGTTAGGTGCCTGCTTTGTTACTAACAGAATTTTTACATTGTTCAGATGATTTGCTTATGCTTTGTTATGTAACATAATTGGTACAAACTAGAATTTATTTTGAAGAAGTTGAAAGGGTTCAAACTTTTTAAACATATAACTAAAATAGTAGATGTTTTTCAATAATAATAAAGAACTGCCCTCTAAAAATCTTTTAGAAATGGATTTTTTAAATGTATTTTATGTCTTTTGAAGTAACCAAAATAATTGTTAGATATTAATAATACGTGAATTTAATTCAGTTCTTTGAAAATAGAATAAAACTATTTCATCTCTCTCCCTTTTTTTCAAACCACAACAGAGTCTACCCTTCACAGAAGACTACTCTGTTTCAATGTAACCATTATTTTGAAACCAGATATAGGAATACAAAACAAATCTGTTTAGGATGGATTGTCAAAACAACATCTGGTTTTGACAGATTTTGCTTAAACTGCTAATTGTTCAGAATCTGAAAATACTTTCCTCTTAGTTGCCCTTTTTGTCCTTAGAAAAATTGAACTTTGCCGCTTTGTCATAAGTAAACAAACTCTTCTTTTATTCTAATCTTTTAAAATTTGAATTAATCCAAAAATTCTTAAACAGAAATAAAGGAACTCTAGGCCATAAATTCACTACGTAAGGATCTAAACTCTCTAGGTTCCCAATTTGGAAATCTGCTCTTCTTTCCCTCTGGATAAATCTAGTTAAGAAATTTGTGTATGTATGTGTATTTGTGTGTGTTCATTATTTTATATGTATGTCAATTTTAGCTTATTGAGATAAAAATATCAGATAGATATTGTATTATTTTATTTCCATACCATAGCTTTTTTTTTTTTTTTACTCAATACTAATAAAACTATGTTGCTCACTGACAACATATGCAAAATTTGTATGTATTTAATTCTTTGAATCCATGAATATCTGGAGTAAATCAGTAGTGTATTATGTTTTTTCCTCATAGTAAAATGGACATAAACAGAGCTGTTATAGTGAACTAACTTTTTTTCTACTCAGTCATGTAAACTTGAAAGTAAGACAATAGAAGTTTCCCAAACTGAAATTAAAACAGAAAAATAATTTTTAAAAAAGTAGGTATCCAGACACTGTGAGACTTCAGAAGGTGTACCATATGTGTAATTATACTACTAGAAGGAAAAACAAAATATAACAAAGAAGTTGAATTATTTGATAAAGTTATGCCAAGAATGTTTTAAAATTGAGAGACAACAAGCCACAGATATAGAAAGTTCAGAGAACAGCAAGCAGTATAAAGACCAAAAAGTTCATATGTAGAATAGCATATTCAAACTAAATAAAACCAAAGAGAAAGAAATTCTTGAAAGAAGCCAAAGAAAAAATACAACTCCCCTAGAGACGAACAAGGATAAGATTTACAATGGACTTCTGCGGTATATGAAAAATATATTTCGCCATTGTCTCCAGTTTCTAGTAGACACCCCCTAAAGCCTCTGAAATGTCCTCAGTGATGGGAGTATCTTTTTATGCTAATGAGGTGACATATATATTATATATTCACACATATATGTGTGCATATTTGTATACTTGTATGAAGTGAAGTGAAAGTCACTTAGTCGTGTCTGACTCTTTGTGACCCCATGGACTATACAGTCCGTGGAATTCTCCAGGCCAGAATACTTAAGTGAGTAGCCTTTCCCTTCTCCAGGGGATCTTCCCAACCCTGGGATCAAACCCAGTCTCCCGCATTGCAGGCGGATTCTTTACCAGCTGAGTATACACATGTCTATGTAATTACATATGTATATTTTTTAACCAATCTTCTGTTAATTAAACACTTTATTCACATCTACTGTTTGCAACATGGAATTCATGAATATAATGAATGACAAGTGTTAATGAAGAATACATATATCTGAATAAACATAGGTTGTTAAATTATATACTTAGGAGTTTGTACATTTCTCCACCATTCATATGTTTTGAGAATCTTCTTTAGTAAGTTCTGCAGATAATTTATGATCAACACAAAATATCAAACTAATTATTGATACTATCAGGTGACAGTAAATAAGGTTACTTTTGATGCAAGGCTCCACAATGGGTTCAAATGACAAGTTCAAATAAAACTAAATGTGACTGTCTGGGAAAGGTGAATTTTACCTGTAAGATTTACTTTCAAAGTAGTCTGCCACAAGCTTTTCAAACTCACCCAAAAAGTAATTTTTAAGAGCAATCATATCAGAGTAGAAATAGGACATACTTTAGCAGTGTTTGCCAGACCACCTTCTCTGCTGCCATGCTTTTTGCATCCTCAATATTGGAGCCCCTAAACGTGTTTGTACTATATGATAAAGCCATTTATAAGAAGTGATCAACATAGGGACAAATAGACATCTGTCCACGCTGGACTGAACTCAAAATACATAAGTTACTACTTTGAGGTACCATGTGAAAGGAGCTGAGCAAGTTGATTAGAACAAAGAGAGTGAGTGTATTTTCTGAATCCTTAATAGGACTTTTCAGTTCATTACTCCAGACCCTACCTTCAGTTCATATCTGACTATGACAGTTCAGTCATATCTGACTCTTTGTGACCCCATGAATCACAGCACGCCAGGCCTCCCTGTCCATCACCATCTCCCGGAGTTCACTCAAACTTAGACCTGGCTAATCCCTATCTTCCAGTTCCATGATCACTGTAGACTGACTGTTTGTGTCCCCACAGAATTCATATGCTAAATTTTAATGCCCAAAGCAATGATATGTGCATGTGGAGCCTTGGGGAGATGATTAGGTCATGAAGCTGGAGCCCTTATGAAGGTGGTCCATGCCCTATAAAAAGACCCCATAATACTCTATTTTCCCTTCTACTATGTGCAATTATAGCAATAAGGTGACCATTTATGAACCAGAAAGTAGGGCCTCACCAGATACTCAATCTGTCAGAATGTTGATGTTGGACTTTGCAGCCTCTAAAACTGTGAGGAATAATTTTCTATTGTTTGCAAGCCTCCTGCAAAGTCTATGGTATTTGTTGCAAGTCTATGGTATTTGTATTGCAGCAGCCTTAATGTACTAAGAAAATGGATGATACAGCCCAGCATAACATAATAAATCCTTCCTTTACTGGTTTGTACAGTTCATGTTATTGATTTATTGCCAGTGTCTTGATTAATCTTCATGCTACATATTATTACTGTTCAAAATGTAATCCATGGTCAGGCACTTATCCATGAAGTATTTGTTTTTGTCAGTGATGACAAGGAGCATGCACCAGATTGTAAACCAGTTACTTCATTAAGCACAGTTTAGTTCAGCTGACTTAAAATATAGCAAAACTTTCTCAAAGAAGGAAGCAGTGAATTGATTTGTATTCCGACACAAAACTTCTTATCATCTTGCAAATCTATAAGAAACATCACATAAGGAAATTGAATTTAAAACTGTCCCACAAAGTAAAACCTAGGCCCAGATATTTACCTAATGAAGTCTACACAAAAAAAAAAAAAGAAAGAAAGAAAATAGTACCAATTCTTTCCAAATTCTTCCAGAAAAGAGAGAAAGAATACATCCAAACTCATTCTATGAGGTCAGCATTACCTTGATAATAAAAGTCAGACTAACATGTTATGAGAAAATAAAACTATATAGATTGTTGATTAGTATAGATGCAAAAATTCTCAACAAACCATTAGCAAAAATTCAGCAACACAGAAAAAGGATTATAAACCACAATGATCAAGTGATATTTCTCCCAGTTACACAGGCCCATTTAAGATCCAAAATAACAATGTATATGTGTGTTGTGTGTGTGTTAGTCGCTCAATTGTGTCTGACTCTTTGCGACCCCATGACCACAGCCCACCAGGTTCCTCCATCCATGGAATTCTCCAGGCAAGAGTACTGGAGTGGGTTGCCATTTCCTTCTCCAGGGAACAATGTGTGTAATACCGCCATATTGACAGAATAAAGAGCAAAACCCCGTATACATTTCAATAAATGTAGAAAATATTCAACAGAATTCTGGACCCATTTATGATAAACTCACAGAAAACTAGAAACAGAATAGAATTTTCTCAGCCTTATAAAGGGCATCTATTAAAAAGTTAAGGTAATATAATATTTGATGATGGTAAATGAGCTAATGTTTTCCCCTTGACACTGGGAAGGAACAAAGCTTGGAGGTACCCTCTCACCATTTTAATCAACATTGTGCCAGGATTTCTAGTCAGCACAATGAGTCAAGAAAAAGAAATTAAAAAATGCATCTAGATTGTAAAGGAAGTAATGCTGTTTTTATTCAAGGATGACATGATCTTTTATGCAGGAAACCTTAAAAGGATCTGTGTAAACTTTCCTCTGAATCACACAGAAACACAGCATCTGCAACTACCAAAAATATAAATTTAGCAAGTTTGTAGGAAGGTCAGTATACAAACTAATTATAATTCATTTACTTAGAGTAACATTATAAGTTACTACTGATGACATTGTTCAAAATAGTTTTTCCAAGCAAGATGTAAAAATTAACTGGTCATTCTGTCATCTACTATTTCCAAAGAAATTTCATATGGTATATTTGGGGATATTCTGCAATCATGAAGTTTAAGCCATGCATATAGTATGCTAGTTTTGTTTGTACAACTTTTATAAAATTACATTTTTTTGCCATAAGTAATATAGTAGCTAAAGAAATAAAAACAAAATAAAGGATAAGTTATTATTTCAAGTATAGTAATAGTATTTACCATTAACTATAATTTTAGAAGGTCCTGCTGAAATTTTCACTTTGGTCTATAAAAAAAGTTTATAATTTTTATATTTTGAGAGCTAGCAGTTTTATTTTTGTTATTATTAGAGCATCTAGAATCAATGTAGGGGTTATAAGGAAGATATTTGGGGATGAATTATTTTCTGCCACCATACATACCTATCCAGTGTCAGAAACCTTCATGGGCATAATTTGGCTCAGCAACTTTATGCAAGAATCAGCCTTTATTTGGAGAGAATACAGCCCAATTTCCTCTATTGCTGAGGAAAATTTTACCCAATAATGAATCAAATAAAATTGCATATCTTTGAATCTGGTGCAAACAAAATGTTAAAATAATGTAATAATTCTATATTAAGTAAGTTTTAAATTAAAAGGGAAAGATAACTCATAAAGATAATATTTTAAATTGTATCTAATAAATTTTGCAAATGATAATACTTTTGGATAAGTGAGAGTTCTATCGATTCCATTAATTCAATATTTAATTAACTGTTGCTGATTTTCTAGGATATTCTAGGCATTGAATTAGTGCTTGGGATACAGAAATGAAGAAGATAGAGTTTTTGCAATTAGAGCATTCTCAATCCATGTGAAAAGTTATGAAAGAAAATCTGTACCTATAATGCCATACAATAAATACTGTACTATATGAATGAATTAAACATGACTGGAGCAAAAGTAATATTTAATATCCTTGGACAGAATATCCAGGAAGTTCTAGCAATAATTAAGCATTAAGAAAGCAATAGGTAGGTATATGCAGAGAAAGACTATTTGCAGGGAGCAAAATTCAGAAAGTTGAGTAAATAACCACACTCCCTCCAACCCTTTAAATGAGGCTCACCTATACACCCATTGGCTCAAAATGCTGATTTACAGAAACCAACTCATTTTTATAGTCATCAAATTATGCCTTACTTATGTATTTCAGGTGGTTCCTGCTGCTATACTCTTCTTGTCTGTGGCCTCTTCCTCAATCTCACTTCTGGCTGAGGTATGTAAATTATTCAATAATTTGCTTTCCTCATACTACTCACCTTGTCTAAAGAAATTTGGCTCCTGAAGACCCAAACCCTAACATTTAACACTCTTCCAAAGTTTGTCTCAGTTCCCCTGTAAGAAAAGTGGTGGTTGAAGGAATGGGCATGGGAGAGTAGAGGACACTTAGGGAATTACAGGCAAGGCAGGATATTTGACTGGAAAAATAAAGGAATGAGGGGCTATACCAGGAGGTGAAGTGGGTAAGAGAGATCAAAAAAAGATATCAGAAGTCATTTAGTTCATTATATGGAGTTTGAACTTAATTCTAAATGAAATGTGACTGGGTTAAAGAAAAAGAAAATACATATGTCATGCTGAGGAATATGATATTTGGACTTGTGTTTCTGGAAGATCACATGTTGGATACTCATGGAGAAGTATTAAGGGAGGAAGAATATATTGCAGTAGATAGAGAAAGATGATATAAGAAAGTAAATTGAAGAATTAGCATTGAGATTGAGAAAAGAAACTAGAATTTAGTGTTAATCTCAATTTCTAGAGAATTATCACTGGGATTCACCTTTTTTCTCCTCTCATCGTGTTTCCTATTTTTCTACCCATTACCATACTTGAGATTCAAGGATGGCCTAACAATGGTGGCCACATACAAATGTGAATTCTTGGCTAAAAATTCTGCTTCTGGCTTTTACTCCATATGTCACCTAGCTATACCCTGACCTGGGCAATATAGAACCCCAAGAATGCCTTTCAACATTTCTCCCTTAGTCTAGGGTGAAGTGAAAGTGTTAGTCACTCAGTCATGTCTGACTCTGTGGGACTCCATGGACTGTAGCCCACCAGGCTCCTCTGTCCAAGGGATTCTCTAGGCAAGAATACTAGAGTGGGTAGCCATTCCCTTCTCCAGGGGATCTCCCCCAACCCAGGGATCGAAACTGGGTCTCCATTGCAGGCAGATTCTTTACCGTCTGAGCCACCATCATCCTCAATATTCCCAATCTGTATTTCATATCCACAGCTACAATTGAATCACATCCCTTGAACTTATTTTCCTCTACACACATGCCTTGGTTTCCATATTTCTAGCATTTGTGATCCTTAGAATTTACTTTCCTCTACACACCTGCCTTTGAACTGTGATGTTGGAAAAGAGTCTTGAGAGTCCCTTGGACTGCAAGGAGATCCAACCAGTCCATCCTAAAGGAGATCATTCCTGAATATGCATTGGGAAGACTGATGCCAAAGCTGAAACTCCAATACTTTGGCCACCAGATACGAAGAACTGATTCACAGGAAAAGACACTGATGCTGAGAAAGATGAAGGCAGTAGGGGAAGGGACGACAGATGATGAGATGGTTGGGTGACATCACCGACTCAATGGACATGAGTTTGAGCAAGTTATGGGAGTTGGTGATAGACAGGGAAGCCTGGGGTGCTGCAGTCCATGCAGTTGCAAAGGGTCGGACGTGACTGAGTGACTGAACTGAGCTGACACACCTGTCTTGGTTTCCATATTTCAAGGATTGGTGAACATAACTTATTACTGATATTTTGCTCTATTTTGTTTCTCCATTTGTTTCACTAAAACTTGAGTAATACCTTTAGGAAGAATATTTTGGAAGCAAATCCAGAATCCCCTGGTTTCTTTTATGTCTAGAGAGATTTATGTTTTATTTTCACACTAAGTTTAACAGAGTTTGGAATTCTAGGTTCAAAATTTTTTTCCCTTAGAAATTAGAAGATATCCACTTGATACTCTAGTATGCATCTGTGGCTGATGCCTATCTAAACTGTTCAGTTCAGTTCAATTGCTCAATCATGTCCAACTCTTTGTGACCCCATGAACCGCAGCACACCAGGTCTCCCTGTCCATCACCAACTCCCAGAGTCCACCCAAACCCATGTCCATTGACTCGGTGATGCCATCCAACCATCTCATCCTCTGTCATCCCCTTCTCCTCCTGCCCTCAATCCCTCCCAGCATCAGGGGGTTTTCAAGTGAGTCAGCTCTTGGCATCAGGTGGCCAAAGTATTGGAGTTTCAGCTTCAACATCAGTCCCTCCAATGAACACCCAGGACTGATCTCCTTTAGGATGGACTGGTTGGATTCCTTGCTGTCCAAGGGACTCTCAAGAGTCTTCTCCAACACCACAGTTCAAAAGCATCAATTCTTCAGCACTCAGCTTTCTTTATAGTCCAACTCTCACATATGTACATGACTACTGGGAAAACCATAGCCTTGACTAGACAGACCTTTGTTGGCAAAGTAATGTCTCTGCTTTTTAATATGCTGTCTAGGATCATAACTTTCCTTCCAAAGAGCAAGCATCTTTTAATTTCATGGCTGCAATCACCATCTGCAGTGATTTTGGAGCCCAACAAAATAAAGTCAGCCAGTTTCCACTGTTTCCCCATCTATTTGCCATGAAGTGATGGGACCGGATGCCATGATTAGTTTTCTGAATATTGAGCTTTAAGCCAACTTTTTTATCTCTTCTTTCATTTTCATCAGAGGCTCTTTAGTTCTTCTTCACTTTCTGCCATAAGGGTGGTTTCATCTGCATATCTGAGGTTATTGATATTTCTCCCAGCAATCTTGATTCCAGCTTGTGCTTCCTCCAGCACAGCGTTTTTCATGATGCATATAAGTTAAATAAGCAGGGTGACAATAAACAGCCTTGATGTACTCCTTTTCCTATTTGGAACCAGTCTGCTGTTCCATGTCCAGTTCTAACTGCTGCTTCCTGACCTGTATACAGGTTCCTCAAGAGGCAGGTCAGGTGGTCTGGTACTCCCATCTCTTTCAGAATTTTCCACACTTTATTGTGATCCACACAGTCAAAGGCTTTGGCATAGTCAGTAAAGCAGAAACAGATTTTTTTTTGGAAATCTCTTGCTTTTTTGATGATTCAGCAGATGTTGTCAATTTGATCTCTGGTTCTTCTGCCTTTCCTAAAACCAGCTTGAACATCTGGAAGTTCATGGTTCATGTACTGCTAAAGCCTGGTTTGGAGAATTTTAAGCATTACTTTACTAGCGTGTGAGATGAGTGCAATTGTGCAGTATTTTGAGCATTCTTTGGCATTGCCTTTATTTGTAATTGTAATGAAAACTAACTTTTTCCAGTCCTGTGGCCACTGCTAAGTTTTCCAAATTTGCTGACATATTGAATGCAGCACTTTGACAGCATCATCTTTTAGAATTTGAAATAGCTCAACTGGAATTCCATGGCCTAGCTTTGTTTGTAGTGATGCTTCCTAAGGCCCACCTGACTTCACATTCCAGGATGTCTGGCTCTACGTGAGTGGGAGTGATCACACCTTCATGATTATCTGGGTTGTGGAGATCTTTTTTGTACAGTTCTTCTGTGTATTCTTGCCACCTCTTCTTAATATCTTCTGCTTCTGTTAGGTCCATACCATTTCTGTCCTTTATCGAGCCCATCTTTGCATGAAATGTTCCCTTGGTATCACTAATTTTCTTGAAGAAATCTCTAGTCTTTCCCATTCTGTTGTTTTCCTCTATTTCTTTGCATTGATCACTCAGGAAGTCTTTCTTATCTCTCTTTGCTATTCTTTGGAACTCTGCATTCAGATGTTTGTATCTTTCCTTTTCTCCTTTGCTTTTTGCTTCCCTTCTTTTCACAACTATTTGTAAGACCTCCTCAGACAGCCATTTTGCTTGTTTGCATTTCTTTTCCATGGGGATGGTCTTGATCCCTGTCTCCTGTACAATGTCACGAACTTCAGTCCATAGTTCACCAGGCACTCTGTCTATCAGATCTAATCCCTTAAATGTATTTCTCACTTCCACTGTATAATCATAAAGGATTCAATTTAGGTCATATCTGAATGGTTTAGTGTTTTCCCCACTTTCTTCAATTTCAGTCTGAATTGGCAATAAGGAGCTCATGATCTGAGCTACAGTCAGTTCCCAGTCTTGTTTCTTCTGACTGTATAGAGCTTCTCCATCTTTGGCTGCAAAGGATATAATCAATCTGATTTCGATGTTGACCATCTGTTGATGTCCACGTGTAGAGTCTTCTCTTGTGTTGCCAGAAGAGGGTGTTGCTATAACCAGTGTGTTCTCTTTGCAGAACTCTGTTAGCCTTTGTGCTGCTTCATTCTGTACTCCCAGGCCAAATTTGCCTGTTACTCCAGGTGTTTCTTGATCCTACTTTTTCATTCCAGTCCTCAGTAATGAAAAGTTCCCTATAATCTAAACTGTACTCTGTATATATATATACTATTTTCTTTTCCTGATGGATAATTTTATGGTTCTAAAGTTTATGGTTCTAAATTGTAGCTCGATCGATAAAGAATCTGCCTGTTCTACAGGCGAGCTGGGTGCAATTCCTGGGTCAGGAAGATCCCCTGAAGAAGATAATGGCTACCCACTCCAGAATTCTTGCCTGGAGAATCCTGTGAACAGAAGAGCCTGGCAGGCTACAGTCCATGGGGTCACAAGAGTCATACATGACTTAGCAAATAAACCACCACCAAATTTTACTTGGATTAATGTAGATGGAAATCTTTATAAGTATTAATCTTATCTGATTTTCTGTGTAGATTTTTAATTCAAAGGTTCATGTCTTTTACTAGCTTAAATTTTTTTTTAAATTTTATATATTTTGTCTCTTTTCCTTTGTGCTTGTTAATTTTATAACTCTGTGGCTTCCATTAAATTAATTTGAAATCTATAGAAATATCTATGTTACCTTTCCCCCATACATTTCATCTTATTCTTTTGCAAATATTTTGAAAGAATTCCTCAGTTTATTCTTAGTGAATGCAGTGTTGCTCAGTCGTGTCTGACTCTTTGCAACTCCATGGAATTCTCCAGGCCAGAATACTGGAGTGGGTAGCCTTTCCCTTCACCAGGGGATCTTTCCAACCCAGGGATTGAACCTAGGTCTCTTACAGTGCAGGTGGATTCTTTACCAGCTGAGCCAAAAGGGAAGCCCAGGAATACTGGAGTGGGTACTCTATCCCTTCTCCAAGGGATCTTCCCGACCCAGGAATCAAACCGGAGTCTCCTGCATTGCAGGCAGAGTCTTTTAACAATTGAGCTGTCAGGGAAGCTCAGCTTATTCTTAGGTATTATTAAATAACTTTCAGTGTGAAGAATGCAAATAATCCAAGTTTAGAAGTCATCTATAAATGTTAAATCCTTAACTTTAAAATTATCATATTTGTTGTAGTATTCCTGGTCACAGTCAACAGAATATAATTTCACTGCCATAGGGGATAAGGGGATAAGGTGCTGCTGCTGCTGCTGCTGCTGAGTCGCTTCAGTCGTGTCCGACTCTATGCGACCCCAGAGACAGCAGCCTACCAGGCTCCCCCATCCCTGGGATTCTCCAGGCAAGAACATGGGAGTGGGTTGCCATTTCCTTCTCCAATGCATGAAAGTGAAAAGTGAAAGTGAAGTCGCTCAGTCGTGTCCAACTCCCAGCGACCCCATGGACTGCAACCCACCAGGCTCCTCCATCCATGGGATTTGCCAGGCAAGAGTACTGGAGTGGGGTGCCATCGCCTTCTCCAGGGATAAGGTATAGTGCTATGTTAATGACCTGTATATGGTGGCTCACATGGTAAGGAATCTTCCTGCAATACAGGAGACCTGGGTTCAGTCCCTGAGTTGGGAAAATCTCCAGGAGAAAGGAATGGCTACCCACTCTAGTATTCTTGCCTGGGGAATTCCATGGGCAGAGGAGTCTGGTGGGCTACAGTCCATGGGGTCACAGAGTCGGACATGACTAGTGACTATCACTTTCACTTTCATACTTTATAAGAAAGTATGAATTTCTCGTTAAATTAATACATGTCCCTTTTTCCCTCCAGATAAACCAAGGCTTAATCATTTCTGTATCATGTTTATTTTCTTGTAGTTATATAGTTCATTAGGAATATATTACATCTTTCAAATGTTCTTTTTGCATGTTATAAAATGTGATATGGTATTATATATAAGATCCCCAAAATCTAGTTGATTTTGTTTTGAAATATTAAATATCTTTGAAACAAAATACAGTGCACTGGAAAACTTACCTTTGCCAAAACTAAGAAACATTAGACACCATGCAAAATCAATTAAACTGTGTACAGTCCTATGAAATAAATATATTATAAGTGCAAACGAGAAATTGCTTTCCTTAGTGATAAGCACAATACACAATGATTATAAGACATCCTAGACTAAAAACTTGCTTTAATGAAGTAGAAATAATGAAATTAAAGCACATATTTTAGTGGATAAATAAATTGTTTATTCCAGACCAAACACTTTTATGGCTCTAGGAAATCCCAAGAGTTTTTCAGACTTAGTAGTAGAATCAAAGTATTTTCAGAACAGCATAGCATTTTTGTATGAACTGTCATATATAAATGTGTTTTTCATTAAAAAAATCAGAAGTTCCTATATGTAAGCTGCTTAAGAGGTGGACATTATAATCTTTAGCAAAGTGAATTTACTGCTTCATGTCTCTGAAAAGAAAATAATTATTTTAAAGCATTATCAAGTAATATCAGATGAAAGAAAAGAGTCCTATTCAGATTCCAGCTACAGAGGCAATTTACTTACTCTACATCGTATTTTACAAAAGTCTCTAATATCAACATCCATTAGGACATGATAGGAGTAACTTTCACTGTTAGTCACTCAGTCATGTCTGACTCTTTATGACCCCATTAACTGTAGCCTGCCAGGCTCCTCTGTCCAAGGAGACAAGAATTCTGGAGAAAGTAGCCATTGCCTCCTCCAGGGGATCTTCCCAACACAGGGACTGAACGCAGGTCTCCTGCCTTAGCAGACAGATTCTTTACCATCTGAGCCTCCAGGGAAGCCCTCTTTATCATTATCTAAAAGTCTCCAAGTTTGGCACAGTTTATGCATTTGATATAGAATGTAAAAAAAAGAGAAGAGTCAGGATTCCAAGATATCTTCCTTTTTTAAAAAAGTTTTTACATGACCATCTAGAAGTCTGTGTTTACCATTTACTGAGGTTAGGTATTCTTTAGGGGAGAAGGATTCCTGGTAGGATGGCGAGAATTGTATTAAGGAATGCTGGACATGAATTGGTTGCATTCTTTACTACAAACACCCTGACATCAGCTTTTGCCAAAAAACAGTTATTTGCCTAAAGGATGCATCTCTCTTACGGGAAAGGTTTGATAGATTTTCCTAACAAATCTGGAAATGAAGATAATTCAAAATATCTGTTTTCTAGGGAACTCTTTATTTTCAGTTGTTGTTGTTGTTTAGTTGCTAAGTTGTGTTCGACTCTTTTGTGACCTTGTGAACTGTAGCCTGTCAGGCTCCTCTGTCCATGAGCTTTCCCAGGCAAGAATACTGGAGTAGGTCACCATTTCCTTCTCCAGGGATCTTCCCAACTCAGGGATCAAACCCAAGGCTCCTGCTTGGCAGGCAAACTCTTTACCACTGTGCCACCCGGGAAGCCCATGACTGGTCCTTATCACTCACCTATATGCCAGTTTCCTGTTTTCCATGATCAAGAGTTCTTGATTCACTTTTGTATGAATTTAGTGCCACACAATATAACTTCGATATTTGGACTGTAAAATAAAGTTTAAAAAATCAAGCTGTATACACTTTGCTTTATACATTTATACTGATTTTACTCTGGGTTTTTTGCTCATGAATGGATACATTTGAAGAAAGGACCAGAAAATCCAGTTAAAATGAATAAACCAAAAAAAAAAAAAAAAAGAATAAACCATTTTTAAAACTAGTAGTACAATACTACTGAGGTGGTAAAAAATTGGGCTGATTCCAGGGCTTAGCCTGGAGAAATAGGGCTAAACCTAAAGACATTGTGGGCCTTAGGAATATAATGGAA
The DNA here is from genome assembly GCF_027580195.1 of Bos mutus. Classification (NCBI taxonomy): domain Eukaryota; kingdom Metazoa; phylum Chordata; class Mammalia; order Artiodactyla; family Bovidae; genus Bos; species Bos mutus. Next base: position 127,555,471 of record NC_091618.1, read on the forward strand.
AGTCTGGTCTTAAGCAATGAAAGAAAATAGCAGCCCACCAGAACTCTGTACCCTGTAAAAATATCACTCCACATGGAGGTAAATGAAGACCATTTCATAAAAACAAAATCAGAAGAATTCCTCTACAGCAAAATTCTTCAAAATATATATATATATATATATATATATATACACACACTAACAAGGAGATTTTTAGGAGAGAGGAAAATGATTTCAATAAGAAACACCAAATTTCTGGAAGGAAAAAAAAAGTATCAAAAAGTGAATAAATAGAAAAGACTAATGACTATACAAAAGAAAGTATATATCTGGTTTGAAATATATAGAAATCAACACATAATAAGAATAATATAAAAGATGAGGTGGTAAATGGAGTTAACACTTTCCAAAGTATTCTAACATTTACAAGAAATTGGTAAAACAATTTGTATTTTACTGAATTTAAACTGCTATGTGCTTTTAGCAAGAGCAGAAAGTTGATCAGAAAAATTGATTTTAAAAAGGCTGCAAGAGATAAAAGTAAGTTGTATCAGTCAGGATCTAGTCACAAAACATAACCCATACCATTAATTTTAATGCAGATTTATCATGGGAAATAGATGGGGAAACAGTGGAAACAGTGTCAGACTTTATTTTTTGGGCTCCAAAATCACTGCAGATGGTGACTGCAGCCATGAAATTAAAAGATGCTTACTCCTTGGAAGGAAAGTTATGACCAACTTAGATAGTATATTCAAAAGCAGAGACATTACTTTGCCAACAAAGGTCCGTCTAGTCAAGGCTATGGTTTTTCCTGTGGTCACGTATGGATGTGAGAGTTGGACTGTGACGAAAGGTGACCGCCGAAGAATTGATGCTTTTGAACTGTGGTGTTGGAGAAGACTCTTGAGAGACCCTTGGACTGCAAGGAGATCCAACCAGTCCATTCTGAAGGAGATCAGCCCTGGGATTTCTTTGGAAGGAATGATGCTAAAGCTGAAACTCCAGTACTTTGGCCACCTCATGCAAAGAGTTGACTCATTGGAAAAGACTCTGGATGCTGGTAGCGATTGGGGGCAGGAGGAGAAGGGGACGACAGAGGATGAGATGGCTGGATGGCATCACTGACTCGATGGACGTGAGTCTGAGTGAACGCCGGGAGTTGGTGATGGACAGGGAGGCCTGGCGTGCTGCAATTCATGGGGTCACAAAGAGTCAGACACGACTGAGTGACTGAACTGAACTGAGCACACACACATATATATATATTTATTTATAGAGAGAGAGACAGAAAGAGAAATAGAGATTTATTATGGGAAGTTGGTTCACATGATTATAAAATGCTGAGAAATCTGTTATCTGCAAGCTGGAAACCCAGGGGAACCATTGGCAGTCCTAGTCCCAGAACAAAGGCTTCAGGACGGGAGCAACTTCTTCTACTAGTGTAAGTTCCAACTGAGTACAGGAGACTGATAGCATAGCTTCAAAAGAGTAAATCCACGCCCCACCCCACCCCCAACCCCAGACTGTGAAGAGATTAGGTGAGGCTCACTCACACTGGGGACAGCAATCTGCTTTACTCAGTCTAGCAATTTGAATATCATCTCATTCAGAACACAGACACACTCAGATTAATACTTAATCAAATATCTGGTCATCTGTGGCCTAATAAAGTTGGCACATAAGATTAACCATTACAAAAGAAATATTCTCATTCTTCTTTTAGAATTTTCACAAAGGATCTCCTAGCTTGTAAATGCTGAGCAGACATTGACATATCTGTAGTTTCTATACATTAACCTGTACCGGTGCTTATCAAATTAGTTGTTTGGTAAAATTTTTCAAACATATCGATGAATAATATTTTTCTCTCCTTAGATTTATTTCATTTTGCTAAGTCTCAACACAGAGGGGCTAATTCAGATAAACTATTAGGACTGCTGAGATATCTATCTCCCTGGCTTTGCAATCCGATAGTCTTTTATCAATACATGTTAGTCTTGAGTAGTGGCTAAATTACTTTTATGGACAACTTTTATGAAAAATAAAGAATTTAAATTCCATCAAATGTTTAATTTCAGCAAAATTATTATAAATTTTTTCAAAGTTCTGGAACTCTCCATCACAGTTGTACCTTTTTATAATAAAGACATATTTTGTTTATATGTTATAATGTTAGTATCATCTTCACTACCAAAATAAGTGGCTTCAACAAAACATATTTTTTAGTTTCACACAGAGTGTTAGGATGTTACAGTAGCAAAGAATTAGAAGAAAATAAATTGTAATGACCTTAGACCTATCACAACTTGCAATTGACTCACTCTTCCTACCAGCTATATAGGAGCTATCAGCAACCACTTTACCTGTAAACAGAAGGTTGAAATAAATCACATGCTATTAAAAGTGTCCATGAATTCCATTTGAATAGGATTGTTGTATATATTCTATTCAAAACTAATTTATTATAATTATAAATAAAAATAATCTATTGTCCTTGAACACCTACAATAAAATGCCTTTTTTGTAGTTAGGCATTAAAGTCTCATTAGTTATTATTAAATGTGCCATACATCACACCACTAAGCAAGTGTCAAGTATAATGGAATAGTTATTTTTCTTCCAAAGTTCTTTTTTTTTTTTGCCATTATTGTTACTAATAAACATTTTGTTAAAAAATGGCTATTACTTTTGTAGGACAGTAGCATTTCAGATAAATTTGTCAAGGTTCCCGAAAATGAAAAAAAGAATGCATAAAATAAAATAGTAATTCCTTTTATGCTGTTCAGATGTGTTGAATAGCTGAAATGAGTAGGAATACCTAGCAATCATTTCCTAATTCAGTTAATAGTTACGTCTTATTTGTTTCTTTCCTCTAGTTATGCAAGGCTAGCACATTTCTTTTTCTAGTGTAGTCTTAGGCTACATTTGCATTTCCCATCACTCTAAGATTGAATGGAGACCATTGGAAGAATAGGTTTTCCTTTCGCAGACATATGAAAGAGGTAGAGATTTGATCTAGCATCTGAAAAAAATTGACTTCTAAATAGTCAATGTCTTTTAGAACGAGGAAAACTTATTCTGCTATGCAACCAGAAATAACGTCTTAGGTCACATTACAAGTATTTAATATTCTGACTAAAATTTAATAATATCAAAGACTTCTGAAAGTGACATTCTATCAGTAATAATGGCTTATATTTAAATGTCAGACTCCAAATTAACTATTTTATTATAAAATAGAGAATAAATCTAGCATGCAGGAAAAGATTTAGATCTTATTTCTGGAGCTGATCTGGAATGGAATATCTACAGGGTGATCATATGTCCTATTTTTCTTGGAGCATTTCAGGTTAATTTTGATGTCCAAATGCAAAGGGACATGAATTTGAGCAAACTCCGGGAGATAGTGAAGCCTGGCATGCTACAGTGCATGAGGTCTCAAAGGGTCAGATAGCACTAAACAATAATAGTGTAAATGCTAAGTGTGCCCTCTCACAAAGTACGGCTTCCCAGGTGGCTCAGTGGTAACGAATCCACCTGCCAATGCAGAAGATACTGGAGACAAGTGTTCAATCCCTGAGACGAGAAGATCCCCTGGAGGAGGAAGTGGCAACCCACTCCAGTGTTCTTGCCTGGTAAATCCCATGGACAGAGAAGCCTGGTGGGCTACAGTTCATGGGGCCACAAAGAGGCAGATATGACTGAGTAACTGAGCATGCACTCACAAAGTTGTGCTAAGGACACATACCCTCATATCCTCTCTCTCCCTCCTCTATGTCTCAAGGAATTTTCGATAATCAACAACCCTGGGAGATGTTCTCTTCAGTGAAAAGTAACCCCATCACAAAGTTTTGGGACATCATGTGTGTTTAATGCCCCTCCTAAGTGCTCTTATAGAAAACAGCACTCTTCTGTAACTTATTAACAGATGACTACAGTGACCTGTACTGACTTGTAGAAGTTCACTTACTTCTCTTCTACAATAAAATCTGATCCTGTAATGGCATCAGGAATGCTACTAAATATTGTACTACAAGCATCTGGCACAATGACTGCTATAGAAGATCTGAATGAAAGTTTTATGAAAATGTTATCAGGAATAAATTTTAGTTGAGATTAAACATGTAATTGATTTTTTCTTTGCTTCATTCTTATATGGGTTACCAAGCCTGTTTGCTGGCTATTGATTCTCTTCAAGTAAATCTTTGCCTCCTGCTCAAGAAGAGTCAATTGGCTTTGAAATGTTTGTGCTATTTGTTTACTCTGTATTGTTAGATAAGTTGTTGAGGTCTCTTTGAAGTAATGACTTTCAAAGCAGGTTTCTAAACATGCATAAATATTTAACCATTCTTCATTTCTTCAAAACATTCACCTAACTTAAATACTCTATACCTTAAAATGGGAAAAATAAAAATGGCTTAGAAATATTCATTCATTACTTCCATGTGCCAAGGATGATTATTACAATGTGCATTTGAAATTAGATTTATTCCTTTTACATTTAAAAGAAAGCTTTGCTTACTACTATCTGCTGCACAATTATGACCTCAAATAATTTCAGGCAGAAATTTACTCAGTGATATTATATAAACAAGCAAAACTTTTCTATGGAAAATGTCTTCAAAACACATTCAAGATTATGATACTTTTAGCTCAATGTTCTTATAAAACATTCAAAACGGAATGTTTAGAAACAGAAAATAGCATCTTATTGAATAAAAAAAAACAACATGTATATGGTTTAAAGAGTAAGGTAAAATATTTTTTTCTTTGTTGTATTAGCTTGAAACCCTGCAAAATAGCGAGGCTTTTCTGGGACATTACATGGATATCACAATGCTATTAGTTTCCTTTAGGTCTATAAAGCAAGCGCTAACTAATTTTGAAATAAAGCTTTAATACTACATGATTCACTGTCATCTTCTCAAAGTCAGTAAATCTTTTACGTGATACTTCATTATATTGTTGCACATAGGCGCTCAAGCTGTGTGTGTGTGTGTTTTTAATGCTTTGGTTCATTAAAAGGCTCTGGGTTCTCTCAATTTAAGTGACATTTCTGTTGCAGAAGTGAAAGCTGAAGCAGGTAGAAGAAAATTTTGACTACTGTCTTTAGTAAAAATCTGCACTGATGGTTAAAAACCTTGGACTGAGTATAAGTCCAAGTAAAAGTCTTTTTAAATTATTTCAGGGTGCTTCTTACACTTCAGTATAAGGAGACTCCCCATTAAAAATCTGAATTTTGCTTTCAGAAAATTTATCAACACTAGGCCAATTTTCATATAATGTACCTGGCCAGAGCTGAATATCAGCTGACCCTGCTAACTGGGCCACAGTCTCCCTGGGCCTACTTCAGTCATGCATGCTATGTACATTATGGAATGTGTAGGTGTGTGAGGTTGCTAGCTTTAGCCTTTGCTGAAAGTGCTGTGTTTCAGAAAGAAATGTTTACCTTGCAGGAATAGGCAGACATAGAGAAGGGTATAATTATTTCCCAAGCCTAGAAAAAAGACAGTGTCTTTTATTTCTGAGCATGGTGGGGGAGGGGAGATTGTGCCACTTGTTGATTATGTCCTGGGTGGGGTTATCAGATTTAACAAATAAAAACTCAGGATACTTTGTTAAATTTGAATTTTTTATAAGCAAAAAATATTTTAATATAAGATATACTATGTAATATTATCAACATAATTAAACTAAAAAAAAATGTTCAGTTTGTCTGAAATTCAAACTGAACTTGGTATACTATATTTTTCCTGATACTCCTAGTCCTAGGAGATTGTTAAGTTCAAGAGGAAAATGACTACATCATGCACCCAGGGAAGATGGACTTTCAGATCAGATCAGTCACTCAGTCGTGTCCGACTCTTTGCGACCCCATGAATCGCAGCATGCCAGGCCTCCCTGGCCATCACCAACTCCCGGAGTTCACTCAGACTCATGTCCATTGAGTCAGTGATGCCATCCAGCCATCTCATCCTCTGTTGTCCCCTTCTCCTCCTGCCCCCAATCCCTCCCAGCATCGGAGTCTTCTCCAATGAGTCAACTCTTTGCATGAGGTGGCCAAAGTACTGGAGTTTCAGCTTCAGCATCAGCATCATTCCCTCCAAAAAAATCCCAGAGCTGATCTCCTTCAGAATGGACTGGTTGGATCTCCTTGCAGTCCAAGGAACTCTCAAGAGTCTTCTCCAACACCACAGTTCAAAAGCATCAATTCTTCAGCACTCAGCCTTCTTCACAGTCCAACTCTCACATCCATACATGACCACTGGAAAAACCATAGCCTTGACTAGACAAACCTTTGTTGGCAAAGTAATGTCTCTGCTTTTGAATATGCTATCTAGGTTGGTCATAACTTTCCTTCCAAGGAGTAAGCGTCTTTTAATTTCATGGCTGCAGTCACCATCTGTAGTGATTTTGGAGCCCAAAAAATAAAATCTGACGCTGTTTCCACTGTTTCCCCATCTATTTACCATGAAGTGGTGGGACTGGATGCCATGATCTTCGTTTTCTGAATGTTGAGCTTTAAGCCAACATTTTCACTCTCCACTTTGACTTTCATCAAGAGGCTTTTGAGTTCCTCTTCACTTTCTGCCATAAGGGTGGTGTCATCTGCATATCTGAGGTTATTGATTTTTCTCCCGGCAATCTTGATTCCAGCTTGTGTTTCTTCCAGTCCAGCGTTTCTCATGATGTACTCTGCATAGAAGTTAAATAAACAAGGTGACAATTATACAGCCTTGACAAACTCCTTTTCCTATTTGGAAAGATGGACTTTAGGCACTTAGATTTCCTGTGTTAACAGAAGTCCCAAAAAGGATTGAATCACATATCTTCAAAGAAACATATAAACGTGAGAAATGAAGTTCTGATTAGTAACCATGATAATTTCAGTGAAAAAGAAAGGAACTTTCATATTTTCCAAGTGCTTCTCTAGAAAATAATCCTCTGCCCTGTCCGAGATAAAAGGGTTGGTTTTCCTTTTGCTTGCCCCAAATAGTGTGTTCCCATCAGATTGAAGTTGATGAAAGAAATAAACAAAGGGGAGATTTGTAACATACTTGAAATTAAAAGACACTTACTCCTTGGAAGGAAAGTTATGGCCAACCTAGACAGCATATTAAAAAGCAGAGACATTACTTTGCCAACAAAGGTCCGTCTAGTCAAGGCTATGGTTTTTCCAGTGGTCATGTATGGATGTGAGAGTTGGACTATAAAGAAAGCTGAGTACAGAAGAATTGATGCTTTTGAACTGTGGTGTTGGAGAAGACTCTTGAGAGTCCCTTGGACTGCAAGGAGATCCAACCAGTTCATCCTAAAGGAGATCAGTCCTGGGTGTTCATTGGAAGGACTGATGTTGAAGCTGAAACTCCAATACTTTGGCCACCTGATGCGAAGAGCTGACTCATTGGAAAAGACCTTGATGCTGGGAAAGATTGAGGGCAGGAGGAGAAGGGGACAACAGAAGATGAGGTGGTTGGATGGCATCACCAACTCAATGGACATGAGTTTGGGTGGACTCCAGGAGTTGGTGATGGACAGGGAGGCCTGGCATGCTGCGGTTCATGGGGTCACAAAGAGTTGGACGTGACTGAGCTACTGAACTGAACTGAACTGAATATATATACCAAGAAAGAAATCTGATGCATAGAATCTTATCCAAAGGAACCTTTTCACTGAAATTATCACAACTGCATTACCCTATCAATTCCATATTCTATTTAGTATTGAATTGTGACACTACCTATAGGTTTTATTTCAATATCTCAAACAAGTGAATACTTTACATCATATCCCCTCAATGAGTCACACAAGGACACTAACTTTGCCACTTAAAAATCTTATAGCAAACTTATGTGTTTATTCAAAATCAAACCTAACAAACTGGACAAATAAAATATAAAGCAAAGAAAATACATAAATAATGAATGTGTTGAAGTAAAGCAAAGAAATGCTACAAAGTCACACTTTATTATAGCCTAAAGCAAAGACTAGCTAGACTAGCTAGAAATCTTTAATCTTTTGTCAGTCATGGAAAAAACATCTAAAGCACCGTTGGGTGAGATGACACTTCTGTGTACACCATACTTCCTTGGAATCTACATCCTCAGTTAGGTGGAGAGTAGCTCCAAATACAGAATTATACACACTCAGGATACATTTAAATACCCATAGAATGGAATTTCATATACAGGTAAGGTGTTGACATATGTATAGGAAAGATGCATTTAAGGGTTTTTCAAGACCCTTAAGGACATAAACGGCTGATGAATTTCAGCTTTGCTTTGTAGAATAAATATGTTTTTGGGTAAATAATGCCTGAATTTTTATGTATTAAGTGGACTATTTTAAACTGAAAATTTTAAAGTACATACATATAACAGGAGCACATTACTTGAAAGGATCTGTAAAGCCAGTGATCAATCTTTTGAAAATATTTAGCCCTGCTGTGTTATATAGTATTTTCTTAATTCTAAGTTGTACCTTTTTTTTTTTTTTAACATTTCTGAAATTCAGTTGGTCTTTTTTTTGTTGTTGTTGTTTGGTGTATTAAATTTAGGGCTTATTTTAATATCAAGAAGCTGTGATTAAATTGATGGTGTATCTTTAGAAATGAATGCTTATTGCTATTTAGGAGGTAGGTAGTTTATATTTGCCTAAACTAAGTTGGCTTTTTAAAAAATCACAGAGCTATCAAGCCCTTGGTGAGGTTTATTGATCTTCAAAATCTTGAACACCTTTTAACAATTTTTTATTACAACAAGTCTGATACAATAAATTTCTGTATCTGAGCAGATTTTATTGTTATTTCCTAAAGGGATGGACTATTTATTGAGTGAGTCGCTGCCCCAGACTGGTCTGGGAGCCAGAATCCTAACATGGTATCTGACTGTCAGCTAGAGAACACAAAATCTGAAACCTCCATCAAATCAACATCATGGAAGTAGGAAAATTAAATTCTGATTCCATTCTTTTTTTTCAAATTTAGATCCATTTTTTACACATATCTTACCAGGAAATGATTAAGAATAGTCAGCCTAATATGACCTGTAAAACTTAAAAATTAACTGAAGCTAACATTTTTAAAGATTTGTTAATCTTGCACTATGGCTTTTATTATTCACTACCAGCTGTAAACTTTGAGTTTAGGCACTCTTGAAATTATCCATGCTAAGTATTCTGAAAGATGATATTTCTCCTAGGAATACTTCAGGGATAGGTTGTGGTGCCAGAGCACTTCCACATGTTGTAGGGAATATTGTTGCCACAAGTGATGTTGAAATTATAATGAAAGTGAAGATACTCTTCTCTGATGTTCAAATGCTATCTCAGTAACTCTAATAAAAATAGCAAAATGCTAGTCAAAAATAAAATCAAGCACATTTTAAAATTTTTGATTTTTTTTTTTAAGGAGAAGGAGGTGGCATTTGGAAATAGTACTGTTAATGTAGGCAAGTGAACTGTGAAGATTTAGGGACATGTTATTATGGATGTAAGTAGGAGTTTCCAACCATGGGCAGGCTGTATAAATACGGTGTTAAATGTAATTTTCTTTGAAAACAAAAGAGGGATTGAAGCTAGGCTGGAATCATCATGAAGTAAAGAATTCTGCTTACAGCTTGCACAGAGAGAGTTCACATTGTGTCCCTGTTTAATGAAATCAGTAGCCCCTTCTTCGTAAATTAAAGATAAGTCCCCACAGTCTACTAATGTTTAAAAAGAAGAGGAAGAACACCCTATCTTTTGAAAATGTAATTAGTCTTGCAGCATGTTTCTTTCAGTGTCTTGTCCCTAGAAACAAGAAATGAAATGGAAATGAAAGGGGAAAGCTGTTATACTCCATTGATCCAATTGGTAACAATTTGAAAGTAAGTTCTTAGCTAATTGAATTGGCCCCCAGCACCAAGTAAATTTACAACTGTGAAATTCCTTTACTAATTTCAAGTCTTTTTAAGTTTTACAGCCCCAAAGAGGTTTTAGAAAGTTAAAAAAGAATAAACATTTTTGAAAGATCATTATTTCACATTGGGATATATTTAAAAGTTCAACTATTAATACAGAGAGGTACTGAAATAAAAATCCAGAGGCTAGTTCTGAAGACCTCAAATTTACACAACTCAGAGAGCTTGAAAAATGTGGCTGTAAATGGAAGTTCTATAGCCATTAGACTATTTCTCAGAATAGTATTCCCACATGATACTCATGGGAAAAGATTGCATCATCAGAATAGTTTGGCCACTACTGTACACTTTATATACTTGATAGTACGGAAACTTGTTCATAATGTTTGTTTTGAACACAGTTTCTGCACATCTGTTTCATTCATATATTGTTGACTATACATACAATGTAATTCTAAGCATTAGTACATTTAATCAGTGCCTTCTTGGGGGTGGGGGGGAGGACAACAGTTTTTCTGGTTTTTCTTCGCCCTCAGTTGCAGATTCTTTTCATTCTCATTAGCTGGGTCATTGTCCTCTTCCTAATCTATAAAAATGGACCACTTCTCATCAGGTGAATTCAAAGAGTTCTATACACTAAATAACATCCATTAAAAATATAAAAACTACGTTTGTATAGCCAGTGACAAAAATTCTCCTATAATCAAGACTGGAATGTTTAATAGATATCTAAATATTATTATAGCTAAACTGAAGTATCATCAAGTCTCCAAAATCTGTTTTTCTCACCAAACCTATAGTCTTCCTAACCATAGTTTCTGCCATCACACTGCATGAAAATATTAAGGTTAAAATGGAGATCATTTTTGATTCAGCAAAATTTCTAAAAACCTATATGCAATTGATGAATTCAGAAAGTTGATTTCAGCTCTATAGTCAAAACACATCCTACATCTCATACTTCTAAAGAAGTCCTTTTTTTTTAATTTTTTTTTGCATTGATTGATTTTATTTTTAAACTTTACATAATTGTATTAGTTTTGCCAAATATCAAAATGAATCCACCACAGTTTATTACTTCATTCAGTCACTGCTTTCCTGAATGACTGCAACTAACTCTTACTGGTCTTTTTGCTTTCACTTTTACCCCAGTGCTATTTGTACAGAAGAGACCATGTAGGGCTTTTAAAATATAAATTGCATGTTACAATTACACTTTACTAACTCAATTACTTGAAGGCAATGTAGAGTGACCAAAAGTAGACAGAAAATCTGGAGAAGTCAACACCTGAAAGAAGAAAATATGATGAGTCACATGTATATGGCTTGTTGCCTGAAAGTATTCCCTTTAGCACAGTGTAGTTGGAAATGAAAGCTGCAATGATAAAAAGGAGATTTGCACCTTTAACTACTTATGTTAGGAAAAAAAAATGTTTTGAATATAGAAGCTAAGTTACAGTATATTAACAGCACCACCTCCCAGTATCCCGAACTATATATCACTATTTTGGATAAAAATCTGTCACATTTGGTTTATAATTCAAGAGCAGAAAAGCATTTAGAAAGTGCAAAATTAGCACTAGGCCTACTCCTTCTAGTTTAGATAGCTACTGTCCAGATGAAGAGCAAAAAGAAAGGGCATCCATGAAAAGAAACCTTGAAAATGTGTAAAGCACAGTGTGACCAGTGATTATTCACTTTTGAAGTTAATAATCCAAAATATTTGGTCATTCTCTGAAGTAATGGATTTAGTTTATTCTGTTTAAAGAGTAAACTGTAAAATATTTGGGGGACATATTCCTCGCAAAGACAAAAATACAGCTTTTTTTTGTCTGTGCTTCTAAATATAACCTATTTTCTAAAAATTTAGGTCATGCAAAATGGTTCCTCCACTACATAAATCTTTATGGTTGAATCTATGAGATTAATTGTATCTTTTGTTCTTGGGGAAAAAAAAGAGATGCTTTGGTTAAATATTATGAGAAGATAATTTCTAGCAGTACAAACTGGGTTTTAGTTTTTAAGGGAAGCCATTTATTTTGAAATTCAGGAGCCCTTCAAAGAAAAGCAGTACAGCAGAACTAACGATTTCTGGAAATAACACCTTATTTTAAAATTATTCATATGAACCTCTAGACATTTCATGGCTTTGGAGAGGACCATTTCAGGATAATGAGCTATGAAATAGCAAACATTTATCTCTACCTAGATTTGCAGATAGAAAAATTTCCCTTAGGCTCTTGATATCACTAGACCACTGCTAAGTAGGCAATATTTTAGAATAACTTTTTTTTAATCTTAGAAAAAAGTCCATAACTTAGTAATTTTAATATAAAAATATGGCATAGGGCCACAAGACCAGAAGGAGAGATCAGGCTGTTTTAAAGTATTCTGTTTTCATATTTGCATTTAAACCCACAGAAGACACAGAAAATCTAGCAAAGCAATCATCACTACCTCAAGTTCTGTGTCTGGTAAGCATTTTTCTTAGGCTTAAAAATTAATTGAACTTTAATTCTTATATATAAATATATATGTATATATTGATTTATTGTGAATGCACTGTTTAAAAGTTTCTTTTCAGAAGTAAGAAATTGAGACTGCTCTTTATTTTCTGCCATTAGTTAACTTCCATTTGCTGTTCATATGACAAAACCATAAATTCACTGACCATAAATTTTGTAACTTGATGTCATTAAGTAGATATTGTAGTAGATGGCTGTTTTATAATTAATTATGAGGATGCAAGTTAAAAAGACTAAAAAATAATAGTTCTTTAAACACATTAATTAGACATAATAAGGAAATCTGTGCTCCCTTTGATCTCCAGTTTTCACTGGTTTATTTATCTGTCTACACTGGTTCTCCATCTCCAAAATTTTATGTGCTTCACTCCTAAACGTGAGCACTGTGCTGAACAACAACAACAGAAAAGCTAAATTAGCTTAATTAAGCTAAATTAAGCATTCAGTGCCACAATTAGTGAAAAATCCTTTTACTAAATCTTTTTAGGAATTGATCGTCCCAATGTGGCTGCTATTACAATAAAGAACTCTTAAAACATAACACAATTTAAGTATGAAACATTTAGACAAAGGTAAGTTAACTATTTTGTTCAATATCACATTGAAATAGGAGACCAAAAGAGCTTTTGCTTAATCTCTCTCCATTATTATATAGTAGAACACCGATAATAGATATTCAGTAAATTTAAAACAAATCACTCTCCAAAACTTAAAGCACTTAATTTATTAACACTTTCATATATTTCACCTGTAAATGAAATGATTAAAAACTGGAAAAGTCAGATGCTGGTCTTTTCACTGACACTACTTATCCTAATTACTTAGAGTCTTCCATCCTTAATATTTTTTTTTCTTTTCTCCTTCTGTTCCTCCTCCTCCTTCCCTTCCCTTCCCTTCTTTAGGTTCATAGAATTGAATAGCATCAAACATTCTCATCAGACTCTGTTTTTATATTATTGTTTTGTCAGCATTGTCCATCCTATGTCTATTTCCATCCTCCCTTAGGTTCACACTAACATATTTGATATTTGCAAATAAGCACACAGAGTGCTTAAGCTTGTGCACTCTGGAGTCAGATAGCCAAGGTTTGAATTCTGGCTTCAACACATAAAAGCCATGTCAATGACCTTTCATGAACATGTAACCTTTTATGTTACTGATATTCCATACCAGTTTCTTCTTTTGCAACATGGGTATGCTGCTGCTGCTGCTGCTAAGTCGCTTCAGTTGTGTCCGACTCTGTGCAACCCCATAGACGGCAACATGGGTATAATAATATGTAATTATAGGTTGTTCTGAGCCTTATTTGCCTGAACGCATGCCTTCGCTTCAGTTGTGTCTGACTCCTTGTCACCTCGTGGACTGGAGCCCACCAGGCTCCACTGTCCATGCGATTCTCCAAGCAAGAATACTGGAGTGCATTGCCATGCCTTACTCTAGGGGATCTTCTTGACGCAGGGATCAAACTAGCATCTCTTATGTCTCCTGCATTGGCTGGTGGGTTCTTTACCACTAACGCCAATTGGGAAGCCCGTAAGTTATTTACAATTCTATGAATAAATAAGCGTGTACATATATGTATGTGTATATATATATACATATATATATATATATATACATATATATGTATATATATGGGCTTCCCTGGTGACTCAGATGGTGAAGAATTCGCCTGCAATGTGGGAGACCTAGGTTTGATACCTGGGTTGGGAAGATCCCCTGAAGGAGGGCATGGCAACCCATTCCAGTATTCTTACCTGGAGAATCCCCAAGGAGAGAGGACCCTGGTGGGCCTCAGTCCATGGGGCAAAGAGTAGGACAGGATTGAGCAGCTAAGCACATGATATACACATATACTTAAATGTACATGTATTTGTGTGTGTGTGTTCAGTTGCTCAGTCGTGTCTGACTCTTTGCCAACACTTTGGACTGTAGCCTGCCAGGCTCCTCTGTCCGCTGAATTTTTCAGGCAAGAATACTGGAGTGGGTTGCCATTTCTTCCTCCAGGGAATTGCCCCTACCCAAGAATCAAATCTGCATCTTCTGTGTCTCCTGCATTGCAGGCAGATTCTTTACTGCTGAGCCATTAGGGAGGCCCCATATACTTTTGTACTTGTGCCCAATACTTTAGCTGAAATGCTATATTCTTAAGTATAGGTATATGATTCCTTGAAAGTTATTTTCATAAAATGTTATTTTGTGCATTTTCTCACATTTTTCCTTTAACACTATACTTTTGAGACCTATAAATTCTGCTCTATATAACAGTAGGTCACTGATTGCCTCTGAGTGTTGAATATTAATTACATTTCATCTCATGGAGATTAACAGATACAATTAAACTAAGCATTGATTCATCCACATTTCCATATTGACTTCTATGAGAATGTATATATACCCAATAGTGTTTCTGCTCAGTCATAAAGCACACAACACTTGCTTTAAGCAGTCCTATTAGATCAAACTCTGGAATGGCTTATAACAATTTACTCTTCTCCCAGAAAGCTGTGAGGGTGTTTCCCCAAAGTTTCACCAGAACTTTTTATTGTGAGATGTCTTGCCATTCATAAATGTGGTAACTTAAACCTTCATTTAGGATGTATTTGTGTACATGATTTCATGAAAGGATTCATATTTATATTTCTTCATTAAATGAGCTCTTTCCTCCACCATAATTTCCCCAATGATTTGTCCTTAACAACTTTATTAAATAGTAAATTCCCATGATATTGTAATTAGATTTTGTTTGGGAAATGCATTGACTTTATGTTGAGAAGACTTGACATGCTTAAAAATAATTTAATCCAGAAAGATGTAATTTCTTTGACTTATTCAGACCTATAATATCATTCAAAATACATATAAAATGTCTGTATAAATATCTTTGCTAAGTAAAATCAGGATTCTTTATGGATTTTGTTCCTAAACAAGGAATATCTTATTTTATTTTTATGAAATCTTAGAAATAACATATAGAGAATAATAGAATTAACACTCAGCTACTTGTAACTTAGCTTTGTTATTTTAAACAATATATTTACCTAATATATTATTTTAGGCAATAAAATATTAGTTGTGGTACTCTTGGGCTTCTCTCCATCTCTTACCTTTTCTCCTTCTTTCACAGAAGTTAACTACTCTTACTTAAAAATTTGTCACTGTCATGCATGTGTTTATACATTTACTACATGTTAGTGCTAATTTTTAAAGTTTTTAAAACAAAGAAAATAATATACTGTTATCAATAGCAGGAAAACCTTATGACTGATTACTTTCTAAACGGGGCATGTGTTTTGACTTCATGCACATATTAAAACTATGTTTCAAAAACCTGAAGTACACTAATTCTAATGTTTGACGTTGTATATTTGAAAGTGAAATAGACAAGGTTTAGATATGTGTGAAGAGGCTCTTATTTTCTTAGATCATGGATTTTCAGGAAATTTGGAAGATGCGCAAATCCATAGGGGAAAAAGTCAAAGCAAAATGCAGTTCAATTTGGTCTTTGATCTTCACCAAATACTTCAATAGATGAGCACTGTAAACCTCCTGTAGCTATTCTGAGGTAACAATTTACTGTAGTGTGCTGACACTGAAAATAAAATATTTAAATATGCTGTTTCCTAATTTTTACTTTATTGTAGCTCATACCTTTGTAAAAGGAGACATATAATTTTTAATTTAAAATTTTCAAGGTATGGCTTATAATATTCTACATGATACAATTTTCTCTACTTTGTTGATATTTTATTTTTCTTCTACTTGATTCCTACCTGTCATACATCTATATTATCCTTTATATACTCTCACTTAATTTATTTTTCTCTGATTCTTGAGAAGTTTTCTTGGTCTTCTAGCTTACTCGGAGAAGGCAATGGCACCCCACTCCAGTACTCTTGCCTGGAAAATCCCATGGATGGAGGAGCCTGGTAAGCTGCAGTCCATGGGGTCTCTAGGAGTTGGACACGACTGAGCGACTTCACTTTCACTTTTCACTTTCATGCATTGGAGAAGGAAATGGCAACCCACTCCAGTGTTCTTGCCTGGAGAATCCCGGGGACGGGGGAGCCTAGTGGGCTGCTGTCTCTGGGGTCGCACAGAGTCGTCTCTGGTGTCGCACAGAGTCGGACACGACTGAAGTGACTTAGCTTAGCTAGCTTACTACCTTCAACTGTGCCCATTCTGTTTTAACACAGATACACATATATAATATTTTCATACATATATCAAGAACTTTGAGTGTTCACTTTTTTAACTTTCACATTTACCAAAATACATTATCTCTTCTTATTCTATAACAACTGTAATTATTATATTGAATTATATTGCATTTCCCCCATTAACTCTTTTTTCATGATTTCATCTTGTTAATTAACTTTGATTGTCTAGTCTATGGTGTGGATTTTTTTAATTAAAGTATAGTTGAGTTACAATGTTGTGCCAATTTCTGCTGTACAGCAAGGTGATAGTTATGCACATATATACATTCTTTTTTATATTCTTTTCCATTGTGTCTTATCATAGTATACTGAGCATAGTCCCTTGCGCTATACATTAGGACCTTGTTGCAAAGAGTTAGATATGACTTAGCAAGTAAACAACAACAGCAAATATAGCTTACATCTGCTTACCCCAACCTCCCACTTCATTCCTCTCCCACTTGACAACCACATGTCATAGATTCTATGTCTGTGAGTTTGTTTGTTTTGAAAATAGGTTCATTTCTGCCATAGTTTAGATTCCACATATAAGTGATATCATATGATATTTGTCTTTCTCTTTCTGACTTACTTTGCTTAGTATGATAATCTCTATGTTGCTGCACTGGCATTATTACTTTCTTTTTTATGGCTGAGTGGTGGTGTATCTGTGTACCACATCTCCAAACACTCATTGATCAATGGATATTGAAGTTGTTTCCATGCAACACTGGTTAGAATGACCATCATTAAAAAGTCTACAAATAACAAATGCTGGAGAGGTGTGGAGCAAAGGGAACCTTCTTACACTGTTGGTAGGGATGTAAGTTGGTACAACCACTGCAGAAAACAGTCTGGAGTTTCCTCAGAAAACTAAAAATATAATTACCATATGATTCAGCAATCCCACTCCTGGGAATATACCCAGACAAAACTATAATTCAAAAAGATGCATGTACCCCTTATGTTCATAGCAGCATGGTCTGGATTTGGCACAAATATTTGATATTTGTCTATGTATCTTGTAGAGATCATAGATGGACGGTAAATTTTCTCAAGCCAAATAAAAATTCTGCTTCTATTAGTAGAACCAATCTTAGTTGTAGTAGCCTTGCTCTGGTCTTTTCAGAGAAAGGTTAAGGTATGTGGCTGTACGAAGTATGACAGAGTTATGGGGTCTGGACTAATGTTCCCTGTCTGGAACATTACCTGTAACCCACTTTGGATGTCTCTTGAATGCAGTCTTTCTCTATTATAAAGCTTCATTTTATTATACAGCTTAATTTGGGAATCAGTAGTGAAACCTAATGTTTTTTTTTTTTTTTTTTTTCCTTCACGTTTTCCTCTGTTCTTTTCATTTTTATGAGACTGCCACAGTCCCTAATCTGCTTTTCATTATTTTCTAATACTAAGGCTGAGCATGGTCTCTGGGCACATCAGTCACGTTCTTTAGAAAGCCATGCTTGAGGATTAATAAGGGCAAAAATTTTTGGATGCCGTTCATTTAGTACAGATGGATGTTAGGATAGATCCCTTACATAATTATTCTGAAGGCAACACTGATGACTACCTCACTCTTCACACCACTTTGTTGACATTTTTACAGCTGAAATTTTTGGTGAGAACTACTCTTTCCTTTGGGAGAAGACAATGGCACCCCACTCCAGTACTCTTGCCTGGAAAATCCCATGGATGGAGGAGCCTGGTAGGCTGCAGTCCATGAGGTCACTAAGAGTCGGACACGACTGAGCAACTTCCCTTTCACTTTCCACTTTCATGCATTGGAGAAGGAAATGGCAACCCACTCCAGTGTTCTTGCCTGGAGAATCCCAGGGACGGGGGAACCTGGTGGGCTGCCGTCCGTGGGGTCGCACAGAGTTGGACACGACTGAGGCGCCTTAGAAGCACTCTTTCCTTTGCTGGCCTTTCTCTTTTGTTTTAGACTGATTTTTTTTTTTTTCTGGTCCTTCTACAAGTTCAATTCTACTTGCTCTCTGTATTAAACACTCCAGAATTCCTGTTTTAATGTATGGTGGGGGAAGTAGATGTGGTTTCCCTCCAGTATTGTGATCCACATCCCCCAGCACAGGAGTTCCTTACACAGCACATTTGCCTCTCATCTTTAGGCTCTACTTGAAAAGACCAGCTCTTTCATTCCTGAAAGCTTCAATCATTAGAAATTACCGTAACAAGAATACTGATTCTAGGATACTACTGAAACACTGGGGCAGAGGTCTACTGAAATAACTGTCATTTTATCTTTATGCCTTTTTATTTGGAAGCATAAACTTTGATCCACAAGAGGTACAAATGCTTTGAAAGGTCTAGCCTTTTCTTTATAGATCAGAGGAAAGAACTTCAACTTCAGTGAAGTTGCAATGAAAGGTTAGACTTTTTTCATTTTCTTTTAATGTTATATTTAGAAGAGTCCACCTTATGTGGGAAAATGTACAATGAAATTTAAGTGGCATCACAGAATGAAGAATTAAACAATACTGTCTTAAGAGCTCATATACATTTGAAATGAGATGAATGTTCAACTTTATAATTTCTAGCAATCCATTTTCATGAAACTTTATGTAACTTGGAAGGCAATCCTTGACTTTGCCTTCAATGAGTAATAGCTTTCAGTAATGGTTCCGTCTCAAAAGAGTAGATACATGTTATTCTGTGTAAATTTACAGTGTTATAGAAGTTAAATTCTCTACATGGTAACTTGCTAAATAGGCAAGTGTTTTATGCTAATATCAAACTCTCACAGCCAGTCTAAAGTTAACTGAAAGATCAAGCTAGGGATGGCTGAAAGATCAAGCTAAGTAGGGATAACTGAAAGATCAACCAACAGATCACTGAAATCTTGATTCCAGTCAGTATCATTGTCTTATCAGTGTTTGTCCATGAGGCTGGTAGGATACTTAGGGATTATCTATGAGATAACCATAAGGAGGGGAGGCATAGGCATCTGTAGTTTTCAAGAACATTCTTGGGTAATTTTTATACACTGTTTCTTCCACCTCCCAGTCTGCCCTGTAGACATGTGAGCTATGTCTATTCTCACACTATTTTTTCCTCTCTTTATTGTTTAAGAAACAAATTCAGTAAATGTTTTATCGAGACTTTGTTTTACGTAAAAATCAGGACTTATTAACAGGATAAATTTTTACTATTATCCACATTACAATAATTCATAAATATGTGACACGAAAATACACAATGATTCTCATTCCCCCACTGAGTTTGAGGAAAGTTTCATTTCTCAGTAATGCTACTTGAACCTGCTCATTTTGAAGCTTGTGGACGTGAAGTGACTAAACTTTAACTTGAATAATTGCTGCTGGGGTTGGGCATGAGGCGTTATGCTGAAATGTCACACCTTCAGCACTTTTTTCCATCAAAGGCAGAAGAAAAGATCACTTTCAAGAGCACTACAAAGCCATGGAAACAGCAGCAAAGCCACCTGGCAGCAAGATTTTCTAGTTTATTCTTAGGCTACAGAAATGTACTGAAATAACTATTTTTTTAAGACATTTTCCTTAATGAACATTCTTTGTATATGTAAGTACTCTTAATGAAACTACAAGCCCAAAGTCTAAATAATTCATTCTTTGAAAGTATTAATTAAATATCAGAACAAAATTTAAGAACTATAACATTTATAGAGAAGTTAATGAATCAAAATTAAATGTAATAATAATCTTTCAGTATTTTTGCTTGTATGTTTAAGTGTTTAAAAGATCATATTATCATAGTTAATCAAATATTATTGCTGTACTCTTTTGGACCTAATTAAATGATACTTAACTATCCTTGACAGATAGGAGTAGAATCATAGGAGATTTGTTATCTATAGGAGAATTGGTTGCATAGATAACAAAATCCTTACATACTCAAATCCCTATATAAAATGGCATAGTGTTTGCATATAGTCTATGAACATCTTTCAATGTACTTTTAATGGCCTAATACAATATAAATGTTATATAAGTAATTGCTAGTGCATGGAGAATTCAAGTTTTGCTTTCTGAAACTTTCTGGAGTGTTTTTTCTCAAATATTTTTGATTGGTGATGGGTTGAACTTGCAGATGTGGAACCCACATGTACAGAGGACTAACTGTACCACCCTACTTTACAAAAGCAATTTAAAGACATTCTACAAATGCTCTTATTTTTCACTGTAATTGCTAGTCAGCTTCCTCCCTTGCCACAAATGAAGACATAAAAATTGGTTTATGCTGTGCTGATCAGTGTCTGAAGTGAGGCAAAATTAGGAAAATTACCAATGATTATCATAGATTGTAGAAGGGGGAAAACTACATTGTTCAGGAAAAATAAATTCCACTACATAAAATATTTCAAAAACAGTTTATGTTTCAACTTGAATTTTGTAGGCAAGTTTGACTGACCACACTTTCTATGATTTCACTACAAATATTCTGATGATTATCTATGTACAAATAATTATGTCCTGACATAGGCAAGTTCTTCAATAAAACAACTCAGTAATTTTTGATATCATGTTTTCATTATTATTGATTAGGCACCTGCTTCCTGTCTATTATGTTATAGTTCTACATATAACATAAAAGCATTTGATTGTCTTCTAATATTTTCATGTTTATCATTTATCATATAGCTGTATTTAACAAAGCTCAATTCATTA
The DNA here is from genome assembly GCF_027580195.1 of Bos mutus. Classification (NCBI taxonomy): domain Eukaryota; kingdom Metazoa; phylum Chordata; class Mammalia; order Artiodactyla; family Bovidae; genus Bos; species Bos mutus. The sequence continues at coordinate 127,576,737 of NC_091618.1, forward strand.
ATAATTCATGATACTTTTAAATACAATTCATGGGATTAATGAATATATTTTATATTTAAAGTCACTTCATATCTAGATATCTGGATACAAAATTAAACAGTAAAATAAAAAACAATATAAATAACAATATAAACTATAAATTTTAGGTGACAGAGGGTTGTATATGAACAACACAATAAGTTGAGTTCTTTTAATAAAAGAGGCATCCCATTTGTTTACTACAAACATATGATATATGTACATATACACAAACACACATGTCACCTCAAAACTGAATTAAACTCATAATTTATAGCTTTGTAAACATAAAGGATTTAAACTGAGAAATAAAATCACTTTAATTCAAAAAAATATTAGATGAGCAATAATCTGAAATTTCATTAGTTATTACTAAATATTTGCAGTATGACATTGATATGGTCATAGGTGCACTAAACAATTAAGATAATTCTAAATAGACCAGATTGTATTCTCAAAAAAAAGCTTTATTAAATCTGAAATGAGTGCTATTTTCTTTAGCCTAAACCAAAATTCAGTTCTGGAATATTTGTTATTGTTCAGTCACCAAGTTATGTCTGACTCTTCGTAACCCATGTACTGTATGCAACATGCCAGGCCTCCCTGTCCCCACCATCTCCCGGAGTTTTCCCAAGCTCATGTTCATTGCATTGGTGATGCCATCCAATTATTTCATCCTCTGTTGCCCTCTTCTCTTTCTACCCTTATCTTTCCCAGCATCAGGGTCTTTTCCAGTGAGTCAGCTCTTCACATCAAGTGGCCAAAGTATTGGAGCTTCAGCTTCAGCATCAGCCCTTCCAATGAGTATTCAGAATTGACTTCTTTTAAGATTGACTGGTTTAATCTTGCAGTCCAAGGGACTCTCAAGAGTCTTCTCCAGCACCACAGTTCGAAAGCATTAGTCCTTCGGCGTCGCTCTGGCTTCTTTATGGTCCAGCTCTCACAGCTGTCCATGACTACTGCTGCTGCTAAGTCACTTCAGTCATGTCCAACTCTGTGCGACCCCATAGACGGCAGCCCACCAGGCTCCCCCGTCCCTGGGATTCACCAGGCAAGAACACTGGAGTGGGTTGCCATCTCCTCCTCCAATGCATGAAAGTGAAAAGGGAAAGTGAAGTCACTCAGTCGTGTTCGACTCTTACTACTAGAAAGACCATAACCTTAACTATATGGAACTTTGTCAGCAAAGTGATGTCTTTGCTTTTTAACACACTGTCTAGGTTTCTCATAGCTTTCCTGCCATGAAATAATCGTCTTCTAATTTCATGGCTGCAGTCACAATCCACAGTGGTTTTAGAGCCCAGGGAGAGGAAATCTGTCACTACTTCCACTTTTTCCCCTTCTATTTGCCATGAAGTGATGAGACTAGGTGCCATGATCTTAGTTTTTTTTTTATTTTTAATATTTAGTTTTAAGCCGGATTTTTCACTCTTCTCCTTCACCTCATCAAGAGGTTCTCTAGTTCCTCTTTGCTTTCTGCCTTTAGAGTGATATCATCCACATATCTAAGGTTGTTGATATTTCTCCCAGTAATCTTGATTCCAACTTTGAACTCATTCAGCCCAGCATTTCTCATGATGTGCTCTGCATATAAGTTAAATAAACAGATTGACAATAAACAGCCTTGTCTTACCCCTTTCCCCATACTGAACCAGTCAGTTGCTCCATACAAGATTCTAACTGTTGCTTCTTGACTGGCAGGTTTCTCAGGAGACAGGTAAGATGGTATGGTATTCCCATCTTGTTAAGAGTTTTACACAGTTTGTTATGATCCACATAGTCAAAGACTTTAATGTAACCAATGAAACAGAGGTAGATGTTTTTCTGGAATTCCCTTGCTTTCTCTGTGATCCAGACAATTTGATTTCTGGTTTCACTGCCTTTTCTTAGCCCAGCTTGGACATTTGGAAGTTCTGGGTTTATATAATGCTGAAACCTAGCATGCAGGATTTTGATCATAACTTTACTAACATGGGAGGTGAGTGCAATTGTATGGTGGTTAGAACATTCTTTAGTACTGCTCTTCTTGGGAACTGGGATGAGGATTAACCTTTTCCAGTCCTGTGGCCACTGTTTCGTTTTCCAAATTCGCTAACATATTGAATGCAGCACTTTGATAGCATCACCTTTTATGATTTTAAATAGCTTTGGTGGAATTCCATAGCCTTACTAGCTTTACTGAGTAAATTTTGGAATGTTTATCAAGGCACAATAGATAAAGTGAGAATCTGCTGAGGCAGCAGACACATTCCAACATGGCTTCTCTTTAATTTCATTAAGGTTAAGATGTTGAATTAAAAAGTACCTCATTTTTTAAATGTATGCTAGACCACCATAAGGAAATCTTAATTGACCCAAATAAATGGAATAGCATTGTTTTAACAATTTCCTTCAGAAACAGCCAACTTAAGAACTTTAGAAGCATATTTGCAATTTCTTGTACTCTCTCAGAAACTTAAATATATAAAATAATGACAAATACCAAATCTTCATTAGCTGATATATGAATTAGGCAGCAACATACAACAGCAAAAGTAATTTGTATTACTTTTTCTGACATGCCCTCACACCAGCAACAGCCAATGCCACAAGGCTACCAGCTCTGGACTGCCATCAGGAGAAGCCAGTGTTTTAATTTTACCTTTACATCCTTAGAACTTCCAAGGATTTGAGACTTGTCAGCTATAGTAACAGTGAAGAATGCTGCCTCTCACCACCACTGGGCACCTGAGTAAACTTTACATTGGAGAATGATTGCTCCACTGGGCATAGTATTGACTCACCTGAGGTTACTGCTACTAACTTCAGGCTTTACTGAAGGTAGTCATGGCTACAAAGTGCTATCACTGCTACTAATACCAGTGGGGATGACACCCAGCATGAGAGGATTATCTGACTTCCCTACTACCCAGCAAAACTCAAAGACTCCAAGAAGACTTTATGAATATATGCATGTACACTGTAGAATTCATGGGATATGAAAAACAGACCCAGAGAAAAAGCCTGAATAGTCCGCTGAAATTTCAGGTGTGGATCTGAAATTTATAATCTGAAAGGACTAACTTTATACATTATGTATCTGATGCCTACTCTATGCTAATTGCATACATAATTATCTTTCCCACTAGATAGAGGTTACTTGAGGAAGGTTATTAAGTCTTATTCATATTCGTACTCCCAGGGCCTCATTATGTTTATGAACACATAATAGATATTCAGTGCTTTTTAAAATTAAGGTATAGTTGATTGGTAATGTTTCAGATATACAGCAAAGTGATTCAGATATATGCATAAAACGTTGTATATGCCTTTTAGATTTTTTTCCATTATAGGTTATCACAAGATATTGAATATAGTTCTCTGTGCTATACAGTAGGTCCTTGTTGTTTATCTATTCTATATATAGTAGTGTGTATATGTTAATACCTAATACCTAATTTATCTTTTCCCCCTCTTTCCCCTTTGGTAACCACTAGGTTGCTTTCTCGACTTCACTTTCACTTTTCACTTTCATGCATTGGAGAAGGAAATGGCAACCCACTCCAGTGTTCTTGCCTGGAGAGTCCCAGGGCCAGGGGAGCCTGGTGGGTTGCCGTCTATGGGGTCACACAGAGTGGGATACGACTGAATCGACTTAGCAGCAGCAGCAGCAGCAGTAGGTTGCTTTCTATGTCTGTGAGTCTATTTCTGTTTTGTAAACAAGTTCATTAGTATCATTTTCTAGATTCCACATGTAAATAATATTGTATATTTGTCTTTCTCTGTCTGACTTACTTCAATTAGCGTGATAATCTCTGGGTCCATCTACATTGCTTCAAATGGCATTTGTCATTATTTTTATGGCCTGGTAATATTCCATTATATATATATTTATGTACATCTTCTTTATCCATTCATCTGTTGATGGACACTTATGTTGCTTCCATGTCTTGGCTATTTTAAATAGTGCTGCTATGAATATTGGGGTGCATGTATCTTTTTGAATTTGAGTTTTCTCTGGTTAAATGGCCAGGATTGGGATTACTTGAATGTATGGTAATTTAAAGAACCTCTGTACTGTTCTCCATAGAGTCTGTACCAATTTACATTCCCACACAGTGTAGGAGGGTTCCCTTTCCTCCACACCCTCTCCAGAATTTTGGAGAACGAAATGGCAACCCATTCCAGTATTCTTGCCTGGAAAATTCCATGGACAGAGTCTGGAAGGCTACACTTGGGTTTGCCAAGAGTCAGACATGACCAACTGAGCACACTCCAGCACCAGAGTGAGGTGATAGCTCATTGTAGTTTTGATTTGTATTTCTGTAATAATCTGTGATGTTGAGCATCTTTTCTTGTGCCTACTGGACATCTGTATGTCTTCTTTGGAGAAATGACTATTTAGGTCTTCTGCTAATTTTTTGACATTTTTTTGTGCTACTGAGCTGGGCAAGCTGTTTGTATATTTGGGAAACTCCCTGTTGGTCATATCATTTTCAAATATTTTCTCCCAGCTCATAGATTGTCTTTTCATTTTGTTTATGGTTTCTTGTCTTTGTTTCCATTACTCTAGAAGATAGATCCAACAAAATATTGCAGTGATTTATGTCAGTGTTCTATGCTTTCTTCTAGAAGTTCTATAGTATCCAGTTATAGATTTAGGTCTTCAATCCATTTTGAGTTTATTTTTGTATGCAGTATTAGATAATTTTCTAATTTTATTCTTTTATGTGTAGCTATCCAGTTTTCCTAGCACCACTTATTTAAAAGACTCTTTTCTCCATTGTCTATTTTTGCCTCCTTTGTTGTAGTTTAATTGATCATAAGTGTGTGTGGGTTTATTCCTGCACTTTCTTTTGTATTCCGTTAATCTATGTATCTGTTTTTGTGCCAGTAGCATACTGAATGCTTCTTTTTTTAAAGAGTAGATTTTCTGTAAGAGCATGGACCCAGAAACAAAATGCTTTCATTAGGTAGTTTGATAATGTAAATGAATGAGTCTGTTTGGTATAATACAAAGTAGGATGGCAAGAACTGGTGTCGCCTTTAGAGAAGGCATGCATGCTTAGTTGCTCAATCGTGTCTGACTCTTTGTGACTCTTTATACTCTAGCTTACCAGGCTCCTCTGTCCATGAGATTTTACAGGTGAGAATACTGGAGTGAGTTGCCATTTCCTCCTAAGGGGACCTTCTTGACCTAGGGATTGAACTGACGTTTCTTGTGTCTCCTGCATTGCAGGTGGATTCTTTATTGGCTGAGTCATCAGGGAAGCCCTTAAGGAGGGCATGCTATATCTATTATTATATAACAAAATGCCCCAGAACTTAGAGAACCAAACAACAATTATTTTAATAAATGATGGTTCTGAGGGTTGTAAGTTTGATTCAGACTCAGCTGGGCAGTTCATCTGCTGGTATGTCCTGGGCTCACATGAGCTTTTGTCCCCTGGCTGATAGTTGGAAGCTGATTGTTCCCAGATGAACTCACACATGTATGGCTGTTTGCTCGGACAAACACAGGTTTTGTGTCTTCACTAGACGTTAGTCTAATATCAGCTTCTTCACACGGGTTCCGCAAGCAGCCTCATTTTTACTAATGTCCTATGTCTAAAGCAAGTAGATTGCAAAACTCTTGATGGAATAAACTTAAAATTTTGTGATCACTTTTTTCATTCCATCATGAATTTCATTCCAAATTTTGAATTTTTAAAGAAATTAAAACACTTCAGCCCCCCCAAAAATTCTGCAAGACTGAACCCTCAGCTTCTGGCTACTTTAAAATGCCGTGAAAACTTTGTAAAGATGATATGAAATGAGGTCAAGGAGATAGGGCTACAAAAGAAAAACAATTGATTCAGTAATCTTATTTTTAAAAAAATAATGGTCTTTTATCTTTCACTATTGAATATGTTCCTATATAGCATGCTATTTCAATTTAAGATTTTTTCCAGTTTTATTGAAAAATGATTGGTATACATCACTATATAAGTGTAAGGCATACAGCATGATGGTCTGATTTACACATATTATGAAATGATCAATTTAATATTTAATTTAAATTGATACAATGAAGATATTTAATAATTTTTCAAATGGATGTGTGGTTAACTTTTCAAATTTTTGGCACATACAATGCAACCTGTATTTCATTCAAGACATCTAGACCCCTGGAGAAAACATCTGTGAATTTCCTCTGGTCCATAAATTCCAGTTTTTGAAACAGTACAGTAAATCATTACCATAAATAAAACTATACATGCTTTAAATATAAAATCCCACTGCATAATAAGACATTTAATGAATGCTTTCTTTTTGAAAAAGAACCATACCAAAAGGAATTTTTAAGTATAATTAAAGGATCAAGAAAAAAAGTGGCACTAATGTATTTAACTCTCATACATACGTTTGTACCCCTCTTACAAATACATTTGTAATCCCTCTTAGTAACTGAGCTAAGAGGGGATACATATTTTATGAATGTTTTATATTGCCTTAATTAGAGTTGAGGACTAACTCAACTAAACAGAAATAGTCCCAGATGTGTATAGCTCTCTAAGAAAGGCTGCCACTACACTGAAAAATGTTGAGAACCAAGATGGTGTTTATAAAATAAGCTATATCCTCTTGGTATAGTTATTAACTTTTATGACTCAATACAATTATTTTTCCTTAACAAAGTTTAATATGGACTTTCTCACTCAAATACAAAGATTTAACAAATGGTATCTCTGTTTTTTTCCCTTGTACGTAGGGAGCACTGTACCTCTGCACTGCTGCTGCTGCTGCTAAGTCGCTTCAGTCGTGTCCGACTCTGTGCGACGCCATAGACGGCAGCCCACCAGGCTCCTCCATCCTTGGGATTCTCCAGGCAACACAGAATTATTATACATACTGTTTTGTTTGCTCCTTGTTAAAGCCAACGCACACTGGGAAATACATACTATAAAATGTTTCTTTTTGCTTTGGTTTGGGGGAAAGGGCATTCACAGACCTTTCTGGCTTTAATGTGGGAAAATAATACCTACATCTGCTGCCCAGACATTACTCAGTAGCCTCTGCTATATAGCTGAGCCAACCTTCCATTTTCAAATATCATTAATCTGAGCTACCAGCATAAATGTATTTATTTTTCAACTAGGGAGGGTTTGCTGAGGTTTTGCTATTGAATGGTTTTAGAACCATTGCATATTGATTACAGACAGCAAATACATATGAGCACAACTTCTCAGAAGATTTACAAAACATCTTTTATTTTCTTTATGTCCTGTTTTAAAACAGATATTTGAGGAAGAAATGTATTTATACTTGTAACGAGTCTTTAAAACATATGCTACAGGTTGAATAATGGGCAAACATCAAAATGCCATTTGAGTAAAGTAGGTTGCCCTCTCTAATGTGAGCAGATTTCATCCAATCAGTAAGGACCTGGATAGGAAAAAAAAAAATTGCTCACCTCTTGCAAATAAGAGGAAATTTCTATTGCCAGACCTTGAGTTGGGACAACAGTTTTTTCCGGCCTTTGGACTTGAACTGAAACTTAAGCTCTTTTTGAATCTCAAACCTGCTGAATTTTGGACTAGAACTCTACCACTGGTTCTCCTGATCTCCAGTTTGCCTACTGTAGATCTTGAGACTTGTCAACCTTCATAATTGCATAAGCTAATTCTTTTGAATAAATCCCTTTCATGCAATTATGGAGAATAAGTCCCAAGATTTGCAATACATATAGGAGATATCCTGTCTGTATAGGATGGAGATATACATGAAATAGATATGTAGATAGATGCACACTTAGTCACTCAGTCATGTCTGACTCTTTATGACCCCATTGACTGTAACCTGCCAAGCTCCTCTGTTCATGGGGATTCACTAGGCAAGAATACTGGAGTGGGTTGCCATGCACTCCTCCAGGGGATCGTCTCAACCCAGGAATCCAACGCAGGTCTTCTCCATTGCGGGCAGATTATTTACCATCTGAGCCACCGGGGAAGCCCAAGACTACTGGAGTGAGTAGCCTATCACTTCTCCAGGGGAATCTTCCCAACCCAGGAATTGAACCAGTGTCTCCTGCATTGCCGCGGATTCTTTACTAACTGAGCTACCAGGGAAGCCCAGATAGATAGGTAGGTCTGCACATATATCTCTCCATCCTCCTGGATCTGTTTCTCTGGAGAACCCTGACTAATAAAGAAGCCAAGAAATTATTTACATAAAAATGAATAGCTTTCCCTTCTCATTGGTGGAAGAGAAATTACTCTTTTATATGTATATTTTGCCTTGGTCATACTCCATTTTCTTGATACTAATATTTTAGTCTCTCAGAGATTTTATTCTCAATAAAATAAACTAATTTCATGGAGAGAATATCTGCTTGTAATGAGTATTACAAATAAGAATAGTGATTCTGGACCTATATAGAAATAAATAGCAATGGCCACCCACTGCAGTACTCTTGCCTGGAAAATCCCACGGATGGAGGAGCCTGGTGCACTGCAGTCCATGGTGTCTCCAAGAGTCGGACGGGACTGAGCGACTTCACTTTCACTTTTCACTTTCATGCATTGGAGAAGGAAATGGCAACCCACTCCAGTGTTCTTGCCTGGAGAATCCCAGGGACAGGGGAGCCGGGTGGGCTGCCGTCTGTGGGGTCGCACAGTCGGACATGACTGAAGCGACTTAGCAGCAGCAGCAGACAGAGAAAGAGGGGAAGGGAAGAGAGACAAGAGAGAAAGAGAGAGAGAGAGAAAGATAATATACATTATAAAAGTACATATGCCGATCAACCTATAAGCAGTATTTTTAGAATCATTAATGCTAACATGTTCTAATGTCTTTTTGGTGGTTAAAAGGAAACGTGATAACCTGGCATAATACTTTTTGTTGTTCTTAAACCTAATACGGTCTAATACATTTTTTTCTCAGGTATTCTTACTTCTGGACTCCTTTTAGGTTACTCTCTCTCCCTTTTTTCTCCCTGAATCTGTTATTTAACAGCCTTGAAGATTTCACCCCATTAATTAATGATGAGTATCAGTTTCCCAAGTGATGTGATTTCAGACCTCCTCTGTAAAGTTCCAAATGAATCTCCTCTTCCAATATGTATACTCTAGGGTGTCACAAACTTTGCCATGTAATCATCAATTTTTAGTGTCTCTTGAGAAACTCAGTTTGATGAATACCATGTTTGTATCACTGTCATACTAGGCCCGAGAGGAATTTCACCATCTCTCTTGTGTGGAAAATGCAATAATATAAATGTAATGGTACCATAAGAGCAAGGAAAAAATTAGCAAGAACAAAATTAATTTTGAGTAGTAAATTAATTAGGTACAAATCCCCCCTTTTTTAATCACTAGTCTATGCAAGTTAGTCATTATAATGATCTAAGTTGAAATAAAAACATTACTGATTTTTTTAACTAAAGAAAGACATGGAAAATGTTCCAGCATGCTAAACAAATGACAGAATTATTACCTCTTAATATTGACTTAAATAAAGTGACTTTTAAAACTGTAGTGTATTTAGTGACAAGTGTACTGACATATTTATATGCTTTTCATTAAGTTTCATATATTTTACCTTGTTTGATCATCAAAATTACCCTGTAGCATAATATTAGTTGTCTTCCTTTTAAAATGAAGAAGCCAGGATTCTAAAAGTGATGTGAGATCAGACAGTAATTCTCACAGAAGCTCCACTTAAAAAAAAAAAATTTGAGCTATAGTTGATTTACAGTGTTGTATAAGTTTTAGGTGTACACCAGTGCTATTCAGTTATATATCTCTGTTAGTCGCTCAGTCGTGTCCAACTTTTTGTGACCTCTGTGGACAACAGCCTGCCAGGCTCCTCTGACCATGGACTTCTCCAGGCAAGAATACAGGAGCAGGCTGCCATTCCCTTCCCCAAGGTATCTTCCCAACCCAAGGATTTAGCCTGGATCTCCTGAATTGCAGACAGATTCTTTACCACCTGAGCCACCAGGAAAGCCCAATATATTGATTTTCAAATTATTTTCCTTATAGATTATTATAAAAATATTAAGAATAGTCCCCTATGGTATACAGTAGGTCCTTGCTGTTTATCTTTTTATACATAATATTGTGTATATGTTAATCCTAGCCTCCTAATTTACCCTGCTCCCCACCCATGTATCCTCTGTAGTAACCATAAGTTTGGAGAAATTTCACTCTTAAAGTCCTTTCAAAATTCATCAGCTACTCAAATGTGGAACAAGCCACAGTCATAAAAGGGGAATGTCTGCTTAGATTAAGTGGGGAATAAGGTAGTTCTTGGAAACAGAACAGAATCATTCTTCAGCTTTTCTTTTTTCCTTTGTAAAAAATTAGTAAACAGAAATCTCAGTTAATTAGAGTTGGGAGATCGGAAGGGGGAGCTCTCATGTCCTGTAAAAATAACAGGGCCAAACAGGAGGAATAGACTCCTCTTTCCTGACAAGAACTCAGCTAATGACAAACCACGGACTCTTGGTTTACTATAGCCTTCCCAACTTCCCTTTCTCCTTCACAGAAGTGCTCTTCCTTTGCTGGCTGGGGACATATGGTTGCAGACTCTGAATTGCAAGTTCGTGCTAATCCTGAATAAATCCATCTTTGCTGGAAAAGTATCCGGCAGACTGATTGTTTCGGGTCAACACCTTTAACAATAATTGATGTTTAAGACGCTTACTCCTTGGAAGGAAAGTTATGACCAACCTACATAGCATATTCAAAAGCAGAGACATTACTTTGCCAACAAAGGTTCATCTAGTCAAGGCTATGGTTTTTCCTGTGGTCATGTATGGATGTGAGAGTTGGACTGTGAAGAAGGCTGAGTGCTGAAGAATTGATGCTTTTGAACTGTGGTGTTGGAGAAGACTCTTGAGAGTCCTTTGGACTGCAAGGACATCCAACCAGTCCATTCTGAAGGAGATCAGTCCTGGAATTTTTTTGGAAGGAATGATGCTAAAGCTGAAACTCCAGTACTTTGGCCACCTCATGTGAAGAGTTGACTCATTGGAAAAGACTCTGATGCTGGGAGGGATTGGGGGCAAGAGGAGAAGGGGACGTCAGAGGATGAGATGGCTGGATGGCATCACGGACTCGATGGACGTGAGTCTGGGTGAACTCCGGGAGTTGGTGATGGACAGAGAAGCCTGGCGTGCTGCGTGCGATTCATGGGGTCGCAAAGAGTCGGACACAACTGAGTGACTGATCTGATCTGATCTGAGGAAGAAGTTATAGGGACCACTAAGTAAATAGAGCTATGCCAAAATGTCAAAAAGATGGGTATTACATCTGCAAAGACTGGAGAAGCCAGGCAAAGTTTCAAGGCCTTCTCAAGTTATAGCTACTTTTTACAGAAGTATTTACTTTACTTTGCCATTATCCTAAATTTAGATACATGCAATATAAACAAAATACTGAAGGATGTGAAGTGTTCCTTTAGAATAGCACAATAGTTGGGGTCAAAGTTGAAATCCAAGCTTCAACATTTTGTCACTGAGCTCATTTGGGGCAAGTTATTTCATCTCTCTCTAAGTTAGAAGTATCTCCATTATAATGAAATTTTGTGACTAAGTGATCCATAATTAAACAAGCAGCATGAACAGTACTGAACGTCCTATTCATTTAACAGATTACTATTTTTCTTTGATTTTGCAAATATATATCTAATTTTATGGTATTTTACTAATTAAGAAAGATAACTTAAAAGTCATATCAAAAATAGAAAAGCAGATTGAATATGTACCATCACCATAAAAATAAAGTTTTTATAATGCTAGTCAATTTGATGAAAAAATTACAAAGGAAAAAATACAGAGGTAAAACATTACTTTTTACAGACAATATGGTTATTTGGCTGCAAAATCATTTGCACATTAAATGAAAAAATTGGTAAAAAAAAAAGTGAAAAGAACATTAATAAGAGGTGTTATGGATTGAACAAATATGTTCAGTGTCCCCCCAGATATGTTAAATTTTTAAGCCTCAGTACTTATGAATGTGAACTTTGGTATTATAATAGGGTCTCTGCAGATGCTAGATGAGTTCATACTGGAGTAGCATAGACCCTTAATCCAGCATGTCTGGTGTCCTTAATATAGCCTGTATTTAAAATTATGCATGTGAAGATCAAATTCACTGGATCATAGACAAAGTAAAAGAATTCCAGAAAAACTTCTACCTCTGTTTCATTGACTATGCTAAAGCCTTTGACTGTGTGGATTATAACAAACTGTGGAAAACTCTAATAGACATGGGAATACCAGACCATCTTAACCTGTCTCCTGAGAAACCTGCATGCCAGTCAAGAAGCAAGAGTAAGAACAATGTATGGAACAACTGACTGGTTCAGAATGGAGAAAGGAGTATGACAAGGCTGTTTATTGTCACCCTGTTTATTTAACTGATATGCAGAGCCTATCGTGTGATATCCTGGGCTGGATGATTTACAAGCTGGAATCAAGATTGCCGGGAGAAATATCAACAACCTCAGATATAAAGATGATACCACGCTCATGGCAGAAAGCAAAGAGGAACTAAAGAACCTCTTGATGAGGGTGAAGGAGGAGAGTGAAAAAGCCGGCTTAAACCTCAGGATTAAAAATAAATAAATAAAACTAAGATCATGGCAGCCAGTCTCATCATTTCATGGCAAATAGAAGGGGAAAAAGTGGAAGTAGTGACAGATTTCCTCTTCTTGGTTCTGAAATCACTGTGGGTGGTGACTGCAGGATGAAATTAGAAGATGATTGTTTCTTAGCAGGAAAGCTATGACAAACCTAGACAGTATGTTAAAAAGCAAAGGCATCACTTTGCCAACAAAGGTCCATATAGTCAAGGCTATGGTCTTTCCAGTAGTCACACATGGCTGTGAAAGCTAGACCGTAAAGAAGGCAGAGTGCTGAAGAAGTGATGCTTTCAAACTGTGGTGCTGGAGAAGATGCTTGAGAGTCCCTTGGATATCAAGGAAATCAAACCAGTCAATCTTAAAGAAAATCAGCCCTGAATACTCATTGGAAGGACTGATGCTGAAGCTGAGGTTCCAATACTTTGGCCTCCTGCTGGGAAAGATTGAAGGCAAAAGGAGAAGAGGGAGATAGAGGATGAGATGGTTGGATGGCATCACCAATGTAATGGACATGAACTTGGGCCAACTCTGGGAGATGGTGCAGGACATAGCCTGGCCTGCTGCAGTCCATGGGGTCTCGAAGAGTTGGGCATGACTTGGTGACTGAAAAACAACAAAAAAGTTATAATACAAGTTCTAGGCACTACAATGAGATTATTAAAAAATGAATGAGATAATAGACAATGGCAAGAGAATACCAGTACTAAATAAACTGACATTTTTTCAAATTATTAATATCTTCCTAGAAATTCTAAGAAAACTAACCACAACATAAAAATAAAAACATTAAAACTAAAATTAAAGTTCAGAAATTTGTGTTATAAGATTAATATTTTTTTCTCCAGCTAGATAGGTAGATATTTTTTTTCTTACCAAATCTCTTTTCACTAACTGAAATGCAAAAACCTTAAGCGCCTATTAACATAAATGAGTTTATCACAGACCATGACACAATACGGTATGATTTATATAAAATGTAGGTATATGAGCATGCATGTCTATGCAAATATATAAAAAGAGATCAAAAGAGTCATAGTAAATTGTTGACCTAGCTCACCATGGATGAATGGAATTTTAGTGAAGGAAATGTACAAAGGCAACGATAGAAAGAGAAATAGGCTTCCCAGATAGTGCAGTGGTGAAGAATCTGCCTGCCAATGCAGGAGATGCAAGAGATGTTGGTTTGATCTCCTGGTAGGGAAGATTCCCTTGGGTAGTTAATGGCAACCCACTTCAGTATCCTTGCTTGGAAAAGTCCATGAACCGAGAAGCTGGCGCACTGCAGTCCATATGGTCACAAGGAGTTGGATACAACCGAGCTACTGAGCACACATACACAGAAATTAGAAAGATCTTCTCATGTTTTATCTATTAGAAGTTTCTGAAAAAGAAAAACAAAATTAAGAGATAGAAAAGGACTATATTCATGAAATATTTGAATTTTGCCATCACCTAAGGGTGTTGGTAGGAACCAATTATGGAAGAACAGCTTGGAACAGTTCTTGAAACAACTTCTGAATTTTTCTTTAAATGATTTTGGTGCTCCTTAAATGGCTGTATTTAGATTTACTTGTTTTTGTTTCTAAAGTTAATATAATTTGTACCCTTTGAAGATTTGGGTTTGTAGTTCCCTAAAATATAAGCGATGGCACCCCACTCCAGTACTCTTGCCTGGAAAATCCCATGGATGGCGGAGCCTGGTGGGCTGCAGTCCATGGGGTCACGGAGAGTCGGACACGACTGAGCGACTTCACTTTCACTTTTCACTTTCTTGCATTGGAGAAGGAAATGGGGTCGCACAGAGTCGGACACGACTGAAGCAACTTAGCAGCAGCAGCAGCAAAATATAAGCAACAATTTCAGAAAAAAAAATAAAGTAAAATAAAATGAAAGGATAGAATTCTCCAATTTAAATGTCTGTGAGTTTAAGAATCAAGATTTTGTCCTTTTTTCTAAGTCCTAGGGAAATGGATTTATATCTTTATGTCAGATTTTCCATCATTGACGTGAAAAATAAATGAGCCAATCATCCTTTAAAAAAAATCCATTGAAAATATTTGTTTATCAATTACAAATGTGTCCTTAAATTTTACTATAAACACATATTACTTTCTTGACTAGAAACTAATTTTCTTATTAGAAGAGCTAATCTGTTCTTTTGAAATATACATTTGAAAATAATATTTTTTACTGCAATCTGAAATTTTAATCTTTAAAAATGTTTGTAAAGCAAAAAGACACATTTTAAAATGTAACAAAACATTCTGATAAGCAATTGATTTTCCTTGACTATCAATAACAATTGTAAGTTGATAAAGTCCTGTTTTCTGTAGCTCCTTGATGTGTCTATTCAGGTATTTTCACACAGCAATCATAATAATTTAGAGTACACTTTTCTAATTTTCATCTATCAATTTATATAGCGAGGATATGTAAAATTTATAAGACCTGAACAGTGAGACATAATAATTATCCACTTTTTTTAAGAAAGAAAAATAGAGACACAAAATATGTACTTTAGAGAAGCAGTCAACAAACTAGTCAGTTGGCCAAATTCAGCTTGCTTCTTGTTTTTATAAGTTTTATTGAAACATAGCTATACTCATTCATTTATGTGGTATCTGTGGCTAATTTTTCACTTCCATAGCAAAGCTGAATAGTTGCAACAGAAGCTATATTTGTCCAGCAAGCCCAAAATATCTGCTCTCTGTCTCTATATATAAAAGGTCCCAGTTTTAGATCTGTGGTTCACAAATGCAAGTCAGAGATCCATACCTTACAGGCCACATCAGCTTGAAAGGGAAATATAAAATGAGTTCACATGAAATAAGAAACTAACCAAATTATACATATATGTACTTTTTAATTTAGAACTCTCAGGTCTCAGATTCTAACCCACAGATACTGGTCAAAAGTATCCAAGGGCTGTGGCATTCACTGTAACACTACATGGATTAGTATAAGGCTCAGTTCAGTTCAGCTTAGTCTCTCAGTCGTATCCAACTATTTGTGACCCCATGAATTGCAGCACACCAGGCCTCCCTGTCCATCACCAACTCCTGGAGTTCACTCAAACTCATGTCCATCGAGTTGGTGATGCCATCCAGCCATCTCATCCTCTGTCGTCCCCTTCTCCTCCTGCCTTCCTATGATGCAGTCTTTGTGGGTCTTGTGTGGTTTATCCCATTGCTACACTTACTCTTTTATAAGTGAAATAATTCTCTCTTTTTTTTTTTTTTTTGGTTTCAGCACCCAGCAACTAGGATCAATCTCTTAAAACAGAAATCAGATCATATTCCTCCTTTGTTGGAAACCCACTCTTTAGTATTTGCCCCCTAACTTTTGAAATTCTCTTCACTCCCTGGGCAACTACATTAAAATTTTCTTTGTCAGCAAAAATAGGATTAACTTGATGATTTACAGCTCAAGTTTGATTCATTCACAAAAATAATGATTGGTCAAAATTCCAAACTTTAAACTTATATTAATAGTGACAGTGTTCTACTTTACTTTCAGTCTGGTTGGTCAAAATAAAAATTACTGTTTAGAATGTATAAAACAAATCTCTAGTAACTAAGTAAAATGAATGAATATTACTGATAGCATTAAAATTTCCACTATAGTTTTGTTCAGTTCAGTTCAGTTACATCGCTCAATCATGTCCAACTCTGTGACCTCATGGACTGCAGCACTCCAAGCCTTCCTGTCCATCACCAACTCCTGGAGTTTACTCAAACTCATGTCCGTTGAGTCAGTGATGCCATCCAACCATCTCATCCTCTGCCGTCCCCTTCTCCTCCTATCTTCAATCTTTCCCAGCATCAGGTTCTTTTCCAATGAGTCAGCTCTTTGCATCAGGTGGCCAAAATATTGGAGTTTCAGCTTCAACATCAGTCCTTCCAATGAGTATTCAGGACTGATTTCCTTTAGAATGGACTGGCTGGATCTCCTTGCAGTCCAAGGGACTCTCAAGAGTCTTCTCCAACACCACAGTTCAAAAGCATCAATTCTTCATCATTCAGCTTTCATTATTGTCCAACCGTCATATTCATACATGACTACTGGAAAAACTATATCCTTGTCTAGACAGACCTTTGTTGGCAAAGTAATGACTCTGCTGTCTAGGTTAATATGCTGTCTAGGTTAATCATAACTTTTCTTCCAAGGAGCAAGCGTCTTTTAATTTCATGGCTGCAGTCACCATCAGCAGTGATTTTGGAGCCCCCAAAATTAAAGTCTGTCACTGTTTCTCCATCTATTTGCCATGAAGTGATGGGACCAGATGCCACGATCTTAGTTTTCTGAATGTTGCACTTTAAGCCAACTTTTTCACTCTGCTCTTTCACTTTCATCAAGAGGCTCTTTAGCTCTTTGCTTTCTGCCATAAGGATGGTATCATTTGCATGTGTGAGGTTATTGATATTTCTCCCAGCAATCTTGATTCCAGCTTGTGCTTCATCCAGTCCAGAATTTCTTATGATGTACTCTGCATATAAGTTAAATAAGCAGGGTGACAATATACAGCCTTGTTGTACTCCTTTCCTGATTTGGAACCAATCTGTTGTTCCTTATCCAGTTCTAACTGTTGCTTCCTGACCTGCATTACAGATTTCTCAAGAGGCAGGTCAGGTGGTCTGGTATTCCCATCTCTTTCAGAATTTCCCACAGTTTACTGTGATCCACACAGTCAAAGGCTTTGGCATAGTCAATAAAGCAGAAGTAGATGTTTTTCTGGAACTTTCTTGCATTTTTGATGATCACATGGATGTTGGCAATTTGATTTCTGGTTCTTCTGCCTTTTCTAAATTCAGCTTGAACATCTGGAAGTTCATGGTTCATGTTTTGTTAAAGCCTGGCTTGGAGAATTTTTAGCATTACTTTACAAGCATGTGAAATGACTGCAATTGTGCAGTCGTTTGAGCATTCTTTGGCATTGCCTTTCTTTGGGATTGGAATGAAAACTGACCTTTCCAAGGCTACACAGTGCTGGAGCAAATGTGAGGAGACACCCCATATCCAAGAGCAGAAGCCCTAGCAAGATGGTAATGGGGCAAAATCATGTTTAGAATCAAACCTGATACCCACCAAAGACACTCAGAGGGCTCAAACAAACCTTGTGTACACCAGGACCCAGAGACCCCACTGAGGCTGAGACAGAACTGTGTTTGAGTGACCCCTGTAGGGTTAGGATCAGCAGTGAACTGACACAGGGGCAGGAGCTCTGGGTGCAGCAGACCTGGGTATGGCGTAAGCCCTCTTGGAAGAGATTGCCATTAACCCCGTCATAGAGCTGTGAGACCTTACATAGGACTGGGGAAACAGACTCTTGGAGGGCACAAACAGAACCTTGTGTGCACCAGAACCCAGGAGGAGGTTGCCATTATCTTCATTACCTCCACCATAGTTTGGCCCCAGGTAAATAATAGGGAGGGAACACAGCTGCACCCATCAACAGAAAATTGGATTGAAGATTTATAGTGCATGGCCCTGCCCACCAAAACAAGACCCAATTTCCCCCTCAGTCAGTCTATTCCATCAGGAAGCTCCCATAAGCCTCCCATCCTTCTCCATCAGAGGGCAGGAAAGCTGAAAACCACAATCACAGAAAACTAATCAATCTGATCACATGGATCACAGCCCTGTCTACCTCAATGAAGCTATGAGCCATGCCATGTAGGGCCACCCAAGATGGACAGGTCATGGTGGAGAGTTCTGACAAAAAGTGGTCCACTGGAACAGGGAATGTATATTTACTCTAGGTATCTATTTTTGCTATTTTATATGTGGGAAGTGTTTAAATATGTCAGTCATATAAATATACACTTGTTATTTAAATTATTATGATGGATTTAATTAGGTTAGTAACCAATATTTAATCTTCTGACAAAAGGTCAGATTTCTAAGTTTTGTATATTGGCTGTATAAATTTAAGAGTTAATTGTGAAACAAAGTACAAGTATTAGTGAGCATTATGTACTAAGTATCTGGATCAAATATTAATGTAAATATTTCCACTATTTACATGAATCATTAAATCTTTTCAATATTGAAACAAATCTTTAAAAGAAGATTGGTAAAGTATACAATTCAAGAAAGGAAATTCAAGCTGTGCCAAGACTTGCTCCTTTCTGATCTTAGTGATGTATTACTGAGTCACTATAGATCAAAGTGAATATATTGAAATATATCTATATATCTTACTGATGAACAAGTTAAACTTAAGCTGTCTTCCACACTTAAATAATTAATCTAGAAAACGTGCATAAGGATGAATTAGAATCATTGAAATTGAAAATTTAACAATATAATTCATCTCAATTTTTTTTTTTAAAGAAGTGAGTAAACATTGCAAAGAGAACGGACTATGTGTTGGAGGTAGTGCAAACAGAACAGTCACGGTAAAATCAAATACTTTGAGATAGTGACTTGAGATAAATCTACTATACATAGAGTTTTAACAAACTTTCTTTAAAAGATTCCAAAAGCCATGAGTGAGTAGGGTTGTGGTGTTGACTAGGAATGTGATTTAGACAACGAAGATTTCTTTAAACTCTAAGATCCTGATACTATGTCTATATCTGATAAAATCCTCCAATTCCATCAAATATACTTAAGGGTCCCCATTTTGTATATATATATATTTTTTCCCTTTACCTGCCTTGCCTCTTTCTGAACACTTACCGTTTTCATTGTATGCTATTGGAAACTACTTCTAAAAAATTATGTAGCTATCCAGCTTCCCTATTTGACTTCTACTATTATGATTCTAGGGATCATGCCCTATTCACTTATGTACCCCCTAATGTTACTTATGACACTTTAAATAATTCATCTTCATCCATATATTTTCAGATCACATCAGATCAGATCAGTCACTCAGTCGTGTCTGACTCTTGTGACCCCATGAATCGCAGCACGCCAGGCCTCCCTGTCCATCACCAATTCCCGGAGTTCATTGAGACTCACGTCCATTGAGTCAGTGATGCCATCCAGCCATCTCATCCTCTGTCGTCCCCTTCTTCTCTTGCCCCCAATCCCTCACAGCATCAGAGTCTTTTCCAATGAGTCAACTCTTCGCATGAGGTGGCCAAAGTACTGGAGTTTTAGCCTCAGCATCATTCCTTCCAAAGAAATCCCAGGGCTGATCTCCTTCAGAATGGACTGGTTGGATCTCCTTGCAGTCCAAGGGACTCTCAAGAGTCTTCTCCAACATCACAGTTCAAAAGCATCAATTCTTCAGTGCTCAGCCTTCTTTACAGTCCAACTCTCACATCTATACATTACCACTGGAAAAACCATAGCCTTGAATAGATGGACCATTGTTGACAAAGTAATGTCTCTGCTTTTGAATATGCTATCTAGGTTGGTCATAACTTTCCTTCCAAGGAGTAAGCGTCTTTTAATTTCATGGCTGCAGTCACCATCTGCAGTGATTTTGGAGCCCCAAAAAATAAAGTCTGACACTGTTTCCACTGTTTCCCATCTATTTCCCATGAAGTGATGGGACCGGATGCCATGATCTTCGTTTTCTGAATGTTGAGCTTTAAGCCAACTTTGTCACTCTCCACTTTCACTTTCATCAAGAGGCTTTTTAGTTCCTCTTCACTTTCTGCCATAAGGGTGGTGTCATCTGCATATCTGAGGTTATTGATATTTCTCCCGGCAATCTTGATCCCAGCTTGTGTTTCTTCCAGTCCAGCATTTCTCATGATGTACTCTGCATATAAGTTAAATAAACAGGGTGACAATATACAGCCTTGATGAACTCCTTTTCCTATTTGGAACCAGTCTGTTGTTCCATGTCCAGTTCTAACTGTTGCTTCCTGACCTGCATACAAATTTCTCAAGAGGCAGATTAGGTGGTCTGGTATTCCCATCTCTTTCAGAATTTTCCGCAGTTTATTGTGATCCACACAGTCAAAGGCTTTGGCATAGTCAATAAAGCAGAAATAGATGTTTTTCTGGAACTCTCTTGCTTTTTCCATGATCCATTGTATGTTGGCAATTTGCTCTCTGGTTCCTCTGCCTTTTCTAAAACCAGCTTGAACATCAGGAAGTTCACGGTTCACATATTGCTGAAGCCTGGCTTGGAGAATTTTGAGCATTACTTTACTAGCATGTGAGATGAGTGCAATTGTGCGGTAGTTTGAGCATTCTTTGGCATTGCCTTTCTTTGGGATTGGAATGAAAACTGACCTTTTCCAGTCCTGTGGCCACTGCTGAGTTTTCCAAATGTGCTGGCATATTGAGAGCAGCACTTTCACAGCATCATCTTTCAGGATTTGGAATAGCTCAACTGGAATTCCATCACCTCCACTAGCTTTATTCGTAGTGATGCTTCCTAAGGCCCACTTGACTTCACATTCCAGTATGTCTGGCTCTAGGTCAGTGATCACACCATCGTGATTATCTGGGTCGTGAAGATCTTTTTTGTACAGTTCTTCTGTGTATTCTTGCCATCTCTTCTTAATATCTTCTGCTTCTGTTAGGTCCATACCATTTCTGTCCTTTATCGAGCCAAGATCAGCAAACTGTCTAAACTTCCACGTTCTTACTTGTCAAGTTAATTGTCAAGTAAGATATACTTGACTTTAAAAAAGAATAAATACATGTATATATGTATGACTGAAACACTTTGATGTATACCTGTAACTAACACAACTTTGTTAATAAACTATACTCCCAATAAAATAAAAAGTTAAAAAAATTGAAATTGAATTGAATTGAAAAAGTGATTCAGATGACTAGCCCGTCAGGTTTTCATATACAAAAACAGTAACTCTTGTTATGTTAGTTACTTTGTTATGAGTAATAGAGAAATTCAGTGAATGCCAACTATGTCATGGAATATCCTCGTAATATTTTTCCAGACAGCCTGGCCTCCATGGAGGCCTCCAACTATGATATATGACACAGATATATGGTATAATCGAAAGAGTAATGAGCTTGTTCACTCCATAGCACCAAGCTTGTCATTAAGTATCTATTTGAGAAGAGATTAGAATTGAATACTTAGTCTTTCCAAATCAATGAAAATTAATTACAATCAGACTCTTTTTTACAAGATGTGAGTTCCATAGAATAGTCAAGACTATATCTATAATGTTTTTAGTTACTTAGGTAATCAGAATTCTTATCAGGAATAATTAACACTAAGATACACTAAAATATCTCTTCATTAAATATAAATTATATTAATTCCAAATTAATGAGAAATAATATTGAGTCTGATTTGATCATTGAGAAGGTGGGTACATGTTTTATTTTTTATATTTTGAGGGAAATCTGTGACTTCAAATTTCTTTGAGGTCATTATGACAATTAAATTGACTTTTTGTAAAATAAATAAGGAAGTTAGAAGCAGTCACTCTTATCCAGGAGCAAAATTTTGGTCAAAAGTACTGTTATAGCCATTATCAGATTATCTCATGATGGAGCTGGCTTGTCATAGGTAAATTGTCATATTTGGGATGATAATCCTGAAACGCTTTAAAATGTTTTAAGAGCACTTAAAATTTTATTAGTCAATTACCGTTATCACTAAGAAGTGGACCAAACTCAAAAACCTAAACATAAAGGCCCTTCAGAATATTATATAAAGATTTTTTATAAATAAAATTCTTAGCAGTAAAGATTTTATAATGAGTTTGAACAACAACAACAAAACAAAACAAAACATTAATCTTTTTTAAATGCACATAAATTAGGCAATTACACAGACATTTGAGGTCTTTTTAGAATGTCTATAAAATGCTGTTTGCTGGCATATTCAGTGCAGCACTTTCACATCACCATCTTTTAGGATTTGAAATAGCTCAACTGGAATTCCATCACCTCCACTAGCTTTGTTCGTAGTGATGCTTTCTAAGGCCCACTTGACTTCACATTCTAGGATGCTGGCTCTAGGTAAGTGATCACACCATCGTGATTATCTGGGTCGTGAAGATCTTTTTTTGTGCAGTTCGTCTGTGTATTCTTGCCACTTCTTAATATCTTCTGCTTCTCTTAGGTCCATACAATTGCTGTCCTTTATTGTGCCCATCTTTGCATGAAATATTCCCTTGGTATCTCTGATTTTCTTGAAGAGATCTCTAGTCTTTCCCATTCTATTGTTTTCCTTTATTCCTTTCCACTGATCACTGAGGAAGGCTTTCTTATCTCTCCTTGCTATTCTTTGGAACTCTGCATTCAAATGGGTATATCTTTCCTTTTCTCCTTTGCTTTTTGATTCTCTTTTTTTCACAGCTATTTGTAAGGCTTCCTCAGATAGCCATTTTGCTTTTTTGCATTTCTTTTTCTTGTGGATGGTCTTGATCCGTGTCTCCTGTACAATGCTAGGAATCTCTGTCCATAGTTCATCAGACACTCTGATCTATTTCTCACTCCCACTGTATAATCATTTGGGGTTTGACTTAGGTCGTACCTGAATGGTTCAGTGGTTTGCACTACTTTCTTCAATTTAAGTCTGAATTTGACAATATGGAGCTCATGATCTGAGCCACAGTTTGCTCCCCATCTCGTTTTGGCTGACTGTATAGAACTTCTCCATATTTAGCTGCAAAGAATAAAATCAATCTGATTTCAATGTTGACCATCTGGTGATGTCCATGTGTAGAGTCTTTTCTTGGGTTTTTGGAAGAGAGTGTTGCTATCACTAGTGTGTTCTCTTGGCAAAACTCTATTAGCCTTTCCCTGCTTCATTCTGTATTCCAAGGTAAATTTGCCTGTTACCCAAGGTGTTTCTTGACTTCCTACTTTTGCATCCCCTATAATGAAAAGGACATCTTTTTTGGGTGTTAGTTCTAACAGGTCTTGTATGTCTTCATAGAACCATTTAACTTCAGCTTCCTCAGCATTACTGGTCAGGGCATAGAATTGGATTACCGTGATATTGAATGGTTTGCCTTGGAAATGTACAGAGATTATCTGTCATTTTTGAGATTGGATCCAAGTACTGCATTTTGGACTCTTTTGTTGACTATGATGGCTACTCCATTTCTTCTAAGGGATTCCTGCCCACAGTAGTAGATATAATGGTCATCTGAGTTAAATTCACCCATTGCAGTACATTTCATTTCACTGATTCCTAGAATGTCGATGTTCACTCTTGCCATCTCCTGTTTGACCACTACCAATTTGCCTTGATTCATGGACCTAACATTACAGGTTCCTATGTAATATTGCTCTTAACAGCATCAGGCCAATTTGGAAAATTCAGCAGTAGCAACAGGAATGTAAAAGGTCAGTTTTCATTCCAATCCAAAAGAAGGGCAATGCCAAGATGCTCAGACTACTGCACAATTTCAGTCATCTCACATGCTAGTAAAGTAATGCTCAAAATTCTCCAAGCCAGGCTTCAAAAGTACGTGAACTGTGAACTTCCATGTGTTCAAGCTGAATTTAAAAAGGCAGAGGAAACAGAGATCAAATTGCCAACATCTGCTTGATCATTGTAAAAGCAAGAGTTCCAGAAAAAACATCTATTTCTACTTTATTGACTATCCCAAAGCCTTTGATTGTGTGGATCACAATAAACTGTGGAAAATTCTGAAAGAGATGGGAATACCAGACCACCTGACCTGCCTCTTGAGGAACCTGTATACAGGTCAGGAAGCAACAGTTAGAACTGGATATAGAACAGCAGACTGGTTCCAAATAGAAAAAGGAGTACGTCAAGGCTGTATATTGTCACCCTGATTATTAAACTTATATGCAGAGTACATCCTGAGAAACGCTGGGCTGGATGAAACATAAGCTGGAATCAAGATTGCTGGGAGAAATGCCAATAACCTCACATATGCAGATGACACCACCCTTATGGCAGAAAGTGAAGAAGACTTAAAGAGCCTCTTGATGAAAGTGAAAGAGGAGAATGAAAAAGTTGGCTTAAAGTGCAACATTCAGAAAACTAAGATCATGGCATCTGGTCTCATCACTTCATGGCAAACAGATGGAGAAACAGTGGAAACAATGAGCGACTCTATTTTGGGGGGCTCCAAATTCACTGCCAATGATGACTGCAGCCATGAAACTAAAAAACGCTTATTCCTTGGAGAAAAGTTATGACCAACCTAGACATCACATTAAAAAGCACAGACATTACTTTGCCAACAAAGATCCATCTAGTCAAGGCTGTGATTTTTCCGGAAGTCATGTATGGATATGAGAGTTGGACTATAAAGAAAGCTGAGTGCCAAAGAATTGATGCTTTTGAACTGTGGTGTTGGAGGAGACTCTTGAGAGTCCCTTGGATTGCAAGGAGATCCAACCAGTCCATCCTAAAGGAAATCAGTCCTGAATATTCTTTGGAAGGACTGATGTTGAAGCTGAAACTCCAATACTTTGGCCACCTGATGCGAAGAGCTGATTCACTGGAAAAGACCCTGTTGCTGGGAAAGGTTGAAGGTGGGAGGAGAAGGTGACGACAGAGAATAAGATGGTTGGATGGCATCACTGACTCCTTGGGCATGAGTTTGAGTAAACTTTGGGAGTTCTTGATGGACAGGGAAGCCTGTGAGTTACAGTCCATGGGATCGCAAAGAGTTGGATGCAGCTGAGGGACTAAACTGAACTGTACCATATTGTGTAAGACCTGGTAGGGGGAGTCACGGTTTCTCATCATTAAAGTGAGGTGCTGTACTAAATAGTGACTACTACATTTTTGGCTCTCTTCAAAGATTAAAGTAGAAAAATAATTTTAAAGACAGAAACATGGAAAAAATAGTACTCCTTTTTCTATTTCTTGGGTACTGTTGATAGCTATTACATAATAATTTAATATTTAATCTAAAATTTAATAAGATTATTTTGTATATTCTTAATGCAAGCCATAATTTTCTTGTCAGCATAACATTTCTATCACATATTGAGGTTACTAAACTCAAGTCTGTGTGTCAGGCATATAGCTGAGACAAACATATGGAAATGTTAGAGTTTCAAGCAGAGAAAGTTTTATTGTAGGTCCACGAAAGGTGGCCCATGCCCTCAAAATCCCAAATTCCCCGAAGGGTTTCAGCAAAGCATTTTTAAAGACACGTTTAAAGAATGATCCCAGGGTTGTGATCAGCTCAGCTAAAAGTGAATGTCACTCAGTCATGTCTGACTCTTAGCAACCCCATGGACTATCCAGTCCATGGAATTCTTCAGGCCAGAACACTGGAGTGAGTAGCCTTTCCCTCCTCCAGGGATTCTTCCCAACCCAGGGATCAAACCCAGGTCTACTGCACTGCAGGCAGATTGTTTACCAGCTGAGCCATCAGGGAAGCCCAAGAATACTGGAGTGGGTAGCCTATCCCTTCTGCAGCAGATCTTCTTGACCCAGGAATTGATCCAGGTTTTCTTGTATTGCAGGTGGATTCTTTACCAGCTGATCTACCAGCGAAGCCCATCAGCTCAGCTGGTACACAATGTTCTGATTGGTTGATGGTGATCAATACTTAGGTTCCAGAAAGTCTGGGGGCTACATGCTCATGATGATCAAGTAGTTAATTTCTTCTGTTTCCTGGTGAGTTTAGCATCTGAAAAACTCAGGAAATATGTATCAAATACTATTATCTAGGCACCTCAGAGAGTAGCTAAAGCAGAGTATATGGGGGAGGGGTCTGTCCCTGAAAGGCTCCATAGAGTCATGCTTAGTAACATTGGTAGCAGGAAGAGCTAACTAACATTAAGAAAATCAAACTCCATTAAAAAATGTAAGCTATTTACCTTAACTCTTTTCCTAATGCTTGTATAATACTAATCAAAAAGAAACAAATGCATTTTTAATCATTAGGCACAGAGTTATGCAGATAGTGATATTCATAGTTTCTCATAGTATTTGATTTGCATATGGACTTACAGAGATAATTCTTTCATAGTTACTTTAATTGACCTTAGACACACAGTGTGATACATGGGAATTGAATCATCCATCTTCCCCATCAGTCTACTTCATTGTTATTCTTACCCATAACTTCTCTCATTTTAAGCTCAACTTTTGAATGTGGCAGATGGGAACTATCTTAAGTAGAATGGAATATACTAGAAAATATGGAGGGTGAAGGTGGAAACAGGTCACACCATAAATATGAAGTTTGAACTGATTAGAAGAATAGGAGGTATCCGAGGGACTCTTATACAGGATTATGTAACAGGAAATTTAGAAACATATGCTTACACTGCTGAGTTTTAGCTTGAATGCCTGTTCTCTGCTACCCCAGTAATAACCAGTGACTCTTCCAAGACTGAGTGAATCAGCAAAGAGCACCTATTCAGCTCTGTAACAGAAAGAAATATGATTTCTAAGAGGAAGACAGGAGATAGTAGAGAGAAAACTTGATGTTGAACTTCCAGAAATTATCCTGACTCCAGTTTAGTCACTCAGTCATGTCCAACTCTTTGCGATCCCATGAACTGCAGCATGCCAGGTCTCCTTGTCAATCATCAACTCCCAGAGTTTACTCAAACTCATGTCCATTGAGTTGGTGATGCCATCCAAACATCTCATCCTCTTGTCGTCCCCGTCTCCTCCTGTCTTCAATCTTTCCCAACATCATTGTCTTTTCCAATGAGTCAGTTCTTCACATCAGGTGGCCAAAGTATTGGAATTTCAGCCTCAACATCAGTCCTTCCAATGAATATTCAAGACTGATTTCCTTAGGATGGACTGGTTGGATCTCTTTGCAGTCCAAGGGACTCTCAAGAGTCTTCTCCAATATCACAGTTCAAAAGCATCAATTCTTTGGCTCTCAGTTTTCTTTGGAGTCCAACTCTCACATCCATACATGACTGCTGGAAAAATAGCCTTGACTAGATGGACCTTTGTTGGCAAAGTAATGTCTCTGCCTTTGAATATGCTATCTAGGTTGGTCATAACTTTCCTTCCAAGGAGCAAGCATCTTTTAATTTCATGGCTGCAGTCACCATTGGCAGTGATTTTGGAGCCCCCAAAATTAAAGTCTGTCACTATTTCCACTGTTTCCCTATCTATTTGCCAGAAAGTGATGGGACCGGATGCCATGATCTTAGTTTTCTGAATGTTGGTCTTTAAGCCAGCTTTTTCACTCTCCTCTTTCACTTTCATCAAGAGGCTCTTTAAGTCTTCTTCACTTTCTGCCATAAGGGTGGTGTCAACTGCATATGTGAGGTTATTGCTATTCCTCCCAGAAATCTTGATTCCAGCTTCTGTTTCATCCAGCTCAGCGTTTCTCATTGGAGAAGGTGATGGCACCCCACTCCAGTACTCTTGCCTGGAAAATCCCATGGACGGAGGAACCTGGTGGGCTGCAGTCCATGGGGCTGCTAAGAGTCAGACACGACTGAGCGACTTCAGTTTCACTTTCATGCATTGGAAAAGGAAATGGCAACCCACTCCAGTATTCTTGCCTGGAGAATCCCAGGGACGGTGGAGCCTGATGGGCTGACCGTCTATGAGGTCGCACAGAGTCGGACACGACTGAAGCGACTTAGCAGCAGCAGCATTTCTCATGATGTACTCTGCATGTAAGTTAAATAAGAAGGGTCACAATATACAGCTTTGATGTGCTACTTTCCCGATTTGGAACCAGTCTGTTTTTCCATGTCCAGTTCTAACTGTTGCTTCCTGACCTGCATACAGATTTCCCATAAGGTGGGTCATGTGGTCTGGTATTCCCATCTCTTAAAGAATTTTCCAGTTTGCAGTGATCCACAAGGTCAAAGGCTTTGGCATAGTCAATAAAGCAGAAATAGATGTTTTTCTGGAACTCTCTTGCTTTTCCCATGATCCAGCAGATGTTGGCAATTTGATCTCTGGTTCCTCTGCCTTTTCTAAAACCAGCTTGAACATCTGGTAGTTCATGGTTCACGTACTTTTGAAGCTTGGCTTGGAGAATTTTGAGCATTACTTTACTAGTGTGTAAGATGAGTGCAGTTGTGTGGTAGTTAGAGCATTCTTTGGCATTGCCTTTCTTTGGGATTGGAATGAAAACTGACCTTTTCCAGTCCTGTGGCCACTGCTGAGTTTTCCAAATGTGCTGGCATATTGAGTGCAGCACTTTCACAGCATCATCTTTCAGGATTTGGAATAGCTCAACTGGAATTCCATCACCTCCACTAGCTTTGTTCGTAGTGATGCTTCCTAAGGCCCACTTGAGTTCACATTCCAAGAAGTCTGGCTCTAGGTGAGTAATCACACCATTGTGATTATCTGGGTAGTGAAGATCTTTTTTGTACAGTTCTTCTGTGTATTCTTGTCATGTCTTCTTAATATCTGCTTCTGTTAGGTCCATAGCATTTCCATCCTTTATAGAGCCCATCTTTCCATGAAATGTTCCTAGTTTCTATTCCCAAATCTGTTATATGTTCCACAAGGTAGGTCAGTATGAATTTTGAGAATAAAAGTGACAATTTTGTTTTCACAGTGTTACTTGCACTACTCTCTGAGGCAGGAGGCAGATGGCTCTGGTCAAGATACAGTGATTGGAAATTCATTCCCTGTAGATCGAAACTCCAAGACAAGAATAGCAGGACAATTAATGGAGGAGGCTAGGCTGTGCCCAATCTATATATTTCTTTTCCTGAAGTTAGGAGACCTTTCTGACCACACACACCCAGAAAAGGCTCCTTGTAGGCCAAAGGGGGAGAAATGTCAAGGGATGCTCTACCCAGATGCCTCTTCGATAGGATCCATCTTAGCTAAGAGATGTGTGCACACACATGGAAGGATCCTTAGAAATACCAAATATGGACTGTGGACCAGTAAATAATGATGATTGGCCAAAAGAAAACTGGAAGAAATGCCTCATATAAGTGATTTAAACTGCCGCATGGGTGCAGCTCAGGGATTCTCCCTCTGATCCTTCCTGTGTGTCTATCCATATATATTGCAATCTTTTTCCTCTTAATAATTATTTTATTTGCTTCAGTACTTTCTGTCTTTGGGGAGATTCTTTTGTGCAAAGACAAAGGCCAGGGCCCTTGTCACTGACCACTGGTCTAGTGACTAGGATCTGGTGCTTTCACCACCACAACCCAGCCTCGATATCTGGTTGGGAACGTAAGTTCTGCTCCAAGCTGTTGCAGGCTGAGGCCACCCAAAATCATCTCTAGTAACAAATTTGCTGAAGTTTTTGAAGCTCAAAATGGATTAGTAAGGAAGATTCTAAGTCTTTCTAGATCACCTGGAATCTTATTTACAATCTTAGTTCATTAAAATAGTTTCTTATGGCCTTTCTGATCCTTTTAGCACTTTAAAAATACTTCTAAGTATTCAAGGTAAGGTTTGGGAATTCCCTTCCACGTCCCTTTGTTAGCAACTTATTAAACCAGAGGTCTGTTCTGTTTGCTAGAAGAAAGGAAAAAACCATCACTCAATAATGTCTGACTCTTTGCAACCTCATAGACTTCATCCCACCAGGCTCCTCTGTCCATGGAATTCTCTAGGCAAGACTATTGGAGTCTAGGACATGGACACAACCTAGATGTCCATCGGCAGATGAATGGATAAGGAAGTTGTGGTACATATATATACACAATGGAATATTACTCAGCTATTAAAAAAAAAGACACATTTGAGTCAGTTCTAATGAGGTGGACAAAACTGGAGCCTATTATAGAGGTGAAGTAGGTCAGAAAGATAAACACCAATACAGTATATTAACACATATCTATGGAATTTAGAAAGACAGTAACTATGATCCTATATGTCAAGCAGCAAAAGAGACACAGATGTAGAAAAAAAGACTTTTGGACTATGTGGGAAAAGGGGAGGATGGGATGATTTTGAGAGAATAGCATTGAAACATGTATATTACCATATGTAAAATAGATGACCAGTGCAAGTTCAATGCATGAAGCAGGACACTCAAACTGGTGCTCTGCGACAACCCAGAGCGATGGGGTGGGAAGAGAGGTGGGAAGGGTTTCAGGATGGGGAGACACATGTATGGCAAAAACTAACACAATATTGTAAAAAAAAAAAAAAAAAGCTATCCTGCAATTAAAATAAACTAATTATTAAAAAAAAAAAAAAAGAATACTGGAGCTGATAGCCATTCCCTTTTCCAGAGGATCTTCCCAACCCAGGGATGAAACCTAGGTCTCCCACATTGCAGGTGGATTCTGTACCATCTGAGCCACCAGGGAAGCCCAAGTGTCTGTTTTTCAAATAACCTCAGAGAATATCTAAAAGCAGGATCATGTGTCTCATACGCGGTATCTCTTCATCTTTGAGGATTTTGTCCATTTCCTTCCGTCTGAAGAAACAGTTCTTGGAAGGGGTCCTTGGCTCCTTCTTACGAAGTTTCATCATTATTTAGGTAGGCTTAGTGCCCTTTTTGAACTGTGGTGTTAGAGAAGACTCTTGAGAGTCCCTTGTACTGCAAGAGATCCAACAAGTCCATCCTAAAGGATATCAGTCCTGGGTGTTCATTGGAAGGACTGATGTTGAAGCTGAAACTCCAATACTTTGGCCAACCTGATGTGAAGAGCTGATTCATTTCAAAAGACCCTGATGCTGGGAAAGATTGAAGACAGGAGGAGAAGGGGACAACAGAGGATGAGATGGTTGGATGGCATCACCGACTCAATGGACATGGATTTGAGTATGCTCCAGGAGTTGGTGATGGACAGGGAGGCCTGGCATGCTGCAGTCCATGGGGTCGCAAAGAGTCAGACACAACTGAGCAACTGAACTGAACTGAGCACCCTTTCAGTATCTCAGGAATTAGGGGGAGTAAACCTCACCCCTAGACTGCTCAGAAGCTTCTCTTGCCCTATGTAATTCCTTAATGACTTCTCATTTGGTAAAAGGAGCTCATAAACCAAATAGTTTTTGCAACAATCACACAAAAAGGGTCACCATACTCATTGTAATTACATGGCAGTAAAGACCAAGCTCAGTCCAAATAAAACAAGCCCTGAAATGCATTGATCTGAAGAATTTATTGCATTGACATTTACTTTCTCAGAACTAACCCATCAACCCAATGGTAAAGTTCCAAATCAGCTTTAATGTTTTGTAAGCAAAGTAAAAAATTTAATTTTCTTACTAAAAAGAAAGGAAAACAATTCAGAAATATCACAATCTATCCATTACAGCAACTCAGAATAATCTTTAAGTTTACAGAAAATCATCCCAATAATTTATGAGCCTTTGTCTCTAAATCAAAACAATATCAGCAGGATTTAAATATAATTTATTCATTAAAATTGATTTTGTTTTGATTTTATCTGATTTTGTTTTGATTTTATCTTATCATCTTCTTTTCATTAAAATATGGTATTTTGGGGACTATGTGTCAAAATATTTATTTAGCAGTGTACATTTTTCTTATATTGCCACTGTTTTAAGTGATAATGAACAAAGTGCACATGGACAGAATCAACTGTCCATGAACAGCTAAACAGAATCAGATGAACAAATGAATAAAATCAACTTAAACTGAACACCTATTTGTATTTGAAAATTATTCCTCAAGTTAAATGATTGGTATGGCAGTTTAAGTCACATATTTTAAAACATGGATTTTGATTGCTTACTTTTTTCATTTATAAGAGTTAAGTTGTCTATTGGAGTCCTATGAAATGTGATGCTTTATTCTGAATAATCATTAAAAATGAGGCTTAGGATATCTGTTCTTCCCAAATAACCTTACAAATAATATCTGAAATATTGTGGCCACACAAGAGATATAAATTAAATCTTATGACTTATACAAGAAAAATTTCCAGAGTAACATTATTCCACATTGTTATGCCATTTTGGTAATAATTTTAACTAAAAGAAAAAAGAGGAAATACTACTTTAAGTAAAAGTGCTAATCATGACATGGCTCTTACTCAGCTTGAACTTATGCAACTGAGAACAGTTAGAGGACATTCCAAATATGTCCAAAGTTTATGTTTCTGGAAGCTGTGCAAAAGTTCAGGAAAGGGGCCATAATTCTGTGCAATGATTCCTGAATTTCTGACTTGGAGATTGTAGAACCCCATTAGTCTACTGACCTGGGTCCCAAAAATTTCTATTATTTTTTCAGATATACCCTTTTGTTATCAAACTTGTATATCTGTCCATATTAAAAACATTATTGAGTGTTTTATAGGCTTCAAAAAAATCTCTTATGAAATCTGCTGTGAAACTAAACAAGGACTTATATAAAATACATTTGCAACTTGAAGGCAAATCTTTACTTCTAAAAATATTTATTTCCTCATAAAAGATAATGTGAATTGCCATTTAGCATTTCAGAGAGATCTTTCAAAAGTATTTTTAGACTTTATTGAAATTTTAATCGAGCCTAAATAACCGACCTTATTTACATGTAACCCAGACTTTTATATGATTTCACAAATAATAAAAAAAAATTGCATTACTGTAGTCAGTTCTGTCAATTTAAGAATTGCTATATCAATATTTCTAGTTTAGAAATGTTTGAATAGGGAGCTATAGAATACATTACTAAATAAATTTATTATGGCTAATAAAATGTAGAATATATTTTGTTTTCTCAGAAGCTATTGCCCTTAAATATTAGAATAATCAGGTAGAACTCCTGAGAGAAATATGTTATTTCCATCCTTAGAAATTATAGAAAAGAGAAGGAAGAAAAGGAAAGATAAAAGTTTTCTATGTAAAATGATTCCAGAAATAGCAATTGTATTACATATTCATATTCCAACTAAGACTTCCCAAAGCATTCTGTTAAGAAGGAAGCTGAGTCCATAACTGGAGACAATGGGAAGAAAATACCTTGATCTATTAGCAGAATCTGTCTTAAATGGAAGAGTGTGAAATGGAAGCCTGTAAACCAGGTATTTTCATCTCTAATTCAGACAACTATGTTGTGGGAAGAATAGGGATTAATATGTAAATATTCTACCCAATTCTGAGTTTTGTGTGAAAAGTCCAACTAATCTGACTGAGAATTTTGTTAACTCAAATACAAACCAAAGGGTGCGAAAAGAGAGAGAGAGAAATGTAACAAGCATCACAATTACTAAGATTCTTGCTTCTGGTGAGAGGAAGTGCCCCTGCCATATGAAGTGATAGGATATACAAAACCATTGGTACTTAAACAGAATGAGGGTGATGGTAACTGAAAAAATCCAACTGCTTTAGAGGTTTGAAGAAAGAAAATGTCCGGGAGTTGTTAATCACCATCAACTCAAGGAACACTGTCAAAATAAAATTTCTACAGTGATGGTGATGCTTAGTGAGATCCCTATGTCTGGAAGCCCACTCCAGTATTCTTGCCTGGAAAATCCCATGGATGGAGAAGCCTGGTGGGCTACAGTCCATGGGGTCGCAAAGAGTTGGAAACGACTGAGCAACTTCATTTCACTTTCTATGTCACAGGCAGATTATGCTGGAAATCAGGCCTAGATATAAGGAAGAGAGAGATACAAAGGATATGGTATTATTTCTTCAACAGCTTTCCAGTTTTTAAGTCAATGTCTTCATAGGAAAAGAGTAAGCCCTTGAAATCTATGGTGGAGACTTTGGGTGGACAATCCTGAGAAACTCAAAACTGCATATTATACTGCTCCCTTGACTTCATGAGTTGTCACAAGCACCTACTCTACCAGAGGAAAACAGTCGCCCTTGTTTAGAAATACTGCAAACCTCTTGCCTGTAGTAGATTCCTCACAAATTGCTGCTTGTCTTCCAAAATATTTCTTTCCACACCATTTATTGTCTGTATACCATGAAACACAAGATGAGGGGCTTCCCGCCTGGTTTAGACTGCAAAGAATCTACCTGCAATGCAGAAGACCCGGGCTTGATCCCTGAGTCAGGAAGATCCCCTGGAGAAGGTAATGACAATCCACTTCAGTAATCTTGCCTGGAGAATTTAATGGACAGAGGAGCCTGGTGGGCTACAGTCCATGGGCTTGCAAAGAGTCGGACATGACTGAGCGACTAACTCTTTCACTTTCAAACAAGATGAGCATCGGCACAACCTTCTCATGAAGATGTGGGGTCCAAGTCTAGATGGGAATAGCAAACGCCCCAGAGGGACAGTAGAACCCTGCTAACGCATACACACAAGAACTTGAGGACATACGTTTGACCAGAAGAGGAAGAACATAAGACTGGAAAGGGAAGAACTTAATAATTTGAGAACATTCAGTCTTGACACGGGGTTTAATAACTTGGCAGGGACACCTGGAACCAATTTCAGGACACCTGGAACCATGCTGGGATAATCCTTTTGAAGTTTGTACACAATGATACTCTGTTGTAAATGAGGTAAAGTGCCTTGATAGAACATTGAAGAAGTCTGAGGGCTCAGAGGTGCGAAAAAATTAAGATGGACTTATTGTGTAAAACCAGAAGACACATCACCTCACCATCTCCTTGTTTTCCTCAGGAGCATTTATAGAATGTTCTCTTTTGAGTCCGTAAGGAATGGTGGGAGTGGAGGGAGTAGAGGCAATGTACAGGCATCTTTATGAAACTCAGTAGTGGATTCCTGAGCAGGCTGGTATGAGCAGAAAGAACTGAGCATCCCTTGCACAGAATTCTGGGATACCAGAGGCCAGGTAGCAGTACTTAACCATCAACGGCAAGGTAGATGTAAATTCTATAATGGGCAGCAAGATCACAGTAGCAATCCGGGTGCCTTGACCCTCAGAGATTTGTGGGATGATTGAGATCATACTGTTCTGAGCACAGATGATAGGGGTTATGTAACTTGCATAACAACAACAAAAAAAAGTGTGCTGCCAAGTGGAAGGCTGATGTCAGCCAGCAAAATGGAAAGTTACAGTTTTTTTTAATCCAAGTTCCAGATGTATGACAATGCACGGATCCAAAATCCATTGATTGAAGGAAATACTGAATCCCCTTGAGGAAGGATACAGCAATACCACTATTATAATATAAAATAAACATCCCCTTACTCTTTCTCCAAAGGGATCTCAGATCATTTCCCATTTACTGAGAAAAAGGAGACTGTCTATACTTTGGAGGGCTGTTGGATCCAGAATCTAAGATGACTCTAGTAACAAGGAATTCAATATGCTACTTTGCATTTCTGCTTGAGTGGGAGTGAGAGAAGAAGCCAGATGATAAATGGTGCCCTGGTCAGCCCAAGATCATCTCATACTAAATATATATCTTCAAATTTACTTTGGTATCATTTGCCTGTTCTCAGAATCTGTACATCATCGCACCTAGCAGAAGCTTCCTTCACATTATTTCTCTGATTTGTGGAGTACAAGACTAAGCAGAATCCCTAAAAACTGTGCCACCTCCCCTGGAGAGCAATATCATTAACATGAAGCAAAACTGAACTCCAAATGGAATGGAAGGAATTAGTGCCACCCTCAAAGTTTTAATGAATGCAAGAGTAGGGGTACCTATCATATCCCCACTTTATTTCTGTTGACTCCTGCAGCATCCAAATGGATTACAATGGATAGTGGTGGGCTTTCATAATTTAACTTAATGGTAACCTTAAGCACAGCTGCTGAATCAGTTGTGATATCTGACAAAAAAATGAAAAACACAGTTCTGGAACTTAGTATGCAGCTCTTCACATGAGGAGTGCATTCATCACAAACAGCTCAGTTTCTATAGGAAGGACAGAAGTATACACTAGTGTTTCCAAGAAAAGTTAAACTCTCCTGTTCTGTCACAATATAGAACACAAAGGACATAACTATTTTGATATTTTCCCTTAGTTGAGTAAAATTGTCTGGTCTCAACAGAAATATATCAAGTAAAATGTGGTAACATGTCAAAACATGGATTTTTAAATTTAATTGTAAGAGCTAAGACATAGATTCCTATAGTAGTTTCACAGATTTTTGACAAAATGCACCATAGGAAATTACATTTAGCTTAATTTTCTTTAATTCAAAGTCAAGGACTATACCATAACTTTTCTCTCAGTGCTTCAACATGCTTTACTATATCCCTAATATACTAAGTTTACTATGATATCTTTTGCATTCATTTGTTGATAATGAGATGTATTGAAAGGAGATACCACATTCAATCCCTGGGTCAGGAAGATCCCCTGGAGGGAGACATGGCAACGCACTCCAGTATTCCTGCCTGGAAAATCCCATGGGCAGTGGAGCTTGATGGACTACAGTCCCTGGGGTTGCAAAGACTCAGACACGACTTAGCAACAAACAACAACAACAAAAATGGTCTTCTTTATAGGAAAATTGAATAATTATGATCCTCTATTTTTTAGTAAAGTGAACTGATGCTATCACTTTATCATTGACTGTAATATTAACTATGAGTTTGAAGGTTTTACTTTATACGTTTTGATTTAATAATTTAAAATGTGAATGTTAAGTGTCGTTTCATGTGTTTGTTAGCCATCTGTATGTCTTCTTTGGAGAAATGTCTATTTAGTTCTTTGGCCCATTTTTTGACTGGGTCATTTATTTTTCTGGAATTGAGCTGTAGGAGTTGCTTGTATATTTTTGAGATTAGTTGTTTGTCAGTTGCTTCATTTGCTATTATTTTCTCCCATTCTGAAGGCTGTCTTTTCACCTTGCTTATAGTTTCCTTTGTTGTGCAGAAGCCTTTAATTTAATTAGGTCCCATTTGTTTATTTTTGCTTTTATTTCCAATATTCTGGGAGGTGGGTCATAGAGGATCCTGCTGTGATGTATGTCAGAGAGTGTTTTGCCTATGTTCTCCTCTAGGAGTTTTATAGTTTCCGGTCTATGTTTAGATCTTTAATCCATTTTGAGTTTATTTTTGTGTATGGTGTTAGAAAGTGTTCTAGTTTCATTCTTTTCCAAGTGGTTTTCCCAGCACCACTTGTTAAAGAGATTGTCTTTAATCCATTGTATATTCTTGCCTCCTTTGTCAAAGATGAGGTGTCCATAGGTGCGTGGATTTATTTCTGGGCTTTCTATTTTGTTCCATTGATCTATATTTCTGTCACTCATTATCAGAGAAATGCAAATCAAAACCTCTATGAGGTACCATTTCACGCCAGTCAGAATGGCTGTGATCCAAAAGTCTACAAGCAATAAATGCTTGAGAGGGTGTGCAGAAAAGGGAACCCTCTTACACTGTTGGTGGGAATGCAAACTAATACAGCCACTATGGAGAGCAGTGTGGCGATTCATTAAAAAAACTGGAAATAGAACTTCCTTATGACCCAGCAATCCCACTGCTGGGCATACACACTGAGGAAACCAGAACTGAAAGAGACACATGTACCCCAATGTTCATCGCAGCACTGTTTATAATAGCCAGGACATGGAAGCAACCTAGATGTCCATCAGCAGATGAATGGATAAGAAAGCAGTGGTACATATACACAATGGAGTATTACTCAGCCATTAAAAAGAATCCATTTGAATCAGTTCTAATGAGGTGGATGAAACTGGAGCCTATTATACAGGGTGAAGTAAGCCAGAAAGAAAAACACCAATACAGTATACTAACGCATATATATGGAATTTAGGAAGATGGTAACAATAACCCTGTATACGAGACAGCAAAAGGACACTGATGTATAGAACAGCGTTTTGGACTCTGTGGGAGAGGGAGAGGGTGGGATGATTTGGGAGAATGGCATTGAAACATGTATAATATCATATATGAAACAAGTCGCCAGTCCAGGTTCGATGCATGATACTTGATGCTTGGGGCTGGTGCACTGGGACGACCCAGAGGGATGGTACATGGAGGGAGGAGGGAGGGGGTTCAGGATGGGGAACACAGGTATACCTGTGGCGGATTCATTTTGATATATGGCAAAACCAATACAATATTGTAAAGTTAAAAAATAAAATTAAATTAAAAAAAAACAAAAACAAAATAAAATGTGAATGTTAGATTAAAATGAGGATGAATATATGTCCTAGTTTGCTTAGACAGTCCTGATTTATACCCGTTTCCCTGGTGTTACATGTATCTAGTGCCTTTTTCACTTTAAATGTGTTCAAGTTTGGAAAATAAACTATCTTAGTTATAATAGTAGGAAACCTAAGCTGCTTGGATACAAGAGCTGTGTATGAACTTTTGGAATAATAAATGAGAAACCTTTTCTAAGGATGCACCTGCTTCCTTTCTCTTCTGTTTCTGCTTCAAAAAATGCACATGTCCAAACCGCTTTATGGTCACAAAAGGCTCAGCTCACTGGGAGGAGAGGAGACAGAAAACCTCTGGGGAAAATGATATGGGGATGGGAACTGAAGACCTCTGAATGAGATTCCAAGAGGAAGGGGGGCAAATGTACTCCAGAGAAGAGAAACAGAGACAAAAATACTAATGCATTAGAAAGGTAGGCAAAGGTAAGTGCCTCCAAGTAGAGAGGTGAGAAACACACCATGTGATCCATTCCTCCCTTTCCTAGGAAAGAATGGAAATCATTTTTACCTCCTAAAATCAGAGTCCAATTTCTTCTTACAGAGGTATTTTGGTTATTGCATATGAGTGCATGTGTGCATACTAAGTTGCTTCAATCATGTCTGACTCTTTGCCACCCTATGGACTGTAGCCCACCAGATTCCTCTGTCCATGGGGATTCTCCAGGCAGGGATACTGGAGTGGGTTGCCATGCCCTCCTCCAGAAGATCTTCCCAACCCAAGGACTGAACCCACATCTCTTATGTCTCCTACATTGGCAGTCGGGTTCTTTATCATTAGTGCTACCTGGGCAGCCCTACTGCACTACAGGAAAGGAAAAAGTTCTCTGCATTAGAATCACCCGCCTTCTATGTATATAATATATTTTACCTCAGGATTTCAAGCAAAGGCTTATTTCTGAGGTTTAATTGTAGCTTGTAAAAGAACTACTCCTAAAATGTAAATTTTAAAGAACATATCACATAAATAATTACTGCATTCAGATTAACCTAACCCAGACATGAAAATGATACTTTTGTTTATTCTCCACGTATCTTTACTAGAGAACATTTTATAACCATTCTAGAGAAAAACAGAAATTATCTTTAGAAAAGTATTTGAATAATTCACACCTATAGCTGTAATGTATTTCAATTGTTGTTCAGTTGCTCAGTCGTGTCTGACTCTTTGAGATTCCACGGGCTGCAGCATGCCAGGTTTCCCTATCCTTCACCATCTCCCAGAGCTTGCTCAAACTCATGTCCGTTGAGGTGGTGATGCCATCCAACCATCTCATCCTCTGTTGTGCCCTTCTCCTCCTGCCTTCAATCTTTCCCAGCATCAGGGTCTTTTCAAATGAGGTTGGCTTTTCACATCAGGTGGCCAAAGTATTGGAGCTTCAGCTTCAGCATCAGTCCTTCCATTGACTATTCAGGGTTGATTTCCCAGGATTGATTGGTTTGATCTCTTGCAATCCAGTGAAGTTGCTCAGTCATGTCCGATTCTTTGGGATCCCTTGGACTGTAGCCTACCAGGCTCTCCCATCCATGGAATTTTCCAGGCAAGAGTACTGGAATGGGCTGCCATTTCCTTCTCTAGGGGATCTTCCCAACCCAGGGATTAAACCCAGATCTCCGGTATTGCAGGCAGACTCTTTACTCTCTGAGCCACTGGAGAAGCCCCCTTGCAAGCCAAGGGACTCTCAAAGTCTTCTCCAACACCACAGTTCAAAAGTATCAATTCTTCGGCACTCAGCCTTCTTTACGGTCCAACTCTCACATCCATACATGACTACTGGGAAAGCCATAGATTTGACTAGACGAACCTTTGTTGGCAAAGTAATGTCTCTGCTTTTTGATATACTGTCTAGAATTGTCATAGCTTTTCTTCCACGGAGCAAGCATCTTCTATGTCACTGTGGTGTCATGCTTACACCATTTCACTTAGTTCCCACCACAATACAAATTCATATATTTCAATATAAATATATTACTATGAATCTGAAAGATTCCCAAGCATTTTGTTTATTTATCATTATCTAAAGTAAAATATATACACATATGCATTTTATAGCAGATCTGGTTACAAAAGCATCTGTATTTTGAA
Organism: Bos mutus; assembly: GCF_027580195.1. NCBI lineage: Eukaryota > Metazoa > Chordata > Mammalia > Artiodactyla > Bovidae > Bos > Bos mutus. The sequence continues at coordinate 127,617,259 of NC_091618.1, forward strand.
AATGAGCAATATATACCCTATAAATAATATTCTGATGATTATATATGTGTTTTCTGGGTTGTCTCCATATGTATCAGCAGAGAGCTGACACTATGCAGAATGTATTTTTCTGCCTTGTCTCAATATTAAGCTTAATTTTGGAAATTATTTTTGTCCTTTTTCCTTCAAACTTGTTTATTCATACATTTGGAAAGAAAATGAATATAATGAGATCATTCTACCAGAAATAACACGAATATTAGTCATCTACCACTCCTAGCTCAGATATATTAATATTCAGATGAAGAAATCCATTTGTGAAATACCTGGCCAAAAATCATCATGATTTGTGTTCATCATTATCCTGTAAAGTCTATAATATTATGTTTTGTTTTCCATAAAATGTATGTGTGTTAGGAAGTCAATTTATTTTTAGAAAATTAAAAACATAAATATAGGGCAAGATTTTATGCATGATAGAGTTCACAACACAGTATCAAACTGTGGTGTCATGCTTACATCATTTCACTTAGTTCCCACCACAACACTAATTAGTATTATTTTACCAAAATTGCAAATGGGAAAATTGAGGTTTCAAAAGACTAAATATCTCACACGAAGTCACATATCTCAGTTCAGTTCAGTTCACTTCAGTTCAGTCGCTCAGTCGTATCCGACTCTTTGCGACCCCATGAATTGCAGCACGCAAGGCCTCCCTGTCCACCACCAACTCCCGGAGTTCACTCAGACTCACATCCATCGAGTTGGTGATGCCATCCAGCCATCTCATCCTCTGTCATCCCCTTCTCCTCCTGCCCCCAATTCCTCTCAAGCATCAGGGTCTTTTCCAATGAGTCAACCTTCCAAAGAACACCCAGGACTGATCTCCTTCAGAATGGACTGGTTGGATCTCCTTGCAGTGCAAGGGACTCTCAAGAGACTTCTCCAACACCACAGTTCAAAAGCATCAATTCTTCGGTGCTCAGCCTTCTTCACAGTCCAACTGTCACATCCATACATGACCACAGGAAAAACCATAGCCTTGACTAGACGGACCTTTCTTGGCAAAGTAATGTCTCTGCTTTCAATATGCTATCTAGGTTGGTCATAACTTTCCTTCCAAGGAGTAAGCGTCTTTTAATTTCATGGCTGCAATCACCATCTGCAGTGATTTTGGAGCCCAAATAAAGTCTGACACTGTTTCTACTGTTTCCCCATCTATTTGCCATAAAGTGATGGGACCAGATGCCATGATCTTCGTTTTCTGAATGTTGAGCTTTAAGCCAACTTTTTCACTCTCCTCTTTCACTTTCATCAAGAGGCTTTTGAGTTCCTCTTCACTTTCTGCCATAAGGGTGGTGTCATCTGCATATCTGAGGTTATCGATATTTCTCCCAGCAATCTTGATTCCAGCTTGTGCTTCTTCCAGCCCAGCGTTTCTCATGATGTACTCTGCATAGAAGTTAAATAAGCAGGTGACAATATACAGGCTTGACGTACCCCTTTTCGTATTTGGAACCAGTCTGTTCCTGTTGCTTCCTGACCTGCATACAGGTTCCTCAAGAGGCAGGTCAGGTGGTCTGGTATTTGCATCTCTTCCAGAATTTCCACAGTTTATTGTGATCCACACAGTCAAAGGCTTTGGCATAGTCAATAAAGCAGAAATAGATGGACCTCGCAGAACCCAAGAGGAGCTACCCCACATCCGAGGTCAGAGGTGGCGGCCGAGAGTGCCAGGCTGTGATGGCACAGAAACAGCCAAGAGGAACTACCCCACGTCCGAGGTCAGGGGCGGTGGACGAGAGGATCTACCCAATGCCCGAGGCCAGGGGTGGCAGCTGGGAGGAGCTACCACACGCCTGAGGTCAGGGGTGGTGGCCTAGAAGAGCAACCCCACGTCCAAGGAGCCATGGCTGCAAGGGCACAGGAGGGCAGAGAGGAGCTACTCCACATTCAAGGTCAGGACAGGCAGTGGTGAGGAGATACCCCTCGTCCTAGGCAAGGAGCAGCAGCTGCACTTTGTTGGAGCAGCTGTAAAGAGATACCCCACGTCCAAGGTAAGAGAAACCCAAGTAAGACAGTGGTGTTGTGAGAAGGCATCAGAGGGCAGACACACTGAAACCATAATCACAGAAAACTAGTCAATCTAATCACACTAGGACCACAGTCTTGTCTAACTCAATGAAACTAAGCCATGCCATGTGGGGTCACCCAAGCGAGCGGGCATGGTGGAGAGGTCTGACAGAATGTGGTCCACTGGAGAAGGGAATGGCAAACCACTTCAGTACTCTTACCTTGAGAACCCCATGAACAGCATGAAAAGGCAAAATGATAGGATACTGAAAAAGGAACTCCCCAGGTTGGTAGGTGCCCAATATGCTACTGGAGATCAGTGGAGAAATAACTCCAGAAAGAATGAAGGGATGGAGCTAAAGCAAAAAAATAGCCAGTTGTGGATGTGACTGGTGATAGAAGCAAGATCCATGCTGTAAAGAGCGATATTGCATAGGAACTTGGAATGTTAGGTCCATGAATCAAGGCAAATTGGAAGTGGTCAAACAGGAGATGGCAAGAGTGAACGTCTACATTCTAGGAATCAGCGAACTAAAATGGACTGGAATGGATGAATTTAACTCAGATGACAATTATATCTACTACTGCGGGCAGGAATCCCTTAAAAGAAATGGAGTAGCCATCATGGTCAACAAAAGAGTCCAAAATGCAGCACTTGGATGCAATCTCAAAAACGACAAAATGATCTCTGTTCGTTTCCAAGGCAAACCATTCAATATCACAGTAATCCTAGTCTATGCCCCAACCAGTAATGCTGAAGAAGCTGCTGGAGAAGGTTCTATGAAGACCTACAAGACCTTTTAGAACTAACACCCAAAAAAGATGTCCTTTTCATTATAGGGGACTGGAATGCAAAAGTCACATATCTAGGGTATGGGAAAACTGGAATTCAAACTAATACTTACTTTTATATTGGTATGTGACTTTTCTTTTTTCTGTCTGTGGAGGAGGAGTGATTTGGGAAACAAGAAAAAACTTAAATGATGATAAAGGACTGATTAAATAAATTACTGTATTATATTAATAAAATAAAGGGCTATAGAGATGTTAAAATGAAAGATTGGCCAAAAAATTAAACAGGAAAATAATACTATAAGCTGATAACATCAATTATTTCGAGAAAGAGTTTTGAGTCAACCTGGAAATGACAGTCAAAGGAAACTTACGTGTGTGTGTATTATTTATATAGGCATTATTCTTTTATTTATATTTATTTTTATGATACTTGCATTTTTATAATAAGTGTCATTTTTGTGTCTCAGTATTAAAAAGAAAACTACTAAGGGGAAGAAAAATTCTACAAATTCAAAATTGCTGGCTCCACAACTTCTTTTTCTGTTAAAACACAATAAAAGCTGTTCTCTCTCTTAATGAGTTATAAACAGTTCATACAAGGAAAGAAAAATGGTTCTGCTAATTTAGCTTGACAGCTGGCTCTCAGTATGACAGCACTCAGGCTGGCCAGTCGGCTTTCCTGGCAACAAATTAGCAAATGGAAATTGGTTCTTTTGCAGTACAGGTGACTCATTCCTTCAACTCAGTCATCGTGTCAGTTGTGATTGAACTACCCTCATAAAAGGAACATATATTTTCATCTCACTTGATGTTGGTGACTCCAAATAATTAAAAGCTGTAAAATTAAACATTGATCATTACGGTTTCTATGATATTCTTGTCTATTTCTTGTTAGTTTATACAGTTATGATAAATAACCTCATTTCCAGTGGGAAATATTTAAACTACATAGGTTATTTGCCTCACTTTAGACTCTACTACACAGTTAAATTACTGGAAGCAGACTACACTTCATCCTGTTTCCAATTTCAAGTAAATGCTCAGTGCTGTGACATAGTAATTGTGTCAGCAAATCAAGTTGCTTTGAAGTTGATACATATTTGGTTCAGAGAAGGTCAATTCAGCACAGTTGAAGAAATCTTTCTAGGCACAGAGAAGACAAAGTAACAGATTATTTCAGAGAAAGGACTTAAATCAAAAGTGAGTGAATATATATATATATATATATCTGCATAAAATTGCTAGTGATTTTCTAAAACGACCTTGTTCTAATTATAGAAAGGCAAGGTAAAACATGTAGGTATAATTTAGATCTAAGACATTATTTTTTAAAATAGCATCTTACAAATTTCATTGTGCTAAGTGTGACAAAACCAGAAATTAGGCTTCCTGCTGGTTTCCTACCCATATTACACCCAGTTATAAACCAACTTACTTAAAGTTCCTGGAAAGATGGCACGCAGAATGCCCCAGAAATGCTCTCTGACCAAAGAAGACGCTGGGCCACTTAGAAACATAAAGAACTCCTTTCCTTATTGAATCTTTTGAGTGTGTAGCTCTGAGGTTTTCTTTTTCTCTCCCTTCACACCAGTGTAGGAGTGAATCAAGTATATATCACACCACTAGAGAGAGTGCAGGACAATAGAGACTTCTAAAATTTTTCTATTTCTCTGACCACTTTAGTTAGGAATTTCAACTCATTTTTTGAGAAACATGAGCATTTTGTTTTTATAGCAATTGCTACCAAAAGTTCTCTGTTTAAACAGATATCTGGTTCTTTTAAGAATCCTGTCCAATCTAAAAACTTTGGAGCTTTCCAGGTGGCATAGCTGGTAAAGAATCTGCCTGCCAGTTTAGGAGACGCATGAGATGCAGGTTCAATCCCTGCTTTGGGAAGATCCCCTGGAGGAGGAAATGGCAACCCACTCCAGTATTCTTGCCTGGAAATCCTAAGGACAGAGGAGCCTGACAGATTACACTACATGGGGTCACAAAGAGTTGGACACGACTGAGTACTCACACACACACTCTCAAAACTACACAGTGATAATCTGTAGAAAAACAGCCTCATTTTAGTTGAATGTTAGTCCTGTTCATTGTAAAGTGCGATCTCATTTCAATTACTCTTGTGCTACTCAGAAAAAGCTGGACTGGTAAGTGGTTCATAAGAAGAGGCAAGGAGAGTTGGAGTCTGCCCTCTGGTTATTTAGTCTGCTCTCTCTTCCTGTCTTCCTGTACTTGTCCCCGGGTGTTGGAGGAGAAAGGAAGACCAGTTTGATTTCCATCCTGGCCTGCTGTAGATTTAAACCTCTCCTATTGTTTACAATGGCTGCTGATCTAACTTGTTTACAGGCTCAATGTAAGCAAACAGATGCTCACTTGAATAGGAGAAGACAAAGAGCTGTAATCCTTAATTAGCCATTGTGAAATCTGGTGATTCACGTTTATCTGGCAACTCCTAGCTTTGAACTCTTGGAAGATAACATTTTTATGAACAATAAACGTTCCAATAAAGTCAACTGACTTTCTTCTCAGATCTCTTCAAGGTAAAGGCCATCAAAGCAGCCCTGCATATTTGTCTTGCCTTTCATAGCTTTTGGCAAAATCATCAAGCACATTCTTCTGTTTTATTTTCAAATTAAATATGCTATGGTTTAATTTTTCTCCTTTGCATAGTTTATATCCTTTCATATATTTTTCTATGTATATAAGTACATAAGTATGCATATATTTTAATCATAAAATGCTATTGAATTACAATACTGTTTCTTAGTCTCTTTTTTCATTTAACCATAGTGACTGTGTGCCCAGTCCTAAATATTTGACATGAAGTGACTCATGGAATCTTCCCATCCTCTTTGTTACACGTAACTTTACATAAAGTTTATGTCTTCATTTTCCATATTAATGTCTAGAGGTCTCAACATTTATTTAATCACTTATTGATAGATTTGTGGTTTGTTTCTGTATTTCCTATTATAAATGTAGCAAAATGACCACTGGTGAGCTTAGATCTTGTTGTATGTTGTGCTTAACTTATTGGAACCAGAGAATCAGACCATTCTTGCTGGTGAGTGGAGGGGCTACTCCAGTAGTGACTGGATGTCTTCACCGTCTGGTAATTTCCTGAGGCAGGAAGTGAAGAGGGGTCAGTGGAAGAACTTCCTCACTGGAGCTGGTGGTTGGGTCAGTGGGCTTGACTTTGCCATAGAAGTGGCATGGGGCAGTTCTAGATGTGGCTGGGGGCAGTAAACTGCACCTCGTCGAATGGAGGCAGATGCTTCCCAGTGAGTGACTGTGCTGGGGCTGGGCCTATGCAGTCGACATTACTGATCCAGTTTTTTACAAGAACATTTGGGAATATGTAAATAAAAATGTCAAGTCTTTGAGTCTGAAGTTCTGAATCATATTTAGACCAAGACATAACTTTCTGATAGTTAAGGTTTTCCTGAAAATGAAAGTCAGGGCATAATGATTAATGTCACCTTTCAATGAGCATGTGGGATGATGGATTCCCCAAACATTCAGACATTGTTCCCTTCACGGTCAAGGTTTACCCTGAGTGTAAGCAATACTGGAGGGATGTAATAAAATAATTTTAGACCTTGATTTGCTTCAAGTGTAATTTAGAAAATACTATAATCAAATCTGCTCTGTTCCATGAGAAGTGAAGTATTAAAGTTGCCATTAATATTTGTCATGGTTGTAAAAACAAACTTTAAATATAAATGATATAAGTGGATTTTCTTAATATATCACTTTACTCATTTTAGTTAAATGTATCAATTTTTCATTTTATAAAAAAGTAAACTTTAAGAGTATGTTTTTGTTGTATATTACTGCAGTAATATGACCTCCTTCCTTGATGAGAGGGACAATGTATATTCCATCACTGTATTTCCCTAGGTGGGCACAGTTCTTAGTCTAAAGTAGTCATGTGGTAATTGCTGAATTCAAATTTTTTTTAGATTCAGATGTAATCAATGGTAATAAATGTCTTGAGCACGAGAGTAAAAGTCATGACACAGCAAATATTTATTCCTAATGTTAGATTTAAATATTTTTATAATTACTAAGCAGAAGTTGATTATAACTTTAGGATAGCAGCACTAACCTCAGCAACTGTATGGATTAGAAAGTTAACCTGAGTTCCCTTTTAATATCAACTCTATGTCAGCAAGTGAACTGAGCATTTTATTTAATTATCTCCTTTATCCTTCAATCACATATATAAAGTAGGAGCTATTTGTCCTATTTTTTTTTTCTACATATGACAAGAGTTAGTAGCATAGAGTTGCAAAGCTAGGTCTGAGTAATACAGTTGGAAATTAAATCCAAGCATTTCTAGTTACAAAACCTCTCATTTTGACCACTAAACTTCATTGCCTGAATAATGCTTACACTATGATCCAGTTTAAAAATTCAGAAGATTAAATATACAATTTTAGAATAGAATCACAACTTAAAATCATATTCAGTATTATGATCAATAGTTGAAGATTTAAGAAATAATAATTAATACTCCAATGTCACAGAGATATTAAAAGAATAAGAAGAAATTAGAAACACATCATCTTATCTTGTTTAGTTTGGATCATTTTGTTAAAAAATATGCATTTTAGTAGCTAGATTTTTCATTTCACACATAATATTATCTATATTTTTTAGTTTCATAATGATTTTTAAAATTAACTCTAGAGATCAAAGCCGTCCATAACTACCATTCACTTTATATTTTCAAGTGGAAACAATTTGGAAAATTTTGACTGGGGTAGAGACCCACAATCCCTACTCCCAGTCATAGATTACAAAATGTTTATGATAATTAAATCTCCCAAGGAAGCTAAATAGAAAGTAATTTCAAATCCTAGTTTTTATTCAGTATTACTATATAAATTTATGCTATATGCCATAAATCAAGCTAGTTTATTCATAGATGACTTTATGCAAATGTATAGCAAAAAAGGGTCATGTCAATCACACTCTCAAACTACAGTCTGATTCTCCATCTAGCATAACTAACTTCAAGTTATGGATTCACCCTATTGTTTAATTCTGAGAAAATGTAATTTAATTTAAGAATTTCTTTAAGGAAAATCCAACTGTGAACCTTTAAATAAAAGTCAGTTAAATTCAGAACATGTAATTCCCCCATAGAGAAACTTCATATATATGTTGCATTGTAGTGTCTAACTCTGTTTTATCTGAAAGTTCTTTTTATAACTTTCTTATGATTAAAATTAAAAAATGATCAATTTTATCACTTTAAGAGAATGTTCTATCAGTTTTGAAGTTTTTTTAATATATATCAGATATTTTAATTCTAAACATTGATACAAAATCAGATTTTTATACTAGATATTGCATTGGTTTATTTTGACAATCCTTATTTCATATGTTAGATAGACTTCTCATAACAGAGAAAATTAAAAGCTGATATTGTTATATTTTGATATGTTGTGTTATGCTATGTTATACTATTTTATATTGTATTATGTTATGCTAAATAACATATGCTAATAACATATCCTAAATGCTATTATGTTATGCTGCATTAATGTCAAGTTTTTCTCAACTACCTCTTGAAACCAAGTTTGGCACAGAAAATTATATGAGTCATTATCTCAGCAATCATGCTTTATCTTTTTTTTTTAAATAACAACTTTATAGTCTTAGAACTAGCTACATAGTTTCACCATTTTTTACTTGAAGGGATATATACTAAGAAGAATCTTTTACCTTAATAGCTGTCTTTTCTTTTTACTAGCAATGTAAAAATCTCAATAGATACATATTATAAATATAAACACACACACATTTTTTCCTCTTTAAATGGGCCTAGATTCAACAAAGAATACTTCAGTGGAGTAGACAAAGTGATAAGAGAAAAGATATGCCATTCAGTAAAAACTTTAGAGAGTGCCAGAAATATAAATAAGATGTAAAACGAACTGTTCATTGCATTTAGTGACAAAAATATTTTAGTCTATTTTAGTGCAGTGGTCAAAGCTAAACCAGGTGGCAATACCATATGAAACGAGTTGTAATAAAAGTAAATATAATAAAGATACATCAATTTTTTAAAAGTCAAGAAAATTGATATTAAAAGGGAGAATGCAGACAGATCCATATCTGGAAAAAAGTGGGAAAGAGTCAGAACAGAAGTGGGGATACAGGCAAGGGAAAAAATTACTGAGGAAGCAAGATCCTTAAAAAGGTGGAGGGGAAAGGGGGCCAGAGCACAACTGGAGGTTTAGGCCCACTGCTCTTAAAAGAACAGTGGATGGCACATGTACAACTGTGCGAGTGGGTTTTGTGAAAAAGGAGACTGAGAGTCTTCTTAAGGTCTTTCTTTTTTCTTCTAGAAAGTAAGAGGCAAGAGTTTCCGATGACTAATGGGAAAGGTGGGAGGGTCAGAAGCCTGAGGATTATTGAGAATGATTGAAATAACCTCCATGAAGACTAGGAAAGTGCTAAGAAGATATTGTAAAATTCTCAGTCAGAGAATTGGGGAAGTCAGACCAGATTATTGATCATAAATCTATAGTGGTAGCATTGTGCAAGGTCATCTGATTTGCTACATCTTTGCTTATCTGGAGGTGGGGCCTGATGAGCTGGAGAGTTGGATTCCAAAGCATTGTGGTTGAGTGATGAATCCCAGTTCTAATTTAGAGAGGAAAGGGCATAAGCAGAGGCTGATTTAAGACTACTGAAGGCTAAGCTGTAGTCCCTCTCCTTACAGAGGTTATTTACAATTCCCTCAAGGTACCTAGGTAATTTTGTACTCCTATTTACAATTTTATACTATTTTTCTTTTTAAAAAAAGTCCTGCAAATAGTCCACAAGCATGAAACCCCAAAATCTGAATGTAGCCACAGGGGATGAAAATAATAGGAATGCCAGTAGGAGATTAAAATGTAAAGGAGTCTATGAATTGAATATTCTAATGTTAACAAAGGTGAAAATAGTGGAACTGAAAACACAGGAGTGCTAGGAGAATAGAGATTTGTTTTGGGGAAGTGGAACAAATTAAATCATAATTTCACAGAGGAAACATTTAAGACAAAACAGATTTGTTCTCCCTGTCCTATTGCTCTTGGATTTTTCAAAATATATTAAGATAAATATGCATAAATAATCTATTTTTGTAATTTACTGAATAAATAAAGTCACACAGTTGTATCCAACTCTTTGTGATCCCATGGACGGTAGCCGGTCTGGCCCCTCTGTCCATGGGACTCTCCAGGCAAGAATACTGGAGTGGGTTGCCGTTTCCTTCTCCAGGGGATCTTCCCAAGCCGGGGATGGAACCCAGGTCTCCTGCATTGCAGGCGAGCCACTAAGCCAACTGAGCCACTAAGGAATAAATAAATACTTTACAGAGAACACTCAGGGATATCTATGGAGAAGGCAGTGTCACTCCACTCCAGTACTCTTGCCTGGAAAATCCCATGGACGGAGGAGCCTGGAAGGCTGCAGTCCATGAGGTCGTTGAGGGTCGGACGCGACTGAGCGAACTTTACTTTCACTTTTCACTTTCATGCGTTGGAGAAGGAAATGGCAACCCACTCCAGTGTTTTTGCCTGGAGAATCCCAGGGACGGGGGATCCTGGTGGGCTGCCGTCTATGGGGTCGCACAGAGTTGGACACGACTGAAGCGACTTAGCAGCAGTAGCAGGGATATCTATATGAAAAACCAATTGAGAAATTCCTTTATTTACTTAGTAGTGAAAAGTGTGATATAACTATTGTATTTCTCTTTTTGGACCTAAAGTTTAAATCTCAACACAGAGCCCAATCGGAGTAATAATCTTAAAATCTAAATACGCGTTCATATTTCTCCAGTTCTTTATTTTCTAGTACTTGTGATTACTTGTGTGAAAGAGGACTTACATCATCATTAGATTAAAATAAGTTGTAAAAAAAAAATAAAATAAAATAAGTTGTAAAGTAACATAGTTAATTATCAACAAGAACTTGTTACTGATAGGGCCCATGTGGGGTCTCATTGATAAGATGGCTCATAATGTCAACCTTCCAATGCCCCTTTTTGTCACAGCTGGGGCATAGGAGGACCCACCACTTCTGACGTTCATCTACAACAACAGGCTCCTTTCTGTTTTTCCAGACAAAACTCTGAACAAGTCTTGCCCCCAACTAGGAACTACACCTCCACACCTCTGTAATCACACTTCACATCTCTCCTTCCCTTCAGGCCGATCTTTCTATCATGTCTCAGGAACTGCAGGACATTCTCTTACTTTCTCAGGGAGACTCCCTTCTGCATATGGTGTAAATACTCCTCTTGTAGGGGCTACACTGGTCAGTTCACTGTTAGTTGCAGAGACTACTAACGAATTCCCAGAAAGACTTCTATTTGCTATCAACTTCAGCTGTTGTCTTCTTACCCCTGAAATATTTGTCTTATGTGGAACCATTACCTATTCTTGTCTCCCCACTAACTGGACAGGAACATGCACCCTGGTATATCTGGCCCCAGATATTTCTATTGCTTCTATCAGACCCTTCCTCTCCTACTAACTCATAACCGACCCAGATGGCAATTCAATTCATTCCTCTATTAATTAGTTTAGGAATAGCAACTGGGATTGGGACAGGGATTGCAGGACTCAGAACCTCTTTCAGTTACTATCAAAGCCTTTCTAAAGACCTCACTGACAGCCTAGAAAAATAGCTAACAGCCTTATCACTATCCAAAACCAGCTAGATTTCCTGGTAGCTGTGGTCCTCCGAAACAAAAGAGGATTAGACCTCCTCACGGCAGAAAAAGGAGGCCTTATGCCTACTTTTGGAGGAAGCCTACATTTTTATGCCAATAAATCAGGATTTATTAATTTACAGGATTTATTCTGTAAAGGATGCAGCAAGAAATATGACAAACAGGGCCTCAAGAATATGTCAACACCTCAGTAATTCATGGGAAAACTGGTTAAGCAATTGGAATTGGATGCCCTGCGTCCTACCTTTTCTAGGTCCTCTCCTACTTACCCTTATTCTAACTTTTGGCCCATGTTTAATGCATCTCTCTTTTTTTTTTCCCAAAATTTCAGGACCGCTTACACGCCTTCACCAACTAAACTATTCACGAGCTATTTCTAACTCACTCAGATTATCAAAAACTTCAACCCCATACAAATCCCCTTGACCCACATTCCAGCCTTTTCTTATCTCACCTCCATGACACACCTGTCCCCAAGGAAGCAGTTACAGAAGATTGACCTTTGGCCCTTATCCTAAATCAAAAAGGCTGGCATGATCGGGCCCACATGGGGTCTCGTTGATAAGATGGCTCATTACGTAGACCTTACAAACAAAGAAAAACATCACAGTTATCTGTGAGACTGATGAAACTACCCAAATGGCATGCTGTTTTCTCACTGGCGCCTATCTTCTCAAAGCTGCAAGACCACCAGATTCCAGACCTCTGGCTCCATGACCATCCCTTCAGAGAATTTCTCTTTGGTGGGGTATAAGAAAGACCCCGTCAGAAAGGGAGGACGCTGGTTCTCCCTAAGGGCCGGTCACTCTCTTTTCCCTCTAATAAGTTTCCCTTTTCTTGCCTGACTGCCCGACTCACTCTTTTTCTCTGCAGTTGCCCTACTGTTATAGCCTTATTATTCCTAGAAATGAATGGTACTGTTTCTAAAATTTAAGTTGAATTTTACAAAACCAAATAATTACCTCAATAAATGTGCATATTTTTACAGCTAAACAGAATTAAATGGTTTTATAGTATCTTAAGAATATATATCCTTGTTAGAAACACTGCTTCACTAATCCTTGTGCATTTATAAAATGTGTAGTGCCCCCACTGTTTTGAATTCTTGGCTGACAGAAAGTTATTATTCTTAGTAAGGTGAGAAGCATATTTCAGTGAAGTCATTCCTTCATAGATTAACATTAACAAGAAGCTCTGGCAGGAAGAAGGAGATTGGAACATTAATTAAAGCAACCCGTTGCTCATTTTTCATCTACCCCTCTTTCTGAGAATCACTTTAACTAATTAATTTATCAACTAGTGACATACATTTAATCTTTCACTCAAAACTTTAACTGATGGTTTCTTTAATCCGTTCCTTCCTCCCACCTTTTCTCCCTTCCTTCCTTCCTTCCTTCCTTTCTTTCTTTTGTCAACTTCAGAAAATAAATGGAATAAATAGAATACTTAGTGATAATTCTGTTATGTCTGTTTTAAATAGCACATATAACAAAAATTTCAGGAAAATTTTGCTTAGAAAAAAATTCTGTTAGATACCATTTAATATGAGTGCTGAGTATATACAGTTTTATTATAAAAACTGATTAAGATCAGTGTTTGAGAGTAAAAATTCATCCTTTTTTCCCCCAAAAGACTGTTGATATCTGAAATATATTTTCCTTTGAATGAATACTACACAAACACAATTATTTTCTATATTAAGTTTTGGCAGATTTAAAGTCATTTTTGTCTAACTAGTGTCCTATGAATTTCTTTTAATCGTCTGCCTGTTGAATTCAAAGAAATCTTTCTTAAACAGACCTTTACTTAAAATTAGCAATTTAAATATACAATCTATTCTCATTCACAGATTCCATATTTCTGAATCTGTCTCATTAGAATTGGTTTATAATACCAAAATCATATTAGCAATGCTTGCACAGTCAAGTACATATGCAGAGCATCAACATGCATGTTCCCAGTCAAGGTCAAGCAAAACGAAGCTCTGCTCTCTGTTTTCAGCAAACAAGTGCAGTCTATGTAGTGCCATGGTTTGCACATTTTTGTGCTTTTTGTTAGTGATTTCACTACTTAAAGTGCTCCTCAAGCATAGAGCTGAAGTGATGTCCAGGGTTTCTAAATACAAGAAGGCTCTGGTGTGTCTTACAGAGAAAATATATGTGTGAGCTAAGCTTTGTTCAGGTATGGGTTTATAGTGTTGCTGGTCATGAGTTCAATGTTAATGGATCAATAAGATATAAAATAAGGTGTCTTCAAATGGAAGCACATTTAAACAAGGTAACGAATTGATTGACTGATGAAAGTGATTGTGACCAGAGTCTTACAGGAACATAACTCTGTATTTCAGCTAGGAGCAAAGGTTCAGTGTTCACCAATTGTAGGTTCACAGCAGCTATATGGAGCATAACTGCTGTGAGGAGTAAGAATGGACTATATAAAGAAATGAACCAAATCCTGCTGAATAAGTAAATTGTACATCTCAATTTTTACATCATTTCTTGTCAATCAACATGAATTTAAATTTTAAAAATTTAAAACTTGATTTTCATTCCTTATGCAAAAGGTCATTGTCAAGAATTCTATTGGTATATCCTAGTATGCTCTTTCCGGAGAAGGCAATGGCACCCCACTCCAGTACTCTTACCTGGAAAATCCCATGGATGGAGGAGCCTGGTGGGTTGCAGTCCATGGGGTCGCTAAGAGTTGGACATGACTGATCGACTTCACTTTCACTTTTCACTTTCATGCATTGGGGAAGGAAATGGCAACCCACTCCAGTGTTCTTGCCTGGAGAATCCCAGGGACGGGGGAGCCTGGTGGGCTGCCGTCTATGGGGTCGCACAGAGTCGGACACGACTGAAGCGACTTAGCAGCAGCAGCAGCAGCAGTATGCTCTTTCAGTAACACATTTCAAATCATGTTTTTTCTCATTCTAAAAATGTTTCATGACCTTCAGTGTCTTAAAAGATGAAGTACCAATTTCTTGGTGTGACATAAAAAACTTAATCACAGCCTAATTCCTTTCTAATTCCAAGCACTTCTCCTGCCTGGTCTCTCTGTCTCTCTTTTACAACCTCCACACACTCTGAATTTCACCAAGCAATGTCAAATCTCCCAGCTGTCCCACTGCCTGTAAAGGTCCTATCTGATGGCCTACCTACTTGTCTTTTTGTTGAACTGCTAAATTCATCAAAATTCCAACTCCATTTCCCGTCATTTCCTCTGGGACAACTTCCTTGACTTGCAGAGGTTATCACTTCCTCTTTTGTACTTTCCCAGTATTTTGTAATCTGGTCCTTGTCTTTCTCATTGCACTGGAAGCTGCTACCTTATAGTGGAGTCACATGTTAGACATATGTAACTCTAGGTGATGCATTTATAACACAACAGAAGAGTGAAATTCAAATACATTTTCAAATTTAGTCCTCACAAAATGACAGTGACAAAAATTTATGCATATATTAAGATTCCAATTGGCTTAAAGCTCAACATTCATAAAATGAAGATCATGGCATCTGGTCCCATCACTTCATGGGAAATAGATGGGGAAACAGTGGAAACAGTTTCAGACTTTATTTTTTGGGGCTCCAAAATCACTGCAGATGGTGACTGCAGCCATGAAATTAAAAGACACTTACTCCTTGGAAGAAAAGTTATGACCAACCTAGATAGCATATTGAAAAGCAGAGACATTACTTTGCCAACAAAGGTCCGTCTAGTCAAGGCTATGGTTTTTCCAGTGGTCATGCATGGATGCCAGAGTTGGACTGTGAAGAAAGCTGAGCACCAAGGAATTGATGCTTTTGAACTGTGGTGTTAGAGAAGACTCTTGAGAGTCCCTTGGACTGAAAGGAGATCCAACCAGTCCATCCTAAAGGAGATCAGCCCTCGGATTTCTTTAGAAGGAATGATGCTAAAGCTGAAACTCCAGTACTTTGGCCACCTCACGTGAAGAGTTGACTCATTGGAAAAGCCTCTGATGCTGGGAGGGATTGAGGGCAGGAGAAGAAGGGGACGACAGAGGATGAGATGGCTGGATGGCATCACCGACTCAATGGACATGAGTTTGAGTGAGCTCCGGGAGTTGATGATGGACAGGGAGGCCTGGCGTGCTGTGATTCATGGGGTCTCAAAGAGTCAGACATGACTGAGCAAGTGAACTGAACTGAAGATTCCAAAGTCTTAACATTCAACAGAATGGAGTAAACACGAGAGAACATTAATCACATACTGGTCACTCAGTAGTTGACCCATAAAGCTCTTTGCAGTATTTGTGGAGAACTATTCTCCTGCACAAAGAGTCGGACATGACTTAGCAACTGAATAACCACCATTTCTCCTGCTACAGTGTGTGGGTTGGGCAAGAGGGGCGTTACCACCATGCATCTCTTACTATAGACATCAGTTGGAAATAAAAGTGAAAGTTGCTCAGTCATGTCCGACTCTTTGTGACCCCATGGACTATGTAGTCCATGGAATCTCTAGGCCAGAATGCTGGAGTGGGTAGCTTTTCCCTTCTCCAGGGGATCTTTCAAACCCAGGTCTCCTGCATTGCAGGTGGATTCTTTACCCGCTGAGCCACAAGGGAACCCCAAGAACACTGGAGCCTATCCCTTCACCAGATCTTCCTGACCTGGGAAAGTGCATCTCCTACTATAGACATCAGTTGGGAATGAAATTTGAAATTAATCTCACAAGGCAAGGACATCAGGACAGAATCAAATAACTACAGAAACAACAGTATCAGCATTGGAGAAGCATTAGCATGAATGGTAGGGCAGCCTCTGTTGTGGTGGCTGGAAGATGTTAGTCTTGGATGGTCAGGATTATTCTACAGCATTTGATATACATGTGAAAGGGTAATTGAGAAGTTGGTACTTATAAAGTGATTGTATTCATGAGTATCGCTAGGTGGTAGAAACCCTTGCAAAATATATAACCTCAGCCATTTTTAAATAATAAAAGCTAAAATGTAAAATGAAGAACACAAAGAGATAATAGATTGTAGTCTAATCCATTCTTGGGAAATCTAAAACAACATGAATTCTAGGGAAGTAGTATAATTTGTCTAAGGTCACATGGCCATTGAAAAAACTAGTCTAAAAGCCAGGTCTTTGAGGTATAATTTGGTAATATATTTTATAATGCCATGATTCTTCCCAAGTATATTTTTACCCATTTTTATTTTCAGCATGATTTGAGAATCTTCAGTTTCTTATAAAAGAATCCATTATTATATGTCATCATTTTTTAGAATAAAATAGAAAAGATAATAAGGGTTTCAAATATGTCACATATGAATATAATCATTAAGATAATCAAATTCTATTTTTAATATTTATATAAGAAGGATAAAATTTTAGAATAATACACATCCATATTGAAATTGGGCCTCTGTTTTTATATGGTAACTCAATCTATGGATTTTTTTCTCCAAATATTTCTATTCATTTCATGTACATGTGGTATTTTTAAGAGAAATATCTGGTCAGCTTATAACAATGGCATCAAATCAACTTGATAACAGCTCCAAGTAAAACTTAATTCATGACATTAATTTGGGGTCAGTATTTTCAAACAAGTTATGAAAGTTTAAAATTCACAAGACACTTGAATTTACATAGCTTATTTTTTTTTTAACTCAGTGTGAACTTAGTGTCAGCATTGTCTCCATATCTATATACTATCTTATACTCTGGATCCATTATTATTATTATTATTTACTTCTTGACAGAGCCTTTTTTTCCCACCCCAAAGCACTGGAACAAAGGGACATTAAAATTCCTGGACTGTTAGCGTTATTACAAACCTCTCTGATTCCTAATGTATGCAGGCCCACTCCACCAGCAGCTCAATTCTATCAGGCAGACATAGCATAGCTTACTGAATTGCCTTTTTATGAAATATTTCTTTTCAGAGTTTGCGTGTGTTTGTGCTCAGTCACTCAATCATATCCAACTCTTTGCAACCCCACAGACTGTAGCCTGCCATGCTCCTCTGCCCATGAAATTTTCCAAGCAAGAATACTGGAGTGGGTTGCCATTTCCTCCTCCAGGGGTTCTTCCCAACTCAGGGATCAAACCCACATCTCCTGCACCTCCTTCATTGGCAGGCAGATTCTTTACCACTGAGCTACCTGGGAAGCCAAGATGGGGTATATGTACGCAATACACTACTACTCAGCCATAAAAGGAGTGAAATTTTGCCAATTGCAACAATATAGATGGACCTGGAGGGTATTATGCTTGCTGAAATGTCAGACAGAGAAAGACAAACTCTGTATGTTTTCACTTACTTGTGGAATATAAAAAATAAAACAAACAAATAAAACAAAATTAAAAAGAGAAAATACATGTTAGTCATCCATTCAAAAACTAAGTTAAATTATATTCTTTAATAACCTGTTATTCATTTCTTAAATTTATCTGAAAAAAAAAATTATACTGAATCCAGTTTAGAGAGATTTACTAAAAAGATTAATTTTAAATGATGATTTTGTGATTTGCTTATCACTTCTATTGTGGTAAAATTATTTCTTTTTCCCTTTATATGATGGCAAAGGTTTAGTTTCTTCATCAAAATAAGCAGGAAATCTATCTTGTCCCTACATTTGCCAAAGATATAAAATACCTAAGTCTAATTATTTCACCAAAATGAAAATAAATAGACAAAATCCTAAAGCTCAAAAAGTGAGAAGGAGTTGTTGAAAAGGCATTAAAAGGTAAGACTAGGCTTTTTTCTGGGGTTACTAGACAACATGTTATAATGCTTTATGATGAAAACAAAACTCACATATTGCAGCCCTATAGGAAGCTGTAACACTGGTCTTTAGCCATGGTTTAGTCAAGTCTTACAGTTTTGGAACCAAATTAAATTGATGCATGCCTTGAAGTTTGAGGGGGAAAAAAGAGGTTTGTTATGTCCTTTATATATATATATATATATATATATATATATATATATATATATATAACATATTTACAGAGTAATAAACGTGATGTAATTTCAAAAATTATAGTTGTCATCTTGTGGAAGTCATTCTCTATGAGCACTGTTTTAAGCACTGTGTTTGCTGAAAAACTCTTTGAGGTAGATGTTATTACTTCACTTTTAATAGGTGATATAGTTCAAACCAGAAAAATCAACTCATTTCTGTCAGTGGCCTGGGTAGTGAATAGCAGAATGGAACCCTGCACGCTTCTATCATTAGAAGAAGTCTTCCACTCTGGCTGCATTTTAGAATTTCACCTAAGAAACTTTCAAAGTTAAAAAGAAATAATGAATGAATGGAGGGATAGTAGGAGAGAAACAGGAGAGAGAGAAAGGAAGAAGGAGGGAAGGGGGAAAAGAAAGAAGAGAGGGAGAAAAAGACTTAGAAAGATGGGCCCCACTGTTTTCTAAGATGCTGATTTAAGTAATTTAGAAAAGATTCTAGACATCGGTATTAACTTTACAGACTGTTAGGACCTCCTAATGGATAGCCACTGTTGAGGACCACTGTCGTAAACCCAGTACGTGGGAGAATGCATGCATGCTCAGTCACTTCAGTTGTGTACCCCACCAAGCTCCTCTGTCCATGGCATTCTCCAGGCAAGAATACTGGAGAGGGTTGCCATGTCCTCTTCCAGGGGATCTTCCCAATCCCGGTATCGAACCTGTGTCTCCTGCATCTTCTGCATCGAAGGTAGATTCTTTACTGCTGAGCCACCGGGGAAGCCCCGTAAACACAGTACTTCTATGTATATGAATCACAAGAGGCTTCCCTTGTGGGTCAGCTGGTAAAGAGTCCGTGTGCAATGCGGGAAACCTGGGTTCCATCCCTGGGTTGGGAAGATTCTCTGGAGAAGGGAATGGCTACCCACTCCAGTATTCTGGTCTGGAGAACTCCATGGACTCTATAGTCTATGAGGTCACAACGAGTCAGACAGAACTGAGTGACTTTCACTGGAAAAATATGAATCTCAGAGATAAGCTATTACAATGTAAGTTCTAACTCAGTAGGTGATGTGGAAGCTACAATCTTAGACCAAAGTATGTTGGGTCAGAAGCAAAGTCACCTGTAAAGTATTTTATATACCAAACTTCACTGAGGCACCACACTTAGGGTGCCTTTTGTTACTAAGAAAAAGAGTAAATACTGAAGGAAAAAAATAAATCTTTCAATTATAGAGAAAGTTTGTGTAGTTTAAAAGTGTATCCCTCAGGTAATACTCCTAGTAGAGAACCACTGGTTTAAGTTTTATGTATCAAGTTTAAAGAGCCAGGAGAAGAAAAGCTGTTCTTGAAATAAGAGGTTTGTCAGGAGGCATAAGATTGAGAACATAGAACAAACTAGAGGAAAGTTGTGGTACCTTTAGACAGGAGGAATAATATATTCCAATTAAAATTTATTTCAGGGTAAGCAGCATTCTGAGAGAGTTTTCCCCTGAAAACCCCTATTTTGTGAAGTGATATTTATGTGAGATGAGAGTTTGCAGAATGGGGAGCCTGAAGAAGAGGTAGACATTAAGGATAATTGGAAGGACTGATGTTAAGGTGAAACTCCAATACTTTGCAACATGCAAAGAGTTGACTCATTGGAAAAGACTCTGATGCTGGGAGGGATTGGAGGCAGGAGGAGAGGGGACGACAGAGGATGAGATGGCTGGATGGCATCACTGACTCGATGGACATAAGTCTGAGTGAACTCCGGGAGTTGGTGATGGACAGGGAGGCCTGGTGTGCTGCGATTCATGGGGTCGCAAAGAGTCGGACACGACTGAGCGACTGAAATAAACTGAACTGAACTAAGAGAGTAGGTGCATAATCCAAGTCAAATCAACCACACAGATTGCCAGGTACAGATGTGGACTCAGCTCCAGTTGAAGACCATGAGGTTCCACAGTATTCTGTGTCCCCTTTAACGTAAGCACTTTGCAGTAATAAGCTCATGGTTGGATTGATTAAAGGGTGGGGTTGCATGGACAAGGTGAGGTAGAAGGAAAATAAGGTAGGAAGTAAACTTTAGTGAAGAGGAGGTAAAGAGCCTCTTGATGAAAGTGAAAGAGGAGAGTGAAAAGTTTGGTTTACAACTCAATATTCAGAAAACTAAGATCATGGCATCTGGTCCCATCATTTCATGGGAAGTAGATGGGGAAACAGTGGAAGCAGTGTCAGACTTTATTTTGGGGGGCTGCAAAATCACTGCAGATGGTGATTGAAGCCATGAAATTAAAAGACGTTTAGTCCTTGGAAGGAAAGTTATGACCAACCTAGATAGCATATTCAAAAGCAGAATCATTACTTTGCCAACAAAGGTCCATCTAGTCAAGGCTATGGTTTTTCCAGTGGTCATGTATGGATGTGAGAGTTGGACTGTGAAGAAAGCTGAGTGGTGAAGAATTGATGCTTTTGAACTGTGGTGTTGGAGAAGACTCTTGAGAGTCCATTGGACTGCAAAGGGGATCCAACCAGTCCATTCTAAAGATCAGTCCTGGGTGTTCATTGGAAGGATTGATCACCATCCTTCCAATCCTTCCATCCTTCCATTGTAGGACTGATGCTAAAGCTGAAACTCCAATACTTTGGCCACCTCATGCGAAGAGTTGACTCATTGGACTCATCAGAGTTGACTCTGATGCTGGGAGGGATTGAGGGCAGGAGGTAAAGGGGACGACAGAGGATGAGATGGCTGGATGGCATCACCGACACGATGGACATGAGTTTGAGTGAACTCCGGGAGTTGGTGATGGACAGGGAGGCCTGGCGTGCTGCGATTCATGGGGTCGCAAAGAGTCGGACACGACTGAGCGACTGAACTGAACTGAACTGAAACTTTAGTGAATACCAGTTGTTGTTGTGTCTTAAGCAAATATTTAGATTATAATTCCCAAAGATCCCTTTAAAAATGTTACGCATATATGCAAGAATCTAGAAAAATGG
The DNA here is from genome assembly GCF_027580195.1 of Bos mutus. Taxonomy (NCBI): domain Eukaryota; kingdom Metazoa; phylum Chordata; class Mammalia; order Artiodactyla; family Bovidae; genus Bos; species Bos mutus. Next base: position 127,638,767 of record NC_091618.1, read on the forward strand.
TACTGAAGGATTTACTTACAGGGCCTAATTGGAGAAATAGACATAGAGAACAGACTTATGGACAAGGAGAGAGGGGAGGAGAGGGTGAGATATATGGAAAGAGTAACAAGGAAACTTAATTCAGTTCAGTTCAGTCACTCAGTCATGTCCGACTCTTTGTGACCCCATGAATCACAGCACGCCAGGCCACCCTGTCCATCACCAACTCCCAGAGTTCACTCAGACTCACGTCCATCAAGTCAGTGATGCCATCCAGCCATCTCATCCTCTGTCGTCCCCTTCTCCTCTTGCCCCCAATCCCTCCCAGCATCAGTCTTTTCCAATGAGTCAACTCTTCACATGAGGTGGCCAAAGTACTGGAGTTTTAGCTTTAACATCATTCCTTCCAAAGAAATCCCAGGGCTGATCTCCTTCAGAATGGACTGGTTGGATCTCCTTGCAGTCCAATGGACTCTCAAGAGTCTTCTCCAACACCACATCTCAAAAGCATCAATTCTTCAGCACTCAGCCTTCTTCACAGTCCAACTCTCACATCCATAGATAACTAAAGGGAATTTGCTGTATGACTAAGGAAACTCAAACAGGGGCTCTGTATCAACCTAGAAGGGTGGGATGAGTAGGAAGATGGGAGGGAAGTTCAAAAGGGAAAGGATATATGTGTACCTATAGCTGATTCATGTTGAAGTTTGACAGAAAACAGCAAAATTCTGTGAAGCAATTATCCTTCAGTAAAAAAATAAATTAATTTTAAAAAGTTAAAAAAAATTATTCATTTGACTTGTTAAAGATAGTACTGCTACTGCTAAGTCACTTCAGTTGTGTCCGACTCTTAGCGACCCCATGGACTGCAGCCTACCAGGCTCCTCCATTCATGGGATTTTCCAGGCAAGAGTACTGGAGTGGGTTGCCATTGCCTAAGGCAGACTTTATTCAAAAGCACTATAATAATGAGATTTTGCAGTAGCAGAGAGGAATTGGACACAACTACAAATTAAAGGATAAGCAGAAAATTATAACTGAAGAACAGGGTGGTGAGTCAGTGAATGGAAAATAACTGAAACAAAACATTTAAGCTAGGGGAATTCTTGCCAGAACTACTTATCAGGATTCTTGTTGAAGGCAGGACAGGGTGTTAAGATAGCAAGACTGAAGGTGTTGGGAATATGATCAGATAATGAGGATGGAGGATTTTCAATAAACTGACCCAGCAGATTTCTTGCTAAAACCAGAGTAAATGGGATAAGAAATTGGCCCAAGTTCAGGACTAGTAAAAGAGGACTCAGAGGAGCCTGACTCATGTTGGCTTAAAAGAGAGTCTTTGTCAAAAGGCAGAATAAGTCAACATAGAAACCCTTTCAGTTAATCATATTGATACATCTTCATATTTATTGCAGTCTCAAGAAACTATTTAATAAATCAATGGAAAATAATTAGGGAAACCCCATAATATCAATTTGAAAAGGTAAGTCTCAATAATTAAAATCTGACATTGTTCCTATTAAGAATCCAGATACTTGTTAGTGTCTTTATGGGAGGGAAGCAGTTAATTTTATTCCCAAAGATACAACAGAAAAGAGTGTGCAGGTTCTCTGGAAACAATGTTTGCTGCATGCATCTCAGATAACTTTTTTTTAGAAAGGAAAATATAATGATTGTGACATGATATAAATGTTTAAAAATGGTAAAAAAAAATTAATATGACTCAGTGCCCTAAAATAATTTGAAAAATGTTCCATTCCTGAATAAGACAAGTAACAGTAAATAATAGATCAAAACAATCATTAGTTTTCAATTATTTCCACCTTGAGAAATATGAAAAATGAGGCTATAAATTGAAAGAAACCAAAAAAAAATATTTTAATATTTGAGAACTTTATTAAAATAATGATAACTTTATTAAAATAATAATGAGAACTTTATAAAATAATTTGAAGATTGCTTATGTCCTAAAGGAGAAATTAAAATGATCTTGCTTCCTTTAATCACAGTTAAAAGGTACATCTCTGAGGACTTGGCACAGATTAGATACACTACTGAACAGAAAGCCATGATGAAATAGAAACAGTCTGAAATTAAACCCTGAGGAGTATATAGATCTTGATGGACCTTTTTGTTGAATTAAGCTCCAGTATCTTTCTATAACACAGGGCTTAACCAATTATCATTTTTCATTCACTGTCATAAATACTAAATATGTTCCTTAAGAAGAATGCCTGTTTTCTGAAACTGTGGTGAACTTCAAAATAAATAAAATTCAAAAGGAAAGACATGAAAATTCCTCTAGTAATTTAAAATCTGTAATTACTTAGAATTTTTATAGATTGCCTTTAGCATACATATTTAATTGTAATAAGATTTTTTAAATATTGAGAGGAGAATAGAAAAATACTTTGTCATAAGTAATTGTCAAGTAGATTGGATGACTTGTTGATCATATGTCCATGAAAACAGTACTATGCATAGTAAAGATCCTGATGCAATTGAAATTATTAGGCAGTTACTATACCTCTCTCCAAAAATATAAAAATGTCTGTACTGTTTAGATAACAATCTCCCTTGCTACAGGATATCTACCCTACAAGGTGACATCCTTTAATTCAATAAAATATTTCTAACAGTAGATATATATTTTTTATTACCATAAGGGCTACCATAGGATATTTTCCCGCCCTCGGTATATTTCTAAATACTGACAAGTTCTTACTGCTATGTTTCAATATTGTTTTGTAACACCATTTCTGAATTGTAAAGTTATCTTCCCATGACTACTGAGAGATGAGAAGCAATTTCTTAGCTCCTATTGTCCATAAGCATACTTAGGCTACGTAAAGTTCTAACAACATATGGCTATTTAAACACTTGTAAATTTTGCTCCAATGTTTAAAACTTTGCATTCTTTTTGTAGTGAACATCAAGAAATTACATAGTTTCTTAGATTTCCCAAATATATTTCTCTATCACTAACTATGGGGTGCACGTGTGCATGCTAAATCACTTCAGTAGTGTCTGACTCTTTGCAACCTTATGGGCTGTAGCCTGCCAAGCTCCTCTGTTAATTCTTGCCTGTCCTTTTCTAGGCAAGGATACCACAGTGGGGCCATGCGCTCCTCCAGGGAATCTTCCTGACCCATGGATGGAACCCACATCTCTTGTGTGTCCTGCATTGGCAGTCAGGTTCTGTACCACTAGCGCCACCTGGAAGCCCAGTTACGGGGTGTGTGCTGTGCTAAGTCACTTCAGTCATATCCCACACTTTGTGATCCTATGGACTGTAGCCTACCAGGCTTCTCTGTCCATGGGATTCTCCAGGTAAGAATACTGGAGTGGGTTGCTGTGCCCTCCTCCAAGAGATCTTCCCAACCCAGGGATTTAACCCGGCAGGTTCTTTACCACTAGTGCCACCTGGGAAGCCCAAGTAGGGGGTATGCCTACCCAAATAAACATTCTACATAATCTGCTGGACTGAGAAGCTTCTTTGGTTTATTTTGCATATTTGTCCATGCACCTCATGCCTACATTACCTGGCTCTATTGTTCAGGGTATCAAAGTCTTTATGGTGATAGTCAAAGGGATACTCTGAAAGTATCCCTTTTCAAGTCCCTGAACATTATACTCAAGTTTCTATCTTACCCGTCTCCACTTTATGAGCCCATTCAGCATGCTGGTTCCAGAAAATCTGGATTGTAATACAGGTGACGTAATATGTCTAACCTTAGTCCTACATTTAATCCATCAATTAAGAGGAACTTGAGGCAGTATAGTTTGCTTTTGAAAACACAGCAAGGGCTAACACACAGCATTTCTGACTAACTTTCAATAATTGGTGACAAGTTGTTATAGATGCCATATGATAGGAATCGGCCGTGGGGACACGACAGAAATAATAAGTTGTTTCATACAGAGAGGTGAGAATGTCAAGAAAAGCATTTGACTATGTAATTAAAAGTATGTACAAACACACACACAAAAGGTTAATATGGTTAGAAGCCCCTTTATCTGTAATGGTTAGACTGATACTTGACAATCATACTTGACAATCATAAATTTGCTCTAATACCAGAGTTGCTGAACATCCTCATAGACATTGATATATTCCCTAAGGAACTGGGACATAGATAAGTTGATTAATTAATACTTTTAATTAATAAAAACAAAGTTCATATGGACAATCTTCCACGTTATTTCTGATTCAGATGTGTTTGTTTGTCTGAGGGAAAAAATTTCCTGACTTGTTCTTTCCTTGCAAGAAGAATGCATTCCTGACATTTAAGAGTGTTGGCTACTCTTAATATTTTACTGTTCTCGTGTGTGTGTGTGTGTGTGTTAGTCACCCAATTGTGTCCGATTCTTTGTGATCCTATGGACTGTGGCCGGCTAGGCTCCTCTGTCCTTGGAATTCTCCAGGCAAGAATACTGGAGTGGGTTCCCATTCCCTTTTCCATGGGATCTTCATGACCCAGGGATCGAAGCTAGGTCTCCTGCATTACAGGCAGATTCTTTACCGTCTGAGCCACGTGAGAAGTCCTGCTATTTCTCGTATATTTTAGTAAATACTTCTGTGAGAAAGTAAATACTTCTAGGTATCTGTGAGAAATCGTGTAAAATTTGAGAATAATTGTGCTGAATCTATACATAGATTTAGGGATATTTTTAGTCTTTGATATATATTTTCTCCCAAGTAATAAAAATGTTTTCATTTATTTAGAACTTCCTAAAAAATGTGTTTTTGTAAAAATTTTGTCATTTCCTTACAGATTGCACTCCTTTCGTTCTTAGGTTTATTCCTAAGAGTAACAAAATTTTTTATATGTTCAAGTGCATCTTTTAAGATTATTTTATAATTCTTTATTCTTGATTGCTGTTGTTCTTCTTCAGTTGTTCAGTGCTGTCTAACTCTTTGCAGCCCCATGGACTGGAACACGCTAGGCTTCCCTGTCATTCACCATCTCCTGGAGCTTGCTCAAACTCATGTCCATTGAGTCGGTGATGTGATCCAACCATCTCATCATCAGGCATCGCCTGCTCCTCCTGCCTTCAATCTTTCCCAGCATCAGGGTCTTTTCAAATGAGTTGGCTCTTTGCATCAGGTGGCCAAAGTATCAGAGCTTCAGCTTCAGCATCAGTACTTCCAGTATAAAGTCATGCTTGATTTCCTTTAGGATTGACTGGTTTGATCTCCTGGCAGTCCAAGAGATTCTCGAGAGTATTCTCCAACACCACAGTTCAAAAGCATCAGTTCTTTGGCACTCAGCTTTCATTATAGTCCAACTCTCACTTCCATACATGACTACTACAAAAACCATAGCTTTGACTAGATAGACCTTTGTAGGCAAAGTAATGTCCTTGCTTTTTCAAATGCTGTCTAGGTTGGTCTTCCAAGAAACAAGCATCTTTTAATTTCATGGCTGCAGTCATGGTCCACAGTGATTTTGGAGCCCAAGAAAATAAAGTCTGTCACTGTTTCCATTGTTTCCTCATTTTTTTACCATTAAGTGGTGGGACCAGATGCCATGATCTTCATTTTTTGAATGTTGAGTTTTAAGCCAGCTTTTTCACTCTCCTCTTTCACCTTCATCAAGAGTTACTCTTTATTTCCTCTTAGCTTTCTGCCATAAGGGTGGTGTTACCTGCATATTTGAGGTTATTGATATTTCTCCTGGAAATCTTGATTACAGCTTGTGCTCCATCCAGTCTGGCATTTCACGTTGACTTACTCTGTGCATAAGTTAAATAAACAGGGTGCCAATATACAACCTTGATGCACTCCTTTCCCAATTTTGAACCAGTTTGTCATTCCATGTTCAATTAAAATTTATTTGCTTACCTCACTAGGAGTCTGTACTCATAATTTTTGTTTCTTTTTCTTTTACTTCTGTGGCTTCTTTATGTTACTACTATTTCAATGATGCACCTATATACATGTATTCCTTTTCATATTTCTCTAATTTTTCTAGTTATTTGCATTGAGAGGTGAATCATTGACCATTGTATGTAACATAAGGTATATTGACTTTTATAGCATTGTTAATTTTAAATCACAATGTTTAAGTTACAAGATATCAAAAAAAGTAAACACCATGCAATGACTTTACCTTCTCATTTAAGGAAGGGGTTAATGCATTTTTGACTGTATGCAGAATAGTTATATCATGTTAGGTGGAATATCTTTTTATTGGTTTTATTTGTAGCTTAAGTATGGTTTGAGATGTGTTTGGGTGCCAAATTGACAAGGGGTGAAGTTGTGATGGTTAGTTTTATGTGTCAACTTGACAGGACCACAGGGAGTCCAGGTATTTAGTTAAACATTATTCTGGGTATGACTGTGATGGCATTTTTGGATGGAATTAACATTTGAGTTTGAAGATTGAGTAAAGCAGATTACTAGATGGATCTCATCCAATCTGTTGGAGGCCTGAATAGAATAAAACATGGAATAAAGGAGGATTCCTTCTCTCCCTGATTGTTTTCAAGCTGAAATATCTGTCTTCTCCTGCACTCACCCTGGAACATACACCCCTGGTTCTCCTGGGTCTCTAGAATATTTTCTCTAGAAAATTTCTGTGACTTTCTCATAGGAAATAATGAGATTTCTAAGCTTCCATGATCACATGAGACAATTTCTTATATTAATGATAAATCCCTTTATGTTAAAAATTTTAATACATTTTAACAAATCTCTTTATATATTAATTTATTAAGAGAGATTATTTTATATGTTGTAAATATATCTCCTACTGGTTCAATTTCTTTGAAGAATTCTAATGCAGAAAGTTTGTTTAGGGTGTCTGTCTACCATACCACTGCAGTCTATGGGGTTGCAAAGAGTCAGACATGACTCAGTGACTGAACAACAACTAACATACCACCAGAAACAGAAGCATGTCATTAATGTGTATTTGAGTTCTTACAGGCCATTTTCAGCAGGAGTTTAGAAAGACTTTAAATATCTTAGTCTTTCTAATATCTCCATAACAATATTATAAAAACATTAGTGAGTTTTTTTATTTTACCTGTCATATATAACTCCTGATACTTGACCCTTACTCATTAAATGGTACTAAAGAGAAGTGGGTTGTGTGCCAATACTTAATTCACCCCAAAAAATGTAAACTCATGGAATATTAATATTTGATACAGATAATTGGACTTTAAACCACTTTATTGAGATATAACTAATATACAATGAGTTGAAGATGTGGAAATTATCACTACAACCTATGCCATAAACATATCCATCACCTCCAAAGTTTTCCTTAAGCACTCATCACTTATTATTAGTTGTGTGTGTGTATGTGTGTGTGTGTGATAAGTACCCTTAGCATAATATCTATCTTCTTAGTAAATTTATAAGAACAGAATACAATATTGTAAATTATAAGTTGTATGTTGTACAATAAATCTATATATTTATTCCTCTGGTATATATTTCATGCCATCTGTATTATTTGGTTTTTGAAGAACTAGGTAATTGTAAACCTGACAATTATAAGATAATCCATTTCAACTGAAAAGATAATTTCTCTGAAAAGTATATTTTTAATTTTTTCAAACATATATTATTCCATAATTTTTGAAACATGTATAAATCCAAGTTCATAAATGGGAGGTCATTACAAATATACCATTGCCTTCAATTTATAATAATCAAAATCTCATCATAGATTTATCTTAATACTTAATCTATCAAGATTAACATTAGTTAGAGAGATATGTTCATATGTAGATAAAATCCCAGACAGTAAATTAAGGACTTTATGATTGACAGAAGTTCAGTTTCCACAGTCACCTAATCTTTGAATTGAGAACATTATATATAGTTTATGATTCACCTATATAATATAAATAATAATAGATTTTGCCTCCTACGTGCTGGGGGGATTAAAAGGTAATATTTAAGAAAGTCCGTTTCCCAGGAAAAAATCGAAAACCTTTAAATATTTCAAATCTATTATAATTATTCTTATTTAACCACTGGTCATGTAAATAAGTTTCATTACATTTTTTTTTATAAACTGGCTCATTTTCCTCCATCATAGAATGCCACTGCATTTTCCCTATTTGTTAGACTTTGTCAGCCAGCAAAGATCAGAGTGATGTTGGTTAGCTCAGATGATGGAGATCATTACAAAGATGCGAGAGCAAGTGAGGGAATCAGAAGTAACGGCGCCAGGCCTCTCGCAACCAGAATATACTCGTGCATGTGCACATACTCAGAGGAGGGAGGCTGGAAGGCTGACTATCTAGGCTTCAGCAGTGAAATAAACAATAGTTTTGTTCAGCCATAATCAGTGATCACTTATTTGCAAGATTCTCTTTTCTCAAATTCTCTACCTCAAAGTTACGATAATAATTTTTGTCACTGATATGTGTTCTTGACTTTTTCTACTTTCAAGCCACTAAATTCCTATATTCTTTTCTCTGATCATCTCTTTATCTCTCCCCTTCTGATCTAAGAATGACTGAAATATTCTAATTATACTTCTTTGATATATTCCCTTGAATAACTGTAGAACACTTACCTTCTTCTTTCCACGACATTTCTAATTCATCTGAAATTTTTCTAAATTTTTGAACTGCTTCTAGAGATTATTTTGCTGTATTCTTGTCTGTATCATTTGATGTGCTGAGACTGCCTTCTCATTTTGACATTTTTCATTCTTTTCTTACTATGCTTATTTAAAAAAACAGATTCAGTCATAGGGAAAGTGAGATTCTTTTATTCTAGAATGACTTCTTCTGTTGTTTCATACCCTATTCATATTTGACCAATTGTGACACATCATACATATTATCTCAAGAGTCCCCTGGACTGCAAGGAGATCCAACCAGTCCATCCTAAGGAAATCAGTCCTGAATATTCATTGGAAGGACTGATGCTGAAGCTGAAACTCCAATACTTTGGCCACCTCATGTGAAGAACTGATTTATTTGAAAAGATCCTGATGCTGGGAAAGATTGAGGCGGGAGGAAAAGGGGATGACAGAGGATGAGATGGTTGGATGGCATCATCGACTCGATGGACATGAGTTTAAGTAAACTCCAGGAGTTGGTGATGAACAGGGAGGCCTGGCATGCTGCAGTCCATGGGGTCACAAAGAGTCAGATATGACTGAGTGACTGAACTGATGCATATTATCTATTGTTTAAAACATCTGAGTTCAGTAATGCTAATTCTTATTAAGAATACTTCTAAATAACAGAAAGTATCAGATATTTTTCATATATTTTTAAGTTATGGAACTTAATGCAGCTCCCACTTCTAAACTATCTAGAATATGACTTCTTGATAGCTACTTTGTTGTATAAGTTCATATTACTTTTTAATTAGGTATATTGGGATTTTTTTATGCATTAAATGTATATCAGTTACAACTGATTGATACAGCAAGTAACAACACCTGATGCAATCTGACTTTAAACAAAATCGACTTTGTTATTATTATTATAATAGTGTATCATATCATTTGAGATCTCACTATGTGTTGGGTACTGTTCTGAGTATTTTCCATGAGGTAGTAGCTATCAATTTATTTATTCACTCAACAGATATCTACTGAAGGTCTGAATTTTAGAGGGAGGACTCTGAATTAGGTGGTAGTTTTATGTGTATATGAAATTCAGCAGTAAAGAGAACGGACACATTGTTGCACCTGCACCCTCACTGAGTTTACATTCTATTCAGTGATCAAAAGACAAATAAGAAATACATGGTAGATCAGATGTTTAAACATGCTATAGAGGAAATTAATGCCAGTAAAGAGAAAATGGAATTTTGGAGTGGGGTGGACTCTAAATTTTACATAAGATGGTCAGTGAGAAAAGCAAAGACCTGAAGGAGATAAGTAAGTCAGACATTGCATATTGAGGAAACAGCAGGCCAGGCAAAGGGATCATGTCTGAATATCCAAGGAAGATTTTGTGACTAGAGCTAAACAAAAGTGTGGGAGAAAGAAGCAGTGTGGGGGAAAGGTGTGTTGAACTTGACAGAGATGAGGACTGCTGCTTTACATGATCAGTATGATGCTAAAGAGTTAACAAGAGAGGAAGTTTCGATGGAGCCGAGATCATGTAAAGCAGCAGTCCTCAAGCCTGTCAGTTCAACACATATTTCATTATAAATACCTACGGATGCAAACAGAATTGTTTTAGCAATCACAATATGGCAGTGATGTGAGTTTCTGAAGTTATGAACATCACTTTTTGAATTATCAAACAGCTTGATAATGGTATTACTGAACGTTTTAGTGTAATAAAACAATTAGAAAGTACTTTGCTTATAGGTAAAATAGAACTAGTTTATAAGTTTAAAATATAGATTTTTCACTTTTATAAAATTGTTACTCTATTTAAAACTATGGAGGAGACAGGGCTATTCAGGAATAAACACATATTATAGGACTTCTGAGATTCTTAGACCTGACTCAATAAATGTGAGTGGAAACTCCCTACCTGTCTTTATTATGATAATATAATTATCTCACATTTTCCCAGAGTTCTTGGAGAGCAAAGCCAAAGGCATAGGGCCTTGAAGGGCATTTTATTTTAATCTGACCTGACATATCTTAAGAGGATTACTGTGGCTACTACACTGAAAAGGATTCAGGGAGACCTGTTTTGAGTCTATTGCAGCAAAAATAACAATGGCTTGGCTGAGGCTTGGAGAAGTAGAAAGGCTGAGAAGTAACTGAGTTTTAGATATATGTTAAACATAGACTTGCTGGTAACTTGCATATGAGAATGAGAGGAAGAGGAGTCAACATACATTGAAATATTGTAATTCTTTGTGTGTGTGTGTGTGTGTTTCCCTTATAAGAACTAAAAGGATAGAGTTATCATTTACTGAGATAGAAAGTTCTCAAAATGGGTGTCTTGCAGGCAGGAAATGGCAGTTTGGTTTATGCAAGGTTATGTGATTCTCTTAACAGCCCAAAGTAGCTATTATTATTCCTATTTTACAGATGCTGAACTGAGGCATAGTATCTAGTGAATGTTCTACAGTAATTAAATGGTAGAATCTAGGACAGGAATTCAGAGTGTAGCACATAATCTTAAACCCTATTTAAATTTTCTCTCAAGTCATTCAATCACATTACTGAAAAAGTCCAGTGTAGAAATATCTTTAAGCATAGTTGAATTGACAGGCAGGCCCAAATGATATTAAAATATGGTATTCTTGCCTCTTCTGAACTCAGCTGTCTTTTCTAGTGGCTCCAATTAAGGTTCCTGTAATGATACCAGAACTCTAGATTTATGTGTGGTTATTTTTCTTGACAATTCAACCCTCTTGACTCTGAGACTAGACATAAATGATGTGTTCAACCTGTGGCCAAGGAGATGTGATGGTTTAATGATCATATATCCACCCTCATCAAAACACATCAGCTGAACTTATATAGGGAGAAATTCTCTAGGAAAAATAGAATGCTGCTTTCAAAAGGTGGAAGGACAGATAGGTGATAGATAAATAGATAGGTAGCTATTGTTCAATTGCTCAGTTGTGTCCAACTCTTTGCGACCCGATGCACTGCAGCACACCAGGCTTCTCTGTCCTACACCATCTCTCGGAGCTTGCTCAAACTCATGCCCAATGAGTCAGTGATACCATCCTACCATCTTATCATCTGTCATCCCCTTCTCTTCCTGCTTTCAATCTTTCCCAGCATCAGTGACTTTTTCTAATGAGTTGGCTCTTTGCATCAGGTGGCCAAAGTATTGGAGCTTCAGCTTCAGCATCAGTCCTTCCAATAAGTATTCAGGGTTGATTTCCTTTAGGGGTGACTGGGTGATCTCCTGGCAGTCCAAGGGACTTTCCAGAGTCTTCTCCAACACCACAGTTCAAAAGCATCAATTTTTTGGCACTCAGCCTTCTTTATGGTCCAACTCTCACATCCATACATGACTACTGGAAAAACCATAGTTTTGACTAGATGGAACTTTGTTGCCAAGTAAAGTCTCTGCTTTTTAATATGTTGTCTAGGTTTGTTATAGCTTTTCTTCCAAGGAGCAAGCATCTTTTGATTTCATTGCTGCACTCAACATCTGCAGTGATTTTGGAGCCCAAGAAATTAAAATCTGTCACTGTTTCCATTGCTTCCCTATTGATTTGCCATGAAGTGATGGGACCGGATGGGATAGATAGAACAGATACCCACTAAAGACATCCTGAAAAAAATAAGTGGAATGATATATTCATGGTATGTTATCAAGATTCCTTTCCATGATTTATTTCTGTAATAATAATTATATCTCTAATATAAACTGCCAAAAATTCATAAATAAACCAAATATTAACACTTCTATTGACGTAAAATATAGCTTTCATTAAAAGTTGTTTGCATACACATACACTAACTAAAGTTTGTCTCCCAGTAACTGACACATGGTAGAGATTCAAAAAATATTTTTTGCATTAATAAATAGGTAAATAAACCCTTGTTTTAGCTCTCTTCTTTTTTCTTAACACTTTAACAAGTTATTTTTCACAATATCCTTCTCAAAGAATCCACAGTTTTAAATATTTGAGGACTGTAGGGCACAATGAAGTTAGTGATATGCACCATCAATTCCCAGCAGGAAATGCTCCTGGGAGATATCCAGAACCCAAATAGATTTCTTAGTCACAATCATGGAATGCCATAAAAAGGTCAGCAGTGAAAGTAGTAAAGCATGGAATCTCAGGGCTTGTGCATTTAACCTACTGATGTTGAGCATGTTTTTAATTTTTTACTGTTTTGATTGATAGGTAATATTATATAATTTGATAATGTTCTCATATAAGGACAATTGCTCCTTTTAGGATTACATAAGTATGGTCTAAGTCTTTCAAAGATCTGCATGTAAAACAGTTCTCTTACTGTTTAAATGCTGAGAAAAAAATAAGCATGTTTTTGAACATTAACCTAGGTATCGTATTTCTGATGCCCATAGGCAAAATTTAGCAGTTGTTTCTAAAAGTTTTTGTTGGAGACATAGTAAACCATCTGTTCGATTTGCTCCCTGATACTTGGAGATAAGTAATCCCTGGCATCAGAGGCAGCTAAAACAGCTGTGATTTTGCTCATAGTATGCTAGTGGTACTATTAAGATTCCAAAATCCTAGAGTATCATAATGTCTCCCAAGGCCAAATCCATTTAAACCAAGGTCAGTCAATTATTCTCTGAGGATAGAGAAAGATAATAGTTAGGAACTAAATACCCAGTATGTGAACATCAACCTTATATATTGAAATTGATTTTACAGTTAAAGTATAAAGTCTCAAACTGAGTAATGTAGGCATAAGTCAATTTAATAAATATAGATACTCAAAATAAATCAGATACTTTACAATAATCTCACTGTCTAAACCTTTATGAAAGGTATATAGCAGGCATGAAAATTTACTCATTTAACTCTATTTCTCTAAATCATACTTCCTCAATGCCATTGCTCATTTGACTCTTGGTAAATGCAGTCAAAATCATATTTTATGGGGTCTCCTCTTCTCCGTTTAGAATACATGACCTTGGGTTCATATTGAGCACCTCTTGTCAAAGCCCTCATGACTTCTTGAAGTTGGGTGTTTCTCTTGCTTTTATGCCAAGCTTAAACACATAAATGCTTTATTGTGCCTTCAATGTTTTTAGTACTCTGGCCTATATCCTTCCCTATGTTTGTCCACTGAAGCCCCCATTCTTCTGCCATCCTTACAGAGGGTCTGCCATCTAAGACTACATGGTCCCAATACATCTGCAATAAATAGTTTCATCAATGCTCATCCCTTGCATTGAACATAGCCTTCATCCTCTCACAACTTGTATTTATTATTTTCTAAAACAAAAGTCGGGTGGAAGTTCTTTTCTGAAGCAATACAACAATTTTGTTTTCAAAGTTACTAAGTCAAAATGACTGACTATCTTCCAGGGATAGGAAAGAGTTTTCTATTGTTTTTCACTCTCTTGCAGCTAAACAAATACAAAATAAACTGCCTTCTCACTTCTAGATGTGCTCACAATGCAGGAAAAAAAGCACAAAATCTTTTTCAAAATCTTTTATTTCAAAATATCAATATTTTTCTTCTGCTGATGTATTTTAGATCCTAAATTATCTGGGATGAGTTACTTATGAGTAGAAATATATGATAAATTATATGGCCAGATCTACTAGTCACTTAAATTCCCTTTGTGTTGTAATTCTTTAATTGTGAAATCATTAATGTTAAGAATCAAAAGATTTCTTTATTCAACCAAAAAAAAAAAAAAGAATGTGGGTACTATTGGCTGACTTTAATACTCAGGTAACAGTATAAATGGAACCTTCTAAAAGTTCAGATTTTAGTATATTGATGAACAAAGTTTGGAAATCTCACTAAACATGGTTCATCATATAGTAGGAATTGCTCACATAATGTGTGAAAATTATAATTAGCAAATCATAACTATTTTTCCCTAATTAAAGCAAATAACTTACATATTTTTAGATTTAATTTTGATCCAGGGATTAGAACAGACTTTAAAATATTGTACTACTAGATAACTAGGAGTAAACTGGCCCATAACTATAGACATTTAAAACCTTGCCTGAAGAATAAGCTGTCGGCATGTTCTAATTTTACAAAGAGGTTTGAGTAGTAAAGCTCATCTTTCATTCATTGTCCTTTTTGGTAAAGAAGACAGACAAGGAGGATTGGAAAATAACTGGTAAATATAAATAACAATATATTTATTCAGTTCAGTTCAGTTCAGTCGCTCAGTCGTGTCCAACTCTTTGCGACCCCATGAATCGCAGCACGCTAGGCCTCCCTGTCCATCACCAACTCCCGGAATTCACTCAAACTCATATCCATCAAGTCAGTGATGCTATCCAGCCATCTCATCCTTTGTCGTCCCCTTTTCCTCCTGCCCCCAATCCCTCCCAGCATCAGAGTCTTTTCCAATGAGTCAACTCTTTTTGCATGAGGTGGCCAAAGTACTGAGTTTCAGCTTTAACATCATTCCTTCCAAAGAAATCCCAGGGCTGATCTCCTTCAGAATGGACTGGTTGGATCTCCTTGCAGTCCAAGAGACTCTCAAGAGTCTTCTCCAACACCACAGTTCAAAAGCATCAATTCTTTGGTGCTCAGCCTTCTTCATAGTCCAACTCTCACATTCATGCATGACCACTGGAAAAACCATAGCCTTGACCAGACGGGCCTTGGTTGGCAAACTAATGTCTCTGCTTTTTAATATGCTATCTAGGTTGGTCATAACTTTTCTTCCAAGGAGTAAGTGTCTTTTAATTTCATGGCTGCAGTCACCATCTGCAGTGATTTTGGAGCCCCCAGAAATAAAGTCTGACACTGTTTCTACTGTTTCCCCATCTATTTGCCATGAAGTGATGGGACGGATGCCATGATCTTCATTTTCTGAATGTTGTGCTTTAAGCCAACTTTTCACTCTCCTCTTTCACTTTCATCAAGAGGCTTTTTAGTTCCTCTTCACTTTCTGCCATAAGGGTGATGTCATCTGCATATCTGAGGTTATTGATATTTCTCCTGGCAATCTTGATTCCATCTTATGCTTCTTCCAGTCCAGCGTTTCTCATGATGTACTCTGCATATAAGTTAAATAAGCAGGTCTGGTATTCCCATCTCTTTCAGAATTTTCCACAGTTTATTGTGATCCACACAGTCAAAGGCTTTGGCATAGTCAGTAAAGCAGAAATAGATGTTTTTCTGGAACTCTCTTGGTTTTTCCATGATCCATTGTATGTTGGCAATTTGATCTCTGGTTCCTCTGCCTTTTCTAAAACCAGCTTGAACATCCAGAAGTTCCCAGTTCACGTATTGCTGAAGCCTGGCTTGGAGAATTTTGAGCATTACTTTACTAGCATGTGATATGATGCAATTGTGCAGTAGTTTGAGCATTCTTTAGCATTGCCTTTCTTTGGGATTGGAATGAAAACTGACCTTTTTCAGTCCTGTGGCCACTGCTGAGTTTTCCAAATTTGCTGGCATATTGAGTGCAGCACTTTCACAGCATCATCTTTCAGGATTTGAAATAGCTCAACTGGAATTCCATCACCTCCACTAGCTTTGTTCATAGTGATGCTTTCTAAGGCCCACTTGACTTCACATTCCAGGATGTCTGGCTCTAGGTGAGTGATCACACCATCATGATTATCTGGGTCGTGAAGATATTTTTTGTACAGTTGTTCTGTGTATTCTGCCACCTCTTCTTAATATCTTCTGCTTCTGTTAGGTCCATACCATTTCTGTCCTTTATCGAGCCCATCTTTTGCATAAAATGTTCCCTTGGTATCTCTAATTTTCTTGAAGAGATCCCTAGTCTTTCCCATTCTGTTGTTTTCCTCTATTTCTTTGCATATTTATTATTCAGTATTAATTCAGCCTGATTATTTCAGTCTACAGCCAGTAGATATTACTGTATTGACATAAACATCTATCAATGATATGTGTTCAGTCTTGAGAGGAGGAGGATTACTGAAAATGAAACTTCACATGGGTAAAGTGCATTTTAGAAAATATATTGAAAATTCATAGGTCTAAGTCTCCTGTTGAAAGCTGTTCTTTTCATCAGCCTTTCACAAACATATATATCAGTTCAGTTCAGTCACTCAGTTGTTATCAAGATTCCTTTCCATGATTTATTTCTGTAATAATAATTATATCTCTAATATAAACTGCCAAAAATTCATAAATAAACCAAATATTAACACTTCTATTGACGTAAAATATAGCTTTCATTAAAAGTTGTTTGCATACACATACACTAACTAAAGTTTGTCTCCCAGTAACTGACACATGGTAGAGATTCAAAAAATATTTTTTGCATTAATAAATAGGTAAATAAACCCTTGTTTTAGCTCTCTTCTTTTTTCTTAACACTTTAACAAGTTATTTTTCACAATATCCTTCTCAAAGAATCCACAGTTTTAAATATTTGAGGACTGTAGGGCACAATGAAGTTAGTGATATGCACCATCAATTCCCAGCAGGAAATGCTCCTGGGAGATATCCAGAACCCAAATAGATTTCTTAGTCACAATCATGGAATGCCATAAAAAGGTCAGCAGTGAAAGTAGTAAAGCATGGAATCTCAGGGCTTGTGCATTTAACCTACTGATGTTGAGCATGTTTTTAATTTTTACTGTTTTGATTGATAGGTAATATTATATAATTTGATAATGTTCTCATATAAGGACAACTGCTCCTTTTAGGATTACATAAGTATGGTCTAAGTCTTTCAAAGATCTGCATGTAAAACAGTTCTCTTACTGTTTAAATGCTGAGAAAAAATAAGCATGTTTTTGAACATTAACCTAGGTATCGTATTTCTGATGCCCATAGGCAAAATTTAGCAGTTGTTTCTAAAAGTTTTTGTTGGAGACATAGTAAACCATCTGTTCGATTTGCTCCCTGATACTTGGAGATAAGTAATCCCTGGCATCAGAGGCAGCTAAAACAGCTGTGATTTTGCTCATAGTATGCTAGTGGTACTATTAAGATTCCAAAATCCTAGAGTATCATAATGTCTCCCAAGGCCAAATCCATTTAAACCAAGGTCAGTCAATTATTCTCTGAGGATAGAGAAAGATAATAGTTAGGAACTAAATACCCAGTATGTGAACATCAACCTTATATATTGAAATTGATTTTACAGTTAAAGTATAAAGTCTCAAACTGAGTAATGTAGGCATAAGTCAATTTAATAAATATAGATACTCAAAATAAATCAGATACTTTACAATAATCTCACTGTCTAAACCTTTATGAAAGGTATATAGCAGGCATGAAATTTACTCATTTAACTCTATTTCTCTAAATCATACTTCCTCAATGCCATTGCTCATTTGACTCTTGGTAAATGCAGTCAAAATCATATTTTATGGGGTCTCCTCTTCTCCGTTTAGAATACATGACCTTGGGTTCATATTGAGCACCTCTTGTCAAAGCCCTCATGACTTCTTGAAGTTGGGTGTTTCTCTTGCTTTTATGCCAAGCTTAAACACATAAATGCTTTATTGTGCCTTCAATGTTTTTAGTACTCTGGCCTATATCCTTCCCTATGTTTGTCCACTGAAGCCCCCATTCTTCTGCCATCCTTACAGAGGGTCTGCCATCTAAGACTACATGGTCCCAATACATCTGCAATAAATAGTTTCATCAATGCTCATCCCTTGCATTGAACATAGCCTTCATCCTCTCACAACTTGTATTTATTATTTTCTAAAACAAAAGTCGGGTGGAAGTTCTTTTCTGAAGCAATACAACAATTTTGTTTTCAAAGTTACTAAGTCAAAATGACTGACTATCTTCCAGGGATAGGAAAGAGTTTTCTATTGTTTTTCACTCTCTTGCAGCTAAACAAATACAAAATAAACTGCCTTCTCACTTCTAGATGTGCTCACAATGCAGGAAAAAAGCACAAAATCTTTTTCAAAATCTTTTATTTCAAAATATCAATATTTTTCTTCTGCTGATGTATTTTAGATCCTAAATTATCTGGGATGAGTTACTTATGAGTAGAAATATATGATAAATTATATGGCCAGATCTACTAGTCACTTAAATTCCCTTTGTGTTGTAATTCTTTAATTGTGAAATCATTAATGTTAAGAATCAAAAGATTTCTTTATTCAACCAAAAAGAAAAAAAAGAATGTGGGTACTATTGGCTGACTTTAATACTCAGGTAACAGTATAAATGGAACCTTCTAAAAATTCAGATTTTAGTATATTGATGAACAAAGTTTGGAAATCTCACTAAAGATGGTTCATCATATAGTAGGAATTGCTCACATAATGTGTGAAAATTATAATTAGCAAATCATAACTATTTTTCCCTAATTAAAGCAAATAACTTACATATTTTTAGATTTAATTTTGATCCAGGGATTAGAACAGACTTTAAAATATTGTACTACTAGATAACTAGGAGTAAACTGGCCCATAACTATAGACATTTAAAACCTTGCCTGAAGAATAAGCTGTCGGCATGTTCTAATTTTACAAAGAGGTTTGAGTAGTAAAGCTCATCTTTCATTCATTGTCCTTTTTGGTAAAGAAGACAGACAAGGAGGATTGGAAAATAACTGGTAAATATAAATAACAATATATTTATTCAGTTCAGTTCAGTTCAGTCGCTCAGTCGTGTCCAACTCTTTGCGACCCCATGAATCGCAGCACGCAAGGCCTCCCTGTCCATCACCAACTCCCGGAATTCACTCAAACTCATATCCATCAAGTCAGTGATGCTATCCAGCCATCTCATCCTTTGTCGTCCCCTTTTCCTCCTGCCCCCAATCCCTCCCAGCATCAGAGTCTTTTCCAATGAGTCAACTCTTTGCATGAGGTGGCCAAAGTACTGGAGTTTCAGCTTTAACATCATTCCTTCCAAAGAAATCCCAGGGCTGATCTCCTTCAGAATGGACTGGTTGGATCTCCTTGCAGTCCAAGAGACTCTCAAGAGTCTTCTCCAACACCACAGTTCAAAAGCATCAATTCTTTGGTGCTCAGCCTTCTTCATAGTCCAACTCTCACATTCATGCATGACCACTGGAAAAACCATAGCCTTGACCAGACGGGCCTTGGTTGGCAAACTAATGTCTCTGCTTTTTAATATGCTATCTAGGTTGGTCATAACTTTTCTTCCAAGGAGTAAGTGTCTTTTAATTTCATGGCTGCAGTCACCATCTGCAGTGATTTTGGAGCCCCCAGAAATAAAGTCTGACACTGTTTCTACTGTTTCCCCATCTATTTGCCATGAAGTGATGGGACCGGATGCCATGATCTTCATTTTCTGAATGTTGTGCTTTAAGCCAACTTTTTCACTCTCCTCTTTCACTTTCATCAAGAGGCTTTTTAGTTCCTCTTCACTTTCTGCCATAAGGGTGATGTCATCTGCATATCTGAGGTTATTGATATTTCTCCTGGCAATCTTGATTCCATCTTATGCTTCTTCCAGTCCAGCGTTTCTCATGATGTACTCTGCATATAAGTTAAATAAGCAGGTCTGGTATTCCCATCTCTTTCAGAATTTTCCACAGTTTATTGTGATCCACACAGTCAAAGGCTTTGGCATAGTCAGTAAAGCAGAAATAGATGTTTTTCTGGAACTCTCTTGGTTTTTCCATGATCCATTGTATGTTGGCAATTTGATCTCTGGTTCCTCTGCCTTTTCTAAAACCAGCTTGAACATCCAGAAGTTCACGGTTCACGTATTGCTGAAGCCTGGCTTGGAGAATTTTGAGCATTACTTTACTAGCATGTGATATGATGCAATTGTGCAGTAGTTTGAGCATTCTTTAGCATTGCCTTTCTTTGGGATTGGAATGAAAACTGACCTTTTTCAGTCCTGTGGCCACTGCTGAGTTTTCCAAATTTGCTGGCATATTGAGTGCAGCACTTTCACAGCATCATCTTTCAGGATTTGAAATAGCTCAACTGGAATTCCATCACCTCCACTAGCTTTGTTCATAGTGATGCTTTCTAAGGCCCACTTGACTTCACATTCCAGGATGTCTGGCTCTAGGTGAGTGATCACACCATCATGATTATCTGGGCCGTGAAGATATTTTTTGTACAGTTGTTCTGTGTATTCTTGCCACCTCTTCTTAATATCTTCTGCTTCTGTTAGGTCCATACCATTTCTGTCCTTTATCGAGCCCATCTTTGCATAAAATGTTCCCTTGGTATCTCTAATTTTCTTGAAGAGATCCCTAGTCTTTCCCATTCTGTTGTTTTCCTCTATTTCTTTGCATATTTATTATTCAGTATTAATTCAGCCTGATTATTTCAGTCTACAGCCAGTAGATATTACTTCGTATTGACATAAACATCTATCAATGATATGTGTTCAGTCTTGAGAGGAGGGAGGATTACTGAAAATGAAACTTCACATGGGTAAAGTGCATTTTAGAAAATATATTGAAAATTCATAGGTCTAAGTCTCCTGTTGAAAGCTGTTCTTTTCATCAGCCTTTCACAAACATATATATCAGTTCAGTTCAGTCACTCAGTTGTGTCCAGCTCTTTGTGACCGCATGGAGTGCAGCACACCAGGCCTCCCTGTCCATCACCAACTCCCTGAGTTCACTCAAACTCATGTCCATTGAGTCGATGATGCCATGCAACAATCTCATCCTCTGTCATCCCCTTCTCCTCTCGCCTTCAAACTTTCCCAGCATCAGGGTCTTTTGAAATGAGTCAGTACTTTGCATCAGGTGGCCAAAGTATTGGAGTTTCAGCTTCAACATCAGTCCTTCCAATGAACACCCAGGACTGATCTCCTTTAGGATGGACTGGTTGGATCTCCTTTCAGTCCAAGGGACTCTCAAGAGTCTTCTCCAACACCAACACAGTTTAAAATCATCAATTCTTTGTAGCTCAGCTTTCTTTATGGTCCAACTCTCACATCCATACATGACTACTGGAAAAACCATAGCCTTGATTAGATGGACCTTTGTTGTCAAAGTAATGTCTCTGCTTTTTAATATACTGTCTAGATTGGTCATAACTTTCCTTCCAAAGAGTAAGCATTTTTTTATCTCGTGGTTGAAGTCACCATCTGTAGTGATTTTGGAGCCCAGAAAAATAAAGTCTGCCACTGTTTCCACTGTTTCTCCATCTATTTGCCATAAAGTGATGGGACCAGATGCCGTGATCATTGTTTTCTGAATGGTGAGTTTTAAGCCAACTTTTTCACTCTCCTCTTTCACTTTCATCAAGAGGCTCTTTAGTTCTTCTTCATTTTCAGCCATAAGGGTGGTGTCATCTACATATTTGAGGTTATTAATATTTCTCCCGGCAACCTTGATTCCAGCTTGTGCTTCTTCCAGCCCAGCGTTTCTCATGATGTACTCTGCCTATAAGTTAAATAAGCAGGGTGACAATATACAGCCTTGACATACTCCTTTTCCTATTTGGAACCAGTCTGTTGTTCCATGTCCAGTTCTAACTATTGCTTCCTGACTAGCATACAGATTTCTCAAAAGGCAGGTCAGGAACTGCAGAGGTATTTGCACCATGTAGTCTTAGATGGCAGATCCTCTGTACAGATGGCAGAAGAATGGGGACAAATATAGGGAAGTGTGAAAGCCAGAGTACTAAAAGCAGTGAAAGCACAGTAAAGCATCTATGTGCTTAAGCTTGGCATAAGAGCAACAGAAACACCCAACTTCAAGAAGTCATGAGGGCTTTGACAATCAAACCCCATTACCCCCAGAATCTCTCAGAGGGCTCAAATAAACCTGTGTGCACCAGGACCCAGGGGCCCCACAGAGACTGAGACAGAACTGTGTTTGAGCATCTCCTGTGGAGGTACAGGTTGGCAGTGGTCTGCCGCAGGGACAGGGGCTCTAGGCGTTGGTGTGGCATAAGTCCTCTTGGAGGAGGTCTCCATGAACCCCACCATAGAGCTGCCAGAACTTACATAGGACTGAAAATAGACTCTTGGAGGGCACAACAGAACCTTGTGCACAAGGACCCAGGAGGAAGGAACAGTGACCCCCACAGAAGACTTGTCTGTGAGTGTCCAGGAGTCTCCGGTGAAGGCTTGGATTGGTGGTGGCCTGCTGCAGGGTTAGGGGCGCTGAGTGTAGCAGTACATGCATGGGATCTTTTGAGGGAGGTCACCATTATTTTCATTTCCTCCACCATAGTTTGGGAACACAGCTCCACCCATCAACAGAAAATTGGATTAAAGATTTACTGAGTATGGCCCCACCCATCAGAACAAGACCCAGTGTCCCCTTCAATCAGTCTATCTCATCAGGAAGCTTCCATATACCTCTTATCCTTCTCCATCAGAGGATAGACAGACTGAAAACCACAGTCACAGAAAACTAACCAATCTGATCACATGGACCACAGCCTTGTCTACCTCAATGAAACTATGATCCATGTTGTGTAGGGCCACCCAAGATGGACGGGTCATGGTGGAGAGTTCTGACAGAATGTGGTCCACTGGAGAAGGGAATAGCAAACCACTTCAGTATTCTTGTCTTGAGAACTCCATGAACAGTATGAAAAGGAAAAAGTATAAGACACTGAAAGATGAACTCCCCAGGTCGGTAGGCACACAATATGCTACATAACTTCAGAAAGAATGAGGAGATGAAGACAAAGCAAAAATAACACCCATTTGTGGATGTAACTGGTGATGGAAGCAAGTTCCAGTGCTGTAAAGAGCAATATCGCATAGGAACCTGGGATGTTAGGTCCATGAATCAAGGCAAATTGGAAGTGATCAAACAGGAGATGGCAAGAGTGAACGTGATGTTTTAGAAATTAGAGAATTAAAATGGACTGGAATGGGTGAATTTAACTCAGATGACCATTATATCTACTACTGGGGGCAAGAATCCCTTAGAAGAAATGGAGTAGCCATCATAGTTAACAAAAGAGTCTGAAATGCAGTACTTGGATGCAGTCTCAAAAACAACAGAATGATCTCTGTTCATTTCGAAGGCAAACCATTCAATATCATGGTAATCCAACTCTGTGCCCTGACCAGGAATGCTGAAGAAGCTGAAGTTGAACGGTTCTATGAAGACCTACAATACCTTTTAGAACTAACAGCCAAAAATGATGTCCTTTTCACTATAGGAGACTGGGATGCAAAAGTAGGAATTCAAGAAACACCTAGAGTAACAGGCAAATTTGGCCTTGGAGTAGAGAATGACAGGGCAAAGGCTAACAGAATTTTCCAGAGAGAATGCACTGGCCACAGCAAACACCCTCTTCCAACAACACAAGAGAAGACTCTACACATGGACATCACCAGATGGTCCACACTAAAATCAGATTGATTATATTATTTACAGACAAAGATGGAGAAGCTCTATACAATCAGCAAAAACAAGACCGGGAGCTGACTGTGGCTCAGATCATGAACTCCTTATTGCCCAATTCAGACTTAAATTGAAGAAAGTAGGGAAAACCACTGGACCATTCAAGTATGACCTAAATCAAATCCCTAACGATTATACAGTGGAAGTGAAAGATAGATTTAAGGGACTAGATCTGTTAGACAGAGTGCCTGATGAACTATGGATGGAGGTTCATGACATTGTACAGGAGACAGGGAGCAAGACCATCCCTAAGAAAAAGAAATGCAAAAAGCAAAATGGTCATCTGAAGAGGCCTTAAAAATAGCTCTGAAACGAAGAGAAGTGAAAGCAAAGGAGAAAACGAAAGATATACCCATTTGAATGCAAAGTTCCAAAGAATAGCAAGGAGAAATAAGAAAGCCTTTCTCAGCAATCAGTGCAAAGAAATAGAGGGTAAAAATAGAATGGGAAAGACTAGAGATCTCTTCAAGAAAACTAGAGATACCAAGGGAACATTTCATGCAAAGATGGGGTCAATAAAGGCCAGAAATCGTATGGACCTAACAGAAGCAGAAGATATTAAGAAGAGGTGGTAAAAATACACAGAAGAATTGTACAAAAAAGATCTTCATGACTCAGATAATCACAATGGTGTGATCACTGACCTAGAGCCAGACATCCTGGAATGTGAAGTTAAGTGGGCCTTAGGAAGCATCACTAC
Source organism: Bos mutus (assembly GCF_027580195.1). Lineage (NCBI taxonomy): Eukaryota > Metazoa > Chordata > Mammalia > Artiodactyla > Bovidae > Bos > Bos mutus. Next base: position 127,663,293 of record NC_091618.1, read on the forward strand.
AAACAAAGCTAGTGGAGATGATGGAATTTCAGTTGAGCTATTTCAAATCCTAAAAGATGATGCTGTGAAAGTGCTGCACTCAACATGCCAGCAAACTTGGAGAACTTTCCACAGACTGGAAAAGGTCACTTTTCTTTCCAGTCCATAAGGAAGGCAATGCCAAAGAATACTCAAACTACTGCATAATTGCATCCATCTCACCTGCTAGCAAAGTAATGTTCAAATTCTCTAAGCCAGGCTTCAACAATGTGATCTGTGAACCTACAGAGGTTCAAGCCAGACTTAGAAAAGGCAGAGGAACCAGAAATCAAACTGCCAACATCTGCTGAATCATCAAAAAAAGGAAGAGAGTTCAGAAAAACATCTACTTTTGCTTTATTGACTATGCCAAAGCCTTTGACTGTGTGGATCTTAATAAACTGTGGAAATGTGTATATATATATATATACAGCTTTTGAAGATTTGGGATAATTTTATATATGAAATATCATTTCATATTTAAGCTTCCTAGACAAAAATTCTCGAAGCTAAAACATCATTGAATATTTCAATAGGTTTATTTTGTTCACTTCTTTATTCATTACCCTCACTTAATTAATAGCAACATATTACTTCTCTACATTATTTTTACTTGCGTGATATCCTTTACACAGAAATCTTCCAGACAATAGAAATAAATTCAACTTCATTGTCATAACAGTAGACAGATAAGATTTCTGAAGGCCACTTGTACAATTTTTTTTTTGTTGTTACTCTTCTAACAGGTTCCTTCACATTCTTTCTAGTGTCACTTGGATTTATTTTAGTTCACACTCTTCGGGGATAATGGTTGAAGCTTAACAGTGAATCCTATAGTGAAGTGAAATGGTATGACTTCCAAAAATATAACAGCCTTTGTTTCTTCAATTAAAAGTCTCTCCTTCATTGCAGGGATTTTTGGCATGCCTATATTTCTATGTATTCATTCGTCACACAAGTGGACGTGTATTATTTAACCAACAAGTATGGGATGCTGCAGGTGAAATAAAATCATGACACATGGTCCCAGATTATAAGTGCCTAACAAGCTAACTGAGGTGATCAGACAATTATACAAATATCTACCTCAAGATATTGTGTGTGTGTGTGTGGTGTCTGTGTGCACGTGCATGCAAATGTGTACACCATATAGGAAGTATAAATGTGTTACAGAAGAAGAATATGCAGAAGGAATTACATAATTCTGCCTGAAGAGATCAGAAGAATCTGAGAGGAAAAGTTTACCAAGAGTAAGGTAACTAACTGTCCTAATTTTCTCAAGACTAAAGAATTTTCCAGGATATGGATCAGATTTGAGCACATGGAGATGGTTATTCAAGCTGGATTAAATTAAAGGTTTTTTTTTTTTTCCCCCCACTTTTTATTTTCTCTCCAATACTATTCTCATTTATATGTCATGCCTCTCCAAACTCGATCTATACTTAGTTTTATGTATTACTCTAGCAGCTCCTTAAAGTGAAAGTGTTAGTCACTCAGTTGTGTCCGACTCTTAGTGACCCTGTGGACTGTAGCCTCCCAGGCTTCTCTGCATGTAGCATTCTCCAGGCAAGAATACCAGAATGGGTAGAACTGTTTCTTTCTTCAGGAGATCTTCCTGATCCAGGGATTGAACTCAGGTCTCCTGTATTGCAGGTGAATTCTTTACCATCTGAGCCACCATGGAAGCTCCAATAGCTCAATAAACTCAGAGTCAAAATCAATTAAAAACTTTTTCAGCTCTTGGGCTAGTTACTTAATATTTCAATGCCTTGATTTTCTCATACCCATTTCACCTGTATTCATAAAACATCCCCATATCTTATGATTTTTGTAAGTAGATACTCAATGCATAAATTCACTTAAAATACCTAGAACAGCTCTTGGGCCACAGTAACAACTCAATTTGGATTAGCCATTCTAAGCATTTGATGTATATTTATGCATTTAGTACTTACCACACCATAAGAGATAAGAATATCTCTGAAATGGGAATAATGAGACAATCAAGGCATTTAAATATTAAGTAACTAGCCCAAGGGCTGAGCTGAAAGTGAAAACAAAGGCAGTGTGACTCTGAACTCAATCCTCTTCATCATTATGCCACAAGATTTCCATTTTAAAAGCTAAAATTTCATTTCTGGCTTTACTTGGAAGAATATGCAAGGTCAAATGAGGGCTGTTGTTTTGTTTTTTTTTTACTTTGTATTCTTTCTCTTTCTTTTTCTAAGATATAAAATATATACAGGCATTTAAGACTGTGAAATCTAGAAAACAAAGAAGATGCTCATGGAAGTTAAAGGAGGGAATCATAAGGGAGATTATTGACCTTGAAGATTCTTCTTTCAGTGGAGGGAGGGAGGTTAATACTGTTACTTACCAGAATTTGTAGGGTCTAGGGAATAGATAAATAAGAATTATCTCAATTTAAATGAAATGTTATCTTTTTTCCATATCTGTTTTCTTCAGAATTTCTTCTTTTGTAGATCAGCTGGATGTTGAGTGGACTCGCTAGAGTAACAGGGCTTTCAGTCCAGCTCCTTGATCTGTCTGGAACATGTGCATCTCTCTCCAATTTCAATTGACAGTATCTTCAGTTCTCAATGAAACCCTTTCCTTAACACCCAGGACATGGTCTGTTTCTCTTTCTACCTCTCTGAACTCACTTTCCCACATCATTCTCTCCTTCTATCTGTCAAATCTGGATGTGCTCTAAAGATTTATTTATCCCTGTGACTTTAACTCACTTGTGCACAACTACTGCCCCACATTATGTGGTAATGTCAACTCATATTTTTTACTATCGTTAGATCCTTGTTTAGTTAAATGAATAATTAAAAAACTACAAATCTCTGATTAGTCAAGATCTGATAAGGTAAGCTTTATAGCAGATTTCATTGCCATAGTTTTTACAAAGGAAAATATTGGATGATTTCTAAAAATTACTATTTTCTCCTTCTTGGTAGATTATAAACATATCACTGTTAATTGGATCTTTAGCCATAACTTAATAATAAAAATTTCCATCTAAAATATCTTACTGCCTTAAATCTATAGTTTTTATAAATTTTTGGCTTTGTTTATTTAAAAAAATGCAATGTTCTTACATTTGTATTGGAAAGCATAGCCCAAATATTTTCCCTAAGATTCAAAGTTGCAGCATTACCCATTTGAAAATGAATTTGGATTGCCTGCATAGATCCTAGAAGAGAGTTAATATTACACTATCCCAGGAAAAAGAAATTTGTTCTCAAGGAAAAATACTCTTGTGATGAAAAAGATACTCTCTAATAACTTGCAAAAAACAAAGTCTAGGCCCTGGACAAGTTGCCACAAGCAGTGATTATGCTTTTGGGTTAAAAGAACAGATTTTGTGGCCAAGCAATTTGGCTTACATATTAGACATGTAATTTTGATAAAGTTACTTAACCTCTGTTGCTCATCTAAAACAGGGGTTCTAACATGACTATTTCATAGTAAATATTAAGATAAAGTGTTAATGATGCTGACATAAAACACTCAACTCACTATTAATATCACTCCTGCTTGAGCAGTCAGCCAACCATAACTCTTCTACAAATACTTTTCTTTTGTACTTTTAATAAATGAATAAAACAAAACAATAATTTCAGATGCCATTTAAACCTTTTAAAATGTAGTGTTTTTATATTCATATGTCTTTAATTATTAAGAGGTGAATAAAATATTGAAGCTAATGTAATTCAATGCATCATTAAAGATGTGGATATAGATATTTAATCAAGCAACAAGAACTGTTGTCAAAATGCTATTCTACATACACTCATTTAATTCTGTGAAATAGTTAATATCAGAAACAGCTAGGGTATGCTGGAAAGAGTTAGGCCTTTCATAAAAACCAAGATTGTCTTTTTTCTGTCATCAACTCTTTGATCTTCACTAAGTACTTAAATTTCTGTGGCTTCATCTTTGAAATAAAACAAGTAAAATCTACATTACACTATTGTTAGAAATAAAATAATATGTACTCTATTAGTTTGCCAGAGTTACCAAAACAGATACATTAGACTGGGTGGCTTAAACAACAGAAATTTATTTCCTCACAGATCTGAAAGCTTAGGCTTCTAAGATCAAGATGTCAGCAGGATTGGCTTCATTATGAAGCCTCTGTCTTTCATGTGTAGCTGACTTTCTTCTCCCTCTGTCTTCACAAGGATATCTCTATGTGGGCACAGGTCTTTTCTTTCTCTCTTTCTGTGTCCAAATTTCCTTTCTTACAAGAGCACAACTCATGGGAATAGTGTCTACCATAAAACCTCATATGAACTTAAGTAGATTTTTAAAGATCTTATCTCCAAACGTGGATGCATTTTGAGGAACTAGTAGTTGAGACTTCAGTATATACGTATTTGGTAACATATTCAGCCTGTTAACATCCCACCCTCTGGATACTCAGAATTCATGTTCTTTCCACATGAAAAGTACATTCACTCTCATTCCAACAGATACGAACACAGTCTAGTATCAACTTTAAGTTCAAAACCGTGTTTAAACATCATTTAAATCAAATCAGGGATTCCATGGTGGCTCAGATGGGAAAGAGCCTGCCTACAATGCCAGAGGCCTGAGTTCTATCCCTGAGTCAGGAAGATCCCCTGGAGAAGGACATGGCAACCCACGCCCATATTATTGCCTAGAAAACCCCATGGACGGAGGAGCATGTCTGGCTACAGTATATAAGGTCACAAAAGTCAGACATGACAGAGCAACTTCACTTTTCAAATCAAATGTGATTGATATTGAAGTATGACTCATCCTGAGGCAAAATTTTCCTCTAGCTGTGAACCTATGAAACCAGATAAGTTCTCTGCTTCCAAAATGCAATGGTGAAACAGATATAAGATAGGTATTCCCATCACAGAAGAGGAAAAACTTAAAGATGAAAGGGATCACTACTGCCAAGCAAGGCTGAAATCTAGCAAGAAAAATTTCATTCAATTTTAAGACTCAAGACTAACGGTCTTTGGCTTGTTGCTCTGTTCTCAAGGCCAACTAGGGAGGCAGCACTGCCCCTGCTGTCATAGGCAAGAGTTCCATCCCAGCAGCCCTGGGCAACTGCTCAGGCCTGTGGAACCAAGGCAGAGACAGTGCCCTGGTGCCTGGGCATGTGCCCTTTCAGCTCAGAGTGGCAGTTTCGCCAACCCCTGAACTGCCTTTGGCCTCATTTTTCCCTTTTCATGAAGGATAATGCACCAGTTCACAGAGTCTTAGCGTTGGGTGCTGGGAGTGGGGAGATTTCAGGTAACTTCTGATGGGGACTTTTTTGAGGACTCTGGAAAAAAGACAAGGAGGGTTGGCAGAAGCAAACAGAGAGGAAAAAGGTTGCTGGTTGGCAGGCCTTTGACAGACCCTGGGAATAGGATGGTGAATTTACCATCAGATATTTTATCGATCATTTTACTAGTAAGTAGCTGAATGCTTCAGAGAAGGCAAGGGCAACCCACTCCAGTATTCTTGCCTAGAGAATCCCTTGGACAGAGGAGCCTGGTGGGCTGCTGTCCATGGGGTTGCACAGAGTTGGACACGACTGAAGCGACTCAGCATGCATGCAATGCATGTTCATAGCTGAATAATTTTATTGGGCCATCCTGTGGAATCTCAGAAGGCAGTGAGCCTCTTTCACTTTGTCCTGTCTCTCTTTCTTTTAGTTCCAGCTGACAGCATTTTTCCCGAGATGGTTAATTGGATCCATGGATCACATTCATAATTTCTTATAGCAAAACATCATATAGCTACACACTTAGTGTTCTTTGTAGAACACGCTTTCTCATTTTATTGCAATATGAATGGGCTGAGAATTTTCCAAATCTTCAACTTCTGGTTCATTTTTGCCTAACAATTATTTCTTGAATTTATTTCCTTCCTCTCACATTTTGCTATCAGCAGCAAGGGAAAAACAGTCAATAGCTTCAGTAAGCTTCAGTACTTTGCTTAGACATTTCCTCAGCTAAATATTCAAGTTAATTATTTACAAGTTATACTTTCCACAAAACACCAGAATGCAATTTTGCCACTTTGTAACAACAAGCTCCTTTCCTCCAGTTTCCAATAGCATGTTGTTTAATTCTGTCTGAGACCCCACCAAAAACATTTTTAATGTACATATTTCAACCAACAATTTCTTCAAAGCAAGCTGGATTTTTTCTAACATGATTTGAAAACACTTCCAGCTTGTACCCATTCCCTACATTTTTAAGTATTTGTTACAGAAGTACACCATACTCAACACCAAAACCTAAATCAGTTTGCTAGGTCTGCCAATACAAATATACAGACTGGGTGGCTTAAACAACAGAAATTTATTCCCCAGCAGTTCTGGAGACTAGAAGCCAACATCAAGGTGTTGTCAGGGTTGGTTTGGTTTTGAGACTTCTTGATGGTTATCTTCTCCCTCCTTCCTCACATGGCCATCTTTCTGTGTGTGTGTATCTGGTGTCTTTTTCTCTTTGTATATCCAAATTTTGTCTTATTCAGACACAAGTCACATTGGATTAGGATCTACCTAACAGCCTCATTTTAAAGTAATCACTTCTTTACAAACCTTATGTCCAAATACAGTTATAGTCTGTGGTTCTGGAGGTAGAACTTCAACATATGAATTAGTGGGAGGAAGGACATAGTTCAATCCATAATATGCACCATTTTAAAAGCTACTATATAATTAATAAAATGCAATATGTGAGTAGCTTTTTTATTTTAAACAGACAAAAACAGAAACAAAGCAGGTAAGTGAATAGTTCAGGTTACATGGTTTGTTTAAAGCACAGCCAGTCTAAATTGTTTTTTCTTTTGGCCATTTTCATAATATGACTACAGACTTCTTTTATTATTATCAAGTGATATCCCTTTTATCAAATGATTTCCTTAAACTTTAACCTAAATTTATCTTTCTTTTTCTCATATTCTCCTGGGACAATTTCCTTCAGTCCTATGGATTGAATGCAATTATTTTAAATTCAATAATTATACTTGGGCTTCCCTGGTGGCTCAGAAGTAAAGAATCCACCTGCCAATACAGGCAGAGTTGAATGTGAGTTGAATGTGAGTTCAATCCTTGGGTCAGGAAGATCCCCTGGAGAAGGGAATGGCAACCCACTCCAATATTCTTGCCTGGGAACTCTCATGGACAGAGGTGCCCGGAGGGTTATAGTCCATGGGGTCACAAAAGAGTCAGACACGAGTTAGCAACTGAACAACAGCAACGACACTTCCATTCAAGATTCTGCTCTCAAGCTCCACCCCAACTCTGTTATCAAGTTCCAAATCCACATATTCATCTAAAAACTGGACATCTCCACTTGAATGACCCTAGAGTTTTTGAATCCAGTATCTTTCATCCCTAAATGATTATCTTTTCACCTTATATCTCCCCAAACTCCTTTTCCATTGAAATAAATCTCAGTGAATGGCCTATCCCTTACCTTGCTCAGCCTAGAAAACCTAACATGATTCTTAACTGTTTCCTGTCCTTCATCCCTGATATACAATTAATCAACATAGCTTATTACTTAGCTCCTTAAAACTCTTAAATACATCCACTGTTTTTCATCAACTCTTCTTTGCTGCTGCTGCTGCTGCTGCTGCTAAGTCATTTCAGTCGTGTCCGACTCTGTGTGACCCCACGGACGGCAGCCCACCAGGCTCCCCTGTCCCTGGGATTCTCCAGGCAAGAACACTGGAATGGGTTGCCATTTCCTTCTCCAATGCATGCAAGTGAAAAGTGAAGTGAAGACGCTCAGTTGTATCTGACCCTCAGTGATCCCATGGACTGCAGCCTTCCAGGCTCCTCCATCCATGGGATTTGTTTCCAAAATTCTTTCTCTTACCTCCAGTTTTACATGTAACTGATTTTACATGTAATACATTTTATACCATTGAGCTTTGATATAAACTTAGAAATAACTTTTAGGAAAACTTTGACAATTTATACTGAATTAGTTCCCTCTCCAAGTGCTCTATTCCCCCTTCACTTCCACCTATCATAACACATATTGCTCTGGACTGTTAGAGCCTGTTTAGTTGTCTGGTTTCCACCCATTCTGTGCTTCTTTTCTTTATAACAGAAACCATGACTTGTTTACCAAGGTTTCTGTAGCACTCGTTCCTTGGGAGATAATAATCACTCAGAGGCTGTTTGTAGAGAATGAGTTCTGGTCTACAAAATTTTAATACAATATTCATTCTATTTCATTAAGTTGTCACATTCACATTTAAAATTATGAATGCCACAAGGAAGAAAATTTATACAAACCCCCAAGATTTTATTTTTAGCAGAAGCATATAGAAAACAATATTTATTTTCAAACTAGAACATGGTATTTATCATAAAGTGGTGTATCTTTAATAAACATGTACCTTATTCCCCTCCTCCTCTTTGTTTGCAAAGTAAATTGAGGGACATAACCTAGTAAAAGTATCTCAGTTCCTTTGCCTGCCCTGTCAGTTTTAAATTTATTTAATCTTTTGACAAACTGATACTTGAAAAATCTGAAGACATTTGACATTAGTGTGCAGTTAAAAATAAAAATACATGCCAACAACAAGAATAGCAGCTCAAAGTAAACATGAGGACCATAATACTCTTAAAATGTATATACCAAATAATGATGAAATGAAGATGACATAATCAGCCTGAAACATGGTTGCCTACTATATTTAAACCTATTAGCAATTCTGGCAGGCCAAGCAGACAGGGGAATTATAGAAGAAGTTGTCTATTGCAGAGTGATCTGCAATCTTATCACTGAAAAGTAAAAGCGACAAGAAGACCTCAGAGAAAACTCAGGTCAAATTTCTTCTGAGTCATCTTAGCAATGACAGTATTCAACTCTAAGAAGTAAATACTTAGAATAAAAATTAAATATATATATATGAATATATATATTTATATATATATTTATATATATATATATATATATATGCCAACTTAGGTGTTTTAGGGTTTAGAGATTTGAGAGAATATATTAAAATATATTCTTTTAAAATATTTTCTCAGTGTCATATAATGTTAATATTAATATTTTACACTAAATGTTTTATGTTTTAATGGCAAATAACTGGGATGGTTATACTACTACTAACTAAAGGTATGTCCAGAGAGCTTTCAAATATGCGACACAGTATTATTAACTATGGTCTTCCCAGGTTGCATCAGTGGTAAAGAATTCTCCAGCCAATGCAGGAGATGCAAGAAACACAAGTTCAATTTCTGGGTTGGGAAGATCCCCTGGAGTAGGAAACAGCCCCCCACTCTAGTATTGCTGCCTAAAAAATTCCATGGACAGAGGAGACTGGCAGGCTATGATCCATGGGGTCACAAAGAGTCAGACATGACTAAGCATCTAAGCACCTTATTAGCTATAATCACCATGCTGTACATTATATCCTTATGATTTCTTTATTTTATAACTGGAAGTTTTTACCTTTTAAAAGAGGTCTTATTGAAAGAGAAAGTGCATGTGCCATCTGTAATTTACCTCTTTGCCTAAGTATTTAATCTGTGATCATCTTGCAAGTTCACTTTTAGCTTCAGGTTGATTAGGATAGTTTGAGAAATCAATAAATATTTTTTTCAGTCTTCAACAAATTTAATAATTCTAGCTTTATCTGCCATTCCACCTTTTTCTCGATAGAAGTCCTTTTGGTTGCTCTTGCCATGGATCCCTGCTCACCCCATTTTAGTAACCTTGAAGCTTAACTTCTCATCAGGCGAGGTTTCAGGGTGATGGCCTAGAGCCATCCATTCTTACTATTTCTTCAATCTTGTATACAAGAATAACTACCTTATGTGAAAGTAATGGGACTTTCCAGGTGGCTAAGTAGTAAGGAATCTTCCTGACAATCCAGAAGCTGCAAGTTCAATCCCTGGGTTGGGAAAATCCCTGTAGGAGGAAATGGCAACTCTCCAGTATTCTTGCCTAAGAAATCTCATGGACAGAAGAGCTTGGCAGGCTTCAATCTATAGGGTTGCAAAGAGTCAGAAACTGAGCACACACGCATGTGAAAGCAAGGAGTCATAATGATTTGTGTGTTTGCAGAGTTGGCTGTGGGAGGGGAAGCTTGGTATCAGTTCTGGAGAGGTCATTATTCCTAATCATTGCCATAAACAAGCAATTTATTTTCTCCACATGAGCAATTGAAAAAACCGATTATAAGTTGGTTGGCCTAGAGATTGTTACATATAGGGTGTATATAATTCATTTACAGATACTCATATTTGTTTTCATATATACAGTTAGCCTATCATTCTTTCCTGAAAGACTGATCTCTCGAAAAAGATCCATGTTTGTTTTTTTTTTTAATTGCCATTTCTCTCAATGAGTGTGTACATGTGTGTTTCTGTAGGTATATATATATATCAGTGAAGTCAGTTCAGTCGCTCAGTCGTGTCCAACTCTTTGTGACCCCATGGACTGAAGCACGCCAGGCCTCCCTGTCCATCACCAACTCCTGGAGTTCACTCAAATTCATGTTCATCGAGTCAGTGATGTCATCCAACCATCTCATCCTCTGTCGTCACTTTCTTCTCCTGCCCTCAATCTTTCCCAGCATCAGAGCCTTTTCCAGTGAGTCAGCTCTTCACTTCAGATGGCCAAAGTATTGGAGTTTCAGCTTCAGCATCAGTCCTTCAAATGAACACCCAGAGCTGATATCCTTTAGGATGGACTGGTTGGATCTCCTTGCAGTCCAAGGGACTCTAAAGACTCTCAAGAGCTGATATCCTTTAGGATGGACTGGTTGGATCTCCTTGCAGTCTAAGGGACTCTCAAGAGTCTTCTCCAACACCACAGTTCAAAAGCATCAACTCTTTGGTGCTCAGTTTTCTTTATAGTCCAACTCTCACAGCCATACATGACTACTGGAAAAACCATAACCTTGACTAGATGGACTTATGTTAGCAAAGTAATGTCTCTGCTTTTTAATATGCTATCTAGATTGGTCATAACTTTTCTTCCAAGGAGTAAGCATCTTTTAATTTCATGGCTATAGTCACCATCTGCAGTGATTTTGGAGCCCCCTAAATAAAGTCTGCAACTGTTTCCCCATCTATTTCCCATGAAGTGACAGGGCTAGATTCCATGATCTTAGTTTTCTGAATGTTGAATTTTAAGCCAACTTTTTCACTCTCCTCTTTCACTTTCAACAAGAAGCTCTTCTTCACTTTCTGCCGTAAGGGTGGTGTCATCTGCATATCTGAGTTTATTGATATTTCTCCCAGAAATCTTGATTCCAGCTTGTGCTTCCTCCAGCCCAGCATTTCTCATGATGTATTCTGCATATAAGTGAAATAAGCAGGGTGACAATGTACAGCCTTGATGTACTCCTTTTGCTATTTGAAACCAGTCTGTTGTTCCATGTCCAGTTCTAATTGTTACTTCCTGACCTGCATACAGATTTCTCAAGAGGCAGGTCAGGTTGTCTGCAAAATGTGGTCCACTGAAGAAGGGAATGACAAGCCAATTCAGTATTCTTGCCTTGAGAACCCCATAACAGTATGAAAAGGCAAAAATATAGGACACTGAAAAGTGAACTCCCCAGGTCGGTAGGTGCTCAATATGTTACTGGAGATCAGTGGAGAAATAACTCCAGAAAGAATGAAGAGATAGAGTCAAAGGATAAACAACACCCAGTTGTGGATGTGACTGGTGATGGAAGCAAGGTCCAATGCTGTAAAGAGCAATGTTGCATAGGAACCTGGAATGTTAGGTCCATGAATCAAGGCAAATTGAAAGTGGTCAAACAGGAGATGGCAAGAGTGAATGTCAACATTTTAGGAATCAGAGAACTAAAATGTACTGCAATAAGTGAATTTAACTCGGATAACCATTATATCTACTACTGTGCACAAGAATCCCTTAGAAGAAATGGAGTAGCCATCATAGTCAACAAAAGAGTCCAAAATGCAGTACTTGGATGCAATCTCAAAAATGACAGATTGATCTCTGTTCATTTCCAAAGCAAGCCACTCAATATCGTGGTAATGCAAGTCTATGCCCTGACCAGTAATGCTGAAGAAGCTGAAGTTGAACGGTTCTATGAAGACCTACAAGACCTTCTAGAACTAACACCCAAAAAAGATGTCCTTTTCATTATAGGGACTGGAATGCAAAAGTAGGAAGTCAAGGAACACCTGGAGTAACAGGCAAATTTGGCCTAGGAGTACAGAATGAAGCAGGGCAAAGGCTAATAAGAGTTTTGCCAAGAGAACACACTGGTCATAGCAAACACCCTCTTCCAACAACACAAGAGAAGACTCTACACATGAGTATCACCAGATGGTCCACACTGAAATCAGATTGATTATATTCTTTTCAGCCAAAGATGGAGAAGCTCTATACAGTCAGGAAAAATAAGACTGGGAGCTGACTGTGGCTCAGATCATGAACTCCTTATTGCCAAATTCAGACTTCAATTTAAGAAAATAGGAAAACCACTAGACCATTCAGGTATGACCTAAATCAAATCCCTTACGATTATTCAGTGTAAGTGAAAGATAGATTTAAAGGACTAGATGTGATAGCCTGATGAACTATGGACAGAGGTTCATGACATTGTACAGGGACAGTGCTAAAGACCATCACCAAGAAAAAGAAATGCAAAAAAGCAAAATGGCTGTCTGAGGAGGCCTTACAAATAGATGTGAAAAGAAGAGAAGTGAAAAGCAAAGAGGAAAAGGAAATATATACCTATTCGAATGCAGTGTTCCAAAGAATAGCAAGGAGAAATAAGAGAACCTTCCTCAGTGATCAGTACAAAGAAATAGAGGAAAACAATGAAATGGGAAAGACCAGAGATCTCTTCAAGAAAACTAGAGATACCAAGGGAACATTTCATGAAAGAAGAGCTCAATAAAGAACAGAAATGGTATGGACTTAACCGGAGCAGAAGATATTAAGAAGAGGTGGCAAGAATACACAGAAGAACTACACAATAAAGATCTTCATGACCCAGATCATCAAGACAGTGTGATCACTCACCTAGAGCCAGACATCCTGGAATGTGAAGTCAAGTGGGCTTCAAACGAACAAAGCTAGTGGAGGTGATAGAATTGCTGTGGAGCCATTTGAAATCCTAAAGATGATGCTGTGAAAGTGCTGCACTCAATATGCCAGCAAAATTGGAAAACTCAGCAGTGGCCACAGGACTGGAAAATGTGCTTTCATTCCAACCCCTAAGACAGGCAATGCCAAAGAATGCTCACACTATCGCATAACTGCACTCATCTCATATGCTAGTAAAGTAATGCTCAAAATTCTCCAAACCAGGCTGTATATATATATATGAAATTGTATATATATATGAAATGTAATAGTAGTAAAGGTCATATAAACGGTTTAACATTTGGTGAACGTTCATGAAGGCATTCGTTAGGCCATCTCTCGACCTCATGGTGTCTGTGCTCACTGCCATCAGGTGAACTTGAAACTTCTCTGTAATTTCTAGAACCAGCATATTAACTTTGTCCTGGAGAGCTAAAAACTAATTCAACCCCCAAAGAATACTCTCAGAGGATAGTAAAATGATCCAAATGCTTAACCTAACTTATTCACCAAGAACAGTCTAAGAAAAGAAAATCTGAATTCTTAACAAAATTGAAGAAAGAGTACCAGAATCATAGAAGCAGTGCCCAAGACTCCAATGGTTGATTTGCCATAAGCTTCTGCATGTTCTCTCCCTCTAAATCCTTCAACTTTGGTTCCCAATCGAATTGCCACAAACACATACACACACACAAGTACAGATACAACATCTATGCCCACTGGTCTGCTGACATTCTCTGAACCTCTGAGGAGGGCACAGGTAAATGAAGGAATTTATATCCTTAGCTTGTAGGAAAAAACAGCATATCTCTCACATAAAAGACATTGAAATATGTATTCAGGTTGTTATTTGAGAGAGAAATTATAAACCAATACATGGCTCCTTACCCAGAACCTATCAGGTGGCTTCCTTAGGTCAGTCTTGTCAGGCCTTCATGAACACTAAGGCTGCCAACAGTCACATTCTTCATTTTAATTTAATACATTGGAATCTTGATTTATATAGCTGACTATCTTATGGTTGAATCTCCCTGAGTCATTCAGTTTCAGAATATTAGTGAAATAGCATTTCCAGATCTGCCTCATTGAAATCAGGTAAATATCATTCTACTCAGGCTCCTGGAATCTGATTCTTCCAATTCAAACCTCTGAACTTGCTGTCCCACCTATCTTTAACATTTCAAAAATGCCTACTTTGTTGGTTTATAATGGCTGGATGGCATCACCGACTCGATGGACATGAATTTGAGTGAACTCCGGGAGATGATGATGGACAGGGAGGCCTGGCGTGCTGCAATTCATGGGGTCACAAAGAGTCGGACACGACTGAGCGACTGAACTGAACTGAACTGAATGAGAAATTAAATGGGATTGCATACAAAGTTGGCCCCATGAATTTTATATATAGCTTATGTAGCTTTATTTCTCTTCTGAACTTGAGAGCTCATCCAACGGCAGCTTCATGTTGTGGCACTCTGGTGAAAGTACTGTCAGAGTTGGGAAAGTTCAAAGCACAGAGCGAAAGTTAGGTGCTATGCCAGTCTGCTGTAGTTTGGATAGAATATGCTTTCATCTGTTATAAAATAAAAGGCACATTTAATTCAGACACATAGAAAATTATGAAAAGTGAAATTAAAATCACTCATAGACAGTGCTGTTCTGGTTAATACTTAACTTGCTGTTTGGGGAAAAAATGTATGTGTCGATATAATTATATAAGTTTTATAAATTTTAGTGATATACAAATAAAATGCACACTACTCTTTATTGTAGTTCTCTCCAATCTATTAATTTTCAAAGAATGCTTTCATGGACTTTTATTGAACTGTTTTATCGCAAATTATGTTCATTAAAATGAAACAATTGTCAGCTTCAGCACTAGACATGGCACACTTGATCTGCACTATTATGGTTTTCTTCATTAGTTTCTTAACTCTAGGTAAACAGCAGAATATAGAGTCCTGATCTGTAGCACTAGCTGATTTCAAGCTACCCAAATGATCACTGAATGCAGAGTAAGGAATATATGTAACAACAGCTTGCCATTATATAGTATTTCCAAAAAATAGATAAAGTAAACATAAGTAATCTCAAGAGCAAAGATAATAATTTACCTTGAACACATTTTCTTCTCACTGAAGTGCATCCTTAAGTGATTTTTTTCCCTTGGCTATGAGCACTAAATCCTCTGAGTTTCAGCATATTAAAATTTTCATTATTTTGCCCTAGTAAGAGTTTAGTTGGGTAGAGGAATCTAGGTTCAAAATTATGCCCAGGAATTTTAGGAAGTTTTACCCTTTCGTCAGGAGCTGTTTTTAGTCATTGAAAAATTTAGGATTTTTTAAATAAACTTGTCATGTTTGTCATGATAATGTGCAGTTTGGTTCATTTTTATCTGAATATGTGGAGGATGTGCTTCATTATTTTCTCTTGGCTGCTGCTAAGTCGCTTCAGTCGTGTCCGACTCTGCACTACCCCATAGACGGCAGCCCACCAGGCTCCCCCGTCCCTAGGCTTCTCCAGGCAAGAACACTGGAGTGGGTTGCCATTTCCTTCTCCAATGCATGAAAGTGAAAAGTGAAAGTGAAGTCACTCAGTCGTGTCCAACTCTTAGAGACCCCATGGACTGCAGCCCACCAGGCTCCTCCGTCCATGGGATTTTCCAGGCAAGAGTACTGGAGTGGGGTGCTGTTGCCTTCTCCGTTTCTCTTGGCACTCAGGGCTAATTTTTAATTTTTGGAAAATTATCTTCAGTTATGTTTTTGATTGTTTTCATCTTTTTATCTTCTTCTGATATTTCTATTAAACAAGTCTCAGAACTTCTGGATCTATCTTGTCAGGTGAACTATTAGTTACAGTTTTTCTCTTTTTGTATTTTTGCTGTTTTGGGACATGACTTTCATTTTATTTTCACTTTCGAGGGGGTTTGGGGGGATTCTATAGTAGATGATTAGAAAGGGTATGATGGAGAGTCCTTGGTTCCTAATATTCTCAAAGACTGTAATTCTAGATGTCACTTATACACCTAAATTTCTTCAATTTTCTATGGATTTCTTTTTATCCTAGCAAGACTGTTATCTCCAGGTACTCAATTTGTATTCTTAGATTGCTCCTGTATTGTAATATTATTGTTCCTAGTATTACATATAGCAGCCTATTATTATTATTCAGTCCAATATATTCTGAGTCATACATTTCTGAGAATATCAATTCAATGATTTTAAAGTGATATTTGAATGAAAACTTTATTTCTGGGTCAGTTGTTTTATTTTTCACCTTATTTTTATAATTCATACTTTGTGTTTCCTCAGTTTCTTTGGACTAGTCTAGTACTCTTGATGGAGGAGCCTGGTAGGCTGCAGTCCACGAGGTCGCTAAGAGTCGGACACGACTGTGCGACTTCACTTTCACTTTTTACTTTCATGCATTGGGGAAGGAAATGGCAACCCACTCCAGTACTCTTGCCTGGAAAATCCCATGGATGGAGGAGCCTGGTGGGCTGCAGTCCATGAGGTCGCTAAGAGTGGGACACGACTGTGCGACTTCACTTTCACTTTTCACTTTCATGCATTGGGGAAGGAAATGGCACCCCACTCCAGTACTCTTGCCTGGAAAATCCCATGGACGGAGGAGCCTGGTGGGCTGCAGTCCATGGGGTCTCTAAGAGTTGGACACGACTGAGTGACTTCACTTTCACTTTTCACTTTCATGCATTGGAGAAGGAAATGGCAACCCACTCCAGTGTTCTTGCCTGGAGAAGCCCAGGGACGGGGGAGCCTGGTGGGCTGCCGTCTATGGGGTCGCACAGAGTTGAACACGACTGAAGCGACTTAGCAGCAGCAGCAGCATACATTCCTACATACAAATGATGGATCAGGTGTGTGAGGTCTCCTGCAATCGTGTTTATATATTTAGCCAAATAGCTCATGCATGGCTTTGCTCTGCTTTCTGTGTATATAATGATGCATGCTCTTTGCTCAGCATAGATAAAGCAGACTCAAGAAAAAAGAAAATTGCCAGAGACAGAGAGAGAGGTGATATACTGATAAAAGAGTCAATTCAACAAGAAGCTATTACAGTCATAAATACGAATTCACTAGCTATCGTAGCTGCAGAATATGTGAGACAAAACAAGTAGATTGTTAAGGATTTCAACATAGCTCGCCCAACAGTTGAGAGAGCAACTAAACAGAAAATCAACAAGGATATAAAAGAACTGAAAACTTCACCAACCACAGGATCTAATCAACATTTACAGGAAACTCCATCCAACAACAGCAGAATGCATCTCTTTTCCAACGTCCATGAAACATACACCAAGATAGACATCTTGTGCCACAAGACAAACCTCAAATATTTGAAGAATTGGAGTCACCAGAGTATGTTCATAGAACACAATGGAATTAAACTGATAATCATCAACAGAAGGATAACAGGAAAATCTCCAACACTTTCAAAACTAAACAACATATTTGTAAACAATCCATGAATTGAAGAAGAATTCTCAAGGGAATTCAAAAAACAACTTAAACAGAATTGAATGAAAATTAAAATAAAGCATTATCTAGTTATGTGAGAAACAGTTTAGCAGTGCTGCGAAGGAAATTTAATGCAGGGATATATCTATTAGAAAAGAGGAGAATCTCCTTCAAAAAATTGAAGAGGAAGGAACATTTGCCAATTCATATTATGAAACAATGTATTAACCTGATAGTAAAACTATATAAAGAGAGTATAAGAAATAAGATGTTGGTGGGGGAGACAATGAACCAGTATCTACCATGAATATAGAAACAAAAATTGCTTAAAAATATATAATTCAGTAATATATAAAATAATTATATACCATAGTATTATTTATATTATTTCTTAGAATTTCATATACATCTATAATATTTTTAAAGTTTAATTAAAAAAATAAGATGTTTACCTGAATATTATGTATTTATAACTATATGCCTAGATTTAATGAAAAATTTACTTTCTTATTGATTAATTTTTTGGTCATGCATTAGCTTTAGATTCAGTAAAAAATATTTATATATGCTTTTAGGAAAAAGCAGACAAAATATGGGAATAACATAAATATAGAAAACAAAAATCATAAAAAATATTGTATGGATAAATTACACATTTCAGATGGTACTAGATAAGGTAGTCTTTATACAGATGTTTGAAAGATATAGAGGTAAGATAAATATAATCAATAAAGATTTTCATGGATCTAAAGTAATTTTTTAAAATGAGGGCCATACTTAAAATATTTGTAAAAATAATTTTCCTTTAAAATGGGAAACAGGAACATCTCTTAATTTTCTTTGTAAGTTAAGCATTGTGGCTTAACTGAAAAAGAATTTAGGAGATTTAACCGGGAAAAGGACAGATGATTGTCATATGAATTTGGAAAAAGAGAAGTTATGTGGAAAAACTCTGAGCAACAGTAAAAAACTAATCTTTTTAGATCTACTTGAGAATACAAAACCTTTGCAATAAAACAGAAAGAAAAAAAAAAAGCAAATGTGCAGATTTCATCATTGAATAACAGGCTGATGTTAAAGAAGGCAAATGAGGAATCCTAACACCCACAATATAGGTATAAATAAACACATGCAATGAAAATCTCCAATTCCAATGTTAAGATTTGGTGGAGGTGAATAACTGAAGAGCAGTGGAATGAAGATTTTTAATTAAGCATGATGCGGTATCCTTTGACATTCCCCTTTTGAACATGAAATTTAAGGCAGAGATGTTCAGTTCCACATGAAGGAAACGCAGTTCAACATAGTTGAAGCTAAGCATGGGATGGATTGGAAAAATATATGGTATCTCCGAGAAGATCTGCAGGAACAGGGCATCTCAGAGCCCTGTAGACTGGAATGAAGGACCTGATCCTCTGAGATTCATCGTGCTTTGCATGAATTTCTGGTATGTTCTCACATGTCAAAAGACTTGGTCCTGAAGTTCTTGAAAATAACGATACTTTTAGTACTTGAAGCTCAGTAGAGAAGAGAGAATTATTCCTTCTAGTTTCACTTAGAAAAATCTCACAGGAAGACTCTACCTGCCCTAATTTGAATCATATAAGTATCTCCGTACTAACATTTGGCCAGATTGATTCATACTATGGTGCCACCTACATCATATACCCAACATGTAAGAAGAGGGAAATGTTTTGGGAAGATGAGAATAATATGCATTACAGGGGCAATATTAAGCAGAACCACTGGAAAGTGCCATTCATATATCCTAACTGGAAAGTAAGTGAGAAAATATGCAGAAACTCTTTCTTCCTTTCTTTCTTGTTTTATTTTTACCACACTTTCCCCCAACTTACCTAAATAATCCTATTTTCTTTTATAAAAGACTGGTATTGAGAATATAACTAGCTCAAATGTGTTAGTTGGGAAAGATTGCAATATATTCCTTACACTTAATAACTATAGCAATTATAGACGGATTGTAGCTAATCACTAGTTAAATAACCTAGCCTTTGGTTGTAAGTTGTTAAAAAAAATTAAGCCACCACCAAACAAGTAAATTATTCTTGATATTCTTGGTTAAATGTGTGTTCATTTACCTTTAGCATCACTAATCACTCTCTACAAATATAAGAACATTTCAGTATACTTGAAAATATTATCAAATGTTTTCTACTTTGTATACTGTTAACATCCATAATTGAAGACACATATACACAGAGTGGAGATTATTAATAATATTATCATTTGGTGCTAATTTGTGTGAAGTCAATGGATGTGCTACTGGAAAAAAAAAAAAAGAGAAAGAACCATATTGATATTTTAATGTATAGCTCCAAGCCACATTAGTTCAGTTCAGTTCAGTCACTCAGTCGTGTGTGACTCTTTGCAACCCCATGAATCACAGCACGCCAGGCCTCCCTGTCCATCACCAACTCCCGGAGTTTACTCAGACTCACGTCCATCGAGTCAATGATGCCATCCAGCCATCTCATCCTCTGTCGTCCCCTTCTCCTCTTGCCCCCAATCCCTCCCAGCATCAGAGTCTTTTCCAATGAGTCAACTCTTCACATCAGGTGGCCAAAGTACTGGAGTTTCAGCTTTAGCATCATTCCTTCCAAAGAAATCCCAGCGCTGATCTCCTTCAGGATGGACTGGTTGGACCTTCTTACAGTCCAAGGGACTTTCAAGAGTCTTCTCCAACACCACATTTCAAAAGCATCAGTTCTTCAGTGCTCAGCTTTCTTCACAGTCCAACTCTCGCATCCATACATGACCACTGGAAAAACCATAGCCTTGACTAGATGGACCTTTGCTGGCAAAGTAATGTCTCTGCTTTTTAATATGCTATCTAGGTTGGTCATAACTTTTCTACCAAGGAGTAAGCATCTTTTAATTTCATGGCTGCAGTCACCATCTGCAGTGATTTTGGAGCCCAAAAAATAAAGTCTGACACTGTTTCCACTGTTTCCCCATCTATTTCCCATGAAGTGATGGGACCAGATGCCATGATCTTCATTTTCTGAATGTTGAGCGTTAAGCCAAATTTTTCACTCTTCACTTTCACTTTCATCAAGAGGCTTTTTAGTTCCTCTTCACTTTCTGCCATAAGGGTGGTGTCATCTGCATATCTGAGGTGATTGATATTTCTCCTGGCAATCTTGATTCCAGCTTGTGCTTCTTCCAGCCCAGCGTTTCTCATGATGTACTCTGCATATAAGTTAAATAAGCAGCGTGACAATATACAGCCTTGACGTACTCCTTTTCCTATTTGGAACCAGTCTGTTGTTCCATGTCCAGTTCCTATTGTTGCTTCCTGACCTGCATACAGATTTCTCAAGAGGCAGGTCAGGTGGTCTGGTATTCCCATCTCTTTCAGAATTTTCCACAGTTTATTGAGATCCACACAGTCAAAGGCTTTGGCATAGTCAATAAAGCAGAAATAGATGTTTTTCTGGAACTCTCTTGCTTTTTCAATGATCCAGCAGATGTTGGCAATTTGATCTCTGATTCCACTGCCTTTTCTAAAACCAGCTTGAACATCTGGAAGTTCATGGTTCATGTATTGCTGAAGCCTGGCTTGGAGAATTTTGAGCAGTACTTTACTAGCTTGTGAGATGAATGCAATTGTGCGGTAGTTTGAGCATTCTTTGGCATTGCCTTTCTTTGGGGTTAGAATGAAAACTGACCTTTTCCAGTCCTATGGCCACTGCTGAGTTTTCCAAACTTGCTGGCATATTGAGTACAGCACTTTCACAGCATCATCTTTCAGGATTTGAAATAGCTCAACTGGAATTCCATCACCTCCACTAGCTCTGTTCATTGTGATGATTTCTAAGGCCCACTTGACTTCACATTCCAGGATGTCTGGCTCTAGGTGAGTGATCACATCATCCTGATTATCTGGGTCATTAAGATCTTTTTTGTATAGTTCTTCTGTGTATTCCTGCCACCTCTTCTTAATATCTTCTGCCTCTGTTAGGTCCATACCATTTCTGTCCTTTATTGAGCCCGTCTCTGCATGAATATTCCCTTAGTATCTCTAATTTTCTTGAAGAGATCTCTAGTCTTTCCCATTCTGTTGTTTTTTTCTATTTCTTTGCATTGATCATGGAGGAAAGCTTTCTTATCTCTTCTTGCTATTCTTTGGAACTCTGCTTTCAGATGCTTATATCTTTCTTTTTCTCCTTTGCTTTTTGCTTCTCTTCTTTTCACAGCTATTTGTAAGGCCTCCCCAGACAGCCATTTTGCTTGTTTGCATTTCTTTTCCATGGGGATGATCTTGATCCTTGTCTCCTGTACAATGTCACGAACCTCAGTCCATAGTTCATCAGGCACTCTATCTATCAGATCTGGTCCCTTAAATCTATTTCTCACTTCCACTGTACAATCATAAGGGATTTGATTTAGGTCATACCTGAATGGTCTAGTGGTTTTCCCTATTTTATTCAATTTCAGTCTTTATTTGGTAATAAGGAGTTCATGATCTGAGCCACAGTCAGCTCCTGGTCTTGTTTTTGTTGACTGTATAGAGTTTCTCCATCTTTGGCTGCAAAGAATATAATCAATCTGATTTTGGTGTTGACCATCTCCTCACCATTCAGTTCGGTTCAGTTCAGTTGCCCAGTCCTGTCCAACTCTTGTGACCCCATGAACCGCAGCACACCAGGGCTCCCTGTCCATCACCAACTCTCACAGTTCACCCAAACCCATGTCTATTTTGTCAGTGATGCCATCCAACCATCTCATCCTCTGTCATCCCCTTCTCCTACTGCCCTCAATCTTTCCCAGCATCAGGGTCTTTTCCAATGAGTCAGCTCTTCGCATCAGGTGGCCAAAGTATTGGAGTATTCAGCTTCAGCATCAGTCCTTCCTATGAATATTCAGGACTGATTTCCTTTAGGATGGACTGGTTGTATCTCCTTGCAGTTCAAGGGACTCTCAAGAGTCTTCTCCAACACCATAGTTCTAAAGCAACAATTCTTCGGTGCTCAGCTTTCTTCACAGTCCAACTCTCACATCCATACATGACCGCTGGAAAAACCATAGCCTTGAGCAGATGGACCTTTGTTGGCAAAGTAATGTCTCTGCTTTTCAATATGCTGCTTACGTTGGTCATAACTTTCCTTCCAAGGAATAAACCTCTGAATTTCACGGCTGCAATCACCATCTGCAGTGATTTTGGAGCCCCCCAAAATAAAGTCAGCCACTATTTCCACTCTTTCCCCATCTATTTGCCATGAAGTGATGCGACCGGATACCATGATCTAGTTTTCTGAATGTTGAGTGTTAAGCCAAATTTTTCACTCTCTTCTTTCACTTTCATTAAGAGGTTCTTTATTTCTTCTTCACTTTCTGCCATAAGGGTGGTGTCATCTGCATATCTGAGGTTATTGGTATTTCTCCTGGCAATCTTGATTCCAGCTTCTGCTTCCTCCAGCCTAGCGTTTCCTCACCATATCATGCTGATACTATAGTCCACAAAGCCTTCCAAATTGTGGAATATAATTAAATACCAAACACTGAAACCAATGTCATAAAATTGGTAACAGAAATGGAATTTGGGGTATCCTCTGGAAGCTCCCAAATTTTTCAGAAGTGTTTTATTTGCAAAACCTTTCCACTATTAAAAAAAAAAAAAAAAAAGCATTTGTTGTTTCCTTTCGACCCCCTATCACTGTTATTTATTCATTGTATTTCTTTAAATTTAAAGAATTTAAGTTTAGTCATTGTTTAATGTTTTATTATTGGAAATAAACTTTAGGAAAAAATCTTTGTATCCGTTGCTGTGGGCTATTGTGATTTTGGTCTTAGCATCTGGAAACTTCTTTCACCCCTTTTAAAAGGTGTTAAAAATGAATTTTACAGTCAAAAAAAAATAGAATGATGGTTAAATGAATTAAACTATCCTCTGTACCTAGCAGGCACCATAAATAATCCATAAAGAGTTTGGGGGTCTTCATACACTATATTCCCTACCACACAACTGATTTATTACATGACCCCAGGTTCTATACGACACAAAAACTTCAAGGTCTGTGTCAATGTCAATTCCATAACTGATTCACAAAAGCTATTTACTGCAGGCATATACTAAGAGCTAGCAAATGTTCTTCATTAATTCAAAATAATCATGTATTAGTTTGAGATGGAAAATGTGTCTTTTGTTTTGAAAACTCAAAGACTATATTTAAAAATGTGAAAATAAAAAAAAAAAAAACAAGTCATACAGGTATTATTTAAAATGACAATAAGAGGTAAAAGCAAACCTGTGACAAAATAAAAATACTCTTTTCTTCATAATTATATGTGACTCATAAAAGGTAAGAAAACTAAAGTACAATAAAGTATTATTTTAAAAAAAATAATTCTTTAAGGGCATTGTCAGTATTTATTCAAAAACAACAAATAGTCAAATAACAACCTGAAAGGTAGGTAGAGATGGGTTTTGGAAAGTCAAACCAAAATTCATTCATGGAAAATGGAAAAGAGCTATATAAACAGAAATGTTTTCAGACTTTCAAATACCTGTCTTTTTACTACTCTCTCATTGGAAAGTTGTATTATTTTCTATGTACTTTTAAACTTCACTGAACTTTATATCAGTTCAGTTCAGTCGCTCAGTCGTGTCTAACTCTTTGCGACCCCACAGACTGCAGCACTTCAGGCCTCCCTGCCCTCTGCCAACTCCCGGAGCTTACTCAAATTCATGTCCGTGGAGTCGGTGATGCCATTGAGCCATTTCATCCTGTCATCTCCTTCTCCTCCTGCCTTCAATCTTTCCCAGCATCAGGGTCTTTTCCAGTGAGTCAGCTTTTCTCATCAGGTGGCCAAATTATTGGAGCTTCAGCTTCTGCATCAGTCCTTCCAACGAATATTCAGGACTGATTTCCTTTAGGATGGACTGGTTGGATCTCCTTGCAGTCCAAGGGACTCTCAAGAGTCTTCTCCAACACCACAGTTCAAAAGCATCAGTTCTTCGGCGCTCAGCTTTCTTCACAGTCCAACTCTCACATCCATACATGACAACTGGAAAAACCATAGCTTTGACTAGACAGATCTTTGCTGGCAAATTAATGTCTCTGCTTTTTAATATGCTGTCTAGGTTGATCATAGCTTTTCTTCCAAAGAGCAAGTGTCTTTTAATTTCATGGCTGCAGTCACCACCTGCAGTGATTTTGGAGCCCAGAAAAATAGTCTTTCACTGTTTCCCCATCTATTTGCAGTGAAGCGATGGGACAAGATGCCATGATCTTCATTTTTGGAATGTTGAGTTTTAAGCCAGCTTTTTCACCCTCCTCTTTCACTTTCACCAAGATGGTCTTTAATTCCTCTTTGCTTTCTTCCATAAGGGTAGTGTCATCTGCATATCTGAGGTTACTGATATTTCTCCCTGCAGTCTTTATTACAGCTTGTGCTTTATCCAGTCTGACATTTCACATGATGTATTCTGCATATAATTTAAATAAGCAGGGTGACAATATACAGCCTTGACGTACTCCTGTTCCTATTTGGAACCAGTCTGTTGTTCCATGTCCAGTTCTAACGGTTGCTTCCTGACCTGCATGCAGATTTCTCAAGAGGCAGGTCAGGTGGTCTGGTATTCCCATCTCTTTAAGAATTTTTGATAGTTTGTTGCGATTCACACAGTCAAAGGCTTTGGCATACTCAATAAAGTAAAAGTAGATGTTTTCCTGGAACTCTCTTGCTTTTTCTATGGTCCAACGGATGTTGGCAATTTGATTTCTAGTTCTTCTGCCTTTTGTAAATCCAGCTTGAACATCTGGAAGAGCCAAGAAAAGTAAAGTCTCTCACTGTTTCTATTGTTTCCCCATCGATTTGCCATGAAGTGATGGGACTAGGTACCATGATCTTCATTTTTTGAGTATTGAGTTTTAGGCCAGTTTTTTCACTCTTGTCTTTCACTTTCATCATATATATTGATATAAATTCATTTTTATTATTTTTTAGATTTCATATATAGAATTTTAGATTAATATCATGCAGTGTTTGCTCTTTTATGTCTGGCTTATTTCACTAAGCAAACTATTGTGAGTATCCATCCATGTTTCTGCAAACGGCAATATTTCATTCTGTTTTATGGCTGAGAAATATGTTATTTTGGGCTTCCCAGGTGGCCCAGGTAGCCAAGTGGTAAAGAATCTGCCTTCAAGTGAAGGAGATGAAGGAGAATGGGTCTGATAGCTGGATCAGGAAGATGCCCTGGAGTAAGAATGGGAACTCACTCTATATTATTTCCTGGGAATTCCATAAACAGAAGAGCCTGGTGGGCCATGGCCCATGGGATAACAAAGAGGCAGTCATGACTGAGCATATAAATGTATTAACATGTGTATACATATGTATGTATGCTACTTCTTCTTAAGCTTATTATCTGTTGATGAACACTTGATTGTTTCTAATTCTTGGCTATTGTAAATAGTGGTGCTATGAACAGGGGGTGCATGTATTTTTAAAATCCATATATGTTAATTCTAAACCTAAAAAACCTTACAGTTCAGTCTGTACTTTTAGATAAATAGAACAGTGTGAGACTTGAATCAAACATAGAAGCTTCTCTCATTTATGAATTCATTACTTGATAATGAGTGTCATATACATTTTTAAAAAATAAAAAAACATTAAAATATTTTGAAGGTACTTATTTTTCAAAATGATGCATGCATTGGTTCGGCCAGAATGTTCATTTGGGTTTTTTGGTACCATTTTATGGAGAGGCCTCTGAGAGCTTTTGGCCAATCCAATATTACTACAATCCAATATTACCTAACAGAAAAAGAAGATTTTAGGAAGAGGTGGCAAGAATACACAGGCTATACAAAAAAGATCTTCATGACTCACATAATCAAGCTGGTGTGATCACTCACCTAGAGCCAGATATCCTGGAATGTGAAGTCAACTTTGCCTAAGGAAGCATCACTATGAACAAAGCTAGTGGAGGTGATAGAATTCCAGTTGAGCTATTTCAGTTCCTAAAAGATGATGCTGTGAAAGTCCTGCACTCAATATGCCAGCAAATTTGGAAAACTCAGCAGTGGCCACAGGACTGGAAAAGGTCAGTTTTCATTTCCATCCCAAAGAAAAGCAATGCCAAAGAATGCTCAAACTACTGCACAATTGCACTCATCTCACATGCTAGCAAAGTAATGCTCAAAATTCTCCAAGCCAGTCTTCAATAGTACATGAACTTCCATGAACTTCCAGATGTTCAAGCTGGTTTTCAAAAAGGCAGAGGAAGCAGAGATCAAATTGCCAACATCCATTGTATCATCGAAAAAGCAAGAGAGTTCCAGAAAAACATCTACTTCTGCTTTATTAAATATACCAAAGTATTTGACTGTGTGGACGACAACAAACTCTGGAATATTCCTAAAGAGATTGGAAAACCAGACCACCTGACTGACATCTTGATAAATCTGTATGCAGGTCAGGAAGCAACAGTTAGAACTGGACATGGAACAACAGACTGGTTCCAAATAGGAAAAGGCGTACGTCAAGGCTATATATTGTCACCTTGCTTATTTAACTTATATGCAGAGGACATCATGAGAAACACCGGGCTGGATGAAGCACAAGCTGGAATCAAGACTGTTGGAAGAAATATCAATAACCTCAGATATGCAGATGACACCACACTTATGGCAGAAAGCAAAGAGGAACTAAGGAGCCTCTTGATGAAAGTGAAACAGGAGAGTGAAAAGCTGGCTTAAAACTCAGCTTTCAGAAAACTAAAATCATGACATTTGGTCCCATCACTTCATGGGAAATAGATGGGGAAACAGTGGATACAGTGAAAGACTTCATTTTTCTGGGCTCCAAAATCACTGCAGATGGTGACTGCAACCATGAAATAAAAGGACGCTTACTCGTTGGAAGAAAAGTTATGACTAACCTAGACAGCATTTTAAAAAGCAGAGATGAAAAGATGCTCAACATCACTCATTATCAGAGAAATGCAAATCAAAACCACTATGAGGTACCATTTCACGCCAGTCAGAATGGCTGTGATCCAAAAGTCTACAAGCAATAAATGCTGGAGAAGGTGTGGAGAAGAGGGAACCCTCTTACACTGTTGGTGGGAATGAAAACTAGTACAGCCACTATGGAGAACAGTGTGGAGATTCCTTAAAAAATTGGAAATAGAACTGCCTTATGACCCAGCAATCCCACTGCTGGGCATACACACTGAGGAAACCAGAAGGGAAAGAGACACATGTAACCCAATGTTCATCACAGCACTGTTTATAATAGCCAGGACATGGAAGCAACCTAGATGTCCATCAGCAGATGAGTGGATAAGAAAGCTATGGTATATATACACAATGGAGTATTACTCAGCCATTAAAAAGAATACATTTGAATCAGTTCTAATGAGGTGGATGAAACTGGAGCCTATTACACAGAGTGAAGTAAGCCAGAAAGAAAAACACCAATACAGTATACTAATGCATATATATGGAATTTAGAAAGATGGTAACAATAACCCTGTGTACGAGACAGCAAAAGAGACACTGATGTATAGAACAGTCTTATGGACTCTGGGAGAGGGAGAGGGTGGGAAGATTTGGGAGAATGGCATTGAAACATGTATAATATCATGTATGAAACGAGTTGCCAGTCCAGGTTCGATGCACGATACTGGATGCTTGGGGCTGGTGCACTGGGACGACCCAGAGGGATGGTATGGGGAGGGAGGAGGGAGGAGGGTTCAGGATGGGGAACACATGTATACCTGTGGCGGATTCATTTCGATATTTGGCAAAACTAATACAATATTGTAAAGTTTAAAAATAATATAAAATTTTAAAAAAAAAGCAGAGATATTACTTTGCCAACAAAGGTCCGTCTAGTCAAAGCTATGGTTTTTTCAGTAGTCATATATGGATATGAGAGTTAGATATAAAGAAAACTGAGTACAAAAGAATTGATGCTTTTGAACTGTGGTGTTGGAAAAGAATCTTGAGAGTCCCTTGGACTGCAAGGAGATCAAGCCAGTCCATCCTAAAGGAAATCAGTCCTGAATATTCATTGGAAGGACTGATGCTGAAGGTGAAACTCCAATACTTTGGCCTCCTGATGCGAAGAACTGACTCATTAGGAATGACCCTGATGCTGGGAAAGATTGAAGGCAGGATGTTATGGGGATAGCAGAGGATGAGATGGTTAGATGGCATCACCGACTCAATGGACATGAGTCTGAGTAAACTCTGGGTGTTGGCAATCGACAGGGAGGCCTGGCGTGCTGCTGTCCATGGGTTCGCAAAGAGTTGGACACAACTGAGTGATGGAATGGAACTGGACTGAATATTACTAGCCAATTGTATGTTATCTGCCCAAGAAGTAAATAAAACCTATTTAATATATTTTTTTAAACTTTACTATATTGTATTGGTTCTGCTGTATATCGAAATGAATCCACCACAGGCATACATGTGTTCCCCATCCTGAACCCTCCTCCCTCCTCCCTCCCCATACCATCCCTCTGGGTCGTCCCAGTGCACCAGCCCCAAGCATCCATTGTCATGCATAGAACCTGGACTGGCAACTCATTTCATATATGATATTATACATTTTTCAATGCCATTCTCCCTTTTTTGATAAAAAATACTTTGAAATAATAACTATTCACTGATTAATTTATTTCATGAACATTTTTCTTGGATATCAAGTATCATATTGCTAAAGTTTATAATCTCATTCCTTAACAGCTAACTAAATAATATGCTACTAAATTGACATTAACCTCCAAAATATATGGCACATCTAGATTCAGAGATGATGTGTATTCATCCAATTTCAGAATTTATTTACAATATTGATTTCATACCAAGATGCCAGAAATCTTATCTAAGTCAACATCAATGTTTTTTTTTTAATGTATTAGTGATTTTAAGATATAATTTTCAGTTAAATTCCCACATTAGCAACTTGTTGCTGCTGCTGCTGCTAAGCCGCTTCAGTCGTGTCCGACTCTGTGCAACCCTATAGGTGGCAGCCCACCAGGCTCCCCCATCCCTGGGATTCTCCAGGCAAGAACACTGGAGTGGATTGCCATTTCCTTCTCCAGTTCATGAAAGTGAAATGTGAAAGTGAAGTCGCTCAGTCGTTATGTGCAAAATTAAGGACAGTTTATAAAAGGTGTTTACACCCAAAAAGAGTGTTTGCTCAGTTCCAAAAAGTTTAATTGGCATTGAAAAAAAATGCATCAGTCCTTTTGTTTATAAGAAAGCTTACTTTAAAAAAGATTGATTTAATATGAACCAGCTGAAGTTTTGTTATTTGTTATCCCCCTGAGATCTGAACACTGTATTTCATTTACAAGAGATAGGGATAGTTCATTTATTGCTTACCTATTGTTTCCGAGTCACTCTATAAATTTTTATAACTTTTAGCACAGTTAAACATTCCAGTGATACCTAGCTTTACTCCTTAGAAGTGTTTTTAAACATCCTATAAATCAATTTACTGTGAGAATCAAGAATCTAAATTTGGAAACCATTTAACTCTTTAAGTAGCTACAGTAACAACACCACATTAAAATCTTTGGATGCCTCAAGTCCTGACCAATATTTCAACAATAAAGAGAATGTATACAGAATTTCTAAAAATGACTAAGGGAGGCGAGGGAGAGAAATCACCTTTTAGCAAGTGAGCCATAAGTACTGATGTTTAATATTCATTTTAACTGTTCTGACACCTAAATGCCAGTTTCCTCAGGTGGAGAGGTACACAGGAGTACTTATGAAGTAACAACTGGTTGCTCCTAACTGCTCTGTGCCACTTTTTTCTGGAACTGATGGGGACCAAAACCCAATGAATTTGTATTCTTTAGAAAATATGGCATTCTGTTTTACATAAAGTTTTAAAACAAACAGATATTGTCAGAAATACTTAACAAGTTGAAAATACTATGCCTAAAATGATAAAAGACAATTTTCTCTTCAAGAAAATTGGGATACCAAGGGAACATTTCATGCAAAGATGGGCACAATAAAGGACAGAGATAGGACGGACCTGCAGAAGCAGAAGATATTAAGAAGAGGTGTCAAGCATACACAGAAGAACTACACAAAAAAGATATTCATGACCCACATAACCACGATAGTGTGATCATTCGCCAAGAGCCGAATATCCTTAGTGTGAAGTCAAACGGGCCTTAGGAAGCATCACTACAAACAAAGCTAGTGGAGGTGATGGAATTCTAGCTAAGCTATTTCAAATACTTAAAGATGATGATGTGAAAGTGCTGCACTCAATATGCCAGGAAATTTGGAAAATGCAGCAGTGGCCACAGGATGGGAAAAGAATCAGTTTTCATTCCAATCCCAAAGAAAGGCAATGTCAAAGAATGCTCAAACTACTGCACAGTTGCACTCATCTCACACGCTAGTAAATTAATGCTCAAAATTCTGCCAATGAGGCTTCCACAGTATGTGAACCAAGAACTTCCAGATGTTCAAGCTGGATTTATAAAAGGCAGAGGAACTAGAGATCAAATTGCCAACATCTGTTAGAACATAGAAAAAGCAAGAGAGTTCCAGGGAAACATCTACTTTTGCTTTATTAACTATGCCAAAGCCTTTGACTGTATGGATCACAAAAAAACTATGGAAAATTCTGAAAGAGATGAGAATACCAGACACCTGACCTGTCTCTTGAGAAATCTGTATGCATGTCAAGAAGCAACAGTTAGAACTGGACATGGAACAACAGACTGGTTCCAAATATGAACAGGAGTACATCAAGGCTGTATATTGTCACCCTGCTTATTTAAATTATATGCAGAATACATCATGTGAAATGTCAGACTGGATGAAGTACAAGCTGAAATCAAGACTGCAGGGAGAAATATCAATAACCTCAGATATTCAGATGACACCACCCTTATGGCAGAAAGCAAAGAGGAACTAAAGAGCCTCTTGATGAAAGTGAAATAGAAGAGTGAAAAAGATAGTTTAAAACTTAACATTCTAAAAAACGAAGATCATGGCATCCGGTCCCATCACTTCATGGAAAATAGATGGGGAAGCAATGGAAACAGTGAAAGATTTTATTTTTCTGGGCTCCAAAATCACTGCAGATGGTGACTGCAGCCATGAAAGCTATGACCAACCTAGACAGCATATTAAAAAGCAGAGACATTACTTTGCCAACAAAGGTCTGTCTAGTCAAAGTTATGGTTTTTCCAGTGGTCATGTATGGGTGTGAGAATTGGACTGTAAAGAAACCTGAGCACCAAAGAATTGATGCTTTTGAACTGTGGTGTTGGAGAAGACTCTTGAGAGTCCCTCGGACTGCAAGGAGACCCAACCAGTCCATCCTAAAGGATATCAGTCCTGAATATTCATTGGAAGGACTGATGCTGAAGCTGAAGCTCCAATACCTTGGCCACCTGATGAAAAAAAGCTGACTCATTGGAAAAGACCCTGATTCTGAAAAGATTGAAGGCAGGAGAAGAAAGGGATGACAGAGGATTAGATGATTGGATTAGATTGAGTTGTCCACCAACTCAATGGACAAGAGTTTGACCAAGCTCTTGGATTTGGTGATGGACAGGGAATCCTTGCATGTTCTAGCCCGTGAGGTCACAAGGAGTCAGACGTGACCGAGTGACTGAACTGAACTGAAAAGATAATCAAAAAAAATGAAGAAGGACCAATGTGGTAATTGGTAATTTTTATTGCACCAATAAGAATTTTAGTTAGTTACAAGTAGACGTTCTTTTCTTCTGAATAATATATACCAAACAAAAATTAAACAAGTTAGTGCCTCTATGTAGGATACATCCAAAATGCTACTTACTCACTTATGACTTCTTTGCATGCACTATTTTTTAAAAAAGGAAGCCAGAAGTGTTGTCCTTTTGATACATAATTTGAGAAGTGTATCTTGAAAGAGGAAGCTGAAATTCTTACAACCTAGATCAGAATAAGAATAAGTGAACATTAAAAATATAAACAAACAAAAACCTCCCATGTTTATTTTTTCATTCAGTCAACTAACATTTACTGAATGCACTAAATACCACTATGTATTATACACGGTTAATATACAATCAAAGTCAAAATGATAGTTCAAAACCCTACCCACAAGAATGTCACAATAAATAAACAGCTCCAATGAAATATGAACAAATAAAGAATGGGCTAAGGAAGCAAAAGTGAATGGTCAGTTATCTGTTAGTATGGGCGTTGATGAATGTTTTACATAAGAGGTAGTACAGAGCTGAGTCCTTTATGACACTTGCCAGGATAAACAAGAAGGGAAGAGAATTAAGGGCAATGACTATGGCATTTGTAACAACATCATGAAGAGAGAGCAAATATAAGAGAACTATTAGAAAAACTTATTTTTCAAATTATTCAGATTATCCACTGGCTTCCTCATCCACCCTGATATGAAAAGCCATCTTTATATCAGCATCCGTAGAAATGTTTAAGATTGTTAACCAGTTTTTCACAATAGGGATGAAAAGGATATTCTCTGGATGAGATTTCCTAAAAGCAAATTGATGGCCCACAATGAGTCTAAACAATACCTCTAAGAAGCAGATTCACTCAATTGACACAAGACATCTGTATCTATCCACTGAGCCTCAGTGTTAATTTGATGCAAGCTAATTTTCAGGTTGCCTTTGACAACAATTCTTCTTTTGAATGCTAGACACATTCTATACACTCAAACACATGGAATAAATGGAAAAGAGACCCAAGTCTGGAACACTTCTTTACTAGTGTTATCAGATCTAAGATAGTTCAGTGTGAAATCTTCCTTTTTGCTGGGACATCTAGATGGATTTTCACAGATCAAGCACTCGGAAACATTCAAATTGAAAGAGCCCTTTTCCTCAAGGTTTAGACTATCAGCCTAATGGAGTTAGGCTCCTTCTTCTCATTTTATATGCCTAATCACCCAAGGTGTCAGATCGCATTACGTTGAATAATCAGTTTTGTCTCTTTATAACATTAGCCTTTACTTAAAGAATATTAACTGTATTATTTCTTCACATGTGAAAAAGTGATTTATTGTCAAATTCTGTAATATTTTTAATGTAACAAATTTGTAGTCAAACATTGTGATTCAGTGTTTAGGACACACTGAATTAAACACAGTTAAATAAATTCCCTAATCATAGAAATCCCAGAGTCTTTACTGTAATAATAGGCTAGTACAAACTATGAATCTTTATGAGCAGATGATATAAACTACACAGTGTTTTTCTCCTTTTGGAGGAGAAATTCAATAGGCTACCTTTCGTTAGGAACAGACACTGGGGACAATTTCAGTATTGTCCTCAACTTTTTTTTCATTGGTTTCACAAAAATTAGTACCAAATCACAGTCTGATTAATAATCTCCATACCATTTGCCTTTGGTTATAGGTGCTTATAGTATATAAAATAAGTTATTTTCAAGTACACTGCATAAGGATAGAACAAAATTCATTTCTTGGGTTTTATAATAATGGGTCTCTCAGTAAATGATCTCTTTCCTCTCACTGGTAAAAGTCACATTAGTTCAGCTGAATAAAGTTTCCTGAGGCAAAAACAAATGGCCGCTTTCTCATTTAACAGCATGAAGCTGACCTTCAATAAACATAACACGCAAGACTGGTAGTTATTGCTGATAAAGGTAAAAAGTAGCGGCAAAGTTTTTTCTTGGGATGCACATGAAAATACTTTTGATTTAATGAAAATATACAGTCAAGAGGTAACCAAAATGTCAGAGTAAGAAGACTGTGAGCTCGCTTCCTCCCATGAACACACCAAAATTAAAACTATACAGAGCAACTATGAGAATAATCTCAAGACCAGCAGAAAATATTTTCCACAAGACATAAAGAAGGGACCACAGAACAAGTAGGAGGGACAAAGAAATGGTATAATCAAGACTGACACCCCCAGATTGGCAACCCACACAATAAATGGTTTATGTCTGGACTCTCTATTGTGTTTCATAGGCCTGTGTGTTAGTTTTTGTGCCAGAAGCATACTGTTTTGATTACCATAACTTTGTATTATAGCTTATATTATACTTTGAAATCAGGGAGCATCTTCAACTTTGTTCTTCTTTCTCAATATTTCTATGGTTATTTGGAATCTTTTGTATTTCCATACAATTTGTATTTTGATAGAGATGTCATTGAATCTGCAGATTGCCTCAATTTTATTTAGGAAACAAGTAGATACATGAATGGTAGCACAAGAGTTTGAGATTGTACTGTTATATAGGTTCTAGCTTTTATCTATATATTACAATATTCTTTCTATGTATAACTAGATGTCTATTAACTAAAATTGGATTGTAGTTAAATGAGTCATTAAGGTCTGTATATTATATTTTAATAGCATAGTCATCTCTATTAAATAAATTCATCTAAATATATTATAAAGAAGCTCTCTGTTTAACTCAGCAGGAGACAGAGCCGATGCTCTAGGCATGCAATCATCTCCTTATCTCTGTAAACATGTAAATGAATAAATTTAAAGAAAGACTATGTATACCGTGGCTTCTCTTGTGGCTCAGCTGGTAAAGAATGTGCCTGCAATGCAGGAGACCTGTTCGATCCCTGGGTTGGGAAGATCCTCTGGAGAAGGCTACCCACTCCAGCATTCTGGCCTAAAGAATTCCATGGACTATATAGTCCATGGGGCAGCAAAGAGTCAGACATGACTGAACAACTGTCACTCACTGTGTATACTGGGATCTTTTACTTTGTCATCCTTTTCAAGATGGACTACAACATGTAAATTTAATGAGCAAGAGGGGAAGTTAGGTATATTTCCACCTTCTTCTCTGTAAGATTCTTATTCTTGGACTTCATTTGTTTTATGTAGAGTAGAATATTCCACACATCTCATCTCCTCATCGCACTCATATATCCTAACTTCCCAACCTAAGTGGGGCAAGAATTAACAATGGAAGTTACAAGACCTTGAACTGCTTAATATTTCATCTTCTACCTGTCTTCACAATGTAATCAAGTTCCTCTCCTATTCCCGACTTGCTTCCTAATCCTACTCATGGTCCTTTGGCTGCATGCCTGATAAATTGCTTTGACTTTGTGTGACCCTATGGACTGTACCCTGCCAGGCTCCTCTGTCCATGGAATTCTCCAGGCAAGAATATTGGAGTGGGTTGCCTTGCCATCCTCTAGGGGATCTTCCCAACCCAGAGACTGAACTCACTTCTCTTATGTCTTCTGCACTGGCACGTACATTCTTTACCACCAGCTCCATCTGAGAAACCTGGCCCTTTGGCTGGTCAAGAACAAAGACCTTCTGCTAAATTTCTCTTCAGCCTGCTTGTTTCTGATGCCCATGTTCATCCATTCTTGAGTCAGTGGAAGTGAACTATTGTCAGGATATGTGAAAAAGAACAGTAGTATGAATCTTAAACAAAGGGTAAAAAATTATGCTATGTTTATAAAAAGTGACATACTCTGTTATCATTAAAGTCAGGATCTAAGTTAATAAAAACTCACATAGAAAGATGGACTTGAAAAATAAATTGAGAAGAGTAAGTTAAAAATATAATTTCATTTTTATGAAAAACTGCTAAATGACTATATATATGAAAAGTTTGAAAATTATACAATGCTTTCAATTGACCACTTCTAAGCAGTAGGATTATGAGCTCATTTTTCTTTTAAAGAGAAATAAATAAGACTAAATCGTTGTTCTAAAATAATTTTTAAAAACACAGTCATGTTCTGTTAGTAAAACTGTGAAGATTCATTAGACTTTACATATTAACTTTGGGAAAAACGTCTAAAAAATTCTACTTTGAACAATTAACATCTGACATCCCCTAGCCCAAGAAACTAAAAGTAATTTTGCAGTAATTAAGTATAATTCAATCCAGATTTTAGTTATCCATTTGGAAGCATGAATTGGGAATTGATTATGTATAGCTTTTTAATATGTGACATATTCTACATATAATTACACTATTGTTGTCGTTTAGTTGCCCAGTCGTGTCCAGCTCTTTTGTGACCCCATGGATTGGACTTCCTAGGCAAGAATACTGAAGTGAGCTGTCATTTCCTTCTTCCAAGCTATCTTTCCGGCCCAGGAATTGAACTTATGTCTCCTGCCCACGGCACCCCACTCCAGCACTCTTGCCTGGAAAATCCCATGGATGGAGGAGCCTGGTAGGCGACAGTCCATGGGGTCACAGAGTCGGACACAACTGAGCAACTTCGCTTTCACTTTTCACTTTCATGCATTGGAGAAGGAAATGGCAACCCACTCCAGTGTTCTTGCCTGGAGAATCCCAGGGACGGGGAAGCCTGGTGGGCTGCTGTCTATGGGGTCGCACAGAGTCGGACACGACTGAAGTGACTTAGCAGTAGCAGCAGCTCCTGCCCACATCGCCTACATTGCAGGCAGATTCTTTACTGTTGAACCACTGAGGAGGCCCTATATAATTACATATGACATTGGGGCTTCCCTTTTGGCTCAGCTGGTAAAGAATCCACCTGCAATGTGGGAAACCTGGGTTCGATCCCTAGGTTGAAGGAAAAGGCTACCCACTCTAGTATTCTGCCCTGGAGTATTCCATGGACTCTATAGTCCATGGGGTTACAAAGAGTCAGACCCGACTGAGCGACTCACACTTTCAGTTTCATAATATATGTCATATTATTTAGTTATGTACATAGTATGTATGTGTATACATTTTCATGTATATGTGTATATTTACACAAAACTTCAATAAATAATGACATTTACATCTGCTTAAAAAAGACTATAAGTCAGAAGTTAAATTAGATTATTTCCTTATTTTTAATTTCAAACACTCCTGCCAGTCCTATGTAAAATAAGTAAAATTGTTTTTGATTAGTTGATTTCCCTCAAAGTGAAACAACTACTGTTGTTTCATGGCTCATAGGAACAAGGTAACTCAGGGGAAATTCTATGTAATCAGTTAGTAAGTAGCATTTATTCTGAATTAGATTCTAGAGAATTAAGTTGTGACCAATCAAGTAAGTTGTACTGTACTCAAATTGTCCAGGATTGATTTGTTCTAATTCAGCACATTATGTTCACATTGGGTGAACATCAATATCTCCTCAAACAGAGCTCTGCTGCCAGAAATTCTTTATTAGATATGATGCAGAATTGTTGTCAGCCCTCAAAAACAATAGTAAATGAGCTCCCCAGAAATGACTGCTGACAAGATTATCACGCCATCTACAAGACAGATTTGAGGGTTGTTCATTTTCATTTGTGGCATCAGTAGCCCTATGAACAAATGAAAGCAAGAGCAACAAGATTAAAAAGAAAAACAGTTTTTCTCCATTAATACTTTCAGTATCTAGTCATGAACAGAATGTTGGGTAGACATATAAATATTAAAGGTGCTTTAGGTAAGGGCTCAGAAAGAAATGAAGAAGTGTCAATGGATGCTGAAGGAAAGGTGAACTTTTGTATAGTCACAGACAGGGTTGTTGAATTTTGTATTATAGTTGCATCAAAGGAAGCAGAACTTATAAGTGACAAATTTTGATATTTAGCTGAGGAGAATTTTAGAACAGGTATTGAAGGTGTGACCTGGATTCTTGTTGCTAATAATAAAATATGACAAAAAACAAGATAAACTGGGAAACGAAATGTTACACAACAAGGAACTAGCCTCTGATGACTTGAAAAATTCTCAGCCTATTCAAATTACAGGATACACTAAAATTAAATAGGAAAAGTGTACTCTGGAAAGAAGGCCAAGCAAGTAGATAGACAAATATTTATTAAAGATATTAAGTGTGTTGCTCATAGACTCACTCAACATCTCAACAGAAGCCAGGATTAGGAATGGAATATCCAGAAAACATCTATGGAGGCCCTTTTTTCCATGGAGCGTTAATCTCCATGACATATGCAGGAGATTCACAAGGTTTTAGAGAATGTTGTATCAGTAGAAATGCTGCCAGCTCTACTGAAAAGGACAGAGAGAGAACACAAGGAAAAAAAGGAGAAAGTTGTCAGACTTCAAAAATTCTATAGTAAAAAATAGGTTAGCATTGCTACTAAAGTACAAAAATGTATTAATACTATCCTTCAAGAAAAAGAAAGAATGGCACAGAAGAATAAGATAGGCATAGAGCTCTACACACTATGGGCAAAAAGACCTATAAAGCTGTGACACCAAGGCAGAGTTCAGAGATATGTGTAGCAGATTTTGGTGGTATAGACTCACAGAGGTAGGGACATACTGGGCCACAAGGCTTAGTGAACTGCTTCTGAGGACAGAATCCCTGCAGCTCTCTTGAATGCAAAGAGGGAAGACTTCTGGGCTATAGGGGATTATTTCCAAGCCTTGAAATCTGATAGAATTTTGTTGTTGGGTTTTGAACTTGCTTGGGACCAGTGACTCCTTTATTCCTTCTATTTTCTCCTTTTTGGAATAAGAATACTTGTAACTGTTACCACCTCCCTATTCATGACTGTATCTTAGAAATAGATAACTTATCTCCTAGTTTTGTAGGCCCACAGATAGAGAGGAATTTTGCTCCAGGATGAATTGTACCCAGTATCTCACCCACGTCTGATTCAGGTGATTTAGATGATGACAATTGGGACTTCTGAGCTATGGATATTTAGATGAGATTTTTGAACTTAGAGTTAATGCTTTAATAGGTTAATAACTCTAGGCAATGTTGTAATGAGATGAGTATGCTTTGTATGTGAGGTACATGTAAATTTGAGAGGACTAGCGGGTTGACTGTGGTGAACTAAATGGTGGCCTCCAAAAGATAGGTCTTCATCATTACCCCCAAAACCTGTGAATGTTACCTTATTTGAAAAAGGAGTCTTTGCAGATGTAATTAAGAATCTTGAGATAGAGAGATCATCTTGATTATCTGACCAAATCTAAATTCAGTGACAAGGGGCCATAAAAGTGATGCACAGAAGAGAAAACAATCTGATTGTGGAAACAAAGATTGGAGAGATATGGTCACAAGTCATGTAGCACCTGGTGTTATTAGAATTTGGGGAAAAGCAGGGAATGGATTCTCCCCAACCCTGAGCAATCAGTTACTGTGGCTTTTTTGACATCTTTATTTTGGACTCTGGTATCAAGACAGAATAAAATTCTATTGTTTTAAGCTATCAAGTTCATGGTAAAAATAAATTATTATATAATAAATATGATAATATAATAACATTACAGAAAGCCTAATTAGGAAATTAATACAAAGCTACAGTCTTTGGCAACTAGGGGAGAGAAAACCTCATTTTCCTAGGCATACACTCCTATAGTAGAGCTTCTGTTATGCTGAATGAAGGGGTAGATGAGGCAGAAAAAAACAATACTCATGTCTGTACAAGTGTAATATACTATCATGGTTCTTACTGAAGTTTTGCAAATTCTCTTGAATAAATGTGTATTTATTTACTGTGTGCTGTTCGGTCAGTTCCAGATGCTTAAATGATCATAGTTCTTTTTCATAATCTTTACCAGTTATGGTTTCTTTGTTGAGGAGTTGGTCTGTAGAGCTCCTCACACCAGCATTCTAGAAGTGGATTTCCCCAAGACTGGTGATATCCTTGCCCACCTCAGACTATAAGAGCACAAGAAAGTGAAATAGAGAACGGAATGCACAGTTGCAAAGACTAGCAAGGAGAGATAAAGCCTTCCTCAGAGATCAGTGCAAAGAAAGAGAGGAAAACAATAGAATGAGAATGACTAGAAATCTCTTCAAGAAAATTAGAGATACCAAGGGGATATTTCATGCAAAGATGGGCACAATAAAGGATAGAAATAGCATGGACCTAACAGAAGCAGAAGAAATTAAGAAGAGATGGCAAGAATACATAGAAAAACTATACAAAAAAGATGTTAATGACTCAGATAACCACAGTGGTGTGATCACTCACCTAGAGCCAGAACATCCTGGAGTGTGAAGTCAAGTGGGCCTTAGGAAGCATCACTACAAACAAAGCTAGAAGAGGTGATGGAATTCCAGCTAAGCTATTTGAGATCCAAAAAGATGATGCTGTGAAAGTGCTGCACTCAATATACCAGCAAATTTGGAAAACTCAGCAGTGGCCACAGGACTGGAAAAGGTCAATTTTCAATCCAACCTCAAAGACAGGCGATGCCAAAGAATGTTCAAACTGCTGCACAACTGCACTCTTTTCACATGCTAGCAAGGTTGTGCTAAAAATCCTCCAAGCTAGGCTTCAATAGTATGTGAACTAAGAACTTCCATATGGACAAGCTGGATTTAGAAAAGGCAGAGGAACAAGAGATCAAATTGCCAACATCTGTTGGATCATAGATAAAGCAAGAGAATTCCAGAAAAACATCTAGTTCAGCTTCATTGACTACACTAAAGCCTTTGACTGTGTGGATCACAACAAACTGGAAAATTCTTCAAGAGATGGGAATACCAGACCACCCTACCTTCTTCCAGAGAAACATGTGTGCAGGTCAAGAAGCAATGGTTAGAACCGAACATGGAACAGTTAGATCAGATCAGTTGCTCACTTGTGTCCGACTCTTTGCGACCCCATGAATTGCAGCACACCAGGCCTCTCCCCCCTCACCAACTCCCGGAGTTCACTCAGACTCACGTCCATCAAGTCAGTGATGCCATCCAGCCATCTCATCCTCTGTTGTCCCCTTCTCCTCCTGCCCCCAATCCCTCCCAGCATCAGAGTCTTTTCCAATGAGTCAAATCTTCACATGAGGTGACCTAAGTACTGGAGTTTCAGCTTTAGCATCATTCCTTCCAAAGAAATCCTAGGGCTGATCTCCTTCAGAATGGACTGGTTGGATCTCCTTGCAGTCCAAGGGACTCTCAAGAGTCTTCTCCAACACCACAGTTCAAGAGCATCAATTCTTCGGCACTCAGCCTTCTTCACAGTCCAACTCTCACATCCATACATGACCACTGGAAAAACCATAGCCTTGAGTAGACGGACCTTTGTTGGCAAAGTAATGTCTCTGCTTTTGAATATGCTATCTAGGTTGGTCATAACTTTCCTTCCAAGGAGTAAGTGTCTTTTAATTTCATGTCTGCAGTCACCATCTGCAGTGATTTTGGAGCCCAGAAAAATAAAGTCTGACACTGTTTCCACTGTTTCCCCATCTATTT
This sequence comes from Bos mutus, assembly GCF_027580195.1. NCBI lineage: Eukaryota > Metazoa > Chordata > Mammalia > Artiodactyla > Bovidae > Bos > Bos mutus. The sequence continues at coordinate 127,704,988 of NC_091618.1, forward strand.
CCCATGAAGTGGTGGGACTGGAAGCCATGATCTTCGTTTTCTGAATGTTGAGCTTTAAGACAACTTTTGTACTCTCCACTTTCAGTTTCATCAAGAGGCTTTTGAGTTCTTCTTCACTTTCTGCCATAAGGGTGGTATCATCTGCATATCAGAGGTTATTGATATTTCTCCCAGCAATCTTGATTCCAGCTTGTGTTTCTTCCGGTCCAGCATTTCTCATGATGTACTCTGCATATAAGTTAAATAAACAGGGTGACAATATACAGCCTTGACGTACTCCTTTTCCTATTTGGAACCAGTCTGTTGTTCCATGTCCAGTTCTAACTGTTGCTTCTGACCTGCATACAAATTTCTCAAGAGGCAGATCAGGTGGTCTGGTATTCCCATCTCTTTCAGAATTTTCCACAGTTTATTGTGATCCACACAGTCAAAGGCTTTGGCATAGTCAATAAAGCAAAAATAGATGTTTCTCTGGAACTGTCTTGCTTTTTCTATGATCCAGTGGATGTTGGCAATTTGATCTCTGGTTCCTCTGCCTTTTCTAAAATGAGCTTGAACATCAGGAAGTTCACAGTTCACATATTGCTGAAGCCTGGCTTGGAGAATTTTGAGCATTACTTTACCAGCGTGTGAGATGAGTGCAATTGTGCGGTAGTTTGAGCATTCTTTGGCATTGCCTTTCTTTGGGATTGGAATGCAAACTGACCTTTTCCAGTCCTGTGGCCACTGCTGAGTTTTCCAAATCTGCTGGCATATTGAGTGCAGCTCTTTCACAGCATCATCTTTCAGGATTTGAAATAGCTCAACTGGAATTCCATCACCTCCACTAGCTTTGTTCGTAGTGATGCTTTCTAAGGCCCACTTAACTTCACATTCCCAGATGTCTGGCTCTAGGTCAGTGATCACACCATCGTGATTATCTGGGTCATGAGGATCTTTTTTGTACAGTTCTTCTTTGTATTCTTGCCATCTCTTCTTAATATCTTCTGCTTCTGTTAGGTCCATACCATTTCTGTCCTGTATCGAGCTCACCTTTGCATGAAATTTTCCTTTGGTATCTCTGATTTTCTTAATGAGATCCCTAGTCCTTCCCATTCTGTTGTTTTTTCTATTCCTTTGCATTGATCGCTGAAGAAGGCTTTCTTATCTCTTCTTGCTATTCTTTGGAACTCTGCATTCAGATGTTTGTATCTTTCCTTTCCTCCTTTGCTTTTCACTTCTCTTCTTTTCACAGCTATTTGTAAGGCCTCCCCAGACAGCCATTTTGCTTTTTTGCAATTCTTTTCTATGGGAATGGTCTTGATCCCTATCTCCTGTACAATGTCACGAACCTCATTCCATAGTTCTTCAGGCACTCTATCTATCAGATCTAGGCCCTTAAATCTATTTCTCACTTCCACTGTATAATCATAAGGGATTGGATTTAGGTCATACCTGAATGGTCTAGTGGTTTTCCCTACTTTCTTCAATTTAAGTCTGAATTTGGCAATAAGGAGTTCATGATCTGAGCCACAGTCAGCTCCTGGTCTTGTTTGTGCTGACTGTATAGAACAATGGAACAATAGACTGATTCAGACTCAGAAAGGAGTGCATCAAGGCTGTGTATTGTCACCCTGTTTATTTAGTTAAACTAATCACATACTTTGTCAGTATAAGTTCTTATTTGATTCCACAAGCTGGAATCAAGAGTGCAGGGAGAAATATCAATAACCTCAGATACGCAGATGACACCACCCTTATGGCAGAAAGTGAAGAGGAACTAAAAAGCCTCTTGATGAAAGGGAAAGTGGAGAGTGCAGAAGTTGACTTAAAGCTCAACATTCAGAAAATGAAGATCATGGCATCTGGTCCCATCACTTCACGGCAAATAGATGGAGAAACAGTGGAAACAGTGTCAGACTTTATTTTTTTGGGCTCCAAAATCACTACAGATGGTGATTGCAGCCATGAAATTAAAAGATGTTTACTTCTTGAAAGGAAAGTTATGACCAACCTAGATAGCATATTAAAAAGCAGAGACATTACTTTGCCAACAAAGGTCCGTCTAGTCAAGGCTATGGCTTTTCCATTGGTCATGTATGGATGTGAGAGTTGGACTGTGAAGAAAGCTGAGTGCTGAAGAATTGATGCTTTTGAACTGTGGTGTTGGAGAAGACTCTTGAGAGTCCCTTGGACTGCAAGGAGATCCAACCTGTCCATTCTAAAGGAGATCGGTCCTGGGTGTTCTTTGGAAGGAATGATGCTAAAGCTGAAACTCCAGTACTTTGGCCACCTCATGTGAAGAGTTGCCTCGTTGGAAAAGACTCTTGATACTGGGAGGGATTGAGGGCAGGAGGAGAAGGGGATGACAGAGGATGTGATGGCTGGGTGGCATCACCGACTCGATGGACGTGAGTCTGAGTGAACTCCTGGAGTTGGTGATGGACAGGGAGGCCTGGCGTGCTGTGATTCATGGGGTTGCAAAGAGTCGGACACGACTGAGTGACTGAACTGAATTGAACTGAATCACATACTTTGTCAGTATAATTTCTTATTTGTGGATAAATTTTTAAAAAACGAAATGCCATGCTAGTCCATTTAGTCAAAAATATGTAATTCTTTTTTTTGCAAACTCATCTGTCAAGAACATAAAAATGCAGTTTGCTTAAAATGAAGTTGTTTTCAGCAGCCTCATTAAGTTTTTTTTTCTTGTTCCCAATGGTATATTCCAATTGTGTGATCTTACTCTCACAGTCTTCCAAAGACCCCCCAATTCTTTGAGTATAGACAAAACTGTTTTTTCCCCCCCCAGAAAGAAAATGACCTTAGCTCTGTCTTTTTATAGTCTTTATAAGCATAGAATTTGGATAATATTTCATCGGGGCTAAAAATGCATCACACTTTAACATTTTTATATAACTCCACAAAAAAAAAAACTACATTTCTTGATTTTATATAAATAATTCACATGTCTTCTTAATCAACCACTCAGAATACTTCCACTTCAGGTACTTTTAGGAATATTAATATTTTATTGTCTTTTTCCAAGTTCAGCACCAAGTGCTATAGAAATGATTGATATTCCTGAAAACTATGCTAAGAGATACGCTAACAATTCATTTATCTAACTTCTCAAATCTTAGAACTCTGCTCTCAAATCAATTCAGATTTTGAAATGTTACAAGCATAAAATATATATTTCTTAAATATGTTAGACATGTTCTCTCCACTTTTACTAATGTCAATGATAAGAAACAAACACCTAATGGATATCTTCACATTTTAGCAGTACACATTTAAAGAAATGATATCATGCAATTTCTCCTTTTTGTTGCCATAAGAACTTTATATAACAGTAAATTCTTGTAGGTTCTCAGAAACTAGGTGGTTTGTGAGCCCTCTAAATCATACTTTTTGATATTAAATTACACCATAGGACTAAAATTTATTAATAGTTCAAAATCATTTTGAATTTGAAGAGTGTCACAACAGTCTGATCATTATTAATTTATATGGTGAGATGCAAGACACCCTGAAAGAAAATTGAACTCTTTCCAAGATCAGGTGCATTTGAAAATGTTAATTTTGATACATATGTGCTGAGAAAGTCTATGTTACTCTTATCTATAAAAAGTTTGTTTCTTCTTCCAGGAAAATGATTTGTTACTTAAGGAATTAAATTAGAATAATCAGCAGGTATTTATTAATTCAACACAAAACTCAGTGTACAAAGTTCGGGCATTCTCGTGTTTTAGTGGTTTACATGAATGGTGGCTCAGTGGTAAAAAAATAAAAATAAAAACCCACCTATCAATGCAGAATACTTGAGTTCAATCCCTGTTCAGGAGGATCCCCCAGAGAAGGAAATGGCAATCCAGCATTCTTGCCTGGGAAATCCGGTGGACAGGGGATACTGGAGGGCTACAGTCCACAGGGTCACAAAAGATTCAGACGTGACTAGGTGAGTAAACAACAACAAATGCAAAGGCAAAGGCAAACAGTGATGTAAATACAGTCATAAGTTAAAGTACGTTCCATGAGTAGAAGTAATGAAGATTTACGTTTTAAAGATTTAAGATTAAAATTTATTGGAATATCGTATTACTTTAGTATATGAATGACATACTATTTTTTAATTTTTTGTTTTTAATTGGAGGATAATTGCTTTACAATGTTGTGTTGGTTTCTTCCATACAACAAGATGAATCAGCCATAAGTATACACATATCCCTTCCCTCTACTTGAAAAGATGCTCAACATTGCTCTTTATTAGAGCCTTAACCACCGGACCACCAGGAAAATTCTAGTTATGCTTTATAATTGGCTGTGGAATGAATTCCAATGTGTATTATGATTGGTATAAATAGACCTGAAATAATATTTTCATAATGTTAATATTTAAAGTTAATATTATCATTTTTACATGAGATTAATTGATGTTAAATAGCAATTGGTATAAATTTCAACTATAAATTCTTTAAATAGGATCAATTCTAGCAGAATTTATATCTGAGCAATAGAAATTACTGGAAGATAGAAAAATAATATAACTTGAGAGGAACTTAGAAAAAAGGCAAGAATATAATTAATTCAATTTCTCAATCATTCCTGAGTGTCTATGTTATACATGTAACAATGTTTCATGAGGGGTAATTATAAATTGGGCTTCCCTGGTGGCTCAGATGGTAAAGAATCCACCTGCAATGCTGGAGACCTGGCTTCTATCCCTCGGTTGGGAAGATCCCCTGGAGGAGGGCAAAGCAACCCACTCCAGTATTCTTGCCTGGAGAATCCCCATAGACAGAGGACCAGGTGGCCTACAGTCCATGGGCTTACAAAGATTCAGACACGACTGAGTAACTAAGCACAGCACACAGATATAAAATATATGTGGACAGAAGCCAAACCCGTACCATCTAGTGGGATGGTAGTTCCCTGGAGAACCATGAAAAATATTATTGATAATCCCCAATCACTCAGCAACTACAGCAGTTTACTAAATGTTCAGATATTATAGGGATTCATAATGCTACTACATGTCTCCTTCAAGCGTATGACACTGAAAAGACTGGAACAGTATCTTCCTTTCTGTCAAAAATTAATGTCTAGGCGTCCTTGGCGGCTCAGTGATAGAGAAGCCGCCTGCCAGTGCAGGAGACATTGGTTTAATCTCTGATCCGGGAAGATCCCAGATGTTGCCATGCAACGAAGGACATCACCACAACTACTGAGCCTGTGCTCAGGACCCTGGGATCCGCAACTGCAGAGCCCACATACTGAAACTGCTGAAGCTCACCCACCCTAGAGCCTGTGTTCTGCAACAGAGAAGCCACTGCCATGAGAAGCCAGCACACCACAATTAAAGAGTAGCCCCTGCTCACTGCAACTAGAGAAATACCCCAGGCAGCAGCAAAGACACAGCACAACCAAAAATCAATCAGTTAGTCAATGTCTAGGTTAAACCAAATTCATGTGGATATATGGCAAAACCAATACAATTTGTAAAATTAAAAAATAAAATAAAATTTAAAAAACACCAAACAATGGACAAAAAAAAAATTTTCTGTTGTCAATTTCCCCTTCTTTTCATTATAATCACTGTGTATCAATAGATTGAAATGTATGAAATAAGTTACCTCCACTAGTTATCTGAAAGAAAAAAAATACAAAATTATTTCACTAAGACACTATATTCATCTGCATATATATCAACTTGTAACCATCTGTCTTCCTGTTGTCATGCACTAGGCTATAAGCTCCCATACATTAGAGATGTTCTTAGTACCCAGTGCAGTGGTCCATGTACACAGGATAATGTTCTCTGTAAATATCCACTAAAAGATCTATCCACTGGAGAAAAAATGCTTCATCCACTACTGAAGAATGAGACTTATATATAAGGCTTAGTAAAATGGGGCACACTTCTTGACTATATTTTATGCTGCAAAGTAACCCATTCTAAGAAGTAACTGTGCTACTGTATCTGTGCTACTGACCAATGCAAACTGGTCATCCTCACAGTGTCTTCATAGTTTGATTTTGTATATATAGTTGGAATGTTAATGCATATGAAAGTTTAAGAACCACTCAGCCACTAGTGCAAAAAAAAAAGTTAAAATCTCTATGCAAGTACCAGACCAACCCCTTCCAAGCCATCCTCCCTTTAAGATAACTAATTCAAGAAGATGATGAAAGAGGTTTGTGTAGATAATTAGACAATGTTCTTACTGGCCTGACTTTAGTTTTCAGCCTCTATATATCATGCAGATAAATGCCAGAGCTTAAATAACCATCACATTTCTAAAGTGAAGAATGGATGCTGAATTCTAACAGTCTGGGCTTTCACTATTACAATGTCTTAGTAGTTATTCCTCTTTAATTTTTGTGAATGTTAGTATGTTTTCCTGAGCCATCCACTCTTTGATATTCCTTGAACATCTCCAATTCATGAACTTACTCTTTCCTTCTCCTTCTAAAGTAGTCTTACCCATCAGTCCACATGGTTCAGTTTCTCTTCTTCAGGTCATATATTATTATCAGAAGACCTCCCAATACTGATCTCTATATAACAGCCCTTCTCTAGCACTACCTATTTACATTCCTTTTTTATTTACTCATAGTACTTATTAGGGTCTTATGTTTATTTCTTTGTTTATAGTTTCTATACCTAAGACTAAAATTTAGGCTCTATGTGTTCATGAATTGGCCACTTGCTTGCTGCACATTCCCAGACACTAGAAGAGTGCCAGGACCATAATAGGTTTTGAAGAACGGAAGAATAAGTTAAAAATTGAAAAGGATTGAACAAGACAGAGCATGTATTTCTTAGTAAGTTCAGAGCTTGCATTAGCAACTCTCCTTTCATCCATTCTCACGTGTGTTTGTGTGTGCATACATGATCCTTGTTAAATATCTTGTTTCAGAGCATGAAACTATTTTATTTAACACCTCAAATTCTTGTGTATTAATCTTTTAAGAGTCAAAGAACCATTATATGTCACTATGAGAGGAGGAAAACAATAGAGAAAATTAAGAGATCTAAAAATTTTTCACTTGCAAAGATAAATAAATTGATAGATGTCCAGTCAAGCTAATAAAATAGACACAAATTATAATATCAAATAAGGAGAAGAGGTTATGACCACCAAGTTTATAGACATTAAAAAAATAATAAAGAATGACAACAAATAAATCCAAATTTGATGATTGAAATGAAAAAGGCTGAATCTTTGGAAGATACAAACTGCCAAATATACATAGATTCAACTAAGATCATAACACTTCATTAAATCTATATGCAATATGGAACTTCTAAAGTTCCACAAATAATGATTAAAGTCTCAATCTACATGTGTGGGAATGAATAAATCTTGTTACAATTTGGATCCAAACTTCATGTTAAGAGGCATAAAGCTGACAGAAATAAGAAGCAAAAATTATTTCCAGCATTGAAAAAGACCTAATGCTTAAAACAATTTCAATACAAACCTAATAACTCACATTTCACCCTTTGTAATAAATTTTGTGAATGTGTTACAACATAGGCATTTCCAAGAGATACAACTATGCAGTGACTGGTATTTGAGGAGGTAATATGTCAACAGTTTCAAGTCAGTAACACTATAGTGTAGATTAGATTCAGAATGAGACAGAGGAGATGATGTTCAGCAAAGATAAATTAAATAGGATGAATACAAAAGCAGAAATACATACAGTAATTCTTTAAGTTAAATTCCCATAATGGACATTATTGCCTTCAGTCTTCCATATGACGCCCGCTCAATATTTTCATTGAATATTTCCTAAAACTTCTCAAATGTACTCTTCCCTTAAGCTCACTCAAAGATTTACAAATCCTTTAAAAGAAGCAAGGCCCCTCACACTGCCATGCATTTGAACTTGATGTCCTTAAATGACCTTTACCCACTGCTTCACCAAACTAAATTGATGCCTTTCAGGTATATCCTGAAGCTTCTGGGTTATTTTCCCCATGTATACATAGCATCTTGTGATGGCTTTCAGCACACTATTTATTAGGTGAAATACAAATTAACTGATACTCAGTTACATTTGTGGAGAAGGCAATGGCACCCCACTCCAGTACTCTTGCCTGGAAAATCCCATGGAAAGAGGAGCCTGGTGGGCTGCAGTCCATGGGGTCGCTAAGAGTCAGGCATGACTGAGCGACTTCACTTTCACTTTTCACTTTCATACATTGGAGAAGGAAATGGCAACTCACTCCAGTGTTCTTGCCTGGAGAATCCCAGGGACGGGGGAGCCTGGTGGGCTGCCGTCTATGGGGTCACAGAGTCGGACATGACTGAAGCAACTTAGCAGCAGTAACAGCAGCAGTTACATTTGGATTGAGAAGCCCTTGTGATTAGTGACTATTGTATATTGCTTTGCTTTGCTTTTATCTTAAGACTGGACCACCTAACCCAGGATCTGAATGAAAAAGGAGTTTAAAAATATTTATTAAGAAAGAATGAATAATGACAGTATAATATTATACAGCAGCTATACTTTGATTAAAAAAATGAATGAATGAATGGCTTGAAGAGGAATGAAGTTTTTAAAAAGATATGATATTTGAAATTTTGGGGAGAAAATAACTTGCAATAAAAATGACAACTAGATCTGTCATTAGAGCATACCAACTAGCAAGACTAGTTTCTACTAATATACAAAGGCCCAACAGCTTCATGGATACTATAGCCCTAACTTTGAATTAACATTGATTAGAAATGAGAAAACTGCACAGAAAGATGAAACAGGTCAGAAGAGAGAGTAGTGCTGCCAGGAACTAAATCATGAAGGGTTTCAGGAGAGGCTAGACTACATTTAGATCAGGGGAAATTTGAAAAGCTAAAACAGGGAATTTGTTCTTTATCCAGAGACCAGCCAATGAAGGATCAAAGAGTTTTGATGAGTCTACAGGGTAGAAATTCATTGAATCCAGAGCCAAAAATGAGTTAAGTGGTAGAAAAAGTAGGGAAGGGAAAAAAGATAATATCATGATATAAATCTAAGATGCACATTCTGGGGGAAGACTGGGAATCCCAGTCTTGACATAACTTTCATGAAGAACCTATCTTTGGCTGAAGAATGAGAAGTGTTATGCAAAATTTAATTATTTATATAAGATTGTGCTAAAATACTTGATAGCCTGAAAAGAAATAAAGCTTTCTAAAATAATATTTAGGAAAGGAGTTTAGAGAGAAGCCTAAGCCAATACATTATTGAGAAAAGTTCAGAAATATCCATTGTTATCATTACTATCCAAAATCTAGTGATATTTTATGTGTGTTTCAGACAAAGAAAAAAATATAGAAAAAAAAATTTAATAAAGAGTTAGGAGTGAAATAATGATATGCAAACCACATATTTAAGTGACTTGGAGACAAAACTGAATGAAAAAATCCAACCTGGGATTGAGACTTGGTGTTAAGGACTAGAAAACAGAAGTGTTTCATGAAGAATAATTCAGAAGTAAATAACTGAAAGAATGAAGAATGAACACATATTAAATATCATTCAGGCAGAAGGCTTCACTTTAGGCATTTCACAAGTATAATCTCCACTACTCCTCTCAAAAATTGTATGAATTAAGAATTATTAAAAAAAAAAAAAGAATTATTATTTCCATTTTGTAGGTAAAATAATTCAAACTCCAAGAATGACTCAGCTGAGATCTCTAACATTAATACGAAAGCGATATGGTATGTCTGTGTCTGAAAGCCATATATTCTGAATGTGTCCTTTTGTTCCTCCATTCCTTTCTGCCTCTGTTTTGTTTTGCTCTATTTAAAGTTCTATAAGTCCTGGGAGGACTTGAAATCCCCAAGATGGCTGAGAGAAAACTAACAAAGAATAATTTAACCTGTACCTCGATTTAGCCAGCAGCCAAATCCCAGTCAAAAATTACTTCACAACTCTTCTAAGGATTATTTGGCTTTTGTATCTTTTTATAATAGATTTGATGATTCTGTCTCATTTGAAATCATTAATTTTCACTGTCAAATTATGAAATGGTTAATATTTGATGAAACATTTAACTTATAGTTTTATTTTAATTTATAGTTATATATAGAGCTCTTCAAGAAATTCAAACATATGCTTAAGAGAGATAAACTATATATCATTAAAATACAACTTCATTTAAATATAATAATTTGGGGGCACTAAAAACATGTTAGATACTCATAACATAGAAATATAATCCTTTTGCTTGTAAGGGGACATTCAACATTGCTCTTTTATAACATTTGTTTTTCTTTAGTCAAGTAAGTTCAGTTGATCAGTCATGTCCGACTCTGTGAGCCCATGAACCACAGCACTCCAGGCCTCCCTGTCCATCACCAAATTCTGGAGTCCACCCAAACCCATGTCCATTGAGTTGGTGATGCCATCCAACCATCTCATCCTCTGTCATCCCCTTCTCCTCCTGCCCTCAATCTTTCCCAGCATCAGGGTATTTTCAGATGAATCAGCTATTCTCATCAGGTGGCCAAAGTACTGGAGTTTCAGCTTCAACATCAGTCCTTCCAATGAACACTCAGGACTGATCTTCTTTAGGATGGACTGGTTGAATCTCCTTGCAGTCCAAGGGACTCTCAAGACTCTTCTCCAACACCACAGTTCAAAAGCATCAATTATTTGGCACTCAGCTTTCTTTATAGTCCACCTCTCACATCGTTACATGACTACTGGAAAAATCATAGGTTTGACTAGATGGACATTTGTCTCTGCTTTTTAATATGCTGTCTAGGTTCTTCATAACTTGCCTTCCAAAAAGTAAGCGTCTTTTAATTTCATGGCTGCAATCACCATCTGCAGTGATTTGGAGCCCAATAAAATAAAGTCAGCCGCTGTTTCCACTGTTTCCCCATCTATTTCCCATGAAGTGATGGGACCGGATGCCATGATCTTAGTTTTCTGAATGTTGAGCTTTAAGCCAACTTTTTCACTCTCCTCTTTCACTTTCATCAAGAGGTTCTTTTATTTTCTTCACTTTCTGCCATACGGGTGGTGTCATCTGCATATCTGAGGTGATTGATATTTCTCCTGGCAATCTTGATTCCAGCTTGTGCTTCCTCCAGCCCAGAGTTTGTCATGATGTCTTCTGAATACAAGTTAAATAAGCAGGGTCACTTTTCCTATTTGGAACCAGTCTTTTGTTCCATGTCCAGTTCTAACTGTTGCTTCCTGACCTGCATACAGATTTCTCAGGAGGCAGGTCAGGTGGTCTGGTATTCCCATCTCTTTCAGAATTTCCCACAGTTTATTGTGATCCACACAGTCAAAGGCTTTGACATAGTCAATAAAGCAGAAATAGATGTTTTTTCTGGAACTCTTTTGCTTTTTCATGATCCAGCGGATGTTGGCAATTTGACCTGTTTCCTCTGCCTTTTCTAAAACCTGCTTCAACACTTGGATGTGCACAGTTCATGGATTGCTAAAGCCTGGCTTGGAGAATTTTGAGCATTACTTTACTAGCATGTGACATGAGTACAATTGTGTGGTAGTTTGAGCATTCTTTGGCATTGCCTTTCTTTGGGATTAGGATTCCCTGGTAGCTCAGATGGTAAAGCATCTGCCTGCAACGCAGGAGACCCAGGTTCAATCCTGAGTCGGGAAGATCCTCTGGAGAAGGAAATGGCAACCCACTACAGTACTCATGCCTGGAAAAATCCATGGATGGAGAAGCCTGGTGGGCCATAGTCCATGGGGTAGCAAAGAGTCAGACATGACTGAGTGACTTCACTTTCACTTTTCACTTTTCTTTGGGATTGGAATGAAAACTGACCTTTTCCAATCCTGTGGCCACTGCTGAGTTTTCCAATTTTGCTGGCATATTGAGTGCAGCACTTTCATAGCATCATCTTTCAGGATTTGAAATAGCTCAACTGGAATTCCATCACCTCCACTAGCTTTGTTCGTAGTGATGCTTCGTAAGGCCCACTTGACGTCACATTCCAGGATGTCTGGCTCTAGGTGAGTGAGCATATCATTGTGATTATCTGAGTCGTGAAGATCTTTTTTATACAGTTCTTCTGTGTATTCTTTCCATCTCTTCTTAATATCTTCTGCTTCTGTTAGGTCCATACCATTTCTGTCTTTTATCGAGCCCATCTTTGCATAAAATATTCCCTTGGGATCTCTAATTTTCTTGAAGAGATCTCTGGTCTTTCCCATTTTATCATTTTCCTCTATTTCTTTGCACTGATCACTGAGGAAGGCTTTCTTATCTCTCCTTGCCATTCTTTGGAACTCTGCATTCAAATGGGTATATCTTTCCTTTTCTCCTTTGCTTTTGGCTTCTCTTCTTTTCACAGCTATTTGTAAGCCCTCCTCAGACAGCCATTTTGCTTTTTTGCATTTCTTTTTCTTGGGGATGGTCTTGATCCCTGTCTCTTGTACAATTTCATGAACCTCCATCCACAGTTCATCAGGCACTCTATCAGATCTAGTCTCTTAAATCTATTTCTCAATTCCACTGTATAATTATAAGGGATTTTATTTAGGGCATACCTGAATGGTCTAGTGGTTTTCCCTACTTTCTTCAATTTCAGTCTTAATTTGGCAATAAGGAGTTCATAGTCTGAGCCACAGTCAGCTCCCGGTCTCGTTTTTGCTGTCTGTATAGAGCTTCTCCATCTTTGGCTGCAAAGGATATAATTAATCTGATTTCAGTGTTGACCATCTGGTGACGTCCCTGTATAGAGTTTTCTCTTTTGTTTTTGGAAGAGGGTGTTTGCTATGACCAGTGTGTTCTCTTGGCAAAACTCTATTAACCTTTGACCTGCTTCATTCTGTACTCCAAGGCCAAATTTGCCTGTTACTCCAAGTGTTTCTTGACTTCCTACTTTTGCATTCCAGTCCCCTATAATGAAAAGGACATCTTTTTTGGGTGTTATTTCTAAAAGATCTTGTAGGTCTTCATAGAACCGTTCAGCTTCAGCTTCTTTAGCGTTACTGGTTAAGTCTATGGTGGGGCATTGACTTAGATTACTGTAATATTGAATGATTTGTCTTGGAAACGAACAGAGATCATTCTATTGTTTTTGAGATTGCATCCAAGGACTGCATTTCAGACTCTTTTGTTGACCATGATGGCTACTCCATTTCTTCCAAGGGATTCCTGCCCAAAGTAGTAGATATAATGGTCATATGAATTAAATTCACCCATTCCAGTCCATTTTAGTTCGCTGATTCCTAGAATGTCAGCGTTCACTCTTGCCATCTCCTGTTTGACCACTTCCAGTTTGCCTTTATTAATTTATTACTTAGACCTAAAAGCAAGGATATCAGAGATCCTCATAAAATATGTTTCGTCACTCAGTCATGGACTGTCGCCCACCAGGCTCCTCTGTCCATGGGATTTCTCCAGGCAAGAATACTGGAGTGGGTTGTCATGCCCTTCCTCAGGGGATCTTCCCAACCCAGGGATCAATCCCAGGTCTCCTGCATCGCAGGCGGATTCTTTACCATCTGAGCCACCAAGGAAGCCCACCATACACATAGAATGTTAATTAGCCTTAAAACACTGCCTACAAGGAAAATTCTTTAGTATTTTAAGCCAAAGTGAAGTGTTAGTCACTCAGTCATATCCAAATCTTTGAGACCTCATGGGCTGTAGCTTCTCTGTCCATCAGATCCTCCAGGTTGGAATCCTGGAGTGGGTTGCCATTCCATTCTCCAGGGGATCATCCTGACCCAGGGTTCAAACCCAGGTCTCCTGCATTGCAGGCAGATTCTTTGCCGTCTGAGCCGCCAGTGAAGTGAAGTCGCTCAATCGTGTCTGACTCTGCGACCCCACAGACTGTACCCTACCAGGCTCCTCTGTCCACGGGATTTTCCAGGCAATAGTACTGGAGTGGATTGCCATTTCCTTCTCCAGGGGATCTTCCTGACCCAGGGATCAAACCCAGGTCTCCTGCATTGTAGACAGATGCTTTACCATCTGAGCCACCAGGGAAGTCCTTGAGCCACCAGGGAAGCCCCTAAAAATTGAGATAAAACTCTCTGAAGTAAACAAAATCATCAATATCTACTGTATTAAAAACATTATGAAAATGTTTAAAATTAAAAACATTATGAAAACTTACTGCTCAAAAGTTAGACCAAAATGGAAACACAATTAACATTTAAAATATATTATAAAGAAGAACAAACATTGATTTACATGTATACTATAGAGGTTTATATAATTTTAATGAGGCTATATTTACTCTGTTCTTTGTGTTATAAATAAGTTAATTAAAACTAGGTATTCAAAAGCATAGAAATTCAGAATTCTTTAGAAATTACTCTGTTTTCCAAGTGGTATTATCAAAATTTCTCAAATAGACTTATATAAATTTTTAAAGCTATAGAAGAATTATTTATGAATCAAAACAATCCCATATATTTTTACTTATTTACTTTTCTGTTATATAAGTGCTATAATTTAAACAAAACAGCAATAAATTAAACAGATAATATGTGTGAGGAAAAATAAAAGTTGTACATAGTTTATCATTTTCTTCCTGTCCTCTTACATAGCAACTTATTTTAATTCCTTTTTAAACGTTTTTGGGAATTTAAATTTGTAGGCTGTGTCTTTATGTTGTCTTAAGAGACTGAAATATGTCAGTTTTCAAAAAGAAAATGCAGACTAATAGGTATTACCTGTATTTAATTTAAAAAAAATTAACATTGGCATGCCTCTTTCTGTCCTGTGGGAAAGTAGACTAGTTTTCTTTTCCCTTTTTGAATAATACTTCTCTGAACTGCCCTTAGGATTTAGGACATACTCTTATTCTTTTATGTAGTACTAAAACCTAATATATCCAAACATGAAATTCTCTTTGACAAAGCAGCTCTGCTTATATCAAGGCCACATTACACTGATTTCTAGTGTCCATCAAATGTGATATTAATGTAAATATCCTCTCAATGAAAGTGTTTGAACATGTATTATTAAGGATTGTACTTATAGCAACAGCAGATTTGGGGGCTTGTAGTGATTAATTTCCAGCTCTCCTAAAATGTTCTTCTCTTTTATTTCTTACTGTTTTGGTATGCCAAATGTCAATCAGGTTATTGTATTTATAAATTTATCATATAGGTTCTCCTTGTCTAAAATGTCATCATGTTAAACATTTCAGAGAAAATTATTTTAAAGCACAAAGGCAATTTGAATTTGGTAAGTCAAAGTTGAATTCCAAATAAGTGTAAATTTTTGTGAAGAAATTAGAAAAGTCATGTTTAACTTCACTGCCTTTTTCTAGTAAGATATTTTTGCATCCTGAAGCCATCTACTTTTATTTCTAAAACTGAGTCATTTTCTCTGTATGAGTTTTTGTTGCAACCTACACTTGAAAAAATCAAGTGCAGTCAGCTCATTCTTTCTCACTACTTCAGGATTCTTCAAAGATCATCAAATATTTTTTTTTAAAGAGACAAAAATTTTTATTTTACTACAATCTTTTTATCCATTTTTATCTTCAATATGCTTCCAAATTAGAAAGGAAATTTATTTTCTTGCTTCACACTTTGAAATTATGATTTCATCATGGACCAACATTTTAATATCCTTTCTATGCCCACAACAATAATAGCAATCTTATAGGCACATGTCCAAGGAGTCTATTTCCTTTCATGTCTACAAAGTTAAAAATATGATTATGTGCTTCTTTATGTTTTGAGGAAACTGCACAGTGACCAAAATCCTTCTTTATGGGAACCTCAAGATGACCAGAAAGCAGATTACATTCATTTTTAGCCGTGTGTTATAGAAGGTATGCAAGTCACTTAGCTAGTTAGACCTTTTCATTTTCTCCGGTAAGTAGTTGGTAGACTAAATGGAATTTTCCGAAATTTATGTTTACATTTTCTGTTGAGTATGCAGACACAGGAGCGGTCTAGCTTATATTTGGATATCAAGAAGCTTTGTTTTCTGAAATTTTATTAAAATCTTAATAGAAATTAAGAATACCATTTAAAAACCATTTTATTTTTTAAATCAAAGTTCCTAAGAACTAAAAGGAACATTTTGTTGTAACTATGATACCTTACATCGTTTGACCTACTATAGAAAGCTTGTTCCTTGCTAAGATCTGACAGAACCAGAACTCCTCTTGTAAATATCAGTGCATTTGTTATCAAAATCTTCCTTTTGTTCTCCTATAGGTCATCTTAGTTGCAATTTCTGAGTTGGTTAATGTTACTTTACATAGTTTTGTAGAGCCATCAAGAGAACAGTACAATAATGCATGTTCATTGTGATGGCATGCCCAAGGCAAATCAGTGCCCATGATTTTCAACTGACTGTTGATATTTTGGGAGAGACCAAACAAATTTTAATCAGCTTATACATAATTATACCCTGTCAATCTTGTGGGATTCAATCTCTATGCATGTTTCCCCATTCTCTTCTTCAACGTGCCCAGTCCCAAATTCTTTCCCTCATATTGTGCAGATATATATATATTTTTTATCTTCCTAATGCCTGTAAAGTAACAGAGTTTTTGAGTCTTCTTTTTTGGCAATGTCTGGGTAATGCTAACGTTAATAGTAGAATTATTTTTATTTTCATTATCTGAGTTCTTAGAAAATATATTTTGTGTTTTAAAACACAAAACATATTAAAGTATTTTAATACTATGAATATTCATATTAGTATGATGAATATAATATTGTGACTATTCATAACAGTGACAATATTAAAATCAAACTAGCACAAGAGATTGAATATACAAACAGATAAGGACTAGACCATATATCACAATAGAATTATAGCCAACAACTTCTTCAATAATGAGCCCATGAAGCCAATCCACTAGCCCTGTAGCAATCAGCCCAGAATAGTCAGGATTTGGTCAACACCTGCCAGCTCCCCTAATTTGTGCCCTTCCTTCCACCTCAGAACCAACCAGAAAAAATCAAATATATTCTCCAAACCAATTGCATAGGTTGCCCTGCTGCCACTTAGGGCACTTCCAGCTTCTTCTTGCCAATAACTTCTAATCAGGGCATACCTGAAGCCTTCTCTTTTTTCCATTATAAAGCTTTTCACCTCTTGTGAACACTTTTGATCCTCTGCCAAATGCAAGTGATGATGGCTGACTCCCTTGCTATATCAATCTCTGAGTAAATAGCTGCTGTTTGATATCATCTGGGGGATCTTTATTTCCACAAGTGATATCTAAATACAAAGCACAACAGTTCATCTACTGATCAAGTCAAAAACAGATTATTTTAACAATTTATTTTTAATTGGCAGATACTTGCTTTATAATATTGTGTTCATTTCTGCCATATATCAATGTGAATCAGCCATAGATATATGTATGTCCCCTCCCTCTTTTACCTCCCTCCCATCTCCCACCCCCATCCCACCCCTCTAGGTTGTCACAGAGTACCAAATTTGAGCTCCCTGCATCATACAGCAAATTTCCACTGACTATATAATTTTAATATAGTAATGTGTATGTTTCAATTCTATTCTCTCAATTATTAATGCTCACTATTACAGAGCACTAAAATTGCATCAGTTGGAGAGATCCAATAAAAGATGATTCATTACTATAAAATGAAAATCATAGTTACCAGCATCAGTGGTCAAATGTAAAAACAGCAGCAACTATGAAAGGCAGATAATATGCTGTCTTCATTTGACACTAAAAGCAGCTTTTCTCTAAGTTTCTGTTTTTGGAGCTGCCTTTTCAGTTTGATACTTTCTCCTCAACCTTTCTTACCTAAAAAGTGGTATTTTTGCAATCTGGGAAAATGTTTCCAGGATAAGAGACTTTTAGTACTAAAATGAGGACAATCAAACCTGGAAAACTGGTTATCCTCCCCCTTTTTTTTTTATCAAGAGCTAGAAAAACTCATCAGCTTTCCATGATTCTTGTTTCTCTCATTCTTCATATCCAACCAGTTTCCAAAAGCAAGTTTTATCCTCTAGATGTAGGTTCACCATGAACTAATGTAGTGTAAATTTTGGTGCATCTTGCATGCACAAACACCTTCCTACACTCTAAGAGATGCCTCTTACCAATGTGTTCATATATTCATGCTGTGCTGTGCTAAGCCGCTTCAGTCTTGTCCAACTCTGTGCGACCCATAGACTGTAGCCCACCAGGCTCGTCTGTTCATGGGATTCTCCAGGCAAGAATGCTGGAGTGGGTTACCATTTCCTTTGCCATCATATATTCATAGGTTTTTCTAAAAATTTCAAAAACATCACAATCAATTAAGATGGCTGTCCACACTGATTGCTCCTCATAACACTTCCATTCATATTAAGTAGTGTTAGGGGGACAACAAAGCATGTTTGGAATCCAGCTAAGGGGCAACTAAATTGAAAATATTTCAGTTTTGGTGTATTGGAACATACCAATGTGGTTTCAGTTCAGTTCAGTTCAGTCGCCCAGTTATGTCCGACTCTTGAGACCCCATGGACTGCAGCACGTCAGGCCTCCCTGTCCATCACCAACTCCTGGAGTTTACTCATGTCCATTGAATTGGTGACGCCATCCAACCATCTCATCCTCTGTCGTCCCCTTCTCCTCCTGCCTTCAACCTTTCCCAGCATCAGGGTCTCTTCCAATGTGGTTTACAGTCACTTTTATAAAGGGTTACATAATTGTCAGCATTCCTGCTACAGGAATGACTTCCAGAAGTACTTCTACCACACACTGTGCTGACTCACCCAGCGTAACAGCAAGAAGCCAGAAAGATATAAATGTGTCACTGTAAGAAGGTATCCTCCAACATCTGGCACTGAAACTATGAGAATAGAGAAACACAGTTTAATATGTACAGAACCAGAAGTTAATATATAGAAAATTCTTCCAGTTTTCAAACATCTATAATTTTAAAGGGACATTTGATTCCCATAAAATGCCTAACCAAAACAACAGTGATTTCTGGTTAGAAGTACGATTTATTGGCAGCATGTACAATTCAGTCACCATACTCTGTTTCTTCCTTCTTTTGATGAAAAGTGCTGAAACTTACCAGAATTCCTGTGTGTAGGGCACCTCCTGTTGCATATAAGCAGCAGATTCAGCTGTGTGAAGCCACATGCTTTTGCATCTGAACCATCAATTAAAAAAAAGATCAACTGTAATATGAAAAAAGCTTTAATTTCCTTCTAATCTCTCCTTACAGAATACTATTATAATTCATATTTTGTATATGTATTAATATAATGAACATTATTCATATGAAGATATTAAAGAGCATGAATCTAAAAAGTTTCTATATCTTTAATATGTAGAACTGTCAGGAAGGTATGTCATAGAAATATTGTGTTATTTTCCCAAATTTTATGAAATTTTTAGCATTCATCAACCCTTTAAATTTAGTAATGTTTTCAGATTCTTTTCCTTATTATAAAGTGTTTGTTTTTGTACCTAAATTTGTGCTTATAATTTTGAACTTTTTTTTATTTTGAGAGCCTTGAAGTTTGTAAAAAGCTTCAAGCATCACAGAACTGGAATATGTCTCTTCATCTTCACTCTCTACTGTGGTTCACGAGTTCATTCAAGCCAGACAACAAACAAAATGTCTGGTTAGCAGCTCTCCTTACTCCAGTCAATCTCCTCTGCTCCTACCAGGGTTATGTCCTAAAATACAAATTCATTCATCACCATGGGTACACAGCCATGTCCTTCACAAGGTGCCAGCAACATTCCATAGTCACAGTTGCTGGCCCCAGCTCATCTGATCCAAGCTGCTCGATCCACAGCCTCACATGGAACTACTCATTCCCTGATCTTCACTTTGAAGAAAGATGTTCCGCCTCTCTGTGAAGTAAAAAGTCCATGGGGTCACAAAGATTCAGACACATCTGAGCACCTAAGCACATATACGTCTGTGATTAGTTCTTCAAGGTCACCCTCAAATATCAGCCTCCTCAGTGAAGATATGCTCAAGTTATCCATCATGTACATGCTCTCCAAAACATCTATTTTAATTCAACACTTTTTATTTCACATATCATTTTCTTATTGATATGTATATATCTCCTAATTAGGAAATTTTTTGAAAGCAAGGTCTTTAAATTGTCATAAGTAGAGCATGATACTTTCTTAACTTAGCACTCATTCATTCATTCTCCCATTAATCCATTTATCTTACCTACTATATATGTCAGAGGGCTTCCCTGGTGGCCCAGATGGTAAAGAATCTACCTGTAACACCAGAGACCTGGGTTCAATACCTGGGTTGGGAAGATCCCCTGGAGGAGTACATGTCAATCACTCTAGTATTCTTGCCTGGAGAATCCCCGTGGACAGAGGAGCCTGGTGTGCTATAGTCCATGGGGTCACAAAGATTCAGACACGTCTGAGCACCTAAGCACATATACGTCAGACATTCTTCTGGGCATTAGGGATAAAACTTATACCTGATTCACAATAAACATTATTGGAATGAATGAGTAAATTATCCTCTGATTTTGTCATAAAGACAACTTTACTTAGGTTCCTTTGTGTCATCATCATAGAGCTGACAGAATATTTTATCTTATATTCAAAGGAACAGCTGTGATATAAAATTAGGACTGAACTAGGATCAAAAGACCTGGGCTTGAGTTTCTGGGCTATATTTAATGGCTGGCAATCTTGAGCATGTAAATATCTCTGATAACAAATTTTTTTCTCTTTAAAATGAAGAAAACATTTCATATGTCATTGATATACTCTAAGAATTCAGTGCTACAACGTAGGTGGAAGTGCTTTGTCAATGATTGTTTTACACAAATGTTAAGACATTATTGCTTTCACTTGAAAGGTGTTATTGCTCTTCTGTGTCTGGGAATATCTTTCATTTACACTTTTGACTGTAAATTCCTGTATTTATTATTTACTGCCTACCTAGAATGAAAACCACCAAATATCACTTGCCAAATTAAACTGCAATAACACTCAAGTCTCAGAGATAATAAAATTGAACTGAATCTAAGTGGGAATATGTTTTGCTAAGTCACAGTCCTAAAACAAGTATCAAA
Source organism: Bos mutus (assembly GCF_027580195.1). Classification (NCBI taxonomy): domain Eukaryota; kingdom Metazoa; phylum Chordata; class Mammalia; order Artiodactyla; family Bovidae; genus Bos; species Bos mutus. The sequence goes on from NC_091618.1 coordinate 127,725,968, forward strand.
TGAAATTATAACTCTGGATATGTATGATATTCTGACAGACACACTGAAGTTCATTATTTACCAAATAAAAGGCAGTATTTTCTATTTTACCTCACAATTTTAGAAAGCATAACATATGTTTAATATCTTTTCTCCTTTTCTCTTTAGAACTGTTAGTCTATTTTAGAACAAGGCCTGAGAAGCTGAAGCCACACTGCATGATACCTCTATTCATCTAAGGTAAGGTTGCATCTGCTCCCATTGCCATTTTTGAACACAGTTCTACTCTGTAGTTAACAAGCTATAATCTGGTTTAATAAAGGGGTTTCCCTTGAAATTTGGAATAATTTATAACTTGCTTAATTGACTTGCTGTTTATTGAGAACTAATCTAAAATTTTAGAAAAAGATGTCAACCATGTCTTCTAACCAATAAGAAGTTATTGTATATCATTTTTTAAAGCATGTGCTATGCTGTGCTTAGTTGCTCAGTCATGTCCGACTCTTTGTGGCCCCATGGACTGCAACCTGCCTGGCTCCTCTGTCCATGGGGATTCATATAAGTCAGTTCTTCACAACAGATGGACAAAATATTGGAGTTTCAGCCTCAACATCAGTCCTTAAAATGGATATTCAGGGCTGATTTCCTTTATGATGCATTGGTTGGATCTCCTGGCAGTTCAAGCAATTCTCAAGACTCTTCTCCAACACCATAGTTCAAAAGCATCAATTCTTCAGCACTCAGCTTTTTTTATAGTCCAACACTTACACCAATACTTGACTACTGGAAAAATCATAGCTTTGACTGGACAGATCTCTGTTGGCAAAATAATGTCTCTGCTTTTTAATAGGCTATCTACTTGGTCATAGATTTTCTTCCAAGGAGCAAGCATCTTTGATTTTCATGGCTGCAGTCACCATCTGCAGTGATTTTGGAGCCCAAGAAAATAAAGTCTGACACTGTTTCGCATCTATTTGCCATGAAGTGATGGGACCAAGAATACACAGAACTGTACAAAAAAGATCTTCACGACCCAGATAATCACGATGGTATGGTCATCTAGAGCCAGACATACTGGAATGTGAAGTCAAGTGGGCCTTAGAAAGCATCACTATGAACAAAGCTAGAGGAGGTGATGGAATTCCAGTTGAGCTATTTCAAATCCTGAAAGATGATGCTGTGAAAGTTCTGCACTCAATATGCCAGCAAATTTGGAAAACTCAGCAGTGGCCACAGGACTGGAAAAGGTCAGTTTGCATTCCAACCCCAAAGAAAGACAATGCCAAAGAATGCTCAAACTACCACACAATTGAACTCATCTCACATGCTAGTACAGTAATGCTCAAAATTCTCCAAGCCAGGCTTCAGCAGTACATGAACCGTGAACTTCCAGATGTTCAAGCTGGTTTTAGAAAAGGCAGAGAAGCCAGAGATAAATTGCCAACATCCACTGGATCATCAGAAAAGCAAGAGAGTTCCAGAAAAATATCTATTTCTGCTTTATTGACTATGCAAAAGCCTTTGACTGTGTGGATCACAATAAACTGTGGAAAATTCTGAAAGAGATGGGAATACCAGACCACCTGACCTGCCTCTTGAGAAATCTGTATGCAGGTCAGGAAGCAACAGTTAGAACTGGACATGGAACAACAGACTGGTTCCAGATAGGAAAGGAGTACGTCAAGGCTGTATATTGTAACCCTGCTTATTTAACCAATATGCAGAGTACATCATGAGAAACGCTGGACTGGAAGAAACACAAGCTGGAATCAAGATTGCCAGGAGAAATATCAATAACCTCAGATATGCAGATGACACCACCCTTATGGCAGAAAGTGAAGACGAACTCAAAAGCCTCTTGATGAAAGTGAAAGTGGAGAGTGAAAAAGTTGGCTTAAAGCTCAACATTCAGAAAACAAAGATCATGGCATCCAGTCCCATCTCTTCATGGGAAATAGATGGGGAAAGAGTGGAAACAGTGTCAGACTTTATTATTCTGGGCTTCAAAATCACTGCAGATGGTCACTGCAGCCACGAAATCAAAAGACGCCTACTCCTTGGAAGGAAAGTTATGACCAACCCAGATAGCATGTTGAAAAGCAGAGACATTACTTTGCCAACAAAGGTCTGTCTAGTCAAGGTTATGGTTTTTCCAGTGGTCATGTATGGATATGAGAGTTGGACTGTGAAGAAGGCTGAGCACCGAAGAATTGATGCTTTTGAACTGTGGTGTTGGAGAAGACTCTTGAGAGTCCTTTGGACTGCAAGGAGATCCAACCAGTCCATTGTGAAGGAGAATGATGCTAAAGCTGAAACTCCAGTACTTTGGCCACCTCATGCAAAGAGTTGGCTCATTGGAAAAGACTCTGATGCTGGGAGGAATTGGGGGCAGGAGGAGAAGGGGGCGACAGAGGATGAGATGGCTGGATGGCATCACTGACTCGATGGACGTGAGTCTGAGTGAACTCCGGGAGTTGGTGACGGACAGGGAGGCCTGGTGTGCTACGATTCATGGGGTCACAAAGACTTTGACATGACTGAGCGACTGAACTGACCTGAACTGATGGGACCAGATGCCATAACCTTAGTTTTCTGAATATTGAGCTTTAAGCCAACTTCTTCACTCTCCTCTTTCACTTTCATCAAAAGGTTCTTCAGTTCTTCTTCACTTTCTGCCATAAGGGTGGTGTCATCTGCGTATCTGAGGTTATTGATATTTCTCCCAGTAATCTTGATTCCAGTTTGTGCTTCAACCAGCCCAATATTTCTCATGATGCATTATGCATATAAGTTAAATAAGCAGGGTAACAATATGTAGCCTTGATGTATTCATTTCCATATTGGAACCAGTCTGTTGTTCTATATCCAGTTCTAACTGTTGTTTCTTGACCTGCATACAGATTTCTCAGGAGGCAAGTCAGGTGGTCTGGTCTTGCCATCACTTTAAGAATTCTCCACAGTTTGTTGTGATCCACAGTCAAAGGCTTTGGCATAGTCAATAAAGTAGAAGTAGATGTTTTTCTGGAACTGTCTTGCTGTTTTGAAGATCCAACAGATGTTGGCAGTTTGATCTCTAGTTCCTCTCCCTTTTCTAAATCCACCTTGAACATCTGGAAGTTCACAGTTCATGTACTGTTGATGCCTGGTTTAGAGAATGTTGAGCATTAATTTACTAGCATGTAAGATGAGTACAATTATGGAGTATTTGAGCATTCAATGGGATTGCCTTTCTTTGGTACTGGAATGAAATCTGACCCTTTTCAGACCTGTGGACACTGCTGTGTTTTCCAAAATTGCTGGCATATTGAGTGAAGCACTTTCACAGCATCATCTTTTAGGAACTGAAATAGCTCAACTGGAATTCCATCACCTCCACTAGCTTTGCTCATAGTGATGCTTCCTAAGGCCCACTTGACTTCACATTCCAGGATGTCTGGCTCTAGGTGAGTGATCACACCATCCTGGTTATCTGGGTCATTAAAATCTTTTTTTGTGTAGTTCTTCTGAGTATTCTTGCCACCTCTTCTTAATATCTTCTGCTTCTGTTAGGTCCATACCATTTCTGTCCTTTATTGCTCCCATCTTTACACGAAATGTTCCCTTGGTATCTCTAATTTTCTTGAAGAGATCCCTAGTCCTTCCCATTCTATTGTTTTCCTTTATTTCTTTGCATTAATCACTGAGGAAGGCTTTCTTATCTCTCCTTGCTATTCTTTGGAACTCTGCATTCAGATGCTTATATCTTTCCTTTTCTCCTTTGCTTTTCACTTCTCTTCTGTTCACAGCTATTTCTAAGGCTTCCTCAGGCAACCATTTTGCCTTGTTGCATTTCTTTTGCTTGGGGATGGTCTTGATCACTGCCTTTTGTACAATGTCATGAACCTCCATCCATAGTTCTTCAGGAACTCTATCACATCTAATCCCTTGAATGTATTTCTCACTTCCATTGTATTATCATAAGGGATTTGATTTGGGTCATACCTGAATGGTCTAGTGGTTTTCCCCACTTTCTTCAATTTGAGTCTGAATTTGGCAATAGGAATTCATGATCTGAGCCACAGTCAGCTCCCAGTCTTGTTTTTGCTGACTGTATAGAGCTTCTCCATCTTTGGCTACTAAGAATAAAATCAATCTGATCTAGGTGTTGACCATCTGGTGATGTCTGTATAGCGTCTTCTCTTGTGTTGTTGGAAGAGGGTGTAGTGCGTTCTTTTGACAAAACTTGTTAGTCTTTGACCTGCTTCATTTTGTGTTCCAAGGGCAAATTTGCCTGTTACTCCAGGTATCTCTTGACTTCCTACTTTTTCATTCCAGTCCCCTATAATGAAAAGGACATCTTTTTGGGGTGTTAGTTCTAGAAGGTCTTGTAGGTCTTCATAGAACTGTTAATCTCTTTAGATTCTAATAAATAACTGTTGGACCAGAAGACAGTTCCAAGGAAATAAAGCATATTCAGAAGATGGGGAAATTTTCTGTAATCTTGTGATGCATAATACAGCATATTCAGGGGCACTAAGGTCAACTCAGCAGTCCTTAAGATCAGTTCACTCTGAATCTATCTCCTGGCATGCTTGCTAAGTCACTTCAGTTGTGTCCAACACTATGTGATCTTGTGAACTGTAGCCCACCAGGCTCCTCTGTCCATGGGATTCTCCAAGCAAGAATACTAGAGTTGATTGCCATGGCCTCCCCCAGGGGATCTTCCCCACCCAGTAACTGAACCAGTCTCTGTTATGTCTCCTGCGTTGGAAGGTGGGTTCTTTACCACTAGTGCCACCTGGGAAACCCATGGACTGTAGGCCGCCAGGCACCTCTGTCCATGGAATTCTCCATGCAAGAATACAAGGTAGCGTTCTCTTCTCTAGTGAATCTTCCCAACCCAGGGACTGAACCCATGTATCTCACATTACAGGCAGATTCTTTACTGTCTCAGCCACCAGGAAAGCAGCATAATCTGACAGTATCATCTACATCCCCAGTGGTGTACTCTATGCTTTGGCTCTATTCAAAAGCAGACAATTTTAGTCTTTCCTCTCCAGAAGTGGTGTACATGCATACATGCTGGCTGTCATGATCCTTGACTTCGTGACAGCCAGGTATGACCACACCTCCCCATATGGCCAATAAGATATAAGTGGATCTTCCTGGAGAGTAGTGTAGGTGGTCTGGGCTCTAGAAAAGTTTTTAATAGAGACAGCCTTGGCTAACATACCTCTTCAGTTGCTTGCTATTTTTCCTTTCATCGTTTCATCTCTTTCTACCTGGATAATGGATATAAAGATTAAAGACACAACAGCTGTTTTTAGACTAAGGATGGTAGTGACATATTAAACATGGAAGAGCAGGAAGATAGGAGGAGATTTGACCCTTGTTGTTATCTTTGATCCATCATGTGAGCCATAGAAAACCTATCTCAGGCAATTGGTTATGTACAGTGAATAATATCCTAGGTATTTAAGCCCCTGTGCATCTGGTGGGCTATTGCTTACAACCAGATGTACTCCTGTTATAACAAAAGGTTGAATCTCCCTGGAAGATTCATTGATCTATACAGGTCTTTCTCCATTTTTTACCCATAACAGCTTCAGTATTAATAGATATTCCTACCAAATTCCAAGAGAAAGAAGCCCTCTGTATTCCAGGACCCACTCTTTTTCCTGGGACTTTTAGGTGGCAGGTGGAGGTTTATGTCTGGTTACACTTTCCCACCTTAGAGTGGCAGATTTGGCCTTTTCTAAACAATGTAAATGTTCATACTATGTCACCAGTTAGTGAAATATTAAGAAATAAATATAAGATTTAAATGGACTTGTTTGATTGCTATTATATAGTGAAGAGATTTTAAGCTATTTCATCACAATATGGAGAAATTCAATTTTCCACATCTTTAATTCTTATTATCTTGGCTTATTTAAAATCAGGTAACAACTGTTCCATACATCAGTGTCACTGGGACGACCCAGAGGGATGGTATGGGGAGGGAGGAGGGAGGAGGGTTCAGGATGGGGAGCACATGTATACCTGTGATGGATTCATTTTGATATTTGGCAAAACTAATACAATTATGTAAAGTTTAAAAATAAAATAAAATTAAAAAAATAATAATAAAATCAGGTAACAACTATATTCAGAATTAATTTGATTTTATAAGTCAATGTAGTATAAAATTATTCTTAAAAGTTGACTTTGCCTTCCTTTTATAATCAATCTAATATCAAGTATGATTAGAGTCTAAAAATGACATGACATTTTCAGAAATAAATTATAATTTCCATGTAGAGGAAAATAGTTTCTAGGTCATGTAATAATTACATAAAGTTTGTTTTGTTTATTTTTAATTTTTAAAAAACCATGTATCATAAGGAAATTTTGTAATCATTTTTTTCTCTGTCAGGTATTTTTAAAAATGTGTATGTCCCCTTAGTCATTCAGTCAGAGTGATTCTGACATTAATCAATTTATTTTTGAGGTACTGCCATGGCTTTCTTTAATTTTCATTTATCTTTACTATTTATATACACTAATGAGCATGGAATTATATAGATATTGAACTAGTTGATTTTCTTTTTTAAATGTAAGTATAGTTGACTTACAATATGATATTAGTTCCAACTGCACAGCATAGTTTTTTTTTTTTTTTTTTTAGATTTTATAGATCACATCCCCCATTTAATTATTAGAAAATTTTGGCTATGTTTCCTGTGACAGACATTATGTTCTTATGACATTTATTTTATACCTGAAAGTTTGTACCTCTCAATCCTCTTTATTTGCTTCTCTCCCCACTCCTCTCTCTTCTGGTAACCACTAGTTTGTTCATTATATCTATGAATCTGGTCCTGTTTTATATGTTTTATTTTTTAGATTCCACAAGTAAATGAAAATATAGAATTTGTTTTTCTCTGTCTGACTTACTTCAGTAAACATAATACCCTCCAGTTCTGCTCACATTGTTGAAAATGACAAATTTCCACTATTTTTATGGCTGAGTAGTATTTTATTATGCACATATACCACATCTTGCCAGGAGAAATATCAATAACCTCAGATATGCAGATGACACCACCCTTATGGCAGAAAGTGAAGAGAAACTCAAAAGCCTCTTGATGAAGGTGAAAGAGGAGAGTGAAAAAGTTGGCTTAAAGCTCAACATTCAGAAAATGAAGATCATGGCATCTGGTCCCATCACTTCATGGGAAATAGATGGGGAAACAGTGGAAACAGTGTCAGACTTTATTTTTGGGGGCTCCAAAATCACTGCAGATGGTGATTGCAGCCATGAAATTAAAAGACGCTTACTCCTTGGAAGAAAAGTTATGACCAAGCTAGACAGCATATTCAAAAGCAGAGACATTACTTTGCCAACAAAGGTCCATCTAGTCAAGGCTATGGTTTTTCCAGTGGTCCTGTATGGATGCGAGAGTTGGACTGTGAAGAAAGCTGAGCGCCGAAGAATTAATGTTTTTGAACTGTGGTGTTGGAGAAAAGTCTTGAGAGTGCCCTGGACTGCAAGGAGATCCAACCAGTCCATTCTGAAGGAGATCAGCCCTGGGATTTCTTTGGAAGGAATGATGCTGAAGCTGAAACTCCAGTACTTTGGCCACCTGATGCGAAGAGTTGACTCACTGGAAAAGACTCTGATGCTGGGAGGGATTGGGGGCAGGAGGAGAAGGGGACGACAGAGGATGAGATGGCTGGATGGCGTCACCGACTCAATGGAAGTGAGTTTGAGTGAACTCTGGGAGATGGTGATGGACAGGGAGGCCTGGCATGCTGCGATTCATGGCGTCGCAAAGAGTCAGACACGATTGAGCGACAAAACTGAACTGAACCGAACTGGGCTTCCCAGATGGCTCAGTAGTAAAGAATTCCCCTGCCAACACGGGAGATGCAGGAGACAATTTCTATCACTGGGTCAGGAAGATCCTCTGGAAAAGGGAATGGCAACCCACTCCAGTATTCTTGCCTGGAAAATCCCACGGACAGAGGACCCTGGCAGGCTACAATCCATAGCATTGCAAAGACTCAGACATGATTGAGTAACTGATCATATATACCACATCTTATATTTCCATTCATCTATGGATATATCGATGGGCACTTAGGTTGCTTCCATATCTTGGCTTTTGTAAATGATGCTGCCATAAACATAGGGCTGCAAATATCTTTTGAGAAGAGTATATTCAGATCTATTTCCAGAAGTGAAATTGCCGAATCATATAGTACTTCTATTTTTAATTTTCTAAGGCTCCTTCATACTATTGTCCATAGTAATTGTACCAGTTTATAATCTTGTCAACAGTGTACCAGGGTTCCCTTTTTCAACATCCTCATCTTAATTTGTATCACTTGTCTTTTTATGATGGCCATTCTAATAGGCATGAAGTAATATCTCATTGCAATTTTGATTTGTATGTCCCTCTCGATTAATATGTTGAACATCTTTTCATGTTCCTATTGGCCATCTGTATATCTTATTTGGAAAAATGCTATGCAGGTTTTCTGCCCATTTTCTAATTGGGTTATTTGTTTTGTTGATATTAAGTTATATGAGTTCTTCGTATGCTTTGGTTACTAATCTCTTTAACAGACATATCGTTATAAATAATTTTGACTCAGTAAACTGCCTTTTTGTTTTCTTGATAGTTTCCTTCATTGTGCAAAAGCTTTTATATTTCATTAAGTCCTGTTGGTTTCTTTTTGCCTTTGTTCCCCTTGCCTGAAAAGACAGACCCCCCCCCAAAAAAAAGGTTGCTAAGACCAATGTCAAACAACATAAAGCTTACATTTTCTTCTAGGAGTTTTATGATTTTCAGTCTTACATTTAGATCGTTAATCCATTTTGAGTTTATTTTTGTGCATGGTGAGAGAAAATATTCTTATCTCATTGTTTCATGTGAAGATGTACAGCTTTCCAAGCGCCATTTGTAAAAGAGACTATCTTTTCTCCATTGGATATTCTTGCCTCCTTTGTTGTATATTAATTGAGCAAATGTGAATGGGTTAATTCTGAACTCTATACTGTGTTCCATTGATCTGTGTGTCTCTTTCAATGCCCATATCTTATTCTTTTGATTACTGTAGATTTGCAGTATAGTTGGAAGTCAGGGAGTGTGACTGATTTTTAATATTAGTAGCTCCAAATTTCCCTTTTATGTTGAAACAGGCTAAATTTTGTGTTCAGTTCACTTCAGTCACTCAGTCGTGTCCTACTCTATGACCTCATGAACTGCAGCACACCAGACCTCCCTGTCCATTACCAACGGCTGGATTCTACACAAATCCGTGTCCATTGAGTCTGTAAAGCCATCCAACCATCTCATCCTCTGTCGGCACCTTCTCCTTCTAACCCCAAATTTCCCAGCATCAGGGTTTTTTAAATGAGTCAGCTCTTTCCATCAGGCGGCCAAAGTATTGCAGTTTCAGCTTCAACATCAGTCCTTCCAATGAACACCCAAGACTAATTTCCTTTAGGATGGACTGGTTGGATCTCCTTGCAGTCCAAGGGACTCTCAAGACTCTTCTCTAACACCACAGTTAAAAAGGATCAATTCTTCAGCACTCAGATTTCTTTATACTCCAACACTCACATCCATACATGACTACTGGGACAAACCATAGCCTTGACTAGATGGACATTTGTTGATAAAGTAATGTCTCTGCTTTTTAATATGCTGTCTATGTTTGTCATAATTTTCCTTCCAAGGAGTAAGCATCTTTTGAATTTCATGGCTGCAATCACCATCTGCAGTGATTTTGGAGCCCCCCAAAATAAAGTCAGCCACTGTTTCCACTGTTTCCCCATCTATTTACCATGAAGTGATGGTACCAGATGCCATGATCTTAGTTTTCTGAATGTTGAGCTTTAAGCCAACCTTTTCATTCTACTCTTTTACTTTCATCAAGAGGCCCTTTAGTTCTTCATCACTTTCTGCCGTAAGGATGGTGTCATCTGCATATCTGAGGTTATTGATGTTTCTCCCGGGAATCCTGAGTCCAGCTTGTGCTTAATCCAGCCCACCGTTTCTCATGATGTACTCTGCATATAAGTTAAATAAGCAGGGTGACAATATACAGCCTTGATCTACTCCTTTTCCTATTTGGAACCATTCTGTTGTTCCATGTCCAGTTCTTACTGTTGCTTCCTGACCTGCATACAGGTTTATCAAGAGGCAGCTCAGGTAGTCTGGTATTCCCATCTCTTTCAGAATTTTCCACAGTTTATTGTGATCCACACAGTCAAAGGCTTTGGCATAGTCAATAAAGCAGAAATGATGTTTTTTTGGAACGCTCTAGTTTTTTCAGTGATCCAGTGGATGTTGGCAATTTGATATCTGGTTCTTCTGCCTTTTCTAAAACCAGCTTGAGCATCTGGAAGTTCACAGTTCATGTATTGCTGAAACCTGGCTTGGAGAATTTTGAGCATTAATTTACTAGCTCATGAGATGAGTGCAATTGTGCAGTAGTTGAGCATTCTTTGGCATTGCCTTTCTTTGGGACTGGAATGAAAACTGACCTTTTCCAGTCCTGTGGCCACTGCTGAGTTTTCCAAATTTGCTGACATATTGAATGCAGCACTTTCACAGCATCATCTTTTAGGATTTGAAATAGCTCAACTGGAATTCCATCACCTCCACTAGCTTTGTTCATAGTGATGCTTCCTATGGCCCACTTGCCTTCACATTCCAGGATGTCTGGCTCTAGGTGAGTGTGAGTGATCACACCATCATGATTATCTGGGTCATTAAGATCTTTTTTGTATAATTCTTTTGTATTCTTGCCATCTCTTAATATCTGCTTCTGTTAGGACCATACCATCCTGTCCTTTATTGAGCCCATCTTTGCATGAAATGTTCCCTTGGTATCTCTAATTTTCTTGAAGAGATCTCTAGTATTTCCCATTCTATTGTTTTTTTCTATTTCTCTACATTGATCATTGAGGAAGGCTTTCTTATCTCTCCTTGCCATTCTTTGGAACTCTGCATTCAAATAAGTATATGTTTCCTTTTCTCCTTTGCTTTTGGCTTCTCTTCATTTCACAGCTATTTGTAAGGCCTCCTCAGACAGCCATATTGCTTTTTTGCATTTCTTCTTTCGGGGTTGGTCTTGATCCCTGTATCCTATACAATGTCATGAACCTCTATCCATAGTTCATCAGGCCCTCTATCTATCAGATCTAGTCCCTTAAATCTATTTCTCACTTCCACTATATAGTCATAAGGGATTTGATTTAGATCATACCTGAATGGTCTGGTGGTTTTCCCCACTTTCTCAATTTTGTGTCCCTTCCCATTATTCATTTGTTGAAATTCTAAACCTCCAGTGAGATGGTATTAGGAGGTGGGCCTTTGGCAGGTAATTAGGTCATGAGGGAAACATTCTCATGAATAGGATTAGTGGCCTTATAAAAGAGATCCAGAGAGCATGCTAGTGCTTTCCCCAGTTATGTGGTTACACAATGAAAAGTCCAGAGTCTGCATATCAGAAAAAGGAGTTCACCAGAACCAACAATGCTAACACCTTGATATTCCCAGCTCCAAAACCATGAAAAATATATTTCTGTTGTTTATAAGCCACCACTGAATGGTACTCTGTTATACCAGCCTGAACTAAGGTACCTATAAAATTAAAATGACCTATAATGAACTCCTTACCTCTCAGCATTCTCAAAATAAGAGTATATGACTAGCTCCATAGGAAGAAAATCACATGGCATTTACCCAAGTGTATGATATGGCCTGAATTTATATAACTCACCTTTCTCTATGACTGATCTTAACATCTAAACTACTACTCCAGAAACAAAATCGCAATACATTTTATGTCATTTCCTCTTCCCACTTCTAAACACTTTATCTCTGTATAGGCTTTACTGGTTATATGAATTCACAGATTTATATGGAAACTTGCATTTTTGCTCTTATCTTATTTTCCAAGTAGTCTATCAAATTCCTGCTTACCTCCCAAAGCCAACTCAATTGCCACAGGGTTAATTTAATGTACATATATAAAAAGAGAAATATTCATTGCTTCAGTAACCTTTTAAAACCTTTCTGAGTGTATCATTTACCCATTGTAATGGGATAATGCCTTTACATTTGTTGTTGTTCAGTTGCTAAGTTGTGTTGGATTCTTCAGGACCCCATGGACTGCAGCACACCAGGCCTTTCCGTCCTTCAGTGTCTCCCAGACTTTGCTCAGTGTGTTTGAATGTCTATTGCCTAATTAAATGATGATGTTCCTGCTCACTTCAGAAATTTATCTGGTAAAACAAAAGGTTTTCAGTAAATGTATTTTGATTGAATTTGATATAATAGATGTGACAGCTGTAAATAAGTTTTCTGCTTCCTTTATAATGCTACAGGAGTGCTGATAGTACTCAGAACATATTTAGCAAATGCTGAAAATACAGAAGATGAGGCAAGATAATATATGGCCTTAAAAATGCCTAGGCATTAGTCTTTCTTTTTCATAAGAGTACATTCTTCCTTAATTTTCCTACTATTTACAACTAAAATCTTGGACAAAATAAATATCTGAGGAATCTGAAAGCAGGGAAAAGAACTAGCTAGGGATTTTGTGACTTGAGGAATATCACCTAGAAGTGAATTCTAAATGTTTTGTTTGTTTTTGACCGCAATATATCCTAAGCTGGGTACTAGCGAAGCCTATTAACTGGAAATGCCAATGGTAACATACTAAAAAAAAAAAAAAAAAGATGTGAGTAAGAATAGTCTCCCTACACAGAGACTGGGAAAAGTTATCTCCTGCAAGACAACTGTTTTGACCTTCCTCCAGATCTATAATAACAAAATAAAAGGTATGCCTCACTGCTTCACTATAGTTTGCTCTGGAGACTGTGGACAGAATGCTGTCTTCCCTCCTGGCCCTATACTTATGAGGGAACATCCCCTCCTCCCCCCACCATGCACTAGAGAGGCCATGTGTCAGAGCCCTATCCATCATCCCCACACTGCACCAGCGTGAGCACAGGCACATCCCCCTAGCCGCACACTGAACACTGTGCTATGGAAACTGTGGAGTTAGCTATGAGGATAATCCCAATTTTATGCTAAGTGAGCATCAGCAAAGAAGAAGCACTCTTTTACCTGTCTATCACGTACTGTGGAGACTGTACAATGGATTCTTGTTTACTATACTAAGCTTGTTCTAACTGAATGACAGCAAAAATGAAGCACTTAACCTCCACCCAATTAAAATATGAAAGGTATGCTTAGCAGTAGAAGGGTGCTTCAGAAAAGCATTCCATGTATAAAACCTAGGCAGACTCTAGAGAGGCCTATGCTTCAGAATGGTCATTCTGCACACACACATTCATGCACATGAACAGAGCAGACCAGAAAAGCACTGCAAAGGTTTTGAATTCTCAAAATCTAAACTCCAACACCCCAAAGTGGGCCATGACATGCATTATGAACTTTAGCAGGTAGATCACCAACTAAAATATAAGATACAAGCATAGCTAGTTTTATAATATAAGACAATATTTCTGGAATATATTCCATAATTATTCACCATAATAAGAACCAGACACATCAGTCTAAATAAGAAAAGAAAATCAGCAGATAGCAAAACCAAGATATATCAAAGTTGTAATTACCTGGCAATGGTTATAAAATAGATACCATAAAAAATACTCTGAAAAGGTATTAGAAACTCTTGAGTCAAATGAAAACAGAAATTTTGAAAGAAATAGAAGATATAAAGAAAAACTCAAGTTTTAGAACTGAAAAATATGGTAATCAAAATCAAAAGATAGGTTAAATAGCAGAACAAATATGACAGAGGAAGTAATGAGTTAACTGGAAGACAGAGCAAGACATTATACAGTTTGAACAACAAGAAAAGAAAATCCTCAAAAACCATAAACTATCAAAATGTCCAACATAAAACAGAAAACTTGAATAGTCTTTAACAAACTTGGATTTCTAGATAAAATCTTCTGAAACAAATATATATATCAACATATAGATATATATAGATACCTACATATATATGTCAACCATCTCCCAATATATACTGATATATATATATCAACATATAGATATAGATAGGTATAGATATAAATAGATATATCAACAATCTCCCTCATGAAGAACTTCCCTGGTGGCTCAGACAGTCAAGAATCTGCCTGCAAAACAGGAGAACCCAAGTTTAGTCCCTGGGTCTGGTTTGATCCCTGGGTCAGGAAGATCCCTTAGAGAAGGTAATGGCTACCTACTCTGGTATTCTTGCCTGGAGAATTTCAGGGACAGAAGAGCCTGGTGGACTATAGTCCACGGGGTCACGAAGAGTTGCATACTACTGAGCAACTTTTTCTTTTTCCCTCATGAAAATATATGCAAAAATCTCCAATAAAATATTAGCAAATAGAATCTAGAAATATACGAAAAGAATTATGCACTATGATCAAGTGGGTTGATTCCAGGAAAGCAAAGCTGATTCGGTATTTGAAAGTCAATGTAACTCACCATATTAGCAACATAAAAATGAAAAGATACTTGCCAAAATGCAATATCCACTCATGTAAAAACTATCAGCAAACTTAGATAGAATTTTATCAATTTAGTAAAAAATATCTATGTATAGTTAACATCACACTTATTTATCCGAGACTAAATGCTTTCCACCAAAAACTAAGAATTAAGCAAAGATATTATATACTGTCACTCCTTTCCAATATAACACTGGAAGTCTAAAAAGGAAACAAGGCCAAAAAAGGAAATTAAAGACATATGGATTGGAAAAGGAAGAAATATAATTGTCCCTATTCCTGGATGGTATGATTCTCTACATAGAAAATCCCAAAGACTCCATTAAGAAAAATTTTCTAGACCTAATATGTAAGCATAGCTAGTTCAAATGATATAAGACCATGATACAAAAATCAAACATATTTCAGTATGTGTGTGTGTGTGTGTGTAATGAACAATTTGCAAATAAATAGAGGAAAACAATAGAATGGGAAAGACTAGAGATCTCTTCAACAAAATTAGAGATACCAAGGGAACATTTCACGCAAAGATGGGCTCAAAGATGGACAGAAATGGTATGGACCTAACAGAAGCAGAAGATATTAAGAAGAGGTGGCAAGAATACACAGAAGAACTGTACAAAAAAAGATCTTCATGACCCAGATAATCACAATGGTGTGATCACTCACCTACAGCCAGACATCCTGGAATGTGAAGTCAAGTGGACCTTAGGAAGCATCACTATGAACAAAGCTAGTGGAAGTGATGGAATTCCAGTTAAGCTATTTCAAATCCTGAAAGATGATGCTGTGAAAGTGCTGTACTCAATATGCCAGCAAATTTGGAAAACTCAGCAGTGGCCACAGGACTGGAAAAGGTCAGTTTGCATTCCAATCCCAAAGAAAGGCAATGCCAAAGAATGCTCAAACTACCGCTCAATTACACTCATCTCACATGCTAGTAAAGTAATGCTCAAAATTCTCCAAGCCAGGCTTCAACAGTACATGCACAGTGAATTTCCAGATGTTGAAGCAGGTTTTAGAAAAGGCAGAGAAACGAGAGATCAAATTGCCAACATCCATTGCATCATCAAAAAAGCAAGAGAGTTCCAGAAAAACATCATTTCTGCTTTACTGATTATGCCAAAGCCTTTGACTTTGTGGATCACAATAAACTGTGGAAGATTCTGAAAGAAATGGGAATACCAGACCACCTGACCTGCCTCTTGAGAAACCTGTATGCAGATCAGGAAGCACCAGTTAGAACTAGACATGGAACAACGACTGGTTCCAAATCAGGAAAGGAGTAGGTCAAGGCTGTATATTGTCACCCTGCTTATTTAACTTATAGGCGAGAACATCATGAGAAATGCTGGACTGGAAGAAACACAAGCTGGAATCAAGATTGCCAGGAGAAATATCAATAACCTCAGATATGCAGATGACACCACCCTTATTGCAGAAAGTGAAGAAGAACTAAAGAGCCTCTTGATGAAAGTGAAACAGGAATGTGAAAAAGCTGGTTTAAAACAGAATCAGAAAACAAAATCATGGCATCTGGTCGCATCACTTTATCGCATCACTTTATGGGGAGACAGTGGAAACAGTGAAAGACTATTTTGGGGGGCTCCAAAATCACTGCAGATGGTGACTGCAGCCATGAAATTCAAAGAATTTGCTCCTTGGAAGAAAAGTTATGACCAACCTAGACAGCATATTAAAAAGCCCTTTGCTAACAAAGATTCATCTAGTCAAGGCTATGGTTTTTCGATATACTCTCACATATGTATATATATAAGAGTTGGACTATTAAGAAAGCTGAGTGCCAAAAAATTGATGCTTTTGAACTGTGGTGTTGGAAACGACTCTTGAGAGCCCCTTGGACAGCAAGGAGATCCAACCAGTCCATCCTAAAGGATATCAGTCCTGAATATTCATTGGTAGGACTGATGTTGAAGCTGAAACTCAAATACTTTGACCACCTTATACAAAGAACTGACTCTTTGGAAAAGACCCTGATGCTGGGAAACATTGAAGGCGGGAGGAGAAGGGGAGGACAGAGGATGAGATGGTTGGATGGCAGCACTGACTTAATAGACATGAGTTTAAGTAAGCTCCAGGAGTTGGTGATGGATAGGGAGGCCTGGCGTGCTGCAATCCCTGGGGTCACAAAAGGTCATACATGACTGAGCAACTGAACCAAATTGAACTGAATGAACAATTTGAATTTAAAGTGTAAAAATTACTATGACAATACCTTCCCAAAATGAAGCACTGAAGTATAAATCTTCTAAATACAGCTAAAATAATCTTGAAAATGAAGAATAAAATTATAAAAATTACTTTAGCATATTTTAAGACTTTCTACGTACTTTACAGTAAGTATAACAGGGGTATGGGTAGAGCAACTGACACTAATACCAGTCGAGCAGGACAGAATCCATTAATCGACTCTCACAAGTATGGCCAGCTTATTTTTGACAAAGAGGCAAAAGCAGTTCAATGGAGCTAAGATAGTTTTTCCAACAAATGGAATAATTGGACACTGCTAGGTAGAATATAAGCCTCAACTTAAACATCAAAACCTATACAAAAAATTAACTCAAAATGGATTACCGATATAAATATAAAACCTGCTGCTGCTGCTGCTGCTGCTAAGTCGCTTTAGTCGTGTCCAACTCTGTGCGACCCCATAGACGGCAGCCCAACAGGCTCCCCTGTCCCTGGGATTCTCCAGGCAAGAATACTGGAGTGGGTTGCCATTTCCTTCTCCAATGCATGAAAGTGAAAAGTGAAAAGGAAGTCGCTCAGGCGTGTCCGACTCTGAGCGACCCCATGGACTGCAGCCTACCAGGCTCCTCCATCCATGGGATTTGCCAGGCAAGAGTACTGGAGTGGGATGCCATCGCCTTCTCTGAATATAAAACCTAAATCTATACAATTTTCAGAATAAAACAGGAGGAAATGCTATTTTTCTATTTTGGGTTAGACAATGAGTTCTTAGAAAAGGCAATGACTATATGATTCACACACAAAAAATGAATCTATGATTCACACATAGAAAATATTGATTAATTAAACTTTATTAAAATTAAAACACTTTTGCTCTACAGAAGACGGTTAAGAGGTTGAAAAGACAGTCTAAAGCCAGGAGGAAATTGTGCATTCTGCTTATGTTATGCAGCGCCTGTGTCTGGAGTATATAAAAAACTCTCTAAACTCAACCAGTAAAACAGAATTTAATTGAAGAATGGGCAAAATTTTGGAATAGACACTTCATCAAAGAGAATATATGAATGGCAAAAGAAATCACATGAAAAGAAATATATTAGCCATTAAAGAAATATAAGTTAAAACCATGATGAGACATCACTTTGAATGCTTTAGAATGGCTAAATAAATAAAAACAAGAACAGAATCATGATTGCCAGGGTTAGGATTGGTAGGGAGGGTGTGACAAGGAAGAGAGAGCACAGAAGAATTTCTTTGAGATTATGGAACCCTTCAGTACTCAATTTGTGATGGCAGCTATATGAATCCGTATATGTGATTGTTCATACAACTAAACCTAAAAAATTACATGTAAAAATGTGAAATTCAGTAATTCTTGATTTTGATGTTGGCATGGGTCAGGAAGATCCACTGGAGAAGGGATAGGCTACCCACTCCAGTATTCTTGGGCTTCCCTTGTGGCTCAACTGGTAAACAATCCGCCTGCAATGCAGGAGGCCTGGGTTTGATCCCTGGGTTGGGAAGATCCCCTGGAGAAGGGAAAGGCTAGTCCAGTATTCTGGCCAGAGAATTCCAAGGGGTCGCATAGAGTGGGACACAACTGAGCAACTTTCACTTCCCTTGAAATTTTATGAGATGTTATCTTTAGGGGAACCTGGCTGGAGAGTGCACAGGAGCTGTCTGTATATTCCTGCAGCTTTTGTATGCATCTAAGAATTATTTCAAAATAAAAGTTTAAAATATTGACTCAGTATAGAAAATAAATTGGTATTTGGTGTGAATTCCTAACTCTGAAGTCTTTTTCTGCTCCTACCCTGTGTCGTCTGTTGCCTAACAACCTCATTCCTTATTGAGAAGCATTACAAATGGAAAAGTGCGCTGAATTACTTCCCACTGACTGTGAAGCAATCACATTATTGCTTGGCAACCAGCCCAGGGTGATGGACTAGCAGCTACTGAGAAAAAAGCTCAAGCGGAGCTTTTATTTGAAATTTGCCCCAAAACAGAAGGATGTTCATCAACTCAGGATGGGATCATACATCATTTGACAGACTCTAAGTATGTAAATAATTTTGCTGAAGTTAATACATGAGATTTGTTGTCAAGCTTCCAGGAAAAGTATTAAAACAATAATACTCTGGAGCATTTGATTCGTATTTAATCAACATAGTATAAACAGGTCAAATTTAAACAAGCACTATAATATCATTTGCTAAGCAAGCAACTGTTTTATTTCAACCAAGAAACTGATAATATTTGGTAGGAGTATATTCTAACCATGATAAGTAAAACTCTTGAATATTGTCATATAAATAAAGCAAATGAAAGATATAAAATGTCACATTTAATAAAGTAGTGTTTCCTTCTAATTTAGTAAACCTAAAGCAGATGGTTTCATATTCCTGCAAATTCTAGATTAATCTGTTTATGTTCCCATCAAATTAACTTCTCTATTAACTTTTTATATTCAAAAATTTCCAAAATTTGAGTTGTGACACAATTTTTTAGAATAAGCAGCACCTGGGAAGAATGATGAAAATAAACTTATTTCTGTCAAGGACTTAGAATTCACATGTAGAAAAGTGACAATATTAATTAATTAATTGCCTGAGTCCCATTTACCTAGAAAACAGCGATTGTTAAGAAATCTCTGCCCACTTCCGTGTTTTGAAACCTTCCCGGCATTTTATATTCCAGGATAGTTTACCATAAAGAACCACATTTCCCCACAAGAACTGACAATATTCACTGTCTAGTCTTTTACTGACTCCCATAAGATTTGCAGATGACTCATGGATATTTCTGATAAGACTAAATGCAAACCCTCTGAATTCTTATTCTTTGCCTCAAGAATTTAGGTATATTAGAACTGTTTGTCCCTCTCTGAAGAGCTAGACACAGAGGTAAACGTTCGCCATTCTGCTGACAGAGATTTCCCCTAATTGCAAAATGATTAGAAATCTAAATCACTCCACCTGTAAATTACCTTCTTCCTGTAAAAGTCTAAGCCAAAATCACTATTCCACAACATTCTGTAATCTTCATATCTGTAATGCTCTTCCTCTTGAATTCAGTTCAGTTCAGTTTAGTCACTCAATCGTGTCCAACTCTTTGCAACCCCATGAATCGCAGAATGCCAGGCCTTCCTGTCCATCACCAACTCCCAGAGTCCACCCAAACCCATGTCCATCGAGTCAGTGATGCCATCCAGCCATCTCGTCCTCTGTTGTTCCCTTCTCCTCCTGCCCCCAATCCCTCCCAATGTCAGGGTCTTTTCCAATGAGTCATCTCTTTGCATGAGATGGCCAAAGTACTGCAGTTTCAGCCTTAGTATGATTCCTTCCAAAGAACACCCAGGGCTGATCTCCTTTAGGATGGACTGGTTGGATCTCCTTGCAGTCCAAGGGACTCTCAAGAGACTTCTCCAACACCACAGTTCAAAAGCATCAATTCTTCAGTGCTCAGCTTTCTTCACAGTCCAACTCTCACATCCATACATGACCACTGGAAAAACCATAGCCTTGACTAGACGGACCTTTAGGCTCAAAAAAATCTTTCCTCAGTTGGTGCATTTTGTCTTTGATAACATAAAATGCAATCAGATGTTCTAATTTTTGTTTAACAATATACATATAGGCATAGCAAATGATTTCTGTGATGGTAAATTTTTTGTCAATTGGGTGGAATTTCCAAATTAAATATTATTTCTGGATGTATCTATGAAGGTGTTTATAGATGAGATTAGCATTTCAATTGGTGCGTTTAGTCCCTCCCCAGTGTGAATGGGCAACATTCAATCTGTCCAGGGGCCTGAATAAAACGGAAGCAGAGGATATTTGTTCTGCCTGCCCTTACTGCCTGCCCATTTGAGTTAGCAGTCTTTTGCCTTTGAACTAGGATTTACACCATCAACTTCTCTGGTTCTGTTCCAATTCAGGCTAGAAATACACAGCCAGGTTTCCTGGGTCTTCAGCTTGCAGACAGCAGATTGTGAGGCTTCTCAGCCTCCATAATCATCTGAACCAATTCTCATCTATATTTAATATCCTATTTGTTTTGTTTCTCTGGATAACTTTAATACAATTCCATTGCCAGAGTTACATTTTAATAAAATTCTAAACTAGTACCACTGTTTCTCATTAATGTAGTTTAGAAAGATACTAGTTGGAAACTGAGCTGCATAAGGTGACATATCATCTTGAAAGTAATAATGAAATCAACTGAAAGTAATTTAGATCTTAAGAAGCCACTCTTAGGCAATCAGGATAAGTCATCGGAGATTGGGTCAGATATTAGGGAGGTGATTTTCCTGCCAATTTAAGCTGATACCATTAATAAATAAGAGAGCTTCCTGAAATTGAATTTGTGATTTTCATAATTATTTCAAGCATATTTGGGATTAAACTAAGTCATCACATTAAAAAAAAAAAAAAAAATTGGAAAAATAAACTATTTTTTATTCTCCCTCTTCAACATGCTGAGAAAATATGAAAGATTCTAATACTAAAATGTATTATTTGTTCAATTTTTCCAAGGGAAAAACAAATAGACAAAATGGGATGGATGTTGGGGTTACTGAAAAGAACTTAGTTCCTTGTTGTACCTAATACAAAAGAAAGGAAGACAAAAATCTCAGTCATTTTTGAAAGGAAAATGTACAAATGGCAAAGGGTATGGTGGGAAGAGCAGGAATATGAAAGGGAGTCAGGTAGGTTGAAAATGGAAAAAAGGAAGTATGGACTGAATATAGTGGTTTTTCATCAACCATTTATCAAGAGTGAAAAGACCATCTTTTCATTGAAAATTGAAGTTAATTTTATGGACTCTTCTTCCTTTTCATCATTCTGTATCAGTGGCCAAATCCTATTCCGTGTCTCAGTATCTTTTAAATCTAACTCCTTCTTTCCATTTCCACTGTGACGGTCACCACTAATTCTCACTTAAACCACTGCTACAACTCCAAGTAGGTCTCCTGGAGTCCACTCTTGCCCCTACTCTCAACCAAATCCCTTTTTTCCCATTATGGCAATTTTTTTTTCAAATGTAATTGTTTAATATACTAAACACCTTAAATGTCTCACTTTGTTCTTAGATTTAAGTCTCATTTTATTAACATGTTCTATCTGACGTTAAAATTCTTCACACTTCTCCCAACGTCATTTCTAACCACTTCCATCACTGTGTGTTTTTGGTTTCTGTAACTGCTTTTTTGCTGTTCCTCAAAGCCTTTGCACATATTTTTCCCTCTGCTGAGAATGTTTCTTTTTCTACTTCCTTTTCTCCCCCTTAAACCCTGGCTGATTACTTATCCTCAGTCTTCACTTTCAATTTCACCTTTCCATAGAAGTTTTCCCTGTCATCCCTCATTTCAAAAATTAGATTGTTTACACTCATACAGCAATCTTGCCATTCATAGCATTCTTCAAATTACAAATAAATAACAACATTTTGCTAAAGCATGATGTGAAAGCAAGCTGGCAGAAGCCTTGTTTGCATGACAAGTTTTTGGAATCAACTGTTACATAATGAAGATGACTAGAGTACCAGGAAACAAAGATTAAGACGTTTCACTGAATCCATAGGAGGTTGTCAAAAGACAAGCACTTCATGTAGAGATATTAAGACTGAAGAAAGCGTCTGAATGACCATTCAAAAGTGTTTGACTCAGCCCAGGGGAAATTGTCCCACATTATTAAGTGGATAAAAGAGGGTTATAGAAAATCTAAAAGGACAAGTTAGCCTTTACAGAGCAAAATGAAATAGTTGTAAATATTGGCTGAGTGAGACACAGTCTTTGGCAGCATTAGAGACAAGATCAGCATTTCAGGAAAAAATTAGCAATTCAGAAAAGCAATAAATTTCATAGCAAAACCAGCAACAGCACTCAGAAAGATTTTGCAACCAATTCTGGGAGCCATTCTTGATCATGCCTGAGTATTTTAGAACATTTGGAAACAATTATGTGAGTCATTAAATTCTTTTTCTTTTTTAAAAGAATAAGAAAACTTCAGTCACATGTTGGAATTCTGTAAAATGTAATACTAATCAATACAAAACATTACTAAATAAAAGAATTACTCAGATAATTACAGATAATTGAGTTTTGCTTCCAATATAGTATGTACTCTTGCCTGGAAAATCCCATGGACGGAGGAGCCTGGTGGGCTGCAGTCCATGGGGTCGCTAAGAGTCAGACACGACTGAGCAGCTTCACTTTCACTTTTCACTTTCATGCATTGGAGAAGGAAATGGCAACCCACTCCAGTGTTCTTGCCTGGAGAATCCCAGGGAAGGGGGAGCTTGGTGGGCTGCCGTCTGTGGGGTTGTACAGAGTCGGACACGACTGAAGCGACTTAGCAGCAGCAGCAGCAGCATAGTATGTATACCCAGGACTTTATCAGTGTGGGAAAGTGGATAGACCTTGGATAAAATATGAATTTGTTGTAATATTGAGTTATGGAGGTGGAAGTAAACTTCCAAGGGAAAGGAGGTGACCCTGAAACCTGAGCTTGAATCAATAAGCACAGAAGAAAGGTGTGTCATTCCTAAGCAATTTTCAGTATCATGATTGCCTAAAGGAAGAGGAGGAAGGTAAATGGAAGAGTCTACTATAATCAGCCAGAGAGTCTGAAAGGGGCCAAAAAATTGATAATACTTTCTGGCTTAAAAAAAAAAATGAATCTTCTCTGGATGAGAGCCTCTTCAATTTAAGCCCCAGTTTTCACACATTATAAGATCAACCAAATATGAGCTTGTATTACAGAGAGTCAAATTTATAAGAAAATAATCTTTTAAGACAGGCAGCAAAAACAAATATTGCCATTAATTTTATATTTATAAGATATTTAAAGAAATAAAAGACACAATTATGTATGCAAAATATATAAAGAAATACAAAATGACATATTGACATAAAAAATGACAAAAAAAATGAAAAAGAGAAAAAATAAAACCAAATGGAACTTCCAGAAATAAAAATAAATTGAGAGGCATCTGCAGTGGTGGCATAGAAAGAACCTGAAGTCACCTACTCCCATGGGCACAACAAATTTACATCTACATATGGAGTAATTTTCCTTTGAAAAGAACCTGAAATCTAGATGAACAGTATCCCCACAACAAAAGACAAAAGAGATGCACTGACAAGGGTTGAAGTGGCAGAGACACAGCCTCACCTTCAACCCCTCCTCAGACATAGTGATCCCACAATCAGGAAAGTGAAAGTGAAAGTGATGTTTGCTCAGTCATGCCCGACTCTTTACAGCCCCTTGGACTATAGAGTCCATGGAGTTCTCCAGGCCAGAGTACTGGAGTGGGTACCCTTTCCCTTCTCCAGGAGATCTTCCCAACCCAGGGATCGAACTCAGGCCTCCCACACAGATTTTTTTACCAGGTGAACCACAGGGAAGCCCAAAAATACTGGAGTGGGTAGCCTATCCCTTCTCCAGTGGATCTTCCCAACTGAGGAGTCAAACTGGGGTCTCCTGCATTGCAGGCAGATTCTTTACCAACTGAGCCACGAGGGAAGCCCACAGTCAGGTAGTATCCCCCAATACAAAACTCTCTTGAGGAGAGAAGGGCTTGTACCTCACATCGGGCATCCCAACCCCAGATGTTAGCACTGAAAAGATGAGCCCCCACAGTGTCTGGTTTTGAAAATCAAAGGGGATTCCAACCAGGAGAGTCTGTATTGCAGAGAGCAGAGACTCCATTTTTAACTGTCTGAGCCACCAGGGAAGCCCCAGAATCCACTCTTAAAGGGCTTGCAAGCAAACCCACTCAGGCTAAGATGCAGTGTGAAAGCAACAGACTGAAAAAATATCTTATCTATAAGTAAAGGAGACTCAGTTACTAATTTTAAAGCAGCTGGCATAGAGGCAGAAAACTGTAGGGATTTTATTCAGGAACAGAAGCACTGGCAGATGCCATTTTTACAGTCTCATGACAGAGCCTATGGGCGCCATTTTTGCTAGTCCTACCCTCCTCACACAACAATCAAGCTGTGATCAGCCTAAGGGAGTGTCTCAAACCTAGTCTTCTCGCACAAACTTAATCACACCTGGCACAGATGAGCACCCTGAGTCCTGCCCTCCCTACACAGCAGGCAAACCACGTCCAGGCCAGACAAACGCTCCAAGCCGTGACCCCTCTATGCAGACATCAAGCCATAACCCCGTAACTGGGACAGGCAAGTGACTCCAAGCCTACAGTGGCCAAGCCATAAAAACCAGGCCATGCTAGCACTCTGAACCCCATTCTCCCATGCAGCAGCCACAGCTCTATTAGAGCAGGTACACACAGCCCAAGTGAGTGGCTGGTTCTGGTGGCTGGGGGAGATTGAACTTCTGGGCCACAGAAGACAACTACAATGCAAACCACTCCTTCAAGACTGAGGGAGGTTGTCATTTCACCTAATGCATGTAGATAGACCCCTGGAGAAGGAAATAGCAACCCACTCCAGTATTCTTGCCTGGAAAATCCCATGGACAAAGGACCCTGGTAAGCTACAATCCATGGAGTCACAAAGAGTCAGACATGACTGAGCAATTTTCACATGTAGGAGAAGGAAATGGCAACCCACTCCAGTGTTCTTGCCTGGAGAATCCCAGGGACGGGGGTGCCTGGTGGGCTGCTGTCTATGGGGTCACACAGAGTCGGACACGACTGAAGTGACTTAGCAGTAGCAGCAGCAGCAGATAAACACAGGGAGACAGAGGAATACGTTCCCAAATAAACAAACAATAACAACAACAACACATAAACAGCAAATCCCCAGAAAAAAACTTTTATGGAGCAGAGATAAGCAATCTACCTGATAAAGAGTTCAAGTAAATGGTCATAAAGAAGCTCACGGTCTCAGGAGATGAATAGATGGACACAGTAAGAACTTCAACAAAGAGACTACATTCTCCAGTAAAAGACATTGGGTGGCTATGAAAACAAGTAAGCTCTCCCAGAAGAGATAGTTGAGCAGAGGTCAAAATGGAGTGAGGCAAAGAGCTATCCAGATATTGGTGTAAGAAATTTTCAGGCATACAGAGTAAGCAAAAAGGCAGGAGGGGATTTGGTGTACTCAAAGAACAGCAGGGTCCAGAGTGGATGAGGCCCACGGAACAAAGGGCATAGAGTTGAAATGAATTCAGAGAGATAGGCCAAGGCCATGTCTTATATGCATGCCATGGTTGGGACTCTGGGTAAAGTGAGAAGGAAAACCACTTGAAGGTTTAGGGCAGAAAAATGACTTGATATGATGGATATATTAAAAGGATCTTATCTACTGTGAAAGAATAGATTATAGGGTGTTAGGGATCACCAGAACTGGAAGAGGGGAGACAAGGGAGAAAATTACTACATACAATAATCTGTGTAGAAATGGTGGGAGTAGTGGGAATGGTGAGAGTTCCAGGATATAATTTGAAGGTGTAGAATGCAAACCACGTATTGGATATGGATGAAGAGAGAGGAGTGATGCAAAGGTTATTTTCAAGGATTTTGACTTTAGCACACAGGCATACTGTCGTGGTTGTTCGCTGAACTATGAGAACATTGTGATAGGAACAGATTTGGTGGGTATGTATAGGGGAGGGGAGTGGTTAGGAATCAGTAATCCAGCATTGGATGTGCTAGATTTAAGATGTCTGCTAAACTTTAAGTCATATAGTATATTTATAGAGTTCAGGAGAAAATGTAGGGCTACTCAAAAATTGATCGTTACAAGAACACAGAGGCAGTCAGAAGCTATGGAACTTAAAATTCCATGTAGGGCATGAAAGAGAAAGAAACCCAAAGTCTAATATATTCTGATATTCAGAGACATAAAAGATCAGGATGCAAAAAATGAGACAGATTAAGTGGTAGTCACCGAAGAATGCAGAATTTTTTTTAAATTTTATTTTATTTTTAAACTTTACAATATTGTGTTAGTTTTGCCAAATATCGAAATGAATCCGCCACAGGTATACATGTGTTGCCCATCCTGAACCCTCCTCCCTCCTCCCTCCGCATACCATCCCTCTGGGTCGTCCCAGTGCACCAGCCCCAAGCATCTAGTATCATGCATCAAACCTGGACTGGCAACTTGTTTCATACATGATATTATACATGCTTCAATGCCATTCTCCCAAATCTTCCCACCATCTCCCTCTCCCACAGAGTCCATAAGACTGTTCTATACATATGAGACACAAGGATAAAACAGTAAAATAAATACGCAAGTCATGTAATGAGAAAGACTAGTATTAGGGAATATTCCCAAAATCAAAATAGATATCTTTGAAGTGATTTTGGTTTATATTTTTAACTTATTTAAATTAAAATGAAAAATTAAGCGGTTTACCAATTCCCCTTGATCCCCCACTTCTAATCTGCGGTGAAGTGACTTCATTTTGTATCTTTACTTACCTTCACAGATAGCAATCTGATAAATTCTAATAGAGACTGACACTTTCACAAAGCTGGAATTGTAGAATGACCCAAGTAGTCTTCTGAAAGGAAAAAATATATGAAAAATTATACTGCTGGTCAGTATTGTTCTTATACAAATGGATGGATAGAATAATGGGAGCAATAATTTCTGTAAAAATACTTTTAAAAGCACATCGAATCCAAAAATCTTAGAGACTTCTATCTCATGTAACCAAACATTTCAAACAGTCATCAATTTAACTGTATCCTTGGAAAAGTGTTCAAAGTCCAGACTTAACCAGAACAAGTAATAAAACTCCAACACTGTTCTTAGAAGTTAACGTACAGAATTATAACCATATGGGGAAAAAAAAAGGAGTAAGGTAAAAAATTTTTATTACATGTTCCAAGTCAAAACTTAACTGACTAGAAGAATGAGAGTAATAAAAGCAGGTAGGTAAGTGAAATGCTTGTTTCCTTTATTGAAATAACTCAATTGTAGTTCTCTAAACAAATCAAGGAGAAAGTCAGTAGTGCCTGAAATCTGCTCAGTGTACCTGGCTGCTTTTAGTGTCCATTCATAGAAGAGAAAGGAGCAATTCAGAAAACATCTCCGTTTCCCCATTTATTTACTTTGATCTACAGGGGATTTACATGACTACTTCAACTTAATATATCTCTCAACCAGACAAACGGTTCAGGCAAAATGGGAATGGGACTTCTTCAGTGGCTTCTGACGACGCTTTTCCCTCCAGTACAAACCAGATGGTCCAGGAAATGTGTAAGCGCTTTGCAGTCTTCTGTCGTTGTTCAGTGGCTAAGTCTCTACGTCCTGCCTGACTCTTTGCTACCCGTATATCTTTATAAGAAATCATCGTTCCCCAACAACAGCTGGGCACTAGCCTGTCTTTTCAGAGCCTTGCTCCCTGGGAGACTCCCTGTGAAATATACAACCTAGGAGAAGTAGGATACCAAATCATGGAGATTGCAGATTCTAAGAATGCTATACAGTTGAAGTAACATAAAACATGATTTGTGTTCTATTAAGTTAGCAATCTATCCATGTGTGTGAATGCTAAGTTGTTTCCATCATATCTGACTCTTTGCAGTCCTGTGAACTGTAGCCCGCCAGGTTCCTCTGTCCGTGAATTTCCTCCGGCAAGAATACTGGAGTGGGTTGCCATGCCCTCCTCCAGGGGGTCATCCTAACTCAGGGGTCGAACCCAGGTCTCTTATGTTTCCTGAATTGGGAGGTGAGTTTTTACCACTAGCACTACCTGGAAAGCCATATGGAATCTATCCATATATCTAGTCAGAAATGCTCATTTTGAAATTTAAAAATCATTGCCTGTACATTTAGGCATATTGTGTTTTTAAAAGAAAACTCATTTGTTTACATGCTTTCCAGAGATACTGCTTAAGATAATATGGGCATTCAAGGTGAATTTCATACACCAGTATGGTCTTATTACCTTAACTCCCATGGTTGAAGTTGTGTGAATGAAAATGATTCTGCTCTTGCTGATGCTTATTCTTGTAGCATACTGAGGTGAACCCCAATCCTTTCTCTGTCCAACAAGCACTGACAGCTTCAAACAAGGCTGGTGATACCTACCCTAAGGAGACTCCTTTTTCAGTCACAAATTGTGTAACAGGTAACAAAGGAACTGCTGTCAAAGACCCACATTTTAGATAGACGGTTGGTTGGGTGCAGATGCATCTGGTTAATAATACCTGGAGCAATTCTTTAACTTGAGCTTTCACAGTGCAGCAGTGATTAAGAGCACACAGCTTCTGGACTCAAACTGCTTGGTTCAAATTGGGCTCTACTGCTTTCAGGCTATGGAGAAAGCAAGTTACCTCTTCTCTGCTTTCTGTTCTCATCTATAAAAAGAGAATAACAGCAGTGCCTAGCTAATACGGCACTGGTGATGACTGATGGATTATTTAAAGCAAAGAAAACATTGTTTAGTGCAGTGGCTCAACAAATGTTATTAGTTACTTGAGAGCAAAACAAAATGGCAATATTATGTAGGTTTACAAAAGAATTAACTTTGGCACATGTGTAACAATTTAATTTTTATATAGCCCACTTCATCCTCACTTAACTCTCAATTCTTAAAAATTTTGAGCTTGGGTTTGCTTAAGCCATACTCTCCTTGGTTCCATCTTTGCCTTCACATGATAATTATATTTATTCTGTATATAACTAGTTCCCTGGAGATAAACTGGGAACAGGGAGCACTCAGACATCTGAATTCACTTGGTTTGACTGAAAAGTATAAGATTTTCTACTTTAATCTATGGACATTTTGTTTCTGATAGGCTGTGTTCTGTTTTGGTTGGATCTATGTCTAGCCACAGAGAAGGCAATGGCACCCCACTCCAGTACTCTTGCCTGGAGAATCCCAAGGGAGGAGGAGTCTGATGGGCTGCAGTCCATGTGGTCACTGGGAGTCGGACACAACTGAGTGACTTCACTTTTATATTTCACTTTCATGCATTGGAGAAAGAAATGGCAACTCACTCCAGTGTTCTTGCCTGGAGAATCCCAGGGACGGGGGAGCCTGGTGGGCTGCCGTCTATGGGGTCGCACAGAGTCAGACATGACTGAAGTGACTTAGCAGCAGCAGCATGTCTAGCCACGCTTTGCCACAGGACTGAATGAGAAATTTCTGGGCTTTAGTAATAATCTAAGGCTCTTCTTTTCATATTTAACTAGGTTCTTGGAACACACAGAAATTTGTACTGTTGATAGATTTCATTTCTCCCTGGGCAAGGTTCATCTATTCTCTCTTCTTTCTCTTCCTATTTCCCTAACTTCTCAGGAAACTTCTTGCCTCCTAAGTGAATTTGCCAGGTTCCCTATGGTATGAGGAAACCTTTGTGGTGGGAAGATTTAAGATGACACGCCAGTGATTTTCTGCCTCTTGGTGTTCATTTCTAATTCTCTACGGCTGGATTTAGTCACCCATATTTAATGAATTCTCCAATGCATGAAAGTGAAAAGTGAAAGTGAAGTTGATCAGTTGTGTCTGATTCTTAGCGACCCCATGGACCACAGCCTACCAGGCTTCTCCATCCATGGGATTTTCGAGGCAAGAGTACTGGAGTGGGGTGCCATTGCCTTCTCCAATTTAATGAACAATATATGTTCAGTTCAGTTCAGTTCAGTTCAGTCACTCAATCGTGTCCAACTCTTTGCAACCCCATGAACCACAGCACGCCAGGCCTCCCTGTCTGTCACCAGCTCCCAGAGTCCACCCAAACCCATGTCCATCAAATTGGTGATGCCATCCAGCCATCTCATCCTCTGTCATCCTCTTCTCCTCCTGCCCTTAATCTTTCCCAGCATCAAGGTCTTTTCAAAGGAGTCAACTCTTCACATCAGGTGGCCAAAATATTGGAGTTTCAGCTTCAACATCAGTCCTTCCAATGAACACCCAGGACTGATCTCCTTTAGGATGGACTGGTTGGATCTCCTTGCAGTCCAAGGGACTCTTGAGACTTTTCTCCAACACCACAGTTCAAAAGCATCAATTCTTAGGCACTCAGCTTCTTTAGAGTCCAACTCTCAGATCCATACATGACCACTGGAAAAACCATAGCCTTGACTAGATGGACCTTTGTTGGCAAAGTAATGTCTCTGCTTTTGAATATGCTGTCTAGGTTGGTCATAACTTTCTTTCCAAGGAGTAAGCATCTTTTAATTTCATGGCTGCAGTCACCATCTGCAGTGATTTTGGAGCCCAGTTGTTGGATCATAGAAGAAGCAAGAGAATTCCAGAAAAACATCTACTTCCGCTTCATCAGCTACACTAAAGCCTTTGACTATGGATCACAACAAACTGGAAAATTTTTAAAGAGATGGGAATACCAGACCACCTGACCTGCCTCCTGCAAAACCTGTATGTAGGTTAAGAAGCACCTACAGAGTGAAGTAAGCCAGAAAGAAAAACACCAATACAGTATACTAACACATATATATGGAATTTAGAAAGATGGTAACAATAACCCTGTATATGAGACAGCAAAAGAGACACTGATGTATAGAACAGTCTCATGGACTCTGGGGGAGAGGGAGAGGGTGGGAAGATTTGGGAGAATGGCATTGAAACATGTATACTATCATGTATGAAACGAGTCACCAGTCTAGGTTCGAAGCACAATACTGGATGCTTGGGGCTGGTGCACTGGGACGACCCAGAGGGATGGTATGGGGAGGGAGGAGGGAGGAGGGTTCAGGATGGGGAACACATGTATACCTGTGGCGGATTCATTTCGATATTTGGCAAAACCAATACAATATTGTAAAGTTTAAAAATAAAATAAAATTAAAAAAAAAAGAAGAAGAAGCACCAGTTAGAACTAGACAAGGAACAACAGACTGGTTCTGAATTGGGAAAGGAGTATGACAAGATTTATATTGTCACCCTGCTTATTTAACTTCCATGCAGGGTACATCATGCGAAATGTTGGGCTAGATGAAACACAAGCTGGAATCGAGATTGCCAGGAGAAATATCAATAACCTCAGATATGAAGATGACACCACCCTTATGGCAGAAAGCAAAGAGGAACTAAAGAGCCTCTTGATGAAATTGAAAGAGGAGAGTGAAAAAGTTGTCTTAAAACTCAACATTCAAAAAACAAAGATCATGGAATCATGTTCCATCACTTCCTGGCAAATAGATGGGGAAGCAGTGGAAACGTGATAGACTTTATTTTCCTGGGCTCCAAAGTTACTGCAGATGGTGACTACAGCCGTGAAATTAAAAGACTCTTGCTCCTTGGAAGAAAAGCTATTACCAACTTAGGTAACATATTAAAAAGCGGAGAGAATAATTTGCCAGCAAAGGTCCATCTTGTCAAAGGTATGGTTTTTCCAGTAATCATGTATGGATGTAAACTCAGAAAGATATTGATGACTGCAGTTCTCACCAACACATCAACTGCCTTCTTATAAGAGTTTCTGACCCAGTTAAAATAAAACCTACTCCATTCCACTAATTGACTAGATGAAATGGACTTTACTGCAAATGTGAAAAATTGGAGAGACAATAAGTAAAGTACAGAGGTAGAAACTGCTGTGTTCAGTCAATTGCTGGTGTGTAGGAGCAAAGTCCTGTGTTGCCAGTGCTTCTGATATTCCAAGAAGTCAGGTATATATTCTTTGGAATTTTTATGCGAAATTTTAAATGTTAGAAATCAATGACATATCTTAAAAGACATTATAGTTTAAACGAAACACTTAGGGGACCATATGTCATCAGTTTTCTACCTCTAATCTAGATGACTCTTACTCTCTTGGTTTATTTAATCATTTTACTCAATCTTAGCTTTATTTTTTTTAACTTTTTTTTTTTATGTTTAAAAATATTTTCCAAGCAAGGTTTTAGTTTTGCTTGGGTAAGCGTGGAAAGAGAAGAGCTTAATAGTTTAAGAGGAAGACTACAAGGAGATAAGCTTGATAGTGGCATTAATAAAAAGAAACCACAGGGAGAAGGGAGACTTAAAAACAAGGTTGTATCATCCCTTTTTCTCTGCATCAGAAGATCCCACTTTGTGTCTGTCTATGATATCTTGGGTTTTAACTTATGGAGAAAATCTGGATGTTTCCACATACAGCTATTGAGATGTCACTTTCACTGAGCGCATGTTGTCCTGGCACTTTTGGGTTTTTTAAAAAAAATATTGCCATTTTTTATATTTTCTGAAAATATACTGGTCAACTATGTCATACTGATCATTTAAGAGTTATGGAAGTATTATACAGTATTATACTTACTTTGTCTTACAGTCTTTGAGTATTTTTTAATCCTTGGAACACAAAGTTTTTTTGTTGTTTGTTTTGTTTGTTTATTTCTTTTAGCCTTCTCAACTTATCTTCCTCACCCAAATCTAGTCACTTTCTAGTCTGGTCATTTTCTTTTTTTCTCACCCAAAAATATTTTTATCTATGTGCGTGCATGCTAAGTAGCTTCAGTCATGTCTGACTCTGTGCAATCCTTTGCACTGCACCCTGCCAGACTCTTCTGTTCAGGCAAGAATACTGGAGTGGGTTGCCATGCCCTTCTCCAGGGCATCTTCCCAACCCAGGGGTCGAACACAGGCCTCCTGAATTGCAGGCAGATTCTTTACCATCTGAGCCACTAGGGAAGCCCTATTTATTTTTATTTAATCTTCAAATGGGGCTAAAATAAAACAGCAACAGAATTGTTGCTATAATTCAAACTACTGCTGCCTCAAAAGTCAATTTCAATACTTGAAATATTTTTAATTCTTTCCTAATCCACTACTCTCATGGATGATAAGTACCGTACAAGCTTTTTATAAAACAAAAAACTATTATCACGGCCTTCCAAATTATCAATTATGTAAATAAACAACTTTTCCTTGCCTTATAAAAAAAATGTAGTTGTGTAAACATGAAACATGTCTATGGAAATAAACCTCTGCCAATATTTCCTAGATTGATAGTTAGAAATGAACTGGACATTATGCTTACTGGTTTAAACTTTCAATCATTCAATCATAGATGCCAACCCATATATAAATATAGACAGAATCATAGCTTCATTTTTTTTTCTATTCTCTACAACAAACATAAAGAATTATATTGCTCATACAAGCATACAAAATTTTAAGAACTTAATATTTTCTGCATCTTTGTTTATTCATGCCTTAGCAAAATAACTTCAGGACAAATATTTTAGCATAGTACCTTCAGTGTTTTAGCTCAGAATTAGTTGTGACTTTCCAAGTTCTTTATATGTACTCTTTCAGGGAAGCTCCATTTCAGTAGCATGACCTAGTTTATGATACTAACCTAAGGAATTTATATTTTCAGCTAAAAATGAGCTAGGAAAAAAAATAAGAAAAAGTACAGCGACTTTTTATTTCAATAAAACCAGTTGAAATAAAATTTCTATTTAATCAACATTTTAATATAGATAAAACTATGCAGAATATAAGTATCATTCCACATTACATCAGCAAGTCACTGACTGTATTATAACATTATCAAATCCTCCTTTAAAAGAAGCTACACTTACATGCCAAAATAACTGAGAAAAAGGGAAAATTTTGGCTGGTCATCTGCATTTGGACTCTTCATGCCAGTTATATACCAATGTCCCTTTTTCTTCTGAGGCTTGGTTTATCATACAGATCCATCTTGCAGCATGAAGTATGAATGGCTCCTGTTTAGTAATGAGACACCATTAATTTAAACACAAGTACTTTGCAGTCTTGGTCACAGAACAGAAAATGTGGTAATTAATCCTGGGGTAAATTTTGCTTGTTATTTAAAAAAATGAGACTTAAAAGATGTACTCAGTATAAGAATCAAATATGAAAGATGTGAAAAGAGAGGGGTGATTACCATATTTTAAATTATCATTTGAGTTTCCAGTTTTGGACGGAAGAAGTGATCAGATTCTTAGAATAAAGTTAAATCAAGTACAGGTGCACTAAAGTTTGGAAATGCAGTTTCTAGTATATTTCATTTAGTACTTTCAACCTTCCTAAAGGAATATGACTATATTCATATCTTAGTGTTAGGAAACTGACCCCTAAGTAGATTAATAAGTGGGTGAGGTCTTTTAACCCAGGGCTGTGCGTACTTTGGGCTCCCCACGTAGCTCAGTGGTAAAAGAATCTGCCTGCTAAGGCAAGAGTTGCAGAAGATCCTGGTTCAATCCCTGGGTCCAGAAGATCCCCTGGAGAAGGAAATGACAACCCACTCCAGTATTCTTGCCTGGAGAACATTGCAAAGAGTCAGATGTGACTGAGCACGCACATGTACGTGCTTCTTTAGTATACCAAATGAGAGATAAACAATACAACATTAAATGGTAGTGTTACACAGAGTATAAATACATGCTGGACAAAAACGCCAAAATAACATGGTGTCAGAGTTAGTATTATATGTCATTTCAAGTGGGCTGAGGGATACCCCCATAGCTGGTAAAACATTATTTCTGAACGTGTCTATAAGGTATTTTTGCAAGAGATTAGTATATGAATCTTTGAAGAAAAGTTATGACCAACCTAGATAGCATGTTGAAAAGCAGAGACATCACTTTGCCAACAAAGGTCCATCTAGTCAAGTCTATGGTTTTTCCAGTGGTCATGTATGGATGTGAGAGTTGGACTGTGAAGAAAGCTGAGCACCGAAGAATTGATGCTTTTGAACTGTGGTGTTGGAGAAGACTCTTGAGAGTCCCTTGGACTGCAAGGAGATCCAACCAGTCCATCCTAAAGGAGATCAGTTCTGGGATTTCTTTGGAAGGAATGATGCTAAAGCTGAAACTCCAGTACTTTGGCCACCTCATGCGAAGAGTTGACTCATTGGAAAAGACTCTGATGCTGGGAGGGATTGGGGGCAGGAGGAGAAGGGGACGACAGAAGATGAGATGGCGGGATAGCATCACTAACTCGATGGACGTGAGTCTGAGTGAACTCCGGGAGTTGGTGATGGACAGGGAGGCCTGGCGTACTGCGATTTTTGGGGTCGCAAAGAGTTGGATATGACTGAGTGACTGAATTGAACTGAACTGAGCATATAAATCAGTAGAATGAAAAATGAAAATTTGCTATCATCAATGAAGAGCCAGTCTATTAACTCTGTCTTCTCCAGTGCTTGGACTTCGGTTCTCCTGATTCTCAGAACAGACTCAGGACTGAATTACACCACTGGCTTTCTTGGTTCTCCAGAAATGGATATACATTTGTGGTACATCCAGCCAGTAAAATGCTACTCAGCAGTAAAAATAATTAATTGTTGATACATGTAATGGATGAGGATGAGCTGGTTAGATAGCATCACGGACTCAATGGACATGAATTTGAGCAAACTCTGTGAGACAGTGAAGGGAAGGACAGGGAAGTCTGGCATACTGCAGTCCACGGGATCATAAAGAGTTATACATGACTTAGGGAATGAACAGCAACAACAGGAACATGTAATGCCATGGATGAATCTCAAAATAATTATGAGTGAAACAAGTCTGACAAAAGACTCTGTTGCATTATTTCATTTTTGTGAAGTTCTGGAAAGTGCTAATTAATCAATGGTGACAGAAAACAGACTCAGGTCTGTATGTGGAGGGACAAGATGAGGAGGGTCAGTTAGAGGTATTACAAAGAGCACAAGGAAACTGAGTGTTATGTCTGTTTTCATCTTGATTGTAGTGATGGTTTCGTAGGTGTGTACATATTTGGTAAAAGAATACCTAAAAGTTAATACCTATCAACTTATACTTCTAACATGTGCATTTTATTGTATGTCATTACTCAGGAATGCTGCCAAAAAATAACTAAAGTTCATTATTTCTTTGACACTTCTCCCATCAATGGGTAGAATGTAAGTTTCCATCCCAGATTATCAGCTGACTTTAATAAACTGCTCTTGAGTGATAGAATGTGGAAGGACCTTGATGTCTTTTAAGGCTAATTTGGAAAGGTGATACAGCTCTGCTTGCTGCCTTCCCCTTATCATGCTTTTTCTTGGACTCTTGGATGCATTTTCTAAGCATAGAAAGTCACAGGTAAAGACAGTATGGAAATGTTCTGGCCAAAGGCCCAGCTAATGTTCTAGTGAACAGCAGCATCAGTTCCCAAATGTATGAGTAAATGGTACCACACATGACTCTGCTCCCCAACCTTTAAGCTGCCTCAGGTGACATTGAGTGGAGTAGCAATGGGTTCTTCCTATTGAGTCTTGCTCAAATTGAAGATTGATAAAATGAGTAATTTTGATTTAAGCCCTCAAGTTTTCAGTAGGTCCATTTCTCAGCAATTGATAGATAAAGCATTTATTTACTGACATTATTTGTCCTCTCTCTGTTCTCTGTTACTGTATTAGAAGATCAGTGACTTCTGACAAGTGTATGTGTGAATATGTGTGTGGGAGGATATTGACCATTTAAAATGTGTCAAAGAACAGATTATAAAATCATCTATCACCTGCGTGTGTGTGTGCTCAGTCTCTTCAGTTGTGTCTGACTCTTTGAGACTGTATGGACTGTAGCCTTCCAGGCTCCTCTGTCCATGGCATTCTTCAGGCAAGAACACTAGAGTGGGTTGCCATGCCCTCCTCCAAGGGAGCTTCCTGACAAAGGGATTGGACCTGTGTCTCCTACATTGCAGGTGGATTCTTTACTCACTGAGCCACCTGGGAAGCCCCCAAATCTATCACCATATAGCCTGTTACTATGACAATTTCATGCAAATCATCTTTCAGATTTTATTTCAAGCACATGAATATTCTTTGAGAGAATCCTGTGAGATACTACTGAATTTAAATTATATTAAGAAATAAAGCATGAAAGAATTAGATCTACCCTGAGCTTAAAGAGAATCAAGCTTTCCCTCTAAATCTTCCAGGATTAAAATAAATATACAACACTTTTTTGGAATCCCATATATTATATGCTTGTTTTATCAGGAAAAAGAAATAGTTATCTATATGTAGACAGCATATTAAAAAGCAGAGATATTACTTTGCCAACAAAGGCCCATCTAGTCAAGGCTATGGTTTTTTCAGTGGTCATGTATGGATGTGGGAGTTGGACTGTGAAGAAAGCTGAGTGCTGAAGAATTGATGCTTTTGAACTGTGGTATTGGAGAAGACTCTCAAGAGTTCCTTGGACTGCAAGGAGATCCAACCAGTCCATCCTAAAGGAGATCAGTCCTGGGTGTTCATTGGAAGGACTGATGCTAAAGCTGAAACTCCAGTACTTTGGCCACCTCATGCAAAGAGTTGACTCATTGGAAAAGACTGATGCTGGGAGGGATTGGGGGCAGGAGGAGAAGGGGATGACAGAGGATGAGATGGCTGGATTGCATCACTGACTCAATGGACATGAGTTTGGGTGAACTCCGGGAGTTGGTGATAGACAGGGAGGCCTGGCGTGCTGCAATTCATGGGGTCGCAAAGAGTCGGACATGACTGAGCAACTGAACTGAACTGACTCTCTGTTAACTCTCAGCATGGGGCACATCAGAAAGGAGGTATATCATGAGTAGTTCACATGGCCCTATTAAAAATGGAGAACATTAGAAATAGCTTTGCAGTCAGCTCAGCATGGCATTGGAAATTTTAGTATTTCTTTTTTTTTTTAAGAAAAAAAAGTATATTTGTGTCTCTCATTCATATCTGAGGTTAATGTTGATAGCTGGCAAGTATTTCAGCTCTATGTGGTGGTTCAGGGACCCAGGTTCCTTCCATCTTGTGGCTCTGCCGTCCTTTGGGAACTTGTCATCTGCGTGGTTGAGGTCCCAGCTGGCTGTAGAGAGCTCAGAGAGAAGATCTAACCTCTCTCTCCAGGCTCAGCCCCAAAGAGGTGTGCATCACTTTCTATTAGCTAGAACATAGTCACATGACCCCTCTCAACTCCAAGGAAGACTGGTACTTGTGGTCCAGCTATGTTCCCAGGAAAAAGGGATTGCATGTCAGTGCACAGTTAGCAGTCTCCCACCGCCAGGGAATGAGCTCTGATGGCCAATGATGCTTTGATCATGACAGACAAGCCATCTCAGCTCCTGAAGGACAAGAAATCATCGCAACACCTTACAGAGCAGTAGTTCGTAGTAGGTCAAAACTGAGAATCAGAATGACCAGGGAAGCTCTTTTTTTTTTTTTTTTTAATTTTATTTAATTTTTAAACTTTACATAATTGTATTAGTTTTGCCAAATATCAAAATGAATCCACCACAGGTATACATGTGTTCCCCATCCTGAACCCTCCTCCCTCCCCATACCATCCCTCTGGGTCATCCCAGTGCACTAGCCCCAAGCGTCCAGTATCGTGCATCAAACCTGGACTGGTGACTCGTTTCATACATGATATTTTACATGTTTCAATGCCATCCTCCCAAATCTTCCCACCCTCTCCCTCTCCCACAGAGTCCATAAGACTGTTCTATACATCACTGTCTCTTTTGCTGTCTTGTACACAGGGTTATTGTTACCATCTTTCTAAATTCCATATATATGCGTTAGTATACTTTTTCCTTCTGGCTTACTTGACTCTGTATAATAGGCTCCAGTTTCATCCACCTCATTAGAACTGATTCAAATGTATTCTTTTTAATGGCTGAGTAATACTCCATTCTGTATATGTACCACAGCTTTCTTATCCATTCATCTGCTGATGGACATCTAGGTTGCTTCCATGTCCTGGCTATTATAAACAGTGCTGCGATGAACATTGGGGTACACGTGTCTCTTTCCCTTCTGGTTTCCTCAGTGTGTATGCCTAGCAGTGGGATTGCTGGATCATAAGGCAGTTCTATTTCCAGTTTTTTAAGGAATCTCCACACTGTTCTCCATAGTGGCTGTACTAGTTTGCATTCCCACCAACAGTGTAAGAGGGTTCCCTTTTCTCCACACCCTCTCCAGCATTTATTATTTGTAGGCTTTTGGATCGCAGCCATTCTGACTGGTGTGAAATGGTACCTCATAGTGGTTTTGATTTGCATTTCTCCGATAATGAGTGATGTTGAGCATCTTTTCGTGTGTTTGTTAGCCATCTGTATGTCTTCTTTGGAGAAATGTCTGTTTAGTTCTTTGGCCCATTTTTTGATTGGGTCATTTATTTTTCTGGAGTTGAGCTGTAGGAGTTGCTTGTATATTTTTGAGATTAGTTGTTTGTCGGTTGCTTCATTTGCTATTATTTTCTCCCATTCTGAAGGCTGTCTTTTCACCTTGCTAATAGTTTCCTTTGATGTGCAGAAGCTTTTAAGGTTAATTAGGTCCCATTTGTTTATTTTTGCTTTTATTTCCAATATTCTGGGAGGTGGGTCATAGAGGATCCTGCTGTGATGTATGTCAGAGAGTGTTTTGCCTATGTTCTCCTCTAGGAGTTTTATAGTGCTGGGAAATCTGGTCAACCACTTGTAAAAGAATGAAACTAGAACACTTTCTAACACCATACACAAAAATAAACTCAAAATGGATTAAAGATCTAAACGTAAGACCAGAAACTATAAAACTCCTAATATTTCTAAAGAAGATTAAATATGTGAAGTATGTCAATCCCATCAGAACTTTCTTAAGATTAAATAGATCATTCCGGTCTGTAATACCAGGTCTTAGAGGTGAAGAGCATGGATTCTGAGATGCATCATATGGAAGTGATGTCTGTTCCATTCCATACTATCTGTCTCTGAGCGAAAAAGTTAGCTTCTCCATGATTCAGTTTCCTCATCTATATAGTGGAGTTACTCATTATTATAGTGGAGTTACTCATTACTTACCAACATGGTAAGATAGTTGTTACTATGTAAGAAGTTAATTTATATGAAATGCTTAGAAGAATGCCTAACATAGAAATTATTAAATAATTTTGACATTAAAAATAGAAATACCTTTAAATGTTTATATTTATTACTTAGAACCAAATATCGATGGGCAAAATGAAAACACAGTTTTTAAGAATTAGGAAGGGATTTATATAACAATGAAATTTCACACCAAAAAGGTCTTAATTAAGCCTATACTCACTTTTTCCAATTAAGTGTCCAAAGTAATAGTTACTTTGGACAATATTGCAGATTTTATTTCAATATTGCAGATTGAAAGCACATTATGATTTATGGAGACATACTACATAATATGTAATGATCATTACATGTTACCAGTATCACTAACACCGAATTTATTCTAAGTAGTTGTTTCTTGGGTTACAAATCAAACGGAACCTATGAAAATCAAGATCTAAATATGCATTTGAACTTGAGAAGACTTAAACTTATATATAAGGTAAACGTTTAGTTTCCAGTTGAGCAGATTTGTTTTTAAGACAAGTGTATAAATCACTTCCATGAGACAAAGCTGGCCAACGTAGGCCAATTCTTCACAATTTGTTATCCTGTAAAGGATTAATTATGTCAAAATTTCATACTGATCTCCTGGTTCTGAAAAAAAAAAATAAAGAAATAGCAGTGAACTTTTTGGTGGGGAGATGCATAAAAAGAAATAGGAATATATAAAATTCCCAATTATCAGTTTACATAATCCAAAGCTTAGATTGTAAAACACAGCTCATCCATCATCTTTACATTAAACACAAAATCAATAACATGTACTGAGTTGGTTAAATATATTTTCAAATTGTTGGCATTCTGAAAATATTTCCCAATAGTTAATTTACCTTTAAAAGTGGAGATTATAGAAAACCTTTATTTTATTAGTGATAGTAAGTGCAACATAAAATAAGACAAATCTGATTAAAAAATCTGAAGGAAACTTCATTTTTAATCTCCTTAAAATAGTCAAGGTTTTTTTTTGTGTGTGTGTGTGGAACATATATTATTTACAGTAAATGTTACAGGTCTTAATACATTCTAAAACAGAGACATCAATCAACTCCAGGCAGCATTAACTTTTGTAATCCTGGCTAGGGGCAGCTAACTCAATTATATGAACAAAGCAAGTAACATAAGGCAATGAAAAAGCCAGTTATTTTCAGAAATGGAGGCAATTTCTCCTTTAGGATGAAACAGCAGCTTCTTAGCTCCAAATAATTGCTGTGTGGGGGTTGTTGGAATATTGTAATATGCTGCTGCTGCTGCTAAGTCGCTTCAGTCATGCCCGACTCTGTGCGACCCCATAGATGGCAGCCCACCAGGCTCCCCATCCCTGGGATTCTCCAGGCAAGAACACTGGAGTGGGTATTGTAATATGAGGTATAACTAAAACTTTGCTTTTTCACAAGAGACTAGGATTCATCATTTCTCTGCTTTTTAATGTTGGCAACAATTCTGAAGAATTTTAATTATGATACCGGACAAATAAAAACATCTCTGCAGGCCAAAGTAAGCCAGCGGGCCACCAGCTGGTGAGTCTACACCAACACTCCTCATATTTTCCTGCCTTTGCAGGTTTACTCATCAGCTTTTCTCTGCTGCGAATGTGCTTTCCACACAGACCACCACACATGAACCTCACAACTGGAAATGTCTGCTTCCCCACTGTTTGTCCAGCACTTCCTCAATACTTATCTACCACTCATATCACAAACCTTGCATATAATGGTTTTATATCTGTGCCTGATTCTAAATCCATAAAAGCATGAATGATTTCTTATGAAATGTTATATCTAAATTCATTTAGAGCAATGCATTTTACTTAACAGTGTTTAAATACACAGTGAATGAATGAAGTGAAAGTGGCATCGGACTTTTTGCAACCCCATAAACTTTACAGTCCTTGGAATTCTCTAGGCCAGAATACTGGAATAGGTAGCCTTTCCCTTCTCCAGGGGATCTTCCCAACTCAGGGATCATACCCAGGTCTCCCGCATTGCAGGTGGATTCTTTACCTACTGAGCTCTCACAGAATCCTAATCAGTTCAGTTCAGTCCCTTAGCCATGTCCCACTCCTTCCGATCCTATGGATTGCAGCACGCCAGGCTTCCCTGTCCATCAACAATTCCAGGAGCTTACTCAAACTCATGTCCCTCTGGTCAGTGATACCATCCAACCATCTCATCCCCTGTCATCTCCTTCTCCTCCTGCCTTCCATCTTGCCCAGCATCAGGGTCTTTTCTAATGAGTCAGCTCTTCACACCAGGTGGCCAAAGTATTGGAGCTTCAGCTTCAGCATCAGTCCTTCCAATGAATATTCAGGACTGATTTCCTTTAGGATGGACTGGCTTGATCTCCTTGCAGTTCAAGGGACTCTCAAGAGTCTTCTCCAACACCACAGTTCAAAAGCATCAATTCTTCAGTGCTCAGCTTTCTTTATAGTCCAAATCTCACATCCGTGCATGACTACTGGAAAAACCAAAGCTTTGACTAGATGGACCTTTGTTGGCAAAGTAACATCTCTGCTTTTTAATATGCTCTCTAGGATGGTCATAGCTTTTCTTCCAAGGAGCAAACGTCTTTTTAATTTCATGGCTGCAGTCACCATCTGCAGTGATTTTGGAGCCCAAAAAATAAAGAAAGGAGAATGGAATGACAAACCACTTCATTATTCTTGCCTTGAGAACCCCATGAACAGTATGAAAAGGGAATCGTAATGGATGAATAAATTCTAGCATTAGTCTCTTCAAAATAATCTAATGTAGAGTGGTGGTTTAGTCACTCAGTCATGTCCGACTCTTGCAGCTCCACGGACTGTAGCTCACCAGGCTCTTCTGTCCATGGGATTTCCCAGGCAAGAATACTGGAGTGGATTGCTATTTCCTTCTCCAAATGTAGAGTGGTGGATGTCAAATAGAAACATTATAAT
Source organism: Bos mutus (assembly GCF_027580195.1). Classification (NCBI taxonomy): domain Eukaryota; kingdom Metazoa; phylum Chordata; class Mammalia; order Artiodactyla; family Bovidae; genus Bos; species Bos mutus. The sequence goes on from NC_091618.1 coordinate 127,769,319, forward strand.
AATTTCTAACTTTTTAAATAACTGAATAATAGAAAAGATTATATTTTAACTTCATCTGAATTCATGGGGAGAAGTATTGAAGCAATGGGGAGTATGTGAGCACACACAAATGGATAGTCTTAAACCATTTTAATAACTGATAGTAACAGTTCTAAATATAAGCCTTTAAATTAATATACTGAAATAAGCTTAATGCCCCCAAGGGATCAAAAAACAATATTTTCCCGAATAATATTTGAAATAATAGAATTATCTTATAGGATTTAATGCAAATGATACAACTTCATCAAACTAGATAATTTGTATTTGAATAGCAGTCTAAAATGGCTCATTACCTTCCTGTGAATTGTTTGATATTGACCTTCACTTAGCCAATGACATTGATTTATTTCTTGAGCTCTGAGTTATGGGAAAAACCTTTATTGAACACAATCCTACCTCTATTCTTTTCCACTGTGCTATATTTCAAACTTAACAGAAAGAACAAAGAAATCAAGGTACAAGGAGATATTGAGCATGATTTTTGAGAGTACTTTATAATTTCTGAAATAAAACTAACAGCAACATAATAAATTTAGTATCCTACATGTGGAGTTCATTTAGGAAAGCAAACATTTCCAAGACTCATAGTCAATGAAACCTTGACAAGCTCTAAGTGTTAACACAGTGACCTCTTAGAAACATTCATTTCAGAACAATTTTTAAACCAGACAATGAAAAAATCAAATGTTTAAAACAGTCTTTCCCTTATTTCATATAGTATTACCTACTTTACAATAAAAATAAATCACCTAATTAATTCTCATGTGTCAGGAAAAACCTGATAATCACTGAGGAAAATTAAGTGACTTGTTGAACTTTAACTGTTATTAAGCAATGCACACAGGGCTAGGCCCCGGGTTTCCCAATAACATCTCTAGAGTTCTTTACACTGTACCTTCTAGCTTATCACAGATTTAGACTACAATCATGGACCTTAATAATATACCTTTGTATCAAGAGTCAGAGAAGGCAATGGCACCCCACTCCAGTACTCTTGCCTGGAAAATCCCATGGACAGAGGAGCCTGGTAGGCTGCAGTCCATGGGGTCGTGAAGAGTCGGACATGACTGAGCAACTTCACTTTCACTTTTCACTTTCATGCATTGGAGAAGGAAATGGCAACCCACTCCAGTATTCTTGCCTGGAGAATCCCAGGGACGGGGGAGCCTGGTGGGCTGCCGTCTATGGGGTCGCACAGAGTTAGACATGACTGAAGTGACTTAGCAGCAGCAGCAGCAGTATCAAGAGTAGGGGGTGGCAATCTAGCCTTTTGTTTATTTATATTGGAGGATAATTGCTTTACAATGTTGTGCTGGTTTCTGCCATACAACAGCACATCAGTTACAATTATCTTCTCCCTCTTGAGCCTCCTCCCACTACCACCCCATCCCACCCCTCTAGGTCATCATAGAGCACCAGGCTAGGCTCCTTGTGTTATATATCAGCTTCCCACTAGCTATTTATTTTACACGTGGTAATGTATTAATGTCAGTGCTACCTTCTCAATTCATCCCACCCTGCTAAAGCTACCAAGGAGAAATTAAAGTCCATTTTTGCATAACGGGACCTTGATGGAGCATTTTTAGTGCTTTCTTGGCATCTACTTGAACTCTTCTGTAGTAAGTTCGAGATTTTTATTTGATGAAGATGTTCTTCTGGGGAAACTGAATCTTCCCAGCTCCATTTTTTGGAGCAAGTATGCTCAGGTAAAGCCAAGCAGCACCTCTTTTCCTGTTTCCAGGGATTGGTTCTGTTTGTGGCGTCGGACTAACTTGACTCAATCAGTATGAGACCAAGGGATTTGCTATGAATGATGATATAACCAAAGAACAATGTATCCTCGAAACCTGGGGTCACCAGAGGACTATCACTCAAAACAAAGTCAATATAATTTAAGGTAAATCAGAGAGGTAGAAACTGAACCCTTAATGATATCACTGAGCCTTGTGTGACCTACTTCAGTTACTTGAGCAAGTAAGTTATTTAGGTGAATTCAAGTCAGGTTTTTAGATATCGCCAACCAAAAGTGTTCTGATTATTGAAGAATTCCTCAGTTCTGAACTGAAAGTAGTTTCAGTCATTCTCAGTAATTCATCCATAAGTTTAAAAAGAAACCACACTTAGGGATATGGACAAAAGTTCCTCAGGCTATTGTCAGTGAGCATATTATGCCTACTGATTTTTATTCAATACAGATTTCTTGATTTCTAGAATTCTCAGTAAAGTCACAGGACTGGATAGCAGTTCTGTAGAAAGAATATTTTTTTCTTCTTAATTTACACTCTAGACTTAGTTCACCCAACTAATCTTAACTGCTTGTCTTTTTAAATAGGTAGGACTTATTTTCAAGACCTTAAGTTCAGTTCAGTTCAGTCGCTCAGTCATGTCTGACTCTTTGTGACCCCATGGACTGCAGCATGCCAGGCCTCCCTGTCCAGCACTAAATCCTGGAGTTTACTCAAACTCATGTCCATTGAGGTGTTAATGCCATCCAACCACCTCATCCACTGTTGTCCCCTTCTCCTCTTGCCCTCAATCTTTCCCAGCATCAGGGTCTTTTCAAATAAGTCAGTTGTTCACATCAGGTGGCCAAAGTATTGGAGTTTCAGCTTCAGCATCATTCCTTCCAATGAATACCCAGGACTGATCTCCTTTAGGATGGACTGGTTGGATCTCCTTGCAGTCCAAGGGACTCTCAAGAGTCTTTTCCAACACTACAGTTAGAAAGCATCAATTCTTCAGCGTCAGCTTTCTTTATACTCCAACTCTCACATCCATACATGACCACTGGAAAAACCATAGCTTTGACTAGACGAACCTTTGTTGGCAAAGTAATGTCTCTGCTTTTTAATATGCTGTATAGGTTGGTCATAGCTTTTCTTCCAAGCAGCAAGAGTCTTTTAATTTCATGGCTGTAGTCACCATCTGCAGCGATTTTGGAGCCCAAGAAAATAAAGTCTGTCACTGTTTCCACTGTTTCCCCGTCTACTTGCCATGAAGTGATGGGACCAGATGCCATGATCTTAGTTTTCTAAATATTGAGTTTTAAGCCAACTTTTTCACTCTGCTCTTTCACTTTTATCAAAAGGCTCTTTAGTTCTTCTTCACTTTATGCCATAAGGGTGGTGTTGTCTGCATATGAGAACTTATTGATATTTCTCCTGGCAATCTTGAGTCCAGCTTGTGCTTCCTCCACCCCAGCGTTTCTCATGATGTACTCTGCATATAAGTTAAATAAGCAGGGTGACAATATACAACCTTGATGTACTCCTTTCCCTAACTGGAACTAGTCTGTTGTTCCATGTCCAGTTCTAGCTGTTGCTTTGTGACCTACATATAGATTTCTCAAGAGGCAGGTCAGGTCGTCTGGTATTCCCATCTGTTTCAGAATTTTCCAAAGTTTGCTGTGGTCCACATAATCAAAGGCTTTGGCATAGTCAATAAAGCAGAAGTAGATGTTTTTCTGGAACTCTCTTGCTTTTTCAATAATCCAGTGGATGTTGGCAATTTGATCTCTGGTTCCTCTGCCTTTTCTAAATCCAGCTTGAACATCTGGAAGTTCATGGTTCATGCACTGTTGAAGCCTCACTTGGAGAATTTTGATCATTACTTTACTAGTGTGTGAATGGTTCAACTGTGTGGTAGTTTGAGCATTCTTTGGCATTGCCTTTCTTTGGGATTGGAATGAAAACTGACCTTTTCCAGTCCTGTGCCACTTCCGAGTTTTCCAAATTTGCTGGCATATTGAGTGTACACTTGCACAGCATCATCTTTTAAGATTTAAAATAGTTCAACTGGAATTCCATCACCTCCACTAGCTTTGTTTGTAGTAATGCTTCCTAAGGCTCACTTGACTTGCATTGTGGAATGTCGGGCTCTACATTGGTGATCACACCATCATGATTATCTGGGTCATGAAAATCTTTTTTGTATAGTTCTTCTGTGTATTCTTGCCACCTCTTCTTAATACCTTCTGCTTCCGTTAGGTCCTTACCATTTCTGTCATTTATTGAGCCCATCTTTGCATGAATGTTCCCTTGGTATCTCTGATGTTTTTGAAGAGTACTCTAGACTTGACCATTCTATTGCTTTCCTCTGTTTTCTTGCGCTGATTGCTGAGGAAGGCTTTCTTGTCTCTCCTGGCCATTCTTTGGCACTCTTCATTCAGGTTGGTATATCTTTCCTTTTCTGCTTTGCCTTTTACTTCTCTTCTGTTCACAGCTGTTTTTACGGCCTCCTCAGACAATCATTTTGCCTTTTTACATTTCCTTTTCTTGGGGATGGTCTTGATCCCTGCCTCCTGTACAGTGTCAAGAAGCTCTTCCATAGTTCATCAGGCACTCTGTCTATCACACCTAATCCCTTGAATCTATTTCACTTCTACTGTATAATTGTAAGGGATTGGATTTAGGTCATACCTGAATAGTCTAGCGGTTTTCCCTACTTTCTTCAATTTAAGTCTGAATTTGGCAATAAGGAGTTCATGATTGAGCCACAGTTCAGCTCCTGGTCTTGTTTTTGCTGACTGTATAAAGCTTCTCCATCTTTGGCTACAAAGAATATTATATAATCAATCTGATTTCAGTATTGACCATCTGGTGATGGTCAAGACCTTACTTATCTTTGTGAGTCTAATCTCTCCTTAATGTATCCACATACTTTTTAAGGCATCACTACAACTGAATCAAATATAAATCTTGAATGCTATTAAAAACAGGACAGTGTAAATTAAGAAAATCTGTACATTTTTGAGACTGTACCATTCTAGTCTTGAAACTTACTTTTCTAATATCATATTACCTGAAATACAGTTTTTTTGTATTTACTTCATAGAGAAATTCTCATTAATACTTTCTGATTAAAATAATAATGACTGGTCCTTAAACTGCAATATATAACAAATTCCTTGAGCATATTTTCTTTCTTTATTATTTATTAAATCTTCCCCCTACATTTTGCATGTGTGTGTGTATGTGTGTGTGTGCTCAGTCATGTCTGGCTCTTTGCGACCCCATGTACTGTAGCACTCCAGGCTTCCCTGTCTTTCACTATCTCCTGGAGTTTGCTCAAATTCATGTCTGTTGAGTTGGTGATGCCATCCAACCATCTCATCCTCTGCTGCCCTCTTCTCCTTTGCCTTCAGTCTTTCCTTTTCTACTGAGTCTTTTCCAGTGAGTCCAGTGAGTCTTTCTAGTGACTTGGCTCTTCACATCAGGTATTCCCAGTATTGGAGCTTTGGGTTTAGCATCAGTCCTTCCAATTAATATTCAGGGTTGATTTCGTTTAGGATTGACTGGCTTGATCTCCTTGCTGTTCAAGGGACTTTCCAGAGTCTTCCCCAACAACACAGTTCAAAAGCATTTGTTAAATTCTTACATCAATTTCATTCTTATGAACAAGCAAAGCAAGATTTTGGAGGGAAAACAAAAACATAAATTGAAAAATATTTTGAGATATTAATTCATCATATGTCAATGAATACCTATCATTTACCTTGACATGTAAAGCTATTAGCATCAATAATAACTATTAATTAATGCCACCACTTACTGGGGACTTAATGATTAAGCATTGTTCTCTGTGCTTCAGCTATGTTAACAATTAATTTAACACTTCCAATAGCCCAATGAGACACACATTGTAATTGGATGTACTTAAGATAAGGAAACTAAATGTGTTGTTTCCATACAGAATTATTTAAGACTCTTGACATAGGTGTGCACAACTAGTGAATGTCCATGCCAGCACTGGAAACATGGTGGTCCGATAAATGCCATAAAATCCAGGAGCACACACCATTTTATCCTACAGGAAGTACAAAAGACTGCAAAAAAGAGGATGTGAAATTGCTTAAATAAACGCCTGCAAAATGCATTCTATACTGTACTGTCTGCCTCCTCTCCATGTCTGTTCTCTGCCAGTTCCTAATCCCAGCAACACTTGCTCCACTTGTTTTTAAAAAACAGGTGTTTTATAAAACAGAAACACACACAACTAAACTTGCCTATGTCATCTCTAGTTGTGTGTGTTTCTGTTTTATACTCTACTTTCTTGAATCCTATTTGAGGGTTTTTGCTCTTCCTGGCACAGCACAAATGCATGGGAGAGCCCTGAGGATCTGATTTCTATACTCCAGCTTTGTGACTCTGGATCTTTGACAAGTATTATAAAAGTGACATCATCAGTCACCTAAGAGGCCTCTACATTCCAAATTGCAGGATTGGGTTAGCTCCGGTTTCCAGTGCTCTTGATTTATGGGATCTTAAACATGCCAAGTTGGTACTAATTGTCTAGAAAAGTTCCAGGGGAGTGGTAATTTAAGATAGTGTTTCACCTTTCCAGAGCTAATTAGCCCTTAGAATAAGTTTTGCCCAGTTCTTCACAGGACTTCCCAGACTTACCTCAGTATTCTTAATTGAGATCTTAGAATGGGTGGAGTTTGAACCAAAGTGTATCTTAAATCAAGGCTTAACCAGCAAGCATATCGCAGCTGTATATCAGAACCTTGAAAATCAACTCCTTCCCCAAAGGACTGGTGTTGCAACATATTTGTTATAGCAGCAATTTGAAAGGGAATAGAAATCTTTAAGTTTATATTTCATCTATTTGAAAATCCAATGTAATTATGTTTTTCTAAAGTTTACAACAAATGATTTTTACTGAATTGTTTTAGGAATATTTTTGCTGACTATAACTGTATGGCTACATTGCAATGTTATCCAGCTACTTGGCTGCAAATTCTGGAATGACTTGAATGGGAAAACAAATGACCTAACTGAGAGCAGAACTTAATTTATTTGGCCGATGATCAGGGCCTTATTTTTTATGGCTGTTAGAATTCCCTTGTCAATATGTTTATCAAGTAACTGTGCTTTTAACATCTAGAAGGATATGATCATGCATGTGTCTTTAAAGGGAAAGATTCTGTTAAGATTGGCATTAAAATGACTATCAACTTTAAAAATGATTGATGTTTAGTAGATGCCTTAATTCTTTATCTCAGAACTTCTAAAAATGTAAAATGACAAGATCCTTAATACCAGACTATAATCTCACTGCTTTGCCATGTGGAATGATAATCAGAGTCAGTCAAAAATGATCTATTATTGTGGTAAGTAAAATACATCCTTGGTGCCAACTTGCAAAATAGAAAAAACAGGAAAGAAAAAAAAAATAACCAAGACAAACTTTGGGTTTAAAAACATTAGATAAGAAATTCTGTTTGCTCAAATCTTTCCCTTGAATTTGTAATTGCTATTATTAACATTATTTTGGAAAAAAAAAGTCAAGACATTTTTTTCTTCCTACATACTTTCACCCACACTTCTTTGATTATATGCTCTAAAATAACCATAGCTGCCAGTAGAGACGTAGGGATTTTATAAATATCAATCAATGTCACAGCTAGAAGGAGATGAATCAAAGGATACAGTACTAAATCCTGAAATGCCTTTTCTATGACACTAGTCAGCAGGCAATGACACCCCACTCCAGTACTCTTGCCTGGAAACTCCCATGGATGGAAGAGCCTGGTAGGCTGCAGTCCATGAGGTCACTAAGAGTCAGACATGACTGAGTGACTTCACTTTCACTTTTCACTTTCATGCATTGAAGAAGGAAATGGCAACCCACTCCAGTGTTCTTGCCTGGAGAATCCTAGGGATGGGGGAACCTGGTGGGCTGCCGTCTGTGGGGTCACACAGAGTCAGACACGACTGAAGCGACTTAGCAGCAGCAGTAGCAGTCAGTTATTTCAAAAGTTTACATCTTTAAAAAAATTACATAATAATTTAAAATATTACATCTTTTTGAGGGTAGACAAGGGTTATAGAGATGAGGAAAGGAAGGGGGGAAATAGATTCCTCCAATATCTTATTTGAAAAGACATTTAGGTATGACCCTAACTTTGCTTTTTCACCTTCAGGTCAAACCAGCACAGCTCTTGAATTCTAGAAATTCTGGTGAACTGAAACAGAAATAGCTGAGAGTGTTTGTGCTTGTAGATTGCAAGCAGATGAAGCAATTTGTTCAAATAATCTGCTAGTCTCTGGTCTCCTCTCAATTCTCACATGCTCTAATGTGTGGGGGTAAGTTTGATAATTGGGGTTTCTGATTTCTTCCCCTCTTTAAGAAACATTATTTAGTGTAGTAACCAAGGGATGTGGAAGAGTATCCAAACAAGTTTCAAGTAGCTGTTTCAAAAGAGGCCATCCAAAGAGGGAGGAAGTGAGGATAATAGTGCTTTTAAGTTATTTGTCCTTTTCACCTCAGGTCTGAAATGGTAACAGCATGGCGGGTTGTTTGCTGACTCACAACAGAAATGGAATAAGCAAAGGACCTTTGAGTTCTCAGTAGTGAATAAAGTGTTGTTGAAAGTGAAAGTGTTAGTTGCTCAGTCGCGTCTGACTCTTTGCCACCCCCTGAACTATAGCCCACCATGCTCCTCTGTCCATGGGATTGTCTAGGCGAGAATACTGGAGTGGGTTGCAATTTCCTTCTCCGGGGCTCTTCCAGACCCAGGGATTGAACCTGAGTCTCCTGCGTTGAAGGCAGAGTCTTTTCCATTTGAAGCCCTAGTTGTCGTTTGCCCCTAAAGTGTTATTAAAGTTTCCTATATCTAGAGCACGGAGCCTAGACAGCATAGAAGTCTATTCTTGAAAGTTGCAAACACGCTGTAGTTTCTGGAAGTAAAATAATACTTCCTGTGCACCCTTCAGATGACCTTAAATGCCTCCCATGAAATTCTGTATATCTTGGAATCTATACAGGTCAGTGTTACTTCTACTAACTGCCTCAAGAAGGAAAACTGAAGAGAACTGATAGGTTATCTCTAGAATGGTTTCTCAAAATTGCATTAGTTTTAAGCTTTCAATAGTTGATTCAAGAAAGCAAGCCAGTGTCTCACTATAGGACCTCATATACCTAGCTCACACATGTGCTGGGAGTTTGGTGTACAAATTCTTAGCACAATGTGGACTTTTATATTCCACAGGGCCCCCTGTGAAATGTTTTTAATATTATCTTTGCCTAAAACTGAGATTATCATGGAGACACCATCATTTTCTGCTGCCAGTACTTGAAATATGCAAAGGCCCTTGATAAAACTAGTAAATCCTTTTCACATATCCTATCTCCTCAACAGGTGAAATGATGTCACATGGTTTGAGACATCCAAGAGCAATCAACAGAGAGAGAGAGAGAGACCTGGAAAGTTACAGTATAGCTCTATTACCTGGACATTGGTTCCTCTTTTACTCTGGAAGAGTCAACAGCCTTCAGTAAATGAAGTGAAGATCTCAAATTTACCTAGGTAGTATTGAATAGATACTTCCATATGACATGGTTAATCCCCAGAGGTATCCATATTTCATTAAATTCCAACCTACCTAAACCTTCATGTAATAAATAAAGTTTAAATATCAGGAAAAAAATATAAATTTATGCAACCAAATAAAGTGATTCAGAGATAATTCTTAGAATTTTTGTAAGCAATTCAAAATAATTAAAACAGATTATTTCATAACAGATTCTAAAGGGAGCCTTTGGATTTAGTCTCCAGAGCCAATATTCTATCTGGAAAGCCTCTAACTCACAATGAAAACTGCTGTATTGGTGATTAGGTGAAACATTTCATTTGAATTGATAGTTTTGGAAGATCTCTCTGAATTTTTTTATGGTTCTGGGAATTCTATCATTTTATCTACTATAAAATGCATAATTTCCTTAAGTTGAAAAAGCCAAATTGGGCAATTCTTACAACCATAATTTTTTTTCTTCCCCTGAAAGGTAAATTCAGTCCTTCAAAGCTATTTATTCTAGAAGCTTTTAAGGTAGTCTCAAAATACAATCTAATTTACTGTCATGAAGAGAACTCCTTATCCCACCCCAGGCTGTAAATATTCCTTTTATATGTTGAATATCACCTTAATATTATACTAAGCTTCTTTCTCAACAGGTTATAAGAATGAATAATTCAATTTAATATCTTTCAGGGGAAGTAAGATTTTAGACACAATTATGCCACAACTGTGTCTAACCTCATTCTCATCAAGAAAATGGCTAATAATAGAATAAGCTCTTCACTGTGCTCATTGATCTTGCCTTGATTCCACAAATAGATTCTGACTGTGTTCCAGCATGAACAGTCTTGTAATAGATCCTACGCTATTAATGCATCAACAAAGCATGTACCATAATATTATTCTAAAACTCAGACCCAGAAGAAGTTTCTGGAAGCTAAAATCCCCTCACTATATGTCATAATGTATGAATTAGCCTCATCCTTGTATTTTTATAACATCTAAATAATTTACAAGCTATTTTAGATTAATGCCTATATCAAGTAGACAAAACAAGTGTCCTCTTGAATGTTGGTGGCTTTCATTACTTAAAAAAATGACAAGGTTCTGTATAAAAAAGAAAATTAAATTGTTGGCTAATTTTCACCAGGCAGAACAATTTTGTATCAATAATTTTAAAACAATTATGATTTTTTACTGAATTATCAAAGTTTAATATTAAATGTCTCTTCTAGCAGATTAATTCTACCATTTGGGGATGTTTTGCTATAATTCAGCCTAAAAGATTTACTGAACTCCTCACCTACAAAAAGCAAAGTGGGGGTGTTAGGAACTTGCAGATATTAATGAACAAGAAGATCAAATAATAGTGGCATATCTTAAAAGAAAAATTATGATAAAACGAGGTCTTCCATGTTTTATGTTGCAATACATTGAAAATTTTCCAAAGAATTTGGCAGTGAAAAGGTTCTCTTTTGAAAATAAAAATGGCCCTGTCCCTAACTTCTGCTATAACTAATTTCTCTTTGGAAATAAGATAGCCTTTGACCACTTGGTTTTAATTCTTTATAATTCATTTCAGTTCAGTTCAGTTCATTTCAGTCACTCAGTCATGTCCGACTCTTTGTGACCCCATGAATCACAGCACACCAGGCCTCCCTGTCCATCACCAACTCCCAGAGTTCACTCAAACTCATGTCCATCAACTCAGTGATGCCATCCAGCCATCTCATCCTCTGTTGTCCCCTTATTCTCCTGCCACCAATCCCTCCCAGCATCAGGGTCTTTTCTAATGAATCAACTCTTCGCATGAGATGGCCAAAGTATTGGAGTTTCAGCTTCAGCATCAGTCCTTCCAATGAACACCCAGACTGATCTCCTTTAGGATGAACTGGTTGGATCTCCTTGAAGCCCAAGGGGCTCTCAAGAGTCTTCTCCAACACCACAGTTCAAAAGCATCAATTCTTCGGTGCTCAGCTTTCTTTATAGTCCAACTCTCATATCCATACATGACCACTGGAAAAACCATAGCCTTGACTAGACAGACCTTTGTTGGCAAAGTAATGTTTCTGCTCTTCAATACACTCTGTAGATTGGTCATAGCTTTTCTTCTAAGATGCAAGCATCTTTTAATTTCATGGCTGCAATCACCATCTGCAGTGATTGTGGAACCCAAGAAAATAAAGCCTGTCACTGTTTCCATTGTTTCTCCACCTATTTGCCATGAAGTGATAGGACTGGATGCCAAGATCTTAGTTTTCTGAATGCTGAGTTTTAAGCCAACTTTTTAACTCTCCTCTTTCACTCTCATCAAGAGACTCTACTAAAAGTTCTTCTTCAATTTATGCCATAAGAGTGGTGTTATCTGTGTATCTGAGGTTATTGATATTTTTTCCCAGAAATCTTGATTTCAGCTTGTGCTTCAACCAGTCCAGCATTTCTCATGGTGTACTCTGCATATAAGTTAAATAAACAGATTAGACTTTTACTCAAAATACCCACGTGTTGCAGAGAGACTCTGCATTTACTATACAATTTCAGTTTTCAGAGTCTTTGCAAAGGGTCACCTGGGCGAAGAGAATTCACCTGTGGAATGATGTGTTTCCAGCTTCCCTGAAGTGTACTTCTCTCTGAGGAATGATGCTTTCATTTAAAGTGGTGTGTACCGAATAAAGCTGACAAATTTCCTGTTTAAAAAAAAAAAATAACATATAGCCTTGGTACTCTTTTCCTTATTTGGAACCAGTCGGTTTTTCCATGTCCAGTTCTAACTGTTACTTCCTGAACACCATAGATTTCTCAGGAGTCAAGTTAGGTGGTCCAGTATTCCCATCTCTTTAATAATGTTCCACAGTTTGTTGTGATCCACACACTCAAAGGTTTTGGCATAGTCAATAAAGCAGAAGTACATGCTTTTCAGGAACTCTCTTGCTTTTTCAGTGATCCAACGGATGCTGGCAATTGATCTCTGGTTCCTCTGCCTTTTCTAAATCCAGCTTGAACATCTGGAACTTCATGGTTCACGTGCTATTGAAGCCTGGTTTGTAGAAATTTGAACATTACTTTACTAGCGTGTGCTGCTTCTGCTGCTGCTAAGTCGCTTCAGTCGTGTCCAACTCTGTGCGACCCCATAGATGGCAGCCCACCAGACTTCCCTGTCCTGGGATTCTCCAGGCAAGAACACTGGAGTGGGTTGCCGTTTCCTTCTCCAATGCATGAAAGTAAAAAGTGGAAGTGAAGTTGCTCAATCGTGTCCGACTCTTAGCGACCCCATGGACTGATAAGTACAATTGTGACGTAGTTTGAGCATTCTTTTACATTGCCTTTGTTCAGAATTGAAATGAACACTGACCTTTTCCAGTCCTTTGGCCACTGCTGAGTTTTCCAAATTCGCTGTCACATTGAGTGCAAAGCTTTCACAGCATCATCTTCAGGATTTGAAATAGCTCAACTGAAATTCCATCACCTCCACTAGCTTTGTTTGTAGTGATGCTTTCTAAGCCCCACCTGACTTTGCATTCCAGGGTGTCTGTCTCTAGGTGAGTGATCACATATTGTGGTTATCTGGGTAATTAAGATCTTTTTTGTATAGTTCTTCTGTGTATTCTTGCCACCTCTTTTTAGAATCATCTACTTCTGTTAGGTCCATACCATTTCTGTCCTTTATTGAGCCCATCTTTGCATGAAAGGTTCCCTTGGTATCTCTAATTTTCTTGAAGAGATTTCTAGTCTTTCCAATCTGTTGTTTTCCTCTTTTTCTTTGCATTGATCACCAAGGAAGTCTTTCTCATCTCCCCTTGCTATTCTTTGGAACTCTGCATTCAAATGGGTATATCTTTCTTTTTCCCTTTTCCCTTTTGCTTCTTTTCTTTTCTCCACTATTTTCAAATAGCTTATCAGACAACAATTTTGCCTTTTTACATTTCTTTTACTTGGGAATGGTCTATATCCATGCCTTCTGTACAATGTCACGAACCTCCATCCATAGTTCTTCAGGCATTCTGTCTATCACATCTAATCCCTTGAATCTATTTGTCACTTCCACTGTATAATCATAAGGGATTTGATTTAGGTCATACCTGAATGGCCCAGTGGTTTTCCCTACTTTCTTCAATTTAAGTCTGAATTTGTCAATAAGGATTTCATGATCTGAGCCTGGTCTTGTTTTTGCTGATTGTATAGAGCTTCTCCATCTTTGGCTCCTAAGAATAAAATCAATCTGATTTCATTATTGACTATATCATGATGTCCATGTGTAGAGTCTTTTCTTGTATTGTTGGAAGAGGGTGTTTGCTATGACCAGTGCATTCTATTGGCAAAACTCTTATTAGCCTTTGCCCTGCTTCATTCTGTATTCCAAGGCCAAATTTGTCTGCTTACTCCAGGTGTTTCTTGACTTCCTACTTTTTCATTCCAGTCCCCTATAATGAAAAAGACATCATTTTTGGGTGTTAACTCCAGAAGGTCTTGTAGGTCTACATAGAACTGTTCAACTTCAGCTTCTTCAGCATTACTAGTTGGGACATAGATTTGGATTACTGTGATATTGCATTGGTTTGCCTTGGAAATGAACAGAGAGCATTCTGTCATTTTTGAGATTGCATCCAAGTACTGCATTTCAGAATCTTTTGTTGACCATGATGGCTACTCCATTTCCTCTAAGGGATTCTTGCCCACAGTAGTAGATATAATGGTCATCTGAGTTAAATTCACCCATTCCAGTCCATTTTAGTTCACTGATTCCTAAAATGTCAGCATTCACTATTGCCATCTCCTGTTTGAACATCCAATTTGGCTTGATTCATGGACCTAACATTCCATGTTCCTATGCAATATTGCTCTTTGCAGCATTGGACTTTACTTCCATCACCAGTCACATCCACAGCTGGATGTTGCTTTTGCTTTGGCTCCGCCTCTTCATTCTTTCTGGAGTTATTTCTCCACTGTTCTCCAGAAGCACACTGAGCACCTACAGACCTGGAGAGTTCATCTTTCAGTGTGCTATGTTTTTCTCTTTTCATACTGTTCATGGGGTTCTCAAGGCAAGAATACTGGAATGGTTTGCCATTCCCTTCTCCAGTGGACCATGTGACAAAATGCGGACAAATGTAGACAGCATATTAAAAAGGAGACATTACTTTGTTGACAAAGTTCTTTCTACTCAAAACTATGGTTTTTCCAGTAGTCATGTATGAATGTGAAAGTTGGACCATAAAGAAAGTTAAAAACTGAAGAATCGATCCTTTCGCACTGTGTGGTTGGAGAAGAGTCTTGAGAGTCCCTTGGACTGCAAGGGGATCAAACCAGTCAATCCTAAAAGAAATCAATCCTGATTATTCATTGGAAGAACTGATACTGAAGCTGAAGCTCCAATAATTTGATCACCTGACGCAAAGAACTGACTCATTTGAAAAGACCCTGATGCTGGGAAAGATTGAAGGCAGGAGGAGAAGGGGATGACAGAGGATGAGTTGGTTGGTTGGCATCACCAACTCAATGGACATGAGTTTAAGCAAGCTCCGGGAGTTGTTTATGGTGTGGAAGACTGGTATGCTGCAGTTCATAGTGTCTCAAAGCGTTGGACATGACTGGGCAATTGAACTAAACTAACAGAAAGTAAAAATAGATATTTCTTGAAATCTAGGATGAATGTATATATGTAAAAATAAAGATTTCTTGAACATAGTGAGAAAAGTATACATAATGTATATCTAATGTATATGTCTATCTAATATACATTTTGTACATATTTTTTGATTGGTAACATTTGAAAGAACAAAAATGGGAGGCCAAAGAGCTAGTCCCTGCCCAAGTTAGACAATTGCATGTAAAGGGCAAGGGCTGAATACATTTGAAAATTTATCATGCAACAAAAGCTTTTATAAGATGTCTTTCAAAATAGTATTAATTTTTTTATTATTAAAAATTATTTAAAAAATTAATACTATTTTGAAAGACATCTTATAAAAGCTTTTGTTGCATGATAAATTATTTTATACCACTTTATGTGATACAGACTTTTAAAATAATTAGTTTTCCGTGTATTTTGAGACAACATAAAATGAGTTAAATAGCTTAGCTTCATGTGAATGATATCTATCTATAATTATCAAGATTGATCATATTTTCACAGTCTTTCTTTCCTATTTCCTTTATGGACTCATACTTAATCTTGAAAATCATTGATCTGCCTCTTGGTCTTTATTGTTTTCCATTTGCATTATTATAGAAATTAAATGAAAAAAGTATCAGGTAATAAGACATTAAGTGCAGTATGCCTTAGGACACAACATTGAGCACGGCCTCTGCTATTACTTTAGAAATGAATACTAAAATAACAATGTTACTTTAGTAGGAAGATGAGCATTTTCTAATAGGCTTGTCATAAAATGTGAAATAATTATACTGACCTCATAAGATGTCTGTGGAGGATAGCTAATATACTACTAAAACTCTATTCAAATATAAAGCTCTTTAAGACTTTATTATAGTCAGGATTATTGTTAAAAACTGTAAAAGTGAATATGAGTTCTTAACAAAATTAGCAGTGAGAAAAATAGATAATCTAACTCATATTATTTGGTTTCTCAAATAATGACCCTGCTCACTTGATAAAAAATCTCAGACCACATTCCCTCTATGAGACTAGTAATAAATAGATGTAATGTCAGAGTCTGGATCAACAAAACAACTGTAGTAATTATCATTATTTCACCATCATCATTATTTTTGAAAAAAATTTGAAGAATTAAGCATTAAAAATGCCAGACATTGAGAATATCAAAAGTTCTATTAGCCTTAAAGAATGTAATTAGCATGGCTCTTTCCAACCTCAGGAGGCTTGTCAACATCTTATTTTGTCCACTAAACTGTAAAAGTAAGAAAGAGATCATTAATCAAATTGGCGTCATGGATATGTATGTAAAAATGACAAATACATGTTCAGGGAAATTTCAAATGGATGTTCAGGCAAGATTTAGATGACACATGTGGAGAAAACCCTAAAGCTGTATTAAACACTTTTAGACCTTTAAAAATTCAAAGGATGACCTTTAAAAAGATGGTCCCCATATAGTTTTTGGAGGATATAAATTCAAGCATTAAAATTTAGTCATGTTTAGTACTCATAAAACAAAACTATAGATTCCGGACATGATTATCTTAATCAAAGATATAGGTAGAAAACTTACACAATCTGTTCAATAAAGAACATGACAATGCCTTAAAGTTCTGACATTATCATTTTCTTCAAAATTTTTATTTCAGATAACCCTAATCTTGAAATTAAACCATTTTTATTTCAATTTTTTGGAGTACTTCCATTTGTAAAATCCACTGTCCATTTCTTTCTACCACCTCTAACAGTCTGGGACACATACTTTGTGTCTCTTTGTCAGTTATACCCAGGCATACTATCAGTGAAACAAAAGCAGCTGATTATTAGCTAGCTCTAGAATTTTCCCTGGAGTGACCCCTACTGTGGTCTACCACCAGTGACACTTTATTTGTTTCTTGTTTTTCACATTACCCATTTGAATGTGGTTTTGTTTGAGGAGTTTAACACCACAGTTACAGTAAAATGTACTTTCTTTACACTTTCTTCTTGACTCTCTACATTACCTCCAAAATGCATGCTTCACTATCAATCATTTCCAAAAACTAGATTCTATATTATTACTTAAAACAATGACTGTCACCTGTACTTAAAAGTAAAACTACCTTTATTCCTTTTTTGGTGTTAAAGAGTATGCTCAAGCAAAGACACATGTAGTGGTGAGTGCAAGTATGTTTGTGTATATGTTTGGGAGGATGGGGTATTACTAAAACTCTTCAGATGAGAATATTTCAAGGCTAAGGCCATTATCATCATCAAATAACCCATAATTTCTGTAATAATGGATCACGGCATGCAGCTGAAAGGTGATGACTTTGTTGTCCTATGATGCTTAATTTCCAAATTTGGGAATGTTAACTCGGACAAGATTTTCTTTCTATCAAGATCAAAATGTATCTCCCAATTCTGGAAATGAGTAACATTTTGAAGTGCTTTGGCAGGTACTCTGGCAGCATGGACTATTTGACAGCAGCAGCTCTGAGAGCAGAGGCAAAACAGCTAAGCAAAGACAGAAGCAGCAGGAAGACCCAGAGTAGCCTCAGGGGAGGCTCTGGGTCTGAAGTGAAAAGACACAGCAGAGACTAGAACCTCTAAGGAGAACATGATGTGTTCTATTGGCCAAACTGCCGTCTCCCTACTAACAGGTAACAAAGCCTTTTAGGCACTAGAACTTTGCTGAGAAAGGGAAAAGTGAAGGAGGCAGAGGAACACCAACACTGAAGAAGGGAAGAATTCTCAGTCATGACTAACCATCAGAATCTTATTCAAAATAAAACACCAGGCTCTGTCTCCAAAACAGTCTGCTTCGTTAGAGCTTAGGAAGCCAGGAGCAAACTATACAGGAACTCATAAACCAAAATAATTTGGATTTCACTCAGAGAGCAAGAGGAAGCTATTTTAAGCACTTGAAGCAAGGAAGGAATATAATTCCATTTATATTTTTAAAATGTCATTCTGGCTATTTTGTAGAGAAGAATTTGTGATAGAAGAGACCAATCTAAAAGATAATCCTGGAGTCTAGGAGACAGATGATTATGGCTGGAGCTGGGGTAGTGTCAACAAGGTGAAAGATTATCAATGGATTTCAAATTTAATTGTCTAGAGAAGGAAGTATTTTCTGATAGATTAAAATCTGGGGATTAGGAAAGGAATCAATGAGAGATAACTCCTAAATTTAAAAGAATTAGCCTACGTTAAATATCCTAAATAAACCAAACTATCATTGTCCCTATTAAAATTATGAATGAAGCAGTCAAGTTCCAAGATAATGGCTTTACTTGTCATCTTGGCCCTGGGAGCACTGGGGACCTCTTAAATTATGAGATTTAAGTTTATTTTAAAATATAAGGAATACTGTGTAGTACAGAGAACTATATTCAATATCCTATGATAAACCATAATGGGAAAGAATATATTAAAAGGAATATATAGATACACATCACTGAATCACTTTGCTGTAGAGCAGTAATTAGTACAATGTTGTAAATTAACTACACGTCAAAAATTAAACTTTTAGATAATAAAAATCAAATCTATTTGAAAAACAAAGACAGGTATAATGAGTAGCTACTTATGCAGTATAATTTGGGGGATATCATACGATTACCTACTCTGAACGAGTAACATAGCACTGCAAGAAATACCCAGCACATGTGAGTTCTCACCTGCAGATCCTCTAGGTCGCACCCAGTTGCTGTTGACTCTGGACAATAGAAGTGAGCTAAGAGAAGGCAGGTGACCTCTGAAACTGGGAAAAACAAGGAAGCAGATCTCTCCTTGAGCATGCAGAAAGGAACTGTCCACAAATGGCCCAGCAGGCCACCTTTTGGATGCGTCCTATAGAACTGTGAGAAAATTGATTTGTTGTAGCAGCAAAAGAGAACTAATAAATTTTCTACTGAAAAAACAAAAAAAAAAAAAAAAAAAAAGAAGAAGATGAAAGAAGAACAACAAATGTCTATCATAGAGAAAACAATAGCTCATTCACCTCAAAGTTATTGAGCATGAAACATGTACTGGGGAAAACTCATGTTACCTTTGGAAGACTAAAAATATGTGTTACTTTCAATAGGGAAGAGGCTGGAAAACATCCATAGTGTTTGCCTTTACTGCAATATTTCCCAAGGTGTTGTCTGCAACATGTTAATATATTGCATAAATAAGGTTATCAAATAAGTTTGAAAAGTAATTTAATCAGTTTCTTTACTATGGACTTTTTAGTATTTTCCTGTGTTAATGTACTATTCCAAAGAATAGCAAGGAGAGATAAAAAAAAAGACTTCCTCGTGATCAGTGCAAAGAAATAGAGGAAAACAATAGAATGGGAAAGACTAGGGATCACCTCAAGAAAATTAGAAATACCAAGGAACATTTCATGCAAAGATGGGCTCAATAAATGACATAAATGGTAGGGACCTAACAGAAGCAGAAGATATTAAGAAGAGGTGGCAAGAATACACAGAAGAACTGTACAAAAAAAGATCTTCATGACTCAGATAATCATGATGGTGTGATCACTGACCTAGAGCCAGACACCCTGGAATGTGAAGTCAAGTGGACCTTAGGAAATATCACTATGAACAGAGCTAGTGGAGATGATGGATTTCCAGTTGAGCTATTTCAAATCCTGAAAGATGATGCTGTGAAAGTGCTGCACTCAATATGTCAGCAAATTTGGAAAACTCAGCAGTGGCCAGAGGACTGGAAAAGGTCAGTTTTCATTTCAATCCCAAAGAAAGACAGTGCCAAAGAATGCTCAAACTACTGCACAATTGCACTCATCTCACATGCTAGTAAAGTAATGCTCAAAATTCTCCAGGCCAGGCAGCAACATTTAGAACTGGACATGGAAAAACAGACTAGTTCCAAATCGGAAAAGGAGTGCGTCAAAACTGTATATTGTCACCCTCTTTATTTAACTTATATGCAGAGTACATCATGAGAAAAGCTGGGCTGGATAAAGCACAAGCTGGAATCAAGATTGCCGGGAAAAATATCAATAACCTTAGATATGCAGATGACACCACCCTTATGGCAGAAAGTGAAGAAGAACTAAAGGGCCTCTTGATGAAAGTGAAAGAGGAGAGTGAAGAGGTTGGCTTAAAGCTCAACATTCAGAAAACTAAGACTATGGCCTCCAGTCCCATCACTTCATGGCAAATAGATGGGGAAACAGTGGACTGACTTTTTTTTTGGGGGGGGGTCTCCAAAATCACTGCAGATGGTGACTGCAGCCATGAAATTCAAAGACGCTTACTCCTTGGAAGGAAAGTTATGACCAACCTAGAGAGCATATTAAAAAGCAGAGACGTCACTTTGTCAACAAAGGTCCAACTAGTCAAGGCTATGGTTTTTCCAGTACTCATGTATGGATGTGAGAGTTGGAATATAAAGAAATTGAGTGCCAAAGAATTGATGCTTTTGAACTGTGGTGTTGGAGAAGACTCTTGAGAATCCCTTGGACTGCAAGAAGTTCCAACCAGTCCATCCTAAAGGAGATCAGTCCTGGGTATTCATTGGAAGGACTGATTTGAAGCTGAAACTCCAATACTTTGGCCACCTCATGCAAAGAGCTGACTCATTGGAAAAGACCCTGATGCTGGGAAAGATTGAGGGCAGGAGGAGAAGGGGATGACAGAGGATGAGATGGTTAGATGGCATCACCGACTCAATGGACATAGGTTTAGGTGGACTCCAGGAGTTGGTGATGGACAGGCAGGCCTGGTTTTGCAGTTCATGGGGTCGCAAGGAGTCAGACACAACTGAGCGACTGAACTGAACTGTGTTCATGTGCATGGGGATCTTGAAGAGGCATGTAACATTTTCCAAAGTTATTACAAAATTATTGTTAGGTAGTTAGAATAGGAAAAAGGAGTCCAAAATGGCAGTGGCTAGAAGACAAAGAAAGGAAAAGCACACAAATGACAAATGGAGCAAAAGAAAACCCGAGGACAGGATTGAGAATCTCAGGTGAAACCAACAGCCCTCCTGGTTAGCTCAGTTTACAGAGGGCAGGCTCAGGGGGAGGAGAAAACCCATAGCAAAAGAGGAGCTGAGATTGAACCTCTCTCTTCTTTTGGGTCAGCCAGCCCTCACACCTCAAGGATGTATTTTCCTTTGTCTGCCAAACAAAACTGGGCTTAACTGAGCTGTAACACTAGTCCACCATTTCAAATTTTTTCTGCAGTGAGACAGAACCGAGGAAATTGCACACTCCCTTGACATTATTATTTTTGAGATGTATGTCATCCTTTAATGCCAGAAATGTAAGGCATTTCTGAGAGGCAGGAAAGGCCAAAGGGAGATGGGACTCCCTTCTCCAAAGGGAGAAGCAACAGTGCCCAATGTTACTTTCCTCTGAGATAAGTTTTCGTCTCTATCAGTCTTTTTGGTTCTTATCCATTTAAGGCTAGTCTTGTCTCCAGGGACTAAGAACATCACATTGTATTTCTCATTGGTCCCCATTTTGACTCCCTTTGGGCTCTCTCTTCCACTTAAATGGTGAGATGAGACAGGCAGAGCTGTGACTCCACCTTGGAGGCACCCTTGACTAAGGAGAGCTAGCATGAGAGGCTCTTGGTTTTGGACAAAATTATCTGACATTTTGTTCTAGTCCTTATGGTGATTTGCCTGTTTTCTGTCCACTAAATTGACTTTTGTCATTAGAGGATAGGGTTAATGGATTTGAGGACAATATGTCATTTAATTTCTTGAACTTAGTATTAATCATTCAGTCATGTCTGATTCTTTGTGACCCCATGGACTGTAGACTGCCAGGCTCCTCTGTCCATGGAATTCTCCAGGAAAGAATACTGGAATGGGTAGCTGTTTACTTCTCCAGGGGATCTTCCTGACCCAGAGATCAAACCTGTGTCTCCCACGTTGCAGGGAGATTCTTTACGCTGAGCCACCAGGAAGCCCCAAGAACACTTGAAGTGGGTAGCTATTCCCTTCTCCAGGAGATCTTCCTGACCCAGGGATCAAACGCAGTCTCCCTGCCTTGCAGAAATTAGAGCTACCTTTAATGGGGCCAGAGTATTTTTCATGTGATTCTTCCAGCTAACAGGGCTTTGAAAGTTATTTTGATCTCATAAGTTTGTTAATTAGACCACCAAATCTATGGTACAATTTTCTCAGGTGTTTCATAGGGCAATAGAAGACAAATTAAGGATATATTATTCCTGGTCTAGGTCACTTATCTCCCTCCTCTCAACCAGTTTTCACATTGATTCCCAGAAAGCAGTTCTTGATAAATCAGTCTCCTGTTGTCTTTCTATTTCTTATTATCAGCATTGTCCTTGTAGTCATCAAATTTCAAAATCTTAGACATTTCCTTCCTTATCTCCAGCCTCCTGTTCAATGTCATTTCTTTCAAAAAGTTTCCCTGATTTTCTTAGTTTGAATATGCTGTCCCAGATCATGTGTTGTTTGAGAATGGTCTATATATCTTAACTAGTCAATGAGCTCACTGAGGAAAAGAAGTAGGTTGTTCACTTTAGTGTTTCCAGAAATGCATATAGGAGTCAATGAATGCTGGCAAAAAAATAAGGAACAAAGGTGCAAATTATTTAATTAATTTGCATATGAAAGAAGCCAATGCTAACTTTATAATAATTTTCTGAGCCATTCTTAATGATATTACTCTTTTACCTCAACTATAGCCATCATCTTCTGCAATGAATATCTTGTTCTTAGTCTTCCCAATTTTAATTTATTATATCCCCTTCTGTCTGGCCTATGATACTGCATCACCTGATTATTTCATCCTTCTATTTGAAAACTCTCAATCACTCCCCAGTGATACAATCCTTGATAATATTCAAACAAAAATAGAACACTCTCAATTTTTCTCTCACTTATTATAAGAATATATATTACCTGGAATGGGATGATCTAGTCTAACTCTCGTGATGTCTTTCTCTCTCCATGCATCTATTGTCATATCTAAACCATTTCTCTACCAATCAGATTCCCATTTTAAATGAGACCATTTCCATTCAAATAAGCCGATTTAAATGTCGTGATCATGACCATCATGACCCCTTCAGATTCTTCTCTGAATCATGACATTTGTGCTTCAGTCTCCACCACCCATGGCCTAGTCTCACTGTATTTCTTAATTCAAGCTCACTGGCTCAGCTTGATTATTTTCACAGAATACTGAATAGTATTTGCGTAAAATATTTGTTTTCTGAGATCATGGCAAGGAAGTAGGGTTTTATGACTAAGGAATACAACCAATAAGAACTACCCTTTAGTAGAGCTAAAGGCAGAGCAGACAATCAGAAAATGGGATATAGAATGAAAGGCACTGATGTTGGATCCAGTCTGCATGGCTAGCAGTTATAAGCTATATGTCCTTGGGGCAAATTTCTTAATCTCTTGTTAGCTTAATTTCTTCATTTGTATGTTGACAATTCTAGTAAGACCAACCTCAGATAAAAGGGAGCTCTGGCTGCGACATAAGTCAGCCCACTGATTGCCAAGTTTGGTTTGACATAACTGGCAAGGCAGGGGTCTTCACAACTCCATGTGCATCCTCCCTGTACCTGTGCACA
The DNA here is from genome assembly GCF_027580195.1 of Bos mutus. Lineage (NCBI taxonomy): Eukaryota > Metazoa > Chordata > Mammalia > Artiodactyla > Bovidae > Bos > Bos mutus. Next base: position 127,792,832 of record NC_091618.1, read on the forward strand.
GGTACAGTAGGTGTACCTGTACCACCTACTCGGTGGAAAAGGACAACCTTCCTGATATAGGAGGATGATCACATGGTCAAATGCACACCAGGAGCTGTACTCCCTTGTTAGAACCTCCAAACAAGATCTCCAATAAGAACAACCTCATAAGCATTAAAAGACTATATACATGCATAAAGCACATAACACCTGACCTATGATAAGCACTATAAAGATTTAAAAGGTTAATTTTATTCAACTCCATCAAGACCCACCTTAAATGAAATTTCTAATCCAAATGTACACTTTACATCTGACTCACTACCATTCCTGGAACAACTAAAACATAGTTATTAAGTTTTCTCCTCTGGGACTGTTCTCCTTGCATTATACTGAGTGATTCTGTCTATCTCTCTCTCTCATGTTCTTACTTGCTCCTCCCACCTGAAAATAACACATATCAAATATTTGCTTAATTGAACTCTACTTAAAAGGAAATCTTAGGGTGAAATTATTATAATACTTTCTTTCATGGTTCTTGGGAGATGCATTTAATATTAAAGAATATGACTGGATCTTTAATTCTTTTTTCCCCCAAATTGCAAATTGCTCATCTGAAAAGGGGAACTCATATGTAATCTGGTCTGTTGAGCTCACTCTATGTTGATCTGAAATGTTCTCCTTCACTTATTAGACAAAAATAGAGTCAATGAGCACAATTAATGCTGGCAAAGTCTGATATCCCAGCTCATCAGTTCCTGTTATAAATAATTATCTTATGGAAGACTTGTACTTGTTTAAACTAGATGACTAATTGCAATAAGGTGTCCAACTTACTGTTTAAAGGGTCAATTACTTCAATATTCAAGTAAAGGAGAGTATTGACTCTAATGTCGCTGCTGAAGTTGTATAAATGTTCATTAAACTTTATGAGTAATAGTATTCAAGTCTCTTTGTCTCAGGAAATATTTGTTTATGACAAATGTTTAATTTCCAAGCCATTCTTTTTTATGAGGGAGAGGTAAAATCATCAAGAGACATTACAAATTAAATAATGCAAGATGTTCTATTAGATAAAATTTATTGCATAAGTAACTCCATTTATGCCTAGTAGTGGTCAACATGTAGGTTCTGACCATGCCCTCTTTTAGAATTCATGATATATTTTGGTACGGCTTGAAAATGAAACATTACCCTCTTCTTTGAATACCCAAAACTGTGAAGGTGTTTCATTGTCCAGAGACCCACTAGGTGTTCAACTATCTCAGACACAGAATTATACCTTGTCTTCACATTTAATTCAAGACCACATTGGTTGATTTTTGAAATTAATTCTTATATGACAGAAATGAGGATGAATAGGCATTCTGGAAGAAAAAATAATAGTGACAAAAGGAAAACTCCTATCTAGTAAAGGATCAGTTCAGTTCAGTTCAGTCGCTCAGTTGTGTCCGACTCTTTGCAGCTCCATGGACTGTAGCATGCCAGGCCTCCCTGTCCATTGCAAACTCTCAGAGTTTACTCAACCTCATGTCCATTGAGTAGGTGATGCCATCCAACCATCTCATCCTCTGTCGTCCCCTTCTCCCCCTGCCTTCAACCTTTCCCAGAATCAAGGTCTTTTCAAATGAGTCAGTTCTTCGCATCAGGTGGCCAAAGTACTGGAGTTTCAGCTTCAGCATCAGTCCTTCCAATGAATATTCAGGACTGATTCCTTTAGGATAGACTGGTTGGATCTCCTTCAGTTCAAAAGTATCAATTCTATAGTGCTCAGCTTTCGTTATGGTCCAACTTTCAAATCCATACATGACTACTGGAAAAACCGTAGCTTTGACAAGACAGACCTTTGCTGGCAAAGTAATGTCTGTGCTTTTTAATATGTTATCTAGGTTGGTTATAACTTTTCTTCCAAGGAGCCAGCGTCTTGTCTGCAGTCAACATGTGCAGTGATTATGAGCCCAAGAAAATTAAGTCTGCCACTGTTTCCAATGTTTCCCCATCAATTTGCCATGAAGTGATGGGACCAGATGCCATGATAATAGTTTTTTTGAATGTTGAGTTTCAAGCCAACTTTTTCATGCTCCTCTTTCACTTTCATCAAGAGGCTCTTTAGTTCTTCTTCGCTTTCTGCCATAAGGGTGGTGTCATCTGCATATCTGAGGTTATTGATATTTCTCCCAGCAATCTTGATTCCAGCATGTGCTTCAGCCAGCCCAGAATTTCTCAAGATGTACACTGCATATAAGTTAAACAAACAGGGTGACAATATACAGCCTTGATGTACTCCTTTTCCTATCTAGAACCAGTCTGTTGGTCCATGTCAAGTTCGTGAGATTCAAGACATTGTACACGAGACAGGGATCAAGACCATCCCCAAGAGATAAAAATGCAAAAAAGCAAAATGACTGTCTAAGGAGGTCTTACAAATAGCTGTGAAAAGAAGAGAAAAAAAGGAGAAAAGGGAAAATATACCTATTTGAATGCAGAGTTCCAAAGAATAGCAAGGAGAGATAAGAACACTTTCCTTGGTGACCAGTGGAAAGAAATAGAGGGAAACTAGAATGGGAAAGATTAGAAATCTCTTCAACAAAATTAGAGATACCAAGGGAATATTTCATGCAAAGATGGGCTCAATAAGGGACAGAAATGGTATTGACCTAACAGAAGCAGAAATATGAAGAAGAGGTGGCAAGAATACACAGAAGAACTGTACAAAAAAGATCTTCATGACCCAGTTAATCATGATGGTGTGATCCCTCACCTAGAGCCAGACATCCTGGAATGTGAAGTCAAGTGGGCCTTAGAAAGCATCACTACCAACAAAGCTAGTGGAGGTGATCGAATTCCAGTTGAGCTATTTCAAATCCTGAAAGATAATGCTGTGAAAGTGCTGCACTCAATATGCCAGCAAATTTGGAAAACTCAGCAGTGGCCACAGGACTGGAAAAGGTCAGTTTTCATTCCAATCCCAAAGAAAGGCAATGCAAAGAATGCTCAAACTACCACACAATTGCACTCATCTCACACGCTAGTAAAGTAATGCTCAAAATTCTCCAAGCCAGGCTTCAACATATGTGAACCATGAACTTCCAGATGTTGAAGTTGGTTTTAGAAAAGGCAGAGGAACTTGAAATCAAATTGCCAACATCTGTTGGATCATTGGAAAAGCAACAGAGTTCCTGAAAAACATCTATTTTTGCTTTATTGACTATGCCAAAACCTTTGAGTGTGTGGATCACCATAAATTGTAAAATTCTTTAAGAGTACGTGACCTACCTCTTGAGAAATCTGTAGGCAGGTCAGGAAGCAACATTTAGAACTTGACATGAAACAACAGATTGGTTCCATATAGGAAAAGGAGTACATCAAGGTTCTATATTGTTACCCTGCTCATTTAACTTTTATGCAGAGTGAATCCTGAGAAAGGCTGTGATGAATGAAGTATAAGCTGGGATCAAGTTTGCCGGGAGAAATATAAATAACCTCAGATATGCAGATGACACCACCCTTATTGCAGAAAGCAAAGAAAAACCAAAGAGCCTCTTGATGAAAGTGAAAGAGGAGAATGAATAAGTTGGCTTAGAGCTCAACATTCAGAAAACAAAGATCATGGCATCTGGTCCCATCACTTCATAGGAAATAGATGGGGAAACATTGGAAACAGTGCAGACTTTATTTTCTTGAGCTCTAAAATCACTGCAGATTGTGATCTCAACCATGAAATTAAAAGATGCTTACTCCTTGGAAGAAAAGTCATGACCAACATAGATAGAATATTAAAAAGCAGAGACATTGCTTTGCCAACAAAGGTCCATCTAGTTAAGTCTACGGTTTTTCCAATAGTCCTGTATGGATGTGAGAGTTGGCCTGTAAATAAAGCTGAGTGCCAAAGAGTTGATGCTTTTGAACTGTGGTGCTGGAGAAGATTCTTGAAAGTCCCTTGGACTGCAAGGAATTCCAACCAGTCCATCCTAAAGGAGATCAGTCCTGAATATTCATTGGAAGGACTGATGCTGAAGCTTTAAGTCCAATCCTTTGGCCACCTAATGTGAAGACCTGTCTCATAGGAAAAGACCCTGATGCTGGGGAAGATTGAGGACAGGAGAAGGGGACAATAGAGGATGAGATGGTTGGATGACGTCATCAACTTGATGGACATGGGTTTGGGTGGACTCTGGGAGTTGGTGATGGACAGGGAGGCCTGGCATGCTGCAGTTCATGGGGTCGTAAAGAGTTGGACATGACTGAGCAACTGAACTGAACTGAAGTGAGAGTTAGTAGAAGGAAAGAAATCTTAAAAATTAGGGCAGAAATAAATGCAAAAGAAACAAAAGAGACCATAGCAAAAATCAACAAAGCCAAAAGCTGGTTCTTTGAGAAGATAAATAAAATTGACAAACCATTAGCCAGACTCATCAAGAAACAAAGGGAGAAAAATCAAATCAACAAAATTAGAAATGAAAATGGAGAGATCACAACAGACAATACAGAAATACAAAGGATCATAAGAGACTACTATATGCCAATAAAATGGACAACATGGAAGAAATGGACAAATACTTAGAAAAGTACAATTTTCCAAAAATGAACCAGGAAGAAATGGAAAATCTTAACAGACCCATCACAAGCATGGAAATTGAAATTGTAATCAGAAATATTCCAGCAAACAAAAGCCCAGGACCAGATGACCTCACAGTTGAATTCTACCAAAAATTTAGAGAAGAGCTAAAACCTATCCTACTCAAACTCTTCCAGAAAATTGCAGAGGAAGGTAAACTTCCAAACTCATTCTATGAGGCCACCATTACCATAATAACAAAACCAGACAAAGATACCCCCCCCATAAAAAGAAAACTACAGGCCAATATCACTGATGAATATAGACGTAAAAATCCTTAACAAAATTCTAGCAAACAGAATCCAACAACATATTAAAAAGAGCATACATCATGACCAAGTGGGCTTTATGCCAGAGATGCAAGGATTCTTCAATATCCACAAATCAATCAACATAATATACCACATTAACAAATTGAAAAATAAAAACCACATAATTATCTCAATAGATGCAGAGAAAGCCTTTGACAAAATTCAACATCCATTTATGGTTAAAAAAAAAAACCCTCCAGAAAGCAGGAATAGAAGGAACATACCTCAACATAATAAAAGCTATATATCACAAAAGCTATATAACACAGCAAACATTATCCTCAGTGGTGAAAAATTGAAAGCATTTCCCCTAAAGTCAGGAACAAGACAAGAGTGCCCACTCTCACCACTACTATTCAACATAGTTTTGGAAGTTTTGGCCACAGCAATCAGAGCACAAAAAGAAATAAAAGGAATCCAAATTGGAAAAGAAAATAAAACTCTCAGTCTTTGCAGATGACATGATCCTCTACATAGAAAACCCTAAAGATTCCACCAGAAAATTACTAGAGCTAATCAATGAATATGGTTAAGTTGCAGGATATAAAATCAACACACAGAAATCCCTTGCATTCCTGTACACTAACAATGAGAAAACAGAAAGAGAAATTAAAGAAACAATTCCATTCACCATTGCAACGGAAAGAATAAAATACTTAGGAATATATCTACCTAATGAAACAAAAGACTTATATATAGAAAACTATAAAACACTGGTGAAAGAAATCAAGGAGGACACAAATAGGTGGAGAAACATACCGTGTTCATAGATTGGAAGAATAAATATAGTGAAAATGAGTATACTACCCAAAACAATCTGTAGATTCAATGCACTCCCTATCAAGCTACCAACAGTATTTTTTACAGAACTAGAGCAAATAATTTCACAATTCATATGGAAATACAAAAAAACTTCAAATAGCCAAAGCAATCTTGAAAAAGAAGAATGAAATTGGAGAAATCATCCTGCCTGATTTCAGGCTCTACTACAAAGCCACAGTCATCAAGACAGTATGGTACTGGCACAAAGACAGAAATATAGATCAATAGAACAAAATAGAAAGCCCAGAGATAAATCCACGCACATATGGACACCTTATCTTTGACAAAGGAGGCAAGAATATACAATGGAGAGAAGATAATCTCTTTAACAAGTGGTGCTGGGAAAACTGGTCAACCACTTGTAAAAGAATGGAACTAGAATACTTTCTAACACCATACACAAAAATAATCTTAAAATGGATTAAAGATCTAAATGTAAGACCAGAAACTATAAACCTCCTAGAGGAAAACATAGGCAAAACACTCTCTGACATAAATCACAGCAGGATCTTCTATGACCCACCCAGAATATTGGAAATAAAAGCAAAAATAAACAAATGCGACCTAATTAAAATTAAAAGCTTCTGCACAACAAAAGAAACTATAAGCAAGGTGAAAAGACAGCCTTCAGAATGGGAGAACATAACAGCAAATGAAGCAACTGACAAAGAATTAATCTCAAAAATATACAGGCAACTCCTGCAGCTCAACTCCAGATAAATAAACAACCCAATCAAAAAATGGGCCAAAGACCTAAACAGACATTTCTCCAAAGAAGACATACAGATGGCTAACAAACACATGAAAAGATGCTCAACATCACTCATTATCAGAGAAATGCAAATCAAAACCACAATGAGGTACCACTTCATGCCAGTCAGAATGCCTGCTATCCAAAAGTCTACAAGCAATAAATGCTGGATAGGGTGTGGAGAAAAGGGAACCCTTGTACACTGTTGGTTGGAATGCAAAGTAGTACAGCCACTATGGAGAACAGTATGGAGATTCCTTAAAAAATTGCAAATATACTGCCATATGACCCAGCAATCCCTCTGCTGGGCATACACACCAAAGAAACCAGAACTGAAAAAGACACGTGTACCCCAGTGTTGATCACTACACTGTTTATAAAAGCCAGGACATGGAAGCAACCTAGATGTCCACCAGCAGATGAATGGATAAGAAACCTGTGGTACATATACACAATGGAATATTACTCAGCCATTAAAAAAAATACATTTGAATCAGTTCTAATGAGGTGGATGAAACTGGAGCCTATTATACAGAGTGAAGTAAGCCAGAAAGAAAAAACACCAATAACGCATATATTGTGCGGTAGTTTGAGCATTCTTTGGCATTGCCTTTCTTTGGGATTGAAATGAAAACTGACCTTTTCCAGTCCTGTGGCCACTGCTGAGTTTTCCAAATTTGTTGGCATATTGAGTGCAGCACTTTCACAGCATCATCTTTCAGGATTTGAAATAGCTCAACTGGAATTCCATCACCTCCTCTAGCTTTGTTCATAGTGCTGCTTTCTCTTCACATTCCAGGATGTCTGGCTCTAGGTCAGTGATCACACCATCATGATTATCTGGGTCGTGAAGATCTTTTTTGTACAGTTCTTCTGTGTATTCTTGCCATCTCTTTTTAATATCTGTTGCTTGTTAGGTCCATACCATTTCTGTCCTTTAACGAGCCCATCTTTGCATGAGATGTTCCCTTGGTATCTCTAATTTTCTTGAAGAGATCTCTAGTCTTTCCCATTCTGTTGTTTTCCTCTATTTCTTTGCATTGATCACTGAAGAAGGCTTTCTTATCTCTTCTTGCTATTCTTTGGAACTCTGCATTCAGATGCTTATATCTTTCCTTTGCGCCTTTGCTTTTCGCTTCTCTTCTTTTCACAGCTATTTCTAAGGCCTCCCCAGACAGCCATTTTGCTTTTTTGCATTTCTTTTCCATGGGGATGATCTTGATCCCTATCTCCTGTACAATGTCATGAACCTCATTCCATAGTTCATCAGGCACTCTGTCTATCAGATCTAGGCCTTTAAATCTATTTCTCACTTCCACTGTATAATCATAAGGGATTTGATTTAGGTCATACCTGAATGGTCTAGTGGTTTTCCCTACTTTCTTCAATTTAAGTCTGAATTTGGCAATAAGGAGTTCATGGTCTGAGCCACAGTCAGCTCCTGGTCTTGCTTTTGTTGACTGTATAGAGCTTCTCCATCTTTGGCTGCAAAGAATATAATCAATCTGATTTCGGTGTTGACCATCTCGTGATGTCCGTGTGTAGAGTCCTCTTGTGTTGTTGGAAGAGGGTGTTTGCTATGACCAGTACATTTTCTTGGCAAAACTCTATTCGTCTTTGCCCTGCTTCATTCCATATTCCAAGGCCAAATTTGCCTGTTACCCCAGGTATTCTTGACTTCTTATTTTTGCATTCCAGTGCCCTATAATGAAAAGGACATCTGTTTTGGGTGTTAGTTCTAAAAGATCTTGTAGGTCTTTATAGAACCATTCAACTTCAGTTTCTTCAGCATTATTGGTTGGGGCATAGACTTGGATTATTGTGATATTGAATGGTTTGCCTTGGAAATGAACAGAGATCATTCTGTCGTTTTTGAGATTGCATCCAAGTACTACATTTCAGACTCTTTTGTTGACCATGACGGCTACTCCATTTCTTCTGAGGTATTCCTGCCCACAATAGTAGATATAATGGTCATCTGAGTTAAATTCGCCCATTCCAGTCCATTTTAGTTCACTGATTTCTAGAATGTCGACATTCACTCTTGCCATCTCTTGTTTGACCACTTCCAATATGCCTTGATTCATGGACCTGACATTCCAGGTTCCTATGCAATATTGCTCTTACAGTACCGGACTTTGCTTCCATCACCAGTCACATCCAAAGGCAGAGGAACCAGAGATCAAATTGCCAACATCTGCTGGATCATGGAAAAAGCAAGAGAGTTCCAGAAAAACATCTATTTCTGCTTTATTGAATATGCCAAAGCTTTTGACTGTGTGGATCACAATAAACTGTGGAAAATTCTGAAAGAGATGGGAACACCAAACCACCTGACCTGTCTCTTGAGAAATCTGTTGCAGGTCAGGAAGCAACAGTTAGAACTGGACATGAAACAACAGACTGGTTCCAAATAGGAAAAGGAGTACATCAAGGCTGTATATTGTCACCCTGCTTATTTAACTTATTGCAGAGTACATCATGAGAAACTCTGGACTGGAAGAAGCATAAGCTGGAATCAAGATTGCCGGGAGAAATATCAATAACCTCAGATATGCAGATGACACCGCCTTTATGGCAGAAAGTGAAGAGGAACTAAAAAGCTTCTTGATGAAAGTGAAAGTGGAGAGTGAAAAAGTGGCTTAAAGCTCAACGTTCAGAAAACGAAGGTCATGGCATCTGATCCCATCACTTCATAGCAAATAGATGGGGAAACAGTGGAAACAGTGTCAGACTTTTCTTTTGGGGGGCTCCAAAATCACTGCAGATGGTGACTGCAGCCATGAAATTAAAAGACGCTTACTCCTTGGAAAGAAAGTCATGACCAACCTAGATAGCATATTCAAAAGCAGAGACATTACTTTGCCAACAAAGGTCCGTCTAGTCAAGGCTATGGTTTTTCCTGTGGTCATGTATGGATGTGAGAGTTGGACTGTGACGAAGGCTGAGCACCGAAGAATTGATGCCTTTGAACCGTGGTGTTGGAGAAGCCTCTTGAGAGTCCCTTGGACTGCAAGGAGATCCAACTAGTCCCTTCTGAAGGAGATCAGCCCTGGGATTTCTTTGGAAGAAATGATGTTAAAGCTGAAACTCCAATTCTTCGGCCACCTCATGCGAAGGGTTGACTCATTGGAAAAGACTCTGATGCTGGGAGGGATTGGGGGCCGGAGGAGAAGGGGACGACAGAGGATGAGATGGCTGGATGGCATCACTGACTCAATGGACGTGTGTCTGAGTGAACTCTGGGAGTTGGTGATGGTCAGGGAGGCCTGGCGTGCTGCGATTCACGGGGTTGCAAAGAGTCGGACACGACTGAGCAACTGAATTGAACTGAACTGAACACATATATATGGAATTTAGAAGGATGGTAATGATGACCCTGTATGCGAGACAGCAAAAGAGACACAGATGTATAGAACAGTCTTGGACTCTGTGGGAAAGGGCGAGGGTGGGATGGTTTGGGAGAATAGCATTGAAACATGTATATTATCATATGTGAAATAGATTGCCAGTCCAGGTTCAATGCATGATACTGGGTGCCGGGGCTGGTGCACTGGGATGACCCATAGGGATGGGTCAGGGAAGAAAATGGGAGGGGATGTTCATGATGGGGAACACACATACACCCATAGCAGATTCATGTCAATGTATGCCAAAACTACTGCTGCTGCTGCTGCTGCTGCTGCTAAGTGGCTTCAGTCGTGTCTGACTCTGTGCAACCCCATAGACGGCAGCCCACCAGGGATTCTCGGCAAGAACACTGGAGTGGGTTTCCATTTCCTTCTCCAATGCATGAAAGTGAAAAGTCAAAATGAAGTCACTCAGTCTTGTCTGACTCTTAGCGACCCCATGGACTGTAGCCTACCAGGCTCCTCCGTCCATGGGATTTTCCAGGCAAGAGTACTGGAGTAGGGTGCCATGCCAAAACCACTACAATGTTGTAAAATAATTAGCCTCCAATTAAAATAAATAAATTTATATTTCTTAAAAAAGAGGTTAAAAAAAATAAATATTTATGTGTCCTTACTGATATAAATAAATGATTGAATATTTTTTTAAATGAGAAAGAATAGAAATTTCAATGCAAAGAAATTCCAAATAATTTATGTAGCTACTCTTTTCTCAAAGCAATTGAGCACAATTTTTACTTCTTATGTGTAGTTTGTATATAGTGTCTTCTTTCCAAAGTGTACAGTATGCAAAAGAGGAAACAAAGAATAGCTCTACAATGAAGAAACTTGACAAACCCTATTTCAAGACAAGCCATGTTGATAGTAGGTACATATACTGACATTTGCCATGGTATGATGAAAATGACATTTTACCTGTGGTCTTTCTCTCCAAAATTCATAGGCCCAGTCTGATCATAAGAGAAATGCCAGACAAAAACCAATTTAGGGACATTCTATATACTATACAACCACTATTCTTCAAAAGTGTCAAAACTGTCCAAAAGGAAAGTATGAGACATTGTTATGGCCAAGTGGTGTCTAAAGAAACTTGAAAACTAATGTAATATGGCATCTTTGATGGGAGTCTGGAACAGAAAAAATACATGTGTTAAAAACTAAGGAAATCGGAAAGAAATGTGGACTTTAGTTAATTATAATGAATCCATAGCATTAACCAGAAACAAATGTAACATATTAACATAAGGTGTTAACAAGCAATCAGAAATAATATAGGGTATACAGTAAATAGTGTGATATGTATTGACATCACTTTTCTGTGAGTCAAAGACTGTTCTAAAATATAAAGTTTACTTGAAAATATACTTAAAAGAGGAAATTATATAATCTGATGGAAAAAAATGTCATCATAATTTGAAAGGAAAAAAATATGCGTTTTGGAAAAGATATTACAGTTCTATACCCAATATTAAGGTGGGTGTGTAGGACTTAAATACAGCCTATAGCTAACTCCTTCTGCTGCAAATTCTTTCATCTTCCAAATATATTAAACATATTTCCCTTTGAAGTAACGCATCAGCAACTTCTACTTCTTTAATGAGTTATTCTCAAACATAATGTCTTTATAGTTTTCCTTTGCTGCTGGTTCTACTCGCCTTTTTTATGAAGATCTTGTTTGCTATTGCTTTTATTTATGCCATTATTTTTCTAAACAATGTGTTTCTCTATTACAATTTCCAAATAATTGATCAGAAAAAGACTCCCATTTCACTAAGAAAATGCCAACATATAATGCATTAACTTTCTTTCATTACTTGCATAATTTTTTCACATGAAACCAAAATAAGTTATTGCTTGATTTTTAAAAAATAATTCTACAGGTCTCACTTACTGCTCTTATTGTCTTAACATATACATATGAATGATAGCTTCTTTCAGTCTTGAAACCGTAAGAAAATGCATTTGTTCTGAATTCTTGAATTTAAAATAATGCTATAAACAATGTGAAGACCAAAAGATGGAGCAAGAGAGAAAAAGCTGTCTTCATGATTAAATGTTACAATGCATTTTGGATATACGTAGTTAGAAATCAAATAAACTGTAACTTTGCAAAATGAGTACTTGGATAGGGTAAGAATGTCTGACTAGTTGATGACTTTTTGAATTTCAGTGATCATATTTTTTCTCTTATTTACCATGTAAAGTTCTACACAAGAAGGAAAACATGGTGATTAAGTGACCGTGTCAAAAGCCAAGCTTTCAACATTTTGTTAAGACGATGCAGATTAAAGGATTTGGTAAACGGTGAAGTGACATGTGAAAGGTAATGTTTAATTATATTTTAATCCCTCTGAGAATGTGAGTTTGTGATGTGGGGAACAAATTGTTAAAACCGCTAAGGACATTTCAGGTCAAATTTCACAAGACCAGAATTGAAATGCTTAAAGTCTTCAAAAAATTGTAGCTTCCACCTATACATTTTAGGGGCTTTTATGGTAGTTCAGACGGTAAAGAATCTGCCTGCAATGCAGGAGACCTGAGTTCGATCCCTGGGTCAGGAAGACTCTCTGAAGAAGGGAATAGCTACTCACTCCTGTATTCTTTGCCTGGAGAATTCCATGGACAGAGGAGCCTGACAGGCTACCATCCATGGGGTCTTTATAGACTTTAAGGGAGTGTCAAACATCTCTTTCTTTGACAAAACAATCTAGAAAGGATCAGCGGAGCCTTTGTAGTAAATAACTTCTGCCTTAAACTTTTCACTCTACTATCTGAATCCTCTGTTTTTAAAACATTTTCCTTTTCATTGATAAGATATAATCCCATTAGACTAGATGATCTTATCTTCCATTTTCCCATGTGGATGCTTTCATGGAGGATGTGATTACTGAAAGTTTCACAGTCAAGCACCATTTGCCCCAGAAAGCATATATCAGATCAGATCAGTCACTCAGTCCTGTCCGACTCTTTGCGACCCCATGAATTGCAGCATGGCAGGCCTCCCTGTCCATCACCAACTCCCGGAGTTCACTCAGACTCACGTCCATTGAGTCAGTGATGCCATCCAGCCATCTCATCCTCTGTCGTCCCCTTCTCCTCCTGTCCCCAATCCCTCCCAGCATCAGGGTCTTTTCCAATGAGTCAACTCTTCGCATGAGGTGGCCAAAGTATTGGAGTTTCAGCTGTAGCATCATTCCTTCCAAAGAAACCCCAGGGCTGATCTCCTTCAGAATGAACTGGTTGAATCTCCTTGCAGTCCAAGGGACTCTCAAGAGTCTTCTCCAACACCACAGTTCAAAGGCATCAATTCTTCGGCGCTCAGCCTTCTTCACAGTCCAACTCTCACATCCATACATGACCACAGGAAAAACCATAGCCTTGACTAGACGAACCTTTGTTGGCAAAGTAATGTCTCTGCTTTTGAATATGCCATCTAGGTTGGTCATAACTTCCCTTCCAAGGAGTAAGCATCTTTTAATTTCATGGCTGCAGTCACTATCTGCAGTGATTTTGGAGCCCAGAAAAATAAAGTCTGACACTGTTTCCACTGTTTCTCCATCTATTTCCCATGAAGTGGTGGGACCGGATGCCATGACCTTCGTTTTCTGAATGTTGAGCTTTAAGCCAACTTTTTCACTCTCCTCTTTCACTTTCATCAAGAAGCTTTTTAGTTCCTCTTCACTTTCTGCCATAAGGGTGGTGTCATCTGCATATCTGAGGTTATTGATATTTCTCCTGGAAATCTTGATTCCAGCTTGTGTTTCTTCCAGTCCAGCGTTTCTCATGATGTACTCTGCATATAAGTTAAATAAACAGGGTGACAATATACAGCCTTGACATACTCCTTTTCCTATTTGGAACCACTCTGTTGTTCCATGTCCAATTCTAACTGTTGCTTACTACTGCAGGCAGGAATCCCTCAGAAGAACTGGAGTAGCCATCATGGTCAACAAAAGAGTCCGAAATGCAGTACTTGGATGCAATCTCAAAAACAACAGAATGATCTCTGTTCATTTCCAAGGCAAACCATTCAATACCACAGTAATCCAAGTCTATGCCCCAACCAGTAATGCTGAAGAAGATGAAGTTGAACAGTTCTATGAAGACCTACAAGACCTTTTAGAACTAACACCCAAAACAGATGTCCTTTTCATTATAGGGGACTGGATTGCAAAAGTAGGAAGTCAAGAAACACCTGGAGTAACAGGCAAATTTGGCCTTGGAATCCAGAATGAAGCAGGGCAAAGACTAATAGAGTTTTGCCAAGAAAATGCACCGGTCATAGCAAACACCCTCTTCCAACAACACAAGAGAAGACTCTATACATGGACATCACATGTATAGATGGTCAACACTGAAATCAGATTGATTATATTCTTTGCAGACAAAGATGGAGAAGCTCTATACAGTCAGCAAAAACAAGACCAGGAGCTGACTGTGGCTCAGACCATGAACTCCTTATTGCCAAATTCAGACTTAAATTGAAGAAAGTAGGGAAAACCACTAGACCATTCAGGTATGACCTAAATGAAATCCCTTATACAGTGGAAGTGAGAAATACATTTAAGGGCCTAGATCTGATAGACAGAGTGCCTGATGAACTATGGAATGAGGTTCGTGACATTGTACAGGAGACAGGGATCAAGACCATCCCCATGGAAAAGAAATGCAAAAAAGCAAATGGCTGTCTGGGGAGGCCTTACAAATAGCTGTGAAAAGAAGAGAAGCGAAAAGCAAAGGAGAAAAGGAAAGATATAAGCATCTGAATGCAGAGTTCTAAAGAATAGCGAGAAGAGATAAGAAAGCCTTCTTCAGCGATCAATGCAAAGAAATAGAGGAAAACAACAGAATGGGAAAGACTAGGGATCTCATTAAGAAAATCAGAGATACCAAAGGAACATTTCATGCAAAGATGGGCTCAATAAAAGACAGAAATGGTATGGACCTAACAGAAGCAGAAGATATTAAGGAGAGATGGCAAGAATACACAGAAGAACTGTAGAAAAAGATCTTCACAACCCAGATAATCATGATGGTGTGATTACTGACCTAGAGCCAGACATCCTGGAATGTGAAGTCAAGTGGGCCTTAGAAAGCATCACTACGAACAAAGCGAGTGGAGGTGATGGAATTCCAGTGGAGCTATTCCAAATCCTGAAAGGTGATGCTGTGAAAGTGTTGCACTCAATATGCCAGCAAATTTGGAAAACTCAGCAGTGGCCACAGGACTGGAAAAGGTCAGTTTTCATTCCAATCCCAAAGAAAGGCAATGCCAAAGAATGCTCAAACTACCGCACGATTGCACTCATCTCACACGCTAGTAAAGTAATGCTCAAAATTCTCCAAGCCAGGCTTCAGCATTATGTGAACCATGAACTTCCTTATGTTCAAGCTGGTTTTAGAAAAGGCAGAGAAACCAGAGATCAAATTGTCAACATCTGCTGGATCATGGAAAAAGCAAGACAGTTCCAGAAAAGCATCTATTTCTGCTTTATTGACTATGCCAAAGCCTTTGACTGTGTGGATCACAATAAACTGTGGAAAATTCTGAAAGAGATGGGAATACCAGACCACCTGATCTGCCTCTTGAGAAATTTGTATGCAGGTCAGGAAGCAACAGTTAGAAGCATATATAGGCAGTACCAGTTTTCCTTAAAGACAGACATAGACTTACATAAAGTGCAGAAATAGGGCTGAAGTAAAATGACACAATATCCTTTAAAAATTCTTGAACTTTTTGATTTTAAATAAATCCTCCTGAGAATTTTTATTTTCAAATTTCTTATACTAGTTTCAGCTTTTTACTAGGAAAAGTAATAACATTTATAGTATTCAAATAATAGCAATACTTTATATTATAATCACTTAAAATTCTATAATGTTATCAGAATAAAATTCAAACTTCTTAATGTGACTCATGTTTATTGTTTTAAATGTATCTTTTTCTAGCACCTTATTTGTGCTCTGTACCTGAGCCATTCCACAGTGCTTGTAATTCTGAAGTACGAAATGTTGTCATTAGCTTCTGACCCTTTTTGATGTTTTTTCCTCTTCCACCCATCTTGTTAATTCATATTCACCCTGAAAATCTTCGTTTCAAAAACTCAGCCTTTCAAATTTTAAACCCTCAAGTTTGGATTAGGTTAATATGGTTAATGCTGGTTTTTATAAAATCTAGCACTTCCATTATCAGAATATGCATGATGTTTTGAAATGATCTGTGTACTAACTGTATTCATTACTATATACAAAGACCCTTGTCTTCAGTGTGCACCCATTGCTTCATCCTCATATAATGTCATTCTGATAACAGCTTTTTCACTCTGCTCTTTGACTCTCATGAAGAGATTCTTCAGTTCCTCTTAACTTTCTGCCATTAGAGTGGTATCATCTGCCTATCTAAGGTTATTGATATTTTCCCCAGCAATCTTGATTCCGGCTTGTGATTCATCCAGTCCACCATTCCCCAGGATGTACTTCACATAGAAGTTAAATAAGCAGGGTGACAATATACAGCTTTGACATACTTCTTTCCCAATTTGGGACCAGACTGTAGTTCCATGTCCAGTTCTAACTGTTGCTTCTTGACCTGAATACAGGTTTCTCAGAAGACAGGTAAGGTGTCTTCTGAGAAAGACATATTTCCATCTCTTTAAGAATTTTCCACAGTTTGTTGTGATCCACAGAGTCTCTTTGCAACCCCAAGGACTGTACCTTACCAGGCTCCTATGTCCATGGAATTCTCCAAGCAAGAATACCAGAGTAGGTAACCATTCCTTTTCCCAGGGGATCTTGCTGACTCAGGGATCACACCCAGGTGTCTTGCATTGCAGTGGATTCTTTACCATTTGAGACACCAGGGAAGCCCAGGTATAGCATAATGTAACCTTAATATACTATTGCTCAAGGTCTAGGTGAGGTGATTTATTGACCAACAACAGGCCCTCTGCTCATGTGTTTTAAAACTTCCTTGAATGATTCTGATGTTCACTCAGGGCTGAGAACTATTGGTCCAGACTTACCTGGAACTGTCTTCACCTGGAGACCATTGATGCACCTTATCTCTTTTATTTTTTGTTTTCTGGCTTTTTTGTATACATTTCTCTTTTTTTAAGTATAGTTCCTATAAATTTTATATAAGTTACAAGTGTGCAATATAGTGATTAACAATTTGTAAATGTTATACTCCATTTATAGCTATAAAAACATTGGCTATATATACCATGTTGTACGATCTGTCTTTGTAGCTTGCCTTATACCTAACAAGTTTGTCCTCTATTCCCCTACCTCTATAATGCCTCTCCTCTTCCTTCTTCCTGTTGGTAGCTACTAGTTTGTTCTCTGTATCCGAGAGTCTGCTTCTTTTATTTTAATTCACTAGTTTTCTTTCTTTGGGATTCCACATATAAGTGATATATGATACTTGTCTTTCTCTGTCTTATTTCACTTAGCATAATGGCCTCCAAGTCCATCCATGTTATTGAAAATGGCACATTTTCACTTTTTTATGGCTGAGTAGTATTCTATTGTATGTATATGTGTGTGTTTATATATATATATATATATATATATACATACATACACATAATACACCCACAAACACACATGCATGCACACATACCACATTTTCTTTGTCCATTCATTTGCTGTTGAGCACTTAGGTTGCTTCCATATTTTGGCAATTGTAAATAATGCTACTATGAGCATTGAGGTGCATGTATCTTTTCAAATTAGGCTTTTTGTTTGCTTGTTTTTTTTCCCCTGACCTATGCCCAGGAGTGGAATTGCTGTGCCATATGGTAGTTCTTAGTTTTTGGAGAAATCTCTATACCAATTTCCACAGTGACTGCACCACTTTACACTCCCGCCAGTGCACAAGGGTTCCTTTTTCTCCACAACCTCACCCACATTTGTTATTTGTGTCCTTGATGACAGCCATTCTGACGGGTGTAAGGTGGTGTCTCACTGTGCTTTTGATTTGCATTTCCCTGATGATTAGTGATGTTGAGCAACTTTTCATGTGCCTGTTGAACATCTGCATTTCCTTTTTGGAAAAAAATGTCTATTAAATTCTTCTGCCTATTTTTTAATCAGATTGTTTGGGTTTTTTGATGTTGAGTTATGAGTTGTTTATATATATGCTGGATATTAATCCTTTATTCATAGTATCATTTGCAAATATTTTCTCCCATTCAGCAATTTGTCTTTTCATTTTGTGAGCGGTTTCTTTTGCTGTTTGAAATCTTTTAAGGTTAATTAGGTTCCATTTGCTAATTTTGCCTTTATTTTCTATGCTTTGGAGATAGATTTAAAAAATATATTGCTGTTTATGTCAAAGAGTGTTCTGATTATATTTTCCTCTTGGAATATATTATAAATTCCTCTAGGAATTTTATGGTATCCGGCCTTACATTTAGGTCTTTAATCCATTTTAGTTTTATAAATAGTGTTAGTACATTTACCCTTCTGGATTATACACTAGTTAATGGGTTCTTTAAGCCTCCTTTTTCTATGGAAAGTTAATAAATCCTTAAGCCTCATAATGTATTAATTAATCAGACTGGCACTATCCCACTATTTAGCATTCCTTGCTATTGGTGACAGTTTTCACAAATTTGACCCACATAAATATTTCAGAATAAAGTGGGTTTTTTTTTCCTTTTTTGTTTTTGTTTGTTTGTTTGTTTGTTTTACTTACACTGTGTTTTCCCTTCTCCTGCTAAATACAAGGGAATAAAAGTATCAAGTGAAAGATGAATGTAACTACTTTTTGTTTCACTCCATTGATACATTTTTAATATTAAACAAGGACTTCTTTAAAGAAGAAGAAGCTAATGATTGTATCATGATGTATTCATGCCTGTCCTTGCCCTTCTGCCCCTTTAAAGAGTGCAACATGTTTTCCTGATGAGTTAAAATTCAATGATGACTTCACATGACTAGAAAACAGGTCATGAGAGCAAGATCCCAATCAAGGTTCTGAAATTCATTATGGGAAATGCAAAAAGCATCCCACTCAGAAGTTCAGTACCAAACATAGATGGTATTGTCCCTAAATTAAACTTCACTCATGATACTTTCTATGAACTTATAATTATGCAAAATTACAAGCATATATTTACTCACACATTTCTGGGATATTAAAAAAATTAAGATTTTTTTTAACCCATTCATGACAAGGAATGATCTCTGTTGACAAATAGTCTCCTTTGCATTAATATGACTGGGTCACATAACAATTTTGGTCAAATTCTCCTTTTATCTACTTGATATAAAACCATATTTTAAAAGATAAATAAATGATGGTCTTATAAAAGTTAAAATATGATTCAGTTATTCCCTTACTTAAAACCATTTTCTGTGTTAGCATTGCTTTTGGCCTAAGTTCCAATAATTTTAAACTAACCAATAAGGCTCTTTTATCTGTCCCATTCTTTATATGCCATTTTCCCTTTGCTTTCTATATTTCAGCTATGCTGATCCTCTTTTTTCCTCAGATGTCGATGTTTCCTCCAGTCTCAGGACTTGAGCCTGACTGTCACTACCGTGGATTAGTCGACAATCTCAGTTAATTTATCCTAAATACATCCCTAGTTTAGGAAAGAATTTCCTGTCCTGGAAGACCAGGGCAAGTACCTCTATTGTCTATTGTCTGAGCCCTTCCCTTCACAGTGCCTGACAGTATGAAATTGTATCTTTTGTGTCATCATTTGACTTGAGACTCTCAGCCATGTTCAGTTCAGTTCAGTTCAGTCACTCAGCCCGGTCCGACTCTTTGTAATCCCATGAACTGTGGCATGCCAGGCCTCCCTGTCCATCACCAACTCCCAGAGTTCACCCAACCCATGTTCACTGAGTCCATGATGCCATCCAACCATCTCATCCTCTGTCATCCCCTTCTCCTCCTGCCCTCAATCTTTCCCAGCATCAGAGTCTTTTCAAATGAGTCAGCTCTTTGCATCAGGGGGCCAAAGTATTGGAGTTTCAGCTTCAACATCAGTCCTTCCAATGAACACCCAGGACTGATCTCCTTTAGGATAGACTGGTTGGATCTCCTTGCAGTCCAAGGGACTCTCAAGAGTCTTCTCCAACACCATAGTTCAAAAGTATCAATTCTTCAGCGCTCAGCTCTCTTTACAGTCCAACTCTCACATCCATACATGACCACTGGAAAAACCATAGCCTTGACTAGATGAACCTTTGTTGACAAAATGATGTCTCTGCTTTTTAAGATGCTATCTAGGTTGGTCATAACTTTCCTTCCAAGGAGTAAGCGTCTTTTGATTTCATGGCTGCAATCACCATATGCAGTGATTTTGGAGCCTCAAAAAATAAAGTCAGCCACTGTTTCCATTGTTTCCCCATCTATTTCCCATGAAGTGATGGGACTGGATGCCATGATCTTCGTTTTCTGAATGTTGAGCTTTAAGCCAACTTTTCACTCTTCTCTTTCACTTTCAAGACACTCTTTAGTTCTTCACTTTCTGCCATAAGGGTGGTATCATCTGCATATCTGAGGTTATTGATATTTCTCCCAGCAATCTTGATTCCAGCTTGTGCTTCCTCCAGCCCAGTGTTTCTCAAGATGTACTCTGCATATAAGTTAAATAAGCAGGGTGGCAATATACAGCCTTGATGTACTCCTTTCCCTATTTGGAACTAGTCTGTTGTTCCATGTCCAGTTCTAACTGTTGCTTCCTGACCTACATACAGGTTTCTCAAGAGGCAGGTCAGGTGGTCTGCTATTCCCATCTCTTTTAGAATTTTCCACAGTTTATTGTGTCAGCCATGTTACTTCTTAGGAATCTTGATCACAGAGGTCTGAGGTGCTTATCATCATACTCCCTGTATTAGCTCAGGGCTTAGCACCTGGCAAGCCCAGAAATATTTACTGAATGAAGAAATTATCTGATTGTTAAACAGCACCGGAGCAGCTGGATGAAAGGTCATGTTCCATAGGTTCCAAATTCAGAGCACAAAAAGTGACACTGAGGGGAAGGCGCCAAGATGGCGGAGGAGTAGGATGGGGAAAACACTTTCTCCCCCACAAATTCATCAAAAGAGCATTTAAACGTTGAGTAAATTCCACAAAACAACTTCTGAATGCCGGCAGAGGACACCAGGCACCCAGAAAAGCAATCCTCGAAAGGAGGTAGGAAAAAATATTAAAGACAATAAAAGAGACAAAGAGGGAGGGACGGAGTTCCGTTGGGAAGGGAGTCTTAAAAGAGAGAAGTTTCCAAACACCAGGAAACCTTCTCACTGCCGAATCCGTGCAGCTTTGGAAGCACAGAGGACAACATAACAGGGAAAAAAAATAAACAATTAAAACTACTTGATTTCCTACGTAACTCCTCCAGCGGAGAAGCAGCGCACGCCTGCATCCGCCATTAGCGGGGCTGGGCAGGGAGATGCATCGCTGAGAGTAAGAATCTGGCCTGAATACCCTGAGCACTATCTGAGCGAAATAATTTGGGCTAAAAACCAGACTGTGGGATATCTACCATGCGAAAAGCCAGCCCTAACCTAAGACACCGCCAGCCGTGCACGGATCAAGGACTAAACAGAGGTAGCCGGCTGCAAACCTTCCCCTCCGTGACAGGCAGCCAGAGCCGGAAGGGGGCAGTGCAGCCCCAGAGAGACATTATCTATAAAACTGGCTTCTTTGCTAACTAAAAACTTATTAGGGGTCTGGGCGGTCAACATCTGCCTGAGAAGGTGCGCGTTTTACACCCAGATAACCAACTGACGGGGAGGCGATAAGTCGCAGCATTGGCGCCGCCAAACACCTCATCACCTGAGCTGCTTGGACCTGGGAAGAGCACAAAAACGCAGCCCCAACTGAGTCTGCGCCTCTGAGGACTACCTGAGTGCCTGAACCTGAGCGGCTTGGACCTGGGAGGTGCATGCAACCCAGGGCCCAGCCTCGGTTGTTCCCGGCGGAACAACCTAGAGCCTGAGCAGTGTGGGCAGGGAGGCTACATTCGCCGTGAGTGAGAGCAGACCCAGTGTGGCTGAGGCACTGAAAACGCAGTGTCATTTGTTTGCATCCTCCCTCCCTCCCTCCCCACAGCCGACTGAACAAAGAGAAGAAATACAGCTCCACCCACCAGAACACCGACACAAGCTTCCCTAACCAGGAAACCTTGACAAGCCACCTCTACATACCCACACACAGCGAGGAAACATACAATAAAGAGAACTCCACAAACTGCCAGAATACAGAAAGGACTCCCAAACTCAGCAATTTAAACAAGATGAAGAGACAGAGGAATACCCAGCAGATAAAGGAACAGGATAAATGCCTACCAAACCAAACAAAAGAGGAAGAGATAGGGAATCTACCTGATAAAGAATTCCAAATAATGATAGTGAAATTGATCCAAAATCTTGAAATTAAAATGGAATCACAGATAAATAGCCTGGAGACAAAGATTGAGAAGATGCAAGAAAGGTTTAACAAGGACCTAGAAGAAATAAAAAGAGTCAATATATAATGAATAATGCAATAAATGAAATTAAAAACACTCTGGAGCCAACAAATAGTAGAATAACAGAGGCAGAAGATAGGATTAGTGAATTAGAAGATAGAATGGTAGAAATAAATGAATCAGAGAGGATAAAAGAAAACGAATTAAAAGAAATGAGGACAATCTCAGAGACCTCCAGGACAATATTAAACGCTACAACATTGAATCATAGGGTTCCAGAAGAAGACAAAAAGAAAGACCATGAGAAAATACTTGAGGAGATAATAGTTGAAAACTTCCTAAAATGGGGAAGGAAATAATCACCCAAGTCCAAGAAACCCAGAGAGTCCCAAACAGGATAAACCAGGAGAAACACCCCAAGACACATATTAATCAAATTAACAAAGATCAAACACAAAGAACAAATATTAAAAGCAGCAAGGAAAAACAACAAATAACACACAAGGGAATTCCCATAAGGATAACAGCTGATCTTTCAATAGAAACTCTTCAAGCCAGGAGGAATGGCAAGACATACTTAAAATGATGAAAGAAAATAACCTACAGCCCAGATTATTGTACCCAGCAAGGATCTCATTCAAGTATGAAGGAGAAATCAAAAGCTTTCAGACAAGCAAAAGCTGAGAGAATTCTGCACCACCAAACCAGCTCTCCAACAAATACTAAAGGATATTCTCTAGACAGGAAACACAAAAATGGTGTATAAACTCGAACCCAAAACAATAAAGTAAATGGCAACAGGATCATACTTATTAGTAATTACCTTAAACGTAAATGGGTTGAATGCCCCAACAAAAAC
Source organism: Bos mutus (assembly GCF_027580195.1). NCBI lineage: Eukaryota > Metazoa > Chordata > Mammalia > Artiodactyla > Bovidae > Bos > Bos mutus. The sequence continues at coordinate 127,816,013 of NC_091618.1, forward strand.
ACAAAGACTGGCTGAATGGATACAAAAACAAGACCCCTACATATGTTGTCTACAAGAGACCCACCTCAAAACAGGGGACACATACAGACTGAAAGTGAAGGGCTGGAAAAAGATTTTCCATGCAAATTGGGACCAAAAGAAAGCAGGAGTCACAATACTCGTATCAGATAAATTAGACTTTAAAACAAAGGCTGTGAAAAGAGACAAAGAAGGTCACTACAGAATGATCAAAGGATCAATCCAAGAAGAAGATATAACAATTATAAATATATATCCACCCAACATGGGAGCACTGTAGTATGTAAGACAAATCCTAACAAGTATGAAAGGAGAAATTAACAATAACACAATAATAGTGGGAGACTTTAATACCCCACTCACACTTATGGATAGATCAACTAAACAGAAAATTAACAAGGAAAAAAAAAAAAAAAAAAAACATGTATCTATAAAGCTCACTAAAGCAAAGCACAGTAAAATGAGGTATGGCAATAAAAGGCGTTAAATTTATCAAATAAAAAAAAATAATAAAGTGCTGAAAAATTAAAGCTGTCAATTCTGTAAAAAAAAAAAAAAAAGTGACACTGATTAATTTTAACCCAAGGCATTGCTTTTTGTTAGCCTGGAATTTATAAACCTTCAGAGAACCATTAAAGTAATAAGGCTACTCAAGCTCCATTGTTTCAAATAGCCCAAGAAGAATTATATTCTTATCCTGACAAATACTGCACAAAATTATAAAAATACCAACTCTTCTGGAATGTAACATATGATGTTACATCAGTACTCTAAACCATGTTCATCAAGGGCTCTGATTGACTCTTGTATATGTCTGCTTAATCTCAAATGGGAAAAGCATCATTCATGAAAAACAAAAAACAGTTTAGAAGATAAAGTCCTCTAAGATAAGATCCACTAAAGAGAAATACAATGTAAGTGGTCTGGCGGTTTGGGCAATAAGACAGAGGCAAGGACATCAACTCACCAATCTCAGTTGTGCCACTCCCAGCTACGAATTTAACATGTTTCTAAACCAACTGTGCCTGAATTCCTGAACTGTAAAATAGGGATAATAGTTTTTACTATATAAGGTGCGACTGACACATCGCCTGGTCAGGGGGAAGGCACTGTCAATAACGAGCACCAAAACAGCTAGTGATACCATCCTAAAGGAGACCAGTCCTGGGTGTTCACTGGTAGGACTGACGCTGAAGCTGAAACTCCAGGACTTTGGCCACCCTATGCCAAGAGCTGACTCATTGGAAAAGACCCTGATGCTGGAAAAGACTGAGGGTAGGAGAAGGGGACGACAGAGGATAAGATGGTTGGATGCCATCACCGACTCAATGGGGTTTGGGTGAACTCTGGGAGTTGTTGATGGACAGGGAGGCCTGGCTGCTGTGGTTCATGGGGTCTCAAAGTGTCAGACACGACTGAGTGACTGAACTGAACTGAACTAGAATTAGGAACTCCAATGGACACACATAATCAAGAAACTCCTTTTATGAAGATGTCTTAAATGGAATCTGTAAACAGAATTTTTGTATATACATTTGTTGTTGCTCAGTCACTAAGTTGTGTCTGACTTTGCAACCCCATGGACTGCAACACGCCAAGCTTCCCCGTCCATCAGTCTCCGAGTTTGCTCAGGTTCATGTCCACTGAATTGGTGATGCTATCTAACCACCTCATCCTCTGCCGCCCTCTTCTCCTTTTGCCTTCAATCTTATTCAATCACACTTCAATCACATTATGTGGCCAAAGTCCTTCCAATGAATATTCAGGATTGATTTCCTTTAGGAATGACTGGTTTGGTCTCCTTGTAGTCCAGGGGACCCCAGAGGCTTCTATAGCACCACAATTCAAGATCATCAGTTCTACACACAGCCTTCTTTATGGTCCAACTCTCACATCTGTACATGATTTTACAAGTTTAAACTGACCAGATAGCAAATATATTTCAGTGAATTTTTACTGTCTTAATTGACTGAATCTCATGTTTTTAGTAAAAATTATTTGAAACTATCTAAAATCTCATTTTAACCATATTTTACACTTAAATTACTTCTATCCTATGAGTTTCTGACCATTATAAAGTAAATCTAACCTAGTTTGCATATTTCACATACATTTATTATTGAATTACTTTAATTTAGTAAATTTGTCACTGCCATTTTTCTATCTGTTGTCTGAAACATGGCAAAAATTTTAATCACTGCTAATAGTTACAGAATAATTCTGTTTGTATCTCAGACTCACCCAGTATATATATTTTCAAGTGGATATATATATATATATATATATATATAATATATATATATGTATAACATATAAATTTCAGCTTTATCTACTAGGTGAAAAGAAGTACAACAATAAATCTTAATTTACTAGAAGACAGTTTTATTAAACCACCATAATAAAAGGAAAAACTACCACAATATTTATTCACACTCACATAAGGCACAAACAATTCTCTTATCTCCTTGGTCAATGCACACATATATCTCTTTTTTTTAATGATTTTCATGTCTCACAAACACATTAATATTTATTTTCACCCTTTGTTCAATTATAAGCTGTAATAAAGATTTTATTTTCAAGTTCTCAATTGTAATACCAGACCTTTAGGATGCACAAAAGATAAACAATGAAGTAAAAACCATACCGTTCTATCAGTACAGGCATTAATCATGGCTTCAGGGTATCTGTAAATTCTCTGAAAGCTATATCTCAATGGTAGTGCACCTTTGCATTTTTCCTAAAAGTATATCAGAAACTTAAAGGACCCTCTCTCTATCTCTGGTTCTTTGATGTGAAGGCCTTTTTAGAAGAAGCAATATTCTAGCTGAGGAGACAAATTTTCTGCACTCATGAATCTCACAAATTAGAGGAGACACACAAAAAAATTAAGTAAATAAGTGTATAAGTATGTCTCATTTGTAATGGAAAAAGCAGAAGCTACTTTATATTCATATTAAGAATCTATTGAGAATATAAGACACCAGTAAATTATCCTAGATTTTGGCAATAAAGTTGCCAAAAAAAAAAAAAAAACAAAACAAAACAGTAAAAGCTTTATTTAATTGAAGCTATATTCTAGAATTTCATTTCAGTCTCTCAGGCATGTCCAACTTTTTGTGACCCCTTGGACTGCAGCATACCAGGCTTCCCTGTTCATCACCAACTCCTACAGCTAACTCAAACTCATGTCCATGATGCCATCCAACCATCTCATCCTCTGGCATCCCCTTCTCCACCTGCTTTCAATCTTGCCCAGCATCCCAGTCTTTTCCACTGAGTCAGTTCACATCAGGTGGCCAAAGAATTGGAGTTTCAGCTTCAATATCAGTCCTTCCAATGAATACTCAGGACTGATTCCATTTAGGATGGACTGGTTGGATCTCCTCACAGTCCAAGGGACTCTTAAGAGTCTTCTCCAACACCACCATTCAAAAGCATTAATTCTTCAGCGCTCAGCTTTCTTCATAGTCCAACTCTCACATGCATACATGACTACTAGAAAAACCATAGCTTTGACTAGATGGACCTTTGCTGGCAAGTAATGTCTCTGTATTTTAATATGCTATCTAGGTTGGTCATAACCTTCCTTCCAAGGAGTAAGTGTCTTTTAACTTCATGGCTGCAGTCACCATCTGCAGTGATTTTGCAGCCCCTAGAAATAAAGTCTGTCACTCTTTCCACTGTTTCCCCATCTATTTCCCATGAAGTGATGGGACCAGATGCCATGATCTTAGTTTTCTGAATGCTGAGTTTTAAGCCAACTTTTTCACTCTCCTCTTTCACTTTCATCAAGAGGCTCTTTAGTTCTTCTTCACTTTCTGCCATAGGGGTGGTGTCATCTGCATATCTGAGGTTATTGATATTTTTCCTGGCAATCTTGATTCCAGCTTGTGCTTCATCCAGCCCAGTGTTTCTCATGATGTACTCTGCATGTAAGTTAAATAAGTAGGGTGACAATATACAGCCTTGATGTACTCCTTTCCTTGTTTGGAACCAGTCATTTGTTCCATGTCCAGTTCTAACTGTTGCTTCCTGACCTGCATGAACTTCCAGATGTTCAAGCTGGATTTATAAAATGCAGAGGAACCAGAGATCAAATTGCCAACATCTGTTGGATCGTTGAAAAATTCTAGAAGTGGTGACAGGCAATAAACAAGATCAGTAACAACAACAACAAAAGTCACAAATTATAAAGTAATAGTGTTTTAAAAGACAAATAAAGCAGAAAGTCAAGCTAGAAACTATGGTGGGAGTGGGGGAGGTCACAGCTTTAGACACAGTAGCAAGGGAAGGTCCCACTGAGGTGATGATATTTGAGAAATGAATTGAAGGAAACATTTTGAAGCAAGTTATTGGCTCTCTGATGGCGAGCATTCCAGGCAGATGAAATACAGACTGAAATATGGAATGCAAAGATGGAAGCATACCCGGCTTATTCAAGAAGCAGCACAATTACCTGCACAGAAGGAATGGAGTAAGCAAGGGGCAGATTTGTAGATCAGGTCAAAGAGGTAAGCAGGTATTGTAAGTAATTGTAAGAACTATGTCTCTTATCTATCTGAGATTAGATAGCTTTGGAGAGTTTTGAAGAAAGAAATAATATGGATGGACATGTGTTAAGGAATCTCTGATTTAAGAATATACTTTAGGAGAACAAGCATGAAATCAAGGGGACAGGCTAGATAAGCAGGCATTGCCATCATCAAGATGAGATATGATTATTATTTGGACAAAGTAATTTCAATGGAAGTAATAAGTAGTAGATTCTGCAGAGATTATACAGGCAGAGCTGATAAGATGATGACACATTGGATGTGGCATATAAAAGAAATAAAATGACTATAAGGTTTCTATCACAAGCACACTGAAGATAGAGTTGTCATTTATTTCTAGGAAGAAGTTGAGATATAAGCAGATTTGGGGATTGTGTCATTCCAGGACATATCCAGTTGGAGATGCCTGTTAAACATTCAAGTAGGCAGCTTGATAAATGATTCTAGAGCTCAAGGAGAGGTCCTGTCTGGAGCTACAAACCTGGGAATCATGGAAATAATCAGAATATACAGATATTCACCCCCCAAAAGTGGATAAAAAGTAAAAATAGAACAGTTTGAAGGACTCTGAACCAGTTCAGATTGTAGAGGTCAGGGAATCAAGAACCAGAGAATTTGACCAGCAAGCTAGAGGGAAAAGAAGCAAGCATGTAATCCTGAAAGTGAAAAAATCTGCATTAATTCTGTTACATGCTGCTTAAGTTCAAGTATTAATAATAAGGACTGAGAATTGACCACTAGATTTAACAAAGGTCATTATTCACCTTGACAAGATCATGCTCAGAGCTTAGCTGAGGTGAAACTTGATTAAGGTCATAATAATTGACATCCTTTTCAATGATTATTTATGTGAAAAGGGTAGAAATAAGTCAGGATCTGGCAAGAAGAGTCAAGAAATTGCGGTCTTTGCGGGAGGGAGAATTAACAGCATCTTCGTATGTTTATGGAAATATTCTAGGAGATATGGAGAACTGCTGAATAGCTCATAAGATGACTTATATTTTAACATTTCCACTCTAGCATTTGGGTGGAGAATATATTTTAAGGGGACAGAATTGAACTTGAGCTAAGTAGCTTGAATTAAGCTTGAACTTGAACTAAGTAGCTTAAACTTGAATTAAGCAGCTTGAACTAAGTAGCAAGCATGGAAGTGATGAGAAGTAACTAGATTCAGGATAGATTTTGAAGCTAAAGGGGAAAAAATGATAAATTAATTAATTTCCTTGAGTAAGTGATAGGTGATGAAGTCTAATGAATAAGTGGATAAAGTTAGCTCTAAATGAAAGCATGGACGTGTAGCCATAAAAACAAGGGAACTTGTACATGGAGGAGCTACGTGTATAGATGGGATGGAGCACTGTGAATGTTCTTGTCCTTTTGTTTCTTTTTTCTCAGTAACACAGGAAAATAATTGTAAAATTAGGGTGTGGGACATCTAGGAGTGGGTTAAGGAAAGAGGAGAATGTGGGAAATTACCATTAGGAGGATAGAAGATAGAATAAAATAAGGAAAATTTGCTGGGTGCATTTAAGTGTTCATTTGCAGTACATGACTATGAATTTAAAGTCAGACTAGCTGGAAAGTTTTGTTTTCCTTCGATTGTTTTCAGCTACATGAGAATAAGCTCAGAATTGGGTTTAGCCAGAATGTAGCTTAGCCAGACAAGTACAAGCAAGAGAGGGGCAGGAAATTTACAGAGTGTTCCAGGACATATTCAACTTCTATAACTGCCATAGCAAATCACCACAAATTTAGTGGCTGAAAACTACACAAATGTATAATCTTAGAGTTCTATAGTTCAGAACTCTGACAGGGGTCTCACTAGGTTAAAATCAAGGTGTCAGCAGGGCTGCATTCCTTTCTGGAGATTCCCAGGAGTTTACATTTCTTGGCGTATTCTAAAGGTGGCCCGTATTTCTTGCCTCATGGTCCCATTCTTACATCTTCTTATCCAATAATGGTTTTTGCATGTCTTCATGCCTTTTTTGCATTATGGTCTCTCTCTCAGACCAGAGGAGGAAAATATTCTCCTCTTTAAGGACTCATGTGATTATGTTGTATAATCTCTTCATTTTAATGCTCTTACCTTAATGACATTCACAAACATTCTTTTCCATGGTTTTCTTTCAAGTCAGAGTTCTGATTTTCACAATTTTGCCAGTATTTTTGTTGCATTTATGAAGTGGATTTATGGACATCCTCCCCGACTCCAACATTCAAGAAATCCTTCCCCTACTGCTATTTGGAGAATGGGCTAGAAGGCCTTGTAGATGAAGGAAGTTTCCAATTAGTTGGCTATCGGAAACTTCCCTGATGGCTCAGCAGGTAAAGAATCCACCTGCAAGGCAGGAGGCAGAGAAGACACAGGTTTTGATCCCTGGTTTGGGAAGATCCCCTGGAGGAAGAAGTGATAACCCACTCCAGTATTCTTGCCTGAAAAAATCCCAAAGACAGAGGAGCCTGGTTGGCTACAGTCCCTGGGGTCGCAAAGACTCAGACACGACTGAGCAGCAGCAGCAGTGCCCTGAGGAAGAATGGGGAGGCTTTGGCTGGGTAGTTCCACGGTTGTAAAGGTGAGAACTGAAAGGATTGAGGTATATTTTCCCTTCTAAATTTTGTATTACTTATTTTCTCTCTCATTCAACCAAAGATATTAGAGAAAGCAATGAAGTTGTCATGCTTTTACTTCACCTGTATCACTAATTCATAGGAGAAAAAGTCCTAATTCCCATAAATATTTCCTAAAAAGCCCTAGCTTTTTAAATTCTTTGTCTGTAACCAATAGACTCTTTCTTACATGGACAGCAGGCCTTCATGTAAGTCTATCCAGATTTGTAGTTGAATTCTTCTTACTTAAGCAAAAGCTTTCAGTTCTGTAATTCCCAGGCACCTGGAATAGCTACTTCTTTCTCTCTTCAGCCCAGGTGTACACACACCCATGAAGTCTGACTGCTCCATTGAGGATACAGTTTAGCACGTTCTGTCTAAACCTTAGGGCTTTCTGGTTTAGGAAGTCCCTGTTTCATGCAGTTGGCTATATTTCTTTTGTTTTTTACGCCTCTTAAAAATGCAACAAATAGGTTTTGATTCAGCTTAAGTCAAAGTATTAGTTACAGAAATGTTTTTTTCTAAATATTGAATGACCAATAATTTTTTTTTTATTCCAGAAACACATTTTGGTAAACACTCTATTCAAAACATAAGCCAAAGACCAATGTATTTTTTTTCTTCTGTTCCCCTCAATTGTAATTCACAGCTCATAATACACTAGTAGAAAAGTAAACACACTTTTTCTCTAAAGGACCCAATGCCTAATCATGCATCGTGCCATCTATCCCTTTTTTTCTACCAGATAAAATCAAATGTTGATGACCCCATTCAATCTTAGAGATTGACACTATTTAGAGGGTAGAATTAGTATGAGGAATATCATGTATATCACTGTTGCTGTTGTTCAGTCCTGTCCAAGTTTTGCAACCTCATGGACTGTAGCACACCAGGCTCCTCTTTCCTCCACTATATCTGGAGTTTGAGCAAATTCATATCCACTGAGTTGGTGATGCCATCTAACCATTTCATCATCTGCCATCCCCTTCTCCTTTTGCCTTCAATCTTTCCCATTATCAGGGTCTTTTCCCATGAGTGCTGGAGTGCTACAGTCCATGGTGTTACAAATAGTGGGACATGACTGAGTGACTGAACAGCAGCCTTCATATCAGGTGGGTAACTTATTGGAACTTCAGCTTCAGCATCAGTACTTCCAACAAGTATTCAGGTTTTATTTCCTTTAGAATTGACTGGCTTGGTCTCCTTGCATTTCAGGAGACCAATTCAGTTCAGTTCAGTCACTCAGTCGTGTCTGACACTTTGCGACCCATGAATCGCAGCACACCAGGCCTCCCTGTCCATCACCTACTCCCAGAGTTCATCAAAACTCAGTTGCATCAAGTCGGTGATGCCATCCAGCCATCTCATCCTCTGTCGTCCCCTTCTCCTCCTGTCCCCAATCCCTCCCAGCATCAGGGTCTTTTCCAATGAGTCAACTCTTCGCATGAGGTGGCCAAAGTATTGGAGTTTCAGCCTCAGCATCAGTCCTTCCAATGAACACCCAGGACCGATCTCCTTTAGGATGGACTGGTTGGATCTCCTTGCAGTCCAAGGGCCTCTCAAGAGTCTTCTCCAACACCACAGTTCAAAAGCATCAATTCTTCAGCGCTCAGCTTTCTTCACAGTCCAACTCTCACATCCATACATGACCACTGGAAAAACCACAGCCTTGACTAGATGGACCTTTGTTGGCAAAGTAATATCTCTGCTTTTGAATATGCTGCCTAGGTTGGTCATAACTTTCCCTCCAAGGAGTAAGTGTCTTTTAATTTCGTGCCTGCAATTACCATCTGCAGTGATTTTGAAGCCCAAAAAAATAAAGTCTGACACTGTTTCCACTGTTTCTCCATCTATTTCCCATGAAGTGATGGGACCGGATGCCATGATCTTCATTTTCTGAATGTTGAGCTTTAAGCCAACATTTTCACTCTCCACTTTCACTTTCATCAAGAGGCTTTTTAGTTCCTCTTCACTTTCTGCCATAAGGGTGGTGTGATCTGCATATCTGAGGTTATTGATATTTCTCCTGGAAATCTTGATTCCAGCTTGTGTTTCTTCCAGTCCAGCATTTCTCATGATGTACTCTGCATATAAGTTAAATAAACAGGGTGACAATATACAGCCTTGACGAACTCCTTTTCCTATTTGGAACCGGTCTGTTGTTTCGTGTCCAGTTCTAACTGTTGCTTCCTGACCTACATATAGGTTTCTCAAGAGGCAGGTCAGGTGGTCTGGTATTCCCATCTCTTTCAGAATTTTCCACAGTTTATTGTGATCCACACAGTCAAAGGCTTTGGCATAGTCAATAAAGCAGAAATAAATGTTTTTCTGGAACTCTCTTGCTTTTTTGATGATCCAGCAGATGTTGGCAATTTGATGTCTGGTTCCTCTGCCTTTCCTAAAACCAGCTTGAACATCTGGAAGTTCACAGTTCATGTATTGCTGAAGCCTGGCTTGGAGAATTTTGAGCATTACTTTACTAGCGTGTGAGATGAGTGCAGTTGTGCAGTAGTTTGAGCATTCTTTGGCATTGCCTTTCTTTGGGATTGGAATGAAAACTGACCTTTTCCAGTCCTGTGGCCACTGCTGAGTTTTCCAAATTTGCTGGCATATTGAGTGCAGCACTTTCACAGCATCATCTTTCAGGATTTGAAATAGCTCAACTGGAATTCCATCACCCCCACTACCTTTCATTGCAGTCCAAGGAAGTCTCAAAATTTTTCTCCAGCACTATAATTTGAATCATCAAAAGCATCAATTCTTCAGCATTCAGTCTTCTTTATGGTCCAACTCTCACATCCATACATGACTGCTGTAAAAACCACAGCTTTGAGTATATGAACCTTTGTTGGCATAGTAATATCTCTGCTTTTTAATTTTATGTCTAGGTTTGTCATGCTTCCCTGGTTGCTCAAATGGTAAAGAATCAGCCTACAGTGCAGGAAACCTGGGTTTTATCCCTGAGTCAGGAAGATCCCCTGGAGGAGAAAATGGCAGCTGACTCCAGCATTCTTGCCTGGAGAATTGCATGGACAGAAGAGCCCAGCAGGCTACCATCCATGGGGTCACAAAGAGTCCAACACAACTGAGCAACTAACAGTTTCAAGTTTGTCATATCTTTCCTTCCAAGGATCAAGTGTCTTTTAATTTCATGACAGCAGTCACCATCTGCAGTGATTCCGGAGCCTAAGAACATAAAATCTGTCACTGCTTCCACTTTTTCCCCTTCTATTTGCTAGATGCCATGATCTTTGTTTTTTGAATGTTGTTTTAAGCCAGCTTTTTCACTCTCCTCTTTCACCCTCATCAAGAATCTCTTTAATTTTTCTTCACTTTCTCCCACTAGAGTGGTATCATCTGCATATCTGAGGTTATTTATATTTCTCCCAACACTTTTGATTCCAGCTTGTGGCTCATCCAGCCCAGATTTTGCATGATGTACTCTGCATATAAGTTATATAAGCAGTGTGACAATATACAATCTTGTCATACTCTTTTCCCAATTTGGAATCAGTTGGTTGTTCCATGTCCAGTTCTAACTGTTGCTTGTTGACCCAGATACAGATTTCTCAGGAGACAGGTAAGGTGGTCTTGTATTCCCATCTCTTTAAGGATTTTCCACAGTTTCTTGTTATCCACAGTCAAAGGCTTTAGTGTAGTCAATGAAGCAGAATTTCTGCTTCACTGGAATTCCGTTGCTTTCTCTATGATACAAAGAATGTTGGCAACTTGATATCTGGTTCCTTGGCTGTTTCTAAATTCAACTGTTATACCTGGAAATTCTGGGTTCACGTACTGCTGACACCTAACTTGAACGATTTTGAGCATAACCTTACTAGCATGTGAAATGAGCACAATTGTACAGTAGTTTGAACATTCTTGGCATTGCCTTTCTTTGAAATTGGAATGAAACTGACCTTTTCCAGTTCTGTGACCACTGCTGAGTTTTCCAGGTTTGCTGACATATTGACTGCAGCACTTTAACAACATCATCTTTTAGGATTTTAAATAGCTCAGCTAGAATTCCATCATTTCCACTAGCTTCATTTGTGATGTGTTTCATTATGTTTCTCCTAATTAGGGATGTCTTCATGTTCATGTTCAGTCATGTCCAACTCTTTGCAACCCTTTAGACTATGGCCCACCAGGCTTCTCTGTCCATGGGATTTTTCAGGCAAGAATACTGGAGTAAGTTGTGATTTCCTCTTCCAGGGGAACTTCCCAACCCAGGAATCAAACCCATGTCTACCATGTCTCCTGCATTGCAGGTGAATTCTTTCCCTGCTGAGCCATTGGGAAAACCCTAATTTGGGTTAAGATAGACCAATAAAAATTTTAGTGAAACTGTGCTTTTTTTGAATTTATGTCACAATCTGTTCTAAGTCACACTAAGCAAAATCTATTAATGTAAATTTTCTGTCTACAAATTACTGTAATTAAGCTTCAAATAGTTTATACAAAAGTAAATAATTTTCTTCCTTTCTTATTCACACTTCTATGTGATGATTATTGGATTAATTTTCATGAAAAAGAGGACTTCGTCCTTACATTTCAAGGTTTTCTTCAGACAGATAGAAGGAATCTGTAAGAAATTATTTGATGTAGTTCAACTTTTAAACCAAATAGCTTTAAATTTAATACCTACTACCAATATTTATTAATATTTAGTAGTATGCTCATTCATTTTCATAATTTGAATAAAATATTTACATTTGTCTTCTAATTTGGCATCAAGAGGTAAACATAATACTCACATTTCAAGTTTCCAATAAATACTTTATATTTATATATATGAGCTTTTCAAAGTCAAGAACTTACTGAATTTCTAATACTAAGGCCTAGAACAGTCCCAAAGACTCAAAACACTAAACAAGAAGTCTTTTAATTTATTTGCCTTCTTTATATTTATATTCAGCCTCATCATTGTGTCTTCTCCATTACCCATGCCTTTAATAAAGTTCAGAATTTTTTAGATGTCATCTTTTCAGGAACTCTACTGATACTTCTGCCCAGTACTTTATGATTTGCCATACAACATCATGATGTGGTTTATAATAGAATTTAGGATATATTTTTGCTATAGAAAGATAGCTTAGAGATAGATGATCCAGTTTCTTCTCTTTTGTGAAAATTCTGAAATTTAGAAAATGTGGATACTTGTTCAAGTTTAGACAGAAGCAAGAATTAACCTAATGTCTTCTTTATAGCAGTTCAGAGTTTATTAGATTCCATGTCATTCAAAAAGCTTTTATTCCAATGTCTATTTTTAAATGAACATATCAATCAAAATCAGACCAAAGAATACCAGGAAAGCATGCAATGTATAGTGCAAACTCGAGCCAGTTCCACCATTGCAGATTGCATACCATGTGCATACAGCAAATGAAATGGAGTGAGAGCAATGTCAATATAACATACATGTCTGTCATAAAACCTGTGTGCAGCAAGTAAGACATTCCTCTAACTCTGACGCACTGAATAATGGTATCAAGAATAATAGCTACCAAGTGTAGTGAGCTATTCATGGAAATGGGGCCCCCAAACAGCAGAGAGAAAACAATGAAGAAAAAGCTTCCATCTGAGTGACTATGGCAGTCTCAGCTATACCACTTTTTAGTCTACTCATAATAACAAATGATTCTGTAGCTTAATCTAATCTAGAAATTGATGGAGTTTATCATAAACATAATCAGTTCTACTGATACTTATCTGAAGGAAAAATAAAAGCTCAATGAAAGGAGCTTTATCAAAATGCCAGTATTTATTTGTTTCCAGTAAACTCTCAAAACCCATTCCTTTGCCCTCACTCTTCTACAAAGCCTTCTCTGTTAACATACCTGTCACCTTCTTTGAATGCACAGTCACCTAGAGGATAACGATCCAGTATTAATTGGGAAAATGGAGTCAGGGATTGGAGAATCTGCCAGTTTTTAACCTGTGCACATAGGAACACAAAATATGAAGATCACAATCATTCTAGGATTAAAGGAGAATTTTCTGATCTGAGGCAGATACATCATTTAAGATTTTTTTGTTGCCTGTATAAAATATACCTTATGACTAGTCAGCTCTCTTTTCTCTCTTTCCATATTCACTGTGTTCATTCACCTCTTTGCTGTTTGGCCTCTGAGATGCTCTGCTATTGGGAGAGCAGTGACTTGGAGGTGAGAGAATAGCTTGTATTCTGAGGGCTGCAAAGAATGCTCCGATGGTGAGTTAATAGGCACTCTGTCTTAGTTTTTCTAGAGTCAGTAACTTTCTCAGCCTTGTCAATATTCTGAACTTACAAGTCTGAAGTACAGTCCACAAAATATATTTATTTCCCTCCATGTATCTTCATATTTGATGTTCCGCCCAACTGAAAAACCACTTTCCTTGTGTCCTTTCAACTCTTTATAAATGTTATCATTAAATGGATGCAGAATTTTCTAAATAAGGAAGTTGCAAGGTAAACATACAATCTTAAAATACGAGAAGAAAGGAGCATTAAAATAAAGCCAGCTCTACTTGTTTCTCCTGAATGTTCTCAAAACTAAAATTCTCTCCTTTGGTTCATTCTCCCTCATCAGACTTCATTATTAGTGTATTAATACTTGCCAGCTTCTTTGAGAGGCTAAGCTAATAGAAAACAGGAATTCAGTATTAATCTTTTTGTATCCCTGGAATCTGGCGTATCTGCTCTATCAGTTCAGTTCAGTTCACTCACTCAGTTGTGTCCAACTCTTTTCGACCCCATGAACCGCAGCATGCCAGGCCTCCCTGTCCAACACCAATTCCCAGAGTCCACCCAAACTCATGTCCATTGAGTCACTGATGCCACCCAACCATCTCATGCTCTGTCGTCCCCTTCTCCTCCAGCCCTCAGTCTTTCCCAGCATCAGGGTCTTTTCCAATGAGTCAGCTCTTCGCATCAGGTGGCCAAAGGATTGGAGTTTCAGCTTCAGCATCAGTCCTTCCAGTGAACACCCAGGACTGATCTCCTTTAGGATGGACTGGTTGGATCTCCTTGCAGTCCCAAGGACTCTCAAGAATCTTCTCCAACACCACAGTTCAAAAGTATCAATTCTTCTGTACTCAGCTTTCTTTATAGTCCAACTCTCACACCCATACATGACCACTGGAAAAACCATAGCCTTAAGTAGATGAACATTTTCAGCAAAGTAATGTCTCTGCTTTTTAATATGCTGTGTAGGTTGGTCATAACTTTCCTTCCAAGGAGTAAGAATCTTTATTTGCTGTATGCTGCTGCTGCTGCTAAGTTGCTTCAGTCGTGTCCGACTCTGTGTGACCCCATGGACTGTAGCCCACCAGGCTCCTCTGTCCCTGGGAGTCTCCAGGCAAGAACACTGGAGTGGGTTGCCATTTCCTTCTCCAATGCATGAAAGTCAAAAGTGAAAGTGAAGTCGCTCAGTTGTGTCCGACTTTTAGCAACCCCATGGACTGCAGCCTACCAGGCTCCTCAGTCCATGGGATTTTCCAGGGAAGAGTACTGGAGTGGTTGCCATTGCCTTCTCCGATCTGCTGTCTAATGGCCACTAAATAATTTTTTTAGTGAATGAGTGAATTTACTTTCTGACAGAGAGAAACAATTCATTCTTTCCTATATAACTCATCATGTGTACAGGATCTCTGAGTAATCATGAATAACAAAGAGGAGTGATTGATGCCTATTTAGACAATTTTGTTTAAATAATGAGTTAGTATATTCTTTCTCTTCTGAGTTTGAAAACTCCATTAATAGAAAATATTAAAGATTGAAATAGTATTCAAGGCAATTCGTTACTTACATTCAAGGACACAAATGAAGAAGATAAAGAAAGAGAAAATTCAGAACTATTTCTTATATTGGATTACTCTGGGATTATGACTCAAAATATGAGAGTCATAGTTATGTGTCTCCCTTGAAGTTTGATCAAGAAACTCTTGAACGTTTAAACAGCTTGCTTTATTATTCATCATTAGGTAATACTGACTGCCCTTATTCCCATTGCTCTTAGACTTTAGACACAGTATGATTCTATGTTGATCATTTTTTATGTTGATCGTTTATTCTAGCATCTGTGTAACTGTATAGGAGGAAAGAGGTCATTGTTCAGTGTGATAATTCTGCATTAGGACACCATTAAATTGCAGACAAATGAAAAAGAACAGATGTTTTCCCAATAGATGTTTGTGATATGCAAAAGATCACTTCTCTCCTGTTCTAGTAGGCCACTGCCAAGATTAGGAAGACAGTAGCTTGGATCATTACAAAGCTCGCATTTAGTCGAAGTGCATCCTTTCCTATGACTCTGTAATCACTTTTTAATGGGCTATGTTGAATGGCTGGACATGTGTTATCTATGGTTCTCATGGTTTTTATTGTCTGAACTTTTAAGGACAGCCTTTCATTATTTCTATACTACAGGCTTCTTGTCTTTTTGTTTTAAATTTACCATCATCTCCAAACTGTTGTAAATGTCATATCACCAGCCTCTTTTTAAATACTAAAGGAACTCTAAATGTTTTAAAAAGTTAAAATTCAGGAAAAAGTTCTCGAGAAAATAATTGCTGGATCATTGTACTCATTTTTAAAGTTTTATTACTTTTATGAGAAAATAACTATTTGGACATATGCAAATATTAGTCTTCTTAGTCAACTTGATTTTTTTTTCAAGAGTTTCCACTCTAGATTTTAAGATCATTGATGGAAACTAAACACAAGCTGCAATTATTATTTTCTACAATCTCTGGTTTGGGGTCAACATTTTGACAATCACATTCCTGAGCCTGCCTTCCAAGTTATCTTTTAAAGTGAAATATAGTGTTTTGTTGAATGTTATCTTTAATAATAATAATGTCTCCAAAGAAGAAATTCAAGATAGTTCATGCTGACATTACTGAAGTTTGTTTGAATTTTAAGGTGAGTTTCCATGTGACCTCAGTCTCTACAGTATCAGATAGTTATTTCCCCTACTTGTTTGGCTCAGATTTAAAATCCAACATCAAGCCCTCAGCTGGAACTGCAGGTGGAAAAGTATAGTCTGGCATCTTTAGGTTTTGCCAAATCCAAATGCCAGTGTGAACCAAAGGCCACAGTGCTCTGTTCAGAGACCTATCACCTATCAAGCTTTGAAATTCACATCTTAAACTTAATAGTGAGCTCGTATAGTGAGGAAAGAAAATGGTAGCTTTAATTCTGAGGCAAAGTGGAATAACAGTTCAAAATATTTCTGCTGATTCTGTTCAACTCAGCAATTCTTACTTTGTACAAAATAATTATAAGGGAATAATTATAAGGGGGGACAGGGGCGGCACAAACAAGGAGCAATGAAAAGTAAAGCACGGTCCCTGATGTCAAGGTATCTTCAGTACGGTGGTTTCTTGAATAGAGAGAGCAGTGAAATACTTCTTATCACTTTCATAATTTTATGATTTGGCTGTTTGTTGTTCACTTATTTATTGGAAAAGCTCTGTTTCTCCTTTAAACAGAACATTTCTGGTGCCAGATATGTAGGCTTTCCACACATCAAGCAATACTATAACACCTGCTCGTGTCCTACAATGTAATTCAGTTCTGACTGTATCTACCTGGGTTTACCATTAAATCCTGCAGGTTAAGGGCTCAGCCCCACAAGACTGTGCCCCCACCCACGTTCCACCTCACTTCAGATGTCAGTTGCAAGTCCAGATTGTTGTCTTTGCTTCTGATCCACTGGCTACAAATTGGAGGTTCCCACTCACACGCTAGTAAAGTAATGCTCAAAATTCTCCAAGCCAGGCTTCAGTAATATGTGAACCCTGAAGGCAATGGCACCTCACTCCAGTACTCTTGCCTAGAAAATGCCGTGGATGGAGGAGCCTGGTGGGCTGCAGTCCATGGGGTCGCTAGGAGTCGGACACGACTGAGCGACTTCACTTTGACTTTTCACTTTCATGCGTTGGAGTAGGAAATGGCAACCCACTCCAGTGTTCTTGCCTGGAGAATCCCATGGACAGAGGGGCCTTGTGGGCTGCTGTCTATGGGGTCGCACAGAGTCGGACACGACTAAAGCGACTTAGCAGCAGCAGCAGAACTTTAGATGTTCAAGCTGGTTTTAGAAAAGGCAGAGGAACCAGAGATCAAATTGCCAACATCTGCTGGATCATGGAAAAAGCAAGAGATTTCCAGAAAAACATCTATTTCTGCTTTACTGACTATGCCAAAGCCTTTGACTGTGTGGATCACAATAAACTGTGGAAAATTCTGAAAGAGATGGGAATACCAGACCACCTGATCTGCCTCTTGAGAAATCTGTATGCAGGTCAGGAAGCAACACTTAGAACTGGACATGGAACAACAGACTGGTTCCAAATAGGAAAAGGAGTACGTCAAGGCTGTATATTGTCACCCCGCTTATTTAACTTATATGCAGAGTACATCATGAGAAACACTGGGCTGGAATCAAGATTGCCGGGAGAAATATCAATAACCTCAGATATGCAGATGACACCACCCTTATGGCAGAAAGTGAAGAGGAACTAAAAAGCCTCTTGATGAAAGTGAAAGAGGAGAGTGAAAATGTTGGCTTAAAGCTCAACATTCAGAAAATGAAGATCATGGCATCTGGTCCCATCACTTCATAGCAAATAGATGGGGAAACAGTGGAAACAGTGTCAGACTTTATTTTTCTGGGCTCCAAAATCACTGCAGATGGTGACTGAAGCCATGAAATTAAAAGACACTTACTCCTTGGAAGGAAAGTTATGACCAACCTAGATAGCATATTCAACAGCAGAGACATTACTTTGCCAACAAAGGTCCATCTAGTCAAGGCTATGGTTTTTCCTGTGGTCATGTATGGATGTGAGAATTGGACTGTGAAGAAAGCTGAGCGCTGAAGAATTGATGCTTTTGAACTGTGGTGTTGGAGAAGACTCTTGAGAGTCCCTTGGACTGCAAGGAGATCCAGCCAGTCCATTCTGAAGGAGATCAGCTCTGGGATTTCTTTGGAAGGAATGATGCTAAAGCTGAAACTCCAGTACTTTGGCCACCTCATGCGAAGAGTTGACTCATTGGAAAAGACTCTGATGCTGGGAGGGATTGGGGGCAGGAGGAGAAGGGGACAACAGAGGATGAGATGGCTGGATGGCATCACTGACTCGATGGACGTGAGTCTGGGTGAACTCTGGGAGTTGGTGATGGAAAGGGAGGCCTGGCATGCTGTGATTCATGGGGTTGCAAAGAGTCGGACACGACTGAGCTACTGAACTGAACTGATGAACCTTCCTGAGTTGAATTGATTTGGTAGAGGCACTCAGAGAACACAGGAAAACATTATATTTATTATATTACCAATTTATTTATTAAAAAGGGGGTGTAACTGTAGAATTATCAGATGAAAGAGATGTGTAGCACAAAGTATGCGGGAAATCCACTCTCCCAGTACATCCATGGGTTCACCAATGCAGATGCTCCCTAAATGCAAAGTATTAGGAATTTTATAGAGGCTTCATCACTTAGGTATGATCCACCCCTGGTGGTTTAGTCTCTAAGTCGTGTCCAACTCTTGCAATCCCATTGTCTGTAGCCTGACAAGCTCCTCTGTCCATGGGATTTTCCAGGCGAGAATACTGGGGTGGGTTGCCATTTCCTTCTCCAGGGGATCTTCCCAACCCAGGAATCGAACCCAGGTCTCCTGCATTGCAGGCAGATTCTTTACCAACTGAACTATGAGGGAAGCCTGTTAACTTCATTTTCAGCTCCTCTCCCTTTTTTGGAAAATGGCAGGGGCATAGGGGGCAACTAAAACTTCCAAGCACCTAATCATGTCCTAGACAGGTTTTCTGGTGACCAACCTTCATTGAGAAACCCATCAACAGTCACCTCATTTAGACAAAAAGCATTTCTATCACCCATAAAATTCCAAAGGATTTAGGAGTTCAATGTCAGAAGCTCTTATCATTTGGGAAATTACAAAGGTCTTAGGAGCTGTGTGTGTCAGAAACCAGGAAATATATAAGAAATATGTTTCCTATTATTTCACAGTTCATTAAAAGTAGAATATGCTAAACTCTCATGGAGATTCAAGAAAGCAGTAAGTGACTAACGGATGGTTTGTCTCACAGAAAGCTTTATGAATGAGGTGGCATTTTAAAGAATGGTTGAAGTCAAGAAATCAAGAAAAGGTAAAATAAAACAGAGTAAGGACAGTTTAAAAAGTAGAACCATTCATGGTGTGTTAAGGAAACATCCAGGTGTCCAGACTGACTGTAGCACAGCATCGGTGAAGAATAATGAGAGATGAATCTGGAAAAACAGGTGGAAGCCAGATCACTGAGTGCCTTAAAATGCAGCCTAACAAGTTTAAACTGTAGGCAATGGAAGGTACTGGCAGTTTCCGTTTTGTTTGTTTTTAGCAGATGGCTGAAGTTATTAGAGTTCTACTTAAGACAGAATAACCTTATATTCCTGTGCAGGGTGAAATAGACAGGAATGGAGGCAAAACAGGTCATTATTCTGTGCAGAAACAAGCCCTGAATCTAAATGATGATAGTGAAAACAGAAAGGGGGGAACTAATGGGAGTGAAATTATCGCCCTTTTCGATATCTTGAAATAAAATCTTTCCACATTTACATGTGCAGCTATTATCTTGTCACATTTTTACAATGAAAGTCTGTCATTAACATTTTTCTGCAGTAATTTATCTTGTTATCTACAGAAATACCTTGTTTGCAATGTGAAACTGTTTTCTATACAGTCTTTGTGGGTGTGAAAGTGGTCTTAAGGTGGGAAAAATATTGAAAATCAAAGAGATATTTGGTGGTCAATTATATTCATATTCAGAGTTTCACTTTTAGAATCAACTTGAGTTTCAAACTAGAAGTTGAAAGAATATGATAAAAGTTAGAAGCCATATTCATGTAGGGTAGAAAACCAGTAAAAGAGAAGAAACTCAATACGTAATGAGAGAGCTAGTTTAAGTGATGGACCAGAGGGCTACAATAAAGTGTTGGGAATGTGAGGCATAAAGATAAGGCTAGCCATCTCAAATTATGGTACTCAATAAGGTAGAAAAATGTGTCTTTAATTCATTCATGTATTCACTCCCTCATGACTTGCCATGGCCTAGAAAATGTATCTGACAAAAAGGAAAAGTGACGTGTTTTTAATCAGAGTTTATTTTTAATGTATTTTTCAGTTCAGTCACTCAGTCGTGTCCAACTCTTTGTGACCTCATGGACTGCAGCACACCAGGCTTCTCTATCCATCACCAACTCTCAGAGTTTACTTAAACTCATGTCCATTGAGGCGGTAATGCCATCCAACGACCTCATCCTCTGTTGTCCCCTTCTCCTCCTGCCTTCAATCTTTCCCAGCATCAGGATCTTTTCAAATGAGTCAGTTCTTCACATCAGGTGGCCAAAGTATTGGAGTTTGAGCTTCAGCATCAGTCCTTCTAATGAATATTCAGGACTGATCTCCTTCAGAATAGACTGATTGGATCTCCTTGAAGTCCAGGAGACTCTCAAGAGTCTTCTCCAACACCACAGTTCAAAAGCATCAATTCTTCAGCTCTCAGCTTTCTTTACAGTCACACATGACTACTTGAAAAACCATAGCTTTGGCTAGATGGACCTTGGTTGGTAAAGCAATGTGTCTGCTTTTTAATGTGCTGTCTAGGTTGGTCATAGCTTTTCTTCTAAGAAGCAAGTGTCTCTTAATTTCATGGCTGCAGTCACCATCTGCAGGGATTTTGGAGCCCCCAAATTTCAAACCTGTCACTGTTTCCATTGTTCCCCCATCTATTTGCCATGAATTGATGGGACCAGATGCTATTATCTTAGTTGTATGAATGTTGAGTTTTAAGCCAACTTTTTCACTCTCCTCTCTCACTTTCATCAAGAGGCTCTTCTAATTCTTTGCTTTCTGCCATAAGGGTGGTGTCATCTGTGTATCCTGAAGTTATTGATATTTCTCCTGGGAATCATGATTCCTGCTTGTGCTTCAACCAGCCCAGCATTTCACATGATGTATTCTGCATATAAGTTAAATAAGCAGGGTAACAATATACAGCCTTGACGTACTCCTTTTCCTATTTGGAACCAGTCTGTTGTTCCATGCCCAGTTCTAAGTGTTGCTTCCTGACCTGCATACAGATTTTTCAGGAGGCAGGTAAGGTGGTCTGGTATTACCATCTCTTCAAGAATTTTCCAGAGTTTATTGTGATCCACACAGTCAAAGGCTTTAGAATAGTCAATAAAGCAGAAGTAGATGTTTTTCTGGAACTCTCTTGCTTTTTTGATGATTCAGCAGATGTTGGTAATTTGATCTCTGGTTCCTTGTCTTTTCTAAATCTAGCTTGAACATCTGGAAAGTCAAGGTTCACATACTGTTGAAGCGTGACTTGGAGAACTTTGAGCATTACTTTGCTAGCGTGTGAGATGAGTGCAATTGTGTGGTGGTTTGAACATTCTTTGGCATTGCCTATCTTTAGGATTGGAATGAAAACTGACCTTTTCCAGTCCTGTGGCCACTGCTGAGTTTTCCAACTTTGCTGGCATATTGAGCGCAGCACTTTCACAACATCATCTTTTAAGATTTGAAATAGTTCAACTGGAATTCCATCACCTCCACTAGCTTTGTTTGTAGTGATGCTTCCTAAGACCCACATGACTCTAGGATGTTTGGCTCTAGGTCAGTGATCATACCATTGTGATTATCTGGGTCGTGAAGATCTATTTTGTATAGTTCTTCTGTGTATTCTTGCCACCTCTTCTTAATATCTTCTGCTTCTTTTAGGTCCATACCATTTCTGTCCTTGATTGAGCCCATCTTTGCATGAAATATTCCCTTGGTATCTCTAATTTTCTTGAAGACATCTCTAGTCTTTCCCAGTCTATTGTTTTCTTCTGTCTTTGCATTGATTGCTGAGGAAAGCTTTCTTATCTCTCCTTGCTATTCTTTGGAACTCTGCATTCAAATGGGTATATCTTTCCTTTTCTTCTTTGTAATGTATTTTTAATCAATTATTAATTATCTAGTATGAAACATTTTGAAATGTTTTCTTAATATCAAAGTATTTGAAGGCATAAGAAAACATACTAATATTTAAAATAATCTTGCAAATAAATATTATTTATTTTAATTATCACTTATCTTAATAAATTCATACTATGAATTAAATGTATGAACAAAGATGTTCCTTAGAGCACTCCTTAAAATAGCAAAAACTGGGACACCATGTAAACTTCTGATTATTTTGGTTGTATATGTGCTGCTATTTGCATATTGATTGCACATTTAAAAATCATTTTATAGTGCTTTATCAACATGAGAAAATATGTGATAATATGTTATTAAAATTTTAAAGCCAAGCTAAAATTTATGTAATAAAATCTATCCTCTGTATCATCCTTCTCTCTCTCTCTCTCTCTATATATATATATATATATACACATATGTATGTATATATTACAAAATATGTTGATTGTTTTTAGAATCTTAGTAGTAGTTTTCCCTGAATGAGGGCCTTAAGAATGACTTTTTTTTACTCAATTTTTTTCTAACTATAATTTTGCTTGGGAAGGAAAATATATATTTTAAACTTGTCACTTTAAATGAAATAATTTTCTATCTTAAGGCATATCTGAAGATGTAAATTCTTTCAAATAAAATAATGTGGACATTCTTTTAGACCAGTTTAAAATTGTGCTAGAGAATGAATGGAAGTAGACAAAACTTTTTCTAATTCAGAGTTGTTTCACCACAGGGGGAAAAAATATTCATTATATAGAATAAGTATTAATGTAAATGAAATGAGAACTTCAATATAAAATATATGACTGTCATGAAACCCATTGCTATTTAAATAACATGAGGAAAAGTGAGGCACTCCTGGAATTTTAAGAAGACAAAGAACGAAATCCAGTAGAATAGTAATCAAGTATAATAAGCCACCTGTGGCAATCACCCACTCTGAGAAGCAGAAAGCAAATACATGAATAAAACACACTAGGTCTGTCCAGATTTACAAGAGAGACTAAAGAAAACTCAAAAAATCACATCTCCAATTGTGTGTGCTAAGTCGCTTCAGTCATGTCCAACTCTTTGAGACCCCATGAACTGTAGCCCACCAGGCTCCTCTGTCCATGGGATTCTCCAGGAAAGAACACTGGAGTGGGTTGCCATTTCCTCCTCCAGGGCATCATTCCAAAAAGTCTCCAGAGGTAATCTAATCCTAAAAATGAATGAGAATATATCATAGTCCATTATAAAAGTAGATGAAGCTCACCATTGTCATAACAGAATTTACTTTATGCAAAATAGTTTCCTAATATGATATTCTCTTAAAGACCTTTTAGCTGAAATAATAAAGGTGGAAAATAACACTCTCCTGGATCTCACCTTTCACAAAATACATTTCAGAGTCTTCCCAGGTGGCGCTAGTGGTAAAGAACCTGTTTGCCAATACAGGAGACACAGAGATGAGGGTTATACCTTTGGGGGGGGGGGGGCAGGGGCAGGGAGGAGCCCCTGGAGGAGGAAATGGCAACACACTCCAGTGTTCTTGCCTGGGAAATCCCATGGACCAAGGAGCCTGGCGGGCTACAGTCCATGGGGTCTCAAAGAGTCTACAAGGGGTCTACAATCTCAAGATAATTGTAGATTTACATAAAATTTGAAAAATAATACAGAGGATACTGTATACTCTTCACCCAGTGTCTCCAAATGATAACATTTTGCATATCTTTAGCACTGTATCACAACCATAATATTAATATTGATATAATCCTTTGACCTTATACAGATTTCATCAGTTTTATAGGCCATCATTTGTATATATGTGTCTACTGAGTTCTATCTACCTTTATCACATGTATAGACTTGTATGGCCACCATATAGTCAAGATACAGAAAAGTTCATCATGAGAATCCCTTAAGCTGTGCACTTATTGCCAAGGTGACTTTCTTCCTCCCCTGATTTTGACACCTATGAACCACTAATCCCTTTTTCATTTTTATAATTGACATTTCAAACATACTGTATCAATGGAATCACAGCCAGCATATTACTTTTTGAGATTGGCTTTTAATACAGCATAGTTCCCGTGAGATCCATCTAAGTTATTACAGGGATCAAAAGTTTGTTCTTAGTTGTTATTGAGTGATATTCAATGGGATCAGAGAGTTATTCTTTCCACTTTATTGTCCTTCTTCAAAATTGATTTTACATTCTAGTTTGTTTGACTTTATGTATAAACTTTAGAATAGTTTTATCTATGTATAAAACTAGCTAGAATTTTTTTTATAAAAATTGCTTTAAACCAATAATAGATCAATTCTAGGAGAATTGATATATTTTCTATGTTGTATGTTCCAAACCATAAATGTGATATACCTTTTCATTTATTTGATCTTTTCACAATTTCTTTCATCGGTACTTTATAAGTTTCAACATATTATGTTTATTATACTTTATTATATTTATGCCTAAGTATTTTATTTTTATTGGTGTGATTGCAAATGTTCCATACACATGTATTATTAACACATAGAAATGGATTGATTTTTGAGTGTTGGTCTTATATCCTGCAACCTTGCCCAACTCACTTATTGTGCTGTGCTTAGTTGCTTAGTCATGTCCGACTCTTTGCAACCCCATGGACTGTAACCCACCAGGCCCCTCTCCATGTGGCTTCTCCAGGCAAGAATACTGCAGTGCGTTTCCATGCCCTCCTCCAGGGGATCTTCCCAACCCAGGGATGGAACCCAGGTCTCCTGCATTGCAGGCAGATTCTTTACTATCTGATCTGCCAGTGAAGCCACTCACTTATTAGTCCAGGATACTGTTCATTTTTTGTTTCTTTGTTTTTTGTTTTGTTTCATAGATTTCATTGGATTATTGACATAAGCAATAATATCATTTACAATTAAAGACAAATTTCTTCCTTTCTAATCTGTATTCCTTTTACAAGCGTACTTTAGAGACATTGTGTGTTAGGTTGTAGACCACTTTAATGAAGCAAATATAGCCATAAAATGAGACTCTCATTGCATGTAAATTTTTGGTTCCTCACTGCATATAAAAGCTATGTTTATACTGTTGACAGAAATAATCAAGAAGCAATTTATAATAGGGGTAGAAAAGAGGTTAATTGGAGGCAAACTGGAGACTTTAACATGAAAAACACAAATTCAAGAAGCACTTGAATTGTGTTCCACTGGATCATAAAATGAGGAAGGCTTGTAAAAGTAGAAACTGCAAAATTACATAAATTGTTTGTCAAGAGTTATAATTGGAGCTAGCAAGAAGTAAGAATGCTTAGTAAAGCAAGGATTGGTTGAAGTCGGAAATGATTGCATAGTTATAAAGAGAAACCTTGACACCACACGGTTGCAGCTGGCAGCTGCTAGCAGATATTGTTTTGAGGATGGCTGTGGTATCCTTCAGTTCAATAAAGTTCAGAAAATTCAAGTTCTCAGTGATACAGGAACATGTCTGAAACTACAGACATGGCCACCCTGAACCACAGTTATTCCTTTTAATGTTTAACATTTTTTAATGGTTAAAGAAAATGTAAAATCCATGCTTGACAGCTTGTAAAACAGGCTGTTCTGGTTAGCATAAAGTTCAAGCCAAATCATGTTTAAGGCAGAATTACTTTGCTATACTTCAATATGTGAACATTTCTCCCATCAACACGATAGTCTCTTGCACATTTAGTGCAATATGTCTAAAAACCAATGAACATATCTAATTTAAAAAATGCTTTATTGCTAAAAGTGCTGTCCTCTGAGCCTTTAGGGAGCCATATTCGTCTTTGTTGGTGAAGAATCTTGCCCACTGATTACTGCTTGATCAATCAAGCAGTGCTACTTACTGATCAAGTAAGTGTTACTTACTGATCAAGATAGCAATTGCTGAAGGTTGTGTGTTTGTAGCAATTTCTTAAAATAGGACAACAATGTGCCCTTATTTCAGAGTAAATGGAAAGTGTTTTCCACTTGTGACTCACCTTTGTGTAGTCTGTCTGTTCTGTGGGACTGTCACTGGCGTCTGCTTCAACCCCACATCCACACACACCAGCCAGGGACGTGTCAGCCATGGTGATGTCCACCATGGCCACCTCTATGCTGAACTCCTTCACCGATAGCCTGCAGACTGAGATCTGAAAGGTGCCCTCGGGAAACTTTTCATCAGGAAACACTTTGCTAAAACTCTTTGAACACTCCCTTTAGACAACTGATTTTGAAATAACATTTCAACATTTAAAAAAAAACAAAGACACCAATGAAGTTTGTCACATTAATTGACTCTTCCTTTAACTGGAACACTTAGAAGCCATTGTAGGGTTATTAATAGGCTTAATTCTACTATTGTTTTGTCTCAGAGAATAGGAAGGACCTCGGAGAGGAAGAGAGGGGAATAGCTGGTAAAAACAGTCAGAATGTACACATTTATTAAGTTCACCAGGTTAGATGGGCACCCCAAAACAATTACAATAGTTTCATGAAAGATCACTGATCACAGATCACATAACAAATAAAATAATGAAGACTGAAATATTCGATAATTACCAAAATGTGACACAGAGACATTAGGTGAGCATTCCAATATTACTGTTGGAAAAATAGCATCAAGTAGACTTGCTTGAAGGTGTGTGTGCTTGTTTGCTCAGTCATGTCTGCCTCATGGACTGACCCTATATGTGACCACATAGACTACAGCCCACCAGGCTCCTCTGACCATGAGGATTCTCAAGGCAAGAATCCTGGAGTGGGCTGCCATTCTTTTCTCCAGGGGACCTTCCCCACCCAGGGATTGAACCTGAGTCCTCTGCACTGCAGGCAGATTCTTTACCATCTGAGCCACCAGCGAAGGACCCTGACCTTAAACTTATAAAAACTGCAGTATCTACAAAACTCAGTAAAGTGAAGCACAATAAAAATGAGGTATGCCTATGTTTCTTTGGCTTGGTTTTGTTACTTTTTCAAGTGTGCTATTATACATAGATAAGTAAAGATACCAAAAATTCTGACAATATGTATCTGCATAATTTTATTTCATATAAATAATAACTTGAATAAAATGAAGTATGGAAAGAAAGGAGCATTGTGAACTGTCTCTAAACTATCTTATAGTCATTTTAAGTCCACACCAAAAAATAACATTAATAACATTAGTGACACGATTCAGTGAGCAGGTCTTGCTTAACTGCAAGTTTATTGTGAAAAAAAAACAAAAACTTTTTCTTTTCTCAGTAACAACTAATCTCTTGGACACAAATCAGAATAAGTGGATTTATACCTAATAGTTGAATCTATTATGGTTTATAATCTTAATCAAGAGGCTCTTATTTTAATCACTTCAAATACGAATGAATATTCTCATTATTATGAGAAAGTAATTATAGTCGAGAGTTGAGATCTGCTATGAAATTAAAGCTCTATAAAGTCTTGTTTTGTAAATGTCCAAGTGAAATAACTAAAGTAATATTATAAAGAGTTTCCTTTTCTCTTTTAGCGATACCTTCAAAAATAAAATTTCGTGTAAGTCTACCTTTTTTTTTACCTTTGCCCAGGGAACTCTTGCTTTGTCAGAAGATTGGAATCAGGGCTTTATCCAGTGCATTTATTATTAATAGGTCCAGGAGAGCATGTTCCAAAGTGTGATACATAAAATATTGACCAAAAGAGAAAATCTAGGACAAAGGTTTTCATTGACTAGTTTGCAATAAAGTATATAAATTCATTTTTGAAATTATTACCCATTTAGCTTATTAAAAGATCTATGAAGTCCTGCCATACTGAAATGTATTTACCTTTGTTTAATTCACTATTTCTTTAATTTATTCAACCATTAAACATTACTCCAGAATAATAAACACACCAGATTTTATACAGCTTCCTAGAATTCATGCTGACACAGGAAATGCTGGCCTCATTCATTCAGTAAGTGCTTAGTTCTTAGAGATACTGGGGGGATTACTAAAATATGTTTGCTATTTCTTTTCTCTCCTCTCAGTCACTATTCCTCTGATATAATGCCACTCTCTGGTACCATATAATGGTCTCTAAGTACCTGACTGGATGACTAGTGAACTAATCTGAAAACCAGTAGAGCTGGTATAATGCTGAACAAATCTTATTGTATAAATGCCTCACAGTTCACATAGCAAGTCAATGCATTTTTTATGCATAACACAGTATTTGAAAAATGTTTATTTTCTCCCACCATCACTTCCTCTTTCTCCAACACTTGGACTCAATCAAATTATAATTGTAAGCACCTCAGGAATTGTGACAGCCTTAAAAAGCTATTTTTGAAGCCAGTAAATTTTTAATTTCCCATATATCCTACCACTTGAATGACTGTTGGTCTATGAAAAATTAAGAGTGTCTATTTAAACAAATCACATAGATTTCTAGTTGCTTTAGTCAATTTCAAAGTAATACTAAAGATTAAGTCACCATGAAAATATGTTTTAACTTTACTATTGTTATTCTTATCACAGGATATTAGCAAAATAGCATCTTAATTTTCAAGCTACAACAGGCTTATACAGTGAATTAATGTCATATTACCGAGATCCATTGATTGTATTTCTCTAAACATCTTTACCAATGTTTTATTTTAAATTAAACTACCAAAATGAAGAAATTAGTTTGACTATTTTATTAGTTTCCTTTAATCATTCTAATTATTATTCTGCTATTTTGTCAGTCTTCTAAAATCAAATTCTTGTTAGTGTAACATTTGCTACAGTTTGTTTTTCTCTGTTTACAGAAATGAAAAACTGTGAGGATAATATGAAAAGCCAGTGAATGCATCTCTTTTTCAAAAGCTATCACACGAAAATATTCGTGTGAAACTAATTTAGTATCTTAGCAATAACTATTAAATCAATTGAGTTCTCTTTGAATGATAGCATGTCAAAAATTTTGACTCTCTTTTCTGAAATAGGTCTGTATTTACATAAATTTCTTATATCCAGATGCCACTTTTTCTGGTTAGTCTTTTATAGCTAGCTAAATCAGCATTTAAAATTTTAAAACATAATATTAAAAGTAAAATGAATTTTCCTTTTATGTTTAATCCTTGATTTTTTTCCCTAGTTTATTAAATTTGACTTTCTGCTTATGTTTCTCTCAAGAAAGGTTTAATACTTTGAAGCATTGAAGAGACATCTTAATGAACTAATAAGTATGAAATATTATTATTATGAGGCAAAATGCACTTTCCTTAATCTTATGTTCTTATATAAAGAAAACTTTAATCATTTTACCACATTTCGTACTTGATTTTCAGTCAAACAAAGTGCTTTCCCTATTAGCCAAGGTAGTGTCTGTGTTTGCATCTTGGAAAATATCTAGGCCTCTTAGTATACACAG
The DNA here is from genome assembly GCF_027580195.1 of Bos mutus. Lineage (NCBI taxonomy): Eukaryota > Metazoa > Chordata > Mammalia > Artiodactyla > Bovidae > Bos > Bos mutus. The sequence continues at coordinate 127,845,549 of NC_091618.1, forward strand.
ACCTAAAGGAGATCATTCCAATAAATATTCAGGAGTAAGCCTTGGTAGGATTTTCAAGAATACAGGTGTTGAAGCCAACTAATTAGAATGGGAATTTTATAAGAATTTGCTCAGGGAGTTAAGACTTATGAAATAAAAGATGATTAGGACTATAGGGAAACTTGTAGGTAGTTCTCTCATTCTCATTCCAACAAAAAGGCTGTGATCTCTGTCTAGTTATTGTACATTCTTCATAGCAAATGTAATTAATTCCAGCTGGGAAGATCCCCTGGAAAAGGAAATGGCAACCCACTCCAGTATTTCTGCCTGGGAAATCCCATGGACAGAGAAGCCTGACAGCCTACAGTCCATGGGGCTGCAGAGTCAGATACGACTGGGCAACTGAGCATGCAAAAACTTAGTTCGTGGCAAAATTATCTAGACACGTTAGCCTCGTTTTCAGCCACCTCACTTGGAATCACATAATTCAGACACTCACAATACGCTCAGAAACTCTTGGGAACTTCAAGTAGAAAACATGTGAACAGCAGATTTGGGCAGTGAAACTATAGGCTGCAGAAGCTCTGGGTATAATTCCTTGACAGATATGAAGATGTTCATTAAGGCACATGTAATACATTAAATTTAATACCTAAGATTGTTTGATCCTCTTGTTTACAATCAACAGAAACATGTCAAATTATCTTGAGTAATCAGAAGTTGTTGTAAGAATAAATATTGTGGTGCATGAATATTAGTTTATCTATTCAGCTTCTTTTCTCTGAAATACCCAACTTCAACACTGGAATTACCCCCACAGTCTTTGATCTGTTGTGTAATTCTGCTTCCCTAGGCATCATAATAGAATATTTGGGGGAAGAAAGCTGAGCTAATCAAATATTTTTTCTCTACAAATTAGTAATTTAAAACTAAATGATAGAGAATTTGAGTTTGTGGAAGCTGGGTTGCTTATAAATGGCAGCATTTTAAGAGAATTTTCATAAAATCTTGCCTTTTCCATGTTGGGTGGCCCAACTATTCATTGGATTAGAATCAATGATAGGCCCAAATATTTCACAATAAACTCATATTCTTACATAAGTTATTTTATTTGTAACCAAAAGAATCTTAACTTACACATATGAACATCCAGGGACATAAAACACTGAAGAATAAAGCTACAGTATGGACTAAGAAAAGCCAGATATCTGGATAAATCCAGAATCTATTATAATGCTTATATTAAAATATTCACTTCATGGGCCATCACTGAAGATGCTCAACTAAACATTTTAATTATTCTTTGTATCATTCTATGTCAGCTTTTCTCAACTGCTACTGTATATATTTTTTTCTCTGACTAATAATTGTATATGCTGAAACAAGATTTCAGCTTGCTTAGAACATTGACTTGTTACAACTTTTCATAGCCCTGACTCTTTATCTTATGACTTCTTAGCTTCCAATCTCATTGCTAACAACGTTTTTATTTTAATAATTTTAGTTAAATTTCTAAGGAGGAAAATTACTTCTTCTTGTCTAGATTGCCATTAATTGAAGGACAGCCAGTGGAATGGCTATGCTTAAGTTAGCTGATGACCCCATTATTGATTCAATGAAAAGATCTCAGAATTTGTATAGTTCATTCACTTCATCATTCCAAGTCCACCTAGTACAATGACAAAGAATTACTAAGTTTAGAAGCTTTTGCATTAGAACAGAGTCTAACTTAAAGGAAAATTATTCTAAGGCTAAAAATAATTTTGTTTCAGAATAGAATGGCAGCATAACTCTATCCTTGACATTGGAGTTACAGTAATATCTGGTATTGTTGGATGTGAAGATTTTAATTTAACCATTAAATATTACACATCACCATGGGGACCTAAGAGTTAATGGTTTTGTAGACAAATGAGCCTTGTTGGTGGTTAACAAAGGCTATTTATCCTGCATTTTCTAAACCTGTTATCGCAAAATAAAGTGTGACTTTTGCTTCTCAATACAAAATCTACATCATAGACAAAAACAGGGAAGGCCTTATCTTTCATGAGACTTTCTCTTTTTATTTTGGAAGAAATGCCTCTCCCATTAAAATTTCAGTTTTACTAAAAACACTCTTAAAGCATATCTGAGTGTCACTAAAGTAATGTTATTGAAGAAATAATTTGAGTCCACTTTAATATTTTTAAGATTTAAATTATTCAGATTCTTCATTATAATTTTTTTGAATCACTTTTAACATATTTCACAATTGATTGAACTAAAACCAGTTAACACCTAATGCAAGGACAAATTATCTTAAGTGAATAATTTGTGATAACATGGCCCTGTATGTTACACTATGAAAGAAAACTGAGTCCAAATGAAACATACTTTTGTGTGACATGCATTAATTGTACAGACAGATGAAAAACTACACTGGCACCAACTCATATTCATTTCATCATTTTTAATTCCAGTGACCCAAATTCTTATTTGATACCCTCTCAAGAGTTATTTCTTTTTTTTTTTTTTTTTTTTTTTTTTTTATTCTTCCAATTTTATTTTATTTTTAAACTTTACATAATTGTATTAGTTTTGCCAAATATCAAAATGAATCCGCCACAGGTATACATGTGTTCCCCATCCCGAAACCTCCTCCCTCCTCCCTCCCCATACCATCCCTCTGGGCCGTCCCAGTGCACCAGCCCCAAGCATCCAGCATCATGCATCGAACCTGGACTGGCAACTCGTTTCCTACATGATATTTTACATGTTTCATTGCCATTCTCCCAAATCTTCCCACCCTCTCCCTCTCCCACAGAGTCCATAAGACTGTTCTATACATCAGTGTCTCTTTTGCTGTCTCATACACCGGGTTATTGTTACCATCTTTCTAAATTCCATATATGTGCGTTAGTATACTGTATTTATGTTTTTCCTTCTGGCTTACTTCACTCTGTATAATAGGCTCCAGTTTCATCCACCTCATTAGAACTGATTCAAATGTATTCTTTTTAATGGCTGAGTAATACTCCATTGTGTATATGTACCACTGCTTTCTTATCCATTCATCTGCTGATGGACATCTAGGTTGCTTCCATGTCTTGGCTATTATAAACAGTGCTCTGCGATGAACATTGGGGTACACGTGTCTCTTTCCCTTCTGGTTTCCTCAGTGTGTATGCCCAGCAGTGGGGTTGCTGGATCATAAGGCAGTTCTATTTCCAGTTTTTAAGGAATCTCCACACTGTTCTCCATAGTGGCTGTACTAGTTTGCATTCCCACCAACAGTGTAAGAGAGTTCCCTTTTCTCCACACCCTCTCCAGCATTTATTATTTGTAGACTTTTGGATCGCAGCCATTCTGACTGGTGTGAAATGGTACCTCATAGTGGTTTTGATTTGCATTTCTCTGATAATGAGTGATGTTGAGCATCTTTTCATGTGTTTGTTAGCCATCTGTATGTCTTTTTGGAGAAATGTCTATTTAGTTCTTTGGCCCATTTTTTGATTGGGTCGTTTATTTCTCTGGAGTTGAGCTGTAGGAGTTGCTTGTATATTTTTGAGATTAGTTGTTTGTCGGTTGCTTCATTTGCTATTATTTTCTCCCATTCTGAAGGCTGTCTTTTCACCTTGCTAATAGTTTCCTTTGATGTGCAGAAGCTTTTAAGGTTAATTAGGTCCCATTTGTTTATTTTTGCTTTTATTTCCAATATTCTGGGAGGTGGGTCATAGAGGATCATATCTACCTAAAGAAACTAAAGACCTATATATAGAAAACTATAAAACACTGGTGAAAGAAATCAAAGAGGACACTAATAGATGGAGAAATATACCATGTTCATGGATTGGAAGAATCAATATAGTGAAAATGAGTATACTACCCAAAGCAATTTATAGATTCAAAGCAATCCCTATCAAGCTACCAACAGTATTCTTCACAGAGCTAGAACAAATAATTTCACAATTTGTATGGAAATACAAAAAACCTCGAATAGCCAAAGCGATCTTGAGAAAGAAGAATGGAACTGGAGGAATCAACCTACCTGACTTCAGGCTCTACTACAAAGCCACAGTTATCAAGACAGTATGGTACTGGCACAAAGACAGAATTATTGATCAATGGAATAAAATAGAAAGCCCAGAGATAAATCCACGCACATATGGACACCTTATCTTCGACAAAGGAGGCAAGAATATACAATGGATTAAAGACAATCTCTTTAACAAGTGGTGCTGGGAAATCTGGTCAACCACTTGTAAAAGAATGAAACTGGACCACTTTCTAACACCATACACAAAAATAAACTCAAAATGGATTAAAGATCTAAACGTAAGACCAGAAACTATAAAACTCCTAGAGGAGAACATAGGCAAAACACTCTCCGACATACATCAAGAGTTATTTCTATCATTCTCCTTTGAAATTTCAAATTCCTATCAATGATGGCACCTTGATATTTAATTATTACCTTCCAGGTGGCTCAGACGGTAAAGCATCTGTCTACAATGCGGGAGACTGGGGTTCAATCCCTGGGTTGGGTAGATCCCCTGGAGAAGGAAATGGCAATCCACTCCAGAACTATTGCAGGAAAATCCCATGGACAGAGGAACATGGTAGGCTACAGTCCATGGGTCACAAAGAGTCAGACACGACCGAGCGACTTCACTTTCACCTACTTTCAAGAGTTATTTCTATCATTCTCCTTTGAAATTTCAAATTCCTATCAATGATGGCACGATGATATTATTACCTTAGAGACAAAGATTATAAAAAAAAAAAAACTGTGGTAGCCACATATAAGGAAAAATATAGAGACTGTAGCTAATTCTATGTAAAAGTCAATGGAGAAAGGAAAACAAATATTGTAGTAACTAAAGATATCAGAAAACCCAAAATACCTGCTATTTTTATTTTTTTAATTCATCATCAATTTTTTTTAATTCAACATTGTATTAGTTTCCTAGAGCTGCCATAAAAGTACCACAAGAGTTTTTTAGATGACTTAGAGCAACAGACAATTCTGAGAAATCCAAAGGCAAGAAATCCAAAACCAAAGTATTAGTAAAGCTGTGCCCACTCCAAAGCCTCTAGGGAATATCTCTTCTTGCCTCTTCCAGCTTCTGATAGCCTCCAGCATTGCCTGGCTTATGGCCGAGTAGCTTCAGTTTCCATCTTCATGTGGCTGTCTTCCTCAGAACACAGAACAGATCTTAGATTCTCCAAAAAGAACTACAAGTAGGGCCAGAATAGATTATCCCCCACCCCCATGCCTTCAACTACAGAAATTTTTGTGTAGACACCAATACACAGCCTTCCATCTGTACCTTTCAAGAGAAGGCAGAATCCTGAGACAGATAATCATTAAGGAAAATTCAAGCAAGGATATGACCTTAAACATATTCAAACATACTAAAGAAAGGGAAAATGGAGATAAAGAGACAGTTGTTCAGTTGCTAAGTACGGCTCTCTGCTGCTAAACGGACTATAGCATACCAGGCTCCTCTGTCCTCCACTATCTTCCAGAGTTTACAATAAAATTAGCTTGGAAAAGACAGATGAAAACAGTTTGAAACAATTTAAGAAACTGGGAAAAGTAGATACATAGATATTAATAAATAGCTGACAGATAACTAGATAGCTAGATAAGCTAATGTCATGAGGACCTTCTCAAACATGAATAAATTTAGAAACTAAAACACTCATGACCATTTATTAAGTAAAATTAACAGTTCAAACAATTAATAAATCAAAATAAATTGTATGATTACAAAATTTTTAGAATTTGTGGTAAAAAGGCTGGATGTGATAATTGAGTCTATTGCAACTAGAAATATTTCATTTTTAAAAACTACCTGAATTATTGGGATATTGGAATCACTGAGAAGGAAACAATCAGCACATAACTGGGTTTTGTGAAGATCCATATGTTGTGTACATTAATATTAATAATGTGGCTAATACAGCTCTCAACTTTTAGAGTAAGCCTACATGTAATGTATTGAAAAGTTAATTCTCTTACAGGACAGAGTATAAATGTTAATAATCTGGTAACAGTTGTCCATATTAGCATGGAGAAGGAAATGGCTCCCCACTCCAGTATTCTTGCCTGGAAAATTATATGGACAGAGCAACCTGGTGGGCTACAACCCATGGGGTAGCATAGAGTTGGGCACAACTTAGCAAATGAATAAATGTTAGCAAGAGTAAGAATAAATGGGAAAAGAAGTGGAGGGACCAAAAAGTCTCTAAAATCTCAAAAATAAGAACTACAAAAACTAGATGTCAGTCAAATATTGATAGGAGGAGAAATAGCAGGGAAGCCTATGACTTGAATTTCAAGTGTAACTAAATGTAAGGAAAAAAAAAAAAAAACTGGTGTAGCTATAAAATTCGAAAGGGGAGAAGGAAGACAAAGATGTGGCAAATAGTTCAAACTTCATGTGTCTTTCCAGGAAATTACTGGGTTGTATATTTTCAATAAATTGTGGCAAAAAGATATGTCTTTTATTTAGAGATACAAAGGAAGCTTAAAAAGTAACTGAAATAAAAATGGTTTAAAATTGTTTTTCTCTGTAGTTCAGTCCTGAAGTGGAGAAAGATGAAAGAGAATGCCATAATTTTATTATCCCCACTTAATTAGAGTTAATCATTTACATATATTATCTTGATAATTTTAAAAGACAATGTATCTACTTGCTGCCCACTAATCAAATGCTTGGCAAAGAACTTAAAGTGGGGCAAAAAATTTAAACTTTTCTCTAAGCAATAAGTACATTGTGGTCTTGCTGTAATAAAACTAAGAGGAATTATTCAGTTATTCTTTAAATAACAAATAATCTGATAAAAAGTGAGTTTCTGATCCAACACCATTAGGAAGGAGACAGAGATTTGAAATTTTGCCCAACCAGGAACTCTACTACAAAAATGTGTCAAAGGAATGAAGATGGAAAAAAGTCCATAGCATTTTACAATGAGCAGGGCATTAGTAATGCTGAGTGAGAGGTTAAGTAGAGTGTTGGTATCAGAAGACAGACTGAAAGGAATTAATGAATGACTGGAAGATAAAAACACTGAGATAATATAGATTATCCCCAGAAAACTAGAAAAGCATAAATATCCTTGCTTTCTTTCAGATCCTCAAGCATGTAAATGTGCCATTAATTCTTCTCTGCCCTTTATTCCTAACACTTCAGATCACACTGCTCTTCCTCTCAACTTCACTTGTTTTTCTTTACTCATCCTGCATGACTCATTTTAAGTATCACACATCTTCCCAAACTAACCTGGATATGATTGCCTTGCTGTGCATACACAGTACCTTATGCTCCCTCCCTCATTTTAGGAATTTATTCCTCATTTTAGGAATAAATCATACTCTATTTTAATTATGCATTTAATTGTATGTCTCCTGTAGTTTATTCTAATATACTTGGAGGCAAATCCCATGCCTGTTTTGCTCTGTATTGCATTTTCAAAGTATTAACAGTGCCTGGCACAATCAATACTTAGTATTGAATGAATTTTTCAAAATGAGTCAATGACTGTTTAAATGCATTGTTGAGAACTGTGGTTTGAGCTTTTCAGAGGGCTGAGGGAGGGTGTTTACATTGTTTCAGGGGGAAGAAGGTATTGATGAGAATGTTTACTTGTTTTTACTTTTTAGTCAAAGAGAGTCAGCCAAGAGAGAATAGAGACAAGAGAGAATAGAGAGAATAGTAGCAATTAATAGCTACTATTAACTTATATGAGAAACGCTGGACTGGAAGAAGCACAAGCTGGAATCAAAATTGCCAGGAGAAATATCAATAACCTCAGATATGCAGATGACACCACCCTTATGGCAGAAAGTGAAGAGGAACTAAAAAGCCTCTTGATGAAAGTGAAAGAGGAGAGTGAAAAAGTTGGCTTAAAGCTCAACATTCAGAAAACGAAGATCATGGCATCCGGTCCCACCACTTCATGGGAAATAGATGGGGAAACAGTGGAAACAGTGTCAGACTTTATTTTTCTGGGCTCCAAAATCACTGCAGATGGTGACTGCAGCCATGAAATTAAAAGACACTTACTCCTTGGAAGAAAAGTTATGACCAACCTAGATAGCATTTTGAAAAGCAGAGACATTACTTTGCCAACAAACGTCCGTCTAGTCAAGGCTATGGTTTTTCCAGTGGTCATGTATGGATGTGAGAGTTGGACTGTGAAGAAAGCTGAGCGCTAAAGAATTGATGCCTTTGAACTGTGGTGTTGGAGAAGACTCTTGAGAGTCCCTTGGACTGCAAGGAGATCCAACCAGTGCATTCTGAAGGAGATCAGCTCTGGGATTTCTTTGGAAGGAATGATGCTAAAGCTGAAACTCCAGTACTTTGACCACCTCATGTGAAGGGTTGACTCGTTGAAAAAGACTCTGATGCTGGGAGGGATTGGAGGCAGGAGGAGAAGGGGATGACAGAGGATGAGATGGCTGGATGGCATCACCGACTTGATGGACGTGAGTTTGAGTGAACTCTGGGAGACGGTGATGGACAGGGAGACCTGGCGTGCTGCGATTCATGGGGTCACAAAGAGTCAGACACCACTGAGCGACTGAACTGAACTGAACTGAAAGTACTACCCCAGAGAAATGATCATCAAATTTTAAGTGCATACAAATGACCTCAAAAACATGTGTAAAATACAGATCTGATTCAGCAGGTCTGAAATGGTACATGTGATTCTATATTTTTAGAAACCTCTCAAGTGATACTGATACTTGGTAATATCACTATCCAAGAGTCTAGGAACCAAATTTTAAGAAACACTGTGCTAGAAAATATAGCAGATGGCTTCAAAGGAACATCAATAAGTCAATTTATCCAGAAAAGACATTCCCATTTACACAGACAGATATTTAGATGGGTGGAGACAGAGAAACTTGAAGACAGGAAAAAAGGAAATAAAGTGCTGTCATAGAATATTCTCAATTCCCCAGTAAATAGGTGAAAGTTGCTCAAATATTGAAAAATGGAGAGAGACCAGGACTTGCAAAAAGAGGAAATGTTATAGGAAAACTGCTATAGGGAAGGCAATGTGACAGTGGTTCTCAATTTTGATTGCCCAGTAAAATTACTAGGGACTTTTCAAAAATTCCAATGCTTAGACCACACCAGATCCACAAATGAGAATCTCTTGGGAGAGTTTCAGGTATAAGTATTCTTTAGAAGTTTCCAAGAATGAGAATCATTGTTGCTGTTACAAATTGCCCAAGTCAGTTTGGCAGCTGCCAAAAATTTGAAGTAGTGGGGATCCACAATTTTCCTCTCCTAGAATCTCACTACCAGCAGGTATGTTGCCATGATAGTAAGTTTCAGATTGAAGTTTCCATGATCATAAAAAGGTACAAAAATATTTAAAGCCATATTAAGCTAAGCTAGACAAAGTCTCAGCCTCCTATACTCTTAGCACTCTTAACTAGCATCTTGATAAAAAGATCAATGGAGGCAAATTCAACAAATATTTGATGGCAAATATAATCACCTAATATGATCCTTTCTAATTGAATCAAGAGAAAATCTTCTAGCCAAGTCAAGGGAACAACTCTACATGGAGTGCTAGAACTAGGGTGCTTTTCCAAAGCTGTTCACTGGCTGAACTTCCTAGATTTTGATCCCAAGTATCACATGCCTGTGTATCAATACCTAGTACGGATGCCTGTACATCAGGTGGCCAAAGTATTGGAATTTCAGCTTCAGCATCAGTCCTTCCAATGAGCACCCAGGACTGATCTCCTTTAGGATGGACTGGTTGGATCTCCTTGAAGTCCAAAAGACTCTTAAGAGTCTTTTCCAACACCACAGTTCAAAAGCATCAATTCTTTGGTGCTCAGCTTTCTTAATAGTCACATACATACATACCTTTGTTGGCAAAGTAATGTCTCTGCTTTCTAATATGTTGTCTAGGTTGGTCATAGCTTTTCTTCCAAGGAGCATGTTTTTTAATTTCATGGCTGCAGTCACCATTTGCAGTGATTTTGGAGCTCCCAAAATAAAGCCTATCACTTTCCATTGTTTCCCCATCTATTTGACATGAATTGTGTATCCAGACCTAGCATAATAATTTATAGATCTTAATCCCTTTCTCTTATCTTGCCCCTCTCCCACTAACCTGTGCATTATTTTTAACTAACCATGTATCATGTACAATACTCATTCTGCAAGAGAAAATTTATTTTCACCATTTCTTATGTTAATTAACAAATTCTCTAGTGCAGATTTAGATAACACTAATTGAATGACTTGCTGAAGTGTGGGCCTTTGATTAAAGTCATTCAAATGCTAATTAATTATCCTTGAATTGTAAACAACAGATTCTGGTACTTAAAATTGGAACAACACTTCTTAAATTGTTGAAGTTAGTATCAGCAAAACATTAACATACTGTCACTATGTAGAGGGTGGAAGTTATTTGTGACATTTTGGTTGTTACTTGAACCTAACTGATGGCTACTAGGTGAAGATTGCTACTGGAGATCAGTGGAGAAATAACTCCAGAAAGAATGAAGAGATGGAGCCAAAGCAAAAACAACATCCAGCTGTGGATGTGACCGTAATAGAAGTAAAGTCCAATGCTGTAAAGAGCAATATTGCATAGGAACCTGGAATGTGGGTTCCAAGAATCAAGGAAAATTGGAAGTGGTCAAACAGGGGATGGCAAGAGTGAACATCAACATTTTAGGTATCAGCACACTAAAATAGACTGGAATGGTGAATTCAACTCAGATGACCATTATATCTACTACTGTGGGTAAGAATCCCTTAGAGGATATGGAGTAGCCATCACTAGTCAACAAAAGTGTCCAAAATGCAGTACTTGGATGTAATCTCAGAAACGAAGGATGATTTCTGTTCTTTTCCAAGGCAAACCATTCAATATCACAATAATCTAGGTCTATGACCAACCATTAATGCTGAAGAAGCTGAAATTGAACAGTTCTATGAAGACCTACAAGACCTTCTAGAACTAACACCCGCAAAAGATTTCCTTTTCATTTTAGGGGACTAGAATGCAAAAGTAGGAAGTCAAGAAACACTTGGAGTAACAGGAAAATTTGGCCTTGGAGTACAGAATGAAGCAGGGCAAGGACTAATAGAGTTTTGCCAAGAGAATGCATTGGTCATAGCAAACACCCTCTTCCAGCAACACAGGAGAAGCCTCTACACATGGACATCACCAGGTGGTAAATACCGAAATCAGATTGACTTTATTCTTAGGAGCCAAAGATGGAGAAGCTGTATACAATCAGCAAAAACAAAACAAGGAGCTGACTGTAGCTCAGATCATGAACTCCTTATTGCGAAATTCAGACGTAAACTGAAGAAAGTATGGAAAACCACTAGACCATTCAGGTATGACCTAAATCAAATCCTTTACAATGGGAGTGAGAAATAAATTCAAGGGATTAGATCTGATAGCGTGCCTGAAGAGCTATGGATGGAGGTTCCTGACATTGTACAAGAGGCAGGGTTCAAGACCATCTCCAAGAAAAAGAAATGCAAAAGGCAAAATGATTGTCTGGAGAGGCTTGACAAATAGCTGTGAAATGAAGCAAAAGGCAAAGGAGAAAGGAAAAATATACCTATTTGAATGCAAAGTTTCAAAGAATAGCAAGGAGAGATAAAGAAAGTCATCCTCAGTCATCAGTGCAAAGAAATAGAGGAAAACAATAGAATGGGAAAGACTAGAAAACTAGAGATACCAGGGAATATTTCATGCAAAGATGGGTACAATTAAGGACAGAAGTGGTATGGACCTAAAAGAAGCAGAAGATATTAAGAAAAGGTGGCAAGAATACACAGAAGAACTATACAAAAAAGATCTTCATGACCCAGATAATCACGATGATATGATCACTCACCTAGACCCAGACATCCTGGAGTCAAGTGGGCCTTTGGAAGCATCACTATGAACAAAGCTAGTGGAGGTGATGGAATTCCAGTTGAGCTATTTCAAATCCTAACAAATGATGGTATGAAAGTGTGCACTCAATATGCCAGCAAATTTGGAAAACACAGCAGTGGCCACAGGACTGGAAAAGGTCAATTTTCATTGCAATCCCAAAGAAAGGCAATGCCAAAGAATGCTCAAACTACCACACAACTGCACTCATCTCACACGCTAGCAAAGTAATGCTCAAAATTCTCCAAGCTAGGCTTCAACAGTATGTGACCTGTGAACTTCCAGATGTTCAAGCTGGTTTTAGAAAAGGCAGAGGAATCAGAGTTCAAATTGCCAACATCCCCTGGATTATCAAAAAAGCAAGATAGTTCCAGAAAAACATCTTCTTTTGCTTTATTGACTATGCCAAAGCCTTTGACTGTGTGGATCATAGCAAACTTTGGAAAATTCTTAAGAGATAATAATACCAGACCACCTTACCTGCCTCTTGAGAAACTTGTATGCAGGTCAGGAAGCAACAGTTAGAACTGGACATGGAACAACAGACTGGTTCCAAAGTGGGAAAGTAATATGTCAAGGCTGTATATTGTCACCCTCCTTATTTAACTTATATGCAGGGTACATCATGGGAAACGCCGTCCTGGATGAAGCACAGGCTAGAATCAAGACTGCCGGAAGAAATATCAATAAACCTCAGATATGCAGATGACACCACTCTTACGGCAGAAAGAGAAGAAGAACTAAGAGCCTCTTGATGAAAGTGAAAGAGGAGAGAAAAAAATTGGTCTAAAGCTCAACATTCAGAAAACTAATATCATGGCATCTAGTCCCATCACTTCATGGGAAATAGATGGGGAAACAATGGAAACAGTATCAGACTTTATTTTGGGGGGCTCCAAAATCACTGTAGATGTTGACTGCAGCCATAAAATTAAAAGATGCTTGTCCCTTGGAAGAAAAGTTATGACCAACCTAGAGAACACATTAAAAGACAGACTGCTTTGTCAACAAAGGTCCATCTAGTCAAAGATATGGTTTTTCCAGTAGTCATGGATGGATGTGAGAGTTGGAGTATAAAGAAAGCTGAGCGCTGAAGAATTGATGCTTTTGAACAGTGGTGTTGGAGAAGACCCTTGAGAGTCCCTTGGACTACAAGGAGGTCCAACCAGTCCATCCTAAAGGAAGTCAGTCCTGAATATTCATTGGAAGGACTGATGCTGAAGCTGAAACTCCAATACTTTGGCCACCTGATGTGAAGAACTGACTCATTTCAAAAGACCCTGTTGCTGGGAAAGATTGAAGGTGGGAGGAGAAAGGGACGACAGAGGATGAGATGGTTGGATGGCATCACTGACTCAATGGACATGAGTTTGAGTGAACTCTGGGAGTTGGTGAGGCCTGGAACACTGTAGTCCATGGGGTCACAAAGAGCTGGACTAAGCAACTGAACTAACCTGAACTGAGGTGAAGATAGACCACTTGCAAGATATATTGCTGGATATAGAATAATTTTTTAACAAAGACAAATTGGACACAGTCGATTTCAAAATGCCTGTCAGATATTCTCACAAGTGAATTTCTTATTATACTTATCTGAGTCCAGCCTTCATCTCTGCTTTACAGAAGAGTGTGACATATTTCGGCAACTTTTTAGTGAACACATTTTTCCAGCTACGCAAGTGACTTGTGAGTTAAAGACAATACTTGTTTTGTTCAAGTCTTTATCAAGAGTTGCTTATAATTACAGAAAATAATGTCACCAATGGTAGCATTACTTGTACTATTTGAAGCAGTCAATACAACACAGTATCAGTCTGCCTTTGTAGCTGTTGCAATCATCATAATATTACACACTGATGCAAACATTTGGCTATTTCATTTTGCCTTTTATTAGTCTTTTATAAAATAAAATGCATATAATTGTATTATAACTTCCCTTAAATTTCTCTTTTATGTTACAGCTCTGTTTCATTTATGTTAGAGTGATTTGATTTTTTAAATGATCTTTTGTGTGTAAGGAGGCCATATTATTTATGAGTTTCATTTCATAATAATAAAGGGATAGTTAAAAATATTAAGCCATTTGCTACACTGTGCTATTTTAAGGTAAATTATACAAAATATAATAAATTTCAACTTATTGCTGTTAAATAGTTGTTAAATAGAATTGTGCTATGAGAACTCAACAGAAGTGTGTGCTCTTTAGAAAGTTTGTTTTCAATTTCATTTATTTTTTTAATTGGTGGGAAATTGCTTTACAATTTTGTATTGGTTTCTGCCATACAACAATGCAAATCAGTAATAATTCAATACATATCCCTTTACTCCTGAGCCTCCCTCCCTTTTCCCACCCCACCCCTCTAAGTCATCACAGAGTGCCAGGCTGGGTTCCCTGTGTCATTTAACAACTTCTCACTAACCATCTACTTTACATATGAGAGTGAATATATGTCGATTCCACTTTCTCAATTCAGCTCACCCTCACCTCCCCCTGATATGTCACAAGTCCCTTCTGAACTAGGTTCACCAGTACCATTTCTCTAGATTGCATACATAGACATTAGTATAATGTCAGGGGAGTGTGTAGTTTCCTTAGTTCTGTCTCATCACAACAGATGTTTGAAGCAATGGACCAGCGTTACAGCCCTTGGATGGGCCAGCATTACAGCTCTTGGACAGACCAGTGTCACAGCTCTCAGATGGACCAGTGTTACAGCTCTGTGTTACAGCTCAGCTTTATTTAGAAAACAAAGGAAAATACATCCTTGAGGCATGAGAGCATGACAACCCAAAACACACACAGAGAAGAGAAAGGGAGAGAGAGACAAACACCACAGTCCTTTGGCTCCTCTTTTTATGTTTTCTCTCCTTCCCCTGGGTCTGCCCTATGTAAATCTGGCTAGCCAGGAGTGCTATTTGTTCTACCTGAGGTCCTCATTCAGGTCCTCAAACCTTCCTTTGTTCTATTTTTCACAGGCTTTTCCCTTCCTTGCCTTTTAGCCACCACCATTCTGGACTCCTTTTTCCTTTTCTAACTACCTAACAATGTGATACCTATTTTTCTCTTTCTGAGTTACTTCATTCTCTATTAGAGGCTCTAGTTTCATCCACCTCATTACAACTGACTCAAATTCGTTCCTTTTTCATGACTGAGAAGATCCCCTGGAGGAGGCATGGCACCCCATTCCAATATTCTTGCCTGGATAATCCCCATGGACAGAGGAGCCAGGTGGACTAGCCCATGGGGTCGCAAAGAGTTGGACATGACTAATGATTTATTCCTAGTTTTTTAAGGAATTCCATACTATTTTTCATAATGGCTGCATCAATTTACATTCACACCAACAGTGCAGGAGGGCTCCTTTTTCTCCACATCCTCTCCAGTATTTATTATTTGTATTTCTTGATGATAGTCATTCTGACTGGTGTTAGGTGATACCTCATTGTAGTTTTGATTTGCATTTCTCTAATAATGAGCCATGTTGACCATTTTCTCATGTGTTTATTGCACATCTATATGTCTTCTTTGAAGAAATTCTGTTTAGTTCTTCTAGATCATATTTTGATTGGGTTTTTAGTTTTTCTGATATTGAGTTGTATGAACTTTTTACATGTTTTGGAGATTAACCCTTTAATAGTTGCTGCATTTGAAATTATCTCCCATTGTGAGGGTTGTCTTTTCATCTTGTTTATAATTTCCTTTGCTGTGCAAAAACTTTTAAGTTTTATTTGTTTCATTTGTTTATTTTTATTTCTATTAATCTTGGAGGTGGGTGTGGAAACACAAAAGACCTCAAATTGCCAAAGTAATCTTGAGGAAGAAAAACAGAGTTGGAGAAATCAACCTCCCTGACTTCAAATTATATAACTAAACTAGAGTCATCAAGACAGAATGACACTGGCATAAAAACAGAAACATAGACCAATGGAACAAGATATAAAGCCCAGAGATAAGCCCACACACCTAAGGGCACCTTATCTTTGACAAAGAAGCAAGAATATACAATGGAGAAAAGACTGCCTCGTCAATAAGTGGTGCTGGGAAACTAGATAGCTACATATAAAAAGCGAAAAACTTCTAGTAAATGTTAGAATACTTCCTAACACCATACACAGAAATAAACTCAAAATGGATTAAAGACTTAAATGCAAGGCCAGAAACTATAAAAAGGAAAACATTGGCAGCACACTCTTTAACATAAATCAAAGTAAGATTCTCTCTGACCCACCTCCAAGATTGATGGAAATAAAACCAAGAGTGTGTACTTTTTAAGCGGACCTAATCACAATGTTTTGTGATGTTTTCCACCAATGCTCATTAGTCAGTCCACAAACAGTTTTCCATGAAGATTATGACAGAAAAAAGAGATGAGAATTACTTAACTAAGTTCTTAAACTCGTCTAACAAGATGAGGAGGTATGTTAGATAGAATAGATGTGTGAAGAATCATACAAAAGGAGTGGTAAATATTTTGTTCTCTGTCAAAGCAAAAACTGCATCAAAGTTAAACAGATAAAGAAGACTTTATTCAAGTCTGTTGCAACAGAAGACAGAGACTAGCAACCAGAATGAACTCAACTCCATTTAAATGAGACAAAACAGCTTTTGAAAAGCTGGAGTGGGGGATCAAAAGGCATTTGTATTTGCTAACTGGCCTTGCCCAGTGACTTCCCGGGTGGCTCAGTGGTAAATAATCCACCTGCTAACGCAGGAGACACAAGAGACTCTGGTTCAATCCCTGGGTTGGGAAGATCTTCTGGAGAAGGGAATGGCAACCCACACCAGTATTCTTGCCTAGAAATTTCCATGGACAGAGGAGCCTGGCAGGTTACAGTCCATGGGGTCTCAAAGAGTTGGACATGACTGAACACAGACACCCACAGAAGAAAAGTAAGCCTACTCAAAATTTCATGTTGGAAAGTTAGGCCCTTACCCTCCCAAAGGGACTGGGAAATAGGGACGCTACATCCCTTGTTTACATTTCAAAGAGATGACAACTAGATCCTTGAAAAATAACTTTCCTGAGGTGTAAAAGAGCCTCTTGATGAAAGTGAAAGAGGAAAGTGAAAAAGTTGGCTTAAAGCTCAACATTCAGAAAACTAAAATCATGGCATCTGGTCCCATCACTTCATGGCAAATAGATGGGGAAACAGTGACAGACTTTATCTTTTTGGGTTCCAAAATCATTGCCGATTTTGCAGCAAATGCAGATGGTGACTGCAGCCATAAAATTAAAAGATGCTTTCTCCTTGGAAGAAAAGTTATGACAAACTTAGACAGCTTATTAAAAAGCAGAGACATTATTTTGCCAACAAATGTTCATCTAGTCAAAGCTACGGCTTTCCAGTAGTCATGTATGGATGTGAGAGTTGGATTATAAAGAAAGCTGAGCACCAAATAATTAATGCTTTTGAACTGTGGTGTTGGACTCTTGAGAGTTCCTTGTCCCTTGGACAGCAAGGAGATACAGCCAGTCCATTCTAAAGGAGACCAGTCCTGAGTTTTCATTGGAAGGACTGATGTTGAAGCTGAAACTCCAATACTTTGGCCACCTGATGCAAAGAACTGACTCCCTGGAAAAGACTCTGATGCTGGGAAAGGTTGAAGGCAGGAGAAGGGGACGACAGAGGACGAGATAATTGAGTGGCATCACCGCCTCAATGGACATGAGTTTGAGTAAACTGTGGGAGATGGTGATGGACAGGGAGGCCTGGCATGCTGGAGTCCATGGGGTCGAAGAGAGTCAGACACGACTGAATGACTGAACTGAACTCAGCTGAGGTGTAAAACTTCAGGGGAAGAGAAAGAACTTAAAATTACAGCTCACCAAATAAGATGTTCTAAGAAAAGGGAGATGAGGGCCTAGAGTTAGGAAAAATTCTTCCTAAAGTTCAGTCAAACTGAGGGAAGAATTAACACCATCTTGGTCACCTCCAGATTAATCACCCTGAGAATCATAGCTTATTCCAGTGATAACATAGTTAGGTCCACTGTATTTAAAACTAGGAAAAATTCC
This sequence comes from Bos mutus, assembly GCF_027580195.1. Classification (NCBI taxonomy): domain Eukaryota; kingdom Metazoa; phylum Chordata; class Mammalia; order Artiodactyla; family Bovidae; genus Bos; species Bos mutus. The sequence goes on from NC_091618.1 coordinate 127,863,461, forward strand.
AAAGTTGTCAAACTGAAACCTCAGATTAATCACCCTGAGAATCATAGCTTATTCCAGTGATAACATAGTTAGGTCCACTGTATTGAAAACTCTTCTTTAGGATGAGGACATGACTATATTTTGAATTATTGATCCCATTTTCTTGATCTGATTCCTCTACTTACTAAAATTTTGAGGATAAGACAGACAATTCCCACATAAATTCTGTCAACTGTGAAGAGACTAATATGGCTGATGATACTATACACATGAACGATAAGCTCAGATATGTCTGTCAAAAATTGTCATTGCACTATATATCTTAACACACAGGGTGATCGACACATTGTATTTTTATGTAAAATTGCCCCAGATGCTACAATTTTGTCATGAGTTATCCTGGTAACTTTAACAATATAAATAATTATTTAAATGACTAAGAAATTATATCAGTTTTCCTTTATAAATTTCAGACTCAAAGACACAGCATACACATTTTATTTACTGCTTAAGGCTGTATTACTGTAATACCTCTGCTGTATTTCCAAGTAAATTAGTTTTTCATTTATATAATACTCCACTGGTAGAACACTGAGGACTTACTCTAGAAATCTACACTGCATTTTTAAAAGTACCAGAAATTTAAAAAAAAAAAGGGTCTCTTTATTATCTCCTCTTGAAAGCATCTGTTTATGAAAGGCTTGAAGTTGAACAAAATATTTTCTTAAAAAACAATTAGCAAGTGTATTTCTAAGGATAAACATAATTTTATCTGCATATACCTGGCTTTATATTACATAGTGTATTTCATATTTCTAAATTTGCAAATAGTTCTATTAGCTTTTCCTAGGAATATTCTGGAATAATAATTCCTAAGTACTAATAAATATTTGAAAAAGATATTCTTATGTTTTTTTCTTTCTCTCATTCTTATTGCTTGTTTGCAACATCTATGTTTCATATTTGTCTGCAAGCAGTTTGTTTAAACAGTTTTTATAATATGGCACTTAGGAGCCGGCATATATTTTATGAGTAAAGGAACAAAAATATATATATATATTCACTTTTTTCTCTTCCAAATTCTTGTTCCTGGCTTGTCTTATTTAGCCTTCTACTGCTGCTGCTGCTAAGTCACTTCAGTGGTGTCCGACTCTGTGTGACCCCATAGATGGCAGACCACCAGGCTCCCCCATCCCTGGAAGATTCTCCAGGCAAGAACACTGGACTGGGTTGCCATTTCCTTCTCCAATGTGTGAAAGTGAAGTCGCTTAGTTGTGTCCAACTCCTAGCGACCCCATGGACTGCAGCCTACCAGGCTCCTCTGTACATGAGATTTGCCAGGCAAGAGTACTGGAGTGGGTTGCTATTGCCTTCTCCATTAGCCTTCTGAGTAGACATAATTCTACAAGTTGCAACCTAGTTTAAAGAAGTCCAATATATAAATTATGAATCTTAAATCACATAAGTAAGATGATAAAGTGTGCATGCATGTGCGTGCTCCATCATGTCTGACTCTTTGCAACCCCTGAAATGTAGCCTGCCAGGCTCCTCTGATTTTGGGCTCCAAAATCACGGCAGTTGGCGACTGCAGCCATGAAATTAAAAGACGTTTACTCCTTGGAAGAAAAGTTATGAACAACCTAGACAGCATATTAAAAAGCAGAGACATTACTTTGCCAACAAAGGTCCATCTAGTTAAGGCTATGGTTTTTCCAGTGGTTATGTATGGATGTGAGAGTTGGACTATGGACTATAAGCAAAGAATGCTTTTGAACTGTGGTGTTGGAGAAGACTCTTGAGAGTCCCTTGGATGGCAAGGAGATCCAACCAGTCTGTCCTAAAGGAAATCAGTCTTGGGTGTTCATTGATAGGATGGATGTTGAAGCTGAAACTCCAATAATTTGGCCACCTGATGCAAAGAACTGACTCATTTGAAAAGACCCTGATTCTGGGAAAGATTGAGGGCAGGAGGAGAAAGGGATGACACAGGATGAGATGGTTAGATGGCACCACCAGCTCAGTGGACATGATTTTGGGTAAACTCTGGGAGTTGGTGATGGACAGGGAGACCTGGTGTGCTGCAGTCCATGGGGTCACAAAGAGTCAGACACAACTGAGTGACTGAACTGAACTGAACTGTACTGAGGCTCCTTTGTCCACAGAATTCTCCAGACAAGCATAATGGAGTGGTTTGCCATTTCCTTCCCCGTGGATCTTCCCCATCCAGGAATCGAATACATGCCTCCTGCATCTCCTGGTGACAAGTGGATTCTTTACCACTAAGGCAATTGGGAAGCCCAAATTGCTCTCCACTTATCTCAGGAATTTGCATTGTTTAACCTTCTTTATTCTCTAACAGTCATTTTATAATTTTATCTATTTTTATTTTGTTTCTTTTTCTTTTAAGTTTCTCTTTATCTTTTCAGTTCATATGGGAAAGTAGAATGCATAAAAATTTCAGGTCAGAAACGTATCATCCAATGGGTCACCTTTAAACCTATATTTAGCAGCAACCATATGGTTTCCATGTCTGCTGCTGCTGCTGCTGCTAAGTTGCTTCAGTTGTGTCCGACTCTGTGCGACCCCATAGACGGCAGCCCACCAGGCTCCCCTGTCCCTGGGATTCTCCAGGCAAGAACACTGGAGTGGGTTCCCATTTCCTTCTCCAATGCATGAAAGTGAAAGGTGAAAGTGAAGTCGCTCAGTCGTGTCCGACTCTTAGCGACCCCATGGACTGCAGCCTACCAGGCTCCTCCGTCCATGGGATTTTCCAGGCAAGAGTATTGGAGTGGGGTGCCATTGCCTTCTCCATTCCATGTCTGCCTTGATCCAAATATATTTCCTCCATGAAACTGTCCAAAGAGTGTACCTGTAGGATAATAGATGGCTTTTTCCTTCCCTGTATTTTCCAGATTTTCAATATGTAATTATATTGAGTCAGCTGCTTCATTGTATTTAGATGACACCAGAGAGTTGGACTATAAAGAAGGCTGAGCGCCAAAGAATTTATGCTTTTGAACTGTGGTGTTGGAGAAGACTTTTGAGAGTCCCTTGGACTGCAAGGAGATCCAACCAGTCCATCCTAAAGGAGATCAGTCCTGGGTATTCATTGGAAGGACTGATGTTGAAGCTGAAACTCCAATACTTTGGCCACCTGATGTGAAGAGCTGACTCATTTGAAAAGACCCTGATGCTGGAAAACATAGAGGGCAGGAAGAGAAGGGGATGACAGAGGATGAGATGGTTGGATGGCATCACCGACTCGATGGATATTTGTTTGGGTGAACTCCGGGTGATGGACAGGGAGGCCTGGCATGCTGCAGTTCATGGGGTTGCAAAGAGTCGGACACGACTGAGCAACTGAACTGAACTGAACTTGGGGGTAGTAATAGAATCATTAACAATTTTAAAAGTTTCCCTTTATTTGGAATCTCCCATCTTTACAAGAATTCCAACTCCCCTAAGTTCCTCCTGGAGAAGGCAATGGCACCCCCACTCCAGTACTCTTGCCTGGAAAAATCCCATGGATGGAGGAGCCTGGAAGGCTGCAGTCCGTGAGGTCGCTGAAGGTCAGACACAACTGAACGACTTCACTTTCACTTTTCACTTTCATGCATTGGAGAAGGAACTGGCAACCCACTCCAGTGTTCTTGCCTGGAGAATCCCATGGACAGGGGAGCCTGGTGGGCTGCCATCTATGGGGTCGCACAGAGTCGGACACGACTGAAGCGACTTAGCAGCAGCAGCAGCAAGTTCCTCCCTGATAGTTTTTATTTTCTTTTGAATAGTGTCTCTTGTTTGCTCACCAAATTTTGATCTTGGTTAGCCCCTGCTGTGTCTGTGGTTTTTCACATGACTGCTCTGTTCTCACATGGTGTCTGCTGTCAAAGCTATCAAGACTGGTACCAATGACACCATTTATTTTGGGGGAACCAAGACCTGATGTCTATTCTCTATTCTAAATGTAAGTTGGTCTGAATGGCTATTATGCACTGAGCATGCAGCTCAATTAACTGTTGCTCTTCTGTTTCAAAAGATACAAGTAGTGCTTTCAATGCCTTGTACAAAATATAGAGCAACTGACATTAGAGTTATTCTTTTTCTTTCATTGCAGCTTTCTTTCCCTGAAGTTAAGACGTAAGTTCATGGGTGTGGGGCACAGAATAAGCTAATAAGAGCCTACAGCTTTACCTCAGATCAGTTTTCTTCTGATACTGATGCAGTGTCTTTAAGCCAAACCTATACTTCTTTACTTTTTTATTTTAGGCTGATTTTTTTTCCCTAAAGGTATTTCTTTGTTCTTTAATAGACAGATGTCCTGAAGATTAATCTTCGTAATGCCACTTACCCATGCACAGCCTCTTCCACAATAAGTTAGAAAAAGGAACAAGTTCGTTTTATTCTGAGCTGTTTGGGGATATGTATTCCATGGTTTAGTAAAAGGGCTTCTTAAGCTCCATACAGCACAGTTTTTTATTGCTGATTGGCTGGTTTTGTTTTTTGCTTTCCACCACAGGTAGACCTAACAACAATTAGCAGGGGGGAAATAATTCCCTATTTTTGAATCACTGGGAGTTCTCAACCTGAGACTTACTTTTGGGTGATCATATTCTACTTTGGCATTCTCCAGTTACTCCATTTTACCTTTTAAAGTAGTTATTTATGAAAGGAAAGATATATATTTTAGAATATATATTATGTACCTTATATAAGCATAATTTATATTATATACAATATTTTAAAAACTAAAAATATCCCACTGGGAACCAGTTCTGTTTTTCCTTCCCCGTCTCTGAACAATGTCCTAGACAGGATCTATAACTATCCATTCATTTGTCTGGAGTATTACTAGAAGATTTGTCAGATTATTAATAGAAGTTTTTGTCAGATATTAGAAACCTTTATCCAGTTTAATAAAGGCCTTCCTTGGAGATATAGTGGGCTTGCTTCGAGACCAGTGCGTTAAAGAGAATATTGCAATAAAGCCAGTCATAGGAATTTTTTGGTTTCTCGGTGCACATAAATGTTATGTTTATACTATATGTTAGTCTATTAAATGTGCAATAGCATTATGTTTTTAAAAAGCAATGAATATGTCTTAATTTATAAATGCCTTGTTGTTAACAAATGCTAATCATCATCTGAGCCTTCGATGAGAATGCTGTTTTTGCTGGTGAAGTATCTTGCCTCAGTGCTGACGGTCGTGACTGATCAGGGTAACGATTGCTGAAGGTTGGGTTGGTTGTGTCAGTGTCTTAAAATGAGACAACAGTGAAGTTTGACACATTGACTGACTAATTAGAAATGTTGAAATAATCCTTTAAGATGATACCACCAATAGATAACAGAAGCTTTTGAAAGGAAAAATGTTCTTCACTGAAGGAGCAGGAGAGGGAAGATGGAAAAACAATATATTTTCCTGCTTTGATTCTTCAGTGCTCATAAGATGACCTCTTCACTGAAATTGGTCACTGTTGCAGCCCTAGTCAGAGAGCTCAGGGCAGGAAGCACACTCCCAGAAAGGCCTCTCAGCCATTGCTTTTGTGCAAGAGTTGTCTTCCCAGCAGTGTGTAGTCTGCAGCAGTCCGTTCACAAGCTAATTGCCTTTGTCCCCAGGTAATAGTCTCGGTGGAAGGGACAGTGACTCACTGGAAATAGATGAGCTGATTACTCTGTACCTCCCATAACATCCTCAGTGGCATAGCTTCCTCATCGTCCACAGTGATGTGTCCAGTTTCAGAGATCTTTATAACTGGAGCAATGTCAAAAGGCATAATTTCTCTACAGACTACCAAGGGGAAAAAAATAGAAAATAAATTCTGTCACAGGGAGAAGGGTAAGACACTTGAAAACCCTTCAATAGACAGTACAAAGTAAAAACTAAGCAGCCAATGTTGCATTCAGGCTGAGGATATTTCTAATTCCCTCTGCTCTGTTTCTTGTCTTATTACCTTTTTCTTTATTTTTTCTTCTTGAGCCTTCATTTCTAATTCTTGGATCGTATTTACCCAGATCAGACCAGGATAGTCCTGTATGGCTCACTCAGTCTGGCCACTGCCACCTCAGTGCTGACTGTGAGAATTCACAAAACTGAGTCTTACTACATAAAACAATCTAATAATTAGCTAAAGACATAAGATGGATCTACCCCTGCAAATTTGTTTGAATAATCCTTTATTTTGAAAAAGAAATATCAGGCAGTTTAGCCCAGCACTACTTTGTTCTTCCTTAAATTGGAGCGTTGCTTTCAGTATTTTCATATACCCATAAAGCAAGTTTTCTCCTCAGTTTCCACTTCACGGTCACCCCCCCTTGTCAGTTCCTTAGATCCACCATCACTGCTGCTTCCTCTCATTCCTGGATTCTCTGCTTGTAATTATTCAGTACACTTTGCCAATTGGAACTTCACATTTTTCTTCCACAATCTTTTCTATTGCCTCATTTCTCATTAGCTAAGGCAAATATACATGTTTTTTCAGTTCCGAGAAGCTGTGCAATGTGAAGAAGGGCTTCTGGAAAGTGGTATGGAAAAGGAGGAAGGGAGAGATCACGACACGTTTGTCCTTGGAAAACCAGACTGTCAAATGTGAGTCTTTTCAGTGAGGCGCTGAAGTTTGAGTCAGTACGGCCACTCTGCCAAGCACTCCATCTGTGCTGTCCTTCACCCTCAGAGAGGACAAAACATACACTGTCCTGTCAAAACATAGACTTTGGAGTTCTTTTCCACCAAAAGGATGAGTTACAATAGTAATTGATATTATGTTTTCTGTCTTGCATTGTGATTTCGTTGTTGTTGTTCAGTTGCTCAGTCATGTCTGACTCTTTTCAACTCCATGAACAGCAGCACACCAGGCTTCACTGTCTCCTAGAGCTTGCTCAAACTTTTGACAGTTGAGTCAGTGAGGCCATCCACTCATCTCAACATCTGTTTCCCCCTTCTCTTCCTGCCCTCAATCTTTCCCAACATCAAGGTTTCTTCCAGTGAGTTGGCTCTTTGCATCAGGTAGCCAAAGTGTTGGAGCTTCAAGTTCAGCATCAGTACTTCCAATGAAAATTCAGGGTTAATTTCCTTTAGGATTGCCTGGTTTGATCTCCTTGCTGTCCAAGGGACTCTCAGGAGTCTTCTCCCGAGCCATAGTTTGAAAACATCAATTCTTTGATGCTCAGCCTTCTTAATGGTCCAACTTTACATCCATATGTGACTACTGGAAAAACCATTGCTTTGACTATACAGACCTCTTAAAAGAATGTTAGTGTAGCTTAGGGACACTGGCTGAGACTCTAGCACACAAACTCTTGCCCATAGTAGTATTAGTAATGCCTGTAGACTTCATAGGTCAAGGAAGATAATCATCTAAAGTTAGCAGAAGAGATTAATAAGAGGTAGCAAGAATACACAGAAAAACTATACAGACAAGGTTGTAATGACTCAGAAAACCATGATGGGTGGTCATCCACCTAGAGCCAGACATCATGAATTGTGAAGTCTAGTGGGCCTTAGGAACCATTTCTGCAATAAAGCTAGTGGAGGTGATGGAATTCCAGCTGAACTATTTAAAATCCTAAAAGACGATGCTGTTAAAATGCTGCGCACATTATGCCAGCAGATTTGGAAAACTCAGCAGTGGCCACAGGACTGGAAAATGTCAGTCTTGATTCTAAGTCCCAAAGAAGTACAATGTCAAAGAATGTTCAAACTACAGACAGCACAACTGTGCTCATTTCAAATGCCAATAAGGTCATGCTCAAAATCCTTCAAGCTAGCATCAGCAGTATATGAACCAAGAACTTCCAGATGTATAAGCTGAGTTTGCAAAAGGCAGAGAAACCAGAGATCAAATTGACAACATCCATTGGATCATAGAAAAAAACAAAGGAATTCCAGGAAAAAATCTACTTCTGCTTCATTGACTATGCTAAAGCCTTTGACTGTGTGGATCACAACAAACTGTGGAAACTTCTTCATTCATTCATTTCAGTTGCTCAGTCATGTCCGACTCTTTGAGACCCCGTGAATTGCAGCACACCAGGCCTCCCTGTCCATCACAAACTCCCAGAGTTCACTCAGACTCACATCCATGGAGTCAGTGATGCCATCCAGCCATCTCATCCTCTGTCATCCCCTTCTCCTCCTGCCTCCAATCCCTCCCAGCATCAGAGTCTTTTCCAATGAGTCAACTCTTCTCATGAGGTGGCCAAAGTACTGGAGTTTCAGCTTTAGCATCATTCTTTCCAAAGAAATCCCAGGGCTGATCTCCTTCAGAATGGACTGGTTGGATCTCCTTGCAGTCCAAGGGACTCTCAAGAGTCTTCTCCAACACCACATATCAAAAGCATCAATTCTTCAGCGCTCAGCCTTCTTCACAGTCCAACCCTCACATCCATACATGACCACTGGAAAAACCATAGCCTTGACTAGACAGACCTTTGTTGGCAAAGTAATGTCTCTGCTTTTCAATATGCTATCTAGGTTGGTCATAACTTTCCTTCCAAGGAGTAAGCGTCTTTTAATTTCATGGCTGCAGTCACCATCTGCAGTGATTCTGGAGCCCAAACAAATAAAGTCTGACACTGTTTCCACTGTTCCCCATCTATTTCCCATGAAGTGATGGGACCGGATGCCATGATCTTCGTTTTCTGAATATTGAGCTTTAAGCCAACTTTTTCACTCTCCTCTTTCACTTTCATCAAGAGGCTTTTTAGTTCCTCTTCACTTTCTGCCATAAAGGTGGTGTCATCTGCATATCTGAGGTTATTGATATTTCTCCCAGCAATCTTGATTCCAGCTTGTGCTTCTTTCAGCCCAGTGTTTCTCATGATGTACTCTGTATAGAAGTTAAATAAGCAGGGTGACAATATACAGCCTTGACGTACTCCTTTTCCTATTTGGAACCAGTCTGTTGTTCCATGTCCAGTTGTAACTGTTGCTTCCTGACCTACATACAAATTTCTCAAGAGGCAAATAAGGTGGTCTGGTATTCCCATCTCTTTCAGAATTTTCCACAGTTTATTGTGATCCACACAGTCAAAGGCTTTGGCATAGTCAATAAAGCAGAAATAGATGTTTTTCTAGAACTCTCTTGCTTTTTCCATGATCCAGCGGATGTTGGCAATTTGGTCTCTGGTTCCTCTGCCTTTTCTAAAACCAGCTTGAACATCAGGAAGTTCACGGTTCACATACTGCTGAATCCTGGCTTGGAGAATTTTGAGCATTACTTCACTAGCGTGTGAGATGAGTGCAATTGTGCGGTAGGTAGTTTGAGCATTCTTTGGCATTGCCTTTCTTTGGGCTTGGAATGAAAACTGACCTTTTCCAGAATACCAAACCACCAAACCTGTCTCCTGAGAAACCTGTATGCAGGTCAAGAAGCAAGAGTTAGAACCTTACATGGAAAAAGGGTTAATTCAAAATTGGGAAAAAAGTACGAAAAGGCTGTATATTGTCACCCTGTTTATTTAACATATACAGAATACATCATGTGAAATACTGGGCTGGATGAAGCACATGCTGGAATCAAATTGCTGGGAGAAACACCAACAACTTCAGATATGCAGATGGTACCACTCTAATGGCAGAAGGTGAAAAGGAACTAAAGAGCCTCTTGATAAGAAAGAGGAGAGTGAAAAAGCTGGCTTGAAACTCAACATTCAAAAATTAAGATGATGGCATCCAGTCCTTACATTGAGTAGTAGGGAAAAAAGTGGAAGCACTGTAAGATTTTCTTTTCTTGAGCTCCAAAATCACTGTGGATGGAGACTGCAGCCTTGAAATTAAAGGACATTTGTCCCTTGGCAAGTTATGGCAAACCTAGACAGAATATTAAAAGCAGAGAGTCTTTTGCCAACAAAAAAACATCACTTTTCTGTATGGTCAAAGCTATGGTTTTTCCAGTAGTCATGTATGCATGTGAGCGTTGGACCATAAAGAACTTTGAGAACCGAAAAACTGATGCTTTTGAATTTTAGTCCTAGAGAAGACGCTCGCGAGTCCCTTGGACTGCAAGGATATCAAACCAGTTAATCTTGAAGGAAATCAACCCTGACTATTCATTGGAAAGATTGATGCTGAAGCTCCAATACTTTGGCCACCTGATGTGAGGAGCTGACTCAGTGGAAAAGACCCTAATACTGGGAAAGACTGAGGGCAGGAGAAGAAGGGGGCGACAGAGGATGAGATGGTTAGATAGCATCACCGACTCAATAAGCATGAATTTGAGCAAACTTTGGGAGATAGTAAAAGACAGGGAGGCCTGGTGTGCTACAGTCCATGGGGTTTCAAAGAGCTGGACACAACTCAGCGAGTGATCAACAGCAACATAGAGCAGTGTGTTCATCTATAATTTTTTTTTATCTGGGGGCTTGGATTATTTAGTGATAAATTATATGTAAAACTATGGTTGGAAATAAGAAAGAAAAGTGTTCTTCTTGAATTTAACACTGAAAACCCAGCAGCCCAAATTACACATTAACTCATATGTAACCATGATTTTTAAACTTCTGAACTATAGATAATAGAATATTTGTAATATGCTTACTCTCAGAAGAGAAATAAAAGAAGGTGGTAGAAGTCAAGTAACCATTTATGAGTTTTTCTAGTAAGAGAGTAAATTTTTGCCCCAGAAAATATGTGATTATATTTTTAACTCTTTAGTAAATTCTTTAGGTTATTTTGCTTAATTTTTATCAGAATTAATAAGTTATTTCATTTTATTTACATTTTCTTTTAAGATATTGATTTGATACCTTTAAGATAGTCTGTTAAATTTTAGAAATACAGTTCAATTTATTTCAGTTTTTGTTTTCCTAACTTGCCCTACCCATTCGTCTGTTATTTTTTTCAGAAGTTGGTTGTTTTTCTTATAAAAGACCATAAATCTCACATTTTTTTCCAAGTAAATATCTATTTTTCCATAAATCCTACAATCTGTTGCTTTGGTTTTGTTTAATCTTCTAAAAAATATTATAATGAAATTGCTAATCTCTTTCTCCAAAAGCTAAAAATTAATCAGTTAACAGATTTTACTTTGTTAGGAACTCAGAGCAACTTAAGTCTCCATTTCTGGATTGAAGAGTGGCATGCAATAAATTCACTTTATAAAATCATGACTTAATAGAAAATGTGATACAGTCCCATATTTCCAGGTAATTATGGAAGCCTCTGGCTTAGCCAAAATATTAACAGGCTCCCCCAAGACTCATTCCGGGAGAAAAAACGAGGCAAGGACTATGTAACTCCTTCACAGCCAGCTTCTCTCTGCATTTTTGAATGGCACCAACTCATGCTTGAGATGTTAGAGAGCAGAGGATGAGCATTTTTATCTGCAGAGATCCCAGAGAATGCCTCTGGACTCAGCCCTGTGGAGTTCAGAACAAAGCTAGAAAACCAGCTTGAGGGAAGACACCTCCTGTCAGTAACCGTTATCTTATGAAAATTGTCATGAAGTTAAAAAAAAAAAAATTAAAAGCAGAAGAGTGGGAGAAAAAGAGTAACGCAAATACAAGCCAGTATCCTGTGCTCTGAAAACAATACGGCTCTATCTAGCCTGAATGCACCTGCCATTTGTCCTTGAATTAGACTCTCAAAAGTTGAATATCATCTAGAAAACATCCGTCCATTGTAAAGGAAAAATAAAAGAGAAACTTGGAGTAATTTATCAGCATCAATTTCCCAGATAGTTGGAGGCAGAAGAGACAAGAATTCAGTTTCTAACTCTAAATCTAGGCCCTTTCTACTCTATTAGATTTTAAAAATGGGAAAATTGAGAATAATTTTTCTCTAGACTGAATTCCTATCTTTACAAAAAACTGATCCTTCACCTGCTACCTAAATTTGAGTTAAGATCCTTGATATGTTGATCAAGAGCTAATAGCTGACCTTATATTGACCTCTTTCCTCTCTTTTTGAACAGCCCATGCAACATCACCCCCATTACACCATCTCTGTGTTTCTCTGTGACTTCTTAAAATCCTCTTCTGTGTCCTTATGGTACTTTCTTGCTGTCCCTTAAACATTCTGATCATGCTCACATCTCAGAGTTTTGCATGTACTCTTCTCTAAGTAGGTAATACTATTGTTCCAGGTACTTGCATGGCTCAATCCCTTACTACCTTTAAGTTTCTGAACAAACATCACCTTATCAGTGAGGACGGTCTTATCGAAGATATGTGAAGTAAGCCCACCCCAATCTTAAGACTCTGCTTCTCTTCTGTTCCTTCTTTTTCTCCATAACTCTTATCATGTTACATGCTATGTTTTCCATATTTATTTGTTTAATTGTCCTATCCACAAGAAATATATCTTCTTTTATATCTTCTTTTTATAAGAAGAAATTTATAAGAAATTTAACTTCTTTTTATTTATAAGAAGAAGAAATTTAACTTCTTTTTGTTAACCTTGTAAACAAGATTTGCATTTGTTTTGTGAAATGCTATGTGCTCAGAACCTAGAACAGTGCTTGATATTGTACATGCTCAATAAAGATTTATGGAATGAATGAATGAATACTTACAGCCTCTTCCCCCCAGATATCCCTTTCTCCAATTTCCACTTGATCACCACTTGATCACCACTGCTTTTCATTTAAGACTGTTAGGCCTCCCAGATATAAAGAGATAGGAAAAATAAAAACCTGAGATTAGCTAAATCACTAAGAGGAAATTACATCAGCAAAAAGACAACAAAGCAATAGGTCTTTATTGAATATGTGGACATTGAGGGAAGTAAATCATAAATATCAAATGTGGTGATGAACCGTCCTCTCTTTACCTTGCTATCAGTGGTATATAAGGTTAGATCCTTTCTCAGAATTCCCACAACAAATTAAATAAACACCTATCTTACCAGTTTTTGTGTTTGTAAATGTTGGTCTCTCTAACCTGATTATGAGATCTCAAGTCAGGTGGGTGCTACATCTTTGTTCCCCTCAGGATAGTGACTTATACACAGGAGATACTAGAAAGTGTTTCTTACTTGACTTAAATCTTACCGTGAAAATAGGACAAGAAGAACTCCATGAAGCTTTGTATCTCCAGAGTTCCAGTGCTTTGGAGCAATGCTTGCATGCGGAGGGAAGCCAGTAAATTTGGAATGAAGGAGAAAAAAAAAAAAAAAATAAGGCAACAGATTTGGACAAAAAACAAAACTTCAGAGTAAGGAAAGATTGGAAAAGGGATTCATGCCAAAATGTGAGGTGGGGGGTAGGGGGGTGAGAATCAAAGCCGAAGGCAAAGAGAGAGACATTCACTCAGAAAGAGACTAAAAACTTAGAACTACACTATCTCTTGCTTTAATTTTTGTATGTGCTCATAACACTTCTAACAGTCAACTGCTTACCATTAACAGTCATCCAGTTTGCACTTATGTACTGCCTCTCTTATCATCCTGCTCAAGATTCTAATCGTCTACCTGTTCACACTGTCCTCACTGTCCTCTGAACACAGGGTAGGCAAGGCAGGAGCTAAGAGGCTTGAAGGAAACTCGAGGAGTTGTGGAACTGCAGACATATATATTCTTTCCTGGCTGAGGCAGCAACTACAACATAACCATAACATAACCATGACATCAGCACAGTTCAGTTCAATCACTCAGTCCAGGTCAATAACAGTCCTGTCCTATTCTTTGCGACCCCATAGACTGCAGCATGCCAGGCTTCCTTGTCTATCACCAACTCCTGGAGCTTGTTCAAACTCTTGTCCATCAAGTAGGTGATGCTATCTATCCAACCATCTCATGCTCTGTTGTTCCCTTCTCCTCCTGCCTTCAATCTTTCCTAGCATCAGAGTGTTTCCCAATGAGTCGGTTCTTTGCATCAGGTGGCCAAAGTATTGGAGCTTCAGCTTCGACATCAGTCCTTCCAATGAATATTCAGGACTGATCTCCTTAAGGATTGACTGGTTTGATCTCCTGGCAGTCCAAGGGACTCTCAAGAGTCTTCTCCAACATCACAGTTGAAATCAGTTCTTTGGTGCTCAGCTTTCTTTATAGTCCAGCTCTCACATCCATACAGAGCTACTAGAAAACCGTAGCTTTGACTACATGGACCTTTGTCAGCAAAGTAACATCTCCACTTTCTAGGTTTGTCTAGGTTTGTCATAGCTTTTCTTCAAAGGAGCAAGCGTCTTTTAATTTCATGGCTGCAGTCACCATCTGCGGTGATTTTGGAGCCCCCCAAAAAATAAAGTCTGACACTGTTTCAACTATTTCTCCATCTATTTGCCACGAAGTGATGGGACTGGATGCCATGATCTTCGTTTTTTGAATGTTGAGTTTTAAGCTAAATTTTTCACACTTCTCTTTCACTTATATCAAGAGGCTCTTTAGTTCTTTGCTTTCTGATGTAAGGGATAAGGGTGGTGTCATCTGCATACCTGAGGTTATTGATATTTCTCCTGCAATCTTGATTCTAGCTTGTGCTTTGTCCAGCCCAGCATTTCTCATGATGTACTCTGAATATAAGTGAAATAAACAGGGTGACAATGTACAGCCTTGTTGTACTCCTTTCCCAATTTGGAACCAGTCCGTGTTGCATGCCCTTTTCTAACTGTTGCTCTTGACTTGCATACAGATTTAAGGTGATCTGTTATTTCTACATCTCTAAGAAGTTTTCACAGTTTGTTGTGATCCACACAGTCAAAGGCTTTAATGTAGTCAATGAAGCAGAAGTAGATGTTTTTCTGGAATTCTCTTGCTTTTTTGATGATCCAATGGATGTTGGCAATTTGATCTCCTGTTTCTCTGCCTTTTCTAAATCCGGCTTGAACATCTGGAAGTTATCAGTTCATGTACTGTTGAAGTCTTGCTTGGGGAATTTTGAGTATTACTGTGCTAATATCTGGAGAAGGCAATGGCAACCCACTCCAGTACTCTTGCCTGGAAAATCCCATGGACAGAGGAGCCTGGTAGGCTGCAGTCCATGGGGTCACGAAAAGTCGGACCTGACTGAGTGACTTCACTTTCACTTTTCACCTTCATGCATTGGAGAAGGAAATGGCAACCCACTCCAGTTTTCTTGCCTGGAGAATCCCAGGGACAGGGGAGCCTGGTGGGCTGCCGTCTATGGGGTTGCACAGAGTCAGACACAACTGAAGTGACTTAGCAGAAACAGCTGCTAACATCTGAAACGAGTGCAATTGTGCTGAAGTTTGAACATTCTTTGGCATTGTCTTTCTTTGGGATTGGAATGAAAACTGACATTTTCCAGCCCTGTGGCCACTGCTGAGTTTTCCAAATTTGCTGGCAGATTGATAGCAGCACTTTCACAGCATCATCTTTTAGGAATTGAAATAGCTCAGTTGGAATTCCATTGCCTCTACTAGCTTTGTTCATAGTGATGCTTCCTAAGGCCCTCTTGACTTCACATTCCAGGATATCTGGCTCTAAGTGAGTGAGCACATCTTCGTGGTTATCTGGGTCATTAAGATCTCTTTTTGTTCAGTTCTTCTGTGTATTCTTGCCACCTCTTTTTAGTATCTTCTGTTTCTGTTAGGTCCATACCATTTCTATCCTTTATTGTGCCCATCTTTGCATGAAATATTCCCTTGGTATCTCTAATATTCTTGAACAGATCTCTAGGCTTTCTCATTCTATTTTTTTCCTCTATTTCTTTGCATTGATCTCTTAGGATGGCTTTCTTTTCTCTCCTTGTTATTCTTTGGAACTCCATATTAGATGGGTATATCTTTCCTTTTTCTCCTTTGCTTTTTGCTTCTCTTCTTTTCTCAGCTATTTGTAAGGCTTCCTCAGACAGCAATGACATAGCAATAACACAACCTCATATAACATGACCATGAGGCCACTCAAATGTAATCCTAATGCAGTAGCAGCCAAGGCTTCCATGGTGAAGCTCATATAGGCATACCACACAAAGTAGCCCGAGACCACACAAGTACCTCGTGATGTGCATGTGCAGTCCTGAAGTGATCTCAACTGTTGCACAATCATGCAAAGTCACTGTTTGTAGAATATGTGGAGAAAAGGAGTGAGAGCGTGGGCTGAGAGAGACTGACTGGTGCCATCTTGTTAATTTCCCCACACTTACCATACAACTATATCCAAAAGGCCTCACTCTTACTTATTTGTGGAAAAAACATACCATGAGCCAGAAACATACTCCAAACCTTATTGCAATTATTTACCATCCCTAAACACTCTCACTGAGACATTAGTTCTCAAATGGTTCCAAAGGGTTCTCCTTCTCTACATGATTATTAATATTTCAAGCAGCAATATTTACACACACTTGCTTCAATTATTGACTTTAAAAGAACTCTTCATAAATTTTTTAAGGCAAATAATTTTAATTTCCTGAACACATCATAATGACTAATTATTATCAAGTTTTCTATTAACAGAAGCATCAAGAGCCAAAGATCTGTTGTTTAGAAACTTAACAAATATTTATAGAGTGACCCTTGGATATCTGTCATTCTGTTAGGTGCCTGTTAACCACTGTAAAAGAAGAAAAGTATATACAGGCACTGAAATAGCTGCTTATCCTGAGAAGCCAAATCCCACAAACCCAGCTAAATTAACTGTACTCAGATGGATTTGATCAGAGAATCACAAGGAATCAGAGGCATTTACCACTACTAGCAAAGCTAATACCTAAACTACTTTTAGACTGAATCAAGGGCAGCAGTAAGATATTAAAAAAAAGTATTAAGAGTGAATAATTCTGGATCATTCCTTTTGGTGCTTCTAAAGGAATATAGGCTAAGTTTATTTGAGCTGTTGTATATTAAGTGTATGTTGTATGACTAATTATAAAATAGCATGACACAGTAAGAAATCAATGGCAAATTCAAAATCATTTCATAAGTGCACAAATAACTTGATATTAGAAATAATTTTTAAATGACATCTATCAGTGTATCATATTCAGATTTCCCTGCATCCCTTCCAAAAGTAGTGTGTAACTATGTAATCTTTTCTGAGCTGAAATGGTATATAGTGAAGAAGCAATTACCTTTGAATACATCTTGCTGATGGATGCACAAAGTAAATCGAAATAAAGCACAGATGCTTACAGCACAATGCAAGACTCTGGTCCCTTGACTCTGAGATACTGACTGTAATCCCCAGGGAAGGAGCCTGGCACTACCATTCCAGTGGCCACTACCACACCCCCTTCAAAGCAAAAACTTTATTTGCTTTTAAGAGCAATAAAGCTATATTTGCTTTTAGATTTTTTTTCCTGGAAAAGTGAAAATCCTCTTTGAATTTCTTTCAGTTAGCAAAAGCAGATACTACTGTAGGTCTTTCATAAACGTGAAGTGGAGTAAAGCTAACTTTAAGAAGTGAGAGATACCTATATAGCAAAGCTAGTTACTATTATTTCCTTATAGAAAAAAAATTTTTAAAGGCACAGCACAATTAACATAAAATCTCTGCACACAGACATTTACAGTTAAAAAATAGGTTCATACGGTGCAGTTAAGTTTGAAACAACTTAAGGTTTTGGAAATTGACATCTCTTTGATAAATTCACAGGGAAAGGAAAGATATTTTGAGGCAACAAGGACAATGGAATTATAATGAAAAAACTGCTAGAATATCGTAAACAAAACTTTCCAGAAATACCTTCATTATGTAAGGCTTTTTTATGACACTTAACTCTCTTGTTTAGAAGACTATTCTGTAAAATATGTGTCAAGTATTAATATCCCCAAGTCTTGCACTTATAGTAAAACTCCCTAATTATGCAATTGTTCATGTAAAACACACCACTTTCGATTATAGTTGTTTATAGTCTTTCTTAGTTATGAGTTTATAATATATTCTTTTCACTCAGTAAACTAATTTTAAGCCATAAGTCTTTTCCCCCAAGACCTTTCAGTTTCATAAATGTCATAAAGAAATAAAGCAAGTTTCTTCAGCAGTTTGAAGACACACAGCATTTTCTATAGAAGGAAGACTATTCATTCACAAACTCCGTTGAAGGAAACCATCCTCATATGTGAGACAGTATCTCTCCTGGACATATAGGTAAAAGAACTAGAGAAGGAAAATAATCTCTGTCCAAGAATATTGATAGTTGTATGAAAAGCTTATTTTACATCTTTTGTTATTTCAGACAAAACAGTCTTGGAATGAATATTGTATGTTCCATGCACAAATTTGAGGACAAAGCCTCAAGTCCTCTGGGGTGGCTAATTCTTGTCCCTAAGAACTAAGAAGTCCTTGCTCTTGCCCAAGATTTTCAACCCTTAAGATTATAACCATCATGAATTTGTCCACTTATTAAGGCTACTGCTGTTTCAGCACTAGGAGAAGGTTCTAGAAATCCATTCCATTGCACAGTTGACAAAGGATGTCTTTGGATTTTTTAATACAATCGCTCCATCAATTTCTTTTTAAAAACCTGTGTGCTAGCCTTTTAATTCCTTTGTTGAAATGATGGTGTTTCATATTGTTTCAAAACCAGGTGTTTTCTCCATGCCTTTACTCCTTCCTCCCCATTGATAATCTTTTCTTCAATACATTTATTTGAATGTTTTTCCTTCTTTTTCTCTGACTTACCCAAGTCCTGTCTTTCCTGAAAGCCTTTTCTACTCTACCCTCTGAAAACCACATTCCATGTTTACTAAGCTCTCCTGTGAATTCAAAACCCTTTCTTCATCACTATTCTTTGGCCTCATTGACATGTAAATCTTTTCTTGGTTTGATCTTTACACTGGTCCTTTCCAGGAGAAGCTATACCTACCATTCCATGTTCCACATGCCATTTGTCAATATGAATCACCACTCCTTTCCATAATGCTACCATTAACTTACATCCTTAGCAGGCTCCTAGGCTGGTTCCAAATAGGAAAAGGAGTTCGTCAAGGCTGTATATTGTCACCCTGCTTATTTAACTTCTATGCAGAGTACATCATGAGAAACGCTGGGCTGGAAGAAGCACAAGCTGGAATCAAGATTGCCAGAAGAAAAATCAATAACCTCAGATATGCAGATGACACCACCCTTATGGCAGAAAGTGAAGAGGAACTAAAATGCCTCTTGAAGAAAGTGAAAGAGGAAAGAGAAAATGTTGGCTTAAAACTCAACATTGAGAAAACTAAGATCATGGCATCTGGTCCCATCACTTAATGGGAAATAGTTGGAGAAACAGTGGAAACAGTGTCAGACTTTATTTTGGGGGGCTCCAAAATCACTGCAGATGGTATTTGCAGCCATGAAATTAAAAGACGCTTACTCCTTGGAAGGAAAGTTATGACCAACCTAGATAGCATATTGAAAAGCAGAGACATTATTTTGCCAACAAAGGTCCGTCTAGTCAAGGCTATGGTTTTTCCAGTGGTCAGGTACGGATGTGAGAATTGGACTGTGAAGAAAGCTGAGTGCAGAAGAATTGATGCTTTTGAACTGTGGTATTGGAGAAGACTCCCGAGAGTCCCTTGGACTGCAAGGAGATCCAACCAGTCCATTCTGAAGGAGATCAGCCCTGGGATTTCTTTGGAGGGAATGACGCTAAAGCTGAAACTCCAGTACTTTGGCCACCTCCTGCAAAGAGTTGACTCATTGGAAAAGACTCTGATGCTGGGAGGGATTGGGGGCGGGAGGAAAAGGGGATGACAGAGGGTGAGATGGCTGGATGGCATCACCAACTCGATGGACGTGAGTTTGAGTGAACTCTGGGAGTTGGTGATGGACAGGGAGGCCTGGTGTGCTGCGATTCACGGGGTTGCGAAGAGTCGGACACGACTGAACAACTGAACTGAACTGAACTGAGAGTCACTGGAAACTTTTCACTTGAGTAACAAAATGTATCTAAATCCTTAATTTCTGAATTATCCCACAGTCTTGACTCTTCGAACACCTTACTTCCATTAAACTGGGCTTCTATTAAACTGCCAACATTTGCAGCTACAGTTTCTATCTTATTCATGTTTCTTGCCTAGAAACACTTGACTTCATCTTCATTCATCTTTAATAACTTGCTGGTAGCATTTTTGTTCTCTGAACATGCCAAGCTTATTCTCACTTCTGTATCTCTCTATAAGCTACCTCCCTCCTCTGGAATATATATGTCAGTCAGGATGATTTGAGTAAAAAAACTGTCTTAAACAATAGAGCATATATTGGTTCACATAAGTGGGAGTTGGGCTTCCCTGGTAGCTCAGTGGTAAAACATCTGCCTGCTGATGCAAGAGACACAGGAGGGACTCAGTCCCAGAGTCGGGAAGATGCTCTGGAATAGGAAATGGCAACCCACTCCAGTATTCTTGCCTGGGAAATCCCATGGGCAGAGGAGCCTTGTGGGCTACAAAAGAGTTGTGAGCTACAAAATGGGGTTGGAAAAGAGTCAGACATGACTTTGCATTTAAAACAAGTTAGAGGAAAGTCAAGCTTTAGGGCTGGTTGATCCATAACTCAACATTATAATCAAGTTCTTGAATTTTTTCCACCTTTTGATTTAATCACTCATCACACTGGCTCCATTCTAAATCTAGTCCTTATGTTCCAAGGACATCTTCCAGTTGGAATTTGGATGAGATGATTTCTCTGACATCCAAAATTGGACTGTCATCATGATACAGGAGAGCTATAAACTTCCTTTTCCAGAAATCCTCATAAAGCCCTTTTTTCATCTCATTCCATAGTACAGTCATATAACCATCCTTAAGTCAACAACTGTGGCAAGGGAGACAGGATTACTTTGGTCAGCAGTAATTAAGATCCAACCCTGGAGCTAGAAATAGCATTTTGGAAGGCGGATAGATAAATAGATAGGTGGATAAAGATATATGTATAGATATAGATAGATCTATCTCTCTATGCTAAAGCAATGTCTCTATGTTGCTATTTACCTGTGACTCAAGAACTGAGTTTTTAAAAAACCTATAGAAAAGGATGGTCCTATAATCCTTAAAAAGTGATTGCAAATCTCTTTTTAATTTGAAAAATATGTTCTCCAAATGAATGCTTGTATGGGGTTCATATTTCAAAGATATCGAAGCAGACCTCCTTTTCTTGCAAAGGATAGAGGTTAACAATGGTTCCTCAGCACCCAGGAAGCTTCTTAAGTTTAACTTGAAAACTCTGGAGAAACCCGCTTGCTCCATAGGGTAGTTTGAAAATCAATGTCTTAGACGTTTTGTTGAATGATATTCAATTATGTCAGCCAGATTACTGCTGCTGCTACTTCTGCTAAATCACTTCATTCATGTTCGACTCTGTGCGACCCCATAGACAGCAGCCCACCAGGCTCCCCCGTCCCTGGGATTCTTCAGGCAAGAACACTGAAGTGGGTTGCCATTTCCTTCTCCAATGCATGAAAGGGAAAAGTTAAAGTGAAGTCCCTCTTCGTGACCCCATGGACTGCAGCCTACCAGGCTCCTCCATCCATGGGATTTACCAAGCAAGAGTACTGGAGTATGGTGCCATTGCCTTCTCCTTAGCCAGATTACTAAGAGCAGCTAATTATTAACTAATATAAGAATGATATCTGAGGTTGATTTATTGTTTATTATTTATTTATTATTCTTTATTATTTAATATTATTTATTATTCTTTATTATTATTATATATATATGGACTGCCTACGGCACCCCACTCCAGTACTCCTGCCTGGAAAATCCCATGGATGGGGGAGCCTGGTAGGCTGCAGTCCATGGAATCGCTGAGGGTTGGACACGACTGAGCGACTTCACTTTCACTTTTCACTTTCGTGCATTGGAGAAGGAAATGGCAACCCACTCCAGTATTCTTGCCTGGGGAATCCCAGGGACTGGGGAGCCTGGTGGGCTGCCGTCTATGGGGTCACACAGAGTCGGACAGAACTGAAGTGACTTAGCAGCAGCAGCATAGACAGAACAAAGACTTTCTCATGAATCATAAGATTTACTTCATCTACCTAAAAATCGTGTTGTTGTTCAGTTGCTCAGTTGTGTCCAACCCTTTGAAACCCCATGGACTGCAGCACACAAGGCTTCCCTGTCCCTCACTGTCTTCCAGAGTTTGCTCAAACTCATGTCCATTGAATCAGTGATGCCATCCAACCATCTCATCCTCTGTCATCCCATTCTCCTCCTGCCTTCAATCTTTCCCAACATCAGGGTCTTTTCCAATGAGCTGGCTCTTCACATCAGGTGGCCAAAGTACTGGAGCTTCAGCACCAGTCCTTCCAATGAACATTCAGGGTTGATTTCCTTTAGGACTGACTGATTTGATCTCCTTGCTAGCCAAGGGATTTTCAAGAGTATTTTCCGGAACCACAGTTCAAAAGCATCAGTTCTTTGGTTCTCAGCCTTCTTTATGGTCCAACTCTCACATCCATACAAGACTACTGGAAAAACCATAGCTTTGACTAGATGGACCTTTGTCAGCAAAGTGATGTCTCTGCTTTGTAATATACTGTTTGTCATAGAATTTTTTCCAAAGAGCAACTGTCTTTAGTTTCATGGCTGCAGTCACCATCTGCAGTCATTTTGGAACCCAAGAAAATAAAGTCTGTCACTGTTTCCATTGTTTCTCCATCTATTTGCCATGAAGTGATGGGACTGGATGCCATGATCTTAGTTTTTAAATCTAATCTGGAGTTAATTTGCTTATCTATAGGAAATGGTTGGACCAAAAGAAATTCTTCATTGGATCATATTTAGAACCATTGTCTAGGCCTCATTAAACCATGTTTAGAGCCAGCCTTTTTTTATACATGACAACATAGAACTTGAAAAACTCATTAACATTTTGAGTTATTTACATAATGAGTCCTTGATATTTCAATTCAAAGTTTAAAGACCAAACCTGTAGCCAGGCGCCTGTATTTCTCTGGCCTATGCATTTCTACCATTCCCTCTTATTGTTGAGATATAAGTAAAAGAGATGATAAAATAGTATATATTTTTAGTAATCAGTCCAGACTTCCTACAAGGACATTGCTTTTCTAGAAGAATAGTCAGAAATCAGTCACAGAGAGTTCATAAAATGTATTAAGCTCAGATATCTGAATTGGTTTTTTGAGAGCTAGCAAGTCTTGATAATTGCCTGTCAAGCTCTTATCAGGAACAACCACTGTGATACAAGAATGAAGCAAGCAGTAGAGTTATACACTTGAAAATTCCTGGTTTCCACATCTTAGGCTTCAAAAGCTATGTAGAACTTCTGCTCTGTTCAAGTTACCTTGGTGTCTCCGGATTGAAATGAAACCAGGATTATATTTCCAAGGACCAAACACTCAGGCTGGTTGTTACTGTGGTTGTTCATTTGTTCATTTCTAATAAAAAATTTCAGGAAAAGGCACATGTGCCACATTTGTCAACTTTCTGTTCATAGCAGGCATAATCATTAGTCAGAACTGGCCTCTCCTAATCCAACTTATTTGCCCTTCCCAATTGATTACATTAAAAATCAATTTAAACGTGAGATGATTTTTGGGAGATATAATGTCTAATGCAAACAAAAATATAACCCTACAAACCAAATAAAATGAAAGACGATGGGTACCTGTACAGAAATCAGCTCTTCAAACTGAAGAAATCTGACATAAGGAAAGAGGATGAGACAAGTATAAAGGTTCTTACACATATGAAAACATTACTTCCTCTTAAAAACTAAGGTTAAAACTGTAAGTATATAAAATTAAATTTGAAGAAAAATGGGGAAAACTTAAGAATGACTATCAAAAAAAATCTTAAGTTTTCAAATGAGACAGAATAAAAAAAATGGTTGAAAATAAATAAGGTAACTGATGAAGTGACAAAGCTTTGGCAATCTAACAGGTTGTAAAGGGAACAGGAACACAGTTTCATTGCTAAAGAATGATAGGAAAAACGGATAGGCCATAAATTTGGGCTGAAAACCACTAATGGCCTGTCCATTGCACAATAAAAGATCTCTAGTGTGTTGAAAGCTGCCACTGAGTCTTGTATTTATGCACCTTATGACTCTAGGGAGCACTGCTCTCATGGTAAATTGTGTGCATAGCAACCCCTAAAGATGAATGGGGCATAACCTGCTCATTTGTCCATGACTGCCCTGACCTCCATGATATTTTCAAATCTCCCCCTCTCTCCTTAATATCCTGACTCCAGATGCCATCTCCTCAGTCACTCTCAGCAGACGAGTTTACCATCTACAGATACAAAACAACAAATGGAACTAGGTCAAAATTCTGCCTTCAACTCTCCAGTTATTTCTGTATCTGTTTTCATCCTTTTCTGCTGTTCTGCAGATGGAATTGCTGTCTTATTTCTTATCTAGAGACAATTATTCGACTAACAATTATACCTTTTCTCAGTGTCTTCAAATTGTATGCACTTATGATTTATTCCAGTGTTCTTGCCTGGAAAATCCCAGGGACGGGGGAGCCTGGTGGGCTGCCATCTATGGGGTCACACAGAGTCAGACACGACTAAAGTGATTTAGCAGCAGCATGATTTATTCTATAATAATTTATTTTTTTTCAAAATGTGCCTATCTTAAAAGAGCCCCCCTCCACCTTCAACTCCTCTTATCCCTCCAGCTTCTGTTTCACTCTCTATTTTCTCATGACAAATTTTCTCAAAATAGTTTGCTACTTCTGCACCCAGTAAATACCCTTTAATCTGCTGTAACTAGGTCACTAGACAATGTGATGTTACTAAACACAGAGTCCACTTTTCTTGTCTGAGTCAGATTTTAAGTGACTTTGTCTAACTGTCAGTATCCTTAAAAGGAAGAAGTGACCTCCTCTTTTCCCTTTCTTTTGAGCTGGAATGCATTCAGGATGACACAGGCTAGAGCAGCCACCATGAGTCCAAGAGTTATAACTGTGTCCTGAAATGCACAGAGTAAACTGGCCAGCCCTGTATTACCTTCCTCTGCACTGCTGAGAAGAAGATATGGATTTCTATCTTGTTCTATCTATCTTGTTCTATCCATTGTATAGGGAATTACTTTTGTTAGAATACTTAGACTAAACCCTGACCGGTATATTGATGTTGATAACACTCAAATCTATTTCTCCATGTCAAGCTCCAAATTCCTATATGCAATAATTTACTTGACATGCCTCATAGATATCACAAAATAATAAACCCAAAAATTAACATTTGATTTTCATCTTCAAGCTTGATTTTTCTTCTGCTTCCCAGTCTTTGATACTCACACCATCCTCCATTCAACTTTGGAATCATGGTGGTCCCCTCTGCATTCCTCACATTCTCACTCTCATCCATTCCCAGTCCCTCCCTATTGATTAGCAAGCTATTTCTCTTTTTTCATTGCTACCTGCATAGCTCATCCTCTCTTACCTGGACTCTTCCAACAATCTGAGCAGGATCTAGGAGGGCCTGCATAATACAGTGCTCTGTGCTTCTGAGTCATTTAATAGGATTCTCTGTCCCTGTCTGTCCATGCCAGCTCCATGGGCTTCTCTCATTCCTCATACCATTTGGACTGTTTATCCTCTCAAGTCTTTACCTGCACTTCCTTCTGCCTAGAACACTCTTCTGTTTGCCTCTGCCTACATAAGTGTTAGAGAAGGCAATGGCAACCCACTCCAGTACTCTTGCCTGGAAAATCCCATGGACGGAGAAGCCTGGTGGGCTGCAGTCCATGGGGTCTCTAAGGGTCAGACAGGACTGAGCAACTTAACTTTCACTTTTGACTTTCATGCATTGGAGAAGGAAATGGCAACCCACTCCAGTGTTCTTGCCTGGAGAATCCCAGGGATGGGGGAGCTTTGTGGGCTGCCATCTATGGGGTCACACAGAGTCGGACACGACTGAAGCGACTTAGCAGCAGCAACATAAGTGTTACTCTCCTTCATGACTTAGCGTATTACTTCCAAAGCAAAACACTTCCTGAACTCCCAGGCTGGGGTTGGTTACCCTGTTATACAGACCTATGGCCAAATGAAAATCTTGTTTTAAACAAAACACTTATCGTCATCTAATTCTTTATATACTTGAGGTAATCACTTACTCATTTTCCTACCTACAGAGGCAGAAACATGTCTGTTCTAATTTCTTTAGACAGCACTAGGGATCAGGCACAATTCCTTGTACAAATGAAGGTATTCTGTGAAAACTTTGACTTCTAATTTTGAAAACAATGAACAGTAGATGGCAAAATTGGAAAAAAAAATTAACTTAGGTCTTTTGCAAGTATGTTTAACTAGAGCTTAATTTAAGAGACTTTATTAAACTGATATTCTGAATTACAGTCACTCACCAGCTTATTTAGTAAAGTGAAATGTCCTGGTTTATACATTTGAGGAAATAATTTGACAAACTACTTTTTAATTTCTCTACTACTAATGAAAAAGTTTATGAGGACTTTGTTATCAAATAGGCAATAGATAAGTAATTAATGAATACGAATGAAAAACTCCAGCAGAGAGAGAACACAGCAAAGAGAAATCTGAGTAAGACTGGTGTTTGCTCTTTCAGTGACCTGGTAGTTTTTCTGCCATCATTCATTTAGGCAAAGCAAGTATGCAAGTGGGACTTTTATTCCATAGATTACTATAGTCTAGCTTTTGCAAATGAGATATCAGATGCTGCTTTGTTGTTGTTGTTGTTGATCTCGTGCATTTAAAAAATAATAAAAAGCTGGATATCTGGGCTTGATACCAAACTTAGAAATATAAAATAGCTGTTAGGTGACTCAAATATTCAACAGCCTCCACCCTACAATTTTTAGTACCTTTGTGTCAGCCTAACCATCCATCAATGCAAAAAAAAAAAAGGAAAAGAAAAAAATATCCCATTATACTTTTGTTGGGCCTCTGTTTTTCCTTACCTAATTGCTTTGTGCTGAATAGTTAATACATTTTCTTAACTGAGAAGAATCCTTTTCACCTTGATAAAGTATTTCCTTTATTAAGGAAATACTTGCCTAATATTTACAGAAATCTTTCAAACAGATGCTCGAGTATGCCTCCCAGCAGTTAGGTCTGTGTGTGTACTGCACGTGTTCATGCTCGCCCATGCGTGCTTAGTCAGTCATGTCCGACTCTCTGCGACCCCATTGACTGTAGTCCACCAGGCTCCTCTGTCCATGGGATTCTCCAGGCAAGACTACTGGAGTGGGTTGCCATTTCCTTCTCCAGGGAATCTTCCTAACTCAGGAATTGAACCTGAGTCTTCTGTGTCTCCTGCATTGGCAGGCAAGTTCTTTTATCACTGAGCCAGCTGGGAAGCTCATGTGTGTGTATTAGAATATACTTAGCTTGATTAACTTAAGCGATTAATTTGCAGCACTGTTTATAATAGCCAGGACATGGAAGCAACCTAGATGCCCATCAGCAGATGAATGGATAAGAAAGCTGTGGTACATATACACAATGGAGTATTACTCAGCCATTAAAAAGAATACATTTGAATCAGTTCTAATGAGGTGGATGAAACTGGAGCCTATTATACAGAGTCAAGTAAGCCAGAAGGAAAAACACCATTACAGTATACTAATGCATATATATAGAATTTAGAAAGATGGTAACAATAACCCTTTGTACGAGACAGCAAAAGAGACACTGATGTATAGAACAGTCTTATGGACTCTATGGGAGAGGGAGTGGGTGGGAAGATTTGGGAGAATGGCATTGAAACATGTAAAATATCATGTATGAAACAAGATGCCAGTCCAGGTTCGATGCACGATACTGGATGCATGGGGCTAGAGCACTGGGATGACCCAGAGGGATGGTATGGGGAGGGAGGAGGGAGCAGGGTTCAGGATGGGGAACACATGTATACCTGTGGCGGATTCATTTTGATATTTGGCAAAACTAATACAATTATGTAAAGTTTAAAAATAAAATAAAATTTAAAAAAAAAAGAAAAATAAAAGTCATATTAAGATATAAAATTTCATAAGAAATTTTCCTTTTAAAAGAAGAAGGATGGCTCCCAAATAGCAATCAAGGATTTAAATTATCTTCTAACAAGCGAACTTCTAAGGATCCCAAAATAAGTTAAAATTGTTCCAGTTGGTCATTATCTAAATATCCTAGATGGTTTTTCTATATGGAAAAGAAAGCCCATTTCTTAGGTGGCAGAAACACGAAACAACTAGATAGAACAAATCATGACGTCTCATCGCTTTGGGATTCATATGCTGAGAGAGAATAGACTCAAGGGCTTGTTGAGAAACCACACACACACAGAGAAAAGCTCATCAGCAAAAACTTAGGATCATCCATGTATGTTTAACTATACTGTTAAATAGATTGAACAATGAAATGGGGGTAATGTAGCAAAGAATTCCTTAAAAAGTAACAGTTAACTGAGTTTGAAGATTAAGGGCTCTTTCTTAGTTTACTACTAATCCAGGTTTCATCCTGAGAGGTGTAGAGAAAAGGAAACAAAGAAAATCCAGTCATTTGACCTTTAGAACATTGTCTTCACTTCAGGAACCTACTACCTCTATGCCCTTACTACTTCTTTGGCTTTGCAAATCCAAATTATTTAGATTTGTTTGGATAGCCTAATATTAAATAGTGTATTAGATAAATTCACAGGAAGCAAAGCTTCCTTAGAATGTCTGTTAGCAGCACTCCCCCCACCCCCCCCCCAAAGTAAAACAACACAAAACAAAAAAGCTATGCTTGAGAGTCAAAGTGACTTCAGAGAAGAAAACGGAGTGAAAGAAAGGTAATCAGCAGATTAGCATTACTCTCCCTTGAGATTCACCCGGGAGCCTAGAAGACCTGAGAAGACGGCACTCTCCTTCCAATCCAACCCTACAAAATGAAAAAAGAAAAAAAAAGTCCTACATACCGCTCATGATCCAAGATAATTCTAAATGTCAGGAACAGATTAAGTGTGTGAAATTCAAACTCATTTAAGAAAATGGCTTCGTTTTTCTTCCCATCCATATATCTTCTTAACTGACATGCCAACAAATGTAAATTACATAAGCTTTGTACTTTACAGCTTTCCGTAAGCACTCTGGATGGAGTGATGTTGAGAAAATTTTTCAGATTAGTTAGATTCTTGTCTGGGTGCATCCAAAGGGTAAAGGTAGAAAAAGGAAAATGAATTTACTCTAAGAAAGCTAAAAGAAGTCCATTGGGCTTTTTCTCCCCATTGAAGAAATGGAAATGCTCACAGATGTTCTCTATGCTGTGTAGTGCAGCTCAATAAGACAGGAAAGATTGGATGCAAAAATCTTCACAAACGTAAAGGACTATACAAATTCTAAATGAAAGTATTGCTCTTCTGTTTGTAGACATCATCCAACCCCAAGCAACATGCAAAATAATTAAGGATAGAAAATTTGCCATTTTTTTAAATCTAAATGAGTATTTCACCCAATCCCACCTCCAGTATCAGAACTTCTCAGAAATGATGGCTTTGGTGATTTTCATATGATTTAAGTTTAGAACCCACAGTATTCATGATAGTACCATAGCTAATTCATAGTCATTATTTCTTTGTGACTAATTTGGTAAGTGAGTTTTTATGCTAAAAATCTATTCTAAAGGAACAAGTTGTAGAGATGAATAATTAAAGGTGAAATGTCCCTCTATCCATGGTAGTTGTCAATTTCTTTCTACCGTAGTGCACATTAAAACTTTTTAAAGCTTTATTTTATTTTATTTTGGGGGGAGGGGGCATACACATGGCTGGCTAGATTTCAGTTCCCCAACCAGGGACTGAACCTGGACCATGGTAATAAGAGCCTGGAATCCTAACATCTAGACCACCAGGGAGCTCCCTTAAGGCTCATCTTAAATGTTACTATTTATAGTGAGCACTAGTCAATTTTGACTGTCCAGTATGTAAATTCCTTTTGCTGTATTTAGAAAATGTCTTACTTTACAGGTCTTGATGGAAAGTAGAGCCTACTATTGAATCTAAAGTTCTAGAAACTTGCTTTTGCAGCCTTCCTAACAACTCAATCAGATGCATAGGAAACAAGAGCTAGAGTTTCAAACCTATCCTGCAGAGATTTCTTTAAAGGGGAGTACCACCGATGTATAATCCCCACGGGCACCTCTAGCCACAGTGGCAAATGTGGTGTCACTATTGTATGCCAGCAGTGCCCGAGGTAAAGGCCAGGACAAGTGTTCAACGGTGATTTCCTCAGAGTCCTCCTTGCCCTGTTCCGTCATCATTTTAACTGTGACCCTAGTTATATGGTTCCCACAGTCACTCTTCCTTTTTTTCCAAGAAGTTCTACCACTAGCAACTCAATATCATTTTAACAAATTTCTAAGTCAATCTAGTTGATTACTATTGCAGATACACTATTGATATATAGGTATATATATACGTATCTATATAGTATACATATATGAAATCCCATGGCAGAGGAGCCTTGCAAGCTACAGTCCAGGGGTTCGCAAAAATAGGACACAACTGAGAGGCTAAATCTAAACTCTAATATAGTATTATATATATGTATTACTATATATAATATGCCATGCATAATACTATAAATCTACAAATATATTATATATAAGTAACATATACAACTAAACTATATTTATAGAACTAAACATGTTTTCTAAATTTCAGAACAATAAGATAAGGATCTGTTTAGGAGCAGAGCACATGGAAAAGAAGAAACAATTTAAAGAAAATGTGCAGTGCAAATAAGCAGTGATTAGTTTCTTCATTAGTAATTAGTTAGCTAGAGAATAATGTGGAGAGATTATAACCACTTTTGTTTACAGAATACTATGTGCCAAATGCTATGGAAACCACTAACTTTTCACCTAATCCTCAAAACAGGCTATGAAGTAGGCATTACTATTGTGGATGCAGATGAGAAATCAGAGGCTTATGGAGATGAGATAATTGCTTTAATGACACAATGAATATAAAGAATATATATGAATCTGGGTCTATCTGGTTCTAAAAACAAGTTCTAAACCATCATAACCCTACCATTATGCTGTTGTTGTTCAGTTGCCAAGTCATGTGTGACTCTGCAACCCCATGGACTGCAGCATGCCAGGCCTCCCTGTCTGTCACCATCTCTCAGAGTTTGCTCAAGTTCATGTCCATTGAATCAGTGATACCATCCAACCATCCTGTCCTCTGTCGTCATCTTCTGCCTTCAATCCTCCTCCTAGGAGAAAATGGCAAACCACCCCAGTATTTTTATCATAAGAACCCTATGAACTGTATAAAAAGGCCACTATGTTGTACTTAGAATTAATTTGTTAGACACCCATATTGTATATAGAAGGATCATTTTCACAGTTATCAACAGTAATCATAAAATAAATGCAATATTGGAAATGACAGATTTAATGCAAGTTTTGCTTTAGGGCTCTGAGTTTAAGTTATGTTCTTGCAAAAATCCTTTCCAGTTCTCCAGTCAATCATTTTGATATGTTCATTACTGACTTTTTATAAATAGTATTAAAAAACAGTAAGTTGTAAGTTTTCATTGAATAGATTTACAATGCAATTAAAAAAAGCAATCAAATAAATTACTTTTATGCTTTTAAGTTTAATGCATATGTATGTTTTATGGAAAAGTATAAATTCACAGGCCTTCAAAGTTAGAAGATTTAAATGTGGTTCATTTTTCTCCTGTCCATATGGAATTTCTTTTATCTTAAAGTAGCTCCATATCCTGGCTCAGTAGAGTGAAATAATAGGGTATTATCACCTGTGGCTTCTGGCATCACTCAATCTGACCCCAGGAAGTCATCAGAAATGTCATACCTAACACAAGGCCAGTGGTAGAACTGTAGGTTTTGCTTCCTTCTTCCTATCCTCCATAACCATTTTGTCAACTCTTTCATATCTGTAAAATCAGCCAACTAAAATAAATAGAATTATCCTGATTAATACTATTAATGATTTTGGTGAGTAGCACCCAGAGAACAGAGCTAGGCCTCCTTAGAAAATCACAGCAGGAAATGCATAAAGAAAGCCCTTCACTCATAAGAGAACACACACAAATATTCAAGGAATTCATTCCAATTAATCTTAATTTCTATAAGAATCTTAAACTTATTATGTTGGAGAGAGGCTGTAGGAATGCAACAGCACATAGGCCTCAGAAGGCTGAAACAATGACTGAGGGTGAGAGATCAGGTTCCCTGCAGAGACTGCTTGGAAAGGTTCAGAGCCAGCTAACCCCAGCGGGCAAAGGGACAGCAATCACTGACCCCTGGCATTTATATTTGGCATTCCTAGTACACACAGATATGATAAATAGGCATAGAAGTGAAAACATTCTATTATACAAGAGAAAGAGGAATATTATCCTCTACAAATTATGATAGGTTTCTTAAAATTATTATTTTAAAACACTTTTTCTAAAGGAGGTTTGTCACAATTTCTCAAAACCCTAGTTTTCTTCATTTGTCTGCTTAGTAGTACTTAATGTCTGGGTGTGGAAAATAATTACCTTTATACTGACTCTTGTCTTGAATAGTAAGATCTTCAGGCTCAGGCACATGAATAACAAAAAAAGAGGTTTTATTTTTTCTTCTTTATAATCAAATCTTACTTAATTTTGCAAATTAATCCTTAACCTTATTCAACAGATGTGGGTCTTAATGACATAAGTTGTTTAAAAAATCAAATTCATCTTTAAAGAATGATGTTTTGCCACTACTAAGGATATCTGATAAAAAGTAGCCTAGCTTGAAAAGATAAATTCATAGACAACACCAAAAAACAGTATTTGGGTCCACAGTTTTTGGATCAGCTGTGTTTGATGATTATTTCCTATGCTGAAATGGTGGGAGCTGAAAACTCATCCATCTAGAAATTACACTAAATGATATTCAAAAGAAATGTACCATGAAGACAAAAATAAACAGAATGACCATTAATATTCCTAACTTTAAGGAAAATCAGTGCTATCTATCATACTGTAAGGATGTTTACATTACCAGGGAGTTTTTCAAATAAGCCTTAGAATGAGAGGAGTCCTCTAGGAGAGAACTTTGTTTTCAGTGTTCTCAGAAATCTATCATCTCCAGTTGGTAAACGTCACACTCATTGTTTAGCTGCTACAAATTAATTTGTCTACTTGTCATTTCAGATTGTTTTTTTATAACCTACAGTTGAAGCATTTAGTGTTGAATTTTCTGGTTAAATAATCATTCCTCTGAAATTTGTATTCTAAATCTCAAGTCTTTGTGTTCTAAAATATATGTGTTTGTGTGAATGTAAGTGTGTGTGTGACAGAGGGACAGAGAAAGTGATGCATATTTGATGTGATAAATATAAGCCTCTGGAAATGCATAAAATTTATCAGTATCCAAATTTTATTTATAAAACTTTTCTTAAAATATATTAAATACCTTTTTGAGAGAATGTTACTTTTCTTTCTTGCAGAAATAACATCATTCTAAGCATGGCTTTCCTGTGCTTCTCTTTGTTTAGACTTGAGTCTTGGGTGGGGGTTCCTTCTATTGTGTGTGAATTTCTAAGGGCAGAGGATAACATTTTTGCATAGTTGGGATTTTTTTCATATTGGGTTGAGTTAATCTTGAATTGGTGATGCATAATTTTTATTTTTGTCCTCCAGGACAAACAATGCTCAAATTTGCTGCCATTTTTCACGTGAAATGACTGCATCACCTCTTCATTCTAATGATGTCTCAAGACATTCCAGCTTAGACCTGACTTAAGGGGTTGGGCCTGTAAATGAGCCTAGTTGTCTAAGTAGAGTGGGATAATGCTGTGAGGTGCTATGCTTAGATGCTCAGTCATGCCAGACTCTTTGCAGCCCCATGAACTGCTGGCCAGGCTCCTCTGTCCATGCGATTCTCCAGGCAAGTGGGTTGCCATGCCCTCCTCCAAGGAGAGTGGGATAATGACACTCTTTATTTGGAAGAACAAAACAAAACATCTGAAATACCTAGCCCTTTTCACACATTACCAGGAACAGATACAAGATGAAACAACTGTTACCTCATCACTGCGTCCATACGACTGGGCAATATGGTCAATTAATTCCAATGATGAAACATTTCTTACTCATTTCCTCATTTTTCTGCCCACGTGTGCTACTACTGTAGCTAGGCCTCTAACACTGCCCACCTGGGCTGTCTCAACAGTTACCTCAGTATGTCTCAACCACAACCCTCCCCGTCCAGCTTCCATCATCACCATGGCTGTCGGAAAACCTCCCTAACACACAAATCTGATAGCACTCTGACTACCACAGATCAAACATTTGCCATGTGCTTTATGTGCATTTTTCAAATTCTTCAAACCACATTTTGTGGCAGAAATTGTTATCCCATCCTACAGCTAATGATAGCAAGGTTTGGAAAGGATGGCTCCACTTCCCAAGATTGCACATCCACTGTGTGGAGAAGCTAGAATTTGGACAGATCTGCCAGTACCCATATTCTATAGTCATTGCCCTATGTCAGGACCCAAATACCCATAGAAGGCGCACTACTTTCCAGCCTCATAAACTGTCACTTAGCTCCCCACAGAGTAAAAGTCAGCAATTATGGTTTCCTGAGCTTGTTATTCTCTCTCTCATGCCTTTGTGACTGCTATATCCTTTCTTCATTGTTGTCTAAATATAACAACATTGAAGACAATAACGGTTAAAATGGCCGAGTAGTTTCCTAGAGCTAATGTGACAAAGTACCACAATCTGGGCTACGTAAAACAAATTTATTTTCCTTCAGTTCTAGAAACAAGTCAAAACTCAGTGTGAGAGGGCCATGCTTCCTCTCTGCCAGCTTTTGGTGGTTGCAAGCAATACTTGGCATTCTTAAGGTTGCATCTGTATAAGTCTATTCTTTCTTCTGTCATCACATGGATGTCTTCCTTCTGCATGTCTGTGTTTTCACATGTTCTCCCCACCTGTCTGTATGTGTATCTATCTCAGAGTCCCTCCTTTTCTCATAAAGATACCAGTCATACTGGAGCACAGGTCCACCCTACTCCAGTATAATCTTACCTTAAGTTACATCTTAATTTCATCTGCAAAGACTCTAATTTCTAAATAAGTTCACATCCACAGATAAAAGGGTTAGGACTTTAACATATGAGGGAAACAGCTCAACTTAAACAAATCATGACAGTAAATAATAATAAAACAATAATAAATCATTGTTGCCACTGGGACTGACAAATCCACATTCACCATCCTCATTCAACTATTAAAATTCAGTTGAAGTATTTCTTACCCTGAGCAACTTTCCTGATACCTCTCTTCATCTCACATTTCGGGCAAATAGATGTTCCCTTTTTTATGCAGCTCTAGATACCTATACACATTTCTACTATGGTATTGAGATTATATTATAATTGTCTATATACAAATGTCTTTCCCTGTGAATGTGAAATGAGTTCTGTCTTATTCACTTTCTTAACCTTAGACACTGTGTCATGACTAACACATAGCAGATATGCACTAGATAGCTGCTAAATTAAATTAGTCATCTACCGCATTGCCACATTCATAAATACCATACTGCTGGTGTCGTTCAGTCACTCAGTCAGGTGTGACATTTTGGGACCCCATGGACTTCAGTGCGCCAGACTCCCCTGTCTTTCACTGTCTTCCAATTTGCTCAAATTCATGTCCATTGAGTCAATGATGCCATCCAACCATCTCATCCTCTGTTGTCCCCTTCCCCTCCCACCTTCAATCTTTCCCAGCATCAGGGTCATTTCAAATGAGTCAGTTCTTCACATCAGGTGGCCAAAGTATTGGAGCTTCAGCTTCAGCATCAGTCCTTCCAATGAATATTCAGGACTGATTTCCTTTAGGATGGACGGGTTTGATCTTCTTGCTGGGACACCAAGGGACTCTCAAGAGTCTTCTCCAGCACCACAATTTGAAAGCATCAATTCTTCAGTGCTCAGCCTTCCTTATGGTCCAACTCTCACATCTGTACATAACTACTGGAAAAACCATAGCTTTGTTTTGTTAGTGCCATAGTGCTAATAACAACACCGACAAAAATAGTGCTAACAGGGTAGAATTTATTGAGTACTCAGTATGTGGCTCATCATTGTCTAAGCATGAAGAACTGTGAATGGTCTGAGATTTCTTTTTCTCACTTGCAAACTAACAAGGTAACCACAGTTTCAGAAAAGAATAGACTTCAGGATCACAGACAAGGGACTTTATTATTCATGGCACAGCAGGCAACATGAGCTTCAAGTCTGCATCTGTTCTTCTTACCTCTCTGCACCCACAGCAGCTCTATGTAGGTTGACTCATAGGAATGCTGCCCACACAATGGGTTCATGTCTTAGCTGAGGGACCCAGAGTTTAAAAATTTTTAATCATTTAGAGAGAATTGCTAGCAAACCTGCCAAATGTTTGTCCTAGAGGAATATAATTTCTTTAAAAGATAATAATCCTGGCCTCTGCCCTGATGGGAGATATTACCTCTGTCTCTCAAAGCTCTTTCTCCTACAAACATCCTTGAAAAGATAGTCCAGGACAAAACTTAATATAAGGCATGCAGAAAAGCCATGGAGAATTATCTTCCAATAATAAGTGTTTTATCTCCATTAGCTCACCTACTCTTCAACCTGATTGTATCTCCTTTTATAGCTAAGCAAACTAATGTTATTGCTTTGTAATAGTTAGGAAGTGGAATGATACCTAGTGATTGGATGAGTTTCCTTTGCCTGCTGCTTGTTTTTAGGTTTTCAGAAAACTTATATCTCACCATTTTGATTTAATAAGTGTTTGCTATGTGCCGGAAACCATTCATATGATTTTATCCTCTTTAAAACAGCTCTAGGAGCTTCCCTGGCAGTCCAGTGGTTAAGATTTCACACTTCCATTGCAGGGGGCTTGGGTTCAATCCCTGGTCAGGGGAAACTAAGATCCTGAATGCTGTACCTTGCAGTCAAATGTAATTAACAATTCTAACATATGAGAATTATAGGAATAAAAACTCTGCTTTCCTCATTGAGATGACGTATTGTTGTTTTTCAGCTGCTCAGTCATGTCCAACTCTTTGCAACCCCATGGACTGCAGCACGCCAGGCTTCCCTGTCCTTTGCTGTCTCCTTACATGGCATGGCTCATAGTTTCATTGAGTTAGACAAGCTTATCCACCTTTACGATGTCTTACCCCATCTCATCTGAATGGAGCATCTCATCTGATAACCCCCTGATTACTGTTCTGAGTCCCTTAAATTCTTGGCTCCACACACTGCCCTGCAGATCCCAGCATAAAAATGGTTCTCCAGAAATCTGGTTATATAATCCCTCATTATAACCCGCTCATACCCTTTGGGCATTTCCAGAAAGGCAGAGATAGCACACACAGCCTGAATGTTGAAATCCCTTCCCCAGCCCCCAGGCCCCTTAGAAAACAGTCTCTAATGCAGTGATTCTCAAACTGCTGGGTACAGCCTCAGTGTGGTTTAAGATAAATCCCTTGTGTCAGAAACAACATCTTAATGAAATAGACTGAAACAGAATAGAACAAATAAAATAGAAAATATTAGACTACATCTCACCTGAGAAAGGTAAATAAAGTGTGTGTTGTGTGTGTGTGTGTGTGCGTGTGTGTGTGTGTGTGTATGCATGCACCCGCTAGGTCCCAGTGTAAACTTTCAAAGATTTAAAAGCCACTTCTTCTGTAAAATTCCATATATAGAAATCTACATACTGGTAAAGCCTCTTCACTATAGAATCTAAATGTCTGAACTAAATATTAAAAAAAAAAAAACACTCTACCCTCTTTTTGATTTTTTTTAGCTGAAGGTAGGCAACTTGCCTTCAAATTATCACCAACTATATTATCCTATCGAAAAAGCAAGAGAGTTCCAGAAAAATATCTATTTCTGCTTTATTGACTATGCCAAAGCCTTTGACTGCGTGGATCACAATAAACTGTGGAAAATTCTGAAAGAGATGGGAATACCAGACCACTTGATGTTTCTCTTCAGAAACCTATATGCAGGTCAGGAAGCAACAGTTAGAACTGAATATGGAACAACAGACTGCTTCCAATAGGAAAAAGAGTAGGTCAAAGCTGTATATTGTCACCCTGCTTATTTAACTTCTATGCAGAGTACATCATGAGAAACGCCGGGCTGTAAGAAGCACAGGCTCGAATCAAGATTGCCAGGGGAAATATCAATAACCTCAGATATGCAGATGACACCACCCTTATGACAGAAAGTGAAGAGGAACTAAAAAGCCTCT
The DNA here is from genome assembly GCF_027580195.1 of Bos mutus. Taxonomy (NCBI): domain Eukaryota; kingdom Metazoa; phylum Chordata; class Mammalia; order Artiodactyla; family Bovidae; genus Bos; species Bos mutus. Next base: position 127,901,487 of record NC_091618.1, read on the forward strand.
TGATGAAAGTGAAAGAGGAGAGTCAAAAAGTTGGCTTAAAGCTCAACATTCAGAAAACTAAGATCATGGCATCCGGTACCATCACTTCATGGGAAATAGATGGGGAAATAGTGGAAACAGTGACAGACTTTGCTTTTTGGGGCTCCAAAATCACTGCAGATGGTGATTGCAGCCATGAAATTAAAAGGCATTTACTCCTTGGAAGGAAAGTTATGACCAACCTAGATAGCATATTGAAAAGCAGAGACATTACTTTGCCAACAAAGGTCTGTCTAGTCAAGGCTATGGTTTTTCCAGTGGTCATGTATGGATGTGAGAGTTGGACTGTGAAGAAAGCTGAGCGCTGAAGAACTGATGCTTTCAAATTGTGGTGTTGGAGAAGACTCTTGGGAGTCCCTTGGACTGCAAGGAGATCCAACCAGTCCATCCTAAAGGAAATCAACTCTGAATATTCATTGGAAGGACTGATGCTGAAGCTGAAACTCCAATAATTTGGCCACCTGATTCAAAGAAGTGACTCATTTGAAAAGACCCTGATGCTGTGAAAGATTGAAGGTGGTAGGACAAGGGGACAACAGAGGATGAGATGGTTGGATGGCATCACTGACTCAATGGACATGAGTTTGAGTAAACTCCAAGGAGGCCTGGAGTGCTGCAGTCTATGGGGTTACAAAAAGTCGGACATGACTGAGTGGCTGAATTGAACTGAACTGAACTCATATTATCATAGGGCTTCCCTGGTCATTCAGTGGTAAAAAATCCACCTGCCAATGCAGGAGACATGGGTTCAAACCCTGGGTCAGGAAGATCCCTTGAAGAAGGAAATGACAACCCACTCCAGTGTTCTTGGCTAGGGAATCCCATGGAAAGATAAGCCTGGTGGGCTACAGTCCTTGGGGTCACAAGAAGAGTCAGACATGACTTAGTGACTAAGCAGCAACAATATTACCATAACTTATGTTTTTTTTTCCAATATTGTTGCCAGGTGGAGAATATTCCAGTAGATAGAAAGTCTACTTTATAGCTTTTGCAATCAAGGTGCTACAACATTAAAGAGCTTGTTTCCAGGTTCTCGTACAAGTAATCTGGCTCAAGCATTATGGCAGTCTTATTTAGTGTAAGAATTAATGTTAATCTTAGTAAACCTACTCTCTTTTACTAGACATAAACACCTAAAAATTTTATGCTAATAAAAAGTTACTTTCTTAGGATAAACATGTCTCTTTAGATTGTTCACGCACTGTCCCCTTTTTAACTAATTGCCTTGTAATTCCCTCACATGCTGGGACTCATCCTTTAAGAAAATGTCCTTACTTTTTATCAGCAATCAATTAAGAGTCATTAATTAGTCTATCACTTATCTGATTTATTTAATGCCAATATTCTCTTTGATGGACTATTAATATTGTCTGAATATACAGCAGAGTTAGATTTTATTAATTTAAATGGAAAGAAAGAGAAACTTATGGAATTGAAATGACTTTCAAAGTCATAGACTTTCACCCCATGTCAAAGCCAGTTCATTAGCAAACATATCTCCATTTGTAGCCTTAATTTCCCTTTGCGATGTAATCTAATTTATCACAGGTACTGGGGAGTAGAACATGCACATTTTAGTAGAATATGCACATCTACCTACACACTAGGAATAACAGGTAACTGTTATGTGTAGGACACTAGAGAAATGCATATAGACAAAAAGAGCCATAGAGATAGAAAGAAAAGGATGATGGATCAAGAGATAGACATAGGGATAGATAGAGCTGTAACTGGCATGAGCCCATTCACTAACCTCAGGTACAAGTAAAATCTTAGTCTCACTAAAAGTTTCAGTCTCCTACGTGCCAGAATTAACAAAATGTTCCAAAACTCTCTTTCATTTTACCTCTCAGTTTGCCAAGAATTATTCAACAGCTCAGTTTGAAACTCAGTTTGAAAGGTATATTCTTTCTTTCAAATCCAGCTGGTAAAAGATTAAATCAGGCAGGAGTTGTCTCCATTTCAATTACTGCCAGAACAGTGCAAAGCAGATACAGACTAAATAAAAATATATCTAAATTATAACTTTATCCATTAATGAAATTTGAAAGTGAGAGTTGCTCAGTTGTGTCTGACCCTTTGTGACCCCATGGACTATACAATCCATGGAATTCTCCAGGCCAGAATACTGGAGTGGGTAGCCTTTCCCTTCTCTGGGATCTTCCCAACCCAGGGATCAAACCCAGGTCTCCCACATTGCAGGCTGATTCTTTACCAGCTGAGCCACCAGGGAAGCCCAGTGATATTTAAAGAGTAATTAAAAGTCTCTCAAAACAAGCAAAAATATCAGGTCGAGTTCCAGGCAAATCATTTCCCAATCTGCAAATCAATATTTAAAAGTGGGAAAAAAAAGAAAAAGAAGGGATAGTCCCTTAACTCATTTTATGAGAGGACAATAACCTTGACACCAAAACTTCACTAGGAAAACACAAAATGTCAATTCCATTTACAAGCATAGCTTAAAAAAATTAAATAAAATATTATTAATCAAAATCAAGAAATGTAAAATATAAGTGATCAATTTTTATTTAATCTCTAGGATGCAAGAAGAGATGAGATCTAGATACTATATCTGTATGAGTCAGAATAAAATTTTAATAAAATTCAGAAAATATGTTTCTTTTCTAAAAGAAACAAGTTAAAAAATTCCCAGGCCAAAAGGGGATAGAATGGGACATTTTAGGCCCAATGAAGAGACTTTAAAAGAAGCTACATCAAATGGTACATTTAATGGAGAAATTTTACTTTAATTCCCTTTAAGTGAAGAACAAGAAAGGAATGCCCACTGTAACAACCACTTTTTGAAATCACATGAGGGACAAGGGAGAAAAAATATTAGGATTTGGTATGGGGAAAAAGATTAATTTTCTACAAACTTTTAAAGAATTTATTACTATTTATTTTTTAAGAGAGTTTAAAGTTCACTATAGTCTAGTTTTACAGGTCTTCTAAAGAATTACACGGCCTGCACCACAAGAAAAATTGATCTTTATGGTTATTCTGGTGCTAGCCATGTAACTCCTTAGAAGAGAGCATTTCTTTCCCGATCTTGTAAGGGGCCACAGTAACCCACCACTTGTCTTGTACCTGCAGACATCTTTGGTTCAATGTCAGTAAATCATTCCCCTTAAAGACAGACATCAGTGCAGAACAGACTGGTCAGATGACCTGGGGAGATTCTGGACCACACCTAACTGAAATTCTCAGCTTAAATATTTACTATTGGCGTGCTACGATTCATGGGGTTGCAAAGAGTCGGACACGACTGAGCAACTGATCTGATCTGATCTGATCTGATGTTACTAACTATATTAGTTGTATTTCACCAAAATCACATACATACTGGCCTTCCCCTTTACCTCTTCAGAACATTTCTCAAAACTCTCTGAGAGACTGCCTTCCCCATTACAATCCTCAATTTGGTTCAAATAAAAGTTTCTATTTCTTTATTAGATTGACTATTGGTTAATTTTTTTGTTGACAATGGTAACCTTCTTAATGAGGCTTTCTCAGCCAATCCTAGCTACAGACCCACACACTTCACATAGTATCACTGTGTCATTTCCCCCTGCTTTATTTTGGCTTTCCTTAGTGCTTACCTAATGTTTTATTCATTTATTATTCATTTGCTTATTAAAATCATTACTTTATGGGTTTGTATATATTTATTAATAATAGAGGTAATATACACAAGAATAATAAATATCAAATTCTGGATAACTTCACTAACTAAAGAAGGAAATGGGATCAGAAAGGAATAAACAGGAGATTTCAAATATGTCTTAAGGTTAAAAAAAAAGAATCTGAAGCAACTCTGGAACAATATTAATATTTTTCAAAATTATGAAATGGATACTCAAATGTTTCTTGTATTATTTTATAAAAATTTTCCAGGGAGGAAAATCCATCTATCCCCAACCCTATCATCTCATTCATGTTTTACACCTGGGCTCCTAAGGTTGTGGGGTTTCCCCAGTGATTCAGTAATAAAGATTCTGTTTGCTAATGTAGGAGATGTGTGTTCAATCCCTGGGTTGGGAAGATCCCCTGAAGAAAGCAATGGCAATCCATCCAATATTCTTGCCTGGGAAATCCCATGGACAGAGCAACCTGGTGGGCTACAATACATGGGGTCACAAGAGTGGGATATGACTTAGTGACTAAACAACCTAAGATTGTGTTTCATCACACTATGAACTCTGCTCTCCTTGCCACTGTTCCTAGATAGATTTGACATCCAATCTGGGTCACATGCAGGGCTGGACCAGCTCTCCTCACCCTCCATTATTCTTGACACTGATTCCTACTACAGCCATCATGGTGAGTTTCTTTAGGTAACATCCAGTGTTCTCTGCCTTCAAAAGATCTAGGTAAAGCCCAGCTTCACCCATGAATATAGTGCAACTCTATCATGGAAGGCAACAATTTCTATACCTCCCTGTGTACTGCAAAGCTTGTCAGGAGTTGTGCAAAATTTTTTTCGTATCCTTCTTAGAATGCTTTCTACCAAGACTATTAAGGAGACATCTTTATATGGAAACAATAACAATAGCAACGACAAAGTTTTCACCACCCTAAATTTGTATCACAAAGCTAAGTCACTTCAATGATTCTGAACAAATGCAGTCTACTCCAAAATGACCCAATGTTTACCCAAAACCAGGAAGTTACTGACTACTTAAATAATGCATTGATTGCTCAGAGTGACTAATTGGGTTCCAATCAATATGCTTCATCCATATTTAAATGCTCTTCTAAGAACCTGAGTGTGGATATGATGATATTCTCTCTACTTTTCAAGTCATCTGCAATTTAAAAGAGGAGATTTTCACTGTGGCTTTTTTTTTTTTTTTAAGGCATTTTAACAAGAATTTAAAACTTTAAGTGAATTCTGCTTCCACAGCTCAATTTCAGGCATCAGTGAGCAGGAGGAGATTTGCCCCCTCATTCTCTTTTTCTTTAAGGTTTTGGCTTTGCTTACATCTAAATCTAAAGACATTCTTTTACTAATATAATTTATTTCACAATTAATTTAAATTCCTTCACCTCAACATATTTCATTTATACCTAAATAATGTTTATTTTCATATAAAAAATAGGTATCTAGTATTTGAATGTTGTAATAATTTTAAGAAGCCATTAATCTTTTTATACAATACTGTTCAAAATGCAAAATAGTAATGGTTTAATATGCACTTACATAATTTCATAGAAAGCTACTCCTTTCTTCCTTGCCTTTCTGGGTTGAGAAAGGATGTCAAGATGTAAAATAACTTTTAGGTATTGCATTTACTGTTATGATCATGGATGGTATCGTGAGATATAATTTAGCCTAACATTATGAAAGCAAATATTTTAGTTGTGGTTTACTTCATAAGTCCATATAATTAAGTCTACAATAACTAGTCCTACAACAAGATAGTGTGCATATTTATTTTTGAGAAGGCAAAAAGAGCCTCTTCTTTTGAAGATGAATATAAATAATGTGCTCTCTCCAGTGTAGCGTCTTTCCACAAATACTTCAAATCCCACTGTGATGGTGCCACATTTTATTTTACCCATGAAAGAAGGGAAGCAGATAAACTGTCTTCATCCTTGTTTTTAAGATCTTAAGAATTAGACACAGAAAGTTTTTGGCAGAAGTGAAAACTTTGTTATTCTCCAAACAAACTCCTTGAGAGTTTCTTGAATAATTCTAATACAGTTTCTGCCACATGCCCATCATGATAAGATGTGTTTGGCAGATGACAGCAAGATATATTCTAAGTGCATAAATGTTCACATGAGAAATGTTTGTATCTAAGAATCATGTGGTTTTATTACAGCAACACCAGTGTTCAACCCTAAATGCAAATGTGGTTTAATAATGTTTATCTTTAATCCATTCCATAAACTGTTTTCAAATGCCAGCTGAATGTGAAGCACTAATTAGATGCTGAGGAAACAAAAGAATAATAAAAATAGTTTCTTGACTGAACAAATCTCAGTTTCATGAAGGAGCAACTTAAAAAGGAGAATATCATACATAATAGTGGATAAAGTTGTATTTTTTCCATAATGCTTTGATGATGCAGTGAATTATTATTCATAAGTATGCACTGTCTTTCCAGTTAGGAAAGGGAAATCATAATTCCCCTATCCAATGGATACTATGTGAGGCCTTAAGATTTGATTGGCCTGTGGAATGTGAGGTTAAGTCATACATATCACACAGTGGTAGAACTCTTAAAAGCCAGTGCATGGTTTATCAAATTCTCTTTCTTCCTGTCTTTCTTCACTGTTTCTAGCAGAAACAGTGACTATGACTGTCACTGTTTCTGCTAGAAATTGCAATATCATCCTGGATCTTGAAGTAAAAACTACTTAAGAGTCAAAGCTGACCAAGAATGAACATGTAATGTAGTGAGGAATAAATCTTTGTTAATAAGTCACTTCCCTGCTGATTCAGATGGTAAAGAATCTGCCTGTAATGCAGGAGATTCCTAAAGAAGGGAATGGCTACCCAGCCCAGTATTCTTGCCTAGAGAATTTCATGGACAGAGGAGCCTGGTCGGCTACAGTCCACGGAGTCACAAAGACTAAGAGTTTCACAGTAGTAGTAGTAGTATAGTTGCTAAGTCATGTCTGACTCTTGCAACCCCATAGACTGTAGCCCACCAGGCTCCTCTGTCCATGGGATTCTCCAGGAAAGAATACTGGAGTGGGTTGCCATTTCCTTCTCCAGCAGATCTTCCTGACCCAGGTCTTCTGCATTGCATGCAGATTCTTTACCAACTGAGTTATGAGGGAAGCACACTTTCACAGTAAGTGACTAAAACTTGGAGAGTCTTGCTTACTGCATCATAACCTATCCTATCTTGGAGGTATACTGCATGTTTCAAGGAAATGCTCTAACAAGCCCAGGTGAAGTAAAATGAAAAATTCTGAAGTCATAGATGGAACCATAGATGGATCCACAGCTTCACTAAGAGGACTACACTACTCCACTTGAGACTCAAGGAATTCATTTACTGTTAGAAAAATGGGCCAATACTATTGATATTGGAAGTGGAAAGAAGAGGGCATAGGAGATAAGAAAAAAAACAAGAAAAAAACAATATTAGGCAAAACACTACCTAACTGTGAGATGACTGTGGGCTACTATACTTACCAGAAACTATCATAACTCAGAGCAAGGACTTTGTTTTACTGCTGTTAACTAGCATGTATAACTATACCAGTGAGGACTAGGCTATTTATATATAGTTACTCTGTAACAGACTATTTCTACTATAGAATGAGATACAAAATTGATGTAGAAGACAGAAAAAAAAATGAGGATGAGATGATAAACCTTCAGTGTCCCATTATCTCTACTTGCCCACACAATTACCACATTCCTGCCCACTGACTGATTACTGTGATTTGTCTTAGAAAGTGCCTCATTGAAGTTTATGAATTGGTTTGTATCCCCATTTAGGGCTCAAAGAAGGTAAAAAATAGTCAAATAGATGATATTATATAACCATGAATTCAGTTAGTATGACTCTAGGGTGATGTCTGGGCACATTTTTGGGCTCTCCAAATGATGATAGACTACAGTCAGAATTTAGAGCTATTGCAATAGAGAAGTAGAAACCTACTTCCAGAAGATATAGATAGATAGGTAGATAGATAGATATCAATGTAACCCTTTAGAGATAGTAACCTATTTACTAATTTTTATCCTTTTAGGACCCCTAGTGATGGAAATTTTAGGATGAAAAGTGGAGGATCAAAGGTGATGATCTGTAGTGTAGTCTGCAAATAGTACGGAACAGAGAGCAGTAAAATACCACAGAGAGCACTTGCTCAATCATTCCACAAGACAGATGTGGGCTATTTTAGAGTTCCCAGTCTTGGAGAAGAGGAAGACATTTAAATTCATAGAGGTGGCCTCTTTCTTTTCCTAAAGAGCAAACTGACAAAGTTCAGAACTGACAAAATATTTATGTCAAACTATATTTTATTCTTTCATATATTTCATCACTTAACATGTGAATCTCAGGGAATAGTGTGGATAATTTGATGTTGGAATTTACCTGATTAAACCAAGAAAAATTTGTTTCAAAATCATCACTTAATTCCTTACATTGTCTTTCAAGAACACTATTTATTTAATCTTTGATATATTTCAAAGGAGTTGACTTTAATCATATCTGAAAAATTCCTAACTCCATTCCAAGTAAATACTAAATTATGTTAGAACTATGTTTGAGGACTTAATTATGAATAGTAAAATATTTCAATGTCTGTAACTTCTCTGATGATATTACATTTAAATTCTACAGATTTTTAAAGGAATAACTTTTAAAGACACAAATAATTTGTAGAATAAGAATGAGAAGCAGGAAATCACACAGATGAACAGTATTATTTGGATATTTTCTGATACAGACAGCTGTTGGTTACTCAGAGTAACTAGATATTCTCTCAGAATATCTGAAAAAGCTGAGTAGAGAATGGAAAGGTGTTAGGGAATCAACTTGGTGATCTTTCTCAATTTGAAGTCAGTAATTTAGAGTTTATGCTTTAACTTCCCTTCTCCTGTCCCCTTTAAGGTTTGCTAATCAAGGATAATTAGTCAGATTATAGCTCCTTACTGGGGAGATAAATGAACAGAAGAAGGACACAGCTGCAAAACTGGGATGAACAGTACTTCTCAAAATTTGTGTGCACAAATCACTGCAGGATTTTATTAAAAGAAAATTCTGAGTCAGCAGGTCTGGGGTTAGGCCTGAGATTCAGCATTTCTGGCAAACTCCTATCTGATACCTATGCACTCAGTCTTGGCATCACATTTTTAGGTATCAAGATTGATGCTGATATAGTTCTATTCTAATGCTCTTTTATCTGCAACTTATTAATTAATTAATTATGCATTATAGTTTTTCTGGAACTAACAAAATAATTTCTTTACAGGTGATAATACAATGAAAATAATACAAATCTCTTTATTTAGGTTACTTAATCTACAATTTCAATTAAATGGAGTGAAAGTTGGAAAATGAAGTGGAGAAAAATATATTTTCTCAAATAACCACCTGAGGAAAACTAGGGAGCAGAAAACAATAAAATGAGCATCCCTTTGTCAAATGATAGTTTGTTCTTTATTAGGTCACATAACATTTTCATTTAAAATATCTAGAATAATTTATGTAATAAAAAGTCAGTTTGACTCTAGCTAGCTAGCTGGCTTGAGACTACATGACTAAATTTTCATGTCTCTTATCTCTGTGAATAAATTGGATAAAATTACTTTTATGACCTCAGTATTCTGAAATTGTATAAGAATTTTTATACCTTTATTTAGCATTAATACAAATACTCATCAGTAGATCAGATACAACTTTAACCTCAAATCCTAAATCATGAAAAGCAAAGGAGTATAGAAATCTGATATCCTAGTAAGAGAGATAGGATGAGGCCCTCTACTTTTAGCTCTTCTACTTCCTGGCTAAGGAACTCCACTTTGCTTTAGTTTGTCATTTAATAAAAAGAGAAATAAAGCAAAACTTTACCTCCTAAGGTTGTTTTAAAGACCAGATAGCTTATGTAAGAAATTTAAAGCCATGTCTGTGAATTAGCAAGCCATTTATTAAATTTAAAAATCATCAAAAATAAAAATGTAAATGAAATTGCAGAGGAATCTGAACTGTAACTGTTTCCCAGGTGGCACAGTGGGAAAAATCTACCTGACAATGCAAGAGAGATGGAGACCCATCCCTGAGTCAGGAAGAGCCACTGGAGGATGTCATGGCAACCCACTCCAGTATTCTTGCCAGAGAATCCCATGGACAGAGGAGCCTGGCGAGCTCCAGTCCACAGGATCACAAAGAGCAAATGAGTGACTGAGTGCTAAGCACTGAACTATAACACTAACAAAAATAAGCATAGCAGTTTCTAACTATAATTATTAAAAATATTCTGCAAGTTTCAGCTCTCACAAAAGCTTCAAAGTAACAACTCCAAATTTCAATGCCATCTGTAATTTAAGCATGACAGCTATAATGGGTAAACAATAACTGTCAAGCTTCCAAGTTGTGGTGGCTGTTGTTTTTACCACTAGTCAAAGTCAACTACAATAATCTCCTAAAAGAAAAGAGATGTTCTTATCAGAAGCACAAATTTTAAACTTTTTAGTAGAGTATTTTTTTTCTGGAATAATTTGGAACTGTTAAAAAAATTCAACTGAATAAATCTGAATTTAATTAGCTTTATAATGGGGTACCATCCCATTTAGCAACTCCAAAGAGCTATAAAAAATGGAAGGTGTTTTGTAAACAGAAGGCTATGGGACAAGGAAGTAAAAAAAGAGTAAATTAGTTCAAGTAAGGTCTTCTCTTCCTTAGAGGGAGGCAAGAGGTCTTATCAAGCAGATTACCTCAAGAGTGTAGATCAGGAAATTCTAGGCTGGTTGGTTTAAAATTAGTCTGCTTTTTAAAGGTCTCTCTCTCTCTCTCTCTCTATATATATATATATGTATATTTAATTTACCTTTGGAATATTCAATAAAGCCCACGTGCTCACTTGTGCTTTTGGCCAAAGTGAAGTAATATGGACAAGATGTACCCCCCTGACTGAAAGAAAATTTAAAATTATAGAAAACCATTGAGTTTTCAAGACATTGGAGATATTCAGTACACAAGTAAAGACAGTGATCCCTGAGAGACAAAAAGCAAATGAGGTGAGACTTACGATTGCCCTACCTTACCTTGAGAAAGAAAGACTTATTGGGTTTTGGTGCCAGGAGAGGAAACACAGGAAACACTTAATGATCTCCTGGATTTGAGCAGACTAAGCAGGAAAGGGAAAGGGCTAGAGGTCCAGGTGCTGGAGAGGGGAAAGAAAAGCTTCATGGAGAGCTTCAGAACTTTGCAGAATTACTCAGTTGAGTTTATAGCCAAATACTGATCAGCACAAGCATGTGAGAAAAGTATCTAAAACCAATGAAAGAAACACTCAAAAGGATTAAAAGGATAGTCACTGGGAACTTACACAAAACCAGGAACCTTTTCCCAACAGCCAGAGTGGAAAAGCCTAGTTTTTCATGAGAAATTAGCTAAAGGACCCAGAAGAGTTTTTATCTCATCGGTAGAGCAAAATTAACCCTAGACCAAATGCCGCTAACAAATTAAACACAAAACTCACTCACGTGTTCAAATGGTTAAAATAATACAATCACTTCTGAGAATGCAGTCAGGAGCATCAATAAGAACAAATAAATATCCAGCACTTAATAAGATAAAAGAAGAGAATGAAAAAGTTGGCTTAAAACTCAACAGTCAGAAAACTAAGATCATGGCATCCAGTCCCATTACTTCATGGTAAGTAGATATGGAAACAGTGACAGACTTTATGTTTTTAGTTTCCAAAATCACTGCAGATGGTGACTGCAGCCATGAAATTAAATGACGCTTGCTCCTTGGAAGGAAGCTCCAATACGTTGGCTACTTGACGCAAAGAACTGACTCATTTGAAAAGACCCTGATGCTGAGAATGATTGAAGGCAGGAGAAGGGAACAACAGAGAATGAGACGGTTGGATGGCATCACTGACTCAATGGACATGAGTTTGAGTAATCTCCGGGAGTTGGTGATGGACAGGGAGGCCGGGGTTGCAGAGAGTCGGCCATGACTAAATGACTGAACTGAACTGAACTGAAAAGGTAAAATGCATAACATTTAGCACCCAAGTTGAAATGCAAAGAGACATGAAAATACAATCCATAAGGAAGAAAATAAATCAATTAGTAGAAACCATTCCAGAAGTATCAGATTTTGAATTAGCAGTCAAGAACTTGAAAATAGTTATTATAACTGTATTTAATGTACACCAAAAACTAAGGGAAAGAGTAGAACTAGGAAGATCAAAATGACAAAAATCAGAACATGTAAAGCATATCAAGTGTCAGCAAGGAGGTGGAATAACCAGAATACACATACACTGCTGACAGGAATATAAAGAGCGACAACCATTTTAGAAAATATGTGGCAGGTTCATAAAACATTTACCTACCATATGAAACTAGTCTTCTACCATATGACCCAGTCATTCCATTCCCAGGTATTTACCCAAAATGAAAGTGAACTCGCTCAGTCGTGTCCGACTCTTTGCGACCCCACGGACTGTAGCCTACCAGGCTCCTAAGTCCATGGGATTTTCCCAGGCAAGAATACTGGAGTGGGTTGCCATTTCCTTCTCCAAGGGATCTTCCTGACTCAGGGATCAAACCTGGGTCTCCTGCATTGCAGTCAGACACTTTACCGTCTGAGCTACCAGGGAAACCAAAATGAAAGCACACATCAATACAAAGACTAGTGCACAAAAATGTTCATAGTAGAATTATTTGTAGTGGCCAAAAAACTGAAAAATAAAAATTCCACCAACAGTTGAATGAATAATGAAATTGTAGTATACCTAAATAATGGGATTGTTGTTGCTGTTGTTCAGTCACTGTCAAGTCCAACTCTTTGCGACCCCATGAACTAACTGCAACATGCCAGGCTTCTCTGTTCATCATTATCTCCCTGAGTTTGCTCAAACTCATATCCATTGAGTTGGTGTTACTATCCAACCGTCTCAGCCTCTGTCTCCCCCTTCTCCTCTTGCTCTCAATCTTTTCCAATGAATCAGGATCTTTTCCATCAGGATCTTTTCCAATGAATCAGGTCTTGGCATCAGGTGGCCAAAGTATTGCAGCTGCAGCTTCATCTGTCCTTCCAATGAATATTCAAGGTTGATTTCCTTTAGGATTGACTGGTTTGATCTCCTTTCTGTCCAAGGGACTCTCAAGAGTCTTCTCCAGCAGCACAGTTCAAAAATGTCAGTTCTTCAGTGCTCAGCCTTCTTTATGGTCCAACTCTTGCATCCATACAGGACTACTGGAAAAACCATAGCTTTGACTATATGGACCTTTGTCAGCAAAATGATGTCTCGGCTTTTTAAAACACTGTGTAGGTTTGACATAGCAATTCTTCCAAGGAGTATGCACTTTTAAATTTTGTGGCTGCAATCACTGTCTACATTGATTTTGGGGCCCATGAAGATGAAATCTGACACTGTTTCCATATTTTCCCCATCTATTTGCCATGAACTGATAGGACTGGATGCCATGATCTTAGTTTCTTGAATGTTGAGTTTTAAGCTTTTTCAGTCTCTTCTTTCACCTTTATCAAGACTCTCTTTAAGTTTCTCTTCGCTTTCTGCCATTAGAGTGCTATCATCTGCATATCTGAGGTTGTTGATATTTCTCCCGGCAATCTTGATTCCAGCTTGTGATTCATACAGGCCAGATTTCACATGATGCACTCGCATATAAGTTAAATAAGCAGAGTGACAATATGCAGCCTTGATGTACTCCTTTCCCAATTTGGAACCAGTCTGTTTTCCATGTCCAGTTCTAATTGTTTCTTCTTGACCTGCATACAGATTTCTCAGGAGGCAGTTAAGGTGGTCTGCTATTTCCATCTCTTTAAGAATTTCCCACAGTTTGTTGTGATCCACACAAAGGCTTTGGCATAGTCAATAAAGCAGAAGTAGATGTTTTCCTAGAATGTTCATTCATGTGTCCACTATTTATTTTAACCTCTACTATATATCAGATGTCATACTCTTCTAGATGCATGAGTACTATCCTTTAAAAAGGCAAATGTTCCTAACCTTGTTAAATTAATTACAGCATGGAAGGCTCACAATTAAAATAAATATAGTAAATTAATAATGTCCTTTGTTAGAAGGTACAAAATTAAAGTAAGTTTAAAGAGATCAGTGGTATGGGTCAAGGCTGTTACAATTTTAAATAAGGATTCAGAGTAAGCCTCTTTGAGGTGATGATATTTGGCAAACTCTATAGGAAAAAGGAAGAGCTGCAAAGCCAAGGCCCAGAACTTAATCACAAAGGTAGCCGAGCTCCACAGAAAGTGAAACTCCCAGCTTTGATATATCTGCCTTGACAAGGCCAGGGACTTGATGAAAATGGAGCCCTGACATATACGAATGGAATGTGTGGAATATGCGGGTTGATAAACTAAAAATCTCAACTCCCTATATTCTTCTGAATCTGGTATGACTACATTAATGGCCCACTCCTCCCTATTAGGGCTTCCTCCACCTCTTGAAGGCTATCAAGGTCATCTACACTGCAAGACAATATGCAGTCCCCTCAGGATTTGCTCCCATCTCCCTTCCTGCTTACTGAGTCATTAGCCAGATTAAATTCATACAATCCTGTTAAAGGTAAGCTGAGCCTACTAAGGCAGGACAGAGAGTACAGTGATCCCTTTGTATCCACCAGGGATTGCTTCCAGGAAAAACTCACAGATACCAAAATCCACAGATGCTCAGTTCAGTTCAGTTCAGTTCAGTCACTCAGTCGTGTTCAACTCTTTGCGACCCCATGAACTGCAGCACACCAGGCCTCCCTGTCCATCACCAACTCCTGGAGTTCACCCAAACCTATGTTCATTGAGTCGGTGATGTCACCCAACCATCTCCTCTGTCGTCCCCTTCTCCACTTGCCCTCAATCTTTCCCAGCATCAGGGTCTTTTCCAATGAGTCAGCTCTTTGCATCAGGTGGCCAAAGTATTAGAGTTTCAGCTTCAACATCAGTCCTTTCAATGAACACCCAGGACTGATCTCCTTTAGGATGGACTGGTTGGATCTCCTTGCAGTCCAAAGGACTCACAAGAGTCTTCTCCAACACCACAGTTCAAAAGCATCAATTCTTCAGCGCTCAGCTTTCTTTATAGTCCAACTCTCACATCCATACGTGACCACTGGAAAAACCATAGCCTTGACTAGACGGACCTTTGTTGACAAAGTAATATCTCTGCTTTTTAATACAGATGCTCAAGTCCCTTATATAATACGGTTTAATATTTGCATGTAACCAATGCACATCCTCCCCTACACTTTGAGTCATCTCTGAATTATTTATAAATACCAAATACAATGTGAATATGATGTAAACAGTTGTGCAGTACAACAAATTCAAGCTTTGGTTTTTGGAACTTCCTGGAATTTTTTTTTTAGTCTAATATTTTCCATCCATGGTTGATTGAATCTTCCAGTGTGGAGCTTGAAAATACAGAAGGCTGACTGTTGACCCTAAAGGAACTGTAGGATGGAAAAATATGTCCTGAAGGAGTTGGAAGACTGTTTGGGATTGGATTTTGAGAGTGCTAAAGCAATGGCAAACAGTGAACATAAATTTGATAAAATAACTTACTAATATGGATATTTTTCCGAGAGAGGTGATTTAATATTCTAAAAGGTCCCCACAATGTAAACACTTCTAGAATGGTCTAGAGCATGATAAAAGCAATGTCTGATACATCGTGAGATAGAATTGCCATAACTACAAGGAAGACAGTGAAAGAAGAATTTAAAAGATTCACAGAGGAGGAAATTTGGGGATAGGGGTGTGGGAGGTAGTCCTCTGTAATGCTGGAAACCCCTGCAGATGACTATGATCCAAGGGAAGACCTTGAGGATCACAAAAGCAAGAAAAGTTGCATCCTTAGAAGGGACACCAATATCTCTAAGAGGTCTGGTGGTAGCTCTCCTTTGTAGCTGGGACTGACAGTTGGCAACTCCATTATAGAATCAAGATCTCTAATAATGAAAGGGATTAAAAGACACAAAAGCAATACCGGATGGATGGCAGTGACTGATGGATAGAAATCTGGTAGACAGCAAGGAAGCCTTATCTGAAAAGAATTATTAGAGACAGTCTTTAGAACAAGGCAATCCAGGAACAAAATTCTAAGGCTGCTATTTATTCATTTGGGTCATAAGAAATCAAGGATGAATGACCAAGAGGCCAAAGGAAGCAACATTCATAAAAGACATCATTCCTTGACCAATTTTCAGACCTAGAGTCTGTCAACTTGCCAAGAAAAAAGTAACATGGCAAACATTACAGTAATTATCCCCTCTAACTTCTAAGAAACTCACCTCATTTACTTGAGTACCTTCAGACAGAGGAAAGGGTAAGATATTCAGAGGACAGCTGAACATAGAATCCGAGTTAGCAGTGATACTCAGCAGCATGACCGGCCTGACAGAGTGAGACCATATGGGCCAGGTAATGAGTGCAGCCCTGGGGCCCAAGTGGGGCCAGCTACATATTTTTGAAGCTCAGTGTGAATGAATATGCAGTTTCTAGTAAAAAAATTATTAAGAATTTAAAGATGAAAAAAGTGGAACAATAAACCAAGCATGAAGCACTTCTAAGCATAAGATTCTATGAGACTGCACAGGAGAGACCCCCAGGAAGCCAGCCCTGGGCCCAGATCTTACTCACAGGAGGCTCATTTTTGTCCATAGGCCCTCTTAGCTGTAATTTCCCTCTTCCCCACATATAGGATTGGAATGAATATTCTTGGCAGTTGGCATACCTCCCCTATCAGGTTTTAACTCATGGGGTGAATTCTGTAATGCACTACATACATTTCCTTTAAGAAAGAATAATTCTTCTGTTAAGAATGGTGTCAGAACAAAGACAGAAATATAGATCAACAATATGGAACAAAATAGAAAGCCCAGAGATAAATCCACTCACCTATGGACAACTTATCTTTGACAAAGGAGGCAAGAATATACAATGGATTAAAGACAATCTCTTTAACAAGTGGTGCTGGGAAAGCTGGTCAACCACTTGTAAAAGAATGAAACTAGAACACTTTCTAACACTATACACAAAAATAAACTCAAAATGGGTTAAAGATCTAAATGTAAGACCAGGAACTATAAAACTCCTAGAGGAGAACATAGGCAAAACACTCTCCGACATACATCACAGCAGGATCCTCTATGACCCACCTCCCAGAACATTGGAAATAAAAGCAAAAATAAACAAATGGGACCTGATTAAAATTAAAAGCTTCTGCACAACAAAGGAAACTATAAGCAAGGTGAAAAGACAGCCTTCAGAATGGGAGAAAATAATAGCAAATGAAGCAACTGACAAAGAATTAATCTCAAAAATATACAAGCAACACCTGAAGCTCAATTCCAGATAAATAAACAACACAATCAAAAAATGGGCCAAAGACCTAAACAGACATTTCTCCAAAGAA
Organism: Bos mutus; assembly: GCF_027580195.1. NCBI lineage: Eukaryota > Metazoa > Chordata > Mammalia > Artiodactyla > Bovidae > Bos > Bos mutus. Next base: position 127,918,626 of record NC_091618.1, read on the forward strand.
GACATACAGATGGCTAATAAACATATGAAAAGATGCTCAACATCACTCATTATGCAAATCAAAACCACAATGAGGTACCATTTCACACCAGTCAGAATGGCTGCTATCCAAAAGTCTACAAGCAATAAATGCTGGAGAGGGTGTGGAGAAAAGGAAACCTTCTTACGCTGTTGGTGGGAATGCAAACTAGTACAGCCACTATGGAGAACACTGTGGAGATTCCTTAAAAAACTGGAAATAGAACTGTCATACGACCCAGAAATCCCACTGCTGGGCATACACACCGAGGAAACCAGAATTGAAAGAGACACATGTACCCCAATGTTCATCGCAGCACTGTTTATAATAGCCAGAACAGGGAAGCAACCTAGATGTCCATCAGCAGATGAATGGATAAGAAAGCTGTGGTTCATATACACAATGGAATACTACTCAGCTATTAAAAAAGAATACATTTGATTCAGTTCTAATGAGGTGGATGAAACTGGAAACTATTATACAGACTGAAGTAAGCCAGAAAGAAAAACACCAATACAGTACACTAACGCATATATATGGAATTTAGAAAGATGGTAACGATAACCCCGTATGCGAGACAGCAAAAGAGACACAGATGTATAGAACAGTCTTTTGGACTCTGTGGGAGAGGGAGAGGGTGGGATGATTTGGGAGAATGGCATTGAAACATGTATAATATATAAGAAATGAATCTCCAGTCCATGTTTGATGCAGGATACAGGATGCTTGGGGCTGGTGCACTGGGATGACCCACAGGGAAAGGATAGGGAGGGAGGTGGGAGGGGGCAGCAGGATGGGGAACACGTGTACACCCATGGTGGATTCATGTGGATGTATGGCAAAACCAATACAATATTGTAAAGTAATTAGCCTCCAATTAAAATAAATAAATTTATATTTAAAAAAAATAGTGCCAGAAGCCAGCTCTCAGCTGCTCATCTTTAGGCCTTGATTCAGCTGGAGAAATTTGCAAAACTAATTTTTTTGCAAATTTGTTTGGGAGCAGCTTCCATCACATTACTGATCAATGCAAGGTAAGAGAAGTCCAGTTGCCTCACCCCAAATCAGAATGAGCCATCCCAACACCACAGCTCACCATGGAGTTGGCTGAAACAAAAGCCTTCCTTGGGACTGTAGCTCAACTTTTTCCTCTGCTCATTTCAGCCTCCTTCCCTTCCATAAGCATTGATCCAAAGATCACTCCCAAGTACAGGTTCAATACATAAATTTCCCTTGTGCACACATGCAAGTATCAATAGCATGCTGGTTGATTAGTGTTCTGTTAGTGCAAGATTGAAGTCAAAGGGGAGAAAGAAATGAACCAAGTTTTGGATAGAGAGATTAATCATAAACTCAATAAGGGATTTTGGTTTTAAGGAGACTCCTTTTCAGTTTCAGGTGTACAACATAGCGAATATTTTTTATAGATTATATGTATGTGTTTGTGTTTAAATTGTGGGTCTTTAAACATACAAGTGGGCTTCCCAAGTGGCACTGGTTGTGGAGAACCTGCATGTCAGAGCAGGAGGTGCAAGAGATTGGGGGGCGGGGGGTTATCCTTGGGTCGGAAAGACACCTGGAGGAGGGCACAACATCCCACTCCAGTATTTTTGCCTGGAGAATCTCATGGACAGAGGAGCCTGGCAGGCTACAATCCATAGTGTCACAAAGAGTCAGACATGACTGGAGTGACTTAGCATGCATAAACAGCACGCACATAAATTCCCATTCCAATCCTGTTTTCCAAAGATCCCAACCTATGACAGTATTCTGACAACTATAGCCAAGACACAGTGAGAAGTTCAAAGGGAACCACTCACCTGAAGGGTCCAGCAGTCTGCACAAAAAACAACAACAAACATTTCATATAGTTCTTTATTAAAATGGAACCTTGGGAGAATGGCATTGAAACATGTATAATATTGTATAAGAAACGAATCGCCAGTCCAGGTTTGATGCAGGATACTGGATGCTTGAGGCTGGTACACTGGGATGACCCAGAGGGATGGTACCTTGAGGGAGGAGGGAGGGGGGTTCAGGATTGGGAACACGTGTACACCCATGGCGGATTCAAGTGGATGTATGGTAAAACCAATACAATATTGTAAAGTATTAGCCTCTAATTAAAATAAATAAATTTAAATTTAAAATAAATAAATAAAATAAAATGGAATCTTGGAGGAAGACTATTTAAGGATGCACATGTATGGAAATGATGCATAACCTTGCACAGAAATCTCTGCAGATAAGTTAAAGTACGGGCACTATTGAAAAAAAGCAAAGATAGGCCAAATACAATACAAAAGCATTATCACATGGAAAATGTAAGTGAAGATAAGAGACTTAAAGATTAAATAGAGGAAACACATGTATCATTTGAAGAATAGTTCCAGAGAAGGAAAAAAGAATACATGGAGAAGAGACAATGATTAAACAAACAGTAAAATAAACTTTGGGGATTCACAGCTTGCACTAGTAGTAAAGAATCCACCTGCCAATTCAGGAGACACAGGAGACACAAATTTGATCCCTGGGTCAGGAAGATCCCCTGGAGGAGAGAATGGCAACTCACTCCAGTATTCTTGCCTGGAAAATTCTGTGGACAGAGGAGCCTGGAGGGCTACAGTCCATGGGGTCACAGAGTCAGACATGACTGAGCACCCACACACCACACACTAAACTTTCTCTAAGCCAAATAAAGCTGGCTCATGAAAATTCCTCATCAAATTCCAAGTAGTGCTGATGAGAAAAGATTTTATAAAAAAGGCATATTCTGGCAAAAAATTGTTGAACTCTGAAAATTATGACAAAATTCTACAAGTTTCTAGATAGATAGAAAGAACTAGTCTTTGACAATTAAAAAGAATCACCTCTGTCCAACCTCTTATCAGAGAAATGGATTAAAGCTCAGATTACTGAGAAAAAAAGAGGATAACCTGCAAAATCTTTAATCAGACTAGATATTATTTCCTAGCAGAGAAAAAGATATTTGTAGACAGCCAAGGATTCAGAGTTTATCATCTACATTAATCATTCGAGAATGCATGCGTGCGTGGTCAGTCACTTCAGTCGTGTCCGACTCGGCGACCACATGGACTCTAGCCCTCCAGGCTCCTCTGTCTATGGGGATTCTCCAGGCAAGAATACTGGAGTGCATTGCCATTCCCTCCTCTGGGGTCATTTGAGAATAATAGCTAAGAAATGCATTATAATTGAAGTGCAGGTTTATCAGAGTTGAGAATTCAAGATAGGGAAAATAAAGAGAAAACACAGGTTAGTAATAATCCTGTCGATGTATAGAAAGAAGTACAGATAGATACAAAGGATACATTATACAAAGGATATTGATATTATACAAAGGATAATGATAAACTAAGAATGTGGAATACAAGTTCCTGATTAAAAAAAAAAATCTTAAAATAGAAAGAATATATTCCAAGAGTCATTATACAATTTGTGAGAAACTAAAATATTTAACTGCCTTAGTAAAACCTAGAAGTAGAACAAGGGTCAGAGGGGGAAAAGGCAAAGTAATTATGAATGTCCCAACAAAATAGGGCTATGTGGTAGAAAGGAAAGTTATATGCACATAAAAATAATTCAGGCACAGAAGACACTTGCCTAGGTGATTTTTCATAATCTATACTTGCTATAAAAAGATATGATTAGTTGCCATAAATGGCAACATTTGCAAATATTTAAAATAATGATCACCAAATTCCATAAGAAAGAGAATAGAATAGACTCTAAAATCTAAAAAAATCCAAGAGAACTCCAAAAGAAAATAAATTATAAATACCTGTTGTTTTTCCCTTCAGCTACAAAAATTATCTCTCTCCACTTAAATTAAAATGTATTTTACCTTGAATTTCAACTCTCATTGATAAATTTTACTAAATAATTAAGAAAACAAATGGATTGAATGATTGAGTAGATGAATCATAAAATACATACACTGAATTCCCAATTATAAATATCACAGAAAAGAAGCAACATCTTTGTAATAAAAAATTTACTCTTAGAATCTCTGTTTTAGGGTACTTATTTTTCAGAATTTCTTTTGTCTTTTCTCTTTGCTAGTGTTCTCTACATGAAGTGAGTTCAAATTTCTTTGAAATCGTTAATCAACCAGTAAAAAAGAAAATGTCCCATATATGCACATGAAAGCATTTTTTCCAAGCTTTTTTTATTGTGTCACGTATGTAAATGGGAAGATGTGTGTGTTTATGTGCAAAATCCTTGATTTAGCTTATAAAAAATGTTTTAGTAGTCTTACCGATTCTAGTTGTTTTTTTTTTTTTAATTTCTCTTCCAAACTACAGATAAACTAATTTGTAAGAAAAATGGTTGTTGTTTTTTTTTCATTGAAATTTTTTAACCAAAACCACAACTGAAGGAAAGTATTTGCAACATAATCAACCAAAACTAGAATCTAGAATATTTAAACTTCTGTAAAGCAATGGGAAAGATAACAAATAATAGTATACTACTAATACACAAGAGTATTATAGTAAAGTAATGCTCAAAATTCTCCAAGCCAGGCTTCAGCTATACGTGAACCGTGAACTTCCTGATGTTTAAGCTGGTTTTAGAAAAGGCAGAGGAACCAGATCAAATTGCCAACATCCTCTGGGTCATCAAAAAAGCAAGAGAGTTCCAGAAAAACATCTATTTCTGCTTTATTGACTATGCCAAAGCCTTTGACTGTGAGGATCACAATAAACTGTGGAAAATTCTAAAAGAGATGGGAATACCAGACCACCTGATCTGCCTCTTGAGAAATGTGTATGCAGGTCAGGAAGCAACAGTAGGAACTGGACATGGAACAACAGACTGGTTCCAAATAGGAAAAGGAGTATGTCAAGGCTGTATATTGTCACCTTGGTTATTTAACTTCTATGCAGAGTACATCATGAGAAATGCTGGACTGGAAGAAACACAAGCTGGAATCAAGATTGCCGGGAGAAATATCAATAACCTCAGATAGGCAGATGACAGCACCCTTATGGCAGAAAGTGAAGAGGAACTAAAATGCCTCTTGATGAAAGTGAAAGAGGGGAGTGCAAAAGTTGGCTTAAAGCTCAGCATTCAGAAAACTAAGATCGTTGCATCTGGTCCCATCACTTCATGGGAAATAGATGGGGAAACAGTGGAAACAGTGTCAGACTTTATTGTTTTGGACTCCAAAATCACTGCAGATGGTGACTGCAGCCATGAAATTAAAAGACGCTTACTCCTTGGAAGAAAAGTTACGACCAAGCTAGATAGCATATTCAAAAGCAGAGACATTACTTTGCCAATTAAGGTCCATCTAGTCAAGGCTATGGTTTTCCCAGTGGTCATGTATGGATGTGAGAGTTGGACTGTGAAGAAAGCTGAGCACTGAAGAATTGATGCTTTTGAACTGTGGTGTTGGAGAAGACTCTTGAGAGTCCCTTGGACTGCAAGGAGATCCAACCAGTCCATTCTGAAGGAGATCAGCCCTGGGATTTCTTTGGAGGGAATGATGCTGAGGTTGAAATTCCAGTACTTTGGCCGCCTCATGAGAAGTGTTGACTCATTGGAAAAGACTCTGATGCTGGGAGGGATTGGGGGCAGGAGGAGAAGGGAACGACAGAGGATGAGATGGCTGGATGGCATCACTGACTCAATGGACGTGAGTCTGAGTGAATTCTGGGAGTTGGTGATAGACAGGGAGGCCTGGCGTGCTGCGACTCATGGGGTCGCAGAGTCAGATATGACTGAGCGACTGAACTGAACTGAACTGAACTGAAAATGAAAGAACAAACAAATTGTAGACATAACATAGACAAATATCTTGACATGTTAAATAGGAAATCAAGTCCTTAAAGTTTATTCATACTTGGTATATTATACGTAAATTTAATATCAGAACAAATGGTAGTGTAAATATATGTAGATAGAACTGTTTTTGTTCAGTTGCTCAGTTGTGTCTGACTCTTTGAGACCCCATGGACATGTGCCCCCAAAATGGGAAGTACAGGGACTGGCTGGGGAAATGGGCCTCTGGTTTTACCTATAATTGTTTTTAGTGACAGATCTGAAACAAATTTGACAAAATATGTGTATCTTTAAAATCTAGAAGACAGGTATTGTGCTGTGTGTGCTAAGTTGCCTCAGTCATGTCTGACTCTAAGAAATACTATGGACTTTAGCCCACCAGGCTTCCCTGTCCGCGGGATTCTCCAGGCAAGAATACTGGAGTGGGTTGCCATGCTCTCATCCAGGGCAACTTCCCAACCCAGAGATCAAGTCCACGTTGTTTATGTCTCCTGCATTGGCAGGAGGGTTCTTTACCACTAGTGCCACCAAGTATTAGGGCTAATGAAAATATTTTCAAGGCAAATTGGAAGTGGTCAGACAAGAGATGGCAAGAGTGAATGTCAACATTCTAGGAATCAGAGAACTCAAATGGACTGGAATGGGTGAATTTAACTCAGATGACCATTATATCTACTACTGTGGGCAAGAATCCCTCAGAAGAAATGGAGTAGCCATCATGGTCAACAAAAGAGTCTGAAATGCAGTACTTGGATGCAATCTCAAAAACGACAGAATGATCTCTGTTCGTTTCCAAGGCAAACCATTCAATATCACAGTAATCCAAGTCTACGCCCCAACCAGTAACGCTGATGAAGCTGAAGTTGAACAGTTTTATGAAGACCTACAAGACCTTTTAGAACTAACACCCAAAAAAGATGTCCTTTTCATTATAGGGGACTGGAATGCAAAAGTAGGAAGTCAAGAATCACCTGGAGTAACAGGCAAATTTGGCCTTGGAATAAGGAATGAAGCAGGGCAAAGAGTAATAGAGTTTTGCCAAGAAAATGCACTGGTCATAGCAAACACCCTCTTTCAACAACACAAGAGAAGACTCTACACATGAACATCACCAGATGGTCAACACCGAAATCAGATTGATTATGTTCTTTGAAGCCAAAGATGGAGAAGCTCTATACAGTCAACAAAAACAAGACCGGGAGCTGACTGTGGCTCATATCATGAACTCCTTATTACCAAATTCAGACTTAGATTGAAGAAAGTAGGGAAAACCTCTAGACCATTCAGGTATGACCTAAATCAAATCCCTTATGATTATACAGTAGAAGTGAGAAATAGATTTAAGGGCCTAGATCTGATAGATAGAGTGCCTGATGAACTATGGAATGAGGTTCGTGACATTGTACAGGAGACAGGGATCAAGACCATTCCCATAGCTGTGAAAAGAAGAGAAGCGAAAAGCAAAGGAGAAAAGAAAAATACAAGCATCTGAATGCAGAGTTCCAAAGACTAGCAAGAAGAGATAAGAAAGCCTTTCTCAGCAATCAATGCAAAGAAATAGAGGAAAACAACAGAATGGGAAAGACTAGAGATCTCTTCAAGAAAATTAGAGATACCAAGAGAACGCTTCATGCAAAGACGGGCTCAATAAAGGACAGAAATGATATGGACCTAACAGAAGCAGAAGATATTAAGAAGAGGTGGCAAGAATACACAGAAGAACTGTACAAAAAAAGATCTTCATGACCCAGATAATCACGATGGTGTGATCACTCACCTAGAGCCAGACATCCTGGAATGTGAAGTTCAGTGGGCCTTAGAAAGCATCACTACGAACAAAGCTAGTGGAGGTGATTTCCAGTTGACCTATTTCAAATCCTGAAAGATGATGCTGTGAAAGTGCTGCACTCAATATGCCAGCACATTTGGAAAACTCAGCAGTGGCCACAGGACTGGAAAAGGTCAGTTTTCATTCCAATCCCAAAGAAAGGCAATGCCAAAGAATGCTCAAACTACCACACAATTGCACTCATCTCACATGCTAGTAAAGTAATGCTCAAAATTCTCCAAGCCAGGCTTTAGCAATACGTGAACCGTGAACTTCCTGATGTTCAAGCTGGTTTTAGAAAAGGCAGAGGGACCAGAGTTCAAATTGCCAACATCCGCTAGATCATGGAAAAAGCAAGAGAGTTCCAGAAAAACATCTATTTCTGCTTTATTGACTATGCCAAAGCCTTTGACTGTGTGGATCACAATAAACTGTGGAAAATTCTGAAAGAGATGGGAATACCAGACCAACTGACCTGCCTCTTGAGAAATGTGTATGCAGGTCAGGAAGCAACAGTAGGAACTGGACATGGAACAACAGACTGGTTCCAAATAGGAAAAGGAGTACGTCAAGGTTGTATATTGTCACCCTGCTTATTTAACTTTTATGCAGAGTACATCATGAGAAATGCTGGACTGAAAGAAACACAAGCTGGAATCAAGATTGCCGGGAGAAATATCAATAACCTCAGATATGCAGATGACAGCACCTTTATGGCAGAAAGTGAAGAGGAACTAAAAAGCCTTTTGATGAAAGTGAAAGTGGAGAGTGAAAAATTGGCTTACAGCTCAACATTCAGAAAACGAAGATCATGGCATCTGGTCCCATCACTTCATGGGAAATAGATGGGGAAACAGTGGAAACAGTGTCAGACTTTATTTTTGGGGGCTCCAAAATCACTGCAGATGGTGACTGCAGCCATGAAATTAAAAGACGCTTACTCTTTGGAAGGAAAGTTATGACCAACCTAGATAGCATATTCAAAAGCAGAGACATTACTTTGTCAACAAAGGTCTGTCTAGTCAAGGCTATGGTTTTTCCAGTGGTCATGTATGGATGTGAGAGTTGGACTGTGAAGAAAGCTGAGCACCGAAGAATTGATGCTTTTGAACTGTGGTGTTGGAGAAGACTCTTGAGAGTCCCTTGGACTGCAAGGAGATCCAACCAGTCCATTCTGAAGGAGATCAGCCCTGGGATTTCTTTGGAGGGAATGATGCTAAAACTGAACCTCCAGTACTTTGGCCACCTCATGCGAAGAGTTGACTCATTGGAAAAGACTCTGATGCTGGGAGGGATTGGGGGCAAGAGGAGAAGGGGACGACAGAGGATGAGATGGCTGGATGGCATCACTGACTCGATGGACGTGTGTCTGGGTGAACTCCAGGAGTTGGTGATGGATAGGGAGGCCTGGCGTGCTGGGATTCATGGGGTCTCAAAGAGTCAGACACAACTGAATGACTGAACTGAACTGAAAATATTTTCACCATGTTTAAATCATATGGCTTTTCCACTTTGTGGCATGAGATACCACGTTGCTTTGAGTTATTTTAAGAAGCAAGCAAAAATAGATTATTAATGACAAAAATGTGGTCCTTATATCTATCACTTTTTGTGTCTCAAACATTGGATCTATAATTTCATCTTCAATAAAAAGTGTATCTTTGTTCTAAAGATAAGTTCTTACATCTTTTATGAGAATATTTTTTAAAAATCAAATGAGAAAAATAACTGATTCTCTTTAAAAAAGAATATGGCAATATAAAGAATTAAATATGAACATTTTTCTACTTAAAATCAAGTGCATACTGTTTGGCTAATTAGAAACAGCCAAACATTTTGGTTGTTTCGTTCTCACTTCCATTCTCCAACTTTTTCCCCTTCTTTCTATCGCAATAGAAACTGCATTTCCCAGAAACCCTTGTTTACTAATAAGATTAGAAGGCAGGATGAAATGAGAAGCCAGAGTATTTTACCCCACAGCCTCTCTCCATAAGTGTCTACCTCCACTGGCATCTCCAGTGTTTTACAAAGTGTAAAACTCCAGTGAGTTTTCTCTGTGGCCTTATTGCCACCAAACAGTCCTTCACAGCATGGACTGAGGTCTTGCTGTACAGGCCCGCTTTACTTCGAGCTTCTGCTCGATGCTTTGTCTTTTGGAATTCACTAATAAGGCCTTCTTGTTTTGTCTTTCCAGCCTACTGATGATACTAATTTATTGCTATTACTAATTGTCTCATCATCTTTATTTTGGCTTTTCAGCTCTGCTCTCAGCTATGTAAATATGCTCTGTGTTAAATTTTGTTTGAAATCCAAGGGTAGTTTTTTGACTTGATTCTCACTGATGAATCAGGATTGCCAAAAACAAAAATAAAAAAGCTCAGCTTGTAAGACTTCCTTGGTGGTCCAGTGGTTTATGTCTCCAAGCTTCCAAAGCAGGGACTTCTGGTTCAATCACTAGCCAGGGAACTAAGATCCCACATGCTGTGAGATGCGGCCAACCTCCCCCAACCCCTCAAAATTCAGCTTGCATTGCTATTATTAGACCCTTCACAAACAAGTATAAAATACATGGACAATATAACACAGAACTCTTTTTTGGGGAGCTCCTTCATTTTCTGCATTTATACCTAAGTGTGAAGTTTGTTAATTCATTCCTTCTCTCATCTATATGTTTATTCAACAACATATTTAATGAGCATCACCGTGTTGGTAAATTATTGTAAGGGCTGAGGAAATAGTTGTCAATAAAATTAACTTGGTGATTTTCAAGTGGCAATCTTCCTAAGGTGTTTCAAAATAATTGTTGTTTAGTCACTGTGTAAGGCCCAAGTCTTTTGCAACCCCAGGGACTGAGCCCTGCCAGCCTCCTCTGTCCATGGAATTCTCCAGGCAAGAATACTGGAGTGGGTTGCCATTCCCTTCTCTGCATGATCTTCCTTAATGCAGGGTTTGTCTCCTGCCCTGGCAGGCAGATTCTCTAGCAGTGAGCCACCAGGGAAGGCCCAGTTTAAAATAATAAAATGATAGAATTCTCTGGCGGCAAACTGCATGAGATCAAATTATCAGTAGCTCTCTACTTGTCATAGACTCTGGCTCCTTCCATCTGCATATGCCTTACACTCCATTGTAATAGTATTTGAAGATGGAGTCTTTGGGAAGTAATTAGGGTCCAGTTAGACATGAGGACAAAAGTACCTTATAAGAAGAAGTGAAATGACTCTCTCTCTCTTTCTGTTCTTTCTGCATGCAAAGCCATGTGAGAGGATTACAAGAAGGCAATAGTGTGCAAGCCCGGAAAAGAGCTCTCACCGAGAACCAATATGATGGCATTTTGATCTTGGACTTCCCAGCCTCCAGAACCATGTGAGAAATCAATTTCAGCTTTTTTCACTACTGGATTATAGTATTTTGTTATGGCAGCCAAACAGACTAATACACTATCCATTTAGTGAAGTTTAGCAAAAAAGATTTATATTTTATTAAGATTTCAAATTCAACATCACCTTTTGTATTTGGAGTAGATATCTAGAGTTTTTCATTTTTATCTAAGAAATTATCTTTTAATATAGTATATTTCAGTAGATGACAGAAAAATTGTTTCATTGAAAGTACAAGTTAAATTATCACACTTATTGGCCTAGAAGAGAGTTCCAGTTTAGTCAACAGGACTCCAACCTTTTGATATCATGACCCCCATACAACAACATTCTTGTTCCTTTAATAGAATGACCCCTGCTTCATCCCCTTTAGTAGGTAAATGAGGCCTCAAAGCCAGAATTAGCCATGCTAATTTAAAGCTGCTGGAGTAAACAAGAGATAATCACATATTTGTCAAGAAAGTTGATTTTTATTCATTGTCTTTGCTTGCTTGTGTGATATTGGGTTGGATTTTGTGTTTTGGTATACTTTGGCATTTTTATTAGTACTGCTAGCCATACAACTAGCATCAGTTGGGTTTTAAACAAAGGCAGAGTTTGCAGCTTTGAATATTATCTCTCTGATATTTGTTTATGACACTGTTATTGTGTATTTCCGCACTCTATACGCACTTTATTTCTTTGGTCCCCATGTGTCAATTTCAAAAAAGAATTCATGTAGTAGCTCAGAAAGATAAGATATTTGACAAGACATGCATCCTGTTTTAATGCCCTAGTGATATAAAGAAAATTTTTGACGTGGGAATGCTTTTAAAGTGCCTTTAAGTTTTAGGATTTCATTATATACAATTTTATGAGGGAAAAACCAAAAAAATAAAAAAAAAGAAAAAGTCCCTCATGACATAGCTGTCTAGTTGAGAAAATACTTTTGGAGTAGTTATGCCCAATGCGTTGCTGTGCTCAGTTTGTTTTTCTTCCTTTCTGGTATTTTTATGTATTCAATACATATTTTACTTCAATTTACTTTCAACATATTACTGGTGAATAAAAAATTAATCCAATAAAATTACAACCCTCAAAAAGTATACAATAATGAGGATGACTAGATATGAATAAATAATTACAATATAGTATTATATGAACAAAAATGTTATATAAAAGACAAAGCAGTGGTACAGAATAAAATGATGAAGTTTGCATGCAGAAGGTGAGGAGAGGGAGATCTATACTAACACTGAAGTCTCCACAGAAAAAATAAGTAAGATCTTTGTGCCAGACCTTTACCAGAAATAGTATAAGTATGTCAGGCACCCAAAGAACATAATATGCCTGGGCAATGAAAGTAGTTTTCTATCGTTGGAGCAAAATGGAGGAAAGAATGATAAGGCAGGAAAAAGTTCAAGGAGGAGGGTTCTTCAACTTCTGTAGTGTTATTTTTGCCTTTTCCCATCAAGATTCTTTTTATTTCAAGCAATAAAACACATAAGATTAATATGAAGGGAATTTTATTTTTTTCATGTAACAGAAACATTCAGAGAGAGCATTGGGAAAAGATTCTGGATACTCCATTCAGGTGATTTAGTTACATTAATATTTAGCGGTCATAAAATTGCTGGAGGGTTATAGTGATGCACTAAGGGATTTAAGAGGATTGATTGCCTTCTCCCTATGGCTTCCTGTGACCATGTTGGGCCTGGAAACAATAAGGATACCATTGCTTCAACAAAAACATAGTCACTAGTGAGGAAACCAGGGATCCACTGAAGTGCTCATTTCATAATATAGGGTTAATTTATTTCTCAAGAAAATTTTGGATGGCATTACCAGAAGGACAGCTTGTTAGGCAGGCAAAAAACACAAGACCACTCAGAAGCTAACTGCTTGATGTGTGTAGGAGGATATAAATGCCTTAAGGAAGGGGAAAATGTCCAGAAACTTCTTAACCTTCCATATCACTCAGAAGAAAGCTGAGTTAGAATGCGTGAGTGACTTTATTAAGACCAACCAACTAGCTTCTTCCTTTCCTACAGAATTTTTTTCCTGAATCTTAAAGGACTTATTTTCTATATTACACATTTTATTGCTGATATTTGGAGCCTATACATTTGCTAAACAATTGAATGTGCAAAAGTACTGTCATTAATTAGGTTATAATCACTTAGAAGATAAGCTTTGCTTTCTATCCTTTCCCACTGCCAGCTAACTTCTACTACAAAGTCATTAATTTATTCAATTATTCTCTTACTTATCAAATACTGATAGCATACATATTATGAATCAGACAATGTGCTAATTACCTCAGATACAAAGATAAATATGACACTATCCCTTACTATAGAGTTCAGATTAACTGTTTTACACCATCACTTACCACAAGTTCATCCTAAGGAAGAGGCAGATTACATGTTACTGCAATCAAAGAAATACTACAGTTAGTATATGGAAAAAGTAGACAATGAAATAAATGTTATTCTATAGTGGATGAAGAAGTTCTCAGGGGAGCCTCACAAATGAGATAATTGCTTAGACTAAGTCATATAATATAAACTGGATTTTACTTAAGAGAGGAGGCAAAACAATTCGCTTCAGTATTTATCTACCTCTCTCTCTTGCTCTCTCTATTGTGGGTTAGCTGATAAAATTTGTTTTAGATCTTCTTATTTTTCTTAACTTTTGAAAGATTTTATTATTGGTATAAGGACATAGCTTGGAATTATTTTCTTTCAGCATTATTAAAATATTATTCCATGATATGCTGATTCAGATTTCCATCAGCATATGGAATTTTTGTTAAGAAGTCATGTGTAAGTTTTTCTGTTGCTTTTTTAGAGACAATGCAGTGTTCCCCCTTTAACTACTTTTAAGATTTGTCTTTGTATGTGGTTTTCATCAGTGTTGATATAATTGTCTAAACATGCTTTGTTTGTATTTATCCTGAATGAGCCCAGAAAGCTTCTCAAATCAGTTTTAGAAACATGTCAGTCATTATTGATTGCTTCAAATATTGCATTCTCTCTCCTTTTCTAAAGTCACAGCTAGTAAGAAGTAAAGATTTGATCACCATCAAGAAAACATGGCTTTGTTAGTTATGTATTTAATCTCTGTGCTATAATAACAAGTATTTTAGCTAAAATATAAGATGAGCTTCTCTACTTTTACTGTTGTTCAAAAAAATCAATTACTTACTGCATATAAACAAAGAAACCAAACGCAGTATGGAAACTATGAACTACTGTTCAGAAGGATCATGGAAATATGGAATCTAGAATATGGACCCTCACCACTATGAGCTTTGGTTTTATTACCAATAAGGGGAAGGAAATGTCTTAGTTCAAAATAAGCTGGAAAAGTAGAATTGAGAGCTCAATGATAGAGACATTATATTATACTAAGTGAAAATGTAAAATAATAAAAGAAGAAATTAAAAAAGAAAATAAAACATACTGAAAGAACAAGAGCCATGAACAGAAAACAGATTCAAGAAAAACAATTCTAGAAGTAAAGAATACTGACATTGCAATTTAAAGCTAGGGATATAGTTAAACATCAAGCCTAGATACAGAGAGACAAGAAAAGATTAATTTAATGATATAGAATGCTGCATATATAAGAGAATGTTTAAATGGAGAAAGTCTAATATATGAATTTAAAAGAAGTTTCTGAAAAAGGAACAAAAGATAAAAGACAGCATGAGAAGCTGTTTTTCATACAGTTGGCAAGCTTATTATAAATCAGATAAGACTAATTTTTAAAGTAGAATAATAAGAAAGAGAGGAGTAATAAAAGAGGTATAGAAAAAGAAGAAAACAGAGGAGAAAAGAAAACGAGAGGAGTTTTCCTTAAGACTTACTCAAGGAAATAGAAACTCACTTTAGGTCTGTAGTAATTAAAAGGGTGTGATATTGATGCATGAACAGAAAAATAATAGGGCAGAATAAAGTACGTGGGAAGAGATCCACATATATGACATTAGCATATTAGTGATGTGAAATTATAAACCAGTGAAGAGGTAGACATATTATTCACATGAATAAAAATGCAATTAGATCCTCATCTAGTTCCTGATCATGCACAAAAATTCAGCCCAGTTAAGTTGATGTATAGAATTTTAGGGCGTTTCAAACTGAACTTACATATTTTTTTAATTGATAAAAAAATATATTGTCATTTTTTGCTCTATAAGCATTATTTTAATCTAGTCTGGATAACTTTATTAGTATTTTTTTTTTAGCTTTTTAAAAAAAAATTTATTTTAATTGGAGGCTAATTACTTTACAATATTGTGGCGGTTTTTGCTATACATTCTCATGAATCAGCCACGGGTGTACATGTGTCCCCCATCCTGACCCTCCCCCACCTCCCTCCCCATCCCATCCCTCAGGGTCATCCCAGTGCACCAGCCCTGAGCACCCTATCTCATGCCTCGAACCTGGACTGGAGACCTATTTCACATATGATAATATACATGTTTCAATGCTATTCTCTCAAATCATCCCACCCTTACCTTCTCCCACAGAGTCCAAAAGTCTGTTCTTTACATCTGTGTCTCTTTTGCTGTCTCACATATAGGGTCATCATTACCATCTTTCTAAATTCCATACCTATGCGTTAGTATACTGTATTGGTGTTTTTCTTTTTGACTTACTTCACTCAGTATAATAGGCTTCAGAATGGGAGAAAATAATAGCAAATGAAGCAACTGACAAACAACTAATCTCAAAAATATACAAGCAACTCCTACAGCTCAACTCCAGAAAAATAAATGACCCAATCAAAACATGGGCCAAAGAACTAAATAGACATTTCTCCAAAGAAGACATACAGATGGCTAACAAACACATGAAAAGATGCTCAACATCACTCATTATCAGAGAAATGCAAATCAAAACCACAATGAGGTACCATTTCACGCCAGTCAGAATGGCTGCGATCCAAAAGTCTACAAGCAATAAATGCTGGAGAGGGTGTGGAGAAAAGGGAACCCTCTTACACTGTTGGTGGGAATGCAAACTAGTATAGCCACTATGGAGAACAGTGTGGAGATTCCTTAAAAAACTGGAAATAGAACTGCCTTATGATCCAGCAATCCCACTGCTGGGCATACACACTGAGGAAACCAGAAGGGAAAGAGACACGTGTACCCCAATGTTCATCGCAGCACTGTTTATAATAGCCAGGACATGGAAGCAACCTAGATGCCCATCAGCAGATGAATGGATAAGAAAGCTGTGGTACATATACACAATGGAGTATAACTCAGCCATTAAAAAGAATACATTTGAATCAGTTCTAATGAGATGGATGAAACTGGAACCTATTATACAGAGTGAAGTAAGCCAGAAAGAAAAACACCAATACAGTATACTAACGCATATATATGGAATTTAGAAAGATGGTAACAATAACCCTGTGTACGAGACAGCAAAAGAGACACTGACGTATAGATCAGTCTTATGGACTCTGTGGGAGAGGGAGAGGGTGGGGAGATTTGGGAGAATGGCATTGAAACATGTATAATATCATGTACGAAACAAATCGCCAGTCCAGGTTCGATGTACGATACTGGATGCTTGGGGCTGGTGCACTGGGACGACCCATAGGGAGGGTATGGGGAGGGAGGAGGGAGGAGGGTTCAAGATGGGGAACACAGGTATACCTGTGGCAGATTCATTTCGATATTTGGCAAAACTAATACAATATTGTAAAGTTTAAAAATAAAATAAAATTTAAAAAAAAGTATAATAGGCTCCAGTTTCATTCACCTTATTAGAGCTGATTCAAATGCATTCTTTTTAATAGCTGAGTAATATTCCATTGTGTGTATGTACCACCATATACTATGTTATCCATTCATCTGCTGATGGACATCTAGGTTGCTTCTGTATCCTGGCTATTGTAAACAGTGCTGCGATGAACATTGGGGTACACGTGTCTCTTTCAATTCTGGTTTCCTTGGTGTGTATGCCCAGCAGTGGGATTGCTGGGTCGTATGGCAGTTCTAGTTTGTTTTTTAAGGAATCTCCACACTGTTCTCCATAGTGGCTGTACTAGTTTGCATTCCCACCAACAGTGTAAAAGGGTTCCTTTTTCTCCACACCCTCTCCATCATTAATTGTTTGTAGGCTTTTGGATCACAGCCATTCTGACCGGCATGAGATGGTACCTCATTGTGGCTTTGATTTGCATCTCCCTGATAATGAGTGATGTTGAGCATCTTTTCATGTGTTTGTTAGCCATCTGTATGTCTTCTTTGGAGAAATGTCTGCTTAGTTCTCTGGCCCATTTTTTTATTAGGTTGCTTATTTTTCTGGAGTTGAGCTGCAGGAGTTGCTTGTATATTTTTGAGATTAATTGTCAGTTGTTTCTTTTTTTTTAATTTAATTTTATTTTTAAACTTTACAATATTGTATTAGTTTTGCCAAATATCGAAATGAATCCGCCACAGGTATACCTGTGTTCCCCATCCTGAACCCTCCTCCCTCCTCCCTCCCCATACCCTCCCTCTGGGTCGTCCCAATGCACCAGCCCCAAGCATCCAGTATCGTGCATCGAACCTGGACTGGTGACTCGTTTCGTACATGATATTATACATGTTTCAATGCCATTCTCCCAAATCTCCCCACCCTCTCCCTCTCCCACAGAGTCCTTAAGACTGATCTACACGTCAGTGTCTCTTTTGCTGTCTCGTACACAGGGTTATTGTTACCATCTTTCTAAATTCCATATATATGCGTTAGTATACTGTATTGGTGTTTTTCTTTCTGGCTTACTTCACTCTGTATAATAGGTTCCAGTTTCATCCATCTCATTAGAACTGATTCAAATGTATTCTTTTTAATGGCTGAGTTATACTCCATTGTGTATATGTACCACTGCTTTCTTATCCATTCATCTGCTAATGGGCATCTAGGTTGCTTCCATGTCCTGGCTATTATAAACAGTGCTGCAATGAACATTGGGGTACATGTGTCTTTTTCCCTTCTGGTTTCCTCAGTGTGTATGCCCAGCAGTGGGATTGCTGGATCATAAGGCAGTTCTATTTCCAGTTTTTTAAGCAATCTCCACACTGTTCTCCATAGTGGCTGTACTAGTTTGCATTCCCACCAACAGTGTAAGAGGGATAACTTTAATTCATTTTTCTTAGAAATATATTTTTCTATACATGCTTACTTTTCTTTTTCTTATGAATTCTTTATTAAAAATGCACTTTCTAAAATTATTGAGCTTTAACTATTGAGTAACATTTAATCCACAATTCAATATTTTAAACATCAACTAAGGGTAAGGTACTCTTGCCTGGAAAATCCCATGGACGGAGGGGCCTGGTGGGCTGCAGTTCATGGGGTCGCTAGGAGTCAGACACGACTGAGCGACTTCACTTTCACTTTTCACTTTCATGCATTGGAGAAGGAAATGGCAACCCACTCCAGTACTTGTTCTTGCCTGGAGAATTCCAGGGACGGGGGAGCCTGATGGGCTGCCATCTATGGGGTTGCACAGAGTCGTACAAAACTGAAGTCAATGGCACCCCACTCCAGTACTCTTGCCTGGAAAATCCCATGGACGGAGGAGCCTGGTAGGCTGCAGTCCATGGGGTCACTAAGAGTTGGACACGACTGAGCAACTTCACTTTTACTTTTCATTTTCATGCATTGGAGAAGGCAATGGCAACCCACTCCAGTGTTCTTGCCTGGAGAATCCTAGGGACGGGGCAGCCTGGTGGGCTGCCATTTTTGGGGTCACACAGAGTCGGACACGACTGAAGTGACTTAGCAGCAGCAGCAGCAGCAGCAGCAGCAGTAGCAGCAGTAGTAGTAGTAGTAGTAAGGGTAAGGTACATACATTGATTATGATTACAAAACCCTTAAAGTTTTTCAATAATTCATTGGTTAATACTTTTGTTTCCAAAATTTCCTCTATTCCTTTTACCATCTGTCATTCTAAAAATACATTTTATAAATATATTCTTTAAACATACCATTATATCTTCATATAAATATCTCTATTTCTTCCTCCCTCTCCCTCTCAAAAGATATTCTTCACAGTCTTCTTCTGAGCTTCTATGCTATTTTCAAATGTCATGTGTTTTGTGAACTATTTGTTTTATGGCTGTGAACTCACTCCCCTAAAACTTAGCAGCTTAAAACAACTATCATTTAATTATTACTTAAAATATTACAGGTGAGATATGTGAACAGGGCACGGTGGGTTTGAGCGACCTCAGCTCCGCATGACATCCGCTTGGCAGCACAGGCTATGTGGTTTGCCAGTCCAGTGTGTGATGAAAATGTGGGACTTTGCTTATAAACTAGCAAGGATTCGAGTTGGTGACGGCAGAGCACTAAAAAAAGCACAGGACGTTTCAAGGAATGGGGCCTTCCAAGCAACTGTTCAGGTGGCGCGCCATCCAGCAGCACGCCCCACTACTGAAGCGGAACATCCAACATGGCCTCCGCACTCACAGGCCAGTGGATTAAGTAGAATAGTTGGAAAGACTTAAGTAAAAGCACTCATTTAGGGTCATGTGTTTGGGGCCTGTTCTCACTGTTGGCTGGGTTTCTTGGTTCTCCTCTATGTAGTCTTAGGACTTTTCTCTTTCCACATGGCTTTGCCACATAGGCTGTTACTTTGGTTTAGGCTTCTCATAGCTTGGAAGCTGGATTCCAAGAGAAAGAAAAGTGAAAGCTACCTATCTTAGACCAAGAAGTCGACTGCATTCTATGGGATAAAGCTAGTCATAAGGCCAGCAAAGATTCAAGGAGGCCGTAAACAAGCTTTATCCCTTGATGTGAGAAACAAAATGTGATGTGAAAGAAAAGGAAATGTGGGGACTATCAGGTTAAGCGCATAATGTTAGAGATGAGAGGTACTGTAAAAACAGGAGACAGAAAGCTTGGCATTTGAACCCAGGATTGTTTCATTTCAAAGTTCACACTCTTTCTACTGTTATCCCAAGGATTAGGTTGGATTTTATTCTAAGAATATATCAAAATAAAAGGGCTGGACTTTCCTGGTAGATAAGAATCCACCTGCCCGTACAGAGGATATGGGTTCAAATCCCTGATCCAGAAGATTCCACATGCCGCAGAGCACCAAGCTGGTGAGCCACAACTACTGAAGGCCCTATGCCTAGAGCCTGTATTCCACAACAGAATTCACCGCAGTGAGAAGCCTGAGCACCACGAGGAGGAATAGTCCCAGCTGGCGGCAGTAGGAGAAAGCCCGCATGCAGGAACAAAGATCCAGCACAACCAAAACTAAATGGATAACCTCATAACTACGGGCACTTTTTTTTGTTGTTTGTTTTTGTTTTTTAGAATCGTGGCATACAAGCTACACACACCAAGCTTAGTTATCGTTCACTAAGCCGAAAGTTTAACTGTAATTATAAAAATGCATCCATAACTTAAGAAAGACACGGCATTTTTTCACTAATTTCTGAACTAAAAGTGAGAAAAGTATATTACTTTCATACTATTAAATGATTTCTATAAAACTCAAATGACATAATATTTCTAATTATTTTTATCCTGTTGAATAATATAACTTAGAAAACCATAGCTAAATTAAAAAGAAGGAAAATTGTATAAAAATTTAAGAAATGCAGATAATTTTTAACAATTAACTAATTTTTATTTCCATTACTGAGACTAACCACTCACTATTAATATATTATGAATATTCTTCATTAATTTTTTATCACTGTTGAATACAGTATATTAATTTAAAAAGCTTAGAAACATCTCTATTATTTTATTCATCAGCACCTTCTCCCTACCTTAAATTATAATTTTTCTCTATCATTATATTTGTTTGCAATCTTCTTACTAGTCTGTTACATCGAAGATTTGGCCAAATGTTACTTTCTTCAATAAATATATTACAAAGAAAGGAACTATTTACCTGTACTAGAACTAGAGTAAATTATGGTTTTAGAGTCAAATTATTTGGTAGTAGATAGGATAAAGAATATGAAACAAGGAAACAGCGTTCTCTGAGGTAGAAGAAGAAAACTGAAAGAAATACACTATATTATATTTTCAAAATAATCCTACCAGATTTTCTTATACACTGTTGTTTCTCAAATAATAGCAATACCATAACTTTCTTGTAAAGAGGAAAAAGGAAGGACTTAGCTATAATTTAAAAATGAGTTTAAAGTAATTAGCTTGCTTATTCCAATTTTTGAAAATAAAATATTAGTTGAAGTTAAATCTATGACATAGCCTTCTTGCCTTCAATAATTGTTTCCTTCTTATTTTGGAATGTGCAGTTAAGTAGAATTCACTGAGTTGTTTCTAAGTGAGCATGAAAGAAAGTGAAGTCGCTCAGTCGTGTCTGACTCTTTGCGACCCCATGGACAGCAGCCTACCAGGCTCCACCATCCATGGGATTTTCCAAGCAAGAATACTGGAGTGGGCTGCCATTTCCTTCTCCGGGGGACCTTCCCAACCTAGGGATCAAATCCGGGTCTCCTGCATTGCAGACAGACGCTTTACCGTCTGAGCCACCAGGGAAGCCCAAGTGATCTTGAGAACCTTTTAAAACAGAGTTTCTAACATGGTATGCCATTGTCTCTAATCTTTTTAAAGTATTTTCCAGGTGGCTCAGTGGTAAAGAATCTACCTACAAATGCAGGAGATATAGGAGACTCGGGTTCAATCCCTGGGTTAAGAAGATCCCATGGAGAAAGATATGGCAACCCTCTCCAGTACTTTTGCCAGAGAATCCCATGAACAGAGGAGCCTGACGGGCTATAGTCCATGGTTGCAAAGTCAGACATGACTGAGCACACAAGTATTTTCCACCACTACTCTTAATAAGCATATAGGCTATCTTTCAGTAAAGCTCTGTGAAAATAATACCTTACAGAGCAATTCTATTTATAAAAGAGAGAGTATTCAGATTTTCCTGTGTAATATTAGTAAGATATGCTATGTGTCAGAGAAGGCAATGACACCCCACTCCAGTACTCTTGCCTGGAAAATCCCACGGATGGAGGAGCGTGGTAGGCTCCATTCCGTGGGGTCGCTAAGAGTCGGGCATGACTGAGCGACTTCACTATCACTTTTCACTTTCATGCATTGGAGAAGGAAATGGCAACCCACTCCAGTATTCTTGCCTGGAGAATCCTAGGGACAGAGGAGCCTGGTGGGCTGCCGTCTATGGGGTCTCACAGAGTAGGACACGACTGAAGCGACTTAGCAGCAGCAGCAGCAGCATGCTATGTTTCCCTAAAACATATCCTGTATGTTTTCCAAGGGGAATCATACTCTGTCATAATAACCATTGTATTAAAAGTTCATTATGTAGCAATATCCTAAAGCAACTGTGAATGAGACGTATCATTACATAAAAATTACTTCTCAATTTTGATATCTAGGCTTTATATTCCATATAGCAGATTTCTTGAGTTTTTGTATTGTATAAATTTGTACACATATGAATCCATGTGACAGAAAATTGTTTAATGTCTTCTTTTCTCCTTTGAAAACTTATTTTTCCATGGCTAAAATGTAATAGGCAACACTTTAATGGTTTTAACTTCCCAATACATTCTTGCTGGCTTTAAAAAATTATTTGTGAATATCCAAAAAAAAAATCACAATTATTTCTAGATGATCTTTAGGAAGTTTGCATAACAGAATATTGAGTAGAATTTTCCTGTCATCCTGTTGTTCTCTAGCTTTAAACTGGAGGTATAAAATGTAGTGTACATTCTAAAATGATTCTCCTACAGCTAGCTGGTCCAGTCCTGGTTAACTCTGAAGCAAAGCAAGGCCCTGTTAACAATCCAGATAGAAAGAGACTATCTGGAAGAGGACTGGGACCCAGAAAAGCAGAATTGTAGTCCTCAGCCTCCTGGGAGTGCACTGTTTACAGAGAAATGTTCTTTCCATTTCACTGGGAGGGTGGGGCACACTTTCTCCTGTTAAGTGGGACTATCTCCCACAGGCACTGCTGCTGCTAAGTCGCTTCAGTAGTGTCCGACTCTGTGCCACCCCATAGACAGCAGCCCATCAGGCTCCTCTGTCCCTGGGATTCTCGAGGCAAGAACACTGGAGTGGGTTGCCATTTCCTTCTCCAACACATGAAAGTAGAAAGTGAAAGGGAAGTCGCTCAGTCGTGTCCGACTCTTAGCGACCCCATGGACTGCAGCCCACCAGGCTCCTCCATCCATGGGAGTTTCCAGGCAAGAGTACTGGAATGGGTTGCCAGTGCCTTCTCCAAGGCACAGTTACTCTTAACTGTCTGGGAAGTTGGTAGGTACTACAGAGCTTCAAGGCTATTCATGAAGCCTCAAGGCTATCTGCTGTTCCCAGAATCATCCAAATTAAGCCCTTGTTTGGAGTAGGAAAGGTGATGCATTAGCACTTTTCACTACTTGGGTTCCTAGCATCAGTTTTACCAATTATTTTTTTTTTTTTGGCTGCACCATGCATCTTTTGGTATGATCATGGATCACTGTGGATCAAGCCTGGGTCCTGACCGTGAAGACCTTGAGTCCTAACTACTGGTTGTTGTTCGATTGCTAAATCCTGTGCAACTCTTCGTAATCCAATGGATCGCAGCACCTCAGGCTTCCCTGTCCTTCACCATCCCTGAGAGTTTGCTCAAACTCATGTCCATTGAGTCCATGATGCCAGCCAACCATCTCATCCTCTGAATGAGGATCAACTACTGAACTGCCAGGGAATTCCCAGCAATTGCTTTTAATCTGTAAAACCTAGCTTTAGATATTCCAAGTGAAACTTTTCTCTCTCAACAAAGACTCTCACTTGAAAATCAAAAGCATTTTTGCTTTCAAGATACTGTTTGCAAGATGAACTTTAAAGAGTCAACATGTACACACCTATATATATTAATGCATGGCCGAGAACAGAAGAAATAATGCGACCAGAGGAATGGGTACAAGCAACCGTGTAAAAACAGTATCTTATTTAATGCCCCAGACTGTTATCCAGAGCTGGTACAACTGATTCATAGAGCTGCAGAACATAACCAAGACTGATATCCAATTGTTTTGACATCAACTCGTGTATTTTTTTTTCTTTTTCTATGTTACTACATTACTTCACTCTCACATGATCTCAGATGTTTTATTTTAGACTTGTCAAGACCAATTCTATAATAATGATGGTTATTACTCATATTTACAACTAGAATTATTGCATTAGTTTAACATTTAAATGTTCTTATCAAGAAAATAAAAATAGTACTACCATATTAACAAAAATCAATTATTAAAATTGAAAGCTAAAGAAGTAGTCCACTCAGTACAGTTGAAAGTCTGAAGACTGTCAGTAAACAAAATAAATAAATGGGAAAATTGGTTCCTCTCATGAATAAAACTAACAATATGTACCAGAAATAGTTAATATTCATAAAGTACTTTTGACCAGGACCAGGCTAATAGAAACTAATTTTATAACTAATACAAAATAAAATATTTTGAAAAAGAACACAAAACTGTAAAAGTTGCATTAAGACTTTTATTCTCAAGTAAATATTTAAACATTGTTTTACTTTAAATATTTACAATAAAAATGAAATTATTTTGCTATGTTATTTGAAATAATACATTATAATACTCTTGGCTTACTAAAATTGCAGTCTGCTTTTGCTTTTAAATATTATTTGAAGTAGATAATGAGACAAAATTTTTTCAATTATCCAAGTGAAAATTCAAGCATTATACCAGCAGACACACACAAAACCCCCCAGATTCTCACATGATATACTTTGCTTGAAGAAGAAGTTTTAAATGTTAGTATCATAAAAACACATTATACTTTGCCTAAAGGCATCTAAGCGATTTCTGATGTTTGGGCATGCTTTTTCTAAATATCTGTTAGTAGACTTTCATATTCATTTTAATGTCAAATTGGATTTCGTGATACCGAGTGGGCAACTGAAGTTTTTAAGCTTATAAATTATACCTATTTTTACATTTTATTTCATTCTTTTATATTTAATTTGTGTGTTCTTTCTGTTTCCAATAACTGTAAAATCTATTTTAAAATGATAAAAAAGTCTTCAACTGCTTCCCCAAATTTAATGAATTCGAAACTCATATTGGTTAAAACCCTTTTATCTTTAATGATAGTTATATTCAAATAAAGTCCAATTTAAATAAAGATAACTCTTTCTTGCTTCTTAAAAAGTATTAGTTAAAATGTGTTAAATATCTTCAATTTAACCAACCAGATTTGCTAATCATCCTTCTTTATACTGCTCTGTTCTCTAGAAGAATGACCCACTGGGACTGCATCTGATCGCTCCATTGCCTTCAGATTCGCTAGTGCAATCGAGCGATGGGAAACACCAGCAGGAGATGGGAATGTGGGAGGAGAGTGATGTCAGCACAGTGATACCCCCTGTTCCCTTCCTGACTAGTCACATTTGGCTGTGCCCCTTACCTGAAAGTCACAACTTCTCCATATAGTTATCCTTTCTGGATTCTAGTAACCATTCCTTCGTCTTCCTCTTGCCTCTGTATGTCTAGGTGTGGCAATGGCTTCCTAAAGTATTACTCTATGAGGGTAACTATATTTCTTAAATTTTGCCCACACCTTTAAAAACAGTCTTTTAAGTAAACTCTTCTCAAATAACCTAGCTTGAATGACCTATTTATTCCCGTCCAGGATTCTGACTAATACATACAAGTTCTCATAGAACTTTCTGAAATATCTGTATAGGTTAATGCTCTTGGTACTCATGAAATGTTAAAAGTTTTTATACATAAACTCAAAGGTCAGCTTGCTGCTAATGCATCATAGTAGCATATAATCTAAATTGCCAATAACTATGCAGTTCTCTTTGAATATCTCATCAGCCCCTATTGTATTATCTAGAGTCTATGCTTTTCAGTAATAACTAGAGTGTTGTTTACTGTTTACCTTCCCTCATGAACTTCTTAATCTTACCCTTTTCTGAAATTCCTTTAACATTGGCCTCACTCCCATTGCTTTGTTTCCAACAGCTGAAATTAAATATTAACTTAAAATAACTAAAAGAGTGGTGTTTCCTATACAAATATAACTCTAAGAATGTAGATTTAATAGATTCATAGAGGTTCCTACATCACTCTAATTTTCTATGTACTATTAAAAATTATGAAAATATACATTGCAGGCTGTAAAGGTAACTAGACAAAAGCAGTGGCTGCAAGATCTAGATTTTCCATTATATTATGTGGTTTGCTGTTCTCAGGATTCAAGAGAATTGAAACCCAAATAATGCAGAATTTAGGATACTCAAAAATGCTAAAGAGTCATGACCCCAAACTTACTGAGCTATAAGACCCCATAAATGGTACCTTCTCTCGATAAAATAATCACCTCACTCTAAAGTTTATATTAATATTTATCACTCAGATAGCACAAAATATTAAATTTGATTAAAAAAAGAAACCCAAGTCCCTTAATTGATCCCCCTACTTAAAATTTTACACAGTTTCAATACCTTACCTAAATGGTCCCTGGAGTGCATTTTCTAAAACAAAAGTAGTATAAGACTCTGAGTAGCTCTCATCACAAAGATTTACAAGGTAAAGGACTGTCACTGAATACTTACTAACCCACTAATCTTTTTGAACTTCCTAGTGTTTATCTTTCGATTTCAAGTTTCTCAGCCTACAATCATGCCATTCTCTCTGCCAAGAATACCTTTTTCCATCTTGCCTGCCTGCTATACACCCAATCACCTTTAAAAACTCAGCTCACTTTGTGACAATGTACCTGATTTCTAAATTGTTAGCACATCCTGCTCCCAATAGTTAAGGAATGTATTTCTATGTTAGTGCCTAACTTGCATTTATTTATTACATGAGTTCCCCTCTATTAGACTGTGAGTTCCTTAAATACAAAGACTGTGCTTATTCATTGTCATTTCTCCTGCACCAGCTCAGTGACTGACATTGGAGATGCTCAGTTCTGAATGCTGCATGAATGATGATGCAACTCCTGGAGCAGGCCTGTCCTCCATTATTCCTGCTTCCTAGCAGTACACTTACAGCAGTTCTTTGAACAGATAGTATTTTAAGATTCAAACCAAACTCAGTCAAATGGTAATATTAGATGAGGTGGAAGAAACACACTTCCTTACAAAGAAAGTGTAAAAGAATTCTTACAAAAGAATCCCAATTAATAATTACAAAAAATGTGAAAAAAAAAAAGTGTATAACACTTCTACACACTACACACTAAGCACTTCTACACACTAAGAGTGCTAAGTGTGTAGCACTCTTAGAGCACTACAGTACTAATTGCTGCAGGCAAGATTCATCAGTGCATGTTAAAATTATTGGCCAGAAGTTTAAGGAGAAATAGGATATTTACATAATATCCAAATTATTGTTGTTCAGTCCCTAAGTTGTGTCTAATTCTTTGCAAGTGACCCCATGGACTGCAGCACTGCAGACCTCCCTGTCTGTCACTATCTCCCAGAGTTTGCCCAAGTTCATGTCCATTGAGTTGATGCCACTCAACCATCTCATCCTCTGTCTTCCCTTTCTCCTCCTGCCTTCAGTCTTTCTCAGCATCAGGGTCTTTTCCAATGAGTTGGTTGTTTGCATCAGGTGGCCAAAGTATTGGAGCTTCAGATTTAGCATCAATCCTTCCAATGAATATTCAGGGTTGATTTCCTTTAGGATTGACTGGTTGGATCTCCTTACAGTCCAAGAGACTCTTAGAGTCTTCTCCAGCACCACAATTAGAAAACGTAAATTCTTTTCTGCTCAAAGTATCTCCTCCCAAATAATAATTAATTACAAACATAAAAAGAGTAACTTTACAGCAGAGAAATCTGGTGGACACTACCTTAACCACGTTTACATAACCAGTGTGAGTTCATGTCAATATCATGTACCTTCTTGATGATACAATGATGACACTTCTGTGGTATCTTCCCAATTACTCATCACCCCAGTCTAACTATGAGGAAACAGCAGACAAACTTGATTTGAGGGACAATCTACAAAATATTCACCTATTACTTTTCAAAATAATTAAGGTCATGAAAGACACAGAAAGAGCAAGCAACTGTCAGAGATCAGGGGAGACTAGGAGATATAAATGCTGTATGGAAATCTGGGACAGAAAAGGCACATTGGTAGAAAAACTGGCAATATCTGAATAAATGCAATTGATCACTTAAAAGATTAAAATAAATATACAACTGGAACTTGACACCTCTTGACCACCAGTTTAAACTTCCAGTTACAAAATAAATAAGTACTGGGAATACAATGTACAGTATAATTTACTGTAGTTAATAATACTGTATTGTATATACTAAAGTTGCTACAAGAGCAGATCTTAAAAAATTGTAACTGTGTTAGTGATGAATGTTAACAAGACTTACTGTTGTGATCATTTAAAAATACATAGCTGATTCACTTCATTGTACAACAGAAACTAACAAAATATTATAAAGCAATTATATTTCAGTAAAAAATAAATTCAGAAAGTTCTAATGAAAAAGAATATATATCTGTATAAAATCATTTTGTAAATTTAGAATTAACTGATGAATAACATATCTAAAAATATGTTTAACTTTGTAAATAAATTTCTATTTTAATTGAGGTATACTTGAGTATAGCATTTTCTGCATTCCAGTCCCCTATAATGAAAAGAACATCTTTTTTGGGTGTTAGTCCTAAAAGGTCTTGTAGGTCTTCATAGAACAGTTCAACTTCAGCTTCTTCAGCGCTGGTTGGGGCATAGGCTTGGATTACATGATATTGAATGGTTTGCCTTGGAAACAAACAGAGATCATTCTGTCGTTTTTGAGACTGCATCCAAGTACTGCATTTTAGACTCTTTTGTTGACTATGATGGCTACTCCATTTCTCCTAGGGATTCCTGCCCACAGTAGTAGATATAACGGTCATCTCAGTTAAATTCACCCATTCCAGTCCATTTTAGTTCGCTGATTTCTAGAATGTCAACGTTCATTCCTGCCATCTTCTGTTTGACCACTTCCAATTTGCCTTGATTCATGGACCTGACACTCCAGTTTCCTATGCAATATTGCTCTTTGTAGCATCAGCCCTTGCTTCTATCACCAGTCACATCTACAACTGGGTATTGTTTTTGCTTTGGCTCCATCTTTTCATTCTTTCTGGAGTTATTTCAACACTGATCTCCAGTAGCATATTGGGCACCTACCGACCCAGGGAGTTCCTCTTTCAGTATCCTATCATTTTGCCTTTTCATACTGTTCATGGGGTTCTCAAGGCAAGAATACTGAAGTGGTTTGCCATTCCCTTCTCCAGTGGACCACATTCTGTCAGATCTCTCCACCATTTCTGCTTTATTGACTATGCCAAAGCCTTTGACTGTGTGGATGACAATAAGCTGTGGAAAAATCTGAAAGAGATGGAAATACCAGACTACCTGACCTGTGTCTTGAGAAACCTATATGCAGGTCAGGAAGCAACAGTTAGAACTGGACATGGAACAACAGACTGGTTCCAAATAGGAAAAGGAGTACGTCAAGCCTGTATATTGTCACCCTGCTTATTTAACTTATAAGCAGAGTACATTATGAGAAACGCTGGGCTGGAAGAAGCATAAACTGAAATCAGGATTGCCGGGAGAAATATCAATAACCTCAGATATGCAGGTGACACCACCCTCATGGCAGAAAGTGAAGAAGAACTAAAGAGTCTCTTGATAAAGTGAAAGAGGAGAGTGAAAAAGTTGGCTTAAAACTCAACATTCAGAAAACGAAGATCATGGCATCTGGGCCCATCACTTCATGGGAAATAGATGGGGAAACAATGGAAACAGTGACAGACTTTAATTTTTGGGGTCCAAAATCACTGCAAATGGTGATTGCAGCCATGAAATTAAAAGATGCTTACTCCTTAGAAGGAAAGTTGTGACCAACCTAGACAGCATATTAAAAAGCAGAGACATTACTTTTTCAACAAAGGTCCATCTAGTCAAGGATATGGTTTTTCCAGTAGTCATGTATAGATATGAGAGTTGACTATAAAGAAGTGAGTGCTGAAGAATTGATGCTTTTGAACTGTGGTGTTGGAGAATACTCTTGACAGTCCCTTGAACTGCAAGGGGATCCAACCAGTCCATCCTAAAGCACATCAGCCCTGAGTATTCATTGGAAGAACTGATGTTGAGGCTGAAACTCCAATACTTTGGCCACCTGATGTGAAGAACTGACTCATTTGAAAAGACCTTGATGCTGAGAAAGTTTGAGGGCAGGAGGAGAAGGGGACGACAGAGGATGAGATGGTTGGATGGCACCACTGACCCAATGGAGATGGGTTTAAGTAAACTCCGGGAGCTGATAATAGACAGGGAAGCCTGGCGTGCTGGGATCCATGGGGTGCAAAGTGTTGAACATGACTGAGCAATGAACTGATTGAACTGATCCTTATAGCTTATTTTTTTTTTTACATAATAGTTTATAGCTCTTAACCATAAAATTTATTTCTTGACAAAAATGTCAGAAATATCTCTTACTTCCTCAAAGAAAACTGTACCGTTATAGTCTGTTTTTCCAGCCAAGGTAACTATTTTCCTTTTATTCTGGCCCATATTGATTCAGTTTCAAGAGAAACTCACATAAACATATCAAAGTTTGAATAACTGTACATGTTTCCATATACCACTACCATATATTTTATATTTTCTTGCCAGACTATGGGCTTCCCTGGTGGCTCAGTTGGTAAAGAATCCACCTGTAATGCGGGAGACCTGGGTTTGATCCCTGTGTTTGGAAGATCCCCTGGAGGTAGACTATGCTAAATGCATACATTTATGAACTCTAATAATTTTGACAATTATGTTTCAGAAGTGAGGAATCTAATTTAAAGCAAGAGAAGTTCCAAGATTCCATAGCCAATGTGGCATCACACATATTTGAACTCATGACTATTACTTCAAAGTTCATGCTTTAAAACTCTATGCTATGCTTTTTCCTTCAAAAATCAGCAGCCTCAAAATTTACAGTTATAAGCAATATTGAAACTTAATTTGGTAAATAGAGTTGAACCTGCGAAAGCTCCCTTCAAATTTTAAACACTCTCTCATGAGGTTAAATTAATTCTACCTTTCACTTACACTTCACTAATTCTTCCCTAAGCCCATGGTAGAGTGCACAGAATTTTCAATAAAAACAATTTCATTTCCTTAAGTATTTTATTATCTTCTTAACTTTTATAATGTATAGATTTTCACACAGAACATTGTATTTATAGATAGTGGTGTTCATCTTAAAGTCTTTAGCAATTTATTTTGTGGAAAATAGATGATCCTTACCTACACTATCAGTATATGTGAAATATGTGTGATTTTGAAATTGCTTCTGGAGAGCTTCATTTTTGAAAGTGAACAATGGGCTTGCACAATTACACCACTGAAAACCATCCAATTTCCACTAAACTGATAGCACTTTATCTGTGTGTGTTCTCAGGCTGCCAGGCTAGAGAGATTGTTGACATGGAATCAACATGACAAATCTGTGTTCTAGCAATTCATACCATAGATTGCCTTTTGCAGAAGAGCCATGGTTAATATTATTTTATCCCTGTAATGAAAAAGAGACTCAGTGTTTTGTTGTTAGATTGTGATAGGAGCCAATGTCCCTTTGCATTTTAAAGGATGATGACATTTCCCCAAATCACATTTTGTCAAGATCAAGTGTTTAGGTGCCGTCACTTGCGTTACATTTTTGTCAGGCCCTGCTCACCCAGTCTGGGTAAATTCTGATATAAAACTTTGAAAGTCATTTAAGAAATTAGCATTCTCATGAAAGAACACAAATCATAATTTTCAAATAAAAGGTTTTCTTGTGCCCAAAATCACTTTTAGACAGTCTAGAATGTATTATTTGTTTCCAACCTAATTAAAAGAAAAATAACCTAATTCTTTTTGCAGTAAGATTTGTTTGTTATATTTCTTGTATTTTAAGTATGTGAGTCTTCAAGTGGACAAAATATCTTCTGAATTCTGCAGCTTTTCGTGAAAATAAAGCTACTTTGAGCAAACTTTTCTGGCCTACAAATGCTGAGGCAGGAGAGCATATCTCAAGAGACCAGCCCTGGTCATTAGGCCAAGCCTCTCCATAAAGCTGCTACAAGTTTTTCTGTTTTGATCATGACCGGCTTCCTCATAAGGCACTCACTACAGTCTCGGGTGCATGTGAACTGGAACTAGAAGTGGAAACCTGACCTGGATCAAGATCTTTGTTTTCCCTCTTTTCTACTGTAAAGTCGGGCTGTGACAATCCCAGTTGTTGTTTGTGTTCTGTAGTTATTGTACAATAAAAGTCTTTTCATTCTCAGCAGAAAACTAGGACCCAACAAGTGGCAGTTTTATGGGCTAATGGGCTGGAAGGTATGATATGAATGGGTGCAGAAGTCCACTCTTTTCAAGATAGAAATGCATCTTCTGTTTCAGGATCAGAAGGAAAAATTGAATAATGAAGTGATTCGAGTAGGCTAATATATAAGTTTAACACAATTCTAACAGAAGAGTTTAGTGATCAAAGGTAGGAAAGAAGAAGATATGATAAGGAAACTTAACAGAATTATTCCAAAGTTCACTTGGAAAAATAAAGGAGAGAATAATGATGAAACTTTTGAAGAAGAAATAGTTAAGGGAACTTACTGAACACATATTTTAAACAATTATAGGCTGAGGCAATTAATAATGTTTTATTGCAGGAATACACTGAAAGATAAATGGCAAAGGACTGCTGCTAGCCCATATGGTAGTTTTGTGTAAATTAGAAAAACACCGAGAACTCTTCCAAGGAAGCTCTGCAGGTGTTTAGCTAAGAGCGGAGGATGTCTTTATAGTTAGAAAAGATTCCCCTTTCTACAGACTAATAGATGAGCTCCACTGACATGGCTGGAAAGGAACCCTGGTTGGATTTCAGTCTGTATAACACCTTTTTTTTGGTGGGAGTTGGAAGGAGTCTTACTGCATTCTCTTTACTGTTTTATCACACCTGGATGTTCATAAACAGATCCTATTTTATATCTAAATTAATATATGGTAAGGTCAGGAAGCAACAGTTAGAACTGGGCATGGAACAACAGACTGGTTCCAAATAGGAAAAGGAGTACGTCAAGGCTGTATATTGTCACCCTGCTTATTTAACTTATATGCAGAGTACATTATGAGAAACACTGGGCTGGAAGAAGCACAAGCTGGAATCAAGATTGCTGGGAGAAATATCAATAACCTCAGATATGCAGATGACACCACCCTTATGGCAGAGTGAAGAGGAACTAAAAAGCCTCTTGATGAAAGTGAAAGTGGAGAGTGAAAAAGTTGGCTTAAAGCTCAACATTCAGAAAACGAAGATCATGGCATCTGGTCCCATCACTTCATGGGAAATAGATGGGGAAACAATGGATCAAAAGTGTGACAAACTTTATTTTTTTGGGCTCCAAAATCACTTCAGATGGTGACTGCAGCCATGAAATTATTCCTTGGAAGGAAAGTTATGTCCAACCTAGGTAGCATATTCAAAAGCAGAGACATTACTTTGCCAACAAAGGTCCGTCTACTCCAGGCTATGTTTTTTCCTGTGGTCATGTATGGATGTGAGAGTTGGACTGTGAAGAAGGCTGAGCGCCGAAGAATTGATGCTTTTGAACTGTGGTGTTGGAGAAGACTCTTGAGAGTCCCTTGGACTGCAAGGAGATCCAACCAGTCCGTTCTGAAGGAGATGAGCCCTGGGATTTCTTTGGAAGGAATGATGCTAAAGCTGAAATTCCAGTACTTTGGCCACCTCATGAGAAGTTGACTCATTGGAAAAGACTCTGATGCTGGGAGGGATTGGGGGCAAGAGGAGAAGGGGACGACAGAGGATGAGATGGCTGGATGGCATCACTGACTCTATGGACATGAGTCTGAGTGAACTCCGAGAGTTGATGATGGACTGGGCGGCCTGGCGTGCTGCGATTCATGGGGTCACAAAGAGTCGACACGACTGAGCGACTGAACTGAACTGAACTGAAGGATTACTTTGGGCTTCCCTTGTAGCTCAGTTGGGAAAGAATCTCCTGCAATGCAGGAGTTCAATTCCTGGGTCAGGAAGACCACTTGGAGAAGGAAATGGCAACCCACTCCAGTAATCTTGCTGGAAAATCTCATCGACAGAGGAGCCGGGCAGGCTACAGTCCACGGGGTTGCAAGAGTCAGACATGGCTTAGCGAATAAACCACGAAGGATTACTTCTAAGATCACTGGGAAAAGAATGGATCATTCAGTAAATGGTATGTTCCTATGATGCATGTGAAGACTTTTCAAATGGAAATCTGAATATTTGCTGTAAGTAGAATTAGGCACATTCTAATGGTGGTGTCCTGCCAGAGCCTCTGCAGCCCATCTCC
The DNA here is from genome assembly GCF_027580195.1 of Bos mutus. Classification (NCBI taxonomy): domain Eukaryota; kingdom Metazoa; phylum Chordata; class Mammalia; order Artiodactyla; family Bovidae; genus Bos; species Bos mutus. Next base: position 127,953,028 of record NC_091618.1, read on the forward strand.
TTGCTATCCTGCATCTTCAGTTCCTGGAGCATGCTATAGATCTGATTTTAAATCTTGTTCTATTTCATTTTAATGTTTTTAAAAACTTGGTTCTGACATCTTTGAGATTTTTGTACTTCTAAGATATTTCATAAAGCACTTTGTATCAAAAGTCAGGTTATAAAAATTAGAGAGCAATAGCATGTTTAGAGATCTTAAACATTGGGAGGTAATATAAAGACGAGTAATCTTTAACTCTGTATGTAATGATTCGAAAAAGACAGTTATGGGGATTCATGCATTCCCATTCATTCATCCATGATAGATGTACTTTATGGTTATAATTTTTTCTGTTTTTGGTGACTTCCAAGTCTCATGGAAAGGGAGTATAGAACTCTAAAGAGAAGACTAAGAAATGCCTTCAAGAAATTATTTAAGTGGCTAATTCAGGAGGAGGCTGGTGTAGTAGATAATCCCTATTCAGAAGGAAGATATCTCTGAGAACCTGGGAATTATATAAAAGTCCAACTATGTAAAAAATTCCAGGCTACTTTCAACATTGAGTAAGGTAAGAAAAGGTTTAGAAGAACTTCTCTTTAAAGATATCAGAGGCAAATGAATAAGAAATAAGTACACGCTATGAAATTTTCCATTAATTTAAATGATGGAGCTTATGTTTGAGTTCTGCAGCCTTATTTATTCTTATGACCTACTCTTTCAAGTGGAGCCAGAGTATTGAAGACTAAACTAGTGTTTCTCAAAGTGAGGGCCATAGATCCCAGTGATTTGTTGGTGTGTCCTTGGGAGCCTAGAGTTATGTATTTAATTTTAAAATATTGTGTTAAAAGAATATACCTGCTGCTGCTGCTAAGTTACTTCAGTCGTGTCTGACTCTTGTATGACCCCATAGATGGCAGCCCAGCATTATACAAGCATGGATTTGGTCATCTGGTCAATTTCATTATTCCTAAGTATCAATGCTGTGGGCTATCATTTGATTTATTCTTATAATCATTTTAATATTAATTGATCACCTATATGGCATCGTTTATTTTTTAGTAGTTGTTTGAAAATTAATTGTTTAAACGTTATTTACAGAAAAAGCAACCAGCATTGTCCTATGATTAATGTTTTAAATGTAATTATTTTACTGCTTGATTGTTATGATATAAAGTGGAAGAGATAGTTGAAAGAAGACTCTGCCTATGAACTATTAGTGCCTGGTTGCTGGTCCTAGCTTTAGTACCTCCTAATAACGAGATTTGGGGAAAATCAGTTAAGATTCTTGGACTTCAGTTGCTTGTATTTAAAGTAAGGGGAGTTTGACTGGACCTGGGTAATCTATAAACTCAGGTTTTTTTTTTTTTTTTTTTTAATGATTGTGATGTATCTTTTCTAGTGGAAAAAAACATTAGGGAGAAGAATACTGATAAAGTTAAGGTCTTTGGGGGAAATTTCTAGTACCACCTTCTCCTAGTTATAGTCAAATCTAGTGGGATACAAGAACCAAATATTTATTGAGTACCTTCTCTGTGCCTGACACTAGTCTAATTCCTGTAAATGTGACTGTGACTCTGCGAATTCTATTATATAATTCCTTTTGGCAGCTGTGATTGCGACCGGTGTCCTAGGGCACAGAATGAGTTAAGCATGGAATCTGGAAAGGAATATGACTAGTTTGATTCTAAGCCCTGGATTCCACTGTAATACAGTATATTTGTTAGTCCTGCAAAAAATTCCTTTTTGTTTCCCCTTTCTCCATCTGTTTCCACGTTCAAATTAAAAAAAAAAAAAAAAGTAAACTAAATTCTTAGTGGCGTCCCCCAAAACTTTGGTAAATGTCCTCTCATCCTCAAAGAATCGCTTAAACGTGTTAGTGAAAATGGTTTGTTGTGTTTTCCCTTGAACCCCATATAGAAGTCTTGAATTTTGGAGATTAATATCTGAATGGAGAAAATGAGCATGATCTATCTAGTGTTGGAGGCAGTATTTTTTCTTTTTTTTTTTTCTGCTTTTTTTAAGGCATGAAGAAGTGCAGAGATTCAGTCTGTTTTTAAAAACTGAGAAAAAAATGAAAAAAAGTGTTGAGGTGCGGTCAGAGTCAGAGCAACAACTGTGTCAATGCTTTCCTGATAAATGCTGCAATGGTCTACTCGTATGTGTGCTTTTTTGACTTTTTTTTTTTTTTTTTTTTTAACCTCCCTCTCTCCTTGCTAAGCAGCAAAAGTGTTTTAAAATTGTATTCGGAAACACAGAGAGATAAGGGAAGGTTAATAGTCGCGATCCTGTTCTTCAGGGAGGAGGTTCAAAAGGAAACGCGGCGGGGGGACGAGGAGCGGGGTGGGTGGAACTGTGTTTTGGCTTCTGTGCCAACTAAGAACCGGGTTAGGTAAGGCCTAGCCTTCTCCACATTCCTCTCCCCCTTGGGTCCTTCGTGCAGATGCCACAGCACCCAGTGGGCCCATAGGAGACAAGCATCAGAGACTGAAGAAAGTCAGCAAGCTGGAACACAGGCGTCCCGTTTGGAAGTGTCCAAGGAGACCGCCCCAAGTGCGCCAGCCGCGTCTGGGAGACTTTCCTTCTGGCCGAGAGGGGGAGCCCCGCGTTCCCAGCCGGGAGCGACCCGGAGTCCCGAGCCTCGAGCCCCAGCCGCCAGCCCGCGCCAGTAACGGCTTCAGCCGATTAGGAAGAGGAGGGAGGGGGCCGCGAGCACGTCGAGGGAGGGGACAGGAGCCGGAGGGTCCCGAGGCCAGCTCGCCGTTGACGTAGAGAAACTTTCCCTCTCGGCCGCGGAGACGGCGCCCCGGCTGCGCCGGAGCGGAGATCGCCCGGCCCCGAGGACGCCCGCGGCTCTCCACGCCCCTGCCCGGAGCCTGACCCGACTGTATCCGTCAGGAAGGTACGGAGAGACCGCGGTTTCATCTGAGGGCTTCCCGGGTAGCCGCGCGTCCCGCCAGGTAGCAGACAGTCTCTTTTAAACTGACACCAAGAGAGGCGGCGGGCGGTGGTCAGCCGCGGCCGGGTGGCGGGGAAGGAAGGGCTAACGCGGCGCTGCGTGCCGCCGCGGGGCAGGTTGCAAAAATTAGGACGGTGAAAAGCTCAGGGAGTCTTTCAGCAAGAAAGGCGGCTGAGACCTGTTGACGAGTGCCGTGGCAGTGCTGCCGGGATGATGACGGAGAGCCTCCGAGGTCGGGGACGCCGCGGTCTCCCGACTCCTGGAGCCCTTTGTGGTAACTTTGGTCCCGGGGGGCCGGGACCGGTGGGCAGGAGCTGGCGGGACGCCGGCAGATCCGAACGGCGGAGAGTGTGCGGACCAGACGGGGCTGAGCAGGCAAGTCATCGCCGGGTCACCGCGAGGCGACCCAGGAGCGAAACTTCTTCCAGCGTAACCTCCCTTTTGTTGGCTCCGGCAGAGTGTGTGGACATGGGGGTGGGGAGGCGCGAAGCTCCGAGGCCGGGCCGCCGATTCTTTAAAGCCCAGGGCTGGGAGGGCCCAAACTCAGGGGCGGCGCCCGCACGGTTACCCTTTGACTGGGTGGGTCAAGTAGTTCCTTCAGGCAGGCTCTACCTTAGAGCGGCGCGCGGCGCTGCGGGTTGATGAAACCCTGGGCTCTCGGTTCCCGCGCCGAGCTCGCTCGCTGGGGTTCACCACCTCGGGGGCTGGCTCCCTGCACTCATCAGGACCCAGCACAATCGGTTCTTCCCTGTGGCTCCTGGGGCCGCAGCTCAGAGTTCCCTGTGTGCGGGAGGGAACTCTGGGCAGGCTGGGTTTCTTGGAATGTGTTTACGATGTTGAATGGAACTTGAACAGGAAGCTGGAAGCCGCAGCTGGAACTAGCCTGCCAGGGTAGAGTAAGGGAGACGTAGCTGGTGTTGGGCTTGGCGGGTGCACTTAGTACCTTGGGCAAACCCGGAGTAAGTGCGGGATGTCAGTCAAGGTATCTCTTCCTGTGTCCTCAGTTTTCCCCAACTGCTCCGGCTTTACTTTCACTGGCAATCAAATTTACATGCACTGTTTCAGTCTGCAAGTTTGACAAAGAGTAATGCAATTAGGAAGGGTTTAATAAATTTATTTTTGGACTCTTTTTTTTTTTTTTAAATCTTGCATCAGCACTTGAGAATAAAAGTTTTTGGAGAGTTTCCAGTTGTGACTCCCCTTGTTAATTTCTGGGACTACAAGGAGACCCTGATAGGGATGATTTTGTCTTTGATGCCAAATGGGTAATAAGTTGCTAAAAGGAGGGCAGTAATGAGATAGACTGAATGTGAGGAGGTAGGAAACTCAAACAAGGAGTTGGACATTTTTCAGATTTGCAAATCGCCCCCCTTTCTGCCATTCTTTCCCTCCCTCCCCGATATAAACAAGTAGCCTTGCTAGAAAACCCAGTTGGGAGAGTGCAGTCGCTGGCGACTACAAGCCTCGCTGGAAACAGCAGACAGGCTAAGGTACTGCCCCATTGGATAACTAAAAGGTCTGCTTGAGCTGTCCAGGAGTATTTTCCAAGTTTTCACGACTGACAAGGAAAGAAGAGAGGAAGCTGGCAGGCAGCCAAACTAGACTGAGCTCAGTAGCCAGGCATAAAAGGGATTGGGGAAGTTGCAGGGGATGATTGGAAAGGAGCTGTTGGTTGTACTTGAGTTTAAACAAGGGGTTTCTTTTGCAGTGAGAACTTTTAGGTGACTAAGATCAATCTTCCTGGCCAAAAAAATAAAATAAACTAAGCATAGACTGCAGTGGGATGTGACAGAGGAGAGTGAAAGAAGTGCTCTAGGAGGAAAGTCTGACCATTGCCCCTATCAGTGGTGCGGGGAGTAGCTGGGGATCTGATGCTTTTTGTGCTGATCATATTTTGGGGATACCCACATTTTGTTGCTATTTCTCTCCCCAACTTGGACTAGGCTTGCTGCAGCTTCAAGCCCTTGACCTTGACGTTCTTTGTTTTCATAGCCAGTAAGAACGGAAGACTTGGGTTTTGAGCAGATGTTTTTCCACCTAAATCAAATAATTCAATTAGGTATTCTCAAATAGCACAGAATTAGGCCATGAAATTGAAGTGGAAAATGGGTCCAAATGTCTTCCTTGTGTTTGTCAAGAGTGATCTCAGTAATAGATTTTGCTCTTTCACCTGAAGGAGTAGAAGTCAGTGTGATCTCAGTATTTCACACATTGGCCCAATAGGTAAGGCCCTGCTGCTTCCAAGTTTCAGACTAGCTGGGAACTGAAGAATCTTATCTGCAATTAGGACCTTTCTTTTTTGTGTTAAAATTGTTCATGTTTTCTCTATTTTTTTTTTTTTTCAGGAAGGTAGGTCTACTGTTGTGGGTTTGGGGTTGCTGAACAGTAAAAAATGCTGACCTGGTTTGTATTTCCACTGGGTTGGTGAGTTTGAGATTGTGGATATCAGCCTACTGTCTGAGATTGACTTTATGAATCACTCTTGGCGAAGTGTTTTCCCTGTCTATGATTTCAGTTTTTCCACTTGCAAAGTAATTTCCTTTACATAGTTAGAAGCTTATAGTGAGCATTAAAGAGATGAATTTATGTTAATATATTTTTAAGCATAAAGGTCATAGGGCTTCTGTCTTGGTTGATTCAGCTGAGATTTATAGGGATAAATTGGAAAATTTATATCTAAATTGCACATGTAATAGTGACATATCTGTGTTTAATTTATAAAAATTACTAGCTTGCATTTTAATCATAGTTGTAGTTTAATCATAAATTTTATTTTTAAAGAATACTGGCTGAGATTTCCTTATGGCAAAAGCTGAGTCATTCTCTCAAACAGAAAAGAACAATCAGCAAATTCATTTACTTTTTATTTTAGTTTATATTTATACTCAAGGACCAATTATTTTTTTTAAACCAGCTCAATTTTGCTTTTATGAGAAATTACTAAACATATTTGCAGAATTTGGCTCCCTTCTCGGAAATAACACTTGAGAGACTGAGATACATTTATGATGTATAAACAAACTTTCTTTTCCCAATAGCCACAATAGTTTCTTTAAAAAATTAGAGGGTAGATTTAGGAGCCATTCATTAATTGATTCAGCCAATATTTGTTGTGTACTTTTTATGTCTGAGGAAACATCAGGCTTGAATTCAAATCCCAGCCCTGAACTTCTCAGTACTGTGATTTGTGAAGGTTATTTTACTTCTTGAACATTTTACCAACATATAATGTATTATCTATATTGCTGTCCATAATGTATGGACTTTTAAACTGTTGATACATGTATAATAATTGTGAGATATTTAATTTTTAGTTTGATATATCAATTAGTAAAATAAACTACTTATTTTTATAGTTGAGTGTATTCTTGGATGTGTAAAAATTATTTTCCAGGTGAACAGGTCCTTGTATTAGAGAAATAAAACAGAATAAATTGGGTAAAGTAAAGGATAAGATCTATTGGTAAAATACTTAATCATAACTTTTATTTTTAGACTTAGTGCCCTGCAGTGCTCTTTGCTTCAGTAGTGTCTGACTCTTTTCGACCCTATGGATTGTAGCCTGCCAGGCTTCTCTGTTCATGGGATTATTTCCACAGCAAGAATACTGGAATGGATTCCCATACCCTCCTCTAGAGGATCTTCCCAACCTAGGGATAGAACATGTGTCTCCTACGTTGCAGGTAGATTCTTTACCGCTCAGCCACTGAGGAAACCTTATCATTAAAAGTGAATCTGTAAAAAGTGGGAGTATAAGGAAAATTTTAGTTGAATTTATGGTCATATTAACATAGCAGATACTTTTCTTGAATAATCACAGGATGAGTGACTGTTCAAGGATGTGATAGGGTAATTTTAATGTAAAATATCCAGTTTTGCTTTTGATTTTAAAGTCTTAAAAGTCTTATTCACCATTGCTGAATATAAGATAATATAAAATTTAAATTCTACTTAGCACAGTACTTTTTGGTTCAGTCTGAAAAACTGAAATTTGTTTTCTATAACCTCTGAAGAACAAAAAAAAAAATTTATTTTATTTAAATATAATAATGAATTCAAAAGTCGTTACAGGACCTGACTGCTGTGAGCCCTGGTCTCTAAACGCATTAGAGCCTGGTAGATCTAATAGTGTTTGTCTTAATGGATTTAGAGATCAGGAAACTTAAGCTTGTTCCTATGGGAGGTGAAACATATTCAAATTCAAAGAGGAAAAATAGTATAAACTTTGAGCAGAGAAATTGCTTTGCTTCCAGTGAGGATATGAAATTGAAATCAACCTTTTAGTTTTAAAGATAATGGTTCTAAGTCATTATTCCAGAGTTAGGCTTAGAAAACTGTTCTTATACTCTTTTTAGGTTCTGTGATTTGCTAGTTTTGTGTTTGTTTTATTTTAAGAAAATGTTTCCAACCACTCTAATGATGCATATAATGCATGATTGTTTTTTCTCAGAAGACAGTTCGTTGACTCAAAAATTGTGCAGGAGAATAACTGCAAATTTTCTGTTTACTGTTAAAGTGCTATAGTTATGGTAAATTTGGAATAAGTTTCATCATTCAATACTGTATACTTAAGGATAGTTTTGGAAAGATTGCTCTAATTTTCTCTCTTAATATGAATGAGTGAATTAATTTATGTAACAATTGTGATTACAAATATTAATATAAATTTTTAAGAGTTTCAAATAACATTGTATATATTTTCAGAGTGTACCTATGAGATAATATCTAGATAGTAATAGCTGTCTTTATTTCATGTTTGTTTCTTGCTATTAGCCTTATATAAATATACCTACATATAATCCTTATCACATGCCTTCTGAAGAGGAGATTCAGATTATAAACTAGAAACTTCCAAGATTTGGATATCCCTCCTCCACATATATGCTTATATGGATATGTATATATATGTACATAGAATTATAGACCATACATATTCTTTGATATTTCTCTATTTGTGCTAGGTATATTTTTCATAGGAGAAAACGACTCCAACTAATTGATATTTTCAGGAAGCAACAGTTAGAACTGGACATGGAACAACAAACTGGTTCCAGATAGGAAAAGGAGTACATCAAGGCTGTATATTGTCACCCTGCTTATTTAACTTATATGCAGAGTACATTATGAGAAATGCTGGACTGGAAGAAGCACAAGCTGAAATCAAGATTGCTGGGAGAAATATCAATAACCTCAGATATGCAGATGACACCACCCTTATGGCAGAAAGTGAAGAGGAACTAAAAAGCCTCTTGATGAAAGTGAGAGGAGAGTGAAAAAGTTGGCTTAAAGCTCAACATTCAGAAAACGAAGATCTTGGCATCTGGTCCCATCACTTCATGGGAAATAGATGGGGAAACAATGGATCAAAAATGTGACAAACTTTATTTTGGGGGGCTCCAAAATCACTGCAGATGGTGACTACAGCCATGAAATTAAAAGATGCTTACTCCTTGGAAGGAAAGTTATGACCAACCTAGAGAGCATGTTCAAAAGCAGAGACATTACCTTGCCAAAAAAGGTCCGTCTAGTCAAGGCTATGTTTTTTCCTGTGGTCATGTATGGATGTGAGAGTTGGACTGTGAAGAAAGCTGAGCGCCGAAGAATTGATGCTTTTGAACTGTGGTGTTGGAGAAGACTCTTGAGAGTCCCTTGGACTGCAAGAAGATCCAACCAGTCCATTCTGAAGGAAATCAGCCCTGGGATTTCTTTGGAGGGAATGATGCTAAAGCTGAAACTCCAATACTTTGGCCACCTCATGCGAAGATTTGACTCATTGGAAAAGACTCTGATGCTGGGAAGGATTGGGGGCAGGAGGAAAAGGGGACGACAGAGGATGAGATGGCTGGATGACATCACTGACTCGATGGACGTGTGTCTGGGTGAACTCCAGGAGTTGGTGATGGACAGGGAGGCCTGGCGTGCTGCGATTCATGGGGTCACAAAGAGTCGGACACGACTGAGCGACTGAACTTAACTGAACTGAATTAGTTTTATCCATTAATTTAAAATCTTTTCCAGATAAATCTAAAGATACTTGATTTTTGGCCCCAAATTTTAATGGGGTTTTCAGGCTTTTATTTATACCCATAAAGGTTAAGAAAATTAGTGGGAAAGATCTGGTATCCTCATTCTTGGTTAATGGCTCTCATGGTGACATAATCATCAAATTCTTTTCTACTTTCCTTTAGAATACAGGCAAACGCCCAGTTAACTGCTGTCAGAAGGTAAATCCACTTCTTGAAAGATGACTACTACTGCTAAATTTATAAGGTTCTGTGAAGTGAGAATTGTATGTAAATGTAGTGTTTTCCTTGTATTGTATAGCTTTTTCTTTTGCTTATCCGATGTTATAGTTGACCTGTTCCCTGAAACTTCAACCACATGTCCTTGAAGAGTTTCAGGGAACTTAAACTTTGACAGATCTATCAACCAAGAGCAGATTGAACGATTTGGGTTCGGTCTTTAATCCATTCTCTTGTAGAAGTGATGATAGCCATTTAAATGACCAAAACACAGCTAGCTGAGAGGTTTGGTAGAAGAAAATATAGAGCACAAGTAACCTACTAAAGGAATCATTCAGGACTGGGTATATAACCTTTTAAAATAGTTATGTAATGTTTCATCAAATGATAAAACTTAGCTCTACTTCTCACTTTGTATTCGAATGAAGAAAGAGTGTGTTTAGACAGCATCTTAGCTGAAAAGCAGACAGAACCATCTGTGCTGTGGTAGCAGATCTCCAATTCGGGTAATTAAAAGTTGATATATCAATATAGTGAAAATGAGTATACTACCCAAAGCAATCTATAGATTCAATGCAATCTTTATCAAGCTACCAACGGTATTTTTCAGAGAATTAGAATAAATAATTTCACAGTTTGTATGCAATTACAAAAAACCTTGAATAGCCAAAGCAGTCTTGAGAAAGAAGAATGGAACTGGAGGAATTAACCTGCCTGACTTCAGGCAATACTACAAGCAACAGTCATCCAGACAGTATGGTACTGGCACAAAGACAGAAATATAGATCATTGGAACGGAATAGAAAGCCCAGAGATAAACCCACGCACCTATGGACACTTTATCTTTGACAAAGGAGGCAAGAATATACAATGGAGAAAAGACAATCTTTAACAAGTGGTGCTGGGAAAACTGGTAACTTGTAAAAGAATGAAACTAGAACATTTTCTAACACCATACACAAAAATAAACTCAAAATGGATTAAAGATCTAAATGTAAGACCAGAAACTGTAAAACTCCTAGAGGAAAACATAGGCAAAACACTCTCTGACATAAATTGTAGCAGGAGTCTCTATGACCCACCTCCCACAATATTGGAAATAAAAGCAAAAATAAACAAATGGGACCTAATTAAACTTAAAAGCTTTTGCACAACGAAGGAAACTATAAGCAAGGTGAAAAGACAGCCTTCAGAATGGGAGAAAATAATAGCAAATGAAGCAACTGACAAAGAATTAATCTCAAAAATATACAAGCAATTCCTGCAGCTCAATTCCAGAAAAATAAGCGACCCAAACAAAAAAAAAAAAATGGGCCAAAGAACTAAACAAACATTTCTCCAAAGAAGACATACAGATGGCTAACAAACACATGAAAAGATGCTCAACATCACTCATTATCAGGAAATGCAAATCAAAACCACAATGAGGTATCATCTCATGCGGGTCAGAATAGCTGCTATCAAAAAGTCTATAAACAAATGCTGGAGAGGGTGTGGAAAAAAAGGAACCCTCTTACACTGTTGGTGGGAATGCAAACTAGTACACCCACTATGGAGAACAGTGTGGAGATTCCTTAAAAAAACTGGAAATAGAACTGCCATATGACCCAGCAATCCCACTGCTGGGCATACACTCCGAGGAAACCAGAATTGAAAGAGACACATGTACCCCAATGTTCATTGCAGCACTGTTTATAATAGCCAGGACACAGAAGCAACCTAGATGTCCATCAGCAGATGAATGGATAAGAAAGCTGTGGTACATATACACAATGGAATATTACTCAGCTATTAAAAAGAATGCATTTGAATCAGTTCTAATGAGGTGGATGAAACTGGAGCCTATTATACAGAGTGAAGTAAGTCAGAAAGAAAAAACCAATACAGTATATTAATGCACATATATGGAATTTAGAAAGATGGTAACAATGACCCTATATGCGAGACAGCAAAAGGGACACAGATGTAAAGAACAGACTGTTGGACTCTGTGGGAGAAGGCGAGGGTGGGATGATTTGGGAGAATAGCATTGAAACATGTATATTATCATATGTGAAATAGATCACCAGTCCAGGTTCAATGCACGAGGCAGGGTGCTCAGGGCTGGTGCGCTGGGATGACCCTCAGGGATGGGATGGGGAAGGAGGTGGGAGGGGGATTCAGGATGGGGAACACATGTACACCCATGGCTGATTCATGTCAATGTATGGCAAAAACCACCACAATATTGTAAAGTAATTAGCCTCCAGTTTAAAAAAAAAAAAAGTTGATATAACAGAATGAACTTAATTTTAGCCTCTTGGTTTTTCCTATAGCTATTTACAACCAGCAAGAGTGCCCATAAAATTATAACAGCAAATAGGTTAATTTACCCAGATCTCCATTTGGGTGAGTTAAAACACAGCTTGGTACGTCTGATAGGAGTTTTATTTAAGAAGACAGAGTACTTTGTAAAGTGTTTTTAAAGTCACTGTACTCGGTATTCTCATAATCTGTTTAATTTTTGTCTGCCTTTTAAGAACTCCAAAAAAATACAGAATTTTCTCTGATGTTGAATTTCCTACTACTTCCTTGAGGATGTGCATTATTATCATTGTAAAATGTCTTTAAATGTTGATCATCACTGGTAGTACACATAAATGCAGAGAAATTTGGCTTATTATAAAGAACAATTGTATAAATGAGTTAATTTCAAAGCAATTTATCTATGCTGGCATATAGTAATTGAGTAAGAAGCTGCTTATGCAGTGTAGTTTAGCAAAATACGATTTGAGAAAATTGTTAAGAGTAACATTTGAATAAATGAATTGTATTCAAAATTACCTAAATGCCATCTCAAATGGCAAAAGTCTACTGAAATTTCAGATCTACAAAGTCACAATGCTTTATAATAAGAGTAGATATTGTTTTGAAGTTCTGTGAACTATTATTTCTGTTTTAATACATCATTGTGACTCTGGATATCTAGGAGAAAGACTTTAAAATTCTTAATGGCAAAAAATTAAGATTTATTATACTGCCAACATTATCTTTAATTAGTTTTAAAAGAAGAACTACTACTAAATTTATAAGATCTGAATTATCATAGGCTTAATTGCTTAAATTAGGTCAACTAGGACATTTATGATTAATTTGGAAAAATGAAATTTCCTCGAGTTGTGCAGATGAGGCCTTGAAAAACAATGTTATAATAAATATTTATTTTGGGGGGTTACAAAATCACTGCAGATGGTGACTGCAGCCATCAAATTAAAAGACACTTGCTCCTTGGTAGAAAATCTATGACCAACCTAGACAGCATATTAAAAAGCAGAGACATTTCTTTGGCCACAAAGGTCTATATAGTCAAAGCTATGTTTTTCCAGTAGTCATGTATGGATGTGAGAGTTGGAGCATAAACAATGCTAAACACTGAAGAATTGATCTTTTGGAGAAGACTCTTGAGAGTGCCTTGGACTGCAAGGAGATCAAACCAGTCAATCCTAAAAGAAATCAATTCTGAATATTTTTTTGGAAGGACTGGTGCTGAAGCTGAAGCTCCAATACTTTGGTCACCTGACGTGAAAAGCCAACTCTTTTGAAAGACTCATTCCCTGATGTTGGGAAAGATTGAAGGCAGAAGGAGAAGGGGGATGACAGAGGATGAGATGGTTGGATGGTATCACTGACTCAATGGACATGAGTTTGAGCAAGCTCTGGGAGATGGTGAAGGATAGGGCATGGTGAAGCCTGGCGTGCTGCAGTCCATGGGGTCACAAAGAGTCAGACATGACTGACTGAAACAAAAAGAAATCTTTAGGACTTCCTTATTGATGAGATACAGACTTTCTCTTAAATCTTCATAGAAATTTGCAATCTTTGCCCACTCCCTTCTCGTTTTGAAAATGTAACTAGGTTTAAATTACAAGTTGACCAATAAAAGTATTTTCGTACAATCTTGTTGAATTTAGTGTGTTGAGTACTAGTTTTTTTTGGCAGTTATGTTATTTTAGTAGTAGGTGATAGAGACCTATATCCAATTAAATAGACTTAAATAGAACTTGCTATTTCCATATAATTCTGTGTTACAGTGGAGAGAATGTTGAAGAAGTAGGGTGTGGAGATTATCCATCAGCATGAGGGAAAGCAGTGTCTGTAAAGAAAGTATGGAGGTGATTCCTGGGCAAAAGATGAGGATGAGTTATTGAGCAATGAATAAGGACAATTCAAGACAGTAAAGACAAGGAGGCCTAGATTAACAGAGCAAATGGTCTCAGAACTTTGGAGATGTTTCGCCTTTTTGTCTTCATGTTGATGACCATAATCATTAGTAATTGCATATGGGAGTTTAAGAACTTTGGATTAATTATCTTAAAAAACAAAAACAAAAACAAAAAACAACCCTGCTATCTTTTTTTATTTCTCCAGGTCTAACTGACATGTAATTGGAGTCATAAAGAGTTGAGTGTGTGTTCCATTTCACACTCTGGGGTCAGGGGTGGGGTGGAGTGGGGTGGGGTGGTACATGGACTTGGATATAAAATATTAGCATTATTACTCTAATGAATATCTCACTGAGATTTAGGATATGTTTCAGTTTTGAAGGAAAGGAGTCACACACACAGTCTTAGTGAAAGTCACTTAGTCGTCTCCGACTCTTTGCAGCCCCATGGACTATACAGTCCATGGAATTTTCCAGGCCAGAATACTGGAGTGGATAACCTTTCCTTCTCCAGGGGATCTTCCCAACCCAGTGTTCAAACCCAGGTTTCCCACATAGTAGGCAGATTCTTTACCAGCTGAACCACAAGGGAAGCCCACAAACAGTCTTCAGTTTAGTTCAGTTCAGTCACTCAGTCGTGTCCAACTCTTGGTGACCCCATGAGTCACAGCACGCCAGGCCTCCCTGTCCATCACCAACTCCTGGAGTTCACTCAAACTCATGTCCATCGAGTCGGTGATGCCATTCAGCCATCTCATCCTCTGTCATCCCCTTCTCCTCCTGCCCCTAATCCCTCCCAGCATCAGGGTCTTTTCCAATGAGTCAACTCCTTGCATGAGGTGGCCAAAGAATTGGACTTTCAGCTTCAGCATCAGTCCTTCCAATGAACACCCAGGACTGATCTCCTTTAGGATGGACTGGTTGGATCTCCTTGCCATCCAAGGGACTCTCAAGAGTCTTCTCCAATACCACAGTTCAAAAGCATCAATTCTTCAGCACTCAGCTTTCTTCACAGTCTAACTCTCACATCCATACATGACCACAGGAAAAACCATAGCCTTGACTAGATGGACCTTTGCTGGCAAAGTAATGTCTCTGCTTTTGAATATGCTATCTAGGTTGGTCATAACTTTCCTTCCAAGCAGTAAGCATCTTTTAATTTCATGGCTGCAGTCACTATCTGCAGTGATTTTGGAGCCCCCAAAAATAAAGTCTGACACTGTTTCCCCATCTATTTCCCATGAAGTGATGGGACCAGATGCCATGATCTTCGTTTTCTGAATGTTGAGCTTTAAGCCAACTTTTTCACTCTCCACTTTCACTTTCCTCAAGAGGCTTTTTAGTTCCTCTTCACTTTCTGCCATAACGGTGGTGTCATCTGCATATCTGAGGTTATTTAGATTTCTCCCGGCAATCTTGATTCCAGCTTGTCCTTCCAGTCCAGCGTTTCTCATGATGTAGTCTGGATAGAAGTTAAATAAGCACGGTGACAATATACAGCCTTGACGTACTCCTTTTCCTATTTGGAACCAGGCTGTTGTTCCATGTCCAGTTCTAACTGTTGCTTCCTGATCTACATATAGGTTTCTCAAGAGGCATGTCAGGTGGTCTGGTATGCCCATCTCTTTTAGAATTTTCCACAGTTTATTGTGATCCACGTAGTCAAAGGCTTTGGCGTAGTCAATAAAGCAGAAATAGATGTTTTTCTGGAACTCTCTTGCTCTTTCCATGATCCAGCGGATGTTGGCAATTTGATCTCTGGTTCCTCTGCCTTTTCTAAAACAAGCTTGAACATCTGGAAGTTCATGGTTCACGTATTGCTGAAGCCTGGCTTGGAGAATTTTGAGCATTACTTTACTAGCGTGTGAGATGAGTACAATTGTGCGGTAGTTTGAGCATTCTTTGGCATTGCCTTTCTTTGGGATTGGAATGAAAACTGACCTTTTCTGGTCCTGTGGCCACTGCTGAGTTTTCCAGATTTGCTGGCATATTGAGTGTAGCACTTTCACAGCATCATCTTTTAGGATTTGAAATAGCTCAACTGGAATTCCATCACCTCCACTAGCTTTGTTCGTAGTGATGCTTTCTAAGCATCACTTTCCAGGATGTCTGGCTCTAGGTGAGTGATCACACCATTGTGATTATCTTGGTCGTGAAGCTCTTTTTTGTACAATTCTTCTGTATATTCTTGCCACCTCTTCTTAATATCTTCTGCTTCTGTTAGGTCCATACCATTTCTGTCCTGTATTGAGCCCATCTTTGCATGAAATGTTCCCTTGGTATCTCTAATTTTCTTGAAGAGATCTCTAGTCTTTCCCATTCTGTTGTTTTCCTCTATTTCTTTGCATTGATCGCTGAGGAAGTGTTTCTTATCTCTCCTTCCTTAGCTACCTGTAAATTTCTAGCAGTTGTACATATTTAATGTAGTGTCTCATTACTCTGCACATTTTTGAAATGTTTTTATGTTTATAGCTAACTTAAAATTATAATAGTAATTACACCTGCTTCTAGGAATTATTTTTATATATGGATATATCTATAGTCATGTAGCTATATGTCAAACTATTTTTAATATAATTTAATTACTAAACCATAATAAATCTGTTCTTTTACATAATTTATATTTTATACATTTAAATAGAGTTTTTGAAAAGGGGTCCATCAATTATTAGATTGCTAAATGGATTCATGCACAATAAAGTTTAAGAACCTCTAGAAACCTATACTGTTTTCTTAAGAACTGGCAGTGGGTTTAGCTGTCATTTAATGAGAAAAAAAGAAATTGAAGTTACTTAACTCAGTTTTGGGCTTCCCAGGTGGCGCTATTGGTAAATAACTTACCTGCCATTACAGGAGACATAAGAGATGTGCATTTGTTCCCTGGATTGGGAAGATCCCTGGAGGAGGGCTTGACAACCCACTCCAGTATTCTTGCCAGGAGAATCCCACGGACAGAAGATCCTGGTGGGCTACAGTCCATATGGTTGCAAAGAGTTGGACACGACTGAAGTGACTTAGCACACATGCATGCAACTCAGTTTTATCTGATACTGTGTAGATGTACAGAGGTGTCCTAAATTGTTTTTGAAAGTTACTATCTGACAAATAATGCATATTTTGCAGGTAATTTGCTTTATTCAAGAAGCATGTGTACAGTTTTTGGTTATCTTACTTAGTGACACAGTTCAAAGAAGCATTTCATTTCATTTTAGAATATGTATATTAAAGAACAGATTTAGCTTTCTC
Organism: Bos mutus; assembly: GCF_027580195.1. NCBI lineage: Eukaryota > Metazoa > Chordata > Mammalia > Artiodactyla > Bovidae > Bos > Bos mutus. Next base: position 127,969,652 of record NC_091618.1, read on the forward strand.
ACATTATAGCATTAACTACTTTTGGAAGGATTTGGCTGGGAATTTTGTCTTGTACGGGTTTATTTTTCATACGTAAATGTGTTGTCTCCTCAGGTTCATCTTAAATTGCAGGAGAGAGTAAATATGTTTTGCAAGAGAGAATAGATATGTGAGACAGATTTTTGTATCTCCTGTTTAGTAAGAAATAACCAAGCCAGTATTGTTGATTTCCTGTGAATACTAAGGAAAAAATAATTTGTGTATATATGGAAACTTGATTTTTTCTATGCATCACTGAGTTATTTTGTATATTTTGTATATTTGGTTATATGATGTGCATTTGTCATGACTATTGTTGATGAGAAATTTAATGCATGCCTAGAATTTTGGAAAATAAGAATACATACATAAAAGTACAGCAAATTATGGTGTTATGAAGGCTATATATAATTAAAACATCAATGATGTAATTTATTTCTGTATGTTCCCTTTCTTCTGTTTGTTTGGCTTGACAATTTTTTAAAAATTAGTTTCCTGTTTTACTAGTATTTGATTTAATTGAAACTGTTGACTCAGTTTTATTTTTTGAATATATGACAAAAGAAATTTCTTTAATGTTATTAATTTGACATAATACTGTGTAGGGCTTCACGTTTATAAAATTGGTCTGATTTTTGTTGATCTGGACCACCTTAACATTCCAAGGGATGGGTGCAAGGTAATAATTCTGTACTTGAAAATTGACAGTAGCTTCAAGATCACAATGAATGAAAATTATCTTTGTTTTTTTCTTGTTTTTGGCTTCACTTTGTCTTCTCTAATGATAGGGATCAACCATCATTAGCACTTATTTGTATACCTTCCCTGATGGATCTCCTTATTCTCTCTGAATGACACTGAATAACTTAAGCCAGGTGTGATTTTCTATGCATGCACGCTCAGTCACGTCCAACTCTTTGCAACCCTGTGGTTGCAAAGCCCACCAGGCTCCTCTGTCCACAGAATTTCCCAGACAATACTGGAGTGAGTTGCTGTTTCCTCCTCCAGAGGATCTTTCTGACCTAAGGTTCGAATCCCTGTCTCTTGCATTTCCTGCATTGGTAGGCAGACTGTTTACCACTAGAGCCACCTGGGAAGTCCTACCTGAAGTTACTTCTCCTTTCCATTTCATGCACATCAATTCATAAGAAACATATTTCACTTTTAAGAGTCACATCACAGTCCTTGTTATTTGTTGTTTATTTAAGTGATTTCTTTATTCTTCTTTGTCCATAGAACTCTGGTGTTATTCAGATGTCCACTACTCCCCTCACAACTCAGGGTAATCTCGGATGGCCTCAGCCTGCCGTGGCTTGAAGCAGGGTTTTGGTTCCTGGCCAGAGATTGATGTTGAGTTGTGGCAGTGAAAGCACTGAATCCTAGCCAGTAGACTACTGGACGTTGACAAGGCCCTGGCCCATCAGCTTTGCAGAAAAGAATTCTCACAAAGATGAAAACTAGTGAAACAAGTAAAAGTTTATTAGGGGAAGAAAGAATACAGTATATGTGGATAGACACATGGGCAGATTCAGGGAGACAACCATGCCCTTGTGACAGTTTAAATCACTTACGTGGGGCATTTCTTCTGGGTTTCCTTTCATCAATCATTTTGGCTTCCCTGGTTCTGAGCCCATATTTGGTACATATCAGAACCCCTCTTGTGCATGTGCTCATCTCTTAGCTAGATGGATTCCACTGAAAGACCTATGGGTACCTAGACATCACTTACCTTTTGACCTCCAAGAAACTTTTCAGTTGGGAAGGTCTCCTTAACTTAGACAATGAGGAATATATGGTCTCTTATCTTTTATTTGGGCAGGACACAGCCTCCCCTATCTTCATTTTGGAGTATTAGTCCACATGGAATGAACTCCAGCTGCTTGGCCTTGCTTCCAGGGGAAAGCAATTCATTTCTAATAAAAGTGAAATTTGGATTAGGCTGAACTAATAGTTACAGTGTTTCTATTCCCCTTGTCAGTGGTTGGTTTTGGAGGAGGCACTTGTTCCTTGTCACAGACAGAATCAATTGTATGAAATAACAGAACTGGAGGGAGGTAGAGAAGACATTGGATGAGATGGCATGTCTCAGCTCCTGATATTTGTCCTGTTCTGGAATAGATGCTTGAAATTGCAACGGGAGATCATCTCTTGTCCATGAGGAGATCTAGCTTGAGGACAAAACAAATGAATCCATGATGAAAGAATAAATGTAAAGAACCTGGATACTTGATGGCATTGTTGGGTGCCTGAACCAACCTACCATATTTCTGGATTTACTGTCATGTAAATTTGACAGTAAATTATTTTTCAAACCAATTTGAACTAGACCTTTCAGTTTCTTAAATGAGAAAATATCTTAATTAAAATAGTTATTAAGTGGTATCTTCATTTGAAATAAACATTTTATAAAAAACAATGTATATAATTAAAGAAAATTTATGGACTACTTGGATTTTGTAAACTTTGGATGTGATTAGTGCCATTACTCTATACAGATATTTTATTACTCAATTCACCAACTTCTATTATGTTTTTAATACAGTAATTGTATTAATCATCTTAACTAAAGTTATTCTGGAATGAATGTATTCTACACATAAATCAGAATCATTATTCAATAAAAATAAATGACTTGAAATACAAATTCAAAATCTAATCCATAAGATCACATTACTGTTTATTTGGTTGTTTGGTGTCTTAATTGCATTGGAAACATTCAATGTACCTTAGGAAACATTAAAGGAATCTTAGTGCCTTGTTTGAGTAGTTTCAAGCTTGGAGTTTTGATAAATCTAATGTAATTTAAATATAAAAGATAAAGCCAATGGGAATGAAATTAAGGAAATTGTGTAGTACAGATCCATTCATAGAGGTAAAAAACACTGCAGACATATAATACTCTTTTTTGTCAGAGCTAGTGTTATAAAGCTTTGGTTCACTGGAACCATAAGCAATTTACTTTCTGCCACCCTGTTCTTGAGTTAGATTTTTTTGGTGATTTAAATTTACCATTTGCACATTGGTTTTTTTGTAGTTAGTTGTGTCAAAGTATGGAGATATAGCTGGGTCTTTGTCTTCTTACTCTAAAGGTGATAGGAATTACCCAAAGCAGAGAATTGACAAAAGCAGGAGTGAGATATATTTCAGAGTATTATTGCTGTCCTTATGAGAAATGGTTAACCAGTAGCTTAACTGGAGGAGGTGGAGGCAAGCAAAACCAGGAATAATCTAAAAGGCTCAGAATAGGAAAGTGTTACAGTGGGCAGATTTGTTGGAAATGAGGGAGTGTGAGAAACAGAAAGCTAAAGATTGTGTTGGTAGTGGAGACGAACAAGAGCAAACTGGTGAAACTGAAGGATTAAATGTTATAGATGTTGGAAAGCTGCAATAAAGCAGAGTGGCAGATGATTCATTGGCCAAGAAAGAGCAAGGCTATTGTATTAGAGCTGTGTTAGTGTGGATGTTCAAAGTATGGAGACTGGGTTGGAGGGCAATGGACAACCAGTAATTTGAATACTAAAGGAAATTGAGGGACCCTAAAAGAAGTTACTGTTGGAGACATCCAAAGTAAAAAGACCTCCTGCATTACTGTGATTGAGATGTGCATATTATTTTTTTGCATAAAAATGCAGGAAACATACTTGAAATACTTCCACTATGAAATCATGATCTTTCAAAACTGGGCAAGAGAACTAGAGAATACAAAGTGCTTCAATTCTCAGAGGGTTATTGTTCTTTTAGAAGTTATTCAGGGATTGTTCTGGGGTATCCCTTTGCCCAGAATTGGAGTGCCCTCTGGTGACCTTTTCCTGATTTAAAAGGGAGCCAGATTCTTGTGGATTTTTGAACGTGAATAGATAAGGGGGCTTACCTGGCAGCTCTTAGTTGGGGCTTACCTGGCAGGTCAAGCAGTAAAGTGTCTGCCTGCAATGTGGAAGACCTGGTTGGATCCCTGGGTCAGGAAGATCTCCTGGAGAAGGAAATGGCAACCCACTCCAGTTATCTTGCCTGGAAAATTCCATGAATGGAGGAGCCTGGTGGGCTACAGTCCATGGGGTTGCAAAGAGTTGGACACGACTGAGCGACTTCACTTTTGCTTTCACTTTATTGAACCTATTGTAAAGGGACTTTGCTTCTCTACTTTGGGAATTTTAGTAGAAAATATAAATTGGCTCACAGCAGATATAAAATAAGGGGATAAGTATTCAGATAATTCAAGTTTCAGCTCTCACTAGTTCTAAAATAATAAAATACAGTGAAAATAGTTGTGTCTACCCCCGCCCCCGTCCCCTCCCCATCGTTGTCTCTATTAGGATCTTCATGGTATGTGAACTCTTCTCAACCTGTTTTCTTATACCTGTGAATCCACATCAAAGATGATTTTTTGAATGAGAGACATAACAAGCATATGACAGAGTTCAGGACACACTACCTCAAAATATAGCACCTTAACATATTGAATACTTCAACCTGAAGGAATTTGAGAAATGGCATGTGAAGGAAGGACTTTCTGACCTGCTCCTGAACCAGGTCATAAAATCATGTGAGAGGTGCTCTGTCTGTCCTAGGAGGAAAGGAGCATCCTTAGCTCTGAAAAAAAAGGGACAGAGAGAGGAATCTGAATGATCTTGCCAAGTTTCCCCTGGTTTACTATACCTACCTCATTCTCTTTATTCTATCATATCTTTCCAAGATCTATAACTTTTCTTCAAACCTAGCACAAATAACGTTCCGGTTTAATCATTCTTTGGGTCTTCATTTCTTTATATAAGCTACCATGTCACTCAAAACTTAAATATATTGGTATGCTATTCTCTTGTCATCTGTCCATCTTACAGTGAGTCTCAGTTGAGGGTAGAGCAAAAAAATATTTTTTCTTCCCTACAAATAAGCATTTACAGAGTGTTCACTATGTCCTAGGCATTATGCTGTTTCTTTTATGATTTGTAAATGATTAAGAAACTTGTTTAAGTTTCCAGAGCTGGCAAACAGTGGACTAGGGAGGATAGTAGGGTGGGAAATAGTGCATCTTAAGGACGCTAAGAGTTGCGGAAATGTGCAATAGAGTGCTGAGAGTCCCCCTGAGGTATAACGGCAGCTTTGGTAGTTTTTACTGGTGAGAGTTCCATGCCTTTGGGTAACCTGGATTACGTAGATTCTTGGTATATGCTTTTGTTGTTCAGTAGCTAAGTCAAGGAGAAGGCAATGGCACCCCACGCCAGTACTCTTGCCTGGAAAATCCCATGGATGGAGGAGCCTGGTGGGCTGCAGTCCATGGGGTCGCTAAGAGTCGGACACGACTGAGCGACTTCACTTTCACTTTTCACTTACATGCATTGGAGAAGGAAATGGCAACCCACTCCAGTGTTCTTGCCTGGAGAGTCCCAGGGACGGGGGAGCCTGGTGGGCTACCCTCTATGGGGTTGTGCAGAGTCAGACAAGACTGAAGCGACTTAGCAGCAGCAGTAGCAGCAGCTAAGTCATGTCTGACTGTTTTCTGCCCCAAGGACTGTAGAATACCAGGTTTCCCTGTCCTTCACTATTTCCCAGTGTTTGTTCAAACTCATGTCCATTGAGTTGGTGATGCCATCCAACCATCTCATCCTCTGTCACCCCCTTCTCCTCCTGCTTTCAATCTTTCCCAGCATCAGGGTCTTTTCCAATGAGTCAGCTCTTCACATCAGGTGGCCAAAGTGTTGGAGCTTCAGCTTCCGCATCAGTCCTTGCAAAGAATATTAAAGGTTGATTTCCTTTAGGATTGACTGGTTTGGTCTCCTTACTGTCCAAGGGACTCTCAGGAGTCTTCTCTAGCCCCACAATTTGAAAGCATTCATTCTTCACTGCTCAACCTTCCTTATAGTCCAACTCTCTCATCCATACATGACCACTGGAAAAAACATAGCTTTGACATATATGTCAGCAAAGTTATGCCCCTGCTTTTTAATACATTGTCTAGGTTTCTCATAGCTTTTCTTCCAAGGAGCAAGCATTTTTTAATACCATGGCTGCAGTCACCATCCATAGTGATTTTGGATCCAAGAAAATAAAATCTGGCACTGTTTCCATTTTTTCCCGCATCTATTTGCCATTAAGTGATGGGACCAGATGTCATGATCTTAGTTTTTGAATTTTGAGTTTTAAGCCAACTTTTTCACTCTCTTCTTTCACCCTCATCAAGGAGCTCTTTAGTTTCTCTTTGATTTCTGCCATTAGGGTAGTATCATCTGCATATCTGAGATTATTGATATTTTTCCCAGCAATCTTGATTCCAACTTGTGATTCATCCAGCCCAGCATTGCATATGATGTACTCTGCACATAAGTTAAATAAGCAGGGTGACAATATACAGCCTTGACGTACTCCTTTCACAATGTAGAACCATTCCATTGTTCCATGTCCAGTTCTAACTGTTGTTTCTGGACCTGGATACAGGTTTCTTAGGAGACAGGAAGGTGGTCTGATATTTCCCTCTCTTTAAGAATTTCCCATCTGTTTACAGAATTTTCCAGTTTGTTGTGATTCACAGTCAAAGACTTTAGGATGGTCAATGAAGCAGAAGTCGATGTTTTTCTGGAATTCTCTTGCTTTTTTGATGATCCAGCAGATGTTGGCAACTTAATCTCTGGTTCCTCTGCCTTTTCTAAATCCAACTTGTACATCTGGAAATTCTCGGTTCATGTACTGTTGAAGCTTAGCATGAAGGAGTTTGCGCATTACTTTGCTGGCATGTGAAATGAGTGCTGTTGTTCAGTGGTTTGAACATTGTTAGGCATTGCCTCTTTTGGGGATTAAAATGAGAACTGATACTGATGCTTAACTCCTCCTAGATATACATGCAAAATAAAAAATCCAAACACAACACCATAGTTATCAAACCCCATTAGCTTAAATCCGTGTGTAATTTGAACTGAAATATATATTCTCCTTTTAGAATTAAAAGACTATATATATAAATGAAATATGGTAGAAGAATATTATAGTATAAATTATTCAGTTCAGTTCAGTTCAGTCGCTCAGTCGTGTCCGACTCTTTGCAACCCCATGAATCGCAGCACGCCAGGCCTCCCTGTCCATCACCAACTCCCGGAGTTCACTCAGACTCACGTCCATCGAGTCAGTGATGCCATCCAGCCATCTCATCCTCTGTTGTCCCCTTCTCCTCCTGCCCCCAATCCCTCCCAGCATCAGAGTCTTTTCCAATGAGTCAAATCTTTGCAGGAGGTGGCCAAAATACTGGAGTTTCAGCTTTAGCATCATTCCTTCCAAAGAAATCCCAGGGCTGATCTCCTTTAGAATGGACTTGTTGGATCTCCTTGCAATCCAAGGGACTCTCAAGAGTCTTCTCCAACACCACAGTTCAAAAGCATCAATTCTTCGGTGCTCAGCCTTCTTCACAGTCCAACTCTCACATCCATACATGACCACTGGAAAAACCATAGCCTTGACTAGACGGACCTTTGTTGACAAAGTAATGTCTCTGCTTTTCAATATGCTATCTAGGTTGGACATAATTTTCCTTCCAAGGAGTAAGTGTCTTTTAATTTCATGGCTGCTATTAACATGAAACAAATAAGAAATCCTTAATATTAAAATAATGTAGAAGAAAACTGTTTTCAACTTTTTAATGTATATATCGCAATACTTTTTTTCTTAAATTTACAGTTGAAAGATACCGTTGAAACAAGTTTAACAATACTGAAAAAATAAAGAAAAAAATGAGTCTCATCAACTGATTTGATAGTTCCTTAATTTTAAAAATAGAATTGGCTAGGAGTTTGTGATTAAAATATACACACTACTATATATAAAATAGATAACCAACAAGGATCTACTCTATAGAACAGACAGCTATACTTAATATCGTTTAATAACCTATAATGAAACAGAATGTAAAAAAGAATGTATATGTATATATATATGAAAAATATTTATAAAATATATAAAAAGAATCAGTTCAATTCACTTGCTCAGTTGTGTCTGACTATTTGCAATCCCATAGACTGCAGCACATCAGGCTTCCTTGTCCATCACCAACTCCTGGAGCTTGCTTAAACTCATGTCCATCCAGTCATTGATGCCATCCAACCATCTCACCCTCTGTCATCCCCTTTTCCTCCTGCCTTCAATCTTCCCCAGCATCAGGGTCTTTTCCAGTGAGTCAGTTCTTTGCATCAGGTGGCCAAAGTATTGAAGTTTCATCTTCAGCATCAATCCTTCCAATGAATATTTAGAATTGATTTCCTTTAGGCTAGACTGGTTGGATCTCCTTGCAGTCCAAGGGACTCTCAAGAGTCTTCTCCAACACCACAGTTCAAAAGCATCAATTCTTCGACATTCAGCTTTCTTTATAGTCCAACTATCACATCCACACATGACTACTGGAAAAACCATAGGTTTGACTAGATGGGCCTTTGTTGGAAAGTAATGTCTCTGCTTTTTAATATGCTGTCTAGGTTGGTCATAGCTTTTCTTTCAAGGAGTAAGTGTCTTTTAATTTCATGGCTGCAGTCATCATCTGCAGTGATTTTGGAGCCCAAGAAAATCAAGTCTGTCACTGTTTCCATTGTTTCCCCATCTATCTGCCATGAAGTGATGGGACCAGATGTCATCATCTTTGGTTTTTGAATGTTGAGTTTTAAGCCACCATTTGTATATTCAATATATATATAAATTGAATCACTTTGCTGCACCCCTGAAGCTAGCACAACATTGCAAATCAACTATATTTCAATAAAAAATAAAAAACAAAACAACTGGAATCATGGGCTACATATCAGTTTGTAATTTGACTCTTTTTCAAGTGATATGCTATATAGACATCAGGAACTGGTTTATGTGTGTGTACTTGTATCAGAGCAGGAAGAACTTGAAGGGAAGAGTCTTAGCCATATCATTTCATGATTTTAAATTTGTGTTACTTTTAAGGATAAACGTAACACACTGTGGATTGATAATGTATAAACAGAAAGTAAGTCATCAAAGATAAATTGCTGGCAGTGGTTTCTGTGAGAATCATAACCTTTTTGCTCAAGTAGTCAGGTGACTGAAGTAAACTGATAGGTGCATTGTAAACTGATAGGCACGAGTGTCAGTCTTTGTTCCTTTGCTTTATCTTACACCCTGCAACTTGGTTCATTTTTAACTCAATAGCTGTGTTCATGATTACTAGAGACCTAAAATCTGGATCACTTAGGTCATAGTTTTTGGATGAATACATTAGCACCCACATGTGCCTGGACTCAACTTACTTTGGTTATAAGAGGAGGCTGTATTTCTAAGTCTCTTCATGATGCCTTACCAGACTTAAAGTAACTTGGACCTCAAGGAGGAATCTACTTTTTAGGTCTGGTGTTTAAAATACATCATTTCTATCAAGGGCTAAAGCAAGCATTGTATTTTGTAAATTTGCATGTGAAAACTATTATCAAGAAATGTCTTTTAGGAACTAATTTTCAGTATTAAAATTACAGACTCACAAAAATCAGCTTTTGATAATGTTTTTTCTCACTAACATTTTTAAAAGAAGTTTTCTCTGGTTAAACTTTGGAAAACAAAGAAATATACAATGAAAAAAGAAAGGAAAAAAAGATAGAAATGCACTGGGACTTTTATTTATGGACCCCCTGTACATTTTATGTGCTGAACCTCTGCAAAAAAAGATGAAGTGAAAATGTATAGTCTGTGGGATATTATGGCGGCTCCAGATGAGTTATTGAAGACTTACTGAGATACAGATAAACTTGGTCCCTCACCTGATGTTCCCATGCTGTGTAGTCTTGCTTCTGGCTTCATCATTTACTAGCTTTGGGATCTTGGGGAGTTGATTTTGTATTCTGGAATTTTTTTTCCTGAATGTAAAATGAACATAATGACATGAACCTTGTACATATCACTGGAAGGTATAAAACAATCTTCAGTGGCACCAGTAGATTTTCCTGTAATTTTCTCCTAGGTGTGACTTAAAGAAAAATGCTCAGTCTAAGAGTTGTGAGTTTAGGTTTTATCCAAGGATCTTACAGAGGACTGTATCTCTGGAGACAGCCTCTAAATAGCTGTGAGAAAACCACTGCAAAGTATAGGGAAGAGGCCAGTGTATATATAATTTTTGACTGAGAGTATATGCTGTCAAACATACATCTTGGTAAAAGATTATTGCTAGTCACAAAGAGCAGATGATTCTAGTTAATGCTTTTGGTGATTTTCCATGTATGGAAAGATGCCAGAATGTGGGTTTATTAAAATTATTCTTGCAGTAAACATTTAACTATCAATGGAGAGTGTTTTTCCAAAGCATAGGGTGCCTCATCCCATTTTTCATGCTGAATGCCCCTGTAGCGACTGCCATGGCTAATCTTAATCCTTGCAGAACCAGATGGTTGCCAACATTCTATTTCTCCTTTGGCCCTAATATTTTTAGAGTTTGCACTGGCTGTGTTGGGCTTGTAGTGCAGGCAGCATCAGATTTCCTTATTCTCCTTCTTATCAGATCACCAAGAGGCTTCTGGGGGTCAACACATGGTTAAATTTCCTATTGTTACATTGTTATTTTGAAATCCATTCTTTCCACAGTTTGAGCCCAATGGCATTTTTCTTTATCAGTCTGTATTTCGGGAGATGTAACATTATGAATGGTCTCTATGTCAGGATGAAATAAAGTTGTGTTAAATTCAGATTCCAACCCTGTAAAAGAAAGCCACTTCTGACAATAAATCAAGATTGATTATTTGATAGTGATGTTCTATTACTGAACCTGTTTGGAGAAAGGCTGAATAGCTGTGGGTAAGAGCTGATATAGGAGAGTATCCTGTAGCTTGTCTATAAGCTTGACACATTAGGTGAGATTTCTAAGGTCCGACTGTGATAATAATTAAAATTTAAATGGAGCGATCAATCTCCGAAAAATAAGAGAGAGTAATAATTCTGTGCTAAATGGATTAAAGCTACTGGGATTCCTGCATTTAATCATGTAAGACCTTCATGAATTCAAAACACTTCCAAACTCTATTCCTATATATCAGCTACCATGCTAGATTCCTTCAAAGTATACTAGTGTCTGGAAGCGTGGACTCACAAGCTTGAATCTGCCTGCTGCAAGAGCAATTTCTTTGAAGTTTCAAGTTCATTTGAATCTAAACGTCTACTATACAAATGTTTTTTTTTTTTTTTTTATCCCTTGTTGGTTATTTTGTTTTTTTATTTTATTTTATTTTTTTTTACTTTACAATATTGTATTGGTTTTGCCATATATTGACATGGATCTGCCACGGGTGTACACGTGTTCCCCATCCTGAACCCCCCTGCCACCTCCCTCCCCATCCAATCCCTCTGGGTCATCCCAGTGCACCAGCCCTGAGCACCCTTTCTCATACATCAAACCTGGAGTGGAGATTTGTTTCACATATGATATTATACCTGTTTCAATGCCATTCTCCCAAATCATCCCACCCTCTCCCTCTCCCACAGAGTCCAAAAGACTGTTCTATACATCTGTGTCTCTTTTGCTGTCTCGCATATACAGGGTTATCATTACCATCTTTCTAAATTCCATATATATGCATTAGTATACTGTATTGGTGTTTTTCTTTCTGGCTTACTTCACTCTGTATAATAGGCTCCAGTTTCATCCACCTCATTAGAACTGATTCAAATGCATTCTTTTTAATGACTGAGTAATACTCCATTGTGTATATGTACCACAGTTTTCTTATTCATTCGTCTGCTGATGGGCATCTAGGTTGCTTCCATGTCCTGGCTATTGTAAACAGTGCTGTGATGAACACTGGGGTACACGTGTCTCTTTCAATTCTGGTTTCCTCGGTGTGTATGCCCAGCAGTGGGATTGCTGGGTCATAAGGCAGTTCTATTTCCACTTTTTTAAGGAATCTCCACACTGTTCTCCATAGTGGCTGTACTAGTTTTCATTCCCACCAACAGTGTAAGAGGGTTCCCTTTTCTCCACACCCTCTCCAGCATTTATTGCTTGTAGACTTTTGGATAGCAGCCATTCTGACTGGCTTGAAATGGTACCTCATTGTGGTTTTGATTTGCATTTCTCTGATAACGAGTGATGTTGAGCATCTTTTCATGTGTTTGTTAGCCACTTGTATGTCTTCTTTGGAGAAATGTCTGTTTAGTTCTTTTTCCCATTTTTTGATTGGGTCATTTATTTTTCTGGAGTTGAGCTTCAGGTATTGCTTGTATATTTTTGAGATTAATTCTTTGTCAGTTGCTTCATTTGCTATTATTTTCTCCCATTCTGAAGGCTGTCTTTTCACCTTGCTTATAGTTTCCTTTGTTATGCAGAAGCTTTTAATTTTACTTAGGTCCCATTTGTTTATTTTTGCTTTTATTTCCAATATTCTGGGAGGTGGGTCATAGAGGATCCTGCTGTGATTTATATCAGAGAGTGTTTTGCCTATGTTCTCCTCTAGGATTTTTATAGTTTCTGGTCTTACATTTAGATCTTTAACCCATTTTGAGTTTATTTTTGTGTATGGTGTTAGAAAGTATTCTAGTTTCATTCTTTTACAAGTGGTTGACCAGTTTTCCCAGCACTGCTTGTTAAAGACTCTTTTCTCCATTGTATAGTCTTGTCTCCTTTGTCAAAGATAAGGTGTCCATAGTTGTGTGAATTTATCTCTGGGCTTTTTTTTGTTCCATTGATCTGTATTTCTGTCTTTGTGCCAGTACCATACTGTCTTGATGACTGTGGCTTTGTAGTAGAGCCTGAAGTCAGTCAGGTTGATTCCTCCAGTTCCATTCTTCTTTCTCAAGATTGCTTTGGCTATTCGAGGTTTTTTGAATTTCCATACAAATTGTGAAATTATTTGTTCTAGCTCTGTGAAAAATACCGTTGGTAGCTTGATAGGGATTGCATTGAATCTATAGATTGCTTTGGGAAGTATACTCATTTTCACTATATTGATTCTTCTGATCCATGAACGCGGTATATTTCTCCGTCTATTAGTGTCCTGTTTGATTTCTTTCACCAGTTTTTTATAGTTTTCTGTATACAGGTCTTTTGTTTCTTTAGGTAGATCTATTCCTAAGTATTTTATTCTTTTTGTTGCAATGGTGAATGGAATTGTTTCCTTAATTTCTCTTTCTATTTTCTCATTATTAGTGTATAGGAATGCAAGGGATTTCTGTGTGTTGATTTTATATCCTGCAACTTTACTATATTCATTGATTAGCGCTAGTGATTTTCTGGTGGAGTCTTTAGGGTTTTCTATGTAGAGGATCATGCCAGCTGCAAACAGTGAAAGTTTTACTTCTTCTTTCCCAATTTGGATTCCTTTTATTTCTTTTTCTGCTCTGATTGCTGTGGCCAAAACTTCCAAAACTTTGTTGAATAGTGGTGGTGAGAGTGGGCATCCTTGTCTTGTTCCTGATTTTAGGGGAAATGCTTTCAATTTTCCACCATTGAGGATAATGTTTGTTGTGGGTTTGTCTTATATAGCTTTTATTATGTTGAGGTATGTTCCTTCTATTCCTGATTTCTGGAGGGTTTTTATCATAAATGATGTTGAATTTTGTCAAAGGCTTTCTCTGCATCTATTGAGATAATCATATGGCTTTTATTTTTCAATTTGTTAATGTGATGTATTACATTGATTGATTTGCGGCTATTGAAGAATACTTGCATCCCTGGGATAAAGCCCACTTAGTCATGATGTATGATCTTTTTAATGTGTTGTTGGATTCTGATTGCTAGAATTTTGTTAAGGATTTTTGCATCTATGTTCATCAGTGATGTTGGCCTGTAGTTTTATTTTTTTGTGGCATCTTTGTCAGGTTTTGGTATTAGGGTGATGGTGGCCTCATAGAATGAGTTTGGAAGTTTACCTTCCTCTGCAATTTTCTGGAAGAGTTTAAGTTGGATGGGTATTAGCTCTTCTCTAAATTTTTGGTAGAATTCAGCTGTGAAGCTGTTTGGACCTGGGCTTTTGTTTGCTGGAAGATTTCTGATTACAGTTTCGATTTCCATGCTTGTAATGGGTCTGTTAAGATTTTCTATTTCTTCCTGGCTCAGCTTTGGAAAGTTGTACATTTCTAAGAATTTGTCCATTTCTTCCAAGTTGTCCATTTTATTGGCATATAATTGCTGATAGTAGTCTCTTATGATCCTTTGTATTTCTGGGTTGTCTGTTGTGAGCTCTCCATTTTTATTTCTAATTTTATTGATTTGATTTTTCTCCCATTTTTTTCTTGATGAGTCTGGCTAATGGTGTGTCACTTTTATTTATCCTCTCAAAAAAACCAGCTTTTGGCTTTGTTGATTTTTGCTATTGTCTCTTTTGTTTCTTTTGCATTTATTTCTGCTCTAATTTTTAAGGTTTGTTTCCTTCTACTCACCCTGGGGTTCTTCATTTCTTCCTTTTCTAGTTGCTTTAGCCTTGTTGGTTATTTTAAATACAGCAGTGTGTACATGTCAGTCTCAAACTCCCTAATTATCCCTCCCCCTTCTAGGTAACCATAAGTTTGTTTTTTAAGTCTGTGAGTCTGTCTGTGTTTAGTAAATAAGTTCATTTGTATCATTTTTTAAAGATTCCCAATAGAAACTCTTTCTGTGTCTGATTTACTTCACTCAGTATGACATTCTCTAGGTCCATCCATATTGCTGCAAATGGCATTGTTTCATTCTTTTTAATGGCTGAGTAATATTCCATATCGTGTATGTACCACAACTTTATCCATTCCTCTGTCAATGAACATTTGGGTTGCTTCCATGTCTTGGCCAGTGTAAGCAGCACTGCAGTGAACATATGGGGTGCACATATCATCTTGGACCATGGTTTTCTCCAGATATATCCCCAGGAGTGAGATTGCAGGATCATATGGTAGCTCTATTTTTATTTTTTTTGAGGAACCTCCATACTGTACCTCACAGTGACTGTACCAATTTACATTCCCACCAACAGTTTAGGGAAGGCGCCCCTCCTAAAGGGTGCTTTTCCACACCCCTCCAACATGTATTGTTTCTATAAACTTGGTTTTAAATTAAAACTAATGTATTTTAATTACTCTATAGTGAGGCAATACCAGTCCTTCAGAATTATGCAGTGTTAATCTTGTGCTTCACTCATCCCTTGCCTTGATGTTACGTTTCCCTAATAGTGTACATGCCTCATAAAGTTCTATGGCTGTGAGCTGTGGTGAGTCCTTCAAGATTTTTGTAGTAGAAGAGCAAGGGAAAAGGAGGGACGAAACTCGATAAACTTTGTATGGGTGAAGCCTTACGGCTTTGGGCAGGATGGAATGAAGAGATATGAGAACAGCAGTCTGAAACTAAGTTAGGAAATGTTAAAATAGTCCAAGTGAGAGATGGTAAGGCCCTGAATATAGGAACTGTCAGTAATATTGGAAGAGAATGAATTAGAGTGATGCTTAATTTATAGAATTGTTGGCTGGTTAGATGTGAGCATTTTAGGAAGAAGGAATAAAGAGACTTAGTGCACACTTAGATTTCTTGGGTAGATTGTGGTACTATTCATCAAGACAAGGGAATACAGAGTGAAAAATGTGACTGGAGGGAAGGACTAAAAATTCTACTTGGAATTTTTGAGTTTGAGGTGTTTGGGGACCATTATAGATAGATGCACTGTAGCAAGAGAGATACATCATTTGGAAATAAGGGAAAAATCCTGGGATGGAGATACAGATGTGAAAGTCATCAACACTGGGAGATTATTAGTGCCATGAGATCAGACTCTTGAGAGCACTGATAGTTAAGGGGAATCAGAAATTGAAAAGCCAGCAAAAGAGACTGAGAGGAACCCAAGCATGAACCCAAAGTCTTATTCGACAGGAGAGTCTTACCCACCTGGGAGGTAGATAATAGAGATCTAAACTGGAATCATCTTGCAGAGGAAAGGGCTGTTATGTATTGTTCAAGGTCAAGGCCAAATTGCATCTGACATAAGGCAAGTATTTCTGGAACTGGCCAGTTTAGTTGGTCGTGGCTTCATGTTCATTTCAGGGTTATGGCTTTCTATGTTCACACAACTCCACTCCAGAAACAGAACACAGATTTCCCAGATTTGGCAAAATGAACCTCAGTCCTTGGTCAAAATATAAGTATTCTAAGACTCCCTGTGCTTGTGCTCAGTCCTGTTTGACTCTTTGCAACCCTATGGACTGTAGCCGCCAGGCCTCTGAGTCCATTGGATTTTCCCCAATTACCCAAATGCTATCTCTACAACTCATTTTCACAAAGCTATTCTTAAAGGTAACCAAAACTGTACTGAAGAATTTTCTGTTCCTGTTTGTGACTCCACTCTGGCCTTTGCTGATTCCCACACCATTTTGAATTTGCCCAATCACTGAAGCAGAGATACCTAGAAGTAAACATGAGTGGATATAACCAATTTTGCCAAAGTGGATTTTCCTAGATTAGAGAAAATGATTTACCTCTATATTAATATTATATTATGTTAATTAGCAAATCATTTTATTATTTTATGAAAACATTATGAACCTACATCTATGTACTGAATATAGTTGTATTATCACACATATTTTATATTCAATTAAATTGGATTTTTATAAAATAATTATACTGAAGAAATTAAGAATTGATAGATAGCATTGAAGTAGACTTTAAACCTTACTCTTATTCAAAACTTCTTAGACAGCCCCTTCAGTATCATTCAAAAACATCATACCTAGATTTGCTATTCTCTTTATGTCATAGATTTTTTCTTTTAAAAAAAAAACAGGACTTAAGAAGATACCTAAAGTTTTAATTTTTCTTCTCCATTTAAAAAATGTTTCATACAAAGGAAAATAAAGAGATAAGATACATATTAAATAATCTTTCCAAATTAACTTGGTGTAAGACACTGGTCTTGGATATAGTACAGAAATGGATTCTTTTTAGCACTTTAGGGTCATTTTTAGTGCATTTTTAGTTGTGGACTATTGAGTTTTCTATCGGCTTCTTGGTAGTAACTGGGTAGTCTTAATCAGATTACTAAGTCTCCATGAATTTAGAGGGGTGGATGAGAAATAATAATGTATTTAAGTGTGAAACTTAAGCTTGTATTTCTTGCTCACTGCAATGGAAGCTCTGCAAGAGCAGGGATTTTAGTGTATTTGCTTATTTCTTGGGACCAGAACCTAAAAGTGTGCCCGGCACAATGGGTATTCAAATATTTGATGAGTGAATGCAGAAATAAGGACTTCAAAATCTATTTTCTTTAAGATTAAGTGTGCCCCATCCAACATACATGTACTAAAATATGTCTTAATAAGAGCTGTTGTTTAGTTTTTTTAGTTGCTGAGTCATGTCCGACTCTTTGTGACCCCGTGGATTGTAGCCCAAAAGGCTCCTCTGTCTATGGGATTCTGAAGGCAAGAATACTGGAGTGGGTTGCCATTTCCTTCTCCTGAACTGTTTGAAAGATGCAAATGTTGCCTGATAAAGGACACTCCTGTACGTTGACCCTTAGCCTATCCATTACATGATGGCTATTGCTTGTTAGAGTTAGTTTTCATCTCAGGGTATTAGCAGAAATAATTCAGACTCTGCACCATGAACCAACACTGGCCCGCAGAATCTTGTCTTGGCCATCTCACTACCTCATCATACTCCATGTGAAGGAATGACAACATTTTTCATGGTCTACTTTTTATATGATTATTTAAGATTGCTTGTGTGCTAAGTTGCTTCAGTTGTGTCCAACTCTTTGTGACCCTGTGGACTGTGTAGCCCACCAGGCTCCTCTGTCCATGGGATTCTCCAGGCAAGAACACTGGAATGGGTTGCCACTTCCTTCTCCAGGGGATCTTCCCAACCCAGGGATCATCGAACTTGCATCTCTTATGTCTCCTGCATTAGCAGGTTGGTTCTTTACCACTAGTGCCATCTGGGAAAACCCCAAATTATATAGCAATGAAATAGAAATTACATTGTTGTAAAATATACTGAATTCAAAACATGGTTGAGACTGTCCAGTCAACTGGTATTTCAGTGGTTAATTTGGGAAGCAATTTCTAAGAAGTAGTGATAACTGAAGAGAAATATATTTAGCTTTTGTAATAGTCACTTGACTTGCATGTGTTTGTTATAATAACACATGGATTTGTTTTGATGTCTTTTACTACATTTTAAAAAATTTATTTCAAGTTTATTTCTCCATTATCATGGTACAGCCTGTCAAAATGTTTGTGTTGAAAAATGTCACTCACTAACAAAGTGTGAGAAATAAGGAATAAACATGTTTTTGATTTATTAGCTGATGCCATGTTAAAGGATAAGTCTCCTTGAAAAGTTGAGGAGGATGCTGGTTTTATTTATAATATACTCAACCATATAAGTGTGTGACTGCATGTTTTTATAAAGACATGTTTACATTTTAAAATATGCTTTTAAATAATATAAGTAAATTTATATTCTTTTTTGTATTATAATATCTGTGTCTATACATTGCAAAGAGGATAATATTAGTTGGAACAGGAAATGTTTTCTGAGAATGAAATTACAGTTCTATAAAGAGACTGATTTTATGATCACAGCATTTTCATTTCCAGTTTTTCACTGTTCATTTCTTACACATTGGCAAGCTAATCTTTAGCATCAGCCAAAATTTCACTTGACTATTTATTGTAAATTACCCTAATTGATGAGTGAGAAAACTTTATGATACCCTAATTTTAGTTGGATGAAATAACTGATTTTCATCTGATTCATCTTTTGGTCCCTTAAAATATGTTAATAAATGAGGAAAATCAAGCATAAAATAGCAAAGTGCAGTTACTCCTGCTCAGGATTAAAGCAGAATGGAGAGAATTCAAACAATTTCTTTAACTGTTCATCAGCTATTGCTGTATACACCACTTCAGTGAATATGAATATCCCTCATAAAAGTTGTAAAACATTTATGGAATCCATTTAAGAGATGGTAAAAATTTTTTATACTATTAGGAGAATTTCTAAGTTCTTAAAAAAAGTCTCGAATGCTCTATAATGCTGTCAGCTGATTAATTTTCAGACAGAAATCTGAAAGTTCACTGAAATTTGAAAATCTGAAATTTTACTTTGAAAGTGTCAGTAAATTCCCAGTGGAAACAGTGGCATACTGATGATATTCAATTGTTCTTTTCTTTCAATAAAGTTCATATCTGGAAATTTAGCTCAATATATCGTTTAATTTATGAGTGATGTTTGTTTTCTAGAAAGTTTTTAAACCTATGAAATTAATTCTGTGAGATTTATTTAACTAGCAAATTCCTTTCTGGGAGTATGATTAAAGCTGTTGCAACCATTTTTCAACAATAGGTATCTCATATAAAGCAAGATAGTTGTATTGAGTGTTTATAGACCATAGCAGAGTATTTGCATTTTGCTTTTTGGGGAAACTCATTAAAAAAAGTTATTACACCTTAATACATTCTCATTATAAAAGATTCAAATACTCCCAAGATCTAGCAAAATAGGTTTACCTTCATGTCCTCTCACCATCATGATCCTCAGGTACAAAACATTAATAGTTTAGCATGCATCATTCCAACACAAATTCTATCCATACACGAATATGTATACCTTAATATTAAAAAATGAAAAATAGGATCATAATGTATATTCTTTATTTTGAATTTGGGTTGGAAATTCAACATACTTTGTAAGTAAGGAGATTTGATTTGTATATCCCAAGGTCACTATTATTTGGAACATCTACCCAAGTAGTTATCACTGCTGCCCAGTGTGAGTCTCCCCAAGCTACTCTAGCATTTTCTTGGCATAGCATCTCTGAAGAAAGGGAAATATATCCATGAGAGAGTAAAATAATTATATACAAGCCAGTTCATTCATCAAAGAACCATGGCTTAAAAAGATATATCTTTTTTTTTTCTTTTAAGAAAAGAAATCCGTTAAGTTTGCCCACACTCTTTCTCTTTGTTTGCAGTCATTAATGGTTTAGCCCCATATTGCATTTCTCATAATAACCATGTGGGCAAATGCTTGTTAGATATGTTAGAATGTTCTTTAGTTGATTCTGATCTTTTCTTTTTTATCTTATTCTCTCTTATTTGACCTCCTGTGCTTTTCCTATCTTCTGCTATCTTTAACCCTAACATTTTGGAGCATGTTTGATGGTCATGTATTTAGAAAAGATTTTCCCAACCTTGGCAATATTGATATGTCAGGCCAGATGATTCTTAGTTGTTAGGTCAAGGAGAGGGTTTTTCTGGGCATTGTAGGCTGTTTACCTCTACCCATTGTTTACCCACACTATAAGAATCGAAAATATCTTTAGATGCTGCTGAATGTCCCCTGGGGGCCAAAAGTACCGCCAGGTGATACATTTGTCCCTGGGGGTGCACAATCAACCATGGTTCAATAGCATTTCTAAACTTTTATTTTTATGGCATATATTTTGCAGGGATAGATAACTATCTTTAATCTGGTCCATAATATGTTTTGAAGTATCATTAAAATTGTATAAATACAGCACTGTTAAAACTTCACTCTATATATGAGTTGACTTTATATATATAATTGACTTTAAGTCACATAGAAGTAGATAGATGTTTACTGTATATTTACATTAAAAATTTATATGTATATGAAAATATTTGCTCAGGAAAAGACCTTTGCATCATGAAAGAAATGTCCTCATTTATCTATATAGATGAAATCTGAAACCTGAATTCAAGCCCTCTTATCTAATTCTTCAGCACTTGAATTCTAGAATTTTAAAAAAATATATGCATTTAGGCTATTGCAGTGTAACATGTAAACATGTATTGTGAAAAGGCCTTAAATCATACCAAACTACTTTCCAGAATAGATCAGGCATCATAAAGTCCCAATATACATGGTTTTTTTCATACATAGCCACTCAACATTTATCTTCAAATATGTAAATCTGTGTATATTCAGTGTCAATGGAAATAACATAAACTAACATTTTAAGATTTTATCTAAAATTTTCAGAACTCAGTGATGATATTTTAATAATAAAAATCTTATCCTATATACTATCTAGGAAATGTTTTCAGACATATTTATCTCTGAAAGTTTACCTTTGAAACATTTTGGCACTCCCCCAGAAAAGGGCCAAGAACAGAAAGAAAAAATGACCTTCACAATGAAATTTAGACTATTTCAAACAGTGTTTCCTGTATTTTTAGACTTAATGTTCTTATCTCCACCCTTAGTATGTATTCTTATTTAATTAATTTCCTGTTGATTTTAAAGGAAATTTGTACTGTAGGCTATTTTAAAATAATTGCTTTAAACTTTCTCCCATATTTAAATTACTTGCTTTACAGAAGCAACACTCAGCCATTTTGAAAGTCAATATTTGAGTGTTTTCAAAATCCAAGCTTTGTATTTTAATGTATCAAATTATTGTTTTCAATACACCCATCTTTAAATCTGTACTTTTGCATTCTGTTTTTATAATTTCTATGTATATTTACCTAATCCAACTTTAAAGATTTGAAAATGGCAAATCTAATAGAAGGATGAACTTTTTTCTTTTGTTTTCAAGCTAATATAAAACACATTCTAGACATCAGTATTATTTTTAACACTAATATAAATTCTGACTAAAGTAATAGACTTTCACAGACTTGAGACCAAGTAAGAATTATTAAAAATAATATTCTAATAAAAATACCTATGCCACTAAGGTTAAAACCTATGTTCACAGTGTCATGCTATTTGTCTTTATTGTGTCACTGGCATTATCTGAGTATCATTTGCATAACTTTAATATTTTTATTCAAATATCAGTCTTAAAAATATTTAAAAGGAAAATATATAATGGTCCATATTTTTTCCCAGTACACATTAAAATAAATAATAGAATGAAAAGAGCTACAGAAAAGGTTACACAGGAGTCACTTGAAGTCATCTATTATGTCACCTGCCACATTTTGGGAAACATAATTTGAGGGAGATAATCTGTGCTTTATAAAACTTAGCCTTTGATTTGCAGGGGCTTGAGGTTATGGAAGCAAGAATTTTCCAGAACATGACCAAAAATTCTTGTGCTTTGTTATTTTAAAATTAACACACAGTGATTTCTGTAAAATGCTGATTATCATAGAATATAATTGAGTCTAATGCATTTATGTCTTAAAACTCCTTTTTGGGGAGAGGGGAGGTGGTTGGCCTTGGTTATCAGTTGGGATTGTAAAAAGTAACAGTATGGCTTTTTTATTTTGTTCTGTTCTCATGACATTAAGTTTAGTTTTACCTTAAAGGAGAGAACTGAAACTTATGCCAAGTTATTTAGTTCTAGATTTCAAGAAGAATGACATTAGGGCAGTTTGTAATGAGTATAATATTCTTGGTGGTTTATTATATTTCAAATTTGTAGCTGGTCTTTTACCAGACATTTCTTTAGCTGTTTCTCAAGTCTTTCACAACACTGCAGTTCCTCCCTACATTTGTTATTTCAGCTGTGACATGGAGGTTTATTTTGGAAATGTATATTGACTAAAGTTTCTTATGCCACCCTCACTTAGCTCTGTGTAGTAAAGGTCACATTTAATTAGAATACAGGCTTTATGGCTAAGAGGTACATTGGAACCAGCCAATTTCCATTCCCACTGCTTCACTGACCTGAATTTGGCCTTACCGCTTTCCTTGTAACTTAGAATTCTGTCTTAACTTTTTCTCAGCCGTTGGTATTTTCTCACTCTAGTTCATTGCAGCTCTGAATTTGTTTTGCCCTGGTCAAAAGTCTTCAGAATTTCATCTTTGCGAAGACCTATTTCTACCTTCTGTTCCCACCACTATCTACCCCAGTCTTCTTATATTCCCATTACTCTTGATCTACACAAACTATGGTCATTGAGTCCTTCGGAGATTATACCTGTGCTTTTGCTGTCCTCTCTTCTCATTCACTACCCTTCTTGAATACCAAAGTATATAAATTCATTTGTCTGTTAATATCTACACTACTTTCCAGGCTCAACTCACATTTTACATTTTACCCTTCACCTTAGACTCCTTGGGTTCTCTTTTAACCCCCCACAAACACGATGTACTATGTCTCTTCTCCCTGAGTCATCATTATATTTTTCTTATTAAAAAATAATACTGTGATTGTAATCTCAGTGTAGAGAGAAGGCATGGGTTTTTTGGTCTTCTCTGTTCCCTGGGTAACTGCTGTGATCAGAGCTTGTGTTACATTGTGTATAGATGGCCCCTGACTTGTAATGATTCTTATAATTTTTTTGACTTTATGATAATGCAGTACACATTCAGTAGGAACTATACTTTGAATTTTGATCTTTTACCAGGCTAGTAATCTGCTGTAGGATACTCTGATACTGAGCAGTGGTGGTGAACTACAGTTCCCAGTCAGCAATGTGATCAGGATTGTAAAGGAGGGAAACACTTACAGCTATTCTGTATCCATAAAACCATTCTGGTTTTTACTTTCAGTACAGTATTCAATAAACTACATGAGATATTTAATAATTTATTATAATATAGGTTTTGTGTTAGATGGTTTTGCCAACTATTGGCTAATGTAAATGTTTTGAGCATGTGTAAGTATGCTAGGCTAAGCTACAATGTTAGGTGAAAAGTGAAAAAGTGAAAGTCGTTCAGTCGTGTCCGCCTCTTTGTGAACCCATGGACTTCTCTAGGCCAGAACACTGGAGTGGGTAGCCTTTCCCTTCTCCGGGGGATCTTCCTAACCCAGGGATCGACCCCAGGTTTCCTGCATTGCAGGCAGATTCTTTACTAGCTGAGCCACAAGAGAAGCCCAAGAATGCTAAAGTGAGTAGCCTACCCTTTCTCCAGCAGATCTCCCCACCCCAGGAATCAAACCGGGGTCTCCTGCATTGCAAGCAGATTCTTTACCAACTGAGCTATCAGGGAAGCCCATTCAATGTTAGGTAGTCACATGTATTATTTGCATTTTCAATTTGGGATATTTTCAATTTAGAATGAGTTCATTAGGGCATAAGCACATCATCGGTTGAAGAAGACCTATATTCTGTTATATTCTAGGGACTCTTTTTGCACACAAAGTTGCAGTTTGCAATGAATGGTTTAGAAGGCTGAAATTCCTTATTTATGAAGGAATGTTATTTTAATATTTATTCAAACAATATCCTGAAGAATCTCAATGTTTTTGCCACCCACAGGGAAATAATTTCCTTTCCAATAAAGTGCACAGTTAAGGTGTTTGTGAGCAGGAATTGAATGAAAATATACCACTGAGGAGATGGCTGAAAGTTTACATGTATGTGTATGTGTGCGTGTCTGTGTGTGTACAAAATTGGGGAAAGAGGTTTCTTTTACCATCAGTGCTTCCCAGTGTTTTAAGTCTGAATTAAATATTAAATGAATTAAATGTATTCAGTCCCACTGCATTTTAGAGCCATCTGTGGTCACTTATGATCCTAATGCCAGTTTCCATCTTTTAAGGGGGAAATTGCAGTGGTGTGGAATCTGGAGATTATTGCTCATCTCATTCTCTCACTCTTCCATGATTTATTTACCTTCTGTATAGCAAGTTACCAGCAGGAAAAAAGCTCATATATTTGCAAATAGAAAGAATATAAAATAATTTATTAATTTGATAATAATCTATTAATTGAGTTATATGTTTAGGCTCCTGAGTATAATAATCTTACTTTTATACTTTCTTGTATCTTTATCAAAAACTTGTTATTGCAACATACATACCTTAGCAAAATTTCAAAAAAGAAGTAATTTGTCTTAAACTTAGACCAAAGTGCTAATGACAAAAATAGGAAAGGGGATTTAATTATAAGACATACTAGATTTAAAGTCTGGGCCCTCATGCTGCCCATGCATGGCAATGTCTGTGATTACTCTGAGCACTTTTTTTGTATTTACTCAGGACTAAATGAGTAAATGACTAAGTGTCAGCACTATTTAATTCAACAAATTAAATTTGTTGAAGAGTCTCTGATGCCTCTGAATCATTTTCCAGGGGACATTCTGAAACTAGACCTGTAACAATAATTTCTTAGTGAACATAGAAAATGTTCTCTCTTCAAGAAGAGTAATATTCAAAGGGGTCTTCTAAATAATACATGAGGATATTTTCTTACTCCTTAGATGCCCGTTTAACTAGAATTTAAGACTAAATATAGCAACTTAGAATCCTTTAAATTTATACCTCTGCTTAATTATTTAACAAATTCAAAAATTGATTTCCTTTAAAAGCGTCTTCCCATTTCTAATCTACTGAAGTCAATGGCAAGTATACTGGTGCTAGACAAAGCTACAGCACACTGAAACATATGTATGTATTTCCAAAACCCAGTGCAGTAATATATTTCTCTGTATACCCTTAATGTAGATTATATAGACTCATGTTGGTGTTCTCTAATTTGTGAGAACCTGGGGCATTTGCCAGAAATATAAGAGGTCATGATTATAGTTGGAGGCTCCTTAGAGGATGCAGTATATTTCCTGATTACATGTTACACTGACAGCTCTGAATACAATGGAGATAGTAGAAAAGAAAGCAAAAGAGTTAAGTACGGGTATTGTTACTTCCCAGGTGCTGCTGCTGCTGCTAAGTCCCTTCAGTCATGTCCAACTCGGTGCGACCCCATAGATGGCAGCCCACCAAGCTCCTCTGTCCCTGGGATTCTCCAGGCAAGAACAGTGGAGTAGGTTGCCATTTCCTTCTCCAATGCATGAAAGTGAAAAGTGAAAGTGAAGTCACTCAGTCATGTCCGACTCTTCGCGACCCCATGGACTACAGCCTACCAGGCTCCTCCATCCATGGGATTTTCCAGGCAAGAGTACTGGAGTGGGGTGCCATTGCCTTCTCCCAGGGGTAAAGAATTGGCCTGCCAATGCTGGAGAGCAAGACATAGGGGTTTGATCCCTGGGTCAGGAAGATCCCCAGAAGTAGGAAATGACTACCCACTCCAGTATTCTTGCCTGGAAAATTTCATGGACAGAGCCTGGCAGGCTATAGTCCATGGGGTTTCAAAGAGTCAGGCACAACTGAGCGTGCACACACATTGTTACCTCATGCCTTGTTCAATCGCATGTGGCATCTGTACAAATAGAATTATTTTAAATTTGAATTTTTTGTTGTTTCTTTCAGAGATTCATATTTATATGTAGGAGAATCATGTGTGGGAAAAAAACCCCTATAGTTTTCTGTACTGAACCAGTATTCCTAATTGACTGTAACTTTTCTAACTTTTTGAATGCTCTTTTAGAAAATGATGATAATATTAATCTTTTTTGCATTTTAAGAGGAATATATAAATATATTGACATTTATTTTATTTTATATTTTATGTTTAAATTTTTGTTAGCTTTCTCTTTTTTTAGCTTTCTTTTTATAACTATTTGGAAATAATTTCAAACGTAGAATAAATTTGCAAGGATAGTTGAAAGGGTACCCTCTATCTACAGTAACTTATTGTTAATATTTTATTTGGGTCATCATTCATGTTCTCTCTCTCAGTGTGTGTGTATATGTTTGTGTGTATATAATATGTTCACATGTTATATACATGTGTGGGTATATACATTTTTTTCATAAACCACTTGAGGGTGATGTTTAAAAAAGTTTTTTTCTGGTAAGCTTTCTTATCTCTTTTGTTTTTGAATATTTATGTTCATGATAGAAATAAAAGACATTTTGGTCTGATTTAGGTGATGATAAACAGAGCCTTCTGGTAAATTTGGTTTTCCACTCTTAGCCATTTTTATCTCGGTTACAACTTTTTATGCTCAATTTATATGACCACTATGAATATTTGTTGAGCAAGGGAGACAGTATATACCCTTTCTTCTATTCACCTTTGAGGTGTTTTGACTAATGGTTCCAAGCAGGGGATGAAGGAAAGGGGATGAAAGGGAGCATGGTGTTAACTCTCCATAGGGTGATGTTGAATGTTTGGGATAAAATCACTAGCTAACCTTGTCACTTAGCACATAGATATTACTTTCATGTTAAAGGTGGATTTTAGTATGAAAATTATATACTGAGCACAAATGTTTCACAACTCTCAGTCTTCACAGATCCTTGATTTTCAAATGTTTTGCTACTTATTTCATTATTATTTTTTATGTCCTGCTCCAAGAAACAGATGAATGTGATACCTGTATGTTCTAGAATCTTAAAATACAGTTTTAGAAGGACTATGTTATTACTCTCTTTGCCATTTCTTGCTATACTTGAGTAGGCTTTTAATACATGCTGACTGATTTAAATGAAGATGTGCCCCATACAGCTGCTCTGCTTCATTTTTTGTTAGCTTACTCCTCAAATCTGTATTATCAGCAAGGCAGTGTCCTAGATCACCTGATGAGATGCTTGAAGTTTTCGGTTTTACATGTTCGATCTATAGTTAATACTTCAGAATATATAAAATCTATATAAACTTTGAGTTTAAGAATATTTTAATAACAGATATTTTATAATTTCGTACATCAACTATTGAATGACAAACCTAGACAGCATAGTAAAAAGCACAGACATCACTTTACTGACAAAGATCCGTATAGTCAAAGCTATGGTTTTTCCAGTAGTCATGTATGGATGTGAGAGTTGGGACCGTAAAGAAGGCTGAACACCAAAGAATCAATGCTTTGAAACTGTGGTGCTGAAAAAGACTCTTGAGAGCCCCTTGGACTGAAAGGAGATCAAACCAGTCACTCCTAAGGGAAATCAACTCTGAATACTCATTGGAAAGACTGACGCTGAAGCTAAAGCTCCAATACTTTGGCCACCTGATGCAAAGAGCTGCTTCATTGGAAAAGACCTTGATGCTGGGAAAGATTGAGGTCAGGAGAAGGGGCAGCAGAAGATAAGATGGTTGGATGGCATCACTGACTCAATGAACATGAGTCATTGGACTTGAATCTCCTTGAGAAAACTCAGGGAGATTGTGAAGGACAGGGAAGCCTGGCATGCTGCAGTTCATGGGACATGAGTTGGCCACTGAAAAACAATAACTATTGAATACTCAATGCTTTACCTATATTATCTTTAGTTTTTACTGAAATCTTAAACAAAATTATTCAAGTTATCTGTATTTTAGAGATGAGAAAAAAGAAGCTTAGATGGTTAAAATAGTTTGCCTTTTAGATAATAATATATCCCTGTGGGTTACTGTGAGAATCAAGACACTGTATGTCTGAAGTAGCTCACACAGAGACTGGCACATAGTAGTCTTTCAATAAGTAAAAATTTTAATACTCTTGTTGGTTGATGGTATTGCTCTTATCAATGCCAACATATCAGTCAGTGGCATAGCTAAGGTTCTGCCTTATCTGAATCTACAGTGTATGTTGACTATATTTGATATCTTTTGAAATACAAATAGAGTGAACACTTGATGCAGTTATATTTCTTTCCCTATGCAGCTGTGTTCTCTATTACTGCAAAGAAGCCAGCTGTTAATGACCTCATGGAATAAATTTTCATTATTGGCTTTAACTTGCAAAGCAATCTTTTAATGGTCAAGGCTGACACCGTATTTCATGCTGATGACAGTGTTCCTAGAAGCTCTGCAACAGATGGTGGCCGTTGTGTAGAATCAGCACAGCTCTCCTGAGCTGTGCTGCCAGCTCAGCATAATTCTCCAGATAAACAGTTTGCCTATATAAGGCATCAGTCAGCAGTGGAGAGATTTATCTGTAAAAGCAGAGGGGAAAATAAGAGGATTCTTACTAAAATGGGTTGAGGGCACAAGCTGAACTCTGTTCTCTGTGTGGCATTCTGTGTCAGATTTTAGAAGCATATGGCCAGGACCGATTTCACCGTAGTTCCAGTTAGCAAATAGCCTGGTGTCATATTCCACATAAACCACAAGTTTACATTTTGCATTGAGACCATTTTTATCTGAAGGCGCTGTGTTTTACACGTGCTCATATGAAGGCAAGATGCCTGGTGTACAGAACATGCAATTGATGAATGCCTTAGGGAATAATGACAGGGAGATGAGATTTCAGTGCCAACAAAGGACTCTTTGTTTCCCAGAAATTTTCATCATTTTGGACAGGATTATTTGAATCTGGTAATGGATGGACAAGGCCTGCTCTTGCTCTT
This sequence comes from Bos mutus, assembly GCF_027580195.1. Classification (NCBI taxonomy): domain Eukaryota; kingdom Metazoa; phylum Chordata; class Mammalia; order Artiodactyla; family Bovidae; genus Bos; species Bos mutus. The sequence continues at coordinate 127,998,694 of NC_091618.1, forward strand.
CTGCTTGTGCCTATAAATTAGGAATCGCTTCTATGTGATATGTGGAAAATATTTTTTTGGGAGAAAAGAGAAGTGTGTGTACTTTTTCTGATGTGCCTTGTGTATTTTTCTGGGACCGGTCAGATGACAAAACTTGCAGTGATTGGATTGAACTGCAGAGGTGATTTAATGTGAAATTAATGGACCTTAGCCTTCAGGGCTCTTTATTTTCCCAGGTTCTTACGAAGACCTTGGACCTTATTCACATGATCTTATGTAAAATTTGCAGTTAAGATGTTTTATACACTCAGGTAAGACTGATTTTTTTTGTACACCTACTTCCCTCTGTCATAGTTCCGTATTGAAGTGGCTGTGTTCAATTCTGGAATCTGGCTGATGGGATGCTGAGTTGGAGATATATTTATTTTGGGCTTAGTGGGATATATCAGTGTGAGACATCTGAAATTGTCATTTTTGGAGGTCGAAGATGATTGAACATTGGCGATGTCATATGGTTACAGGCGGTTGGAAGTTGCTTCAGTGTAGAATTAAGTTATTTCTACTGCCCTGGTAAAGAACTGTCTTCCAGGAATCTTCCTGCTGCTCACTGAGCTATATACCCTGTGTGACAAGTGCACAGCAAGAGGGCATTTTGTGATATGCACATGTCCTTGGGCACCTGGCACAGAAAACATGTGGGTGAAGGAGGAACAATGATAAAACTTTGATCGACTCTGATAGAGGAAACTGCATCATCTTTCTAGTTTTCCCGTAGAAAACAATACAAAATCCTTAAAAAATGATGGGGTACCCCTTGAAGTCTATAAACCAAAGCAAAACAAAACACTGAAAAAAGAAAATATACAGAAACATGTCTAGTAATTCTCTGAAAGCATATGCAGTTTTTCTGGATTTTGTGATTTTTGTGGCAACTGTCAAATTATTTGTGGCATTTTGAAGCTTGTTTACTTAAAGGGTTTCCCGGCCTTCATTGTATAAGTTTCAAAGTTCACAGTACTTGTATCTGCACCTAAATTGGAAGCATATGGAATGGGGTTCCGATAGCAAACAGATTTTTTTCCAGGAACCCAGAGATCCTTTCCTGAGAATATTTTTATAACTTCTTAAATTGGAGCTCAAGCATAGTGACATAACTGATTTCCTTTCAGAGGAAAAAAGGTGTGTAATGGGATGAAAATAGATTATAAGCATGATACTAGAGTATATAACAGAGAAGGAAATGGCACCCCACTCCAGTACTCTCGCCTGGAGAAACCCATGGATGGAGGAGCCTGGTGGGCTGCAGTCCATTGGGTCACTAAGAGTTGGACACGACTGAGCGACTTCACTTTCACTTTTCACTTTCATGCATTGGAGAAGGAAATGGCAACCCACTCCACTGTTCTTGCCTGGAGAATCCCAGGGACAGGGGAGCCTGGTGGGCTGCCCTTGATGGGGTTGCACAGAGTCGGACATGACTGAAGCGACTTAGCTGCAGAGTATATAAGGTGATGTTTCTAGGGTTAGGATTGGAGTAAATTTTAAAAACCATAGCAACTCAAAATCTATTTCTATTCATCTCTATCTTTTCTTAACCTTGTTTATTACCATCTTGCCTTTCAGGAAAATAAACACAGATACGGATCATCAGTGAATGAGATTTTTTAGTTAATGAAGCCGGGTGTGTATGAAAGACCTTCACTCAAGCTGTCTTCTAGTGTTTTCCACTCTGTTTCCTAACGATATGTTAGCCTGACAGCTTTTTTTCCCCCTTTTTCTTCAAAGGTGGCCTGGGAGGCACTGCTAGAATCAGCAAATAAATTATTTGTTAATAAATTCTCCATAAACATGAATTCTTCAGCGTTCACAAGTAAAACAGCCGTTTGCTCTTCTGTCCTGTTGTTTTGTCTTCTTAATTTTACCAACTTTGGGGAATCTGGGAAGCTGTAACCAAAGAAGCAATACTCTTCTTATTGATGCATACAGCTCCCCAAATGTCACGAATAATTTAGAAAACTTAAGATCACAGATCAACTCATCATAAATTACATGTAAAGCATTTGGTTGAGGGAGGATCCTCAGTATAGTGCCCACCCATGACCCCCACCTCCTTTCTTTTATATTTCCCTATCTTGGTGAATGTGACAACCAACCTTAAAATTCTGTAAGGCAGAGTGTGAGGCATGCAAGACACCTCATGACTTATTTGCCATATTATGCTCATGTACAGAGAAGGCAATGGTAGCCCACTCCAGTACTCTTGCCTGGAGAATCCCATGGATGGAGGAGCCGGTAGACTGCAGTCCATGGGGTCACTAAGAGTCAGATACGACTGAGCAACTTCACTTTCACTTTTCACTTTCGTGCATTGGAGAAGGAAATGGCAACCCACTCCAGTGTTCTTGCCTGGAGAATCCCAGGGATGGGGGAGCCTGGTGGGCTGCTGTCTTCGGGGTCACACAGAGTTGGACACGACTGAGTGACTGAACTGACTGAACTGACAGATTGATGCTCATGTAAGCTTCCTTAGTCTCTCCATTGGTGACCTCTATGGCTCCTGACTCTTTCTGACCCACTGTCAAAGGAGTTCTTTTTAAGGAAACATTGTTTATATAGCATATTTAAAAGCCTTATACAAAGGATAGTCACCATTGCATCATATATATTCATTGAACAAGTACCAATTGAGTGCTAGGGAGAACTGGCGTGAAGTGGGCTGGACATCTTCAGATGTCTCTTCCAGGTCCCTTCTCTACCTGTGTCTGTTATGCTCTCTTCCCTGAGAGACAAATCAATATAAACCATAAATATAAATATAAACCATAAGCCTCCTGGGAAGAGCTATGAGGGAGAGAGAAGTGTGAGCTCTCATTATTTATTCTCTTAGCTCTTAACTTGACTGTTGGCCCCCTCCAATTATGAGTGTTTCTCTCAAAGCCGTCCTCTCTGTTGGACTCTTTCTGGTTTTCAGTATCTTTCCTCTCTCTTGTCCCTTCAGGGTTGTGTGTGGCAGTAGACCAATATTACTACCACTGAGGTTCTTGATTATCCCTTTTGGTTTCCTTACATCCTTCTACCTCTTGTAAATAGTCCTTTATTAAACTCTCCAGGGGCTTCTCCAGTAGCTCAGATGGTAAAGAATCTGCCTGCAACGCAGGAGACCCAGGTTCGATCCCTGGGTGGGGAAGATCACCTGGAGAATGGAATGGCTACTCACTGCAATATTCTTGCCCAGAGGATTCTATGGACGAGAAGCCTGGGGCCAACAGTCCACGGGGTCACAGAGTCAGATAGTCAGACACGACTGAGTGACTAGCACTCTCACTTTTCAAATTCTTTATCAATTATCTTAATTGAGTCTGGTACTCATTTCCTTCTAGATCTGACTGAACCTCTGTCATGCTTTGAGGTTATCAGTGATATATGAAGTAGTGAGGGAAAAAAATTCATGCAGGGAAAGAACTTTCTGCATGGAAAAACTCTTTTCCTGGAAAATTAGAAGGACAGCAAGGTGGACTGGGTGGCTAGAATGAAGTAGGCAAATTGGAAAGAAGTAAGAAATTAAATGAGAGTGGTAGCAGAATGAGGTGGGAAGACCACCAAATGCCTAATAGGGCTTATTTTCATCACGAGAGTGAAGTCATTGGAGTTGATGACTGGTTTATCATGTGTCACTCGGACTACTATTTGGAGAATAGACTGGGGACAAAGGTAGAAGCAGGGAGACCAGTTAGAAGGCTGTTGAGAAAGATGATGGTAATTGCAGCAGCAGCAGAAGTAGTGATAAATGGTGGGATTTTGGATATATTTTGGAAAATGGGGAAGAGATTTGCTGATGGTTAAAGAAGGAGTCCAGATGGCAAATTTGGCACTTAGATGGATGGACCTGTCATTTCTGATATGGAGATGACTGCTGGAGGAAGAGTCATTCTCCAACAGTCTTATGGATATCCTTCATATCCATATGAAGTGGATATAGTGAGTGAGAGTGGTTCACAGGGAATGTGTCTGGGATAGAAATACAAATTCAGGAGTCATCAACACACAGATGATATTTAGCCTGAAATTCCCTAGGATGTTGATGCTCAAACTTCTGATTTACATACTTATAAATATAATTTTCATTGTAAATTATGGTGGTTGGGTCAGCAAACTCTAAGAACAGTGTTATTAGAATTAGACTATATGGCTTCCCCAATGGCTCAGAGATAAAGATTAGATCAGATCAGATCAGTTGCTCAGTCGTGTCCAACTCTTGCGACCCCATGAATCGCAACACGCCAGGCCTCCCTGTCCATCACCAACTCCCGGAGTTCACTGAGACTCACGTCCATCAGTCAGTGATGCCATCCAGCCATCTCATCCTCTGTTGTCCCCTTCTCCTCTTGCCCCCAATCCCTCCCAGCATCAGAGTCTTTTCCAATGAGTCAACTCTTCACAGGAGGTGGCCAAAGTATTGGAGTTTCAGCTTTAGCATCATTCCTTCCAAAGAAATCCCAGGGCTGATCTCCTTCAGAATGGACTGGTTGGATCTCCTTGCAGTTCAAGGGACTCTCAAGAGTCTTCTCCAACACCACAGTTCAAAGGCATCAGTTCTTCGGTGCTCAGCCTTCTTCACAGTCCAACTCTCATATCCATACATGACCACAGGAAAAACCATAGCTTTGACTAGACGGACCTTTGTTAGCAAAGTAATGTCTGCTTTTGAATATGCTATCTAGGTTGGTCATAACTTTTCTTCCAAGGAGTAAGCGTCTTTTAATTTCATGACTGCAGTCACCATCTGCAGTGATTTTGGAGCCCCCAAAAATAAAGTCTGACACTGTTTCCACTGTTTCCCCATCTATTTCCCATGAAGTGATGGGACTGGATGCCGTGATCTCAGTTTTCTGCCTGTTGAGCTTTAAGCCAACTTTTTCACTCTCCACTTTCACTTTCATCAAGAGGCTTTTTAGTTCCTCTTCACTTTCTGGCATAAGGGTGGTGTCATCTGCATATCTGAGATTATTGATATTTCTCCCGGCAATCTTGATTCCAGCTTGTGTTTCTTCCAGTCCAGCATTTCTCATGATGTACTCTGCATATAGGTTAAATAAACAGGGTGACAATATACAGCCTTGACGTACTCCTTTTCCTATTTGGAACCAGTCTGTTGTTCCATGTCCAGTTCTAACTGTTGCTTCCTGACCTGCATACAAATTTCTCAAGAGGCAGATCAGGTGGTCTGGTATTCCCATCACTTTGAGAATTTTCCACAGTTTATTGTGATCCACACAATCAAAGGCTTTGGCATAGTCAATAAAGCAGAAATAAATGTTTTTTTTGGAACTCTCTTGCTTTTTCCATGATCCAGTGGATGTTGACAATTTGATCTCTGGTTCCTCTGCCTTTTCTAAAACCAGCTTGAACATCAGGAAGTTCACGGTTCACATATTGCTGAAGCCCGGCTTGGAGAATTTTGAGCATTACTTTACTAGCGTGTGAGATGAGTGCAATTGTGCGGTAGTTTGAGCATTCGTTGGCATTGCCTTTCTTTGGGATTGGAATGAAAACTGACCTTTTCCAGTCCTGTGGCCACTGCTGAGTTTTCCAGATTTGCTGGCATATTGAGGGCAGCACTTTCACAGCATCATCTTTCAGGATTTGGAATAGCTCAACTGGAATTCTGTCACCTCCACTAGCTTTGTTGGTAGTGATGCTTTCTAAGGCCCACTTGACTTCACATTCCAGGATGTCTGGCTCTAGGTGAGTGATCACACCATTGTGATTATCTGGGTCATGAGATCTTTTTTGTACAATTCTTCTGTGTATTCTTGCCATCTCTTGGTAATATTTTATGCTTCTGTTAGGTCCATACCATTTCTGTCCTTTATCGAGCCCATCTTTGCATGAAATGTTCCTTTGGTATCTCTGATTTTCTTGAAGAGATCCCTAGCCTTTCCCATTCTGTCGTTTTCCTCTATTTCTTTGCATTGATCGCTGAAGAAGGCTTTCTTTTCTCTTCTTGCTTTTCTTTGGAACTCTGCATTCAGATGTTTATATCTTTCCTTTTCTCCTTTGCTTTTCACTTCTCTTCTTTTCACAGCTATTTGTAAGGCCTCCCCAGACAGCCGTTTTGCTTTTTTGCATTTCTTTTCCATGGGGATGGTCTTGATCCCTGTCTCCTGTACAGTGTCACAGACCTCATTCCATAGTTCATCAGGCACTCTGTCTATCAGATCTAGGCCCTTAAATGTATTTCTCACTTCCACTGTATAATCATAAGGGATTTGATTTAGGTCATACCTGAATGGTCTAGTGGTTTTCCCTACTTTCTTCAATTTAAGTCTGAATTTGGCAATAAGGAGTTCATAGTCTGAGCCAGTCAGCTACTGGTCTTGTTTTTGCTTACTGTATAGAGTTTCTCCATCTTTGGCTGCAAAGAATATAATCAATCTGATTTTGGTGTTGACCATCTGGTGATGTCCATGTATAGAGTTTTCTCTTGTGTTGTTGGAAGAGGGTGTTTGTTATGACCAGTGCATTTTCTTGATAAAGAATCCACCTGCAATGCCAGGAGTCCGGGAGACGCTAGTTCAATCCTGGATCAGGAAGATCCCCCTGGTGGAAGAAGTGGTAACCCATTCCTGTATTCTTGCCTGGAAAATCCCATAGACAGTGGAGCCTGGTGGGCTAAAATCCATGGGGTGGTAAAAGAGCTGTACATGACTTAGGGACTAAACAACATTTACAAGAAATGAAGAACTTGCATATTCTATAATTAACATGCATACAACATAAGCACCTAAAAATGAGAATATCTATTAAAATACTGACATGTACATGCAAACTCAGATATTCAAGTGTGTCTAACACAAAGACTATGTTTGAAAATATTATTTGCCTTTTTGGAAGGCATTTTTATTTAAATGTCAAAAAATGAGAGAAATCACTGATTTTCCTGCCGAGCAAGGGAAGTAATTATAACTCTAAGAAGAACATAAGGAGCATTATTGCAGCTGCCTTTGAAATGTCAGTCAACTTTTAAAATGCAATTATTTTAAGCCATTTGTTTACAAAATGGCATCTCTATTTGTATACAGTTTCAAATATTTGACCCTTTTTTGATTCATCTCTAACTTGTTAGGATTTTGAATAAAGGGCCATTTGCAGTGGTAAAGAAATCTTTACCACCTAAAGCACTAGACTAGGTGTGAGATGTGTCAGTGTTGAGGGTAATTATTTTGCCACCAACTAGCTATGTGAATATGTAACAAAACATCTCTAGGCCTTTAACTTGTTTGAAAGTTAAAAGATTAATTTAGATTACTGGTATTTCCATAGTTCCACAGACTATCCCCTGGCTCAGCTCCCAGACTGGTCAGGATGGGCCAAGTATTGCCAGAAATGCCTGGGTCTCTCACTTTTTCAACCAGAGCTTTTACATTTTATCTGCTCTGTGTTAGAGAAAGAAATGGCAACCCACTCCAGTATTCTTGCTTGGAGAATGCCAGGGACAGAGGAGCCGGTGGGCTGCCATCTATGGGGTCGCACAGAGTCAGATACGACTGATGTGACTTAGCAGCAGCAGCAGAGCTACCAAGGAAGACATTTTCAATGTATTCACCCCCAGTTTATAGTCTTAGAAAACCAGTTAAATGCTAATCTTTACTAGGAAAAGAATTCTTTTAATTAATTATGCATAAAGCTTTGTCAGCTTTGAGAACTGCCTTCCCTCTAAACCATTGCCCTCAAAATATACCCGGTCAGTTCCATAACTCTTCCTAGGTAACTATTCTTTTTTGCTTCTGAAGTATACTTAAGTCTTTAACATTCTTTAATTATAGAATCTTAAGAGAGTCTTAAAGTTGAGAAAGACCTTAGAAATGATCTCTTTCAACCTCTTTCCTGATACAGATTGACTACTACATCTTTGAGACTAGTTATTCAAAATCTATTTGCAGAGTACCAGGGGCTCATCAACTGAGATGGCAACCCATTCTGTTTACAACAGCTCGTCATATGCTTTCTTATGTGCGGCCAAAATAAATACCATCGAAACCTTCACTTTTCTGTCATTTACCATAGGGATTTGAAAACCCTATCTGTGGTTAGTGGCTCTCAAAGTTTACTATATACAGAATCACTTACAGGGTTATGATGAATATTCTAGGACTCTATTCAAAGATTGTTTCAATTAATCAAGAGATGCAGTCCAGCAATCCAAATTTTCAATAAACATTTTCTTTAATTATAATTATAGATCATTACTATAACTCATCACAGAAGACTGTGAATTGTAAAATTCATTTATAAAATAGTTTGTATGATTTCACTTTTGTATATAATAGCACCTGCTTATATTAAAAAGATCAATTTAAAAGGATGTCTCCCAAATGTTACCAGTGGTTGATTATTTATGTTTGTTGACATTGCAGACAGCTTTATTTCTGCAATGATTATATATTGCTTCTATCATTAAAAATGATGTTTTAATTAGTGTTTTATCACCCCCAGAACTTATCATAAGGGCTTCCCTGGTGGCTCAGCTGGTAAAGAATCCACCTACAATGCAGGAGACCTGGGTTCGATCCCTGGATTGGGAACATCCCCTGGAGAAGAGAATGGCCACCCACTCCAGTATTCTGGCCTGGAGAATTCCATGGGCTGTATAGCCCATGGGGTCACAAAGAGTCAGACAGGACTGAGCGACTTTCACTTCACTTCACTTATCATAAAGGTGATTTTACAGAACTTGGAGACTGGCAAGAACAAAAGAAACCTATCTAATATGGCAGTATTATTGCTGCTGAGTCCTTTCAGGGCATATTAGAGTCAGGGTCCTTGGAAAAAAAAAAAAACAACTACCTCTTTTGATCTGCTCTAAAGGGAGTGTTACTGAGCAAGGCTTTCTGTGCCTATGGCACAGAAAGTCAAACTCTGACAGCAGATATTTGCGGCAAAGTCAGGATTTATTTGCAGGGTGCCAAGCAGGGAGAATGGGCAACTCATGCCCAAAAGACCCAAACTCCTCGATGTTTTACGGGCAAGGGTTTTTAAACTTGGTATTAGGGTAAAGGGTCATAGGATGTGTGATCAGCTCCTGGACTTTGTTCTGATTGGCTGGTGGTGAGATAACAGGGTAAAGTTTCGGGAATCTCAACCTTCTGATTGAAAACAGTCTGAGGTCTACATGATTGTGGTCAGCATGAACTCACCATCCTCCACCTGAGTGGAGATCTTAGTTTCTACAGAACAACTAAAAGATATTCATCAGATTGCTATCTATATCCCTTCAGGAGGAATAAGAAGTCCTGTGACTTGTCCTAATCATTAACTGCTCGGGTCTGCTCTTTGGAATTCAGGGAAGCCTAGAATTTCTTTTTCTCTGCAAACAAGGTACAGGGGATATTGAGGGGCCTTTCATAGGTTCTGCTTGGTTTCAATCCCCCTTTTCTTTAATATTCTTCAACCTGAGGGGAACAGAAGTGGGACAAGAAAGGGAATAAAGTTTTGGATAGAGAGTAATCATAAACTCAGTAAAAGAACTCAGTTTTAGGGAGACTCCATTTCAGGAGAATGAGGGTCAGCAATGACAATCATCTCATCACTCAGCCCAAGGCCAGTTTATCATCATCTGTTTGTTCTTTCAACAAATATTTATGGGGATTTTCCTGGTGGTCCGGTGGCTAAGACTTGGAGCTCACAATGCAGAGGGACCTGGGTTTGATCCTGGTCAGGGAACTAGATCCCGCATGCTGCAACTGAGATCCCAGTGCAGCTAAATAAATAAGTGAATAAATAAATTAAAAAAATCATGTTCATAGGATATATGCCACTCAGTCAGACTATAGTGGAACACTTGTGTACCAAATTCCTACCATAGCAGAAAGCAAAGGTGGCATAAAAAACAGAGGAGTTGTTTTTCCTTGGGAAGCTCTGAGGTAGTTTCACTGAAGAGTGGTTGAATAAAGTAAACCTTGAAAAGTGAGGAGCAATCTTATCTAAGCTGATGAAATGAGGCTGGAGATTTTTCCTTGAGAAAGAAATATACAAAGCACATGGAAGTGCAACACAAATACAAAGACCATGGAATTGTAACCTCGTGTTATAAATGGGGAACTGTAAATACTTTGATATGGCTAGAGGGCTGGGTGCCCTTGAGAAAACTGCAAGAGGCAATTTTAACAGGTAAGCAGGAGCTGTTCTTGGAGAACGGCATTTTTATATGCCATTTTAAAGAATTCGGGAGTTTAGGTGAATAACTTGATCAGCTTTATAATGTGGCAGATAGATTGGAGAGCAGGAGTGGGGGCAGTGGCTGGAGAGGGCAAGACTATTCTGGTACTAAGAAAAAGTCCTAGTTCAGTTCAGTTCAGTTCAATCGCTCAGTTGTGTCCGACTCTTTGCAACCCCATGGACTGCAGCACGCCAGGCCTCCCTGTCCATCACCAACTCCTGGAGTCCATCCAAACCCATGTCCATCGAGTCGGTGATGCCATCCAACTATCTCATCCTCTGTCGTCCCTTTCTCCGCCTCCCCTCAATCTTTCCCAGCATCAGGGTCTTTTCAAATGAGACAGCTCTTCGCATCAGGTGGCCGAAGTATTGGAGTTTCAGCTTCAACATCAGTCCTTTGAATGAACACCCAGGACTGATCTCCTTTAGGATGGACTGGTTGGATCTCCTTGCCATCCAAGGGACTCTCAAGAGTCTTCTCCAACACCACAGTTCAAAAGCATCAATTCTTTGGCACTCAGCTTTCTTTATAGTCCAACTCTCACATCCATACATGACCACTGGAAAAACCATAGCCTTGACTAGATGGACCTTTGTTGGCAAAGTAATGTCTCTGCTTTTCAATATGCTATCTAGGTTGGTCATAACTTTCCTTCCAAGGAGTAAGCGTCTTTTAATTTCATGGCTGCAGTCACCGTCTGCAGTGATTTTGGAGCCCCCCCCCAAAATAAAGTCTGACATTGTTTCCACTGTTTCCCCATTTATTTGCCATGAAGTGATGGGACCAGATGCCATGATCTTCATTTTCTGAATGTTGAGCTTTAAGCCAACTTTTTCATTCTCCACTTTCACTTTCATCAAGAGGCTTTTTAGTTCCTCTTCACTTTCTGCCATAAGGGTGGTGTCATCTGCATATCTGAGGTTATTGATACTTCTCCTAGCAATCTTGATTCCAGCTTGTGCTTCCTCCAGCCCAGCATTTCTCATGATGTACTCTGCATATAGGTTAAATAAGCAGGGTGACAATATACAGCCTTGAGGTACTCCTTTTACTGTTTGCAACCAGTCTGTTATTCCATGTCCTGTTCTAACTGTTGCTTCCTGACCTGCATACAGGTTTCTAAGGAGGCAGGTCAGGAGTCTGGTATGCCCATCTCTTTCAGAATTTTCCACAGTTTATTGTGATCCACACAATCAAAGGCTTTGGCATCGTCAATAAAACAGAAAGAGATATTTTTCTGGAACTCTCTTGCTTTTTTGATGATCCAGCGTATGTTGGCAATTTGATCTCTGGTTCCTCTGCCTTTTCTAAAACCAGCTTGAACATCTGGAAGTTTATGGTTCACGTATTGGTAAAGCCTGGCTTGGAGAATTTTAAGCATTACTTTACTAGCATGTGAGATGAGTGCAATTGTGCAGTCCTAGAGGCAAGAGTTATTAAAGGGTTGAAATTAACAATATCTGACTGGTTGGTTGTGGGGGCTAACTAACCACAGAGGGAGGAGTCTGGTGTGACTCAGTTTCTTGTAGGTTTTAGGGTGGATTAGATTCTAGTACCATTTTTGCATGGCAGAAGATAGGTTATAAGTCACACAAGTTGTTTTCCATTTAGACTGTCACTCCTCTCCCATGGTACGGAGTGAGAAAAAAATTACATGGCATATATAGAAGAAAGTAAAATTTGGGACATTGTTTTTCACGTGCCTATCCCTACATTTAATTTCAGCATTTCTCTGTCTCAAAAGCTTGTTGTGACTTAGGAAATTTTCACTGTATACAACTTAATAACCTTCCATTTATATAAACCTCTTTGTCTATATGAATTTAGAGATAACTGTGAGAGAGTATACCTTTTAGAAAAATCAGAAAGTCACACCAAGAATGAACTATTTGGAATGGAGGGGGATGTCAGAAAGCAAAGTTAAGTTTTGTGAAATTTGTTGGATATGCAGTGATGGCAGATAATTTTAGTATCTCGTCAGATGTTGTGCTTAAATGAGTAGAATCCATCCATATTTACCAGATAAGGATATGCATATGACTTCTGTGGGTCATTCTGCTGCTGAAAATTTGATTTAGATAATTTTACATAAAGGGTAAGACTCTAAGACTAAATGAGCTTAAGTGGTTTTTCTGTGTGTAAATGGTAGCTACTAACGCAATGCATCTAGTCTGTTGATTTGCAAAAGTAATCTTCTTGTACCTAGACTAAGAAATAGAAACTGCTGACAGATGCCCTGTATTGCTAAAGCAAATTTATTGTACATTTCCATTGTACATTTACTTTTATGTAAGGTACAGAAATGGAACTAAAATATAGTTTATTGACTTTCTTCTACTACAATTTAATGAGTATTCTTCCATATTTATATGTGTTTCATTGATTGAAAAAAAAATTCACCACCTAAAAGTTGAGAATAATATTTTATTCAGGGGGACTTGCTGAGAACTTAAGCCTGGGAAGCAGCCTCTCAGATAGCTCTGAGGGATGGCTCTGAAGAAGTGAGGGAGGGGCTAGGATATGTAGAAGGTCAAACAAGCAATTAAGAACCAGAGAGTCGAACATCAAAAGATTACTGCTAATTAAAGAAAACCAGACATGCCAAGTCAATAAATTTAGTGCTTTTCTTTAAATATGCATGGGAAGATGCCAGAGTCTGGGCTCAAAGAAGTCATTTTCTTTATATGCACCTTAATTATCTGGGGCCAGTATCCTATTTTTCTCCATCCTGAGCCCTGTAGGGATACACAGTTGGGGCAGTTGCAGCGGGTGATGGCCGAAACATCCTTTGTTTACTGTTATTGCCAGCAGCATTTTTTTGACCACAGTTTTTATAAATGCCTCCTCACTATTTATTTTACTGTTTATTATGTGTATTATTCAAATGATATGAGATGGTAGAGATAAAAGAGCCATTGAAAATATGTGATTTGATCTTGATAGTCAAAAGTATTCGGCTGTTCAGGCAGGTGACCATATTTTGGGCCAAAATGCTTACCTGATACTAAAAAAGTTAGTAGTTGGTTTAGGTGAAGGCAGGATTAAGGGAGTGATAATTATGTATGGCATCTCTTAACCTTTTAACTCTTTTAATCATCCCAAGCACCTAGTAACCTTAGTTTAGCTTGATCAAAACAGTTGACTGAGGAACATTAAAAAAAAAAAAAAAAATAACCCTTTTTTTTTCAGTGTCTGGTTAAAGTAGAGTTACCTTTGTATTCCTTGGAGAGGAGAGAAGGGGCTTTATGTTAGAAGAAGAGCTATGGAAGACTTGCATTTTTTTTTCCCCCCCGAACAACAGCTAATATCCCTCTGGCTTGAATTTTAATGACTGCATATCACTCTTTGAATGTTATTGGGAGCTCTGCCCTCAAGCCTATAAACAGCAGTTTGAAACCGGAAGGTTTTCTGAGACCTTTCCTCAAGACCAGCTGCAATTCTGATGTGACCACTCATTGTTCTGGAAAAAGCAGCTTATTTAACCCATTTAGCCACCCTGTGGACTGTGCCTTTACAAAGCTGTTTCTGTCCCGCATGGGCAGGGTCTCCAGGCCCAGCTGTGGGCTGGCTGAATTAATAAAAGGATACTGAGCCCACATTCCCTAAAGACTAGCAGATTTCTATGTGGACTCCATTCTAACAGCGTGACCTTCTGGCCTTTGACATGACAGCTGGAGTTCAGATCTGTTTGACTCTGAGAGGACAGCTTAGGAAGAATGTTCTCAAAGGTTTATTGGTGAGAAATGTGGATCTACGTGGCCTGTGCCTTGTCTGAATTTGTAATTAACATTTTCAAGCACCTGGAATTTAATAAGCACTGAATGTGGTGCTGACTTTTGTTTTGCTTGGTCTCAGTAATACTTTACCAGATACTTGTGTTATTTCTGGTCTACAGAGACAGAAACAGAGAGCCTGCAAGGATATAGGTGTCTGACAATTTAGGAAGACTAGTGGGTTTTATCTCTGGCTGCATATTTGGTTTACCTGAAAAGCTTTTTTAAAATATATATTCCTAGGTTTAGGACAGATAAGTTAGAATAGAATCCCTGGAGGTGCCATTTTAAAAATAAAACACCTTCCCAGATGATTATAATTTATAGCAAGAGTTGTGAACCTTTGTCCTAATTTGCCTGACACTCATCCCTTACCAAGGCTTCTCAGGCAGCACTAGTGGTAAAGAATCTGCCTGCCAATTCAGGATATGCTACAGACATGAGCTAGATCCCTGGGTCGGGAAGATTCCCCTAGAGGAGGAAATGATAACCCACTCTAGGATTCTTGCCTGGAGAATCCCATGGACAGAGGAGCCAGGTGGGCTACAGTCCATGGGGTCACAAGGAATTGGACATGACTAAGTGACTGATCATAAGTAGGAGCGTCCCTTATCAAATCCTGATCCTGCATCAGCCACATATGCTTGAGTTAGAAACTTGTTAGAAACCCAGACTATCAGGACTTTCCCAACCTGATGTATCAGAACCTGAATTTTTAAAAAATCCCTAGGGAACTTCCTATTTGTATCGTTCTTGAAACTTTTCTATAAATCTAACATTCTTCTAAAATTAAAAGTGTTTATTAGGAAAAAAGAAAATCATGTTTTGGATACAAAGATCAAAACCTTCCCTCCAGTAGCTCTGTCCAACAAGAGAGAAGCTTATTAAAAGGCAATTTGCTAAGAGTTATAATGGAAGTAATGTAGAAAGTGCTGTCACTTTATGGAAGGAAATGAGAACTGCTCTGTGGAGAAATTAAAGAGAACATATCCTGGCTCATCTCGTGAGGTATGGGTGAGGAGGTTTCTCCCCTTCAGCATTGGGTTAGCATTTTTGGGGGGGCTATGGCTTTGACAGCTGGAGCACAAGGCCTCTCACCACTGTGTCATGTGCCCCGCCATGCCCTCTGCCTCTGGGTCAGTGAGCATCCCTGCTGTTGCCACATTTCTGAGGGCGAGTTCCATAGAAGGAAGGCTGCCAGCTTCCTTTGCTTTCATATAGCCTGCTCTGGGGCACTGGACCCCAGGCCTCCTCCTCTGGCTCAGGCAGAGCACCAGCCAACTCATAAGCACCTTTTCAGCCAGGGTCCCAAGGGTGTGGCTTCATTTATCTGGGTTGCAGAATGAAGATGATACAGAGGAGAGCCACAGCTGACTCTGATAATCTTGTTGCAAGAGTGAGAAAACATCCTCTGTGAGATCAAGTCCTGATCCTTCGGAGTGGGAGCATTGACTCTAAAACCCTAGACTACCAGAGAACTAACCCTAGGGAGTATCAAATAGTGAAAACTCACACAAAGGAAACCTCTTGAATGCAAGAGGCATCACCCAACCACCCTAGCACCCTGTGCAGGATGCCTCATCTAAACAAAAACAAAGCTAAAATACAAACCCAATCAACAGCAGATAGGGTTACCACCTCACTCAGCCTTCATCAGAGGACATTTTAGAAACAAAGAACACAATTATTGAAATTAAAAATACTCTAGAAGGAATCAATAGCAGAATATCTGAAGCAGAAGAATGAATCAATGAGCTGGAAGATAAAATGGAAATAACTTCTGAAAAGCAGAATAAAGTAAAAAGAATGAAAAGAACTGAGGACAGTCTCAGAGACCTCTGGGACAATATCAAATGCACCAGCATTCGAATATATGGGTCCCAGAAGAAGAAGAGAAAAAGAAAGGGTATGAGAAAATTTTTGAAGAGACTATAGTTGAAAATTTCTTCAACACGGAGAAGGAAATAGTCAATCAAGTCCAAGAGGCACAAAGAGTCCCATACAGGATAAACCCAAGAAGAAACACACCAAGACACATACTAATCACACTAACTGAGACTAAACACAAAGAAAGAATATTAAAAGCAACAAGGGAGAAGCAACAAGTAACATACAGTGGAAACCCCATATGTTTAACAGCTGATCTTTCAGCAGAAACTCTTCAGGCCAGAAGGGAATGGCAGGATATATTTAAAGTACTGAAAGGGAAAAATCAACAACCAACATTACTGTACCGACAAGGATCTCGTTCAAAATTGATGGAGAAATAAGCTATTCAGACAAGCAAAAGTTAAGAGAATTCAGTACCACCAAACAACTGAGTGACTTCACTTTCATTTTCCACTTGCATGCATTGGAGAAGGAAATGGCAACCCACTCCAGTGTTCTTGCCTGGAGAATCCCAGGGATGGGGGAGCCTGGTGGGCTGCCGTCTATGGGGTTGCACAGAGTTGGACACGACTGAAGTGACTTAGCAGCAAACCAGCTTTACAACAAATGTTAAAGGGACTTATGTAGTCCAGAAATACAAGAGAAGAAAAAAGATCTACAAAATCAACCCCAAACAATTAAGAAAATGGCAATAGGAAGATATATATCAATAATTACATTAAATGTAAATGGATTAAATGCTCCAACCAAAAGACAGGCAGGCTGAATTAATACAAAAACAAGACCCATATATATGCTGTCTATAAGAAACCCACTTCAGACCTAAAGGCACACATAGACTGAAAGTGAGAGGATGGGAAAATGTATTCCATGCAAATGGGAAGCAAAAAAAATGCTGGAGTAGCTATCCTCATACAGACAAAATAGACCTTAAAGAAGATTACAAGAGATAAGGAAGGACACTACATAATGATCAAGGGATTAATCCAAGAGGAAGACATAACAATTGTAAATATCTATGCACCCAACATTGGAACACCTCAATACGTAAGACAAACACTAACAGGCATAAAAGGAGAAATTGACAGTAACACAATAATAGTAGGCGACTTTAACTCCCCACTCACACCAATGGACAGATCATTGAAACAGAAAATTAATAAGGAAACACAAGTCTTAAATGATACATTAGATGAGATGGATCTCATTGACATCTTCAGGCCATCCCATCCAATTGCCGAAGAATACACCTTCTTCTTAAATGCACATGGAACATTCTCGAGGATAGACAACATCTTGGGTCACAAATCAAACCTCAGTTAATTTAAGAAAATTGAAATATCAAGCATCTTCTCTGGCCACAATGCTATGAGACTAGATATTGATTACAAGAATAAAATTGTAAGGAACACAAACACATGGAGATTAAATAACACATTTCTTAAATAACCAAGTTACTGAAGAAATCAAAAGGGAAATAAAAACATTTCTAGAAACAAATGACAATGAAAACAACTCAAAACCTACGGGATGCAGCAAAAGCAGTTCTAAAAGGGAAGTTTATAGCAACACAGCCCTACCTCAATAAACAAGAAAAACATTGAATAGACAACCTAACTTTACACCTAAAACAACTGGAAAAAGAAGAACAACAGCAAAAACTCCCCAAATTAGTAGAAGGCAAGAAATAATAAAGATCTGAGAGAAATAAATGAAAAAGAAATGAAAGAAACAATAGTAAAGATTAATAAAACTAAAAGCTGGTTCTTTGAGAAAATAAAATTGACAAGCATTTAGCCAGACCCATCAGGAAAAAGAGAGAGAAGAATCAAATCAACAAAATTGGAAATGAAAAAGGAGAGGTTACAACAGACAATGCAGAAATACAAAGGATTATAACAGACTGTTATGAACAACTATATGGCAATAAAATGGATAACCTGGAAGAAATGGACAGATTATTAACCAGGAAGAAGTAAAAATTATGAACAACACAATTACAAGCACTGAAATTGAAGCTGTAGTCAAAAATCTCCCCCCAAAAACAAAAACCCAGGACCAGATGACTTCACAGCAGAATTCTATCAAACATTTAGAGAAGAGCTAATGCCTATCCTTGTAAAACTTTTTCAAAAAATTGCAGAGGAAGGAACATTTCCAAACTCATTCTATGAGGCCACCATTACCCTGATACCAAAACCAGACAAAGACAACACAAAAAAAGAAAACTAGAGGCCAATATCACTGATGAACATAGATGCAAAAATCCTCAACAAAAGTTTAGGAAACAGAATTCAGCAACACATCAAAAAGCTAATACACTATGATCAAGTTGGGTTTATTCCAGGAATGCAAGGATTCTTCAAAATATGCAAATCAATCAATGTGATACACCATATTGAAAGATAAAACTGAAAGATAAAAACCATATGATCATCTCAATAGATGCAGAAAAAGCCTTTGACAAAATTCAGCATCCATTTAGGATTAAAATTCTTCAAAAAATGGGCATAGAAGGAACCTACCTCAACATAGTAAAGGCCATATATGATGAACCTACAGCAAACATTATTCTCAGTGTTGGAAAAATGAAAACATTCCCCCTAAGTTCAGGAACAAGACAAGGGTGTCCACTTTTCCCACTATTATTCAACATAGTTTTGGAAGTCCTAGCTACAGCAATCAGAAGAAAAAGAAATAAAAGGAATCCAGATTGGAAAAGAAGAAGTAAAGCTCTCATTGTTTGCAGATGACATGATCCTCTATTCAGAAAACCCTAAAGATAGTATCAGAAAATTCTAGAGCTAATCAGTGAATTTAACAAAGTTGCAGGCTACAAGATCAATACACAGAAATCACTTGCATTTCTATATTTTTCTATGAAAATCAGAAAAAAATTAAGGAATCAATCCCATTCACCATTGCAACAAAAAGAATTTACATAGGAATAAACTTACCTAAGGAGTCAAAAGAACTGTACACAGAAAATTATAAGACACTAATGAAAGAAATCAAAGATGACATAAACAGATGAAGAGATATTCCATGTTCCTGGGTAGAAGAGTCAATATTGTTTAAATGACTATACTACCAAACTCAATCTACAGATTTAATGTGATCTCTATCAAATTACCAATGGCATTTTTCACAGAACTTGAACAAAAAATTCCACAATTCGTATGGAAACACAAAAGACCCTGAATAGCCAAAGTAGCCTTGAGAAAGAAGAATGGAGCTGGAGGAATCAACCTTCTTGACTTCTGATTATACTACAAAGCTTCAGTAATCAAGACAGTATGCTGCTGCTGCTGCTGCTGAGTCACTTCAGTCATGTCTGACTCTGTGTGACCCCATAGACGGCAGCCCATCAGGCTCCCCCATCCCTGGGATTCTCCAGGCAAGAACCCTGGAGTGGGTTGCCATTTCCTTCTCCAGTGCATGAAAGTGAACAAAAACAGAAATATAGACCAATAGAACAAGATAGAAAGCCCAGAAATAAACCCATGTACCTATGGGTACCTTATTTTTGACAAAGGAGGCAAGAATACACAATGGCGCAAAGACAGCCTCTTCAATAAATGGTGCTGGGCAAACTGGACAGCTACATGTAAAAGAATGAAATTAGAAGACTAACACCATATGCAAAGATAAACTCGAAATGGATTAAAGACCTAAATGTAAGAACAGAAACTATAAAACTCTTAGAGGAAAACATAGGCAGAACACTTGATGACATAAACTCAAACAAGATCCTCTATTACCCATCTCCTAGAGTAATGGAAATAAAAACAAAAGTAAACAGCAAGGTGAAAACACAACCCTCAGAATGGGAGAGAATAATAGCAAATGAAACTGACAAAGGATTAACTTCCAAAATATACAAGCAGCTCATACAACTCAGTGCCAGAAAAACAAACATCCCAATCAAAAAGTGGGGAAAAGACATAAACAATTTATCCAAAGAAGACATAGAGATGGCTTACAAACACATGAAAAGATGCTCAACATTG
Source organism: Bos mutus (assembly GCF_027580195.1). Taxonomy (NCBI): domain Eukaryota; kingdom Metazoa; phylum Chordata; class Mammalia; order Artiodactyla; family Bovidae; genus Bos; species Bos mutus. Next base: position 128,018,565 of record NC_091618.1, read on the forward strand.
CTCATTATTAGAGAAATGCAAATCAAAACTACAATGAGATATCACCTCACACCAGTCAGAATGGCCATCATCAAAAAGTCTACAAACAATAAATGCTGGGGAGGGTGTAGAGAAAAGGGAACACTCTTGCACTGTTGGTGGGAATATAAATTGATACAGCCACTATGGAAGACGGTATGGAGATTCCTTAAAAAACTAGGAATAAAACTACCATATGACCCAGCAATCTCACTCCTAGGCATATACCCTGAGGAAATAAAAATTGAAAAAGACACATGTATCCCATTGTTCATTCCAGCACTATTTACAATAACTAGAACATGGAAGCAACCTAGGTGTCCATCGACAGATGAATGGATAAAGAAGTTGTGGTACATATACACAATGGAATATTCAGTTCAGTTCAGTTCAGTCACTCAGTCGTGTCTGACTCTTTGCGACCCCATGAATCACAGCACCCCAGGCCTCCCTGTCCATCACCAACTCCCGGAGTTCACTCAGACTCACGTCCATCGAGTCAGTGATACTCAGCCACAAAAGGGAACACATTTGAGTCAGTTCTAATGAGGTGGATGAAAACCTAGAACCCAAAGATAAATATCGTATTTTAACACATATATATGGAATCTAGAAGAATGGTAGTGAAGAACTTATTTACAGGGCAGCAGTAGAGAAACAGACATAGAGAACAGACTTATGGAAATGGGGAGAGGTGAGGAGAGGGTGAGTTGTATGGAAAGAGTAACATGGAAACTTACATTACCATATGTAAAATAGATAGCCAGTGGGAGTTTGCTGTATGGCTCGGGAAACTCAAACAGGGGCTCTGTATCAACCTAGAGGGGTGGGATGGGGAGGGAGATGGGAGGGAAGTTCAAAAGGGAGGGGATATATGTATACCTATGGCTGATTCATGTTGAGGTTTGACAAAAAACAACCAAATTCTGTAAAGCAATTATCCTTCAATAAATAAATAAAAGAAGAAGGAAAATTACCCAAGAAAGGTGACTTGAAGACATTCTGGGCACAGAGAAAGACACAAAGGACAATTCCTTCAAGAAAATTCTCTAATATGAAAGGAGTTTTAGAAAGAAACATAAAATTGGGTTTTGATGAAAATATAATGTTGAAAACACCGGTATATATTTTAAAAAAGATAATGCCAAACCCCAAACTGAAGATTAGTGCCAGACTAGAGATAATCTAATAATTAAAGGAAGACTTTCTTTCTCTTTTTTGAGGAAAGCAAAGTAATTAAGGACAACTAATCATTTGTAGCTAAATTAGGGCTCCTGAAGAGGATTGGGGACAGAATTTTTTGGAAGTTCTCTCTTTTGGAAATTCTTGTGACCCTACTCTCTGGCATTTGTGGGTTTCTTTGAGGTGCTGTGCTTAACTTCTCAGGGCCTTTGAAGCCGCTTATTTTCTCTGCTGGCAGGCTGACCTCTTCTTCTTCTTTTTATTTAATTTTGATTGGCATATGGTTGCTTTACAATGTTATGTTATTTTCTGCTGTACAGCAAAGGGAATCAGCCATATGTATACATACATCCCCTCATTTTTTTGGATTTCCTTCCCATTTTTGACTCCTTATTCTACCCATTGCTAAATCCTCCTCTTCCTTCAACTGGCATTCTGCCCAGAACTGCTTCTTCGAATTTACACTCTAGGTTGGGTACCATTCTTCTGGGTTCCTATAACATCCTGTATATGTCACATTACTGTCAATTTTCTTTTTGTCTATTTATCTCATGAAACAGTAAGTACCTTGAAGGCAGGGGTTTTCCAATGGCTTCTGTGTCTCCAGAACTTCTCAGAGTTCTTGACTCAAGAAATTCTTAGAAATAAAATGAAAAATGAAAGCAATAGCCTATCTTTTCCCATAGCTGACAGTGTCAAGATGGTCTTGGAGATGGCAATAATGGATTACAAGGTCTTTACATTGATAGTTGGGGAGAAATTTAGAGACTTCAACCTGTATATAACACATGGCTGGCATATAGCAGATTCCCAATACATTTTAGGTGAGGAAAAGAATGAACATTTTCATTTAATATACAAAGGCTCTGATGTAGATTATGTTAAGGATGTGATGTCTCTCTTAGCATATTGTTAGGTGAATATAAACTCAGACATTGATCTTTACTCATAAAGTAGCAATCATTTTTATGACCTCTAATTTTTAAAAATTTTTATTAAAGTATATAGTTGATTTACAATGTTGTGTTAGTTTCTGGTATACAGCAAAGTGAATCAGTGTATGTGTGTGTGTATATATATATATATATATAATTTTATTTTTATTTTTCATTATGGTTTATTATAAGATACTGAATATAGCTCTCTGTACTATGTGTTCCCTGAGACCTGCCTTTGAGTGTTTGAGTGTCTCCTGTGGAGGTACGGGTCAGCAGGGGCCTGCCACAGGGGCAGGGGCTCTGGGTGCAGCAGCCCGGGGTATCACATAAGCCCTCTTAGAGGAGGTCATCATTAACCCCACCATAGAGCTGCCAGAACTTACACAGAACTGGGGAAACAGACTCTTGGAGGGCACAGACAAAAGCTAGTCTGCTCCTGGATCCAGGAGAAAGGAACAATGAACCCACAAGAGACTGACCCAGACTTGCCCTTGAGTTGCCAGGAGTTTCTGATGGAGATGTGGGTTGGTGGTGGCCTGCTGCAGGGTTAAGGGCACTGGAACCTTTTGAAGGAGGTCACTGTTACCTTCATTACCTCCACCATAGTTTGGCCTCAGATCAAACAAAAGGGAAGGAAACCAGTCTTGCCCATCAGAACAAGACCCAGTTTCCCCCTCAGTCAGTCTCTCCCATCAGGAAGCTTCCATAAGCTTCTTATCCTTATCCATCAGAGGGCAGACAGAATGAAAACCACAGTCATGGAAAACTAATCAAACTGATCACATGAACCATAACCTTGTCTAACTCAATGAAACTATGAGCCATGCCATGTAGGGCCACCCAAGATGGATGGGTCATGGTGGAGAGTTCTGACAAAAGGTGGTCCACTGGAGAAGGGAATGGCAAACTGCTTCAGTATTCTTGCCTTGAGAACCCCATGAACAGTATGAAAAGGTAAAAAGATAGGACACTAAAAGATGAACTCCCCAGGTCGGTAGGTGCCCAATATGCTTCTGGAGAACAGTAGAGAAATAACTCCAGAAAGAATGAAGAGACAGCCAAAGCAAAAACAACACCCAGTTGTGGATGTAAATGGTGGTAGAAGTAAAGTCTGATGCTATAAAGGAGAATATTGTATGAGAACCTGGAAAGTTAGGTCCATGAATCAAGGTAAATTGGAAGTGGTCAAACAGGAGATGGCAAGAGTGAACATTGACATTTTAGGAATCAGTGAACTAAAATGGACTGGAATGGGTGAATTTAAATCAGATGACCATTGTATTTACTACTGTGGGAAAGGATCCCTTAGAATAAATGGAGTAGCCTTCGTAGTCAACAAGAGTCTGAAATGCAGTACTTTGATGCAATCTCAAAAACAATAGAATGATCTCTGTTTGTTTCCAAGGCAAACCATTCAGTATCACAGTAATCCAAGTCTATGCCCTGACCAGTAATGCTGAAGAAGCTGAAGTTGAACTGTTCTATGAAGACCTACAAGAACTTCTAGAACTAACACCCAAAAAGGATGTCCTTTTCATTATAAGGGACTGGAATGCAAAAGTAGGAAGTTAAGAGATACCTGGAGTAACAGGGAAATTTGGCCTTGGAGTACAAAATGAAGCAGGGCAAAGGCTAACAGAGTTTTGCCAGGAGAATGCAATGGTCATGGCAAACACCCTCGTCCAACAACATAAGAGAAGACTCTACACATGGATTTCAGCAGAAGGTCAACACCGAAATCAGATTGATTATATTCTTTGCAGCCAAAGATGGAGAAACTCTATACAGTCAGCAAAAACAAGACTGGGAGCTGACTATGGCTCAGATTATGAACTCCTGTTTGCCAAATTCAGACTTCAACTGAAGTAAGTAGAGTAAACCCTTAGACCGTTCATGTATGACCTATATCAAATCCCTTACGATTATACGGTGGAAGTGACAAATAGACTTAAGGGATTAGATCTGATAGACAGAGTGCCTGAAGAACTATGGACACAGGTTTGTGACATTGTACAGGCAGCAGTGAGCAAGACCATCCCCAAGAAAAAGAAATGTAAAAAGGTAAAATGGTTGTCTGAGGAGGGCTTACATAGCTGAGTAAAAAGGAGAGGTGAAAGGCAAAGGAGAAAAGGAAAGATATACTCATTTGATTGTAGAGTTTCAAAGCATAGGAAAGACAGATAGGAAAGCCTTCCTCAGTGATCAATGCCAAGAAATAGAGGAAAGAATAGAATGGGACAGACTAGAGATCTCTTCAAGAAAATTAGAGATATCAAGGGAACATTTCATGCAAAGATGGGCAAAATAAAGGACAGAAATGGTATGGACCTAACAGAAGCAGAAGATATTAAGAAGAGGTGGCAAGAATACATGGAAGAACTATACAAAAACAATCTTTACGACCCAAATAATCATGATGGTGTGATCACTCACCTAGAGCCAGACATCCTGGAATGGGAAGTCAAGTGGGCCTTAGGAAACATCACTATGAACAAAGCTAGTGGAGGTGACAGAATTCCAGTTGAGCTATTTCAAATCCTGAAAGATGATGCTGTGAAAGTGCTGCTCTCAATCTGCCAGCAAATTTGGGAAACTCAACAGTGGCCACAGGAATGGAAAAGGTCAGTTTTTATTCTAGTCCCAAAGAAAGGCAATGCCAAAGAATGTTAGAACTATCACAAAATTGCACTCATCACACATGCTACCAAATTAGCTTAAATTTCTCCAAGCCAGGCTTCAACGGTACATGACCGTGAACTTCCAGATGTTCAAGTTGGATTTAGAATACACAGAGGGACCAGAGATCAAATTGCCAACATCCGTTGGATCATAGAAAAAGCAAGAGAGTTCCAGAAAAATATCTCTTTCTGTTTTATTGACTACACCTTTGACTGTGTGGATCACAACAAACTGTGGAAAATTCTTCAAGAGATGGGAATATCAGACCACCTGGCCTGCCTCCCAAGAAATCAGTATGCATGTTAAGAAGCAACAGTTAGAACTGGACATGGAACAATAGACTGATTCCAAGTCGGGAAAGGAGTATGTCAAGGCTGTATATTGTCACCCTGCTTATTTAACTTATTTGCAGAGTACTTCATGAGAAATGCCAGGCTGGATGAAGCACAAGCTGGAATCAAGGTTGCCAGGAGAAATATCAATAGTGTCAGATATGCAGATGACACTACCCTTATGGCAGAAAACAAAGATGAACTAAAGAGTCTCTTGATGAAAGTGAAAGAGGAGAGTGATAATGTTGGCTTAAAACTCAACATTCAGAAAACTGAGATCATGGCCATCACTTCATGGCAAATAGATTGGGAAACAATGGGAACAGTGACAGACTTTTTTTTTTGAGCTCCAAAATCACTGCAGTTGGTGACTGCTGCCATGAACTTCAAAGACGCTTACTCCTTGGAAGAAAAGTTATGACCAACCTAGACAGCATATTAAAAAGCAGAGATGTTACTTTGCCCACAAAGGTCCATCTAGTCAAAGCTATAGTTTTTCCAGTAGTCATGTATGGATGTGAGATTTGGACTATAAGGAAAGCTGAACTCCGAAGAATTGATGCTTTTGAACTGTGGTGTTGGAGAAGTCTCTTGAGAGTCCCTTGGACCACAGGAAATCAAAGCAGTCAATCCTAAAGGAAATCTGTCCTGAATATTCATTGGAAGGAATGATGCTGAAGCTGAAACTCCAATACTTCGCATCCAAACACCTGATGCGAAGAACTGAGTCATTGGAAAAAACTGTGATTTGGGGCAGGATTGAAGGCAGGAGGATAAGGGGTTGAAAGAGGATGAGATGGTTAGATGGCATCATGGACATGAGTTTGAGTAAACTCCGGAAGTTGGTGATGGACATGGGGTCGCAAAGAGTCAGACACGACTGAGCGATTGATCTGAAGAGGATACTGAATATAGATCCCTGTGCTATACAGTATATCCTTGTTGTTTATCTATTCTATATATGGTAGAAAAATGGGGAATGCTTCATGAGTTTGTGTGTTATCCTTGCATAGGTACCATGATAATCTTCTCTATATTATTCCAATTTTAGTGTATGTACTCGAGGTTAGCACTTGCCTCCAGTTAATCTCCTGTACATGTCAGGTATTGGAAACGATTTATGTGTACAATGTACAATATAGTCACATTTAATTCTCTGAAAACCCTTTAAGGCTTATGTTAGGTTTGGGGACATAGATTTGAACTCAGAGGTGTATGATTGTAGAACACATGCTTTTTTCCTAATCAGTGTTCTTTCTGCTCTTCTCTGCCTCCTCCATTTCTTTAGGAAGCAGCAGAAGCTCCTTGTGTCTTTCAGTTCAGTTCAGTTGCTCAGTCGTGTCCGACTCTGTGACCCCATGAATTGCAGCACGCGAGGCCTCCCTGTCCATCACCAACTCCCGGAGTTTACTCAAACTCATGTCCATCGAGTCGGTGATGACATCCAGCCATTTATCTTCCCAGAAATTGCATGGTTTGGAATCCAGGACTTGCACTTTGATTATTAATTTGTTGTGTGACCATAGACAAAAGAAGTAGATGCTGTTCCTCAGTCTCCTCATTTATTAGATGGACCTATTTTACTATAGCAGGGGTCCATTTATTATGCAACCAATATTTAAAAGACTAACGGATACTGGACACTGTTTTAGGTTCTGAAGATTAAAAAGAACAGAAAAGGACAGACAACACCCATAGAACTACAGAGCTTATATTATGGTGATTATGGCAATTGAGGCTGAAAATAAACAAGTAAAACAAAATCAGTGATTAGTACCAGAAGGCAAATACAACATGGTGACAAGAATGGATGGAGTAGATACGGGTGAAGATATCCATGGATGTGGTGGTCAGGCTGTCTCCTTTAGGAATTGACATTTAAAGGGAAACCTGTAAATGAAGCAGACGTCAGCCATGAATACATTTGGAGGCTCAGATTTCTGGGCAGCAAAACACTCAGGGGAGAAATCCTAACTCCAGAAGAGCCCTTCTTGTTGGAGGACCACTGAGTCCAGTGTGGCTGGTGGGAAGAGAGTAGGAGGAGATGAGACAGAGCTTGACAGGTCCAGATTATGGAGTCACAGTCAGTGGTATAGACTGTTTCTCAAATGCTAGCTTGCAGATACTCCACAGAAATTCACGATGATGGTCTCACGTCTTTGATACCTTTGACATCTTTGATACTTCTTCCAACGTCTTTGCCACTTTTCACGTCTTTGGGAAAATCCTTCCTTAGGAGTCATTTCCCAGAATAGAAACTAGAATCTTGCTTCCTCAGCGTCTTGTGTATCAATGACTTGTATGACCCAGGCCCTGTTGATCAGAGGTTCAGAGGTAAATCTTCCAATCAGAAGTTAATGACAAGAAACAGGCACCATGGAATTCATTCTGGCATTGATAGTGGCTGATACATTTCATCCACAGGGCCTGCCATACAGAGTTGCTAGTATAGTATCTGGTGCACAGATCCTGTTAGCAAAAAGGACTTTAGTGAGAATGCCTGGTGATGGCGGCAGTGCTGAGCACACAGCACTGTGTGTTTGATGCTCTTGGGCCGGTTTGATGCTCTTATTTCAGTACTGTTTCTGACTGCATAGCTTAGTTCTTTGGCCATCGTGGAGTTTCTGTGAGTCTGTAATCGCCTTCCATAAATTTCTTTTTACTTAAATTTACTAGAGTGCATTTCTGTTTGCAATTCAGAGCCCTGTGCCTATGACCCCAACTTGAAATAAGAGTCAGAGAAATTTACTACCTGTATCTGAGAAGAATAAGATCTAGAGATTCATTTCAGCTTTAAGTTCTTGGGTGAATTAGTGACCAAATGTTACCTAAACACTGCTTATTTCAAAACCCTATTTCTCATATTTTTATTTGTAAAACTAGTATTTGTAAATGTATTGCAGTAATGAAAGCCTACTTAATTCTTTGCAGACATTAATGGGAAGACAGACTAATTATTGATTTTTTTTTTCTGGAAACTTCTTTATTGACCTCCCTTAACTTAAAGAGTAGGATGTTCAAAGATGCTACTTTCCCATTACACTTAAAGATCTCTCCAGGCTCCCAGATACATCTTTGATAAGGTATACATTATCTTGAACAACTCACTAAGAGCGTCCTTTCCCCCTTATAGGTAAAGATAAATAATTATTTAATTATTAACCACAATCTTAAACATATACTCATTTTAAGAAAAATTTTTGGTGTCTGTTTAGTCGTCATTATTTCAGTAATACACGAAACCAGTCTTTTATGAGGTCTCCTGTGTTGCATCTGAGAAAGGGCTTCTGAAATTTAAGTGGTTCTTAATAGCTGTGCAGAAGAGAGGTGAAAATATGTTTATAATTATCACACCCCCATCTGTTCAGTAATTGTGCCAGGCTATTCTTGGAAGGGTTGTTGTAGTTTCTTCTCTAAAACGGATTTCCATTTTTCTGCCGCTCTGGCTGTCTCTCCACTCTGTGTTAAAGTTCTGAATCTTTACTAACTCATGCCACTTTTGTTTCTTAGGATGTATTCTTTCATTTGTAGCTAAATTTGTTTTCTTTTTCATTGACATGTCAATTGGATGCAGTGCTCATCACAATGATTGTACTAGTGAATAAAATTGCATCTCCAGCATCTCAGTAGGTGAAAACGATGGTTATTTCTTGGAAATATTTCACATATTGTTTACCTTAATGGGAAATGCTCATTGCTACAAATAGGAGGGAAAGACGTATCCAGTTTTCTTGTTTAAAGGCCTTATCTTCCATGATACCAGTATACATATTTAAGAGTACTTACTTTGATTGTTAATTGAAAAGAATATTTTTGATTCAGTGTCTTTATGGGAGATTTAATCACTAGGCTTATACATATTTAGGTTTTGCCTTTGCTGATGAATTTTTAGAAACTTCTTGCCTTGATCATGCTTTGGTGGTAAGTTTTTGGTGAATACTTTTATAGTCACCTGAATGTTAATATCTAGGGATATTCTCTTTATGGATTTCAAGACACAATGCCTAGGGTGGAAAATTTTCATTCTGGAATATATTTTCTGGTTGTCACTATTCCTCCTTTTGTCTTAATACATACATGATACACATTTTAAATTATGCATTACAGCTGGAGATGTGTGCTCATCAGGAAGATTTTGAGAAATTGAAAGAAAATCTTTTAAATAGACATTTCTAGATGATGGGAATATGATGGTTTATTATTTTATTATGTTACTTTATATATGTTTGATTTTTTCTTTTAATAAAACATTAAAAAAGAAGACATTATATCTTAGACTAGTATAACCCTATGACTTAGGCAATTCACCAGGCTTCACTGAGTTTCAGTATCCTAAACAAAGAAAATACATAAAGAAATAAATGCTCTATTTATAGGATTAGGATTTTGTCATGGAATGAATGCTCTAGTGTTCCAGTGTGGATTGTATTCTGAAATGCTATTCACATGTTGAGTATTAATTATAGAAGGATTTTGTGCAAGTGTCACTTAACATTGATTAACCTAAAAAGAACTGGACAGAGATTTGTATAATTATGTTTTGTATTAGAATAACAAGGTCATAGAAGCCAGAAGAGGGCATGGGTTGCCTTTAGAAGGTGGCCATTTAGGAAATGGTGGACCACAACTAAGTATAACATAGGGTGAGAAACTTTATTTTTTGTATTTGTGCAATAAATGGTGATCCTAGTTAAAAAAAGATAACTGTTGTTTTAAATTGGGAGATTTCTTAATATTATCTTTCTTAAATTAATATCAGTTTCATGGTTGAAGGTCTTCAAAATTAGAGCATCTGTCACTGTAGGTGGACAGGCTAGCTTCAGAGGGAGTCTCATGAGAATTTATATCTGCTCTAAAGGATTGATTTTGAAATAATCCATTATGAACATTTGTCCAGTTAATAAGACAATATTTATTCAAAGTTTACTGTATACTTGGAAATGTGCACAAGTCTCAACATAAATTATTGTATTTTTCTCATTGCCACATAAGAAAAAATACTGTTATCTTTTGTTATATAGATGAGGCAGGTCATTATGGCTCAGAGGTTAAATATCTTGCCCTAGTTTATATAAACACAAAAATGATAGACTTAAGACTAGAACTTACCATTTTAACTATAGAATGTATGGTCTTTACTATACCATATTGATTCTTCATAACAGTTATTTTAGCCTAGGCTTTTTTCTAAACTTTTTTTGTTTTTTTTCTGCCTCTATTTCTGTGCTTCTTTATTCAACCGTGTAGGCAAGTATACACCAGTATTTTTCTATAATGGTCCAGAAAGTCTGTTTTTGAAGTGGAGAGAATTCAAATGAAAATATATAAATGCATATAGGTAATCATGTTGTATTAATTTCCCTAGGACTGCCATAACAAATGGGGCTTTCCCAATGGCTCAGCGGGTAAAGAATCCACCTGCAATGCAGGAGACACAGGAGACATGGGTTCATCCCTGGGTCGGGAAGATCCTGGGAGGAGGAAACAGAGGAAACTAGGCTACAGTCGAAAGGGTCGCAAAGAGCTGGACAGGACTGAATGACTAGGAATGCACTCTCTGTTAACTCTATTAGTCACTCAGTAATGTCTGGCTCTTGGAGGCCCCATGGACTGTAGTCCACCAGGTTCATTTGTCCATGGAATTCTCTAGGCAAGAATACTGGAGGGGGTAGCCATTCCCTTTACCAGGGAATCTTCCTGACTTAGGGATTGAACTAGGGTTTCCTGTATTGCAGTGGATTCTTTACCATCTGAGCCAACAGGGAAGCCCAAATTAGTAGACTTCACTTATTAGAGCAGTTTTGGTGGTGGTAGTGATTAAGTCGCTAAGTTGTGTCCGACTCTTGTGACCCTATGGACTGTGGCCTACCAGGCTCCTCTGCCCATGCGACTCCCAGGCAAGAATACTGGAGTGGGTTGCCATTTCCTTCTCCAGGGGATCTTCCCCACCCAGGGATCAAGACCAAGTCTCCTGCACTGTAGGTGGAATCTTTACCAAGAGAGCCACCATGGAAGCCTGATCTACCAGCACCACCTGGGAAGCCCCTAAGCATGCACACCCCATAACAAATATCACAAACTTGGTGGCTGAAAACAAGAGAAATGTGTTTTCTCACATTTCTGGAGGCCAAAAAAGTCCAAAATCAATGTCTTGGCTGGGTTGATTCCTTCTGGACCTCTGAGAGAAAATCAATTAATGGTTTTCCCCTAGCTTCTGGTGAGATCTGGCAATCCTTAGCATTCTTTGGCTTGTAGCTTCATAACTCCAGCCTTGGCCTCTGTTTTTGCTTGGCAATTTCTTTGTCTTTCTGTGTCTCAAATTTCCCTCTCTTTTATATAGACACTGACTGGTCTTTGGCTGTAGCTGCTAAGCTGTTTCAGTCATGTCTGACTCTGTACCACCCCATAGACGGCAACCCACCAGGCTTCCCTGTCCCTGGAGAGCCCACCCCAAATCCAAAGCGATCTCATCTTACATTTTTAACTGAATTAATTACCATCTGCCACTGAAATTTCTCTGTCATGTCTGACTCTTTGTGACGCTATGGACTATAGCCTGGCAGGCACCTCTGTCCATGGAATTGTCCAGGCCAGAATACTGGAGTGGGTAGCTGTTCCCTTCTCCAGGGGATCTTCCCAACCCAGGGATAGAACCCAGGTCTCCCGCATTGTGGGCAGATTCTTTACCAGTTGAGCCACCAGGGAAGCCCAAGTACTGGAGTCGATAGCCTATTCCTTCTCCAGGGGATCTTACCGACCCGGGAATTGAACTGGGGTCTCCTGCATTGTAGGTAGATTCTTTACCATCTGCCAAGACCCTATTAACAAATAAATTTACATTCACAGGTACCAAAGGTTAGAATTTGGATGTATCTTTTGGGGGGCCACTATTTGTCCCACTACTTATTTTAATCATTTGTTTTAAAGAAGTAGGTAAAACAGTACAATGAAAACTTTGGTTTCAGACTATCTCAATTCTTTAATTGCTAAGCTGTAAGTGTGTTTTAATAGAAAGAAGCTATTTTATGTACATTATCTCGATGCCAGAGATATTCCCCAAAGATTTTAGACTTAAATTATGTTTCCTTTCTGCTGTTTCACTAGTGAAACCTATATGCAAATTGTCATTTTCAGTTATTTCCTGAAAGTTTGATATTTGAAATTATTTTTAAGGGAGTCTAAATGGTAAAAATGTATATTTCAATGAGGGCTCCTGATTCTTATCTTGAAGCACGTATTAACATGACACAGAATGTTAGAACTAGATCTAGTGAAGGGATATTGAATTAAAAAAATTGAACTGACAAAGATATGTAATAGCATTTGATGACTGACCAAAATTTGGGTCATGTAAAAGAGAAAAAGCCCAACTAAGCATCAAGAAATCTGGATTACATTCTCAGCATTTTACAAGCTGTCTACCTCTGCAGAGTGGAACAGAAAAACAAGTGAACAAACAAACAAACCAAAAAAAAAAAAACCAACCTTTTAAAGAACAAAAGGAATGTGGAGGTAATCACAGCAGGCAGATTGCTAAGAGCTTTGGAGAGGATGATTCATGAAGAAATGTGGAAATCAAAATTTGAGCAAAGTTCTGAAGATAAAAAAGGGGAAAACCAAAGATGATAGGTGATCCATATATGTTTAGCCCAGTCAATGTGTATTTTTTATGCAAACTTAGAAATGTTTGATTTGTTCTTTGTCTGTTTAGTGCCATATTAGGGAGAAGATGCTGAGTAAGCAATGACCAGGTATATTGCTGATAAAGTATTAGTGAAAGATGGTTAAAGTAGCATAATTACAAAAAAATGCATGTCTACTTAAGTGATCTTGTTTTAATATAAAGCTTATACAAATTTATTTATCTGCCAAACTATTCAAGTAAGTTAAATTCTTTCCTTTGAGTGTGAGGTGGCTGATTGGAGTTCTACAAAGACTTTCTTATGTGTAAATAATGCCAATGACAGATCATTGCAATGATCACTTTATCAAATGGGAGGGACAACTTAGGGGAATCTGCATACATTCAAGTTCTTTCTAAAATGTAATAGTTTCATCTGAATCTTGCCTACATCTGATGTGACATAAGAGTGAATACCTGACTAAATTGTGGCATTTTCTTCTATAAAATGACGTGAATCAGCTATATGTATACATATATCCCCTCCCTCTTGAACCTCTTGTACCCCTCCCCAACCTCCACCCCACCCATCTTGGTCATCATAGATCTCTTAGCTGAGCTCCCTGTGCTATACAGCAGGTTCCCACTAGCTATCTGTTTTATTCATGGTAGTGTATAGATATCAATCCCAATCTCCCAATTCATCCCACTCCCACTTCCCCCACCCCATGCCTACACGTCTGTTCTCTATGTCTGTGTCTCTATTCCTGTCCTGCAAATAGGTTCATCTATACCATTTTTCTAGGTTCCATATATACATATACATATGTATATATGTAATGTATATATATATACATTAGCTAAGCTGAACTGATGCTCAGTCATGTCTGACTCTTTCTGACTCCATGGACTATACAGTCCATAGAATTCTCCAGGTCGGAATACTGGAGTGGGTAGCCGTTCCTTCTCCAGGGGATCTTCCCAACCCAGGAACTGAACCCAGGTCTCCCGCATTGCAGGCAGATTCTGTACCATCTGAGGCACTTAAGGAAGCCCAATATATACATTACTATATATTTGTTTTCTCTTTCTGACTTAGTTCACTCTGTACAGCAGAAACTAATACAACATTGTAAAGCAACTATACCCCGGTTTAAAAAAGAGAAGGAAGAATGAGGAGTAGATGCTTGGTAGGCGGTCAACAATTTCCATCACAATAAGCATGCAGCAGGATTGGTGGGAAGAGAACTGCTGAAATACACGTGGGTTGAAGTCTAGTGGCTGTTAAGTGTCAACTGAGCCAAGGGCAGCAGTCAGTGTGGTTTACACTTTAATGGAGAGTTTCAGTGAGTTTGCTGGGTGGTGAACTAGTTAAGTGAAACTCTGTTTTGAGAACCTTTACTCCTCTAACTGAGCTTTAAAAGTACTACAAAGGCTCACACAAAATTCAGGGGGAGAGGATTTACAGAGCAAATTAGATTTGAGCTAACTTGCAAGGACAAGATAGTAGAAGGATTCATGATAACCTGAGTGTGTGTTTGTTTTCTGGGGTTAAAAACTATCAGTTCCTGGCATTTGTATCACAGGCTGAGAGATAAGGGGAGAGAAATTTGCAGCATTGATTTCAGGTCCTGAGAGAGCACTTCTGTGAGGACTGGCTCACCCAGTGGTGTAGCTGTGTTGTTCTTGGGTGGTCTTTTCCTGGGTGGCCCTTGTCCTCTCCCTTGAACGTGGTAAGGCACAAATGTAAATATGACAGTCTTCGATAGTTTAATGCTGTGCCTATTGCATGATAGCACCTGTGTACATATACACACACAGACACATTTAGCTTAATATCAGTTTATTTGAACAGATATGTTTTTGCAAAATAAGGTTAAATACTTTAAATAGTATGATTTTGTTATTATAAAAAACAAGTAGGATCTTATTTTCATTAATAATTTTGCCAAGATTCTGAGCAATGCTTATAAATATCAGTATTCTTAAAAACCTCAGATTATGTACTTTAGAGGGTCTGCCAAAAATACCCTTTTTGCTTACTAAGTGTGGTTTTGAAAACTTTTGTGTTCCTGACCTGTTCTGAGTGCTAGCTGTGAAGCAGATGTACCTCCTCCCCCCTTTCAGTTATGCAAGACTGTTTTCTTAAATCATTAGCATCACACCACTCTTCTAAGTGGTTTGCACTATCTGCCAGTTGCCCCTGCTGTCAAAACAGAACGCTGTAAAGTGGTTTTCAAGATCCTTTTTATCATTTTGCCCATTTTTAAAAAAATTTTCAAATCCCTCTAAGAAGTTTCACTCTACCTCAAGTAACTTGTTTGATACCATGGAGACAGTGAGAGAGAACTTATCTCGGGGACAAGAACCAGGGTAGAATGGTGAAGAGCCATGGAATTGCTGTGGTTTCAACAGTATGTGGGAAGTAAGATAATGCAAATAGTGTGTAGACCACTCTTTCAAAAGGTTAACTGTGAATGGAAAGAGATAGAGATTTTATTTAAGATGAAAGAGCTGTGACTGTATCTGTAAAGAAGCCAGTGAAAGAAGGTAGACATTATAGAAGAGGTGAGGAACTCGATATGTAGTGGTCCTGGTCACTCTTCCTGAAACAGAATCTCCCCTCAGTTTCTCATACCCTTGTTAATAGCAATAACTTGAATGTATTGAATGTGTCACTCTGTCAGATGTTAGAGGAAAAGAACTATGAGGTTCTTATTCCTGCTTTTTGGAATTTACAGTTTAAAGTCATAGCGTATGGTGTAAGATTAGGGATCATTACTGCTTTGAGGGTGTTCTTTATTAGGGTTTTAATGTGGGGTTTTTTTTTTTTGAGAGTCATGATTTAATACACCTATGCAGGTCAGGAAGCAACAGTTAGAACTGGACATGGAACAACAGACTGGTTCCAAATAGGAAAAGGAGTACGTCAAGGCTGTATATTGTCACCCTGCTTATTTAACTTACATGCAAAGTACATCATGAGAAACGCTGGGCTGGAAGAAGCACAAGCTAGAATCAAGATTGCCAGGAGAAATCTCAATAACCTCAGATATGCAGATGACACCACCCTTATGGCGGAAAGTGAAGAGGAACTAAAAAGCCTCTTGATGAAAGTGAAAGTGGAGAGTAAGCTGAACATTCAGAAAACGAAGATCATGGCATCTGGTCCCATCACTTCATGGGAAATAGATGGAGAAACAGTGGAAACAGTGTCAGACTTTATTTTTCTGGGCTCCAAAATCACTTCAGATGGTGACTGCAGCCATGAAATTAAAAGATGCTTTCTCCTTGGAAGGAAAGTTATGACCGACCTAGATAGCATATTGAAAAGCAGAGACATTACTTTGCCAACAAAGGTTTGTCTAGTCAAGGCTATGGTTTTTCCAGTGGTCACGTATGGATATGAGAGTTGGACTGTGAAGAAAACTGAGCGCCGAAGAATTGATGCTTTTGAACTGTGGTGCTGAGAAGACTCTTGAGAGTCCCTTGGATTGCAAGGATACCCAACCAGTCCATTCTAAAGGAGATCAGCCCTGAGTGTTCTTTGGAAGGAATGATGCTAAAGCTAAAACTCCAGTACTTTGGCCACCTCATGCGAAGAAAAGACTCTGATGTTGGGGGGGATTAGGGGCAGGAGGAAAAGGGGACAACAGAGGATGAGATGGCTGCATGGCATCCCCAACTTGATGGACATGAGTTTGAGTGAACTCCGGGAGTTGGTGATGGACAGGGAGGCCTGGCGTGCTGCAATTCATGGGGTCGAAAAGAGTGGGACACGACTGAGCGACTGAACTGACTGACTGACTGATCTGAATCACATGGAGCAGAACTTCTTTTTAACCTTGGCATCAAGAACAGAAATAACCCCTGTTTTATAGGCTCTAGTCCCAGTAGTGGTTTATCAGGCTTCCATTGTTTGAGATGATAATAATGTTTAAGAAGGTTTGATATGATATGCAGCTAAATTCATGTAATGATCAGTTGTGTTATAATAGGATGGTTGGCTTGAGCCCAGAAAGAACTTTCAAAAGCAATGCAGAAATCTCCAGGTTAATGAGACTTCCTGATGAGTCAATTAATGCCTCCAAATGTTTATCACAGTAGTCATTTAGTGGCTGCTACTAGTCTCAAGGGTACACAAAATTCTAATGAAGACTAATAAGAGTATTAAAAAAAAAAAAAAACAGGAACAAATGAGAAAATGCTTGTAGGTATTTTGGGAAATAGCCTTCATAATCTATAGTGAGTATTTGATAAATCACAGTATTAAAGAGTGTTTTCCATTTGTGAAGTGCCTTGTTGTTTATAGTTTATAAAATATTATAATCAGTATTATTGCTTTTCACTACACAGGTGGGCCACAGGTAGAGGAGATGTTACTATTATATTAGTATTTTACAGATTAGGAAATTGAGGCTCATCAATATCAGTAATAAAAGCTGACATGTTGAGGGCTTGTTATGTACCAGACATGGGGTTTGGAAATTTACAGATAGTTTTATCTTTGGCACTATCCTGTGCTATAAAGATTATGACTTGGATTTTGTGGTTGATAAAATTGAAAAGTGGTTAAATAACTTATCCCAGGGTATATGACTGGTAAATGAGTCATGACTTGAACCAAGGTGGACTGACCGAAGGACAGTTGGAACCTTTGAGTAATGCACTGCTTCTTTAAGCTCTTTACACATGAGTTTTCTTTCTTCTCTGTGGCTCTTATAACCTCTAATTATAGCAAACTGTCACAAACAATTCATGACATAATACAGTTCTCTAAATACTCTCAAAAAAGTCAGTGGACTAAATATATTCATACTTTCAGTTGGCACATATGTTATTTTAGTGTCCACTCAGTGACTGGTTCTTCTCTGAGGGTTTTTGTTTTTCATATTGGAGAATTAAAAGAGATACTATCTAATGAAGTGAATATTGGAACTTATCAATTGGAGTCAGTATATATTTTTCCTTTGGAAATATTCTGTATTCTATACCAAAAGAAATAAAATTCACTGTAGAAGTGATTTATCATGAAATGTTTGAGAAACACATGATAAATTTATATAGCACTTGACAAGCTCATTCTTAAAGATACTTAACTTAATGAAACTTTTAATTGGTATATATCAATATTATATAACTATTATATCTGAGAAAAATGCTAAACATATTGCTGTGTAATAATCTGCTTTTAATAGTTAACGGGTCATTTCTATTGTGGGGGCTTCCTCGGTGGCTCAGTGGTAAAAAATCCTGCAATGTAGGAGACACTGGAATCACAGGTTTGACCCCTGGGTTGGGAAGATCTTTTGGAGGATGGCATAGCAACCCACTTGTTCTTGACTAGAGAATCCCATGGACAGAGGAGCCTGGTGGGCTGCAGTCCATAGGGTTGCAAAGATTCGGACACGACTGAAGCAACTGAGCATGCGTGTGTGCATCCCCATCATGCCAGGAGGTTATCTGGTCAGATGTGTAACTGTTGACTGGGACATTAGCTCAGGTACTGCTTTGACCAACAGCCTCCACTGGGACATGTAGTGCATTCAACAGTTGCTGGAGTGCTCTGTGAATCTTGCCTCATGATTTGAATGTAATATTAAGCTGATGTTACTCAAAGGTTAATGTAGGGTAAACATCCATTTGTATGAACACCAGCTCTTATTCTTTAGAGGTGGGAAAGTTTTAGATGAAAGTTTAGCCTTAAATTGATTTTCCAGTCATATCTGAAACAAGCAAGGAGAATATCAACAGAATACTTAAAAGTGAAAATAAGAAGATATATGTGTATATATTTAATTTTATTTTGGAAATAAATTATGATGTCACAGTTCAGTTCAGTTGCTCAGCCGTGTCCAACTCTTTGTGACCCCACAAACGGCAGCACACCAGGCTTCCCTGTTCATCACCAACTGTCGGAGTCTACACAAACCCATGTCCATTGAGACGGTGATGCCATCCAACAATCTCATTCTCTGTCGTCCCCTTCTCCGCCTGCCCTCAATCTTCCCCAGCATCAGGGGCTTTTCAAATGAGTCAGCTCTTCGCATCAGCTGGTCAAAGTATTGGAGTTTCAGTTTCAACATCAGTCCTTCCAATGAAAACCCAGGACTGATATCCTTTAGGATGGACTGGTTGGATCTCCTTGCAGTCCAAGGGACTCTCAAGAGTCTTCTCCAACACCACAGTTCAAAAGCATCAATTCTTCGGCACTCAGCTTTCTTCACAGCCCAACTCACACATCCGTACATGACTACTGGAAAAACCATAGCCTTGACTAGACGGACCTTTGAGGACAAAGTAAGGTCTCTGCTTTTTAATATTTGTCACAAGAGTTCCAAAACTAGTGAGAATATCCAACTCCCAGCTTGCCCTCTGGTAACATCTTGTATATCTATAATATGCTATCTTAATTTAATAAAAAATTGAAAGGAATAGTGGCCTGAATATCAACCAGTTTTGAAAACATTGAAATTTAATACCTTTTTCTCAATAGTAGATGAAAATTACTGAAACTTTCTGATATAACAAAACTCTATCTCAAAAAAAAAAAACTTGTTTATTTTTTTAAAATTTAAATGGACTTTTAAAAACATTTATTTATTTATTTTTTTGATGGTGCTGAGTGTTGCTTTGCACCAGCTTTCTCTAGTTGCCGTGAGCAGGGCCTTCTCTTCCTTGCAGTGTGGGTGCTTTTCATTGCTGTGGCTTCTCTTGTTGAGGACCACAGGCTCTAGGTGTGTGGGCTTCAGTAGTTGTGGCACATGGGCTTAGTTTGTTCCATGTGGAATCTTGAAGACCAGGGATCAAACCCGTGTCCCCAGCATTGGCAGATGGTTTCCCATCCACTGTGCCACCAGGGAAGCCCTTATTTATGTTTTATCTTAAAAAAAAATTAATGAAGAAGGCAAAGTTTTTTTTTTTTTTAACTTTCACTTTTCAAAGAAACAAAGTCTCTACAAGTGCATCATTCTAAAGTGCCATAATCTGTTTTTACATTTTCCACTGACAGACATTTAGGTTGCTTCTGTTTTTTATTTTGAATAACATTTCTGAGAACTTTTGTGCATAATTGTTTTCTCTGTGTGTGTGTGTATATATATATATATATATATATATATATATATATATATGTTCAATTCCTTTGGGTATATACCTCAGAGTAGCATTACTGGATTATATGGTAACTCTGTGTTTAATATTTTGAGGACCTGCCAAACTGTTTCCCAAAGTGGCCATACTATTATATAATCTCATCTGCCATGTTTGAAGTTTCCAATTTCACCTCATTGTTGCCAGCAATTCTTAACATCTATCATTTGGACATGGAACAACAGACTGGTTCCAAATAGGAAAAGGAGTACGTCAAGGCTGTGTATTGTCACCCTGCTTATTTAACTTACATGCAAAGTACATCATGAGAAGCGCTGGGCTGGAAGAAGCACAAGCTGGAATCAAGATTGCCGGGAGAAATATCAATAACCTCAGATATGCAGATGACACCACCCTTATGGCAGAAAGTGAAGAGGAACTAAAAAGCCTCTTGATGAAAGTGAAAGTAGAGAGTGAAACAGTTGGCTTAAAGCTGAACATTCAGAAAACGAAGATCATGGCATCCAGTCCCATGACTTCATGGGAAATAGATGGGGAAACAGTGGAAAGTGTCAGACTTTATTTTTTGGGCTCCAAAATCACTGCAGATGGTGATTGCAGCCATGAAATTAAAAGACGCTTACTCCTTGGAAGGAAAGTTATGACCGACCTAGATAGCATATTGAAAACCAGAGACGTTACTTTGCCAACAAAAGTTCGTCTAGTCAAGGCTATGGTTTTTCCAGTGGTCACGTATGGATGTGAGAGTTGAACTGTGAAGAAAGCTGAGTGCCGAAGAATTGATGCTTTTGAACTGTGGTGTTGAGGAGACTCTTGAGAGTCCCTTGAACTGCAAGGAAATCAAGCCAGTCAATCCTAAGGGCAATCAGTCCTGTATATTCATTAGGAGGACTGATGCTGAAGCTGAAACTCCAGTACTTTTGCCACCTAATATGAAGAACTGACTCCTTGGAAAAGATCCGGTTGCTGGAAAAGATGGAAGGTGGGAGGATAAGGGGACATCAGAGGATGAGATGGTTGGATGTCATCACTGACTCGATGGGCATGAGTTTGAGTATGCTCTGGGAATTTATGATGGACAGGGAAGCCTGGCGTTCTGCAGTCCTTGGGGTCGCAAATAGTCAGACATGACTGAGAGACTGAACTGAACTGAACTTTATAATAGAGGAGTCATATCTCTTCATAAATTCTAGAGGTTGTAGCTCATTCTAGAGGTTGGTGCTCATGAAAAGTAGGAAAAAAGAAAAAAATCGAGCGTTTATGTTAAAAATTTACATGAATGTGTTGTAATCCGTAATATGCAACTTGTGTTTTCATTATCATCTTGTGACCCTGTCATGCCAGTTTGGACTCCCATGGCTAATCATACTTAAGGAGCAGAGTGTAACTGATATATTGTACTCCATTTCTATCATTTAACATGAGAATTCCTTTACCTACTTTATGTATTCATTTCTTCATTCAGCAATTATTCATGTCTATATCCTAAGCTCTATGAAGAGAAATTAAGACTTTGGGAAAATAAACAGGCAGCTTGCTCAGACCAGTTGTCCTGGTACCCTGTCTAGTTATCACTCTGCTCACTTTCAAAAGTGTCCCAATTTGGGGTGGTAAATTATATGGTTACCTACAGAATACATTGAAATTCGTATTTTCAGTAAAATTTCAGTTTGAAGGCATATCCCCTATCTTCGGTATCACTACTGAAGAACTGAAGTGGAAAATGGTAAGTGTGTAAATGACCATGGCTGAGGTTTTTCCAGTAGTCATGCATGGATATGAGAAATGAACTATTAACAAGGCTGAGAGCCAAAGAAATGATGCTTTTGAATTGTGGTGCTGGAGAAGACTCTTGAGAGTCCCTTGGACTGCAAGGGGTTCAAACCAGTCAATCCTAAAGGAAAGCAATCCTGAATATTCATTGGAAGGACTGATGCTGAAGCTGAAGCTCCAATACTTTGGCCACCTGATGCAAAGAGCTGACTCATTGGAAAAGACCTTGATGCTGGGAAAGATTGAAGGTAGGCGGAGAAGGGGACGACAGAGGATGAGATGGTTAGATAGCATCACTGACTCCATGGACATGAATCTGAGGAAATTCCAGGAGATAGTGAAACATGACATGCTATAATCCTGGGGTCACAAAGAGTTGGACACCACTTAGTGACTGAGCAAGAAAAAGTATATGAATGACACAATTCTATAGTAAATAAAGATTGAACTCCAAGAAAACAATTCAAACTAGAAGTGAAGACGTTTGGTAATTCAAAAAACAGGATAATACTGATTTTACACTTATGACATGGTATATTTTTACTTTTTAAAAAAACAGTTAAATAAAACCTTTTTTTCCCTCTTTTCAGTTGATTGCTAAGGTTTTAGCAGAAATGTGAGATTAGTTACTTTTGTATGCAAAGGCTTATGATAAACTTTTAACCTGGCAGAATCCATGAGCTGATAAATAAGTAAGATACAGCTTTTTAACATTCTTTGTTTACAGGGTAGAAAATCTTTTACATGAATTGTTTTAGGAAAAGACTTGGTAGAAATAGGAAAAAACTATGATTAGTAATAGGAAATACTGAATAAAATAATGAAAGGTAACATTCACCAAGCACTTAACTATATTCCAGGCACAATTTTAAGTGCTTTACTTGTATTAACTCATTTATCCACACAAGCCATGATGGTATTATTTTAATCCCAGAAATGAAGAAAATTAGATACAGAATAGTTAACTTGAAGGTCCACTCAATTGGCACTTAAACCAGACTTTTTGGACCTATAGGCTTCACTTTTAAATATTGCCTGACACGTCTCATGTGTTCTTAGGTGCCCATTTACACTTAATAATCATGATTTGTTATTGTTGCTGTTTAGTCTCTACATCATGTCCAACTCTTTTGCAGCTCCAGGCTCTTCTGTCCATGGGATTTCCCAGGCAAGAATACTGGGGTGGGTTGACATTTTTTTCTTCAGGGGAATCTTCATGACCCATGGATCAAATCCATATCTCCTGCATTTGCAGGAAGATTCTTTACCACTGAGCCACCAGGGAAGCACTAATAATCACGATACTATCATACATTTTTAGAATATCTTGTGGTTAACTAAGTCCTTGTCTGAATAGTCTGTTATTTTTTTTCCTTCTCTCACCCTTCCCCAGTCTCACTCACACATGCAGACACATGCACACACACATGCACATCACGTGTGTATGGATAGATCTTGTGAAGCAGAACACATTAAGATACTTCATTTTATGGATGGATATGTTTGTGTGCTTTGTCCTAAGTTTTTCAGTTAAGCGGTGGAACAAATGTTGGCTTAAGCTTAGTTCTTTGTAGTCTACAAGCTTGTCTTCTATCATGTAGGGATCACAGAGCAACATGCTGAAATCTTTGTCACATTGGACCCTGGGAAGAATCCTTCTTGGCAACCTAAAAACAAAACCCAGCATGTTCGTCCACCTTTTATTCTTGGGTATTTTCCCATTCTATAGTAACTCTGTAAACTTTTTATGCTTTTATGCCATCAAAATTAGGCCGATACCTCACTCTCATTTCCCATCTGTGAAATAGCGGTCATGTTAAGACCTACCTGTATGCTTGTAGTCAGAAATAGTATAACTAACACATTTGCAGAGCACACAAAACAGTGTCTGTCACTCTGTTGTTATCTCATGTTATGAATAAGGACTGAGTTTTAAAAAATATGGGCAGGTTGTGAGAAATCATCCTCATTACTGGAAATAACTTCCAATGCACAGGTGCCTCTGATGTCCATAAAATAAAGTATTGTTTCTGTGCTAATTATAGAGAGATGACTGTGTGGATCACAATAAACTGTGGAAAATTCTGAAAGAGATGGGAATACCAGACTCCTGACCTGCCTCTTGAGAAATTTGTATGTAGGTCAGGAAGCAACAGTTAGAACTGGACATGGAACAACAGACTGGTTCCAAACAGGAAAAGGAGTTCGTCAAGGCTGTATATTGTCACCCTGTTTATTTAACTTATATGCAGAGTACATCATGAGAAACGCTGGACTGGAAGAAACACAAACTGGAATCAAGATTGCCGGGAGAAATATCAGTAACCTCAGATATGCAGATGACACCACCCTTATGGCAGAAAGTGAAGAGCAACTAAAAAGCCTCTTGATGAAAGTGAAAGTAGAGAGTGAAAAAGTTGGCTTAAAGCTCAACATTCAGAAAACGAAGATCATGGCATCCAGTCCCATCACTTCATGGGAAATAGATGGGGAAACAGTGGAAACAGTGTCAGACTTTATTTTTCTCGGCTCCAAAATCACTACAGATGGTGACTGTAGCCATGAAATTAAAAGATGCTTACTCCTTGGAAGGAAAGTTATGACCAACCTAGATAGCATATTGAAAAGCAGAGACATTACTTTGCCAACAAAGGTTCGTCTAGTCAAGGCTATCGTTTTTCCTGTAGTCATGTATGGATGTGAGAGTTGGACTGTGAAGAAGGCTGAGCGCCGAAGAATTGATGCTTTTGAACTGTGGTGTTGGAGAAGACTCTTGAGAGTCCCTTGGACTGCAATGAGATCCAACCAGTCCATTCTGAAGGAAATCAGCCCTGGGATTTCTTTGGAAGTAATGATACTAAAGCTGAAACTCCAGTACTTTAGCCACCTGATGTGAAGAGTTGACTCATTAGAAAAGACTCTGATGCTTGGAGGGATTGGGGGCAGGAGGAGAAGGGGATGACAGAGGATGATATGGCTGCATGGCATCACTGACTCGATGGACATGAATCTGAGTGAACTCCGGGAATTGGTGATGGACAGGGAGGCCTGGCATGCTGCGATTCATGGGGTCACAAAGAGTTGGACATGACTGAGCGACTGATCTGATCTCATCTGATCTGATCTGATTGTCAATTACAAACATGTATTTGAGGAAAGACCTCTATGCAGTGAATAGTTTGAAAAAACACAAAATGTATTTTAAGAAGTTCATTTCCTCAATGAGTTCATACTTTCTCATCTATTAAAAATATATTATTTTTATAAGGACCTGAAGAGGACTGGGGGCTGGCAATGGAGGGCTGATATTTACTGGAGTATAGAGTTTCATTTCTGCAATATGAAAAGTGTTTTAGAGATGGATTCATAGCACTGTGAGTGTTCTTACTACTAAACTATGCACTTGACAATGATTGCGATGGTAAATTATATGTTATGTATATTTTATTGAAATGAAAAACTTAAAAAATACATATTTTACTCTTTTTTACTCTTCCATATTTCATTCCAGCACAAAATTGTAGAAGTTAAAAAAGATATGCAGGAATAAATATCACATGAATCAGAAAGTTATCAAATAACAAAATTATGTCTGCAATAAAGGAGCCTTGACAGGTAGTCCTTCCCACACCTCCCACCCCAAAAGACTGAATAGAAAACTGATGTAAAAGGCTGATAAGTAGAAGTAAGATAGGCAAGTACTTCATCAAAGAAAAAGAGTACAAACAGAACACAGGTTAAAAATTCACTAGTTAAAAATCCATTCTGTAAACCTGAGAAATTGCCAGAGTTGAATTAAAAGATCTTTTATTTATATGGGTCAAAAATACTGTTTCTTTTCATCCCCTTTTCTTTCTTTTCATTTCCCTTTACTCCCTCCCTCCATTTCTTTCTTGTCAAAATATCCTGTCAAACTTGATTTTCCAATGATGCTATATGGTTTGTTTTGTTTGGTTCTATCAAGCTAGTCAGCTAAGACTAACTTTTGTTTGTTGTGCCACAAAAAAGTAAGAGCAACTCTTAGACTACAGGCACATGCATTTGTAAAGCATTATCAGGCCATTTTCACAGCAGGGCAAGTAAGCAACTTAAGGTGTTCTCTAAGGAATTCTTGTCTGTGACGCTTGTATTTTGGTATAGTATTCCTCCCACTGTATTTAAAAATTTATTTGTATGTATTTACTTGAGTGAGGGCTTCCCTGGTGGCTCAGAGGCTAAAGCATCTGCCTGCAATGCGGGAGACCTGGGTTCGATCCCTGGGTTGGGAAGATCCCCTAGAGAAGGAAATGGCAACCCACTCCAGTACTCTTGCCTGGAGAATCCCATGGAGGGAGGAGCCTGGTAGGCTACAGTCCATGGGGTCACAAAGAGTCGGACACGACTGAGTGACTTCACTCACTTCACTCACTTATCTATGTCAAATTAGAAACTAAGTGAAATATGTTTGAAATCTTTTAACCCAGTTTACTAATGTGTGTGTGTTTTTATTTAAACCATTTACAAATTCATATCAGCTTGGGCACTGAAGAAACAATAAATGCTAAATGGCAATTCTTAACATATTGGGGTCATAGACCCTTTTGAGAGTGTATTCAGAATACCTATGAACACATCTAATATTGCATGCAGTTTTAGGTTATCTGGGAAGTTTTTAGAACACATTCATATAGCCTGTGCACTACTTGGACACCATAAAACCTCCTAGACTAAGAGAAACGAGAAAATAGAAGGAAGACCTTGTCAGAGATTCAGATGAATAACTTTCTAGACCAAGAAAAAGCAACTAATTGCTTTAAGTGATGAAGTTTTTAAGAATTTACCTTTAGAATACATTTTAATACTGTGTGGTTTTAGCACATAGTTATACAACATTTAGAAAAGTTAAATTATATATATATATAATTGATGAATCATGGTCTCTTTAGTTTTGTACATTTATTCCATTCCACAATTATATTCATGTATATAAACATGAAAAACTTTATTTTTGGGGGCTATAAAATCAATGCAGATGGTGACTGTAGCCATGAAATTAAAAGATGCTTGCTCCTTGGAAGAAAAGCTATGACCAACCTCGACAGCATATTAAAAAGCAGAGACATTACTTTACCAGCAAAGGTCCATCTAGTCAAAGCTATGGTTTTTCCAGTAGACATGTATGTACGTGAGAATTGGACTCTAAAGAAATCTGAGCACCGAAGAATTGATGCTTTTGAGCAGTGGTGTTGGAGAAGACTTCAGAGTTTCTTGAACTGCAAGGAGATCCAACCAGTCCATCCTTAAGGAGATCAGTCCTGGGTGTTCATTGGTAGGACTGATTTTGAAGCTGAAACTTTAATACTCTGACCACCTGATGCAAAGAGCTGACTCATTTCAAAAGATCCTGATGCTGGGAAAGATTGAGGGCAGGAGGAGAAGGGGACAATAGAGGTTTGAATGGTTGAATGGCATCACCAACTCGATGGACATGAGTTTGAGTAACCTCTGGGAATTGGTGATGGACAGGGAAGCCTGGCGTTCTGCAGTCCATGGGGTCGAAAAAAGTCAGACATGATGGAGTATAAACATGATATAAACATGCATCCTTCATACCCTGTATGATTTGAATAAATTTTTCACTTTTTAATCTTGTTTAGGTCATGGGAAGTATAGTTCTGAATATGGAGAAAAACTTTTTCATTTCATCAAAATTCAGAACCTTCTTTATAGCCTTATATCTTGATGAAATTTATTCATCAAGATCCTTCTATTGATAAAAAGGTGATGAAATCTACCCAACAAGACCAGCCAAGAAGATTAACTAGTGTAATAGGTCTTAGATGAAAAATATACATTTAATCACTGTGTATACTGGGATCTACTGGAGGAAGCAGTTGGATGGTAGATCACACTTCTGGGTTGTGTTTTAGTTAGGCTAAAGCTATAAAGTACCAAACAAAAAGACAAACCAATTTGAACCAAGAAGTATTGGATTCTGTGTATTTTTAACTTTTGTGAGATGTGGCTCAGGAGAAATATTTCTTGATAATATCATGTAAATTGAGGTGTAAAAGGAAAGAAAAGCAAATAGAAATATTTGAGAGAAAATAGAAATTGAAAGAAAGATTCTATATTAATAATAAATGTTAAATAAATCTTGGAGGACATATTGAATAGCTTCTTGCTACCATAGTTCTAAAAGGGTTGCTTCCTACAAAAGGAAGATGACAATAAAATCAGGAGTTAATACATGGAACTGAAACCTAAACCACTAAATTTGCCTGACTGCTTAATAATTTTCTACCAAATACTAAATTTAAGGTTAATAAATATTTGTTAATATTTTTGGGGTGACTGGAAAAAGGATAGAAATGGTATGTTTATTTTTATTTAGTTTTTTAAATTTTATTTTATTATTTAACTTTACAATATTATATTGGTTTTGCCATGTATCAACATGAATCTGCCACAGGTATACACGTGATCCCCATCCTGAACCCTCCTCCCTCCTCCCTCCCTGTACCATCCCTCTGGGTCGTCCCAGTGCACCAGCCCCAACCATCCAGTATCGTGCATCAAACCTGGACTGGCGACTCGATCATAGGATCTTAAAAACAAAGGTGTGGGAGAAATGCAGTAAAGACTAAAGGGATGTATACATATATGCTTGTTTTTGTGATATTTTGGTATTTCCTTAAAAATTATGATAGAAATAAAAACTGTTTTTAAGAGACTGCAAATGGTGATTGCAGCCAAGAAATTGAAAGATGCTTGATCCTTGGAAGAAAAGCTATGACAAACCTATACAGCATATTAAAAAGCAGGGAGCTATCACTTTGTTGAAAAAGCTTCATTGTCACGGTCTTTGTAGACCGGGACCTGGGGATTGGAGTCTACGAGAAGAGAGATGCAGGGAACCCAAGTCTCGAGTGAAACAAGGGTGCTTTATTTGCAGAAATGCATGTTTATATATCTTCATACAAGGCAGCTATAGGCAGTAAAAAAAAAACTGTTCAAAAACAGAGCCAAGCAAATAACAATCTTCAAAGGGCCAGAAAGCATTCCATATCTTGAGTAAGAGGGGCATAACTGAATAGATTACATTTAAGTAAGGTCACTGAAGGGAGTCACTGAAGGGAGTCCTTGAAAGGAAGTCAAGCAGGTGCCCCTTCTCATGATCTCAGTCTTCAGAACTGCATGCAGCTCTGCTCATTCCTGTTTTCCAGAAACTGATAAGGAATAGAGAATCCTTGAGAAACGGCGCACAAAAGATAAGAATAATATATTGGATCCCTTAAAGCTGAACGTCCCCTGACAATTCCCCCTTTTTTATTTTTTCACAATTAGGGGGTCACTGTAGATACTTTTATGAAGGCCCTGACCAATTGAGTTTATTTAGTTTGAACCATTTTAGTTGAAAGGCATTGGTATACTACAAATATTATCACCAGGACAATTATCAGTGTTATAGTTCCAGATCCAATACTATGTGTAATGCTTTGAAACCATTCTTGAGGGTCCAGCCCAGATAATTGATCAGTCAGCTGTTCAGCTAAGGTTTCCAAATAGTTGGAAGAGGGTAGACTTTTAGAGAAGGTTTCAAAATTTTCCTTTTGCAGCAACTGTACATTTAAGGAAGTGTTATTATGTATATCTTGCAGATTAAATTTGATTTGTTCCCAATTGTAAGCACTATGGTTGAATCAAACAGGAGTGATACAAAATTCAGTAGAATTCCAATCACAATTTAATAATTTTTTTTTTGTAAATCTATTAATTGGTCTCCAACCCATCGGATGGCTGTTTTTAATTTCTGAATTTTATCCTGAACTTCTTCATCTATCTGAACCTGAGTGGCCCACATAGTATGAACATCTTTAGTCCAATTTTGAATAAAGTTTTGTGTTTGAATTGAAGTTTGTAAAGCAATGCCTGCGACAGTAGCAGTGGTGCAAATGGCTATTAACCCCAAAATGCCAAGAATTAACCATCCAATGAATCGCTTAGATCGTTGGAGTAATTTAGTGAGTAACCGGGAAGCAAGTGCTGCCATGGGACCCTCTTCCCAGGGTTGTTGGAGATCTACTGGTATCCACAGACCACATCGAGATGGAAGGATCAAAAGGGATTCATTTTTTAGAGAAATAGAGGAATTAAGACAAGTATACAATATGCAATCTATACAGGTCACAGAATGTAAAGTCTATTAAATTGTAAGTTTCTTATGGCTATAACAAAAGGAAGGGGAACACAAGCTTGTATAAAATATATGATTATAATGGAAAGAATAATTACTATGACAACAACTGGTCTCTGTGAAATATCTAGTCCAAGTTTCAAGTTTTTCAGTACTTGCAGCAAGTTTTCAGATGTCCCATTGTTCAGGCCCAATTTGTTTATTGAGGATGATTTGAGGGCGAGAAGGTGCCATTTTGCCGTCAAGCCAGCCAAAGAGTCCTTTGTCATGGAAGTGTTTCGTTGAACTGTTGGTAATCTTCTATGCTACTTGAGTAACATAATCACATATAGTACTATTAATATCATCTGAGCAGTTAGATAGCCATATACCATGGGGTCCCCAATCAACAATGGTATAATTGGCCATAAACATTAATTTCCCTGATTTAGCTTGACATCTATTCCAATAAACAGGAGTATATTTAAAGTCCTTATAAGTAAACCCCTTACATACCAACTTTTGTCCTTTTCCTAGAGTTTTGGTAGTATTGACATGGTTTTCATAAAAGGACAGGGCAGTAAACAGTCCAAGCAATGTGTGGAAGTTCTTTTTTGGAAGCAGGATGAAAGCCTACATTTGTTGACTTAACATTAATACATAATTCTGCTGGGCCCATGCATAAATGAAGGATTTCATAGCCTAGAGAAATGTTAATTAGTCTTCCTTCTTCCTGAGGATGAGAGGGCCCCTCAAAGCTCCAAGGAGGGGGCATATGTGTTGAGTCATTAGTGGATACGACTGGTTGTATATCTGTCCATTCTGCAACCTGCAATAAAGGGGGGTTAAGTATATAAGCCCAATAAGTGTGATTAATCAAGTCAGCCTAAGCAGGGGAAGCAAAAGCAAGCAAAGCAAGCATACCGACAAATATTTTCAGGATTCTGAGGCATTCCCTGTTGAGAAACCAGATTTTTAGCTTGATTAGTAAGGGCTTTTATGTGTCCCCAAGTAGGGAAATCATAAGGTCGATGACGTCGAGTGTGGCGTTTCTTGGAAATTTTTAAAGCGTCCATGGCTTGTACGGGAAACTCCTCCTCCTAGGGATTTCGCCATTTCTTCTCTTTCTTGAATGTCAGTGGCTCCCCTGGGGCGGATCTTCCAAAGAGGGAGCCAGCTGATTTCGTTGCATCCATCTGGAGAAATACAAGCATACCCTTTTCCCTGTAATATTAATTTTCCAGATTTTCATTGTTTAGTCAACCCATCTTGATACCAGATGGGCAGAGGAAGGGAGGTGTCCTTCAATGCCTCAAAATGTTTTTCTGCTTTTGTCAAAATATCTCCTTGCGGTAAGTTTAAAAAATTTAAAACAAATAAAGCTGTATTAACAATAGTTACAGGCTTAAAGAATATGTTGCATTGGAATTTAGTAAAGTGCTCTGGATAAGGAAGATAGACGTGTTCCTGTGTATTCCCCCCTTTTTAATTTTTTTATTTGTAGTTTCAGTGTGTGATGTGTTTGTTTAACTATGTCTTGTGTTTGTGGATTATAAGGAATGTTTGTCATATGTTTCATAGAGAATGAATGTAAAAATTGTTTGAATTGCCTAGAAATATAGGCAGGGCCATTGTCTGTTTTTATAGAATTAGGTGTTCCCATTACTGCAAAGCAAGCTAACAGGTGGGTTATAACATGTCATGTAGCTTCACCTTGGAGAGGTGTGGCCCATATAAACGAAGATTTTGCATCAATCGCAACATGTAAGAAGGAAGAGGAAGAAAGTTCAGGGCAACAAGTTACATCCATTTGCCATAGTTCATTGGGGGGTTGTAATCTTTGAAGACTGATATCTTGTGTAATGGGTCAAAGATGTAGGGGCCTACAAGTGGAGCAGTTATTAATGATTTTTTTAGCATGTCAGTATGGAATTTTTAAAATTTGATGTAATGAGCCAGCATTATTGTTTAATAGAGCATGTTGTTCTTTAGGAGTAGCAAAAGAGACAAGTTTATCAGCTTGTTCATTGCCATGGGCCATCGGGCCAGGAAGACAAGAATGTGCTCGGATATGGGTAATATAAATGGGGGAAGTGTGGTTTCTAATAATATATTGTAGTTCAAGAAAAAGTTGTTGGATAATAGATTGATTAGAATTTATGATAGAAGTTTCTATATTTCTTAATACAAAAACTGAATATAAGGAGTCAGAAACTATATTAATAGGATAAGAATGTAAGTGAATAACCTGAATGAGAGCATATAATTCATTTTGTTGAGCCGAGTGAAATTTAGTATAAAAGACTTTATATTCTTTGAGAGACTAGAATGAGGGTTTGGTGTTTTTAGTCCCATCTATATAGAAAATATCAGTTTGAGGTATAGGTCACGATGTGACAATGCAAGAGATAATAAATTCAGTATTTTTGAAGAAATTCTAGAGTTTGTTAGAAGGATAATGAAATGAAATTTCTCTAAAATATTCTGGAAAGGCTATTTGAAAATTGGTAGAAGTTTGTAATGTGTGTTCAAATTGAGATTTATTAATAGGCATTACAATTTTATGAGGATTGGAGCCAATTAGAGTCTTAGCTCTATTTCTTTCACTGGTAATGATTAGAGCGATCAAGTCAAGATAGGGTGTAAGTGATCTTGTCTCTCTAAAATGGGTATAGATCCATTTTATTGGGTATTTTTGTTGGGTAAGAAGTCCTGTGGGAGAATGGAGAGAGGGGAGTATAAATAACTCTAGAGGTAAATCAAGTCTGCTATGAGTAAGAAACTGTTTTTGTAATTTATTTTGCACCAAACAGAGTTTTTCTCGAGTCTCTTGTGAAAGTGAATGAGGGCTATTTAAATTTGGATCTCCTTTTAAAGTGTTAAATAAATTAGTTAGTTGATAATTTGCTATGTCTAATGAGGGTCTAATCCAATTTATGTCACCTAAAAGTTTTTGAAAATCATTTAAGGTTGATAATTTATCAACCTGAATCTGTGTTAGTTGGGGAGTAATATGTTGTCTATTAACAATAAGTCTCAAGTAATGGTAAGGTGTAGAGGTTTGAATCTTTTCAGGGGCAAAGATTAGTCTAGAAGCTCTTAAGCATTGTTGAGTTATGTCAAACATTTGTTGAGTTTCTAAAACAGATGGAGCCGAAAACAATATATCATCCATGTAATGAATAACAAGAAAGTCAGGAAGTTGTTTTCTCACAGGTTTAAGGGCTTTGGCTATATAATATTGACATATGGTGGGAAAATTCATCATTTTTTGAGGTAACACAGTCCATTGATACTGTTTATGAGGCCTGACATGATTAGGATAAAGAAGAGAGAAAGCAAATCTCTCTTGGTTTAGAGGGTGTAAAGGTATAGTAAAAAAAGCAATCTTGTAAATCTATAATAATAATAATAATATGTCAGTTTTGAGAAATAGTAGTAGGTTATGGAATTTCTGGTTGTAATGTACCCATAGGTTTCGTAGATGTATTAACTTTTTGAAGATCTGTTAAAAGACTCCATTTGCTAGATTTTTTATTATTATTATTACAAAAATGGGAAAATTTCAAGGGGAATAAGATTCCTCAATATGTTCTAATTTCAGTTGTGTATCTATAAGTCCTTTAGTAGCCTCTAATTTCTCTTTTGTAAGGGGCCACTGCTTTGTCCAAATAGGCTTGTCATTTTTCCAAGTTATTTTAGTAATTGTATTGTTTGTTTAATGAGCAGTGGCCCCTAGGAAAAATGTGGAATATATATTTGAGTTTGCTGTTGCATAAGTAAATCTCTTCCTATTAAATTAAAGGGTGCATCTATCACATAAGGTCATAATGTTGCAGGCTGGCCTTCTGGTCCCTCACATGGATATATTTGAACACTTTGATAAACCTCTTGTACTTTGGTTTGAGAAAATCCTGCAATTTGGCAAGAAATTCTCTGTATAGGCCAAGATTTGGGCCATAAATGTTTGGAAATAATAGTAATATTGGATCCAGTATCAAGAAGACCAGAAAATCTTTGTCATTAATTTTGATATTTATATTTGGTCATGCATATTTAAATACTATTGATTGTCCGTAAGGATTGTTTTTGATTAGTGTTATCAAATCTATCTATCCATATATCATTAGAGGAGTTAATAGAAATGTAAGGTAAAAGAAGTAATTGGGCAATTCTTTTTTAAATGGCTCTTATCCCTACAAACAAAATATCTTTCATTTTTCTTTTTAAAGGTAGCAGCCATTGCTTCAGCTAACATTTGTTTCTGAGTTTTTGATTTAAAGTTGTGACAAGCCTTTAAATAATCAATAAAATTTTGGGTCTCATGTACTGGAGTGATAGCTCTGTGGCATTTTTGATTAGCATTTTCATATGTAAGCAGTTTTTTAAATTGTACTTTGGCTTCCTCTCCGATAACATTATGGGAGATAGTAACTTCACTTTCACTTTTTACTTTCATGAATGGGAGAAGGATATGGCAACCCACTCCAGTGTTCTTGCCTGGAGAATCCCAGGGATGGGGGAGCCTGGTGAGCTGCCATCTATGGGGTTGCACAGAGTCAGACACGACTGAAGTGACTTAGCAGCAGCAGCAGCAGCAGCAGCAGCAACAGTAGCTAAAAAATCAGCATAGGTTTCATTGCTGCTTCTGGCATTAGAACTGGCATGATCTCAGGCCACATCATGAAACCATATTATCTATTGAAGATATTCTCTTGGTTTAAGAAGAGCTTTTATCAAAATTTTCCAGTCATAGGGAATAAAATTTTTAATAGAAGATGTCATAGAGTTTGGAAGTTCTTTAGTGAAAGGTGAATGAGAGCCATACATAGTTATAGTCTTTTTTATTTATTGTATGTGAGAAAAGTCAATGTCTCCATATTGAGGTATTAGTTGTCTTAGTGCATTAACATTTTTTAACATCACTTCAGTTCAGTCGCTCAGTCGTGTCCGACTCTTTGTGACCCCATGAATCGCAGCATGCAAGGCCTCCCTGTCCATCACCAACTCCCAGAGTTCACTCAAACTCACATCCATCGAGTTGGTGATGCCATCCAGCCATCTCATCCTCTGTCGTCCCCTTTTCCTCCTGCCCCCAATCCCTCCCAGCATCAGAGTCTTTTCCAATGAGTCAACTCTTTGCATGAGGTGGCCAAAGTTCTGGAGTTTCAGCTTTAGTATCAGTCCTTCCAAAGAACACCCAGGGCTGATCTCCTTTAGAATGGACTGGTTGGATCTCCTTGCAGTCCAGGGGACTCAGGGGTCTTCTCCAACACCACAGTTCAAAAGCATCAATTCTTCGCCACTCAGCTTTCATCACAGTCCAACCGTCACATCCATAAATGACCTCTGGAAGAACCATAGCCTTGACTAGATGGACCTTTGTTGACAAAGTAATGTCTCTGCTTTTGAATATGCTATCTAGGTTGGTCATAACTTTCCTTCCAAGGAGTAAGCGTCTTTTAATTTTATGGCTGCAGTCACCATATGCAGTGATTTTGGAGCCCCCAAAAATAAAGTCTGACACTGTTTCCACTGTTTCCCCATCTATTTCCCATGAAGTGATGGGACCAGATGCCATGATCTTAGTTTTCTGAATGTTCAGCTTTAAGCCAACTTTTTCACTCTCCACTTTCACTTTCAACAAGTGGCTTTATAGTTCCTCTTCATTTTCTGCCATAAGGGTGGTGTCATCTGCATATCTGAGGTTATTGATATTTCTCCCGGCAATCTTGATTCCAGCCTGTGCTTCTTCCAGCCCAGCGTTTCTCATGATGTACTCTGCACATAAGTTAAATAGGAAAGGCAAAAAGATCATTGGCCTCAGAGACTTGAGATTGCAAAGCCAGTAAATCAGAAAGCCTTTGCCATAAAGGAGAATGAGTGGATCATCTGTACTCATAAATATGAGTGTGTGTTAGGGGCTTATCATTGTCATCAAAAAAAGTATTGTTGGCTTTAGTCTCAAATAGAGCATCAGAAGAATCATTATCAGATTTATCTTGTCCTCAAATCGAGGGGACTTTCGGTTTCGTGCCCGTTACAAGAGGAGGAGGAGGGCTTGGGATAGCTGGAGCAGGGATTGTGGGAAAGTTTTGAATCATTTTATGTTGCTCTAATTGGGCTTTTTGTAAAGTCTTATCATTTAATTTATATTCGTATAATGAGCGTTCCGCTTGTTGACGAATATCATGGGGGCTAGAATTGCCTAGATATGGCAAGATCATGGCTTTAATGAGGGCCCACAAAAGCCAGAAATCTATTGGAATATTTTTTACCCATCATTTGGCTCATTTAATATATTATTATTGTTATTTTTAACCCGGTTCCAAAATTTTAAATTGAAACTGTCTTCATCAGGGAACCAGGGATTATATTCAACTACTGTTTGGGGACAAGCCCTTATCCATTGACGTGAAAGCGAAAGTCCTTGAACCTTAAATAAATGATGAAGTAAAGTAGAAAAGTGATGGGGGCTTTCCAGCCGTTTGTCCCATAACCCCACACTTAGTGACCTCTGTAGGTCCAAACAGTCACTCCGTTTGGTTGCCAAGGGCTTCCACCAGGTCCCTGTTCGGGTGCCACTTGTCACGGTCTTTGTAGACTGGGGCCTGGGTACTGGAGTCTACGAGAAGAAGGACACAGGGTACCCAAGTCTCGAGTGAAACAAGGGTGCTTTATTTGCAGAAATGCATGTTTATATATCTTCATACAAGGCAGCTACAGGCAGTAAAAAAAAAAAAAAACTGAGCAAAAACAAAGCCAAGCAAATAACAATCTTCAAAGGGCCAGAAAGCATTCCATATCCTGAGTAAGAGGGGCATAAATGAATAGATTACATTTAAGTAAGGTCACTGAAGGGAGTCACTGAAGGGAATCCCTGAAAGGAATCCAAGCAGGTGCCCCTTCTCACGATCTCAGTCTTCAGAACTGCATGCAGTTCTGCTCGTTCCTGTTTTCCAGGAACTGATAAGGAATAGAGAATCCTTGAGAAACAGCACACAAAAGAAAAGAATAACATATTGGATCCCTTAAAGCTGAACGTCCCCGACACTTCATATTGTCAAAGTATTGGTTTTTCCAGTAGTCATGTATAGATGTGACAGATGGACCATAACACAGGCTGAGTGCTTTTGAATTGTGGTGTTGAAGAAGACTCTTGAGAGTCCCTTGGACTACAAGGAGATCAAGCCAGTCCATCCTAAAGGAGATCAGTCCTGAAGACTCATTGGAAGGACTGATGCTGAAGGTGAAGCTCCAATACTTTAGCTACCTGATAGCAAAGAGCTGACTAATTGAAAAAGACCTTGATTCTGGGAAATATTGAGGGCAGGAGGATAAGGGGTGGTAGAGGATAAGATGGTTGGATGACAAAAGTTTGAGCAAACTGCAGGAGATAGTGTAGGGCAGAGGAATTGGTATGCTGCAGTTCATGAGGCCGCAAAGAGTTGGACATGACTTAGCAACTGAACAACAATAATATTAGAATAGAACTTGCACATTATAAAATTTAAGACTTCTTGCACAGTGTTTTACATGAAGAAAAATAAAGAAATAAGATGATTTCTAATATCAATTGTGTTTGAGACCATTCTTTACAACATTTATTGTTTGATTAAAAGCTTGAACATTGGATTTTTTTTAATCTGTTAGGTTTTTCTTTTTTTTAAATATGAGATACAACTGACATAGAACAGCCTATTAATTTCAATTGTACAACATAACTGTTTGACATCTGGATGCATAGTGAAATGATCACCACAGTAAGTCTAGTTAATACTCATTACCATACACAGTTACAGGTTATTTTTTCTTGAGATGAGAATTTTGATCTACTCTGCTTGCAACTTTCAAATATGCAATACAGTTTTATTAACTACAGTTGTCATGCTATACATCTCTGTGACTTGTTTATTTTGTAAATAAGTTTATAACTTTTGATCCCCTTCATTCATTCATTTTGCCTACCACCCACTTTTTGCTTTAGGAAACCGTCAGACTGTTCTCTGTATCTACAACCTTGTTTTTGCCTCTTTAAGATTCTGTATATAAGTGAAATCATATAGTATGTGTTTTTCTCAGCCCAAGTTATTTCACTTAGCATAATGCCCCCAAGGTCTCATTATGTTGTCTCAGTTGGCCAGATTTCATTCTCTTTTATGGCTGAATTATATGTCTCACATTTTCCTTAACCATTCGTCTGTTGGTGGACACTTAGGTTGTTTCCACATTTTAGCTTTTGTAAATAATGCTGCAATGAATATGACAGTGCAGGTATCTTTTTGAGTTACTATTTTTGTTTTCTTCAAATAAATACTCAGAAGTGGAATTGCTGAATCATATAGAGTTCTTTTATTTTTTTTTGAGGACCCTGAATACAGTTTTACACAGTGGGTGCACCAATTTATATTCCCATCAATATATCCCCACATCCTTGCCACCATTTGTTATCTCTTTTTTTTTTGCTAATAGCCATTCTAACAAGTGTGAGATGATATCTCATTGTGATTTTGATTTGCATTCCCCTGATGATTACTGATGCTTGAGCATCTTTTGGATATCCATTTCTAATCAGAAAACATTGAGTGATTAGTACATTTAAAAAAATAAGCAGTCTAGTATCTGAGTTATATAGTGGATGCATGTGTGCTAAATCGCTTCAGTCATATCTGACTCTTTGTGACTCTATGAACCATAGCTGACCAGGCTCCTCTGTCCATGGAATTCTCCAGGCAAGAATACTGGAGTGCATTGCCATGCCCTTCTCCAGGGGATCTTCCTGACCCAGGGATGGAGCCCGTATCTCTTATGTCTCCTGCATTGGCAGGTAGGTTCTTTAACACTAGCACCACCTGGAAAGCCCTATATAGTGGATAATGGATTCAATTATATTCTTTTGGCTTTTAGGTCTTTTTATTTTGAGAAGAGGTCAAAAATTCCTTTTGATTTCTTTAAATGCCAACATATTTATCAGATAGTTACAAAGATATGTTGGAAGGCTTATCAAAGAAAATTTTTATAGATAAATTTAATATTTTAAATTGGACTTGGATGCCAAAGAAATATATAAAAGTTTCAAGTATGTATTTCAAGGTACTTACAAACTGATACCCTGTTTTCACTTCTTATATATATTTTAACATTAATTTACTCTTCCAACAGGTTTATTTTGAATTATGATTACATGCCAGGCATTGTACCAAATGTTGGAAATAGAACAGTGAGTAAAACAGATGTAGTTAGTCACTGATAATTAATTAGGCTTCAGAGTGATACAAGCTGTGGAGGAGAAATAAATGGTACTATGATTATGTTTAACAGCCCCTGAAATGCGAGTGTAAACACTGACATAAGCTCTTATCTACTAACTCAAATTATCTATCTATTTAAACCAATTTTTTTAGAATGCTTTTCTCCTGTAGCAGGTTAATAAATACATTTGTTATTATGCTTGCCTCATGATTCTACAACCTGCAAAATCAAAACCTTTAATAGGGTTTTGATTATATTGTTTTGAATAAAAGTGGTGGTGAATAAAAGTGGCTTATTAATAAGTTATGGATATGAGCTATATGAATTTAAAAATGATGCCCATTTAGTATTTAATTTAATTTTCCTGAAGAGAGATGACAGGCCTAGAATAATTGATTGTTCTTTTTCCTTATAATGTTTTTTTCACATGACATAAATGGTGCTATTGGATTTGATTTGCAAATGATGCAACCAACAATGAATTAATTTCCAAAATATACTAACAGTTCAATACAACTCAATGTCAATAAAACAATCCAATAAAAAAAATGGGCAGAAGATCTAAATAGACATTTCTCCAAAGAGGACATACAAATGGCCAATAGACACATGAAAAGAGAAAATAAGTAGTTTTTTTTTCTCTACTCATTAGAGAAAAATGAAAATCAAAACTATAATGAGATATCACATTACTCCAGTCAGAATGACTATCATCAAAGAGTCTATAGACAATAAATGTTGGGGAGGGTGTGGAGAAAAAGGAACTCCCTTACACTGTTAGTGAGAATGTATCAATAAATTGGTGCAGCGACTATGGACAACAGTATAGGGATTCCTTAAAAAAACTAAAAATAGAGTTACCATATGATCCTACAATCCCACTCCTGGGCATACATCTGGAGAAAAGTATAATTTGAAAAGACACATGCACCACAATGTTTATTGCAGCACTATTTACAATAGCCAAGACATGGAAGTAACCCAGATGTTCATCGACAGATGAATGGATAAAGAAGTGGTATAATCACAAGGTGGTTTTCCCAGGGCAAGTCTCATCCATTGAACTGAAGGTGTGCTGATTCCTATGATTTCCCCAAATGTGGGAAACTCGACTGCATAGCTTGTGTCAGCTGGGGACAGCATTTGCACTCCCCCCTGAAAAAAAAAAAAAAACAACTTGGTATGTATGTATATGATTCTTCAGTCAGACACTACGTTGTGTCTGACTCTTTGTGTCCCCATGAACTGCTGCACACCAACCTTCCCTGTCCTTCACTATCTCCCGAGTTTGCTCAGACTTATGTCCATTGAGTTGGTGATGCCATCCAACCATCTCATCATCTTTCACTCCCTTCTCCTCCTGCCCTCAATCTTTCCTGGCATCAGGGTCTTTTCCAATGAGTTGGCTCTTCACATCGGGTGGCCAAAGTATTGGAGCTTCAGCTTCAGCATCAGTCCTTCCAATGAATATTCAGGGTTGATTGCCTTTAGGACTGACTGACTTTGTGTGCTAAGTTGCTTCAGTTGTGTCCGACTCTTTGTGACCTTATAGACTGTAGCCTACCAGGTTCCTCTGTCAATGGGGATTCTCCAGGCAAGAATACTAGAGTAGGTTGCTATGCCCTCTTCCAGGGGATCTTCTCAACTCAGGGATCAAACCTGAGTCTCTTATGTCTCCTGTATTGGCAGGTGGGTTCTTTACCACTAGCATCACCTGGGTTGACTAGTTTGATGTAAATATGCAATAGAATATTACAGCCATAGAAAAGAATGAAAAATGCCAATTGAGGCAACATGGATGGACCTAGAGATTATCATGCTAAGTGAAGTAAGACAAACAAAGACAGGTATTGTATTATATTGCTTTTATGTGAAATGTAAAAAAGAGAGGGACAGGGGAGATTGGCCTGCTGCAGTCAATGGAGTCACAAAGTATCGGACATAGCAACTGAACAACAATAACAACTAAAAAGATACAAATGAACTTATTTACAAAACAGCAAGAGACTCACAGGCCTAGAAAACACAGTTATGGTTACCAAAGGGGAAAGTGGGGAGGGTACATTAGAAGTTTGAAATTAACATATAGACACTGCTATATGGAAAATAGATAACCAATAAGGACCTACTCTATAGCATAGGAAACTACACTGAGTATTTTGTAATAAACTATAAGAGAACAGAATATTAAAAAGTGCATGTAACTAAATCGCTTTGCTGTACACCTGGAATTAGCACAACATTGTAAAGCAAATGTGCTTTAATAAAAAGAAAAAGGTGAACTCAAATTGAGATGTTGCTTATATACATTAGTAAGCATTAGGAATTGTGCAAGGTTATATATCAGAGTCATTATCACAGAAAGGAAAGACTAGCTAAGTAAATAGAGTAGGAAAAAGGTTCCGGGCTAGCTAAATGTAGTGCCTGTCAGTGTTTATTTTGTGATTGTTCTATGTTTTATGGCTATGGTTGCTTTAAAAAAGTCTTGATTATCAAGATTTGTTGACATTTTGTAACGTGATGTGAACTCTTCGATGTTGGAGAATTTTGTTTCTCCCTTGGAAATAAGCTGCACTGCCTCTTGATCTCCAATTCTCTTTGACATCCTGTAGTTAGTGCCCCACTGGTTTACTTTGATGATTTTACCTAGTTCATTCTCAGATTCTCTAGTTATAAACAGTGTCACTCATGATTAAAAATCTTTCTGACCAAAACAGGCTTCACTTCTACTCTGAACTGCTAATAACTTTTAAAAAGAAAGATCTTCAAATCGCAACCGCAGAAGTCTATATGTATTCAGCATAGCTTTTAAAGAATCCTGATTGAGCACTATAAACAACTCTGCATGTTCTTTTAACGCTGATCTTTCATGCAATGAAAATTTCCTCTACTAGAAACGTCCCGAGGTTTTCATCACCTTTTCTGGCACCAAATCTTGGATGTGTCAAATTGTGGAAAGCCCTTTGGCAGTAAGAATGCTTCCGCCTGTGAAACCTTTACTCTAATTCAACAGGCAGATTGATTTAATTATTAATGTTGACTGAGTCAGTGATGAGCCATTTGGGTTTTGGTTGGGTCAGGCTGTACACTGTTTGATCCCTGTACCCTTGACAGTGCCCTTGTCTGGTGAGATGCTGGAGGAAGAGATGAAGTGGAAACTGTTTGGCTGCTGTTTTTGGAAGGATTGGAGTCTGTGACCTGCTTACTTTGTTGCAGGGCAATAAGACACAAATTGCCTCTTGGAAATTTTATTGTGGAAGTTGATATTTATTTTTATTATCAAGTTATAAAAACTGAAAAATAAGTAGCTCAAATAACAGTCTTGGTTTTAACATATCCAGAATTACCACACAACTGAAGGCTATTATTATTCAATGAAGTCTTGGACAGAGCTCCTCTTTTATGGTGACATAAACTTGAAAGCTTAATTATTTTCCCCAACAAATTAGCAATTTGGAGCTCTTTGCCTTTCTAAACTGTTGTTGTATTGTGTAATATTGAACAGATGATATATATATCTTGGCCATTAGATATTAAATGCTAAATATTGTATGCAGCATTCAAAATATGGTCTGTCCTGTAAATGTGTTTTTAAAAATTTTTAAATGATGTCATATATTTAGCTGGCTGCATTGGGTCTTAGTTGTGGCACACAGCATCTTGTGGTGCATGGGCCTTCTCTCCAGCTGTAGTGGCTCAAAGGGTCAGTAGTTGTGGTACGTGGGTTTAGATGGCCCGTGGCATGTGGGATTTTTTTTTTTTTCCCCCTGATCAGGGATCAAACACATGTTCACTGCATTAGAAGGCAGATTTTTAACCAATGCCTGGTCAGGGAGAGATCCCTGTAAATATATCTGATAGGAAGTAGGTTCTTTGTTTATTTCAATTACTCCTTCATTTATTTACTACTATGTCCCAGACATCTTTCTCTGTAGTCATTTTCAAGAAACACATGTGTAAGCCTTATTTCATAATATTTAAGTTCGAAATGCATAGAGCCCAGGCATTCTACATCTTAAAACCTTTTAGGGTTTCTGATGATTTACAAGTAGATTTGAAAAGCATGTGTTTAAGTAGAGAGAAAAGCTAAGAGGTCTCTTTCTCATTATAGCGAAGAAAGCAGACAGTAAACAAATGAAAATTTAGGCTACTGAGAAGCACTAGAAAGGAAAATAAGCCAG
Source organism: Bos mutus (assembly GCF_027580195.1). Classification (NCBI taxonomy): domain Eukaryota; kingdom Metazoa; phylum Chordata; class Mammalia; order Artiodactyla; family Bovidae; genus Bos; species Bos mutus. The sequence continues at coordinate 128,061,809 of NC_091618.1, forward strand.
GGTAAGAGAGGAGGGAGTGGAGTAGCAGTCCAACTAGAAATGTATTTTGGATGTGGTGACCTTTGAATAGAAGGTTGAATGATAGGAAGGTGCTTGAGCTAGGGAAAAGGTAATGCAAAGACCCTAAGACAGGAAAGACCCTGGCTGGTTTGAAAGAGAGAAAGAAGACTACTGTGGATGGATTGGAGGAGGAAGAAAAAGGGGGAGGAAGGAAGGGAGGGAGGGGAAGTGAGAAAGCTTGAGAGCAAAAACATGGGACAGCTTATGTAGGGCCTGTATGCCTGTGGTGGGAGCAGAAGCCACCAATGACTAGACCTTATGTGCATTTTGAAAATATTATTATGACTTTATCATTAATATCATTACAGAAAAAATGTGGAGAATACTTTTGGACATTCTGCATTTGATGTTTGTTATGATTGGTCAGGCGTTCACACCTGAAGTAAATCTAAGTTGTTCTTTTTTGTAGATTAACTGCATGAGAAAAAAAATATTGGGGCAAACTGACACATGCAGGAAGCTTTTGGTAATCTGGCTAAGAAAATAACTAGGTGTTCACCATGTCTTTGACATATACACTAATAATTATCCCATTTTAATGGGGAGGGGGTATGTTTCTTTTAAGAAAATATACATGTCATTTATATTCAATAATTGTTCTCTTAATTCAAAGGGACTTTGAACAAAACCTAGTTTCCTTCATGATTATCTGTCTTTTCAAATTTAATTCTCTTTCCTTCTTAATGGCAAAATGTCCTCTATGAATGCTGATATATATTGTCAGCTCAATTTTTAAAAATAAAAATTATTTAATGGCTTCTTTGTGAATTTGATTTTATATGCTTATGATTACTTGCATGTCAGATCCTTCTGCATTCTAATCAAGAGTTTAGTTATAACAAATGACATATTTTCTGCAAATAAAATTATTAATCACGAAACCAACTCTATCTTCTCATTCTTATGAGAGCACTATGAATAAAACCACTGTGAATAAAACTCTGAAGATACTCTAAGGAAAAGTGTTTTCTTGGTGAAATAAAATAAAGAATCATATTATGATATACTTTTGGAATCTCAAAATATATAAAAGTATTTTAAAAACATGAGAAATAACACAGTAAAAACATTGTTTACATTTATTTATCCAAATGTTTTCCAAACGTATTTGATTATGGAAACCTTCTGACTGAAGGTGTGTATGTGTGTGTGTGTGTGTGTAAAACACCTACATTTGATAGAACTAGCATTTCTCAGAATTCATTTTGGGAAACATTGTTCTACGTGTGTAATTGACTTATTTCTGCAGGTGGTATAATTGATGATGTCTTACTCACCTGCACATGTTTATAAACAAAACAAAATACTGGATGCTTATGATTCTTTTTGACATTGAACAGATGTGAATTTTATTTCCTTATTAGTGCTTGAGGGACTTAGAAATAAGTCTGTTCTTGTTCTTCTAAAGTCTTAAATTTGTATCCGTCAATAACTCCAGGCCTTTCACAGAAAGAGTGCCTATGTACAATCATATGCCAAGGCATTAAGTGATTGTGTTTCTTTCGCAAGCCTCTGAACGTTGAGGCATTCTTTTCATTTCTTTCTCGATTATCTGATTTAGAAGGCTGCTAGGTAATAGTGGCCAAAAGAGTAGAACATTCTTTGATTCCTTTGATGTGCACAGTGACTTACTCTATCAAATATGTGACAATTGAAGCATCTGGAGAATTATCATCATTTACTTCCAACCAGTTAAAGGGAAAAAGTAGAAACAGAAAAAAAAATTGATGTGTAACAGGAGGTGGGCTCTGTCTAGTTAAAAAAAAAAAAGCACATGGATTTTAAAGACTGGTAGAAGATTGAGCTGTCTAGTGATTGGAAAGACCTTTCCACTCTTGATTTTCTAAAAATGATAGAAATACTAAATTTTGAAAAATTATCTCCTGTCCAATTCTTAATATCTTTTATATTAACATATTGCCTGTTTTTTTCTTTTAGAAAAATATTATTTTTGTTACTTGTGAGGATTCAGAATTATAACATCTATTTGACTTTGATACTTTTAAAAGTTTATTTTTACACATTTGAACAATTAGGTGTCTCCATATGTGACATTTTTAGTCTATAGAAGATACTTGTTGTAGTTGTGGATTCATAGATGTTTTGCAATAACTTTGTTGTCATTCAAGGAATTGAATCCATTGAACAGAAATTATTGAAAGCAACGGATGCTCATCAAGTCATGGTTGATGAGAGTGGGGTTTAGCAGTGTTAACAGGGACCAAATTATGGAGGAATATAAATTTTTTCCTGCAGATTCCAAGGATGCATTAAAGGATAGTTAATAGGGGATGGGGGGAATCAAGATATACATTTCCAAGCTATTGCTGCCAGGAGATAGAGCAAGATCTGGGGGAAATATCCAGGTAAGGAAATTTAGTCCAAATTTCAAGGTTCAGTGTTACTAGGGAAGTGCAGACAGAATGGAGAAGATGCAATAGATTCTAGAGCTCTTTTGAAAATAAAATGGACATAATGAAATGACGGGATATAGGGAATTGAGCAAAGAGAAGAAATTTGATGTAACTTGACGATCTGGCAACATTTTCCTAGGTGAAAAATTTGGAAGCAGAGCGGCTTTGGCAGTCATGAAGATAAGGGTTTATTTAGACCTGTTTAGTTTGTGACACCTTTGGGAGCTGATTAGTGGCAGTGGTCTTGCTAGGTATACTTCATATGCTTGTGTAATATTGACTGGTATAGACTGTGTTGTATTAAACATACCAAATCTAATATTGCAGTTTTTTAAAGGGCATATTAAAAGTCTTCAATCTATATGCAATAGGTTTAATGGATGCTATGGTTACTGTATCATCTGTCTTATTTAGAACTAGCGTTCCGCCCTGTGTGTTACTCAGAAGAATCATTTGCTACAGTTAAACAAATCTTTATTGTCTCCTATTGGATCATCCTGCTGACGGTGTTCAAGTAATTGAAAGCTCATTTGCAATGCAGGGCTTGCAAATTCCAGAGAAAGTCCTATTGGCATGTGGGGTTCACATGGAGGGGAAGTTACATGGAGGAGAAGTGCCCACTGAAAACACTTTCAGATTCCCAGGATTACCTGGGTAGTTTATTGGCGCAGAGATGTCTGTGAGAGAATTCACAGTGAAAAGTGAAGATTTCACATCCCAAGAAGCATGTTCAGAGTACCAGTTTCCTGGAACTTCAGCATGTTCAAATTAAATCCAACTAATTTGGAGCAGTCTGTCTCTAGGAAGAGAGCTCACAGGTTTTTATATGTTGTAGTAACAAACAGACAACGATTTTACCTTTGTATGTAGTTAGATTTTAGTTTATATGTGCAGATAAATAGAACATAAATTATTTGAGGACTGGTTATTTGTCATGTTCATCACCATATCACTACTGTCTGGACATATCCCCAACTCTCAATAAATATTGTTTAAATAAATTAATTTTAGTTAAGATTTTTCTCTTAGTGTTTGTGTGAACTGACTGGGAAGGGTAAAGGAGAGGGCAGGGGCTGGGGAAGTTGCCTCAACCATAGGGTAGACAGTGGAGTTCCAGTGAGTGGTCAGTACCATGGTGTCCAGGGTTACCTTAGACTGCCTCCAGGCACTTTTGAGAAAATGGATTAACTCCAGGAGTTCAGGGTGAAGCAACAGAGAGCATCAACTTGTGGGTCTGGGACAGCCGTGGAGAATCAGATGGTGTTTCATACATGTGTTCCCTGGGCTTTCACAGGTGTTTGTTGTTTTGCTTTTATTTTGAAGTCTAGGTGAGCCCATGTCATAAGATAAGATTTATTTGTCAAGTTTTATTTCTAAAGGTGTGACAGAAGTACAGTATCATCCTAGGAACCCAGATCAGGCACCAAGTTTTTAACAGTTATATATTGCAGCCTAGAGAAGAGCTGCACGACTAGGAATGTGGGCGTCTGTGTCCTCACCAGAGGGGGCAGCTTCGGGAGGCAGGGGATTGTGAGTCAGAGCGATGGGCATGACCTTCAGCCTATTTGCTCTCTGCCCTTCCGTACTTCGGCCCTAGAGTGGGTGTACAGGAATCTGACATGAAGCCTGGAGTAAGGATGTGGTGATGCTCCAAGGCATGCTGTAACCATTTGTCCTCTGCCTCCATTTTCTTCCCCTCATTGCATCCTTGTATTTCTCCTTTACATTCTTTGTATATACTATCCTCTCTTCTTTTCCCTTTTGACCCTCTCTTTCCCTTTTTCTCATATTCCTTCCTTCTTCCCAGCTGTAAGATATGAATTTTAAGTATAGTAAAGCTTCTGCATCTAATTTTAATAATATAGAAAATAAAATCTAATACATAAATAAAGATAATCTAGCAAAAATGCCTGGACTATCTTGGTGTTGGAAGATCCCTAAAATTGAAAATAATGTACTATAATTTTGCTATATAATACAGTATATGAATACATTTCATTTAGCCTTGATTTACAAAAAAATGTTTTACACGTAACAAAGAAAACACAGAAGACATAGCTAAATTGTCTGCTTTATTACTCTAAAAAAGAATAAAAAATCATAGCACAGATTTGCTAGTTTGTTTTTGCTTTGAATTAGCTGTAGCAGAACAGATGTCTACAAAATGTAGGCATATTTTCTTTTTTGGAGAGTACACAATTTCCAATGACTTGAGCTATGATAATTTGTGTGACTCTTTTTCCTTTTCATTCAGTTCAGTTCAGTTCAGTCGCTCAGTTAGTGTCTGAATCTTTGTGACCCCATGACCACAGCATGCCAGGCCTCCCTGTCCATCACCAATTCCAGGAGTCCACTCAAACTCATCTCCATTGAGTTGGTGATGCGATTCAATCATCGCATCCTCTGTCGTCCCCTTCACCTCCTGCCTTCAGTCTTTCCCAGATTCCGGGTCTTTCCATTGAGTCTGCTCTTTGCATCAGGTGGCCAAAGTATTGGAGTTTCAGCTTCAACATCAGTCCTTCCAATGAACACCCAGGACTGATCTCCTTTAGGATGGACTGGTTGGGCCTCTTTGCAGTCCAAGGGACTCTGAAGAGTCTTCTCCAACACCACAGTTCAAAAGCTACAATTCTTCGGCACTCAGCTTTCTTCACAATCCAACTCTCACATCCATACATGACCACTGGAATAACCATAGCCTTGACTAGACGGACCTTTGTTGGCAAAATAATATCTCTGCTTTTGAATATGCTATCTAGGTTGGTCATAACTTTCCTTCCAAGGAGTAAGCGTCTTTTAATTTCATGGATGCAGTCACCATCTGCAGTGATTTTGGAGCCCAAGAAAATAGTCAGCCATTGTATTTGTTTCCTCATCTGTTTGCCATGAAGGGATGGGACCAGATGCCATGATCTTAGTTTTCTGCCTGTTGAGCTTTAAGCCAGCTTTTTCATAGTCAATAAAGCAGAAATAGATGTTTTTCTGGAACTCTCTTGCTTTTTCAATGATCCAGCGGATGTTGGCAATTGATTTCTGGTTCCTCTGCCTTTCTAAAACGAGCTTGAACATCTGGAAGTTCACGGTTCACGTATAGCTGAAGCCTGGCTTAGAGAATTTTGAGCATTACTTTACTAGCATGTGAGATGAGTGCAACTGTGCGGTAGGTTGAGCATTCTTTGTCACTGCCTTTCTTTGGGATTGGAATGAAAACTGACCTTTTCCAGTCCTGTGGCCACTGCTGAGTTTTCCAAATTTCCTGGCATATTGAGTGCAGCACTTTCACAGCATCATCTTTCAGGATTTGGAATAGCTCAACTGGAATTCTATCACCTCCACTAGCTTTGTTCGTAGTGATGCTTTCTAAGGCCCACTTGACTTCACATTCCAGGATGTCTGGCTCTATGTCAGTGATCACACCTTCATGATTATCTGGGTCATGAAGGTCTTTTTTGTACAGTTCTTCTGTGTATTCTTGCCATCCCTTCTTAATATCTTCTGCTTCTGTTAGGTCCATACCATTTCTGTCCTTTATCGAGCCTATCTTTGCTTGAAATGTTCCCTTGGTATCTCTCATTCTCTTGAAGAAATCTGTAGTCTTTCCCATTCTATTGTTTTCCTCTACTTATTTGCACTGATCACTGAGGAAGGCTTTCTTATCTCTCCTTGCTATTCTTTGGAACTCTACATTCAAATGGGTATATCTTTCCTTTTCTCCTTTGCTTTTCTCTTCTCTTCTTTTCACAGCTATTTGTAAGGCCTCCCCAGACAGCCATTTTGCTTTTTTGCATTTCTTTTCCATAGGGAAGGTCTTGATCCCTGTCTCCTTTACAATGCCACGAACCTCATTCCATAGTTCATCAGGCACTCTGTCTATCAGATCTAGGCCCTTAAATCTATTTCTCACTTCCACTGTATAATCATAAGGGATTTGATTTATGTTGTTCCTCAATGGTCTAGTGGTTTTCCCTACTTTCTTCAATTTCAGTCTTAATTTGGCAATAAGGAATTCATGATCTGAGCCACAGTCAGCCCCCAGCCTTGTTTTTGCTGACTGTATGAGCTTCCCCATCTTTGGCTGCAAAGAATATAATCAGTCTGATTTTGGTGTTGGTCATCTGCTGATGTCCATATGTAGAGTCTTCTCTTGTGTTGTTGGAAGAGGGTGTTTGCTATGACCAGTGCATTCTCTTAGCAAAACTCTATTAGCCTTTGCCCTGCTTCATTCTGTACTCCGAGGCCAAATTTGCCTGTTACTCCAGGTGTTTTTTGACTTCTTACTTTTGCATTCCTGTCCCCTATAATGAAAAGAACATTTTTTGGGGGGTGTAAGTTCTAAAAGGTCTTGTAGGTCTTCATAGATCCCTTCAACTTTAGCTTCTTCAGCATTACTGTTTTGAGAATGTATTAATTTTATACAGTAAAAATATCATTTTTACAGTGTTATATATGGTGAAGTTTTGTTCATTTGTAGTTTTAAGATTCATTCCTTAAGTGACTCTGGGGCCCAGACACAAGAGTTAGGTTCTTTTTATGCAAGGAACAAGGGGACAGCAGAGGATGAGATGGCTGGATGGCATCACTGACTCAATGGACATGTGTTTGGGTGAACTCTGGGAGTTAGTGATGGACAGGCAGGCCTGGCCTGCTATGGTTCATGGGGTCACAAAGAGTCAGACACAACTGAGCAACCGAACTGAACTGAACTGATGTAAGGAAAAGGCTCACTCGAGTTTCCTCAGTAAGGTTATATTTAGGAATGAAGAAGACAGAATTCCCAGTCATGTGTCCAGCCATTAAGGGGATCCAAGGAAAATGGACTGAGATTCAGAAATGCGAAGCAACCAGTACAGCTCAGAGCCGATTCCCTCTCTGCCCGCTAGTGACAGAGTTGATTCTCTGCTGCCGGAATGAAACTTGCTTTTCTTGCCACTCCAGCCTCCTCTCTTTGTATATTTCTCTCCTCTCTTCTCACTCAGCTTCTGATCACTCATAGTTGTTATTTTTCATGCTTTCTATTGCCTCATAACATCTGTCAAGCATCTTTTCCCTGTGTCTTATTTTCTACTCCAAATAGTCCGATTCTCTTCCTGTGAGAGCTCAGAGTCTAGAGCACGTTCTTGGTCCAGGTAATCCCCTGTTGCTTGGTTTACGTGGAGCTTTTACACCAGGTCCCCATTTACACCTTAGAAGACATAGTCTTAGCTCAAGTGCTCACTCTGGTGTCCTCAAAGACGCAGAGTTATGCCAAGTGCTTCCTGGTAACTTACACTTTTAGCAGGAGGATGAATGCAGGGCCCTCATAGATGGGATTTAGAGGTATGGCAGGCATTTGGGGAGAAACCGATGGCTAGTTTGCATGTAGTGAGAAATTACTTTGGCACAAGGAGGACAGAGTTTGGGAACCCCAAACACTAGCCCAGTGTGTTGTTCACAGTTGACCCTCCGTGTATTTTGGCCTTGATGAAATTATCAATAATAAATAGAAATAATTGTTCCTCACTAAGTTTTAGAGGCTTTTCTCGACTTTCATTTCATATTTTATTTATCACCCCCCTCATTTAATTCACACATTTTTCTTTCCAGCTTAATTTTCGTTTACTGCTTTATGGGTTATTTCAGCCCATAGGTAGGGCTTGAAATATATAAACAGCTTCTAAAGGGAGTTAAACTTATTCGATAATGGTGACATCTATGAGTAGGTAACGCTCTTTCAGGTTTAAAAAGTGATAAAGATTGCATCCCAGAGTGTTGTCTCTATCTTGGATAAATTAGTTATCTGCAAGTCCCTGAACAGATTCTCAAAGACTATACAGGTAGCACCGGCAAAAGCAGAGTCAGAGTATTTTAAATGTGAGACAAGTTTGTCTTTAAATGTATGTGTTGCTTCTATTTAGCTGTGTGTGTGTGTGTGTGTGTGTGTGTGTGTGTGTGTGTATGTGTATGTGTGGTTTTATTATTGTTGCTGTTTTCTAATTTGTTTGATTTGGGGCATGATGGAACTTGATGACTTATTGATAAGATTTTTCATTTAGCACCCTTTTTTTTGCCATTTCTTGCCCAAATCTTTCCCATGTATCTATTGAGGATTTACTATGTACCAAGCACAAAGAAAGTGATGCAGTTTTTATCTGATTCAGATATATAGTAAGCCCATGATTGCTGTACATATAATTCAGCTGGCAAGATGTAAGTAGTTTGAAAAGTATGGTATCCTTGATTAGGGAGCAATTTTCATTGTGTATAAGCACCTAATACATTCTTTCAGACTTCACACTGTGTCTGTTTTCTTCTGTAGAAAGTTTTCTTGGTAGATTCTAATAGACAAAAATAAATTTCATCATTTCATTTGATAATGAGCAATTCATAGCTTAGAATAATTTTCTCCGAGCAACAATGGGTAAGAGATTTTCTCTTCTAGTATTATCAATAAAAATTTAGAGTTCACCAAAAATGTGTGAAGTAAAATGGTAATTAGTACACAAGATTTTAACTTGCAAACTAGATGTGTTATCCTCTAGTCATGAAAAGAAAATAGTCAAAAATCCCGAGTTGTAGTCTTGATTCTGATGCTTTTAATGTATATCTCATTATCTACTATATTGATTTTCTTTTTGCCAAGTAAGGAAACACAGTCCTACACATGGGACAGGGTTGTTTTGAAAATAAAATGTTATTATACCATTGAAAATATTTTAAAAGGTTAGAAGAACCTAAAATGTTTCTTATCATCAGTGACTAACCTAGTCTAAATATATTACTGTTTAGAAATTAAGAATTAAGTTAGACCCAAGCTCCTAATAAGATGACATCTATTTTAGCTTTTATAATAACAATTTATAATATGTCCACATCTGATTCCTCTACTACATTCAAAGCAGTATTTCTTCACCTGTATCCCCAGTCCCGAGCACCAAGTAGGTTTTCAATAAATGTTCATTGGATAAACAAAACTGGTGAGGAGATGAGGAAAGAACATCTTTATATAACATCACATTCTGATTACTGGGGGCTTCCTAGTAAGCTCAGTAATAAAGAATCTGCCTGTGGTGCAGGAGCCGCAGGAGACACAGTTTCTATCTGTGGGTCAGGAAGATCCTCTGGAGAAGTAAATGGCAACCCACTCCAGTATTCTTGCCTGGAGAATCCTATGGACAGAGGAGCCTGGTGGGCTACAGTTCATATGGCCTCAAAGAGTTGGACATAACTAAAGCTACTTAGCAGTCTGATTACCATAAACTTTTCAGTCATATTTTGGAGAGAGGTAAATCTATTAAACAGGTACTGGTCACTGTTATACTTTTGCTACAGTCTAGGAGATGGAAAGCAGAGAAGGCAATGGCACCCCACTCCAGTACTCTTGCCTGGAAAATCCCATGGACGGAGGAGGCTGGTAGGCTGCAGTCCATGGGGTCGCTAAGAGTTGGACACGACTGAGCGACTTCACTTTCACTTTTCACTTTCATGCATTGGAGAAGGCAACGGCAACCCGCTCCAATGTTCTTGCGTAGAGAATCCCAGGGACGGGGGAGCCTGAGAGACTAAACTGAGAGACTAAACAACAATGAAGTGCTCTAGAGGCGTGACCTGCTATGGCTAATACTAGGACTTTACCCGTAATAATAGACTAGAAGCATTAAAAAACTGATCTTTAATCATTTAATTCTTTTAAATACTCACAGCTTGCAAATTCAGTTCAGTTCAGTTCAGTCGCTCAGTCGTGTCCGACTCTTCGCGACCCCATGAATCACAGCTACACCAGGCCTCCCTGTCCATCACCAACTCCCAGAGTCCACCCAAACCCATGTCCATTGAGTCAGTGATGCCATTCAACCATCTCATCCTCTGTCGTCACCTTCTCCTCCTGCCCTCAATCTTTCCCAGCATGAGGGTCTTTTCAAATGAGTCAGCTCTTCGTATCAGGTGGCCAGAGTATTGGAGTTTCAGCTTCAGCATCAGTTCTCCAATGAACACCTAGGACTGATCTTTAGGATGGACTGGCTGGATCTCCTTGCAGTCCAAGGGACGCTCAAGAGTTTTCTCCAACGCCACAGTTCAAAAACATTAATTCTTCGGCACTCAGCTTTCTTTATAGTCCAACTCTCACATCCATACATGACCACTGGAAAAACCATAGCCTTGACTAGACGGACCTTTGTTGGCAAAGTAACGTCTCTGCTTTTTAATATGCTATTGGTCATAACTTTCCTTCCAAGGAGTAAGCGTCTTTTAATTTCATGGCTGCAGTCACTATCTGCAGTGATTTTGGAGCACAAAAAAGTAAAGTCTGCCACTGTTTCCACTGTTTCCCCATCTATTTACCATGAAGTGATGGGACTGGATGCCATGATCTTAGTTTTCTGAATGTTGAGCTTTAAGCCAGCTGTTTAACTCTACTCTTTCACTTTCATCAAGAGGCTCTTTAGTTCTTCTTCACTTTCTGCCATAAGGGTGGTGTCATCTGCATATCTGAGGTTATGGATATTTCTCCCAGAAATCTTGATTCCACCTTGTGCTTCCTCCAGCCCAGCGTTTCTCATGGTGTACTCTGCGTATAAGTTAAATAAGCAGGGTGACAATATATAGCCTTGACGTACTCCTTTTCCTATTTGGAACCAGTCTGTTGTTCCATGTCCAGCTCTAACTCTTGCTTCCTGACCTGCATACAGGTTTCTCAAGAGGCAGGTCAGGTGATCTGGTATTCCCATCTTTTTCAGAATTTTCCACAGTTTATTGTGATCCACATAATCAAAGGCTTTGACATAGTCAATACAGAAGAAATATATGTTTTTCTGGAACTCTCTTGATTTTTCAGTGATCCAGCGGATATTGGCAATTTGATCTTTGGTTTCTCTGCCTTTTCTAAAACCAGCTTGAACCTGTGGAAGTTCACGGTTGACGTATTGCTGAAGCCTGGCTTGGAGAATTTTGAGCATTACTTTACTAGCGTGTGAGATGAGTGCAATTGTGCAGTAGTTTGAGCATTCTTTGGCATTGCCTTTCTTTGGGATTGGAATGAACATTGACCTTTTCCAGTCCTGTGGCCACTGCTGAGTTTTCCAAATTTCCTGGCATATTGAGTACAGCACTTTGACATAGATATTATTACATGATTTTCTATTTTCTATGGCTCAGTGTTGAATTCTAATGACATGTCTTTGCAAAAGTTTCCATGCATGTATGGACTCTGACATCATTTGTTAGAAAAGGGAAATTTGGTTGTAAATTTTACCTTTTCAGCGCATCATAAATGCTCCTGAATGCATCTTTTCCTGGCTTAGTAGTATGATCTCCTGTTTGTATAGTGCTTTACAGTTTTATACATAACTTCTTTGAAAATACTCTAGAAGAGAGGAGAATAGGTGTCACAGGCATTTTGTTGCGACTGCTCTGTAAGTTACTTTGGCCTAATGTGAAAGTGAAAGTGTTAGTTGCTCAGTCCTGTCTGACTCTTTGTGACCCTATGGACTGTAGCCCACCAGGCTCCTCTGTCCAGGCAATTCTCCAGGCAAGAATATTGGAATGAATAGCTATTCCCTTCTCCAGGGGATTTTTCCCGACCTAGGGATCAAATCCGGGTCTCCTGCATTGCAGGCAGATTCTTAAGTTACCTACAGAATATGTAATTGTCAAGTAAAATTAGATTCGACCTAATTATGTTGACATTTCCACACCTTTTACTATTCTGGCAAATCTGTGAACCAAGAAAATACTTGCATAAATATATCTATGCTAAATCATATCATTGGGTTTTGGGACCTTGTATCTTGGGAAATTTGGCTCAGGTGAGATGATTGCAATCTCCTTTGCTCACAGATAGGAAACTGTGAGTAACCAAAGAATAACTGAAATAGAGATATTTTTTGATTTTTTTGTCAAGGTACATACATCTCTCTTTGTAACAGAGAAGGCTGAAGAGAAAGATGTTTATAGTTTGGATAAATGTAATGCTTTTTTATTGTGTTTTATATATTTATTTTATAGGAGTCAGGGGAAGGACTTATTCAAATGCATATTTATAATCCATGACCACTTTCTTTGGTAATTATAGTTTGTTGAATTCTATTTGAGATGGGGCTAAGATCTAAAGAGAGGGGGTAAGTGGAGAGAAAATTTTGGAGAAGAATCAGGTAACTCTGGGGAGTTTTCTCAAACTCATGAATATTTAGATAGTTTAATATATTTAAATCCATTTAACAGAAAGGAAAATGGCCATAACATTTTCTTAAAAAAACTTTTTTTCTTAACATATAACGAAGAGAAGTGAACTTTAGTAACTGAAAATTTTATTTCTTCACAGCTGATATTTGGGAGAAGATTTTGGTGTCTGATGATACTTTGTACACCCAGTCTTAAAAATGAAATTGTGAAATTTCATTTCACAGTACCCAGGTATCTTATATATCCTTAGGTGTTTTATAAAAAATAAAGTTTATTTTTCCAGTTCTACAAACACCAGTAGTTCAAGTCTTTTTTTTTTTAAATAGGTCATTCAGATACCACTTAGTAGATATCAAATCCTTATCAGACAGTGAAAATCTCTGAAAGTACCAGGTGTCAAAGCAGGTAATTGCTTTAGGAACTTCTATGACCACTTAGTAAGGCACCGAAGATTTACTTAGCTATTGTCTTTCTGAAAAGCATCAAAGAAAAAAGAAAGGACCTTTTTAGAGTATAATCAGGTTGGAATAATTCTCTTTAGCTGCCAATCAGTTTTTTTATTTGCTTTCATGTAAGCCATAATATTAATTCATCAGGAAGAGATATTATTCATCTTGTGTAATTTTTTAATTAGTAAAGCTCCACATTTCTTATTGCACATCAGATTTATTGTTCATATCTATCCTGAATCTGTTTATTTGTAATTGTTTAAACCAATCAGATTATACTTCAAGTAAAGATGTGATTAATGTAATACTCCAATCTAAATTTAATGAAAGACTATATTATATGATTTCCTAAGAAAACCGAACGTTTTACAGCATATAAATTTTGCCCTGCTAATTCTGAAAATCTACTGAAGGCACAGTATGTCCCTTTTCAGCTTCAATGACAGATGCCTTCAGAACACCAGGAAAGTTGCTGAGTAACAATTTTGTAGAAAATTTTTATTGTTTTTAATACATCAATTATTTTATACTGTTAGCTCAATTTTCGGAGAAGGCAATGGCACCCCACTCCCGTACTCTTGCCTGGAAAATCCCATGGGCAGAGGAGCCTGGTAGGCTGCAGTCTATGGGGTCGCTCAGAGTCGGACACGACTGAACAACTTCACTTTCACTTTCCACTTTCATGCATTGGAGAAGGAAATGGCAACCCACTCCAGTGTTCTTGCCTGGAGAATCCCAGGGACGGGGGAGCCTGGTTGGCTGCCATCTCAGGGGTTGCACAGAGTTGGACACAACTGAAGCGACTTAGCAGCAGCAGTAGCAGCAGCTCAATTTTGGGAAGGTCACATGCAAATTTAATAAAATATTTTGACACATTAGTAAATAACATATTTGAGAGTGATAATTTGGTTGTACATGACAGAAAATCAATTAAAACTCAGTTAAGCTTAGCAAAGTATATATAGGCTATCATAATTGAAAGTTCTGTAATGATGTTTCAGACATAGCTGAATCTAGGCACTCTCATAGTTTGTTTTCCATTTAGTTGGATACATTTTAAGGCAATGTCACCTTAAATAGGACAGAATCACCAGGCTTTCAATCCCCCAGTTAGTCAACTCAAGTGACTAGAGATTGCTTCTTTCTAAATAGTTTTAGAAAAGAGTTGATTTGATTTTCTTTGTTGTCACTTAGTCAAACTTTCCATTCCTGAACAAGAATAATTATGACTAGGGTTATGGTGCATTCATTGGCCAGTCCTGGACCTAGAATAACCCCAGGCAAACATACCTACCAGTAAGTAGGAAAGAAGTGTAGGTCTGCAAGGGAAACCCAGGGCACTATCATGAGTCTCTGCCTTGTTTTGCCTTTTTTTTTTTTTGGTGACAGGTGGTGATGACGGCAGCAAAACACAATGTATGTATATACTAATTAAATGAAGAGTGTACTGTTATAGTGTACCACATTAAATTAAATGTGTACCATTATATATGTCCCATTGAGCAAAAAAGCAGGAGTTTAAAATGGTATACTAATATTTGGTAGTAGAACAACATAAAGAATTAAAAACCTCGATACTGAAAATGTTTCATTGCTGAAAAAAGGCCTGGGTACATAACCAATCATCTTACAAAATACTTGTGATCATAGCATTTCTGAGACTTTCTCACTTGCAAAATAATTATTTGGTTAACAGTACATACATTTATACATTTATTTTTGTGTTGAATTTTATCGCTGTAGAAGGTATTGCAGATTTTATTGAATAGTGTTTGTATAATTTAATTTAATTATATCCAATGCTGGTAATATTGCAATCAATTTACAATGGAGGCAAGGATTAGTAAAACCCCTCTCCCCACCTTCTGCTTTAACTGTGGGAAATTGGAACACTGTGTCACAGCTCACTGAAATTTGTCTTTAAATACATTATTCATTTCATGGATATTAGCATCAATAAAAGTAAACTCCACAGGACTGGAAAAATTAAACTAATGACTTTTTACATAATCCAAGTAAATGAATGCTTTCTGGTCCAATAATTCATTAAGGACTCAACCACAGTTTCTTGATTCCCTTCATTTGAATAGCCTCTATTGTGGGACTATTTACAAAAATGCTTAATAAGAGCATTTATTGAATAGGTGTTCTATTTCCATACACATACTGAAATATATTTATACACTGTTACAGTTTTGGGTAGTAATATGAGGTCTTTTAATAATTAAGAGTGGCCCCTATCATAAGTGTTTTATAAATGTTTCAATTACCTGAATATGTTTTTTAATGTATTAAAATACTATAGTAAAGAATAGTGACTCATAATTTTCATCTTCCGAGATGAAGGAAGGAAAATTCCTTCATCCAGAAAGAAAGAAGGCAGGAGAGAGGGAAGAAGGAATGAAAGGAGAGAAAATACCTAAAAATGAAGAATAGTTGGGAAAAATTGTTTCTAAATGGTGCTAAAATTCACATTTGCAGTATTTTAGAAATAGTCCTAGTGTGCTTCTCCATCCATGGGATTCTCCAGGCAAGAGTACTGGAGTGGGTTGCCATTTTCTTTTCCAGGGGATCTTCCCGACTCAGGGATTGAACCCGGGTCTCCCACATTGCAGGCAGATGCTTTACCCTTTAAGCCACCAGGGAAGCCCAGTTTAAAATTAAGCCTAATTAAATCTATAAACTCTACTGCTGCTGCTGCTGCTGCTAAGTCGCTTCAGTCGTGTCCAACTCTGTGCAACCCCATAGACCGCAGCCCACCAGGCTCCCCCGTCCCTGGGATTCTCCAGGCAAGAACACTGGAGTGGGTTGCCATTTCCTTCTCCAATGCATGAAAGTGAAAAGTGAAAGTGAAGTTGCTCAGTCATGTCTGACTCCTAGCGACCCCATGGACTGCAGCCTACCAGGCTCCTCCGTCCGTGGGATTTGCCAGGCAAGAGTACTGGAGTGGAGTGCCATTTCCTTCTCCAGCTTTCTTCCTAAATGAATTAAATCCCAAGAATCATTCCCCTTTTATATCTTACAAATATGAATGCCCTGAATCTATTTCTATTTTTGCATTGCCATTTAGCAAATATACACAGATTTCTAAGAAATAGTTTGCTATCCTCATCGTCTTTTACCTTGCACCACTTCCCTGTTTTATCATATTCATATTACCTTTAGGATAAAACCCAAATTTTGACATGTCATTCAGGAAGCTTCTTGATATAGTCTTGTCTTACTGTAAAATTTTTTCATAAATAGTTTCATAAATATTTTATTTCAAAATCACTAATCACTAGCATTCCTTAAAGGTGGCATGTTTTTTCTTGTTCGCGTACTTTTGCTTACGATGTTCCCTCTGCCATCTAATTTGTTCATTGGAAAACTTCTGAACTGATGGTTCAGATTCCCTTTTTTTAAGGAAGAATTTCCTGAACTTTCTCTTTGTTTCTTCAATTAACGTAGTCTTGCTTTGACAGACTCAAAGGAGGGTATAGACTTATTTTCTTCTCCCTAATGATTAATACAGGGCTTCCCTGGTGGATCAGTGGTAAAGAATCTGCCTTCGATACAGAAGACGTGGGTTTGATCCCTGGGTTGGGAAGATCCCCTGGAGAAGTAAATGGCAACCCAATCTTGTATTGTTGCCTGGGAAATCCCATGGACAGAGGAGCCTGGAGGGCTATAGTCCACGGAGCTGCAGAAGAGTTGGACCTGACCTAGTGACTATTACAACAGCAACAATAATTAATACAATTGGACTTTAAGTAGTTGTTCAACAAACACCTACTTGTTTGTGTTGTTATTCAGTCTCTCAGTCATGTCTGACTCTTTGAGACCCCATGGGCTGCAGCACAGGAGGCTTCCCTGTCCTTCACCATCTCCCAGAGCTTGCTCAAACTGAATGTCCATTGAGTTGGTGATGCCATCCAACCATTTTGTCTTCTGTCATCCCCTTTCTTCTTGCCTTCAAATCATTCCCAGCATCAGGGTCTTTTCCACTGAGTCAGCTCCTTTCATCAGGTAGCCAAAGTACTGGATATTCAGCATCAACCCTACCAATGAATATTCAGGGTTGATTTCCTTTAGGATCAACAAGGTTTGATTTCCTTGTTGTCCAAGGGACTCTCAAGAGTCTTCTCCAGAATCAAGATTCAAAGGTGTCAATTCTTCAGTGTTCTGCCTTCCTTATGGTCAAACTCTCACATCCATATATGACATGACTACTGAAAAACCATAGCTTTGACCTTTGTGAAAAGGGTAAAGGACCTCCGGACCTTTGTCAGCAAAATAATGTCTCTGCTTTTTAATACTCTGGCTAGATTTGTCACACTTTCTCTTCAAAGGAACAAGTGTCTTTTAATTTTATGGTTGTAGTAATTATCTACAGTGATTTTGGAGCCCAAGAAAATAAAGTCTGTCACTGTTTCCATTGTTTTCCCATCTATTTGCCATGAAGTGATGGGACCAGATGCCATGACCTTTGGTTTTCAAATGTTGAGTTTTATACCAGCTTTTTCATTCTCCTATTTCACCTTCATCAAGAGTCTCTTCTTAGTTCCTCTTTGCTTTCTGCCATAAGGGTGGTGTCATCTGCATATCTGAGGTTATTGATATTTCTCCTGGCAATCTTGATACCAGCTTGTGAAATGCCACACACATACACACACACACACACACACACACACACACGTAAGTAAATAGCTTATATACTTGGCATATAAGTTAAATAAGCAGGGTGATAATATAAAGCCTTGATGCACTCCTTTCCAATTTTGAACCAGTCCATTGTTCCACATCCAGTTCTAACTGTTGCTTCTTGACATGCATACAGTAGGTTTCTCAGGAGACAGGTCAGGTGGTCTGGTATTTCCATCTTTTTAAGAATTATCCACAGTTTATTGTGATCCACACAGTCAAAGGGTTTAGCATAGTCAATGAATCAGAAGTAGATGTTTTTCTGGAACTCTCTTGCTTTCTATAAGATCCAATGAATGTTGGCAATTTGTTCTCTGGTTCCTCTGCCTTTTCTAAATCCAGCTTGTATATCTGGAAGTGTTTGGTTCAAGTACTGCTGACACTTAGTTTGAAGGATTTTGTAAATAACCTTACTAGCATGGGGCTTCCCTGGTGGCTCAGCTGGTAAAGAATCCACCTGCAATGCAGGAGACCTGGGTTCGATCCCTGGGTTGGGAAGATACCCTGGAGAAGGGAACGGCTACCCACTCCAGTGTTCTGGCCTGGAGAATTCCAAGTCCAAGGGATTGCAAACAGTCAGACACGACTGAGCAACTTTCACTCACTCACTCACTAGCAGGGGAAATGAGTGCAATTATGTGTTTGAACATTCTTTGACATTGCCCTTCTTTGGGATTGGAATGAAAACTCATATTTTCCAGTCCTGTGGCCACTGCTGAGTTTTTCAAATTTGCTGGCATATTCAATGCAGCACTTTAACAGCTTCATCTTTTACGATTATAAATATCTCAGCTAGAATTCTATCTCCTTCACTAGCTTTGTTGGTAGTGATGCTTCCTAAGGCCCACTTGGCTTCCCACTCCAGGATATCAGGCTCTAGGTGGGTGATCACACCATCATGGTTAATCTGGGTCATGAAGATCTTTTTTGTATAGTTTTTCTGTGTATTCTTCCCATGTCTTCTTAATATCTTCTGCTTCTGTTAGGTCCATACAGTTTCTGTCCTTTTTTGTGTCCATCTTTGCATGAAATGTTCCTTTGGTAGCTCTCATTTTCTTGAAGAGATCTCTAGTCTTTCCTATTCTGTTGTTTTCCTATATTTCTTGGCCTTGTTTACTTAGGAAGGCTTTCTTATTTCTTCATGCTATTCTTTGGAACTCTGCATTCAGATGGGTATATCTTTCCGTTTCTCCTTTTCCTTTTGCTTCTCTTCTTTTCTCAGCTATTTGTAAGACCTCTTGAGGCAACCATTTTGCTTCTTTCCATTTCTTTTTTGGGGGATGGTTTTGATCACTGCCTCTTGTACAATGACATTAACCTCTGCCCATAGTTCTTCAGTCACTCTGTGAGACCTAATCTCTTGAATCTATTTGTCATGAACTTTTTTTTAATGAACTAAGTTAACTTTCCAACTTTACTTTCCCTAGAGCATAGGAGTATATTAGGGCTATATGAATGTCACTGCCTCAGTGAGAAGACTAGAATGCACAGGAAATGATTGTCCCAAGTCACTTATGACAATCATCTTATACTTTTGGCCTAGAACATTAGGGTAAAAAACATTGAGAAGACAACCGTCAAGGCAGTTGGACGAAGATGTTAAGGCATGCTAAGTCATTTGAACTTTGTCCAGAGGGTGATACGGTTGTATTACTTGTTAGAGAAATCATAGCTGAGTACTGATGACCTTAAGGAAGTAAACTTGAAGAAGTAACAAAACGGAATGATCAGTATTGAGTATAATTGGGTTTTTTTCTTGATTTAACTGCATGTAGCTAGTAAGGGAAATAAAAGGGATTAGTAATGCATGGTTTCTGTCCTGAGCAATTAGAATGAGAATTGTAGTATTTACTTAATTAAAGTCTCAGGATGAACGGAAAAAAAAGATAATTGTGAACCAAGAATCCAATTTTGCATATTTTGAATTTAGATGCCTGTAATATAAATAAGAAATTAATATTCAGGAAAACTTTTTTTGCAACATTTTGGAAATTAGTTTGTAATATTTCTAAATTCTTGGAGCTAGTTATAAAAAGAAAAATAAGTAGTAAAATGATTTTTAAAAGTTTTAAGATCATGATAACGGTGGTCTCTGTTTCATGGTAGTCTTTATTTCATTTGATGACAAATAAGAATATCTTTTAGCCTGGCTTGTTTGTTTAGGGTGGTTTTGATGTGTATGGAATATTTAAAGATACAAATGTTGCATCAACCAGTTGAGGCTTCTAGTCATATTGCAATGTTTATAGTGGTTTTCTTAAACTAACACTATTGGAAAGAATGAACACTTGGTAAAATAAATAAAAATGGTTGGCTTCATTTAATTTTTGTACCTCTTCAAATTTCATACTTTGTAATAAATGGTGGCAACATAGTATAAGATTGAGAGTAATGTTTTTAAGAATAATTTGAGGAATCATTCACATGGAAATTGATTTTATATTTTAAAATAAAATGTGTTAAAAAAGACAGCTCATAAGCATATCTCAGTTTTTGCAAGAATATTTAAGATGCTCTTTATATAAACAAATCTAATCATATCGGACAGTGGAATAATAGATCCACTTCAGAGTATGTGTCATTTTCCTGCAAGAAGAAAGAAGTAGGCACAAGTTCATTCTTGTTTTTTGATGTGGATATTTTTATGCTTTTCTTTATTCTGTCACATTACATAAAATATTCTAGGTTGAAAGTATTTTCCACAGTTAAAGTGGATTTCAGTCAATCTGAGATAGAAATAAAAGCTGTGGGGATAAGCTGAATTAACCATTTTAAGGAAAATATTTACTTTGCTCCAATGTTGGAATATGATTTTTAATAGTTTTTTTTATTTTTAAACAAAATTACTTATGTTACCTTGGCTGATTTCTTTCTAATTTCATACCATTAGATTAACATTCACATAAAATATATAGGGAAATAGCCATTATGCTAAAAAATAGTTTTGTCTCCTTTTTTTCTTCTCCGTCCCCAAGACAGACAAAAGAGAAAACAAATGACCTGGTTAATCACTTGGAAATCGTGACATAATTTCATGGTTACCGTTTAGCTGTGCCATGTTTGAAATTTCCTGTTCAGGTTGAACAGATACATGATAATGCAGCTTTTATATTTTCAGGAAAGATAAAGATGAATCATATCATTTATATACCCTAAAAGTCAATCCTAAGAACATATCATGCAAATGATTTAATAAACAGCAGCATCATTGGGTAGATAAACAGGTTTTTCACTAAAATTATAGAATATCTATAAATGGCCTTAAAATATATCCTGCCCATATTTTAATTCAGATTTTACAATTGTTGCCTTCTCTGCCAGATGCTGTTGATGATCTGACTATACCCTACTGCCTTATTATCTTCCAGATAAGCTTTTTTACTTGAATTATTGCCCCAGAGTTTGTCTCTGGTGCCTCATAAACTCAGATGCCTTTTTTCTTTATCTCTAAACATGTTAGAAAATGAAAAAGAATACAGTGAACAAATAGATAAACAGGCTTCTAAAGAAAATTTTAGCTAAGTTAGAATCATTTCAGAATATTAAGATGACTCAGATACAAAGAGGCAGAAATAAAGTATTTGAGAGCCATCTTTAGTCTATAATTTGCAAAAGTCAAAAATACAGGTGTGGCTTTGCCAGTGGTCTGTATTGGAGTTATGGAGGGAGGCTGAACAAGAATGAGATATGCTTGTGCACTTGTGCTTCCCCTCCTCCTCAGAAACAAGCACTGGTTTTGCTGTTTTGGCAAGAAGAAATACAGAGGTCCATTTGAAATAATGGAATTAAGGGAAGGCATAATTTATGCTGTTGCATCTGGAAAGACTTTTCCTTTTCTTCTGTTGGAATAAAAATGTAAAAATCTTAACGAGCTGTTATGTCTCTTCTAGTTATAGCATGAGAATAAATGGAAGGATAAGCTCCCCAAATGCTTCTCCATGGAAGTTGAAGTGAAATGAAAGTTAAAATAGATTAGTGCTTTCTACAATTTTGTTTCACCTTCTTAATCAGGGACAGAGTATGCGCTTGGTTAGGCTCATTAGCTAATAAGTGGAGGAGACAGCTGGGCCGAGTTGTCATACAGCCTGAGGGAGAGAGGGGTATACTGTCAAGCAACCATCACTGTTTTAATAGTAACATATCCATGAATTAAAACATTTAACTCATTATCTAGCAATGTTACTCTTTGCCCTTTTCTAGCAATCTATTACTCTGCTTTTTCAAAAAAAATTACATGCTTTACCACGGTTTTCCTAGTATTGGGTAACTTTCTTGAACTTTCACAAGAAATGTAATTAGAATTTTAGAGCAAGTGTTATAATATCTAAATTATAATACCCATAAATGTAATTATTGATTACCTCTATTGAGTCCAATTTTAATTTCATTTTTAGTTATATGTGATTGCATCTGGTATACACAAGAGAAAAGAAACCAAAGGAGAATTTGAATGGCAGCTGTATAATTGAAAGTCAAGTGTCTGCGTATTCTTTCAACTATATTTGAACATACCTACCCAGGTAAGAATAAGTGATCGCTCATTTCTATACTTAACACGATTTTGAAAAATGATTCAAAAGTATAAAAGATGTCTTTATTTTGTACCCATTATTTAAAAAGACAGTTTTATTGAGCAAAATGGTAAAATACATAAAAGCAAAATAAAATTGAAATCATGAATGTCTGTTCTCTAAAGATAACTTCTTTTATTATTTTGTTCTATATCACTTGTTTTTTGTTTTGTTGATTTTTCCCTTTAAACAATGTTGGGCTAATTAGTATATGTATTTTTTGTTGAATTTCTTTATTGTTTTTCTAACAAGTCTATTTTGTTCTATTTGAGAATATGAATTAATGTTCATATTTTCCATTGTATCTGTTAAATATAAACATACATGGTTTAAAATGTTTTTAGATTGGGTTTATTATTCAAAGAATATCTTTATAAATTGATATAAATAGTGCTTATTTTGCATAAGTAGAGTTACTAAAATTAGCATCACTGGTTCAAAGTCTATAATATTTTTAAAGCTTTTTATTCATATTGCTGAAATTACCTCCAGAAGGTGATAATGAGTTATAGTTTTCATTAGTAATTTTTGAAAATATTTGTCGACCCACTGATTTAGAGTTTTCCATTCAAACAGTTTCCCTAACTGTTTGTGTTGGGAATTAAACCTAGTTTGTGTTGAATTAAAAATGTAAAAAACTAAGTTAAGATTCTAAATTTTGGTTGCGAGCAGTAGCATCCTTTACTCACATGTATTCAGCCAGTTTGTCCCTTACACAACTAAGCCTAGAAGGAAAGTGAATATTATATGTGCACAATCCTTTCACACTGTCTAAAAGTACAATATTTACAGATGACAGTGAAGTATATATTTATTTGATTAATATCTGCTGAAAACATTATTTCACTCAGCTCAAGCACTGTGATTATTTCATTATTGATTGTACGATGGTGGTGATAATGGACATTAGTTAGGGGCAGGAAAACATAAAAATAGTTGCTAGTTGCTTTCTTCTTATAATTTTCAATAAAATATGATGAAATAAGAAATATATTCCAGTACTTTAGGCACAGATAGGATGTATTAAGTGCCACAAAAGAAATAAAAGGAAAGGGTGATTGCTGATAATGATACTTTCAGCTTGGGAACAAATGAGAGACCAGTTGAGTTGTGCTTTTTATTGGAGGCAGGATTTGACAGGTAAACATTTAAATAGAGTCAATTGGTGCATAGATACAGAACTGAGAAAGCTGGTGATATTCAGAAAATTGGAAAATAGAGTAGATATAGCAGAGTGATGAGAAATATGTTCTGTG
This sequence comes from Bos mutus, assembly GCF_027580195.1. Taxonomy (NCBI): domain Eukaryota; kingdom Metazoa; phylum Chordata; class Mammalia; order Artiodactyla; family Bovidae; genus Bos; species Bos mutus. The sequence goes on from NC_091618.1 coordinate 128,085,400, forward strand.
ACTTGGATTCCTGAACTTTGGCATTTATATTTCATCATTATATGATGAGGGACAGTTGCAGGGGAATAAAATTATCTGTGTTTTATTCTAAGAAGATTAATCTGGAAGTGATATGTGTGTTAGACTAATGGAGAGCAAATCCAAAGGGAGGGAGAACAATTTGTAGGCTTTTCTGTTTTATTTTCATCAACATCTGTTTAAACACTTGTTGTTTGCCAGGCACTATGGTAGGGACTGTAGAGAAAAAAAGATGAAGAAGATATAATCCTCACTTTTGAGGCACTTATTGTTAGACATGCATGGCAAAAAAAAAAAAAAAAAAATGGAATACACCATGACAGAGTAACAACTGAATTATTCTCATTCTCAAGGTAAGACTGATTGGTAACTAGCTATATTGAGATGTAGATACCAGGTTATCAACTAATACCATTTTTCCAAAGACGTCAAGTCTTATTATAAAAAGTGTTTCTAGTCTTTGAAAGAATTCAGTGAAACTTTAGCTGTGGTGAAAATAGTGTAAATGAAAAATAAGGCAGTGGTAATGTGGTGGAAGATTAAGGAGAGGGCTTTTTATCTTAGGAAAGAGGGGCAGGTTGGCATTAACAGATATGGGGGGAAACAGCAAAACTGGGATTTTCATGTGGGTAAAATAATAGGTTTGGTGTTGCCTTGCTCTTATGTTTTTTGCTCATATCTTTGCTAAGGCACTCAGCATTTTAAAATTTCATTGCAATTTCTTACATAATTAATTGAAGATTCATTTATTCACTATGAAAAGTGATGTGAGTTTCTTTAAAATTACAAGTATAATAAGAGTAAAAATAAGTTACACTAAATAAAACATAAGTAAAGACCTGATTTGATTCATACCATTGTATATATACATATATATATGTATATATATATATATATACATGTATATATATTTACTATATGTATAATTTAGCGTTTCTAGCAATCCCATGGACAGAGGAGCCTGGTAGGCTGCAGTCCATGGGGACGCTAAGGACTGAGTGACTTCACTTTCGCTTTTTACTTTCATGCATTGGAGAAGGAAATGGCAACCCACTCCAGTGTTCTTGCCTGGAGAATCCCAGGGACGGTGGAGCCTGGTGGGCTGCCATCTCTGGGGTCACACAGAGTCGGACATGACTGAAGCGACTTAGCAGCTGCAGCAGCAGCAGTCTCAAAAGTGGATGTATGTTCCTGCCCTAAGAGCTTAAGTAAATTTATTATAGAAGTCTTAGCGTAATGGACAGGAAAATTATCCTTACCACTTAGGTGCCTTAAATTTTGCATTGTTGAAAGGAAAGGGAAATTTGTTACTACGGAGTTATAAATAGATAAGTTTGTAGAATTTAAGAATTCAACTTCTCCAGGAAGGCTTTCCCGATTTTTGGATCGGAGACCAGATCTTGTGCCATTGATGAACCTTAACACCGCTTATTAAACATTCCTTAGTTGTACCATGCATTGTGGTTTTATCTATCATTTCCTGAGACTAAGATTCTTGAGAATTGAGTCATCGTTTATCATTCCAGATATAAATTCACTCTAAATAAAACTCACCACAATGTTGGTTTTATGGATACTCTGTAAATATTTCTTAGATGCAAAATTGAATCCATTTCCGTGATTTGTCTTCATCATTCCTGCCCTAGCTTAGATGTTTTTGTGAGCTCCATGTTAGTTTTCTGTCTCTCTATGATAAATCACTTAAAAACTTAGCAGCTTAAAACAGTGCTTATGTATTATCTCACAGTTTTCTGTGGACTACAAATCTGGGCACAGCTTAGCTGCTGCTTCTGGCTCTAGGTCCTCTGCAGCTACAGTCATTTCAGAGCTCAGCTGGGGCTGAAGCAGCCCCTCCAGACTCAACCATGGAGGGCCTCTCTCAATAGGGTTGCTTCCATGAAATTAAAGCTAGCTTTCTCTGGGGCAAGCAATCCAAGAGAGAGAGAAAAAGTGAGCATCCATGATGGAAACCGCGTTCCTCTATAACCAAATCTCGGAAGTGTCATCCCATTTGTGGTAGTTTAATGATGGCCTCTAAAAAGATAGCTCAAGTCCTAACCTGTGTTACTTGTGAATGAGACAGTATTTGGAAACAGAATAAAGGCTTATGAAGATAAATGGAATTAAATAAAGGATCTTGAGTGGGAACATCCTGGATTAACTGCTGCTGCTGCTTCTGCTGCTGCTAAGTCGCTTCAGTTGTGTCCAACTTTGTGCAACCTCATAGATGGCAGCTAACCAGGCTCCCCTGTCCCTGGGATTCTCCAGGCAAGAACACTGGAGTGGGTTGCCATTTCCTTCTCCAATGCATGAAAGTGAAAGTGAAATCGCTCAGTCCTGTCTGACTCTTAGCTAGATGACCTTTAAATCTAATAACATGTATCCTTATGAGGTGTACATAGAGAAGAAAGAAGGTTCTGTGAAGTCAGAGGCAAGGACAGGTATGATGCAACCACAATCAAGGATTGCCTGGCAACACTAGCAGCTGAAGAGGCAAGAATAAAATCTCCCTTAGACCTTTCAGAGGAAGTGTAGTCTTTCTGACACCTTGATTTCCAACTCTTGTCCATCAAAACTATGATTGAATGAATTTGTGTTGTTTTCAGTCACCCAGTTTGTGGTGGTTTGTTATGGAAGCCATGGGAAACTAATATACCACCCTTTTCTGTAGTCTTCTATATTTTAGAAATGCATCATAGATCTAGCCAGCATTCAGTGGCAGGGGGTCACAAAAGGGCATGAGTATCAGGCAGAAGCCGTATGAGAGTCTTGCTATAAGATTTCCGAATCCCTCCATTTGCTTGATATTTGATACATCTGTATAGCCAAACCATTAGAGTCATTATCTCACTTTCTTAAAAATCATGATCTTTCTTTTTGTATTTCCTAACTCTTTTATTAGAATTGTTATTCATTTGGATAGTCAAATTGGAAAACTTAATTTGAATTTCTGCTTTTTTCTTAATGCTCATAACCTTTAATCTATTAACCAGTCTTTTTCATTCTAATCCTTAAATTTTTATCATCTATCCCATGATTATGTCTTTCTAGAAGTAGCAGTATAACCCCTAAGTGCTCTGTCTGTTTCTGAGCATTTCCCCTTCAAACCTTTTGCTGCAAAGTGACTTTTGAAAATTCAAGTGGGATTACATAATTTCCTTATGTGGACTGGCTCTTGACTTCTAAAATCCAAAGTGTATCTTTAATCATTCCTTAATATAGGTCTAGAAAATTGTATACACCTTTCCAGATATATTATGTTCTTTCATTTTTGCTTACCTTTCTCTGGGATTCTCTTTTTCCAGTACTCAGATGGGTGTGTGTTTGTTTTTGTACCCAGAGCACCCTGCAGAATGCCTAATACAATGGCCAGCACAGAATAAGTTTTCATCTGTTGTAAACTAATGTTAAAGATGAAAGATGAAGAGAAGAGTCTTGAAATAGCAATAAATGACTAAACTTACAGACTCCTTTAAGATGGAAACACACGTAAGAGAAAGGAAAACTATGGACTAATTAATGATGGGCAAGACTGGATAGTTTAAGGATAGAATAAACGCAAAGGCATGTTCAATGTAAATGTGTGGAAGAAGTAGAAGTCAAAAAAGGGTGAAAAAAAGAGAGTTTTAGTTTTGAGACCCTATATAAAGTTTAGATTTGAATGTGCTGTAATGTGGTTTTAAGAGTATTAAAAGGTGCATCCTCACAGAGTTTATACTATATTAGATAGGAAGTGTAAGGAAGATAAGAAGTAGAAGAAATAGATGACAAAAATGCAATGCAATGTTAAGAAAGCAGCAGAAAAGGAGTTTGAGTAAGCTCCAGGAGTTGGTGGATGGACAGGAAAGCCTGGCGTACTGCAGTCCATGGGGTCACAAAGAGTTGGACACGACTGAGCGACTAAACTGAATTGAACTGAACTGAAGTAAGACTAATAGTGCTCTTGTCTGAAGAATGTCTCTGGGGAAGTCCCTCAGTGGAGAGCATATTCAAATCGTATTCAGCAGATGTGTTATGCTTAATCAGCATTTAAATACCAAAGGAAATCCTCTTTAAGCTGTTTGCAGAAACTGAAGAAAGCCATTTTACTTTCACTGACCTTTGATTGTACATGAAAAATTTAGATTTAGTACATCTGTATGTGATATAAAAATTAATCATTACCTGTATAATATTAACATTAGTTTTTATTTAATGAAGAGACAAAGGGAAAAATGCTTTGTATATTTATGTAATATGTAATTGTAACAAATGGTTTATGCATGAATGAATTGCTATTTGAATGAAATAGTGAAAACAGGGAAAATGATTTTTTGTCAAATATGTTAGTCTCTATGTTACAGATTGGTAATCTATGGGCTTTTAGCTTAAACAAATTATTTATGCGATGAGAGTATTATATAGTATATCAAAGCCTTAAATATTTAGAGATAACATTCTCTTTTTTTTAACCTCTGAAGGTTCCCCAAGAGTTAACCTTCTTTACAAAATGATTTACCTTACTTTTAGAACATAATCTACATTGATAAAATTTAGCTTAGCAAAAAGATTCTTTAAAAAGGACATTTTTTACACATGAAGACAGAAATAAATGAATAAGAAAGATTTACATAATTATGTGCAATGAATGAAGAGATGGAAGTGGCTATCTCAGAGAAGGAAATTGTTAAATGTTGAGTTTTGAATTGCATAGTTCATCAGTTTAGTGGCTTGACAGTCTAAACTGTAAACATTTTGATCAAATGACTACCTGTAATGGTCAACATCTCTTTATACAAGCAGTCTGTTTTATGTATTAATATGAATCACATCTATAGTTGACGAGTCTCTATAAATTACAGTTCTTATTTTGCAAGTAACAGAAAGGAGTTCTGTGTACTTTAGGCAAAAAAGTATTTTGTTGAAAGGATATGAGTTAGCTCATGGAATCAGAGGGTAATCAGAAAAACAGTTCTCAAGAAAGACAGGAGCCAGAGCATTTCCAGGGATCTAGAGAGCAGGAAGTGGAGAGAGACTGTGAAAAGTACTGCCATGGAGCTAAGTCTGGACCAATAATGTGGTTTAATGCTATTCTTCCCACATTCACAAAGCCAGTGTGCATGGCTGGGTTTCAATCATTTGCCCTCTGCCAGGAACCATGGCACTTGATTAACAATTCTCCTGAGACTGCTAGCATGTGGAGAGGGTAGGTTCCCAAAAACAATTTCAGAGTTTTAGGACTAAGATGGGGAGTAGGGCAAGTAAAAACAATTGATGTTTCTAAAGCCTTTCTTCAGAACTGTCATTCGAAAAGTATCAAACTCTAACAGCAAAAAACTGAGAATAAAGATTTTGCCAGTAAAATTAGCATAGATTAAATAGTAATGTTGCTCAGGTTTTAATAGATATCTACTCTTATGAAAATTTTCTTTGTTCTTTCTTTTATACATATGTCTACTGTTTGTCATGTGCTAAGTGCTGTCCTAAGCAGTGAACATAAAGCTATAAACTATAGAATTCGTTTTTGCTTTGTATAGAGTCTTAGTGTAAACTGAAATATATATGACAATTAATATATTGCAGGAAGTCTAGAACCAGAGCTGCAGTAGTTTCCTAGAGTTGCCGTCAGAAAGAGCTACAAACTGAGTGGCTTTAAACAACACAAATTCTAGAGGCTAGAAGTCTGAAATCTGGGTGTCAGAGGGTCCTGTGTCCTGCAAAGGTTCTAAGGGAGCATCCTGCTGTGTTTCTTCCAGCTTCTGGTGGCTGATGGTCTTTCTTGGCCTCCGGCAGCCTACCTCACCTCTCTGGCTCCATCTTCACACGGCCTTCTTCCCTGTGTCTCTGGGTGTGTCCTTGCCTCTTATGAAAATACCAGTCGTTGAATTTAGGCTCTATCCTAAATCCAGAATGATTTCACCTCAAGATCTTGAACTAATTACATCTGTAAAGACACTGTTTCGAAATAAGGTCACATGCTGAGGTTCTGAGTGGATATGAGTTTGGGGGAAATGGTGTTTATCCCACTATAGGGAGGGCACATGATACTGTTGGTGTTCTTTGTAGGGTCCCAGGGCCTGTTTTTGGGGTATGCTAGAGAATCCCACTTGCAGGAAATGTCTGAGAGTGAATGCTCAGCAGAAGGAAGTGAAAAGTGAAAAGTGAAGCTTGCTCAGTCGTTCCGACTTTTTGTGACCTCATGGACTGTAGCCTACCATGCTCCTCCATCCATGGGATTCTCCAGGCAAGAATACTGAAGTGGGTTGCCATTTCCTTCTCCAGGAGATCTTCTCAACCCAGGGATTGAACCTGGGTCTCCCGCATTGCAGGCAGACGCTTTACCATCTGAGCCACCAGGGAAGCTCACAGCAGTAGAAGGAAGCACCAGCAGAAGGAGAGGAGTGTACAATGGACCCTCCCAGTGCTTGTGAGGAAGCATAGTTCATTGGAAGAAATGAAAGTATCAGTAGTTCAGTTCAGCTGAAGCAAAGAGTATAGGGGACTGGTGAGAGGTGGACAGGAGAGAGGACAGAGACGAGGTTACATGGAACAGATGATAAGGGAACATGTAAGGGCTTTGACATTATCCTGAATATAGTAGGTGCCTTTGAGGGAACAGTGGTAGTTTGTTAGTCACTCAAGTCCTGTCTGATTCTTTGTGACCCCATAGACTGTAGTTATAAAATGAAAAAAAAAAGAGAGAGAGAGAGTGAAAGAGTGAAACTAGGACACGCAGCTGTATCTACAGTCAGATCTCAACACTATAGCTGGCAACCTTCAACCTTTAATATTAAACACTAAAAGTAAAGGCACTTAAATGTTAGCAGTGGTGACTTTAATTTTACTCTTTATAACATTTTTAAAGTACAGCAAGTCCAAAGAGCTTATACTACTTTTATAATGGTGGGAACAAAAACATTTTTTTTGAAAATTTTAGCACATTAAATAAACCTGATATAAGATTTACATAGCATAGTGTTTTTAAAAATAAGTAATTGATTTCAAGGATTGCATATCTTTTGATTTAGGAGGGAAAAGAGCTGTAAGTGAATAAAGAATTATACCACCTGAAGAAGGTATTTCATAAAATATCCTGAAATATGTATGGAGATATTGATTGCACATCCTCAGGTGGGTTATGTAGACATTGGCTAAATCAAGAAAAAAGACTTCTACTTTTGGACATAAGATAGGAAATACATTTAGACTGAAAGCATTTTTCTCTTGATTTTGAAAACCATGTCAGTGAGTGAGCAATTTAATAAAGCATAGAAATTGATCCTTTTATGTAAGTTGTCATCAGTAACACCAAGTTATCTTATGTAAGGTGATTAGGCAGAACATTCCTGTGAAGATTTTACTAATTTTTGTAAGACTGAAGTGTATTTAAATTTTTGGAATGCAAAATTAGAGCTTTAATGTTAAATTTATTTTACATATCCAAGGGTCGTGCTGTGAGAACAGAACACATTTGCATGTTCTTCTGTGTTTTCCACCAGCTTCAGAATATTAAACAACTATTCCATTAACATATACTGGATGATGTGATGGGGCAATTAAAACTCTCACATCATCTTTGGACTGTTTCTCTTGCAAGAGATAAAGCAGCTTAATTAATGTCTCATAATAATGTTTCTAAAATGTTTATCAAAGAAAATCATTTGATACTTCTGTGGAGGTTTTTTGTTTTTTATTTTTTTCAAAGTATTGATAATTGCTTAAATAGCATTGTTTACTTTGATTCACCAATAAAATTGTTTGCTAATCCTGACCTGAGATGATGTATAAATATTTTGCTATTAAAAATAGTACAGAGTTCAAACATTTTACTTGCTAATGACTATAAAGTAGGCAGACCTTCTTTCTTAAAAATAGTCTTGAATATATTCTAGTAAAATATATACTGGAAATACATTTCTTGGTTAATTATTTATAAGAAAATATAGATACCAATAATTATAATAGAAAACTAAACATTTCAATAGAATCAGCCATGTCCAACTCTTTGCAACCCTATGAACTGTAGCCCATCAGGCTCCTCTGTCCATGACATTCTCCAGGCAAGAATGCTGGAGTGGGTTGCCATGCCCTCCTGCAAGGGATCTTCCCTACTTGGGAATTGACTCTGCCACTCTTACCTCTCCTGCATTGGCAGGCAAGTTCTTTACCACCAGCATTACCTGGGAAGCCCAAAATACATGAGTGTCACCACAGGTCTTTTTCATGATCTTCTCGTTGAAAGTATTAGTCGCTTAGTTGTGTCTGACTCTTTGCAACCCCATGGACTGTAGCCTGCATCAGGTTCCTCTGTCCATGGGATTCTCTGGGCAAGAAGACTGGAGTGGGTAGCCATTCCCTTCTCCAGGGACTCTTCCCCACCCAGAGATTGAACCTGGGTCTCCTGCATTGTTGGCAGATTCTTTACCATCTGAGCCAAAGGAGCTGTACTTTCAGTGCAAAGGTTGACTTTTGTCTTTTTTTAATAAATTTATTTTTAATAGGAGGACAGTTGCTTTACAATATTGTATTAGTTTCTGCCATACATCAACATGAATCAGCTATAGGTAAACACATGTCCCCTCCTTCTTGAACCTCCCTTCCACTTCTCACCCCATCCCACCCCTGTAGGTTGTCACACAGCGCCAGGTTTGAGCTCCCTGTGTCATAGAGCAAATTCCCACTGGCTGTCTATTTAACATGTGGTGATGTACATGCTTCAGTGTTACTCTCTCACTTGGTCCCTCCCTCTCCTTCCCACACTATGTGCACAAGTCTGTTCTCTATGTCTGTGCTTCCATTGCTTGACTTTTTCAAACAGCTTTATATCTCTTATATCATTTAGTTAGCCCATCCCCCAAATATTTTTTTAAGTAACTTGTCCTATATAAAATTTAACTTAATTAGGACTGTTATGGCATCACTGCCTCAATGGACATGAGTTTGAGCAAACTTCAGGAGATAGGGAAGGACATGGAAGTCTGGCCTGCTGCAGTCCATGGGGTCACAAAGAGCTGGACACAGCTTAGTGATTGAACAACAACAACAACACGACTATGAACCTGAAAGTCTACCTGCTTGGAGTTTATAGGCTTCCCTCCACCCCCATTCTTGAGTTTTCTAAACTTCTGAGAATTAAACATCAGTCCCAGTAGCATTAATAATATTAATTACAATGTCCAGCACTTACATATTGTTTTTAGCTGTCTATATAAAGGAACCTGTCTAATTCTTATAAGGATATTTTGAGGTAGGGGACTCAGTTACAGATGAAAAAGCTTAAGCAGAAAGCGGTAAAGTAAATTTGCCCAAGATCAAATGGTAGAGAGGCGAGTAGAACCCAGGTAGACTATTTTATCCACCATACTCAATTCATGAAGAAGATATAGATTCATATGAAAGAATTTTAATCCAAAAATATCAGACACCTCATCAGTATTCCCTGTCATCTTCTTGTGGAAAGATCTGACATACAGCTCTGTGATAGCTGGGTTACGTATTTCTTATTCTCCCACATTTTTGTGCCGCTAATCCTCCTCATATTTCATTTATTTCAGATCCCTTGACTGTTCTCCTACCTCATATTCAGTTTTATAGTTTTATTTACATGTTTTCCAATATACAGAAAGATTCCAAGAAAAACCTCTTATTTTGTTTACTTAGAAAAGATGAAAATGTCATTTTGAGAAAGTAAAACATTAGTTTTGTGTCCTAAAGATAACACTAATACAAGCAGCAATAGTAAGTTTCCAGGGTAGTGAGAATATTAAAAAGAGTTTTTATATCCCCTTTCATAATTTAAACTTACACTTGATATTAAATTTTTTTGTGAGAGGAAAATTACACATTTTCTATTCCTTGTGATAAACCAAGCACACACAGTAATATCCCTGTTATAACCTCAAATCCCTGGATAGACCAGAAAATAAATATATATAATTCAATTTAGAACTGTATTGGAAAATAAGTCAGAGAACCTTCAATAGACCAAAAAGTATGAAAAATCCATAAAAGGATACACTGTCAGATTTGAAAGGGAAGTCATGATTGAAGATAGGCCCTGGGGAGGGCAGTTTGAGGGAGGGTGGATACACTATTTGTATAGCTAAGTCCCTTCACTGTTCACCTGAAACTGTCCCAGTGCTGTTTAATGACTATTATTGTTCAGTCACTTAAGTTGTGTCTGACTCTTTGTCACCCCATGGGCTGTAGCTCCTCTGTCTATGAGATTTCCCAGGCAAGAATACTGGAGTGGGTTGCCATTTCCTTCTCCAGGGGATCTTCCCACCCAGGGATAGAACCCCCGTCTCCTGTGTCTTGTGCATTGGCAGGTGGGTTCTTTGCCTCTGAGTCATCAGGGAAGCCCTACCCCAATACAAAATAAAAAACAATTTTTAAAAAGAAAACAAACCATAGGCCTTGGGTAGGACACTCAACCAAAGGTGGGTGTTGCATTAAGAATGCACCAGTCTCAGAAATGGTAGGTTCCCGCTTCCTGGAGAAGCCTTGAGCTGGGATGAGTAACTACTTACTTAGTTGTGATGCAGAGGAGCTTTGTCAAGTATTCAGACTGGTAAAAGAAAGCCCTAGTTATCTTCTGCAGTCTGGATACTGAAGATATGTGCTTGGATTAGAGAAAAACAGTTAAGCGTTCTGGTCTTAGCAACCATGAGGAGAATCAGAGAACTCTTTCCTCTCACTCTCATTGAAGACAGATTACGGTACTGAGATAACACGAGTTAATAAAGTAAGCAGAGTGCAGTTAATATATAACAGCAGAAGGATGGGGGGGCGGTATTCCTTGAATAGAAGAGAGTAAAGCAAAAAACTGAATTAAAAACTTGATCATATTCCTTTACCATTTCAACTTGTAGTTTGTGTGTGTGTGCCCAGTCGTGTCCAGTGGATTGTAACCCATCAAACTCCTGTGTCCATGGAATTTTCCAGGCAAGAATACTGGAGTGAGTTGCCATTTCCTTCTCCAGGGGATCTTCCTGACCCAGGGATGGAACCCGCATCTCTTGTGTCTCCTCCATTGGCAAGCAGATTGTTTGCCTCTGTGCCACCTGGGAAGCCCCTACCGTTCAACTTGTTACGCTTTAACAATTCCAGGCATAAATGAGAAATATTTCAGCCTAAAATTTCACTGTATATTTGAAATATTAGGAATAGTGTTAAAAATTAGGAATGAATATAGAGGACCAAGGTTATTTTATCGTTTCAGAACAAAGCAAATTGTTTATTGAGAATGCTTTTTGTTGTTTTAATGTAATTCTTTCCAAAATTAAAGCATGATACATAATTTTTACACTAAAACATCATCAAATATTTCAGCATTAAAACCATAAAAAATATTGCAGTGTTCAATGGTGTCATCACCAAAGTTTTAGTAAATCATTTTCTGATAATTGTTCCTCAACAGCAGGGAGAAAACTTTTGCCTCTGTAGAGTCTGAGTTGTTTAGTTTTTATATAGAGTTTGGGCTGGTTTTTTTCTGTTTATTCACACTTCTCAGGAACAATTTAAACAATGTTGAAGAAAATAAACTCATATGAAATACTTTATTGAAGTATTGGAATGCAAAAAAGTAGAGAGTACACCTCTTCTCCATCCCAACTCTCACTTAGGAATTAAATTGAACCCACTTTAAAAAGTAGCAAATGGCACTCTAGTTTGTCAGGCTTTTATAATCACAGGTTATTTATTCTAGAAATAGAAAGCTGTATGTCTATCTGTGTGGTAGGGCATTAAGAATGCTTTTTCTGTCTTCTGAGCTATGGAAGTTTCCAAATAGTAGCAAAATATTTTCATTGTCTTTATTCCAAAGTTATACTGTAGATTTTTAGCTTTTTAGCTGGCTTGTTTCTTTCCATTTCCAAACCTAGATATAAGGTTATTTAGCTTTTTATACCTATTATTCCCAAGCCTAACAGATTTCCAGTCATAGTCTTAATATTTCATTGCAAACAAAAACATTAAATTAGTTTTGAAAAGGTGTTGGATTTTTTCCCTCTATCCCTGATAGTTACAACGCTAGTAAAACTTGGAATTTTCTGGAGCCCTTTGTTTTTTGAAACTTGCAAAATTGCTAAGTTAGTGTTTTTGGTTGTACAGAATCAAGCATTTCAGTAACTAGTCAGTATGATTTGATATGATGCATGAATATAGACAATAATATATATTGTTTAGCATATATTTTTAAGAGTCCACTCCTAATATGGCCCCCTTCCGTCTTCCCACTGGTAACCACTAGTTTCTTCTCTTTATGTCTGAGTCTGCTTCTGTTTTGTTATATTCACTACTTTATTTTATTTTTTAGATTAGACATGTAAATGATACCATACAATACTTTTATTTCTCTTTCTGACATTTCATTGGGCATAATTCCCTTCAAGTCCATCCATGTTGCTGCAAATGGCAAAATTTTTATACTTTTTATGGCTGAGTAGTATTCCATCGTGTGTGTGTGTGTGTGTGTGTGTGTGTACACCACATCTTCTTTATCCATTTATCTCTCGATGGAAACTTAGATTGCTTCTATTAATATTTCTTGGCTTGTAAATAATGCTGCTATGAATATTGGATACAATTTGAAGTCTCTCTGAGAGGTTAATCATAGATCATATCTTAACCATAATCTTTCTATGTCTACAAGTTTTATAGATTACATTTGGAACTATGTTCAGTTATTTTATAGAACAACATGTGTGTTCACATGTTGGTAACACCCAAGGTAGGGCTAAGTTACTGCTTCTAGTCACTCACAGTGTTTTGGGCTAATAAGTCTGCAACTTTCATTCGAGTATTTTCTATGAATTTTCTATGGCAAGTCAAATCAGAGGATTGCTGACTTGAACCTGAATTGCTGCTGGATTTGAGACAGAACATCAATTTATGTTCAACATGTTAATTTGCGTGATTCAGTGATTCTCCTCTAATACTCCAATAGTAGGAAGCATTTTCCTCCTGAGGCTTTTTTTTTTTTTTCATCTCAGGATAATATATACTCTCTCCTTAGCCATCTAACAGATGCAAACTGTAGTTAAGAGATGACGGATGCTATGATGTTTAAATATTTCATACTTGCAAATTGCTACCACAAAATTTTCAGTTAGCATTATAAATAGATTATGCTCATTTTTTATCTGCTTTTTGGTACTTCTTGGAGTTCACCTTGAATATCATTTATCTTTCCTCTGCAGTGATTCCATGTTGTTGGATCAGGATTTGTGTCCCCAATTTTATAAAAAAAAAAAGCAATGGAGACTTGGCAAAGCCCAATTAAATATTACATTATTCCCTTTCATCTTTAATGAATGGTATAACAGTTCCTTGTTTTTATTGATGACTAACCCAATGTACATTTCAATGCAAAAGCATCATGCTTTCACCTTTCACTTTGAGATCTTTGGATAGGTTTCCGATCAACTTTTGGTTTTCATGAAAGGCTTACACTCCTTGAACAGCACGTTTGATTAAACAATTAATCTAAAACTGTATGAAGTCAGGTGAGCATCTTCTCTTTGTCTGGAAGACCTGTATCAGTGTCCTAGAACTAGTCCACCCTTCCAGATCTACCAGGGCTTTGTACTGCTGCTCAAGCTTTAATTCTGTGATTACTTCATCTTCCCACACTCCCTTATTTTCAGACACTGAATCTTATCCATTAATTTTTTAAAATATATAATGCATTAATTTGCTTCCCTTCTTAGTGACAGCTTTATTTCTCTACCATCATCTTTTGCCTGAGCTACAGCAACAGCTTTTTAACTCTTCTTCTAGAAGTTTCTTTAACAATGTGAATATATTAATATGTAAATCTACATGCAGATTTATTATCTCCCAGTCAACTTCAGTTGATTCCTATTGCAAGGCTTAAGGTACCAAACAGGTTTCCTCCTGGCCTTATCTCTTCAGCTCTATCTGTTGTCACTGCTTCCACCTTTCTCCACTGTTCATCCTTATTGGCCTTTTTTCAGTTCTTTAAATGCCATGTTTGCACACCTTCAAACCCTTCCCAATGGCACCCCACTCCAGTACTCTTGCCTGGAAAATCCCATGGACAGAGGAGCCTGGTAGGCTGCAGTTCATGGGGTCGCTAGGAGTTGGACATGACTGAGCGACTTCACTTTCACTTTTCACTTTCATGCATTGGAGAAGGAAATGGCAACCCACTCCAGTGTTCTTGCCTGGAGAATCCCAGGGATGGGGGAGACTGGTGGACTGCCGTCTATGGGGTCACACAGAGTTGGACACGACTGAAGTGACTTAGCAGCAGCAAACCTTTCCCTGTTCCTTCTGTGTGGTAAACTTCACTTACATCTTTCAAATTATAGTCTAAACATTACTTCCTCCAAAAAGGACCCCTTGATATTTTTTTTATACTAGTTAAGGTTTTCTTGTAATAAGCCACCAGCCACCATAATACCCTATAAATCACTACATTTTTCTTCTCCTTATGTGTGAGTTATTTTCTCCCATTTCTGTCTTTGCCAATGGTGTATAAATTCCATGAGGCATAGCTTAATTCTATCTTTCTCACTTGTATTATAATATAATTCACAATGTAAGTTCATAGTAAATATTGTTTAAATAAGAGACTGAAGTCAGTTTATCCCTTTTATGTATCTTTTAAGTTTTTTGACACTCTCTAAATTAAAGAACTTAATAATTTAAAAATCTATACCTTAACCTCATACACTAATTACAATTAAAATGAATATTGGAGGATAAATCATATAAGTTATTGTATTTGTTGAGAGATGTTCCTGTTTCAGTTTAACACCAAATTTTTTTAATGTATTAAAATTAAGTTAGTGTTTTATAAGGAAAATATTTTTATTTATTGGTCAGTTTTTATGTTTCTAGTTGGTGACAAGTTTTTGTTATATGTCTACTTTACTGAATTCTGTCATTTTCTTTACAAAGAAGCAATACAATATATTTTTAAAATGGAATATTGACTACAAGTGTGTAACTATTAGGCAAATCATTTTTATGATTTATTAGTATGATTCTAGCCAGTAGGCAGTATTCCAAATCATAACACTTCAGTAATCTTCATTGGAAAAAAAGTAATTTATGCATTTTTTAGAACTTAATTTAGCAAGAACTAAGTGAAGGATTTGACAGATAAGATGCTTGCCCTCCCAGTGTGTTCAAAAGAATGCTGAAGCTGGAAAAGCTTAATATGTCATTAGCTTGGCAATTCCTCTTAGAACTCAACACTATTAATCATTAGAAGGAGGTTTTGTAATATGTCAGGGGCTTATAATTTGTTCTATTCTAAAATAGCATTTATGACAGGAAAACGATTTCAGTTTATGTATTTTAATCTACGTAAATTTTTTAATCATACAATGACAGAAATTATTCTGGTCTCCTCAAAAAATAAAATTTACATAATTAGACTAATTTATAATTTCTTAAATGGAATTAATTTGCATGACTGTTTTATTATTATAAAACAAGATTCTAATGGAGTGACTAGGTGATACTATAACTCCTTTGTAGCAATTTATAGTTCCTGAAGGGTATATATGTTACCATGTGGGATAAGTCTTAAAATGTTTGAATGAAGTGTTTAAAGACGACTTTTAGCAGTATTTACTTAAAGTTCATTTGCTTCATTTTCACAGTCCCAAATTACTTTGCAAATAGCCATGATTCCTTACTATAGATTAATATGATCCAGAGAGTTTTCTTCATATAGTCCATTGGAGTTTCTGATAGAATAAGGAGTAAATCTTAGGAAATTGTGTATTTTGAAGACAAAAGTAAAGGGCACGTTGTAGGGAATTTTTTTTAAAAAAGATTATAGCATGGAGGCTACTGTGGTTTGTATTTCTCAGGGTCAATTAGCACAATCTCAGATACAATCTATTTTATCTAAGTAATAAAGCAATTTTATCTCAGAAAACTGCAGGACTGCATATAATCTGTCTGTGAAATGCAACCCAGATACTGAAAAGTTTAATGATATTAATAATTTCTAGAAGTTGACTTTTTGAAGAATCCCATGATATTTTAAAGAATATGACACTTATTCTTCTGACACAACAAATCTCAAAGAAAAGTGTTAGATGAAATGTTAATTTCTGTTTAAATCCTTTATCAGTGTAGAACAAATCAGAAAAAAAGATGTTTGCAGTTGGAGATGAAAGAATAGAAGAACATAGAACATGCCCTTGGAAGAGAAGGAAGAAGTAAATAGGGATGAATTAAAGTGGCAATTGTTTCCAGTTTTCTGATTGCCATCCATCTCTTCCATCAGGAGACTAAAAAGCTTAAGATTATGAAGACCTGAATGTATATGCTAACCGAGTGCTGAAAATGAGAGTTACAGTAAGAATAAAAGAAAATGTTACCTACCTTAGGTTCAGTTGCTTGTTGCCCAAGAATCCAATACCAGGAGACAAGTGCTGGGTAAAAGGAAAGACAGCTTTGTTGAGGAAGCTGAGAATCCTGGGGTGAAGGTGGACTCATGTCCCAAAGAGCAACTTCCAACTCTCCAGCTTTTGCTGGGAGACTTCGCTGGTGGCTTATATGGTAAAGCGTCTGCCTACCATGCGGGAGACCCAGGTTCGATCCCTGGGTTGGGAAGATCCTCTGGAGAAGGAAATGGCAACCCACTCCAGTACTCTTGCCTGAAAAATCCCATGGACAGAGGAGTGTGGTGGGCTACAGTCCATGGGGTCGCAAAGAGTCGGACAGGACTGAGTGACTTCACTTCACTTTATGTAGGAAAAAGAAGAAAGGGCTCTTATTTTCAAAGATGATTGCGTTGGTCACATGATTCCAAGTAGCCATCAAGTCTTGCTTCCAACTGGAACATTACCTAAGTCAGAAAACTCTGGCTAGCTAGTTCTGAAAAAAACAAGAAACAAGGGACAAAGACAAACTGAAGCAGACGGAACTAATCTTCAGTCTCGACAGGCATCAGCTTTTTTCACTAGCAGCAAGCTAAGCTAAGTGAATGGTGGTCTAGGGTAGCAGTCTAGGCTTCCCAGGTGACTCAGTGGTAAAGAATCTGCCTGTCAAGCAGGAGACATGGCTTTTGACCCCCAGTCGGGAAGATCCCCTGGAGAAGGAAATGGCAACCCACTCCAGTTTTTTTCTTGGAAAATCCCATGAACAGAGGAGCCTGGCAGGCTACGGTCCATGGAGTCACAAAGAGACAGACATGGCTAAGCGACTAAATAACAACAGGGTAGATGTCAGGCGTGGTAAGCCCAGAGTCACAGCCCTATCATAAGTAAGAAATAGAGTTGAAACAATGCTAAGGAGCTGACAGTCCCTAGTTACATCTCATGGCCTTTTATAAAAATACCTTTATTATTTCAAAATTCCTCAAGGTACCATGGAATGAGTGTAACCATTCTCAGATAAAAGTAAATTTTATGGTTTGCAAAATAATATAACCAAACCAAGATGCCCCAGTGCTCTGTCTTAGAAAACAAGTTTCTAATCCAGGAATCTTTTACCTACCCCGTGACTAAATTATAATACTGACTTTGAAAAAGAAGAAGTGAAGTGAAGTCGCTCAGTCGTGTCCGACTCTTCGCAACCCCATGGACTGTAGCCTACCTGGCTCCTCTGTCCATGGGATTTTCCAGGCAATAGTACTGGAGTGGATTGCCATTTCTTTCTCCAGGGGATCTTCCCCACCCAGGGATTGAACCCGGGTCTCCCGCATTGTAGGCAGACACTTTACCATCTGAGCCACCAGGGAAGTCCTTGAAAAAGAAAGGAAAGATATAATCATCTAGAATAAAGTGAAAAATGTACTTTTAAAGTGTTATTGAATTTCTATTTCCAGTGTTTTTTTTTTTTTAATATTTATTTTGTAAGCATTTTTTTTCACTTTTAAATGAAGTTCTTTCTGTGTAGTTTCCTCTTCTTATCCTTTCCTTTCTTCTTTCTATCCCTCTCTTCCTCTTTTTCCCCTCCTTTCTTCTGTTCTTCCATTGAGAGTTCTTTTTGGGGTGATGAAAATGTTCTGCATAAATGTAGTTAGATAGTGATGGTTGCATAACTTTGTAAATATTCTAAAAACCACTGAATTGTGTATTAAATGAGTGAACTCTATGCTATGTAAATTATATATCAAGTAAATGCCAGCCAGAGGTTAACTAAGGTGACTAGACTGGAGTAAGTAAAGTGCAAGGATACTAGGTCTTTTCTCAGATTGATTACAACAAATCACAAGGCTAGACATTTAGTTTCAGGACTCAATTGGTAGTCCTTTCCGATCTTAACAATCTCGTGCTTTTTAGTCTTGTGATAGAAGAGCTGGTCTGACAATCAGAAAACTGGCATCAGTCTCAGCTTTAATTCACCTGTATCAACTTGTGGACTTCGTGTCCTACATCCCGGGAAGAGAGACTGTCAGCAATAATTCAGAGACAGGATTAAATGAATACAGGCCACAGGACGGCAAGCCCTTCAACTCGTAGTATTCAACTGCAAAGTGAATAAAAAGCACACAAACACATAAGATATTTATGGCAGTTCATCAGATATAGTTGGATAAATATACTTAAACATTTATGTTTAAAGTCTGGTAGACTATATTCATTCTCAGATAGATGCCAACTCATAATGGTGAAGACTGAGTTTTTGAAAAAAATATTTTAATTTCTGTTTTTGAAAGTTTTAGATGCTCAGAAAATACTTTTTGTCTACACTAGGAAATTTTTCAAAATACTTAGCAGTTAAACTGTTTTAAAACTGAGGCCGTGAGAATCCAGCCAATTTGAATATAAGTGTCAGTATACAAATAAAAGGTTGTTGTGTTTCTATTATCTGTAAACAGTGTCAATTTGCCTGTTTTCGTTGTTTCGTTGCCTCATGTTACTCATTACAACAGGAAATTCCTTTTCCCATTGTCTCTTATGGCAAAACGTGGCTGCTTTTTAATGACTCTGAGTGCTTCTCAGGAAACGGCTGGAAGCTTTTAAAGCATGTTTCATTGGATTATAAAGGATTGTTGCTTTGTTGCGTTTGTTCAAGCTAGTGCTATTTGCTAGAATTACCCAATGGTTTCTTTACACTTACTTCCTTACATTCTGTGCCAGAAATTGCCTACACACTCTAAATTATGTGAATAGCTCAGGTGATCCATGTTAGGAAGGAAGATCCATTTTAACAGTTTTTCCCAATGGAAACTATAGTATAATTTATTCCAATTAGTTAAAAAATAGCAAAAAATACATTACTATAGCATGTCTAGAGAATTTATTCATATTTATTCAACTGTGCTACCATTTGAAAAATTAGTTTCTCTTCATTTAAAAAAGTTGTTCTTTTTTTTTTCATTTTATTTTATTTTTAAACTTTACATAATTGTATTAGTTTTGCCAAATATCAAAATGAATCCATCACAGGCATACATGTGTTCCCCATCCTGAACCCTCCTCCCTCCTCCCTCCCCATACCATCCCTCTGGGTCGTCCCAGTGCACTAGCCCCAAGCATCCAGTATCGTTCATTGAACCTGGACTGGCAACTCGTTTCATACATGATATTTTACATGTTTCAATGCCATTCTCCCAAATCTTCCCACCCTCTCCCTCTCCCACAGAGTCCATAAGACTGTTCCATACATCAGCGTCACTTTTGCTGTTTCGTACACAGGGTTATTGTTATCATCTTTCTAAATTCCATATATATGCGTTAGTATACTGTATTGGTGTTTTTCCTTCTGGCTTACTTCACTGTGTATAATAGGTTCCAGTTTCATCCACCTCATTAGAACTGATTCAAATGTATTCTTTTTAATGGCTGAGTAATGCTCCATTGTGTATATGTACCACAGCTTTCTTATCCATTCATTGTTCTTTTGTAAAACATGTGCAGCCAGCCTTAGTGAAAGTTTGGCTTAATGGGAGTTTGACGCCATGGGAAAAATTCTTTAAAATAATTCGGAGGACGCTTATTGATTATCTGGTCTCACCCTCTCATTGGCAAAGAGCAGATTTGTTCTTTTAAGGTGGAGCTTTTATTTCCCCTATTTAACATTTTTGAATCAGTCACAGTCATTAATAAATTTGGTAGTGCTAGCCTGTAGGGCTGTACAAATTATGAAATTTTAAATATGTGAAGTCTAAACTAAAAATTTACATTTTAACTTGGAATATTTGTATGTGTTTGTGTGCATGTGTGTGTGTGTGTTTTGTGTTTACAGAGGGATGTAGGTGATAATACAGTGATAAAATGTTAATTATGCCATACTATATTTTTTCTTTTAGAACATTATTAGTGAAATTTCAGATTAAAAATATGAAGGGTTATCATCACCAGCTCTTTGTTGTGGTTACTTCTATCCACCCATTTAGTCAGTCATTAATTGATTATTTTTGTCTTTTTGTCATGTATGTGTCAGGCTTGGGATTAAAACCATAAAGAAGGCATAGCTTTTGCATTTGAGAATCTTTTTATTTCATTTGAGAATCTATTTATTTCACTATAATAGAGTGAAAGCATGTATAAATTAATAATTTCAAATACTGTGACAGAATATATGAAGACTTATAGGGAGAGTAATTATTTGTTTGGGAGTGGAGCACTCCAGTGCATGAGGAAAAGCTTTACAGGAAGAGGGACAGGTAGAGCCGAAGAATCAAAATATGAAGGTCTCCGAGCAGAGAATGGAAAGTCACATCTTCATTTTTGGAAATATAATTCTAACTGCCTTTTCCTTACACATGGAAGAGCATTTCAAATAGCGCTTAGTAGCTATTCTTTGTTTTTAATCAAAGATAAAGTGTTAAACCTCTTTCTTCATATTTTCTTAATTTTTAAAATATTTCTCATGTTGTTGAGGCAGTCCGAGCACGGGTTAGAAAAAAATTTCCAGACATAAAGCATTTCAGAAGGGAGTCAGTTTATTAAGAACAAAGAGCAGAGATAAAGTGAGTACTGCAAGCGCAGCAGGCCGACCTCCCCTGACAGACCAGGGAGAGTCAACAGATTTCGTGTGTTAATAGCCAATTTTTATAGTCTCAAGACAAAGAAAATTCTTGCTAAAAGGTTAGCGTTAGGTGATTGGTTGGAGTGCAAGGGTATTTACTGGAGTGGGCATCTTTGCCTAATTGGGAGTCAGGAAGCTTGTTAGTGGTGATCAGGGGCCTTTGGCAACAGTTACAGAGGGGCTCAGTCGGCTTCGGAGGTGACCTTGATTCTGGGCTCCACTTCTGAGGCCTTGGTGCAAAGCCTCGCACCTGAGGTCTTGGGGACAGGACTCAATACACGTGTCAAAAATTCAAAATTAAAAAAAAATTCATTCTCAATTGTAGATAAACACTGAATAACCACTGGACATACTGCTATTCTATTGACTTTTTCATTTCTCTTTAGGCTTACTTTTTATCCATCATATGTTAATACCCTTTAAATACTGTATTTATTCCTTTCAAAATTCTCCAAATTCCTTTTAATATTTTAGTCAAGAATTCATCAGATTTCATTTAAAGTGCTAGTTCAACTGGGAATTAGTTCTTATCAATGCCCTTTTAAAACAATAAATTTGTCTATATTAATTGGTTAATTTCTAAGAATAAATTCAGTTGTCAGGTTTGTACAAATACATATGTATATGGATATGTACATGTATACATAGGTATTACACATACACCATATACACATACAGTTTACATATGATATATACATATGTATGTGTTCTTAACTTAATTCCTAAAACTGAATGACAGGCTATGCCTTCAACCTGTCCTACACTTAAATAGCCTTAGTCAATCTGATGTTGTATTTGTTACTTGCAGACATGAAATTTAAAAATATAAACTTATTTTAGACTTGCTTTTCACTTTGTATTTGAAACTCTGATGTATTTTCTAATTTAATTAAATATATGTTCATCTGTTTAAAGTAAATAAACATTCAAATTAAATAGGTAATTTTAATTAGATATTATTAATCGGTTTTGGACTCAGGCAGGAATTTTGATTCACAAAAAATCCCTGCACCTATTTAAAAAGAAATTTTCTCAACTGTTACTGAAAATACCTTTTTCCTTCCTAAGCCTTTTCCAGGACACACAGGTCACAGGATGTAATAAGACTCTCTTTCTTACTGTGACTTTATAAAAGCAGTAGAGTTTCTCTGTGCCTGTGCTAATTAGAGGCACTGACCCTATAGAGGCACTATTTATTTCTCTGCTGCTTCAGTTTCCAGACCCCTGGACTCCTCAAACATCTCTTTGACCTCCTTTCTGAGAACTACTGCTTAGAAGATGAGCTGCTCAGAAATCAGGTAGAGATTCAGGTTAATCTTTAGTACTATGTAGTCTGCTTTTCAAAAGTCAACCACGGATGGCTTCTTCTCCTTAGCGGTTTCCAGTTTATTCATTGCTCCTGAGGATGAAAAAGTCATGTTCTACCAGCTGAGGGTGAGTTTTTGAGAAACTCAATTTGCTTATAATTGATCCCTGCTTTTCTGTAGCACTACACTCAAAGAGCACAGTAAAGTATTGATGTTATGTATCCCATTTTAAAGATGAGGAAATATCTTTATTCCTTTAAAACTGTTCAGTATGTCTGTAGAAACAATTTATTCCCATGTTATGGCCTTATTAAAAGAAATTAAATTCCAGAAAATATGGGATTTACCCTTGGCCATACAGACAACGATAATGAGAATTATAACTTGTTTTCCTAATGTAGTATTCTTTCTGCTGCACAATGTTGCTTACACACATTAGGCTCTTTTATTAGTTTTAAATAAAGCAACATAGTTTTACAGAGATTCCATGACTGTGATCTGACTGCATTTTAATAGTACTACACACTTGTAAAGCATATTCTGTTAAAAATTCCCGACAAGGGATTAAATTTTTAAAATATGATGAAACAACAAAATTTCTGTGCTAACTAGTATTTTTTTAACTCCATATAATTTTAGTAACTCAAAAGTCGGTTAAAGGTATTTTATGAAACATTTAACATATCAAAATCATTTTCAAAAGCATTAGCAGAAATATAAATGTTCATGATTAGTTAGCATTTTAAGATGGATAAAGTTGAGCTGAAAATAGCACTTTTAAAATTTCTTTTGATTTTCAGACTTCCATCATGTTTCTATTTTTAAAAGTGTATATGTTTCTGTGTGTATATATATATGCATATATGGGTATATACATATACTATATGTATATAATATGTGTATGTATATGTATGTGTGTGCACTTGAGTTTCAGTCCTAAAAATAAACCTTCTTAAAAGTCAAGTGTATCTTTGCCTCATTTCAGGATATTTTGGTATTTTATTTACTATAGATATTAAAAGATAATTGTGTCTTAAATGTGCAACTGTTGGAGGAATCGTTGTCTGGCCTTATGATAGAAATCTGTTATATTGGTTTGTCACATGTAAAATATGAGGTTGTTATTTGAACTGATGACAAAGAGGACTACTGACTAGTAACACATGAAACATACTAATTAAAAAATTGCAACTCTTCTAATCTGAAAATTTTTATGAATTTTTATATGTGTGTAAATTTTGTAATATAGAGAATACCTTACCAAAACTACTAGTTTAATCCACTATCGTAGTTATAAATTATTTTAAATGTTTATTAAGAAAAATTTCAGACATGTGCAGAGTTCACAGTGATGTAATGAACCCTTGTGTATCCCTCACCTACCTTCAGCAATTTCCATGCATGGACGTTCTGTTCATCTATATGCTCTTTCCTTAACCCTCTCCTAATACTATTTTGATGCAAATCCAGCATTCTTTAATTTCATCTATGAGTATCTCTGTGTGAATATCTAAAACTATTTTAAATGTAATTACTATGTCATTAGGACATGAAAATAATTATAGTAATTCTTCAATAGCATCAATTGCTAGCCATATTTAAATTGCCAATTGTCTCATAGTGTTTTCAATTTGCTTGTTTTAAATATAACTTATATTCCTTAACAAGTCCATAACTTACATTATTCATGTCTTTTTAATCAATGTTCTCTTTCATCTTTCTCTCTTTCTACCCTGCATGTAACAAATAAATGTAGAAGAAACCATTCCTTTGTGCTAGAGAGTTTCTCACTGTCTGATTTTAATGATGGCAACCCTGTGGAGTAGTTAACATGTTCCTCAGTTCTCTGAATTTTCTGTACAATGTTAATTAGTTGGATATAGAAGTTTGATCAGAATCAGGTTTGATTTTCTTTCAGCAAATCTGTTTCCTGGTGGTGTAGCATTCTTTCATCAGGAGTTATATAACTTTTGCTTGTTTCTCTTGTTTGATGTTAAGTAACCACTGATACTCAATGGCTCCACTAGTTTATTAGGGCTTGAAATGTATGTTCCCACTCTGTCATTACTTTTACAATTAACTAGCAGGATACTTCTAAAAAAAAAACCTGTTCTAGGTTAACAATGAAACTGTTTACATAGGGAAGTCGAGATAAATTGTTGGGTTTTTTCCTTTATATGCTGGCTCTTGCAATGAGGAATTTGTTTTCTAGCTCTTTTCAGTGTTGAGGGATGAGTTATTATCCTTTCTTATTCTTATTAGCTCATGAATTTAGACATGTTTGACATTTTTCCATCCATTTCAGTTATTATTCTAATTGATGATCATTTTTCCATTGGGGCCTTCAAACCTTATACTTAGACTCTGTACAGTTCTCGTCTCAGACATTGACTCAGCCATTTGTTCAAGGAACTTTGGTTCTTTAGTGAGAAGCACTATTTTTAAGACCAAAAACTGGGTGCCAGAGTGCTGTTCATTACTACTAGAGTTGGCTGTTTCTAACCTTTCAATATTCGTTTTTTTAAAGATAAACATATGTCTAGAGATTACACTGATTGTTCCAATTTGATATCAGAACTGTGGAGTTTATTTAACTATTTCTGTTTCACATGTGTATCTTCTTTCACATACATTCAACTTTCACCTAAAACTCTCAATACCAATGAAGATAATAGAATGTAACATTGTTTATTGTTTTTGCTTTATTGTCTATGCCAAAGCCTTTGACTGTGTGGATCACAATAAACTGTGGAAAATTCTGAAAGAGATGGGAATACCAGACCACCTGACCTGCCTCTTGAGAAATCTGTATGCAGGTCAGGAAGCAACACTTAGAACTGGACATGGAACAACAGACTGGTTCCAAATAGGAAAAGGAGTACGTCAAGGCTGTATATTGACACCCTGCTTATTTAACATATATGCAGAGTACATCATGAGAAATGCTGGACTGGAAGAAGCATAAGCTGAAATCAAGATTGCCGGGAGAAATATCAATAACCTCAGATATGCAGATGACACCATCCTTATGGCAGAAAGTGAGGAAGAACTAAAGAGCCTCTTGATGAATGTGAAAGATGAAAGTGAAAAAGTTGGCTTAAAACTCAAACTGAGAAAACAAAGATCATGGCATCTGGTCCCATCACTTCATGGGAAATAGCTGGGGAAACAGTGGCAGACTTTATTTTTTGGGGCTTCAAAATCACTGCAGATGGGGACTGCAGCCATGAACTTAAAAGATGCTTACTCCTTGGAAGGAAAGTTATGACCAACCTAGACAGCATATTAAAAAGCAAAGACATTACTTTGCCAACAAAGGTCCGTCTAGTCAAGGCTATGGTTTTCCCAGTGGTCATGTATGGATGTGAGAGTTGGACTGTGAAGAAAGCTGAGCGCCAAAGAATTGATGCTTTTGAACTGTGGTGTTGGAGAAGACTCTTGAGAGTCCCTTGGACTGCAAGGAGATCCAACCTGTCCATCCTAAAGAAGATCAGTCCTGAGTGTTCATTGGAAGGACTGATGCTGAAGCTGAAAGTCCAAAACTTTGGCCACCTGATGTGAAGAACTGACTCATTTGAAAAGACCCTGATGCTGGGAAAAATTGAAGGCAGGAGAAGGGGACAACAGAGGATGAGATGTTTGGATGGCATCACCGACTCAATTAACATGAGTTTGAGTAGGCTCTGGGAGTTGGTGATGGACAGGGAGGCCTGGCGTGCTGCAGTTCATGGGTTCACAAAGAGTCGGACACGGCTGAGCGACTGAACTGAACTAAACTGATTGTTGTCCATCTTTATATATGACAGAGCCTCAGAATCACAATGCCAGAACTATCTTACCTATATCATCACTGAAATGAATTTGTTTTGTTTGCACTTCCTTTTGTTCCTTATGACATATCACCTTAGAGATATTGGGTCAAATTGTTTTGTTTCAGAGTCACAAGAAATAGCTCTTGTTTGTGTGATTATACTACCAACAAGATACATATTTAGGATCATATTTTTCCTTTTATTTTCTATTCTAAGGAATTACCATATTAAAATTGTGCTTTAAAAATTAGTAAAAATTTACCTCTTTTCTAAGTTTAATCAATTAAACAATGTATACTTAAAGTAGACAGGGCTGAATCCTTGTCCTTTGCAGCTTCCCTTCACTATGGTAATCATTGGGGTCAGGAATTATGATACAGTCTTTCTTTTCTCAATAAGGAGTTTCTGCTGCACAGAAGTGTTTTAAGAATAGTATGAAGAACTCCATATAATCTTTGCCTAGCAAAGATTTCCTAGCTTTCATTCATTGAAATTTTACTGCATTAAGCATATATATTTATTTTCTTTCTCTTTCCCCCTCTTTCTCTTCTCTCTCTCTCTCTCTCTCTATATATATATATATGTATATACACATGCATATTTATACATTTATACATCCATTGTATGTAGCATAATAACACACACATAAATATAATATTTTTTTCAGAACTGTTTGAGATGAAATAGCAGACATGCTGTCCCATTACCCTATATTACTTCAGTGACTTTTCCCTAAAAACAAGTACATTCTTCTTTATAACCACAGTATAGCCATCAACATCACAAAATTAATATTGAATTCCATCATCTCACTCATAAACTCTATTTATGTTTTGCTGATAGTCCCAATAGTATACTTCAAGATCCAATTAAGACTGCATACTATGTATAGCTGTCTCTGTAATCTCCCAGTTTGGAAAGTTACCATTCTTCCCTTTCCTTTCATGACCTTTGCATTTTATTAAGAATACCGGCTACTTTGTAGGGTATCTCTCAATTTGAGTTTGTCTGGTGTTTTTCCCAATGCATCAAGAACTACAAGTTGTCAATATGTCCCAATACTGGTCATTTCCTCAATTTAGTTAATATAGTATCTACCCTATTTCTCTTGTGAAAAGGTTGATAATCAGTAGTTTTATATAAATGAGTAATTAATATTTGGGAGAGATATTTTAAGAATCCTAGTTCTCCACACCAGTGGAGATAAAAGAAAATAGCATTATTCATTGTTATCTCAGTTTACATACGAAAGAGACTCAGAATCAAAACCTTGTGAATAACTTGAGCTACATCAATGTTCACCTATTAATTTTAGCACTGATTACCCTTGTCTTAATTAGTTATTTCTGTGATGGTTGTCAAATGGTCGCTTTTTAATTCATTCCCTCTGTGTTGGCATTCTGCTATAAAGTATGACTTTCCTTCTCTGTAATGTATGTATTTATTTATAGCATTATTTCCTCATGACTTCCTATTTTATTCAGTGGCTTATAATCCATTACTATCATTATGTATAGTGCTCTTTAAATTGTCTCACTGGTGAACCTTTAGGCCTTGGTGTCACTTTGGCATACCTCCATCATTCTTTGAGCACGTTTGTGTTTTTTGGTGCTGGAGAGGTTCTGGTTCGTCTTGTCCTTTCTCTGCCTCAATCCAGCTATCAAACATTTCACCAACCCTGCCCTTGACACAGAACACACAGGAAGGGACTGGCTGGCCTCAGATCAGCACAGTCAAACACGTCAGTCTAGTCCCGAATAAGCCCCTAGAGTAGATTGAGTCTTGATTCTATGAACCCTTCTTTTTATTTTAATCTCTTATTTTCCTATGATGAGCAATATAAGATCTCTTCTCTCCTTGGTAACTCTAGCATCTGACTCAAAGTAACAGTCTTTATTTTGCTGTTGATATATAAAAGACAGTTAGCAAGTTCATTCTAGTTTTCATATAATTTCCATGATTACATCCATTTTTGATAGTCCTTTCTCTACATTGAACACTGTATATTCTATCCTGTCTTCATCATTTCATCTTAGTTTTACATGTAGGTATATATATATATATATATATATATATTTTATAATTTTAATTTTAATTTTTGAGATGAAATTCACAAAATAAAAATAACTATTTTAAAGTGTGCAATTCAGTGGTAATTTAGTCCATTCACAGTGTTTTTTGAACACCATTTCTAGTTACAAAATATTTCCATTGGCCTAACCTCATATCTAATAGAGTCAGATCTCATTCTCACCTCCCCCCAGCACCTGGCCACCACCAACTTGCTTTTTGATTTACTCTTTCTATATATTTCAAGTAAATGAGATCATATAATATCTGGCTTTTAGTGTCTGATTTCTTTCACTTTAGTAATGTTTTTGAGGAATCCATGGTGGCTCGGACAGTAAAGAATCTGCCTGCAATGCAGGAAACTTGCAGGAGACCCGGCTTTGATCCCTGGCTTGGGAAGATCCTCAGGAGAAGGGAAGGCTGCCCACTCCAGTATACTTACCTGGAGAATTCCATGGACAGAGGAACCTGGCAGGCTACAGTCCATGGGGTCACAAAGAGTTAGACATGACTGAGGGACTAACATTTTCACTTTCATGTCATAGCATGTTCTAGTACTTCAATCCTTTAAATGATTAAATAATATTCCATTGTATGTGTATACCACATTTCTATTTAGCCACTGATCCATTAATGAGTATTTAGGTTGTTTCCACCTTTTGATTATTTTAGATAGTGCTGCTAAGAGCATTTTCAACCAAGTATTTGGGAACTTGTTTTCAATTCTTAAGGGTCAATTCCTGGGTCATGGGGTAATTCTATGTTTAACTTTTTAGGAACAGCCAAACTGTTCCATAGTGATTGTATCATTTTATATTCTCTCCAGTGATGTCTTCATGCTCACTGATGCTTGCTATCATCTATTTTTTAAAGTTTCTAGTGATTCTAGTGAGTATCAAATGCTATCTCATTATGGTTTCAATTTGCATTTCACTAAGGAGATCAGCCCTGGGATTTCTTTGGAAGGAATGATGCTAAAGCTGAAACTCCAGTACTTTGGCCACCTCACGCGAAGAGTTGACTCATTGGAAAAGACTCTGATGCTGGGAGGGATTGAGGGCAAGAGGAGAAGGGGACGACAGAGGATGAGATGGCTGAATGGCATCACTGACTTGATGGACATGAGTCTGAGTGAACTCTGGGAGTTGGTGATGGACAGGGAAGCCTGGTGTGCTGCGATTCATGGGGTCGCAAAGAGTCGGACACGACTGAACGACTGATCTGATCTGATCTGATCTGAATGATTAAAGATGTTGAACATCTTTTGGTGTAGTACTTGTTGGCCATTGATATATCTTTGGAGAAATGTCTACTCAAATCCTTTGACCATATTTAATTGGGTTGTCTTTTTGTTGTGTGAGCTGTAAATGTAAATTTGCCTTATGTAATTGTTTCTCTTCTTAATTTGCCTGACTGAAGGTGATACTTCAGGAAGAACTGATTGGAATGTTTCCTTAGTTCTCACAGGCTGACAGCAATTGGTTTGTACCTTAATATTTCAAAGATATTTGCTCTATCCAAAATCATTAGTTTCCATTTTCTTTTCTTCAGTTGTCTTTTGCTATTAGCATTGTTGTTAAAACTTTGATTTTAACCTGACATTTTTCTTCTTTATGAGTGCCTTGAAGTTTTTGTCTACATTCTCAAAGATTTTTTTTTTTAACTTTAAATTTTACTGGAATTTGACTAGAATATGTCTTATTGGTTATGTTGGTGACTTTGCCCAAGTATGCAATGTAATATTCATATGACATTATTAAATTTTTTTCATTTAATAAAGTTAAAATTTTTTTTTAATTTTAGTATTTATTCTGTCCCATTTTTTGGCTGTCTCCTTTGAGGACTCATTATATGTTGGATTATTTTTTCTGCATTCAATTTTTGAGACTTCCTCTCAAATCCTTTGTATCTCTTTCTTCATTTCTTTTTTTCTAACTTAAATAATTCTTGCTATTTTTACCTTTAGTTCTTTATAGCACTATAAAGAGTGTTTGAATTCTTCTGGTTTAGTTTTTCTTTCAAAATTACTTATCTCATTTATTTCTGAATTTTCTGAGATTTGTTACTTAATTTTTGAGTTTTTCTAATGTTTACCCTGTCATTTTTTCATGCCTTCTATTATTTTTTTAAGTTATTTTGGCTTATTTTGAAAAATCATGCTAGAGGTGTATTTCAATTTGTTGCCAAGTCTTTTGGCTCACTTTCATTGATTATAATATTATTCCCTTCTCATTTTTCTTTTATATCTTATTACAGTCTTATGAGATTCTAATATAATCTTTTTGTATTTTAATATTTTTGGCATGAGAATAGGTTTGCTGAAACAAAGGTAGTGGCTTACAATATCTTTTCTAGCTTCACAATGCTAAAATTTTCTGTTCTGTAGTATAACTTCTTACTTTCAAATTCTGGCCTTGTCTTCTTCGTTAAGTTTTTCAAGACTTTTTCTTCACTCACTATTATTCCAGTTTATCTCAGTTTGTTTCTCTTTCCAGAAGTTATCATTAATGGGAGGCTTTAATGTGCAGCTTTTGGAAATTCATGGCACTTAGATTGCTCTGACCATTTTGAACCTTCACCCAAATCTCATGCCCACCCCAGAGAGCTGGAAGGGAAAATGCCCTCTCAATTATACCAGCTGTCACTGAGAACCTCTTGGCTATTCTGGTGTGTCAAAAGACCTTCTATTTCCTTTATTTTCTCCATCACAGGTACTGATACTACAAGTGTCTCTGGCTGTCAATTGTTTATCCTCATTTAGTTGAATTATGAGATTCCTGGAGGCAGCACATGTATTCATTTTCTATACCTTGTAACAGATGTTGTGTCATCTAAAACACCTCCTTGCTTATAGCTATCATCATTTATTTCCCCACAGTTTTTGTGTGTTGAAAGTCCCATAGACTCCCTAGCTGGGTCCTCTGCTCAGGGTATCACAAGACTGATACTAAGGTGTGGGCTGGACTGTTTTCTCATCAGCAGACTCAACTAGAGAAGAATCAGCTTCCAAGACTCCATGGATTTTTGTCAGAATTCATTTTCTTTCAGCTGTACATTTCATGACAAAGCCAGTTAAAAAGAGTCTATGTCTGTTCTTAAAATATCTAATCTGGGGGGAAGGCTGCTCTCTCTTCATGAGCAGTTCACAGCAGGCTCTTTGCTTCTCCTACCAGGAGAGTCTCTCTTCAGATAGAGCCCAGTACATCTTTTAAGGGCTCTCACTTGATTAAGTTAGGTCTACCCAGGATGATTTCTTTTTTTTATTAACTTATAAAGTCAACTGCTTGGAGACCTTCATTGTATCTTC
This sequence comes from Bos mutus, assembly GCF_027580195.1. Classification (NCBI taxonomy): domain Eukaryota; kingdom Metazoa; phylum Chordata; class Mammalia; order Artiodactyla; family Bovidae; genus Bos; species Bos mutus. The sequence goes on from NC_091618.1 coordinate 128,116,860, forward strand.
ATTGTATCTCTACTTTTACTCCAATCACCTAATGTCATCTCAAGAATGACACCCCATTATTCTCTCAGATCCTATCCACATTCAATGGGAAATATTTAAAGGGTATGTACACTAGCAGGTAAGAATCTTGAGGTTATCTTAAAGTTCCGTCCATCACATTTTGTCACCTAATTTTGTTGTAGACTTTGTTTCTGGATATTTAATTTTGCTCTATTAATTGTGCTTTTTTCTTCTTAATGGAGGAATTCACGTCCTATCCATCATCATCACCTTTTCCACAAATTCTGTAATTAAATTTTTATGCTAACAAAAATAAATGTGAGATAATATGATAAGAAAAGACACCATGGCATCATAGGTATGATCTTCCTAGTTTATCAAAGTGTAAGTCCCTAGGCCCTCATCATTTTATTTTGGGATTACCCTCGTCATAAATTTAGATTCTCTCCTTCCAAGCACCCATCATAAAAACATTTTCATGCCTCTTTTCATAGTATACATTTTACTGTCTTTTTTCTTTGACCAGTGGTTTCCAAAGTGGAATACATGAATTCCTATGGGGAATTCAAAGAGAAAAAAAAAAGAAATGTTAAAATTTTTAATCAAAATCAATTTTTATCTCATGGTTTTTGCCTTATGCTGCTAAGTCACTTCAGTCGTGTCTGACTCTGTGCGACCCCAGAGATGGCAGCCCACCAGGCTCCCCTGTCCCTGGGATTCTCCAGGCAAGAACACTGGAGTGGGTTGCCATTTCCTTCTCCAATGCATGAAAGTGAAAAGTCAAAGTGAAATTGCTCAGTCGTGTCCGACCCTCAGCGACTCCATGGACTGCAGCCTTCTAGGCTCCTCCATCCATGGGATTTTCCAGGCAAGAGTACTAGAGTGGGGTGCCATTTATGTATATTTCAAGATATCCTAATATTAAGAAAGTAGTATGTACATTTAATTTTTAGATTAAGTATAGTATATTATATATGTACATATATTAATTTGCATGTGTGTTGGGGCACATGCTCAAGCATTCTCTACAAATAGTCTTCATAAAGAAAACATTTTGAAGAATACTTTCTTTGATCAGAAAGTACTTCAAGAAAAGCTATATACTTCTATCTCTAGCTGTATATCCTTGTGAAGCGTGAAAGTCTTAGTCGCTCAGTTGTGTCTGACTCTTTGCGACCCCATGGATTGTAACCTGCCAGGCTCCTCTGTCCATGGGATTCTCCAGGCAAGAATACTGGAGTGGGTAGCCATTCCCTTCTCCAGGGGATCTTTCCAACCCTGGGATCGAACCCAGGTATCCTGCATTGCAGGCAGATTCTTTACTATTTGAGCCAGGGAAGCCCAATATGAGGTATGAGAAGGGCAGATAGATCTGTGGACAGAGCTAAGCCAGGACTGCTAACCCACATCCAGAAACTCTTCTAAAAAATCTTTTTTAAAATATTTGTTTTTATTTATTTATTTGGCTGCATTGGGTCTTAGTTGTGGCATATGGGATCTTTAGTTGCACTATGGGAACTCTTAGTTGTAGCACGTGGGATTTAGTTCCAAACCAGGGGTTGAACCCAGGCCCCCTGCATTGGGAACATGGACCCGTAGCCACTGGACCACCGGGAACATCCCCACATCTTAGTGACCCCACGGACTATAGCTTACAAGGCTCCTCTGACCATGGAATTCTCCAGGCAAGAATACAGGAGTGGGTTGCCATTCCTTTCTCCAGGGGATCTTCCCAACCCAGGGATCGGACCTGGGTCTCCTGCACTGCAGGCAGATTCTTTATTATCTGAGCCACCAGGGAAGGCTTAGCTCTTGGCATATAGGTAAGAACACAATAAAATTTGGCTGTTCTGCAATAAAAATAACAAGTGATTACTTACCTGGACCACAGGATTATTCATCATAGACTTGCTTTCTTTTATCAAATTTACCATAGCAGTTCTGCTTGAATGACATTTTTAATATATCTTTGTTTTTAGTATATGAACACCACAACTGAATGAAATTTTTCATATTATGTATTAGGGCGATGAAGACACAACTGTAGGACTGAGCAACAATATTAATATCTGTTAACTGATAGGACAAAGACAAAGGAATGTCTCAGAATCTTTTCTAGAAATGGAGGAAGTATGCTTTTTCGGCTACATTTTATACCCGAAGAAAGAAGAGCATTAAGAGCTAAATTTACTGATTCTTTTTGAAACTGTTCTTCGGGCCTCTTTAAAATTCAGAGCCCACATGATCTAATTGGCAGTTGTACATATCAAGTTGAAGTTAGAATTGATTATACTTTGGTATCATCTGTTTGTTCTATTTAGAGGTGAAATAGCATTTCTTTTTCACTTCGGCTTCAATATTTGCTTGGCAATTAAAGTTCTTAGAGTTGTAAGTTACATCAGCATAAAAGACAAAGAAGAATTGAAAAACAGTTAACTCTTAAAAAGGATGTTTAGCAGTTCTGAGATCAAAGGTTATCTGCTAGTATCTTGAATCTTATTATCCAGAAACAGATATTAATTCTCCAGATGCACACAGCATGGTGCCTGCTTATTACCTGTGAAGCAGACATACTTTCTAGCTGTTAAGAAATGTTTTTTGTTGTGTTTTTTGGCCCCAGCGAGTGCAGGATTTAAAATAAAATGTCAATTTATATGGATATTTTGGAATATTTTTTAAATTTTATAACCATTATGCTTAATCTACCTTAAATAAAAATATTTTATTATTTCAAGAAAATGAAATCATTTTAACTAAAACAGTAGGTTTGCAAATTGATGCTGGAAGCTAAGGCATGTGTTAAGAATTTGTTCTGTTAATTGATAAGTATAAAAAAGTAGGAATCAAAATCTCAGCAATTTAAACATTGAATAATATAGAAGGATTTTTTTAGGCCAGATATAAATTATATCTTATTAACACAAATATAGCTAAATCTGCCAGATAGTCCAGTCAATTGCATAAGCTTTGTTACTTTAACACTAACTTGAATATTTTTACATATTACAATGATCGTACCATATAGTACTTCATAATGCAGTCAGGAAGGGGTCAAACCAACATGAAGAGTAAGCATCTTGCATATTTAAGATGTCATACTGGCTGGTGGTTGTGGTTAGACAAAAGAAAAGTGGGACATGAGCTGCACTGCCACCCAGCCTCTTCCTTTGTTCTAATTGGAGCTAGCCTCAGGCATGAAGACAGGAACAGAAACAGGGCATTTGCTTTAAGACTTTTAAGAGTTTTTCCAAGTTAGTAGTAATATTAGTACAGGACTGTAAAATGTAATTGCCTAGAAAGTGTCAAAAGAGAAACTTTGACTCACAATTTATCCCCAGATTTGCTCCTCACTTGTTTTTTCCCTTCAGGATCATTGATAATCTCACTTTCTCTCAAGTCTACTATACCCAGCAGTCCATCTGTTAGTAAGAATTTATGGTTCCATCCTCAAAATACATGCACAATTTGGCCAATTTTTACTACTGTGTGCCTGACTCCTTACAACAGGCTCTTTTCTCTGTCATTTCTTACAGCCCCTACTTGGCCTCCCTGCTTCGACTCTTGTACCACGTTCCCTCACCTCAACAGTCTAGTTTCCATTTATTGTCAGAATGATAACTTTTAAATAAAAAGTCAAGTCTTATCAGCTATTTTACTAAATCTTTCCAGTGCCTTCCTAATATACTTAGAACAGAATCCATACTACTTACCATATTTACGAAGCCCTGCAGCATCTGGCCTGCTGACCTCTGTCCTTACCACTTTCCTTACCCTCAACCTCCTCAAGCATACTGGCTTCCTTGCTATTTTTCAAAATGCCAGACTTGCTTTTTCCTCTTGCTTTTTTCAGGAAGTACCTTGACTTACTACCTCACTTCACTTAAGTTTCTACTCAAAGCCATTTTATCTTCCTTTTCTAAACCTGCAGTCTAAAATCGGTGCCCATCATATTAATTTTTAACCTTTTGCCTTATTTTTAATAGTACTTTTGAGTGCCTAAAATTCTATATTTTATTACTGCCCCCTGCCCAAGAGTCATCTCTTGTGTTGTTGGAAGAGGGTGTTTGCCATGACCAGTGCATTCTCTTAGCAAAACTTCCCTGCTTCAATTTGTACTCCAAGGCCAAGCTTGCCTGTTACTCCAGGTATATCTTGACTTCCTACTTTTGCATTCCAGTCCCCTATGATGAAAAGGACATCCTTTTCCGGTGTTATTTCCAGAAGGTCTTGAAGGTCTTCACAGAACCATTCAACTTCAGCTTCTTTGGCATTAGTTGTTGGGGCATAGACTTAGATTACTGTGATATTGAATGGTTTGCCTTGGAGATGAACTGAGATTGTTCTGTTGCTTTTGAGACTGCATCCGGTACTGCATTTCAGAGTCTGTTGTGACTATGAGGGTTGCTCTGTTTCTTCTAAGGGATTCTTGCCCACAGTAGTAGATAAAATGTCACCTGAATAAAATTTGCCCATTCCCATCCATTTTAGTTCACTGATTCCTGAAATGTCGATGTTTACTCTTGCCACCTCCTGTTTGACCACTTCCAATTTACCTTGATTCATGGACCTAACATTCCAGGTTCCCATGCAATAATCTTATTTACAGTGTTGGACTTTACTTCTCCACCAGACACATGTACAACTGGGTGTTGTTTCTCTCAGCCTCTTCATTCCATCTGGAGCTATTCCTTGCCCTTTTCCAGTAGCATATTGAACATGTACCAACCTGGGGTTTTCATTCTTTCTGCCCTCTGATGGATAAGGATTCATCTCACACACAAGCAAAGTAATCCTCAAAATTCTCCAGGCAAAGCTTCAACATTAGATGAACTGAGAACCTCCAGATGGTCAAGCTGGATTTAGAAAAGGCAGAGGAACCAGAAATCAAATTGCTAACATCCGTTGGATCATAGAGAAAGCAAGAGAGTTCCAGAAAAGCATCTACTTCTGCTTTATTGACTATGCCAAAGCCTCTGACTCTGTGGATAACAACAAACTGTGGAAAATTCTTAAAGAGATGGGAATACCAGACCACCTTACCTGCCTCCTGGGAAACCTGTATGCAGGTCAAGAAGCAACAGTTAGAACTGGACATGGAACAACGGACTGGTTCCCAGTTGGGAATGGAGTACGTCAAGGTTGTATGTTGTCACCCTGCTTATTTAACTTAGAAGATGAGTACATCACGTGAAATGCCAGGCTGGATGAAGCAGAAGCTGGAATCAAGATTGCTGGGAGAAATATCAATAACTTCAGGTATGCAGATGACACCACCCTTATGGCAGAAAGCAAAGAAGAACTAAAGAGCCTCTTGATCAAAGTGAAAGAGGAGAGTGAAAAAGCTGACTTAAAACTCAATGGTCAAAAAACTAAGAACATGGCATCCAGTCCCATCACTTCATGGCAAATTGATGGGGAAACAATGACAGACTTGATTTTCTTGGGCTCCAACATCACTGAAGATTTTGTTTGCAACCATGAAATAAAAGATACTTGCTCCTTGGAAGAAAAGCTATGATCAACCTAGACAGCATATTAAATAGCAGAGACGTTACTTTGCCGACAAAAGTCCATATAGTCAAAGCTATGGCTTTTCCAGTAGTCATGTATGGATGTGAGAGTTGGGCTATAAAGAAAACTGAGGACCAAAGAATTGATGTTTTCGAACTGTGGTGCTGGAGAAGATTCTTGAGAGTCCTTGGACTGCAAGGAGTTCAAACCAGTCCATCTTAAAGGAAATCAGCTCTGAATATTCCTTGCAAGAACTGATGCTGAACCTGATGCTCCAATAATTTGGCTACCTGATGCGAAGAGCTGAATCAATGGAAAAGACCCTAATGCTAGGAAAGATTTAAGGCAGGAGAAGAAGGGGACAATAGAAGATGAGATGGTTGGATGGCATCACTGACTCAATGGGCATGAGTTTGAGCAAACTCTGGGAGATAGTAAAGCTCGGGGAAGCCTGGCATGTTGCAGTTCATGGGATTGCAAAGAGTTGGACACAACTGAATAACTGAACAACCTTCCTGACTTCCTAGCATTCAGATTCATGCCTGGAAATTGAGAAGATGCTCAGTAAATATTTGTGAAAAGGAAGAAGAAAAAAAATGAAGGACAGCAGAGAAAGAGGGAGAAAGAAGGGGTGATTTTTTAAGGCCTGTTTTCATTGTCCTTTTAAAAGGAAAAAACTGTTTCTTCTACTCAAAACACATCTGACAAATGATGAGTGTGAGTTTTTCCATACCAATCTATTCTCCAATTCTTGGTGGACACAACCTGGATGTCCTCCAATTTAAGTAAATTCTGTCAGTGTCTACATATTTTTATCACAGATCTCACAGGCTAATGGGACAGTCCCACAAGACTGCCCCAGCTGCAGAATCCGATCACATGTCCCAGATTGTTATAAATTGGGAGATTTCCACAAACCCGTCTTCAGATTCAATAGTTTGCTCATAGAACCCATGAGAGCAGTCTACTTACTATTATCAGTTTATTACAACTGGTATTTTAAGGGACACAAGTGAGTAGTCAGATGAAGGGATGCACATGGTGAGGTCACAGGGTCCTGCACACAGGAACTTCTGTCTCTGGAGTTTGGGATGTGCCACACTCCAGGCTCATGGATGCATTTTGCCAACCAACCCAGAAGCTCTTCAAACCCCTTTGTTTAAGGTTTTTCTGAGATTCTGCTATGTAGGCATGGTTGACTAGATCATTGGTCACTCATTGAACTCAGTCTGTAGCCTTTGTCCCTTTCCCCAAGGTGGGGGTAGGGCTGAAAGTTTCAACCCTTTAATCTAATCCTCTGACAAGGAGCCCCATCCTCCTCCAGTCACCTTATTGACATAAACTCTGGTTTGGTAGAGAGGAACTTATTACAAATAACAAAAGGCACTCCTCTCATCCCTGCTGCAACCCCATAGATGGCAGCCCACCAGGCTCCACCATCCCTGGGATTCTCCAGGCAAGAACACTGGAGTGGATTGCCATTTCCTTCTCCAATGCATTAAAGTGAAAAGTGAAACTGAAGTTGCTCAGTCGTGTCCGATTCTTCACGACCCCATGGACTGCAGCCTACCAGGCTCCTCCATCCATGGGACCCTCCAGGCAAGAGTACTGGAGTGGGTTGCCATTGCCCTCTCCACCTTTTATCCCTAGCATTCAGGAAATACCAAGGGCTTCAGGAGTTCTGTGCCTGGTTACAGAATGAAAACCAAATATACATCATTTATTATATCCTAATATCACTTCCTCTAAGCTGGAATGATCTTCTCTTGTATTGCTTTTTGTACTTGTCTCTTTTGATAGTTTTATTCTCTATTATTTGTGGTGGTGGTTTAACTGCTCAGTCATGTCTGACTCTTGGCGACTCTATGGACTGTAGCCTGCCAGGCTCCTCTGTCCGTGGGATTTTACAAGCAAGAATACTGGATTGGGTTACCATTTCCTTCTCCAGGGGAACTTCCTGACCCAGGGATCAAACCCAGGTCTCCTGTATTGTAGGCAGTCTCCTGCATTGCAGGCGGATTCTTTACCAACTGAGCCATCTTTCTTGGTGGACTGCCATCTCCTGAAAGCTGCTCTCTTTGATTTGGGTAGAAAGTATGATGTGTGCTGTGTGCTCTGTCATGTCCTACTCTTTGTGACCCCATGGACTGTAGCCTTTCAGGCTCCTCTGTCCATGGGATTTTCCCAGAAAAAATACCATAGGGGATTGCCATTTCCTCCTCTAGGGAATCTTCCTGATCCAGGGATTAAACTGGTATCTCCTACATTGCAGGCAGATTCTTTCCCATTGAATCACCTGGAAATCCCCAAGTTATTACAGGGTCTTAATAAATAATTGTCTAGTGAACAGGTGACACTACTCAGCTATGCTCTGTGGGTTTTTTGTCAGGTGCCTTCCAAATGTGAGAATGAATTGTGATGATATTGTTATTCTTCCTAACTTTCTGCTGTTACTTTCCATGACTTTTATTTGCTTATACTATGTTCAAATAAGCTAATAAGGTAAAGGTTATTTGAGTGACTTTGGGTAAATAGCAAGCTAAACTAATGTTGACTGACTCCTCCCTCTATTTCATAGCAAAATACCCACAACCCGAAAGTTGAGAGTTATATTTTATTTGGTGGGAATGTTAGGACCCAGCCTGGGATTTAGTATCTCAGGTGACCCTGAGAGAGCTGACTCCTAGGAGGCAAGGGAGGAGCCAGGCTATGTACAAGTTTGCAGCAAAGAACAGGTAATCTGAATATTAAAAGATTACTGTTAATTAAGAGAACAGCAAATCTCTCACATGAAGAGATTTAATGATCTTCTAATTAAGAGATGTTTGCTTCTTGGAAAAAAAGCTGTGACAAACCTAGACAACGTACTAAAAAATAGAGATATCACTTTGCCAACAAAGATCCCTGTAGTCAAAGCTATGATTTTTTCAGTTGTCATGTATGGAAGTTAGAGTTGGACCATAAAGAAGGCTGAGTGCCAAAGAATTGATGTTTTCAAACTGTGGTGTTGGAAAAGACTCTTTGAGAGTCCCTTGGACTGCAAAATCAACCAGTCAATCCTAAAGGAAATCAACTGTGAATATTCATTGGAAAGACTGATGCTGAACTGAAACTCCAATACTTTGGCTACCTGATGTGAAGAGCTGACTCATTGGAAAAGACCCTGGTGCTAGGAAAGATTGAGGGTAGGAGAAGGGTACAACAGAGGATGAGATGGTTGGCAGGCATAATCGACTCAACCGACATAACTTTGAACAAATTCTGGGAGATAGTGAAGGACAGAGAAGCCTGACATGCTGCAGTCCATGGGATCACAAAAAGTCGGACAGGACTGATCGACTCAACAACAACATGGATAAAAAGATGCAAGTGTGTGGGCTGGCTGAAACCATTTCCTTCATATGCATCTAGCTATCTGGGGCCAATCCTGCTTGCTTTATTGTTCAGATACCAATTCCTTGTTTACTGAAAGAGATGGCAAATGTGATAGATGGTGCCTCTCACATTCCCCCTGCTCCTCAGTGCTTCTTTGGGAGGAAGTAGCTGATGGCTTCCAAATAGCTGACTTTGTTTCACCTGTGTTCAGAAATTTGCATATAGAAAAGGATTGTTTACTGGTAGAGCATAAAGTAGAAAATATTTCATTTCACAGTAGATATCCAATAAGTGTTTGAGCACACAAACAAATTCTGAAGAAAGAAAGGGGAAATTCATGCTGGAGTAGACATATGGGCTTGCGTGCGTGTGTGCTAAATTGCTTCAATTCTGTTCGACTCTTTGTGATCCTATGGACTGTAGCCCACCAGCTTCTCTGTCCATGGATTCTCTAGGCAATAAATTCTCTCTGGAGTAGGTTGCCATACTCTCCTTCAGGGGGCTCTTTCCAACACCAGGTATAGAACTTCCCTCCCTTATGTCTCTTGCATTGGCAGGAGCGTTCTTTACCACTAGCGCCACCTGGGAAGCCCAGAGACATGGGCTTAGACTTGCTAAAAAAAAACAAGGGAGCTGACATCCAGCTGCATATATAAAGCTTGAGTATTGCTCCCACTATGAAAAGGAGTTTAAACAACAAAATAAAACAAAACCTATCCACTGATCCAGATAAGCAATTCTGCACACTTGTCTGTACAGGGTCTTGGGTAGGAGAAAAGTCATCATTAAGTAATAAACTCCAGGCTTAAAAATGCAGGGAAGGGAATTGTAATATATACTACTAGTGTGAGAAATCTGTATGTAGGTCAAGAAGCAACAGTTAGAACTGGACATGGAACAACAGACTGGTTCCAAATTGGGAAACGAGTATTTAAAGGCTGTATATTGTCACCTTGCTTATTTAACTTATATGCAGACTACATCATGAGAAATGCTGGACTGGATGAAGCACAAGCTGAAATCAAGATTGCTGGGAGAAATATCAATAACCTCACATATGCAGATGACACCACTCTTATGGCATAAAGTGAAAAGAACTAAAGATCCTCTTGATGAAAGTGAAAGAGGAGAGTGAAAAAGTTGGCTTAAAGCTCAACATTCAGAAAACTAAGATCATAGCATCTGGTTCCATCACTTCATGGCAAATAGATGGGGAAACAGTGGGAACAGTGACAGACTTTATTTTGGGGGGACTCCAAAATCACTGCAGATGGTGACTGCAGCTATGAAATTAAAAGACGCTTACTCCTTGGAAGAAAAGCTATGACCAACATTTACAACATATTGAAAAGCAGAGACATTACTTTGCCAACAAAGGTCTGTCTAGTCAAAGCAATGGTTTTTCCAGTAGTCATATATGGATGTGAGAGTTGGACTATAAAGAAAGCTGAGCGCCGAAGAATGGATGCCTTTGAACTGTGGTTTTGGAGAAGACTCTTGAGAGTCCTTGGTCAGCAAGGAGATCCAACCAGTCTATCCTAAAGCAAATCAGTCCTGAATATTCACTGAAGGAGTGATACTGAAGCTGAAACTCCAATTGTTTGGCCACCTGATGCAAAGAACTGTCTCATTGGAAAAGACCTTGATGCTGGGAAAGATTGAAGGCAGGAGGAGAAGGGGCGACAGAGGATGAAATGGTTGGATGGCATCACGGACTCAATGGACATGAGTTTGAGTAAACTCTGGGAGTTGGTGATGGACAGGGAAGCCTGGAGTGCTGTAGTCCATGGGGTTGCAAAGAGTCGGACACGACTGAGGGGCTGAAGTGAACTGAGCATAGAACAGGAAACTCGGCCTAGAATTTTAAAATCTTGTCCAGGACAAATCAGAGTTAAAAAAAAAAATAACTGTGCAAGAACATTTCATTTCAGGTCCCTGCTTGAACTTCATCTTCCAACATTTCATTGGCTAATTTGAGTCACATACCCAAGCCCTAAAGCCAGCCGCTTTCAGGTTATTTCAAGGGCTGTGTATATAATGATGTAACAAGAGAGTGAAGATTAGAACAATAATTCATTTAACCATGGGATGGGACAGGAAGAGGAAACAAAAAGTATATAGTAAGGTATGGAAAAAGCACAAAATAAAGTTGCATGAACAATAGTCTCAATAAATGTAAATAGATAAAATTCGTTGAGTCACGTTATCAGATGGAAATAAATGTGAGTTCAGCCATGCTAACTTGGTACAACACTTAAAATCATATATTATTGCTATGTGTCTTTAATGTCATTTTAATAAGTCCTGTTATATAATATAAAAAATGAGTCTAGCACAAAATCTCTCCATTTATACAAATAGTAGATATTCCATAAATATTCAAAAATCAAATGTACTTAAAAGTTTGGGGGGAATGCTTTTTTTTAAAGAAACACTAAATTATTTCCTGAAATTAGGACTACAATTAAATTATCAGCTTTAAATTATACTCTTCTCTGAATGATAACTATTCTCTGATAGATTTCATGAAGATTGGAGTCTAAAACTCATGAATTTTACTAATGAAGAAATCTTCATCCCCTCACTTAAAACACATTTATCATTTCATAGGGCATACTAATCAGCTTGGTTCTCCAAGTTCCTGTCAGGTAGCAAATTAGAACCATTAAATTAAAGTTAGAGGGGAAAAAACTATCCTAGAAAAATTCTTAAGCAGGCAAAGACATACATACAAGAATGTCTTTATAACATCCTTTCAGTTCAGTCCCTCAGTCGTGTCCGACTCCTTGCGACCCCAAGAATCACAGCACGCCAGGCCTCCCTGTCCATCACCAACTCCCGAGTCCACCCAAACTCATGTGCATCCAGTCGGTGATGTCATCCAGCCATCTCATCCTCTGTCGTCTCCTTCTCCTCCTGCCCCCAGTCCTTCCCAGCATCAGGGTCTTTTCCAATGAGTCAACTCTTTGCATGAGGTGGCCATAGTATTGAGTTTCAGCCTCAGCATCAGTCCTTCCAATGAACACCCAGGACTGGTCTCCTTTAGGATGGAATAACATCCTTTATCTTGAACCAAAAAAAATATATATATATATATTTATTAAATGATTTATGGTTAAATGAACTATAGTGTATCTATACAGTAGAATGATAACTGATCTTTTCCTCTCCATCCTTATTGGGGTAAATTGACAAAAATTGCTTATGTTTAATATGAACAACTTGATTTAATATATGTATATATTATGAAGTGATCATCACAGTCAAACTAATTATCACATTCATCACTTCACATAGTAATTGGTTTCTTTTAATGGTGAGAACAAGCAAGATTTACACTCTAAGCAAATTTCAACTTTTCAATACAGTATTATTAACTGTAGTTACACTGCTATACATTAGATTCTCATAACTTATTTATCTTTTAACTGAAAGTTGATATACTTGACCAGCATTTCTCCATTTCCATGATGTCCCAGCTTATGGCAACCACCTTTATTCTCTCTGTTTCTATGAGTTTTACTTTTTTTAGATTCCACAATAAGTGAGATCATGCAGTACTTATTTTTCTATGTCAGGCTTATTTCTCTCAACATAATATTCCCCAGGTTCCTCCATATTGTCACAAAGGGCAAGCTTTCCTTGTTTCTTTGGTTTTTTAATGGCTGAGTAATATTCCATCATAGACATATACCACATTTTCCTTATCTATTCATCTGTACACTTAAGTTGTTTCTATATTCACCTTTGTGAATAATATTGCAGTGAATGAGAGACATATCTTGTTTATCTAATGTAAGGGTAGCCAGCATGGATCTCTTTTGGTTACCATTTCCATGGAATATCTTTTCCTAGCCCTTCACTTTCATCTTATGTGTGTCCTTAAAGCTAAGTGAATCTTTTATAGGTAATGTGTTATTGGATTATTATTATTATTTTTTAATCCCTCTTAAATCCATTCTGTACTGCTTGGTTGGAATGTCAAAGTGATTATTCATATGTAAGGACTTACTATCATCATTTTGTTAATTACTTCTGATTTGTTTATAGTTTATTTGTTCCATTTGTTCCTTTCCCTCTCTTTCTGTCTTCCTTTGTAATTTCCTGATAGGGACTAGAACTAAATCATGGAGGTGCTTCAGGGACACAGATGGGCATTCCTCCTGCCAGTTTCCTCAGTGGGTCGGAGTGCCTCTGGATTGGGGCACAGTGGGGCCGGAGCTGGGCTGCTTCAATAGCCTAAGTTGGACCAAGGGCCTTCCTCCTAGCGCATGGGTGGGCTAATTTCCCTCCAGTTCCTTGAGCAGGCAGAACCACTCCCAGAAGGCAACTGAAAGGAGCTAGACCCAGGTTAAGGGCTGCTTCCAGATCCACCAACAAAAGGCCTAGCTCTCGGGACACAGAGAGGTGTGTCTTGTGGTGGTGGGGTGGTGTCCGTGGGTGGCCAGGACTGCCTTTGGCCTGTGACTGAGAGGGACTGAATTCAAGTTACTGGGCCATTTCAGGCTCTGCAGCAGAAACGAGGTCGGTGGGCTTGCCTCGGGGCACAGACAAGTGTGTCTCCTGCCCCACTGCTGGGTGGCAAGAGCATTCCTGGGCTACAGTGGAGAGGAGCAAGAACCAAGTTGCAGGACCTTTGCAGGGTCTGTGTAGCACTGAGGTTGGGGCACCAGCCTCCCAGGGCTCAGACAGATGAGACTCCTGGCAGTTGTCTGGGAGAGCAGGACTGCTCCCAGCCTGAGGCTGGATCCCAAAGATCCCAGAAAAGCACTGTTGTGCCAAATTGTTGTTATCGAAGGGCAACGTGAGTAGGAAGAGCTCCTGTTCCACCATCTTGCTGATGTCATTTGGGCAATAATTGACCTTTAGAGATGTGACAAGTGAAAGAAAGACTACAGATACACACAAATGTTTGTGTGCGTGTGTTCTGTAACATTCTCCACCAAACCATTTTCTGGTGGTCGGCATGATCTTCAAGGTGTGGGTCCAGGGGGAAGAAACGGCAGGAAAAGAGGGAGAAGGGAATAACGGTTGTTAAACTGAGCATAGGGGTTTCTATCTTTTCCCATTCTGTATCTCTGTATTTTAAAAAACTTCGTAGCAGATATGCAAACTTAGTCATGAGAAGAAATGATAAAAAGCAGAGTGTAAAATATTAGAGGCTGTATTGAGCACTGTTTATGAGTAAAGTGATGCAGGAAAACTGTAATGAAGTGAAACTACCTTGCATGGAGTAGCATTAGATAATAGGAAAAGGAACTTATTTATATCCTTGTTCATTTATGCATATCTTAATTAAAAAAAAAGTGCAACCATAATATCTGAAAGAATTTAAAAGTGAGGAAATAATACAGAGGGGATAAACAAGGTAAGTGAAACTGAGGTGAACTGTTTTATGAATGCATCTCCTGAAGGTCTAGTGTATTTTGCTCAAATTGAGCCACAAATATAGATCCTCTATAAGCCAGAGCAGATAAAGAAACATAGTTCACCGTGTTCATTTTGTAGAAGCATATGTATTTGGGGGGGAGCTCTAGAAGTGATTTTGCATTGAACTGAGGGCAGAGTCGATAACTACTGAAGCTCCTTTCAAGCCTCTCTGTTACCAAACTTAACTATGTGTGCTGTGCTCAGTCACTTCAGTAGTGTCCAGCTCTTTCCAACCCTATGGACTGTAGCCTGCCAGGCTTCTCTGCCCATGGGATTCTCCAGGCACGAATACTGGGGTGGTTGCCACACCCTCTTCCAGGGATCTTCCTGACCTAGGGATTGAACCCACATCTCCTGCACTGCAGATAAATTCTTTACTGCTGAGCTTCTGGGGAAGCCCAAACTTAACTTTGGGAAGGTCTCATTCTGAAATTGATACAAGCCACATTGTCTAAAGACAAAAACTATCAGAAAAGTCACTCATGTAGAATACCTCAATCCTCAAGGATAAATATTTTGTGTGGAAACACACACTCAAGTATTTATTTTGATATTGTAGTATTTCAGCTTTGTTGTGAGCCCTGTCTTCAATTTACCACCTATGTTGTGGGTTATGGCTACAAATTTTGATTAATAGTAATATTCATAAGCTTTTTAGTACAATTTTTGCATGTATTCAAGATATCCAGATAATTGTTATCAACTTGAAAGTAAACCATTGATAATCATGTACTTTATTACTTAAGTAATAAAGTATTATTTTTGGTGGGGAAAAAATAAAATTCTACTTATATCCTCCCTGGGAATTTGCATTTCTATTAATGATCAATTAATCCTGATCAATTAATCAGTTCCCAGATGTATGCTGGGCCTTCACTCTGTGCTCAGCATGGTGTTAGGAACTATGGGAGGAAGGATGGGGAGAGGGAGATGTAAGAAGTGACCTCTACTCTGGGTTGCTTACAGGGAGGGCAGATGCATTTGAATAGTATTGAAAAGCCCTATTGGGACAGATGGAGCTTGGGGTTTGCACCCTACACATCAAAGTGTAGAAATGAATATAGCATAGCTGAAATCTATATAGTACTTTAATGTTTACATGCCCATATGTTTGATCCTCTCAGAATCCATGTATTTAGAAGAAACCACAAGATTTCTCTTATAGTCTCTTACACGTATAATAAGTGATAGCTGTAGATCAGATCCTCTACAAGCCCTATTACATGTTTTTTCACTTAATCCTAATTAAAAATTAAATGGTTATTGACATATTTAAAGTCTGGGATCTGAGGCTGTAGATGGTTGGTATTTAGCCTAAATTACCTTCTAAATTTTACAGCTGGGAATGCAACCAAGCATTGCCCTCCTCCAAATCCAGTGAGTTTGGGCCAGTATTCCACAGTGCTCAAACCCCCCCAGTGGTGCTCTTGCTCAGACTTGGGCTCCACTGTGTGGCATCAGGGAACCCGTGCACTCATGTTTGCTTTCAGGCTCAGTCACCCACAGTGAATCTTCTAGAAAGATACCGAAAAGAGGAAACCTGATAGTTCATATTTTTTTTTTTGCTTCAACTATTATCTATTTTTTTAAATATATTTTCTTTATAATGGTAGGCATAGGGTCAGATGATTCAGTTTTATATATGTTACATATATATATGTGTGTGTGTGTGTGTGTGTATATATATATTTCTTTTTCAGAGTTATTTTCTTAATTAATGTTAACTCAAATGATGAACTGAGAGGCCTGATACGGTCTACTTTGCCTTGAGCCCAGCACTGTGTACCAACTACTGTGCTTTCCATTTTCTTTGGTTTGGTTAAATGAATCAATAAGGCCCCTACCTTTCTTGTTTAAATTAAAATTGATTTATTCTTTATTTGGAACTGACAGAGTCAATAGAGCTTTGTATGTTAAAATAATGCAACAGATCTAAAAGGGCTTCTGTTTACTGAACAAGCAAACATTTTGAGTTAGACTTTACAATGATGGGTTGACAGGTTATGACCATTGGTTTTTAAAATCATGAAAGATAGCCTTTAAAAAATAATAGGTGAAAAATACCAAATGTCAGCTAATAAAAATGTTACTTTATTTTTAAAATGTCAATAAATTATCTTTCTGATAATAATTACAGAGGTTAAATTCTTTGTTCAAAAAATAAAATAATAGACATATTTGGAATTAAAACAGTGGTTGGGTGTTGTGGTGCATTTTAAATTTATATGTAAATGTCAAAATTAATTTTCTTTTGATGTTTTTAAATGAAGTAAGTGAAGTATGGTTTTATTTAATGATGTACTGGTGTTTCTTTCTAGATGTTTCTTTCTAGATGTATTGCTGTTTCTTTCTAACGACACTGGGACTAAGAGTTCCTATGGCACTGTCACTGTCCACGGTGGTAATTTAGAAGGAATCTGTTTTATAATTAGAATGCAAACTTAGAGTCAGCCTGATACAGTGGGAAGTTCAAACATATCCATGAGTCACCTCAACTTACAGTAAGACTTTAACTCTGTCACTTTGACTGACACTTAGATTTGGGTAAATCATTTTGCTACTTTAGTCCAGATATGGTCATGTAGAATTGCTGCCACTCTGAGAATGTTATTTTGAGAAGTAAATGAGATGCTGTATTTAAAGCACTAGTTCATTGCCAGGCACACACTAGATGCCAAATAAATGGTATGTAAACTCTTTAGAGTTCCCTGAAAATGAAACTGGGGTAAGAATTCTAGTTATTCTATTAACCCATTGATTTTTTTTATTCCATGCCCATAGACAGTATGACCCTCTACATATGTCTTATTCTTTTACCATTGATAACAAGAAAAGTTTTAATTTTGGGGCGAGAAAAAATTTAAATCTATTTCTATCAGGAAAATCATAACATAAAGTATCAGTTATTGATGTTACTATACTACTATGAACCACAGTGGCTCAGACAGTAAAGCATCTGCCTACAGTGAAGGAGACCTGGGTTCAATCCCTTGGTTGGGAAGATCTCCTGGAGAAGGAAATGGCAACCCACTCCAGTATTCTTGCCTGGAAAATCCCGTGGATGGAGGAGCCTGGTGGGCTACAGTCCATGGGGTCTCAAAGATCAGACATGACTGAGTGACTTCACTTCACTTTCACTTTATAGTACTATAAGAATATAGAGTTAATGCCAGTTTGTTTGTTCAGTCACCAAGTCGTGTCTGGCTCTTTCTGACCCAAAGCACTGCAGCATGACAGGTTTTCCTGTCCCTCACCATACCCCGGAGTTTGCCCAAGTTCATGGCTATTGCATTGATGATGCCATCCAGCCATCTCATCCTCTGTTGCCCTCTTCTCTTCCTGCCTTCAATCTTTCCCAGCATCAGGGTCTTCTCCAATGAGTCAGCTCTTCACATCTGGTGGCCAAAGTATTGGAGCTTCAGCTTCAACATCAGTCCTTCCAATGAACACCCAGGACTGATCTCCTTTAGGATGGACTGGTTGGATCTCCTTGCAGTCCAAG
This sequence comes from Bos mutus, assembly GCF_027580195.1. NCBI lineage: Eukaryota > Metazoa > Chordata > Mammalia > Artiodactyla > Bovidae > Bos > Bos mutus. Next base: position 128,134,678 of record NC_091618.1, read on the forward strand.
GGACTCTCAAGAGTCTTCTCCAACACCACAATTCAAAAGCATCAATTCTTTGGCACTCAGCCTTTTTTATGGTCCAACTCTCACATCCATACGTAACTACTGGAAAAGCCATTGCTTTGACTATATAGACTGTGATAAATCAAAGTTTAAATAGATGTTTGATAGCATGTGTAAGGCAGCACTGCTAATTATAACTTATTTAGTTTTAAGAAATATGTTTAACTCTTTCACCTACATTATTGCAATCAATCAGGACCCATATTGTTTTCTTCCTTTGCAACCCCAATTTTAGTTATGCTATGCCAGCCAAAAAAAGAAAAAAGCCTACTTCCCCACATCACTAAAAAGTGAATAAATTAAAAAACAGAAGCATTTTATGTAAGAAATATATCCTCTATTTATCTTCCATTCCATACAAAGATATATTTGTATGGTATTTGTGTGAAACTCTTCTAGAACTTGCCATTATAAGATTTAAGGTTGGATATTTAATGTGTCTCTTACCAGGTGTTTGATCTGGGGAATATTTAAAATCTATATGAACCTCTGCATACCCATCTATGAATAGTATTACCTGCTTCAGAGAATGGCTATATGAAACAAGAACATATATGAAAGCACTTAGATTTCCAGAGCCTAACACAAAATAGGTACACAGTAAATGTTTGGTGAATTACACAGTATTCCCAAATTTAGTTGTCTATCATTTCCCACCTTCGTTTTCCCCAGCCTTGCAGAGAAACAGAATATTTATCCTACAAAAATATGTTAAACCTGTAGTAACTCTGCTTTCATGTAGTAAAGTTAGCTACATATAAACTTTTCATGTAGTGAAGTTAACCTCCAGGGTAGAGAATTTGTTTTACTTTTTTTTTTCTTTCTTCATCCATAATTTTTTTTTGTGTGTGTGTATTTTTCTATACTCACCATTGAATCTCTCTTTCTCTAGGAACCTCAGCTTTGGCCTGCCTCCCTATATATCTATGTATTTTTCTCACTAAAGAAATTATGTGAAATGAATACTAATTGGTAGTAAATATACTTGTAGTAACAGCATTATGGAACTCAACATATAACAGAATGAGAATACAGATGGCACAATCATGTGAGATATCCTTGCTTCCATGGATTGGTGTGTAGTATAGGGTGTCCAGCACAACAATGAAGCTAGAAAATTTAAATGCATATTTCCACTATAGATCTACCAAATGAAAATATACTTCTGCTAATGTGAAGGATTGCAAAGCAATTCCCATTGCTAGTCTAAGATTCAGAATCTTGGAATGTGTCTGGAGCTTCCCTGGTGGCTCAGAGGTAAAGTGTCTGCCTGGAATGTGGGAGACCTGAGTTCGATCCCTGGGTCGGGAACATCCCCTGGAGAAGGAAATGGCAACCCGCTCCAGTACTCTTGCCTGGAGAATCCCATGGAGGGAGGAGCCAGGTGGGCTACAGTCCACTGGGTCACAAAGAGTCGGACACGACTGAGCGACTTCACTTCAATGCATTGGAAAGGTTATACAAGACTATGACCAAAATGAATTGTTGCCACATTATTGGCAAATTCAATGAGACATTGGTTTTGCTTGAATTTAAACAAAGTATAGCGTAGCATTAACTCAAATTGCCTCGATAGAGTTTCTTTTGTTCCTTCATTCAAGTATTTAGAAAGTTGTTCTGCCTCTGATTTCCTTTCCTTTTCTTCTTCATTTCTAATAGCGTGCATTTAGATTTCAGCTAATTCAATTTCTCTAAATCTAATGAATATTGCAATATATATAGTTTACATATTTAATACATGCCAATTCATGATTACCTAAAATAATACTAATGTGTATAATATGACTATTAAAATTATTAAGAATGTAGTGTATATTTAATCAGTATATAAATGTACATATATGCAATTACACATTTTTCTCAAATGCAATAATCAGTGCATCTGTGGATTAAGATGTATAACTATCTTTTTCTTTAACTCTCTTTAATTCAGAATGTCTTAATGTAAAAGAAATAGAAGGTATGAGGACACAGGATTTCTCTTTTAAGACAAAGATGTTTCTGTTTAGTAGGTATATTTGGACTTCCTGAACTTTGAGAAGGAATTGTTCTTCCATAGTCTAAAGCAGGGAACCCAACAGAAGCAAGGGTGGAATTCCTCCAGGTTTGGGGAGCCCCAACTTCACTATTCAAAAGGATTTTGAGTTCAGTCTGAAGCACTGTTTGTCTCCCAGCTGAAGATCACTAAACTTCAGCTACATTTTCTCCTCACTCAGTTCCTGATTTTGCCCAAGAGAGTAAGAAGTTTTACCTTTCAGTTCAGTTCAGTTCAGTCACTCAGTCCTGTCCGACTCTTCACGACCCCATGAATCACAGCATGCCAGGCCTCCCTGTCCATCACCAACTCCCGGAGTTCACTGAGACTCACGTCCATCGAGTCAGTGATGCCATCCAGCCATCTCATCTTCTGTCGTCCCCTTCTGCTCCTGCCCCCAATCCCTCCCAGCATCAGAGTCTTTTCCAATGAGTCAAATCTTCCCATGAGGTGGCCAAAGTACTGGAGTTTCAGCTTTGGCATCATTCCTTCCAAAGAAACCCCATGGCTGATCTCCTTCAGAATGGACTGATTGGATCTCCTTGCAGTCCAAGGGACTCTCAAGAGTCTTCTCCAACACCACAGTTCAAAAGCATCAATTCTTCAGCGCTCAGCCTTCTTCACAGTCCAACTCTCACATCCATACATGACCACAGGAAAAACCATAGCCTTGACTAGACGAACCTTTGTTGGCAAAGTAATGTCTCTGCTTTTCAGTATACTACCTAGGTTGGTCATAACTTTTCTTTTTTTTTTTTTTTTTGATACTGAATCTCTTTTTTATTAGAATGTAATCATTTTACAATGTTGTGTTAATTTCTGCTGTACAATGAAGTAAATCAGTTGCATGCATACATATATCCCTTACTGCTTGGACTTCTACCGCCAACCCCTATCCCACCCAGCTATGTCATCATAGAGCATCAATCTGAGCTCTCTGTGTTTTATACCAAATTCCTACTAGCTATTGTCTTCCAAGGAGTAAGCGTCTTTTAATTTCATGGCTGCAGTCACCATCTGCAGTGATTTTGGAGCCCAAAAAATAAAGTCTGACACTGTTTCCACTGTTGCCCCATCTATGTCCCATGAAGTGATGGGACCAGATGCCATGATCTTTGTTTTCTGAATGTTGAGTTTTAAGCCAACTTTTTCACTCTCCTCTTTCACTTTCATCAAGAGGCTTTTTAGTTCCTCTTCACTTTCTGCCATAAGGGTGGTGTCATCTGCATATCTGAGGTGATTGATATTTCTCCCGGCAATCTTGATTCCAGCTGGTGTTTCTTCCAGCCCAGCGTTTCTCATGGTGTACTCTGCATATAAGTTAAATAAGCAGGGTGACAATATACAGCCTTGAGGAACTCCTTTTCCTATTTGGCACCAGTCTGTTGTTCCATGTCCAGTTCTAACTGTTGCTTCTTGACCTGCATACAGATTTCTCAAGAGGGAGGTCAGGTGGTCTGGTATTCCCATCTCTTTCAGAATTTTCCACAGTTTATTGTGATCCACACAGTCAAAGGCTTTGGCATAGTCAATAAAGCAGAAATAGATGTTTTTCTGGAACTCTCTTGCTTTTTCCATGATCCAGTGGATGTTGGCAATTTGGTCTCTGGTTCCTCTGCATTTTCTAAAACCAGCTTGAACATCAGGAATTTCACAGTTCACATATTGCTGAAGCCTGGCTTGGAGAATTTTGAGCATTACTTTACTAGCGTGTGAGATGAGTGCAATTGTGCAGTAGTTTGAGCATTCTTTGGCATTGCCTTTCTTTGGGATTGGAATGAAAACTGACCTTTTCCAGTCCTGTGGCCACTGCTGAGTTTTCCAAATTTGCTGGCATATTGAGTGCAGCACTTTCACAACATCATCTTTAAGGATTTGAAATAGCTCAACTGGAATTCCATCACCTCCACTAGCTTTGTTCGTAGTGATGCTTTTTAAGGCCCACTTGACTTCACATTCCAGGATGTCTGGCTCTAGGTGAGTGATCACACCATCTTGATTATGTGGGTTGTGAAGATCTTTTTTGTACAGTACTTCTGTGTAATTTTGCCACCTCTTCTTAATATCTTCTGCTTCTGTTAGGTCCATACCATTTCTGTCCTTTATTGAGCCCATCTTTGCGTGAAATGTTCCCTTGGTATCTAATTTTCTTGAAGAGATCTCTAGTCTTTCACATTCTGGTATTTTCCTCTATTTCTTTGCATTTATCGCTGAGGAAAGCTTTCTTATCTCTTCTTACTATTCTTTGGAACTCTGCATTCAGATGCTTATATCTTTCCTTTTCTCCTTTGCTTTTCGCTTCTCTTCTTTTCACAGCTACTTATGGTAAATCACTCATTTAGTTAATGAGTATAAGTGCTCATTTAAACTGTGAAATATAGTAACTCTTTTTAGCTTAAACAAAAGCAGCACTGGTATCTTCTCTTAACTTTCTATTTTGGTTGATGATTTCTGAATTTAAAATTTTTTAAAGACTAGTTTTCTACTGATTTTCTTCAAACAGTTTATGATCTTAAAAACATGATACATTGCAGAGGAAAGATACATTGTTGTTCTACTTTACCTGGCTAAGGTTGGCATAGAAACGATAAAAGACTTTCCTAGCAATTTGGTCACTTTTGTTGGACTGCTGAGTGAGCACGTTTGTGTAATGTTAAGGGAATGAGCTGGGCTGTATATTATCACATAAGGTTTGCATTATGAGAACAGAATGTTAATAGAAACTAAAAGCACTGGGAAACAAGAGAACTCCAGATTTGTTTCTCTTTAGAAGAACATTTTGATTTCACTTCCCCCAAGATAGCTTCTTTGTCATAGTGCATATACTGCATTTTTATCCTTAAATAATGATTATCTGCTAAGGATGCTATTAGATGAGTTAAGTGGATCCAGCACTTCAAAAGTGTTTACACTTTGCCAATATTCCTTTAATTAAAAAAAATTATTTTAATTTAGCTTTCTTAATCTCTGTATTAATATTATTTTCAGTATTAATACTAGGACTGAAAACACAATGTTTGTAAAGTGTCCTTTGCTCGGCATTTGTTAAAGAAGGTACATCAAGGATATGTACATCTTATCTCTTGTCTCAGTTTACTTCTATCTTTGATGATGTCCCTGCTAGCATGTACTAGGAAGAAGACTAAATTTTAAATTGCATCAAGGCATTTCAAATCCATTGAAGTACTCAGTTTATATGTATGACAGACATATATGTCATAACATACAGTAAATTAAAGTTTTAACCTAAAATCAAAGATAATGCTGCGTGTTAAGTTGCTTCAGTCGTGTCCAACTCTGTGCGACCTCATGGATGGTAGCCCTCCAGGTTCCTCTGTCAAGGGGATTTCCCAGGTGAGAGTCCTGGAGTGGATTGCCATTTCCTACTACAGAGGATATTCCTGCCCCAGGGATTGAACCCATGTCTCCTGCATCTCCGGCATGGGCAGGCAGATTCTTTACCACTGCACCCCGGGAAGTCCATACACACAGTATTTAACATACTCTAAAAGGCACACTTAGCTTTCTAAGTGCATGAAGGCTAGGGACAACTGTTCTTGTTATTCTTGGACAGACTCGTTTCTTCTCTTTCTAGTTGTCATTAAAACTGGAACTTGTGCTTTTGTGACTTCTCTTTTTACATGTTAAGAATAGTGAAAGGAAAGCAATAACCAGATCCAGAAACAACTGTGTGTTTCTACAGAGAAATCACAAAATGAGGAGACTTTTCACCTCCAGGTCACTAATCTGAAAGCCGAGTCAGCTTACCAGGTGGTGCCTGACAGCAATGTCTAGGATACAAAAGTGCAAAATAAGGAGGTGGACTCACATCACATGGTTCCAGTCTCCTTTTTAGGTATTAAAAATGCCAAGGACTACAAGGACACTGCTTTTCCCAACATATTTTTAAACTTTTCACATCTTACTTAAAAGTATTTTCTCGTGCTACCTTCTACAATTCTCATGGACCAAGATTTTTTATGTTCCAGTTCTGTACTCTTCAGTGCTTAAATAGGTCAAGTGCACAAATACGTGCACAAACTCATATGACTATGTTGAAGAGTCTGAATGTGTGTTTAGATTGCAGTCCTCATCAGGTCATTAAAATTGCTCAGAAATTCAATTTAAATTTGTTCTTGTCTTTGAGATGACTATTTTCTGACCCTTCCTTTCTTCTTCTTTTCTCTTCTTTAATCCTTCCATCTCTTCACTTCCTCATTCAGGGCTAAGGACATGCATTTTAACTGATACAATATATGCAATTAGAAGAGAAATTCCATATTTCCTTACCACTCAATCTACTGAACTACCAAGTATTTTTATATGTTCCAATGACTCAACCTTACTTTCAAATATAAATGAATAACCTTTCCTTTTATCTAAATAAGTCACTTCACTTGTGGATTTGACCATATCCCTTTTTGCCTGTTTAAGAAATTTGTTCTTCTATTTATCCCCTCTTTTTCTGTATCATCAATTTTCTGCTACTAAAGTTATTTTCTCATCAGCATAAATACACTTGCAACAGTACTTAATAAATGTCTGTTCCTTGAGTTCATCACCCTTAAGTCCTGCCTTATTTCTTGCTTCCCTTTATAGAAGAAATTTCATGAGTTTTTCCACTTCCTGTCTTACTACCTCACTTGTTCTGTCAGGAACCAGGACCAATCAAGCTGTCTTAGCCCCTTCATCCCTGAAACTACAATGCAAAAGTCACCCATAATCTCCATGTTTTGAAACTGATCGCTATTTCTCAAGCTTCCCCTTTGTAGATATGTCAGTATTACTTAATCTTTTTTTTTTTTTTTTTACTGAAAATATTCTTCATTTGGATGCCAGAACTGCACAATTTCTTGGTTTTAATGTTGACTTCAGTGGCTGTTTCTTAGCCATCCCCAAGCTTAATCTTCTTATTCTGCCTAGTTTATAAAATTTGGCATGCCCATGGGCTCAAGTATCATTTCTCTATTTATATCCACTTCCTAGCTGATCTCATCATCTATAAACTGATTACTTCACAAATTACATTTCCGTTTCTACCCTGCCTGCCAGTAGCAGACTCCTATATCTAAGCATTCACTCAATTTCTCTTCTTAGATGTCTAATAGATGTCTAAGAACTAGCATATCCAAAACAAAATTCTTGATTCCACTTTCCAGCCTTTGCTTTCCCCAAGTGTCCCCTTTTTCATAAGTGACACTATGATTTACTCAGCTAAAAATAAAAAGGCAAGTAGTTGTCCTTGAGTTCTCTTTCTCTTACTTTCAATATCCATCCATCAATTAGACTAGTCAGGTCTCTCTTTGAAATATAAATCAGAAGATATTTCAAAAGGTCTGAGGACATAACACAGTGAAAAAAGTAGCCAGAATTTCAAAAACTTTGTGGCAAAAGTTAAAAGAGAAATTCCTTACTCTGAAGATTTTCATCTCTTGGTGGAGTGAGGATGATAATGATGCTGATTCTCAAGAACTGGAAAGAACTGCGATTAAATTAGAACAAAGAGCACAAGTGTAGGGAGTGAGATGTTCCTGTTCCTCTGAGATAAGAGAGATGGTGAAGGGAGTAGGCAGAGATTGATGACTGTCTAGTAGGATCTCAACCTTAAAGTGAGTGATCATCATTGTCCAGTTGACTAGTGGAGATAATAGAAAAAAAAAAAAAATGTGGGGATATGGACAGGCTGTCATCAGTCACCTCAGTAAAGGAGGAGGCAAAGTTATCGCCGAGCATATGACTTGATGAGCATAGAAAGTATCTGAAACAGCTACCACGAGGTACCAAAGGAAAAGAGATAAAAGGAACACCGAGTAGCTAGGAGGTCCCAGTCTAGATGTCTCCATTGAATGGAAAGCATTGTTTTCTAGCCTGAAATGAACTTCTGCATTTTCCTGTACTGAGGGCAGCAGCTCTGACATCACCCCATAAGGGTGCCACAGAACTCCCTGTACCCTGGGCGACTGAATGAAGAATGGCATGAGAGTGTCAGCCTTGTGCAAAGATGAATATATTGATCACAGGTGCAGGTACTGAAATAGTCACACTCATTAGGGCTGTTCAGAGTCACCATCTTCCCTCTGAGTCTGTCCTTTTTATGCTCGTTCTTTACAACCCTTTTCCCACTTCAGTAGCTAACATTTTATTGTGAGTTTTGCATCTGTTTCACATATAAATGGGCATATTCTTATTTTTTAATTAGTTTCTGTTTTGGAATAAAATTATATTAATACATGTTAATAAATTAACTAGACAGCTTTTGTTTTCTATTTTCTGACAAAACATGTTCAAAATAGGAATTAATGGTTGTTCAAAAGCTTACATACACACTATTACATATATATACATATACATAGGTTTCATTTATAATGTATGCATCTATCTCTATTTTTCTTCTTTTCTAGTCCTACTTTAGCTATTATTGTTCTTACAATAAAATGTAAAATTAGTGTCTCTTTCCTTACAAAACTTGGATTTGTTTTTTTTTCTTATTTTACTACTCCCAAGAATAGTTTTAGTACTTTCTTAAGCCAAAATAAATTTTTTCAGTGGTAACAATTCTGAGGCATTGTTCATCTTCAAGTAGTTATTACTCCCACATTATATTATATTATAGTTACTTCTTTTTATAGAAATATTTTATTTATTTATTTTTAATATAAATTTATTTATTTTAATTGGAAGCTAATTACTTTACAATATTGTATTGGTTTTGCCATACATTAACATGAATCTGCCACGGTGTACATGTGTCCCCATCCTGAACCCCCTCCCACCTCCCTCCCCATCCCATACCTCTGGGTCATCCCAGTGCACCAGCCCTGAGAACCCTGTATCATTCATTGAACCTGGGCTGGCGATTCATTTCACATGTGATATTATACATGTTTCAATGCCATTCGCCCAAACCATCCCACCCTCGCCCTCTCCCACAGAGTCCAAAAGACTGTTCTATACATCTGTATCTCTTTTGCTGTCTTGCATACAGGGTTATCGTTACCATCTTTCTAAATTCCATTTATATGTGTTAGTATACTGTATTGGTGTTTTTCTTTCTGACTTACTTCACTCTGTATAATATGCTCCAGTTTCATCCACCTCATTAGAACTGATTCAAATGTATTCTTTTTAATGGCTGGGTAATACTCCACTGTGTGTATGTACCACAACTTTCTTATCCATTTGTCTGCTGACAGACATCTAGGTTGCTTCCATGTCCTGGCTATTGTAAACAGTGCTGCGATGAATATTGGGGTACACGTGTCTCTTTCAATTCTGGTTTCCTCTATGTGTATGCCCAGCAGTGGGATTGCTGGATCATAAGGCAGTTCTATTTCCAGTTTTTTAAGGAATCTCCACACTGTTCTCCATAGTGGCTGTACTAGTTTGCATTTCCACCAACAGTGTAAGAGGGTTCCCTTTTCTCCACACCCTCTCCAGCATTTATTGCTTGTAGACTTTTGGATCGCAGCCATTCTGACTGGCGTGAAATGGTACCTCATTGTGGTTTTGATTTGCATTTCTCTGATAATGAGTGATGTTGAACATATTTTCATGTGTTTGTTAGTCATCTGTATGTCTTCTTTGGAGAAATGTCTGTTTAGGTCTTTGGCCCATTTTTTGATTGGGTCGTTTATTTTTCTGGAATTGAGCTTCAGGAGTTGCTTGTATATTTTTGAGATTAATTCTTTGTCAGTTGCTTCATATGCTATTATTTTCTCCAATTCTGAAGGCTGTCTTTTCACCTTGCTTATAGTTTCCTTTGTTGTGCAAACGCTTTTAATTTTAATTAGATCCCATTTGTTTATTTTTGCTTTTATTTCCAATAATCTGGGAGGTGGGTTATAGAGGATCCTGTTCTGATTTATGTCGGAGACTGTTTTGCCTATTTTTCCTCTAAGAGTTTTATAGTTTCTGGTCTTACATTTAGATCTTTAATCCATTTTGAGTTTATTTTTGTGTATGGTGTTAGAAAGTGTTCTAGTTTCATTCTTTTACAAGTGGTTGGTCAGTTTCCCCAGCACCACTTGTTAAAGACATTGTCTTTTCTCCATTGTGTATTCTTGCCTCCCTTGTCGAAGATAAGGTGTCCATAGGTGCATGGATTTATCTCTGGACCTCTATTTTGTTCCCTTGATCTATATTTCTTTGTGCCAGTACCATACTGTCTTGATGACTGTGGCTTTGTAGTAGAGCCTGAAGTCAGGCAGGTTGATTCCTCCAGTTCCATTCTTCTTTCTCAAGATTGCTTTGGCTATTAGAGGTTTTTTGTATTTCTATACAAATTGTGAAATTATTTGTTCTAGTTCTGTGAAAAATCTGTTGGTAGCTTGATAGGGATTGCATTGAATCTGTAGATTGCTTTGCATAGTATACTCATTTTCACTATATTGATTCTTCCAATCCATGAACACAATATATTTCTTCATCTATTTGTGTCCTCTTTGATTACTTTCACCAGTGTTTCATATATAGGTCTTTTGTTTCTTTAGGTAGATATATTCCTAAGTATTTTATTCTTTTCGTTGCAATGGTGAATGGAATTGTTTCCTTAATTTCTCTTCCAGGCCAGTATCACCGATGAACATAGATGCAAAAATCCTTAACAAAATTCTAGCAAACAGAATCCAACAACATATTAAAAAGGTCATACATCATGACCAAGTGGGCTTTATCTCAGAGATGCAAGGATTCTTCAATATTTGCAAATCAATCAACATAATACACCACATTAACAAATTGAAAAATAAAAACCATATGATTATCTCATATGCAGAGAAAGCCTCTGACAAAATTCAACATCCATTTATGATAAAAACCCTCCAGAAAGCAGGAATAGAAAGAACATACCTCCACATAATAAAAGCTATATATGACAAACCCACAGCAAACATTATCCTCAATGGTGAAAAATTGAAAGCATTTCCCCTAAAATCAGGAACAAGACAAGGTGCCCACTCTCACCACTACTATTCAACATAGTTTTGGAAGTTTTGGCCACAGCAATCAGAGCACAAAAAGAAATAAAAGGAATCCAGATTGGAAAAGAAGAAGTAAAACTCTCACTGTTTGCAGATGACATGATCCTCTACATAGAAAACCCTAGACTCCACCAGAAAATTACTAGAGCTAATCAATGACTATAGTAAAGTTACTTCTTATAACAGTTGAAATTCAAAGTTCTTTTTTTTTTTTTTTCAGAATACATTGAAAATATTGGTTACTTGTCTTTTTTGCCTCCTGTGTTACAGTTAGGAAGGTTATTATTAATTTGGTGCTGGTTGCTATGTAGGTAGTCTATTTCTGCCTGTGTGTGTTGTATATTGTCTTGCAATTTACTATTCTAAATTTTAGTGTAATATGCCTAAATTTGAAACTTTCTATTTGATATTTTTCATAATCAGTTTTAATTCTGTGAAAATTCACTTCATAATTTTTTAAATGTATCTTGATCTCTCCTTTTATGTTTCTCTCTTTCTGGTATTCCCAGTATCTAAATTTTGGCACTTTTATTTCTATGCTCTAAATCTCTCAGTATTTCTTTGATATATCTCTATACTCTTTTTTGTAGTTCTCTAGGAGAGTTTCTCCATTTAATCTTTGTGGTCAATAATTCATCTATTAATTTTACCAATTCTGCAAATTATTTTTATGACATTTTATAATTTCAGACATTATATTTTCATGCTAATATATTCCATATGGTTCACTTATTAATGACTTGTTACTCTTTTCTCATTTACAAGTATTTCCCCCTTGTCTTTAGGTAGATACTATCTTCATTTCCTCCTATTCTAAAAATTTTGTTTGTATGAAAACTTTAACCTAAAAAGAATATTTGCCTTATTAGAGTAAACTTTTTTACTTCATTTTTTGCTATTGAAAAAAATCACAGTGTCTGATGGACTTCAGTCTGAAAATATACATGAAAGTCAAAGTGAAAGTTGCTTAGTCGTGTCCAACTCTTTGCAACCCCATGGACTGTAGCCCCCCAGGATCCTTTGTCCATGGGATTCTCCAGGCAAGAATACTGGAATGGGTTGCCATGCCCTCTTCTAGGGGATCTTCCCAACCCAGGGATCAAACCCAGCATTGCAGGTGGATTCTTTACTGTCTGATCTACCAGGAAGCCTGAAAATATACATGGCTTTATCAAATTATTCATTAATTTATATTGTTTCACCAGATGTATTTTTAAAATTGATTTCTTTTTATCTAACACAGAAAATATATCTTCTGTCAGAGAATGATTATGGCTGTTATCATAATAGGCTTGTTTATAATGTCTTCTTTGATGATGAAGTGCATTGTATTTATTTGCATTTTTTGTCATAACTCTGTACTATATATGTAATAAGGTAAGAGTATAGCTTTGTTAATTGGACTACTGAACAATCTTAGAAATTTTCCTAACTTTGGAAATATCTTCAAAGTAATTCAAGATTTTTCTTTGTTGCACATTTTCAACAGATTTTGGGAACTAAGATCTATACTTGTATTACAATAAAATGTATATTGTTTTTTAAAACAATTTGTTAATTAGCTTTATAATTAAGGTATAATCAAATTTGTTAATTCACTTTGTAATTTAACTGATATTTACTGTAGATATGAACTTGATGCTAGGGATACAAAAATAATGAAAATTTTACAAGCCAGATTCATTTACTTTTCTAGGATATCTTTTTGCAATTTATTTGATGGTGAAATGAAGATACCCATGAATGTGAGAATGTGAGAATGATTAGATTTAGTCAAAGGAAAATTTGCAAATTAATTCAATGAAGTAGGTAGATGTTAGTTACCAGAGCTTTCTAAATATGGTCAAATGGAGTGTCAAGTAAAAAATAAATTCAAATTTAGATTGAGAAGAGAAACCTTATTTGATAAGATTCCTGCAATAATGGGAGTAGGTGATTGCAGTAGGAAGAATATGCTAAGTATAGGATCTGTAAGCATTTCAAAGGCTAGACAGAAAAGGGCTGTTCTCTTATAAGGAAGAGTAAGCAAGACTGGAAAGAATAGGATGTTGGTAGAAATGTAGGATGTGTGAGGATGGTACATTTAGAGACAGTAGACTAGAGAATGTTTTACTCTGAGGTTCTCCTCTTAGCAGAGACTCTGAAGGAAGGCTGCTGCTGCTGCTGTTGCTGCTAAGTTGCTTCAGTCGTGTCCGACTCTGTGCGACCCTGTAGACAGAAGCCCACCAGGAAGGCTGAGGGTGGGTCAAAGTTCAGGAGCTTGTGGAAGGAGAGAAGCTTAGCTAGTTTGGTCACATCTAAGTAGCAGGTATTTTGTCCAGACTGGTCAGTAATACAGACAGTTCAGCTAATCAGTGTTGTTGTTCAGTCACTCAGTCATGTCTGAGTGACTTTGTGACCCCAGGGACTGCTGCATGCCAAACTTCCCTGTTGTTCACCACCTCCCAGAGTTTGCTCAGCTCATGTCCATTGAATCATTGATGCCCTCCAACCTTCTCATCCTCTGTTGTGCCCTTCTCCTCCTGCCCTCAATCTTTCATAGAATCAGGGTCTTTTCCAGCGAGTTGGCTCTTCACATCAGGTGGCCAAAGTATTGAAGTTTCAGCTTCAGCATCAGTCCTTCAAATGAATATTCAGGACTGATTTCCTTTAGGATTGACTGGTTTAATCTCCATGCTGTCCAAGGGACTTTCAAGAGTCTTCTCCAACACCACAGATCAAAAGCATCAATTCTACAATGCTCAGCCTTCTTTTTTTTTTTTTTTTTCTATTCTTCCAATTTTATTTTATTTTTAAACTTTACATAATTGTATTAGTTTTGCCAAATATCAAAATGAATCCGCCACATGTATACATGTGTTCCCCATCCCGAACCCTCCTCCCTCCTCCCTCCCCATACCATCCCTCTGGGCCGTCCCAGTGCACCAGCCCCAAGCATCCAGCATCATGCATCGAACCTGGACTGGCAACTCGTTTCCTACATGATATTTTTACATGTTTCATTGCCATTCTCCCAAATCTTCCCACCCTCTCCCTCTCCCACAGAGTCCATAAGACTGTTCTATACATCAGTGTCTCTTTTGCTGTCTCGTACACGGGTTATTGTTACCATCTTTCTAAATTCCATATATAATCTGTATTTATGTTTTTCCTTCTGGCTTACTTCACTCTGTATAATAGGCTCCAGTTTCATCCACCTCATTAGAACTGATTCAAATGTATTCTTTTTAATGGCTGAGTAATACTCCATTGTGTATATGTACCACAGCTTTCTTATCCATTCATCTGCTGATGGACATCTAGGTTGCTTCCATGTCTTGGCTATTATAAACAGTGCTGCGATGAACATTGGGGTACACGTGTCTCTTTCCCTTCTGGTTTCCTCAGTGTGTATGCCCAGCAGTGGGGTTGCTGGATCATAAGGCAGTTCTATTTCCAGTTTTTAAGGAATCTCCACACTGTTCTCCATAGTGGCTGTACTAGTTTGCATTCCACCAACAGTGTAAGAGAGTTCCTTTTCTCCACACCCTCTCCAGCATTTATTATTTGTAGACTTTTGGATCATTCATTCTGACTGGTGTGAAATGGTACCTCATAGTGGTTTTGATTTGCATTTCTCTGATAATGAGTGATGTTGAGCATCTTTTCATGTGTTTGTTAGCCATCTGTATGTCTTTTTGGAGAAATGTCTATTTAGTTCTTTGGCCCATTTTTTGATTGGGTCGTTTATTTTTCTGGAGTTGAGCTGTAGGAGTTGCTTGTATATTTTTGAGATTAGTTGTTTGTCGGTTGCTTCATTTGCTATTATTTTCTCCCATTCTGAAGGCTGTCTTTTCACCTTGCTAATAGTTTCCTTTGATGTGCAGAAGCTTTTAAGGTTAATTAGGTCCCATTTGTTTATTTTTGCTTTTATTTCCAATATTCTGGGAGGTGGGTCATAGAGGATCCTGCTGTGATGTATGTCGGAGAGTGTTTTGCCTATGTTCTCCTCTAGGAGTTTTATAGTTTCTGGTCTTACGTTTAGATCTTTAATCCATTTTGAGTTTATTTTTGTGTATGGTGTTAGAAAGTGGTCCAGTTTCATTCTTTTACAAGTGGTTGACCAGATTTCCCAGCACCACTTGTTAAAGAGATTGTCTTTAATCCATTGTATATTCTTGCCTCCTTTGTCGAAGATAAGGTGTCCATATGTGCGTGGATTTATCTCTGGGCTTTCTATTTTATTCCATTGATCAATAATTCTGTCTTTGTGCCAGTACCATACTGTCTTGATAACTGTGGCTTTGTAGTAGAGCCTGAAGTCAGGTAGGTTGATTCCTCCAGTTCCATTCTTCTTTCTCAAGATCGCTTTGGCTATTCGAGGTTTTTTGTATTTCCATACAAATTGTGAAATTATTTGTTCTAGCTCTGTGAAGAATACTGTTGGTAGCTTGATAGGGATTGCATTGAATCTATAAATTGCTTTGGGTAGTATACTCATTTTCACTATATTGATTCTTCCAATCCATGAACATGGTATATTTCTCCATCTATTAGTGTCCTCTTTGATTTCTTTCACCAGTGTTTTATAGTTTTCTATATATAGGTCTTTAGTTTCTTTAGGTAGATATATTCCTAAGTATTTTATTCTTTCCGTTGCAATGGTGAATGGAATTGTTTCCTTAATTTCTCTTTCTGTTTTCTCATTATTAGTGTATAGGAATGCAAGGGATTTCTGTGTGTTGATTTTATATCCTGCAACTTTACTGTAGTCATTGATTATTTCTAGTAATTTTCTGGTGGACTCTTTAGGGTTTTCTATGTAGAGGATCATGTCATCTGCAAATAGTGAGAGTTTTACTTCTTCTTTTCCAATTTGGATTCCTTTTATTTCTTTTTCTGCTCTGATTGCTGTGGCCAAAACTTCCAAAACTATGTTGAATAGTAATGGTGAAAGTGGGCACCCTTGTCTTGTTCCTGACTTTAGAGGAAATGCTTTCAATTTTTCACCATTGAGGATAATGTTTGCAGTGGGTTTGTCATGCTCAGCCTTCTTTATGGTCCAACTCTCACATCCCATGACTACTGGAAAAACCATAGCACCATAGCTTTGACTATTGAGACATTTATTGGCAAAGTGATGTCTCTGCTTTTTAATATGCTTTTTGGATTTGTCACAGCTTTTCTTCCCAGGAGAAAGTGTCTTTTAATTTCAATCAATCATTAATGAAGCAAACAATGGGAATGTGGAATGTTTAAGTCTGACCCTGTTCTGGGTAAACAGGAGAGTGCTCTGAATCTTATCTAAGTAATATGGGAAAGGGTGGTTCTTTGTAGCAAGCCATTACCAGACACAAAGGGTGGGGGATTTCCTTAACCTTTGTTATTTTCCAGGATTACATGACTAGGGTAAAGTTCAAATCATCAAGGTGGTGTTGAAGATAGAGATTTCTCAGTAGAAATATTTTGGCAGCTGGATAAGAAAGAGTGGTAGAAAGCTGATAGGAGGGTCACCAGCAGATTACCATGGTTCCACTAAAGTTAAAAATAGGTCGTTTTGATTGTAGTCACAGAGACAGAATGCATGATTTGCTGTGGTCAAACAGTACTACTCCTAGGCAAGTACAGAGCCTCTAACAGTAACAGTAATGCCTCTAATAGTAAGGAAAGCATGATTTTACAATGGAAATATTTGAAGGATATGTTTTGGAGGACTAGATTTTCTATCAATGTGCTCTTAATGAAGCCATTAACACTGTAAGATGCTGTAGACATCATGTAAAAAGATATGAGAAGTTTCTTCTAGGACTGATGCAAAGAGCTGGTAAAAGGAATTGTTTCTCTTTGTCTTAAAACTGTATATAAAATGATTAAAATGGAAAATCTATTCAGTTCAGTTCAGTTCAGTCACTCAGTCATGTCCGACTCTTTGCAACCCCATGGACTGCAGTGCCAGGCTTCTCTGTCCATCACCAACTCCCGGAGCTTACTCAAACTCATGTCCATAAAGTCAGTGATGCCATCCAACCATCTCATCCTCTGTTATCGCCTTCTCCTCCCGCTTTCAATCATTCCCAGCATCAGGGTCTTTTCAAATAAGTCAGTTCTTCCCATCAGGTGGTCAAAGTATTGGAGCTTCAGTTTCAGCATCAGTCCTTCAATGAATATTCAGGACTGATTTCCTTTAGGATAGACTGGTTGTATATCCTTGGTGTCCAAGGGACTCTCAAGAGTCTTCTCCAACACTTCGGTTCAAAAGCATCAATTCTTTAGTGCTCAGCTTTCTTTATAGTGCAATTCTCACATCCAAATGTGACTAATGGAAAAACCACAGCTTCGACTAGACAGACCTTTGTTGGCAAAGTAATGTCTCTGCTTTTTAGTATGCTGTCTAGGTTGGTCATAACTTTTCTTCCAAGGAGGAAGTGTCTTTAATTTCATGACTGCAGTCACCACCTGCAGGGATTTTCAGTTCAGTTCAGTTCAGTCGCCCAGTCGTGTCCGACTCTTTGCGACCCATGAATTGCAGCACGCCAGGCCTCCCTGTCCATCACCAACTCCCAGAGTTCACTCAAACTCACATCCATTGAGTCGGTGATGCCATCCAGCCATCTCATCCTCTGCCGTCCCCTTCTCCTCTTGCCCCTAGTCCCTCCCAGCATCAGAGTTTTTTCCAACAAGTCAACTCTTCGCATGAGGTGGCCAAAGTATTGGAGTTTGGAGCCCCTAAAAATCAAGTCTGTCACTGTTTCCATTGTTTCCCCATCTATTTACTGTGAAGTGATGGGACCAGATGCCATGATCTAGTTTTCTGAATGTTGAGTTTTAAGCCAACTTTTTCACTCTCCTCTTTCACTTTCATCAAGAGGCTCTTTAGTTCCTCTTCACTTTCTGCCATAAGAGTGGTGTCATCTGCATATCTGAGGTTATTGATATTTCTCCTGGCAGTCTTGATTCCAGCTTGTGCTTCTTCCAGCCCAGCGTTTCTCATGATGTACTCTGCATATAAGTTAAATAAGCAGGGTGACAATATACAGCCTTGACCTACTCCTTTCCCGATTTGGAACCAGTCTGTTGTTCCATGTCCAGTTCTAACCGTTGCTTCTTGACCTGCATACAGATTTCTCAGGATGCAAGTAAGGTGGTCTAGTATTCCCACATCTTTAAGAATTTTCCACAGTTTGTTGTGATCCACACAGTCAAAGGCTTTAGCATAGTCAGTGAGGCAGAATTAGATGTTTTACTGAATTCTCTTGCTTTTTCGATGATCCAATGGACATTGGCAATTTGATCTCTGCTTTCTCCGCCTTTTCTAAATCCAGCTTCTGTATCTGGACGTTCACATTCACGTACTGTTGAAGCCTGGCTTGGAGAATATTGAGCATTACTTTACTAACGTGTGAGATGAGTGCAATTGTGCAGTAGGTTGAGCATTCGTTGGCATTGCCTTTCTTTGGGATTGGAATGAAAACTGACCTTTTCTAGTCCTGTGGCCACTGCTGAGTTTTCCAAATTTGCTGGCATATTGAGTGCAGCACTTTCACAGCATCATCTTTTAGGATTTGAAATAGCTCAACTGGAATTCCATCACCTCCACTAGCTTTGTTTGTAGTGATGCTTCCTAATATCCACTTGACTTTGCATTCCAAAATGTTGACTGTAGGTGAGTGATCACACCATTTTGATTATCTGGATTGCGAAGAATTTTTATATAGTTCTACTGTGTATTCTTGCCACCTCTTCTTAATATCTTCTGCTTCTGTTAGGTCCATACCATTTCTGTCCTTTATTGTGCCCATCTTTGCATGAAATGTTCTCTTGGTATCTCTAATTTTCTTGAAGAAATCTATGCACTTTTGTAAATCCTTGGTTATTAGAATTTAACATAAAGATAAAAACTACTTGCCATACATGTCAAAAAATCAAAACAGATAACATTAAAGCAAGACATTTAAGTGAAAAAATCCTTTTCAAGCTAAATACCCTATTGACAGGCAAAAAAATTTGAAACTGAGATATAAAGTTTTATATTGTTGCTTTGTCTATAGAAATCAACTGAATCTTAACACAATATATATTTTATGAATTCCAGTCAAGATCCCTTTTGTCTGTCCTAGACTTTAATAGGATTAATTGAGCAGTTAAGCTGTTTTATTCTAGTCTTTCAAAGGAATTCAGACAGTTTTGCCAAAGATAATGCTAACTCAGTGATTGGATCCCACACTCTCTCACTCACAGTTAGGATAAGGATATCAAAGTGTTTGGTGAAATCATGGAAACAGCAGATCTAAAAAGCTGTAATTCTTTTGAGGGCAATGAAAATAAAAGGGAGAAATAGTTTATTGTGATTTTTAAAAGGGGGGAAATATTAAGTAGAACTTGTACAAAGAACTTCAAAATCTAACATTCAAAATGAAACTAAAACTAGGTTACTTGTAGGTCCACATATAGGAAAGCCATGTTTATTCTATTGTAATAATGTCCATTTTGATATGGAGTTTTATCTTTATAAATGCTTCCTTTAGCATAATTTATTGTGATTATCTCATTTTAGAGAAAAGTAACTGATCTCCCATTAAGAGCATAAGATAATGAAGAAAATCCAGGGAGAGAAATACTTCATTGATCATTGGATGAAGCTTTCATGAAAAATCTCAATCTAATTGTTGGAACAGACTGATATATGCCTGCCAAAATTTAGCTCAGAATTTTATAGGCACTTATGGAAGTATATTGAGATACTCATCATGCCACTGGGATAGCTCAGATGGTTTGAGGTTTCCACTACATCTCCATCTCTGGAGTTTTCTCTCTTTTCATTGAAAGGACACAAAAAAGGACCTGTGGTTATCCTCATTCTGGAGGGGATGAGTGTTGGTACCCCCTCCCAGGCTGATACTCAGTCTCTGTACTGAGTTTTGTGATATCACAATGTTGCCATAATTACTGACCAGATACTTACTGAATAGTACTCAGCTCTGAAAATGACTTCTGAATAGGTTTCTTTAAAATCCTCTTAGAATAGAGAGTGTCAGTAAATTTCAAATTTCATAGCTTTCACTGTCAGTATGAATAGGCTGTATATCCCCATTTTTCCTTTTGATTCATTGTAGCCTCTCAGTGAGTGATGATGATGGTGTGGTCACTCACCTATAGCCAGACATCCTGGAGTGTGAAATCAAATGTGCCTTAATAAGCATTACTACTAATAAAGCTAGTGGAGGTGATATAATTCCAGCTGAGCTATTGGAAATCCTACAACATGATGCTGTTAAAGTACTGCACTCAGTATGTCAATAAGTTTGGAACACTCAGCAGTGGTCACAAGACTGGAAAATGTCAGTTTTCATTCCAATCCAAAAGAAGGGCAGTATCAAAGAATGTTCAAACTAATGTATAGTTGTGTTCATTCCACATGCCAGCATCATGAGGCTCAAAATCCTTCAAGCTAGGTTTCAGCAGTATTTGAATTGAGAACCTCCAGATGTACAAGCTGGTTTTAGAAGATGCAGAAAAACCAGAGATCAAATTGCCAAAATCCATTTGATCACAGAGAAATCAAGAGAATTCCAGAAAAACATCTATGTCTGCTTCATTGACTGTGCTAAGCCTTTGACTTTGTGGATCACAACAAACTGGAAAATTCTTAAAGAGACACCTCACCAGTCTCCTGAGAAAGCTGTATACAGGTCAAGAAACAACAGTTAGAACTGGACAAGGAAAAACAGACTGCTTCAATATTAGGAAAAGAATACATCAAGGCTGTATATTGTCACCCTGTTTATTTAACTTACATGCAGAATACATCATGTGAAATGCTGGGCTGGATGAATCACAGCTGGAATCAAGATTGCTGGGAGAAATATCAACAATCTCAGATATGCAGATGATACCACTATAATGACAGAAAGTAAAGCGGAACTAAAGAGCCTCTTGATGAAGGTGAAAGATGAGAATGAAAAAGCTGGCTTAAAACTCAACATTCAGAAAACTAAGATCATGGTATCTGGTCCCATCACTTCATGGGAAAAAGATGGGGGAAAGTGACATTTTATTTTCCTGTGCTCCAAAATCACTGCAGATGGTGCCTGCTACCATGAAATTAAAAGATGCTTGCTCCTTGGAAGAAAGGCTATGACAAAAAACCTAAACAGCTTATTAAAAAGCAGAGATAGCACTTTTCCAACAAAGGTCCGTCTAGTCAAAGCTATGGTTTTTCCAGTAGTCATGTACGATTGTGAGATTTGGACCATAAAGAAGACTTAGCTCTGAAGAATTGATGCTTTCTTATTGTAGTGCTGGAGAAGACTCTTGAGAGTGAGTCCATTGGACAGCAAGGAGATCAAATCAGTCAGACCTAAAGGAAATCAACCCTGATTATTCATAGAAGGACTGATGGTGAAGCTGAAGCGCCAATACTTTGGCCACCTGATTCAAAGAGCTGACTTACTGGAAAACATTTTGATGCTGGGAAAGATTGAGGGCAGGGGCGAAGATGTTTGGATGGTGTCACAGTCTCAATGGCTATGAGTTTGAGCAAACTCCCCGAGATACTGGAGGACAGGGAAGCCTGGTGTGCTATAGTCAGTGAGGTTGCAAAAGAGTCAGACACGACTTAGCAACTCAACAACAGCCTTTATTTTGACCTTACTCTTCAGTGCTAAATCACTTCAGTCACGTCCCACACTTTGTGACCCTATGGACTATAGCCCACCAGACTCCTCTGTCCATGGCATTCTCCAGACAAGAATCATGGGGTCGGTTACCATGAGGTCCTCCAGGGGATCTTCCTGACCCAGGGATCAAACTCGTGTCTCATGTCTCTTGTGTTGGCAGGTGGGTTTTTTGTTTGTTTGTTTTTTACCACTAGTGTCACCAGACCTTACATTTAGCATTGCAAGACATTCAGGTCCTTTTTTGTTGTTGTTCCCTAGACCTGGTATTTCTGGATCTTTTATGTCAAGATTTTCTCATATATAATCCATTCTGAAGAGTTTGCCACATTATCAAATGCTAAAGCTCTTCTTAGAGCTTCCTCCATTGCTAATAAAGGGTGCTGCATACTAGTCTAGGCCCTCAAGGAGAGCCAGTGGATGGCTCCCAGATGGCGATTAGCAGTGTAGCTAGGAGCTGCATGCCCCTAATCAACATGTACCACAAGTGCTCTGCCCTTCTACCTGAAACCTTTGTCCATCCTCACCTTTAGCCCTTGCCCATTAAGAAAGTGATTGTTTACATACACTCTGAAGCTTTTCCTGTGAACAAAACAGCCGTTCTGTGCATCATCCTCTCTCTTTCAAGGGTATCTACCTCTTTTATATGGTTCATTCCCCATCTGTAGAACCACAAATCCTTCTCTCTTACTCTCAAAGATGGTAAATTCCTTGAAGGCAGGGACCATGTCCTACTTATTTTTACTTTCTAATTGCTATAAATATCAACCTCAGTTGTGTCTAACTCTGCGACTCCATGGACTGTGGCCCACCAGGCACCTCTGTCTATGGAATTTTCTAGGCAAGAAAATTGGAGTGGGTTGCCATTTCCTTCTGGAGGGGATCTTCCCAAGCCAGAGATCAAACCTGTGATTCTTGTATCTCCTGCATTAGCAGACAGATTCTTTTACCAGTGTGCCACCTGGGAAGCCCATTCCTATAATGTTTGTCATATAACGTGGTCTCAAAATGTAGCTGGTGGAAGGGCAAAGGATTTTTTTTATAAGTGTTAGATATGAGTGAATATTGTTAAAAAAAAAAAAAGGAAAATAGTGATAAGCACTTATATCTCAAGTTAGGGAATTTCAGAAGACACTAACATTGCTATTTCTTAGTAAATTTTAAACGTATAGCCTCTTAAACACATGTCACATGACTTCTCCTGTGAAATGTCTCAGTTTGTGTACTGGTTTGTTTTCTTGTCTATGCTTAGTACTGATCCACAAAAGCAAAGAGCCCTTTGCAAATTACTGTCCTAAAATACAGTGAGGAAGAATATCAGAAGATGTCTTAGAATTGGGAGATTTAAGCAGAGAACATTTACAGTAGACACTAATTAGATCCAGAAGAGTGTCAGAAATGAACCGAGTTCTCCCAGGAGGAGTTTTGAAATTTTGTTTATATGGCAAGCAATGAAGTTCCAATTGTTAGCAGCTACTTTAGAGTATTTAGCAATGTGGAGGAGTTAATGCAGGATCTAAAATTGTCTGACATTGTCTCGGGATTACCATCTTGAATTATATATTCAAAAAGCACACAAAAGTTTTGAGAGTAAAAAGAAATGTGTTTTATATGCATTCACAGGAAAAGAACTATTTTAACTTCACCTGGTTTTCCCTTCTGTACAGAATTAAATCTAATGATTAGTCATCATTACTTCAGCATCATCTCTGATCTCTTAGTGAACAGGATTTTAAAGTGATGTATGAGTTACATGAATATGAACCATGTTTTAATCAATTTGAGGTTTCTTTTTTTTTTCTTTTAACCTTGAAAGAATTCCAGGAAAATTTGATATTAAATGTACTCATAACAATAAAAATGAAATTCAGAGCCAACTACTTTACAGCTTTTAATATTCATACCATGTAGATTTTCTTTAGTCATAACAGTGTAATTTAATTTTTAAAGCAAGAGCCTGGGCAGCAGGTTGCAAAGCAAGAAACTGCCATTCATTTAAAAATTCACTCTAAACTTCTTCTGAACTGACTTATAAATATCTGTAGGAAATTTGCCAAATTTCTGTTGGTAAATAATTTTAAAACTTGTATATGATGGATTATTCTAAAAAAGTGATTGTTGGCTTCAAACTTCTTTTACAATCAGGGCTAAAAAGGTTAAATTTATAGAGTAAAATACTGCGAAGTGGATTCATAGTACTTGTCAATGTGTTTACTGATTTTTACAAAAAATTTGAAATTAAAATAATTTAATGACATCTGCCTGTAATGTTTATAATGCATTTAAAATTTTTTATTTAGAGATTTTAAACTCCCAGTTGGCTTTAAATAATGTTTCTATACATTGTAAATAATTTATTAATTACAATTGTTTTCTTGATCACGTTTACATATCCCGTTTGTATTTTGTACATAGCCAGAGTTACTTACTTGCTTACTTACTTACTTTCTGGATCCCTAAGAAAGATAAGAATAAAAATGTACAATATATTCTTATGTTTTATAAAGAAATTAAAAATGGACCTGAAAAATCACTGTTTCAGTTCGGTTCAGTCGCTCAGTTGTGTCCGACTCTTTGCAACCCTATGGACTGCAGCAAGCCAGGTTTCCCTGTCCATCACCAACTCCCAGAGTTTACCCAAACTCGTATCCATTGAGTTAGTGATGCCATCCAACCATCTCATCCTCTGTCGTCCCCTTCTCCTTCTGCCAGCATCAGGGTCTTTTCCAATGAGTCAGTTCTTCACCTTAGTTGGCCAAAAATTGGGAGTTTCAGCTTTAGCATCAGTCCTTCCACTGAATATTCAGGACCAATTTCCTTTAGGATTGACTGGCTTGATCTCCTTACAGTCCAAGGGACTCTCAAGAGTCTTCTCCAACATTTCGGTTCAAAAGCATCAATTCTTGAGTACTCAGCTTTCTTTATAGTCCAACTCGCATATCCATACATGACTCCTGGAAAAACCATAGCTTTGACTAGATCTTTGTCAGCAAAGTAATGTCTCTGCTTTTTAATATGCTACCTAGGTTGATAGCTTTTCTTCCAAGGAGCAAATGTCTTTTAATTTCATTGCTATAGTCACCATCTGCAGTGATTTTGGAGCCCGGGAAAGTAGTCTGTCACTGTATCCATTGTTTCCCCATCTATTTGCTATGAAATGATGGTACTGGATGCCATGATCTTAGTTTTCTGAATGTTGTTTTAAGCCAGCTTTTTCACTCTCCTCTTTCGCCTTCATCAAGAAGCTCTTTAGTTCTTTGCTTTCTGCCATAGTGTGCTGTCATCTGCATATCTGAGGTTATTGATATTTCTCCTGGCAATCTTGATTCCAGCTTGTGCTTCATATCCAGCCTGGCATTTTGCATGATGTACTCTGCATATAAGTTGAATAAGCACGGTGACAATATACAGCCTTGACATACTCCTTTCCCAATTTGGAGCCTTTCTGTTGTTCCACATCCCCTTCTAACTGTTGCTTCTTGACCTGCATACAGATTTCTCAGGAGGCAGGTCAGGTGGTCTTTGTTCCCATCTCTTTAAGAATTGACCACAGCTTGTTGTGATCTACACTGTCAAAGGTTTTAGCATGGTCAAGAGGGCAGAAGTAGATGCTTTTCTGGAACTCTTCCTTTTTCAATGATCCAATGGATGTTGACAATTTGATCCCTGGTTCTTCTGCCTTTTCTAAATCCTGTTTGAACATCTGGAAGTTCTTGGTTCATGTACTGTTGAAGCCTGGCTTGGAGAATTTTGAGCATGACTTTCCTAGCCTGTGAGATAAGTGTAATTGTGCGGTAGTTTGAACATTCTTTGGCATTGCCTTTCTTTGGGCACACTTACCTTTCCCCATATATGATTAGGTGATCTGTTTCTTCATCCAGCTTTAGTTTTTTTCATACTTTCAAGATGTTGCTCCTCTGTCTTTTAGTTTGCAATGTTTCAGATGTGAAAGCTGCTGCAATCCTAATCTTTGTTCCTCTATACATAATGTCTTCTTTTCTGACTGCTTTTAAGATTTTCTCTTCATTCTTAGTATTGGTTTCTTCATTTTTCCAGAGAAGTTGAATCTTACATTTGGATATATTATATTTCTTTACTGAATGTTTTTATTTTTTTCTGCAAGTTTTTGATCTTCACTTATTCCTTGAGGATAGCAAACATGTCTATTAGCTTCTAGGTGAAAAGTACTTCTTGGGCGGATACAGAAATATTTGGTCTTTATTATATTACTTTGCATCTTGAATAATGTCTGGCACTGGTGGTCAGTAAATAATTTCTGACTAAATATTCAGTATTAATAGTGTATATCATGAGAAGATTAGTAAAGTATGAGGTGAATAACAGAGTGATACTATTGTGTCATTATCTACAAAACAGTGCCTAATAATAATAGTTTATAATTCAGTTAACTATTTTAATTTTCCTTTAGGAGTAGTAATATAAGGACATAAACAGCAGTAATTTCACTGTAAAATGACTTTATGATAAAGATTAATTTCTCTGTTGTGCTTTAATTGCTGTGTAGATTTATGGAGAGTGCTATGGACTGAATCCTTGTGTTCCCTCCAAATTAATAAGTTGAAGCCCTTACCCCCAAAGAAATGGTATTTGGAGATGGAGTCTTTAGGATCTAATTGGGTAGAAGGTACTCATTAAAACCTGACCATGCTGACATGCTAAAGTATGACTCTCAAAATTCCAGCCTCTACAACTGTGAGAAATACATTTCTGTTGTTTAGGCCATCCAGTCTAAGGTATTTTGTTATGGCAACCTGACCACACCGAGAAAAAAGAAAATTGTTACTGATAACAAATAGCTAAAAATGTGGAAGTAGCTTTGGAACTAGATACTGGGGAGAAGCTTGAAGAATTGTGCCGTGCATGCTAGAAGAAACCAAGAGTACTTTGAAGGGACTGCTGAAGACAGTTCTGGTAAGAGGTCAGGAAGAAAGGGAGAGAGCTGGAGAGAGAGTCCCCATCTTCCTAGAGAGTCCATAGACAATCATGAACAGGATGTTAGTAGAAATACAAATGTTAAAGCCCATTCTTTTAAGGTCTTGGGAAAAAAAAAGAACATGTTTTTGAACAATGGTGAGAAGGTGATCATTGTTAAAAAATGGGAAAAAAAAAAAACTTGACTGAATTGTATTGTGTTCTAGTGTTTTGTGAAGGGTAAAACTAGGAATCACCAAAATTGGATATTTAACTGCAGGGGATTTCTGAGCAAAATGTTAAAGGGGGAGCTTGGTTCTTTTTAAATGATTATCGTAAAATGTAAGAAAGAAAGAAATTTGTTATGCACAAATTAATCAACACTTAAAGGTTTGGAAAATTCTCAGTTGATTCATGTAGCAGAGAATAACCAGGTAATGGAGAAACTGTCCTTTGATAAGATCAGTGTCTGTGTGATTCACAGACCTAGAGTAACCTAATCAGTTACTCTAACAGAAACACTGCTGGTTTCACCTGAAGGAAATGTTGATGGAATGAAATGATGAAAATATTTTAGATTTCTTAGATCCCACAGGACAGGACCATGTATCTATTTGGCTGTGAATGCACACTGTTCTTCAAGACTAGGGGCGCATCATCCAGATGGCGATTCAGGGATCATCAAGACTCCCTCTGTGGTTCCAGGGATGAGGAGCTGGAAATGCCCCATTGCCTTGGTTTCAAAAGATAGGCAGCAGCTGTCTGGAGTATCATGGGGCAAAGAGTTGCCCAGCATAGCATGATGGAGGGGAGGGGGCATGATATTCACTTGTCATAAGGAGATGACTTGTTTATCCACCACTGCTGTTAATGATAATCCAAAACATTACCATACTTTTTACTGACAAGTTCAGGGAAAAGTTAACCTTCTTTTTTCTTAAATTTGCAAGTAAATATAATTAATGAAAGATGTATAAAAGAAACAAACACAAGAAAACTAAGGAACTTTGGAGAAATTCCATTTGATATATTGTTCTTGTCTGCTGTGCCACTCATAATATTGAACACTTATGTTTATTCTTACCCATTGTCCTTCAGGATATTTCAGAATATTGTTTATAAACATCTAAAAAAACCTTGCAATTAAAGTAATTTGCATAAAAGGGATTGGTCAACATTCCTTTATTTAAGCTTTACTATTTTATGTTTTTGTAGGGTATAAAGTGTGATTGAACTGAACATCAATTTGGTTGATCCTCATCATGAATCGTGCTTTTAGCAGAAAGAAAGGTAAGTGTACCCATTTATAGAACCTGGGAGTCAATTCAATATTATTGTGAAAATCAAGCAGAAATGTTAAGATATCACTTTTTCCAATTATCACATCATGTGACTCCAGAATGAAGTTAGAATAGAACAGAAACCTGCAAACATTGCTAATTAACCTTCTTTGGTTATCAGCCTAATCAAAGAGTGGAGTTGTTTAATATATTTAGTCCAGAAAACATGACAATATGTTCTTTGGAAGTTTTATTCTGTGGTGTGAAATTGCAAAAAATAATGATCTGACTTAAAAAGTTAGTCCTAACTTCACTTTTCATAGCTGTAATACTAAATTTCCTGAGCTTACATAGGTTATAGTGATTTAAATTAACTTACGTGTAGGTGTGTGTTTGCATGTACACTTCACTTTTTATTGAAATAGTATTAGGATTGATGATAAGTGAATTATAGCAATGAGAACAAAATAAATTTGTTATTAATTTTAAAGTAGAAATTTAAAACAAGTATGACTATATCATAATTATCAGTACAGGAATGAAAGAAACAGCTAGTTGCATGTTATTTCTTAAAGGGCAAGGAAACATGGCATTTGACAAAATATTTCATGATATATTTATAGGAAAGAGAAAAATTTGATAGTTTTATATAGTTCAGTAGAGTTAAAAAATGTATCTTGCCATTCTAGAAGGAGTTATTTGGTGGTGGGCACTGGGCTCTTTCCTGTTTAACATACTATAAATGACTTGGGAGAGAATACTTAAATAATGCTACTCAAGTTCTTAGTGGACTGAAAGTAGGAAGAGATAACAGATGTGGAAGGATTATAGGTATATGGGGGGGAAATGATGAGTTAGTTCATAATCTACACTATAAACTTAACAAGATACTGTTAATTGCCAAACATGGGTTCCAAAAATACAACACTTCTATACTTATTTCTATATTGTTATTATTTAGAAAATGCAGTTAATTGCTATGTGGGTAAAACATGGCTAAACTTCAATGTGTAGGTAAAATATGTAGGTAAAGCATGCAGAGGTAAAAAAGTCATGATTCCAGTTCATTTTCTAATGAATGAATAATGAACTGTCTTGAACCAGGACATAGATCATTCTGTTCTACTCCATGTCCTCAGGCAGTGTGTTCTTGCTTTAAAGGATTGACACATTGTAACATACCTGGTTGAGAAAGGCTAGGATGACTTCAATGATGATTCCAAGTGGAAGCATGGCTGAGAACCCATGGTATGGTCTTGCAATGTTTGAAGACCTTGTAATGTTTGAATGCTGTCATTGGGTTATGGAACAAAGTTTAATAAAGATTGGTGTAAATCATAATGTCATAGATTAAATGTAGGAAAAAAATTCCAATAAAATTTTGCCAAAATATAATGGAATTATTCAAAGTATTTTCTTTTTCTTTTCTGAAATGAAAGGTGTTCAAACATTTGGATATGGTTCAGACGATTAATGTATTCAGTAGAGATTAGGTAATGTGAAGATCTTTCAGGCACTTTTCAACCCTAGGAAACTAAGAATTTATTATTTTACTTATTTTTCAGAATAAGGGTAAGGCAAATGACATTTATTGTACTTTGTAGCTTGCTTATGATTTAAAACATATATCAAAAATAAATTCACATTTCTTTTTATTCCCTTTACCTAGTAAAAAAGTCTGGAAATAGTTCTCTGAAATATAGAATTATTTTTAATAAAGTAATAAAAAACCTTACATCACAACTCATCACTTTAAACATGCTATCATGTTTTTTAAAGATACTTCTAGATCTTCTCTCTTTTTTTTTTTTTTCTAATTTACTCTTCATCTGAAGGGAATTTGGAGTGATTTTTAGTTGAGAAATCCCAAGAGTTGGATAGTAAGATGAGTAAGCAGTGATTGTGTATTTGTCTTACTTGAAGACAGTAGGAGTACAACTATAAGGAAAATTATTGATGTAGAGAATAAAGAAGCAGAAGCACTTGTTATTTCCTGTTTAGCTTCATTTTCTTTAAATTTCTTTTGACTTCTCTTATTTTTCAAGTCTAATGATTAAATATCCTTATCAAAAAATTATTGATCAATATTTCACTCGAATTCAGTTGGAACTCGGTGCAGAAATTCTACCTTAAGTTCACCAGTCACTTCAAATGCTTTCATTTAATAAAGTTGTTAAAGAAAACTTCTTGGAGCCTGTGCTCCAATTTCAACCAATAGCACTATCAGTTGAATTTTAATTTGAGATGCAAAACTGGAATTTTATGAGAGAATTCATACCTCTTGACCATTGGGAACTGTAATTATAGCTCTAGAAAACATATAAGTCAAGTCATCTTTCCAATAACTAGTATCAACATATATTTCACTGTACTCTAAACAAAGAAAGATCATCTTCTATCATTAAAAACTTATCTTATTTCATATATCCAGTTTACTCAGTTATTACATGCAAACTTACTAAGTCATCTTGGCTCTCAGAAACCCAAGGAAAAGAGATTGTTATCTTAAACTTAAACATAATTTTCTTTTATTTTTATTAAATCTCCCAATTAGTAATTTGTCTGGTATTCTTTGAATTGACCAGGCATTTCACTCATTCTTTTTTCAAATGCTTTAATAGTTATTAGAATGGGTTTCCCAGGTGGCGCTAGTAGTTAAGAACCAGCCTGCCAAAGCATGAGACTTAAGAGACATAGCTTCAAACCCTGGGTCAGTGGGTTCGATCCCTCAGTTGGGAAGATCCCCTGGAGGAGAGCATGGCAACCCACTCCAGAATTCTTCCCTGGAGAATTCCATGGACAGAGAAGACTGGCAGGCTACAGTCCACAGGGTTGGAATCGGACACAGTTGAAGCAATTTAGCATGCTCACAGGCAGAAGTGCTCATAGGTTCTGAAAAAATCTGAATATACTAGAATTGCATCATTTTGGACTATTTTGAAGATCTCTGTAAAAATTATCTAACCTCATAATCATAGATTACATTTTAATGAATGTTTTATATCTTCTTTCTTTCCCTATGTTAGCTCACTTTTTGAATTTTTAAAATCCTATATTCTATTTATATCAAAAATAATTTAATTTAAAAAACAAAACATAGCACATGAATAAATGTGATTAAATAATTCAACTAGTTATACTTTGTGTTCTTTAACATATGAGTTGATATATTGATGAGTAGGTATAATTGTAGTAGAAAGCACTTGAAATTTCAATAATATTCAAATATAATTCGGTAATTTTCTTTTCATGAAAAATTGTATTCAGATATATCCATTCATCCATCAGCACTTAGTTTTAAATTTAATATATTCAAAATAGGTGCTTTAACTATGTTAAACTCTTATGATATGAGAACAGTGATGTTTCTTGCATCTTTCTAGATGAGCTCTAAATCTAAATACATTTTGAACACCAGATTCATTGGTCCAGTAGTCAAAGTGGTTTGACACCTGTCAAATATTTTGAAATGCTGACGTTTACTTTTATGTGAATGCTCACTATTAAGTTTGAGATTATATTTTATAATTTCAAGAAAAAGAACACATTCTAGAGTATCTATGTTCCTGTTTCTTCACCAATTCCCTGTATCTAATATCTTCTGTGGGTCCATAAAATGACGAGAGACCATCATCTATATTCTCTCTTCAAGGTCAGCCACATCTATCTAAGTTAGCGTATAGGTTTGTTCTGTTTTTTTTTTTTTTTCTTTTGTCAAAGTATAAATTACAATGACATTAACGACTCATTTTGGAAATCCTTCAGGTTTAATAAGTGCACTACCTATAGGAGAGGTATGAAATGAACACGCATTAAATCGTCTGCACTTGGTGTGTGGGTGTAGATCTTTTGTCATTGTAGCAACTGCAGCTTATCCAGTGGTAATTTAATATTGTGATTATTTCAGTCTGTCACCAGTAACAGTTGGATATACCTACCCTCTTTTTAGGTTACTGCAATAGGAGACTATAACAAAGGCAGTATCATCAGTTTTCAAATAATAGTGTGTTATAGGAAAAAACAATTATCTCTCTGCCTCAGGATAGGAATGAACCATCATATTCAAAGTTTAGTTAGACTTTACATCCTCCTGAACTATGTTTAGTGTCTTGGAAAAAGAGACATGAAAGTAATTGTATTAAGGGGTAAAAAAAGAAATTAGATATATTTTTAGGTTTCCTGAAGGCAAGTCTTTGGTATTTTTATTACTTTGATGTATACTATTGTGATTATTTATTTTAATATGCAAGTGCAAGACTATTTTCCACATCTAAGTATAAATTATTCTTGAATTAGTCATATCACTATTCAGTACCGATCATAAAATCTATTATTAAAATGAAAATTCATACATGAAATAGAAGTTTTATACATCAGTGTCAGTATATTAATACTGCTTTTTGAAGCCTAGGATATATTGCTTCTCAGGATATTTCACCCAAGTGCAGTTGTCACGTATCCACTTCATCAGTCAGAAATAGCCCTAAATTGCACCATGAGCATGGGATTTTATAGATCCCTCATGTTTTGTCTTCAAATTTTTTTTGAATATTGCATTGTAATCCATAAACATGTTTCATATATAATGCAGTATCCTTTAAATGGTTTAAAATCATTAAAATTCCAGAAATGTATGCCATTTTCTCTGTCTTTACATTCCCCCAGTTTGATAACATATTAATGGTATTGAACTTGCTTCTGTTACCATCCTTTTTAAATGTTCTTAATTGAATGTTAAAAATGCTTTGTTAGTGACCTGATTTTTATTTTAGTGTGTACTTATGTAATATTTTTCATGGTAAAAATATGTCTTTAATTTTATTCTATTTATAGTACTGATTCTAAATTTTTGAATTCCCATGAGGAGTAAAATACTCACAAAAATCCACTTAAGAAGACATAATATATTTGAAGATTGAGAAGTTTTACTACAGACAATTGCAGTTTGAAAAAAAAAAAATTTGATTTGTGTAAACATTAACATGTTTTGCTTTTTTCCTGCTTATATGTTCCACAAAATGTTTTGGAAGATATGTGGAATATATAAATTAAATTCAAAAATTGAATGAAAAAATTATTTTCTATTATTGTTGATAACGTATAATACAAATTACTTTCAATATCTTCTATTCTTTTAGTTACTTTTATTTCTATTATTCTACTATGCTCAATCGCCCAGTTGTGTTCAACTCTTTGTAACCCATTGATAATACCCTGCCAGTCTCCTCTATCCATGGAATTTTTCAAACAAGAATACTAGAGTGGTTGTCAGTTCCTCCTTCACGGGGATCTTCCCCCTCCAGGGATCAAACTTGTGTCTCCTGCATTGGCAAGGTGGATTCTTTACTGCTGTGCCACCTAGGAAGCTTCATTATTCTACTATATTAATTTGAATCGTGTAATAATTTCAAATTACTGAATTTAAGATTATTTATATCTGAAACAACTGAGAGTTGACACTCAGTCGATGTTTCTCTAAATCGAGACTAAAAAACTATCCTAATATTAATGTTTAAGTGAATTTAGTAGATTGATTTATTTCAGTTTTGTATAAATGTAGTTGTTAGTCTAATGTTAAAATGTCCCCTTACAAATTGTCAATTCTTGATACTAAAGAATAATAGTCATGAGTAAAGAGCAGGTTACTATTTATTGAAAAAGTAATTACCAAAAACAACCTATAATTCATGAGACTATCAAGTGAAAGAAGAAAAACATAGTTATTCACATGATTGATATAATTACTCATAGCCCAACTGATTTTTAAAAATATATTCTTTAAAAAATTCAGAATTGTCTTATTATTTGAAAACTTATAAAAGAAAAAGATTTTTAACTCAAGGAGAGAATCTTATAATTACTTTGTGGTTATATTGTTCTTATATCTGACTAGCTATTCTTTCTCACTTTAGCAAAACTGTCTTAGAATTAGGAGTGCTCCCACCCATATCAGACTCTTTATAAATGCTAATGCATGAATATGACACCCTTAGAACCTGTGTTTTAATTTAACATTGTGTATTCTTCATTGCAGACAAAACATGGATGCATACTCCCGAAGCTTTATCAAAACATTACATTCCCTATAATGCAAAGGTAAAATAGTTCTATGGTATTATTGAATCTTATTTTGCTATAGTATTATTGCTAGTTTATGATTGATCTTAGAAAGATTGTTTATGCTTTGATATTTCTTAGTAGATAATCCCTGAAAAATCTTTGCATAAATAAATTTGGTAGCATATAATAAGGGAAGTTGTTTTACTTCCTAAATAAGTAGTCTTTTTATAATTTCTGTTTAAGTCACAAGTGTATTTTCTTCAAATGACTTTGGCTGTTGTTAAAATAATTTGCAGTATCATGGCCTATAAGAAACAAAATAACAAACCAGTTAGTTTCCTTTAAAAGTACTTAATGTTTCATTACACAGACAAATATAAAACTAGTCTGGAAATGAGCTTCAGTTTTAATGAATGCAATTATAACACACAAAAAAGGGAGACAAACAGCGCTTAAATTATTAAGAAAACAGAGGAAAAGTGCATATTTTGTATGAATCTTTTGTTCAAGTCCTGCATTTAAATAGATAAATAGAAATAATCCATACTCCATGCCTTAAAAGATTTGATTCACTGCTGTTATTGGAAGACTGTCCAAATGAATGAATGCCATTTACAGAAGGGTCTTTAAAGAAAGATGTTATTTTATAATTAATGAACACTAAACATAGAGTAGATTTCAGAGAAGTCTGTTTAAATTTGGAAGAGACAGAAGTGAATTTTAAAGAGTTGTATTTGGGAATAAGAGAGTGGGCCAGACTTAAGCAACTTCAGAAATGGCAGGGGAGGAAATAGAAAATGGTAAAATTATTTTTATAAACAGTGAACAGTGGATTAGTGGTATATAAAGATATTAGTTATGAAGAACTATTTCAGGAAAATTTTTCTAAAAAAATTACTGAATGGAGAGCTCTACGGGAAACCTCTAAAGCACTGATCTGAGTCTGAATCAGCAGGAAGCAGCATTTAAAAGGCCATCTAGAATAAATTCTTCTAGAGGGTTGCTCAGCAGTGAGCTTTCTAGCATGCAGCAACTATATGTTTTCTGCCTGACTGTGCAGCAAAGAAAAATGCTCAAAAATGCTTTCTCTGTAAAATTAACATACTGGAAATCACTGCGATGCTCATGAATTCCCCTGTAAAGTTAACATGAGGATTGATTGCCATGAATTAGCATGAAAAGTTTACTTAACAGCTTAAAAAAAAAAAAAAAAGAACAAGTTAATATTACCCATCTCTTCCACAGATATTCCTCATGTTAGCTATTGCTACACTGCATGAAATCCTCATAGAAAAAAAATTTAATGTAGAAAACTACTATAACTTTAAAGCCCATGCTCAATTTTTTTTTTCTGTTATCAATCATAATAGAATTATATCCTTCATGTGAAAGCACCAGACATTATTCACTTTTATAAACAATTGAAGTACCTCATTTTAAAAACTAGTTTATAAAGGATTGGAAAAATTTCACTGTAATTAGAGCTATCATTAACTCTTTGCATTGCGACAATGGCAATCCGCCTGTCTACATGGCTAAGTTGCCTGTGCTGATTCACGGGCCCGTAACAATGGTAAGACATCCACACGAAGCAGAGGGGCAGCAACGTCGTCCACATGGGGGTCAGTCAAATGTGGAAGAGCAGGTTGCTTCCATTCCTTCTCATGTGGTCTCCTGAGTGAGACCATGTGGACCAAGCAGCATTAAAAGTATTTGAAGAACATTATTTTTTTCTGAATTTCCTTCTCTGTGGAACTTTAAAGATTGATTATTTACTAGTTGTTTTTGAAAATGTTTTCTGTCTCTTCTTAGAGTAGATGTCACTTGCAAAGCAAATCTATGTCCATAGGAAATACTTTGGGGCAACAGAAGTAAAAAACAGAATCTATAACCAGATTGCCTTCATTTAATCTCGACTCCAACACTAACTAGCTGTGTAGTTTGGGGCAAATTATTAACTTACTATGTCTATGGTTGTTAATTGGTAAATAGGGATAAGAGTAATTTCTCAATTAGAATTGTTATAGATAGAAAGGTGTTATATGAAGTCTTAAAACAGTATCTGGAATAAAATAACTACTACTTGTAAATGGTAGCAATCATTAATTTATCTTTTTTAATGTTTCACTGGCCTTACCAAAGTGCCTGTCTCACTCTAGTTGGTCAGTAGGTGTATATTTTATAAATTGATGCATAATAACGTATCCAAGATAATTACAAAATTGTTATATTTCATTGAGTCTCAAAATATGCCAGGCACTGTTCTGGTGTATTTTTACATGATTTATTATTAATATAATGATTATTAATGTTATCATCACTTTACAAAAGAGAAAACTAAGGATTAAAATTTAAATATTATGACTTGTCACAGGGCTTCTCAGGGGGCTCAGTTGTAAAGAATCCACCTGCTAAGGCAGGAGACACAGGTTTGATAACTGGGTCAGGAAGATCCCTTGGAGAAGGAAATGGCAACCCGGCCTGGCGGGCTACAGTCCATGTTGTCTCAAAAGGGTCAGACATGACTCAGAGACTAAATAACAACAAAAACAACAGGATTATCACAAACCTAGTAAGACAGAGCCAGGCTTAAAAAAACTGAAGTCAATATAACTTCAAAGATTTGCTTCTCTTTCTGTATGTCATCAGTCAATTCAGTCTCTCAGTCTTTGTGACCCCATGGACTGCAGCACGCCAGGCTTCCCTGTCCATCACCAACTCCCAGAGCTTGCTCAAACTCATGTCCATTAGGTGGGTGATGCCATCCAACCATCTCATCCTCTGTCATCCCCTTCTCCTCCTGCCTTCAATCTTGCCCAGCATCAGGGTATTTTCCAGTGAGTCAGTTTTTCACATCAAGTGGGCAGAGTATTGGAGCTTCAGCTTCAGCATCAGTCCTTCCAATGAATATTCAGGATTAATACCTTTAGGATTGACTAGTTTGATCTCCTTGCTGTCTAAAGGACTCTTAAGAGTCCTCTTCAACACCATAGTTCAAAAGCATCATTCTTCCATGTTCAGCTTTCTTTATAATCCAACTCTCACATCCATACATGACTCTTGGAAAAACCATAGCTTTGACTAGACCTTTGTCAGCAAAGTAATGCCTCTGCTTTTTAATATGCTGTCTAGGTTGGTCATAGCTTTTCTTCCAAGGAGAAAGCGTCTTTTAATTTCCTGGTGGCTGCAATCACCATCTGCAGTGATTTTGGAGCCCAAGAAAATAAAGGCTGTCACTGTTTCCATTGTTTCCCCATCTATTTCCCATGAAGTGATGGGACCAGATGCCATGATCTTAGTTTTTTGGA
This sequence comes from Bos mutus, assembly GCF_027580195.1. Lineage (NCBI taxonomy): Eukaryota > Metazoa > Chordata > Mammalia > Artiodactyla > Bovidae > Bos > Bos mutus. Next base: position 128,171,980 of record NC_091618.1, read on the forward strand.
TGTTGAGTTTTAGGCCAGCTTTTTCACTCTCCTCTTTCACTTTCATCGAGAGGCTCTTTAGTTCTTCTTCACTTTCTGCCCTAAAGACGGTGTTATCTGTATCTGAGGTTACTGGTATTTCTCCCAGGAATCTTGATTCCGTCTTGTGCTTCATACAGTCTGGTATTTCACATGATGTACTCTGCATATAAGTTAAATAAGCAGGGTGACAATACACAGCCTTGACGTACTCCTTCCCTGATTTGGAACCAGTCTGTTGTTCCATGTCCGGTTCTTACTGCTGTTTCTTGACCTGCATACAGATTTCTCAGGATGCAGGTAAGGTGGTCTAGTATTCCCATCTCTTTAAAAATTTTCCACAGTTTGTTGTGATCCACACAGTCAAAGTCTTTGGCATAGTCAGTGAAGCAGAAGTAGATGTATTTATGGAACTCTCTTGCTTTTTCTATGAATCAATGGATGTTGGCAATTTGATCTCTGTTTCCACTGCCTTTTCCAGATCCAGATTGAACATCTGGAAGCTCTCAGTTCATGTAATGTTGAAGTCTCACTTGAAGAATTTTGAGCATTAATTTTGAACATTAATTTGCTAGAGTGTGAGATGAGTGCAATTGTGAGGTAGTTTGAGCATTCTTTGGCATTGCCTTTCTTTGGGGTTGGAATGTATCCATAACACTTCATTATTCATTAGTTCATTAAATGACTGGTATGTATAAGGTACTATTGCTAAAACTTGACTGCATGTTGGTGAAGTTTGAGAGCTATATTACATAGCTGATATATTCTTATAGAGCTTAATGTCATAGGGAAATATCTTTTTAAAAAACTCACATAAAAGGCAATCTTGTTCTTTCCCATTCAAGTCACACTTAATAGAATGCTATGGAGATTCATAGATTGGTAGTCATTCCTATTTTATGTAAGGAGGAGTGAGGTAGGGTTTCCAAGGGTCAAAAGAAGGGTGGATGACCATTTCAAGCTGAGACATCTGGAAGAGGATGAGCTCTGTCAAGATGGCCTACAGCCATCAAAATGACAAGAGTTGTGCTGGACATAAAATACTAATGTGGTAAAGTACTTTGTCAGCCAAGGTTCCATCTAAAACACAGAACTAGTAGAATGTACCACCACCGCCCCCCGACACACACACACACCCCCCCCACCACCACACACACATATAAACACATTTATTTCAAGATATGGGTTACACAACTGGGGACGGGATTCTGGCCAGCCAGGCATCTGCAATCCGTAATGAAGACCCTAAGAAAGCACAGGCTGAAAACTGCTGGGCGGGAACTGGAGCCTACCACAGGTAGAATTTCTTTCTCCAGGAACATAGCAGGATGGTTAGGCTCTGTTAAGACCTTTAAATTGGTTCCATCAAGCCCAACCAGTTTATCCAGAGTAAGTTCCTTTACATGAAGTCAATGATTATAGATGTTATTCATATCTACAAAATAAAGAAAGTGAGAGTTGCTCAGTTGTCTCTGACTCTTTGTGACCCCACAGACTTGGAGTCCTTGGAGTTCTCCAGGCCAGAAGTGGAGTGGGTAGCCATTCCCTTCCCCAGGGCATCTTCCCAACCCAGGGATTGAACCCAGGTCTCCCACATTGCAGGCAGGTTCTTTACAAGATGAGCTGCCAGAGAAGCCTGATCTACAAAATAACTTGATGGCAACTCCTAGACTAGTATTTTATTGAATAACTGGATAGTATAACCTGGTGAAGTTAATGCATAACCCTGACCATCAGAAGTACTAATGATGGACAAGGCCTTACAGATGAGTTGAGAAGGCTTTCAATAGCAGGAGAAGCAGTTTGTATAGTGAACTAATCAAATAGGAGTTTAGGAATATAAATCTACGGGGATCTGAAAGTTTATTTGGATCAAGAGAGAAAGGATGACATTAACTTCTTACAAAGTTATTTTAATGGTACAAGGAAATATTTCCAATTTTATATAGAGTAGTAGATAAGCATATAGTGGAAAATAAAGATGTGCTAAATATTCCTGGGAGAGAATTGATGCAACCAAGGAATAATTTGTTTATGGGGAAGAAAAAAATATATATCTTCATTCTGTCTGAGAGAATGATTGTATCGCTAAATGGTTCCTATCACTTCATTTTTGGCAGCCACTGGTTACAAATTAATCTGATAAATTTAGCAGAGCTGTTTAAGAATTACAATTCTTACTGGGGAAATATGTAGTAACATTTAAATGTTTTAAGTTTGAAAGTAATAGTTTTCTACGTTTATATTATAATTCTCTTAGTTTCTTTTTTAGGAATGTATTTTAGTTCCACCTTATTTCATTTTTATCTAATATTGTATATCAAATACTCGTTTAATATTCATAGTATACCTATTTCAGATCATATATAGATATAAAATATAGTAGTTGGCTTCAAAAGTTTTTTTGTTTTAATGTAGCATTCATTAGTCTTCTTTTCTTTGTTTTTGTTGTTGTTTTTATGAGCAGTGACAGCATTAATACTAATCATTGGGAATTCTACATATTTCCTATGTACCCTGTAGTGATATTTCTCAAATTGAACATTATGTTCTGTGAAAAAAATTCGGTCATAAAATCAATGCAGTGGGTCATGTAGGTATGCAATTAAAGATGAAATAGGATAAAACAGAGAGAGAAAAAAAGAAAGTTTCAGAATGCAAAGGTAAACATCAATTTACTCAGGAAAATCATGGTTCATAATCTTATTGAGAGCTTGAAAGCCACTGCCTTTAAACAGTAACCTACCTATCAGTTCAGTTCAGTTCAGTCGCTCAGTCATGTCTGACTCTTTGCGACCCCATGAATCACAGCACGCCAGGCCTCCCTGTCCATCACCAACTCCCGGAGTTCACTCAAACTCATGTCCATCGAGTTGGTGATGCCATCCAGCTATCTCATCTTCTGTCATCCCCTTCTCCTCCTGCCCCCAATCCCTCCCAGCATCAGGGTCTTTTCCAATGAGTCAACTCTTCGCGTGAGGTGGCCAAAGTATTGGAGTTTCAGCTTTAGCATCAGTCCTTCAAAAGAACACCCAGGACTGATTTCCTTTAGAATGGACTGGTTGGATCTCCTTGCAGTCCAAGGGACTCTCAAGAGTCTTCAACACCACAGTTCAAAAGCATCAATTCTTCGGCGCTCAGCTTTCTTCACAGTCCAACTCTCACATCCATACATGACCACTGGGAAAACCATAGCCTTGACTAGACGGACCTTTGTTGGCAAAGTAATGTCTCTGCTTTTGAATATGCTGTCTAGGTTGGTCATAACTTTCCTTCCAAGGAGTAAGCGTCTTTTAATTTCATGGCTGCAGTCACCATCTGCAGTGATTTTGGAGCGCAAAAAAATAAAGTCTGACACTGTTTCCACTGTTTCCCCATCTATTTCCCATGAAGTGATGGGACCAGATGCCATGATCTTCGTTTTCTGAATGTTGAGCTTTAAGCCAACTTTTTCACTCTCTTCTTTCACTTTCATCAAGAGCCTTTTTAGTTCCTCTTCACTTTCTGCCATAAGGGTTGTGTCATCTGCCTATCTGAGGTTGCTGATATTTCTCCCAGCAATCTTGATTCCAGCTTGTGCTTCTTCCAGTCCAGCATTTCTCATGATGTACTCTGCATATAAGTTAAATAAGCAGGGTGACAATATACAGCCTTGACGTACTCCTTTTCCCACTTGGAACCAATCTGTTGTTCCATGTCCCATTCTAACTCTTGCTTCCTGACCTGCATATAGGTTTCTCAAGAGGCAGATCAGGTGGTCTGGTATTCCCAGCTCTTTCAGAATTTTCCACAGTTTATTGGGATCCACACAGTGAAAGGCTTTGGTAGAGTCAATAAAGCAGAAATAGATGTTTTTCTGGAACTCTCTTGCTTTTTCCATGATCCAGCGGATGTTGGCAGTTTGATCTCTGGTTCCTCTGCCTTTTCTAAAACCAGCTTGAACACCTGCCTATAAGTAGTACTAAAGACTTTACCAGCTTTAACTATAAATTTTGAAATAATAATGAGGAGGGGGAGTTTCTTAACAGAACAATTAATTTTTAATAGAAGAGATGCTTTTTTTAAAAGTTTAACCACATGTCCTCATTGAATATGATGTCTTAACGTGATTTCTGAAATGCACATACTAACATGGTAGGAATAATAGAAACATATGGTAAAGTGTAAATATAGATTCATTTGTGCATATGTACTTATTCATTTGAATTGAACTCCTAATTTATTCCAGATTCTGACTGAGACAATAGGAATTGATAAGTGAACCAAATAGATAAGATCCTGGCTTCCTGGGATTCACATATAATAAGCAAAATAATAAGACTTCTTTAAGAGACAGCTAATAAGGAAACAATGTGTATATTTTATTGATGCAGTGTTAGTGTTATTTATTCAGCATACTACATATTATGTAGGAAATACTTATTCATATAAATAATGTAGTATTAACACAGTATTTTATTTATTAATACAGTATGCCAGGCTGTAGTTATTACTATGTAGAAAAGTAAAGCAAAATGTTGAGGGTTGGGAGAAGTGGGAAAGAGGGTACTGTGTTACATGAAGTGGTCAGGGAAGGTCTCCGAAGAGGGCAGAAGCCTAACGGAAGTGAGGGAGTGAGGCCTGTGGCTGCATTTGCAGGTCAGCTGCCACGGGCTAGGTAGGACCATATTTGCTTAGCCAAGGACTAGCCAGGCCCCAGATGGTAGAACTCAGCGGATTATAGAGAAGTAACAGTAAATACATGTGGAGTAGAGCAGGAAAGTCAGAGTATGTCCTATAGTTCTTGAGGGCTCAGACCATGCTACCCACAAATATGCCACTTAATTCGTTTAAATAAAAGTTACTTAAAAAATCACAACACAGGAGGGACACCCTAACCCTCCTTTCTGTCTCCCTGAAAGCACTGAATAAATCTCTGGTGTTAAAGGTAGGTCCTGCCTGCTTGCATCTGAAGGTGGAAGGGCACCCATATTACCAGAAATAGGGGACTTAGAGGAGGAGCCTATATACACCAGCCTCGTTACTGCTTTAATACCACAAGCCCAACTTCTGTTTAGATTCTTTACTAACTGAACACTCCAAACCCAAGTTTCTTTGTCCTGTTAGTAGCTCACAAATTTATTGTTTCTTTATCTAAAAAATATGAAAGTATAAAAGCTGCCTGCTGTGGACACTTTTTAAGTCTGGTCCTATTTTTGAGACCTCATTGTACATGAATTAAAATATGTTTCCTTTCTCCTATTAATCTGTCTTGTATTAATTCTATTATTAGTCCAGCAACAAGAATTCAAGAAAGGTAGAGGGGGGAAATTTCCACCTCTCCAGCGTTGGTCACTGTAAAATTTGAGAAACACTCAATTTAGAGAGTTTTGAGAGAAAGAGTGACAAGAAGTGAAAGAAGCTTTGAACAGAAATTAGCTGTAAGAGGCAGGGGTGAACACACATCAGGAGTCCAGTGGAGAGGTCCACTCAAGGAAAGTGACTGTGGCTTGATGCTGGGTAGGAGCTGAAGGAGAAGAGTAGTGGGCATCTGAGTATATTTTGAAGGCAAAGCTGATAAGCTTTATAGGTGGATAATGGATTAGCTTTCTATTGCTGTTATAATTGGAGAAGGCAATGGCACCCCACTCCAGTACTCTTGCCTGGAAAATCCCATGGACGGAGGAGCCTGGAAGGCTGCAGTCCATGGGGTCACTGAGAGTCGGACACGACTGAGCGACTTCACTTTCACTTTTCACTTTCATGCATTGGAGAAGGAAATGGCAACCCACTCCAGTGTTCTTGCCTGGAGAATCCCAGGGATGGGGGAGCCTGGTGGGCTGCCGTCTATGGGGTCGCACAGAGTCAGACATGATTGAAGTGACTTAGCAGCAGCAGCTGTTATAATTAGAACATTTAAGTGTAAATTTAGAGGTAATTTTTGACCACCCTTAAGGAAGACTATGAGACTTGCCTGGTGGCTAAGACAGTAAGGAATATACCTGCAATTCAGGAAACCCAGGTTTGATCCCTGAGTCAGGAAGATCTCCTGGAGAAGAGAATGCCTACCCATTCCAGTTATTCTTGTCTGGAGAATTCCATGAACAGAGGAGCCTGGCGGACTTAAGTCCATGGCTACAGTCCATGGGGACACAAAGGAAGACTGTAGTTTTCCATTCCTCCCATCTTTTGGTGAGACTGCTAAACTGTCCTTTCTATAAAAACATGAAATATTGGGAAACTTTTAATGAACTTATTATTCTGTTGGTGTGAGATAGTCATTTCTCACATGAAGAATTGTGATATCGTTCACGAAAAACATTTATTTTTTAAATACTTTATTCTAAAATATATAACTCTCTCCAAAAAGGATGATGTATTTCTCTTTTTATGAAATACCTAGCTCTGTCAAAGAATATAAGAATGTGGTTCTAGAGAGATTATACTACTTTGCACCATATGGCAGTAAAGAGTCAGCATTCCTTGATTATCTGCTTACTGTGTTCCAAGTTCTGAAAGTGAATCAATCCAAAGCAAACAGAAACATGGATCTTGACCTTAAAACATCATGACTTCCTTGGAGAGAGAGAGCATGAAACAAAAGGTTTGGAAGAAAACTAAATAAACGATGACCAACAAGTAAAACACTAAGGTCATAGAGAGGTTTTAAAAAGAAAGACTGTCACATTTCATTGATTTCTAGAGCTATCATGATTTCATATATGAAGCACACATTATTTGCCTCTTGGTGTGTTTGACAAGAGAGAAGACTCAGCTGAACTGTGACCCTCTAGATCTTCCTCACTTAGTGAGTTGTGTAGTTTCTAACCAGGCTTTTTCAATCTTCACAGCCTGATCTCCCTCAGCATTTATAGCCTCTAAGCTCTTGGTTGGCATAAAAACAAAAACAACAACAACAAAATGAGAAAGAAAACAACAAAGAACAAAAAACAGATGAAATCTCAGATATGACAGTGGTTACAACCTGTGTATACTAACGATGAGTTAGTTGAAAGCCATATCTTAAGCCACTTAAGTTTGAAACTTCTAGCTAAATGTATGCAATAGTCATTGATATGGGGAAATTAAAATCCAGATTTGTGGTATTGGTATGCTCAGTTGCAGCCCAGTAACTCCATTAATGCTATCAATTTAATAGACACATAGTAGCTGCAGTGATTGGAACAGCCACTTCTCAGACTTTTTTGTTGTTCAGTAGCTAAACCATGTCTGAAGCTTTGTAACCCCATGGACTGCAGCATGCCAGGCTTCCCTGTCTTTCACCATTTCCAGAGTTTGCTCAAACTCATGTCCACTGGGTCAGTGATGCCATCCAACCATCTCATCCTCTGTTGCCCCCCTGTCCTCCTGTCCTCCATCTTTCCCAGCATCAGGGTATTTTCCAATGACTCAGCTCTTTGCATCAGGTGGCAAAGTATTGAAGCTTCAGCTTCAGCATCAGTCCTTCCAATAAATATTCAAGGTTGATTGACTTTAGGATTGACTGCTTTGATCACCTTGCTGTCCAAGGGACTCTCAAGAGTCTTCTCCAACACCACAGTTCAAAAGCCATCAATTCTTTGGTTCTCAGCCTTTTTTATGGTCCAACTCTCACATCCATATATGATGATTGTAGAAACCATAGCTTTAACTATTTGGGCTTTTCTGGATAAGTTATCTCTCTGCTTTTTAATATGCTGTCTAATTTTGTCATAGCTTTTCCTTCAAGAAGCAAGAATCTATTAATTTCATGGCTGCAGTCACCATTTGCAGTGATTTTGGACCCAAGAAAATAAAGTTTGTCACTATTTCCATTTTTCCCATCTACAATGCTAAGATATGTTCAAACTACCTCACAATTGCACTCATCTCACACGCTAGCAAAGCAATGGTCAAAATTCTCCAAGTCAGGCTTCAATAGTACGTAAACCATGAACTTCCAAATGTGCAAGCTAGATTTAGAAAAGGCAGAGGAACCAAATATCAAAGTGCCAAAATCCACTGGATCATCACAAAAGAGAGTTCCAGAAAGACATCTATTTCTGCTTTTATTGGCTATGCCAAAGCCTTCGACTGTGTGGATCACAATAAACTGTGAAAAATTCTTAAAGAGATGGAAATAGCAGACCACACGACCTGCTTGCTGAAAAATCTGTATGAAGGTCAAGAAGCAACAGTTAGAACTGGACATGGAACAACAGACTGGTTCCAAATTGGGAAAGGAGTACATCAAGGCTGTATATTGTCACCCTCCTTATTTAACTTATATGCAGAGTACATCATGTGAAATGCTGGACTGGATGAATGAATCAAGATTCCTGGGAGCAATATCAATCACCTCAGATATGCAGATGACACCACCCTTATGGCAGAAGTGAAGAGGAACTAAAAAGCCTCTTGATGAAAGTGAAAGAGGAGAGTGGAAAAGTTGGCTTAAAACTCAACATTCAGAAAATGAAAATCATGGCATTTCGTCCCATCACTTCATGGCAGATATATGGGAAAACAATGGAAACAGTGACAGACTTTATTATTTGGGGCTCCAAAATCCCTGCAGATGGTGACTGCAGCCATGACATTAAAAGACCCTTATTCCTTGGAAGAATAGTTGTGACCAACCTAGACAGCATATTAAAAAGCAGAGACATTACTTTGCCAACAAACAACCGTCTACTCAAAGCTATGGTTGTTCCAGTAGTTGTGTGTGGATGTGAAGTTGGACTATAAAGAAAGCTGAGCACCAAAGAATTGATGCTTTTGATCTGTGGTGTTGGAGAAGACTCTTGAGAGTACTTGGACAGCAAGGAGATTCAACCAGTCCATCCTAAAGGAAATGAGTCCTGAATATTCATTGGAAGGACTGATGTTTAAGCTGAAACTCCAATACTTTGGCCACCTGATGTGAAGAACTGATTTATTTGCAAAGACCCTGATGCTGGGAATGATTGAAGCCGGGAGGAGAAGTGGATGACAGAGGATGAGATGGTTGGATGGCATCACCAACTTGATGGACATGAGTTTGAGTAAACTCCAAGAGTTGGTGATGGACAGGGAAGCTTGGCGTACTGCAGTCCATGTGGTTTCAGGGTCACACACAGTTGAGAAACTGAACTGAACTGATTTGCCATGAGTGATTGGGACCGGATGCTATGATCTTAGTTTTTTGAATGTTGAGTTTTAAGCCAGCTTTTTCACTCTCCTTTTTTCACCTTCATCAAAAGTCTCTTTAGTTCCTCTTCACTTTTTACCATTGGGTGGTATCATCTGCATATCTGAAGTTGTTGATATTTCTCCGTGCAATCTTGATTCCAGCTTGTGCTTTATCCAGCCCGGCATTTCACATGATGTACTGTGCATATAAGTTAAATAAGGAGAGTGACAACGTACAAGCCTTGATATACTCCTTTCCCAATTTGGAACCAGTCCAATATTCCATATTTGGTTCTAACTGTTGCTTCTTGACCTGCATACAATTTTCTTATGAGACAGACTAGATGGTCTAGTATTCCTGTGTCTTCATAATTTTCCACAGTTTATTGTTATCCAGACAGTCAAAGGCCTCAGTGTAGTCAGTGAAGTAGAGCAGATGTTTTTCTGGAACTCTCTTGCTTTTTCTATGATTCAATGGATATTGACAACTTGATCTCTGGTTCCTCTGCCTTTTCTAAACCCAACTTGTACATCTGGAAGTTCTCAGTTCATGTACTGTTGAAGCCTAGATTGAAAGATTTTGAGCATTACCTTGTTACCATGTGAAATGAGTGCAGTTGCGTAATAGTTTGAACATTCTTTGGCATTGCCCTTCTTTGGGATTAGAATGAAAACTGACCTTTTCCAGTCCTGTGGCTTTTGCTGTTTTCAAATTTGCTGGCATATTGAGTGCAGCACTTTCACAACATCATCTCTTAGGATTTGAAATAGCTCAGGTGGAATTCCATCACTTCCACTAGCTTTGTTTGTAGTAATGCTTCCTAAAGTCCACTTGACTTCACACTCCAGTCAAACTATCTGGGTTCAAATTTCAGCCCCCACCCCCAGCTCTTATCTGAATTATGTAACTTTTCTGTCCCTCAGTATTCCCATGGACAGGGAAGCCTGGTGGGCTGCAGTCCATGGGGTCGCTAAGAGTCGGACAGGACTGAGCGACTTCACTTTCACTTTTCACTTTCATGCATTGGAGAAGGAAATGGCAACCCACTCCAGTGTTCTTGCCTGGAGAATCCCATGGATGAGGGAGCCTGGTAGGCTGCTGTCTATGGGGTCACACAGAGTTGGACACGACTGACGCAACTTAGCAGCAGCAGCATTCTCATTTATAAAATGAAGTTAATAATTGTGCCTACCTCATTGAATTATGAGGTTTAAGTGAGTTAATATAAAAACCCCTTTGGTCTGTGTCTTAGGTATCAAGAGTTTATTAATAGTTTTATTATAAGAAGTGTTCTGTCAACTCTGGAATTGGACTGGCTGTTATTATCTCTTGAGAATAAATTAGCCTTTGCACTATTATCTGAAAAACAGCCAAGTTCTTAGAATACATCTCTAAGCATGTATTCTGAGAGATGAGACTACATCTCCAAGTCCTTAGACTATATCATCTAATACAGATATCATCTCCTTTTTTACAAAATAATTGCATCAGAAACAGTGAGAGCAGCCAGGGTATGTATAGTGGCTAACCTGAAAATTTCAACTGGGGAAGGAATGGCTGGCTATTCCTGCAAGCATAGCAAGACACTCAGTGCTGCTGACATTGTAGGTTAATATACAAGAGATGGCTTTGATTGTTAAAGAAAATTACCATTGTAATCACACTTTCCTATTTTTCTGAGTTTTCAACAACTCCATTCTGAAACAGGATGTTAATGGGAGGATCATCTGGGTTTTAAATCAAATACAGAAGTATAAGGAAGTCCACATCAACCTTTTAAAACTGTTACACAGTTTTATAAGTAAGATGTTAATGAAGACAGAATCTTAAAACATTATGTAGTCTAATGAATCATGGTAAAAGAAGGTTTTTAATATAAACTTAATCATTTTACTAATGCTTCTCAAATTATTTTTAGTGAATATATGATAAATAGCCCTTCAATGAAGTGTTAATATTGGTTTTTGACTTAGAAGAACATTTGAATCTGAAAAATAAATGGTATTTATAGCAAAGTCAAAACATAAATAAATAAATAAAAGGCGCTCCCTGGTGGTCTGTGGTAAAGAATCCACCTACCAATGCAGGGGACATGGATTGCAGTCCATGGGGTCTCTAGGAAGCAGCTGGGAAGACTCCACATGCCATGGACCCACTAAGCCCGTGTGCCACAACTTCTGGAGCCACTGAGCCTCAGCTACTGAGCCTGCACTAGAGGCCATGCTCTGCAGCAGGAGAGGCCACTGCAGTGAGAAACCTGCGTGCTGCAACTGGAGTAGCCCCTGCTCACTGCAAGAAAGCCCTCACCCAGCAACAAAGACCCAGCATAGCCAAAAATAGAAATAAATACTTATTTTAAAAGGAAGTCAGGAAATAAAAATATTCACATTGAACCCTGTGGAATCATTAAAAGTTGGGCAAAAGATACGTCTTTGTAATCAATGAGATGAATTGCTAAAACATTCAAAATAGTTTAAAATTCCAAATTTAGCAGATTCTTTACAGCAGCTTTGTAATAGGCAGAATCATTAGCATTCTCCAGTTTTGCTGGTTGTAGATATCAGGGAGGATGTAAAAAACATGAAGAACTCAATTGCATTCTATGTAATCCATTTTATTTGTTCAAAAATAAGTTTTTAGTTAGTCTCAAAACCACTTCAAAAAATCAGTTTTAAGTAATACCTTTAAGTAAATTGTCCTAGATTTTAGAACAAGTTCTCATTAATGCTAATATACACAACTTATATTCATTCCAAACATTTTAAAATCTGTTGAATGAGCATATAAATTAACTGTCCTTTCATTAAAAATTATATTTGTTGGTAATAATCCTGCATCTGTAACCATTTGGAAATGTCCTTTTATGTGCCACATCTTCACTGACAGATACTTAAAAGAAACATAAAAAGCTGTATAATTTTTCCATTGCCTTCTTTAGAGTGGGAAGATATTTTTCCCACATGAAAAATGGGAAGCATTTTTCGTGTTAAACAATGTAAGGACAAATAAGAAGAATATAGTAAAAGCAGGAAGTTTGTTGAATTAAGACTTTACGGTTGGTATTTGCTTATAAAATACAGGGATAGATGGGAAAAAAAAGTTGACAGTAAACACTAAACATTCATAACTTCTCAATTCTTGAGATGAATTTATAAAATGAATTTTTGAAAATCATAGGCCTATTTTAACCCCCCCCCTAAGTTTTCCAAGGTAATTGAAATATTTCTTTCTAATTTTATTTATTTATTATTGTCATATTTTATTGAGACATAATTGACATAAAGCATTATTTTAGTTTCAAGTGTACAACATAAAGATTTGATATTTGTATATATTGTGAAATGATCACCACAGTAACTAAACTGAACTGAAACATTTGCTCAGTCATGTCCGACTCTTTGTGACCCATGGACTATAGCCCACCAGGCTCCTCTGTCCATGGAATTCTCAAAGAAAGAATACTGGCATATCCTCCAGGAGTTCTTCCAACCCTGGGCATTTAATAGTTATTAAACATGATGTTGAAGATTGTCATCATTGTGAACTATTACTCTATATGAGAAAGCTCAGGTATGGCTGTTAGATATTACTGAACAGAAACTAAAAAATCCCATGTTAGTTATCCCTTATGTTTCACTATGGACTACAGTATCTTACCAAAAAAAGATATTATATGTGTTACAGGTGCAAAGACTTTTAGTGTTGAAAAGGACTTAAGGAGTCATTTATCCCAGCATCATTTTCTTGATAAAGTAAATTGAAGCCCAGAGAGGTTAAGTGATTTGCTAAAAGTGTCCATAACAAGATAGTAAAATTAAGACTAGAAATCAAGTCTCCTATTCAACATTTGTTTTTCTTTCCATTGTAATATATGATTCCCAATTTTAAAGAGATAACCTACTTACCAGGTAGATGAGTGAAACCAGAGATAAATTGAATATGTATAGATGTCTACCTTTTGTATATATTAATATGAAATCTCTTCCTATATATGGAGAAGGCAATGGCAACCCACTCCAGTACTCTTGCCTGGAAAATCCCATGGACAGAGGAGCCTGGTAGGCTGCAGTCCATGGGCTTGCTAAGAGTTGGACACAACTGAGCGACTTTACTTTCACTTTTCACTTTCATGCATTGGAGAAGGCAATGGCAACCCACTCCAGTACTCTTGCCTGGAAAATCCCATGGACAGAGGAGCCTGGTAGGCTGCAGTCCATGGGCTTGCTAAGAGTTGGACACAACTGAGCGACTTTACTTTCACTTTTCACTTTCATGCATTGGAGAAGGAAATGGCAACCCACTCCAGGGTTCTTGCCTGGAGAACCCCAGGGATGGGGGAGCCTGGTGGGCTGCCGTCTATGGGGTCGCACAGAGTCAGACACGACTGAAGCGACTTAGCAGCGGCAGCTGCTTCCTCTATAGGATGTGACTGATCCCTTGGACCTCATTTAAAACCAGCCAGAAAATAAAAAAAGGAGCCAAGAGTTTGGCAAAGATGTGAGCCAAGTAGATCAAAGTCTCTATATTGCCTCCCTGACAGGGAGGCCACAAAGTCTAACCTTTTGTATTTTATTTCCCTTATTGTGCTTTGCTTAATGGTATTTCTATTATAATCCTTGGATAAAATTGTTTCTGGTGTTATCTATCCTTAAAGGCTTCTTCATCTTGAAAGCACCTAGTTATAAATGGGGATTTTCTGAATACGGGATACGTTTATTATTTATATCATATTTCTGCATGGTTTTGTTTGGCAATATGTGGAATAATAAGAAAACTTGTTCATAGCCAAAGAATGTAAAAAAGGTAAAGTCTAATTTGGTCTCAAGTGAGTCAAGCAGTAACAGTCTGAACTCTGAAATATGAAACTTAGGGATTTATGTAAAAAGGACAGGTAGGAGATACTGTAGTTTGGTGGGAAAGTGAAAAATGGTAAAAAAAAAAAAAAAAATTTTCATCAAGATCACTTCAGTAGTGGTTTCGATAAGTAATTAAAATAAGTGTATGCAAAATATAAGAAAATTAGCAAAGAGCTAAGCATTTCTTGAGTGAAGGACCCAAGGGAAATAAGAAATGGGAAGGAAGTAGAAGGGATTGTTACAGCACTCCAGAGTTTTGGAAATTAGATTTCAACATGGAATTGTCATTATCAGTAGTTATGTGGGTGCATTTCAAAGAAGGCTTCTAATCAGTGGAAGAAAGTTGCCTCCAGAGTTTTCTCTTTGTCATTTGACATGAGTGGTGTGAGATAAGGAAAGTAGTCAACTCATTTCAGAGATGAAATCTCTTCCGATTGCAAACCAAGATGCCAGCTCATTGTGTTCTTACATTTTAAGAGACATTTGGATGAAGTAATCTTTCATCCCTTAAGAAACATGTACATAAATACATGTATTTTAAATCAAACTAAAAATTTTTGTATTTCTCTAACTGTATTAACTGGGAAACTTGATCTCCAGAGCAGATATGCATATTTTTACATTTAAGAATGGTTTCCTATTGTGTGCCTATTTCTTCAGTCTTCAAGAAACCATTTATCATCTTCTCTTTTTTTTCCTTCCCGCTGGAGCTAAGCTGTTTCTTTTTCTGAACCTTTAAAAAGTCATAGTCAAAAAGTAAAAGTAGATTCCAGTGTCAGTCTTTATATCAGATAGTATCAGAGCACCTCCTTTCTCTGTAACTTGCATGGTTGTGATAGCAGAGCAGTAAAAGAAAGGGCCATTGGGAGCTAAAGTCTGAGAAAAGATATATCTCAAAGTACAGAGAACACAGAATGAAGCATAGAAAAGGCAATTGTCCACATTATAGGTCTGCACTGTATTATTTTCTAAGAATAATAACCTTGTTATTTTGTAAACATGATATGTATTATTAAAATTTAAGCTGTGCAGAAAAGTACAGAAGTGTAGACGTCAAAATGCACTGCTCAAAATCCTATCAGGCAGAAGTAACCCTGTATTAATTTTTGAGTAACTGAAGTCTAGACATCTTTTTTTGAACAAATACAAATGCAAGAATACATATATAGATTTTAAAAAAATGATATTCAACAGTATATAAACAAGTCTATACCAATAACTTTTTAAGTATTTTATGTCTGTTATCTTATTTAATTGTCACAAATTAGATTGAGACTATTAATCGAAATCTTTAGATTTATTTTTCAGCCTGCAATTGTTATTGCAATTTACTCGCTCAGTCATGTCCAACTCTTTGAGACCCCATGGACTTAGCCCACCAGGCTTTTCTGTCCTGCAATTCTCCAGGCAAGAATGCTGGAGTGATTTGCAATACCACCATTAAATAATAGAATTGTAACATTAAACTACAAATAGTTAAATAATTAAGAAGATTAAGGTGGAAATGAGTAGATATGAAGACTTAATTGTATAAGAAGGAAATTTTAACGTGCAACCTCTTTTATAATAAAACCCATTGAACTTTATTTGAATTTAACAGAAGAAAAAAAAGTCAGTCTAAAGAGTTGCTAAATTTCCAGTATGTGTATCTTTGCCGAGAGGGATATTAGTTCCTCAAAGATTGCTCTAAGGTTTTGTGTGCTTAAGTCGCTCAGTCGTGTCTGACTCTGAGACCCCATGGACTGCCAGATTCCTCTGTCCATGGGGATTCTCCAGGCAAGAATACTGGAGTGGGTTGTTATGCCCTCCTCCAGGGAATCTTCCCAATCCAGGGATTGAAGCCAGGTCTCCTGCCTTGCAGGCAGATTATTTACCATCTGAGCCATCAGGGAAGATCTAAGTTTAAAGGAGGGCAATTATGAAAGTCATTAAGTGTTTGCCATCCTGATGTTTTTCCTTTACAGCACATTTTGGTTTTTGATAATGTGTACATTTGAATGAGGTGGATAGCTTCCTTCATTTCCTCCATCTCACATGCTCCACTCCCTAGTTTCTGGTGCTTATTTCAGTTTTACTTGCCAGAATTTGCAACATTCACATTTTGTTCTGAAATACAATTCCCCTGGTAGTTTAATCTTAATTACTAATTGAAATAAATTCAGACTATGAACACTCCATTTACCATTTCTTCTCTATTCCTGAAATGTGTATTTGATTTTCCTCTTCAAGAAGTTTATTCAAGAGGCTTCATAACTTCAGTATTTCATAAGGTATTTCACATTTGAGAATGCCTGCTTATCACCTTAGATCTTTCTTTCAGAACATTAGTCTCTGCTGTGCAGTCTTTCCTCATTATCTATTGAGAAAAATATCTAAATCTACTCCACTTTCTCCCCTAGAAGGTGTCTTCCTTTTTCTGTATGGATGCTTGAGACTTCATTTTTTATCATTAAATTTTAATAGCATAATTTATGGGTCTGATTTAAGTCCCAGCAAACATGCCTTGGAACCAGAAAATGAAGTCATCAGCTCTACTGGAAAGGTTGCTCAGAGGACTAGTGAGAAGAAAATATGGCTTGTGTTCTTCAAAATATAGCAATAAATTCACTTATTCCAAGAAATATATATGGTGAATAAGGGCCATTATGCTATTAGAACAGCAGAACCAATAGTTTGGGATCTGGGGAGGCAGTATGGTGTGATCAAAAAGGCATTGGGCTTTGGAGTCTCATAAAAATAAGTTGCAAGCAAAATCTATAACGTAAAAAGCAAGCCTAGTATTTAAACCAGTTTTCGCATCTCTAAAATGCAAATGATACCTTCCTCATAAAGCTTTGGTGTTAGTTAAAAGAATGTCATCTGTATAGTGCCTGGCACGTGGTTGGTGCTCACTTAATATTAGCGTTCCCATTTTCTATCTTTCAGGTATACCTAGGTTTAAGAGAGATTTGGCGTAACATTGTTGCTATGGAAAATAGTTTCCACAGTTTGGAGTTATTCATAGATTGGAGTTTTTAGAATACAGCACTTTTCTTTAGGAGATTAGTCCCTGATTCTTTGCATATTTGAATAACATGACTATTCCAAGATTCAATGTTATGAAATGTTAGAACCAAGTTGAATAGACTTGCACAACCCCTCTGTCTTCCTGCCCTGTCTCTCAGACAGATTTTATCTGTGATGGAATTACAAATGGTAAGCAGCAAGGCTGTGATGGATGGTTAATTACTTCGGAGGAGATACAGAGTCAGAGAAGTGTGAAACACCTCACCCCAGATTCTGCAGGTTCAGATAAGCAGCGGTACCCTGATCAGCATCAAGCAGTGAAGGGATTTGATCTACATTTAGTTGATCCCCAGTTATAATACTAAATAATTAAAACTTGATCTCTGTCTACCTCAGATGTAATTTCTGAGGATTACCACACCACTTACTTGGTTACATGTCTGGTTTTATTGCTCATTAGAATGGTATTACTCCAGGCTTGCTCATACAAACATCTGACTAGGTAACGGGATAAAAAACAAAGATGTCTTAACAAGCAGAGAAGCTATTTTCATTTGCAAGTATTCAGACCAAATAATATGCTACAGGAATTGCTGGGAAAAAATGAATGAGATTGAATATTGCCAGGAGAAACATGTCAATAAATTTAATTAAAAATGTGTAGAAAGAGGGAGGAAACAAATACATAATTTTTTAAAATATGGGTAGCATTTTACAGATGATTTTATATTATGTGAGTGTGGTAATAGCAGTTTAAAGAAGTAAATAAGGTATTATAATTAGTGAATTTTCTGTCCTTTCCTGGAAAAATAAGTAAGAAAAATTTTATAGCAGAGATGTGATACAGAGCATAGACCTGTATCATGCATTGTATGAATGATACTTGTACAAATTTAGCTTAAAGTTTTTATCTATTTAGTAGTAATTGGAATTCCCTCGTAGCTCAGTCAGTAAAGAATCTGCCTGCAATGCAGGAGACCTGGGTTCAATTCCTGAGTCCGGAGGATCCCTTGGAGAAGGAAATGGCAACCCACTCCAGTGTCCTTGCCTGGGAAATTCTATAGACAGAGGAGCCCGGCAGACTACAGTCCATGGGATCGCAAGAGTCGGACATGACTTAGTGGCTAAACCACCACCATAAATAATGTTCTTCCATATGTTTTCCAGTATAATAAAAATTGCAAAAATGCAACCTCACATTACATTATAGTAAATGATCCCAATAAAAGAACATTAATTGAATAAGTGAGTGCAATGGTGCTTTTAATGGCCACTAGCATAAAATGGAAAGCTTTGTCATTAAAAAAAATAGTTGATGGGGTTATTACAAGTTCATATGATTTGGTTTTTGGTTTCACGTTAATCACCTTGTGATAGATGATATGTATAATTGTATCCATAGTGGGTTTGATTTTAGGGCACAAATTAGCAATCTTTTTTAAGCCAGTTCCGAGAGCCAACTTTGTAATTTCAGAGTACCTGACCAACAAAAGACATGAGTGTTTACAGTTGTTTACAGGCTGGTTCAGCCTCTTCTTTTTTAGCGTGTAGTAGGTGCTGGACTCCAGGTGTATAAAACTCTACCCCATAGTCCCATGGAAGAGACTGTCTCCAGAGATTACACAAAGTTGGATGGTTATTAGGACACACAAGACCCCTTGGGTTTCATGCATGTCCTTACTTATGTAAGGCTTTAAAGCAATGAAAATGTCACAGCAAGAAAAAGAATTCACACAAAATCATAAAGAGTCCGAGAGGCTTTCAGACATCCCTCTTTAGAGTCTTTGGTTAGTCTCACAAGATTCATCTCCAGGTTATGAGCCACCAACATATGTGGAAGGAATTTTGATTTCAGAAGACTGTGTTCTTATCTTGGCCAACAATTTAGTTATCAGACTTCTACACATCCCAGTGATATGCTTACAGCTGGCTCATTGTCTTATACACTATGGCACCATGAGTTGTACTGAGGAGCATCCGTGGGAAGGGTGAAGGAAGATTTCCTAATGGAGATCCAGAACCAACGTAAATGATCTTAGTGATTAAGGTGAAGTGGCTATTACAATCAGAGAGAACATCATGTACAACCTCCCAGAGACATTCCAGAATATAGCTAATTTTAGAAAGTCTAAAGCTCCCATATGATTGTATTATAGAATATATCTCTCTATATATATTGTAGAATCTATATATATATAAAATCTCTCTATATATAGAATATATATACACATATATGTACACATATATACACACATATACATATATACATATATGTTGATCTGATCTGATATATAGACATACATATACATATGTATATATATAGGTAAAACAGATAAGGAATTATAAAGATAATCCCTCAGCTGTATTCCTGGGTGGAAGGAGTGCAGTGATAGATGCAAACATGAGAGAGAGGATAATGAATACAAGGTCAGAGATATCTATTGGTTGTAGACATTGAATTTTAGGCCCTATGGAATATCTAGGTTGGAGATATGTAAAAAAAGGAATTTAAAACCCAGAATATTGAGTGTAGTGTTTTGTGACCACTCAGTAAACACAACTAAAAGACTAGTGCTGTGATCTTGCATTTTAAAAGCTCTGATAATTTCTATCAGAAATCTATCTGTTATAAATAGGGAAGCAAACAAAAATTGCTTTTAAATCTGTCTCATGCTGTGAACTTATGTTAGAACAAACTACAGTTTGCAAGTTTCAATACCATCAAAGGAAAGGATGTTTTTCTCAGTTAACAAAGGCACTTGGAGAAGATCAGGTGAAAGCTGGCTTCCTGTGGAGAAGGAATTTTGCCTTGAGAATTTCATTATGGTTTCTTCCCACCATATGGAGTCAGAGACATTCCTTTTCTATTACATTTTCTCTTTAATCCAAGGATTTTTAACTGACTTCAGAAATAATTAATTGAAGTTAAATTCACGCACACAAACTCATGTACACAAATGTACCTCATGTACAAAGGGTACCCACATATATACACACTCATATAAATAAGCCACTTACTATATATATAAGTTCATATATATAAGAACTTTGAACTTACTAAGTCTTACAGATCAAAGGACCGATGGTACCAACTTTTACATCTGACTATCTTCATACCATTTTAAAATAAGTAATATCTTGAAACCTGATTTTTTATTTTCTGAATGATGAGCCAGTTTCTTTCAAAGTACTAAGTAAATAGCAAGAATCATCAATATTATATTGTATATTCACCTCCTCCTCCTCATGATGAAATGTCTAAAAAGTAATCACAAACATCAAAAATTCATTTTTGAACTACAATTTGAACTACAGAATTACCTATGCCATTTGGAATAGTGGCCTCTATACCTTTGCAAACTGGCATGTCTCTGCTGCTAAGTTCTTCTGCTTTACATTTGTTTATGCTTTTGCCTTACAGTGAGGTAGTCAGAACTAATATTATTATATTTTACAGATAGGAATGCAACCTTAGAGTGCTGAAATTACTTATGTAAAGTCACACCTCGTAAGAAATAAAACCTGGTCTTCTGTGCGGATGAGTTCTTTTAGGTTCTAACCTATTTGAAAGGTAATGTTTTTCCTCTCCAAGGTGCCTTCTCTAGTTTCAGAAATGAAGTAATAGGGCAAAATACTGTATAACTAATCTTATATTTTTAAACAAACAAAGATTATATTTTTATTATCATGTATACCCTCTTTATTTTGAAGTTTACATTAAAACAATCTGCTGCATAGAAATATACAAGGAAAGAGAAAGTTGCTCTTGAGAGTTGTAGGCTTTATTTCATGGGAATGCTGCTACTTGCTACTTTATTGTCCCATTTTTTAACTTGCGCATGTCCTTTATGCACTACCCCAATGCAAATAGTGTTTTAGTAAGTAGGTCATGCATATCCCATACCAGATTAAGAGCTGTCACAATACTTTGTGGCACAAAGAAACATCATCACTGAATATGCAGAAGTAATCTTATTTGGGTTTATTTAGAATCAATCAGTATTTCTTAAACTGATGTGCTTATAAAAAAGGAAGATTTCCTATTCACTTATCCTGATTTAGTACTTCCAGGGTGAGCCTAACAACCCACATTTTGACTGCAGTGTACTGGAGAAGCATTGGGAAAGTTATTTTCTTTGTATTGGAAGATACAAGTAGTAAAAAAAAAAAAAAAAGAAATGAAATACATAGATAGAGCCTATTTTAATCAATACTGCCCACCTTGCTCCCTACCAGTCTTTAGGGAAAGCTAATATGACCAACCTAGATAGCATATTCAAAAGCAGAGACATTACTTTGCCAACAAAGGTTCGTCTAGTCAAGGCTATGGTTTTTCCTGTGGTCATGTATGGATGTGAGAGTTGGACTGTGAAGAAGGCTGAGCGCTGAAGAATTGATGCTTTTGAACTGTGGTGTTGGAGAAGACTCTTGAGAGTCCCTTGGACTGCAAGGAGATCCAACCAGTCCATTCTGAAGGAGATCAGCCCTGGGATTTCTTTGGAAGGAATGATGCTAAAGCTGAAACTCCAGTACTTTGGTCACTTCATGGGAAGAGTTGACTCATTGGAAAAGTCTCTGATGCTGGGAGGGATTGGGGGCAGGGAAGGGGACGACAGAGGATGAGATGGCTGGATTGCATCACTGACTTGATGGACGTGAGTCTGGGTGAACTCCGGGAGTTGGTGATGGACAGGGAGGCCTGGTGTGCTGCGATTCATGGGGTCGCAAAGAGTCGGACACGACTGAGCAACTGAACTGAACTGAATAATGAGCAGCAAAATTGAATGGCTTTAGTCTCAGTCACTGTGGCAGTGATAATAAGCATTCAGACCATCCATAGGTGACGACTGGGAAAATAAAAAGAAAACTGCAGTATCTGAATGATCTGTTGTACTGGTGATACCTGAATAAATAAAACTTTCAGATACCAAAGTCTTGTCATAAAATAAACTGTGCTAAAATAATGAGTAAATTTCCAGTGCATTGGAAATACTTTGCTTAAGCTGTTCTTGGATGTGCTTGGGTAGTATAGTCATCCCTATCAAGATTTTCTGAATAGCCATCTATGATTAATAAGACTTGGTGAACTCCAGTTTATACAGTCATTTGTTTTAGTAATCCCCTGCCCGCCTCCTTTTTCTATTCCACCCTCCCTCAATGATGACCCTTGTTTTTCCCAACTTTCTTTTCCCTGAATTCACATCCTCTCACCTGCAAGTTTCTATTAAATTGGGAAAGGGTTAGTGATTTGGTCATTGTTTTGCGCTGATTGATCAGCTCATAGTTTAGCAGTAATAATAGTTCTACTAATCTTGTGACTGCTTATAACTTGTTAGACACATACTCTGTCTTTATCCTCATGTCAATACTAAGAGTTAGGTATGTAGTTTAACAATTCTCTCTACATAGTTACCTACTTGGTTACTGTTATGGCCTCTATTCTACAAGTAAGGAAATTAAACCTTAGAATAATTAAATACCTTGCCCGTGCTACACAGTTATTAATCAGCAGAGTTCTCGGGTTTGGACAGCATGATTTTAGAGCATGAGCTTCTAATCACTATACCATGCCACCAGGTCTTAGAACTTGAAGCCCTTTGTCTTTATGTGAGTAGAGAATGTTTCTTATTAGAGACTTTCTGTATCTTATTCCACTCAGAAGAAGGAGGTTCTATGTCTCTTCCCTTGATAAGCTCCTACTCTTCTGATGAATCATTTGTGATGAATAGTTTTTAGCAATTCCTGAGAAATTATCAGAACAGAAAAGAACAATTATCCTTTTGTCACTGTGTTCTTCCAGAAAGATCTGTCCATAGGCTGCCTTCTCCCCTTCTCTCAGGCTGCTTTTCCCCACCTTGGGTGCTCATCATGTCCTTTTCTCTGATGCACCAGGTTTTCTAAAACTGTACTTTTCTCTCCCTCAACTTATAGCCTTCATTTTATTTAGAACGTACATTTGTTATTCATTTGCCCTGATTTCATAGACAGCCCACTCATACCTTATTAGAATTCTGGTACTTAGGAAAGCCCTGGCAGGGTAAGAAGTAATTGTGGGAAGCTTTGAATAGAGAAGGATACTGGACGGTGGGATGGATGGTTATACCCTGGGCAAGTACCAGTAAGAAGAGGGAGAAGGAGGAGAGAGAGCTAGACTCCATCAACTGATGGGCCAAGGATGCAGGAGTTTCATTAGGCATTTAATTTGGTGTGATTTGGAGGAGAAAATGGCAACCCACTCCAGTACTCTTGCCTGGAGAATCCCATAGATGGATGTGAGTGCCCCCTAGCTGGCAAGGAAATTCTTCAGGAGAGATTATTTATACATTTTAGAACACTTATTTTCTAATTTGTCAGAATTAGAATTTATACTCAGTTTTAACAAGGAGACTACTGCATGCTGGTTACTAGCACAAAAAGAATTTGCTTGAGTCAATTATTTATTATGCTCATAAGTTCAGTTCAGTTCACTAGCTTAGTCATGTCCGACTCTTTGCGACCCCATGAATCGCAGCACACCAGGCCTCCCTGTCCATCACCAACTCCCGGAGTTCACCCAGACTCACGTCCATCAAGTCAGTGATGCAATCCAGCCATCTCATCCTCTGTCGTCCCCTTCTCCTCCTGCCCCCAATCCCTCCCAGCATCAGAGTCTTTTCCAATGAGTCAACTCTTCGCATGAGGTGGCCAAAGTACTGGAGTTTCAGCTTTAGCATCATTCCCTCCAAAGAAATCCCAGGGCTGATCTCCTTCAGAATGGACTGGTTGGATCTCCCTGCAGTC
Organism: Bos mutus; assembly: GCF_027580195.1. NCBI lineage: Eukaryota > Metazoa > Chordata > Mammalia > Artiodactyla > Bovidae > Bos > Bos mutus. The sequence goes on from NC_091618.1 coordinate 128,195,770, forward strand.
CAAGGGACTCTCAAGAGTCTTCTCCAACACCACAGTTCAAAAGCATCAATTCTTCAGCGCTCAGCCTTCTTCACAGTCCAACTCTCACATCCATACATGACCCACAGGAAAAACCATAGCCTTGACTAGACGGACCTTTGTTGACAAAGTAATGAATCTGCTTTTGAATATGCTATCTAGGTTGGTCATAACTTTCCTTCCAAGGAGTAAGCGTCTTTTAATTTCATGGCTGCAGTCACCATCTTCAGTGATTTTGGAGCCCAAAAAAATAAAGTCTGACACTGTTTCCACTCTTTCCCCATCTATTTCCCATGAAGTGATGGGACCGGATGCCATGATCTTCATTTTCTGAATGTTGAGCTTTAAGCCAACTTTTTCACTCTCACTTTCACTTCCATCAAGGCTTTTTAGTTCCTCTTCACTTTCTGCCATAAGGGTGGTGTCATCTGCATATCTGAGGTTACTGATATTTCTCCCGGCAATCTTGATTCCAGCTTGTGTTTCTTCCAGCCCAGCGTTTCTCATGATGTACTCTGCATATAAGCTAAATAAGCAGGGTGACAATATACAGCCTTGACGTACTCCTTTTCCTATTTGGCACCAGTCTGTTGTTCCATGTCCGATTCTAACTGTTGCTTCCTGACCTGCATACAAATTTCTCAAGAGGCAGGTCAGGTGGTCTGGTATTCCCTTCTCTTTCAGAATTTTCCACAGTTTATTGTGATCCACACAGTCAAAGGCTTTGGCATAGTCAATAAAGCAGAAATAGATGTTTTTCTGGAACTCTCTTGCTTTTTCCATGATCCAGTGGATGTTGGCAATTTGATCTCTGGTTCCTCTGCCTTTTCTAAAACCAGCTTGAACATCAGGAAGTTCACGGTTCACATATTGCTGAAGCCTGGCTTGGAGAATTTTGAGCATTACTTTACTAGTGTGTGAGATGAGTGCAATTGTGTGGTAGTTTGAGCATTCTTTGGCATTGCCTTTCTTTGGGATTGGAATGAAAATTGACCTTTTCCAGTCCTGTGGCCACTGTTCAGTTTTCCAGATTTGCTGGCATATTGAGTGCAGCACTTTCACAGCATCATCTTTCAGGATTTGAAATAGCTCAACTGGAATTCCATCACCTCCACTAGCTTTGTTCGTAGTGATGCTTTCTAAGGCCCACTTGACTTCACATTCCAGGATGTCTGGCTCTAGGTGAGTGATCACACCATCATGATTATCTGGGCCGTGAAGATCTTTTTTGTATAGTTCTTCTGTGTATTCTTGCCACCTGTTCTTAATATCTTCTACTTCTGTTAGGTCCATACCATTTCCATACAGTGGAAGTGAGAAATAGATTTAAGGGCCTAGATCTGATAGATAGAGTGCCTGATGAACTATGGAATGAGGTTCGTGACATTGTACAGGAGACAGGGATCAAGACCATCCCCATGGAAAAGAAATGCAAAAAAGCAAAATGGCTGTCTGGGGAGGCCTTACAAATAGCTCTGAAAAGTAGAGAAGCGAAAATCAAAGGCAAAAAGGAAAGATATAAGCATCTGAATACAGAGTTCCAAAGAATAGCAAGAAGAGATAAGAAAGCCTTCTTCAGCGATCAGTGCAAAGAAATAGAGGAAAACAACAGAATGGGAAAGACTAGAGATCTCTTCAAGAAAATTAGAGATACCAAGGGAACATTTCATGCAAAGATGGGCTCGATGCTCGTAAGGTTCTGTCTATAGTTTTAATTTATGTAGAAATAGATAATAATTGCCTTACTAAAGATGACAATTTTCTCATTTTAGTCTACAAATGTATGAAACATTTCCTGATGTTTTCATTACCCTTAACTAAGGTATTGTGGAGAAGGCAGTGGCACCCCACTCCAGTACTCTTGCCTGGAGAATCCCATGGATGGAGGAGCTTGGTAGGCTGCAGTCCATGGGGTCGCTAAGAGTCGGACACAACTGAGCAACTTCACTTTCACTCTTCACTTTCATGCATTGGAGAAGGAAATAGCAACCCACTCCAGTGTTCTTGCCTGGAGAATCCCAGGGATGGGGGAGCCTGGTGGGCTGCTGTCTATGGGGTCGCACAGAGTCGGACACGACTGAAGTGACTTAGCAGCAGCAGCAGTAGCAGTAACTGAGATATTATATTGAAAACAGTACATGACACATAGTAGATGTTAGAAGTCATCCTTTTCTCTATGCTTCCTAGCCATCTGCAAGAATTTCATTTAATCACTTAGTGTTTCAAAATTCCAGCAGAGCATAACTTCTTGAAGGAGCTTTTAAAGGACACTCTAATAGAGTTTTCTTGGAAAATCTTTTCCTGTAAACATAAATAGATATGAATACAACTGCCATGGGCTTTGCATATAAACCACTCACTGAATCATTTCTACAAATAAATGAGAGCACATTTACTCAGCTAATGCCTTATGAGTCCCTGAATCAGTAATGCTGTCATCGTGTTTATTTTTATAATACTATGTAATATAAAGTTTTACTAACTGATGTACATTTAAATTAATTTTCATAAATCTATACCTACCTATATCCTAACTTTCTGGATGTAACAACTTTATGTTAACATATACTTATTAAAGTACTGACAAATATTTTTTGAATGTTTGTTATAATTGGCCCAACACATTTATTTCCCCTGATAATTACCACCCTTAACTTAGTACTACAAAATGTCTCAAAAACAATGCTAACAACAATGCTTAGGAAAGCTAAGTAGGAAAAATAATTCAGCTGTCACTACCCAGTACTGTAAAAGGAATGACATGACTTCTAAGTTCCAACATTAACACTGTGGAGATAAGGAAAGCTGTAAGAATGTATCCTCTGAAAAATAAAACTGACAAGATGTCATGATTCATATATTTTCGATTTGGATAACTTGACTTTCGAAACTCATTGAGACTTCTAAAACTTGGTGGATCTACTGGATGTGGAAATCACATCCAGGAGAATCATTTTTAAAGTAGAGCTTGAGTTGCTTATATATTTACCCTTCCGTGCCCCAAAATGCATTTCACAGTCAAGAATTATTTCATAGTTGACTAAATTAAATGCTGACACAATAATTATAAAGAAAGTTATTTAGACAGTGTAGGACAGAATGTAAAGGCAAAGGTAGTTAATGTTTTATCCCATTTTGACTGAAAGTGATAGGTATTTCTCCAATGCACTTTAACACAGTAGAGAAGATGATGGGTTGAGATAAAGCTAGTAATAACTGTGAAGTCATTTTTCTTATTCATAGTTATTATAAAAACAAAACAAATATCTAGTGAGCTATGTGAAATTTAATGAACTATCAAACACTCTGCCAGTGAAATCACCTATTAATCCAGTAACATTTCAAAGTCTCAGCATATATATGAAACACATCTGTTTTTATTTTACCTTGTCAACAGTGAATCATATAGTGAACTGATGGTGCTTCTTTACACTACTCTTGAAGAAATTGAAGCCCAGTTTATGATCCACTTCTAGCAAATTTACAGGATTACGTGGTTTTTTACTACAAGCCTGTTTCCACTCCATATTCTTGTTTTATTTTTCATTTGGTTCATTTTTTCTGGTTTATTTCATCTTTCTCTATTTTACGACTCTTTATTGGACACTTTAAGTACATTTTTGGACATAGTAAAATTATTTTTTAAATAAATGAAAAAAAAGTTTTTTTTTTCCTTGAAGGGAGGAACTATGCCTGGTTCTCTGGGAACTCAATATCAATCATCAGCAAAATCCTCTGTTTCCTCCGCCTCCCCTCTGAACCTTACTTATTCTTGCTCCAAAGGAAAAGAGCTCTCTTCTGAGAACTTTAAATCCCCTGTTATTTTTGCCAACCTTGAACTCTTTCCACAAGTGATTTTTTTTTCCACACTGCTCTTCCTGGAACACCTGGCCTGGCAAGCAATTTTCCTTTCCTTCTCCCTAAAATCCTCTAGCTCTGAGTCTCAAGTTATCAAACTATGCCACTCTTCCTCTCCTAGTTGAAATCATCTACAATCCCCAGGTCACTTCCTCATTCCTTCAGTATTTTAGTTTCTGCTTCATTGTCATTCTTGCCAAAATAACTGTGTACTAGGAAGAATATTGGGGCTTCTCAGGTGGCGCTAGTGGTCAAGAACCAGCATGCCAATGCAGGTAGATGCTAGAGACAAGCATTCAATCTCTGGATTGGGAAGATCTCCTGGAAGAGGGCATGGCAACCCACTCCAGTATTCTTTTCTGAAGAATCCCAAGGACAGAGAAGCCTGGGTGGTGGGCAACAGTCCATAGAATCACAAAGAGTCAAGACACGAGTGAAGCAACTTCACACGCACGCACAGGAAGAATATTTTACAGAGCGGTCAGTATAGTAGCAGATGTCTTTGTAAGGTAGTGATCTCCCTGTCAACAAATAGTCCCAAGAAAATAGTCATAGCATGCCAAATCTTTCGATATGACCTATAACTAAACATCTTAGATAGATTGACCCATTGGGTGCAGATGTGCTATTCTAGCTAGCAGTGGAATTATCAATGTACAAGTCTATTCATACAGAAAATCATAACCAAGGGGTTAAATAAATAAATACATCTATCTCAAATAAATACATCTATCTATACATATCTATGTATGTATTGGACTTGAGACATATACATTAGAGGCATTGAGATGGTTTATATATTTCCTAAATACCTTGACTTTCACAAACTGGATCATTTAACAGGGCAAGTTTCAGACTTCAACCAATTTACAGTCACTGAACCAGTGTGTTTCTGGTTACCTCAGACTACTTCTTTTGTACCATTTGGTTGGTCATGAAGTTGCATGACCTCATTAATGAGATCACTGCCCACCTACATAGTACACTTACTTAAATCAGATTCCCATTTCTTAAACTCCTGAAATTATATTGGGCATTGACATTGGCATTGAAGTTGTTCAGTCGTGTCTGACTCTTTGCGACCCCGTGGACTGTAGCTTACCAGGCTCCTCCGTCCTTGGAATTTTCCAGGCAAGAGTACTGGAGTGGGTTGCCATTAAAAGGCATTAAAACTATAGACAGGGAGAACTGGCATGACAAACACTCTTGCCTTTTTACTGACATTGATTTAATTTCAAAGTAGAAGATAAAAACCAGAAGCTAATTGGTTATAGTTGCTTTCTATAATGTATCTGGACTATCTAGTGTGAAAGTGAACATGTTAGTCACTCAGGCATGTCCTCTTTGCGACCCCATAGATTGTAGCCCACCAGGCTCCCCTGTCCATGGAATTCCCCAGGCAGGAATACTGGAGTGGGTTGCCATTTCCTTCTCCAGGGGATCTTCTCAACCCAGGGATCAAACCCAGGTCTCCTGCATTGCAGGCAGATTCTTTTCTATCTGAGCTACCAGGGAAGCCTGTTTTCTATAATATATCTGGATCATGTGGTATGGAACAGTTTAATTTCAAAGAGACTCTCTGACTTTTGCTATAAAATCGTTTCAGTTCTCTTACTTCAGTAAGTGAGACAAATCTATTAAATACTGCTGCTGCTGCTGCTAAGTCGCTTCAGTTGTGTCCAACTCTGTGCGACCCCATAGATGGCAGCCCACCAGGCTCCCCCATTCCTGGGATTCTCCAGGCAAGAATACTGGAGTGGGTTGCCATTTCCATAGTAAACACTATATTCTCATTATCTTCAGCAATCCTCAGAATGACTCCATATAGAAATATCACTACCATTTTTTATAAAGACCGACATTGGGAAATACAGATTGACCAAAAATCTTTGTAACAGCAGACCCAAGATTCAGATCTTAATTTGAATTCATAGATTCCTCCTAGCATTACATCACTGTGCAGAATAAAGTTTGACCTGATCATTAAGTAAACAGCCAATCTTTGAGGACAATAAAAATGAACAAAGTTGAAGCCCTTTGACTTCAGTGTTAACATGAGGTTTTGTATTTTACACACAGCATATATGGTAACTGGGTAAATTTGCTATCCTAATAACAAATGGAAAATTCAACCCGAGTACAGAAGAACCAACTACAATCTGAATTTCTTCCTTCTCTCAGGAAGTGTTTTTAGAGCAACAAGCCAGAAGTCATTTATTTGGAGAGGCTAACAAGACTGTTGAGAGAATAAGAGAAAGTTACTTGCCCTTCTCAAGACATTTTCCCTATCAACCACGCACTTTGCATTCCTTCCTGTAGGCTGCTGGCTGGGTGGGTTTCTACAGGCAAAGCTTGAGAGATGGTTCTAGTGACTGAGGCCCCACCAACCTCAATGCGATGTCATCAAAGACTTAAAAGGCCCCTCCCCATGGTGTCCAGTGTGTGAAATGCTGTCTACCCTCAGATAAAAAATTAATCATGTTTAAATTATAGCAACTCTTAGTTTTTAGTAAATTCTTTTTGGAAGGAAGAGCAAGGCTTTATAGAGTGATGCTTCCTGATTTGGGATAATCTCCAGTAATAGAATGTAAATGTTGAGGACAAAGAATACCATTTGTTTTCTAATTCTTACAGGTAGCAGCATCCATAATTTCTACTGTGGCCATATATAATTTGAAATTTATACTAGATTAGTTCTGAAATGAGATTCAAATAAATATGATTTTAATGCTATTATACACTTGTTAACAGTTCATTTATTTGTACATTTTAATAACATTTATTGCTTTAAAATGAAAACAAACTAATCTCAGGATTGTAATATATTGTCTGATAGGCAAGGAATTGAAATGGCATATCATAAAATACATGAAATAAAAATATATTAAAAATAAATGACTTTAAACTTTAGTCATATTAATAATGGAACTGCATATAAAGTAAACGTTCTTTTCAAATACCAGTTTTGCAGTCTGCAATTAGTAAATTTAAGTATTTCATATGTTAATCAAATATATTTATGGCAAATATAAATGTATATAGTTCTTTCTGAGAAAAGTAATATACTGCAATGTAATATGTATATATAAAGGGAAGTTTTTATATAGTTTGAAATTATAGACACTGATCATGTTATTAAGTTTTTAGAAGTATTCCAATAAAAACATAAAGGTCTATGTTAATACCAGGATTATAATTTTCAAAGGGCAGCTGAAAAATACTCTCAAAAGCCACCCAGGAATATGTGACAATTGATTTCTTTAAAGGCCAAGGAAAATCAAATAAAATCAGCATATAGCAGGGATCAAGTCAAACCAATTAAGCATTACAGTGAAGACTAATTTGTGCTAATTAATGCTAATTGACTTCAAGTTTTAAAATAAAACTAAATAAAATTGTTTTCAAAAAGAAAAAAGCATATACTTAAAAATTAAACTGGATTATCATGTTAAATTAGAAGTATATAGGATTGACCTAATGGTAACAAAAGCAGGAAGAATGAGTTGTGATAATAGAAGCAGAATAGTGGCTCACTTTCACAAACAAGGAAGAGAGAATTAAGCTATTAGCTAATGAGATAAAACAGCATATGTCCTCAGAGCAGCATCTGATCTCAAGGTAGACTCCTTACATAAACAGACCCACTGATAATGCAGATTCAGGGTGACCCACTCATTCTCCTGGTTCCCAGTAGGAATTGCCAGGACCCTGCCATTGTTGGATGCTTGATGCACCTGTATTTCCCCATCTGCCACTTAATTATCCAGAGTCATCAGCTTCCCAGTAGATTTATTTATAGTCTATTAATAGAATTATGTTGAATCTGTAAAATCAGAAGAAAAAAAAAAAAAAACACCCTGACTGTTGTTGAAAATTATCACAAACCCTGTTGTTCAGCATTACTTTAGGATAATCAGTACTTATGTATTATTTAGGAGCATTTCTATTTTCAAAAAATTTTTATTTAAAAAATTTATTTTTATACAATTTGTAAAGCCTTCTTTCCATTTACAAAATATTGGCTACATTCCCCATGGTGTTCAGTACATCCTTGAGCCTGCCTCACACTCAATAGTTTGTCCTTTTCACTCCCCCACCCCATTCTAACCTCTTTTCCTATTGGTAACTACTAAGTTTATTCTCTATATCTGTGAGTCTGCTTATGTTACATTCACTAGTTAATTGTATTTTTAGTTCCCACCTATACGTGACAACATACAGTATTTGTCTTTCCCTGTAGGAGCATTTGTTAAATGGAGGAAATACTTTTTGAATGCCTACTATGTGTCAGTCCCTTTACCCATATAATTTTTGCTCATAACTTGTTTATAACTAATCAGTGAACCATCAGTAAAATAAAATGGATTGGAATGGGAGAATTTAATTCACATGACCACTATATCTACTACTGTGGGCAAGAATCCCTTAGAAGAAATGGAGTAGCCTTCATAGTCAACAAAAGAGTCCAAAATGCAGTACTTGGGTGCAGTATCAAAAACAACAGAATGATCTCAGTTTATTTACAAGGCAAACCATTCAATATCACCATAGTCCAAGTCTATGGACCACTAATTCCGAAGAAGCTGAAGTTGAATGGTTCTATGAAGACCTACAAGACCTTCTAGAACACCAAAGAAAGATGTCCTTTTCATCATAAGGGAATGGAATGCAAAAGTAGGAAGTCAAGAGATACTTGGAGTAACAGGCAAATTTGGCCTTGGAGTACAAAATGAAGCAGGGCAAAGGCTAACAGAGTTTTACCAAGAGAATGTACTGGTCTTAGCAAATACCCTCATCCAACAACATAAGAGACAGCTCTACACATGGTTATCACCAGATGGTCAATACCGAAATCAGATTGATTATATTCTTTGCAGCCAAAGATACAGAAGCTCTATACAGTCAGCAAAAATGAAACCTGGAGCTGACTGTCACTCAGATCATGAAATACTTATTGCAAAATTCAGACTTATATTGAAGAAAGTAGGGAAAACCACTAGGCCATTCAGGTATGACCTAAATCAAATAATTTAAGATTATACAATAGAAGTGACAAATAGATTCAAGGGATTAGATCTGATAGAGTACTTGAAGAACTATGGATGGATGTTTGTAAGATTGTACAGGAGGCGGTGATCAAAACTATCCTCAAGAAAAAGAAATGCAAAAGACAAAATGGCTGCCTGAGGAGGCCAAACAAATAGCTGAGAAAAGAAGAAAAGTGAAAGGCAAAGGAGAAAAGGAAAGATATACCCATCTGAATGCAGAGTTCCAAAGAAGAGCAAGGAGAGATAAGAAAGTTTTCCTAAGCAAATGATGCAAAGAAATAAAGGAAAACAACAGAATGGGAAAGACTAGAGATCTCTTCAAGAAAATTAGAGATACCAAGGGAACATTTCATGCAATGAAAGACAAGATAAAGGACAGAATCAGTGTGGACCTAACAGAAGCAAAAGATATTAAGAAAAGGTGGCAACAATACACGGAAGAACTATGCACAAAAAAAAAGATCTTAATGACTTGGATACCCATGATGATGTGATTGCTAACCTAGAGCCAGACATCTTGGAGTGTGAAATCAATTGGGCCTTAGGAAGCATAACTATGAACAAAGCTAGTGAAGGTGATTGGATTCCAGCTGTGCTATTTCAAATCTTAAAAGATTATGCTGCCAAAGTGCTGCATTCAATATGCCCACAAATTTGCAATACTCAACAGGTCTGGAAATTCATTCCAATCCCAAAGGGCAATGGCAAAGAATGTTCAAAGTACCACACAACTGCATTCATTTCACATGCTAGCAAGATAATGCTCAAAATCCTTCAAGCTAGGCTTCAACTGCATGTAAACCAAGAACTTCCAGATGCACAAGCTGGATTTAGAAAAGACAGAGGAACCAGAGATTAAATTGCCAATATCCGTTGGATCATAGAAAAAGCAGGAGAATTCCAGAAAATCATCTACTTCTGCTTTATTGACTATGCTAAACCCTTTCACTGTGTAGATTACAACAAACTCTAAAAGATTATTCAAAACATGGGAATATCATTCCACCTTACCTGTCTCCAGAGAAACCTGTATGCAGGTCAAGAAGCAACAGTTAGAGCCGGACATGAAACAACGGACTGGTTCCAAATTGGGAAAGGAGTATGTCAAAGCTATATATTGTCACCCTGCTTGTTTAACTTATATGCAGAGTACATCATGTGTAATGCTGGGCTGGATGAATCATAAGTTGGAATCAAGATTGCCAGGAGAAATTTCAACAACCTCATATTTGCAAATAACTCCACCCTTATGGCAGAAAGCAAAGAGGAACTAAAGAACCTCTGGATGAAAGTAAAATAGAAGAGTGAAAAAACTGGCTTAAAACTCAACATTCAAAAAACTAAGGTCATGACATCAGGTCTTATCACTTCATGGCAAATAAATGGAGAAACAATGGATCAAAAGTGTGACAAACTTTATTTTCTTGGGCTCCAAAATCACTGCAGATGGTGACTGCAGCCATGAAATGAAAACAAAACAAAACAAAACAAACAAACAAAAAGCTTGCCCCTTGGAAGAAAAGCTATGATCAACCTAGACAGCATTAAAAAGCCAAGACATTACTTTTCCGACAAAGGTCCATCTAGTCAAAGCTATGGTTTTTCCAGTAGTCATGTACGGATGTGATAGTTGGACCATAAAAAAGGCTGAGCACTGAAGAATTGATGTTTTCAAACTGTGATGGTGGAGAAGACTCTTGTCAGTCCCTTGGACTGCAAGGAGATCAAACCAATTCATCCTAAAGGAAATCAACCCTGAATATTCATTGGAAGGACTAATGCTGAAGCTGAAGCTACAATACTTTGGCCAACTGATGCGAAGATCTGACTCACTGGAAAAAACACTGATGCTGGGAAAGATGAAGGCAGGAGGAGAAGGGGATGACAGAGGACAAGATGGTCGGATGGCATCACTGACTCAAAGGATATGATTTTGAGGCAACTCCAGGAGATAGTGAAAGACAAGGAAGCCTAGCGTGCTGTAGTCCATGGGGTTGCAAAGAGTTGGACACAACTGAGAACCTGAACAACAACAACATTTATAAGTATAGGGATATTTATCTGCATTTTATGAAAGAAGATGCTGCTGCTCAGAGAGATGTTAAGACTCATACACCTATGAATGGCAGAGCCAGAATTCATAACTAGTGTCCATGTGGTTCTAAGACCCTTTTTCATGGCTCCACCAAGCCACTTCCATAATGATCTTTGACTTTCCTGTGTATCACTGTATCAGAGTATCTGGAACAGTGCCTGACACGTAGTAGGTCCTCAGTAAAAATGTCTCTTGATTAAAAGAAGTCCTGCTCGGTGCAGAGCCTGCTTTCACTCATGCCTCTGGGCAACCCTATGGAATGTAATAAAATAGTGCACTCATAGTCACTGACATTAAGCTTGTTTCAATCTGTTCCAGGTCACAGGTTGTTGCTTGTTTTGTTCTTTGTTGTCTCTGTCTTTCCTTGTATGTGTTTGAAATCTATGAGGTAAGACCTCATGGGGGCAGGATCCGGTCTTCCTTGCTTGTACCACTGCAGCACATCTACACTCAACAGTGCTTCACAGACTGATCAGGCCATGTTAATCATTGACAGAAAGTCTGCTGAAAGAAAGAAATAAATCTGCACTACAAGAGTATCATTAGCCGACACTCCTTTTTCACTTGAAAGAGCTATGCACAGCCTATGAAGATCTAAAAAGTATATTTTCCTTTGTTCCTAGAGAAAGGAGGATAGCAATTTGAGTAGTAAAGTCCTTTATTGTGGTCACTCATTTCTGTGATATTTACATGTGAAGAAGTTCTACTTAGCTTGGGATGAAGTCTTCTTGGGAGAAGCCATGTGCGCATGGCTGAAGATTTAAACTGATCAAGTACAGCCAGAAAACTCCACTGAGGCAATTAGCTCTCTAATTGCAGTCTATTTACATTATGGTTGAGTAAAGAGGCTGGAGATAGAGTGGAATCAAGGAAAACCTGTGGCACCCTCTCTGGGCTTTGAAGATAAGGCTGTAGCCTACAGTACAATTAGTAGGTCAAGGATTTGGATCTGTTTTGTTCACTGCTGAATCCCCAGTGTCTTGAACAGAAACTGGCACATAGATGGTACACAATAAATATTATTTAAATGGAATAGAATATAGAAATAACGATGATTATGAGGAGGAAATATTGGGAAGGTTATCCCTTTAATTGGAGGATATACTTTAAAAGCTCTTGAATTTAGACTTTTTAAGGAATGTTGTCTCCAAAAGGGATAAAAAGATAAATTTAGCTCAGGAGACATGTGAGGGTTCTTTGAAATGTTAGCGCCTTCTCCAAGTAAGTATTTTCTGTTTTGGACAGATTTCAGGAACACAAGAAGTTTTGGGGCAATTACGTTATTGAAGTTTATAAAGAAAGAATAATAAGCAGGCTTTCCTGGTGACTCAGATGGTAAAGAATCTGCCTGCAAAACGGGAGACCTGGGTTCGATCCCTGGGTTGGGAAGATTCCCTGGAAGAGCGTATGGCAACCCACTCCAGTATTCTTGCCTGGAGAATCCCTATGGACAGAAATGCCTGGCAGGCTACTGTCCGTAGGCTTGCAAAGAGTTGAACACGACTGAGCGACTAAGCACAACACACAGCACAGAATAATAAGCAGTATCGCTTTTATATTATATTTGGCTTATGTAAGTATTGCCAAAAGCTTAATTAAATCCCATGAAAATTGAGAATAAGAAATGGGTCCTTGTTATTACTGTTATTTAACATGGTTTTGTAGGCAAGGAAAATGAAAAATTGGTAAGAATATCAAGAAAGAAAATAAAATGCATTCTTGCTTCATTGATAATTACATTCTAATAGATTCAAATTTTTCAAAATAAATGAAACTAAGTTTAGTAAGAAAATTAGGAATTCACTTGTTTGACTTAGTATGAGTAGAATGCTGGAGTCCTAATTAAAAAAATAGATATCCAACAAGCAACAAAGGTTTACTGTATAACACAGGGAACTATAGTCAGTATCTTATAATAACCTATAATGGAAAATAATTCTAAAAATAATGTGTATATGTATAACAAAAAAACCCAAAATTTCATAAGTTGACAATATACAGGCTGTTTCATATACTAGAAATAAGTCAAGAAAATTTATTTTAAAGAAAATAGGAATATATTTAGCAATAAAAGTACTTGGCCTACCTGAAAAGCAATATGAACACTGCAACAGTATCCACAAGTCAATATTTCATAAATATCCTAAAAATCTCACACCTCGCCTTATGTAATTGATTGTGTTGCAATTAAATTACAATAAGAATTCAGAAGAATAAATGTTTGAAAATAATAAAATTTTGAGGGAAAATATACACCTCTGTATGGGTTAGTGAGAATTCTAACGGCCCCTGTTGTTGTTCTTCAGTGGGTAAGTCGTGTCCGACTCTTGGCAACCCTGTGAAAGGCCTCTGTAGCCAAAATCTGACTACCAGTGGCTTAAAGTAGGTTTTCTTTCTTGTTTACTTCATAATCTGTTGTGGGAGGGTTTGACTTCCTTATTTTCTTGTTATGACTGTTATTTAATTTCTAAGCATAGATTCAGTGCATATTCACTCTGTTACAGTCACTAATTACATTTTCTCCTTTAATTCTCACAGAAATACTGTGTGTTAGCCCCGTTTTATCAATAAGGAAACTGAGGCTCTGAGAAATACAATAAATAATTGGTAGAGGAAATTCAGGTTACCTATTAAGCCAACCAAGTATTTTTGACCTCCTCAGATTTTAAGCTTATCTCACAGTAGATAGAAACTATAATATAAAACAATTAGCCAGATGGATATAGCATAAATGGGTAATATATATGCAACATACTATATTATCTTTCATTCTGTTTCTGTTTTATGTAAAAATAACAAAAATGAAGAGTATGTGTCTGAAAACTAAGAGAGCTAGAATCCTAACCTTCGCTGTGCTACTAAAGAGCTTTGTGACCACCTTCTTGGTCCTCGGTTTATATTATCTATAAAATAATGGGAGCTGAATGATAATATCTCCACAGTCCACAACCAAATGGTTCTCTAATGAGGAAATGGATTATAAAGCCTGTCTGGATCCAAAGCCTATGCTTTTGGTTTTCTGTGTAAGTTGGTGTCTTTATATTAATAATACTTCTATCTATAACAACACAGGTGAATGCTCTGCCCTTCACTCCACCTGTCTAAGTCTTCAGATGTGAAGGAAAATTTGACTGTCGAGGGGCCTCTGGGACAGGACAAAAACTCACCACTTTTTATTGTGACCATGTGATTCAAAACTCGGTTTAAGAGACCCTTCCACAGTGCACAATGAGCTGTTTCTTGTTTATAGCAAGTAGATTTGTTTTGGCATAAACTTGGAAATCTTGTTTTGAAAGCAAGAGCCTCTTAAAATAATATACTCTATATTCATGTAAAATAAGAAGACATTACAAGATACAATTTAATAGGAATTTACTACAGTAAAATGAGAATAAATATCAAATGAAATTTAAAAAGTAGACTTTTAAATACTAACACCAATATATATTTTTTAATTCTCTATTAAATCCTGCCCATCCTTTAAAGGATAACCTTTAGAGTATTTAAAGTATATCCTTTCTTCTTTTGTGGATCTATTTTATTTTTTAGAATTGTGGTTTTGAAGATTAAATAATAGATTTAAATTCAATTGATTCTGACCTTTCTTTAGCAATTGACTTTTATGATGAGCTTTTTAAAAATTATATTTCCTGTATTGCTTGGCACTGTGACATGGCAAGTCAGCCAAATAAAGATTATAAAATTAAATATGGCTTATCTACTGTGTACAGTTGAGTAGCTGGACGGTTTAAGTACTGTGGGGTTTTTTTGTTTTTTGTTTTACACATATGCAGTCAAGTTAATACCAAGAAAATTAGCCCCATCCTGTCGGAGTCTCTGCAACCCCGGTTACAAAGATAGTGACGTTCTCATTGATTTTTTTCTGTGCTAAGTTGCTTCAGTCATGTCTGACTCTTTGCAACCCTATGGACTATAGCCCTCCAAGCTCTTCTGTCCATGGGATTCTCCAGGCAAGAATACCAGAGTGGGTTGCAATGGTCCCCCTCCAGGGGATCTTCCTGATCCAGGGATTGAACCCACATCTAGTACGTCTCCTGCATTGGCAGGCAGGTTATTTACCACAAATACCACCTGGGAAGCCCATTTTTTTGTCCTATATAGTTAGAATATCCATTGGTCGTTATGCTACCAATGGTTATTTATTAGCCTTGATGTTAGATTAAGTTTCTATGATGTACAGAATGGAAATTATTTCTCTGTAAAATTTTAAAATAATTATCTATAGAACATATTATCTTACATACAATGGGCAAGTTTTAATGTGATATAAACAAAGCATGTATTCTGTGTATTTGTCATAAGTTAAGCTCTTTCATAGGTTAAATAGTGTCAGATTTCACAGCAGCTAGACTTAGTAACTCTTTAGTTAATTGTTTTGTTTACCTGGCATTTTTAAAAAACCTACAGTATTCATGTTTATAGAATGACTAAAAACATTCGGGAAAGCAAAGCGGGTAGTGTAGTTGGGTCCATATGATGTCCAACACTGCTCTCTACTGGAGAGAAGCAAGTCATAAAATAACTAGCTGTTCAAGTGAAAAAAAAGTCAATTTCAAGTAATATTTGAAAATGAAGGTGTAATCCTCAAACTTTCACATATGTTTCTGAAAAATGCTTGTTTTTAGGCATAATGGAATACAATGAAATAACTGGAAGAAATGACTACAGACATCATCTGAGATTAGTTGGAAGAGAACCTGTCATTTTAATTAACTGAAAAATAGTTGTGGGAGTTTTGGAAAGTATTATTAGGCCAAACATGAAACAGCTTAATAGCATTCAAATTTTGAAAGTCTATAAAGTAAATATTTTTGTATATAATAGTGAGTTTACTGATGCTTTATGTTTTTAATTTCAACAAACTGCTGCCATTAAAATATCTGCTGAGTACATTTACAAAGTATCTAAATGCACTGAGCAAAGAGATGTATAGGTTGAAATATTTGCATAGAATATATTAATATAATTAGTTTTAGACTATAAAAATTTGCTCAGTATTTGTCAAAGTCTTTATGATGATTTTCCAAAGACATTTTATAGTTTTGTAAAATCTGTGAAAAATATATGGTACATTGTTATACCTTTAAACATATAGACTAATGCACAAGACATTTTAGATCACTATCATCTTACTTTTCATGGTCAAATATCTTCTAAATGTCCCTTTATGTTTTACATCATTTCTATCTGTGCATATTATTTAGGATTAATTTAATAACTAGTAGCCTTTTAATATGGAGAAGGCAATGGCAACCCACTCCAGTATTTTTGCCTGGAAAATCCCATGGACGGAGGAGCCTGGTAGGATGCAGTCCATGGGGTCGCTAGAGTCGGACACGACTCAGCGACTTCACTTTCACTTTTCAGTTTCATGCATTGGGGAAGGAAATAGCAACCCACTCCAGTGATCTTGCCTGGAGAATCCCAGGGATGGGGAAGCCTGGTGCGCTGCCATCTATGGGGTCACACAGAGTCAGACACGACTGAAGTGACTTAGCAGTAGCAGCAGCAGCCTTCTAATAACTAGTAGCCAAAATTTAAATGCAAACACACAAATGCACTCACACAATAATTCCCAAAATGGAATCAGTAATATACAGTAATTTAAGAGGGTTTTTTTTTTTTTTGTAAGTTTGCCTAATACTGTCACTGGCTGATTGATTGGCAGACTAATTTTATTGTAATGAATTTAAAGCATATTACATTTTCAATGATAACTACCTCTTGATTATGAGAAAGAAGTTGATGCTTATTTTCATTGTTACATTTTTCTGTAGCTTCTAAATTTCCTATAGAGAACATACATTACTATTAAAATAAAATATTTATTCATAAGTAAAAAGAAAAATTTTTTGCAGATTTTCAAAGCATAGGCACATACTTGTGTATGGGATTTACACATGGATTTAGGTAAGGTCTAATGCCTGATCTTAAAAAAAAACAAAGTGTGCTGAAAAGAATGTTGTCTCTTTGAAAATATGAAGAAAAATAATTGATAAAGTCTTGAGTACTTAAAATATTCCGCACCCACCATTATCATGGCCATGGAACAAATAACTGTTTCTTTTGCTCTTTTGCCACACTGAAAAATACCACTCAGAATCTACATGTATAAAGCAAAACAGTCTGATATTATACTCTCTTCTCATCAGTGTTATTTTTTTGCTACCACATGGAGGAGCTAAGACATGAAGTTGCTAAAATATAAAAGTAATGACTTTTACTGAGTTGAAAGTGTTCACCATACCAGTGTTCCATTTTCTGAAAGATAATTTAAAAAAAAATTCCGTATTTTTTATTTGGGTAAATTTCAAACAAAAAAGAGAATTTTTGAGATTGACTTCTTTTATTCAGCATAATTTCCTTAAGAGTCATTCAGGTTGTGTGTGTAACAATAGTCCATCTATTTTTATTGCTGAATAGTGTTCCATGGTATGGATGTACCATAGTTTGTTTAACCATTCACCCACTGAAGGATATTTGGGTTGTTTCTGACATTTGACTTTTACAAATAAGTCTACTGTGAATATCATTTCAAAAATATTTACAAGAATATAAATTGTCATCTCTTTGATATAAATACCAAAAAGTGCAGCTGCTGTGTCTTATGATGAGTTCATGTTAGTCTTCAGAGAAACTACCAAACTATATTTCAGAGTGGCTGTAACATTTTACATTCCTAGCAACAGCAGCATCCTATAATTTTATTTGCTGATCTGACAACCTTACAAATATTAAGGATCTAACTTTCTTGATCATTAAAGAATCTGCCTGCAATGCGGGAGGCCTGGGTTTGATACCTGGGTTGGGAAAATCCCCTGGAGGAGGGCATGGCAACCCACTGCACTATTCTTGCCTGGAGAATCCCATGGATGGAGGAGTCTGGCAGACTACGTACGGTCCATGGGGTCGCAAAGAGTCAGACACAACTGAGCACTTAAGCATACACAACTTTCTTGATTCTCCTTGCCGTTTCCCTCAACGTTTATTTCTGTTGGCAACATTCTTCTCTCTCATCTCCCTCTACAACACGGCGGCTACCTGGGGAAGCCATGGTTCTGACACTTCTCTGTCCTTCCATTGAAACCTCAGTTCCAGGGTCTCCTTAATCCATACCTTTTACCCAGAATACTCCTTCCCCAAGCTCCACTTTGTATACCCTGCTGTTGAGTCTGCTTCTTTAGCTGACACCTCAGAGGAACTTAAACTCAATGTGTTTGAGTGTATGTTTCATTTCTTCCTTTCATTTAGGTCTTGTTAAATTGTCGCCTTTTTTAGAGGCAACCCACTCCAGTATTCTTGCCTGGAGAATCTCATGGATGGAGGAGCCTGGTGGGCTACAGTCCACAGGGTCGCAAAGAGTTGGACACGACTGAGCGACTTCACTTCACTTTCCTGATCACTCAGTCTTAAATATTATATTCTGCCCTATGTTATTATTTGTGTTATTTTTACTTATATAATCTAAGATGTATTAGAAATCTGTTTGTGATCTAGATATAAATATAGAAATATATAGATACATTCATATATACATACCTGGATACATACACACACAAGTATGCTCACTGGGATGTAAGTTACACCAAAACAGGGACGTTTTTCATCTGTTATATATCCAACAATTAGCAAATGCTTGACTCATAGTAAATACTTTTTTTTAAGGAATAAATGAGTATGTGTAACATTAACTTGTTATCATTTGGGGGCTTAATTCAATTTTTATTGTATCAAAGTTTGTTGTAGTTTAGTCATTAAGTCATGTCCGACTCTTTTGCAACCCTATGGACTGTAGCCCACTGTCCATGGGATTTCCCCGGCAAGAATACTAGAGTGGGTTGCCATTTCCTTCTCCAGGGGATCTTCCTGACCCAAGGATTGAACTTGTGTCTCCTGCACTGGCAGGCAGACTCTTTACCACTGAGCCACCAGGGAAGCACTTATCAACGTTATCTATGTCCATTTTAAATATTTCCCCAAGATTTATAATGAAACAACAAAATGTTACCCAGCCCTTTCCCCAAGCGTCACTCACGGACACAACTAATTTCAGCTCGTTATTTTCTTCTTTGTTTCTGGATGACCAGCTTAACTATCGTGCCTCAATTTGTCATCTTGTAGTGCTCGTCATCCTCCCTTGATTCCTGGGTTGTATTTCTTCCTTTGCTGTATTTTACATACTTTCCTCTTCTCCTATGGAGAACTGGGACACAGGAATTTAAATTTTTAGTCCATCTTAGTACATATTTTTCCCCCTCTTGGTAATCTGTAATCTTGCCCTAAATCTTTTTTTTTTTCCTTAGAATTTGAAGTTATTTTTCTTCCATTATTGCTGATGTGAAGTCTGATGTCATATTTCCTGGCCTTTGTGCGATTTTTGTTTCTCTCTGGGGTCTTTTACGGTCTTTTCTCTGTCTCTAGTGTATTGAGGATGAGCCTGATGTGCTGGGTTTGTGTCTCTGTTTTCACTCATTACAGTGGCGTAATCTTGCAACCCACAACTCCCCTGGCCTTGTTTCTCCTGCCTGTTAACAGCTCGATTGAGATGGGATGAATAACCCCTTGGCCATGGCTTGATTCCATTCTTTTCCTTCCCCCTTCAGACACCAGGTAGAGTGGGAAAATACAGAAACTAAAGTCCTTCCTCTGACCTGTATTGTGTGCAAGCCTTTGGAGAGCACTTAGGACCAGAGTATTTAGGCTGTTTGTGGGTTGGTGTGCCAGACTGTGTGTTCCTGAATGTAAGCGTTTAACCCCTTAATAGCGTGGTAAGGCAATTCCTCCCAGAATTAGCGCCTGAGGTTAAGATTTGGGAGGAAGTAGATTGTCAGAAAGTGTTCCCAGGAACAACCAGTAAGGACATGGGAAGGCAGACAGATGAGGGAAAGCAATCAAGTGAATCCCCAGCTGCAGCCTGATTCTGTGAAAAGTTCTGCATCAGGATGTTACACGTTAGAGTTTGCCCCACTTCCCAGCAAAGGGGCCGGCCCTCTGCACTTCTACACCAGTCATTGGTTAAAGAATTGTTGAGATAGCAGAAAACTCCCAGAAGTTTATAGCTCTCAGTACTGGCAAAGTAACCTCACTGACCAAAGGGAATCCTCTGAAAGTCTTGGTGTGAGCCCTTACCAGCAAAGCATGGGGAAGCTGGAGGATGGATCCCAGTGCTGTTCAAGAGGATCCAAGGAAAGCTGAGCAGGCACCAATATCCACTAAATTCTAGTTTCATCTCCAAAGAATCAGTAAATTAAGAAGTGGCCATCCCTCATAATTATAACGCATTTTGCAGTTTACAAGGTTGTTTTTTTTTTTTCCCCCTCTCATCTCTTATTGCAATTGGTCTTCAGAGAAATTTTGTAAGGAAAAAAGAACAAAATTATTCTTATGTTTCAAGAATCATGACTTTTCTAACATTTTCAAATTCTAAGCCTAGGGTTTATTCCAGCATGCTGCATCACATTCAAGAGTCTTGTAAATATTTTATATAGACATGGAATGCATACAAATACAAACCTTAATCAGAGGAAGCATTATGACTTTTTTTAACTTAAACTATTATGAGGAATAATCTGCTTTTCAGTTTTAAAACTGTTCCCATTCAGCGCATCCAACATTACACAGAAGAAAAGGGTTAAGTGGCAAGCTCCATATCAGATGTCTTTTTAGTTCCCACAGTCTTTGAAGGCTTCTCCCTGTTTCATTCCTCAGATGACTTAATTAAAGCCAATGTGAAAGAAACATATTAAAAGGTTCCTGGAGCACCACAAGAGGTTGATTCATTTAGAATGTACTTGGAGTTCTTCCATCATTTCCCATATGGAGCTATTTACATATAACACTTATGACTCATGACATTGCTGTCAAAGTAAGGAATATTTTTCCATAAATATTTTCAGTAACTCTTACAGTCTGTGATCGACACATCAGACACTTCTTGTAGTTCAATAATCACTTATCTATAAAGAGTTTGCTTTCACCTCCCAGTCTGCTAACGCTAGACCAACCACTAATGGGGAATCCCTCAGTGATATGATAAATACAGAGAGGTTGAGAACAGTTTACACCATAGATTTTTCAGAACTAAACAGCTTCTATTGTGTTCGCTCCCCTCCTGTCACTTAGACCCTTTATCCTTTCTGGATGATCTAAAACAGCTTTTCAAATCTGGTGGCACATTAAAATCACCTGGGGAGCTTTAACATACACAGGTGCCCTAGACTCCACCGCCAGCCAATTAAATCAGAGTCCCAGGCACTGGTCTGCTTAAACCTCCCATGTAATTATATCATACAGACAAAGTTGAGTACACTGACCTGAAACAGAAGAAAATGTGATGGGTCCATTGGTGTCAGGAATCAGTTTGGTTGTCTTCCATATCTTCAGTTCAGTTCAGTTCAGTTACTCAGTCCTGTCTGACTCTTTGCGACCCCATGAATCACAGCATGCCAGGCCTCCCTGTCCATCACCAACTCCTGGAGTTCACCCAAACTCACATCCACTGAGTTGATGATGCCATCCAGCCATCTCATCCTTGTCGTCCCCTTCTCCTCCTGCCCCCAATCCCTCCCAGCATCAGAATCTCTTCCAATCAGTCAACTCTTTGCATGAGGTGGCCAAAGTATTGGAGTTTCTGCTTTAGCATCAGTCCTTCAAAAGAACACCCAGGACTGATCTCCTTTAGAATGGACTGGTTGGATCTCCTTGCAGTCCAAAGGACTCTGAAGAGTCTTCTCCAGCACCACAGTTCAAAAACATCAATCCATATCTTAGTGGGCAACTTTTCAATTCCTTTTTAGCTGAGAATTTCTTCACTTATTTTGGTCTTTTTTGCAGGTCTGGTCAACCAACTTGAGATCGCTTTGGGGCAAACATAGTGCCTAATGATATTGCATCCAGACCTAGTAGCAGTTTTATGACATAGTTTAAACATATTAGAAACAGAAACTGTTGTATCTTATAGAATCTGAAAACTGAAACCTTTTTGCCTTAATGCTTCTGAGCTTCACTTTCTTTCCATGAGCTCATCAGAAAGGGGATCAGCAATTATCTCCTGTATTTTCATCTCAGCTTTTCTATCAACCTTCCACTATTCTCCTGACCTGTTACTATTTTCTAAGTCTATTCCTTAGATTTTTAGTAAAAGAAATCACCTGTGATGGTTTTAGAACTGTAATTCCCTAGGCCTCTACCCTTATAAAAAGAATTTTCATTGTTATATTTTAACCTGCTTCCTAGGTGATTCTCATTAAAGTAATACATAGAGCCCAGTTTAAAAAACAAAAGTCTAATTTCTTTAGTTATTGTTATTTTTTCAAGAATGAAAGAAGGAATCACATGTGGTTTAAAAGACACTCTTATATTGCTATTTTGTTCCCTTTCATTCTGTGAGTTGACACATGAAAAAGATTCTACTTACTTATTTGATGTAAAGTATATACACATACTGGAGAAGGGCATGGCAACCCACTCCAGTATTCTTGCCTGGAGAATCCCCATGGACAGAGGAGCCTGGTGAGCTACAGTCCATGGGGTTGCAGAGAGTTGGACATGACTGGAATGACTTAGCACCCACACGTACACATATACGTACCCATGCATATGTCTGTTTATTTAAGAACTGATGAATTCATATCTCACTTTGGTGTTATGATTGGTAGTATGTGACAAGAGAAGTCTTTGGAAAATTATATATGTCTAATGAATGTATGATGCTAAAGCTGAAACTCCAGTACTTTGGCCACCTCATACAAAGAGTTGACTCATCGGAAAAGACTTTCGTGCTGGGAGGGATTGGGGACAGGAGGAGAAGGGAACAACAGAGGATGAGACGGCTGGATGGCATCACTGACTCGATGGACGTGAGTTTGAGTGAACTCCAGGAGTTGGTGATGGACAGGGAGGCCTGGCGTGCTGCGATTCATGGGGTCACAAAGAGTCGGACACGACTGAGTGACTGAACTGAACTGAACTGAATGAATGTAATGATTATTTGCTATTTATTTTAAAATATCCTGTAGAATAAAATATCCACATGTCAATTCTAATTTTTCTTGAATGTTTCACGATATTGGTCTTCTGTTTAGGAGGTATTATATTGCTCCAGGATACATATTTTATTACAATGTGGTAATTACTATCAAACTTTTTTCTTTTGGGCAGGATAGGTTAGGTTTTAACTAAAAACCTCTAGGGATCCTTTAAAATTCTAGAGCATGTATTTTTTTTTATTATTTTTTAATGTACTTTATGGTTTTGATGAGCATTGTATATTAGGTATTAAAAATGTGTGTTTTTAAATTTTATATGCTAATTGGAAAACAAAGAAAAATTTTGATTTACATTATAAACTGCATTAAAGCACATTAAATTTTTAAAATATATTTTTGACAACATGAAAAAAATGTATATACTTTAAATTTTCAGATAACAATTTTTTAATTGTTCACATGTTTTAAATTTTAAATTTGAGATCAACTTTATTCCTTTGGGCCCAACAAAATAACTTTAATTTTCTTTCCATTAAAAATCTGCAAGCAAATTATTTAGGAAAAGTGTAATTTTAAGAAATCTTAGAATAATGGAATTGTATGTGACTAAGTAATGTGTTAATATTTTCATATCATGTAAAATAATATAAATTAGTAACTCCTCTGTGCTGGATTTGGATTTGAATTACTATCACGTCATTCTGTTACCCCATGATATATCTCAAAATGATTTAATGACACATGATGTAGTAAGGCCTGTCTCACAGTAAACATTTTCAGTTTCTTGGCAGCACAGAAGTAGAGCAGCCCAAAGGAACAGAAGTTGTAAGAGACGCTGTAAGGAAACTAAAGGTAAGCAAGCCCTCAAAGTAAGTGTCTCATGTACTGAACTTACCTTTGGCCATCAGTAGACCAATGGAAATTCAAAGCATGAATAGTCTTAGTAAAAATGTGCTGTTTAATGAATACCACTAGATCAAGGAAACGTATTTAATGATAAGTATGCAGACACAATTATTTTTCCGGATGTGGCAGAGTCTTCACAGTTTCATAAGGTGTAATTTTTTATAGAAAGTGAAAGTGAAGTTGCTCAGTCGTGTCCAACTCTTTGCGACCCCGTGGACTGTAACCTACCAGGCTCCTTTGTCCATGGGATTCTCCAGGCAATTCTCCATTTCCTTCTCCAGGGGATCTTCCCGACCCAGGGATTGAACCCAGGTCTCCCGCCTTGCAGGCAGACGCTTTAACCTCTGAGCCACCAGGGAAGCCCTACTCAACAACAAAAAAAAACGTAAGAGCAATATTTCAGAAGTATTGGCATTCTGTTGGAGAAGGCAGTGGCACCCCACTCCAGTACTCTTGCCTGGAAAATCCCATGGACAGAGGAGCCTGGTGGGCTGCAGTCCATGGGGTCGCTAAGAGTCGGACATGACTGAGCGACTTCACTTTCACTTTTCACTTTCATGCATTGGAGAAGGAAATGGCAGCCCACTCCAGTGTTCTTGCCTGGAGAATCGCAGGGACGGGGGAGCCTGGTGGGCTGCCGTCTATGGGGTCGCACAGAGTCGGACATGACTGAAGCGACTTAGCAGCAGCAGCAGCAGCAGCAGTAGCTTGCCTTTACTTTGCTTGGGCAATGTGGACTCATGCCCTAACTCAAAGACAAAACAATCTACTGTAGTTAGAAAATCGAACCCACCAGTTGAAAATGAAGAAGTAAAATTCATTCCAAAGCAGCATTTTGCACTGACACTGTACATTAAAGACATACTAATGGACAAACCCACAAGGGTCTGGCCGTATCCATGAGCAGACTCAGAGAACTGGTGAAAATAAAAGCAGAAATAAACAGTAAGCAGCTCCACATACTCATAATCAGCAAATTTCCTGAGAAAACCTTACATAATTTCCATGCCTCCTTTGCATGTTTTTCTAATTGCATTCCATCCCCAAAGACATTGTTTCCTCTGAGATACTAAAATTCAAAAACTCCTTCAGCAGAATTCTCATGTTTATCACATTAAGAAAATTTAACATAACACTATTTTGTTAACACACTTTATTGTTATCTCTCTGGTTGTTCTCAGAATTTTTTTTTGAGAAACAACCCTCCTCTAACTTTATTTAGTTTTGAGATTATCCAATTATTGTATAGTATGGGTAGGCCTCTGCACCAGGCAAAGCCACAGACATTAAAATGTATTACTTCGCTTTGAGAATGTCATATCGGGTGGAATTTACTGTTTAAATTGAGAAAAAAAAATTGAAGTGAGTTGGCTTGTTTTCTGGGTAAAGAAATAAAAGTAGATAATTTGTGTCCATTTATTTTACATAATTTTTATATTTTTCCTGTTTTTAAAGAAATCTACTAAAAGGTTCCAAGGTGATATCACTCCCATCTGGAAAAAAAAGGCGGACAAGCCAATCATTACTTTTAACAATTCATTAGACAAAAAAAAAAAAATTAAACTTCCCTTGTGGCTCAGCTGGTAAAGAATCTGCCTGTAATGTGGGAGACCTGGGTTTGATCCCTGGGTTAGGAAGATCACCTGTAGAAGGGAAAGGATTCCCACTCCAGTATTCTGACCTGGAGAATTCCATGGACTGTATAGTCTATGGAGTCGCAAAGAGTTGGACACGACTGAGTGACCTTCACTAGACAAAAGTGTACTTGTGCTTGTTTGGCAAATACTTTTAAGCCCTAAAACAGGATTTAAAATGTTTCACAATTTATGGACAACATTTAGAATAAGATTCCATCTAAATGTTCAAAATGTTGCACACTTTGGACATGAGTCCAACTTCACTATAATCAGAATGTTTATAATAGAATAATGATATTTGCACTTAATGTTTCTTTGTACCTAGGAGGTCCTTTATGAAATGAACCCAAATGCAAACCCCAAAGCATTCAATTATGTAGTGAGTGATAATATATAAAAAGATATTTGAGATGAAATGTCTTCTAAAACAAGCTACTATTAGGAAACTTTGTATTTAGTTCTTATGTAGTTTGTGTTTGGAAATGGACTCTGTTAGTAAAGGAATGTGATTTACAATAAGATAAAAATCATCCAATGTAGTTTAAAAAATGTATACTCAGTTGATAATAGCTTTTCTCTTTCAAGTGCCTTTCAGAATACTTAATCCTATAAACAATCTTTAGTCTGTTGATTGCAAAATGTTTGTAGATCAGGGAAATATATATAAAGGTAATAATTCGTGAAATAATTAAAATAATAAAAAGTGTTGTTTATTCATGTCTATCTTAATTTTTTTGTTTATTTGTGTCAAAGGTCAGATGCTACAACTCAAAGTATATAAGAGTGTTTACGTTTAAGAACCTAGACACTGGCTCCTCTTTAATTCTGTTGTCATGTAAAGATAGCCAGAAGATGGTGCTATGGTTCTACTGAAAAAAAAAAAAGAAAAAGAACAATTTGCTTATTAACTGGGTTTTGAGTACACATATCTAATTTTAATTTACTGCTTATTTTTCTTAAACATATGTATTCTGTGTACTATCCACTATATTTCAGTATTTGATTTTATTTTCCCCACAAGGTAACATTTTATTTAAACCTGGTAATTTTTCAGATGTTTGCAACATTAATCTATTAGCTTCTGAATTTAAAGAAATATTCAAAATGTAAGGCTAATACAAGATGATAGAAAACTTCCATGATTCTCAATAATGTATTTTTTATGCTTCTATGATTATTTATGCCTAATTATTTCTCAAGAAAAATTTTAGAACTTTATTTTATTGGGTACTATTTTTCTGTTGTTTTGTGGAGAATTCACAATTTATAACGTTTTGTTCAATATCATAATTTTTATGTGTTTACTTTCAAAAGTTCTATATATGACAAAACAGCATGTTTTCTAGTTCTCGATCACATTCAACAATTTCCATCTCTTAATCATGTTTTAGTCTATGATTTAAGAAAATGCCAAAATTTTCAAAAAGTAATAATTAAAAAAGCCTTTCTACTTCTTATTTTTAGTATCAAAGCTACTTTTAGGAATCTTGTTTTAATAGTGATTTATTTATTTTTAATACAACTACTACAGATGTCAGCAGGCTCATAAACAATGTCAGAGTTTCATAAACAGTCTGTGATATTTACATGTGGATGAATTTTGGTATGCAAGGCCAAAACTTCTTGGATTCTTTGGGAGATAACCAGGGAGCAGCATTCCTGGACCCCAGTTTTAGAGGACAGACCCCCTCACCTAAGCAGAGCTAGCTTAATATTACATGAAGGATTGTGGACTTGGGAATTAATAAAATGTTCTGTTAAATCTAGGCCCACCAGTTTCTCCACTTGACTTCATGCTCCCTGTGTAGCCTACTGCAAACGGGTTTTGTTTTTATCACCAGTTATTTAATTAATGAAATGATTAGGGCTTATTTTAATTGCTAAAACATATACACATAACTGATTTCCCTGTGAGATTATCAAAACTTTTAATTAAATCAACAATTTATAAAAACCACAAAGAGGATTCGAATTAATTCATTAATTTTAATTGCTTAATAATGTGTATTACATTAATAATATAGTTAGATTTCACTTTTTTAAGTCCTTTGAGAAATGAATAGAAACTGTTAGGATGATACTGAAACTCAGCAGTGCTCTCTTTAAATTTGCTTTAGCTGCTCTATTTGCCAGCGGCATACATTTAACGTAGTACTTTATGCAGTACTTTATACAGTACTTCTATTGATACTTCATCATTTCATGATGATAAAAGCTTTATTTTGTTTGTTTGTTGTATCCAGATAGCCTCCAGAATTCTTAGGCTTTACTCCCTTTGAACATTTTTACTCGATTATTATATTCAAGTTTTACTAGTAGATCACTCTATCTAGATTACCAAAAATGTATTCACTGAAACAAAGATGAGGGAGGAAAAAAAACTTCAAAAAGGCTTTTTCAGCATTAGAATTCAAGTAGTAGGTAGGGAGAGAAAGGAATACAATATAAGCATGAATGTATCTTCAAAATATAAATTACAAGTATTTCAGAATGCAGTTCAGAGATCTGCAAGTAGGAAAAGACTTAGAGGGATCATGCAAGCTATAGGATAAGGTTATCTTTAAAAAATACAAGCAGGAATGAGAATATTAAACTGTTTAAAATACAGATTAAACAAATATATCCTTCAGCTTAAATGTTTTTCAAGGTCTGTGAAACAGTTAAGCCTGATTTCTATAGACCTATTTTATGACCAAAGTAACTCTCCTGAGACTTATTTTCTCATCTTTGAAATGGGCCAATCAGACTGGATGATTTCTGAATCTTCTTTGAGCACAATCACTTTATCTTGATATGAAGCAAAGGAAAAGGCTTCATAAACCATAGATCAAATATTTTATGTTTATTTTTCTTTTTCTGTCTCGTTCTCTTGTTTCCCTCTCCTTCCCTCCTTGCTCCCCTCTTTATTTTCTCTACTTGTAGCCCCTACTTCTTCCCCTTGTTCAAATTTTCCCCTTCTTTCTTCCTTTCTTTTCTTTCTGACAGAAAAGACATAAGTTTAATGTTAGTGGTTGTTTTGTGATGGGCGTTTGGAAACTAAAAGAGGTCAGAGGAACGGTTGTGTCCCAATGTGAAAAAGGCTTCAAGAGCTATTGCTCATTGTCTGTTTCTGGAAAGGAGCAGCACCCAGGAAGCCAGTTCAGACTGCTTCCGCGGCCAGCAATGGGGCTGGCTTTGTTCAGATGCATTCACATGGATGGAAAGCAGCTGATTTATGTTGTCAGCCTCCATATGTGAAAACCCCCAAATTGTTTTGATTATAGCAATACAGGAAGAAGGTTATGAAGGGAAAAGAAACAAATTAATCCACTTTCTTTGGGAGAGAGCTGGGATAATTTGTAAAGAGTTGCACTGAAGAAAAATGTTTCTTAAACACACACACACAAAAAAACCCTGGCATGAATTAGTCACATTTATGTGCAGAATGTAAGCCTGCTTAATACTGAAGAAAAAAACTGCCTATATTTATAGGATAGTACAGAGAGTAAACTAAAAAATTATACCATCCAAAATGGAATAAAACAAATGGAACTCCTCCACCCACCCACCCTGCCCTGGATATCAAGGCAGACACTTCAAGGCATCCTTATATGCATTAATTATATTATTCTCCATGGCCGTACAAAGCCATGAAAGGAGAAAGAGGCCTTTAACCACTCTCTGTTCTGGGACTGAAGTATACCACATGTGTTTACATCTGTCCTAAATTAGAAGGAAATACACAATGTAAATAAATATGACACACAAAAGATGACCAAACTCCACGTTGCCTTACAGATAATCTATTTTGAATCAAGTTAGGATGATCCATATGCTAAATATATATATGTGTGTGTGTGTGTGTGTGTGTGTGTGTGTGTGTGTTATACTAGGAAATAACTTTTTGAGCCCTGTAAGAGGGGTTAATAAATACAATTTTTTTCAATAATTTTTTTCTGTTTCTTGAAAAGAAAGGTGGAGGTAGGGGAGGGAGGAGAGAAGGAAGGTCGGGAGAGTAGCACTGCCAGATAAAACCAGTACATTTAAATATCTCTAGAATGAGTCTAGTTCTGAGTATTTTAGCTGGGATAATCATTTCAGTTTGAATATGGTAATCTGTCTCTTTTCATTCATTGATTTCATTAAGTAGGACAGTATACCAAACAATGTAAGTATCTGGAAATGCAAAGATCTAGTGCTCTGGACTGCAAGTTTCCTAAAATCATTAAAAACAAAAGATCCACAGGAAAAGATATTTCTGCTTATTTTCAGACAAAGAGTTTTTATTTTCTGTTTGATATGAATATGATTTTTGAAATATCATGAAAGAAGTATATTAAGTTTTTTTAAAGTTATTGAGAATCAGCCTGATTTTAATGATAGTAATGGTAGATCACTGTGATTTCTAAATATTTGGAGGCTGTGTGGGGTTTATAAAAATATAATGGGCAATAGGCAATAATTTATTTCATGAAATTTCAGCATTGAATGTAAACTCTAAATATATGTTTGTGTTCATTTTCCATAGACTAAATTACAATTTTGTGAATAAATTTTCATTTGTAGTTTGCAAGACATATTAAGAAATCTGAAGGCCAGAAAATTCCCAAAGTTGAGTTGCAAATCTCAATTTATGGAGTAAAAATTCTAGAACCCAAAACAAAGGTAAGGCTTATTTTTGAACATCAGAAGCATTCTTTTTTTTTTTTTTTTTAATCTTTCCATTTTCTTTCTTTTTTTTTCTTGCACTTTTTTTTTTAACTTTACAATATTTTATTGGTTTTGCCATACATCAACATGAATCCACCACGGGTGTACACGTGTTCCCCATCCTGCACCCCGCTCCCACCTCCCTCCCCATACCATCCCTCTAGGTCATCCCAGTACACCAGCCCCAAGCATTCTGTATCCTGCATCGAACCTGGATTGGCAATTCGTTTCTTATATGATATTATACATGTTTCAATGCCATTCTCCCAAATCATCCCACCCTCTCCCTCTCCCACAGAGTCCATAAGACTGTTCTATACATCTGTGTCTCTTTTGCTGTCTCGCATACAGGGTTATCATTACCATCTTTCTAAATTCCATATATATGCGTTAGTATACTGTATTGGTGTTTTTCTTTCTGGCTTACTTCACTCTGTATAATAGGCTCCAGTTTCATCCACCTCATTAGAACTGATTCAAATGTATTCTTTTTAATGGCTGAGTAATAACTCCAGTATGTATAGGTACCACAGCTTTCTTATCCATTCGTCTGCTGATGGACATTTAGGTTGCTCCCATGTTCTAGCTATTATAAAAAGTGCTGCGATGAACATTGGGGTACACGTGTCTCTTTCAGTTCTGGTTTCTTTGGTATGTATGCCCAGCAGTGGGATTCCTGGGTCATAAGACAGTTCTATTTCCAGTTTTTTAAGGAATCTCCACACTGTTCTCCATTGTGGCTGTACTAGTTTGCATTCCCACCAACAGTGTAAGAGGGTTCCCTTTTCTCCACACCCTCTGCAGCATTTATTGCTTGTAGACTTTTAGATCACAGCCATTCTGACTGGTGTGAAATGGTACCTCATTGTGGTTTTGATTTGCATTTCTCTGATAATGAGTGATGTTGAGCATCTTTTCATGGTTTGTTAGCCATCTGTATGTCTTCTTTGGAGAAATGTCTGTTTAGTTCTTTGGCCCATTTTTTGATTGGGTCATTTATTTTTTGGGAATTGAGCTGTAGGAGTTGCTTGTATATTTTTGAGTTTAATTCTTTGTCAGTTGCTTCATTTGCTATTATTTTCTCCCATTCTGAAGGTTGTCCTTTCACCATGGTTAGAGTTTCCTTTTTTGTGCAGAAGCTTTTAATTTTAATTAAGTCCCATTTGTTTACTTTTGCTTTTATTTCCAATATTCTGGGAGGTGCGTCATACAGAATCCTGCTGTGATTTATGTCGGAGAGTGTTTGCCTATGTTCTCCTCCTGCAGTTTTATAGTTTCTGGTCTTATGTTTAGATCTTTAATCCATTTTTAGTTTATTTTGGTGTATGGTGTTAGAAAGTGTTCTAGTTTCATTCTTTTACAAGTGGTTGACCAGTTTTCCCAGCACCACTTGTTAAAGAGATTGTCTTTTCTTCATTGTATATTCTTGTCTCCTTTGTTAAAGATAAGGTGTCCATAGGTGTGTGGATTTATCTCTAGGCTTTCTATTTTGTTCCATGGATCTATATTTCTGTCTTTGTGCCAGTACCATACTGTCTTGATGACTGTGGCTTTGTAGTAGAGCCTGAAGTCAGGTAGGTTGATTTCTCCAGTTCCATTCTTCTTTCTCAAGATTGCTTTGGCTATTTGAGGTTTTTTTGTAATTCCATACAAATTTTGAAATTATTTGTCCTAGCTCTGTGAAAAATACCATTGGTATTCAATGCAATACTGATTGCATTGAATCTATAGATTCCTTTGGGTAGTATACTCATTTTCACTATATTGATTCTTCCAATCAATGAACATGGTATATTTCTCCATCTATTAGTGTTCTCTTTGATTTCTTTCACCAGTGTTGTATAGTTTTCTATATATAGGTCTTTAGCTTCTTTAGGTAGATATATTCCTAAGTATTTTATTCTTTTCGTTGCAATGGTGAATGGGACTGTTTCCTTAATTTCTCTTTCTATTTTCTCATTATTAGTGTATAGGAATGCAAGGGATTTCTGTGTGTTGATTTTATATCCTGCAACTTTACTATAATCATTGATTAGCTCTAGTAATTTTCTGATGGAGTCTTAAGGGTTTTCTATGTAGAGGATCATGTCATCTGCAAACAGTGAGAGTTTTTTCTTTTCTAATTTGGATTCCTTTTATTTCTTTTTCTGCTCTGATTGCTGTGGCCAAAACTTCCAAAACTATGTTGAATAGTAGTGGTGGAAGTAGGCACCCTTATCTTGTTCCTGACTTTAGGGAAAATGCTTTCAGTTTTTCACCATTGAGGATAATGTTTGCTGTGGGTTTGCCATATGTAACTTTTATTATGTTGAGGTATGTTCCTTCTATTCCTGCTTTCTGGAGAGTTTTTATCATAAATGGATGTTGAATTTTGTCAAAGGCTTTCTCTGCATCTATTGAGATAATCATATGGCTTTTATTTTTCAATTTGTTAATGTGGTGTATTACATTGATTGATTTGTGGATATTGAAGAATCCTTGCATCCCTGGGATAAAACCCACTTGGTCACGATATATGACCTTTTTAATGTGTTGTTGGATTCTGTTTGCTAGAATTTTATTAAGGATTTTTGCATCTATGTTCATCAGTGATATTGGCCTATAGTTTTCTTTTTTTGTGGCATCTTTGTCAGGTTTTGGTATTAGGGTGATGGTGGCCTCAAAGAATGAGTTTGGAAGTTTACCCTCCTCTGCAATTTTCTGGAAGAGTTTGAGTAGGATAGGTGTTAGCTCTTCTCTAAATTTTTGCTAAAATTCAGCTGTGAAGCCGTCTGGACCTGGGCTTTTGTTTGCTGGAAGATTTCTGATTACAGTTTCAATTTCCGTGCTTGTGATGGGTCTGTTAAGATTTTCTATTTCTTCCTGGTCCAGTTTTGGAAAGTTGTACTTTTCTAAGAATTTATCCATTTCTTCCAAGTTCTCCATTTTATTGGCATATAATTGCTGATAGTAGTCTGTTATGATCCTTTGTATTTCTGTGTTGTCTGTTGTGATCTCTCCATTTTCATTTCTAATTTTATTGAGTTGATTTTTCTCCCTTTGTTTCTTGATGAATCTGGCTAAAGGTTTGTCAATTTTATTTATCCTTTCAAAGAACCAGCTTTTGGCTTTGTTGATTTTTGCTATGGTCTCTTTTATTTCTTTTGCATTTATTTCTGCCCTAATTTTTAAGATTTCTTCCCTTCTACTAACCCTGGGGTTCCTCATTTCTTCCTTTTCTAGTTGCGTTAGGTGTAGATTTAGGTTATTTATTTGACTTTTTTCTTGTTTCTTGAGGTAAGCCTTTATTGCTATGAACCTTCCCCTTAGCACTGCTTTTACAGTGTCCCACAGGTTTTGGGTTGTTGTTTTTTCATTTTCATTCGTTTCTATGCATATTTTGATTTCTTTTTTGATTTCATTTATGATTTGTTGGTTATTCAGCAGTATGTTGTTTAGCCTCCATATATTGTAATTTTTAATAGTCTTTCTCCTGTAATTGAGATCTAATCTTACTGCACTGTGGTCAGAAAAGATGCTTGGAATGATTTCAATTTTTTTGAGTTTACCAAGGCTAGATTTATGGCCCAGGATGTGATCTATCCTGGAGAAGGTTCCGTGTGCATTTGAGAAAAAGGTGAAATTCATTGTTTTGGGGTGAAATGTCCTATAGATATCAATTAGGTCTAACTGGTCTATTATATCATTTAAAGTTTGTGTTTCCTTATTAATTTTCTGTTTAGTTGATCTATCCATAGGTGTGAGTGGAGTATTAGAGTCCCCCACTATTATTGTGTTACTGTTAATTTCCCCTTTCATACTTGTTAGCATTTGTCTTACATATTGCAGTGCTCCTATGTTGGATGCATATATATTTATAATTGTTGTATCTTCTTCTTGGATTGTTCGTTTGATCATTATGTAGTGTCCTTCTTTGTCTCTTTACACAGCCTTTGTTTTAAAGTCTATTTTATCTGATATCGGAGAAGGCGATGGCACCCCACTCCAGTACTATTTATCTGATCTGAGTGTTGCTACTCCTGCTTTCTTTTGGTCTCTATTTGTGTGGAATCATTAATTGCAATCACACTCCTACTTTAATGAATATTTAAAATATGTTACCCAGTGGCTCAGTGGTAAAGCATCCACCTGCAGTGCAGAAGGTGCAGATGTGGGTTCAATCTCTGGGTCAGAAAGATTGCCTGGAGTAGAAAATGGTAACCTATTCCAGTATTCATGCCCGTAAAATCCTATGAAGAGAGTAGCAAGCGGGCCGAAGTCCATGGAGTCACACAGAGTTGGACACATCTGAGCACACACACACTCACCCATTGAAACTATCTAGTTCTCAGTTAATGACAATGTAAAACTCTATAGGATTTATAGGGGGGAAAGCAAAGTTTGAATTTGCTTTCTGAGTGGTTTGTTCTTCAGCCTGTGTCTGGGACGTAACAATCTATATTGAGTGTATGCAAAGGTATTTCATCTTGTATTTAGGAATTTTTCTTCATATGCTTTGAAAGAGATGCATTTAAGTTTGGTTCACGGAGTATGAAAGAAGACAAAAGCTGTATGATGTTCATTAAAGTGCCCTGATTGACCCTTATTACCTGTAGACATAATCAGTGCATTAGTTTACTATGGCTTTCATAATAAAATACCACAGAACCTTGCGGCTCCAACAAGAGAAATTTATTTCTCACAGTTCTGGAGGCTGGAAGTTCATGAGTAAACTGACAGCAGCAAGCTTGGTTTCCTTTGAAGCATCTCTCCTTGGCCAGCAAATGGCAGCCCTCTTGGTGTCTCTTCACATGGTTGTCTGCACATACACTCCTGGCGTCTCTTTGTGTGTCTAATTTCTTCCTCTGATAAGGTCACTTCCTCTTATAAGCTGGCTTAAAACTTAACATTCAAAAGACTAAGATTGTGGCATCTAGTCCCATCATTAGTGGCAAATAGATGGAGAAAAAGTGGAAACGGTGACAGATTTTATATTCTTGGGCTCCAAAATCACTGCAGAGGGTGACTGAAGTCACCAGATTAAAAGACACTTGCTCCTTGGAAAAACATCTAGACAGCATATTAAAAAGCCGAGGCATCACTTGGCTGATAAAAGGCTACATAGTCAAAGCTATGGTTTTTCCAGTAGTCATGTAAAGATGAGAGTTGGACCATAAAGAAAGCTGACCACCAAAGAATTAATGCTTTCAAACTGTGGTGCTACAGAAGATTCTTCAGAATCCCTTGGACAGCAAGATGAAACCAGTTAATCCTAAAGGAAATCAACATTGAATATTCATTGAAAGGATTGATGCTGAAGCTGAAACTCCAATACTTTGGCCACCTGATGCTAATAGCTGACTTACTGGAAAAGACCCTGATGCTGGGAAAGATTGAGGGCAAGACGAGAGGGGGGTAATAGAGGTTGAGATGGTTAGATAGCATCATTGATGCAATGGACATGAGTTTGAGATACTGGGAAATACTAAAGGACAGGGAACCCTAGTGTGCTATAGTTCCTGGGGCCACAAAGAATGGGACACAACTTATGGAATGAATAACAACAACAAACATAAGGACACAAGTCAGATTGGATGAGGAACCATTCTAATGACCTTGTTTTGACTTAATCAGCTCTTTCAAGCCTTATTTCCAATTAAGTTGGAAACACAATATAGTTGTGTTTTGAGGTATGGGAAGTAAACCTTCAACATATAAATTTGGGTAGGAGGACAAAAGTCAGCACGTAACACATGGTAACACTATATATGTGAAGTGCTTGTATATCTCCCCTACAGATCCAATGGGAAAAAAAATAAAAATATAATCTTTTCCAGATTACAAAGTAGGAAAAACCACTAGACCATTTAGGTATGACCTAAATCAAATCCCTTACAATGAAACAATGGAGGTGACAAGTAGATTCAAGCAATTAGATCCAATAGCAGAATGCCTGAAGAACTATGGACAGAGGTTCATGTACAAGAGGCAGTGATCAAGACCATCCCCAAGAAAAAAAAAGGCAAAATGGTTGTCTGTTCAGTTTAGTTCAGTCACTCAGTCATGTCCAACTCTTTGCGACCCCATGGACTGTAGCATTCCAGGACTCCCTGTCCATCACCAACTCCTGGAGTTTACTCAAACTCATGTGCATTGAGACAGTGATGCCATCCAACCATCTCATCCACTGTTGTCCCCTTCTCCTCCCTCTTTCAATCTTCCCCAGCATCAGGGACTTTTCCAGTGAGTCAGATCTTTGCATCAGGTGGCCAAAGTATTGGAGTTTCAACTTCAACATCAGTCCTTCCAATGAATATGCAGGACTGCTTTCCCTTAGGACAGACTAGATGGATCTCCTTGCAGTCCAAGGGGCTCCCAAGTCTTAGGACGCCTTAAAATAGCTGATAAAGGAAGACAAGCTCAAGGCAAAGGAGAAAAGGAAAGATGTACCCATTTGAATGCAGAGTTTCAAAGAATAGCAAGGAGAGATATGAAAGCCTTCCTCGGTGATCAGTGTAAAGAAATAGAAGAAAGCAGTAGAATGGGAAAGACTCTCTTCAAGAGAATGAGAGATAGCAAGGGAACATTTCATGCGAAGATGGGCTCAAATAAAGGACAGAAATGGTATGGATCTAACAGAAGCAGAAGATACAAAAAGAGGTGGCAAGAATACACAGAAGAACTATACAAAACAGATCTTCTTGACCCAGATAACCACAATGGTATGATTACTCACCTAGAGCCAGATGTCCTGGAGTGTGAAGTCAAGTGGGCTTTAGGAGGCATCACTACAAATAAAGCTAGTGGAGGTGATGGAATTCCAGTTGAGCTATTTCAAATCCTAAAAGATGATACTGTGAAAGTGTTGCATTCAATATGCCAGCAAGTTTGGAAAACTCAGCAATAGCCACAGGACTGGAAAAGGTCAGTTTTCATTCCAATCCCAAAGAAAGGCAATCCCAAAGAGTGTTCAAACTACCACACAATTGCACTCATCTCACACGCTAGCAGAGTAATGCTCAAAATTCCCCAAGCCAGGCTTCAACAGTGCATGAATTCTGAAATTCCAAATGTCCAAGCTGGATATATGAAAGGTACAGGAATCAGAAATCAAACTGCCAACATCCATTGGATCATCAAAAAAGCAAGAGATTTCCAGAAAAACATCTATTTCTGCTTTATTGACTATGCAAAAGCCTTTGACTGTGTGGATAACAACAAACTATGGAATATTCTTAAAGAGATGGGAATACCAGACCACCTGACCTGCCTGCTTAGACATTTGCATACAGATCAAGAAGCAAGAGTTAGAACTGGACATGGAACATCACACTGGTTCCAAATTGGGAAGGGAGTACATAAAGGCTGTATATTGTCACCCTGCTTATTTAACTTACATGCAGAGACCATCATTGAGCAATGCTGGGCTGGATGAAGCACAAGCTGAACTCAAGATTGCCGGGAGAAATATCAATAACCTCAGATATGCAGATGGCACCACTGTTATGGCAGAAAGTGAAGAACTAAAGAGCCTCTTGATGAAAGTGAAAGAGGAGAGTGAAAAAGTTGGTTTAAAGCTCAACATTCAGAAAATGAAGATCATGGCATCTGGTCCCATCACTTCATGGGAAATAGATGGGGAAACAGTAGAAACAGTGGCTGACTTTATTTTGGGGGGCTCCAAATCACTGCAGATGGTGACTGCAGCCATGAAATTAAAAAATGCTTGCTTCTTGAAAGAAAAGCTATGACCAACCTAGACAGCATCTTAAAAAGCAGAGACATTACTTTGTCAACAAAAGTCCATCTAGTCAAAGCTATTGTTATTTCCAGTAGACATGTATTGATGTGAGAGCTGAACTATAAAGAAAGCTGAGCACCAAAGAGTTGATGCTTTTGAACTGTGGTATTGGAGAAGACTCTTGAGAGTCCCTTAAACAGCAAGGAGATCCAACCAGTCCATTCTAAAGGATATCAGTCCTGAATATTCATCAAAAGGACTGATACTGAAGCTGAAACTCCAATACTTTGACTACCTGATGCAAAGAACTGACTCACTGGAAAAGACCCTGCTGCTGGGAAAGATTGAAGGCGGAAGGAGAAGGGGATGACATAGGATGGATGGCATCACCAAATTGATGGACATGAGTTAGAATAAGCTCTGGGATTTGGTGATGGACAGGGAAGCCTGGTGTGCTGCAGTCCATGGGGTCACAAAGAGTTGGACATGACTGAGCAACTGAACTGAGCTGACTCCACATTCACATTAATATGTAGTTGTGAATGTAATTTTCACCTAAAATTCCTGTGTTGAAGCCCAACTCACAATATGGCCATAATTGGAGATAGAACCTTTAAGATAATTAGAGTTAAATGAGTTCAAATTAGACCTTAATTCAATAAGACTGGTGTCCTTACAATAAGAGAAGGGGACATCAGGTATGTGTGAACACAGAGGAAAGCTATGTGAGAACATAGCAAGAAGACAGCCATCTGTAAGCCAAGAGGCAAGGCTTCAGCAGAAACCAAACCTGTCAATTCCTTGATCTTGGGCTTTAAGCCTCCAGAACTGTGAGAAAATAAATTTCTATTGTTGAAGCCATTCAGTCTGTGATATTTTGTTATGGAAGCCCTAGAAAATAAACATAGCTCTTTATTCATAATGCCTCAGAATTACTGTTTAGTATTTTGATAAGATCATGAAAGTCAGTTTCAAAAAACTGATTAACATTCAACCCCAATCATTTTACAAATATATATTACCAATGCTTTATTTTAATATGGTAGCATGTTTACTGACCAGGCTTCCCTCGTGGCTCAAATGGTAAAGAATCTGCCTACAATGCAAGACCTAGGTTCAGTCCCTGAGTTGGGAAGATCCCCTGGAGGAAGGCATGGCAAGCGACTCCGGTATTTTTGCCTGGAGAATCCCCATGGACAGAGGAGCCTGGCAGGTTGTAATCCATGAGGTCGCAAAGAGTCGGACATGACTGAGCAACTAAGCAAGCTTACTGACCAGTTAATTCAATTTGAAAGCCCTAGGAAATCTACCTGTAAACAGATTATGGAAATATTTTCATAGATCTGCAGAGTTTACTAATCCATTATTTGCCACTGATATCTTCAATCAATGTGTGTAACAACCCTTGACAATGTCTTGCTATTCAAAGAGTGGTCTGTATTAATACTGTTAAAACAAACAAACAAAAAAAATATGTCAGTGAGGAAGAGACAGGCCAGTGAGGCAAAGTATAGGAGAAGGACAGTCTCAGGAAAGACGCCTTCGGCAGAAGCCTTAATAAGTTGAACATTTGTACCTCCTTGCTGTTGAAATGGCTGAATCAGGCTATCTAGCAGTGTCTAAACATTACAGTCATACAGCATAGAGCCTCATTTTAATTTTCATGCTGGCAGACAACTCTCTGATGACTTACCTTTGGTTTTGTATGCAAGGAAAGAATGCAGCGTTGTAGA
The DNA here is from genome assembly GCF_027580195.1 of Bos mutus. Taxonomy (NCBI): domain Eukaryota; kingdom Metazoa; phylum Chordata; class Mammalia; order Artiodactyla; family Bovidae; genus Bos; species Bos mutus. The sequence goes on from NC_091618.1 coordinate 128,235,482, forward strand.
CATTTACTTTTTTGCTCATTTTGTGTACTCATTTTCAGCCGATGATCAGTAATGTGAATCAGAGTTATAGATCAAATCTCAGCAAGCAGACATGTCAATCTCTGAACCTGGAAGGATCACGTGACAGATGCTATAGTTACAATCCTTTGTAGCTCAGTTGGTAAAGAATCTGCCTGCAATGCAGGAGACCCAGGTTTGATTACTGGATGGAGAAGATCCCCTGGAGAAAGAAATGGCAACCCACTCCAGCATCCTTGCCTGGAGAATCCCATGGACAGAGGAGCCTACCAGGCTACAGTCCATTGGGTCATAAGAGCTGTACAAGACTTAGCAACTAAACCACCATACTTATATATACACACACACAGTATATATATACTGCATAGACATATATATGTAGTATTAATCTTCAGTTCAGTTCAGTTCAGTTCAGTCGCTCAGTCGTGTCCGACTCTTTGCAACCCCATGAATTACAGCACGCCAGGTCTCCCTGTCCATCATCAACTCCTGGAGTTCACTCAAACTCATATCCATCGAGCCGGTGATGCCATCCAGCCATCTCATCCTCTGTCGTCCCCTTCTCCTCCTGCCCCCAATCCCTCCCAGCATCAGGGTCTTTTCCAATGAGTCAACTCTTTGCATGAGTATTGGAGCTTCAGCTTCAGCATCATTCCTTCCAATGAACACCCAGGACTGATCTCCTTTAGGATGGACTGGTTGGATCTCCTTGCAGTCCAAGGGACTCTCAAGAGTCTTCTCCAACACCACAGTTGAAAAGCATCAAGACTTCGGTGCTCAGCTTTCTTCACAGCCCAAGTCTCACATCCATACATGACCACTGGAAAAACGATAGGCTTGACTAGAAGGACCTTTGTTGGCAAAGTAATATCTCTGCTTTTCAATATACTAAGTTGGTCATAACTTTCCTTCCAAGGAGTAAGCGTCTTTTAATTTCATGGCTGCAGTCAACATCTGCAGTGACTTTGGAGCCCCCAAAATAAAGTCTGACACTGTTTCCACTGTTTCCCCATCTATTTCCCATGAAGTGATGGGACCAGATGCCATGATCTTCGTTTTCTGAATGTTGAGCTGTAAGCCAACTTTTTCACTCTCCTCTTTCACCTTCATCAAGAGGCTTTTTAGTTCCTCTTCACTTTCTGCCATAAGGATGGTGTCATCTGCATATCTGAGGTTATTGATGTATCTTCCGGCAATCTTGATTCCAGCTTGTGTTTCTTCCAGCCCAGCGTTTCTCATGATGTACTCTGCATAGAAGTTAAATAAACAGGGTGACAATATACAGCCTCGACGTACTCCTTTTCCTATTTGGAACCACTCTGTTGTTCCATGTCCAGTTCTAACTGTTGTTTCCTGACCTGCATATAGGTTTCTCAAGAGGCAGCTCAGGTGTTCTGGTATTCCCATCTCTTTCAGAATTTTCCACAGTTTATTGTGATCCACACAGTCAAAGGCTTTGGCATAGTCAATAAAGCAGAAATAGATGTTTTTCTGGAACTCTCTTGATTTTTCCATGATCCAGCAGATGTTGGCAATTTGATCTCTGGTTCCTCTGCCTTTTCTAAAACCAGCTTGAACATCTGGAAATTCATGGTTCACCTATTGCTGAAGCCTGGCTTGGAGAATTTTGAGCATTACTTTACTAGCGTGTGAGATGAGTGCAATTGTGTGGTAGTTTGAGCATTCTTTGGCATTGCCTTTCTTTGGGATTGGAATGAAAACTGACCTTTTCCAGTCCTGTGGCCACTGCTGAGTTTTCCAAATTTGCTGGCATATTGAGTGCAGCACTTTCACAGCATCATCTTTCAGGATTTGGAATAGCTCAACTGGAATTCCATCACCTCCACTAGCTTTGTTCATAGTGATGCTTCCTAAGGCCCACTTGACTTAACATTCCAGGATGTCTGGCTCTAGGTGAGTGATCACACCATCATGATTATCTGGGTCATGAAGATCTTTTTTATACAGTTTTTCTGTGTATTCTTGCCACCTCTTCTTAATATCTTCTGCTTCTGTTAGGTCCATACCATTTCTGTCCTTTATCGAGCCCATCTTTGCATGAAATGTTCCTTTGGTATCTCTAACTTTCTTGAAGAGATCTCTAGTCTTTCCCATTCTGTTGTTTTCCTCTATTTCTTTGCATTGATCACTGAGGAAGGCTTTCTTATCTCTCCTTGCTATTCTTTGGAACTCTGCATTCAGATGCTTATATCTTTCATTTTCTCCTTTGCTTTTCGCTTCTCTTCCTTTCACAGCTATTTGTAAGGCCTCCCCAGACAGCCATTTTGCTTTTTTGCATTTCTTTTCCATGGGGATGGTCCTGATCCCTGTCTTCTGTACAATGTCACAAACCTCTGTCCATAGTTCATCAGGCACTCTGTCTATCAGATCTAGTCCCTAAATCTATTTCTCACTTCCACTGTATAATCATAAGGCATTTGATTTAGGTCATATCTGAATGATCTAGTGGTTTTCCCCACTTTCTTCAATTTAAGTCTGAATATTGACTTAGTAATTAGGAAGCTGAATGTGTAAATCTTCTTCATTCATTGCTCCAATGGAAATCATTGCAGAAGTTGCAAGGGTGATTTTCCTTAGATAGAAGAGGTTCAAGAGTATTTGAGTTTACCGTGAAGAAATGTACTGTGTAATATGTTTCATATGAAATTGTATACAGATGATGTTATGTTTTAAGCTGTAATATTAGTAGCAATAAAATAAAATGAAAAGATTCTTGTTCAAAGGGTTCTGCCAATTTTTTAACCTTTTGGAAATATATTAATCTGTGTAGACCTCAGTAATCTCCTAAGTAAAATTGCACAGTTGAAGTAATGGTATCCAAAGATCCCTTGTAGCTCAGGAAACCCATGAACCTCTGATCCTCTTTCCCCTTGTGTTTTTCTAAGTGCTATTGAAATGATTTAGCTAAATCCTGAGTCAGAAGGTTTATCTCATTACATTTTTATTTAAGCTGAGGTGTATGTAGTTATAAAACCAGAGTACGACAGATGATGTTTCATAAGTTGTATTATTTGCTCAGCTGGTATTCCAGAAAAAGAAATCTCTTCAACTATGTTTATTTTCATCTGTGTTCACAGGAAGTTCAACACAATTGCCAGCTTCACAGAATATCATTTTGTGCAGATGATAAAACTGACAAGAGGATATTCACTTTCATATGCAAAGATTCCGAGTCAAATAAACATTTGTGCTATGTATTTGACAGCGAAAAGTGTGTAAGTATGCCAGATGTTTTAGGGTGGTTTGCTCTACTTTGTAAGCCAGGAATTGTCTTGTTTCCAGCATTAGTAAAGTATTTAGAAATGAATAAGGTCTGCAAATACTTAACTTCACAAATAGATTCTTCCTGTCATGAGAATATGCTTCAGGATTTCATCCCTAAATAAATTTCACGTTAATGGACACAAGCTTGTATGCAATTTTCTTTCCTTAGAATGTCATCCTATGTCATATGTTTACCTGTCTTACAATCACTTGACTTGAAATTTTAAACTCAAATACAAGTTAGTAATGTGCATATAATGCAAAGGAGTAATGGTAAAGCAAAGTATTTTTTCAGGAATGTCATGGATCTGATGAAAATAAATATTTTATTTTATTTTATTTTGAAAATAAATATTTTTAAATATTTTTATTTTTAAGTATTTTTTAAATATTTTTATTTTTATTTTAAATATTTATTTTAAAATATTTTAAATATTTTTAAACTGTAGGAAATGAAATTTGTATGGCTCTTCAAAAAAAAATCTGATTCTTTAAAACTCTGATTTTTGATTTTCATTATTCAGAAAACTTTTTTTTTTTTTAAACTTTACAATATTGTATTAGTTTTGCCAAATATTGAAATGAATCTGCCACAGGTATACCTGTGTTCCCCGTCCTGAACCCTCCTCCCTCTTCCCTCCCTCTGGGTAGTCCCAGTGCACCAGCCCCAAGCATCCAGTATCGTGCATTGAACCTGGACTGACGACTCATTTCATACATGAAAAACTTTTTATAATTAAATGTGATAGAATTGTGTTTATGTGTGTGTGTGTGAGTGATTGATCTTGGGAATATAATCTAAAGTTCTTAGCAAGTAAGAACAATTAGGATACTCCAAAGTTAAGCTCTCTGACAATTCTTTAATCATCTGGAATTCTTAATGAAAACCCATATCTTGACTATATGCATAAGCTAATACCAATGATAACCTAGTCTGAGATCCTGTTATAAAATGTAATATGTGAATTCCAAGCACACATTGTAGCCATTGATAGCTTTAAATGAGAAAGAACGTTTAATCTCAACAGCAGGATTGCATTAGACAGGAAGAAATTTAGTTTATTTATTGTTCATTTTATCATACTGTCAAAATAGAAGGGAATAATATTGTTATCACTATAATATATGTCTTTAATTTCAGTATGTGGACTTCTTAAAAACAAATACTTTTTTATCTGTCCATGTAACTCCTGCATCAGGTGGAAAATAGATACTCAATGAATTTTTTTCCTTTAAAAAGGTTATGTGGATAAATTGACAAAAGGTAGAGCAAGTTATTATCTCTATCTTTTAAACTATAGTTCTTCAAATACGCAAACTACTGTGCTAACCTATTTGGCATCATAATATGTTTTGAAAATTTGATGAATATTATGAAATATCTTGTCAGAATACTATCCTTATTTGTTTAAGACAGTGTTATGTGAACTATATGGAATTTTGTATGAAATTAAAAGTTCTATTTGAAATGTATCCTATTGAATGAATGCCATATATTTAACGCTCCAGGTGCCTCTTAACCATGATGACTTGCAGGTATTTTCTATGTGATTGAGAAGATTAAAGTTGATACTTGTTGAATATCTTCTACATGTAAGATATGATAACCTTTTACCACTTATGACAAACAGTAAATTAAATTGTCCTTCTTTCTTGCCTTACATATAGAAATGAACTTCCTTAGGATTTTTTGAAATATTCATAACCCAAGTCCTTTATAAATACTAGTCTTTCTATAATTTTATGTCACGTTTTACCTTTCTTTGATGTCCAAACTTGTTACATAATTATTAAAACAAACACTTGCAAGAATTCCCCATTGTTTTCAAAGTACAAACTATATTTCTATCTAATCGCACTTTTTTTAATCGGTTTCCAAAATTTCACTACCTAGACCCGTTATTCCTCTCTTGATATAGCATATTAGCTTTCTTTTTTCTTGAAGGTTGAAAATATTTTCTTGAAGCCTATACCAGTGGCTCACAAACATTAGTGTGCATGATTTCTAAATTATGATTGACAGCAGAAGCAAAAAATGCTTTCTGATATGATTCTAAATGAATATATAGAAAATATGTAGGGCAAGTATCTGTTGGATTATCGAAAAAGTGAGACATTTCCAGAAAAACATCTACTTCTGTTTTATTGACTATGCCAAAGCCTTTTACTGTGTGGATCACAACAAACTGGGGAAAATTCTACAAGAGATAGGAATACCAGACCACCTCACCTACCTCCTGAGAAATCTGTATGTAGGTCAAGAAGCAACAGTTAGAACTAGACATGGAAAAACAGACTGGTTCCAAATCGGGAAAGGAGTACGTCAAGGCTGTATATTGTCACCCTGCTTATTTAACTTATATGCAGAGTACATCATGAGAAACGCTGGACTAGAAGAAGCACAAGCTGGAATCAAGATTGCTGGGAGAAATATCAATAACCTCAGATATGCAGATGATACCACCCTTATGGCAGAATGCGAAGAAGAACTAAAGAGCCTCTTGATGAAAGTGAAAGAGGAGAGTGAAAAAGTTGGCTTAAAACTCAATATTCAGAAAACTAAGATCATGGCATCTGGGCCCATCACTTCATGGCAAATAGAGGGGAAATAATGGAAACAGTGACAGGCTATTTTGGGGGGGGGCTCCAAAATCACTGTAGATGGTGACTGTAGCCATGAAATTAAAAGGTGCTTGCTCTTTGGAAGAAAAGTTATGACCAACTTAGCATATTAAAAAGCAGAGACATTACTTTGCCAACAAAGATCTGTCTAGTCAAAGCTTTGGTTTTTCCAGTGGTCATGTATGGATGTGAGAGTTGGACTATAAAGAAAGCTGAGCACCGAAGTCTTGATGCTTTTGAACTGTGGTGTTGGAGAAGACTCTTGAGAGTCCCTTGGACTACAAGAAGATCCAACTAGTCCATTCTAAAGGAGATCAGTCCTGAATATTCATTGGTAGGACTGATGCTGAAGCTGAAACTCCAATACTTTGGCCACCTGTTGTGAAGAACTGACTTATGCGAAAAGACCCTGATGCTGGGAAAGATTAAAGGCGAGAAGACAAGAGGAGGACAGAGGATGAGATGGTTGGATGGTATCGCTGACTCAATGGGCATGAGTTTGAGTAAACTCCAGGAGTTGGTGATAGGCAGGGAAGCCTGGCGTGCTGCAGTCATGGGGTTGCAAAGTATCAGACACGACTGAGTGAGCTGAACTGAACTGAACTGAAGGCAAGTATATTATGAACAGAGAAAGTTAAAGGCATATAAATGGAGGTAAGGTTTCTACACCTTTCAAACTGGAAAAATGACAGCATTAGTAGACTGAGATAAGTTGTATAAATGTAATATGAATCTCGGAGCAACCACTAAAAAACGTATAAAATGGGATACATTTAAAAATACATTGGCCCAAGTGAATGTGTTAATATCAGATGAAATGCACTTCAAAGTAAAGAAAATTACACAAAGAAGGCAATATTTAATAATAAAAGGCTCATACTACTAAGAAAACAGCAAGCCTAAATTTGCATTGCCAAATCACAGAGCAGCAAAATTACTGAAATAAAAACTGATAGAAATGAAAAGAAATATAGGGTCAATAGGCAAATACACAGTTATATTGACTATTTTGCCACCACTTTTCTTAAAATTAATGGAACAACTAGACAGGAAATCATCAAGAATATAGGATCACTCAACAGCATCATCAACTAATGGAATCAAACAACCAAGGGGAACTTCATTCAACAACAGCAGGTTGCACATTGTTTTCAAGTGCCAAAGGCACATGTACCAAAATAGACTGTATCCGGGGCTGTAAGACAAATCCCAGAAGTGTAAAAGAGTAGAAATTATTAAGCAAGTGCTTTTCAACAATAAAGAAATCAACCTAAAAGTGAAGAACAGAAAGATTATATGAAAGGCTTCAAAAACTTGGAAGTTTTGTTTATCCATATGTCAAAAACGGCATCAAGTTTGTAAGCACTCTGTAGGTCAAAGAGGAATCTTCAAAGAAAAAAATCTTAAATGTGTGAACTATATAGAAATGAAATAGAACATATCAGTGTTTATGTGATACAGTTAAAGCAATTCTGGGAAAGAAATTTATAACAAGTTAATATATTTAAAAGCAGAACATTTCAAATCAGTAATCTAAGCTGCCAGCTCAAGTACTTAGAAAACAGATTATCAAATTAAAGGAAGCAGAAGGATGAAAATAAGAAAGAGAAGAGAAGAAATTAATGAAATGGAAAACAAAAACAATTGAGAAAATCAATGACACAAAGAGCCGTTTCATTAAAAGATAATAAGAGTAACAAAATTTCAGTTAAGATTAGTAAAGCAAAAAAAAAAAAGAAACAAATTACCAATATCAGACATTAAACAGGGATTTCACTGAAAAACATCCAGATATCAAAAAATATTAAGAGGATGCTAGATATTCAAGCTGGTTTTAGAAAAGGCAGAGGAACCAGAGACCAAATTGCCAACATCCGCTGGATCATCAAAAAAGCAAGAGAGTTTCAGAAAAACATCTATTTCTGCTTTATTGACTATGCTAAAGCCTTTGACTGTGTGGATCACAATAAACTGTGGAAAATTCTGAAAGAGATGGAAGTACCAGACCACCTGACCTTTCTCTTGAGAAATTAGTATGCAGGTCAGGAAGCAACAGGTAGAACTGGACATGGAACAACAGACTGGTTCCAAATAGGAAAAGGAGTATGTCAAGGCTGTATATTGTCACCCTGCTTATTTAACTTCTATGCAGAGTACATCATGAGAAACACTGGACTGGAAGAAGCACAACCTGGAATCAAGATTGCCGGGAGAAATACCAATAACCTCAGATATGCAGATGACACCACCCTTAAGGCAGAAACTAAAGAAGAGGAACTAAAGAGGAACTGAAGAGGAACTAAAAAGCCTCTTGATGAAGGTGAAAGAGGAGAGTGAAAAAGTTGGCTTAAAACTCAACATTCAGAAAATGAAGATCATGGCATCTGGTCCCATCACTTCATGGGAAATAGATGGGGAAACAGTGGAAACAGTGTCAGACTTTATTTTGGGGGGCTCCAAAATCACTGCAGATGATGACTGCAGCCATGAAATTAAAAGATGCTTACTCCAAAAGTTATGACCAACCTAGATAGCCCATTGAAAAGCAGAGACATTACTTTGCCAACAAAGGTCCGTCTACTCAAGGCTATGGTTTTTCCAGTGGTCCCATATGGATGTGAGAGTTGGACTGTGAAGAAAGCTGACAGCCGAAGACTTGATGCTTTTGAACTGTAGTGTTGGAGAAGACTCTTGAGAGTCCCTTGGACTGCAGGGAGATCCAACCAGTCCATTCTGAAGGAGATCAGCCCTGGGATTTCTTTGGAAGGAATGATGCTAAAGCTGAAACTCCAATACTTTGGCCACCTCATGCGAAGAGTTGACTCATTGGAAAAGACTCTGATGCTGGGAGGGATTGGGGGCAGGAGGAGAAGGGGACGACAGAGGATGAGATGGCTGGATGGCATCACTGACTCAATGGACGTGAGTCTGAGTGAACTCTGGGAGTTGGTGATGGACAGGGAAGCCTGGCGTGCTGCGATTCATGGGGTCGAAAAGACACGACTGAGCGACTGAACTGAACTGAACTGAACTAATAATCAACTGTGTACACATAAATTTGACAACATAGAAGAATTAATTTCTCAAAAACAAAAATGGCTGACTACCTATTATTGGATAATTTGAATAGCCTTGTAACTATAAAGGCAATTGAATTTATAATTTCAAACTTACTAAAGTAGAAATCCCTACTCCTAGATAGTTTTACTGAAAGAATCCATAAATGCTTAAAGAGGAGTTAACATTGTTCTGCACAAGCTATTCCAAATAACAGAAGTGAGAGAACTCCTAAAATTCACTTTTATGAAAGTTTTATTTTTCAGACACCAAAGCAGGTAATGATAGTGCAAAAAAAGGAAACTACAGACCAATATCCCTCAGGAATATGGATGCAAATATTTTTAACAGAATATTAAATATAACAGCATATATAAAAGAATTATACACCAAGACCAAGTAGAGCTTGTTCCTGGGATGTAAGTCTTATTCAGCATCAAAAATCCAATAATATAATCAATCATATTAACAGGTTAATGAAGTATATGATCCTATCAACCAACATTTTAAAAAATATTTGAAAATAATCAACACCCATTCATGGTTAAAAATCTCAGAAAAATAGGAATAGAAGGAAACTTCTTTTTCTTGTAGGATTTGGGTGTTTGTTTTTGCTATCTGATTCGTACGTATATAACCAAAATGTTTTTGTTCTAAACAGACAATGTAAAACCATTAAGAGTATGTCATTACTGTCATAAATTTGTAGATATGATTTTAGATGAATTTTAATAGTTTATATTACATAATGTTTATGGCAACAAGTAAATTCTAATATAGAACACTGTGTTTCTTGTAAAGTTAATATCATTAATATTTAACATTATTATTGGTAAAATAAATATAATTGATACAACTGAATCTAATATATGATGAGGAATTTTAGACTTATCAGTTTTTCTCATAATTAAACCTGAGTATCACTATACCCTTATAGCATATGTAAATATATACATATATATATGAGAGGAGTCAAATATATGCAAAATCCATAACCTCCTGAATTATGCACAAATTATAGTTGCTACCTACATGAAGAATAAAGGGAGCCCAGATTAAGAGCTAAAGGAAGCTTTAGATTTATATGTTATGCTCAAAGACTTTAATATTGTTTATACATATATTTTTGGAATTAAAGGAAAAAGAACATAGTAATGAGGAAACAAGTGAAAATTTTAGCATAGAAACAGCAAATGCTAAAATAATTCAATGGTTAGGTAAAATAACTTTAAAAAATTGATAGGCTTAACATCAGATTTGGGATGGCAGAAAAAAAATGGTCAGTAACCTAGAAGATAGATGAGAGAAATTATCCAATTAAATGAACAGAGAAAATAAATGATAGTAATATTAAATGACAGAGCCATAATCACCTCTAGGAAAAAACGGAGTGTTCTAACATGTGTGAAATCAAAATCATAAGAAGACAGCAGAGAGAAAGTAAGACAGCAAAGAAAGTCCTGGCTGAAGAATTCCCAAATGTGGTGAAAACTGTCAACCTACAGATTTGAGAACCTTCAAGCTGAATTAGTTATAAAGAAAACCACTTTTATCACAGACAATCTACAAGAGAGAGAAAGAGAGTGAGAGAATGATTAAGGGAATGAATGAATCTTGAAAGCATCCATAAAAAAATATAAAGACATATTATATCTTTACATAGAGAAAGAAAAAAAAAATATGAATGGCAGCTGACTTTTCATTAGTATCAGTAAAGGTCAGAGGAGACTATGACAATATCTTTCAAGCATAAAGTAAAAGATGTCATAAGAAAATTTTACACTTGTTGAAGTCTCAAAATTTAAATCAAAATATTTTGAAATAAATGAAACTACAGTGACTCACCACTAGCGAACTGTGCTTCAAGATATGCTAAAGGAGATTCTTTAATCTGAAGGGAAATGACACAAAAAGTAAATTCAAATGTGCAAAAGAATAAACAAAAAATAAACACTAGAAAAACTGTGACTAAATGTCACTCTTTTTTAAAACAGAACTGTTAAAAGCAAAATTGTAGCATTGTGTCAGGTCATTGCATCATGATGTTAACATGTGACAGTACTACCACAAAGGCTGCATACTATTGTGGTTCAGACGGTTAAGCGTGCATCTGCAATGCGGGAGACCTGGGTTCGATTCCTGGGTCGGGAAGATCCCCTGAAGAAGGAAATGGCAATCCACTTCAGTATTATTGCCTGGAAAATCTCATAGACAGAGGAGCCTGGTACTACATTCCATGGGATCGCAAAGAGTCGGACACGACTGAGCGACTTCACTTTCACTTTCAAGGTTGTTATTATTTATGTAAAGTAATGCACATTAACTCCAAATAGACTGCTCACTTAAAGATGCATATTGTTATCACTAGAGCAATCCACTAAAAAGTAATTCAAAAGTGTATAGTTAAAAACCTATAGAGAAAATAAAATGGAAAACTATTTTTTTTTTTTTTATGAAAAAGACAGTAGGCAAAGAATAGAAATGGAAAAGCAGATGGACCAAGTAGAAAATAAAGTGAAAGTGAAGTCAAGTCGCTCAGTCGTGTCCGACTCTTTGCGACCCCATGGACTGTAGCCTACCAGGCTCCTCCCTCCATGGGATTCTCCAGGCAAGAGTACTGGAGTGGGGTGCCATTTCCTTCTCTAGGGGATCTTCCCGACCCAGGGATTGAACCTGGGTCTCCCGCATTCCAGGCAGATGCTTTAACCTCTGCGCCACCAGGGAAGCCCAAAAGTGATGTAAATATATAGACTAAATACACCAATCAAAGGATGAGATTATCAGGCAGGATTTTTAAAACATACAACTGTTTGATCTCTAGAAGACACACATTTTAGATATAAAATGATGTGTGTGTGTTCAGTCGCTCAGTGACTGACTCTTTGCGACCCCATGGACTGTAGCCCCAGTCTCCTCCGTCCATGGGATTTCCCAGGCAAGAATACTGGAGTGGGTTGCCATTTCCTCCTCCAGGGGATCTTCCCCATGCAAAGATTAAACCCGTGTCTCTTGCGTCGGCTACATTGGCAGGTGGATGCATTACCACTAGTACCAAATATAGGTAAAAAACAGAAGATTGAATAAACATATGCAGTGCAAACCTTAAGTGTGTGAAAGTTGGTGTGGCTATACTCACGTCATAAAGGTGATTTCAAGGCAAGAATATTATCAGACATCAAGACAGACAGCCCACAGTGATTAAAAAACCAATGTGTTTCATTTAATAACATTGCTTTTTAAGAAATAAAGCAAAAAATTTAATAATTGCAAGAAGAAAAAGACAAATTGACATCCGTAGTCATCGATCATAATGCCTTTTTTAGCAATTGACAGAGAAAATAGAAAAAAATCAATAAAGCTACAAAAAATGAAAAAAAAATGTTATCCACCAATTTGATCTAAGTGACATAAATAGAACACTATCCCAAACAACAACAGAGTATACTTTCTTTTTGAGTGTAAGTAGAATATTTACAAAGATGCATAATATCTTGTACCATACTATAAGACAATGAATTTCAAAACTGAAAATATTGCAAAGTATATTCTCTGGCCACAAACTGTCAAAATGTTTTAAATCAAACACTCTGCATAACAGTAGCTCCAAAAAAGTCTCAAGGGATACTAGATTATTTTTATCTGAATAGCAACCAAATATGACACATCAAAATTAGTAAAAATTTGTAAAAAAAAAAAAAAAACAGTTAAAGGGATATTTATAACTTTTTCTATGAGAAAAGATAAAATGATTAAAAATAATCTCTTGACCTTCAGAAGTTAGATGAACAAATTTAAAACAAAATAAAAAGTAATAATAATAAAGAATAGAATCAATGACGTTGAAAACAGAAAACAGTAAAGAACACTGATAAAGTCAAAAGTTGTTTCTTTGATAAGGATAATAAAATTAGCAATCCTCTAAAAAGACAAATTTAGGACAAAAATAAGAGAAAGGACAAATTACCACTTTCAGAAACAAAAAATTTAAGTGCAGATCCTACAGTCTTTAAAAGAATAGAAAGAAAGGATAGAGAGAAATATTATGTAACTATTATGCCAGTAAATTTAGCATGTAAGATAAAATTGATGAATATTTGAAAAACTTGATTTACATGAAACTGGGCTTATATAGTTGCTCAACAGGGAAATTCAGATTAAATGCATTGTGTTAACTGGGAGAAAAACTTGATTTACTGGAACTGAAGGAATAACAAATCTGAATACATATATAATGAAATATTTTTAAAAAATCTCTTGACAAGTAAAATATAAGAGCCAAATAGTTTAAGTTCTAAAAAATAAAAAAAAATTTTATCACATAGATGCAAAAAAAAAAGCACAAGATTCAATCCAATTGATGATAAAATTCATAATAGCCTAGGATTTAAAGGACATTTCTTATTCCAGTAAGGATGTTAAAAATCCTACGAATGACATCAAAATAAATGGTGAATTATTGAGTGCTTTCCCTTGAGACTGGGAACAGGATAAGTGCTTATTCTAACTCTGGCTGTTTAGTTTAGCATGATATTAGATGTCTTATCTGGTTAATAGGAAAAGAAACAGAAGGCATAAATACTGGGAAAAAGAGAAGTAAAACTATCCCTTTCACAGATATAATTTTTTACAAAAAAAAAAAAAAGGTCCATGAAATCTACAAATTACTTTAATATACAAGAATTAATTGTTTCTATCTATCCAAATCAAAGAATGAGGTCAGGAGGAGAAGGGGACGACAGAGCATGAGATGGGGTCGCTAGAGTCGGACACGACTGAGCTACTTCACTTTCACTTTTCACTTTCATGCATTGGAGAAGGAAATGGCAACCCACTCCAGTGTTCTTGCCTGGAAAATCCCAGGGATGGGGGAGCCTGGTGGGCTGCAGTCTCTGGGGTTGCACAGAGTCGGACACGACTGAAGTGACTTAGCAGCAGTAGCAGCAGCATAGTGTTAAATGTAGACACATCCTATGATTTAGTAATTTCTTTCTAGATATTTGAAAAGAAAATGGCAACCCATTCCAGTATTCTTGTCTGGAAAATCCCACGGACAGAGGAGCCTGGTAGGCTTTAGTCCATTGGGTTGTGAAGATTCGGACATGAATGAGCGACTTCACTTTCACTTTCTTCTAGATATTTACCCAGAAATATAAAAACATATGTCCACAAAAAGATTTTACAGGAATATTTGTAACATCTTTATTTGTAACTCAGAACTGAAAACACCACAAACTTCACTTGATAGACAAATGAAAAAACAATTTGAGATATATTCACTAGTTGGAATGTAATCAGCAATAAATCATAAATGTAAGATCTGAGAAACTAAAGAAGACAAATATAAAAGAATATATAGGATGGCCCACTTTTATAGATACAAAGACAGACAAACTGATCTATGGTGATAGAAATTAGAGCAACAGTTACCTGGAAGAAATGTGATTTGACTAGAAGTATGTATAGGAGGAGAAGGAAACGGCAACCCACTCCAGTATTCATGCCTGGAAAATCCCATGGACTCAGGAGTCTGGTGGGCTACAATCCACCGGGTCGCAAAGAGTCGGACACGACTGAGTGACTTCTGTGTGTGTGTGCATATGTATAGGAGATGCTTCCAAGGTGGCTCAGTCTACCTGCAGTGTAGAAGACACAAAAGACGTGGGTTCAATTCCTGAGTCGGGAAGATCCCCTGGAAGAGAGCACGGCAACCCACTCCACTATTCTTGCATGGAGAATCCCATGGACAAGAGGAGCCTGGTGGGCTACAGTCCATAGCACTGGACAGAGTTAGACATGACTGAAGTGACTGAGTACTCATGCATAGGTATAGAAGAGCTTTGAAGGGTGTTAGAGATCTATATTTCTAATGATATGGTGGTTTTATAGGTATGTACATTTTTTTCAAAACACATCTGGTTGTATAATTGTGGTCTGTGCATTTAAATGTATATGTTTCATCCCCTACCCTCAAAAGTGTGAGGCTTGTAGACTCAGATATTCTGAATCTGAATCCAAGTTCTCCTCTAACTAACTATGAGCCTTTAGACAAGTTACACGAAGAATTGCAGTTGCATAAGTATTGAGGGGTAATAGTAATCCCCACCTCACAGAGTCATGAAAACCCATGGGGGTAATATATGGTGAACATTTACCAGGGAGTTAAATGCTATCTACAAGGGCTTCACTTGTAGCTCAGTTGGTAAAGAATCTGCCTGCAGTACAGGAGACCTGGGTTCAATCACTGGGTCGGGAAGATCCCCTGGAGAAGGAAATGGAAACCCACTCCAGTATCCTTACCTGAAAAATCCCATGGACAGCGGAGCCTGGTGGACTGCAGTCCATGGGGTTGCAAACAGTTAGGCACAACTGAGCAACTAACACTAAATGCCATCTCATTTCACAGTTGTACACATATCACATGCAAGCAAGGTAGTGCTCAAAATCCTTCAAGGTAAGCTTCAACAGTGTGTGAACCAAGAACTTCCAGGTGTGCAAGCTGGGTTTAGACAAGGCAGAGGAACCAGAGGTCAAATTGCGAACATCTGTTGGATCATCGAAAAGCAAGAGAATTTCATAAAACCATCTACCTCTGCTATATTGACTATACTAAAGCTTTCAGCTGTGTGAATCACTACAAACTGTAGAAAATTCTTAAGAGATGGAAATACCAGAGCACCTTACCTACCTCCTGAGAAACCTGTATGCAGGCCAAGAAGCAACCGTTAGAACCTGACATGGAACAACAGACTGGTTCCAAATTGGGAAAGGAGTGCATCAAGGCTGTGTATTGTCATCCTGCTTAGTTAACTTCTATGCAGAGTATATCATGAGAAGTGCTGGGCTGGATGAAGCACAAGCTGGAATCAAGATTGCCAGGAAAAATATCCATAACCTCAGATATGCAGATGACACCACCCTTATGGCAGAAAGTGAAGAGAACTATAAAGAGCCTCTTGATAAAAGTGAAAAAGGAGAGTGAAAAAGCTGACTTAAAACTCAACATTTAAAAAATAAAAACCATGCCATCTGGTCCCATCATTTTGTGGCAAATAAATGAGGAAACAATGGAGACTGTGACAGACTTTATTTTCTTGGGCTCCAAAATCACTGCAGATGGTGACTTCAGCCATGAAATTAAAAGCCACTTGCTCCTTGGAAGAAAAACTATGATAAACCTAGACAGCATATTAAAAAGCAGAGACATTACTTTGCTGACAAAGGTCTGTCTAGTCAAAGCTTGTTTTTTCCAGTAGTCACATATGGATGTGCGAGTTGGAACGTAAAGAAGGCTGAGCGCCAAAGAATTGATGCTTTTGAACTGTGGTGTTGCAGAAGACTCCTGAGAGTCCCTTGGACTGCAAGGAGATCCAATAGTCTATCCTGAAGGAAATCAGTCCTGAGTATTCATTGGAAGGACTGACGCTAAAGCTGAAGCTCCAGTGCTTTGGCCACCTGATTCGAAGAGCTGACTCATTTAAAAAGACCCTGATCCTGGGAAAGATTGAGGGCAGGAGGAGAAGGCGACGACAGAGGGTGAGATGGTTGGATGGCATCAGTGATTCAGTGGGCATGAGTTTTTGCAACTCTGGGAGATGGTGAACAACAGGTAAATTTGATGTGGTGCGGTCCATGGGGTTGCAAAATCGGACACTACTGAGCAACTGACCAACAACAAAAATGCCACCTTAATTAAAAATATGTCATACTATAAAAAGTGAATGTGGTTTTTAAAAATTATTATTGTAAACAACCAATAATGAAGTCAGATATTAGTGATGAATCAACCATGTTATTTAAATAATTCTCTGTCTTATACACCTTGAGAATTTGAGGAAAACACATTGTCTTATTAAGAAGATACATTAAGCTCATTTTAATTTATTCAGTATTATATAGTATTCTTTAACATAGCTTATTTTCCATCTTTTTTGTAAGACAGTCTTCTTATATAAGTGTAGGCATGTATTTTGCATTTTTTAATTCACCAGGTTAGACTCTATAACATTTTTTATGTTTAACAGCCTTTGTAAATGAATAGTGAACTACAAAAATAACAATGTCTTAATTAAGTAAGCTTCATTTATAAAACATTTTTAATTTAGATTGCATATAGAATATAGCAAAATTTTAAGATTTGTAGATTAGTAAAAGCAGGGTATTTACAAGATTTAATATTGCTACCAGTTGTTATGTCATCTGGAGTTCTCACCATTAAATATGAAATATTTGTGATGCATTAAATCAATTAATGCCTTTACCAAATTTTTTTATAATGTTAATTTAATAAATCTTTATTTAGTGTTTACACTGTTCCCACTAAGACATCACATTTCAGTGATATCAGCTGAAATATCATTGGGAAAAAATGAGCTAGTAGACTTAGACTATCTGGGGCAGTTCCTAGTAAATAGGCCAGAGGTAATTGTTTTATGAGGCCAAATTCAGATGACAGATAGTTTTTCAGTCAGCACTGTGTTTTAAAAATTTTGTTTACTACCACTTAAAATTTTCCATATGAAAATTCAGATTTTTGGTCTCATCTCACATATTTAAAATTGACACCTCTGGGTTGGAATTGCTCATTTCCAACAGTTAACTGGAACTGAATAGCAGCTGCTCCCTTTAGAGCAGGCACACCTCAGGTTTTCCACAGACACCACCCAACCAACCTCTTTCAAGTTACCTTCCAGGTTTAACAAACCCTCTTCACTAGGAAACAAAATAAGTAGCAAAGCTACGAGAAAAACTGCAGTTGGCACTGTGCTTTCATTTACTAGGCACTAAATATTTGAGGAAAGGAGAAAAACAAACTAGTAGGGGAAATGCTATGATAAAAGAGATGAGAATCTGGATAGGACTCTTGCTTCGAACTTCAACAGCTATTCATTTAATATCCAAAACACTTCTCTTTTATGTCATGCATGCTTAGGCTTTGAATGATTATGTTAGCATAGATTACTTTTGCTCATTTACTACACTTCTGCGCCTAGACATTGCCCTTTTGAAATATGTCATGTTAATGTTTTTCTTGATTCAAAAAATGTTCTAACAGATTATTATTAAACTGCAAATCTTCTTTGTTTGGTTTGTACAAAGGCTGAAGAGATAACATTAACAATCGGCCAAGCATTTGACCTGGCGTACAGGAAATTTCTAGAATCTGGAGGAAAAGATGTTGAAACAAGAAAACAGATTGCAGGGTTACAGAAAAGAGTGAGTAAACTAAGCTTGTCATTTTGCATTTATATGATGTAAGTACAGGGAAACTTGCATACCATCAAACAAATTTAGAAGCCCTGCCATTCAATTTCCCCCACACCGATTGGAACTGCTTTCACTGTGTTCCTATAATTTTTTGTTCCTGATCCCCTGCACAGTTTTTAACCATTTTATATTGAATTCCCACAAGAACTTAGTGTTCTCATGTGACTTTGTTTCACTTCCTGATGCTTCTCATGGGGATCAGAGCAGCAGAAGCAGCAGATGCTGGGTAAGTGGTTTCCCATGCAGATCAGATTCCTTTATAATTAAATTACACCCTTTCTCCACTCTTCAAAATCATCATAAGCAAGTTTCACTGTCTTGCGGTTGTACTGCACGATTATGGGTACAGCTTGCATAGTGCTACAGGAAAACACAGAGGTATTAGGAACAAGAAATTTGCACACACGTAAAAACATATTTTAAATTTAATAGTATGTCTTTCCAGTGACCTTGAATTCTATGATATAGCTCAAGCTTTATAAAATAAATTTCACCCAATGCACAAAAAAATACATTAAAAGTTTAAATAATGTGAAATCCTATTCATTAATGTAGCCAATTTAACAGCCAATATTTTCCAAGAATAAATGTCTGAAGATTGTTCAATAATCATTTACTTTTTAGATTCAAGACTTAGAAACAGAAAATATGGAACTTAAAAACAAAGTACAAGATTTGGAAAACCAGTTAAGAATAACCCAAGTATCAACACCTCCAGTAAGTATATAGAATACATGCATGGTTTTCCTTAAAGAAACATGATTTCATGATGATAAATCATGTCTGGATCATCAGCTCTGCAATAGTTCAAATATTAATAATATTCTGAGATCAGTCATTTAAAACTAAACCTAGATAGAGATAAAAGGTGCTAAATAAGATTAATTTAAAAGTTAAAATTACCTAGGTAGCTCAGATCAGAGTTGTTTTTCCATGCTGCTCTTTTCTCTAAAATAATTCAACCCTCTATTTGATTTTTTCCTCTTTCTTTCATTCCAATTGATTACTATTTCCTGAAGTTAGATTTAATGACCCAAGCCAATCTACCCTTGGAGTTCTAAACTTCATTATAGAAGCTGGACTCTTAACAAGATCGAATTGGTTTCTCATATTATATAGCAAGGGCTCCTACTGTGACTGACACAGTTATATTTCACACACAAAAACCAGTGATAGTCTATGCAGATAACACTCCGTACATTTATAGTTAAATTATTTATTTTTGGTTTAGCATACATTTGAAATCATTTTCTCATCTTAATGTATGATGCCATTATTTTCTGATTTGGTTAAAGGAATTTTTTGGAGGGGGATAGATAGAATTTAAAACAGTTGATACTTTCTGTAGGCAAAATATACTTCGGAATCTTATTTTCTTTTAGAGTTATCTGTATTGATATTCTCCATTAAAGTGTATATTATATTTTGCATTTAGAAATTTTCATATATATAACTTTTGATATGATACTATGAATTGAAACTCAACTATGGCATTTACAAACCGCTGGAAAGAATTTTCTGCTGCAGATTTTCATTTGCAAGTCAATTTCAGTTGTCCTTAGGCAAACTCTTTATATATATATATATATATATATATATATATATATATATATATATATGATTAATGCTATCTAGAATTGCTACTAGAATATTTCACTTAAAGGAAATCAACCATGAATATTCATTGGAAGAACTGATGCTGAAACTGAAGCTCTAATACTTTGGCCACCCTGATGTGGAGAGTCAATTCATTGGTAAAGACCCTGCTGTTGGGAAAGATTGAAGGCAGGAGGAGAAGGGGGGTTACAGAGGATGAGATGGTTAGATAGCATCACTGACTCAATGGACATGAATTTGAGCAAACTCCAGGAGATGGGGAAAGACAGAGAAGCCTAGCGTGCTATTGTTCATGGGGTCACAAAGAGTCAGACATGACTCAGTGACTAAACAACAACACTAGAGTCTATTTCACCAGTTCATTACCATGAAGAATGCCTCTGTAAGAAGTTTTAAATTTGGTGTCCCCTGGAAACGGATCCAAAAACTTCTGTTTTTTTCTAAACTGACACTTTTCCATCTTCCACACTGAAAGAGTTGTGTCCATCGCTTGGCATATACTTTGTAACCGTGGGGTTGATATAGCCAAGGTGAGAGCAACTTATTTAGAAAGTTGCTGTGTACCTCTGTAATGCACAGCGAGGTGCAGAAGCATTCTCTTCAAGCTCTGACTTTATCACAGAATAGCTCTATGGGTTTTTGTTGTTGTTGTTGTTTAGTTGCTCAGTCATGTCTGACCCCAGGGACTGCAGCATTCCAGGCTTCCCTGTCCTTCACTACCTCCCACAGTGTGCTCAAGTTCATGTTCATTGAGTGTTTATCTTTACTACCATCATCATTTACTTCTCATCAAAATGATGATTTTGTTATTGCCTTCCCCACCACGAGGCAGAACATCAGCTCTTCAACCTTTAGTCCCTTAATGGAGTAACCCTTGTTTGCATCTCATTGAAAGTCTTATAAACCATCCTGTGAAAAAAAGAGAAATAATTTTCTCTAAACCATTCTTTTGTACTTAATACACGTGTAGAAAATTTATTACCTTATTGATCATTTTGCCACTAGCTCAAATTATAATTTTACAATCTACTTACATTCTTTTATTGTGGTAATATCTATGTCTATATTTTTTCTTTAACTTTTAAAAAATTACTTGTCTCATAACTTTTCAACTCCTAAAGTCTTATGTGATTTTTGAAATTGCTAATACACCTTCTTAAGATTAAAAAATAGAATTTGATTCTTTAAAAAAAAGTGACTCAACATTTTCAAATTGCTAAAGATACCTGATTTGAATATTCTGTTATAGGCATTTATTAACTTTTTAACATCTTTTTGAAGAGACTATGCACAAATATTTTTGCCTTTAATTTTCATTGTAGTTATGTAGCTGAGAAATAAATTAATGTAAAACTCAGTCCATCTGTATGCCATCCCTGTTAAAATTATCTCCCTTTTTCTTATATTAAAAATAAAATAAATTAAATTAAATTACCTACCTCGTAGCTTAGTCAGTAAAGAACCTTCCTGCAATGCAGGAGACCAGGGTTCAATTCCTGAGTCAGGAAGATCCCCTGGAAAAGGAAATGGCAACCCACTCCAATATTTTTGCCTAGAGAATCCCATGGACTCCTGCCTGGGATTTCAAGAGTCGGAGACGACTTAGCAACTAAACCACAACCACAATTATTTAGTAATTATGAAATATTCCTATGCTCATAAATATCCACTCTTCTGAAGGTTTACTAATGATTCAAACTTTTGAAATTGAATTTGAAAAATAATGAAAATTCTAAATAATTAAAATATAAATGTAAAATATATGTATCTCTTTTCTAATAGCTTATAATGGGCCTATAGTACAGCAAATTTCCATAAAGTTGGCAATGTTTTACATATGTACTTTCTTATGAAGCTGCTAAGTCACTTCAGTCGTGTCCGACTCTGTGCGACCCCATAGACAGCAGCCCACCAGGCTCCCCCGTCCCTGGGATTCTCCAGGCAAGAACACTGGAGTGGGTTGCCATTTCCTTCTCCAACGCATGAAAGTGAAAAGTGAGAGGGAAGTCGCTCAGTCGTGTCTGACTCTTTGTGACCCCATGGACTGCAGCCTACCAGGCTCCTCCATCCATGGGATTTTCCAGGCAGGAAGTGTGAGCATTAATTTTACAGGACACACTGCTGGAACACCAGGTACCTCACAGAGTCTAGCAAAGTTCACATACAGAAAATCACCGTTGGACTTATAACTCCAGAAATGAGATTCGACACATTTTGTTTGTTTTTTTCTCAGAGGACTGAAGCTAGAATGCTCCAAAATTGCTAAAATTTTGGCAGTTTGTTTAAAAGATTAGCCAGCAATTAATATATTAATTGAAAAGCATAGAAGTAAATTATGAATCCCATTATGCATGCTGAAATTACAATATGGGGGGGTTGTTATATAGGATTAATTTGGCTTCAGATTCTCCATGAGTTTTCGGTGTGTAGTAATGAGAAGAACCCCTAACACAGATGACTCTTCACCCAAAAGAAACCTTGATTCTCCCAGGAGCCAAACTTTCCTAAATCACACAGAAGTAATAATTCTTTTGCTAACTCCAGTTCAAAAATGGTTCTCTATAAATAGTGTGATACCATAATTTGGCTTGTAAAAATAAATACTTAATGCAGCAGTTTTCTGAAATATCAGAATTTGCCAGTCAAACACAATATAGTCCACATCAAGCAACTGCTAGTCAAAGTAAAATAGAAGATTTATCTCTAATCTCAGCATTAATAATCTTTACGAGAGGAAGGAAAGAGAACAAAAGTAGGAACAGAATTTTGGAGTTTTATGGTATTAAAAATAATGTAGAAAATGAAAATAATGTGAATTACTGGTATGGATGCTATTCTTGTCACATCAGTGTATAATGAAGTAGCAGATAAAGTTAATTATGGGAAGAATCAGAAAAATAAACACTTTTGGTAAAATTTATAGATAACTAAAAGATAACAAGCCATCTACCCTAGTAAATGATACACAGTTAAAAAGCTGAATTTCTGTACCATCAATTCAGTTCAGTCACTCAGTCTTGACCCCATGGGCTGCTGCACACCAGGCATCCCTGTCCATTACCAACTCCCAGAGCTTGCTCAAACTCACGTGCATTGGGTTGGTGATGCTGTCCAACCATCTCATCCTCTGTTGTCCCCTTGTATTCCTGCCGTCAGTCTTTCCCAGCATGAGGGTCTTTTCCAAGACTCAGTTCTTTGCATCAGATGGCCAAAGTATTGGAGTTTCAATTTCAACATCAGTCCTTCCAATGAATATTCAAGACTGATTTCCTTTAGAATGGACTGGTTGGATCTCCTTGCTGTCCAAGGGACTCTTAAGAATCTTGTTTAATATCACAGTTCAAAAGCATAAATTCTTAGCTGCTCAGTTTTCTTTATAGTCCACCTCTCACATCCATACATGACTACTGGAAAAACCAAAGCTTTGACTAGACAGACTTTTATCTGCAAAATAATGTCTCTGCTTTTTAATATGCTCTCTCTAGGTTGGTCATAGGTTTTCTTCCAAGGAGCAAGCATCTTTTAATTTCATGGCTGCAGTCACCATCTGCAATGATTTTGGAGCCCCCCAAAATAAAGTTTCCATTGTTTCCCCATCTATTTGCCATGGAGTGATGGGATGAGATGCCATGATCTTAGTTGTCTGAATGTTGAGTTTTAAGCCAACTTTTTCACTCTCCTCTTTCACTTTCATCAAGAGGCGCTTTAGTTCCTCTACACTTGCTGCCATAAGGGTGGTGTCATCTGCATATCTGAGGTTATTGATATTTCTCCTGGAACTCTTGATTCCAGCTTGTGCTTCATCCAGCCAATAATTTCTCATGATATACTCTACATATAAGGTAAATAAGCAGGGTGACAATATACAGCCTTGATGTACTCCTTTTCCAATTTGGAACCAGTCTGTTGTTCCATGTCCAGTTCTAACTGTTGCTTCTTGACCAGCATACAGATTTCACAGGAGGCAGGTCAGGTGGTCTGGTATTGCCATCTCTTGAAGAATATTTCATAGTTTGTTGTGATCCACATAGTCAAAGGCTTTGGCATAGTCAATAAAGCAGAAGTAGATGTTCTTCTGGAATTCTCTTGCTCTTTCGATGATCCAATGGATGTTGGCAATTTGATCTCTGGTTCTCTGCCATTTCTAAATCCAACTTGGACATCTGGAAGTTCACAGTTCACATACTGTTGAAGCCTGCCTTGGAGAATATTGAGCATTACTTTACTAGCGTGTGAGATGAGTGCTGTTGTGTGGTAGTTTGAGCATTCTTTGGCATTGCCTCTCTTTGGGATTGGAATGAAAACTGATCTTTTGGCCACTCCTGAGTTTTCCAAATTTGCTGGGATATTGAATGAAGCACTTTCACAGCATCATCTTTTAGGAGTTCAAATACTTCAACTGGAATTCGATCACCTACACTAGCTTTGTTCATAGTGATGCTTCCTAAGGCCCACTTGACTTTGCATTCCAGGATGTCTGGCTCTAGGTGAGTGATCACACCACCATGATTATCTGGGTCATGAAGATCTTTTTTTGTATAGTTCTTCTTTGTATTCTTGCCACCTCTTCTTAATATCTTCTGCTCCTATTAGGTCCATAGCATTTCTGTCCCTTATTGTGACCATCTTTGCATGAAATGTTCCCTTGGTATTTCTAATTTTCTTGAAGATATCTCTAGGCTTTCCCATTCTGTTGTTTTCCTCTATTTCTTTGCATTGATCTCTGAGGAAGGCTTTCTTATCTCTCCTTGCTATTCTTTGGAACTCTGCATTCAGATGCTTATATCTTTCCTTTTCTCCTTTGCCTTTCACTTCTCTTCTTTTCTCAGCTATTTGTAAGGCCTCCTCAGACAACCATTTTGCCTTTTTGCATTTCTTTTTCTTAGGGATGGTCTTGATCCCTGCCTCTTGTACAATGTCATGAACCTCTGTCCATAGTTCTTCAGGCACTCTGTCTATCACATCTAATCCCTGAATCTATTTGTCACTTCTATCGTATAATCATAAGGGATTTAATTTAGTTTTACCTCAATGATTTTCCCTACTTTCTTCAATTTAAGTCTGACATTGGCAATAAGGAGTTCATGATTTGAGCCACAGTCAGCTCCCAGTCCTGTTTTTGCTGAATGTATAGAGCTTCTCCATCTTTGGCTGCAAAGAATATAATCAATCTGATTTTGGTGTTGACCATCTGGTGACGTCCATGTGCAGCCAATGCTCCAGCGCCATGCAGCTTTCTGTAATATAGAATAATAGTTTAGAGGATCAGATTTTCTATTAGGAAATTTCAGTCTTATAGATGGTAATCCTTCTTTGCTGTTTTTATTCAGTCACTCACTCATATCCAACTCTTTTTGACCCCATGAACTGAAGCATGCCAGGCTTCCCTGTCCTTCACTATCTCCCAGCATTTGCTCAAACTCATGTACATTGAGTCAGTGAGGCCATCCAAATATCTCATCTTCTATTGACCCCTTTCTCCTCCTGCCTTCAATCTTTCCCAGCATCAGGGTCTTTTCCAGTGACTTGGCTCTTTGCATCAGGTAATCAAAGTTCTGGAGCTTCAGCTTCAGCATCAATACTTCCAATGAATTTCTTGTTGTTTTTCAGTCTCTCAGTTATGTCCAACTCTTTGTGACCCCATGGACTGCAGCACACCAGGCTTCGCTATCCTTTACCATCTCCCAGAGCTTGCTCAAACTCATGTCCTTTGGGTTGGTGATGCCATCAAACCATCTTGGTTGGGGATGTCCCCAACTAAGGAGACATCCTCTGTTGTCTCCTTCTCCTCCTGCCTTTAATTTTGCCCAGCATCAAGATCTTTTCTAATGAGTCAGGTCTTCACATCAGGTGGTCAATAATTGAAGCTTCAGCTTTAGCATCAGTCTTTCCAATGAATATTCAGAGTTGATTTCCTCAAGAATTGACTGGTTTGATCTCCTAGGAGTCCAAGGGACTCTCAAGAGTCTTCTCCAACACCACAGTTCAAAAGCATCAATTCTTCAGTGCTCAGCTTCTTTATAGTCCAACTCTCACATCCATGACTATTGGAGAAACCATAGCTTTGACTAGACAGACCTTTGTAAGCAAAGTAGTGTCTCTGCTTTTTTAATGTGCTATCTAAGTTTGTCATAGCCTTTCTTCCAAGGAGCAAATGTCTTTTAATTTCCTGGCTGCACTCACTGTCCACTGCTCCAGTGATTTTGGAGCCCAAGAAAATAAAGGCTGTCACAGTTTCCATTGTTTCCCCATTTATTTGGCATGAAGTGATGGGACTGGATGCCATGTC
Source organism: Bos mutus (assembly GCF_027580195.1). Taxonomy (NCBI): domain Eukaryota; kingdom Metazoa; phylum Chordata; class Mammalia; order Artiodactyla; family Bovidae; genus Bos; species Bos mutus. The sequence goes on from NC_091618.1 coordinate 128,261,634, forward strand.
TTAGCCTTCTGAATGTTGAGTTTTAAGAGAGCTTTTTCACTCTCCTTTTTCACTTTCATGAAGAGGCTCTTTAGTTCCTCATTATTCTATATCAAATCATAGATTAAAAATGTGAGGCCTTGTTGAGTAGAATGTTCCACATGGAGAATCTTTGTACTCTAAGGAGTCACTGTGTAGATGAGAACATTTCCTTCTCCAGGAATCTTACTGATTGAGAGATCAAACTCATATCTCCTGCATTTGCAGGAGGATTCTTTACCACTGAGTCACCTGGGAAGCCCCATGATACAGTAGTTGATTTAAAAGTGCTCTTTTTCTGTCATTATTTGGACTATTGTTTATTGTAGTTAATATACCCAGTATAAAATTTAGTGTTGAGATTTTAGTTCTAGCTTCTCTGGTGGCTCAGATAGTCAAGAATCTGCCAGCAATACAGGATACCTAGACTCAATCCCTGGGTGGAGAAGGTCCCCTAGAGAAGGAAATGACTACCTACTCCAGTATTCTTTGGAGAATTCCAAGGACAGAGCAGTCTGGTGGGCTACAGTCCATAGGGCTGCAAAGAGTCAGATATGACTGAAACTAACACTTTCACTTTCACATAGTTCTAGCTAAGGAAACCAAAATAAGAGACTTTTTTGTGCTCAGTATTATTGTATTATATAATAATATATAATGATTAAATAATTATTATATTAAAGCACATTTCTAACCACAAAACTGTATACCATTATATATCCGAAACTCTTTCACTTGAAACCAATTCCTCATACTAAATGAAAGCCTACTCCTATTTTTCATCTTTTCTTATGTAAATTGGCATGTTGTCTTTAAACTTGTCCTTAACAACCAGAATGCTTATAAGTCTCCTAAACACCACTTGGATGATTCAATTTTGGGTTCCTTTGCTGGCAAATGAAATATCCTTTGATAGTACCCATATTACATACCTCTGTATCATATTGAAATTGTGGAAATCTTTTCATTGGTTTTAGAAACTGGGTCTTTATTTTATACAGTAATTTAGATACACTGAGAAATTTCCGTTGCTTGACTGTGCTGTTTGCTGTGTTCTGGTGGTTTGGCAATAGATTAGAGGTTGGGTTTTCCACCATTTGGTACTAATTAACTAGGGACAATCTGATTTCCATTTGTTACATTCACATGGCAGTGCTGCCTGTATTTATATCAGAAAAAAAAAAAAAAAAAAAAAGGTTTATTCTGCCCTCTTAGCCTTGTGAGCACTCCAGAAGATCGTTCCATTATAAGATGTGGACATAGCAAGTTAAATCAAATTGTTCATGATTCTTGTGTTTACATGCTTACATTTTACTTTTCTGGCTATAGAAGATTTTAACCAAATCAGATCATTGCCAGGAAGTTAAATGAATAAAATTGCAGTCCTAAGAAATACTGGACTTTCTCTTGCTGAGTAAAATAAATGTCTCCCTTTCAATTAAACCAACTGTTACTGGATAAAAGTCTACCTTTGCGTAATCAACTGTGTGGCCTCTGATTAGACTTGATAGGGCAAATTATACCCTAAACTGTATATTTCGTTGTGGGTAAATAAAACTGCCTATTTATCTTCCTCTGGGGTTGTCTCAACTGCTATTGAAGATGGGTAAGGGCAGATTGTGAAAACTTTCAATTACACAACAAACCAAATGTGAATCTTTAAACAAAAGCATAAAGTTTAAACATGAACATTGATTCAAGAACATTTGAATTAACCAGTTCACAACTTCACTTTCACAACTGTCACTTTTACAAGTGATGGTTGTAAAGAACTAAACCCTGTCTAATGTGAAGAAAAATATATTTCATTCCTGTTCTTACAATGAGTACCTAATCAAGTCATTTGATCTCTTCTTGTTCCGGATACCTGGAAGAGCTAGGCATCTATATTGAAAATATGAATCCAAAGAATTTATTTTTTAAATATAATTCTAAGTAGAATTTTAAATTCTACTATTTTAATGATTGTGATAAATCATGTTTTAATCTTGAAATTATTTTTTTATGTTTTAAAAGAGTCTCTCGAGATTTATACTGCCAAAATAACTAGCAGCATAAAATAAAATTTCAGTATCATTCTAATATTTCTAATCTTTAATGCATTTTTTTGTTATTGTTTAAATGTATTCAATATTAACTGATAGGATTCAAACCCTTTTATGATGTCTCATCATTGTCATTCTTAGGCAGATATCACAGTTGAAATATTCATCATGGCCTAATATACCAAGTCTTTACTCACTGAAAGAAAGAGCTTTAAAACTATAATAGCTATAAATCTTAATTATGGACACTCATTATTAATATGTCTGAATAACCTAACAACTCCTGCATAATTAACATATAATTGTTGAGCATAGATTTCCTCATTTCCCTTAGTATAGTAATTCAGATCCCATGAAACTTCCTAAAGACCAAAGCACTTATAATTGTGAGCATAAAAGGATTAAACGGTAGTGCCATCAACTTCTGTAGCAAAGTTCCAAAATTTTGGTTTCTAGCCATCTATCAAAATATTGACACAACACCCAGCCTAAAAAAATATCAAGCCATTTTTATCTGAGCTGTGTATTTCATTTCTTAAAAAAAAAAAATTCTCAAGCACTTAAAAATGGAATATTAAAGAATGACTAGTTCCTGAACCCTTAACTTCAGAGATACTACTCAAAATATTTATCCAGTGCCCCAAATGCCACTGTATGCCATTTAAGGGCTGTAGTCACATACTCTTATTCTTATTTACCAGGCCTAATAGATTGGGGCAGAATCAGACACTAGTGAAATATGTCTGTGTATTTAAACATGCTGGGTTTAGATTTCATTCTTAAAAGGAATCAGATGGAATATCTAATTCCCTAAGTTGAATTGTTGTAAGTTAAGAATCACAAACACAAATGTCAGCAGAGCCCAGGCTGTGGCATAAATGTGTGTCCTAGTCAAGGGGTTAGAGTGAGGAGTTGGAGGGCAGACACCAACTTAAAAGGCACAGCTATTTCTCAATACCAGTGAATTATTTTTATATAAATTTTGGGGCCCACTTTCTGGATTTTCTAACTTCTAAACAGACTCTCTAGATTTTTAAGGTACAATCTTAAAATTAACCTGTAAACAACTGAATCAATGTTTTAAAGACCTGTATGACCCAAACAAAAAAATCCTAGGGGACCAAATGTAGATTACTGATGACCAAAGGAAACGCATTCCCAGGCAATGCTAGTGGTAAAGAACCCACCTGCAAATGCAGGAGGCATAACAGACATGGGTTCAGTCCCTCTGTCGGGAAGATCCCCTGGAGGAAGGCATGGCTACCCACTCCAGTATTCTTGCCTGGAGAGTCCCCTGTCAGTATTCTTGCCTGACAGAGGAGCCTGGCAGACTACGGTTCATAGGGTTGCAAAGAGTCAGACACGACTGAAGCGACTCAGCACACGGGTACATGCAAAAGGAAAGTAGTAAGAATTAATTAGTGTTAGAATTTTTAAACTTTGGACACTAAAGCTATTGATAGATAGCCCTGCTTTACCATTGAGAGTAAAAATAGTTCTTAACTGGGGTACTGACATATTCTATTATTTTCATATGATATGCATTCTTCATTTATATAAGTATACGTTCTCAGAGGAAGTAGAATGTAAGTATTAACACTATGATAAAACACTAGAGCACTTTTAAGTTAGGTTTTTCTGGGCTTCAGTTTGCTTTGAGGAACCTGGTAATATATTTTGGTCAATACAAATCATAATATAGAGTCCTCCCATTTATAAGCCAAATGATCCCAGGGATAATGTTCTACTCAATTCGGATGTCCTTGTCAAGTTACAATTTAAGTTAAAACAGTTGCTGGAATATAAATTAGATAAAAATATTAATTGACAGTTTATTATATACAAAGTAATCTGTTATACAGAATATTTAGAAAGACAAAGGTTTGTCCACCAGGAACTTACAGTTGTTACCTATAATTACGTAAAGGCTGCCATCAACTACAGAATTTTACAGCAAATTATATAGACCATAAAATAGATCTTAAAATTATACACATACATGCATACATGTACACATATCTATAGATAGGTGTCTATGAAGATCAATAGGGAGAGCAATCATTGTGTAACTGTATATGCACATTAATATCCTTCCCAGGTGGATCAGGGGTAAAGAATCCACCTGCCAATGCTGGAGACGCAAGTTCAATCCCTGAGTCAGGAAGAGCCCCTGGAGGAGGAAATGGCAATCCACTCCAGTGTTCTTGCCTGGAAAATCCCATGGACAGAGGAGCCTGGGGGGCTACAGTCCATGGGGTCACAAGAGTCAGAGGTGACTTAGTGACTGAGCATGCATGCATGTGTGTATTAATAGTGATAAATTATATAATTTGGACCGTCATAGACTTATTTCCACACTGAATGCTTTCCTCAGCTTAAATTTCTCACTTTACACTGCCTTGTTTCCCCCTCTGCTTCCTGAAATGTGTGAAATGACTTCGACTTTAAAGATGCTTTCAAGCTTCTTGTTTCTCCTAACTATAATTTTATTTACCACCTTTCACCATGAAGTTTGTCAAAAGCCAGATTTGTGTTGGCTACCACCAAGTCCTATTAGTGCTGAAAAATATCTGCAGTGTGATTTGTAGCCTAGAAGCCTGGCTCCAGGCCAAATCCTCCAGACCCTACAAAGTTACAAAGTCTTTCTGTGGCAAGTCTCATGGGGGAAAGCTGCCGGCACCACTGCAGATTTAGTGCGTTGCGTGCAGAGGAGTTGCAGGCCAAGACTTGGCCCCTGCCCCACCCAGGCAGCCACACTGTTACAGGTAGCTGCATTTCAGCCCAGGTGCCTCCATTTACAGGCCTCCTTATTGGAGGCCCTTGGCCTAGGCCTCTCTTAATGGTCTCATCCAGACCATCTTTGGGGGGCCCTTGAAAACACATTTTGACACTTCAGTTCAGTTCAGTCTCTCAGTCGTGTCCAACTCATTATGACCCCATGATCTGCAGCACGCCAGGCTTCTCTGTCGATCACCAACTCCTGGAGCTTGCTCAAACTCATGTCCATCGAGTCAGTGATCCCATCCAACCATCTCATGCTCTGTCGTCTCCTTCTTCTCCTGCCTTCAATCTTTCCCACCATCAAGGTCTTTTCAAATGAGTCAGTTCTTTGCATCAGGTGGCCAGAGTATTGGAGCTTCAGCTTCAGCATCAGTCCTCCCAATGAATATTCAAGATTTATTTCCTTTAGGACTGGCCGGTTTGATCTCCTAGGAGTCCAAGAAACTCTCAAGAGTCTACAACACCACAGTTCAAAAGAATCGATTCTTCGGCACTCAGCTTTCTTTATGATCTGACTCTTACATCCACACATGGCTACTGGAAAAACAATAGCTTTGACCCTATAGACCTTTGTCCACAAAGTAATGTCTCTGCTTTTTAATATGCTGTCTAGATTGGCCATAGATTTTCTTGCAAGGAGCAAGCATCTTTCAATTTCATGGCTACAGTCACCATCTGCATTGATTTTGGAGCCCAAGAAAATAAAGTCTGTCACTGTTTCCTCATCTGTTTGCATGAAGTGATGGGACTGGATGCTATTATCTTAGTTTTCTGAATGTTGAGTTTTAAGCCAGCTTTTTAAACTCTCCTCTTTCACTTTCATCAAGAGGCTTTTGAGTTCCTCTTCACTTTCTGCCATAAGTGTGGTGTCATTTGCATATCTCAGGTTATGGATATTTCCCCCTGGCAATCTTGATTCCAGCTTGTGCTTCATTCAGCCTGGCATTTCACATGATGTACTCTGCATATAAGTTAAATAAGCAGGGTGACAATATACAGCTTTGATCTACTCCTTTCCCAATTTGGAACCAGTCCGTTGTTCCATGTCCAGTTCTAACTGTTGCTTCTTGACATACATACAGGTTTCTCAGGAGATAGATATGGTGGTCTGGTATTCTCATCGCTTTAAGAATTTTCCGCAGTTTGTTCTGATCCACACAGAGGATTTAGTGTAGTCAGTGAAGCAGAAGTAGATGTTTTTCTGGAACTCTCTTGCTTTTCCTATGATCCAGCTCCAGCCTGAACATCTGGAAGTTCTCAGTTCATGTACTATTGAAGTCTAGCTTGGAGAATTCTGAGCATTACTTTGCTAGCATGTGAGATGAGTCCAATTGTGCACTAGTTTGAACATTCTTTGGCATTTCCTTTCTTTGGGATTGGAATGAAAACTAACCTTTTCCAATCCTGTGACCACTGCTGAGTTTTCCAAATTTTCTCACATATTGAGTGCAGCACTCTAACTGCATCACCTTTTAGTATTTGAAATGGCTCAGGTTTCATCATCTTGCCCTAGCTTTGTTCGCAATGATGCTTCCTAAGGTCCACTTCACTTTGCACTCCAGGATGTCTGGCTCTAGATGAGTTATCACACTATCATGGTTATCGGGTTCATTAAGATCTTTTTTGTACAGTTCTTCTATGTATTCTTGCCACCTCTTCTTAATATCTTCTGTTTCTGTTAGGTCCATACCATTTCTGTCCTTTATTGTGTCCATGTTTGCATGAAATGATCCCTTGGTATCACTCCACTAGAGAAATATTAGTGGTATTTCTCCAGTAAAGCTCAGTTTTAAGTATCTTCTACTCTTAGTTCTTTTCCTTGATCTTCCCTCTGTTCCCCTATTCTCTCCCCCAAAACCAAACCAAACCAGTAGGAACCTTTTGTTCAGGGCTCCCTGGCAAGACAGAGAGAATGCCCTGCTTCTGTAATGATGCTTCTGACCTTTGCCCAGTGCCATTCATTGAGGAATGGGACCTTAATGAAGCCAGCACTTTCTTTTCGGCCTCTTGCTTACACTATTACAGTAAGTGAATAAAGGCTCAATTATTATGTACTTTCATTTGTGTGGTTGTTTTAACTGACCATTCTGACATCTGACTGTTCAACTCTGTCCAGCTCAGTATTTGACAATAGCTTTCCATGATGTAATGAAAATAGCTTCCAAAAGTCATCCAAAGACTGACCCCATACAGTATACTATAATAGTTGTTTATTATTATGTATCTCTCTGATTTATTTGAAGTCATTCAACAATGCCTCTGTTCATCCCCCCAAAATTTTACCACTTGGAACTCACTACCTATAGAAAGGGCATGATGATTGGAGTCAGATTGTTTTGAATTTTGGCTTTGCTTCTTACCTTGCTGCTCCTGCTGCTGCTAAGTCGCTTCAGTCGTGTCCGACTCTGTGCGACCCCACAGACGGCAGCCCACCAGACTCCCCCGTCCCTGGGATTCTCCAGGCAAGAACACTGGAGTGGGTTGCCATTTCCTTCTCCAATGCATGAAACTGAAAAGTGAAAGGGAAGTCTAAAATCACAAAGAATCCATGGGCCTTGACCCCCCTATCTTTAATATGATAATGATATAATACTACTAATACTAAGACTTTAAAAGAATGATTGGAGGATTAAATCTAAGAGGTATGCTGTACCCCTTTTTGAAAATTCTACAGACTTTACTTTTTACTAGACTTTACTCCCACTGACATTTTTCCTTGTTGCTGTTTTTCCCTTCTCCCATCTCATCACAAAGAAGCTCTCTCAGAAATAAATCTTCAGGCATTTGTCATTTCCCTCTCTACCTTCTTTCTCTTAAGTTATATTGAATGCAGTATTTTATTTAAATATATAAAAATGTAATATTTCAGTAAAAAAGCATCCAATTAAAGAACACAGAATCTGAAGGTCCTGCCGTAGGAAAAAATCTACTCAAACTAGTTGTTTTAATCTTAGAAAAGTTGTTTTGAAATTACTTATCATTTTCACAATACTCTTTCATGAATAAATTTTCATATATTCTTTTTCCTCCATGTCTTCTTTCTTTTCCTTAGTATATTTCTCTGTCATTCCTTTACAGCTGCTGCACAAAATGTCTGATCATGAGCAACACGGGTTTCAGAGATGCTCGCCCTCTTTCTGGCATAGTACTGATGATTCATCTCCCTGTCTAAATATTTCTTCCATTACTGTCACTCCTGTCAACTCTCCTGATTCCAGACTATCATTGGGACTGTTAATACCACCACCTTCTAAACGGGGCCTTCCCAAGCCAGACAGTGACAACAGCATCCCAAGACCGCATGTAATTTGCTAAATAGAAAATTATTTTTATTATCCCATATATTATTTTGAATTCTGCCAATATATGCCATTTACATAGTATTGAAAAAATCAAGTATGTCTTGAGTTGATGATGTGATCTGGGGCCTTTATGTGCCATTTTTGCATACTTGGGTCATCTGACATCAGAGAGTTTCTAGTAGAGAAACTGAAAGTGAAAGTTACTCAGTCCTGTCCAACTCTTTGCAACCCCATGGAATTCTTCAGGCCAGAATATTGGAGTGGATAGCCTTTCCCTTCAACCCACTCCAGTGTTCTTGCCTGGAAAATCCCAGGGATGGGGGAGCCTGGTGGGCTACCGTCTATGGGGTTGCAGAGTCGGACACGACTGAAGTGACTTAGCAGCAGCAGCCTTTCCCTTCTCCAGGGGATCTTCCCCGCCTAGGGGATGGAACCCAGGTCTTCTGCATTGCAGGCAGATTCTTTACCAGCTGAGCCAGAAAGGAAGCCCTTCTAGTAGAGAGTGGTGGTCCAAATCCACAAAAAGATGAAGTAGGACAAGTACTTTCAAGGGTTCATCAGAAAAGAATCTAAAAAACAGTGGATATATGTATATGTATAAATGATTCACTTTGCTGTACACCTGAAGTTAGCACAATATTGTAGGTCATCTATACGCCAGTACAAATTTTAAAAAGAAAACAAAAGATTCATCAAATATGGTAATTGGGAAGTTAGGCCATTGGTGATACTGGCAAAGCTGTTTAAGTACAGCTCAGCAAAAAGAGCAATCTAGAGACTTCTCTGCCAGTCCAGTGGTTAAGACTCCATGTTCAAGGGGCTTGGGTTCCATCCTTGTTTGGGGAACTAAGGTCCACATGCCATGGAGTGGGATCAAAAAAAAAAAAAAAGAACAGTCTAGAATGATCTTAATTGAGGATTGGATGAAGTAAACAGGCAAGAAATGTAATACCTCCTTCAAAGAGCTCAGCTTCAATAGAGAAGAGAAAGAGAAATGAGGGTCTAGAGGAGTAAAGAAGCGCTGAGTAAAGAGCTTTTTGGTTGGTTTGTTTTAACAAAGTCAAGATTCGAGTATCTTTAAATCCTGACAAAGAGGAGAGAGATGGATGCCAGGGAAATGGAGAGAGATGCTGATTAGGAGAACATTGCTGAGTAGGAGGAAGGTTCCTCCAAGTCTTTGTATAGTGTTTGTGACTGATAAACCATAAAGGGAAAGTAAGTTGCTAAAGAAAGGAAGATGTCAGCTATTTTATTATCCTGCATGAAAAAAATGTAATAACAGTCATGTAAACTGAATAGCAAATCAGTAACTCTTTACACACAATCAGGCTTATTTTTCATTACCTACATCACCTATAAATAAAAAAAAAATGTATTCTGAAAACACAAATTTTAATGTGTACCACTCTAAGCAGTTCCAAGCAATGTTCATGTTCTTATAGGAAAAGTTAATTTCTCCTCACTATTTCTCTCCAAAATGAAAATTCTCTTTGGTTTATAGATGATATATATATATATATATAATTTCTTCCCTGTATGACAATTACATATTATGTAATTTTATATGTAAATTACATATTATGTAAAGTGATGATTGTTTTATTCTGACATTACGTCCAAGTCCAGATTGGCCCAGATAACTTAACCATTTTGGTGGTATACTTAGTGACTATAATTTATTTTACAAGGTACCTATTTATTGTAGAAAACTTGATGAAAACTTATTCTAAGAATAAATGTCACTATAATGAATATAATAGTTGGCAGTCACTAGAGTTATAAATACAATTTAAAATAGACTCCTTGAAAATTTTTTTTAAATCTTTATCAATTGCTTTTGAATGGTTATGTTTAAGATGCATCACGTAAGTTCAGTTATTTCTGTCTAAATCTTATAATCTTATGCAAAATACATTACTGATATCAAGGTTTTAAAGAAATTGTTTATAACATGTTTTCAATTCTTGGATATAAATGGCAATTATTTCTAGATATATAAAAAAATCCAATATAAAAGATACATCTCTCTATAATAGTGTTGTCACCATTTTTGCCATCATCTTTGATAACATCTTTGTAGAGATTTTCTTGCCAATGAGCATTTGGCATATGTGGTTCATTCGTATGAAATTGCCTATTTAACCATTTTTGATCTACAGAGTGGCAAGTTCATATGACTCAACCACATGTGTTGGGTTGACATGTCTTTTATATGTATGTGAAATATTTTTCATTATAATGTGTCTACATGGACTACTACCCTAATGCGTGTTATCTTCATTGCAGGCAGGCAGTGTGACACCTAAGTCACCCTCTACTGACATCTTTGATATGATTCCATTTTCTCCGGTATCACACCAGTCTTCAATACCTACTCACAATGGAATGCAGCCGCCTCCAGTACCTAGTCGATCTAACGAGATTAGTAAGCTTTCTAAACAAATCAATATTTTTTGCTACATTTGTGTACATTTTAAATGTTTAATTAGCTCTTTATGTGAAATCATATATCTTAACAAGCTCACTAGAAATTTTAATAACCAAAAATTTTTGTTTATATATATGTAACAAGTTCAGTGAATTATATATTTTACTTTATAATTCAGAGTATACTACTAAAGACATCACTATTTGCATTTAAAACTATTTCATGAAAAATGGTATTTTGGTATAAGATTAATTCCATCATAATACAAGGTACTTAATTATGTTTTTATTGTGTTTGGGGTTATATTTTTAATATGTTTTCAATGATTACAAACAACCCTGGTGGTAATTAATTATCTTTGACATATATAGAGAGATCAGTTTAAGTTTTTATCATAGGGCATGTGGGTAGTCTTAAAGAAACATGTGAATCTATGAATTTCATATATATAAATCTATGAATTTCATGATTTCTTTATAACTAACTCTATGTAAGTGTTCTCTATTTGATATTTAAAAAGCTATAATAAATACATTGCTTTTCTGATTTACTTTCTATATATCTTTCTATATGTAAGTCTTTTTCTGTTGAATTAGAAAGCATCTAGCAGATGCTAATCATCAATGTCTTGACTATATTTTGATCTGTGCCCTCTCACAGAAAGCTAAAGAATGGTTTCCAATGGTCTTGATCAGTCAGCAAATCCAAAGGGTCACTGAAGAAAAGAGTTTTACGTATTATGCTTTATTGCTTCCTCTCTGGTTCACACTTAAGACATTTTCAATGTAGCTCTGAAGTTTTAAAGCTGTGAAGTATTTCAGAGCCTATAGTCTATTTCCCCTGTGGAACTTAACAAACTGCATTGCACATTTTAGGCATTCAGTAAATTTCTGAGGGCTAATTTGTAAATGCAAAGTAATAATATTAGGTCAATGTACAAAAATATTTCAATACGTAAGTTGAAATATAGCATATTTAAATTCCTCTGAATATATTTTTTGTTGACGCAAAATATTTTTTCAGGGAAATAATCCATAATATACATGTCATGGTAGACAATCTTTCCAAAATGAGATATTTCTTGTCCTCATGAGTGTCCCACATCTCTTTGTTTGTGAAAATGTTGAGAGGGGTGAAACTGTTAGTTGCTCAGTCATGTCCAACTCTTTGCGACCCCATGGACTGTAGCCTGCCATGCTCCTCTGTCCATGGAATTCTCCAGGCAGGAATACTGGAGTGGGTAGCCAGTCCCTTCTCCAGGGGATCTTCCCAACCTGTGGACTAAACCCTGGTCTCCTGCATTGCAGGCAGATCGCTTCTTTTACCACTGTTTTTTACGTCCTCTGATTTTCTCACTCTTTTACTCATTCATTTATTTCATTCAATATTTATTTGTTTATCATACACAGTAGATTTTGAAATATAAGTTAGCTGTGTATCTACAATGGACAACTTAAAACCAAATAGAACATAAATTGAGAAGCGTGAATAGATTTTAAGACATTTAGAAGGAATGGTAATTGAGAGTTATCCATCAGGATGATGAGTGAATGTTCAAAATCAATTACAATTCAGGATTTTAGACCAAATGTTGTTAATGAGAAAAATTGAGGTAGAGAGGGAGAAAGTGAAGGAGTTCTCTTTTAGACATTTGTGAGTTTGAAACATCTTTGGAAAATCTAGGTAGAGATAGGTAAATTGTTTTAAGGAATTTATTAATGAGAAATTGACATCACATCCTGCTATATTTTTTAATGTCTACCTATGCTGATGTCTGAGTTTAGTAAATACAATAATATATCAATAGATAGACTAGATAGATAATAAATGATAGATATGGAGTTCTGATTACTACTGTATCATTTCTATCTACCAACTATCTATCAATTGTCTTTTTGTCTATCTATACTAACAATTTAAGGACAGATTGTTCAACTCAATTTTAATTGTAAAATTGTCTAAAACTCTAATCCAATGGGATTTTAGTATTATGACTTTTTCTTTAAATAAAATTTTAAATGTATTTATTCATTTACTTTTCTTTATGTTCTAAATACATAAAAGCAGAAACCTACAAGACTCTTTAGTTTTTCTCCTTACTGCCTGAGAACCCTAGTAGTTCTCCAGAGCATATTTTTGATCTCTGAATACATATGAGGTTTTAATTTGTTTCATATCATATTTCCTAATTGGTTATAAGTTATAGGAGGGAAGGCACTTGACTGGAAAGTCCTTTCCTCACTGCTTTAATCCACTGCCTAGCAAAATGTATGGCACATACTGCGTCCAATAAATGTTTAGTTGATGAAGGAAAGAATGACCAAATGAAATATCACCTGTTTTTGTCCTTTTGCTCTTACATTAGATTAAATACTTTTCATGTTATTAATTACATACGAAATCTTTTTAAATTGAAAATTAGACTTACATGACTTTTTATGGGTTTTAGATCCATCTGAGTTGGCCAAAATATGCCAAAGAGCTCTGTTTATTAATTTGCATGATATTAATATATTTGATATTTAAATTAGTAGTTTCTTAACTTGGGGGTTTATGGACCCCAAAGAATATGATAAATTTAATGTTAAACCTCTTTCACCTAAAAGCACAACATGCTCACTCATACAAAATTTCATTGTACTTTAGAAATGTTAAAAGAATCCCTTAAGCCCATCTGAAATCTCTGACGGTTTTGAGTCCCAACTTTAGAAGACCTGTGTAATGAGAATCTCTGTCTCTCCTGACAGACCTTTCTCTTTACTAATTCATTTCTTCACCATGTGTAAAGCATCGCTTAATGTGTATCCTGTTAATGTGTATCCAAGATACTCTTCCAAAGAAAAGTTTCTCCAAGTTCTGATTTATTGCCTATAATAAACATCAGACTGAGGAAAATAAATAGCAACAATAATCATAACACCCATCTGTTATACCTAAGGTAAAAGTAAATCCCCATTCATTTAGAACTGCCCTGGCTTATACCTTTCATCCTGATGAAATTATTGGTAACATTCCTTTCATTCTTAAAAGCGACTTTATTTGGATGTAAATTGTATATCCTTATTTATGTAGTACTTACCAGCACCAGAAACTTCTAAGCATTTTACTTTTCTTAACTTATTTAATACATGAATCTGAAAAAAAAATTTGCAATAAGGTATATAACAATCTTTCATAATGGGAGTCATGGAATGGTTGAGAATATGTTATTCATAGAACTCAAGTAGATAAATATTACTTCTTACAAAGCATTTAATTTAGAAAAGATGGTTTCCTGAAAAGTGAAGTGGTTTCCCATTCCCTTCTCCAGTAGACCATGTTTTGTAAAAACTCTCTACAATGACCAAAAGAGAAAGGAAAGATATATCCATCTGAATGCAGGGTTCCAAAGAATAGCAGGGAGAGATAAGAAAGCCTTCCTCAGTGATCAGTGCAAAGAAATAGAGGAAAACAATAGAATGGGAAAGACTTTATGAAAATTAGAGATACCAAGGGAACATTTCATGCAAAGATGGGCTTAATAAAGGACAGGAATGGTATGGACCTAACAGAAGCAGAAGATATTAAGAAGAAGTGGCAAGAATACACAAAAGAACTGTACAAAAAAGATATTAATGACCCAGCTAACCATGATGGCATGATCACTCACCTAGAGCCAGACATCCTGGAGTGTGAAGTCAAGTGAGCCTTAGGAAGCATCACTACCAACAAAGCTAGTGGAGGTGATGGGATTCCAGCTGAGCTATTTCAAATCCTAAAAGATGATGCTGTGCAAGTGTTGCACTCAACATGCCAGCAAATTTGGAAAACTCAGCAGTGGCCACAGAACTGGAAAAGGTCAGTTTTCATTCCAATCCCAAAGAAGGGCAAATGCCAAAAAATATTCAAACTAGCACACAATAGCACTCATCTCACACGCTAGTAAAGTAATGCTTAAAATTCTCCAAGGAAGGCTCAATTAATGTGTGAACTGTGAACTTCCAGATGTTCAAGCTGGATTTAGAAAAGGCAGAGGGAAAAAAAAAAAAAAGAAAAGGCAGAGGAACCAGAGATAAAATTGCCAACATCCACTGGATCATAGAAAAAGTGAGAAAATTCCAGAAATACATCTACTTCTGCTTTACTGACTATTCTAAAGCCTTTGACTGTGTGGATCACAAGAAAATGTGGAAAATTCTTAAATAAATGGGATTAACAGACCACCTTACCTGCCTCCTGAGAAATCTATATGCAGGTCAAGAAGACATGGAACAGTGGACTGGTTCCAAATTGGAAAAGGAGTGTGTCAAGGCTGTATATTGTCACCTTGCTTAAAGTTTATTCATGAGAAATGCTGGAATGGATAAGGCACAAATTGAAATCAAGATTGCTAGGAGAAATATCCATAACCTCAGATATGCAGGTGACACCACCCTTATGGCAGAAAGTGAAGAGGAATGAAAGAGCCTGTTGGTGAAAGTGAAAGAAGAGGGTTTTAAAAGCTGGGTTAAAACTCAACATTCAAAAAACGAAGATCATGGCATATGGCAAATAGATGGGCAAACAATTGAAACAGTGACAAACTTTATTTTCTTGGGTTCCAAAATCAATGCAAATGGTGACTGTAGCCATGAAATTAAAAGATGCTTGCTCCTTGGAAGAAAAGCTATGAGAAACCTAGACGGCATATTAAAAAGCAGAGACATTAATTTACCAACAAAGGTCCATCTAGTCAAGGCTATGGTTTTTCCAGTAGTCATGTATGGATGTGACAGTTGGACCATAAAGAAAGCTGAGTGCCAAAGAATTGATGCTTTTGAACTGTGCTGTTGGAGAAGACTCTTGAGAGTCCCTTGGACTGCAAGGAGATCAAACCAGTCAATCCTGAAGGAAATCAGTCCTGAATATTCATTGGAAGGACTGATGCTGAAGCTGAAGCTCCAATACTTTTGGACACCTGATATGAAGAAGTGATTCTTTAGAAAAAACCCTGATGCTGGGAAGGATTGAAGGCAGGAAGAGAAGGGGAGGACAGAGGATGAGATGGTTGGATAGTGTCAATGACTTGATGGACCTGAGTTTGAGCAAGCTCCAGGAGTTGGTGATGGACAGGGAAGCCTGGCATACTGCAGTCAATGGGGTCACAAAGAGTCAGACACAACTGGACAACTGAACTGAAAAGTGAAAATCTTGCTACATTATAAATTTTATTGCCTATAGACAGTTTAATTTTTTGTCATTTAAGACTGGCTTTGAATGTATTCAGAGGAAAGAAATTTCTTTAAAAACTTTGGCATATAATAAGCCATAGAATATATAAAACTCCCTGTCTATATGTTTTGAAGTATGCATTGCAATGTATACTTTAAAATATATGCACAGGGATCTTTTTGATATTCTATTACTCTTGTGGATTTTGTTTTTTTTTTTTTTGGCCATGTGGCATGTGGGATCTTAGTTACTCTACCAGGAGTTGAGCCCATTCCCCCTTCATTGGAAGCACGGAGTCTTAACCACTGGGCAGCCAGAAAGTCCCCATTACTGCAATTTTTTAAAAATATTTGTGTGGGGAATAGGAGACATTTTTAGAGAAATAGTCTCATTGTGGTTACCTAGGAAGGTGATGTGATTTCATGCTACACAAGGTATTGTTCCTTAATTTTTTTTTTTTTCCTGGCTAAAGGGTGACATTAAAGTGCATGAACTATGAGTTAAGCTACTTACTAATCTACCAGGTCCTACATATTGTGTCACTATTGTGTTTCAGGGTCATCAATAAATGGAATAGGGAAGTTTCAGTGAATAATACATCAATTTCAGTACATTTAAATTGCTTCAAAAGGAATAAAAATGTAAAAGAAAATAAATTGCTTCGGTAAAATATAGGCATTGAAATATACTAATTATCAAACATTTAGTGATTTTGCTATTTCTTACTTAAAGGCTTAAAAACCTCTCTGAATAATAGTCCTTTGCCACCAGATAGTTTTTAAATCATCATAAAAATGGATTTTTGCTTCCTTTTGGTCTTTAACTACTGTGGATAGAGGCTCATTTGGTTATGCAGGTTTTTCTTGATTTAATCTTGCTTCGAAACTTAGGACTTCCCTGGTGGCTCAGCTGGTAAAGAATCTGCCTGCAGTGGGGGAGACCTGGCTTTGATCTCTGTTGTGGGAAAATCCCATGGAGGAGGGCTATGCAACCCACTCCAGTATTCTTGCCTGGAGAACTCCATGGGCAGAGGAGCCTGGCGGGCTGCAGTCCATGTGGTCACAAAGAGTTGGACATGACTGAACTTAACTTACTTCAACTCACTCCTTATTATTTCATTCACTATATTATTTTCTTCCCTTTAGAGCGGGACCTGTTTGGAGCAGAACCTTTTGACCCATTTAACTGTGGAGCAGGGGACTTCCCGCCAGACATTCAATCAAAATTAGATGAGATGCAGGTGATTATTTTAACAGATTGGCCCATAATCTTTTTTTCTTTTTTCTGTGGTTCCTAGAAAATGTTATGTACTATAGTTACCCTTCCCTTGAACTATTATCAACTTACTTAAAATAATTGCTTTAAAATAACAATATACATTTCACTCTAAAAATACTCAGATGCTAAAGATAAGGTTTTGTTGTGTTTTTTTCTTAATGGTGCAATTTACAGTGTCAATAAGGTGGTGCATCTTTTTGATACAAAATTGCATGAATTCTTCATGAGTTCATTATTCAAAATCCAAAAATTAAAAGGTCATTGCATTAGATTTATAAGATTTGATCTCAGTCTTTTA
The DNA here is from genome assembly GCF_027580195.1 of Bos mutus. Classification (NCBI taxonomy): domain Eukaryota; kingdom Metazoa; phylum Chordata; class Mammalia; order Artiodactyla; family Bovidae; genus Bos; species Bos mutus. The sequence continues at coordinate 128,278,974 of NC_091618.1, forward strand.
AAACAATCATGAATTTCAAAATTGTGAATGGGTGAATGAAGGAAAAGCTTTGTAAGAGTGAAATCATTCTTTTAAAGGAATCATTGTAAAAGAGGTCAACTGTATGGTTATGGATGGAAACTAAACTTTTGGGCACACTGTAGTATATACAGAAGTTGCAATGTAATGTTGCACACATAAAATTTATATAATGTTATAAACCATGTACCACAATTAACTAAAAAAGATAGCTAACTAAGCTGATAGCTAAAACCAAGAATTCCAAAGAAGTGGGGGTGGGGATGTAGAAAAAGAAGGAAGCATTGTGGGCTCTTCTGGGCTCTTACTGAAGCAGCGGACACCAAATGACCACTTGTTGAGGAATGTAGTCCAGCTGCATTTTCATTTCTTTCTTTCCCTTGTATTTTTCAATTCTGAGTTGTTCTGAAAGTTTGAAGATATTTTGTGTAGTGGGCCATGATTAATAATTAGCATTATAAGTACTATAATAAGATCTTCTCTTTATATTTCCTTATATATCTTGATGAAGTTTTTATGTCCTATTTTTCACCAAAAAGACAATATATATGTGGTAGATTGCAGTCAGAGATCAGCTCATTATATCAATCAGCTTATATGAAGCTGACTGAAAAGATGTGATAAAGAGAAGATGTGATAAATTTACTTATTCGGCCTGGACAATATACTCACTCTTCTATGCTTTGTTTCCTGGAAAAAAAATTAAGGGGTGGATTATGATCTTCTAACACTGATAAAAACACTACTTCTTAGAAAGATCATAAAAATCCTTTCACTGATTTTGGACTGAAGGTATGAAGCAGTTTTTTAAGTATTATGTGATCTTCCTTATTATTCCAGATGTAATTATTCCAGGTGTAATAATACCTCTCTATCTTAAAAGTTGGATTGTTTAACATATCTTGAGATTTTTTAAGAATATGTTAAAAAAAAAATTTCTCAAGTTGAATGATTTATAATTCCCTTTTGCATAAAAAATTATTTTAAATCCTTAATACTGACTTAAACTTTTATTATAACATTTCATAAATACTTACAAAAAGTTGAAAAGCATTTTATCCTTCTAGATCTTATATAACTGTTAATTCAAAACATCAATTAAAAGCAAAATTATAACACCTAATAAAATTCTAATTACAAACTTTAATATAATAGCATGGATTATTTTACTTGGCTGAAGCTAAAACCATCAATATCAAACTTCTGTTGATATCAGCATGTATCTTATTTGATGACACAGTTTTTGCACATCTTTTCTATAGTTCAAATACTAAGAGACTTCATGCAAATAGTGCATGATTATTTAGTGATAATGCTTTATTTATTTCATATGTAAATAATTTACCTTTTCATTAATTTTATCAATTACGCTTATTCTACCTCGGTGCTAATGTTCTTGTAGGAACAGACAAAAACATGGACAGTGATATGGTAGTATTTGTTCTCAAAGGTTATAAAAACCACAAATAATTACTACTATTTTTTTTTAGATTTTCACACAACAAACGTTTTCTATAGATATTTGAAGATAAGCCTATATCTCCAGATTTTTGTAGAAACTTAGTTTGAGAAACAACGTATTGGAATGATTTAACATGTGTTAGATAAATAATGTTACACTGTGGTATTTTTGCTTTTGTTTTTGTTATTTCCTAATGTCTTTTTCATTCTTTTCTGCTTTCATGGTTGGTAGCGCCAGAGATGGTTGGTATATCATTTTCATATTTTAAACAAGTTATGGCTTCTTGAAGTTAAACCTTAATATTTGCATGCTTTATTTAATAAATACTCAAATAGCAGTTCACATGGATATGTCTGATTATTATTTAAAGAGGTTTATACTCATATTTTGAAGTTTTTTTCAATGAATAAGTCACTATGGCATTGTCCATCTCATTGTTTGTCTGTTTCTTTTAATCCATGATTTATTTGCAAGTTTAACTAAAGTAATATCATATTTTATCTAAAATCTATGACAGCTTTCATTATTAATCTTGTTAGCCTGATTAACTGAATGCACACATTTAGTTACTATTTTTATCTTTACATATAATGTAAAAACTTAATACAGTATAGGTGCTAATGGTAAACAATCCTCCTGCAATGCCAGGAGACATAATGGGCTTCAGGTTCAATCCCTGGGTCAGGAAGGTTCCCCAGAGAAGGGCCTGGCAACCACTGCGGTATTCTCACCTGCAGAATCCCATGGACAGAGGAGCCTCACGGTCTACAGTCCATAGCGTCGCAAACAGTCAGCACAACTGAAGCGACTTAGCATGCATGCATATAAATTATATTGAGTTAAGCTTACTGAAATTTTGGATTTTACTGTTTTATTTACAGAGGAAATCGAAAAAACATCTCATGAATGCAAGAATTTAAGCAGAACTATTAAGCCATATTTTTTATAAATTGTTAGAAAATTAGATATTTCTTTAAAATCAATTATGTGGGTATCTGATTTGACATAATTTACATTTCTCATTACCTGTCACTGGCAGGCAAATTAGTGTAATAGTATTGATATTCCAGAAGTGTACCTTATTCATTATAATAATTTAACATGTTAAAAAAGAACCATGGTAAGTCAATGAAAGATGAATGAATTTTGCATTAAATGATGCTAATTCAAGTGGTTAATAATTCGCAAGATCAGTGTATAGCTGAAATATACAACAAATATTCAGATAAATTTTGGAAGCCTTGGATAGTTTAAAATATTTGAAATACAATTACATACTTATCAGACTTTTGAATTATAAAGAAATCTTTATAAGGAAAAGATGTACATGCAGTCTCTTGTAGAAAACCTTCTATACTTCTTTTAATTTTGTTTTAAAAAGTATAACCATATTGTGTATATATAATTAAAATAAGTAGACAAATGATAGGGAAACTAAATAATCAACAGATGAAAAGGCAGTTGCTCACAAAGGACCACAAATGGCTAGTACTTGTAGACACGTTAAATCTAATCAAAGAAAACATGCAAATCAACTACTATAAACGCTACTTTAGTTCAGCAAATTAAGCATTTTATTTTTTACTAATATGAGTACAAATCAAAGTGTGATGAAACAGGCACTCTAAATCATTGCAGGGTCAAGATCAGTGCATAGCATCGCTCGAGCAGGAATTTGTTGCTAATACGTGTATTTCTATGTGGTATCAAAAACTTTAATGCAATCTATCCTGAAGAGAAAATAACTATGAATATGGAAACTCTCTATGTATAGAAACATCCAGTCAACCGTATTTAAAATTATAAAATTCAGGAAACATCATATTAAAATTAATAAAACATCATAAAATCATCAAATTAGTTTTACACGGACTCAAAGAAATTTGTTCTAAGATTAAAAAAATAGAATACAGAAATTTATATATAATGTATGTAATACATCAAATAAATGTTATATATAATATATAGTATATTATTAAATTATTTTTAAATTTATAGTTAGAGAAAAGGAGATTCAAAGGACATACTTCAACATGTTAATTGTTACATATGAGTGTTTTTTTTTTTTTTGATATACTTTTCTATTTCAAAGTAAGAAAATACAATTGGGGAAAACATTTTATATAACATATATTATTAATAATATATTAATAATAAAATCATTATTTTGTGTGATATTAATTATAGTCTCCATTCCATCCCTACATAAATAAGCTTTATTTTCATTCAGAGGTTTAAAATTCAAGAGGATATGGAACTTTAGAAGGACTGAGCATTTGTTAAATCATGACTTAGTAAATGAGACCTAGAGAGGAAGGGTCAGAAAATGTGTGGGAAATTTTATTTTAGGAGGAAAGAAACCATGCAGCCATGTGACAATGTGTCTGTCAAAAGAGATAATTAAGTTAATGTAAAAGGAATCCAAAAGGATCCTTATAAAAACTTGGAGATATTCTTATAATTAATATACAAATATTTTTTGCTGCTGTTGAAATAATGATCAACTCCTATCTTACTTTGATTACTATTCTGCTTTTCCTATAGTAATAGCACACTGATAAATTATATTTTCAGGGTAATTAAAGAGATAGTGGTTTAATTTCAGAATGAACTGATAACATTTTAAAAACAATGATATCAAATCTTTGCGAAGATAATACATACCCACAGTACTTGTCTATCTATCTAATAATATTCCAGAAGATGATATAGTACATAGATCCTCAGATATCCAAATACAATATTTTAAAAAGAAGTTTATTTACAGTATTTTCAGTTTAAAGTATTGACTTTTCTAACCATTTGGCAGCTGTTTAAAAAATATGCATACAGTTGGCAAAATATTTCTGCTTGTGACAAAATAGGCTTTTAAATATATGGTAAGTACTCTGACTTTTACTTAACTAAATAGAATTTGTATTTCAAATAATGAGAAGTAGTTTTGAAAAACCATTAAAGTGATGGTATTGCCATGTGGACTTTTTGCGGTAGACATAATGAAGAGCATTCTCAAAACACTAATAGCGAAAAAGGTGCAGCTTGCATTTTGTAATGATTCTTTTCCTCTATATGATACTGTTTGCATTGAACTTATAATTAAAGTACATTAGACACCAATTCTATTTGAAGGTAACTCAAATTTCTCAAATTCATTTGAGGAAATGCAAATGAATATGCATTTGGCTGTCATCTAATTAAATGAAAGACAAAGCACGACAGAGGGCAGAAGCCCTCTCTTTGAAAGAGATTTTCTTTTCCTCAGGAACAGACTGCTGTCTACATTTCATGGGCAAAGATGGGTATGGGAGAGATAGTAAGGCCAGAGATGGTCCATCATTCAATTACTTTGTGCAGAAAAGAAGAGAGCTTTGAGAAGAGAAGGACAAAATCCTTTGCCACTGAATTTTTACTAAAACTCTTTGAAAAAAAATTTTCACGCAATTGGGTCCTTGCTATTAATAAATTAAAGGCAGTTTAACTTCCAGAAGCATTTAAAACATGCTATGAAAAACTGTTAGCCTCTCAGTTATGTCCAACTCTTTGCAACCCCATGGACTGTAGACCACCAGACTCCTCTGTCCATTGGATTTCCCAGACAAGAATACTGGAATGGGTTGCTGTTTCCTTCTCCAGGGGATCTTCCTCACCCAAGGATCAAACCCTAGTCTCCCACATTGCAGCCACCAGGGAAGATGCTAAAACATGCTGGGGTGAGTGGGATTCAAATAATTTGCAAATGCAAGCAACTGCAGAACTAGTTGTTGAGCGCTCAATCATGTCTGACTCTTTTGAGATTCCATGGACTGTACCCTGCCAGACTCCTCTGTCCATGGTATTTCCCAGGCAAGAATACTGGAGTGGGTTGCCATTTCCTTCTCCAGGTGTTACCAAGTCCAAGCTTGCTCTCCTGCCGTACAATAGGCCAATGAATCCAAGAGACAGGTGTTGAGGCAAGGAAGAGACTTTAATCGGGGAGCTGGCAGACCGAGAACATGGAAGGCTCTGCCTCAAAATAACCATCTTCTTGGGGTCTGGATGCCAGGTTCTTTTATAGATCAGAGAAAAAGAATCAATGAGGAATTAAAATCAAAAGGCAGAATAGAGAGAGAGATGCAGTGGGAAGTAAAGTGAAAGGGTCTTCAGTCTTGCAAAGCATCTCCAGGGGAATGCCCAGCCTTCAGAAGGGGTATGTTAATCTCTTCTATTCACAGGTGGGCAGGACAAGTGTCTCTCCATGAGCTAAACAAAGGCACTTTAGTTTACCATCAAGCAGAGGGGCAGGGTCCGCCAGGCAAGCCATTTAGTATAATTATAATAATGAAAGCAAGTCAAAGAAACAGTTTCCAACATGGTGTCAGAACTGGCTTCTTCCCTGAAACACAGGAAATATTCCCAATGCAGAGATTGAAGCAGCATCTCCTGCATTGGCAGGTAGATTCTCTACCACTGAGTCACCAGGGAAGCTGCAGAGGAAGCTCTTTCCATGGCAAAGTGGTCTGCAATCCATTGCCACTATAGGATCCCCTACATAGGATACAGCATTGCAATTCCTAAATGCAATGCAGTTTATTTTACCAGGCTCTGGGCAGTGAAAGGTGAACACCTTTCACTTAAAGAAAGGTGAAAACTATTAAAGAAAGAAAGAAAGATGAAAACTATTAAACTGTCATCAACTTGAGATCTAGCTATTGTGCTTATACTTAAATGAACACTGACCTTTAAAGTCAAGGAATCTTTTTAAACTATAGTAGAATGACATAAAGTAGACTTTACTGAAAAGAAACATTTAAGTCTTAAAATTAATTCCATTAGTTCTGTTTTCTTCTGTCTCTTATGGATGCTCAGTTCAGTTCAGTTGCTCAGTCGTGTCAGACTCTTTGTGACCCCATGGACTGCAGCAAGCCAGGCTTCCGTGTCCATCACCAACTCCCGGGGCCTACTCAAACTCATGTCCATAGAGTCAGTGATGCCATCCAGCCATCTCATCCTCTGTCATCCCCTTCTCCTCCCACCTTCAATCTTGCCCAGCATCAGGGTCTTTGCCAAGGAGTCAGTTCGCATCAGGTGGTCAAAGTATTGGAGTTTCAGCTTCAACATCAGTCCTTACAATGAATATTCAAAAGGATTGATTTCCTTTAGGATGGACTGGTTGGATCTCCTTGCAGTCCAAGAGACTCTCAAGAGTCTTCTCCAACACCACAGTTCAAAAGTATCAATTCTTCAGCACTCAGCTTTCTTTATAGTCCAGCTCTCACATCATAGATGACCACTGGAAAAACCATAGCTTTGACTAGACAGACCTTTGTTGGCAGAGTAATGTCTCTGCTTTTTAATATGCTGTCTAGGTTGGTCATGTCTTTTTAATATGCTATCTAGCTAGCTTATGGATGCTAACCTCATGTATATTTTTAAAACATTTAAAATGTTAATGGATATAAAAGCACTTGATACAAATTTGACAAGTCAACATTTGACATATAATTATTTCTTTTTTGATCAAAGCATGAAGATTTCAACTTTTGTTCATAGTCTTTTTCATTTACAGATTTTTTTTTTCCTATGAGCATTTCCTATTTTAATGATTTTACTTTGTTTTACAGGAGGGGTTCAAAATGGGACTAACTCTTGAAGGCACAGTATTTTGTCTCGACCCTTTAGACAGCAGGTGCTGATGTAAAGAACAAGAGGTCCGGAATCTGTTAAAATTGTTTTGTATACGTATATATATATATATATCAGTCATTATTACTTATGTCAGGTATTATAAATGTGCCAATATATTTTTGAGTCTCTTAACTTTTTGAGAATTATTTCAGTAAAATTTCCTGATGCATTCACTGTTGATCTGTAACATTTTGCTGTAAATTAAATCATACTTTTATGTTCCTTTCAGTTTGTAGAAGAATTTGTAATTGAAAGACAGATTATCCAAATATCTGCCTTTGTCTGAGTTCTAAATAATTAGCTTCTTCAAATTTATGTTCATTCTCTAGGCTGCTAGTTTATTATTAATTTCCCAAAAGCTATACATAAATGATACCTTTCAGAATCCTAAGAGATATACCAATGCCAAACTAAATATGTTCTATATTCAAACCAATAAACATGTTACCATTAATTATACAGATATCATTTTATGTATGAAATGTTGTTCATATTATTGGGAAAATGTAAACTTTGAATATAACACCACCATATCATTTTTAACAGGTAAAATAACAGAAATATAAATCCCAAGAATTAAACTAAATGTGTTTAGAGTTGTTATTACTAAGTTCAAGGTAATAATGTTAGCTATTATTATCAGCTATACTCTAAATATTTTATTTCATACATAAAGATTGTGAAAAAATGAAAGCTTGCTATTCACAAAGGACTTAAAATTTAGTTTCTATCAAGATAAGTTACATTACTAAACATCTAAATGTCATTTGATCTGATGTTTTCTCAAAATGATTTTGAATATATACTGTCTATAGTCGCAGCATCTATTACCCGTATTTACTTTACAAAATAAATTTTTTCTCACTGAATAAGACTATTCTTCTTATATTTCTCCCTTGATTAAAATATCTTCTCATCAAGGTTTATTTTGTGATAGCCCATTAATTCTGATAATTTAAAAATTCTGTAACATTTTATTTATGAATTATCAATATTATTTAGCAAATTTAATGTTTTTTCTATTAAAGTCAGGATCTCATTTTTTAAATGAATGGAATTACTGTTCAGTTTAGTCTTTTACCTGAACAATAACATTTTCTTGCACCTGACTCTTGTGCTGGTGAACTTCAGCTTTTTTAAAAAAAAATTGTTTCCTACATCTTCACCTGTTGTGTAACAGACTCTAATTTATACAGAGTGCAGCAAAAATTTACGGTCAAATATATAATTTGGTTCATCTCATTATAAGAAAAGTAAATTAAATTAATGAAAATGTGAGCTTAGATAGAAGGTAGATCTCAAAAATTTTTCTTTTCTTTTAGTCATGGGAATTTTCTTCATGTGCTAAAGGTACATTTTCACTAGGAACAGAAATCAAATATGCTTATGCAATATTATATTTGTATGTATCTTCATAATATTCTATGGTCTATATAAGCCTTCCTGTTTGTTTTCTGTTATCTGTTCATTTGTACCTTAATTAGAGGGTAGTATATGTTTCATAAAGAAGAGTCTTTATAATTTTGTTTGTCATATAGTATTTTGGAATTTGTATAATGAGGATGTTTAGAAGCCCTATCAATGGCTTTTTTTAACAGATAGAATTTGTATTTTTATTGTACTTTAAAAAGCTTTATGTAATAGGTATATATTTAGTGGCAATTTATTATCAATGGCAACACAATAGAGTACTTTGCACATTTAAAATAAGTTACTTTACCAATTTTTAAAAGTAATCAATCCTGCTACTGGCATGATTAAATAGTATATATAATTGGTCATTAATTATGAACATTTTATTTCACCAGTGCATTTTTATGAAGATCCAGTTTCAAATGGTATTTCTATGTAAACTCAATGATATGTTTGATTTTGCTGAGAATAAATGATTTTAAATAAATTGTATAATTTATATTTGTATATATTATAACTCATTAAATAATCTCTAATTCATTTAGAAACATTCTGAAGCTAATTTCATGCCAGATTTTCCTGGTTGTAAATTGGTGCCAAAAGAAAGACAGAAAGAGAAAGAAGGAAGCAGAAATTTCTTACAGCCCACACACATTCTAGCTTTATGGTCAAACATCATTCTGTTGTGAAAACAGGACACTTCATCCTGCTGGTGAGAGAGGTCATAGTTTGCTTCCTTTTACCAGAAGCATTTGGTATAATAACCGTATTATATAAATATCTCTTTTCAGAATGGAGAGCCTTTTTATCCTAGTAATACACGGGGTATGTTGGCTGATAGTCTTATAAAGGTGGACCTGATAATAGAATTTAAGTTGTGGCTAATTAGAATGTCATGAAGTTTTGAACCTATTTAAAAAGCAATGTTAAATATTTTAATGGTACACAAGACACATGCACAGCCTTTGCAAAACAATGAGCACTTTATCCATCTGTTCAATAAAATTCATTTATTCCTCCATGTGAATAACATGTATTAGGTGGGTAAGAAAACATTTGGTAAGTTTCTAGCAGACATTGTTAAACAGAAGATGACCAGATCCCTGCCTTCAGTTAGTTTATTGTCCTAAAGGAAAAGTAAGATATTTATATGAATTAGTAAATGAAAACATATATGTATTAAAGTACAGTGTGACACAAATATTACTGTTTAGCTATGCTTAAATTTGGGTTCCTAGTACTGGCCAGTCTCTATCATGTTAGAAATCCAGGGTCAGACTTATGAAGACAGGCCAGTGAGGATAATTTTCTTCATCTTTTCTCGTTATATTGTGTATTTGATTTTTTTAATTTTAGTCACATTATGGGACTTCACTTTCAGATAGAATTTCTGATAGATTTTGTGTTGTTGCATTTCTAAATACTGACTTCTATTTTTGCTCTTTTTGATGTTACTTAACATAACCATGAAAAAAACCTGGCTGTTAATAATTTTTCTGTTCCAGTGTTTCCATCTATAGTTCCAAATTCAATATTTATTCATGATTTTGGGTTTCGGCCTCTGTTAAATTACTTGAAGAATCTTGGACTCAGTTTTGACAACTAAATCCCAGACTCCACCCAAGCTACACTCTTTTTGGGCGGCTAACGCACTGTTGATATGGGTATGGCTAGGATGCCCTCAGCCACCTGTGACTCATGCAAGAAGCACCTAATTTAATTGTCTTCTGCTTCCTAGATAACCTCAGACAAATATCTCAAGAACTTCTCCCTCTAACACCCATCTCATAAATTTTACACAAAGTTACATACCTTTGTTCCATGTATTAACCTTATATTATTAAGGTCCGAATGTAATCCACTTATAAAATTCTGTCCCTCAAAAGACATTTCTCATCTGAAAAGGTATTCCTTTACTCTAGTGAGGAGACCACCTCTTAAAATAATTTATGGTCTATTTCTTTACTTTCAAGTTCAGTTCATTCAGTTGCTCTGTTTTTTCTGACTCTTTGCAACCCCATGAATCACAGCACGCCAGGCCTCCCTGTCTATCACCAACTCCCGGAGTCCACCTAAACAATGTCGGATTCGTGATCTCTGAAGAAGATTTAGCTTCAGGACCAGGGACCAGTCTTGATCACTCAAGAGTTTTGTGTAGCAGAGTTTTATTAAAGTGAAAAAGGGACTGAGAAAGCTTCTGACATAAACATCAGAAGGGGGCCGAGAGTGCCCCCCTTGCTAGTGTTAGCAAGGGTGTTATATACATTTTAATTAATTATTACAATAAATCAAAAGAATGTCTCAAGATTGTGAAAATTTTACCAGACCCACTCCCACAATTTACATTTTAGGATAACAGCATTCAAATTTAGCAATAGAAAGATCCTACCAGACGCACTCCCATAGTATCAGTTCAGTTCAGTCACTTAGTCATGTCCGACTCTTTGCGACCCCATGAATCACAGCACACCAGGCCTCCCTGTCCATCACCAACTCCCGGAGTTCACCCAGACTCACGTCCATCGAGTCAGTGATGCCATCCAGCCATCTCATCCTCTGTCGTCCCTTTTTCCTCCTGCCCCCAATCTCTCCCAGCATCAGGGTCTTTTGCAATGAGTCAACTTTTTGCATGAGGTGGCCAAAGTACTGGGGTTTCAGCTTTAGCATCATTCCTTCCAAAGAAATCCCAGGGCTGATTTCCTTCAGAATGGACTGGTTGGATCTCCTTGCAGTCCAAGGGACTCTCAAGAGTCTTCTCCAACACCACAGTTCAAAAGCATCAATTCTTCGGCGCTCAGCTTTCTTCACAGTATACAATCTAAAATATCAGGATTAGTCAGAATGTTTTCAGGAAGGAAAAACTGTCCTCAAGCAAGATACATTGTTGTTATATAAACACTAATACAGAGTTTAAACTGAGTTGTTTGGTGTGTAATCATCAGTTCTGGGGAGAAGGCAATGGCACCCCACTCCAGTACTCTTGCCTGGAAAAATCCCATGGACAGAGGAGCCTGGTAGGCTGCAGTCCATGGGGTCGCGAAGAGTCAGACACGATTGAGCAACTTCACTTTCACTTTCCACTTCCATGCATTGGAGAAGGAAATGGCAACCCACTCCAGTGTTCTTGCCTGGAGAATCCCAGGGACAGCGGAGCCTGGTGGGCTGCCGTCTATGGGGTGCACAGAGTTGGACATGACTGAAGCGACTTAGCAGCAGCAGCAGCAGCAGTTCCGGGCTTAAAGAAAAAAAAAAATATATATATATATATATATAGTGACTAAGACTAAGGAATGTAGAGAAAAAAATAAAACATTTGTCTTTTCTTCCTCCTTGAGAACCCCAGACCCCTCTCTCCTCCTCAGGGACACCAGACCCCTTATCAACCTGCCTAGGAATTGACTCTCATTCCTCCCTTTTCTTTTAGAAGAATTATGTTGCCAAGGAAAAGGGGCATCGTTTTCATTCCATAACTACTTCCTGCTGTTTAGGGGTGTGGTACCTAAATTATTGAGGCAACATTCTCCTAACACTCATATTGATGGTCTCTGATCCAGGGGCCCCAAGTAATAGTTGGAGGAGATTGTGGCACTCATAGGAGCTTGAACAACCATTTGTAACTTAAAAGCTTTCAGACAGTTAGAAACAAACCCCATTATAAAGTTACAGATGTAAGGCAAAATAGTCATTAGACCAAGTTAAAATCAAAATTTAAAGTCAAATGTGACCATGCCACAGTTATATCAGTCCATTTTAGGGTTACTTCAGTTCAGTTCAGTTCAGTCATTCAGTCATATCCAACTCTTTGCGACCCCATGGACCCCCATGACAGTACGCCAGGCCTCCCTGTCCATCACCAACTCCCAGAGCTTACTCAAAACTCATGTCCACTGAGTTGGAGATGCCATCCAACCATCTCATCCTCTGTTGTCCCCTGCTCCTCCTGCCCCCAATCCATCCCAGCATCAGAGTCTTTTCAAATGAGTCACCTCTTCTCATCAGGTGGTCAAGGTATTGGAGTTTCAGCTTCAACATCAGTTCCTCCACTGAACACCCAGGACTGATATCCTTTAGGATGGACTGGTTGGATCTCCTTGCAGTCCAAGGGACTCTCAAGAGCCTTCTCCAACAGCACAGTTCAAAAGCATCAATTCTTCGGCGCTCAGCTTTCTTTATAGTCCAACTCTCACATCCATACACGACCACTGGGAAAACCATAGCCTTGACTAGACGGACCTTTGTTGGCAAACTAATGTCTCTGCTTTTGAATATGCTATCGAGGTTGGTCATAACTTTCCTTCAAAGGAGCAAGCATCTTTTAATTTCATGGCTGCAATCACCATCTGCAGTGTTTTTGTAGCCCAGAAAAATAAAGTCAGCCACTGTTTCAGCTGTTTCCCCATCTATTTGTCATGAAGTGATGGGACCAGATGCCATGATCTTAGTTTTCTCTATGTTCAGCTTTAAGCCAACTTTTTCAATCTCCTCTTTCATTTTCATCAAGAGGCTTTTTAGTTCTTCACTTTCTGCCATAAGGGTGGTGTCATCTGCATATCTGAGGTTATTGATATTTCTCCTGGCAATCTTGAGTCCAGCTTGTGCTTCCTGCAGCCCAGCGTTCCTCTGATGTACTCTGCATATAAGTTAAATAAGCAGTGTGACAATATACAGCCTTGATGTACTCCTTTTCCTATTTGGAACCAGTCTGTTGTTCCATGTCCAGTTCTAACTGTTGCTTCCTGACCTGTATACAGGTTTCTCAAGAGGCAGGTCAGGTGGTCTGGTATTCCCATTTCTTTCAGAATTTTCCACAGTTTATTGTGATCCACACAGTCAAAGGCTTTGGCATAGTCAATAAAGCAGAAATAGATGTTTTTCTGGAACTCTCTTGATTTTTCCATGATCCAGCAGATGTTGGCAATTTGATCTCTGGTTCCTCTGCCTTTTCTAAAACCAGCTTGAACACCTGGAAATTCATGGTTCACCTATTGCTGAAGCCTGGCTTGCAGAATTTTGAGCATTACTTTACTAGCGTGTGAGATGAGTGCAATTGTGTGGTAGTTTGAGCATTCTTTGGCATTGCCTTTCTTTGGGATTGGAATGAAAACTGACCTTTTCCAGTCCTGTGGCCACTGCTGAGTTTTCCAAATTTGCTGACATATTGAGTGCAGCATTTTCACAGCATCATCTTTTAGGATTTGAAATAGCTCAATTGGAATTCCATCAGCTCCACTAGCTTTGTTCTAGTTTGCATTCCCACCAACAGTGTAAGAGGCTTCCTTTTTTCTCCGCAACCTCTGCAGCATTTATTTTTTGTAGACTTTTTGATAGCAGTCATTCTGACCAGCGTGAGATGGTACCTCATTGTGATTTTGATTTGCGTTTCTCTGATAATGAGTGATGTTGAGCATCCTTTCATGTGTTTATTAGCCATCTGTATGTCTTCTTTGGAGAAATGTCTATTTAGTTCTTTGGCCCATTTTTTTATTGGGTCACTTATTTTTCTTGAATTGAGCTGCAGGAGCTGCTTGTATATTTTTGAGATTAATACTTTGTCAGTTGCTTCATTGCTATTATTTTCTCCCATTCTGAAGGCTGTCTTTTCACCTTGCTTATAGTTTCCTTCATTGTGCAAAAGCTTTTAAGTTTAATTAGGTCCCATTTGTTTATTTTTGTTTTTATTTCCATTACTCTGGGAGGTGGGTCATAGAGGATCCTGCTGTGATTTATGTCAGAGAGTGTTTTGCCTATGTTTTCCTCTAGGAGTTTTATGGTTTCTGGTCTTACATTTAGATCTTTATCTATTTTGAGTTTATTTTTGTGTATTTTGTTAGAAAGTGTTCTAGTTTCATTCTTTTACAAGTGGTTGACCAGTATTCCTAGCACCACTTGTTAAAGGGATTGTCTTTTCTCCATTGTATATTCTTGCCTCCTTTGTCAAAGATAAGGTGTCCATAGATGCATGGATTTATCTCTGGGCTTTCTATTTTGTTCCATTGATCTATGTTTCTGTCTTTGTGCCAGTACCATACTCTCTTGATGACTATGGCTATGTAGTATAGCCTGAAGTCAGGCAAGTTGATTCGTCCAGTTCCATTCTTCTTTCTCAATATTCCTTTGGCTATTCAAGGTTTTTTTGTAATTCCATACAAATTGTGAAATCATTTGTTCTAATTCTCTGAAAAATACTGTTAGTAGCTTGACAGGGATTGCATTGAATCTATATAGTGCTTTAGGTAGTATACTCATTTTCACTATATTGATTCTTCTGATCCATGAACACGGTATATTTCTCCATCTATTTGTGTCATCTTTGATTTCTTTCATCAGAGTTTTATAGTTTTCTACATATATGTCTTTCATTTCTTTAGGTAGATTTATTCCTAAGTATTTTATTATTTTCGTTGCAATAGTGAATGGAATTGTTTCCTTAATTTCTCTTTCATTGTTTTTTCATTGTTAGTGTATAAGAGTGCAAGGGATTTCTGCGTGTTAATTTTATATCTTGCAACTGTACTATATTCATTAATTAGTTCAAGTAATTTTCTGGTGGAGTCTTTAGGGTTTTCTACCTAGAGGATCATGTCATCTGCAAACAGTGAGAGTTTTACTTCTTCTTTTCCAATCTGGATTCCTTTTATTTCTTTTTCTGCTCTGATTGTTGTGGCCAAAACTTCCAAAACTATGTTGAATAGTAGTGGTAAGAGTGGGCATCAGTTATAAGTTTATATAAAGGCCAGGCAAGTTCCCATAACCTGGAATCCAAATGAGGCAGTAGCCTGTAATGCCCAAGAATCCTTTCAATTGTCTTAAAGTGATAGGTAGAGGGTGATCTAATATAGGTTTAACTCTAGAAAGCAACCTTCAAATCAATGATTGAAAAATATTTGGCTTGTCCAGGCAGCCCCATTATGGTAGTGGATGGAGAGGAAAGCAGACCAGGGGCATTAGTGAGCAGAAAGTTGCCTCAGTGTCCAAAAGAAATCAACTGATTGGCCCTCCACATTTATTAATACCCCAGGTTCCTCAGGTATAATTAGGACGGGAGCTTGTATGGGGACCCCCGGGCACTTTCAGTCCAGATTGTCTTGAGAGTCCGACTCCTGGGGCCCACAGTTCAGAGGGCAGTCTCTTTTCCAGTGTAGTCCTTTGAAGTCCGGACCTGGAGCCAGGGGTGGCTTAGATGCCTGAGGGCAATCCTGCTTGAGATACGCCTCCTTAACACAGTATAACAAGTCCCTCTCTTTTCACCTGGGTGCCTCTGGGTATTTTCTTCAGGCTGTTTCAGAGCAGATCTAACAGCCATTGTTGAGGCTTCAGTCTTTTGCCTGGTTCTTTTTTGCCTCTTTTTTTCCTCTTTATATTCTCTACCATAAATACCATCTGAGGCAGCTGTAACAGTTTTTTCTAAAGATTAATTTTGTCCTTTCCTCCTCCCTGAGAAGCCCAGACTCTCTCTCCTTAGGAACCCCAGACCTCTTATCAACCTGCCTAGGAACTGACTCTCTCAGTTCTAACTTCTGTTTGTTGATCTGCATACAGATTTCTCAGGAGGCAGATCAGGTGGTCTGGTATTCCCACCTCTTGAAGAATTTTCCAGTTTATTGTGATCCACACAGTCAAAGGTTTTAGCATAGTCAATAAAGCAGAAGTAGATTTTTTTTGGAACGCTCTTGCTTTTTCAATGATCCAATGGATGTTAGCAAGTTAATCTCTGGTTCCTCTGTCTTTTCAAAATCCAGCTTGAACATCTGAAAGTTCGTGGTTCACATATTGCTGAAGCCTGACTTGGAGAATTTTGAGCATTACTTTACTAGCATGTGAGATGAGTGCAATTGTGCGGTAGTTTGAGAATTCTTTGGCATTGCCTTTCTTTGGGATTGGAATGAAAACTGACCTTTTCCAGTCCTGTGGCCACTGCTGAGTTTTCCAAATTTGCTGACATATTGAGTGCAGCATTTTCACAGCATCATCTTTTAGGATTTGAAATAGCTCAATTGGAATTCCATCAGCTCCACTAGCTTTGTTCTAGTTTGCATTCCCACCAACAGTGTAAGAGGCTTCCTTTTTTCTCCGCAACCTCTGCAGCATTTATTTTTTGTAGACTTTTTGATAGCAGTCATTCTGCCCAGCGTGAGATGGTACCTCATTGTGATTTTGATTTGCGTTTCTCTGATAATGAGTGATGTTGAGCATCCTTTCATGTGTTTATTAGCCATCTGTATGTCTTCTTTGGAGAAATGTCTATTTAGTTCTTTGGCCCATTTTTTTATTGGGTCACTTATTTTTCTTGAATTGAGCTGCAGGAGCTGCTTGTATATTTTTGAGATTAATACTTTGTCAGTTGCTTCATTTGCTATTATTTTCTCCCATTCTGAAGGCTGTCTTTTCACCTTGCTTATAGTTTCCTTCATTGTGCAAAAGCTTTTAAGTTTAATTAGGTCCCATTTGTTTATTTTTGTTTTTATTTCCATTACTCTGGGAGGTGGGTCATAGAGGATCCTGCTGTGATTTATGTCAGAGAGTGTTTTGCCTATGTTTTCCTCTAGGAGTTTTATGGTTTCTGGTCTTACATTTAGATCTTTATCTATTTTGAGTTTATTTTTGTGTATTTTGTTAGAAAGTGTTCTAGTTTCATTCTTTTACAAGTGGTTGACCAGTATTCCTAGCACCACTTGTTAAAGGGATTGTCTTTTCTCCATTGTATATTCTTGCCTCCTTTGTCAAAGATAAGGTGTCCATAGATGCATGGATTTATCTCTGGGCTTTCTATTTTGTTCCATTGATCTATGTTTCTGTCTTTGTGCCAGTACCATACTCTCTTGATGACTATGGCTATGTAGTATAGCCTGAAGTCAGGCAAGTTGATTCGTCCAGTTCCATTCTTCTTTCTCAATATTCCTTTGGCTATTCAAGGTTTTTTTGTAATTCCATACAAATTGTGAAATCATTTGTTCTAATTCTCTGAAAAATACTGTTAGTAGCTTGACAGGGATTGCATTGAATCTATATAGTGCTTTAGGTAGTATACTCATTTTCACTATATTGATTCTTCTGATCCATGAACACGGTATATTTCTCCATCTATTTGTGTCATCTTTGATTTCTTTCATCAGAGTTTTATAGTTTTCTACATATAGGTCTTTCATTTCTTTAGGTAGATTTATTCCTAAGTATTTTATTATTTTCTTTGCAATAGTGAATGGAATTGTTTCCTTAATTTCTCTTTCATTGTTTTTTCATTGTTAGTGTATAAGACTGCAAGGGATTTCTGCGTGTTAATTTTATATCTTGCAACTGTACTATATTCATTAATTAGTTCAAGTAATTTTCTGGTGGAGTCTTTAGGGTTTTCTACCTAGAGGATCATGTCATCTGCAAACAGTGAGAGTTTTACTTCTTCTTTTCCAATCTGGATTCCTTTTATTTCTTTTTCTGCTCTGATTGTTGTGGCCAAAACTTCCAAAACTATGTTGAATAGTAGTGGTAAGAGTGGGCATCAGTTATAAGTTTATATAAAGGCCAGGCAAGTTCCCATAACCTGGAATCCAAATGAGGCAGTAGCCTGTAATGCCCAAGAATCCTTTCAATTGTCTTAAAGTGATAGGTAGAGGGTGATCTAATATAGGTTTAACTCTAGAAAGCAACCTTCAAATCAATGATTGAAAAATATTTGGCTTGTCCAGGCAGCCCCATTATGGTAGTGGATGGAGAGGAAAGCAGACCAGGGGCATTAGTGAGCAGAAAGTTGCCTCAGTGTCCAAAAGAAATCAACTGATTGGCCCTCCACATTTATTAATACCCCAGGTTCCTCAGGTATAATTAGGACGGGAGCTTGTATGGGGACCCCCGGGCACTTTCAGTCCAGATTGTCTTGAGAGTCCGACTCCTGGGGCCCACAGTTCAGAGGGCAGTCTCTTTTCCAGTGTAGTCCTTTGAAGTCCCGGACCTGGAGCCAGGGGTGGCTTAGATGCCTGAGGGCAATCCTGCTTGAGATACGCCTCCTTAACACAGTATAACAAGTCCCTCTCTTTTCACCTGGGTGCCTCTGGGTATTTTCTTCAGGCTGTTTCAGAGCAGATCTAACAGCCATTGTTGAGGCTTCAGTCTTTTGCCTGGTTCTTTTTTGCCTCTTTTTTTCCTCTTTATATTCTCTACCATAAATACCATCTGAGGCAGCTGTAACAGTTTTTTCTAAAGATTAATTTTGTCCTTTCCTCCTCCCTGAGAAGCCCAGACTCTCTCTCCTTAGGAACCCCAGACCTCTTATCAACCTGCCTAGGAACTGACTCTCTCAGTTCTAACTTCTGTTTGTTGATCTGCATACAGATTTCTCAGGAGGCAGATCAGGTGGTCTGGTATTCCCACCTCTTGAAGAATTTTCCAGTTTATTGTGATCCACACAGTCAAAGGCTTTAGCATAGTCAATAAAGCAGAAGTAGATTTTTTTTGGAACGCTCTTGCTTTTTCAATGATCCAATGGATGTTAGCAAGTTAATCTCTGGTTCCTCTGTCTTTTCAAAATCCAGCTTGAACATCTGAAAGTTCGTGGTTCACATATTGCTGAAGCCTGACTTGGAGAATTTTGAGCATTACTTTACTAGCATGTGAGATGAGTGCAATTGTGCGGTAGTTTGAGAATTCTTTGGCATTGCCTTTCTTTGGGATTGGAATGAAAACTGACCTTTTCCAGTCCTGTGGCCACTGCTGAGTTTTCCAAATTTGCTGGCATATTGAGTGTAGTACTTTCATAGCATCATCTCTTAGGATTTGGAATAGCTCAACTGGGATTCCATCACCTCCACTAGCTTTGTTCATAGTGATGTTTCCTAGGGCCCACTTGAGTTCACATTCCAGCATGTCTGGCTATAGGTGAGTGATCATACCCTTGTGGTTATCTGGGTCATTAAGATCTTTTTGTATAGTTCTGTGTATTCTTGCCACCTCTTCTTAATATCTTTTGCTTCTGTTAGGTCCATGCCATTTCTGTCCTTAATTCTGCCTATCTTTGCATGAAATGTTCCCTTAGCATCTCTGATTTTCTTGAAGAGATCTCTAGTTTTTCCCATTCTATTGCTTTCCTCTATTTCTTTGCACTGATCATGGAGGAAGGCTTTCTTATCTCTCCTTGCTATTCTTTGGAACTCTGCATTCAAATAGGCATATCTTCTTTTTCTCCTTTGCCTTTTGCTTCTCTTCTTTTCTCAGCTATTTGTAAGGCCTCCTCAGACAACCATTTTGCCTTTTGCATTTCTTTTTCTTGGGGATGGTCTTGATCACAGCCTCTTGTACAATGTCATGAACCTACATCCATAGTTCTTCAGGCACTCCATCTATCAGATCTACTCCCTTGAATCTATTTGTCACTTCCACTGTATACGAAAATACTACCTTTCTCTGAATCCATTTCTTTCCACTCTAATTCATGGATCCTAAGACCCACTACTTCTAAAATCATAGTTAAATAATGTATGAAATAAGGAATTTAAAAATTCATTTCATATTTTTCTGATAGTACACGACAAATTGAAATAGCTGAATTTCTTATTTCTATATCAAAAATATTGGGTTTTGTGTGAGTTAACAATACCACTCACTCACTTGTCACACCGGGTCATATCCAGCTCTTTGTGACCCTATGGACTAGCCCCCCAGACTCACTTGTCCATGGGATTTTTCAGGCAAGAACACTGGAGTTGGTTACTATTTCTTCCTCCAGGGAATCTTCATGACCCGGGAATCAGATCTGTTTCTCCTGCATTGCATGAAGATTCTTTATTGCTGAACTACTGGGGAAGCCGAATAGTACCACTGCAGATCAGATCAGTCGCTCAGTCATGTCCGACTCTTTGCGACCCCATGAATCGCAGCACGCCAGGCCTCCCTGTCCATCACCAACTCCTGGAGTTCACTCAGACTCACGTCCATCGAGTCAGTGATGCCATCCAGCCATCTCATTCTCTGTCGTCCCCTTCTCCTCCTGCCCCCAATCCCTCCCAGCATCAGAGTCTTTTCCAGTGAGTCAACTCTTCTTTTTTTTTTTTTTTTTAAACATTGTGAAGTTTGTCAAAAAGAAGTAATATATTTTAAAGAAAATATTTCATATCTATAAAAATTATATACAAAGTTTAACAGAGAATAAATTGAACAGCCACGTCCCTATGGCCATCCTAAGGAAAAGAATGTTGCCGATATTGTGAGTGATCCACCCTTCCGTGCATCCCTCAACAAGGTCTGTTTCAAGGCTACCGAACTCCAGCGGCAGGGACAATTCAACAGTGTTCAGGGACTGTATGAAGCTGTCTGGCGGAGCATCAGATTTCAAAACTCTTTTTTTTTTTTTTTTTTTTTTACGTCAGTGTCTCTTTTGCTGTCTCGTATACAGGGTTATCGTTACCATCTTTCTAAATTCCATATATATGCGTTAGTATACTGTATTGGTGTTTTTCCTTCTGGCTTACTTCACTCTGTATAATAGGCTCCAGTTTCATCCACCTCATTAGAACTGATTCAAATGTATTCTTTTTAATGGCTGAGTAATACTCCATTGTGTATATGTACCACTGCTTTCTTATCCATTCATCTGCTGATGGACATCTAGGTTGCTTCCATGTCCTGGCTATTATAAACAGTGCTGCGATGAACATTGGGGTACACGTGTCTCTTTCCCTTCTGGTTTCCTCAGTGTGTATGCCCAGCAGTGGGATTGCTGGATCATAAGGCAGTTCTATTTCCAGTTTTTTAAGGAATCTCCACACTGTTCTCCATAGTGGCTGTACTAGTTTGCATTCCCACCAACAGTGTAAGAGGGTTCCCTTTTCTCCACACCCTCTCCAGCATTTATTATTTGTAGACTTTTGGATTGCAGCCATTCTGACTGGTGTGAAATGGTACCTCACAGTGAGTCAACTCTTCGTGTGAAGTGGCCAAAGTACTCGGGTTTCAGCTTTAGCATCATTCCTTCCAAAGAAATCCCAGGGCTGATCTCCTTCAGAATGGACTGGTTGGATCTCCTTGCAGTCCAAGGGACTCTCAAGAGTCTTCTCCAACACCACAGTTCAAAAGCATCCATTCTTCGGCACTCAGCCTTCTTCACAGTCCAACTCTCACATCCATACATGACCATAGGAAAAACCATAGCCTTGACTAGATGAATCTTTGTTGGCAAAGTAGTGTCTCTGCTTTTGAATATGTTATCTAGGTTGGTCATAACTTTCCTTCCAAGGAGTAAGCGTCTTTTGATTTTATGGCTGCAGTTACCATCTGCAGTGATTGTGGAGCCCCCAAAAATAAAGTCTGACACTGTTTCCACTGTTTCCCCATCTATTTGCCATGAAGTGATGGGACCAGATGCCATGATCTTCGTTTTCTGAATGTTGAGTTTTAAGCCAACTTTGTCACTCTCCACTTTCACTTTCATCAAGAGGCTTTTGAGTTCCTCTTCACTTTCTGCCATAAGGGTGGAGTCATCTGCATATCTGAGGTTATTGATATTTCTCCTGGCAATCTTGATTCCAGCTTGTGTTTCTTCCAGTCCAGCGTTTCTCATCATGTATTCTGCATATAAGTTAAATAAACAGGGTGACAATATACAGCCTTGACAAATTCCTTTTCCTATTTGCAACCAGTCTGTTTTTCCATGTCCAGTTCTAACTGTTGCTTCCTGACTTACACACAGATTTCTCAGGAGGCAGGTCAGGTGGTCTGGTATTCCCATCTCTTTCAGAATTTTCCACAGTTTCTTGTGATCCACACAGTCAAAGGCTTTGGCATAGTCAATAAAGCAGAAATAGATGTTTTTCTGGAACTCTTTTCTTTTTTCCACGATCTAGCGGATGTTGGCAATTTGATCTCTGGTTCCTCTGCCTTTTCTAAAACCAGCTTGAACATCAGGAAGTTCACGGTTCACATATTGCTGAAGCCTGGCTGGGAGAATTTTCAGCAGTAGTCTATTAGCGTGTGAGATGAGTACAATTGTGTGGTAGTTTGAGCATTCTTTGGCATTGCCTTTCTTTGGGATTGGAATGAAAACTAACCTTTTCCAGTCCTGTGGCCACTGCTGAGTTTTCCAAATTTGCTGGCATATTGAGTGCAGCACTTTCACAGCATCATCTTTCAGGATTTGAAATAGCTCAACTGGAATTCCATCACCTCCACTAGCTTTGTTCGTAGTGATGCTTTCTAAGGCCCACTTGACTTCACATTCCAGCATGTCTGGCTCTAGGTTAGTGATCACACCATTGTGATTATCTGGGTCGTGAAGATCTTTTTTGTACAGTTCTTCTGTGTATTCTTGCCGTCTGTTCTTAATATCTTCTGCTTCTGTTAGGTCCGTACCATTTCTGTCCTTTATCGAGCCCATCTTTGCATGAAATGTTCTTTTGGTATCTCTGATTTTCTTGAAGAGGTCCCTAGTCTTTCCCATTCTGTTGTTTTCCTCTATTTCTTTGCATTGATCACTGAAGAAGGCATTCTTATCTCTTCTTGCTATTCTTGGGAACTCTGCATTCAGATGTTTATATCTTTCCTTTTCTCCTTTGCTTTTCGCTTCTCTTCTTTTCACAGCTATTTGTAAGGCCTCCCCAGACAGCCGTTTTGCTTTTTTGCATTTCTTTGCCATGGGGATGGTCTTGATCCCTGTCTCCTGTACAATGTCACGAACCTCATTCCATAGTTCATCAGGCAGTCTATCTATCAGATCTAGGCCCTTACATCTATTTCTCACTTCCACTGTATAATCATAAGGCATTTGATTTAGGTCATACCTGAATGGTCTAGTGGTTTTCCCTACTTTCTTCAATTTAAGTCTGAATTTGGCAATAAGGAGTTCATGGTCTGAGCCACAGTCAGCTCCTGGTCTTGTTTTTGCTGACTGTATAGAGCTTCTCCATCTTTGGCTGCAAAGAATATAATCAATCTGATTTCGGTGTTGACCATCTGGTGATGTCCATGTATAGAGTCTTCTCTTGTGTTGTTGGAAGAGGGTGTTTGTTATGACCAGTGCATTTTCTTGGCAAAACTCTATTAGTCTTTGCCCTGCTTCACTCTACATAACTAAAACTTTGCTAATTACCTTATATTTACATTTAACCACGTTTTTGGAGTTTATTCAGATGCACACTCAGAATTCATTGAGCCAAATATTTCCAGTTTGCACGCAGCTCTATAGGCACTTTGGAACTTGCATTAGACTTTCCAAGTGTTGCTGTTCTCATTAAAGAGAGTCTGGCTAGAAGCTGTAGAAACTATCTTCTTAAAAGAATTCCCCAGCATGCGCTGGGTCTAATGAAATTCTCTGCTAAAAACATTCTGAAATCTCATCGCATTTTCTCCATAAATCATGGTTTATCAACTTTTCATTACTAGTGTATTTGCAAAATCAATAAAATACTCTGTTGGAAACATTTAAAATAAATTTTTAATAAAATATTTTTAAACTTTTGTATTTATTCTCCAAAAATGTTATGAAGGATTGCTTTGACAGTTTTGTATCTTCTTTGGTGCCACACACAACATTTTATTCACAAAGTGTTCAGTAAAATGATTTATGATTCTTTAGCATGTTTCTTGCTAATGATGTAAGCTAAAACTTCATATGCTATCTGTGAAAGAAAAGAGCAATATGCCTTCCAAGTAAATATTAGGAGAATATAATCACTTTGTCCTCTGTGATAAAATCTTTACCATAATTTTAACTGTTATTTTATGCAGCAATGATTTGCTAAATAAAAACTTGACATTCTCTATGAGCATCTATTAATCACCATAGATTTCACTATGGATATATCTAAATTTCACTTAGATTTCACTAAGGAAATCTGGCTCAGTCACGGGAGGTAGACAATTGACTATTTATATTAATTATGTTAATAGTATTTATTAATTGATTATATAGCTTCAAAGAGGGTGTGAAGATTCAAAGATTAATGTTGTATAGTTAAGGGGCATTGCATGTACTCAGCAGGTGGAGAACTGTATTTGTTGAGCATGTGAATTAAAGAAGGATACTATTTATAACAGCCAGGATATGGAAGCAACCTAAATGTCCATCAGCAGAAGGATGAATAAAGATGTGGCACATATATACAATGGAATACTACTCAGCCATAAAAAGGAACAAAATTGTGCCATTTGCAGAGACGTGGATGGACCTAGAGACTGTCATACAGACTGAAGTAAGTCAGAATGAGAAAAACAAATAATCATATATTAATGCACATATGTGCAGTCTATAAAAATGGCACAGATGAACCTAGTTTCAAAGCAGAAATAGAGACACAGATACGGAGAACAAATGTATGGACATCAAGGAGGGAAAGTAGGGAATCAGGTAGATTGGGAGATTGGGATTGACATGTATGCACTACTGTGTATAAATAGACAGCTCAGGAGAACCTGCCATAGAGCACAGGGAATTCTACTCAGTGCTGTGTGCTGACCTAAATGGGGAGGAAATCCAAAATGGAGATATAGGAACACTATAGTTGATTCACTTTGCTGTACAACAGAAACTAACACAGCATTGTTTGGCAACTATGCTCCAATAAAAAAAAAAAAAAAATTATACATAAAGATTCAAACTGTGTCTTTTCTTCATTCCCATGTTGTGGTCATACAGTTTTCATTGGCTTTAAGTATTTTTAAGTTCATTTATTTGTCCTTAGCTTTTTACTGTCCTCTTACTTCAAATGACATTTCATAGGAACATGCTGGGGCCCTTCCCAGTTGACTACTCCCTCCCCTCTGTCTGGCCAGTCTGCTATGTTCTAGTCTGTTCCAAAGGTCACTTGTTCCAGTTGAAATAGCTGTCTGGATGGCCTGGAAATAATCCAGATACTGGTTCTTTCCTGTAGAGAAAGCAAAGAAAGATGTTAGTTTCTTGGCTACATTTTGAAAGAAAAAAATTAAAGAATTTTATGGTGAAGTCTACTAATACTTGAAAATATTAATGTAGCTCTGGGACTAATTTAAAATTGTTGCTCTTTTCCAGTGCTTCATGTCACTTCACTTTTTTACATACTTTTTAAAGTTTAATATGAGTGTAATTTAATAATTGGCAATAAATAGCTAAGTACATGTAGGAAGTGTTTGAACACAGATTTTGGCAAAGAATCATCTTAAACCATGTTCTCTCATATACATACACAAACACACATACCTCATTTATCTATTTAGCTCTTCATTTATTTTATTCACAGTATCTACTTTAATTGAAAACAAAATAAAACTTGTACTGGACAGTACAAGGAATGGGAGGAGACAGATAGTGAGGAGACAGTTGTAAATGTTGAGAGGTAAAAACTAACCCACACTTGGCAAAGAACTAAGCACAGATACCTGCCCTGTTCATTTTTCAGACAATTTGGATCATTTGCAGGCTTGGGAGTAAACAGTATGATGCAATTTTGTAAAAAACTGTTTCTCCAGTAAATCTTCTTTAATTCCCCCCTAGATCTCTGGTAAAGGCTTCCAGTTTTCATCTTTTCTACATAAAAGGAGTTAAACAGGAAAATGCCTGAAGATAAGCTGGCCACTTCTTTCATGACTTCCTGACATCCGTGGTGATTAGGAAAATATGTATCTCTTTCTTAGCATGACTAGATTTTGAAAATATCTTAACCATACATTACATGAATTTTTAACTTATTTTTAAAAAGATTACTTATATAAACTGTGTTTGATTTAAAACAACTCAGTCTGATCTACAGTGAATTAATGAATGAAGATTTAAAACTTCATACTGTGATGTGACATGGTTATAGCTCTAGACTGATCTTTGACTTTGGGAATAACATTCTTGAACATTAGCTATTCTTGTCATAAAAGGAAGAAAGTCCTCCAAATAAACCAAAGCTTAAGAAAGTCATAGGAAGCTATATTTCATCTTTTATTTACATTCTAGTTATAAATAAATATTGAATCAATGGCTTCTAGGTTCATGAGGCATCTGGCTGGCCAGAGTCCCTTTAAAAAGGAAAGTAGAATGCACAAAACTGTCCCAGCCTTTGTATCTGTTTATCGTCTCAAAGTGGGCTTCATTGGTGTCTCAGATGGTAAAGAATCTGCCTGCAATGATGGAGACCCAAGTTCAATCCCTGGGTCAGGAAGATCCCACCATCTCAAAATCTGTGTGTACAGTTCTATTGCTGTTGTTGTTAAGTTGCTAACTCATGTCCAACTCTCCTGAAATCCCATGGACTGTAGCCTACCAGGCTCCTCTGTCCGTGGGATTTCCCAACTGAGAATGCTGGAGTGGGTAGTCAATTCCTTCTCCAGGGGATTTTTCTGACTCAGGGATCAAACTCATGTCCCCTGCATCGGCAGGCAAGTTCTTTACCAGTGAGTAACCAGAGAAGAGTTCTGTACCTTCATAATAAATCTGAATGCAAGGCAAAAGCCTGGTTCTAACATTCTCTCATTTCTCAACTTTTCATACTCCTAGGCACACAGACTCAGAGCATATTTACAGGGTAGAAATGGGGTCTATCCTTCTCTTCAAAACTATTACTGTCTTGCTACATTTTCAGGATAACTTCAAGATAAATGATCATGTCCCAAAGGAATTCAGAGGCCCCCTAACTTTTCCAAGTAAACATTAAACCTTAAAAATGCCAGCAAAAAATGCTGACATGTATACAATAAACCTATAATAAAATAGCAAAGCACAAATATTCTTAAATATGTTTACATGAAGTCAAATAGCTAAGTTCACAGAGAATTTGTCTTGCTTATATGTGCTTTGGTTTTATAACAAAACTTCATTTGTGAGAAGGTAAATGTTAGAATATTCCCGCGAAACTGATTCACATAGAACTTGCCTTTGACATATGTTGTGTTATACACCTTTGTGTCACTTTTTGGGCAAAGTTTTTCTTATTACTGTACCTATAAAGAAAAGAAAAACAGAGAACATACAAACCCCCAGCATGCCTGTTAGGTCTTCCAAAGGCACCAATTGAATTTCTCATCACTCTGCATCCCTTCCTTAAGGCTTAATCATAGAGCTGAAACTAGAGAAAACAGCTGTCCTTGAAAACCACAAGGGGCTCAAGTATTTATTTTTGCTATGCAAATTGAGCGAATTTGTACAAACCTTTCAAAGTTATCTTGCCAAGTAAACCCTAAAAAGCAGTACCTCTTTCTTAGCAAATAGTTCAGTTTTTTAAAAGAAATAATTAGAAATGTCTATATGATCAAATAAAATTAATTAGAAAGTTTGTAGACATAAAGTCAATGAGACCATGGAAAGCACATGAGTCATATGACCTAGTTGAGTTTATTTAGAACACACACACTTACAAAAATTTGGATTTGCATCAAAACCAGATTGTTTCCCGTACTGTTCCCCAACTAAAAATTAGAAGGTCAAAGGAAAATTGTACAAAAATGTCCCAAAAAGCAATTCATGAAAATTGTCTAACAACTAACAAAACAAAGTAAATGGAAGAGTAAGAACATGTTTTATCATTTTGAATTTTATACTTTAAAGCCTGTTCAACAGCTGAACAGCCTTTAACATATAAAATATATAATTTTTATATCATATATTATGTTATTAACTTTCATGTAATACCATTATCTTTTCCTTTAACAATTATCAGGAAAATTGCTCTAGCAAATTCATTTTTCAGATGTAAAATGAAACAGTGTAACTGGGACTTAAAGAGCACAGAGAGCTATTTTGGAATGTGCTTGCTCTCAAGAAAGGCCAAGTGAGATTAAAATAAATGCATTAATTGATTATTGTTCTTTATGAGAATGAACAATTTCAGGCAGAGAGAAACTTCAGCTCTGTTTCAAAAGGTCAGCAGTGATGGTATTTAAGAGGAAAACTGAAGTCACATTTTAAAAACTTGAGACAGATGCTTTATATTAAAAGCCTTCTCTGATGTCCTTTTATGGTGACTGGAGTCTGTTCTCCTTGGTGGGTATAGACTGAAAGAAAAAACAAGTTATTGTCCTCTACTGATCCTTTTATGTGCCTTAACTGCACATATTTTTAAGGAACAATTGGAATTTCTGCACCCTGGCTGCATCTGCACTCTGACTGCTCACAGTATAAGTCTCTCTCTCTCTCCCTACCACCCTCCCTTTCTCCCTCTCTCTCCTCTCTCTCTCTCTCTCTCTCTCTCTCTATATATATATATATATATGATTCTAGAAATGTGACTCTGAAATTGGTCTAAGTCAATTATTAAAGTAGCTTGGGGTATTCAATAGAAAATTTGGAAAAATTTTAGAGACATATTTCTTTTTCTTTCATTTCCTAAAGGCTAAAACATCAAAAGAAAACTGTCTGAATAATGAATATATATTGGCAAGACTAATGTATATTTATGACTGCCAAAATTTCAAGATTACTGATACAGATTGTGGTATGTCTATGTGGCCAGAAAGATCATTGTGAGATGAACAATCTTTTCCATCCAGCACTCATCACAGAATATTTCTTGGTATATGTGAAACCACAAATACATCAGTGGGAACTTACTCGTATGGAAATACTGTAGTCAAACCACTAATCATGGCAGCCAGATTTCCCAGAATAAAGCAGTTACTCTAGAAATTATGCCAACTGCTTGGGTTAAAATATGGTTTCAAAAATTGCAGATCAGCATAATATGGAAAAGTTATTAGCAAACTAAAAAATGTGGATCTAAAGTGGACAGTGTTGAACAGAAATTCCATGTTGCCCTTTATTTTCTTAGCTGTTGAGTCTCAAAAGACAGTTGCAAAGACCATCAGTTATACATTTCAGTCAAACTTATTGCATCTAACTATTTCTATCCTGCCTAAATGAATTGTAATTACAAATTATGAAATACTTTTGTATAGATATAGGGTTCCATATAAAAGCATTTTTTCTAATTAAAAAAAATACTTAATCGGATGTTCTCATAAAGTTATTCTTGGCTTTGTTATTTGACACTTCATATTGATTATAAATTGATATGATTTAGAGCCAAGGCAATTTTGGAGATAGAAGTATGTGAGTTCTACTTATTTATAGCAATAAATAAATAGATTTAACTTGAAAGGCAGAGAAGCCTACTATGTTTAAGCTTTTGTAAAAACTTCAAATTTGGGGGAAAAAAAACATACAATGAATGTGTATATATTCATTAAACATTTTGGTTTTGTATCAAGATTTTGTGAAAATAAATTCACTATAAGTTTCTACTTCTTAATTTTAATGTGATTTTAATGCTATATAATGTTCATTCATTCTACACAATATTTTTAAGTTAGCCTCCACCCATATAAGTGATGCTTTTTCTGATTCCCTATTAATTTAGCACTACATTTTGACAGAAAACTTTATTCAATATCTTCCACTGAACTATTTCAGTAGAGCAGAAATCATCGATTAGTGCTGTGATGAAAGAATCATTTACTATCAACTGTTCTAGCTTAGATTTCTCCCAGAGTGTATTAAATTATCTGGATAGTTTGACAGAAACTTCTGATTACTATGCCATAATCCTTTATTTCTATATATGTGATAGTTCAACATGGACTAATGGGTTTCTATATGAATAGTCAGTCTAAAAACCACAAGTTGTAGATAACTTGTTAAAATGAAGAATTGGAATCTCAAATCATGTGATTAAAAATGGATTAAAGACCTAAGTCTAAGACTTGGAACTATAAAATTTTTACAAGAAAACTTTGGGAGTAAGGTGTTTGGCACTGGTTTTACTATGTTTTTTGGGAGGAGGGGAAACTGTCTCCTTCAACAAGGGAAATAAAAGCAAAAATAAACAAATGGAACTATATCAAACTGCAAAGCTTTTGCACAGCAGAGGAAATGCATCAACAAAATGAGAAGGCCACCTACTGAATGTGAAAAGACTTTGCAAACATTATATCTGATAAGGGTTTAATATCCAAAGAACTCATTTAACTCAACATCAAGTAAACAAACAACGTGATTAGAAAATGAGCAGAGTATCTGAATAAACCTTTTCCCAAAGGCACAAGTGGCGTACAGGCACATGAAAAGATACTCAGTATCACTAATCAGAGAAATGCAAATCAAAACCACAGTAAGATATCACCTCACACCTGGCAGAATGGGTATTATCAAAAAACAAATAACAAGTATTGGCAGGGACAAGGAGAAAAGGGGAGGTTGGTACACTGTCAGTGGGAATGTAAATTTTGGGCACCTACTATGGAAAATAGTATGGAGTTTTCTCAAAAAGTTAAAAATAGAACTACCATATCACCCAGCAATTCCACTTCTAGGTATTTATCTAAAAAGATCAAAAGCACTAATTTGAAAGATAAATGCATTCCTGTTTATTGCAGCATGATTTACAGTAGCCAAGATATGGAAGCACCCTCAATTCCCATCAATAGGTGAATGGATAAAAGAGATGTGGTATGCATACACACACACACAATGGACTATTAGCCATAAAAAGAATGAAGTCTTACCATTTGTGACAGCATGGACGATCATGTGATATTATGCTTAGTGAAATAAGTTTGACAGAAAAAGACAAGAACTGTAAGATCTCACATTTTTGTGGAATCTGACAAAGAAAACAAATGAACAAACAAAACAGAAACAGAGTTATGAATACAGAAAAGAAACACTGCTGCCAGAAGGGAGGGGATGGGGAAAGGAAAGAAATAAGTGGGGGAGATTAAGAGGTACAAACTTCCAGCTGCAAAATAAATGAGTCACAGCTAGGAAATGTACAGTGTGGGAAATATATTCAACTATGCCAAAGCCTTTGACTGTGTGGATCACAAGAAACTGTGGAAAATTCTGAAAGAGATGGGAATACCAGATCACCTGACCTGCCTCTTGAGAAATTTGTATGCAGGTCAGGAAGCAACAGTTAGAACTGGACATGGAACAACAGACTGGTTCCAAATAGGAAAAGGAGTACGTCAAGGCTGTATATTGTCACCCTGTTTATTTAACTTATATGCAGAGAACATCATGAGAAACGCTGGACTGGAAGAAACACAAGCTGGAATCAAGATTGCCGGGAGAAATATCAATAACCTCAGATATGCAGATAACACCACCCTTAAGGCAGAAAGTGAAGAGGAGCTAAAAAGCCTCTTGATGAAAGTGAAAGTGGAGAGTGACAAAGTTGGCTTAAAGCTCAACATTCAGAAAACGAAGATCATGGCATCCGGTCCCATCACTTCATGGCAAATAGATGGGGAAACAGTGGAAACAGTGTCAGACTTTATTTTTCTGGGCTCCAGAATCACTGCAGATGGTGACTGCAGCCATGAAATTAAAAGATGCTTACTCCTCGGAAGGAAAGTTATGACCAACCTAGATAGCATGTTCAAAAGCAGAGATATTACTTTGCCAACAAAGGTTCATCTAGTCAAGGCTATGGTTTTTCCAGTGGTCATGTATGGATGTGAGAGTTGGACTGTGAAGAAGGCTGAGCACCGAAGAATGGATGCCTTTGAACTGTGGTGTTGGAGAAGACTCTTGAGAGTCCTTGGATTGCAAGGAGATCCAACCAGTCCATTCTGAAGGAGATCAGCCCTGGGATTTCTTTGGAAGGAATGATGCTAAAGCTGAAACTCCAGTACTTTGGCCACCTCATGTGAAGAGTTGACCATTGGAAAAGACTCTGATGCTGGGAGGGATTGGGGGCAGGAGGAGAAGGGGACGACAGAGGATGAGATGGCTGGATGGCATCACTGACTCGATGGACGTGAGTCTGAGTGAACTCCAGGAGTTGGTGATGGACAGGGAGGCCTGGCGTGCTGCGATTCATGGGGTCGCAAAGAGTCGGACACGACTGAGCGACTGATCTAATCTGATCTGATGTAATAATATCTTAGTAAGGTAACAAAACTTGTGGTGATTGCTTTAAAATGTGCAAAAATATGGAATTGCTATGCTTTGTAACAAGAACTAACACAGGGTTGGTCAATTATACCTCAAAAACAAATAGGAAAATAGATCAAAGTTGTGTTTAACAGTGGTGGGGAAAGTGAAGGGGGAACTGGCTGAAGGCAACCAAAAGGTACAGACTTCCAATTTAATTTATCCCCAGATAAGTACTGGGGATGTAATATAAAATATGATAAATATAATCAACAATGTTGTATGTTAAATAGGAAAGTTGTTCAGTTCTAATTGTTAGTTTCTAATCAAAGTAATTCTAACTTTGATTCTAGCTTCATTTTATGGTGGAAATAAAATTCGTGCATAGAGATGACTTATTCAGGATGTGTTGTCTTCCCAAATTACTAATGCTAAAGTATTCTGAAGTGGACTTGATGATTCTCAGAAAAAGTATAAAGTGTGAGAGCTTTGTCTATCCTTAATGATACCTGCCTTTTCTAAACTAGAGCTTCTACATTAAATAATGTACATTATTTCTACATTATTCTACATTAAATAATCTTATGGCTTCCATATGATGTTACAGAAAAACCCAAATGAAATTTTTGGTGACCTCAATATTTGGCTAAAATCCAAAATACTGACAGTGCTGACTGCAGACAAGGATGTTGCACAATTGAAACTCCGATTCATCGCTGCTGAAAATGGAAAATGGTACAGCAACTTGGAAGACGGTTTGACAGCTTTATACAAAATTAAATACGGCCCTAGCATTCGATTCAATAAACATTCGCATGGTTATTTATCCAAATCATTTATTTGGAAATTTGTGTTTCACAAAAAACTGCATGTAAATGCTTGTAGCAGCCTTTTTCATAATTGTCAAAAACTGGAAGCAACCAAGATGTCCTTTAATAGGTGAATGTATAAATCAACTGTGGTTTACTCGTACAAGGTATATTCATGTAATACTATTAAAGGGAAAAAAGATATGAGCTATCAAACCATGAAAAGACATTGGTGAATCTTAACTACATGTTTCTAATGGAAAGAAGTCACTCTGAAAATGCTATTACTGTATGATTCAAAGAATATTTTATTATGGAAAAGGCAAAACTGAAGCCATAGTAAAAATATGTGTTTGCCAAGGGTTTGGGGAATGGGAGAAGATTTAATAGATGAAACATTAAAAAAACAATTTAAGGCAGTGAAAATATTTTGTCTTACACTATAATGGTGGATTGGAGAAGGAAATGGCAACCCACTCCAGTGTTCTTTCCTGGAGAATCCCAGGGACAGAGGAGCCTGGTGGGCTTCCATCTATGGGGTCACACAGAGTCGGACACGACAAGCGACTTAGCAGCAGCAGCAGCATAATGGTGGATACATGACACTGTGCAGCAAAAGACTGAACCTTAACGCATGAAAAATTTTAAAAATCACTTAGGATATTGGGGGATCCCAGGACGAATGGCAGAATGTACCAAAACAATCTAACTATATTATGAGCATGTGAAACAAGTTCACTGGAAGGGGAGGGAGTCAATGTCCTGGCCTAAATAAACTTGGAAAGAAGTGCAGTCTATAAGACTAGAGGCAAAGGGAACTACGCATAAACAATATGCTCTAGATATTAGAGTTATTTCACACGGGGGTGGGGATTAATCATTCTGACACCACTACATGTGTATATTGTGATTAAACAATTAAGTGAACCTATGGCCAATGATAATAGCCAGATTTCTCACTTCTGGAACAGAAGATTACAGATAAGCAAAGGAAGAAGACTACAATGATCTTGTGGAAATTGATGGACTTTGGATACATCAGCAATAGACCCTTTTTTAGATTAAAACAGTTACATATAGAAATATTTATAGATATGTGAGTATGTACCAGTTATTATTCACACATATTGTTCCCTGCTTTGTCAGCTTAGAGGATCCAGAAGCAGTGCCCTTTAGTAACAATGAGCATGTTACCCAGATCTTGATTTCTAGTAAAAGGGACTAGGGTACTTCTTGGAAAAAAAGCAGCTGACTCTATAATCTTGGGAAAAAGTATACAAAATGATCCTGAAGTCTTCTGTAGTATCTGAAAGTAAGGGGCTGGTAATAAGAAAAGAAAACCACAATGATGGAGTATATCAGAGGGACACATGAGTCAACTGAAAGAGCTTCCCATGGCCAAAGATGGATAAAAATGAGCAAGAAAATAGAATTCGATTATGATCCAGTGCTAAAAATAAATGTTCATGAGTTTATATTGATATAAATAAGTGATTGAATAAATCAACAAATTGTGGAGAAAATATAAACATTTATATAAAAAATATAAATATAAATTTTATATTCATAAAATATAAAAATATAAATGGAAGGATTCCAAATAATTTGTGCAGATACTTTGTGCTCAAGGGAGTGAAGCATAACTCTCCACTCCTTAAGTGTGGGCTGTTCAGAGAGAAGCACAGCATAGTAAAGAAAGGTGAAAAAGAGCATAGGATCAAAAGTCAGGAAAAGTTAACTGCGTGGTGGAGAAGCCTGATCAACACTATCTCTGACAGGTGAGCAGGGCTCACATCAGAAGTAATCAATCACATTGATAGTATCTACCCTTGAAATGATGTAATGAAGATGACACTTTATCTCTGAGGACTTCCTTTCATAAAACCACAACTCCATCTAATCATGAGGAAAAAGCACCAGACATCAGAATAGAGGGTTATTCTACAAAATAGCTACCCAGTACTAGTCAAGCTATCAAGTTCATCAAAAACTAGGGCAGCATGAGAAATTGTCACAGCAAAGAGGAGCCTAAGGAGACTTAACTACTCTTTATAATGCGGTATCCTGGATGAAATCCAGGAAAAGAGAAGGGACATTAGGTAAAAACTAAGGAAATCTGAATAATTTTTGTGAACCTCAGTGAATAATAATACATCATTCTTAGCCATTTATTGTAACAAATGCACTACACAAAACAAGTTAATAATAAGGGTATATGTGTGCAGTACATATGAATACCTTGTACTATCTTTGTGATTCTTCTGTAAATCTAAGAATATTCTAAATTTTGAAACTTTATTTTAATGAATTTTAACAGTTCCTTGGGATATGTGGCAACCTATGTGGGATATGTAAATCTAAGAATATTCTAAATTTTAAAACTATTTTAATGAATTTTAACAGCTTCTTGGGATATGTGTTTGCTGGATATAGATTTTATGAATATAACACTAAAAATATTAAAAAGCAAAATATAGATAAAAGAAGAAAAATTAAGTACCATTTTTTTCCCTAGACCTAAGCAGCAGAGGAAATGACCTATCTAAAGAGTACTAGAGAATGTGCATTAGAAATATAGAAGTGGTGATAAACCAGAATTGAGTAAGTAAGATGTAATTTTACATGAATTCAATACAAATATTAGATTTAAGTTGTAGAAATTACAGAAATATTTTCAGCATTATTTCCAAAGACACTATTTCAAGAGTTACTACTGTCACTTAATATACTTAAGGTTCAGTTCAGTTCAGTTGCTCAGTCGTGTCCGACTATTTGCGACCCCATGAACTGCAACACTCCAGGCCTCCCTGTCCATCACCAACTCCCAGAGTTCACTCAAACTCATGTCCATCAAGTCAGTGATGCCATCCAGCCATCTCATCCTCTGTCGTCCCCTTCTCCTCCTGCCCCCAATCCCTCCCAGCATCAGAGTCTTCTCCAATGGTCAACTCTTTGCATGAGATGGCCAAAGTATTGGAGTTTCAGCTTTAGCATCATTCCTTCCAAAGAACACCCAGGACTGATCTCCTTTAGGATGCACTGGTTGGATCTCCTTGCAGTCCAAGGGACCCTCAGGAGTCTTCTTCAACACCACAGTTCAAAAGCATCAATTCTTCGGTGCTCAGCCTTCTTCCCAGTCCAACTCTCACATCCATACATGACCACTGGAAAAACCATAGCCTTGACTAGACGGACTTTTGTTGGCAAAATATTGTCTCTGCTTTTGAATATGTTATCTAGGTTGGTCATAACTTTCCTTGCAAGGAGTAAGCATATTTTAATTTCATGGCTGCAGTCACCATCTGCAGTGATTTTGGAGCCCAGAAAAATAAAGTCTGACATTGTTTCCACTGTTTCCCCATCTATTTGCCATGAAGTGATGGGACCGGATGCCATGATCTTAGTTTTCTGAATGTTGAGCTTTAAGTCAACTTTTTCACTCTCCACTTTCACTTTCATCAAGAGGCTTTTTAGCTCCTCTTCACTTTCTGCCATAAGGGTGGTGTCATCTGCATATCTGAGGTTATTGATATTTCTCCTGGCAATCTTGATTCCAGCTTGTGCTTCTTCCAGCCCAATGTTTCTCATGGTGTACTCTGCATATAAGTTAAATTTAGGCAGAAGGAAAGGCATATACATATATTAATATATATGCTGTTATCTGGTCATAGATTAAAAATACAAAACTGAAATCATGAAAGCAATTGAACATAATCTCACAGTAGATGGCATATAAATACTTTAAGTAACTTTTTGATGGAGATAAATATGAATGTGTAATCAGAACACATTTTATTTGCAACAATCATGGGAAAGATGTTGAATTCAAGTCACAGTGACTTCTACTTGCTGATTCTATTGAGTCAGTCAGGCCAGACCATGATACTGTGTCAACAAATGACCCCCCAAGTATCAGAAGAGAGTAACAGTTTATTTTCATTCACACTACATGTTCATTGCAAAATGCTGCTTCTGTTTATCTCAAGGCAGATATAGTCTAGGCTAAAGGAGCTGTCTCTAACTAGGGCATTTCTGATGATGAAGAAAAAAGTCATGATGACCCATTCGCTAACTCTTCACACTTCTGCTTGGTAGCAGCCCACAACACTTTTGCTCAGAAGTGAGCACATATTATTTCACTGGCCAAAGCAAGTACATACCTACTCCTGAGTTCATCAGGAAATGGCTACAGAAGGGAAACTACTAAGGGAGGAAGCCAAATTTTGCATTAATATAGTCCATGATACCTATTAAATGCCTCCAATACTTATTAACTTGTGACCTTTGAAAAAATACTCAGCATCTTTAAGTCTCCTTACCTATAAAATATGAATAGTTTTTAGTCACAGAGGTTAAGGATAAAATGAAATTGAATACATAAAATGTCTAAATTAGTAACTAAATAAATGATAGCTATTATTATAAAAATGAATGCAGAGGTACTGTTACAACCATGAGGTTCTTATGCTTCAAACAAGTCTTAGGTAATGAAAATAAAGCAGTAAGGAAAGTAATATAAAAGGGCTTAACCTTGTATTTCTTTTAATATTTTACATATCATCAAATGACTTAATAACAAATATTGTTTTAATATACTTTTTCAGAATAACTTCATTTTGTCTGCTCCATAAACTGTTCTGCAATTTTGAGCTGCCTGTTTGCTCCATATGATATCTTTAATGAAAGTGGGGTTCAATCTTTCCAGGATTGGATGTCCAGAACTAAATAAATCATAACAAGACCTACATAATTGAAAACAGGAATTTTGGTCTTTTGAAGGGCTTATCCCCGCAATTGCAGCCATTGGCATGGC
This sequence comes from Bos mutus, assembly GCF_027580195.1. Classification (NCBI taxonomy): domain Eukaryota; kingdom Metazoa; phylum Chordata; class Mammalia; order Artiodactyla; family Bovidae; genus Bos; species Bos mutus. The sequence goes on from NC_091618.1 coordinate 128,316,962, forward strand.
TTTTGAAATGGGTCTGTGTCTGCCAGAAACCTTTGTGCTGAGCATGGCTACAGAACCCAGAGTCCCACAAAGTCTAACCCAGCTTGCCTTAGTGGGAAGCCAAAAAAACGATGTGCTTTTTCTATGGTTTGAAATTTATCCCAAAGAAGAATTCAGACCAAAACCAAACTTGGCTAAAATTCTTTAAAAATGTGAGTACTCAGGCAACTAAAATATGCTGAGTTATAAATGGCTGCTGATAAAACATCAGTCCAGTTTTGCTTCGTTGAACATGGTAGACATGAGTAGAATGTGATTATAGTTTGCTTAGATGCACTGCCCTTGTCTTTCTTCCTCTTGAAAGTCTGAATATTTGGTTTCCATGAGTCTACACTCTTCTAATACTCCCTTTTTTTGCAAGTACAAATTCTTTCTCTCTCACTTAAATCTCCTCTCACATTCTTATAGTTTTATCCATTTCTACTTGGATATCGTTAAATCCTTTAATTTAATGTTATTTTATGTGATATCATCTGCTTTTCATCTTTAGCTTTTAAGAATTTATTCATAGCAAATATAAAATACAATTTATGACATTCAATATCTCATATAGTGCTTTTATAGTCAGCTGCCTATTCATCATTTTTCTTAGTTTTGTTGCTATTCTTTACACAAAATGATATTTTTCTTCAAAGATAATTATGGTCTAAGGGTTGACTCAGAGAAATAGTTGATCAATTTTAACTGAGGAAGCAAAAAATTTTTGAAATATTTTTGAGTGCTAATAAATGAACATTGCTAATAAAGGCACAATTTAAACGTGTATTTGTCCTCCATAATTCCCTAAAAATGAGTATTTAAGGTGTTCCCAGCCTTGAAACCACCAATTGTTCTCCTTGCGTAAAGGCAGAAAGGAGTACAGATACTTTCAGCAAAAATGTGGGAGGTTGGGTAAAAAAGGAAACTTGAGAATTATTAAAGGATGGATTACCCAGAATGGAAGATCTGGTGTAAACAGTCCCAAACCAGGCTTTAAACCACAGAAATAAAAGAGGATGAATACAAGAGTGAAGTGAAGTCACTCAGTCGTGTCCAATTCTTTGTGACCCCATGGACTGTAGCCTACCAGGCTCCTCCGTCCATGGGATTTTCCAGGCAAAAATACTGGAATGGGTTGCCATTTCCTTCTCCAGGGGATCTTCCCAACCCAGGGATCGAACCTGGGTCTCCCACATCGTGGGCAGACAGTTTACCGTCTGAGCCACCACAGAATACAAGCGAGGGCTGCTGAATTGGACAGTTTGATCTGTAACTTAGTAAAAATCTCTCATGAGGTTTCACAATGGGGAGAAAACATAAGCAGAACAGCAGCCTTTAACATGTGGATGAGCCTGAAGGTAAAGACCTCACTTCTCCAGAATCCTGGGAAGAAAGCATGGCCAAAAGGGGCCGGCAGCACTTCCAAGAATCCAAGAATCACCTAAGGAAAGACCACTTTGGAAGGTGTGGCACTGGGAGGTGACAGTCAAATTAACAACACGTTTTAAATATATGCTACAGCAATCGAGATGTAATAATGCCGTAGGGCGAGTTCCATAGGGAAAAGACTCTGAGATGGATATTTGCATGCAGATGGTTCACTGGGGATTGTTTTTGGTAATGACACCTGTGCAGGAATGAGGGCTCTGGATTGGGCAGAAGGAGAAGTTGAACTGTGATGCAACAATGGCTCCAACCATCCAATAAGGAGCTGGGGGGCTGGTATGACCCTTCAGAGATATTCTAAATTGAAGAAAGTGGGCTGTACCTTCCCATGGATTAGAGGTTATATACAGTTTGCTTTGGAGTGAGGCAGTTAATTCTGGTGAGGCATCTCCCTTTGGTCCAAAGTAATTGCTAGGGAAGAACTCAACTAGAAGCCATTAGAAAGTGGTGATTCTGGAGACCACAAACATGAGTGCCTTGGAACATCCTAATGGAGGTATGTGGGTATTTAAGCTCTTCCTGTTTGGGAACAGTCCCTGCATGGTTTGAGCTGTTCTTTGTTTCACGAGGAAATATACTTGAGTAAGATTAGTGGGAAAAATTAGAGCTCCCACCACTACAGCTTATATTTAGAAAGCAAATGATACTCATCATTATCCATTAAGTTCTTGTCATAGCTGGCACCCTTTTCTGTGTACATGTTCACTCTAGCAGGGAAACCAAGATGCTTATTAATGAGACTGAGCCTCTGAGTAACATTTTTTAGTTTATAACTTCTACTTTTGTTTATTTATTATCAACATTGAGCACAGAATTACCAAGCAGTACCCCAGTAAATTATCTGGTCCCATTGTTTAGCAGCAGCCCTATTTCCACCTGTTGATCAGGATCAGTTATTCCTACCAGGATAGTGTCTCCTTTCCTTGCCAGAAGTTTTCCTGTACAAGGAGCATGAAATAAGTGATGGCATAGGTAGCATAAAGTTTAATGGGACTCTTGTTATTTTCCTAGTAGACGTACTTCTGTATCAGGAATCAAAACTTCTGAAGCCACAGAGCTAAAAATTGCAGGACCTAGAAGCATGAATTCTTCATGTGGGTCATTGCAAGTAATTGTAAGCAGGACCACACTTAATATAGTCCACCTGGCAGTGACCTGTCACTGATAATGGCCATTGATTAAAGCCATGTATTACACTGTGGAGGATGACTTGCCATGCTAATAGAAAGTCATCTCCAAATTGGTACCTTAGGTGCATTGGCAAAAGGCCATTTGTATCAGGAGTTCAGTTTTTGGATTATACAGTATGTGATTGAACCGGTGGATCCCATGAATATGTGCCCACACTGTCCCTTCTAGTCTATGAAATAGGTCTCTTGGTCTGATGTGATGTTATTCAGGAATTCTTTGTCAATAGAAAAAGCTCTATTTAAGCACTCAAGTTTTATAGACAAGCAAGGTAAAACCATACCCAATAGTATAGATGGATTGCAATACCTTCCATGGTAAAGAGGTCCAATGTAGTAAAGTTGCCATCAAATGCCGCTTCTTCTCCTCATAGAATAGTACTTATTTGGGGAATTTGGGATATTTCCTGTTGCTAGAAGAATGGCATTAGGCAATGGCAGTGGCTAGATCAGCTTTAGGGAATGAGTGCCTAGGCTGCTGGACTGCATTGCTTCCATCTCTGTCACCATGCTACTCTGTTCTTATAGTTAATTTTCTGAGGACAGAAGCTGCCTGTGTCTACCAAAACCGGGCCAAGTCATTCTGACGACCTGGGTGTATGTTGCCTCTTCCACAGTGGTTGTTAACACACAATACAAAAATCTTGATGCTTCATACTTAAGACTATAAAGCCACCCATGTGCCATAAACCCAGATAGGCTTGTTCTTTCCTTCTTTTTTCTTTGGAGTATAGTTGCTTTCCAACGTTGTGTTAGCTTCTGTTGTACAGTAAAGGATATGGCCACATGTGTACAGATATGCTTGTTCTCAATCTTTCAATATTTCTCTAGGTCTCAGACCAACCAACAGATTGACTCATCACTGCCTATAATTGTGTATATATTATTACAAGAGGGCAACCCTCTTCATAAAGTGGATGAGTAAAAGCATCATCTAAGATCTGCCCATATTGAGGATTTCCCACCCCCATGGCTTGCTGAGTAGCCAAATGGAAAAACATCCATTCTCCAGATAAAAATACATACCATTCACCTGAGATCAAGTTAATCTCTTCTAAAAATTCCATTATCCACACAATGAAAGTGAAGCATAAAGAGTTTAGAATCTCAATACCTCAGAGCTATGTTAGACTAGAGATCTAATATTTCCCAGTTTCCAATTCACTGAGCTAATATTCAGGAAAAAAAAAATGCTCAAAACAGCAACAAAAAGTCTAGATCTGTGCTTGTCTAACTCATAAATAATTAACTTGATCTATCATAAGCAATGATATAGCATTACATTAAAGTAAAATATTATTAACAGAATGCTGTCATGAGCAGCAGACTCTAGTTCTCTAAATCCTGAATTTGACCCCATATCTGCTACTGGTGAGTTGTATGATAGAGAGAATTTACTCAAACTCTCTTATGCCTCAGTGAGTATAACCAAGAAAAAACTTATTCAGTTTAGTTCAGTTGCTCAGTCGTGTCCGACTCTTTGAGACACCATGAATCGCAGCACGCAAGGCCTCCCTGTCCATCACCATCTCCCGGAGTTCACTCAAACTCATGTCCATCGAGCCGGTGATGCCATCCAGCCGTATCATCCTCTGTCGTCCCCTTCTCCTCCTGCCCCCAATCCCTTCCAGCATCAGAGTCTTTTCCAGTGAGTAAACTCTTCGCATGAGGTGGCCAAAGTACTGGAGTTTCAGCTTAAGCATCATTCCTTTCAAAGAACATCCAGGGCTGATCTTCTTCAGAATGGACTGGTTGGATCCCCTTGCAGTCCAAGGGACTCTCAAGAGTCTTCTCCAACACCACAGGTCAAAAGCATCAATTCTTTAGCACTCAGCTTTCTTCACAGTCCAACTCTCACATCCATACATGACCACTGGAAAAACCATAGCCTTGACTAGACAGACCTTTGTTGGCAAAGTAATGTCTCTGCTTTTCAATATGCTGTCTAGGTTGATCATAACTTTTCTTCCAAGGAGGTTCAATTAGTACTGTTCTTTATTATTCTTTTTATGTTTATTACCTTAAAAAACCAAATTGGTATTATTGTGCTAAAAATTGTCCTGAAAATATGCTGTATGTATTGTGCCATACTTTTAAGTAGGTGAAAGACCTGTCTGAAGCCCAAGTGCCATAAAACAGACAAGTCCTCAGGTGAAGGAAACAGTAAAATTGAGGGTCAGCCACCAACAATGGGAACAAATTAGAGTAACTGATAAACATGCAGAAGAGAGTGAGTGCTAATTATACTGACTGTTCAATTTTTATTATATTAAATTAAGATTATTTTAGAAAGTGCTTCCCAATTTGTCTTTACAGTTCTTCAAAATTACTTCTAAATTTTACATTTTCTAGCAGATTTCAACCTCTAAATATTTTTTAAATCAAATTAAATTTGGATTTCAGATAAATATAGCTTGAAGGTCCTTGGTGGTACACCCACTGACTCCTGATGTTCTGCCATTGGTAATTCATTGCTTTCTCTAGAACTCACTATTTTAAAGTAAAATAATTCTGTTCTAAAAATAAAGATGCAATTATCAACATTACTTGATCACTGATTTGCTTGTTGTATCCAACAACCATAGAGCAACAGAAAGATTCTCAATGAAACTTGTAAACATTTATACTTAAATTTGGACAGAGGTAATTGAAACACTTTGTATAATTCAATTAAAAACTCTAGGAAGTTCTGTGTAGTTTAATAGAACAGGCAAATAAGCAACCCCAGATAAGCCAGATTTACCTGACAAAAGCATGTAGGTGACTAGTTTTCAAATTTTCCTCAATTGTTTTCAGGGTTTGGGGAAAGGAAATAGTCGTCTGGTTCCAACTCCAGTTTTGGTGCGATGTGTCACTTTGGTAAATTAACCTCTTCATGCCTGTCTTTTCCATAAAAGAAGAATTGTTTATCTCTGCTTATTTAGTTGAGAAGGTGAAGGTGAATGATATGTAGAATAATGGGTGTTAAAATATTAAAAAGTATAAACTACACCAAATACAAGAAATTGTTCTTATTCATCTTAGTTATGAAGGAATCAAGAAGATTTAAACTTGATTGTTTCATTAATAAATGTATACTTGAGGGAGGAATAAATTAGGAGTTTGGGATGAACATATACACACTACTATATATAAAATGATAACCAACAATGATCTATTGTATAGTACAGAGAACTATACTCAGTATTTTATAATAACCTATAAGGGGAAAGAATTGAAAAAAATATATATATTCAGAATGTATATAATTGAATATTGTTGTTGTTATTTAGTCGCTAAGTTGTGTCTGACTCTTTGCAACTGCATAGACTGTAGCCCACCAGGCTCCTCTGTCCATGGGATTTCAGGCAAGAATACTGGAGTCAGTTGCCATTTCTTCCTCCAGGGAAGCCTCATATAAATGAATATATATGTGTGAATATATACATACTGAATCACTTTGCTGTATACCTGAAATAGACACAACATTGTAAATCAACTATACTTCATTAAAAAAGTTAAAAAAAAAATTAAAAATGAATATAAGCTTGACCTCAATGAATGCTAAATATGCTTGCTTATAGTGAAATAAGAACCTGTATGAACTCTTTTAAAGTATATAAAATAATATAATTGTCTTCATGGGCAGTGCAAGAGGGATGATTATGCCTTTCTGGCTGGGAGAGGGAAAATGTGCTTCTCAAAATAATGCTTTAGGTTTTGTACAGTTATCTGGAAGGACTAGAGAACATGTTGCTTTTCTTTCAGCAGATTTCACACGTTTTACCCCTGCAAGCTGGCCTGATATAAAACTTGACACTGTCATAATAGAAGATGAGATTAGAGAAGGAAGGGAAAAGAAAGAAAGAAAGAAAAAAACCCCTCTAAATCCTTATTGAAGGTATATCTTATTCTGATAATCTATCTCTCATCTTAACAGATCACAATTTGATGACCATGGATGAATCACAATTAGATGACAATTTTCTACAAGCAGAAATGAAGTTTTGTAGCAGAACAATGTATTTTTTGCCTTCCTTTTTCTTGCGTGTCTGACCACAGACTGAACCCGTCACTGCAATTGTGCTGTTTCCACTTTAGTTTATTCCCTGATGTGAAAAGATATCACATTTCCGTTGTTTCTGGATAAACTCAAGCACTGGCTAAGCCACAGCATGTCTTGGGGCTTTGATCTAAGCCTCTGTCTATGGTTCATAAGCCTCAGATGGTGCTATGGTTAAATATTTGCAAACTGTCTATTTTTTATAAAACTGTTAAGTTCTATTGGAGTAAATCTGGTTATTTTCCTGCCTTGATCAGTCTCTGCTTTTCCAGATGCTTGATATGAAAGAACACAGTCTGCCTATCATACAAATAAATACAAAGTCTTTCTCTAAGAAGTAGATATTTCCATTGCAACCTCTAATTTAGCATTTTCTTTCTTGGAAGTAATTGTGTAAGCCTGAAGATGTATGATTTTTATTTGTTCATTTTATATCTCAGCATCACTGATATTTGTTCAATTAGTTTAATAACCTAATTTTTAAAACTTAATCGATCAAAAAATTCAACAAGCAGACTCCAGGTTCAAATTTTATCAAATGATTTATTTTAAATGTTCTAACTATCTGATATTACAGTTAAGTAATTTGAGACTAATTCCCAAAAGTATATTTAATCATGGCATATAGTAGACTTTCAACTTCATAAGACCAGATTTTGGAGGTGAAGTGTCAATGTGAGTGGCTGTTCAATGCCACTTTCTTTCTGCCTCTGATCAGTTCTTGATGACATTATGGAGATTAGCTAAACTCCTGGGACACAGGATAAATTTTATCTGTCAGCTCATCTATGAAGTCTCTACTGTGTACCACTTCCTTGTGGGCTTCCCAGACAGTGCAGAGGTAAAGAATCTGCCTGCCAATGCAGGGGACACAAGAGATGTGGGTTTGATCCCTGGATTGGAAAGATACCCTGGGAAAAAAAAATAGCAACGTGCTCCGGTATTCTTACCTGGAAAATCTCATGGACAGAGGAGCCTGGAGGGCTACAGTCCATGGGGTCTCAAAAGACTGAGCATGGCAGGGCACTGTCTCTTTACTCCATGCCAGCCACTTCCTCTAGAACCCTAGTGTAGATAACTTGAAAACTAATTCCCGTGTATGATTTATATAGAAATATGTTTACATTTTTTCCTTCTTATATTCATCCAGCTGCATATACACACAAACATATACAGTGCTATGAACTATTTGGAAAAGAGTAAATAATATAAAATATTACATTTTATTCTTGTATCTTGATCAATAAAGGATGCACGAAGGCATTTTTGTTAACAGTACATATAACAGTTCCTTGAGCTTTTAATAGAAGCTAAAATTGAAAAAGTTCTAAGCAAGTAAAACATTATTGCTTGTGGCTTAATTTCCCCCTCTTCCTTACTAACAGAGACGATTTTGTTTATGATATCAACTTCCCAGATTAAAATTTTTTACCTCCTCATATTCCTTTGCAGCCATTGTATGCCATTCATGGCCAAATCTATACGATTCATTGATGCAAAGGGGAAGAGTCAGTTGGGTAATTTTTACTTTCTTTTCTCTTTTCCATCTTGGAATGTAAGCATGATGCCTAGATATTCTTAGCTAATTTGTGCCATATGGATAAAAGCTGGATACTACAAATAACAGAAAACATGTTGAACTATCTTTAATGACATGGTCCTTTACCATCATACCAATTTTGAGCTTTTTACCTCTGAGTTTCTTGTTATGGAAGGAAAAAAATAGTTAATCCAGTAGATTAAATTTTCTGATGCATGAAACCAAACACAATAACAAAAATATATATCAGTAAAAACCTATGGGTCTTAAAGTGATAGCCCTATAACTTGAATTTTTGTCTCTTTGCTTTTCAGTATTTGAATTTTCCTGGCTTGAAGGAAAAAAGTAAAATATTTTTCTTTTTTTCAGCTAGCAGAACTCCTTCCTGGAAAGTAGGTTTAAAGCAAAAAAAAAAAAAAGATAAATCAAGGCTCTTTCTTTTTATAAAATGAGTACTGAGTTCAAAAAACAATGTAGAGAATAATTGAAATATCTATATGAAAAACTTAACTACTTTGTGCACACTTTTTTATAACTATAAATTTTTGTCTTTTCTATTAATGAAAGTTTACTGTCTCATACTTTACTTTGTCAACAAAGGTCCGCATAGTCAAAGCTATGGTTTTTCCTGTAGTCATGTATGGATGTGAGAGTTGGACTATAAAGAAAGCAGAGCATCAAAGAATTGAGGCTTTGAACTGTGGTGTTGAAGAAGATTCTTTTTTTTAATATAAATTTATTTATTTTAATTGGAGGCTAATTACTTTACAATATTGTATTGGTTTTGCCATACACTGACATGAATCTGCCATGGGTGTACATGTGTTCCCCATCCTGAATCCCCCTTCCACCTCCCTCCCCATTCCATCCCTCTGGGTCATCCCAGTGTACCAGCCCCAAGAAGACTCTTGAGAGTCCCTTGGACTGCAAAGAGATCCAACCAGTCCATCCTAAAGGAAATCAGTCCTGAATATTTATTCATTGGAAGGACTGATGCTGAAGCTGAAGCTCCAATACTTTGACTACCTGATGTGAAGAACCGACTCATTGGAAAAGACCCTGATGCTGGGAAAGATTGAAGCCGGGAGAAGGAGACAACAGAGGATGAGATGGTTGGATGGCATCATCGACTCAATGGACATGGATTTGAGTAAACTCCATGAGTTGGTGATGGACAGGGATGCCTGGCATGCTGCAGTCCATGGGGTTGCAAAGAGTTGGACATGACTGAGTGACTGAACTGAACTAAACTGTCTCATAGGTAGAATTAGGTTAGGACAGATTTTGAAAGATCATAAGGTCATAAGTGTATTTATCCTCCAGGTATTTCTTGTCTTCAGAGAAATTAGCAGCATTTTGTCTATAACCATATTGGAAATTTCCAGGATAGCTCCAATGTAATCAACACCTGCACCCTGATTTCTTTTTTTATTCATTTTACTCTTTTTTTCTAAAGCTATCCCTGTGAGCTATGTTATTTTTGAAATCAAATATAAAGTCTCTCAGATTTTATTCCTTTTTCTTTTACTCAATAAAACAAATCATTTTGGTATTTTACTCCCCTACAGGAGTTCTAAATTTTTCTTTGAGGCTGCCCTTGAATTTTCCTCTGTGTTCTGGAACACTTCATAAAATTTATGCCCTGCTCAGAACTTTCAATACCCCCATCCACAATCTCTGCTTGACACTCAGTGCCTTATAAGACACAGTGCCAAGCCAACTTTTTCAATTGTGTCTCCTCCTGCATTCCTGTACAAGAGAAGCTTGGACCCTTAGGAAAGTGAACTGCATTATTTCCAATGGTTCATTTTCAATGCAGTTCTGAGTACACAAAATTCATGAAGTCGCTTAGTGTAGTATAGCTCCTAAGCCATTAATTTAAGTAGTTTGTTTAAAAAAAAAAAAGCAAACAAACAAACAAAAAAAAACCGAGCATCTCTTAGAATCTATGTGTTAAGGACAGGGATCTGATTTGTTGCCAGATTATGGAACTAAAGTTCATGGAGGGTGAAAGACATATCTCTAAGGTAAATGCATGTGGTGGAGATGTCACAAATCACCTTCAGCTAACTGCCCTCCAGCTGGTTTAGTTCAGTCCTCCAAAGCTGTCCTCAGTGCACCATCACACAATCTTGATGCACATAGAAGCTGTGGGATTATCTACATCAAGTCTGAACAAAGTTTTGTGACACGGTCACATGTTAACTCCTGTGAGGCCATTGGTGGTGGAGGTTAGGGATTCAGTAGTTCAGGGAGATGATCAGCCATACTAGCCCCAGAGAGAAGATGGATGGTCAAAGAAGATGGAAACTCAAGTAAGACCAGACATTGCAACAGTGTCCCTTGAAGGTGTCTTTTCCTTGGTCCCACATTTGACATTTTTCCTCGGCTGCAACTTTTATACTTTCTTAGGTACCATGACTGGGGTTGAGTACCTTAGCTCCCCCATCCTCCTTTCCAGGTTCTTACCGACCTAACTTTTCCCATTTTCTTTACCCTCACTTTCTTTATCCATTTCAAATAACAATAAAGCATAATTATCTTGTCATGGTTTTTCACTGTAGAACATAAAGTCTCAATTACAGACTCAGTCATTTGCAAAAACCTTTCTCCGGTTCCCAGAGGAGCTCAATCACACAACTCCTTGGTTGATACAAACTAACTGTACTCCAAATTCTAATTACACACAGATATACACACATACACACACACACACGCACATCATAAAGCATTAAATTCTAAACTTAGAATAGATGATGATTTCTGTTTTGTCTCGATTAAGCTATGTGTCCTACTTTGCCACATAAGGCGCATAACAGGAAAGAATGGGGGTAAGGCTGTTTCCCTCAGGGACATCCATTTGGGTCTTTAAAGTCTCAGTGCTTATATTACAAACTACAGTCATCAAGACAGTATGGTACTGGCACAAAGACAGAAATATAGATCAATAGAACAAAACAGAAAGCCCAGAGATAGGGACACCTTATCTTTGATAAAAGAGGCAAGAATATACAATAGAGAAAAGACAATCTAACAAGTGGTGCTGGGAAAACTGGTCAACCACTTGTAAAAGAATGAAATTAGAACACTTTCTAACACCATACACAAAAATAAACTCAAAATGGATTAAAGATCTAAATGTGAAACCAGAAACCATAAAACTCCTAGAGGAAAACATAGGCAAAACACTCTCTGACATAAATCAATCACAGCAGGATCCTCTATGACCCACCTCCCAGAGTAATGGAAATAAAAGCAAAAATAAACAAATGGGACCTAATTAAACTTAAAAGCTTTTGCACAATGAAGGAAACTATAAGTAAGGTGAAAAAGCCTTCAGAATGGGAGAAAATAATAGCAAATGAAGCAACTAACAAAGAATCTCAAAAATATACAAGCAGCTCCTGCAGCTCAATTCCAGAAAAATAAGCAACCCAATAAAAAAATGGGCCAAAGAACTAAATAGACATTTCTCCAAAGAAGACATACAGATGGCTAACAAACACATGAAAAGATGCTCAACATCATTATCAGAGAAACGCAAATCAAAATCACAATGAGGTGAGAAGCCGGTCAGAATGGCTGCCATCAAAAAGTCCACAAACAATAAATGCTGGAAAGGGTGTGGAGAAAAGGGAACCCTCTTACACTGTTAGTGAGAATGCAAACTAGTACAGCCACTATGGAGAACAGTGTGGAGATTCCTTAAAAAACTGGAAATAGAACTGCCGTACGACCCAGCAATCCCACTACTGGGCATACACACCAAGGAAACCATAATTGAAAGAGATATATGTGCCCCAATGTTCATTGCAGCACTGTTTATAATAGCCAGGACATGGAAGCAACCTAGATATCCATCAGCAGACGAATGGATAAGAAAGCTGTGGTACATATACACAATGGAGTATTACTCTGCCATCAAAAAGAATACATTTGAATCAGTTCTAATGAGGTGGATGAAACTGGAGCCTATTTACAGACTGAAGTAAGTCAGAAGGAAAAAGATCAATACAGTATATTAATGCAGTAATAATCAATACAGTATATATATGGACTTTAGAAAGATGGTAACAATGACCTTATATGAGAGACAGCAAAAGAGACACAGATGTAAAGAAGAGACTTTTGGACTCTGTGGGAGAAGGCGAAGGTGGGATGATTTGAGAGAATAGCATTGAGACATGTAATATGTGAAATAGATCGCCAGTCCAGATTCGATGCATGAGATGGGTTGCTCAGGGCTGGTGCATTGGCATGACCCTGAGGGATGGGATGGGGAGGGAGGTGGGAGGGGCTTTCAAGACGGGGAATACATGTACACCCGTGGCTGATTCATGTCAATGTATGGCAAAAGCCGCTACAATATTGTGAAGCAATTAGCCTCCAATTAAAATAAATATAATTTAAAAAAATAAAATAATTAAAAAAAAAAAAAGAATTCCAGTGCTAGGGAGCCTGACAATGTTCCTCATATGGGAAACCCCCCAGCTCTAGACTACTGTTGCAGAATAAGCCAGAAGCCTTCAGAAATATGGAAAAAAGGATGGATACTGCAGAGGCATGGAATGCTTGTTTTGTGGCTGGCATCATAGAACACAAGAACAAGAGGCATAGTACACACCCGATGGTGAAGATGCCAAAAGCCTCAAATTGGGGCATTACCCATCACCTGACTCTATGAAACTCAGGATTTAAACCCTTTCACCCCGCAAATTTTCAAGGGTAATCCCTGTAATTGAACCTCAGGATCTGGCAGTTGCTCTCCTTCTGTTTACAGAGCTGTTATTCCATCCCTGGCCTCAGTGTAAGAGAGAACACTGCGAGTACTCAGTCTCAGGAACCAGCATTCCAAATCAGACTTCTGCTGCCCTCGGCCCAGGTCAGAGCCCTGACAGAGCGGGCCTCCAGAGACATGCAGGCTGAGGAGTCTAAGGGAAAGTAGGATGCATTCTGGTGTACGCACCCTCGGCCCAGGTCAGAGCCCTGACAGAGTGGGCCTCCAGAGACACGCAGGCTGAGGAGTCTAAGGGAAAGTAGGATGCATTCTGGTGTACGCACCCTCGGCCCAGGTCAGAGCCCTGATAGAGTGGGCCTCCAGAGACATGCAAGCTGAGGAGTCTAAGGGAAAGGAGGATGCATTCTGGTGTACGCACCCTGACAGAGTGGGGACAGGAGCCTGGGCCATGGTGACCTTGACTGAGGCCCTTTAATGCTCTCTCCAAGGCTGTGACATCTGGGTAAGGAAAGCAGGGTGTGGATGGGAAATGTTAGAGAAAATGCAGGATGCTTTTTTTCTTTTGAGAGTTTTAGATACTTTGCTTGAGAACACTGCACCGTGAAAGCCTAGGCCAGTCAGAGAACTGGCAGATAAAATTTGCTGTTTCTTTGTTCTTTGTGTCTGATGAGATGCAGCCCTCTAGAACTCTGCCTAGGCTCTGGCTTGTAAAATCTGGCTCTGCTTGGAGGGGTTTGCTATAGATAAAACGGACGTCGACTGTTTAGGAAAAGCCCAGTGGGCTGATACTCCTTTCAAAATCCTTCATGTAATTCCTGGCCAAGAACACACCTCAAGGGAGGGCAGAGATCAAGAGGAATGGGCTCTCAGAGAACCAGATGCAACTCATTCTCGTGGACTTCCTGTGGGCATTAGGGCTGGCCGTCAAACTTCTGGAGACCTGGAAAGAATAGCGTTTTCATAAAGCTGTTTCCTGTGAATCTCCAAAAAAGAAAGAAAGAAAAACAGAAAACAAAACAGAAGTCTGACAATCAGATTGTGAAAACTTTGTCTCCACTGGGGGGAGAGTGGAAAAGGGTAAAAGCCAGCCATCATTCCATTTCTGCATGTTAGATCATCTTTCTAATTTTCTTGAGAGCCAGCAAAATGGACCTTCAAGGTCTCATATTTTAACAGTTTCATGTTGATACAAAGGCAGTCAATAGTGATGGTTTTACAGATAGCACTTGGCAAAGATTCCAACTCAGATTCCCTAGGCACTGTTCTAGATTCGGAGTCAATGTCAGAGTGGGCAGGAGACTGTATGACTAGGAAGAATGCATAAAGCTCTAGGATTCCAGGCCCCTCTTCTGCTGTAGAACTTCCAGAGAGGCCAGGATGGAGCTCTTCATGACAGTGTATTCTAATGTATTTAATTTCCATTATAACATTTCAGCATGCTGCTGCTGCTGCTAAGTCGCTTCAGCCGTGTCCAACTGTATGACCCCATAGACAGCAGCCCACCAGGCTCCCCTGTCCCTGGGATTCTCCAGGCCAGAATACTGGAGTGGGTTGCCACCAATGCATGAAAATGAAAAGTGAAAGTGAAGTTGCTCAGTCATGTCCGACCAGCGACCCCACGGACTGCAGCCTACCAAGTTCCTCCGTCCATGGGATTTTCCAGGCAAGAGTACTGGAGTGGGGTGCCATGCCCTTCTCCAAACATTTCAGCATAAATATTGCTAAATAGGTATAAAATTTAATCTCTACACTAGGGCAAGTTTCTTACTAGGGCAAATATCTATTCAGAATTTGATAGGTAACATTCTAAAAACCCTAATTACCACGCACCAGCAGGAGTTAACAGAGGAGCTTTAAATAACTCTATTTTAGTCTGCATTCCAGAATTGACTGTTTTTTCATAAGAAATGGTAGAAATCCATGTGGATGGGCTAGAAATAATGGACAGGCATCTCAGTCCTTATATAAATAGAAGGAATAATCTAGTTGAATTACATCCTGAGTTAAAATTTCAGTCTGTATGTCTACCTGCAAAGCCACATACAGATGACTCTACTCTGACTCTGATGAGAAGATTAGCAGAATCCTGCCCCTGAAATATTGTTGAATATGCCTCAAATGAATTTTTCATGCAAGGCACTTAGATAAGAATTCCTAAACATTAGAATTCACAGAGTTTATAGACCAGGATTATATAACTTTTCTGGGCCTGCTTGCAAATAAATTGGTATGGCAGAATTTGGTTTTAGATTACTTACATTGTATCTTATTATTGTTTTTGTTTGTTTTATTTAAAATTTAAAAAATTTACAAAATTGTGTTGATTTTTGTCATGTGCTGTGCTTAAAGCTCAGTAGTGTCCGACTCTTTGTGACCCCATGGACTGTAGCCCACCAGGCTCCTCTGTCCATGGGGATGCTCCAGGCAAGAATACTGGAGTGGGTTGCCATGCCCTCCTCCAGGGGATCTACCCAACCCTGGGATCGAACCCAGGTCTCCCACATTGCAGGTGGAATATTTACTGTCTGAACCATCAGGGAAGACCAATTTTTGTCATAAAACAATGCAAATCAGTCATAATGATACATATATCCCCTCACTCTCTAGCCTCCCTCCCCTCCCCCCATCCCATTCTTCCCTTAAAAGTTTTTGCACAGCAAAGGCAACAATAAACAAACTTAAAAGACAAACTTCAGAATGGGAGAAAATAATTGCAAATGAAACAACTGACAGAAGATTAATTTCCAGAATATATAAGGAGCTCATGCAGCTCATTATTAGGAAAAAGATGGTCCGAAGACCTAAGCAGACATTTCTCCAAAGAAGACATACAGATGGCCAGTAAACACATGAAAAGATGCTTAATATCACTAATTATCATTGTGTCTTATTATTTATAAGGCTCAGGATAGGGGTACAAATGGAGGTCCATATGCCATAAATTTAAATAGTTAAGATTATAAATCAAATCAACAAACTTTTTAAAATATTTTTTTACTTTTAATTGATTGATGGTTGGTTTACAATATTGGTTTGATTTCTGTCATACATCAACATAAATTAACCACAAGTGTACATATGTCCCCTCCCTCTTGAATCTCCCTCTCACTTCCCACAAATCAACAAACTTTTAAGTAATTTACATTCCATATTTTTACCTTGACAACTCTGAAATGCTATTGATTGATACCACTAAGAGGAAGAATATAATCAATTAAGTTGCCTAAGTTGCCTCCTGCCTAGATCTATCATTCAAATCCACAATACTTGACTTAATTTAGACAGCTCAAAGTTTGTGTAGACCTTTTAATGCTAACATTTCCTGTTGTTTGTTGTTTAGTCACTCAGCCATGTCCAACTCTTTGCGACCCCATGGACTGCAGCATGCCAGGCTTCCCTATCCTTCACCATCTCCCAGAGTTTGCTGAAACTCATGTCCATTGAGTCGGTGATGCTATCCCACCATCTCATCCTCTGTCGTCCCCGTCTCCTACTGACTTCAGTCTTTCCCAGCATCAGGATCTTTTCCAATAAGTCAATTCTTTGCATCAGGTAGCCAAAGTATTGGAGCTTCAGCTTTAGCATCAGTCCTTCCAACGAATATTCAGGACTGATTTCCTTTAGGATGAACTGGTTGGATCTCCTTGCAGTCCAAGGTGCTCAGGAATCTTCTCCAGCACTACAGTTCAAAGGCATCAGTTCTTCGGCTCTCAGCCTTTTTTTTCCAGAAAGCTTTTAGTAGCCAGGTATAGTATACTTCTAAAAATGATATAATGATCGTAATTTTGGAGGATTATTTTCAATGAAATTGTATGTATTTGGCTAAGTTATTCAGAAAATAAATAGACACTGAAGGTAAATAAGTAATAGTAAATTTCTAATATTTAATGATCAGTAATTAAATGTACATTTGTATCATATATGTACATAGTAAAAAACCTTTGTTTTACACTCAATTGAAGTTTCTAGACATTAAAAATATTGTATTAGTGTTGCCAGCTTGTTTCACAATTGTTTAAATTTGTTATTTTGTTCTTAATTTTATTAAAACATGCTTGGGATGCTTTGTAAATTGATGCAAATATTCTAGTATTGTTAAAGGACAAAGGTTATGTTTTGGAAGAAGCATCTTGCTTTATTATTGTCTTCTCTGAAATTTTCATGTTACTTGAATTTATTTCCTGTAATGTAAGATTTTTACTCCATGCAAATGGAAAATGCAAATGCAAAAGAGAGAAAGACATCTTGTCCTAAGTTTTATTAGTCAACTCTTTTTTTCCTTGACTTTTCTCTGCAAACATTCACCTAATTATGTGCAGAACATTGTGCTGGGTATTTGAGGTGATTAAAAGAGTAGTAAGATACAACTCTTGCCCTTAGAATTGTGCATATCTAAAAAAGTAAGACAAAATCTGCACCTTGTATTAATGAAAGTATATTGTGGACATATCTACATATCAGACTCATATGGACAAGGAAAACTCTTTTGTGTACACTTGTGTATATTCTCAGAGAAAACAGAGTTTGGAATTCAATATCAGTTCAGTCACTCAGTTGTGTCCGACTCTTTGTGACACCATGAATTGCAGCACGCCAGGCCTCCATGTCCATCACCAACTCCCGGAGTTCACTCAGACTCACATCCATTGAGTCAGTGATGCCATCCAGCCATCTCATCCTCTGTCGTCCCCTTTTCCTCCTGCCTCCAATCCCTCCCAGCATCAGAGTCTTTTCCAATGAGTCAACTCTTCACATGAGGTGGCCAAATTACTGGAGTTTCAGCTTTAGCATCATTCCTTCCAAATATCACCCAGGGCTGATTTTCTTTAGAATGGGCTGGTTGGATCTCCTTGCAGTCCAAGGGATTCTCAAGAGTCTTCTCCAACACCACAGTTCAAAAGCGTCAATTCTTTGGTGCTCAGCTTTCTTCACAGTCCAACTCTCACATCCATACATGACCACTGGAAAAAACAATATAAGCAACACAAATAATAAAGCAATGTTTTATGATATTCACAAAATTTAAAGTAATTGCTACTATGTATCTAATGCGGAGAAGGCAATGGCACCCCACTCCAGTACTCTTGCCTGGAAAATCCCATGGGCAGAGGAGCCCCGTGGGCTGCAGTCCATGGGGTCGCTAAGAGTCGGACACGACTGAGCAACTTCACTTTCACTTTTCACTTTCATGCACTGGAGAAGGAAATGGCAACCCACTCCAGTGTTCCTGCCTGGAGAATCCCAGGGACGGGGGAGCCTGGTGGGCTGCCATCTCTGGGGTCGCACAGAGTCGGACACGACTGAAGCGACTTAGCAGCAGCAGCAACAGTAGCAGCATGTATCTAATGAAGTTTAATTTTTGGATTTCATTAGCTCTAATACTCATGCAGTTAAAACTCATAAATATTCTAGAGAATTATAAGAGTTAATTCCCTTATAAAGAGCAAACTAGGGAATTCCCTAGCAGTCCAGTGGTTAGAACTCTGCCTTTTCTTTGCCACGGGCACAGGTTCAATCCTTGGTTATGGAACAAAGATCTTACAAGCTCCACGGTATGGCCAAAATAAAGAAAGAGCAAATTATTATAAACATTATCACAAGCAGGTAAACCCCAGTTTTCTTAAATTTCTTTTTACCTAATGTTGAAAGTTGAAAGTGAAAGTTGCTCAGTCGTGTCCGACTCTTTGTGACCCCATGGACTGTACAGTGATGGAATTCTCCAGGCCAGAATACTGAGTGGGTAGACTTTCCCTCCTCCTGGGGATCTTCCCAAACCAGGGATTGAACCCAGGTCTCCCAGATTGTAGGCAGATTATTTACCAGCTGAGCCACAAGGGAAGCCTTACTTAATGTAATTTAACTCTATTTTGCCTTTCTTTTATGCCTTTAGCCACAAATTAAAATCTTTATCCATCTGCTCATATGAAAATTTTTATTTGAATTAATGTTCTTCTGTATAGCTTTTACAAATCTCTATTTCATTTAATTTTCATCTCTCTTCAAATCAATTGAGCTGAGTATTAGTAGCCCTTAATAATGTGCTCTGGATATACAGATCTCTAGCCAAGATCTTCTAACCAAAGCTAGAACAATTGCTTGCTTCCAGACTTTTGAAAGAATGCACATCCAAGTTTAAGGTACACAGTCTGTAAGGAGATACACAAAAGTCAGATGAACTGTTGAATCTGCAACTGACTTCAGCCAAATCACTTTTGATTTTATAAAATAAGTCAACTAAAGAAAATTGGATTAAATAGTGTGGCACAATTATTTACTCACAGTTATTTTCAGTAGTAGTTTATAGTCATTGTAATGGTTAATTTTATGTTAACTTGATTGAGGTAAAGGATGCACCAAAGAGCAACTAAAAATTATTTCTAGTAGTATCATTAAAGGTGTTTCCTGAAGAGATTAGCACTTGATCAGTGGACTAAAGTAGATTGCCCCCACCAATCCACTGAGGATCTGAATAGAATAAAAAGGCAGAGGAAGGGTAAATTTGCTCTCTCTACTTGAATGGGACATCCAGTTCCTTCTGCCCAAGTACATCAGTGCTCCCAGTCCTAGGCCTTTTGACTAGGGCTGGGACTATTTTTGCTGTGCCAATGGCTACCCTGGCTCGGACTGGAATTACATCAGCTTCCCTAGGCTGACAGCTTGCAAAAGGCAGATGGTGGGCCTCTCAGCCTCCATAATTCTGTGAGCCAATTCCTCACAATAAATAAAGATATATATATATCTTTTCACATCTTGTTGATT
Source organism: Bos mutus (assembly GCF_027580195.1). NCBI lineage: Eukaryota > Metazoa > Chordata > Mammalia > Artiodactyla > Bovidae > Bos > Bos mutus. The sequence goes on from NC_091618.1 coordinate 128,336,692, forward strand.
CTGCTTCTGTGGAGAATCCTAATACTTTCATCACTATTATTTCAGGTACTTGTTTGATATTCATTTATTGAAACCCCAAGTGTGTGTTTGGCCCAGGAGTTACAAAATAAGAGTTCTGTTATAGGGAACTTTGGCCAGACTTGTAACTATGCAGAAACGCATGCTGTTCACCAAAAAAAAAAAAAAAAATTACCTCACGTTACTTAAGAATTATAAGATAAAAGCATAAGCACAGACTTATGAAATGCATTTCAGTTCTGTCGCTCAGTCGTGTCCTACTCTTGCAACCCCATGGACTGAAGAAAACCAGGCTACTACTTACTATATTGCAACCAATGCACACTTTTACACATTTTAAGTAATCATAAACGTGGGCAGAGATCAGTGTTAAAGGTCCCTTCATTCTTGCTGTGACAAGCCTTGAGAGTCAAGCTTCTCTAAATGTATTTGCTCTTCCTTGGGCTTTATTCAGACTTGCCAGTTTGTTTTTTTCTAACCTCCAAATATACTTCAGCTAAAATGTAGCAATTTTCAGTATTTATTAATATAAATAGTATTAATCAAGGCTCTTAAAAATAGTTATTCAAAAGCAGAAATTTTAGTTTGTTTAAAAATAATATTGCCATACATCTGGATCATTCTAAAGTTTATCAAATTTTTTCACATAAATTAAATTGTGGTCCTTGGGATGGAAATGATTGGAGAAATGATGCTCTCTTGTGTGTTGTCTGAGTTCAGGAATCTCTGTATTCAGAAATTCTACAGCCTTAGAAGAGCTCAGTGTTTTGGCAGAGAGCCATATGGCCCCCACCTCATATATCTTACAGAGAATTTGGCTCTGTCTTTTAAGTGCAGCACACTTAAAATCTCAGGAACACAGTTTTCTTAGTACATGCAAAGATAAAAATACAGCTGGACACACGGGTTAAAATTTCCTTTGGGGAAAACGTGTGATTTATTTCCAAAGACACAAACCTGAACTATGGCCATTTCACAATATTATGGAAAGGTCCTGTTTTTCCCCGTCTTTGCAGAGGACTGACTACCCACTATTTGACCTTGCAGACTTTCCACTGTAGCTAACAATCTTGGTTTCACCTTAGTGCTTCACCTCTACTTACTTCAAGTTTTAATACAATTTTCTTCTACTTAAATAAGGGATGGGAAGGTGAAGAAAGATGTGATGACAGAAAAAGATGATGCAATCTAATTTAGAGGCTTCTCTCACTACCTGGAATATTGCTTCTCGGTGAAGGCTGTTTTAATGATTCAAGCATGCTGTAAGGTAATTTTTCAACCTAACTTATGTAATATTGTGACTCTTCCATCCAAAACAGTGGACAGTTAGTGGCAATCCTGAAGAAAGAGGTCATGCTTTAGGAAAGAAGAGATTGAACTTGTTTAGTGGACAAAATATTACTGGGGGTAGGTCACCATCCCATCTTGCATTAAGGATAATTTCTGAAGGAATAGAATGGGATTGATAGTAAAAATTTGACACCAAACACGTACTACTGTCTCTTCATTCACCATACTTATCGACTATGAACTACGTGACTGTCTATGTGCCAGGACCTGGGAGTTCCACGGGGACTACAGATAAGACTCTGTGCTTATAGTGATGAAACCTCGTGTACCTTGTTGGGAGAGAGAGAAAATGAACATAAATTAATTACATTGCTTCGGATAGTGGTAAATATTATGGAGAAATTAAATCACTACAAGACACAGGGTGACACTGGTGATCAAGGAGCAACCGAGGGTGGAAAGTAGCAAATAATGAGAAGAATCGTAGGAGACGAGGCTGGAGAGGGAGGCAAGGGCCTGATGGCCAGCATTTAATATATTTAAATATAGATCTATGACTAAAATAAATGTGGGAACAACGATGAAAGCACGATGCATAAATATTAGGATACTAACAAAATAGAAATAATTCAAATAAAAATTATAGAATATGAGAAAGAGACGGAAGACAGTAGAATAAGCTCACCGATTGCACAGACAATAATGGAAATCATCAATAATTAACAACCAAGTCAGTAAAATATTAAATATGTAAAACAATGGCCTAATGCCATTTAAAGAGGATACATGAACTAGAACAGAAAAGGAAAACTTCTGTGTATACCAAAAGAAAAATCAAAAGATGTAAGAGAAAAGAGAATACAAGATGCGGAGAAATAAACACAGCAAATATGCAATGGTGTTCATAAATTATGACAAAATAACATGGTAGAAATTAGTTCAAACCTAATATTGCATCAACATAGGTGAAAGTGAAAGTCGCTCAGTCACGTCTGACTCTTTCGAACCCCATGGACTATACAGTACATAGAATTCTCCAGGCCAGAATACTGGAGTGGCTAGCTTTCCCTTCTCCATCGGATCTCACCAACCCAGAGACTGAACCCAGATATCCTGAATTGCAGGCAGATTCTTTACCATCTGAGCCACAGGGGAAGCACTCAATATAGGTGAGTGGAGTTAATTCGTATTTTAAAAGAAAAGCATTTTCAGTTTGGATCTAAAAGCAAAACTAAATGCTAAGACACCCTTTAGGTTAAAAATTAAGGGAAGGGTGATGGCTCAGATAGTAAAGAATCTGCTTGCAATGCGGGAGATCTGGGTTTAATTTCTGGGTCAGCAAGATACCCTGGAGAAAGGAATGGCTACCCAATCCAATATTCTTGCCTGGAGAATTCCATGGACAGAGTAACCTGGTGAGCTACAGTCCATGGGATAGCAGAGTGTCAGACACAACTGAGCAACTAACATTACTATTACTACTAAATGTACAAAACACTAGACAGATGGAAAACACTTGTCATCCTAATATAAAAAAAAAAAGGAGAATTCAATGTGGAAAAGGATACTTTCAATGCAAACTATTATAATTTGTAATGATTATATTATACATATTATTGAACCAAAAGAACGTAGTGGCTATCTTTACATGTTAAAAGGTATAGGAGAGTCAAGAAGATGTATATAGAATCACATCAAGAATAAGACACTCCTAATCAATATAAGAGGGCAAATTGACAAAAAATAAGTAGAGCTGTAAAAGACAAATCAATGTAATAAGTTGTATTTTATAAACATATATATTTTTTTACACATGAAATTTGTCCTCTGATCATAAAGAAGGCATTTGCTTCTCAACTGTATATGGAATATTACAAAACTTGATAAAATATTAGGTTCTAAATATGCACCAGTAAGTTCCATGGGATAGAAACATTTTAATCAACAGTATTTGATCATAGTAGAGTACATATTATTTTTTAAATGTTATAAAGGCTCTTCCATATAGAAATTAATTAAAATGTTATATTAAATAAATCTGTCAGTGAGAGAAAATAATTGCTGGATATTAAACTTCTAAAAGACAATGATGATGTAAACACTACCCATAAGAATTTAAAGTATATTTAAAGTAGTCACAAAAGAAGAGTTTCTGGCACTAAACACCAGTAAGAATTAGGAAATAAAAATAAATGAATAAATTCTCAAATCAGAAGCTAAAAAAGGAACAACACATAAATAAATAGAAAACAAGGAAATAATAAGTATATAAACAGAAATCAAGAAGGTAAAATAATTTTAAAGTGTATTCAAAATTAAACAAATGATATATGTTTTTAAAAATTCAAAATGGAGAATTTACAAGAGGGAAACTGCAAGTAAATAAATTTACAAAATGATAAATAATAGTGAACATAAACATTGAAACAGAAGGGAAACAAGTGGGATTTATACAAACAGATTTGAAAACCTGGATGAAATGGGTAATTTACTAGGAAAATAGTCTACCAAATTGGACCCCATTAGATATGAAAAGCTTAAGCAGACTGTATCAGTCTAGGTCCATTTAGCATGATCTTAGCAATGTCAGAGAATAGCACTGTGCCTTGTAGAATACAAAGGCAATCAAAGTCCCTGAAGATTAGATTATGACACAGGAGTGAAATAGGATATAGCCTTGGTTGCGGTATGACCATCAAGTTATATTGCCAATCTGACCAGCTGAAAGCAAAATGTTTATGAAAGTGTAGAGAAAAGGGCCTAGATTTCTAAAAAGGAAGACCACCAGTTAGTCCTGCAGGTGCCTGAAGTAGCACACATTAATTTCCCAAGAAGGTCATTTGTTAAAGTTAGAACATTAATTGGGAAGAAGCAGGATCTTGAATATTGGGATAGAGACACAAATGGAAAGAAGGAATTTAATGATGTAAATTAATCATTTTCTTTCCCCAATTTCTCCAGAGCACTTATAACCTGTCTACCAGCCCTACGATACTTCTTATTTTCAGTAAGGTGTTCTATCAGAGCAAATACTTAGTTACCCAAAGCCATTACTGGTATTGACATCAAATTACAGGCATTCACAGGTACTGTTTATCGGCTTGTTTGCCATGGTATGCAGTAAGCTAACTTTACCACCAGAATTAGTCATTAATGACTTTAAAGATAGCAAGAAACAGAAATAAAAAGGCTTCATAAACTGACATCTATACGCACTTAGGGAGAAGGCAATGGTACCCCACCCCAGTACTCTTGCCTGGAAAATCCCATGGACGGAGGAGCCTGGTTGGCTGCAGTCCATGGGGTCGCTGAGGTTGGACACAACTGAGCGATTCCACTTTCACTTTTCACTTTCATGCATTGGAGAAGGAAATGGCAACCCACTCCAGTGTTCTTGCCTGAAGAATCCCAGGGACGGGGGAGCCTGGTGGGCTGCCATCTATGGGGTCACACAGAGTCGGACACGACTGAAGTGACTTAGCAGGAGCAGCAGCATACCCACTTAGAGGAAATAATGGAAGAGACAATCCCATATATAGTAAGAAAAAAAAAATACCTAAGTAAACCTAATAAAAATATACTCACTGTATATGAAGAGAAATAGAAATTCTTTGGAAGAGATAATAATGAAAAGATATCCTTGTCCTTGATTGTAACAACTCAACATCATAACAATGTCATTCAATTTATTATTATAGTTGTATCCTACTGAAAATATAAATACTCTTTTTTTTTTTACTATGTAAAGCAAACTCAACCTAGAGTTTACATAGCTCAATTATTATACTACAGTAAACATTGAAAGATAAAAGCTGTGAGCACTGAATAGCCAAAACAGATACTAAAATTTGCTAAAAATTCCCATACAAAAGCTGAGCAGGCATGAGTAGACAATCCAGTCTATGAAAGAAAAGATGAATTCCAAAAGTAGATTCATGTAAGTATGAAAATTTAGTGTTTGAAAAAAGTGGCATCTCAAGTCATTATGGCAAAAATAGACTCTTTAATAAATGCTTCTTGGGAAAATATTTATCCTTAAAAATAAAGCAAAGAAAAAAGACAGTAAGAAAAAAAGAAAGGAAGGGAGGAAGAAAGACAGTAATTTAGACTCCCAAAAATGTCCATATCCTAATCCCCAGAATCTGTAAATTTTGCCTTATTTGGAAAAAACGGACTTTGTAGATGCTCTCAAGTTAAGGATCTTGAGAAGGGAAGATTATCCTGGATTATCCATGTAGACCTGGCGCAATCACAAGGGTCATTACATGAGAGACACAGTAGTACTCCAAAATGAAAAATGCAATCTGATGGTGGAAGCGGAGACTGGAGTGATGTGGCTGAAAGCGAATGAATGCCAACATCCTCTGGGAGCTGGAAGAGGAAAGGAATGGATTTTCCCTTGGAGCCATCAGAAGGAATTGACTTTTTATTACCTTGATTAGCCCTATAAATACTCATTCTGTACACTGAACCAATACTGAAGGAGAACATAAGCATATTTTTAAGACACTTAATTTTCTTACAGTCAAAATAAGAAACAAATATAAGAAGTACGGGTAAAAGGGTGAATTCTTCTATAACTCTTTATAGACAAGGTTTTTCCTCTTTTAATTATGAATCACGTTAGAATAATGGCCCCCAAAGATGTCCAGATTTAATCCCTGAAACTTGTCAATATGCTACCTTAAGTGACAGAAGGGACTTTGCAGATAATATAAAGGGTAAGAACTTTAAGATGGGAAAAATTCCCTGGCTTATCTAGGTAAATACAATATAATTACATAAATTCTTAAAAGCAGAGAATCTTTCTCAACTACATAAGAAAGAGATATGATACTAGAAGAAGAAAACATGAAGGAATCATACCCAACATTCTAGCTTTAAAAGCAGTGGAAGGGATCACAGCCAGAAGCTGGAGATGGAAGGAAAATGGATTCTCCCATACAGCTTTGAGAAACTAATGCTGTCTTATTGACCCTTTGATTGTACCGAGTAAGATCTACATCAGATTTCTGACTTACAGAGCTACAAAAAAAAAAAAAAAAAAAACCTGTATTTTGATTATTTGTTGCAGCAGCAACAGAAAACACTCGTTGTTGTTCAGTCACTAAGTTGTGTCCCACTCTTTTCAATCCTATGAACTGCAGTACGCCAGGCTCTTCTTTCCTTCACTACCTCTTGGAGTTTTCTCAATTTCATGTTCATGGAGTCGCTGATGCTATCTAACTATATCTCATTCTTTGCTGCCTCTTTCTCCTCTTGCCTTAGATCTTTCCCAGTATCGGGGTCTTTTCCAATGAAGAGTCTCTTTGCACAGGTGGCCAAAGGATTAGAGCTTCAGCATCAGTTCTTGCAATGAATGTTCAGGGATGATTTCCTTTAGGATTGACTGGTTTGATGTTCTTGCAGTCCAGGGACCCTCAAGAGTCCTCTCCCAGCACCCCAGTTTGAAAGCATTAATTCTTTGGTTCTTAGCCTTCTTTATGATCCAACTCTCACACCTGTACATCTGACTACTGGAAAAACCATAGCTTTGACTATATGGACCTTTGTTGGCAAAGTGACGTATTTGCTTTTTAATACACCATCTAGGTTTATTTTAGTTTTCCTTATAAGGAGCAAGCATCTTTTAATTTCATGGCTGCTGTCACCATCTGCAGTGATTTTGGAGTCCAATAAAATAAATCTGTCACTGTTTCCATTTTTTATCCTTCTATTTACCATGAAGTGATGGGACCAGATGCCATGATCTTAGTTTTTTGAATGTTGAGTTTTAAGCCAGCTTTTTCACTCTTCTTTTTAACCCTCATCAAGAGCCTCTTACTTCCTCTTCATTTTCTGCCATTCAGTTCAGTTCAGTCGCTCAGTCATGGCTGACTCTTTGTGACCCCATGAACCGCAGCAAGCCAGGCCTCCCTGTCCATCACCAACTCCTGGAGTCCACCCAAACCCATGTCCATTGAGTCAGTGATACCATCCAACCATCTCTTCCTCTGTCATCCCCTTCTCCTCCTGCCCTCTATCTTTCCCAGCATCAGGGTCTTTTCAAATGAGTCAGCTCTTTGTATTAGGTGGCCAAAGTATTGGAGTTTCAGCTTGAACATCAGTCCTATCAATGAACACCTAGGACTGATATCCTTTAGGATGGACTGGTTGGCTCTCCTTGCAGTCCAAGGGACTCTCAAGAGTCTTCTCCAACACCACAGTTCAAAAGCATCAATTCTTCGGCACTCAGCTTTCTTTACAGTCCAACTCTCACATTCATACATGACCACAGGAAAAACCATAGGCTTGACTAGACGGACCTTTGTTGACAAAGTAATGTCTCTGCTTTTCAATACGCTGTCTAGGTTGGTTATAACTTTCCTTCCAATGAGTAAGCATCTTTTAATTTCATGGTTACAATCACCATCTGCAGGGGTTTTTGAGCCCAGAAAAATAAATTCAGCCACTGTTTCCACTGTTTCCCATCTTTTTGCCATGAAGTGATGGGACAAGATGCCATGATCTTAGTTTTCTGAATGTTGAGTTTTAAGCCAACTTTTGAACTCTCCTCTTTCACTTTCATCAAGAGGCTTTTTAGCTCCTCTTCACTTTCTGCCATAAGGGTGGTGTCATCTGCATATCTGAGGTTATTGATATTTCTCCTGGAACTCTTGATTCCAGCTTGTGCTTCTTCCAGCCCAGCATTTCTCATGATGTACTCTGCATATAAGTTAAATAATCAGGGTGACAATATACAGCCTTATCGTATTCCTTTCCCAATTTTGAACCAGTCAGTTTTTCCATGTCAAGTTCTAACTGTTATTTCTTGACCAGCATATAGGTTTCTCAGGCTACCTGGTACATATGTAATACATAATTCTAAGGTGACCTGGTACATATGTAATTCATAATCCAGGTGACATAGAAGACTGATACAACTAGACTCATAAAAATTTAAAAAGTAAACTTGCTGCACATGACCAGGAACTTCAATAACCATATTAAACACTACAAGAAAATATTTTAATATGTATCAGATATGAAGAGTTAAGATTCCTAACATGTGATGGGCTCTTACAATCTAAGGAAAACAAGACAAAAACCAAGTTACAAAAATAGGCAAAAGACAAAAGAGTTCAGGAAAGATATCTAATTAAGGATCTTAAATATAATAAGATAAAGGCAAAATAAGCCTACATTGAGAGGACATTTTCTGCTTCCAGAGAGATGAAATAGACATACTTTACTCTTTTTCTGTAAAACTGAATGCCCTGGTGTATGTGTGTCCTCAGTCGTGTCTGACTCTTTGCCACCCGATGGACTGTAGCCCACCAGGCTCCTCTGTCCATTGAATTTTTCAGGCAAGAATATTGCAGTAGTTTGCCATTTCCTCTTCCAGGGGATCTTCCCGATCCAGGGGTGGAACCCACTTCTCTTTCATCTTCTGCATTTACAAGTAGATTCTTTACCCTTGCCACCTGGGAAGCCCTCGAAAGCCCTGGACATTATACATAAAACATAATGTAAGACTCAGAAGCGTTGAAAGATGGCTGACTGGCTAGGAGTCTCCAGATCCAAGAAAGAACACAGTAGTAAATTCCTTTGGCTTCCTTTTTGACTAATGTATCTCAGAGTTGGGGCTGAAAGAGCTGGTAACCCAGAAAAACAAAGGCACACAGACAAAAATGACCCCAAAAAAGCCTGTTCTCTGTAACCAAATTCCCAGAAAGGTGAAGTGTAGCAAAACAAACACTACTCAAGGTAAACATCACAGACAAAGCTGTGTCCTGACATTTCCCCAAGTCAGCAAATGTTGAAGGGAGAGCCTAGACTTCCACTGTTTCCAGGGGAGCCAAAGCTTCCGCTTTCTACCTCCTGCAGTGAAGCATTTCAAGCCCTCTGTTGGGAAGGTATAGGACACCTGGTAAGGAGCTAGAACAATGTCACCACAGGAGGTAAAGACTCCCAACCTCACTCTCCTGTCAGGAGAGACTGATCAATTAGATAAATTGAACTTTTATCCTCCACCTGGAAGTGAAAAAGCCCTCCCCCACCCCCCACTAAGGTGGTATTAAAGGAGGCCTAGGGGAATCAGGAATTTCACCACCACCCAGCTCTAATAAGGCCCCACCCATCCCTGGTCTCAGTGGAGGTCTCAGTGTGTTGAGTAGTGATGAGTCCCCATGCCCCACCCCCACCCCCTGCCCCCACCCAGCAGCCTGGGAGGTATCAGTGAACTCTCATTCAGCAGTAAGGAGGAGCATCCCACTCAGGTGTCAACAGAGCTGGAATACTAGAGCAGAGAGAAGCAAGCCAGCTAAAACAGAAAATTTAATAAGACATAGAAAGTTTAAGTAACATCATAGCATGATACCCAAACTTTCTAACTTTCAGTTATCATTAAGAATCAGGAAGATCTCAACCTCAAGGGGAAAACAAAGACAAATGGAAACGATAGGGGTAGTAAAATTATCTGACATCTAAAACAGCCGTCATAAAGAATGCTTCAATGAGAAATTATGAACACACGAGAAACAACCATAGTAGAAAGTCTCAGCACACAGATATGAAATATTAAGAAAACTTGAATGGTGGAAGTGTTAGCATTGAAAAATGTACCGGCTCAACAGCAGAATGGAGAGGAGAGAGGAAAGAATCAGTTAACTGGAAGATATAAGAGCAGAATAGTAGAAAGAAAATGACATAAAAAGGAAGAAGCAGAGCCTCAGGTCTGTGTGAGAGGATAATAAAAGAACAAGTATTTTTTATGAAACACAAAGGAGAGGATAAAGAGGGGAGGGACTGGAAAAATATTCAAAGAATGGTTGAGAACTTCCCAATTTAGCAACAGACATAAAGATTCAGGTATGAAAAACTCAGCAAATAGCAAATAATTTCACACAAAGAAACACCATAGGTGAAGTTCTAAAAGCTAAAGACAAAAATTCTTGAAAGCAGCAAGAAAAAAAATTGCCATTAGAGAAAAGAAATATGAATGACAGGGTATTTCTTTAGAAACTGTGGAGTCCAGAAGGAAACGGCAAAACATTTTTTCAAGTTCTGAAAGAACTGTCAAGAATTCCGTATCTGACAAAAACGTCCTTGAGGAATTCAGGGGAAATTAAGACATTCTCAGAAGAACAAAACTGAGATTATTTGTGGTCAGTAGACCTTTATTAAAAGAATGACTAGGGGCCTCCCTGGTGGTCTGGTGGTTAAGATTCTGCAGGGGAATGCAGGGGGCACAGGCTCCATCCTGATCAGGGGACTGAGAGAGGTACTCTAATCAGAAAGTGAACGACAAAGAAATCTCGGATCATAGAAGGAAAAAATGAAGTTTAAAAAAAAAAATAAAGGGAAGTATGGTGGACTTTCTCTTGTTGAGTTTTCTAGATTATTTTTGATTATTGAAGAAAAATGTATAATATACTGAAAGTGATTCTCAATGAATGTAGAAGAAATATTAAAGGCAATTAAATTATAAATGTGTGAGCGTAAATGGATGTAAAGGGGGGAAGTTTTTATAATTTATGCAAATTAGTAATATTATGACATTAATGGACTGCGAAAAAGTTATGTTGTTGTTTAGTCACTCAGTCGTGTCTTACTCTTTTGCGACCCCATGGACTGTAGCCTGTCAGGCTCCTCTGTTTATGGGATTTTCCAGGAATACCACAACGGATTGCCATTTCCTTCTTCAGGCATCTTCTCGACTTAGGGATGGAACCCTTGTCTCCTGCATTGGCAAACAGATTCTTTACAAGTAAGCCACCACTTCCTTGAGTATTCTGTAGTGATAAAAGTGTCATAGCAACAAGAAAATATCACAATTCTAAAACAGAGAGCTGCCCAATATGTATAGCAAACCTGATAGAAAAGATAGAAAATTAAAGTTGGAGACTTCAACACCTGTGTCTCAACAAGAATTACTTGGACAGAAAGTCAACAGGAATACACAAGAATTTAAAAACACCATCAACCTGGCATGCTACAGTCCATGGGGTCACAGAGTTGGACATGACTGAGCAACTGAACTGATTGAACTGATCAATCAACAGGATCAAATAAGATCCTGTTTTATAGACTGTTTTATAGTCTATAAATTTTATAGACTATTCCTCCCATCAACAGTAGAATGCACCTTCTTTTCTAGTGTCTACAGAAGAGGAGCCTGGCTGGCTACAGAGTCAGATACTACTGAGCGAATAAGCAACAGCAACAGAAGATTTATGGCCGTAAAATAATATTCAAGAAACTTAAAAGAATTGATATCACACAAAGTATTTACCAGATCAGATCAGATCAGAGGCTCAGTCGTGTCTGACTCTTTGCGACCCCATGAATCGCAGCACGCCAGGCCTCCCTGTCCATCACCAACTCCCGGAGTTCACTGGGACTCACATCCATCGAGTCAGTGATGCCATCCAGCCATCTCATCCTCTGTCGTCCCCTTCTCCTCTTGCCCCCAATCCCTCCCAGCATCAGAGTCTTTTCCAATGAGTCAACTCTTCGCATGACCAACCACTATAAAATCAAACCAGAAAGCAATTAGAAATAAGATGAAAAGCTCCAAACACTTGGAAAGTGAACAACATAAATAGCTTTTGTTAAAATCTAATATTGGGAAATTGCAAAAAAATGGACTGAATGGAAATGAAAATACAATATGGCAAAATATGTGAGACATAGCTAAAGCAGCATTGAAAAGAAAATTTATAGCACTAGCATGCATACTGCTGCTGCAGCTTAGTCGCTTCCGTCATGTCTGACTCTGCGGGATGCTATGGACTATAACCAGGCTCTTCTATCCATGGAGTTCTCCAGGCAAGAATACTGGAATGGGTTGCCATGCCTACCTCCATGGGATCTTCACAACCCAGAGATCAAACCCAGGTCTCCTGTATTGCTGGCAGATTCTTTACCACTGAGCCCTCCCCCCACCCCCCGCCCCGCCCCACATCCCGCCCCCCCCCCACCCCCGGCCCGGGAAGCCCAACATGCATACTACATATTAGAAAAGTAGAAAAGTCTCAAATCAATAATCCAAGTCCCTAGCTCAAGAACTTTGAATAGCAAAATAAACCCAATGCAAACATAATGAGGGAAAGGATAAAGGTAAAATTAGAAATCAATGAAACTGAGTGACTGAGCACACAGCACATGCTGGAGCAACTAGCTATGGGGCTCAGCTGGTAAAGAACCTGCCTGCAATGCAGGAGACCTGGGTTCGATCCCTGGGTTGGAAAGATCGCCTGGAGAAGGGAAAGGCTATCCACTCCAGTATTCTGGCCTGGAGAATCCCATGGACTAAAGAGTTGGACATGACTGAGTGACTTTCACTTTCAGAGGGGAAAAAGGTTTCCCAGGTGGTGCTAGTGGTAAAGAACCCGCCTGCCAATGCCTGCCAAGGTCTAAGGGGGCCATGGGTTGGATCTTTGAGTAGGGAAGATCCCCTGGAGGAAGGCATGGCAATTCACTCAAGTTTTCTTGCCTGGAGAATCCCATGGACAGAAGAGCCTGGCAGGCAGCAGTCCATAGGGTCACAAACAGTTGGACGTAACTGAAACGAATTCACACACACACATACGCAGTGGGGGTAATACCTGACCTTTATCTGATACATTTTACAAAATATTAATTTCTCATACTGTGTACCTAGTCTTTCTTTTTCTCTTTTTCCTTTGCTGTCTTCCTCCTTTCTTTCCTACCTTGCTCCCTCCTTCACTCTCTTCTTCTCTAGGAGCATTCCTTTTGCTTCCATGCTCTTTTCTCTTACTTACCTCCCTCCTAGGTCCTCCCTCCATTTTTGTTTTATTATTTTTCCTTTCCTCTCTTATTTTCCTGGTTGCCTCCAAAAATTATTTGGAGACACTTTCATATTAAACATTACACACAATAAGAATATTAGGGATACAAAATAATGGAAACTAAATGAAGCAATAACTTTATTAATAATAAATAATAAATTCATTAATAATAAATTAAATTATATTTGTGAGGATTTTAGGAGTTACAGCCTATGATAGTATCTAAAATTGACCCTAAATTTTCTGGGTTAGTATAAGAAGAAAAGCTATACTAAGGTATATAGTTTTATTATCTAAAATATTAAAATGTATCTTAGCGTATAAAAAGACATTTCCCCTGAAATTTACTTAGCAGAATATTTTTGCAATGGGTGGGTTTGAGAAACATTAGAGAATGAAGTGAACTTGACTTTAAAAAAAATATTTTTTGGATGGAGCTATCTTTCACTAAAGTTATGCTTTATCACTAGCATTAATTCTAACATTTATCACTAACACATTTGAGGATCATTCCTGGATTATTCATTCCTTTAGTATAACTGTGTGAAATGGAGTGAACTGGGAATACACTCAAGCTGACTGCAGCTGCCTTGGCATTAAATTTGCAATTCCCAGTATTGACGAGCTTTCCAAGTATTTTCTACTCACAGTATTGTGAGAGTTCATAGAGAATGACCTTCCAAGTTCTTTACAGTTAGGGTTCTACTAATAATGGCTCACTACTCAAAGTGTGATTTGAGAATCAGCAGCAAGCATCATATAAGTTCAGAAAAAAATATACAGTCTCAGGCCCACGCTAGACCTACATTTTAAGAAGATTCCCCAGGTGACTCATATGTATATCAGATTTTTTTGCACATTCTTGCTGCTGCTGCTGCTGCTAGGTCGCTTCAGTCGTGTCCGACTCTCTGCGACCCCATAGATGGCAGCCCACCAGGCTCCCCTGTCCCTGGGATTCTCCAGGCAAGAGTACTGGAGTGGGTTGCCTTTGCCTTCTCTGCTTGGGGGCTCATAATTTAGGGACAGACCCGCTTGTTGCCAGACTGGTAGGAGGAAACTTCCACTTGTCTAGACTATTGTTAGGAAGAACAAAATATTGTTTTATGTGAGCTTATATCAAGGAGTAAAGAAAAACTTATCAAGTACAGGCATAACTTATTTCATTGTACTTCAGTTTATTGCACTTTACAAAATTTTTTTTTAACAAATTGAAGGTCTATGATAACCATGCTTTGAGCAATATTTCAAATTTTTCCAGCTTTATTATATGTGTTATAGTGATCTGTGATCAGTGATCTTTGATGGTATTGTTGCAGTTGTTTGGGAGAGACATGAACCACCTCATAAAACAGTGAATCTCATTGATAAATGTTGTATGTGTTCTGACTGCTCCTCTGACAAGCCATTCCTCCATCTCTCCCTCTACTCAGGCCTCCCTATTCCCTGAGACACAACAATATTGAAATCATGCCAGTTAATAACCCTACAATGCCCTTCAAATGATGGGAAGAATCACACATTTCTCACTTTAAATCAAAAGCTAGAAGTGAGTAAGCGTAGTGAGGAAGGCATGTTGAAAGCCAAAATACACCAGAAGCTAAACCTTTAGTATCAGTTAGCCAAGTTTTCGGAGAAGGCCATGGAACTCCACTCCAGTACTCTTGTCTGGAAAATCCTGTGGACGGAGGAGCCTGGTAGGCTGCAGTCCATGGGGTCGCTAAGAGTCAGACATGACTGAGTGACTTCACTTTCACTTTTCACTTTCATGCATTGGAGAAGGAAATGGCAACCCACTCCAGTGTTCTTGCCTGGAGAATCCCAGGGTGGGGGAGCCTGGTGGGCTGCTGTCTATAGGGTCGCACAGAGTTGGACATGACTCAAGAGACTTAGCAGCAGCAGCAGCCAAGTTTTGAATGCAGAGGAAGCGTTCTTAAAGAAAAACTTAAAAGTGCTATTTCAGTGAACTCATGAGTGATTTAAAAAAATGTGAAAAGCTTTGTTACTGATATGGAGAAAGTTTTAGGGGCCTGGATTGAAGACCAAACCTGCCATAACATTCCCAAAGCCTAATTCAGAGCAAGGCCCTGCTGCTGCTGCTGCTGCTGCTAAGTTGCTTCAGTCATGTCCAACTCTGTGCGACCCCATGGACTGCAGCCCACCAGGCTCCCCCTGTCCCTGGGATTCTCCAGGCAAGAACACTGGAGTGGGTTGCCATTTCCTTCTCCAATGCATGAAAATGAAAAGTGAAAGTGAAGTCGCTCAGTCGTGTCCGACTCCCAGCGACCCCATGGACTGCAGCCTACCAGACTCCTCCGTCCATGGGATTTTCCAGGCAAGAGTACTGGAGTAGGGTGCCATTGTCTTCTCTGGAGCAAGGCCCTAATTCTCTTTAATTCTATGAAGGGTTAAAAGGTGAGGAAGCTGCCAAAGAAAAATTTTAACCAGTAGAACTTAGTTGGCAAAGTTTAAGGAAGGAAGCTGTCTCTACAACTTGCAAGGTGAAGCAGCAAGTGTTGATGTAGAGGGCACAGCAAGTTATCTAGAAAATCTAGCTGAGCTAATGAATGAAGGTGACTCCACTAAACAAATTTTCAATGTAGACCAAAGAGTCTTCCACTGGAAGAAAATACCATCTAGGACATTTAGAGCTGGAGAGAAATTAATGTCTGGTTTGAAATCTTCAAAGGACAGGCTGACTCTCTTGTTAAGGGCTGATGCAGTTGGTGATTTGAAGTTGAAGTCAATGCTCCTTTATCCTTCTGAAAATCCTAGGGCCCTTAAAAATTATGCTAACTCTACTTTTGGCTCTATAAATGGAACCACAAAGCCTGAAGGATAGCACGTTCATTTATAACATAGTTTCTGGAATATGTAAGTCAACAGTTGAGACATTTTGCTCAGAAAAAAAGATTCCCTTCAAAATCTTACTCCTCATTGATAAGGTGCTTAGTCATACAAAAGCTTGGTTGGAGATGTACAGTGAGATTAAGGTTATTTCCATGTCATTACCATAATATTCATTCTGAAACCCAAGGATCAAGGAGTAATATAAATTTTCAAGTCTTATTATATAAGAAGAATGTTTCATAAATTTATAGCTGCCATACATAGTGCCTGCCCTGGTGGATGTGGGCAAAGTAAATTAAAAGCTTTCTGGAAGATATCCACCATTCTTGATTTCATTAAGCACATTCATGATACATAAGAAGAAGTAAAAATATCAACATTCACAGGAATTTGGAAGAGGTTGATTCTAACTCCGTCTTCATGGATGACTTTGAGTGGTTAAAGACTTTAGTGGAGAAAGTAAATGCAGATATGGTGAAAACTGCAAGAAAACTAGAATTAAAAGTGGAGTATAAAGAATAGCAAGGAGAGATTAAAAAGCCTTCCTCAGTGACCAATGCAAAGAAATAAAGGAAAACAATAGAATGGGAAAGACTAGACATCTCTTCAAGAAAATTAGAAATACCAAGGGAAAATTTCATGCAAAGATGGGCTCGATAAAGGACAGAAATGGCATGGACCTAACAGAAGCAGAAGATATTAAGAAGAGGTGGCAAGAATACACAGACAAACTACACAAAAGAGATCTTCATGACCCAGATGACCACATGGTGTGATCACTCACCTAGAGCCAGACGTCCTGGAATGTGAAGTCAAGTGGGCCTTAGGAAGCATCACTATGAACAAAGCTGGCAGGGGTGGTGGAATTCCAGTTGAGCTACTTCAAATCCTAAAAGATGATGCTGTGAAAGTGCTACACTTAATATGCCAGCAAATTTGGAAAACTCAGCAGTGGTCCTGGGAATGGAAAAGGTCAGTATTCATTCTAATCCCAAAGAAAGGCAATGACAAAGAATGCTCAAACTACCTCACAATTGCACTCATATCACATGCTAGCAAGGTAATGCTCAAAATTCTCCAAGCCAGGCTTCAATAGTATGTGAACTGTGAACTTCCAGATGTTCAAGCAGGATTTAGAAAAGGCAGAGGAGCCAGAGATCAAATTGCCAACATCCACTGGATCATCAAAAGAGCAAGAGAGTTCCAGAAGAACATCTACTTCTGCTTTATTGACTATGCCAAAGCCTTTGACTGTGTGGATTACAACAAACTGTGGAGAATTCTTATAGAGATGGCAATACCAGACCACCTGACCTGCCTCCTGAGAAATTTGTATGTCAATCAAGAAGCAACAGTTAGAACTGGACATGGAACAACAGACTGGTTCCAAATTTGGAAAGGAGTACATCAAGACTGTATATTGTCACCCTGCTCATTTAATTTATATGCAGACATCATGCGAAATGCCAGATTAGATGAAACACAGCATGGAATCAAGATTGCCAAGAGAAATATCAATAACCTCAGATATGCAGATGACACCACCCTTATGGCAGAAAGTGAAGAAGAACTAAAGAGCTTCTTGATGAAAGTGAAAGAGGAGAGTGAAAAAGTTAGCTTAAAACTCAACATTCAGAAAACTAAGATCATGGGTCCGCTCCCATCACTTCATGGCAAATAGATGAGGAAACAATGGAAACAGTGACAGACTTTTTTTTGGGGGGGCTCCAAAACCACTGAAGATGGTGACTACAGCCATGAAATTAAAAAACACGTGCTCCTTGGAAGAAACACTATGACCAACCTAGACAGCATATTAAAAAGCAGAGACATTACTTTGCCAACAAAGGTCCTTCTAGTCAAGGCTATGTGGTCATGTATGGATGTGAGTGTTGGACTATAAAGATAGCTGAGCACCAGTGAATTGATGCTTTTGAATTGTGGTGTTGGAGAAGACTCTTGAGAGTCCCTTGGACTGAAAGGAGGTCTATCAATCAATCCTAAAGGAAATCAGTCCTGAATATTCATTGAAAGGACTGATGCAGAAGCTGAAGCTCCAATACTTTGGCCCCCTGAGGCAAAGAACTGACTCATTGGAAAAGCCCCTGATGCTGGGAAAGAGTGAAGGCAGTAGGAAAAGGGGATGATAGAGGATGAGTTGGTTGGATGACATCACCAACTCGATGGACATGAGTTTGAGTAAGCTCCAGTGTTGGTGATGGACAGGGAAGCCTGGAGTTCTGCCGTCAATTCGATCACAAAGAGTCAAACACGACTGAGCAACTAAACTGAACTGAAGTTGTGACTGAATTGCTGCAATCTCAGGGTAAAACTCGTGGATGATGAGTTGCTTCTTATGGGTGAGCAAAGAAAGTTGATTCGTGAGATGAAATTACTCCTGGTGTGGAATGCTATGAAGATTGTTGAAACGACCACACATGATTTAGAATATTACACAAATTTGGTTAAGCAGTAGCAGGGTTTGAAAGGACTGACTCTGATTTTGAAAGGTATTCTATTTGTGGAATTGCTATCAGAGAGCATGACATGCTATAGAGAAATGGTTGGTGAAAGGAACAAGTAGTGAGGTTAACCTCATTGTTGTCTTATTTTAAGAAATTACCAAATTCCCCTCAATTTTCAGCAAGCACCACATTGATCAGTCAGAAGGCAAATAGGTTCACCAGTACCATTTTGTAGAGTCCATGTGCATGTGAATGATCACTTTATATTCACATCACTTCTAAGTTTCTAAACCACCTCCACTATCTCAGAACAAAAAAAGTTCTAATGTAAAAATAAAATTTCACAAACACATGTCCTTCTTTGAAAATAGAATAAGCTACCTTATTTGAAAGAAATGGGTGTTTGAAAGCCAAATGTGTAGACAGTTGCATTTTTCCAAAATAAAATTTGCATGTGACTTTCCTTTTCTGAAAATGAATAAATAAAACATCTAATTTAGAGAAAAAGAAAAACAAACAAACATGAAGGCAAGACCCTCCTCCAGCAAAAAATTACAACTCATTGAAAACTCAAATGATGGCAAACATTTTTCAGCAATAAATTATTTTTAACTAAGGTACGTGCACTTTTTTAGACATGGTAATATTCCACACTTAAGAATGTACTGCTGCTACGTTGCTTCAGTCGTGTCCAACTCTGTGCGACCCCATAGACGGCAGCCCACCAGGCTCTGCTGTCCCTGGGATTCTCCAGGCAAGAACACTGGAGTGGGTTGCCATTTCCTTCTCCAATGCATGAAAGTGAAAAGTGAAAGTGAAATCGCTCAGTCGTGTCCAACTCCTAGCGACCCCATGGACTGCAGCCCACCAGGCTCCTCTGTCCATGGGATTTTCCAGGCAAGAGTACTGGAGTGGGGTGCCATTGCCTTCTCTGGAAGAATGTACAGTGCAGTGTAAATATAATTTTTATATACATAGGAAACAAAAAACTTCATATGACATTTTAATGTAATATCTAATTTACTGCAGTTGTCTGGAACCAAACCCACAATATCTCCAAGGTGTGCCTGTAAAAGCATCATATGCAACTTCGTAGTGGAGAAAAAGTTATATTTGGAGACAATAGACAGGTTAGACATATTTTTTGTCATAGGTGTATGAGTCTACCTGTTGATTTTCTGCATTTAGTATGAAAGTAAACTTCAAAGATATTAATATTATTCACCAGTAAACAAGCCACATACTACTCTTTAAAAAAGTTTTGTATGGAGCTATACCCTAGGCAAGAGGGATGTTATCACTAACTAAAGCCACACACTACTCTTTAAAAAAGTTGTGTGTGGAGCTATACCCTAGGCAAGAGGGATGTTATCACTAACTAACTAACATTGGTACTATCACTTATCACTAACATTTTTTAAGCTCTTTTGTGGATTATTTATTCCTTCAGCCTCAGTTACGTGGGAATGCTTTGTGGTTTGACTTTCTTTGGGCAAATGATGGAAATTTTATTCATCATTGTGAAGTATAGAATAATATAGAACTACACTCTTTTAGTAATACATGAAGGTAATATTTATAAAATAATTTTTTACATGATTTTGGTAGAAAAGTTAGAAATAGGGCCAGACTGATTTTTCATTAACAGTTATTTGCTGGGCAGTCTCAGAAGTCACTTAGCTTCCTTGATCCTTTTGTTTCTTCTTTTGCAAAATGAAATAATAAATGAAGAATAAAATTCATGTTTTAATTTTATAGAAGCAATACATATTATAGTAATATGAGTTATTAATTTGGCTTTTATTTTGTTTGGAAATCCAAGATTTTATGGTATATTTTGCTTTGGGGATATGATATGTAAGCAGAATAAATTCATGGTTATAAAAAATGATTTGACTTCTTCATTTAGAAGTCATGTATAAAAACTAGAAAAATGTACATATTTCCTGATATTCAGTCTTAGGGAATTGTAGTTCAAGCTGCAAAGTTTTGATTTTGCAGCTGTGTTTATTGAGATAACTTTGGACTAAATCTTGGGGAAAAAATATCTCTGCCAGGAAATCTACCACTAAAGATTTTAAGTTCCACTGAAACTGTTAGTATGGGGTTTCTCAAACCCTGAGATTACAGTGATAATGCAAAAGTTCTCATTACACCACATTTTATAAAATAAAAAAGTGACCAACAAATCTTGATAAATGTTAAAGAAAAAAATAGTTCCGTTCCAGTGTTTGAACATCTGCATTTCTTTTAATTCAAATGGCTATATTGGACACTTTCAGTGCAAGCTGAAGAGAGTTTTGGAGATTAGATTTAAGAAACGCTGCCAAGTAAGCTGACCGATAGCAGATTGTTAGCATTATCTTGCAGACAAGAGCACACTGCAACTGATTTCAACATTCCTTTCCTCCTTGTCCTATAAAATGTTGCTTTCTGAGATAACATATTTGGTATATGCACTTACTAGAGACTCTGAGGTTGGAAACAAGGATTTGGCATCAAAAGTGTAACAGGGTACTATGATGGTGATAAGAAGAAATTGCCAATTCCTGAGAAGAGTTGGGAGTTTGGGAGTTTTTAGTGCTATCAGAATCTTCGTGCTTTCATGGAAAGTTAACTAAGTAGTTTGTTGATACAAAAAAGTCAATACTATGCATTTCTGACTAGAACTTCTGTAAAAGATACAAAGAGACACATGACATTAAGAGGAAGAAGTTATGGGTTCTTCAAATCTTTGAGTCTGGACCACAAGCATCTCACAAGTGTCCCATATGACCTGAGGAGCAGAACGCCTTCTACTCAATATCTTAGCTGCTGGGCTCTTATTACCATAGTACCTTCAGTTCAGTCACTTCAGTTCAGTCGCTCAGTCGTGTCCGACTCTTTGTGACCCCATGAATCGAAGAGTGCCCTAGTACCTTCAGTCCTTCACAAATAACAACTGATACTGAATATCTCAAGATTATTAGGAATGGAAGCAAGCCAAGAATTAATGTGATAAAAATAAACTAATATTTCATTGTAGCAGGCAAAACAACAGATTTTGATACTAGTAACATATGCAAAATTATGTTAGCAATTTAAAACTATAATTTATTATGAAAATAAGAAATGTGTATTTGCTATTCATCCAAAAATAAAAATACATTAACAGATATCCTGTGATTCATTCACATTTTAAAAGGAAATGATCAGAAAATAAAATTTTTAAATAAATATGCTAGATTAAAATAAGTTCAAATCAGTATAAACATACAATTATTGTCATCCTGTTTATGAGGATATTCTGACCATCTATGGCAAGCAGATATTGTAAAGCAGGCATAGGCCTGAATTACAGAAGATAATAATATAACCCAAATAATTCAATGCTAGCACAGGCACTAAAAATACATGCATACTCGGTGAAGCACAAAAGTTTTGAGTAGTGAGTTGAATAAATCCCAGCCAATTTTTGTCTAATTTATTAATTAAAAAGTAAGTGCCATCTTTTCAGGCACCATAGCAAATGTATCACTTTCTTAGGCAGATTTTCTAAAAAGGACAACTTGTGCACCAAAGTGGTGAATAAATGAATACAAGAAGTCCATTAGCATTATAGAAATTTAAGTAAGTGGATATTACTCAATAACAAATACAGTTGTTTTTTTTCTTTGTTTGGTTTTTTATCATGTGTCTTTGAACAAAATAAGGGCAAGGGGACCTTCCAAACTTTTATGGGTTATAAAATGTGAGGGTCATAAAACAGCATTGCATAAACTTACTTGATAGAAGTGATAATAGCAGACATATTTGATTACCAAGAATTAAAGAGTAAAGTAAACTGTGAAAACTTGAGAACTAACTGAAGATCCCTCATATTGCTCTGCACTACAAAAGGAAGTCAAATTATTCTAAATGGTCACATCTTAGACCTCCCAGGATCACCTGACACATGAACCATCTCATCCATCTTCTAACTGATACTCTGACCCATCAGTGATGGTCAATGACTAGATTAATCTTATTTAAACTTTGATTCATCATACTTTTACACTTTTTATCTCTCTTTTTGCTTGACTGCACTGGGACTTCTTTGTGGCATATGTTTTTTTTTTTTTTGCTGCACGAACGGTGAGCTGGGGTTTCTCTCTAGTTGCTGCGCTCAGGCTTCTCATTGCAGTGACTTATTTTGTTGCAGAGCACAGACTCTAGGGCTCACAGGCTTCAGTCGTTGCAGCACACAGGCTCAGCAGCATGTGAGATCTTAGCTCTGGGGCCAGGGATTGAACCCTTTGGCAGGTGGATTCTTAACTGCTGGCCCACCAAGGACATCCCTATTCATCATATTTTTGCTGGTCCTTCTGTGCCATGGAGCACTCAACGACCCTTCATCTCTACAATTAAGGTCAGATGCCTTAGTCTGATGTTCACAGTCCTCTGTATTCTCACTATAAATAACTACTCTGCAGCTTTATCTTCTGTTGCAGTGGAACATGGAACCTCTATCTCAGCCATCCTAGGCTTCTTGTATTTTCTAAACATACATCAAGCTTTCCTGCTTTTAATGGCTCTACTGCCTGTGTTTGAAACACTTCTCCACCTTTTTTGTCTAACAATGTATTCATTTCAAGATGCATCCCACATGTCAGTGATCCCTTGAGTAGACATAAATTCAGATCTGTACCAAAGAGTGTGTTTTACATCTGTTGTTATGTAGGTTTATCAATAAGATCCCTTCAATTCTCAGAAATATTCCACTTTTGGTCATGTATCTGGTCATTTCAATGATTTAAACTACTTTGGTAGGAAGAGAATCTTCCATGACATCAAGCCTTAACCATAATAAGTTAAAACTGTGTAGAAGTGAGTGAAGGAGGCGAGGCTAGAGTGGAAGAAATAATGCAGGAGTACTGATTAGTATGAAGATTAATTTAAGTAAAGAAAGCCCACAGTCTGAAATAACTCTGGTATGACAGAGAAGAAGAATAAGTAAATTAGCAAATTAAAAAATAACAATGTATTCAAAGAATACAAATATGAAACCATGTATAGCTTAGAGTTATTACTTACTTGTGTTTATGGCACCATGCTTTCTTGTTAATATAATGTTGCATATAAATGACTTAAATTGAAAACTACTGTATTTTAAAATGTGTAACAAATACAGAAAGAGAACTACAAAAGAAACAGTAGAAGATAATGACTGGGAAGACAGCCTCCAAAAGTGGACTGCAGAAATCAGAGTCCTAGCCTTCTCCTCATGAGCGGTATCATCAAAACTGTGTCAACGATCTCCTACCCTCTTAGTGTCTCGGTTTCCTCACTGTGAAATGGAAATAATATATCAGTAACCAGCACATCAAGATAGTCATGAGATTTTAACATCACTATCCAAAACACATTTCATATGGTACTTGGAAATTGGTAAGCCCTGTATGAATGATTGCAAATAAGATAATTATATTTGAGTTGAAGGACAGAGTTGAATGTCAAAGGTACTAAAAGTGTTCTATTACTTCTTACTAATCTGATTGACAGTAGGGTACTGTATCAATAGTGCTGTTTTCGTATGATAAGGTTCATAATATGAAACAGTTGTATATTTAGCTAAAAGTTGGTCATACAAATTATGATTAAAAAGAGCCAAAATAAAATTTGTGATTGTTTCTAGCTAATTAATAGCTAATTTTTAAATGATAATCCATATTTTCAACCTGCCATTTTTCTTTAAAACTGTACATAAAGATTATCATTTACACATGCTTACTTCTACATTATATTAAAATAGTTGGAAGAATATTAATCAAATATGTGGTATATTTACTTTGTTTTGATATAAAATATAGGCTAAAAGCTCCATTTTGTACATTTAAAGATTCTAAATTTTTAAATTAAATTTAAAAATTTAATTTTTTTAGCTTTAAAATTTTTAAATATTTTAAATTTCTTTATCTATTGATTTAAAGATGTGACAGAGTTTGGGAGCACACTTAAGTGCCTTTTCAAAGTAATTGAAAATACTTAGTACGTATCTATCTGTAGATTCACATGCAAGATTATGACAAAAAAAATGCCATGTTACAGATGAATTAATTTTATTTCCATATCATCAAGACCTAAAAAGCAATGAGACTTGTAAAGGAATAAAATTTCAGGTGTTAAAAAACAACATCAGGATCGACAATAAGGAATTTCAAAATTATGAAGTAAAAAAGGATCTGTGTCTATTTTGGGCATATGTTTATCTTATAGGTTCACATTTACTTCTCTACTTCCTACTTGAAAAGTGGTGGTGACAGTTATTTCATCTATGGAACAGTATCATTACCTAGATTCTTTTGTATGTGGATTAAAGAAGTTGGTATGTGTAAAATTTCTCTCTCTCTCTTTTCTGGAAGTTTCCCTGTCTGCCAATAGTATATTATTTAAAACTAAGTTTACAAAGAATTCTGTGTGTGTGTTTTAAATAGTTTAATCTATTCCAGCCTTGCAATGTGGGTGATCTGGTGCCTAAGCAATTTTTAAGCGTAATATAGCTTGTGAATCCCTTAGGACCTTTATAGGAGGGGAAGCTATCATATTTAGTACAACATAGTCCTTAGTTTCTGGTTTCCTGATGGTATTAATATCAGATTTTGGGCTCTTTTCCAAATATAGTATGCTTTCCTAGCTTTTTCTTATAGAGCCTAAAGGAAATGAGAGAGATCCTTTTTACCTCCTGAAATGACTGAAGAAGCCTCTCTTGATCACTAAAAGCTGGAAATAGGCTGATTAAAAAAAACACTCTGGTGTGTGGGGGTGTTTACTAAGATTTGTTTTATGACTTAGTAATATCTCCCATCTCCAAATCAATCTAATGTGTTGTGATCCAGGGCATTTGTAGCTTGGATTCACTTCTTAAAGATAATACTAAGCTATAGGAGACTAGGCAGATGCTGCAATGGTATAAGTTTCATGTTGGCATCCTTTGAGACACAAGGCATCTCTGGCATACTTTTATTCCTTATTGACATTAACGGGGGTCCTTATCAATTCCCTGGTTACATACCCAGTCTGCAAGATCTCCAAATTTCGCTTTTAGAAGAAACTTCCACTTCCTCCTGCAGAAGAAGGGTGGAGCCAGGAAATTTTCGGTGCTCTTAGAGGGTGCTGGTCTGGTCCACTTATGCTTGGGGTAGTATGCAGCTAGTTCTGCTCTAGCAATCACACAGCACTGTTTCAGGAGATTATCCAATGAGACTTGACATCTTCCTGGACTCTGAAAATCATCTGCATGGGCATCTTCCATCTTGGATCTCCAGACTTTTAAGAGGCTTCTGTCATTTACCACCCTTTCCCATGGAATCAGCCTAAGGCAGGCAATAAGCTGGTAGAAAACTTCTATTCATATCTCTATTTTTTTTTTTTCCTCCAGCATGTTGTTGTCTCCAACATTTCCTGATCCCCTCTCCAGTTTAGACAATCTTATCTTTTCAGAGACTGTAGATCATTTTGCTATTGCCAAAACAATGCATGGAACAAATCACCTTTAATTCAGTTACGTAAAAATATGCTTGCATGACTCTTGGTTGGTGGAAGTTTGATTCATCAAGTCTGGGTTCAGTTGGGCTTGACTTCAAGTTGCAAATGGGATCTAGGTCTGTTCCACCTTGGGCCAGTGGCTACTCAAGTTATGCTCTCATAGTGAAAAAAACATAAATGAATGACCAGAAACACATCCACACAAACACATCTTAAGCTTCTGTTCACATTGTGTCACTAATATCCCATTGGCTAAAACAACTCACAAGGCTATCCTCAATTTCCAGAGGCTGCAAAATACACTATCCATCATGAGACTATTGCAATGTCTACAGGGAAGGGGAGAATCAGGACTAATAAATCAAATGATCAGAGATGTAAAGAAATGAAACTTCACTCAGACACCAGTAACCCTAATTCAATTAAAACATCATATTTTGTTTCTTTTTTCATCTTTTCCTTGGATCAAGAGAGACCAAAGTCTAGTTTGAATGGAGAGAACAATGGAGTTAGTGAAGCTTTCTTAAGGATAATGCCACTCAGCAAAAATATACAAATGTAACGATGGATTTCATCATACATATGAGTCTTCTCTGTCTTCTCCAGAACTCTCTCCTCTCTTCCTCTCCTAGATGAGTAATATTTGGAAATTAAAATTGTTTAATCTTCTTTCCCTCCCTCTGAAAAGGGTGGAGATCCTAAAGTTCTTACTTGACCTAAAGACCCTAGAAGAAGAAGCTGTTTTCAGGAAGGAGCAATGTAAGTCTCAGTCCATGCCAAGACTCTGGAAAGCAAGGCTTGATTTAGGCATTAAGTCCAAAGGGCAGAAGGAGAGAAAGAACTAGATTTGAAATGGGAAGTTTATATTGAGAAACAGGTAAGATTGAGTGAGCATTTAAATAGGTAAATCTGGAGATAATATATCCTAAGTGCCAAGAGATAGAGCGTATTTTAATGAATGCCTGCAGCTAAATCTGTTCATTGGGGAGGGTGATCTTGAAAGTTTTGAGTCTGCTTATGTACATGTGTTCTTTTCCTTGCAGGTTCCTTTGATTATAAATATAAGGGATAGGAGAATAAAAGTGGCAGGCTGGCTGGTTAACATTGCTTAATTTCATGTTTCATGGAAAGGAGGTACTCCTGAGGATTTTTGCCCCAATATTACTTCAAACCCAAGGTTTCAAAACAGATACTACAGCTAGGAATATAAAATATTTTTGTGCTTGAAGTAACTATTTTGTCATATATTTTAACAGGGCAGTTATTCAGGGGCATATATGATTGATGACATGAAATCTTAAGATATAGTTCATCCCTACAACTCACTTCTGCATCCTAAGCTTACAGAGACTTAAAGATCCAAAGATCCAATAAAGAAAGCTGAGCATTGAAGAACTGATGCTTTTGAACTGTGGTATTGGAGAAGATGCTTGAGAATTCCTTGGACTACAAGGAGATCAAATCAGTCAATCCTAAAGGAAATTAGTCCTGAATATTCACTGGAAGGACTGATACTGAAGCTGAAACTCCAATACTTTGGGCACCTGATGCAAAGAACTTGCTGCTACTGCTAAGTCGCTTCAGTCGTGTCCGACTCTGTGTGACCCCAGAGATGGCAGCCCACCCGTCCCTGGGATTCTCCAGGCAAGAACACTGGAGTGGGTTACCATTTCCTTCTCCAATGCATGAAAGTGAAAAGTGAAAGTGAAGTCGCGCAGTTGTGTCCAATTCTTAGCGACCCCATGGACTGCAGCCTACCAGGCTCCTCCGTCCATGGGATTTTCCAGGCAGGAGACTGGAGTGGGGTGCCATTGCAAAGAACTGACTCATTGGAAAAGACCCTGATGCTGGGAAAGATTGAGGGCAGGAGGAGAAGGGGATGACAGAGGATGACTTTGTTGGATGGCATCACCGACTTGATGGACAGGAGTTTGAGCAAGCTTTGGAGTTGGTGATAGATAGGGAGGCCTGGCATGCAGTCTACGGGGTCACAAAGAGTTGGACAGGACTGAGAAACTGAACTGAACTGAAAGATCCAAAACACTGATGAGACATCAACTCCGACAACATGACCATTTTTGCAGTGTTCCTCGGCATGCTTAAAAGTATCCTCAGTGAGTGTACTTGTCACTTTCTTTGCCTTCGGCTTCCTATTAGAAAGTACTTAATCTTCCATCTGTCTCCATTTCTTGCATATGTATGCACAATACAAAGTTCTTTTCTTTTTAAAAAGCCATCATCCTTTTGTCCCATCTTGATTTTTTCTTACCCTGCATGCATGTGTGCTCAGTCATGTCTGACTCTTTGCTACCCTATGGACTGTAGCCCACCAGGCTCCTCTGTCCATGGGATTTTCCAGGCAAGAATATTAGAGTGGATTGCCACTTCCTCCTCCAGGGGATCTTCCCAACTTAGGGACTGAACCCATGTCTCCTGAATTGGCAGATGGCTTCTTTACCACTGAGTCACATTAGCCCACGTACCCCCATTCTAACGAGGAGATATTATTATACTTAGCTATATTGATAGAAACAAATACATTATAATTAATCAGAAACTGAAGGTACATCTGTGAAACATTTTCAGTGCAATTGTATGCCAAGTTAGACTTCTTGAAAACCACTGAGAATCACTAAGGAATAACAACACAGAGATTTATTAAGAAAATAACCTAGTTCTAGCACCTGGCTAGAACTAGAATTAGAACTAGAATTAAGAGCAAATTCACTTAAGCAATATTAGTCAAAAGATCATTCTTCCATTTGTATAAGCTTGAACATTAAGGGTCCCCTGGAAGGAGCAATATTTTGTATTTGAGGAGGTAGGTAGCTGTAGACTTTCTAGGGTTACTTAAGTAGGATCCAAGGCATTCTGAGGGTTTAGAAACCGAAAGCATCACTTTGCTATGCCTACCCTGCTGAAAGATCAGCTGCCTTAATTCATTTTGGAATGAGGTTGGCCATGATTAAATAAATAAGAATATGCAAAGTGCTGAATTTTTAATGAAATAAAATACCTTACTCTTGCCTGGAAAATCCCATGGGCAGAGGAGCCTGGTAGGCTGCAGTCCATGGCATCGCGAAGAGTCAGACACGACTGAGCGACTTCATTTTCACTTTTCACTTTTCACTTTCGTGCATTGGAGAAGGAAATGGCAACCCATTCCAGTGTTTTTGCCTGGAGAATCCCAGGGACGGGGGAGCCTGAGCCATCTATGGGGTCGCACAGAGTCGGACACGACGGAAGCGACTTAGCAGCAGCAGCAGCAGCAAGATGATCTTATGCATATCTCTTGCCTCAAAGGAATGTCCTCCATATAACCAACATAAGAAAGATTATATTAGGTCTTGAAGTAATTTCCCATTCTTTCCTAACTTCCAGTTAGTAGGACATATGGCATTTTGGCATATGGTAGGGTAGACAAATGGTCAGTGTTTGTTCTGAGATGATCAAATGAACATTGAAGAGCTCAAGAGATAGAGGGACTCTGTTCCTGGCCTTTTTGGTGACAAAAGAACCAGGGCCTTTTTATCATATGAGAAAAATAGCTGGTGTGAGAGACCCAGAGATCAGTACAGAAAATCCTGATAATCAGGAATTTCCACTTGTGCCTTCCATTCCTGTCATGTAAAAACCATGACAGATCAATTGTATAAACATAAATCAATGGAGGTGATCAATACTTTTAAATGTCACATTTAGATAACACTCACAAGGAACTAACAGCTCAAATGAATGTTATGTTGTTTGGCAATTAGTCTTATGTGGTTTGGTTATCTGGCAGTTGGTGATGGACAGGGAGGCCTGGTGTGCTGCAATTCATGGGGTTGCAAAGAGTCGGACACGACTGAGCCACTGAACTGAACTGACTGAATGACTGTAGACAAAAAATATGTTTATCCTTTCCTCATCCTTGAGAATTCCAGACTTCTCTGTCCTTGGGGACCACTGGACTTCTTATCAACCTACCTAGGAATTGACTCACTTGTCCATTACCAACCCCTGGAGTCCACCCAAACCCATGTCCATTGAGTCAGTGATGCCATTCAACCATCTCATCTTCTGTTGTCCCCTTCTCCTCCTGCCCTCAATCTTTCCCAGCATCAGGGTCTTTTCAAATGAGTCAGCTCTTTGCATCAGGTGGCCAAAGTACTGGAGTTTCAGCTTCAGCATCAGTCCTTCCAATGAACACCCAGGACTGATCTCCTTTAGAATGGACTGGTTGGATCTCCTTGCAGTCCAAGGGACTCTCAAGAGTCTTCTCCAACACCACAGGTCAAAAGCATCAATTCTTCAATGTGCAGCTTTCTCACAGTCCAACTGTCACATCCATACATGACTACTGGGAAAAACGTAGCCTTGACTAGACGGAACTTTGTTGGCAAAGTAATGTCTCCGCTTTTTAATATGCTGTTTAGGTTGGTCATAACTTCCCTTCCAAGGAGTAAGCATCTTTTAATTTCATGGCTGCAATCACCATCTGCAGTGATTTTGGAGCCCAGAAAAATAAAGTCTGCCACTGATTCCACTGTTTCCCCATCTATTTGCCATGAAGTGATTGGACCGGATGCCATGATCTTAGTTTTCTGAATGTTGAGCTTTAAGCCATCTTTTCACTCTCCTCTTTCACTTTCACCAAGAGGCTCTTTAGTTCTTCTTCACTGTCTGCCATAAGGGCGGTGTCATCTGCATATCTGAGGTTATTGATATTTCTCCCGGCAATCTTGATTCTAGCTTGTGCTTCCTCCAGCCCAGCATTTCTCATGATATACTCTGCATATAATTTATATAAGCCTGGTGACAATATATAGCTTTGACATAGTCCTTTTCTTATTTGGAACAGTCTGTTGTTCCATGTCCAGTAATCATAGTCATTTTGAATATGGGATTTTTGTGGGTTTAGTTTTATAAACTTTACATCTTTTAATAGGACAAAGGAATATTTGTGGCAATTTTAACACCAGGAATTACTATAAGTAATGGCCCAAATCATTAGAGATTAATCTCTCATAAAGAATTATTAAAACCTGCTTAGAAAAATAACAAATTCTTAGATGCTTGTATGAAAAATGAAACTGTATTGATCCTACCAATTTTAAAATTATAGGAATTACATAAATACTCCAATCTAAGCCAGTTCATCATAATACCAGTTTATTAAATAAATTACTTCCTCAAGTGAAAATTAAAAGCAAACATCAGGTAAATCTAGCAAAGTCAGCATCATGACTGAAAAAACATCCCTCATTTATGCGCTATCATCCCTGAAAATCAAAAAAATTGGCATCGATCCATGGGCAAAAGTGTGTTTATGGCTCTGTGGTATTCAGCTACACACACCAAAGGACCTAGGAGGAGTCTGGCCCACCTGTGTATTGGGTATTAGGCATAAACACTTTGATCCCATCTGTGCAAACTGGCTCCAGCCCCTCTCTGCCATGGTCCAAGAGCCCTTGGAAAGCATTATCTTAGACAAACACCCACAATTTATAGAACCTTTTTTAAAGGCTAGGTTTCAAGTGTAGAAGTTCCACACAACACTGAAGCCAAAAAGTTTGAGTTTGGACATAACGGAGAGGCTACAAGGAAGAGTTTGACTTCACCTGCCTGCATCATCCTTCCCTCAAAGCTGCAGAGCTTAATGCCAAGACAGATCTTTCTAGGTGAGTGAGAGCTTGTGAATGAGCCCCCAGCTACCCAGCTGTGCACAAATGTCTCCTTTCTCTCTCACCTAATCCAGATTACCGAGTCATGAGGTGGATGACTGGATGCAGAAAGAAGCTGGGAGAGTGGAAGGTAGAATCTCGAAGGGCATTAAAAAGACTCAGATCCTACTAATTGTGTGGTGGACTATAGCAAGAAGCCAGACCACAAATCACTGGGGATTCCCCACCATGGATGCCCCCAGTTGGCCAACAGACACCCACAGCACTCTGTGCCTCACTCACACACCCTTTCGTAAGCCAAAATTTCATATGCATTCCCAGTGATGATGGTTAGAGCAAGCTTTCATAGATGGTTAGTGAGCATGTGGAGAAAGCCAGCTAGAATCTGCAAGCCAGGAAGAAACCACAAACTTGAGTTTTGCACCCAGGATCAAAAGTCTTCCCTGATTGAATTTCACCATTTAGAGAACACCAAGCCTTTTTAAGCTCTTCAAATAATGTGCAGAGGAAGTGACACCCTCAAACTCATTTGAGGAGGCCAGCATTACCCTGATACCAAAGCTATTTAAGGACAATACAAGAATCATAGGCCAATATTTCTGTTGAACACAGGTGAAAAAATTCTCAACGAAATTTTTGAAAACTAAATTCAAGAGCACATTGAGAGGATCATTCACAGCAATCAAAGGGAAGTGAATTTATTCCAGGGATGCAAGGATGGTTCAACATACATACATCAATAAATGTGATAAACCATATTTGTAGAGTGAAAGAAATCATATGACCTGCATTTCTCTAATAATGAGCAATGTTGAGCATCCTCTTACTTGCTTATTAATCATCTGTATGTCTTCTTTGGAAAAATGTTTGTTTAGGTCTTCTGCTCACTTTTTGATTGGGTTGTTTGTTTTTTTGATACTGAGTTTCGTGAGCTGCTTGTATATTTTGGAGATTAGTCCTCTGTCAGTTGTTTCACTTGCTATCATTTTCTCCCATTTGGAGAGTTGCCTTTTCACCTTATTTATAGTTTTCTTTGCTGTGCAAAAGACTTAAGTTTAATTAGGCTCCATTTATTTATTTTTTACTTTTATTTCCATTACTCTAGGAGGTGGGTGATTTAGGATCTTACTGAGATTTATGTCATAGAGTGTTCTACCTGTGTTTTCCTCTAAGATTTTTATAGTTTCTGGTCTTACATTTAGGTCTTTAATTCATTTTAACTTTATCTTTGTATATGGTAGAGAAGCTGAAGTTGAACAGTTCTATGAAGACCTATAAGACGTTTTAGAACTAACACCAAAAAAAGATGTCCTTTTCATTATAGGGGACTGGAATGCAAAAGTAGGAAGTCAAGAAACACCTGGAGTAACAGGCAAATTTGGCCTTGAATATGGAATGAAGCAGGACAAAGACTAATAGAGTTTTGCCAAGAAAATGCACTGGTCATAACAAACACCCTCTTCCAACAACACAAGAGAAGACTCTACACATGGACATCACCAGATGGTCAACACTGAAACCAGATTGATTATATTCTTTGCAGCCAAAGATGGAGAAGCTCTATACAGTCAGCAAAAACAAGGCCAGGAGCTGACTGTGGCTCAGATCATGAAATCCTTATTGCCAAATTCAGACTTAAATTGAAGAAAGTAGGGAAAACCACTAGACCATTCAGATATGACCTAAATCAAATCCCTTATGATTATACAGTGGAAGTGAGAAATAGATTTAAGGGCCCAGATCTGATAGATAGAGTGCCTGATGA
Organism: Bos mutus; assembly: GCF_027580195.1. Taxonomy (NCBI): domain Eukaryota; kingdom Metazoa; phylum Chordata; class Mammalia; order Artiodactyla; family Bovidae; genus Bos; species Bos mutus. The sequence continues at coordinate 128,370,038 of NC_091618.1, forward strand.
ACTATGGAATGAGGTTCGTGACATTGTACAGGAGACAGGGATCAAGACCATCCCCATGGAAAAGAAATGCAAAAAGCAAAATGGCTGTCTGGGAGGCCTTACAAATAGCTGTGAAAGAATAGAAGCAAAAAGCAAAGGAGAAAAGGAAAGATATAAGCATCTGAATGCAGAGTTCCAAAGAATAGCAAGAAGAGATAAGAAAGCCTTCTTCAGCGATCAATGCAAAGAAATAGAGGAAAACAACAGAATGGGAAAGACTAGAGATGTCTTCAGGAAAATTAGAGATACCAAGGAACATTTCAAGCAAAGATGGGCTCGATAAAGGACAGAAATGGTATGGACCTAACAGAAGCAGAAGATATTAAGAAGAGATGGCAAGAATACACAGAAGAACTGTACAAAAAAGACCTTCATGACCCAGATAATCATGATGGTGTGATCACTGACCTAGAGCCAGACATCCTGGAATGTGAAGTCAAGTGGGCCTTAGAAAGCATCACTACGAACAAAGCTAGTGGAGGTGATGGAATTCCAGTTGAGCTATTTCAAATCCTGAAAGATGATGCTGTGAAAGTGCTGCACTCAATATGCCAGCACATTTGGAAAACTCAACAGTGGCCACAGGACTGGAAAAGGTCAGTTTTCATTCCAATCCCAAAGAAAGGCAATGCCAAAGAATGCTCAAACTACCGCACAATTGCACTCATCTCACACGCTAGTAAAGTAATGCTCAAAATTCTGCAAGCCAGGCTTCAGCAATATGTGAACCGTGAACTTCCTGATGTTCAAGCTGGTTGTAGAAAAGGCAGAGGAACCAGAGATCAAATTGCCAACATCTGCTGGATGATTGAAAAAGCAAGAGAGTTCCAGAAAAACATCTATTTCTGCTTTATTGACTATGCCAAAGCCTTTGACTGTGTGGATCACAATAAACTGTGGAAAATTCTGAAAGAGATGGGAATATCAGACCACCTGACCTGCCTCTTGAGAAACCTGTATGCAGGTCAGGAAGCAACAGTTAGAACTTGACATGGAACAACAGACTGGTTCCAAATAAGAAAAGGAGTACGTCAAGGCTGTATATTGTCACTGTGCTTATTTAACTTATATGCAGAGTACATCATGAGAAATGCTGGACTGGAAGAAGCACAGGCTGGAATCAAGATTGCCGGGAGAAATATCAATAACCTCAGATATGCAGATGACACCACCCTTATGGCAGAAGTGAAGAGGAACTCAAAAGCCTCTTGATGAAAGTGAAAGTGGAGAGTGAAAAAGTTGGCTTAAAGCTCAACATTCAGAAAACGAAGGTCATGGCATCTGGTCCCATCACTTCATGGGAAATAGATGGGAAACACTGGAAACAATGTCAGACTTTATTTTCGTGGGCTCCAAAATCACTGCAGATGGTGACTGCAGCCATGAAATTAAAAGACGCTTACTCCTTGGAAGGAAAGTTATGACCAACCTAGACAGCATATTCAAAAGCAGAGACATTACTTTGCCAACAAAGGTCCGTTTAGTTAAGGCTATGGTTTTTCCTGTGGTCATGTATGGCTGTGAGAGTTGGACTGTGAAGAAGGCTGAGTGCCAAGAATTGATGCTTTGAACTGTGGTGTTGGAGAAGACTCTTGAGAGTCCCTTGGACTGCAAGAAGATCCAACCAGTCCATTCTGAAGGAGATCAGGCCTGGGATTTCTTTGGAAGGAATGATGCTAAAGTTGAAACTCCAGTACTTTGGCCACCTCATGCGAAGAGTTGACTCATTGGAAAAGACTCTGATGCTGGGAGGAATTGGGGGCAAGAGGAGAAGGGGACAACAGAGGATGAGATGGCTGGATGGCATCACTGACTCGATCGACATGAGTCTAAGTGAACTCCGGGAGTTGATGATGGACAGGGAGGCCTGGCGTGCTGGGATTCATGGGGTCGCAAAGAGTCGGACACGACTGAGCGACTGAACTGAACTGAACTAATGGTGTTAGAAAGTGTTCTAATTTCATTTTTTTACATGTAGCTGTACAGTTATCCCAGCATCACTTATTGAAGAGACTATCTTTTCTGCATTGTATACTCTTTCATTCTTTGTAAAAGATAAGGTGCTCATAGGTGTGTGGGTGGGATGGGGTGAGAGATAGGTGTGAGTGTCTACAGGGTGGGGACATATGTATACCTATGGTTGATTCATATTGATGTATGGCAGAAACCAAAAATATTGTAAAACAATTATCTCTCAATTCAAAATAAATAAATTAAAAGCAAATAGACAAAAACTCATATGGTCATCTCAATAGGTGCTGAAAAAGGCTATTGATGAAATAGAGCAGACTTTCATGATAATTTGGTGTGATTTGGAGGAGAAAATGGCAACCCACTCCAGTACTCTTGCCTGGAGAATCCCATAGATGGATGTGAGTGCCCCTAGCTGGCAAGGAAATTCTTCGTGGGTTTAGTTTTATAAACTTTACATCTTTTAATAGGACAAAGGAATATTTGTGGCAATTTTAACACCAGGAATTACTATAAGTAATGGCCCAAATCATTAGAGATTAATCTCTCATAAAGAATTATTAAAACCTGCTTAGAAAAATAACAAATTCTTAGATGCTTGTATGAAAAATGAAACTGTATTGATCCTACCAATTTTAAAATTATAGGAATTACATAAATACTCCAATCTAAGCCAGTTCATCATAATACCAGTTTATTAAATAAATTACTTCCTCAAGTGAAAATTAAAAGCAAACATCAGGTAAATCTAGCAAAGTCAGCATCATGACTGAAAAAAACATCCCTCATTTATGCGCTATCATCCCCTGAAAATCAAAAAAATTGGCATCGATCCATGGGCAAAAGTGTGTTTATGGCTCTGTGGTATTCAGCTACACACACCAAAGGACCTAGGAGGAGTCTGGCCCACCTGTGTATTGGGTATTAGGCATAAACACTTTGATCCCATCTGTGCAAACTGGCTCCAGCCCCTCTCTGCCATGGTCCAAGAGCCCTTGGAAAGCATTATCTTAGACAAACACCCACAATTTATAGAACCTTTTTTAAAGGCTAGGTTTCAAGTGTAGAAGTTCCACACAACACTGAAGCCAAAAAGTTTGAGTTTGGACATAACGGAGAGGCTACAAGGAAGAGTTTGACTTCACCTGCCTGCATCATCCTTCCCTCAAAGCTGCAGAGCTTAATGCCAAGACAGATCTTTCTAGGTGAGTGAGAGCTTGTGAATGAGCCCCCGGCTACCCCAGCTGTGCACAAATGTCTCCTTTCTCTCTCACCTAATCCAGATTACCGAGTCATGAGGTGGATGACTGGATGCAGAAAGAAGCTGGGAGAGTGGAAGGTAGAATCTCGAAGGGCATTAAAAAGACTCAGATCCTACTAATTGTGTGGTGGACTATAGCAAGAAGCCAGACCACAAATCACTGGGGATTCCCCACCATGGATGCCCCCAGTTGGCCAACAGACACCCACAGCACTCTGTGCCTCACTCACATACCCTTTCGTAAGCCAAAATTTCATATGCATTCCCAGTGATGATGGTTAGAGCAAGCTTTCATAGATGGTTAGTGAGCATGTGGAGAAAGCCAGCTAGAATCTGCAAGCCAGGAAGAAACCACAAACTTGAGTTTTGCACCCAGGATCAAAAGTCTTCCCTGATTGAATTTCACCATTTAGAGAACACCAAGCCTTTTTAAGCTCTTCAAATAATGTGCAGAGGAAGTGACACCCTCAAACTCATTTGAGGAGGCCAGCATTACCCTGATACCAAAGCTATTTAAGGACAATACAAGAATCATAGGCCAATATTTCTGTTGAACACAGGTGAAAAAATTCTCAACGAAATTTTTGAAAACTAAATTCAAGAGCACATTGAGAGGATCATTCACAGCAATCAAAGGGAAGTGAATTTATTCCAGGGATGCAAGGATGGTTCAACATACATACATCAATAAATGTGATAAACCATATTTGTAGAGTGAAAGAAATCATATGACCTGCATTTCTCTAATAATGAGCAATGTTGAGCATCCTCTTACTTGCTTATTAATCATCTGTATGTCTTCTTTGGAAAAATGTTTGTTTAGGTCTTCTGCTCACTTTTTGATTGGGTTGTTTGTTTTTTTTTGATACTGAGTTTCGTGAGCTGCTTGTATATTTTGGAGATTAGTCCTCTGTCAGTTGTTTCACTTGCTATCATTTTCTCCCATTTGGAGAGTTGCCTTTTCACCTTATTTATAGTTTTCTTTGCTGTGCAAAAGACTTAAGTTTAATTAGGCTCCATTTATTTATTTTTTACTTTTATTTCCATTACTCTAGGAGGTGGGTGATTTAGGATCTTACTGAGATTTATGTCATAGAGTGTTCTACCTGTGTTTTCCTCTAAGATTTTTATAGTTTCTGGTCTTACATTTAGGTCTTTAATTCATTTTAACTTTATCTTTGTATATGGTAGAGAAGCTGAAGTTGAACAGTTCTATGAAGACCTATAAGACGTTTTAGAACTAACACCAAAAAAAGATGTCCTTTTCATTATAGGGGACTGGAATGCAAAAGTAGGAAGTCAAGAAACACCTGGAGTAACAGGCAAATTTGGCCTTGGAATATGGAATGAAGCAGGACAAAGACTAATAGAGTTTTGCCAAGAAAATGCACTGGTCATAACAAACACCCTCTTCCAACAACACAAGAGAAGACTCTACACATGGACATCACCAGATGGTCAACACTGAAACCAGATTGATTATATTCTTTGCAGCCAAAGATGGAGAAGCTCTATACAGTCAGCAAAAACAAGGCCAGGAGCTGACTGTGGCTCAGATCATGAAATCCTTATTGCCAAATTCAGACTTAAATTGAAGAAAGTAGGGAAAACCACTAGACCATTCAGATATGACCTAAATCAAATCCCTTATGATTATACAGTGGAAGTGAGAAATAGATTTAAGGGCCCAGATCTGATAGATAGAGTGCCTGATGAACTATGGAATGAGGTTCGTGACATTGTACAGGAGACAGGGATCAAGACCATCCCCATGGAAAAGAAATGCAAAAAAGCAAAATGGCTGTCTGGGGAGGCCTTACAAATAGCTGTGAAAGAATAGAAGCAAAAAGCAAAGGAGAAAAGGAAAGATATAAGCATCTGAATGCAGAGTTCCAAAGAATAGCAAGAAGAGATAAGAAAGCCTTCTTCAGCGATCAATGCAAAGAAATAGAGGAAAACAACAGAATGGGAAAGACTAGAGATGTCTTCAGGAAAATTAGAGATACCAAGGGAACATTTCAAGCAAAGATGGGCTCGATAAAGGACAGAAATGGTATGGACCTAACAGAAGCAGAAGATATTAAGAAGAGATGGCAAGAATACACAGAAGAACTGTACAAAAAAGACCTTCATGACCCAGATAATCATGATGGTGTGATCACTGACCTAGAGCCAGACATCCTGGAATGTGAAGTCAAGTGGGCCTTAGAAAGCATCACTACGAACAAAGCTAGTGGAGGTGATGGAATTCCAGTTGAGCTATTTCAAATCCTGAAAGATGATGCTGTGAAAGTGCTGCACTCAATATGCCAGCACATTTGGAAAACTCAGCAGTGGCCACAGGACTGGAAAAGGTCAGTTTTCATTCCAATCCCAAAGAAAGGCAATGCCAAAGAATGCTCAAACTACCGCACAATTGCACTCATCTCACACGCTAGTAAAGTAATGCTCAAAATTCTGCAAGCCAGGCTTCAGCAATATGTGAACCGTGAACTTCCTGATGTTCAAGCTGGTTGTAGAAAAGGCAGAGGAACCAGAGATCAAATTGCCAACATCTGCTGGATGATTGAAAAAGCAAGAGAGTTCCAGAAAAACATCTATTTCTGCTTTATTGACTATGCCAAAGCCTTTGACTGTGTGGATCACAATAAACTGTGGAAAATTCTGAAAGAGATGGGAATATCAGACCACCTGACCTGCCTCTTGAGAAACCTGTATGCAGGTCAGGAAGCAACAGTTAGAACTTGACATGGAACAACAGACTGGTTCCAAATAAGAAAAGGAGTACGTCAAGGCTGTATATTGTCACTGTGCTTATTTAACTTATATGCAGAGTACATCATGAGAAATGCTGGACTGGAAGAAGCACAGGCTGGAATCAAGATTGCCGGGAGAAATATCAATAACCTCAGATATGCAGATGACACCACCCTTATGGCAGAAGTGAAGAGGAACTCAAAAGCCTCTTGATGAAAGTGAAAGTGGAGAGTGAAAAAGTTGGCTTAAAGCTCAACATTCAGAAAACGAAGGTCATGGCATCTGGTCCCATCACTTCATGGGAAATAGATGGGGAAACACTGGAAACAATGTCAGACTTTATTTTCGTGGGCTCCAAAATCACTGCAGATGGTGACTGCAGCCATGAAATTAAAAGACGCTTACTCCTTGGAAGGAAAGTTATGACCAACCTAGACAGCATATTCAAAAGCAGAGACATTACTTTGCCAACAAAGGTCCGTTTAGTTAAGGCTATGGTTTTTCCTGTGGTCATGTATGGCTGTGAGAGTTGGACTGTGAAGAAGGCTGAGTGCCGAAGAATTGATGCTTTTGAACTGTGGTGTTGGAGAAGACTCTTGAGAGTCCCTTGGACTGCAAGAAGATCCAACCAGTCCATTCTGAAGGAGATCAGGCCTGGGATTTCTTTGGAAGGAATGATGCTAAAGTTGAAACTCCAGTACTTTGGCCACCTCATGCGAAGAGTTGACTCATTGGAAAAGACTCTGATGCTGGGAGGAATTGGGGGCAAGAGGAGAAGGGGACAACAGAGGATGAGATGGCTGGATGGCATCACTGACTCGATCGACATGAGTCTAAGTGAACTCCGGGAGTTGGTGATGGACAGGGAGGCCTGGCGTGCTGGGATTCATGGGGTCGCAAAGAGTCGGACACGACTGAGCGACTGAACTGAACTGAACTAATGGTGTTAGAAAGTGTTCTAATTTCATTTTTTTACATGTAGCTGTACAGTTATCCCAGCATCACTTATTGAAGAGACTATCTTTTCTGCATTGTATACTCTTTCATTCTTTGTAAAAGATAAGGTGCTCATAGGTGTGTGGGTGGGATGGGGTGAGAGATAGGTGTGAGTGTCTACAGGGTGGGGACATATGTATACCTATGGTTGATTCATATTGATGTATGGCAGAAACCAAAAAATATTGTAAAACAATTATCTCTCAATTCAAAATAAATAAATTAAAAGCAAATAGACAAAAACTCATATGGTCATCTCAATAGGTGCTGAAAAAGGCTATTGATGAAATAGAGCAGACTTTCATGATAATTTGGTGTGATTTGGAGGAGAAAATGGCAACCCACTCCAGTACTCTTGCCTGGAGAATCCCATAGATGGATGTGAGTGCCCCCTAGCTGGCAAGGAAATTCTTCAGGAGAGATTATCTATACATTTTAGAACACTTATTTTCTAATTTGTCAGAATTAGAACTTATACTCAGTTTTAACAAGGAGACTACTGCATGCTGGTTGCTAGCACAAAAAGAATTTGCTTGAGTCAATTATTTATTATGCTCATAAGTTCAGTTCAGTTCAGTCGCTCAGTCATGTCCGACTCTTTGCGACCCCATGAATCGCAGCACACCAGGCCTCCCTGTCCATCACCAACTCCCGGAGTTCACCCAGACTCACGTCCATCGAGTCAGTGATGCAATCCAGCCATCTCATCCTCTGTCCCCTTCTCCTCCTGCCCCCAATCCCTCCCAGCATCAGAGTCTTTTCCAATGAGTCAACTCTTCGCATGAGGTGGCCAAAGTACTGGAGTTTCAGTACTGTTTCCCCATCTATTTGCCATGAAGTGATGGGACTAGATGCCATGATCTTAGTTTTCTGAATGTTGAGCTTTAAGCCAGCTTTTTCACTCTCCTCTTTCACTTTTATCAAGAGGCTCTTTAGTTCTTCTTCACTTTATGCCATAAGGGTGGTGTCATCTGCATATCTGAGGTTATTGACATTTCTCCTGACAATCTTGATTCCAGGTTGTGCTTCTTCCAGCCCAGCATTTCTCATGATGTGCTGTGCATCAAAGTTAAATAAGCGGGGTGACAACATACAGCCTTGAAGTACTCCTTTCCTGATTTGGAACCAGTCTGTTTTCCATGTCCAGTTCTAACTGACCTTTTCCAGTCCTGTGGCCACTGCTGAGTTTTCCAAATTTGTTGGCATTAGGTATGCAAAAATAAAAAAATTTATATATTTTTGTAACTAAAGATATTTGACAGTCAGTTATTTTTAAATATGGTTTGTGAAAATAATAATGATTTGGGCATGTTTTAAAAGCAGAGACTATATATGCCAAGTAGTATTTTCATATCAGAGGAATAGTACCAAAAAAAGAGAAATATATCTTTTATTAAAATGCTTTCTTGATGGCCTCAACACATAGAAGTTACATGGAATAAAATCTTAAAAATACTACTTTTGTTATTTGGTGTGAATGAAAAGCAAATTATCAATTTAACTGTGAAATTTAATCATTTAGCCAACTAAGACGATGTGTTTATTTGTGAAATTTGGACAGTTATCTAAATCAAAATGTAGATAAACAGCTGCTTTATCAGTTGAGGCTTTGCTGTTTTCTATTCTTATGACTTGATAAACTTCTAAATATTTCAAGAGAAATTGAAAATTCTCCAAACAAGACTAAGTTTAATTTTAACAAATATATTTTAATCAAAATGATCTTATTCTAAGGAATTTCTCCTCTAATAATATGTATCAGGACCTAAAACTTGAACAATTATGGAATCAATTGAAGAGATTTCAGAGTCAATATTTTTTAAAGTTCAAGAAGTAAGTTAGTGCAGTGACAATATTGAAAATATTAAAAGTTGCTTAATATACTGTCAAATATTCTGAATTTTTTCAGTACCTTGGAAAATATAATCATAGCACTTCAAAGGATTTATGTGTACATACTTTGAAGATCACAGGATTCTGTGAACAAACTGTCAACTTTATTTTGTTAAAAAAATTCCCAGAATAATTCAATATTTCCTTAGGTTTAGAGGATAAGGGGAGAAAGCAGTCATTCAACCCAAAGTAGTTTTCTTTTGCTTTACACAAATTGCTTAGTTTTGTTGTGTTTCATTTACTAGGAGTCATGTTCCAAAGTTTATAGATTTCTTTGTTGATCATATCACAGTTTGCTTTACAAAAAGGCACATTAAAATGACACTAGATGTAAGTCACAGAAATTGGTTTTGTTTAGTCAGCTAAATTTGAGTTTATACTAAAAATACAAGGAGGAGCAAAGGAGAGCAGAAAACAATTGCACAGCCACTAGTATTGATAAACTCCTTAACAGACTGATCAAGAAATAAAAAGAGAGAAAATACAAATTATCTAACAAGAAAGGAAAGAGGGAGCATTATTACTGACCCCACAGACACTGCAAAGGACAATAATAGTGTAAACAATGCATGCAAATCCAGCTACTTAAATGAAACACACCAGTTCTATGAAGACATGAGCTAATAGATAATCTGAACAATTCACACGTATGATAAATTGAATTTTTACTTAAAAATTTTCCCCTCAAGAAACTTTGAAAGTGAAAGTGAAAGTCGTTTAGTCGTGTGCTTTGCGACCCCATGGACTATACAGTCCATGGAATTCTCCAGGTCAGAATACTGGAGCCTTTCCCTTCTCCATGGGATCTTCCCAACCCAGGGATCGAACTCAGGTCTCCCACATTGTAGGTGGATTCTTTACCAGCTGAGCCACAAAGGAAGCCCTGAAGCAGAAATTCAAATTAAGTTTTCCAGTTTGACTATCCAAATAAAGTGAAGTTGCTCAGTCATGTAGGACTCTTTGGGATCCCATTGACTGTAGCCTACCAGGCTCCTCTGTCCATGGCATTTTCCAGGCAAGGGTACTGGAGTGCATTGCCATTTCCATCTCCAAGGGATCTTCCTGAACCAGGGATCGAACTCAGGTATTCCTCATTGCCAGGGAGATGCTTTACCCTCTGAGCCACCAGGGAAGCCCCAAAAAACTTTCAGTTCAGTTCAGTTCAGTCGCTCAGTCGTGTCTGACTCTTTGCGACTCCATGAATCGCAGCACGCCAGGCCTCCCTGTCCATCACCAACTCCCGGAGTTCACTTAGACTCACGTCCATCAAGTCAGTGATGCCATCCAGCCATCTCATCCTCTGTCGTCCCCTTCTCCTCTTGCCCCCAATCCCTCCCAGCATCAGAGTCTTTTCCAATGAGTCAACTCTTTGCATGAGGTGGCCAAAGTATTGGAGTTTCAGCTTTAGCATCAGTCCTTCCAAAGAAATCCCAGGGCTGATCTCCTTCAGAAGGGACTGGTTGGATCTCCTTGCAGGCCAAGGGACTCTCAAGAGTCTTCTCCAACACCACAGTTCAAAAGCATCAATTCTTTGGCGCTCAGCTTTCTTCACAGTCCAACTGTCACATTCATACATGACCACAGGAAAAACCATAGCCTTGACTAGACGAACCTTTGTTGGCAAAGTAATGTCTCTGCTTTTCAATATGCTATCTAGGTTGGAAACTTTAGGCCTAGATAATTTCATGGGCTCATCTAACAAACAGAGAAGGAAATGGCAACCCACTCCAGTATTCTTGCTTAGAGAATCCTGCGGACACAGGAGCCTGGTGGGCTGCCGTCTATGGGATTGCACAGAGTTGACATGACTGAAGCAACTCAGCAGCAGCAGCAGCAGCAGCATCTAACAAAGGTTTAAGGAATCACACCAATTCTACAAAATCCCTTCCAGATAATAGAGAAAGATGGAATACTTCCGAAATCATTTTTGTTATTCAGTCATTAAGTCAAGTCCTACTCTTTGTGATTCCATGGACTGCAGCACACTAGGCTTCCCTGTCCTTCACTATCTCCCAGAGTTTGCTCAAACTCATGTCCATTGAATTAGTGATGCCATCCAACCAACTCATCCTCTGTCCTCTCTTCTCTTGCCCTTAGTCTTTCTCAGCATCAGGTCTTTTCCAATAAGTTGGCTCTTTGCATCAAATGACCAAAGTATTTGAGTTTCAGCTTCAGCATCAGTACTCCCAATGAATATTCAGGGTTAATTTCCTTTAGGATTGACTGGTTTGATCTCCTTGCTGTCCAACAGACTCTCAAGAATCTTTTCTAGCACCACAGTTCAAAAGCATCAATGCCTTAGCTCTCAACCTTCTTTATGGACCAACTCTCATATCTATACATGATTACTGGAAAAACCATAGCTTTGACTCCACAGACTTTTGTCAGCAAAATGATGTCTCTGCTTTATAGTATGCTGTCTAGGATAGCAAGGAGACCAAATCAGTCACTCCTAAAGGAAATCAACTCTAAATATTCTAAAATTGTAAGGACTGACTTTGAAGCTGTAGCTCCAGTGTTTCGGCCACCTGGAGGAAAGAGCCAACTCATTGGGAAAATGCCCTGATGCTGGGAAAGACTGAGGGCAGGAGAGACATTAGCAACAGAGGATGAGATAGTTGAATGGCATTACTGATTCAATGAACATGAGTTTGAACAAAGTCTGGGAGATAGTGAAGGACAGGGAAGCCTGGCATGCTACAGTTCATGGGGTCACAAAGAGTTGGATGTGACTGAGTGACTGAACAACAAGAATAAAAGCTTTGTCATAGTTTTTTCTTCCAAGGAGCTAGTGCCTTTTAATTTAATGGCTGTGAATTTCATCATTCACAGTGATTTTGAAGCCCGAGAAAATAAAATCTATCACTGTTTCCACTTTTTCTCTATTTTCCATGAAGTGATGGGACTAAGTGTCCGTTATTTTTTTCAATGTTGAGTTTTAAGCCCATTTTAGGGAATTGCAATATCCTGAAACTCAAATAGGACAAAAGACATCATTGGAAAGAAAACTATAGACAGATGCTTTTGAAAAAGAGTGTTTTCTTTCCTCCAAGATTAGAGTAAAATTTAAGACTAACATACTGTGATTTAAAAGTTTATATTTTATCTAAATTTAAATATCTTTATAGATTTGTTTAAACAAAGGACAGCAATTAATAACCTTTTAAACTTTTAAGAGTTGTTCTGTCATTTTGTTTATTTTGGCATATGACACTAGAGTTTTCCACTCATAGAAGACTAACCAAGTAAAGTCAGACACTTTATTTATTGAAACTAAGTTTTGGCATTGTTATCCAAAATATTAATTTCTGTGTTCTAAAGCTCTGAAAACTTTTAGTTATAGAGTGGAGTGCAAAGTTAAGAAACTCAGATAAGCTTTTAGTTAATGGATAAGGAAAGCAATATTAGAATTGAAGAAAATAGAAAATTTTGGTACATGGAGTCCTTGTATGCTTCACTATAGTGTTCATTGATCAGATTGTGCATATTATTTGCTCCATGTTTCTAAGGTAAATAGTTAGGTTAAAAGGAGATTAAACCAGTACAAATGCCTAAGCCTGCCCATGTCCCAGTCTCTCTACGTTAAGATTACCACACCCTTGGGCTGCATCTTTATTAGGCGCTTGACTTAATCTTTCAAATTTCTGATACAGACTACCCATTCTCTGTACCAAATCTCACTACACCCTCTAAACCCATAGATCAGTGAATCATGGATAACTAGAACTTAAAAATATTCAATGTAGAAGGCTATCTATACCATGTATAAACTCTAAAATTCCAAATGTATACATGTGATTACAATTTACTAGAGACATGCATATGAAGATAGTATAAGGACTGCTTTGGAAGAATTCAAACATGTGCATATTTGAAATAGCAAAACTGTTTACATTCCAGAATCTTTATGATTCTTTTCTTAAAACCCTTTGCTTGGTGTTGCAACTGTATTAAGGTTCTCAAGGGAAAGTAACTTTCATTTAAAGTTAACATAGATTCTTTCTTCTTGTTTCTAAACCAGACTCTGGATTTATTGCTGTAATTCACACGCAGGATGACAGCATATTTTACTAAGACTCTGAAGGTTTTTGATAGAAATAAAACTTGTTTTACAATATTCAGAGGCAATGCTTAGGAGGTAAATTTTTTCACTATGAAAATTTTAGCAGAAATCACACATAATCATAATCTTTCCATATATATTGAAATTTCTTCATGGTCTCTACTGTTAGAGACAGACTTCTATGGTGAATAATAATGAATCCAGCCTCTTGAAATGCCTCTGGACAAAGGCCACTGTTCTTTCTTTAGAAAATTAAGGCAGAATTCAAAATTTATCTTTGAGTATAAAATATTTTGCCTGCTGCTGCTGCTAAGTCACTTCAGTCATGTCCCACTCTGTGCGACCCCATAGACAGCAGCCACCAGGCTCCCCCGCCCCTGGGATTCTCCAGGCAAGAACACTGGAGTGGGTTGCCATTTCCTTCTCCAATGCATAAAAGTGAAAAGTGAAAGTGAAGTTGTTCAGTCGTAGTCCCAGTGGACTGTAGCCTACCAGGTTCCTCCATCCATGGGATTTTCCAGGCAAGAGTACTAGAGTGAGTCACCATTGCCTTCTCCAAATATTTTGGCAATAGTATTCTAATTAATTTTCATACTCTCATCTACATATTTTATTAACATAAATTGGAGGGCAGATGTTGGGACTCAACATTTTCTGCCATGTGATCCATCAATTTACTTCCTGGCTTCCTAAATATTGTGGATAATTACTTCTTGCTGATATTAGTTTACCCTTAGTCATTGTTAGTTCATATCCATTTTCAAATTCATTTATATAATTTTATAATTTCATGAGAGAGCAGAAATAGTCTTTATTTGAGCTTTTTTCAGTATAAAATTGTTATAGAATTCAATATACAAATGCACAAATTCTTAAGTAGACAGTCATATGACCGTGGCTGTCAAGATATATTTCTAAAATGTTAGTGTAAGACACATGATATAAAATTTACTATTTTAACCATCTCAAAATGTACAATTAAATGGCATTTAGCATTTTACAGTGTGGTCCACCATCATCACCATTTAGTTCTATAACATTTTCCTTATTCCAAAAGGAAACTCCATACCCGTTGAATATTCATTCCCCATTTCCATACTCCTCAGCTGCTGGCAACCATTATTCTGTTTTCTGATCCTATGTGTTTGCTATTGGGATTAATTTATATAAATTAAATTACATAATATCTCCATTTGTGTCTGGCTTATTTCACTTAGCACAATGTTTTCAAGATTTACTCTGTAGCAAATCAGCACTCTATTTTTTCCATGGTTGAGTAATGTTCCATTGAATGGAAGTAACACATTTATTTATCTATTCTGTCGAAGAATATTTGGGTTGTTTTATGTTGGACTATTGCAAAAAAATTGCTACTATGAACATTCATTTTGTTTGAACAGCTGTTTTAATTGTTTTGAGTATCTACTTAGCAATGAAATTTCTGAGTCATAGGCTAAATTTAAGAGCCACCAAACCATGTTGTACAATGGCTGCACCATCTTACATTCTGACCAACAATGTATGGGCATTCCAGTTTCTCTTCATTTTTCCATTTTCCATTTAAAAATTCTAGCCATTCTAGTGACAAAATAGCATTGCATTGTGATTTTGATTGAAAAAATATATTTTTAACAATATTTTATGCACTTAGGGAGAAAAACTGATACACCTTATCAACTTTGAATTTATTTTATTGTACAGAAATATTGACTAAGTACATTAGAAATGAGGCTATGGAAGAAATTGTTTGTTCAAATTTTTAAAATATGCCAACTTAGAAAATTGTGGTGGTAATTTTAACTAAATTCAATCTTATGTATAAACTATATGTGCATTACCCTCTGGTGATTAGCCATTATTGCAATTATATTCTCTCATGCACTGCTAATGAGAAATAGAACTTAAGAGTATAAAAACATGTGAGATAAAATCGGAATTTCCCAACTTTGATATTAAGTACATTTTCTCTTTTTCATACTGCTAATGAAATGATCAGATGTATTTTTAAAAAGTATATTCCCATCTTTATCCTTTCTATTCTGGCAATGAGTTCTCATATTTGCAAACCTTAACACATAGTTTATGTTCTTTGCCTGAGGGGTCCAAAACTTTTTTGCTTCAGTGAAGATATATCTTTTTGATACTCTTTTACATATCAGAATGAAGTGCTGACACAAATTCTGATTTACAGAATTGAATTATAAAGTGTTCAGCAAATCTGTGCTTCAAATTGAGATTTTCTTTACATTGAAAAAGTGAAATTAAAAAATGGGTGTGTTTCCCTTTAACTATATAACTTAAGCATCCCACTGTGACGTTAGTAGGTCCCAAGAAGCTTATCTCAAAATATCTCTATGGATACACTTAGAGATTCTGTGGGTCTTCATTATCCATGTATTTACTGTCTGTATAATTATTTTAGTAAACAGAGCCCATAAAATGAGCAGCTGCACTGATGGTTTTAACAGTTTCAGAAAGATACCTTATGTAGTCCCAGGTCAAGTTTTGCTCTGCCTGACACATGTGGAAACAAGTGTATAATACGCCAAATAGCCCTAGAGACACTTTTTATTTGACAACACATCTGGAGCCCATAAAGATAATTTTGTATTTATAAACTGCTTGAGAAAAAGATACCATTAAAAGATACTCTGAAACCTAGATATTCAATGTGAAATAGTTATAATCACTTTCCTTTCTAAAGTTTCCCCCCCACCCTTTTGTACATTTCCACACAAGATGGAAAACCTAATAGAAGTAAATTTCAACTTCAATTTTATAACTGAATACTTTTTAAAAAGAACATGAAAATGGACAAAGGGATGAGTAATAGATTCCACAAAAGATAAGCAATTCAGAGTAAATAGCAAACAACAAATAAGACTACAAAAATAGGAAAGAACAAAAATGTGAGTACATAAACATAATAATCAGTTCAGTTCAGTTCAGTTCAGTTGCTCGGTCATGTCCGACTCTTTGTGACTCCATGAATCGCAGCACGCCAGGCCTCCCTGACCGTCACCAACTCCCGGAGTTCACTGAGACTCACGTCCATCGAGTCAGTGATGCCATCCAGCCATCTCATCCTCTGTCATCCCCTTCTCCTCCTGCCCCCAATCCCTCCCAGCATCAGAGTCTTTTCCAATGAGTCAACTCTTCCCATGAGGCGGCCAAAGTATTGGAGTTTCAGCTTCAGCATCATTCCTTCCAAAGAAATCACAGGGCTGATCTCCTTCAGAATGGACTGGTTGGATCTCCTTGCAGTCCAAAGGACTCTCAAGAGTCTTCTCCAACACCACAGTTCAGAAGCATCCATTCTTCGGTGCTCAGCCTTCTTCACAGTCCAACTCTCACATCCATACATGACCACAGGAAAAACCATAGCCTTGACTAGATGGACTTTTGTTGGCAAAGTAATGTCTCTGCTTTTGAATATGCTATCTAGGTTGGTCATAACTTTCCTTCCAAGGAGTAAGCGTCTTTTAATCTCATGGCTGCAGTCACCATCTGCAGTGATTTTGGAGCCCCCAAAAATAAAGTCTGACATAGACCCAAATATAGATAATTTATTATACAATAGATTATATTTTAAATATATATTTTGATACTTATTGTATCTCAAGCTCTGGAAAAGTATAGCTGAGGAATTATATGGCCCCTTTTCATCAGTCAACTCATGAATGATTTAGTGACTATTCTTTTTTGCTATCCTTTTCATGTAATAGTACATGCACAATTACTTTTGAAATTAAGGATAGCATAAAATCAAAACCTTTGGGGATACAAGGATCTTAAGCAAGATATCTAAAGATTTCACCATCTATTAGAGAAAAATATTTTTCTCTATTTCAATAGAACTAGGCTGTGCTCTAGTTCTTCCCCTTCAGTGACTCACAGGGTGAAGGATTCTGAGAAACTTTCTCATTATGTGTGATGTCATCCCTTCCTCCGAACTCTTCACTTGATGCCTGTGTAATGTACAGTGGTGCTTTTGGCCTCTTCCAAAGCACATAGAGTTTGAACTGTTTTTAATGATTTCATTAGGTGTCAGCTTGAGATGTGTGCATATCTAGAGCACAGTAACTAAATGCAGCTGCGTCTTTGGGAATTATGACATATTCTTATTGTTAGGAGCCAAAGAACATGGCTGCAGAGTAACTGGGTGGCTTGAAGGGGGATGCCATAACAAAGAGCCCTCCTCCAGCAGAAAGGAGAAGGAAATGTCCATGTTCTTGATAAGTTTCACTCTTCTTTGAACCAGTTTACCATGTCACAGATGTCCACTTCCAAGAGACTGTGTAAGAATGAAAAATAATGATAAAATTGAGCCTCTTAAGAAGTAGAATGACTCTACATCTGTCTGTATTGTTTATACAGTTTGGTAAAGCTGAAACATGTACTTTCAAGATCAATACAAGCTACAAGGAATCAAAATATTCTGTCACTTTACCTTATCATTACTGGAATTGAGTCTTTTCTTGTTTTGCTAATGTCTTTGGGAAAAGTAGCTGAGGGTTGGACCCGACTGAGTGACTTCACTTTCACTTTTCACTTTCATGCATTGGAGAAGGAAATGGCAACCCACTCCAGTGTTCTTGCCTGGAGAATCCCAGGGATGGGGGAGCCTGGTGGGCTGCCATCTATGGGGTCGCACAGAGTCGGACATGACTGAAGTGACTTAGCAGCAGCAGCATCTTAAATGAATGGATTTTCCAAGCACCAAAACATAGTCTTCTAAGCACAAAGGCTTCTCATTATTTTAAAACATCTAGCTCTTGAAAATCTTTCTAAAAATAACTGTCCCCTGTTTTATAAAATAACAAATATAGAAATATTATTTATGAAAAC
Organism: Bos mutus; assembly: GCF_027580195.1. Taxonomy (NCBI): domain Eukaryota; kingdom Metazoa; phylum Chordata; class Mammalia; order Artiodactyla; family Bovidae; genus Bos; species Bos mutus. Next base: position 128,387,866 of record NC_091618.1, read on the forward strand.
TAATTTATAAAATTACTCTTTATTTTATTTTATGGTGGTCTGTGTTGTCCTTCTAAGCCTTTTTCTTGGTCATCTTCTTCCTCTTTTCTCCCCCTTCCCTCTTAACAACCCCTCTCTACCTTTTTTCTCTCTCATTTCCTTATCTTTTTCCCTTTCTTTTTACTCCTACTTTTCTCCTCATTTTCCCCTTTATTTCCTCTCTTCCCTCCAGCCATGATTTTTCACCCCTCCTCCCTTCTCCTTTTCGCCTCATCTTTCTTCCCACCAAGGACTGATTTATTTGCTCTTTCTTTAAGTGTCTTCCCACTGATCATTCCTTGTTGACTTTACCCTAGTTCTCTTTATCCATCAGTCCCTATTCATTCTGCCTCAGGTGATGACTTTAACCACTGGTGATGATTCCTCCAAGAATCACATCAGTTGCTAATTTGGGATCTGGGAGTGAATACAATGGGGCAGAGAGAGGAAGACACAGTAAGGGTTGTGTGGGTATATGCAGAGAGCTGGCTCCAGGCAGCTGCCCGAAGGCTGAAGACAAAGCATCTAGTTCTTTCAAGCCCTGGCTTTGAGTTTTTCCTCTAGGAAGCTTGGTCGCAGCCTGGCCCCTATCTGCCATCTAAGCCCCAGTGCCCAGAAATGGACCTGGCTCTTTGTCAGCCCACAACAGATGGTGGTTGAGCCAATTCTATCCTTTGAGGGAATGGCATCTTATCCCTAAAGAAAATGTCAATAGTGGGATCAGCTTTAGGAGAAGGTTGGTAATAGGTCCAGATTCAGTCAGAGTTGAGTTAAATAGAGTGTCTCTGTTAGGATAGACGGAGAAGGCAATGGCACCCCACTCCAGTACTCTTGCCTGGAAAATACCATGGAAGGAGGAGGCTGGTAGGCTGCAGTCCATGGGGTCGCTAAGAGTCAGACACGACTAAGCGACTTCACTTTCACTTTTCACTTTCATGCATTGGAGAAGGAAATGGCAACCCACTCCAGTGTTCTTGCCTGGAGAATCCCAGGGATGGGAGAGCCTGGTGGGCTGCCGTCTATGGGGTCACACAGAGTCGGAAACTACTGAAGTGACTTAGCCGTTAGGATAGAGTCAGATCTAAGATCTGCTTCAGGATTAACCATTTGCTGGCTCATTCATCCATCAGACATTCACTGACAGCTTCTATGTTCTGTGTCTTCTCTAGATGCTGCACCTCAAAGATGAGTAAGCTTGCCCCTGCCCTCAAAGAGAGACATAAATGCAATCAAATGTAACAAATATTACATAAAGTTGTAGGGGACCAAAGATGGAAGTAATTATTTCTACCTGATAGAATGATTTGTTGACTACTGTCATGTTAGAGATATTTCTTCATTTCTGTTATCAAGTTGCAAAATACAGTAGTTTTACCAGGATTTATTTTCTTCTTCAAGGAATTGGAATTTAACAATGTATAACATTTTTTCATCATATATTTCAATTCTTATTAACTCTGTTGAGTAAAAAGAAAAGACTCATCTCTGCCCTCATGGAGCTTACAATCTAGTTGGTAGAAACAGAGTCGTGATTTCGCACTTATTCACATATCAGAAACTCTAATAGCTCAGCAATTAGTAAAATAGAAACTGAAATCAACTTTCCTTCATTAATGAACAGAAGATGCATTTCTATCTGCTGATTACATTATTGGCAGAAGCACTATGGTAGCTTCTTTAATTTCTTCTTTCTTCCCTCTTTCTGCCTTCCTTATTTACTTCATCTTTTTTTTTTTTTTTTTTTTAGGAATGAAAGATTAAGATATGTTTTTTACCAATATATAAAAGAAACTGGTAACAGTATCTTCATAATCTTCTTACTAATAAAAATGGTTTCTGTTCATCGAGCACAGTTTATTCCAGGAACTGTTTTAGGCAGTTTCTTTTCTACCGTTTTAAATTCTCACAACCCTATGAGGTATCCACTACTATTACTGGTATGATTTCACTGATGAGAAGACCAAGACTGAAAAATATTCAGAAAACTATGCAAGGTCTACCAGCTTGTCAATGACAGAGACGTTATTGAGTCCAACGTACAGTAGATCTTTGCCATGCCAATATGCTGCACTTCATGTATCATTGTCTTAGGGTGGTAGCTCTTATGACTTTATAAAGCAGTTCTTTTTCATTTGTTATATTTTTTAATAGATAACTAATTGCATTTCTACATATTTACCATAATTCATTGGCTCTAAGTCTACACTGATAGCCTTATGCAACTATCATTATATGTGCCAATCAGAAAGAAAAAAAGTAAACAGTGATTCATCATTGATTATAAGTCACACCTAACTATAGAAATGTTAAAGCATGAACAGTGTCATATTATAATTCATCAAAAATGTATGATGTATATAAAAAGGAAGGGGACAATATTGCACACAATCAAATTTTGGGGAGGAAGTAGAAGGATGAAGGTTGATTTAAGTAGGATCACCTGGAATGACTGGAGGTATTTGCGAAAAAGAACAAAAAGTTCTTAGCCCAAATATGTTTAACTAGGGCAGTAAATAAAATTCCAATCACATATCGCAGGTTTTAAGATTATTTACTTTATTGATAACCAATGGAACATACATTTTTAGTAAATTATACACAGCAAAATGTTGATTGTCTTCTGGGAAGCAGTTAACTTCCTGGATGATGACTTTGAACCTTGCAAACTTGGCTTTAGGCTTTGTTGGCTTGTCTCTTTCAAGTTTTCCTGTCCTGTTGGACGCAGCACTTAACTCTTAGAGCAAGATTCTGGGAACAAGGATGTGACTTTTTTGTCTCAACTGAATGCCTAGTAAGTGTTCACCTGGGCTTCCCAGGTGGCTCAGTGTTAAAGAATCTGCCTGCCAATGCAGGAGAGATGGGTTAGATCCCGGGCTGGGGAAGATCCCCTGAGAAAGGAAACGGCAACCCCCTCCAGTATTCTTTCCTGGAAAATTCCATGGCCGGAGGAGCCTGGAGGGTTACAGTCCATGGGATTGCAAAAGAGTCAGACACAACTTTGACCAAGAAGCAGAATAAATTTTTACACAGGTTTTATGGTTTCTTCCCTGTGGATCCTTCCTCTCTAGTACGACCCTCAAATTCCAGCTGTGTTGACAGTCTCGAGTGTTGATGTTAGTTTACGCCTAGAGAAGGTCACTCTCTACCTGCATTTCTTGAACTCCCTTTTTCTGTCCTGTGGCTTAGAAAACTACCTAAAGGGTATTGAATGCCATCAGAAGTCAATAATCTCAGGTTCATCATTCAATTTTAAAAATAAAATGTAAAATGAAAACATTTTAAATCAAAAGAATAAGAGACAACGTATGTGACCATAAACATTTAGATTTTAGGCATGAGGTTTCATTAAGCATATGGTTCTTTTATCATAGTTAAAAAATGTAGCAGTCTGGATTTGCCTATTTTGAGCCTGGACTATTTTATCTATGAAAAACTAATGTAAAAAATGTGGGTATTAAAATTTTTAATCTAAAAATTTGAGAAATGATATAGAATTCAAATGCTTAAACTCATAAACACTTCATCAGTTCTCATGCTGAGACTACTTTCCCCATTATTTTTTCAAGATGATTGACACACAGAACATTTAAGGTGATTTAATTTCAGTCTGTTTCTTTTTGGCTTGCACCTGTGACTTGCGTCTGTGCAAGACTCTTGGTCGTCTGATACTTACAGTGTTTTGGAGGATTTTAGAAAATATTAGAATGATACAGATGTTATATTAATGTACTACTCCATATGGGGGATAACTTAAAAAATAATGTTAACCTAATATACTGGAAGACTTCTGTTACTAGTATTCTAAGTGGAATATAAATAAAAATGCTAATTGATGTCATACAGTTTATTTTGTTACCATTTAGCAATGTACATAAATAGATAAAATTTACCTTCAAAATTTCAATGCTATTTTAAGCACATATATGTTGATTTTTACTCTCAAATGTAAAAACTCAAGTTTTTATTTTGCTAAATATAGGTGTTATGAAATTCAGTTCACTTCAGTTCAGTCACTCTGTCATGTCCGACTATTTGTGACCTCATGAATCGCAGCACACCAGGCCTCCCTGTCCATCACCAACTCCTGGAGTTCACCCAAACTCATGTCAATCGAGTCGGTGATGCTATCCAACCATCTCATCCTCTGTTGTCCCCTTCTCCTCCTGCCCTCAATCTTTCCCAGCATCAGGGTCTTTTCAAATGAGTCAGCTCTTCACATCAGGTGGTCAAAGTATTGGAGTTTCAGCTTCAACATCAGTCCTTCCAGTGAACACCCTGGACTGATCTCCTTTAGAATGGACTGGTTGGATCTCCTTGCAGTCCAAGGGACTCTCAAGAGTTTTCTCCAACACCACAGTTCAAAAGCATCAATTCTTTGGTGCTTAGCTTTCTTTATAGTCCAACCCTCACATCCATACATGACTACTGGGAAAACCATAGCCTTGACTAGATGGACCTTTGTTGGCAAAATAGTGTCTCTGCTTTTCAATACACTGTCTAGGTAGGTCATAACTTTCCTTTGAAGGAGTAAGTGTCTTTTAATTTCGTGGCTGCAGTCACCATCTGCAGTGATTTTGGAGGCCGAAAAAATAAAGTCAGCCACTGTTTCCACTGTTTCCCCATCTATTTGCCATGAAGAGATAGGACTGGATGCCATGATCTTAGTTTTCTGAATGTTGAGCTTTAAGCCAACTTTTTAACTGTCCTCTTTCACTTTCATCAAGAGGCTTTTTAGTTCACTTTCTGCAATAAGGGTGATGTCATCTGCATATCTGAGGTTATTGATATTTCTCCTAACAATCTTGAATCCAGCTTGTGAATCCTTCAGCCCAGCATTTCACATAATGTACTCTGCATATAAGTTAAATAAGCAGGGTGACAATATACAGCCTTGACATACTTCTTTTCCTATTTGGAACCAGTCTGCTGTTCCATGTCCATTTCTAATTGTTGCTTTCTGACCTGCATACAGGTTTCTCAAGAGGCAGGTCAGGTGGTCTGGTATTCCCATCTCTTACAGAATTTTCCACAGTTTATTGTGATCCACACAGTCGAAGGCTTTGGCATAGTCAATAAAGCAGAAATAGATGTTTTTCTGGAATTCTCTCACTTTTTTAATGATCCAGTGGATGTTGGCACTTTGATCTCTGGTTCCAGTGGATGTTGGCACTTTGATCTCTGGTTCCTCTGCCTTTTCTAAATCCTGCTTGAACATCTGGAAGTTCATGGTTCAAATATTACTGAAGCCTGGCTTGGAGAATTTTGAGCAGTACTTTGCTAGCATGTGAGATGAGTGCAATTGTGAGGTAATTTGAGCATTCTTTGGCATTGCCTTTCTTTGGGATTGGAATGAAAACTGACCTTTTCCAGTCCTGTGGCCACTACTGAGTTTTCCAAATTTGCTGGCATATTGAGTGCAGCACTTTCACAGCATCATCTTTTAGGATTTGAAATAGCTCAACTGGAATTCCATCACCTCCACTAGCTTTGTTCGTAGTGATGCTTCCTAAGGCCCACTTGACTTCACATTCCAGGATGTCTGGCTCTAGGTCAGTGATCACACCATCGTGATATCTGGGTCGTGAAGATCTTTTTTGTATAGTTCTTCTGTGTATCCTTGCCACCTCTTAATATCTTCTGCTTCTGTTAGGTCCATACCATTTATGTCCTTTATTGAGCCCTTCTTTGCATGAAATATTCCCTTGGTATCTCTAATTTTCTTGAAGAGATCTCTAGTCTTTCCCATTCTGTTGTTTTCCTCTATTTCTTTGCATTGATTGCTGAGGAAGGCTTTCTTATATCTCCTTGCTATTCTTTGTGACTCTGCATTCAAATGGGTATATCTTTCCTTTTCTCCTTTGCTTTTCTCTTCTCTTCTTTTCACAGCTATTTGTAAGGCCTCCTCAGACAGCCGTTTTGCTTTTTGCATTTCTTTTTCTTGGGGATGATCTTGACCCCTGTCTCCTGTACAATGTCACAAACCTCCATGCATAGTTCATCAGACACTCTATCAGATCTAGTAGCAAGCATTAATGGTACTTAGAAATATTCATTTTTAATATTAAATTTAGTAATTTTCATGGAAACAATTTTAGTTGCTTTGAACATACTTTTATGATCATGAACAAGCTGCTTTCTCTTTCTTATTTTCTTTATTTCTAGAACAACAGAGATTTTAAAGTTTAGGAAGTATGAGAAAACCTCAGTTCTTGTTAAAAATGTGGAGAGGTGGGAGGGGGGTTCAGGATGGGGAACATGTGTACATCCATGGCGGATGCATGTTGATGTATGGCAAAACCAATACAATATTGTAAAGTTAAAAAAATAATAATAATAAAATAAAAAAGAAATATAAAAAAAATGTGGAGAATCTCTGTATAGTGGGAAATGAGAAACAGATCATTCTCAACATATGTTATTCCACACATTTCAATAAGAGAGTTATTATTATGTAGCTGACAATGGTGATGATACTTAGTTTGCTCGATTTTGAGTTTAAATGAGTTTAAAAGGGCATTTGGGGCCCTTATTATGCATACAGCCATGTTATTGATTTTAAATCAATGAGTTTTTAAGTAGGTTAACAAAGCCAGTAGCAAATAGTTATAAGGTGCAAAATATTGATGCTAAGATTCAAAACGGAAACTATTACAGCATAGAGAACAGAACTAGATTTCAAAGGACTGGATATCTTCCAAAGCGCTTTTAAAATGCTCAAGTCCCACTTACCTATGTCTTCCACTTATAACAGACTCCTAAGGAAAAAAAAGAGGCTCAGTGAACACCATGTGTAGCAACAAGCTTCTCCTTTACAAAAGCAAAACTGAAGGAAAGAAAAGGTTAAAACTTTATTCTTCAGTTTGGAAGCAATGAGTAAAAGGGGAGACCAAGGATTTCTATTTCCTGTAAGATCTAAAATGCCATGAACACTCTAACTCACTTTGGTTAGAGCCACGCCAAGTAGATATCTTGAATTTTATGCCACTGTTGATATTTGCCACTGTGGAACGTTAATCTTTACCTATAGACTGGATCTTTCCAACAACCTGTTATTTGAACATAACAAATGAATACTTTTGTGGGTATGTGGCAAGATTCTTGATTCCTAGAGCATCTCAGAACTCAGCCTGGTCCCTATGTATAGAGGGCACATAGTAAATGCTGTTATTCATATTCATTCTGTTTTATATAAGTTTTGCCATCATTTAATATGCATTATTTGTTTAACACAATGATAGTCAGTTATGTCAATTACTTTTTGCTGTCTAGCAAATTATACCCAAATATAGCTTAAAAATAACTTTGATTTACCCCAGGATTCTGTAGATCATCAACTTTAGTGCGACAGGCCAGCTGTTCTAACCTGGTCCAGGCCCACCTGATCTTGGCTAAGACTTTTCATATCTGTAGAGAGTTCTCAGGTTAGCAAGGGGGATGGCTGAGGGCTTCACAGGTGTCTCGGCAGTAAATAATCTGCCTACAATGCAGGAGACGTGGGTTCGATCCCTGGATTGGGAAGATCACCTGAAGAAGGAAATAACAATCCATTCCATTATCCTTGCCTGGGATATTCCATGGACAGAGAAGCTTGGTGGGGTATAGTCCATGGGGTTGCAAAGAGTCAAACACGAGTTAGTGAATAAACAGCAACAAAAAATGGACTGGGTGGTCAAAATGGTTAGGTATCACAAATTATACTTGGGGGAGCAATAACCCATGCTTTTTTTTATTGCTACCAGCTGAAATATATTTTGACAATTATAAATTTAACCAATAATTTCCATTTTTTTAATCAACCTTACCTTCTAGTAGCAAGTCAACTGATTTTCAGATCTTCAGCCCTTTTGGGGAATTTTGGTGATGCCGGCAGGTGTTTAAGCTGTGTAATCCTCTGATTCAGGGACTTATATCTATAGCTCACAAGCAAAATCTAACCCACCACCTACTTGTGTGAATAGTTTTACTGGACACAAGCCACAATGGTAGAGTTGGGCAGTTGTGATAGAGAACATATGTTTTACAAATCCTAAATAATTACCACCTGGATCATAGTCTATTCGATTTCTCTTCTGAATAATGATGAATATTGACACATATTTTTAAGGCTTTCAATGTTATTATTGTAAATAATAGCAACAATAATATAAATAATTGTTAATTACAGAGCACTTCCTTTGTCCTGGATAGTATTTTAAGTTTACTTATTTCAACTAATTTAATCTTCATAAAAATCATATGATGTATAGTTATTATTACTACTTTACAAATGAATAAACTGAAACAAAAGCTACACATTTTTAAACTAAATTTAGAATTAATTAAATTTATGTTCCATCACTTAAAAGACATAATTTGTCTTCTACACTACTATTCCTGTTTCATGTTATGACAGTCACCTTTCTCAACTGTTTTAGCTATACTTTCTTTGAATTCCTAAAATATACTGTGCTTTTAGCTTCTTTATGATCTTTATATGTGGAATTTGCTCTTTTTTAATGTTCTTTATACTACTATATCTAGATTCTCGTTATTTATATCACAGCTCAAATGTCAGTTTCCCAAAGTAGTATTCCTTAACAACCCATCTAAAGAAAAAAACCTTCGCCCATCTCGTTACTTCCCAAATGTCTATTTTCCATCACACTTATCAAAACTTGCAATTTCACATTTATTTGTTTATACACCTATTTATTTTCTATCTTTATCAATATAATCTCATGAGGGCAAAAATAATTTGAACCTTATTTGCCATTTCTAACAAAGTACTTGACACATAGTAGGTGTCCAGCAAATGTTCACTGACTAATGAAGCAGTAAATTGCAACGTGGTATCTCAAAAACTAGAGGTTACATATGAGTAAAAGTATAGGATTTTTCTACAGTGTTTAAACATCTCACATTCACCAAGAGCTACTGTTAAAGAGATACTTCTAAGTGTGCGTTAGTGTGTGTGTGTGTGTGTGTGTGTGTGTGTATAGCATATGCTGCTGCTGCTGCTAAGTCGCTTCAGTCGTGTCCGACTCTGTGCGACCCCATAGACGGCCTCCCACCAGCCTCCCCCGTCCCTGGGATTCTCCAGGCAAGAACACTGGAGTGGGTTGCCATTTCCTTCTCCAATGCAGGAAAGTGAAAGTGAAGTTGCTCAGTCGTGTCCGATTCTTAGCGACCCCATGGACTGCAGCCCACCAGGCTCCTCCATCCATGGGATTTTCCAGGCAAGAGTACTGGAGTGGGGTGCCATTGCCTTCTCCATAGCATATAATATATGCAAAATAAAATGTATACAGTATATATGTGCAACACACATGCACAATATTTCACTGCTTCTTTTTTATTAATTTATTTATTTTAATTGGAGGTTAATTGCAATATTGCCGTGGGTTTTGTCATAAATACTCTTTTCTGAGCATGAATTACCTCTCTAACCACTAATCATCCACCCACACAAACTCATCCATTTTTCCTTTTACTATTGTAATTGTCAAGCCAATGATTTTCTGATTTAAAATCTAATTACTGCAACAAAATTTTAAAAACTAGAGTATTTTAATGATTTCTTCGTACATTCAAATCTGTTCCAAAATCTCTAGTATATCATTCCTGTTGATCCTGACTTCAGGCTCCATCAGACACCAAATCTTTTATGGGCCCTGTTTTAAATTACATTATATTCATATTACTTCTCAGTGTTATTCTCATAATTAATTAATATAATTTTATTATTAATATTCATGAAGTTAGCATATCTTGTCACAAGTGTCTGATATAAGCAATTTTACTCATATGTATAATAGCAGAAATTGTTAATTAGCAGCATCTACTCTTAAATCTATGTTAAGATGTTATTCATATGTATATAATTCAGACTGCCTTGGAAGTCCAGTGGTTGAGAATCTGGGGATGCAGGTTTCATCCCTGGTGGAGGAACTAAGATCCCACATACCATGGGGCAGCTAAACCTGCGTGACACAAGGCCCAGCAGGACCAAAGAAACTTTTTTACATTTTCCTTAATATACAGTAACAGTGAAAATTGTGATATATGGTTTATGTATCTTACTGCAGGATATACTTGGCAGATAGTCTTTAGTCAGCTCTGTATGTTTTAATTTCTAATGTTATAAATTTAAAACATGGATAGATGTGTTTCCAGGAAAAAAAAAAAAACTGCTGTGGGGCATTTCAAGTATTTAGCTTGTTTAGTGTCTCAACACTAGCAATGCCCTTTTTGGAACAAGTGGGTAAAAATCTTGGAGGAGTTTCAACAGGTACCACATCATTCATTCCCATTCTTTTCATGCCATAAGCTCAAGGGACTAACTAGATCATTTGGGACTATTTTTAAACCTGCATATTTATGGTTAATTCTTGATGTGTAAGAATGAAAACCTCAAAGTAAAAGCAAAACTTCATAAGATGGAATCACAATTACCATGTTGATAAAATACATGCAAATGCTTTTGGTGATTAAAAAAAAAAAGTGAGACTCCCCAGGCATACATCTGTCATTAGTCTCTCACAGGACTTGTCCTATTTTAGGCTTTGTTCTACTTACAATACACACAAAAATCTGAAAGTGGAGTTGGATCTTCAATATTTCATTTCCTTACTAATGTCAAGCCCTCCAATATTCCAAGATATTTATTTAAAATGCTGAAGAAAGAAATTAGTAATTTATCTTAATGTTTCTAAATTGCTGATTGTTAAGTTGTATAGACATTAATATAGATTCATTATTAAAAATTCTATTTTATTGACATGTACTTGATTTGCAATGTTAATTTCTGCTGTTCAGTGATTTAGTTATACATATATATATTATATTTCTTGTTCTTTTCAAGTATGGTTTATCACATGATATTGAATATATTTCCCTGTGCTATAGAGTAGGACCTTGTTTATCCATTCTCTATATCATTTATCCATTCTCTATATAGACAGCAGTATCTAGATGACTGATTACATTTCCTACTGATCATCAGATGTGATCTGTATGATGAGGATGACATCAGAACTTAAAAAATAAATGGATAAAAAGGAGACAGTTAATCTTATTGTATACATCTTAGGTGCTATGAATATATCAAAAATCACTATTTGTAAGAAATCTCATTTTATTTTCAAGAGAAGCAGAAAAAGGTCTGTATCACAACTTCTTTACCTGTGAAGAATATAAATATCTGTCAAACAAGGGTTTTTGTAATTGTAGTAATAATTATCTTATTCACAAAAGGGTTTAATAAATGTTTGTGGAATGAAGAAATAAACAAATTGGTAAGCATACATATTAATGACTAATAAGATTATAAAGGTTGGGAAAAAGAAAAATGAAATTGAAAATTGGACATAACAATAATTGAGACCAAAACTAAAAGATGAAGTTTATAGTTATATCACAGTAACGTACTAAAAATTATTTTTTTAATTGCTTTTTAATCTGATAGTTTAATTATGGAATCCAGGTCATTTTTCGGCAAAGTGGTGGATGTCTTCCAAAATTTTGTGCTTTGAAATTTCTAATAAGTCACTCTCTGGCAGATATGTTTATGCAGTGTCATCTAGTCCTAAGAATCCACCCAATAATGTTCTGAACATTTATTTAACACCTACAAAGATTGATGCTTTTGAACTGTGGTGTTGGAGAAGACTCTTGAGAGTCCCTTGGACTGCAAGGAGATCCAACCAGTCCATTCTAAAGGAGATCAGCCCTGTGATTTCTTTGGAAGGAATGATGTTAAAGCTGAAACTCCAGTACTTTGGTCACTTCATGCGAAGAGTTGACTCATTGGAAAAGACTCTGATGCTGGGAGGGATTGGGGGCAGGAGGAGAAGGGGACGACAGAGGATGAGATGGCTGGATGGCATCACTGACTCGATGGACGTGAGTCTGAGTGAACACCGGGAGTTGGTGATGGACAGGGAGGCCTGGCGTGCTGCGATTCATGAGGTCGCAAAGAGTCGGACACGACTGAGTGACTGATCTGATCTGATCTGACCAAGAAAGATGAAGAGGGCATTGTTTTAAAGAACTCATCTAGAAGCTCAGACAGACATGTAATTGTAGCTTTTTCTCTCCTTTTTAACTTGGTTGATGCTTTTATATCATTCAAGTTTCTGCAGAGCTCTCACTCTTCAGAAAAGCAGTTTCCTTATATATGTGTGCTGATTCACCAGTGGCTAAACACAGTAATTGGGCTTCCCTGGTGGCTCAGAGGTTAAAGCATCTGCCTGCAATGTGGGAGACCCGGGTTCGATCCCTGGGTCGGGAAAATCCTCTGGAGAAGGAAATGGTAACCCACTCCAGTATTCTTGCCTGGAGAATCCACTAATTAATCTTTTAACTGTTTGAAAACAGCATTGTGTTTTCTTTAGAATGAATATGATAAAATCAGAAAAATGCACTTTTCTCACACAGGGCTTTAGAGTAAATAGGATGTGTATATATTTATATATACATGCATATAAGGGCTTCCCTGCTAGCTCAGATGGTAATGAATCTGCCTGCAATGCAGGAGACCCAGGGGCAATATGTGGGTCAGGAAGATCCCCTGGAGAAGGGCATAGCTACCCTCTCCAGTACTCTTGCCCTTCTCCAAGGGATCTTTCCAACACAGGGATTGAACCCACATCTCTTACATCTCCTGCATTGGCAGGTCGGTTCTTTACCACTAGTACCACTATTTTCTTTGGATGTTTTAGAGTTTTTAAACTTTTAACCCTACAAGGATCCGAAATTTTTGATTTTCTGTACCCCTTAAATTTTGCTTGCAATCCAGCCAATTTACTTCTGAGTTTGTCCCTGTCTTGTAGAATTTTTTTAAATGCAACCAACAGCTCCACAGCAAGCAACCTACACTGAGTTTCCCAACAGACTAAAGGCACAAACTCAGTCAGTACATTATCTTCATTCAAAATGACAACCGGTGACAGTTTTAAAATGTTTTATCACTGCATACCATCACTATCCTTCTAGAGTAATAATTTTCTCAATGCCCACTGGCTGCTCATGAGGCCAGTGACACATATTTGAGGTTTTCTGCTATGGTAACATCCAATTTGTGTATAACCGCAAAGCACAAAGCTTTACCTGCAACAATAAAACTTCGACCTCTCACAAAACAGTGGTGCAAAAACGTTATTTTCTCACACTCTCTACACACATATCCATTGAGGGTTACACCTGGCAAGAATGATGAGAAATCTGTTATTAGATTCTGGAATATTGTGCCGTGACAAAATGTTTTGATAAATTGTAACCTCCTATGAGTTTTCACTGTAGGACTTAGGCTAAGAAATAGCCTTTATTGCAAATCTAGAGGTAGACGGGGAAAAGTAAATTGGACTTAAACATTTCTGTTCAGAAATGGCATACATGACTTTTGCAAGTGGTTAATTGGCTAAAGCAAGTCACTTGGGCTTCCCAGGTAGCCCAGTGGTAAAGAATCCACCTGCCAATGCAGGAGACACAAGAGATTCGGGTTGGATCCCTGGATCAGGAAGATCCCCTGGAGAAAATGGCAACCTGCTCCAGTATTCACTCCTGGAAAATTCCATGGACAGAGGAGCCTGGTGTGCCACCATAACTGAGTGGTTGAGCACGCATGCGGGTTACTTGCAACTCCTGGGTTTGACAAGGCAGAAATGTATACTCTGGAAGTCAGAGGAGGAAATGTTCGTGACAATAATAAAAATGATCTACATTTCCTTGAAATTCACCCTGCCCCTCCATTGTCTCTCTCTCTCTTTTTTTTTTTTTTTATGGAATTCTTCCCTGGTCTTAAGGCAGTTTGCTGTATGTTCTAGGATACTTCTTTAAATTTATCTTCCACAGGACTAATTGTCAATAACATTTATTCTATTATTTTTCTATTTAGTTTAAATATTGCAATTGCAATTAATACCAATGGACTTATTTCTGTTCCCTTAATTGCTTCAGTTCATAGGTCCCCAAGAAAGGCAATGCCAAAGAATGCTCAAACTACCGCACAATTGCACTCATCTCACACGCTAGTGAAGTAATGCTCAAAATTCTCCAAGCCAGGCTTCAGCAATATGTGAACCGTGAACTTCCTGATGTTCAAGCTGGTTTTAGAAAAGGCAGAGGAACCAGAGATCAAATTTCCAACATCCGCTGGATCATGGAAAAAGCAAGAGAGTTCCAGAAAAACATCTATTTCTGCTTTATTGACTATGCCAAAGCCTTTGACTGTGTGGATCACAATAAACTGTGGACAATTCTGAAAGAGATGGGAATACCAGACCACCTGACCTGCCTCTTGAGAAATTTGTATGCAGGTCAGGAAGCAAGAGTTAGAACTGGACATAGAACAACAGACTGGTTCCAAATAGGAAAAGGAGTACGTCAAGGCTATATGTTGTCACTGTGCTTATTTAACTTAAATGCAGAGTACATCATGAGAAATGCTGGGCTGGAAGAAGCACAAGCTGGAATCAAGATTGCCAGGAGACATATCAATAACCTCAGATATGCAGATGACACCACCCTTATGGCAGAAAGTGAAAAGGAACTAAAAAGCCTCTTGATGAAAGTGCAAGAGGAGAGTGAAAAAGTTGGCTTAAAACTCAACATTCAGAAAATGAAGATCATGGCATCCGGTCCCATCACTTCATGGGAAATAGATGGGGAAACAGTGGAAACAGTGTCAGACTTTATTTTTCTGGGCTCCAAAATCACTGCAGATGGTGACTGCAGCCATGAAATTAAAAGACGCTTACTCCTTGGAAGGAAAGTTATGACCAACCTAGAGAGCATATTCAAAAGCAGAGACATTACTTTGCCAACAAAGGTCCGTCTAGTCAAGGCTATGGTTTTTCCTGTGGTCATGTATGGATGTGAGAGTTGGACTGTGAAGAAGGCTGAGTGCCAAAGAATTGGTGCCTTTGAACTGTGGTGTTGGAGAAGACTCTTGAGAGTCCCCTGGACTGCAAGGAGATCCAACCAGCCCATTCTGAAGGAGATCAGCCCTGTGATTTCTTTGGAAGGAATGATGTTAAAGCTGAAACTCCAGTACTTTGGCCACCTCATGCAAAAAGTTGACTCATTGGAAAAGACTCTGATGTTGGGAGGGATTGGGGGCAGGAGGAGAAGGGGACGACAGAGGATGAGATGGCTGGATGGCATCACTGACTGGATGGACGTGAGTCTGGGTGAATTCCGGGAGTTGGTGATGGACAGGGAGGCCTGGTGTGCTGCAATTCATGGGGTCGCAAAGAGTCAGACACGACTGAGTGACTGAACTGAACTGATAGGTGCCCAGTCTTATTTTATTGATGCTGTATTTCCTTGATCCTATTTAGACATAGATTTATATTTAAAATTTATTTTTTATTTCTTGAAATAACTTTTCTTAAATCAATATCTTGATCTTATCTTGTTGTGCTGTGCTCTGTTGCTCAGTCATGTCCAACTCTTTGCAACTGTATGGACTACAGCCCACCAGCTCCTCTGTCCATGGGGGTTCTCCAGGTAAGGAGGGTTGCCATGCCTTCCTTCCTGGGGCTCTTCCCAACCCAGGGATCGAACCCAGGTCTCCCACATTGCAGGCAGATTCTTTACCATCTGAGCCAGCAAGGAAGCCCAAGAACACTGGAGTGACTAGCCTATCCCTTCTTCAGGAGATCTTCCCAACCCAGGAATCAAACCAAGATCACGTGTATTGCAGGCAGATTCTTTACCAGCTGAGCTACCAGGGATGTCCCTTATCTTACTTGATCTTATCTTAAATATTTGGTGATATGGTCATTCATTTATCAATGAAAGCCAATGTTAAGCCTAGTGTGCTGCAGTTCATGGGGTTGCAAAGAGTCAGACATGACTCAGCAGCTCAACAGCAACAACAATGCTGTCAGTACAGGTAAATGAGGTAAGCTTTCTCTGCTGTCTGTCTCTGGGTCTGACCTCTTTCTTGAATTTGAGGGTAACTGAAATCTAACTAAGATCATGACATCCGGTCCCATCATTTTATGGCAAATAGATGGGGAAACAATCAAAACAAAGAGAGACTTTATTTTGGGGGGTTCCAAAATCATTGCAGATGGTGACTGCAGCCATGAAATTAAAAGATGCTTCCACCTTGGAAGAAATGCTATGACTGACCTAGATAGCATATTAAAAAGCAGAGACATTACTTTGCCAACAAAGGTCCATCTAGTCAACGCTATGGTTTTTCCAGTAGTCATGTATGGATGTGAAAGTTGGACTATAAGGAAAGCTGAGTGCCAAAGAATTGATGCTTTTGAACTATGGTGTTGGAAAAGACTCTTGAGAGTCCCTTGGACTGCAAGGAGATCCAACCAATTCATCCTAAAGGAAATCAGTCCTGAATATTTATTGGAAGGACTGATGTTGATGTTGAAACTCCAATACTTTGACCACCTGATGCAAAGAACTGACTCACTGGAAAAGACCCTGATGCTGGGAAAGATTGAAAACAGGAGAAGAAGGGGATGACCAAGGATGAGATGGTTGGATGGCATCACCAACTTATGGACATGAATTTGAGCAAGCTCCAGGAGTTGGTGATGAACAGAGAAGCCTGGCATGCTGCAGCCCATGGGGTCTCAAAGAGTCGGACATGACTGAGCAACTGAACTGACTGAAATCTGTGCAAATGTGTGAGGCATACTGATGGCCAAGACTCACTTTACATATAGGAATAAGCATCTGGGCTACTCTTTTCAACCGTTAAAATAAGGAAAAATTTGCCCAGGAAAGAGAACACCTTCATGTTTTTCTTTTTCTTCTTGGTACCTTCAGATAAGACTTCAAAATTTTGTGGATTTCTCCAATTTTTATTTAGCAAAGCAATACGAAAACATGAAGCATTAATTGTGGAGTCCTATCCCAAGGTCACAGGTGCAAGGCCTTGCACGAAGGCCACAGAAATGGAGCCTAGAACCAAGGTTGCCTCTGGAACTGATTGAGCTCTATTGCAACCATTACCAAATGTCCCCCTGACCTTACCAGCCAGCTTCCTGACCCCAAATTAGGCACAAATGCCCACCCCAGTAATTCTCACCCAATAATGCCCTAACCAATCACCTAATGCCACCATTACAGCAGAAATTTTCTTTATCATGAGGCTATAAAAATTGGCTACTAACCCATGAAAAGCATCAGCTCTCTCTTGAGCTGACCTGCTATTCAAATAGTGTTCCTTTGATTCTCCCCATTCTGTCAGGAGGTCAGCCTGCTGAGTTAGCAGCACCCTCATTGTCTATGCTCTTTGTTCTTGGTAAACTCACTCCTTTCTGCTTTACTCTGTGTCTGGAAATTCTTTTCCAACCCAAGTTCAGACTGCCATGACATTAATGAAGAAAGAAGTGTGAGACATGAAGGTCTCTGTATTTTACCTTGAAAACTCAACCCGATAATATTTGGATGAGAATACTAAAACTCCCTGGCCCCTTTACTTATACTGTACAATTAAATGACTAGGCAAAGGCCCTTACTCATTCTCCCAGGACAACATGATAATTTAGGGGCTAGATGAAAAATCTGAGTCATTCTGTTATTGTTGGGATGGATAATTTTACCAGAGTCTGAGCCTGGTAATTTAGATGTATAGTGGTAAATAAATGACTTCTAAACTTGTTGACCAAATCTTTTATATGTTTATTCTTTTCTCTTTATGTTTGGTATTTAAATGTCAAGTTACTGTATTTACATCATTGGGTTTGTGAGTAAACAGTGAAGGTTTGGTTGAAAGGGAAAAAAGGGAATTTAGAATGTTGAGGATGCAATTTCTTGCAGCAGCTAGGATAGCAAAAAATGAATGTTTAGACATAAAAATATCTTGATATCTGGCTATGGTCTGTCTTAGATGGATTACTTTTGTGGCTCTGACTCAGACTCATGTGCTTCTCAAAATCCCTTTTCAAAGGAGATTATTCCGTTTTTCTTGTTATGTACCAGATTCTTTTCTTTACCAATGGTCTGTTCCAGCTGTCATTGGCTCCACTCCATTACTGGATTATGTTTCTGTTTCTTCAAATCATTCTACTCTTCTATGATTTTATGACAGTGTTCTGTTTTCTGCAGTGCTGCATACCCATATGCCTGGAACATAGTAAGCATTTAATTCATTTCACTGAATAAATTAAAAATGCACAAATCAGGCAGCTAGTTGTACATGTAGTAATAAGTAGTTCCATAAATGTGCATTTTTCCAGAAGAGCAGAATCATAATTAAAACCACCTCAACATCAGTCACCAAACTCTTTGATGGTGAAGCCATTTTGTCATGCTTATTTAATTATACTGATGCTGGTCATACTGCTCTAGAAATTTGATGCCCAGATTTTGATTGATTCATGTCTTGCTGATGTACTGGGGGTTGGATTTTATCTTTGTGGATTTTTTATATTGAATTGATTATATTTTGCCATATATTTGAAGGCATTTTGCCATATATTTGCCATATATATGTTTGCTTCTATTGTTTATAATTATCAAGTGTCTACATCTTAATTAACATTTTAATTTTAAGATAATTAATATTTACTAAATCAATATTTGAGTTAAAACAACTAAGACAGACATAATTTAATTCCCACTTACTTTCCCAATTTATTTTTTAAGGATTTAAGATTTTCTTGGTTATAAAAAAAATAAAAATATAAAATTCTCTTGATTTTTTGATTTATCTAAGGAGGAAAAAGTAAATTAATGCAACCAGCTGTTAGACACAATGTATATTGCTATAGCTAGTAACATGCCCTGCTTTTTTAGTGAAAATTTCCAAGTATATTTTTTGCCTAAACCCTAAGTCATTGCAATACAAATTGATGACTCTGTTTAAAGAAATGATTATAAATCAATATATAATTAAATCTTTTCTTTATTCATGTTCTTCATCTGTTCATACTCTCAATGGGTGCATACACATATTCAGGAACATACTGAATCATGCTTGTAAGCTTGGATGGGTAGAGTCAGAATAATATAAGATCAGTGGGCATTTAAGAAAGGACAAAACATGCTTGAATTTTATGAGCTAGGAACACAAATTCCACAATAGTAAAGATTATTGTCTCTGAAGCCAGAATGCCTGGATTCAAATCTTGGCCCAATTACCTACTTAGTGTGAGACTGGGCAAGTCACTTAACTTCTCTATGTCCAAGTTAACTCCTCTGTGAAATAACATCTAACAGGTAATCGTGAGGATTAAATGAATAATATGTGTTGCTCAGAAGAGTGATTAGTACATAGTATACAATGCTAAGAATTATTTTTATCACTCTACCCGAAGGAATGTATTATGGTATTTGCAAAGGTGATAGGTAGGTAGGTAATGTCTCAAAGTTGAACTTAAGGATTATGTATCCTTTTCCATGGTTATTCCAAAAATATCCATTGGTTGAACTCTGCTACACGGGTAATTCAAAATTCTTTGAATTTTTAGGGGAAAGCATAGATTAAAAAAAATATAAATACTCTAGTCAAAAATTGTTGATTACTAATCTATTTGTCCCTTTCTAATGGAAACACTATTTCTTTCAGTTATCCAACCCTCAGCTAAGTAAACATCCATTATGCTTGAAAGGAAGTTGACCCCATCTTTATTAAGTGGATTTCATTTGTTTTAAAGATGATTCTATCCTCCATTCTCTCTGCAAGTGTTTAGCAACTAAGGTTTAAGTTAATCATCCTGTAGTACTTCCCTTAATTTTCTGTTGCTGCTGCTTAGTCTCTTCAGTCATGTCCAATTCTGTGCAACCTTATGGACTGTAGTCTGCCAGGCTCCTCTGTCCACGGGATTCTCTAGGCAAGAGTACTAGAGTGGGTTGCCATGCCCTCCTCCAGGGGATCTTCCTGACCCAGGGATCAAATCCGGGTCTCCTGCCTTGCAGGCAGATTCTTTACTGCTGAGCCACTAGGGAAGCGTAGTGTCTGATAAAACACCCAGGGAAGCTAAAATAGGTTTTTTTGTGTGGAATACTTGCCTGATGCTAAGACAGAGTCAAAATAATCATCAAAAAGACAGATAACAAGTATTGGCCTGAAAGTGGAGAAAAGATAACACTTGGGCCCGAAAGCCATATGGAAGTTATTGAAAAAATTAAAATCAAGACTACCATATGATTTGGCAGTTCTACTTCTGGGAGTATATCCAAAGGAAACAAAAACAGTAACACAAAAAGCTGTAGTTCCAGGTTCATAGTAGCATTATTTATAATAGCTAAGACATAGAAACAACTTAAGTATCCATCAATAGATGAACGGATAAGAAGTTGGGTATACACACACACATATTTACAGATACAATACATATAAAATATACATTATGTTCACATATAAATATGTACATAATATATTATATATATATATATTATTCAGCCATAAAATAAGGAAAGCTTAGCATTTGCAACAACATGAATGGAACTTGAAGGCATTATGCTAAATGAAATAAGTCAAAGAAAGACAAATACTGTATTAACTCATAAGTATAATCTAAAAAAAAAAAAAAAGCCAAAAAACCTCACTAAACTCATTGAGAAAGAGATTTGTGGTGAAAAAAGATATGGAATGGGGGTGGGGAATTAAAAGAAGAGACCAAAAAGTACAAAATTCAGTTGTAAGATAAATAAGTGCTAGATATGTAATATACAACATGATGACCATAGTTAACACTGCTGTGTTATATATAAGAAAATTGCTGAGAGTAGATCCTAAGAGTTCTCATCACAGTTTTTTTCTTTTCTTTTTATCCTATCTGTATGATATGATGGATGTTAACTAAACCTATTTTATGGTGGTGATAGTTTTATGATGTATTTAAGTTAAATAAGTATGTTGTACACCTTAAACTTAAACATATTTAAGTATGTCAATTATTTCTCAGTAAAACTGGAAAAAAAGAACTGATGAAAGTTCATTACATTCCTCTATACTTTCCTGTGTATAAAAATGCAGTGTAGAATTACCACAACCCTCCTGCTACTGTCATGAAGATGAAGGGGACACATGGAGAGGAGAGAGCAGAGAGAATAAAGGAAGTCAATCTAGACCCCTTACAGAATGACAACAGATTATTGACTCAGCTATAGACTTTTCCAGTTATGTGTTGTAAGATAACACTTTCTGTCTTCAAATTTGTTTTCTACTTTTGTTTATTGCAACTGACAGTACCAATGTACATACACATTCATATGCACTCTGTGCATTTATGTTTCAGAAGAAAATCTGTGATAGTTTTCATTTGATGACAAATAACAGAAAACCCAAGCAAAAACAAGCTTATTATGATATAAAAATCAATCAGATCACATATTTGGAAGTTAAGTGGCATGGTATACAGGAGAACTAATTTAATCAACCATCAATAAGATGGCTGACAAGGCTCCACACTTTATACTTTATACATGTGTACTTTAGATTTTATACATGTCCTGATATCAAGCATTATGATAATGTCTTTCTTTCAAATAAACTGAAACTTCTTTATTTAGGGGCATTCATTGAGCATTCACTTGTGTTTTATTGATATTATAGTTTCACCTCCTGGAGAGTGCTAATTTACTTACTAAACTTCAATCAGTTCTTGACTAGGGGAATGGAAGGGCTATGGCTAACTTTAACTATAAGCCAAAGTAAAACCCAATTGCATATACTGAGAAAAACACAGTATATACTAAACTACTTTCAATTCAAAAAAGTTAATAGCGGCTAGAGAAAAGGAAAGATATAAGCATCTGAATGCAGAGTTCCAAAGAATAGCAAGAAGAGATAAGAAAGCCGTCCTCAGCCATCAATGCAAAGAAATAGAGGAAAACAACAGAATGGGAAAGACTAGAGATCTCTTCAAGAAAATTAGAGATACCAAGGGAATATTTCATGCAAAGATGGGCTCGATAAAGGACAGAAATGGTATGGACCTAACAGAAGCAGAAGATATTAAGAAGAGGTGGCAAGACTATACAGAAGAACTCTACAAAAAAGATCTTCACGACCCAGATAATCATGATGGTGTGATCACTCATCTAGAGCCAGACATTCTGGAATGTGAAGTCAAGTGGGCCTTAGTAAGCATCACTACGAACAAAGCTAGTGGAGGTGATGGAATTTCAGTTGAGCTATTTCAAATCCTGAAAGATGATGCTGTGAAAGTGCTGCACTCAATATGCCAGCAAATTTGGAAAACTGAGCAGTGGCCACAGGACTGGAAAAGGTCAGTTTTCATTCCAATCCCAAAGAAAGGCAATGCCAAAGAATGCTCAAACTACCGCACAATTGCACTCATCTCACACGCTAGTAAAGTAATGCTCAAAATTCTCCAAGCCAGGCTTCATCAGTACGTGAACCGTGAACTTCCCAGATGTTCAAGCTGGTTTTAGAAAAGGCAGAGGAACCAGAGATCAAATTTCCAACATCCGCTGGATCATGGAAAAAGCAAGAGAGTTCCAGAAAAACATCTATTTCTGCTTTATTGACTATGCTAAAGCCTTTGACCATGTGGATCACAATAAACTGTGGAAAATTCTGAAAGAGATGGGAATACCAGACCACCTGACCTGCCTCTTGAGAAATCTGTGTGTAGGTCAGGAAGCAACAGTTAGAACTGGACATGGAACAACAGACTGGTTCCAAATAGGAAAAGGAGTATGTCAAGGTTGTATATTGTCACCCTGCTTATTTAACTTATATGCAGAGTACATCATGAGAAATGCTGGACTGGAAGAAGCACAAGCTGGAATCAAGATTGCCCAGAGAAGTATCAATAACCTCAGATATGCAGATGACACCACCATTATGGCAGAAAGTGAAGAGGAACTCAAAAGCCTCTTGATGAAAGTGAAAGTGGAGAGTGAAAATGTTGGCTTAAAGCTCAATATTCAGAAAATGAAGATCATGGCATCCGGTCCCATCATTTCATGGGAAATAGATGGAGAAACAGTGGAAACAGTGTCAGACTTTATTTTTGTGGGCTCCAAAATCACTGTAGAGAGTGACTGCAGCCATGAAATTAAAAGATGCTTACTCCTTGGAAGGAAAGTTATGACCAACCTAGATAGCATATTCAAAAGCAGAGACATTACTTTGCCAACAAAGGTCCATCTAGTCAAGGCTATGTTTTTTCCAGTGGTCATGTATGGATGTGAGAGTTGGACTTGAAGAAAGCTGAGCACTGAAGAATTGATGCTCTTCAACTGTGGTGTTGGAGAAGACTCTTGAGAGTCCCTTGGACTGCAAAGAGATCCAACCAGTCCATTCTGAAGGAGATCAGCCCTGGGATTTCTTTGGAAGGAATGATGCTAAAGCTGAAACTCCAGTACTTTGGCCACCTCATGTGAAGAGTTGACCATTGGAAAAGACTCTGATGCTGGGAGGGATTGGGGGCAGGAGAAGGGGACGACAGAGGATGAGATGGCTGGATGGCATTACTGACTCGATGGACGAGAGTCTGAGTGAACTCCGGGAGTTGGTGATGGACAGGGAGGCCTGGCGTGCTGCGATTCATGGGGTCACAAAGAGTCAGACAGGACTGAGTGACTGAACCGAACTGAACAGAACTGAATATTTAGTGAGTGTGTAGTGTATTTCAGACACTACTGTAAGGATTTTGCATTTATGTTGTCATTTAGTCCTCACAGAAAACTGCAATTTAGGTATTATTATGTCTTCTTTTCAAAAAAGAGAAAAATAAGGGACAAGAAGGATGCAATCATTGGACCAGGTCACACAGTTTGCAAATGTCATGACATACACCTATATTCCTATCCAGTTGCAAAGACCGTGCTCTTTTTTACTAGGCCAAGTATATTTCTGATACTCACAGAAATGGAAGAAGATAAGCTACAGAACATGATGAATGAGAGTTCATTCTGCCCCTTGTCATTTACTGTAAATCAGTTTGGTTGAAATCAACAACTATTAGCACAGTACAAGTACGATGTGAACAAGTTCATGGAAGGGAGAGCGTATCTGTATCATTTGGAGAGTAGAGCTATCAAGACTTGGCTATTGCCTAAGGGGCAAGATATTCACTGCAGATGATACTCTGGAATTGCTCTTTGAAGGAGATACCCCCAGTTTAAGAATTCGGCTTTAATTTTCATGAGACATTAGGACTGTGGCTTTTTTTTAAATAAATAAGAAATAGAATGTCAGATATATACACAGTATGGAAAAGTACAGAATAATCACATAATGGCCTTAACAAACAAAAGGTCTATGATGAAGCTTTTGTTTGATAAAAAATTCATTAAAATTAAATTGATAATCCTATTTAATGATGAAAATATTTAACATAAGCATTGTGAGAAGAACATAGAATGGTGAAAGATAAAATTATTTCTATGATGACCAAAAATGCAGCCCAGCCATATATAAAAACTTGTGTGAAACCTCATGTTCTCCAAGGGAAATACACAATAAATATGCTGCTGAAACTATGTTCTCTTCTCAGTAAACATTGTGTGTCTGTATGTGTGTGTGTTCATGTATTTTTTTCACTAAATAAAAATTTGTGTGAAACTTCACCTTCTGCAAGAAAAACATACAATAAATATACCGTTGAAGCTATTTTCTTTTTTCTGTAGATACCCTGTGTCTGCATGGGTGTGTGTGTGTGTTTGTCTTTTATTCACTAGGAGAAAGGGTGTACCTCTTGATAACACTAAACTGGGCCCTACACATACTTTAGCAACTAATTTCCTATGGTTTTATCTTAAACTACAATTATTTTAAATCAAGAATGGACTGGCATATATCAGCATACCCAGAATGCAAAATCGGAGCTTCTTCGGTTCTAGGGATACTCGTTGGTTTCACACATGGAAACTGAGGCTGTGTAAACTGGGTGAAAAATTGAGTAAACAAAGTTAATGGATTTTTTAATGTAATAATAGAACTTTATATATAATAACAAAAGTGTCTCTGATCCTGATAATTATTGAGCCTCCTATTTGCCTACACTGCGGGAGACCTGAGTTCGATCCCTGGGTTGGGAAGATTCCCTGGAGAAGGGAAAGGCTACCCTCTCCAGTATTCTGGCCTAGAGAACTCCATGGACTGTATAATCCATGGGGTTACAAAGAGTCAGATACACTGAGCGACTTTCACTTCACTATCTGAGAAAAGAGGATTATTCATGGAGAGTCTCTTTGCTTTTCTTTTCTGTTGGCTTACCAGTGGTATCTGTGGCAACAAAAACAGTGTTCCATTAAGATCTCCCTTCAAGATAGAATGTGTTGTGAGGAATAAAGTTAGTTGTGAGTCTAGTCAAAGCTATGATTTTTGCAAACCATAGTCAAAGCTCTGGTTTATGGTTCTTCTCATCAGGTGGCCAAAGTATTGGAGCTTCATCTTCAGCATGAGTCCTTCCAGGACTGATTTCCTTTAGGATTGATTGATTTGATCTCCTTGCAGTCCAAGGGACTCTCAAGAGTCTTCTCCAACACCACAGTTCAAAGCATCAGTTCTTTGGCGCTCAGCTTTCTTTATGGCCTCTTACATTCATACATAGCTGGAAAACCATAGCTTTGACTGGAAAAACCATAGCTTTGACTAGACAGACCTTTGTTGGCAAAGTAATGTCTCTGCTTTTTAATATGCTGTCTAGGTTGCTCATAGATTTTCTTCCAAGGAGGAAGCATTTTTTAATTTCATAGCTGCAGTCACCATCTGCAGTGATTTTGGAGCCCAAGAAAATAAATCCTTTCACTGTTTCCCCATCTATTTGTCATGAAGTGATAACACCGGTTGCCATGATCTTCGTTTTTTGAATGTAGAATTTTAAAGCAGTCTTTTTACTCTCCTCTTTCACTTTCATCAAGAGGCTCTTTAGTTCTTATTCGCTTTCTGCCATAAGGGTGGTGCCATCTGCATATCTGAGGTTATTGATATTTCTCCCGGCAATCTTGATCCCAGCTTGTGCTTCACCCAGCCCAGCATTTCACATGATGTACTCTGCATATAAGTTAAATAAACATAGGGACAATATATAGCCTTGTGGTACTCCTTTCCTAATTTGGAATCAGTGTGTTGTTCCTCGTCCAGTTCTAACTATTACTTCTTGACTTGCATACAGCTTTACTAGGAGACAGGTAATGGGGCCTGGTTTTCCCATCTCTTTAAGAATTCCCACAGTTTGTTGTGATCTACACACTAAAAGGCTTTAGTGAAGTCAATGAAGCAGAAATAGCTGTTCTTTTTGTGGGAAAGATGTTTTTCTAAACATAAAGAAAATTGATTACAAAAATATACTGTTACTAAGATATAGGAACTTCTGCACTTCAAAAACACGGTCATGATTTCTAATTCAGGTTGTGAGTACCATGATAACATCTTTTAATGGAGAATCACCATATTCTTCCCAATTGCATTGGAGAGATGGAAGACTGACCTCAGAAGGGCAAAGTGATCTTCCAGAAAAATGAATAAATCTACAGAAATTAAGACAAACATTCACAGTTTACACAGTTTTACATCTTGCAACAAATATCAGGTATTAAAAGTACTTCATCGGTGGTATTAAAAAACAGCCATGGGATTTCTCTGGCAGACCAGCAGTTAAGACTCTGCTCAAAATGCAGGAGGTGAGGGTTTGATCCCTGGTCTGGGAACCAGGATCCCACATGTCCCCACATGCATTGCAATGCAGCCGAAAAAACACAAAGACAATCATAACCTCAAACCACAAACCATGGGACACGCTTGCCAAAACTGTAAAGCCTAGACTGAGATGAGGAACGTATTGAACATTATTGCCTTTAAACTTTAGTAAAGTACAGATTCTCCATAAGTATCATCTTCATGGAAGGCATATGTGAGTGTAGCTTGATTAGAGATTAGATCTAGTTCAGTATAGTCTTAGGTTTTAGATAGAATGTCCAGAAAGTAACTCAGTTAAAATAACTACATAGGGAAACTAAGAGAAAAATTAAGACGATAAGCAACTTCTTTTATTTAGGATTTGGATGCCTAACTCCAGGATACGACAGAGTGTGAAGTGGAGTGAAAGAGGAAGAGCCAGATCATCAAACAGATGGTCTGGGCCTGAACAGGAATTGCTATGAGGCCCATGAGTTTCTTAAACAAGACTTGAGGGGGATTATGTCCCTTGTACAAAGAGCGTTATCAGATACAAAGAAAATGGAAGGGTGTGTGTTCCAGAAAATAAGTGCTCTCTGTGCTTTATTTCCAATTGCCTCTCTGTACATTGTATTTTCTGAAGACCATTGTTAATTCAAAGATGAATCTTAATGGGAAATAAACTAATAAAATTTTGATGCATTAAAACTGCTAATCATAAAAAGAATAGACACATAATCAAAACATAAACATCATGCACCTCAAGAAAAATGCTTACATAAAAATATAGGGAGACATTAGAAATTATCCTTCAAAATCCCAAAATAATGAAAGAAAACTTTTTTTTTTAGTAGTAAAGAACTGAAAGAAAAGTCTTAAGATAGCAGAAGACAATACATCAGTGCAAAAGAAAAGTTTGTGAATAGAGCATGGGGAAGAAGTGGGAGTGAATTAAAATATTTAAGATACTATGGAAACAAAAAAAGATAAAGTAAAATGGTTGAAAAGAATGTCAGAAATATGTGGGTAGCTTTGAGCCAAAACACATAATAAAAGGAAAATCCTTACTAATTAAATAGGACTACAAAACATTAAAAATATAGTAACAAAAGACATCTGGACCACACAGAATTAGTGCTTTTGTCGAGAACAGAATACATACAATATAAAAATCTATTCAAATTCAAATAATAGGTGAGAATTCTGAAACAAAGACTGAAATCTGTAGATTTGTGGAGCATGCTATTTACCAGGGAAAACTGATAGAAAAAAACAAGCACCAGACATGTCTTGAGGATTTAACATCCTTAATAGATGGTATCCAGACAGACAGGAGCAGCCTCTTATGCCAGAAGACAGTGTTTTCTAGCTAGTAAATGATGTCTACAAATATGAGAGATATGAAATATAACCCCAGGCTTTTTCTTAGGTAAATGTTCATCATATTAACAGCAGCAGATAGAAGATCACAGTGTCTAAGAATTTTAGCAAATTTAGTGTCAAATAGACAAACAAAAGTATTCTGCAACAACCAGTATAGCAAGCACAGTACTTTAGAAACTCCCTTGAGGAGATGGGAAGAGAAATTGTTGGGAGTAATTTTAATCCTTTTAACTACAAAACTGAATTCAGTTATAGTAACTATCAGTTTAGAAAGAAAGTATTCAATATGAACATAAGTATATTAATAACATAAATCAAAGGAGTAAGAAAAAGAGACATATAAATGTACATTATATCATCTTTCCTAATAGTAAATAAAAGCTATATTAATTGAAACAATTTTTTTAAAAGCCAGAAAATGCCAATGATTCCATAAATCTTTGAAAGAGTATATGGAGTCTTTGTTTTACTGTTATTGTATATTATCTACGAATTTCAAAAATTTCAAAATAAGTTGTGACAAAATGTGAAAATCATTTAAATAAAACTCCAATCACTTCAAGTTTTCATTGTATTTCTAAATCTTAACTTTAGAAGAATATTTTAGGAAAAAAAATGTCATTTTTGGTAAGGAAGGAATTGCCTAGTTCTAAAAGTTTTATGGAAATTTGGAGTTATACACAATTAAAATTAAATATAATTTTATTAAGACTAAAATACACCTCTAAAATTAAATCTGTATTTCTTTCTCTCTAGAGAGTTATCTGGAATAATGCTGATCAAATATTACAGATGTTTCTAGTAATTAGAATTTGGATGATCTTTCTTAAAAAGACTATCTCATATTGCTGAAAAGCATGATTTTTTAAAATTAAATAATATGTAAGTAAAGTTTTATACACACACATGCACATATTGATAAACTGTCAGAAATATAATAGCAGTGAGAGGATACACATTTTAGACTTTGAAAAGCATTTTTTATGATTTGGAAAGTACCTTTATTAAGTTTGTTACATGTTCAGCTACTAAAGGACATACCTTCTTTTCAACTAACAACAACAACAAAAAAGAATTAAAATTATAAATGTCAAGATTTAATATAACAGAAAAATTTAGGAAAAATTATCACAAACATGACAGGAAATGGGTTTCCTTAGCATTTAAAATTTCATCATATTATAAAGAAAATATACGTTGGTGAAGAATATAAGACATGAATAAAAAGTTAGAAAGAGTAAAAAAGAAAATAATTGTTAAATATTTTATAAGCCCTATAGTACTTAAAGAAATTGAATATAAAAATGACGACACAGCACCTTTGATTTGGGCTACTTAAAAAATTTCTTAAAATAATGGTGCACTAAGATGACCCAGCGGGATGGTACGGGGAGGGAGGAGGGAGTGGGGTTCGGGATGGGGAACACGTGTATACCTGTGCCGGATTCATGTTGATGTATGGCGAAACCAATACAATATTGTAAAGTAATTAACCTCCAATTAAAATAAATAAATTTACATTAAAAATAATATTTATTTATTTATTTATGGTTGTGCTGGGTATTCATTGCTGCATGGGCTTTTCTTTAGTTGCGACAAGCAGGGACTACTCTGTAGTTGCAGTGGGCAGGACTCTCATTTCAGCGGCTTCTCTTAATGCAGAGCACGGGCTCTCGGCCATGCAGCCTTCAGTAGTCGCGGTATGTGGGATCAGGGGTTGTGGCTGCTTGGCTCAAGAGCACAGGCTCAATAGTTGTGGTGCCCAGAGCGCAGTTGCTGTGTGCCATGAGGGCTCCTCCCTGATCAGTGTTCAAAGCCCTGTATCCTGCATTTGACATGCCAATTCTTTACCACTGAGCCACCAGGGAAGCCCCTATTTGGGCTATTTTTAAAGTGAGAATTAGCAAGTTTTAAGTTAGATTAGAAAGACAATCTTCATTACCTTCCCACTAGTCTTAACATTGGAACAGTGTTAAGGAAAAATTTTTTCCAGCACAGTAGATTCTTTCAAAAAATATTCTTTATTACAATGTGTTTCAAAAATATGACTTCTAGGAATTTATCCTAAGGGAAAAAAAAAAAAAAACCTAATAGACACTGATACTGTTGGAGGCATTGTATGAAATAATGGGAAAAGGATGGACTCTCGAGCAAGGCTGCCGGAGCTCACATCTTATGACCGCCTCTTCCTAGCTGTGTGAACATCACTGTGCCTCAGTTGCTCATCTGGCAGTAAGTATAGCCACAGGGTTGTTATGAAGGTTAAATCAGTCCAAGTGGAAATGTGGTAAGAAGATCTAGTGCTAGCTGTTATTATATGCAAATATCCCATATTCATATTTTTAACAGCGAAAGTTATAACAAACTTAATGTTTAAAGATACTGGAATGATTAAATACATTATAGTCCACATATGTTGGTGATGGGCAGGGAGGCCTACGTGCTGCAGTCCATGGGGTCGCAAAGAGTCGGACACGACTGAGCAACTGAACTACTACTACTACCACCGCATACTGCATTCTGAAACCACTGTAAGGGCTTCAGTTAATAGAAAATAGTAAGAAAATTTTAAAAATATAAACATTCAAATCCTTTATTAATTCTAGAAAAAAAACAGGAGTTACACATGAGAGACATGATTATAACATTCAACATGTCTATGTATAATGTAGATAATCTAGGTATAATGTAATCTAAGTATAAAGTAGATACTAGATATTGAACTAATCAAAAGTGCAAATTAACTAAGGCATATCTTGGACATATTGTGGGCTTGGTTTCAGATCACTATAATAAAGCAAATATTGCTATAAAGCAAGTCACACTAATTTTTATGGTTTCCAAGTGCATAAGTTATATTTACAGTATTCTGTAGCCTAACTGTGCACTAGTATTGGCTAAAACAAATGCACATACCTTAGTTAAAAGTGCTTTATTGTTGAAAAATGCTAACCATCGTGTGAACCTTTGGCAAGTTTGTGCTGGTGGAGGGTCTTGCCTTGTGATGACTACTGAATAACCAGGATGGTGGTTGCTGAGGGTTGGGCTAGCTTTGTCAATTTCTTAAAATAAGACAACAATGAAATTTGCCACATTGATTGACTCTCCATTTCATGAATGATTTCTCAACAGAATGTAATGATTTTGACAGCATTTACCTACAGAACTTCTTTCAAAATTGGAGTAAGTCCTCTCAAAATCGGCCACTTCTTTATCAACAAAGTTTATGTAATATTCTAAATCCTTTATCGTCTTCTCAACAACCTTCACAGCATCCTCATCAGGTGTAGATTCTATCTCAAGAAGCTACTTTCTTTATGCATCCCTAAGAAGCAACTCTTCCATTTCCTAACATTTTCAGATTGCAGCAATTCACTCTTATCTTCAAGCTCCACTTACAATTTTGCTTCTGCTGCTATTTTCACCATGCCTGCGGTGTTTTCACCATGCCTGCAGTTACTTCATCCACTGAAGTCTTGAACATTTCAAAGTCATCCATGAGGGTTGGAATCAACACCTTCCAAACTCCTACATAAAGCTGACATTTGGATCTCTTCACTAATGTTCTTCACAGAGTCTGAAACGGTGATCCTCTTCAGAAGGTTTTCAATTTACTTTGCCCAGATTCATTGCAGAAATCACTATCAACCACAATGGCAGCCTTACAAAATTTCAAGAATTAGATTTGAAACTCAAAATTACTTATAATCCATGGGCTGCAGAATGGATGTGTTAGCTGGCATGAAAACAATATTATCATTATATATCTCCATCAGACCTCTTGGGTGACTAGCTGCATTGTCAGTGAGCAGTAATATTTTGAAAGGAGTCTTTCAAAACTGAAGACATGGTGGAAAAGCAGCAGAAGCATAATTATAATTGGAGCCTGAAGATGAGACTGAATTGCTGCAGTCTTACAACAACAAACAAACAAAAAAGGCCCCCAGTCGTGTCTGACTCTTTGCAACCCCATGGACTACACAGTCCATGCGATTCTCCAGGCCAGAATACTGGAGTGGGTAGCCTTTCCCTTCTCCAGGGGATCTTCCCAACCCAGGGATCAAACCCAGGTCTCCCACATTGCAGGCAGATTCTTTACAAGCTGAGCCACAAGGGAAGCCCGATTCCACAAGGGAATCTTACAATAAATGTTAAAAAATGAAGAGTTGCTTCTTGTGGATAAGTAAACTAGTTTCTTGGGATAGAATCTTCACCTGGTAAGGATGCTGTGAAGATTGTTGAGAGGAATCTTTCGCAATAGGAAAGAAATCTTTTCTGAACGGTCTCAACTTTAAATATTCAATGAACCGTGTTGCCAATAGATGTGCTGTCATCCAGCACATCTATGTGTTTCATTTATAGACAAGGCAGAGTAGGTTTAGCATAAATCTTAAAGGTCTTAAGAGTTTCAAATAGGTAAATAAGCATTGGCTTCAACTTCAAATTCCCCACTGCATTAGACCCTAACAAGAGAGCCAATCTGTCCTTTCAAGATTTTTTTGATTTTAAATTAATTTATTTTTAATTGAAAAATAATTACTTTACAGAATTTTGTTGTTTTCTGTCAATCCTCAACATGAATACCTCAACATAGGTATTACTTTGCCAACAAAGGTCCGTCTAGTCAAGGCTATGGTTTTCCCAGTGGTCATGTATGGATGTGAGAGTTGGACTGTGAAGAAAGCTGAGCACCAAAGAATTGATGCTTTTGAACTGTGGTGTTGGAGAAGACTCTTGAGAGTCCCTTGGACTGCAAGGAGATCCAACCAGTCCATTCTGAAGGAGATCAGCCCTGGGATTTCTTTGGAAGGAATGATGCTAAAGCTGAAACTCCAGTACTTTGGCCACCTCACGCGAAGAGTTGACTCATTGGAAAAGACTCTGATGCTGGGAGGGATTGGGGGCAGGAGGAGAAGGGGACGACAGAGGATGAGAGGGCTGGATGGCATCATGGACTCGATGGACATGAGTCTGGGTGAACTCCGGGAGCTGGTGATGGACAGGGAGGCCTGGCATGCTGCGATTCATGGGTTTGCAAAGAGTCGGACATGACTGAGTGACTGAACTGAACTGAACTGAACTGATACATATATCCCCTGCCTTTCAAACCTCCAAGCTTTGAAGCCAGGCAGTGACTTCACCTCTTTTGCTGTGAAAATCTTAGGTATTATTTTTCCCAATATAAGCTGGTTTCATTGTTTATCTTAGCTAGATCTTATGGATAACTTGCTGCAGCTTCAACAACAGCATTTGCTGCTTTACTTTGTACTTTTATGATATGAAGTTGGCTTCTTTCCTTAAACCTCATGAAGAAACTTCTGTTATCTTCAAACATTTCTTCTGCAGCTTCCTCATTTCTCTCAACCTTCAAAACATTGAAGAGAATCAGGCTCTTGTTCTGGATTAGGCTTTGGCTTAAGGGAATATTGTGGCTGGTTTGATCTATCTAGATCACTAAAACTTTCTCCTTATCAACCATAAGGGTGTTTCACTTTCTTATCACTTGCGTGTTCACTGGAGTGGTACTTTCTATTTTTTTCAAGAACTGTCCCTTTGCATTCACAACTTGGCTAACTGTTTGCTTCAAGAAGACTAGGTTTCTGCCCATCTCAGCTTTGGACATGACTTCTTTACCAAGCTTCATCATTTATAGCTTTTGATTTAAATTTGAGAGACACGTCACTCTTTTCCTTTCCTTTGAACACTCAGAAGCCACTATAGGGTTATTAACTGGCCTAATTTCAGTATTGTTGTGTTTCAGGGAATGAGTAGGCACAAAGAGGGAAAGAAATGAGGGAAAGGCCAATGGGTAGAGCAGTCAGAACACATACAACATTTATGGATTAAGTTTTCCATTTTATATGGATGTGGTTCATGGTGTCTCAAAACAGTCAACAGTAACATCAAAGATTTCCTGGTCACAAATCAAGGTAATAAATATAATAACAATGGAAACATTTGAAATATTGCTGCTGCTGCTGCTGCTAAGTCACTTCAGTTGTGTCCGACTCTGTGCGACCCCATAGATGGCAGCCCACCAGGCTCCCCCATCCCTGGGATTCTCCAGGCAAGAACACTGGAGTGGGTTGCCATTTCCAGTTACCAAAATGTGACACAGCAAATGCTATTGGAAAAACTGAGCCGATAGACTTGCTTGACACAAGGTTGCTACAGAATTTCAATTTGTAAAAATAAGCAGTATCTTCAAAGAGCAGTGAAAAGAGGTAAGCTTGTATGTTGGAAAGAAGGATACTTAAGTAAGATGCAATTAAGTGGGAGAAACTAAATCTACATCTTCCACAGTGGTAAGTAAAGCTTACAATGGGAAATCAAAAAGTAAAAAATTAAGCTTGCTATTCACAGAGTATAAAATGTATTCATCAGTATACAATAAGACTAATGCAGCATTAATAAGGCTCTTATTTACCACTCTCATGCCAGGACACCCTGTCCTAAGTACTTTTCTGAATTTATTTCTGCAAAAGTAGAACAAAGGCCAATTATCTAGACACTTCTGAATAGCTCAGGCTAACAGACCCTTAGATCAATTATGGGTCATATTTGATGGGCCCTAAAACAGAAATAAACACAGCATGCTTAAAAAACCGAAAGAAGGCTCATGTGGTTTGTGCACTATGAAATAAATTTTATAATACAAAATTCAGAGGCTATTCAGGTGTGTGATGAGAATAAAACTTTCAAAAGATAGCTGAACACTACTTTATGACGTCTGTTATGTGAGTGAAAAATCAGTATGTATATATTATTGCAGATTATCATTAGGTACAGACAAATTAAGCCTCATGAATACAGGAATTATGGATTGAAACTGTAGGGAGAACCATATATTTCTTTTTTTTTTTTTTTAGTATTCCTAAACTCAGCCAAAATATAGAAACTTATGCTCCTTGAGAAGTAGTGGCAAGAAAGAACCTTCCTATCCTTCCATGTCATTCTCGCATACCTACATTGATTGCTGAATCTGCAAGCGGTATTGTGGCATGCAGAGCTCCAACTTCTTTCTACCTCTGTGCTCCATGAAGTAAGTGAACTTAGGTTACAGGTCATGCTAGACTGGAGTTCTGCCTGACTTGCTCCTGGTTCTTAGGGTCTCATTTAGTCTAGAGAAAACCTTCATGCCTCATGTAGCTGCCTAAGAAGTTACAACAAAAGATGTAGAATAACCCAGCTGACACCTACATAATATAAACTGCTGGATTAGAATCTCTATAGCAAAAATCCAAAACAGAACAGCGTAAAACAGAAACATTCAAAAGGTCTTCTTGGTATAGTTTTTGCCATGTATGCTCATGTCATAATCAAAGGGTTAATTTGAATTTCCAAAGAAAACAAAATTTTCTAAACCACTAAATTTTATTATGTACCTACGAAACAACTTGCATGACAAGAACTTCCTATAAATTTTGTACTCTATATCCCTGAGAGATTATTCAATTTAACTCAGTTTTTGTTCGATTGTTTTCTTGTATTGTCCTCAGCCATTCGTTGAAGTCTTATGTACCATCACAATTTGGTTACCATAACCAGGAAAATACATTGTAGGATGCATTGGGCCCATACATAGAGAGAAGCATGTATAGTGTAAGTAGCAGAAATCCTAGGAATCCTTACCTTGGGCCTGCAGGAGGTGACCTAAGGGCAAAGCTTGTTAAAGGCCCAGATGCTAACTGTAAAGTTAGCAGCATTGAAGATGGATTTGTCTTGTAAGTAAGAATTCCAGGAATTATTAGGAAATGGGATTCTGTTAAGACTCAGATATTCTAAAAATGTTTTTCCTTAATGCCTGAACATTATATAAAATTGTGAATTTTGAGTTCTGCAAAATGTGACTAGAACAAAAGTTATATTAATTAGTTTGTATTCATGATATTCCCTACTCAAAGAGAATATTGCTGTTACCAGATTAATATTTCTTTTTCTCCTCTCCCTGAAATTAAAAAGATTCTAGCTTATTAAAGATTGACTAAATTGACTTTCATAATAAAAGACAGGAAAGAAAAGGAAGTGGAGGAAAAGAAAAAAAAATATTTGTTGGGGATGGAGGAAGAATGATGACTATACATGTCATCATTATAGGAAGGGTGTTGTAAGGGGAATGTTATAAATATTGATGAGAATGATACATTTTGATTCTCTTCAGAATCCTCTGAAAAATATAAGCCAGTGGTTTTCAACTGTCTTGAAAATAGTTTAGTTGCTGAACTGTATCTGCTTGACTTCTAAATGATTTGGACACACCTACTAATCTAAGTAACATTGCATCTGTAAATCAGTAGATAAATTTATTTATACCTATAGATAGCTAACTCTATTTCACTTTAGCAAAATATTCATAAGCATTGCTATAATATATACAGGATGGAAACTGAGAAACAGCTCAGCAATAATTTTTCTAACAACATTATTGCCACCAATCTCAAGCTGATTAATTTATCCAATACTTAGCCATGCATCTCTACAAATTTTTCTTACTTAAGAATCCTTGGAACAGTATGTTGTATTTTTATGCTTTAAGTTCTCTTGATACTGAAACTGGATTTGCCTTTCAGGAATCATCTGGTAACTTTGGGCTATAGTAATTCTAAGCCATCTTATGCATTCTATAAACTAATAAGCTACTAAAGAAAATTCTCATATACAAAATTTTGAAGCCAGCTGCTTTCCATTTTCATGTTTCATGTACAAACTTGCTTACAAGGCACCAAAATAGAATTATGTGACTCATAAGGAAATACTTTCTCATATTCTGAAGACTGTTAGAAAATAGTCATTGACCATGGCCAACTTATTTTCTTGGAGAAGGAAGACAAATTCATGAAGTAATATAGCTCATGTGAACTTTTGGTTCACACTTTTCTAGAAACAAGACTTTAAAATATATATTACTCTAATACCACCTCAGAGCTAAGTTCTTTTCTGCAATCTGGGTTAATTCACTGCTTATCTCTTGCTGCATCATTTCCAAAATTGTTTAGATTCCTATTTAGCTCGACTGCTTATATGTGAATACAGTTACTATTGCTGTACCTTCAAGAAAGACCTTGCCATTTAGTTGCAATTTTAGCTGACAGCCTCCGGCTGTTAGTGCCTGAAGGATGGGCCTCACTTTCAAGCCAAGGTCAAGTACTCCCAGAGTAGCTCCCTGTCAATGACTGGGCAGAATGAGGACAGCAGAGCCTGGCGATTTCTGCAATGAAAGACTTACCTGATGTGCCAGCTGTGCTCCTGAGTTATCCTTTGGGTTGACTAAGATTGTCATAAGTGCGTTATAATCCGAGTCTCTCTCTGCCCAGTCCTGCTTCCTATGATCCTGGGGGTTATCTCTCACTAAATCTCTTACACTACTAACTTCATTTCAGCATCTGACCAGAGATTATGAAAGACTCCATACATCCAACTTCAAAAATACATGTCTGAACCTTATTTGCACAGTTGATGATGTGAGAGGAAAGAACTTTGGACTCATAGCCAGAGGTTATGGGTTTAATTCTTGTTGCCTACATTTTCTAACTTTCTGCCTGGCGAAATCATTTAACCTGTCTAGTAATTAGTGTCTTCATCAGTAAAATAAGTAAATATCTCCTTGTCCAGATGATAGTTTGAGGCTAAAACGAAAGCATGTATGGTGATGGGAT
The DNA here is from genome assembly GCF_027580195.1 of Bos mutus. Classification (NCBI taxonomy): domain Eukaryota; kingdom Metazoa; phylum Chordata; class Mammalia; order Artiodactyla; family Bovidae; genus Bos; species Bos mutus. The sequence continues at coordinate 128,425,477 of NC_091618.1, forward strand.
TTTGAGAAATGCTCTAATACTTGTGTTTATTCCCTGGCGGCTCAGATGGTAAAGAATCTGCCTGCAATGCAGGAGACCTGGGTTTGATCTCTGGGTTGGGAAGATCCTTTGGAGAAGGGAATGACAAGCTATTCTTGCCTGGAAAAATCACATGGGCAGAGAAGCCTGGTGGGCTACAGTCCATGGAATTGCAAAGAACTGGACATGACTGAGTGATTAACACTAATAGTGTTGAGTGAAGCAAATGATCATCAAACTGTAACTTGTTGTTTTCAGATCTCACTCTCATCCCATCCTGTCAGTATTTTTGTCCTTAAGGTATTAGAGAAATGGATCCGTTCATACACTGACACTCATCATGCTTTAGAAAATATTATTTCTCCAGTCTTTTAAGGCATAGTGGGTATATTTCCAGGTCATCATTTGTACAAAAATGTCCAAGCAGAGTGACAAAGTGCTGAGAAATCAAACATGAATAATATAGGATTTCTGCACTTACCTTTCTCCAAGTCTAGTGAGGAAATCTGCAAAGTCGACAGTCACAGACGAACTGTCAGAAAGAGAAGTAGGTACATAAGCTACCATGATAGCACAAGGAAGTGTGCTTAGTCACTCAGTCGTGTGTCTGACTCTTTGTATCCCCAAGGACAGTAGCCCACCAGGCCCTTCTGTCCATGGGGATTCTCCAGATAAGAATACTAGAGTGGGTTGCATGACCTTCTCCAGGGGATCTTCCCAACCCAGGGATCAAACCCAGGTCTCCCGCATTGCAGGCAGATTCTTTACCATCTGAGCCACCAGGGAAGCCTGAGGGAAGCACAAGGAAGGATTGATAATCTTTCAGGGGTCAGGGTGATTATATTAAGGAGGTGATATTTAATCTTAATGTGAATGCATCACCCCAACAAAAGCAAACTGTGGAAAAAGGAGATAGGTGAACTGGCATTTACAAAGGGCTGGAGTTATAATAGAGCAAGATTCTTTCAAGTAATTTAATTTCTTATATACATATATAATGTTGGTATATATGGTGTTTGCATAGGACAGAAAGCCACAAGTATAGGGGAGAGATGGGAGTATAATGAAGCAATAAGGTGATCAGGTCATGGGCCTCTTATACATTACACTAAACTTTGAATCTGATGGAATGGAAAGCAGAGGACAGTATTTTTAAGAGATAAGATTAGCTTTTTTACACTGAAATAATTTTACTCTGAAAGTAGCATAGAGATGAGATATACGTGGGGGATGAAGAGATAAAAACTATAATTATGAAATCATGATAGTGGTGACAGTTCTACCCACCCTCCCCCCCCCAAAAAAAAAGCCAAATGTTAAGTGACATCAGTGACATGTATTGGTCACTAATTGGGCGTAGCAGAGGGAGTGATATGGGCTGAAGAGGGCTCCTAAAGTGGCTTTCTGATTTCTAGGCTGACATTAGATCGTGATAATGAAGAAGAGGGGAGATAGTTTTTATTTATGTTTTTATTTTTAGGAGGAGTACGGATTAGAGTTCAGTTCAGGATGTAATAAATCTGCGTTGTCCTCAAGATATCCTGAGATGTGCATGTGTAGTGGGATTTATTTCTCTTACTCCAGAGCTTATCTGTGCTTCAGCCTAGGTTGGCGTATTCAAGAGACTTGGGAATCAACAATATGGAAATGAAGATTAAAATATAGGAGTCTATTAATTTGTCTAGAGGCAAAGGACAGTGATAAAAAAGCGAATTTTCATGTCACCATAAAAAAAAAAAGTTAAAAAAAGGAAGAAATATACTTGTAACACAAATTGAAAAATGGTTCACTTCTTTTTTCCACAACAAAACTGATTGAGTATGTTTCTGCCTTTTTGCCCAATGAAAACATTCAATTATATGAGTTGACGAAAAGTCTTTATTTAATAATACATTTCCTTAAATTCACTATTTTGAGTGAGTTCAAAATATATTTCTTGAACTACCATGAATTTTGACATAAAAATAAGTTCAAGTAATTTTATTTCCCCCATTTAACGTTTCAAGGCAAACTTCAGAGATGACAACCTGAACTATAGCTTAGGGATAACGCCTGGCTGCTGGCAGCTGTGGCTCTTAATCTTCAGGTTTGGAACCTTGGTTTCTCCAGCTTTGTCCCTAACATTCACTCGTGGGAGCCAATCAGGGACCCAAGGGAAGCAGGATTGCCTGCGTCACCAGCCCCGGCAAACAGATGGCTCCCCTTGCTCTTAGTTTCCAAATGAAAATGAAAACAGGAAATGCAATATGCTTCTTTACAGAGCAAGCTTCTAACTGGAATAAAGCAAATTCTCTTGGAAATAAAAACAATTAAGGCACAATTATCTGTACCTATAAGACTTTCTTTGGGTCTTACAAGTTACTCGGCATCATATTAGATGAGCACATGGCACCTTACTTTAAGCATCGCTATGGCAAAATCAGACACTTGTACTACATCTTAAACAACTGATTGAAAAGGTCACAAACACCTTTTCCTACCTTTCAGTAACTAGCATTTATCATTAGCATGGATTTAAACTAATACAATTATGTAAAGTTTAAAAATAAAATAAAATTTAAAAGAAAAAAATAAAAAAAAATAAAGTCATAGTTTAGACTGATGCAAAGTGAAGGTTTTATTACAAAAATGCCTTTCAGTATATGCTAGATGTCTATTTCCATTTAACTAATAGAAAGAAGCCCTGGGTTTCTCTGAACACAAACTATCTATTTAATAGGTGCTTCTAAAACACAAAACTATGCATTTTATGTCTTGTTTCTGATAGATTTCCATCATTATTTTCAAATATACTTATTATATTGCTTAATTTCTTTGTGCTTAACTTATAGACAAGGTTAGAACCTATGTTCTGGCAGTTTACAAGTTCTTCTAACACAGTCTTGAAGTCTTATACTGCCATAAATAGATTAGGTAGACATAAGATAAAATAATTCTGTTTAGATACAGGGAAATGTAATTTGTATTTAATTATCCCTTTCTTTGACTTCTCAAGAACACCAAATGGTGAGCAGATCTAAAGATCTAAAAAGGTACTGATATTAAAAAAAGTATTCCATTTCTGTTGGCTATGTGACATTTCTGCAAATGTTTCCATGTGTTTTGCAAATGCTTTTTAATAAACATTCTGGAATAATTTGAAAAAAATAAAGATGCTTTTGGGAGTGAGAGGGATGCTTTGGACATCATATTCCAAATTTTTATTATCTCTTCAAGTATGACCTACATCATTTATGGATAATAATATAAAGAAGAAAAGAAAGCTGTGAGATCATCAAAGTCTGCCTTTATGTAGGAGACCTCACTGCACAGTGAACAAATGAACAGGTATATATACCAGGGATGGGCTTCCCAGGTGGCTCAGCACTATAGAGATTGCCTATCAATGCAGGAGATGTAGGTTCCATCCCTGTACTGGGAGGATCCCCTGGAGAAGGAAATGTCAACCCACTCCAGTATTCTTGCCTGGAAAAATCCCATGGATAGAGGAGCCTGGTGGGCTATAGTCCATGGGGTCACAAACAGTCAGATATGACTGAATGACTGAGCACACAGCACATAAACCAGGTAGCTTATTTTTACTATTTTTTTCCTGGTTTCAACTTACTCAAAATACACATTACCATAAAAATGTCAAGTTAATCATTTAAAAAGTTTGAGTGATTTATTTTTCAGTGTGATTCTGTGATGTATGACTCATGAGGAAAGAACTTATTGCATAGAAATATTCAGGGGGTAGACATAATTGTGGGGGTTTTGTTTAAGCATAAAGTTAGTTGCAAAACCCTTTATAATCTAAAGCTGAATATTTAAAGAAAGCTCCTCAAATACAAATAAGACATTATTTAAGGAGGCTTTATGGCAAAGGTACTATAATTATACATTTTTAAGAGAACTTCAGCACATTTTATAGACTGTTAACCTTGATAAGGTAGATTTTAAACTATAAAAGTCAAATCATGGTTGATCATTGGAAAATGAGTTAAAATATAAATAAATGAAAAAATAAAGCAAAGTCAGTGAGGTATTTAAATGGTCACTTCCTATTTTCAAGTTTTTGAGCAGTTAAGTAAACATGACTCTTTTACTCTATCTCATTCTCCCCAAAAGAATTGATATCATTAAGTACTGAGAAGAACTAAAACATCAAAAGTCAGTGGGAGATCATATATTTCTGTGCTGGAAGAAATAGAATAACTAAAATGATGGCCAGACTGTATGGAATCAATTATACCTGGCAATAAAACTAAAAGGATAGCATTTCTTTTGTGCAATATTTTCCACATTGGTTCCAGCAATTTATGCATCATTAGTAACATCTGTGACAGAAAAAAAATCAGTTAAGCTAAAGCCAAAATTGAAGAACAAATCAGTTAAAGCAAGGAAGAAAGGACTGAGAGAGAGGAAAAGCTTTGGCTTATCTGGTTTTCTTACTTCACCCCCAGTTTGCCCTAAGTTATTTCCAGGAACATGAGTTCATAAAGGAAGCTGGGGAAGGCTAGCTACATGAACTGTGTCTACCATATATACACACTGGAATTTTCTACAGACAATCATATTTTCACTCCCTTTAGCAAAGTGGGGAGGGTGGCAATTCTTTGGATATTTGCTTGTTTGCTGCTGCTGCTGCTCCTAAGTCACTTCAGTCGTGTCCGACTCTGTGCGACCCCTAGACGGCAGCCTACCAGGCTCCCCCGTCCCTGGGATTCTCCAGGCAAGAACACTGGAGTGGGTTGCCATTTCCTTCTCCAATGCATGAAAGTGAAAAGTGAAAGTGAAGTTGTTCAGTCTTGTCTGACTTGTAGCGACCCCATGGACTGCAGCCCACCAGCCTCCTCCCTCCATGGGATTTTCCAGGCAAGAGTCCTGGAGTGGGGTGCCATTGCCTTCTCCGATTTGCTTGTTTAGGGCTAACCAAACATGGACCACTTTACTCCTTACTCCTGTTTGCTGTTTTGTATAAGAGCTACTCCTGCTGACAAAATGCTTGTTGATCAGCAGATGTAAATTATTTGTTACAGCAACATTTCCATCTACATGAACATGTTCAGTGTTCATCTTACTTATATAGGTAAATAGTTTTTCATGGGAAGTAAATGTAATGACTAGTCCTTCAAGTAAATTCGCGCCCCCGCCCCCCCTGCCCCCCGCTTTGGAGTCAGGTTCAATCGTAGTTTGTCACCCACACACTGGGCCCGGGTTTTCAGATAGCTGTTTTGAGGGCAAAATTTCAGTGTGAGTCCCAAGCTCAATGCCTGGATGTTATCTTTAAAGCCATCATTTCAAATGCACCCTTTCACGGTCCCAGCACTAATGCTTCAAAGAAGCATATCTTTCTCTAAGGATTTCACTGAAAGAAGAACACAAAGCATGTTCAATGAAACTTATTTATCACAGTTTCAGTTCCTACTATGTGCCAGGTACAGTGTTTAACACAGAGGCTAATGAAATAAAGCACAGAATTTTAATAAAGAACCCAAAATGCATAATAAATTTCAAACTGAAGCCAAAAAAGAAACTCATGAGGTTGTGCTGGTCTCCATGGTTAGCAGCTGGTATGCCATGAGCCTGACAGGCTGCAGTCCATGGGGTCGCAAAGAGTTGGACACGACTGAGAGACTTCACTTTCACTTTTCACTTTCATGCGTTGGAGAAGGAAATGGCAACCCACTCCAGTGTTCTTGCCTGGAGAATCCCAGGGATGGGGGAGCCTGGTGGGCTGCCATCTCTGGGGTCGCACAGAATCGGACACGACTGAAGTGACTTAGCAGCAGCAGCAGCAGCATGCCATCATGTAAAACCTGTTGCTAAAATTAATTTTGAGATGAACTGTTCTTTGTTCTGGAATATTTCAACCAGTTTGGAGTAAACTAATGTAATTTATTTAAGGCTAGATTGAGTGTAGTGGTCAAAATCATTTCAAAGGTTAACTTGGGATAAACCCACTATTTATGGATTTTTACATCATATGCCTTGGCTATTTCCTGGCAATGAGAACCAGGAAGACTCTTCTCATTTGAAGAGTTAATAATATGGGGCAGTGTCTACAGCAATCAGACTGAAATGACCAATTAGGGCTAGCACTTGCACTAGTCCCTTGATATTATTAGAAGATACTCTTTTGTCTATTCACTGTGGAAATACGGCAATATTCACAAGACACAGACACCGATGTGGGCATTGCCTCGGTGACTTCTCATCTCTGTTGCACTCTCAATGTATATGCAGGTTATCTCCCAGACAGGTTGGAGAGAAGTTGAGTAAAACTTTTTAACTTTTAGAAGATGTAAATTTATATTATTTAATAAAATTTGTCACTTTGTCTCTAATTTAGAATGATAGTTGCAGACTGGTATAAGGCTTGGAAAGAAAGAAGCAATCATTTAAGAATTCTATTTTGTGGGTTATTTTTTTAACTGCCGTGTAGAACCTTCTTGAATGATTTGATAAAAGCTGAGGAGCTAATAAATATGTTAAATTTCTTAAATGTCATGATATGAATGTTAAGAGAAGATGCAAGTAATAAGTTTAGAGGAAACGTTATCTCTAAACTATCAGGACTGCTATGGCTGAACTTGAATAATCTGGAGCAAAACATGTAGGAACAAGCCAAGAATATTAAAATTTAAGAGATTGTTAACACTGGGCTAGTTGAAAGGTATCTTGAGGCTTTTCACTTACAGGAACAATCTCACCTCCCACTATATAAACAATATTTTTCTCTGATCTGCATTTTGCAGTTAAGTGCATTCCTCTGGCATTTTTAACTATGCAAGCATGATAACCTACTGGATAGAATGAAAAACCACAGAAAAATGTAACTGGCCTAGCTAAAAAACATTTGAAATTCATTCTTATTTTCACTGGATAGCCCTAAAATATTGATTTTTTTTCTTCTATTAAAATTAAGCCATAGTTTTCACATTTCCCTACTTCAGCCAGGCTTCAGATCCACTTTCAAAAAATGGAAAGGAGATTCTAGGTTCTCCAAGTCTAACATTTGAAGTGAATAACATAATAACATAATAAATCTTATCTAAGATTTTATTTTCGCTAGAATTGCTTCTTTTTTAATGTTTATATATTGGTCTGTTTTAAACACAAATTTCCCTCAGTTTTATCCAAACAGTGATGCTTTGAAACACACATTCTGAATGTATATTCATTTTTTTGATGTACACTGTGATTTTAGAGTAAAAATTTCCAAGACTTATTATATTTAAAACCAGAATGTAACTTTAAAAATGTTATTGTAATATATAATTGTTATTCTGAGTTTCTTAATGAAAAGAACAACAAAATCTTCTGACTACTAGCACCAGATTTTGGAATACTGAAACCACAGATCAGCTGCATAACACACATAGGGGAAAGACTTTCTGTTTCTTTATTCTAGAAAATAAAGGCTTTCTTTAGGCACAGGTATGATGGGAATTTTGCTCTAGGTTCCCGAAATGAAGGTGCCAAGGTGACAGATTAACGGAAAGAAATATACTTAAGTTATCTGTTTGATGTACATGTGCTTAGTCATGTGCTACTCTTTGTGACCCCATGGACTATATGTAGCCCTCCAGTCTCCTCTGTCCATGGGATTTTCCAGGCAAGAACACTGTAGTGGGTTGTCATTTCCTTCTTCATGGAATTTTTCCCACCTGGGGTTCAAACCCCAGTCTCCTACATCTTCTGAATTGGCAGGCGAATTCTTTACCACTGAGCCACCTGGGATGCCCATATATCTGATACTGAGTGATAAACATTTGGGGCTTCCCACATATACAAAATCCCTGGCATATCTAGTGACTGCACTAGTACCAGCATGGCTAGGTCAAGCTAACTCACTCAGTTTCTCACTCTGTGCTTAGACACAATTTGGTCTCCTCCTTTTTATTCTTCCCACCATTATTCACTAAACCGATAGCCTGTGTACTATGTGAATTACTGGAAATGTAAAAATGAAAAAGCATATGTTTGCCATTAGCTCACCTTCAGGGGAGTATAGTTTGTCAACAAACAAGTAGAGCCCATGTGAGAAGCTCGAATTTCACCCACAGATATTTGGAGGCTGGACCCAACACTTGTCATATATTATCTCACTATCATCCCCACAACTATTGCAGTTTGGAAATACTTCAGTATGTAATGCATTTTCTTTCACTTTTTTAAAACCTGAGAGTTTTGTTTTATTTTCTAGGCTTGTTATCTCCCTACTTTTATCTACTTACCCAACTTCTCTCCTCCTCCTTTACAGTATCAGGCAATTCGGTACTGGCACTCAACTTGCATAACCCAGTCAACAAAATTAAAAAGCAGCCTGGCTGCTTTCTTCACTGAGAAACATTTCTTCAACTTAGGAGCATTTCAGGCCATAACTCCAGCAACTTAGAAGTACTCTCTTTTTCAGGAACAGGGGTTGAACTCTTGCTTTGTAAGAAAATCACATCTTCATGCTGGTAACACAAAACAGCGTAATACTTGCCTTTATTGAAGTTTGTGTAAAATCAAATAGAAATAATGCTTTGCATGGGGTTGCAAAGAGTTGGGACACGACTGAACATGCACTCACACACACAAGGCGCTTAGTCACTCCGGGAGCAATCATGAAAGATTGCATAGAGAAGGTAACAGCTGAATTGAGGTTTAAATGATGAGCAATGGTTCCCTGAGCAGAAAGGCAATGGGAATAGGCTCCAGACAGAGAGTTCAATTCTTGCACTTCCTTTCCTTTCACAGATGCCAGAAAGCTCTCTGGTCCCTGCCCCTGCCCTTTGTTCCTCCCTCTTGCCACTTTTTACCACTGTAGTCTTGTTTCTACTCTTAGCCCATAGCTAGGGCAATGTGTCGAAGGCAATGGCACCCCACTCCAGTACTCTTGCCTGGAAAATCCCATGGACGGAGGGGCCTGGTGGGCTGCAGTCCATGGGGTCGCTAGGAGTCGGACACAACTGAGCGACTTCACTTTCACTTTTCACTTTCATGCATTGGAGAAGGAAATGGCAACCCACTCCAGTGTTCTTGCCTGGAGAATCCCAGGGACGGAGAGCCTGGTGGGCTGCCGTTTATGGGGTCGCACAGAGTCGGATACGACTGAAGCGACTTAGCAGCAGCAGCAGCAGGGCAATGTGTTGTTCCCTACCAATGAGGCAACTTGCAGATTTTTTTTCCCTCATTCAAAATGAAAAACAAGGAACAAAACTCAACATTTCTTTGACTTATCGAAGTGTTATGGTGTCTGTGGCAGGGCTGGGTGGTACATATATGTACTGGGAGGAGCACCAAGAGAATGGTACAAATTGGCGAAAGACAGGAATATAAGGCGGCCTGCGACATTTTGAAGGATCAGAGAGAAACAAACGCTTAGAGGACTTTGGAGTTAAATGAAATAGTACTTGTCTTTCCCATGTGTCGGTGACTCATGAATAGAAAAGATTCAACTATGTTGCAGGGAAAGTTGCCAAAAACCTAAGTAACAACTAAAAAAAAAATTTTTTTTTAATTACAGTAATTCAAACTTTATGTAAGATGCATTAACTTTTAATTTTTCCTAGTTACTATGATGAATATAATGCACACACAAAGCAATAAATATCATAGCAACATTTTTATCATTATTTTTAAATTTCAGAAGTAAGATTTTAAATTTCTCATCAATACCTTTACTAATACCACTGAATATCAAATTGATAAATATATGGATATGTGTTCTCATCTTAATTTTATTCTCCAATAAATCTGGACTTCTAGAAAGGAAACACCAGAGAAAAATTTTTTATTTCACCAAGGAGTTACTAAACAATCTCGTTAAATCATATAAGTTCTTCTAGGACTTTGCAAAATATGTATTGATTTGAAAAAAATTAAGGAACATAACTGTAAAAAGAAAGAAAAAGAGAGAAACAGAAAGAAAGAGGAAGCAAGACAGAAAGGAAACATACAATTTTGCAGACAATATTTAAGTATCAGTCTTATATAATGTGCATAAAATGCCAACTCAAGGAAATTTTTTTAACCCACAAGTTGGAATTAGTTTTTTCTTCTTCCTTGCCTCTGCTGAACTTTATTTCTTATAATGTTTACCACTTCTGTCCTAATATCTTTGCTGTTTGTTATATACAAGTCTGCTTCCCCAGCCAGATTTTTGAGGGCTAAGCTATACCATATTCATTTTTTTCTTCCTTATAATTCACAGCAAAGGTATGAAACATACTAAAGGCATAGTTAATAATAATTGACCTGAACATGGGAGTAATTAAGATACATGTTAGAATTTAGATATAGAAATTGAAGGAGACAAGATAGGAAGAAAAGAATATGTTATAACTGAGCCTGTTTTAACAGCTATTTTAGGAATGATTTAAACTAGACCTTTATTCTTTGGAGTTGATTTCTAAGCCAACAAATATTATATACATATATATCTCAAATGTTTCTATTTTGGTTTAGTAAGAAGAAAATCCCAGGGATAAATAACTATCAAAATCCCATATTATCTAGAATAACACTTTTAATGTCATCTAAATGGGGCAAGGAAATGTGTTTTTGAATAAATAATTCAATCCAGAGGTGTGAGTAAATACTTTTAGCAATAACTGAGTAAAAAATTAAATCTATTGTGTGTGTAAAATAATACCAGGTGCAGATAATGGCAAGTGAATTCGAGATCTAGATTATCAAATCAAGCTATTTACATTTTAGGAAATTAACATATTTTTTTACTCAAATTTCCTTACTAAAAATCTGTCTGATTTCTGCTCCTTCTAACATTATGAGAAAGAAGTCTTGTTCTGACACTCATCAGTTCAGTTCAGTCGCTCAGTCGTGTCCAACTCTTTGCCACCCCATGAATCACAGCACACCAGGTCTCCCTGTCCATCACCAATTCCTGGAGTTCACTCAAACTCATGTCCACTGAGTGGCCGAGCTGATATATCTTTTTGTAAAATTTTGTCACTATGATAAATTAAAAAATTATTTCTAACTATTTTAATGTACATTTCTATAATTATTTCAGCTAGTTTAGTTCAATCACTCAGTCATGTCTGACTCTTTGTGACCCCATGGACTGCAGCTCACCAGGCCTCCTTGTCTATCACCAACTCACAGAGTTTACTCAAACTCATGTCTGCTGAATCCATGATGTCATCCAACCATCTCATCCTCTTTTGTCCCCTTGTCCCCCTGCCTAAATCTTTACCAGCATCAGAGTCTTTTCCAGTGAGTCAGCTCTTTGCATTAGGTGGCCAAAGTATTGGAGTTTCATCTTCAGCATCAGTCCTTCAAATGAATATTCAGGACTGATTTCCTTTAAGATGAACTGGTTGGATCTCCTTGCAGTACAAGGGACTCTCAAGAGTCTGCTCCAACACCACAGTGTAAAAGAATCAGTTCTTCGGTTCTCAGCTTTCTTTATAGTCCAACTCTCACATCCATACATGACTACTGGATAAAGCATAGCTTTGACTAAACGGATATTTGTTGGCAATGTATCTGCTTTTTAATATGCTGTCTAGGTTGGCCATAGCTTTTCTTGCAAGGAGCAAGCGTCTTTGAATTTCATGGCTGCAGTCACCATCCGTAGTGATTTTGGAGCCCCCAAAAATAAAGTCAGCCATGGTTTCCACTGTTTCCCCATTTATTTGCCATGAAGTGATCGGACCAGATGCCATAATCTTAGTTTTCTGGATGTTGAGCTTTAAGCCAGCTTTTACACTCTCCTCTTTCACTTTCATCAAGAGGCTTTTTAGTTCCTCTTCACTTTCTGCCATAAGGGTGGTGTCATCTGCATATCTGAGGTTATTGATATTTCTCCCGGCAATCTTGATTCCAGCTTGTGCTTCATCCAGCCCAGCGTTTCTCATGATGTACTTTGCATATAAGTTAAATAAGCAGGGTGACAATATACAGCCTTGATGTACTCCTTTTCCTATTTGGAACCAGTCTGTTGTTCCATGTCCATTTCTAACTGTTGCTTCCTGACCTGCATACAGGTTTCTCAAGAGGCACGTCAGGTGTTCTGGTATTCCCGTCTCTTTAAGAATTTTCCACAGTTTGTTGTGATCCACACAGTCAAAGGCTTTGGCATAATCAATAAAGCAGAATTAGATGTTTCTTCTGCATCTCTATTGCTTTTTCCATGATCCAATGGATGTTGGCCATTTTGATCTCTGGTTCCTCTGCCTTTTCTAAATCCTGCTTGAACATCTGGAAGTTCATGATTCACGTACTGTTGAAGCCTGGTTTGGAGAATTTTGAGCATTACTTTACTAGCGTGTGAGATCAGTGCAACTGTGTGGTAGTTTGAACATTCTTTGACATTGCCTTTCTTTGAGATTGGAATGAAAACTGACCTTTTCCAGTCCTGTGGCCACTGCTTAGTTTTCCAGATTCGCTGGCATATTGAGTGAAGCACTTTCCCAGCATCATCTTCTAGGATTTGAATTAGCTCAACTGGAATTCCATCACCTCTGCTAGCTTTGTTCGTAGTGATGCTTCCTAAGGCCCACTTAACTTTGCATTCCAGGATATCTGGCTCTAGGTGAGTGATCATACCATCGTGATTATCTGGGTTGTGAAGATCTTTTTTGTGTAGTTCTTCTGTGTATTCTTGCCACCTCTTCTTAATATCTTCTGCTTCTGTTGTAATTATTAGTGGGGCTGAACTTTTTAAAAATGATTATTGCCATTACTATTTCTTCTTTTGTGATTTATTGGCTCATATTTTGGCTTCTTTCCCTAAATTTTTCCTTAAAACAAGAATTTTTGATCTTTTAAAATATATTTTAATCTTTTACTATAAATATGCAAATATTTAACCAGTTTTTTCACTTAGCTTTTAATTCATTTATATATTGTTGTACAGATATTTTTATTTGTCTTGCTAATGTATCTGTCTTGCTAACGTATCTGTCTTGCTCCTTAGAGTTTGCATTTTGAGTGTTATTTAATATGATCCCTAATTACATATCTCAAAATTATGATTATATCCCTCAGTTCTGCAGTTAATATCATATAGGTTTTTAAATAAATGCTTATATCTTTAGCTGAAATACATTTTTATTTTGTGAATATTTTAGGGTAGAAATTTAACACTACATTTTTCTCTAGTTCAAAGTCAGCAAAATAACACAATTTAATTTCTTCTCCATATACTTCTTAAAAAAAAAAAAGAACAGTTTTGTAGGACATATAGAATGGACATATCTGAAAACGATTATGGATAAAGGGGAGAAACATAGATTCTTTGGTGGGTAAGAGTATAGGAGGTTAGAAGGAGATTAGGTCTGTTTCCTAAATTAGCTGGAACACCATAGTCTCATGCTATTCAATGAATACCTAGAAGCAAATTGATCCTTCCTTCTTGTTAAGGGAAATGGGTGCCTGAGATGATGGGCAGACCTGATGTTGCAGCAAGAGGACAAGCTTGAGTGTTCTGAATCAGTGCACAGGTGTGGTGGGCATTGCTGGTGGCAAGTAACAGGAAACCGGCCTACTGCTCCTGTGCTTTGTGGGGGACAGTGATGTTTGGAGGCTGCAGGTAAGCCTCAAGCAGTTTAGTAGGTGGCCAAGCTGTTTCCCTACGTGAATGAGAAGGAACAGACCTAGCTGAGTACGTTGGATAAATTCATTCCATAAAACTTTCCAATATGTATTCAGCTAAGATCTCTGAGAGGAATGAGAGTAGATTGCGGTCAAAGAATAAGTAAATAAGGTGTATTCCATAAATGAAGTTTTATCAGTGGAAACATTGCTTATGTTCCCAATAACATTTGGAGCATCTTCTTAAGAGGATAAATTGTTTGTGTACCAAAATTGAACTTTTTCTACCAAATTGCAGACAACAAAAGATTTCTGATTCACTTGTGTAACTTGATTTCTAAGGAATTGCTGAAATTTAGTGTCATACCTTAATTTTCAGTATTAATATTGTGTGTTAAAAATTACCAAGGAAATTTAACCTTTATTTATGGCATGATAAAAACTATAGCTTAATATAATAATACATTTTATTTTATAGAATTATAGACTCAAAGTGATTTTTTCTTACTGATATGTTATCTCATGGCCCTTAGTCTTAGCATCTGAGTTGACACAAATTTGAAATCCCAAGTCTAAATTAATGTGCTTTGTATTATTAGGTAGTCTTGAATCATCAAGTTGTCTTCATGCCAAGAAGCAATAGTTCTGGCAATAAAGGTAACACCATGAGTGACTTAACTTTATATGTGTTAATGTAAATACTGCTATATACTGAGAGTGGAAGACAAAACTGTGGCAGAACCTCATAAAAGAGAAAACAGCTTACAGTGTGGCTGGAGGCTTGCAAATATTGAGTGGGAAAGAAGGAGATTTTAAGTACATCATCACCAATGTTATTAATATACAAATTAACAAATTGAGTTAATTTGTTAACAAATTAAAGTGAGTTGCCTATAAAACACAGTTAATTTATCCAAGCTGAGGTCAGCCCCCAGACTCCTGAATTCTAACACTCCAGGAATGTTTCCTGATATTTACTACCTGTTTAAATATAATATGCTCCAATTTTTGAATTTAAATAATGTTTTATTTATACTTTTTACTGTAGACAACATTTGATAGTTTATGGTAAAGAATGAGTTCTAGAGATGGATGGTATAGAGCAAATCCTAACTATTGTTTCCTAGTATGACTCTGGTATGACACTTGACAAATTTCTCGTCCATTGGCAAAAATGGGAATTATTATTTTATCTACCACGAAATCCATTGTAGGACTCCAATGAAGTAATCTGTTTTAAAGAATGTATATTAGTACCATAAATAAGTTGATCACTGATTTATTCCACCAGTCTCAAACTTCGACAGTCGATGTGACTGTTTTTTAGAACTCGTTTTTGATTGTATTCGGTTTATCCCTTATACTATTCTCTGACAAATAATCTGACTCATTCTGGAAATCAGCATATACATCAACTCAGATAAATCTTTTATCATGAATCCACAGGAAGTGTCCATTTTTCTTTGAAAATTACAATTTATATAGCATTATTTTACACATTCTTCTGTGTATTCTTGCCACCTCTTCTTAATATCTTCTGCTTCTGTTAGATCCATATCATTTCTGTCCTTTATCGAGCCCATCTTTGCATGAAATGTTCCCTTGGTATCTCTAATTTTCTTGAAGAGATCTCTAGTCTTTCTCATTCTGTTGTTTTCCTCTATTTCTTTGCATTGATCGCTGAGGAAGGCTTTCTTATCTCTCCTTGCTATTCTTTGGAATTCTGCATTTAGATGCTTATATCTTTCCTTTTCTCCTTTGCTTTTTGCTTCTCTTCTTTTCACAGCTATTTGTAAGGCCTCCTCAGACAGCCATTTTGCTTTCTTGCATTTCTCTTCCATGGGAATGGTCTTGATCCCTGTCTCCTGTACAATGTCATGAACCTCCGTCTATAGTTCATCAGGCACTCTGTCTATCCAATCTAGTCCCATATATCTATTTCTCAATTCCACTGTATAATCATAAGGGATTTGATTCAGGTCATACCTGAATGGTCTAGTGGTTTTCCCCACTTTCTTCAATTTAAGTCTGAATTTGGCAGTAAGGAGTTCATGATCTGAGCCACAGTCAGCTCCTGGTCTCATTTTTGCTGACTGTATAGAGCTTCTCCATTTTGGTTGCAAAGAATATAATCAATCTGATTTTGGTGTTGACCATCTGGTGATGTCCATGTGTAGAGTCTTTTCTTGTGTTGTTGGAAGAGGGTGTTTGCTATGACCAGTGTGTTCTCTTGGCAAAACTCTATTAGCCTTTGCCCTGCTTCATCCCATATTCCAAGGCCAAATTTGCCTGTTACTCCAGGTGTTTCTTGACTTCTTACTTTTGCATTCCAGTCCCCTATAATGAAAAGGACATCTTTTTTGAGTATTAGTTCTAAAAGGTCTTGTAGGTCTTCATAGAACTGTTCAACTTCAGCCTCTTCAGTGTAACTGGTTGGGGCATAGGCTTGGATTACCGTGATATTAATTGGTTTGCCTTGGAAATGAACAGAGATCATTCTGTTGTTTTTGAGATTGCATCCAAGTACTGCATTTCGGACTCTTTTGTTGACCATGATGACTACTCCATTTCTTCTAAGGGATTCCTGCCCGCAGTAGTAGATATAACAGTCATCTGAGTTAAATTCACCCATTCCAGTCCATTTTAGTTCGCTGATTCCTAGAATGTCGACCTTCACTCTTGCCATCTCCTCTTTGACCACTTCCAATTTGCCTTCATTTATGGACCTGACAGTCCAGGTTCCTATGCAATATTGCTCTTTACAACATTGGACCTTGCTTCTAACACCAGTTACATCCACAACTGGGTATTGTTTTTGCTTAGGCTCCATCCCTTTATTCTTTCTGGAGTTATTTCTCCACTGATCTCCAGTAGCATATCGGGCACCTACCAACCCAGTGAGTTCCTCTTTCAGTATCCTATCATTTTGCCTTTTCATACTGTTCATGGGGTTCTCAAGGCAAGAATACTGAAGTGGTTTGCCATTCCCTTCTCCAGTGAAACACATTCTGTCAGAAAAAGAGCTTCATGACGCAGATAATCACGATGGTGTGATCACTCACCTAGAGCCAGACATCCTGGAATGTGAAGTCAAGTGGGCCTTAGAAAGCATCACTGCAAACAAAGCTAGTGGAGGTGATGGAATTCCAGTTGAGCTATTTCAAATCCTGAAAGATGATGCTGTGAAAGTGCTGCACTCAATATGCCAGCACATTTGGAAAACTCAGCAGTGGCCACAGGACTGGAAAAGGTCAGTTTTCATTCCAACCCCAAAGAAAGGCAGTGCCAAAGAATGCTCAAACTACTGCACAATTGCACTCATCTCACATGTTAGTAAAGTAATGCTCAAAATTCTGCCAGCCAGGCTTCAGCACTTTGTGAACCATGCACTTCCTGTTGATCAAGCTGGTTTTAAAAAAGGCAGAGAAACCAGAGATCAAATTGCCAACATCTGCTCAATCACGGAAAAAGCAAGAGAGTTCCAGAAAAACATCTATTTCTGTTTTATTGACAATGCCAAAGCCTTTGACTGTGTGGATCACAATAAACTGTGGGAAATTCTGAAAGAGGTGGGAATGCCAGACCACCTGACTTGCCTCTTGAGAAACCTATATGCAGGTCAGGACGCAACAGTTAGAACTGGACATGGAACAACAGACTGGTTCCAAATAGGAAAAGGAGTACGTCAAGGCTGTATATTGTCACCCTGCTTACTTATATGCAGAGTACATCATGAGAAATGCTGGACTGGAAGAAGCACAAGCTGGAATCAAGATTGCCAGGAGAAATATCAATAACCTCAGATATGCAGATGACACCACCCTTATGGCAGGAAGTGAAGAGGAATTAAAAAGCCTCTTGATGAAAGTGAAAGATGAGAGTGAAAAAGTTGGCTTAAAACTCAACATTCAGAAAATGAAGATCATGGCATCTGGTCCCATCACTTCATGGCAAATAGATGGGGAAACAGTGGAAACAGTGTCAAACTTTATTTTCTAGGGCTCCAAAATCACTGCAGATGGTGATTGCAGCCATGAAATTAAAAGACGCTTACTCCTTGCAAGAAAAGCTATGACCAACCTAGATAGCATATTGAAAAGCAGAGACATTACTTTGCCAACAAATGTCCGTCTAGTCAAGGCTATGGTTTTCCCAGTGGTCATATATGGATGTGAGAGCTGGACTGTGAAGAAGGCTGAGCACCAAAGAATTGATGCTTTTGAACTGTGGTGTTGGAGAAGACTCTTGAGAGTCCCTTGGACTGCAAGGAGATCCAACTCGTCCATCTTAAAGGAGTTCATTCCTGGGTGTTCCTTGGAAGGACTGATGCCATAGCTGAAACTCCAATACTTTGGCCACCTCATGCAAAGATTTGACTCATTGGAAAAGACCCTGATGCCAGGAGGGGTTGGAGGCAGGAGGAGAAGGGAACGACAGAGGATGAGATGGCTGTATGGCATCCCCAACTCAACGGACATGAGTCTGAGTGAACTCCGGGAGTTGGTGATGGACAGGGAGGCCTGCCGTGCTGTGATTCATGGGGTCGCAAAGAGTTGGACACGACTGAGCGACTGAAGGGAACTGATTTTACACGTTGGGAATAAACATATAGAATGCATTTTTAGTCATTCAGTGACTACTTACTAACTTCCTTTTCAGTAAAAGAGGATATCACTTGCACATATTTAGACCTGAAATAAAATCATCTGTTGTATATTCACCAAACCCAGATTCTGAAGCATGGTATACATGTAGAATAAAGTATATTTTTGGAATTTTTTGATGTAGCATATATGTGATTTCATAGCTTAATTTTGTTGATTTTTCTACACTTGTTTCTAAATAGTGTGATTTTTTAATATGTAAAACTACTTTTTCAACAGTGGGAACATCTAAATATATTGCTGAAATTTATAATTTATATTTGGTCCAAAACATATTTGTCTCTTAAAAAAACTGTCCTTGCCAGGTACTGCAGAGATAAAATATGTTGGAGTAAAAGAATGGGAAAATCATTTTTAAAATGCTTACAGATATGATAGCTTATATATATTATATAGCGATTAATGCTAAGCTTATCTATCTAGGATGTTAAAAAAGAAAGTATAGGGAAAGAGCTATCCTAAACTAGTAATCTGGATGGTTTTGATTGTATGTTTCTATATTTGTAAAGTTGACTTACCTGCAAATTCTTAGTTTTCTGCACATGAAACTCAAGATTTAAAGTTAGCATAGAGAGGATACTGGTTAACAGCCTGGGTTCTGCCATCAGACATATCTTGTGTGTGTGCTGAGTTGCTCAGTTGTATCTGACTCTTTGTGACACTGTGCACTGTAGCCCGCCAGGCTCCTCTGTCCACAGGATTCTCCAGGCAAGAATACTGGAGTGGATTGCCATTTCCTCCTCCAGGAGATCTTCCTGACCAAGCAATTGACCCCACATCTCCTGTGTCTCCTGCATTGGCCGGCAGATTCTTTACCATTGAACCGCCTGGGAAGCCCACAGTGACTCTTTTTTCACTGTTTATTTGATTAAATTGGGCAACTTACTTAACTTCAAGTACAGATTGGATTTCTATCTGGATCAAATTAGAAGTGATAACGCATGCGAAAGTCTTAGCCTGGTGTCCGACACTAGTAGTCACTCATTAAATGTCAATTATAATTTTATGAACATGAAATGTTGACACAGTGTCAATCATCAATGAAAGATATCATGTTTATTTTTGGATCTTAATTTTTGTTCTTGCACGTACTTCTCGAATCTCTAGTAAATAAGACTAGACAGTCTATAAAAACTTTTAAGTAGCTTCACACAACATAATGCATTCTTGCCATATACTGCATTTTCATGACTGACATAAATTCACGGAGATCATCATAAGCAGCTGGACAGCAAATGATAAAACAATAGTGACCCTTTGAACTTACATTCTTAATATTCCTAATTACAAGTATTCTTTTGTTTCTAAGAATATAGTCAATGCCATTACTGTTTTTTTAATGTCATTGTTGATTTTATAAAATATTTTCCAAATTCTCTTACAGTAAATAATAAAAGGAGCTCTGTCTATTTGTGTAAGCTTGAAGTCAAATAGGACTTCTTGCCAGTGACACAAATAGAATGCTGTTATGTTCAACAACACGCAGTCCATTATTCAAAGAAGAACATAAATGGATGAGAAATTCTACTGGATGAAAATGTTAAAATATCATCATCCTCTATAAAATGACAGTTTAAAACATGATTTTGAAACATGTAAAATTTAAGCTTGACAATGGTAAACTTGCTTAAGAATTAACTAAATAATGTACTATATGAAGCAAGTAATTTTCTCACTATCCAAATTATTTCTTCTATAACTTCAACAGAGCAATATAAAACCAATGCCATAGAAGAAAAACAATTCTAATCATTATTTTTTAATTTATTTATTCCCTGTTAATTTGATATGAGTTGAATTGTTTAAGACTGAAAATTTATTTTTTACTCTTGTTCTTTGTAATATATGAGGACTTAAGGAAACTTCCAGAACTCTAAACTACATTATGACAAAATATTTTTCTTCTTAGCCAACAGTGTCTTCTTAGATTCAGAAACAATGGACTTTCAGGACTGAAGTAGGTAAATTGCACTGGGACAAGGAAAGTGATGCAAAGAAGGCATGAATTAAACAAAAGAAAACATATTTTTAAATTTAATTTAAATATCACATTTCTGGGTTTTATTTTTATTACATTTCAAAGAAATGCATAGGGTCGGATATTCAATTTTTTTGGTATCTCAATTTCTTTAGGATTTTGTGAATATATCTGAAAGACTTAGACATCAGGAATGGACATGGTTTCTGAAGTTTAAAGTACAACTCAGCTATGAAAAATATTAATTCTGTGCTTTATTGAGATAGTAATGCTTATTTTACATTATATCAAAGAAAATTGCATTATACATTTAGTCAAATTTTCTGCAAGGAATTTTTTTTAAATTGAAAATTCAATGCAGCCCCTCAAAAATATATACTTTTTAGGTTTATTAGGAAATGTTGGTATAATGGTAGATTTATTTAACAGTATAAAAAATCAGTATAAAATTATGCCTAGAAAAGAGAAGCCTAAAGTAAGGATCAGATTCTTCACATTAAAAAGTTAGAAAAAAAATGAAAAATTAAATTTAAAGTATAAAGAAAGAAATGATCAATAGAAATATGTTAAACAATAAGGCAAATAGTAAAACTAAAAGCCAACTGTTTAGAATTTTGACAAAATTGATAGTCCCCCACTTAAAATGACCAAGGGCAAAAAATAAGAAATGAAACATTCAATGTAAAAAATGAGAGAATTATTAAGTTGGTGAAAACATAATTGTGGTTTTGGACCCTGAATTTTAAATTACTTTAACTAGGCTCAAACACATCTTCATTAATCAAGGTAAGAACTATTACAATCAACATATTTTTGCCAATAAGAAAAAAGTTTGTTTTTTCCTAGAGCATAAAAATCCATGCTCTGGGATTCCGTGAACTCTTGGAAAGCATTTTCTGCCTATTGCTGGTTGTGGAAGTGTTTTACTGGAAAAAAGTTGTCTTGAAAAAAAAAAAAAAAAAATTACCTGAAAAAAGAGGCTTGAAGAAGTGGTAGTCACTCGGCAAGAGGTCCAGTGAATATGGACGATGAAGCAAAACTCCGTAACCCAATTCATTAAACTTTTGAAGCATCAGTTGTGTGACATGTAGTCAGGCACTGTTGTGGAGAATAATTGGGCCCTTTCTGTTGACCAACGCCAGCTACAGACATTGCAGTTTTCAATGCTTCTCATCAATTTGCTGAGCATAGTTCTCAGATGTAATGGTTTCACGGGGATTCAGAAAGGTGTAGTGGGTCATATTGGCAGCAGACCACCAAACAGTGACCATGACCATTTTTTGATGCAAGTTGGCTTTGGAAAGTGCTTTAGAGCTTCTTCTCAGTCTAAACACTAGCTGGTCACTGCCAGTTGTCATATAAAGTCAACTTTTCATCACATATCACAATCTGATTGAGAGATGGTTCATTGTTGTTGCATAGAATAAAACAACATGTCAAAAGGATGATTTTTTTTTTTTTTTTGCTTTGAGGGCAGCTAATGAGGCACTCTGGAGAAGGCGATGGCACCCCACTCCAGTACTTTTGCCTGGAAAATCACATGGATGGAGGAGCCTGGTGGGCTGCAATCCATGGGGTCTCGAAGAGTCGGACATGACTGAGCGACTTCACTTTCACTTTTCACTTTCATGCATCGGAGAAGGAAATGGCAACCCACTCCAGTGTTCTTGCCTGGAGAATCCCAGGGACGGGGAGCCTGGTGGGCTGCAGTCCATGGAGTCGCACGGAGTCGGACACGACTGAAGCGACTTAGCAGCAGCAGCAGCAGCAATGAGGCACTCACTTACGAGCTTTTCCACCTTTCCAAATTGCTTCACATGCTGAACAACTGTAGAATGGTTGACCTTGAGTTCTTTGACAACTTCTCGTGTTGTCATAAGAGAATCGGCTTACATGACTGCTCTCAGTTGTTTGTTGTCAACTTCTGATGGCCAGCCACTACAGTCCTCATCCTCAAGGCTCTCATCTCCTTTGCAAAACTTCCTGAACCACCAGTCCACTGTATGTTTGTTAGTTCCTGGGTCAAATGTGTTGTTGATGTTGCAAGTTGTCTCCACTGTATTATGACCCATTTTGAACTTAAATAAGAAAACCACGTGAATTTGCTTTTTGTCTAACATTATTTCCATAGTCTAAAATCAATATAAAATAAGCAGCAAGTAATAAGTCATTAGCAAAAAATAAAGCAAAAAAACACACATTAAAATTATATTACACAACCAGATTTATTTAAAAATGTATTCCAATATCAAACAGCAAATTTCAACAATCCAAAACCACAATTACTTTTGCACCAACCTAATAGAATACATTCCAATTCATTTTATAAGTCTAATCCTGATTAAAAAAAACTTGACAAAGATACTATAAGAAAAGAAAATTAAACAGAATAATATTTTTTTAATGAACAAGGATGCAAATATTCTCAATAAAATTTTGGAAATTAAAACTAGAAATACTGTAAAAATACAATAGTTTCCCACCGATTCAAAGTTAGTTGACTTGAATATCAATCTATGAGATGAAAGACATTAAGAGAAAATTAAGAAAAAGTATATGATCATCTGAAAACATGCAATGAAAGTATTTGAAGAATCTGAAAGCCATTCATGATTAAAAGTTCTCAGCAAAATAAGAACAGAAGGACATTTCTGCAGCCTGTTGAGAATTGCAATAAAACACTCGTGGCTGAGAAAGCAGTTTCCAATTTTGCATATAAGGAGCTTGGAAGTCTACTCCATCTTAACAGTAAGTGAAAAGCTGAACAGATTGAATAACCAAAAACTCTGTTGAATCCATTAGACAGCAGAGGACACAGGGCCAAGTTCTGGCCCCAAGACTGGAACAGGGAGTCATGGTTTATCAGACCAGGGACTCAAAAGCAGAACCCCCCACAGGAACCAGTGCCAGAAGGATAATCTTAAGTGGTAATTGGTGCATTGCTGGAGGCTCACGTGGGCAAATCTGAGAGTTAGAAATTTTAGGGAACTCATCATAAGGGGAACGCCATAATTTTGTAGTACTTACCTCTTACAGCTTAACCAGATTACCATACTAACATCTGAGTAACATCCCCTTGTACTTCCAACAAGAGGTGGGAAAAGGAACCATTTTGATAAACCCCATAGCAATCTGTTCTTAAAGGGCTGACATCAAGGGAAGCAAGTTAACCAGACCCTACATTATAGGGGTTTCATCAGAGCCTAACCGACAAGGAGGAAAGAAAATACCCAACACTACTCTACTCCACATGTCTAGTCCCATCTGGAGGAGGAGCAAAAAAAAAACTGAGAAATTATTGTGAAGTTTACTACCTTGAGCCATAGACTCATTAAAAGACTGATAACTGTCCACATATGCATAATGGGAATATCACAGAAGAATAGAAAAGAGAAAGCAGTAGAAGAAATATTTGAAACAATAGTGACTGACAATTTCTCCTAAATTAATGTCAGACATCAAACCACAGATCCAGGAAACTCAGATAAGCAGGATAACTGCAAACCAAAACCAAGGAAAAACAAAAAAGCCTACACTGCACCTCGGCATATTATTTTCTAACTACAGAACTCAGAAGACAAAAACACTTCAAGAAAAGAATGAGATGAAATAATAATATTGATAATAATGAGTAATAATAATAATAATGAAATTAAGGGCTGAGATTAAAAATTTCCACCAACCTAGAATTCTGTGTCCTACAAAATTGTGCTTGAAAAGTGAAGAAAAATAAACACTTTCTCAGACACACAAAAACTGAGTATTATGCCAGTAGACATGCCTTGCAAGAAATGTTAAGAGTACCTTAGAGGGAAAGAAGATAATTTAGGATGACCCAGAGGGATGATATGGGGAAGGAGGTGGGAGGGGGTTCAGGGTGGGGAACACGTGTACACCTGTGGCAGATGTATGTTGATGTATGGCAAAACCAATACAATATTGTAAAGTAAAAAACAAAAAAAAGTAAAAAAATAAATTAAATAAAAATAAATAAAATTAAAATAAAATTTAAAAAAGAAATTTGAATTTATATAAAATAAGGAAGATCATCAATTAAACTTTTATTTTTCTTATTTTTAATTAATCTAAAATGTAACAGTTCAATGGAAAAGGAAATGGCAACCTACTCCACTGTTCTTGCCTAGAAAATCCCTTGGACAGAGAAGCCTCACAGGCTACAGTCCATGGGGTTGCAAAGAGTCAGACCTGACTGAGCAAATAACAACAACAATAATAGTTCAAAATAATGATACCAGCAATGTATTTGATTATGACTGTGTATATATGTTTATATATGTGTGTGTGCATGCTAAGCTGCTTCAATCATGTCCAGCTCTTTGTGACTTTACGTATTGTAGCCTGCCTGGGGTGCCCCTCTGTCCATGGGATCCTCCAGGCAAGAATACTGGAGTGGGTTGCCATGCCCTCCTCCAGGAGATCTCCATCCAGAGACTGAGCCCTCCTCTCTTACATCTGCTGCATTGGCAGGTGGCTCTTTAACACTAGCACCACCTGGGAAGCCCTATACATATATATATATATATATATATATATATATATATATATATATATATGCTTATATATAAGTTCAATGAATCACAGTAATGACAACTGACGGGAGAGAGGAATTAGGGTTGTTTCGCTAGTATACATTGCACACACTATCTGTAAAGTGGTTCTACATCACAGTTAATGCTTGGACAAAATAGGAGTTAGGGAAGCCAACCCCCATGCAGTCAGAAATCTGCATATAGCTTTACAGTTGACCCTCTTTATCCGTGGATCCACATCTGAGAAATCAACCAACTACAGATTGTGCAGTACTGTAGTAAACATCTTGAATGTGGACCTGTGCAGTTAAAACCTGTGTTGTTCAAAGGTATTTGAAAGTGAACTTGGATTAGTGGTAAGTGAATATTGCAATCTTTATGGCAGTCACTAAAGAAATAAAAAAAGAAGTATAACTGATATTCCAAGAAAGGAGAAAAATGCAACAATATAAAATGTTCCTTTTGGAATTCCCTGGCGGTCCAGTGATTAGGACTTGGTACATTCACTGCCAGGGCCTGAGTTCAATCCCTGGTTAGGGAACTACAATCCTGCAAGCTGTGCAACCCAGCCAAAAAAAAAAAAAATGTTCAATTAAAACTCACAGAAAGGCAGAAAGAGTGGGAGACAAAAATAAGAATAAAGAACAAGGGCAACAAATAGAAAATATTAATAAATATGGTAGCTATTACTCCAACTATGTCAAATAATCACTTTAAATGTCAGTGGGCTAAATGCACCAATTATAAGACAGAATATCATAGTGGATCAAAAAGCAAGACCCTACTGTGTGCTGTATACAAGATAACCACTTTAAATACAAAGACACATGCAGATTAAAAGTAAATAGATGAAGAAAAAATGTACCATGCTAACATGAATCAAAAGAAAGTGGAAGTAGCTCTATTTCAGACACAGCAGACTTCAAAGCAAAGGAAGTTATCATGAATAAAAGTGGGCATTACATAATGGTAAAGGGATCAATTCTTAAAGAAAACATAACAATCATTAACACAGACATGCCTAATAACAGAGCATGTCTCAAACTGTGTGAGATTAAAAACTGGTAGAATTGAAAAGAGAAATAAACAAATCTAGTAACAATTTTAGAGATTTTAAAACTCCTCTCTCAGAAATGGATAGCACAAAGAAAACAGTAAGGAGATAGTTAAACTCAACAACACCATCAGCCAACTGGATGTCATTAACATCCTTCATTATTTCATTCAACAACAGTAGAATGCACTGTCCTCTCAAGCTCATGTGGAACAGTCTCCAAGAGAGGCTGCATTCTTGGCCATAAAATACATTTAACAAACTTAAAGGAATCAAATAGAAATCGTATGTGTTTAGCCTCAGACCACAATGGAATTAAAGCTAGAAATCAATAACAGAAAGATAACTGGAAAAACGTATAGCTAACTGAATACTCATTGTATTATTAAAATACACTTTCCAAACAGGACAAAAGTGTATTTATTCACATCTCTTCCATTCAAATAATATCTTTTTCATAATCTGTTTCTGACCTGCATCATGTGGAAACAATACTTGGGAAAGGTCTGAGGGTTTCAGGAGAAAGATATGAAAAGGCTAAGTGGATAAGCTCCAAGAAATACTTCCCAAATTTAATTATAGCAATCTTGTCTATCTGTTGTATATATTGGAATACTTTGTAAGAAATGTTTTTAAAAGGAAAAATTTTAACTTTAAAAATATTGGAACTTTACTGGAATAAATCATCTCTTAAATAGCTCAAATTATGTGATTTGAGTTAAAGATAATCACTAAGTAGTTAGACAAAAAATTTTAAGAAGAACCATTTCTTGCAAAACTCTTATATGCTAATTTATATCTTACATTATCTAAAATATTTAGTTAGTACCTCTGTAATAATAAATAAATCTCTCATTTCAAAATAGTCATTTTAGTAATATTCCTGATTTTGGGGTGGATCTTGCCTACAACAAGTTGGGTAACTCCTGATATATTTGTTTTTATTTGTACAATGTAAACTTAAAATGGATAAAATATATATTTGTCTGTCATCTTAACTATGTTATTCACTTTGATGGCACTCCATGAAATGAAATTTGTTGTCAATTTGAGCAGCAAATTTGTAATTTAAATGCCTTCAAATGTTGTAACAGTGAGGAAAAGAATTACTATATGCAGAATCCGTTTATCACTATAAGTAGACAATTAAAATACTGCAGAATTTCTTGTAATAGTTTACAGGTTTTCTTAGTTAGGTAAATTCATAATAGATAGTTCAACCATTCTAAAGACAAGAAAAGATCAATTCTCTATATGTCAAAAGCTGGATTTTCCTAATGGCTCGGGTGGTAAAGAATCTGCCTGCATTGTGGGAGACCTGGGTTCGATCTCTGGTTCAGGAAGATCGCCTGGAGAAAGGAATAGCAACCCTCTCCAGTATGCTTGCCTATAGAATTCCATGGAGAGAGGAGCCTGGCAGGTTATAGTCCATGGATTTGCAGAGTTGGAAACGACTGAGCAACCAACACACACATGTCAAAAGTTACTGACTTTTAATAGAAGCCATTAATCTGCCAGAAATATAGAATTTATTTAGAAGGAAAAATAAAGTTAGTTTAACAGAATATGAAATTCTAATAAAACACTGTTGTTCTTCACTATAACTCAAAATTACAAATTTAATTAAAATATGAAAAAAACCTCAAAAACAGAAACAGAAAATACAAAGCATGTCCATATGTATTCAAAAGTAATTCAGAAAGTGGTTTAGCTTTTGAATATGAAGAAGGCCCAGATACAGACTTTCACTGGAATCTGCAAAAGAAAGTGATACGTGACTGTGACAGCCGTACTGTAACTGCTCAGTTCTGAGGCTACGACTGCGACTTCCATGAAAAAGCTCCACTTTTTAGGGGCCACTATCAACCAGTGATTGAGTGAGGCAGAGACTCTAAGCCAGAATTGTTCCTGGGAATTCTGTCTTCATCCTACAAGCCATTGTGAATTGAAGAGCCCTTATTGGTCGTGATTTATCAGAACTGCACTTCAGATTCCTCCCAAATTTTGCTTCCTTGCTTTTCTCCTCCACCAGACTTGGACCTGCTCCATGGTCTGAAAAATCTCTCATCTTCTTCTGGCCCTCAACCCATTTTCCCTCACAAATGTTTTCCTGATGAATCTCTTACAGGGTTCATCTCAACACAGGATCTCCTCAGAGAATCTGAACTAACACAGTAATTTAAAATTCAGTTGGCAAATGTTTCCTATTGTTTCTAAGGTAATAAAAAAGAGAAGTGAATTAATATTTATTTCCAGAAAAAATGTATTACTGTATTTATCATGTGTCTTATAATTTATAGCTTCTTAGAATTGAGAAATTACGTTAATGGGAGTCACAGTTTTCAACAAATGTCACACCATCTTTTGAAATTTTTGTGAAGCTCTCACAAACCCTCTAACTCATTTCTGTGTGAAGTAGAGTGTTCTGCCCAAGATTTCTGCAAATTCCCTTGTGCTTATATGTGCGTGATCATTGCTAGTTCTCAGTTACTGCTTCCTTTGTATTCTTGATTTCATTTCTATCTCCTCTTGCATAGTATAATTTTCCCTTTCCTTCTTCCCAGGTGAAATATAGAATTCAACTACTTTTCTGTGACTTCTATTTAAACAAAAAAAAAGTACAGATAAGGCATTTGTATATGCATAATCAAGTTTACAGAGATTTTGGAAATCGGGGAGATAGTATTAAAAAAATACAGTGCTTACTTGAATATTTAGATCCCAGGTGGCACATTGTAAAGAATCTGCCTGCCCATGCAGGAGGCACAGGTTTGAACCCTAGACCAGGAAGATCCCCTAGAGTAGGAAATGGCAAACCCCTCCAGTGTTCCAGCCTGAAAAATTCCATGGACAGAGAAACCTGCTGAACTACAGTCCATGGGTCTGCAAAGAGTCAGACACAGTTGAACAACTGAGTACACACACAGAATATTAGATATGTCTATTTTTAAAAATCTTCTATCAACCTGATAACAGAAATTTTTCACTAGTCTTCTTTCTCTTCACATTCCAACCTTCTGCTATAATACCCACATCTCTCTGTCTCTGCATCTCTTTCTTTGTCTTTCCCTTCTTCCTCTTCTCTACTTTTCTCTTCCCCTCAAATTTATATCTATTTCTTAAGGAGAAGACTTTTGCCACTTCTTTATTGACTTTGTTAATTCATGCTTTCAGACTCCCCCCATGCCCCGTCTGGATTAGTCAGCAATTTATACAAAAATACTATATAATAACATCAAAATCTTGTTCAATTACAACACAGTACATTTTTCTCTTTTGTGAGTCTCATTTGGTTACAGTTTAGTTGATCCAGGCTAAGTTTACCTCGATTTAGCTGTACCACAGATTGGTATCATTTCTTATCATTGTGGGAATAACAGCTGCCAAGGGTGGGTTCTTTTCTTAGAGGGCTGTGGAAACTTAGAAGGCCAAGGTGAATAATATATTCATAAAGTCTTGCCTTTTGTCACATTTGCTAATATTTTATTTGGCCAAAGCAATGTATAAGGCCAAGCCAAGCGAAAACCAATAAAGATAAATATTCTCTACCTACTCTAAAGGGAGGTACTGCAGTCACATGGACCAGTGTGCTTACATATAATTTCTTAACAGAAGAGTGATGAGTAGAGAAAAATAATCCAATCTATCATAATACCCAACTCCCCAAAAGTATTTTCCTAAGTAAAGTAAGGTTGTTACCTAAGAGCAACTCTCTTATGTCAATTATTAAAATAATAATTTCAGCACTTTTTAACATAAGGTGTTCAAATAATTTGAAGTTCAAATAAAAGATCTGGTTCTGACTTGTGGGATCTGGGGATCTGCAAGGAAGTAATGACAAAGAACAAGTGAATAAAATCCTTCCTATTAAATATTAGTATATAAGTCAGAACTCCAAAATATGTAAAGGAAAGTAATGCTATAATGGTTTAAACAAAAATCAATACTTTTAAAGTTCACTCCAAATAAAATAATAAAGCAATATGAAACTGATTTTATAAGAAATATGATTCTTTAAAAGATTACTAAAAGCCACATAAAAATTTTTTATTTTATTTTATTTTCTAACTTCACAACATTGTATTGGTTTTGCCATATATCAACATGAATCCGCCACAGGTATACACGTGTTCCCCATCCTGAACCGTCCTCCCTCCTCCCTCCCCGCACCATCCCCCTGGGTCGTCCCAGTGCACAAGCTCCAAGCATCCAGCATCGTGCATCGAACCTGGACTGGCGACTCGCCTCGTATAAGATACTACACATGTTTCAATGCCATTCTCCCAAATCATCCCACCCTCTCCCTCTCTCACAGAGTCCAAAAGACTGTTCTATACATCAGTGTCTCTTTTGTTGTCTCGTAAACAGGGTATTTTACCATCTTTCTAAATTCCATATATATGTGTTAGTATACTGTATTGGTGTTTTTCTTTCTGGCTTACTTCACTCTGTATAATAGGCTCCAGTTTCATCCACCTCATTAGAACTGATTCAAATGTATTCTTTTTAATGGCTGAGTAATACTCCATTGTGTATATGTACCACTGCTTTCTTATCCATTAATCTGCTGATGGACGTTAGGTTGCTTCCATGTCCTGGCTATTATAAACAGTGCTGCGATGAACATTGGGGTACATGTGTCTCTTTCAATTCTGGTTTCCTCAGTGTGTATGCCCAGCAGTGGGATTGCTGGGTCATAAGGCAGTTCTATTTCCAGTTTTTTAAGGAGTCTCCACACTGTTCTCCATAGTGGCTGTACTAGTTTGCATTCCCACCAACAGTGTAAGAGGGTTCCCTTTTCTCCACACCCTCTCCAGCATTTATTGCTTGTAGACTTTTGGATCGCAGCCATTCTGACTGGCATGAAATGGTACCTCATAGTACCATTTTTTGCATTTCTCTGATAATGAGTGATGTTGAGCATCTTTTCATGTGTTTGTTAGCCATCTGTATGTCTTCTTTGGAGAAATGTCTATTTAGTTCTTTGGTCCATTTTTTGATTGGGTCATTTATTTTTCTGGAATTGAGCTGCAGGAGTTGCTTGTATATTTTTGAGATTAGTTGTTTGTCAGTTGCTTCATTTGCTATTATTTTCTCCCATTCTGAAGGCTGTCTTTTCACCTTACTTATAGTTTCCTTTGTTGTGCAGAAGCTTTTAAGTTTAATTAGGTCCAATTTGTTTATGTTTGCTTTTATTTCCAATATTCTGGGAGGTGGGTCATAGAGGATCCTGCTGTGATTTATGTCAGAGTGTTTTGCCTATGTTCTCCTCTAGGAGTTTTATAGTTTCTGGTCTTATGTTCAGATCTTTAATCCATTTTGAGTTTATTTTTGTGTATAGTGTTAGAAAGTGTTCTAGTTTCATTCTCTTACAAGTGGTTGACCAATTTTCCCAGCACCACTTGTTAAAGAGATTGTCTTTAATCCATTGTATATTCTTGCCTCCTTTGTCAAAGATAAGGTGTCCATAAGTGGGTGGATTTATCTCTGGGCTTTCTGTTTTGTTCCATTGATCTATAGTTCTATCTTTGTGCCAGTACCATACTGTCTTGATGACTGTTAAAAGCCACATAAAAATTATAAAATCATGTAGAATTGACATAGGAAGCAATTGGCGACCTGAAGATGAAATATAGAATCACTGAAAGTAACAACAATGCTAACAGGTAAGTTCAGAGATAAGACTAAGGAAATCTCCCAGGATGCAGTGTAAGAGATAAAGACATGAAATATATGGCACTGATGCTGGTAAAGCTTGAGGACAGGAGGAGAGGGGGGCGACAGAGGATGAGATGGTTAGATGACATCAACTCAATAGACATGAGTTTGAGCAAACTCTGGGAGATAGTGAAAGACAGGGAAGCCTGGCATGCTGCAGTCCATGGGGTTGCAAAGAACTGGAAACAACTGAGTGACTGACCAACAACAATGAAAGAAATGGAGGGTAAGTTTATATGTGTCAACATAGGTTTAAAGAAGTTCCAGAAAAAAAATTGCAGAGGAAAAGGCAGAAAATAAATTTTTGAAAAGAAAATGGATGAGGGCAAAATATTTTTATAGAATTGAAGACATGTAACCTCAGACTGAAAGTATAAAGCAAAATATAAATAATAAAGAAATACTATCTGCTAAAAGCTTTGTAAATAAAATATCAGGGTAAATGAGAGAGGAAAGACAGGTCAAAAACAAAAAACATATCAACTAAAGAACCATTAACCTGGAATCTAACATTCAATTAACCTACCATCCAAAAATGTATGTCAAATAAAGACAGTTTCAGATATCCAAAGATGAAGAGAGTTTTATGACCCACAGCCCACACTATGAGAACTATTTTAGAAATATGCTGGGTAACAACAAACAATTTCACATCATTTAACAATTTGAAAGTGACCAAACATTTATAATTTTATTAAAATTCTCAATAAATAATAAAATTGAAGTGGCAGAAGTGCTAGATAACATGCTCAAATTCATCCCCATAGTGCCAACACTCTAATACAGGGTTTGTGAATTCAATTCTCACGCTATCTCTAACATACAAAAGAAAAAATTACCTGTCATGGATTTGACCATCCAGATGAAAGGACTGATCCTGGAATTGCAACTGGTTGGTAAGAACATATTCTGAAAATTTAAATTACTATGCATCATCTACTGTTAGAGAGAAATCAGCTAACATTTTCCTGACATGTTTGTCTAGAAAACTCTAGAAAAAGTTCTCATCTGATGAGGATTGTTTTCTGAGGATTTGACATGACTGTGTGTGTGAGCATGTGTACGTGTGTAATGATTATTATATTCACTTATTATTTATCTTGTCTGCTTCCTTGGGTTCACTATTAACTGGACAAGAGCAATGATCACTGGAGAGTCTCTTGTTTGCCTTGCTGGTACAGTACAGTCATCACTCAGCTCACATCTTATTCTTGGTTACTGATAAAGAAGGATTTACATATCAGTTACAACAGACATAGAAACCAGAGAAATTCCTTCTTGGGACTGTAATACTGTAGATTTCTAAGTCTTTTAAGAAGATGAAAAGGAGATTAATTCCCCTAATTCTGCATAAATTCATGTTGCATTTCTCTCCTAGAGAGGAATTTCTTTCTCAAAAACAGGAAGCTCATATAATTGGCCATATGTTTTAAAATAATCAACTACTCAGACCTCATGCTATGAATAGGGAACGTGGTTAGTTGATACCAGTCATTATTATTATAAAATATAAATCTATTCCCTCAAATCACAAAAGAATTAACCACTGATTGTTTTAAGGTGTGGTATGAACTCAAGGAGATCCAACCAGTCCATTCTAAAGGAGATCAGCCCTGGGTGTTCTTTGGAAGGAATGATGCTAAAGCTGAAACTCCAGTACTTTGGCCACCTCATGTGAAGAGTTGACTCATTGGAAAAGACTCTGATACTGGGAGGGATTGGGAGCAGGAAGAAAAGGGGACGACAAAGGATGAGATGGCTGGATGGCATCACCGACTCGATGGACGTAAGTTTGAGTGAACTCTGGCAGTTGGTGATGGACAGAGATGTCTGGCATGCTGCACTTCATGGGGTCGCAAAGAGTAGGACATGACTGAATGACTGAACTGAACTGAACTGATGCCTCTGAGACAAGTGTACTAAAAATCTGAACTGTTCGCAGAGCTGGTGCATGTTACTCAGAGTACACGTAGTAACTGAGAATTGTTATCATTAGAAAAGGAAAAGCATTTCCAGTGCCCTCATCAAAATGTAGCTGTGTGCTAAAACATACCTGCTAGATTTTAATAGGACTGGTATTTACAAAGCTCTCTGTGGTTGTGTGCTCATGTCTATAAAGATTATAAAATTTATTGAAGTTGGTTAACAAACTGCAAAATGAGAGATTCAATTACTTCAGTGTTGACATATTTCAGAGGCGATTTCCAACAAATGTTATTTCTAAATGTCAATACATATTTGAGAAGCAGAATGAATATATATAATTGAAATCCTCCTACTGCAAACTATTATGGACTCTACAGATCAAAACTATGAAAGCAGGTATATTTAGAGCAAGGGGACAAATACCAATAGAATCCAAGACAGAGTGTGGGAAGTTAAGCCTGAGAAGTCTCTTTAAATTCTAGCATGAAATAAGGAATCAGATAGCCAGGCAGATACTGGCAAAGTAAAGAATATTGAAATTGGCTCAGGATAATATTGGATGAAACAGTCTTAACCCTGGCAGAGCTTTTATGTGTTCTTTATAGCGTGACTCATGGGAAGGCTTAGAGATGAAATAAAACAATAAAAATCATAGTTAACACTTAATGGTCTTTACTGTGTACTGGGAGCATATTTCGTTTAGTTCTCCACCAGATGATTAAGAGGTTAGTTTTAAACCCTTTTATACACTTTCCCTCTTTGCTTCACCATACATGAGGCTGAGTCTAATATAATTTCTCATTGTACATCCATTTTCTTTTATTACTATGAAGACTGACTTTTCTTTTAATTAATGTTAGCATGGTATATTCTCCTCTGTCTACTTACTTTTAATCTATATGCATCTTTGTATTTAAAGTGGGTGTCTTTTAAACAACATAGAGATGGGTCTTGTTTTTTCATGCATTCTGACAATCTCTTTTACTTGGCACACTTAGACCATTGACATTCAGAGAGATCATTTTGTCATAGCCGGAGCATTGTCTACTCTATTAATTACTATTTTCTATTTGTTGCCCTTGTTCTTTGTCCCTATTTTTGTGTTCAACTCTTGTTCTGCCTTTCTGCAGTTTTAATCACATTTTTTTTCTCCTTTCTTGGAATATTAGTTATACTTCCTTTTAAAAAAATATTAGTAGTTGCCATAGAGTTTGCAATATATTTATACCTAATCCAAGTCCACTTTCAAATAACACGACACAACTTCATGGATAATGTGAGTATGTTGTAATAATAAAAGAATTCCAATTCCTCCCTTCTATCAGTTGTGTCACTGTTTATCATTTTACTTACATATAAACATGTATGTACACATAATAAACACACTGTTGAAATTATTGTCTTGAACAAACTTTTACCTGTTAGATCAATTAAGAATAAGAAAAAAATATGTATTTTAAATTTTCACTTCACTTATTCCTTCTTTGACACTCTTACTTGCTAAAGATATGTTTCTGACCTTTATTATTTTCCCCCTCTCTCTAAAGCACTCTTTTAAATTTTTATGCAAGACATGTCTACTGGAAACAAATTCTCTCAGTCTTTGTCTAAGAAATTATTTCTCTTTCACTTTTGAAGGATAATTTTGTAGGGTACAGAATTCTAGGTTGGTGATGAGGTCTTTTTTCCTCAAAACTTTATAATACATCATTCTCTTCTTGCTTAGATATAATTCAAGAGAAGTTGGATATAGTTCTTCTCTTTTGTTCCTCTATAGATGAGATGATATTTTTCCTCAAGCTTCTTTTGATATTTTTTATTTATCTTTTCTTTTTAATAGTTTGAAAATAATATGTCTAATTATAGATTTTTTTTTTTTGGTATTTTCCTGCTTGGTATTCTCTAAACTTTCTAGATCTGTGGTGTGGTGTCTGAACTTAATTGGAGGAAATTCTAGACCATTATTATTTCAAGTATTTTTTCTCTCATTTTCCCTCTTTCTTATTCTGGTATTTCCATTATACATGTGTTACACTATGTCACACCATTGGCCCACAGTCCTTGGATATTGATTTTGTTGTTGTTTGTTTTCAGTCTTTTTTCTCTTTGCTTTGTGGTGTTCAAGAATTTTACTGATATATCTTGTAGCTCATAGATGCTTTCCAGTCTGCTATTAAATCCATAGAAGGCACTTTTCATTTCTGTTAAAGTCTTTTGTATCTTTCGGATTAATTTCGGTTCTTTCTTAAGATTCCCATCTCTCTGCTTACATCACCCATCTGTTCCTGTCTGCTGTCTACTTAATCCTCTAGAACCCTTAACATATTAAAGTTGTTTTAAATTCCTGATCTGATAATCCTAATGTCATTGCCAAGTCTCAACCTGATGCTTGCATTGTATCTTCAATGCTTGCCTTTTGGCATGCTGTGTAATTTTTTCCTGATAGCTGGACATAATGTACTAGGTAAATGGAATGGCTGTAAACAGGAATTAGCACATGTAGTGGTGAGCTATAGGGAAGGGGAAAGTCCCAGAGTCCTGTGATTGGGTCTCAGTCTTTTAATGAGCCTATATATTTTGCTTTCTTTGGATGAGACAGAATGGCTAGAGCGTGCTAGAGCTGCATAGTTCCCTTCCTCCTGGTCAGTTAGGCTTTGACAACAGCCCAGCCGGTTAGGCTCTGGGTAACTCGTTTCCCTTGATGGGAGGCCTTCTTAAAAAGATGCTGTATTTCAAAACTGTTATTGTACCTCTCCCTTTGCCAGAAGTACAAGGAAATTTTTCTCATATTTACTGGGAAAATTGGTTGAATTCCTGGGGAAAGATCTCCTATGACTGCATCCTCTCGAGTTTTTAACTCTCAGAATTATCCATATTGAGCCTCCAGCAATTCGTTATTATAGCTCAGATTTTTCTACCCCAGCATGTGATTTCTGAATGTGGGCCTTTGCTCTGGAAAGCCATGACAGTGATTTGCCCTGTATCCTCTGCTCTGTCATGGATTCAATAAACATTGGTGATATTTCAGTCTATTCACCTTTTTACTTGTTGTTAGGAAGGAGTAGAGACTTTCAAACTGCTTACATGTGGAAACAGAAACTCTCAAGATAAACTTACAGTTTATGGTTTGCTATCTTGCTGTCTATCTCTACAGCATAAAATATAATTTTTCTTTATTCTTTCAAACAACACTCTTCTCTAAACAAAATTCAAATACATAAAACTTTACTGATTTTTTAAGTTAGTTTTAAATTTGGGGATAAGATAAATATATAATCTTATATAAATAAGATTATATATTTATCACTAAATGATAAAATTCAGTGATATTGTTAAAAGTTTCAGGAATTTTATTATAAATAATATTCTCTTCATATATATGATTTCTTTCTTCTGTTATTAGTCTTGAATATGTGCCATGTACTTGCTGAGTTTAGTATTAGTAGATTTAACAATTTAACATTTTTGCTACTTCCTAACTTACAGCATTTAGGCCCAAATTTCTCAGAACAACGCATATCACTCATTCATGATCTATCCCTACAATTCATTTCCTTCTAGTCCTTGTTTTGTATTTTATATTTTAGCTAAATAACTACATAATAAAAATTAGCCACTTCATATTATGTCTTTATTCTTGCTGTCGTCCTACTTTCTTCATTTTTAGTAACAACTTTTTTTTACTCTCAGAAGTTGTATTGATGTCTCTCTTTTATGAGCAGGGCTTCCCTAGTAGTTCAGTTGGTAAAGAATCTGCCTGCAGTGCAGGAGACCCCGGTTTGATTTCTGGGTTGGGAAGATCCCCGAAGAAGGGACAGGCCACCCACCATAGTATACTTGGGCTTCCCTGGTGGCTCAGTGGGTAAAGAATCCGCCTGCAATGCGGAAGGCCTGGATTCGATCCATGGGTTGGGAAGATACCCCGGAGGAAGGCATGACAACCCACTCCAGTATTCTAGCCTGGAGAATCCCCATGGACAGAGGAGCTTGGGGAGCTACAGTCCATGCAGTTGCAGAGCATTGGACACTACTGAGCAACTTTCACTTTTCACTTTTTTTTTTTTTAACTCTCAGAAGTTGTACTGGTGTCTCTCTTTTATGAGCAACCTAATGAAAGTATTTGCACATACACACATAACACTCAGAAAATATTTTAGCAAAATTATCAGTATTTGAGTCAATATTCTCCCTAGTCATTCTAACTCTTTGAAATGAGACACAGACTCTCATGCAATCCTCTGTCTCCAGTCTTATTCAACGTCCAAAACCCTCTGCACATGGACCTAAATTAGAGCTCACATTCCTTGTTTCTCTTTTACATCACACTGTCTCATGACATAATACAATAAACAATGTGTATTGATGGAGTACAGTTTTTAATTTTGGAATATTCTAATCTGTGTCAATTATGTGATTTTTCACTCACAAGCATCCAACATCTCAATTCAAACTTTTTTAAATCATCATCTAAGCTTAAAATTTTAGAAATGGGAGGGTTTCGGGGATTATATAATAAGAGTTTTAACTCCATTTCCCAGTGACTCCTTCATCTCTCTCTTCCTGGGTCACCTTTGATGATAAGATATTTCCCATAATGGTGGCAAAATAGATACCAAATGCTGGTATCACCCATATTACATTACCCCCAAAAAGAGACAGAAAACATGTCTCCTGTTCCCCAGGAAAGGGTGACTTTATGGCAGTAAGGCCCACAGCAAAAGTTAGTGGCGCTACATTATTAAAATCAGGAATCGTTATTCCAGCACTAATCTATGACCATTTGTAGAAAATCATAGTATTTTTGTCTCTTTATAAGATAACTAAAGTAAAAATTAGATTTTATTTTGCATTGTGCTATTCCTAGAATCCCTTATGTGTCAGAAAAAAAACCTAAACTTTACTGTTAAAGCATTTTTATATAAGTTTTTACTTTTATGCCTGGAATGTTCTAGAAATATTACAAATTTCTTACTCAAGTAAATCTTTGGTGCGGATTTCCCCTCAAACTTTCCAGGATAAAACAGAACAATAGACAAAGCAACAAACAAGCAAGCCTACTACTATACCCTTTGGTATGTAAAATATTAAAATTAGAAATTAAAATATTTTTTGAAATATATGAAAAACATACTGTATATTCCAATGAAATAGGTGTTATTTCAGCTACAATACTTCTCAATATAAATATGATTAAAAATGATGGGTAAAATTTCCAGTTGATGTAACATTCGATGAAATAGACTAAGTGAAATCTTAGTAATAAGAATAAATACTGAACAAAAAGCTAATATAACTATGATTCAGAAAAAGTAATCATTTTATTGGAATCTGTGCTCAACAAAGTTTATGTACATCAAAGAAAAATTTAATTTTTACCTATACCTCCTTTTTTAAAAAAGATATTTTAGAACATATATTATAACCACCCTATCTTCATGTTGGGTGTGCACTATAAATAACATATTAAATCTTTTGGAGGTAAAATAATTCAATCTTTAGGCCAAAGAGAGAATAGATTTCTTCTAAACATTATAAGGAGGAATCATTTTTTTTCCAGTATTCTAACACTGAAAGCTATACACTGCTCATTGCTGTATTCATAACATATAATTTATGAAACATATATGACTTCTTCTCACTCTTCCCATAGTCCTCATGCCTTCCCTGTGAAATCTGTTTACCCCTTATATTTTTTTTTCACTCTGCAATATTGTCTTTATAAAATATTTCAGCGTGTTTGTACCAACTATTCTTTTGGTATTCATTGTCCTCTCCTCTTCTCTAATTAGAAAGAATTCTCTTTTAAGAATCAGTCCAAATGTAACCCTCAATGTAACCCTCTGTTTTTTAATATGCTGTCCAGGTTTGTCATAGCTTTTCTTCTAAAGAGCAAGTATCTTTTAATTTCATGTCTGCAGTCACCATTTGCAGTGATTTTGGAGCCCAAGAAAATAAGATCTCCCACTGCTTCCACTTTTTCCCATTCTATTTGTCATGAGGTAATGGGACCAGATATCATGCTCTTAGTTTTTTGAATGTTGAGTTTTAAGCCAGCTTTTTCACTCTCCTCTTTCACCTTCATCAAGAGACTCTTCAGTTCCTCTTCACTTTCTGCCATTAGTCTGCATATCTGAGGTTGTTCATATTTCTCCCAGCAACCTTGACTCTAGCCTGTGATTCATCCAGCCTGACACTTCACATGATTTACTCTGTGTATAAGTTAAATAAACTGGGTGACAATGTACAGCCCTGTCTTACTTCTTAGGCAGTTTTGAACTAGTCCCTTGTTCCATGTCCAGTTTTAACTGTTGCTTCTTGACCCGCATACAGGTTTCTCAGGAGACAGATTAAATGATCTGACATTCCCATCTTTAAGAATTTCCCACAGTTTGTTGTGATCTACAAAGGCAAAGGCTTTAGCATAGTCCATAAAGCAGAAGTAGATGTTTTTCTGGAATTCCCTTACTTTTTCTATGATCCCAGAAAATGTTGACAATTTGATCTCCGATTTTTCTGACTTTTCTAAATCCACCTTGTACATCTGAAAGTTCTTGGTTCATGTACTCCTAGCTTAGAGGATTTTGACCATAACCTTACCAGAATGCAAAATGACCATAACTGAGCAATAGTTTGAGCATTTTTCTGCATTGCCTTTCTTTGGGATTGGAATGAACACTGACGTTTTCCAGTCCTGTGACCACTGCTGAGTTTTCCAAATTTGCTACTGACATACTGTGTGTGTGTATGTTAGTCGCTCAGTCGTGTCCGACTCTGCGATCCCGTGGACTGTATGTAGCCTGCCAGCCTCCTCCGTCCGTGGGATTCTCCAGGCAAGAATACTGGAGTGGGTTGCCATGCCCTTCTCCCAGTGAGTGCAGCACTTTAACAGCGTCATCTTTTAGGATTTTAAACAGTTCAGTTAGAATTCCATCACCTCCATGAACTTTGTTTGTAGAAATGCTTCTGAAGCACGACTTGACTTTCCACTCCAGGATGTCTGGTTCTAGGTGAGTGATCCGGGTGATCTAGGTGGTTATCCAGATAATTAAGATCTTTTTTGCATCATTTTGTGTATTCTTGTTATCTCTTCTTAATCTTTTCTACCTCTGTTGTGTCTTTACCATTTCTGCCCTTTATTGTGACCATCCTTGTATGAAATATTCATTCCCTTGATATCTCCAACTTTCTTGAAGAGATCTCTAGTCTTTCCCATTCTACTGTTTTCCTGTCCTTCTTTGCATTATTCATTTAAGAAGGCTTTCATATCTCTCCTTGCTCTTCTCTGGAACTCTACATTCAGTTGGGTATATCTTTCTCTTTCTCCCTTGCTTTTCACTTCTCTTCTTTCCTCAGCTTTTTTAAGGGCTTCCTCAGACATTTTCCTTCTTGCATTTCTTTTTCCTCAGGATGGTTTTGGTCACTGCCTCTTGTACAATGTTATGAACCTCTATCCATAGCTCTTCAGGCACTCTGTCTGCCAGATCTAATTCCTTGAACCTATTCAGCACCACCATAATGACAAGAGATTTGATTTAGGTCACACCTGAATGGCTTAGTATTTTTCCCTACTTTCTTCAGTTCAAGCCTGAGCTTTGCAATAAGGAGCTGATCATCTAAGCCAGAGTCAAGCACCAGATTTTGTTTGTGCTGACCATATAGAGCTTCTCCATCTTCTGCTGCAAAGAATATAATCAACCTGATTTCAGTACTTTTGGTGATGTCCATGTGTAAAGCTGCTCTTGTGTTGTTGGAAAGGGGTGTTTGCTATGACCAGTGCATTCTCTTGGCAAAACTCTGTTGGTCTTTTCTCTGCTTCATTTTGTACTTCAGGCCAAACTTGCCTGTTATTTCAGGTATGTCTTGACTTCTACTTTTGCATTCCAATCCCCTATGACAAAAAGAACATGTATTTTTGGTGTTAGTTCTAGAAGGTCTTTGTAGGTCTTCATAGATCCATGTAACCAACTTCAGCTTCTTCAGCGTCACTGGTTGAGGTATAGACTTAGATTACTGTGATGTTGTATGGCTCGCCTTAGAAATGAACCACGATCATTCTGTCATTTTGAGATTGCATCCAAGTACTCATTTTGGACTGTTCTGTTGACTATGAGGGCTATCCCATTTCTTTAAAGTTATTCTTGCCCACAAGTAGTGGATTTAATAGTCAACTGAATTAAATTCACCGATCCCCATCCATTCTAGTTCATTGATTCCTAGGATGTTGATGTTCATTCTTGCCATCTCCTGCTTGGC
Source organism: Bos mutus (assembly GCF_027580195.1). Taxonomy (NCBI): domain Eukaryota; kingdom Metazoa; phylum Chordata; class Mammalia; order Artiodactyla; family Bovidae; genus Bos; species Bos mutus. The sequence goes on from NC_091618.1 coordinate 128,467,171, forward strand.
TATGTCCAATTTACCTTGATTCATGGAGCTAATATTCTAAGTTCCTATATAATATTGTTCTTTACCGCAGTGGTCTTTACTTTCACCACCAGACATATCCACAACTGAACATCATATCCAGTTTTGCCCAGCTGCTTCATTCTGAAAGGTTGTTGCTGAGCCATGAAAGATGCCAGGATTCTTGGCTTTCAAAGGGGAAGAATTCAATCTGGGGCCAGTGATGAGGCTTGATCACTCAGAGCTTTTGTGTAAAAAAGTTGTATTAAAGTATAAGAGAGATAGAGAAAGCTTCTGACAGAGATCAGAAGGGGGCAGAAAGAGTGTGCCGAAAGGGAATGTCTAAAAACTCAGAGAATGGCACCAGCCCCTTACCCACAACATGCACTTTGAGGGAGCATTGGCACAAGGTGAGTTGTCCCAGGCCATAAAATGATTGACATGAATCTTGAAGAAAGGCAGGTTTCCAAGCAAATACAGTCTCATTAACATAACTTGAGAGAACGTTTGCATGAGTAAAACATACTGGTTTGTCAAGTCAGTTCTGAGTCTTAGGTAAACTGACTTGAAGACAGAGTCTAGAGTATATTCATTAACGTAGCTTAAGACAAACTTTTCTATAAGAAAAATGCATTGGTTAACTCAAGGTTTGAGAAAAGTTAAGTTTAGGTGGAACCAAGTGCCATCATGGCAACACAGAATTTTAAAAGAAACCTCTGTTTAAGCTTGTATAGAGAAGGGGGAAAAAATCTTAACACTTGTAGCTTGTTTCCTCCTGCCACTTAAGAGAGCGATAAAAAACTCCTGACACTTGCAGCCTATTTCCTCCATTTGGAGACCCCTGGCCTTCCTGACTGTTACCCTCTCAGTTCTTTCTGGGGCCAGCCCTCTGCTCTTCCCCAGTAGCATATTGGACACCTGACCTGGAGGGCTCATCTTCAAGTGTCATATCTTTTCGCTTTTTCATACTGTTCATAGGGTTCTTTCTCAAGGCAAGAATGCTGGAGTGTTTTGCATTCTCTCTTCCAGTGGACCACATTTTGTCAGAATGCTTCACTATGACCCGTCCATCTTTGGTGGCCATGCAAGGCATGGCTCACAGCTTCACTGAATTATACAAGCTCCTTCATTACAAGACTATGATCCATGAGATTTTCCTATTAATAGATTTTCACGTGAATGGAATCATATGGTATGCAGTTTTTTTGTGGCTTTCTTTTTTCATGTAGCATCATATATCATGATTGATCTATGTGTCAGTATGTACTTTCTTATGGCAAAATAATATGTATTGATATACTATGCTTTATCTATCCACTTTCAGATAATGAACACTTCCATTGTTTCTACCTTCTGGCTTGTATGAATAATGCTTCTAAAGCATTGGTGTACAAATTACTTAATATGTGTGAATATATGTCTTCATCTTTCTTGGGTATATACCTAGGGGTGGATTTGCTGAATAATATCATAATTCTATGCTTAAATATTGAGAAACCCCCAGATTATCTGCTGGAATAAGCCAAACTGTTAGGGGAAGCACACTGACCTAAACCGCCCACCCTGGCCAGGCACCATAATGGCTATTTGGATGAGTTGTTTTACAACAGGAGGTCCTGGTAAGGAACACAATAAGCCACCACCAACCAGAAGAGTTCTGGAAAGGTCAAAAGGAGACACCGCATGTCCAACCACCTCCCAGAAACCTTCTTGCTGGCATCCATCTTGGCTGAACAAGGCATGCCCAACCAGGAAGGACTCTAAGTCAGAATGATTGGTAAAGACAACCCAGAAACTAATCCCATCACCACGACTGCCAGAGCCACGTGGCAGAGCTGTTCTCCTGGGTTCCCTTACCCTACTGTCTCTACTCGGGGGCCCTTTCCCAATAAAATCTCTTGCTTTGTCAGCACATGTTTCTCCTCAGAATCCTTGGACAATTCATTTCTGAGTGTTAGACAAGAGCCCAGTTTCAGGCCCTGGAAGGTGTCCCCCTTCCTGCAACAAAACTCCCAAGAGGTAAGTTTCATAAATTTACAAAATTTTGAGATTATGACTTGCTCTATGTTCCTTTCAATTTATGTTTAGGAAATTTTATCAAATTTTTGCTCACTCTAACTGTATATAAAAGGATGTTACAGATTTGCAATATTAATCTACATGAATGAGATAAGTCATATCATGTTACTTTGCTATAACATATGAAAAAAGGGATCCATTATATAACTTAAATATTTGGAAAGAAAAAAGTCAGATGTTGTGATTTGCAACGCTAAAAGATTTAATCCTTAATTTTCTTAAAGAAGAAACTTTTCTGCATGGATTTTCAGGAAAAAAACTAAAAAGTTTTTTTAAGAAATGTTAATTAAATAAGAAAAATTACATACACTTTTATTTACATCTTTTGGCTGCTAAAAACACTGAAAAGGGGGTGAGAAGTAAGGAAATAAAAGCACAGTGTTCTTTGAGTAATCCTTGTTCAGTTGAGTTGCATTTGGCTTAGATCCACTGGAGGGACTGTTTTAGAAATGTACTATATGTCTGAAATTTTATGGCTAGTGTTTAAGGTATGGAATATGTTCCATACTATTTATAATCATAGTGTATCAAACTAATGAATTAAAAGCAGTTTACCAACTAATGGATTAAAAGTAGTTAATGTTGGAACTAGGAACAAAAGTCTTAGCCAAGTTGAAAGAAGTGGATTTAGACATGCCCGAGCAGTGAGGAACAGAGATATCTATCATGTGTTTCTGCCACTTTTTGTGTGGGATACATGGCAGGATGGCTATAGGTCATAATTTATAACAAATGCTAAAGTAGAAAATACTTACTTAATCTTTATAAAAATTTTACATTTAAAGGAAATCATACTTGGCTGGTTATACTATGTTAATAATTTAAATATATTTTATGATACTTTTATAGAGAGAAATATTTTTAAAGTTATTAATTCTTGAATGAAAGAAATTTTAACAAGATAAATATAAACTCCGTCTATGACCAGGAGTCTGTTTGGGGGCACTCTACCTTCAATCACAGCCCAGACTGAGATACATTAATGTAACTGGCCTCATGACCTCCTGATTCTGCTGCTTCCCCATGGGCCAGTGGATAATGCCTTTCATTGTCAGGTAAATTTATTTCTCATTTATTTTTGTTTATTGTAAATAAGAACTTTCCCTAAATGCGAAAAAAAAAGATATTTCATTTATAGCAATAAATATTCACATGTGAGAGATAATGAACTTTTTTTTCTAGTTTAAATAAATTGAATAAAATTTTTTAAAAATAAATGAGATAAATGTTTTTGCTATATACACACACACACACACACACACACACACACACACACACATAATCTATTGATTTATTTATTTCCGTTGTCCTGGGTCTTCATTACTGCCAGCCTTTTCTCTAGTTGCAGCAGGCAGGGACTACTCTCCAGTCAAGGTGCACAGGCTTCTGACTGACGGCTTCTCTTGTTTGGAGCGCAGGCTCTAGGGCACTTGGGGTTTAGTAGTTGTGGTTTCCAGGCTCTAGAGCACAGGCTCAGCAGTTGTGATGTAAGGGCTTAGTTGTTCTGTGGCATGTGGGATCTTCTTGGACCAGGGATTGAACCCGTATTTCTTGCATTGACGGGTGGATTCTTTACCACTGAGCCACCAGAGACACCTGAGATAATGATCACTTGACCAGGCAGACACTAAGCCAGAAATACTTGTGATCTTATATATTTTTTCTGACTTATATCCAAATGACACCCATTGATTTTACTTCTTAATTGTATTTTGAGTATACCACCCAAACTAAGATACTCATCTCCTATCTATGTTACTGAGATACCTTTTGTTTTAATTTTATGTATAACATACATTTGATAAGGAAGAGAGATTAGCCTCCTCTATAAATGTATGATTATATATTTGATACAGGATACATGTATTTTTAAATTTCATTTTGCAAATATATTATAGAATAAATGACCCTTATTAACAGATATTTGATATATTTCCACATATTTTGGTTATTATAAACAAACATGTTTCAATGAACATGCATAGTCTTACACTTTTAGATGCTTGAAGAGAAAAATAAATTGTTGGAAGTGATTTATATATTTTATTCTTTGATTAATATTGACAAAACTATCTCCGAAGATGTTGCATCAATTTGTTCTCCTACCAGTAATGTATGAGGTTGCCTGTTTCCTTTCCTCATTGTTAACAGAAGTTGTAACATTTTTTTTTAATTCTTACCAGTATGAATGGAAAAAATTTACAACTTTAGCTTAATTTTCCATTTCATTTATTACAAGTGAGGTTATATGTCTTTTCACAAGTTTAAAACTGATTTGTTTTTCCTTTTATATGTACTTTTCATGTCACTTTCCCCATTTTCAACCAGGCTTTGAGCTGTTGGGATCTTGCTTTTAGAAAATTTTATATACGAATAAAATTGACTTTTTGGTCATATATGAATATTTGACTTTTGACTTTGTTTTTGGTGTTTTCTTCCCCAATCACTTTATAATTTTTTGTGAAGTCACATTTATACTTTTTGATCTCTTAGGATTCTATCACTCTCCTTATGGTTGTGTCTGTCTGCACCGAATACAGTACGTGGCCAAAGATGACACTATATACATATTTGTTTGAAAAAATTGCTGAATTAAAGTGTAAAGTTATGTTTTTAAACAACAAATTCAATCTATTTATTTTCAGTTTCTATTAGATCGCAAAGTTTTTAATGAGAAAAACCATTTATTCAAAGTTTTATTCCCCATTTTCCTAATACAGATTAAACTAAAATTAGAATGAAACTATGAAGCAATTTGTACAAACTAATATATTTAAATACTGAAAATTTAATTTTATTTTTAATAATAACATTGTCTATATTTTGTAAACACAACTTATTTGAATTATTTAAGTCTCAGGAGAAAAATATTTGAAATTACTTTAGTATTTGACTAAAAGTTATGACCAACCTAGATAGCATATTAAAAAGCAGAGACATTACTTTGCCAACAAAGTTCTGTCTAGTCAAGGCTATGGTTTTTCCAGTGGTCATGTATGGATGTGAGAGTTGGACTGTGAAGAAAGCTGAGTGCTGAAGAATTGATGCTTTTGATCTGTGGTGTTGGAGAAGACTCTTGAGAGTCCCTTGGACTGCAAGGAGATCCAACCAGTCCATTCTGAAGGAGATCAGCCCTGGAATTTCTTTGGAAGGAATGATGCTCAAGCTGAAACTCCAGTACCTTGGCCACCTCATGTGAAGAGTTGACTCATTGGAAAAGACTCTGATGCTGGGAGGGATTGGGGGCAGGAGGAGAAGGGGGTGACAGAGGATGAGATGGCTGGATGGCATCACTGACTCGATGGACATGAGTTTGAGTGAACTCCGGGAGTTGGTGATGTACAGGGAGGCCTGGCGTGCTGCAGTTCATGGGGTTGCAAAGAGTCGGACACGACTGAGCGACTGAACTGAACTGAAAGAACTATTATAACATAATTTACTATGACAATTCATGAATTAAAATTATCCTATTAGATTCATTGAATTAAAGCTACTTTGTTATTAAAGGATTATATCAAGTCATTAACATGTGTTGAACACAGTATTTATTATTTTCTAAAGAATTTAAGATTTTGAAAAGGCATTCATGGGTTACATTAAAATAAAAATAAATTTTGATGCTAAAAAGAATCAATGACCTTGTCATCCATATATTGATTTAATGATACCAATAGTGGATCCTGAGTATGAAATAAATTCAATTATTTGCTCAATAATCTAGTATTTTCTTCATCATTAATTCCTCTCCTTTATTCTTTAGCAATTTCAAAGAACTCAAGATGAAGAAAACTAACATTGACTAAGTATTTTTTTAAAAATTTAAACTTAAAATGCATAAATTATTCTTAATAAATTGTCAATGTACCTTGTACTTTATTTAATCCTAGAAGTCATATTTTCAGAATCAGTTGAGAAAGACTTTAGTTTTGTCTTAAGATACAGAAAACATGAAAAAGCACTCCTCCCCATCCTTAAAAATGACAAGTTGGATAATTTGTTGTTCAGTTTCTAAGTCACGTCTGACTCTTTGCGACCCCATAGATTGCAGCACACCAGTCTTCCCTGTCTACTATCTCCTGGAGTTTGTTCAAATTTATCTCCATTAAGTCAGTGATGTTATCTAACCATTTCATCATCTAGCCACACTCTTCTCCTTTTGCCTTCAATCTTTCCCAGCATCAGGGTCTTTTCCAATGATCTGACTCTTCACATCAGGTGGCCAAAGTATTGTAGCTTCAGTTTCATCATTTGTCCTACCAATGAATATTCCTTTAGGATTGACTGGTTTGATCTCCTTGCTGTCCAAAAGACCCTCAAGAGTCTTCTCTAGAACCGCAGCTTGAAAGCTTCAGCACTCAGCCTTCTTTAGAGTCCAACTTTTACATCCATACATGACTACTAGAAAAATCATAGCTTTGACTATATGGACTTTGTCAGCAAAGTGATGTCTCTGCTTTTTAATATGCTGTGTAGGTTTGTCATAGCTTTTCTTCTAAGGAAAAAGTATCTTTTAATTTCATGGCTGCAGTCATCATCTGCAGTTTTGGGGGAGCCCAAGAAAGTAAAATCTGTCACTGTTTTCACTTTTTACCCATCCATTTGCCATGAAGTGATGGAACAAGATGCTGTGATATTAGTTTTTTGAATTTGAGTTTTAAGCCAGCTTTATCATTCTCCTCTTTCACCCTCATCAAGAGACTCTAAAGTTCCTCTTCACTTTCTGTCATTAGAGTGATGCTGTGCTGTGCTTAGTCACTCAGTCATGTCTGACTCTTTGCCACCCCATGGACTGTAACCCACCAGGCTCCTCTGTCCATGGGGATTCTCCAGGCAAGAATACTGGAGCGGGTTGCCATGGCTTCCTCCAAGGGATCTTCTCAACTCAGGGATCAAACCCAGGTCTCCCACATTGCAGGCGGATTCTTCACTGGAGGAGCCACCAGAGAAGCTAAAGAATACTGGGGTGGGTAGCTTATCTGTTCTCCAGGGGATTTTCCTGATCCAGGAATCAAACTGGGATCTCCTGCATTGCAGGTGGATTCTTTACCAGCTGAGCAACTGGGAGAGCTCTAGAGTGTATCATCTGCATATCTAAGGTTGTTGATATTTCTCCTGGAAATCTTAATTCCTTCTTGTGATTCAACCATCCTTACATTTCACATGATGTACTCTGCGTAAAAGTTAAATAAGCAAGGTGACAATATACAGCCTTGATGTACTCCTTTTCCAATTTTGAACCAGTCGATTATTTCTTATCTCACTTTAACTGCTTGAACCCAGTAAATTGCTGAGGCCACAGGCAGTCAAATAGTCCAAAGTCTAAGGGAATACAGGTCCCTCCAAACAGAGGCAAGATAAGAGCCCTGGCTCATCTGTAGAAAGCAAGCAAGGAAGGAAGATGGGGTGACAAAAATGTTAGTCATTCAATTGTATCTGAATCTTTGTGACCCTATGGACTGTAGCTTGCCTGGCTCCTGTGTTCATGGGATTCTCCAGACAAGAATACTGGAGTGCATTGCCGTTCCCTTCTCCAGGGGATCTTTCCAACCCAGGGATTGAACACATGTCTCCTGCATTGTAGGTGGATTCTTTACTGTCTGAGCCACCAGGAAAGCCAAAGGGTTGCAAAAATTGTAAGAAAGCTCAGCTAAGAGTTTTGACTGATTTATAAACGTTGAGTGTTGGCTACTATGAAACTACGGAATGCTTCAAGCCAAGTATAAAACTCCTTCAAGAAGTAAGAAGGTTGTACTTAACCTCAGGTTTTATCCATTGCCATTTCCAGGTGCTCTGGAGAAAGATGCGGGTAAGGCGGAGAGATCAGAAATTGTCTTCTGCTCGGTGACGAAAAGCAGCATCCACTGGGCAAAGAATGAAACCTCAGTTGAATTATTATTTCCATCTCTGCTACTGAACATATGCCTTGTGCCGCGCTAATTTTCAACATTCAGCTTTGGTAGCAACCCACTACAGAATATCTACATTTCAAGGTGAAAACTTCTATGCAGTACTCTCCTTAGAATTCTACTAATAAGAAGCTAGAGGAAAGATGGTTAAAAGCAATAAATCTATGTCACCAAAATGTTCATGGAATTTAGCAAAAAATATAATTTTTTCTCTTTTAGCTTTACTCCACCACTGCATCATTTAGAAGTCAGTGTGTAGTTCTCACATCCAAGGTTATTGTAACTCACAGAAAGAACATTCTCAGTGATGAAAATTTCTAACTTGTCAAACATTGAGTTGTTTTATTTCTTATGCAAGTTGTTCTGGCAAGTGTATCTGTGTGAGGCAATATTTACATATTCTTCTGGACCATTGTGGACAAGAAGTTTTCAACTAAAAAACAAAATATAAAATATATCATAAGATATTATACTTTGCAAAAACATGGGACTTTCAAACATAGTCCATCAAAGTTATCGTGTGAGATTTTTCAAAAAAAAAACAAAACCACACAGTATCTGTAAAGCAGTGAAAAATTGTTACTGCTATCAGCCTTATTAAACAAGGATATGATAAAAAGTGCTGGTCTGCAAAGAAAATGCCTCAGGCTTCTTAGGGAAAGTAATTCCAATTTAAGCCAGAATTTGCAGAAATGATTGTCTGGTCTCACAACTATACCAAGTATAGCTTTCACATTTCTGGGGGGTTGATTTTTGCATAGTTGAAATTAGTTAGTTGGTTAAATATTATGTGCTATTAAAATTCCCTTGTAAGAAAACAAGCTTTCTACAGTGACTTTCTTCATGATAATTGGCAAGCAAAATAAAATGAAAGCATGGGAATTTTGTGAAATGTCTTCACTCCACCAAGATTAATGTCATGTGTATCACGTAACTTCAGCTCAATTCAGTTCAGTCCAGTTGCTCAGTCATGTCCGACTCTTTGCGACCCCATGAATCGCAGCATGCCAGGCCTCTCTGTCCATCACCAACTTCCAGAGTTCACTCAGACTCACGTCCATCAAGTCAGTGATGCCATCCATCCATCTCATCCTCTGTCGTCCCCTTCTCCTCCTGCCCTCAATCTTTCCCAGCATCAGGGTCTTTTCAAATGAGTCAGCTCTTTGCATCAGGTGGCCAAAGTATTGGAGTTTCAGCTTCAGCATCATTCCTTCCAAAGAAATCCCAGGGCTGATCTCCTTCAGAATGGACTGGTTGGATCTCCTTGCAGTCCAAGGGACTCTCAAGAGTCTTCTCCAACACCACAGTTCTTACTGACTCTGAAATTTCCAGATGCCACTTTAATTTTTAGGTGTTGCATCAAATTATGAAACTTCAGGACCATCAGTTTTCTTAATGAAATATGGAAGGATTTGCTATTTTAGAAGGATTTGTTTTGGCAGTCTCTTTAAGCAATTAAACTCAACGTCGTCTCCTGCACATACTTTAATGTATTGTTTAATAGGCCCGAGATCACCAGGAGATGAATACAAAGTAATTTGGGAAATTAAAAAAAAAAATTGAACGTATGTTCTTTTACACAATAAGGGAAAATAATCATGAGGATGAGAAGCTTCTTTATCAAAATTAGAGGCAACAGATGTATTGGGAAGAAATTGACAGAAAACACCAAATATAACATCAAGTAGAAAAAAAAAATGAGCTAACTATACATTTCATCTCTGTTTACTACAGAAGTAAAACCTAATTTTAAAGAAATGGAAAAATATAGTGAATGCCAAGAGGATTTTTCCATGCATTATAGCTGTTTGGCATAGACTCTCTCTATATTTATCCAGATGTTACGGGTGGAAATTATGGGGTTTAATTGTAACTGGAAGTGCATTTGAAGTACAGAATAGTAATAAAATGAAAATAGATAACTAAATTTGAAAAAAAATCTATTTTGCTCTTAAAGGAATTTAGGATCACATTGTCTTATAAATGTTGTTATAAAAGGCATTGGAGATAAAGACACAAACACAACATTGCTTTCCTTCTAAAGTTCACACAAAATGAAATGATGCTACAGGGAAATTTCCTAAGTACATGTTTGATGAAAAGCATTCAATGATCTCTAAAAGATGCATTTTAATAATACATATTTTTAAAAGCATCTTCTGACTGGGCTCTGGTGAAGATTTCTTCTATAGGAAGGAGCAGTTGCGCGAGACTAGACCCCAGTGGGTAAGAGCATGTGCTCTGGATCACACAGACCAAGGTTAAAAACCAGTTCCACCCTGTGTGAACTGTGTGACTAGCCTTTCAAATCTCAATTTTCTTATCTGCAAAAGATAACAGTACCCACCTCAAAGAATTCCTGTGAGGCTTAAAGTTTATTAATGCAAATGACTGCAATTATTACCAAGAAATTCTGTAGAGTTTACTCAGGTTAGCATGATTATATTGACCATTTATGAAGCCAAGTAGATGCCAGCATAATTATACTCTTCTTGTCTGCTGAATGATATTATATCTGATGGTACCTGAGGGCTCCACTGATATGGCTGAGAGACCTATTGTCACACTGGGGCTGCTCCAAGCAACTCAGTTTCTGGAGGGTGAAAGATTATATTCCCTCATTCTTCTTGACTTTCCAAATCTCTTACTTTCATTAGCTTCCTTAACCTTCAGGAGTGTAAGGAGTATGTGTGCATGCATACTAAGTTGCTTCAGTCATGTCCAACTCTTTGCAACCCTGTGGACAGTAGCCCACCAGTCTCCCCTGTTCACGAGATTCTCTAGGCAAGAATACCAGAGTGGATTGCCCTGCCCACCTCCAGGGGATCTTCTCCATCCAGGGCTTGAACCTGTGTCTCTTACATCTCCTGAATTGGTAGGTGGTTTCATTACCACTAATGCCACCTGGGAAGCCCAGTAATGAGTATGGGAAGAAGCTAGTGAAGAGATGAAGAGGTTGAGAAAGTAGGGATTGGGTTCTTGTGAATTCTTGAAGATCATATTATGAAATTATAATTTTATTCAAATATAATGATAAAGAGGAGAGTGAAAAAGTTGGTTTAAAGCTCAACATTCAGAAAACAAAGATCATGGCATCAGGTCCTATCACTTCATGGCAAATAGATGGAGAAACAGTGGAAACAGTGGTAGACTTTATTTTTCTGGACTCTAAAATCACTGCAGATGGTGACTGCAGCCATGAAAATTAAAAAAAATGCTTACTCCTTGGAAGAAAAGTTGTGTCCAACCTAGACAGGATATTAAAAAGCAGAGACATTACTTTGCCGACAAAGGTCCATCTAATCAAGGCTTTGGTTTTCCCAGTAGTTATGTATGGATGTGAGAGTTGGACTGTGAAGAAACCTGAGCACCAAAGAATTGATACTTTTGAACTGTGGTGTTGGAGAAGACTCTTGAGAGTCCCTTGGACTGCAAGGAGATCCAACCAATCCATCCTAAAGGAGATCAGTCCAGGGTGTTCACTGGAAGGACTGATGTTGAAGCTGAAACTCCAATACTTTGGCCACCTGATGCGGAGAGCTAACTCATTTCAAAAACACCCTGATGCTGGGAGACATTGAGGGCAGGAGGAGAAGGAGACGACAGAGGATGAGATGGTTGGGTGGCATCACTGACTCAATTGACATGAGTTTGAGTAAACTTTGGGAGTTGGTGATGGACAGGGAGGCCTAGCATGCTGCAGTGCATGGGGTTGCAAAGAGTTAGACACGACTGAGCAACTGAGCTGAACTGAATGATAAGTGCATGGAAAGATCACATTGGTTGCTGAAAGGACAGGAGGAAATAGAACTAACACTTATTTAACACAAATAGTGCAATGTTAATTGTGCCGATTTGTGTGACAGATTAAAAGAAAATGGGGAATTTTGATCCTTCCTGAAATCCCATAGGAATTAAATAAAAATATATTTTAGAAAGAAACAAAGTAGAAATTGCCTAATTCACTTTTTAAGATTTAAATTTTAGTCAGAACCTATCTTTGAGTAGTGATTCAATTGAATGAGCTAATAAAAATTTAAATTGACTCACATGACTTCTGAGTAATTCATGCTTTACAACCTGCATTTTATTTCTGTTACTTATTTTTTTTTTTTTCCTTGCTCTATTCACTGGTATGGGGGAAAAGGTCATTTAAATGATACTATGCTATGCTAAGTCACTTCAGTCATGTCCCACTCTGTGCGACCCCATAGACGGCAACCCACCAGGCTCCCCCTTCCCTTGGATTCTCCAGGCAAGAACACTAGAGTGGTTTGCCATTTCCTTCTCCAGTGCATGAAAGTGACGTGAAAGTGAAGTCGTTCAGTCGTGTCCGACTCTTAGCGACCCCATGGACTGCAGCCTACCAGACTCCTCCGTCCATGGGATTTTCCAGGCAAGAGTACTGGAGGAACACATTAATCCTTGATATCATCAACTACAAACTGGAACTTGCCAGGAGCCTTGCCAGTCACTGAACAACAACAACAAGGGCATTTGCCATTGGGCAAACAAGGGCCTCTGTTGAGGTTGAACACTGCTGCTGCAGTTGCTGATCTTCAACACCCTCTGAGGGGAATCCAGGATGGAGAATGAAGCACTCTGTGCTCCAGGCAAACTAGTGGAGCAGGTCTTTAGATAGTTAAATATTTTCAGGAACTGATTTCATGATCCTAATCTTTGCTTACTCCTTGGAAGAAAAGTTATGACCAACCTAGATAAAATATTGAAAAGCAGAGACATTACTTTGCCAACAAAGGTCCATCTAGTCAAGACTATGGTTTTTCCAGTGGTCATGTATGGATGTGAGAGTTGGACTGTGAAGAAAGCTGACCACCAAAGAATTGATGCTTTTGAACTGTGGTGTTGGAGAAGACTCTTGAGAGTCCCTTGGACTGCAAGGAGATCCAACCAGTCCATTCTAAAGGAGATCAGCCCTGGGTGTTCTTTGGAAGGGTATGCTAAAGCTGAAACTCCAGTACTTTGGCCACCTCATGCGAGCTGACTCATTGGAAAAGACTCTGATGCTGGGAGGGATTGGGGGCAGGAGGAGAAGGGGACGACAGAGGATGAGATGGCTGGATGGCATCACTGACTTGATACAGTGAGTTTGAGTGAACTCCTGGAGATGGTGATGGACAGGGAGGCCTGGCGGGCTGCGATTCATGGGGTCGCAAAGAGTCAGACACGACTGAGCAACTGAACTGAACTGAACCGAACTGAACTGAACTGAATCTTTGCATCTCTTCCTATATAGAAAGTCATTAAATCCCTTCAGGATGACATCAGCTCCTCATGACTAGCAGAAAATGTTTTGTAAAGTAAGAGTTTGATTGCACTGAACTCCACCTTCACCAAAATCTTATATATTGACCTTCCCCCACTCCTTCTTTGGAGCAATATCTCAGACCTATCTAAGGTGTTGTCTCCCGGGCTGCAGTCCTCATCTTGGCCCAGATCAAACTTAAGTCACAACTCTCATGTTGTGCATCTTTTTAGTCAACAATATTTGTTTAATAATTATATCATTCTGAAAGCTGTAGTTCACACTAAATGCACAAGTTCTCATGGAAAAATCATGTCACTGTTTTGATCTCTGTAGGAGATCAAATAATTTATCTAAAGCAAAATTCATGGTCTCATCCTCACCATTAATTTACCCAAGCACATTATAAAAGTTTGCATTGATTAGCAGTTGAGTTCCAGAGCTTTACTATGTCAACTACAAATTGGCACTAGACAAGAGCATTGCCAAAAACTGCATAGCAAGGGCATTTGCCACCTGCCTCTGTGGATACTGAGCCCTGTGCTGCGGCAGCTGTTGACCTTCAATACCCTCTGAGGGAGTTCAGTGTGGAGTGAAGCACTGTGTGCTCCAGGGAATCTGATGGGACAGGTCTTTAGATAGTTGGATGCTTTTAGGAACAGATTTTATGGTTTCAATCCTTGTATATCCTCATATCTAGAAAATCACTAAATCCCTTCATGATGACATCAGCTCCTCCTGACTAGCAGAAAACCTTTTGTAAAATGAGGGCTTAATGGTATTGAACTCCACCTTCAGCAGTCTCTCAGAGCTATCTGAGATGCTGCCTCCTGGACTGCAGTCCTCATTTTGCCCCAAATAAAACTTAACTCACAACTATCACATTGTGCATCTTTTAAACTGACAATATTCTTTTAACAATTACATCATTCTGAAAGCAGTAGTTCTCCATAGGAGAACAAATAATTTATCTAAAGCAAAACTCATGGTCTCATGCCCACCATCAACTTATCCAAGCACATTATAAAAGTTTGCATTGATTAACAGTTGAGTTCCAGAACTTGACTAGAATTCCTAGAAATCAAGAACTGGAGGGGCCTTTAGAGATGACTTATTCCTTTCTTCACCAAAGAAGCAGAAACTCAGAAAGGAAAAGTGACTCCCAGTTAAAATAAAAAGAAACATATTGAAAATCAAGTGACTTGGTTTCCAGGCTCAGTTTTGTCATCTAATTTCAAAGAATGATTATTAGCTGAAAAAATAAAAGAATTAGTAATAAGAATAATTAGCAGAGTTTACTTCCTTAAATTTATCAAAAAATAAATGAAGCTCATGGAACGTAAGTCTAACTTTTGTTGAAAGGAAGTTCAAAGTCATATTTAGCAAAGAACCTTATCTTCTAGTTCTTATGCATATCCCCAGTGGGTCCATCATAGATTTACTTATTTTACATAATATGATTCTGTTAGGTAGGTAGAATAGGGAAAAGGAGTCCAAAATGGCGGTGGCTAAAAGAGAAGGAAGGTCAAAGGAAGGTCCGAGGACCAGAGTGAAGACTTCAGGCAGAACAAACAGCATGCCTGGCTAAGCCCAATTTGCATAGGGCAGGCCCAGGTGGAGGAAAAAACATATAAAAGGAGGAGCAAAGCGCTTTCTCTTGGACTCTCTCTCCTGCGTGCATGCGCTCTTTTCTTTCTCTCTCTCTCCCTCCTGCTATCTTCTAAATAAAATGGAGCAGTAACACTGATTTGCCTAAGAGCTGTAGCACAGTTTGTCCAAGTCCCGAGAGCTGTGACGCGCCGAGGGCTTTAATGTCCGTCGCTCCATATCTTTGTTGTGACGAGACAAAGAACCGAGGAACACACACTCGAGTGACAATTCCCTAGTTTAATGAAGAAGAAAGTCTCTAGCGTCCAAGGAAGCAATTCCTTAGTGTTCAGCAACAAAGAATGAAACAAATAAGGCCAAAGCTCCCAATTCTACCCAATGCAAAATACAGGAAAGAAAAAAAAGCTCTCTTTGGCTGCTAATGTCTTATGATGATAGTCATTTAGGGAATAGCACAAGCAAAAATGTGTGAGAAAGCAATGAGAGAGAGAAAAATGGAGAATATAGGAGAAAAGAGCAGTGTTACCATACTGCTAAAAGAAGTGCTACCATACCATAAAGAAGCAATCATTACTTAGTCTCTGCCCCATGATACACACAGCTGAATCTCTAGGTACGTGTACCCAGACAATGCAGTGAGTTAAGAAAATGATGATGCATAGTATTTATTCAGAAAATAGTTCCACTGGGAAAGGTTTAAATTTAAAATAAAAAAATAGGAAGAACTAAAGCTATACAGAATAACAGCTTGTCTAACATTACTTATTGTTCAGGAATGCTGTATAGTTGAACTCTTAACTTTCTCTGTCAGTGACATAATGTGGATTGTTGCATTTATCATCATTATGTTCTTATGCATTTATGGAATTCTTGGTTTCTAAGAATTATTTTTTTAAAAGGGATTATTTCTTTACAGATGTATTATTTAAATTCTTCAAAAAGTAGTATAACAGCATGTACTTTGTAAACCTGTATTACTTGTAGATTTTATCTCAAATGACTCAACACGATGAAATTACATTTATTCCTACCTTCTTATGCATGTGGGCTCAGTTGCAGCTGACTCTTTGTGGCCCCATGGACTCTAGTCTGCCAGGCTCCTCTGTTCATGGAATTTTCCAGGCAAGGATACTGGAGTGAGTTGACATTTCTTCCTCCAGGGGATCTTCCTAATCCAGGAATTGAACCCATGTCTCCTGCATCTCCTGCATTGGCAGGTGGATTCTTTACCATTGAGCCACCTGGGAAGCTCCCTACCTGCTTATACCTACCTACTTATACAAAACCCTGAACTCATTCATTTACATTCTAATTAAATATTGAATTTTTAAAAAATGAAAATTATAAAAGTATACCATTAAATATAAAGCACATTGTTAACATCTATTGAACTGTTAAAAATGACTAGATCTATTTCATTATTGTAACATTATTTGTGAAAATACTTCTAAACATTATGCAATGAGATTTACTGGCAGATTCCCCAATCAAGTATGCTGCTAAGATGCTAAGTCATGTCAGTTATGTCTGACTCTGTGCGACCCCATAGATGGCAGCCCACCAGGCTCCCCCATCCCTGGGATTCTCCAGGCAAGAACACTGGAGTGGGTTGCCATTTCCTTCTCCAATACATGAAAGTGAAAAGTGAAAGTGAAGTCGCTCAGTCGTGTCTGACTCTTCGTGACCCCATGGACTTCAGCCCACCAGGCTCCTCCGTGGGAGTTTCCACGCAAGAGTACTGGAGTGGGTCGCCAGTGTCTTCTCTGCAACTCAAGTATATTTTTATTAAAAAAGATTCTATGACTTTTAAGATTATACAGTGGCTCAGGATTATGAAGCAACCTTCATCTTTTAGACACTTCAACTCTTCCTGTATATCTCTGAAAAATTAATTGCTCTAAAGCATTTATTTTGTGTACCACTCACCTGTTGAGAAACCCAATTGGCTTTCCTATGGAATAAAGTACACACTTTTCATCCTAGCCTTTAAAGTTTCCCACGATCTGGCCACAGTCTAGCTTCAACACTGGCTGTGTTCCAGCCAAACTGAACCATGAAATATTCTATAAACTACTCATGACCCATGAATATTTGATCCCATTCTTGCCATCTGGAAGGCCTCTCCTTCCATATGTATTTTTGTATGCTGAAATAGTCTGCCTCAGCAATGAGCTAATTACCTTCCTTACCAAGAGCCTGCATTCGTGTCACAGATATTGCTTTTATCAATCTATCATAGTTCTGTGAATATGTTTTATGTCTACATCTATTTGCTAAATGCCTATTTACTGACAGTTACTTCTGTTTTCTTTGCAACCCACATCTGCTCAGCACTGTACCTTATCACAGCAGACTCACTAAATATTCAACTAAAATCACTGAACTAAAATGTGATTGCACCTTAGTTTCCTCTTTCGTGTTTTCCAAGGTGCCATGCACAGAACTGAGTACTAAATGTTCTAAAGTTGACATGATTTGTATTCTTATGTTATTAAACCAAAACTAAAATTGTCCCATTTTGCATTCATTTTCATTATGTTCTATGGGATTGTCAAATGCTAAAATCCGATCTCACTTAGAAGAAATAGATAATCCCTATACTTGGTGGTCATGGAAAGGATAAAAACAAAACAAAACAAAAGCAAGCCACACTACTATATCATTAGGAGTATGGAAATCTGACTTTTGGAGTGCCAACTTACCATGAACCAAATCACTGGGAGAATTTTTACCAAAAAGCAAAGTTTCTCATTCAGTGGTTATACTCATTGCCTAAAACAGTGATTCTTAAACTTTTGGTGCTTGCTTTTATTTCATGATATCCATCTTCCTAAATGAACTGCTTTTTGAATACTACTGATTTTTTAAGAAATAATTAAAATGAATTAAGATCTACTTTGTTCTGAATACATTGTTCTGAAATGTATTTAGGGAATGGTGAAGTTTGAGATTTCTACAACATTCTTGGACATAACTTTGGGCATCCTGTTATTGCACAAGAAGATTAAGAAACTGTGTCTTGTATCATCTGATGTCGTCAGTTTCCCAACAGATACACATATTGCTCATTTTATAAACATCTGTCCAGAATTAAATATGCAACCAGATATAATAAGATTTTCCACGTTTTTTAGTCAGAATTTAATGATATGGTGAAAGGTGATGTCTGAAAAACTTCTGTTTAATTTGCATAATCCATTAAGTCTCCATACATGACATTTCTACATTTCCTACTAGCTGCTAAAACATTTGACATTTCTTATTTGCTAAGTTTAATTCAGACAATGACTTTTCCATCCCTTGACAATTGTTTTTATCTAAATATCATTTTATTAGAACCAGAATTTATCCTGCATGATGCAGTGAACATTTGCATAATGCTAAACACTTGTCCATATTTTTGACAATATTTGCATAATGAACACTACAAATATTTGCATAATGCTAAACATTTGTTGTCAATGTTTTTTGTTCACACCCTTCACATTCTTTTAGCCCTCTTCCCTCTTACTCATCAGTTGGCCTAGCTGAAAGATTTAGTTCTTTTCATCTGTTTAAATAAATCAATACCATATTTTTAACAGAATATTTCTATTCTTCATGTATTCTTTGCATTCTCATCAACTTTTAGAAGACTTTCTGATACAAATGTCCCCAGAAAAATATTTAATGTATTTTCAAAAGAGAAATATAGAAACAAGAATAATCTCTAAATCAATAAGTTAAGGGCAAAAATGGCTTCTGGCAAGCGTTCCATTATCAAGTTGCATAATTAAGATCAATTTGTTCTCTACTATCTCACAGGATTTGGGAGAGGAAGACTTTGAACTATCAATTGAAGAAGAGAGAGAAAAAAACACTGAACAGATAGCTTACAGATGTGCTCAGCAGATTTTTACTAGTGTGCAGTAAAGTCTGCGGGCTTCCCAGGTGGCTCAGATGGTAGTGTCTGCCTGAGATGCGGGAGACCTGGGTTTGATCCCTGGGTCGGGAAGATCTCCTGGAGAAGGAAATGGCAACCCACTCCAGTACTCTTGCCTGCAAAATTCCATGGATGGAGGAGCCTGGTAGGCTCCAGTCCATGGGGTCACAAAGAGCTGGACACAACTGAGTGACTTCACTTTCAATAAAGCCTGCAGAAAATAACCTATTGTCCTTTGTATTTCACATGCTATTTTATATCAGTATGCTAAAGTTTCCATGGGTATAATTGATTTTACATTAAATTTCAACTTCCCACTCTTGTTTGTGAGTGGAACAACTACACATATTGATCATCATTTATCTTTGACCATCTTACATCTTTTTAAATTGAAAGTGAACATTAGGTACGTAGAATTTCATGGTGGCCTCCTATGACCTATGTATTTTTGAAGAATCAGACTTAGTGTGGTGGATGACTCTAACTTTCTTCCCCAGATAAACTCTACCTTCTAACAAAAGAAAAACACTGTACACTAAAGTTATGAACATTTTCTAATGTAATTTGTGAAATTTAAAATATAAAGAATTGTAGAAAATGTTCCTTATACATTATATGAAATACCATCAACATAGATTTATTTAATGATTTTTACTGACCTCAGTTATTTAAAACAACAAAATACAGATTTCATTATTTATAAACATTTTCTCAAAGAAAAGATGTTCTAAGATCCAAATACATAGCTGACTCTTATTTTTTACTGTGAAACAAAACTTACTCATTTGAGCATACAACCCTTCACAGCTCTACAACACTGCAGGCTTCATCTGCTTTTGAAAACATCTTACCATTAAAATCACTTCCTATAATTATACAATAAAGACAGAACTTTTTATTAAAAGCATCCATTAAATTTGTACATATTGCTTGGGATTGGAGGTCAAAGAAAGTCTTATCCTATTCTCTGTTAATCTTTGTCTTACCAGTGAACCAAGAGCCTCTAATCTTTACAGTCAAGAGAACATACTGGAGACACAATTATTTATTGGTTGCTTATTCAACCATCATTTATTACAAGTCTTCTTTGTACCTGGCACTAAATTAAGTGCTGGGAAAGTGAGGGAAAATAAACACACACATGTACTCACTTCCCACATAGTTTCTGTCCTGTGAGACTCTCAGTTCAGTCAGGAATATAGACCAATGAACATATTATTATTATTATTGTACTGAGAGGCTTGTACATCACACAAAGATTTTGGATGGTAAAGTGCAGAGTAATAGAATGATTATCCTGAAAGTAGGAAAAAACGGTTAGTAGACATAAGGAAGATGTATTGAAGCAGGAGAAGGAAGAGGCATTACTTTCTCCTTATTCTCTAATTTTTTTCCTTATTATTCTTCACCCTGAAAGAAAAAAAGAAGAAGAAGAAATGCAACAGAGAGAAAGGGAGCAAGGAGAGCTTTAGGGGTTGAAAGTAGGGTATAGGGAATACAAGAGGAAAGAGACAGCAAACAAAGGTGAAGAAAGAAGACGGGGTATAACTTTCTTGGTGCTCTTCATGTGTCCACAGCCAGATCAAGGCAGGGCAAACAGGGCACCCAGACCATATATCTATTAGGGATTGCTAAAAAATCACGTGAACAGGTCAAAAAATATGGTGGCTGCTACCTAACTAAGGTGTTCTCCTTCAATTGCTGAAATATAAACTGAAATGGCCTCTCCCAAGAAAGACAGCATTTTAATAAGAAATTAAATAAATTAATTTAATTTTAATTGATTAAAAATTAATTTTAATTAAGTTTATTTTAATTTTAATTTTAAAATTAAACTTTTAATTAATTAAATTCTAGTTAATTAATTAATTAGAATGCTCTTTACATTCATTAACTCTGATGCTATTGTATAATGCTGATTATATTTTTAAATAATAGCAGTTTTAAGAACAAACAATTATTAGCCTGGCTGTTGCAGCAAATTATAATTTTGGCTGGGGAAGCCCCATATCTCTGTCAGTCATTGAACATGCATTGAGATATTTTGTCTTTTCTATAGGAATGAAGAAAAAGGGAAAAGAGAGGTCAGAGAGGAGCAGCAGTTTGGAGCAAGAGAAACTGGTATTAGTCCAGCCACACATCAGTATAAATATATCTAACATGGCTTTTGAAAAATTGACACTCATAGAAACAAACAAGATCCAGTGGGAATCAGAGAGGAAATTCAGGACCTCAAAGAGAAGTTCAGCTCAGTCGCTCAGTTGCGTCCGACTCTTTGTGATCCCATGAACTACAGCCTGCCAGGCCTCCCTGTCCATCCCCAACTCCCGGAGTCCACCCAAACTCATGTCCATTATGTTGGTGATGCCATCCCACCATCTCATCCTCTGTCATCCCCTTCTCCTCCTGCCCTCAATCTTGCCCAGCATCAGGTCTTTTCCAATGAGTCAACTCTTTGCATCAGGTGGCCAAAATATTGGAGTTTTGGTTTCAGCATCAGTTCTTCCAATGAATATTGAAGACTGATTTCCTTTAGGATGGACTGGTTGGATCTCCTTGCAGTCCAAGGGACTCTCAAGAGTCTTCTCCAACACAGTTCAAAAGTATCGATTCTTCGGCGCTCAGCTTTGTATATAGTCCAACACTTACATATATGACTACTGGAAAAACCAGTCTTGACTAGACAGAGTTTTATTGGCAAAGTAATGTCTCTGCTTTTAAACTGCTATCTAGGTTGGTCATAGCTTTTTTTCCAAGGAGCAAGTGTCTTTGAATTTCATGGCTGCAGTCACCATCTGTAGTGATTTTGGAGTCTAAAAAGTAAAGTCAGCCACGGTTTCCATTGTTTCCCCATCTATTTGCCATAAAATGATGGACTGAATGCCATGATCTTAGTTTTCCGAAGGCTGAGTTTTAAGCCAACTTTTCACTCTCCTCTTTCACTTTCATCAAGAAGTGCTTTAGTTCCTCTTCTCTTTCTGCCATAAGGGAGGTGTAATTTGCATATCTGAGGTTATTGATATTTCTCCTGACAATCTTGATTCCAGCTTGTGCTTCATCCAGCCCAGCATTTCGCATGATGTACTCCGCATAGAAGTTAAATAAGCATGTTGACAATACACAGCCTTGATGTACTCCTTTCCCAATTTGGAACCAGTCTGTTGTTCCATGTCCAGTTCTAAATGTTGCTTTTTGACCTGCATACAGATTTCTCAGGACGCAGGTAAGGTGATCTGGTATTTCCATCTCTTTAAGAATTTTCCACAGCTTGTTGTGATCCACACAGTCAAAGACTTTGACATAGTCAATAAAGCAGAAGTAGATGTTTTTCTGGAACTCTCTGGCTTTCCCTCTCAAAGAGAAGATATTCTTACTAATAAAAAAAAGCACATTAAAATTATCTTATCAAAAGTGATAGGAAAGAATAAAACTGCCAAAGTCATTGAAAAATAAACAGAAAACAGTGAGTAACCCACGTAGGAGGTGCATTACAGAGACACAATAATCTTAAAAATATATTAGGTTTAAAATTATGGCATTTAGTTGTTTGTCTATGAATTTTGATATTAATAAAATTTAATCTCAATCATGTATACCTTGTCATATAGACACTTATATTAGCTCCTTTAAATTATAAGAGAACTTGATATGTATGCACTACAGAATTGCCTAGAAACTTGACAAATATTAAGTGAGCCTACTTCCCAAGTAAATTTCCTTTACACTAAACAGTGAACACTTTACAATGAAGCATCTGATGTTATCTATAAATCTTGTTGGTTCTCCTACCCTTACTTATAAATAGTTCTACCCTTATAAACAGCTTCCTAGACTTGGGTGTTGCACAATATCCCCACAAATGCCATAACCTTGCCCTACATTGTAGTATATAGAAAAGGAAAAATGAAAGAACAAATACAAAAATAATTGAGAAAAAATAAAGGATGTGTTGGGAAACCAAACATACAAAACTACACACGTTCTCACCTATACCCACTGTAACTCATTTCTGAACATTCTCTTAACACAGCCAGTCCCCAGGCAATAATGATGCAGAAGTGTATACTTAATGTATGTTCATAATATGGGATTCTAATTCTTATAATAAAGTTCGACTCACTCCACCACACTTGATTTGTTACTTAAAACATATTCTTGGGGAAAAAAGAATTTAAAAAAATTTTAAGACTTTCCTGGAGGTGCTGTAGTTAAGACTCCCCATGTCCACTTCAGGGAGCACAGGTTCATTCCTGGTTGGGGAAGTAAGGTTCTGCATGCCACACGGCATGGCCAGTACAATAATTTTTTTTTTTCCCACTTCCCAACATTAGAATTTATCATGCCTGTTTTAAACTTAACAACAGACAGTTTTGAGGTGTCTTGTTATGAATAGATCCAAATTTTGATAGAATATGTTATTTCAAATGAGATTTGGGTGAAAGGGTAGAAACGGGAATAGGTGACAAGAACAGAGCTGGCTTGTCTCCCTGACACAGTTATATTGGGAACAGAATATAAGAAAGAGTAAAAGTAGCTTTGAGAGGTACATATCCTTAATGATGGTCTTTGTCAAATTTAGACAGTTATGTTTTCATGTCTTCAGAATTAGGTTATTTGTTCTTCTATTCCATGAAAGCTAACTAGCACTAATTAAAATACAGACATGGTGAACAAAGTATTCATGGAATTTACTGTCTAGTGGGAAATAAAGATATTGATCAAACTAACACACATGTAAAAATATAGCTTGATAGACTGACAGTCTAGTGGGAAAGACATTAATCAATGTCTATCTAGCATATGTATAAATATTTCATTTTATTTATAGCAATAAATATTATTATTAGTTGCTCTGAAGATTTAGATATACAGTGCTAGGAGGATTTAACACAAGAATACTAGTGTTATTGTGAACATTTTGGATGTCCAGGGTATGTTGGACTGATCCTTTGTAATGTAAAAGACAACTGCTGAGAAATCTAACACTAAAAAGATAACAGTTGAAAAGAGGTGTAGTCATAAATCAATGATCTAATCTCAAGAATCTGGAAAGAGAACAAAATAAACCCAAACCAAGTAGAAAGAAAGAACAAATAAATACAGATAGACATCAGTGAAGTTGGACACAAGCAAAAAAAAAAAAAAAAAGAGAAAAAATGAAACAAAGCTTATTATTCAAAGACATTAATAAAATTGACAAGTGCCTAGCAAGACTGACAAAGAAATGAGGAGAAAAAGGCACAAGGTGTCGTATCAGATATGAAACATATCACTACAGATCTATAAATATCAATAAGGTAAGTGAATACTATGAACAGCTCTCGACTGTAATAACTATATTAATGTCAATATTGTGGTTTTGCATTATGTTACTATTGAGGCAAACTATACATGGGATGTACATAAATATCAGGCAATATATGTTTGATTTTAATTTTTCAGAGCAAATTGATTGAGACTGTAGGTTGTGGACAGACCACAGGGAAACCTTGAAAGACAGGATAAAGAATCTGGAATATATTCTCTAAGATGTTAAAAAAAAAAAAAATGGTGGGTGGTTTTTAAACTGAAGAACAGATGTTCAGTGCCTTAGTTTAGGATGAAAAACACTGTATATTAGTGTGGAAAAACTTTTAATTCCAAACTATGGCAGTAA
Organism: Bos mutus; assembly: GCF_027580195.1. Taxonomy (NCBI): domain Eukaryota; kingdom Metazoa; phylum Chordata; class Mammalia; order Artiodactyla; family Bovidae; genus Bos; species Bos mutus. Next base: position 128,491,605 of record NC_091618.1, read on the forward strand.
GAAATACAGAGTAAGTGCTCTTAAAAGAAAACATAACATTGATATACGGATTTTAAATGCAATTCATCAGTATTGGCAAAAGGCCTTCCACTGTTTCCACCTCTGCCTCTTGTCTGTTGGTGAGTCATTCTATGGCCTCGAAGAATTTGAGTTTTTATAACCCAAAAAATTAGTTTGATTTTGCAAGGAAATACAGAGAATTTAGCTTCTTATATAAAAGCTATAAATAGTAGTAGGACTCAAGAAAATATAGACTTTAAGTTTACACATTTATTACTAACCTATAATATTGAACATTTTTATATCTCTTTATAAACTGAAACTATAGCTTTATAGCTAAGTTCTGAGATAACATCGGCATTATAAAGTTAACACTTCCAGGAAACTTTATTTATGTGCTTTCCCCATACGTTATCATTTCCAAATAAATTTTCTAGTCAATATGACATTTTTTTTAACCTGAAGCAGAAAAATAGAATATTTCAAAGGAACATTAAACAAAATCTTGGTAGATCAATTTGAATTTAGAGGATTTATTTAATGATTTTTCTAAAGTTAAAATGAAATTTATTATGTGACTTCTTAGGCATTAATAACTCATTAACTTGCCATTTAGGACTGATTTACCAAAATAACAGCAAGCACACTACTTGTCTACTCTGAATATAAGTAAACTAATTCTGTGAAACAATTTTGCTGCCCAGTCCCTTAGGTGTTGTTATGACTTGGGGTTCATTCTAGTCATCTCTCAGACACTGCTCTTAATCTTTAGTAAGTCACATTGATCTAGGAACACAGTTCCATAGGTAAACCATCATTTTGACATCTATCTTTGAATTTTGTAGGCTGACTATAGCTTTGCCTGTAAAATTTCACTCATTGCAAGTAATGTATAATTTCTATCTCAATTTTTTTTTAAATTTTAATCAAATAACCAACACTTGCAGAGCACAGAACCATTTGCAGGAAATGGAGATTTATATGGTACATTCTTCCATGGAATCTATCATATATATCTTAGAATTTGGTTTTACTAACACAGAGGTCCTTAGATGACAAATGCTGCTATTTCCGAGGAGTTTATCTGCCCATTACAATCAATCTACCTACAAAAATGAAGAGAGTATTAAATCCAGGAAAAAAAACCCTCCTCTATTAAATCATAGTTAGGTCAATCAGAATTAGATAATGTAAAAAAGTAGTAGAAAGCCTGAAATAGTTTCTTCATGGGCAGCCATAAAATCTCAAAATAGATTGTTCAGTTCAGTTTATGGGCATTATCTTACCAGAAGATGAAAATAATTTAGAATTTATATGCCTTTTGTGATTTTAAATGGCAATCAAATTTAGTCTTTTTTTTTTTTAAATAACTTGAAAAGCATTACAGGGAAAAGAAACAGCCAAAAAGAGCTTTTGCAGCCCTTGTAACTGAAAAGATTTTGGTTTTCCCTGCTTTGGTTTAAAACATAAAAGCAAACAAACCCAAATTAAAAAGTAATTATAAGGAATCAAAATGTTCTGATTTTTGGCATAAAAACAAGTTCAACAAGTTTTGAAATAACAAAAATCAAGTTATCTCAAAAACATTTTGGTGCTGTAGCATGCAATTGGCCACTCTGTGGGTTAGACTAGTGGTCATGTCAGGACATATTTTTCTAATAGGTCTGACTGTCTCTGAAGTCACAACATAGCACCTTTTATTTTGGGGGGAGAATGGGCATGCAGTGATTATGAGTGTGGTATGAATGGGGAAACCAAGAGAAAAAGAACAGTTTTATAACCTCCCCTTTAAGCCACCAGATGTTACTAGTCCAAAGGAGAACTAGCCAATGCATCAACTTGGTCACACATTAAGTTGACACCAACCCTTTTTACAGTTCTTAGAATGCCATGGGGTCGCGAAGAGTCCGACACGACTGAGCGACTTCACTTTCACTTTTCCCTTTCACGCATTGGAGAAGGAAATGGCAACCTACTCCAGTATTCTTGCCTGGAGAATCCCAGGGACGGGGGAGCCTGGTGGGCTGCCATCTACGGGGTTGCACAAGTTGGACACGACTGAAGCGACTTAGCAGCAGCAACAGCAGCAGCAGCAGCAAAATGCTAGAAATCTATAAAAGATATTAATTCTAATAATAAATGTTTTTTCAAATACATTTATGAGGATGGGTAATATAATTTGAAAACCTTGGATATCAAAATTGAAATCAATTTGTTCTCTATGTATACGAGGTATAGAACACAAGTTTTATTGTGAATAGAAAATGTCAAAAGCCTTCTTGAACTGAACTTGGTGAGTATATTTCTAATGCTCTATCCTTACTAGTTTTTGGATTTTATCCTTATATTTATCCTTAAATTTCCTTCTCTGCCTGACAAATTTTACTCTATTCAAATTTTACTAATGAACCTGTTTCCCCACTAGATCAGAAAAAAAGTTTAGTCTATCTTATTTTAAAAGGAAGGTAACTTTCCATGGGGAAATAAGTGAGATTTTAATTCTCTGCAGTCTGTGTTCACAAATTTGTAAAGCAAAATTCCTTTCAGCTGACAGTGTGAGAATGAGGGGTTTTTGTAACAAAACTTATCTGTGCAGGAATGCAATGCACACTGAGTGGAAACTATCATGTAGCTAATGACATACAGGACCTGGGTCAGAGGTCTGAATTCCAGTCTCTTTCTGCTACTTTTTGTTGCATGAGTTTACATAGTAACAGCTTCTCTCACCCAATTTCCTTCCTGTGAAAGATCAACAAATGCTAAAGTAAATGTAAGGTGATAATGATTTAAAAAGACATTTTATATTATTTCGCTGTGAAATTTTGAACACCCTAATGGCACCCCACTCCAGTACTCTTGCCTGGAAAGTCCCATGGATGGAGGAGCCTGGTGGGCTGCAATCCATGGGGTCGCTAAGAGTCGGGCACGACTGAGCGACTTAACTTTCACTTTTCACTTTCATGCATTGGAGAAGGAAATGGCAACCCACTCCAGTGTTCTTGCCTGGAGAATCCCAGGGACGGGGGAGCCTGGTTAGCTGCCGTCTATGGGGTCGCACAGAGTCGGACATGACTGGAGTGACTTAGCAGCAGCAGCAGCAGCAAACAGACTCTGCTGCTGAGAGGGATTGGGGGCAGGAGGAGAAGGGGACAACAGAGGATGAGACGGCTGGATGGCATCATGGACTCGATGGACGTGAGTCTGAGTGAACTCCGGGAGTTGGTGATGGACAGGGAGGCCTGGCATGCTGCCATACCTGGGGTCGCAAAGAGTTGGACACAACTGAGTGACTGAACTGAACTGAACTGACTGAACCTCTTACAAAACTATAGTACAATTTCAAAAACTGACAAAGTATATCTACCAAGGGGCTTCCCAGGTGGTGCTGGTGGTAAAGAACCCACTGGCCAGTGCAGGAGACGTAAGAGACATGGGTTCAGCCCTTGGGTTGGAAAGACCCCCTGGAGGAGGAATATGGCAACCCACCCCAGTATTCTTGCCTGGAGAATCCCACGGACAGAAGAGCCTGGTGAGCTGCAGTCCATAGTGTCCCAAGGACACGACTGAAGCAGTTTAGCATGCAGGCCAGAGTCAAGATGCAAAACATTTCTACCACTGCTAGGATCCTTCACTGACTGTTGCTTCACCATGAGTGAACTGTGTGATTGAATTGCTTAAAAAATCATGAAAACTCATGTTGCATTTGTGGTCATGTAGAAAACAGAGGTCCTTATCTATAGGACTGAGATGTTACCAGAAATTATTGAAGGAAACTTCTAAGTGGTTAAATGATTCCCTGTCTTTATTACTGCTTCCCTTTTCTAATTCTTTGCACCCAATCACAGAATGACATTTTGAAATTTTAATAGGAATCTCTCCAGCATAAAAGGAGTCCATCATTCTCTGCTGCTTTAGGTCCACATGTCCAAACTCACTCAGTTCAGTTCAGTTGCTCAGTCGTGTCCGACTCTTTGTGACCCCATGAATCACAGCACACCAGGCCTCCCTGTCCATCATCAACTCCTGGAGTTCACTCAGACTCACGTCCATCGAGTCAGTGATGCCATCCAGCCATCTCATCCTCTGTCATTCTCTTCTCCTCCTGCCCCCAATCCCTCCCAGCATCAGAGGGAGAGATTTTCCAGTGAGTCAACTCTTTGCATGAGGTAGCCAAGGTACTGGAGTTTCAGCTTTAGCATCATTTCTTCCAAAGAAATCCCAGGGCTGATCTCCTTCAGAATGGACTGGTTGGATCTCCTTGCAGTCCAAGGGACTCTCAAACGTCTTCTCCAACACCACAGTTCAAGAGCATCCATTCTTCAGTGCTCAGCTTTCTTCACAGTCCAACTCTCACATCCATATATGACCACAGGAAAAACCATAGCCTTGACTAGATGGACCTTTGTTGGCAAAGTAATATCTCTGCTTTTCAACATGCTATCTAGGTTGGTCATAACTTTCCTTCCAAGGAGTAAGCGTCTTTTAATTTCATGGCTGCAGTCACCATCTGCAGTGATTTTGGAGCTCAAAAAAATAAAGTCTGACACTGTTTCCACTGTTTCCTCATCTATTTCCCATGAAGTGATGGGACCAGATACCATGATCTTCGTTTTCTGAATGTTGAGCTGTAAGCCAACTTTTTCACTCTCCTCTTTCACTTTCATCAAGAGGCTTTTGAGTTCCTCTTCACTTTCTGCCATAAGGGTGATGCCATCTGCATATCTGAGGTTATTGATATTTCTCCCGGCAATCTTGATTTCAGTTTATGCTTCTTCCAGCACAGCATTTCTCATGATGTACTCTGCATATAAGTTAAATAAGCAGGGTGACAATATACAACCTTGACGTATTCCTTTTCCTATTTGGAACCAGTCTGTTGTTCCATGTCCAGTTCTAACTGTTGCTTCCTGACCTGCATATAGGTTTCTCAAGAGGCAGGTCAGGTGGTCTGGTAATCCCATGTCTTTCAGAATTTTCCACAGTTTATTGTGATCCACACAGTCAAAGGCTTTGGCATAGTCACTAGCATGACATAAACATCTCCCTGGAATAAGACTTCTTTTAAACCTCCTGGCCAAATCTGTGCCTATTTCCTCTACTCCTGATCCTGGACACCACGACAAGCTAGCCTCTAACACCAGACTGGGCGTGCATGCTGAGTCACTTCAGTTGTGTCCCACTCTTTGTGACTCTGTGGACTGTGGCCTGCCAGGCTTCTCTGTCCATGGGATTCTCCGAATGAGTTGCCATTTCCTCCTCCAGGGGATCTTCTCTACCCAGGGATCGAACCCATGTCTCTTGAGCTCTCGTATTACAGTTGGATTCTTTACTGCTGAGCTACTAGGGAAGCCCATTACACAAGATTATCTCAGCTTTTTGTATCTATACACTATTTACCCATAATGCATCCTCTGTCAGGATTTCCTCTCATTCTCTTTCATTCCTCCCTCTGACTCAGTATACTTGGAATAATTCTATTTATCTTTCATGGTGCAACTTAGTTATCATTTGCCTTAAAAACGATTTTCTGATAGTTGACCATCTCTATGGCTCTTGCTTTTTTTAAAACTTAGATTTTTGTTTATGTGTTTATATATTATTATTATTCGTGTAAGAGCAGTTAACATGAGATTCACCCTCTAAAATGTTGAAATGCACACCACCACAGTGTCAATTATGGGCACTCTGATCTAGAGTAGATCTCTAGAACATTTTCATCTAGGATAACTGAAGCTTTATACCCACTGAACAATGCCCCATTTATCCCACTTCCCAAACCCTAGGCAACTAGTATTATATTCTCTGTTTCTTGCAAGCTATAAGTTTGTGAGCCCCTCAAAGGTATCATATTTTTCTTATTTCATGGATCCCTAAATCATGACCAAGTATACACATGACACATACATGTGCTACGTGTATATCTATGTTTTAAGATAAACATATCAATTCCATTTTGGTCAGATGAAATTGTGCTATAATTTTCAACAGTAAAAATGTTTAATGAAATGTTTGGATACGTCATCTAGAAATCAAATTTTGGAAGAAATTTCTTCATTAGATGAGAAATTAGATTCAGTTAAGTTCAGTTCAGTCACTCAGTTGTGTCCGACTCTTTGCGACCCCGTGAATTGCAACACGCCAGGCCTCCCTGTCCATCACCAACTCCCGGAGTACACTCAAACTCAAGTCCATCGAGTCGGTGATGCCATCCAGACATCTGATCCTCTGTCATCCACTTTTCCTCCTGCCCGCAATCCCTCCCAGCATCAGAGTCTTTTCCAATGAGTCAACTCTTTGCATGAGGTGGCCAAAGTACTGGAGTTTCAGCTTTAGCATCATTCCTTCCAAAGAACACCCAGGACTGATCTCCTTTAGAATGGACTGGTTGGATCTCCTTGCAGTCCAAGGGACTTTCAAGAGTCTTCTCCAACACCACAGTTCAAAAGCATCAATTCTTTGGCATTCAGCTATTATCTAAATTAGATTAAATGATATCTAAATAAAAATGTGTGTGTGCCCAGTTGTGTTCAGCTCTTTGCAACGCCATGGACTGTAGCCCTCCAGGCTCCTCTGTCCATGGAATTCTCCAGGTGAGATTACTGGAATGGGTTGCCATGCCCTCCTCCAGGGGATCTTTTGGACCCAGGGATCAAACTGTGTCCCCTGCACTGTCAGGCAGATTTTTTACCACTGTGCCAACTGGGAAGCCTATCTAAATAACAATAATAATAGCATAATAATAGTAATAATTTTATTCATGTATCACCTCCCACAGCAATTAATAAGTATTTGTTATGTGCCAGGCACCGTGCTAAGTATTTTACATACATTATTTGAATTGATTCAACTTTGTTGTAACATGATTGTGTGAAGAAAAAAAAAAAGTCAAAGCCATGGTACCTCCCCTGATGATCTCTAGGACCAAGACCTAGGTCAGCATCTGGGACCAGGAAAATTGAGAGAGACTCATGAAAGTATAAAAGATTTCACGAATCCAGAGGTCTCAGGGAAGAGGGACAGGAGCTAAGATTCAGGTTAATACGAGCTGGCAAAACGTAGAGGCTGGTGCTGCTCCCTCTGTCCTCTTAAAAAACAATAGAAACCACCACAAGGCTTAAGCTTAGGCAGTTTGGCTTACAGAGTTCAAAAACAAAGAGCTTTCCTTGGATCTTTAGTCCCTTTGGCACCGCTCCCATCTTCTCATTCTACCTACACTCTCTTGTCTAATAGCTTTTTTTAAAGTACAAACAAATCTTCTTAGTTTACACTAAAACATAAAGTTTGGAGAATTATGCTTTGGTCTTGGAGCAACCTGTTAGTTTATTACATTGTTAATATCCAAAATATAAGTTTTTTGGTGTTTTTTTTTTTTTGCAGAAAGTCAAATGATTGCTAGACTGCACTATGTCATTTCCTGGATACATATATAATATATTTGGTTTCCTACCTTTAGTTTTATCCTGGAGCATAAATAGAAGGAATTTGAGCTTGGGGCCAAGCTTTGGAAATAGAAGAAAAGAGTATGTTAAATCCTTGTTCATGGATCATTAGACATAACGAAAATGAATCTTCCAGATGCCATTATTGCCACTCTAACCGAAGCAAGGGATAATATGTCTTGAGAATTGCAAAGAAAGGCCATATAACCCAGCAAGGCTCAGCACAGATCTGATTATACAGCCTCCTCTGGGAATTCTGCTCTTCCCTTCCCCATCATGACCCTCTATGCCATTCTCATCTGTCCTTTAAATTACAGTTATGTTTCACTCCATAATCAATTTACTTGAATAGAGCAGGATTATGTTAGAACTTTGTTCTTAATATATTCCTCATCATTTAAAACTTTCTTCATTTTTCCCCAAATTATGTTGACTTCAATTCAAAGTAAATTCTGACCCACTGTGAGATGAATGAGAAATGGAAAATATAACTATTTGTTACTTCTCAATAATCTTATCACGGATTATATCTCATTTTCTGTCAAAGAACTTTTTCATTAATAAAGCATAACTCATCAAATATCAAAATGATTCTCTTAAAGCACCTGTAATGGATTACTTACAAAATTCTGTTAAACTTTTTCTCATAGTAATACTGTGGTGTAGGAAGCATTGTTTATAATTTTGCCAGTATGTGTGTTTGTATACATTATAATTATAATAAAATACATTACATAAACAAATGTATGTTCCTTACAACATATAAATAAATAGAAATGTATAATAATATATATAAACATACTATGATAAGATATATCTAAATTTTTTCTCTATCCATCATACTCTGTACTTCTTAAAATGATGCTTCACATCATCAGATAAATCTTCTGGTAAATGTCATCTTTTCTATTCACTTACATGATATTTGAAAATATATGTGTGTGTGTGTGTATATATATATATATATATATATAATGTATTTATATAATACACAGTTCAGCAGGTAGAGAATCTGCCTGCAATGCAGGAGACACAGGAGACTTGACTTCAATCCCTGGGTTGGGAAGATCTCCTGGAGGAGGAAAATGGTAACCCACTCCAGTATTCTTGCTTGGAGAATTCCATGGACAGAGGAGCCTGGCAGTCCACAGTCCAAAGAGTCACAAAGCGTTGGACAAGACTAAATGACTAAGCAGTATATATTTTATAATACATATTACAGAGAGAAACATGTTTAAAATACATATGAATCATGTCATATTTTGGCAACCCAGATAAAACGCAACACCTGATATCAAGGAATTCAGTTTGGTTTTACTAATATTCCAAGCTCTGTATCACATAACAATGCTCTGAATGATCATTCCAGAAGTCAACATCTCACATGCTTTTTCCAGTTATCATGACCCACAGGTCTAGCTAAAATCACCAAAGAATCATCTGTGGATGCTTATAGAACTAAATAGAAAAACTCTGATCCTTTAAGGGGATCTCAAACTGAAAGTAAAAGGTGTCTCCTTTTTCATTATAATATATACCTCAGTCAGAACTGTAATATTCTATCTGACCAAGTAACTACAATAAAAGAGAACAAAGAGCCTCAGTTTACCCTTGAGGTATCTTGGTGTATAAGTAGCAGCCTTAATGTATACAGTACTGTGGAAAATAAAATACATATTTCAGCTTTGGAGATGTGATATGCTCCTATTTAGGTTCTGACCATGAATGCTGACAGGAAAATGAGACTTCATGAACTCAGACTCTAATTCTGGAGAGTCTCACTTTTATTGGAATTAAAATCATCAGGGGATAAAAATCAAAAGTAAAAATATTCCTCAACACCTTAGAGTACTTTTATACACTTCAGAGAACCCATAATTCTGTCTTACAAATAATTTGGAATTTTTTTTAATATGGCTGATTTTAGTGCAAAATAAAAGAAGTGAAAATCTATGTTATAATCTTTACAGGCTGTTCTCAGAAGTGTGTTATTGGGACCTATGATCACTCACTGGGTTAAATGTAAATGCATGCCTATCTATTTATATTATTTGCATAAACTGATCAAATTATAGCTCCCAAAGATACTTTTCTATCTTAAAATATTTTAAAAAATTTGAGTAATTCACTTATTAACATTTCTCTGAATTATTTTATTAATAAATTTATTCAAGTGACTATTAAATATTAGGCACTCCAAGCTGCCAAGAGAGTCAATACATAGCCAACCTTGAGGAACTTAAAGCTTATTCAAATCAGCTTTATAAAATCATATTAAAATACTCATTTAAACTGGTCTAGACAGGTAACATAGTTCTAATTAATTCTTTGTTCATAACTCGCAAAACTCCATAAAATGTGTCTGTTCCTTTTTCTTAAAGGTAAAAGATTCAAATTTTTCATATATCCCCAGTCTCCAGTCTGTTTATCTATGAACACTTAAAAGATATGGAAATGAATTTTAAATATGTGTAGCTCCCTACCCATGCCCTTGAAGACAGTACAGAGCTTTCCCTCTTAGACGACTAGGCACATGTCTGAGGCTGAAGCTGACACAAACCAGCCCTTTCTTTTCCCTTTAGCAACATAATCCTCTGAACTAAGACGCCTCAGATGGGCAACAGACCGTCTCCTCTCTTTGGTTACGCGCTCGCTTCTCCCATCTTCTGGGTTCCCTCAGATGAAAAATGATTTGCTTTCTAAACCATTGGAAGCTCATTACTTTAGAAACATAATTCATAGTTATTTTGGAGTTCTAATTTTATATTTTCCACATCCTGAAATAATTTGATAACATGTTTTCCTAGGTAATCTAAATGTCTCCAAATCCTCTTTCATCTAAGGTAACTGTACTAAGTCCTGAGCCCTCTGCCATAATTCTGAAGTATACCAGGACACATATCTTTTCTCTTGGTCACTCTTATCTCTCCTACTGAACTCCTGGCTTCCCTTTAATCCCCATGGCCTCATTTCTCACTATTGATGCCAGATGCTACCCTATCTCCATATCACTTGGTCCCCAATGTGGAAATAAATCATTAATTCCTCATTAATACTGAGTTAGTGTATGTATTAGACAGTATCCAAACTGTGAAGCTGATGGAGGAGAATCACAGTTCAGGATATTAAATAATTGAAAACTGGATATCAATATCATTTTCTCAAGTTTCTTAACCATTCTTAGAAAAGAGGGCTTTATTATGCCCTCTCCTTAGGCACAGAGCTGTTCTGAGGCCTTTAGAACTTCAGAACAGAAAGATGTTCTCTGCTCATCATCTCGCCTCCCCATTCCACTAACTGACAACACAGTATAAATCCAATGCAGAATAAACCCACATATAACAAATCATATAAACAAAAATGAAACACTCTAAGGCAACACCTGTTACTTCATTATATAAAAGTTTGTGTATTTTCCTAATTTTTCCCTATATATGCTTTATTTCCTATACCTACAAAGCCTATTAAAGAGTTTCCTAAATGAGAGTAGTGTGTCCCAGAAATGACTTTGTCACTATAGAAGATGTAAGGAATCCCACAGATGATACTCTGCATTTTATTAAATAACACTTTTTTCCTCCTCCTTTCATGTGACATTGTATTTATTTGCTTGCATAATCTCTGTCTAATCTACCTGGAAAAGTGTCACTTCAAATAGCATTTCTGAGAAGTGGCAATCGTGTTCTCTGGGAAAGGATCATCTGAAATAAAAGTGAGTCATTTGGAAGAAGCAGACTGGGCTGGCTGGGAGAAGGTACTGAAACATGACAAGGGAAATTCAAACTTCTTATTGGAATGAGAGTTTGGAACACTTGTACTTTTTGAGCAGACTTAGAGATATATAAATATATTTACAGGCTTATTAATCCTCTGTCTTTGAGCCAGCAGTTGAAGATGAGTTCTTAGCAATGATCTGTCTGTTTTGATCTCTGTGTGCCAACCTCACCTTTCAGCACTTTCAAGACAAAATTGCCTCCAGACCAAAAAGCAGTAAACACCTCTTGTTGGTTAGTGTTAGTCACTCAGTCGTGTCTGACTCTTAGTGATCCCATGGACCATAGCCCACCAGGCTCCTCTGTTCAAGGGATTCTCCAGGCAAGAATACTGGAGTGGGTTGCCATGCCCTTCTCCAGGAGACCTTCCTGATCCAGGGATTGAACCCAGGTCTCCCACATTGCAGGCAGATTCTTTAACATCTGAGCCACCTGGGAAGCCTGCGTACCTCTTACCCCAGAGCAAAAGCTTGCAATTGTCAATGGCTACTCTTGGCTTTGGGCTTCCCCAGTGGCTCAGCGGTAAAGAATCCCCAGCAATGCAGGAGACTCTGGAGAAGTGGGTTTGATCCCTGGGTCAGGAAGATCCTCTAGAGAAAGAAATGGCAACCCACTACAGAATTCTTGCCTGGAAAATTCCATGGACAAGGAGCCTGGCAGGCTACAGTTCATATAGTTGCAAAGAGTCGGACACAACTAAAGCAACTGAACACTCACACACACACTCTAGGCTTTAGGGGCTTCCCAGGTGGTACCTTGGTACCACTCGCCAATGCAGGAAATTCAGGAGAAATGGGTTCCTGATCCCTGGGTCAGGAAGATCCCCTGGAGAAGTAAATGGCAAGCCATTCTGGTACTCTTGCCTGGAGAACTTTATGGACAAAGGAGCCTGGAGGGCCATAGTCCATAGAGTTGCAAAGAGTCAACACGACTGAGTGACTAAACATGCACTGTAGACTCTAGAATTCTCTCTTCCATCCCTCTGCTTCCCCCCAACCCTTCCAGTTTTCCTTCTTGTCTCTTTTTGTTTATTCCATGAAAACCGTCCCATCTCTTAGTTTCCTAATCCATGCTCTTAAATGGAGGAAAGGGAAACATATGGGCAAAAGAGGACCAGGGAAAGGCTGCAATACTCACTGTTCTCTTCTAAGATAGACATTTTTACTGTACTTCACAACTTTCCTTCTCTCTAATAGGTTTGCTGTTTTCATGACAACTTTGTAAAATTACATTCCTAAGTTAGTTCATCACTGTTTTTTATTATATGCACTTGAAACTTTCCAGAACCCTTAACCGAAGAGGCTTCAGTAAATGGAATTAGCTATTGGGTTCTACAAAGAGTCAGAGAAAAAAATAACGGTAGTCACTTGGTCAAGAATATTTACACAATACTTAACCATCTGAGCTCACAAGATAAAGGACAGTAACTGTTTCTAACATGATCAGTAAAACTGGACTTGTAGCAGGATTTTTGGTCCTTATTGCTGGAACACTGAGTTTTCAAAGGAGAACTCTATATTGAAATAAACTTATTGACACACAAAGTATGCATCACATAAATATTTAATTACACAACTACATAGTTCTCATAGTGAACCCATGTCCCCATTCTTTACATTTAGCTTTCTTACAATTAGCTTTGCATCTAGGCAGCATTGTCCACATTACAAAAGGCAAAATTAGAGCTCTCTTTTTTAAGAATGTAATTAATAAAGCTATAAAAACAGAATGGAAAATCTAACATAGTTTGGAAATCATTGCAGAGAGATCTCAGTTTCCTGAACTTTTAGAATATAGGATTTATGCCTTTATTTTCTGAAAGATATGGCCTGATTTTTTTTTTTTTTTCCTGAGAAGCTACGTGGCATTACTTCATCCTCAGATTCACTTTTGCCCTTGGACTCTTTCTCACCCTTCTCCTCCTTTGGGAGCAAGGGAGAGAGAAAAAAAGAAATGTTTCAGCCAACTGGCTTTATTAAAGCTTTCTCATCTACAAGGCATGAGAATATGTTTATGAATCTGTTTCTCTTCTGATTGGCAATAAGATGTACAATTGTTCTTTAATTAGAACCTTCTGAGTCCTGTCATATTGTTTAACCCGAGTGTTTAACCTACTTAAATCCAAGGGCAAGTTATGACATGGGCACCTGATAATCTAATTATCAGACAATGTAGGACAAACTAAACACTGACACCAATGATTCACTGAGTTATTTTCTTTGCTGATTACTAGACCAAGGGAATTACAGAGGGAGTGTACTGAAAATCACGGTAAACTAGATTATGAGATTGAGTTCGAGCTTTGATCCTGACAAAATTTATCGGTATGGGGCTGAGTAAACCCCTTAAGATTACTAGAACTTGATGTTTCTATCTTTAAAAATATATTTTATAAGATTATCTCCAGGTCTCAGATTCTATAATTCTAATCAATACATGAACAGAGATTGAAGGACAGAAAGAAATATACACGTATGTTACCAAATGGTTGTATGGATTTGAGAAACCATATTTAGTTAATACTTTCTCAGTGATGTTTTGCCTTTGTGACATTTTAATGAAAACATTTGCTAACATTGGCAAGAGATTTCCTACTTCAAATATAATCAAGACATATCTGTGAAGACTATTTCTTCCAATTCCATCTCTTGTACAACTAGCAGAAAATATCAACGTCATACCTCATTGAAAATCACACACTTGCCTCCTTTCCCTGATGTCTGGCTGTAAACAAAATCCAAGAGCAATGTCTTTTACTTTTGTGTGTGTGTTAGTTCCTGTTCGTGTGTGAACATCAGGCAGTGATTCATACTCCTGACACCCCGCCAGCACAGCTGGGTAGGCACACAGTTCATTTCATAACAAGGGGGACAAAGGAAGAAAGACAGGGAGAAAAGTTAGCTTGCTGCTGCAAACTTTCCTAAGAAAACAGCTTAAAGGAAATGCAGGTTGTTGGGAGCTAGACAAAGTTATGTTAATAACAGTTAATATGTTTTATATGCCTTGAAGTTACCTATTCCCTCTGGAAACCTCACTCTTTTCCATCAAAAAGAAGCAACCATCTATGAATATTACCAGGATTTCACTAAGATGACAAGTTGGAGATACAAACAATAACATAAAAATACTCCACAATAATTTGGAACTTTTTTGAAAGAAAGCTAGAAATAGAATATTAAATGTAAGCGGAAAGAAAGATATTGTGCAAGCGTTGAAAACACAACTGAGAAATATGTGCATTTTAGCTTTCAGAGTGTGAGTAGATTGATATAGTAGAATGTCAAAATGACATGTTTAACAGAGCTGTCCATAGGTGAAGGCCTTCTTAGGTGGCACAGTGGTAAGGAATGCAAGAGATGAAGGAGAAGCGGGTTCAATCCCTGGGTCAGGAAGAGCCCCTGGAGGAAGACATGGCAACCCACTCCAATATTCTCTTGCCTAGAAAATCCCACAGACAGAGGAGCCCAGTGGGCTGCAGTCCATGGGGTCACAAAGCCTTGGGCACAACTGAGCATGCATGCGTGCATGTTAGGGTTTTCTATATATAGTATCATATCATCTGCAAACAGGAACAGTTTTGCTTCTTCCTTTCCAGTTTGGATTCTTTTTATTTCTCTTTTTGGTTTTATGATTGCTGTGACTTGGGCTTCCAATTCATTGGAAAAAAAGTGGGGAGAGTGGCCATCTTTGTTATCCATATCATCTCTGCTGTTAATTCCCTATAGATTTTTTTTTCAGTTAATATATTCATTTTGATTCTTTCTAATATTTCTCAATCTTTGCTGAAGTTTTCACTGAGTCCCTCCATCCTTCTCCAGGTTTCATGGACATCCTTATGACTGTTTTTTTGAATTCTTTATCAGATAAATTATTCATCTGCTTTTCATTAGTTTTTTTTCCTTAGAGCTTTATCTTGTTCTTTAATTTGGAACATATTCTTCTGTCTCCTCATTTTGTTTGACTTATGCTTTTTGTTTTTATGAATTAGGCAAAAACAGCTACCTTTCCTGGTCTTAAAGGGATGGCCTTGTGTGGGAGCTCACCCTGCGTAGACTGCTTGCGCCTAGTGGATATGGCAGGCCAGCTGGGGCTGGAGCGAGTCAGGACGGAGGCAGGCCCTTGGAGTGCTGTGCCCAAGGCAGCCTTGGTCGGATAGCTGGAGCTGAAGCTGGAGCAGTTGGGGGCAGTCCTGAGGGGACTCAAATAATGACACTTATCAGCGCCCCCAACCCTAGCAGGGGCTCTAGAAGTTCCCTGCTTATTTGGCAGAAGCCCTAGGGTTAGTAAATAGATTTGTTTCATGGATAGTATAGATGCCCCTGAAGCTGTTGGGGTTTTTTGCTGTATCTCAGGGCAGGCTGGCAAGACTATGATTAAGTCCCTCAGCTTATCTCTGCTCACTGCAGGTCGCCCTCCTGTAGGGTGGGGTTCCCATGGATACAGTGTCTCTGTCTTCTCACTCAGTACTAAGTGGTCCTTCTTTGAGCGATAGCTGTTCAATTAGCCCTCAGGTCTTTATTAGGAGGCATTGCTCGAGACATAGGTTAATATTCAGTATGTTCATGGGAGAAGGTGAGCTCAGGGTGTTCTACACCACTATCTTGCCTTTTCCTTAGAGGATTGTTTTTAATTATATGGTCCTCTAACTTACTTAGAAATAGTTGCTGCTACTGCTGCTAAGTCGCTTCAGTCGTGTCCGACTCTGTGCGACCCCATAGACGGCAGCCCACCAGGTTCCCCCGTCCCTGGAATTCTCCAGGCAAGAACACTGGAGTGGGTTGCCATTTAGTTAGTTGACACTTATTTTGTAATATTTGCTTAAATGAAGCATATCTTTGGGTTTCTATTTTAAATGTTGAATAATTTAAATGTGTATTTGGTTTGGGAGGTTAAAACAGAAAATGTGCTTGTTTTTTTAAGATTTCTCAGAAAACTGTAAAAATCTTTACTTTTGGAAACAGGCCTAAAGATAGAAGTAGTTCTTCAAGTTGAATAAACCTTCAGTAAAAGTTGCTCCCTTTGCCTTTTCCACCACCTATTAGTCAACTGTCATTATTCAAAACTTGGCTCCTGTGGCATCTGCTATGGAAGCCTTTTCTCATACCCTTCCATGGACTAGTAAGGTTCTACTGAGAATTTCAAGAGCATCATAAAGCAGTGAACACGTGATTAAATGAGTGGGCTGTGGAGATGTTTTGCCAAAGTTTAATTCCAAGCTCTACTACTTATCTTCTGTGTACTTTCGACAAGTTTCCTAAACAGTTTGTTCCTCAGTTTTATTTGTACCTACTACATGGGGTTGCTGTAAGGACTAAATGAACTGATGATTGGAAGGCACCTGGAGAAGTGCCTTTCCCAAAGTAAGCACTCAATAAAACATTAGCTGTGATAAACATGATTCCAGGCTAAGCAGTGGAGAAGGAAATGGCAACCCACTCCAGTGTTCTTGCCTGGAGAATCCCAGGGACGGTGGAGCCTGGTGGGCTGCCGTCTATGGGGTAGCACAGAGATGGATACGACTGCAGCGACTTAGCAGCAGCAGCAGCAAGCTAAGCAGAGATTGTGGCAACACTGATTGTCCTTGTCTGTCTTCCTAAATACGTTTGTGGGCTGAAGGAATTCAAGGAGTTGGCCTGCAGTCCATTCGTTCCCTTCTCAGGGAGTGGTAGAATACTTTGGGGGATAAAAGGAAGACAAGTTATTCAGTCTTACTGCCTTAATCTTTGGCCCTCGGAGTAAAAAATCTAATAATATTTACTAGGAGGAAGAAATCTTATCTGAATATTCTTATCCAGATGCCCATAACTAAAGGATTATTGATAATAAGTAAATCCAGATTCTATTAGGCATCTATTAGGCATAGATCTCTAGAGAATGTGATATAAGCTATGTAACTCAGAATATATATATATATATATAAAAGATGTTTCATACTTAAATAACTTAATGTTCCTTGCCATATGAAGAACCCTGCCACACCTTGGTTGGTGCCCTCATCCATTATTCTGGACCAGACAGAAAGTGTCCACATAGAAATGAAAAAGAGGGAGAAGCACAGGGAATATCTTGAACCTCTCCCTCCCTGCCTTCTTGGTGTGTTGTTTTTTTTTTTGATAGCCTATACCTCTGAAATTATTAGTACGATGTCTCTTCTTGTGTGTCTTACTTGGCAATCTGTACCTGTCTTTGCTCAATTATAAATTATTCTAACTTAGAGGCTTTGCCTTTGATTTTATTAATGTATCTGATTCAGAACTCAGAATAGATACTAAAAGACTTCTAAAAAAAATTTTTTCCCTGTTGTCTTGAGCAGTTTTCTTGCATCCAAGGGCTCAGTTTGTTGGGGGTTTTTTTCCTGGATGTTTCAGTGAGGAAGAAAATCTCTGAAATTCTGCCCAGTACCTGATGAAATGATCAGTGTTGTTATACTTGAGGCTATAGATCCATCAAAAGCACCAAAAATCACACATTGTCATTCTATGAAACATAATCACCCTTGTTTCTTAAATAATTTAAAGATGAGGTTGCTGGATTTGTTCACAGACTATTACATTATATTTAGAAACTTAACTTCTATCCTTGTTTCCTGTCAATTTGATAGTGTTAGCTGGTCAGTTCTGTCCAACTCTTTGAGACCGCATAGACTACAGCCCGGAGGCTCCTGTGTCCATGGAATTCTCCAGGCAAGAATACTGCAGTGGGTAGCCATTCGCTTCTCCAGGGGATCTTCCTGACCCAGGAATAAAACCCGGGTTTTCTGCATTGCAGGAAGATTCTTTACCATCTGAGCCACCATTTGTTCACAGATTACTACATTCTATACCTGTCTCCTGTCAATTGGATAATCTCAACACTGATGTTCATCCTGTATCCCAGCAGAAGGTTTTGGACCACCTGGACAGACATCCCACATTCAATCAGAAGTTGGCACAACTTAATTATAGTGAAAATGTATTCTTCTTTGGAACAATAGTTAGACCAGACTTTACCAGACTAATTATGGGAATATAAGTGTAATTTTCTGTATGTATTTATCATATATATTTTTCTCTATTTTAAAAATCCCTCAGTTATTGAAGCACAGTGGAGTATAGATAGGTAAATAGATGATTGATAGATAAACAGGAGATGAGTTCAGTGACCACAAGGATTGTTATCCTGGGGTTATAAAACTTTAATCTGATTTAAATTGTTATTTAAGCTTATTTTAATTTCTATCTGTTTAAATATTACTTAATTTAAGATGAACAGACTAGACAGACCTCAGCCAAATAAGGAGCATTAAGATTTCAATGTGTAATTACAAGAAAACAATTATTAGAAGGTACTGGCCAGTAGCAAAGTTCTTTCCCTGGCTCTGCTAAAGGCCCAGTCTTCTGAATGGTCCTTTGTAAACAATTTTCTTGGTCTTTGTCACATACTGTCAAAACAGATTGTGTGATGATAGAATCATTGAACTAAGATCACACCTACGTGTACCCTAGAAATCTTTTGCTAAGAACACCAGCTAACAACCATCCTTCCGTTTTTGCTTTCTTGCCTCACTTACAGTTCAAGTCTTACTGGGAAAGTAAACCTAAATTCCCAGAGCACCCATTGCACAGCGAGCATCCAGGAACTTGTGGGAAGATGGATGGAGATGGAAGGGAATCGGTGTTCCTTCCTATTTAATAATAGGTTTTAAGTTTTTCCCCCTTCATATACAGTTTTTTGGGTGTTTTATCTGTAGGTTCTATGAGAACATTATGTGAATTCTAATACTAAATTCCTTTCTAACAATTTATTTTGACTAAAAATCACAAAGCTTGTATTAAATTCATCATTATGTGGTTTTGCATGTGAATGATGACACATAGACTCTACAAAAAAAAGAATAATATATATTTGCATCGTTTTTCTTTCTAGCTCATGTTAAGGAGAAATGAAAGAAGATGCCAAATAAATGAGAGAGGATATCTAAAAATGAGAAGCAAATATTTGTGTGCTTCCCCAAAATACTCTATACTGGTCATGCATCTTGGTTTTTAGAATATGGTAAAGAATCTGCCTGCCAATGCAAGAGACACAAGAGACTTGGGTTTGATTCTTGGGTCAGGACTATCCCCTAGATAAGGAACTGGAATCCCATTCCAGTATTTTTGCCTGGAAAATTCCACAAACAGAGGAGCCTGGCAGGCTAGTCCATGGGGTCACAAAGAGTCAGACACAACTGAGCACAAGCATCTCATCTCAATGCTTAAGTTTCAATTGTGTAACATGACAAAGCCTAAAAATCTATCACAGCATTTTAATCTACTTCTCGTATTTTAAGACAAAAATTTTTTCATTTCTTTACCATACGATCTTTAGCTTTTTAAGAGAGTTGAAATGTAACTGATAGATAATATCATGTTAGTTTCGGGTGTACAAGACAGTGATTCAACATTTAACTATATTATAAAATAATCATCCAGTACCATCACTTCATGGCAAATAGATGGGAAAACAATGGAAACAGTGAGAGATTTTATTTTGGGGAGCTCCAAAATCACTGCAGATGGTGATTGCAGCCATGAAATTAAAAGATGCTTGTTCCTTGGAAGAAAAGCTATGAAAAACCTAAACAGCTTATTTAAAAGCAGAGACATTACTTTGCCAACAAAGGTCTATATAGTCAAAGCTATGGTTTTTCCAGTAATCATATATGGATGTGAGAGCTGAATCATAAAGAAGGCTGAGCGCTGAAGAATTGATGCTTTTGAACTGTGGTGTTGGAGAAGATTCTTGAGAGTCCCTTGGACAGCAAGATCAAACCAGTCAGTCCTAAAAGAAATCAGTCCTGGATATTCATTGGAAGGACTGATGCTGAAGCTGAAGCTCCAATGATTTGGCCACTTGATGTCAAAAGATCCTGATGCTGAGAAAGATTGAAGGCAGCAAGAGAAGGAGACAACAGAGATTGTCTGTTGGATGGCTCACTGCCTCAATGGACATGAGTTCGAGCAAATTCCTGGAGATGGTGAAGGACAGGGAAGTCTGGCATGCTGCAGTCCATGGGGTGTCAAAGAGTCAGACACGACTGAGTGACTGAACAACAACATCCCTATAAGCCTACTAATGATTTTCCCCATAAAAAGATGCTACAATATTATTGGCCAGGATTTTATGCTTTGTATTACATCCCATGACTTATTTATTTTACACTGAAAGTTTGCAGTTCTTTATCCTCTTCACCTCTTTGTCCAATCTGCACTCCTCTCCTTTAGGAACCTCCTATTTTTCTCTATATCCACGTCTGTTTTCAATTCATTTTGTTTTGTCTCTTAGATTCCAGATTTAAGTGAAATCATATGGTATTTGTCTTTATTTATAGGACTTAGTTCACTTTGCATGATACCCTCTACATCCATCCATGTCCCAGTTGGTAAGATTTCATTCTGTCTCTCTCTCTTTTTTTTTTTTTGGTTGAGTATTATTTCATTGTATATATGTACCATATCTTCCTTATTCATTCATTTGTTGAAGGACACTTTGGTTGCTTCCTTAGTTTGGCATTTGTAAGTAATGCTGCTATGAGCATTGGAGGCATGTATCGTTTCAAATTAGTGATTTTGCTTTCTTGAGAAAAAAATACTAGAAGTGGAATTGCTAGACTGTGTGGCAGTTCTATTTTTAATTCAGTAAGGAACTTCCACACTATTTCCAAACTGGTTGCGTGAATTTTGAGTCCTACCAACAATGCCCAAGTGTTCCCTTTTCTCCACATCCTCACCAATGTTTCGTATTTCTTGCCTTTTTGGTAATAGCCATTCTGACAAGTGTGAAGTAATACCTCATTGTGGTTTTGATTTGCATTTCCCTGATGACTATAGATGTTGGGCATCTTTTCATGTGTCAATTTGCCATACATATGTCTTCTTTGGAAAGATGTCTATACAGGTTTCTCTTTCCATTTTTTAATTATTATTATTATTTTTTTTTCAGATATTGCTTTGCATGAGTTTTTCACACATTTTGAGCATTAACCCCTTAATGAATGTATTACTTGCAGATATCTTCTCCCATTCAGTAGGTAACCTTATCATTTTATTGATGGTTTCTTCTGCTGTGTAATTTTTAGTTTAATGCAGTCCCATTGGTCTACTTTGGCTTTGTTTGCCTTGTCTGAGGAGATGGATCCAAAAAACTATTGCTAAGACGGCTGTAAAAAACTTGCTGCCTGTTTTTATCTAAAATATTACGGTTTCAGGTCTTACATTTCAATCTTTAATCCATTTCAAGTTTATTTTTGATTATGATGTGGGCAACTAGTCCAGTTTGGTTATTCTGCATGAGCCAGTTTTCCTCATTGTATATCCTTGCCTCCTTTGTGTTTGAGTTCCCTTGTGTGTGACACTTTGTTTTTTTTTGTTTTTTTGTTTTTGTTTTGGCTGCCTTTAAAATTCTCTTATCTTTAACTCTTGCCATTTTAATTATGATATCTCTTAGTTTGGGTGTCTTTGGGGATCTTGTTTGAGACTCTCTGTGCTTCCTGGACCCGGATATCTGTTTTCTTCTCTAGGTTAAGGAAGTTTCCAGCAATGATTTTGTAAAATACGTTTTTCTTGCCCCTTTTTCTTTCTTCTCCTTCTGAGATTCCTGTAGTATTGAATGCTGGCTTTCCTGATGTTACTTCAAAGGCCTCTTAAACTATCCTTTATTTAAAAAAAAAAAAATTTCCCTTTTCACTGTGCCAATGGGTGATTAACACTATTCTATCCTCCAGGTCCCTTGGACAGCAAGGAGATCAAACCAGTCAATCTTAAAGGAAACCAACCCTGAATATGCACTATGAGGACTGATGCTGAAGCTGCAGTATTTTGGTCATCTGATGTAAAGAGCTGACTCATTGGAAAAGACCCTGATTTGGGGAAAGATTGAAAGCAGGAGGAGAAGGGGATGACGAGGACGAGATGGCTGGATGGCATCACCTATGCAATGGACTTCCTGGGCAAACTTCAGGAATAAGGGACAGGGAGGCCTGGCATGCTGCAGTCCATGGGGTCACGAAGAGTAGACATGACAGAGAGACTGAACAACAGTCCTCCAGGTAGCTCACACATTCTTCTGTATTACCTAATCTGTTAATCCCTTCTGGTATATTTATCTCAGTTATTGTATTGTTCAGCTCTCATTGGTTCTTTTTTATATTTTTTTTCTCTTGAAATTCTCACTATGTTCATCTCTTCTTTTCTCAAGCTCAGTAAGCATCTTGATTATCTTGATCTATTTATTGGCTAGATTGATTTTCTCATTTTCTTTAGTTCTTTTTCTAAGGTTTTTGTCTTGTCTTTCATTTGGAAGACATTCCTTTGTCTCTCATTTTCCAAATTCTCTGTGTTTATTTCTATGTATTATGTAGGTTTGTTACATCTCCCAAGCTTGAAGCAGTGGTCTTATGTAGCTGTCCCCTGGGTCACGCGCTAGGCTCCCCGCTGGGCAGCAGGGCCAGGTCTTCTAGTGGTGCCCCCTATGTCAGCGGCATTCCCTCTTCGGCTGTGGTAGAGCCAGCTACCGTGGGTGGGATAGTAGGCGTGACTGGCCCCTGCCCTAGCTGGCTGGTCTTGCCTCCTGCATTTGCTGCAGATACTCTGGTGGGTGGCGCAGGACCCCAGCATGGCTGGTTGCACGTCTGGCATGTGCAGCTGCTACAGGCTCCCTGGCAGATGGAAGAAGCCCCCGCTAATAGGCTGGAGGAAAATTTCCACAAGAGTGCTTGTGAGCACCAGTGTTGGCACTGGACAACTGCTACTGCTCTTTTGCTTAGTTGTATCCAACTCTTGTGCAATCCCATAGATGGCAGTCCACCAGGTTCCTCAGTCCATAGGGTTTCCCAGGCAAAGACACTGAAGTGGGTTGCCATTTCCTCCTCTGGGGGATATTCCCAACCCAGGGACTGAACCTGCCTCTCAGGTGTCTCCTGCATTGGCAGGCAGTTTCTTTATCACTGTGCCACCTGGGAAGCACAAAAAGAGCTGCCACCAATATCTCAATCCCTAGAGGTAAACAGAGTCACAGACAGACATAGAAAGCAAACTTCTGGTTACCAAAGGGGAAGGGAAAGGAGGGATAAAGCTTGGGACTGGCAAATATAAGCTACTATATATAAAGTACATAAACAGCAAGAACCTATTGTCTAGAACAGGGAACTAGTGACACATTCAATATCTCCTAATAAACTATAATGGAAAAGAAAATGAAATATATATATATATATATTATATATATTTATGTAATACACACACACATATATGTAACTGAATCACTTTACTGTAGCCAGAAACCAATGCAACATTTTAAATTAACCATTCTTGAATTTTAAAATAAGAAACCAAATAGAGTAATATACTGGGGGCTGATAATAACAGCTCTTAATTAATGAGTTTTACTTTTTAATTTATCCATTCAACAAAAGTTTATCTAATACAGAGTAGGCAATTCATTATATGACAGAGGAATGCTAGAGGATTTCATTTTTACTAGGTCTATTAGAAAGAGATTTTAACTCTGTTTCACATGAAATATTGTCCCACAACTACTACCCAAAGGATAACATTACATTCACATCTCATTATAGAAATTTACCAGATTGGAAATGACCTCCTCATAGATGAAACACTGTATGTACATCTATTTATTCTCATCATATGAATATAAAATCCGCAGCATTTCTGCTAAATAAAAAGGTGAGCCCAAGCATTAACCTGTCCATATAGTTACTGTAGGTGTTTGGTAAGTTGCTTCAATCATGTCCGAGTCTTTGCGACCCTATGGACTATAGCCTGCCAGGGTCCTCTACCCATGGGAGTCTCCAGGTAAGAATACTGGCATGGATTTCCATGCCCTTCTCCAGGGGTTCTTCTCCCACCCAGGAATCAAACCCATGTTTATTGCGACTCCTGCGTTGTAGGTAGTTTCTGTACCACTGAGCCACCAGGGGAGCCCCGTATGGTTACTACATAAGGATAATTAAGCCAGTGTGTTCTTTTACAACACATGCTTCTGTAAGTTGAATGAGTACATGCGCAATTGGTAAATGCAGGGTGATGTCAGTACAATATGAATTCATGTAGATCCCTATAAGATTTTTCCTAGCACATTAATCTGTAAGCTATCATGGATTGCTAGAACAGTTAAGGTACCAGACCATAGAGGGATACACTGTCATTCAAAAAGCTCACTCATTCTAAAACAGAGCAGGATCCTTTGGTTCTTGCCCCCACCCCATGTCCTCAGCCTGCCTTTTATCTGTGGTAAAACTTTAGCCAAAGAAAACATTTAATCAGAGAAGTGAGAAAATGCTGAAACAAAAGAAAACAGTCAAAAGAGGCCAAATAATAATAATGTAGTCACTAAGCGAAGTCAGATACTTTTAGTTCCTTCTCAAGGGCTATAGATAATATTCTGAACATATCCTGTGAGCTATCTTTTAAGTACTGAAACCCCCACCAGGTGGGAAAAATTATGTGATGATCAGACTATAGCCATGAAAAAGCTGCCACAATTCCGAGAATTAGTCTCAAAGAAATGGGGAAAAAAAAACCCTGGACTTGACTATCTAAAACAATCAGGAGGATGCTGGTCGGACTAACAATGACAGACTTCAAGATAACTGTCAGAGCTGACGATGCTGTGTCTGTACGCCGCACCCTTCTCTGTCTGGGGGAGTTGGCCTTTGAACAGATATCTGCCCTGAGCCTCACCACCCCATTCCCTGGTTGCAGACATCTAGAATAGACCAAAGTTTCCTATCCACCAACCTGGCCTCTTTATTGACTTTTGAGCAACAAGCAGCTAGACCCTGCTTTCGGTAACAATTCCTCATTCTTTCTCTTGGATTAGGTTGATCATATGTTCAGGTTTTGAAGAAGACAATTGGTATGTAACCTCTGAAAAGCTAATAATTTCCTTCAACCATTTAAATCTAGAGCACATACCACTTTTAACTACATTCAGAAATATTGGCCCTTCTCCCACACATTTTATTTCAATGATGCATCTTGCTTTAATTTTAATTACTCTTCTGCATGTGCTGGTCTATATTTGTCACTGACAATAAATTATTAATAAGCAGTGAGTCAGGATATAACAGTTCCTTGGTTAGCTGTTTCATCCATGTGTTTGCAATGTGCTAGGTCACACGATTTGCAAGATGTTTGTACAGTCGCTGGGGAGCCATGAACAATGGAACTGTTGGAAATATCTGGCTTCATTTTGTATTATAGAAAATGAAATATTCTAAGGACAACTGTGTGATATAAGCCACAGCTGGAACAACTCTGTCCTAGAAATGGGAGACTTGGGTCCCTTTGGTATCCACCAAGTAAAATAAATATAATGCTCTTTCCCAAGTTGAATATTTAAAGTTCATTTTCATAAGATTTAGAGTAAATTTTATAAGCACAGTTGACACAGTATATTTCTACTTATTTTATTATGTGTACATACATACCCTACTTACTGCAAAATACATAATAAATGCTAATGTAGATAAAATACAAAGGAACACTGACTTCCTGGTTGTGCGCCTTAAATACAATTTTCTACTAAAACCAAGATTCTTTTGGGAAAATGTTGATTACAGATCTGAGGCAGGAAACATTAGCTAATGTTTCAGGCCAAGTTGAGCCTGAGATAGCTTTGTATTGAATGCAAGAAAGCTGTTAAATATTAGTGGAGTCTTAAATATTAGTGGCAGAATGAAATGGGTGCTAACTTGAAGGGGCTACTACTGTTCAAATGTGGGACAATTAAACATCAGAAAGAATAGTGATTGAAGTAACTGAAGCATGTCACGTACATAAAACTTCATAGGTTCTATTAATGTTCAAAAACTTTGATATTTCTAGAGTTTGCTATGGTGAAAATTCAAAGCTTTGAATATCGATAAATATAAGAAAAGACTCTAGTGTTTATTCTATCCTTTTTTGTAGACTTATTTCAAGCTAACCAAATAGTTAATGGAAGGAATATGCTTTTTGTTTTTATTTTAATAGAAGAATCACAGTTAATGAAAAGATAAGAAATGATAAAAGCAAAATGTTATCATTTTCAAGCACCAAGGGAGCAATGGATATATACATCAATAATCAATGGCTGCTAAATCATTAAGAGACAAGCTGATGGGAAAATCTAAAAAAGAGCTAGGATGACTTTACATGAAAGTAAAAATGTTAGTCTCTCAGTCATTTCTGGCTCTTTGTGACCCTATGAACTATAGCCTGCCAGGCTCCTCTGTCCATGGAATTCTCCAGGCAAGAATATTGGAGTGGGTAGCCATTCTCTTCTCCAGGGGATTTTCCCAACCCAGGAATCAAACCAGGGTCTCCTGCATATCAGGCAGATTCTTTACTGTCTGAGCCAAGAGGGAAGCCCCAACTTTACCTGAACCCGCTGATAAATTTTAGCATCACTAAAAGTGAATATCGACTCCTGTAGTGCTTCCCAGTGTGAAACAATAAGAAATAAATAGCACTCTGGGACTTCCCTGGGAGTCCAGTAGATAAGACTCCATGTCTCCAATGCAGGCAGCCTGGGTTCAATTCCTAATCAGGGAACTAGATCCCATGTGCTACAAGTTAAGATCCAGCACAGTCAAATAAATAAATGAAAAAAAAAAATTTTTTTTAAGAAATAAACAGCATTCCAGATGAAATGTTCTTGCTAAAATACAATCAAGCCTCTAAGCACTTTACAAGATACAAGGAAGAGGGGGTCATTTTAAATGACTCTGTGAAGACTCAGTAATTCAAATTAAGAATCAGAGAGGTTCTTGAAAAACAATATCTCAGTTTTGACTTGTAAAAGGCACAAAAAATGAGAGAAGGCTAGTATAAATATTTAAATTTAAATACAAAATTTTAAATAAGTTAAATTTTAAATTTTAGTATATATATAAAATTATAATTATATATATAAATGTATATATATATATATATATAATTGGTGTTGAATCAATTCAGTCAACGACTGCGGTGTTGGTGAAGACTCTTGACAGTCCCTTGGACTGCAAAGAGATACAACCAGTGCATCCTAAAGGAGATCAGTCCTGAATATTCATTGGAAGGATTGATGCTGAAGATGAAACTCCAATACTTTGACCACCTGATGCAAAGAACTGACTCATTGGAAAAGACCCTGATGCTGGGAAAGATTGAAGGCAGGAGGAGAAGGGGATGACAGAAGATGAGATGGTTGGATGGCATCACCAATTCAGTGGACATGAGTGAGTAAACTCCAGGAGTTGGTGATGGACAGGGAGGCCTGGCATGCTGCAGTCCATAGGGTCACAAAGAGTCAGACACAACAGAGCGACTGAACTGAACTGAGTTCATGATATTTTGTTATAGTAGCCCTAAGAGTCCAAGGGAATGACCATTATTAATGAACTCATGATGTAATATTCTCCATCAAAGAAATGTATTTACTCAGTTCACTGGAAAGGTTTAAAAGCAATGACCAACTCAGAAGTGGTGGTTATCACAAATACCTAGGTTTTGATCACTGCTGTGGACAAACCCTAAGGGGACCCTAAATGAGCCACACCCTTGTATAGCCTCAATACCTCGAGGGCAAGCATTTGTGCTTCTAACCAATAGGATGGACAAAGATGAGGGAATGCCATTCTCATGATTATACTATATTATATAAAATTCCAAGCTATCTGACTTTAGTTAGAGAGATGCCCTGTGGCCTTGAAGAAGAAAGCTACTGAGGGGTGACAATTCACAGAGAAGACCATGCAGCAGGGAATTGTGGGTGATCTCCAGCCAGGAGCTAGTAAGAAGGTGGGCCCTTTGTCACACAGCCACAAGAGAATGAGTTCTGAAGACAGCCTAAATGAGCTTTAAAACAAATTCTTCCTTAGACAAGCCTCTAAATAAGAGGATGTGTGCGTATGCTCAGCTGCTTCAGTCATGTCTGACCGTTTGCGATTCCACGGACTGTAGCCCTCCAGGCTCCTCTATCTATGGGATTCTCCAGGTGAGACTACTGGAGAGCGTTGCCATGCCCTCCTCCAGGGTAACTTCCTGACCCAGGGATTGAACCCTTGTCTCCTGCATTGCTGGCAGATTCTTCACCAATGAGGCACCATGGAAGCCCAAATAAGAGTACAACTCAGCTAAATCCTGGAGTTCAAACTTGTGATACCATAAGCAGAAGACTCGGTTAAGTCATACCCAATTCCTGACCTACAGAAACCGTGAGGTTTAATTCTTACCTTCATATATTTACATATGTATATATATTATATGTGTGTGTGTGTCTTTTAAGTCACTAGTCTGTGGTAATTTGTTACAAATGAAAAGCTAATATAGACCTTCAGTACTTTTTCTCACTAAGAGGCACCAGGGATCCATGAGGGAATGACTATGTTTAGTGTTTGGGTCAGAAAATATACTAGGTAAGTCTAGAGCATGTCATCATACCAGGAAGAAAAGCAATACTCAAAGACTATGGTGGTTTTGTTAAAAAGTACATGTGGACCAACCTGAAGGAGCTCACACTGCCTAGTTATGAAGAAATTTGATATAAAGGATAATAATGACAGTTACTTATTGAAATTTGTTACATTCTAAGGGTTCAAAACTACCTGAAAAAAGATTCTTAGTACTTTTGGAAGTTATTGTGGAGTCATCTCATTTTCTTAAAAATGACTACAGAGACAGAAAAAGGCATCTATATTATCTTTACTAAATGAATCATTGTCAATTGCTGCTAAAAAAAAAAAAAAAAAACTAAGTGAAAAGCTGGTGATATCTTTACCATAGGCTAAGATTGACACCTAAACTCGCTTATCAATCTTAATTAAATCACTTGAGAAACAATCAGACATGATGTCCTTCCTTGTTGAAATATAAAGCTCAGAATCACCACCTGTGAAATTCTCTTGCCAAATTTATAACATGGATCCCCTCAAGCCCAAGATCTGTCATGTTGTTAAACTTTTATTTTGTGATAGCAGACATTCAAAAAAGTTGCACAAACAGGACAAAGAAGTTGCATATTCCTTTTTTCCAACTCCTCAAATCTGAATATTTCTGGCATTTATTTTATTTTCCACTTGCTCCTCCTCCTCCTTCTCACTCTGACTGTATATGTATGCATAAATATATAGATATTGACATATTAAAATATACGTATTTTTTCTGAACAATTTGAGAAATGTTATAGATATGACATTACATCTAGACTCTTCAGTATGCATTTTTTAAAAACTAGGACAATCTCTTACTTAGCCACAGTTAAATGATGAAAACAAGGAGATAATTATAATATAAAGTATGATTTTTTATATAGATCCTATCAAATTTTGTCACTTATCACAATGTCCTTTGTAGCAAAATAAAATTTCTCATTATGCATTGCTTTTCATTTTTATGCCTCTTTAATGGATGGAGGAGCCTGGTAGGCTACAGTCCATGGAGTCTCAAAGAGTCGGAAACGACTCAGTGACTTCACTCACTCACTCACTCAACACCCTTCAATCTATCACAGTTCTTCAGTCTTTGTCTTTTATGATACTAGCATTTTTGAAAAGTACAGCTGACTTATATTTTTCTTCTTTGTGTTCTATCTTTGGATTTGGGTATCTTCAACTATATGGGAAATACAGGAAATAAAAGTACATATTTTTTAAAAAATTACACAGAAAGCAGTCCAGAATATGAGAAATTCCACAAAACAAAAGACCTGGTTTCTTCAAAAAATAAATGACAATAGAAAAGAAAGGGTAATTATTATGAATTTTTAAAACTTAGGAAATATGTCCTAATGCTATATGTAGAACTGGTTTGGACTTTAATTTTAACTAGCCAATTTTAAAATACATATGTGCAACAGTAAGAGAAATTTGAAACTGGATATTAGACGATAAAGAATGCATTAATTTTTAGGTATGATAATGGTATCATTATATTTTTTTAAATACCTCTTATCCCTTGGAGATACACGTGCCTTATTTATGGTTAATATGCAGACATGTCTGATATTTGTTTAAAAAAATCTAGTCAAAGTTGAAAGTTGCAGGCATAGATTGTCGCTGCTGTCCAGTGTGTCAGTCTGTCTGACTCTTTGCGATCCCACGGACTGCAGCAGCCAGGACTCCCTGTTGCCAGGCATAGATAAACGCTGTTAAATGTTAAATGTTAATTGCTTAGAGTGACAGGTACTTGGGAGTCTGTTATACCATTCTTTTATTTTTGTATATATTTGTATATATATATATATATATATACAATATACAAAATATATATTGTATATATATTTCCATAGTTAAAAGTTAAAAACAAAGGGCTGAATGCCTTACCATGAGACTATTAAGGGATCAAAATCCTTCAGCTCATGACGTACAGGTTATCTGATGCCTGCATGCTAAGTTGCTTCAGCTGTTTCCAACTCTTTGTGACCCTGTGGACTGTAGCTCGCCAGGCTCCTCTGTCCTGAAACATGCTAAGACTGAAACATAATTCTCCCAGGAGGTCATAGTGATAAACAGTAAGATTTATTTCTTGGGTCATCAATGGTAAGGAGCTGATGGTAGCACCCAGAATCTAATATATTCAAAGTGGGTTTCAGTTCAGTTCAGTCACTCAGTCGTGTCCGACTCTTTGCGACCCCATGAATTGCAGCATGCCAGGCCTCCCTGTCCATCACCAACTCCTGGAGTTCACTCAGACTCACAGCCATTGAGTCAGTGATGCCATCCAGCCATCTCATCCTCTGTCGTCCCCTTCTCCTCCTGACCCCAATCCCTCCCAGCATCAGAGTCTTTTTCCAATGAGTCAACTCTTCGTATGAGGTGGCCAAAGTACTGGAGTTTCAGTTTTAGCATCATTCCTTCCAAAGAAATCCCAGGGCTGATCTCCTTCAGAATGGACTGATTGAATCTCCTTGCAGTCCAAGGGACTCTCAAGAGTCTTCTCCAACACCACAGTTCAAAAGCATCAATTCTTGGCACTCAGCCTTCTTCACAGTCCAACTCTCACATCCATACATGACCACTGGAAAAACCATAGCCTTGACTAGATGGACCTTTGTTGACAAAGTAATGTCTCTGCTTTTGAATGTGCTATCTAGGTTGGTCATAACTTTCCTTCCAAGAAGTAAGTGTCTTTTAATTTCATGGCTGCAGTCACCATCTGCAGTGATTTTGGAGCCCCAAAAAATAAAGTCTGACACTGTTTCCACTGTTTCCCTATCTATTTCCCATGAAGTGGTGGGACCAGATGCCGTGATCTTCATTTTCTGAATGATGAGCTTTAAGCCAACTTTTTCACTCTCCACTTTCACTTTCATCAAGAGGCTTTTTAGTTCTTCTTCACTTTCTGCCATAAGGGTGGTGTCATCTGCATATTTGAGGTTATTGATATTTCTCCTGGCAATCTTGATTCCAGCTTGTGTTTCTTCCAGTCCAGCATTTCTCATGATGTACTCTGCATATAAATTAAATAAGCAGGGTGACAATATACAGGCTTGAGAACCCCATGAACAGTATGAAAGGGTGAAGTGGGTTTATGTGAAAATTAAATGAATTTTTATGTGTAATTGTGTTGCACAGTGTCCCGACTGGTTGTGCTCTTAATAGCTCATTCATGCCATTGAGATATGGTTGCCACATTAATAATAATTATGATTAACTTTCAGTTCAGTTCAGTCACTCAGTCGTGTCCGACTCTTTGCGACCCCATGAATTGCAGCACGCCAGGCCTCCCTGTACATCACCAACTCACGGAGTTCAAACTCACGTCCATAGAGTCGGTGATGCCATCCAGCCATCTCATCCTCTGTCGTCCCCTTCTCCTCCTGCCCCCAATCCCTCCCAGCATCAGTCTTTTCCAATGAGTCAACTCTCCGCATGAGGTAGCCAAAGTACTGGAGTTTCAGCTTTTGCATCATTCCTTCCAAAGAACACCCAGAGCTGATCTCCTTTAGAACGGACTGGTTGGATCTCCTTGCAGTCCAAGGGACTCTCAAGAGTCTTCTCCAACACCACAGTTCAAAAGCATCAATTCTTTGGCGCTCAGCCTTCTTCACAGTCCAACTCTGACATCCATACATGACCACTGGAAAAACCATAGCCTTGACTAGACGGACCTTTGTTGAACTTTAAGGACACTCAAGTGTTCTGTTTCTCTCATTTTCTCTTGTTGTTCATACTTAATTCTTTTGGTTCTGCCCTCTTCTTATTGGTGATCTGGTTGAAAGGAATGTCTGGACTTGGTTTTGTCCCCGAATCACCTTTAATTACATTATTTGTCCTTTGAGTGAAAGTCTTTCTTGTTCCTTTATTTAGCCAGACTTTCAAAATACACTAATCTAGACCAGGTACAAACACTGGGTTCCCATTTATCCATAAAAGGGGATCTAACAATGAAAACAAAGTACTATGAAAACAATCTAGTAGACTTGTTTTATCCACTTTAACTTTCAAGTATTTGAAAGTTAGAATAATAGAAGAATTATTAAAATGCTGGTACCAAAGGAAGAAAACTATGGCAGACACAAAGATGGACTATACAATATCAGAAGGTAAAAATTATTATTTATAGTATATTCAATTGAATCAATGTTTAATGTGATTTTAAAAAGCTAATATTCCCTGCCTGTCTTCTTATTTTTTTTTTCTTAGATTGAAACATAATCAATCAGCCCATCAACAGCTACTCTAAACAACTAATTTTTATCTCTTGCTGTTTAGATTTAGGATTGTGGACTTGAAAACAGAGAAAGAACCAGAACTTAGAGGCGAGAAAGGGCTACTACTGAGGATGAAACAGTAGAGTAAGAAAAGGCAAGTGACAGAGTATTGACAATTAAACCACCCTTATAACCACCCATCCTCCTGCTATGTATCTTCACCTGATCACAGACAATG
The DNA here is from genome assembly GCF_027580195.1 of Bos mutus. Lineage (NCBI taxonomy): Eukaryota > Metazoa > Chordata > Mammalia > Artiodactyla > Bovidae > Bos > Bos mutus. The sequence goes on from NC_091618.1 coordinate 128,524,712, forward strand.
GCAGCACATGGAGACCATTGTGTGACCTCATACTTTGGAAGGTTAACAGAGTGTTCTTATTGAACTGAATAAAGTAAGTCAAAGTTTATTATTATTTTATAAGCTTGGTGACATGAAATGAAATGAAACAAGACCAAGTAATCAAAAGACTTTGTCTCTACCTGCCAGGAGCCAGCGTGAGGAACTCTGCCCGTGGCAAAGGTGATGAGGAAGGAGGCTCGGCATACGCAAAGGTGGGATCGAGCCTCAGGAGTCCCCCTGGAAATTCTCAAGTGTCTACCCCCAAAACCAGAGTCTGCCCACTTTACTGCTTTGTGCTCTCACTTACACCTTGACTTTATGGGGGGCTGTCCCCCACCACCTCTCTCTGAAAAAGAGTTAACTTACAACTCCAGTTAATAAAATTCCTGGGCGTGACAAGAGTGTTTCAACCTACAAACTCCTCTGAAGGTTATTCTGGCCACATGTGATTGTTCACAGCCTCCCAACTGTGAGAGGCATGAGATGTTCTAAACTGTCTAAATACAGATTCCTTTCAGCAGTTAAAAGATTGATTAGAAACTGTCTTGGTGAAGGGTTTTTCACTTGTTGGGCCAATGTTTGCTGCTAAGTTTCCATATCCCTTACCTACTGTGTCCCTGGTAGTGTATTGATTGATATAATTGGTGTATAGGAATGTAAGTAATAGCTTTAATGTTTGTAACCTTGGACCCTTGAGTTAATTCTTTTCTTGTTATAGCCCACCACACCTTTGCCCTATAGGAATGCAACTTTATCTAATGCTCTCAGAGGGTAGCACCTGACTTTAGAATAATCACCTTTAGAGAAAAATAAGTTTTCTGAAGAAAGGGTCTTAAAATGTTAACAGGCCTCTTGGCCAGAAGATGATGTAATTCACCTAAACTTTTGCATATGATAAGCTTGCAGGAAGAAAGCCTGGCTTACTGCTGACTCTACCCCTTCCCCCATTATCCCCTATGCACAATTTAAGGTATAAAAACTACTTTGGAAAATAAAGTGCAGGCCTTGTTCACCGAAACTTGGTCTCCCCATGTCGTTCTCTCTCTCACCTTCCGGCTGAATTCCCATCTTGAGCGTGGAGGCTCGTCAAGCCTACTAATTATGTCTAGGCTTCTAAGATCTGACCGGGGAGGACTTAGTGTCTCCTCTCCTTCTGGAGAATGGGAGGACGCCTGCGGCCTACGTAGGTGACGCAAATTCCTTATTTTGGAATTTTATTAGCTTTCCACGTAAACCAAGTTATTCAGCCTCTTTTCTCCACTGAATTTTCCTACTGAGCTATCATTATTTAACCATTCTTTATATCTGTAATTCTATTGTATCCTGATCCCCGAAGCCATCTCCCCTTCGAAACCCCTGACTCCACCAGGGCTGGACCCCGGTAAGTGGCACCCGAACAGGGATTCAATTTAATTGAAATACTGCTGTATTCTTTGCTTTCCAAATTACTGAAATCCACACAAGTTAAAAAGCATAATAGTGGAGTCTTTGCATCATGGGCCTGATTTCACTCACAGATTCCTAAGGAATTCCTTGGCAGCCCTTAAAGGAAGGTTGTAGAGAACCTTCCACAAGAAAGAAGCAGTGGTAACCCAAAGTAAATGAATTTTTTAGTTTCATCATGGCCTAACAGAGACTATCATGAAGACTTACTGACTTACAGGGTGTTTAGTACAATAGCATTACTTTTTTACTTTTGAGGGTCTACTACTATAGAAAATGGGGCTATCTGTTACTTTTTTTATAAATAAAATGTCCTTGAATTGTTCAAATGCTTTCCTTCTCACTGAACATAGATGGAGGCTACAGGGAACAACTGAACTACAATACTATTTATCTCTTTTTGGCTGTACAACAGGAAATTGTATTGATAAGACTTTAAACTGCTGACTAATAATGAAATGAGTGATGTATATTTTTTCTTTTTTAAATTATTTATTTTTTATTGAAGGACAATTGCTTTACATAATTTTGCTGTTTTCTGTCAAACTTCAACATGAATCAGCCATAGGTACACATATGTCCCCTCCCTTTTGAACCTCCCTCCCATCTCCCTCCCATCTCACCCTTCTAGGTTGACAGAGAGCCCCTGTTTGAGTTTCCTGAGCCATGCAGCAAATTCCCCTTGGCTATCTATTTGACATATGGTAATGTAAGTTTCCATGTTACTCTCTCCATACATCTCACCCTCTCCTCCCCTCTCCCCATGTCCATAAGTTTATTCTCTATGTCTGAGGCTTTCTTCCTAGTAGAGTTCTGAATTTTTACTAATGCTATGGTGGCTTTTTCTAATATTGTATTGTATATCTCTATGAATAAAGTATGCTGCAAAAATGTTCTCATGTTGGTTTCACAGGGGTGGGGTGGGATGGGGAAGGAATATAGCCGTTAGCAGATAATTTTAAACCCACAGTGATCTGTCATAGGCAGGAAAATATTTTGATGACTAACTGTGGTTATCTTGACTAAGCATCTCCTTATTTATTAACTTTCTATCTAGTCTCTTTAAAGACATTAAATTAACTTAGAGATCCTCTTACCATGACAAGCAAGTGGCTAACGTGTTTTTCCAAAACTCTGTGGGAAGTTGTAATTGTCTGTGAAGGATTTTCCTAAATGTTGAAATGCCCTCCCTGGTTCCCAATGACTAAGTTCCAATTTGGCTTCAACTTTTACAGCAAGACTTTGGAAAACCATTATTCCCAGAGAAACATCTTGTGCTTAACTAATGTTTCTACAAAACTCAAGGTAAAACAAAGATAACTGAAACCCAATGCTCTCAACATTTAGACCATATGTCCATAATGTGGTTCAGGCTGAGGTGACATGTATTTCTCACTCTTAGCAGTAAAATTTAAAGTGAACAAACCAGGCACCTTCAGCTCTTCTAAGTCAGGGAATCAGGCTAGGAATGTGTCGGTGAGACAGGCTTAGTTCTGGCCAAAGTCTGGAAAGAGCTGAGAGTCAATATAACAGTGTGAGCGTCTGGGGCTGGGTCCAACACTGACTTAAAACAGGAAATGTGTGCTCTGAAGCCATTCGGTCAGACCCAGTTGGGTCTGAGACGTGCAGAAATCACAAAAGGTACTTGAGGCTTTATAGCTCCAACTGTTAAATTCAACATTAAGCCTCTCTTTCCTGCTTTCTGACCTAATAGGAATTCTCGCCCTTAGTTGTGTTTAAAAACTACCAAGTGTATTTTGGCTTTCGGTAAGTAGAAAAGCAGAAGTCTACCATGTGTGCCATGTCTCTGAATTTGAGACTGCAATGATATCATGACTAAAGGGAACACCATTAATCACATGGGGCAGGCTAGAAAAACCAGGGAAGGAGACTTTTTGTGTAATAAAATCCAGACTAAAATTAAAATGGTGAGAGGAAAATGCTGAGAGAAAAAAAGTCTTAAGGTATACTTTAGCACTTGGAAATATTTAAACTGAGCTATTTAAAATGTATTCACATATGTATGCATATATTATATACATGGAAAATATATACACATATGCAATGTACACATATCTAATATATACATAAAATATAATTGCTTTATACTTACTACAACTTTGTACATAATATTTACATATTTTTAAAAATTTAAGTACATTTTAAGTTTAGAGAAATGCATTTTGCCTTAATTTTAAAAGATGCTTATTCTTATTTTTAATAATCCATTTGTAATTAGAGATACTACTTTTAAAATAGTCAACCCTTAAGACTTCCCTGGTGGTCCGATGGTTAAGACTCTGCACTGCCTATTCGAGGGGCAGGGGTTCAATCAATCCCTGGTCAGGGAATTAAGATCCCACATGCTGTTCAGCATGGCCAAAAGATTAAAAAGAAAAAAGCCAACTTCCCACTTTATTAAGTTTAAGGATGAAACAGAAACTATATCAAAGAAAGTATGCAGAGGCAGTAGCAGTGATAAAAGTTGAAAGTAAAGTGGCTTTGGTGGTAAATTCCAGCAGCTTTCTCCCAAAGAAGTGAGTAAAAAGTGAAAATGTTAGTTGCTCAGTCATGTCCAACTCTTTGTGATCCCATTGACTGTAGCCTGCCAGGCTCCTCATTCATGGAATTCTCCAGTTAAGAATACTGGCGTGGGTAGCCATTCCTTTCTCCAGGGGACCTTCCTAACCTAGAGATTGAACCCAAGACTCCTGCATTGCAGGCAGATTCTTTACCATCTGAGTCACCCTCAAAATCTAATGCCAATCATATGATTTGTTTTCTCTGTAATTTAAAAGAATGACTTAATAAGCACATAGAGTAGAAAACTTTATTCATGTACATGAGCATATATTATACAGAAAAAGAAACATTACATTCTGTGGATGAGACAAAAATCCTGAAACATGACTTTATTGAACTGAAAACTTAAAATCTCAGAGCTAACTAGTTCTAATAAAAATGAGCAAAACACTAAAATTTGAAATATTTGTTTTCTTTTACAGACAGCTTTGTTTATAGACAGACAACATCTAAAGCTTTCTTCAGTGTTCAGGTCCCAGAATAGTTGACGCATCATTACTTCTATGAACATTTATAATTTCTAGCAGAGTTCATTAGTATTCTATGGTTTTTAATTATGTTGGACAAAGTAGATTGTCTCCAAAATTCATTAGTCAAATCCAGAACAAAATTTAAAAAATAAGTCAACCATGCCATATTCCAGTTATTTCTATTATATAAGTTCATTAAAGGAAGTGAAAGCCAGGATTTCATATTTCATTGAGATGAAACTTAGTCTCGCTGCAAGGTGACCATAAAACACAATACATCTTAATACATGTAAACGCATTCATCCACATTTCCAATTATTTAGCAAGGCATTCTACTGGGGGTTTGTGAGCAGTTTGGCTAAAATAAGAAAAACCATGTTCCACAACAACACAGATGTTGTGTCTTGAGTGACCAGAAGAAATTTGAAAGTTATTCTTACAAATGAGATAACTTACTACCAATTTACCCTCATTCGTCTCCTTAGACAAGATACGATGTGACATGGGGGTGGAATGGGAAGCAATATGGTGGAAGGGAGAAGGGAAGTGGGATGAAAGGAGGTAAAATGTGCATAACTAGAAGAATTCAGAGAGGGAAGGCAATCAGTGTTTTGTTTATTCATTTAGATCTGTCCAGTGTGATCAGTCTTTATTTCAATATTTATTTTAATAGCTTGTTTCTTATTTTAGATCTGTGGAAGCTCATTCAGGAGTTCTTATGTTGTTTACCATAAAAGTAGTTATTCAATATACACACACAAAAATGGAAATCTGGTACTCAAACAGATACATGTACACACGTGTTCATCATAGTATTATCCACAGTAACCTAAAGGTGAAAACAGTCCAATGTCCATCATTGTATAAACAGATAAACAAACGGACAAATGATGGTACATATACACAATAGAACACTATCCATTCATAAAAAAGAAGTGCTGATAATGCACTTATCATATATCACGGATATATCAAAAAAAGTGGATGTATCAAAAAGTACAAAGTAACATATAATTTTATTTATGTAAAATAACCAAAAAAGAAGCAAATTCATGGGTAAGAAATGCAGTGGTTGCCAGGGGTAGAAAACGGGGGTATGGAAGCGACTTCTTAATGGGTATACACTTTTCTTTTGGGGTGATGAAAACGTTTTAAAAATGGATAGAGGTAGTGATAGTACAACATCATTAGTGTCTTAAATATTACTGTATTGTTCACTTTAAAATGGTTAATTTTATATTATGTGAAATTATACCTGTTAAAATGTTCTTTAACTATTCTTTAAAGTAACACTTCTCGTTAGTAAGATGCAAAGTATGTTGGCTCAGTTCAGTTCAGTTCAGTCGTTCAGTCGTGTCCGACTCTTTGCGACCCCATGAATTGCAGCATGCCAGGCCTCCCTGTCCATCACCAACTCCCGGAGTTCACTCAGACTCACGTCCATCGAGTCAGTGATGCCAGCCAGCATCCTCTCTCGTCCCCTTCTCTTCCTGCCCCCAATCCCTCCCATCATCAGAGTCTTTTCCAATGAGTCAACTCTTCCCATGAGGTGGCCAAAGTACTAGTTTCAGCTTTAGCATCATTCCTTCCAAAGAAATCCCAGGGCTGATCTCCTTCAGAATGGACTGGTTGAATCTCCTTGCAGTCCAAGGGACTCTCAAGAGTCTTCTCCAAACCACAGTTCAAAAGCATCAATTCTTCGGCGCTCAGCTTTCTTCACAGTCCAACTCTCACATCCATACATGACCACTGGAAAAAAATAGCCTTGACTAGATGAACCTTTGTTGGCAAAGTAATGTCTCTGCTTTTGAATATGCTATCTAGGTTGGTCATAACTTTCCTTCCAAGAAGTAAGTGTCTTTTAATTTCATGGCTGCAGTCACCATCTGCAGTGATTTTGGAGCCCAGAAAAATAAAGTCTGACACTGTTTCCAATGTTTCCCCATCTATTTCTCATGAAGTGATGGGACCAGATGCCATGATCTTCGTTTTCTGAATGTTGAGTTTTAAGCCAACTTTTTCACTCTCCTCTTTCACCTTCATCAAGAGGCTTTTTAGTTCCTCTTCACTTTCTGCCACAAGGGTGGTGTCACTGCATATCTCAGGTTATTGATATTTCTCCTGGCAATCTTGATTTCAGCTTGTGTTTATTCCAGCCCAGCATTTCTCATGATGTACTCTGAATATAAGTTAAATAAGCAGGGTGACAATATACAGCCTTGACGTACTCCTTTTCCTATTTGGAACCAGTCTGTTGTTCCATGTCCAGTTCTAACTGTTGCTTCCTGACCTGCATACAAATTTCTCAAGAGGCAGGTCAGGTGGCCTGGTATTCCCATCTCTTTCAGAATTTTCCACAGTTGATTGTGATCCACACAGTCAAAGGCTTTGGCATAGACAATAAAGCAGAAATAGATGTTTTTTTGGAACTCTCTTGCTTTTTCCATGATCCAGCGGATGTTGGCAATTTGATCTCTGGTTCCTCTGCCTTTTCTAAAACCAGCTTGAACATCTGGAAGTTCATGGTTCACGTATTGCTGAAGCCTGGCTTGGAGAATTTTGAGCACTACTTTACTAGCGTGTGAGATGAGTGCAATTGTGCGGTAGTTTGAGCATTCTTTGGCATTGCCTTTCTTTGGGGTTGGAATGAAAACTGACCTTTTCCAGTCCTGTGGCCACTGCTGAGTTTTTCAAATGTGCTGGCATATTGAGTGCAGCACTTTCACAGCATTGGAGTTTTTCAAATGTGCTGGCATATTGAGTACAGCACTTTCACAGCATCATCTTTCAGGATTTGAAATAGCTTAACTGGAATTCCATCACCTCCACTAGCTTTGTTTGTAGTGATGCTTTTTAAGGCCCACTTGACTTCACATTCCAGGATGTCTGGCTCTAGGTCAGTGATCACACCATTGTGATTATCTGGGTCTTGAAGACTTTTTTGTACAGTTCTTCTGTGTATTCTTGCCACCTCTTCTTAATATCTTCTGCTTCTGTTAGGTCCATACCATTTCTGTCCTTTATCAAGCCCATCTTTGCATGAAATGTTCCCTTGGTATCTCTGATTTTCTTGAAGATATCTCTAGTCTTTCCCATTCTGTTGTTTTCCTCTATTTTTTTGCATTGATTACTGAGGAAGGATTTCTTATCTCTTCTTGCTATTCTTTGAAACTCTGCATTCAGATGCTTATATCTTTCATTTTTTCCTTTGCTTTTTGCTTCTCTTCTTTTCACAGCTATTTGTAAGGCCTCCCCAGACAGCCATTTTGCTTTTTGCATTTCTTTTCCATGGGAATGGTCTTGATCCCTGTTTCCTGTACAATGTCACAAACCTCAGTCCTTAGTTCATCAGGCACTCTATCTATCAGACATAGTCCCTTAAATCTATTTCTCACTTCCACTGTATAATCATAAGGGATTTGATTTAGGTCATACCTGAATGGTCTAGTGGTTTTCCTGCTTTCTTCAATTTCAGTCTGAATTTGGCAATAAGGAGTTCATGATCTGAGTGCCAGTCAGCTCCTGGTTTTGTTTTTGTTGACTGTATAGAGCTTCTGCATCTTTGGCTGCAAAGAATATAATCAATCTGATTTCGGTGTTGACTATCTGGTGATGTCCATGTGTAGAGTCTTCTCTTGTGTTATTGGAAGAGGGTGTTTGCTATGACCAGTGCATTTTCTTGGCAAAACTCTATTTGTCTTTGCCCTGCTTCATTCCATATTCCAAGGTCAAATTTACCTGTTACTCCAGATGTTTCTTGACTTCCTACTTTTGCATTCCAGTCTATGGGCGGGTCATGGTGGAGAGGTCTGACCGAATGTGGTCCACTGTAGAAGGGAATGGCAAACCACTTCAGTATTCTTGCCTTGAGAACCCCATGAACAGTATGAAAAGGCAAAGTGATAGGATACTGAAAAAGGAACTCCCCAGGTCAGTAGGTGCCCAATATGCTACTGGAGATCAGTGGAGAAATAACTCCAGAAAGAATGAAGGGATGGAGCCAAAGCAAAAACAATACCCAGTGTGGATGTGACTGGTGATAGAAGCAAGGTCCGATGCTGTAAAGAACAGTATTGCACAGGAACCTGGAATGTCAGGTCCATGAATCAAGGCAAATTGGAAGTGGTCAAACAAGAGATGGCAAGAGTGAATGTCGACATTCTAGGAATCAGCGAACTGAAATGGACTGGAATGGGTGAATTTAACTCAGATGACCATTATATCTACTACTTCGGGCAGGAACCCCTCAGAAGAGATGGAGTAGCCATCATGGTCAACAAAAGAGTTCGAAATGCAGTACTTGGATGCAATCTCAAAAACGACAGAATGATCTCTGTTCGTTTCCAAGGCAAGCCATTCAATATCACAGTAATCCAAGTTTATGCCCCAACCAGTAACGCTGAAGAAGCTGAAATTGAACGGTTCAATGAAGGCCTACAAGACCTTTTAGAACTGACACCCAAAAAAGATGTCCTTTTCATTATAGGGGACTGGAATGCAAAAGTAGCAAGTCAAGAAACACCTGGAATATATTGGCTATTGTAAAGGAAAAGAAATATTGCCCATCATAGAAAGTATATAAATATAAAAAATTTTAGAAAATTTGTAGAGCACTTAATATACATGCCTATGAGCATACCAATTTTCTCATTCCAAAATATCTTCAAGAAAACTTTGTTTTCTCAATAGAACCTGGGGATCTAAGGCCATCAATACATACTTTGTTTCCAGTGACTTAATTAAACAGCCTTCTAATATAAGTGACTCTACAGTATAGTAATTTTTTCCTATGAATACCTTTAATTTTGTAAGATATTTAATCCCTCTAGTACTGGGTTCCTGTGACTATAAATGGAAGAGGCTAACTTAACAGTGGGTGTGAGCCAGGGGCATACAATAGAAATATTCACATATACACTCTGTTTCAAATCTTGTGAATCAGAAATAAGGGATCAGTGTCTAGGCAGGCATGTTTTTAAAAGTTTAAAATATTCCCATTATTTCTATCATATAAGGTCATTAAAAGAAGTGAAATCTTTTCTCACATTTTGACTATTAACTATGAGATCCAATGGTCTCATAGTTAAACTGTCCTTTATTTTTCATATTCCATATTGAAAATAACATGTTGCTGCTGCTGCTAAGTCTCTTCAGTCGTGTCCGACTCTGTGCGACACCATAGACGGCAGCCACCAGGCTCCCCTGTCCCTGGGATTCTCCAGGCAAGAACACTGGAGTGGGTTGCCATTTCCTTCTCCAATGCATGAAAGTGAAAAGTGAAAGTCAAGTCGCTCAGTCGTGTCCGACTCTTCCCGACCCCATGGACTGCAGCCTACCAGGCTCCTCCATCCATGGGATTTTCCAGGCAAGAGTACTGGAGTGGGGTGCCATTGCCTTCTCCAGAAAATAACATATTTATGACCAAATTATGAGTCAACACTATTGGCAGACTTTCATACATTCAAAATATAATCAGAAATATCTTCTCAATAATACTCTATTTTGTTTTACATGATTAACTATAGAAATTGCCTACCCATTTTAATTTTGCATGTGTAGATAAACCTTATATTTTAAGTGTTGGATTTTATTTTTATTTTAGGAGATATATATATATATATATATATGACATTTACTAAGTATATAAAGAATCCACTGCTTGCAATTATTGCAAAATTTCTATTTTCCCATAGACTGTTCACTGAAGAATGTAATAATTACTCATAAAATTACATGAAGAAGTTGTATTTTTGTGGGTAGCCACAAAAATAGGCAATCAGACAGTCACTTATTGCAACAAACAGTTTTTGACGAAGGGCATTCTGAAGACTATAGAAGCCAACCACAAGGATTTAGAAATTACCCCAAACACTACTATTGAACCAGAATGGAAAGATAATAGATAACATATAAAACTTAAAGACCAAAAACAAGCCATAGACTTCCTCTAATTCTGAATCACTCCAAGAACCCTCCCAAAGTGAATCATCTAATCATCAAGGTCTTGTAGGTCTTCATAGAACCGTTCAATTTCAGCTTCTTCAGCGTTACTGGTTGGGGCATAAACTTGGATTACTGTGATATTGAATGGTTTGCCTTGGAAACGAACAGAGATCATTCTGTCGTTTTTGAGATTGCATCCAAGTACTGCATTTCGAACTCTTTTGTTGACCATGATGGCTACTCCATCTCTTCTGAGGGGTTCCTGCCCGAAGTAGTAGATATAATGGTCATCTGAGTTAAATTCACCCATTCCAGTCCATTTCAGTTCGCTGATTCCTAGAATGTCGACATTCACTCTTGCCATCTCTTGTTTGACCACTTCCAATTTGCCTTGATTCATGGACCTGACATTCCAGGTTCCTGTGCAATACTGTTCTTTACAGCATCGGACCTTGCTTCTATCACCAGTCACATCCACACTGGGTATTGTTTTTGCTTTGGCTCCATCCCTTCATTCTTTCTGGAGTTATTTCTCCACTGATCTCCAGTAGCATATTGGACACCTACTGACCTGGGGAGTTCCTTTTTCAGTATCCTATCACTTTGCCTTTTCATACTGTTCATGGGGTTCTCAAGGCAAGAATACTGAAGTGGTTTGCCATTCCCTTCTACAGTGGACCACATTGTAATGCTCAAAATTCTCCAAGCCAGGCTTCAGCAATAAGTGAACCATGAAATTTCAGATGTTCAAGCTGGTTTTAGAAAAGGCAGAGGAACCAGAGACCAAATTGCCAACATCCGCTGGATCATCGAAAAAGCAAGAGAGTTCCAGAAAAACATCTATTTCTGCTTTATTGACTATGCCAAATCATTGCCTGTGTGGATCACAATCAACTGTGGAAAATTCTGAAAGAGGTGGGAATACCAGACCACCTGATCTGCTTCTTGGGAAATTTGTATGCAGGTCAGGAAGCAACAGTTAGAACTGGACATGGAACAACAGACTGGTTCCAAATAGGAAAAAGAGTACGTCAAGGCTGTATATTGTCACCCTGCTTATTTAACTTATATTCAGAGTACATCATGAGAAATGCTGGGCTGGAAGAAGCACAAGTTGGAATCAAGATTGCCAGGAGAAATATCAAGAACCTCAGATATGCAGATGACACCACCCTTATGGCAGAAAGTGAAGAGGAACTAAAAAGCCTCTTGATGAAGGTGAAAGAGGAGAGTGAAAAAGTTGGCTTAAAACTCAACATTCAGAAAATGAAGATCATGGCATCTGGACCCATCACTTCATGGGAAATAGATGGAGAAACAGTGGAAACAGTGTCAGACTTTATTTTTCTGGGCTCCAGAGTCACTGCAGATGGTGACTGCAGCCATGAAATTAAAAGACGCTTACTCCTTCGAAGGAAAGTTATGACCAACCTAGATAACATATTCAAAAGCAGAGACATTACTTTGTCAACAAAGGTCCGTCTAGTCAAGGCTATGGTTTTTCCAGTGGTCGTGTATGGATGTGAGAGTTGGGACTGTGAAGAAGGCTGAGCGCCGAAGAATTGATGCTTTTGAACTGTGGTGTTGGAGAAGACTCTTGAGAGTCCCTTGGACTGCAAGGAGATCCAACCAGTCCATTCTGCAGGAGATCAGCCCTGGGGTTTCTTTGGAAGGAATGATGCTAAAGCTGAAACTAGTACTTTGGCCACCTCATGGGAAGAGTTGACTCATTGGAAAAGACTCTGATGCTGGGAGGGATTGGGGGCAGGAGGAGAAGGGGACAACAGAGGATGAGATGGCTGGATGGCATCACTGACTCGATGGACGTGAGTCTGAGTGAACTCCGGGAGTTGGTGATGGACAGGGAGGCCTGGTGTGCTGCGATTCATGGGGTCGCAAAGAGTCGGACATGACTGAGCAACTGAACTGAACTGAAGTGAATCATCAAGGAAGGAGAATAACAACATGTACAACTCAAACATAAAGATGTCTGGTATTTCTGATTTGAAGTATTTTCTTATATTCTTAAAAGCCTGTTTGAGTGCTATGGAATATAGCGCAATGTAGTGTATCATTTTCTTCTGTTCCATTATTATTCTAGGGGGAGTGGAGGATTGCCCTGTCTTGAGATACACTTCCTATATCAGTTCTGAGCTTTTTTATATGGTTTCCTTAAAGGGTAATGTCAGGGGGAAGGAAGTTGTATGCTGTTTCTTATTTGCTAGTGCTGGAGAACTAACTTTTCCGTCTTTATATGGCCACATTACTATAAGATAACACCACTTCTTCTTATCTTTTTTTTTTTTTTTTAAGCTAGGAAAACGTTTATTTTATTTATTTATTTATTTTTACTTTACAATATTATATTGGTTTTGCCATACATTAACATGAATCCACCACGGGTGTACACCTTTTCCCCATCTTGAACCCCTCTCCTACCTCCCTCCCCATACCATCCCTCTGGGTCATCCCAGTGCATCCCTGCATCGAACCTGGACTGGCAATTTGTTTCTTATATGATATTATACATTTTTCAATGCCATTCTCCCAAATGATCCCCTCCCCTCCCTCTCCCACAGAGTCCAAAAGACTATTCTATACATCTGTGTCTCTTTTGCTGTCTTGCATACAGGGTTATCATTACCATCTTTCTAAATTCCATATATATGCGTTAGTATACTGTATTGGTGTTTTTCTTTCTGGCTCTGTATAATAGGCTCTAGTTTCATCCACTTCATTAGAACTGATTCAAATGTATTCTTTTAATGGCTGAGTAATACTCCACTGTGTCGGAGAAGGCAATGGCTCCCCACTCCAGTACTTTTGCCTGGAAAATCCTATGGACGGAGAAGCCTGGTAGGCTGCAGTCCATGGGGTCGCTAAAAGTCGGATATGACTGAGCGACTTGACTTTCACTTTTCACTTTCATGCATTGGAGAAGGAAATGGCAACCCACTCCAATGTTCTTGCCTGGAGAATCCCAGGGATGGGGATCCTTGTGGGCTGCCGTCTATGGGGTCACACAGAGTCGAACATGACTGAAGTGACTGAGCAGCAGCAGTAGCAATACTCCACTGTGTATATGTACCACAGCTTTCTTATCCATTCATCTGCTGATGGACATCTAGGTTGCTTCCATGTCCTGGCTATTATAAACAGTGCTGTGATGAACATTGGCATACACGTGTCTCTTTCCCTTCTGGTTTCCTCAGTGTGTATGCCCAGCATGGGATTGCTGGGTCATAAGGCAGTTCTATTTCCAGTTTTTTAAGGAATCTCCACACTGTTCTCCATAGTGGCTATACTAGTTTGCATTCCCACCAACAGTGTAAGAGGGTTCCCTTTTATCCACACCCTCTCCAGCACTTATTGCTTATAGACTTTTGGATCACAGCCATTCTGACTGGCGTGAAATGGTACCTCATTGTGGTTTTGATTTGCATTTCTCTGATAATGAGTGATGTTGAGCATCTTTTCATGTGTTTGTTAGCCATCTGTATGGTAACAATGATTATATGAAATATTTGATATGTTGGTATTCAGTTGCTATTCTTTGTGACCCCATGAACTGCAGCACACCAGGCTTCTCTGTCTTTCATCATCTCCTGGAATTTGCTCAGACTCACGTCCATTGAGTCAGTGATGCCATCTAACAGTTTAGTATCACATCAAATATTATACTGAAAAGGACTTTTAAAATCTAAAGCTCAAAAAATGTAGGCAGAATATGAAGGTGAAAGTTACTCAGTCATGTCCGACTCTTTGTGACCTCATGGACTATGCAGTCCATGGAGTTCTCCAGGCCAGAATAATGGAGTGGGTGGCCTTTCCCACTCCATTTCCAGGGATCTTTTGATCTTTCCAATCCAGGGATCAAACCCAGGTATCCTGCATTGCAGGAGGATTCTTTACCAGCTGAGCCACAGGGAAGCCCATTTATGATTTAATTATTTAATTATTAATCAACAGAACCAAGATAGATATATATGTGTCCCTTACTTGGAGGGCAACGTTTTTCTCTTATAACATGCTAGTATATTTTATAATATATGTGTTTTATTTGTTGAAGACCAGCAAGACAGAAAGTCAAGTCATTGCTATCAAAATTATTATCACATGTGAGTATTTTTTATGGATGACTGTTTTTAAACGTTGAAAAAGGAGTTAGGGAAAGAATAAGGATTCCACATTTAGTTTTAAGAACCATGTATGAATTCAGTAAGGAAGCTAATATGACAGAGTAAAAACATATTAGGTTTCCCTGGTGGTTCAGTGGTAAAATATCTGCCTGCCAGTGTCGCAGATGCAGGAGATGTGGGTTTGATCCCTGGATTGGGAAGATCCCCTGGAGGAGGAAATGGCAACCCACTCCAGTATTCTTGCCAGAGAATATCCCATGAACAGAGAAATCTGGTGAGCTACAGGTCATGGAGTCACAAAGAGTCAAACATGACTGAGCATAGTAATGTTAGTCTCTCAGTCGTGTCTGACACTTTGCAACGCATGGACTGTAGCCCACCAGGCTCCTCTGTACATGGAATTCTCTAGGCAAGAATACTGGAGTGGGTTGCCATTCACTTATCTAGGTGACTGAGCATGCATATATTGCCTTTGAAGTTTTACTTGTGTGACCTTGCTGTTAGCAGATAACTTAATCCTATGAAACCTCAGTACTCTCATTTGTAAATTGGATGACTTTGACTGTAAGGATTAAATGAGGTGAACTCATAGTCATACACACATGCCTTCATGCTGTCCCTCAATCATGACCTAACTCTTTGAGACCCCATGAACTGTAGTCCACCGACTTTTTTGTCCATGAAAATAACCAAGCACATTGGAATGGGTTGCCATTTCCTACACCAAGGAATCTTTCTGACCCAGGTATCAAGCCTGCATTTCCTGCTTTGGCAGGTGGAATTTTTACCACTGATTCACCTGGAAAGACCCAGTCATATACATTGTTGTTGTTCAGTTGCTAAGTTGTGTCCAGCTCTTTGCAACCCTGTGAACTGTAGCTTCCCTATTCTTCCCTGTCCTTCACTGTCTCCTGGAGTTTCCTCAAACTCATGTCTATTGAATTGGTGATGCCTTCCTACCATCTCATCCTCTGTTGCCCCCTTTTCCTCCTGCTCTCAATCCTTCCCACCATGAGGGTCTTTTCCAATGAATGGGCTCTTTGCATCAGGTGGCCAAAGTATCAGAGCTTCAGATTCAGCATCAGTCCTCCAGTGAATATCCAGGACTGATTTCCTTTAGGATTGACTGCTTTGATCCTCTTGCTGTTCAAGGGACTCTCAAGAGTCTTCTCTACACCATAGTTCGAAAGAGTCAATTCTTCGGTGCTCAGGAGTCTTTACGGTCCAACTCTCACATCCGTACATGACTACTGGAAAAACCATAGCTTTAAATAAACAGATCTTTCTCAGCAAAATGATGTCTTCACTTTTTAATACACTATCTAGGAGAGTTTCATAAAAACATCTATTTCTGCTTTATTGACTATGCCAAAGCCTTTGCCTGTGTGGATCACAATAAACTGTGGAAAATTCTGAAAGAGATGGGAATACCAGACCACCTGATCTGCCTCTTGAGAAATTTGTATGCAGGTCAGGAAGCAACAGTTAGAACTGGACATGAAACAACAGACTGGTTCCAAATAGGAAAAGGAGTTCTTCAAGGCTGTATATTGTCACCCTGCTTATTCAACTTATATGCAGAGTACATCATGAGAAATGCTGGGCTGGAATAAACACAAGCTGGAATCAAGATTGCCAGGAGAAATATCAAGAACCTCAGATATGCAGATGACACCACCCTTGTGGCAGAAAGTGAAGAGGAACTAAAAAGCCTCTTGATGAAAGTGAAAGTGGACAGTGAAAAAGTTGTCTTAAAGCTCAACATTCAGAAAACGAAGATCATGGCATCCGGTCCCACCACTTCATGGGAAATAGATGGAGAAACAGTTGAAACAGTGTCAGACTTTATTTTTCTGGGCTCCAAAATCACTGCAGATGGTGACTGCAGCCATGAAATTAAAAGACGCTTACTCCTTGGAAGGAAAGTTATAACCAACCTAGATAGCATATTCAAAAGCAGAGACATTACTTTGCCAACAAAGGTTCGTCTAGTCAAGGCTATGGTTTTTCCTGTGGTCATGTATGGATGTGAGAGTTGGACTGTGAAGAAAGCTGAGTGTTGAAGAACTGATGCTTTTGAACTGTGGTGTTGGAGAAGACTCTTGAGAGTCCCTTGGACTGCAAGGAGATTCAACCAGTCCATTCTGAAGGAGATCAGCCCTCGAATTTCTTTGGAAGGAATGATGCTAAAGCTGAAACTCCAGTGCTTTGGCCACCTCATGCGAAGAGTTGACTCATTGGAAAAAGACTCTGATGCTGGGAGGGATTGGGGGCAGGAGGAGAAGGGGACAACAGAGGATGAGATGGCTGGATGGCATCTCTGTCTCGATGGACGTGAGTCTGAGTGAACTCTGGGAGTTGGTGATGGACAGGGAGGCCTGGAGTGCTGCGATTCATGGGGTCACAAAGAGTCGGACACGACTGAGCAACTGATCTGATCTGATCTGATCTAGGTTTGTCATAGCTTTTCTTCCAAGGAGCAAATGTCTTTTGATTTCATGGCTGCAGTCACCATCTTCAGTGATTTTGGAGCCCAAGAAAACATAAAAGGCACTTAATACCTGTTATTTCCTGATACTCCCATTCTGCCCTACCCCAAACACCAACTCTTGTATAATAAAACTGTAGAATATACAAAATATAATTCTATGTTATATTTGTATTTATTTTTAATATCTATCATTTGCATAATACTTTATTAAATGCATTAGAAATTATATAACTTGATATTTGATCCTTTCATGAACTGATCATGAAATCTTATAAAAGGCAGATATGTAAAACATTTCATCATACAAATGATTTTTAAGTAGTAAAACTAAAGGATGTGAAAGACTTTAAATTCAATATAAGATTTATGCTTACAAAAATATATGAAGCAGATTATTTTTAAAAACAAGGACAAGCAAAGAGTATTATGCTAATTTTTAAATGGCCAATAAACAGAGTATTCTTCCTAACAGATGACACAGACAGGATTTCCTGGGAAATAGGAGTGTGTTGAGATTTTTAACCTCTTGAGTATTTTGAACTACTTTGGAGTGAGATTGCTGCAGAGTTCCTTAGATTATTAGGCAATAGCTCTCTTTTCTTCCCCACTTTCAGCATAAATCGAGAACAGCCTTTAGGTATTAGCATCTTGATTTTCACCCATCATCACAACCAGCCATTCCTTAGACGAAATGAAACACTACAGTCTCACGGTGGTATTCTCTGAAATGCCATCAACTCTTAACTCCTTTGGAATTAATAAAAGCTGACATTTGTTTCTGGCTATTAGAGAAAAAAAAAAAGACAATGTTCTATTTTTTTGTCTTCTCCCGCTTAGGAAGCTCCTTAATTACAGAGACCTTTGTCTTTTTGTTTACTGATGTATTCCATGCATGTAGATCAGAGCCACTCAGATGCGCAGTAAATGTTCCTTTAAACAAATTTTGAATGAGTTCAATAGATAATGGTTCCCATGATATGATCAAGGAGGTTGTTGTGAGTAAACTGAAACATAAAAATTATCCTGACAGATGGGTGAGTTTGGATAAGTAGTGAGATAGGAGGATGATCTGGGTGGAATGACTGTCTTAGATATTTGTGAGTACTTCTTATTATTCAGAAACTGACATCTGATATATTATACAAACTAGCAGGGAGGACAGCCATCAACTCTGACAAATACTGCCAAGAGGCCAATTAAGGAAGGAGAATAGCCAATTGGCTTTAGCAATAGGATTCCTTGTAACTTTAAGATTACTTTCAATAGAGTGTTGGAGATGGAGGCCAGATTGTAGAACAGTTATGAAAGGGGGACAAAATGGAGACAATAGGTCTTTCAAAACAATTGGAAATGAAGAAATCATATATAGGTCAGTAGAAAATTTCAAGGAATCTTTGAAAATATTGTCTTTATAATAAAGAAGATCAAGGGGCTTCTCTGGTGGCTCAGTGACAAAGAATCTGCCTGCAAATTCAGGGGACACAGGTTCGATCCCTGGTCTGGGAAGATTCCACACGCTGCAGAGCAATTAGCCCATGTACTACAACTATTGAGCCATTGCTCTAGAGCCTGGGAACTACAGCTATTGGGCCCCGATGCCACAACTACTGAAACCCATTGCAGCTAGAGCCTGTGCTCCACCTGGTGAGAGGCCACCACAATGAGAAACATGCACATGGCAACCAGAGAGTGGCTCTGCTTGTCCCAAATAAAGAAAGTCTGTGCACAGCAATGAGGGCCTAGGGAAACCAAAAATAAATAAATAAGTAAACATTAAAAATAAAAATTTTAATCAAAAAATAAACAAGATTGAGCATGTTTAAACAGTAAAAGGAGACAGAAGTTGAAAATATCAAGTGAATCAAGGGAAAATTGCTACCATAAGATTCCTCAGAATTAAGGAAGGTATCTAATTCAGATGAAAAGGGAAGGCATAAACCTGGACAGGAGTCCAATACTATGGTAAACAAATTAGTTACATATTTTTTTAAATTGTATCATAAAATTGTTCAAATATTCAGAAAGGCTATAAGAATTATATATAGACACCCATATTCTCAACACTTTGATTTGTGATTAACACTTGGTGATATTAATTATGTATCTATCCTTATTTCCATCCTATTCTTGCAGAAATCTACCTTATTTTTGACATTTTTCAAAGCTGCAAATGTCAGTACATATCACTGCTAAAGTTTTCAACATGTGTGTCATTAACTATGGTGCAATATTTAAAAAACCTTTTGTGATAAAAATATACAAATGTAAAAAGCACAAAATGGATTGCTTCATTGACTGAATAAGTTTGGAAAATGTATTTACTAAGTAAGCTAGACATTTATCAAGTCATAAAATATATGCATTACCTCCACAGCATTCCTTTGTGTTGTTACCCAGTGATTCCTTGCCTTCATTCCCACTCTTCTGGCATATTTTAACTACAGATTAGTTTTGCCCATCCTGAAGCCTGATATAAATGGAATATTTAATAGATATCTACTCTTTCGCATACTTTTTGTTTTGAGTTTCACCCATGTTATTGCAAATATTTGCAGTTTGTTCTGTTTTATTACTATATACTTATTCATTTGAATTACTAAGACAGACCTTTCTTATTTTCCTCTTGATGGATACCCGAGCTTCAGACAGATTTTTGCTGATTAATAAAACTGATATGAAAATTCTTAAGCAAGTCTCTTTATGAACATTTGCTTTCTTTTCGGGGGTAAATACCTAGGAATGAAATTTCTGAGCTTATAAATGTATGTTTAATCTTTGAATAACTGAGCACCTTTTTTCAAAATATGGTAAGAGGATTAATAACTTTTGCCATAATTATATAATATGTCTGGGTTATTTTATATCTAACTTCAGTCATTCTAATTGATATATATATCTCAATGCTATTTTATTTTACATTTTCCTGATGTTATGCAAAGCATCATTTCAAATGTTCTGTCTATTTTTACTGGATTGTTTGTCTTTTTACAGTGTGTTTGTGTATATATGACAAGAACACTTAACACAGTTCAGTTTATTTCAGTTCAGTCCAGTCATTCAGTTGTATCTGACTCTTTGTGACCCCATGAACTGCAGCACACCAGGCCACCCTGTTCATCATTGACATTTGGAGTTTACTCAAACTCATGTCCAATGAGTCGGTGATGACATCTAATCATCTCACCCTCTGTTGTCCCCTTTTCCTCCTGCCTTCAATCTCTCCCAGCATCAGGGTCTTTTCCAATGAGTCAGTTCTTCTCATCAGGTGGCCAAAGTACTGGAGTTTCAGCTTCAGCATCAGTCCTTCCAATGAATATTCAGGACTGATCGCCTTTAGGATGAACTTGTTGGATCTCCTTGCAGTCCAAATGACTCTCAAGAGTCTTCTCCAACACCACAGTTCAAAAGTATTAATTTTTGGCACTCAGCTATCTTTATAGTCCAACTATCACATCCATATATGACTACTGGAAAAATGACAGCTTTGACTAGATGGACCTTTGTTGGCAAAGTAATGTCTGTGCTTTTTAAACTGCTGTCTAGGTTGGTCATAACTTTCTTTCTAAGGAGTCAGTCAGTTCAGTTCAGTCGCTCAGTCGTGTTTGACTCTTTGCTACCCCATGAACCACAGCACGCCAGGCCTCCCTGTCCATCACCAACTCCCGGGGTTCACCCAAACTCATGTGCATAGAGTCGGTGATGCCATCCAGCCATCTCATCCTGTCGTCCCCTTATCCTCCTGCTCCCAATCCCTCCCAGCATCAGGGTCTTTTCCAATGAGTCACTCTTCATACGAGGTGGCCAAAGTATTGGAGTTTCAGCCTCAGCATCATTCCTTCCAATGAACATCCAGGACTGGTCTCCTTTAGGATGGTCTGGTTGGACCTCCTTGCAGTCCAAGGGACTCTCAAGAGTCTTCTCCAACACCACAGTTCAAAGCATCAATTCTTCATCGCTCAGCCTTCTTCACAGTCCAACTCTCACATCCATACATGACCACAGGAAAAACCATAGCCTTGACTAGACGGACCTTTGTTGACAAAGTAATATCTCTGCTTTTGAATATGCTATCTAGGTTGGTCATAACTTTCCTTCCAAGGAGTAAGCGTCTTTTAATTTCATGGCTGCAGTCACCATCAGCAATGATTTTGGAGCCCCCCAGAATACAGCTTCTCACTGTTTCCCCTGTTTCCCATCTATTTGCCATGTGATGGGACCAGATGCCATGATCTTAGTTTTCTGAATGTTGAGTTTTAAGCCAAAATTTTCACTCTCCTCTTTCACTTTCATCAAGAGACTATTTAGTTCGTCTTTGCTTTCTGCCATAAGGGTGGTGTCATCTGCATATCTGAGGTTATTGATATTTCTCCCGGCAATCTTGGTTCCAGCTTGTGCTTCATCCAGTCCAGCATTACTCATGATGTACTCTGCATATAAGTTAAATAAGCAGGGGGACAATATACATACTTGATGTACTCTTTTCCTGATTTGAGACCAGTCTGTTGTTCTATGTCCAGTTCTAACTGTTGCTTCTTGACCTGCATACAGAGTTCTCAGGAGGCAGGTCAGGTGGTCTGGTACTCCCATCTCTTTCAGAATTTTCCACAGTTTATTGTGATCCACACAGTCAAAGGCTTTGGCATAGTCAATAAAGCAGAAATAGATGTTTTTCTGGAACTCTCTTGCTTTTTCTATGATCCAACAGATGTTGGCAACTTGATCTCTGGTTCCTCTGCCTTTTCTAAAACCAGCTTGAACATCTGGAAATTCATGGTTCATGTATTGTTGAAGCCTGGCTTGGGGAATTTTGAGCAGTACTTTGCTAGCATGTGAGATGATGCAATTGTGCAGTAGTTTGAGCATTCTTTGGCATTGCCTTTCTTTGGGATTGGAATGAAAACTGACCTTTTCCAATCCTGTGGCCACTACTGAGTTTTCCAAATTTGCTGGCATATTGAATGCAACACTTTCACAGCATCAAATTTTAGGATTTGAAATAGCTCAACTGGAATTCTGTCACCTCCACTAGCTTTGTTCATAGTGATGCTTCCTAAGGCCCACTTGACTTCACATTCCAGGATGTCTAGCTGTAGGTGAGTGATCCACCATCATGATTTTCTGGGTCGTGAAGATCTTCTTTGTATAGTTCTTCTGTGTATTCTTGCCATCTCTTCTTAATATCTTCTGCTTCTGTTAGGTCCATACGATTTCTGTCCTTTATTGTGCTCATCTTTGCATGAAATATTCCCTTGGTGTCTCTAATTTTCTTGACAAGATCTCTAATCTTTCCCATTCCATTGTTTTCCTCTATTTCTTTGCATTGATCACTAAGGAAGGCTTTCTTATCTCTCCTTGCTATTCTGTGGAACTCTGCATTTAAATGGATATATCTTTCTTTTCTCCTTTGCGTTTTACTTCTCTTCTTTTCTCAGCTATTTGTAAGGCCTCCTCAGACAACATTTTTCCCTTTTTGCATTTCTTTTTCTTGGGGGTGATCTTGACCACTGCCTCTTGTACAATGCAATGAACCTTCGTCCATAGTTCTTCAGCCACTCTGTCTATCAGATCTAATCCCTTGAATCTATTTGTCATTTTCACTGTATAATCGTGAAGGATTTGATTTAGGTCATACCTGAATGGTCTTGTGCTTTTCCCTACTTGCTTCAATTGAAGTCTTAATTTTGCAATAAGCAGTTCATGATTTGAGCCACAGTCAGCTCCCAGTCCTATTTCTTCTGACTGTATGGAGCTTTTCCATCTTTGGCTGCAAAGAATATAATCAGTCTGTTTTTAGTATTGACCATATGGTGATGTCCATGTGTAAAGTCTTCTCTTGTTGAGGGTGTTTGCTGTGACCAGTGCATTTTCTTGGCAAAACTCTATTAGCCTTTTCCCTTTTCATTCTGTACTCCAAGGCCAAATTTGTCTGTTACTCCAGGTATTTCTAGACTTCCTACCTTTGCATTCTAGTCCCCTATAATGAAAAGGACATCTTTTATGGATGTTAGTTCTAGAAGGTCTCGTAGGTCTTCATAGAACTGTTCAACTTCATTTTCTTCCTGACCATTTTCTGGTCAGGGCTTAGACTTGGATTACTGTGATATTGAATGGTTTGCCTTGAAAATGAACAGAGATCATTCTGTCATTTTTGAGATCACATCCAAGTACTACATTTCGGACTTTTTTGTTGACCATGATGACTACTCCATTTTTTCTAAGGGATTCTTGCCCACAGTAGTAGATATAATGGTCATCTGAGTTAAATTCACCCATTCCAGTTCATTTTAGTTTGCTGATTTCTAAAATGTTGACACTCACTCTTGCCGTCTCCTGTTTGACCACTTCCAATTTGCCTTGATTCATGGACCTCACCTTCCAGGTGCCCATGCAATATTGCTCTTTACAGCATCGGGCTTTATTTCCTTCACTAGTCACAACCACAACTGGGTGTTGTTTTTGCTTTGGCTCCATCTCTTCATTCTTTCTGGAGTTATTTCTACACTGATCTCCAGTAGCATATTGGTCTCCCTACCAACCTGGGGAGTTCATCTTTAAGTGTCCTATTTTTTTGCCTTTTCATACTATTCATGGAGTTCTCAATGCAAGAATACTGAAGTGGTTTGCCATTCCCTTCTCCAGTGGACCACATTTTGTCAGAAATCTCCACCATGACCTGTCCACCTTGGGTGGCCCTACACTGCATGGCTCACAGTTTCATTGAGTTAGACAAGGCTGTGGTCCATGTGATCAGATTGGTTGCTTTTCCATGACTGTGGTTTTCAGTCTGTCTGCCCTCAGATGGAGACGGATAAGAAACTTATGGAAGGTTCCTGATGGGACAGACTGCTTGAGGGGGAAACTGGATCTTGTTCTGATGGGTGGGGCCATGCTCAGTAAATCTTTAATCCAATTTTCTGTTGATGGGTGGGGCTGTGTTACTTCCCTGTTATTTGACCTGAGGACAAACTATGGTGGAGATAATGAAGATAATGACGACCTCTTTCAAAAGGTCCCACGCATGCACTGCTACACTCAGTGCCCCCAATCCTGCAGCAGGCCACCACAGACCCGCACCCCCGCCGAGACCCCTAAACACACACAGGCAAGTCTAGGTCAGTCTCTTGTGGGGTCACTGCTCCTTTCTCCTGGGTCCTGGTGTGCACAAGGTTCTGTTTGTACCCTTCAATAATCTGTTTCCCCAGTCCTGTGTAAGTTCTCTAGGCTCTACACTGGGGTTAAAGGTGACCTCCTCTAAGAGGGCCTATGCCATATCCAGAGCCCTTACCCCTGTGGCAGTCCACTGCTGACCCGGACCTCCACAGGAGACACTCAAACACAGTTATGTCTCAGTCTCTGTGGAGTCTCTGGGCCCTGGTGTCACAAGGTATATCTGAGCCCTCTGAGCATCTCTGATGGGTATGGGGTTGATTTTAAACCAGATTTTGCCCCTCCTACCGACTTGCTAGGGCTTCTCTGCCCTTGGACATGGGGTATCTCTTCACAGTTGCTCCAGCTCCATGCAGCCACTGCTCCAGCGCTTGTTCTTAACACAAGAACACCTCATACCAAACAGTCTATTGACTATAGGCCCAGTTCTGTACAAGAGATATTTAGGACATATTTATCTTACATAACTGAAACTTTCTACACTTTGACTAGTAACTCCCAATTTCCCCCTTCTCTCAGCCCCTGGCAACTACCATTCTACTCTCCTTCTATGAGGTTGACTGTTTCAAATTCTTCATATAAGTGGTATCACGTAGTATTTGCCCCATGTCTGGCTTATTTCAGTTAGCATAATGTCCTCCAGGTATATCCATATTGCTACAAATGGCAGGATTTCTTCCTGAATGATATCCTACTGTATATATATACCACCTTTTATTTATCCACTTGTTCATTGAGGGACATTTATAATGTTTTCATGTTTTGACTATTGTTAATTAAAAAAAGAAAAAAGCTTCAATGAATATGGGAGGCCACTATCTCTTTGAAATACTGATTTCAATTCCTTTGGATATGTACCCAGAGTGGGGTTTTTGGATTGTTCAATTTTTAAATTTTTGAGGAGTTTCCATACTGTTTTCCAAAGTGGCTTCATCAATTTATATTTCCTTTTTTTTCTGTACAATTTATTCTTGTTATAGCATCCTTTTTCAAAGGCATAGTCTATAATAATTCATTATAGTGTTTGTAATAAAGAAGTAGGTACATATCTTTCACCCATTATGATTAAGAATTGTGATTATGACCTTTGGTTTCTGATCACTCACTTGTGATGGCTCGTACTAAGCAGACTGCTCGGAAGTCCACCGGTGGCAAGGCGCCGCGCAAGCAGCTGGCCACTAAGGCGGCCCGAAAAAAAAAAAAAAAGAATTGTGATTATATGTGTGATCAAATGTATGAGTGAACACAACTTAGTTTGTAAACAATTTTGTATAACAAAATTTATCCAAAAAATAAAAGCTTATCATGTTCTTATATCTAGATGTATAAATTTATTTTTTCTCCCAATTTATGTGATATGATGTCATAAGGATACAATTCAACTTAAGTATGCAGAACATGATGCAGTACGTGGTATGGTATTGTAGTTATGAATTTTCAATTGATATGTAAATCTTGTATTCTCCTTCTCTAAGAGTGCCTGGGAGTGTTCACAATATAAATCATTAACAAGAAAGAAACTGGTTGCAATTGGTGTTTTATCTCTGAGGATCAACTGGCAGAATGAATTTTATTGTTAAAGTTACAAAGAAAATAAAAATGAGACATCAAATTTCTGACTGCTTGAATGAAATCCTTCAGGTCTAGTATCTACACCAGTAAGACAATCACAGCAAAATTTTTATGCCTAAAGACATTTCCGCTTTCTCCAGCTGCCTGAGTTGAGTCATTACCTCTGAGAGAATCCATTTGGTGGCAAGGGAGAGATTGGTTATGTTCACTATGTGCTTTGTCTGAGAGCCAAGGTATATTTTCCTTCTCAATGCTGCAGTTATGGAATCAATTTCTACTGTATTTATACCATAGAATGTTATTTCCAGCATGTCTAGTGTTAGTAGACCAAATCTGCCTCTTGGTTTCTGTTTGCTTTCCTGAGAAATCAATAAAGTCAGTTAGTGATGGAAATCCCATCTGTCCAGATCTTTCAACAAGTCTCAAAATAACATTAAAAGATGTAAAGAGTAACCTAATTTCATCTCTGGATGTAATACAATAACAACTATTTGGGGCAACAAGTGAGGATCTAGGTCCTCTAAACTTAGGAAAACCTTGATTAGATTGTGGCCAAACATCAAGTAATAGTATCTGGAAAATTATTTCACAAGACTGTGGTTGACAGGATTCAAGTATGGAAAAATATGTGGATAATTCAGATTTTAGATTCTCTTAGGATTGAAAAAACACTCTCCTCTAGAAAATACAACTCCAAACTCTGTAACTAATTTAAAGAAAAGACAAAAGATATTATTTTAATGAAATGTCTACTGTTTGTTTCTGGAGTTATCAGCAACTATGATGTACTAAAACCATTACATCAAAATGGTTTCAATAAGATTACACATTAGAATATATTATTATCAAACGCTTCCTTAAAGTATCTATATATTCCTTAGAATATATTATTATCAAGCACTTCCCTGAAGCATATGTAAACAGATATATCATTCATAGAATAGGACTGAGGAGTATATATATTACATAATTATCATAAATCCCCAGATTTTTACCTCCCACAATTATTGTCTATTATTATGCTAAAATCATCTCTTTACTGACAAGATTATGCTTGAAAGCCTCAACATTAGAGTTACTTTTTTGAGTGAAGATGTAGTCTTAGAGTGGTAAGTATCAAACTATAGAATTTCAGGAATGAAAAGCTATAAGGCTTGCATTTATTTCCTGTTAGTTTTTCACTTATTTCCTATTGGTCTGACATGTATGGCTTAATATATCAGGTTGTCTCATACATCCTTGAAAAAAATCATTTATGTATAATACTTTGAGCAATATTTAATACATTTGACTTAATATAACCAATTTAGAAAGCTGCATTTCATAACTGCAAAATAAGCATTATCTTCAAATGCATATAAAACATTTACCAAAGTGACTATTATTTTTCCATAAAGCAAGTCTCAACAAATTTTGAAAGCCTAATATCCTACAGAGTATGTCCTCTAAACATTGTTTGATTAATATAGAACAAACTAAATGTTAGAAACTAATTGATCCAGAAATATTTGGAAAATAAACAGTATGATTCTTAATAATCTATTGGCCCCATTACAAGGAAAATTAGAAAATGCTTGGAACAGAGTACTTATGAAAATATGATATAACTTATATCATTACTCAGAGGGAAAAGTTTTGGGAAAAGTTTTATTAGATGCATATGAAACAGTGTAACTCAGGTTGGGGTTTAAACCCAAATACAAGGATTCAAACCCGGGCAAAACCCTGGTTGTTGGGCCTTGAACACACTCAGCAGGGACTTAACGTGGCCAAAACTCACAGTCTTCCAACTGAGGTCACACACCTGGTTTTAGGACTCAATGAAGTTCAGGTTCTTGATGTCTCATCAGCAGAAAGAATTGAGTAAAGGACAAAGTGATGGATAAGAAGTGGGTTTATTCAGAGAGAAACACACTCCACAGATAGAATGGGCCATCTCTGAAGGCGAGATCAGCCCTGAAATATGACATGCTTAGTTTTTATAGGCTGGGTTATTCCATAGGCTAACGAGGGAGAGGATTCCAACTAGTTGGGGAAGGGGAGGGAATTTCCAGGAATTGGGTCACTGCCCACTTCTTGGTCTTTGATGGTTCACCTCAGAATAGTCAGGGCATTTCCAGGTATGTCATTTAGCTTGCTGATGTGCTTCAATGACTGTATACTCAGGCTCAAGATCCAGTGGAAGTTGCTTTGTCTGTCATCTGGGACCCATTTGGTTCTAAACAGTTTATGTTTGTCCTTCTAATCAGTCATATCAGGCCATGTCATTTTTTAAAATTTGTGCCCTGCCCAATTCCTTCCTGTTTCAATATTAGAAACTTCGTCTCCCAAACCATTAAAAGATAAAATTCATAGCCACAATGAAAGAAACTATTTTTAATATACAAAATAAACAGAGAAAACAACATATAAAGAATCCCCAAACACACATTGAAATTCTAGTTTCCGACATGTAAAGAGTTTGTAAATTATCTCTCCCATCCTTAGAAGAAAAAGCTGGACAATCTGACAATCAACAAATTTAGTTTGACCCATCGGAGAATGGAGGTTTCAGGGGAAACCACTACCACAATCTGGCTGCTGCTGCTGCTGCTTCTAAGTCGCTTCCACTGTGTCCGACTCTGTGCGATCACAATCTGGAAGGATAGGCAAATCCGGAAAGTCACCTGGAATAGAAGCCACAGGAGCCATATATTGGTAAGACTTCCTAAATGATAAATATGCATTGCTAGAGGCTGAATGTAGGAGCCAGAAATGCTTGGAGGCCTCCACCCTTTTGTAGGCTTTACTTCCAGGAAGGCCACCAGGTTCTCACTGTGAACATCTTAAAAAAAAAAAAAAAAAAAAAATCCCTTCTTCCGTCTGGAAAGAAGAAAGAAAGAGTAATCAATTTTGAAATACTCTGTTAAAGTCTTCTCCATAACAAAAAGTCTATCTAAAAAGAAAAGGAGTTGAGACCAACTCTTTGCGACCCTATGGACTATAGCCTGACAGGCTCTTCTGTCCATGGGATTCTCCAGGCAAGAATACTGCAGGGGGTTGCCATGCCCTCCTCCAGGGGATCTCCCGACCCAGAGATTGAACTTGGGTCTCCTGCATTGCATGCAGACTCTTTACTGCTGAGCCCCCGGGAAGGCGAAAAAGTGCTTTACTAAGCCTTATTGTTATCCTATCTGGGGAGAGATCCTCCAAATCGGTCTACCCCTAACCTTTCTGCTTCTCCAAAGGTGTGTGTGTGGGAGGCAGGGTGGGTTGGCAACAAAATGTAGTCACAGGTGTTAAGTCTTAGAGGAAATAGACTGAGAATGCCAAAGGCAGAGGAGGGAGTTAGGGAATGGGGGAAAAAAAAGTATCACTGGCGATAGAATTTGTGAATGTCACGGCCCTGAGACACAGATCCATGAAAAGGATTAAGATTTAATTAGAAGTCAAAGAATGTTCCACTCACTCACACCTCACCATTTATAGACTACTCCTTCATATTTATAGAATACTCCATCCAACAATAGCAAGACACATTCTTCTCTAGCTCATATGGAACATTCACTCATATAGACCATAAAACACACCTTAACACATTTAAAGGACTAGAAATCATACAAATATGCTCTCTGACCACAGTGGAATTAAACTAGAAACAAATAACCAAAAAATAGCTGAAAAAATCCTGCTAAATATTTGGAAATTAAACAACATACTTCTAAATAACCCAAGGGTCAAAGGAGTTTCAAGAGAAATTTTAAAATCCTGAGAGATAAAAAGCAAAGGCAAGTTAAATTTAATCAGGTGAGGAGAAAACCTTAAACAGACAGTTCACAAAAATGATTTTCCAAAAGCTGATAAATATGTGAAAAAATTCCTCAACAAAGTCACCAGAGAAATGCAAAGTAAAATGATAAGATTTTTTACATGACAATTTTAGATGATAAGAAGGACAGAAGTCAACTGGAATGCTGATGAGAGAATAAACTGGTATGATAACTTTGCAAAATTTTTTCACAGTATTTGAGTATGTGCATACACTGTGATCCAAGCCATCCTCTTCAAGGAATATACCAAGCAGTAATAAATCAAAAATTTTTTTAAGTACAAGAATTTTCATGGATTGATTCTTAATACCCAAACCAGAACATAATCTTATCTAAGTATCCCTCAGGAGTAGAAAACATAACTGAATTGTGGCACAATAACACCAAGGATATGATTAGCAGAGAAAATAACCAAACATGCTACATGCAACAACATGAATGAATCTCAAACCAAAAACCTTAATGAAAGACTGAACCCAAAACAATACAAATGGTATGATTCCTTTCATATAAAGTTCAAAAAGAGCCAAAAATAATAACTAGAAAGCAGAATAGTGGTTACCTTTGAGAGGGACAGGTGACTCAGACAGTAAAAATCCGCTTGCAGTGCAAGAGACCTGGGTTCTATCCCTAGGCTGAGAAGATCTGCTGGAGAAGGGAATGGCAACCCACTCCTGATTCTTGCTTGGAGAATCCCATGGACAGAGGAGCCTCATGGGCTATAGTCCATGGGGTCAGAAAGAGGTGGACATGACTGAGCGACTCACACCCACACACACAGGAGAGAGGATAGAGCAATAAGCTGGGTGATACTGATGCCTGAAGAGTGTTTCTAAGATGCTGCTGCTAAGTCACTTCAGTCTCTCTGTGCGACCCCATAGATGGCAGCCCACCAGGCTCCCCTGTCCCTGGGATTCTCCAGGCAAGAACACTGGAGTGGGTTGCCATTTCCTTCTCCAATGCATGAAAGTGAAAGTGAAGTCGCTCAGTCGTGTCCGACTCTTAGCGACCCCATGGACTGCAGCCTACCAGGCTCCTCCATCCATGGGATTTTCCAGGCAAGAGTACTGGAGTGGGGTGCCATTGCCTTCTCCATCTAAGATGCTGGTGATGTTTTATTTCTTGACTTTGCTGGGAACATGATCAGTTCTTTTTGTGACAATTCACCAACCAATGGACTTGATTTTATATATTTTCCATAGCATGCTTCATCTTGAAAAACAGGTTTTATTTTAAAAATTGAAGATAGAATACTAAATTTCATGATGTGGAATATAATCCTTATTCTTCCAAGATTTAAGGCTCCATGTCATCTAAGGCATTAACATACTCTTAAGAAATTTAAAGAAATGTTTTAGTCAACTCTGACTTTTTAGTAGGAAAAAATAAAGTTTTCATTTTGAAAGTTTGGCTTATGAAGAAGATACATAATTTCCTGTCTGATAGAGGAAAGAGTCTTGTTTAAATAATAAATGACCTCTCTGTGTTCTCTGCAGTATTAGAAAAAATATCCTTCTGTAAAATTCTTTTTAAATTTTGGTTTCTTTTTGGGGTTATTGATGTTCCATCCAATGTCAGAGAAGTGGGCTGAAATTCCTGTCGTTGACTTCTGAAAGCTCAGGCCACGGTCCTCAGAGTTGCTGGCTTAGCCGCCTGTGTTTCTTCTTACAGGTGTATCTAATCCACCTTAATGCATTAATAAAGCTTGACTAGTCTTTAAAATGACATTTTTTTTTTTTTGTCCATAGAAAAAATAAGAAAGTATAGAATTTTAAATCAAGTTACAATTTGATAAATGTACCTGGTCTTTGATGATTAGATATTAAAGATTAAAGTGTAAGTAATTTATTTTTATTAAGGATTTTCTCTTGGTAGCTACACAACAAATTGCATTCTTGTATTAACATATGATAACTAGAACTCTAATTCAAATAGTAAATTCTCACAAAAATATTTTTCATTATTTTGGGGACAAAGTGACCCCAGATTTTTTTTTTATTATTGATGTTTTGTCCTACTAATTGACTAATAACAACCAAACTCACTTTATAATAGTTATGTACACTGAATGCATTAGTTCATCAAACTATTTCATTCTCTAGAAAAAAAAATGGTTAATAGAAAATAATCTGAAAAGCACCAATTTTATATCTTGAGTTTTGAAACTAAAGTGAGAAATGGGAGCTATGTTTTGTGGTTGGGGAATATGAGAAGTCTTCTCATACTAACATAGCTTGTGGGCATCAGACTATTGTCAAAAAATGACAATATGGCTATTGTCAAAAAAAATGAATTATTGCAGTCTCTTGAGCTGCACACTATACATTGTAAAATGTTAATTGTATCAGTCTTTGCCAGGCTTATATCATTCACCCAGTCTCAAGCATTAAATGATTTACATACTAGTGAGCCAAGCACTACCTCATTATATAACAGTCCACGCTAGCTTTTGTTTTTATTTTTTCTTTTTCCATTCCTCAAATATTTATCTTCCCCTCCTCTTTCAAATTAAAAATAAGCCTGGATGACTCCTGTAAGATGAAGAAAGAGACAGTGTTGAGTAATGGAAAAATGAATAAATTTGGAATTTGGAATCTTGGCTTGCAGTCCTGGCATTACATTTCAACATTTCTTTGGGCACCTCAGTCTTTCTGAGTCTCAGTTTCCTCATTCGTAAAGTGTAGGTAATGACATTTATTCCACTTACCTCACTAGTTGTTGTGAGCGACTGAGGTAAATGTGAAAGCTCTGCGAACCCCTATTACACAAACGGAGGGTGTTATTATTACCACTTTTATAACTTAGTAGAACTAGACTTCTGACACGGTGTCCCTGTGCCAGACTCAAGTCACATCACTCACACCGAATTTATTTTGTGATGGACCTGGAAACTTCAAATATCTATCCTGTAGGGAATATTTATTTAAAACTTTTGAAACTAAGTTTATTTGGGTGAAAGTGGTTTGCAAAGACGACCCAATCATCTGCTTTAAATAGTTGTAAGATTAAAACAAAAAAAGAGGGAGGTGTCTCTTATGAAATCTGAAGCACTGGCAACCTCTGTGTATCAGACTAGAGCAGAGGGGCTCTCCCTTGTAAATGTGCTACCAGAGGGCACCCAAGGCCATTTGCTGAAAGATATTGGCTCTAGTTCAGTTACTTCTAAGTAACTTCCAGATCTTTCTCCCTGTAACCTTACAATTTGGCTCCCTTTGCAAGTCAGCACCCGTCTCCAGGCTCTCCCCTTTCCAGACTCTAGTGGTGCTCCCCACCCTTCTTTGCTGGCCTCTAAATGCCAAAGCTTTGAGGTTTCCAAAAAGCAAACTCAGCCTGGTCCTTCATCTGGTGGCGGTGTTTGAGTGTCTCAAGCCATTTATTCCATTTATTAGACTTGGATTCACAGAGTAAAGAAAACTTATGGAAACACTCCTAGAGTTTTGACATGGGCTGACTCATGTGCCCTAGGTCACAATGACCTTTTGGAGTCCTCAGAACTTTCTTACCATACCCTCAGATCTCTCTGACCAGTTGTCAGTAGCAGCATCAGAAAAGTAGTAGTCCATAGCTCCCAGCAGACTGGTGCAGCCCGCAACCACAGTATGGAAGGACAGCCCTCATGGCTCAGTGGTAAATAATCCACCTCCCAATGCAGGAGACTCAGATTTGATCACTGGGTCAGGAAGATCCCCTGGAGAAGGAAATGGCAACCCACTCCACATTCTTGCCTGGGAAATCCCAGAGAAGGAGAACAGAACAGAGGAGCCTGGTGGGCTGCAATTCATAGGGTCACAAAAGAATTGGAAATGACTGAGCAATTCAGTTCAGTTCAGTCACTCAGTTGTATCCAACTCTTTGCAACTCCATAGACTGCAACATGCCAGGCTTCCCTGTCCATCACCAATTCCCGAGCTTGCTCAAACTCACGTCGATGGAGTCGGTGATGCCATCCAACCATCTCATCCTCTCCTGTCCTCCACTCCTCCTGCCTTCAATCTTTTCCAGCATCAGGGTCTTTTCCAATGAATCAATACTTCACATCATGTGGCCAAAGTATTGGAGTTTCAGCTTCAGCATCAGTCCTTCCAATGAATATTCAGGACTGGTTTCCTTTAGGACTTACTGGTTTGATCTCTGCAATCCAAGGGACTCTCAAGAGTCTTCTCTAATACCATAGTTCAAAAGCATCAATTCTTTGGCACTCAGCTTTCTTTATAGTCCAACTCTCACATCCATACATGACTGAGAGACTAAACAACTGCAAAAAGCTTGTCAAGGGGATTTAAAGTGTGAAATGGAAAACAGTGGCCTTTTTCTCACTTGCACATTATGGATTTCTTATTTAAAAAATCCTAAAAACGATGCTGTTAAAGTGCTGCACTCAATATATCAGTGACTTTGGAAAACTCAGCCATGGCCACAGGACAGGAAAAGATCAGTTTTTATATGAATCCCTAAAAAGGGAAATGCCAAGGAATGTTCAAACTACCTTACAAATATGTTCATTTCACATGCTAACAAGTTAATGCTCAAAATCTTTCAAGCTGGGCTTTAGCAGTACATGAACCAAGAACTTTCCAATACAAGCTGGATTTAGAAAAGGCAGAGGAATCAGAGAATAAATTGCCAGCATTGGTTGGATAATGGAGAAAGCGAGGGAATTCCAGAAAATCTCTACCTCTCCTTCACTGAATACACTAAAGCAATTGATGGTTTTGAACTGTGGTGCTGGAGAAGACTCTAGAAAGTCCCTTGCACTGCAAGGAGTTCAAACCAATCAATCCTAAAAGAAATCAGTCCTAAATGTTCATTGGAAAGACTGATGCTGAAGGTCCAATACTTTGGCCACCTCATTGGAAAAGACCTTATGCTGGGAAGGATTGAAGGCAGGGAGAGAGGGGGGTGGCAGAGGATGAGCTGGTTAGATGGCATCGCTGACTGGATGGACATGAGTTTGAGTAAGCTCCGAGAGTTGGTGATGGACAGGGAGGCCTGGTGTGCTGTAGTCCATGGGTTGACAAAGATTTGAACACTACTGAGTGACTGAACTGAACTGAACAGAAAGCTATTAACTGTGGGGATGATAACAAGCTGGAAAATTCTTAAATTGATGAGAATACCAAACCACCTTACCTGTCTCCTGAGAAACCTCTATGCAGGACAAGAAGCAACAGTTAGGCCCTGAGATGGAACAATGCACTAGGTCCGAATTGGGAAAGGAGTACCTCAAGGCTCTATATTGTCACTCTGCTTATTTAACTTCTATACAGAGTACATCATGCAAAATGCCTGGCTAGATAAATCACAACCTGGAATCAAGACTGCCAAGAGAAATATCAATAACCTCAGATATGCAGATGATATCACTCTAATAGAATGTGAAGAGGAACTAAAGAGACTCTTTTTTTTTTTTTTAAACTTTACAATATTGTATGAGCTCTGCCAAACATCGAAATGAATCCGCCACAGGCACACCTGTGTTCCGCATCCTGAACCCACCTCCCTCCTCCCTCCCCTACCCTCCCTCTGGGTGATCCCAGTGCACCAGCCCCAAGCATCCTGATGAAGGTAAAAGAGGAGAGTAAAAAAGCTGGCTTGAAACTCCACATTCAAACAAACAAGATCACAGCTTCCTGTCCCATTCAGATCAGATCAGTAGCTCAGTCGTGTATGACTCTTTGCGACCCCATGAATCGCAGCACGCCAGGCCTCCCTGTCCAACACCAACTCCCAGAGTTCACTGAGACTCACGTCCATCGAGTCAGTGATGCCATCCAGCCATCTCATCCTCTGTCGTCCCCTTCTCCTCGTGCCCCCAATCCCTCCCAGCATCAGAGTTTTTTCCAATGAGTCAACTCTTCGCATGAGGTGGCCAAAGTACTGGAGTTTCAGCTTTAGCATCATTCCTTCCAAAGAAATCCCAGGGCTGATCTCCTTCAGAATGGACTGGTTGGATCTCTTTGCAGTCCAAGGGACTCTCAAGAGTCTTCTCCAACACCACAGTTCAAAGGCATCAATTCCTTGGCGCTCAGCCTTCTTCACACTCCAACTCTCACATCCATACATGACCACAGGAAAAACCATAGCCTTGACTAGACGAACCTTTGTTGGCAAAGTAATGTCTCTGCTTTTGAATATGCTATCTAGGTTGGTCATAACTTTCCCTCCAAGGAGTAAGCGTCTTTTAATTTCATGGCTGCAGTGACCATCTGCAGTGATTTTGGAGCCCAGAAAAATAAAGTCTGACACTGTTTCCACTTTTTCCCCATCTATTTCCCATTAAGTGATGGGACCAGATGCCATGATCCTTGTTTTCTGAATGTTGAGCTTTAAGCCAAATTTTTCACTCTCCATTTTCACTTTCATCAAGAGGCTTTTTAGTTCCTCTTCACTTTCTGCCACAAGGGTGGTGTCATCTGCATATCTGAGGTTCTTGATATTTCTCCTGGCAATCTTGATTCCAGCTTGTGTTTATTCCAGCCCAGCATTTCTCATGATGTACTCTGCATAAAAGTTAAATAAGCAGGGTGACAATATACAGCCTTGACGAACTCCTTTTCCTATTTGGAACCAGTCTGTTGTTCCATGTCCAGTTCTAACTGTTGCTTCCTGACCTGCATACAGGTTTCTGAAGAGGCAGGTCAGGTGGCCTGGTATTCCCATCTCTTTCAGAATTTTCCACAGTTTATTGTGATCCACACAGTCAAAGGCTTTGGCATAGTCAATAAAGCAGAAATAGATGTATTTTTGGAACTCTCTTGCTTTCCCCATGATCCAGCGGATGTTGGCAATTTGATCTTTGGTTCCTCTGCCTTTTCTAAAACCAGCTTGAACATCAGGATGTTCACGGTTCACATATTGCTGAAGCCTGGCTTGGAGAATTTTGAGCATTACTTTACTAGCATGTGAGATGAGTGCAATTGTGCG
Source organism: Bos mutus (assembly GCF_027580195.1). Classification (NCBI taxonomy): domain Eukaryota; kingdom Metazoa; phylum Chordata; class Mammalia; order Artiodactyla; family Bovidae; genus Bos; species Bos mutus. The sequence continues at coordinate 128,561,274 of NC_091618.1, forward strand.
GTAGTTTGAGCATTCTTTGGCATTGCCTTTCTTTGGGAATGGAATGAAAACTGACCTTTTCCAGTCCTGTGGCCACTGCTGAGTTTTCCATATGTGCTGGCATATTGAGTGCAGCACTTTCACAGCATTATCTTTCAGGATTTGAAATAGCTCCACTGGAATTCCATCACCTCCACTAGCTTTGTTTGCAGTGATGCTTTCTAAGGCCCACTTGACTTCACATTCCAGGATGTCTGGCTCTAGGTCAGTGATCACGCCATTGTGATTATCTGGGTCGTGAAGATCTTTTGTACAGTTCTTCTGTGTATTCTTGCCATCTCTTCTTAATATCTTCTGCTTCTGTTAGGTCCATACCATTTCTGTCCTTTATCGAGCCCATCTTTGCATGAAATGTTCCTTTGGTATCTCTGATTTTCTTGAAGAGATCTCTCATCTTTCCCATTCTGTTGTTTTCCTCAACTGCTTTGCACTGATTGCTGAGGAAGCCTTTCTTATCTCTCCTTGCTATTCTTTGGAACTCTGCATTCAGATGTTTATATCTTTCCTTTTTTCCTTTGCTTTTCACTTCTCTTCTTTTCACAGCTATTTGTAAGGCCTCCCCAGACAGCCATTTTGCTTTTTTGCATTTCTTTTCCATGGGTATGGTCTTGATCCCTGTCTCTTGTACAATGTCATGAACCTCATTCCATAGTTCATCAGGCACTCTATCTATCAGATCTAGGCCCTTAAACCTATTTCTCACTTCCACTGTATAATTATAAGGGATTTGATTTAGGTCATACCTGAATGGTCTAGTTGTTTTCCCTACTTTCTTAAATTTAAGTCTGAATTTGGCAATAAGGAGTTCATGGACTGACAGAACGTGGTCCACTGGAGAAGGGAATGGCAAACCACTTCAGTATTCTTGCCTTGAGAACCCCATGAACAGTATGAAAAGGCAAAATGATAGGATACTGAAAGAGAAACTCCCCAGGTCAGTAGGTGCCCAATATGCTACTGGAGATCAGTGGAGAAATAACTCCAGAAAGAATGAAGGGATGGAGCCAAAGCAAAAACAATACCCAGCTGTGGATGTGACTGGTGATAGAAGCAAGGTCCTATGTTGTAAAGAGCAATATTGCATAGAAACCTGGAATGTCAGGTCCATGAATCAAGGCAAATTGGAAGTGGTCAAACAAGAGATGGCAAGAGTGAATGTCGACATTCTAGGAATCAGCGAACTGAAATGGACTGGAATGGGTGAATTTAACTCAGATGACCATTATATCTACTATTTCAGGCAGGAACCCCTCAGAAGAAATGGAGTAGCCATCATGGTCAACAAAAGAGTTCGAAATGCAGTACTTGGATGCAATCTCAAAAACGACAGAATGATCTCTGTTCGTTTCCAAGGCAAACCATTCAATATCACATAATCCAAGTCTATGCCCCAACCAGTAACGCTGAAGAAGCTGAAGTTGAATGGTTCTATGAAGACCTACAAGACCTTTTAGAACTAACACCCAAAAAAGATGTCCTTTTCATTATAGGGGACTGGAATGCAAAAGTAGGAAGTCAAGAAACACCTGGAGTAACAGGCAAATTTGGCCTTGGAATACACAATGAAACATGGCAAAGACTAATAGAGTTTTGCCAAGAAAATGCACTGGTCATAACAAACACCCTCTTCCAACAACACAAGAGAAGACTCTATACATGGACATCACCAGATGGTCAACACCGAAATCAGATTGATTATATTCTTTGTAGCCAAAGATGGAGAAGCTCTATACAGTCAGCAAAAACAAGACCAGGAGCTGACTGTGGCTCAGACCATGAACTCCTTATTGCCTGTCCCATTACTTCATGGCAAATAGATGGGGAAAGTGGAAACAATGAAAGATTTTCTTTTCTGGGCTCCAATATCACTGCAGACTGTGACTGCAACCATGAAATTCAAAGATGCCTGCTCCTTGAAAGAAATGCTATGACAAACCTAGATAGCATATTAAAAAAACAGAGACATCACTTTGCTAACAAAGGTCCATTTAGTCAAGGCTATGTTTTTTCAGTAGTCATATATTGATGTGAGAGTTGGACCATAAAGAAGGCTGAGAACAGCAGAATTGATGTTTTCAAATTGTGGTGCTTGAGAAGACTCTTGAGAGCCCCTTGTACTGCAAGGAGATCAAACCAATCAATCCTAAAGGAAATCAGTCCTGAATATTCATTGGAAGGACTGAGGCTGAAGCTGAAGCTCTAATACCTTGGCCACTTGATGCAAAGAGCCAACTCATTGTAAAAGACACTGATGGTGGGAAAGATTGACGGAAAAAGAAGAGAGGACATCAGAGGATGAGATGGTTGGATGGCATCACCAACTCAAAGGACATGAGTCTGAGCAAATTCCAGGAGACAGTGAAGGACAGGGAAGCCTGGCGTGCTGCAGTCTATGGGGTTGCAAAGAGTCATCAGACATGACATATCGACTGAACACCAACAATGGGTTTATTATTATCTATTATTTATTTATTATTATTCGATTTCATATAGGTCTAAATTATATTTTCAGTGCTTAAATTAGGTGATTTCTAATTGTGTTTCGGAGAAAATTGCTGAAAAGTGGCATGTGGAATATTGGCAATAAGGAGAAAGAAGTGTGTCCTGAGTGCCAAGAGTATCACTAGTAACATGTTGGGCACCTCAGTTAGGAGGATTTAATAATCTATTCAGTCAATAGATAAATAGGTTATTAATACTTCATCCAGGGATCTCCAAGAAAGGCTTTCCATTCCCCACATGGGTCTCAGCAACAATATCTCTATATTAGCATCACTTTCCACTTGTTCACACTATTCACTGATGGGAAAATACAAAAATCCATAAGATTGTTCATATCAGTCAGTGGGGAGAAAAAAAGTGGGGAAAAAGCAATTCAGTTGTGTCTGACACTTCACTATCCCATGGAATGTAGCCCTCCACTTCTTCTGTCCATAGAATTTTCCAGAGAAGAATATTGGAATGCGTAGTTAGTTCCTTCTCCAGGGGAATCTTCCTGAACAAGGCATTGAATCCAGGTATCTTGCATTGCAGGCAGATTCTTTAGGGTCTGAGCCACCAGGGAAGCCCAAACCAATCAGTATATAGTATTTGACTACTGGTTATTTTATAATATTACCTATATTTTATAATGCATCAGATTATCTTATATTTATGTTCTTGTTCGAATTTCAAAATTTTCTGATTATTTCACATATATTTTCTTTGTGTATGTCTGTGCTACTTCAAGTGGTAAGGATTTCCAAAATTGTTTTCTTCTTAAATTTATTTATTTTAATTGGAGGCTAATTAAAATATTGTATTGGTTTTGCCATATATCAACATGAATCCGCCACGGGTGTACACGTGTCCCCATCCTAAACCCCACTCCCACCTCCCTCCCCATACCATCCCTCTGGGTCAGCCCAGTGCACCAGCCCCAAGCATCCTGTATCCTGCATAGAACCTGGAGTGGAGATTCATTTCATATATGATATTATACATATTTCAATGCCATTGTCCCAAATCATCCCACACTCTCCCTCGCCCACAGAGTCCAAAAGAGTGTTCTATACATCTGTGTCTCTTTTACTGTCTCGTATACAGTATTGGAAGAAAAGTTATGACCAACCTAGATAGCATATTGAAAAGCAGAGACATTACTTTGCCAACAAATGTCCATCTAGTCAAGGCTATGGTTTTTCCAGTGGTCATGTATGGATGTGAGAGTTGGACTGTGAAGACAGCTGAGTGCAGAAGAATTGATGCTTTTGAACTGTGGTGTTGGAGAAGACTCTTGAGAGTCCCTTGGACTGCAAGGAGATCCAATCAGTCCATTCTGAAGGAGATCAGCCCTGGGATTTCTTTGGAAGGAATGATGCTAAAGCTGAAACTCCAATACTTTGGCCACCTCATGGGAAGAGTTGACTCATTGGAAAAGACTCTGATGGTGGGAGGGATTGGGGGCAGGAGGAGAAAGGGACGACAGAGGATGAGATGGCTGGATGGCATCACCGACTTGATGGACGTGAGTCTGAGTGAACTCCGGGAGTTGGTGATGGACAGGGAGGCCTGGCGTGCTACAATTCATGGGGTTGCAAAGAGTTGGACACTACTGAGTGACTGAACTGAACTGAACTGATACAGGGTTATCGCTACCATCTTTCTAAATTCCATATATATGCATTAGTATACTGTATTGGTGTTTTTCTTTCTGGCTTACTTCATTCTGTATGTCCAGTAGTGGGATTTCTGGGTCATAAGGCAGTTTTATTTCCAGTTTTTTAAGGAATCTCCACACTGTTCTCCACAGTGGCTGTACTAGTTTGCACTCCCACCAGCAGTGTAAGAGGGTTCTCTTTGCTCCACACCCTCTCCAGCATTTATTGCTTGTAGACTTTTGGATTGCAGCCATTCTGACTGGCGTGAAATGGTACATCCTTGTGGTTTTGATTTGCATTTCTCTGATAATGAGTGATGTTGAGCATCTTTTCATGTGTTTGTTAGCCATCTGTATGTCTTCTTTGGAGAAATGTCTGTTTAGTTCTTTGCCCCATTTTTTGATTGGGTCGTTTATTTTTCTGGAATTGAGCTGCAGGAGTTGCTTGTATATTTTTGAGATTAGTTCTTTGTCAGTTGCTTCATTTGCTGTTATTTTCTTCCATTCTGAAGACTGTCTTTTCACCTTGCTTATAGTTTCCTTTGTTGTGCAGAAGCTTTTAATTTTAACTAGGTCCCATTTGTTTATTTTTGTTTTTATTTCCAATATTCTGGGAGGTGGGTCATAGAGGATCCTGCTATGATTTATGTCAGATAGTGTTTTGCCTATGTTCTCCTCTAGGAGTTTTATAGTTTCTGGTCTTACATTTAGATCTTTAATCCATTTTGAGTTTATTTTTGTATATGGTGTTAGAAAGTGTTCTAGTTTCATTCTTTTACAAGTGGTTGACCAGTTTTCCCAGCACCACTTGTTGAAGAGATTGTCTTTTCTCCACTCTATATTCTTGCCTCCTTTGTTAAAGATAAGGTGTCCATAGGTGCATGGATTTATCTCTGGGCTTTCTATTTTGTTCCATTGATCTATATTTCTATCTTTGTGCCAGTACCAAACTGTCTTGATGACTGTGGTTTTGTAGTAGAGTCTGAAGTCAGGCAGGTTGATTCCTCCAGTTCCATTCTTCTTTCTCAAGATTTCTTTGGCTATTCGAGGCTTTTTGTATTTCCATACAAATTGTGAAATTATTTGTTCTAGTTTTCTGGAAAATACTGTTGGTACCTTGATAGGGATTGCGTTGAATCTATAGATTGGTTTGGGTAGTGTACTCACTTTCACTATATTTATTCTTCCAATCCATGAACATGGTATATTTCTCCATCTATTAGTGTCCTCTTTGATCTGTTTCACCAGTATTTTATAGTTTTCTATATATAGGTCTTTAGTTTTTTTAGGTAGATATATTCCTAAGTATTTTATTCTTTTCATTGCAATGGTGAATGAAATTGTTTCCTTAATATCTCTTTCTATTTTCTCATTATTACTGTATAGGAATGCAAGGGATTTCTGTGTGTTGACTTTATATCCTGCAACTTTACTATATTCATTGATTAGCTCTAGTAATTTTATGGTGGAGTCTTTAGGGTTTTCTATTTAGAGGATCATGTCATCTGTAAACAGTGAGAATTTTACTTCTTTTCCAATTTGGATTCCTTTTATTTCTTTTTCTGCTCTGATTGCTGTGGCCAAAACTTCCAAAACTATGTTGAATAGTAATGGTGAAAGTGGGCACCCTTGTCTTGTTCCTGAATTTAGGGGAAATGCTTTCAATTTTCCACCATTTAGGATAATGTTTGCTATGGGTTTGTCATATATAGCTTTTATTATGTTGAGGTATGTTCCTTCTATTCCTGCTTTCTGGAGAGTTTTTATCATAAATGGATGTTTGATTTTTGTCAAAGGCTTTCTCTGCATCTATTGAGATAATCATATGGCTTTTATTTTTCAATTTGTTAATGTGGTGTATTACACTGACTGATTTGCGGATATTGAAGAATCCTTACTTGCTCGTAGTGTATGATCTTTTTAATGTGTTGTTGGATTCTGACTGCTAGAATTTTGTTAAGGATTTTTGCATCTATGTTCATCAGTGATACTGGCCTGTAGTTTTCTTTTTTGTGTGGCATCTTTGTCAGCTTTTGCTATTAGGGTGATGGTGGTCTCATAGAATGAGTTTGGAAGTTTATCTCCCTCTACAATTTTCTGGAAGACTTTGAGCAGGATAGGTGTTAGCTCTTCTCTAAATTTTTGGTAGAATTAAGCTGTGAAGACATCTGGACCTGGGCTTTTGTTTGCTGGAAGATTTCTGATTACAGTTTGTTTTCCGTGCTTGTGATGGGTCTGTTAAGATTTTCTATTTCTTCCTGGTTCTGTTTTGGAAAGTTGTACTTTTCTAAGTATTTGTCCATTTCTTCCACGCTGTCCATTTTATTGCCATATCATTGCTGATAGTAGTCTCTTATGATCCTTTGTATTTCTGTGTTGACTGTTGTGATCTCTCCATTTTCGTTTCTAATTTTATTGATTTGATTTTTCTCCCTTTGTTTCTTGATAAGTCTGGCTAATGGTTTGTCAATTTTATTTATCCTTTCAAAGAACCAGCTTTTGGCTTTGTTGATTTTTGCTATGGTCTCTTTTGTTTCTTTTGCATTTATTTCTGCCCTAATTTTTAAGATTTCTTTCCTTCTACTAACTCTGGGGTTCTTCATTTCTTCCTTTTCTAGTTGCTTTAGGTGTAGAGTTAGGTTATTTATTTGACTTTTTTCTTGTTTCTTGAGGTATGCCTGTATTGCTATGAACCTTCCCCTTAGCACTGCTTTTACAGTGTCCCACAGGTTTGGGGTTGTTGTGTTTTCATTTTCATTCGTTTCTTGCATATTTTGATTTCTTTTTTGATTTCTTCTGTGATTTGTTGGTTATTCAGCAGCGTGTTGTTCAGCCTCCATATGTTGGAATTTTTAATAGTTTTTTTTTTCCTGTAATTGAGATCTAATCTTACTGCATTGTGGTCAGAAAAGATGCTTGGAATGATTTCAATTTTTTTGAATTTACCGAGACTAGATTTATGGCCCAAGATGTGATCTATCCTGGAAAATGTTCCGTGTGTGCCTGAGAAAAAGGTGAAGTTCATTGTTTTGGGGTGATATGTCCTATAGATATCAATTAGGTCTAACTGGTCTATTGTATCATTTAAAGTTTGTGTTTCCTTGTTAACTTTCTGTTTAGTTGATCTATCCATAGGTGTGAGTGGGGTATTAAAGTCTCCCACTATTATTGTGTTATTGTTAATTTCCCCTTTCATACTTGTTGGCATTTGTCTTACATATTGTGGTGATCCTATGTTGGGTGCATATATATTTATAATTGTTATATCTCTTGCATTGATCCTTTGATCATTATGTAGTGTCCTTTTTTGTCTCTTTTCACAGCCTTTGTTTTCAAGTCTATTTTATCTGATATGAATATTGCTACTCCTGCTTTCTTTTGGTCTCTATTTGCATGGAATATCTTTTTCCAGCCCTTCACTTTCAGTCTGTTTGTGTCCCCTGTTTTGAGGTGGATCTCTTATAGACAACATATATAGGGGTCCTGTTTTTTTATCCATTCAGCCAGTCTTTGTCTTTTGGTTGGGGCATTCAACCCATTTACATTTAAGGTAACTATTGATAAGTATGATTTCATTGCCATTTACTTTATTTTTGGGGGTTTGAGTTTATACACCCTTTTTGTGTTTCCTGTCTAGAGAAGATCCTTTAGCATTTGTTGGAGAGCTGGTTTGGTGGTGCTGAATTCTCCTAGCTTTTGCTTATCTGTAAAGCTTTTGATTTCTCCTTCATATTTGATTGAGATCCCTGCTGTGTACAGTAATCTGGGCTGCAGGTTATTTTCTTTCATCACTTTAAGTATGTCATGCCATTCCCTCCTGGCCTGAAGAGTTTCTATTGAAAGATCAGCTGTTATCCTTATGGGAATCCCTTTGTGTGTTATTTGTTTTTTCCTTGCTGCTTTTAATATTTGTTCTTTGTGTTTGATCTTTGTTAATTTGATTAATATGTGTCTTGGGGTATTTCACCTTGGGTTTATCCTGTTTGGGACTCTCTGGGTTTCTTGGACTTGGGTGATTATTTCCTTCCCCATTTTAGGGATGTTTTCAACTATTATCTCCTCAAGTATTTGCTCATGGTCTTTCTTTTCATCTTCTTCTGGGACTCCTATGATTCAACTGTTGGGGTGTTTAACATTGTCCTGGAGGTCTCTGAGATTGTCCTCATTTCTTTCATTCATTTTTCTTTTTTCCTGTCTGATATACTTATCTCTACCATTCTATCTTCTACTTTCTATCTTCTACTTCACTAATCCTGTGTTCTGCCTCCATTATTCTACTATTTGTTCCCTCCAGAGTGTTTTTGATCTCATTTATTGCATGATTCATTATATGTTGACTCTTTTTTATTTCTTATAGGTCCTTGTTAAACCTTTCTTGCATCTTCTCAATCCTTGTCTCCAGGCTGTTTATCTGTGATTCCATTTTGATTTCAAGATTTTGGATCATATTCACTATCATTATTTGGAATTCTTTATCAGGTAGATTCCATATCTCTTCCTTTTTTGTTTGGTTTGGTGGGCATTTATCCTATTCCTTTACCTGCTGGGTATTCCTCTGTCTCTTCATCTTATTTATATTGCTGTGTTTGGGGTGGCCTTTCTGTATTCTGGCAGTTTGTGGAGTCTTCTTTATTGTGGAGTTTCCTCCCTGTGGGTGGGGCTGTACGGGTGGCTTGCCAAGGTTCCTGGTTAGGGAAGCTTGTGTCAGTGTTCTGGTGGGTGGAGCTGGATTTCTTCTCTCTGGAGTGCAATGAAGTGTCCAGTAAGGAGTTATGAGATGTCAATGGGTTTGGAGTGACTTTGGGCAGCCTGTACATTGAAGCTCAGGGCTGTGTTCCTGTGTCGCTGGAGAATTTGTGTGGTATGTCTTGCTCTGGAACTTGTTGGCCCTTGTGTGGTGCTTGGTTTCAGTGTAGGTATGGAGGCGTTTGATGAGCTCCTGTCAATTAATGTTCCCTGGAGTCAGGAGTTCTCTGGTGTTCTCAGGATTTGGACTTAAGCCTCCTGCTTCTGGTTTTCAGTCTTATTTTTACAGTAGTCTCAAGATTTCTCCTTCTATACAGCACCATTGATAAAACATCTAGGTTAAAGATGAAAAGTTTCTCCACAGTGAAGGACACCCAAGAAGGTTCACAGAGTTACATGAAGAAGAGAAGAGGGAGGAGGGAGTTAGAGGTGACCCAAATGAGATGAGATGGAATCAAAAGAGGAGAGAGCAAGCTAGCCAGTAATCACTTCTTTATGTGTGCTCCACAGTCTGGACTGCTCAGAGATGTTCATGGAGTTATATAGAGAAGCGAAGAGGGAGGAAGGAGACAGAGGTGGCCAGGAGGGTAAAGGGGGGGATCAAAAGGAGAGAGACAGATCCAGCCAGTAATCTGTTCCCTAAGTGTTCTCCACCATCTGGAACACACAGAGATTCACAGAGTTGGGTAGAGAAGAGAAGGGGGAGGGAGGAGACAGAGGCGACCTGGTGGAGAAAAAGGAGAGTTCAAAGGGGGAGAGAGCAGTCAAGCCAGTAATCTCACTCCCAAGTAAAAATGGGTGCTGAAGATTGGGTTCTTAAAGGTACAAAATTGATAACAAATACAAAAAAACAAAGATTAAAAATCTAGAGTAGAGGTTCGATTTCCATAAATATAATATTAAAGAAAAGAAAGGGGGGAAAAGTCACAAAAATTATAAAATATATATATACACACACACATATATATGAAGGTTGCTTTAAAAATAGGGGTCTCTTTTTTTTTTTTTTTTTTTTGCAAAGTAATAGTAGATTATAAAAATGAAAATTAAAGGAGTAATAGAGGACTTAAAAATTTTTTTTAATTTTGAAAAAATGAGAGAATGGTAGTAAAAATAGTAAAAATATATCTAGGACTTTCTCTGGTGTTGTTGTGGGCAGTGTGGGGTCAGTCCATTTTTGGATAGTTCCTTGGTCCGGGTAATATTTCTGAAGATCTATAGGCCCCTTTCTATGTAGTTGGTACTAACTACAGGGTTTTAATCTATTGCACCTGTCACTTCCAAGGCAGTTCCCTCTGTTTTAGCTATTTCTGTTTGCTGGTCTCTTCAGTGTCCGATTTCCACCCTGACACAAGCGGGCGGTGGTGGACACTTTTTTAGGCTCACTTGTTCAGTAGCGCTGTGGGGTTGGAGGGACGCTGCAAGCAGATAACACTGGCGTGTGCTTGCAGTATCTCAGACACTGGGCCTGTCCCCGCTCATGGTGCGTGTGCCCTCCCTGTCCACACTGCTCAGGCTCTAGGTTGCTCGGCCAGGAACTGTCCGAGGCCGGCCCTGAGCTGCATGCACCTCCCAGGTCCAAGCTGCTCAGGTTCAGGCACTCTGGTAGTCCTCAAAGGCGCAGACTCGGTTGGGCCTGCGTTTTGTGCCCTTCCCAGGTCTGAGCAGCTCAGGTGATGAGGTGTTTGGTGAGCGCAGTCGCTGTGACTTATCGCTTCCCCCACCCCTGCCACTTGGTTTTCTGGGTGTACACCGGCGCACCTTCTCAGGCAGATGTTGACCATCCAGAAACCCAAGAAGTCTTGGTTAGCAAAGAAGCCTGCTTGCACTTTGGTAGATAATGCCTGTCTGGTGCTGTGATTGCCCCCTTCTGTCTCTGGCTGCCTGTCACTGGAGGGGGATGATCTGCCACCTGATAGCTCTGTTCAGTCCTTTGATCTGTGAGCGGGCCTGGCAGTCTCTTAGGTTAGGGCTTTTGGCATAGCTCTAGTCAGACCTTTGTTCTGTGCGTGGGCCTGGCAGTGTCTTAGGTTAGGGCTTTTCACGTGGTAGCTATCCCACAGTCTGGTTTGCTCGCCCAAGTTAGTTAGCTCAGATTGCCCTCAGGGCATTCAGGCCCCGTCCTTACTCTGAGCAATGCAGCCTGTGCCTCCCTGCCCAGCCCCCACTTGCTAGTGGCAGATACAGGTATCTGCACTGCTTCTCTGCTGTGAGTTACCGTTGGGCACATAATTTGTGGGTTTTAATTATTTATTTATTTTTCCTCCCAGTTATGTTGCCCTCTGTGGTTCCAAGGCTCGCCACAGACTCGGCAGTGAGAGTGTTTCCTGTGTTCGGAAACTTCTCTCTTTTTAAAACTCCCTTCCCGGGATGCACCTCCATCCCTACCTCTTTTGTCTCTTTTTTTGTCTTTTATATTTTTTCCCTACCACCTTTCGAAGAAAATGGGCTGCTTTTCTGGGTTCCTGATGTCCTCTGCCAGCATTCAGAAGTTGTTTTGTGGAATTTACTCAGAGTTTAAATATTCTTTTGATAAATTTATGGGGGAGAAAGTGGTCTCCCTGTCCTATTCCTCCACCATCTTAGGACCGCCTACCCTCTTTTCTTTTCTAAATAATATTTTTCCTTTCAAATTTTTTATTTAGGTGCAATAATCTGAGAAAATAACCTCCCCTACTTCCAAAGTCAGTGCTTGAGCCAAACACTTGCATTTTCCACTCTGGTTCACTACTTGTCTGGTTTCATCCATTTTTTCAGAACTGAAGTGAAATAAATGTTCCCTTTTTAGAGAAACTTCCCATAAATTTTAGAAATAGTTCAGGTTTTTCTGTAATATACATACATAGGTGGACATCACCAGATGGTCAACAGCAAAATCAGATTGATTATATTCTTTGCAGCCAAAGATGGAGAAGCTCTATACAGTCAGCAAAAACAAGACTGGGAGCTGACTGTGGCTTAGAAAATGAACTCCTTATTGACAAATTCAGACTTAAATTGAAGAAAGTGGGGAAAACCAGTAGACCATTCAGGTATGACCTAAATCAAATCCCTTATGATTATACAGTAGAAGTGAGAAATAGATTTAAGGGACGAGATCTGATAGATTGAGTACCTGATGAACTATGGACTGAGGTTCATGACATTGTACAAGAGACAGGGATCAAGACCATCCCCATGGAAAAGAAATGAAAAAAAGCAAAATAGCTGTCTGAGGTGGCCTTATAAATAGCTGTGAAAAGAAGAGAAGCAAAAAGCAAAGGAGAAAAGGAAAGATATAAGCATCTGAATGCAGAGTTCCAAAGAATAGCAAGAAGATATAAGAAAGCCATCTTCAGCGATCAATGCAAAGAAATAGAGGAAAACAACAGAATGGGAAAGACTAGAGATCTCTTCAAGAAAATTAGAGATACCAAGGGAACATTTCATGCAAAGATGGGCTCGATAAAGGACAGAAATGGTATGGACCTAACAGAAGCAGATGATATTAAAAACAGGTGGCAAGAATACACAGTAGAAAAAAGAGCTTCACAACCAAGATAATCACGATGGTGTGATTACTCACCTACAGCCAGATCCTGGAATGTAAAGTCAAGTGGGCCTTAAAAAGCATCACTACGAACAAAGCTAGTGGGGGTGATGGAATTTCAGTTGAGCTATTTCAAATCCTGAAGGATGATGCTGTGAAAGTGCTGCACTCAATATGCCAGCACATATGGAAAACTCAGCAATGGCCACAGGACTGGAAAAGGTCAGTTTTCATTCCAATCCCAAAGAAAGGCAATGCCAAAGAATGCTCAAACTACCACACAATTGCACTCATCTCACATGCTAGTAAAGAAATGCTCAAAATTCTCCAAGCCAGGCTTCAGCAATACATGAACCATGAACTTCCAGATGTTCAAGCCGGTTTTAGAAAAGGCAGAGGAATCAGAAATCAAATTGCCAACATCCACTGGATCATGTAAAAAGCAAGAGAGTTCCAGAAAAACATCTATTTCTGCTTTATTGACTATGCCAAAGCCTTTGACTGTGTGGATCACAATAAACTGTGGTAAATTCTGAAAGAGATGGGCATACCAGATCACCTGACCTGCCTCTTGAGAAACCTGTATGCAGGTCAGGATGCAACAGTTAGAACTGGACATAGAACAACTGGTTCAAGATAGGAAAAGGAGCATGTCAAGGCTGTATATTGTCACCCTGCTTATTTAACTTATATGCAGAGTGCATCATGAGAAACGCTGGGCTGGAAGAAGCACAAGCTGGAATCAAGATTGCGGGGAGATATCAATAACCTCAGATATGCAGATGACACCACCCTTATGGCAGAAAGTGAAGAGGAATTAAAAAGCCTCTTGATGAAATTGAAAGAGGAGAGTGAAAAAGTTGGCTTAAAGCTCAACATTCAGAAAATGAAGATCATGGCATCTGGTCCCATCACTTCATGGGAAATAGAAGGGGAAACAGTGGAAACAGTGTCAGACTTTATTTTTCTGGGCCCCAAAATCACTGCAGATGGTGACTGCAGCCATGACATTCAAAGACGTTTACTCCTTGGAAGGAAAATTATGACCAACCTAGATAGTATATTGAAAAGCAGAGATATTACTTTGTCAACAAAGGTACATCTAGTCAAGACTATAGTTCTTCCAGTGGTCATGTATGGATGTGAGAGCTGGACTGTGAAGAAAGCTGAGCGCTGAAGAATTGATGCTTTTGAAATGTGGTGTTGGAGAAGACAGAGTCCCTTGGACTGCAAGGAGATCCAACCAGTCCATTCTAAAGGAGATCAGTCCTGGGTGTTCTTTGGAAGGACTGATGCTGAAACTGAAACTCCAATACTTTGGCCACCTCATGCGAAGAGTTGACTCATTGGAAAAGACCCTGATGCTGGGAGGGATTGGGGGCAGGAGGAGAAGGGGACGACAGAGGATGAGATGGTTGGATGGCATGACCGACTCAATGGACATGGGTTTGGGTGGACTCCGGGAGTTGGTGATGGACCAGGAAGCCTGGTGTGCTCTGATTCATGGAGTCGCAAAAAGTCGGACATGACTGAGCGACTGAACTGAATGAAGTGTCAATATGTCAGAATCATGTCAAATCTTACTGTTCTTAGTAAATCAGTTTAGCTCAGTCTCTCAGTCGTGTCCGACTCTTTGCGACCCCATGAACCACAGCACGCCAGGCCTCCCTGTCCGTAACCAACTCCCAGAGTCCACCCAAACCCATGTCCATTGAGTCGATGATGCCGTCCAATCATCTCAGCCTCTGTTGTCTCCTTCTCCTCCTGCCCTCAATCTTTCCCAGCATCAGGGTCTTTCTAAATGAGTCAGCTCTTCGCAGCAGGTGGCCAAAGTATTAGATTTTCAGCTTCAGCATCAGTCTTTCTAATGAATATTCAGGGATGATTTCCTTTAGGATGGACTGGTAGGATCTCCTTGCAGTCCAGGGAACTCTCAAGAGTCTTCTCCAACACCACAATTCAAAAGCATCAATTCTTCGGCACTCAGCTTTCTTATCTTAGTAAATGCCCAGTTATATAATTGTCTGTGAGCACGTAATGCCTTCATTTTTGGACTTTAAGCTCCATGAGGGCAGATCGCACACTGGTCTTGAACACTGCTGAATTCCTTTGTCTACCAGGGCACCTGACACTCAAATAGTAGCTCAAAGAAGAATGAACAAACCAACATCTCCCTGCACACAATTCCTGGTGAACCTAAAACATGTATCTTCATGACACTTGGAATAAAATCAGGAATATTTATGACCACAGGTAGAAGCAAAGGTGGCAGAAAAGTCTGCTGTTTGAGTCTTGCCTCAGTTCACAAACATTTCATATTAATTCCCCCAATCTTTTCAAGCTAATTGCCAAATCTGCAGCTGTGTAGAGAGGATCTGTGTTTTGTACATATGACACCCTCTGATGGACCAACTGCCAGATTTTACTCAAATACTTTTAGAACATAGACCCAAGAGGTGGCAATATTCTCAGTGCTCAGTCCCTGCAACCACTATTGTGTGTGTGCTTAATCACTCAGTCATGTCCAATTCTTTGATACCCCATGGAATGCAGCCTGCCAAGCTCCTCAGTCCATGGGATTATCCAGGCAAGAATACTGGAGTGGGTTGCCATGCCCTCTTCCAGGGGATCTTCCCAACCCAGGGGTTGAATCCAGGTCGCCCACATTGCAGGTGGATTCTTTACCATTTGAGCCACCAGGGAAGGCTAAGAATACTGAAGTGGGTAGCCTATCCATTCTCTAGGGGATCTTCCTAGCCTAGAAATCAAACCAGGGTTTCCTGCATTGTAGGTGCAAAAGTAATAGAGTTTTTGGACCCTGGATTTTAAAATTATTATAAGAGGTACAAACACATCTTTATTAATCAAAATAGGAAACATTACAATCAAACCATTTTTGCCAATGAGAAATAAGTTTGTTTATTCCTATAGCAAAAAAAAAAAAAGTCCATGCTTAGGGATCTGATGAACTGTTGACAAGCAATTCTGCATATTACTGGTCATGGAAACATTTTCCATACAAAAAGTTGTCAAGATGCTTGAAGAAGTGGTAGTTGGTTGGCGAGAGGTCAGGTGAATATGACAGATAAAACAAAACTCCGTGGTCCAATTCATTCCATTTTTGAAGCATTGGTTGTGTGATATGCAGTCAAGCATTTTCGCAGAGAAGAGTTGGGCCCCTTCTGTTGACCAATACTGGCTGCAGGTGTTGCAGTTTTCAGTGCATCTCATCAATTTGCTGAGCATACTTCTCAAATGTAATGATTTCACTGGGATTCAGAAAGCTGTAGTGAATCCGACTGGCAGCAGACTGCCAAACAGTGACCATGATCCTATTTTTTTAGTGCAAGTTTGGCTTTGGGAAGTGCTTTGGAGCTTCTTCTCAGTCCAACTACTGAACTGATTATCACCAGTTGTCATATAAAATCCACTTTTCATCACACCACATCACAATACAATCAAAGAAGAGTTTGTTTTGTTTCATAAAATAAGAAGCTATTTCAAAAGGATGATTTTTCTTTTTTAATTTGAGATCAGCTCATGAGGTATCCACTTATAGAGCTTTTTCACCTTTCCAGTTTGCTTCAAATGCAAAACAACAGTAGAATGATTGATGTTGAGTTCTTAGGCAACTTCTTGTGTGGTTGTAAGAGGATCAGCTTCAATGATGCTATTATTTATTTGTCAATTTCTGATGTCTGGCCCCTTGCACTTCTCATTTTCAAGGTTCTTGTCTCTTTTGCAAAACTTCTTGAACCACCACTGGATTGTATGTTCATTAGCATTTCCTGGTCGAATGTGTTGTTGATGTTGCTAGTTGTCTCCACTGCTTTAAGACCCATTTTGAACTTAAATAAGAAAATTGCTCAAATTTGCTTTTTGTCTAACACCATTTCCATAGTGTAAAATACATTTAAAATAAACAGTAAGTAACAATTAATCAGCAAATAACATAAAGCAAGACATGTGCATTAAAATGATGTATAATATAACCACATTTTTAAAGAATGTATTCCAATATCAAATGGCAAAATTCAACAGTGCAAAATTGTAATTACTGCTTCTAGAAACTGTCAATAAGTGGAGGTAAGTGATGGGTGCATGCACGTGTGCCAACTCACTTCAGTCATTAAGTTGCTTCAGTCATAACTGACTCTTTGTGACCCCATGGACAGTAGCCCACCAGGCTCCTCTATCCATGGAATTCTCCAAGCAAGAATATTGGAGTGGGTTGTCATTTTCCTCCTCCAGGGGATCTTCCCAAACCAGGAATTGAACCAGTGTCTCCTACAGCTCCTGCATTGCAGGCAGATTCTTTACTGCTGAGCCACTGATGAAGCCCAAAATGGATAGGACATTTCTTTAATTCTCCTTTTCACCATTTCAGTTAAAGAGATTACCAACAATCATACTTTTTTAGGTCTTATTGCACATATTAATAACTTTTCATTCCTTCTGATTACTCAATTATACTGAGGCAGTTATCAACTGAGTCTAATTGTTTGCCAAACATTGAGAAATGATCAAGAAAAAAGCCAGAGATAAGGATGGCAAGACAGCAAATCCTTTGAGCCATTTTATTAGACTCTAAAGAGCCATTTTTATGACAATATTCCCTTACTTTAGTGGAAACAGACTAAGACCAAATTCTCTCTTGATTTCTCAGTTAAGAAACTACTGCATTGTATACCCACAAAGTAGAATTCTTATATGCCCTCTTTGATAAAAACATGATACAAAAGGCTTGAAGACCCAAATGACTGTCATGCAGTCTTTCCATCCTAGGTAAACTTGAAACTTTGACATTTAACTTTGTTTCTAAACAAATTAAACAACCCAAGACCAGTTTGTTTATTCCAAGTGTCATTGTTATTTGTTTTGAACATATGTTTTGGAAAATATGCTTTGAGCACAATATGTACATTTAGCAATTATTAAACAACAAATAATTGTAATTGTCATTGTCTTTATACTGAATTTTATTTGAAAATGTGAGACTTGGTTGTGAATTTGAAATGTTTGGTAATCTTTTGTTTCCCTTCACCATAGTGCTTGTGCTATCAAAATCAACACGTGGCAGAACTGTAAGGACTAATGCCAAACATGTGGTATCCACAACAAGTCAGCATAATCTTTGGAATTCTAATTGCAAAGAAGTGCCAAATGAAAATGCTTAATAGCATACATATGGCCAGTTGAGGATTTCCTAATAGGCTGACTTCTCTAAGGCCTGTAAATATCTTTGTCATGTAGAACAGACAAATTTTAATGCTGCAAGAAAAACCATGATTAAATACGGTCTTTTAACAGTTTTATGTATTTTTTGAGATGTAAAAGTAAAATGTAATTTTCACATCTTTATTAAACCTTTAAAGTGCCTTTTCAAAAATGTATGCACTGTAGAAGTGCCTGCTAATTACCCTATCCATTTTAGCCCAAGGTTAATATAATTACAATTCTCCTTGAACTAAATATATAATCATTCCATGACAACAACTACCACAGAAGCATAAATCTAGTGTCTAGCTAATGCTGCATTTATATTAAACACAGTCATGGAATCAAGACTTTTGAGTACATGGGACTATGTCACCTTCTGCTCTAGTTCTGCACCTGATACTAGTTCATACAGTACTTGCAGAATCCTTGGATTGAGGTTAACATATTAACCATCTGATAGGCAAAATTACTCTATATTTAGTCTTTCCTACACAAAAGATATCTTCTTTCTGTAAAAGCATAATTTTTAGAGCAGTTTTAGGTTCACGGCAAAGTTCAGAGGAAGATACAGAGATTTCCCATAAACCTTCTGCTCCATTACAACATTGCCCACTAGACTGGAACATTTGTCTCAATTGACAAACCTAAATTAATACATCATAATACAGTCAGCAAAAACAAGACCAGGAGCTGACTGTGGCTTAGATCATGTACTCCCTATTGCCAAATTCAGACTTAAATTGAAGAAAGTAGGGAAAACCACTAAACTATTCAGGTATAACCTAAATCAAATCCCTTGTGACTATACAGTGGAATTGAGAAATAGATTTCAGGGACTAGGTCTGATAGATAGACTGCCTGATGAACAATGGACGGAGGTTCGTGACATTGTACAGGAGACAGGGATCAAGACCATCCCCATGGAAAAGAAATGCAAAAAAGCAAAATGGCTGTCTGGGGAGGCCTTACAAATAGCTGTGAAAAGAAGAGAAGCGAAAAGCAAAGGAGAAAATGAAAGATATAAGCATCTGAATGCAGAGTTCCAAAGAGAGTTCCAGAGTTCCAAGGAGAGATAAGAAAGCCTTCCTTAGCAATCAATGCAAAGAAATAGAGGAAAACAACAGAATGGGAAAGACTAGAGATCTCTTCAAGAAAATTAGAGATACCAAGGGAACATTTCATGCAAAGAAGGGCTCAATAAAGGACAGAAATGGTATGGACCTAACAGAAGCAGAAGATATTAAGAACAGGTGGCAAGAATACACAGTAGAAAAAAAGAGCTTCACAACCAAGATAATCATGATGGTGTGATCACTCACCTAGAGCTAGACATCCTGGAATGTGAAGTCAAGTGGGCCTTAAAAAGCATCACTATGAACAAAGCTAGTGGAGGTGATGGAATTCCAGTGGAACTATTTCAAATCCTTAAAGATGATGCTGTGAAAGTGCTGCACTCAATATGCCAGCACATATGGAAAACTCAGCAGTGGCCACAGGACTGGAAAAGGTCAGTTTTCATTCCAAGCCCAAAGAAAGGCAATGCCAAAGAATGCTCAAACTACCGCACAATTGCACTCATCTCACACGCTAGTAAAGAAATGCTCAAAATTCTCCAAACCAGGCTTCAGCAGCACATTAACTGTGAACTTCCAGATGTTCAAGCTGGTTTTAGGAAAGGCAGAGGAACAAGAGATCAAATTGCCAACATCCGCTGGATCATGGGGAAAGCAAGAGAGTTCCAGAAAAACATCTATTTCTGCTTTATTGACTGTGCCAAAGCCTTTGACTGTGTGGATCACAATAAACTGTGGAAAATTCTGAAAGAGATGGGAATACCAGACCACCTGACCTGCCTCTTGAGAAATTTGTATGCAGGTCAGGAAGCAAGAGTTAGAACTGGACATGGAACAACAGACTGGTTCCAAATAGGAAAAGGAGTATGTCAAGGCTGTATATTGTCACCCTGCTTATTTAACTTATATGCAGAGTGCATCATGAGAAATGCTGGGCTGGAGGCAGCACAAGCTGGAATCAAGATTGCCAGGAGAAATATCAATCACCTCAGATACGAAGATGACACCACCCTTATGGCGGAAAGTAAAGAACTAAAGAGCCTCTTGATGAAAGTGAAAGAGGAGAGTGGAAAAATTGACTTAAAGCTCAACATTCAGAAAACTAAGATCATGGCATCCAGTCCCATCACTTCATGGGAAATAGATGGGGAAACAGTTGAAACAGTGGCTGACTTTATTTTTCTGGGCTCCAAAATCACTCCAGATGGTAATTGTAGCCATGAAATCAAAAGATGCTTACTCCTTGGAAGAAAAGTTATGACCAACCTAGACAGCATAGTAAAAAGCAGAGATATTACTTTGTCAACAAAGGTCCATCTAGTCAAGGCTATGGTTTTTCCAGTGGTCATGTATGGATGTGAGAGTTGGACTATAAAGATAGCTGAGCGTTGAAGAGTTGATGTTTTTGAACTGTGGTGCTGGAGAAGACTCTTGAGAGTCCCTTGAACTGCAAGAAGATCCAACCAGTCCATTCTAAAGAAGATCAGTCCTACGTGTTCATTGGTAGGACTGATTTTGAAGCTGAAACTCCAATACTTTGGCCACCTGATGTAAAGAGCTGACTCATTTGAAAAGACCCTGATACTGGGAAAGATTGAGGACAGGAGGAAAAGCGGACAACATAGGGTGAGATGGTTGGATGGCATGACCGACTCAATGGATGTGGCTTTGGGTGGATTCCGGGAGTTGGTGATGGACAGGGAGGCCTGGCATGCTGCAGTTCATGTGGTCGCAAAGAGTCAGACATGACTGAGCAACTGAACTGAACTGAACTGAACTCAGTCTCTTCAGTCATGTCAGACTCTGCCACCCTATAGCCCTGTAGCCCGCCAGGCTCCTCTCTCTATGGGATTCCCCAGGCAGGAATAATGGAGTGGATTTCCATGCCCTGCTCCAGGGAATCTTCCAAACCTAGGGATGAAACTTGTATCTCCTGAACTGCAGGTGGCTTCTTTACCCACTGAGTCACCTGAAAATATGTTTAGTTCTGTATAAATTTCCAGAATGTCTTTCAAAGTGGCTGAGCCATTATGCATTCCCATCAACAATGAATATGAGCTCCTTGTTCTCCACAGTCTTGACACAGCATTTAGTGTTATCAGTGTTTCAAATTTTGGCCATTCGAGTAGTAGTATAATGGTGTGTTGTTTTAATTTGCATTTCTCTGAGGATGTATGATCAGGTCATCTATTTGTATGACAAATAGATTCAAAGGACTAGATCTGATAGACAGAGTGCCTGAAGAACTATGGACGAAGGTTCATGACATTGTACAAGAGGCAGTGATCAAGAACACCTCCAAGAAAAAGAAATGCAAAAAGGCAAAATGGTTGTCCGAGGTGGACTTACAAATAGCTAAGAAAAGAAGAGAAGTGAAAAGGAAAGGAGAAAAGGAAAGACATAGCATCTGAATGCAGAGTTCCAAGGAATAGCAAGGAGAGATAAGAAAGCCTTCCTCAGTGATAAAGTCAACAAAATAGAGGAAAAAAATAGAATGGGAAAGACTAGAGATCTCTTCAAGAAAATTAATGATACCAAGGGAAACTTTCATGCAAAGACGGGATCAATAAAGGGCAGACATGGTATGGACCTAACAAAAGCTGAAAATATTAAGAAGAGGTGACAAGAATACACAGAAGAACTATACAAAAAACCCTTCATGACCCAGATAACCACGATGGTGTGATAACTCACCTAGAGCTAGATATTCTGGAATCCGAAGTCAAATAGGCCTTAGGAAGCATCACTATGAACAAAGCTGGTGGAGATCATGGAATTCTAGTTGAACTATTTCAAATCCTAAAAGATTTATTATTACTAGCACATTAAGTATAATTTATCATTGTTTCCATTTTAAATCACATGTAGCAGGTTTGCATAGTTCAAATCCTCTTATTTGGGGGGAAACCTCTTATTTTAAGCAATAGTTCTTTATTTTCTGAGTTTTTTATTTATAAATTTGTTTTCTAAATTTATAAACATTTCTTCTCTGTCAATTGTAATTAAAAGAATTATCTCAGAAAATCTGTCTGAATTATGACCCTTAATAGTGAGTGGTGTGTGAATATTTTAGACCCAGGTCATAAACAGCAGTTCGAATATACTCTGTGAAATAAGAAAGACTAATCTTTGCACCTATTTTTGCAGTTTTTAAAAATAAGTGTTCAATAAAAACAGTCAGACCTTAAAAAAAAAAAAAAAGATAATGCTGTGAAAGTGCTGCACTCAATATGCCAGCAAATTTGGAAAACTCAGCAGTAGCCACAGGACTGGAAAATGTCAGTTTTCATTCCAATCCCAAAGAAAGGCAATACCAAAGAATGTTCAAACTACTGCACAATTGTACTCATCTCACATGCTAGTAAAGTAATTCTCAAAATTCTCCAAGCCAGGCTTCAACAATACATGAACTGTGAACTTCCAGATGTTCAAGCTGGATTTAGAAAAGGCAGAGGAAACAGAGATCAAATTGCCAACATGTATTGGATGATAGAAAAAGCAAAAGAGTTCCAGAAATACATCTATTTCTGCTTTATTGACTATTCCAATGTCTTTGACTGTGTGGATTACAACAAACTGTGCAAAATTCTTAATGATTTGGGGGTACAAGACCACCTGACCTGCCTCTTGAGAAATCTGTTTGCAGGTCAGGAAGCAATAGTTAGAACTGGACATGGAACAATAGACTGTTTCCTAATTGGGAAAGGAGTACATCAAGGCTGTATATTGTAACCTTGCTTATTTAACTTCTGTGCAGAGTATATCATTTGAAATGCCAGGCTGGATGAAGCATAAGCTGGAATCAAGATTGCTGAGAGAAATATCAATAACCTCAGATATGCAGAGGACACCACATTTATGGCAGAAAGTGAAGAAGAACTAAAGAACCTCGTGATGAAAGTGAAATAGGAGATTGGAAAAGTTGGCTTAAAACTCAACATTCAGAAAACGAAGATCATGGCATCTAGTCCAATCACTTCATGGCAAATAAATAGAAGGGGAAACAATGGAAACAGAGAGAGACTTTATTTTCTTGGGCTCCAAAATCACTGCAGATGGTGACTGCATCCATGAAATTTAAAAACGCTTACTTCTTGGAAGAAAAACTATGACCAACAGCATGTTAAAAAGCACAGACGCAGGGGGTGGTCCTAAGATAGCGGAGGAATAGGATGGGGAGACCACATTCTCCCCCACAAATTCATCAAAAGAACATTTAAACGCTGAGTAAATTCCACAAAACAACTTCTGAATGCTGGCAGAGGACATCAGGCACCCAGAAAAGCAGCCCATTGTCTTCGAAAGGAGGTAGGGAAAAAATATAAAAGACAAAAAAATAGACAAAAGAGGTAGGGATGGAGCTCCGTCCTGGGAAGGGAGTCTTAAAAAGAGAGAAGTTTCCAAACACCAGGAAACACTCTCACTGCCGAGTCTGTGGTGAGCCTTGGAAGCACAGAGGGCAACATAACAGGGAGGAAAAATAAATAAATAATTAAAACCCACAGATTACGAGCCCAATGGTAACTCCCCAGCAGAGAAGCAGCACAGATGCCTGCACCAGCCACTAGCAAGCGGGGCCTGGGCAGGGAGGTACAGGCTGCATTGCTTAGAGTAAGGACCAGGCCTGAATGCCCCAAGGGCAATCTGAGGGAACTAACTTGGGCTAACAAACCAGACTGCGGGATAGCTACCATGCGAAAAGCCCTAACCTAAGAAACCGCCAGCCCAGTGCACAGAACAAAGGACTGAACAGACTAGCCGGCTGCAGACCACCCCTCTCCTGTGACAGGCAGCCAGAGCCGGAAGGGGGCAATCGCAGCCCTAGAGAGACATTATCTACCAAACTGCAAGCAGGCTTTTTTGCTAACTAAGACTTCTTGGGGTTCTGGACAGTCAACATCTGCCTGAGAAGGTGCGCCGGGTGTACACCCAGAAAACTGAGTGGCAAGGATGGGGGAGGTGATAGGTGGCAGTGACTGCACTCACCAAACACCTCATCACCCTGACACAAGGGTGCTCAGACCTGGGAAGGGCACAAAACGCAGGCCTAACCGAGTCTGCACCTCTGAGGACTACCCGAGTGCCTGAACCTGAGCGGCTTAGACCTGGGAGGTGCATGCAGCCCAGGGCAGGCCTCGGACGGTTCCTGGAAGAGCAACCTAGAGCCTGAGCAGTGTGGGAAGGGAGGGCACACACGCCGTGAGCAGGGGCAGGCCCAGTGTGGCTGAGACACTGCAAGAACACGCCAGTGTTATTTGTTTGCAGCATCCCTCCCTCCCCACAGCACGACTGAACAAGTGAGCCTAAAAAAGTGTCCACCACCGCCCCTCTTGTGTCAGGGCAGAAATCAGACACTGAAGAGACCAGCAAACAGAAGAAGCTAAAAAGAGGGAACCGCCTTGGAAGTGACAGGTGCAATAGGTTAAAAACCTGTAGTTAGTACCGACTACATATGAAGGGGCCTATAGATCTTGAGAAATATAAGTCGGAACAAGGAACTATCTGAAAATGAACTGACTCCACACTGCCCACAACAACACCAGAGAAAGTCCTAGATATATTTTTACTATTTTACAATCATCCTTTTTAAAAATTTTTTAAGTCCTCTATTACTCCTCTAATTTTCATTTTTATAACTTACTATTACTTTGCAAAAAAAAAAAAAAAAAGACCCTATTTTTTAAAGGAAACTTCATATACATATTTTTTTATAATTTTTGTGACTTAGCTTTTTTCTCTTTTTCTTCTTCTTTTCTTTAATATTGTATTTTTGAAAATCCAACCTCTACTCTAGATTTTTAATCTTGACTTTTTGGCATTTGTTATCAATTTTATACCTTTAAGAACCCAATCTTCAGTACCTATTTTACTTGGCAGCGAGATTACTGGCTTGACTGCTCTCTCCCCCTTTGGACTCTCCTTTTTCTCCACCAGGTCGCCTCTGTCTCCTCCCTCCCCCTTCTCTTCTCTACCCAACTCTGTGAATCTCTGTGTGTTCCAGACCGTGGATAACACTTAGGGAACAGATTACTGGCTGGATCTGTCTCTCTCCTTTTGATTCTTCCCTTTTATCCTCCTGGCCACCTCTGTCTCCTTCCTCCCTCTTTTCTTCTCTGTATAACTCCGTGAACATCTCTGAGCGGTCCAGACTGTAAAGCACACATAAGGAAGTGATAACTGGCTAGCTTACTCTCTCCTCTTTTGATTCCATCTCATCTCATTCGGGTCACCTCTAACTCCCTCCTCCCTCTTCTCTTCACGTAACACTGTGAGCCTCTCTGGATGTCCCTCACTGTGGAGAAACTTTTCATCTTTAACCTAGAAGTTTTATCAATGGTGCTTTATAGAAGGAGAAGTCTTGAGACTACTGTAAAAATAAGACTGAAAACCAGAAGCAGGAGGCCTAAGTCCAAATCCTGAGAACACCAGAGAACTCCTGACTCCAGGGAACATTAATCGACAGCAGCTCATCAAACGCCTCAATACCTACACTGAAACCAAGCACGACCCAAGGCACAACAAGTTCCAGAGCAAGACATACCACGCAAATTCTCCAGCAACACAGGAACACAGCCCTGAGCTTCAATATACAGACTGCCTAAAGTACTTCAGCCATGAAATTAAAAGACACTTACTCCTTGGAAGGAAAGTTATGACCAACCTAGATTGCATATTGAAAAGCAGAGACATTACTTTGCCAACAAAGGTCCATCTAGTCAAGGCTATGGTTTTTCCTGTGGCCATGTATGGATGTGAGAGCTGGACTGTGAAGAAGGCTGAGCACCAAAGAATTGATGCTTTTGAACTGTGGTGTTGGAGAAGACTCTTGAGAGTCCCTTGGACTGCAAGGAGATCCAACCAGTCCATTCTGAAGGAGATCAGCCCTGGGATTTCTTTGGAAGGAATGATGCTAAAGCTGAAACTCCAGTGCTTTGGCCACCTCATGCGAAGGGTTGACTCATTGGAAAAGACTCTGATGGTGGGAGGGATTGGGGGCAGGAGGAGAAGGGGACGACAGAGGAGAGATGGCTGGATGGTATCATTGACTCGATGGACGTGAGTCTGAGTGAACTCCGGGAGTTGGTGATGGACAGGGACGCCTGGCGAGCTGCATTTCATGGGGTCGCAAAGAGTTGGACACGATTGAGCGACTAAACTGAACTGAACTGAACTGAAAGTTACTCCTAACCCATTCACATCTCATAACTCATTACTGGACACTTCATTGCACTCCAGAGAGAAGAAATCCAGCTCCACCCACCAGAACACCGACACAAGCTTCCCTAACCAAGAAACCTTGAGAAGCCTCCTGTACAACCTCACCCACAGTGAGGAAATTCCACAATAAAGAAGACTCCACAAACTGCCACAATACAGAAAGGCCACCCCAAACTCAGCAATATAAACAAGATGAAGAGACAGAGGAATACCCAGCAGGTAAAGGAACAGAATAAATGTCCACAAAACCAAACAAAAGAGGAAGAGATAGGGAATCTACCTGATAAAGAATTCTGGATAATAATAGTGAAAATGGTCCAAAACCTTGAAATCAAAATGGAATCACAGATAAATAGCCTGGAGACAAGGATTGAGAAGATGCAAGAAAGGTTTAACAATGATCTAGAAGAAATAAAAAAGAGTCAGTATATAATGAATAATGCAATAAATGAGATCAAAAACACTCTGGAGGCAACAAATAGCAGAATAACTGAGGCAGAAGATAGGATTAGTGAAGTAGAAGATAGAATGGTAGAAATTAATGAATCAGAGAGGAAAAAAGAAAAACGAATTCAAAGAAATGAGGACAAACTCAGAGACCTCCAGGACAATATTTAACACCACAATAATCCAATCATAGGAGTCCCAGAAAAAAAGACAAAAAGAAAGACCATGAGAAAATACTTGAGGAGATAATAGTTGAAAACGTCCCTAAAATGGGGAAGGAAATAACCACCCAAGTCCAAGAAACCCAGAGAATTCCAAACAGGATAAACCCAAGGCAAAACACCTCGAGACACATATTAATCAAATTAACACAGATTAAACACAAAAAACAAATAATAAAAGCAGCAAGGGAAAAACAGCAAATAACACACAAAGGGATTCCCATAAGGATAACAGCTGATCTTTCAATAGAAACTCTTCAGGCCAGGAGGGAATGGCAAGACATACTGAAAGTGATGAAAGAAAATAACCTTCAGCCCAGATTACTGTACCCAGCAAGGATCTCATTCAAATATAAAGGAGAAGTCAAAAGCTTTACAGACAAGCAAAAGCTAAGAGAATTCAGCACCACCAAACCAGCTCTCCAACAAATGCTAAAGAATCTTTTCTAGACAGGAAATACAAAAAGGGTGTATAAACTCGAACCCCAAACAATAAAGTAAATGGCAACAGGATCAGACTTATTAATAATTACCTTAAATGTAAATGGGTTGAATGCCCCAACCAAAAGACAAAGACTGGCAGAATGGATACAAAAACAAGACCCCTATCTATATATGTTGTCTACAAGAGACCCACCTCAAAACAGGGGATACATACAGACTGAAAGTGAAGGGCTGGAAAAAGATATTCCACGAAAATAGAGACCAAAAGAAACCAGGAGTAGCGATACTCATATCAGATAAAATAGACTTGAAAACAAAAGCTGTGAAAAGAGACAAAGAAGGACACTACATAATGATCAAAGGATCAATCCAAGAAGAAGAGATAACAATTATAAATATATATGTACCCAACATAGGAGCACCACAATATGTAAGACAAATGCCAACAAGTATGAAAGGGGAAATTAACAATAACACAATTATAGTTGGAGACTTTAATACCCCACTCACACATATGGATAGATCAACTAAACAGAAAATTAACAAGGAAACACAAACTTTAAATGATACAATAGACCAGTTAGACCTAATTGATATCTATAGGATATTTCACCCCAAAATAATAATTTTACCTTTTTCTCAAGCGCACACGGAACCTTCTCCATGATAGGTCACATCCTGGGCCATAAATCTTGCTTGGTAAATTCAAAAAAATTGAAGTCATTCCAAGCATCTTTTCTGACCACAATGTATTAAGATTAGATCTCAAATATAGGAGAAAAACTATTAAAAATTCCAACATATGGAGGCTGAACAACACGCTGCTGAATAACCAACAAATCACAGAAGAAATCAAAAAAGAAATCAAAATATGCATAGAAACAAATGAAAATAAAAACACAACAACCCCAAACCTGTGGGATACTATAAAAGCAGTGCCAAGAGGAAAGTTCATAGCAATACAGGCTTACCTCAAGAAACAAGAAAAAAACTCAAATAAATAACCTAACTCTACACCTAAAGCAACTAGAAATGGAAGAAATGAAGAACCCCAAGGTTAGTAGAAGGAAAGAAATCTTAAAAAATAGGGCAGAAATAAATGCAAAAGAAACAAAAGAGACCATAGCAAAAATCAACAAAAGCTGGTTCTTTGAAAAGATAAATAAAATTGACAAACCATTAGCCAGACTCATCAAGAAACAAAGGAAGAAAAATCAAATCAATAAAATTAGAAATGAAAATGGAGAGATCACAACAGACAACACAGAAATACAAAGGATCATAAGAGACTACTATCAGCAATGATATGCCAATAAAATGGACAACGTGGAAGAAATGGACAAATACTTAGAAAAGTATAACTTTCCAAAATTGATCCAGGAAGAAATAGAAAATCTTAACAGACACATCACAAGCATGGAAATCAAAACTGTTATCAGAAATCTTCCAGCAAACAAAAGCCCAGGACCAGACATCTTCACAGCTGAATTCTACCAAAAATTTAGAGAAGAGCTAAAACCTATCCCGCTCAAACTCTTCCAGAAAATTGCAGAGGAGGGTAAACTTCCAAACTCATTCTATGAGGCCACCATCACCCTAATACCAAAACCTGACAAAGATGCCACAAAAAAGAAAACTACAGGCCAATATCACTGTTGAACATAGATGCAAAAATCCTTAACAAAATTCTAGCAGTCAGAATCCAACAACACATTAAAAAGATCATACACCACGAACAAGTGGGCTTTATCCCAGGGATGCAAGGATTCTTCAATATCCGAAAATCAGTCAGTGTAATACACCACATTAACAAATTGAAAAATAAAAGCCATATGATTATCTCAATAGATGCAGAGAAAGCCTTTGACAAAATTCAACATCTATTTATGATAAAAACTCTCCAGAAAGCAGGAATAGAAGGAACATACCTCAACATAATAAAAGCTATATATGACAAACCCACAGCAAACATTATCCTCAATGGTGAAAAATTGAAAGCATTTCCCCTAAAGTCAGAAACAAGACAAGGGTGCCCACTTTCACCACTACTATTCAACATAGTTTTGGAAGTTTTGGCCACAGCAATCAGAGCAGAGAAAGAAATAAAAGGAATCCAAATTGGAAAAGAAGAAGTAAAACTCTCACTGTTTGCAGATGACATGATTCTCTACATAGAAAACCCTAAAGACTCCACCAGAAAATTACTAGAGCTAATCAATGAATATAGTAAAGTTGTAGGATATAAAGTCAACACACAGAAATCCCTTGCATTCCTATACACTAATAATGAGAAAATAGAAAGAGAAATTAAGAAAACAATTCCATTCACCATTGCAACAAAAAGAATAAAATACTTAGGAATATATCTACCTAAAAAAACTAAAGACCTATATATAGAAAACTATAAAACACTGGTGAAAGAGATCAAAGAGGACACTAATAGATGGAGAAATATACCATCTTCATGGATCAGAAGAATCAATATAGTGAAAATGAGTATATTACCCAAAGCAATCTATAGATTCAATGCAATCCCTATCAAGCTACCAATGATATTTTTCACAGAGCTAGAACAAATAATTTCACAATTTGTATGGAAATACAAAAAACCTCGAATAGCCAAAGCAATCTTGAGAAAGAGAATGGAACTGGAGGAATCGAGCTGCCTGACTTCAGGCTCTACTACAAAGCCACAGTCATCAAGACAGTTTGGTACTGGCACAAAGATAGAAATATAGATCAGTGGAACAAAACAGAAAGCCCAGAGATAAATCCATGCACCTATGGACACCTTATCTTTGACAAAGGAGGCATAAATATACACTGGAGAAAAAACAATCTCTTTAACAAGTGGTGCTGGGAAAACTGGTCAACCACTTGTAAAAGAATGAAACTAGAACACTTTCTAACACCATCCACAAAAATAAATTCAAAATGGATTGAAGATCTAAATGTAAGACCAGAATTTATAAAACTGCTAGAGGAGAATGTAGGCAAACACTCTCTGACATAAATCACAGCAGGATGCTCTATGACCCACCTCCAGAATATTGGAAATAAAAGCAAAAATAAACGAATTGACCTAATTAAAATTAAAAGCTTCTGCACAACAAAGGAAACTATAAGCAAGGTGAAAAGACAGCCTTCAGAATGGGAGAAAATAATAGCAAATGAAGCAACTGACAAACAACTAATCTCAAAAATATACAAGCAACTCCTGCAGCTCAATTCCAGAAAAATAAATGACCCAATAAAAAATGGGCCAAAGAACTAAACAGACATTTCTCCAAAGAAGACTTACAGATGGCTAACAAACACATGAAAAGATGCTCAACATCACTCATTATCAGAGAAATACAAATCAAAACCACAATGAGGTACCATTTCATGCCAGTCAGAATGGCTGAGATCCAAAGGTCTACAAATAATAAATGCTGGAGAGGGTGTGGAGAAAAGGGAACCCTCTTACACTGTTGGTGGGAATGCAAACTAGTACAGCCACTATGGAGAACAGTGTGGAGATTCCTTTAAAAAAACTGGAAATAGAACTGCCTTATGACCCAGCAATCCCACTGCTGGGCATACCACCGAGGAAACTAGAAGTGAAAGAGACACATGTACCCCAATGTTCATTGCAGCACTGTTTATAATAGCCAGGACATGGAAGCAACCTAGATGTCCATCAGCAGATGAATGGATAAGACAGCTGTGGTACATATACACAGTGGAGTATTAGCCATTAAAAAGAATACATTTGAATCAGTTCTAATGAGGTGGATGAAACTGGAGTCTATTATACAGAGTGAAGTAAGCCAGAAAGACAAACACCAATACAGTATACTAATGCATATATATGGGATTTAGAAAGATGGTAACGTTAACCCTGTATGCCGGACAGCAAAAGAGACTCAGATATATAGAACAGTCTTTTGGACCCTGTGGGAGAGGGAGAGGGTGGGAAGATTTGCGAGAAAGGCTTTGAAACATGTACAGTATCATATAAGTAATGAATCACCAGTCCAGGTTTGATGCATGAAACAGGATGCTTGGGGCTGGTGCACTGGGATGACCCAGAGGGATGGCACCGGGAGGGAGGTGGGAGGGGGGTTCAAGATGGGGAACACGGGTACACCCGTTGCAGATTCATGTTTATGTATGGCAAAACCAATACAATACTGTAAAGTAATTAGCCTCCAATTAAAATAAATAAATTTAAATTTAAAAAAAGAGAGAGAGAAAAAATATATTAAAGCACAGAGGTTACTTTGTCAACAAAGCTCTGTCTAGTCAAAGCTATGGTTTTTCCAGTTGTCATGTATGGATGTGAGAGTTGGACTATAAAGAAAGCTGAGCACTGAAGAATTGAGGCTTTTGAACTGTGATATTGAAGAAGATTCTTGAGAGTCCCTTGGACTGCAAGGAGATCCAACTCATCCATCCTAAAGGAAATCAGTCCTGAATATTCATTGGTAGGACTGATGCTGAAGCTGAAACTCCAGTACTTTGGCCACCTGATGCAAAGAACTGACTCATTGGAAAAGACGCAGATGCTGGGAAAGATTGAAGCCAGTAGGAGAAGGGAGCGACAGAGGATGAGATGGTTGGATGGCATCACTGACTGTATGGACATGAGTTTGAGCAAGCTTCTGAAGTTGGTGATGGACAGTGATGACTGTCATGCTGCAGTCCATTGGGTTGCAAAGAGTCAGCAACGACTGAGTGACTGAACTGAACTGAACTGATGATATATGATATGGACAATATCTTCATATGTCTATTTTCCATTTGCATATCTATTTTTATGAAGTGTCCAATAAGGTCTTTGGATATTTTTTCAATTGGGTTGTTTTCTTATTGATGAGTTTTATGAGTTCTTTTTACATTTTGGATAACAATTTTTTTTATCATGTGTCTTTTGCAAATATTTTCTCCAGTCTGTAGCTTGTCTTCTCATATTCTTGATACCGTTTTTTACAAAGCAGGAGTTTTAATTTTAATAAAGTCCCACTTATCAGTTATTTCTTCCATGGATCCTGCCTTTGGTGTTGTATCTACATAGTCCTCACCATCCACAGGTCATGTAGGTTTTCTCCTATATTGTTTTCTAGAAGTTTTTTTTTATAATTTTGTGACTTATGTGTAAATCTGTGATAGATTTTGAGTTAATTTCCTGTAAAAGACGTAGCGGGCTTCCAGGTGGTGCTAGTGGTAAAGAACCCACCTGGCAATGCAGAAGACTTAAAAGACGTGGTTTCAGTCGCTGGATCAGGAAGATCCCCTGGAGGAAGGCATGGTAACCCACACTAGTGTTCTTGCCTCTTGAACGCTATGGACAGGAGAGCCTGATGGGCTACTCCATTGAGTCCCAAAGGTTTGAACATGACTGTAGTGGCTTAGCATGCACATAAAGAATACAACATCTGTGTTTAAATTCATTTTTTCAAAAAATGATGTCCAGTTGTTCCAGTACCATCTATTGAAAAGACTGTCTTTGCTTTACTGTATTAGCTTTGCTCCTTTGTCAACTCTTATGGCACAAGTCCATCATGCATAAGAAAAGAAGGTGGTAACTCCCTCCAATGCAAACTACTCTACCACTTTTCTCTGAAAAATGATGATAAATCTGGACTGTGAAATGTCCTTGAATTATGGTTTCCCCCTATAAAATGATTTTAAGGGAGAAATTTTCATCTACTTTTCTGACTTTAATTTGGGAATAAAAGTGTTCATTTTAATCTAGAAGATTATACCTTATTTTCAAATTTTATTTACTGTATATTTCCTTGATTCCTTTGTTAATCTCCCTCTATGTCTGTTTATACCACTTACACATTCCTCAAGATGTAAACAACTTTCCTTGATGAGAGTTTGCTATTCATTTATTTTATGTTTACTATGTACAGGAATCTTTTAAACTTATATACCAAGTAAATTTAGTAGTGTTCAAGACATATTTTATTTCTATACCAAATAAAGGCATAACCATTCATGCTAACTAAAGGGTCAGGGATGCCTTCCCTGAAGAAAGAGATGAGACATTCCAGGCTGAGAGAGCAATGTGAATCCATGCATGTGTCTGGAATGTGCAAGGAATGTTCAGGAAATAGTGAATGACCCTATACGATTAAAACAGGCTTAAACATACTGCATGAAAATCAGATCTAATTTATCAAATGCTTAGGCAGAGTGAGGTTTTTAAAATGTTTGAATTATTTGTCACTATTTAATAACTGGGAGGTTTCATATTACACTTTAGATCCCTGGTTTGTCTTGAAACCCTGAAATAGAGCCTCTGAGCTTGCTTTTCAGCATGGCAATATACATTTATCAGGCCAGGCTGAATTCAATAATAACTGTAAATTTTTAATAACTTAACACAATTAGCATTTATTTCTTCCCAAAACAATGGTTCAACAAAGGTGTTCCTGGTCTTGTGTCTTTTCTGAATAGCTCTCCACTGAGTTATATATCAAGGGCACAAATTTATTTTATTTTATAGTTTTACCCTATTCTAGGTCTTTGGAGTTATTTCTATTCAGCAGAGGAAAGAAGGAAGGACAAAAGAGAATTGTACATGGTGGATTTTATGGTCCAGGCCTGGATGTGGTGTTCGTCACTCTAACTCATGTTTCATGAGCCAGAAGTCAGCGACATGCCTCACCTAATGGCAATGAAGGCTGGGAAATATATTTTAACTGTGCACACAAAAGGAAAATAAAATGGCTTATGAACAATTCTTTAATTTTTAATACATGACAGCTGGTTGGAGGTAAGTAATCCCTACTCCCTTTATTAGGGTGTGTGTCCACTCTTTCATCACATCCTCACCCACCCTGCTCAACTTTTCTGTGTTGCCTTTCTGACTGCTATAGGCATTTGACTCTATAACTCATAGGATAGAAAATGAAAAGTATATATTTCGAACTAGTTAAAAGGTTTTCTCTGGAAAGGGAAAGAACTTAGCATAGTATGGTGGTGGTGGTTTAGTCACCAAGTCATGTCTGACTGTTGTGACCCCATGGACTGTAGCCTACCAGGCTTCTCTGTCCATGGGATTCTCCAGAGAAGAATATTACAGTGGGTTGCCATTTTTTCTCTAGCATAGTATACTTTGCATTAAACAGTAATTTTGTTCTGCTGTTTTTTTCTTTAAGTGAGAGTACAATTCTCTCTTTAGGCCAATGGGTCATGTGAAGATGTGCATGCATGCATGATCAGCCATTCAGTCATGTCCAACTCTTTTCAAACCCACGGATAGTAGCCCACCAGGCTCTTTTGCCCATGGAATTTTCCAGGCACAAATACGAGGGTGGGTTGCCATTTCCTGCTCCAGAGGATCTTCTGGACCCAGGGATTGAACTTGTGTCTTCTGCGTTTCCTGCATTGGTAGGCAGATTCTTTACCACAGAGCCACCTGGGAAGCCCATGTGAAGATGTACTGAAAACAATTATATGAGCTTTTCATCAAACACTAAATAATTTATGTTTTCCAGCATTGCTTTTGCTGTACTTCTAAATAAAATGCAATATTTGTGCATTTTTATGGTGCTGATATTTTTCTCAGAGTCAAAGCACTCTGATTTATGGACTGTGATTTTGTATGACAGAGAAATATTTAATACATAGATTAGTTGTTTGATATTTTTCTCTTTAAACTTGTCAATTTCTTAATTTCTCAGACCAAGTTTATAAACACCAGGATAAAGTTAACATTTTTTGAAAAATCTTGCTTTTTTAGGCATAATTTTTTTTAAGTTGTATCTCTCAGACCTGGGAAAATGTTAAGAATTTCTATTTAAATCTTCCTTTTTGCACTTGCTAAAAAGAATACCAGTTGGCCCTCTGTATCCATGGGTCCATCAATTCAACCAACCACAGGTCAGAATAGTAAAAAAAAAAAAAAAATCCAGAATGTTCAAAAAAGCAAAACTTGAATTTTCCTGTGGACCAATTGTTTCATGCAGCATTTACAGTGTATTTACAAACATTTATACAGCATTTAGTCATTCAGTCATGTCTGACTCTTTACAACCCCATGGACTTTAGCCTGCCAGGCTGCTCTGTCCATGGAATTCTCCAGTTAAGAATACTAGAGTGGGTTGCCATTTCCTTCTCCAGGGTGTCTTCCCCACCCAGGAATCAAACCTGGGTCTCCTGCCTTTCACACCAATTCTCTACCATCTGAGCCACCAGGGAGGAAATTAACTGTGAACATTCATCAGAAAAACTAATACTGAAGCTCCAATATTTTGGCCACCTGATGTGAAGAGCTGACTCACTAGAAAAGACTCTGATGCTGGGAAAGATTGAAGGCAGGAGGAAAAGGGGATGACAGAGGATGAGATGGTTGGATGGTATCACTGATTCAATGGACATGAGTTTGAGCAAACTCCAGGAGATAGTGAAGGACAGGGAAGCCTGGCATGGAGTCACAAAGAGTCAGACACGACTGAGTAACTGAACAACAACAATATAGCATTTATAATATACTAGGTATTATAAGTAACCTAGAGATGATTTAAGTGCATGGGAACTGTAGATTATATGCAAATACTATACCATTTTATATAAGGAACTCAAGCATCTGCAGATTTTGGTACCATCAGGGGTTCCTAGAACTGATTCCCCATGAATACCTAGGGATGACTCTACATGGTAAATGTTCAAATGGAATTTTAGTTATACTAAGGAACTTGAGCACCAGTCAATCTAACCTCACTTCAAAACGAAGTCACTGAGGTTACAGAAGGTAAACAGCTTTGTCCAAGTGCTCAGAGACATTTAAGCTTTGTAAATTCCTTTGTTGTTTTACAGCATAGTCCTTTCATTTATCGCCAAACCATCATTAAATTCACTACATCTTTGAGTTGATAGTTAGGGGGCACTCTGATGATGTCAGCAAAAAAAGAAGATGCTTGAGGTGGGTGTCACAAATAGACACAGATTAGGAATTACAGCATGGACCCAAATAAAAATGAATATATATTTCCAAAACACACTAGAGGTAGATAATTTATGAAGAGACTTTTTAAGATGTTGGAGCCTTTAAATACCATAAAACAAATAATATCATCTCTTACTATTGCCCCTTCACTCACCAGTGGTGAATTATTGTTATCCAGCCACTACTGTCCTTGCTGGTTACCCATATCATGAATATGGGCTTCCCTTGTAGCTAGGTTGGTAAAGGATCCACCTGCAATGCAGGAGACCCTGATTTGATTCCTGGGTTGGGAAGATCCTCTGGAGAAGGGATAGGCTCCCCACTGCAGTATTCTTGGCCTTCCCTTGTGACTCAGCTGGTAAACAATCTGCCTGCAATGTGGAAAACCTGGGTTCAATCCCTGGGTTGGGAAGATCTCCTGGAGAAGGGAATGGCTACCCACTTCAGTATTATGGCCTGGAGAATTCCATGGACTGTACAGCCCATGAGGTCACAGAGTCAGACACAACTGAGCGACTTTCATTTTCACTTTCATATCATGAATATACTGCTGCTGCTGCTAAGTCGCTTCAATCATGTCTGACTCTGTGCGACCCCATAAACGGCAGCCCACCAGGCTTCCCCATCCCTGGGATTCTCCAGGCAAGAATACTGGAGTGGGTTGCCATTTCCTTCTCCAATGCGTAAAAGTAAAAAGTGAAAGTGAAGTCGCTCAGTCGTGTCTGACTCTAGCGACCCCATGGACTGCAGCTTACCAGGCTCCTCCGTCCATGGGATTTTCCAGGCAAAAGTACTGGAGTGGGGTGCCATTGCCTTCTGGAAGCCATTAAATTGGACACTTTAAATAAGTTATTTGTATGGCATATCAAGTAAACCACAACAAAGCTATTAACGTATACAATAAAGTAAATTATATTTTTCTCCATATAGGCGCACACCCCTTCTTGCCAGGCTTCTAGGATGAACGCTGAACCAATGCACTCTAGGTTGAGCTGGGTCGGAGTTTGGTTGAAACTTTAGTTTGCTTCAGTTCACTAGTAGATTTAGATGTTTCAATGGCAGTGTTGGGACTTGTCTTCAATGGGGTCTTCAGTCTGAGCATTGATGGGCTCCCAAATTCTGCTTGTTCCTCATGGTTGTGGATATGTTTTCTAAAGTTGAGCAATCTCTGTTTTACATTCTACAGACAACGTTTTGTGTGGCTGAGGATTTCTCTTGGCTCTCCAGTCCTGCTTCTGGTCTTGGGAAAGTTGTTCTCAATCTTCCAGCCTGCCCTTGGCCTCAGAGGTCAACTGAGGACCCCATATTCTGAAAAGACAGAAGTTGTCTTATAGGGGTTTCACTCAGCCCTCCTGTTCCAACTCAGGACTTCTGAGCTAAGCTCAGAGTGCCAGAAGGAGACAGGGGTTCTCTGAGCTTCCCGTTCCTCCTCCAGTGTTCCTTAGCTCCAAGACTGTCATCTTTATGAGTTTCCCTCAGCTTTCTTTCTCCACCCATATTTTTAACACTCAGTAAAGATCAAAGGACAGAACTGGCAGTAATGCTGATTTGTTTCATGTCTCAGGCTCTGGTGGAATTTAACCTGTCATGCCAGCTCACATTAGAAATGTCGGGGTAGGCTCATTTTCCCTTATGCCCATTTAAGGGGGACACCTTTTCTCCCCCCATGTCAGTTATGAGAGGTCTCTTCACTCTTCTCTCTTATGAAGGGCTTTTCACTTTCTGGATTTTAGTTTATTAAGGTTATTTTGTGTTCTCTACTTCGTGATGCGCTTATGGGGAACACATGTATACCTGTGGCGGATTCATTTTGATATTTGGCAAAACTAATACAATTATGTAAAGTTTAAAAATAAAATAAAATTAAAAAAATAAAGTACTAAGCAGTACCTAGTAAAAAAAAAAAAAAAAAATTTATCATTATCTACTTTTCCAGTGTCTCAATTGAAAGACCAAGGATAGCAGTCTTGGGGGCTTCCCTGATGGCTCAGTTGGTAAAGAATCCACCTGCAACATGGGAGGCTGCGTTGGCTCCTGGGTTGGGAAGGTCCCCTGGAGGAGGGCGTGGAAGCCCACTCCAGTATTCTTGCCTGGAGAAGCCCCATGAACAGAGGAGCCTGGCCAGCTACAGACCATGGGGTTGCAAAGAATCAGACATGACCGAGTGACAAAGCACACACAACAGTCTTACAACTTCCAATATCTAAACTGGAAGTAAGACTCCTACTAAAAGCTAAGGAGAGAAAAGCAAGTTACTGAAAGGTTTTTAAGTACATGTCGAGCATTTTCAATCTTTAGGTTCTATAAATATAATTTAAGAAACAAGCACGCAACAAAGTTCTCAGGCCTCAGATTTGCTCTTTTCAGGTACCTCTCTCTCCCCAATAGAGTCTCATAACTCAGGTATAACCCCTACCTTTATACACTAGGAACACGACATAGCCAAAGAGGCCCTTGGAACCATATGAGTCAGCTTATCCAGTCTTCTGCAGTCTTGCTGCATCTGTTTAGAGCTAACATGGTCGAGTTATTCAGGAAGTATTCAATAAAGTGAGGATGGAGTCACTTCTGTTGTCTACTCTGGTCAAAAATGGTCAGGCTCACTAACGCAATAAGAAAGAGGTCATGGAGGTACATTGTTTTTCTTGAGCAAGAATTTCCTTATATGCTAAAAGAATAAAGTCTTAGATTCCACACAACTCTTTCTATACCACTCACATAAAATGCACAAGGATAGACTGGAATCCTCTCATGTGAAAGAATCCTCATATCTCATGTCTAAAACCGACCCATAAACATCAAGTGTTCCTCTATGAACAAAAAAAGATAGAAGAAGCTGTGGTACCCAACTGTATCCTTGATAAGGTATATATCCCAGAAACAGGTTGCTCAGTTTAATTCTTTGATCATTGGTAAATCAAAGTGAAAACCATCATGAACAGCATCTAAGGAATCCATATTTATTACAACCAAGTGCTGCCAAGTCGCTTCAGTCATGTCCGACTCTGTGCGACCCCAGAGACGGCAGCCCACCAGGCTCCCCCGTCCCTTGGATTCTCCAGGCAAGAATACTGGAGTGGGTTGCCATTTCCTTCAATGCGTAAAAGTGAAAAGTGAAAGTGAAGTCGCTCAGGCGTGTCCGACTCTAGCGACCCCATGGACTGCAGCCTACCAGGCTCCTCCGTCCATGGGATTTTCCAGGCAAGAGTACTGGAGTCGGGTGCCATTGCCTTCTCCGTTACAACTGAGTAGCTGACAATAATGAATGAAGTGAAGTGAAACTCACTCAGTCATGTCCAACTCTTTGCTACCCCATGGAATGTAGCCCGCCAGGCTCCTCTGTCCATGAGATTCTCTAGGCAAAAATACTGGAGTAGGTTGCCATTCCCTTCTCCAGGGGATCTTCCCAACCCAGAAACTGAACCCAGGTCTCCATCATTGCAGGCAGATTCTTTACCATCTGAACCACCAGGGAAGCCTGATGTAATACGCAGGTGAAAGTGAAAGTGGCTCAGTCATGTTCAACTCTTTGTCACCCCATGGACTATACAGTCCATGTAATTCTCTAGGCCAGAACACTGGAGTGGGTAGCCTTTCCCTTCTCCAGGGGATCTTCCCAACCCAGGAATCGAACCTAGATCTCCCACATTGCAGATGGATAATTTCTTACCAGCTGAGCCACAAGGGAAGCCCAATACTCAAGCAGTACATTTTATGTTCCAGGTGCTATTCTAGTTCTTAATATTTAGGCCTTATCAAAACAAAACAAAACCCTATGAGTTATGTACAACTGTTATCTCCATTTTGCTGATGAGCAAATTGAGGCAAAAAGTGGTCATGGAGTTTGCTCAAGCCACAGATAATGGTTTATATATATAGTATAGATACAATAAACTCTTCCCTATGAGTTTCTTCTCATTGGGAAGAAACTTGAATTACGTTACTATTCA
This sequence comes from Bos mutus, assembly GCF_027580195.1. Taxonomy (NCBI): domain Eukaryota; kingdom Metazoa; phylum Chordata; class Mammalia; order Artiodactyla; family Bovidae; genus Bos; species Bos mutus. Next base: position 128,601,243 of record NC_091618.1, read on the forward strand.
ATTGCAATTTAGAGTAACTCATTGTCTTAATTATCAGACATTATTTCTTGTTATGATGCTGATAAAGATCAGGAGTAACTCTTCTGACAATGTACTGAATAGAATCATTTTTTCAACTGCTGACTTATGAAACATTCACCCCTGCCTGTGTTCTTCCCCCTACCTCATTTATCTTTATTCTGAAATGAAAGGGAAGATGTTCATGGAATAGAGACAAAGTCACATAGGAAAAAAGCCAAATTGTGCACATCTTTAAATTTATCATTCTCAAGGAGCAAATACACTTGTATTATACTATATTGCTTTCATTCTTTTACAGCTGTGCCTTTCGAACAATAAAAGAACAATGCTGTAAACTAAACAAATCTTTTCCAACTTTGTATTATACCCATAAATTACATGTAAAGGACCGCTTTAATGATATCTAATACTCACCCTACACTACTATGCTGAGAAACACTCCAAAAATCAGAACTTAACCTAAAGATACATTTTAACTGCCAGAAAGCTCCCAACCTAATTACTTTGTTTAAAAAAAAAGAAAGAAAGAAAGAAAGAATTCCTTTTGCTTGAGACCAGACATGGGTGTGGTGAATGTGAGATTGAGAAAAATCCTTTGGAGAGAAAAGAATTGAGAAACAACTTTAGATGATAGTTAACAAAGGGCAAACAGATTTATATTTCATATGAAATATGTTTGAAATAAAAAGGCTATGATAAGATAATTTTTTTAAAAAACTATGATCATATGTGTACATTCCTTTTCACACAGAGTATTTGTCAATAATTTTAACATCAATCAGCCCTACTTGGAAAATACTACATGTGATTCCATACTGCAAAACAGTCTATTCTACGGTAAACACTGGGTCAAACACATAATCAATAGTAAAAATCAAAAACATGAACACAAGCAACAGTAAAACACTCACCCTTTCAAGTGTCAGTGAATTGTATCTTTACAAAAAATATTTGGCAACCAATTCCCACAATTATGTGACCTAATGTATCACTAGTGTGACTGAATATAAGACATCAGTCTAAGAAACTGTAGAAAGTTAATCTTTCCAAAATTTCAACTACAGCCCTATAAAACTGTACCAAGTTTTATCAAATCCAATTCTTGAGTTAGCATATCTTAAATTTATATTTCTTGCATATATTCATTGTATATATGAGTAATAAAAACTTCTAATATAATTATATATATATATATATATATATATATATATACATTTTTATGCTTCAGAACTCAAAATTTGTCAATCAAAAGCAAGGTATTTAACCAACAATTAGAGTAGGAGGGTAAAAAGAGGACTAAATTATCTATAAGATACCACAATAGTTTTAAAAATATACATAAAGCTAACAACTGAAAATCCTTTATCATTTTCAAATGAATACTATGTCTGGTTTCTAAATTTCTATTTGCATTCTTCCTTCTGTAATCAATTCCACACACAGCTACTAGAATAACCTTTTAGGGTAGTAGATACACAGTAACCTATCATGCATCATATCAGAATCACTCAAACTTGGGTATTTTCTTACTAACTCCTTTCTTATCCTATATTTTGCTGCCTTCTTTTCTTCCATTCAATTTTAGCATTTTTTATATTATATTTCAATGATACAGAAATGCTTGCATTCAGCCTCCATTCAATCTGCTCCATGGATCAGTTTGTATTTGTCAGTCCCCCCTTAAAAGTGGAGGCTAGTGGAAGATCCTCACATCCATTTGTATTCATGCTTAGTGAAATCATAAAGCTAAAATATAGTTTTCATTACTTTATTTATAAAAGTAAATCCACAACAAATGATTCTACTTAAAATCATCCAATCATGAATTTGGCAAATCTTTCTTGAAACACTGAATTATATAAAGAACAGCAAAATCAGTGGTTTAATCATTCATTAGACTAGCATAAATTTTGGAAGCATGACTATATGTGGAGGATGCAGCAAGACAGTATTTTCACTGCCTCTTCATTGAATGAGTCTTGCTTTCCCCATGGGTTTTCATACCATTTATAAAATTATAACTATATATATATATATATATATATATATATATATATTATAATATTAGTCTACTTCTGGGATCTAAAAATTATATTCTCCTTGCATCTGGCCTCAAGATGAGCATCACTGCATGCAGACATTTTCTTTTCAGGGTACAAAGGATAGAATTCATCTTGAAAAAAGAACTGGCCCTAAATGTAGGCAGCTGTTTTCTAGAACTCTATGATCCTAGAAATAGTTGAGCAGCTAGAAGGCATTTAAGCATGGGTAAACTGACGAACTTCCACCTGGAAGCTTTTCAATACAATGTATCTTTAAAAAAAAAAAAAGTAATGTTCTTTTCTCATCTGTATTTTTGTGTACCTGATCTTATCTCTTGAAATATTTAAGATTTTTAGAGCAAGAATGTAAAAACAGTGTTAATATATTGCTTTTTACATTCAAAATGGAATTTTACAGCAAAGTATTGTTGACAGAAAGAATTTTCTAAATTTCTTCTCCATCTATGCCCCACACACCTCATATTTCCCCCTGAAACATCAAAAGTAAATCTTGGTTGATTTAATCACAGAGTTGTTCATAAGGAATTTTCCCACAGGAAGAGATACAGACAGAATCCATTTCCAACCTGCCCTAATTGTGGGAAATGAATGGGGACAGGAAAAAAAAAGAGTACAGGAAAATGTCACATTTTGTCTCTTCCACTCTCTGGTTGACCCCAGGACAGATGAATGTTTAAACATACACACACACACACACACACACACACACACACACACAATAAAGGAAATTAAGCACAGAATGCTTTTGCTATGATGTCCCATACCAAAGATTCTGGAGTAAAATTGCTTCCTGGACAGCCTCTGCAAGGTGAAAATAAACTTGATAGTGACTTGTGTGTTTGGACAGAAAAGTCCTTGATATTCATCTTTCTGACTTGAATGGATGGAAGCAAGAAGCAGATGCAAATGGACCTAGAGATTATCGTGCTAAGTAAACCAGACAGAGAAAGACAAATATAGAATAATATTGCTTATATGTGGACTCTAAAAAATAATGATACAAATGAAATTAGATACAAAACAGAAATAGAGCCACATAGAAAACAAATTTATGGTTACCAAAGAGGAGAAGAGCAGGGACAGAAGGGATAAATTAGGAGTTTGGGATTAATATGACAATATTAATATGTAAAAGTGGTAACCAACAAGGACCTACTGCATAGTACAGAAAACTACATTCAATATTTTGTTATTTGGTAACAATTTATAGGAACAGTCTCTCAGAGTTATTTGGGATCTAGCAAGATGGCAGAGTAGAATGATGTGTGTTCATCTTCTCTTGCGAGAATTCCAAAATTACAGTTCAGTTCAGTTCAGTTGCTCAGTCATATCCGACTCTTTGCAACCCCATGAATCGCAGCACGCCAGGCCTCCCTGTCCATCACCAACTCCCCGAGTTTACTCAAACTCATGTACATCGAGTCTGTAATGCCATCCAGCCATCTCATCCTCTTTCGTCCCCTTCTCCTGCCCCCAATCCCTCCCAGCATCAGGGTCTTTTCCAATGAGTAACTCTTTGCATGAGGTGGCCAAAGTATTGGAGTTTCAGCTTCAGCATCATTCCTTTCAATGAACACTCATCTCCTTTAGAATGGACTGGTTGTATCTCCTTGCAGTCCAAGGGACTCTCAAGAGTCTTCCCCAACACCACTGTTCAAAAGCATCAATTCTTCCGTGCTCAGCTTTCTTCACAGTCCAACTCTCACATCCATACATGAACACTGGAAAAACCATAGCCTTGACTAGACGGATCTTTGTTGGCAAAGTAATGTCTCTGCTTTTCAATATGCTATCTAGGTTGGTCATAACTTTCCTTCCAAGGAGTAAGCGTCTTTTAATTTCATGGCTGCAATCACCATCTGCCATGATTTTGGAGCCCAGAAAAATAAAGTCTGACACTGTTTCCAATGTTTCCCCACCTATTTTCCGTGAAGTGATGGGACCAGATGCCATGATCTTCGTTTTCTGAATGTTGAGCTTTAAGCCAACTTTTTCACTCTCCTCTTTCACTTTCATCACGTTCTGCCATAAGGGTGGTGTCATCTGCATATCTGAGGTTATTGATATTTCTCCCAGCAATCTTGATTCAACTTGTGCTGCCTCCAGCCCAGCATTTCTCATGATGTACTCTGCATAGAAGTTAAATAAGCTGGGTGACAATATACAGCCTTGACGTACTCCTTTTCCTATTTGGAACCAGTCTGTTGTTCCATGTCGAGTTCTAACTTGCTGCCTGACCTGCATATAGGTTTCTCAAGAGGCAGGTCAGAATTACAACTCGCTGCTAAATGATCATTGACAGAAGAATGTTGGATCCCACCAAAAAAAGATAACCCATGTCTAAGGGCAAAGAAGTCCCAGCAAGACTGTAGGAGGGGGGAAATTGCCTTTAGAATCAAACTCCATCCCAGCCAGAGATGCTTGGAAGGTTCAAACAAAACCTTGTATGCACCAGGACCCAGAGATCCCACAAAGACTGAGCCAGACCTGCCTTTGAGTGTTTGTATTTCCTGCAGAGGCACAGGTCAGCAGTGGCCTGCCACAGGGGCAGAGGCTCTATGTGTAGCAGACCTGACTCACTCAGTGTGTGGCAATAACCTTCTTGGAGGAGGTAGCCATTAACCCCACCATAGAGCCTACTTCTATCCTTCTTCTACAACTACTACTGCTTTATTAACTATGCCAAAGCCTTTGACTGCATGGATCACAACAAACTGTGGAAAATTCTTCAAGAGATGGGAATACCAGACCACCTTACCTGTCTCTTAAGAAATCTGTATCCAGGTCAAGAAACAAAAGTTAGAACCAGACATGTAACAACAGACTGGCTCCAAATCAGGAAAGGAGTATGTCAAGGCTGTATATTGTCACTCTGCTTATTTAACTTATATGTAGAGAACATCATGTGAAATGCCAGACTAGAAGAAGAACAAGCTGTATTCAAGATTGCCGAGAGAAATATCAATAACCTCAGATATGCAGATGACACACCCTTATGGCAAGAAGTGAAAAAGAACTAAAGAGCCTCTTGATGAGTGAAAGAGGAGAGTGAAAAAGTTGGCTTAAAACTCAACATTCAGAAAACTAAGATCATGGCATCTGGTCCCATCACTTCATGGCAAATAGATGGAAAAACAGTGAGAGACTATTTTCTTTGGCTCCAAAATCACTGCAGGTGGTGACTGCAGCCATGAAATTTAAAGACACTTGCTCCTTGGAAGAAAAGCTATGACCAACCTAGACAGCAGTTTAAAAAGCACAGACATTACTTGGCCAACAAAGGTCCATCTAGTCAAAGCTATGGTTTTCCCAGTAGTTATGTATGGATGTGAGAGTTGGACTATAAAGAAAGCTGAGAACCGAAGAATTGATGCTTTTCCACTGTGGTGTTGGAGAAGACTCTTGAGAGTCCCTTGGACTGCAAAGAGATCCAACCAGTCCATCCTAAAGGAAATTAGTCCTGAATATTCATTGAAAGGAGTGATGCTGAAGCTGAAACTCCAATACTTTGGCCACCTGATGCAAAGAACTGACTCACTGAAAGGTCCCTGATGCTGGGAAAGACTGAAGGCAAGAGGAGAAGGGGATGACAGAGGATGAGATGGTTGGATGGCGTCACCAACTCGATGGACATAAGTTTGAGCTAGCTCAGAGGTTGGTGATGGACAGGGAAACCTGGCATGCTTCAGTCCATGGGGTCATCACAAAGTTAGACACAATTGAGCAACTGAACTGAACAACTTACAAGGGAAAAGAATCTAAAATAAAACAGATATATACATATATAGATATAATCAGATTACATTGCTATACACATGGATCATCGAAAAAGCAAAACAGTTCCAGAAAAACATGTATTTCTGCTTTATATGCCAAAGCCTTTGACTGTGTGGATCACAATAAACTGTGGAAAATTCTGAAAGAGATGGTAATACCAGACCACCTGACCTGCCTCTTCAGAAACCTGTATGCAGGTCAGGAAGCAACAGTTAGAACTGGACATGGAGCAACAGACTGGTTCCAAATAGGAAAAGGAGTACGTCAAGGCTGTATATTGTCACCCAGCTTATTTAACTTCTATGCAGAATACATCATGAGAAATGCTGGGCTGGAGGCAGCACAAGTTGAATCAAGATTGCTGGGAGAAATATCAATAACCTCAGATATGCAGATGACACCACCCTTATGGCAGAACGTGATGAAAGTGAAAGATGAGAGTGAAAAAAGTTGGCTTAAAGCTCAACATTCAGAAAATGAAGATCATGGCATCTGGTCCCATCATTTGATGGCAAATAGATGGAAAAACAGTATCAGACTTTATTTTTCTGGGCTCCAAAATCATGGCAGATGGTGATTGCAGCCATGAAATTAAAAGACGTTTACTCCTTGGAAGGAAAGTTATGACCAACCTAGACAGCATATTAAAAAGCAGAGATATTAGTTTGTCAGCAAAGGTCCATCTAGTCAAGGCTGTGGTTTTTCCAGTAGTCATGTATGGATGTGAGAGTTGGACTATAAACCTGAGCATGGAAGAATTGATGCTTTTGAACTGTGGTGTTGGAGAAGACTCTTGAGAGTCCCTTGGACTGAAAGATGACTCCAACCAGTCCATCCTAAAGGAGATCAGTCTTGGGTGTTCATTGGAAGGAGTGATGTGGCAGCTGAAACCAATACTTGGGCCACATGATGCAAAGAGCTGACTCACTGGAAAAGATTCTGATGCTGGGAAAGTTTGAGGGCAGGATTAGAAGGAGACAACAGAGGATGGCATCACTGACTCAATGGACATGGGTTTGGGTAAACTCCAGGAGCTGGTGATGGACAAGGAGGCCTGGCATGCTGGGGTTCATGGGGTTGCAAAGAGTTGGACACAAGTGAACGACTGAACTGAACTGATACACCTGAAGCTAATACAACCTTGTAAATCAACTGTACTTCAATAAAAAATTGTTTTTTAATTTTTTAAAAAAGAAGTAGATGAGTACCTGGAAAGGCAGATTTCTGAGGAGGCTGCTCTCAAGGAGGAAGCAGGGGTCATGTGTGGATCATCTGGTCAGTGGTGTCACAGTCAGGCGCAACAAGTTCTTCAGTAAAGCTGAGTCAGTCAGTGGGGACTTCATGTCCCATGTGAAGACAGGAGTGATCAAGACACAGTTCACACAGATGTTGCCTTGGCAGATGAATGTCAGGTAGCTAGAGGTATTTAGAAGCCAGAAGACCCAGAAGACACAGTGCAGATCTCAGGACCCTCCCTTATCAATGCCAGAAGTTTCCATGGTCTCCTGCCACTAAACCGAAGTTTTGTCCTGAAGAAGAACAGGACTGGGGATGGAAGTATGAAGGAAAAATGTTTAAAATACCTAAAGGGACTGTGTTTGCCAATTAGATTAAAAATTAGACGGTCGTGTGTTTTTTTTTGCTTATTTACCAATGTGCAGACACATGAGGAAGACCATCTTTTTATAGGCCAAACAAAGATGCTAAAACTGTCCATTTATATCTTAGTGCTATTGTTTGTAAATATGCCCTCAGTTATATTAATTTGGGGATATGGATTATGTATTTTTAAATTTTGATCTATTGCTACGTTATATTTAGTAGTTATTATCATTTACATGAAAATTAATAAAAATAATAACAAATGCTACATTATGTGCTAAATATAAGCCAAATTTATTTACATGAGATAGATTATTTATTCTTCACAAAAAATCTGGTGAGGATATTGTTATTATTTTCATTTTTTTTTTCAGATGAAAAAAGCAATCAGGGAATGGTTAAATCATTTACCAAAGGTGTAGCGTCAGGCTTCCAACCAAGGCATCCTGACTACAAAACTTGTTTTTTAAATCACTGGCTTTAAGACTTTTATTACACTGTTCACTAGGTCTGAAACTGTGTCAAGTAGGTTCATTGGCAGCAAGTAGGGAAAATGTCTGGATGAAGAAAGAATTTTTTATTGAATTAATCATGTCTATGTCTGAACATGGCAAATACATTTTGGGTGGTTTCCATATGGCCTTAACAAAATATTGCACTTGTTTAAACTCTATAAGCTAAAAGCTCCTGTGCTGGTGTCTTGGATTATAGTGTTTATATTGACCTATTTTAGTCCCATGTTTTGACTGAGAAGATTCATTCAAATCATGAAGTGGAAATGTTTCAACATAGGATTAACCTCAGGTTAATCATAATTTTATTATTCCCCTTATTGTGGTTTTCTTTCCCCCTTTCTCCAGTCCTTCCACTCATTGGTTTTCATCTTCTCTTTTCTCTATACGTTTATTTTTCCACTCAGATTCACTAATCAGTTTCCTTTGGAAAAGGCTATTTTTTTTTTCCAGGGCTTCCCTGGTGGCTCAGATGGTAAAGAATCTGCCTGTAGTAGAGGAGACCCAGTTTCCATTAATCTTTTGCCCTCTTCTACCAATATGATCAGCTCAACTATGGTAGAAAGCATATTAAAATAAGAGGTAGGGTTCTAAGTTATTTGACTTTGGCTAAGTCTTTAATTTTCTAAGACTCCGTTTCCCCATCTGTAAAATATAGGGATTAAGCCAGAATGTTTCTAAAATCTGCCTGCAGTGTGGGAGATCTGTGTTGGATTCCTGGGTTGGGAAGGTCCCCTGGAGGAGGGCCTGGAAACCCACTCCTGTGTTCTTGCCTGGAGAATCCCCATGGACAGAGGAACCTGGCAGCTTACAGTCCATGGGGTCACAAAAGAAGGACACGACTGTTTGACTAAGCACAGCACAGCACATAGCCCCATTTAAATGCATGTGAAAACAACTAATATTAAAATAGGAGAGGAAGCCAGAGTTGAAAAAAATAGACATTTAAATGAAGTTTTCCTTTAACTACCACCAAGTAGTTAATAAACATGATGAGAATCTCCTTTCACTCTGAATAAATAGTTGTCTATAGTTTTAATGTGCTGGAAGTATAACTGCCTGAATTTAGGTACACACAAATGGTAAGAAAAATGTATCAAAGAAATTTCATGATTTGCACACACAAAAAATGTGACACATAGGCAATGTTGGTCGCCATAACATCCAGATGGAATGCATGATGCTAGCTAATGTTTGAAAATTTTTCCACTCAAGACAATGTGATGACAAAGTAAACATGCTCTTCCTCCCCTATAAGACTATGATACATATACATCTGTCACCCAGCTGTGTAAAATAGATTTTCTAAAAATAAGAAGTGCTATTTTCAAATTAAAAAATCTTAATAACTTTAATTTTTTGGATAAATATTTTGAGCCAGATAAATTCCATATCAAATGCCAAGTTTTATCCTTTCAGTCCCTTATGGTTTTGCCATGAATCCATAAGGGTGGCTGTGTTGCTGTTCAGTCGCCCAGTTGTGTCCGACTCCTTGCAGAAGAGTTAAATGGCATTATAAATTAAGAAATGTTTTTTGTAGTCTGTCCCTAAATAACTCTTGTACTAAAAAGATAACTTAGCCTCATAAACACTCGGTAGAAGTTCAGGTTGTAGGAGGCAGCAGCACCATATAACTTTGAACTTGAAAAGTTCCAACAAGTAAAGCTGTCAGCTGGGAGAGTCACAAAAAGAAATAGAACTAAACAAATGGTATTTAACATTCTGTTTGTTTGCTTAACACATTTTCTTTTGTGCCTATGTTCTAGACACTGGACCAGTCATGGTAGATACCATGTTGAAGAAAACCAAACAAGGTCCTTACTCTCATGCAGCTTGCATTCTAGTAGAAGAGAAAAGCATTAATCCAAGAATCAAGTGCAAAACTGTCTTCTGTCAAATGTGATGAAGGAGACTTGATCTGGAGAGGGGTGGCCTTCTCAAGGAAATGAGGTTTTGCACTGAAATCTGAAAGACAATAAGTGATAACTAAGTTAATCAATCTCTATTAAATATTGAAATTGTTTGTTGTGGGTGATGAGTGGTTTCTTTTTTTATGAACCCTTCAAACCTAAAACAAAAGTAAAACTTTCAGCAAAACATTTGCCTCAATGTTAATTGGCTAAACTTAGCCAATACCTTGATTTTGGACTTCTAACTCTAGAACTGTGAGAAAATACAGTACCATATAGTCTGACATTTCATCATGGTAGCCCTAGCAAACTAACTCAACTGTCAGCTCTGGGAATGAGGGAAATGTGAATGTGAACAATTTTGCTAGGTTGTTTAACAGATTAAATAGTGATAAAAATAATCCCCGTTTCCTTGGGCTGTTATAATTATTAAGTTAGCGAATCTATGTAAAGTTTTACATACTAGTAACTTGCATACAGAAAGCATGATACCCATACATTTATCTGTGTTATCTTTCTGAACCATAGGTTAAGGTCATCTTTTGAAGGTGAGGGTGAAAGAGTTGAAGGTTTTGTGACAGGGCAGAGGGTTAGGGATGGCACTACTGAGAGTGGGAAAGTTCAGTACGGTTGTTGGTAATGTTGGGAGCCCTTTTAAGGTCAAGATCATAAATTTGTAATGGACCCAGGCTACTATATTCAGCAGTTTTTAGCAATTCAGGAACAGCAGCAGAAAAAGCAGAAACCACTCTGGGTTTTGCTTGACAGACTGGTAAGGCAAAAGTACAATTGAGCAAAGGAGCTGAAGCTTATTGCAGAAAACTGTATGAACTGTGTTCACATGAGGTTGGATAAAGAAGGACTTAAAGGAAGGAGATAGATGTAGGATGTAGATAAAGAAGAGGGACCTCTTTTACAATGACCACAGATAATAACAACAAGGGACATTTTGCTTGTCAATATGATTACATTTTGTCTCTGATTTAAACCTGTTTTGTGTGGAAAATTCTTCAAGAGACAGGAATACCAGACCATCTTACCTGCCTCCTGAGAAATCTGTATGCAGGTCAAGAAGCAACAGTTAGAACTGCACATGGAACAACAGACTGGCTCCAAATTGGGAAGGAGTATGTCAAGGCTGTATATTGTCACCCTGCTTATTTAACTTATATGCAGAGTACATCATGAGAAATGCTGAGCTGGATGAAGCACAAGCTGGAATCAAGATTGCCGAGAGAAATATCAAAACCTCAGATATGCAGATGACAGATGACACCACTCTTATATCAGAAAGCAAAGAAGAACTAAAGAACCTCTTGATGAAAGTGAAAGAGGAGAGTAAAAAAGTTGGCTTAAAGCTTAGCATTCAAAAAACTAAGATCATGACATCTGTTCCCATCACTTCATGGCAAGTAGATGGGGAAACAATGGAAAGAGTGAGAGACTTCATTTTCTTCAGCCCCAAAATTGCAGCAGATGGTGAATGCAGCCATGAAATTAAAAGATGCTTGCTCCTTGGAAGAAATGCTATGACCAACCTAGACAGCATATTAATAATCAGAGTCATAACTATGCCAACAAAGGTCAATCTAGTGAAAGCTATGGTTTTCCCAATAGTCATGTATGGATGTGAGAGTTGGACTATAAAGAAAGCTAAGTGCAGAAGAACTGATGCTTTTGAACTGTGGTGTTGGAGAGGACTCTTGAGAGTCTTAGACTGCAAAGATATCCAACCAGTCCATCCTAAAGGAAATCAGTCCTGAATATTGGAAGGACTGATGTTGAAGCTGAAACTCCAATACTTTGGCCATCTGATGCGAAGAGCTGACTTATTGAAAAAGACCCTGATGCTGGGAAAGACTGAAGGCAGGAGGAGAAGGGGATTACAGAGGATGAGATGGTTGAATGGAATCACCAACTCAATGGACATGAGTTTTAGTAAGCTCCGGGTGTTGGTAATGGACAGTGAAGCCTGGCCTGCTGCAGTCCATGGGGTTGCAAAGAGTCAGACATGACTGAGCGACTGAACTTAACTGTGTCAGTTGAAATAGAATTTAATGCTATTCAAACAAACAATAATGTTGTGAGGTGATGTTGCCAAAATGGTGTCACAGAAGCTCTGTCTTAAGATCAACAGTTAGATGGCTACTGATGAACAAAAGCAGCTCTGGGAGAACTCTGAGGTCCCTTCAAGAAACTTTAGCAACACACTAGGAAAAAATCAAACTAAAAAACAAACAAAAACAAAAATCTGAGAGTAGCTACACAAAAAGAGAAGGAAGACAGTTTCATTTTGCCTTAAACCATTCTATCCACCAAGCTGGCATTGCTCAGTACCAAGAGGGAATTCTCAACTAGAAAGTGTTCCCCTTGTTAAGAAAGGAAGAACAAAGTGGGCAGCCAGTTTCCTCAGCTTTTGAGGGCACCACAGAAAGGTCTGGCTTTGATTTCACTCGACTCAGACCAACAAAACTGAGGTGTATAGACACAGTTAGGAACAAGGAAGAAAAGCAGGGGTGACCAATGGCAGCCATGATGCTGGAGAGATCATGGTTCATAGCCTATTCTCTCCTTGTTCCTTCCCCCCACCCACTCCGATTGGAACCTGGAAACTGTATTAGCAGCCAACCATACCTTTGCTGCTTTGTGGCTGTAAGACTCCAGCTTAGACCTCCAAGACTGACCCACACAGCCGTGTGCATGCTTGGCCTAGTCCCTCCAGCTGAGCACTGGTCTCCAGTGCCTTGTAAATGCCCAGGGGAAGGCAACAGCCATGGGAAAGCATGCAGACACACAAAGCAGCTATTGGTGGGCCTGGATCAGGCCCTATCTTCTCTCACTGGCCTGCACCACTGCACTAACCTTCAGCTGGCCCATCTAGCTCTGCACCTGAACATGCTCAACTGTGGAGAGTCGCAGCAAGTAATGCACACCAACAGCAAGACCCCGAGAAGCTGCCAGTGAGCCCGTGATTGTTCTCAACTCTTGCTAATCAGGCCTGCTCTCCTGCTTCTGAAGCCTGAACAAGACTTCCTCCATTTTAATTTCCCTAACAACATATAAGCAATCCCATGTAACATTTGTCTTTCTCTGTCTGAATTCGCCTCATTCAGTATGACAATGTCTAGATGCACTAGTTGACTGCTTGAAAGTCCGTTAGGTGATATCCTCAGGATAAGATGATTTCCTTGAGATATTATAAGAAAAAAAGAAGGAAAGAGTGAAATAGAGAAGGAGAGAGGAAGGAAGGAAGGAAGAAAAGAGGGCTTTAACCTGGCATTACTACCCACAGGAAGAGGAATTTGCCACATGGAAAAGAGAGGAGCTATTGAGAAGATTTTCAGAAAAGGAAAGCATAGAAGAGTATTCAATTAATCTGCTTAGACTTGCAGTAAAAGTTTAAGTTTAAAAATGAGCCTCAATGTTACTGTTCAAAGGAAGAGGTCATAGTTTGATTTGAAATGTCAAGATCCTCTTGGTGAGAGAGTCAAGCTAACGTGTCCTTAATCCTCTAACTTCTGAGACACTCGAGACATTCTCTGTGTGATATCAAATCAGTTCATCCATTGCATCCCAGGGATTTAGCAAGAAAAGTAACAGCTACTCTTCTCCTGGAAGAGGGAAATTTTGTGTACACAGCCTAGAGTTACTCTAGATATGAGGTTAAAAATCTGGAACTGTTTATTTGGAATACCAAATTTTAATGTGTTGCAGCTTTAAATTTCAGAACACAAGAAAGAAATTTCTCAGTGCCATTACTTATTGATGGATTTTTCATAATATATTGAATATAAAAATTCATAATTACTATTATTATTCATAGATCTTATGCATAAATGATTGAAATGTATACTCATGTTGCAAAAATTCATGCATTAATCACCAGAGATTTCTCTTGAAACCTAGGAAAACAGTGTTATATCCAACAAAATATTGAAAGATCAGTGTGAATTTGCTCTCACACCAGGACAAGGCAACATTTCAGCAGCTCTTTTGGATCAGAAGATGAGGAACTATGTTCCAGGTGGAAAAGGCTTGCTAGTGTTAAGTATTTAAAGTGGATTCTAACATTATTTGACACATTCAACTAACTGATGATATGGAATGGAATACTTGCACAATTCAGAAAATGGAGTCTTTGTTGGGTTCAGTGTTTAGTGATAAATTCAGTAGGAGCATGGTGGTCCATTGGAGTGGATTCTGGCTGAAAACCAAGACAGCAAGTCTTATTTTGATTCTTATGTTAACCATGAGCAAAAGCTCAACCTCTCTGAGCCTTAGTTTTCCCACCTACAAATAGTGCTTGGTTTTAATTGATCTCTAGGACTCTTTTCAGCTCTAAAATCTGTGATCATGTCTTTTCTAGGTTAGCTACAACATCATTCCTTCAATAGAGTTCAGTTCAGTAGCTCAGTCATGTCCAACTCTTTGTAACCCCAATGGGCTGCAGTACACCAGGTTTCCCTGTCCATCACCAACTCTGTGTGCTAAATAACTTGGATGCTTTCGCAAGCAGGGACTTCCCAGGTGGCACAGTGGTAAAGAATCCACCTGCCAAAGCAGGAGACACAAGAGACGCTGATTTGATCCCTGTGTCAGGAAGATCCCCTGGAGTAGGAAATGGCAACCCACTTCAGTCTTGCCTGGAGAATCTCATGGACAGAGTCTGGCCAGCTACCGTCCAAAGGGTTGCAAAGAATCAGGCATGACTGAGCACAGCACAACACAGTATTCACAAGCAGAAGATTCATCTCTTTCTTGCTGTAGACAGAATTCAAGAAGGGCTTAATTTCATCATTTTAAAGAGGCCCAAGGAAGAGTATTTCCTCCATGTGGTTTTGGTTATAGAAAAATGTATAAAGTACATCTCTGACTCAACTTGTGGGTGGTCAAATAGGGGGAAAGTAAACAAAAACTGGATCTGTAATATGTAAGGTCACTGCAATTTTGTGTTTGTAAAAACTGCCTGAGAAAAGATAAACAAATAAACTCTCAAATCAAGTGAAAAAAGAAAACTTTTTGCTATATGCAGCTAAAATCATACAGAGCATACTACTTCTTAAAATGGAGAAAGCTAAAGATGTCAAACTTTATTCATTTTTTATTCTCTTCCACTCCCACATTGTCACAAGCAAACACACAAAGAAACCCTCCTTAAAATAAATTATCTTTGAAGCATTAATAATCTGCAGCTTCACTTCAAGTAAACCAAAACTGCATTTTATATTTTCTTTGCCAAATATATACGTACATATATATATATATAAAAACAATTTTAAATATATGAAGTTTTACTATAGCACTCTGTGATAGAGGGGCTGCCCTGGTGACCCAGCAGTAAAGAATCTGCCTGCTAATTTAGGAAGTGCTTGTTTGACTCCTGGGTCAAGAAGATCCCCTGGAGAAGGAAATGACAGCTCACTCTAGTATTCTTGCCTGGGAAATTCCATGGACAAAGGAGCCTGGTGGGCTATAGTCCATGGAGTTGCAAAAGAGTTCAAAAACAACATATAATAGAAGCCAACATAGAATCTATATGCTTTCTTCACAAAAAGTCACAGCATTATGGAGTTGAAGCTTGTCTGAAGAAAATGTCAACTGAAAATTTTGGAAATATATTGTAAGAGTTTCCTATTAGCTAAATAAACTCTGTGTTTTGATCATTGACTCAATTAATATAGATCATTTACTGTACATCAATAAAAGAAACAGATGAGAATTCAGATTTTCATAGATTACATTATTTAAAATTGTGCAAAATTTATTTGAGTCTCTGAATATAAATACTCATTAAATTGTGCAAAATTTATTTGTTGAGTCTCTGAATATAAATACTCATTAAAAATCAGTTTAATGCTATTTGGCTGACAAATACAGAAAAATCAATCTGTAAGGTAATCTCTAAAAAAAGTGGCCTCATTCACATGATCTGTGCCTTTCCCATGGATGGTTTTGTGGTATTTCTCCGTAACTATTTCAATTAATTTAAGGAATTTTTGAATGGAAATTATTGGTGCAATTTGGGATCATATATCAAATCTCACAGTTAGAAGTGTTGGAAGTATCCCTTTTATTTTAAGAATAGTTTCTTTATCTTTCATAAGTACCTCCTTTTATTATCAGATGCTGTCTCTGAAATAAAAATGTAGCATATTGAAATCTTAAAAGAGGAAGATATATAAACATTTTAAATGGTATGAGTCAACTTTTTTGTTCTTTGTTTTTTGTGAGTGGCTCAGTTGTGTCCAACTCTTTGTGACCCCATGGACTGCAGGTAGCACTGTCCATGGGATTCTTCAGGCAAAAATACTGGAGTGAGTAGCCATTTCCTCCTCCAGGGGATCTTTCTGACCCAGGAATTGAACCTGAGTCTCATGTGCATCCTGCTTTGGCAGGTGGATTCTTAATCATGTTGTTTATTACATCCCTAGTACTCATCTATCTTATAACTGGACGTTTGTGCCCTTTGACCACCTTCATCCAATTACCCTTCTCCTTGCATCCTCTGTTAACCAGAAATCTGATCTCTTTTTCTATTTGTTTGTTGAACTGTAGTTGACCTACAACACTATGTAAGTTCCTGATATACAACATAATGGATATATATGGTTATATATCTATCTGTACATTACAAAATAATCACTGTGATAAGTTTAGTTACCATCTGTCACCATATGAAGATATTACAATCAGTTCAGTTCAGTTCAGTCACTCAGTCATGTCCGACTCTTTGAGACCCCATGAACCTCAGCATGCCAGGCCTCCCTGTCCGTCACCAACTCCTGGAGTCCACCCAAACTCATGTCCATTGAGTTGGTGATGCTATACAACTATCTTATCCTCTGTCATCCCCTTTTCCTCCTGCCCTCAATCTTTCCCAGCATCAGGGTCTTTTCCATTGAGTAGGCTCTTTTCATCAGGTGGCCAAAGTACTGGAGTTTCAGCTTTAGCATCAGTCCTTCCAATGAACACCCAGGACCGATCTCCTTAGGATGGACTGGTTGGATCTCCTTGCAGTCCAAGGGACTCTCAAGAGTCTTCTCCAACACCACAGTTCAAAAGCATCAATTCATCAGCACTCAGCTTTCTTTATAGTCCAACTCTCACATCTATACATGACCACTGGAAAAACCATAGCCTTGACTAGATGGATCTTTGTTGACAAAATAATGTCTCTGCTTTTTAATATGCTGTCTAGGTTGGTCAAAACTTTCCTTATTCTCAACTATATTCCTCATCCTGCATATTTCTTCCCCATGACTCATTTGTTTTGTAAACGAAAGTTTGTACCTCTTAATTTTCCTCACCTACCTTACTCTTTCTCTCAGTCTTTCCCTTTCAGTGATCACCTGTTTGTTCCCAGTATCTGTGACTGAATCTGTTTTCTTATGTTTGTTCTTGTTCTTTTGCTTTTTTAGATTCCATGGTACATGTTACATCATACTATATTTGTCATTCTGTCTGACTTGTTTTAGCATAATATCCTCTAGGTTCATCCATGTTGCTTCAAATGGCAAGGTTTAAGTCTTTTTTATGACTGAGTAATATTCTGTTGTATGTATACATATAAAATCTTCTTTATCTATTCACCTATCAGTGGGCACTTAGATTCCTTCTATATCTTGACTATTATGAATAATGATTCAGTGAACATAGGGGTATCTGTATCTTTTCAAATTAATGTTTTTATTGTCTTTGGGAAAATATCCAGAAATGGAATTGTTTGATTATATGGTAGTTCTATTTTTAGCTTTTTGAGGAACCGCCATACTGTTTTGCATAGTGCCTTCATCAATTTGTGATCTTTTTGATGATAGACATTCTGACAGGTGGGAGGTGATATCTCATTATAATTTTGATTTGCATTTCCCAGGTGACAGTAACATTTAATTGATCAGTAGAATATTATCCCCAAAAAGGTTTAGGAGTGGTCATGGGTGAAAAAGAGGAAAGAGCAGCATCATAAAAGAGGGACAAAAGACTTTTGTGAAGGATATTGGCTAGATTTCACCAAAATGTCTCTTCTTTTTTTTTTTCTTTTTCTCCTTTGCATAACAAGAAAAGTATTTTAAAAATAATCCCCAATTTACTTTATTTTCTCCAAAATCACTGCAGATGGTGACTGCAGCCATGAAATTAAAAGACGCTTACTCCTTGGAAGGAAAGTTATGACCAACCTAGATAGCATATTCAAAAGCAGAGACATTACTTTGCCAACAAAGGTCCGTCTAGTCAAGGCTATGGTTTTTCCTGTGGTCATGTATGGATGTGAGAGTTGGACTGTGAAGAAAGCTGAGTGCTGAAGAATTGATGCTTTTGAACTGTGGTGTTGGAGAAGACTCTTGAGAGTCCCAGTCTTGAGAGTCCCTTGGACTGCAAGGAAATCCAACCAGTCCATCCTAAAGGAGATCAGTCCTGGGTGTTCATTGGAAGGACTGATGCTGAAGCTGAAACTCCAGTACTTTGGCCACCTCATGCGAAGAGTTGACTCATTGGAAAAGACTCTGATGGTGGGAGGGATTGGGGGCGGGAGGAGAAGGGGATGACAGAGGATGAGATGGCTGGATGGCATCACCAACTCGATGGACGTGAGTCTGAGTGAACTCCAGGAGTTGGTGATAGACAGGGAGGCCTGGTGTGCTGTGATTCATGGGGTTGCAAAGAGTAGGACACGACTGAGCTACTGAACTGAACTGAACTGAACTGGAAACTAGTTTTTCTCCCCATACTCCAGCTGATATTTCAGTTTCAGTGAAGTAGATAGAAAAGATGTCAATTCAGGGAATCAGAGAAAACCATGGCATGTAACCAACTATCTCCCATCTTAGGAACTGTGATAAAACAGAGGAGAGAGCAAAGCGATGGCTCGTGGGTGGGCTATACGGGTCCAAGCCTCCCCTCTGTGGACAGTGGCCCAGAATGTGACAAATGTGTTAGATAAATTGAGGAGAATGCCAAAGGAATGAGGCTTTTGGAGAAGTAACTGATCTACAATGTGATTTCATGCAAACAAAAGTCCTTGGCTAGTAAAACTATGAGGGAGGCATGGTGTAATCAAGCTGGGGAAAATCCTCATTTTATAAGAATCATAGATAACCAATTTAGAGCCAGCAGATCTGTCATGGGGCCTGGCATGCTGTGGCAAAGTGAGAGATCAGAGAGCAGAGAACACTGGAGGATGAGGCAAAGACTCAGAGAGCTGTACAGCATCAGCAGGAGTCCAAGGGAGGACAAGTCCGCAAGGAAGGAAACCCCAGGGCTAAGCAAACCAAAAAAAAAAAAAAATAGGTCACAGCTTAATCACCAATCCCAACAGAATGACCTTGGGCAAGTCAGATCACCCATATTTCAAGGGAAAATCCCAGTTTGCATCTAATTAGTAACATAAAGTGAGAGGATTCTTTTTCTCTTGTCATCAAAAAGTGATGTGTCTCTCTGATGTATCTCAGGGGAGGAATCTGAAAGGTCTGGGCTCTTACTCAAAATGATCAAGTTAAATCTACAGAGACTCTTCAAACTATATATTCTAAATATTTAACTAAATTGATCTATATTTAATTCCTCCAAACCCCTGCCTTACAACTACTTAGCAGATGAGAGTGATAGCAAATCAGTTTTAGAAAGTAAGGAAATTGTATAGTTTTTCTGCACAGGCAGTACGAAGTGAGTAATTTTTCAATCAAACAATTGTGCATCATTTGTTTTGGTTTCTCATCCTTCAATAGAATTTTTTTGCAAAATTGATCCTTTATTTAAAAAAGAGGTAAGTAGAGTGAATAGATGAGGTCATAAGTCTCCATTGTCCCCAAAACTGTCTGTCCTCAAGCACATACGTATTTTTTGGATTACTAGACATCTAAAAATCTTTGATTAATGACTGATGTCTTTTGTGAGAAGACTCTTAGCAAGAGAGATGCAATTGGTAGCTATTAGTAATTCAGTATATATTGACTATTTGGTATGTGGTAATTACTTCTAGATAAAAC
This sequence comes from Bos mutus, assembly GCF_027580195.1. Lineage (NCBI taxonomy): Eukaryota > Metazoa > Chordata > Mammalia > Artiodactyla > Bovidae > Bos > Bos mutus. The sequence goes on from NC_091618.1 coordinate 128,621,114, forward strand.
TTGGAAAACATAGTATGCAGGAAAGGAGAAAGGCAACTGATATATGAGTATTCCTAGGGAAAATGAATACAGATGGAGTATTGAGTTAAGCATGTCCAGTTAAATTGTTGGGACCTTGGGCTATTCAGACAGGGAGAAACTCTAAAGCATAAGAGAAGATATTTAAATTAAAGGAAAGAGATACTGAAGGGTAGTACTATTAATCTTTATTTTTATTTAAAGTGCACGAAGGTTTTTAATCATACATAATATTCCATTTGATCTTCACACCCACTTCAGGACATTGTATCATTTCTATTTTATCAGTGAAGAGCCTAAGTTTCCAAGTGGTGATTTCACCTATCCAAGGTCACATCACATTAATTGACAGAATCAGACCTGGAATCCCTGTCTCCTGTCTCCATGCCCATTTCTCTTCAGATTGCAATCACAGCAACAACTTTGCAAATGTCATAATTTTGCACATGTCAAGCTACATGATTCTGAAAAATCCAGAATGTGAATAAAGTCTGAAACAATCAATGGGCCATCAACTTCTAGGACTATAAGCAAAGCACTTTAGCTCATGCAATCCAATCTAAACTCTTTAGCTCTGTTTTTCATTAATATTTAGATTTGCTAACATGTGCCTAAAAACTAGGATTAGCGTTTTTGCAATGTTTTTAGTAAAAAATGATTTCACTTTGTTTAATGCAAGAAAAAAGATGACATGACATATGAGAGCTGCTTGCCTTCCAGACTTGTCAGGAGAAGGACAATTGAAATATAATTAAGACTATAAAGAAAGCTGAGTGCTGAAGAAATGGTGCTTTTGAACTGTGGTGTTGGAGAAGACTCTTGAGAGTCCCTTGGACTGCAAGGAGATCCAACCAGTCCATCCTAAAAGAAATTAGTTCTGAATATTCATTGGAAGGACTGATGCTGAAGCTGAGACTCCAATACTTTGGCCACCTGATGCAAAGAACTGACTCATTGGAAAAGACCCTGATGCTGGGAAAGGTTGGAGGTGGGAGGAGAAGGGGACGACAGAGGATGAGATGGTTGGATGGCATCACTGACTCAATGGACATGAGTTTGAGTAAATTCCGGGAGTTGGTGATGGACAGAGAGGCCTGGCGGGCTGCAGTCCATGGGGTTGCAAAGAGTCAGACAAGACTGAGCAACTGAACTAAACTGAACATGAATTGATAATAGCTCTTGGGCAATGTTCAGCTGCATTTGAATCTGTAAAGATACGTGATACGTTGCAGTGCACTAGTAGTGCTCAATCACTTATTCATGTCTGACTTTTTGCAACCCTGTTGATTGTAACCCACCAGGCTCCTCTGTCCGTGGAATTTTCCTGGCAAGAATTATTCAGTAGAGATGCTTGAAAATAACAAAATACACTTTTACAATTGTAAAATGAAATACTTTTACCTTCATGGTTAAAGAAAAAAAGGATTTTTACAACTGTTAAATGGACATTTAATAATAGATGTATTTTGAGAAAATCCCAGGTAATTTATTAAACACAGGGAAGATTCATTCAAAAGAAGCAAACACAGAATTAAGAAAAAAGGTTAAAAATGAAAGCTATTCTCACCTGACTGATTAGTATGTTCATCACCATTTTTTAATCTATCTTGTGAAAGATGTTGAGTTACACATCTTTCATTTACCTAAGTGTTTTTATAGTATATTTTTTCATCTTCCAAATTTTAATTTTTCTGTATGTTCTGTTCTAGATGTATCTATTCTAAATAGTTTATAATTAGATTGTTGTTCATCTAGTCAGAAAATCTGTCTTTTCACTGGTACACATTTGGTACACTTATACTAAAATGCAATATTGTTTTACAATATTGTAAAAGGTTGAAAATCAGCTAATTATCACAATTTTGATGGAAATAGGTCCCCCTTTGCTACACTTAAATTTTCTCTTTGTCTTTGATTTCATTTATTTATTCATTAATTTATTCATTTGAGGTTGTTTAGGCTTCTTGAAATTGTGATGGATGTCTATGGCATGTTTTATTATAGCCTCAAAATGCCTCCTTTCCTGTTTAAGAATACTTTTGTTTACAGTGAGCAGAATAAATATCCTCATCTCACTAATAGGCTTGTCCATGTATTAAACTTTGATCAAGAAAACGTAGAAGGAAGTGAGTGTGTCAGTACCTAGCCAACACTCTATGAAGGATGAAGTGCTTCTGTTTTTCAGATTAGACTTCTAATCTGAAGTCCTTATAGTCAGTCTCCTTTTTCTTATTTCTTCTAGTTCACAGTCATTTTCTTTATGGCTGATTATCTTTTATCACTGTTACACTTTTAAAAATTTGAACCTATGGAAAAGATTCCTTTTTGTAGATAAGATTTATGTTCTTTTCTGACAGATGGCTAGGAGCACTACTTGTCCATGTCCATTTTAATCAATGTAAATGTTTCCAATTTCTTGGATCACATGTCTGTGTGCTCAGTCATGTCTGACCCTTTATGACCATGATCTGTAGCCCACCAGGCTCCTCTGTCCATGGAATTTTCCAGGCAAGAATACTGGAGTGGATAGATTGTAATTCTATGCAAATATTAGTTCTCTTCCTAACTAAAGATTAGTTCTCTCTACCAAGAGCTAGTAGCCCTTAGTCCAAACTGACATGAAGATCTCCCAATAGACTCTCCACTTTACATATGCCCTCAGTTTTGAAATCTGTCCTCTTCATTATAGTCAGTTTTAAATTTTTCGGTCAACAAATGCCAATAGGCAAAATTAGCTTCTATGCTTGCTTTCCTACTTGATTTATAGCATTCTGTTTATTTTGTCATTGGTAGTTTTTTACAATTTTGTAATTTTGTCACACGAGTGTATGTTCCTCGGTTCTTTGTCTCGTCACAACAAAGATTTGGAGCGACGGACATTAAAGCCCTTGGCACATCACAGCTCTCGGGTCTTGGGTAAACTGTGCTACAGCTCTTAGGAAAATCAGGGTTACAACTCCATTTTATTTAGAAGATAGCAGGAGAGAGAGAGAGAGAGCGCGTGCGCGCACGCACGCGGGAAAGAGAGTTCGTGAGAAAGCGCTTTGGCTCCTCCTTTTATGTTTTTTCCTCCACCTGGGCCTGCCCTATGCAAATTTGGCTTAGCCAGGGGTGCTGTTTGTTCTGCCTGAAGTCTTCACTCTGGTCCTCGGACCTTCCTTTGACCTTCCTTGTCTTTTAGCCACCACCATTTTGGACTCCTTTTCCCTATTCTACCTACCTAACATTCCCCCCTCAAGAGATGGGAGGCCCAATTCTTTGAGAATAGGGACGTCAAGGTCTTTCTGGCTACTTCCTACTGAACTGGGAGGGCGAGGGGTATTGGGCCTCCCCGTCTTGCTAGTCTCAATCCTCAGAGTCCTTATAGTGGTGTCCAAGGCTGTGTGATATTTTCCGTGGTGGGCTGTAGTTTTATATCTTTGTTGAACCGGCACTGCATGTTGTAGTTGGTTGACCTGGGCCGAGACAAAACAGGTTAGACAATTGACAGTACATGGAATAATCATAAGCATCATCAATATAGCACAACAAGGACTAGTAGGGGCATTAGTCAATTTTAAATTCACATCACCAGGATGGCTCAAGTCCCTCCTTGTTCAGGGATCAGAAGATCTATCTCCTGTCTGTCTTGAAGTACGTCTCTGTCAAGCTGTGTTGGCTCCTTAGAGTTATCCTGAGAAATCTTATCCCCAGAAACCAGATTTTGGGAGTGTGCATTAGAATGGCACACACTGGTAGTCCTGAATAGGTATCTGAAATTTCCCAGGGCCTCACAGGTGTATTGAGTGTCCTCTTCTGTTTTCTTCCACAGCTTGACTCATGAGTAGTTAATCCAGGAGTCATGTCCTGGTACCTTGACTGCTGTGAGGGTAGAAAGTATTACAGGGTAGGGGCCCTTCCATGTGGGCTGGAGTTGAGCCTTTGGGGACCCACCTTTCCAGACTTTAATTAGGACTTGAGTCCCTGGAGCATATAGTGGTGACTCTTTAGAATCTTTTGGGTCCTGGTTCATATCCCACAAGCATATATCCTGTTGGAGTTGCCCAATGGCCACGGTATAAAACTGGAGGGTCTGAACCTTTGGATCTAGGAAAAGGTCATTGACATAAACAACAGGTCTCCCATATAGCATCTCATAAGGACTAAGACCAACCTGTTCCTTAGGGGCAATGTGGGTGTGGAGGAGAGCTATTGGTAAAGCCTCCTTCCATCCCAGGGAGGTCTCTTGGGTTATCTTTTTTATCACTGATTTTAAGAATTGATTGGCTCTTTCTAGTTTTCCTGAAGACTGAGGCCTCCAGGCACAAAGGAGATAATAAGTAATGCCCAATGCTTTCAAGACCCCTTGGGTGACCTTAGAAGTAAATGATGTCCCATTGTCACTTTGTAATGACCTGGGCAGACCAAATCTTGGAATGATTCCATGGAGCAGTTTTTTTACCACCTCCTCAGCCTTCTCAGTCTGGGTGGGAAAGCCTTCAATCCATCCTGTGAATGTATCTATCATAACTAGGTATTTATACCCTTGAGAAACTGGCATCTGAGTGAAGTCTATCTGCCAGTCCTCTCCTGGGTAGGCCCCACGTCGTTGGACGGGCTGGGCCAGCTGGGGTCTTTGAGCTCCTTGGGGGTTGTTTAATTGGCAGGTGGGACAAGAGGAGACCACCTGTCTTATAGTTTGGAAGCCTGTTCCTCTGAAGGACCTTTCTAGTAATCTGTGGAGGGCGTTTTCTCCTAAATGAGTAGTGGCAAGTAAGGAGTTAACCAACTTCCATTGAAGGTTTCCAGGCAGAAAAAGGAGTCCCTTCTTTTGGAACCACCCCATATGATCTTCTTGAAAGCCCTCGCTCTTAGCTTTAAGAGTCTCACCTTCAGAATATGGCAAAATTAGTCTGTGGAACTAAAGTGGCAATCCCTATTAGGTCATGATTCTGTAATGCTGCTCTCCTAGCTGCCTGATCAGCTGCTTGGTTCCCTCGTGCCACTTCTGTGCTCCCTTTTTGGTGTCCTTTACAGTGGGAGACTGAAACCTCAGTGGGCAGATGGACTGCCTCCAAGAGTCAAAGAATCTGATCACTATATTTGATTGGGGACCCTCATGTGGTCAAGTGGCCCCTTTCTTTCCAAACAGCCTCATGTTCGTGTAGCACCAGAAAGGCATACTTGGAGTCAGTGTAAATGGCTATTCTTTTTCCTTTTACCAGCTCTAAAGATCGAGTCAGGGCTATGAGCTCAGCTAAGTACCTGATGGCAGAGGCCTAGCCTCTATGGTCTCAAAATTGGAGACTACTGCATACCTGGCTCTTCTTTTTCCATCCAAGACAAAGCTGCCTCCATCAGTGTACCAGATTTCCTCAGGATTGGTCAGAGGATCTTCTGACAATCCCTCTCAGGGTTTTGTCCAGTCGTCCAAGGTTTCTAGACAAGAGTGAAAGGGGAGAGAGCCCTCGGGGGGGGGGGGTGGCTGGGTTAAGAACCTCACAGGGGGATATAGTGAGGCCTGGATTTTCCATCAGCATTACTTGATATCTAAGGATTCTTTAATCAGACATCCATAAATGGCCTCTCCCATTTAGGAGTTGTTTTACTTGGTGGCTGGTAAAAATAGTTAGTTTGCCCCCAAAGGAGAGTTTTAAAGCATCTTCTATCATGATTGCAATAGCTGCAAGATTTCGAAGGCAGGGGGGCCAACCTTGGGAAGTTGGATAGAGCCTCTTGGATAAGTAAGCTACAGGCTGGGGCTCAGATCCCAACCTTTGAGTTAACACTCCCAAGGCTATTCCCTCTCTTTCATGGACATAAAGTTGGAATGCTTTTTCTGGGTCTGGCAACCTCAAGGCAAGTGCCTGAGTTAAGGTCTGTTTTAGTGTAGCCTCTGCCTTCTTAAGTTCCCCACATCAGTGGGATTGAATCATCTCGTCCCTTTAAGCTTTCATATAAGGGCTGGGCAATTAGACCGTAGTTGGGTATCCAGATTCTACAATAACCAGTTAGCCCCAGGAAAGCTCGCAATTATTTTTGAGTTGTGGGGGAGGGCAACTGGAGGATTCCTTGTACCCGATCAGAGGACAGCCTCCTGGACCCGTGTGTAATCTTAACTCCCAGGTAAGTGACCTTTGTCTCGACCATCTGTGCCTTAGCACGGGAGACTTTATATCCCCTTTCTGCCAAGAAGTTTAGAACCTGAACTGCATGTTGTTGGGCACTTTTCTCATCTGGAGAGCAGATTAGTAGGTCATCTACATATTGTAATATTTTCCCACTAGGTCCCAGGTCCAGATCTAGGAGATCCCAGCTAAGGGCCTGTCCAAACATGTGGGGGCTATCTCTGAACCCCTGAGGTAATACTGTCCAAGTCATCTGTTGGTGTTTTTCTCCTGGGGCTTCCCACTCAAAGACAAAAAGGTATTGGGATTCTTTAGCCAGTGGTATGCCAAAAAAAAATGCATCTTTGAGATCCAAGACTGTAAACCACTTGGCACTGGGTGGGATTTCTCCCAAGATTACATAGGGATTGGGTACTGTGGGATGGGGGGAGACTACAGCTTCATTTATGATCTGGAGACCTTGAACCATTGGCCAGGTTCCGTCTTTTTTCTTTACTGAGAGGATTGGGGTGTTACATGGCGAACTCGTGGGGACCAATAGCCCACAACCAAGGAATTTATTTATTAAAGGCTGTAGTCCCTCCCGAGCCTCTCTTTTGAGAGGATATTGTTTCCGGTTAGGAAACCGAGTGGGATCTAGGAGGACAATGATGACCGGTTCAGCTTGGTGGGCTCGTCCAGGAATCCCCTGGTTCCACACCTGGGGGTTAATTTTGTCTTCCCATAGTTTTTGGTCCCTCTCTATTGAAGGTGTAATGGGTTCTTCAGTAGTAACCAGGAGCTGTAGAGCTCTAGGGGCTGAAAAACTTCCCATCACAAGGGTGGTCCCCAGTTTAGTGAGTATATCTCTTCCCAATAAGGGAGTAGGACACTCAGGGACCACCAGAAACTGGTGGGAAAATATTTGTCCATCCCAGCAACAAAGAAGTGCTCGGGTGAATCTTTTAGTAGTTGCTTTTCCTGTAGCAAATGGTACAGGTTTGGGAGGAGAAGGCTCCGGAGTAGGAGATCAAGACAGAGTAGGTAGCCCCTGTGTCAACCAAGAAATTCTCGGACCTACCTGCCACATCCATTTGCACCCTTGGCTCCAGCCCCGCGATGGTTATCTGTGACAGGTGGGCTGGCTGGAGCGAGCCGCTTCAGTCCTCTTGAACCATCATGAGGGTAGGCTTGGCACTTGACCTTGAGGTTCTTGGGTCCAGAGGGCAGAGTGCCGCCCAATGTCCCAGTTGATGGCATTTGTGGCAAGCCGTTCTAGAAGACTTGTCACGGTATGGACACTCTTTGGCCCAATGCCACGCCTGTCTATAGATCAGGCATCTGTCTCGTGCCTTGTCCCTCAAGGACTCGGGGTTTGCCATAGGGCTTCTCTGGAGGGCGGCCAGCATCTGGGCATGCCTTGTCTCTTTCTTTCTCTCCTTCTCCTGAGCCTTGGCCTCCTTCTCCTGTTCTCTGTTATAAAAGGTATTGGTGGCTGTCTGGACCATCTCATCTAAAGAGGCAGCAGGGTCCTGCTGTTGTAGCTGCTGTAACTTAATTCTGATATCTGATGCACACTGGGACAGGAATTTGTCCTTTAAAATCACCCGTCCCTCATAAGAGTCTAAGTCCAGGTTGGTAAACTTTTGGAGTGCCTCTTTTAGCCTCTCCAGAAAGGCAATGGGGTTCTCATTGGGCTTCTGAGTTATTGCTGAGACTGGGCACAGTCTCACAAGTAATAGGCTTCCTTTCTGTTTCCATAGGTAGACTTCCTTAGGGGTGAGTCTTTCTAAAGCTTATCCTACCCAGAACTGTTACAACCTGAGAGCCAGGCATCCCCGGGTCAGGGTGCAGATCCCCAGGCAGGCTGAGGCTTGACAGCCTCCTAGAGATCGAATCCCCAGGCAGGTCGAGGTGTGACGGCCTCCTGAGAATTGGGTCCCTGGGCAGGTCGAGGTGTGACGACCTCCTGGGACCCCTAGGACTAGAGGATCCCCGAACAGGTTGAGGAGTGACAACCTTTCGAAGACTGATCCCTAGGCAGGTCAAGGCGTGATGACCTCCTGGGACTCCCCGGACTGGATTTTTGGCTTCCCCAAGATCTCCAGTGCGACCAGTGCTGGGTAGAATTAAGAGGTTTGTAACTCATTGCTAGTTTGCCCACTGTGGATGGGAATAGATATAATGTAAGTTCATCCTACCTAGTACTGTTGCAACCTGATAGCCAGGCGTGCCCGGGTCAGGGTGCAGATCCCTAGGCAGGCTGAGGCGTGACAGCCTCCTAGAGGTCGAATCCCCGGGCAGGTTGAGGCGTGACGGCCTCCCAAGAATTGGGTCCCTGGGCAGGTCGAGGTGTGACAACCTCCTGGGACCCCTGGGACTAGAGGCTCCCCAAACAGTTTGAGGCGTGACAGCCTTTTGAAGACTGATCCATAGGCAGGTCAAGGCGTGATGACCTCCTGGGACCCCCTGGACTGGAGTTTTGGCATCCCCAAGATCTCCAATGTGACCAGTATTGGGTAGGATTAGGAGGTTGGATATTATAGAGTATTTCCCTCCCAAGGCCACCTATTTTCTGGTTGTCTCTCTAGAAGATTGTAGAGGCAGTCTTGTGGGTCTGGATGGGGCTCAGGAAAAGAGCATGAAACAGGAGGGAAGGGGGCAGAGCAAAATGTAAACCAATTAAAATCAATTGGGTCCAAGATGATGCAAGTAAACCTTAACCCCCAATCTATAAGCCAACAGACACACCCAGAGGTGGCAGGACAGCTCCAAGGCACGGTCAAAAGAGGGAGGAGTGGGTGGTTCCCCAATGGCTGGGATGATCCTCTCACTCATTAGCATATAAATTCCACACCCTCACAAAACCTAGCCAGGCCTAATACGGTGGCAGCAGCCCTTGCCCTCGACAACAGTTCACACCCTGAAGAGTGGCTTCTCTCTGGATCCTAACAAATCCACCTCTTATCACTTTGTCTCTCAATGAATTTTTGCAATGAGACATCAGAGCCTGAGTTTCATTAGTTTTGGCAGGGCTTGAGACCCGGGAGAGAGCTGAAGGAAATGTGCCAAGGAATCCCCTTCATAGCCCACCGGAAAATTTGCTAAATATCTGACCGGTGCTCACAGTTTCATTGGTCTGATCCTTGGCACAGAGAAGAGAAAGGACAGAAGAACCCCCACCGGCTTGTGTAACAGCTATTGGGGCTCAGCAGATAGCACCTTTGGGACATGCTGAGGAGTAGCCTCTCCAGAGTCCCTCAGCTGTGCCTCCTGCCTCCCACCTGTTTGCAGGAGGTTTGAGGAAACAAGAAACAAGGGATTGTAAAGGTCCCTCCAGCCATAGAAGCAAGGACCTCTTACCTTACCCGGAGGTCTTCTGGAATCTGAGACTGGGCCGCGTGAGCTTTCTGCTGAGTTTGTTTTTCACTGTCCCAGTTTCCAGCACTATGGGCCTTCCCCTGCGCTGGGTTTCTTCACCTTCCACTTCTAGCGCAGGAGCTTCACTGAGTTGGGCTCCTGCTGTGCTTGGCCTCTTCTGCGCAGAGGTTGTTTCAGCCAGGTTAAATCCGAGTCACGGCACCATAGATGTCACGCGAGTGTATGTTCCTCGGTTCTTTGTCTCGTCACAATAAAGATTTGGAGCGATGGATATTAAAGCCCTCAGCGTGTCACAGCTCTCGGGTCTTGGACAAACCATGCTACAGCTCTTAGGCAAATCAGTGTTACAACTCCATTTTATTTAGAAGATAGCAGGGGAGAGAGAGAGAGTGAGAGAGAGAGACAGAGAAAGAGCACACGCATGTGGGAGAGAGAGAGAGTTCGTGAGAAAGAGCCTTGGCTCCTCCTTTTATATGTTTTTTCCTCCACCTGGGCCTGCCCTGTGCAAATTGAGCTTAGCCAGGAGTGCTGTTTGTTCTGCCTGAAGTCTTCACTCTGGTCCTCGGACCTTCCTTTGACCTTCCTTGTCTTTTAGCCACCGCCATTTTGGACTCCTTTTCCCTGTTCTACCTACCTAACATTTTTCTTAAGTATTTTTTAAGTATTTTTAAGTATATTTTAAGTATTATGAAAATTTTTTTTAATCTTTTATCTAAGTTTTAAATTCCTGTTAGCAGGATAAGTGCTCTCAATAACCTAGTCCATCATTATCAGAAACAGGAAGTGTCTCAGTCTTTCTAGGCCTTTTCTTTATACAACTTTTTCTGTTTAATTTCCTTTTCTTCAATCTGCTCTTTCTACTATTGTACATGTTTGCACTGGAATCAATCCTGACTCTTCAGCAGAAAGTCAATGTTGCTGTTAGTTTGACTCCATCTTTTTCTTTTATGGAGAACAAATCCTCAAACAAACCCTAGCCTTGGGCCCTGATTTCATAGTCTTTTTTTTTTTTTTTTTAGCTCTTCTGTGCAAAAGATCTTATCTAGAAAGTCTGGAAAATTTTCTAGCATGAAGCACACTCCTTTTTCATTGCTAAAATCCTTTCTGTTCTCTTCAGACCTCATGACTAATGTTATGTTTGTTTAGAAAACACCATCTTGATTCAGATGTCTAACCTTTATCTCTTCATGTTATTTTCGATGTAAATCATTGTTGCAGTGTTTCACTGGCTTCATGGAAACCTCAGGGCCACTTTCTGAACCTCCTCAATGTCGATTGTTAATAGCTACTTCCTTTTAACCTACTTTTTGAATGCCATTTCCCTTGCTGACTCATTTTGCCCCATCTCCTAGAGCCATAAATACGGTCTACCCACAGAAGTCACCCCTCTCATGGACTAAATGTGGCCTCATATTCTGGTCCCTCTTTGATGATGCTGTCTATCAGCTTCACAAACTATTTCATAAACTTTCATGTCACAAGGCATGACCCTTCACCATTTGTCAGTGAAGGGTAAAGAAAAAAGATAAAAGTTAATTAGTTGCTTTAATTATTTTAATACATATTTTCTCAAAGATGTGATATTGAAGGATGAATGCACCAATTTAGTCAGTGGTATTTTAAAAAATAAAAACTCCTACTAACAAAGAAGAACACCCTTACTCTCAGCTTTTGAAAGTTGATTGCATTGACAGATTCTCTCTTGATGAGATGTGTTAAGTGTACTTCTCTCAATATTTTGGCTTACTTTTGGAACCTTATTCATGGAGGAAACATATCAGATGTAAAATCTGAATTACAGCTGTGTTGTTTCAAAATGAATAACGTCTACTGGGTGAGACACTGAGTCAAAAGAGTTTCGTTTGCAGCATAAGGAAAATATTTGTGAGTGTTGCTGGAAAAGCTGACAGCCTACCATATGCAGCCTCCCTTTTAGATAGAGAAGAATGGCAATGTGAGCAAATTGCTCTTTTGGCTAGAAAACTTTTGTATCCACATCAGTTATATCCAGAAGAATCACTGTTTGATTACCAACACCCTCATCTGCTTTTCCTTGCTTTATATAATAAAGTTATAAACTTTTAAAACATTAAAATAAACTTCTGGTCTTAAATTTGGTGGGAAAAGATTTCCTGGAAAAAGGCAGGGAGAGGATTCTTATTGCTCAACACAGGATGTTATCTAAAAGAGACAATAGGCTTAAAACTGAGTTCACTAGTCATTACCTCCACAAGCGTAAGTGATTGCTTTGTTGACCTAGACAAAATGTAAATTAGGTGAGGCCATATATTCTGACGATTGATTTATTATTCAGATAACAGTTTTAAATTTCTTTGTTGAGAATATGAGTTCTTCATTAAGAGAAGTTCTCTACATTGATCAGTTTCACTAAACAGTTAATATGTAAGGTTAGAGAAAGTGGCAATGATCTTTCGGGAAGAATGGATTTAAAAATACTAGCCTATGTGTATTTTTAACTCAATTTTTTAAAATTTGAGCTAAATTAAACCTACTGGCAAAATGTTGATGGGTTTTAAATTGAGTAGAAAGCTCAGTTTATTATGTCTAGGAGTATTCTTTGGCTTTCATTTCTGAACTAAATGTGTGCTAATATGCAAGCATATATGAAAATATAACTTGGCTTTTTATCCACCTTGATGCAATCGGAAGAAAAATGTGGTAGCTGTCAGAGGAATGCATTTCTAGCACCACAACTAACTAGCTATACAATTCCAAGGAAAAAGCAAAATCTCTTTTCTTCATGTTAAAATTCCTTAAAAGCACTAAAAATATAATAGCCTAGTCACTAAATCATGTCTGACTCTTTTGTGACCCCATGGATTGTAGCCCACCAGGTTCTTCTGTCTATGGGATTTCCCAGGCAAGAATATTGGAGTGGGTAGCCATTTCCTTCTCCTGGGGACCTTCCTGACCCAGGGATTGAATCAGCATCTCCTGCATTAGCAGGCCCAGTGAATAGGTCATTGAAAAGGCAGACCAAACTTTCCTATATCCCAGAGCTAATCATCAAATATACATTAAGCCACAGACCTACATGGCATGATCTTGCCTCAAGTAGTTCATCTCCTTCCAGAGACAACATTGACAGACAATCAGAAGTCTAGGATAGATGATCTGAAAAGTCATTTTCTGTCTTTTTTTTCTTTGGCAATTCAAGGCTAGACTGGAGGTCCTGCCTGGATGAGTAATAAGACGACTTCACCATTAGAAAAGTTAGGAGAGAGGTGCAGTGCATGCAGAGTTAACTGAAGGAAAATGAGCTAATGAACTCTAGGGAGACAACCATATTGCAGTATAAAACATTTTCTTGGCTTATAAACTAAGAATTGATTTAATAATGCAATAAATGAAGTAATATGAAAACAGAGAGCCAATATCAGTCAAAAACTGTTAGCAAGTTGATGAACTTGATCTCATTTTTTAAAAAGCCATTTGTATGGGCAAATAAGCACCATCACTAACAAAGTAAATACAATACAAAGATGTTTAAATGTAACAGGTAAATTTTAGGAATAAATTGAAATCATTATTAAATATGATTGGGCTTTCAGACAACTTGAAAAAAGTAAAAAATCATGCTTGGTCTGTTTATACAAAAAGCCTTACAGTCAATTTGACCATTATAATCAGCTAGATACATGATCATATTTGTCATCTGTTGATGGAGCCTAATGATCATGTTCAAAATCAGTTATGTCATTTAGAAGTGATCTGAAGAAGTATTTAAGTAAATGCATTTGGCATAACATACGAGACCTGAAAAAAGAAAAAGGGAAAAACACAGAGAAGGGAAAAGTAATATTTTCCCTGATGATTCAACTAAGACAGGTTAAATCCTCATGGGATTACCAACAAAAAGTCTTGCTGAGAAACCTGCTTTTTGAATTTGTCAGACATGTGTGATTTATATTAAAACAATGATGAAATTAGGTAGTACTGCCAGTAAACTTGCCCACTGCTCCTCCCAACCCCCTACTTCTCTTAGGAAAATTTAAATAATCTTCTAAAGTTGAAAAACAACTCTTAATTGTACTGTCCAGTATGGCAAATTGATGAAGAATTAGAAATATATGTAAATACATTTTTCTCCTTTTCCTTCACCTAGGCAAATAAGAAAAGAGTTTTATGATAAAGTTTGTTAACAGATAATTTGCTTTCCGACATTATAAATTCAAAAGACTAAATTTAATTAGAGTTCCTTGCCAGTATATATCATTTTTGTTAGCCATTATTATCACAAAACATTCTTGAATAATTTTAAGTCATTAACCTTACTGTTTAAATCAGAACATGGTGCAAAAATAATTTCTGAGATATTTGAGAATTTATGAAATTATTTATTAAATGTGGACAAATGCTGACATGGCTGACTTTCTTCTAATTTGGCTTACTTCAGAATTACTAAGTAGTTGAATAAAGCAATATCTCATGTAATTATAAGAGAATAGGGCTTCCCTGATAGCTCAGTTGGTAAAGAATCCACCTGCAATGCAGGAGACCCTGGTTAGATTCCTGGGTAGGGAAGATCCACTGGAGAAGAGATGGCTACCCACTCCAGTATCCTTGGGCTTCCCTTGTGGCTCAGCTAGTAAAGAATCCACCTACGAGAGACCTGGGTTCAATCCCTGGGTTGGGAAAATCTCCTAGAGAAGGGAAAGGCTACCCACTCCAGTATTCTGGCCTGGAGAATTCCATGGACTCTTCAGTCCATGGGGTCACAAATAGTTGGACACGACTGAGCAACTTTCATTTTCACTATTGATACTAGTACCTGAGACAGACTTGAAATCATTATTTCATACATGAAACTGGCAAACTGGCAAATAATGTTTTGAGTATAAAGATAATTATTTTCAAGAACAAAATTTTTTTATACAAAGCAACAAGTCATTTTAACTTAAATATTTTTAAAAGGAAATTAAACTACTATACTAATAGATATCATCCATACTTCTTCTACCAAATCATATGTATTCTGTAGTTTGTTGCCACAAGAATATTGGAGAACCAGTGGATAATAAAAGATTATTGTATATAGCATATTGTATATGATGGTTTGTTCCTTTCATTAAGAAAGCCTAGCTAAAAATATTTTTATCTCCTTTATAAGCCTTAAGTTATTTTTTCAAAAAGGAAAAAATAAGGAAGAGGGATGGAAGGAAAGAAACTCAAATTTGTGTTCTTTTTCAATAGAAGTTATCATTCGCCTACACACTCAATGTGTTTCCACCTTTAAATGATCTTATCTTTGAAAAGTATGTACATAATACAAAAATTCAATATAAAACAAATTTTCCTAATCCAGGGACTTCAAAATGTTATTGAACTAATGAATTAACTAAATCATTGTCATGTCTCATAACTGCAGGCTAGCCCCCAAGTAACAATAGGGCAACCCATTTCAGTTCAGTTCAGTCACTCAGTCATGTCTGACTCTTTGCAACCCCATGAACTGCAGAGCGCCAGGCCCCCCTGTCCATCACCAACTCCCGGAGTTTACCCAAACTCATGTCCATTGAGTCGGTGATGCCATTCAACATCTCATCCTCTGTCATCCCCTTCTCCTCCTGCCCTCAATCTTTCCCAACATCAGGGTCTTTTCAAATGAGTCAGCTCTTCGCATCAGGTGGCCAAAGTATTGGAGTTTCAGCTTCAACATCAGTCCTTCCAATGAACACCCAGGACTGATCTCCTTTAGGATGGACTGGTTGGATTTCCTTGCAGTCCAAGGGACTCTCGAGAGTCTTATCCAACACCACAGTTCAAAAGCATCAATTCTTTGGTGTTCAACTTTCTTTATAGTCCAACTCTCACATCCATACATGACCACTGGGCAACCCATTAAGTGATGTCTTTTCCTTCCCATGGATGGAGAATCAAATTAATAATGTTACTGATCCAAAAAATAATCATTTTGTAGTTTTTTTGTATGTGGATATCTACTGAATATGTAATTCTGCCTGATACCACATCTTGATGTGCTCTTGTTCTTTTTTTCTGATACTGAGCATCTGCTTCATTACACATTATTAAAGTTAAGACATGCAGTAAATTACAGAGTGAGTACCAAGTCCATATTCCTTCTGCCTTCACTAAGCCAATGGCCAATTTGATAGTTTTGTTCAAGATTTTGAATCAAGAGTCTTAGAGAAAACAACCACTGAGTCCCATTAATAGTGACACATTAGAAGAAAGGTCCCTCAAAAACTCAAACACCACTGTTCATGTCCCCAGACCCCTCATGATCCCTAGATGGAATCACCACTGGCACCAGATCTCCCCAACTTTCTTCCTGGTTATTCAAATTGCTCAAATTCTATAAAATGCCTAGGTACGTTTCTAATAAAATTCACTTTATGTTTAAACTGGATAAAGTTTCTGTTACTTACATTTGAAGAAAATTACAGCATGCAGTTTGTGCACAAGTGAAAGCGCTAATCCATATAGACTATGTTGTTGTTGAATCGCTAAGTCATGTCCAGCTCTTTTGTAACCCTATGGACCAGCCTGCCAGGGTCCTCTGTCCATGGGATTTCCCAGTTAAGAATACTAGAGTGGATTGCCATTTCCTCCTCAGGAACTCTTCCCAATCCAGGGATTGAACCTGCATCTCCTGCATTGCACTGGAATCTTTGCCACTGAGTCACCATTTAGTAATACAATGCAGTATATGTATTACTAAAAACCACTTCTCCTGACTTGAAAAAGAAGACTTACGTAAACATAAAGAAAATGGGAAAATGCATTTTTTTTGAAACTGAGAAGAGACTTTCAAAAATACTTGATATGTAGGTCTTCATATTTTATCTTATAGTCCTAACTTGGCTATGTATTTAGAACCAAGCTCATTTTCATCCATTGCATATGTTTTGCTGAAAGAGTAAAAACCACTATATTTTCTTTAAGACTTTTTGAATTGTTTTCTATATAAAGTATACTTCTTTCTCACTAATGCTTATTGAATCAAGAAGTTAAATATTTACATTTTATTTTGACTAATACTTAATATAGACATATGTTTTCAAGACTAATGATATGAGGAGATCTTAGAAAGCTCCAGAAAATGAAATGACACAGAAATATACAGAAGAGAAAAGAATTTAGATTGCATTACAGAGCCATTCTCTGCGGGCACTTAACTTCCCACAGTCTCTAACAATCAGGCAGGGTAAATGGTTTTAAAATAGGATCATGCTTAAATAAATACATTCTCAGCCACCCAAACTGTCGTCTGATTTCTGAAGGTTCAGAAACATTGGTGAATGTTTTGCATTTCTGGTTTCTGACCTGGATTGAACTGGACACATTGAAATAATGTGAGAAAGGCTGTTTTTTGGCTTGGACTAGAAATAAATCTGCCAGCATTCCCGTGAGCCTGCCTTTCTTCTGTCCAGCTTTGACTGTTTGAAAAGTCAAGTTATGTTAGACCCAGCCCTTAATATGAACTAGAGCTAGACTATGAAACTTTTTAAAACATGATGGAAATGCCCAATCCAAATTTGTGAGGGCAGAGCTTTTAGGAGGGTTGATACTGCCAAAAGTCAAAAACATTTGGTAAGTGAGAGAAATGGATCATCAAAACATGCCTCAGTGGATATGTTGTCCCCAAGCAGGAGAGGTGACCCGAGAGTAACCTCTCACCTAATATGTGACCAAAACTACTGCAGATGGAGTATCCTAGCCAAGGTTTTTGAGATATTTTAGTAATAGTCTCCGTATCTAGTGAAAAGAAAGCATGCCAATGGTCAAATATCCATTTAAGCTTTAGCAGCATACCAACCCATATTTTACTAATAGGATATTTGAGATTTCTGTAATTTATAACTAACTTTAAATTTTATTCATCTTCAAATTGATCTCCTCCTACCAAACTTTATTTTTCACTTTTTAGGATTGTGGATTTTCCCTAAAAAAAGAAAGAAAGATTATGACTAATGTGGGGCTGTGTGTTACTGTGATAACATTCTGATAGTTTTTTTTTTTTTCCTTCTACTTATTCTTTATTCCTTATCCTACACATTCAAACTTAACTTTGTTCTTTTAGAATCGTGAAGTAGAGTTGAAAATCTCTGTCCTTCAAAGGTCAAACATCCCCGACTATCCTTTTGAGGAAAGGAGCGGCATGTTATTCCCCTGTCACACAGCTTTAGACTTTGCCTAGGTCTATATCCACAGGACAGTTAAATTGGAGCCCATTTTTGCCTTTTCAGTCACCAGTGAAGAAGGGGAACATCTGGTTCCTCTCTTTTGTATATTCATCTTTTATATACTTAGAGACTAGGCACATCTCTTAGTGTTTAACCAAGACTAAACAATAAGGATCCCTTGGACGTTACTCATCACTTTTATTCCCGGCTCATTAATAATCAAGTGGATGACCCCTGAAACTTTCCTATTTTTCCCGTCTTAAATTGTAAGATTAGAAGCAACAGTAGTCTTGAAAGGACAAACGTTTAAAGAATTTCTTCAGGGTTCTTAAAGATTTTTGCACATTATCTTACTTCTCTAGCAAGTATGACACATAGTTGACATATGTGGTCAAACTGAGTTTGTTATTTCAACCATCTCCAGCAATGTTTTGTGAGCATGCTAACGGCATATATTTTCTTCCCATGTCTGCTATTTTCACCCCAGCTCCAATCAAGAAGCTAAAGATTTACATTTGAGTTTGTCACATACCAACCCAATGTCTACAATGTTCTGGTATCTACATGCCTGTCTAGATATGAGGGGCATTAAAACAGTATCACCACCCAAGGCAAAAATTGCCAAAGCATCTGAATTGACCTTAGTCATTAAATAAAAGAAAGAAAATTTTGAAAACGAAAAGCATATTTCAGAATCAAATAGGCAAGAATGAATTGCCCTGTGACTATTGACCCAAATCAAATTGGAATTAGACTGCCCAGTGGGCTCTGCTATAAAATTATCTCTAACAAACACAAAGAACTAGAACCAGTACTCGTCACAGTTGGCGTTCCAAATTGACATTTGTTATTAAGGACAAATTCAAAGGCATAGTAGTCCAATGTACAATAAATAGATATCCATATTTATTATTGTTTCATATAACCATATAGCTAAAACAAATTGTCTAAATATACCCATTAATGAGGAAATAGGTGCCTTTATTTTTTTAGTCCAAAATATCTAGTATTCCAAAACTCTCATCAAATACTATTCTCTAAACATTTAGGTTTGTTAGGATACTATTGGATACAAATAACAGAATACCTGACTGACAGTGGCTTAAACTATAAAAGTATTTCTTGTTTTTATTGTATTTATTGAAATCCTGGTAACTCAGATGGTAAAGAATGTGCCTGCAGTGCAGGTTGATCCCTGGGTTGGGAGAAGGGAATAACAACCCACTTCAGTATTCTTGCCTGGATAATTCAATGGACAGAGGAGCCTGGTGAGTTACACTCCATGGGGTTGGAAAGAGTCTGAAACAACTGACTAACACTAACAAAAACTCTCTCAACGTTTGTCCAGCAGCTTAGGGATTTTATCAAAGATCCTGGCTTTTTCTCCCCTTCTGTTTTGCCATATTTTCATATTGCCTTCCCATTTGTCTTCTGATGGATAGACGTCTGCCATAGCTCAAGACATCATAATGTCCATCTTCAGAGTAGGAAGAAGAGGAGAGAAGAGGCTAATTGGACATTTGTCTCAAATTTGTTTCTTTTACTCAGAAATTAATAATTTTTCCTGAATCACTTCCTTCTAGGAGAATTTCTCTCTAATCACTCAGTCATTTCCATATGGAGGCAGTCTGAAAAACTGTTTCTATCAAATTAGAATAAAATTATGAAGAGTAAAATAAATGAATCACAATTCATTTCTTAGGTTTGACAGACTTCCTTATTTTCTGGAGGTCAGGATCTCTCAGTCCACCACTCAAACAAACTGGACTTCAGTTAGCAAAAAAGTAAAGTTTGAGAGTGGCTGTTGGTAGGCAGCCAGAAACATTTACCACAGAACTCATCCTTTCTGAGCTTTTAACGTACTTAAACAAGCACTACTTATAACCAAACATGTCTTGGCAAAGATATATTTCAGGAAATAACATCAGACAGTTTTATCTAAAAGTATGATCTACAAAAAGGCTGGAATATAGAAATTAAAGGGCTCACTGTGTCTTCAGGCCCCACATCAATGTTTCCCCTAAGATGAGGGTTACTAGGGTCTCTGGAGGGCTGGGCGGATGCTGAGAAAGCCCCTGATATTCCTAATGTCCCTTTCCCTACAGTGATCATGTTCTTCCCATAGTCAGGTCTGGCCTCCCTTCCAGCTGTAACCCTCTCTTCCCAACAAGTTTCAAGCATGAGCAAGACTCATCCCAAGACAGTCTAGGGGAGACTCAACCAACTGGTGGAGGTATTAAGTACATCACATACTGTCTTCAGAATTTTAGCAAGACTCGGATCTCTCTAAGCCTCACTTACCTCATCTGTAAAATGGTGATAATAATAGCTGCTTCACTGGGTTGTTCTGAGGATTGTATAAGATAGTCACATATGATAAAGCCAAATCAGCACTGCAGTACAACTATAAAAAGGTTAGATTTGTGTATGAAATTAATGATAATGTATAAGATAGTCACATATGATAAAGCCAAATCAGCACTGCAGTACAACTATAAAAAGGTTAGATTTGTGTATGAAATTAATGATAAAAGACCACTGTTTAGATATCCCTGGTGAAATATTTGTGGTTCAACAGTAAAGAAAATCAGAGACTTCTCTAAAAGGACAAAATAATGTGACCTACACATATAGAGTGCAGAAGGAAATGGCCACCCAATCCAGGATTCTTACCTGGAAAATCCCCTGGGCAGAAGAGCCTGGCAGGCTACAGTCCATAGTGTCACAAAGAGTCAGACGTGACTGAAACAGCTTAGCACACAACATGCACACAAATAGAAAAATAAGAATCATCTCATCTCTAAATATTAAATGTGGGAAGACACCTTCCTGATGTGTGCTGAGTTTTCAACTGAAAAGTTTAGGACCCAGGACATTTTTACTCATGCAATACAAACAATAGAAAGAACTCAAATATTCAAGTACCCAGAGTGCAGCCCACACAGTCTTCACCGGAAAAAAAAAAAAAAAAAAAAAAGTTATTCAAAACATACTCTATCCAAAGAAAGCAGCCAGTGTCATCCTCTTAAAATGTAGGTCAGATCATGTCACTGTTCTGTTCAAAACTCTGCGTCCCTGTCCATTCACCTTAGGGTGTGATGGCATTGGTCGAAAAGAAACTCTGGCAAGAAATTTTGGCCCCAGTTACTTTTCTTATCACATGTCTGACTCTCCTCAGTATTGGTCACTCAGCTCTGCTTGCAGTAACTCTCTTGCTAGTCCTCAAATAAGCACGCAGATCCCTAACCTCTGGGCCTTCGCAGAGCCAGTCCTCTCTGCCTGGAATGCAAGACTCCTTCTCTCATTTTCTTGCACAAATATCCCTTTTCCCTGTGGCCTCCTCTGACTAAATATTTACTTGATCAGCCTTCTCCTTATTCCATTTTCCCTGTTCTTGCCAACTACAGCATGTTCTAGAATGTGCTTCTCTGTGTCTCCCATATCTATTAATTTGTTTCCACCTTTTTTCTCTTCTTACTGAGGTCTGAGCCTTTTGCTCAACTTTTTCTAAAATAAGCTCTATATTATTTAAATTTTTTTGCATTAAAAAAATGTTAAGACTTCTTCTTGGTCTATGATTACTCCTATTCCTTAATAACTTCCTTTTCCTTTATGGATGATATAATCTCAAATGTCTCTAAGAATATGTATTAGAATTTTTAAATTCTCTACTATTTCTTGCACTATTTCTATACCTGGGATCTGTTGTTTGTCCATCTTCGTCTTCCTTTCCCAAGGTTTTTAAGTATTCTCCAAAGTTCTAATAACCTTTCATTAACAATTCATATTTATGAATAAAATTTGATTCGACTCAGTATAAATAAATTGCTATCCTTTACAGTATTATACATCAGACTATGTATGTAGGAAGTACTGACTAAGTATCCCCTTGTAAGTTGATAGTTCCCATTGAAACTAAACTTTCCTTTAAGCTACACACCTGAGAGTTGGAAGGCTAGCTCAAAAACTCCACAAATGTCAAGTAAGTCATACGCTACTTTGGAAGTAGACAACTTTCGTCAATACCCTTCTGACGGGCACTATCTCTTCCTATGTGTGGGCATGTTCAGTCATGCCTGACTCTTTGCAACTCCCAGGACTGTAACCCACCAGACTCCTCCACTCATGGGATTCTCTAGGCAAGAATAATGGTGTGGGTTGCCATTTCCTACTCTGTGGATCTTCCCAACCCAGGGATCAAACCCACATCTCTTGCATCTCCTGCACTGGCAAGTGGATTCTTTACCACTAGTGCCACCTGGGAAGTCCTTTTCCTGTAATATTGTGGGAAATGGTGTCCTTTCAGGTCCTTTGCCCTCATTATACAAGCACCACTGGGAAGCCCAGACTGTGACCAACCCTTCCCCAAATCTGTTACTCTATATAGAAGGCAAGTCTGGGATTTCCATCTGTGAACAAGTGTTCTAGAATGCTGTTCCCAAAACGCATAGGAGGATGAGGAGCCAAATTAGACCACATACATTTGACTCTTCCCAGTCCTGCTTTTTCATTGTCCCCCAGCTCCAAACTGAATTTCTCTGCAGCTCAGCTAGGAAGAGCTCCACAATATCTTCCCTCTGTTCTAATCTGTGTGTTTTTTCACCCATCTGCTTTATCTATTATAGAATCCCTTCCACTTTCAGAATTCTAAAAGCTTGTTAAATCTCTGGTTTCCTGGAGGAATCCTCTCTGGTTCGCAGTATTAAACGGAAGTCATTATGTTGACATTTTTACCACCATTTAGTGGGATCTGTGGATGGAAGAGAGGTTCATATGTGTGCCCAGTGTACCCCCATAGACTGAAAAACAGGGTGAAAGGGTTAATTATACAGTGGCAAGAAGCAAATTTCAGATGAATAAATTAGAATAGTAGGAGTAGGAATGTGAATCAAGGATTTTGCTAAAAGAAGTCTCCATGCCATTCCCTATTATCCACTTTTTAACCCCCAATAAAAGGAACTTTACTATGTCTTTATATCCTTACTTCTCATGAAAGGTAACAAAATGATCGGCTGGAGTGGACACCTAACGTTTTAGTCTGTACCTAGGAATTTCAGAGAGGGTACCTGTGGGAGTCAGCCAGAAGTCTGGACTCTGGTCTTAAGTCTTACAGCAAAGATGGCAATAAACTTCACTAAAGAAAAGGATGGCTCAGGCCCCAAACAATTTTTTTAAATATGACATTAGTTTTATAGAAAACAATCTATAAAATGTCATGGATGAAATATCTTTTAAACTTATTTTAATATATGCTCACTCTTACATCTTTTTGCTTTTCTTAATTTGGCCATTTGATTTATTCTTTATTCTCTTCATCTCTACCTCCTCTGTAAAATTCTGTAAGAAAATAATTCAAGATGATAGACAAGCAACATCTTAACTTCATTAGAGTTTTCCATCCCTTAACAATTATCATGACTAGAGAATGACAGAGGCAATTGGCCCAGGAGCCTAATACTAAAACTGAGTTTTTGAGAACAAAAAGTAATGATATCAAAGCCAGCAGGACAAAGGAGGGAGGCACAAATCCCCTACATTCTCTAATTTAAAACAAAGGAAGGAAAATCCTTGTTTTTATTTTAAATTGATGACTCAAATTTGGGCAAGAGACAGTGGGATATGATAGGATTGTCCTGTTTAATTCAAATGTTAATTTACCATTGTTCTCATATTTGCCTTAGTGACTGCTGAGATGTACAAATGTCTATGATGGCTGTCACTTATCATCTGAAGTTTCTTTAGATGGTGGAAAATCTCCCTTGGAAGGCTTTATATAATTAGCATAGCCAACCATCATCTGTTTTGTATGATTTTGGAGACAGAATTTTCAGGTCCTTTCCAGCTCTGAGCCTGTGTCTGGGTCTAAACAAAATGAAACATTTCCAAACAATTTTCCCAAATGCACACATCAGCACTTCCTGGTGCTGCCTTGTCTCAATTATTAGGGAGAATTTGCAACCGCTCACCATCCTTTGTCTCAATACCACTCACCCCGAAACACACTTCTGACTGTTCAAGTATGCTCCAGTCCCACCTTGTCACGTCTGCTTCCTCTTCGCTCCACTACTGCACTCTCTCTACACGAGTACACACACCTGCTTACTCTCTTTAGCTCATCAACTAATCCCTCATTTCCCCTCCAAGTCAAGCTGCCCAGCTGCAGAGAGCATCATCAAGTCAGAGTTTGTATGTTCTTCTTCCTGCTGCAATGTGAAGTAAATCACGGTTTCAAAAGGTGTTTTTTCTGGAAAGTTCCTTTCTGCTTTTGAAGAGCCAAGTTTCTACATAAATAAGATAATTAAAACTTTTGGCCTTTGTAGGTAAACAGGTGTCACATCTGCATGCAATGATCCATCACTCAGCAATATTACTTATCAAGGTCAAAATTACCCAATTTTGATTTGTTATAGTATTAATCCATCCCTGATATATATTACAAAACTTCTAAATAAAATTAGTGTATTTAACAAAACTACTTTAGAGTCAAAGTAGATTTATGAGTTCTATCTTTCCACTGCCTTCTATTATAAAAATAAAATCAGGAAAAAATAGAAATGATAACAATAGATAATGTTTCTTGACTTCTTATCATGTCCCATGCTCTATTCTCAGCATTCCCAATAGAAAAAATTTCTTTACTCCTCACAACATCCTTATAGAGTGCATGTTATTCCTATGCAGATTTTATGCATAATAAAATGAGATACAGAGACTTTCACATATCCCACACAAAATCACTGCTATCATAATGCAAAGTCAAGATTTAGTCCTAGTTCCATAATTCATGGTCTTAAGCAACATATTGAAATGCCACAATATAATGAAATAGTCCTATATACTAAGAAGGCCTTGAAAAATAATTTATGAAAAATAAAACTGATGGAGCACCAATGATGACATCAAACCTTTTAATAATAATGTAGCTACATGCTGGGAGATTTTAACAAAATATGTTAAAAGAAATAGTTGCTTACAGCCAAGAAAAGAAACCCAAAGCCTTTTCTGTAGAAGAGTTATACCATGCACACGCCACATTCACATACTCTACTCCACGATGGAGGGAAGGAAGAGTATGCCTGGAATAAAGGGGAACTCTTCAAGTGTCTATTGGGTCACTTGCTGAAAGCAAAGGGAATATAGATGAGTATCAAAAGGAGGTGGTTATAAACACTAGCTATGACATTGTGACAAGTTACAAAAATTAGAACTATAATTGTCATCAGCATTTCCTCTTCATTTTGCTATGAATGTGTATGTACAGAATATACATAAACACACACACATACATATATATGTATATCTTTTTATTTCCATATTTTCTTATGATATAACATAAGATACACTTACTGATTTTGTAACATGGTATTTAAGTATGGTTAATTCTACATCATATAATTTAATTTATAGGACATCAAGAAGAAGAGTAAGCATCGCTCAAGGACTTAACCTTCTCTTCCAGGGTCAGTTCAGTTCAGTTCAGTCACTCACAGTTCAGTAAGAATATACTTAGTCATCTAATATTATCCCTACATAATAGTTCAGTTCAGTTCAGTCTCTCGGTCATGTCCAACTCTTTGTAACCCCATGGATTGAAGCACACCAGGCTTCCCTGTCCATCACAAACTCCCAGAGCTTGCTCAAATTCATGTCCATTGAGTCAGTGATGCCATTCAACCATCTCATCGTCTGTTGTCCCACTCTCCTCTTGCCTTCAATCTTTTCCAGCATTAGGGTCTTTTCCAATGAGTCATTTCTTCACATCAGGTGGCCAAAGTATTGGTGTTTCAGCTTCAGCATCAGTCCTTCCAAAGAATATTCAGGATTAATTTCCTTCAGGGTTGATTGGTTTGATCTCCTTGCAGTCCAAGGGACTCTCAGGAGTGTTCTCCCACATCACAGTTCAAAAGCATCAATTCTTTGGCGCTTAGCTTTCTTTATAGTCCAACTTATACATCCATACATGACTATTGGAAAAACCAAAGGTTTGACCAGATGGATCTTTGCTGGCAAAGTAATGTCTCTGCTTTTGAATATGCTGTCTAGGTTGGTCATAGCTTTTCTTCCAAGGAGCAAGCACCTTTTAATTTCATGGCTGCAGTCACCATCTGCAATGATTTTGGAACCCAAGAAAATAAAATCTGTCACCATTTCCATTTTTTCCCTGTCTATTTTCCATGAAGTGATGAAACCAAATGCCATGATTTTTGTTTTCTGAATGTTGAGCTTTAAGCCAACTTTTTAACTCTCCTCTTTCACTTTCAAGAGGCTCTTTAGTTCCTCTTTGCTTTCTGCCATAAGGATGGTGTCATCTGCATATCTGAGGTTATTGATATTTCTCCTGGAAATCTTGATTCCAGCTTGTGCTTCACCCAGCCCAGAGTTTCTCATGATGTACTCTGCATATAAGTTAAATAAACAGGGTGACAATATACAGCCTTGACATACTCCTTTTCCTATTTGGAACCAGTCTGTTGTTCCATGTCCAGTTCTAACTGTTGCTTCTTGACCTGCACATAGATTTCTCAAGAGGCAGGTCAGGTGGCCTGGTATTCCTATCTCTTTCAGAATTTTCCACATTTTTTTGTGATCCACACAATTAAAGGCTTTGGTGTTGTCAATAAAGCAGAAATAGATGTTTTTCTGGAACTCTTTTGCTTTTTCGATGATCCAATGGATATTGGCAATTTGATCTCTGGTTCCTCTACCTTTTCTAAATCCAGCTTGACTGTCTGGGAGTTCATGGTTCATGTACTGTTGAAGCCTAGCTTGGAGAATTTTGAACATTACTTTACTTGTGTGAGATGAGTGCAATTGTGCAGTGTTGTTTGGCATTGCGTTTCTTTGGGATTGGAATGAAAACTAACCTTTTCCAGTCCTGTGGCCACTGCTGAGTTTTCCAAATTAGCTAGCATATTGAGTGCAGCACTTTCACAGCATCATCCTTTAGAATTTGAAAGAGTTCAACTAGAATTCCATCACCTTCCCTAGCTTCGTTCATAGTGATGCTTCCTACATTACTTAGAAAAGTATTACTTAGAAAAACGTTACTTAAAAAGAGAAAATATATCTGAGGAACTAAAGCACTCCTCCTAACTTATTCCTTTTACAGTTTGGGAAACTGCATATAAGTTTAATTATAGTCAAAATGAGATTCAAGAAACAAACAAAAAACCTCCTTTCATAACCTATTGGTTCTGATTCTCTGGAGAACTTCTAATACAGGTATTATTTTTAATCATGTAAACAAACTAAGCCAGCCGCTACTCAAGATTTTAAAAGAAAGAAAAAGAACAATGGCCTGATTTCTCACACTTTTTGTGAGTTGGTTCTGTTGTTGGTGTTTTGGTTGCCAGGAAACTGATGATTGCATGCTTTCTGCAGTACTATTGGTAGGCAACACTTTGTCAGGCATCTGGAGAATGATCTCGGCAGACATCTGGAGCTTGTCCTTCTGTAGCATTTTTATTTCTCATCTTAACTTTCTTTATCATAAAGTGATATCTATCTATTCAAGCCTAGGAGAATGCCAGTGCTAAGTATAATGTGAGAAGCATAATCTCACAGCCATCTCTTGGCTGTCTTGCCCACCTAGCAGCTGTTAGATATTACGAGAAAATGCAAATATCTATCACTCCATCTGAACAGAATCATCTATTAACTCCTTACAACCATATTTATCCATATATTTACTAGCATAATTAGTTACAAATTTAATTTGAATAACAACTGTGGTTGACACCCCAAATCTAGTTTACCGAGCACCGAGTAGCATGAATACAATCTTGTGACCAAGGTTTGACTCATTTTTTTAAGTACTCCTAATAATATCAGCCCCTTTGCCTGTGATTGTATTAAAGGATGAGTCCATTAATCAACTTGATCTGATAAGCATAAAAGAAGGTATGAAGTCCCGAAAACAAGTTCAGAAAAGTAAGTCCATCCCCCTTTCCTTTCTTACCACTGGATATAAATAAACATGTAGCCTTATTGCTACTGAAAAAATTATTCAATGAATTCCCTGGACTACTTGGGCCAGATAATTTTTATTGTAGGGAATTGTAGAATGTTTAGCAGCATCCCTGTCCTCTACAACTAGTTGATAGTAGAAGCCTTCCAGCTGTGACAAAAGTTTTAGATATTTTCACATGTCCCCTTGGGGGTAAAATCTCTCCTAGATGAGAAATGCTGACTTAGAAGCTGGAGAAATGGACGGCCATGGGGGCTGGGAGAAGAGACCAAAATAAACTAGATTCACAATTACATCATTGAGTTTCAAGGTCGGCTAATTCTGAAACCCTCTTAACATCTGGACTACTAGGCAAAATAACAAACTCTTTTATCTCCTAACCGTGTAAGTTGATCTATCATCTGTACTGTGCAGCTTAATGTAGTGAATGCAAGACCTGGAATGAATGGGATAGTGGTAGGAAGAGAGAGAATGATACAGCCTTTCATTTTAAACATTTTTTAGTAAATCCAATGCAATTTTTAAATCTTGTTTATTTATTTTTGATTCCGCCAGGTCTTTGTTGCTGCGTGGGCTTTCTCTAGTTGCCAAGAGCAAGGGCTACTCTGTAGTTGTTGCTGTGGCTTCTCTTGTTGCTGAGCACTCTCGGGAAATGCCCAGGCTTCAGGAGTTGCACCTCCTGGGCTCTAGCATACAGGCTCAATAGCTGTGTTGCACAGACTCTGTCGCTGTCTGGCATATGGGATCGTTCCGAATCAGGGATGGAACCCATGTCTCCTGTATTGGCAGGTGGCTTCTTTACCACTGAACCACCTGGGAAGCCCTAGAATGATACAATCTTAAAGCAAAGATTTGTGAAAGAAAGTGAGAAATATGGGGTATGAGGCACGTGATAGTTATTAATTCAGAGAAGGAAGTACCACCATTGGTTGTTGTAAAGAGAAAAGGAAAGGCCTAAGACAAAAGACAGAATTACTCTGTTAGAAGATATTTTATATGATGCTAGCTCTCATTTTTTATTCTCCTATGTACTTGTCTCAGCAGTAAGCCTAATATGCTTGCAGAGTGCCTTGGCTCTCCCACTCCCGTAAGTGATTACTTCACATATCCCATCTCCTCAAGCCAACATCTCCGCATCTTCATTGTTAGCCAGTGACATTGCTCCCTACTTCCACTATGAAAAATTTGAAAAGTGGAGAGTACACATCTTTTGCATAAGTAAAAATTACAGTAAGGTTATGTGTAAACATAAATTTATCTACACATACAATTAACATATGTGTCAGTATATATGTACCCATTTATTTTTCCACAAAGCTGGTGGTTAAACCTTTAGCATCACATCACTGAACTCTGGGAAAATCCCTTAAACTGTGAAAATTTTATAAACACAATTTCGCATCTCAAAATTAGATGTGACCAAGAATTATCTCCGGAGAAGGCAATGGCACCCCACTCCAGTACTCTTGCCTGGAAAATCCCATGGACATAGGAGCCTGGTGGGCTGCAGTCCATGGGGTCGCTAAGAGTTGGACACGACTTCACTTTCACTTTCACTTCTCACTTTCATGCATTGGAGAAGGAAATGGCAACCCATTCCAGTGTTCTTGCCTGGAGAATCCCAGGGACGGGGGAGCCTGGTGGGCTACCGTCTACGGGGTCGCACAGAGTCAAACACGACTGAAGCGACTTAGCAGCAGCAGCAAGAATTACCTCAGAGTTTCAGTGTAAGAATTAATGATATAACCTAAAAATTACTAATATTTTTTTTATTATGTTTAAGAAGGTTTCTTCTATTATTTCTTTATTTACCAAGACAAGATGCTGCTGATGTTTAGCAAATGCTTTTTTTGGAGGCTAGCATTTTCTGATATAATAGATTTTTCTCCTTTATTTATTTTATTTCTCTGAGTCTTTGTTGCCACCTGTGGGCTTTCACTAGCTGTGGTGAGCAGGGGCCACTCTCTATTGCAGTGTGCAGGCTTGTAGTAGCGATTCGCTGCAGAGCACAGGCCCTAGGTGTACCGGCTTCAGCAGTTGTGGCTCACAGGCTAAGTTGCCCCACAGCAAGTGGGATCTTCCTGGACCAGGGGCTGAACCCCTGTTTCTTGCATGGCAGGCAAATTCTTAATCACTGAACCACTGGGGAAGTTTGATTTTTCTCATTAAATGTTTTAATGACACAAGTTATTATGGTAAATTTCCCAGTATTGAATTACCTTTTCATTCCTGAGATAAGCCTGTTTAGGCAGTAGATAAAATGCCCTGATTTATTCACTTTGTTTTATACTTGGGTTTTCTTTAAGGACTAGAACATGTATAGCAAGTGCCTATTTGGCCAATGTGCATAATGGAGTGGTCATAAGATGTCAACTCTCAGGGAACGGGAATCAAATTCTGACTTCATAGCTTACTAACTATGACTTAGGCAAATTAAAATCACTGAGTCTTAATTTTGTCATCTTTCCTCAGAAGTACTGTTAAGTTGCTGCACTGAAACTCTTAAAGGATAAAATGTGAAAAGATATGTAAAAACCCTAGCCAGGACCTTTGCTCTCAGTAAACATCAATTACCTGTCCTGTGAGCTAACAAGGCAACAGCATAGCACATATATATATATTTTCATGTGGATCAGGGTGGCCTTCTTCCTGAATTACACTGGAAAAGTCCAACTGTGTATCCATAAATAGTAAGGGCAATATAAATACCACACTAAGTAAAATATTTTTGGCTATTACTGCTTTAATAAGAACAGTCACTAGTGAGTGAATCTCCTGGCTGGGGTTACCTTTCCAGCAATCTGTCTTTTGCATAATAGGACTGTTTGATCCAAACATGTGTTCATGTTGAACCTTTCGCAGTACTCCTTATTTATAACTACACCGTAGCCAGTGTAGTTCTTCTTACATATAATCTCTAAAACATATTTGCCATTGAATAATTACTGCCATTTCCTTCTCTGAATTTCTTTCTAGGACACATGGAAAGGAGGAAAGCCACTGTTTGCACAGCCAAACATCTTCTGTGTCCAGAAATTTCCTTTGGCAGTCAATGCAGTAGGTTTCTAAGTATGATGAGAATACACACTGCATTGTGAATTGTGAAAGCAGCTACCAGTGCTGTGCCTGGCATAAACCAGGTTTTAAATAAATATTAAATGAATGAATAATCGAAAGGATAAGAATCCAATTTTTTAAGTCATTTTTTTGGAGAAATATCTTAGGACCTTAGAGAATTGGGAAAATGTTTCAGTAGAAAATATAACTTATCCATCTACCCACTCATTCATTCAATAAATATTGACTGAGAGCTTGCTATTTTCCAGGCAATCACTGTGAATATTGTGCTCAGTACTCATGCTGGTCCACTTAGAAAGACTGCAGTCTGCTGAGGAGATGAATATTGAATATAATTCTAAAAGACTGACTGATGGAAATGTCCTATTATGCAAATATATAATAGAGAATAAAAATAGAAATATTTCATGTTTTATCTAAAAATTACAGGATTCAGTGCATTAAACCTCCTTTAATCTACATTTGTGCTGTTATTATTCAAGAATAACAATTGAATATATCATGATCAAGTTCTAAATACTGAATAATTCAAGCTGTAGTTCAAGGTCTAATGTTAAATAAGCTAATTATAAACTCATATTCACTATTGGAGGCTGGGCCAGTCTTCTTCCTGTGCTAAACATTTCTGTCCTGACTGTTAGCAAAACAACAGTGAAAAATACTTCTACCTAAAAACAAATAGCTAAATCTTTGAGTACACATCTAGTATAAAACATAAAATCTTGACTAGACAGAAGTAACAAAAATGAGAGAGCAAAATATGTCCAATAATCAAACTAAAAATTTACTGTGAAAAAAGCAGATGAAAAATAACAGATGAACTTCACAAAAGATGAAGAAAGGTCCTATTAGATAATTAAGAATGCTTTCAGACAAATCTGAATCTACAAGCTGAACACGGGTAACTTTTGCTTATGGCGAGATAAAACAGCAAGCCAACAATTAACAATGGCAACCCACCCCAGTACTCTTGCCTGGAGAATCCCAGGGACAGTGGAGCCTGGTGGGCTGCCGTCTATGGGGTCGCACAGAGTCGGACACGGCTGAAGCGACTTAGCAGCAGTAGCAAACAATTAGCATGCAGTATGCTTATCCTTGACAATAATTGCCAAATCATTTGTTGGCTCATTCCCATAATTTTCTGGCAACAGTCATAGAACTCTCAAGATGTCAGCTCCTACCCACACAAACTCCACTATAAATGCTTGAGGAGCTCTTGATAAGACCCCTAAAAGCTATGAAAGCCTTTCTCACCCTCCTCCCACTTGATATAGTAGGTAGAGCCCCTCCCATCAACTTTCTACCCCTATAAAATGATCCTCTCAAGGAGCTTTAGGGAAAACAATATTCTAAAAGGCAGAATTAACTTTCCCCTGGGGAAAGGGACTGCCAAGGCCTGGCTATCTCCTTATAAGGGGAAATGGAAAAGTACAGTGAACACCAGATTGAACTCCTGAGCTCCCTGTGCTATACAGCACCTGACTTAGAGGGATGGAATGGAAGGGGTAAGAAGGAGGCTCAAGAGGAAGAGGATATATGTACACATATGGCATGGCAACCCACTCCAATACACTTGCTTGGAGAATCCCAGGGACAGAGGAGCCTGGAGGGCCCCAGTCCATAAAGTAGCAAAGTGTCAGACAAGACTGAAGCGGATCAGCACACACATGGCTGATTCCCGTTGTTGTACAGCAGAAACTAGCCCAACATTGTAAAGCAATTATATTCCAGTTAAAAATGCACTGTGAACACAAAATAGATACATAGAAATATTCTAATATAGTTGACACACTTTCTCACTTGGATCCCTCTCACTAGAATGTAAAATCCTTAAGTATACTCCACCAACCTAAAAAACACAAATAAAACTATCCTCACCCCCAAGGACATCTACATTGTTAAATTGATCAGTCAGACTTTCTTTTCCAGACTTCTGAGTTATTGGGCAGATTTTATATTGAAATAATCTTAAAAAAAAATCATTATCACTGTAACCTCTCAAATGTGTCAACATCTTTTAGTCAGCTCCTCCTTCAAGCATTCTCTTTCCTTTGCCTATAACAGTACCCTTTTGGTTATACTCCCAACTCAGATCAACTCTCAGCCTCCTCAACCCATTATTCGAGTTCTTCATGCCTAGACTGTAAGACTTCTTATTCTACACTCTCATCTAAATCTACAGATTCAATTATTGATCTAGTCAACTGGTGATTAGATACACAGGTCTTCCAAACCTATGTTAGTACCTACTTTTGCTAACCAAAAGAAATCAAAAAGGATTTTTACTTTTACTTAAAAAAAGGTGAAAAGTGAAAACAGTGTTCAGCATTGATATTATAGCAAGCCAGTTACAAAGGCAGCCTACACTCTGAGCAATGAGAGTGGCACTGCCAACCTCCTTCCCGATCTACACTCAGCATCTCAGCATTAAGACACCACAACTCTGAACTGAGCTTGGGAGCATCTGTGCTTTATCTCAATTTGTTGTGTGCATCCATTAGCAAGACGTGTCCTAAGGTAATTGTGTCTTTGCTTTATGCCATTTCAGCTTACAAAAGCTTTCATAGGAATGTTCCACTTTCAGACAGCAGAGGGAAAGTATACAGTATAGAACTACAATGAAAAACCATACAGCTCCTCATACCCTAGATGCACCTCAAACTCAACATGCTGCTGCTGCTAAGTCGCTTCAGTCATGGCCGATGCTGTGCAACCCCATAGACGGCAGCCCACCAGGCTCCCCCGTCCCTGGGATTCTCCAGGCAAGAACACTGGAATGGGTTGTCATTTCCTTCTCCAATGCATGAGAGTGAAAAATGAAAGTGAAGTCGTGTCCAACTCTTAGTGATCCCATGGACTGCAGCCTACCAGGTTCCTTCATCCATGGGATTTTCCAAGCAAGAGTACTGGAGTGGGGTGCCATTGCCTTCTCCCAAATTCAACATAGCCAAAGCCAAATCCCCAATTTCTCCCTATCAAAACAAAACTATACAAATGAATGAATAACAAAGTAAATTCCCCTCTACAAAAACAACTACCTGATTGTCTTCTGGTGTTTTCTATCTCAATTCAATTGATAATCCATATCCTAGTCATATAAATTTGAAACTTAATGTAGTTCTTTTCCTTACTTCCATATTCAATGAATTATTTAGTTTCAGTCTTTAAATATATCTTAAGTGGATTCATACTTCTTTAACCTGCCTTTCACCACCTTGGTATAGGTCTCCATTTGCCCAAGACAATTTCTGAATTGCCTAATGATTGGTATCTTCACATTTACTCTTATTCCAATCCAATTCTTTCTTCAAACTACCATCAAAGTATGTTTTCAAAGTTAAAATTTCATCACTGTTCTCTTCTTTGCTTAGAAACTCCTCAATGGCTTTTCAGCCCATGGAGAACAGACTTACAGCCTTCATGTAGCACACAATACCTTACATGGTTTCACCATCACCTACATCTGCAGCTTCATCTTACACCATCCACCCTTGATTTTTGTTCCAGCTTCACTAGCATTTTCTCTCTTTCTAAAAATGCCATGCTCTCCAACTGCAGGGCCTTTGCTAGAACTCTTCTCTCTGCCTAGGGTATTGTCTCGGCTTTGAAGAATAGGCATTCAGGTCAAATTTTACTTTTGGAGTAAGAATTCTCAACCACCACAGAGCAGGTCAAGACCCTCATATTATGTGCTCTGGTAGCTGAATATGCAATTTCTACATACCACTTATCATTGTTATATATTAAATAAAAATTGGTGCCATAGTCCAAAGAACATCTGTCTTTCCCCAATGCGTCATGGTAACAGCAGGCACCATGGCCACCTTTCTCACTATTGTACACCTAGAGGCAATCACTGGGCCTGCCGTATAATTAATGTCTAGTGAATTTTCATGGGATAAAAAACCAAGTGAACTGATTCTGTAAAGAAGAAAATTGATTAATTTGATACAGTGAAATAATTAAATGCCTTTTTTTTTTCAGTTTTATACCTTTGATCTACATGAGTACATCTTGATCAAGTAAAATTTGGCTCCAAAAATGCCAATTTTCTCACCCATGTACATATTAATGTTTTTGAATGACTAGATGGCAGCCAAGTAAGAATGATGTAGAACGTCTAGCTCTTTTTATTGATCATTAATTGAAACATATTGTTGATATATATATTTATAAATATATTTTTTTACCATAAACATAAAAATGAAATATTTAAGGGAGCTGAACTCTCCCCATCTCTAACAGTGAAGCTGAGATTTAGGGTGATCTTTTTTAAATTCAGGAAAAGTTATTTTTGACATCTTCTTGATACTAGTAAGCCCCACAGCGATAGAACATTATACTTAGTATGACTGGAGAGAAGTAGTAGGAATTCTCTGGGCAATGCTTTACTACTCTCTTAAGAAAGCATCTGATTTTAATTTTGAATGGTAAAACTTTAGTATAGTTGGCTAAATTACCCCTCAAAGAAAGAAAAGGCATCATTTTAAGTGGTTTATACAATCTGTGATGATTACTGTCAACTTTGAGCTAAAAAAATTAGAGGCCACTGACTGAGAATATATATTCACAAACTATATAGTTAATATCCAACCATAATCAAGTTTTTGGAAATCAATATATAAATCCAATACATATATAATATTAAAAAGCCAATATGAATTAAACTATCACAAAAATATCAAATTTTATTTTTATTGTATTAGGTATTCATTGAATTTAAGATTATCTATTGGTCTTAAAATATTCAGTTCAATGTGTCCTATAATTCAATAAAGACATATTACTAATTTTAATTACTAATTTTACTGCTAATATCATTGGATCTGACTTTGTATAAGTCTCCAACTTTTTTCTAGAAAGCTATAAATATGATTACATAGGAAGAAACACTAAAACCAGATTCTGAGCACTTTCAAATGAGAAAAATGGCAAATGCACATTGAGCTTACAAACTGAAGATATCTCCTCATTCATTCAACAAATAAATCTGCCAGATGCTATACTAACAGTTAAGAATGTTTCTAACTTCAGAGAACTTAATCTAGTACCTTTTCCAAGAATTTTAATTTTGGTAAATCCCCATCATGCACAGATTTATTCTTTAAACTCAAGCTTGTATGTGAAGTTGATGTGTAATAGTTCATATTGTACATGCATGCTTGGTCGTGTCTGATGCTGGGTCCCCATGGACTACAACCCAACAGGCTCCTCAGTCCATGGAATTTTTCTGGCAAGAATACTGGAGTGGGTTGCCATGGCTTCTTCCAGGGGATCTTCCCAACCCAAGGATTGAACTGGTATTTCCTGCCTCTCCTGCATTGCAGGCAGATTCTTTACTGCTGAGCCACCAGGGAAGCCCCAATAGCTCCTATAATATACACCAAAAAGAGAAAATAAAATTTTCATTTATTGTGTTATTTTTTCAAATATTTTTTAAACTTTGCTTCTTATGTATATACAATATAATAAAATAAAATAAATAGATTCTGTGCTTCAAAGTGAAATTGTTTCTTTGATTCCTTTCAGTAGCATAGACTTCATATTTTAAATTACTCTAAGTCATTTATGAAAACAAGGTTTTTCATCTGTTTCTCATAACTATTTATACACCTTCTAGATCCACCCCAAAGGCTGGCAGGAATCTGCCTGGTTATGTTGTTGGAGAGAAGTATTCAAGCTGCTGGAGGGAAGCATGAATGAATGGGGTGTGTTCAGGAATCGGCAGAAGTGTTTTTCTTGAACTGCATTGACTGTTCTTTAATGCCAGTTGACTCATCGACTCATACAAATTCACACACGCTTCCAGCATGATGAGGGAGAAAGGTGTCTATTCTCCATCCGTGTTATTTGAGTGAATTTGGAAAACCAGCCGTCCTATCCAAGGACTGTTTTAATTGTTCATCACAAAATGATATCCTGCATTCAGATGAACTGTGTCGCAATAGAATGTTCCATGCACAACTATTACTATAAATAAATAATGTCAGTGGGCAAAATCAGCCATGCAGGCCTCATCTTGACACTTTTCCCCGTGTCTTATAATCTTCAGTAACATGATTCCCTCCTCATCTGACCCTACCAGGACAGGAAACTCCTTAAGGACAGGGAATATGTGTTATTTGTATTTATATTACCAGTATTTAGCAAATACTTAGATTTTCAGTAGACTAAAGTGTTTGTAAAAGTAGGCGCAAAACAAACAAACAAAAAAAAGTAAAAGCAAAATGTGCCAATTCTCCTTTTAACATTCTAATCAATTAATAAAGGAACTCACAACAGACAGAACAAAGACATCCGAATTGTATCACTGGAGAGCCTAGATTCTTGCTACCAACCCTGTCTACTTTGTTGATCTTGCAGTGGTTCAATTTTAGCTAGAATCACTTAGGGAACCTTTTAAAAGATCCCTCCTCGATCGCAACTCAGAATAAATAAATCAAAATCTCTGAAAGTGAGAAGCAAGCATCTGTCTTTCTTGAGGCTCCCATGATGATTTCAATGTGCAATTGAATCTGAAAAACACTTTTGTAGAGAAACCTGAAGAATACAGTTATTTTATAGATATATACATTTTAAAACAGCTAAGCTAATTTCTAGATTGATAATAATGAAAATAATTTAAACAGAATTTCTTGGGGTAGAATGATTTTAATATTTCAGTTCCTCAATCCTAAAATACAGGTTATTTTCAGATCCACAAATGAAAGTATATGTACTTGAAATTTTGCATGATGTGATAAAAAATACATTAAACCTGGGGGAGGTTTCCTGGATTTTCAAGACTCTCATCCATAAATTAATCTGTTGTTCTTAGTTTCCTCACCTGTAAAAGGATCAGTTTACGATAAATGATCTCCAAGATTCTCCCCAGCCCAAGATTGTAGAGCTGGTTTGAGGAGCATTCTGAATAATTGTTTTAATGTTTCTAAAAGTAAAGCTTTTCTTTTAAGGGAGTATCCTTTATAACTATGATGAAATAGGCCTTTTGTGGCAATGAATATTCTTTGTGTTATACTTGAAAGCTCTATTAAATAAAAAAAAATAATAAATATAGAGTCCTTTGATTTTGATGAAGGGTTTTCCTTGGCTTGGATTTTTTAAGCTTGAGTCCAGATACCAAAATCCCTGCCCACAGTCCACATGAATAATTCCAACACTGCTGGCTATCATCTGCAAATCAGAGTCAATGTAGTAAGGTTGATTCTGAGCAAGAAAGTATTTTGCCAACTAAAGAGAACTCTGAGGATGAATTCTAGTTGTCACCAATGTGTGGAGAAACAACAGGAAGTATATTATGATAAATACCTCAGAGTTAGGCATAAAATTAAGCCTATTGTTAAAAGTTTTATTCTGAAGCTTAATATCATATTTAATCTTTCATCTTTCCTTCATACTTTCATAATTGTCCATGGGGTTAAGTGCCAGTATCTGTGTCCAAAGTTAGTCCATGGCAGAGCCAAAGGCTTGTATTCTGTGCTCTTGACTCAAGTCCTGGATGTTTCTTGTTATGCCCAGCCATCATAACCAGACACATTGTTAGTCGTGCTGTTCTTTTTATTTTTATGTTAAATAGACTCAGTTTTTAATTTGGTTTACAGTGGCTACTTCAATTTTTTTCAAGGCAGAAGGAGGGACTAAACAGATTCTCACTCTTGTACTTGGAGTCCAAATGGGGAAATGGCATAAGAGACAATGAGGGTGTCAGTTCTCATAAGGGTAGCAGAAGAAACAAACTTCTGAGATCAGAGATAGAAACTGTAGTCTCAGTTCTGCCATCAAATGACTGTATCATCTTGGGAAAATCACAGTCTTTCTGGATCACAATTTCCTTAACAGTTAAATAAGAATGTATAGATTGAGAATTTCTTGTACTTTCTTCTTGAATCCGTAAGTAAAAATCATTAGTTGATCACCATGTCTGACTGTTTGCAACCATATGGCCCATATGGTTGCAATATAGCCCACCAGGCTCCTCAATCCATGGGATTTTCCAGACAAGAGTACTGGAGTGGGTTGCCATTTCCTTCTACAGGGGATACTCCCAACCCACAATCAAACGTCTCCGGCTTTCGGGCTGATTCTTTATGACTGAGCCACCTAGACTTTAATAGAGATTATTGAGGTAAGCTTGATCTAATCACAAGGATCTTTTACAAGCCTAGAATTTTCCAGGGATTGTGTGCCAGTCCAATGGTTAGAACTCTGTGATTTCTCTGCTGAGGGAGAGGGTCCAGTCCATCACTGGGAAACTAAGATCCCACAAGCTGTGTGGTGTGGCCAAGTTAAAAAAAATAATAAATAACAATTTTCTGAAGCTAATTACAGAAGAGGAAGTCAGAGATCCAAAATCCAAGAATGATCTGCACACCACTGTTTGTCTGAAGATGGAAGAGGCCACTTGAAAAAGAATGTGAGTGACCTCTAGGACTGAGAGTATTTCTCTGTTGATGGCAAGGGAATGAAGACATCAACACCTCCAATTGCAAGGGCCAAGAATGAACTGGAAGTAATATTTCCACTGAGCCTCCAGGTAAGAACTCAACCAGCCAACATCTTGATGTCAGCATTGTGACAATCTGCTACCAGACACACCAGATCGAACTGTATCTGAAAAACCTGAACTAATAAATGCACATTGTTTTAAGTCATTAAGTTAGTGACAATTTATTACATGAAACAGCCAACTAATACATTCCAGCTTGACCTCAATTTTCTTTAGGTAAAGTAAACAATTATAGATGCATGCTATGTATAAAGCTATCATTCAAAAATAAACCAAACATATTTTTTGTGGGTGAGCTTTGCTATGGCATTTATTTATACTTTCCTTAGCAAACATAAATCTCCCATATGATAAACCATTTTATTTCTAAGCCATTGCAAAAAGTCTAATACATTCTGTGCTAAATAATTCGTCATTATGAAATTTGTTCTTGGTCTTCATTTCCTCCAGATAGCAAAAACTAGTGTAACTGGTTCACACTATCTGCTGTCCATACCGAGGCATAGTATCCCTTACACAATGATTTATACATACTGTTGTCAAAAAATAAACTCCTTGAAGTTGTTAGAGACGCAAAGGGAAGGACTCTACTAGGATTCAGAATGGTGTTAAGGACACAGGGAATCTTGGCAACAACTTGTTTCTCTCATGAGCTACAGATTTTTCTCTGAATGCATTTCTCACCACCAGTTTGCTCTGATTTCTCATCATTTTAGTTTCATCTTTGTATGTGCTCTGCCCACATGCATAGCATTTTTTCAAGTTTAGCCCCTTTTCTTAGTTGGTAAATCATTTCCATAGTCTGATTTAGAGTTTTAAGAGGGAACCTGATTGGATTAGTACACTTACACTATGTCAGTAGTCCATGGTTAAGGTTAGTAGCCAGCCTAAGGATGGCTGCTTCTGGATCCCTGAGGCAGGAGAGGGTTGGGATCACAAATTGTAGCATGGTTGCTTAAATAGACAGCAGAGGTATCAATGTGTAAGAAGAGATTTTGCCCAAAGATTACCAACTCTAGTAGAAGCCTCACTTTTCTTCCTCTGACTTTCAGGTGGTGATAGTGATAAAGAACCCACCTGCCAATGCAGGAGACATAAAAGATGCAGCGTTGATCCCTGGAACAGGAAGATGCCCTGGAAGAGGAAATGGTAACCCACTCCAGTATTCTTGCCTGGGAAATCCCATGGACACAGAAGCCTGGTGGGCTACAGTCCATAGGGTCGCAAAGAATTGGACATGACTGAAGCAACTTACCGTGTGTGTACAAAATAAAATGGATGAAAATTTACCTTATCTCCTCTTACTGGGATAAAAGGAAACCATATTTATCTGGTAGGTGGAAAGTATAAGTACAAAAGAACAATCTTTTGAGAAATTACTTTGCAACTAGTTTTCCCATAGAATATGTTACTCAAAAAAAAAAAAATCTTGAATGTTACCGTAGCTATACTATGATTATATATCTATGGAAGAAGATGAGAAAGAATACTAAGACAAAGTCAATTTTGAAACCAGCAGATAATCAGAACTGAGCAGGGAATAAAGTTACTAAATTGTGCCCACAATCCTTCAAAAGATATTTGCCAACAGACAAGAATTTTGATTTTTACACAGTTGATATTAAAGTCACCAATTTGGCCTGACAGATGCTCTAATCAGACCATTCTAAATTTGAAGAATATAGTCAATACCCTATAAACTCAAAGGAAGATATCACCGCTTTCTAAGATTCTTGGATGCATGCAAATAGGTGAAAAATGCATTGCCGAATGGATCATAGTTTGAGTAAAAGGATGACAATTAAGAGAATAACAATGCCAATTGACATAATATCAAGACCTGAATGGGCTTCTCTGGCTCATGGTAAAGAATCTACTTGCCAAGGCAGGAGACATGGGTTCAATCCCTAATCCAGAAAGATCTCACATGCCATAGAGCAACTAAGACTATGCACCAGAAATATTGGATCCATGCTCTAGAGCCCAGGATCTGCAACTACTGAGCCCACGTGCCACAACTATTGAAGCCTGCATGCCCCAGAGCCCCTGTTCCCCGACAAGAGAAGACACCACAATGAGAAGCCCAGGCACCACACTAGAGAGCAGCCCCCTTGCTGCAACTAGAGAGAAGGCCCAGCACAGCCATAGATTAATTAATTAGTATCAAAAGAAAAAGGCCTGGAGAGAAAGCATTCCTAAAGTGTTTTAGAAGTTGATTTGTTGTGGGCGGCCCTAAGATGGTAGAGGAATAGAACGGGGAGACCACTTTCTCCCCCACAAATTCATCAAAAGAACGTTTAAACGCTGAGTAAAACCCACAAAACAACTTCTGAATGCTGGCAGAGAACATCAGGTACCCAGAAAAGGAGCCCATTGTCTTCCAAAGGAGGTAGGAAAAAATATAAAAGACAGAAAAAGAGACAAAAGAGGTAGGGACAGAGCTCCATCCAGGGAAGGGAGTCTTAAAAAAAAAGAGAGAAGTTTTCAAACAACAGGAAACACTCTCACTGCAGAGTTTGTGGCGAGCCTTGCAAGCACTGCTACTGCTAAGTCACCTCAGTCATGTCCGACTCTGTGCAACCCCGTAGACAGCAGCCCACCAGGCTCCCCCGTCCCTGGCATTCTCCAGGCAAGAACACTGGAGTGGGTTGCCATTTCCTTCTCCAATGCATGAAAGTGAAAAGTGAAAGTGAAGTCGCTCAGTCATGTCTGACCCTCAGCAACCCCATGAACTGCAGCTCTCCAGGCTCCTCCATCCACAGGACTCTCCAGGCAGGAGTACCGGAGTAGGGTGCGAGGGCAACATAACAGGGAGGAAAAATAAATAAATAATTAAAACCCACAGATTACAAGCCCAACGGTAACTGCCCTAGTGGAGAAGCAGCGCAGATGCCTGCACCCACCACTAGCAAGTGGGGGCTGGGCAGGGAGATGCGGGCTGCATTGCTTAAGAGTAGGACCGGGCCTGAATGCCCCGAGGGCAATCTGAGGGAACTAATGTGGGCTAGCAAACCAGACTGCAGGATACCATGCAAAAAGCCCTAACCTAAGAAACTGCCAGGCCTGCGCACAGACCAAAGGACTGAACAAAACCAGCCAGCTGCAGAACATCCCCCTCCTGTGACAGGCAGCAGAGCCAGAGGGGGCAATCGCTGCCCTAGAGAGACATTATCTACCAAACTGCAAGCAGGCTTCTTTGCTAACTAAGACTTCTTGGGCTTCTGGACAGTCAACATCTGCCTGAGAATGTGCACTGGGTGTACACCCAGAAAACCGAGCGGCAGGGACAGGGGAGGCAATAAGTTGCAGCAACCGCGCTCACCAAACACCTCATCACCTACACTGAGCTGCTCGGACCTGGGAAGGGCATAAAACTCAGGCCCAACCGAGTCTGCGCCTCTGAGGACTACCCGAGTGCCTGAACCTGAATGGCTTAGACCTGGGAGGTGCATGCAGCCCAGGGCAGGCCTCCGACGGTTCCTGGCAGAGCAAACTAGAGCCTGAGCAGTGTGGGAAGGGAGGGCACACGAGCCGTGAGCGGGGCAGGCCCAGTGTGGCTGAGACACTATGAGCACACGCCAGTGTTATTTGTTTGCAGCGTCCCTCCCTCCCCGCAGCGCGACTGAACAAGTGAGCCTAAAAAAGTGTCCACCACCGCCCCCTTGTGTCAGGGCAAAAATCAGACACTGAAGAGACCAGCAAACAGAAGAAGTTAAAATAGCAAACAGAAGTTAAAACGGAACCGCCTTGGAAGTGACAGGTGCAATAGATTAAAACCCTGTCGTTATTACCGACTACATAGGAAGGGGCCTATAGATCTTGAGATATATAAGCTGGACCAAGGAACTATCTGAAAATGAACTGACCTCACACTGCCCACAATAGCACCAGAGAAAGCCCTAGATATAATTTTATTGTTTTTACTATCATTCTTTACTTTTTAATTAAAAAAAATTTTAAGTCCTCTATTACTCCTCTAATTTTCGTTTTTATAACATACTATTACTTTGCAAAAAAAAAAAAAGACCCTATTTTTTAAGGCAAACTTCATATACATATTTTTTTTATAATTTTTGTGACTTTGTTTTTTCTTCTTCTTCTCCTTCTTTTCTTTAATATTGTATTTTTGAAAATCCAACCTCTACTCTAGATTTTTAATCTTCACTTTTTGGTACTTGTCATC
Organism: Bos mutus; assembly: GCF_027580195.1. NCBI lineage: Eukaryota > Metazoa > Chordata > Mammalia > Artiodactyla > Bovidae > Bos > Bos mutus. The sequence continues at coordinate 128,664,501 of NC_091618.1, forward strand.
AATTTTGTACCTTTAAGAACCCAATCTTCAGTACCCATTGTTACTTGGGAACGAGATTACTGGCTTGATTCCTCTGCCCCCTTTGGACTCTACCTTTTCTCCTCCAGGTCGCCTCTGTCTCTTCTCTCCCCCTTCTCTACCCTACCCAACTCTGTGAATCTCTGTGTGTTCCAGACCGTGGAGAACACTTAGGGAACTGATTACTGGCTGGATCTGTCTCTCCTTTTCATTCACCCCTTTTATCCTCCTGGCCACCTCTGTCTCTTTCCTCCCTCTTCTCTTCTCTGTATAACTCCGTGAACATCTCTGAGCGGTTCAGACTGTGGAGCGCACATAAGGAAGTGATAACTGGCTAACTTCCTCTCTCCTCTTTTGATTCCACCTCATCTCGTTCGGGTCACCTTTAACTCCCTCCTCCCTCTTTTCTTCTCCACATAACTCTGTGAACCTCTCTGGGTGTCCCTCACTGTGGAGAAACTTTTCATCTTTAGCCTAGAGGTTTTATCAATGGTGCTGTATAGAAAGAGAAGTCTTGAGACTACTGTAAAAATAAGACTGAAAACCAGAAGCGGGAGGCCTAAGTCCAAATCCTGAGAACACCAGAGAACTCCTGACTCCAGGGAACATTAATCGACAGCAGCTCATCAAACGCCTCCATACCTACACTGAAACCAAGCACCACACAAGGGCCAATAAGTTCCAGAGCAAGATATACCATGCAAATTCTCCAGCAACACAGGAACACAGCTCTGAGCTTCAATATACAGGCTGCCCTAAGTTACTCCAAACCCATTGACATCTCATAACTCATTACTGGACACTTCATTGCACTCCAGAGAGAAAGAATCCAGCTACACCCACCAGAACACCGACACAAGCTTCCCTAATGAAGAAACTTTGACAAGGCCTCCGTACAACCTCACCAACAGTGAGGAAATTCCACAATAAAGAAAATTCCACAAACTGCCACAATACAGAAAGGCCACCCCAAACTCAGCAATATAAACAAGATGAAGAGACAGAGGAATACCCAGCAGGTAAAGGAACAGGATAAATGCCCACCAAACCAAAGAGGAAGAGTTAGGGAATCTACCTGAAAAAGAATTCTGAATAATGATAGTGAAAATGATCCAAAACCTTGAAATCAAAATGGAATCACAGATAAATAGCCTGGAGACAAGGATTGAGAAGATGCAAGAAAGGTTTAACAAGGGCCTAGAAGAAATAAAAAAGTCAATATATAATGAATAATGGAATAAATGAGATCAAAAACACTTTGGAGGCAACAAATAGTAGAATAACAGAAGCAGAAGATAGGATTAGTGAAATAGAAGATAGAATGGTAGAAATTAATGAATCAGAGGGGAAAAAAGAAAAACGAATTAAAAGAAATGAGGACAATCTCAGAGACATCCAGGACAACATTAAAGGCCACAATATTCAAATGATAGGAGTCCCAGATGAAGAAGAAAAAAAGAAAGACCATGAGAAAATACTTGAGGAGATAATAGTTGAAAACTTCCCTAAAATGGGGAAGGAAATAATCAACCAAGTCCAAGAAACCCAGAGAGTCCCTAACAGGATAAACCCAAGGTGAAACACCCCAAGACACATATTCATCAAATTAACAAAGATCAAACCCAAAGAACAAATATTAAAAGCAGCAAGGGAAGAACAACAAATAACACACAAGGGGATTCCCATAAGGATAACAGCTGATCTTTCAACAGAAACTCTTCAGGCCAGGAGGGAATGGCAAGACATACTGAAAGTGATGAAAGAAAATAACCTACAGCCTAGATTACTGTACACAGCAAGGATCTCATTCAAATATGAAGGAGAAATCAAAAGCTTCACAGACAAGCAAAAGCTAAGAGAATTCAGCACCACCAAACCAGCTCTCCAATAAATGCTAAAGGATATTCTCTAGACAGGAGACACAAAAACAGTGTATAAACTCGAAATAAATAAAGTATATGGTAAACAATAAAGTAAATGGCAACGGGATCATACTTATCAATAATTACCTTAAATGTAAATGGGTTGAATGCCCCAACCAAAAGACATAGACTGGTTGAATGGATACAAAAACAAGACCCCTACATATGTTGTCTACAAGAGACCCACCTCAAAACAGGGACACAACCAGACTGAAAGTGAAAGGCTGGAAAAAGATATTCCATGCAAATAGAGACCAAAAGAAAGCAAGAGTAGCAATACTCATATCAGATAAAATAGACTTTAAAACAAAGGCTGTGAAAAGAGACAAAGAAGGACACTACATAATGATCAAAGGATCACTCCCAGAAGAAGAGATAACAATTATAAATATATATGCACCCAACATAGGAGCACCACATTATGTAACACAAATGCTAAAAAGTATGAGAGAGGAAATTAACAATAACACAATAATAGTAGGAGACATTACTACCCCACTCACACCTATGGATAGATCAACTAAACAGAAAATTAACAAGGAAACACAAACTTTAAATGAGAAAATAGACCAGTTAGACCTAATTGATATCAATAAGACAATTCAACCCAAAACAATGAACTTCACCTTTTTCTCAAGCGCACACAGAACCTTCTCCAGGATAGATTATATCCTGGGCCATAAATCTAGCCTTGGTAAATTCAAAAAAATTGAAATCATTCCAAGCATCTTTTCTGACCACAATGCAGTAAGATTAGATCTCAATTACAGGAGAAGAACTATTAAAAATTCCAACATACGGAGGCTGAACAACACGCTGCTGAATAACCAACAAATCACAGGAGAAATCAAAAAAGAAATCAACATATGCATAGAAACGAATGAAAATGAAAACACAACAACCCCAAACCTGTGGGATACTGTAAAAGCTGTCCTAAGGGGAAGGTTCATAGCAATACAGGCATACCTCAAGAAACAAGAAAAAAGTCAAATAAATAACCTAACTCTACACCTAAAGCAACTAGAAAAGGAAGAAATGAAGAACCCCAGGGTTAGTAGAAGGAAAGAAATCTTGAAAATTAGGGCAGAAATAAATGCAAAAGAAACAAAAGAGACCATAGCAAAAATCAACAAAGCCAAAAGCTGGTTCTTTGAAAGGATAAATAAAATTGACAAGCCATTAGCCAGACTCATCAAAAAACAAAGGGAGAAAAATCAAGTCAATAAAATTAGAAATGAAAATGGAGATATCACAACAGACAACACAGAAATACAAAGGATCATAAGAGACTACTATCAGCAACGATATGGCAATAAAATGGACAACGTGGAAGAAATTGTCAAATACTTAGAAAAGTACAACTTTCCAAAACTGAACCAGGAAGAAATAGAAAATCTTAACAGACCCATCACAAGCACGGAAATTGAAACTGTAATCAGAAATCTTCCAGCAAACAAAAGCCCAGGTCCAGACGGCTTCACAGCTGAATTCTACCAAAAATTTAGAGAAGAGCTAACACCTATCCTACTCAAACTCTTCCAGAAAATTACAGAGGAGGGTAAACTTCCAAACTCATTCTATGAGGCCACGTCACCCTAATACCAAAACCTGACAAAGATGCCACACAAAAAAAGAAAACTACAGACCAATATCACTGAAGAACATAGATGCAAAAATCCTTAACAAAATTCTAGCAATCAGAATCCAACAACACATTCAAAAGACCATGCACTATGAACAAGTGGGCTTTATCCCAGGAATGCAAAGATTCTTCAATATCCGAAAATCAATCAATGTAATATACCACATTAACAAATTGAAAATAAAAAAGCCATATGATTATCTCAATAGATGCAGAGAAAGCCTTTGACAAAATTCAATATCCATTTATGATAAAAATTCTTCAGAAAGCAGGAATAGAAGGAACATACCTCAACATAATAAAAGCTATATATGACAAACCCACAGCAAACATTATCCTCAATGGTGGAAAATCGAAAGCATTTCCCCTAAAATCAGGAACAAGACAAGGGTGTCCACTTTCACCACTACTATTCAACATAGCTTTGGCAGTTTTGGCCACAGCAATCAGAGCAGAGAAAGAAATAAAAGGAATCCAAATTGGAAAAGAAGGAGTAAAACTCTCACTGTTTGCAGATGACATGATTCTCTACATAGAAAACCCTAAAGACTCCACCAGAAAATTACTAGAGCTAATCAATGAATATAGTAAAGTTTCAGGATGTAAAATCAACACACAGAAATCCCTTGCATTCCTATACACTAATAATGAGAAAATAGAAAGAGAAATTAAGGAAACAATTCCATTCACCGTTGCAATGAAAATAATAAAATACTTAGGAATAGATCTACCTAAAGAAACTAAAGACCTATATATAGAAAGCTATAAAACACTGGTTTCACCAGAGGACACTAATAGATGGAGAAATATACCATCTTCATGGATCGGAAGAATCAATATAGTGAAAATGAGTATATTACCCAAAGTAATCTATAGATTCAATGCAATCCTTATCAAGCTACCAATGGTATTTTTCACAGAGCTAGAACAAATAATTTCACAATTTGTATAGAAATACCAAAAGCCTCGAATAGCCAAAGCAATCTTGAGAAAGAAGAATGGAACTGGAGGAATCAACCTGTGTGACTTCAGGCTCTACTACAAAGCCACAGTCATCAGGACAGTATGGTACTGGCACAAAGACAGAAATATAGATCAATGGAACAAAATAGAAAGCCCAGACATAAATCCATACACCTATGGACACCTTATCTTTGACAAAGGAAGCAAGAATATACAATGGAGAAAAGGCAATCTCTTTAACAAGTTGTGCTTGGAAAACTGGTCAACCACTTGTAAAAGAATGAAACTAGAACATTTTCTAACACCATACACGAAAATAAACTCAAAATGGATTAAAGATCTAAACGTAAGACCAGAAAGTATAAAACTGCTAGAGAAGAACATAGGCAAAACAGTCTCCGACATAAATCACAGCAGGATCTTCTATGACCCACCTCCCAGAATATTAGAAATAAAAGCAAAAATAAACAACTGGGACCTAATTAAAATTAAAAGCTTCTGCACAACAAAGGAAACTATAAGCAAGGTGAAAGGACAGTCTTCAGAATGGGAGAAAATAATAGCAAATGAAACAACTGACAAAGAACTAATCTCAAAAATATACAAGCAACTCCTGCAGCTCAATTCCAGAAAAACAAACGACCCAATCAAAAAGTGGGCCAAAGAACTAAATAGACACTTCTCCAGATGGCTAACAAACACATGAAAAGATGCTCAACATCACTCATTATCAGAAAAATGCAAATCAAAACCACTATGAGGTACCATTTCACGTCAGTCAGAATGGCTGCGATCCAAAAGTCTACAAGGAATAAATGCTGGAGAGGGTGTGGAGCAAAGGGAACCCTCTTACACTGTTGGTGGGAATGCAAATAAGTACAGCCACTATGGAGAACAGTGTGGAGATTCCTTAAAAAACTGGAAATAGAACTGCCATACGACCCAGCAATCCCACTGCTGGGCATACACACTGAGGAAACCAGAATTGAAAGAGTCACGTGTATCCCAATGTTTATTGCAGCACTGTTTATAATAGCCAGGACATGGAAGCAACCTAGATGTCCATCAGCAGATGAATGGATAAGAAAGCAGTGGTACATATACACAATGGAGTATTACTCAGCCATTAAAAAGAATACATTTGAATCACTTCTAATGAGGTGGATGAAACTGGAGCTTATTATACAGAGTGAAGTAAGCCAGAAAGAAAAACACCAATACAGTATACTAATGCATATATGTGGAATTTAGAAAGATGGTAACGATAACCTTGTATGCGAGACAGCAAAAGAGACACAGATGTATAGAACACTCTTTTGGACTCTGTGGGAGAGGGACTCTGTTTTATTGACTATGCCAAAGCCTTTGACTGTATGGATCACAACAAACTGTGGAAAATTCTGAAAGAGATGGAAATACCAGACCACCTGACCTGCCTCATGAGAAACCTGTACACAGGTCAGGAAGCAACAGTTAGAACTGGACATGGAACAACAGACTGGTTCCAAATAGGAGAAGGAGTCCGTCAAGGCTGTATACTGTCACCCTGCTTATCTAACTTATATACAGAGTAGATCATGAGAAATACTGGGCTGGAAGAAGCACAGGCTGGAATCAATATTGCCAGGAGAAATATCAATAACCTCAGATATGCAGATGACACCACCCTTATGGCAGAAAGTGAAGAAGAACTAAAAAGCCTCTTGATGAAAGTGAAAGAGGAGAGTGAAAAAGTTGGCTTAAAGCTCAACATTCAGAAAACTAAGATCATGGCATCGAATCCTGTCACATCATGGCAAATAGATGGGGAAACAGTGGAGACAGCGGCTGACTTTATTTTGGAGGGCTCCAAAATCACTGCCGATGGTGATTGCAGCCATGAAATTAAAAGACGCTTACTCCTTTGAAGGAAAGTTACGACCAACCTAAACAGCATATTAATAAGCAGAGACATTATTTTGTCAACTAAGGTCTGTCTAGTCAAGGCTATTGTTTTTCCAATAGTCATGTATGGATATGAGAGTTGGGCTGTGAAGAAAGCTGATAGCTGAAGCATTGATGCTTTTGAACTGTGTTGTTGGAGAAGGCTCTTGAGAGTCCCTTGGACTGCAAGGAGATCCAACCAGTCCATCCTAAAAGAGATCAGTCCTGGATGTCCATTGGAAGGGCTGATATTGAAGCTGAAACTCCAATACTTTGGCCACCTGATGAGAAGAGCTGACTCATTTGAAAAGACCCTGATGCTGGGAAAGATTGAGGGCTGGAGGAGAAGGGGATGACAGAGGATGAGATGGCTGGATGGCATCACCGATGCAATGGACATGAGTTTGGGTAAACTCCGGGAGTTGATGATGGATAGGGAAACCTGGCGTGCTGTGGTTCATGGGGTTGCAAAGAGTTGGACACAACTGAGGGTCTGAACTGAACTGAACTGAACTGAATATATTTTCTTCCAATGATAGGTTTATACTCTTTGTTGAAAGAGAAAAGTTTTCATTATCTACTTCTATACTGAATTTAACTGAAATTTGGAAAGATCTCAAAGAAGTAAGACCAACAAAGCTTGCATAAATATTTAGAGGTACTGACCTATTTAAATGACAGTGGTTTTTGATAGTAGATTAATTTTTTATTTTAAAAAATCTATGGAAATGAGTGAATTGTATTTAATTTTTATTTCTCAAATGAAGCTCTTTGAACATAAGAACTTCTATAACTTGTTTGAATATGATGGTTTTCCTTTGATTCAGGAAGCCCCTCATGTGGTCTTATGTTTGCATTGTCTTTAAGTTCACTAGAGAGGTCTAATTGAACCAAAGAATTCAGCAAACTTGGAGGAAACCACCAAGGTTTACATGGCTTTATTAGACATTCCTCTGAAGTTGTTTCGTTTCTAATGACCCTTTCTGTATAAGCTCACTTTCAAAAGGCTTATTTGTTTTCTTTCATCTTTCTCTGTCTTCTTAAAGGTTTTAGTTTGCTAAGACGTATACCTAGAGAATAAATTACAATCCAACACTTTAAAATGAAAGTTTTAATGCTTTAGACTTTCAATTTCCTGCAAAGATTGGAAGTAACTAGTTCCTTATACAATTAAATATCTAATTTTACTTACACAGTGTTCAGTAAATATCATCTAAATGACCTCTCAACTATCTGTGTGAATGTCAGTAACTCAATTTGGAATATTTACTAGCATTCAACAACATTTCCAGTTGTTGTTTTTTTTTTTTTTCCTGGAAGTTTTCTTCTGAGGGCACATCTCAGGTCATGTTATTTTCTTTAATCCATGAAAGACTGGCATTCCAATTACTAGTGAGAACACTTAAAAGTTGTCTGATTCTTCATATTCTTTTCAGTTGACAGGGGGAAACTTGTCACTTATCTCTGCTTTATATAACAGCAGAGGCTCCATCAGTCTGATTCCAAGAGTGACCATGGTTAGCAAACCCCCTATCAATCCCCATTGACATGTAGCATAAGTATGAAACAAATTTGTTGCTTTTTGAGTTCTTTGTCTACTCTGGATTCAAGTCTTTTATTGAATATGTGATTTGCAAATATTTTCTCTCAGCCTGTGGCTTGTCTCTTTACATCCTTAACAGTATCTTTCATAGAGAAAAGTTTTTAGTTTTAAGAACTTATTTTTAAGTGTTTTTTTTTTTCCATGAATAGTATTTTTGGTGTTGTATCTGAAAATTCATCACCAAATAAAAAGGTCATGCAGATTTTCTCCTACTTTTTCTTCCAGAAGTTTTATAGCATTGTATTTTACATTATGGGCTTCCCTGGTAGCTCAGTTGGTAAAGAATCTGCCTGCAGTCCAGGGGACCTGGGTTCTATCCCTGGGTCAGGAAGATCCCCTGGAGAAGGAATAGGCAAACCACACCAGTGTCCTTGTCTGGAATATCCCATGGACAGAGGAGCCTAGGGGGAGGCTATGATCCATGAGGTCACAAAGAGTCGGGCATGACTGAGTGACTAAGCTCATATTTTTGCATAAAAGCATCCAATTATTTCAACACTATTTGTTGGAAAGACCATCATATCTCCACTGAAATGCCTTTGAATTTTTGTCAAAAATCAGTTAACTATCTGTATGGGTCTACTTTTGGCTTTTCTATTCTCTACCACTAGTCAATGTGTCTATTTTTTGTCAATACCAGGCTGTTTTGATTCTGGTTGCTTTATAATAAATCTGGTTTTCAGAGTATTCCAACTTTATTCTTCTATTTTAGAACTGTGTAAGCTCTTCTAATCCTTTTGCCTTTCAACATAAATTTAAGAATATTTTTTTATGCCTACAAAAAAGTTTGTAGGGATTTTGATTGGGATTATGCTTAATCTTTAGATCAGACTGGGAAGAACTGACATCTTAACTTTGTTGAATTTTCCAATTCATGGACACGGGAATATCTTTCTTTTCCATTTACTCAATATTATTGGTTTCTTTCATCAATAACCTGAAATATCCCACATGTATATTGTAGACATATAATTGCTTCATTTTTCTTTTTGGTGCTGTTGTAAACACATTTTTTCTTTAATTTCAAATTCTAGTTGTTAATTGCTGGTCTATAGAAAAGCAACTGCTCCTTGCTTCTGTTGCTTTGAACCATTGAAATTTTGGGGTTATTTGTCACCAATTAATCATCATGATGAATATTAAAGTTGCACCTAAAGCATGCTAGTTCCCTAATGAAAACCTAAAATGTGTATTACTGGCCTTAGGAATCCAATAGCCGGTGGGGAGAAGAAGTACTGGAAATTGAAAAGATGGAGATTTGTGCTCCACAGCATGGTGAAACATTTGCTTAGACCTATAATAACATGAAAGGTAGATCATGTTCCCAATGCACTTGCAGCTCTAGGGGACTATATTGGAAAGCAAAATGTTGGTTGTGTGTTTTGGTTACCACTGGACGGTTTGGCAATAAATTGTAAGAAACAAATGAACTCAGAAAAGGACTAGCCAGTTTCCAAAACATAGAGAAAAGGGAATAAAATGAGTCCAGAAACTACTTTTCCTTCCCAAACTATGAAAGGTAAGGTTGAGAAATACTTTGTGAGATCAAAATCCATTAAAACCTTTCAGTTGATTAAATTACCTCTGGGCCAGTAGCAAATTAGGAGTATCAAGTTCATAAGTCTTTTTAGTTAGGAAAAAAAGTTTTATTAGATTCCAAGGTCTCACAGCACTTGACACCAAAAAGAGAGAGAGAAAAAGAGCATGGAAGAGAAAACAAAATAATGTAGCATTCTGGGAACTATGTCTTAAAAAATGCCATTGGTCTGGTTACTGGCCCAAGGAGCTGACTAAAGATGATAATCTTACTGAGTTTCTAAGGAGTCTGTTCCTCTTCTAGACTTTAAATGCTCTTTGGGCAACCAACCATATATAGACAGGAAATTATTTAAGAAAACAGAAATGCATATTCCCCAGTGTCCACTTCAGATGTGGCCAAGAAATATATTGGAAAAGGAATACTCTCCCAGAGGGTGTAGCTAGTGACTTGAAAAACAGTGAACAAAGAAGTTCTTCCCAAGGAACAGAATCAGGGCATAAACAGGGAACATTCCATACCCCCAGGGAAGGGAGCCTCATAATATCTTCCTATCGGAATTTTAGAATTGCTGTGAGCCAGAGTCTGTAGAAAGTCCCTCATTCCTCCTCTTTCTGAATGGGAGTTGTTTTTTTCTATCATTGCATATTGTGTGTGTATCTGGTTAGGAAGGTGGTGCATTTTAGCTCCTTTTAGCTCACTATTCTCCAGATCAAGGGAAGCCACCTTATGACCTGATGAACATATTAATACACATTATTCAGAGATCTGGATTTTAAGCTTCATACCATGACTGGAATAGATTTTTGGATTTCCTTTTTTGAGGTGATCATGTGTAAGTTCTACAAGTGGGAAGGAGAGTGAACATAATACTTGCCGATCAAAAAAAAAAAAGTTAACTCTGATAAATACTACTATTATTCCCAGAGATTTCTGGTTCTTCTCTCCTTCCATAAAGATTCACTCTAAATTATGCATTGCTGTGGGACTTGTTTTGGCCAATGGAATGTAAATGAAAGTGATGTGTAATTCCTGAGAGGAAGCACTTAAGAAGTTCAATTATACACATTCTTTGATCCTACAATGACTGAAATCTTACATTCATATGACAATGCCTTGATCAAGGTAGTCTTCTGAGAAACTTCAATAAGCCTGTTTTCCATTGCCAACCTGGATAACACATGCAACATGAAAAAGAAATAGATGCTGGTCTTTTAAACCACTAAAGTGTGGTGACTTTTTGTTTTGCAACCTAAGGTAATCTATCCTGATCATTGCATCAAGTAAATTGCTTAATAACATTTGACACTTTGATGGATTAAAACTCAACAACTTTGTAGATAAGCTAAACCGTCCAGATTCTGCATGACTTTCTCAGGAAAAAAAAAAAAAAAATTCATGATTTTTAGTTAAGTTTCTGTATCCCTCCAAAATGCAGTAGCCATAAGTACATAAAAAGAACAAGATGTACAGATCTGAAACAAGGCAACCTTGTGAAATTTGTTTTGTGAATCCTTCTGCTTTCCTTCTTTATGGCTATTCAGTCTCCGGAGTTCTTAGCTCTACCAACCGACTCCAACCTCTAAATATGTAATTGTACACAACTTAGAGCACAATAATGTAAAAGTGGTGCCATTTGGAGTTAGTGCAAATTATCTCTATTATTTTGTTTGGAAAGCTTGGAGAAAATGATATGGGACATGAAAAATAATGAACAGGTTTATATACATCTCCAGCAGAAGCAGTATTCAACTGTACTAGGTCCACCTTATTTTCTTACCCTCTTTTCTCCTCCTTTTTTCTTTTTTTCTATCTTTCTCCTCTCCTTTTACTATGCCCAAAAAAGATAATTTTAAAATAAAAATCAATAGCTGATTTGATATCAGGAAAATATGTGTTGATGTGTTCACCTACGGTTATTTTTCACAGAAACATACATTTTAAGACATCTCCATTTTATATAAGAATCAGAATAAATTCTATTTTAGAATTTGAAAATTGACAGAGAAGTTCTTTTGTCTGGAGTTTGGTGGTAACGGGGAACTGAAGGTACTCTAACTGGTGGAAACAAATGCAACTCAATAGGAATGTAGGATCTCAAATTTTATAAGCATGAAGTATGCTACTCATTATACAGAGCATTTTCACTAAATGTTAAAGGAAATAAATATTAGCATTTTATTCTGAAATGAAGGCAGATATTTTAAGACATGCATCCCAGTTCTCCTATTTCCCAAGATCTATTACTACCCACGAAAACATTTCTTGCAAGTTTTTTAATACCTAGATACAGTCTAAAGTTCCCCATGTCCTTTGGGAATAAGAAATTCAATGCATAATGTGCAAATTTTCAGTGACAAGAAATTAGCAGACACCTGTTTGTGAACAGTATTTTTTTCAACAACATATCAACATTAAATGGAGTACATATTGATTTCAAGAAAATAATTTTAAAAGTATGAATTTAAAGAGCCATAAAGTGTCAACTCAAAATACACAAAATAAAGTAAGACTTTTAGTGTAGAAGGCGTTTTGAGTCTCTCAGGACTTTGTTCCCAGGACCAGACTATTGACTGAGGGCTTTTTTCCATGGCTGTGATGAGACTCAGCTGGGCTGTTAACAATCCCCTCCAGGAAGCTGGCAAGTCCAGAGGAGATTGCGGCAACTGGCTCCCCTGCCCCCACCCTTACCCTGCTGCCCTCAGTGAAACTGACTGTCTGGGAAGACAAAAGTGTACAGACAGGGAATTCGACATCAAGTTTAAAGCAGTGCCAAAACCCACTTTATTTAATGTAGACAGTGGCTTTCCACCCACAGCTTCCATCTCTTTAAATGTTCCAGTCCTGTCGGCTCATGAACAATCTTTTCCTGTGGACCACTGCCAGTTTCTTGATTATTATATTTTCCTTTCTAACTTTGAATTGAATTATCTGTCACCGGTTGGAACTCTTTCTGAATTGTCCCTCAATAAAAGTGAACACATTTCTTTTAATCTTTCTTCTTGTGTATGGTAAATGTAAGAATATGAGGCTAGCTAGCAGTAAGTGAAGTTAGGGTTAGAAAACTATAAATCTATATAATTTTATTGACACTGGGAACAGATGGGTTGATGAAAGAAAAGTGATGCATATTTTATTTATATATATATATATATATATATTTCTTTTTTTATTGTAGACCTCAAACTCTGATACTATACTTTTTTTCTGACTTTTTGGAAAGTTGCTTTTAATTTATTCTCATATTCACTAGTACAGCCCCAGAGAAGCTGGTTTTCTCTAATCTATTTTTTTCTTAGTATTTCTCATTATAGTTCATTGAACTTGACTAGAAGTTAGTATATGTGACTTTATACATAAAAATACAATATGGCTATGAGAATAGAATAGGATAAAAAAGTTTAACCAAACTCAATAACATCTTGACAATAAAGGACATGGAGTGGTAATGAGAGACTTCAAACACTGGATATATTATCAAATCAAGACAATACACACAAATGTTCTTGAATTCTCAACCTTTATGAAAAAGTACTATAAAACTAATTGCCAGTTCTAGTATACGTAGACCAAGTGGTTTTCTATAAAGAGAAAATTACAAAATTTTAAACTATATATCATTAGAAAAGTATTGTTTGAGGTGCATTTCTCAGGAGGGGTTAGTAAATTGTTGTTTTTGGGGGGGTATGGGTATAAAAATTGATCCATATAAAAATATATCCAACTCATTTGAAAGGTAGTCTCACTATGTCCTAGTATTTATGTGGAAAAAATTTAAAAGATAATTCTGCAATAGCAAAGGGTATGCTTTTTTTGGGATAAGCAACATTTCCCCCTCCAAAAAAGCACTCTCTGGCTGTCACAACCTAATGACACACACCATTTTTTGTTCCCTTGTAAATGCTTCCACTTCATTTGAGGACAGGTGCCATATGAGGTCAAGAGTACAGTGGTCAGAACACGTATTACACATTGGCAGTGGTAGTCATGACTTCTGGGTAAAAGAATGAAAAGTTAATATATTTCCATTCATAGTGTCAGTCTTAGGTGATGACGACCAATGGGTGGGGAGGACCTTGTATGGTTTTCTTTGTCTTGCAATGATTTTAGAATGTTTCAAAAATATGTGCACTGTTCCAAAATAAATCACTTACTTTTAAATAAGTTAATTGGAGAACTTTACAACCTTTAGTGGTGCTATTGACTTTGATATTAAAAAAAAAACTCAAAGGAAAAAAGCACAACTTTCTATGGGTAATTGAGGCATTAAAGTGGTAGTAGTGGTAATAATAATCATAATAATGTTATATTTGGCAAACAGAAGCATCATGAAAATTCTAAACAAATTGCAAGTGCCACAGTAGCATATCTCTGTCCAGTTGGGAGGTAACAGCAAGATTTATTTTTCATTAAAAGTTAAGCCTTCTCTCCATGTTTACTAAAGCCCCTTTGCCAAAATCCACCATACTATTAAGCAAGACCATTAAGGGTAGCACTCCTGTTAGTTAATAAATTAAAGGATTTCTGAAGTGATATTGATTACTTGCCATTTTTGTCTCTTCTTTCTCTTAGCTCATACATTTTAATTTGAAGTAACTGATTTAATCTTTACAGGTATAGAGAATATTTAGTTTATTTTGTGACTTAGAGAAAATTGTCATTCCATCCACTAATTCTTGTAACATCAAAACCCAGGATGATAATGTCCTGGTAGGCAAAGCCACAGTCTTTTATACTGATGGAAAGCTATGGCAAAACTAGACCACAGATAGCAGAGACATCACATTGTCGACAAAGGTCCATATAGCCAAAACTATGGTTTTTCAGTAGTCATGTACAGATGTGAGAGTTGGACCATAGAGTAGGCTGAGCACTGAAAAACTGATGCTTTTTAATTGTAGTGCAGGAGAAGACTCTTGAGAGTCCCTTGGACAGCAAGGAGATCAAACCAGTCAGTTCTAAAGGAAATCAATCCTGATTATTCAATGGAAGGATTGATGCCAAAGCTGAAGCTCCAGTACTTTGGCCACCTGATGCCAAGAATCAGTTCATTGAAAAAGACCCTGATGCTGGGAAAGATTGATGGCAAAAAAGAGAAAGGGGCAGCAGAGCAGGAGATGGTTAGATAGCATCACCAACTCAATGGACATGAATCTGATTAAACTCTGGGAGATAGGGAAGGATAGGGAAGGCTGACAGTCCATGGGATCACAAAGAGTCAGACACAACTTGTCTACTGAACAACAACGTGGAGATTGTATTAGGTTTGTATTGCTGCTGTAACAAATGACCACAAACTTAATGACTTAAAAAAACATGCATTTATTAGGTTGCAGTTCTGGAGATTAGGAGTTGAAAATGGATCTCACAGGCTAAAATCAAGAACAGCTTGCATTCATCTCAGGAGTCTCTAGAGGAAAAATTTCCTTGCCCTTTCCAGTTTCTAGAGGTTGCCTGCATTACTTGATTTGTGGTTTCCTTTCATCTTCAAAGCCAGCAGTAGCTGGTGGAGTTTCTTCATATGGTATCACTGTGACGCTAAATCTTTCACTTCCCTTTTTTGCATTTCAGAACCCATGTGATTACCTTGGGCCCACACAGATAATCCAGGATAATCATCCTATTTTAGAGTCAACTGATTAGCAGCCTGAATTCCATCTGCATGTTTAATTCCTTTGTCATGGAAACCAACATATCAACAGGTTCTGGATACTAGTATATGACATCTCTGGTAGTCTATTTTGCTGCCTGCTACAGAGCTATTCTATACACATTTGTGAAAAAGAATATCTTAAGAAGGTGATTTTCAATGTGAAAATTGTGCTCATTAATATAGTTTCATGAACTTTCCCAGGAATAAAAACCATCTGCTTCTTTTCTGAAGGCCACATTTTCATTATATCTAACATATTCTTTCTTTGGATAAAATAGTTATTTCTAAAAAAATTTATTTTCATCAAATGAGTTACTTGTTAGAAATATATTCAAGCCTAAAATTAACTGAAAGCTATGTGGAAAACATTATGAAATTTCCATATTTTTTAAATGGCATGTATCTCAGCAATAGTTTCAATAGAGTGAGTGATTTTTTTTTTTTTTTTTTTGGCCATACTACATTGTCAGATCTTAATTCTCCAACCAGGCCTCTTGCAATGGAAGCTGGAAATTCTAACTACTGGAGCACCAGGGAATTCCAGAGTCTTTAATAATGACTGATTCATAAGGAACCCTCAAATCTACAGTACTCTCCTTGAAAAATTTGCCTAATGTACTAAAATACATTTTCACAGAGAGCTTTCCAGCCCAGGGATTCTGACAACTTATGGTGAACGGTGCTTCAAACCGTGGCATTTGTTAACCTGGTAAAATCTGATAGGAAAAATTCTTTTCAAAATACAAACAAGATTAGATTACATAATCATAAGGCTGAATTTCTGAATGTTCAGTAAAAATGAATTTATTAAGCTCAGTCACTTGGCATTATTTCTATAAATTTGCTTATTATTATTGTGTGACTTAAATCTGTTGTGAACCACTGTATTTAAATATATATGTATCTTATCTCCTTATATTCATAATTGGTATGAGTTGCAGTACAAACACAGTAAAAATAACACTGATTTAAAATTTAACTTCATGTTTAAAAAGACATAACTAATGTTAACACGTTATACAAAATAGCCTTAGGAAAACTGAATATTAAGGAGTTCTTCTGAAAACCTCAGATATGCAGATGACATCACCCTTATGGCAGAAAGTGAAGAGGAACTAAAAAGCCTCTTGATGAAAGTGAAAGAGGAGAGTGAAAAAGTTGGCTTAAAGCTCAACATTCAGAAAACGAAGATCATGGCATCCGGTCCCATCACTTCATGGGAAATAGATGGGGAAAGAGTGGAAACAGTGTCAGACTTTATTTTTCTGGGCTCCAAAATCACTACAGATGGTGACTGCAGCCATGAAATTAAAAGACGCTTACTCCTTGGAAGGAAAGTTATGACCAACCTAGATAGCCTATTCAAGCAGAGACATTACCTTGCCAACAAAGGTCCATCTAGTCAAGGCTATGGTTTTTCCTGTGGTCATGTATGGATGTGAGAGTTGGACTGTGAAGAAGGCTGAGCGCCAAAGAATTGATGCTTTTGAACTGTGGTGTTGGAGAAGACTCTTGAGAGTCCCTTGGACTGCAAGGAGATCCAACCAGTCCATTCTGAAGGAGATCAGCCCTGGGATTTCTTTGGAAGGAATGATGCTAAAGCTGAAACTCCAGTACTTTGGTCACCTCATGCGAAGAGTTGACTCATTGGAAAAGACTGATGCTGGGAGGGATTAGGGGCAAGAGGAGAAGGGGACGACAGAGGATGAGATGGCTGGATGGCATCACTGACTCGATGGATGTGAGTCTGAGTGAACTCCGGGAGTTGGTGATGGACAGGGAGGCCTGGAGTGCTTCGATTCATGGGGTCGCGAAGAGTCGGACACGACTGAGTGACTGATCTCTGATCTCTGGTCTCTGAAAACATTGGTAGAAATCAGTGAACTGAACTGCAAAGTCACAGATACTAATTTTTTGTCCAATGGAGATATTTATTTTGAATTTCAAAAATTTTGCCTAAGCTCAAAATTAAATTTTAAGTCACTTATGTTTACTTGCTTTTTCTCTGTAACTGTACAATTTTCTTTTGTATATCTAAGAAAAAAAAACCTGCCAAAGTTGCTGTTCACATTTTATCCATGTCCTAATATTTCTAGAAGTTATGAAAAATAATCATGACCTCTTCTCAATTTCTGTAATCCTCTTCCCTTCTGTTTTTGTTCTAATTTCCTCAAGAACTGGAAAATTCAGTTTTCTCATATAAAGAACATTATTCACCTATAATGCTTTTGTAGCACTCTTTCCATATATCATGGGCTTCCCTGGTGGCTTAGGCGGTAAAGAATCCACCTGCAATGCAGGAGACCCAGGTTCGATCCCTGGGTTAGGAAGATCCCATGGAGAAGGAAATGGCAACCCAACCCAGTATTCTTACCTGGAGAATCCCATGGACAGAGGATCCTGGCAGGCTGCAGCCCATGGGGTCACAAAGAGTCGGAGACGGCTAAATGACTAACACTTTCACTTTCACCTCCATATATCATATACAACTAATATCAGTCAAAGAGATATGTCTTGGTGGATATATTACTTCTCTTGAACTCATATTACCAACCAGCTGTCACACACAAAATCAAATCTATGTCTTCATGTGTACTCATTTGCTTCTAATACCTATTATATAGGGTATGCATACCCTCACACTTTTAATAACGTGAAGACTTAATTATAAAACCAAAACAAAATGTAAGAAATAAATAGTCTAACTTCAAATTAAAGTAAAACTAAACCTGCACTGGAATTTAGCATAGGCACCATAAGGATCTATTCTAAAGATTAACGAAGAAATCTGAAAGAGGGAGAGATTGTGATTTTGTCCAGAATATTTAATTATCCACCACTGCAGTTTTACTTTTTCACTCTTCATTGATTTCCCATCCCTTCAAGAGTAATGTGTGTATCACAACAATGAGATATTTCACTAAGATTAGTCAAAAGTCTCCCTCACCTCTGTTTATTTGCTAGAGAGTGTACAAAATTAAAAACTAGAACACTGGGATGAGAAATAGAGGCCAAAAGAAACTAAGAAGAATCTAGGATGAGATTCAAAAGAACTGTTTTCAGAGTGCGAGAGGCTCATTTAAATTACTGATTTAAATTGTCATGTGCATTTAGACGTCAATGTGATAGACGTAATCTCCTTATTCTATCAGTTGCTCAAAATCACATATATTAAAATTTTGATCCATGACTTTCTAGTGAGCATTATATATTTCTCAGTTTCTAAACTGCCTTCATATTTTTGACATAATAATAATAAAGCGCCCTTTCAACTGGTAGTTTTTCAACAAAATTGTCGTGTTTTCTTGAAAACATATCTCCTGGAGGCCTCTAAGTTGTTTTGCATACAGACACACATACACACAGATCTCAACTGTTCTGCATAATAGCCCCACAAATCACTCTGCTCTTTGTATCTTCAGACACTAAGTCTCCTTAGGGCATTTCTTGGACAGTTATGTTCTCATCTCTACCAGCACCCTCAATTCTGTCACTTGCGGAGCCCTAAGCATGAAACTTCCCTGGTAGCTCAGACAGTCAAGTGTCTGCTTACAATGAAGGAGACCCGGATTCAATCCCTGGGTTGGAAAGATCTCCTGGAAAAGGAAATGGCAACCTGCTCCAGTATTTTTCCTAGAAAATCCCATAGACGGAGGAGCCTGGTAGGCTGCTTTCCATAGGGTTGCAAAGAGTAGGACACAACTGAGCAATTTCAATAAGCATGAGAATGGGGCTTCCCCAGTGGCTCAGCAGTAAAGAATCCGCCTGCAGTGCAGGAGACTTAAGAGCTCCGAGTTTGATCCCTGGGTTGGGAAGATCCCTTGGAGGAGGGCATGGCAGCCTACCCAAGTATCCCATGGACAGAAAAACCTGGTGGGCTATAGTCCACAGGGTCAGAGAGAATTGGACACAAACTGAAGTGACTGAGCACAGCACAGCACAGCAAACATGAGAATAAACAGAGGTCCATGAAGCATATGGCTAAATATTTAAAGATTATAAACCAAGTAACAAACTGCAAATAAATTATGACTTATCCCTGTGCCTAACAAATATACATTCATAAAAATATATTTAAAGAAATACGTGTAAAGCTATGGTTTGGGGATTCCCTGGTGGCTCAGTGGTAAAGAAACAACCTGCCAATGCAGGAGATGCAAGAGACACAGATTCTATCCCTGGGTTGGAAAGATCCTCTGGAAAAGGAAATGGCAATTCACTCCAGTATTCTTGCCTGAGAAATACCGGAGAGTTACAGTCCATGGGGTCATAAAGAGTCAGGCACAACTGAGCATGCATGCACAATGATTTGTATATTCAATTCAGTTCAGTTCAGTCGCTCAGTCATGTCCAACTCTTTGTGATTGCATGGACTGCAGCATGCCAGGCTTCCCTGTCCATCACCAACTTCCGGAGCTTACTCAAACTCATGTCCATCAAGTCAGTGATGCCATCCAACAATCTCATCCTCTGTCATCCCCTTCTCCTCCCG
This sequence comes from Bos mutus, assembly GCF_027580195.1. Taxonomy (NCBI): domain Eukaryota; kingdom Metazoa; phylum Chordata; class Mammalia; order Artiodactyla; family Bovidae; genus Bos; species Bos mutus. Next base: position 128,684,254 of record NC_091618.1, read on the forward strand.
CCTTCAATGTTTCCCAGCATCAGAGTCTTTTCCAATGAGTCAGTTCTTCTCATCAGGTGGCCAAAGTATTCGAGTTTTAGCTTCAGCATCAGTCCTTCCAATGAATATTCAAGACTGATTTCCTTTAGGATGGACTGGTTGGATCTCCTTGCAGTTCAAGGGACTCTCAAGAGTCTTCTTCAACCCCACAGTTCAAAAGCATCAATTCTTCAGTGTTCAGCTTTCTTTTTTTTATTTTTATATTACTTTATTTGTATATTATATTGCTTTATTTGTATATTATATTATTTGTATATTACTGAAAGTCAAAATAATATCAACGGTGACTGGAATTGATTATTACTCTGCATGTAGGCATTCTGCTTATGACCTGAAATTTTTGGAGAAAAAATAAAATAAAAATATAATAAATGTTCATACATTTAGTCCAGAGCATTTGCTTTTACTTATTTTCATTTTGGCATAATGTTATTATATGGTAATCTTAAAAATATATAAAAATGAAACTATTAAAAAGCAAATATAAAACATCAAAATGACTAAATTATACTTACATATTTTTCCAAAAAGTTATTTTTCTAAATTATTTTAAATTGTCTATTAGAAATTAGAGGCAAATACACTTAGAGTCAGGAAATATAAAAAATTTGAATCAAAATTATTTACGTCAAGCTAAATTTGTCATAAAACTTTGTAAATTAAATACTGTTATACTACTTAATGTCCATCTAGTTGCCAATTCAAAGAACTAATACATTTCTATTATGGTTTGGCTAGGTCCTAGAAAGGGGCTTCTTATGTGGCTCTAGTGATAAAGAACCTGCTAGTTGATGCAGGAGACATTGAGACGCCAGTTTGATCCCTGGGTAGGGAAGATCCCCTGGAGAAAGCAATGGCATCCCACTCCAATATTCTTGCCTTGAAAATCCCATGGACAGAGGAGCCTGGAGGGCTACAGTCCATAGGGTGGCAAGAGTTGGACACAACTGAAGTGATTTAGCATGCATGCAGGTCCCAGAAAAAAGTAAAAATGATATGTTTAATATTGCAAAAAAATGATATGTTAGTTGTTTAAAATTGCACAGTATCCTTCATTGTCATGAGCAATACCAATGAACATCATGCTAATTTGCGAGTGTCTCCAAAACCACAGAATGGAGCAAAAAGAAAAGCAAAATAAAATATATATTAGCACAACTGGGAAAGTATACCTCATTAGGCAAGAATCTATGGTAATGATGCTCTTTTAATGGAATCATATGATGCATTAATTTGTCTTTTCTCTTGCGTAAGCAGTTCTATCACTCAAATCCTCTGGGCACTTGTAAGCATTGTCAGTTCCCAACTTTAGTCTAACACAAACTAAAATTTTCACAGGATTAAGACTGGATTGACTTTAGTTTCTGAACATTGGGAAAGGGAAGCAGAAGAGTTTCCTAGGAGTCAGAATGGCTTTAGTTCACAGACTGTGGGTGCTCAGACTAAGCTTTGTTTGGGTTGCTTTGCTGGGGTGCCAAGTGCTGAATCCTGAGTGACAGAAGTCCATGCATTCTTCACTGTAGTGAAGAATTAACTTTATCCAAAGGAGGTCTGGTCTTCATCCTTAGCTACTGGGAAATGATTCCAAGCTACAAGAATGCATTGCTGATAAGCACATCTTTGTTATCAGAGGCTTTGGTCACCAGACAGCCCAACAATGTAATTCATGAAGGGGCTTTAAACCACACCATATTAGTTTGGACTTTCAAGAGAAAACTGGACATTAAGATATTGGCTAAACCTCTGGAATGAAGGCTGCCCTGGAGTCTAAAGGATCACCGATATGGGTAGTATGTGAGCTTCAGTTAAAATTCTGTACACGAAAGACTAGAGTGAACTTTTCTGATTGAAACACTCTGAGCAGCATCACTCTACAACGCCATCATGCCATCACACTGTCCATGAGGACAGTGGGAACTTCATGTTCAACACCCTCTCAGATTTGACCTGTGTGTCTCTTTTTCAGTTAGTTCTAATTTATACACTTTCACGTAAAAAAATAGTATAATTGTAGGTATAGTGCTTGCTCACATTCTGTGAGCTATCTAGCACATTCTCAAACCTCAGTGGGGTTCTGGGAACACCTGAACCTATAGTCAAGTTGGTCCAAAGTGAAGGTGGCCTTGGGGTCTCCAGACTTGTGGCTGGTGCCTAAAGTGAGGACGGTGTTTGGGGTATCATTCCTGGAGACTGTGCAGGTTGCCTAAACTGCATTAAAGTCTTTTTTTTTTTTAAGTCATTAAGTTTTTATATTAATTAGAATTTTAAGATGAATTATTTCAATAAAAATTGTTAGGGAAGGGTCTAACTTCTTCTTAGGCTTTCATATTATAAACATATACATTTGGTTTTTGTGTATTTGCTTATGTGAGCCCTCCAAAGCAGAGTGCCCATGGGAGGGGTCTCTCTCCCTAGTCAATGCATGATCCTGTCCCCAGGGCACCTGTGTACTTAACTTTGATCAATGTATGAATAACTGTATGCAGGTCAGGCAGCAACAGTTAGAACTGGACATGGAACAACAGACTGGTTCCAAATAGGAAAAGGAGTACATCAAGGCTGTATATTGTCAACATGCTTCTTTAACTTATATGCAGAGTACATTATGAGAAACGCTGGGCTGGAAGAAGCACAATATTGCCAGGAGAAATATCAATAACTTCAGATATGCAGATGACACCACCCTTACGGAAAAAAGTGAAGGACTAATGAGCCTCTTAATGAAAGTGAAAGAGGAGAGTGAAAAATTTGGTTTAAAGCTCAACATTCAGAAAACTAAGATCATGGCATCCGGTCCCATCACTTCATGGCAAATAGATGGGGAAACAGCAGAAACCGTGGTTGACTTTATTTTTGGGGGCTCCAAAATCACTGCCAATGGAGATTGCAGCCATGAAATTAAAAGATGCTTACTCCTTGGAAGGAAAGTTATGACCAACCTAGACAGTATATTAAAAAACAGAAACATTACTTTGTCAACAAAGGTCCATCTAGTCAAGGCTATGGTTTTTCCAGTAGTCATGGATGGATGTGAGAGTTAGACTATAAAGAAAGCTGAACACAAAGAATTGATGCTTTTGACCTGTGGTGTCACAGAAGACTCTTGAGAGTCCCTTGGACTGCAAGGAGATCCAACCAGTCCATCCTAAAGGAGATCAGCCCTGGGTGTTCATTGGAAGGACTGATGTTGAAGATGAAACTCCAATACTTTGGCCACCTGATGCGAAGGGCTGACTCATTGGAAAAGATCCTGATGCTGGGAGGAACTGGGGGCAGGAGGAGAAGGGGACGACAGAGGATGAGATGGTTGGATGGCATCACTGACTCGACGGACATGAGTTTGGGTAATCTCCGGGAGTTGGTGATGGACAGGGAGGCCTGGCGTGCTGAATTCATGGGGTCGCAAAGAGTCGGACATTACTGAGCAACTGAACTGATCTGAATCTTATCCACATTCTCTCTTGTAAGAAATCCATTGTCTCTTGATCACTCCCACCAGCCCCTGCCATTTTCTACACCTGTGTGTAATCATCTTTCCTTTTTTTATTTTTATCTGCTTTAATTAGGAATAATAGATATACAATAAAATGCTTATGATTAAAGTTTTAAATTGATAAGAATTGATATATGTATATACTTATGAAACTATTATCAAAATCAAGATAATAAGCAATCACCCCCAAAATTTCTTTAGGTCTCTTTGTAACTCCTCTCTCTGCTCTTCCCCACCCCCTCCTAGAAAATAATTTATTTACTCTATGTCACTGTTGATGAATTTGCATTTTATAGAATGTAATATAAGTGAAATTATGTATTATAGAGTTTTTTAATCTGGCTTCTTTTACCCAGTATGATTATTTTGATATGCATCAAGACTGCTACGTGGCTCAATAATTCACTGCTTTTTATTACTGAGTAGTATTCCATTATATGCCAAATTCTATAATTTGTTATCAGTTGATCTGTTGTTAGAAATATGGATTGTTTCTAGTTTGGGGTTATTAAAAATAACATTCATGAACAAGTATAAACATATGCTTTTATTTACATTGAGTAAATAGCTAAGAATGAAATAACTATGATATGTTTAATTTAAAAAACTGAAATATTAAAAAAAAAACCTGAAATATTGTTTCTCAAGGCAGTTGTATTATTTTACATTTGTGCCAACCGTGTATAAGAGCTTTGGTTGTTATACATTATCAACACTTTAACGTCTCATCTACACTTTAATTTTTGACTTTCTAATACATGTGCAGACTTATTTCATTGATCTAATTTCTGTTTCCCAGTGACAAATGATGTTAAGCATCTTTTCATGTGTTTGTTGCAATCCTTTGATAAAGTGTTCAAATCTTTTGCTTTTTTAACTTGGTTGTTGTTTATTATTGACCTTTGAGAGTTCTAGATATGTTCTAGATACGAGATTCTTACTAGATGCATGGTTTACAAATATTTTCTCCCCATGTGTGATTTTTCAACTTCTCATCAGTGTTGTTCAAAGACCCAAAGTTCTTAATTTTAATGATATTTCATTTATCAGTTATTTCTTTGATACAAAAGAAACCTGTACCCAACACAGGATCAAAAAATTGTATCTCATTTTCTTCGAGTGAATTTATGATCTTTGATGTTACATTTAGCTCTATGCACCATTTGAGTTTATTTCTGTATACAAAGAATGATATATATTTTATATAGAGAGAAAGATAAAGAAATTGGTGAAGGAGATTAAGAAGTACAAACTTCCAATTGCAAAATAAGTGAGTTACAGCTGTGAAATGCATAGCGTGGAGAATACAGCCAGTAATTATGTAATATCTTTGTATGGTGAAAGTGAAAGTGAAAGTGAAGTCGCTCAGTTGTGTCCGACTTGTTGCTACCCCGTGGACTGTAGCCCACCAGGCTCCTCCATCCATGGGATTCTCCAGGCAAGAATACTGGAGTGGGTTGCCATTTGTATGGTGATGGATGGCAAATAGACTAATGTGGTGACCATTCTGAAATGTACAACAATCTCTATGTTTTATAACAAGAACTAACGTAGTATAGGTCAATTATACTTCAAGAGCAAACAAACTTAGAAAACAATGAGATCAGATTTGTAGTTAGCAGAGATGGGTTGTGGTGGAGCACAGCAGGAGGTATTACATGCTTCCAGTTATAAGATAAATAAGTACAAGGATGTAACATACAAGATAATAAATATAATCAACACTGTTATAAGTTATATATGAAAGTCAACAAGAGAGTAATCCTAAATGTTCTTATCAGAAAGAAAAAAAAGTGTTCTATTTCTTTACTTTTCTATCTATATGAGATGACAGATGTTCACTGAACCTACTTTGATGATCATTTTGTGATGTACGTAGTCAAATCTATATGTTGTATGCATTAAATTCATATAGTCCTGTGGATCAGTTTTATCTCAATAAACCTTGAAGGAAGGAAAAAGAAAAGATCTTGAGTCTAGTGAAGGAACTTACAGATAAATATTAATTTATTAATTAAAGGAATCAGTATGGTATCTGAGGGAACTTCCCTTTAGCATCAGTATGCATCAGCAAGTTCTTACTTAATCCTAGTACTTGAATAATATGGATCAAAGTTTGTTTTCTTTATAAATGGCTATTCAGTTATTTCTGCACAGTATAAGAATTGTATTCTTTCTTTATGAAATTGATTTTATACCTTTGATGAACATCAGTTGACTATTTACATGTATGTCTATTTCTGTAATTGTGATTCTATTTCATCAATCTGCTTATCCTCACACCATCACCATACTATATTACCTACTATAATTTATAATAAGTTCTAAAGTCATATCCCTGGTCATTCAAGTTTAATCTTTTTTCAAGTTGTTTTATCAGTTCTAGATCATTTGTACTTTTGTACGAAACTTCAAATGACATTGCCAGTTTCCATGACAGAAAATCTGCTATAATTTGACTGAAACCGCATTAAATCTATAGCTCAGTTTTGGGAGAACTGGAATCATAACATTACCATATGATCCAATTTGTAAACAAGGCATATATCTTCATTGATTTAGATTTTCTTAGAAATCTTTTATCAGTTTTGTTATGCTGAGTGTACATAGGCCTTATACATGTTTTTAGATTTGCTCTTAAGTATTTTATATTTTCCTGGAGAAGGAAATGGCAATCCACTCCAGTATTCTTACCTGGAGAATCCCATGGACAGAGAAGGCTGGCAGAGAAGAACTATAGTCCACAGGCTTACAAAGAGTTGGACATGACTTAGTGACTAAACCATCACCACCAGTATATATTTTAGTGCCATTATATATTGTATTTGTTTACATTGAAATTTTCAATTAATCTTGCTAGCATACAGAATAAAATTAATTTTAGTATATTTATCTGATATTCTGGCACTGTGCTAAACTCAGTAGTTACAGTTTTTATTTTCCAAACTATATGCTTTTAATTTAGCTTTCCTACCTTACTTTGGACTTCCCTGGTGGCTCAGATGGTAAAGCGTCTGCCTACAGTGCGGGAAACCTGGGTTCGATCCCTGGGTCAGGAAGATCCTCTGGAGAAGGAAATGGCAACCCACTCCAGTACTCTTGCCTGGAAAATCCCATGGACAGAGAAGCGTAATAGGCTACAGTCCATGGGGTCGCAAAGAGTCCGACGTGACTGAGCAACTTCACTTCACTTCACTTTACCTTACTGCACTGTCTAGAACCTTCCACACAATGCTGAATAGAAGCGATGAGACGGAACTGTGTTTCTCTCTTGCTTATCTTAGGGGCAATGTAATCAGTCTTTCTTCACCAAGTGTAAGTTTACCTGTAGGTTTCCCATAGAAGCTGTTCATCAGGTTGAGAAAGTTCTCTTCTATTTCAACCAAACTAAAAATGTTTAGTCAGGACTGGATTTGGATATTGCCATATGCTTTTTCTACATCTGTTGTAATGATTATGTGTTTTTCTTTTTTTCTACTGTGTTAATATTGTTAGCTCTACTGATTGATTTTCAAACTCTAAAATTTTTCATTCCTTGGTTAAAACCCAGGTGGTCAGTATATTATACAGTTCAAAGTATTGTCAGATTCAATTTGCAATCATTTTGTTAAAATTTTTTGCACCTATACACAAGGTATATGTTTGTTATTTTTCACTTGTGTATTATCTTGATCTGGTTTTAGGACCATAGTAACACTAGCTTCATAGAATGAGTTGGGAAATATTTCATCCTGTGTGTTTTTCTCAATGAAATAGAGTAGCATAAATATTACTTTCCTCTTTACTATTAGAATTCACCTCTTTTCTAGAAATAAACTTTAACTGCAAAAATTTCTGTAATAATTTTAACTGCAACTAAATATTTTTAAATAAACATGACATTTAGGTTATCTGTTTTTGTCTTGAATAAACATTGCAATTTGTGCTTTTCATGTTATTTGCTTAATATAAATTTTCAAATTTGCTGACATAAATTTTTCATAGTATCACCTTCTTATCTTTTTAATAATTGTCAACATCTATAGTACAATCACCTATCTCATTCTTAATATGAGCAGTTGGGTTTTTTTCAGTATCTTTTTTTCTTTTCTTAATTATCCTGACTAGAGTTTATTATTAATTTTATTGATTACATCACAAGCAACCTTTTGTTTCATATTTTTTAAAATTTTGTATGGTGTTCTTATTTCCTAATACACTTATTATGAAAGCTTATTTATTATCTCCTATATTTTGAGTTTCAAATAGGCAACTGGTTGAGTTTGTTTATTTATCCCTATAGTGTGGTTATGATATTCAATTGAAATACGATTAGGTCCTTTTGATTCAGTGTCTTCAAGTTTTTGAGTTACTTATTTCCTTTCCCATTGATATTAATTTACATTTAAAATTTGTAGAAATTTAAAACTAAGCTTAACATTAATAGCTTTAAATACAAATGGCCTATATATTGAACTAAAATTAGAGCTTTCAAATGTCAAAATTATATAAAAGCATACACTCAAGAAAGTGTTATTCTCTCTCCCTTATAACTTCTAATTCATTCTTTGCTCAAGTTTTCCCATCACCTTGTCTTTTCACACTAGTGTGAAAGTTCGATTCATAAATCAAAACATGATGGTTTTGATGCAAATGAACTTGAGGAAAATGCAACAGTTGTTTACTAATTATTAATTTGACTCCTGCTCTTTTCACTGTTCTCTTAGCTTAACTCAGTTAGAATACTTTTATTTGTTATCCAAAAGCTGTGACCATAAGGACAAGGACTGTTGTTTGGCACCACTTGAAACACACTCATTATAAAGGATTACTTATTAACTGAAGAATGAGAAGAGATTCAATAATAATAATCAAATTAGTGATATAAAATAGGGTTTGCCTTTTTATTTTGTGTGCATGCTCACTCACTCAGTTATGTCTGACTGTTTTGTGACCCCATGGGTTGTAGCGGACCAGGCTCCTCTGTCCATGCAATTCCCCAGGCAATAATACTGGAGTGGGGTGCCATTTCCTCCTCAGGAAATCTTCCCAACACAGGGACAGAACCTGTGTCTTCCGCATCTCTTGCATTGACAGATATATTCTTTACCCCTGAGCCACCTGGGAAGCCTATTTATTATTTCAACTACCCATTTTCTTAACAACTCTTTCTCCTTTCTTTTATTTCACTCCTAAGCGAGCCAGGACTCATGGTGCCTACATAACAAACTTGCTCAATACTTTTTCCATCTCAAAATCTTACTTCAATCAATTCCTTTTCCAAGTTGTGCCATATTTTAATTTCACATTCATTTGTCTCACTTCTCAGATCTCACTTTAACATACCAAGACTTGTTCATTTCGTATTTCTAAGAATCACCATTGCAGTAAACTGACAATTCTGTGGTGAATTAACATCTAACCTATTATTGAATCATTTTAATTGTTGTAGTTAAAGCAGAAAATCGGGACGATCCCCTGGGGGTATGGCAACTCACTCCAGTATTCTTGTCTGGAGAATCCCATAGACAGAGGGATCTGATGAGATACAGTCTGTGAGGTTCCAAAGAGTCAGACATGCCTGAAGTGACTTACCACACAAACAGAATTAATAACCAATATCTGGCTTTAAATCATATTTGACAAGCTCTCATTTTCTTAGGTTAATACTTATTAAGTCCTCTCTCCCACATTTTACTCCTTTATTCAGTTAGGGAATGGTTGTTATAGTTATAGATAGCTTATGTAAGCAGAATGACAAGTAAAGCATTACACTAAAATGGGAGTTGAGCATTTGTTGTTGTTGCTCAGTCATGCAGTTGTGTCCATTTTTTGTGACCCCATGGACTGCAGCACACCAGGCTTCCCTGTCCTTCACTATCTCCTGGAGTTCGCTCAAACTCATGTCCACTTAGTGTATGATGCCATATTTGACCAAAAAAACAAACACAATGAAATAAACAAGGAAGAAAATGTTCATATGTAAATTTTTTCCCTGTGATTTTTAAATTTTGTTGTTATTATTGCCTGGTTTTTTAGTGTGTGTTTAATTTTGCCAACATGGTATGAAAGAGAAAGTTTTACTTAAGTTCTACTTAATAGGAGTTCCTCTTTAGCATTCTTGTCTTAAGCATGAAGATGGAGTTTAGTTCTGCAAAGAAACCAGATGGTGGACTATCCTGCAGCATTAGCTCATGGTCTGAGGAGAATGATAACACGTGGTAAACTCAGCAAAGAGATGGATTCCAAATCCTTGGCAGAGCTCTGAAAGATGGTAATAATACCTTGGCAAGGAAAAATCAGTACACATGATGTTTGCAGCAGTTTCAAGCTCAGATTGGTTCCACCCTTTTTCTTCACCTACATTTCCAGTTTTGTTTCAGAGTGATTATTGTTGCAGATTTGAGATGAATGGACAGAGAATCCTTTTATTGGGCTGTGAATGTATGAGGGTCCACCTGGCCCTCTCTACAGCACAACTTCTAGGTACAAGCAGATTGAATTTGATAATTGTCTCAGTACGCTTAAAAGGCAAGAGCAGAAAAACTTGATCAAAGTTAAGAGAAATGACAGGGAAGTTAATCATTTGGTGGTTTGGGTGGTTCAAGAAGTCTGGAAAGATTAGAAGTATTAGGCAACTTGGAAACTTTTGAATAGGTAGTGTTACAACAACTGAACATTTAATACTTCTCTGATAATTTGTGGAACTTGATTGCCTGAGGGTTGATGTTGTCTGAAGATGGAACGATTTAATAGCTATTTTGAGGAATATGTCCATAATAAATTATGGTTAGTTTAGAAGTACTTGATTAAAAATCTATCACATAAAAATGACTACTGAGAGGTCTCCCATTCCATTCATTCCATGGACTCACCATTATTTTCATAGTGAACTGGGCTGGGTGAACCAGGTCCTAGCCTGGAAAACATTTTAAATGCTCTCACTAAAATAGAGTAAAAATTTACTAAACAAACATTCTGTGCATATTCACACAGATTACGTCTTATCTGGCTGAAAAAAGAATAGTCTTGTGTGTTATTTGTTGTTGTTGTTGTTCAGTTCCTAAGTTGGACCCAACTATTTGCGACCCAAAGGACTACAGCACACCAAGCTTCCCTGTCCTTCAGTATCTCCCTGAATTTGCTCAAACCCATATCCATTGAGTTGGTGGTATTATCCAATTATCTCATCCCCTGTCACCTCCTTCTCCTGCCACCAATCTTTTCCAGTATCAGGGTCTTTTCCAGTGAGCTGGCTCTTCACATAAGGTGGCCAAAGCATTGGAGCTGTAGCACCAATGTTCTTCCAATGAATATTCAGGACCAATTTCCTTTAGGAGTGACTGGTTGGATCTCCTTGCAGTCCAAGGGACTCTCAAGAGTCTTCTCCAACACCACAGTTCAAAAGCATCCATTCTTCAGCGCTCAGCCTTCTTTATGGTGCAACTCTCACATTCATACATGATTACTGGAAAAACCATAGCTTTGACTAGATAGATGTTTGTCAGCAAAGTGATGTCTCTGCTTTTTAATATACTGTCTAGGCTTGTCATAGCTTTTCTTCCAAGGAGCAAGCCTCTTTTAATTTCGTGGCTGCAGTCACTGTCCAGTGATTTTGGAGCCCAAGAAAATAAAATCTGCCGCTGATTCCATTTTTTCCCCATCAATTTGCCATGAAGTGATAGGACTGGATACCATGCTTTTTGAATATTGAGTTTTAAGCCAGCTTTTTCACTCTCCTCTTTCACATTCATCAAGAGGATCTTTAGTTCCTCTTCACTTTCTGCCATTAGGATGGTGTCATCTGCATATCTGAGGTTGTTTATATTTCTCCCAGCAATCTTGATTCCAGTTTGGGCTTCATCCAGCCCAGCATTTTGCATGATGTACTCTGCATATAAGTTAAATAAGCAGGGTGACAATATACAGCTTCGACGTACTCCTTTCCCAATTTTGAACCATAATTGGGAAGTGTGTTATTTACTAGATATTTATTTACAAAATGTTATGGCCTGGGGAGCATACTGGGTTAAATAAAATGAGAGAATGATTTAAAGGTAACACTGATACATTTTCTGCTGGATCCTAAATGTGTTTTTATTATCCAATTAAAATTTTTAAGAACATTTATCTCCATGGGCAATCTAAGCTAGTTTCTTTTTAAATACAGAGTAAAGTCTAGTTCCCCCACCTCCTCCCTTTCCACACTTTTTTAATTCATTCTTTCTCTCTGTTACTTGCAACAAATAACAAATGCACACCATAAGCTAAGCACCATGCTAAGCTCTAGGGATCTGGATGTGAAAGAAACAAATGAGATGACCATCTGCATGGCACTGAGACCCCAACAGAGGGTACAGAGGAATAAGCAGTTTAAGTAACATGTGACAACTGCCTTGAGAAAATGCCAGTACTCAGGAAGTGCTTATCAGGAACAACTGGCTTTTTTGTCCTTCAAGGAAAGTTTCCCAGGGCAAGAGCATCTGACCCTGAAGTCTACATGAGAGTTAGGCTAATAGTGTGGATTGTGAGAAGAGTGTGTCAAGCAGAATATAGGTGAAGATCTGGAGGTACAAAAGAAACTGATGAGTTAGAAGTCTAAGTAGTTTAGGATGGTCAGAGTGAAGACTTGGGAGTGTTAGACCTGAGATAGCAAAGTGAGATGAGGAAAGCTAATCTGATTCTTCTTAAAATGTAGGTTTTTCTTCTAAAGTGGTAAAGTCCATTGGAAAACCATAAATTGGTGAGTGACAGGGTAACATGTGGACTTTAAAATAATTTCTCAAGAGATAGTATACAGAATAAATGTAAAAAGAAGAAAGCCTAGAAGGCAAGAAACTAGAAGGGTGTTACCTGATCCAGGCAAGAGGTGGGCTATAGTGCTGATTTCCAGAGTAAAAAGGTGCGGCACTCAAGAAAGAGGTCAGAGTAAAGTAAATGTTTATGGTTTATTTATTCATTCATTTATTTTTACAAATATTCATTGCATATCTACTATGTCTAATACTTGGTACTTGAGTATTAGGTGCTGGAGTTACAGGAAAGAACAAAAGAGACAAAAGTCTTGTCTTCATAGGATTTATAATCCAGTTGAAAAGACAACATCAGAAAAGTAAGTGAAATACATAGTCTATCAGAGGATCATAAATGGTGAGAAGAAAAATAAAGCAGGAAGGAGATAGCAGGAGGCTGGTAAGGATATGAGATTTTAAATGAGATAGTCAAAGAAGTACTCATTGATATTGGAGCAAAGATCTGCAGAAATCAAGGAAGCAAACCATGTAGATGTTGGGAAGGAGGGATCCAGAATGAGGAGGAGAAGACAAGGAAGAAAAATAAAAGATATTTTATTTTATTCTTTTCAGTTTTATTTATTTATTTTTAATTTACAATATTGTATTGGTTTTGCCATACATTGACATGAATCCGCCATGGGGGTACATGTGTAACGCATCCTGAACCTCCCTCCCCATCCCATCCCTCTGGGTCATCCCAGTGCACCAGCCCCAAGCACCCCGTATCATGCAACAAACCTGGACCAGCGATTCGTTTCACATATGATAATATACATGTTTCAATGCCATTTTCCTATATCGTCCCACCCTCGCCCTCTCCCACAGAGTCCAAAAAACTGTACTATACATCTGTGTCTCTTTTGCTGTCTCGCATACAGGGTTATCGTTACCATCTTTCTAAATTCCATATATATGTGTTAGTATACTGTACTGGTGTTTTTCTTTCTGGCTTATTTCACTCTGTATAATAGGCTCCAGTTTCATCCACCTCATTAGAACTGATTCAAATGTATTCTTTTTAATGGCTGAGTAATACTCCATTGTGTATATGTACCACTGCTTTCTTATCCATTCATCTGCTGATGGACATCTAGGTTGCTTCCATGTCCTGGCTATTATAAACAGTGCTGTGGTGAACATTAGGGTACACGTGTCTCTTTCAATTCTGGTTTCCTCGGTGTGTATGCCCAGTAGTGGGATTGCTGGATCATAAGGCAGATCTATTTCCAGTTTTTTAAGGAATCTCCACACTGTTCTCCATAGTGGCTGTACTAGTTTGCATTCCCACCAACAGTGTAAGAGGGTTCCCTTTTCTCCACACCCTCTCCAGCATTTATTGCTTGTAGACTTTTGGATAGCAGCCATTCTGACTGGCATGAAATGGTACCTCATTGTGGTTTTGATTTGCATTTCTCTGATAATGAGTGCAAAAGATATTTTAAAATAAATCACCAACTCAATGGACATGAGTTTGAGTAAACTCCGGGAGTTGGTGATGGACAGGGAGGCCTGGTGTCCTGCAGTCCATGGGGTTACAAAGAGTCAGACACTACTGAGCGACTGAACTGATAACTGAACTGAACTGATACAAAGAATATTCTAAAAATAGACGTTTAGCTACAATTCTTTCTCCACTGTTTGGGAGGGCCTTGACCAGAGCCCTCCCCTCTCCCCTGTTAAACTCAGGGTTTTTAAGAGATCAGGCCTTGCTCTTTTGTGGCATCCTAAGCCAACTTTCCTGTTTGGAAGTGTCCCAATGCAGAAGAACAATAAAGAATCCTCCTGGGATTCAGGAGCCACAGGAGACTCGGGTTCTATCCCAGGGTCAGGAAGATCCCCTGGAGAAGGGCATGGTAACCCACTCCAGTATTCTTGCTGGAGAATTCCATGGACAGAGGAGCCTGGCAGGCTACAGTCCAAAGGGTCACAGAGAGTCAGACGCGAGTGAAGCAACTTAGCACGCAGGATGTAGAAGTATGAAAAGTGTTCTCTGAGCGTTTTTGCACCTTCCCTCTTCCCCACCCCAAGGCAAGGTCTCTGTGCTCGCACATTGATAGACTGTTCTGGAGCCTCTTTGATGCTTCCAGTCTTGGCAAAAGACCCCTCCTGCCTGGAGTCCACCAAGATCTTTCTCTGACACCTTTCTAACTGTGCCACTCCTCTGCTTTGAATGTGACAGCTGCTCCTGAAGATGGAGCTAATGCCCAAAGCACAGAACTGATTTTCAGAATGGCTGCAGCCCCCAAGTGCCAGGGAGTGGCTCCAGGCTGAAGAAGAGACCTTTACCTGTGAAGGCAAGGCTGAATAACCCAGGGCAGCATCGGCTGGGGTGCCTTAGCCAGGGAGGATATGAATTTCATACTGCAGACCCGGGAGGACAGAATTAAATCTCTCCAGCTTCAGAAGGTTGTGGACAGGAAGAGAAAGAAAAAGCAGACATCTTTGGGAAAATAAAGAGATAGGATTCGCATGGATGTGGACCCTGATGAGGAGCAGAAGGAGGAAAAGATGGAAGGTGACCCTCAGGCGTCAGGATGGACTCCCACCGACTTCAGGAAGCAGCAACCCCATCGGCATCCGCGAGGTCACCAGAGCGCCGGAGGGGAACAAGCTGTTCTTGGCCTTGGTGTGTCTGTCGGCCAAGCCAGCCATCGTCACTGCACACGTGAGGCAGCTGAGCCATCCGCGGAAGTACCGCCATCTGCCGGATGCCCCAGCCCAGCCAGAGGCTCGCACCCACCCTGGGCTTAAAATGACTCCTGAGCTGAAAATACGTCCTGGCCTTGGGATTCAAAAGAAACACCAATGCCTTTAGGGAACAACTGAGGGCCATCACGCCCAGAGACCCCCAGTCTAAATGTACAGTGACCCGGAGAGTACCTGGAGACAGAATCTTCGGAAAGCCTGAGACAAAGAGATTTTGGACACTTCCATTAAAGAATTATCTAAACCACAAAGAAAGTTCACTGAGGGTCAGCAAACTGTAATGTTACACCCCTGAAAATAAACTGATTCCAAGCCCCAAAAAAGATAAGGAAACCACTCAAAATCAAAAAAAAAAAAAAAAACAAAAAAAACAAACAAACAAAAACATCTTCAAAGTAATCTTGGATAAACCTGTCACTTCATACAGTTGTAACATGACACTTCATAAAGAAGTCTTGGGGATGCCTGGATGGTACAGTGATGAGGAATCTACCTGCCAATGCAGGAGACACGGATTCGATCCCTGTGTGGGGAAGAACCCCTAAAGTAGGAAATGGCAACCCATTCCAGTATTCTTCCTGGGAAATCCCATGGACAGAAGAGCCTAGTAGGCTACAGTCCATGGGTTACTAAGAGTTGAACACCACTGAGCACATGCATGAGCATTTTCTCAAATGTGTTATAAAATTGCCTAATTCTTTTAATAGAATATAGAATGTAAACTTTCTCTTACTGGTAAGAGCTGCTGTAATAGTTCAGATGGTAAAGAATCTGCCTGCAATGCAGGAGACTCAGATTGAATCCCTGTGTTGGGAAAATCCCCTGGAGAAGGGAATGGCAACCCACTCCACTATTCTTGCCTGGAGAATCCCATGGACAGAGGAGTCTGGTAGGTTGCAGAGTTGGACACAATTGAGCAGCTGACACTTACTGGTAAATATGATTGACAATAGTATGGAATAGGGCTTGTTCGGGAGCTAATGGATTTTATAGATATGTTTGCTCCAATCTGGAAATAAAGGGTAACTAATCTGCCTTTTAGATTTATCTATCTTCTTTCCTACTTTCTTTCCTAAAAAAAAAGCTACTGGGATGCACAACCTGAATGCAAGTCCGTTTCTTATCAAGGAGAGGGAAGGCATATTACAAAAGCCCTTTGCTTGTCAGAATCTTTCATTGCCCAATTTCACATTTGTAAGAATTTTCTGGATGGTTAAGGAAGTTAGAAACAACACCATGTTCAATCTTTCCCTGATACTGTAGAGGAAGGGAAAGATAGCAAGACTGTTATAGACCAGGCCAAGGTTAGGATTTAGATGTAACTTGGATGAGCCTCTTTGTGTGAGGTTGGTGGAAAATAGAAGCAATGTCGTTTTGAAAATCATTTGCTCTGGAAAACTCATCTTGACAGCTATAGATAGGATCAGGTGGCCTTCACAAGTTTCTGTACCATCTTTTTCATAGTATTTATCACTCTGAGTTGAAAATGCTTCTTGTCAGCATTTCAGACTAGACTGTAGATTTATTAAAGATATATATCAGGTCTCTTTCATCACTAAGTAATATGCTAGGCACAACACTTAGCACACAATAGGTATACATTTAATATACATTTAATACACATAAGTATACATAAACGTATACATTTAATTCATAAATGAGGGCATAGACCAATTTAACAGCCATATTTCCCTCCTAAGATTGACTAAAACCTACCAACTATTTTTTTCACATCAACTACTAATACACAACTACTCAGCTCTGTATATTCATTGGAAGGACTGATGCTAAAGCTGAAACTCCAGTATTTTGGTCACCCAATGCAAACAACCGACTCATTGAAAAAGATACCTTGATGCTGGGAAAGATTGGGGGCAGGAGGAGAAGGGGACGACAGAGAATGAGACGGTTGGGTGACATCACCAACTCAATGGAAATGAGTTTGAACAAATTCCGGGAGATGGTGAAGGACAGGGAAGCCTGGTGTGCTGCAGTCCGTGGGGCTGCAAAGAGTCGGACACAACTGAGAGTGAAATACAATGACAGCTACGACTAGTACACAGCCATGTCTCTTCACCGTATTCTTGGGCAACTGATTTTTAATAGATGCTTTAATTTTTAATAGCATGCAATAAATTTTAATAGCATGTTACAAATGCTATTACATTTATCTCTTACATAGCTTTGTTATGTTGATATCAGCCCACTATGTAATTAGCCCCAAATATGTAGAATTGTCCAATGGGAAGGTAGTAATATTGAGATTTTTGTCCTATCATTTTAAAGCATATTCACTCTTCTGTGCACAAACAAGGGTAACATTATTGTCAGTACTTTTCTGAATCAGAGTGAAGCTTTTGATTAGAATGCCAAAAGAATGCATGCTTGCAAGACCTTGAGCTTTCTATAGGACAGTATGAATCTGACTCAATTGCTATGACTGACGAAACAATGTGATGGCCAGACGAAGACTATGCTTGCCGTAACTCAACAAAGCAGTCACAAAAAGGCTAACCACCCTATCTCTCGATCGTGGATATTAACAGTTCCAATATTTATTATTTTTAAAACTGCTACATATTTTCATGTGAATTTCTCTGATATCTTGCTATAAGAAACACTTTAGTTGGATTGAGAAGGTAAGTTTCTTTTTTCCTTTTTCTAGGTTTATTTCACTAAACTATATACAATAGAAAAAATAGATGCCACCTACCAGTAGTGAGAGTTTGTAAGCTTATTGCCTCATTCTGAAGCATCTCATTCAAAATTTATACATCAATGAATCAGGCTACCTCAATTAAAAACAAAATGAAGTCAAATGTAATAAAATAAATAACAGCAAAAAGAATGAATCTAAAAAAGGTATAATCCCCTATTTTAAAGTACAAAAAATTCTAGCATGATCTTTAAGTGAAAAGCATCCATATATCAGTTCCAGAGAGAGCTTAAATAGCTCATAGGAACCACTTCATGTGCAATTAAAACAAAGTGTTTGGTTTTCTTTACCTGTGTTTTATAGTAATATGCTCTAAGAAAAAGAATAATACTCTGTGAAGTCCAGAGAAGAGATGCATCTATTTCTGTGGGAGCTATTTGGAAAACAGATACTGCTGCAGAAATACAAAACATATTACGGGAGGGGAAAGAAAATCTGAATAAGTAACCAACACATTTTTAATTGGAGAAAAATACATAGTATATGATTTTTTTAAATGAATCAATCAAATTCTGTTTGAACTTATCACTTTATAAATGAATTTATTCTCTTAGAATAAAGGATTTTTTGGACAAAGTATTTGTTGAATATTAAGTAAATTGTATGATCTTTATAAGGCTAAGAATTGTATTACTTTTCTGTTTATACCATAACAAATTTAGTGTTTTGCTTTGTATACAATAGGTATTTGAATAGTGTAATTAGTTAATTTATCATAAACTGTTAGAATCATCAAGGAAATACTGCTATCCACTGAGAAGCACTTACCAGAATTGTCGGAAAGTAATTTGGAGGAAAAATTGTAGAAAGTGGACAATGTTCTTGAAAATCCAAATTTATAAAGTGAGAGCAAGTACCATGTCTATTGAAGGATTAAAGTAAAATCAAATAAAAATTGAAATTTGTTAGCTGCTTTAACTGTTAATAATCCACAGTGTCCTCCAACTAACTGTTTTTTATATTATTCAATTGCTTCTTGGCACTAAATCAACATGTATATCAAAATGACAATATTTGCATAAAAATTTTCTTTGCAGAAATTGGAAATTAATAAAGCTCTTTAAAAAAAATGATAGAGAAATCAATAAAGAGAAGACCCAGCTGAAAAATGTTGTAAAGTCTGTGAAATGCTGTTGTAAAGATAATCCTATGATCCTTTTGGAAATATTTGTCTAAGTATGTCATTTCGGGACAGCTCCCTGCCACATATGTAAGTTTTGCTGGAAACCTTTCATTTCTGCACTGTCAGGATGGGATCATTTTGTACAGTTTACAACGTGGACAGGCCCTGAGGGGAGGGAAAGCCCAATCTTTCACTTTCTGGTTTTGCTTGGCTAATCCTAGCTTAATGCTGACTGCAATAAAACTTGGGTTGTCCCAACAGATTCTGAAACAAACAAAAGTCATGTTAAAAAATATAATTTAATAGAAGAATGAGATTCTACCCAAAGATTCTGCTTTCAAAGGTACATTCACACCATCTCAATTCAAGACAATAGACTTTAAGACTCTTCCACTGACTTTTAAATTCCATAAAACACTGAGAGATTTTTCTTTTTTATTCTCTTTTTACTAATATAACAGAAAAAAATACACCTTTGACTACATCCTCAATTGTTATATTATTTAAAAAAAACACTTTTTTAATCTAATCCCTGGGATTATCTTTAAAATCATTTTCTGAGACATGAAAGAAAATTGGAATCATTACCAATCATTATCATCATTTTTTTTTTTTTGATGCAATGTTACACAACTTGACTTGTTTAATCCTACTTTTTCACCAGAAATTGCAGCAAATTGTTTGTGGTAGTTAAAAAAAAATTAAGTCTACTCTTAGTGAATTCATCAATGAAAACAGTGAAAATAATATTTCAAAAAATATGCAATTAAGAGGAAAAAAATGAACTAAATATAGCTACTCCAAAGTTTTCACTGAAGAGAAAAACACTCATTTAAATATAATGGTTCTAAAGATTGACAGCATTCAGGGCTACTAAACTGAACCTATTGTTCATATATGGGGATCAAAAGAATGGATCCTAGAATCAAATTTCCTAGGTCTGAATCTTGGCTCTGGGATCACTAACCTTGTGATCTTCGGGAAGTCACTTTACTCATTTGCAAAACAAGTATAGCATTCATCATGCTCATGGGATTGTAGTGAAGATTAAATAAGTTATATACATATTATATATATGTTATATTTATATATATTATATTAAATATGTATAAAAATAAATACATGTAAATAAAACAAAATAATAATGCTGCTGCTGCTGCTGCTGTTAAGTCTCTTCAGTGGTATCCGACTCTGTGTGACCCTATGGACAGCAGCTCACCAGGCTCCTCTGTCCATAGGTTTCTCTAGGCAAGAATACTGGAGTGGGTTGCCATTTCCTTTTCCAAAATAATGCTGATATATTCTAAACACTAAATAAAAATTGCTACTACTACTACTACTATTATTATTAAAGGCTTTGTTTATTGTTTTAATCATAAGACAATCGTCCACAATTATTTTTTCATGAAAATAACCTTCTTAATACCATTTAAATCGAAACATGAAAACCCACTTCATAATTCATTTATTAAGCTGGAATTTATTGAGCACCTTATATACCAGGCAGGCTACAGCCCATGGGGTTGCAAAAAGTTGGACATGACTGAGTGACTAACAGTTTCACTTACAAGCCAGGAACTGCATCAAGAATTAGATATTTAATATCTTTCAGATTCCATTTTGAGATGATTAAAACTCTCTGCATTAACACTCTTTAAGATGTGCTCAGTTGCTTCAATCATGTCCAACATTTTGCAACCCCACGGACCGTAGCCCACCAGGCTCCTCTGTCCATGAGATTATCGACCCAAGAATACTGAAGTGGGTAGCCATCTCCCACTCCAGGGGATCTTCCCGACCCAGGAATCAAACCTGCGTCCCCTGCATTGCAGGCAGATTCTTTACCTGCTGAGCCACCAGGGAAGCCCCAACATTCTTTAAGGCTAAGGATTTAAATGACACAATCAGAAACAATTTCTGAGAATATTTTAATTGTGGGAGGCACTCTTTCTCTTCCTGAATCCCATTCCTTGCCTTTGTCAAGGCAAACTAACATTTACAAGCCAAGCATTTTCTTATAAGCTTTAAAAAGAATTATCTTCTGGCTGGTGATTCAAAATACATAATTCAAATAAGATATTGTTTGGAAAAATGTTAATAAACTTCTATTTGAGTTTTCTTGCATTACTTTCATTTGGCAGGGATTTTATTTGGGGACTAAAAAAATAAGAAATGAAGAAAAATGTCATGACTTTACAGATGGATATTATTATTCTAAAGTAATGATTATCTTGCTGCTGCTGCTAAGTCGCTTCAGTTGTGTCTGACTCTGTGCGACCCCATAGACGGCAGCCCACCAGGCTCCCCCGTCCCTGGGATTCTCCTGGCAAGAACACTGGAGTGGGTTGCCATTTCCTTCTCCAATGCAGGAAAGTGAAAAGGGAAAGTGAAGTTGCTTAGTCGCGTCCGACTCTTAGCGACCCCATGGACTGCAGCCTACCGGGCTCCTCTGTCCATGGGATTTTCCAGGCAAGAGTACTGGAGTGGGGTGCCATCGCTTTCTCCAAATATTATCTTATAAAACCACTATTCCAGGTTGAGAACTAGGAAGCCTTTCATTTAAATTTGAATTATATAAGTTACACTGGAAAAATAATGAAACCATCAGAAAGCTTAGAATCATTGGTATCGGACTCAATTCTCAGCCTCTCATCTGTCAACAGATTCTCACTGAGTACTTGTTCTTGGAGACTACCTGCAAGGTGCCAGAGAAACAGTGACTATCAGAACCCAGTCCTTTCCCCAAGGAGCTTTCATTCTTGCAGAAAATACAAAATAATAATTATGAGTAATCAAAGAAATTATCATAAGTAAATAACTACCAGAAAATGAGTCACTTTGGCAAGTGGCCAATCAATATAGCCCTTATTTTGGCATTGTTTTTCAGTATTTTAAAATCCTGTGTCTAAAAATTTCTTTATCTCAAACTCTTGATGCCCACTTCCCCTGAGTTCTAAACTTTTGACAAGAGGAAATGAGAAGTGTTCTCTTCACCTTTTTTTAGCCAAGGAGAAGAAAATTTAATTGTACCAATGTAGTGCTGGGAAAAAACTGCTAGGAAGAGAGTTAACATCATGGTCAGTACACATGGGTACCCAAGGTGCCTGTCATCACTTCTGTTGTTTCTTCTAGTTCACTGGTCACCCTTTCTTCTGATTAAGACTTTTTATTAAGTCTTCCTGCTAGGAAGGACTTTGCTAACTAGTATGGCTGCAATCATTAGCAATTTGGTGAGATTCCAAAATACACAACCCCTAGAAATTTTCCTGGATTCCTTGCTTGGAGAAACACTGCAAGCAACTTACGGCACACAAATCAGAAAGGTTGGCCTGGAAAACCATTTATGTAATTTCTCTGCTTTTGTTTTGGGGAATCTTCCAAATGAACTGTCTAGAGAATCAGATATAATTTTGAGCAGGGGATGGTAACGTGGCTTCAACAATGATTTGACTTTTCTTGTAATTTTGCACTCGACATCACTTTTTCCAGTGGTGTGTCATGCTGTCCCAGTTGACCGTCTGGCCATATTTTGTTCTGGTGTTTGCTGTAGCAAAAAGTGCAGATATAAAGTTACCTTCAACTTGATGTTAATTTCAGTGAAATCTCTCAAGATGCATCATCTCCCCTTTTCCTCCACTAAATCTGTATGATCTCAGAATCCATCCTTTTTTGATTATATTTCAAATAGGAAATAGTAACTCTGATATTTTGAAATAATTCAAGAGCCTTATTTTAGCTCTGGATTTCTTCTTAATCAGTTAGTCATCGCAACTAACAAATAGCAAATGTATTTATTTCTTATTTCTTCCCTTCCCCACCACAAATGTGTTGTGTACATCATTTCAAAATGGGAGATAAGGAGGGTCAATGAATTTTTACACAACCCTTTGCAGTTTGATCACATCGTGCCTCCAGCTATTAACCTTTAACTATTGGCCTCCCGTTGCCAGTCACACCCTAACTGATATTTTAGGAGTGACTGTTTCAGCTCACATCAGGCAGCAATCAAGAGTGATACAACCCTGATGCTGAATCTAGGTCAATGAGGCTGCTCATTTTGGAGCTGACCTTGATGCTAACAACCAAAAACTGGATTATGATTCCTATACACAAGGGTACTCTTGATAATACTACTATCTGACTTCTACATATTCCTAGGGATACTTGACTAAACTGACTGGCGTTTGCGTACATCTCCAAGGAATTTAAGTCAATAAAGCAAGCATTCAACATATGTCTTACGTTATGTGTGAGGTGCCTGTATTTGTGAAACAGAAGGGAAATTTCAGTCTTTTGATGACTTGATTATTTTACTTTTTTTTTTCTTTTTAAAATTTTGACTGCAAGGAAATTGAGTCAAAGGAAGTGAAACAGTTCAGAAGTGTGAGAACTCCTCTTTAAAGTATTTTGTGATGATAATCATTTATATGCCATTTAAAATTTTTTATCCCCAAAATAAAACAGATGAAAATTGTGTCATTTCTAGCTCAATTGTTTAATTTTTTTAATTAACCTGTCATTCTTTCTTATACCCCTTGGTAAATTACTTACATTTCTTTCCATTAAAAATTATTATTTTTTTAATGCTTTTTTACTTGTAATACTTGTGGGAAACACAGAGTTCAACTGCTTTCAATTTGTTTGCTAACTAGTCCTATTGTTTACTTTTTTTAATTTTGGAAATAAATTCATAACATCTGTAAGTTTTAAAAACCCATTATCCAAAGACTTCCTATGCTGGAAAGAGTGACCTTCCTTTTTTCAGGTTGATGGAAATACTGCAAGTAATTAACTTATTAAAAATTGCATCAGTTCTAAAGAATACAAAGAAATAGATTACTTCACATGCATTTTGTTGGATTAAGTGTTTCATATTGTAACTCATGTGACACTTAACATTTACTAATGTTACTGCATATTGTATGTAAGACCCAGTAATCATTACTGTTGGATATAAAATGACGAATAAGCCTGAATACTGCCCTGGAGTAGCGTTCAGTCTAGCAAGAAAGATAAGACACTGTAAAAGAAACTAAGAGCCATGAGAAGGGTAAGGAAGATTAGAAAATGAGGAGAAAGATCTCAACAGGGAAGATCAAAGAGATTTCCTAAGAAGAGGAGAAGAAAGATCTCAACAGCAAAGATCAAAGAGATTTCCTAAATCAAAGATCTTGAGTGTTAAAAGTTGAATTGGAGTCAAGCATATAGAGATGAGGAAGGCTTATTTCAGAGAGAAAGGCAGCATGAGCAAAGGCACGAATACAAATAAACATGCTAGGTATTGGAAAAAGAGAGCCTTCGATTTGTTAAGAAGTTAGTGTCTGAATGGGGATGAACTGCATATCAGAAATTATCTAAAAGAGTGTTGGGATGGGGTTGGTCAAAGGATTCAGTAACTGGACATGAAAGAATAGAAATAAAGTAACATGAATCTACTCAGTATGATCATCCAAAGATTAACACTTTGAATAATCAGGATGGCATAATTTTTATATGGAAACTTTCTACTTGGAGTGGCTTATTTTCATTAGTCAGATGTTTGGATTTAATTATTTCATGAAATGTAGCTAACATCTGTAAAATGGTGAAGGGCAGAGGTGGATTCCTGGTATAGGTCCTGTAATTTTAAGAAATGCCCATATCATTAAACTCTAACTACCCCCCCACACTTTTATTCATTTATTTTCAATAAGTTTAAAATCCTGAGGGGTACAGCATCACATAGATTCTGTGTCCAGTGGCTTGAGCAGAAGATTGCTTCAGAATTTGGCACTCACCATGCCACTGTTTCCATGAACACAAGTGAAATGACTTTTCCCAGATTCTTTTGGTTTTGCTTGGTTTGCCACCAGGAGTCACTGTGTTCTTTGCTTTGTACACAAAAGAGCAATTCTTGCCCAAATAGAATTCAGTTTTATTTCAGGGATTATTATCTTCAATTTTTAGAAGAGCTGTGTGGTGCTCTGTCTGGCTCTGGAGACCCTACTTAAGCCAGGAGAAATGGTCTTGGACTACAGCCTTCCAGACATATCTGCATTTTAGAAAGTCCATTCCCAGCAGGCCTTCACAGGTCCCAAGATGGTGGAAAGAGAATGCCTAATATTTTAACTATTCCATACCAATCCATTCTTTTTTTTTTTTTTAACCTATGACTGACACAGGACTGGGTTTACTGCTGTGCATGATTTTTTAAAAGGGGGATGGAAGTAAAAAATAAGAATAGCCTATAAACAGGAATAAAATAAATATATATATATACACACACACATATAAAGCAAAACTACTAAAATGAGCATTGTCACATGAAAGCCAAGACTCTGAAGGGCAACACTTCAATCTTCTGGGACAAAAGGAGCCTGTTTACCACAGCTTTCTTCCACCAAGAATCTAATATTGAATTATTCCACAGACCAATAAAAAGTCTCAATATAGAGCTTTTTAAAACATGACTTAATGTATAGACAAAAATGCAGTCTTCAGATAATCAAGCAGAATATTTTTTACATGAACATTAATGCTGACCTGAAGAAAGGTTAGTTGTGCAGAGTAACAGTCATAATTTACACCTAGGAAAGCCACATTTACTTCCATTTATTTGGGGAGAGAGAAGCAGATGGCTCTAAATTTCTTTGTCCTAAGAAACTATTTGGATTAAAAAACCCTAAATATAGCCCCCCATGAAATATCTGAATATAAAAATATTGAGAGAAATTAAAATTACTCTATTTGAAGCATGTAAATCCAATAAGTTTGGCTTTGGCCTATCTCATGCTCCTATCAGAAGACCGTAATTTGGGTCTTCTTTTTATCTTCAGACAAAATTGGCTTCATTTGAAAAGCTATTGCAGCTGTGTTGGATACTGCTGAAAATTCCTAAGTATGACTCAGATGACAAATTCTATTTGATAGAGAGTCTAGTGGGATTTGCAGAGTGGAGCCTCAATCCTGAAAACAATTAAGTTAACTGAAGACCCAACAGAGAACTTCTGAACTCCTATGAGATGTTGCAACCCAGAATCTTTAAGACAAAATTTATAATTTATAAATTACAACATAATTTATAAAATAATCACACTGTTTTGAGATGAGTCAGTATGTTAGGTAATGAGATTGATTCTAATTTTCTATAAATTTTCAAACATAATTGTAAAATTAAGATGGCAAATATCACTGAAACATAAGTATATAAAGACTTCATTCCAGGAGGAAATAATTATAATATTTCATAAACTTTCACAATTCAAACACGTATATTAAGGCAGTTTCCGTGAAATTTTACTTGCTCAAATTTTTGTCAAACTTTAAAAGCATATGTGAATATATTTTAAAATATATGCTCATGTATATATACATGTATGCTTACCCACAAACGCATGTATAGAAACACAAACACATATATATGCAAATTCTCTTGAATGCTCTAAGATTAAACTCCATCATTCAGTATAAATTAATAAGGATTAACTCAAAACTTTTACAGTTACAGCAACAGCGGAAATTAAAGATTAATGATGAGCCAAAATCAGAATATTCCTTTTTTAATCGGTCATTAACTCTACAACAGTATCCTTTCTCTTCTTTCCATCTTTTTACAATCCCTCATTAAAAAAAATGTATTCATCAAGTTCCTAAATTGCATAAAAATATTGTTACCACATCAGTGACTAATTCAAGTGGAAAACATGGTGAAAAAAAATTTGGAAAGTGTGCTATTTAATTCCCATTCCAATTCCAATGAGTAATTCTGAGAGTCAGTTAACCTCTTTGAACTTTCTGTTCAATCTTGGGGTAATTTTCAGCTGAAAAATGCAAGGAGAGAAATACAGGACCTCAGGCTTAACAACAAAGATATTTTAAAAAAAAATAAATAAGAACAGAGACACTAGTGTTTCCAAAATGAGCACATTTCATTTTATTAAGCATCAAGGAAATGTGAGTCGTGTACCAAAGTAAAATTTCTGTGTTAGAGAGAAGTGATTATCAACAGAGTTCTGTAGAAACAAAAATAAAGGGACAATTAACTGTACTTCAGGGAATAAGAAGACATTAAAGGGTCTTGAAGAATTGATCACAGTAATCGTTCAAAAATTTGCCTGTTACATCCCATTACCAATCTCATAGCCTCAATCTTAGATAAATCTATGGTTAGATATGCCCAAGTCCTTCACTGTGGCATGACATTTGCAATCACATTTTGGCTCTTCTATATGCATATTAGTATTTGCTTAAATTATTTTTAAAGGAACACATCTCTCCAAACATGATTTCACCACTGACCCACTTCTCTAGGAGTAGTAGCAAAGAAAATTTATGTTGTATTTTACAATTGTATTGTAAGTTATCATGTTTTAGGCTGTAATTCTGCTATGGATTCAGTATATTTTTAGGTAAATCTTCCCACAGATACATTTTAAGCATTTTATAGTGGTTTGAAAGCATATAGAAAATGTCCATTAAAAATGCATCTCTTTTGCTTAAAGAAGAAAATCACATATGAAGCAATATAAGTGAGAGAGACAGAGAGATTTTCATGTGTTTTTCATGATCCAGGTAATTGATTTTCTTATTGCTATTATAGAGAGCACTGCTGACATTCACTGGTCTACTGAGTTCATCACAGCTGTGCTTATGCATCTCTCCCAAGCTCTGTTTTCCACTGAACTGGAAAAGATTTGAATTTTTGTTTGATAATCTGCCACACCCTGGCTTTGCCTCATCTTCATAGTCACTCTTTTTTGTTAAAGGAGAACCAGATTAATCAGTGCTTTAGTTGGTGTGGGTGTTTAGATTTGTGTTAAACTTTAGATGCAAGCCAGAGAGCAAAATGACATGTTCTGTTTGAGCTGGCTAATATCAGAGAAATCAGGGATGTATAGAAAGAAATGTGTGTCTAGGTTACCATGAGGACATCAACTCTTGGATTGCACAGTAGATTTCACCAGTGTGTGTATTTCACCCAGTCGTAACACCAACTGAGATCCATATCTAGATACCATATTATAAAACATTTTGACTTGAAGAAGAAAAATAGGATCGGGGACATAGACTACAAAGGATCCTGGTGCAGGACCTCAATATGCTCGAGGGGGTGAAGAATGCTAAATCAGAAAATTTGGAGTATGAGATTTATCTCTGGATCTCTCATGGATATCTTAAAACACAATTTGTGTCTATGTGTGCAAAATATCAACTAACTTTTCTAATGAGCACATTGATCATGAATTTTTCTTATGGGTATAAAAACTTTATTTGAACAGATATCAAACTGAGAATTTTAAGATAAAAGTTACAGTAGAAATTGGTATATGTAATCCCTGAAATAAAACTAACATATCCAATTTTCCATATTAGAAAACAATTATAATGAAGAAATTTAATGCATTTCAACTTTTATTGATTATTTAAAATAATAAGATAATGTGTACAGATAATGAATTTTTTCACACAAGTGTCAAAGACACCAGGAGAAAAATTTAACCATGTTTCTGAACTGGTTTGAACACAAGGGGATCTTTTTAAAGTATAAAATAAAGATGACTGAGAGATAGAATGATAGATATAACAGTCTTTTCCCCCAATATGTCCTCTATGATCCAAGAGCAGAGCTTGTTTTCATGACTGTTCAGTCATTATCCTTTTTTCCCTCTTTAAAGTGGTGAATCTCTGGTTTAAAATCAGAAGATGTACAAGAGGTTGGTCCAACTGGTTTTCTTTTCCTGTCACCGATGATGTCATCTATATTGGAACATCTGTGTGCTTTCTGTAACTGGGCCTATAGGGAGGCCTGTATACTACTTCCTCGCTTATAGCATGGATGTAACCTGGGATTCTGCAGATATTATGTGAATTGAGTAAAAATTTAATAACAAGAATTGGCAGAAAGAAAAAGAAGACGAAAACAAGTTTAATGGAAGAAAGTTTTGAACTAGGCATTAGAGGAGTTACTTCCATGAATTGCTGTGACGTGGGGAGAATTTTATGTGCACATAAAGGCATGGAGATGGCATGGTTAAGTTGACATGGCAAAAATAAAATAAATGCAGGTGATCGTGATTAGAATTGAGTAGCTCTACCAGAATATAGATATAAATGAAGGAAATATGGGCTGATGATTAGGGTATAAACAAATATCTTGATTGCTAGAAATAACTTGGTACTGTGGATAAGCATATTTTTCTTGCAAAGATTTATCAAAGACCTATAAATGCTATTTGCCCTTCTTTCAAATACAACCCAGAAATTACTCCCCACACCCAGAAATAAATACATTGAAAAGCTATGTTAATGTGGTCTGGAAGTTAGACACATGGAAATCTAAATTTGGAAATATTTATACTAGTATTTATACCAATCCAGATAAAATGAGAACTTCTGGTACTATTTTGATATTTCACAGATAAGCTCTTTCTCTTTCTGTTTCTTACACAGTCAAGACATGAAGGGCTAAATTTTCCTCTAGAAAAATCCATTTCAGCTTTTACACGCAGCATAAAATTTGAAATATCACAAGGAATCCCTCTTTGGCTGGCTAAAGAAATTTGTGAGAAATAGAAACAGCTCTAGATAAGCATCTAACTCTTCAGGTGCCATTCAAACATACCTTAGATACATAGTCTTTTGACATTTATTTAAAACTGAATTTCTGGGACTCAGAGTGGGTAGATGAATGAAAGGGAAAAACAGAGGTTTTTTCTTCCAGTTAACCTTTTGCAGCTCCCTATTTAAATTGAGTTAAGGGGGATTCTGGCAAAATCCCAATATAAAAATCTTCTAGGAAGATCAGGGTTGCAAATTAGTCATGCTCAAAAAATGGGCATCAGGCAATTTCTTAAAATTATGCAGCTGTTAATGAAGGGTTATTTTAAAATAACCACATGTAATTCTTTTATTAAAACTCAAGGCAGAGCATTTTGATATATATTTTAAGTTATGCAAATATACACATGACTAAAATATGTAACAAACATATACATACTCAGATGCACACAAACTCCAGATGTGCCATTTTTCATTGTGGGTTGTGTCTTCCATAAGGGAAAAAGGCATATTAATCATTTCTTTTACTGCTAAGGGGATGGGTGCTGCTCTCATATTTCAGAAAGGGGCTGGAAAGTGAGGGAAGCCAAACTTTTTCCTATTTAAGGCCAAAGCACAGGAATCTCAGTGGCTGAGTTTTATGACGGGCCCGGTGCTGAAGGGCAGGGAACAACTGATGGTGCTACTCTGACCTGCTTTTCTTTTCTCCTTTTTGCACAAAGAGTCTCATGTCTGACATTTAGACATGATGAGCTTTGTGCAAAAGGGGACCTGGTTACTTTTCGCTCTGCTTCATCCCACTGTTATTTTGGCACAACAGGAAGGTGAGTAGGTATTGCTTTCAAGAAACTTCATGGGGTTTTTGTTTTTACTTCTCCTTACAAATAGGTAGAAAGGGGAAATCTGTCTCAAAATGCTAATTTTGTCTGTCAGCTCCCAGCTGTGAAATGTAGAACTGACCAGGATGGTGCCTTTTATATTTGCTTAAAGAGAATATTGTCATTTCTGTATTTAAAAGTTCTCCAGTTGTTGAAGATAAAGATGTTCTTGTACTAACTTGTTTTCATGTTAACGGTACTGGAAACTCTTTAAATGGCTTTAAAAAGTTTCCCTCCTGGATTGTTAACATCTTGGAATGCTTCCCTAAGCAATCTGGAAGTTATTGGTCTCTTGTAATACTTTTATGCTCTCCTTTGTATGCTGGGTTCTTTGTCAGGATAGAGTATTAAGCATTGTTTACCCAGTAAGATAAGATAATTAAAAAATAGCATGCTTTAAGTATAGTCTACAGGGAAATATTATATATTATTAGAATCACCAAATATATTTCTGTAAGATAGCAACAGTATCTTCAGTGTTCTTTAAACAGGTTCAAACTGCAAAGTTTCATCATTTCTATTTTTTGGGGGGGGGGGGTTTCAAGCACTTACATAGTCGATTAACATGTATTTGCTAATACTTTATTGTTAAGGGTCTAGTGTTTTTGCATGTTCTTCATTTTAACTGCTTTTATGTTAATAAGGAGAAGATTTATGAAAATATTTTCAATAGAATGTTTGACTTTTCTGCAAACAAGGTAAAGACGCTAGTGCTGTTTGACTTCAAAAAGTTGATTTGCTCTATATTCTAATAAGTGCAAGCAGTGATTTTCATGTTCTAATTTCCTCGAAGCCATGTTTAGTTCATTATTTCATTCTGTGAAAACATGTCTTTTAATTTTTATGTTTCTCAGAGTCATGAAAATATCTGACATAGTAGAATTAAAATTTTCGTACAAATAAGTCTTTAAGTGCTAAATTTGAAGATGCTAGAAGTCTCTACATTTCTACACATAATAAAAAACTTTACATTTAAGCCTATTGCTTTGGTGAACTGTGTCTGAAAACAGCTTTTCAATTTTAATATCATGCCTTTAATGTCCTCACAGGTTGTATATGTAAGTTGGGGGACACACCCAATGATCTCGCTTCAGTTACATTCAGCCATGGTCACAAAAGAAAAGAAACATCCATATTCTTTGTTTCCTTTATTTCTTGTCCTCCTTTTTCCTCTTCTCCCTTCCTTTCTCCACCCCTTTTGGCCTCTTTCCACCTCCCCCTTGTCTTTCCTTCACTTGTCACCCCACCCCCTTCCTAGGCAAGCCCATGTCTCCTCTTCCCTCTCCTCTTTCTCTGTCACTCTCTCCCTCATCCCCAAGTGTCCTCCATGTGCCTCCATCTTTTTTCTCTCTTCCTTTCTCCTGTCTTCTCTGCCTTTCCTTCCCTTGCATTCTCAACTCTCTTTCCTCCCTCCTCTCTTTCCCTCCCCATTCTATCCTCCCAGAAGATGTCACAACTCCCAGTCCTAGGCTAAAATACCAAATGACTTCTACCACATCCCCCCACCTCAATCAAATCTTTTACCTTTTTAAAAATTCTTAACTTCTCCTAATTTCCAGGGGGAAAAAAAATCACAAAGTTCTCATTTACTGGAAAGACTACAAAACTTTTGCATTTAGTTCAAAACAGTGACAAAATATTTATGTTTGCTTGGTGGTTACAATCTTTTATAATCATTATGGCTATTTTTCTTCTTATTCCCACTTTAGAGGGGAAAAAGTGTTTAATACCTACAGTATCTTTATATCACATAAGTTCTTTTCATTTTCCCTTTAGTTTCAAAATATAATAAATAGTCATGAAATTTTGCTTTTAGGCTTAAAAGAACTTGAAAAAGATTTTGTTCAGCTTACTGTTTTCGTTTGTCATGAAAAAAAATTTGTTTTAAAATAGGATATCTTATTTTTCTTACAGGTTTTAAAAAAAATCTTTCTGATAGATTAGCTATAGGAAGGTTATAGGAGGTGGTTGAATGTTCAAGACATTGAGAATACTCATATATAGTTCTGGAGTATGGGTTTCTTATAAATGTCCTGAGAAACAGAACAGCCCTAGTAAACACTAACTTCTAGTTGACTCACACAAATTTTCTGGAACGTAAAACAGGTCCTTACAAAATTTTTGTCTTTTTACAAATCTGTGAAAGCTCTATTTAATTCACATGTTTTCTTGAACCAGTGGAGAAATGTGATCTGTTTTATATTTCCTGTAGTTTATAAACATGCCAAGTTTTAAGTATTGATACAAAGACTCGCCACCTAGTGGCTGACAGTTACCATTTGCATACTAATGCCAACATAAATTTTACACAGCTGTATTCCATAACCTTATAATGATATTTTAAAATAGTACTTGTGAATTTTAAATATTAAATACTACTTTGCTAAGAAAATAGGTGTGTTACTGATAAAATATTGTCAAGCACACATACTCACACACAAACACATGGTAACAATATTCAAAGACAGGAAATGGACTTGACTGTTATGGCCATTTTCAAAATTCAGTATATAACTTTACACATATAACATATAACTATTTTTGTGAATATTTGTAAAGTTTCTCATTTTTTTAAAATATTTGACATAAGTATTTTAGTTATAGCTTATTAGTTGGTAAATAAAAGGATTAAAAATTATTACTTCTATTGATTCATTAGGGCAGGGAGATAAACTTTTATTTTAATTCAAAGTGTTTTAATGTTTCAGCTTATATTTTGTTACTCTGATAATTCCACTG
Source organism: Bos mutus (assembly GCF_027580195.1). Classification (NCBI taxonomy): domain Eukaryota; kingdom Metazoa; phylum Chordata; class Mammalia; order Artiodactyla; family Bovidae; genus Bos; species Bos mutus. The sequence goes on from NC_091618.1 coordinate 128,717,258, forward strand.
TGATAATGAATTGTGAGCATTTAATTGTTTTAGAATTAAAGTCCACTGTAAATGGACTCAGAGAATCAGTTCTTTACCACAGGTAAAGAAGAGTCTATTTTGTTATGCTTATTTCCATTATGCTTTAAGAGGGGATTTGTAACTGATGAAGCTTGTTCAAGTTTTCTGGTTTATGTTGCCCTTAAAATGAAACATGCCAAACTATTGAAAAAATGTAGCATAAAATCACTAGAAACAATTGTACTTTTAAAAGGAAAGAATACATAATTGGTCAGGTAAATCAGTGTCAGTCATATAACATAGATTCAGTGGTTTAGCTAAGATTACACACTAGGCAATAACTAGGGGTTAAGACTAGAACAAAAGTTCTGTTAAATCTTAGGTAATTAGAGGATACAAAACAAACATGTAATCCAGGGTATCTGAATTTTCTTGTTTTTTAACTGTCGTTCATAGGAGATAGTAAAAAATTGTATATTGTCCTAGAAAATACATGAGTTAATGCACTTCTAAGGTTAAAAAAAAGATAATTTTTTTCTGTTTAACACTTTGAATTATTAAGTCTACTTTTAAAATAGGAGCCTCCTTTATAATTTAACCAGAAATTATCTTCAGTTCTGTAAAAATATAAATTTCAAGTAAATAAAGTACTGATACAAAATTTTGTGTTTTTCATTCATGATACCTTGCATTTTCTTCCCATCTCTGGAGTATTCATCATCAGATGACCTAAATGCCTATAAGTAAACAGATTCTGACTAAATTCTGAAATTAAACATCTCTATTATAAGAGAAAAGAGCAAAGCCAGGGAAACAATTCTGGTAAAGAAAGAAAGACTTGTGCTTATGTGCTTTTTACTAATTCAGATTCTTGGGTTGATGTCTTATCTACAGGCTCATTATAAAAAATCAAGAACTGTTGGATGTGAGTTTTCCAGGAGTAGAGTTGAAATTAAAAACCCTCACGAAAGTCCCTGTTCCACACCTACAGAGTTGCATGCAAGACTTTTGAGTAGTCACTCAGGGAGAAGAGCGCCATCTACTGAAACCCCATGGTTTCCACTGTGGCTGACTGGCGCAGAGTTCAAAGATTATGCAGCTCAGTTCTTTCATTTTGTAACATCAAATGATATCACCACCTTGAAGTGATTAAAGTGGATTGCTTAAGAGTTAAAGTTTTAAAGATGAAAGATGTTATTGCCTTTGCTGGACATGAAGAACATTTGTAAAGTTTCCAGGTCTACAATAACTTTCTGGAAACGTCTCAGAGGGCTGTTTCTTATAAAACAGCTTTCCTTAGAAAAAAGTGCAGTGCTCTTGTTTTCCACATTGAAAGGAAAAAAAAATGGAGAGGGGTAGTGTGGTATAACAAATATCTAGAGTTTTCAAACGGGAAACTTGGCCTGTTTCATGTCATGATGACAACGGAAAAAAACGAGATAGCAAGTCTTACACAAATCATTTGTTAACTGCAGCTTGGGAAGTTACATTAACCACTAGAATTTCTGTCTGCGCCTAATGAAAACACAGCAGAAATGGATTCCTTTCAGATTAACTAATACAACCCTTGTATTTTCCATGACTGAGGTCAAGAACTGCCATTAAAATGTAATCTTAGTGAACAAAATGAAAAGTTCAAAGAAGAGAGCAAAACTTAGTGTTCCCCAAAGATGTAAAAACTGAAGATAAAGGATCCAGAACCTATTAAAAGTTATATTTGCTTTGGAAAGTCAGATTAAGAAAGTATTGCTTCAGCAAAATGGCATTTATTTTTTCAAAACTTTGTTTTCTATAATATTTGGTGTGGAGGAGAGCAAACAGGGACTGTTTCTCAAGTTAATTAGAATCAGAGAAACTCTCTGGAGCTGCCTGATATGTTCATCTATGTCCACATACAGAAGGGAATCTCTTAATGAAGTTAGAAGTTCATTAATATGACTCATTTAGTTACTATATGTGCTGCCACTCAATCTTAGACATCCTAAATATATATATTTTTCTGCATGAATACATAAGCCTTATCTGTTCATTGTTGTTGCTGCAGATAGGATCCTGGTTTTCTGTATCTAGTAAAACATATGCTGAGTTCCCAGTGCCAGTTAATCCTGTTGGTGGTCTGGATGTCATTAGGGTGGTCTTGGAGATTAAACTCTTTTTCATAAGTTCAGAAGAAAATAAACAACAGAATTCAATTCCAGATGTTGTCTTCTTGTTTTGAGGCCAGATTGAAAAGATTTTCTGCAGAAAAATGTTATTCCTTTAAAAAAATAGAAAAGAAAACCCTGCTTTTTTACATTCTGATTTCAAATTTGCTGAACTTAGAAATTATAATGGGACAGAGCCTATGCTGCCCTTGAAACTACAGAAAGGGAATAGAATGTAGTAGCTAAGAATATCAGATTTAGAGATAACCTTTCCTAGGTTCAAATCGTAGCTTCACCTCTTACCATATAACCTTGGGGAAATCACTTCCTGTCTGTGTATCTCCGCTTCCCTATCTGTAAAATGAGTATTATGATGGCACCCACCTCCGCAGGCTTGTGGGAAGATTAAGTAGGATAGATATGCAACACATATAGAACAGTGCCAGCAACACAGGAAAGACAGACACAAACTCCGCCTAGTATGAGTTTTACTAACACTGGAAAATAAAATTACTGTAAGGAAGGTGAAATTAAAATACTTCATAATTCAGTGATAAAGAAAGTAAAGAATAGCATTTTGGTTATCAGACATAAAATTTAAAGATGTTTGCCAACTATAATTATATAAGTAGAATATGTTTTCTTCAGTATTCTTATAATTTGTCACTAATCAGATTATATTATAATGCAATGGCTGATTGTTAGATATATGATACTTTTAATTCTAATTCTTTAATTATTTTTATTTTTCACAGGAGAAAATCTTAAAGGAAATTTCTAATTGGAGACATAAAAGTCATATATCTATAAGGAATAAAACAAGAAAACATCTAGAAATGATTCATAAAATTTCTTGGTCTTTGGTTTTTTTGTAGGGGATAAGAATAAGAAGACTCTACCTTGTCCATGCAAAAACCACTTTAAAATTGAAATTATCCATCTACCTAGGTCTACAGATATTTCTTTCAGTCCTTTTTGTTAACTCATCTAACATATTTTAACATATTCTGATTAATAATAGCAGCCAAAACATATTTAATAAAAATGTATGTTTTCCAAACATTAGTATAATTTAAAAGCCAAATATATTTCAATTGAAAACTATATGAATTCCTTTTGTTCACACTTACAAAATATTCAGCTTTCTACAGTAACAGGAAAATGTTATGATAATTTGCATATCACATCTGTTATTTTTAGATTTTCAGGTTAAAGAACACATTTTCTCTGAGAAAGATTCAGTAAAAAGGGAAGAGGAAAAAAAACTAAACCTGCCACTCACGCTAAATTAACAATTTGATTGGATGCTTCAAGGCATATAATTTTTACTCCAAAACTAGAATTAAGACAAAGATAACTTACAGTGTATTATAGTTTAGTCACAAGAGTAAAATTTTATCAAATCAGCATAAATTTACATGAAGAATGAAAACCAAAACAACAAAATGAAACTTTTAAGAACATCTGAAAATATAAGATTATGTTACTCAATTTTATTTTTCTCTAAAATTCCAAAGAGCTAGAAAATTAAAGAGGCAAAGAAGGGATTATGTCATACACTAGTTTCATTTTGTTAAATAACTTAGATGATGATTTAGTCTAATGCATTGTTGTGTGACCACAAAGAATTGATTTCAGGACTGCTTTTTGTACTCAGAAACAGGATGACATGAGAGATGGGGTTTAAAATTAGTTATACATTGGAACAGGGAGACTTAGTTTAAGCAGTAACAACAAAGGAGGGAATTGGAAAATCTACTATTTGTGCAGTAGTAAAAATGAGATTATTTGCCTTTTCTTTAACATATTTGCAAAAGTATGTAACATTTCTTTTCATCAAAGCTTTTCTGAATTTAGATATCTAGAAAAGAAGGGAATAACATGAGATGACTATTGTTTCTGAATTCCATTTTCTATTTTATTTCTAAACACTGCAAGTGGCTAACTAGAGCATTTTATTCCTTTTAAAAACAAAACATTTTTTTTTCCTTGACTCTGGCATGATTTTCTCACATACAACTAGGCTATGGTCCTAAAACTGAGGACTGTGAGACATTTGTGTAAGAGGTTTAGCTTCTAACAGAACATACTGCCAACCATATTTGGTCATACCCAAAACAAAAAGTTAAAGGGAACTGCATAAAATTCTCTGTTCTTTCAACAAGGGTGACTGAGATAGAACAGTAAAGAAAAGTCTGACATTCAGGTGCAAGTTTCTATAGGAACTGACTTCAGGAGAGCCAAATTTCTTTCAAATGGATGAGAGATAAATTATGGCAATAAATAGAAGTGTATTAATTCTTACTTTTCAACCATTCCAACTTTCTTCTTTTATTTAGAACAAATCATATTTTTTTAAAAGTACACCAAATTAACTCAATCTTTATATTGAGACCTTTATGTTATAAAAAGCATAACACACATGTATGGCTCCAAATAAAATTTGAAAACAAAAAACTAAATAATTTCCATTTATGTAACATTGGGCTTAACCCCAATTCTAACAAATTCATTTACAAATTTAAATATCAATATTATGCTTATTTGTTTACTGGTTTGCAGAGGGAATGGAAAATACTGTGTTCTAGGTTTGATGATACCTTCAATGAGACACAAACATAGGAGTATGAATACATAAGGGAAAATTTTTATGTTAATTTTAAGGCAGATTATAAACATAGGAAGAGAAGATATTAAAAATACGAGATGCTTGACCCTAGCTCTGTCATCTTCATTTGTCTTTAATACATCATCAGTATCCAGCACCTAATTTTTATAACACAGGCCCTATGTTAAATACAGAAAGATATTCTTGACCCAAAGGCAAAGCGCTAAAAAAATTGTTAGTATAAACTGATGGTGTCTTTTTTTCTTCCCTAGCTTTATTGAAGTGTAAATGACAAATAAAATTGTATATATTTAAGGTGTACTTCTCTGATAGCTCAGTTGATAAAGAATCCACTTGCAGTGAAAGATAACCCTGTTCAATTCCTGGGTTGGGAAGATCCTCTGGAGAAGGAGTAGGCTACCAGTTCCAGTATTCTTGGGCTTCCCTTGTGGCTCAGCCGGTAAAGAATCTGCCTGCAATGCAGGAGACCTGGGTTCAATCCCTGGGTTGGGAAGATGCCCTGAAGAAGGGAAAGGTTACCTACTCCAGTATTCTGACCTGGAGAATATCATGGATTGTATAGTCCATGGGGTCCCGAAGAGTCCGGCAACTTTCACTGAACAACTTTCACTTTCAAGGTTACAACATGATGAGTTGATATATATACACATTGTGAAATGATTACCACAATCAAGTCAACTAATACATCCAGCATCTCACATAGTTTCCTTTGTGTGTATGCGTGGTGAAAACACTTAAAATCTACTCTTTTACCAAATTTCAAACACACAACACAATATTGCTACCTGTAGCCAATGTTCTGTACACTAATGATATTTTCAAAGAAGCTGAGAAGCCTGAGAGCCATATTATTAATGAGAAAAATCTTGAACTAAAACCAATCTGTTGAAACACTCCATATAATGCTAATTTAAAGAAGGTTTTTAAATAATTCATATAAGAAAAGGGAGCCACTGTAAACATTGAAGAGTATATTTCATGCAATTTTATTAAACAATCTTTCATCTCATCAAAACTTTCAGACCTTTTCTGAAAACCAGTGAGCTTAGTTCTAAGTATAAGATGTCAGTTCTCCTTAGCAAAAAACTTTAATGTCTGGATCCTTACAGTTCATAAAATAATATGAAAAAAGATTGCACTTCTCTTAAGCATGTCTTTCAAAACACCATTTTGATAGGCCTACTTCATTCACATTAGGTAAGCATTCTGGCATTCAGCTTTTATGCTCACAAAGTATAAAGGAATGCTCCTTTAAAGCCGAGACAATATTTCTTTCCAATGTTCTCATCTGTTTCAAACATGGAGGAGAAACTAAAATAACTTTTTAAAATAAACAAATTCTTTCTTGCCTACTTAAAATTGCAATGAAAAAAATCATGCTTTCTTTTATTAGCTGTAAATCACATAGGGTAATTATAACATGTAAGAATGGACTTTTAAACCTCTTGAATCCATCAAAGGTGTAGCACAAGATCATTAAAGTTGTATGTATACACACAGATGGAAATGAGAAATGGAGGGATCCTGTACAGTCCATAGTTTCTAAAATTCTACTTTTTTTTCTAAATTTTTACTGAGTCAGTTAAACCTCTAAACCCAAATATTGGGTTGGTCAAAAAGTTCATTCAGGTTTTTCCATAACATTTCATGGGAAAAACACAAACAAATGTTTTGGCCAACCCTATATTTAACATTAATTCAGGTATGGAGAAGGTACAAAAATGGGAACTTGGAAAGGTTTGCTTCATGTCTGTATGTAGTATCTAGAAAGAAAAATCTAGGACTCTCCCAAAGGCTTTTAGGCCATAAGGCACCAAAAAGTGTATTCAAACTACTTGCCTTCTCCCAAGCAGGCCTCTTTCAGCAGGCATTTTAAAGATTATGGCTCTGAGAAAATAAAATTTCACTGTTTCACAAAAACACAAATACTGAACAAGTATGTGATTCGTTTGCAAAAATTTTTGCAGATATTTAGTAACTTCTGATTTATTTACTCAGTTACTGGCAAGTTATCATAGTAGCCCTCAAAAGCTAAAGTTGTATTCAACCACAATTCAGAGCCATTGCTTTAAAAATTGAGACCAGTTTTTAGTTTGGCAACCCTTAAGCCGATTCATTGTTAATAGCCACTGAAATTTCAGTACCCTACATATAATTAGGAAACAAGTCTAAAATTTTGGTCAAAGTGAATTTTTGACCATTTTAAGCCACAAATACACATGGTCATGATTCATATTTTTCCCTATTATTTTAACATATTCCTTGCCAATTTTTGTTTAAAAAAAATTTAGTGATTTGGAGACCACTTTACATCCATATGGGATATACAATATATTGTAGCATATCATATTAATGCCCAACAGAGCTAACAGTGATAGTCAATACATACAATGAGACTTCTTGAGGTTTTCCCAGGAATCTGGAAGAGTTTTACGTTGCCAAGAGTAGCTCAGTTTTCCCCTGAATTTCTCAACTAGGTTAATAAAATCCAGAAAGTCTTCAGAGTTAGTGACAGAACCATCTTTATAGTTTAATGCTTCCATCTATAGCTAAAGCAAAGAATAGCAATTAGAAAAACTTCTTTTCAATTGCGCAATTAATACATAAATGCTTAAGTGAGCATGGGATTTCCACTGGTGTTAAATTCTTACTACAAGCAAAATTAAAATATCTACTGGCCCTAAGGCAGTTTTATCTTGGTGTGCTAGTTTGATGTTAATAAACAGATTTGGTATTTTAATTATTACTACATAATTAAGACTACTTAGCAAATTATGTAGGGAGAACATAATATTCTTGGTAGTTTAATTTTTGGATTTTTTTTAATGTGAAATATCACACCATCTCTCTCCTATTTTCCAGCTGTTGACGGAGGATGCTCCCATCTCGGTCAGTCTTATGCAGATAGAGATGTATGGAAACCAGAACCGTGCCAAATATGCGTCTGTGACTCAGGATCCGTTCTCTGTGATGACATAATATGTGACGACCAAGAATTAGACTGCCCCAACCCTGAAATCCCGTTCGGAGAATGTTGTGCAGTTTGCCCACAGCCTCCAACAGCTGTGAGTTGAAAGAAAATCTGTATATATTCATGATTCTTATTTAAACACATGAGTAGTTCCTATGTCATAGGAGCCAGAAAGGAAATGAAGGTAATATCTGGCAGTCAAATGGGCATTACCAGTAAAAGGTGAACCTTCCTATTTAAAACCAGGGGTTAGATATGATTTAGGGTAAGAAATTGGGACATATTTGATGGAAAATTTTTTCTGTGTTTAATCTATATCTTTTCCATTTATTAGCCCACTCGCCCTCCTAATGGTCAAGGACCTCAAGGCCCCAAGGGAGATCCAGTAAGTAAACAGTGAAAGGAAATTAGTTCATTGATGAGTTTGTTTTTTTTTCCTTCTAATAACCTTTCCATATTTGAACTTTCATCATTTATACATTTCCTTTAGTATCACATATTTAAATGATAACACATGAGAGCTCAAACTGAGAATCCATAATTGTGCATGTAAGCATTTGATCTCCCAAACTTTGTCTAATGTCTTCACTTCTCTTGTCAGTTTGAAAAATAAAATAGAGGTCAATATACAAAGGAATAAATTACACTGAAATGATTTACATCGTTTGTTTAAAAATGTGTAGATTCCCAAGAAAACATATCACATATATTGATTTCTTATAAGCACAGAAGCTACAATTTGATAATGATTCTAAATCACCAAGACTTTTCAGTGTTTTCTTTATTTTTATCTCTAATTTTTAGGGTCCTCCTGGTATTCCTGGGCGAAATGGCGATCCTGGTCCTCCAGGATCACCAGGCTCCCCAGGTTCTCCCGGCCCTCCTGGAATCTGTGAATCATGTCCTACTGGTGCCCAGGTAATACATTCTGGGACTAAAAGATCACCCATTTAAAACTATCTGCTTCATTTTCTCTTCTTTAGTCTATATTACATCTCACTTTTGTGGCATCCCTATATCTATTCTCTGATTTTATGTGTTTATCAAATTGTTATTTAGTGCTTATGTTTGTGCTAGGCACTGTCCTGTTTTATAAGTAAATTCACTTTCTCCATAATTCTAATGCCATTGCTACTATATCTTTACAAAATTTCCCAACTTCTCAGCAGGCATATAATATATGCACTATGTTTGAGAAATGAGCAATCAACTACCCAAAGAATTAACCCTGAGAATTTAGGAAGTGCTGCAGCTTGTTCCCCTTGTAATCCTCCTGGTAAACCCTCTGAAAGTCTGTACCAAAAGCAGTTAAGGAGTTATGAACACTCCTTAATGACTTCAGGTCAAAAGGATTATGCAAGACTATGCAAATACTCTTGCCCAGGCTTCAGAGCACATCCTGCTCCTCTAGAAAAGCATGGCAACCCACTATCTCTGTATGTAAACTCTACATGTAACTCTGCATGTAAACAAATAAATAAATAAGACAATGTTTCTGCTGCATGGAATTAGGAAGAATTAGAAAACACATACACAAATCACTGTAGGTTGGGGAAAAAAAAGATTAAAAAAAAAAAATCAACAGGAGACAAAGGATAGAGTCTAGCTTATTCTTATCATACTAACAAACAGAATCCGTTGCTAGGCCAAGAATTCAAAATAAAATAGTCTCCAAAACAATCCAATAAAAATATAAACCTTTCCATTATTCTTCCTCTTGTTTTCTATGGGGATGTCTATTTTTTTGGTGAATCTGTTAGGCATTAACCAAAAACTGGAGATATAAATTTTACTTGTATCAGTAATTTTGGACAAGTAATTTGACATCTTCATTTTTTCTGCTCAAAATGAGAGTCAGGTTATTTGATCTCAAGGCCTTAATCTATGATCCTATGTTTCCAAAGCTGTGGATATCACTTAGAAATGATATGCTTGGTTAAAGCATATAAAAACAAATTATTTAGAAACAAATTGCTTACAGTTAGTTGAAAAAAATTTGCATTGCATAGGCAAGTATTTCTGTAGGACATCTAATATCTAAAGTTACAGAGAGAATGAGCAAGATAATTAAATCATACATACACTCTCTGGCATGCAGAAAACTTTCTATCAATGAATAGATGTTGCATGCATTTCTACTAAATGCTTTTGTGAAGAACTATGATCTATATAGCAACATGATCTTATCTATCTGGTCTCTTTGCTACAGAACTATTCTCCCCAGTACGAAGCATATGATGTCAAGTCTGGAATAGCAGGAGGAGGAATCGCAGGCTATCCTGGGCCAGCTGTATGTACAATTGTTTGTCAGCATTTCTGAGAATTATTTAGCCTTCTGTTCTGTTAAACCTTGAATGGTTGTTCTTCTAGTAACACAGTATTACAGCAGAATTGTACAAAATAGCTTATTTTTGTTAAGGCTGGGAAAGAAAACGGTAGGTTTACCATGATCCTTCTATCCAAATTCATTTTTTTCTTCACTGACTCATTTCACACCTGTTTTGCCATTCCTTCCTTCTTTACACAACCAGGGGGCACACCTGCCTTCATGCTTAGGTCTTACACACTATTTCCCAATTTTAACCAAATTTTGTTATTTTTTGCTTCCACTTTTCTTCTTTTTCAACCTGAGTTGTTCAGAATCTTCTTTTAATCTTTGTTCATTATTTAAATGCTGCTATCTAGATGACAATCCACAGGATAGCAATCCATTATCACAATTCATCTCACTTCCAATCCTGAAATCAAATAACAAATGTTTCCAGAATTTATCAAGTCATTAAGTTCATCTACTGTAAGTGGTAGCAATTTACACTGTACCCAAAGGGTTTTCTTCCATGTAAATGACCTAGAGTTTTGATAGAAGAAAATAGCATAAAAGCATTGAAACGTGGGCATGCGTGCTTGAGGCGTGGTGTCCCATGTAAATGATCCTTTTTTTAAGAACAGCTCTTAGAAGGAACAGTACCAGGGAAGGTAATCATTTTACTGCCAGAAACAGGTAACTCTATAAATGAGACATGGAGCTGGATTGCCAGGGATCATGGAGGATTGCTGCCCAGATCATTGGACCCCATATTTCTAAAGCTTCTAAAACCAGAAAGTATAAAACTTCAGCTATTAGATCTAAATGATAAGTTACAGAAAGACGCTTAGTAGGCAAAAAGTAAAAAGACAATTTTTAAGTTTTAGAGCCTGGGTTTTATTTTTATTTTTTATATCTTTTAAAACCAGAATGGTAATTGCATTAACTATGTAAATGTCAGTATCTCGTGTTTCTCAGCTATATTCACATTATGGATCCTATTTTTCAGTCAGACATACTGTTTTTACTAAAAAACAAGCAAACAAAAAAAAAGCTAAAAAATCTAATACTTATATTTTTAATTACAAGATAAAATTTAAGAACTCATTTTCTAAATTTATTATCAGTATTTATAAATAGTATGCTAGAAAACTGAAGATTTTTCATTTAATCTGTATTTATGAACAAGGACAAATCATTTATAATTATAATTTATTGTTGCCCCAGGTACAGTGAGTCTTACATACACATCTAAATCTTCATATCAACACAACTCAATGATATTGGGTTAATTTACATCATTATTTTTAGAAACTTGTGTTTATAGTATGCAGATTCATATTTTTCCACATTGAGTTGGACTGCCAGGCAAAAGTGTTCTTCTTCACCAGCTCTAGCATCGTCTTAATGTTGCCGAGATTCTCATAGCATTTTATGTAGATTTTTCCAGATTTGAAATGCCCCTTTTGGAGAACTCAGGTTAATGTTTTATAACATTTACCTATAATTTTTATTCACTCTGGGAGAATTTCATTTAAAATGAAGTTTTGTGATGAGATTTTCACTTAACATTAATAAAATAAATTATATCTATGAATAGTTACTGCATAATGAGGTATGTTGTTCTCATTTTTAAAGATGTCAGTATCATTCCAAACAGGGGAATCTCTGATGCCTGGATAAAGTGTGTTTCAGAAGCATTTGTTTTGTATTTATCCTTTGAATTCGTGTTACAGGGTCCTCCTGGCCCACCCGGACCCCCTGGCACATCTGGCCATCCTGGTGCCCCTGTAAGTATAGCCATCCGTGGCGATTTCTTTCTTATGAATATTATACGAGTCAAGTTAATACAGATCTTGCTGTAATTTTGCTATTCCAGCAAACATAATCCCAGTTAAGTACAGAAGTAGCAACCAAGCAACTATCACTCCTTTAAAGACGGAATTTCATGCTTAGTTCCCTTCCACCAACTGTTAGCACTTTAAAGTTTGGCAAAATTAAATCATTTTGTTAATTTGCATGTCATATGGCTTCAAGTCTGAAACAATGCAGTTTCAATAGAATTAAGTGTGTAAAATGGAATAAATGGGCGATTCTGACCTGAAAATTTTTGGTTTCCATCTTTACAAACTGGAATAGAATTCACTGACTACATTCACAAATTCTGATTTCATACTATTTTCAAGATGTAAATGAATCATATGAAATTAAGTTAGTGTAAAAATATTTACATATAATTTATTCTATCCACTAGGGCGCTCCAGGATACCAAGGTCCCCCCGGTGAACCTGGGCAAGCTGGTCCGGCAGTAAGTAACATTTATAGCTATACTTAATAAATTGACAGTTTTAGATAGAAACCACCTTTATATTCTAAAACATAACCTACAAAATATTTATCAAATTTATTTAAAATAATAAGCTGTACTTTTAGGATTGTTTAACTGGTTCCAAAGATCTTTTGGACTCAGTCATTTCAATATCTTAGAGACACTATTTTAATCTAGGAATTTCTTGGCTAATTAGCCACCACAACAGTCCACTTCCTAGTATGAATACAACTCCTCTTTCTGTTAAATATAGATTAATTAATCTATTAATTAGTTCACCTATGTGTCTACTTTCTTGAAATATAATTTGTAAACTTAATTTTGTTGTAAAAGTCCACCAAGAAAACATGCTGTCTGTGTAAATAAGATGAAGTTAGTTTGAATTAATATTTCAAAATACCTATATATTTAAAAGTTCAATATCTCAAAAATGTAGAAGTGTATTTGGGTTATATATATATGATGTATTTATATATATATATAAAATTATATATATATATAAATATATATAAAACACAGATACATGGTACTCTTAATTTTCCTTAAAAATAAGTTTAATAAACAGTAATAATTGGATTTAATATAGGTAACCTATTAACTCAAGGTGTCATTTTCATAATGAGACACACAGAGTATTTTCTAAAAGGATTTTTTTCTAGGAATATACCTAATTATAATAATAAATTGATTGTAACAGAAAAATCTACAGATGTATTTGTTTTTTAATTTCCTTTTTTCAGGGTCCTCCAGGACCTCCTGGTGCTATAGGTCCATCTGGCCCTGCTGGAAAAGATGTAAGTTTTTAAGAAATGCATGGGGATGCAGTACAATTCAAGCTGGAATGTTCTAAATAATATATACCATGTTCTAGAATCTCAAAGAAAAACCTTACTCCAAAATTTGTTACTATCTTAATAACATTTAAGCTCATGTTAATCTCTGAATATCTATGCTCTATTTGTATAGGTATATATACCATTTTTAAAATTCGAAACTAACAAAACCCCTCATCCCATGAATTTATCACTTAACTAGAGATGTTTCTTCTCTTTGTCTCTTGTAATAAAGAAATCAGTATCAGTGCTTTATGAACTCAAAAACTTAAAAAACACCATTAATATTATTCTATTCTCTTTTTCCTTTTAATTTCCAATGGCAAATTCTTCCCACTGGGTTGAGAGTTGGTCATATATTTGTTTGGAGTGATGCCTGAATTTTTGATGAGCTTATGTCAAGGTGGGAGAAACACGCCTCATTCCTTTTGCTGAGGAATCTTTTCTCACAACCATATGTTTAGCCTAACCATGTTCATGAATCCTCAGTGAGAGAAATACAAAGTAATCAGTTCACTAACTGGCTGCAGTGAGTTTTCTCTTACACAAGCTCCCATATATTTTCTCCTCCATCTAGGGGGAATCAGGAAGACCCGGACGACCTGGAGAGCGAGGATTTCCTGGCCCTCCTGTAAGTCTTCAGTACAGAATGAGTTAGTTGGAGTAATCACAATGGTCTTCAGTTGCAATTGTATGATTAAATTATACTTTAAAATAGAAGACACTGGATTGTGAGTCTATTTGAAAATTCATTAATATCTTTTTTATTCCTTCTTTTAGGGTATGAAAGGCCCAGCTGGTATGCCTGGATTCCCTGGTATGAAAGGACATAGAGTAAGTACAGTTTCTAAATTAACTCTTAAGTTGTTCCATTTGGCTATGTTTATTTACCTAGCCAACTTTATTGGGCAATTGAGTATGTGTCAAAAATGACTAATTCCAACTAGTTGTTTGTTTGTGTTTTCATTTTCTAAATCTATCAACTTTGTTGACCAAATCAACTACTTATTTTACATAAATCAATAAAGCTGAACTTAAGTACACAGAAAATATTTGTAAAAGAATAAGTGTCTCATTGCCACTGTCAGAAAAGATGAAAATAAATTATTGATAACTATTCTTAGTCAATATGATTTACAGTTCAAATCAAATGACTTTATTCTAGGCAAAATATTAGGTAGTGTCAAACAACTAGATGGAAATTCTATCAACTTCATAGAAATAAAATTTATGACACAGATATTTGCTACTCTACAGTGAAGGCAACTTCCTAACTGAACTAAATTGTACTTTCTAATTAGATCACATTTTTTTTTTTTACTATAAAATCAATGTCTCAGTTCTTTAGTGCACTTAACAGAGTTTTAAATCATTTATGTCAGTGTTGAAAAGAGTGCTATGTGCTAAAGCTAGCTATAAAAATTTAATGTAAAGTTTTTAACTATTCTGAATTGTTAACAGGTCTTAATATTTGTACTACTTTTTTATATTTCATAGGGCTTTGATGGACGAAATGGAGAGAAAGGCGAAACTGGTGCTCCTGGATTAAAGGTAAATCACAACAAACTCACATTTTGATAAATAAATTTATTTAAATGTTATAGCTATATTTAAGGTTTATATTTTAGGGTTTGGATTTTTCTAAAACCTACCTGGGTTTTACATTTTAGGAGCTAAATAATAGGGAGATATAACTGAGATGTTCTATTAAAGCTTCCATGAAAGCTGATAACTTAAACTGTCTAGATTAGAAATGACTAAGTATCCCCAAGTAACACGTTGACTTCTTCTGTTTAGTCTTCAAGTTTTTAAAATGAAAATATGAGATTTACAGTATATAAGATTGCTACAAAATTTGATATTGCTTAATGTAATCTTTTTCTTCGGTTCCATATGTTTTTTATAACATACTGTGTTGAAAAAATTATAAATTTTTTTCCTGTTACACAAAATGGTGACATATGTTACATGTTCCTAGGGGGAAAATGGCGTTCCGGGTGAAAATGGAGCTCCTGGACCCATGGTAATTATGTTTCTTATCATACAATTTTCAACTTTATTATTAACTTCTATCTAATGCAGAACTTGCCTCCCTGCTTCCCCAGCCATTCTTACACATGTCTAGTTGAAAGTAAGACCACACTTCTAATTTTATCCTCTAGGGTCCAAGAGGGGCTCCTGGTGAGAGAGGACGGCCAGGACTTCCTGGAGCCGCAGTGAGTATTCCTACTGTCAGTACACAATTGCAATCTGAGTCACCGATAAGCATCTCGGTTAGTTTTCAGGCTGTGACAATCTGCAAAAAACTTTTTATAAAGTTGCATTTAAAGTCACCTCCATAATTAGCAATAATTATAAGCAAACAAATAAGCATTTTATAGTTTAACTGGTGAGGATTTTTTAATGTATTAACTTGCATTCAGTTCTTAAAACAGAATCCAAATTTTCTACATCAGATCATTGCTGTACATATCAGAATTTTTAACAATTTGCCTTTTTAAGTATATCATTAAGCAGATTTTAATACACTAGAAGAAAAGTCAACTCAGTTGCATCAGACTTTTAGTTAAAATATCACTTCACTTGTGAGCAGCCTTTCAGAAAGAGGAAGATGTTTGAGACCAAATTCTCTTTTTAGGGGGCTCGAGGTAATGATGGAGCTCGAGGAAGTGATGGACAACCGGTAAGCAACTTTTTGTCGAACCCTGATGTGCCTAGTGTAATGAGAGATTATGGATTGGATATTGGAATAATATGGATTGTAAACCTAAAACTCAACATTTTTCATAAATATCTGATTCAAACTGACACTAATCCCATAAACAAAATCTAGAAACAATTAATCTGAAAACTCTAAGTCCATAAACAAAATTCTGATGCTCCTTATTATACTTGGCCAGGTGCTAACATCTGTATGGTGCTTAACAATGTTAGTTACGGGCTAATATTGGATATGGGACAATTATAAGAGTCTTGCAAAGATAGATAATAATGCTATCTCTATTTTACAAATGACATTCCAAGGCTAAGCAACCTATACAAAGTCACAGAATTCATGGCATAAATGGTGGGGAAAGGGGGATCAAATTTTTCATTTTATTCTGCCATATTGTTTCTCCATATAATAGTCATCTCTAATGATAATACTGTTTTTATCTGTACAGTTTTCCTCTGTACTGTGTATGTACCCATTCATTATTTACCAGTGGTATGAGTTTTTCTTTACTTAAGAGATCTTGAAATGCTTTTTTTCATTTTTTAGGGCCCCCCTGGTCCTCCTGGAACTGCAGGATTCCCTGGTTCCCCTGGTGCTAAGGTAAGCATGTATTTCCATAGAAGAATGTAAAATATATCTTGAAGACTTTATAAAATCATTGGATTGCTTCTTGGAAATGATTTTTTAATAGTCATATGGATTTCTTTGATTTATATGGATGTTTGAAGCCCTGTCTTTGACTCCAAAGGGGATGTTATCCCTGACTTTCAGTATTCTGATCTCTTCCGATGTCTTTTCTTTTCTCCCAATCTCTTTCTGTGAACAGAGATAACACAGTTATATACATGGTTATGATTTTTTTCTGCCTTTATGACTAATGACACTTCACTTTAATTTTCATACTACCCCAGCCTTTGGGAGATGGATTTAAGCAGGACTGAATAATAAACTAGCTAAGAGATCAGAAGTGGAAAGGGAGACTGACTACTAGGGGTTTCATCTCTTAGGGTGAAGTTGGACCTGCAGGATCTCCTGGTTCAAGTGGCGCCCCTGGACAAAGAGGGGAACCTGGACCTCAGGGACATGCTGGTGCTCCAGGTCCCCCTGTAAGTACCAAAAACGACTGAGAGGAAGAGTATTGCTACACTTCATTTCATGAAAGCATATATTTTAATGTTGCTGTCAATTAAAGTTACTTTTTTGAAAAAAAAATGCTTAGTGCTCTGCAGTGCCTCTACTAAGATAAATATTGTTTTGAAATTACTGATTTTAAATACTGAAATTAATTTTTGAGGTCTGTGCTTTTCTAGAATTTATGAATGTTGTGGTTATATGACACCGAATGAAGTAGAGGATGAATAGCTATCTGATACCTTGAAGACTATGCCCCAAACTAATCACCAATCAGAGAAATTCAGAAAAGAAAACCAGACCAAAAAAAACTCTTCTCTTTATGTACTTATTAATAATTTAGTCCAAGTGCATATTATCTTTAATTTATTCAGATAATGATCATTTTTTGCTACTTTTTATGTGTTGTCCTGTAGTTGGAGGAATCACCTAATCTCTGTAAAGCTCAACATGTATACATGCTAAGTCGCTTCAGTCATGTCCAACTCTTTGTGACCCCATGGACTGTAGCCTGGTGGGATCCCTATGTCTATGGGATTCTCCAGGCAAGAATACTGGAGTGGGTCTTCATTTCCTACCCCAATAAAGCACAACACCCATTAATAAATTTATTTTAGTTTATATAAGCAGCTTCAAATGTAGGTGCACTGTTGGCATTATTATGAATATGCTCTTTTCCCACTCTAGGGGCCTCCTGGGAGTAATGGTAGTCCTGGTGGCAAAGGTGAAATGGTAAGATGTCCCCACAACTCACCCTCATCTCAGTTCAACACATATTTTTGGCTTCCTTTGTATTTAGCATGATAAGACATTTAAGTTGGTTACTTAGAAAAGAAAATTCAAGTCTGGCTCATGTTAATGTGCTTGGATTGTTTCCAGGGTCCTGCTGGCATTCCTGGGGCTCCTGGGCTGATAGGAGCTCGTGGTCCTCCAGGGCCACCTGGCACCAATGGTGTTCCCGGGCAACGAGGTGCTGCAGTAAGTTGTTTGTTTGTTTTCCTTCATTGAGAGGTGTGGCTTCTTTCTCACAATAAAAATAACAGGCTCTTTGTTCTTGTTCCATTGAATTTATATTGATTTCATTGTTTTTGTAATTGAATCTGCTGTGACTGGTGATGATTTTGCTAGTCTATTCTCCCTGTTTATTAA
Source organism: Bos mutus (assembly GCF_027580195.1). Lineage (NCBI taxonomy): Eukaryota > Metazoa > Chordata > Mammalia > Artiodactyla > Bovidae > Bos > Bos mutus. The sequence continues at coordinate 128,735,465 of NC_091618.1, forward strand.
GCCACAATTATGTTCCATTTAGGGTGAACCCGGTAAGAATGGAGCCAAAGGAGACCCAGGACCACGTGGGGAACGCGTAAGTATTGCCTCAACAGATTCAGTTATTTCTTAGAAATGTAGAACATAGTTTAGAACTAAGCAGGTAAAAAAAAAAAAAAAGTGCTTGAAGTTCAGTCATTATTTCTGTCATTTCACAGGGAGAAGCTGGTTCTCCAGGTATCGCAGGACCTAAGGGTGAAGATGGCAAAGATGGTTCTCCTGGAGAACCTGGTGCAAATGGACTTCCTGGAGCTGCAGGAGAAAGGGTATGTCTCCCATTGGCATGGAAAAGGAAAACAATCATAGAACTTCACCTTCGTGGTGAGGCAACTGTGTTTGTTCTTAATCTGAGTAGTACTCAATCACAAAGATTATTTTGAAGCATCTTATACTATGAGAATTATGGAAAAGTTTTCACGTTTTGGACTTAAATATTTGCCTTTCACTATTTCCAGGGTGTGCCTGGATTCCGAGGACCTGCTGGAGCAAATGGCCTTCCAGGAGAAAAGGTATAGAACATTAGTTTCAATTTTGAGAAATGCTTGTGCTATATAAAGATATATTCTTCTAAACAGTTTCCCATTAATTAAAACCTAAATATCTGAAGGAAATATATTGGAACTAAAAATAATAATAATTCCCAATGTAAAACAATGATTCCAGCTCCTGTTCAGCCATTCTCCTAGCTTTGTAACTAACGTTACTCGACCTCTGTGAGAACTCTTTAACTTATCTTTGAACTAGGAATTATTTATCTCAATATAATTACAAGAATAAATTAAAGTGCCTGAAAGTTCTTCGAAAACTCTGAAGTGCAATATAAATCAGATTTCATAACATCAAAGATATTTGATTTTATATGCACCAAAATATATTGCTAAGCCCACTAAATATCAGTTCCTTCAGCATGTGATGTTCATCAAAGTTACCTTAATATATTATGCAAGCTAATAGATAATGTGCTTTACACTGAGCATGTCGGCAATGTCCCATCTCTCTTGAAGGGGCCAAAAGAAGTTCTCTAGCTGCAACCCCAGTACCATCAATGTCCAGGTCAACGAAGGCTCTTTTACATACATGTTGGTTTATTTCACTACATAGGGTCCTCCTGGGGACCGTGGTGGCCCAGGCCCTGCAGGGCCCAGAGGTGTTGCTGGAGAGCCCGGCAGAGATGGTCTCCCTGGAGGTCCAGGATTGAGGGTAAAGAGAAACACTTGTTTGATCCACACTGTCATTTAGTAAGAGGAAAAGCAAATGAAGAGCGTTCAAAAATAACTTGTCAGACACTATGTTTTGTAGGCTCAGATGAAACAAAATTATTTTACAAAAATTTAACCTGGTATAGATTGAAGAACATAAAATAGAATGCTTGAGTAAGATATTTAAAGACAGGAAAATGTGTGTAAATATGAGGCTACATGCTGCTGCTGCTGCTGCTGCTGCTGCTAAGTCGCTTCAGTCGTGTCCGACTCTGTGTGACCCCATAGACTGCAGCCCACCAGGCTCCCCCATCCCTGGGATTCTCCAGGCAAGAACACTGGAGTGGGTTGCCATTTCCTTCTCCAATGCATGAAAGTGAAAAGTGAAAGTGAAGTCTCTCGGTCGTGTCTGACTCTTAGCGACCCCAAGGAATGCAGCCTACCAGGCTCCTCCGCCCATGGGATTTTCCAGGCAAGAGTACTGGAGTGGGGTGCCATTGCCTTCTCCATGAGGCTACATATGTCAGTGAAAATCTCAAAATTTTATAGATAGATTTTTTAGTTTTTTTTTTAATTATCATTTTTAAATCAGCTGACTGACTGAATTCTTCAATTTAGGGTATTCCTGGTAGCCCCGGAGGACCAGGCAGTGATGGGAAACCAGGGCCTCCTGTAAGTACATTTTCAACATCTCATTTTACAAGTCCAGAGAATGGTTAAATGCACAATTTGGACTAGCCTTCATGTATATTGTATAGCTTTAGGATGTACACTGCATATTCTATCAGACTTTTTGAAATTTCTGTTAATATAATTTTTTCTTATTAGGGAAGCCAAGGAGAGACGGGTCGACCCGGTCCTCCAGGTTCGCCTGGTCCGCGAGGTCAGCCTGGTGTCATGGGCTTCCCTGGTCCCAAAGGAAACGATGTGAGTTCCTTCCTTCATTTCTTCAATAAATAGTTGATGGAAGTTCTTTTATTTTCCATATGGGGGTGCAGATGGCCCCAAACTGATTTCCACTTCAAAGCACAGAAGAGTATAAGAGAAAGAAGCTTCCCTCTACCGTGTAAGAAGGGAGCTAACGTATTTTCTTCTGGAGTTCCGGGCAAAGAGCAGAACACTTATGGAAGCCTAGTCTAGAAATAAGTTTTCAGTTGGGGATATATACATGTGTGAGTAGGGGGCAGATCAAAAACATGAGAGCACATGATAATGAATACTTTCCTTTTGAGATTTAGTAAATACTGGCTACTTCTTTAGGGTGCTCCTGGAAAAAATGGAGAACGAGGTGGCCCTGGAGGTCCTGGCCCTCAGGTATGTAGATTTTATCCACTCATTTCCACTCCTCTGACAGTGCTCCCCAACCTTTTTGGCCTCAGGGACCAGTTTCATGAAAGACATTTTTTTTTCCAAAGACCAAGGGAGAGGGGATGGTTTGGGGATGATTCAAACACACTGAATTTATTGTGCACTTTATTTCTATTATTATTATATAAGCTCCACCTCAGGTCATCAGGCATTAGATCCTGGAAGCTGAGGCAATGCCTGTTGTATTAGAGGCATTTCTCTCCAACCCCACGACTTTTGTTTTCTTGATCTCTGCTTCCATAACTGCTTTCTTTTAGGGTCCTGCTGGAAAGAATGGTGAGACCGGACCTCAGGGTCCTCCAGGACCTACTGTAAGTTTCCTCGCGTGAACTGGAAACGGAAGTGGATGGGAGTGGGCCTGAGGGAAGACTTTGGGAATTATACAGTCTCTGCCACTGTATTGGTATAGCTCACCAAAGCAATTATGAAGATTGTTTATTTAATCAGCTAGCTAAATACTGACACTGAGTAAAGTTTGTGCCGTACATGTCTTCCTTACACCACTTCCACAAGCCAGACTCTGCCTTCCTTCATACCATTAATTTTTAAATTAAGCAATTGGCCTGATGAGATGAAAAATATGTGGATAAATATGAAAAGATATTTTATAGTGAAGCATCTCGTATTATGTTTTTACATAGGGCCCTTCTGGTGACAAAGGAGACACAGGACCCCCTGGTCCACAAGGACTGCAAGTAAGAATTTGTTAATTAAATGTCATTGGGCCCCTATTTTTATCAATAGTTTCATTTGATAGCTATATTTGTTAAGTTAATCAACACTTCAATTTTTTTGTGACACTGAAAGATAATTCATCTTTAGCTTAAAATGTGTGCATCTGACTTCTACTTTGAAGTTCACATAATTCAATATGCTTATATTTATTTTTATTGTAATTTAAATGTATATAGCTAAATTCATCTAATCATGATTCAATTTTATATACAACAACAGAAAGAATAGAGGGAAATGAACATAGGTTTCTAAGATATGAATATCACCTCTCTGTCACAGGATTCTGAGGGCTACAAATTTTCTACACCTAAAAAGACTGCTAGAACCATTTTTTGAATACTCTGCAGAAACACACTTACTAAGAGAAGCTTTCCTATAATCAACGTTTGAAGTGATTATACAATACAAATATGATTCTTTATAGGGCTTGCCTGGAACGAGTGGTCCTCCAGGAGAAAACGGAAAACCTGGTGAACCTGTAAGTTGCATGTCACGTTTTCAAAACTCAGAAGCCAAAAGAATAATCATTTATAAATGATTAGCTTTCACATTTTCATGCCACAGTATCTGAGTTTTAACATTTAGTTTTGAAATAACAAATGTTATTTGTTAGTTCATTAACAAAACAAAAAAAAATTGAGTCATAACTATTCCATTAAAAGTTTGAATTTTATCATAAAAGGACCTTAAAGAAGAGAATATAGCTCATGACTGGATAAACTGAACAAGTCAAGTGTGTATTTTGCCTATTTATTTACATAACATGCATTCTGATAGAAGCCTAATCACGCAATGTCATCACTGTCCTAGGGTCCAAAGGGTGAGGCTGGTGCACCTGGAATTCCAGGAGGCAAGGTAAATATTTCAACTTACTTTCTCATTTCTTCAGCATTTTTAGTATATCAAACCAAAATATTCCTTTTTTAGAAGCGCAACATTGAAAATGTTTGATGAATACATTTAGGATAATCCAAGACATTTCTAATACATTAAATTTGCATCATCTAGAAAATTGAATTTTCTGACATGAATAAACAAAGTAGAGTCACCTATGGGCCTGAAATTTCAAAAGAAAACCTTTCTAGTGCATTGCTTCTCTACAGGAAAACGGTTTTGAGAGAAAACCTTTCAAATGTTCCCCTTGTGATAAAATAATAATAGCGTCAAAGCTAGCTCATCAGGCCAGGTATAAAAATTCCTTTGCTTAGAGTAACTCAGTTTAAGTTTCCATTTTTCACTCAATTGATCAAATACAGTTTATAATTGTTAAAATTTCCAGAGTATTCAAAAGTTAAGAGCATTGTGATCTGTATCAAAATAACACAATGTAGGGTGTTTTTGTTTGGTTTGAAGCCTGAGTTTCCTAACAGGGATTTTCTGTCTTCCTCCTACAGGGTGATTCTGGTGCTCCCGGTGAACGCGGACCTCCTGGAGCAGGAGGGCCCCCTGGACCTAGAGGTGGAGCTGGCCCCCCTGGTCCCGAAGGAGGAAAGGTAACTCCCCCAACCCAATTCAATTCACTTAGATTTTACAAAATGCATTCCTTATCTTTCTTGTGAGCTATGATTTCTCCTTTAATTTCAGGGTGCTGCTGGTCCCCCTGGGCCACCTGGTTCTGCTGGTACACCTGGTCTGCAAGGAATGCCTGGAGAAAGAGGGGGTCCTGGAGGCCCTGGTCCAAAGGGTGACAAGGTATCAACCTATTTTCTGTTAATTATGTAATATCACAGACTTTTTTGGTTAAAGGAAGGCAACATTACTGGAAAGTAATCCATTTCTAGAGAAACTTTTTAATCGGGACACCTATGATGCATTGCAGTGACTCTTGAGGGTTGCTCCTCTTTTTGTCATATTTTCATTGGAGATGCCTCTAATCTGATGCCATTGTTTTTTATTTGACAGGGTGAGCCTGGCAGCTCAGGTGTCGATGGTGCTCCAGGGAAAGATGGTCCACGGGTGAGTACTCAAATTGGGGAGAAGCAAAATTTATGTAGTATGGAACAGCCCTTCACCTCAACTTATTTTTTCCAAAAACTCCTTATAAGTTAGATCATACTTTGCCACCTTCAGGGCATTAAAAAGAACTAAATGACATGATTGTTAAAATTCCTGACTTCTATCACTAACAGTTCAACAATGACCTGAGAATGGAAAAATCTCAAAAGTATGATAAATATTACAAGCTGAAGTCATAGTAATTCACTAAAACCCAAGATAATCAATACTGCTCATGAAGGAACTTTTTCATTTTAAAAAAAGCATTGAAATTCCATGGTATATTCATACCATGGAATACTACTTAGCAATAAAAGGGAATGAACCGTTGATACATGCAACAACACAGACACACACCAGGGACATCATGCTGAGTGATAAAAGTCAGTCTTGAAAGGATCCATACTGCATGATGTTCATGAAACATTTGAGATATGGAATAGTTTTATGGTTGCCAGAAGTTAGGAATAGGGGAGAGGGAGATGGATATAACTATAAAGAGATGATATAAGGGGGTGTTTTATGGTAATTGGATATTTGAATATCTTGATTGTGATGGTGGTCATGCAAGGTTATACATAATAAAATTGCATTAAAAATTACATATACATATACACACAAAAAGAAGTGCATGTGTAACTGGTGCAATCTGAAAAACTCTATGGATTGTACAAATGTAAGTTTCTTGGTTTTGATTACTATACCATAATTCTGTAAGATGCAATCCTGAGAGAGGTTGGGAGAAAGATGTACAGAATTTTCCTGTATATTTCTTTGCAATCTTCCATGCATCCATAAAACTATTTCAAAATAAAAGTTAAAAAAACACATTACAATCAATTCTGTTCACGTTAGAAAACACCTAGATATGACTGTAGCAAATAAACATGATAATTAAGCCATTAGATAGACATTATCTTTACTGAAGTTGCTTTAAACAAATTCATAAATACTTCACTTTTAACAGTCTAGATAGGTAAGCCATCATCCAATATTTTAAAATCTAATATTTATGTAATATAAGTAAACCTTAATATTTGAAAATTTTGATGTGAAAACTTTGATATGTGCAACAATACTTTGGTTAAATTAAATATTTTGAATTATTATACAGTTAAATAAAGCAGTACACTTTAATTTTAAAAGATATGACTGTAAGATCTTACATCATGTCTTATTTATCTTCTGCAATAGAAAGAAAACTGGATCAATAAATTGCCACTGAATCTTGTATTTAGTAAACTGTGTGGTATTTTCACATTGAGTAAAGAGTATCTAATTCAAGCCATCAAGGAGAGCACATTATCTAGCTTATTAGATGAACAATATATCCATATATATGCCTTTTGATTAATAAGGAAAATGATGCTGTTCATCTTCAATATTAAAGTATATTTCTATTTCTTTAGGGTCCCACTGGTCCCATTGGTCCTCCTGGCCCAGCTGGTCAGCCTGGAGATAAGGTAACACTTAACACTGTTTAGAAACAGAAAGTGTCTTTTGTTGCTGTTTGGATGAAGGACAATTTTTTTTTTTCTTTTTTAAGGGTGAAAGTGGTGCCCCTGGAGTTCCGGGTATAGCTGGTCCTCGCGGTGGCCCTGTAAGTGTTACAGACATTTTAACATCATTTGAGCCCCACACAGGCAGCAGCTACCTGTGCCTCCCTCTTTAGCAATTCTGTCCATGGTCCTAGTCTCAATGGTGGGATAGCATCATATGACATGCAAGGCAAGGTTAAAGTTCTTAAAGCTAAGATTCACAAGAGACTGTGAGACCATTTAAAATCTTGCCATCTTTCCTAAGTAATTCTGGAAAAAAAATATAGAAGTTGCATAAGTAATAATATGCATTTGTAAAAGAGTATTTCTTAAAGCCATAGGATCTTTGCCCGAGGCTACTTCTAGATCTAAAATTCTCTGCTTTCGGGGTTTGCAGACTCAGGAGAGATATTTAGTAAATGTTTTTAACTAATTGAATGATTTCTAAACACTTTAACCTTATTTTTATTTTTTTAAATCCTTGCATTTTTAGAAGTTTTACAATTAGGTTTTTTAAATACTTCAAAATTCTCAAATTATTTTTCTTACAAAAATAAGAAGAAAATTGCTACTTCGAATTTTATTGAAAAATGGAGAGGTCTTTAGAGGTTAAGCTCTGTTAGCTTTGCACACTAACATTATCTTTCCTTAGCTTAAAGGAAAAGATAAGATGATGTAGAGGATGACATGTGCTCCCAATAGGAATCTATTTCACTGTGACTAATGAGGATATTTTTCACTTAAGGGTGAGAGAGGCGAACAGGGGCCACCAGGACCCGCTGGCTTCCCTGGTGCTCCTGTAAGTATGATCATTAAAACACGCATGTCACATAGCCCAGAATCACTATCTCACTAAAAAATCGTAGGAGAATAAGTCAAGTCTGAATTCTAGTCTATTTCAGCCACTCATTCTCTATGAGGGTTCATTTATCCACCTCCTTTTTTTTTTTTTTTTTTTGAACTTTATTCTTACTGTTTAAAAGATGGATACAAAAACACCTGGCCTGCCTTTACACCAGATTAATAAGACTAACACGATCTCCTAGATTTAAAGCACTCTGAAAGTTTTTATTAACGTTCTTCCATTTTTAAATGGTACTAAATAAAATTTCCTCTAAGCTCCATCTTTCTCAAATGCATTTATTGGTGCTTGCTTTGAAATGCACAATCCTTAGAGAGAGGTTCTCCCTTATAAAAAATAATGGAAATCGTACCACTTTCTGGACATTTTTTTTTTTTAATCATGGAAACTTTTTATTTTCTGGTGGCTTCGTGTGGGGTGTGGGACCTTATTCCCCAACCAAGCGTCAAACTCATGCCACCTGCAGTAGAAGCATGGAGTCCTAACCACAGGACACCAGGGAAATCTTTATCATGGAAACATTTTCATTGACTTTGTTTCTTCCATGTCTTCAGAGAGTCTTCCAATTTTATTTTAACATCTAAATATATCCATAACTATGTATAAAATAGATAACTAATAAGAATCTATTATATAGCACAGGGAAATCTACTCAATGCTCTTTGGTGACCTAAATGGGAAGAAAATCCAAACGAGAAGAGATACATGTGTACCTGTGGCTGATTCACTTTGCTGTACAGCAGAAACTAACACAACATTGTACAGCAACTATACTCCAATAAAAATTAATTTAAAAATTAAAAATAGATGAAAAATATCTCTCTGCATGAAGAATTCTATTTTCTGAAGAAAAAAATAAGGATAAGCCCAGTGCACCGTGAAGGGTGTCAGTTCACAGGCTGTGTTTGTTTCTGAATGCAGGGCCAGAACGGTGAGCCTGGTGCTAAAGGAGAAAGAGGCGCTCCTGGTGAGAAAGGTGAAGGAGGCCCTCCTGGAGCCGCAGGACCCGCCGGAGGTTCTGGGCCTGCTGTAAGTATCTCTCTTTTTCTAAGCCTTCTAAAAGAAAGTACTTAGGTTTGTCAATAATTTAATATTTTCACACCGAGAGAGAGCTTTTCATGGTGACAAGAATACAGGTTTTGTAGGAATACAGTTCTGAGTTTGAAGCTGGGCTCCAACAATCTAGTTACCTCCATCAAGTTATTTTCATGTCCTCAGAGAGTTACTATTTTTGTGTTTTGATGTAGGTTCTCATTTCTGTTGTAGTGTTTTCCCCCAGTTTTATTGAGATAAAACTGACATATACATTGCATTGTATAAGTTTAAAGTACAACATAATGACTGTATGTGTTGTAAATGATTGTCATAATAAGCAGAGTTACTGATTTTTCAAAGGCTTAATGCTAATCCCAAATTTTGATTTTGGTGCTATTCCTATTGACAATTTCCATCTCCATTCCATATAGGGTCCCCCAGGCCCCCAAGGTGTCAAAGGCGAACGTGGCAGTCCTGGTGGTCCTGTAAGTAATGATCGTCTTGACTATTATGGAAAAGCATTAATCAATATCAATCTGTATAAAAACTGCTTTGAAAGCCCTAGTTTCCTACAGAGAGTATAAAATGATGATCACATATTCATGTGTGAGTTATATGTAAATTCCAAGAGGAAAAAACAAACCATAAATCTCAGAATAGAATGCAGTTCCTACCACATTTCTTACATTTCATATTTGTTTTGGTAGTTAATTATTTGTTCTCCTTGATTTTTGACATTCAAAAGTATATTTATCATTTTGCAGGGTGCTGCTGGCTTCCCCGGTGGTCGTGGTCCTCCTGGCCCTCCTGGCAGTAATGTAAGTACTTTTTAAAATAATTTTAAGCCATATATTCCATAAAGAGTACTCATATATGCGTAGGGTGAGAAACTTATCCACTGCAACTTCTCTTTTTATTAAATTCCATATAAAATTATTTGAATCCAGGTGAAAGAGGGAAGAAAAAATGTACTTTTTCATTATAAAATATTCTAATATCAAACATTTCTTTGTAGGGTAACCCAGGCCCCCCAGGCTCCAGCGGTGCTCCAGGCAAAGATGGTCCCCCAGGTCCACCTGGCAGTAATGGTGCTCCTGGCAGCCCCGGGATCTCTGGACCAAAGGGTGATTCTGGTCCACCAGGTGAGAGGGGAGCACCTGGCCCCCAGGGCCCTCCGGTGAGTGCTTTCTTTGCTCTATTGATTAATAACAGTTTTATTTTCAATCACAAATCAATAGAGGAAAACATAGTCACATAAAGAGTAACCAAGATTTCATTGTCCATCACAACAGGGAGCTCCAGGCCCACTCGGAATTGCAGGACTTACTGGAGCACGAGGTCTTGCAGGCCCACCAGGCATGCCAGGTGCTAGGGGCAGCCCCGGCCCACAGGGCATCAAGGTGAGTGTAGCTATCTTTCACTGGACCTTGGTTTCCTTTATGAAGACTGATAGTCTTTAGACATCACACGACCATAGCAAGTATGTAATGAACAAGTTTTCCTGTAATTAGATGTACATTCTCGATATTTTCAGTTTCAGGAAGCATGCATGTTATCAAGAGGCTCTGGAATCCAAAAACAATGCACATCATAGACCAACTGTGAACACCAACACAAATAGATTGATATCACAGGAAATATCTTGTCATCTCAAATACCTCTGTTAGGAAACTTGTCAGCATTCTTCCATTTGCTGACTGTCAGTCTTGAAGGGGAAAATAATCTCAGCTTGTAGACCTGTGATTCCTTTAATTGATACCAATTATCCATCAACTCAATTTATTTTATTCTCCTGACTTTCTTTCACTGATACTTCTATAACATCCTAGGGCTTAGCGTCTTAAATATCCATTTAGCAAATAGGATAATAAAATTGTATTTTATTAGGGCTCACATTTTGACACTTTGAGCACCCTTTTAAACTGATAGTCATATAATATTGTAGTGAAATTACAATATAACATTTAAGTCTATTTGATTTATATGAACATATCCAATAAATGTATATTCTTTAAATAGAGCCAAACATTCGATATAACCTAATTCTAATGGGCACCATAAACCTGTGGTTTCATGATGATTAATCATTATTTTTTTTCTTACAATAGCCATGTCTACTTATGCACCTCATATTAGGATGTATTCAAATATGATAATCAATGTAATTACTCAGGCATCCAGGTTCATTGAACAAGTTAGAACATACAAGAAGTTTGCTCCCCAAAGCATTTTTCCTCTGGCAGGGATAGTTTTAGGAACAAATTCCATAAGAATTGAATAATACAAAGTTCATCCCTGGGAAATAAAGACATCTAAAAGTATCATATTAATTGATTTCCTGGAAAGATATATGAATTTCTTTCTTTGCACACAGGGTGAAAATGGTAAACCAGGACCTAGTGGTCAGAATGGAGAACGTGGTCCTCCTGGCCCCCAGGGTCTTCCTGGTCTGGCTGGTACAGCTGGTGAGCCTGGAAGAGATGTAAGTACTAGTTCTCAGAAAGTATCCAATGAGGCATGCTGTTGTTCAGTCGCTAAGTCACGTCTGACTCTTTGAGACCCTTTGGACTGCAGCACACCAGGCTTCCCTGTCCTTCACCATCTCCTGGAGTTTTCTCAAATTCATATCCATTGAGTCAGTAACACCATCCAATCATCTCATCCTCTGTCATTGCCTTCTCCTCCTGCCTTCCATAACATTTAAGCAAGGTTCAAATTGGCCTTACTTGGGTCTAGAAGTGTAAATATTGCCACATATCAAAGTTCACCTTCTTTCTCTAGTAATAAATATTCTTTCTATTACAATTTGTTACAACTCAGCCTTAACTGTTCATGTTCTTTAATATTTATGCAGTGAATGATCATTAATGGAGAGGGATATGACCTTTAGCTAAATAAACTCTTGTTGGGGATGGGGAAAGCCCCAGTTTACAGCATTCCTTCCGGGTAAAAATATTCTGCATATTATCTGTGATTAGTCCTTTCTTAAATTGTAGATTTTCATTATCTGCTTAAATTACTGTGTGTCGAGCTTTTATGTATCACCTCTCTCCTAAGAACGCTTTTTAGTTTCCTAGTCACTTCTTTCTCGCTTACCCTGTGAAACTGTAGTATCACGGGTGTACTGCCTCTCCATGTAGGCACTGTCAACCCTTGCAGGGCCACACCCATTGTCACATCTAAGATTTTTCACTCCAAAGAACCAATTTTTATTCTCTTTAGGAATGATATTTTACCCATTGAGAATGTATGGCTTCAATGGTATTTAAATAGTTCCAAAAATTTTGATTTCTTTTCTTATTTTTTTTCTTTAATCAGGGAAACCCTGGATCAGATGGTCTGCCAGGCCGAGATGGAGCTCCAGGTGCCAAGGTATAATAAACCCAAATACAGTAATTTTTTTGTAGGTTTTAATTATACCTTTTAATAGATGTAATTAAAGCAATAACTGCTGATCAGATCGATTTTGGAACTGTGATCTTGTCCACAGGGTGACCGTGGTGAAAATGGCTCTCCTGGTGCCCCTGGAGCTCCTGGTCACCCAGGCCCTCCTGGTCCTGTCGGTCCAGCTGGAAAGAGCGGTGACAGAGGAGAAACTGTGAGTTCTAATGAACACCATCGTTCCTTACTTATCCGTTTTCCGCAATAAAGAACTCAGTAGATAGACGATAGAATGTCATATCTGCCAACCGAAAGATCTACTCTCATTTGTTTTACAGTTTTGTATACTAGTCATTCCTTAGACAATTGTGGTGACAAAGATATATGAGAGATTTCTGGCAATAGTCAATGAAGAGTTCATTTTTTAAATTCAAAATGGTATTAATCACACCAAGTGTATATCCGCTTCATCAACATATAGTTGAACTAACAGGATGTTCTCTTTTTCCTGTTTAGACCCCCAGGTAAAGCTATAAACAGGTCAAGGATTTGTAAGGAAACAGTAATACTAACTTTCAGTAATATCAGCAAGCATACCATTATTCTCCCACAATGAAAAGATTAGCATTTAAATAAAACAAATCTATATCAAAAAGCAAACACCTCCCCCTGTGTTTATTTGTGTATTTTTATTTTAGGGCCCTGCTGGTCCTTCTGGGGCCCCAGGTCCTGCCGGATCAAGAGGTCCTCCTGTGAGTTTTTGTTTGTTTGTTTGTTGTCTATTTTAACTAAGTCTATGGTGTAGGAAACAGTCTATTTTCTAGCATGTTCAGGAAAAAGGGATGAATAAATACATAACTATGGAACCAAATTTAAACTGTCCTTTGATGAAACAGAAAGCAATTTAGGATCTAAAATGTCCTTGGGGCCGTGTGTATACATGGCAATTATTGGGGCTCTATACAATTCTCAGTCCAAAATCGAAGCAACCACAGCATTTTGTATAGTTGCACGTACGCAGTCTGTCGATGGGACTTCTCGCTTGTAGAATATTATAAAATGGACTTAATTGTTGTGAGTTCTAATTTGTTTTTCCGACGCGTGTGTGTATGATCCTAATTTGAAATGTGTTTGTAAAGGGTCCCCAAGGCCCACGCGGTGACAAAGGGGAAACCGGTGAGCGTGGTGCTATGGGCATCAAAGGACATCGCGGATTCCCTGGCAACCCAGGGGCCCCCGGATCTCCGGTAAGTGCATCCGCTGTGCTAGAAAGTCCTCTCAATGCATTTTCACTGATGAGATAGGCACACTTTAGAGATCAGTAATGGAAGAATGTTCATCTCTAAAAGCCTATGCTCCAAGAGATTAGAAATCAATTTAAGGGCTTATTTGAAATAGTAGTTGGCATGAGACAATGGGGAGAATAAGGAAAAAGAGCTCATGGTTCATCTTGAGCCTCAAGTTTCTTGATCTGACCTTGAAAATACAGTTCACTGAGCTTCTTGAAGGCATCACTCAAATGCACCTTCCTTTCCTTTCAGGGTCCCGCTGGTCATCAAGGTGCAGTTGGCAGTCCAGGCCCCGCAGGCCCCAGAGTATGTACAAGAGAGAGAGATTGGAAGTTCCATGTTTTAACATTTTTGCACTGCAGGGAAGTATTCTAGCATTGTGATATCATGTTCATTTCTTAGGGACCTGTTGGACCTAGCGGGCCCCCTGGCAAGGATGGAGCAAGTGGACACCCTGGTCCCATTGGACCACCGGGGCCCCGAGGTAACAGAGGTGAAAGAGGATCTGAGGTAAGACATTACTTATAAACATGTGTATTTAATTTGCTATCATCTTCACATTTTCAGAAACACTTTGCAATATTTTAAAATTGAGATGGCTAGTTAAACACAATACAATTACCGAACTTAAGTTAGGAACTGAACACTGACTTTAGGACATTCTCCACCACATGAAAACTTCTCCACCACACTGCCCATAACAGGGAGCAATCAAGAAAACCTTCCTTACAGTTTTACTGATCAGATAACAGTTAACTGATCAGATAACAGTTTTAGCAGAATGAAAACTGTTCAGTGAATAAAAGGAAAATAGCTCAGTGAATAAAAAGAACTCTGCCACTGCTGATCTCATATTAGACAGCTCACAACTATGATCATCATAATGACAGGTTTAAAGTACTGATGCATTCCACTGCTCAAACAGCTTCAGTGATTATTCCTGTTTTGCTGCTTACACCATCATTTCTAACACATTCCTATCCCACGCCTTTGGGGTAAATGGAAGAAAAACTATTAACCCCACAAGTTACACAATTAAACACAAAGTTAAGTGGTTAACCCCAAACCACAAGGTTAATGATAAATCTGGGGTCAGAATCTAGGTTTCCTGATCATAACTCCTCTGACCTGTCAGCATTAGAATTGCTAACATCTTAGAACACATGATAGAGTAAAATTTGTGATCTAACACCATTTCTTCCTATACAGTAGAACACAATAAACTTCCTAAGAATGGATTATAGTTATAAATTGGTTAATATTCTATCAAAAAACAACCCAAACTTGTATCGAAATAATTATGCTTACACAATGTATTAATTCTTTGTAAGACATTTTATTGGGCTAGCAATGTATTCTTTCTGTGAATACCAAACAAGTTCACATCAATGACATATGTTCTTACACATCAGTGATGTATGTTCTTACTCCTTCTAGGGCTCCCCAGGCCACCCAGGACAACCAGGCCCTCCTGGACCTCCTGGTGCCCCTGGTCCATGTTGTGGTGCTGGCGGGGTTGCTGCCATTGCTGGTGTTGGAGCCGAAAAAGCTGGTGGTTTTGCCCCATATTATGGAGATGAACCGATAGATTTCAAAATCAACACCGATGAGATTATGACCTCACTCAAATCAG
Organism: Bos mutus; assembly: GCF_027580195.1. NCBI lineage: Eukaryota > Metazoa > Chordata > Mammalia > Artiodactyla > Bovidae > Bos > Bos mutus. The sequence continues at coordinate 128,750,539 of NC_091618.1, forward strand.
TCAATGGACAAATAGAAAGCCTCATTAGTCCTGATGGTTCCCGTAAAAACCCTGCACGGAACTGCAGGGACCTGAAATTCTGCCATCCTGAACTCCAGAGTGGTATGTTGGGGAAACTTTCACACTCATAGCAACAAGATAACAGAGAAAACTGCCTGTATTCAAATTTAGGGAAAAGGAAATTTTTACTGTGAGTAGAAGATATTATATAGCAGGAATAATCCTTAAATAGTGTTAGTTGAATTGAAACTCCTTGATGTTGTAAGAAAACATGAATTTTATAGATGTACTTAAACTGTAACATAAATTTGAAATATTCCAATATAGGAAAATTTAAAGACAATTTTGTAGAAATTTTAAAACAAATCATGTTTGGGCACATTTCTTCATATCATCACAAAGTTATTTGAGTTATAAACAACATATATCACTTTGTTCTCAGGATCAAATATTTGTAATTTGATGCAGTCATAATTTGCAATTTAATCATTGTAACCTATATTCATTGAAATAGTTTTTATAATAATCTAATTACTAAATTTTTCAAATTATGAAACTATCCCAAAGTTCCTCTATTATGCTACACTAAAAAGTAGAAATATGTAAAATACCAATACATTGGCAGTCAACATTGTGAATGCCTCACTCAGTCACTCCAGTTGAGTCAGACTCCTTGCGACTGGTTAGACTATAGCATGAATGCCTTACAAAATCATTGTGGCCTAAATCCCATTACTGGACTTCATAACCAATTCCATTGTCCTCTTTGTGACTATTCAGGAGAATATTGGGTTGATCCTAACCAAGGTTGCAAATTGGATGCTATTAAAGTCTACTGTAACATGGAAACTGGGGAAACGTGCATAAGTGCCAGTCCTTTGACTATCCCACAGAAGAACTGGTGGACAGATTCTGGTGCTGAGAAGAAACATGTTTGGTTTGGAGAATCCATGGAGGGTGGTTTTCAGGTAAGAAAAGATACGCCATTTTTCTTTAACTGATTTATCTTTGCTTCCCTAATTTTTTGTTCCTCCCATTTGTTCATCGCAAAGCAAAGATAGTTAATAAATAGAAAGGTGCAAAAGATTGTATATACTCAGATAGCAATTATAACTTGTTTCTCAAAACTAAATTAGATTAAATGATTCTTAATACACAATCACCTTTCTTTCAAATTTAAGATCTTCTTTACTCTGACATTATATATTATACATGCAATAAAAAGTTGTAGATAAAATACATAAACAATTTATATTACTGTGACCATACTCTCTGTATAAATCCACTAGGCATAATTGCTGCTAAAATGTTTGATCAGCTTTATTTGTTCCCCACCACAGTTTAGCTATGGCAATCCTGAACTTCCCGAAGACGTCCTCGATGTCCAGCTGGCATTCCTCCGACTTCTCTCCAGCCGGGCCTCTCAGAACATCACATATCACTGCAAGAATAGCATTGCATACATGGATCATGCCAGTGGGAATGTAAAGAAAGCCTTGAAGCTGATGGGGTCAAATGAAGGTGAATTCAAGGCTGAAGGAAATAGCAAATTCACATACACAGTTCTGGAGGATGGTTGCACAGTAAGTATCAGCATTTTTATAAGCATATCTTATGATGAGCTCAGCTTGCTCATTTAATCATGCTATTTTTAAAAGAAGGAATAAAAATAATGAGTGTGAACAAAAGATGGCATTCAGTGTGAGTTATATTGAATACTGATTCATTCCAGGGAAGGTTAAATGTCACAAACAATGAGTTTATCTTCTCAACCTCCTGGTGAAAACTAATTGCTATGAAAGCCATTGAAATTTAAACCCATGATATAAATTTTATCAGATAATTTAGATGGTTATTATCCATTCTACATAACTGCCATCATACGATCTCAATCTAAAATCTGTTTTTAATTTTAAAGGTTACTTTAAATCAACCCTTTGTTATTACCTTTATGAACAGAAGGAGAATTCATTCCTAATATTAATAATATATCACAAGTTCCAATGTAAGAGAACTATCTACTTCTTAGTAAACTAGCTCCCTACCTGGTAGTATTGATCAGAACTGAGGTTTCTGAGAAGGCACTGGCCTGTGGCAATCTCCCTGTTGGGTTTACCCTGAAGTACTGTAAGGCTTTTGGTTAATGATATGGTTTATCTGCTGGGAGGATTATCACTTTGAACTGGAGCAAGTCTTATATGTATACATTGCAAGTTACCAACTTTAAGTTGGTAACTCCCTTTAAGCAAAATATTTTTAAAACTTCATCAGAAAAACTAAATAATTGTAATGTCATTATCACTTACATTTTTTATTTGCTCTTTTTTTTTTTTTACAGAAACACACTGGGGAATGGGGCAAAACAGTCTTCCAGTATCAAACACGCAAGGCCGTCAGATTACCTATTGTAGATATTGCACCCTATGATATCGGTGGTCCTGATCAAGAATTTGGTGCGGACATTGGCCCTGTTTGCTTTTTATAAACCAAACTCTATCCAAAGTCCCAGAAAAAGCTTCACACTCCATATGTTCCTTTTGTTCTAATCTTGTCAGCCAGTACAAGTGACCAAGTTCCAGTTATTTATTTCCAAAATTCTTGGGAAAAAAGTGTAATTTGACCAAAAAAGGATATTTGTTTTTGCTATTACACCAAATACAGTTCAAATGCTTATTGTTCTATTTTTTTACCAATTTCAATTTCAAAATGTCTCAATGGTGCTATAATAAATAAACTTCAACACTCTTCCAATAACACTGCGTTACATTCTTTGAATCCTAGCCCATTTTCAGAGCAATGACGGTGCTTACCATTAAAAGATTACCTTTCTTCTGAAACAGTCAAGCAAGAAATTAGAAAAGAACTTCCTGTTTCAACTACCTCAACCTGGTCAGAAACATAAATGAATTCTATGAGTCCCAGAAGATGAAAAATTTGTATGAAATGCCAAAACTTACGTTCCTAAAATATTGGTTTAAAAAAAAGTAGAATGTAGTGCAAGAATTTAAAGAAATAGTTTTGAAGCCATAATTAATCTTGAATATCAACTGCTTTTAAAGGTGCTTTTCTTTTTTCTGGTCATTGCTGGTCAAGTTTACCAATATTTGGCAAGTCTTTAAAGACACGTGGTCTGGTGCTAATGTATTTTCACTTTGAAAACTCTAGGTCAGAATTGTTGCCTTGCATTCAAAACACAGTTGCACCATCTGTACTTGTCTCCTGTCAAAAATGTTTCCTGGTGTATCACTGCAGGAGACACTTTCCCTGCATCCTGTGAAAGTCAACAACAACAAAAAACTAATAAAGGGGCTGCTTTTGTCACAGTAACACAGAGAATGTGTTGAAATTAAACTTTGTAAGCTTGTATGTGGTTGTTGATCTTTTTTTCTGACAGACACCCATAATAAAAGATCATAATAAAACATTCCTGGCTTTTGTCAGCTTTTCATAGATGTACGTTTGCACTCAGGAACTCCAGTGATTTTTCCTGGAAAAAGCATATTGAGTCTTAGCTCTCTCACTTAATAATACAATAATGCTCCTTCAGGAATATGAGATAATATAACTTATGATGGAAAGAGAGATAATGCTCAATGGGGAATCTTGCAGATTTTTAGATCATATTTAACAGAACTCCTTGGGACATGTGGAAAACCAAGGGCTTCTATTTGACACAATCCCTGGAAATAGTAACATGGTAAGTTAGCGAATCCCTAAAGTGGGAGTAATAAAGGAGGAAATTTCTGGTAATTTAGAAGAAAGTAAGCTGGGTCTAGCAAAACAGAGCTTAACATTGAGAATAATTGCAAGGTTAGGCTTTTTCTACCACTTCTAAACACCACCTCATTGCCCTCTTGGATCAGGGCAATGTAAGTTATTAATTTTCTCCACCAACACATTATTAATTTTTTAGCTACTGTAAATAATAGCAGTATCATCTTATATACCGGACTTTATAGTTTGACATTTATTCACTCTATGATTAATAATAATACTTTCAAAAATAAAAATGCCATCAATCATATGCCAAGACTCTTTGTCCACCTATCCTCTAAGCTCAGCTCAGTTCAGTTCAGTTCAGTCACTCGGTTGTGTCCGACCCCATGGACTGCGGCACTCCAGGCTTTGCTGTCCATCACCAACTCCCAGAGCTTGCTCAAACTCATGTCCATCGAGTTGGTAATGCCATCCAACCATTTCATCCTCTGTCGTCCACTTCCCCTCCCCACCTCAATCTTTCCCAGCATCAGGGTCTTTTCCAAGGAGTCAGTTCTTCTCATCAGGTGGACTTTCAGCTTCAGCATCAGTCAGTCCTTCCAATGAATATTCAGGACAGATTTCCTTTAGGATTTATTGGTTTGATCTCCTTGCAGTCCAAGGGACTCTCAAGAGTCTTCTCCAACACCAGTTCAAAAGCATCAGTTCTTTGGTGCTCAGCTTTCTTTATAGTCCAACTCTCACATCCATATATGACTACTGCAAAAATCATAGCTTTGACCAGATGGACATTTGTGTGCCAAGTAAGGTCTCTGTTTTTTAATATGTAGGTTGGTCATAGCTTTACTTTCAAGGAACAAGCGTCTTTTAATTTCATGGCTGCAGTCACTATCTGCAGTGATTTTGGAGTCCCTCAAAATAAAGTCTGTCACTGTTTCCATTGTTTCCCCATCTATTTGCCATGAAGTGATGGGACCAGATGCCATAATCTTTGTTTTTTGAAGAGTTAGTTTTTCTTTGTTTTTTGAAGAGTTAGTTGATTAGAAAACTTAATTTTATATGCAACTTTAATTCTTTCATGTCTTACCATGTAATGTGGCATATTTCCAAAATCCAGGGCTTAGGATGTGGATATACTTAGGAGCTCTATAAGTGTGTACATGTATTTTAATTGAATGTTCTGGATTTATTGTGCCAATGATCACACTAAAATTAAGTGTAAATTATTATTTGTACATATATGAATCCATAATATTGACTTTCTGATCAAATATTTTCTTATCTCACTTAAAAAGTATCCATTTTTGTTATTCCCACATTTTTTTAATTACAACAAATACTGGAATCTTATTTTAAAAAAATGAAAAGTAATACAAGTAAGAAGAATGATGGTGGTCATAGCTGTAGTCAGGGCAGCAACAGCCAGGTTCCTAAAAGAACTTGGCCAGTAGTGACAGAAATGGTATCCAGTGCCCAGTTCTTTGGTTTTACCAGGCTGCTTCTGGAGTGTGATTTTGAAGATGGCTCTGGATGTCAACATTCTCTTCATATCTGTTCATTTTATGAACCTGGGTTCTATAGCTTTCTCTGAGTTTTCCCAAACTTCAAATAAAATCTATAAATTACATTTCTACTTAAATAAGTCAAAGTTGTTTAAGGTTTTTGCAACTAAGAATCCTGACTAGACTAGCAATTGATAACAGAAGTGATGGCAGGGAGCAGGAAAATGGAAAATTCGGGGATCAAATGTTTGTACTGGTTAGGGATCAATGTAAGAAAATCCAAGTTGTATCCTGGGATGAGAAGTCAGTGGTCCATGGGAATAGGATTTATCATCTCTGATTTCCTGGAGTGATTTGCACTTTGAAGCCAAAACTTAAGAAGATGAATAGCCTCTGCTATACAAAAATATATTTAAATTTCATGAGAAAGTGCAGGACTCATGTGGGTATGGCTGTTTTTCTAGTGATGCACAAAAAAGTAATAAGTTCAAATCCCTAACTTCTTGACTCAAGGTGCAGAAAGAAAAGCTATAGACTTTCTCTGTACAATAAAAACAATTTTACAATAAAAACATAAATTAAAATGTATTTTAAAACTCATCCCTTTGTAGAAGTCTGAGATAACTGAAAAGCAAATATAAATTGTAATTCTGCAGATCACAAAACTTCACCATAAATCTAAATGGATTTTCTGACTAACTGTTAGATTGTTGTGTACTTGGGAAATAAGAGGACCCAGGAATTTGCATGGGGTTAATGCTCTTCAAACATTTCTGGTTCACATTATGTTTCTCTAGCCTTCTTAAATAAAACCCTTTATTTCCTGTCTGGTAATAATTCTTCTCTTGAAACACAGATGTCTATGTGAAAAGACGGGTTCTCCCCAAACCTCACTTCCACCACTGTTTATTGTCTCCAGATTTATAACTAAAGTCAGATTCCAGAACGCTTCAGGGGGGCAACAATCAAAAGGCCAACCTCAGGAGGAGGCTTATGCATGAAAGAATGGGAGAATTTAGCTAATTAATGCTGTAAAATTTGGGCCATATGTGTGTAAGTGTGTGGTGAGGTTACTAGACAAAGGAGAATTGTGCAATCCAGATCAGACAAAATTTATCAATATGTCAGGGTAACAGAGAGTTCTAGGAAGATTATGATTATGAACATGGCTGGTTGACTGAACCAGGCCTCAGTGACAGCCCAAAGTAAATGAATTTGAGATATCAAATTGGCAAAAGGAGACTGTAGCTCAAAATATTCAGATAGAATTTTGGAATGGTTTATCATCTGTAACATACCATTCACCTTCAAATTTATGTTCTCAGGGTGGACCACCAAGGTCTTGAGAAATGAAAGGCAAGTGTGTGACAGCATCTTTGAAAACCTTCTTGTAAGAGTGTCTTTAGCCTGGAGATGGAAGCAGAAAAAACCCAGCTGACATAAGCTTCTTGGAGCTTAAGTTTCAATGGAGTTGACAGGATTACATAAATTTCAATGGAGTTGACAGGATTACATGCCAGAGGCATCTCTAGATTACCAGAAAGGAAGTGAGAAGAACTGCAGGGTGACATGGTTTAAAAAAAAAGTCGAATTCCGAAATGTCTTTGGTGTTGGCTAATTTATAATTATAACCTATTTGATAGGCCCTATTAGATGGGCTGCCTGGGGCAGTTTTACTTAGTTTTTTATAAACAAAAAAATTCAAAAAATTAGTGCAGGTGAAAAGAGAGCTTAGCTGAGCAACCACACAGGCCACAGTACTTTCACCCAATTCCCAGACGATGAGTTCACAGACCAGCACCTTCAGTGAGGAAGCTCAGTGCTTTGAAGGCTGTCCTGTGCAGAAATGACACAGCTACAGGGCAATTACCAGGGGTCAAGCACCATCCTAGTCACTTCACACATTAATATCACTCACTTCAATATCCTGTGGGGGTTATTATCTTCATATTAACCAAAAAAGGGAAAATAAGGCATGAGATTTTGGTAATTGCCCAAGTTCACCTTGTTAGTAAGAGGGAAGGTTAAAATTCTAACTCAAACAGTATAACTTGGAACTAAAACTCTAACCATGTAAATAAACATGTTTATTTAAATGTTTATTATAAAATGCTTATTAAACTGTTTCTACAAAAGGAATCTAAGCTACCATGTTATAGACACACTAGGGAAAAGAAATGCAATTCAGAAATTACTGAAGAGTAATTATAAATTATCACCAATTCCTAGATATTCAGAATGTCACTCTCAGCTTGAGTTGGGATTTTGATTATGTACATCCAGGATGATGCTAATTCATGCTTATTTCACATGAGCATGCATTTATTTAGTAAGCCACTTAGTCATCTACTGTGTACCATTCATTGAGAAAATATCCTACTGTAAGTGAATTTCCTACCATTACTTGACCATCCCTCCTCTATCTCTTCTTCCTCTATCTAGTCACTAGAGTGGATTAGTGATTCTAGTATGTCTCCCTGACAGTCTCATCTATTTCCACATCTTTACTTATCACTTCCATTGAAGGTAGTTCACAAATCTATATCTGCATTTCATGGAACTAAAGACCATATAGTTTATGGCCTAACTAAGATCCCCACTAAGTTTTCAAATATTTCTCATGAGACAAGCAATATACTTGAGGATCTTGAAGATCACTCTAAGCAGTATGTGGCAAGTCACTTCAGTCGTGTCCAACTCTTTGTGACCCTATGGACCATAGGGTGCCATGCTCCTCTGTCCACGGGATTCTCCAGGCAAGAATACTGGAGTAGGTTGCCATGCCTCCTCCAGGGGATCTTCCTGACCCAGGGATTGAACCTTCATCTGTCTCCTGCCTTTGGCAGGCGGGTTCTTTACCATTAGCGCCACCTGAGAACCCCCCATTCCAAGCAGAGTGAATAGCAATTGCAAAGGCCTTGAGAGAAGGATGTTCTTGGTGGGTTCAAAGAAGAGCAAAGGCAGCGTGTTTGAGGCAGAGTTAGCACATGGGAGACTAGTACAAGAAAAGATGACAGAAATAGTGAGGGAGTGACTTCCCTGGTGGCCCAGTGCTTAAGAATCTGCCTTGCAATGCAGGAGATGCAAGTTCAATCCTTGATCTACAATTTAAGATCTCACATGCCACAGGGCAACTGAGCCTGTAGGCCACAACTAGAGAGCCTGCATGCCACTAGGAAAGATCCCGCATGCCACAACTAAGCCAAATAAATAAGAAATAGTGAGGGAAACAGATTGTATGGCATAACATAGGAAGGATGACCAAAGGTCCAGGCTTGCCTGGGAAAGCTCCAGTGTGTGCGGATTCTTTTCATGTTTCATAGTATTGAGGATCTGGGGATTCTCATAAGTATTCTGATTTGATAATATTATGGGACCACCCTACTTTCATTTGGCTGTTGTGAGGATTTTTGCCTTTGCTTTCAGTGAGATGAGGAGCCATTGAGCAAGTGGATGACACAATTTGGCTTATAGGTTTAGAATGTTGCTGCATCTGCTCTCTTGAGATAACAGCATGTTGGAGCAGAATCTATAAGAATAGTTAGGAGTGTAGTGCAATAATCTGGGCCAAGGATCATGGTAACCTCCACCAGGATGGTAATAGTGGAAGTGATGAAAAGTAGTTGAGTTATGGATCTATTTTGAATACAGAGGCAACAGGAAGTGCTAAAAAATTGGAAGTGTGGTCTAAGAGAATGAGAGATGCAATCATGAATTCAAAAGTTTTGGCCTGAGTAACTTGGAGAATTGCTAATAGCTACAATTGAATACCTGAACAAGAAGATGGATGAGGTTATCAAGGTGAAAGATTTGAGAAGATAAAAGAGTTTACAGGGCTTCCCTCTAGCTCAGTCAGTAAAGAATCTGCCTGAGAGGCAGGAGACCCAGGTCTGATTCCTGGGGCAGGAAGATCCCCTGGAGAAGGAAATGGCAACCCACTCCAGTATTCTTGCCTGGAGAACCCCATGGACAGAGGAGCCTGGCAGGCTACAGTTCATGGGGTCACAAGAGTTGGACACAACTTAGCAACTAAACCACCACAAAAGAATTAACGAAACAAGGCATGTTAAATTATAATGGCTGTCAATCACCTAAGTAAACTTGACGAGTTAGAAATTATATACAAATCTAAAAGTTAGAGGAAAGGTCCAAGTTAGAGAAATAAATTTAGGAATTTCAGCATATGCATGGTTTTTATATCTACGCAAGTGTGTGCAATCATAAAGTAATTGAGTGTGGAAAGAAAGGAGAACATAAAACTGAACTCTGGAATATAGGAATATTTACTGGTTGGAGAAGTGAGGATGAAGCAGCTAAGGAGATGGAATAGGAATGAAGGGAAAGCAGGAAAGTGTAATGATCCAGGTGTCGAGTGAATAAAAATGTTTGTTGCTTAAATTTCAGAATTATAGCACTTCAAGAGGATAAGGAAACTTAAGGTTGATATATTCCAAGGCTACTAAGTATGGATTTTAAAAAGCGAGATCAGGTGAGGTTATATCAGTTTTCCTATGTCCTATAGATGTCAAATAATTATATTATCAAACCTTCTAATTCATGGTTATAGTATCACTTTATTATCTCTTTGTTGATGAAGAAGTGAATACAGTTCTCTTTACCTTCAAGGTAACATTTAAGCAAAAACTATTTCACTTATAAAATTTCATCCTTGAGGATGAAATTTTTGCAGTCATTAACAGCATTTCTGAAAATTGGAGAAAAGTAAGAAGAAAAATTAATTATCTTCATCTCACATCAGTGGATACTTCCTTAAAATCTTCTTTATATATGCTGATATAATTGTGACAAACTACACTTGCAGTTTTGCATACTGCTTATTTCATTTGACACAATACCATTTTATCCATGAAAAAAAAATTTTATTTGGGTTAAAATTTGGAAAAATATAGAGAAAAATTAAAGTAATGGCTCCAAAGTCAGAAATAACATCAAAGTGACTGTACTTTTATCTAGTTTATGTGAAAATTTTACTTGTCTGAGTTCTATCTTAGAGGAATGTACTTATTTTTAAAAGTGAGTCATAAACTGTGAAAAACTTTATTGGTTCAAACATAACTCTCCATTGAGTCATAGCTCCCTGAGCTTGATACAACATCAGTGAAAATATTTTATATTATGAAACATACATGAAAGCTCTTCCCAAATCTTTGTTTCCCAATTTACCACAACTGAGGTTTTCAGAAATTTTTGAAGAACCACTTGTAGAGTCAATGCCATAAAGATTAAAAAGAAGCAATCATCCATAACCAATATTTTTTAAATAAATTCTTATGTGATTATATTTATCCTCCTCCTTTTCCTTCTCACCTCTTTAAATCTTGTTCAAAAAATATTTTCCTTTAAACTCCTGGATGTTTTCACTAAAATACACTACATGACTTGGCATCTTTTAACCTGATATTTATTAACAGAAAAAAGGCTACCCTATGTGCTCCATAAAATTTATAAATGGGGGTTATTATATTTCACAGTTTTTAGTGACAATGGGAAAGCAATAAGATGCTTGTTTCAATTTTGAAAAGGAGATATTTCATAATTAAATAGGTGGGAGAAATAACAAAAAGATTTAAGCTCTGTTTTAGACTAGGTTCCCTGGGAACACTCTAAGATGACGACTTAGATGCATATTTAATGGGGAATCATCTCAGAAGACAAAGAAAGTCACATTTGAACAGAATGAGAGGCTGACCAACATATAATTGACACTGAGACAATCCAAAAGAAGCTCTGGAACCAAGATGACCTTTCAGAGTGGTTGTAATTCACAGTAAGAAGGATGTATCTGCGTATCCTTGGCTCAGGTGGTAATTGACTCTGGCCAGAATCTGGAAGGCGTGGGGAGTGGGAGGACCTTCTATAAAGCAGTCTTGTTGAATGAAAGAAATTTTCATTGAGGAGCATGCCTGTGAGTCCTCAGTAACAATATTTCCAGGAGCTGATGCTTTTACTTTAAAGAGAGACTATGAATGGAGCAACACATTACCTACTATGAGCTCCTACTCCATTCTCAGCACTTTGCCAAACACTATAGGGAAATATAACATATGATTCCTCCTTAGGAATGTCTTGCCTAGAAAAGATAAGTTGAACCCATATGAAAAGGTACAAAAGCCTTCAACATGGTGAACAATTAAGTGCTATGTTACGCTGGGCCAACCATCTGAGATATAGATAGTAGGTGAGAAAAGGAATTGGCCAGTGATGATTATATTGTTATAACAGTCTTGGTTAAGAATATAAAACTTGAGTTGTGCAATAAAGAAGTAAGATTTTGGTAAACTGTAGAGAAAAGGAAAGCCACTTTAGGAAACAAGAAAAAAAGAGAGGAGAAATCAAAGTAGGAATGATTATTCCATGCCCACAGGATAGTGAAGAATCCAGGCTACCTAAATCTATTTGTTTTCATCCACAACATTGTTGAGCAATTAATAAACCTCAGAACCAAGTACTCAAGAAGCTTCAAGGAGAATGAGATTCCATGAAATATAGAAAATAACCTATCACAAGACTCAAAGTAATAAGTTTTGTTAGAGAGATCTAAGGCACTTAAGGACACAGGAAAGGATCCATCATGTCTACTTTGAGGCCCTTGGGAAAGGCTATGTGAAATATTTGGCGGCTTATATTAGCCTGGTTTCAGATGAAACACGGGTTTCATGTGGTGGTGTAAGAAATAGGCTGGAAGTAAAGTCTGGACCAGAGAGCTTAGCAAAGCAATAGGCTTTGTCTTTTTTTTTCCCCCTTAATCTGCATCTCAATGTAAACCCATATAAACATTTTAAATATTGGAAGGCTTTTGCTTGAGGAATGCACAAGGTCAAGGGAAGTGAAGTGAAACAGAATCAGATTTTACAGCCAAAGAGGAGATACCTACAAAACCTACCATGAAAGGAAGAAGGATGAAAGGACATTTTGGGGAAGAAGAGGATGAGACTAAGGAACCTTGGCATGGCACATTTATTTTCAAAGACTAGACTGAGGAAAGACTCACAGTGTAGATATACTTGCTGGGAAAATTGGGTTAAGAGGGAAAAATGAGGACAGCAAAAGGACATCAGAAGTCATGGAGAGATGTTTCTTCTTAACACAGACGGGCTCAGTGGAAAGTTACACAACTCCAGTCTTACTCACCACCCTCTACGTGGCAGTTCACCATGACAGTGATTCATTTGGAAGGGTGGTTGAACACGATAAAATGTGTGGCTGATTGGAGTATACTAGGTCAGGGGCGGCTAAGTAGATTTGGAAAGTTTCCTTATACAGATGGTCGATGAAATCATCTGGCTCCAGAATGAAATCATTAGGGAGCAAAACTTCCAAAGGAAAGGGGAAAAGGACAGTACAGTGAGTCTGTGATGGGAGGGGTGATGGGGAGAAAGCATCACCAAGAGTCAGATTTGACATCCTGTGGTTCTTAATGGTTTAAGAAAAGGAGGGTTTAATTTTGAGGACTAAGGTTGTGATTAATTCAGTGATTAATTCATGGGATATGAAGAGACAAAGGAAACGAAACAGAAGGACACTTATCATCTGTGCCTTAGATAAAAATGATGCGGGTCTGATTTTCACATCTTGTCTTGAACTTAAACCACCTGGAAACTTTCCTCCGTGGTATCAGCAAGAGCATGGAATTGAAGGAGTGAAGGCTGCGAGAACCCACAGAGCACAGCACTAGGCAGAGAAACTTGTCAGATGTCTCTGGGAGGGGTTTGGACTGCAGCTTCCTATCTGAATCTTCAGGGCTTACATTTGGACTACAGATGTCTTCAATTTCTGTTGCATTTTTTTCTCATTAAAGTGACTAACAATTGTGGTCATTCTGTATCTCCAGCTGCCTCTCATTATAAGATCTATCTCATAACAGTTCCAACTCTTGGGAAAATTGTTCACATTGCAGTTCTACCTTCCTCTATTTACCTTATGGAGCCACATTTATTTTACTTCACATATGTGCAGACCAATTTCTTATAGTATCGATGGCATTTAACCATAATTGCTTATATACATGGGCTTTTGATATACACTCCTTAAATTGTGGTGAATCATTTCCTTGAAAAAATAAATGCACTTTTTTTGGTTTTGATTTTTTTAACTTATAAGAGAGACCCATGGTAAGGCATCTATATGAATTAAGTATCTTTTGAGGTGTTTGTTAATGGCATCAAAATAAAATCCAGCAGAGAATTAAAAGCACGAATTATATAGGATTATGCTTAATTAGTACAATTTCATCTTCAGAGTTCCTTATTATAATGGTCTCACTGGTGTCTTTGTTTAGATTGATTTTTCAACCGGAACGTTCATCTTTCTTCATATTTCTTTCTATTGGTATTCTTGAATTTAGTCATGAAAGTGTAAAAATGAGGAACTGCATTATTGACAAGCACCAAGGAAGGTTTCCGGCAAGCTTTTCCAGAATTCATGTCATATCTTTAACAACCAAGGTTCGGGACACTATAACCAAGAAATAATATTCCTAGTAATAGGAAAACAACTTTTCTTTCTCTCTTTTCCCCTTAAACAGCAACATTTCCCGGTATCTGCTCTGGCTCACTGCTCTCCTCTGACATCCTTCTTGAGTGATCCCATTTCCACCCAAAGCTTTAACAACTCCTTGATGTGATGGCTCATATAAATCTCTTGCTGCCTCACTCTCTCACTCTTGCATCAGACTTTGTTGATTCTATTTCTTACAAATCTTCGAGTTCATCTCTTTCTCCGTCCTCAGTAATATTGACTTCTCATTCCCTGTTTCATTTTCTCCAATTTTGTTCTAACTAACCTCTCTGTTGTCAGTCTCACTCAGGTTAAAAATTTTCCCTGAATAATGCTGCCAAGGTGATCTCTCCAATATACAAATCACAATATGTATCTTCTTTGCTTAAAACTTCAGTATTTTGCAATAAAGATTCTATTGATATTTTGGGTGGTTTAGATTTTGTTCAAAGGGATTGGTCTGCATGCAAGATATTCAACATCATTAGCCCAACCACAAAATGCCTAGAATAGTTCTCAATTGTTAAAACCATGAACACATTTCCAAGGCCCCTCTGGAGAGAATGATTACACACCCAGCTGAGAACCAAAAATAGTTACCAAAGAAAAAAAAAGACTTCTTCAGAATAATTTTTAATCTCTTTAGCTTGACATACTTTCATGGTTCCTCTTTCTGCTTTATTTCCAAACAATCCCCATGTCAGCCTACATGGGATTCCCTGAATAAGCCACATCTCCTCTTAAGAACTGCATGCCCTCGTTTATGTTCTTTACATCTGGTGTACCTCACTGCTCAAGACACTGTCTTTATCCTTCAAAACTCATTGAGGGAAAATGTTTTCCAGATAGTCTTCCTTGCTCCATCTCTTCTTCAAATCTCAGCCTACTTTAGATGGCTTAGTTCTGTGGTTCCACTGTCCATACTTTATTTAGGTCACCTATCACCACGTATTTACTCCATTCGGTTGATATATTGGTCTATTTTACCCACAAAATTATAAAATGGTAACACCAAAGCATAGAATGTCTTCCTATAGCATCAACTGGATACTACATTCCAAACAAAAAATAGGTACCAACGTTCTTACATTAACTACACAAGCAAAACGTGCACTCACAGCAGATTCTTAGGCAGTAGTGTGAATTAATTGGGCTTCCCTGGTGGTTCAGTGGTAAGAATTTGCCTGCAATGCAAGAGACACACAGGTTCAGTCTCTGGGTCAGGAAGATTCCCTGGAGAAGGAAATGGCAACCCACTCCAGTATTCTTGCCTGGGAAATCCAGTGGACACAGGAGCCTGGCCAGCTACGGTCCAGGGGGTCATAAAGAGGGGAACACAACTGAGTGACTGAGCACATATGTAAATTAATTGGCCACCATTGTGAAATTGATTGTGTTATGTGAATTTTAAGTTCTGTTCTATTTTATATTTGTGTCTGCAACTTTTACAAATGATATTTTAATCCGTTCATCATCCATTAAAATTCATGGTCCTGGAAGATATCCCATTGTGTCCTGTTCTTTCTCCTACCCCCAGATCACTTCTGGTGGCAATATGTACTCACGTGTACAGGAACTCTAAGTAAACCACTTTGATAAAATGACTTTAACTATACTTTCCATGTCCAGTGAGAAAAACAGACAGAAGTGTATGTGTTTTCCTGCATCTTCTTTTACACCTAGCAAAATCAGATATTTTAGTACTTGTTAAATTCTGATAGAATTTAATATCTTACTGTTTTGATTGCATTTTTTATTTCTAATGACATTACATATTTTCCACATGTTTATTGGCCTTTCTATTATGGCTTTCTGAATTAGCTATATATAATTTTGTTTTTTGTACTGATTTTTAAAGGGTGTTTTTGCAAGTAAAGTATATGAAGTCTTTTCTGTCATAGTTATTACAAAAAATTTCCCCATTTGAACAAGCTCTTAAGCACACTTATTGAGAGTTTTATAGTAAGATTTAAAATGTAGATTTTAAATTTTGGAATCTTATTGTTCAATATTTTAAAATTTCCAAGATTATCAAACTACTGAAAATATCTTATGCAAATACTACATTTAGAGATTTTTCTAAAAATGGAAATATTCAGTCCACTGGGGATATGTCTTGGTTTAAGGACTAAGGGAGGAAACCATTCTTTAAAATGTAAAATGTCTATCAAGTAACTGTAACACCATTTATTGAATTAATAGTGAAGGACAGAGGAGCCTGGTATGGTTCAATCCATGGGGTCACATAGAATTAGACACAACTTAGTGACTGAACAATAACAATATAAGTATATATTAAATTGTTCTATAGATTCATGTCTAAATACTTTTCTTTCATCATGATCGGTAACTTTTTATTTTTTATTTTTTTTTCATATCTAATAGGAACAATGAGTTGTTTTAGTCACCATTTCTGTTTGGGGTGGATTCCTTATTACTCTTCCTTATCACTTCCTTTCCTTATTCCTTATCACTATTTATTTTTAAAAAAAATAAATATTTTTATTCCAATGAGCTTCAAAATGGTTTTGTCATGTTTCATGCTTTTAGGATCTTACAGGGATTTTGAGTAAGATTGTACTTAATTTTTGCTTTGATTTAGGAAAAACTGCATTTTTCAAATACCAAGTTTCTCTATGTGAGAAAAAGGAGCAATTATTCCCATTTTACCTTATTTTAAATATCTTATTGCTTTTGTGGATAGAATCATTTCTTCTGATATGTTTTCTATTCAGTAATACAAATAGAAACAGTAATCATAATACCATAGTAATACATAAATCAAGCGTTAATATTCTCTAAATATACATTTCCAGTTATACAGTATTTATTTTCTCATCATTCATCCAATGAATGTATTTTGAACAAACACAAATACTAAGTAACACGTTGGATCCTTGTAAACAGCCCCCTGCCCTTTAATTAATAGAGAAGACTGACATTAATCAAATAGTCATATAATTATAGAAAGCATCATGATTTGTGCTATAAGGAAAAGAATACAAGGTGCCAAGAAAATTCTTAATGGGAGATGTTATCTAATCTGGGAGGTAATAAAGGGTGAGGAGTCCAGGAGTTCATGAGGATGCAACACTGAACAGAGCCCTGAAAGATGAGTACTGGTAAACCAGGCAAAAGAAATGCAAATGGCCTTTAACAGGGTGGGGAGCGTGGTTTAGGAAAGGGACAGAAAGACATTGTGTGTCGAGCAGAGAATAACAAAATGAAGCTTGAGAAAAAGGTAAGAAGTCAGATCATGTCAGAGCCCTCATAGACTGTTAGTAATTTTGTCTTAATCCTATAAGATACCACTGAAGCTTTTAAAGGGTGTGTGTGTGTCTGTGTCTGTCTGTGTCTGTGTTGTGTTGGTTGGTGGGTGAGGGTGAGGTGATGTATTCAGGTTTATACTGCAGCTTGATCACTCTGGCTTTCCTGGGAAGAATGGATCAGAGGAAGGCAAGAATGCCTGAAAATCTTTCAGGAAGCTATTGAAGGAACCCAGTTGAGAAGTAATGATACTGTGGACTAGGACAGTGACAGTGGAGATGGAGCAAAGGGTATGGGTAATAAGGAGCATTTAGGAAGCAAAATTCAAAATATTAGCAATAAGGATTCTGGCATAGTAAGGGAGCGAGGGATGACAGGAATGACCACCGGGTTTCTGGCCTGTCTAAGGCAATGAATGATGAGGCTCTTGCCAGAGATAGCAAACATAGAACATAAATCAGCTTTGAGATATAACTATCGTAATTTTTAAACACAATGAGCTACATAAACTCATCATAAGCTTCTCAGGTAGCACAGTGGTAGAGTCCCTCTGTCAATGCAGGAGATGAGGGTTCAATCCCTGGGTCAGGAAGATCCCCTGGAGTAGGAAATGGCAACCCGCTCCAGTATTCTTGCCTGGAAAATTCCATGGACAGAGAAGCTTGGAGGGCTGTAGTCCATAGGGTCACAGAATTGGACACGACTGAGTGACTGAGCACTCATGCAGGCACTTGCTACAAGTACTTCTGAAATCCAAATGAAGATGGTAAGTTAAACATTTACACAGGCATTTCTTGAACTCTCAGGAAAGATTTAGGTTGTATATATACATTAGAGCTACTAGCATTAGATAGATATGATATGAATAGGGGCCAGTGATGAGAGTATTGCCTGTAAGAGTAAAGAGAAAAGGGCAGATCCCTGGGGAATGCTGACACTGAAACATGGAGTAAAATGATGCATTGATAAAAGAGACTGGGAAGAAAAGCTGCTCTTGGGTAAGCCAGCTGGTCTGATTTAAAATATATATATATATATATATATATATATACTGGCATGTCCCACATTCCACAGGTTTTAGCTGTCTTTGCAGAATTATTGCATTAGTTTGCCACTGTTGGATCTCAACCCCTAAATCAGTTTTTAACAGATTATTCTTAGTCTCTCCTAAGACGAATGGATGGTATCCGACTTGTTGGACATGAATTTGAGCAAGCTCCGGGAGTTGGTGATGGACAGGGAAGCCTGGCGTGCTACTGTCCATGGGGTCGCAAAGAGTCGGACACGACTGACTGAAATGAACTGAACTTAGTCTCTCCTGAAATTTTCATAATTTCAAAGAAAAGAATTATCTTGATATGTTCTTTTTTCATGGTGGGATAGAAACTCTAAATGAGGTGCTTCCAATCATCGATTTTGTTTCTTCCCAGATTTTTTTTTTTTTTTTTGCCCTTGCTTTCTGCTGTATGACAACTTTCACTTGAAAAAAAGATGTTCTGTATAATTCATTTCAGTCTGTTTAAAATTTAGAATAAGTTACATTGAGTGAGTGAGTGAAAGTTGCTCAGTTGTGTCTCTGTGCGACCCCATGGACTATACAGTCCATGGAATTCCCCAGGCCCAAATACTAGAGTGGGTAGTCTTTCCCATCTCCAGGGGATCTTCCCAACCCAGGGATGTACCCAGGTCTCCAGCATTGCAGGTAGATTCTTAACCAGCTGAACCACAAGGAAGCCCAAGGATACTAGAGTGGGTAGCGTATCCCTTCTTCAGTGGATCTTCCTGAACCAGGAATTGAGCTGGAATCTCCTGCATTGCAGGCAGATTCTTTACCAACTGAGCTACCAGGGAAGTCCAAGTTACATTGAAACTGACTATAATTTGCCAAATTTTGTGTTATATGACTTTGGGACTTTTTTGGCCTTGTTTGTGTTTTCTTTGCTGTTTTTCTCCTTTTTCTTCATTTCAGTTAATTGGCAAATTTTCATTTTTTAATAAAGTAATAATAAATTAATGTCACATCTTCCCCAGAGGCAGATTATTTTACTTTTGGTGATGTAGACTTGGAGGTGACTGTTAGACATGAAGAAAAGCAGTACACTTATCTAATGGGACCTATATATCTGGAACTCAGGCAAGGAATTTGAAGGCTCCCAGAATGGTCTGGGACAGCTTTTATTTATAACATTCCTGAGCTCCAAATAAGAAGTGATATGTCTATAGCTGGCAATTATTTAGTGCTTTGACTTAAGAGAATCATTACATGTTTCTGGTTTTTCTAGCTGAACTTGTACAAACTTGAATAGGTTCAACTTGGAGGAAATTTTAATACAAACAAAACTCACAAATATTTAGGTATATACATGTTCAAATATTCATATTCAAGATGTGGAGCTCAAATAATAACCAATTTGGAGAGAAACAATACTGTGAAATAAATGTTGAAGAAAAAATTCTGAAAACATTTAGGCTAAATTCATATGTGACACACTGAGACATATATTATCACAATTTATTCAACTATGAAAAATCAGCTGCTTTTCTCTTGTTATCAATAGGAACCACCCTGAGATTTTTAAGGGCATCGATGGTGAAATTAGTGTCACGCTGCCTTTGTGAGTGATGTTGCAGAATGATTTTCATTATAAGCCAGTATCTACGTGATGAAAGGCATTTGTTGTTTTATCTTTTAAACAAACAGCAAACAAAGAATACCACAGCACCTAACTTTTCACGACTGAAAATGAAATGGATCTAATATGTTCAAAGGAATTCCACAAAACGAAAACCATTGACATGACAAAAGCGTGCATTTAATTCAATGCTTTGCAGAGATACATGACTAAAGTTGTGTGCATGGCTTGTCCTTTGGGATGGTCCCAGTTGTTTATTTTTAAAGAAAAAAATAAAAAATGGAGCCAACAGAGAATTAAAGGGAAAAAAATCCTTGAGACATCAGGGGACCTACATGTTCTAGTCTAAGAAACATGCAAGTATTACACAACAGTCTGATACAGTATGACAGATGAGCAGTGAACAGGCAGTGGAGCAATGCCCCTTCTTTCAGAAACGGGAAATCTAACAGTTACGTTTTCACAAATGGTATTGATGAAACCATCTTTATTTTTAAAGAAATTTATAGAAGGAATTTTAGCACCATCATTAAAGGATAATAATAACAATACATTTTAGCCCTGCCTATCTCCAGTCTTGGAATAATCACAGACGCATAGCACCTTTTAGTACCTAAAATATAAACAAGTAGAGTAAGTCCATCCCAGCTTCTAGAGATGAGGTAGCTCATGCTAAAAAATGTTGGGTCATTTTTCCTAAGAGAGTTCAAAAACCAAATGTTCTAATTCCAACCATCACGTTTGATTAGAGTCAGCTCCACAACTCTGAGTTTCTAAATCTTTTTCTTCATTATAGGCTTTAGGAAGATGAGATTGTATATGTGGAAGACTCTCAACTAAGGGTCCCGAATATTTGTTTCTAAAGTTGTATGGGAATTATTTTGCATTATTAAACAAGAAAGTGCAAATATATTCAATGGTATACTCATTTAATTTCTATCTATATTGATAGATTGAGTCAATATAGGGAAAGGTAGCTTTAAATTTGAATGCAAACGAAGTCTAGATTTACCACATTTTACAAAAATTTAAGATCTTTTTTTTTTGGTCAGAAATCCTATTGAATATATACTACTTTAACATTCCATTTAAGACAATGAGAAATTGATATTTTTTCATGGTTCTCTTTAAAGAGTCTGTGTGTTAGTTATACAATATCAAGACAAGCATTCAGTTTCAATCACAAGGATAAACATTTTGATTTCATTTTTAATTGATCATCTGCAAATGAGAGGTCACAAAATTGTATTTTTCCAATTGCAGCCATGTGAAATAAACATTTTGTGATTTTATATACCCCACTCTTTAAGCTATCTGCCAGGAAGAAAAGTTTTCTCATAAATACTTAGCAACTTTGTCATTACATTGAAATGAAGAAAACGGAGATTTATTTATTCAATCAGTTTACTTTTTTAAAAAGGTGGTCATTGTCATTGGTCATCTTAAACCTAAACTGTTGTATTGAAAAATACTTTAAATCAATTAAAACTTGAGGATTGTAAGTAAAATAAATATTCTGAAGGATAAGGAGGCCAGGCACTTAAGACCATATATACAGTGCTGATGCAGAATCAGCCATTACTTCAAGAGTCTCAGGATCAGCTTCAAACAGTCAAAGTCTCGTGAATGGTGGTGGTCACTGATGGTAGGGGTGGTGCTCATTGTCGATGTATCTCGGCTTGCTTTACACAAAACAAACTGGCCCAATTTCAACGCCAAATTCTTGGTCTGTACTGCCAACATCCACAGGGGCAAGATCTATGATGGGCAAGCGTGCCACATTCTGCGTTCTATATTCAAAGATGGTCTTGCCCACGTTTCCATTTCGTTTCTGGAATTAAATGGTG
This sequence comes from Bos mutus, assembly GCF_027580195.1. Taxonomy (NCBI): domain Eukaryota; kingdom Metazoa; phylum Chordata; class Mammalia; order Artiodactyla; family Bovidae; genus Bos; species Bos mutus. The sequence continues at coordinate 128,772,022 of NC_091618.1, forward strand.
CAGTGGGTTAATAGCATACCCAAATTAGTACAAAAATGTTAGACAGCAACTTCTAAACCAATTTTTATAATGTAAAAGCAATGATTTTTAGAGCACTATTTGGCAGTAAGAGCACTGCCAACATCAAATGAGATACTGTCATAGCTGGCAGGCATTTCTCTCATTCTTTAAATTGGGAAAAAGCCCTTTATTCTTTTGCAGCTTCCCAAATGGTCACTAACAACACTAAATTTCATAATTTGTTTCATAAATTATGAAAGCATTTTTGGTTTTCATGATTGAAACCAAAATATGTCATTAAATATTTTCTTTTTTATATATATAGATATGCAAGAGGAAAGACATACCAATCAGTATGACCTAAGGTATCAGAAAGACCTAAGGTATCTCAGATGGATTATATATTTTAGAATCCAGGAATTTTAAGCATAGAATTGAGATTAAGTAAACTAAGTAATTTGCAGAACTAAAGTGAGTTTGCAAAAGAGCTGCAAGGATGCAGTCCTTTATGTTTTTCTTAAAGCCTCTAGCGTGTTTCACATACCAACACACATTCAGGTTTATCCTAAGGAACAACTAATTGCTGTCGTGTTTATACACAGGGTAAATTTTCCCCCACCTCTAGTGCCATGGCAGTATTTTTAACAAAGTAATTTTTTTTTTTCTTCAACCAGATCAATATGGATCAAAAGTACTTACAGAGCAAGAATCATGAAGAACTATGTATCTGAATCTAACGTTTCCCTCTGCTTTGATTTCTAAGTCATTTGACCCTTTGAGAACCACAGCTTTCTTCAAGTTCTTAGCTTGATCATCCATGTATCCTACACTGTTTTTACAGATGTAGGTGATGTTCTGGGAGGCTTCTTTCGATAAAAGGCGCAAGAAGGTCATCTGAGTAATGGCTGCATTAGGTGACTGGTGGTCTCCATAAACAAACTAGAAAAACAAAAAGAGTCTTTGTAATACATGTCTACCCCTCCTGAGTTCTTGTGATTGGACTAATTGACACAAGACAGATTAGCCAGAGAAAAAGAAACAACTTTAACTTGGGACACAGAGGTCAGAGGTCTCACAGAAATGGGACCCAAGTAGGAGCCAAAGAAACAATAAATTTAAGAGGAATTGACAGAACAAAGAAACCTAGGTTTGGGTGCATAATTGGTAAGGAATTTAGTTTGGGCTTCCGTAGTAAATTACTAAGGAAGTAAGGATGTTTGTTTATACAGGCGTCTTGGTTCTAAATTCCCTATCTGTGGAGATAAGGTCATCTTTCTGCCCTCAGTACAGGGAGAGTTCACATGGGAGATTTATTTCCTACTTTCAGGGAGACAGAGAGCAGGATCAAAGCATTCCTCTTGCAGCAACCATTACTTACATGACTTTAACTGAAAATGATCAATGTGTCACTGAAGCAAATTTTAGAGCAGCCTGCCCTGAGCCCCAATATATGTAACACTGATGGGTTTTATAGTGCTGCGTGTGAGTATGTGTGCTGATTTCAGACAAATTAATTTTGAAGGGTATTGCGTCTATTCTTTCACATAACAAGATAAGATATATATATATATATATATATATATATATATATATATATATATATATCTTAAGGCTTCCTGGTGGCTCAGATGGTAAAGCGTCTGTCTACAATGCGGAAATATCTTAAAATTTCTATGAATATTCACAAGTAAGAAACTTCATTCTTACTATCCCAACAAATGGTGGTGAAACCAAATATAATTATAACTCACCAGAGAAAGTTTAAGTATTTTAAAATTTGCTTCTCTATTTCTTTAAAAAAATATTGAATATTACTTTTTAGAAGTTATATACTTAAGCATAGGTTTGGATATTCAATCATGTATCAAAAATAGCTGATTGCTTTTATTGTCAGTTATGATAAAAATTTGGACTTAACTATTGGTAAAATTTTTTTTAACCCAACTGTTACATACTTATAGGAAATATGAATTACAAGTTTTCCATTAGCTAACAAAAACAAATAATCAAAAATAATTTTCTACAGGATATTTCCTACTTATCTTTTTATATAATATGTTAACTAAATTATATTCCTATTAGGTAGGTAAATTTAAAATTTTTTCCTGTTCTTTAAATAATGGTAGATCCTGCATATACCCAAAATGTCCTCATACCATGTTTATTATGAACATGAGTTCTGAGGAAATGTTCAGAGCAGAGTTAAGAAGAAAACTGCAAAGTTAAGCCGCCACAAAGAGATGTGGAATAGAATACTCATATTGCAATAGGAAGTGGCAAGACTAGTTAAGAATCTAAATACTGGACCATGAAAGAAACAGAGGGGATAAGACTCAAGCAAAAATATTAGGTAATATTATAATTATAAAAGTGTTAAGTTTAAATAACTATGAAGTTTACAAAGGGATTCAATTATCAAAAGTATCATAATAAGGATCTAATATTTATCCATAACTTACTAAATACCAGATACTATATACTTTATATACACACGCTTTATGTACACACAGAAGCTATGAAATAAATATTATCACTCTTACTTTAAAATGGCAGAACTGAAAACAAAAAAAGGTTAAGAGACTTTCTAGGTCCCAGAGATAGTAACAGATCCATGTATGAGTAACCTAGGTTTCCTGATGCTAAATATAATCCCTGTCTTCCAGCTATGGCAAAATCCCTTCAACTCTACTCCACAAGCAGTGTCACAGGCATTAAAGGAGCTAATATGAAAAATAATTACTTTTTTACATTCCATCAATTGAAAAATTATCATTCAAAACTATATTAATTTAATTCATAGCAATGTTTATGCAATGATATTGCAAATACAACTAATGAGAACCTATCACTTCCAATTATTAATAAACACAATAAAATAAACATGGTCAAAAAAATAATTACAAAAGTCCTAAGTCAATACTAAAATACAATAAATAAAGGCAAGTAATGAATACAACTTTAAGCAAGCATATTAAATTACCTGAGATCCTCGATTCATATCAAGACCATACCAAACAGGCTTATTATCAGGAGATTTGCTGGCCCACCAGGTTTTACGTGGTACACTGGATGGATTTGCTGAAATACATGTTTCTCCTGTTTCCATGTTGCAGTAAACTTTGATTGCATCTTCAGCAGATCCCTGGTTAGGGTCAATCCAGTACTCTCCTGTTTTCCAAAATAAAAAATATTTGCTAAATAAAAAGAATCTCAAACATGATTATGAGTCTCTAAAATAATTGACAGAGGACTAACTCACTGATTAAGGACTAACTCACTCTTTTAAAGTGAATCCCCAAAGTCTACAAGCAACAAATGCTGGAGAGGGTGTGGAGAAAAGGGAACCCTCTTACACTGTTGGTGGGAATGCAAACTAGTACAGCCACTATGGAGAACAGTGTGGAGATTCCTTAAAAAACTGGAAATAGAACTGCCTTATGATCCAGCAATCCCACTGCTGGGCATACACACTGAGGAAACCAGAAGGGAAAGAGACATGTGTACCCCAATGTTCATCTCAGCACTGTTTATAATAGCCAGGACATGGAAGCAACCTAGATGTCCATCAGCAGATGAGTGGATAAGAAAGCTGTGGTACATATACACAATGGAGTATTACTCAGCCATTAAAAAGAATACATTTGAATCACTTCTAATGAGGTGGATGAAACTGGAGCCTATTATACAGAGTGAAGTAAGCCAGAAAGAAAAACACCAATACAGTATACTAACACATATATATGGAATTTAGAAAGATGGTAACAATAACCCTGTGTACGAGACAGCAAAAGAGACACTGATGTATAGATCAGTCTTATGGACTCTGTGGGAGAGGGAGAGGGTTGGGAGATTTGGGAGAATGGCATTGAAACATGTATAATATCATGTATGAAACGAGTCGCCAGTCCAGGTTCGATGCACGATGCTGGATGCTTGGGGCTGGTGCACTGGGACGACCCAGAGGGAGGGTATGGGGAGGGAGGAGGGTTCAGGATGGGGAACACAGGTATACCTGTGGCAGATTCATTTTTATATTTGGCAAAACTAATACAATATTGTAAAGTTTAAAAATAAAATTAAATTAAAAAAAAAAAAAAAAAAAAAAAAAAAAAAATAAATAAATAAAGTGAATCCCAGTTAAGGAAATACCTGCAGCTAAGAAAAAAGTAACCGTTATGCATTCAGGTCCTTTCTCCTTTCTATTCTAAGGTGACTGGCCAAATGTACCTAAGGCTCAAAACACAAAAAAGTGAAGGAAATATCATCACACCCATTTTGTAGATTAGAAATTAAACCAAAAAGATAATCCATGGTGAGCAAGTAGCTTTGCCAAAATGGATGGATTCTCATTAAATTTACAGTCAATATTTTAGAACAAATAATAATTGAATATTAAAAACATAATGTCTTTTCAAAACTATTAAGTGAGTCAAACTCTAATCAGAATGCTATGAATTATCTCACTGGCCCTATTTATTTATTTAGGCCACATCATGTGGCTGCGGAATCTTTAAGTTCCCCCAGCAGGAATTGAATACATGTACCCTGCAACAGAAGCATGGATCTTAACCAATGGACTGCCAGGGAAGTCCCTCAATGGCCCTAAAATTGATCTCTGTTCAATATTATGTAGCATCCTATTTTAAATGGGAAAATAATTTGAAAAATAATAGATACATGTATACGTATAACGAATCACTTTGTTGTCACTGGAAACTAACACAACATTCTTAATCATCTATGCTCCAATATAAAATAGTGCAAAAAATTGATCTTATCATGTAGAAGAGATCCTTGAAGTAGGCTACACCAAGTTAGTGCTTGGTGCTAGAGATACAGCTTAATAAATATGCAAACAAATACATTTTTGTGCATATATCTTTATGTATATATCTGTATGTATATGTATATTCTGTATATATATGTAAAATATATGTATATAGGTTATATTATATGTATATTTATATAAACATATGTAAATATATATAGTTTATATAATAGCATATGTAATATATGTATAATAAATATGAATATATGTATAAAATCCATGTCTGTATGTATATATAAAATATGCATTAAAAACTGGATTTTAAATGAATGAAGGGACATTGGTGGCGGGATGTAAAGTATAGACTTGGTAATCAAATGGCCTGTTCTGCAAAGATAACAATTTTAGCTATCCCTGTCAGCATCATTTCAAAGTTATTTGAAACACTTAAGCATTTCATAGCTCATTCCCATGGCCCTCTTATGGATCTTTCTTTTCCAGGTCTTATTAAATTAATCAAAATGATGGAATTTTGCAAACTTTAGGCATAGTGTTTACCACTAGGGGAAAAGACTTTAATTTCAAAATATTTTATAAAATAACCATAACAAAATTCTGCAGCAGATATTATTGAAGTATGATTTGTAGAACATTAAACTACATGAAAAGAATTCCATATTCAAATAAATCTGGGAAATAAGGCATACTCTATTCTACTATCTCTGGAGTATAACTGCTTTACAATGTTGTGTTAGTTTCTGCTGTACAACAAGGTGAATCATCCATATGCATAAGTAAATTCCCTTTTTCTTGGACCTCCCTCCCACCTCCCCTCATGCCACCCACCTAGGTCATCACAGAGCACTAAGCTGAGCTCCCTGTGCTTTATAGTAAGTTCCCACTAGCTATCTATTTTATGCACAGTAGTGTATTTGCTGTGTCTTTAGTCACTAAATTGTGTCCGACTCTTTTGTGACTCCATGGACTGTAGCCATGGACTGTAGCTGACCACTGAAGCATTGATGCTTTTGAACTGTGGTGTTGGAGAAGACTCTTGAGAGTCCTTGGAATGCAAGGAGATCCAACCAGTCCATCCTAAAGGAGATCAGTCCTGAATAGTCATTGGAAGGACTGATGCTGAAGCTGAAACTCCAATACTTTGGCCACTTGATGCAAAGAACTGACTCACTGGAGAAGACCCTGATGCTGGGAAAGATTGAGGGCAGGAGGGGAAGGGAACAACAGGGGATGAGATGGTTGGATGGCATCACCGACTCAATGGACATGAGTTTGAGTAAACTCCGGGAGTTGGTGATGGACAGGAAGGCTGGTGTGCTGCAGTCCGTGGGGTGGCAAAGAGTCGGACACAACTGAGTGACAACTGAACTGAATTGGGCTGTTGCCTGTCAGGCTCCTCTGTCCATGGAATTTCCCAGGCAAGAATGCTGGAGTAGGTTGCTATTTCCTTCTCCAGGGGATCTCCCCAACCCAGGATCGGACTTGTGTCTCCTGCATTGCAGACAAATTCTTTACCATTGAGCCAACAGGGCAGCCTGGGAGTGTATGTAGTCTCCTAATTCATCCCACCCTCCTCTTCCCCAACTGTGTGCACACATCCATTCTCTATGTCTGCATCTCTATTCCTGCCCTGGAACTAAGTTCATCTGTACTATTTTTCTAAATTCCACAGTATGAAAGTTTCTTTAAAAACTAAAAATAGAACTTTATTCTACTCTTGAGGATCCAACTATATGTTAGCATATTAAATCACTGAGAATTATTGAGGAAACTAAACATATTTAACCTTGCTCAAGCAAGTATTTTTGACATTTACAGCACTACAAAATTATCCATATTTTAAGGTTTCTGGATGGAAATGAAAATACCACCATGAAATTGGGTCATTAATAGGATATGTCCTCTATTACAGTACTTATCTCGCCCCATATTTTTTCATATCAGTGACAGTTCCCATCAGCAAACCTCAGACTCTGAGTGGCCACCGTTTTATCTCTTGTGTCTATCACTAAATAGAGAGTAAATAAAATATTTTGGTATGCACTGAGAATTACACATCAAAAACAATGAGCTTTGCTCAAATGGCCAACTGTCTACTCACCGCTCTTCTTTGCAGAATGGCAAAGCTTTAAATCATCACAAGTCCGGGCAGGGTGCTTTCTAGAGCCATCAGGGCTGCGCATGGTTTCAATCTGACTACTGAGTGACTTCAGGGTCGCATGTACCCCTGGGTCCGTTTTGTTTTTGTCATCAGGAGCCGCCTGATCTTCAGTAAACTCCGGAAGTGGGTCTGGCATGCTGTCATCATAGTGCCCCATGATGTCCCCAAGAGCAGCTGTAAGGTGGCCAGGCGGTCCCGGAGGGCCAGGGGGACCAGGCTCACCAGGAGGACCCTAATTTTTAAAAAATCGGAAATATATTTAAAACAGTTTTTAGTTTTTGCTTTTCCATTGGACACAAAGGCACTGATGGGACTTGCAAAGGGGGACAGTGCAAAACCTCAATTTGATGGCACTGAGAGATCTGTGGCTTGAGTCCTTTTTTAACTAGATGGTTCTGCTCTGCTAACTTATAACATTCCAAGAATGAGAAATGATGCATAACTGTTTCTCAGACAAGATATCTGCAAGTTGGCATCTGAGGTTGGCATCTTTATTTAAAGATTAAAACACAAAACATTTGCTTTGATGTTTACGCCTGAAGATACAATACATTTTAATGTTAGGTATGTATAGATTTGTACACTCATTTTCAAACTATTTTGGCAAGGCACAACTAAAACGTTTTAAAAGGATGTGTGAACAAAGGCTGAACAAGGAGATGCAGAGGAGTTTGTGGGTGCTACTTCCATAAGACTGTCCGTCAGTACCAAGGGAATACTTGAATAAACACCCACAAGAGAATTCCCCCATATCTAAATAAGGGGAAACCACAGGAAATCTATTTATGTGCATTAATTAGTGGGTAGATCAAAATTATCTCTACTAAACAAAACTGGAGGAAGTTATCCTTGCCTAAAGAGCTCTTTCAATAATTATTATTATTTTGCCAAATAAGAACTACTGGAGCAAAAGGGAGATGAGCACACAAAATATCAGAGACTAGAAAAACAGATCCTCTCTATTAATTTCCTTCTGCATTTTCCCAAGGAAGAACTCAGCAACTTGAGAGAATTCTCCACAACCTGAAAAGGTGTGTGGTCCACATCTCTCTTGGGGAGCACAGACCTGGCAGGCAGAAGGCTGGAGTTCTGTTACTGGCTCTGCCACTCATTAAATGGGCCTGGACAAGTTGTATCAAGTTCTAGTGCAAACATTTCCTCACTATCAAGCAACCATTAAATCCATTTTTTTTTTAAGGTCATCTCATGATTCCATACATTCCTTTATGCTAAACTCAGGGGAAGAGATTTTTTTTTTTTTTGCTATCAAGGACCACTAAAATGCAAAATAAAGTCAATCAAGAGCCACATAAGTAAGAAGTATTCCAATTCTGCAGCTGTTTTCCATGTAAAATTAGAGAAATAAACAGAAAATATTTCTCTTGAACATAGGAAATGTAAGGCTATCCTTTCTATGTAATACTAAATATTTGGTTGAATGGTATTATCATTAGGACAGAGACAGAATAGGAAATGGAAAATAAAGCAAAAGAGGAAGAGACACCAGGGAGGGATGTATAACCTCACATCACACATGCACGCACACACGCATGCATGGCATTTAGAGCAGACTGTTTCCCAAAGTTCGGTTTCTGAGAAGCCTAACTGAAGTCTAACTAAAGCAATTTAAAGCTTTACAAGTCAATACTACTGAAATATTCTATTGAAAGTTTCAATTTGAATCCTTTCATTTTCAGTAAATAACACGTTAATTTCACAGGCTTCACTTTTCAACATTTTCATGGACAAATACATTCATCAAATCTCCCATTTATTCTATTGCCACTTAGAGCAAAGCCACATTTTTATAACTCTAACGATAATACAGGCATAACTTACTATTTGCTTTCATTGATATCACTCCATTGCTCTCATTGAAGTCAAGGCTTAGGTAGCTTAGACTCTAATTTTATGTATTCTGAATAATCTGTGTTAAAATGTTTGAATTAGCTATTATACAGACAAGCTATATGTGATTTCCAGGCTCGTTTTCAGAGTTCCTAAAGTCTTTTGTCCTTCGTGCTGCACAGATCTTCCTTAGACAGAATCCAAGATATGGGAATCAATAGCACATACAAATCTCTGTGATTTTACCTCAGGGCCTGCTTCTCCAACGCTGCCCCGCACACCAGGAGGCCCAATGGGCCCAAGTGGCCCAGGGCTTCCTTCTTTGCCTGAAGGACCAACTGGACCCGGGGGTCCCTGCAAGAAACCAAGACTGTATTTTAGATCCTAGGAGGCAAACCTCTACAAGGTCTTTTTCTGATCAAAGAACTATTTCTTTTTGGAGCTGTCACATTGATTTCTCATATTTGTTTTCCTAATGACTAATAAATGGACTTTCTAATATTTACTGCTTCATCACACATGAATTCTCCACCATCCATGCATGGGAAAAGACCAGTGTCAGTTAAAACATTAATGGGCTAGTCATCTACTTTTAATGGACTAGTCATCTACTTCTTAGGGCTTCCCTTGTGGCTCAGCTGATAAAGAATCTGCCTGAAATGTGCAGGAGACCTGGGTTCAATCCCTGGATTGGGAATATCCCCTGGAGAAGGGAAAGACTACCCACTCCAGTATTCTGGCCTGGAGAATTCCATGGACTGTATAGTCCATGGGGTCACAAAGAGTTGGACACGACTGAGCAGCTTGCACGTTCACTTTCTTTCATCTACTTTCATTGGCAGGAGCTGTTTCATCACATTTCACATATTGTAAATTAATTAGAAATTCAATTAAGTAGGAGTATGAAAATCACAAAAGTTTCAGTGTTTGACATAAATTAAATTTGTGTCCTGTACTCCAGAATTTTATCACATCTCAGTAATTTTGATACTGTTCTCAATTTTATGAATGACTTGTTTATACTGTATTTAGATATAGCAGAAATTCTTTCTAATGATTTTCCTAAGTAATTATCTTGTGGCATTAATGACCTATTAGACTGCATTAATGCTAAATGTAGAATTTCTACAACCTTCAAATATTTGTTTCATTTTATGATTTGCTTCCTAATTAGCCTTATGCCAACTACTTCTGAGGAACTATTGGAATTGCTTAAATGAAAACAGTATATCCAGCTTCAAAATCTGTCTCCACTTCATGGTAAATCCTACAGTATCATCTCAAAGAGTATAATTAAATGGAAATTTCAAAAAACATAGAGTAAGAAAATGGACAAACAGATGAGTGTATCTACCGTAGGTAAGAGATTTTATTTTATTTATTTTTTTTTTTGGTAAGAGATTTTAAATGGGCCTATGAAGTAATATATTTCAGGCTATGTCTACTTAAATGTAAATGCTGAATGGTTTGTCTCTTATGTTTGCTGCCAGCTTCAGAGAACCTAAGCCAACTCCAGCTTCAATACCGTGAAAATGATACTCAAGCACTAACAAAATGTCCTCAGGTACATTAGTATTTACCCCTGCAACTTATTGTTAAACTTTGTTACTTACTCTTGGGCCAAATGGTCCAGGGATTCCAGCACTGCCTTGTTCACCAGTTGGACCCTAAGTAGAAAAAAAAAAAAGCCAAAATATTTATATCCTATATTTAACCTCTCTAGCTTTTAAAAATGTCCTGTCATTGACTTTAGCAGCATATACTTCATTCATCAATCTCTATGTCTACATGAGTTGACCAACACTAAAGACAACTGTAAGAGTAATAGTGCATATAACCTTTTGGTTTATTTCTTTCCTACAAAATTACAGCAAACATATGAACAATTATATTGGGTACTTAGGTAATGACTTATTCATCAAGATTTTCTTTAAAATGAAAATAAGATGCAAAAGGTCCATCCATTTTATAGACAAATAAATGTTCATGTCAAAATACCTTTTCATTTTCACGTGGAGAGCAAATAATACTTAAAGGAATAACTTACAGGAGGTCCAGGAAGACCCTGAAGACCAGTAAAGCCTCTGTGACCCTTCTGACCTCGATCACCTCTGTCTCCATGATCGCCTTTGTCACCACGAGGTCCTTGCGGTCCCTAGAAATAAGGTCATAGCATGAGCATTGCCTGTGGAAACTACAATTTACAATTTTACTTGTGCAATTGTATTTGCTACAATTTTGAGCATTTTATTTTATATGAACTAATATATTTACTTACCTAAATAGTATTACTAGGAATGTTTATCTATTTTTATCTAGGAATTTTAATCTTTTTTTCTCAAGGAATGAAAGTGATCACTAAAAGCATAGTATATATAATAATGATTCTTAAAGATTCAATTATTTAAATGTTTAACCTATATTTGGACTAAAATGAAGTATTTTAAATTTAATCTACTTCTGCTTTATTGACTATGCCAAAGCCTTTGACTGTGTGGGTCACAATAAACTGTGGAAAATTCTTAAAGAGATGGGAATACCAGACCACCTGACCTGCCTCTTGAGAAATCTGTATGCAGGTCAGGAAGAAACAGTTATAACTGGACACGGAACAACAGACTGGTTCCAAATAGGAAAAGGAGTACGTCAAGGCTGTATATTGTCACCCTGCTTATTTAATTTATATGCAGAGTATATCATGAGAAATGCTGGGCTGGAAGAAGCACAAGCTGGAATCAAAATTGCCGGGAGAAATATCGATAACCTCAGATATGCAGATGACACCACCCTTATGGCAGAAAGTGAAGTGGAACTAAAAAGCCTCTTGATGAAAGTGAAAGAGGAGAGTGAAAAAGTTGGCTTAAAGCTCAACATTCAGAAAACGAAGATCATGGCATCCGGTCCCATCACTTCCTGGGAAATAGATGGGGAAACAGTGGAAACAGTGTCAGACTTTATATTTTTGGGCTCCAAAATCACTGCAGATGGTGACTGCAGCCATGAAATTAAAAGACGTTTACTCCTTGGAAGGAAAGTTATGTCCAACCTAGATAACATATTCAAAAGCAGAGACATTACTTTGTCAACAAAGGTCCGTCTAGTCAAGGCTATGGTTTTTCCTGTGGTCATGTATGGATGTGAGAGTTGGACTGTGAAGAAGGCTGAGCGCCAAACAATTGATGCTTTTGAACTGTGGTGTTGGAGAAGACTCTTGAGAGTCCCTTGGACTGCAAGGACATCCAACCAGTCCCTTCTGAAGGAGATCAGCCTTGGGATTTCTTTGGAAGGAATGATGGCTAAAGCTGAAACTCCAGTACTTTGGCCACCTCATGCGAAGAGTTGATTCATTGGAAAAGACTCTAATGCTGGGAGGGATTGGGGGCAGGAGGAGAAGGGGACGACAGAGGATGAGATGGCTGGATGGCATCACTGACTTGATGCAGTGAGTTTGAGTGAACTCCTGGAGATGGTGATGGACAGGGAGGCCTGGCGTGCTGCGATCCATGGGGTCACAAAGAGTCAGACACGACTGAGCAACTGAGCTGAACTGAACTGAACTGAAGTTTAATCTAGCCTGAGATGTTTTCCAAAGTTTGGAAAGTTTGGATTCTCTTTTACATATTTAGATTATATCATTATGTAATGATCTAGCTAAAAATAAAATATGCTTGAATAGTACTTTTCAAGTTTACAAAGAGCTTTCAAACCCATTTGCCTACTGTTACCCTTGCTATTGTGGGAGAAAATTGTGACTAAAAGTTTTAATTGATTATTGAAATAATTCATAGTAAAATTCAGAAGAATTATACTAACACTATAAAAACAAATGTAAACACCTGGGTGTTATTTTAAATTAATATTTTGTCTAGGACTTGAAGAATTTGGTAATTTTCATTTATGAATCTTAAAAATTATGTTTTTTCTTTGGGAGAATATTTTATGTAAGAAATCATATTTTTTTTTTTAAAGCCAAGAACTTACAAGTAAACCACGTTTCCCAGCTCGACCAGGTGGTCCTATAGGACCTCGAGAACCCTAGAAGAAATTTTCACAAAATTAATATAAGAAAAAGTATGGATATATTATAGAGATTTATAATTCAATAATATATGTCTGTAGTTGAATACTTCTATATGTGTAAGTGTATCTAAGTGTATACTCTTATGGCTAACTAAATAAAACCAGGCTAATTTCCCTGGGTATAAGAATGTGCTCACTATAACCCCAATCACATCTCTATAGTCAATTTTATTAATGGACTTCTCTGAATGAAGATCACCTTAGTTAATTACATAAGACATTACTTGCTTAAATTTAACATGATCCATACTTACTATATTTCCTATAAATCACATTTTTAGATAATGAAAGCCAAAGCATCAAGATTTTTGAAGACCTATTAGAAATTAAATTTTTAAGACTAGAAAAGATAATTCTAAGCACACATGTCTTCGCATGCATGCATATACGCATACTCATAATACAGTATGTTGATTAAAACTGTCAGTGTGAAACTGATTCTCCTTACCGGGTCTCCTCTTTGTCCTGCATCTCCCGGAGCACCAACAGGACCAGGAGTTCCAGGGGCACCCTGAGAGCCTGGCAGACCTGCAGGCCCAGGGTCTCCACGATCACCCTGACAAGGAAACCATGATATTACCTTTTTAATATTTATTATAAAACAGCAAAATTCTGTATGCTTATGTTATTCATGAAAGGAAAAACACACCTTTTAAAACATTCTGTTTATTAATTTATATATTACTTAAATGTTCTACTTATATTTACATATTAATAAACCAAACTGAAAAGGGTAAGATATTTTCCCCCAATATCATCTGTCCCCTCATTCTCATCCTATTATTCCCATAGTCAAGATTGCTGGATATGGAAGTGGTCACCTCCAGAATTCAGCATGTGACTTAGACCCACCGGGGTATCTGTACTTTTAGTATAGCACAAACAAAAATTTTCCAGAGTGTGAAAACAGGGAAAATTCTAAGGAAACCACTTTCCAGGTTTACAACTTCATATGAGTTCTTTCAGAAAATTGATTTGAAGCATCTTTTCCTACTTCCTCTTTAATAATCACCCCTCTCCCATTTTACGAAATAAAAGCATATATCATACCATCTGCAACCTTAATACGGCACAATGCATCAAGGCATAAACCCCACTGGGCATAAAACTAAGGGACTTTTCCAGAATGCACAGTTCACTTGATAATAAAACAAAGAGGTATTTGGAAAGAAAAGCTGCTCTTTATTTTTCCCAGTCTTACTTGGCTCCAAATCTTACTTGTATCTTTAAGAAGTCAGAGGTGAGATTATAGTTACATGAATGTGTATTAATATAATTATTTGACTTGAAGAATGGAGCCAGATCTTTTTTTCTAACAGAAGTTAAGTCTCATTTGGCTGATTAGTTTGTCAACTGGATAAACTTTGGCAATTAGGTTAGAGAATGGACATGTAATAAAATACATTGAATAAGCTGAATTGGCAACTTCAAGACTTTAAAAAATATATATGATGAAAGCATACATACATTTAGAATTTACCAGAACTACTTCCTTTGTAACTGTTAGACAGTTAGAACAGGAAAAAGGAGTCCAAGATAGCAATTAGAGACAGTGGCGACTAGAAGAAACATCCAGAGGACAAACAAAGAAAAGACAAAGCCCATGAAAAAGGGAAACCATTTCAGGTTGGAGTGAAGACCTCCAGCAAGGAAAAATGCCCAAGCTCGCCCCCTTCCCTGATTGGTCTTGGGTACAAGCCCTATTTTGCATGGGACAGAACCAGTCAGGCTGCAGGGTCTCCTTAGGACAGGCAACAAAAGACACTAAAAGGAAACCCTAAAATGAGCAGGACCACTCCTACAGGATTGGTCTGCTCTAAGAGTGGACTGTGTGCCTGCTTAAGCTGTCTTGGTCTGTTGTTTCAATTTTTTGCTACAAGGAGACAAAAAGTGAGGGAAAAGAACTGACCCAACATAACTATCAAAACTTATGATTAAAATAAAATGTGATGGTAACTTAAAATATGCACAGGGGTTCAGAGATTTTCAAAAGTATATTGGGGGTACATCAGCAAAACCTCTGAAGACTACTACACTGGACAATATATACCAACCCTGGGAAAAACTTAGATCCCAAGAGAATTTGCATTTCCTTGGCTTTACAGAAGATGGGGGGGCTGGGGGGGCCTTGCCCCAGGATTCCTCAAAACTCTTTCTTTCCCTCTCTTTGAGTGCCTATGAGATGCTTTGAACATGATATTTAAAACATAAGAGCTCAATGGTATAAATATTAATCACATTTAAAGTATTTAAAAACTGATGTTCAGAAAATTTGTTCAAGATTACATAGCTAATTACTTAAAGAATCAAGATGAGAAGAAAGAATAGTTTTTTTACTCTTTAGTATTACAGAGATTTCAAATGCACACTATTTCAGATTTTTTGATCAGTTGCCCTTACACGTTCTCCAACAGCACCATCCCGTCCTGGAGTACCATCATTACCAGCTGGACCCTATAAAGAATCATATTTGAAAAATGAATTAACTGAGTAATAAAAAAAATTCACATTTCAATTGCCAGAAAAATTACAGCATATTTTCCACCTCTATTCCACATTACGAATTAGCATTTATGGAAACTTCAGTAGAAGAAAGTTTCTGCCATATTTCTATTATTCTGATTTGCTTGTAAAATTATTAACACATTTTTACACTTTTGGTGCCAATTTTAAATAGTTTTATTTAAGATACTATTTTCCACTTACAGTACAGTGCTTCTAAAGTGCAATGTTATTTCATTTCCCTGTGTTCATATTCCTTAGTCAAGAATTAAGGATGCCCAGACTTCACTTTCACATTTCACTTTCACGCATTGGAGAAGGAAATGGCAACCCACTCCAGTGTTCTTGCCTGGAGAATCCCAGGGACGGGGGAGCCTAGTGGGCTGCTGTCTATGGG
Organism: Bos mutus; assembly: GCF_027580195.1. Classification (NCBI taxonomy): domain Eukaryota; kingdom Metazoa; phylum Chordata; class Mammalia; order Artiodactyla; family Bovidae; genus Bos; species Bos mutus. The sequence goes on from NC_091618.1 coordinate 128,787,796, forward strand.
GTCGCACAGAGTCAGACACGACTGAAGCGACTTAGCAGCAGCAGCAGTTATTTACCGTAGCAGTTCAACTTTAAAACTGTCCTGGAATTGCTATAAATTTGGGCTCATCAATGTTTGTTGTGAAACATACTAAATCTATACTCATTGGCTTAATCAATCTCTTCAATGGTGGACCCAGAGGAGCTGCAACCAGACAAAAGAGCTCCATCACCAGAGAAGCCCCCAGACATTTCTTTTACTGTGCCTCCTATACTTAGTCTAAACTCGTCTTTTTTTATTTTTATTTTAAAAAATCAAAGTATTCAAAATAGATAGACAACAATTATATTCCTTGTGTTTTGTTTTCTTTACATTACCAGTGAATGGTTTCCCTCACTTTTACTTACCCAAATAATATCCTTAAAGTTTTAAAATAAAATATCTATGTTTAGACATTAAATTACATTTTAAAATATATAGTCTTCCTTTCCTATTTTATTTTGATTTTTTTTTCACAGAACTATATTTTTACCATTTGAACAAAAATTGTTCTGAAAGGCATTAATTGTTTCTTTTAAGAAAATGTGACAATAAATGTTTGGCAATTTACTCATTAAAGCACTGAACAGAGGATATTTCAACCTGTAACTTTTCAAATCAAGCTGATTCCTCTCAAAAGAGCCTAAGGGAATTGGATATCCAAAATGTTATATATATAGGGATATTTAAGTAAAATGATCTCTACTTACTTGGCCCTCTTCACAAGCTTTAACAATTATATTAATCCTATCACCATAAAACTTGGCAATTTTGACAAATATACCATTACAGAATGAAGTAATAACAAGAGAAAAGATAAACAGTTGTGACCTTTCACCTTCAAAACAATTTGGCAACAACCTAAACCAACTAAAATACTTGGCTCCTGACGAGATGAAGGCCAGTGCAAGACACCAATCTTATTACCTTTTCCTTATGTCATCATTTAGTCAACTATCTAGGGAAGAAAAACACATCAAAAAACAGCACTAGAAAATGTCCTTCAGGTCAAATGTACAATTTCTAGTTTCTAAATTAATTTCTAAATTTCAAAAATGTCCCCATAACACCCAGATAAGGAGGGGAGGATGATCTTCACTGTAGTACTCACCTCCGGTCCTGGTTCCCCCACAGGGCCATTCGAGCCCGGGGGCCCAACAGGTCCAGGTGGACCTTTATCTCCTGGGGCACCAGTTGGTCCTACTTTTCCTGGTGTGCCCTGAAATAAAGTATAAATATGTCAGCCACTTCTGAAGAAGCTTGAGGGGACGGTTCACATAAAGGCTAAGTTTAAATGGCACCCAGTGTCTCCCTCTGGAGTAATAACTGTCAGTTATCACGCAACACCAGTACTACTGCGGTACCTTCCCAGAGATGCGCCCGCTTCTTATCACACCCATCCTGATGTATCGATGGGACTATCCTTTGCACCAATTCAGGTACATTTTGGGTTTTACTCCGAAGTACTATTTTCAGATCTGGATGCCCATCTTGAATCTGTGTCACTAAAATATGCTCATCCTTACTCTTCTGCTTAGTCTCCTCACTTTATTTCTGTTTCCTGACAGTTTGATCTCATTATTGGGAGACCAAATATTCCAAGTTCCTTGGCTCACTCCTGATAACAATAAGACTGCTCTACACTCCCTCTCTACTGGTTTCATATCTCCACCTACATGTCCCGAGTTCCAAGACCCCAACAGTAAATCTATCTCCACATTCCATATAAAAACATCATTTTTTTTTCTCAAGCATGTAAACTTTCAGCAGTAAAATTTAATCTCTTCAAAGCTAACAGTGAGTTAAACTTTTATCCATACTTCAGGGAATATGAAATTCTTAGCACCCTCCAGGGAACAGGAGATTGCTTTCAGAATCCGTCTTTATAGTTCACCCCACTTTCACCTCCAGTATTACTTTAGCTCAACTATTTCTTCCCTTTGATGGTTTATGAAAACTTAGTCTCTGAACTGTGAAATATGGATTTTTCCATTAGGCATGTTTATTTAAAAAGAGGTTACCTACTCACCAGGAGATTATCCCCCTTCTCTAGCTCCACGGATATTTTTAATCTTTGAAGAAAGATTTAGAGTCACCAAAAATCCATATCCTTATTTGTCTAAGTTTCTAGTCCCAGGGTTAAATAAATATATTTTTCAAACGTACTTAAGAATTTGACATTTAAAGTCAAAAGGTTTATAAGATACTCTGTATTAGTGCCTTTAAAAGATTTTAAATTTATTAAGAAAAATAAAAATACATTCTCCCTTCACAAATGATATTGCACATAATCAGATGAAGTATTGACCAGTGCAGCTACTTACTGCTGGGCCTGGAAGGCCGGGCATCCCTCTCTCCCCACGCTGCCCCGGCATGCCGACGATCCCTCTTTGCCCAGTAGTTCCAGCTGGACCAGGGGGACCATCTGGACCCTAATGTTGAATACAAACTATAATAAGAAATTCTCCAGGGAAAACTATATGCAAACACTTTATAATAGATGACAGCTTTATAGTTTATTAAGTATGAGTATTGTTATTACTCATAGTAATATATTGTCAGTAGTATTAAGTTAGTATTAAGATTCTGTTCTACAAAATCACACTATATATGAGTAGTCAAAATGAGTAATCCACGCTGAGCCTCCAACATTATTTAAAAGTGAGAACTGTTTGGAATTAAACCAATTAAACCATTATTAAAGCTGAGAATTAGTTGAAAAGAACTTGAAGATAATGTGAATATTGACAGAATAAAAGAGGTAAATATTCAGGCAGTTTTCCTTCTTTCAAACTCACAAGAAAAATTTTTAAGCAAAGGAAAGAAGTTGGGCTCTATCTAAACATATTAATGTTGAAGCATTAATATATTCAGTAAATTGCTTTAAAATTTTTTCTTAATTCAGTACAGATATTTAACAAACAATTGTTTTCTTGTTTAGTTTTTGAGTACCACATCCATTACTGTTATATTTTTATACCTGTACATATACTTTTTCCTAGAGTAGAGAACTGTAAATTAAAAAACTATAGGGCACAATGTACTCAAAGGATTATAAAAGTGCTCGGGATAATGTATAAACAGTTTTTTTGTGGCAGTAGTTATTAGGAGTTTCTAGTTAGAGGTAGTTTAGAGCCAAGATGCCAAACTTACAGGTTGTCCATCTTCTCCTGGGTCCCCTTTGTCTCCTGGGCCACCAGGAGGGCCAGCTGGTCCTCGATCTCCTACTCGTCCATGAGACCCAGGGTCCCCACGAAGACCTGGAGGTCCTTCCTTCCCGGGCTCCCCTAAGGGCCCCGCAGGTCCTGGAGCTCCCTAGTATAACATGGAAAGAGACCCAGAGGGCAAAGTAGAAGCCATGTTAGAATACCTAATATGGGGATCTCTGCTTTAGAAGCAGAACCCCATGCTTCACATGTCCATTGTTCCTGTTAATCACTCAGTGGATTTAAACAAAAAATAAAATACACAGCTGTAGGTTCATTTCATTATCTGCAGACAACTACCTCTGAGTCATTATGAAAAGTGTACTGACAATATTATAAATCAACTAAACTTCAACTAAGAACGAAAAGTGGTTTGAAATTGTAAAAAAAAAAAATGTGTTTGAAATTAACTTGAATTTTCAAACTCCATAAGGCTCTTCACCAACAATGAATATGCATTTTTTTAGTCTGACTTGATCTTTTAATGAAAAAATAATTTTTATTACAGATAATCTCAGAGATTCTTCCTAACTGAAAGGAATGATTATTACCACACAATACTGTGAGTGTTCAGTACCCAAATGAAGTAATAGTCAAATATTGGAGCTTAAAAGGATTTGCAAAAAAGCTCCTCCAAGAAATATTCAATGATTAAAGATGATTTACTTGACAACATACCAGCATGAATTACTGGGACAAGAACTGTCAACATGGGATAACAAATCATTAAGTGATTAAATAAAAGAACAAATAAAAACTCAAATATATGTGTGTGTATCATTATAATATGTACATGTGTGTGTTTGTGTGTATTTATGTGTTCTGTGTAATTATTCCACTATCAGTGATTTCAATTATTGAATTGACTTACAGCAGGACCTGGAGGTCCAACTCTGCCAGCAGAACCAGGAAATCCTGTAGCACCCTAGAAATATAATATCATATAAGCAATTTTAAAATAAAAATTAGTTATATATACTTTATAGGGCTTACTTATTTTATAGGGATACCTAGGACTTTATATCCCTTTTCTTGTTGTGAGCAATAAATTTTTTTCTGGTATCCTGCTTTTGTTGATGGATCTGGCTTAACTGGCAGGAAGGATGCTATTTTTCCCTTGCCACTTTCCATTTATTTTGAACATATAGAAGTATTGAAGATGAGCACTAGGATCACATTAGAATGTCTTATAACAGAATTACATGAAGTGGGTTCACATTATTCATTCCCTCTTCCATAGGTAATCTATTATTTAGGTTCTATATGAGGCAACCGGATCTCCAAAGTCATAAAACTAATTTTAATGCAGATTGTCATCCAAGTTAAGCACTTTTTTTTCCACTGCAATATATACAACTAAAAATTGGTTGTTATAGCTTCAAAGGAACTTTAAGATGGCTATAAAGTACTAGATATCTGTCACTAGTTATGCATAATTCCCAGAGCTTCAAACCAACTTACAGGTGGACCCTGAGTTCCTCGACCACCTTTCAGTCCGGGAACACCATTAGGACCCTAAATAGAAAGAAACAAACAAAAGGGTGCGGCAGTAAAGAAAGATGGTCTAAACACAAGGTCTAAACAGTGGGCACTGGGCTCAAGTTCTATCTTATTTTACTTTAAACTTACATGAGGCCCTGGGGATCCTGCCAGCCCTTGTGGTCCAGGAGAGCCAGCGTCTCCCTTCTGCCCAGGCTCTCCAGGTTCACCTTTCACTCCAGGCTGCCCATCCGGCCCCTACATCAAAGAATAAATAAGGAAATGGTTGCAACACTTAAACACAAATTTTTCATAATAATTATCATTTATCCATATATTATAAAATGGTGATTTGTAATCAGTATAAACGCTTAAAAGAAAAAAAAAAAAAAAACACCCCAATGTGATCTTCAAAGACAGTCTGAAAAAGTAAGTTACGTCACCACATGTTTTGTGCCAGTCCATGAAAAAAAAATGTATTGAAAATGAGACTATTGCCTAGAATACTATGTTTTCCAGAATCTTGAATATACCTTCAAAACAAATGACAGTGATAATTAATTAAATTCATTGCTGTAGCAAGAAGAACGAACATTTGTAAATTCAAGACATTTAAAAATCATACCTGGGGTCCCGCAAAACCAACAGCTCCAGTTGGGCCATTTTCACCACGTGAACCCTAGAAGACAAACATTACCGTGGCTTTCACACATGATTCTAAACAGGAACAGTATTTTAAAATACAATTTTATAAATCTGCAGTGTCTTGAAATGTACATATAGAGAAATTAGACATGTTGCTTGAGGAAGACTCCTAAGGGCGGTATAGAGATGAGGGTCATAGAAAAAAATTTCCAAGGCCCAAAGTCTCAAAGAAGCTTCTGATTATTTAGTAAATGAGCTGCTTATATAGACTTAATAGACTGTATAGAAACAATACACTAATTTCTTTTTTAGGTGTAATAAGAAAAGTAAAAGGTGAAAACCAGGAAGTTAAGGCATGGTTTCATATAAATATCAAGACAAAATGATGGCTTGTTTTACTGCTCAATCTCATACTAAAGAACATCAAAATTCTGTCACTTACGGGATTGCCACGGGAGCCAGGCGGGCCGACTAAACCTCGAGGGCCGGGTTCTCCCTGAAAAGCAGATTTTAGATGCTTATTGTCCAAAGCAATGGCAAAACACAGTAAAACTGTAGGACATGGTGCCCTATGTGTTGGGTGGATGGGAGGAGAACTCCGAGATGATCTAGCCCAGCTATCATACTTTATGGAAGAGAAGACATTATGAAAAAGAGCCAGCATTCAGATCTCGGAATTTTGAGTCCACAAGATAACAACTTTTGACATTACCTTTTCTCCAGTAGGGCCTGAAGGACCTGGAGGGCCCAAGGGACCCGGAAGACCCTGTCAATGAACATAACATAGGCATATTGAGGAAGAGAATGCACAGAAATCTCCACGTTTAAACAAACAAACCAAGAAGGTACTATTTTGTTACAGATGACTGCTTTTGTAAAACATCACCTGTAATAAATGATACAATCTGTATATTCTCAATATTTTTACATCTAGTCTAAAACAATTCCCAGTGGATTTTCTCCACAAAACATTTCAATCTGTTTCATCCAACTCACTTATCTATGTACATAACACTGTCTTCAAACATTAGTCTGAAACCAATGCTATCCTTCAACAAGGTTTCTGTGTTTCTTAGCTTGTTTAATTTTACTAATCTCTATTTGAAATTTGACAATAGATTGAAGAGGCTTTTCTTATTTTGTATACCATACTTTATTCTTAAACTATACAAGTGAAATATCATTCCTTTATTTTTTAGAAAAGTGAAATTGTGCTAAAGCCCTCAGTTTTCCACATTCTTCTGTGATGATAATGGAACCACCTCACTGCACTGAAGGTGAGGGTGTTCTTTGGCTCAGAGTATAGCAGAGCGACACGTGGGGTTTTCTTGACACACAAGCACAGTTTTTAAACTGCTGCACAGCATTGGAGCCCTTCCTAAAACAGGTTTTCTCTCTGATATTTGTGTATTGCTTTTTCACAAGAAACTCAGATATTCCTTTGCCATTTAATGTATGTATGCATTACAGAAGAAACTTAGGGAATAAAATGACTTTTTAATTTTATATTGTATTTTAAGACAAGAACATGAGAAAACTGTGATCTTAAATTCTCTAGATCTATAATGAAACAATATTCTGTCATTCACCTAATACACTTCCTTAAAAGATTTGTTTGAATATAAAGGTGACTACACTAAAATTTTTTCCCCTTTATATGAGATAAATTCTCTGCTTTTTGCCTAGAACAACATATTTCCCTCACTAAAAATTAAGCAGTCATTGCTTAAGTCTTGATCTTATTGCACTGCAGTTTCAAAGTATTCAATAGTTCAAAGGAGCAATAGATGGATATTTCTCCTTAAAATAAACTGACAGCACATCATTCCTTCAAACAGCTCTTCATTATTTACTGTGCACTCCAGACCAACTGTGATATGAAGCACAAACAATAAACCAGATTCATTTAGACCACTTTTGAAATATTGAATTGAATGTTAGATTTAATTAAAAGGCAAAGATACTTTGATTTCATAGTTTGCTAAATTCTTTCACCTTTAACTAGCTTTCCAGAAAAAGAAAAAAGCAATCATTATAATAAGGTTAAAACTTCCCTATAATATACTTTTATTATCAAAGGTTAATATAATCAGTGTATTAATGGTGACTCAATGGGCAGAATCAAAATATTAACAGCAGCGCAGTGTCATCTCTTTGTTTAATAGCACAACTGCTTTGTCAGGGTACAGCATGACAACTACCAGCAAACTAAGTCGTACTGAATCAGAAACTATTTAGCAAATATCAGGAAGTATTTTCAGAAAATGTTGACTATCTGAGTGATTAACTATCTGCTCTTACCTGAGAGAAACATTCATGTCTGAAAATATATTTTCATTTTGATCGTTTGATTATCCTTAGAATTGCAGATACATTCTAGTTTTGAGGACACAAAGCTTGTTAAACATCAATTTCTGGAAGGGTATTAAGCAATCCTTCTTTACATTTCACTTGTTCAGTCTCATTAATGATGATTCATCATGCAGTAATTTTCTCACCCCTGACATCTAGCATATTGAGAAACATTTATCACATCTTTGGTTACTCTGTAAAACTCTACTTGCCTATACTGGAAGGAAGTCTAAGATGACTCACTAGATTAGCATTTTAATAAAAAGAAACATTGCATATGGAATAAATATGATAGAGAAGGAAAAAGAGGGCCCCGCTGCTTAAAGCATCAATTTCATATGCACAGTAAAAATGTATCTTATTTCATTCTCTCAATAATGACTTTACTTTTTTGGCTTGTTCTAATTCAAGGTAAGCAAATGAATATCCACAGGCAATCAATGTCAAATCTCAGATTTCATCATTCTCCCAAATCCTGACCACCATGGGAACATGAGGCTTATTCTAGAAAGTTCAGGCAGACTCATACAGTAATGATGACGTTGATTCCTGGCCCTGCCACTGAAAGGAATGATTTCACTTACTCTTGCTCCATCATTTCCAGCTGTACCTTCAGCACCTTTTTCTCCTATGCCACCCTGTGAAAACACACAAAACGCCATTTATTCACTTAATTGTCTTTTTCCTGCACTGGCATGGAAGCTTCATGAGAGCAGGGGCTCATCTCTAATGTTCACAACCGCATCCCCTTGGGCCTTGCACAATGTTGGGACTGTGCATTTTCTCAGTACACGTATACTGAAAGAATGAACGACTTGCAACTTAGGATGGCAGAAGTAAGTCTGCCCAGAAAATATTATCAGCAGAAAATCTAAATGGATGAATAAAATAAATAAACTTACTCTGTCACCCTTGGGGCCAGGAGTTCCTGCAATTCCCCTTTCTCCTGGCATACCTTGAAGCCCCGGTGGGCCTGTATCTCCAGGGGTTCCAGGTGGTCCTGGACTGCCCTAAAACGAACCAACAGTAAGTAAGCTCATCTATATATTAAGGTTTAGCCACATGGACTCCCTGTTTTGGTAGACCCAAAAGAGTAGAATCTTGGCAATTACATATGGTTCAACCTCATGTTTATATTTTTCATTTGGGAAACCTGTCTCTGAGGTCATTGTTTTTCTTTAAATACTACTTTTCTGTTTTGGTTGTTGCTTTGTTTTCAGATTTTTTTCTTTGGGAAAATTGGGCACTGATTCAAACAAATATGATAGACTTGCCCTTTTGTTTTCTTTTATTGGCAACATCATAAGGATTCTAATAAGAAAAAGAAGACATTATATTTAGAGAGTACATTCATTCTCTCTCTAAAGAACCCATGAAATGAAGCTGGTTTTCAGGCTTATTCAGTAATGAAATTGAAGCAGATCTTACACAATCTCTGGCCCTTGAAGGTGCTAAGGTATCTAACGTCTGATCACAAAAATTTCTACTCTGTTAGTTTGTACTGAAAACGGCCACATTATCTTCTATCAACTTTACAATGGCACCCAAAAGGAAATGGTGCTGATTTTTGCCTTATAATGCATGTACTTTCAGATTTCAAAAATGACATACTTTTATATATTTAGTGAGCAGAATTACAGAAACAGAGACAAGGGAAATGCAGCATATGATTAGGAACATCTCCTAATAAATTATGCAATTTTCCATTTATTGCCTCTACTTATAAATAAAAGTCCGTAGGAAAATATATAAATAAATTTTAGAAACGGTTTTGTATATGAGGAAATATCACTGCCTCGTGTAGTAGATCATAAATCCCATCAAGGAAGAGACTCCTTTATACCTGACTCTTTCACGTCAAAGGAAAGTCAAGCAGGTGCTCTTTAAATATTTGTTAAAGAAATTACTTTGGAAAAACAAGAAAAATAAATTCTAGTACCATCATATGTTCATTGACCAGTAAATTAGAAATCAGCACAATATTGTAAAGCAAATATTTTACAATAAAATATTTTTAACAATTAAAAAAATGAATGAATAAAAAATACTGAGCTCACTCCCACACTTACTTTTGGACCATCAGGACCATGTCCTCCAGCCATTCCTTTCTCACCAGGAAGTCCAGTTATTCCTGGTTCTCCTCTTTCCCCTGGATTTCCTCGTTCTCCCTACACAACACAGAAATGTCAAGCAGTCTCAGTGCTTGATCTGAAAATGGATTTAAATATGTTTCCAGAAATCTGAAAAGTGATTTCTGGGAAAAAATTTAGAAATGAGCAACGATTAAGATTCAGTTTTCTAATTTAGTGATAAGAAATGAACTTGAAGTAAGCATATGCTGGCTTCACAGCACAGACTGTTTCTCATCAGACCGATTTTCATCAAGTAAAAGAACTGCAATGATTAAAATACAGCCAAGTTTAAGATGAAAGATGGTTTTATAAACTGAAGCCAGTGGAAACACAGTTAATCAAAAAAAAAAAAAGAAGAAGAAGAAAATACTTACTCTAGGTCCTAATGGGCCAACTGCCCCAGGATCTCCAGGAACCCCCTGTAAAACACATTTTTTAAAATGAAAAACTTTAACTAAATTTTAGATATTTATTAGAAAGTTTTCCAGACCATATACCTTAATATACCATATACCATATTTTCTTCTAATACGTTATTGGACATCTGGCTAAATTCAGAATACTGAATAAAGAAAAATGTGTACACTTTTATAAATGAGGGGATATCATATATATTATATGGAAATACCCACATGATCTTTTTTTGGCAATGAGCACAGGCAAAATATTATCTCACAAAGATAGTGCATTACTTAGTGACAATTAAAGCTCAAGAACTTTAATTTCCTAAAGGAATGTGAAGAACTTTTAGCAGAGGAAAGTGAAATTAAAACTAATGAAGTACTGATCTTTTAAATAGAACCAACTTAATTCAATTTACTAAATATTTCTTGAACACAGAATATAGACAACACACTTTACTAGAAATTGTAAGTTCAAATTAATGCAGTCATGACTATGTTAAAAGTCTTAACTAAAAGCTCTTAACTAAAAGGAAATTTGTCACTTAAAATTACAAGTACAATTTTGTATTATACTAATGATACAAATGTTATTTGTATTTAATACAAATAATAACTGTATCAAGTAGGCCTCCAGTTTTATCCCTTTAAATGTACTGTCTTCATTGTGGCATGATCTTCCTAAAGCCCAAATCTCATAGTATCTCTCTCTAATTAAAAGCCCTCCCTTAGCTTCCCATTACTCTAGTAAAAGAACAAATTAGACTCAAAACATTCCCTGTCATCTTCTAACCTCATCTTCACCCCCCTCAAGTTGTATACGATATTTCTGACTTACCAAAAATTTTCAGCGCCTAAATTTGATAAGCAAGCCTTTGCATTTGCTGTTCCCAATTCCTAGAATATTTTCTTACCTTCCTTCCTCCCGACTTACCATCATTCATCCTTCAGATTACATAAGAGATAATACTTTGTTGGGGAAACTTTTTCTAAACCTCAATGTCTGAACTAATTCATCTGCATCCTCTAGATTTATACATACACTGTGCCTCCATTACCACTGCACTTAAAACACGCTATTGTCATAACTGTCTTTCTATGCTCTCTGTCGCCTATTAAAATAAAAATTAGGGCAAGGTCCAATTCATCTTATTCAATTGGTTAAGGCCAAAGTTTAGTAGAGCTTAGCACAGAGTGCTCAGCAAATATTTGTTTAAAAGTTAAATGAATGAATAAATCACTCCAAGAAAAATAAATTACATAAACTCATATGTTGGTAAAATGATATAAATAAAATGGTAATTTTCTGTTCATAACTGTTTATGAAGTCTCCAGTAAAACCCTATAGTTCCAATAAGACATGTTTAGTGATTAATAACACAATCCTATAAACACTAAATATCATATTGGCTGTGTGATTTTGGAAAAATTACTTAATATCTATGTGCCTCATTTTCCTCATCTATAAAATGAGCTACCCCACATCCAAAGTCAGGGGCGGTGGCAGAGAGGAGCTACCCCATGTCCAAAGTAAGGAGCAGTGGCTGCGCATTGCTGGAGCAGCCGTGAAGACATATCCCACGTCCAAGGTAAGAGAAACACAAGGAAGAGGGTAGGCGCTGAGAGAGGGCATCAGAGGGCAGACAGACTGAAACCACAACCACAACCAGCCAATCTGATCACACAGACCACTGCTGTCTAACTCTGAAACTAAGCCATGCCATCTGGGGCCATCCAAGACAGAGGGGTCACGGTGGAGAGGTCTGATAGAACTGGAAAAGGGAATGGCAAACCACTTCAGTATTCCTGCCTTGACAACCCCATGAAGAGTATGAAAAGGCGAAAAGATAGGACACTGAAAGATGAGCTCCCCAGGTCGGTAGGTGCCCAATATGCTACTGGAGATCAGTGGAGAAATAACTCCAGAAAGAATGAAGGGACGGATCCAAAGCAAAAACAATACCCAGTTGTGGAAGTAACTGGTGATAGAAGCAAGGTCTGATGCTGCAAAGAGCAATATTGCATAGGAACCTGGAATGTTAGGTCCATGAATCAAGGCAAACTGGAAGTGGTTAAACAGGAGATGGCAAGAGTGAACATCGACATTCTAGGAATTAGCAAACTAAGATGGACTGGAATGGGTGAATTTAACTCAGATGACCGTTATATCTACTACTGTGGGCACGAATCCCTTAGAAGAAATGGAGTAGCCATCACAGTCAACAAAAGAGTCCGAAATGCAGTACCTGGATGCAATCTCAAAAACGACAGAATGATCTCTGTTCGTTTCCAAGGCAAACCATTCAATATCACAGTAATCCAAGTCTATGCCCCAAGAGTAACGCTTCTATAAAGACCTACAAGACCTTCTAGAACTAACACCCAAAAAAGATGTCCTTTTCATTATAGAGGACTGGAATGCAAAAGTAGGAAGTCAAGAAACACCTGGAGTAGCAGGCAAATTTGGCCTTGGAGTACAGAATGAAGCAGGGCAAAGGCTAATAGACTTTTGCTAAGAGAACGCACTGGTCATAGCAAACACCTGCTTCCAACAACAAAAGAGATGGCTCTACACATGGACATCACCAGATGGTCAACACTGAAATCAGATTGATTATATTCTTTGCAGCCAAAGATGGAAAAGCTCTATACAGTCAGCAAAAACAAGACCAGGAGCTGACTGTGGCTCAGATCATGAACTCATTATTGCCAAATTCAGACATAAATTGAAAACGTAGGGAAAACCACTAGACCATTCAGATATGACCTAAATCAAATCCCTTATGATTATACAGTGGAAGTGAGAAATAGATTTAACAGACTAGATCTGATAGAGTGCCTGATGAACTATGGACAGAGGTTCGTGACATTGTACAGGAGACAGGGCTCAAGACCATCCCCATGGAAAAGAAATGCAAAAAATCAAAATGGTTGTCTGAGGAGGCCTTACAAATAGCTGTGAAAAGAAGAGAAGCAAAAACCAAAGGAAAAAAGTAAAAATATATCCATTTGAGTGCAAAGTTCCAAAGAATAGCAAGGAGAGATAAGAAAGCCTTCCTCAGCGATCAATTCATAGAAATAGAGGAAAACAATAGAATGAGAATGACTAGAGATCTCTTCAAGAAAACTAGAGATACCAAGGGAACATTTCATGCAAAGATGGGCTCAATAAAGGACAGAAATGGTATGGACCTAACAGAAGCAGAAGATATTAAGAAGAGGTAGCAAGAATACACAGAAGAACTGTACAAAAAAAGATCTTCATGACCCAGATAATCAAGATGGTGTGATCACTCACCTAGAGCCAGACATCCTGGAATGTGAAGTCAAGTGGGCCTTAGAAAGCATCACTACGAATGAAGCTAGTGGAAGTGATGGAATTCCAGTTGAGCTATTTCAAATCCTGAAAGATGATGCTGTGAAAGTGCTGCACTCAATATGCCAGCAAATTTGGAAAACTCAGCAGTGGCCACAGGACTGGAAAAGGTCAGTTTTCATTCCAAGCCCAAAGAAAGGCAATGCCAAAGAATGCTCAAACTACCGCACAATTGCACTCAAGGCAATGGCACCCCACTCCAGTACTCTTGCTTGGAAAATCGCATGGATGGAGGAGCCTGGTAGGCTCTAGTCCATGGGGTCGCTAAGAGTCGGGAACAACTGAGTGACTTCACTTTCACTTTTCACTTTCATGCATTGGAGAAGGAAATGGCAACCCACTCCAGTGTTTTTGCCTGGAGAATCCCAGGGACAGGGGAGCCTGGTGGGCTGCCGTCTATGGGGTCACGCAGAGTCGGACACGACTGAAGCGACTTGGCAGTAGCAGCACATGCTAGTAAAGTAAAGCTCAAAATTCTCCAAGCCAGGCTTCAGCAATACGTGATCCGTGATCTTCCAGATGGTCAAGCTGGTTTTAGAAAAGACAGAGGAACCAGAGATCAAATTGCCAACATCCATTGGATCATCAAAAAGGCAAGAGTTCCAGAGACACATCTATTTCTGCTTTATTGACTGTGCCAAAGCCTTTGACTGTGTGGATCACAATAAACTGTGGAAAATTCTGAAAGAGATGGGAATACCAGACCACCTGACCTGCCTCTTGAGAAACTTGTCAGGAAGCAACAGTTAGAACTGGACATAGAACAACAGACTGGTTCCAAATAGGAAAAGGAGTACGTCAAGGCTGTATATTGTCACCCTGCTTAATTAACTTAATTAATGCAGAGTACATCATGAGAAATGCTGGGTTGAGGAAGCACAAGATGGAATCAAGATCGCCGGGAGAAATATCAATCACCTCAGATATGTAGATGATACCACCCTTATGGCAGAAAGTGAAGAACTAAAGAGCCTCTTGATGAAAGTGAAAGAGGAGAGTGAAAAAGTTGGCTTAAAGTTCAACATTCAGAAAACTAAGATCATAGCATCCAGTCCCATCACTTCATGGGAAATAGATGGGGAAACAGTGGAAACAGTGGCTGACTTTTTTGGGGCTCCAAAATCACTGCAGGTGGTGATTGCAGCCATGAAATTAAAAGACGCTTGCTCCTTGGAAGGAAAGTTATGACCAAATGTAGACAGCATATTAAAAAGCAGAGACATTACTTTGCCAACAAAGGTCTATCTAGTCAAGGCTATTGCTTTTCCAGTAGTGATGTACAAATGTGAGAGTTGGAGTATAAATAAAGCTGAGTGCAGAAGAATTGATGCTTTTGAACTGTGGTGTTGGAGAAGACTCTTGAGAGTCCCTTGGACTACAAGGAGATCCAACCAGTCCATCCTAAAGGAGATCAGTCCTGGGTGTTCATTGGAAGGACTGATGTTGAAGCTGAAAGTCCAATACTTTGGACACCTGATGTGAAGAGCTGACTCATTTGAAAAGACCCTGATGTTGGGAAGGATTGAGGGCAGGAAGAGAAGGGGATAACAGAGGATGAAATGGTTGAATGGCATCACAGACTCAATGGACATGAGTTTGGGTAAACTCCGGGAGTTGGTGACGGACAGGGAGGCCTGGCGTCCTGCTGTTCATGGGGTCACAAGAGTCGGAGACGGCTAAGTGACTGAACTGAAAATGGGCATTATAATAGTACCTAGTACATAAGAGTTATTTTGAGGATTAAAACAGATAATTAATTTCAGCCAAGGCAGAACAAAGCCTGACAAATAGTAAGTGATATTATGTCAGAAATTTTTAGTATTACTACTCTTATTATTAAAAAACTTACCTGATCACCTGGCTTTCCACCTTCCCCAGGAGGCCCTGGAGGACCAGGAAGCCCCTAAAGTAAAAGTAAGAATATAAACCTGTGTCTCCATGGAAACTAATAGGCCACCAGTGTTAACACTTCACCCTTTACAATGTATGGAGCTCCCTTACTATTTTCAAGCAAATGATACTGTTTAAACAAAAGTTGAGCAAAACAAAACTAGAAACCTATACCCTCTAATACAACACAGCAGCTAATCCTTTTGTGGGTGTAGATTTACATTTGCACACCACTTAGCAAAATGATAATGTAGCAATAGGTTCTTTATGTTTGTAAAGTATTTAATGGCTCTCAGAACAACATTTTAGGCTGATAGAATAAATATGGAAAGTTAGCCTGAAAATTTTTCCCCAAATGATGATCACCCAATGCTATTAAATATTCTACCAACATATTTAGATAAATCATGAAAATTTGTTCAACAATAAATTATGGCTGAGCCCCTTCACCTAAAAACTGTCACAGCATTGTTAATCTGCTATACCTCAATACAACATAAAAAGTTTAAAAGAAAAATTTTAGACACCAACACATTAAATAAGCCTTAATACAGTTAAATAAATCCTACTGAGATATCAAAAGCATTTTATAATTTTTAATTTGTTAAAAGGTTTGGGTTTTGGTCAGTTTTTCAGGGGAAGTTTATTCCTGTTCTTTGAACAAAAATGTTTGATTTCATCTAAATGTCTATCCTATTTACTAAAAGAGGAGTTGCTTCTTTGAAAATTATAGAATTTCACATTATTCAACTATATCCTTTTCATTAAAAAAGCATTTTATTAGGGGAAGAAGAAAGGGAAGACGGAGTCAGTGCATACCTGAAAGCCAGTGGGGCCTGGAGGACCCTGTTCTCCTCTCTCCCCGGCTAGACCCTGAGTCACAAAGGAAAGAAAACCATGAACACCAGGAACCAGATCTACTGACTTACCCTCTGCGTGAATGACCCAAGTATTCATATTTCTGTGCATTTCTTCCAATCACAAGTTTTTCACTTTAGCCAGATCATAAACTAGTCCTAAAAATCACCTAATGGTATTGTTTGAAGTCCTTGATGGTGAGAAAATACCTCCTAAAGCCAGCAAATAAACGGATAGAGTGTTCATTTTTTTATCCAAACATAAGTGTCTGGAGTCAACTGTAAAATTTGTGGGAAAACTGACTATTGGGCACAGACAAATTCATTACTTTTATATATCCAGTCTAATGTTTCCATTGTAGTTTCTCAGTGTCATAAGAAGTACTAATCAAACTTTCAAATTTAAAGTGCTATTTAAATTGCCCCAGTTCAAAACAAATAAACATGCCAAATATTTCTTATAAACACAACTTTAAACTCCTAGGATAAGAATAAACCTCAAGAGATATTATTCCTTTGAGGACTAATAAGTAGGAAACAATAAATTTATGTAAGTTTATATTATATTATATAATTATAAGTTATATAATTATAACTTCTATCATAATTCATAATTATATATAACATAATGTATTATTATTCATAATTATCTTCCAGCTTAAATAAATTTCTATAAGGTATAATATTAGAAAAACAGGCATAATTGAAGTTACATATTTTAAATAAAATACAGTATAAAATATTTGTCTGATACTATTTTCCTAGTTGCTATATTTTTCAACTGTGACAACATAGAGATGATGAGGTAGCTTTTGCCATTAGCATTCATAGAAGCTTAAAATAATAAAGCATGAGATTCCTGTTTATTTCAGTTATCAAAAGACATAACTGAAATTCTTTCACCTTGCACTTTCTTATTTGCTTCCCCTTGAAACTTATCCATATGTAAGGTCAAGTCTTACAGATAAGACAATCATTGAAAAATGTAATGTGAATATATTCTCAATAAAACTTACCGGGGGCCCCACAGGACCAGAAGGACCAACTTCGCCATCTTTTCCAGGAGCTCCCTAGCATCACAGAGAGATAATATATGAGGCGAGGCCATGAGAATCTGGATAATTCCATTTATTTTTTTCTTTAACAGAAAATGGATAGTTACCCTCTGCCCAGGAACACCAGCATTTCCTGCTTCTCCAGGTTTTCCAGGATCACCCTAGAGAATCAATACAAACTAACTTAAGTTTCAATCAGTTTGCTGATTGACAGTTGTTATGGCAAGTGAGGATTATGATGAGATGGCACATTATACACAGTACTTACACTGCTACCTTTGGGGCCTGGAAGACCCATACTCCCAGGCTGCCCTCTGATTCCTATGGAGCCTGGAGGACCCGGCCGGCCGTCTTCTCCTGGAGCACCCTACAGAGTTGACAGGAGCAATGCAAGTTTCACATCAGTTCTCTATACACGTCACATCGCCCAAATTTCGTTTTCACACACTATAAAAGATGTATAAGCTTTAAATTATGCTACATTTTTATGTTAGCAAATCAGAATAGTTGAGTATTAAAAAAAACTGCTGAGATATTTTAATATTTAGAACAGAGACTTAATTCTTATTCTATATACAAGTTTCATCTTTATATCTCTTTACACGCTCATATTAATAGGGGAAATCTTTCTCTTCTTTCATTTACTCTTATGTGTGGTAATTAAAACTCAGGACTTGTGTTTCACATATACAACACAAAGGAAGGGCCCAGAATATATGAGTTATCAAACTTAATACCTATTTATCTCTTAAATGTATAAGATTGGGAGGATATCAAGAAATGAGATTGTTACTAACAGACAAATTCTACCAATATTCATAAATACATCATTTCAACTTTTCCATTTATGTCAGAGAAGCAATCCCAATCTCCGACATTTATTTCAACGTGTGATCAATTTTTGGTCAATTTGAAAATGATCAGAGCCTTAGGATTTGCTTCCAGGAGGGGAGGGTGTATTTCAGACATGATCAGCACCCACATTATCAAAAACATTGTTATTGTTCAGTTGATAGGTCGTGTCTGACTCTTTGCAACCCCATAGACTGCAGTGCACCAGACTTCCCCATCCTTCCCTATCTCCCAAAGTTTGCTCAACATACATTAACCTTAACTAAGGCTCTTACCATTTAAGCTGCATGTCCATTGAGAAATATTAATGGTGGTGGACTTTTGTTTAAATCACTTACCAAAGGTCCAAGTTTTCCTTCAGGACCCTGGACACCAGGATTTCCTGTCAGACCCTAAAAATTAAAAGCAACTGTCAGTTTGCTGCTGACCTACCACTGAAGTAAAGTTTCTAAGGAGTAAAAATAGCACTGCATTTAAAAGATCCAGTCCTGTTTTGCAGTGTCCACTCTTGGGAGCCTTAGGCTCCTCTAGACAAACTCTGAGCTCCGTCATGGACTTCACCCAAACTGGCTTCAGAGGATTCAGGATAAACAGCACAAGGTTATAGGAGACTTTCACTCCTACCTCTAACACAGGTTTCAAGAAAAAGAACTTACATTGAGCCAAATGTTATCTTTCCAAGCAACTTTTGTATAATTTTTTCTCTTTAAGGGGCATTGTTGACAACTGAATATAAGTATTTACATACTGTTCAAATGAATTTTCAAATGACATTTTGTTAAAATGAAATTTACCAGGAACACTCTCTGGTAAAAGTTAAATTGTTGTTTATCAGTGAATAAAGGAAAATTATAAAATTGATAAATCGGATTTTTTTTAATCAAGTGGTACAGTTACTAATACATACCCCTTTGAATAAAGGAGATTAGAAGTTACTAGTTTTTTCCATACATGATAAAAATAACAAACAATTCATAAGGAATAAAGCCAAATCCATAAAAAAAAAAGTCCCAAGTTGTGAAATCAAGTTACTAAAAAATAAAACCTTAAAAACAAAAAATGGATTCTCAGGAGCATATCCCTTGGGTTGATGTAGCAAAAAATTGCTGTGTTCTTACCCGAGCACCTGGAAGCCCAGGTTCACCTGGACGTCCTGGATCCCCCTGACCTCCTTTAGGTCCTGAAGAGCCAACAGGACCCCTCTCTCCTTGAGCGCCCTGTTCCAAAGCAAAGTAGAACATGTCAGGAAAAAAAGGAATACAGGCAAACAAAGGCAACTGTACGTAAAACCCTTATTTTATAAATCAAACCACTAGTATAAAGGAATTGGTCAAAGTGGGTACAAAGACCTCTTTGTAAACCATGTCACTTCATATTTTATTCACATTTGGATTCCTTGGAATAAAGGTTTTCCAACATTATTTAATGAGAGTTGTGTTTAAAGCCTCACTCCAATAACTTAGATTTAGAAACCCCAGAATTTTAAAAGAGTCTAAATTTCTAAAGAAAGGAAACAAACTATATCAGCTAAAGGAAAGATTTACGGTCTGTTCTTCTCAGGAACTTCCCTGAAAAGTTTGAAAAGCAAACTCCAGTATACCTCCAACTATCATCCTTCTCCCTGGAGGCCTCTATAATGAAGAAATTGCACAAGAGGGATCTGGCATTAGGTCTAATATCTGTGTTCAACTCTTTTCTAGATCTGGAACCCACGTGAGCCAAAGCTAGATAACCCCTCCAGACAATGGCATCTTTTGCAACAGCACCCACAAGAGTGTCAGCCTTGACAGGATAAACTTACCTTTGGTCCAGGTAAACCATCAGAGCCTGGAAAGCCACGATTGCCAGGAGCACCCTGCAGGTGACCAAAGTGTGATTCTCAATTGTGGGTGTTTATGTAACATCCGATGAATGGGTAATTTTTACTCTTAGTATTACAAGATTTTAGGAGCTATGATCAAGCCTACACAGCAATAGATATGTCTAAGAAAAAGTAACCTGACTAAACAGAAGGAAACTTTAAATTTTGAAATATATATATATATATGTACTGAGCCAAAATTATTCAAATCAAGAAACATTCTAATGCTTCACTGTAAAATCAAACTTTGAGAAAAACTGATCCCTAGATACAGAGACAAGAGACAAGAAATGGTACCATGTTTGATAATCACAATGTCAGTGATTGCAGGCATTAGTATTGTCTTGGATATGAAACTGTTTACATTCTCTGAAGCTCTACACAAAAGTAAGGTGATATTGTTAATCTCCCTTGCAGACTGGTTTCATTATAGTCCAGTCACAACAGTTTTTTATGATCGTTAAAGTCACTCAACCTTTTCAGGCTTCCTGGATTTGCATTTGTTGCTTGCTCTGCTGAAAATGTTCTTTCTTTCAAGTTTCTTGCTGGCTCATCCTTATCTTATAGATCTTATCTAGATGCCAACTTTTCAAAGAATCTCATTTCCTTAACACCTAATCTAGTGACACATGACTGTCATACGGTTACTCTCTACCACATCACCCTGTTATTCTCTAAATGTAAAATGTGTGATTACACTGAGGAAATCAGAGTTGAAAGAGACACGTGTATCCCAGCATTCATCGCAACACTGTTTACAATAGCCAGGACATGGAAGCAACCTAGATGTCCATTGGCAGACAAGTGGATCACAAAGCTGTGGTACATACACACAATGGAGTATTACTCAGCCATTAAAAAGAACACATTTGAATCAGTTCTAATGAGGTGGATGAAACTAGAGCCTATTATACAGAGTGAAGTAAGTCAGAAAGAAAAACACCAATATAGTATACTAACGCATATATATGGAATTTAGAAAGATGGTAACAATGACCCTATATGTGAGACAGCAAAATGAATACAGATATAAAGAACAGAGTTTTGGACTCTGTGGGAGAATGCGAGGGTGGGATGATTTGAGAGAATAGCATTGAAACATGTATATTAACATATATGAAACAGATCACCAGTCCAAGTTCAATGCATGAGACAGGGTGCTCGGGGCCGGTGCACTGGGACAATCCAGAGGGGTGGGATGCAGAGGGAGGTGGGAGGGGGGTTTGGGACTGGGGACACATGTACACCCATGGCTGATTCATGTCAATCTATGACAAAAACCACCACAATATTATAATTAGCCTCCAATGAAAATAAATAATCTAAAAAAAATTAAATGTGGGATTATATTTTTATTTATATGTTGACTTATTTAGTGCTTACCTCCCCATTAAACTATGGTTTACTAGCCCTTCATGGAGGCTGGGACCATAGCACTGTTCACTGATGCGTCCCAAGCACCGTGTATCAAAATTGGCATGGAGCAGTTGTTCAATCAATATTATTGAATGAATGACTATACACTGATTAGACAGCTGGCTCCCTTAATTCACAGGCAGCCATACTGAACTGTGTAATATACCTGCTAGCATTGCTCTTAACTGCCCTACTTTTCCTCAATTTCCCAAAAGTTCCTCGAGTAATCTCCCCACAACTATAAGAATTTATTTTGTTATTCAAATTTTACCCTTTCTCCCACTGGGCCCGGAGGACCAACTGTGCCCGGATCACCTCGGGGGCCTCGTTTGCCTTCTTCACCAGGTGGGCCGATTGGACCCTGGACACCATGTGGCCCCTATTGAAAACAGAAGGACAGGTAACAGATACAGCCATTTAGCAATCGAGTCACAGTCAAAGGAATCCAGTTAGTCACAAACTTTAAACTATATTAAGTGAACTGTTTCCATCAAAAAGTATAATTCTCTTTATCATCCTTTTAAATATTTGAGTATTTTGGGCTTACACTTTGGGATCACATTCATGTTCCCCTTATCACTGAAAAGAAATAAAACCTTACCGGCTCCCCTTTTGGTCCAGCTTCTCCTTTGAAACCTGGGACTCCTGGATCACCCTAAAATAGGAACATAGAAAACTATAAGAACCAGGATATTTATCCAGCCCAACTTGCTTTAATTGTTGCAGTGAATGGGCTTTGACAATTTCTGCAGCAGAGTCTGTGCTGAATCAATAATACAGTAATTTTTTAAAATGTACACAAATCTTATAGAATGTGAGTGAAATGTTATAAAATCCAGTATAGTTAGGTAGCAATTTGTATATTTTACAGTGATCTTCAAGAGACTTACCCTTAAAGTCTTATTTTTAATCATGCATAGCAGGATGATTAGAATAATTCAATGCTTCTTCCAATTTGATAATAAAAATTAGAACTAACAATGACAACTTCAATAGGTATATCTATTTAGGGTCTATTTTAGGAAATAGATTTTGTTCATCCAAAACCAAAGTAATTTTATATATATGTAGTATTTATTAAGATTTGGCAACTTCAAATAGGGTATTTTATGTTTAGAGTATTCTAGGGTTTGGGGGCATGTATAGGATTTTGGTCTTTATATACCAAGTATACTTTAATTTGTGGGAACCAGATTGCTAAATTGAGAACATGATAAAATCAAATGTAAAATATCAGCAACATTTATGTTTTTATAAATTTGTCATCAGTATTTGAAAAGGACTTATCAGTGTAGCCAAATTACTTACAATAGGATCCAAAATATTTGTTTTAAGTAGTACTAGCAAAAGTTTTAATTTTTTTATATCAAGCTAAAAGATACATAATCACAACTTCTCAGTATGTATTTCTTAAGAACTAACCATACTACTTTACCAATAGATGAATACACAAATATAAAATATACAAATTTCTACAAAATATGGATATTCATTCCATATAAACCATATGTTGGAGGCACTCTTCAAGAACAAACCTCAAGATATAGCTGTTGAACACATGTTAGCCACACTGTTATTTTAAGTCCCCATGAAACTTCCATATTTCCCCATATTGGCTTGCAAAATATTCTCATAATATTTATCATTCAACTATTTATAAAATTTTATGAGGTGGATCATAAAGTTATGACCCTACTATTTTAAATAAAAGAACACTAAAATTGAACAAAAGGCAGTAATTTTCCACTTTGAATTTAAACACATGAATTGTACATTAACATTTGGCTTCCACTTTACAAAAATTTCTATCTTCATTTGCCTCATTCAGATAAGTTAGACTATCTATGTTTCACTGTATTTCATAATCTATTATTGATACTGATATTTCTCTGGTGATATTAGATGTATTATACAGGGTGATAATTCTTTGAAGGACATTACCGGTTGGCCTCGAATTCCGGGAGGTCCAGTGCTACCCTGAGGTCCTGGAGATCCAGGGGGTCCTGCTAAGCCAGGAGGACCAGAAGTACCCGGAGAGCCCTATTGGAATGCAAGAGTAACAAGCAGAGATCTCAGCACAAGTCTATGGTCACTGTCCGAAGTTCACTGTGTCCCTGCGAACTTCCCGTGGCTTAAATGCAGTTAGTCACTCACCGTTGGGCCTTTGGCACCAGGCGTACCATCAGTTCCTACTGCACCCTAAAGGACACAGGAAAAGTTCACAAGATAGTAAGCCATATGTTGGGAGTATTCAGATGTCCACCCACCTTCCAAAAGGAAGCAGAAAATTTTAACCAAAACAAAAAAGGATAAAGAAATCAACCATTGTATCATAAAAGTCACTTTTATGACTAATTCTCTTTTCCATAAAATAGACAAAATTTGCAGAGTTGACAAGGGAATTGTTGTTGTTGTTGTTTTTTTCTCATGAGTTCTAACACTCAATCAGAATTGAAATAGAGTATATTAAGACAGATTGCCTTTGTTCTGATGTTATAGAGCATGTCCAACTTGGAGTGACAAGGGACTTACAGGAAGACCTTGGGAGCCAACAGGACCAGGGGGCCCGGTTTCCCCTCTTTGCCCTTGAGGACCTTCAGGGCCTCGCGCCCCAGTGGGACCTGCTTCTCCCTAAAGGCGTACAAGAGGGAAATGTTAATTTTAGAAAAACCTAAATGCAATGTGGTTCAAAGCTGACTGCTTATTTGGAGTTTTACATTTTACACCTAATCATTTAAAGAGGTCAAGTGCACAAAGCAGGTTCTTCAAGGGTGGGCATATTTTCCCCACCCTCGGGATGCGCTGATACCTACAGCATGTTAGAGCAGAGGACCTGGGCAAGGTCACCTGATAACCTTGAAACACCCCAGTTTCCAACCCCAGATAGGAGTCCAGACAGTAAAAATATAGGATGCCTGGTTAAGTTTGTTTTTTTTTTTTTTTGCTGACAAAACAAGAGATTTTATTGGGAAAGGGCACCTGGGTGGAGAGCAGTAGGGTAAGGGAGCCCAGGAGAACTCTGCCACGTGGCTCGCAGTCTCGGGTTTTATGGTCCTGGTTAAGTTTTAATTCAGATAAAACACAATGGGTCTCAGGGTCACTCTGTCCCACACAATGTCTGGAAAACACTTATACTAAAAATTTATTCTTTATTTATTTGAAATTCGAATTTGCCTGGGTTTCTGCATTTTATCCAAGATACTAAATACCTAATGTAGGTCAAATCCTAGAGGAACCTGGACCTGGAATTTTAGGACTAAAAATTCTAAGCTTAGGGGGGGCTCATTGGTATCAATAAAACATAGAAAATTAAATCCTATTACCCTTCACTGAAATACAAAGAACTAGGTGTGAAAGTTTATTTTTCATGCAGAGAGCCAGAGACCCTGGAAGGACATTATGGTTATAGCAGAACTGGACCGAAAAGAGACGGGGGGTGGGGGTTTTTGTGCTGGGGATGGGGTGGAAAACAATTTCCGAGAGAAACAGTTTCTCAAGGTGTTTAACTTTATTAAGCGGTTCTCAGTTACCAACAGACAGTACTAGAAAAACCCAGGAGGAGAGGGAAGTGTCCAGAGTGAACCCTGATATAAACTACGACGGCGAGTGAAGTCTGAATCAGAAGCCACAGTAGGTGCAGAAACCACTTCCTGCCAAGTCAGGGTCCTGGGCTTTGTGGGTATTCTTTCTTGAATTCTCTATCCAGAGCTCAGTTTGGGGGTGGAGAGTCTCACAGTGACAGAGAGAAAGGGAAGGGATTTTGCATACTTTGATTGAGGTACACAGGGAGGCTGGGCGCTCCAAGGTCAAGAGTCAGGAGCAGAGTCAGGAGCAGAAGCCTTGGGACTTCAGGGAGCAGATACAGAGAGGAAGAGAGAGGGTCCTCCTCGGCTGAGCTCACAGTGAGTTCTCAGTCACAGGAGGGACTGTTTCCTGAACTGTCAGAGGGCACCATTTTAAAATAAAACAGCCACATCCCTGGCACAGAGTTTACAGTCAACGTTAGAGAGAGCCAGAAAAATAATTTGCCTTGATGACTCCCACATTTCAAACAGCACTTGAAATGTCAACCATAGACTGTTTGCTTGCTTGTTTCGAAGTTCAAATCCAGTTTGAGTGACCCCACTAACAAGAAGCACGAGCCTATCCTGAGGGCATCGTCTGCCTCAGGCGCTATGCTGTGTGTGCTAAGCCCAGTCACGTCCAACTCTTTGTGACCCCATGGGCTGTAGCCCACCAGGCTCCTCGGATTCTCCAAACAAGAATACTGGAGTGGACTGCCATTTCCTTCTCCACAGGATCTTCCTGACCCAGGAATCAAACCCCCGGCTCCTGTGGCTCCTGCATGGCAGGCGGTTTTACCGCTGAGCCAGTATTGTGTTTTTCAAAATTTGAAAGTAGTTTTCTGAGTTTATTCACTAATTTAGCTTATATAATCTTAATAACCTCTTACTGCAATCCTTGAATTTATCATCCAAAGTACTTGGGAGAAAGAACAAACTGTGACTCACTACAAATGTAAATCATCCCAGCAGAATATCTTAATCCATTCCCATGGGGAGAGACAAATAGCCTCCCTGCCCACTCCTTTAATGATTGTATAAGTTGAGGGTACAAGGGCAGGGGGGGAGGCAGATGTGAAGGACAATATTGCATGAGAGAACAGCCTTTTGACAACCCCTGATTTATTTTAACCTCCTATTGTTTAGAGCATTATGCTATTTATTACTGCCAGACACAGTATTCAAGAACACAGTTACAATTTGAATTGAAGTTTTTCCTTGCAGCTGTTAAATTGTCTGGCTTTAGAGTCCTAGTGCCATCAGATTCTTTGATATTACAATTGTATGATTATAGGTAATTCTTTTTAAATTACTTATATAATAATATCATATTTTTTCATTTTGTATTTTTTCCCTACCATAATGGACATTGAGAGCACTTCAGGCACTTTACTTAGTTAACAGCAACTTCCATACTCCTCAATGAATTAAATGACATTCTTTGGGGATTCATGTGCTTAAGAAGTAATTCATGTCATCAAGAGCTACATATATTAACATCTTACCTTCATTCCAGGATTTCCTGGAAAACCAGCAGAGCCAGGTATCCCAAGAGGACCCTATTAAAGAAACCAGCAAAGTGATGAGGCATGTATTTTAATCAATATTTTATCAATATGTAATCTTTTATCCTTTGAACATTCTGTACTTTGATATATAGGAATAATCTGCTTGGGATTTTAAAATCACAAGGATAATATTATAATTGTATTACAAGAACCTTGCAATATTGACATGAGACATTGGTAGAAGAGGTGTCCAGTGGTATTAAACATAACAGGATCTCCTGGTTGTACCATATGAGAGTAAGTCAGTCATAAGCACAAACTGTCTGGAACAATTGCCTCTTGAGAAATTACTTTCTTTGTGTTAACCAAGTAATAAGGATAGCTTTTAGAAAGTTACACACTATACCAAAACCTAGAATCCCACTTTATACAAATGATGCTTAAGAATCAGCTGTATAGAACAGTCTTATGGACTCTATGGGAGAGGGAGTGGGTGGGAAGATTTGGGAGAATGGCATTGAAACATGTAAAATATCATGTATGAAATGAGATGCCAGTCCAGGTTCGATGCACGATACTGGATGCTTGGGGCTAGTGCACTGGGACGACCCAGAGGGATGGTATGGGGAGGGAGGAGGGAGGAGGGTTCAGGATGGGGAACACATGTATACCTGTGGCGGATTCATTTTGATATTTGGCAAAACTAATACAATTATGTAAAGTTTAAAAATAAAACAAAATTAAAAAAAAAAGAATCAGCTGGATACCTTTAGAGTGATTTTTTTCAGGCTAATGAAAAATGAACATGTGTCACTATACTACATTAGGAAAGGCATGAATAGAGTCTAAACCACTGATTTTAAAGCTGAATTTAAAGGAAATTAGTGTAGGTGAATTTCATTCTAGGTTATCCTGATTCTTCTTTGAGGACTGCATTTTAACGCCATCAAGTTTTGCATTAATAAAAGTCCTTTTAAGTTACACTGATTTTTCTTCCTATAGTTTGTTTCATTTTTGTGAGTAACGAGGGAGAAGAGCTCTTAAGGACAAATAACTTCAAATACAATTTACCCTCATCGTATTTCCCTGAGTTTACTGTGTTTTACATCAATCCATCCTGTGGACCACACTATACTCCTATTCTCTTCATATGCTCATCTTTCGAGACTAAGCTTAACAGTTGTTCCTCTTCAGGTCATCCCTGAGATCTTTGTCTCTCTACTGGTGTCAGGACAAGTAGGTCCCCATACTTCGTGTTGCTTTCCCTATTACAGCAGTTAGCAGTAGCATTATGCTACCGTATTAATTGATATATCTCTCTTCTTTGATAGGGAAGTGTTCAAAAACAAGCACAGTGTATTCATTGTCTTGGTACTCCAAGCATCTGGGACACAGTAGGTGCTTCATACATGTTAATGAGTGTACAAATGTAAGAAAGAGTGAGTAAGTGAATGAATGAATGTGAAAGCAATACACTCACCATGGGCCCAGGCTTTCCAGGCATACCATGCGCACCTCGCTGTCCCTAAGTAGAAGAAGAGACAAGATCAGAGTGCATTTCTATAGCACTTGCTGACAAGTCATTCACTTCACAAAAATTTCCATGTTAAAAAATTGGAGAATGTCTATCAAGGTTAACTGACAACAACCTTAACTAGGTTAAGAGCAATAAAAATACACATTTATACAACATGGGTAAGGGAGCAATAGAACACATCTATCCAAGGACAAGAAATAAAAATCAAACTTGGAAATATAAAACTGTGTAAAATGATTTTGTTTTTACTGGAACATGTCACCTTCTATCAAATGAACTCAAAGACAGAGAAACTTTGAACACTGGGCTCTTCTTAATAGCTAGAATAATAATGATAATAATAATGTGTTTGGAGTAAAACAAAAAACTAAAGCTCACGCGCACATGTACTCACCCACAAAGGAAATTAAGTGATAGTGAATGCTGTGTATGTCACCCAGATCCCCCTTCAGCACAGAAGTAAGCATCCTATCTCCCTTGGAAGTGTTGTAAGCTGATGGCTCACCCTTGAGACCCTCCCCACAAACCGCTGCAAGATGGTAGCTATTCCAAGATTATGCCTGTGCCCTTCCATGGTCAATGCAGTGAAACAAAGGATTAGCCCCATTCAAAACAGTCTGAAGAGCCATTTCAGCTCCATAGTTCTCATGGAATGGAAGATTCATGGAGACTGAGGCCTCTGTTGCAAATGTAACACAGCTTTTAATTTCTCCTTGTAACAAGCCCTGCTCATTTCAGTAATTTCTTCATAGGTATAGTTTCTGAGTGCACTCCTCAATAAATTTCCTGCACACAAGTCTTTGCTTTGATGCCAGTTCCTTGGAAAACTGACTCATATACCACTGATGCCAGAGATAGTCAAGAAAGCAGATGCTAAAATGGAATTTTTAATCTGACTTCCACACCGGCCAGCTGGTGATAGATGGGGTATGGAATTCTCTTGGCATGCTGTAGTGATGCAGTGGTAAATATTGTTTCCAACGGTGAACTGAGATAGGGTACACATATAAGGGAATGGGGGCTTCCCAGGTGGCACTAGTGGTAAATACCCTGCCTGCCAACATGGGAGATGTAAGAGACAGGTTCGATCCCTAGGTTGTGAAGATCCCCTAGAGGAGGGCATGGCTACCCACTCTAATATTCTTGCCTGGAGGATCCCATGGACAGAGGAGCCTGTTGCGCTACAGTTCATGGGGTCACACAGAGTTGGATACAACGGCATTGGGGGCAGGAGGAGAAGGGGACGACAGAGAATGAGATGGCTGGATGGCATCACTGACTCCATGGACGTGAGTCTCAGTGAACTCCGGGAGTTGGTGATGGACAGGCAGGCCTGGCGTGCTGCGATTCATGGGGTTGCAAAGAGTCAGACACGACTGAGCGACTGATCTGATCTGATCTGATCTGAAGCAACTTAGCACGCACAGAAGGGAATGGGCTATGGGTGCAATAGCTCAGGCATTTGAGAAGGTTTAGAAGGCAATGGCACCCCACTCCAGTACTCTTGCCTGGAGAATCCCATGGACGGAGGAGCCTGGTGGGCTGCAGTCCATGGGGTCGCTAGGAGTCGGACACGACTGAGTGACTTCACTTTCACTTTTCACTTTCATGCATTGGAGAAGGAAATGGCAACCCACTCCAGTGTTCTTGCCTGGAGAATCCCAGGGACGGGGGAGCCTGGAGGGCTGCTGTTTCTGGGGTCGCGCAGAGTCAGACACGACTGAAGCGACTTAGCAGCAGCAGCAGCAGAGGATGTAACTATTGTAAAGTTAATGGAATTCTATGGGTCTTGTTGAGTGAATCCATTGGAGAAAGATGTTGTAAGGCTGATAGTAATTAATCATCAATATAAACCTCCTTAGCAGCATTTAAAACTATTATTATCTTCTACAGCTAGAGGGAAGAAAAAGTTGAAGATCAGCTCAGGACTTAATGCTAAAGGTTTAAGTACTCTTGAAAAGGTTGAATTCCAAAACGTGGAAATTCTGCTATGCCATGGTCAAGGATGGAAGGATGAGCACTGAAATTTGGCACTGGGATATGTTAAGAATTTTGAAAGCTCAGGGACCCTGAAGCCTCTGGGCCTACAGAAATGATCCTTTCCCATTACCAATTTATACTTCCCTCTTGCTTAAAGGTGATACAGAGCCCTCTACTTTACCAGACCATATATGCTTCCACCACCACTACCTGCTTCTCCCGTGGCCACTAGGCCAAGAACTAGCCACAAAATAGCTTGGTTGAAGGAACGCTGTTTCTGATAAAAGAAAGAATAGATCCTTTACCAAAAACACTGTAAGTTCTATACCTCATGTAGAGGCAGGATTCAGGAAAGAACACATGGGAATAGGTCCTAAAGGTACGGGATTGAGAGGGACAGGGTATGAAACTGGAGAATTTTAGTGATTTGGAAGCACTGTACCATAATATATATTTAACACCCAGATAAAGACTCTGGGAAACAGTATTAACAGGGAAAATAGCTTTTGGAAACTTGGAAAGAGCAATGGCCCACATTAAGTGAGGTAGAAATGCCAGAGCTGCCTGGGCAGACAGTAGAATAAGGCAGAGAAGTGAACACAGTAGATTGGATATAATATATATGGCTGGACAAAGTAAGAGCTGGCTATGGCTGACTTTATTTTTCTGGGCTCCAGAATCACTGTGGATGGTGACTGCAGCCATGAAATTAAAAGACGCTTGCTCCTTGGAAGGAAAGTTATGACCAACCTAGACAGCATATTAAAAAGCAGAGACATTACTTTGCCAACAAATGTCTGTCTAGTCAAGGCTATGGTTTTCCCAGTAGTCATGGATGGATGTGAGAGTTGGACAATAAGTAAAGCTGAGTGCAGAAGAATTGATGCTTTTGAACTGTGGTGTTAGAGAAGACTCTTGAGAGTCCCTTGGACTGCAAGGAGATCCAACCAGTCCATCCTAAAGGAGACCAGTCCTGGGTGTTCTTTGGAAGGACTGATGTTGAAGCTGAAATTCCAGTACTTTGGCCACCTCATGCAAAGAGTTGACTCATTGGAAAAGACCCTGATGCTGGGAAAGATTGAGGGCAGAAGGAGAAGGGGACGACAGAAGAGGAGATGGCTGGATGGCATCACTGACTCAATAGACATGAGTTTGGGTAAACTCCAGGAGTTGATAATGGACAGGGAGGCCTGGCGTGCTGCAGTTCATGGGGTGGCAAAGAGTCGGACACAACTGAGCAACTGAACTGAACTGATATTCTACAATATTCTCTACATTTCCAGGGGACACTCTGCCTATAAGTGATAAGGAATGGTCTAGTGAGAGGGTGTCACTTGTTCTGAACCAAGGCCCTGACTTCAGTACCACTGAGAAGCTCTAAAGTGGTTGTCTTCTGTGGGATCATAGTAGGGGATGTGATAAAACTGGGACTCTTAATTCTAAAGGAGATGATAAGATATTAAAATAAGAAAGGTCAGATGGCAGTCCTTAATTGTCAAAAAAAAAAGTGGGTTTAATGTAATGAACTGCAAGTTTGAAATATTAGCAAGTACAGCCTGACTTCCAGAGAGTTGTGAAGAGAATGAATAAAATAACTGCCCCTGCCCCAGGTTTAAGGTAGATGGGCAGAGAGCAAGAGTATTTCTCAATCTGTACGATTAAAGGGTTTCCTAGGTGGTACTAGTGGTAAAGAACCTGCCAGGCAATGCAGGAGACATAAGAGATGTGAGTTTGATCCCTGAGTTGGGAAGATCCCGTGGAGAAGGGCATGGTAACCAACTCCAATATTCATGCCTGGAGAATCCCATGGTGGACAGAGGAGCCTGACGGACTATGGTCCATAGGGTCTCGAAGAGCATGATGTGATGTGACTGAGCAATTTAGCTGCTGCTGCTAAGTCACTTCAGTCATGTCTGACTCTGTGCGACCCCATAGATAGCAGCCCACCAGGCTCCCCCGTCCCTGGGATTCTCCACGCAAGAACACTGGAGTGGGTTGCCATTTCCTTCTCCAATGCATGAAAGTGAAAAGTGAAAGTGAAGTCGCTCAGTCGTGTCTGACTCTTAGTGACCCCCTGGACTGCAGCCTACCAGGCTCCTCCACCCATGGGATTTTCCAGGAAAGAGTACTGGAGTGGGATGCCATTGCCTTCTCCAAAGCAATTTAGCAGGTACAATTAAAATCAATCAAGGGAAAATGATCAAGAGACTCTAATCTTTTAAAGGGTTTATTCATAGTATCACCTTTTAGGATTGTGAGGAACAGGAGATAAAGAGATCTAGAACACTTGGTAAATAATAAGTAATAACAGTTTCTTAATTTCTTTATTAAAAAAGTAGGCAATGAACATACTTTGGTTATGTAAGATGGTAACATTAACAGAAAGTAGGTAAAGTATACCTGTGAACTCTCTATTCTATCTTTTCAACTTTCCTGTAAACTTAACTTTGTTTCAAAAAGAAAAGTATAAAAATTACAAAGTAAGCAAAGTAAAGTTTGTTCTCCTTTAAAAGGCATATTCAACAAAGTATTTGAAAGAGCTGAAATACACATACTTACAGGAGCACCCTGTGGTCCAAGCCTTCCTCTCTCTCCTGGCATTCCTCTTGGGCCCTATAGATGAGAGAGAGAGAACATCTCTTGAAACGTCTTACTTGAATCTGAGAGTACTTTGATTTCACTTCTCAAATCAATCATTAATATAACCACTACTCGTTATAATTGGCCCAAATAGATTTCACTTAATCTAGCATTAATGTCCTAAATCTATAATAATCCTGATTTGGTCCCTGGATACAAAAAAAGAAAAGTGCATTCAACAATTAAGAAAAACAATGTAATGCAGGAAGCCTTTTCTATTTGAAGGGGCAGTTCTTATAGGATGCTTGCCTTTCAGCTGATAATAAAGAATTATTTCACCAGCTAACATATGCTCTCTATGTCTTTTTCTCCATTTAAATATTCTCTTAGCATAAGCTAAAAAGCAAAGAAATAACAACGAATTAAACTGATACGTACCATCGGACCCATGGCACCCATTGGACCAGTAGGGCCAGCTTCACCCTAAAGCAAAAGTGAGATCACTTTACAATACAGGAAGCCTACAATTGATATTCACAATATTCTCTTCCAAGTGTGTTATTTAAAAGGCTTATTTTCAAAGTGAGCATTTGAAAGGCACACTTTGAATAAAGGGCCTCAAAACTATGCTGTATCACCTGTTCTCAAAATACAATGGAAATCTAGTGTCTACAGAAATAAGCCTAAAATCAAACTGGGAATTTAAGCAAGACTTATGGGACTATCTTCTTTTCACTTTCATTTTAATTATACCTAGCCACATTAATTGAATTTTAATACAAGTGCTTAGTCTATGTCTGACAATAAAAGTAAAATTTTACAAAACTAAAATTGACTATAATATTCCTTTAAGATCTCTTGTAGGAAGCTTAGAAATGACAAATTTAAATCCAAATGCTTTTTCACACATGTGTCTCATTGTACTTTCCATTAAAAAGTCATCTGCACTTCTTGGATGTTCTCTTTCCTTCTAGAAGCATAAATAAATTTGGGGAAGAAACAATGGCCAAAAAGCCCTAAAATTAAAAGGGTACTAAAATAATGGGACCAATGAACCATCTAAACCTCTCTGATATTCTTAAAGAAAAATTAAGAGTGAATGTGTTTTAGAGGGTGGACTCATAGCACATCTTTATATAAAGATAACACTCATCTTACATCGGTAGAAACCAAATGGCATGGTAGGGGTTTCTAGTGGCAAAGTAAGGTCGTACCATGTATCTTCTTAAATCTACCACTCATCCATGACTATGCCAAAGCCTTTGACTGTGTGGATCACAATAAACTGTGGAAAATTCTGAAAGAGATGGGAATACCAGACCACCTGACCTGCCTCTTGAGAAATCTGTGTGCAGGTCAGGAAGCAACAGTTAGAACTGGACATGGAACAACACACTGGTTCCAAATAGGAAAAGGAGTACGTCAAGGCTGTATATTGTCACCCTGCTTATTTAACTTCTATGCAGAGTACATCATGAGAAACGCTGGGCTGGAAGAAGCACAAGCTGGAATCAAGATTGCCGGGAGAAATATCAATAACCTCAGATATGCAGATGACACCACCCTTATGGCAGAAAGTGACCCTTATGGCAGAAAGTGAAGAGAAACTAAAAAGCCTCTTAATGAAGGTGAAAGAGGAGAGAGAAAAAGTTGGCTTAAAGCTCAACATTCAGAAAACGAAGATCATGGCATCTGGTCCCATCACTTCATGGGAAATAGATGGGGAAACAGTGGAAACAGTGTCAGACTTTATTTTTCTGGGCTCCAAAATCACTGCAGATGGTGATTGCAGCCATGAAATTAAAAGACACTTACTCCTTGGAAGAAAAGTATGACCAACCTAGATAGCATATTCAAAAGCAGAGACATTACTTTGTCAACAAAGGTCCGTCTAGTCAAGCCTATGGTTTTTCCTGTGGTCATGAATGGATGTGAGAGTTGGACTGTGAAGAAAAGTGAGTGCCGAAGAATTGATGCTTTTGAACTGTGGTGTTGGAGAAGACCCTTGAGAGTCCCTTGGACTGCAAGGAGATCCAACCAGTCCATTCTGAAGGAGATCAGCCTTGGGATTTCTTTGGAAGGAATGATGCTAAAGCTGAAACTCCAGTACTTTGGCCACCTCATGCGAAGAGTTGACTCATTGGAAAAGACTCTGATGCTGGAAGGGATTGGGGGCAGGAGGAGAAGGGGACGACAGAGGATGAGATGGCTGGATGGCATCACGGACTCGATGGACGTGAGTCTGGGTGAACTCTGGGAGTTAGTGATGGACAGGGAGTCCTGGCATGCTGCAAATCATGGGGTCGCAAAGAGTCGGACATGTCTGAGCAACTGAACTGAACTGAACTGAAGTATTCATTCTTTATACTACTCTTTCCTCTAGAACTATTTAAGGGGGACTTGAAAAAATTTTAGACTTGAAGCAGAACAGAAATTCTGTAGTGAGGTTGTATTGAGATATTATTCAGTTACCTTGGAACCAGTTGCTCCAACTTCACCTTTAGGGCCTTCAAGACCTTTGTGTCCCTGAGAAGAAAAATATAAATTTGTATTTAACAGCTTTTTTGAGCCTCAGGCATGTAAAAGAAGAACCAAAAACAAGTTCACAGGAAGTGCCTTATGAAAATAGATTGCAAATGTAAAGTCGTTATTCAAAATGTTCCCAAATTCTCATCTCTTTTTTTGAAAGTCGTCTATTCAATGAAAATTAAAGTAGGGTTTCCCCTCTTTAAATAACATTTTCAATTTGCAGTGGGCTCATCTTTCAAATTTTTGTGACTTCATAGAAATTTAATGAATAGAAACGGAAAAATGTATGGTGGCCTTAGGGGAAACAAATGGTTATAGAATTTAGTTATAAAATATGGTTCACATCCAGGAGTGATTTTAAAAATACTTAATAACTAATACAGCACACACATTCTAATCATAAGCTCAAACACTCAAAACAGAGGCCAGCCAATGTACACTGAGTGAATATCAACTATGCTTTTAGATAGATGTGTAGTTTCTATGTAAGTATGTACATAGCTAATAGTTGCATATTCATTATCTTGAGTTAAAGACAGAAGCATTCTACAGCCTTCTGTGTCTGAGTTGGACCCGAGTTGACTAGGCCCCTGTGATGCAGTGCACTTTATGGTATTAGGTAAATATTCCACTACGTAGTAGTTGCCTGTTTTCTTAAATAAATCTCATTAGACTGAAGCTGAGAGTCATGGACATTTCCCATTTATCACTACTTTCTTATTCATAGCGCAGTATTCAGCACACTGTAAGAACTCAAAATACATTTGTTTATCGAATCAAATGAAATTCAAAGGAAATGTAAAAATGCATTGTGATTTTGGTAACTGACATCTACTGTAACCATAGCCAGTTAAGGGCAATTGACAAATGAAATTGTGAAGATTTTGAAGGTAATGCTCCCCAGACCTTACTCCATAAGCCAGGGTATCTAAAAGGATTACAGAGGATTGAACTTACTCGGTGACCCTTCAGGCCTGGAAGACCAGGAGCCCCAGGAAATCCTCGAGCTCCCTGTGCGGGGAAAAAGAGATAAGGCATTTCAGAGTCATTAACTGCATAAGGCACTTTTTTTTCCCAAAAAAGATTTTTGGTACATAGTTTTATTTTTGCCAACAAACCTAAGAAGAAAAAGGCGAAATATATTTTTATATGTCAAAATATGTCTAGGTTATCAAAAAATTAGCAAGGCAAATGGAAACAAGTCTTACACAGAGACATGGATTAATTCCAGGTGTTGATCTGATGACATTTTTAAATTTTCAAATGATATTGCTGTGTTATAATTAGTAAAGAATAAACAATAAGAAAATAAGCCTTAATCTACATTCTCTGTGTCTAAATCAAGTAAAAAAAAATAAATAAATAAATCAAGTAGGTCAAGGTATAGGAAAAATAATCAGGAAACTTAAGGAAAATTATGCTTCTCTTTTATATTGTGTTTTATTTGTGGTAGAATAATTAATGCATTTGTAGCAAATAAATATAATCTATTTTTTCTGGAATTCTAAATATTATCAGTAAATTATGATTAGAAAGATTATATTAAAATGTTATCAGAATTTTTTAATAAAATATTCAGGAGCAGCTTATGGATTTGTGATTGTTTAAAAAACTGAGAAAACGAAATATCCAACAGAAAAGAAAGTCAAGTAATATAAAGAGAATGGGTTGGTTCCTTGACTCAACTTCTTAATTTCTGTTAATTCTATGCATCCTTCATGTAACTGTATAAATTTAAAAAAAAAAAAAAAAACAGAAATCAGACACTAAATCAAATCCAAAATGGTATGACTTCTTTGAAATGATGCTTGAAACTGTTTCTTCATACCCTTTTTAAATAGTTAAGGATCCAGTGACTGAATTACTCACTTATTCCAGCTGCCTACATTAAATAGGTTTTGTGTTGAAACCTATCTACTGCTACTGGTAGAGTAAGCACTTTGGTAGCACAGACTGACGCTATCAATTATTATTATCAATCCGCATATCCCTAACACTTAGCCTTCTGCCTTATTAGTAGGCATTCAAGAATAAAAACTGAATAAACAACTGAATAAAGAAATGGCTTCACATTCATCATCTTCTTCATCTTCTTGACACTCATAGAGCTTCCCCTAAATCTTTCAAGGAACGTCTCTTGTGTTAGTACAATCTTACAGAGGCGGCAAAATCCTTCTGTTCTGTATTACCCTACCCTTTACTTAGTGTTAACTAAACGAACAAATAACTCAATAAACAAACTTTGTATGATAAAAGCAAAGCAATAATTCTTCCATGACCTCTTTCAGGAAAAATGTCTCTGTAGTGTTTTGTAGGGGGTTATCACAGTAAGGGCACATCAAACCCTGCACTCTGAACACATTAAGTTCCACTAAAGCTCCTGTTTACACAGCCCTACTTAGAAATTCTTTCACTTCAAAAATGGCTTTTGAGTTTGGAATGGAATCCTGCCCTTTACTGAGATTCATCTCCCCACCATCCTGAGCAGAAACTCAGCATACATCCATCTAAGCCTATAGAGGAATTACTGAGCTATGCTATTTCAAATGATTAGTAAACTTTTGAGTTTTTGTGGTCTGCAAGGGAATTCTCATGTGATTACATATCTCTAAAATAGCAAGAAAATAAACCAGATGTACTAGCGCTCATAAAATTTTTCTCGTTCTGCTGACCCAAGACTGTCATCACACCCCAATCACACATCGTTGCTCTGCACTTGCAGACTGCATCTGTGACATGCTGGCAGGGCGCCTTTCCTCCCCGCGGAGGGCCCACGCTGTGAGTAGGGGCAAGTGTGCAGCAGGGCGGGAGTTTCAAGCCTGGATTGGTTCACACCAACATCTGTGCTAATGACTAAACCACCTGTCTTTGTCTGCAGGCTTTGTTTGCAGGCTGAGGAGGGAAGAAAGGAAAAAGTAAGAGGAGGGAGCTGCAGGCCTGGTTTTGTGTGCGAAACTAAATGATCCTTACAGTCCTGTGCTTAAATTCCCATAAAAGATCATTAGCATTTGTGTGTCCAAAAAATCCCTAGCATTGAACCTCATCAATTTTCATAAAGTAAATGGAAATAATTCAGTATTGTTGTATGCTTCTGGTGGTAGAAATATTAGGATATTATAGGAGATATAATAAGTTGAATCAGTTCAGGGGATTCTGGACCAAGAGAAAGTCTAAGAGCAGGAATGTTAGAGCATTTATGCTTATTTATCATTTTCTAACTTTCCCACTGGCTCTGGAGCACATACCAGGGGAGCACCTATCAAAGTAACATGAGTGAAGAAAGACAGGTGGGTTCAGAGCAGCCAAGAGACCCAGATCTTGAATTCTGGTAGAGCTAGTTACTCTCCCTGTATTGAGTCAAGTGAGAAGAAAACAACTGTATTAGGAGAGCTGGTGATTAATATATCTGGTTATAAGCTTTTAGGGGCCAGAACATCAATAAAGAATTTCAGTCAACATTAGGGTTTAGGGAACAGCCAAAGAGGCATCCTGTCCACAATTTATTGTTGCAGCATATAAAAAACAAATCAACAAACTTTTTAAAGCTGTCATTTTTGACATATGAATACCAAATCTTTTAAAAAACTAAAAATATCTTTAAAAGATAAATTAGGATTGAGATATTATGAAAGGTAAGTAAGTCAAGCTGGTGACTTATCTGAAAATTTGGTTATAATTCTCTAGCTCTGGGAGGGTCATTCATATGGTGCCAGTGCAAAGTTGGGAACTCAAATTAGCTCTCATTCTGGCAAAATGTCCTGTTTCACAATGACAGAAGGGAACGTATCTTGGTGGCAGTGTCTACTACATGTGCAGGCCATGAATGGTGAGTTAGTTTTAAATGTTCTTCATTGTTTGAATTTTGTCTTTGTATTGTTGTATTGATCAGTATAAACTTACCGGAGATCCTGCAAATCCCACTTCACCAGGTTTTCCATTTCTACCAGGCTCACCCTTTATGGGAAAAAAAGCAAAGTGGAGGAAAGAGGGATTTAAAATTTTCTCTCCTGAGACTAAATGACAAATCAATCGCAGGTAAAAAGTCTTCCTTAGAAAGCTCACATCCAGTGGTCTAAGCAGGGTGAGAGCATAGCCCTACGCCTGAGGGCAGTGCATTATAGCACGTCAGTCTGTGGAGATTTCATTCATTTATCAGAAGAAGAAATAAATATAAATTATACTGGTCTGACCTAGCTCTCCATTTTACTCAACATCAAAATTTGCACACACACACACACATACACACATGCCACGAAATTCTACATCAACATGCAGCACTGAAACAGTGCTTCTCAAAATAAATTTACCATTTATTTCTTGTGATAAAAAAATTTAAGAACTACCAGAGATATTTTCTTTATGGCCAAATTCATTGTAATCCACTTAAATAAATCTCATGACACACAAAAAGAAAATATTTTCTTGGTTTAATGTCACATAGACATTAATGGCCTACCTAATAATTTTATCCTCAACTTTAGTGCAACTAACAGAGGAGTTCAGGAAAGCAAATCTGTTGTTATACACTGTTCTTAAGAACACTGATCACATGTTCTTAATGTTAAAATCTGAAATTTAGGCTTAACTTTAAAAATTCAATTAAAGAAACAACTTTTTGAGCATTGGAGAGCAATACTGACACTATTCTGTGAATACATTTTAAAAAATCCATTTAATGAGGGCCTCATAATGATCTTCTGGGATCGAAGAAATGTGTTTTTCCTTAAGATCACTTCAAAAGCTCTGCCCACCAAATGTTGTTGCTGTTGTGACAGCAATTCTAGTATCCCACGGAGAAATCATAATGGAAAACCTAAGCAGGCAAAGATACAGTACCTAACAATACAATACCATCACAATTAAGAGCACGTTCAGATTTTATAAAATTCCATTCTGACCTCTCCTGTTTTTATTAAATTTAATGACAGTAAAAAGTAGGTGAATGAAATGGGAACCAATGAATAATATTCATGTTAATGTTGCAGCTCTTTCCTGGCCAAAATTTTGCGAATTTTGAAATTTGAAAAATTTCAAAGCAAAATGAAGAAAAGCAGCTTACATCTTCACCAGGTTTTCCAGGAGGGCCCTCTGGTCCTCGTGCACCAACTGGACCCTAATAACAAAATGAAATAAAAGGAAAGTAAGGATATTCACCTTTATTTACCCATATCCATCAATGATACAATCCAAAATACCGTTGAAACAAATGAAAAATATCAGAGAAAACAACTTCATTAATATTCTGAAGTTTATGTTGTATCTTTCAGGTTATGTGCTCAAAGGAAAAAAATTTAATTTCCCAGATGCACAAATCAGCACTTTCCACTGACCATATTCAAAGCCTCTGAATTTAAATACTCTGCCACAAGAAATATGTAGCTTAAGCACAGTCCATAACACAGGACTCCTGAACTGGACTAGAATATATTGCTACATGAGGAAAGAGGTGGTAACATAAATAACTCATGACATCATTGTAATGGTGGACCCACAGTACACTGGGTCTACATGCTTACTTGACATTTACCATTGGGCCGGGGTCACCAGGTTCACCAGGAGGTCCTGCTGGGCCAACACCACCCTAAAATCCAAACAAAAAAATTGTATAAAATTTATATATAATACACAAATTATATGAACAAATCAAAGAAAATACAATACTAAATCCTATACTGTCCACAGTATAGTGCAGTTGCTCAAAATGTTGACTCGACCACTCTCCAGCTATGACTCTGGATGAGTTGTTAATGCTTCATCTCTCCATATCGCATTTCCTAATCTGTGAAATGAGAATAATGTGGCGCCTACTTCAGTAAGCTGCTGTAACTCTTTGGGTAACTAGCGCATGTTGAGAGCCTAGAATAGTGCTGGCACAGGGTGTCGATGGTGGTAGTCATCTCCCTCTTCTCTTCCTCCTTCTTATCAGCTACATTTTCCATTCACAATGGCAGTACTGTAAAATAGCTTGGAGTAAAACTCCACACACATGGTAATGAAAATATGGCATGTTTGAGCTAGGAATTCTTCTCTCTCTCTCTTTAGAAAAAAACATGTTCTACAGCCTGTCAAACCACTACAAAAATTAAAATAGCTCTACATGAGTATTTTATTGGTATTTGAAAGGTTATAGAAGGAAAGTACAGAATTATATACTTTATAAAGATTTCATGGAGTGATCATTGTCACTGTTATTTCTAATAATACTAAGAGGTGATATTCTTCTATGACTTCATTTCATAGCTCCAGAGTTGGCACATAATTAATTATAAGGATTTTCACCATGACATGAGATAATGATCTGTTATTTTACAAACACAGGCACATAAAAATTCTTTGTATTAGAGGTCAGTCACATAAAGAAACAGGTGATAAAACTTCAGCATTATGAAAAATCTTTGAAAAACATATTGAATATATTTCTAAGTGAGTGAAAATTAATTGAATACAGCCCATTCAGTGAGTATTGTTATTGTTCAGTTACTCAGTCGTGTCTGACTCTTTGCAACCCCATGGACCGCAGCATGCCAGGCTTCCCTGTCCTTCACCATCTCCCAGAGCTTGCTCAAACTCATGTCCATTGAGTTGGTGATGCTATCCAACCATCTGGTCCTCTGAGCATTACAATATGCAATTTAAAACCTAGCCAAAAGCAGTCATTTCCCAGAGAACTTATTTATTTTTCCTTTTTTTTTTTTAACAGTATGTGATTTAATTATAAAAAGACTTACCTGCTGCCCTTGTAAACCTTGAGGACCCCTTGGGCCAACAGGACCCTTAAAAACAAATGAGAAGAAAAGTTGCATAGTGTTGGTGAGAATTAGTTCACAACTTTCAAAAATGTTGAATTCACTTTAGAATCTGGAAAAATGAATCTCTGACAGTGAAAAGGTGATGACATTGTCCTTCTGTTTTCACCTGGAATACAGCTAAATTCAAAAAGATTAAAGCTTGGATAATGTTTGGGATGATCTTATACACACATTCAGAGTCATGAAAAGAAATAAAAATGCCTGTGCACACCCAGTGTCTTGGGATGAGAACTCTCGCATACTGAAGGGGTGGTTTAAGTGAAGCAGAATAACCAACAAAGAAAAATCTTGGCAAGCATAAGTTGTTATCAAACTGTCTATTTAATTCTTCAGCTTCACAGCAAATAACTCATAATTTAAATGAGCACGTTGAATTAAAGGCTTATGAAACTATCAACAATAGCAACTGGATTATTTTAAATGTAAGTTTTAAATGATCTGGGGCACTGAGTTTTGTAGGTTATTTCTTTCTTTCATGACATACGTCTAAAGTATCCAAACAGACTTCCCCAATTTATTATGAAACGTTTACAATGTGACATAACAAAGGTAAGAAAAGGAAAATGCTATTTTTAAAAGTTGTTAGTAAATGTCTATGTAATTTTTTTTAAATGTCACACTTTAAAAAGTGAAAGCAATTAAATCAAAATCTAGTTTGTTCTTATGGTGAAAACTTAAATTTTTGTTTTGGATTGATCAGATTTTTAGATAGCAAGAAAATAAGAGCTTCATTTAAAAAAATAAACACACCTGTAACTTGAACTTCAAATGATTAAAAACATGTATTTCAGAAAAATATCCCCAGTTAATCATTGAATGAGACCATACTGCTACTGACTTAGAATGTGTATAATCAAACAATGTTTAAGTGACTTAAAATATATACCAACAATATTTAAATTACTCACTGGCCTTAAGGATGGGTGTGTGTGCTCAAACATTCCATTTTGTCTGACTATTTGCA
The DNA here is from genome assembly GCF_027580195.1 of Bos mutus. Taxonomy (NCBI): domain Eukaryota; kingdom Metazoa; phylum Chordata; class Mammalia; order Artiodactyla; family Bovidae; genus Bos; species Bos mutus. The sequence continues at coordinate 128,830,806 of NC_091618.1, forward strand.
GTCCCATGGACTGTAGCCCACCAGGCTCCTCTTTTCATGGGGTTCTCCAGGAAAGAATACTGGAGTGGGTTGCCATGCTCTCTTCCAGGAAATCTTTCCCACCCAGGAATCGACCCAAGGACTCTTATGTCTCCTGCAATAGCAGTCAGGTTCTTTACCACTAGCATTGCCTGGGAAGCCCAAAGGATAGGTAGAAGGGGTGTTTATCCATGCAGTCTGACTTAATATTGTCTGAAATGTCATTAATCTGGAATGCCTTTGAATTATGTTATGAGCAAAAAAGTATGGAAGAGTCACTTTGCAGAGAGTTAATTCATTTAATAAAATTACATTGCTCCAAATACCCAGGTTAAAGTAGAGAAAATGGGAATCTTTCCAGCTGTTGAAGAAATGCAAAAGAGAATGCTAATGGCCCAGTGAGTAAATTTTAGAGTTGTCGGCATAAGGCAACCAGAGAGTAAGTAAGGAAATAATATAAGGAAATAATACAAGGAAATAATACATTTTGCCAAATAACTTTCTAACAATACCATAAAACAGACTTTGCTTTGCTTTTTTTTAGTTTTTAGAAAGTACAGTTTTTGTTTTGGTGGTTATAAGTTAGGAAACTTATAACCTAACTTATAACTGTCTGAAAAATACAGACAGTCTTTTATTAATGAAGACAAATAACTTTGTACAGTTACAAATGGAACACCACTGGGCTTTCAAATATTACACAGCAGAGTTTGATAAGTAAATTGAATGAATGGATGGATGGATATATTTTAAGAAGACACATGTTACTTCTTTACTAGCTAACTCAAACCTCTCTGCATAATGGTTTTTCCAAAGTACTTTGATTATCAATAAAATCTACACTTACCACGGATCCAGGCATCAGTCCTACTTGACTTCCAAGTCCAGACTTCTCATCTAACCCAGCCATCTGAGCTGAAAACGGCTGTTAAAGAAATGTGTTGACATTATTTCCACAGTAAAAGATATGTATCAACATAGTTTTTAAACTGAGAAGTGTAGGATCTCTGGGATTCTTAAAGAATGACTCTTTTGAGAATCATTGTAAACTTTTTTTTTTTTTCATTGTAAACTTTTGACTTCAAAGCAAGGAAAAAGATTCAAGCTGTTTTCACTGTACGTGTTTTTGAGTGAACAATCTTCCTCATTATGTTGCTTCAAAATAACTACTGCAATGGGCCAAATGCCTGATACTTGATAAAAGCATGGATCATTCTGTTAAGCATTTAGCCAGTCTAATCGATTTCAGGTTTGTCTCTTTATTGGCTTTCTTCCCATTGTTAGAGCATGCCAAACATCTGAACAAAACCTAAAGGTGCCTTTAAAACATTTCTCCTAAAGATTTTTCCATTATACCAGACTGCTTTACTTAGATGGTATTCTTTCTTTGTTAGTAGGCAGTAAATTTTAACTGTATTTATATAAGTTGATTAAAATGTTATGATCTTTTTAATGAATGCTGGAATATTCCAAAATTGGTAACAGTTTTACCTTCTGTCCTTCACATCTAAAAATCTCTGGTAACCCAATTGACTAAAACTGTCCATTTTCATTCCAGGAGTTCTATCAATTTCCAGATTTTAATGGGAAAAGAAGATGTGTATTTTTAAAAAATAAATTGGCAATTCCTTCTACAATGAGTTGAAAAGCAAATGTAAAAATTGTTGTAAAACAAAAATCACATTTCAGGGTTCCATACATTCCCTCATTGCACTTTGCAAGTTGCTCATAAATCTACTCAAAAGTCTGCCACTAAGACTTCAAAGAGGCAGGCATAGAAAGACATTTTATTTTACTTCTGGTAGGAAATTAACACTCAGAGACATAACCAGAATGCATTTTTGATGTCCACTCAGTAGCCCTTTTGCAAGCATCATCTGGATGTGTCATCCTTCCTTGGTGGGAGGACATGACACAGATTCTTTCAGCATTCTGAGCCAAGAGAACAAAAAAGGAGAGAGACGCATTTCTCTTTCCAGTTCACAGTGGGAACAATATTAGTGGCCCTTGCGAATCAACAGAAAGAACAAAATCCCAGTGCCCAGAACTGACATTAAGAAAGATAAACCATTTGAAGCAGCATCTTTAAAAAGTGATATTTTGAATTTTCCAACAATTCCCTGTGGATTTCCTAGTTTTGTTGTTATTCACAGCAGCACTGTGTTCACTTAGCTGCCCTTACAGCTAAAGACCAATATGTGAACTAACACAATTTAAGATCCTAATAATATACCAAAAACTTAATACATTATCTACAGAAGATTTTAAGCAACGCACACCACTCACCCTGCTCATGCCATCCGGTCCTGGGTGAGAGGGATGCCCAGGAGGTCCTGGGGCACCTGGCTGACCAGGAACACCTGGCTCTCCATCGATTCCCTGAGGACCACGAGGCCCCTGGAAAAGTAAGCCAGAAGAAATTAGAACCCATTGCCAAATATGTACCTAGGAGAAAACAAAAGCCACAAACTTCTTGATGGAGGTGAAGTGTTCATTATTTTTTGAAAAAGAGCAATCCAGCCACCCACAGTAATTTCATCAGCTACACCAAAACTGCAGATTTCAGCACTGGTCACAGCCTCTGCCGTCAGGAGAGGACACATTCTGGGTAGGAATTTTATTCTTGATGTGTTAAATTCCCAGTAATCAGCTTTGTTTTGGAATAATTATAAGAGTGTATTCAGTTTGTCAATATTCTAGAATAAGTTTCCTTACTTGTTTGAGTTTTGCTGTTTAAAGGTATTTAGTCGATTTCTAAATTCACTTAACTGTGTATGTTCCTGCTTAACTTTCCCCCACTTAAGAAAAGAACATTATGGATCTTTGAACAGTGTTTGTGATTTTCATCTAATTTTTTAATGTTTTACATAGTTCCTGGCTCATAGTAGACACTCAGTATATGATTACTACATTTTCGCATTTCAGTTTCTTTAGTATTGGAAGTCTGATATACTTTATTTTCCCTACTACTCCCAAAGGTAGACCAGACCCATGAGAAGCAGAGGGAAAGGCATGGGGACGCAGCCAAGTCTAGTTCTCAAGGAAGTGAGCAATGAGTTACAGCTGCCAAATTCCACCCTCCTCCTAACCCACATTCTGAAGGCAGCTTGGGGAACAGCCACGTCTCCAGTTCTGGAAATGCTCCATCTCCTAACCTCATCATTCCCACAAGTCTTGTTAAGTATTTTCTAGCTTTTTAACACTGGAAATTCATAATAGGACCAAAGAAAGGAAAGGAAGGATCAAAGAACTCAAAACGCAATATGATTTTACTAATTAGAAGTAGGGATCAAAAAAATGTATATATATATATGATGAGTTAAACAGTAAAGGAAGTTTACCATGCCTACACCTGAGACTATCTCTCAGCACACAATAAGCAAACATGAGCTGATACAGTGGAGGGAGGAAGCACAGGACGAGCAGAGTGGGGAGGAGAGGTGGCTTGCAGATGATGGTTTGGGGGAGGGTGGCATAAGAGCTATTCCGAAATTTAATTAATATGTATTCTCATATATTCAAACACTCCTGTTTGACATGTTTACTTCTTGGAGTAGTGGCATAATTAAGCAAATTTATCTATTCAAACAGAAGTAGATAACAGCCTGATAAAAACTCACATTTTGAAAACTGATTTCTCAGAAACTGACTACTCACTCTACTCTTTTTTCATTGTATTACATAATGGAGGCTAATTTTTCATTGCTGCCTAAGACTTCTAGATCATACAAATGTGACACCATGGTCTGGAAATGTATGCTGTCAATGGAGGCATATAAAACGTAGTAGCCTGAACTACTCAGACCACTATGTGTGGAAAACTTAATGTGTTTTTAAAATGTGAAATTGCTAATTAATAATCAGGTATCATTAATACAAAAAAATGAGCTAAAACATTCTTTCTGTTCCCAAAGAGATTTCCAAAGCAAAACCAAAAACTACATTTAGTGTCACTGGGAGTAGAGAGAGGTTTGGGTAATATTAATCCTCAAAAATTGGGTCCTTTCCCCAGCCCTCTGTGATTAAAAATCCTGTTTCAAAGTCTGCTCTGAAGACAGCTCACTTTTTCACTGACTTCATGATGCACTCTATGCCTCCATGATATCTCATCTAAATAGCCTACATGATCTACTTTTATACAAATTGAGGTTAAAATTAATAAAAATCCGTGAAAATCATCCAAAACTAAGTGAGCATAATAAGCAAGACTATAAATGAAAATAAGAAAAAAAGCCTATAATACGTGATATTTTACTGATAAATATTTAAAACAAAAACTATAACTGCAGAAGACATTAAAATACATATTTTCACATTTCCAGGTGTGACGAATCGCAAAAGTTTTGAATCAAGGTAAGCATTCTCCCTATAATCATTCTTTCCCCTCCCCCAGGATACTTCACTGTCTCAGGAGACGATCCACAATAACAAGTACTTGTAGATTGTCACTAGGTGGCAACGTTTAAACATTCACAAATAGGAATAATAATGCCCCAAATCAGAAAGAACTTTTTTCACTGATAGTTAGTAATATCACACACACCCACATTATGAAATGTGAGAGTTAGTAATAACTGGTATATTCTCCATTTTACAGATGAGGAAAGAGACCTATAGAGGTTAAGTGACAGGCGCGATTAGAACTCAGCACATCATTGATTGCCGTCCAAACAGGTTGCTAGTTTGTCACTATGAAGTTATCAGGACAGTACACTTAAAACTAAGGATATGTGTGAGCGAGAATCGTGGTGATCACTGGCTAGTAAGGAGGGCTTCATGAGAGGATCTCTGTATCAGTAGTTCCCAATCTTGAGCAATTTGCTCCCCTCCCCACTGCCAGGGAACATTTAGCAGCACCAAGAGATTTGTTACAATTTGTTACATTTGTTACAATTGTATGGGGGGAGCAGGTGTTCCTACTGGCATCTAGAGGGTCGACACCAAGAATGCTGCCAAATTATCCTACAAAACACAAGGAATTATCTGTCCCCAAACATCAGTGGAAAAAACTCTAATACTGGGAAGGATTGGGGGCAGGAAGAGAAGGGGACGACAGAGGATGAGATGGCTGGATGGCATCACTGACTCAATGGACGTGAGTCTCAGTGAACTCCGGGAGTTGGTGATGGACAGGGAGGCCTGGCGTGCTGCGATTCATGGGGTCGCAAAGAGTCGGACACGACTGAGCGACTGAATTGAACCGAACTGAACTGAAACATCAGTGGTGTTAAGAGTGAGGAACTGCTCTATTTTATGAGCTTTCTGTAGCGTTCAATGGTAACAAAGGGGAGAAAAGTGGCATCCGTGATTGCACTACCAGCCTATGTCGCGGCATCCACAGCTTTTGTCCAGGTAAGGCTTTTAGGACCAGAGGTAAAACATTCTACCTGTAGGCATTTGTGACATCATGCCAGTATCTTGGAAAAAGTTGTGGTGGGAGTATTCACACCAGAGAAATCAGCAAAAGCTATAGGCATATTTTTTTTTAATAAATCAGTTACTAAACACTTGGCCATCACACCACTGCTTGCTAGGATTAAGAGAGGAACAGATTTCCTACTTGGGTATCTACCAGAACTGTCTTGCTCAATTCCAAATAAATAATTACTTCTCACTCATTTCAACACACACACACACACACACACACACACACACGCACTTCCCATTGATTATCTCAGACTAAACCAAGACAGGAAAGGGAGCTTATCACATACTAAGTCTAGAAGAGAAGAAAAAGGAAAGAGAATACTAAGAGGAGTGGGGAGTAGATTCATTGAACCCTAACAAGAAATTCTGTAATCCCAACCACGAGTTTCACAGCAGCTTCACCTACGCTTAGGACTCAGTTCTATCAATTATTCTGGGCACAAGTACATTGAGCCACAATGTTTCCTGCATGACCCCACCCTCCACCCAGCTGAAGTCATGTTCCACCTGCCTCTGTCATCCCAGACGTCTGGACAGACGTCCGAATATCCACCAACAGGGTTTCAGCTACCAGTGCTGGTGAGGCAGCATGGCAGAACACCATCGAAGAATGGGCTGTGAGATAATCGGAAACCAGCTTTACTGCCCACCTACATGGCTATGACCTGCTTCCTTGGGACCACTGCCATTTACCTGCATGCCTGCAAATACTTTCCATAACTTCAGCTGCAGTTTGGAAAAAGTACTGGCATCATCCCCTTCTTGGTAAAATGAGTAGAAGCGAAAAACAGTATCAAAGATGAAACCAGGGGCAAGGGTTCTTAGTAACATGATCTAGAATGTGTTTTTTTTTTCCTTACTTATATATTTAAGGTGGTCTGTTGCTTCCTTGCTCATCTATTTTTCCCATTTAGATATGGATAAGTACATATTTGGAAGGTTAAAACCCATAGAAAGTTACATCATAGTAGCTATCATCATTAGACAGAAAATTAAACAGCATAAATTTTTCAGATTGAAACATAGGATAATGATAGATTTATCTGAATCTATTTTTGATATACAAATTCATCTAAGTATTTGGTATTGATATATAAAAGACAAATTTTGAGGGTGAGATATAAAAAAGAAAAATGATTGCTATAATAGGACTTCTTAATAAGAGAAAACATTTAGCATGTATTATATAATAATCTCATGGCTTATCTCAAGAACATAGAGTTGATTATTTAAATTTAAAGATATTCCCTATGGTAATGAATTTGTTGATGTTTAAAATTACTTCTTTGATAGCTCTGCAGCAGCTGCCCAATGAAAAAGGCAGCATTACTAGGGAAATAAATTCATTACAGAACCACTTGAAAGAAAATTTTGTCCTCTAATAATTTCTTTTTCTTTTATCCAATTTGGTTATTCCTAGAGCAACCACAGATCACACAACTTGGGTGTTTTCTCTCAAGGATGCACTGTTGGCACGGTTTACTTTTGAAAACAATATGAGGTATTCATTATGTTTCCTTAGATTCTACTTTAATTTGACCTCATAAAGGACACATGGATATCATCTGTGTTATCTGAGAAGATCATAGGTAATCGTTAGCATGCAATGCTTTCCTCTGAATCAAGATCAATGCACAATCCCTTCATGACCTGAATTCTATGTCAGTTTAATAGAGGTGAGAAAGGACGAAAGTGCCACTGGCTCTCTGCTGCATCCACGGAACTTGGCATCGATGGGCTTACTTGTTCAAGTTCACAAAAAGGGAGCTCCGCTGTCAACTTACAGGTTTTCCTTTGGGGCCTCTCTCTCCTCTCGGTCCTTGTGATCCTGGTGGTCCCTAAAACAGAAAATGATGGTTATGTCTGTAAAACATGTATACTTCAGATAATTTTGCTTTAAAGGTTACTGATATAAGAAAACTGGAAAACAGAAATATCATCTATTTTAAAATTTCAGCTGAAGACTACAGAAAATAAAGCCATGTATGTATAAAAGTTCTGTGTAATCAGAAAGGCTGTTTATTTTCACACTGAAGCTTAAAGACTTGTAAAGAAGTACATATAACAACGTGGTACCCAATGAATTGTGTAAATCAGTTTGAACAATAATTGTAAATTTGCAATAATCATTTTTTTTTTGCTCTCTTGTCTTAGACACAAAAACTTACAATTCAAATTTTGAGAACTACATTATTGTCCAAGCTCCAAATTTTCAATTTCTCTGAAGAAAGGTATGAATTCATGTTGGTACACAATGCCCCAAACTATTGATCGCTATTCAAGTTGCTGATGAAAGCAATGGCAAAAAAAAGCTTATTCTGCTCCTACCTTGTGTGCCTTCAAGTATCCAGTGTCATTTTTTAACTTTGCCTCGTCTCCACTGTACATTTAAAACCCACCAAGAATTTTCCAAATGGTAACTGCAACTGCAGTTATTTTTCCATTAAAATAACAAATGATTATTATATTTCAAAACTGGCATTTTGTGCCTATATCTTAAATTAACTTTTTTCCCCAGAAAATGGCAGTTGCCAGGAGAATTTTATTTCTCTTCAAAAGAGTTTCAACTGAGTTATAAAAATTTGATTGTGCATTTACTCAGTCCAAAGCACAATCTTTTGTTTAAAAGCAAATGCTTCAGAATGACTACAGCAGGTCTGTTGAAGTGTATCAGTATTTCACTTACATTGACCTAATGTGCTTTAAAATTTACAGGAGTGTGTGTATGTGTGTGCGTGTATGTGTGTTACTCATCTGGCTACCTGTGAATGCTACCACTAATCCAAACCTGAAATCAGTAGTCTTTTATGCTAAACCAGAAATACGCCATTCTGATGTATACCTTCTCAAACTCTACTGTAATATTTACTGTTATATCAATCTAATGCATATTAATATATTGTTATATAATGTAATAGAAAATATTACAATAGAATATATCAGAAATATATCAATAATATCAAATTCTATTGATTTAATTTTAATAACAGATGGAATTAACAGTTTATTTCATGAAATAGATAAAAGTAGTCTATCCTTAATCATTGTCAACAAGACTAATATGCCCTAATTTCAATGAGTACAGTTAACCTAAATCAGATCAGATCAGTTCAGTCGCTCAGTCATGTCCGACTCTTTGCGACCCCATGAATCGAAGCACGCCAGGCCTCCCTGTCCATCACCAACTCCTGGAGTTCACTGAGACTCACGTCCATCGAGTAAGTGATGCCATCCAGCCATCTCATCCTCTGTCGTCCCCTTCTCCTCCTGCTCCCAATCCCTCCCAGCATCAGAGTCTTTTCCAATGAGTCAACTCTTGGCATGAGGTGGCCAAAGTACTGGAGTTTCAGCTTTAGCATCATTCCTTCCAAAGAAATCCCAGGGCTGATCTCCTTTAGAATGGACTGGTTGGATCTCCTTGCAGTCCCAGGGACTCTCAAGAGTCTTCTCCAACATCACAGTTCAAATGCATCAATTCTTCGGCGCTCAGCCTTCTTCACAGTCCAACTCTCACATCCATACATGACCAATGGAAAAACCATAGCCTTGACTAGACAGAACTTTGTTGGCAAAGTAATGTCTCTGCTTTTGAATATGCTATCTAGGTTGGTCATAACTTTCCTTCCAAGGAGTAAGCATCTTTTAATTTCATGGATGCAGTCACCATCTGCAGTGATTTTGGAGCCCAGAAAAATAAAGTCTGACACTGTTTCCACTGTTTCCCCATCTATTTCCCATGAAGTGGTAGGGTTCATCAATTTCATTCACTGCTGCAAAGAAATGTTTAAGTTGTTTCAAAACAAAATGTTTCAAGAAACCAAGCACATCATTGTTTTCTAATCTATTGTCTTTTCTTGGACATAATATCCATAAAGATTCAGTATCTCAAAGCACTTCAAGAATACCATGAATACTGGAGGCAACTACTTACTGCAGGTCCTGGACGTCCACGTATGCCTGTCACCTAAACAACAGACAAGAGAACACAGAGACAGTTTCAAGAGTTTTAGAAGCTCAATAGTCAAATGGATAAGAAGAACAAAAGGCCCGGCTATTATTTTAGAACAAATGGATGTTAACAATTGGTGCCCGTTCCCTCCCCGACTTTCTTATAAGGCTAAGACATTAATTTAAATTCTAATACAAGGAGGCAGTACTGGTATAGTGATTAAGAGCCAATGCTGGATCCAGGAAACCTGCGTTCAAATCCCAACTCCAACCCTTACCAATTGTATGACCTTGAGCTAATTAATTATCCTCTCTGTATTTAAGATTCCTCTTCTGTAAAATGGTGATAATGATTATGAAATTAACTCCCTCTCAGAGTTGTTGTGAAGACAAACAAATAAATATGTAGGAAGTGCTTAATACAGTACCTTAGGCATTGTGCTTTTAAATGAACACAAACAATATGGATGGTTTCACCTTTTAGGTGATCTTTGTTAAAAACAAGTCAATTTAAAAGCAAAGCGAAAATGCAAATATTGTCAAACAAATCAACATGCTCTACTTTTGTCTTAACAAAATGATAATTCCTTTAAAAGCAAGGAGAATAGTGAAGAACTTTCATCCTATATAATGATATACTTTATGATCATCTCCAAGTCTAAATAACTCTTAAGAACTCTATACGCTATGGACTTTACATCATGATAATAACATATTTCCAAAAGTGTGGCACTTTAAATCATGCCTCTCCATTTGGATGATATCGCTAAATATACTATAAAAATATATGTCTTAATTATCACTTTATATTCACATACAATATACTTAATTTTGTAAATCTTGATTTACACCTTTAGTCATGGGACAATAAATAAATAAAAGTCAGGAAAAATAAACATAAAATATCATATTAAATTAAGCATTGATTTATTTTATTTTGCTTGTTTTATACTAAAAGTTTGGTTATAAAATAATTAAATTCCCTATTTCTGAAAGTATGTATATAAGCAATAATATACAACGATGCTATAACTAAGTTTATCAAAGGTACATGAAAACGTATATACATGTATACTTACAACAGGTACTAATCCTGGTTCTCCCTTTTGTCCCTATAAAGTAAAAAAAAAAAAATTCAATTAGCAAAATATAGTGGCTTATTGAGCATTAACATGTTATACCAAAATATTCCATGTAAACAATGGAAATTTGTAAGAAAGGTAAAAAATAAAATGAGAAAAAGGTTAACAATCAATTTTAGAATATTAGGTCTTATTCATGAAAAAAACACTACTTCTCTCAAAAACATGAAAATAAAATTAATCCACTGTGTGAAATGTGTAAAGTTTCCGTTCAGTTTTTACGGCAATCAGACCCAAAGAGATGATTAGAAATGCCACTGGTGGTACAGTGGATGGGAGTCCACCTGTCAATGCAGGGGACACAGGTTTGATCCCTGGCCCAGAAGGGTCCTCCTGCCACGGAGCAACTAAGCTCGTGCACCGCAACTGCTGAGCCCGCGAGCGGCAGCTACTGAGACTGAGCACCTCGAGCCCATGCTCTGCAGCAAGAAGCCACTGCAGTGAGACCGTGCACCTCAACTAGAGAGCAGCCCCACTTGCCGCAACCAGAGAAAAGCCAGTGCGCGGCAATGAAGACACAGCGCAACCAAAAATAACAAATAAGTATTTTTTTTAAAGAATAAGAAATATAATTAAAAACAAAGAAATGCTTGTGATTAAAAAATTTAAAGTCAAAGTACCACAGGAAAAACCACCCAAAGACTGAAAGCACAAAGGAAAATCCAGATATATGTATATATTTGAACTCTCACACTCATATTACATGCCATTTAGTTTTTAGTAACTTATCAGATGCCAATCCTAAAACACCTGCCATTGTTTTCTTTTTTATACTCATGGGAAAAAGTGAAGGTGAAAGTGAAGTCGCTCAGTCGTGTCCGACTCTTTGTGACCCCGTGGACTGTAGCCTGCCAGGCTCCTCCGTCCATGGGATTCTCCAGGCAAGAATACTGGAGTGGGGTGCCATTTCCTTCTCCAGGGGATCTTCCCAACCCAGGGATCAAACCCAGGTCTCCCAGGTTGCAGGTAGACACTTTAACCTCTGAGCCCCCAGGGAAGCCCATGGAAGACTATGAGAAATAACAAGAGATATGTGATCGTCTTTTAAAGAAAAAAAGGAAAGAAAAGAAAAGACATAATGATATTAGGTAATTCTCAATATCTGAGGAAAACCTAGAAAAATTATTATTTGAACAGGAAAATAAAAAATAACAAAAGAAACTATCATAACTCAAAGTAAATAAAGCATAATTTGCTTTTATCTTTATCTTAACACCATCTTTGCATCTATATCTTAACACCACAGATATAGATGGAATTTCTTTTGATTCTTGGAACTTTAGATTTTCAAAAATTGTATTCTTATAGCATGATGTCAAGTATGTTGTTTAAATAACATTGGTTGAATTATATCTTTATATACCTCTACTGTGAACTCCCCCAGTGGCTCAGATGGTAAAGAATCTGACTGCAGTGTGGGAGACCCAGGTTCAATCCCTGGGTCAGGAAGATCCCCTGGAGAAAAGAATGGCAACCCACTCCAGTACTCTTGCCTGGAGAATTCCATGGACAGAGAAGCCTGGTGGGCTACAGTTCACGGGATCACAGAGAGTCGGACAAGACTGAGCGACTAATACACACATGCCTCTAATTCACTTGTATCATTTATTTCAGTATTTATCTTCCAACAGATATTGGTCTCCCCAAGGTAATGATTATCTACTTTATACTCTCAGTTGGGCACACAGAAGTTCTCAATAAAATTAATATAGTAATTATCATTAATACACTATAAAAATGCTTTTTCCCAGGTAATTATAGAGAATGAATGCATTAGGAATTATATCCAAACTATAGGAAAAACAAGGGTAATGAATTCTATTTTATTTAACTTCTCCTTTTCATATACACTGTCTTTACGTTTGTTTATAAAAATAATAGGAGTTACTAGTAAGGAATTATGATAATAGAAAATAGAGAGATAAAGTATGTATCATAGACAATCAGGAGATAATCACTGTTAACATTCTGACAATCTTAGTTTTTCATCATGTACCTGAGTTTTACCTAAACAATGCTTCAATATTTTACTTTTAGATTTTGTCTTCATTTAAAAAATTATTTTACAATCTTGATAGTCTTAATCATGGACTCAATGACAGAATAATACCCTGATCATACTTGCTGATTCTAACGCTGAGGTAGCTAATACTTAGGAAGTCAGGAATAAATTGAGAATTCAGAAGTATTGGAAATGGCTCTACAGAGACAGGAGCATCCCTCAAGGCAGAACACAAGAGACTGAAAAACACCCATGAAAAGACTAGAGGAAGAGGGGCCAACACACAGGAGCAGCAAAGCAGAGAAGCTTCTCTCTGCATTCTCCCTCTGCTAACTTCTAGACTAGATCTTTCCATTTTTAACATGAAAGTAATACAAATTAACCTTTTAAGAGTTTAAAAAAACTTTCTTTGAAATGTCAAGAATTTTACTTGTTCGGAGAGAGTATGTAAATCTGTGTCTAATAAATAAAGGACTCTAGTGGCTCAGATGGTAAAGAATCCACCTGCAATGAGGGAGACCTGGGTTCGATCCCTGGGTTGGGAAGATCCCGTGGAGGAGGGCATGGCAGCCCACTCCAGCATTCATGGAGAATCCCATGAACCAAGGAGCCGGCAGGCCACAGTACATGGGGTCGCAGAGTTGGACACGACTGAGTAACTACGCACACACATACATGAGAATAATTCCTTTTTGGAACAAGTCTAGAAATATAAGTAAAAAGGGAGGAGAAATTATTTCAGCCAAAATTAGAAAAATGAGCCTTCTACTGTTCCACAATACTTGATATTGGGTTAAATGTTCTATAATCAAGTTTTGATAACAAATTTATCAAATGATTCTATGTATTTCTTATTTTGGAAATAAGTCAAAACTGGAAATATTTGTCACTTTTGTTAACATGAGCTTTGAATAAATCAATTTATGTGGAATGATAGCTTTACTAAATTTGATTCTCATACCCCTGGGAAACATAAACTTCAAGTATTCATGTTCAGATGAGAATTACAGTTTGGTTTTACTTCTCATCTGTTACTCATCACTTAATGCTACGTGGATATGCCTCATCACTTTTATAGGAGCCTTTACCACAGGAGGCAGTCACAGTTATTTTTCCCACCATCACGTCATCTGCATTATTTGCCTCCTACAGGATTTTAACAAAGGTTCAGTAATCATTTGGTGCTTAACATGAGTGAATGAATAAATTATAAATAAAAATCAATATTATATAAACCTAGCACAAAATGTGTTTATACAATATTGCTCTGCTCTCATATTTCTGATGACTTGATAATAAATGGCAGAGACATGAAGATAAGCACATAACTAGAATGTGTTAAAAACAGCTGCTTTGAGGATATCCTTCTCCACGCTGTCTCACACCACCTTTGGAAAGAGGCAGTAAACTAGAGGAGATAGCCTGGCAATTGTCCCTCAGTAAACTGGATGATTACTAACCAAATTAAATTGATTACATCAAGGCAGTTCTCATAGTCAATTCCTTTTTTATTTCACAGATTGTTTATCTATTTACCTACTAATTCATCTATCTGTTTGCAGGCTATATTCAAACATTTAATTTTCATAATTTTTTAGCTTTCAAATGTAAACCAAATGTGATCTGGCATTTGCAGTCCTTCTCCTCTGATATATATTGACATATAAATAGCTTCACTGATATTTATGACAAATAAGATGAATTTACAGCATTGCCCTCTGAGCCAAAAATGTAAAAAGTGACCAGGACCTCCCCTTGATGACATCACTTTTACTTACCATGAAGGTCTTGCATTGCATTGTACAATTATTAATTTACTAAAGTTCCATTGCATGCAAAGGCAAAGAATGTAAATTTGCTGTCTAATATCTGCCATGAAAATTGAGATGACTCCTCATTTTCATTCTTAATTCCTGTGTCCATCCCATCTGGATAAGACCGGGCAAATGTCATACTTTTCAACTTAACCAGAAAACAAAGAACACTTTCAAGGGGATGGAACTCTCTCACTGAATGGGATCACCCATGTCCAATCACTGATGACTCAGATGATAGTCTGCCTGCAATGCAGGAGACCTGGGTTCAATTCCTGGCTAGGGAAGATGCCCTGGAGGAGAGAATGACACCCACTCCAGTATTCTTGCCTGTGGAATTCCATGGACAGAAGAGCCTGGCCTTCTATAGTCCATGGGATAGCAAAGAATTGGACAAGACTGAGTGACTCTAACACACACATGTCCAGTTAACAAGTGGCTAAACTGAGTAGGTATACCAAGGTCTTGGCTACACCCCATTATTGTCCTGTTGAGTGTAATGCTTGTTTCTGGGATTAGATTTCAGAGTCCTTCAATAAGAAGAGGAGAGAAAGGGAAGTGATGTGTGTCAAGTCATTCAATTAATTCTTTTAATTGAATCTTTGTGTGTGAAAGTCGATCAGTCATGTCTGATTCTTTGCGATCCCACGGACTTTACAGTTCAATGAATTCTCTAGGTCAGAATACTGGAGTGGGTAGCCTTTTCCTTCTCCAGGGGATCTTCCCAACCCAGGGATTGAACCCAGGTCTCCCACATTGCAGGCAGATTCTTTACCAGATGAGCCACAAAGCAAGCCCAAGAAAACCGGAGTGGGTAGCCTATCCCTTCTCCAGCGGATCTTCCTGACCCAGGAATCAAACCAGGGTCTCCTGCGCTGCAGGCTGTTTCTTTACCAACTGAGCTATCAGGGAAGCCCCAATCAAATCTTTACTTCCCAACTGATGGGAGAGGGACCACAATTCCACCGAAGTAGAACAAATACCCTCCCACCCTTTCTTCCTTCTTTTTTTTATCCCTTACTTCATTCAATTAAACATTTATTGCAGGGTCTCAGTTCAGTTCACTCAGTCGTGTCTGACTCTCTGCGACCCCATGAATCGCAGCACACTAGGCCTCCCTGTCCATCACCAACCCCCAGAGTTCACTCAGAGTCACGTCCATTGAGTCAGTGATGCCATCCAGCCATCTCATCCTCTGTCGTCCCCTTCTCCTCCTGCCCCCAATCCCTCCCAGCATCAGATTCTTTTCCAATGAGTCAGCTCTTCACATGAGGTGGCCAAAGTACTGGAGTTTCAGCTTCAGCATCACTCCCTCCAAAGAAATCCCAGGGCTGATCTTCTTCAGAATGGACTGGTTGGATCTCCTTGCAGTCCAAGGGACTCAGGGTCTACTGCATTGCAATTAGACACTTATTCTAATATATATATAAGGTATATGATTAACATGACATAGTCTCAATCCCTTAAGTAGTCACAACCTTCTGAAAGAACCATCTATAAATACAAATTTAAAAAGTGAAGAAAATAGAGGCATCTATAATCTATAATCAAAGTAGCTAAACTATGCTCATATAGTTATATTTGTATGGTACTTTACAAAGAGCTTTCAAACTCTTCAAAGCACAGAATTATGTAGATATCATTAGAATTTTTTAAATTTACAAAAATGAAACTATGTAAAGTAGAACTTACCTTTCTTCCTCTTCCTATAAAAAAGAAAAGAGTAAATATATTATTTTATGCATACATAGTTATTAAGAATCTCAATATTTATTTCAATAATTTTTATAGAGTCATAAATTTAATTTAAA
Organism: Bos mutus; assembly: GCF_027580195.1. Taxonomy (NCBI): domain Eukaryota; kingdom Metazoa; phylum Chordata; class Mammalia; order Artiodactyla; family Bovidae; genus Bos; species Bos mutus. The sequence continues at coordinate 128,846,968 of NC_091618.1, forward strand.
AAGCTTCCCCTGTCACCAGTAGATAGAAATCCAAATTATTTTGCACCAATATTTTCATAAGAGGCAAAATAACGTACCCTTAGGAAAATTCTGACATTTGAATATTCTTCACAACCTTTATGTAGAAAAAAAATTAGCTATTAAAATTATAACTAATTATCTTCAATCAATATTCTCTATTTTTGGTTTTTATACTTTTTTGAGTAGGTTATTCATTCACATGATTAAAAAAACAAACCTAAAATATATTAATAAAGGTGTAGATTGTACAGTGAAAATTTTCCTTCTCCCCTTTTCTCTATTTCCCACATTTCACTTCTCACCAGAGGTCACTATTATTGATTTTCTTTTAGTCTTCCTAACCAAGAACAAAATGGAACATTACATGTATTAAAGTCATTATTTGAGTTAGTAGTGTTCTAAAGTTTTCTTCAGATATATCTTAAATATTTTGTTTTGTTTATCCTTAACCACTTTATCATATATATTTTGCTATTATAAATGATATATTTTTATTCCTATTATTCATTCTATGAAGTAATATACAAAAATATATATATTTATTCCTATTATTCATTAATATTCATAGAATGAATTATAGGAATAAAAATATAATATTTATAATAGCCATATATAGGTGACTCAGATGGTAAAGAATCTGTCTGCAACGCTGGGGACCAGGGTTCAAATCCCTGGGTTGGGAAGATCCCCTGGAGAAGGGAATGCCAACACACTCAAGTATTCTTGCCTAGAGAATTTCATGGACAGATGAACCTGGAGAGCTACAGTCCAGGGCCTCAAAAACACTCGGACATGACTGAGCAACTAACATACATACCTTCTATGAAGTAATTGTATATAGTATATCTATTAATTTGTTAATTTTATATTGCAATATCTTACTAAATTGTTTTGTAGCACTTTTTTTACTCCATTCCTTAAGGTTGTGTAAGTACACAATTATATTTTCTATAAATTGATCATTTAACCTCCTCTTTTCTAATATCTAAACTTCCAATTTCTTTTTTTTCTTTTTTTTAAAATATAAATGTATTTATTTTAATTGGAGAATAATTACTTTACAATATTGTATTGGTTTTGCCATACATCAACATGAATCCGCCACGGGTGTACACGTGTTCCCTATCCCGAACCCTCCACCCTCCTCCCTCCCGGTACCATCTCTCTGGGTCGTCCCAGTGCACCAGCCCCAAGCAACCAGTATCATGCATGGAACCTGGACTGGAGATTCATTTCATATATAATATTATACATGTTTCAATGCCTTGTTCTTGTCTAATTGTTTGGTCAGGTGCAGTTAATAATGTTAAATTGTTCTGTGATAATGGAAATAAGGGTTGGTTAGAATTTTGATCTGTTCTGTGATGATATCTCATATATTTAGTTAAACGGTCTCATCTTTGCCTTTGTATCTCTGTATCTTTGTATCAACACTGTTGTCAGTACTTTTTAAAATTATTCAACATGGAATAAATTGGGCTTTCCTAAATCACCTATTTTCAGGAAGTCGTGTATTTTGCTCGTTTTTTTTTTTTTTGTAGGAGGTTGTGTATTTTGCTCTGTTTTTTCTTTTTTGCTACCATTGTCTCAACATGCACTTATTCCCACAGGCTTAATTTTGCTTTACTCCTGGGGATTTTGTGTAGATCATATCCTCTTCAGGTAGCCCTTTAGTGCCCTGTTTTCAATTCTTCCCATTATATCTTCTTTACTGTGGGCATGCTAAGTTGCTTCAGTTGTGTCCGACTCTTTGCGACCCTATGTAGTGTGCAGCCCACCTGTTGTAGCCCACCAGGCTCCTCTGTCCGTGTGATTCTCCAGGCAAGAATACCAAAGTGGAATCTTTCTTATTACATGGCTAAAAGTTAAGTTTGGGTATTTATTCCAGGCCAACTTTTACTGTTGAATGATATCCAAGAGGCTAATTGGTAAATTACTGTGTAATGTTTCCATGAAAATACTTTTGAGCACTTCATTATATTTGCTGTTATTTGCAGTGAAGTTTAGGGGAAAAAATAAAGCCTTGACACTGTCTTGACAAGGGTGCATGCAAGCCTCCATTCATGACTGCTAAAACAAATAACCCAAAAGTTTAATATTAATCTTATCTGGTTCACTAAAACACATAAACATGAACTTGTTTCTTTTATATGTAAGTTTTTCTAACATGTATACTCAAATACACAGTCTTGGTTAAACACAGACACTTTTCTCCAAAAAAGCTTTAAGAACCAATAATTTATATTATTGTTTTCTCCAGAAAACCCATTCCATTCTCTTGTTTCTCTTAGCCAACATTAAAAGCATTCTGCATTAATGAACCTATGTAACAGAGGGTGCTGTGGCACTAAATTACATTAGAAATTATTACTCCATTTCCAAGGGCAAAGTTGGCACAAGGAAGAGAAATGTGTTTTTAGATCTCCTCTTAGACATTAATGGACTTCGTAGAAAACCAACAAATATGTTGGAGGCACCCAGCATGGATAGGATAACAAAAGAACATCTTAAGTAGTACAAGGAATTCTCAAATTAGACATAATCACTTAAATGCAGCCCAAAAAATTCCTTGTTTTTTAAGAAGAAATAACTTTCTTTTCATTACTGTTAGATTAAAGTGGGTGAGTAAAATTATTACACCAAAGACTACTGAATAGCAGCTTAATTATTCTCTTAGGTTGCTGAATTATGAGAGCAAAAAACACTGTAACTATAAAGATAAGTCACTGGACAAATTCTGAGTTGGCCTTATGCCTTCTTACCAAAGTTGGTATTGCCACCTCCAGTTGTATGTGGACAGACAGGACAGCATTCCCCAGGGGGAGTTACGGGGTCAGCACACTCAAGCACATCCTGGCACTGAATCTTGTCACAAAGAATGGCGCCATTGTCACAGACACAGATCTGGCAAGGGGCAGGTTTCCAAATGTCCCTGTTTAAGTACATCTGACCATTCTGGGTGCAGGCTATTTCTTCACCATATCCTTCTAGAATAAGAAGAAAAAAAAAAGAGGTTAGTGATCTGAAATTTCAGAATCTGGGAAATATTTAGGAAAGTAAATCATCTTGTGGGTTCTAAAATCGCTGGGCTAAGTGGTAACCTCCTAAGGAGCCAAACACAAATGGGCTTACTTCATTAGTATTTAAAGACAAACATGTAATTCACAATTAAATTATCGTGAAACTTATATTGTGGCATGATGGGGGCAGGGAAAGTGATCCAAAGTATACTAAATCAGTTCAGTTCAGTCGCTCAGTCGTGTCCAACTCTTTGCGACCCCATGAATCGCAGCACGCCAGGCCTCCCTGTCCATCACCAACTCCCGGAGTTCACCCAGACTCACGTCCATCAAGTCCGTGATGCCATCCAGCCATCACATCCTCTGTCGTCCCCTTCTCCTCCTGCCCCCAATCCCTCCCAGCATCAGAATCTTCTCCAATGAGTCAACTCTTCCCATAAGGTGGCCAAAGTACTGGAGTTTCAGCTTTAGCATCATTCCTTCCAAAGAAATCCCAGGGCTGATCTCCTTCGAATGGACTGGTTGGATCTCCTTGCAGTCCAAGGGACTCTCAAGAGTCTTATCAGAGTGCTTCCCAAAATCATTTTTGAAGATACAAATAATCAAACAATGTAAGATCATGTTTGAGGGATAAAAGTAAACCATTTGAAAAGAGGGTGAAAAGAATAGTTCTAAAAAGAATACATAATTTCAGTGTTTGGTGAACCCTATGTGACTTGAAACTGACTTGGAACTTTCCATTAGTAAATCCCACAACAGAAGACAATAAGTATTCATGTATCATGAAGAAAAACTTATATTCATTTTAAACATTAAGATAAAAAAAGCTAATGGTGACCCATTCATGGAGTGGATTTCCGCTAAACATCTGAAAGTAGTTTCCTAAACTGTAGTGGAAATGAAATTAATGCCAATGCATTAATTATCTTTCTATCAAAATTAACTAAGTCAGGACCAAGACAACATGGTAAGCTATTACATAATATCTGCCAAATACTTTTTATTTTAGATAAAAATTTAATGCATACTTGGAAATATATATGCAGTTTTATATACATAGCAATTCTGTTATACATTTACTATAAAATAAACACATACGTCTTTAACATTGTGATTCACAAGAAACAAACTATAGTATTTTAAAACACAATGTGGATCATAAATCCTTGCTTAATTCATTTCCAACTACTTAAATTCAAAGCTCCTTTTTAAAGCCCAAAAGTCCTCCCAGTCCCTTCCTCCCAAAGGAATCAATACAACTTGATCCTTTTGCCTGGCACTGCATTTCCTTTCCTCAACTCCAACTCCACTAGCTCACTATCACATTTGCTACCTGTCCCCCCACAATTCTTCTCTGACTAACCTCTAAAAGTAAACTTTCTTTATCCAATTGATATGCTTTATAGAACGCTTTAAAGAACTCATTCATCCATCCATCCATTGATTCATTCATTTTGTATTATAAGCAAGGTAATTAAACATTTACTAAAGTGGAATCTTTAGGCAAAAATGACTGCTTTCATAAGGTTTATCACAATTAGTATTTATTTATTTATTTTTACTTGTTTATTTTCTTATTTCCACCACCAGGCAATATGAAAGTGAGAACTAGTGTATCTTGTTCATCATGGTATTTCTAAAGCTTAACATCATATCTTGCATAGAATCAATATTCAACAAGTACTTGTTCAATGGATGGACATGAATGAATGAGTGAATCTAAATTATGGTTCACTAAATTGTACCACTATTTTACAAAAATAACACTAAAAATTTTTAAATGCATTTACAATAAGTTTTTGAAATATAGTTACATTTAGTAACATTTATATGTCTTTCACAATAAATATAGTCAAATGCTAATATAGAACTACAGACAAAAATGATTTCAGTTTAAAGAGACATTAGTCTAAATATCCATCTTCATAACTTCAGAAAGTTTTTCTTGGATAACATTCTTCTCACTGCTGTATGGAATACTTTGCCTCACATATTTAGTCTCTCATCACAGATGTTTGGTAAATGGAAAATTGTTTTCAAAGCATGGTACCACATCCTGGCTTTTGTACTATTCATAAGAAAAGCACAAAATTTCTAATCTGTCTAATCTTCACCAAAAGATGTTTATCACATACTATGTAGTTCATTAGTAAAATAAAATTGGCTCTGTCTATCCAGTGTTACGTGAGTCTGAGTGAACTCTGGGAGTTGGTGATGGACAGGGAGGCCTGGCATGCTGCGATTCATGGGGTCGCAAAGAGTCAGACACGACTGAGCGACTGAACTGAACTGATCCAGTGTTACTATAGGCATGCTCAAGGAAGGAGAAAATAAATATCTAGCTTTAACATGCTTTTCTACGGAACTATTTTGAAAACATAAGAAAACAGTACTTCAAAAAAGCAGTGCTACTTGTAGATGAAAAGTCACTTTGAAACAATGCAGTTCCAAGGTGAATGTTTCCATAAAACACAATTTCCATAGAAATGGATTCACACCCATAGTCCATTGAGCTATTCCATTAAGTACCAAAAAATACTTTTGTTCATTAAGTTTTATGATTAAGACAGAAATATCTAATCACAAGGACTAAGTGCCATTGGCTGAAAATGAGATACACCCCAAGTTCAATTGGCTTGCTTCTCCCTTGCCACGCCCTGGGAGGCAAAAGTGTTCACATATATTTACAGAGAGCTAAGTGGGCCTAGGACTGCATATGCAAAACATTTAAAGCATTCTGCTCTCAAAAATAAATACTATCATTGTGAAGTGGATCTCAATTTCACTGATGAAACAATTATAAATGGGGAAACAGAGAATATGGAAAACAAACAACAAGACGACATACAATGATGTTGTCGATTAAGTATCATTAAAATGTGTGAGAGCCTCTTCAGGGGTGGGCTATCCTGCGCTCTGTGTCTCCTTCAGGGTTGGGATAAAAAGACACACTCTTTCAGACTTGTGTTAACTCATAGGTCAGTTTCTTCCTGAAAGCTTAAAACAGTTTCCACCTCAATCCAACAGACAAAGAAGTGGGCCACTATCTTACTTACTCTCTTTTTTTTTTCTTTTTTTTTTAAATTTTATTTTATTTTTAAACTTTACATAATTGTATTAGTTTTGCCAAATATCAAAATGAATCCATCACAGGTATACGTGTGCTCCCCATCCTGAACCCTCCTCCCTCCCCATACCATCCCTCTGGGTCGTCCCAGTGCACTAGCCCCAAGCATCCAGTATCGTGCATTGAACCTGGACTGGCACCTCATTTCATACATGATATTTTACATGTTTCAATGCCATTCTCCCAAATCTTCCCACCCTCTCCGTCTCCCACAGATTCCATAAGACTGTTCCATACATCAGCATCACTTTTGCTGTCTCGTACACAGGGTTATTGTTAGCATCTTTCTAAATTCCATATATATGCGTTAGTATACTGTATTGGTGTTTTTTCTTACTTACTTTAAATGACAACGTTAAAAGTTAGTTTTATACTCTGAGTCATCACTGGTCCGTTTCCCCCTGAGGGTTTATACTTAAATTTAGGATGATGTGGAAAGTTAGTTGGAATGCTTTTAAATGGCAAAGAGATGAAAAACCACATTTGCTGCTAAACCCTGCCTTCTCTTCCCCCGCACAGAATCCATGCTCATCCCAGACGGCACAAAAACTCAGTGAACTCTCATTGTTCGTGTCTGAATGAAAGACGTGTACAAAGAAACGCTGGGCGGAAAATACAGGGCGGCTTGCAGTTCTCAGGTTTGTTCATGGTAGTTGTGTGCCTTATGATTAGGTTGTCTTTTCTGTCTTCTACATAGATGTTTATTTAAATGAAAAGAAAAGTAAAATAGAGGAAGCAAAATTGCAGCCAATTTGCAGTGAAGTAGTCATGACATAATTATTTTATGAATGACAATATTATTAAAAATAACTAAGAATTTTTATATGACATTCTGAGAGGGTCAATACCATCCTCCTGATTCCTCTATAGAAATCATAACATTAATGTAAGCTGACATTAGCCTTTACTGAAGGCCCAGAAGTTTAAAAATCATTTCTTATAAAATCTGAAAAAGACCTCCAAAACCAAAGAACTTTGACACTTGCATTTTTTTCTCCATTTATATTTTTTTAACTTTTCTATAATTGAGGAGGACTGATAGATACCTGATTGTGTTGCCATTATTTTGTAATCTCTTATGGTGTTGTAACTTTCAGAAATTTCATCTCCCAAGCTACATGTTTCTTTCACTCTTATCAAATGTTCCAACAAACTGAACCAATCCATTGCAAAATCATGGTTACAAACATCTTGGCACTGATCTCTTAAGAGAGAAGAGATATATTTTATCTGACCATGTTTTGTTTGAAAGTAACTCAGTTGTTCTGTGTTTCTCAAACATCCTCATAGATTTGTCTTCTCATAAACTTTAGGTGCTTTGGAATTTGGTTGTAAGAATTCAGTTCTTAATCACTAGATGGCAGGCCAAATCCACCATCTTATTATAATAAATAATTAAAAACTCAGCCATCAGAATTGCTGTTTGACAACTATGAGCCACACCCTATGGCTACATTTCTTTATAATTATACTTGTGCAAAAAAGTGTGAATACAAATGGCCTTATTGAAACCTTTGACTGTTCAGGAGAGATGTGATTTTATTTTTAATATTAAATTATTGGGCTTTACCTAAAAATTTTGAAAAATATACAAAATAAACCTTCCTTAAGCCTATGCTGGACATTCTGTAGACATTAACTAAAGAACTTTCTTGAAGAAATAATATGCTCAGCTATCACAGAAATTTTAAATCTTTTATTCAAAGAAGTGTTTGTTCAGATCATTGTATCTCACTAGACTGTGAGTTCCTTGGGAGCCAGACATGTATTCATCTCGGTAATCTTCATACCCAATGTTACATAATCAGGATGTGTACTATGGACCTCTATTTTGAATGAAAGGGAAATGGGTCACTTGGTGGTTCTTGCGAAGTGTACCCTGACATCTAGACTTCTGTGTGACCAGAAAGGAAGAAGTCCATGTCAGTCATGGCAGCTCTTATTTTGAAACAAAAAAATTTTAAGTTAATAGCAATCCTTCAGCCTTCCTGGGCTTCCCTGGTGGCTCAGACAGTAAAGAATTCGCCTGAAAAGAGACCCGGTTCAGTCCCTGGTTGGGAAGGATCCCCTGGAGAAGGGAATGGCAACCCACTCCAGTATTCTTGCATGCAGCATTCCATGGACAGAGGAGCCTCATGTGCTACAGTCCATGGGATGGCAAAGAGTCAGATGTGACTGACTAACACACACAGCCTTCCTGGCCCACTTGGTCTAGGTCCCTTTGGAGATTATGAAAGTCTGAGCTGACATTATTTAAAGTTTCTCTAATTGCAAAAGTTTTTGCAGGGTTAGAATCATGGCAGAGTCAGCTGGTGCCCCTCTGAAGTGGGCAGAGAATGCTTTACGGGACAAAGAGGATGCAGGAGGGCAGCCCCTCTGGTCCCTGTGGACCAAACCACAGATGCTACCTTTACCAATGTACAGCAGAGCTCCAGCTGCTGGACTCAGTTCTGGAGAATCTTCCAAGGAAATTCCTCCCTTCCTTCTGCTCTCAGGCACTGTTTATCACCACGAGAGACAAAGAGGTTAGAGTATTGAGTCCTTCCTTTAGACCCTTCTGACTCAGTGCCAAGAGTTCTGCACCGATCATCTCTCTTTCTCTGTCTGACCCCTCACATTTAAAAAATTAGATTCATATGAGGCCGCCAGAGATAGCTGAGGGGGACGTGTCACATACTTTGACAATACTTTTCCACCTCAGCCTCAAGGTCTGAGTGGGTGGATAGGTGAGTAAGAAGCAGACCTGTAAAGTTTTGCATCTTTTGTTTCTTCAATCCACTTATAGATTTTTACTTTCCAATAAACCATCTGAATTTAAATCTCTTTTTAGGATGATTACACAAATTATTACCTTCTTGTGTCCTCTATTTTTTTTTTAACAATTGGATAAAGTTACCTCTCAATGATTATTTAAGCTGAGTTGAATTTCTCTTCTACCAAGATAACATACTTAATATTCTAAAGCAACATGCTGCTGCCGCTGCTGCTAAGTCACTTCAGTCATGTCTGACTCTGCGCAACCCCATAGACGGCAGCCCACCAGGCTCCCCTGTCCCTGGGATTCTCCAGGCAAGAACACTGGAGTGGGTTGCCATTTCCTTCTCCAAAAGCAACATAGTAACAATCAATTATGAAAACTTATCTTGAAATTTGAGAAAGTAAAAAGAAGACAACTAATATATAGTATTTCAGTGACACAGAAGTACAGATAAAATGAGATTAGACAAACTGTACAAAGGTAGTTAGTTTCTTCAATACAGTCATGAAAGTTTTCTGTCTCATATCCAAGGGCTTTTCAGTTAGCTAGTAAAGCTGCTGTTTTTCCTTTACTTAAAATGGAAAAAATACAAAGGAAACTTTTATATTGGGTACTACTTAACTTTCCATGTATCACTGGGAAATCTAAATAACTGTGGCCAAACTGTGAAACTAAAACTGCACATAATGCACATGCAATGCTCATCTATGGTTTTGTCTGGAAAACCAACTTTCAGTCTGTTAATCCATTTGACATAGATTTTTTCCTCCAAACAGAAGGCTCAATAATGAAGAGCTGTAAAAACTCCACCAAAAGAATTGAGCCTACTAGAAATGTTAGTAGTAATATCTCTAGCAAACTCTAGTCCTTCTCAAATATTATATTAATCCTAAGTGAATAATTAAGTACCATCTGTGCCATGCAAAATGTGTCTGCCTGCCTAAATGCATGAAAGGTTTTGAATTGCGTTGGATGAAGTCTGGGTACTTAATCTAGCCCCAGCAATGACATTGCTTAAAATAAAGAAGAGAATCAAAAATCTGCCTAGCCATTTCTCTCTTCAAACGGGTACAATCATGAGTTTTAGGTAGTCACGGAGATAAATTTATCTCCCGAGACTCTGGTCATGGAGTATCTGGAGATAAGTAAGTAGCAAATCCTGAGCAGTGGATAGTACCCACATTTCAGATTTCCTTCATTTCCTTTGCTTTTAGCTCAAATGTGACTTTCTCCATAAAGCTACCCTGACCACCTTACAAAAAATTGAAAACTACCACACACAAACCCATGTCTCTCTCCATCTAACAATTCCTGCTCTATTTTTCTTTAATGTGGTATTTAGCACTTTTGAACCTACTATATTATTGTATTTTTGTCTATTTTTTGCCTCCTTGTGATTTATAGCTCTGCAAGGACAGGTATCATTTATTCTGATTTGTCCATTGATATAACAACAAAGGTCCGTCTAGTCAAGGTTATGGTTTTCCCAGTGGTCATGTATGGATGTGAGAGTTGGACTGTGAAGAAGGCTGAGCACCAAAGAATTGATGCCTTTGAACTGTGGTGTTGGAGAAGACTCTAGAGAGTTCCTTGGGCTGCAAGGAGATCCAACCAGTCCATTCTGAAGGAGATCAGCCTTGGGATTTCTTTGGAAAGAATGATGCTAAAGCTGAAACTCCAGTACTTTGGCCACCTCATGCAAAGAGTTGACTCATTGGAGAAGACTCTGATGCTGGGAGGGATTGGGGGCAAGAGGAGAAGGGGACGACAGAGGATGAGACGGCTGGATGGCATCACAGACTCGATGGACGTGAGTCTGGGTGAACTCCGGGAGTTGGTGATGGACAAGGAGGACTGGCGTGCTGTGATTCATGGGGTCACAGAGAATCGGACACGAATGAGCGACTGAACTGAACTGAACTGATATCCTGATATAGCCTGGTGTTTTAGAATAGTAGTCAGGATCATAGTATATGCTATTAAATATCTGTTGAATTAATTTTTAATTATTATTTAGTTATTTATTATTTAGTTTTATTTATTTATTTATTTATTTATTAGTTACTTGTTTTAGCCACTTTAGGTGGTAGAGTTGTCTTATAATTGTAGAGTTATTGTATGACTAAAAAGAGTTATTGTTATATTATAAGAGAATATCTAGTATGATATGTTCAGAAGAGTATAAAATTAAATATTATATATAATAAGACTTAAAATTAAGTCAACTCTGTATCTTATTATTTCTTTGCAGGTGCATTTTGCCTTCTTTTCTTATCTTTTCTCATGTAGAAGAATATTAAGGCTTCTGGAGAAAATCTAGACATCACTGTACTCAGTTTATTCCTTCTAATTCATTCTTTATTGGATTATTCTTTATTCACTGCCCTCACTCTAACTAAACTGAACTTGTTCTTACAGTGAACTAAACATTCCACAGTTCTCAATGGTTCTTTAACCACATTCATTTTACTACCAATGATTCTAAAGTATTTTGAAGTGTCTAAAGTAAACCTCCCAGCATCAGGGTCTTTTCCAATGAGTCAACTCCTCGTATGAGGCAGCCAAAGTACTGGAGTTTCAGCCTCAGCATCAGTTCTTCCAATGAACACCCAGGACTGGTCTCTTTTAGGAGGGACTGGTTGGATCTATTTGCAGTCCAAGGGACTCTTAAGAGTCTTCTCCAGCACCACATTTCAAAAGCATCAATTCTTCGGCACTCAGCTTTCTTCACAGTCCAACTCTCACATCCATACATGACCACTGGAAAAACCATAGCCTTGACTAGACGGACCTTTGTTGGCAAAGTAATGTCTCTGCTTTTGAATATGCTATCAAGCATCACTATGAACAAAGCTAGTGGGGGTGATGGAATTCCAGTTGAGCTATTCCAAATCCTGAAAGATGATGCTGTGAAAGTGCTGCACTCAATATGCCAGCAAATTTGGAAAACTCAGCAGTGGCCACAGGACTGGAAAAGGTCAGTTTTCATTCCAATCCCAAAGAAAGGCAATGCCAAATAATGCTCAAACTACCGCACAATTGCACTCATCTCACACGCTAGTAAAGTAATGCTCAAAATTCTCCAAGCCAGGCTTCAGCAATATGTGAACCGTGAACTTCCTGATGTTCAAGCTGGTTTTAGAAAAGTCAGAGGAACCAGAGATCAAGTTGCCAACATCTGCTGGATCATAGAAAAAACAAGAGAGTTCCAGAAAAACATATATTTTTGCTTTATTGACTATGCTAAAGCCTTTGACTGTGTGGATCACAAGAAACTGTGGACAATTCTGAAAGAGATGGGAATACCAGACCACCTGATCTGCCTCTTGAGAAATGTGTATGCAGGTCAGGAAGCAACAGTTAGAACTGGACATGGAACAACAGGCTGGTTCCAAATAGGAAAAGGAGTTCATCAAGGCTGTATATTGTCACCCTGTTTATTTAACTTATATGCAGAGTACATCATGAGAAACGCTGGACTGGAAGAAAAACAAGCTGGAATCAAGATTGCTGGGAGAAATCTCAATAACCTCAGATATGCAGATGACACCACCCTTACGGCAGAAAGTGAAGAGGAACTCAAAAGCCTCTTGATGAAAGTGAAAGTGGAGAGTGAAAAAATTGGCTTAAAGATCAACATTCAGAAAACGAAGATCATGGCATCCGGTCCCACCACTTCATGGGAAATAGATGGGGAAACAGTGGAAACAGTGTCAGACTTTATTTTTCTGGGCTCCAAAATCACTACAGATGGTGACTGCAGCCATGAAATTAAAAGATGCTTACTCCTTGGAAGGAAAGTTATGACCAACCTAGATAGCATATTCAAAAGCAGAGACATTACTTTGTCAACAAAGGTCCGTCTAGTCAAGGCTATGGTTTCTCCTGTGGTCATGTATGGATGTGAGAGTTGGACTGTGAAGAAGGCTGAACACCGAAGAATTGATGCTTTTGAACTGTGGTGTTGGAGAAGACTCTTGAGAGTCCCTTGGACTGCAAGGAGATCCAACCAGTCCCTTCTGAAGGAGATCAGCCCTGGGATTTCTTTGGAAGGAATGATGCTAAAGCTGAAACTCTAGTACTTTGGCCACCTCATGCAAAGAGTTGACTCATTGGAAAAGACTCTGATGCTGGGAGGGATTGGGGGCAGGAGGAGAAGGGGACAACAGAGGATGAGATGGCTGGATGGCATCACGGACTCGATGGACGTGAGTCTCAGTGAACTCCAGGAGTTGGTGATGGACAGGGAGGCCTGGCGTGCTGTGATTCATGGGGTCACAAAGAGTCGGACATGACTGAGCGACTGATCTGATCTGATCTAGGTTGGTCATAACTTTCCTTCCAAGGAGTAAGCGTATTTTAATTTCATGGCTGCAATCACCATCTGCAGTGATTTTAAAGCCCAAAAAAATAAAGTCAGCCACTGTGTCCACTGTTTCCCCATCTATTTCCCATGAAGTGGTGGGACCAGATGACATGATCTTCGTTTTCTGAATGTTAAGCTTTAAGCCAACTTTTTCACTCTCCTTTCACTTTCATCAAGAGTCTTTTTGGGGGGCAGGAGGAGAAAGGGATGACAGAGGATGAGATGGTTGGATGGCATCACTGACTCGATGCACATGAGTTTGGGTGAACTCCGGGAGTTGGTGATGGACAGGGAGGCCTGGTGTGCTGCAATTCATGGGGTCGCAAAGAGTTGGACACGACTGAGCGACTGAACTGAACTGAAAGTGAAACTGAAGGAGCTATCTCTTTGTGTACTATTATCTCTGGAGCTCACTTTTGGAGCTCATTTCTAGTGTTTTCATTCTGAAGACATAATTTCTATGTTTATCCATGTGAGTATATCTAGAGACCTGAACTAGTATCCATAATACCCACTTTTGTCCAGATCTACCCTTGGCTCAGATGGTAAAGAATCTGCCTGCAATGAAGAAGACCTGGGTTCGATATCCGAGGATCAAGGAAAAGAATGCAACCCACTCTAATATTCTTGCCTGGAGAATTCCATGGACAGAGGAGCCTGGCACACTACAGTCCTGCTGCTGCTGCTAAGTCACTTCAGTCATGTCCAACTCTGTGCGACCCCATAGACGGCAGCCCACCAGGCTCCCCATCCCTGGGATTCTCCAGGCAAGAACACTGGAGTGGGTTGCCCTTTCTTTCTCCAATGCATGAAAGTGAAAAGTGAAAGTGAAGTCACTTAGTCGTGTCTGACTCTTCTCGACTCCATGGACTGCAGCCTACCAGGCTCCTCTGTCCATGGGATTTTCCAGGCAAGAGTACTGGAATGGGGTGCCGTCGCCTTCTCCATGGGGTCGCAAAGAGTTGTACATGACTGAGCGACTATCACTATCACCAAGACTTAATTTATGTCTATTTTGTAGCTATTAAAAATTAGAAGGTAATTTCTCTGAAGAACAGTAATGAAATGGATTTTACCCTTCTTTCTGGTATTCCCTTACCATCATTTCAGAATATAAATCTATCTCTTTAATTTAATGTTCAGCTTACCTACTATAATGCACATTCATGACTGTCTAGTAGTCACCTTATTTAAGGGTCAAGCCTCAACATCAGTCTCAACAGAGGACAAATGCTCCAGGAATATTCAGGAACAGAAAGAGAAGTTGTGGCCTTTCCTGGGAAGTTTTCTTAATAACTTTCTAGATGTACAACAAAGTTATTCATTGTAAAATTTCTGCGCTTGTAGGGAAAACAATAGACAAGAAAAGCAAAGATAGAAGGTGCAGGAAGAAGAGGAGGAGGAGGAGAAGCAGAGGGAGAGGGAAGGAGGCTGAGAAGACCAACAAGCAAGATAACCATTTCTTCTCTGACAAACTTTTACTACATAGAGAAGGAAGATCAATTTCAAATTTCTTTAGCAAAATGCAGAACTAAACCAGTGATATTTCATTATCCTATGTTTGGATAAGAAAAAAAAATTTTTTTAATGGAATCTAGGAATTTGACCTGTAAAGCCATGTGCTTCTGAGAAGTTATTATCCTAAATAACTAAATGTTAGTCTCTCAGTCGTGTCCAACTCTTTGGAACCCCGTGGACTGTAGCCCACCAGGCCCTTCTGTCCATGGAGTTCTCCAGGCAAGAATACTGGAGTGGGTTGCCATTTCCTTCTCCAAATAAGTAAATAAGTAGAGAAGAAATTAAAATACCCTTATGTAGAGAAAATGTGAACAGGGACAAGTTTTATTGCAATTTCAAAAGCTTTAAACTATTAATAATTATTCAATACTATTCATTTTAGTTTTAGATTACAATTTTTTAAATTTCTCTTTATTTCATATTTTAGTTTCTTAAAACATGATGACTATAAAAAGTATATTGAGGAAAGGAACACATATTATTTTCTTAAAACATCTGTTGAAAGATTTAGAATTTTCAAAATAATTTTTATTATTTGTTCAATCCCAAATAGCTATGGAACACATTTTTGGGCTAATGCAGTGGGTTAGCAGATGTTGAGATCAGAGGACAAGAATGTAAAACATTTGCTAATGTGGAGGGTAAGACTTAGGTTGAACAAAAAGATTAAATAGGCTGTTTGTTAAAGGAAAATGTGCCTCAGTTTCTCTACTCATTAATGTATAGGAAAAGATAAAATATGATCCTTCACTTTCAGGTGGGATGAAATATACTAGGATATGACAAATAAAGGAAGAAAGAACAATGCTGTTGCTGCTGCTGCTAAGTCGCTTCATTCGTGTCCGACTCTGTGCGACCCCAGAGACGGCAGCCCACCAGGCTCCCCCGTCCCTGGGATTCTCCAGGCAAGAACACTGGAGTGGGTTGCCATTTCCTTCTCCAATTGTCTCTTAGTTTGAACATTTAGAATTTCACATGCTAGTAAGTTTATGCTCAAAATCCTTGAAGCTAGGCTTCAGCAGTATGTGAACTGAGAACTTCCAGATGTACAGCTAGATTTATAAAAGGCAGAGGAAACAAGATCAATTTGCCAACATTCGTTGGATCACAGAAAAAGCAAGGAAATTCTATAAAAACATCTACTTCTGCTTCATTGATGATATGAAAGCCTTTGACTGTGTGGATCACAACAAACTATGGGACACTCTTAAAGAGATGGGAATACTAGAGCACTGAATTGGTCTCCTGAGAAACCTGCATATGGGTAAAGAAGCAACAGTTAGAACATGGAACAACTGACTGGTTCAAAACTGCAAAAGGAATATGACAAGGCTGTATATCATCACCTTGTGTTTTTAACTTCTATGCAGAATACATTATGTGAAATGCTAGGCTGGATGAACTAGAAGCTAGAATCAAGATTTCCAGGAGAAATATAAACAACCTCAAATATGCAGATGATGCCACTCTAATGGTAGAAAGCAAAGAGGAACTAAAGAGCCTCTTGATCAGGGTGAAAGAGAAGAGTGAAAAAGTTGGTTTAAAACTCAACATTCAAAAATAAATAAATAAAACTCAACATTCAAGAAACCAAGATAAGGCATCTGGTCCTATCACTTTATGGCAAATGGATGGGGAAACAATGGAAACAGTGACAGACTTTATTTTCTTGGGCTCCAAAATCACTGCAGATGGTGACTGCAGCCATATAAATTAAAAGACACTTGCTCCTTGGAAGGAAAGCTATGCCCAACTTAGCTTATTAAAAAGCAGAGACATCACTTTGCCAACAAATGTCCATCTAGTCAAGGCTATGGTTTTTCCAGTAGTCATGTATGGATGTGAGAGCTGGACCATAAAGAAGCCTGAGCACTGAAGAATTAACACTTTTAAATTGTGGTGCTGAAGAAGACTCTTGAGAGTCCCTTGGACTGCAAGGAGATCAAACCAATCAATCCTAAAGGAAATCACTCCTGAATATTCACTGGAAAGACTGATGCTGAAGCTCCAATACTTTGGCCACATGATGCAAAGAGAAAGATTTCATTGCAAAAGATCCTTATGCTGGGAAAGATTGAGGGCAGAAGGAGGAGGCAACAGAGAATGAGATGGTTGTATCACAGATTCAGTGGACATGAGTTTGAGCAAACTCCATTAGATAGTGAAGGACAGAGAAGCCTGGCATGCTGCAGTCCATGGGGTTGCATAGAGTCAGACAAGACTTAGCGACTGAACAACACCAATGATAAATAAATTTGCCATAAAAATCAAATTGCTGCTGAAAATTAATCCAAATAAGTTAATCCAAAAATGAATGGAGGCACTATTTAACCCATTTAGTCAACATATATTTATCTAGAAAGTTTTACTGAATACTTGTCTAGTACCACAACACAGTTTAAGTCGTAGGATGAGACATTTGGAGTCCAGCTTCCTTGCCAAAAACAATCAAAATATATAGAAGCTGAAAAAGGTAATGAAACTTTCTTGTAGGAGACAAAGTAAGTTTGCTCCAATGTATATTTCAAGAATTCATTTTGGAAAATTTGCATACACATTGAAATTTTTATAAACTTAATTCTACTTTCTCATTAACCTATATGAGCCCCAGGCCCTTCTGAATTACCATTTCATATCCTGGAAATCTTCCCCTGTGTGTTGGAGAGACCTCTGCCTAATGCTATTTATTTCAATTAACTAGAATTCTCAGGAATAACAACCTGAAGGATTCCTAGGATCCCAAACAAAAACAAACTTCAATCATTTGGGAGAAAAAGTTAAATTTATAAAAGCAGACTTCAAGTAAGCTAGGAATAAAAGGAATGCAGAATTCCAAAAGGCATTAATTTGCGAGTAGATTGATCATGTATTAGCTGTCCTTCAAAGTCCTGTTTGGTAAGAACACGTATTTCAAACTCTAGGACAGTCTAAATGCATATCAGTGAGAGAGTGGAAAGCCACAATTTATACCATCCAATGAGCCCCCGCAGTACATCTGCTCCTCTGTGCGTGTTTCAGGCTTCCTTGGCTGTTTTAGTCATCCAATAGCTTTGACATTAAGATAGCTTTAAATTATAAAGTAAACGCACTGACTCTTGAAACAAACATCAGAATAGCATAATATATGCATTTTGATAATAGAGTTTATTTATTTAACAAATATTTATTATCT
The DNA here is from genome assembly GCF_027580195.1 of Bos mutus. Lineage (NCBI taxonomy): Eukaryota > Metazoa > Chordata > Mammalia > Artiodactyla > Bovidae > Bos > Bos mutus. Next base: position 128,864,950 of record NC_091618.1, read on the forward strand.
GTCTGTTATTTTGCCAAACACTGGGAATACAAAGATAAGGTAACACATTCCTTCCCATCTTGAAGAAGCTCACAGACTTGTTAGGGAATCACTCCAGCAATGGACTAGTAGGACATAGTTCTTTAACTATAAAGCTAGATGCAAAGCCAGGTTGTTGTGGGGATATTTAAGAGGGGCACTTCATCTAGGCTAGAGGCCTGATAAGTCAAAAGCTTCCTATAAATGTCCTTATTTCCTTTAATTTAATACTTTTAAGGTATTTTTAAAGGGCCAAAACTAGTATCCAAAATGGTTTCTCCAAAAATTCACTTCCAAGCTGTATAATATTGTCACTCCTGGCTCACTTACTGGCGTGTAACTCCTTCTTTCTGCCAACTGGCTGGGATGGGTCTGAAGGAGCACGGGCACTTCCTCTCACTCATTTCTTCCTATTTTCATTTCTTTGGCATCTGTTCTCCTGTCTGAGAGTCAAACAACAGCACTCTTGTTTCTAAACCCCCCGACGCCTTTAGGTGGGTGCCTAAGAGGGGAGCAGGGACGCGGCTCATCAGTGGATGGAGCTGGCCAACAGTGCAGAAGCCAGGACAGCGGCGCAAGCGGCACAGGAGCAATCAGTTGCCACCAATGACTAAGTCTGGCAACGCTGTGATGAAATATAAATGTATTTTTCCAGGTCCAGTTCTACAGCCATTTGGAAATTCAGCACAACTGAATTAAAATACCATTCCTCAAAACTAGATACAGAATTCTAGATTATGCTCCCTTGACACTTTAGGAAGTCAAAAATTGTATTGTATAACGTTTAGCTTGAAAGACAAGGAGCTTCATCCATGGATGCCAGTTTATGATTTAGAAAACAGTGAGAAATAAGATATTAAATATCTGTACTAGAAACTCACTTTTTATATTTTATACCCAGCAAATCCACTCAAATCCATTTTCTTACATACTTACATTAGATAAGTATATATCAAGAGTCTATGTTTGACCATATCCCAGAGAGTTACAAAAGTAAAAGACAGATATCCTACTCCAGAAAAACTTTTATTTGAGTAAATAAGAAGGAGGTTTATAAATATTCTTTACATTTCCAGGGGACACTCTGCCTATAAGTGATAAGGAATGGTCTAGTGAGAGGGTGTCACTTGTTCTGAACCAAGGCCCTGACTTCAGTACCACTGAGAAGCTCTAAAGTGGTTGTCTTCTGTGGGATCATAGTAGGGGATGTGATAAAACTGGGACTCTTAATTCTAAAGGAGATGATAAGATATTAAAATAAGAAAGGTCAGATGGCAGTCCTTAATTGTCAAAAAAAAAAAGTGGGTTTAATGTAATGAACTGCAAGTTTGAAATATTAGCAAGTACAGCCTGACTTCCAGAGAGTTGTGAAGAGAATGAATAAAATAACTGCCCCTGCCCCAGGTTTAAGGTAGATGGGCAGAGAGCAAGAGTATTTCTCAATCTGTACGATTAAAGGGTTTCCTAGTTGGTACTAGTGGTAAAGAACCTGCCAGGCAATGCAGGAGACATAAGAGATGTGAGTTTGATCCCTGGGTTGGGAAGATCCCATGGAGAAGGGCATGGTAACCAACTCCAATATTCATGCCTGGAGAATCCCATGGTGGACAGAGGAGCCTGACGGACTATGGTCCATAGGGTCTCGAAGAGCATGACGTAACTGAAGCAATTTAGCTGCTGCTGCTAAATCACTTCAGTCGTGTCTGACTCTGTGCGACCCCATAGATGGCAGCCCACCAGGCTCCCCCGTCCCTGGGATTCTCCAGGCAAGAACACTGGAGTGGGTTGCCATTTCCTTCTCCAATGCATGAAAGTGAAAAGTGAAAGTGAAGTCGCTCAGTCGTGTCCGACCCTCAGCGACACCATGGACTGTAGCCTTCCAGGCTCCTCCATCCATGGGATTTTCCAGGCAAGAGTACTGGAGTGGGGTGCCATTGCCTTCTCCATTACTAAGGACTATCAAAACATAAATTGTCTTCTATCCAGTTATTTCTCCAATGACCACAATTAGTCAAGAAAGCTCATTGTATATTCTAGGTTTGAGAAGTTATGGGTAAGAAATCTAAAATGATGAGATCAGGATGAGCTGAAATTATCTGAGGAGGGTGAATAAAAGTGGGGTCTAAAGTAGGTCTTGAAAAATGCAAACTCTGAGACAGTGGAGGTAAGGAAGATTGCCTGGAAGGGGAGCTGCTGCTGCTAAGTCGCTTCAGTCATGTCCGACTCTGTATGACCCCATAGACGGCAGCCACCAGGCTCCCCCATCCCTGGGATTCTCCAGGCAAGAACACTGGAGTGGGTTGCCATTTCCTTCTCCAATGCATGAAAGTGAAAAGTGAAAGTGAAGTCATTCAATCATGTCTGACTCTTTGCGACCCCATGGACTGTAGCCTACCAGGCTCCTCCATCCATGAGATTTTCCAGGCAAGAGTACTGGGGAAGGGGAGCAGGAACCACCTAAAAGAGGCGTGGAGAGGAGGGCAAACATGTCATATTAGTAGGAAAAGAGAGGGGATGTGAATTCTTGGTGTGAGCAACGCTTTTTTCCTCTAGGAAGGTTTTCTTGACTTAACCCTTTCCCACAGGCTTCTCTGTGTTCTGATTTTATCTTATCCACACACCTGGCAAAATACCTGCAACAATCTATTGTTTGTTTGCAGGTAAACACTACCAGGCGATACATTTCATCAGGGAGAACACATTTAATTTCTCTCTGCATTGTGAATGTAGAACAGTGTCTGACACATACAACATGTCTGACTCTTTGTGACCCTATGGACTGTAGCCCCCAGGTTCCTCTGTCCATGGGGATTTTCCAGGCAAAGATACTGGAGTGGGTTGCCATGCCCTCCTCCAGGGGATCTTCCCATCCCAGGGACGGAACCCAGGTCTCCCACATTGCAGGCGGATTCTTCACCAACTGAGCTATGAGGGAAGCCTAAGAATACTGGAGTGGGTAACCTGTCCCTTCTCCAGGGGATCTTCCCAACCCAAGAATTGAACTGGAGTCTCCTGCATTGCAGGAAGATTCTTTACCAACTGAGCTACCAGGAAAGCCCAACAACATGTCCAATAAATGTTTATTGAATAAATGAGTAAGTGAATAAACAGAAGAATGTATAAGTAACTTTCAGGAATATTAATCTAACAACAGGATTGAAGATGAAAGCAAATTAGACTAAAGGCCAGTAGTTTAAAATATTATACTGTAGTTAGGAGAAATAGTCATTCTGGGAATAAGAGGGGTAAATCCACAGGACACAAGATAGAAAATATGTAGAGTGTGATTAACTATGGATAGGATAAGATATTAGAAAAACTAGAAAATAACTTTCAAGGTTAATAATAACATCAGGAAAGAATGGAGGAATTAACATCTATTGGATACAGTTGTGGATTAAATGTGTCTACCCGGAAGGTATGTTGAACTTTCTTGGAAATAAGTCTTTAGAAGATGTAGTTAATTAAGTTGAGGATGAACTAGAATAGAGTTAGTCCTTAATCCAACATGACTGGTGTCCTCATAAAGAGAGGAGAATAGAGCACACAGAGAAACACAGACACACGTGATAGAAGCAGAGGGACTAAAGTGCAGCAGCTGCAAACCAGGGAAAATCCAAGATTGCCAAGGCCAGATCCCAGGAAGAGGCAAACAAGGTTAATCTTCAGGTTTCTGAGAGATCATGGCCCCGCCGATGCCTTGATTTGGACTAAAGCCTCCAGAACTGTGAGACAATACATTTCTGTTGTTTCAAGCCACTCAGTGTGTTATACTTTGCTATACAGCTGCTGCTGCTGCTGCTGCTGCTGCTGCTAAGTCGCTTCAGTCGTGTCCAACTCTGTGCGACCCCATAGACGGCAGCCCACCAGGCTCCCCGATCCCTGGGATTATCCAAGCAAGAACACTGGAGTGGGTTGCCCTTTCCTTCTCCAATGCATGAAAGTGAAAAGTGAAAGTGAAGTCGTGTCGAACTCTAGTCCTGGAAAACTAATACAGATAACTGTAGAAAAGGAAGATGGCCTTGACATTGAATGAAATGAAAGTTTTGGATAGATACATAAATTTGATTGGAAAAAATTATAAACCCTGTATAAGTCATATTTGGATGAATATTAAGGAATAACAATGAAGTATAAATATTAGTAGCTACTATTTATTCCATTGTAAGAGCTATGCTAAATTCCTATGTACATTTCATATTTAATCCTTAAACCACCCTGGTAGAGGCTTGGAGTCAATCAGGATTACAAAATTAGTGAGTAGCAGAGCCAGTATTTGAGCAACTACATCCTCCTAACTACAACATTCTAAATTAGACTGCTACCTTAGAGAGTACATAAAAGAAAGACCAAGACCAAGTGAAGTTGCTCAGTCATGTCCAACTCTGCAACCCCATGGACTGTAGCCTACCATGCTCCTCCATCCATGGGATTTTCCAGGCAAGAGTACTGGAGTGGACTGCCATTTCCTTCTCCAGAGGACATTCCCGACCCAGGGATCTAACCCGGGTCCCCTGCATTGAAGGCAGACGCTTTACCATCTGAGCCACAAGGGAGGTCCTACAAGAAAAACAATATTGTATCTATAGAACCTAAACTTCACACTCTAACTGTATATTTTGAATATTGAGAATAATAACCTGACAATCCATATGAAGGATGATGAGCAAGAGGAGTCTGGACTGACTTGAGAGAAAAATTTAAAAGAGTAAAACACTCTTAGAGATAAGGACAGGGAGAGGGAGTGTTGTGTGTTTTTTAATGAATTTGTTATCAAAGGGAAGTAAATGAAACATACTAAGAATATGGACTCCATTTTTTTCTTTCTGTTCAGCTCCCAACTCTAAATGGTCAATATTTCATTTCCTGATGCTATGCCTGTGCAGCGACCAAATGTTACCATTCTAATATCCTGTGAAATTTCCCCTAGCTTTCCTGAGGCTTCACAGGATATTGATGGGGAAAACTAGCTCCATGACACAAATACGCTCTCAGACATTTTGATGAGCATAGGTAGTTAATGACTGCATACCAACTATTATTCAGTTCTTTTTCAGATTGGCTTACAGAGCACAGGAAATGAAAATTTCCCCCAGAAAATTCAGCTTTCATTGCATAAAAGTGATTTTCCTCACAGCAAACAATATACTTTATTCTATTTACTTTATTTAAGCTAAAAAGGATGCTGAAAAAGCCATTGGGGGAAATTCAACATTAAAAAATACAATTTAAAAGCAAACCATCAAACACCTGCTTCTTAAATTACATCATATTCAGTTCATTTCCTTTCATTTTCCTGAAGTCTGAACTAGTCTTTACAAAAGTTAACTATTTTCTTTTTTTTAACATTTAATCTTCTCTTAAGAGCTTTGAAAATAGAAATTTCCTCAAAGAACCAATCTACAACTTCAAGTTTTTCCTGTTTAATTAACTATCAGTTCAGTCACAATCTATTTGACTGGCAATCATGATTAGAAATAAGAGAAAATAATGGAATAGATGTGATTGCACATTTTGCTTTATGTTAAAGAAAAGAGGGAATGTGAGCTAATAAAAATGTAAACTTAATCTAACAGGAAATAATTGGGTTAATCTGGATATTCTTATGATATTATGGAACAGCAGTGATTAAGATTTATTTAATGGAAATTTTTGGCTAAATATCAAATATAAAGACTGATGGGATTTATCATGAGTTCAGTCAAACTTTTCATGACTGGATCACATTATCAAATAAGACAATTAGACGAAAATGTGGGCTATATATAAAAACAAACAAATGAACAAAGAAACAAAAACCCTTACAGTATATCTCCACCAATAGAAATCTCCCTGGAGTTAGAGATTCAACCACAGGAGAATCAGGTCATTCTCAGCATCTAAACTGCCAAACAGAATAGATTGAGAGGCATTATGTCATGCCTGTAAACCTTTACAAATGACTTTTCTTAGAGGTAGGAATTCTAAGGCAAAGACAAAATCATTCTCTATATTCACACCAAACTGTATGTCCTGTATAGCATAATTTACGCATTCAACATTATTGTACTACATCTCATGAAATTAAAGTCTTTTCACTTCATAGGCTCCCAAGTTTTGAGTCCTTAAACTGTCCCTTGAATAAGTGAAGAGTTTATCCAGAACTTAAAGGAATATGAAATATGCAGAGATATACCTCTCTCAGCCATGACTTTCTGCTATTTTATGCCAGCCCATGTATGACAGATTACAAACTCCATTATATAGAGTGTTCTACAGATGTCAGAAATTTAAAAATTAATTCTTAAGAACTAGATTATACTTAAAATTATTGGGGGTTAATTTAACTCAACAATCATTAAGTTTTTCAATCTTAAGACTGAAACAATTTAAAATATCAGTAAAGGAAAAAAGCCCATGTGACAATAAGGTAAAAAATGTATATTGTCTAATAAGCAATATACGTGGATTCTTTACATGGTGGTATTTATTGTGATAGAAAGACACTATGGAAAATTTCCCTCAGTCATGATCATTAACACCAAGTTACTATTTTAAAATATTGTCAATACTTAGGAATTATTTAATAATCAAGAGTATTTCTCTTCCTTATAACATTTATAAAATTGTATTTCTTTCCATGTTGCCAAACAAGGAAGAATTTCAAGAAAAGTGATATAACACTTAGAGCACATCAAGTGGAACATTCTGCAGAATTTCTTTAAAGGAAAGAGGAAATAAGCTCTTTGGCAGTTATACTAAGACATCAAAAAGTCCTAAAACTCAGGAGGAATAACTTATGTGTCTTAGTGAAATAAGTAAATAAAATAATGTTAATCAAATCTTATTTCCCCTATGAAGTAACATTGTAATAAAAATGCATTCTAAACCAACAACAGCAATGACAAAAATGATCATATTTAATTAAATGAAACATATGCAACCAAATGTGCTACAAAGGGGCTTTGGGCAGAGTGAAACAACTAATTAGAGTCTCCAAAGAAATATCCACAAAAACACTCCAAGGAATGCTAAGTCCGTGAGGAGAGGTAATATGGCCTTTATCCTGCCAACAAATATCGAGCACTTACTATATGCCGTTTCTCTACCAGGTACTAGAGCTGGACAAAACAAAATATGCCATCCTAATTCCAAATAGCTACAGCCCAATGAGGAAGACAGGCAGATAATCAAGCAATTAAAGTATGTAATAATAAGTACCTTGATAGAAATAAATACAGAATGCTAAGGGCCTACCAGGTGGTTTACTGGTAAAAAATCTGGCTGCCAATGCAGGAGATGTGGGTTTGATCCCTGGGTCAGGAAGATCCCCTGAAGGAAGAAATGGTGACCCACTCCAGTGCTCTTACATAGAAAATTCCATGGACAGAGGAGCCTGGCAGGCTGCATACAGTCCATGGGGTTGCAAAGAGTTGGATGCCACTAAACACAGCACAGTTAATGCCACAATACTTGAGCTACCTGCCCACAGCAATATACCAGCATTTAATGTAATCACAGTTAATTATATGACATTTTGACAAGAGGCTTTTAAAGTTGTCACAGTATATTTTGTGATTTCAGCCAATATGATCCATAACTTGCCACTTATGTTTCTAAAAAGTAAGTGGTATTGAGCCTACAGGGTTGGGAGGCAAACCTCAGTGTCATCTTTCAGAGCCATTTAAAGTTTCGGGTTATTTTTATGTCCACAGTTTATGATTTTTTATTTCTTTCTTCAAAAGTTTTCACCCAAAATGATTCCTATAAAAACTATATATTTTTGTGATTTTAAATGCTGTAAATGCCCAAATTTAATTTCAGTCTTGGCTTTAAGTTGGTACAGTAGAATCTACTCAAAAGAATTTTTTTGAAATACCAGTTCCTAGAATCTACCTCTTATGATTCTAATTTTGTTTTGCAACTGGAAATCTCTATTTCTGCAAATGCTTCTCTGTATTTTGATGCCAGATTTGGGACACTGCTGTCATCACAATGAGCTTCCCTGGTAGCTCAGCTGGTAAAGAATCCATCTGCAATGCAGGAGACCCAGTTCAATTCCTGAGTCAGGAAGATCCCCTGGAGGAGGGCATGGCAACCCACTCCAGTATTATTGCTTGGAGAATCCCCATGGACAGAGGAGCCTGGCGGGCTACAGCCCAAGAGGTCACGAGAGTCGGACATGACCGAGCGACTAAGTACAGCATAGCAGTGTCATCACAACAAGCATTTCCAATGATGTACCATGTTCTTTAAGTGGAATAAACAATAGAAAAACTATTGTTGCTTAGTGTAATTCTGCCCATTTAGGACCTTTCCTTCCTTACGGACAAGTTATTAAAGAATGTATTTTCTGCCCCTTCATTATAACAACACAGCATTCCCCTCCATAGAGGATTTACTATGTAGAATGACCCCAAAGCTGAAATCTCACTCAATAATCATCCTTTTAAAGTGTAAACACCTTGAAGTTTAAGTTGCTTTAATAATTATGACTCTGGTATTTCAGTAATAAATCTCACTAGAAGAGTATCCAATGTCGATCAGTACAATGAGACTCTGGTGTGAATGTAAGAACTTGCAAAGTTCCTTGAGAATCCAATTGGGTCTTTATGGACCACTACTGAGTCGTATCACTGGGCAGATTTCATACCAAAAGAAAAATCTCAAGGAAAACATTTCACAGGGAGAATTTAACAAGAAAAAACAACAACTAACTTATAGAAAACAGATGCCAGTGTTAGTAAAGCTGGAAGGCTGTCAGCTATACCTTCAGCCTATTTTCTGTGCCTTTATAAATTGGCATGGAAAGTCCCTTATGTTTTACCAAAAAGGGTACAGCCCATAAAGAATTGTTAAAGAAATCTGAAAATCCGTATTTTGGGTATGAAATATGTTAAATGATTGAAGAACGACTTTTTAGTTCCTTTTGAGAGATGATTCTGAAACATTCCTCAAGTACGCAAGAGAACATAGAGAATAACAGTGTAAACAAAACAGTAGGGTCTATGATGAATACCACTTTTGTTGCTGTCTTTTAAAACCCTCTTCTCTCTTTTACATTCAAAAACTACTAGGAAATCACTTGTTGCTGCTGCTGCTAAGTCGCTTCAGTCGTGTCCGACTCTGTGTGACCCCACAGATGGCAGCCCACCAGGCTCCTCTGTCCAAGGATTCTCCAGGCAAGAATACTGGAGTGGGTTGCCATTTCCTTCTCCAATGCATGCATGTATGTTAAGTCACTTCAGTCGTGTCCGACTCTGTGCGACCCTAAGGACAGCAGCCCACTAGGCTCCTCTGTCCAAGGATTCTCCAGGCAAGAATACTGGAGTGGGTTGCCATTTCCTTCTCCAATGCATGCATGTATGTTAAGTCACTTCAGTCGTGTCCGACTCTGTGCGACCCTAAGGACAGCAGCCCACTAGGCTCCTCTGTCCAAGGATTCTCTAGGCAAGAATACTGGAGTGGGTTGTCATTTCCTTCTCCAAGGAAATCACCTACTTAATCTCAAAACAGACAAAGTTTATAGCCTAGGAAATTATTTTCAAGTTAGGAATCAAAGAATGACTAAACTGTATTGTGTGCATTCATTTAAACTAAATATATGCAAGGACATAGGAAAAGAGGTTGGATTATAATTTAGCCATTTACTAAACAGACATATTATGGAATATAATATGCTCGGAGGTTTATACTGATATAAAGTTCTTGGCTCCATGTGGTATGAAAGCTTTAGCTGTTTTAAATTTTGCTTTTTTAATGGTCCTGTCTAAAAGTAGTTATGAATTTTATGACCATAACTGTCACTGAAGCAAAGAAATATGAAAGAAATGAATAGTTAACTAAAGTAAGATATCTCGATTGTGATATCTAGAGATCTTTTTGGCCACAGAATTAAAATACTTTTCCTTCCTTATATTTCTTCAGTTCAATTTGACAAAAATGCATTTTCTATATTCTCTGTGTCAGGCATTTCCCTGGACCCTGGTAATACAGTGATGGACAATACATGTCTGAATAATTTTACTTCTCACCTGGCTTTACATGATAATTCTCCTTCCTTTAGTAATTCATGGAAAGATGACAGTATTTGTAGGTAGAATTCATGTGTATACTTTTGGACAATTTAATACAAATCTTGTTAATCACAGAGATATCATGAGAGGAGATTCTATGAAAAAAAAATGTTTGCTTTTCACTAAAAAGTGAAAAGAGTAAATTTTGATTGAGAATTTTTAAAAATTCATTTACTCACTCATTTAACATTTATTGAGCACCTAATATGTGATTCATTTAAAAAAGATACTTCTATAAAAAGCTCATCATATTCAACCCTAATTTTTGCTTTAATACCTCCCAGACTAAACTCTCCACGGAGGCAAGGTAACTCTGTTCTGTTCACAGCTGAATCATTGACATCTACCAGACAACCTGAAACGTGGTGTTCATTATAGCTGCGTGGTAAACTAAAAGGAAAGGAAGAAATCAAACCAGAGGATTGCTACCATATTTAAATAGCCACTTTGGCCCGGAAAAGATTTCATACATATCTTTCATTTCTTATAAAGGGATATGTCCTTTTTCTAGATAAAGAAATATTCAGAAGATAAACCAGTCTACAATCTTACCTTTAGCACTGTGACTGTGAACTGTGAGTCTGGATTTAAAGTCCCAAAAAGCTCAATATATTTCTTTGTCACTCAGTCAATACATATATATTGAGTACTGCTCTGTACTGGCACCATACCAGTATTAGGAAAGTAAGTATGGACAGAATATAAAAAGATCTCTTCCTCAAAGACCTTACAAACTGATGAAAGGAAAGAGAAGGTAAGCAAATTAACTACATTATCACACGATCTGTCTAACAGTGATGAGCAAAGAAAACTGTAGCAAGGAAGAGGCAAAGAATGCTAGAAGAGAAAAGAATTGAATGGGGAGAGGAAAGCAGGAAAATTTTTTAATAATCAGGGATGATGTCACAGATAAAGCAGAGTGTGAACAGAGATCTAAAGGAAATAACATAGTATTTTAAAATGACCATTCTTATTAGGAGAAATGTCATCTTCCAAAATTGTAATAATGAACAGTGATTTCAAGTTGATCCTTGGGTTATAGGAGATGACTTTGACGGTTAAGTGTATTGAAAGTTCATATAAAGGGGCATTTTGCAAATGATAGTTAACAGCATATAGAATACAAAGCATTTTAAGAATTCTGTTTTGCCCTTAAGTTGTTCATACCATTTCAAAAATTTCATGAAAATATGACAGTCATTTAGTGAGGAAATTTAACTTTGCTTAAAGAGTTCTCAGCCGAAAAAAAGTTAATGAATTAGATTGCCTTTAAGCATCAAAGTAGACAGTCTTAAGATACTTCACTGGACAAAAGATTTAAGAGTCAGAGGTTGGTTTTGAACTGCTGCTGAATACTGAAGGTAGCTTTAAGCACTCTGCTTAGTTCATAGAGAAAGGCACGTGATGTGTGTGTCACAAGCAGGGAGACTTCTGTTGAGCAGAAACAATAATAAATTAGACTTTGAGCTCACTAATATGATGCTCAGACTGCCTGTACCCTGGAGGATGAAAAAATATATATTTCTTGATGCAATTGGGCTTCAGAAGAATACACTAGTGAAACTCTCTTCAGCTCTAAAAGGTGAAAATTTAGCAACTCTGGTGAAAATTGAATTTAAAAACTAAATTGTTGAAAAGAATGAAAACTATGATTTGGTTAGTTTTACAGTCTTTCCAAGAGAATTTCTTCATATATACGTAAAAATTTTAGCTAAATTCACCTCTTGTACTTGGCAAAACAAATTAGAAGGGAAAGGGAGAGACTGTGTATGTTAGTCATATTTGTCATAATACTATTTGGATTTTAAACATAATATTTACATTTTGAACAAAATAATCCTATGTATTATAACTGATAAAATATGGATGTTAAATTTGGTTTAACTCAGAGGATATTAGATTTTTATTATAAGATATCTATAATTCACACACTGAGGTCCATATTTTGCTTGTCTTGTACAAAATGCCTCTTTTTTGAAAGGTTAAGTCATTGAGACATACGGACATGTGATTAAACATGTTCATGGCAAGCTTCTTTGACCTCAAGAAGCCAGAATAGCCACGTTTTATGTCTATTTTTATGATATGTAATCATGGCCTACTTTTTAGAGACATAAGTAGAAGTTTCCTACCACATCAACATTCCAGAATAACAGTATCATTTTGGTACAGACAACTTCAAAAAATCCAAGAAAAAAAGGTCTTGTTTTTAGGAAGAGTTATAATCTTGATTAGATGTATCTTTTTAAATTAAAAAAATTGCTAATCAGATAAAATGAATTTTGCACACTCAAGGAAGTTGTATAAATTGTTTTAGCCCTGGCTTCAAATTTAAAATAAAAACTATCCTGACTTTCTAATAATATGACTCTACTTTTATTTAAGTCCAAGCTATGAATTTTTTAAGCATAGTAGAATTAAAAACAAAAAACAAAATTCAACTGGCCAAATCATAATATATAGCAAAAAAAAACTTATGTATAATAACCCCTATCTAATTTATTGTCAAAACTCAATAAAACAATTAGGTAATTACTGCCCATAAATGCCTATTAGGAGTTTCAGAAGCAATAAATGGGGAGATACTCAAGCAGTTACTCAGAGATCAGGAGTTAAAGATGGGATATGCTTAGGGAACATTGCAGAATTTGGTTTGCCTTTTACTGAGTATTCTTATATAGGGAACAAGGGGAAGAAATGCCAGAAAGTGCCAGTTACTTCCAATCATAGAAATCCTGAACACTAACTAACAGTGTTGTATTTAACTTGATTGATGATGACGTAACAGCACTGAAGTCCTTTCCTTAATTGAGCAGAAAAATGAAAGGAAGAAGATTGAATCTCCTGAGCTTGTAAACAGGGAGAATCACAGAGGAGAGAAAGATTCCAGGCAGCAAACCAGGTCATTATTCTGGTCCTAGATTCCAGGCAGCAAACCAGGTCATTATTCTGGTCCTAGTATGAACTGAGGAGGGTTCAGCCTAAGGACAGAGGAGAGAAAAAGAGAAAGAAACTAGAGAGGCCATGGGAAGCCAAAGATTGGAGACAGAGCCAGAGGAGTTCAGAAGTGATGTTTCTTACAAGACAGGATTTTCAGGAGCAGTTTGTCCTGCCTCCAAGAGTGGATTGACTAATTCGTCGTTTAGGTGTCTGTTTCTGAATAAGAGACCGAGGAGATGCATAGGAAATCACTCCCCTGCCTTTATAGACCTTACAGTCTAGTGAGGACGCAGCCATGTAGGCTTGCTTCACCATTCCTGAAAGCTCTTCTTTGACTAATAAAAACAGAAACAAATACTGGAAATGATATGCTCATCAATGTTCTTTGGTATCAAGAAAGATTCCTAGATCTACCTTTCTCTCCATACTGATCTGAGAGTTATAAATACTTCTAGCCCTCCATTCTGTTCCAAAAGTCACTCACTTAGAACTTAATCTCTCACCAGCCAGTAGTCTTTACAGAGTTGATAGTAATTATATCTTGAGATTGAAAATTATTCTATCAAAATAGTTGACAAAGAAACATAATAATCTCTCCAAAACTTGCTGGAATGTGGTGGAGTGCATCATTTTCAACAGTGTTGCAGAAAGCAAATTTAAATTTGAGAAATCACAGAGTTAAAAAAAAAACTACATAAAAACATCCTTTTAGAATTTGGGAGCTGCCAAATACTAAGAAATAAAGGGCACATTTCAGGAAAGTGAGGCAAATTATATAATAAATGGCAATGCAAAATCTCCATTTATATGTCTTAAGCCTATCTATAAAGAAGGAAGTGGTGTGGATAATCAGTTTTAAGATTTATAAAATGAAATTTCCCTAGTCCCAATTATTCCATTATTAGTAAAAACACTAACTCCTACATGCATTATTAACCACATGAAATTAGTACAATCTGGGAAGTTATAAGAAGCATTAGTTTAAAAGTTTTGGAAAGTCACTTTGCCCTTAGAACATATCTTCAGCTCCACAATCTAGGGTTAGCTGGAATATACATATAATTGTATATAATGAACCTTTATATATAATAAAGTAATTTTTATTTTTGTTCTCCTATTTCTATTTTCCATTTCCACTGACATTTATGGCTGAAGTCAAATAGTAAAGTACTAGCTTAATTTAAAAATAGTCTCTATACAGAGTGAAGTAAGCCAGAAGGAAAAACATAAATACAGTATACTAACGAACCTATATGGAATTTAGAAAGATGGTAACAATAACTCTGTTACGAGACATGATTTTCTCTTATGGACTCTGTGGGAGAGGGAGAGGGTGGGAAGATTTGGGAGAATGGCATTGAAACATGTAAAAATATCATGTAGGAAACGAGTTGCCAGTCCAGGTTCGAATGCTGGATGCTTGGGGCTGGTGCACTGGACGGCCCAGAGGGATGGTATGGGAGGAGGGAGGAGGAGGAGGGTTTGGGATGGGGAACACATGTATACCTGTGGCGGATTCATTTTGATATTTGGCAAAACTAATACAATTATGTAAAGTTTAAAAATAAAATAAAATTAGAAAAAAAAAAAATAGTCTCTAATCCAAATCACCCAAGAGTAAAAACAGAACCTATCTCAACCCCTTTAGAAATTATTTTCTTCTCAAACTTGGATAATAATATGCAACATGTAATTTATTAAGAAGATATTTTTGGACAAAACATTGCCACATACAGTGTTCTGAACAGCACCCAAGTATTTTCAATTCTCCATGAAGCTGCAGGGTACCCGGTAAGAGAAACATTACCTAAGCTTGTAAATGAAGTACTATAATGATTTCTAACAAATTCTACTCTTCCATGTCATAAATATTGGTTACAAACAGTGAACTGGGAAACCCAAGGTAGTATTCCACCTGGAAGTTTATTGTTCATAATAATCTGCAGGCTAAAATATTTCAATCGTTGCAGCTTCCAACAATGCCAAACACTATGGCCATACCTACACACACTTAGGAAATTTCTGGATTAATGACAAAGAACTGGTGGCTCAGCATTTTGATGCTAATCTTTTTTTGATTTTCTAAGAGTTATTAAAAGACAATTCAGGTTCAAAGGACTTTAGTTAAAATGATAGCCACAGTAATGTAGCACTAGAAATAGCGATAGGGGCTTATATTTATTGAATATTCAATATGTGCTAAGGACTATCCAAACTGTTTTATACTCTTGATCTCATTTAATCCTAAACATACTTTTACCCCCAGTAGGTAACTCATAGTAGGTCATAGTAATTAAACAACTTGCCCCATTACCAAGATTCCCACGCCTCGAAGTGATAGATCCTGGATTTGAAATCAGACTGCATGGTTGGTTTTAGCTTTTTTATGAAGAATGAAAAATCAGCATAGAAACAAGTTTTATTTGATCATACATTTTTTTCTCAGCCACATTCATTTTCTGGACAGGATGTAGTCAGATATTAGTACAGAATGATTGGTAGCATGAGACTTGCTGAGATAGGGTCATGACTCAAGCTCTGGCTTCTCAGCACTGAAAGGCCAGAATCTTGATGGTTAACTCAATCTATATTCATCAGATTTATTTCTCTAAATGTTAACTTATGTGGTATAATTTCACAAGAAATTAATTTGTATATGAAAAACCAACACATTGTTCTGCAAACCAGAAGTTTCCATTGAATTCAGAAGCATCTTCTAATAGAAATATTACTATTATGTATGTAAAAATAGACTTCCCTGGTGGCTCAGATGGTAAAGCAGCTGCCTACAATGCAGGAGACCTGGGTTCAATCCCTGGGTCGGGAAGATCTCCTGGAGAAGGAAACAGCAACCTGCTCAGTATTCTTGCCTGGAAAATCCCATGGACGGACGAGCCTGGTAGGCCACAGACCATAGGGTCGCAAAGAGTCTGACACGACTGAGTGACTTCACTTTCACTTTTCACTTTTGTGTAAAAATAGGGCTTCCCTGGTGGCTCAGATAGTAAAGAATCTGCCTTTAATGCAAGAAACCCAGGTTTGATCCCTGAGTTGAGAAGATCCCCTGGGAAAAAAATGGCTACCTACTCAGATATTCTTGTTGGAGAATTTCGAGACAGAGGAGCCTGACAGGCTACACACCATGGGGTCACAAAGAGTCAGACACAGCTGAGTGACTAATGCTTTGACATTCATGTAAAAATATCTAGTAAAATCCCTATGTCATATATATCATTATATGTGTATATATACTCATACATACATATACACACATACATACACACACATATATAACATAGTTTCATACTGTGTACTGTGTTTCTGTTCAGTTCAGTTCAGTCGCTCAGTCGTGTCCAACTCCTTGCGACCCCATGAACTGAAGCATGCCAGGCCTCCCTGTCCATCACCAAGTTCAGGAGTTTACTCAAGCTCATGTCCATTGAGAAGGTGATGCCATCCAATCATCTCATCCTCTGTCGTTCCCTTCTCCTATCCTCAATCTTTCCCAGAGTCAGCTCTTCGCATTAGGTGGCCAAAGTATTAGAGTTTCAGCTTCAACATCAGTCCTTCCAATGAAAACCCAGGACTGATCTCCTTTAGGGTGGACTGGTTGGATCTCCTTTCAGTTCAAGGGACTCTTAAGAGTCTTCTCCAACACAACAGGTCAAAAGCATCAATTCTTTGGTGCTCAGCTTTCTTTATAGTCCAGCTCTCACATCCATACATGACTACTGGAAAAACCACAGCTTTGACTAGATGGACCTTTGTTGGCAAAGTAATGTCTCTGCTTTTTAATATGCTGTCTAGGTTGGTCATAAATTTCCTTCCAAGGAGTAAGCATCTTTTAATTTCATGGCTGCAATCACCATCTGCAGTGATTTTGGAGCCCCCACTCCAAAAAAGTCAGCCACTGTTTCCACTGTTTCCCCATCTATTTGCCACAAAGTGATGGGACCGGATGCCATGATCTTTGTTTTCTGAATGTTGAGCTTTAAGCCAACTTTTTCACCCTCCTGTTTCACTTTCATCAAGAGGCTCTTTAGTTCTTCTTCACTTTCTGCCATAAGTGTGGTGTCATCTGCATATCTGAGGTTATTGAGATTTCTCCCAGCAATCTTGATTCCAGCTTGTGCTTCATCCAGCCCAGTGTTTCTCACAATGTACTCTATATAAGTTAAATAAGCAGGGTGACAATATACAACCTTGACGTACTCCTTTCCTATTTGGAACCAGTCTGTTGTTCCATGTCCAGTTCTAACTGTTGCTTCCTGACCTGCATACCAACTTCTCAAGAGGCAGATCAGGTGGTCTGGTAGTCCCATCTCTTTCAGAGTTGTCCAGTTTATTGTGATCCACACAGTCAAAGGCTTTGGCATAGTCAATAAAGCAGAAATAGATGTTTTTCTGGAACTTTCTTGCTTTTGATGATCCAGTGGATGTTGGCAATTTGATCTCTGGTTCCTCTGCTTTTTCTAAAACCAGCTTGAACATCTGGAAGTTCATGGTTCACGTATTGCTGAAGCCTGGCTTGGAGAATTTTGAGCATTACTTTACCAGCGTGTGAAATGAGTGCAATTGTACGGTAGCTTGAGCATTCTTTGGCATTGCCTTTCTTTGGGATTGGAATGAAAACTGACCTTTTCCAGTCCTGTGGCCACTGCTGAGTTTTCCAAATTTGCTGGCATATTGAGTGCAGCACTTTCATGGTATCATGTTTTATGATTTGGAATAGCTCAACTGGAATTCCATCACCTCCACTTGCTTTGTTTGTAGTGATGCTTCCTACGGCCCACTTGACTTCACATTCCAGGATGTCTGGCTCCACAACATCATGATTATCTGGGTCATGAAGATCTTTTTTGTACAGCTCTTCTGTGTATTCTTGCCACCTCTTCTTAATATCTTCTGCTTCTGTTAGGTCCATACAATTTCTGTCCTTTATCAAGTCCATCTTTGCATGAAATGTTCCCTTGGTATCTCTAATTTTCTTGAAGAGATCTCTAGTCTTTCCCAGTCTATTGTTTTCCTCTATTTCTTTGCACTGATCACTGAGGAAGGCTTTCTTATCTCTCCTTGATATTGTTTGGAACTCTGCATTCAGATGGGTATATCTTTCCTTTTCTCCTTTGCTTTTCACTTCTCTTATTTTCACAGCTTTTTCTATTGTGTTTAGAGATATTTTATTTTATATAAATGGTTATTTAGACTCAGGCAACTGTAATTTTTCATAAATACAAATATATACACCTAATATTAAACATGCATAAACAAGATAAAAATCTGTGACAATTATGCAAAAACATGGTAAAATTTATGATACTGACAGTTACTCAGTGACACTGGGGAAGGTAGGTGGTCAAATTGCTAAACCTGATTTATTTTATATACTTAAAAATTTTTTTTATACTATACTTATTTTGTGGTTATCCCTTGTTGCTATTAAAAGATGCTTACTCCTTGGAAGGAAAGTTATGACCAACCTAGATAGCATATTGAAAAGCAGAGACATTACTTTGTCAACAAAGGTCTGTCTAGTCAAGGCTATGGTTTTTCCAGTGGTCAGGTATGGATGTGAGAGTTGGACTATAAAGAAAGCTGAGCACTGAAGAATTGATGCTTTTGAACTGTGGTGTTAGAGAAGACTCTTGAGAGTCCCTTGGGCTGCAAGGAAATCCAACCAGTCCATTCTAAAGGAGATCAGTCCTGGGTGTTCATTGGAAGGACTGATGTTGAAGCTGAAACTCCAATACTTTGGTCACCTGATGTGAAGAGCTGACTCACTGAAAATGACCCTGATGCTGGGAAAGATTGAGGGCAGGAGGAAAAGGGGACAGCAGAGGATGAGATGGTTATATGGCATCGTCGGCTCAATGGACATGGGTTTGGGTGGACTCCAGGAGTTGGTAATGGACAGGGAGGCCTGGCATGCTGTGGTTCATGGGATCGCAAAGAGTCAGAAACGACTGAGCAACTGAACTGAACTGAACTGAACTTGTGGCTCAGGGGTAAAGAATCCACTTGCCAATATAGGAGATGCAGGTCCAATCACTGGGTTAAGAAGATCTCCTGGAGAAGGGGTGGCAACCTGCTCCAATATTCTTGCCTGGAAAAGCGCATGGACAGAAGAACCTGACAGGCCCTAATACATGGGATCACAAAAGATTTGGACACAACTTGCGACTAAAAAACATACTTATTTTTATACTTAAAACTTGATTTAAATCCTCCCCACCATTTCCAGGTAATTATAATCTTTTTGTTGTTGTTCCTGCCATAAGTCCATTGTCTTGTCAAATATATCTAATTTAGTTCAATCAGTAAAACATAGTAAACTATAAGCTTGCTTCACTTCCAGCTATTTATAATTTGGGCTTTATTTTCATTTTAACTGTTAATTGCTCAAACTTTCTAGTTTATCATAACATTCATCATTTTAAAAACAGAAGATAAATGCCAAATATAATGCTAAATCCATATTCTCTATATTTAGCATACCAGAAATCTATATTCTACAATTTTAATGAATGTTGTCTTTATTCATTTCCTTTCTGAATAAAACTAACTAGACTGATCTTTGCAACCAAAAAATACAAATATAGTGCTTTAAATATAGCAGTAAATTCAGTTCATGGATCCTGAATACATTATTTTCATTAGCCATTTACACAAAATAACATGTTCAGGATTTACAAAAATTGTCATGAAAAAATATGACATTAGAGATGTCTTCTAAAGATTTAAAACCTGACCATATAATAATAGTATATACGTTAAGGCCACACAAAAATCCGAACTCCATGTTAGGTCATAATACTTTATAGAGTCATTTTATAGAAGTGGCAGGAAGGAAGACATTTTGTTCTGATCCTCACTGGAGAACCAAGGATTAGGGCAAACCTACAAATTTAGTGGACAGGGCTTATTTTGCATTAAAATTTTAAGTGGTATTATTTTGCTGCAGTGACACTTTGCAGATCAAGTAAATAGGGATATTTCTCCTTTGCATTGAGAAATGTGCTTTCTCTCATTTTACTTAAAAAACATATGTCATAGACAACCTTTTGTTTTCCCAATGTGCTAGTCACGGGTTCAAGACTATGTGAAAAAACCGTGCATGTGGGGTGAAGCCTGAACTGGCCTCTCAGTGTTCAATCCTCACCAAGGTTTCAACCACCATTCGATGCAAAGTGACTGATACATGAACAACACGGGGCCACGGTTTCTCAGACATGATACATTTTAAAGCGACTCTGGAAATCAACACTTGTGTGTGACATCTCTCAATTTTCGAATGGTAGTTTCATAATTCAAAGAGTTAAAAAAAAAACAAAACAAAAAACACCATGTGGTCCAAACAAAACATATAAGCCGGCCCATTCAGCCTGTGAAATTCAGGTAGGGATCATTGACTTAGAGAACCATATAGAATAAAGAGAAACACAAAAATATTCCAGATCATTAAAACATAAAAATCATGCCCAAGCCATCAAAGAGGAACACAGTCTTCTGAGTCCCACTCTAGAGCTCTTTCCTGAGGGCCAAGTTGCCTTCACCTTCTTTTATTTCTTCTGTGGAACAGATTAGAGGACTATTCTGAACATCAATAGCGTTTAAGCCTGGAGACACATTTGGCACATTATTATGAAGTATAGACTGTTTTTAGAACAAACAAAATTGTTTGTAGAACAGATAGCTAAACACAGAGATACCACTGAAATTCAACAAAGCTAATGATAAGGATACAGAAATGTTATGTATGTGCTTGTGCCTAATTGCTCAGACATGTGTGACTCTCTGTGACTCCTTGGACTGTAGCCTGCCAGGCTCCTCTGTCCATGGTGATAAGAATATAGAAGTTGTATGTGTGTGTGCTTAGTCACTCAGTCCTGTCCATCTCTTTGCAACCCCATGGACTGTAGCCCACCAGGTTCCTCTGTCCATGGAATTTCCCAGGCAAGAATATTAGAGTGGGTAGCCATTCCCTTCTCCATGGGATCTTCCAGACCCAGGGATCAAACTCAAGTCTCCTGCACTGCAGGAGGATTCTTTACCATCTGAGCCACTGAACATGCATACAAAAAGGAAGGGAAAGAATGGGGAAGTTTATTTTTGCTTTAAATGCATCATGCTACAGTGTCAGAGCTTTAAATATTCATACTCCCTTTCCCCTTGTTTTTATTAAGTATTATTTCCCATTGTAGAGTTTTAATGTATACTAGGAAAAATCATTTCTGACATCTAAAGATCCAGCTCTAGAAAATACTAACAGGGACACCTTCAGTAAGTTATTTATTTTTCTAAGTCTTAATTCTTCCAATTCAAAAAACAGGTTTAATAATGCTTACCTCAAATTGAGTAAGATAAGTTGTGTGAAGGAAAGTACTGCACTCTACTAATCACTAGAAAAATATTACTTGTTAATGAATAAAGATTCAAATATCCTATTCTAAAATGTACTAAAAAGCATACTTTGCCCACTTGATATTTTAAAATATTTTTAATCATAAATCATCATTGTTTTATTGAAAAGAACTATAATACAGTCAGATGTACTCCTTACCATAGAGATATGCTGAAAGTGAAACAGTCTAAGAATTAAAACAAGATTGGCAGGCAGACATGGGAGATAAGTAACATGAGCTAAAGATTCCAGGTGGTTTAGTGTGGAACTATAGTGTGCAACAGAACAAAGAAGATATTGCTTAATTTAGAGTATCAAGGTCATCAGTAATCATAAGAATTACTTATTAACTTTATTTTTTTCAATGCATTTTTCAGATGTTATTTGATAAATGCTCACAACTATTTGAGATAGAAATTATTTTCCTCTTTCCCCATTTTACAGATAAAAGGACTGGGACTCACAGAGGCAAATGATTTCCCCAAAGTACTAAAGAGTCAGTTTTCAAAGGCTTATTAATATGACTGCAGAAGGTGTGTTTTTTCTATTACTTTAGCCAACAACTAGGCAGGAGGAGAAGGGGACGACAGAGGATGAGATGGCTGGATGGCATCACTGACTCGATGGACGTGGGTCTGAGTGAACTCCAGGAGTTGGTGATGGACAGCGAGGCCTGGCGTGCTGCGATTCACGGGGTCGCAGAGTCAGACACGACTGAGCGACTGAACTGAACTGAACTGAGCTGATGTCACTGATATACAGTAGAATGTCCAGCTGTCTAGGATAATTTATTTATGGCTCTGGTTAATGGTCTCATTTCACGCAATAAATAAAATAAGTTTACATAGTCACTTGGGTTACACGGTTAAAGCAATCTTTATAGTTTACATAGTCTCATCTCTCAACTTTCCCCTGGATTCTTGAAATTTATCAGTGCTGCAGGGAAAGAGTGAACAAATTCACGGCTAAATTTCCTCTGGATTCTTAAGGTAAATGCTGACCTGTAGACAAAGTCAAGTGGTCAGTTACTTGGATCAAAGAGATTATAGAGCTTAGTAGTGAAGCCATATCTTCTAAATGTAAAGAAATACAGTTGTGCAATAGATTTCACTTGCTTGATTTCATAATGAAGTTTACGTCAAAGACTAAAGACCACAAATTAAGCTTTGTGATAGTAAGGAAAAAATTGAGATGTTTTATGGATACTATCAAATTTTTCTGGAATCTCTTATGGTTTATGCTAACAGATTATATAAATTTGATATAAGTGACAGCTAAATTTTCCCCTAATTTATGTAAATATTAAAAACATTGCATAGAGATGACAGTCTACAATTGGAATATATACAAACTGTTCTAAAAGATTTAAATTAAAACTATTTTAAATGTTTTGGTGATTGAAAATAACTTTATTTTTTTTAAGTGGAGGATGATTGCTTTACAATGAAAATAACTTTAAACCAAAAATTTCCTTAAAATAGTAAAATTCTTTCTATTACAAGTTTTCCTTTCAACTAAATATGTCTAAGCATTTATGTGCTATGCTGTGCTTAGTCACCCAGTCAATCTGATTCTTTGCAGCCCTGTGGACTGTAGCCCACCAGGCTCCTCTGTCGATGGGGATTCTCTGGGCAAGAATACTGGAACGGATTGCCATGCCCTCCTCCAGGCTGCTGTTTCTAAGTCGCTTCAGTCACGTCCGACTCTGTGCAACCCCATAGATGGCAGCCCACCAGGCTCCCCCATCCCCAGGATTCTCCAGGCAAGAACACTGGAGTGGGTTGCCATTTCCTTCTCCAATGCATGAAAGTGAAAAGTGAAAGTGAAGTCGCTCAGTCGTGTCTGACTCTTCGCGACCCCGTGGACTGCAGCCCACCAGGCTTCTCCATCCATGGGATTTTCCAGGCAAGACTTCTGGAGTGGGGTGCCATTGCCTTCTCCGCTCCTCCAGGCTAAACATTTATAATTACCCCTGATTTCCTTTTATTCTTATTCTTGAGATACATGCTTAAAATTTATGAAATAAGTAAACTATAGATCAGTATTTCCCCTTTGTCAGTCAACTAGTTCACCATAATCAAAAATTTTCTGTACTTGTTTATATTACAAACCATTATTTCTGTGTATTTTCCATTAAAATTTATTTTAATTTGACTCTTCTATTTTTTAAGCTTTAAAATTTTAAACTTAGTTCTAAACAAACCTCAGATTTGATAAGCTATACAGTTTTTTTTCTAACATACATAGAAACACATAACTGCAAAATATAAAATGTGGGCTACCTGAAATTATCCTGTGTATCATTATAGACCAATATTCTATTCTTTGGGAAACATTCCCATAAGACCACAGAATTTTAGAGTGTGAGTAATTTTTGAAGATAGTTTATGCCATTAAAATTATAAGCAGATTTTCAATTAAGGAAAACAAATGATCCTTTATTAAAAATGAATACTTTAAGCCTATACCTGGGAGATCATATTTTTGAATGCCAATTCAATACTGTTTGGCTTTAAGAATGCTTAATAATCGAGTGCACATATTAAGAACTCGATAATCAGTACTCCCAAAACAGTAATAATTATTTTTACATTCATGAATATCCAAATAGAATAATAATTTAAGTCATTACTATCCATTCTATCTCCTCAACTTTCAGAGCACACATCCTCAGACTTTATACCCACATAGAGTCAACCAGAAATTTTTCTCTATACTTTATTTTAATCACTCCCCTTGAGAGAGTCACTTCCTAGGCAGGTTGATAAGAAGTCCAGGGGTCCCCAAGGAGAGAGGGGTCTGGAATTCTCAAGGAGGAAGAAAGGACAAACTTTTTTTTCTTCCTCTACATTTGTGAGGATTATATCACAATAATGTATCCTGCTTGAGGACAGTTTCTAGAAAAAAACTTCTGGCTAATCCTGTAATCTTAAAATGTAAATTACGGGAGTAGGTCTAGTAAGGTCTTTACAACCTTTACAGACATTCTTTTGATTCACTGTAATAAGTAATTAAAAAGTATATAACTCCATTGCTAACACTAGCAAGAGGGTCCTCTTTCTGCCCCCTTCTGATGTCTATGTCAGAAGCTTCTCTATCCCTTTTATACTTTGCTAAAACTCTATTACACAAAAGCTCTGAGCGATCAAGCCTCGTCTCTGGCCCCGGATTGAATTCTTCTCCCCTGGAGGCCAAGAATCCCAGCGTCCTTCATGGTTCAGCAACATCCTTTCACCCTTTTCTTTCTGCTTTCAATACCATAGACATCTTGTAAATTTTTTAATACTATTGATGCCCTGCAACCTATTTTAAATGCAGCTTCTAAAACCGTCTTCCTCGACGGCACTCAACCATGTCACCTTTGCTGAATCTGAGCCATAGCCCTTGGTTGCACTCTACCCCAGTAGCAAATGCACCCACACCTTCAGCACTGTGTCATTTTCTTCACTCTGTTGCTCACACCCTACAAACCTCACCTACTGCTCCCTTACTTTCCTACCTATCTCTGGTCTTTTCGATCTCAAATATTTCTACAGCTATTTTAAAACCTACCTTCTTAAATAAATCTTTTTTGCAACAGCCACAGCTACTCACAACTCTCTTCCAGCACGTAACTCATAAAATGTCCTGGGTTCATAGGCTCTAGCTTTATGCCACACAGAGTAAATCACACAGTGTAGGCACTTCCTAAACTACCAAACTTCCTCTACTTCCATACATCATCTGTGCCACTATCTGGAGGGCTGCTATGTATCATTTGCATTTTGAACACTTCACAAAGCTCCAACTGAGGGGCCCAATGGGAGCTGAAATTAATTCCAAGCTCCCTTTGTCTTGTTATGAGCCTTAGCTAGAAGGTTGCACCACCAGAAGAAGAGCACACTGACCTCTTATTAAGGTCACCCAGGGTTGACACCTGTGTAAATGCTAGACCCAGCCCTGTAATTGAGGTTAATATTATACATTACAATTTTTTTCCTAACTTAATCCCTTCCTAATATAGTCTCTCCCACATTCTGTTATTAGAATGAGGCTTCTTCAATGGCATTAATTAGTATTTATTCAACAACGAGGTCTTGACTATCCATTGCGTCTCTTTTACTGTCTCTTACACTTTACAGAATAAAACAAAAAGAATCTTGCTATCAAACAATTTACACTCTGATCGAGGAACCAAACACTTGTGAAACATTTAAACCAACATACACCATGATTTGGTGCAGAAACAAGCATTCTGGGCAATGAAAGAGAGATGCATGAAGGTTAGTTTAACTAGGAAAGACTTCACAAGAGAAAAAAACAAAAACCTTAAACCAGCCTTGCCTTTGAAAAAGGAGTAAGATGTGGCTAGGCTATGGAAAAGAATGAAGACATTACAGCACCACGGTAAATGTCCTACAAATGGAATGTCATAGGCAGTGTGTGCTTCATCCTTACAAAACAGGTAGCTGGAGAATTGAATTCCTGGAGAATCTGACACAGTAATGGAGATTATTATATGAGGGATCAGCAGGGTAGAATTTTAGGTCCCATCTCTTTCCCAGATCATTAGGGGGAAAAAAAAATCTGGTGCTTGTATTTTTCATCTGCGAACCAGATGGGTGCAGACTCTCAAAGACATTCTTCCCCTGCAAGAAACATGTTGTTGTGATGCAAGACTCTAAAAACAGTGAATTCAAAAGTACTTGAAAGTTTTCTCAACAATTCAAGAAATCAGAAAAATAGACAAAGGAAAGAGAAATATGCTGTTTGAGACATATGAAGAATAGGAATCTCAGTTTCAATAAGTGAGTACATTGCTGGGAATTTGTTTAGTTTTATCTAGTTAAGCGAGCAAAAGTTTTATTTCTGAGCAAGAGTTTTCTAAAAGGAGAGGGAGGAAAAATAAATAATCAGTGCTTGTTTAAATGCTGGATTAGAAAATTGGACTGTGACTTTATAAATATATCTTTAGCTTCATCAAGACTCAGAAGACTGCAATGTCCTTGTGGTAACCACAAAATGTTGAAAAGATTGGGAGCCCAAAAAAAAAAATAGATATACCTGATATGATATGTGACACTTTTTCAAAAAACTTTGGACTGAATGAATTCCATGAGCCATCTTGTTAAATTTTTAAAATATATACATTTTCATCAAAGTTTTTTTAAAGTCATAATGAACTTGAGAAATGGCAAATGCTTACTAGTCCAACAAATAATGTGAAACCCTAGCTACACTGAGTAGTTTGTATGAATAAAACATCCTGAGCAGGAAGTACAGTGTGAGCCCTGAACAGCCCTGACTTGCTGAGGTGAATGAAGAATTCTCCATTTGGTTCTGAGTAGGAACAGATGCCTCATTTTCTTTTAGAAAGGAAATTACATTCTACGTAAGAGGAACTCAGCACTGCCAAATTAATAAGATAAGAGATTTCATCATCTCCCGGAACACTTTAGCACGCAATTTTCTTCCTATTACAGTGATTCTTATTGAATTAGCCCTTTGAGTTTGGAAACTCACGGAAAGCTGAGCTACAGTCCGCAACCAGCATTGCCTTCAGAGCATGGCAGAATTCCTTCTAAATTCTTACATTATGGAACAATGGAAGCCATGAGTGTTTCTTTATTCTCATAAAGACTTCCTAAATCCCAAACTCTGAAAAAAATGGGATATGAGAGGACAGAAGGATTCTTTCATCTGGAAAGCACTAAAAATACTACTTGGGGACTATGAATCCAATATAAACCTTATTTAAATGAGTAAAATAATGTGAAAATTCACTTACATTAGAAATTAAGAATAACGTATTCCCTGAGCATCTGTTCCTTGTTTAATATTTGTACATAGGTTCAAGGCAGTGTTCACTGGATTTCTTATTTAATAATAAAATTATGGTAATGAAAATGCAGTATGGTCCACTAAAATAATGAAACTAATCTGAAAATATAAATGATTAGTTCCTACAAACCCAAATATTTATCCAATACTTATTCAGTACAGCATTATACACATATATAGGTGCAACACTCAACTCTGAGAATTGCAAAGTGAAATAAGAAAGACATCATCCTTCCTTTGAGTTTACAGACTAGTAGAAATTAACCCACAAATAACCAATTATAAAATTCATGGTTACCTGTAGGAATAGAAGTATGTATTGGATGCTATGGTAGCCATAGGAATGACATCAAATCCAACTAGGGATCCAAACCAAGTAATCTGTAACTGTGCACGGCTGTTTGGATGACACACTAAATTAGAAACTCCAAGAAGGCAAAAATTTTATCTGCCCTTTCACCACTGTAGAAATGCTGTCTACTACATTCCCCAGATTGCTGTGGGCACTTTAAAAATTACTGTTAGGTAATAAGCTGAAGAAGATTTTATTCAGTAAGATTTCTGTTGGGCAAGCACAACATTGCAAAAGAATACATTTGCTAAGTTGTTTAGAGTATAATGGAGAAGAAAACAGCAACCCACACCAGTATTCTAGCCTGAAAAATCCCATGGATGGAGGAGCCTGGTAGGCTACAGTCCATGGGGTTGCAAAGAGTCAGACACGACTGAGTGACTTCACCTTTCACCTTTTAGAGTATAAAAAAAGTCTGTATAGAAGGTAAGGTCAGACTACAAAAATGTATGAAATAAGGAAAGATTTTTTTCTTTTTTTTTGAGAAGGAAGGTATGGGAGAAAAAGAGACAGAGATAGAAACAGAGAGATGGAGTCAGAGACAGAGAAGAGTGATGAAGGATGAAGAAAGAAAGTAATTGTGATCTTAGTCCTTAATAACATGACTCTTGCTTAGAATTCCAAATTTTCAATTAAATGATTAAACTCTCAGACACTTGGTATGAATGGTCTTTATTGTGTTTCCAAGCAACATGCTGACTCTCACATCTGGACTTACACAGGGCAAGACAGTAGAATTACAGAGAAGGCAAAGGATCATAGATTTAGGTAAAGTTATATGTAATTTAAGGATTCCTGGTGGATTAGATGGTAAGGAATCTGCCTGTAATGTGGAAGACCCGGATTCGATCCCTGGGTTGGGAAGATCCCCTGGAGAAGGGAATGGCAACCCACTCCAGTATTTTGACCTGGATTATTCCATGGACAGAGGAGCCTAGTGGGCTGCAGTCCATGGGGTCTCAAAGAGTCGGACATGACTAAGCAACTAACACATACATATGTAATTTAGGGCTTCCCTGGTAGCTTAGCCAGTAAAGAATCCACCGGCAATCCAGGAGACCCTACTTCAATTCCCAGGTCGGGAAGTTCCTCTGGAGGAGAGCATGGCAACCCACTCCAGTGTCCTTGCCCAGAGAATTCCCATAAACAGAGGAGCCTGGCAGGCTGCAGTTCATAAGGTCACAAAGAGTCAGACATGACTGAGCCAAAGCACGCATGCACACACATATGTTAGCTTCCCTGGTGGCTCAGACAGTAAAGAATCTGCCTGCAATGTACTGAGAAGTGGCCTACAGATACCGTTCTGATTATAGTGGACATCTTGATTACATCTGAATACATGAAGATAGAACAAGTATTCCAAGAAGATCTGGGAGAAGGTATAGAGTTGTGAGATTATACCAATTACGAAGAACTTTACTGGGAGAGCAAAGGAAGAGTTTGTGTGGGAAGTAAGTGATGATATGTGATTAGAGACCGACTTATCAAAGGCCTTGTTTGTTAAAGAATATAGACCTTTTATTCTAAATGCTATAGGGAACCGTTTTAAGCAAAATAATCAGAATAGTATACAACAATTAAGAAAGTGAAAATACTTGATAAATTAATGATCATGTGAATTTATATTGTCATTCTCCCACAGGCAATAACCAAGAATACAAGAGATTACAAACATCTGCTTGGTGAAACTGAAATTTCAGAGTGTCTAGACAGAATTGAGCAGGAATTGATGTAGTAGGCTGTATCATGAGTGCCTGAGTCTGTCTACTCATTATTTACAACAATTAGGTTCAGAATTTGGGCAAAAGAAGGAATGCCATATTAAATAATTCAATTTTAGGAAAGAAAGCCTAGGAAAATGTGGCCATTATAAAAAAAAAAAAAAAAGGTAAAAAGGAATAGTTTGAAATAAAATAAACCACAGGAAGTCTGGAGACTATTTTAAAATACAGCATTAGAAGCCCAAGATGAATTTTTTGCCCTGAATCATAAAAACAAGCCAAATGCAAAAAAGAAAAGAAAAAAATGCTTTAACAGCAGATTGCTACAGTACAAGCTGACTTCATAGAGAGTAAAGCAATAAGCATAAAATGTAAATATTTCCAAATTAAGAGAGAAAAGGGAAAATTCCAAAATGTGAGAGATCAGATACAAATAGAAATTAGGCAGATCAGAAAAATATCTGGAAACTATGTTATAAGGAACATCATAGCCAGTAATGAAAAGAACTCTTAAAATTTTTCAAAGAAAAGAAGAAATCCAACCACAGCATTCAAAAGAATGCTAAATATAAAACAGTATATTGGAGGAATTCTCTAATAGTTATTTTTTTGTTTTGATGTATTCATTTTATGATTTCAACATTTAAACTGTATATTGAGTTACTAGATTCAAGTTGCTAAAAAATATATTAAGTGTTTTATTCATTAGGAAATTGGGCACAGATAAATACCTGTGATTATTTATTATATTTACGTATTTATTATTTATTATATACAGGTATCATAAATACCTGTGATTTTACCTTCTACCCAAAAATTATGAAAGAATTTAAGAGTGAGTGTTGGACAATGAGCTAAGAAAGACATGTGACTTATCAATACCGAATTACACCAAGCCAGAAAAGGTAAAAAGTCAATAGTGACCTCATTCATAAACACAAAGTCCAGTGAAGACCTTGGAAATCTAAGACTGATTTCCACCCAGGCAATCTTATGGAACCTATTATTAAATGGGGTATAACTATGTACTTAATACAACAGAACTCACAGAGGAATCATTGTCCTGGAAGGGCAAATGATGCTTGACTAATCTGTTAGAGTTGTCAAGCTAAGTAAGCAGTTTGGACAGGAAAGACCTGGTGGTTGAAATATATTTATATTTTCAAAAGGACTCTGACACGATTCATACCAAAACTACTTGAATATTCAGTCACCAAGAGAATTGGGAAGATGTTTTGACTTGCATAAGGAGCTCGCTTAGAGTCAGGAAACCCTAAGTAGGAGGGGCAAATAAGTACTTCTTAAGATAGAGAAGTTCATTTTGATATATGGCAAAACCAATACAATATTGTAAAGTTAAAAAATAAAATAAAATCTAAAAAAAAAAGAGAGAAGTTCAAATACTGGAACATTTTAAGGAGTAGAGTGCTCTGATTTCTTTAGACAAAGTATGCCCCGAGAAGTCTCTCGAATCATGAGAGTGATTTTTAGCTTCAAATGTGTCTACAAGTCTTCCCCAATATTCCAGCACCCCAGCAAAATCTCCTGGGTAGGGAGATGAGAGAGTGGCAGGGTGGAAGAGATGGAGGAGGAAGAGGAGGGCGTTATAGGAGGAGGACAATGAAAAGAAAAAGAAGCCTCATCTCCTCTCACATGCTTTCTGGACCTATACCAAATGACCTGGTAGGAAAAATGAGCATTTTATCACAAATCCTTAGAATAGCTAGTAAACAATCCGCAGCCCTCTGAAGATTAAAAAACCAAATTATGATTATCAAGGAAATGTTCTGTGATGCTTTAAGTAGACAGATAAAAGGACTAATGAACTTATCTGTGGAAATATGGTTACATTTACAGAAAAACAAATGTCCATTCATTGGAGAAAGGGGGAATCCTTAGATAGAAAATTATGCTCTGATGGGAAAGACTCAGAAAAATAATCTGAGCTTTTGCACAATTATCTCAGAAGATATTCCAGCATGACACTAGTTTAAAAAGGCAACATATTTGTGATGAGAGGAAAGTATATAAACAAAGTAGTATCTGACACTAAAAGTCATAATGTATCTGACTTGGAACATGTAATGTAGCTTAGGTTGCTACATCTAGGGAAAGATATATAGAGGTAGAAAGAACCTAGTAAAGGCTAAGTACAGACCCAGGGGAGGCTGGCATCTGGATAAATTCATTCATACAGAAGAGATGAGGCTTCCAGGCTGAGATGAAGCCAAGAAGAGTGCGATAGGCCAGTGACCTCTATTTAGTCATAAGGATATAAATTGAGGCTTGAAAGATGTAAATATAGGATTGAAAAGAAAAGAACATTGTAAAGTTGATTCAGTTCAGTTCAGTCGCTCAGTCATGTCTAACTCTTTACAACCCCATGAATCGAAGCATGCCAGGCCTCCCTGTCCATCACCAACCCCTGGAGTTCACTCAAACGCACGTCCATAGAGTCAGTAATGCCATCCAGCCATCTCATCCTCTGTCGTCCCCTTCTCCTCTTGCCCCCAATCCCTCCCAGCATCAGAGTCTTTTCCAATGAGTCAACTCTTCCCATGAGGTGGCCAAAGTACTGGAGTTTCAGCTTTAGCATCATTCCTTCCAAAGAAATCCCAGGGCTGATCTCCTTCAGAATGGACTGGTTGGATCTCCTTGCAGTCCAAGGGACTCTCAAGAGTCTTCTCCAACACCACAGTTCAAAAGCATCAATCCTTCAGCGCTCAGCTTTTTTCACAGTCCAACTCTCACATCCATACATGACCACTGGAAAAACCATAGCCTTGACTAGACAGACCTTTGTTTGCAAAGTAACATCTCTGCTTTTCAATACGCTGTCTAGGCTGGTCATAACTTTTCTTCCAAGTTGGTAGCAAACATAAAATCCATATTTGCCTCCCATGTGATACTATAAAATTATGAAGTACTGCAACAAGATTTAGTTAAACTTAGGAATGCTAGAAAAAATACAAAGATGTTTCAAAGAATTTTTAAAAGTCCTTCATCTCCATGAATTATAGATTAAGCTGAATCTTCATTTTGCCACAAAGAATTACTGCACAAACTTGATCCCACATATAGATTGATAATTCACATAGACGATCTGCATAAGAAATACTGATTGTTCTCCAATAAAAGTTTGAAAAAAAAGGAAAATTTTATTTCTCCATCAAAGTCTTCTCACTTCTTATCAGAAAGAAAACTTAATATGTGATTTTAAAGTTAAGATTTTCTCACCATTATATCTTTCATGTTGTTTCAGACACTAGTGATGAAGTCAACTAGATCTAAATTTCTACAAAATTCAAACAAGATTAGTTTAGAGAGTGAAACAAATACATTAACTTTTGCTGATTAATAACCTTAGAATATTAATATTTTAACTGATAACTTAAATTTTTGGCTTTCCACAATCTAAAATAAATTAGTTGTAAATATTGTGCTTATTTAACTTATGTCAAAAGCACATAATGTGAAATGCTGGGCTGGATAAAGCACAAAATGGAATCAAGATTGCAGGGAGAAATATCAACAACCTCAGAAATGCAGATGATAACACCCTAATGGCAGAAAGTGAAGAGGAAGTAAAGAACCTCTTGATAAGGTGAAAGAGGAGAGTGAAAGAGCTGGCTTAAAACTCAACATTCAAAAAATGAAGATCATGGCATCCAGTCTCATCACTTCATGGCAAATAGATGGGGAAACAATAGAAACAGTGACAGACTTTATTGACTTGGGCTTCAAAATTACTGATGATAGTGACTACAGCTATGAAATTTAAAATGTTTGCTCCTTGGAAGAAAAGCTGTGACCACCTAGACAGAATATTAAAAAGCAGAGACATTACTTTGCCAACAAAGGTCCATATAGTCAAAGCTATGGTTTTTCCAGTAGTCAAGTATAGATGTGAGAGTTGGACCAGAAAGAAGGTTGAGTGCCGAAGAACTGATTCTTTCGAACTGTGGTGCTGGAGAAGACCCTTGAGAGTCCCTTGGACTGCAAGTTCAAACCAGTCAATCCTAAAGGAAATCAACCCTGAATATTCATTGGAAGGACTGATGCTGAAGCTGAAGCTCCAGTACTTTGGCCACGTGATGTGAAGAGCTGACTCACTGGAAAAGACCCTGATGTTGGGGAAGATTGAAGGCAGGAGGAGAAGGGGACAACAGAGGATGAGATGGTTGGATGGCATCACCAACTCAATGGACATGAGTTTGAGCAAACTCAGGGAGATGGTGATGGACAGGGACCCCCGGCATGCTGCAGTCCATGGGGTCACAAAGAGTTGGACACAACTGAGAAACTGAACAACAACAAGTATTTTTAATATTGGGTTTAAATTCCATTAAATTCTGAGAGTATATGATTCTTTTAATAATTAAATGAAATGCAATTTTATTTGTAGAGGTCTAATAGAATAAAAACTAATGTGATACTTCACATTAGAAAAACAATAATCTCCCATATTATTAACAAAAAAAACCCACAAATGATAAAGGTTAGTTATAAAATTAAATTAGATTTGCCTTAATATCAACATATTCTGATAATACAGAAAACAAAGTGCATTAAAAATGCCTGTGGAACAGTCTTATGGACTTATGTGGGAGAGGGAGAGGGTGGGAGGATTTGGGAGAATGGCACTGAAACATATAAAATATCATGTATGAAACGAGATGTCAGTCCAGGTTCAATGCACGATACTGGATGCTTGGGGCTAGTGCACTGGGATGACCCAGAGGGATGCTATGGGGAGGGAGGAGGGAGGAGGGTTCAGGATGGGGAGCACATGTATACCTGTGATGGATTCATTTTGATATTTGGCAAAACGAATACAATTATGTAAAGTTTAAAAATAAAATAAAATTAAAAAAAAAAATGCTTGATCCTTCCAGTGGGTTAGGATCTAAGTTCCTTGTTCCCCTTTTCCTTTTTAGTAGTTGCTGGCTTCCAGACAGCTTGGAAGGCTAGCATTAGGAACTTCTATCATCAAGTCATTAACCTCTAGAATAAAAATGTGGGCTTCTATTGTACAAACTGACATTCCTCTTCCATAGCCAAGTTTTTCTAGAGAAAAACTTTATGATAACAGTTATTAAAATAGAACCTTTTATTTAGTGTTCTTTGTGAAGTCTTAGAAACTTAAAACATACACTTTGCAAAAATGATATATGTACCATATAGCTATATAATTTCAAGCTTAGTGCAAGGGCTTTAAAATCCCTCCGTGAAGTGTATTTTATGTGTACCCTCAGTTGTTATGGTTTGCTTTAATTTATGTAATTATGTATGAGGTCGATATGGAAAAGTAGCCCTCACTCATTACTGGCAAACATTCCTGAAAAATGTGTGTGCCTTCAGAAATCAAACTAACAGGCTCACAGTCCATAACAAGGTCAAATGAAAGCAACCAACAGTTCAGCCACTGAACGGTTGTGATTGTTTGCTAAATTACAACTGCACTTTGCAGATGGCTTAACAGGCAATAAATTACATCCAAAATACTCTCAGATGACAGCTACATCACAGGAAGTGAGTAGAGTTCATGCTATTGTCACATATAAAGGCACAAACACAAATTTTCTGTTACATCAATATAAAAATCCTTGAGGCACGGTTCACAGAAGAGATTTCTATTTGAAATTTAGTCAACTAGAATTCCTTGAGACAAAAATAGTTTTGAAGATGTAAACTTTAAAGTCCTTTAAAAGTTCTCAAAGATTGAAATGTTAGTTTGAAATGTTACTATCTTTGTAGGCGATCATTATTTTCTATTTTTTAAGAAAATAAATCTAAACCAGGCTTGGGTTTTATTCCTTGTTTAAAAAGATCCTTGAAAGATAAAGAGTTTTGTACATGCAGTAAATGTTCCCTGACATTTGTCTGCTTGGTTACTTTAAGAGATGGAGAATTTACCATCTAAATGGTAACCTATTCTATTTTTGATTAGGTCAAGTCATTAAAAAGCTCTTCCACAGGGAATCCTAGAGGGGATTTCAGAGTGTTCCTATGTATAAATACACAGCGGAGCAGTCTTTGATGTGATACAATGAACATGTCATGGATTACACAGCAGCCAAATCGTCCTACCTCTACTTTCTACCATATGGAGCTACCGCGGCCTGTTGGAGTTGCAAGAAATAAACCTAATTCATTCCCACACAGATGATCCCTTAAACTATTTTACGGTGCACTAACAAGGCCACCACCTTATTATCTTCTCTCATACATACTCAATCGCTTTACCCTTTGTATTACAATAGAATTACCATATTCTTCCCTGAACATACTTCCAAAATGTACTTTCTTTAAACTAAAATGATCTCTTTGGCAAATGGTCTTACAGTCAGTCAATCCCAAGATGGTTTTATGGTTTATATTCAATAAAGGCATGATGACAAATGAAGCATCTTCAGAGTGAAGACACTCATAATCAACATAAAAGGTCCTCTCGAGAAAAGCAATAGTGAAAATAACTGGGTTTTGTTTGATTCTTTTTTCTATGGTACCCATGACTGAAGACATGGATGCATGGGAAAGCTTAAGGAGAAATGATGGTCTGCTGCTGCTGCTGCTGCTAAGTCACTTCAGTCATGTCCAACTCTTGTGACCCCCATAGATGGCAGCCCACCAGGCTCCACCGTCCCTGGGATTCTCCAGGCAAGAACACTGGAGTGAGTTGCCATTTCCTTCTCCAATGCAAATGATGGTCTAGATAATCTAAAAATCAAGTAAACATCTGACATTTAGCTACTGCTTGTAAAAGATTCCTTTTCAGTTAGCTTATTCTCCATCCACAATGAGTTTTAAAAGTGTGTTTAAATTAAATACACTTTACATAAGCCAGTAAGAAATTATATAAAAGCTATTTTTATTTTAAAAAGCACATTGCTTCTTTAAAAGATCACATAACTATGGAATTCATCTGAAAGTTGTATTGTTGGGTCTATGATCCTAGCATTTATATTTGAAAGAGAGCTGTTCTGTTCCTTTGCTTACTTAGAAGCTTACAAAGATAACACCTTATATATATTCAAGGCATAACATTGTTTTCAAACTTCTAGAAAAATAAAAAGCATAATCATCTAATCTAATGTAGAAGAAAACATATTTAGGTAAAAAATCTCATTAGAAACATTTATATTAAAAAATCACTGGTTACCCACAGTCAAAATTAAATCTAAGAGATTTTGTGAGTTTAATCCATACTACACATTGTGTTAAGTACTGTAATTATATTCTCTTGTTTGATAAACCAATTAGATAAGTGATGACTTTCATCCCATTTTACTAATGAGATAAATGAGGCTTCCTGAGGTTAGATTCCTGCTCAAAGTCATACAGAACAAGGCAGCCTGAAATGTGGATTTGTTGAAGCTTGACTTCCAAGGCCCCACTCAAAAATGTTCTATATACCTCCCCTGGATGAGCCAAGTACTACATACTGTGGCTGTGACAAATGCACAGAAATAAAAATGATTTCCATCCTTTAGTCACTAAGCCGACAGTCAAGGGGCTTCCCTGGTAGCTCAGCTGATAAAGAATCCGTCTGCAGTGCAAGCTATTCCGGTTCGATCCCTGGGTCGGGAAGATCTCCTGGAGAAGGGATAGGCTCCCCACTCCAGTATTCATGGGCTTCCCTGGTGGCTCAGACGGTAAAGAATCCACCTGCAATGTGGGAGACCTGGGTTCAATCCCTGGGTTGGGAAGATCTCCTGGAAGAGGGCAAGGCAACCCACTCCAGTATTCTTTGCCTGGAGAATCTCATGGACAGGGGAGCCTGGCGGGCTACAGTAAATGGGGTCGCAAAGAGTCAGACATGACTAAACACGAGCACCATATAGAGCCAAATAAATTACAGTGTAAACAGAATTATTCAAAA
Organism: Bos mutus; assembly: GCF_027580195.1. NCBI lineage: Eukaryota > Metazoa > Chordata > Mammalia > Artiodactyla > Bovidae > Bos > Bos mutus. Next base: position 128,902,139 of record NC_091618.1, read on the forward strand.
TCTCAGAGAACTGAGAAGGAGCCATCCACTCTGCTTCAAGTACTTCAGCACACATGAGCTCCTTCAGGCTGCACCCAGTACAAGGCAGTCAGAGCAAGTCTTCTTATCTTCTACACTTGATAGGTCTAGAGTCTGAGGCTTATATATATGATTTAAATGAGAAGATCAGGCAGCTAGTCAATGGAAGAGCTAAGAGTTGTACTGAACATTTTTAACTCCAAGTATAATCACAGGTAAGGGCTTCCCTGATACCTCAGTTGGTAAAGAATCCGCCTGCAATGCAGGAGACCCCCAGTTCGATTCCTGAGTGGGGAAGATCCACTGGAGAAGGGGTAGGCTACCCACTCCAGTATTCTTCGGCTTCCCTGGTGGCTCAGCTGGTAAAGAATCCACCCGCAATGCGGGAGACCTGGATTCGATCCCTGGGTTGGGAAGATCCCCTGGAGAAGGGAACAGCTGCCCACTCCAGTATTCTGGCCTAGAGAATTTCACTATGACCTTTATACTACACAAATCATGATACAAAAAAGTTATGAATTGTATCCCTGTGCTGTTTCTTCAGAGAAACCAGGATGGCAAGGTGCGTGGGCAACTAATGTGTAAATTGAAGTGGCGGGAAGATTGACACAGGTGTAGCTCAAAATTCATGCTTCAAAGCTTCCACAGCAAAGTCACAGAGGAGCGCAGCCAAAGGTCCAGGTGTGGAATGACTAGTTCCCATGGGGATCTCTTCCTGTAATCCTGGCTGCCTTTACTCTGCCCCTTGGGGAAATAGTTGGAGTATAAATTATGTCTTTAGGTTCTGACTCCTGCAGAGCTTGACCTGTTGGAAGAACCTGGCTTTTTCTGGCCCAGGACCAGGCTTAGCACAGAGGTTGGGGAAAAAAAAAAAAAAGATCTCTATTTCAGAAAAGATCTGGGGCAGAAGGATTGTAGAGGAAGGTGAAAACGAAAATGACTTAGAAAGGGAAGTCCAAGATCTCACCAAGATGTGAAGGCAGATGGGGAATTTATCTGTCTGGAACTGCTTGGAACTGGTGGACTAATTTGGTAGGGCAGTTACCAGTCTCCTATTTAAAATCACCACGTAGGTTGAAAGAGTGCTGGAGTAAAAGCAGCATCATGGCTATTCACTGTGTAAAAGGAAATTTATCAAGGACGGATTTTTGTTTTCATGTTTTCCTCACCCTTTATGAAACATTTCCAAGAGGATGCCTGATACATGGAGAGAAAACATGGTTGCCTGTGTGATTCTATTACAAGAGCTCACAAAAAAGTCAACCTGGCTAAAAATATCCAATTGGTAAGTCAGCCAACATCACATATATTTAACTCTCATATGTCTTCTGAAAATGTCTTTTTTCTAACTGGACAAAAGCATAATGCTAATCCTGGAGGTTGGCTGAAGGGGACCAAAAGGAGAAAAAATTCATTCATGCATGCACTTCACAAACATTATTTCATTTGATTCTCACAACAGGCCTTTGGCAATGATATTATAACCTCCACTGTACATATGAAGGAACCGGGCAGCTTAGGGGTTGAACAACTCAGTCAAAACCACCTGGTGGTAAACAAGGAACCCAGAATCTGAAGACAAATCTGTTTCCCTCCAGCCACAAGGGTTTTATTAACCCCATAATATCTGACAAACATGTTACCCAGAAAGATTTCCTTTATTAATATATTGTCAAAAACAGTTATAAGAAAGATAACAAAGGCACAGGAAGGGGCAAGTGAGGTACACAGCTGTGATAAGCTTGTGTGTGCAGCCCAGGACAGAGGCAGACATACTCTCATTTCATGCAATCAATGGGGGCACCGAATATTGATCTCTTGGCTCATCTATCATCCCTGTATCTATACTCTCTGGGTTCTTCTGACCTTGCTTTCCATGGGCTTGATCCTGCTTACATCAGGGCTTCACATCCCTTCTGGTTGTTCTGGCAAGACATGCTTTAGCTTTTTTTGGAGCATATGCCAAAACAAGCATTTCAACATCTGGAAATCATCCCCCATCACTTTCCCTGGTAAAATGCATTTGCCTTAAAAGGTAGTTCCCATATAGACCCCTGGAGATTCTACGTTACCTCTGAGTAACAACTTTTTAGTGTTCCCTCGCTATGGAAATTGCAATCCACTGACTGCAAACTCTGGCACTTTCTATCAGCCGAATAATGATGTATTTTACAAGTCAATATTGTAGCATCCTAAAGTAAAATGGAACCCCACTCCAGTACTCTTGCCTGGAAAATCCCATGGATGGAGGAGCCTGGTGGGCTGCAGTCCATGGGGTCGCTAAGAGTTGGACACGACTGAGAGACTTCACTTTCACTTTTCACTTTCATGCACTGGAGAAGGAAATGGAAAGCCAGTCCAGTGTTCTTGCCTGGAGGATCCCAGGGATCGGGGAGCCTGGTGGGCTGCCGTCTATGAGGTTGCACAGAGTCGGACACAACTGAAGCGACTTAGCAGCAAAGTAAAATACTTTTAAAAGGAAAAATTAAAACAAATGATGAAGCAAACAAGAAAGCATGCAACAACACACACACATACACATACACAACACCCTGGATTCCTTAAAGGAGAAAGCCATACCAGAAACTCTATTGTTCATCCTGCAAGACATGACGGTTGAAAGTCAATATCACTAATATAAACTGCAAAACAGCAATGAAATGAATACTTAGTAGCAACAACAACAAAAATACACTATGACGATAAAGTTCTAGTTCAAGATTTACTAATAGAAGGACTTAGGTTTTACTGAAGATGAGCCTAATCGGCTAGGGGAGCCATAATTCACGACTCTTACTTCTGCACCTTCCACTAATGTGAATTTGTGCTTTTGGCAGGGATGTATCAATTCCAGAAAATGATCAAGAAAATGTCTTTGATACTGGACAGGTGGGAAGTTCCCAGCAGAGAAGAATTCTGACAAACTACCTCTTCCCTCACCCTCCCTAGAACAAAGCAAAACTATTAGTTTAACTCTCTACCTCTAGAAAGACACTAGAGAGACTCACTAAGTTGTGTCTGACTCTTTGTGACCCCATGGACCGCAGCATGTCAGGCCTCCCTGTCCATCACCAACTCCTGGAGCTTGCTCAGACTCATGTCCATCGAGTCAGTGATGCCATCCAACCATCTCATCCTCTGTTGTCCCCTTCTCCTCCTGCCCTCAATCTTTCCTAGCATCAGGGTCTTTTCCAATGAGTCAGTTCTTTTCATCAGGTGACCAAAGTATTGGAGCTTCAATTTCAACATCAGTTCTTCCAATGAATAATCAGGACTGATTTCCAATGAACCATAATTTTTAAAAGGAGAATTCTACCAAACTGTGAGTTCCATGAGTCTAACAACTCTGTCATATCACTTTTGTATGTATGTTATCTGACATAGACTTTCATGCAAAATTAGGCTGTCAGTAAATGCTTGCTGACTGGATGAATGTTTCTTTACAAGTACTTAAAATGGAAACCATGTCTCTAAAGGACATTGAGAGGATTTTAAGTGCTCTGCATCTCATTTGTCTGTTTTGCTTATTTTATAGCATATATTGCTCTGAATTCCACACCTTCTGCCAGAAATGCCTTTCCTTGGCCTTTCACACGCCTGATTCCTTTTTCTTATTCAGATTTTCACACAAACTAAACCCACCTTATGTAAAGCAGCACAACACTCCAGCTCTCCTGAAGAGCACTGCCCAAGAGGCCATTCTGTTTCAGTGAAAATATTCTATTGCCTGCGCTGTCTAACAGGGCAGTGTCCAACAGCACTAGCTACACTAGTAGCAATTAGATTTTAATTAAATTAAGTTTAACTTGTTAAAAGCGGATAGTGAATATATACTAGCCAGCACAGCTTCAGGATCCTACTCTTCCTTTATGCCAGTTAATAACTGAAATCACCTCTTTTTTTAAGAGAAATATTTTACTCATGTATTGTCTTGTCCCATTGTATTAATTTTTAATTGCTACTGTAACAACCTCACTGACTAAAGAGTCTTAAAAATATCACCAATATTATTTTTTATAGTTCTGGAGATAAAAAAAAAATCCCAAACAGGTCTCACTGACTAAAACCGAGGTGTTGGCATTCCTTCTGGTGGCTCTAGTAGAGAATTAATGCCATGGCCTTTTCCAGCTTTCAGAGACTGCCTGTGTTCCTTGGCTCATGGAGCCATTCCAAATTCAAAGCCAGCAACAACAGCCCAGTATGCCCAATGCTGCCATTTCTCTCTTTCTCTCTTCCAGTTCCCTCCTCTACTTTTATATTGCTGAATTTGCTTCTCATTGCTGCGGTAACAAACTGGTACACATTTACTGTCTTAACAACATAAATGTATTATTTTGCAGCGCTGGAGATCAGAAGTCTGAAATAGGGCTCACTGGGCTAACCTCAAGGTGCCAGCAGGGCTACACTCACTCTGAAGGCCCTAGAAGATTATCCATTGTATTGCCTTTTCCAGCTTCTGCAGGTCTGCATTCTGTGACATATGGCCCCTTCCTCAATTTTCATAACTAGCAATGTAGCATCTTCATATGTCTTTCTCTGACTCCGATCCCTGCTTTAGTCATCATATTTTTCTTGACTGCATTTCTTCTGCCTCTTTTTTTCCTTATATTCTTGTGATTACATTGGGCCCACTCAGTTAATCCAAGTTAATCTCCCTCTCTTAAAGTCAACTAGTAATACCATGGATCCATAATGCCATGGATCAACTTAATTCCTCTTTACTGTGTGAAGTAACATATCCACAGGTCACAGGGATTAGAGCATGGACTTCTTTGGAGGGCTATTACATGCCAGCCACACCCTGGAGCAGAATTCCAGTTCCATATGGTCAGGGCTCTACTCCTTGCCACATTCCCAGAGTCTCAGAATTGTGTCTGTCACATTGCAGTCAATAAATAACTCAATTCTAATTTCCCTTTTAAGGAACAATTTTTTTGGCGGGGTGGGGGGAACACATATGGCATGTGGGATCTTAGTTCCCAGACCAGAGATTCAGCCCATGCCCTCTGCAGAATCTTAACCACTGCACTACCAAGGAAATCCCTAGGGAACAATTTTTTACAATATATACTGAAGATTATAGAATTAAAAATACAAGAATAAAGCATACCATAAATCATACCATAAATCATAATTTACATTATTTGAAAACAAATCAGTACATTATTTCTTCTTTGCAACATATTGTCCTTTAATAAGGATTTGTCAAGACCTGAAAGTTTCAAATATACTGTTTTCTGATACATATTAGTGGTCTTGCCCTCGTATATTAATTTAAAAAGAGTCTGGCTATCATGCTTTGTTGGAGAGATTTCCCAAAGAGTCAAAGGCATTACATAAGCAGAAAAATATCACACATAGATGCATTAATAGAATAAAATTAATGTTACTTTTGCATACCTTAAAATGTATATTGGTGTGCCACAATGACAATTGTGTGCTAAATGTTTGATTCTGTTATCTAAGAACAATTTCCATTAAATTTTCAGTGTTATGTTATCTTCTGAAATTTTCCAAAAAGCTAGTGCAAAACCCAGTGTTAATTCACACTAGGGAATATAATAAGCATATGGTCTATTAAGCTACTCTAATAATTTGCAATAAAACAGTGGAAATATGATGGGGGATTAGTTGCCATGGTAGATGAAGAATAACATCTGGTAACAAAATGAAAAATTCAGCCTAAGAAGCTGTTAATATGACTATGTAATAGTTTTGACTGCCTTCTATATTTTTCACCCATCTTCCAGGAGAGAGCCCTCAGCACCCAGGCTATAATTTAGCAAATAGCTAAATGTTCTATACAATTCAATGAAGATTAGAGATCTAGATAGATAGCTTACATTACAACACAGTACAATGTTCTACATGAGTTTTGTGAGATAATATGAAGATCTGAATACAACCAGGGCTAAAACTACTCAATCACATTTAAAGTGTAAGTTGTGTAAATTTGCTTTCTTTTTCAAAAATGTGTTTCTTCCATGTTTGTTAAAGCATATGTAAATGATAACACATCCGGAAGCTTGACCTAAAACCAAAGTAGAAAACAACACATGTTACAGAAGAATTTAAAATATTCATTCAGTTAACAGGGCATTCTAAGAACATTTCAGTAAAAAGTACACAAAGAACAGGAATTCAATTTCACCAATTATCTTGAACAACAATCACAAACAGAGGATTTCGTTATTTCCTTATGCCAAAGGAAGGCCTAGTCACACCACTGTGCTGAACTGACTGGATGCAGTAAACAATGCGGAATTCCAGCCCACACTATTGTCTGCTTCACGGCGTATCTCACACGTACCAGTTACAGGAAGTCTGGAATACAAAGTGCTCTGGATGACAAAAATAAAATGTGGGCTAATTCTTCAGTGGAACTAAATGTTTTGTGGTATTCTTGCTTGAAATAACCAAGAGTTTGGTCAAAATGCCCTACTCCCTCTGGTATGTCCTGGTTTAAAGAAACAATATTTCTACCATCAATGAAATCACTGAAGTAATAAACAGTTTTCACCTGATATTAGTTACAGGGTTTCCCAGGTGGCGCACTGGTAAAGGATCCGCCTGCCAAGATCCCCTGGAGGAGGAAATGGCAGCCCACTCCAGTATTCGTGCCTGGAAAATTCCACAGACAGGGCAGCGGGAGGGCTCCAGTCTATGGGATCCAGCTGGACATTACTGAGCACGCACTGACGCGTGCAGAGATACACATATGACTTTTTCTTGATCTAAATAGAAAATAGTACTTTATTTGTGACGATTAAATTTTTAAACATCCCCATTCTATGTACTTGGTTTTTCCTCTCTCTCTAGGGAGACTATATGTCTTATCCACTGCAGTATCCCTCAGTTCAGTTCAGTCGCTCAGTCATGTACAACTCTTTGCGACCCCATGAATTACAGCACACCAGGACTCCCTGTCCATCACCAACTCCTGGAGTTCACCCAGACTCACATCCATCGAGTCAGTGATGCCATCCAGCCATCTCATCCTCTGTCCTCCCCTTCTCCTCCTGCCCCCAATCCCTCCCAGCATCAGAGTCTTTTCCAATGAGTCAACTCTTCACATGAGGTGGCCAAAGTACTGGAGTTTCAGCTTTAGCATCATTCTTCCAAAGAAATCCCAGGGCTGATCTCCTTTAGAATGGACTGGTTGGATCTCCTTGCAGTCCAAGGGACTCTCAAGAGTCTTTTCCAACACCACAGTTCAAAAGCATCAATTCTTTGGCACTCAGCCTTCTTCACAGTCCAACTCTCACATCCATACATGACCACAGGAAAAACCATAGCCCTGACTACAGCTTCACATAATATCTGGACCACAGTAGTGTCTAATAAATGTGTGTATAATTGTAATAAGAAAGTCAAGATTTTTAGGTAATCATACCAATATTTAATAGATTAGTCTCTGAGTATCAGCACAATGATAGCAGAAGATATGTGCAATGACTGACTCCATAGGGATGACTTTATTGAGTAATTTATGGAAATTTATGTTACTTTCATGGTGACAACAAGTATTCTTCTCACATGTAGATTAAATATCATCAAGCCAAAGAGAATTTTACTATCTACCTAATCCAAGATCACCATTCTCTATTTTTTGTAATACCTAACCTGAACTACAAACATTTCCTGGCACTAAAAATATTCACATAATGGAAACACCAACAGATCATATCTAATTTCATTAATGACATCCAATAAGCCATTAGAATTAGAAAACAACACAGAACTAAAACTGCTGCTGCTGCTGCTGCTAAGTCGCTTCAGTCGTGTCCGACTCCATGCGACCCCATAGACGGCAGCCCACCAGGCTCCCCCATCCCTGGGATTCTCCAGGCAAGAACACTGGAGTGGGTTGCCATTTCCTTCTCCAATGCATGAGAGTGAAAAATGAAAGTGAAGTCGCTCAGTCGTGTCCAACTCCTAGCGACCCCATGGACTGTAGCCCACCAGGCTCCTCCATCCATGGGATTTTCCAGGCAAGCGTACAGGAGTGGGATGCCATTGCTAAAACTAGCTGAGTACAAACTAGTTAAATATATGACCTAAATGGCTACTACATGACATTAGTTCAGAAATCAGTATATTTAGAATATGCAAGAAGTCTGACCTGTGGAAATTTTGCTTTGGTTCTTAACTGTTTGGACAACCACTCTCAAAGTTGAGCAGGAAACTCCACACTGCCAGACCCAGAGCTTTGTCTCCATCACCCTTCCCTTGGCTCTCGATGATACAAAAGACATTGATTGCTGCTTAGGACACTTCTGATAGCTCTCACAACACTACATTCTCCAGTCAAAACCTTCATTCATTTCCTGACAACTCCAGCTGTTTTTTCCCCCTCCTGAACTGACTCTAGGTTTATTCTAAAAGGTTTAATGTACTTTAGCTCATGTTACATATTCTATTTCTTAGCCTAATTACTTTCCAACTAAATTAGAAACTCCTCATGGTTTGGAATCAAGGATTCTACTTCCTAATTTATTAATAAATATATAGGTTAAGTGCACCATAGCACTTGACTTGGTACAAAAAGTCAAATAAGTATTTCTTATTGGCAGCTTGAGTGATTATCAATGGCAGCATGTACACAAATTGGTAAAACATTTTTGCAGGTGATTAAAGTTTTAACTCATTTGTAACAACATCAACAGAAATTCTTTCAAATGTTTTGACCAAAAATGTCACTGCAGGGGGAAGAAAAATATTTTCTTAGGAAATAAATATTTTCATTGCAGATACTCCCATTGAAAGTGTTTGGTTCAGATGTCTGATATTTATAGTTTTTGACTAATTTATAAACCAGCTTAAGATGGTCTACACACATGTTGTTACCTATACATCCATCACATCTTTTTACAAAAATGAGTAACAGATTGGGTCTCTCGTAATGGGATTCTTCAATATAAAGATCACTTATTATTTTTCTTTCTACTTCCTATTTTTAATATGGCACTTAGTAGTTAAGGATCAATGAAACACTTAATAAATATATGGCCAATGATGGTTTCCTTAATTTTATAATCAGTGAGGTACATAAAACCAGGACAGAAAGCCTAATAGAGGGATCTCACTAAATGCTAAATCAGCATTAGCTTTTCTTTCCAAGAGTCACTTTTGCCTCTTGCCCTGTAACACAACCTGCGGTAGCATTTGCTTTCACAGCTAAGCAGATTCCAGATTACAAGGTTCCAATTACATCTCAAGTAAAAATTTTAGTTGGATAAATCAAAAGTTGTTTGGTTCTTTCCTCCTCACTACAGTCTTCATGAAAATCCCTAACTTCCAGGTTTAAAAAAATATCTAAGCTTCTACAAGATAGATTTATACTTTCCCTAGTCTTTGCCTGTAACAGGTTTGGTCTTACTGAAATCTTTAGGAATGTGGCACTGCATAGAACTGATTTTCATATAGTAGTGTGGAGTGCTTTTCTTGGTAACTAAAACTGTCTTTCTCTTTCCTTTTCTTCTCTCTATGAGATACAATTGAAAGCATCTTGGACTGGGAACCTTGGTTCTCTGACCAATGTCTGCTGCATCATCTATGCCTAGGCATCTCAATCCCTCATCTGTAATCTAAGGTGTTTAGATTTACAGGGACATCAAAAGAGTGGATGCACTTTGTGAATTGTATGATTTTTTTTTAGGTATAGTGTGATATTATTACTAATAAAAGCAGAAAAATCTAAAAATAAACATCAACAGAGTATAGCCTACAGGCCTGTAAAGGCTATACTACTCTAGCATTGCCTCTGAGAGAGTGAATCTCTTTTTAGTAACAGTTGACCTTTAGTGGGGCTGAAGTGGGGGGTGGGGAGAGTTAGTAACTGATGGAAATTTGAAGCTGACTATCCAAAAGCACAACTCATTGCCTAGTCAGAAAAAGGAACATCACGTGTCATGATGCAAGCATTCTGAGCAACTGTTTGGTATCTAATCGACATTCACAATAAAAACAAATGACTTACTGATAACTTAATCTTTACATGATGCTAGCACAAGCAGAGCAATAGGTGAAACAATTGGTCTCAAACAACATCCTAGTTAGTATATGTACTCTGTTTAAATTAAGTTGATTCAATTTTAATTTAAATTAAAATAGTTGCATTAAAATGATTGAGATATTAAAAATGATTGAGACAATAAAAAGAGTTGATGTGCTCAAGCATGAACAATCACACCCTCACCTCTTGCACCCCAAACATATCTCTTTCCCCTGAAGCTACATCTGCATCTTTACCTGCCTGTATCTAAGGTCACATACAATAGCCAATTTCTTAGACCCTAACTCCTCTCCCCTCGCACCCAGTGCTGCATCTTTCTAAATCCTGGTCAGTCTATACCCTCTTTCTTTCTGTATCTTTGACATCTGACATCTGTCCCTCCAAGGGACTCTTTCTTTCAGTTTATGAACTGTCATCTGAAAACAAAATAAAACAAAAATCCTCATTTGACTCTACCTAACTATGGTCCTATATCTCTTCTTCTCCTTACAACTAAGTTGCTTAATAAATAGGGAAAGAAAAAAAAAAAGTCTATACCTTCTGTCTCTGTTGTTGTTGTATTGAATTTTAAAATAAGTAATAAATTATCCCCAAAAGTCAAGTCTCTAATAATAAATGGGGCTTCCCTAGTGGCTTAGTAGTATCCAAGAATCCTCCTGCCAATGCAGGAGACGCAGGTTTGATACTTGGGTCGAGAAGAGGCCCCTGAGGAGGAAATGGCAACCCACTCCAGTCTTCTTGCCTAGAGAATCCCTAGGAGCCTGGCATTACAGTCCACAGGGTCACAAAGAGTCAGACATGACTTAGTGACTAAACAACAACGATTAATAGTAAATGAGATCATCCTGCATTCCATTCTCCAAGCCATCCAAGTAGTTGTATTTTCCTGTGAAACAATACTAAATTTACTTCTGAGTATTTCAAGCATTTTTTTTCCTATCTACATACTATTTACTTGCTCCTCTTATCTCATTTTGGTTACTGTCCATTCATCATTCATATTTTGGATTTATCTCCTCCAGGAAACCAACCTTTGCTCTAATGGGTGAGTTGAATATTCCCATGCAATTCTTTTTCATCATATTTATTATTATATTGTTTTATAATTATTTGTTCATATGTCTATTGCTCTCATTTGGATGTCCCTTAAATACAGGTAGTATATCTTTGCATCCCTATAACCTGAGTAAAATCATGGTAAGTAAAATAGGTAAGTTATAAAATTAACTTACATTTGTATTTATTAAGTCAATTAGTGTGCTTTGAGGTATGTATTTTTATGCGGCTTCACACAAAAGTGCACTAAATACAGCTAAGTGAAAGTGAAGTCACTCAGTCATGTCCGACTCTTTGCGAACCCCTGGACTGCAGCCTACCAGGCTCCTCCACCCATGGGATTTTCCAGGCAAGAGTACTGGAGTGGGCTGCCATTGCCTTCTCCAAAATACAGCTAACCTACATGTAAAAACTGGTTCCATTTTTTAAAATTTGCTGTTACAAATGTAAAAACAACCAAGATTGAGTAATTGTTGTTGTCAGACAGCAATCTGACAATCAATGGAGAGAAGGTATTTTATTTGAATCATCAAGAGAAATATAATTTGTTCAAACTGTTAATCACAAGCATTTATTGAGTAGCTAATACATGCATAGCACTGAATCTGTATCTGACTTTCTGGGTTTGAGAAATGGTCTTTACACTCAAGGGGTATATGATATAAGTAGGGAACTAATGACATTTATTACTGTTGTTGTTTATTCACTAAGTTGTGTCCGACTCTTTTGCGACTCCATGGACTGTAGCCCATCCAGCTCCTTCTGTCCATGGGATTTCCCCAGGTAAGAACCCCGGAGTAGGTTACCATGTTCTTCCCCAATGACATTAAGTGAAATTAAAACAATAGGTTATATGGAAAAGGTTTTTATTAAATGCTAACTATGTCAAAGAAAGGAGAAGTGCTACAGTTTAGAGAAAAGAGCATAATCAAAAGGTTTCAAAGAGGATACACATCGGACTTGACCAGGACTTGAAGGATGTGGATGTGTTAGACGAGGATGACATAGACAGAGGAAATAATGGGGTGAATGCAGGGGAAGACTGCTCAGGTGTTCCCTCCTCTGAGACCTTCCCTGACCTCGCATCCCGCCTTCCACCTCTCAGGCACTGTGTGGTAGGGATGCCTCCTAGACACCGTCTGGCATGTAGTAGTCAATTGTTCTTGATTTTTATTTGCAGTCTTTAGACAATTAGCTCCCTGAGCCAGAGGCGGTGGGAGGAGGGGTGGGGCGGCGGGGAGATTAAATACTTATTTCTGTATCTTTCAGTAAAGTGCCTGGTTAACAATAAGTACTCATTAATCATTATAATAAATAATGAAGGGATGAAAGTAGGTTGCATGGTGGGAATATACTGCTCTGTAGAGAAAAGCAAGTCAAAATCATCATTGCTTGAGATCAGAAAACTATTTCTTTAAAAAAAAAAAAAAAGTCAAAATTTTCAGAATCATCTGAAGCTAATTCTGTCACTAAAACACTTATATAATGGTTTTTGAGAATAGAATGAGATTTATATTCCCTAAAGAAGTGAACTATTGTTATCTGCTTTGAGATGACCAAGTATATCTCATTATCAACGAGTACATTAATCTAAAACCTGACAGCTTTCTCCCACTGGTATTTCTGATTTTAACATGGATTGTGAGCATTTGTGAGTGCCTTTTAAAAATCTTATCAGATTTTTAATTTAAACTTTTCCTGTATCTTAATTAAACAAACATACTTCTTGTAAAGACATTTTTAAGGCCATTTTCTGCCCAGAATGCCTGGGAGTGAAATTCTAGCAGATCTTGGGTACCTAAATGTTTAGAGAACTAAATCCCTATTAGTGAAGGAGGAAAACTGGGAAATAAAACACAAAAATGGAGTTCCTCATTTTCCCTGAAGAAAATGGGAGGCAAGTAGCATGTTCCAAAAAGTTCTCCAGTCTTCTGGCCTGGAAAACCTCACGGACAGAAGAGACTGGCAGGCTACGGTCCAGGTGGTTGAAAAGAGTCAAACATGACTGAAGCATCTTAGCATGGTGTTGTTGTTGTTTAGTCATTCAGTCGTGACTGACTCTTTGCAACCCCATATGCTCAAAAAATATCAATGGATTAAATCAAACCTAAATATTCAAACTAAATATGTAAATATCTCCCAACAAACATTATTAATAAAGAAAAATAAGGACTCGGGAACAGGTATAAGGAATCAAGAACAATCATGATAATCTCATGATCTACTCTTCAGGGAAATCTCATAAGCTTTAAATTCTCCTTCCTTCTAGTCTTCCTTCCTTCCAACTTTTTGTAAAAGGCTAGATAAAATAGCAGTTTAGTAGGTTCAGCAGATTGCCAGGAAAAGTAAACAATGTCCTCACTGCAAAGACAAATCCATCAGCTTTAAGGGCAAGAGCCTAGTATGCCACTAAACTTTGACCACTATCCCACCAAAAAATATTTATAGAGCATAAAGTCTTAGGATTGAAAACTAGTGTAACACAGCACTGAATGTATTTACAAATTTTCTAATTGAAAAATTCAAAGTTAATCTGAAATATACAAAACTTATTGCCAGATTATTGTGAATTTTTTTTTCACAATTACCTTTACAACAAAGTCTAGAAACTTTGTAAAGCCATTTGTGTGTGTGTGTGTGCTAAATCACTTCAGTCATGTCTGACTCTTTGTGACCCTATGGATTGCCAGGTTCCTCTGTCCATGGAATTCTCCAGGCAAGCATACTGGAGTGGGTGGCTATTCCCTCCTCCAGGGGATCTTCCCAACCCAGGGATTTAACACAGGTCTCCTGCATTGCAGACAGATTCTTTACTATCTGAGCCACCTAGGACACCTGAAAAGCCATTCACTGGAAAACGGATCATTTTGGGAGTTGCGTTACTTAAATAAATCATAGTAAGGTAGTCTCCTGCCAATGCAGGAGACGTAAGACTCAGCTTCAATCCCAGGGTTGGGAAGATTCCCTGGAGGGCAGAATGGCAATCCACTCCAGTATTCTCGCCTGGAGAATCCCATAGACAGAAAAGCCTGGCAGGCTGCCGTCCATAGGGTCGCAAAGAGTCAAATATGACTGAAGCGACTTAGCACAATGTTGTTGTTCAGTCACTCAGTTGTGTCTGACTCTTTGCAACCCCATGGACTGCAGCACACCAGGCATCCCTGTCCTTCACCATCTCCTGGATCTAGCTCAAATCCGTGTCCACTGAGTCAGTGATATCAGGGTCTTTTCTTGTGAGTCAGCTCTTCACATCAGGTGGCCAAAGTACTGGAGTTTCAGCTTCAGCATCAGTCCTTCCAATGAATAGTCAGAATTTATTTCCTTTAGGATTGACTGGTTTGATCTCCTTTCAGTCAAGGGACTCTCAAGAGTCTTCTCCAACACCACAGCTCTAAAGCATCAATTCTGCAGTGCCCAGCCTTACACACAGGTAAATAACCAGAAACTTGGATCAAAACTTCAAATCCTAATTTTAAAATACAGAAAGATATTACCTACAGAAATTATGCATAATGCTTCAACCTACCAAAACTCATACATGAAATTCTTCATGGTGGTATAGCACAAATCTAACCTATGTGAATAAGTTTATGTAAACCTTCTATAGTCCTAGACTTTCAGAGTAGGAAGTAGCCCTGGACAATATACCATAGGTCTTACAGAGGAGAAACTGAGGCCCAGAGATTTAAAATCACTTCCGCAAGATCACCAATTTAGTTCATGACAGAGCTACAATTAGAATGCAGATTTCCTGCGACCTGGTCTAGTTTTAATTTAGAAACTTTTCTTTAAAATTATTTCAACAATTCATTCATGAAAGAAAGAAACAGTCTATTTAGTTGAGGCCCTCATCTCTTTAACTGCATGTTTCTCTCTGAACAAGTAGAGAGTCTTAAAATATACCAGAAAGTAGACAGGCTTGAGGGATGATGGAACCTTTGTCTAAACACTTGGCTCAGATTGCTGTGGATATTTATCATCAGTTTAAACTTCTGTCTCACAGTCACCTTCTGACCCAGGGAAAAGGGATACCATGCTGCAAACAGGCCCTCAGAGCTTAACTTTGATTTTGAGACAGGCTTCCTGATGAGAGATGAATAGGGAAAAAGTGATAATAACAGTGGATTCAGCCTTCTGCCAGGAAGCTACATTTTTGCTTGTAGAGAGACTGCAGTCCAGTTATATTAGAAAAATCACGTTTTGTTTTTCCATCTGTTCTGTTTATCCTCAAGGCAAGGTCTCTATTCTCATTTTTTCCTATTTAATTCCTATTTTGGGGTTTTGGGAGTTTTCTGGATGGTTATGTAAGCAAGGTATTTTACTCTCTGCAATTCAAGGTTTTAAAGAAACCCACTAACTTACTTTCTTTCATTTTCATAAAGAATTTTCTGTTACTTTGGATTATAAATATTTCTTATTTACCTAAAATAAACACTTATTTTATATTCATCTAAAATTTAATTACAATAAATCATATAGACCCTTACTGAGGATTTTAAATCTGACACAGAATTTCTGCAGACATTATTATAAATTCTTCATTCTGAACCTGTGAGATAGAAAAATAAAAAGTATTATCCATGTTTTATAAATGAGGAAATTAAGGTTCCAGCATATTATATTTATAAGGTATTTATGAGGAAAGAATCAGGACTTTACTAGAGTTGTCTGACTCAGGGCCAAGTGCTCTTTGGACCCCGTTGCATGTTGAATTAGGAGAAGTGGAATGAGCTCACACAGCTCCTTCTTCCACCTTGACCACCCAGGTGGAGGTGCACATCATCCCTTATAAAAGCATTGCCAGGGTCCAAATAAGTCTGTCTTGAACCAGTGAAATCTCAGGAAAGGAAATAAATGCTGTATGTATTGAGCAGTAATACTTTTACTTTTCTGGAACAACTCTACATGAACTAAATGTTCAAACAATTACCAAAAGCATTACAACAGAAAAAAAGAATAAAATCAAATGAGTATATGTACCACTCAGTTTGTGAATGCATCTTAATACCAAAGTAAAACTTTCAGGAGTTGTACCGGTTTGCTTTTCCTTTGTGAATAATCAAGAGCTGAGCACAGGCCTGGCCCAAGGGAAAAGCACAAAATAAACAAAATTTCTTATCACCATTTCACTCTGCCCCACCCCCATCCCCGGCCCTGTTCTGCTCCAGGAATTCTGCTCCTCCATCATTTCTCTTACCATTTTAGTAACTAGGAATGGTCTGATAAAAATTATTTCAGTTATGGGGAAAACTCTAATGGCCCAACCAGAGGATTCATCCTAAAAGAATAATATCTACTTTTCTTCAGTGCCTATAAATTGCAATTCAATTTTTCAATATGCAGATGAAAGTAGGGAATCTCAAAGATCCGTACCTTGCTCAAGGTCACAAGGTTGCAAAAACGCAGGATTCAAATGTGAGACTCCAAAGACCCAGGCTCTGTTAATTGCTTTTTGAAACTAAATGGAAAAGGAGAAGTTCTAAATGTAGAAACTGTTTACTGTTAAAAGTCCTAAGTGTAGAAAAATGGTAGTAATTGGGAGTTGAAGAAATTTACCAGAATTAAAAAAATCTAACTGTGAGAACTTACCCTCTTCCTACTATTCCTATGGCCTATTTGGCCTAGTTATAAGTATCTATGTTGTTAGCTCAAAATAATAGAGATGCAGAACTGTGGTTGTGTTTATGTGTTTTTTCCAAAATGAACGTGTCTTAGGCATATAGGGTTAAAAAAATTAGAGAAATCTAAGAAAAAAAAATTAAGAGATATCACAAACTTTCCCAGCCTCTTTGAAATTTTCCAAATAAATCCCACAAGACACGATAGCCTTCAATGAGGCTATCTGTGCCAACTGTTAATTGGTATCCTTGGGTAGAGTACCACAGAAAACTCATCTTCCCATCTACTTATACCTGGTATATGATGCACAATCATACAGTTCTATTCTGAAGAAACTCAAATATCCTCTTCAGAAACAGTGGGAATCCTGCAGATAAATTTCCATTTTGATTATACGAAGTCAACTTTCAGTTTCTATTAGAATGGATTTGCAGTGATTCTAGTGTCTTGACATCCACGGACAAACACAGAATGTCCATGACAGCTGTGCTTCATCTGCCTGTGGTGTGAGCCATAGAGTCCACCCAGTACTGGGACTTTCACCCAGAGCCATGATGTCAGCTGATTTTGATGGCCAGAGACTATTGGGGGAAAATCATAAAAGGCAAATTACCATATAATACACTCAGACTGGGTGAATGCTCAGTCGCTCAGTTGTGTACGACTCTTTGCGACCTCATGGACTGTAGCCCATCAGGCTCCTCTGTCCATGGGATTTTCCAGGCAAGCACACTGGAGTGGGTTGCCATGCCCTTCTCTTGGGGATCTTCCCAACCCAGGGGATCTTCCCCATCCAGGGATCAAATCCATATCTCTTAAGTCTCCTGCATTGGCAGGAGGGTTCTTTCCCAGCAGCACCACCTGAGAATCCCATATTTGAGAAGGAGACATCCAAATAAACCTGCAGTGTGAGACCTTGATTCTCAGGTAGATTCCTGAATGCCTTTCCTTCAAACTGAAAGTTTAAAGCATATTTCCCATAAAAAAAATTAAAAGTCATCT
Organism: Bos mutus; assembly: GCF_027580195.1. Taxonomy (NCBI): domain Eukaryota; kingdom Metazoa; phylum Chordata; class Mammalia; order Artiodactyla; family Bovidae; genus Bos; species Bos mutus. The sequence continues at coordinate 128,919,849 of NC_091618.1, forward strand.
ACTTCAAAACTGTTTTCTTAAAACTGGAACTGCTTGTCCTCCTAGGACTTTAGCAACACTGCATCCACAGAACAGATGTGGAGGGGGTACCAGGTAGATCAAGTGAGTATAGCTTTAACAGTTTTATGAAATATTTATATCCTGAATGTACCAAAATATCATGAAAATACTAATTATCATAAAACACTTAATTTAATTTCATCATCCTCCACATACTCAAACACAAACACTGCCAACAGAACTTTGAATGCATTCACTGATTAATTTCTTTAGAACTCATTGTTTCCATCTTGATTCATAAAGGAATTACCCCATTTTTTTTTTTTTTTAATGAAATAGATTACAAGTATTCTGAAATCTTCCCAGGCTAATGAGAATTCCATTGATTCAGGAACTTATTAGTTGTTTCTCAATAAAATTCAGTTCAGTTTTAATGTGCCTAAGGGAGAAAATAAAAACACAAACAAACACATGCCTAATCTAACACGTAGAGACCAAGATTTAAAAGGAAACGGGGAAGGGATGAAAAAAGAAGTCATTTTTTTGGGAATACTCAGAAAGACATAATACTCGTAGCACCTGAAAGCTTTAACACAAGCTGTCAATGGAATGTTCAATTGTTCCTCCTTCATTGACTCCAAGTGTTTTTTCCTTTGTTTCAGCACAAAAAGAAGATTCCTATATCAGAACCACTCATTTGCCTTAGAATGGCCAGTGCCCTTCTGCCTTTCAAAAGAAAGTATAAGCTTTCTTTATAAAACTTCAGAGGGTTTGTGTTTGTAGCCAAAGACCAGAAAACTAGAAACTTTTTCCTTGCAGTTCATCTTCCCATGGTAACCAGTTAACCTCACTGTTCACCCACCAGTCCGTCCTATCAGAAACTCTAGATGAAAGTTGAGCACTAAATGAGAAGCATAATGTTCTGAATTAAATTGTAACTTAATCATTTCTTCAATAGAAAGCTCTGGAAAGAATGAGAAAGAAAAAATTTAAAAATAATTTCAAACTAGCATAAATGAATCTGATAGGTTCTTCTACATCAGGAGCAAATAATAACTATATAACTGCTTTTTAAGCAGTTAAACTTTTTAATGAAAGTATTAAATCTCTATAAATAAGTTGTATTTCCTATGGGAAGTATCCACATTTTTAAATTCCATAATGAAAAACTCTAAAGCTTATGGCTACAGAACAGCTCTAGTGAATAAAGAAAAAATTTTAATTAAAGTAATTCATAGCTACTAATTATCTGGTGAAATTTCATGCACATACCTTCTTCCAAGTGAAACCCATCATTTTGTTCAAGTTTGAAAAACTGAGAAGAAAGAAAACTGCAGCAAAATAAGGAAAGTGTGAGCATGAAGAATGTGCCTACATTTTACATCAGTGTCTGCTTTCTGGAGTCAATTTCACAAAAATCTCCTGGGAGTGAAGGGAGTGAAGAAACCAGCAGCCTTTGGAAAATGAGGAGACTTGCTGCAAAATCTGGGAAAAGATGATCACTCCCACTACTGTATCCAATAGTCCTGGGAGCTGCCTTGTAAATCCCCGTGCAGTGAAGCAATTTCTCTCATTCCAGATGCAACCCAGAGCAATGCAGGGTGGAAAAGAAGCTTCCAGTTTTTAATACAGACTTTTATGACTATCATATTTTGAGAAAACAAACTCTGAAACAGACAGAGCTGGTAGACAGAATGAGGCAGCAGTGTGGCATGGAATGGGCCGTGCTTGGCTTGCTCACATCTTGGAGACAATGGCAGAGAATGAAATGTGTGTGGGGTGTGAAACAGGAGAGCAGGAGTAACGCTTCAAATCACATGGCCCTTAGAAAATATTTAATGGAAAGAGGTTTTTATTTCTTTTTTTTCCCATAGTAAACCTACACAAGAAGACACTACAGTCCATTTGCTTTTCTATTGGAAAGGCAAAATGTATAAGTAAGCTTAAAATATAGCCTATTTAGACATTAGATAAAAATACTGATGCATTGCCTAAGTGACTGTAGTAGATAAAATGTGCATTTTAAGTTTTACAACAACTTTAATCTCTTTGAGAGAAAAGTTGTTTATTTTTTCCATAACATCTAACATTTTGGTTCTTATAATTACCCAATAAGCATTTATTATTATTGTTATATTATTAAATAGTTGAATAATAATATCAACTGGATACTTATGTTGGATAATAGTATCAATAATCATTTGATGAGCTCCTACTCCTTGTCAGGAACCATACTACTATGTAGGTGGTTTAATAAATGATAGTCTTCAAAATAATTATCCAAGGTAAATATTACTACTCTAATTTTATAGACGAGAAAACTAAAACATAGAGCACTCAAGAAAATTATTCAAGAATATGCAAATGTAACTTGAAAAATCTAAATCTGAAATTGGTTCACTCATATTTGAATGAATAAATAGTGGGAGAGTTTTTTTTAGATTTTGAAAAAATAATATTCAATTGGCCTATGTGCAAGGAATAGCAATCATATACCTAATACATAAAATAATTTTATGACATGCAGTGGAACCTGGGAAGTAGACTAAGGAAAAGTGTGTGTGCGTGTATGTCATGGGAGGTGAGAACTACAGGCAATTCCTTATTTTGAGGCAAAGAATGATAGTCACGGGACTAAAATTCTAGAAATGAGACAGATCATGAAAGGTCTTGTATGCTTTGCTTAGGAGCTTGAACATTATTCCTTCCTCAAGTTATGGAAGTCAATGGAAGGTTTTAAGGAAGGTAATGAAGTGATCAGATTTTAGCAACAGACGTGGTCCCAATAGGTACAGATGGGAAGTAGCCACATGAGAGCCAAAGAGATAAACTTACATGCTACTGCAGTAAAAAGCAGTAATCCATGAGAGCTTAAACTGGGGTGTTTGTAGTAGAGATGGAGAGGAGGTATATTTGAGAAATATTTAGCAGGTACAATGGTAGAATTTAGTAACTGATTAGAATTTTGCTTGAATAACCGAGTAGGATGATGTTGCCATTAACTGACATAAAGAATACATGAGAAAGATGATCCTGTCTGGAAGGAAAGGTAATGTGTTGAGTTTTGGGTACGCTGAACTTGAAGTGGTTATGGACCAGCCAGTGGGAAATTGGGTATTCCGAAGTTCATGTGGAAGGTCAGGGTTGAAGAGAGAGATTTGAAAATGATCAGCAATTAGTTGTTAAGCAAAACCCTGGGAGTAAGATTCCTTGATAATCTAGGAAGAGAATAGACAGAACCAGTGGACTAAATCCTATGAGAAAACAAAGTGCTAAGGGATAAAAAAGAGAGAGAGAGAGAGAGAAGGAGCCCATGAAGCTGAGAAGGAAAGGTCAGGAAGGTAAAGCGAGAACCTTCAGAGCACAGCCTTTCAAGAAAGCTGGGGTCGTTAACGGTAGGTGAAAGGAGTCCACTGGAACGTCACACATTACTGGACAAGCTTAAGAGGAATAGAGGGAGCAAAAATGAGGGTGCGTGGGGTGAGCGAGGGCACAGAGTCACACAGAAAACTGTTCTGCTCCTTTAAAGCAGCTAGGCTAAGAGTAAAGGGTGAAAGCCGGACGCAGGCCCTGGGAGAGAGCTGAGCTTGTTTACAGGCTAAGGGGAAAGAGCTCATAGGAAGGAAGCTGTTGAAGTTATGGAAAAGAGAGCACGATTAACAGAGCAACTTGCCCCAGGAGGTGGAGAACAAACAAAATACAGAAGGAGGACAAATCCGGAAGGTTCTTCAAAACAAATTCAAAGATTTGGCAACAGTAGAATTTATGCCACCAAGATTTATAGCTGTGATGACTGAGATCAGACCAAAATATCACTTTGTGAGTCTCATGTAAATGCTCTAAAATTGCCTTCAGGTAAATTTCCCAAATGACCCTCTTAAGAGTTCCATCAGATTGACAGGAGTGTGTATAATTTCTACAAATTCAGATGAGGACCCAAAGGTTTGGTAAGGTTTGTTGTTGTTGTTCAGTCACTAAGTCGTGTCTGACTCTTTGTGATCCCCATGGACTGCAGCATGGCAGGTTTCCCTGGAGTTTGCTCAAACTCATGTCCAATGATTTGGTGATGCCACCAAACCACCTCATTGTCTGTGGCTCTCTTCTCCTCCTGCCCTCAAAAAAGGAGTCTAAAGGTTGCCGAACTCCTAAATAGCAGAGATGGATCAGAATCCAGGTGTCCTCCCAGTGATGGCGAGACCGTGGCTTACTTTACTTACTAAAGTATGTAGACTACAACAGGGTTATGATGCTCAGGTTGCAAGCAACAGTGTCATCTTTAAACTGAACTTATAATTCTGATTAAATAGACACCCAGAAAAAAAAAGGAAAGAAAACCAACTGTGAGACTGTCTTTCCTCCTTCCCAGATGTACACTAAAAAAAAAACACTTTTTAAAGCACACAAACATTTTCGAGTTTGAAAATTATACCAGAAAGCTATAGAGACAATGTTCACTAATTTATTGATGCTAACTTTTTAACAGTGTTAATGCTACTTCTCTGTAGAAGACAACAAGTGGGTAAGGAAAATCTTGTTCTATCATAATGTCCCTGATACACTGTTCCTTAGGAAAAATACTCAGTATAAGATGAAGCCATCCTGATTTCTGTTGAAGGGTTTAGTTTTAAACATACCAATAAAATAAAGTAAAAACACTAAAGCCACCAATGCAGTCACAACTTCAAAGAAAAATTTTCCACTGGATAGACTACTTCTCACACAAATGCCAAGAATAGATACTCTGTGTGTGTAATAGCTCTTCAGCATTAAATAAAATTTAGAAAAAGCCACATGAAATTTACATGAAAAGAAATTTAGAGGAAAACTGAATTGTCAATATATTCGTAGCAATTCCACTGTCTTATATAAACTTGTTCAACTTGCCAAAATGTACAGAGTAGATCAATTAATAATTAATAACTTTAGTCTTTTTTCCTACTATTACTATATCTCTCATATATAAATCTAAACTTTTCAATATTGTAATCTCAGAACACAAAACATCAGTCAAAAAGTGACTGATCCAATTTTAAATATTTTATAAATTTCCATGTAAGACTAAGAAATAATAGAGGAATTCTCCTTCAAGTAGGAACAAACTATTTGATTAAAAAAAGAAAAAAAATAGATTAACATAACTTTAATCTCTAAGTCTCCTCCTCTCAAAACAAAACTTCCTCTTGATGTTTTTACTTAACATATGGCATTATGTGCACTTCTAGAATGATCAACGTGATGAGTCTTTGGCCTTCAGGGATATGATAAAAGTGTGAAGAGCAGGAAGTAACAGAAAGCAAAAAAAGACTATTAGTCACCTGGAAATACATTTTAATAGTGTGGCCTTTGTATAGTAGAATGATTTGTCTAACTTGCCATAAGGAGGACTGGGGTCTTGATTATTTTTTCCAGAAATGATTGTGAATTCACAATGTCTTATCTACAAATTTTCAGTAAGCAGGCTTATAAGTGAAAGGAATGACTAGAATAGCAAGTTATTAGCAAAGTCACAGTGTGTAGCCTTAGAAGAGGAAGCCAACTGATGCCACATCAAGATCAAGAGTCTAGGCAGGGACTTAACACAGTGGTTCACCAGCATGAATCCATCACCTAGAAAGCTTCCCAAATCCCATCCACAACCACCAAATCAGGCTATTTGGGAACAAGAGCAGCCTAGACTCTATACTGGCAACAAGCTCTTCAGGTGACTTTTTATGCAATCAGCTCAGCACTGATCTGTGTGGATTGCTTACCAACTAACCTAAAGAGTCATGATCAAAGTCTACCCTGCATTTGTCAATATAAAAAATTGACTGTACCTATCAATCTACCAATCACATATATAGAGAGATACTCTCCAAAATAAAGCCTCATTCTAATTTTTATAAAAGTAAAGTTATTTGAAGAGACTACAGAAAGAATTGTAAAGAATAAAAACCTAATGTTTAAGTGCCATCTGGTGTTCTTGGCTTTGTATTCTACCTAGGAATGAACAATAACCAGGGTAAGTCTGGTTACTCAACTATATTCTGTCCATTGAAACCAGATCCATTCCACTGAAAGTGGTTGACAATTATGCCCACTGTGGCCAGGATTACAGTTGCCTCCTAATAGCTATTCTCTCTTTTATATCCTCCATAACTCTATTCAACAGAATACATTGTCAGTGTTACCCAGCTAAGACTACATTTCCCAGCAGCCCTTGTAGCTTTGTGTGACCACATGACTTACAATTAAGTAGAAATGATATGCGGAGAAGGCAATGGCACCTCACTCCAGTACTCTTGCCTGGAAAATCCCATAGATGGAGGACCCTGGTGGGTTGCAGTCCATGGGGTCGCTAAGAGTCGGACAAGACTGTGCAACTTCACTTTCACTTTTCACTTTCATGCATTGGAGAAGGAAATGGCAACCTACTCCAGTGTTCTTGCCTGGAGAATCCCAGAGACGGGGGAGCCTGGTGGGCTGCTGTGAAGCGATTTAGCAGCAGCAGAAATGATATGATGACTTAACAATCTCCATTAAAAAAGAATCACAGCCTTTATCTCCTATTCTCTTTCTAGAAGCCAGGAAAGTAAATATAATGGCTGGGATTCCAATAGCTGTCTAGGAATTTAGAGCATCAAGAACTGTATCCTAGGAATATAAGAGAGCCAGAAAAAACTGAATCCCTGATGATTCTGTAAAGTTGGTAAACCAACCTTTCACTACTAAACTAGAAGCTTATAAAATAAGAAAAAAACACTTTTTTGTTGTTTAAACTACTACACTCTCCTATATGCAGGTGGACCTAGTTTAAAACATTCACTGTAAAAGAAAAGTGTGCATATCCTACATGAGTATGATTCAAAGTATCAATTTCAACAATAAAAAGTTTAAAACAATTTATGAGTGAACAAGTATCTTAAACTATATATTTGCATTCTCTACTGCCTTTAAAATGATCCCATCCAAGTACTGCTGAAAATCTTTTCAAGCTGAGTATTAAGCATTGTTTCTTGTTATTTGTATTTGAATGATGAGATAAATGCCAGACATAATATAATAAAATGCAGGAGGCCATGCTATAGAAAGGGCTTCCCTGTTGGCTCAGAAGGTAAAGAATCCACCTGCAGTGTAGGAGGCTTGAGTTAGATCCTTGGGTTGGGAAGATCCCCTTGAGGAAGGTATGGCAACTCACTCCAGTATTCTTGCCTAGAGAATCCCCATAGACAGAGGAGCCTGGCAGGCTACAGTCCATGCAGTCGCAAAGAGTTGGACACGACCGAGTGACTAAGTACCCATGCTATAGAAAGAACTGTGAGCCCCTCAGTTCAGTTCAGTCTCTCATTGGTGTCCGATTCTTTGTGACCCCATGGACTGCAGCGCTCCAGGTTTCCCTGTCAATCACCAACTCCCAGAGCTTGCTCAAACTCATGTCCATCAAGCCAATGATGCCATCCAAACATCTCATCCTCTGTGAGCCCCTCATCTCTTAGTAATCAGAAGTCAGCTTGGGTCCATGGTACTAGTATAGCGTTACAAATAAGAGGGTTGCAAATTTATGGTCCATGAGCCACACTTGACATTCAAAATATACTGTATTTGGCTTAGGTAATACTTTCTGAAAACATTAGATATGAATGGCTGCAAGTGGGCATGCATCTTCAGTTCTCCACGGCCCTGCCATCACCTGTTGATATACACTCTCTTGCTTCACTTGTTGGTGTCATCTGCCTGACCTCTGAGAAGCACTGACATTTATAGTCTCTGGAAATAAAACACTACGCTTCTGTAGCTTTCCTTCTCTCCACTGTTTCTCTGTTGTTGAAATCAATGATTCATATCAAAGATTATTTTCCAAGATTAAGTATGTCCACTTCTAATAACAAGAATGTATTTAAGTATTAGATATTAGACCTTTATTAGGTATTAGACCTAGGTATTAGACCTTTATTCAGGAATATAAAAATTAGTATAAATGCACTAGTATTTTCTCCTACAAAAAACAAATGGGAAAATCTCTTCAAGCAGCTCCCCCAAAACCAACACACTTCCACACACACACAAACTCATGCAAAGCTGATTTTTGTTATCTTAACTCATTTGTTTACATAATTTTACTTAATAGGCCCAACTAAAGTTAGTCCAACTCTCAAACTTTCTCACTTCTATGAATTTAAAAAATCAACTCAGTTCTTAAAATTTAGTGAGAAGTAGTAACAATTTTGGCTTAAGAGGCTTAAAGCTTTATTTGTTTTCTTTTATCTCATCATTCATAAGTATTTCTATAAGACATTATATATGTAACTTATGTAAAATACAAATTTTAAATTTCCAGTAAAAATAATCACAGTCAAACAGAAGAAAAATATACTTTGGAGTTCTGAAAAGAAAAAAAAAACTTATTAAGTATGTACTTACATATGATAATAAGTCTCTACATTTCAAAGAGGACATATTCATACACAAAGTCAGCACCACATTATATGACTTAGAGCTAAAATTTGAAAAACCTATTGTTTTGCATGTGTGCCTTAGAAACTTCTTTAGTTTAAAACATTTACCTTACTCTTCTCCAAACTTAAAAGTACATGGAGTTTCAAAATTCTGATTCTTCTATTAAGTTTGTGACAAGCCTGAACAGGAAAAATAAAGTATTGCCAAGTATTCACACAATATTACTTAAACTAAAATATGCATGGTAAGTTCAAGTTATGTAGTTCTGAATATCCTGGATTATGGAATTCTTTTTTATATCACCTTTAATTAAGACCTTAACTATTTACTTTTGCTATTGAATTTTACACATATTCTCTTAGCTTGAGTAACATAACTGAGCAATTTATGCTTTTACAATATGTATGCAAGCAATTTACCCTTTTTTCTGTAAAATGTTTGGAATTCCATGTTCTATGTTATTTGGATATACTGGGGAGAGAAGGCTTTTTTGCACCAAGCATCACATTTCTAACACTTATATAAAGTAGTATTAAGGTAAATTGAACTCTGCTCATTTTTCAGAAACACCTACAGTGTAATTACAACTATTTAAGAAAGTCTTTTAACATATGGCCTACTCCATATACTTTAGGAAACATTCATTTATTCACATGTTCAATTATTTTCATACCTTATAAATGAAAATTTTTATCTTAAAATATAGTAACAAGGAAAATTGTGTAAAATTTTGAATGAAAGTTGTTGGTTTTTCTGGTGGGGGAGGGGAGTCGACTTCTTTTATATTCAGATATTTCTATTGCTATAGTAATTTAGTGCATTTTTCCCTCCCCTTTCCTGACTTCTCTACTTCTTATTCTATTATCTCCCAGCCCTTCCAAACTACACATGCTTTTCACACCATTACAAGGAAACTCAAGAGGTTTAATGTTCTATGAATTGTCTCATTTTTTAAAGCATAAAAAGTAACATAAAAGTTTCAAGATTTCAGAAAGTGCCCCCTCTATGGGACTCTGGACAGATTCTTGGGTATTCATCCCAGATTCTTATTTTCACTCTAAATGTTTTTTAGACCTCAGGGTCTCTAGATTAATTTTATGAACATTTATAGAGCAAAAATACACAGAAACAGGTTTTAAATATATATATATAGCCATAAAATATATATGAAGGACAGTAACAGAAAAGTTTAATAAGTGTGCTAAGTTTTAAAAGCTTGAGTTTGATGTTAAATTGTTATGAAAATCTTTAAAGCCTATTATGAAAGAGTACATGTCTGTATTTGAAACTTCAGGCCTGGAGGGTAAGGATTTAACAATGTGAAACCAATTTAAATATTTTCTTATATTTGCTAGCAGCCACACATTTTTGCTTAACCATACCATAGAAAGCAATCCTAACATATGCAAATTTCATAGGAAAAAAATTAGTAACCAGGCAAGATTTGTCTTACATTTTTTAAAAAGAGAAGAAAGGAAACTTGTGTCTAATGAATAATGCCCGTGCAAATACTCCGTGATAAATAAATTATATAAGACATGCCGATTTCCTGCCTTCCGCCTCCAACAGGGAACCACCACTGTCCTGATAGTCAAGTCAGAAGGGTGGGAAAATAAGAAATCTGGCTTCTATAAACCTCTGCTATGGAGAAAGAAAGAGTTGTCCCACAGAAACAAAAGTGATTGTAAGATCACAAATGAAACCAGAAGGGACGCAAAAATCTATAAAGAGAAAAGAATAAGGAGCCAAAGACAAAGAAAAATCAGTTATGAGTGGCTACAGAGGTTTTTCTAAACAAAGAATTTTATGAAGCAGCTGAAGTTCCGTACAAAAAAGGCTCCACCCTACTCTGCTTCTGCCGCGACTTTTCCTTGCTCTGAGAACTCTAGCCCACAGAACAGACCTCCTCTAAGAGTGTCTCTAGCCCTCCGTTTTAAGCACTCTCCTTTTCTTTTAAACTTCCCACTCTCCACATTCAGGGAAAAGGACTTATCCCAGGCTTTCCCAAAAAGAGTTCAGTAGTGTACTCTTCGAACGGCACATGTAGAGGCTCCGGATTTACAAATGTCCCCGAATGTCTTCCGAGCCGTTTTCCAGGTGCAAATCTGTCAGCCCCCTTCTCAACTTCAAACCAGAACCTCCTCTTCATGCTCTTCCTGAGGTTTAATATTCCACCCATTTCCCAAACCGTGCAATAAACACCAGGAGGAAAGCAAACGGCAAACTTACCATCCTCGTCTTCTTCCTGGGCTTTTATTGAGACGAATTGCCCTAATAAAACAGTAAGAATGAGCAGAGGTCTTGCTTCCACCCAGTTTGCCATCATGTCTAAATATTAGACATGTGGGTCCTCCTGGGAGTTAAAAGTATATTCTAAGGTTATTGTAGCACCATGAAGTCAGCTGCGGGCTCTTCTTTCAGCACCAGCCCCAGCCCCAGGGCAGCCTCTGCAAACCCCCTTTTTCAGCACCGGCTCCAGCACAGTCTGCGAAAACTTTTTTCAAGCGATGCAGCTTTAAATAGGAAGAATGCTGCCTCCACTTCTTTTCCTGCCCCTTTTCAGCTTGTTCAGGCTCATAACCATCCAGTGTCTGCCAAGCAACGGTCTGATTGATGGTAAACAACCAAATCAGAACACAAGCCCCTGTGCCTTGAACTGTCCCTATTTCATTTATGTTTTAAACATAAATGTGGCTTAATCACAGTAGCAAACGTTTGTTTCTCTTTCCTTTTTTCTTTTTTTTAAAGAAAGCCTGTTAGAAGGAAAGAGTCTTATTCTTCCCTCCCTAACCCTTCCCCCAGACACACACCCTTTCACTTTTCCCCTATAAGCTGAAAAGACATCAGGAAGGAAACACAGCCTTTCAGCCTAGTTTTTGGTATCTAGATAATTAAACCTTAAACTACCCACGTTAAACTTTCAAAGGGTCAAATTTTAACCCTTTCTTTTTTACTAAGGAGGACTTATTCTTGTCCCCTTGCTACATTCTGTTTCTTTTCCCAGATTCTGGAACAGGACCATTAAATGTCCAGGTGAATAAATTATTTTAGACAAATGCATCATACTTGGGATTAAGATCATCTCCTTATCGCTCCATCTCTCTTATTTAGGGAAATACATCTGCATCTCCTTCTTGTCCCAGAGAGTTTTATTATGCGGAAAAGCAGTCCACTTTGTCAGTGTAGAGGGATGGGAAGGACACTGTATTTGGATGCAGAAAGTCTTGCTTCAGACATCAGCTCTGCCACTCACCCATTTTGTAAACACTAAGCCCTTTATCTCTGTGCACTCCAATTTTCTCATTTGAGAACAGAGCTTTGCTCTGATCAGAGGACAGAGTTTAGTGGCATTAAAATGAGTAATACATTATTAACTAAGTTTCAAGCTGCAAAGAACTACCTAAAAGTAGTTACAGTGGTCTTATTGCCCCTAAACTAGCTCTGCAGGGAATTTGGTAGTTCCAGTTGTACATGTCATTCAAGAGCACTGTTCATGAGTCTTTGTGGCACACTCGTGCTTGCCAAGATCTTAATGACCTCAGAGAGTTCCACATAATCTAGTAGATTTGCTACCTCGAGTCCACGCAGAATGCGAATGGCTGTGCTACACAACACAGGTGAGTCAGTGGTTTAAAATTACTCAGCAATGACCAGGAACCCTGCATTGTGCTAAGCATTGGAGGGAGAGGATGACACAAAATAAGTGAAAGGCATGCCCACTGTCTCCAAGGAACACATGTAGACACTAAGAAAAAAGATTTACGTAAAGCAAGAACCATAAGCCAGAGCATATACATTAGACCCAGCAGAAATTCAGGGAAAGGAGAGATTATAGGGTAAGATTAGGCAATTAATCCATTATCCTTACTTTTTTTTGTAGAAGAAATCCAAAAACCTTTGCATTTTCCCTTTGGAGCTATAATCTCTGGAGAAGTATTCCAGAGGAATATATGGAATGCAGCTATACCCCACAGTCTAACTTTTCGCTTCGACCTGTCCCGTTTCAATTGCTCTGGCACCACCACACTGAACACAGGGCCCTGCTTCCACTTAAATGAATGCATTGCGTAAGGATCGAAAAGCCACCCTTCTGCTAATTCTAACTAGAATATCTGAGAGAGGCCAGGACTTGAAAAACACTTTGCCAAATATTCAAAAAGAATAAGTGGAAAATGCAGAGAAAAAAAAAAACTACTCCACATGCTTCCCACTTCTATTCTACTTTGAAACCATCTTGAGACACCAACACCACAATACTAAAGGGTTGGCCCAGTTTTCAGGCATCTTGTGTGGAATCTTTACTGAGCCACAGAGACTAAGGACATTTATGGAGACTCTGCAGTTCTCATAAAGTATTTTAGGTGCTGATGGCACAGAGATGGTAACAGGACTTGTAGCAGAGTCAGTGTCCATGAACACTCTGTGCTTGCATCTCAGTATCTGTTAGTAAAACAGATATCATCAGCATAACAATACAGCTATTTTCCATTTAAATGTAAGCACAGTTTTTATAAAAGTGATTAAAAGTCCAAAGCAACCTCTCCTAGTTTCCTCCAGCTTCAGTCTCCTCTTCCCATCATACCAAAATCAAAATCACATGTTACAATAGGGACCAAGCAAATATTTTCAGGAGAACTGAGATAAATTAGCATTATCTCTTATCTTTGTAAGTTTGTGACCTGGGCTATTCTTCTATGGTTGGCTTTAGGTTCTACATTAAAATTTGGAAAAAAGTGAAACATATACAGGTGTTGACCAGGTGTGTCTGTTTAATAGATGTGGCTGAATTCAGGAAGACTTGATCATTTCTTGGTCCCCAAAGAACTGATTCTAGGCCTCAGTGCTTGAGTGGAGAGCTCAGGTATCTGTCACAATTCCAGTGAATTGTGTATATTATAATAATATGTGCCTAGTGGGTGAATTTTTACTAGTCCAATTTTTCACAGAAACACTGAAAGGTATTTATTATTTTTCTCAAGTCATGTATGACAGGATTATGCTTCAAAGAAGTTTCAAGTTTGCTAAGTTTGCTGGTAATAAGTGGTAGATTCAGTATTCTATTACTCTAAAAATGAGTGTTCTCACCACTTTCTAGATTTTAGATCTGCTGCTGATATTTAGTCACTAAGTCCAACTCCAACTCTTTTGTAACCCCATGGACTGTGGCCTGCGAGACTCCTCTATCCATGGGATTTTCCAAGGTAAGCATACTCAAGTGGGATGCCATTCCCTTCACCAGGGGATCTTCCTGGCTCAGGAATCAGATCCACATCACCTGCCTGGCAGGCAAGTTATTTATCACTGAGCCACCTGATCTGTGCTGTGCTGTGCTTAGTCGCTTAGTCATATCCAACTCTTCACGACCCCATGGACTGTAGCCCACCAAGTTCCTCTGTCCATAGGGATTCTCCAGGCAAGAATACTGACATGGGTTTCCATGCCCTGCTCCAGGAGATCTTCCCAAGCCAGGGATTGAACCCAGGTCTCCCACATTGCAGGCAGATTCTTTACCATCTAAGCTACCAGGGAAGCCCAAGAATATTGGAGTGGGTAGCCTATCCTTTCTCCAGGGGATCTTCCCAACCCAGGAATCAAACTGGGGTCTCCTGTACTGCAAGCGGATCCTTTACCATCTGAGCTACCAGGGAAGCCCCGCCATTTGATCTACTTGCCACCAATACTTCCAATCTCAGGTGTCTCAGCACCCTGCAGGCTTAATCCCTCCCTCTGCTCTCTTTATCCCTTCTCTTTACATGTCCTTCAAGACATTACTATGTGTCTTCCTCAATTTCTTCAAAAGAGAAACAAAAAACCAGAAGTTTCCTTTAACTCCACATCTTCTACCATCTTTTTTTTTTTCCTCTCGGTCCTCTCCTGCTTATACTTGACCTGTGCGTCAGGATATCATTACCAGCTCTGCAAAAGACACCAGTACCCCTTTGCTGGACTTTCCTGGTGGCTCAGACGGTAAAGCGTCTGTCTACAATGCGGGAGACCTGGGTTTGATCCCTGGATTGGGGAGATTCCCTGGAGAAGGAAATGGCAACCCACTCCAGTACTCTTGCCTAGAAAATCCCATGAACGGAGGAGCTTGGTGCAGGCTACTGTCCATGGGGTTGCAAAGAGTAAGGCACGACTGAGCGACTTCACTTTCACTTTTCACCCCTTTGTTGATCAATCCAAAGGTTTTTCCTCTGTCCTCATGTAGTGTGTGATATTCAGACTACTCCCTCCTTTCTGAAATTTTCCTCACCATGGCTTCCTGGCCCCAGATACTACTTCTACTCCTCTGCTTTTGGGGTCCAATTTCCTTTGCCAGTCCCTCTCAGAAAGTTACTGTGCTTTCTAGTGCTGTATTATCAGCTTTTTTCTCTCCTTGCCTATTGTCTTTATCTGTTAATTATTAGATCCCTTGACTTTGTGTCTATTTACATCCTAATAACTTCCAGTCAAGTTTCAGACCCTAAGTACTTGCACTGAACATCTCCTTCTAGACAAGTCCATATAGCTCCAAGTCCAGAATGAGACAAATCATGATTTCGCATTGTTCTTTATACCAGTTAGCACTACCACAATTATCCTCGTCCCAAGATAAGACACAGAGGACACTCTTCCTTCTCCACTCAGCCCACACACAATTGTTCACTGGGTCTTGTTAGCTTTGTTATGCGTTTGAATTTTTTTAATGTAGTTTATTGACAATATTATGTTAGTTTCAGGTGTACAACAGGAATTCAATATTTTTACACATAATACTCCATTTAAAGTTATTATAAAATATTGGCTATATTCCCCGTGCTGTACAATATATCCTTGCAGCTTATTTTATACATAGTTTGTATCTCTTAATTCCCTACTCCTGTGTAGCCCCTCCCTCCCTCTCCCCACAGGTAAACATTAGTTCATTCTCTATGAGTCTCTATTTTATACATGTTAATTCCTAAATAATTACATGAAGTAGCAACCTAATATTTAAAATAATAATAAAAGAGGAGAAGGAAAATGCCTAGCTCTTGGTCTCCATCTTCCTCTGCTTTCCTCTTTTGGCTTCAGCCATTGGAAACACAGGTTTTCCCAGGAACATAAGCAGTTTCACACCTCCAGATTTATTCAGGCTCTGACTTTTGCCTGAAATAACCACCTCCCAGGTTTATTTTCTCATTCAACAACTATTTGTTGATTGTATATTATTTGCCAAAGGATACAGTGTGAACAACACAAACAAGGTCTGCAGTAGAGCTATGAACAACACAGACAGGGTCTCTGATGCTACAAAGCTTAAAACGGCAAAAAATAAGTGAGCAAGCAAGGTGATTCCAGACAGTGATACGCCATGAAGGAAATAAACAGTGTGTTGTTTAGAGTTGCTCAGGAGTCAGGAGTGGAAAGGATGCTGCAGATAAGGCCATAAGAGTAAACCCCTTTTGGAGATAACAATGAATCTGAGACCTAAAATTGGAAAAGGATCTATCCCTGGAGAACTATGAAGAAAATGGCATTCCACGCAGAGGGGACAGCCAGTGCGAGTGGCTTGGAATGATGTAGTAGTTTTCTACGGCTGCCATAAAAGTTAGCACAAAGGTAGTGGCTTAAAAGAACACAAATGTATCGGCTTACTGTTCTATAGGTCAGAAGCCTAGGTCTCATTAAGAGAAAATCAAGGTGTCAACAAGACTGTGCCCTTTTTCAGAGGATCTAGGGATGAACCCCTGTCTCTACCTTTCCAAGCTTCCAGAGATCACCTGCATTCTCACGGCCTCGTCTCATCTTCAAGCCAGCAACGTAGAGTCTCTCTGACGCTACTTTTGGGGTTACGTCTCTTTCTCTGACCATTGCCAGGAAAGGTTCTCTGCTTGTAATAATACGTATGACTGCATTGGTTCTATCTGAACAATCCAGAACAATTTCCCCATCTCAATATCCTTAATCATATATCACAAAATCATTTTTGACATGTAAAGTAACATAGTCACAGGTTCTAGACACCAGGACATGGACATCTTTGGGAGGCTATAATTCCTCTTTCCAAAGATGGGAATAAACTTTGAGTGTGAAAGAATAAAAGAAAATTATTATGACCAGCCTGATATGATGTAAGGTTGGAGATAAGGTCTGTGTACCTTACTGTAAAGTACCTACTGTAAAGTAGGTCATGTGTAAGAGTATAGATTTTTTTTTCTATATGCAATGAGAATCCAATGACGGGTTTTAAACAAAGGAATGGTGTTCTCTAATTTACTGATTTTTTAATTTACTGATTTAAAAAAAAAATCTGAATGGCTTGTGAGAAATGTATTATAGCAAAGCAAGAATGGAAGCGGGGACACAGGTTAGGAAACACTTTTAGTCCAAATGAGAGATGATGGAAATAGAAGGAAGCAGAAAAATTCAGAATATATTCTGGAAATAAAATCCCTAATGAGTTATAAGAAGTTGAAGTACGAATTTGAAGAGGAAACTTCTGCCAACTAAGTGGATGATAGAGCCAGCAAAGCTCAAGTGTTGGTTCCCCGACAAACCAGCCTTTTCCTTCATAGAGCTGACCAGCGTGTTCTGTATGTTCCTTCCTGTGCTGTGCTGTGCTCAGTCGCTCAGGCATGTCTGCCTCTCTGCAACCCCATGGACTGCCCGCCAGGCTCCTCTGTCCATGGGGATTCTCCAGGCAAGAATACTGGAGTGGGCTGCCATGCTCTCCACCAAGGGATCTTCCCAACCCAGGGACTGAACCCAGGTCTCCCTCACTGCAGGCGGATCCTTCACCATCTGAGCCACCAGGGAAGCCCAGGGCCCTCCCTAACCTTACACAATATTTACATGTCTGTCCTCCCTGTCAGACTGAAAGTGCCTTAAGATTATGCTCATTGTCTGGTTATTTATATTTGTTGTTGTTGTTTAGTCTCTAAGTTGTGTCCGACTCTTTTGCAATCCCATGGGCTGTAGCCCACCAGGCTCCTCTGTCCGTGGGATTTCCCAAACAAGAATACTGGAGTGGGTTGCCATTTCTTTCTCCAGGGGATTTTCCTGACCCAGGGATCAAACCCGTGTCTCCCACCTCAGTCAGATTCTTTACTGTTTGAGCCACCGGGAAGACCATATTAAGTATTTATTATGGGTCAAGTACTATGTAAGTACTTTGTATGGACTCATCAACTTAATCATCATATCAATACTGTGGAATTAGTCCTATTATTTTCTCTGTTTTACAAATGAAGGAAAGATATTGAGGCTCAGAGAAGCTAAATAACTTGTGTCAAGTCATACTAAACTAGTCAAGAAATGATGTACTAGTCAAGAAAGGGCTAGGTCCTGGATGGAACTCTCATTTCACAGTCTTTTCTCTTAAGGAGATGTGGTGCAAAGAAATTATATGATAATTATTTCTTTAGCTTAAGCTCCATCACTGATTTTTTTAAAATAAATGACAACACTTAGAGAATCTTTCAAAAAGTCTTTAGCATAATAGCTTTTCAAGTAAACAAATATATGAATCAATTATTTAATTATAAATGCTATCTATATTCAAACTCTATAAATAAAGGTTAGCTCTATCTGAATATTTGTATTAAAAATGTAATTTTTTATAGGTAGGCATAATAAGGAATGTTTTCTTTTTTAACTTCTTAAAATCTGAACTTTCATTTTAATCTGGATCTTTATATTTTAGAATAAGTCAGATTTTAAGAAGTTTGCAATTTTAAATTTTAAAATATTTTCTTATCTCTTAAGACAATCAATGGTCACATTTAGAAGCTATGGAGAGACCTGTAAATGAAAACCATAAAATGATCTAGCAAATAATGTTAGCTCATATAGCACCTAACTGTTTACATACTCTTTGAGTGCATATGCTTTGAGACTAACAAAAACCCAGTGAAATGAGCAGGATAATCATTCCCATTTTACACTGGGATTCAGTGAGATTAAGTGACTTTTTAGACAATGCAAACAATAGTTATAAAATGGTTTCTAAATTCTAGCAGTCTAGATCTTGTACTTCATGATAATTGAACTATAATTTCATTTTACTAAGTAGGAAGATAGCATAAGAGAGTAGGTCTTAATTGTTCTCACCACCAAAAAAAAAAAAAGGTAACTGTGTTATGTTTATTAAGGTATATTTTAGACAGAGTAAAATTCACCATTTTAGATGTACAGATCTTTAAGTATGACAAAGGTATACAGTTGTATAACTACCATCACCACCTAGAGGACATTTTTTTCACCCCCAAAAGTGCCTCCACTTGTGAATTCAACCTTCTCCTCCCAACCCTACTCCTGGCACCACTGATCTGACTTCCATTCCCATAGCTTTGCTTTTCTAGAACATTATGTAAGTGGAATCAGACATATGCATACTTTTGTATCTGGTCCTGATTCATTCATGTATCAGTAGTTCATTCCTTATTTTTAAAGAACTATGTTCACATTTTTAAAATTTGACCCTCATTCTTAACCATTAATCCATTATTTATTTTTTTAATTTTATTTTATTTTTAAACTTTACATAATTGTATTAATCCATTATTTAGTAAGCCTAATAAATCCTATAATGTGGATGATTGTTTGAATTGGAATAGACAATTCTCTGTAGCTAAAATGAGAGTCTATGAGTCAGGGCTCCCCTAAGGGAAACTTGTTAGATGGCAGGAGTACATACAAGCTACAAAGGGGAAATTGTCCAGAAATTCAAGGACACCAGAGGACACTTGTACCAAATGAGCTTGCCATGCTCCGTATACTGTTTTGAGAAAATTAAAGGCCTTAGAGTCCCAAGTTGTTTCCCAACAAAATAAGGACTCTTTCAGCCCATAAGGCTTTTGAGTTCTTATACTGTTCAGTTAACAATTATGTGGAGATCAGAAGTCTGGGAAATTGGTCCTTGGTATGGAGAGGGCAGCAGAAAGCAAAGTAATCAAAGTAATACATTTTATCACACTTCATACCTCCATCAATATTTTGCTTAATATTCTACATTTTCCTTGCTTGGGGCAAACTACCCTTCAGACCCTTTTATAACTTCATTTTTGTTTTAAAGAGCTATGGAATTCTCTGCTTTGAGAGGTCATAAAAGAAATTTTTGTAAAATTGGCTACTTGATAAAATATAGCATTTTATATAGCCTGCCATTTAAAGTGTGATTTATGCTATAATTTTGCTTGATGTTTTACATTTGCGTGCAGAATTTGAATATGAAAAATAACTACACCAAAAATTACATCAGTTGTCAATATGTCAGAAGTATTTGATGCCAATTTTTAAAGCACTTTTAGACAATCTATGAGCAATAAAAAATTCATCCCTAACTCCCTCTTTCCAATGTGCATATATCAAATGGGAAATGGCCAAACTTCTGCTCACAGTCTCTACTATCACAACTATTTGTCATATGCAAGTACTTTAATAATCATGGAAAAGCTGAAATATATTGATTAAAAACATATGACACTTTTAGATTATAATATTTGTTTGAATATCTCCAAGTAATTAACAAGTTACTTTGAAATGAATTTACAAGTATAAATTAAGATAGTCTCTGACTGCAGTATTAAAGTCTTAATTAATTATTAAAATTAGTCACTCTGTATCCAAGTTTTTCAGTCTTCAAAACACCACAAGGACCCAGTGGCTCACTGACAATATGCCTTAGAAATCAGGAGCATTCTACATATTTATCACATATTGCCTTAATTACTATTTAATTAAAATATTTAGATATCTGCACACATATCCAAAGAGTTGGCAAGAGAACAATTTACAAGCTTGACTTTTAATATGTTCTTGAGTTATTGCAGCCACATAAATTTGAGTCCTGAACACCCAAGGATAAGAAAATCATAGCCTCCTGTGATCACTTACTGCCAAAAAATGGGTCATTATTCCTAATATATAGAAAATACCAACGTAAGTTTCACTCACCAGTTGAATAATGTTTTATTTTTATTTTTTAAGTATGTGAGTGATATCGTCTCATGAGATTAGAAGGAACACATGGATCTCATTTTCTGTTTTACAAAGACTTACTTTTGTTTTCCCTGGAATAATTGCAATCATAAGATACTATTGAATGAGTGAAATTTTATAAATGTGCCTTGTCTTCTCTTTCAGTATCATCTCCACTTCCATGATTTTGGAATGAGAGGAATCCAGAAAATTGTTCCTGGGACATTAGAAGTCCTTTCTCCATAAATATATAGCTAAAACAATCAAGGGACGCTTAGAACATTTGGCCATTTCCCTTCCTGTTACACTAGTTAGCATTCATTTTATACACATTTATTTGTAAGAAAAGATCATTTATTAATTCACATCTTGTAGTGAATCTCTGAGGCCCATCAGTTGTCTCCAAAAGCCACAATGCACTACTTGACTAAATTTATTCTGGATTCTGCTCAATTTTTATGCATCTGCTAAAAACTCTAAAAATTACTTCAGTTATCTGTGACATGGAAATCAGCAGTAACAGGGGGAGTTAATAAGTCACTGTACTGCTGAAGCATGAGCAGTATACCTTGCCCATCCTAATATGTTCATTCTACTTACTCAGGGAAGAGGAGGTTCTGGCTTCAGAGGATATATGCAAGTCAATATAAGATACATTTGTCAGGAAATTATTTTGAGGATGCAAATATATATAGCACCAATATAAGGTACATTTTTCAGGAAATTACTTTGAGGATGCAAATATATTTAGCACCTGGTCTGGGTCCCCCATGGCCTTACCTGGTTTGGTGGTAATGGACATAAGCCCTGGTATCTATTGATATAACCCACATGATATTGGCATGAGTTTTGTATTGTAAAAGTGCACAGAGAATGGAAGAGCAGAGAGGGGCAGAAGCACAGAATCGCAAGAATCTGGGAAAGAGCCCATGGATGTGATGGAGTTTAAGCAGAGCATCAAAGAATGAACAATGCTTCAACAAAGATTGACGGAAGGGAGGTTAGGGAAGATACGGAGAACACTCAAGTGACTTAGAGAATCTGATAGTAATCTAGCAGATTTAAATCAGAAGCCACTTAACAGTACAAAGGAAGGAATAAAAACTCGGTGTTTTTAAAAGTGTGAAGTATTAAAGTAAAACACATTAACTTATACTTAAAATATTATTAGTAAAACTTAATATTTTATTTGTTAAACCTTTTAATTTATATTGATGTATAGCCGATTAACAACACTGTGATAGTTTCAGGTAGACAGCAAACAGACTCAGCCATACATATACATGTATCCATTCTCCCCCAAACTACCTGCCCAATCCAGGCTGTCACATAACATTCAGCAGATTTCCCTCTGCTATACAGTAAGTCCTTGATGATTATCCATTTTAAATATAGCAGTGTGTACATGTCGATTCCAAACTCCCAAACTACCTCTTCCACCCATCCTACCCTTGGCATTTGTGTTCATTTTCTAAGACTATGAGTTGGTTTCTGTTTTGTAAATAAGTCCATTTGTATCATTACTCTTTAGATTCTATATATAAGAGATGCCATACAATATTTTTCCTTCTCTGAAAACTTGATATTTTAAAAGTATAAGGTATTTACAGTAAAAGAAATAGGAAGATGAGCCCAAAAGTATTTAAAAGCCAACTGCAATAAATCCCAACCTTAAAAATACCTTTATCTTTTAAAAGTCTATTTAATATTTCAAAATAACATCTATGGTAATTATTATATTTCAGGGTACAGGGATTTTTAAAATGATTTCACTAAACTAATAAACTACTGTACTGGATTCTGCAGAACTCTCTGTCATTCGAGAAGTACAGAAAGACATTGATAATATCCTCACATCTTTAGTCTTGTAGCAAAAATAAAAAACATTTCTAATACTTAGCATGGTTTTGTTTCTTGTAGAACCACACCCATATCTTAGCTTCCAAAAGAAGACATAGTTCAAGAAAAAATGCATGAATCAGTAACCATACATAAACTTGAATTGTTTTTCACATAGCAACCTCATCTCATCTAAGCTTACTCCAAAGTGATTTTTCAGCAGCTTGAGTCAACACACCAAGGAGAAGTAGAAAATACACATCTGAAGATCCCTATCTTATCTGTCTGTGAGTGTTACTATTCCTTTAAAATATTTGGAAAGATAAATACCATTTCAAATTCCAAATCTTGAAGAGAGGGAACGAATAGCTAGTACAATCAAAGTAATTTTAGATTACAAAAAAAAAAAAAAAGAAAACTACAAAAATTCATCTTGTGTCATTAAGAACTTGAAGTGTGATATCTCTGAAAAAATTGATAGACTATTATCAGCAGCAGTACTGGGCCTTGGGAAACACAAGCCTGGTCCTGGGACAATCTCTGATCAACCTCTTGACCTGAGAAGGACCCCTCTACATTATCAGAGCCCAGTTTCTTATTTACAAAATGAAGTAGTAGAAGTCCCTTCATATTCCCAGGTATTGTCACAGAGGCTATTCATGAATGAGCATTATAAATTCTAAAAATTAATAAAATATAAGCTATCATTCTCATTATTAATACACTTAAAGAATGATTAAATATAAACAGACCATTTAAGAAAAATACTATCCCTTTCTTCATTTAGGAATGGACAGTGAATCCTAAAGCTATTTTTAGCCATTAAATGCATATTTTCAATGGGTAAAAGGACAAGACAAGTGAACAATGCGATCTTCCTTGGTTTGGCAGGGTTCCCTTTAGACTGCCTAAACTCAAAAAGAACTTCCAACTGAGTACTGATCTCATAGAATGAGCTAAGAGGAGAGCAAGAGTTTGGAGAGACAGGAGGGGACAGAATAATGAGGGGGACAGTCCAACAGCCTTCTGAAAAAAAAAATTTTCCTTTTGCGTAGAAGTAATGCACAGAATTAAAATATTATTCCTTTACCACTTATGACTATGGAAGCTACAAACATAACTACTACCACTATCTGATTAAACAGAGAAAATAGGAAAATGACATATGTTGTATCTCAAGTCTTTATTTTGACAATGCAAAGGAATTTCACAACAATGACTTTTCTCAACCACACAGTGGAATACGAATCTCATTTCACAGATAACATTTAGTTGCTGCTGCTGCTGCTAAGTCGCTTCAGTCGTGTCTGACTCTGTGCGACCCCACAGACGGCAGCCCACCAGGCTCTGCCATCCCTGGGATTCTCCAGGCAAGAACGCTGGAGTGGGTTGCCATTTCCTTCTCCATAACATTTAGTTCAGTGGCGTTAAATGAAATGTCAGAATTACACAACTAATAAATACATCACTTATTTAGGACTCAAACCCAGATCTGACTTCCAATTCTTCTTCCACCTCAGAGGAAGGTCTACATACTCGGGTGCTCCCAAGACTTTCTACATTTAGGGAGTTGGGGTGTAAGAGTGTAAGAGTAAGTCTGTGAAGCTTTCCTTTTTCCAATCACATATCTGTATGAGTTCATGTTTTTCAATATACTTTAACCATAGCAAAACATGGCAACAGATGGAAATCAGATACAAATATGAGAATCTGTTGTATTTTCTTAAGCCAGATATTTATGAGATCTGCAATAATTTTAAATAATGCCACTCATCTAATTAAGTTCTTGTTTTGTTAAATATGGTTGTTTTATAATAACGTATATATTTTTTTTAGGGGAGACATTTATTTTTATTTTTTTTATTTTTTTAAATTTTTAACCTTAAAATATTGTATTGGTTTTGCCGTATATCAACGCCACAGGTATACACATGTTCCCCATCCTGAACCCTCCTCCCTCCCCGTACGATCCCTCTGGGTCGTCCCAGTGCACCAGCCCCAAGCATCCAGTATCGTGCATCGAACCTGCATCTTTGATGTTAACATCAAATGGATATATTGTTTTCAATGAATTAATAACTTTTTAAAAATTTCTGAGATTTAACTTCTAAAATTGTAAATATCAGTAAGTATAAACTACTAAATGCTATTTGGAGTCCTTGATAATTATACAAGTGAAAAAGGCTCCTGAAACCAAACTAAAAGTTCAGGAAACACTGCTCTACACCATGATCCAAGCATGTCCAATTCTCTTCTACATTTTTCAGATAGTATGTAATTTTCATGTTCACAAGACTAAACATAGCATACACTTCCCCATCCCTAGAAAATGGAAAATATAGAAAGTACAAAGAAAATGATTTCATTTAATAAACCCTGATATAATAATTTTTAACACACTATTTGTTTCAAATTTCTGTCATTTGCAAATGCATGTTACATGCAATCTCTTGATGTCCTACTGGTTTCCTAGTGTCTGTGAACAGCCCTTTTAGCGACTATGTAATATTCTATCATACATCTAATCTATAATTCGTTTAGTCATTCCCCTGTTGTCAGATATTAAGCTGTTCCCCAACTTATGATATTATAAATAAAGAAAGGTGGAAAGAGTTCCTGGAAAGATTCTCTGTTTCTGTGTGATAGATAAAGCCACTGGAGACAAGTATATACTTGATTGTGGTTAAGAATAGATATGTTTAAGCTGTTGAATTGGTTTAAAAAGAATGTTTATTTAGGTTTATTTAGTTTACTAGCGATGTTTAAACTCAGAGCCAAATGACAAAAAGTAGCTAGCCATGAAAATCTTCAAAGGTGGAAAACTCCAGCAAAAACTCATACAAATGCATTAAGATAGGATCTGCTTGATATAGTTAAGAAACAGAGAAAACCAGTATAGCCAGAGGCTTCATATTACTGTTCTTTTATGTAGCAGAAGTTTCTCATAAGCCCTTGTTATTTTTCATTCTGCAAATTTAACCTTTAATAAAATACATATTTAGATCTAGGAGTATATCACTCCTACCTGGAAGATGTGTATATTATTCTTTAACATCAATTTTCCACATGGAGATTGAATATATAAATATTATCTTTATACAATAAAGATAAAGATATATAGACATAAAGATAAGGAATACACTTACAAGCACAGAATCTAGGCTGGCAGTTACTCATCTTTGGCAGTGCTGTTGGAGTAACGTGAGATCTTTTACCACCATGCATGGTGCATGCTGCCTCTTCAGTCGTGTCCGACTCTTTGCAACCCCATATACTGTAGCCTGCCAGGCTCCTTTACCCATGGAATTTTCCAAGCAAAACTACTGGAGTGTAGGGATCGTCCTGATCCAGGAATCGAACACATGTCTCTTATGTTTCCTATATTGGCAGGTGGGTTCTTTAACACTAGTACCATGTGTGAAGCCCCTCTTTTACCACCACTCTGTGATTATTTGATTATGAACAAAAGATCTTATGAAAATTAAACAGTATGAAGCTCATCTTTAAGTGGATGAAATGTGGATAGCAAAAGGGAAACGTGGTGGAAGGTACCACTTTTTTGGAAAAATCTAGGGAGAAAGGATAGGCTGGGTAGAATATTTGCTAGAAAAATGGATGGAAGTATGAAGTTTTATTTGTTGGTTTGTTGACAAGTGGGAAACACATGCTGACTAGAGCCATTGATCAGATAATTCTATTAATGATAAGTCTAAAAAGTTAATTAATCATCCAGAAGTTGCTTTTATAATAGTAGATGGAAAACAAATTAAAGGTCTGAAAATCAACCCTTTACCTTCTGTTGTAGAACATATATAAGTCATCCTCTTGAGGGATAGACAAAAGTGATATTAATAAATAAGCAGAAGAAATGATAGTCAGTGTTAAGCCACCAATCTATCAACTTGAGATATAAACTAATTTTTTGTTTCAGCAGTAATCGTTTTTTTAGATTCCAAGTTGGAAAGCAAGAGAGAGTTATTGATTTTTATTTTCAGAGCAATTCTATTGTAATTTCTAATTTATTCATCAACTACTTCATTGACGTATTCTTTCATTCAGCCACATTAATATTCTTCCTTTTCTAAAACTATGTTTTTACATGATGTTCTATCTTTTCAATAGACTATGACTCAACAGAATCAAGACCAGTTCTTTTTGTAACATTTTTGAGTTGGGTTCTTATAAATACAAATTGTTGAGCAGACCCTTGATGAAAAAGTAAAATGAGTATTTTGTTAATTCTACTCTTATGTAGTAAAAACTTTTATAATTCACATATTGGTGGTCATTAAAAACTTAAATGTAAAACTAGCTGGTAAATGTTAGCAAGGGAGATGAAACACGAGATAATGCCATAACCATCTATAGAGTAATATTTATTAAGACAGCATTTAGTCAAATTTTTTCCTCTTCTCTTTAAAATATAGAACAACCCACGGTGGTATATTTGTTTGCTTTTATTTCAAAACACAAAGCTGTAGGGTGGCTAATTTAAAAATTATAGCCAGAACTCTAAAAGTCAGGTGAAAAAGACTATTCAGTTTAAAGTCTAAACTATGTACAGATATGGTTCTACAGACTTGTCTACAGTTAGAAAATTTATTCTGATACAATAAATTCCCAAAGAAAGCAACAGATGTACTTGGTTTTCTCCTTTTGCCCCATCAGATTCATTCTCCATCTCTTTCTATACATCTGCTTGTCCCAAGAGGCTGACATTTACAGTTCCATCAACAACCTCATTCTCTGGCTTGGCCTGTTATGGTCTGGGCATTGGGAAGCACAGTAGGGGATTGGAAAGCAGGAAGAGAATGAGGTCAGAGTATTTATTCTCCTGGCCCCCGCCTGCCAGGCTGTGGTTAGAGAATGGCTACATTCCTGCGGGGTAGCTTTTTCCTAAAGCAACATTTCCCCAGGTTCCAAAAACTGTTCTCTTCTTTTATTTATCCAGGCCCAAGGATGATAAACACAAGTCTTGGGTGCTTTACCATTTGTTGTTGAACATACTTTCCTTCTCACACCGTTGTAAATGTTTTCATTCATCATCCTCTATTGCGTCCCAGAGGATCTCATCTGTTTCTTGCCAGGATCCTGGTATACACAATCTATCAAAAATAGAATTCTTCCAAGTGTTAGATACAGCAGACTATTGGCAAAAAACAAAAAAACAAAAAGAAGGCTAAGAAAAAGTGATCCAGATGAGATTACGGGAAGTTTTTCCTTTAGCAACTTGTAGGTAAGGATTTCACAAATTTATAAGTGAGACAGAATGAGTAGTTGAAAGCAAAAGGATATAATAAATACAAATTACTAACAATAATAATAAAATGTATTGAATACTTTGTGCCAAGCATTCTACTCAGTGCTGTTTGGGAATGAATATCATTTAATACAAACATCATGTATGAAGTAGGTTCAAAGTTAAGAAAACCAAATACTAGAATGGTTAAGTACAATCAGGCAAAGACAGTGGTTAGAACTGAGTTTCAAAGTCTAGTACCTTCAGCTGCAAGACGAGAGTCCATTCCCTCAGCTACAAGACACTATCAACACAAGATAATTATTTAGCCATATAATTTCTACCTTTTTCAATTATTGTATTATATATAACATTTACACAAGGTGGTAGCATAGCACTTAATCAAATGATCTATAACATTTACCAGATCAAAGCTCAGAAAGTCTGTGGGGAAAGGATGGGGGAACAGGAAGGAGACCTTTACTGCAAACATCACTGTCAGTCATACGAATCTCATGGATGCTGAAAACTGAGTAAGGATGTACCTTGGAGGAGCGCTCAAGAAAAAAACCCAAACAAGAGTCACAGGCCCTGCCAGCTTGTTTCTTTGTCACGACTTTTCTTTCTACACTTTATCTTTCAGCAAATTCCTAGCCCTGTTAATGCCAGCACAGAAACTAAAAAGAGAAAAGGAAA
Source organism: Bos mutus (assembly GCF_027580195.1). Lineage (NCBI taxonomy): Eukaryota > Metazoa > Chordata > Mammalia > Artiodactyla > Bovidae > Bos > Bos mutus. The sequence goes on from NC_091618.1 coordinate 128,947,999, forward strand.
GCAAGCAAAAGGTAGAAGAGGAAGAATAGGAAGGCACATGAAAAAAAACAGAGCCATAGTTCAAATAAAGAATTTTTCAGACTCTCAGTAAAATTAATATGTGATATTTCTATTAACAAATTATACTAATAATAAATTATGAGATTAAGTGTTACATGTCTATAGAAGATGAAGACTGAGTTTATAAGTGCTCAAAAAGGGAATCGAGGATAAATATAAACAAAAGCCATAGTGAAAGCCAAAGCAATGGAATATATATTACTGAAAACAGAAAAGATGGTGAACAGGTTAAATGCACTAACACAAAAATAACTGGAAGATAATACAGTTACTAAAGTACGTAAAGACAATGATAGGTATTGTAAAACTAAGGAAATCAGAGATTCAATATATATGTAATTGGTGCTCCTGATTTTAAAAAAGAGAACAGAAAATGTACACAAAACATATGAGAGGAGAAGCATTTTTAATAAAGAGAACATCCTGAACATATAATATATATATCATATATATACATATCTTGAACAAGAATATATATATCATAACAAAAGTTGTTATTGAACAATCAACACAAGATCATATCTTAGTGGACTTATTGAGTTTCCATATTAAAGATGATCTGAATATTGAGGTAGGAAGAAAAAGTTCATTCAGTTCAATTCAGTTCAGTCACTCAGTTGTATCCAACTCTTTGCCACCCCATGGACTGCAGCATGCCAGGCTTCCCTCTCCATCAACAACTCCTGGAGTTTACTCAAACTCATGTCCATTGAGTAGGTGATGCCATCCAACCATCTCATCCTCTGTCATCCCCTTCTCCTCCTGCCTTCAATCTTTCCCAGCATCAGGGTCTTTTCAAATGAGTCAGTTCTTCGCATCAAGTAGCCAAAGTATTGGAGTTTCAGCTTGAACATCAGTCCTTCCAATAAATATTCAAGACTGATTTCCTTTAGGATGGACTGGTTGGATCCCATTGCAGTCCAAGGGACTCTCAAGAGTCTTCTCCAACACCACAGTTCAAAAGCATCAATTCTTCGGTGCTCAGCTTTCTTTATAGTCCAACTCTCACATCCATACATGACTACTGGAAAAACCATAGCTTTGACTAGACGGACATTTGTTGGCAAAGAAATGTCTTTGCTTTTTAATATGCTGTCTAGGTTGGTCATAAATTTTCTTCCAAGGAGTAAGCATCTTTGAATTTAATGCTGCAGTCACCATCTGCAGTGATTTTGGAGCCACAAAAAATAGTCTCTCACTGTTTCCACTGTTTCTCCATCTATTTGACCAGATGCCATGATCTTAGTTTTCTGAATGTTGAGTTTTAAGCCAACTTTTTCACTCTCCTCTTTCACTTTCATCAAGGGACTCTAGTTCTTCTTCGCTTTCTGCCGTAAGGAGGGTGTCATCTGTATATGAGGTTATTGATATTTCTCCCAGCAATCTTGATTCCAGCTTGTGCTTCATCCAGTCCAGCATTTCTCATGATGTACTTTGCATATAAGTTGAATAAACAGGGTGATAATATACAGCCTTGATGTACTCCTTTCCCGATTTGGAACTAGTCTGTTGTTCCATGTCCAGTTCTAACTATTGCTTCTTCACTTCATACAGATTTATCAGTAGGCAGGTAAGGTGGTCTGGTATTTCCATCTCTTTCAGAATTTTACAGTTTGTGGTAGCCCACACAGTCAGAGGCTTTGGCATAGTCAATAAAACAGAAGTAGATATTTTTCTGGAACTCTCTTACTTTTTCGATGATCCAATGGATGTTTGGCAATTTATCTCAGGTTCCTCTGCCTTTTCTAATTCCAGCTTGAACATCTAGAAGTTCACAGTTCATATACTATTGAAGCCTGGCTTGGAGGATTTTTAGCATCACTTTGCTATTGAGTGAGATGAGTACAATGGAATATTGCTTTTAAAGTAGTGAAAGAAAAAACAATGTCAACCAAAACTTATTTATCCAGAAAAAAATATCTTTTAGAATAGAAAAGAAGTATAGTTGAGACAAACAATAACTGAGATAATTTGTTACTTGAAGCCCTGCATATAAGAAATGTTAAACAAAATTCTTTAGGCAAAAGGAATATGACAGAAACTTGGGTCTACACAAAGAAATGAAGAATTCTGGCAATAGTTAAAATTATGGTAAATATAAGAGATATATGTTATTATTTTTTGCCTAAAATATAACTGAATGTCTAAAGCAACTATAGTAACAATTATAGCATATGGAAAAGTAAACTCTAAGATAAAATAGCATAAAAGATGACAAAGAAAAATTGGAAATGTACTGTTGTAAAGTTTAATATTACATGTGAAGGTTGGCCTTGATTTTAAAATGTGTATTATAAACTCTGGAGCCATCACTAACAGTATATTAAAAGCATATATTCATAAAAACTCCATAATGGAGGTAAAATTAAATCATACAAAATGCCTAATTAATCCAAGAGCCAAGCTATTAGACACAGCTAAAGAGAAAACTAATAAATTAGAAAACAGAATATAAGAAAATATCTAGAATGCAACATAAAAAATAAAATAAAAATATAAAAGGGACATTAAGAAATTTATAACTTAAGATTAGAGGTTCTAATATACATCTAATTAAAATCCCAGAAGGAGAAAGTCAAGAGAACAGAAAAGAAGCGATATTCAAAATGATAATGGCTAATAATTTTTTCAAAATTACTCTGATCCTCAAAGATAAAAATTTTAAATACCTAAATAGGATAAATAAAAAGAAACACAAATATGTGCATTGTATGGAAACTGCAGCACACCAAAGGCATGATATTGGAAGAGCAGCAAGAGAAAGAGAAAGACAAATTACTGTGAAGGAAACAACAAATAAGCAACAGCTAATTTCTCAAAAGCAAAAATAGAAGGCAGAAACCTGTGTAATAGAGACACACTGTAAGAAGAAAACAAACATCTGAGAAAAACATCTGAGACACTACCAAAGAAAAATGTTATCCGTATGTGTAAATCTAAATAATCATTGACCACATAAGCCAATTTCTAAAAACGCCAATGGATTAATACATAACTAAAATTTTTTATATTATCATTACATAGTAATTATTATACATATATTATATTGTATGCAATGTATTACATAGTATACAATAAATATATATGTTCTATGTATTATACAATACAGATAATACATATAAATATTCTACATAATGCTATGCTATGCTAAGTCACTTCAGTCGTGTCCGACTCTGTGCGACCCCATAGACAGCAGCCCACCAGGCTCCCCCGTCCCAGGAATTCTCCAGGCAAGAACACTGGAGTGGGTTGCCATTTCCTTCTCCAATGCATGAAAGTGAAAAGGGAAAGTGAAGTCGCTCGGTCGTGTCTGACTCTTAACGACCCCATGGACTGCAGCCTACCAGGCTCCACCGTCCGTGGGATTTTCCAGGCAAGAGTACTGGAGTGGGGTGCCATTGCCTTCTCCATTCTACATAATAGATAACATTATATGTATACATTATGTATGTTGTATTTTATGTATTATATAAAAAATATAAGCATCATAAATGTATATATGTATATGTAGTCCATACATATATATATATAGTCCAATGCATGAGACATGGGTTTGATCCCTGAGTTGGCAAGATCCCCTGGAGAAGGAAATGGCAACCAACTCCAGTATTCTTGTCTAGGAAATCCCATGGACAGAGGAGCTTGGCTGGCTACAGTCCATGGGGTCACAAAACAGTCAGGCACGACTTAGCGACTAAACAACAACATACACTCATACACGTAGGGCTTTGGGAGTAAAACGTTTTAAGCTGCTGTTATAATTAGTAAGAGATTAAACATATTAATCTCTTCAGACTGTTCATCTTAATATATGTGTAAAAAAGTAGAAAAATAATTTTTAAAATAAAAATTAAATGTATAAAATACAATCTAGTTGGGTGAAGGGGAGTAGAATGTACGCAAACACAAAATCCACTTATCCTCTCTCTGAAAAAAAGAAAATAAAACAGAAAAACAAGGTAAAGCAAAAGACTGAAAAGCAACGTTAAAAATTAAGACATAGTAAATGTAAATCAATTGAATTATGCAGTTTAAAGCCAAAGATTGTCAGAGAGGATCTTGAAGAAAAGCTGGATTTGGAATGAATAGAAGAGAGAGATGAGGAGAATAAGTGCAGGGAAAGAGTGGAGGATGGAATAACTTCTATTTATTCAAGTTGCAATAAGTGAACAGGCCAAGAAGGCAGAGGTTTCATATTCATAGGCTGTAGAAATCAATTGCTACAGATTTAAAATTAATGTGGTAGATAAGTGAAAGCTACTGAGCAAAAGAACAAAAATGAGAGTAGTAGATATATGAGCATGTAAGGTGAATTTGTGATACATTCACGGTGGGCATGATGAATTTGAGTTATCATTAAAATTATTGCCTTTGGTGGAAAATTCAGCCGGAAAGTAGAAATGTGGATGAGGGGAAGGGAAACCTGAATCAGAGACATAAAGCTCATTAATCTTTTCTCAAGATCAAGTTCAATCATTCATATTTTATTACTTACGTACATCTAAACTTACCAATATTTAAATGAAATCGTTTTTCCTACAAAAACGTTTTGCCTAACAGCTCAATTACTAGAACAATATTATTACTGATAGATTCCAAGCCTCTTCTCTGCTAAATAATTTTTCCTGTAATGGCATAGAAATGCTAAAAATAAAATTCAAGTTCAATAACTTCCCACTGGTACAGATTATAAATCTGAAATGGAGTCTTTAAAGGTATATTTTGGAAACAAGAGAACGTATGAGTTCTTCAGACATATGTACAAGTCAAGGACATATAATGAAGATATAGCATGACCATAATATAATAGTCCTGCCTTATTTCTTTGCACCCTCCCAAATCTAAAAGTGGCATTGCTTTCAAGTTCCAACCAAAAAAACTTAGAATGAACTTAAGTACAATGTAGTCAAGAACCAAACACCAGAACTCTAACTTACAATCAACACACCCATCCCATAAATACAGGAGAAACTCTCTTGGCATGGTAGAATTACAGGGAGCAGACCAGTATTTGCTTTGGCAGATGTGAAGTCTGTGCAAATAGGAACACAGCTGTATGCTGAGTATTTCAGTGTTTCTAAAACTGCTGAATCAGGTATAAAACAATATCCAAAGTCGTGGTGTATCAGCAAGTTTAGAGAACAGAGTGCCATTCTAAGTAATTTTTAAATTTTTGTATAATAAGTGGCCTGTAATAAGCATTTTTGTCACCATGTCAGTTGTAATATAGTACTTCAATCTTCAATAGTGAGGGTCACATCTTACTTACATGACTACAGTCCTTGTTCCACTTTTACTATTTTGCTCCAGTGTAACACTGGCAAACTCCAGAGGAACTCGTGACCCGTTAGCCTAAAAGAGTTTTACCTGAATATATAAAACATATGTATGAAAATTTCAATAAAACTGGAATACCTTACACTGACATTCTGAAAAGCAATACTGAAAAATTATTGAGAATAATATTGGAGAACTTGACCCAGGACTACCCCTGTCTGAAAACTGAGGCATTTTCACATACCACACTTTAATTCTCCAACTTAGTAAATTATACTATTCTTGTGGAGAAATCAAGCTCACTTTAACACTTTCAAAAACAAGAATGAAAAAGAAGCACCTTCGGTCAGTTCAGTTCAGTTCAGTCGCTAAGTCGTGTCTGACTCTTTGTGGCCCCACGGACTGCAGCATGCCAAGCTTCCCTGTCCATCACAAACTTCCAGAGCTTGCTCAAACTCTTGTCCATCAAGTCAGTGATGCCATCCAACCATCTCATCCTCTGTCGTCCCCTTCTCCTCCTGCCTTCAATCTTTCCCAGCATCAGGGTCTTTTCCAATGAGTCAACTCTTCGCATGAGGTGGCCAAAGTGTTGGAGCTTCAGCTTCAGCATCATTCCTTCCAAAGAACACCCAGGACTGATCTCCTTCAGAATGGACTGGTTGGATCTCCTTGCAGTCCAAAAGGACTCTCAAGAGTCTTCTCCAATACCACAGTCCAAAAGCATCAATTCTTCCAAACTCAGTTTTCTTTATAGTTCAACTCTCACATCCATACATGACTACTGGAAAAACCACAGCTTTGTCTAGACAGACATTTGTTGGCAAAGTAATGTCTCTGATTTTTAGTATGCTATCTAGGTTGGTCTTAACTTTCCTTCCAGGGAGTAAGTGTCTTTTAATTTCATGGCTGCAGTCACCATCTGCAGTGATTTTGGAGCCCTCAAAAATAAAGCCTCTCACTGTTTCCATTGTTTCCCCATCTATTTGCCATGAAGTGATGGGACCAGATGCCATGATTTTGCTTTTCTGAATGTTAAGCCAAAGTTTTCTCTCTCCTCTTTCACTTTCATCAAGAGGCTCTTAGTTCTTCCTCGATTTCTACCATAAGGGTGGTGTCATCTGTATATCTAAGGTTATTGGTGTTTCTCCCAGCAATCTTGATTCCAGCTTGTGATTCATCCAGCCCAGCGTTTCTCATGATGTACTCTGCATATAAGTTAAATAAGCAGGGTGACAATATACAGCCTTGACATACTCCTTTCTCAATTTGGAACCAGTCTGTTGTTCCATGTCCAGTCCTAACTGTTGCTTCCTGACCTGCATACTGGTTTCTCAAGAGGCAAGTCGGGTGTTCTGGTATTCCCATCTCTTTCAGAATTTTCCACAGTTTATGGTGATCCACACAGTCAAAGGCTTTGGCATAGTCAATAAAGCAGAAGTAGATATTTTTCTGGAACTCTCTTCCTTTTTCTATGACCCAGTGGATGTTGGCAATTTGATCCCTGGTTCCTCTGCCTTTTCTAAATCCACCTTGAATATCTGGAATTTCACAGTTCACTTACTGTTGAAGGCTGGCTTGGAGGATTTGAGCATTACTTTGCTAGTGTGTGAGATGAGTACAATTGTGCAATACTTTGAACATTCTTTGGCATTGCCTTTCTTTGGGATTGGAATTACAACTGACCTTTTTAAGTCCTGTGGCCACTGCTGAAATTACTAAATTTGCTGACATAGTGAGTGCAGCACTTTCACAGTACCATCTTTTAGGATTTGAAATGGCTCAACTAGAATTACATCGCCTTCACTAGGTTTGTTCATAGTGATGCTTCCTAAGGCCCACTTGACTTCACATTTCAGGTTATCTGGCTCTAGGTGAGTGATCACACCATCTTGGTTATCTGGGTCATGAAGATCTTTTTTATATAATTTTGTGTATTCTTGCCACCTCTTCTTAATATCTTCTGCTTCTGTTAGGTCCACACCATTTCTGTCCTTTATTGTGCCCATCTTTGCATGAAGCAAGCAGCCGTGAAGAGATACCCCACATCCAAGGTCAGAGGAATCCCAGTAAGATGGTAAGCACTGGAACAGCTATGAAGAGATACCTCACACCTAAGGGTAAAGGAGAAGCCCCAGGAAGATGGAAGGAGGGGCAAATTCACATTTAGAATCAAACCCCATTTCCCCCAGAGATGCTCAGAGGGCTCAAACAAACCTCGTGTGCACCAGGACCCAGGGACCCCACAGAGACTGAGACAGAGCTGTGCTTGAGCGTCTCCTGTGGAGGTACGGGTCAGCAGTGGACTGCCACGGGAAGAGGGGCTCTGGGTGCAGCAGCCTTCGTTATGGCACAAGCCCTCTTGGAGGAGGTCACCATTAACCCTGCCATAGAGCTGCAAGAACTTACACAGGACTGGGAAATAGATTCTTGGAGGGCACAGACAGAACCTTGTGTGCACCAGGGCCAAGGAGAAAGGAGCAGTGTCACCACAAGAGACTGACCCAGACTTGCCTGTAGTGTCCAGGAGTCTCCAGCGGAGGCGTGGGTCGGTGGTGGCCTGCTGCAGGGCTGGGGGCACTGAGTGTAGCAGTACATGTATGGGATCTTTCGAAGGAGGTCTCCATTATCTTCATTACCTCCACCATAGTTTGGCCTCAGGTAAATAGCAGGCAGGGAGCACAACTCAACCAATCAACAGAATATTGAATTGAAGATTTACTGAGCATGGACCTGGCCATCAGAACAAGACCCAGTTTCCCCCTTAGTCAGTCTCTCCCATCAAAGGGCTTTCGTAAGTCTCTTATCCTTCTCCATCAGAAGGCAGACAGACTGAAAACCACAATCACAGAAAACTAACCGATCTAATCACATGGACCACAGCCTTGTCTAATGCAGTGAAGCTATGAGCCAATCTGTGTAGGGCCACCCAACATGGGTGGGTCATGGTGGAGAGTTCTGACAAAATGTGGTCCACTGGAGAAGGGAATATCAAACCACTTCAGTATTCCTGCCTTGAGAACCCCTTGAACAGTATGAAAATGCAAGAAGATAGGACACTAAAAGATGAACTCCCCAGGTCAATAGGTGCCCAGTATTCTACTGGAGATCAGTGGGGAAATTATCTCAGAAGAATGAAGAGACTGAGCCAAAGCAAAAACAACACCCAGTTGTGGATGTGACTAGTGATGGAAGAAAGGTCTGATGCTGTAAAGAGCAATACTGCATAGGAACCTGGAATGTTAGGTCCATTAATTAAGGTAAATTGGAAGTGGTCGAACAGGAGATGGCAAGAGTGAATGACATTTTAGGAATCAGCTAACTAAAATGGACTGGAATGGGTGAATTTAACTCAGATGACCATTATATCTACTACTGTGGGCAAGAATCCCTTAGAAGAAATGGAGTAGCCATCATAGTCAACAAAACAGTCAGAAATGAGTACTTGGATGCAATCTCAAAATGACATAATGATCTCTGTTCATTTACAAAACAAACCATTCAATATCATGGAAATTGAAGTCTATCCTGACCAGTAATGCTGAAGAAGCTGAAGTTGAACAGTTCTATGAAGACCTACAAGACCTTCTAGAATTAACACCCAAAAAAGATGTCCTTTTCATTATAGGGGACTGAAATGAAGAAGAAGTAAAGAAACACCTGGGATAATAGGCAAATTTGGCCTTGGAGTATAGAATGAAGCAGGGCAAAGGCTATCAGCTTTGTCAAGACAATGCACTGATCATAGCAAACACCCTCTTCCAACAACACAAGAGAAGATTCTACACATGGACATCACCAGATGGTCAGCACTGAAATCAGGTTGACTATATTCTTTGCAGCCAAAGATGGAGAAGCTCTATACAGTCAGCAAAAACAAGACTGGGAGCTGACTGTGGATTAGATCATGAACTCCTTATTGCAAAATTCAGACTTAAATTGAAGAAAGAAGGGAAAACCACTAGACCATTCAGGTATGACCTAAATCAAATCCCTTATGATTCTACAGTGGAAGTGAGAAATAGATTTAAGGGACTAGATCTGATAGACAGAGTGCCTGATGAACTATGGATGGAGGTTCATGACATTGTACAGAAGACAGGGACCAAGACCACCCCCAAAAAAGAAATGCAAAAAAGCAAAATGGCTGTCTGAGGAGGCCTTACAAATAGCTGTGAAAGGAAGAGAAGCCAAAAGCAAAGGAGAAAAGGAAAGATATACCCATCTGAATGCAGAGTTCCAAAGAATAGCAAGGAGAGATAAGAAAGTCTTCCCCAGTGATCAGTGCAAAGAAATAGAGGAAAACAATAGAATGGGAAAGACTAGAGATATCTTCAAGGAAATTAGAGATACCAAGGGAACAGTTCATGCAAAAAAGGGCTCAATAAAGGACATAAATGGTATGGACCTAACAGAAGCATAAGATGTTAAGAAGAGGTGGCAAGAATACACAGAAGAACTGTACAAAAAAGATCTTCATGACCCAGATAATCATGATGGTGTGATCACTCACCTAGATCCAGACATCCTGGAATGTGAAGTCAAGTGGATCTTAGGAAGCATCACTATGAACAAAGCTAGTGGAGGAGATGGAATTATAGTTGAGCTATTTCAAATCCTAAAAGATGATGCTGTGAAAGTGCTGACTCAGTGTGCCAGCAAATTTGTAAAATGCATCAGTGGCCACAGGACTGGAAATGGTCAATTTTCATTCCAATCCCAAAGAAAGGCAATGCCAAAGAATGCTCAAACTACCACACAATTTCACTCATCTCACACGCTAGTAAAGTAATGCTCAAAATCCTCCAAGCCAGGCTTCAGCAGTATGTGAACTGTGAACTTTCAGAAGTTCAAGCTGATTTTAGAAAAGGCAGAGGAACCAGAGATCAAATTGCCAAATCCATTGGGTCATCGAACAAGCAAGAGAGTTCCAGAAAAACATCTATATCTGCTTTATTGACTATGCCAAAATCTTTGATTTTGTGGATTACCACAAACTGGAAAATTCTGAAAGAGATGGGAATACCAGACCACCTGATCTGCCTCTTGAGAAACCAGTATGCAGGTCAGGAAGCAACAGTTAGGACTGGACATGGAACAACAGCCTGGTTCCAAATATGAAAAGGAGTGTGTCAAGGCTGTATATTGTCACCCTGCTTATTTAACTTATATGCAAAGTACATCATGAGAAATGCTAGGCTCGATGAAGCACAAGCTGGAATCAAGATTGCCAGGAGAAATATCAATAACCTCAGATATACAGATGACACCACCCTTATGGCAGAAAGTGAAGAGGAACTAAACAGCTTCTTGATGAAAATGAAAAAGGAGAGTGAAAAAACTGTTTTAAAACTCAAAATTCAAAAAACTAAGATCATGGCATCTGGTTCCATCACTTCATGGCAAATCGATGGAGAAACAGTGGAAACAGTGAGAGACTTTCTTTCCTTGAGCTCCAAAATCACTGCAGATGGTGACTGCAGCCATGAAATTCAAAGACTCTTTGCTCCTTGGAAGTAAAGCTATGACCAACCTAGACAGCGTATTAAAATGTAGAGACATTACTTACTGAAAAGGTCCATGTAGTCAAAGCTATGGTTTTTCCAGTAATCATGAATGGATGTGAGAGTTGAACTATAAAGCGACTGAGTGCTGAAAAATTGATGTTTTTGAACTGTGGATTTGGAGAAGAGTCTTGAGAGTCCCTTGGACTGTAAGGAGATCCAACCAGTCCATCCTAAAGGAAATCAGTCTTGAATATTTGTTGGAAGGACTGATGCTGAAGCTGAAGCTCCAATACTTGGGCCACCTGATGTGAAGAACTGACTCATTGGTAAAGACCCTGATGCTGGGAAAGATTGAAGGCAGGAGGAGAAGGGGATGGCAGAGGATGAGATGGTTGGATGGCATCACTGACTTGATGGACATGAGTTTGAGCAAGCTCCGGGAGTTTGTGAGGGACAGGGAAGCCTAGCATGCTGCAGTCCATGGTGTTGCAAAGAGTCAGAGAGGACTGAGTGACTGAACTGAACTACCTGAAATATATAGCTTTTCTTTGTTTCCTATTTTGTTATCCAAATGAAAATAAAACTATTTTTTTAAAAGCCAAAATGTCCAAATTAAGGAAACAACAATTATTTTATGTTTACTCTATACCAGTCACCAGCTGCTTTACATGTATTATCTGATTGGCACAGGCAATCCTGGAAGAAAGGAAATATTATCATCTTCACCATTACCATCCCTAACTTAAAGATAACAAAATTGAGTCTTGAGTATGTTAAGTGGTACACTCAGAGCCTCAGTGCTGATGAGTAGAAGAAAAGGGATAGAACCCAGGAAATCTAATTCCAAATCACATTCTTAATTACAGTGGGAGACTATGTCTCTAAATGAGACATTGGGCCACATTTCAGTTCAGCTCAGTCGCTCAGTCATGTCCAACTCTTTGCAACCCCATGAATCGCAGCACGCCAGGCCTCCCTGTCCATCATCAACTCCCGGAATTCACTCAGACTCACGTCCTTCGAGTCAGTGATGCCATCCAGCCATCTCATCCTCTGTCGTCCCCTTCTCCTCCTGCCCCCAATCCCTCCCAGCATCAGAGTCTTTTCCAATGAGTCAACTCTTCCCATGAGGTGGCCAAAGTATTGGAGTTTCAGCTTTAGCATCATTCCTTCCAAAGAAATCCCAGGGCTGATCTCCTTCAGAAGGGACTGGTTGGATCTCCTTGCAGTCCAAGGGACTCTCAAGAGTCTTCTCCAACACCACAGTTCAAAAGCATCAATTGTTTGGCGCTCAGCCTTCTTCACAGTCCAACTCTCACATCCATACATGACCACTGGAAAAACCATAGCCTTGACTAGACGGACCTTTGTTGGCAAAGTAATATCTCTGCTTTTCAATATGCTATCTAGGTTGGTCATAACTTTTCTTCCAAGGAGTAAGTGTCCTTTAATTTCATGGCTGTAGTCACCATCTGTAGTGATTTTGGAGCCCCCAAAAATAAAGTCTGATACTGTTTCCACTGTTTCCCCATCTATTTCCCAAGAAATAAGGCCACATTTAGATCTTAGTAAAAAAACTGAACTGAATCAGTTTACATTTGGCCTTGACTTAGATTTCTGTGTTCATGTTGTATCTTCCACCCAACTGTGTCTTATAGAGATACCCTTATCTTACATAAAATATGGAGATAATGTTTCCTATATTGTGAAAAAATTATGAAAATTAGTAAAATAACTGCATGTAAGAAAGATATCTGGCCAACAGTTGATTTCAATAATTGTTAGTTTTCCACACTCATATTTTAATTTCTTACAGTTCCTAGAAGTAAGATCTCTAGGTTTAAAAAGGGACCTATAATTCATTAGCTAGCAAAAGTCATGAGCATTTTTGGTGATTTACAAATTTGTATAATATGCAAGAACCAGGGTATCACATTTATTAGAAAAATTGGTGGATTTTGAAGTAATAATATGGCACCAACATCATATTATCCCACCAAAATTCCAATTTCCTAAAATGAATTATTTAAAGTAAAGAGTAATTACTCCCTTCCTTTTCCAAACTGCTGTTAGCATCTCTTAAGTCTACAATAAACTTTTCAATGATTATTCCATGTACATGTCACATCAGAGCCTGGGAGCAGAGGACCACAGTAGGGCATGGGGAGGGATAACATGAGGTGCGTCAAGATGCTGAGCCTCAACATGACACCAAGAATGGGAAATTAATAGAGAAAGAGCTGGCTCAAGTGAGTTCATGATGGACTCCATAGGAAGGGCAAGGGGTAGAAATATGTCAAAGTCAGAGATGGGATTATAACCAGACAAGCAGATGGCAAGAGTTAGAGCATCCAATCTTAAAACAGATGCTGAAAGGAACTTCGGGGGAGTTGGTTCAACAAAGAAGTACAAGTACAGAGGCCCAGACCAAATCCCACCATCCTCACCTGTCACAGCACTCCTAGGTCCTAAAGACGCTCTACCCACTTTGGTTGGACCAAAGGCAGATGTGGTTTTATCTTGGATGTGATGCCCTCCAGGCCAGCTGCACGCAGAGCAGAAATAGTAGCTGCCTGTATGTTGTGATTTGTGAGGAAATAAGAAGTTTCTTCTCTAAAATATACCCTGTGATGAATAAAAGTCCTTTGAGCTAAGGGGTGGCTCTCTGTTAAAAACATGAAGGGTAGAACCAAGCCTGAGTAACCACTGGAAAGGGAAGAAAAACCACTAATCTTTATTCGTCATTTATGACTTACTTAAAAAGTATTTGCCCAACAAAGTCACACTGACAGCAATTTTGTGAAAGTTATTTAAGACTTGGAAACAGAGGAGAGAAGAAGAACCACAGGACAACAAGGCTATGAAAGGTAACACTGAAAGGTTTTCATAACAATATCATTTATTTGACAGTTTTGTGTAGAATTGGGCCAAATAGCCTCTGATAATTTGTTTTGAATTGCAATTGTAACTATTCAGTAAGAACATCAATTAAATATTAAACTTGGAGGGACCCCCGTGGTGGCTCAGAGGATAAAGAATATGCCTGCAATGAAGGAGATCCAGGTTTGATCCCTGGTTTGGGAAGATCCCCTGGATAAGGGAATACCCATTTCAGTATTCTTGCCTGGAGAATTTCATGGACAGAGGAGCCTGGTAAGCTATAGTCCATGGGGTCACAAAGAGTCAGACGTTACTGAGCTTGACTTGCAATATTGCAGATATTTTTTATACATAATTCAAATGTATACTTTTTAAAGTATCAAAAGTTATTTTGTAACATAACCTTGGACTTCACACAAATTAAAGACAAAAATTAAGATGCCTATTACTCCTATAACAGTGGAGAATACATGTTGAAAGAAACTAGTAATACCACTGCAGATCAAACTCTTCTTGTACATGTTAAGTCAGAATAAAATTAGGGTACACCTAGGACTTTTCAAACTTAAACAACAGGAATATGGATTAGAGCTGTGAAGTTTATGGCATTGTGCTATTTTCAAAAATTGGCTTTATTTTCTCATTGATTCCTCTACTATTCTTAACTTTTAACATGCAAAGTTTTTTTGAATCATTGAAACATATCTTCAAATTTAGGCCAAAAATAACTCAGGAAAAAAAGTATTCTTTTTTACTATTCTATTCTTTTAGTATTTTAGTATTCTATTCTACTAAACCTAAGCCACAAAAACTTGCTCTGTGCCATGACCTGAATGTGCATACGTGCGTGTTTGCTCAGTTGCTTCAGTCGTGTCCAGCTCTTTGTAACTCCATGGGCTGTAGTCAGACAGCCTCCTCTGTCCATGGGATTCTCCGGGCAACAATACCGGAGTGGGTTGCCATGCCCTCCTCCAGGGGATCTTCCCGATTTAGGGAAGATCTCTTATTTCTCCTGCATTGCAGGTGGATTCTTTAACCTCAGAGCCACCTGGGAAGTCCCTGAATGAACCTAACCACCCCAAATTCATATGCTGAAATCCTAACCCTAAACATGATGATATTTGTTGGTGGAGTTTGGGAGAGATGTTTAAGTCATGAGGGAACCCTCATGAATGAAAATAGCCCCTTATAAGAGGCCCCAGAGTGATCCCTAGTCACCAGTCTGTGACCCAGCAGGGGGTCTTCACCAGACCATGACCAGGCAAGCATACCGATCTCAGATTTCCAGCCTCCAAAACTGTAAGAAATAAATTTCTGTTGTTTATAAGCTCCCTGATCTGTGGTAGTTTGTAATTAACAGCCCAAACAGACTAAGACACTCTGTTATTTTATAGTTTTAATTAATCCCCTTTAATAACCTTCATCAGTCATACATCTCCTTAACAAGCATCTAGTCGGTGCCAGTTGCTGGTCTAAGTGGTAAGGTTACGTAAGGTATCTGCAGAAAGTACATGCTGTAGCTGGTTAGAAAAACTGGAAAAGAACTTTAACACAAGAAAATAAGTACCCTGGGTCTTGTTCTTCAAGTCAAATTCTTCTTAAGTTATTTAGCTGTCTCCATTTTCTCTCCCTTGTTCTTATTCTACGTGTTGGTGCCACTGCTTCACTGAAAAAGATCTCCCTATGATCACTATGAGGTCATTTTAATCCAGTGCAAAAGTCTGCATGCTCATTTTATTAAACCTCAGCAGCATTCAACAGTTTCTAATTCACCTTTTGAAATGTTTTTTTCATTGTTTCTGCTTTTAATCCTCTCAATTCCCCATGACTCAGCCTTTAATTGTTTAAGCTATTAAAAATTTAGAAACTGTCTCTTCTCTTTCCTCTCCTCTCTTCCCAGGACTGTGATTAGAATGTGTATGGCGCTGCTGCTGCTGCTGCTAAGTTGCTTCAGTTGTGTCCGACTCTGTGCGACCCCATAGACGGCAGCCCACCAGGCTTCCCCGTCCCCAGGATTCTCCAGGCAAGAGCACTGGAGTGGGTTGCCATTGCCTTCTCCAATGCATGAAAGTGAAAAGTGAAAGTGAAGTCACTCAGTGGTGTCCGACTCTTCGCAACCGCATGGACTGCAGCCTACCAGGCTCTTCTGTCCATGGGATTTTCCAAGCAAGAGTACTGGAGTGGGGTGCCATCGCCCTCTCCAATGTGTATGCTAGAGAGTGTAAATGTACTTTTCCAGTTAGCCCTTGCTTTGACCCTACATGCTCGGTTATACAATAGTTGTATCAATTCTCTTGGATGTATCAATCCCAGTTTCCTCCAATCCAAGTTCAAAAATAATTTCCTCAGGAAACTCCATGTAGCAAAGACCAAGGGCATTTGGTTCATCATTGTATACACTATGCTTTGCACAGTGGCTATTACATAATATAGAGTCAATACACACCTGATTTGAATGAATGTACCAATAATCTATGGAAGTACAGAGGAATACATCATTAATTTTGTCTAGAACTCAGTTTAATGGAAGAGTTGACTAAAAGAATGGACAAGATCTTGTCAAAATATGAAAGAAAGTCAGAAGAGGTAACAGAGTAACACAATGGAAGTAATTAAATGTTTCAGAAGAAATGAATCAAGGACTGCACAGCAAAGGGCATGGTGAAGAGGCAGTTGAAAGTTAGGAGGTGGGGTGAGGACAGAAATAAGGGAGGAAAGGGAGGATGGGGGAAAGAGAGGAAGAAGTGGATTTTGGCTGGAGATCGAGGAGTCTAAAACTCTGTCCCTTAGGTAGCAAGGGGCTGCTGATTGTTTTCAAAGTGCAGAGTGGAGGTTGTATTTTCAAAAGCACACTGTACTGGTTATTAAGCTCTCGACTCTCGTCTCCAGTCCATCCTTCTATACTCTCTCCTGGGAGGCTAGTGCTTGGGATTCTGCAAATAACTCTCCTTTGCTATCTGGTTCTTTTAGATTCTTCAGGAGGGCTCTGAACTGGAAGACTGGGGAGAGGGACAAGGGACTCTCTCCTTTCTGGTCGCTTTGTGGCTTTGTCACAGTTACCCCACCATGGCACTCAGGCTTCTTCTGACTTTCCCAGGCTCTCCTCATGAGGCCCCTTGGTGGATACCAGTACTTTCCAGGTGGTGTTCCTTCCTGCAAGTCTGAGTCCTCTTCTCAGGGCTTTTCCCTTAATCATCCAGCTTCCGAAAACCCCAGCCTGAGGCCTCTCTTCACTCAGCCTTAGGAGTGGTAGCAGCTTCCGCAGTTATTCCTCTGATTACTTCTTTGTTTTTTCAGTTCTCTAATAACTATTATTCAATACCCTTTCAATCCTGTTAAAATACCTAGTATAACTTTAGTTGTTCTGACTGAGCCCTCACATTTTCCTTAGATAAGGAAACTGAGTGATTAAGGACTGGAATTAGAAGACTACTTAAAAGATCATTTCAATATTCTAAACAAGAGATAAAGTAAGTCAGTAAAGCTGTGAAGATTATAATGATGAAACTAATAATAACTAATATTTATGGAGTACTTATAATATACCAAGTACTCTTCTAAATTCATGATCTCTATGATCTCATGATTCTTTCCTTTTCACAGACAAGAAAACTGAGACCCAGAGAGGTTTTAACAGGCTAAGTAACATAGATAGTAGTGGGTGGAGACAGGATTTAAACCTGGTTCCCAAAGTCCTTCCTTTGAACAATTAAATAGGGATTGAATTCTTGAGTTTTTTCTGAAAAGGAAGCAATAGTATTTGAACACTTATTCAACAGGAAGGATCATGGAGAGGGAGTTTAAAAAGACATCAGAGACTTAGTTTTGGAGATTGGGTGAATGATGAAGCTATTAACAATGAAAAATTATTTTAAAAACCAGATTTGGGTGCTCAGTAGGAATAATTAATTCCATTTTGATATTTTGAATTAAAGATGTTTGTGGGACATCTGAAGAGTGATGTCAGTTGAAAGTTGACTTTGATCAGGTCCCTTAAATGCTTCATAAAAGTAAAGATTTCAGAGCTCTTAGAATACAGATGTTAGATGAAGTTATAAAAGCAGATACTGAGATACATACATCTTTTTCAATTATTGTTTTCTCAGGGCATATGCCCAGTAGTGGACTGCTGGGTCATATGGTAGTTTTATTCCTAGGTTTTTAACTAAAGTGACTTAGCAGCAGCAGCATACTGGCTGTATCAATTTATATTCCTATCAACAGTGCAAGAGGGTTCCTTTGTCTCCACACCATCTCCAGCGTTTACTGTTTGTAGATTTTTTGATGATGGCTGTTCTGACTAGTGTGAAGTGACACTTCATTGTAGTTTTGATTTGCCTTTCTCAGTACTATTTACAACAGCCAGAACATGGACGCGACCTAAATGCCCACTGACAGATGAGTGGAAAAAAGAAGTTGTGGTGTATAGACAAGGGAGTATTACTCAGCCATTAAAATAATGAATTTAAGTCAACTGTAGTGATGTGGATGAACCTAGAGCCTGTTACACAGAGTGAAGTAAGTCAGAAAGAGAAGAACAAATATCTTGTATATATATGGAATCTAGAAAAACGATACTGATGAATCTGTTTGCAGAGCAGGAAAGAGATGCGGACATAAAGAACACACACAGAACGGGGAGGAGAGGGTGGGACAAACTGAGAGAGGAGAATTGAAACATATACACTACCACACGTAAAACAGATGACTAGTAGGAAGTTGCTATATAACTCAGGGAGCTCAATCTAGTACTCTGCGACAACCTAGAGGGAGGGAATGGTGGGAGATGGGAGCAAAGACCAAGAGGGAGGGGACATTTGTATACTTATGGTTGATTCATGTCGTTGTATGTCAGAAACCAACACAACATTATAAAGCAATTATCCTCCAATTAAAAATAATTTTTAATGAAAAAAAAGAAAGAAAAGCAGATATTGATAGTAATGCCAGTCCTGAAATGGAGGCTATGGAAAGAGAGTGAGCCGAGTTTTCAAGCTGCCAAATATAAATCTCATAGCTCTTTTTCCTACATAAAGCATAGCCAACAGTTTTTAGAAGAAATATATATTAAGCAGTGGAATGGAGACATGCGGGATGAAAGGAAATGTGTATGGCATGACACACAAGCTAAGTATGAAATTATTCAAGACTCTTTTTTAAGGAACCAAAAAGAGAGGGAAAGGGAGATAAAGAGTTTAAAACAAAATGCTTTAGTGCCTACACTGAAATGCAAGCTCCTCTAGATGGATTTTTCCCCTTAGAATGACTTGGCAGCAGAGAATGAGATGACATCAGCAGGCCAACCCCTAATCGAGTAGAATGAGTCACATTTTGTCTGTTTTCACTTGATTAAAATATTTTACATTTGTTCAGCTTGAAAAAAAAAGGACAGAGGAAGCCATTGAGAAGGGAAAATTCAAAGTCCAAATACGGTGTGTTTCTGACTCACTAGAATTGCAGCATCATAGGAACTAATAACTTTGACTTAGAGAGACATTAAAAAAAACCCAAAAAACACCTCTTCTTTAAGAAGTAAGTCCCCAAGTTGGATAAAAAGTGCTTTACAGCTTTTTTTAAACTTTTAACTTCATACCAAGCAGAGAAAATCTTGAAAAAGGGTAATCTTCTATAATACTTTAAAAAATACAAAGATCTTGTTAGCTGTAGAGAAAATGGGTAATATTTAAATATCATCTGGTCTTTATAACTGATTTGGTTTAGATTAGTAGAAACTGCTCGTTTTGATGGTTCATATGTGTCTAAACGTTTCCGTCTTTGGAACAGAGCACAGCAAGAAAAGTAGACTGAAGAGGTGGGGGGCAGATTTGCTTCTTCACAGGGCTTTATGCCAAGTAATCTGCAAACAATCCATTTCCTGGCAAATGTCTCTAACTGGTTTGTCCATGATTCTGTTTTTTTTTTTTTCTTTTTCCTGTACTGTAGTTACGAATACTGACCTTCAAATCCCTTAACAAGAGAGATTTATAATTAGGCAGAATGCACTTGGAAAACAAGCCCACTGCTGCTGGTTTTAGGCAATTCTTTTTCTAAGAATGCGAATTATCGTGACACAAATTATACAAGCGAAAGAAGTCTTTAAATAATGAGGCACTTCAAAAATCTTAGTTATTGCTTGTTTAATCGATAAGAATATGTAGAAATCATCTATGAATAGGAATAACACTGTTTGGGGCCATTTCCTATTAAGAAAATGCTCTGCTTTCCAAGATTTCATTTTTTTCATCCTGAAGTGGCATTCATTAAATATTGTTCATCAGTAAAACTTATCAAGCTCTTTACCAACTAGTGAGTGAGTCTCTCTAGTTTTATTTTTCTTTAATTGAAATATAGTTAATTTACAATGTTGTGTCAATGGGTCACTAAATATAGCCAAAAACAACATAGAAAAAATTGAGAAACTTATTCACTTAAAACTATATTATGTCAAAATAAATTTAGATGATAAATACCACACTGTTAAAAATTATTATCATTATTATATCATCATTATTATCGTTATGTGATACTCAAGAATTAAAATGTATATCTTAAGAGCTCTTACATATTAAGGAAAAGGGCATATACAAAAGAAAAAAAATTCTCAAAAGGCTGATAATCGATATATACATAATATTGTAAAATCACTATCAGGTTTAGTAAATATCAAGTAAAAAAATTAAAAGCAATGAGATGCCATTCTCAGATTTCATGTTGACAAAGATGAAAAATGAAAATACTGAGGGGGAGTCTGGGAAGATGACTGAAGTAGGGACAACAAAGGTTTTGGATCTTCTGGAAAACCTGTATGAAAATGGACAAAAGAGCCAGAGAGTAAAATCAAAAACCCATGGGAAACATGTTCAACAAAACTAGAAGGCAATAAATGAAAGTGCAAAAGAAAAAAAAACCACAAGTAGCCTCAAACCCTCAAGAGAAGGGAAGCTGTGCAGAAATCAAGGGACGACAAGAGGCATCTGGTGGATTTGACAAAGGAGACAATCCCCAAACAGCTGCCAGCAGGTATTCCCTGAAAATTCCAGTAAGCCAATTTGGGATCAATTGCTTGGAGGGGGAGGTGGCACTGTGAGACTGATCCGTCTAGGTAGAGAGAATTATTTTGTTGATGACATTGTGTCAGTGGAGACTAATAATGTAAAGCAGACCAAGTTTTAGTAGCTCATTTTAAAAATTTTCTGTAGAAAATGTGACCCTTTTGGGTTAAGCCACTATTCTCTACTAACTGCTATTAGATTCATTCAGCAGTTAACTAACTCGTTCATTCATTCAGTGTTCTTTTCTCTAGGAGTTAAGGGATGAGAATTCAAAGATGAGAAAACTAAATACCTGCAGCCTAGGGATCTCAAAATCTAGATTATAAACAACACAACAACAAACTATAATGTGATTAGTGCTAGACTCTTGAGAGTCCCTTGGACTGCAAGGAGATCCAACCAGTCCGTTCTGAAGGAGATCAGCCCTGGGATTTCATTGGAAGGAGTGATGCTAAAGCTGAAACTCCAATACTTTGGTGACCTCATGCGAAGAAATGACTCATTGGAAAAGACTGATGCTGGGAGGGATTGGGGGCAGGAGGAGAAGGGGACGACAGAGGATGAGATGGCTGGATGGCATCGCTGACTCGATGGATGTGAGTCTAAGTGAGCTCCGGGAGTTGGTGCTGGACAGGGAGGCCTGGCATGCTGCGATTCATGGGGTTGCAAAGAGTCAACTGACTAGACAGACCTTTGTTGGCAAAGTAATGTCTCTGCTTTTCAATATACTATCTAGGTTGGTCATAACTTTCCTTCCAAGGAGTAGGTCTCTTTTAATTTCATGGCTGCAGTCACCATCTGCAGTGATTTTGGAGCCCAGAAAAGTAAAGTCTGACACTGTTTCCACTGTTTCCCCATCTATTTCCCATGAAGTGGTGGGACCGGATGCCATAATCTTCGTTTTCTGAATGTTGAGCTTTAAGCCAACTTTTTCACTCTCCACTTTCACTTTCATCAAGAGGCTTTTGAGTTCCTCTTCACTTTCAGCCATAAGGGTGATGTCATCCGCATATCTGAGGTGATTGATATTTCTCCCGGCAATCTTGATTCCAGCTTGTGTTTCTTCCAGTCCAGCGTTTCTCATGATGTACTCTGCATAGAAGTTAACTAAACAGGGTGACAATATACAGCCTTGACGTATTCCTTTTCCTATTTGGAAACAGTCAGTTGTTACATGTCCAGTTCTAACTGTTGCTTCCTGACCTGCATACAGATTTCTCAAGAGGCAGATCAGGTGGTCTGGTATTCCCATCTCTTTCAGAATTTTCCACAGTTTATTGTGATCCACACAGTCAAAGGCTTTGGCATAGTCAATAAAGCAGAAATAGATGTTTTTCTTGAACTCTCTTGCTTTTTCCATGATCCAGCGGATGTTGGCAATTTGATCTCTGGTTCCTCTGCCTTTTCTAAAGCTAGCTTGAACATCAGGAAGTTCACGGTTCATGTATTGCTGAAGACTGACTTGGAGAATTTTGAGCATTACTCCACTAGCATGTGAGATGAGTGCAATTGTGTGGTAGTTTGAGCATTCTTTGGCATTGCCTTTCTTTGGGATTGGAATGAAAACTGACCTTTTCCAGTCCTGTGGCCACTGCTGAGTTTTCCAAATGTGCTGGCATATTGAGTGCAGCACTTTCACAGCATCATCTTTCAGGATTTGGAATAGCTCAACTGGAATTCCATCACTTCCACTAGCTTTGTTCATAGTGATGCTTTCTAAGGCCCACTTGACTTCACATTCCAGGATGTCTGGCTCTAGGTCAGTGATCACACCATCGTGATTATTTGGGTCGTGAAGATATTTTTTGTACAGTTCCTCTGTGTAAAATCAAGGCAAATTGGAAGGGTCAAACAAAAGATGGCAAGAGTGAATGCCGACATTCTAGGAATCAGCGAACTCAAATGCACTGGAATGGGTGAATTTAACTCAGATGACCATTATATTTACTACTGCGGGCAGGAATCCCCCAGAAGAAATGGAGTAGCCATCATGGTCAACAAAAGAGTTCGAAATGCAGTACTTGGATGCAATCTCAAATATGACAGAATGATCTCTGTTTGTTTCCAAGGCAAACCATTCAATATCACAGTAATCCAAGTCTATGCCCCAACCAGTAACGCTGAAGAAGCTGAAGTTGAACAGTTCTGTGAAGACCTACACGACCTTTTAGAACTAACACCCAAAAAAAAATGTCCTTTTCATTATAGGGGACTGGAATGCAAAAGTAGGAAGTCAAGAAATACCTGGAGTAACAGGCAAATTTGACCTTGGAATACGGAATGAAGCAGAGCAAAGACTAATAGAGTTTTGCCAAGAAAATGCACTGGTCATAGCAAACACCCTCTTCCAACAACACAAGAGAAGACTCTACACATGGACATCACCAGATGGTCAACATCGAAATCAGATGGATTATATTCTTTGCAGCCTAAGATGGAGAAGCTCTATACAGTCAACAAAAACAAGACCAGGAGCTGACTGTGGCTCAGATCATGAACTCCTTATTGCCAAATTCAGACTCAAATTGAAGAAAGTGGGGAAAACCACTAGACCATTCAAGTATGACCTAAATCAAATCCCTTATGATTATACAGTGGAAGTGAGAAATAGATTTAAGGGACTAGATCTGATAGATAGAGTTCCTGATGAACTATGGAATGAGGTTCATGACATTGTACAGGAGACAGGGATCAAGACCACCCCCATGGAAAAGAAATGCAAAAAAGCAAAATGGTTGTCTGGGGAGGCCTTACAAATAGCTGTGAAAAGAAGAGAAGCCAAAAGCAAAGGAGAAAAGGAAAGATATAAGCATCTGAATGCAGAGTTCCAAAGAATAGCAAGAAGAGATAAGAAAGCCTTCCTCAGGGATCAATGCAAAGAAATAGAGGAAAACAACAGAATGGGAAAGACTAGAGATCTCTTCAAGAAAATTAGAGATACCAAGGGAACATTTCATGCAAAGATGGGTTCGATAAAGGGCAGAAATGGTATGGACTCATACCCTTAAACACCCCAAATTATGAAAAATAGTTACAGCACGTACCCCTTTGACGTTCAGCTTGTTTGTGAATGATTTAAATCTACTCAGGATCATGTTTTTGTTGCAATCTAAAGGGTATCTTAAATATCTGAGCAAAGCAAAATATCAGGAAAAGTTACTCTGATTATTTTTTTAAATAAAGTAAAACTGAAAGAATAATGATGAAGTGAAGTGTTAGTCTCTCAGTTGTGTCTGACTCTTTGCGACCCCATGGACTGTAGCCCACCAGGGTCCTCTGTCCATGGATTTCTCCAGGCAAGAATACTGGAGTGGGTTGCCATTTCCTTCTCCTAAAGAATAGTATCCTGTGCTAGTAATGAAACTTGTTTCTATTTTTCTGATCAGGATATGATTAATATCTTATCTTTCACTGAGGCATAGGGACTTGAATCCTCAGAGACGGGGTAGCAGTGGGAGTGAGGAAATAAATGCTAAAGGGAAAAGGATAATAGGCTAACATTAACACTGAAAGTACATATATGGTATGAAGCTTACATCCAAACATTACAACCTCTTTATCAAAAGGTTTTATTCAAGAAATATAATTATATAAGCTTACAGTTAGGTAAAGGAAAAAAGGCATGTGAAAGTTACATAGGAGTATTTCTTAATTCTTGTAAATAGGGGTTTCCCATTCTAATAAATCTTATTCTTAAGAAAAATTCATTCACTTTTCTCATTTTCTTCTCTCCCCATCTGCTCCTCTGTGGCAGCAAGAGTGAAAAAATAATATATGGCAACAATATAAAAGTTGGACTAGAATCTGGCAAATTAATGATACTGGAAGCCCACTATAACTTCATTGTCTACAGAATAGAATTTTCTATAATGTGGATTTATTCAAGATGCAAATCGAAGGACATTTTGTTTCTGAAATATAAACATGTTCATGAGACACTCACACCACACTTAGTACATTCCAAGTTATGGTCTTAAGGCTTTGAAAAATATTCCTAGAGTATTACTAGAATTAAGGGTAATTAATGCTTAGCCATTTGAATTGATCCATGTAAATTACCATCATTTTGCTGCCATTTAAATTTCCTCTTATTTTTAAATGGATTCTAACTAGCAGAATAAACTCAACTGACTGTGCTTTAAGGTTTCAGCCAAATGTCTACAAACATTAGTGTATGTCAGAATCATCTGAGACGACTGATAAAAATGGAAATTCTTAGGTCCTTTTTGCAGAGACTCAAAAATAACAGGACAGGAGGTATGGTCTATGTATTAAGAAACATTGGAACAAAGAGCTGTGAATTTCAAGCCTTTGTGAGAGATAGAAGTAGTTTTAGAAACACTATTATATAGCAAAGATAAGGAACGTTTACTGGATAAAAATGTTACCAAGTATGACTTTTCATAATATATCCTTTAATACTTCTAGGTCAATGAAAAATAGTTCATATCACCTACCAGTTGTATCCTCCTGACCAGGAAAAGTGCCAATTCAAGTTTGTTCTCCTACAAAATCAGAAGAAACATCTGTGTACTTATAAATGCCAGAACAAAAATGATTGGGTAATTTCCTCCTTAGTCTACCAAGCAGCCTGATCCCCAGAGAACCTAGACTGGGCACTTGGAAAAGCACTTAAGGGCTTGACTCTGGGCCACTGGACTTTGGCCAAGGCAAACCTGTCTGCTTTCCTCCTCAGAAGGGGCAGTCATGTTAGTAGTTTAGGAAAGGAAATCACTGATGCCCAGTAGAAAGCCTCCCAGAATTCCAACAGTACAGTTCTGCTGCGGCCTGACTGCAGAACATCATTGAGCATATGAAAACCAGATCCTAACCAGAGTAAGTCAGCATCGGTCCTGAGAGCTACTTTACATGAGGTTGCCTTAGCCTCCTGCACTGAGAAATTCTCACTCACCCAGCTCAAGTATTCTTAGTACATATGTCAGAATAGTTCATGGATAACATTCAAGGACTAAAATAAATAAATTCTACATTTCAATCAAAAAGAACAAATATCTGAGTTTTCCTTAAGTCAGGCCAGCTAAAAACGTGCTCCTATATAAGTTATATTACAATATCTTACTATCTGTGTTCATTAGAAAACAGATTTCTCCAAATAACTTAGCACACAAGAAACCTTCACCAAAAGAACTTCTAAACACAGCCATATTTAAAAAGGGATCTTTCTCATCCAAATTTTTCCTCATCTAGACTCTTTCACGTGTAAGATTGACTTCAACAAAACTGTTGGTTCAGACAATATTTTGTGCATAAAGCCAGTCTGGCCTACACTTGCCTAATCTATAGTATCTTCCTGTTTTTCCAAATTTAGATTATTCTCTTCAATTGCTGGGTTTCTGTGAATACTAGACCAAGCTAGGCAGTCAGGTTGTAATGAATGTATGTGTGTGTTCAACAAAAGATATGTATGAGAACAGTCATAGCAGAATGTATTCCTAATAGCCAGAAGCTAGTAGTCACCCAAATGTGAATCAACTAAAGAATGGATAAACAAATTTATGGTTATAATCATACAGCAATGAGAATCAATCATCTATAATTATTCACAGTTGAGTGAAAATCTTACAGACATAATGTTGAGTGAAAGAAGTCAATATTGTGTTGTTAGTACATAACTATATTTCTATTTATATAAAGTTCAAACTCAGGAAAAAGTAATTTATAGGGTTCTAAATCAAAGTAATGGTGAACTTGAGTGGGGAGGAGAAAAGACATGAATAGGATGTTGGTACAAAGAGGCTTTCTGGGTTGTTAGCTGGTTTTGTTTACTTAGCTGGCTCCTGAACACATGGATCTGTTCACTCTAAGAAAGCTTATGTGTATTGTGCATAAAAGATATAACACTTTTTTACACTTCAATAAAAAGTTCATTTAAAAAAAATTCTTCCATGTGCAACCTCGGAGGAAAACAACATGAAAAGGGACTAAAGGAGATGAGAGTAAAGGACAGGGAAAGGTTCTATCAGGAAAGCTAGAAAAGGAATAGATGGAAGAAATATATCAGAAAGTGAATGCCAGGCTTCTTAAGGGGGGAGTCTAAACCAAGGGTAAAACCTAAACCGAGGATTTCCCTGATGGTCCAGTGGTTAAGAATCCGCTTGCCAATGAGGGGACAAGAGTTCCGATCCCTGGTCCCTGAAGATCCCACATGCCTCAGAGCAACTAAGCCCGTGCACACAACTCCTGAGCATACGCAGTCTAGAGCCTGCACGCCATAACTGCTGAATCCCGCAAGCCCGAGAGCCTGTGCTCTGCAACAAGAGAAGCTACTGCCGTGAGAAGCCCATGCACCGCAGCTAGTGAGCAGCCCCTGCTTGCCACAGCCCGAGAAAGCCCGCACACAGCAATGAAGGCCCAGCACAGTCAAAGTAAAATAAACAAATAAATAATTTTAAAAAAAACCACCTAAACCAAATGGCTGGAAAACACTGAAAATCATGCCCCACCGCCAAACCCTCAAACCAGTTTCTCCCTGAATAAGAAAACATGTCAAAAGTCAAACACAACTAAGAAAAATAAATGGCATTGTCTTCCCTAATGATTTTTTTTTTAATTGTGAGCTGCCTAGTTTCATACCATGCAATCTCCCTAGAAATCAGTTGTGATTTTGATTTAAATGAAATAAAGTACAAAAAAAGGAGACCAATAAAAGAGGAATCAATTTTTAACTAAGCATGAATTACTGTAAGCATTGTTTTGTTCAATTGCTAAGTCATGTCTGACTCTCTGCAACCCCATGGACTGCAGCACGTCAGGCTTCCCTGTCCTTCACTATCTCCCAGAGTTTGTTCAAACTCACATCCACTGGTCGGTGATGCCATCCAATCATCTCCTCCTCAGTTGCCCCTTTCTCCTCCTGCCCTCAGCCTTTCCCAGCATCAGGGTTTCTTCACAACAAGTATAATACCATAATTTTTTCAACTTGAAAAATCAAAAATATCTAAAACTAAAACCTAAAAACTAAAACTGGAAGTAAGAAACTTTTAAAGAGATTTGAGGAAATATCTGCAGCTTATTTGAAAGGCAAAGAGTTAATATACCTGATTTGCTAAGAATACTCACAAATTGATAATCATGTCTTAATAGAAAAATAGACAAAGTACATAATTAGGCATGTCATAAAAGAATACAAGTAAATGAAAAATGAATCATTTTCAATGCATGTCAAAACAATTATAGCATTTTGCAATTATAAAATTGGCAGGGGCTTTCATAAATATTAATCATCAGTGTTGGTATAATACAGAGATATGGTGGAGATACAAGTGTTAAAACCATCTTGAAGGAGAGCAAATCAAACTAAATCAAAACTCTGTATACTGCACACACAAGGTTCAAGTTTGACCCTCAGCAATCTTCAAAGAGAATCGGGAAGAGGTGGTTGTGTATGGACAGTGATGGCAGCGACTCTGGGATCCAGAAGCTTCTGGGCTGCTGCTGGATATAACATCAGTGAGGAAGAACATTGCTGGGCTCTCAGGACTTCAGAAACAGCAGGAGCTGGCCCATAAGGAGGCTAAAACCAGAGGAAAATATTCATGACAAACCATCTCAAAAGGCCCAGTTGCAACATGATGAAAACTTCTCTCATATATAGTCTCCATACTGAATATAGTCTCCAATGTTATTTTGACCGAAATATGTCTCATCAATCTGAATCATAACAGTCAGACTCTCAAGGAAATCTATGTCCAAATTTGGCAAAACACGAGTTGTGTTCCCTTCACACCATTTTGCTGAAGAATAAAGCTGATGTGGGACCTTTTTTTTTTCCTATTTACAACAAAGAGAATATAATCAGTGTGTTAAAATGTTTTAAACAAAAAGGATACTTTTAATTATGAAAAATTAAAAAATTAACTGTTTTAAAACACAACTAAAGCAAACCACAACAACAAAACCAAACAAGCAATTGTGTATGTTCCAAGTTGGGCACTGAGTTTTGGGGATATTTATGTTGTTGTGTTTTGTTTTTTTCTATTCTGTTTTATTTCTAGACCAACCCCTGAGTTAAGCTACACAAGTATGATGGTTACCATGGTTCTGTAGTTAAAGTGCCTGGGTCCAGTTCCCAGCTCTTCTGCTAATACACTGCACAAATTTGGGTAATTTAGGGCTCTCTGGTGGCTCAGACAGTAAAGAATCTGCCTGCAATGTGGGAGACCCAGGTTTGATCCCTGGTTTGCAAAGATCCCCTGGAGAAGGAAATGCAACCCACTCCAGTATTCTTGCCTGGAGAATCCCATGGACAGAGGAGTCTGGCAGGTTACAGTCCATGGGGTTACAAAGAATGCACAGGACATGACTGTGCATCAGTTTCCTCCTCTGTAAAGTCAGAAAAATAATACTAACATATCTGCAGTGTTTTGTGAAAATTAAATATCACTGAATAAACACTAAGGATAATTACTGATGTAGTAAAATTCTATGTAGATATTGTCTGTCTTTATGATTTATATCTCTTAGCTGTTTCTGTTATTACAGATAAAAAGCATAGAGCATGCATGATTCATTGGTGATAACATTTCAAAGAACTCAAACCAGAGAGGCATATGTAAGTAACAAGTAGAGGGTGGGGCGAATTGAGACAGTAGCACTGATGTATACACACTGCCTCTCCCTGGCACAGCATCACACAATTGGGAGGAAACTCTTCTCCTGGCTTTTTTTAGGAAGGATAAGAGAAGACTGGACCATACATCTAACATTCCAACTTCTCAGAGAGACTTTCCCAAGGGATTCGCTGCGATCTCACTGTCTTGGAGGGTTGCTGGAACCCAGTTACTCCAGCGGGACCACTGAGAACAAAATAGCTGGGCACCACAGTGATGCTCCAGGGGACACTCAGTATGGCACACAGAGGCTGATACAGCTCAGCAGCCTCTCTCTCAGTGGAGAAAGAGAAGAGCGGAGCGTGTGACCAATTTTCCAGCTTTGTGAGAGCTTCCCAAGGCGCTGGCTTCTGTACAACCCAACTCAGAGCTCTGACAGGACCCAACATACCACTGATGACACTCTAATAGAAGAAAACCATAAGCCAGCATTCCTGATGAATATAGATGCACAACTTCTCCACAAAATATTAGCATACTAAGTTTCATAGCACATGAAAAGAATCATTCACCATCATTAAGTAGAATTTATGTCAGGGATGCAAAGATGGTTCAACATATAAAAATCAATTCATATGATACACCATATTAACAGAACAAAGGGTAAGATGCATAAAAAGCATCTGACAAAACTCAATGCCATTTTAATATAAAAATACTTCATAACGAGGAATAGAAGGAGAGTACTTCTACATAAAAAAGACCAAATACAACAAGCCCACACTAACACCATACTCAGTGGTGGAATACTGAGAGATTTTTCTCTACGGTCAAGAAAAAACAAGCATGTCTACTCTTACTCAGTTGCAGTCAACATAACTTTGGAAGTCCTAGCCAGAAAAATTAGGAAAGACAAAGAAACAAAAGACATCCAAATTGGAAAGAAAGATTAAAACTGTTTCTGAATACAAATGATAAGACATTAAAGATTCCATTTAAAAAACCATTAGAACTAATAAATCAATTCAACAAAGAAGCAAGATAGAAAATGGACATACAAAAATCATCAGCATTTCTCTATATTAACAACAAATAATCTGAAAAGGAAATCAGGAAAATAAACCCATTTACCATAGCATTCAAAAGAATAAAATACTTAGAAATAAACCAAGAAAGCAAAAAACTTGTACAATGAAAAAAATTAAAACTTTGCAAGAATAAATCAAGAGGGTACAAATAAATGGAAACATATCTGTGTTCATAGATTGGAAGGCTTAATACTGCTTAAATGTCCATATTACTCAAAAAGACCTATAGATAAAATGTAATCTCTTTCAAAAGCTCAATGATCTGCAGAAATAGAAAAATAACCTTAAAATTCATGAGGAGGCACAGTCGTATCCAACTCTTTGTGACTCCATGGACTATACAGTCCATGGCATTCTCCATGCCAGAATACTGGAGTGGGTAGCCTTTCCCTTCTCCAGGGGATCTTCCCAACCCAGGAATCGAACCCAGGATTCCCACATTGCAGGCAGATTCTTTACCAGCTGAGACACAAGGGAAGCCCAAGAATACTGGAGAGGGTAGCCTATCCCTTCTCCAGCAGACCTTCCCGACCCAGGAATTGAACTGGGGTCTCCTGCATTGCAGGTGGATTCTTTACCAACTGAGCTATCAGGGGAGCCCTGAGGAGCCACAAAGGACCCCAATAACTAAAACAGTCTTGACAAAGAATGAAACTGGAATGCTCACACTTCCAAAAGGATGGTGGTGATGGTTTAGTGGCAAGGTCATGTCCGACCCTTGTGACCCCATGGACTGTAGCCCACCAGGCTGCTCTGTCCAGGCAAGGAGGATTTTCTCCACCAGGATTTTCCAGGCAAGAATACTTCAGTTCAGTTCAGTTGCTCAGTCATGTCCAATTCTTTGCAACCCCATGAATTGTAGCATGCCAGGCCTCCCTGTCCATCACCAGCTCCCGGAGTTCACCCAGACTCACGTCCAACGAGTCAGTGATGCCATCCAGCCATCTCATCCTCTGTCATCCCCTTCTCCTCCTGCCCTCAATCCCTCCCAGCATCAGAGTCTTTTCCAATGAGTCAACTCTTCGCATGAGGTGGCCAAAGTATTGGAGTTTCAGCTTTAGCATCATTCCTTCCAAAGAAATCCCAGGGCTGATCTCCTTCAGAAGGGACTGGTTGGATCTCCTTGCAGTCCAAGAGACTCTTAGGAGTCTTCTCAAACACCACAGTTCAAAAGCATCAATTCTTCGGCGCTCAGCTTTCTTCACAGTCCAAATCTCACATCCATATATGACCACTGGAAAAACCATAGCCTTGACTAGATGGACCTTTGTTGGCAAAGTAATGTCTCTACTTTTCAATATGCTATCTAGGTTGGTCATAACTTTTCTTCCAAGGAGTAAGCGTCTTTTAATTTCATGGCTGCAGTCACCATCTCCAGTGATTTTGGAGCCCAAAAAAATAAAGTCTGACACTGTTTCCACTGTTTCCTCATCTATTTCCCATGAAGTGATGGGACTAGATGCCATGATCTTCGTTTTCTGAATGTTGAGCTTTAAGCCAACTTTTTCACTCTCCTCTTTCACTTTCATCAAGAGGCTTTTGAGTTCCTCTTCACTTTTTGCCATAAGGGTGGTGTCATCTGCATATCTGAGGTTATTGATATTTCTCCCGGCACTCTTGATTCCAGCTTGTGCTTCTTCCAGCCCAGCGTTTCTCATGATGTACTCTGCATAGAAGTTAAATAAGCAGGGTGACAATATACAGCCTTGATGTACTCCTTTTCCTATTTGGAACCAGTCTGTTGTTCCATGTCCAGTTCTAACCGTTGCTTCCTGACCTGCATATAGGTTTCTCAAGAGGCAGATCAGGTGGTCTGGTATTCCCATCTCTTTCAGAATTTTCCACAGTTTATTGTAATCCACACAGTCAAAGGCTTTGGCATAGTCAATAAAGCAGAAATAGATGTTTTTCTTGAACTCTCTTGCTTTTTTGATGATCCAGCAGATGTTGGCAATTTGATCTCTGGTTCCTCTGTCTTTTCTAAAACCAGCTTCAACATCAGGAAGTTCACAGTTCACATATGGCTGAAGCCTGGCTTGGAGAATTTTGAGCATTACTTTACTAGCGTGTGAGATGAGTGCAATTGTGCGGTAGTTTGAGCATTCTTTGGCGTTGCCTTTCTTTGGGATTGGAATGAAAACTGACCTTTTCCAGTCCTGTGGCCACTGCTGAGTTTTCCAAATGTGCTGGCATATTGAGTGCAGCACTTTCACAGCATCATCTTTCAGGATTTGAAATAGCTCAACTGGAATTCCATCACTTCCACTAGCTTTGTTCATAGTGATGCTTCCTAAGGCCCACTTGACTTCACATTCCAGGATATCTGGCTCTAGGTGAGTGATCAGACCATCGTGATTATCTGGGTCGTGAAGATCTTTTTTGTACAGTTCTTCTGTGTATTCTTGCCACCTCTTCTTAATATCTTCTGCTTCCTTTAGGTCCATACTTGGTGTTAACTAATTTAAGATGAACTCTTGCCTGTTCAGTGCAGGGATGCATACTGTCAGTGTTTTATGGCATGACTTCTTTCTGAGCTGCTCTTGCCAATCAGTGCCTCTTTTAATTGGCTTATCTAGGTTTTACTCATCTTATTGACCCAGTGGTCATCCAGTGTCTTTAAGACAGTTTTATAGATCTCTTTTCTAAAATATTATGGGCTGTTCTCATAACATGACTTTCAGAGGGTATCTTATTTCCAGGTTCTCAGAGTTACATGTTAACTTTCAAGTGCAGTCAATACATAATATAACACATTAATATAAGTAATGTATAATGGGAAATTAATGAATCAATTAATTAGTCAATAATCTGTGGAGAGAAAATTCAAGCCGTAAAACTATACTCAGACATACACAACGTGAACAGAAGCATAGTCATAACATTTTGCCTCTTCTATCCATGGGTATTTGCTTCCACAAATTGGACTTCAAATTATATATTGTTTTATCTTTAAAACCAAATAGCTTGCCACTTAGACGAGAAGATCCATTAACACCCATTGTATGTTACTGATATTAATGTTCCATAGAATTTGCATTTTCTTTCTTCAGTTTTCTACAATGTTTAATGATGCCCTGTTTTCTTCCACATCAAATATAATCATCAAAAATAAATAAATAAAATAAAAATATATATATAATCATCAACTTTCTTCACCACATATCCTCATTACTCTCTGAAATACAACACAGCTCTTGAAGAGGTTCATTGAGGTACATTGTCTTGCCCACAATTAAATAGCTAGTAATCCATAGATCCAGGATTCAAACACAGCTTTAGCCAACATCCAAACCTTCTTCTTTTCACTGTATTTAATATTCCTCACAAACAACATGCCCTACAATGGTCCTACTTCACTGTGTTCACTCTTAATTAAAAACTCAGTTGTTCAGATTTCACCTGCTTTTTATGGTCCAACTCAAACTTTGCTGCCTTCTGTTCAAAGATACATATTTTTTGTGTGTGAGAAACATCATAAGGTAATGCTGGAAAATGTTAAATTGCAATATAATATTAACTTTAAAATATGCTATCAAACATAAAACACAAAGTGGAAAATATGATAACTCAGTGGAACAAGTTGAACTTGATGAGGGGAAGAGAACAGATACAGGAAGGGGGTTGCCAAGAGGAATCTTATTAGATCATCCTGGAGATTCTAGGAAAATGGGACACCGATGTCTCAATTTCCAACAGCTTCCAGGGGAAGTAGATGGAGCATACTGGCCAATCCAAGTCCTCCAATCTTATACTCATGGAGTCAGAGCACCAAATGGAGATACCAGAATAGACCAGCCAAGAAATAAATGACTAATATGAGAGCTTGCCTTATTTTGATGGGTTGATGAAAGGGCTGATAATAGGAATGCAGATCCATTCTCTGAATGGATCAGGAAAATGTCACCACTCAGGGAGAGTCATGCAAAGAAAGAAGCAGCATACGAATGCTATAGCCAAAGCATATAGCTAAGTGCTACATGAGGCTAAGGAACCACTTAGAAAGGAAATCGAACCTGTCCACATGTGGGCTTGGAGAAGGCACTGGCGACCCACTCCAGTACTCGTGCCTGGAGAATCCCATGGGAGGAGCCTGGGTGACTTCACTTTCACTTTTCACTTTCATGCATTGGAGAAGGAAATGGCAACCCACTCCAGTGTCCTTGCCTGGAGAATCCCAGGGACGGGGGAGCCTAGTGGGCTGCCGTCTATGGGGTCGCACAGAGTCGGACACGACTGAAGTGACTTAGCAGCAGCAGCACATGTGGGCTTTAGTCAGGTACAGACATGCAATAGACTGCAGTATGGAGATGTGGTAAAAAGTAACCAAAACCAATTAACAGGCCAATAGATAACAAGGCTACTCTTAGAGAAAAATCAGCACAAATGGGAAATAATTTTGGTACAAGGAACCAGATCTAACAAAATACCTTCTTGGTGAGAGAGACTGATAGTTGAAGATAAAGCCTAAAGCAATGTTTGAATGCATTATATCCAGCCTTCTGGACTAGAGAGGGCTGTCTGCGGTCCTTGAGAAAGAGAAAACTATGATGCAAACCTAACCAAAGAAAGAAGCAATTCATCAGGTCAGTTCTTCTGAGGAGTAATCACTTCTCCACTTCCAAACAAAACAAAAAAGCACAACTGATATAGAGGAAACGTTACTCTGCTGGTTGGATAAGAAGATCACGCTCAATCCAAGACATGTAGAATAGTGGCATGGCCCAAGCAAAGGTAATAGAGAAGCAAGATTTGTACGCCATCAAGAGACTCTCCCAATTAAAAATAAATAAAATTTTTAAGAAGAGACCTAGGCAGATTGTGGCTCCCATGCAAATGGGCCAAGGACTGCTGACAGAATCACGGATGGTGGAAGAAGCATCAGCATGAAGAGCAGAGTGACGGACAACAGCCCATAGAGATGGCAGGTACAAAAAGCAGAGGTGCAGGACCATGGGATGAATTAAAAAGGTAAGAGATGAACCTTCTTTGAGAAACCCCAGAGAGCCAAATAGAAGAGAAAAAGTATTTGGCAGCTGGTGGCTCTTTACCTAACAGTCTAATTTAGTGTCTACAAACCAGTGGGCACATATGCATGTTAACAGGGTTAGTTAATAGGAGCTATGTACCCCATCCTCTCTCCCCAAAAGAAGCTCCATGATTAAATAGCATAATGAAACAAGCACCTATAGCCCCTCTTTGAGATTTACAGTACATATTAGAGTCAGAAAATTCCACAGTAGAGAAACCTGAAATAATCAAATTTATTTGCCTATAGGATGTTTTTTCTGCAACATATTTATTGGCACACTGAGGATTACAGGACATACAGTTAAAGAATCCTAGTGTGAAATTTTTAAGTTTCTAAAATGTAAGTAACCCGGTGCATTGAACAATGATAGGTTCTGAAAATATATTTGATGAATACTCAAAGCCTTTAAAATCAATACATATTCTAATTTCTCTAGGAGTAAAATTAATTGTTATAATTCCCTTGGAAATACTTTACTACCAAAATAGTTTAAGCTGCACCTTAAAAATGTTGGTTGTTTGCTAATTCTTACCATTAGCTCCAAAATATCAGAGACAGAATGTATGTATTCAGTTTACAAAATGTCACAGCTTCTATCCTAATAGCATTTTAAGTTTCGTTTTTATCAAAGTCAAAAATTAGTAGTTTTCATTATCAAGAAATAGCTGTTTGTGCCATAATTTATGTTGGTACAACAAAGTCTGACATTTCAGAGAAGTTTCCTTTATCTACGGCTATTTCCATGTTTTAAAAAATTGGAGAAGAAACAGATGTTGAATGGTGAAACATATTTTAAACTATTTCAAAAATATTTGGCAGCAAGTGCTGGAGCATTAGTAGAAGAACAGTTCTGTATAAATGGCAAGTTTATTTTGCATGTACTTTTCTTGAAAGAAAAATAATTTGAAGAGAGACAAACGAGAATTATTGATGTGTATTATATAAACATTAATATTGAAAACAGGTTTTAGTGAAAATAATGTTTCATGATTTTGAGTCTCTATAAAACTCCATATATATATGTAAATATATATATGTATGATATATACTCATACATGTAATATATTTTAAAACTTTCAAGTTCCCTCTGCTTACTATAACTTGTGACTTGAAAAAAAAATTATCCCTGATTATTTTACCCTTCCTTCCTATCTTTTAATTTCTACTATAGCTTTTAAACTAATCCTTGCTCAAGAAAACAGACTGATCCAATATTGCCCTACATTAATCTCTGAAAGATTCCTGTGGTTAAGTAACAACTCAAGTTTCTGGGCACATCTGGTGATTTCTTATAAAATGTTCATTTCACTCTTGGTCAGCAAGCTATGTTTCTACATCATTTCATAGCTTTAAAATATCTTAATCTATCTTTAAGTCTATTCTGGTGGATAGATTAAAAGATGATTCCACTGAAAAGAAGGTTGTCATAATATTTCAAGAAATGTGGAGCAATAAAGCATCAGTTGGACTAACTCAAATTTTTTTAATGATTTTTTTTAACCATTTGTCCCAGGAATACCCAACTCTGTAGTTTTCTTTGGCATACCAAGAACAATTTTATCAAAACAAACTTTCAGGAAATGAAGTTAGCAATGTATAGAATCAGTTCAGTCACTCAGTCATGTCCGACTCTTTGCAACCCCATGGACCACAGCACGCCAGGCCTCCCTGTCCATCACCAACTCCCAGAGTTTACTCAAACTCATGTCCATAGAGTCAGTGATGCCATCCAGCCATCTCATCCTCTGTCGTCCCCTTCTCCTCCTGCCTTCAATCTTTCCCATCATCAGGGTCTTTTCAAATGAGTCAGTTCTTCGCATCAGGTGGCCAAAGGATTGGAGTTTCAGCTTCAGCACCAGCCCTCCCAATGAATATTCAGGACTGATTTCCTTTAGGATGGACTGGTTAGATCTCCTTGCAGTCCAAGGGACTCTTAAGAGTCTTCTCCAACACCACAGTTCAAAAGCATCAATTCTTGGGTGCTCAGCTTTCTTTCTTTATATAGGATAAGCATATATTATTTCAGATTATTTTTCCTTTGGCTAAAATTCTCTAAGATGGCTGCTGGATTTGATATTGCTTTATCACTAATTGCAATCATTTACCAAAGTAGTCAAAACTCAGAGATTGTCTACATATGATATTAAAATAAGATGGCGATTTTAAAGTTCAATTAATGAATCTGTCGTTCATGAAAAGCTTAAATTCTTTTCCAGTTGTCCTTGAAGTTTAAGGTTATGTATGATAAGGCCAAACTCCAACAACTGCCTAATTTATGAACAACCAGTAGACCATTATAGTTTCTCATGGTAATTTAAGATCCAGCGTTTTTTAGTCAAAAACAATCCAAAACTCATTAGATAATTTTAACAAACTTGAAGTACAAATAAATCATTTTTGTCATTTTATTCCAGCATTCCAAATTTAGGTTTAGAAGTAGTCCTTTTATCTGTGATCCCCAATTGAATACTCATGCTTAATTATTTAATTAAAAATGAAACAATTAAAAAAACCAAAGACATCACTCAGTCACTAGCTGTCAGCTAGATTCAGGCCAGTGTAGCTACCTGTCTGTCATCATATACATAAGTATGGTTGTATAAAGAGAGGAAAGAATAGTGTGGCTTCTAGTCCGCAGTCGAAACACATCTTCCAATGAAAATAGATACTATAGGAAAAGGATGAACAATCTTCAAGATACTTGAGGTGCTAGGGAACAGGACCACATAGCAGAAGCAGCTCCCACTTATATAGAGAGAGCCTTCACTGTGTACAGAGTTCATTTCCTAGAGTTTGGGACATATTAACTCATATAATTCACAAAGCAAATCTATAAAACTGGTACATGATTACCCCATTTTTTCGGTTGGTTTTTGTCCATGCTGTGTGGCATGCAGGATCGTACTTCCCTGAAGTCAAAGTCAAAGTCAGTCGTGTCCAACTCAGCGTCCCCGTGGACTATACATTCCCTGGAATTCTCCAGGCCAGAATACTGCAGTGGATAGTCTGTTCCCTTCTCCAGGGTTTCTTCCCAACCCAGGGATCAAACCCAGGTCTCCCACATTGCAGGTGGATTCTTCATCAGCTGAGCCACAGGGAAGCCCTTTACTTCCCTGACCAGGGATCAAACCTGAGCCCCCTGAGATCATGGAGTCATAACCATTGGGCCACCAGGGAAGTTCCAACATTACCCCATTTTACAGTGAGGACTGAAGCACAGAGAGATTAACTAAAGTGCTGAGATCACGTAGTTGGTAAAAGGAGGAGCCGTGATTAAAGTCCAAACAACTTGACCTAATAACCCATGCTCTTAACCAAGTAGTAAACCTAAAATGAGTCAGGCTATTCTGCAATTCTAGAGACTGATATTTTAGTCAACTACCTCCAATTTTTTTGTCCAAACAATTTAGAGTCACTTTGTCTAGAATCTTCAATAGAGTGACTAAACCAGTTACTGATACAATTTCCTTCAACCTTCTTTCCTCCTCTACTTGACAACTGATCTTAGATCACTCCTATTTTCTCAACTTTTTATCCTTCGTTGAAAGAATAAATATCCTTCTTTCTCTCCAAGACTAACTAAAGGTTCCACTTTAGCA
This sequence comes from Bos mutus, assembly GCF_027580195.1. NCBI lineage: Eukaryota > Metazoa > Chordata > Mammalia > Artiodactyla > Bovidae > Bos > Bos mutus. The sequence goes on from NC_091618.1 coordinate 128,987,058, forward strand.
CTTAATTCTATCCCCTATCACACCCTTTAAAAGACCATGACTCATAACTCTCCTTACAGAGTAGCACAGCATTTCTTCCTTTACTTGAGACTATAACATATTCACATCTCTACTGCCTTTGATAAAATAAATCTTCCCTCAAGGCCTCTAGAACTTTTATCCCATCTTCACTCTTTTACTTCATGCAAGTTTTATTTCAACTAAGGAAAGGTGGCTAAAGCAGGGTCTTTTAGCCATAGACCAAAAAGAAACCACAATATAAATTGTTCAACTGTTTTGATATAAAGGGATCAAAGACTTGGAGCCAAAAATCTACCCTGATTAATAGTGTGAATTCTAGGCATCAGTCATTTGCAAAATATGGACATGGACAAGGATACCACTGCATTATGTTCTTGGGAGGATTACATATGACCAAAGATGAGAAAATCCCACATACTCATCTTGGAGTACAGTAAATAATTAGGAAATATTTCCTGAGTAAGAATTATAAGTAATAATTAAGTTAGCAAATTATTTTATATTAATAAGCAGGGAATGAGATCAGATTGGATGAAAAGGAATATATGTAAGGGAGAGAGCAAAGAAGCAGAGATCAAAATGGAGAGATAATGACAATCTTGTGTAAGATTGTGTAACTTATCCTCTGGAATTCATTGATTCAGCAAATATTTAGAGAGCACCCACTACATTGCAGGCAGGGTTCTTAGCACCTGGGATTCATTAGCAAACTAAGCAGAGAGAGTCTCTCTACATCTGATTTTGTCTATTCCAAAAAATTAATTCTTATAAAGATAAGGAAATAAGTTATTTCCTTTTTGAAAGTCTTCAGCAGGTCTTTATTGCCTGCTTAGTAAATTCCAACCCCCACTTTGGCCACCTCATGCAAAGAGTTGACTCATTGGAAAAGACTCTGATGCTGGGAGGGATTGGGGGCAGGAGGAAAAGGGGACGACAGAGGATGAGATGGCTGGATGGCATCACTGACTCGATGGACGTGAGTCTGGGTGAACTCCGGGAGTTGGTGATGGACAAGGAGGCCTGGCGTGCTGAGATTCATGGGGTAGCAAAGAGTCAGACACGACTGAGTGACTGAACTGAACTGAACTGAACTGTAGCCTGTCTTTCAGTGTCTTTTAAAGTTTTTTAAATTCTTAATCTATTTCTTCAATCTATTTCTTACTATTTCAGCTTTCCTCCAATATGCACTCCCAGGAGGCAAAAAAAAAAAAAAAAGATTTTAAAGGGATTCTAGAGCTCTCCTAGAGTTCTGGTATTGAATCATACTTGAGTAGAACTGGGACATCTGAGAGCCTTATGCAGGGGTTGGGGTAGTAGATGATGGGGTTGCAAAAGAAAACTGTACTAGAGCCAGATTATAAAGGATATTATATGCCACACTAAGAAGGCTGAGTTTGTTCTTAAAGGCAGTTGAACACTGTTTTAACAAAGGAATGACATGATCAGATCTGTGTTTGCCAAAGGTAATTCTGGAGGCAGTGGTAGAGAAAATTTGAAGAGGAGATGTCTAGTGGCATGGAAGGCAGTTAAGAGAATATTACAGTAATGAAGAGAACCAAATAACACAGTGGAGCTGAGGGAGTGAAGGATCTAATTCTTAAGAAACATTTCAGAGTTATTATCAATAAGGTCAAGGATAAATTAGCAGAATGTTTTAATGCTATGTGACTCTGGAGTCAGATTGCCCATGTCCAAGCCTTGCCTTCCCAGACTTCCTAAATATATGACATATCAAGATAACGTACCTCCCTGAGATTCATTTTCCTCAACTGTAAGGTGGAGATAACCAAAGACCTATCTTCACAGACGCTGTGAGAATTAAAGTCAATAGTTCACATCAAGTTCTTGGCACCGTAGCCTACTTATTCACCACAACCTGCTTATTAAGGGCTCTATAAGTTATATCCCTAGAATGTAGCAAGGCATCATAAGACTCTAGATCCCTCTCTCAGCTTTCTGTTCTCAAATTTGTTAACATTTCCTTATGTTTCATACATAATACATTTTGCTTCCCTGGTAGCTCAGCTGGTAAAGAATGCCCCTGCAATGCAGGAGACCCTGGTTCACGTCCTGGTCAGGAAGATCCACTGGAGAAGGGATAGGCTACCCACTCCGGTATTCTTGGGCTTCCCTGGTGGCTCAGCTGTTAAAGAATCTGCCTGCAATGTGGGAAACCTAGGTTTGATCCCTGGGCTGGGAAGATCCCCTTGAGAGGGGAACTGGCTACCCACTCCAGTATTCTGGCCTGGAGAATTCCATGGACTCTGTAGTCAACAGGGTCGCAAAGAGTCAGACACAATTGAGCTTTCACTTTTTAACTCTTTCACTTTTATCTCTATTGGATCATACTTCATGCCATCTCTTTCACTCTGGTTTCCATCTACCAAAATTCAACTTAACACCAGAGTCTGTGGTTTAGTCATCCTTGAATTCCTAGCATTTAGGTTAACTTAGGCTGGAATAAAATTGTTCAAAGTTCTCTGTAAACCTCTCCAAACATGATCTTTCCAGCCCCTGAACTTTCACAGGACTTTATGTCATCCTTGACCCTACACAGTCTTGCATTTGAGGACTTGATGTATGTAACTAATCTCCCCTCATTGCTCCATGAGTCATTTCTTGACTCCAACTTTTCTGGGGCTCTACAGATGAGCAGATTGGTGTCTCTGAAAAATAAATCCAATGTATAACAACTTGATGATTTTTTTCATTCACTCAATTATATGACAAATAATTCCAAGGAAAGCCACCAACTAAACTCCTCATTGCCATCAACTGACCGTCTTTGTAGTCAATACTTATATGTACTGTGTCATCATCTTGAAACCTGTTTCTGGGGAAGTACTGGTAAGTGTTCATTAAGTAATCTTGAGTTCACAAGACTTGATCTTCCGTTGATTGCCCTTGGGTATTTTATGATTCTCACAAAATCTTTCCAAAAAGTAAAACTCAAACCTTCTCAATTAAGATAATTTTAACTTTAACTTATACTGTGCTATAATTTAACAGAAAATATAGTTGTTTGTCCAGCTTGGGTCACATTATATTTCATTGCATGGGCAGGTATCTGAATGTTTCACAGACAGCAGTTATAAGGGGTGTAAATATTGGGTGGCTTATACTTAGTTTAGAAACTCAAGGCTGCGATGGCCAATGATCTAAACCAGCACCACGGCTCCACTAAAAGATCTTGGGCAGGGCTTTAAAACATCCTGGGAGAGCAGCCAGCCAAACACATGTGCCATCCACATTTCCATGTCTGGGGATATGACAAAGGAGGAAACCTGCCCAAGCGTGCTCAGGGCAGACAGTATACCCAGGTCACTTCTCCTGTCCTCTCGGGCTGTGCACCCACCTGGGGCCATGGTGGCACTCCTACTCTGCCTGCTGCCACCCCAGGCTCTGTGTCACAGAACATTCCCTCTGACATTGTACCACCATCAGGCTGCCTCTGCTTGTCACCAGACGCCAAGAGACAGTATTCTACTGCATTTGAAGTAAATGCTGCTGAGGGATGCCAGGAAAAATGTGAACCAGGGGCCAGTTTGGGAAGTAAACCACCTCACAGATTCCTACTCAACCTAGCAGCAAAACTCCTAGCATTTGAAAGCATCAATACACACTTCTTTCATTCCAAAGATCCCATAATCACACTGTATCTTATAGACTTTATTCTGCTGTGTGTGCATGCTAAGTTGTTTCAGTTGTGTCTGACTGTGCGATCCTGTGGACTGTGGCCTGCCAGGCTCCTCTATCCCTGGGATTCTCCAGGCAAGAATATTGGAGTGGATTGCCACTCCTTCCTGCAGGGTATCTTCCTGACCTACAGAGCCCTGCAAACAATTGTTATGCTTATTCATCAAATGCAAAAAGAAAGTATCTGCATACTCCACCCTACATCCCTTCCCAAAGGACAGTCCTAAGATTGTAAAGGATGTACAAAAGCAATGTATTACTCTCACTTCACCAATCAGAACACAGGCTAGCAAGGGTCTTTCCCATGTGCCTCTGATCCAAATATTTTAGTTGACAGAGTCTAAGAATCAAAACATAAATTCCAAATGTTGATTAACAGAATATGTGATTAAGTCAAACAGTTAAAATCCAAACATAGAAGTCTAGTTCAAACATGCATTGCATACAAGTCAAAAGTTTGCACTCCCCAACTAATTAAGACAGTCAAATTTGTGTAGTCATATAACATTCTTTCCAGTGTGCAATAAAAATTTATAGGGAAATCTTAATGCCATCTGTACTTTTACTTTCCTCCATCTAAATGCCCACCTTCTTTTCCCAACATGAATCCAAAATTTCTTTGATGCTGGGATTCTGTTCTGAAACCCACTATTATTGGGATAAATGTTTTAAAAATGTCAATATTTTCACAAAACAAACTAAGCTTATATTACCCATAATATAATAATGATTTGTGCCATACAAATACTTTGTCTTATAAAATTTTTGACATGATTCAATTTGATAGACATTTATTAATTCTTATCTTGATTGGTGCCAGTGCTAGCCACCATATACTATATGGGCTTCCCTAGTGGCTCAGTTGGTAAAGAATCTGCCTGCAGTTCAGGAGAACTGCGTCAGATCTCCGGGTTGGGAAGATCCTCTGGAGAAGGAAATGGCAACCCACTCCAGTATTCTTACCTGGAGAAGTCCATGGACAGACAAGCCTGGCAGGCTACAGTCTGTGGTGTCTCAAGAGTCGGACACAACTTAGTGATTAAACTATCATTTACAATAAAATACGCTCCCTTGGGGAGTTAATAGTCTAACAAGTAAAATAGATATGAAAATATTTAACTATAACATAAAGTGGAATGATGTAAGAACTAATGTGCACTGCAAACCTGTTGTAAGAGTAGAGTGGGGAGTGGGAGAACCATTCATCTTGTTGAGGGGAATCAGGTAATGTGTCAAGTAGCACTCAAGTATCTTCAAACAGGAGAAAGACTGTGACATAAAAGAGATGGATGAATATTCTACCCTCTGAAACATCATGTCTTAAAAGTACAAGGAGGATGAGGAACAAATAGTGTGGAATGGCCAGCGTATACAGAGTGTTGGAGTAGGAGCTGGGGCTTTAAAGATGAAGAGAGAATCATGACAACCTTCAGCATTCATTTGTTATTTGTTTAGATATACTCAGATGTAGCTACTGCATACGTGTTATAACTCAAGCAGAGCACTCATACTAAAGATTCAGTCGGGATTAAATTCAGTCCATGTCCTCCTATCTAGAAAGTCTTGAAGGCAAATTTGAGAACTTTTAATTTCATTTTTGTAGGCAACAAGAAGCTTCTGAAGGCCCTTGTAAAAATAGATGGAATAAATGAGCCTTTATTTGAGGCCACTGCTCTTTGATAATATGTTAAATAGATTGGGGTCACAAAATTGAAAATGAAATGGGAATACTAATATGTCTAGAAGGACACTTTTTCCCTCCTCTGTTGTTTCCTTCCTGGCAAAATGAGGGCCACTAGCAGTGTTACTCCGGAGAAGGCAATGGCACCCCATTCCAGTACTCTTGCCTGGAAAATCCCATGGACGGAAGTGCCTGCTAAGCTGCAGTTCAAGGGGTTGTGAAGAGTCTGACACGACTGAGCGACTTCACTTTCACTTTTCACTTTCATGCATTGGAGAAGGAAATGGCAGCCCACTCCAGTGTTCTTGCCTGGAGAATCCCAGGGACGGGGGAGCCTGGTGGGCTGCCGTCTATGGGGTCACACAGAGTCGGACACGACTGAAGAGACTTAGAAGTAAGTATATCTAAGTCTTGTTGGGTAAATTCCTGTTTATTCTGTTGTGAAGTTAATTTCTGTCAATGCAAGAGTATAACTCCAGACAATTAAATAAATAATACTAAAATCTTTAGCAGAGTGATTACCTACCTCATATTTTCTTCTGTGTATATGCTAAGTCACTCCAGCTGTGTCTGACTCTTTGCGGCCCTATGAACTTAAACCACCAGGCTCCTCTGTCCATGGGATTCTCCTGACAAGAATGCTGGAGTGGGTTGCTGTGCTCTCTTCCAGGAAATCCTCCTGACCCAGGGATTGAACCCACGCCTCTTATGTCTCCTACACTGGCAGGTGCATTGTTTACCACTGCTGCTGCTGCTGCTGCTAAGTCGTTTCAGTCGTGTCCAACTCTGTGCGACCCCATAGACGGCAGCCCACCAGGCTCCCCCATCCCTGGGATTCTCCAGGCAAGAACACTGGAGTGGGCTGCCATTTCCTTCAATGCATGAAAGTGAAAAGTGAAAGTGAAGTCACTCAGTCGTGTCTGACTCTTTGCAACCCCATGGACTGCAGCCTACCAGGCTCCTCCATCCATGGGAGTTTCCAGGCAAGAGTACTGGAGTGGGTTGCCATTGCCTTCTCTGGCCAAAATATTGGGGCTAATAATTAACCTATGATGTATAATTGTGTATTCAAAATAATTAATTTACATTGCTGCTTTTTCTCTATAACTTTAAATTAACATCCTTTTCTGAACGGAGATCTTAATTATGCCCAATCATTTTATTGGGAACAGATGATAATTTATTCGATAAAAAAATGAAAGTGTCCTATCTTTGCTTAACATAGTAATTATTGTTCCAGGATTGCTGAAAAAGCAATATGCAGTTTCTTAATCAAATCCTACCCTCAAAATGAATGGTTGTAAGGAAAGTGACATTTGATTAAGTTTTTGTGTGTAAACAGAGAGACAACGTTAGGATGCTTTTCCACTCACATTCGAATTTTATTCCTTTCACCTGAAAGAGGAAAGACAGAGCTGTAGAACCCCGGAGACACCCAGATGGCCAGGGAGTAACATAGTGGCACAGAGAAAAGATGCATCCAGGAGCTGGGAGAACGGGCACCAGCCTCAACTCTGACTTCCCAACAGCCAAGGCAAGTCACCTGCCAGTCCTTGGCCACCTTGAAAAATTTGACCATCCAAGACCCCTCCTGGTCCAATATTCTAGTCTATGCTTGGATAACTCCAATCTTATCCATCCGTATCAAGCTGGGCTTCCACGATCCCAAACAGAGCAGAACAGAGGAGTTTCACTTGTCTGTGTGTGAAAGGAGCAAACTGCGATTCCCAGTCTCCTTGGACCTACCTCAAGCAAGTAATCTGCAAGGAATCCTTGGTCCATTTTAGCCCCTGAATGCCTTTGATGGCAGAAGAGTTGTTATTCAAAGAAAAAAGCGTGCTAGAAGGTAATTACACCAGCAATACATGTGTATTAATTTCTTTTTCAAAATGTGAAAAAAAAATCTAACAATGTTGTAGGCCATTCTAAGATTTTCCATTTATAGCTTCTTATAGTAATAGCCATTCAAGTCTAATTTTCCAACGTTATGTTTAACCTTACACAGTGTGATTATTCTACTTCACTATGGTAACCATACATCACCAATTTTCCAAGGCAGCCCCACTTCCAATAGTTTTATCCAAAATTTAGGCCAAGTCTTAAACTTTGTCTCTTTTGTTTTAAGCTTAGGAGATATGATTATCCATATACTTACCTATTGTCTTTCTGTTTTTCTTCTCTGATTATAGTAACAACTTTGAGATGAGAAGAGTAGACTAAGGAGATACCCAGAATGTTATATTTCACATCTTTGTACTTGGCTAATAGTTTCACAAGCTGATGTGGTGACAGAAAAAAATGGAGCCCCACATAAGATTTATCCATTAACTAGACAGAGACATTGGGAGATGTTAAGCTATAACAGCTGAGCACATAGAGTTTAGAAGGCCTGTGAAGCAAAGTCAGGATTGCTCCACTGTTAATAGCATTTCCGAGTGATTATAGTAGGGTCCTTATGAGGGGGAAGCTGACAGATCAGCAGTTGTCTTCTGAGAAGAATATACAAGGGCCTCAGGGCTTGGTAACTAGGCTGAGGTCCCCATTAGTACTAGGAATCCATGCAATAAACAGAGAGGAAAGAGCATGGTGGGTCATCAGGTATCCAGAGCTGGGCACAAGGATATATGGAAGCAAGGGGAAATGTTTATTTCTTTAATTTTATTTTCTACTGGCTGTAGATACCATGATATTGCACTCTTATATCCTTTACTTTACATCTGTAGAATATAAGCTGTTTTTAAACTTGTATTGCATTCCTCCTTGAGAAAGTGCTGAAAGCTGGTCAGGAAAAACACACACACACACACACACACACACACAAAACTTACGTATCAGTGTCTTATGGGCAATTTCAGGGGATTCACAGCTTCCTAGAAAGTTAGTCATAGATTTCAGTTCAAACCCTTAAACAAATCTGCAGGGTGATCTAGGAGGGTGAAAAGTGAAAGTGAAGTCACTCAGTCATATCCCACTCTTTGGGACCCCATGGACTATAACCTGCCAGGCTCCTCCGTCCATGGAATTTACCAGGCAAGAGTACTGGAGTGGGTTGCCATTTCCTTCCACCAGGGCATCTTCTTGACCCAGGGATCGAACCCAGGTCTCCTGCATTGCAGGTAGATGCTTTACCATCTGAGCCACCAGAGAAGCCTGCTAGGAGGGTGGCCAGCAAATGTCAAATCTAGTTAGCAGCTAAAAGTATTTGAATATCCTACTGACTAGTGGGGAGTCGCCAGTTTCTAGACTGGGAGGATAATTGAGTCAGCCTCCATGGGAAGTTGAAGCTGTTTATCACCATCTTCTGTATGTCCTGTTTGTTTCTACAAAATGGAGCAGGAATGACTTGTGGTATGAAAATCAGGGGGCCCAGTTCTCAAGAGCTGAGTCTAGAAAGGGTCAAAATATAAGGTACACCGTATTAGACTGAGTCAATCAAAGAATCTGCTGCCTGTGCACCATGCCCAAACACCACAGACAAAAATAAAGTGGGATTTTAAGGGTCAGACCTGAATAGTAAAAGTCAGAAGAGAGGGCTCTGCAAATGGCATTGGCAAAAGGTAAAAGCAAGAAAGAAAGATGGTGACCAGATGTGGCCCATTTGGAATCTGTAAAAGGGAAATTGCATTACAGTAGTAGGAATTCAGGTTATATAAAAGGAAAATCTTGTATCCAATGAACTTTGCAAAGCATGAGAATTACTTACTGGTGGACATTGTTATTCTCTTTCCATGTAACATTTGAAAACAGAACGGACATTAGTGTGTTGTCAGGGATTTGAATATAAGATTGTCAGAAACAAGAGATCACGTCAGATGTATACAGACATATTCTAATTCTTTAAAGACCAGAATGTCTATATTTGACATTTATTTCATTATAATAATTATTATAAACAGCCTTCAAATCCATTGAATTCCCTTAGTCTGACATTTCACCCAAACTTTTCTATACAAAATTGAGAATAAAAATATGCTTAATATAATTCTTAATCAACAAAATCACAGAAGCCACTCACCATCATCAGTACTCATACTAACAGTGAAAACAAGATGTAGCAGTCTGGTTTTCATTTGAAATTATATTTTTAAGTAAAATGACTCATATCTACATACATATGTTGCAAATAATATCTTAAGTAAAGTACACTCTGGAAAACTATGCAGAAAGTAATGGAAAAGTAAATACCAAAAAAAAAAAAAAAAAGTCCTGAAAAGACCGTTAGAAAAATAATGAGATTTACAGATTGACTCAGAAACAGCAGAAAAACCTCCAAAAGGTATTTGACATTTGGTCAGTCAGTCAGTAAAGAGAGCTGGCAGTAGGTCAGGAGAAAATATGAATCATAAAAGTCTATCTCCTCCATCATATAACGCATATGAATCATATGTCTGCTAGCCAGTTCTTGGTCTCAATTCTAAGAGTCAGTAACTACTTTATATATTTGGCTTCATGATCACGTTTAGAGTTCCTGTTTTTTCAAAACACTCACACAAAATTTAGGGTAGAATGTCACGATCCTCCCATCCATGCTCACCATTTTTTATTTTGACCAACTGCTGAGGCAAAACTGCCATTTCTATCACCTACAGCAGAAGATTGACTTTTAGCCAAATATTAGGAAGCACTTTAGTGACCACTATAGCAACAGACTAAACAGACAATCCAAAAGGCAGAACTGGAGGCAGAGGGAAGCAATTCCAAATACACGAAGGTATGAATGTAGTTTGAGAATTTTCAAACATAACTCCAAGGCGTAACTCTGAGAATCCACATCAGAGTTAAGAATATTCTTTACAAAAATATAATTATTTTCTGTAACTGTTTTACCAATATTACCACCTGAGTTTTTAAGTGGTTTAACCTCAATTTCTAATGAACTAAAATTCAGAGAACATAGTTTCAAAATAAGAATTCTAATTCAAAATTTCCAAATACTAACCCTTAAAATAATCTATACAAATAATTTGAAATTATTCCATTCCTTTAGAGCTGTCCCCCGCTAGCCTTCCAGCTGAAAAGGAAAATGTTAGCAGCACCAGATGTAAGCCACAGAGGAAAAAACGATACCACCTGTCTAAACTCTACTTCCTTCAGTTTAGTTCCCTGAAAGCTTTTAGTTTCCTAAATCCTTCCATTATAAACTCTCTCACACATACACACAAACAAACCTTTCTCATCTTATCAAGACAAAAATCAATTTTTTAAAATCCTTTTGCATAAAAGCATAAGATTATTGCCGCTCTTAGATGGCTATATTTGTGGAGTTGGGTGAAACTTTAAAACTGTTTACAAAAAGAATTACCATTTATGGTTAACCAACTGATTCTCTATTTAGACCAGTGATTCTAAACACTGACTCAGAGTCTTCTCTAATAACAAATATTTTTAACACTTTTGTAGTATCATGAAGCTCTTAGAATATATAACTTATAAACATATCTAACTTTAAAAAATCAATATAATATCCTAATTGCAATGCAACAAGAAATTAAAAAGGATTTAAAATAAAATACTATGTATTTTAGTACATATTAATAAGTGTACAGCCATTTGTAGGCTAGATGACATAAGAAATAAAATCCTATAGGCTTCTCAGTTGGCTCAGATGGTAAAGAATCTGCCTGCAGTGTGGGACACCCAGGTTTGATCCCAGATCTCCAGAAAGATCCTCTGGAGAAGGATCTTACCCACGCCAGTATTCTTACCATGGACAGAGGAGCCAGGCGGTCTACAGCCTATGGGGTCACAAAGAGTCAGACATGACTGAGTGACTTATACTTTCACTACTTTCTTTTTACACCTTCTCATAAACAACCGATATGCATATAATACAATTAAGACAACATTCATCTGATTATTACAGTACTATTTATGCTCAATATGTAGACATAAAGGCTAAATAATTTATAGTCATATACTTAACAGCTGCATTCCAGGAAAATACATTATATAATAAAACCGTACAGATAATATTGTGTTTGCATATATAATGAAGGTGGTTTCTAGGCTCAAATAATTACAAATGAATTTTTCATTTCAAATCAATGAGTGGCAAGTCCTTCAGATCAGGCAAGACATATGACAGGTTTTCGCTACATGCTAGGAAGTGTATGCAGCATACCACCTCCCTCTCCACCTCAAGAACCATAGGGCTAAATGAAGACATCGAAATACCTTGGTTCCTTCAAAATGTAAAGAAAAAAATATTTTTTCAGACAAACAGAAATTGAGAAAACTGGTTGTTAGTGGACCTGACTTGCAAGAAATGTGAAAAGAAGTGCTTTAGTGAGAAGGAAAGGCATCTAGTTAGAAACTTTGGTCCACGTAAAGACAGGAAGAGCATCAGAGAAGGACGAAGTGAAGGCAAAAGAAAAATTTTGATTTTGCTTATTCTTAATTGATGTAATAGGTAACGGCTTGTCAAAAATAACAGAAGTCATGTGTACTTCTCTACAGGAATACCTTGGAGATACTGCACAGTTATAGACCATCACAATAAAGCAAATCTCTCAATGAGGCAAACTACACAATTTTTTGGTTTCTCGGTGCATATAAAAGTTATGTTTACACTCTTCTGTAGTCTATTAAGTGTGCAATAGCATTATGTCTTAAAAGACAATGTATATACCTTAACTAAAAATACTTTATTGCTAAAAATGCTATTATCTGAGCCTTCATGAAATTATCATCTGATTGATGGCAGATCACCATAACAAATGTTATAATAATGAAAAAGCTAGGAATATTGCAAGAATTAACAAAACGTGACACAGACACACAAAGTGAGCAAATGCCGTTTGAAAAGTGGCACCAATGGACTTGTTTGATGCAGTATTGCCACAAATCTCTTTGTTTGTAAAAAACAAAGTATCTGTGAAGTACAGTAAAGTGAATAATCAAAATGAAACAATGTATGCCACTAAAAGCAAAATGAATGACAGCACTGATACAAGGGATGGGATAAGGAATTAGGATTATGCTGTTCTAATAAGGTACTTGCGCTACCCTTGAAGCAGTATATGTTATTTGAAAATCAACTTGGATTAGCTGTAACTGTATATTGCAAATTCTAGGGCAATGATTTTTTAAAGTTTTTTTTTTAAGTAAAACTGATATGCTGAGAGTGGAGAAAAAGTATATCATATAAAATGCTCAATTAAAACCTCAAAGGGCAAAAAGAGTGAGAAAAAAAGAAAGAACAAGGGCAACAAATAGATAAATGGTAAAAAATAAAAAATAATGATATATACTCATCCAACCGTATCAATAATCACTTAGAATGTCATGGTATAAACACATCAATTAAGACAGATATTGTCAAAGTGGATAAAAAATCAAGACCCAACTATATGTTGTCTACAAGGAATCCATTTTAAATATGAAGACAGATATAAATTAAAAGTAAACAGATGAAGAAAGATGTACCATGCTACCACTAATCAAAAGAAAGCAGGAATAGCTGCATTAATTCTAGAAAGAGCAGACTTCAGAGTCAGGGAAGTTATCAGGGATAAAGAGAGACATGATATAATGATAAAAGGGTCAGTTTTCCAAGACGACATAACAGTCCTTAACATGTGAGAGTAAAAATAGAGCATCAAAGTGCATGAGGCAAAAACTGGTAGAACTGTGAGGAGAAATAGATGAACCCACTGTTAGAGCTGGAGATTTCAATACTCTCTTTCAGAATGGACAAATCTAGGGGAGAAAAAATAAGTAAGGATATAGTTAAATACAACAACACCCATCAATCAATCACATATAATGAGCTTCTACAGATTATTTCATCCTATAACAACATAAGACATATTCTTCTCAAGTTCATATGAATGTTCACTAAGATAGACCACATTTGGAACTATAAAACACACCTTAATAAATTTTTTAAAAGTAGAAATCATATAATGTCTGCTTTCACACAGTGGAAATAAATTATTAGATTAAAAATCAATAACAGAAAGATGGAAATATCAAAATACTGTAAAATAAGCAATAAACCTCTAAATAACACTTGGGCTAAGGAAGAAATTTTAAGAGAAATTTAAATATATGTTGAACTAAATGAAAATTAAAACACATTTTGTCAAGATATGTGGGATGCAGCATTAAATGCACATATTAGAAAAGAAGATCTAGAGTTAATTGTTTAAGCTTCCACTTCAGAAACTAGAATAAGAAGAGAAAATTATATCCTAATTACGCAGAAGAAAAAAATTATAGCATAAATCAATAAAACTGAAAACAAGAGATTAATAGGGAAAATCATTGAAACCAAAAGCTGGTCCTTTGAAAAGATTCATAAAATCAGTAAGCGTCTATAAGACATAAAATGTTAATATCACAAATGAAGAGGGGATATCACTACAGATCTCATGAACTCATGAATACTAAAAGAATAATCAAGGAATACTATAAACAATGTTATGCCCACAAATTTATAACCTAGATGAAATGGAAAAATTCCTTGAAAGATGCAATTTGCTAAAACTCACAAAAGAAGAAATAGGTAACCCAAAAAAGCTGATATCTATTAAAGAAATTGAATCAATGATTATTTTTCATAACAGAATGTACCAGGTCCAGATGGGTTCACTAATGGATTCTACCAAATATTTAAAGAGGGAATTATACCAATTTTCTACAATCTCTATTATGAAGCTACTGCTGCTGCTGCTAAGTCGCTTCAGTCGTGTCCAACTCTGTGCGACCCCATAGACGGCAGCCCATAAGGCTCCCCCATCCCTGGGATTCTCCAGGTAAGAACACTGGAGTGGGTTGCCATTTCCTTCTCCAATGCATGAAAGTGAAAAGTGAAAGTGAAGTCGCTCAATCGTATCCAACTCTCAGCGACCCCATGGACTGCAGCCCACCAGGCTCCTCTGTCCATGGGATTTTCCAGGCAAGAGTACTGAAGTGGGCTGCCATTGCCTTCTCCAGTTATGAAGCTAGCATTACCCTAATACCAAAACCAGATAAAGACATTATGAGAAAACTAAGACCAATATCTGTCATGAATACAGATGTTAAAAAATTCTCAACAAAATATATTAAATTGAATCCTACAATGTATAAGAAAATTATACACCACGATCAAGTGGAATTTACCTCAGGTAAACAAGGCTTACTCAACCAATGTAATCTGACATATCAATAGGCTGAAGAAGAAAAATATAATCAGACCAGTAGATGCAGAGAAAGCACTCCACAAAATCCCACATCCATTCATGAAATGGAGAGAAATCTTTCTCAACTTACTGAAGAACATCCATAAAAAATTAACAGTTAACATCATACTTAGTGATGAGAAGCTTTAAGCTTTTCCACTAAGATCAGGAACAAGGCAAGTATGTTGTCTCTCACCACTTTTCTTTTTTTATTGTTTTAATTAATTTATTTTAATTAGAGGCTAATTACTTTACAATATTGCAGTGGTTTTTGCCATACATTGAAATGAATCAGCCATGGGTGTACATGTGTCCTCCATCCTGAACCCCCCTCCCACCTGCCTCCCCACCCCATCCCTCAGGGTCATCCCAGTGCACCAGCCCAGAGCACCCTGTCTCACGCATCGAACCTGGACTGGTGATCTATTTCACATATTGTAATGTACATGTTTCCATGCTATTCTCTCAAATCATCCCACCCTTGCCTTCTCCCACAGAGTCCAAAGTCTGTTCTTTACGTCTATGTCTCTTTTGCTGTCTTGCATACAGGGTTATCATTACCGTCTTTCTAAATTTCATATATATGTGTTAATACACTGTATTGGTGTTTTCTTTCTGACTTACTTCACTCTGTATAGCAGGCTCCAGTTTCAACCACCTCATTAGAACTGAATCAACTGCATTGTTTTTAATAGCTGAGTAATACTCCATTGTGTATATGTACTACAGCTTTCTTATCCATTCGTCTGCTGATGGACATCTAGGTTGCTTCCATGTCCTGGCTGTTATAAACAGTGCTGCGATGAACGCTGGGGTACACGTGTCTCTTTCAATTCTGGTTTCAACATTATACTGTAAGCTTTGGTTAATGCAAGTAAGACAAGAAAAGCAAATGAAACTTATACAGATTGAGAAGGAAGAAATAAAACATCTTTGTTCACAGATGACATGACCATCTTTGTAGAAAGTTCAAAAATAATCAACAAAAAATTCCTGGAATTAGTAAGTGATGATATCAAGTTTTCCAGACACAAAGTTAATGTATAAAACTCAATTGCTTTCCCGTGGACCAGCCATGATCAAGTGGATAAAATTAAAAACACAGTACAATTTAGGTTAGCAACTTCAAAATTAAAATCCTTAGGCAGAAATGTAACAAAATATGTATAATATTTATAAGGGAAAAACTGACAACTCTCATAATCAAATCAAAGAACTAAATAAATGGATATATATTCCATGGTCTTGGATAGGAAGACACAATATTTTTACGATACAAGTTCTTCCCAACTTGATCTAAAGGTTTGACTAAATCCCAATTAAAATCCCAGCAAGTTACATTGTGGCTATCAAGAAACTGTTTTTAATGTTTATATGGAGAGGAAAAAGACTAATCCTAGCCAAAACAAATGATCTTTGACTATTGAACAAACGCAATACAATGAAGAAAAGGTAGACTTTTCAACAAATGGTGCTACAACAACTGGTCTTCCACATGCAAAAAAAAAAAAAAAATTTGAGACATCCTTCACAATAATCACCCTGTTTATTTAACTTCTATGCAGAGTACATCATGAGAAACGCTAGACTGGAAGAAACACAAGCTGGAATCAAGATTGCCGGGAGAAATAGCAATAACCTCAGATATGCAGATGACACCACCCTTACGGCAGAAGGTGAAGAGGAACTCAAAAGCCTCTTGATGAAAGTGAAAAAGTGAAAGTGGAGAGTGAAAAAGTTGGCTTAAAGCTCAACATTCAGAAAACGAAGATCATGGCATCTGGTCCCATCACTTCATGGGAAATAGATGAGGAAACAGTGGAAACAGTGTCAGACTTTATTTTTCTGGGCTCCAAAATCACTGCAGATGGTGACTGCAGTCATGAAATTAAAAGACGCTTACTCCTTGGAAGGAACGTTATGACCGACCTAGATAGCATATTCAAAAGCAGAGACTTTACTTTGCCAACAAAGGTCCATCTAGTCAAGGCTATGGTTTTTCCTGTGGTCGTGTATGGATGTGAGAGTTGGACTATGAAGAAGGCTGAGCACCGAAGAATTGATGCTTTTGAACTGTGGTGTTGGAGAAGACTCTTGAGAGTCCCTTGGACTGCAAGGAGATACAACCAGTCCATTCTGAAGGAGATAAGCCCCGGGATTTCTTTGGAAGGAATGATGCTAAAGCTGAAACTCCAGTACTTTGGCCACCTCATGCGAAGAGTTGACTCATTGGAAAAGACTCTGATGCTGGGAGGGATTGGGGGCAGGAGGAGAAGGGGACGACAGAGGATGAGATGGCTGGATGGCATCACTGACTCGATGGACGTGAGTCTGGGTGAACTCTGGGAGTTGGTGATGGACAGGGAGGCCTGGTGTGCTGCGATTCATGGGGTCGCAAAGAGCCGGACACGACTGAGCAACTGAACTGAACTGAACTGAACCCACTCCTGTATTTTGCCCTAGAGAATTCCATGGACTGTATAGTCCATGGGGTCACAAAGAGTAGGATATGACTGAGCGACTTTCACTTCACTTCACTTTGTGTTTCTTTCTTTATTGTCTGCTATTGACTATTTAGTACAAAGATATAGCTGTACATAATTAAGCTTCATATATTTCCCTACTCAAAAACTGGAATTAAAATGTCATATTATCCACTATTTTTTCATTCAGTTATTAGAGTTCTGTTTTTTTTTTTTTTTCCCATACCTTTTGGGTCATAGAGCCTTTTTTTTTTATAATTTTAAAAAGAAGCTCTTCATCACTATGGCCTATTCCTTTAGTCACTCTTACCACCAAACTAAAAATTCTAGGAAAATGGTCATTGTTTCCATAAGAAACAAAGATATCATTTCATTTCTAAGGTATAACATTCTCTTCTTTTAAAAACTTCATTTGGTTGCCTAAAATTGTTAGTAGTTCCAGCACCATTTCTCTGGCTCACTGAATATGTGGCAGAAGTTTAAATTGTTTCCAGAACTCACGCTATTTTTATATGAGTCATCTGAGCAAATTCTATTCAGCATACACTTCTTTTAGAAACAAATTTCAGAAAAACATTCTCCCTCCAAGAAGTAAGAAGCAATGAGAATTAATGCAACTGAGGTTCAAAGAAAATCCTTGTTTAACAGGTGTGCATTTACAAATAATAAATTATTAGAAATAAAAGAAGCTCTCAACTATGAGTGAACATGTAGAAAATAATATGCCTTTTCTGGGAATAAACTTTGAAGAACTCATAAGCATTTTATCATTTGACCTTAAGATGAATCATTAATTTTAAACAAAATTTAGAGGAAAAAATGTCACTATTAGTGGCTATTTTGTATACATATAATTCTTCATTAGAACAATATCCCTTTTACATAGAGCTAAACATTAGAACAGACAGAAAAATTGCATAGCTTTTGGTAAAGAAGATCATTTTACATAAATCAAATTTGAGCGTTATCAACTACTTAGCAGTTGCTTAAACTCTCATAGCCTTTGTAAAGGAAGGATATTAAATAAGATGATCACTTGTGTCCCCAAAACTCTGTTATCCACTGAAACCAGAGTCTTAATGGAATGAAATGAGAGATTTCAAACATTTGGTTGGCTACCAACTTCAATACTTCACTATTTTCACAATCAGGAAATTCTTCTGGGCTAGCCTAAATCTTAAGCCCTTCCAATAATTCTATAATGTGGTTAGAAAACAGATGATTACTTTCCCTTGTATGGAAAAAATTAATTTCATACTGAATAGACCTAATAAATCACAACTTAGATTTTTCTTCTCCAGACTGGATAGTCTCAAACTTTCCTTTAAAAAAAATCTCAATTTCTAACTATTTAATCATGTACCAGCTTTCCCATGACTCTACTCCAAGTTTTCTAGATTTTAGAAATGTGGGTCTCAAACCCAGATAATGAAATTCATGGAGGATCTTAAGAGAGCTGAGTGTAATTCTCTACCGGTTTATGGACGTGAGAAAGTAGCATGGATATTTCAGAAACTGAGAAAACCTTTACTCCTTGTACATTATGACCACTAATTTTGTGAAATGATTATAACTTTCTCTTTGCCAAGAATGCCAATGTAAATGACTGGGTGGTTCTCCTCCATCATCCACAAACTAGAAGGTACAAATAGCTTTTCTTTATAGTATTCTAACAGAAGATAGATTTCAAATTAGGTGGATCAGAACACTGGCTGTTTTCTGATCTCTTACAATAGCAATGTGGATATGTTGTGCTTTTGTTCATGAATCTCAGATAAAATTAAATTGCTTTGATGGAAGAAGGCAATTATGATGACAGAAAGTATAAAAGTCTGAATGTGAGGTCTGATTCAAAAATTGTATTAATGCCACTTGATGGCCTATGTCCTTCCACAGGTTACTATTTAATTTCTCTGGGCCTTAGTTTCCTCAATTTTGAATATGCAATTGACACTAATAATATGTACCTCCTAGGATTGTTCTGCACCCCACTCCACTACTTTTGCCTAGAAAATCCCATGGACAGAGGAGCCTGGTGGGCTGCAGTCCATGGGGTCGTGAAGAGTCAGACACGACTGCGTGACTTCACTTCCACTTTTCACTTTCATGCATTGGAGAAGGGAATAGAAACTCACTCCAGTGTTCTTGCCTGGAGAATCCCAGGCACAGGGAGCCTGGCGGGCTATATAGCTGTACATAATTAAGCTTCATATATTTCCCTACTCAAAAACTGGAATTAAAATGTCATATTATCCACTATTTTTTCATTCAGTTATTAGAGTTCTGTTTTTTTTTTTTTTTTCCATACCTTTTGGGTCATAGAACCTTTTTTTTTTTATAATTTTAAAAAAGAAGCTCTTCATCACTATGGCCTATTCCTTTAGTCACTCTTACCACCAAACTAAAAATTCTAGGAAAATGGTCATTGTTTCCATAAGAAACAAAGATATCATTTCATTTCTAAGGTATAACATTCTCTTCTTTTAAAAACTTCATTTGGTTGCCTAAAATTGTTAGTAGTTCCAGCACCATTTCTCTGGCTCACTGAATATGTGGCAGAAGTTTAAATTGTTTCAGAACTCACGCTATTTTTATATGAGTCATCTGAGCAAATTCTATTCAGCATACACTTCTTTTAGAAACAAATTTCAGAAAAACATTCTCCTCCAAGAAGTAAGAAGCAATGAGAATTAATGCAACTGAGGTTCAAAGAAAATCCTTGTTTAACAGGTGTGCATTTACAAATAATAAATTATTAGAAATAAAAGAAGCTCTCAACTATGAGTGAACATGTAGAAAATAATATGCCTTTTCTGGGAATAAACTTTGAAGAACTCATAAGCATTTTATCATTTGACCTTAAGATGAATCATTAATTTTAAACAAAATTTAGAGGAAAAAATGTCACTATTAGTGGCTATTTTGTATACATATAATTCTTCATTAGAACAATATCCCTTTTACATAGAGCTAAACATTAGAACAGACAGAAAAATTGCATAGCTTTTGGTAAAGAAGATCATTTTACATAAATCAAATTTGAGCGTTATCAACTACTTAGCAGTTGCTTAAACTCTCATAGCCTTTGTAAAGGAAGGATATTAAATAAGATGATCACTTGTGTCCCCAAAACTCTGTTATCCACTGAAACCAGAGTCTTAATGGAATGAAATGAGAGATTTCAAACATTTGGTTGGCTACCAACTTCAATACTTCACTATTTTCACAATCAGGAAATTCTTCTGGGCTAGCCTAAATCTTAAGCCCTTCCAATAATTCTATAATGTGGTTAGAAAACAGATGATTACTTTCCCTTGTATGGAAAAAATTAATTTCATACTGAATAGACCTAATAAATCACAACTTAGATTTTTCTTCTCCAGACTGGATAGTCTCAAACTTTCCTTTAAAAAAAATCTCAATTTCTAACTATTTAATCATGTACCAGCTTTCCCATGACTCTACTCCAAGTTTTCTAGATTTTAGAAATGTGGGTCTCAAACCCAGATAATGAAATTCATGGAGGATCTTAAGAGAGCTGAGTGTAATTCTCTACCGGTTTATGGACGTGAGAAAGTAGCATGGATATTTCAGAAACTGAGAAAACCTTTACTCCTTGTACATTATGACCACTAATTTTGTGAAATGATTATAACTTTCTCTTTGCCAAGAATGCCAATGTAAATGACTGGGTGGTTCTCCTCCATCATCCACAAACTAGAAGGTACAAATAGCTTTTCTTTATAGTATTCTAACAGAAGATAGATTTCAAATTAGGTGGATCAGAACACTGGCTGTTTTCTGATCTCTTACAATAGCAATGTGGATATGTTGTGCTTTTGTTCATGAATCTCAGATAAAATTAAATTGCTTTGATGGAAGAAGGCAATTATGATGACAGAAAGTATAAAAAGTCTGAATGTGAGGTCTGATTCAAAATTGTATTAATGCCACTTGATGGCCTATGTCCTTCCACAGGTTACTATTTAATTTCTCTGGGCCTTAGTTTCCTCAATTTTGAATATGCAATTGACACTAATAATATGTACCTCCTAGGATTGTTCTGCACCCCACTCCACTACTTTTGCCTAGAAAATCCCATGGACAGAGGAGCCTGGTGGGCTGCAGTCCATGGGGTCGTGAAGAGTCAGACACGACTGCGTGACTTCACTTTCACTTTTCACTTTCATGCATTGGAGAAGGGAATAGAAACTCACTCCAGTGTTCTTGCCTGGAGAATCCCAGGCACAGGGGAGCCTGGCGGGCTGCCATCTATGGGGTCGCACAGAGTCGGACATGACTGAAGCGACTTAGCAGCAGTAGCAGCAGCAACCCATTACTTTGCCAATAAAGGTCCGTCTAGTCAAGGCTATGGTTTTTCCAGTGGTCATGTATGGATGTGAGAGTTGGACTGTGAAGAAGGCTGAGCACCGAAGAATTGATGCTTTTGAACTGTGGTGTTGGAGAAGACTCTTAAGAGTCCCTTGGACGGCAAGGAGATCCAACCAGTCCATTCTAAAGGAGATAAGTCCTGGGTGTTCATTGGAAGGAGTGATACTGAAGCTGAAACTCCAGTACTTTGGCCACCTTATGTGAAGAGTTGACTCACTGGAAAAGACCGTGATGGTGGGAGGGAATGGGGGCAGGAGGAGAAGGGGACAACAGAGGATGAGATGGCTGGATGGCATCACTGACTTGATGGACATGAGTTTGGGTAAACTCCGGGAGTTGGTGATGGACAGGGAGGCCTGGTGTGCTGCAATTCATGGGATCGCAAAGAGTTGGACACGACTGAGAGAGTGAACTGAACTGAACTGAACCCATGTTATTTTTCTACTTATGGTATTCCTATTTTTATTCTGCTAAGTGAATTAATTACTTGTATAATGGCTCTTAACTGGGGAAACACTTCAGTGATTTTAATTATTTTGGCTATAGTAAATCAAACACTGACAATGAATTTTACTGGAGCTCTAAGATAATTAATAAGAAAATAATCTTTCCAATTATGTATTTATTTATAATCTTGCCAAGAAATTATTAATTAAATTGTGTGACATTTGGTTCCCAAATCTCATAAAGTCAGCAAAACATTTTTTCAAGTTTAAAGAGTACAACATGATATATATTACATATTATATATATCATCATTATATGTTAATGATATATATTACACAGTATATACTGTGTAATAACTATCACAATAGGTTTAGTTAATATACATCATCTCATATAGATATATTGAAAAAATTTCTCCTTGTAATGAGAACCTCTGAGATCTACTCTTTTAACTTTCATATGTATCATACAGCAGTGTTAACTAGAGACATCAAGTTGTACATTGCATCTCTGGTACTTATTTATGATATAACTGAAAGTTTATACGTTTTGACCACCATCATCCTATTTTCCTTCCTCTCACTTTCCAACTCTGGCAAACACAAATCTGGTCCCTTTTTCTATTGATTTAGTGGTTTGTATGTGTGTGTGTTTCCATTAGATTTCACATTTAAGTGAGATTGCAGTATTTGTCTTTATCTGCCTGATTTACTTTATTTAGCATAATGCCTTCAAGGTCCACCCATATTGTCACAAATATAAGATTTCCTCCTTTTTTACAGCTGAATAACATTCATGTATGTGTGTGTGCATATCAAAACGTTTTTATCTATTCATCCATCAGTGGACACTTAGGTTGTTTCCATGTCTCGACTATTGTAAATAATGTTGTTTTGAACATGAGGCTCTAGGTATCTTTTCAAGTTAGATTTCTTTTGGATATAGTCCCAGAATTTGAATTGCTGGATCATATAGTAATTCCATTAACAAAACATTTTTATTAGCATTAAATTCGTTTCCTTAAAGAAAAAGCATTTTCTCTAAATATCTGTAGCACATTTTTCTAATTTGCCATTTAAATACATTTTTCAAAATATCATTATTATTATTAAATTAATGGATATACAATAGCTGAAATACAGAACATCCCTTTAAATATATTATTTTTCAAATAAAAGAATCCTTATAAAATTCCAATCTCTCCAAATTAATGTTACTGTTTATAATTTGGAATCAAATCTTACAGATTATCATTAATTTAATTTGTTTTAATTTTAAGCCTTTTCCTCAAATACTACCACCTAATTCATTAACTGTGCTGCTGCTGCTAAATTGCTTCAGTCGTGTCTGACTCTGTGTGACCCCATAGACAGCAGCTCACCAGGCTTCCCCTGTCCCCATCCCCCATCCCCTATACAGAAAGCTTTTTTATTTCTAAATAATAATAATCTTTTTCATTTGTTAGAAGCCAACAATTTAATTGATTTAGTATGTGTACCTTATGAAATTGCCACTTTTTAGGAAAAATATGGCTGAATATCAGCACTTTTTATGGTTCAAACTACTAACCATATTTCCATTCCGAAAGAAAAATGTTGACACATTTATCAGTTACACAGAGAGCCAATAGGAAATTGTGGGAATCTGTCACATGCACTACACAGACTGTTTATGATTTCAAATTTTTATCTCAGCCCCAAACCAACTTTTATGTTTCTTTTCTCCAAATTAGGTAGTCTTACTCTGAGGGCACAGCTGGAGTTGCTTGAGCATTATGACCTTTGTTCACTGCGTGTCATGACCACCACATGCTATTTCATGTCATGTATTCTCTGGGTTACATGTCTGGTGAGATGTCTTACTCGCCACTGCTCATTTATGGTAAATTGTCTCCCTTGAGGTTAAAGACATAGTCCATTCTGGGGATTTTTTTTCTGGTTTTACCAATGACATCAGATTTCCAGAGACTGCTAAATATGTACCAGAGTACCATATTGCATACAATTATTGTCTTATTGCCACACAAATTCCCTTTAGGAATTTCTCAGTTATGATTCATATTATATGGGTTTGACTCACTTAAAGCCATGTAATTTTAGAAAATTACTTCAAAAATATACTTAAACAGAAGCATCATAATTTAAATTTAATATATTAAAAAGTAAGATTTCTTTTCTCCTATGCTAAAGTATTGGCTTATTTCATACTCTCGTAGTTTTCTATATTTTTCAGTTCTTATCTCATTTCCATCATATCTGTTACCTTGAACTTCCTTTCAGTTGTCATAAATCTAAAAATTAATCTAAAATCTAAAAATTAAATCCTTGACTCAGTATTTTAATTTTCTTAATTTTCTAATGTAAAAAGGCAAATTTTGAAGCTATATTTCATGAATGCTTAATTTATTACAGCTTAGTTATTATAGCTTAATTTGATCTTTGAAATAAAATAGATCTGCATTCAAATCTCTGTTGTGTACCAGCTATGAAACTTTGGGGACATTATTTTACTTTCCTAACTCTGTTTTCTCATGTATGAAATAAAGATACTAAAAATTATATGTAGAAATTAAATTGGGTAAAAAAATAAACCACATAATTTAATGACTTGCCTACATTAAGTGAATAAAGGTACTAATTGTTAATATTATTAGTATCATTTACCCAATAAACTAAAACAAGAAGCCTTCTAACCATAGAATTTTTCATTATATAAGGGCTATTTACATATGTAAATGAGTCTATCAAAATGTTAACACGGCCCATGATTCACTGAAGTATATTCCAGAATTAAGGCAAATCAAGTAAGCAACAGTAAGTCTGGCTTATTTAGCTAAATAACAGACTGAAACCTGTGAGTTTAAGTCAAACACTATAAATTCTTACCCTTCTTTATACCCTCTAATAGCAAAACATGATGACATTACAAAGGCCCATGTTAGCCATTTTCCTTAGACTTAAGAATCACAAGGGAAGAGGTCCTTTGCAGGCCACAGTTTGGGAAGATACTAGGCTTCAGAAACAAGAGAAGCCTTACTACTGACAAGGTATCCATAAAAATCTATGGAAACATATATTTTAAAATAAAACTAACATAGATTGCTCCGTATTGCCATTGCAATACCCAGTATCATAAACCCAGTATCTTCTTTATCACAGTCTCATTTACAATATTCTAAAAGATTAGCCCTTTGTCAGTGTTTCCACCGATTTATTCTTTAACCAAGCACAATGGACAAAACAATAGCAACCTGCCAGCCCCAACTGGCAGTATTTGAATGTGAGTTTGGCTGTTAGGAACTTTCTTTCTCTTTTCGGAAAAATGGGAATCTGTTTAGATTTCCAAACTGGGTTTGGAAATCTAAGGTTTCTCTAGAAACCTTAATTTTACAGCTAAAAATAGGAAATTTCCTCCAGGAAAATAAACACTCTCCACTTCCAGAATGCTAACTGCAGACTCCTGAGAAATGTTCAGATAAGACCAGAAAATCATAGAGATGCCCTGTGGTGTGATCAACACTGACCGGATAGTCAGAATAGACAGGGCATGGTCCATTCTGGAGATGAAGGGATGAAGCTGTACTAGTCGGAGCTGCCCTGGCAACACAAGGGAATTTAAATACTCCATGGCCAGTGCATCAGCATCAAAAATGTAGTGCAGCAAACAAAATCTGGGTCTAAAATTATATTTGAATAAAAGTAGATTGCTTACTTGAAGCAAAGTGGACGCCTCTGAGAGATCCTACTGTCAAATGATTAGTTTTGATTTGAAATTTTTGACCAGTATAAATTATTCAGGAGAGTAAGAGATGACCAGAAGGTGAATTAGGACCTTGACCGCAGACAAACATTAGATAAATATAAATTCCTAGGAAGGAAATTCATTTTAAGATAAATGTAAAGAGTTATATTTATATCTAAGTTAATTGTTGGATATAATTTACCTTAAATGTCTTCTCAACCAATTCTTTGGTTTGATTTCAAGTTGCCTCTCAGGTATTATAACCTAACAATCCAGAGGTCATTTAAAACATATTTAAACAGGAACTATTGTGCAAATGTGGAGAAGGCAGTGGCACCCCACTCCAGTACTCTTGCCTGGAAAATCCCATGGATGGAGGAGCCTGGTGGGGCTGCAGTCCATGGGGTCGCTAAGAGTCAGACACGACTGAGCGACTTCACTTTTCACTTTCATGCATTGGAGAAGGAAATGGCAACCCACTCCAGTGTTCTTGCCTGGAGAATCCCAGGGACAGGGGAGCCTGGTGGGCTGCCGTCTATGGGGTCACACAGAGTCAGACACGACTGAAGCGACTTAGCAGCTGTAGCAGCAGCATTGTGCAAATGACTTCCTTAAGGTTAGTTCCAGAAGTGTGACCCAATGGAAGATGTACCTGACTTCTCATATTACCAGGAAAATAAATGTTTTAAATATATGTGCATGTATGCACAAATCATTGTATTTCAGTTAAAATTTTGCTGACTAAATAAAAAATTTTACAACTTTTACAATTTTAGGAGATATTTTCTGCCATATTTCTTTCAAATCACAATTTGATAGTGTCTTTATTATAGTCTTCTTCTTTGTGAGCTGAACTAGATATACTGTTACTGGCCAGACATTGGGACAGGAATAGCTAGATTTAGAAAAAAAAATTATTTAACTTCCCACAAAGAATCTTTTAAAAAATACTTTCTGGAAAATTAATTAATGAAGTCATTTCTCAGGGACAGTGGAGTTTTCCATCCTCTTGGTTTTATTCAGGAAATCTTGCTGGGAATAGTGGATGGCGTTGCCTTCTTGTTTGGTTAATAATTAAGAACATTCAGTCAATCAAAAAAATATTGCATATCAACAATCTGCAAAGCATACTTCTGGGAAGAATTGGATAATAAAATATTAGAAGACACAAGCCCTACATTCAAATAGCATTTAGAATTTTTTCTTTGCCTTCACTCTTAATATTCATTAGAGAGGGTTTGATGTTGGATTTTTCCTGTATTCTATTTGGCACACTCTGTGCTTTTTCAAAACCAAAGGCTCCATTTTTCTTTAGTTCCATATCTACAAATTCCACATCCATGGATATGATGGGCCTTCTATTAGTTAGTAGAAGCCCCTGACAAACCTAGACAGCATATTAAAAAGCAGAGGCATTACTTTACCGACAAAGGGCCATAGAGTCAAAGCCATGGTTTTTTCAGTAGTCATGTATGGATGTGAGAGTTGAGACCATAAAGAAGGCTGGATGCAGAAGAACTAATGCTTTTGAACTGTGGTGTTGGAGAAGACTCTTGAGAGTCCCTTGGACTGCAAGGTGATCAAACCAGTCAATTCTAAAGGAAATTAGTCCTGAATATTCATTGGAAGGACTGATGCTGAGGCTGAAACTCCAATACTTTGTCCACCTGATGCGAAGAACTGACTCATTGGAAAAGACGCTGATGCTGGGAAAGATAGAAGGTGGGAAAGATAGAAGGTCAGAGGAGAAGGGGACTACAGAGGATGAGATGGTTGGATGGCATCACCAACTCAATGGACATGAGTTTGAGCAAGCTCTGGGAGTTGATGAATAGGGAAGCCTGGCATGCTGCAGTCCATGGGTTGCAAAGAGTCGGACGTGACTGAGAGACTGAACTGAACTGATTAGATAGTAAGAGTTTATTGTAGGGTGTAAAAACACTTCTCAGCTGGAAGCTTTCAAATTTAAAATTAATATGAAGTTCAAGAGTCATTAATGGTTTACAAAATGAAAATGGGGAAGTTGTTTAATCTTTACAATGATTGGTTATTACAATGGAGGTTTCCAGAGAGCAGCAGATTGGTTAAAATGTGATTATCTTATACCATTTTAGGAAGATGGCTTAGATTTCTTTTATAATTATCAGAGACATTTACAAGAAATAACCTAAGACAAGTTTCACTTATATTCATGAAATAAACTAGATTTAATCTTTCTTACATGGCTTATATGGTTTTGTCTGCTCAGGGAATTCTCAAATACATTCTTTATTTCTGTATTTAACAATTTCTTACACATTTTGCACAACATCAAGGAGTATACAATAAGAATTGTATAAGAATCATGTAAATATGTTATAATAATTTATAATAAATATTTTATTTATAACAAATAATTTGTAAATTATAATAAACATAATAATTATAATATAATATTATATAATATATAAATATTATACAATATGTTATAAAGGTTATATAAATTATATAATATACAGATATTATATATACATATATTGTAAATATCTGTATAATAACATAACACAGCTATTTAACAATAAACCAAAAAACCAAAACAAGAGACATGGAATATGGCTTCAGAGCTAATTCATCATAGCTCCAAAGTAAATGTCTCCACACAACATTGTTTCAATAATTTTTATATTTTCCAGCATAAAGTATATACACTGTATATCTGGTCAAATAAGATGAATATTTCTTATACTGAGGAAGTCAATTAGGTCAGTTGAGAAAACCCAAGAAAATAATTTCCTGGCAAAAATCCAATTCTCAATTAAGAAGACGAAAATAATTTATTTTGACTCAATTTTCAGCCTCCCACTTAAAATTTACGATTAACCAATAAGTATAATACTATTTAATAAACATTGTTTTATTAGCATGGATAACAGTGAGTTTAAAATTATGTTTGCATTTTATAATAAAGTTCCATATTGTATAAAAATTTGAATATTTAATATCATTTAACCTTAAAGAAACCCTATAAGATTGCAGTATGGCAATTTTTTCAATTAATTTTTTATTGAAGGATAATTGCTTTACAGAATTGCATTGTTTTCTGTCAAACATCAACATGAATCAGCCATAGATCCTCTCATGTCCCCTCCCTCCAGAGCCACTGTCCCATCTCCCACCCCATCCCACCCCTCTAGATTGATAGAGCCCCTGTTTGAGTTCCCCAAGTCATACAACAAATCTTCATTAGCTATCTATTTTACACATGGTGTTGTAAGTTTCCATGTTACTCTTTCCATACATCTCACCCTCTCCCTTTATTATTATGTTTTCCACTTTATAAATCAAAACCTGAATGCAACTAAATTAAATGACATGCCCACTGTCATATAATATATGGTGAAGCTGGATAAGATTTCTAACCAGATAGTGGATTGAAAGATAAAAGAGTTCATAAGGAGGAAGAATAAGAGGAACTTGGAACTTTATGGATCAAACCAATGACTCAAAAATGCCACATGTTTATGAATAACTAGGAAAGAACTACATTAAAGTGACCTGCTTAGTGTAAAATCACAATGAATGGATTTACTCTTATGAGTAGAAGACTGAGTTTCAGTTCATTTCAGTTGCTCAGTCGTGTCTGACTCTTTGCGACCCCATGAATCACAGCACACCAGGCCT
Source organism: Bos mutus (assembly GCF_027580195.1). Lineage (NCBI taxonomy): Eukaryota > Metazoa > Chordata > Mammalia > Artiodactyla > Bovidae > Bos > Bos mutus. The sequence continues at coordinate 129,016,343 of NC_091618.1, forward strand.
CCCTGTCCATCACCAACTCCCGGAGTTCACTCAGACTCATGTCCATCGAGTCAGTGATGCCATCCAGCCATCTCATCCTCTGTCGTCCCCTTCTCCTTCTGCCTCCAATCCCTCCCAGCATCAGAGTTTTTTCCAATGAGTCAACTCTTCGCATGAGGTGGCCAAAGTACTGGATATTTAAAAGAAAGTGTCTCAAAAAGTCAGACTCTCCAAATAATGATAAAAGAAGGATAAAAAGGCAGTTAGTATAAATGCATCTTTATGTTTGCTTGGTGAGGCAAAAAATCTCTGTCCTATATTAATCTTTGATTAACTATACCCTATAATTAGATTGTATGCATGCTAAGCCGCTTCAGTCATGTTCGACTCTTCGCAACCCTATGGACCAGAGCCAGCCAGGCGTCTCCATCTAGGGCAAGAATACTGGAATGGGTTGATACGCCCTTCTGCCAGAGATCTGCCTGACCTAAGGATCCAACTTGCATCTCTTATGTCTCCTGCATTGGCAGGCAGGTTCTTTGCCACTAATGCCAGCTGGGAAGCCCATAATTAGATTGCCTGGCAGTAATGTCATCTCTAAGAACAGTAAGGTCAGCTATATGCAAAAAAAACTTGCTCATTCAACAAATATTTACTGAGTGTGTACTATATCTAATGAGTACTTTTTTATTGTTGATGCTGTTCAGTCGCAAAGTCGTGTTTGCAATCCCATGACCTCAGCATGCCCAGCTCCCCTCTCTTTCATTATCTCCCAGGGTTTGCTCAGATTCATGTCCAGTGAGTTGGTGATGCTACCCAACCATCTCATCCTCTGCCACCCACTTCTCATTTTGCCTTCAATCTCTCCAAGCATCAGGGTCTTTTTCCAGGGAGTCATCACTTTGCATCAAGTGGCCAAAGTATTAGAGCTTCAGTTTCAGCATCAGTATTTCTAATGAATATTCAGAGCTGATTTCCTTGAGGATTGACTGGTTTGAACTTCTTGCAGTCTAAGAGACTCTCTCTTCTTCTCTGCTCTGCTAAGTCACTTCAGTCGTGTCCGACTCTGTGCGACCCCATAGACGGCAGCCCACCAGGCTCCCCGTCCCTGGGATTCTCCAGGCAAGAACACTGGAGTGGGTTGCCATTTCCTTCTCAGTATCAATACTTCAGTGCTCAGTCTTCTTTATGGTCCAACTCTCAAATCTGTACATAACTACTGGAAAAACCATAGTTTTGACTATATGGGCTTTTATCAGCAAAGTGATTTCTCTGCTTTTTAATATGCTTTCTAGGTTTGTCATAGCTTTCTTTCCAAGGAGCAAGCATCTTTTAATTTCATGGTGCAGTCACCATCTGCACTGAATTTGGAGCCCAAGCAAATAAAATCTGTCACTGTTTCCACTTTTTCCCCTTCTGTTTGCCATGAGGTGGTGGAACCAAAAGCCATGATCTTAGTTTTATTAATGTTGAGTTTGAAGTCAGCTTTTTCACGTTCCTCTATTTCACCCTCTTCAAGAGGCTCTTTAGCAGTCCTTCACTTTCTGCCATCAGGGTGATATCACCTGCATATCTGAGGTTGTTGATGTTTCTCCTCGGAATCTTGATTCCAGCTTGTGATTTATCCAGCCCAGCATTTTGTATGATGTACTCTGCACTGGGACATCCCTGTGGCTCAGTGGTGAAGAATCTAGCCAATGCTAGAGACTCAGAACTGATCCATGGGTTGGAAAGATCTCCTAGAGAAGGAAATGGCAACCCACTCCAGTATTCTTGCTAGGAAATCCCATGGACAGAGGAGCCTGGTGTGCTACAGTTCATGGGATCTCAAAAGACTCAGCACGACTTAATGACTAAAAAAACAAACAAAAAACTCTGCATAGAAATTAAATAAGCAGAGTAACAATATACACCCTTGTATACTCCTTTCCCAATTTTGAACGAGTCCATTTTTCCATGTTCAGTTCTAACTGCTGCTTCTTGACTGAGGTTTCTCAGGAGACAGGTAAGGTGGTCTAGTATTCCCATCTCTTTAAGAATTTTCCACAGTGTGTTGTGATCCACACAGTCAAAGGCTTTAGCATAATCAATGAGGCAGAAGTAGATGCTTTTCTAGAATTCCTTTGTTTCTCTATGATCTAACTAATGTTGGCTATTTGATTTCTGGATCCTCTACTTTTTCTCAACCCAGCTTGCAATCTGAAAGTTCTCAGTTCACATACTTTTGAATCCTTGCTTGAAGGATTTTGAGCATAAACTTGCTAGTATATAAAATGAGTGAAATTGTACAATAGCTTTAACATTATTTGTCATTGTCCTTCTTTGGGATTGGAATGAAAACTGACCTTTTCCATGCATCTGGACACTGCTGAGTGTTCCAAATCTGCTGACATATTGAGTACAGCACTTTAACAGCATCATCTTTCAGGATTTCAAAAAGCTCAGCTGGAATTCCATCACCTCCACTAGCTTTCTTCATAGTCATGCTTCCTAAGGCCCACTTGACTTCACATTCCATGATGTCCAGCTCTAGGTGAGTGATAACACCATTGTGGTTATCCAAGTAACTGAGATATTTTTTGTATAGTTTTTCTGTGTATTCTTGCCACCTGTTTTTAATCTTTTCTTCTATTAGATCCTTAATATCTTCTTCCGTTAGGTCCTTATCCTTTCTGTCCTTTATCATGCCCATCCTTGCATGAAATGTTCCCTTGATATCTCTAATTTTCTTGAAAAGATCTCTGGTCTTTCCCATTCTATTGTTTTCTTCTATTTCTTCACATTGTTCATTTAAGAAGGCCTCATGTCTCCTTGCAATTCTCTGGAACTCTGCATTCAGTTGGGTATATCTTTCCCTTTCTCCCTTGCTTTTCTCTTCAATTCTTTCCTCAGCTATTCATTAAGCCTCCTCAGACAACCACTTTGCCTTCTTGCATTTCTTTTCCTTTGGGATGGTTTTGGTCACTGCTTCCTATACAATGTCATGAACCTCTGTCGACAGTTCTTCAGGCAGTCTGTCTACCAGATCTAATCCCTTGAATCTACTCATCATGTCCACTGTATAATCATAAGAGATTTTATTTAGGTTATACCTGAATGGCCTACTGGTTTTCCCTACTTTCTTCAATTTAAGCTTGAATTTCCCAAAAAGGAGTTCATGATCTGAGCCACAGTCAGCTCCTGGTCTTGTTTTTGCTGACTGTATAGAGCTTTTCCATCTTTGGCTGCAAAGAATACAATCAATCTGATTTTGGTGTTGACCATCTGGTGATGTCCATGTGTAGTCTTCTCTTGTGTTGTTGGAAGAGGGTGTTTGCTTGACCAGTGTTTTATCTTGGCAAAACTCTGTTAGCCTTTTTCCTGCTTCATTTGTACTCCAAGGCCAAACTTGCATATTATTCCAGGTGTCTTTTGACTCCCTACTTTTGCATTCCAGTCTTCAGCTTCCTCAGCATCAGTGGTTGGGGCACAGACTTGGATTACTATGATGGTGAATGGTTTGCCTTGAAAACAAACCGAGATCATTCTGTCATTTTTGAGATTGCACCATGTCCAATTTACCTTGATGCATGGACCTAACATTGCAGGTTCCTGTGCAATATTGTTCTTTACTGCATTGGACTTTACTTTCACCACCAAACACACCACAACTGAGCATCATTTCTGCGTTGGCCCAGCCGCTTCATTCTTTCTGAAGCTATTAATATTAGTAATTACCCCCTGTTCTTCCTCAGTAGTATATTGGACACCTTCTGACCTGGGAGGCCCGTCTTCTGGTGTCATGTATCTTTGCCTTTTTATAATGTTCATGGGATTCTGGTGGCAAGAACACTGAAGTAGTTTGCTATTCCCTCCTCCAGTGGACCACATTTTGTCAGAACTCTTCATTAGGACCCATCCATCTTGGGTGGCCCTGCACGGCATGGCTCATAGCTTCACTGAGTTACACAAGGCCCTTTGCCATGACAAGGCTATGATCCATGAAGGGGTAAGGAGATGTAGCAATGTACAAAGCAAAGACCGTGATTTGGGGGGAATTATATTCCTCTGAAATGATCAAACAATAGGGAAACTAGGGATGACTGAGTGGAAGGCAGAAATGAGAGATAATTTACCAGAATCTTTAGAAGAAATCTGGGTGTTAAATTTCACAAGTTGCCAAGGGATCAAAGTGGATCAAGGTCTAAAATACAAAGACCAGAGTTCCTAGTCATGTGAAGTCAAGGCACAAAATATTAAAGGTCATAAGGGGAGGTTTCCACTCCATCCTTGGCCCTTTATATAGGCTCATCTCATCCACACATCACCTGCTGTACCTCTGGAAGCTCCAGGGCATGAAGAGGCCCTGCCATTGCCACAGTAACCAAGAAATATATATGTTGAGAATTACATTCATATATATATATCACAAATCTAATTACAGTGTCATCAAAAAAAAACTTTTAAGCTTTTTTTCTCTAATTTTAAATTTAGAAGTTAGCAGTCTTATGCCAGTGGAGCAACAACACAGCATTATCAGCATATTCCATAATTTCAGGGTTAAGAGATGGTTATTCCACATCCAGCCCCATCCCCAGGAAGCTAAACTTCCCCCAAACACCCAGCTAAACAACTACACAAAATACCCATTAAACTTTCATTTCTCTCTCATTGGTCAGACCTGGGTTAGCTGCAAGGGAGTGTGGAAGTTAGTTTTGTGGAAAGACCTGATGCTACTTCCAACAAAACTAGTCTGAAGCATTGAGGAATTATGATACAAAGTACTGTCATTCAGTAAGCAATGACCCAGATAGATACTAGCTAATCAGCAAGTAGACCCAGTAGTAGGTCAGGTGTCCTCTGACCTAAGAATCCTTTATATATCAGAGGCAGGAAGTGGGACCTCACACTATGAATCATATTAACATTGATAAGATAAAATGATAGAAAACATGTCAAAAGAAGCATGATATTATAAAACAAATATAAATGTTGGGAATTGGAATGGTTAATTTCACTCTTATACCCTGCTTCCAGTTTCTTTCTGATGGAGTCACTTGCTATCAGCTTTTGCACTTATAATATGGAAATAATAAAACTATGATCAGAATAAAGAAGACTATTAAGCAGAGAGGCTAATGGAAACCATGTATTAACCCTAAGAATGTTTGTGTAACAGGATGTAAGATGATGAGCTTGTTTTTGTCTATAAGACATGGAAATAAGATGGATTAATTTTTAGCACACCATTTGAACACATGCTACCTTCCAATCTGACTATATGAATGCTTGGATTCATCTTTTCTATGTCAGTGACTTTGCTCTCAGAGCAAGATATTAAAAACAAAAAGAGATTACTACATGTGGGTGGGATCAAAGGAAATTGTTCTACTCAATAGAGTTTTTGTACCTGATGATCTCTGAATACTCCAAAAAGATCTAAAATCTAGAACAAATGCAAAATCCTAATTATAGATTCTTTAAATGATGTGCATCATTTTTTCTGTTAAAATCAATATCAAGAGCAACAACAACTACAAAGTCTATGATATTTATTGTACAAATTAGGCACCTTAGTTGCTTAATCCTAAAATACAAAATCTGAGAAACAGCACTCAAGGGCTGCCTACTCAACTCAACGAACGTATAAATTTGCCTCCTGTGTCAACAAAAACAGTTAATGATTTTTAGTTAAATGTGGTGAATAAAGAACCATGGAACCTTCATGTACAAGGAATATACATTACTACTAGTAAATGTTGTTGACTTGTTTGGAAACTAAGAGGAAGGAAAGAGAAAGGTAAGAGGGAGAAAAAATAGGAAAAAGAGAGAAAAGAAAATTGAAAGGGGACCAGAAAAGGAAAGAAAGATAAAGGGAAGCAAAGCAGAGAAAATTTAAAGAAAAGAAAAAAAAAAAAAGGCCTATGGAATTTCCGAAAGAGCAGAATATGGGCTGAACTTAATCTCTGTGGTCTTTTCCCAAAGCACCCATAACTCCAGATTAATCATAAGACAAATGTTATACAAATACCCATTGAAGTATTCTACAAAATACCTGACCAATCAGTTCAGTCGCTCAGTCATGTCTGACTCTTTGCAGCCCATGGACTGCACCACACCAGGCTTCTCTGTCCATCACCAATTCCCAGAGCTTGCTCAAATTCATGTCCGTCAATTTGGCGATGCTATCCAACAATTTCATCCTCTGTCATGTCCCCTTTTCCTCCTGCCTTCAATCTTTTCCAGCATCAGGGTCTCTTCCAATAAGTCAGCTCTTTGCATCAGGTGGCCAAAGTATTGGAGTTTCAGCTTCAACATCAGTTCTTCCAATGAACATTCAGAACTTATTTCCTTTAGGATGGACTGGTTGGATCTCCTTGCAGTCCAAGGGACTCTCAAGAGTCTTCTCCAACACCACGGTTCAAAAGCACCAATTCTTCCGTGCTCAGCTCTCTTTATAGTCCAACTCTAACATCCATACATGACTACTGGAAAAGCCATAGCTTTGTCTAGACTAACCTTTGTTGGCGAAGTAATGTCTCAGCTTTTTAACATGCTGTCTAGGTTTGTCATAACTTTTCTTCCAAGGAGTATTCTTCAAAGTAGAATTGGATGCATGTATGCCAAGTCGCTACAGTCATGTCCAACTTTTTGCAATGCTATGGACTATAACCTGCCAGGCTCCTCTGTCCATGGGATTCTCCAGGCAAGAATACTGGAGTGGATTGCCATGCCCTCCTCCAGGGGATCTTCCCAACCCAGGAATCTTATGTCTCCTGCATTGGCAGCTGAATTCTTTACTACTGCTGCTAAGTCGTTTCAGTCATGTTCAACTCTGTGCGACCCCATAGATGGCAGCCCACTAGGCTCCTCTGTCCCTGGGATTTTCCAGGCAAGAGTACTGGAGTGGGTTGCCAAGTGCCATGTTTGTTTAGAATACAAAAGTCTATTTTATTGAAGTATAGTTGATTTACAAGGTTGTGCCAATCTCTGTTGTACAGCAAAGTGACTCTGTTTTACACATATACATTCTTTTTTTACTGTTCTTTTCCATTATGGTTTATCCCAGGAGACTGGATATAGGTCTCTGTGCTACATGGCAGGACCGTGTTGTTTATGCATTCTAAATGTAAATGCTTGCATTGGAATACCAAAGTCTTTTGATTCCATTTTTAATAGTTGAGTGTTCCTCAACTATATACAGACAGTCCTTGAAATGCCACAGCTATATAGACAGGGTATTTGGCAAAACTAATACAATTATGTAAAGTTTAAAAATAAAATAAAATTTAAAAAAAAAGAAAAGAAAAACCCAAGGACTGACCAAAACATAAGGCATGCTTGGATAACAAACACTTTGCTGATGTGTTTTATTGTTTAAGATGAAGTTGTTCTGGTTGATTTCACTCACTTGTTTATTTTATGAAACGCTTCCTGTGTGATATACATAAGGACACCTCGGAGTTAGCCTCCTGTGTACTATTGGGTAAGCATTCATGAATGTATGAATGAGTGTATGAGAAAGACTGGGAAAGCATTGTCTTGATGCTATATCTTTCAAGGGAGAAAAATTAAAGATGGAGCAAGACAGGGTGAACCTGTCTGCTGGCCTTGAATGTAAGCATCTGTTTTCTGAGATGCGCCACCGTGACAAACATTGGTACTGTCCCCCGAACGCCACATCATACGTTAAAACTTCTCCAAAGGCCTGAAAAATCACACCTCTACATATAAAGTCCTGGACTCATCAACATCAAAACACTGCTTATAATTTCAGGTCTTGCACCTCTAGACAAAGTTAAGACAATTTGAAAAGGCCCCTCAACTTCTAACCTACATTTGTAGTACAGTTTCTCATCTGGTGCTCACAAAAATCCTATAGGATATGCAAAACAAGAACTATTATTTTCATTTTATACAAAGAAAAACTAAAACTGACATGAAATAACTGATTTCCAGAAGGTCACGTATTACAACTACCAAGGCAGGACTAGAACGATGTTAGGTCACCTAACGACATCTTTCCACCAGCAACATCGAGTCCAACCAGGCACAATGTCAAAGACATAATTTCAGAGTAATTGACAAAGTGGCCCTTTAAAGTGAAATTGAAATGATTTTTAAAGATGTGTATCCTGGGAAAATTCCTTTGATAAAATATAATGTCCTTTAGAGATTAATTTCTCTCACTACTAATAATACTTTTCCTTATTTTTATCTTTTTAAACTGTAACTAGACTACAGAGGATGAGATGATTGGATGGCATCACTAACTTGATGGACATGAGTTGGAGCAAGCTCTGGGAGTTGGTGATGGACAGGGAAGCCTGGCGTGCTGCAGTCCATGGGGTCACAAAGAGTCGAACACGACTGAGTGACTGAACTGAACTGAGAGAATCTTTCCATGAAGCAAGTGAGTGACTGACTGAGGTATGAACATTTCTGGTTGAACCTATCAGTTAATTAGAATGTTGCCTATTCCTCAAGTTTTCCAAAGGAACCCATTTTGTATCCTAATATCCCTTTTGGTATATGTTTATGACACTATTTTATTTCACCGGGCAGCCATTTATTTAACTGGACAATTTGAAATTCAGTGCCTGGCTTCCTTCAGTGGCTTAAGGGTGACTCCAGAGAAGCTCGCATGTGATGAAACAAATGACTGAAGATGGAAGAGAGCATTAAATGGCACAGGCAGGTCAGATTGCACAGTTTGGCGTTGCCGTTAGTAAATTATAGTCAAGCAGCTCTGAATTGCATCCTAACTGTCCATTTTCAATGGTACTTCTGCCAAACACCAGATTACTAGGGCTGTGTTAGAAAAGCTCAAATAGCACATTCAAATTTGAAACTATAGGTCTCATTTATTTCTAGTTCTTCAGCTGGCAGACATGAAAAGCACTTTTGAGCAGCCAAAGAAGACGAAGAAATAACTTACAGTGAATGGAAAATGTTAGGAAAGCGAGGGCTAGACAATTCTATGAGTCACTACTGAGATATCTAAAGGGATAGGGATTCCAGTCCACTCATTAAAGTGTGGGTTGAAACGTTGCTTTATTTTTCAAGAAATTCCATGGGAGGAACTTGGAGGGGAAAACAGGAGGTGGTCACACTGCACTTCAGACAGAAAAGGCGTATCTTGAGAGTGGTAAGATTCTGGCACAACTTGAAGACACTCCACAACGTGGATGAGATTTCCAGTCTTAAATGATTTTAAGAGGCTTTATGGCACTATTTCAAAAGTGAACCAAATCCTTGAAAAAAATGTTCTAAATGAACAAATGTACCTTCTAAAATCATTTTTAGCTTACTTCTGGTTTCATAAATACAACAGAATTAGTTTTGTCTAAGATTCTAAATCTTTGAGTATCTTTCTAAGGAGAAAACTATCCTAAGATATTGATTAATTTTAGATTCACCTTTTTAGAAAGAAATTATCATCTGTTATTTTTCAAACTACAGAAACAAAATGAAGAATGAACTGAAAAATAAGTATTTACCTTGTGGGTATTAATTTAGAGTTAATATCTTAATTACCTGCTTCCTGGGGAAAAGATGATTGGTGCTTTAGAGACAATCTTCCTAATATGACACAGTGTTAATTGCACCCCTGAGAGGCTATGGCCAGCAGACACTAGGAATACAATACTGGTTCTATCACTTATCAGTTTAAAGTTTCCACGTCCTCTATAAAATGAGAAAATAATAGTACCTAATTCATAGAGTTATTGTGAAAGAGTGTAGCTCAAAGGTAGAGTATATGACTGCAGAGTTATTGTAAATTTAAGCAAGTAACATCTGCAAAGTACTTAGCACATAATAAATGATAGTTAGGGTTTCAAAAAAATTTTCCACAAAAAGCTAAAGAACAGCTGAATAAATAATGTCACTTGTCTTTCCAGTTTTGTCACTGACCGCTAAGATTTGGCATAGATGTGGCACATGCACACTGAACCCAGGACAGATAACTTGGGGAAGGATAAGGAGAGTGCAAGGGAGATGTAATGATATGTGTGGAAAACCCCGCTTTCAGACAATTCTTACATTCAGCTAATAAGAATTAATGAATGGGCTCCAACCAGGGCTCTAGTCCTCTAAAAGATGCCCTGTCCTGTATTCAAGAGCTACTCATCATGATGATAAGACAAAACTTTCACACATGGAACAAAGAGATTTATGATTAGATACTAAAATAAGTAGCATCACAATAGGTTCTTACTAACAAATCTTTCTATTATAAGATTCAAAGCCATATGCATGCAAAACCTGTTGGAAAGGGAAATCACTATGATTACTCTTCTCAATACATCTCAAAATGTCATATTCTACCAGTCTCTAAAAAAATGTAAAATGCCAACTGCTTTCCATCACTTTGCTTTATTTAGTTATCTAGTTTACTTATTAGAGAAGGAAATGGCAACCCACTCCAGTGTTCTTGCCTGGAGAATCCCAGGGACGGGGGAGCCTGGTGGGCCGCCGTCTACGGGGTCGCACAGAGTCAGACACGACTGAAGCGACTTAGCAGCAGCAGCAGCAGCAGTTTACTTATGCTTTCCAAGTTAAACCAGAAATCCTCTGACTCGGGTTTCACATGTCTGAATTTTAAATGTCTAATAATTTCTCAAACATTTCAGAGATACAAGATTATGAGTTATTTCACCCAGATGAGCATAAACTATTCTTGAATTCCCCAAACTGTGAGTTATATATGTGCAAGAAGCAAAGAGCAACAGCACTGGAAAGTTCAACAGATGTCGATAGCTCTGTTGAAAAAGAGATCAGAAAAGAAAGTATGCCCCCTGCTGTTTACAGAATGATGGTTTCTGAACATGATTTTAGCTGAAAAAGTTTTGAGTTACAGCTCTGATTTCCTAGATCTTGACTCCAGCACTCTGTAACAAGTCTGTGACCATGCATGTATACCTAAAGTTATTGTGAACAAGTCTCCTCCTTGTCTCTCTCCTTTGAACAATATAGAGGTGGTAGGTTGTTTAACTCTCTACTTGTGCTGATCTTCTATGTAAAATTTTCAGTACATGAAGATAAACATCTATGTGATTTCCTAATTATGACCGTGTAGTTATTAAAAAGCTCTACATACAGTATCAGACAGTCCAAAATGTGACTGCTCGGTGGTAAAATAAAAGGAATCATGTGTATCGTCATCATTTCTTTTGTCTTGAGTCCAACCGGAAACCAAGGTAAATCACCTAAGAACCTTAGTGAGCTGACAGGAACTCTAGCACTTAGAAACTGCCAACTGGCCTACTTATTTCATATAATTCTAAAAACTAACAAATATTTTATATTAATAATTCACAGCTATTTTGCTATACTTTTATTTATTCTGGATATAGTTATAATTAAGGACCAGTATAAGGTATTGGTTATAAGCACAGACCCTGGACCCAGACCGCCTGATTTCAAATCCCAGATGCACTACTGACAGTTTGGGGTAGTTTCTCAATATCTCTGCCTCCTTTATCTCATCCATAAAACTGGGTTCATATTTATAGCTACCTCATGAGATAATACATGACAACATACAGAAAGAATTGCATCTGGAACATAATAATTACTCCATAAAAAGTTATGAGCATCAATATTATTTATTACTACTATTTATTTCTTTACTTTAGTCTACCATGTATTTCTCCAATGCTTTATCCAAAACCAAGCTTTTAGACTGCAATTTAAAATGTACTAGAGCACTCAGAAATAATCAAGAACTATTATCTATGTGAAGAAAATGAAACAACTTTGCTGACATACAAAAAAATTCTTAAGGAAATTATCACACCATGTTTACAGAGATGAAAACAGATATTATAATGACATAATAACAGTATAAATGGTTTTATTTGAAAATAATGTAAGGGAGCAAACTTGCCAAAAAGACTCAGGAAGAAACTGTGACTCTTCCCCTAACTGCCTAAAAGAATTTACAAAGAGGGCCTGTTTCTAAGCTTTTGCTAGAAATATCTACAAAGAATATGGTATGGGCTAGGTTTAGTTGGGGGAACTTGGCAGGGCCTGGAAATCAGAATTTATTCTGCATCTCATCATCTCTGCATGACTCAGCAAACATTTGTGTACCAAACATTTGCTTTTCCCTCTTCATGTGAATTGCCTTCCTCTCCTTTGAGGTCCCAAACTCCTACTCCAGCGTCCTCCTTTGTCTGTTGAAGATGGTATTTAAGATGAAGGCTTCAGTCATTTTGAAGAGTTACTCAGTTTTCCTGGGTCTCTCCCATGTATACAGGGAATTAAACCTTAGTTTGACTTTCTCTTGTTAATCTGTCTCATAACATTTCATTCTTAGACCAGCCAGAAAAACCTAGAAAGTTAGAGGAAAATTTCTTCCTCTCTGACAGTAACAATAAACCTAATTCAAGCTACCTTTAAAACCTGAAAAGAATTTGTTGGATATCATAACTAAAAAATGCAGATACTTCAAATGAAGTCTGATCCAGGAGTCCAACAATGACACAAAATATCTGAATTCTTTCTATCTCAATTATCTGCCTAAAGCCTTTTCACCTAGCATCCCCAGTGAACACTGAGATCCCCTGTAATTGGATTGATTTAAGTCTCTAACCCTCCATCTCTGTCACAAGAAAGAAGGAATGTACTGATTAGCTTTAGCTGGAATAGCTTCCCTGAAATTGTATGGCTCCCAAGTGAAGAGAAAGCTCTGGTGGGAATGGAATAGGGGAGAAACACAGTTTAAGAAAAAACACAACAAATATTGACCCACCTAAAATTAATTTGTATGTAAATGGAATCTAATCAAAATTCCAAGGTGGTTTCTATACAGTCCTTTAAGAATTTTATCATTAAAATCTTTAGAAAAATACACATGAGAAAAAAAAAGTGAGTTAACTTTAAGGAAGAAAACAATAATTTCAGGGATGGCAACTTGATATACCATATACAAAAATATATAAAGCTATGATAATTAAAAGTATAGTACAAATATAAAGTCAGGCAGAACAACCATTCAATAAATAATAATATAATTGAATAATGACTTAGAAACATTAAATTTTAGATCTTCTATTCAGACTGCATATCAGAATAATTAATGGATAAAGAATTTAAGTCTAAGACATTAAGCTGTTAAAAGTAAATATCTATTAATATGAGTGAATATGATCTCCCAAATTGGGAAGGCTTTCTTAACATTTTAAAATCAGAAGATTGTTAGATGTGATGACTTAAAAGAACTAAATTAAAATATACTCTTTTACCTAAATCGAATTTTATTACAAAATCAAAAGGCAAACAACATTTCAAGAAAAATATTTGTTTTAAATTTGACAAGTGAGTGAAGTGAAGTCGCTCAGTTGTGTCCAACTGTTTGTGACCCCGTGGACTGTAGCCCACCAGACTCCTCTGTCCATGGGATTCTCCAGGCAAGAATACTGGAGTGGGTTGCCATTTCCTTCTCCAAGGGATCATCCTGACACAGAGATCAAGCCCACATCTCCTGCATTGGCAAGCGGACTCTTTACCACTGAACCATCTGGAAATCCAAGCTGTGTTTTGCTCTAAATAAGTGCCATAGACTGGGTAGCTTTTAAACAACAGTATTTTCTTTCTTACAGTTCTGGATGCTGGAAATCTGATACCAGGATGCCAGGATGGTCAAGTTCTGGTGAGAACTCTCTTCTGGACTGCACACTGTCAACATATTATATCCTCGAAGAGTGCAAATAGAGTGAGCTACCTCTCTGGTCTCGTCCAAGGACACTAAACCCTTTCATGATGGCTCCATCCTCATGATCGAATTTCCTCCCTAAGGCTTCACCTCCAATACCAGGACATTTGGGAATCAGATGTCAGTACCTGAGTTGGCGCTAGGAGAAAGGACCAACATACAGTCCGTAATAAGTGGTAAACAAGAAGGATGTACTATCATGCATATATAGCAGGATTATATATTGATTAAATTTCCTGCAGAAAAATGATTAACAATACCCATAAATAACCTCAAATATTTAAGTTCTTTGACACAATAACTTCAATTTTAAGAATCTATTTGGAAGATATCATTTTAAAACACAAAGATTTATACACAAACACATTCACTGCATCATTATCAAATAAAAACTAAAAACCATAAAAATGTTTCAAAATTAAGGAACTATCAAATAAGTGTTTCTATATTATGCAATAATTTGCAAATGCTAAATACATATATAAAGAATATGTAGAAGTCTGAGAAAATTCTGAAAGTTGAGAGAAAAAAACAATATACAAAATGTGTGTGTGTGTGATCTCATTGAGGACAATTGGAAAAATATAAACAAAAAATTTTTAACAGAGTCCCTGGGTGGAACACAGATGATTTTTATTTTCTCATTTATAAGAATTTTATATACTGTCTACCTTACATTTATCAAATCTAAAGCATTCTTAACATATTAGAAAACATTCATACGCAATTAGATTATTATGAGTTATTTGAAAAATAAACAATCTTTTTGAAAAGAAAATATGTAAATATTAAAATATATTATGTATAAATTCTTATTTCATGCATCAGCTTTATTTACAATGATGCACATTTGCAAAATACAATAAAGAAGTATGTTTTGTTATTATTAACCCAGAAAAAAAATACACCATCAAAATAAGGAGCTCAAATACTTCTATAATTCATATTCTTTTACTAGCTCTTTATTGACTATGCCAAAGCCTTTGACTGTGTGGATCACAATAAACTGTGGAAAATTCTGAAAGAGATGGGAAAACCAGACCACCTGATCTGCCTCTTGAGAAATTTGTATGCAGGTCAGGAAGCAACAGTTAGAACTGGACATGGAACAACAGACTGGTTCCAAATAGGAAAAGGAGTACGTCAAGGCTGTATATTGTCATCCTGTTTATTTAACTTATATGCAGAGTACATCAGGAGAAACGCTGGACTGGAAGAAACACAAGCTGGAATCAAGATTGCTGGGAGAAATATCAATAACCTTAGATAGGCAGATGACACCACCCTTATGGCAGAAAGTGAAGAGGAACTCAAAAGCCTCTTGATGAAAGTGAAAGTGGAGAGTGAAAAAGTTGGCTTAAAGCTCAACATTCAGAAAACGAAGATCATGGCATCCGGTCCCATCACTTCATGGGAAATAGATGGGGAAACAGTGGAAACAGTGTCAGACTTTATTTTTCTGGGCTCCAAAATCACTACAGATGGTGACTGCAGCCATGAAATTAAAAGACGCTTACTCCTTGGAAGGAAAGTTATGACCAACCTAGATAGCATGTTCAAAAGCAGAGACATTACTTTGCCAACAAAAGTTCATCTAGTCAAGGCTATGGTTTTTCCTGTGGTCATGTATGGATGTGAGAGTTGGACTGTGAAGAAGGCTGAGCGCCAAACAATTGATGCTTTTGAACTGTGGTGTTGGAGAAGACTCTTGAGAGTCCCTTGGACTGCAAGGAGATCCAACCAGTCCATTCTGAAGGAGATCAACCCTGGGATTTCTTTGGAAGGAATGATGCTAAAGCTGAAACTCCAGTACTTTGGCCACCTCATGGGAAGAGTTGACTCATTGGAAAAGACTCTGATGCTGGGAGGGATTGGGGGCAGGAGGAGGAGGGGACGACAGAGGATGAGATGGCTGGATGGCATCACTGACTCGATGGACATGAGTCTGAGTGGACTCTGGGAGCTGGTGATGGACAGGGAGGCCTGGCATGCTGCGATTTATGGGGTCGCAAAGAGTCGGACACGACTGAGCAACTGATCTGATCTGAACATTACTTTTTAATCACATTTATAATACTAGAAAAATAAAAATTGCTAAGAAATGAATTCTGTAATTGAAGAACTGTAGATAGCTTAAAAGATAATTCCCATTGGCCTCTTTGCATTATAGTAAGAACGTGCATCAACTTTTTATTTTAAAATAACTACATGATATTGATATAATAATACAGATAGATGCATAGTCTTTAGATTTGGATGGGTTGAACTGTACCAGTTTATCTCTGAGGATTTCCCAATATCCTGTTTGAATACTTGGGAGTCTAGGGTCTAATACCCAAAGGAAAAATTTGGACTGGATAAATTTGAGATTCCATCATATATATAGTAATTGAAACCATACATATACACACATTGTTATATAGATTATATATATATATAAAGACAAATAGAGATAGCACTTCAAATTCCTTTTTAAGGAGGAGTGTTAGACATAACAAATACATGAATGGTATTAAACCTCAAAACCAGGAAAAATATATTTGCATGTACAAAAGAGCCCTTTGGTTAAATTAGGGTTTCCCCTAGATGTGTACAAATGCAGAGATAACAGTTGTGTTGTGGATTCTAAAACACTGCCTTATTCTTGAAGATACGAATGTTTTAGTAAACAAAAGGTTTTAAAATGTTACATACTGTTCTTTTATATTGATGTCATAACACATGTCAAAGAAACATTCAATTACATTTTTGCAATGTTTAATTAAGGCATTTAAGAATTCCCACTTAACAAAAATCATACTGACTCTTATCTAAATTCCATGGATTAACTCTGTAAATCTCAATAAACATTTTGGTTTCGTGTCCTAGCAGTTGTCTTTATATTCACTCATGACAGAAGACTGAAACGTTTGCTTTGCTGCTGTTTCTGAATCAGAGGTTTAGCTCTATAATTCTTAACCACATCTGGCAGGAAACAGAAGACCAGGTTTCCTCATTTTGCCACACATGGTATTTTAAACATTCATTAATTCCTGCAAGTGCTTAAGAACAAAAAGACAAAATTCATAAATATTTGAGACATTTTCATTTTCTCAGTTTTAGTCCTTTATATTTGAAATTGATTATTTCATTTGTGGCACCTCTTTCCCCATAATTTTATTATGACGTTTGACTATATTTTCATTTAAATGTAATGGATAAATTCTTTCAGAGTAGGTGTGATTCTCATTCCAGAAGAACCTTACACAGACCATATAATGTACTCGTAAGCCACATTCAAAGAAACTCAGTTGGAAATTATGACTCACTGTAATGAACAAGATCATTTCTCTTCATGAGGCCTTGAATTTTTACATCTTGGTAAAATGTTTTCTCATTCTGTATTACTGAAAATTTTTCTAGTGTTTTTCCTACGGGCAATTAAGCTTCTTAATTTAAAAAGACAGCTTGCTATATTCTGTAATGTTTTATTCCAAATCTTGGATTATACTAAAAATATTAATTTTAATAATTAACTTTTATATATCTTCTGTGCAAATCTACCTAGACATTTTTAGAGTTTCTTTATATTATAAAAATGAAGAGCTCACTTTCAAGGAATTCATGTACCATTTTTATTATATAATCATAACTAATAGCCTAGAAATAAATCAGTTTAATAAATAGCTTCACAACCTATGAAATAGAATTTTTGCATTTCTTTAGAAAGAAAGACAGTAGTATACTCAACCCAAGAAACTCCACTAAGCAGTCTGGTTCATGGGAACTTGGTAATCCAGTTTAACGTGATCAGCTTTATATTCCATTGTATGGAAGATCATACTTTAAAATTACTAATATTAGTTGGTCATTTACTTTTAGGGTGAGAAAGAGATCTACTTAGGTAAATTGATCCGTAATTAACATTTAAGTAAAAAATTGTTTAGGAACTATACTGAAACCGGGAGATACTGTCAGTGTCTCAATCTCTTATCTACTGACACTGACCATTCTGTTGCATGCTAAAGAAGGTCTGAGGGCTTTGCCTGGTCAGAGCCTATCTGCACTGCAAAACAGTCAGAAGAGAAATGCTTGGGAGTAAATGACCTCTGGGACCAATTCTCAACCAATGACTGATGGGTGGCAGTTGATCATAAGCATCCTTCCCCAGTTAGGAATTCAGCCTGAGGTATATTCTAGTCTATCTTTTCAAATGAGCCAACAGTTCAGTTCAGTTCAGTTCAGTCACTCAGTTGTGCCCAACTCTTTGTGACCCTGTGGATTGCAGCACATCAGGCCTCCCTGTCCATCACCAACTCCTGGAGCTTGCTCAAATTCATATCCATCAAGTCAATGATGCCATCCAACCATCTCATCCTCTGTCATCCTCTTCTCCTTCTGCCCTCAATCTTTTCTAGCATCAGGGTATTTTCCAATGAGTCAGCTCTTCGCACCAGGTGGCCAAAGTATTGGAGTTTCAGCTTCAGCATCATTCGTTCCAATGAATATTCAGGACTGAATATTCAGGATATTCCAATGAATATCCTTTAGGATGGACTGGTTGGATCTCCTTGCAGTCCAAAGGACTCTCAAGATCTTCTCTAACACCACAGTTGAAAACACCACATCAATTCTTCAGCGCTCAGCTTTCTTTATAGTCCAACTTTCACATCCATACATGACTACTGGAAAAACCATAGCTTTCACCAGATGGAGCTTTGTTGGCAAAGTAATGTCTCTGCTTTTTAATATGCTGTCTAGGTTGGTCATAGTTTTCTTTCAAGGAGCAAGTGTCTTTTAATTTCATGGCTGCAGTCACCATCTGCAGTGATTTTGGAGCCCAAGAAAATAAAGTCTCTCACTGTTTCCACTGTTTCCCCATCTATTTACCATTAAGTGATGGGACCAGACGCCATGATCTTAGTTTTCTGAATGTCGAGTTTTAAGCCAAATTTTCCACTTTCCTGTTTCACTTTCATCAAGAGGCTCTTTAGTTCTTCTTTGCTTTCTGCCATAAGGGTGGTGTCATCTGTGTATCTGAGGTTATTGATATTTCTCCCAGCAATCGATTCCAGCTTGTGCTCAGCTAGCCCAGCATTTCTCATGATGTACTCTGCCTTTAAGTTAAATAAGCAGGGTGACAATATACAGCCTTGATGTACTCCCTTCCCAATTTGGAACCAGTTTGTTGTTCCATGTCCAGTTCTAACTATTGCTTCTTGAACTGCATACAGATTTCTCAGGAGGCAGCTAAGGTGGTCTGGTATTCCCACCTCTTGAAGAGTTTTCCACAGTTTGTTGTGATCCACACAGTCAAAGGCTTTGGCATAGTTAATAAAGAAGAAGTAGATGTTTTTCTGGAACTCTCTTGCTTTTTCAATGATCCAGTGGATTTTGGCAATTTTATCTCTGGTTCCTCTGCCTTTTCTAAATCCAGCTTGAACATCTGCAAGTTCATGGTTCACATACTGTTGAAGCCTGTCTTGGAGAATTTTGAGCATTACTTTGCTAGCCTGAGATGAGGGCAATTGTATGGTAGTTTGAATATTCTTTGGCATTGCCTTTCTTTCGGATTGGAATGAAAACTGTCCTTTTCCAGTCCTGTGGCCACTGCTGAGTTTTCCAAAGTTGCTGACATATTGAGTGCAGCATTTTTACAGTATCATCATTTAGGATTTGAAATAGCTCAACTGGAATTCCATTGCCTCCACTAGCTTTGTTCGTAGTGATGCTTCCTAAGGCCCACTTGACTTCCCATTCCAGGATGTCTGGCTGTAGGTGAGTGTTCACACCATCATGGTTATCTGGATCATGAAGATTTTTTTGTATAATTCTTCTGTGTATTCTTGCCACCTCTTCTTAGTATCTTCTGCTTCTGGTTGGTCCATACCATTTCTGTCCTTTTTATTGTGCCCATCTTTGCACAACAGGATAGGGCAAGTGGTAATTTGCATAGTAATAGACCCTACTACCTGCCCATCTGCCTTTCTTCCTTCCTTCCTCCTTTTGAACTCCTCTGTCAGTGTTTCCTGGAAACAGCTTTTAAATCACTAATCGCACCCAAAACTTTGTACTCAGGTCTGCTACTAGGGGCATATACAATAAGTTGGAGGTTATTTAATATTTTTCTTTCTCAAATTTTGAAAAACGTATATCAGCTGGCTCTATGAATATATATATACACCTATATAAAATGAAACAGAAGGAGCTATTTCATATTTAACTTAGTCAACTCTATTAGAGGAAAAAGCTGATGCTACTTTTTAGTGATCAGAGATTTTATTATATTCCTAATAACCTGTGATTCTTGGAATACATCACACTTGGCAGTGTAATAAAATACTCAATATATTCAGTATCTTTTAACACAATTCTTTTTTAAAGCAAACTAAACTCATAAAAACTCATTAGACAATTTCAAAGCAACAGTCAAATATACCTTCAATATGTACTGGAAAATCAAATGTCTTCCAAGAGAAAAGCTAAAAATACATTGTAATTACATTTTTATTTCTACACAGATACCCCTAAGTGAATGGAGACATGTCTACCACATTCTCCATGTTCTAATTTATACTTTGAGTGAAACTTCACTCCTTAAAGTAACACACTAATTCCAATCAATATTCCTATGCTGCTAGGAAAAAAGTATCACAGATTTTTCATATATTACTCTTTAGCTAAAAATTAAAATTGCCCTTGAGACATATCTATGCTAAATATTTAGGGGGTTTTCCACATCTCTGAATTTTTAATATTTTTTAGTTCAATTCTTGGCAACTTTCACAGTGGAATGCTAATAAAGAGGAAAGCAAGAAGTGTAAGAACAATCATGCCAGAAAATACAGTAGTTCATCTACCGTGGGATATTGCACCATATTTTTCCAAAGTCATGAGAAATACTTAAAATGCGAATAATTTCAGGAATAAAAATAGCTAAAAAAATAATGTTTCCCATATGACATTCACTGAGGTAGAAGTCTACACTTGAGTAGACTAATCCTTTCAACAAACTCATGGGGCAGTTAAAATTAATGTCCTCATTTTTCAGAAAAAGTAAAGAAACTGAAGCTCAAGAAATTTAACTTACCCAAGGTCATACTGATAGAAAGGGTGGAACCAGTGTTTGAACCCAAGTGTTTTGAATATAATGTGCTCTATAGAGCCCTATAGCTGAAGTGATTCAGTCAAACTAAGTTTTCTCCACTTCACAACCTCTCAGAATTTTCAATATAGTGAACTGAACTCAGAATCTACAAAGGGATAAATAGTTTCTCATGTTTATTTGACCATGTACCTTTTGGCGTAGCACATCCTGCTGCTGCTGCTGCTGCTGCTGCTGCTGCTGCTGCTAAGTCACTTCAGTCGTGTCTGACTCTGTGTGACCCCATAGATGGCAGCCTACCAGGCTCCCAGTCCCTGGGATTCTCCAGGCAAGAACACTGGAGTGGGTTGCCATTTCCTTGCATCCTGAGAGAACAATGTTTAATATTCAGAGGAACCTACTTTAGGAAATCCCTAAAGGAGCAAAACTGAGTAACTATTTTTAAAATTTATTATAAAAATTATTTTGGCAACAATAAACAGGTTACTAGAAAGAATAAGAAGAAAATGTATAAAACACATATTTCTTTCTCAAATTTGACTAGTTATAATTTGCACAGTTCTTATAGCCAAAATTAATTTTATGTAAGCTAATAAAATCTCTTGATATGCTATTGATGATATATATATTAATTATTTTATTTTTATTTAATTTTTTGGCTGCGTGGCACGTGGGATCATAGTTACCTGCTGCTGCTGCTGCTAAGTCGCTTCAGTCGTGTCCGACTCTGTATGACCCCATAGATGGCAGCCCACCAGGCTCTGCGGTCCCTGGGATTCTCCAGGCAAGAACCCTGGAGTGGGTTGCCATTTCCTTCTCCATTGCGTGAAAGTGAAAGTGAAGTTGCTCAGTCGCGACCGACTTGTAGCGACCCCATGGAATGCAGCCCACCAGGCTCCTCCATCCATGGGATTTTCTAGGCAAGAGTACTGGAGTGGCTTGCCATAGTTCACTGATCAGGGATCAAACCCATGACCCTTGCATTGGAAGCATGGAGTCTTAACCACTGGACCACCAGGGAAGTCCGATATAATTATTTTAAATGATGATATGTTGACAGAAGGTTACTTGAAAATATACTGATCAATAAAAGAAAATAAGTTACTAGAAGCAAATTAAAGAATAATGAATGTAATTTTCATTTCAATTTCAATTCTTTCTCAGGTAAATTCATAACACAAAAATGTACAATATAATGCTTATTTTTATTATTATATTTTTATACAAGAGCCTTAAAATGCCTAAAGAAAGCTCCTAAACATATGACAGCATTAGTCCTATGCTTTCTGGTTTCCAGCTAAATTTTATTTTGACTGCTCTGAGTTCTAGTCTGTGACGAAATAGATAAATGACTTTGAACAAGTCATTTAATCTCTGAGTTTAATTTCCTCAGCAATACAGTGAAAAGACTTGACTTAAACACTTGTTTTCAACTTTACAATAATATTATGCTAGTAAGAAAATGTAGTCATACCACCATAAAATTTTCTTCTGTTTAAGCCATATCATGGAAATAAACCTATAAGACATTTTACTAGGTAGAACTCTCATAAAAGTAGTTGACACGTGTATTCTCTTTTTTTTTTTTTGCCACTTATTTTTTTTTAATTGAAGGATAATTTCTTTACAGAATTTTGTGGTTTTCTGTCATACATCAACAAGAATCAGCCATAGGTACACCCATGTCCCCTCCCTTCTATCTCCCTCCCCACCCTATCCCTCTAGATTGTCACAGAGCCCCTGTTTGAGCTTCTGAGTCATATAGAAAATTTCCATTGGCTATCTATTTTACATATGTTGTTGTAAATTTCCATGTTACTCTTTCCATCTAACTGAAATATACATAAGTAAAACAGGTTTAAAGTGTACAGTTTCGAAAACTGGTCAACCACTTGTAAAAGAATGAAACTAGAGCACTTTCTAACACCATACACAAAAATAAACTCAAAATGGATTAAAGATCTAAACGTAAGACCAGAAACTATAGAACTCCTAGAGGAGAACATAGGCAAAACACTCTCCGACATACATCACAGCAGGATCCTCTATGACCCACCCCCCAGAATATTGGAAATAAAAGCAAAAATAAACAAATGGGACCTAATTAAACTTAAAAGCTTCTGCACAACAAAGGAAACTATTAGCAAGGTGAAAAGACAGCCTTCAGAATGGGAGAAAATAATAGCAAATGAAGCAACTGACAAACAACTAATCTCAAAAATATACAAGCAACTCCTACAGCTCAATTCCAGAAAAATAAATGACCCAATCAAAAAATGGGCCAAAGAACTAAATAGACATTTCTCCAAAGAAGACATACAGATGGCTAACAAACACATGAAAAGATGCTCAACATCACTCATTATCAGAGAAATGCAAATCAAAACCACTATGAGGTACCATTTCACGCCAGTCAGAATGGCTGCGATCCAAAAGTCTACAAGCAATAAGTGTTGGAGAGGGTGTGGAGAAAAGGGAACCTTCTTACACTGTTGGTGGGAATGCAAACTAGTACAGCCACTATGGAGAACAGTGTGGAGATTCCTTAAAAAACTGGAAATAGAACTGCCTTATGATCCAGCAATCCCACTGCTGGGCATACACACTGAGGAAACCAGAATCGAAAGAGACACGTGTACCCCAATGTTCATCGCAGCTGAATGTTTATAATAGCCTGTTTATATAGAACTGTTTATAATAGCCAGGACATGGAAGCAGCCTAGATGTCCATCAGCAGATGAATGGATAAGAAAGCAGTGGTACATATACACAATGGAGTATTGCTCAGCCATTAAAAAGAATACATTTGAATCAGTTCTAATGAGGTGGATGAAACTGGAACCTATTATACAGAGTGAAGTAAGCCAGAAAGAAAAACACCAATACAACATACTGACGCATATATATGGAATTTAGAAAGATGGTAACAATAACCCTGTATGCGAGACAGCAAAAGAGATACTGATGTATAGAACAGTCTTAAGGACTCTGTGGGAAAGGGAGAGGGTGGGAAGATTTGGGAGAATGGCATTGAAACATGTATAATATCATGTATGAAACGAGTCGCCAGTCCAGGTTCGATGCACAATACTGGATGCTTGGGGCTGGTGCACTGGGACGACCCAGAGGGATGGTATGGGGAGGGAGGAGGGAGAAGGGTTCAGGATGGGGAACACATGTATACCTGTGGCTGATTCATTTCAATATTTGGCAAAAGCAATACAATATTGTAAAGTTTAAAAATAAAATAAAATTTAAAAAAAAAGAAAAAAAAATAAAAAGTGTACAGTTTCATGAGTTTTGACAACCCCATCTTAATCAAAGGCAGAATATTTTCATCATCACTTTATTTTCAGAAGTTTTACTGTGATGTCCATAGATACAATTTTATTTGTATTTATCTTTATTGGGATTTTCTGAGTCCTCTGGATTTACTGGTACTAGAAATCGTTTTTTTTTTTTTTTAAACAGTAAGTCCTTGTTGGTTATCTATTTTAAACATAGCAGTGTGTACATGTCAATCCTGAACTCCCAGTCTACCCGTCTGCCCAACCTGGTAACCATAGATTCATTCTCTAAGTCTGTAAGTGTGCTTCTGTTTTGTAACTAGGTTCATCTGCATCATTTTTCTTAGATTCTGCATATAACTGATATCATATGATGTTTGTCTTCATTGCCTGACATACTTCACTTAGTATGATAATCTCCAGGTCCTTCCACATTGCTACAAATGGCATTATTTCTTTTTTTTAATATCTGAGTAATATTCCATTCCATAGATAACTACAACTTCCTTATCGATTCTTCTGTTGATGGACATTTAGGTAGCTTCCATGTCTTGGCTATTGCAAATAGTCCTGGCTTCCCTGGTGGCTCAAAGGATAAAGCATCTGCCTGCAATGCAGGAGACCGGGTTCGAGATCTGGGTTGGGAAGATCCCCTAGAGAAGGAAATGGCAACCCACTCTAGTATTCTTGCCTGGAGAATCCCACGGACAGAGGAGCCTGGCGGGCTACCGTCCACGTGGTCGCAAAGAGTTGGACATGACTGAGCGACTTCACATATACACACATACACACACACACACACACACACACACATCACACACACAGGAACACTGTAGTGCATTAATTCTTTCAAAACATGTTTCTCTCCAGATGTATGCCTGGGAATGGACTAATGGAAATGGATCCACAGTAGCTCTATTTTTACTTTTGTAGGGAGCCTCCATAATGTTCTTCATAGTGGCTATATCAAGTTACTCCTCCACAACAGTGTGGGAGGGTTTCCCTTCCTCCACATGCTCTCCAACATTTATGTTTGTGGATTTTCTGATGACAGCCATTCTGACTGGTGTAAGAGGATATCTCATTGTAGCTTTGATTTGCATTTCTCTAATAATTAGTGATGTTGAACATCTTTTTATGTGCCTCTTGGCCATCTGTATCTCTTCTTTGGAAAAATGTCTATTTAGGTCTTTTGCCCATTTTGGGATTGGGTTGTTTGTTGATATTGAGACACATAAGCTGTTTGTAAATTTTGGATGCCTTTTTGGTCGCATAATTTGCAAATCTTTTCTCCTACTCTGTGGGTTGTTTTTTCATTTTTGTTTGTGGTTTCCTTTCTAAGCAAAATCTTTTTAATTTAATTAGATCCTATTTGTTTATTTTTGTTTTTATTTCCATACAATCATCAAAACAGTAGGGTACTGGCACAAAAACATAAATGTAGATCAATGAACAGGATAGAAAGCCCTGAAATAAACCCATGCATCCGTGGTCAATTAATCTATGACAAAGAAGGCAAGACTATACAATGGAGATAAGACAGTCTCTTCAATAAGTGTTGCTGGGAAAACTGGACAACTACATGAAAAAATGAAACTAGAACATTCTTTAACACCATACACAAAAATAAACTCAAAAGGATTAAAGAACTAAATGTAAGACTGGATACTATAAAACTTACAGAGGAAAACTTAGACAGAACACTCTGACATAAGTTGCAGCAACATCAATCCATCTCCCAGAATAATTTAAGTCAGATTTGATAAAAATAGAAAAATAAACATTTCTCTGCCTCATTCTCATTCTACTCTCTTTCTGGGGCTCTGATTATGCGTATGTAAGACTGGTTGACATTATCCCATAAGTCACTGAGGCTCAGTTCTTTCTCTCTCTCTATGCTTCAGATCATTTCTATTGCTTCCAATCTGCTATTAATGTCATCTGAAGGATCTCTCAAGTTCGAAACTATACTTCTTTTTCTAGGATTTCTATTTGATTATTTTTGATAGTTTCCAAATTCTCCTGAAATTCCCAATCACAACATCTATTATACCCATCTTTTTTTTTTTCATTTTCTGAATGTTGAGCTTTATTTTTTATTTTTTTAATTTTATTTTATTTTTAAACTTTACGTAATTGTATTAGTTTTGCCAAACATCAAAATGAATCCATCACAGGTATAAAATTGATTCCTTTACATAGTTATCCTGTTGATCATTTTAAAGTCCTTCTGCAAGTTCCAACATCTGTATTCTCTGTTGATATGCAGATTCCAGATTAAGATTTTTCTCTTAATCATAGGTCACTTTTGCTACTTCATTTGTTTGGTTATAATAAATTGTAGAGTGATTTTACTCTATTATGTTCCCATGAAGAATAGTGAACTTTGTTCTAAGCAAGTAGCTCGATGACTGGTGGAATAGTTTTGCCCTTAGTCCAAAGGTGAATCTCTTAGTCTTAGAGTATAGTCTTTATTCATAAAGCATAATCCTTCTTAGGTTTCAGTAAAAATCCTGAAATATTTACCAAGACTCTGTAATTAATAGGATTGAAAATCCAAACTTTGTCTTCCTCTGGGAGGCAGCTGTTGATCTATTCATCCTTTTCAGTTCTCAAGCTATTGTTTTCTCTTTGAGCTACTTGATAAGATCCTAATATATGCACAGTTTAAGGACAGCCAAAGATTTGAGAAGAGTTATTTTCAAGAAGGATATACACCAGTTATGAGGATTTTCCTCTGAGGCCTTCTCAATTCTTATATTTCTATTCATTTTCCAGCAACTCTGGCAGCCCCTATCCTCTGGCTCTTCAGGCCAATAAGATTGACTTCATGATCAAATGCTATGCACTGTACCCACAAGTCTTTTTTTTAAATATAAATTTATTTATTTTAATTGGAGGTTAATTAATTTACAATATTGTATTGGTTTTGCCATACATCAACATAAATCCACCACAGGTATACACGTGTTCCCCTATGCACTGTACCCACAAGTCTTAAGAATGCCTTCAATGGAAAAGCCATATACACATGAATCTAAATTGTAATCATTTCTGTCTTTCAAGAGAAGATTTCCTTCTAGTTTGCCTGCTTTTGATTGATATCCAGTACTTCAGAGATTTTAAAAATATTTTTGTTCAAAGTTTGTAATTATTATTGGTAAGAAATTTAGTGCAATACAAGCTCCTCTAGTTACCAGAAACCAGACTTCACATCTGCAATAGCTTTCTGCTGTTGCTGCTGCTGCTGCTAAGTCGCTTCAGTCTTGTCCAACTCTATGCGACCCCATAGACGGCAGCCCACCAGGCTCCCCCATCCCTGGGATTCTCCAGGCAAGCTCACTGGAGTGGGTTGCCATTTCCTTCTCCAATGCATGAAAGTGAAAAGTGAAAAGTGAAGTCGCTCAGTTGTGTCGGACTCTTAGCAACCCCATGGACTGTAGCCCACCAGGCTCCTCTGTCCATGGGATTTTCCGCTACTGAGTCCTAATTTTACTACACTACATTCAAAGAATATTATGATGATTAGTGGCAACTTTCTTTGCAGTTTACAGTGAAGACAATTTTGTATGCTCTGACTCCAGGTGTGAGGTACTCAATACATTAATAGAGAGTTTTTCTTTAATTGGATCACTTTTCCCTCTAAAATTTTTGACTTTTTATAAACTATTTTAATTTCTACTATATTTTGGTATTTTTAAGTTTCTTTGATTTTTTTTTCTTTGTTTTCATCCTTTCTGTCTTATATTGATCCTTGGCTTATTCAGATTAATCAGGTAATTTTTTTTCACCTCTACTACTTTCTGTTACACATCTATTTCTATTCTTTTAGTAGTTACACTGATAAACCTTAGCATACAAATTTAACATAAGAAAAAAATATCTTGACGAGCTCCCTGGCAGTCCAGTGGTTAGGACTCAGCACTTTCACTGCCGTGGGCCCTTTATAATCCCTGGTCAAGGATCTAAGACCTCATAAGCTGCATGGTATGGCCAAAATAAAATAGCTAGTCATGAATGACTATAAAATAAAATATCTTTATCCACCACCATTATATACAAGAACCATAAAAGCACTCAACTCTGAATTCTTCTTATCACATGTTCTACGTTATTTCATATGGTATTTTAATTCTACCTTATTTTCAAACTCTTTAAAATCTAGCATTTTTCCATGTGTGTGCTTAGTTGCTCAGTCATGTCTGACTCTTTGCAACCCCATGGACCATAGCCCACAAGGCCCCTCTGTCCATGGGGATGCTCCATGTAAAAATACTGGAGTGGGTTGCCATGCCCTCCTCCAGGGGATCTTCCCGACCCAGGGATCGAACCCAGGTCTTCCGCATTGCGGGCGGATTCTTTACCTGCTTAGCTACCAAGGACTACTAGGCAATTCATTCTTTAGGTTAAGCTACATCTTCACCAACTTGTTTCCATTTGCTTCTCACATTCCCTTTTGTCTTTCTAAGTTTAATTGTCTTCTAATAATTCTTTTCTCAGGAAATGGTGAGTAGTCTACTCTCAGTCCTCACTTATCTGAAAATGTCTTTAGAGTTTTTTCCTCGTGCTAGAAAGATAGTTTGCTCTCTCACACCTTATATATAGTCCTTCTCCCTGGTTGCTTTTAAGATTTCTTTGCCTTATGTATTCTGTACTTTCACTCTGATACTTCTAGGTGAGAATTTTATTTTATGCTATTTTGATTGGGTAACTTGTCTTCTTTACACCTGGTAAATCCTCAGCCAATAAATTATTGTTCTATTGCTATTTTTCCATTTTCTCTATTTTTAGCACTGCAATTTCCATTACATATACATTTAACCTCCATGTTCTAACCTTTATATCTGTCAGCTACTTTTTATTATTCTTCATATCTTTATCTCTCTGAGATACTTTCATGGAGATGATTTCCCCAAATTAACCACAATTTCTCTCTTGAACTATGTCTCCTTATGTATTATACTTATCTTCTTATACTTTATTTCATATTTTCTTGCTTAATGTGGTTTCTGCTCCATCTCTATCTTTTTTTAAACAGTTTAAGTAAACTTATTTTATAATCTCTTTCAGATTGTTTATTATTCTTTATTCTTGGGAGTGTTACTCTTTTTGCTTGCTATTCCTTCTTACTCTCCCTCATAATGGCTCATTTGTTAATGAGATTGAAATTTTGATTACAAAGCAAATTCATCTTCAATGGGTCTGTGTTTTTCATAAGAGTTCTATGTTCCCTGAGTTGTTAAATTATCCTGACAGATCAATTTTGCACTCTTTTTTTCTGACAGAATACAGTAGATTTGAAAGGCCTTGACCAAATGTTATTCGAATTCCTTAGCTTATATTTCCCATACCATTAAGGAAATATCAATTGTGACCCCATTTGGCACAAACCTGGGCTTTCAGTTTCTCACTAGTATTTTTTTCCACTTAGAGCTCCAAGCAAACAGCAGACTTCCAGGCTGCTTCCCAAGCCTTGTGTGCAGGATGTTTCTAGTCCATTTTTGCTAGGAGAGCACTACTTTAGAGTACTGTCTTTTTAAGACGGGTATTCAGTACAAGCTATTCAGTACAAGGTATTCAGTACCTATTGTGGATCAAATGGCATGGCTGTCATCCTTTTGTGTGGGTAAAATTACATCCGTAGAGCCTGTGTAAAAACTGAAACCTATGTGAGCTTTGATGGACTCAGCTTCCATTTAAAAAGCTGCCTTTTATTTTTTCTAATTCCTGGCACTTATAGATTATCTTTCCTTTCATTGAAAATATTATTGCACTTTAAATTATTTAAAATATTTTATCCAGCTGCTTTTTAAAAATGATCTGCATTAGTTTAATCCTTCAAATTCTGCAAGTCTCAAAATACAAACATAAGGATACAGATATAATTCCAAGCAAATATCAAGGCTTAAGTGATTTTGACTTAAACACTTATGTCAAGTAGCTCTTCCAAAAGAAGTAATTGATTCGGTGATTAGAAGAATGAAAGTTAATCATAAATAAATTATACTAGGGTATAATATACTCTTGGTCTTCAAATCACACTAAATAGGTTTGTATGACATGGAAAGTTAAAAAGGTCTAATCAAAGAATGAATTACGACATACCATAAGAAAAATGGTACCATAAGAAAAATAAAAGAGTTATAAGGTTATAAAAGTTACTGATTTAAGAACAAAACAAGGCAGGAACACTAGGAAAGATGTTATGAGAACACAAGAGAGAGATAAATGGCATTTGGATAATTAACTTCGCAGCAAAGATAACAACATCACAGACAAGAGATGTTGTGCATGAGGAAACAGGAGTACTATTTGTGGGGAAAATATAGTGAAGAAATGTCTCCAGGACGCTGAATTTGTAAAAGAAGTGTGCAGCAGGTATATATTTCAGATTCTACAAAAAGTTATGATATCCGCCAAAATGTATTTGTACAAAAATATAGCTTATTTTAGTTTCCTTTTTTTTTTTTTTTTTTGGACTCTCAGGCCCCACGCTGCCAAATGTAGTAAACTCGGTCCGACTGAGTGATTTTCAAAGACTTCAGTTTAAAAAGCAACCATAGTTTCTTTGTCCCCATTCCTCTTTTCCTGGGGCTGATGATAATCTCTAGGAGTACATATAAAATTCCTCCCATAATTGATCCTAAATATCTTTGACCTTCTTCACCACATTCTAAGGGTCTGGCATGGCCCCCTCTACTTCCTCCCACTACTTGAATTTTCTGAGTTGCTCTACCCATTCCACCCTTCTCATGAGCACTGTAGAGATCTGACTATTCTCTGGTTCCCTGCTGAGGACTGTGGGGGGAATTTAGGAATGAGTGCAGTGTCTGCTCTTTCCCTGGTGCCTCCCTTCCATTCCTATGAGGCTGCAACCATTACTGACCAGATGGACGCGTGTGGGACAGGGCCGTTTGGTTCTCACACCTCTGATGCCTGATGGGGTTTGTAGGCCAGGCTCAGTGCCTCTCCTGTTCACTCTTCCTTACCTCTACAATATTCTTTGTCCCCATTCTAGAGGTTTCTCTGACCACAGGACTGTGTTACAATGGCAGACAGTGAGGAGTCCATCTGTAGATTCTGCTCCTGATCTATATTTGGGGGTGTATTTGGGGAATAGGGGGATTTCCCTTGTGGCTCAGAGGGTAAAGCGTCTGCCTACAATACAGGAGACCCGGGTTTAATACCTGGGTGGGGACGATCCCCTGGAGAAGGAAATGGCAACCCACTCCAGTACCCTTGCCTGGAAAACCCCATGAACGGAGGAGCCTGGTAGGCAACAGTCCATGGGGTCACAAAGAGTCGGAAATGACTGAGCCACTTCACTTCACTTGGGGAGAAGAGGAGGGAAGAGGTTGTTTTTTTCACCTGAAAGTTTTTCAAGCTTCATTTTTTGTATTCATAAGTGTGAATAAGATCTGTATTCCCTTTTAATTCTTTCAAGATGATAGTAATACCAAAAGGAGCAGAATTCAATGTGTTTTAATAGTGTAAGGTGACCCTATGGGAATCAAAAGTATCTTAGAAGCACATGAGAAACATCTAAATTTTAGCATAAAATGGGGACACCTTAAATGATAATGTAAAATGTCAGTGCTTAAAAACACAGGTCTGCCGGGGGCTTTCTGGGCAGCTCCAGTTTCTTGCGGAGGCTGCATGCTTTACCATCTGTGTGTACTCCTTTAGAATCATTAATGCAAACTGGCATCTCCCAGATGTGTCCATTTCAAAAACTGATTCACAGTGATTCACCTTCGTGCTCACGTAACTGACAACTTATTTGTTATTTGGTGAAGAAAAATTAAGATGCTTTTTATATTGTGTGAGTTTTTCTTTTGAATGTTCTTACTCAGAAGCCTAATCCGGCATAAAACCATAAGCACAAAAATGCCGTTCATGTTGCTGATTGTATCTTAATACCAAAAGTCTCTAAAGTCTTATATTTTCCAGAAGCTGAAGTAAAAATGAGGTGGCCCCTCATTGCACATTTCTCCCATTATTTCTCCACTCTGTTTGCCAAACCAGTGAAAGACATTTTATCAAAATGAATGCCAGTGCAATCTCAAACAGCTGAGACAGAAATGTGAAATCACTTATTTTTTCAATCACTGCTTTTGACTGTGCTTTGTCCAATCTTTTCTCATCCCTCAGCATCACATTGGGTAGATTCCATAAACTTCCAGTCATTTTTTATTATTAAAACTCAGTCTAATATAAAACTTGAAACTCAATCTAAATGTCATCAGCTTCAAGCATGAGGGCAGACACAGACTTCTAAGGGTAGGGATGAGGTGGGGGCGGAAGGGAAGTTTGTATAACTATATTCTTCTTGTCCCTGGGCCACCCTTTTTCTTCAAGACCTCCCTCCTTTGGTTGTTGTGGGCAGGGAGCACAGAAACAGAGAGGAACAAGTGCCTCTTTGTATAACTATGGCTGTTAAAAACTTCTTTCTATTGGTTTTCTCCGCTTCTCTGGCTGGATATTGACACCCTATGTGAGGCAGCCATCCAAATGCTGACTGTCTTGAGAGTGCTGTGAAAGTTCTTGGGAAAGCCTTAAGGGGTCCTCTCATAACACAGTTCTGTATTAAGGGAGATTAAGCTCCAGATCAACCTCATTCTCCACTCCCAACTCCCTCCCATGGTAATACATTAACTGCCTCTTCCTGTTGGGGCCTCCCTGTCCAGCAAAAAGCCTTTTAATCAGCTCAGACCACTGTAACCAATACTGCAGAACGTGTGGCTTAACAAACACTTACTTCTCACAGTACTGGAGGTTGGAAGTACAAGATCAGGGTAGAGGCATTGTTGGGTTCTCGGTGAGGTCCTTTTTTCTGTTTATGTCCTCTCATGACCTTTTTTTAAATGCATGTACACAGAGAGAGGCAGAGAAAGAGAGACTTTGTGTCTCTTCCTCTTTTTACAAAAGGACATAAAGCCAATTATGGGACTGACAGAGGATGAGATGTCTGGATGGCATCACCAACTCGATGGACATGAGTTTGAGTAAACTCTGGGAGTTGGTGATGGACAGAGAGGCCTGGCATGCTGTGATTCATGGGGTCACAAAGAGACACAACTGAGCGACTGAACTGAACTGAACTGAACCCTCATGACTTTGTCTAAACCTAATTTCATCCCAAAACACAAATACTATCACCAACATATGAATCTTGGAGGGGCACAAACATTCACCCCACATCAGTAGGCAGGCAGGCCTAAGCCAGCTTACATTCCTTGATATATGCCTGAGCTCATCTTTAGCACACCAGATGGTGAAAACACAGGCTCTCTCCACTCTGCCAACAATCTCTCATTGTGTTCTCTTCTGCTGAAATAGGCCAAGAGGTAGACCAGCAAGTTTGCTGGCTAAGCAAATGTTCCATCAAGAAACATAGTGCCAGTCAGTCTCTCTTGGTAAGAGTCCCCATTCTTTACGAGAAATTCTAGTGGAGCCCCTCCTATTCCCAATTTGGCCTTAAAAAGGAAAGCATCTCTCTTCCTCCCCAAGGGAAGGGAGAGTGAAGCTTCTAACACAATAGCTCCATTCATGGTGATTCCTGTCTCCCCAGTCTAGTCATTTTCTATAAAAAGGAGGGTGGATGGGGGGTGGCTGATGCAGAAGGATTGATTCTGTCACTTATTATTAACTCTGAGAGAAGTGCTAATAATTCCATCTTTGGGGCAGTTCTATTTAAATTGGAATACTTAACACCTCAGAGTTTTTAAGCTCTGACCCTAAACAATAAACATTGAATCCCACTAAATATCCTGGGCAGAAGCAAATTTTCATGTTTTTAATCCTACTCCAGAGC
Source organism: Bos mutus (assembly GCF_027580195.1). Lineage (NCBI taxonomy): Eukaryota > Metazoa > Chordata > Mammalia > Artiodactyla > Bovidae > Bos > Bos mutus. The sequence goes on from NC_091618.1 coordinate 129,050,206, forward strand.
TTTCAGCCACTATTTTCTTAAATTTTTTTCCAAAAGTAGTCACAGTATTGAGCCCATGGTTACGACACACAATTAATATTAGAATTTTGCACCTTACTAACCAGGAAGATATATCTTTAAACTAAGGTAAGGTTTAAACTAAAGCTTTAAGCTAAAATCCCTAAATAATTATTTTTTAGTATTCATTTTCAGACTGCAATTCTATTGGCTTCCAAAGAGAATAATTCAGAAACCTCATTAATTCACTGAGGTCTAGAGTATTTGGAGGTAATCACTTAAAATCATTCTGCACTTTTGTCCACTGGAGACATCATCTAGTTTAGGAAATCTCTACACCCTAAACCCATGAACCCATGTTGCTACATGGCTCAATTCTATGTAACTTCATGGAAGACCTACCAAAACTTGATATCAACATCCTGCCAATAACTTGGGGAACACACATATTTCAGTATTTTAAGAGTATATTCCACAAATTTCACAATATAAGTCTTTTAAGCTATTAAATATGATGGGTCTTTGATAAATGTTCGACAATACCTACATGTTACAGGGAAGGCATCATTGCCACTGACAAATAACATGTGTTTTGAAAGACAGCAAATGCCTTCTGGTATAATCAGTTTGTTTCAATTCCAAAGTAAGTCATGGTGTTTCCATATTATGTTGAAGTGCCTGCTTAAACACAAACTTAATAAAAAGTGGCCCTAAATAAAGATCTTTCTTAATATAGATGAGACCACATAAAACCTGGGAAAAAGAAAAAAAGTAACACCCATAATTTTTAAGGACTAATTTCAGAAGCAAGATGGAACCAGAGACTCAGACAAGGATGCCCCCTATGGCCTTTATAGTTCATTGTAAATAAGGATATGTTGACAACAGTTCTCATGATAAACTATAGTACCAACCTTGCACATCAAATCTTCCCATAGTATGCATAAATCTCCAAGTGACGCAACCCCTTTCAGTATATATAGATACTACAGCCAAGGAAGGTCAAGATTCTGATGCTTTAATAATAACACTGTCTCCTGACTGAAAATACATATCCCTTGGTATGTTATATATTATACTTCTTTATATTGTGTCTTTTATCCCTGCATGCAGAGTTGTGTGGAAATATCTTTCTGTGTGTTTCTGTCTTTCCTTTTGTGGCTGCATTTTTTTTTATCTACTATCTACATTCTCAGAAGAAAGTCAGAGCTACACAAACCTGAGACTATACAGAGACTTCTTGAAATTAGGAAACCTTGAGTGTTCCCAGATTTTCTTTATTTTCTCTACATATCTAGAGGCAAAAACAAATTAATTAAAAGATTCCACATTTGTCGGCTAACTTGGAGAAATAAAAATAACTCCGTGCTTGAGGCAGCAAGAAATGAAGAAGAGCGAAACCATCCCACTCTTCAGCCAGTCTTGGGAGAAGAATCCCAAAGAATGAAGTGATAACCCTCCTCAGGAAAGAAATGTAGACATGTCCTCAAGAGCCAAAGGGTACAGCCTGCAGACTGGGTGCATTTGAGAACTAAGTGTTAACAGGGTTAGTAGTAGAAGACCTAGATGGTTCCAGAACATGCAAAGTGGCATTCATTATTGAAATAGGCATGGATTATGGTGTCAGACATGGGGTTTTCTGTCTAATGCTGTTCCAAAGACTAGAAATATGACTTTGAAGAAGTCATAGCTTCTGACTCTGTTTCCTCTCCAGCAAAACAGGCATGTGTATACCACCTCGAAGAACTTTTTGTAAGGATTTAAAAAGATGATCTGTGAGCACATCTATGTCAATGTCTGGAACATAAAATGCTTATGGAATAAATAAAAATATAAATGCAATACTGCAAATTACATGGAACAATAACATGCTCAAAATATACCTTTCTGATGCCCTACCAAGCTCATTGAACCAGTTTAAACCCAGTAAAATAATGTATTATCTCCTAGAATCAAAATCATTAAATATTTAAGAAGTAAGAATCTGTATAATTTTATATTTGAAGTTATTAAGCTTCTATATATTTGTTTACATTTTCAAGGAAAAAAATGGTTAATCATCTTCACTATTTCTTAAAGTGAAGTGAATTACATTTGATTTATATATCTATACAAGATCATTGCCAAAACTTTATGCACTATGACCTTATTAAAGTATATGACAAAAGAAATAGCTAATACTATAGTTAAACAGCTCCTAAGTTTGGCTTCACTGTTTGAATAACTCAGAACACAGAAATTTCACCAGATATTTAATTAATTCATCAAGTTAAAATAGAAAATTCCTAAAATCTGTAAAGAACCACAAAATAAAACATTCTCCATACATACTTATTTGGCTGAATCTTTGCTTCAGGAGAGAACTAAATAAAGCCTAAAAACACAGTGAAAAGCTTAAAAAAGAACTAGGAAATATTTTAAAAGAATCATCAGAACTGAAGAAAAATAACAATGAAACACACACTAGAAGGAATGAACAGAAGACTAGGTGACACAGAAGAATGTATAAGTGATCTGGAAAATAGAAAAGTGGATATCACACAATCAGAACAGCAAAAATAAAAACAAATTTTTAAAACGAAAGGGACTTTTGGGATACCATCAAGCATACCAAAATTCACATTTTAGGAGTCTCAGAAGGAGAAGAGAGAGAGACAGGGGCCAAAAATATACTTAATTAAATTATGGCTGAAAATGACCCAAACCCAAAGAAAGAAACAGAGATCAAGATACAGGAAGCACAGAGGATCCCAAAAAAGATGAACCCAAACAGACCCACACTAAGAAATATCCTAACTAATAAGGCAAAAGTTAAAGAGAGAATTATAAAATCATCAAGAGAAAAACAGAGTCATAGACAAGGGAACCCCCATAAGGCTATCAGCTGAATTTTTTGCAGAAACTGCAAAAGGAAGTGGCATGATATACTTAGGGTGCTAAAAGAGAAAAATCTGAAACCTAGGATATTCTACTTAGCAAGATTATCATTTATAATTAAAAGAGAAATAAAGAACTCACACAAGCAGAAATTAAGAGTTCACCAATACTGGCATACATACTTCGAGACATGTATAAAACAGGAATATGTGAACTGGAATTAAAGAAAAACGGTCAGTAGAAATCAGCTTTCAGAAGATACAGATGTCAGAACCATGCAAGAATGTTTAAATAATATAATAAATATATTAAGGGATTTAGGGCCAATTTGTGAGAAAATGTAGGTAATTTGCACAAAAATATGGAAAGTATAAAAGAATCAAATGAAAATTGCAGAACTGAAAAATACAAAATCAGAAATGAAGAAGTCATGTGATGACCATAACAGCAGGATGTATAGAACAGAGAAAGAATCAGTGAACTTAAGTACAGGAAAAATGAACCAACTGAGCAAAAAGAGAAAAGAGAATGTTTAAAGCCTAAAGAGAGCAAGCAAAATATGGATTAACAGCACACATTATACAATATGTGTAGTTTGAAGTCCCAGAGGGATTCCCTGGTAGCTCAGCTGGTAAAGAATCCATCTTCAATGCAGGAGACCTGGGTTCGATCCTTGGGTTGGGAAAATCCTCTGGAGAAGGGAATAGCTATCCACTCCAGTATTCTGGCCTAGAGAATTCCATGGACTATATAATCCATGGGGTTGCAAAGAGTAAGACATGACTGAGAGATGTACACTCACTCACTTGAAGTCTCAGAAGAAGAGGGGAGAAAAAAATAGGAAATATTTATTTTAAATAATAATGGTTAAGAATTTTCTGAACTAAATGAAAGAAATTGTAATGGTTAATTTTTTTTGACTTTACAATATTGTATTTGTTTTGCCATACATCAACCTGCATCCACCACGGGTGTACATGTGTTCTCCATCCTGAACCCCTCTCCCACCTCCCTCCCCATACCATCCCTCTGGGTCATCCCAGTGCACCAGCCCCAAGCTTCCTGTATCCTGCATCGAACCTGGACTGGCGATTCGTTTCTTATGTGATATTACACATGTTTTAATGCCATTCTCCCAAATCACCCCCCCTCCCTCTCCCACAGAGTCCAAAAGACTGTTCTATACATCTGTGTCTCTTTTGCTATCTCGCATACAGGGTTGTCATTACCATCTTTCTAAATTCCATATATATGCGTTAGTATACTGTATTGGTGTTTTTCTTTCTGGCTTACTTCACTCTGTATAATAGGCTCCAGTTTCATCCATCTCATCAGAACTGATTCAAATGTATTCTTTTTAAGGGCTGAGTAATACTCCATTGTGTATATAAACCACAGCTTTCTTATCCATTCGTTTGCTGATGGACATCTAGGTTGCTTCCATGTTCTGGCTATTATAAAAAGTGCTGGAATGAACATTGGGGTACACATGTCTCTTTCAATTCTGGTTTCTTTGGTATGTATGCCCAGCAGTGGGATTGCTGGGTCATAAAGCAGTTCTATTTCCAGTTTTTTAAGGAATCTCCACACTGTTCTCCATAGTGGCTGTACTAGTTTGCATTCCCACCAACAGTGTAAGAGGGTTCTCTTTTCTCCACATCCTCTCCAGCATTTATTGCTTGTAGACTTTTGGATCGCAGCCATTCTGACTGGCCTGAAATGATACCTCATTGTGGTTTTGATTTGCATTTCTCTGATAATGAGTGATGTTGAGCATCTTTTCATGTGTTTGTTAGCCATCTGTATGTCTTCTTAGGAGAAATGTCTGTTGAGTTCTTTGGCCCATTTTTTGATTGGGTCCTTTATTTTTCTAGAATTGAGCTGCAGGAGTTGCTTGTATATTTTTGAGATTAGTTGTTTGTCAGTTGCTTCATTTGCTATTATTTTCTCCCATTCTTAAGGCTGTCTTTTCACCTTGCTTATAGTTTCTTTTGTTGTGCAGAAGATTTTAAGTTTAATTAGGTCCCATTTGTTTATTTTTGCTTTTATTTCCAATATTCTGGGAGGTGGGTCATAGAGGATCCTGCTGTGATGTATGTTGGAGAGTGTTTTGTCTATGTTCTCCTGTAAGAGTTTTATAGTTTCTGGTCTTATGTTTAGATCTTTAATCCATTTTGAGTTTATTTTTGTGTATGGTGTTAGAAAGTGTTCTAGTTTCATTCTTTTACAAATGGTTGACTAGTTTCCACAGCACCACTTGTTAAAGAGATTGTCTTTTCTCCACTGTATATTCTTGTCTACTTTGTCAAAGATAAGGTGTCCATAGGTGCGTGGGTTTATATCTGGGCTTTCTATTTTGTTCCATTGATCTATATTTCTGTCTTTGTGCCAGTACCATACTGTCTTGATGACTGTGGCTTTGTAGTAGAGCCTGAAGTCAGGCAGGTTGATTCCTCCAGTTCCATTCTTCTTTCTCAAGATTGGGTTTTTTGTATTTCCATACAAATTGTGAAATTATTTGTTCTAGCTCTGTGAAGAATACCGTTGGTAGCTCGATAGGGATTGCATTGAATCTATAGATTGCTTTGGGTAGTATACTCATTTTCACTATATTGATTCTTCCAATCCATGAACGTGGTATATTTCTCCATCTATTAGTGTCCTCTTTGATTTCTTTCATCAGTGTTTTATAGTTTTCTATATATAAGTCTTTAGTTTCTTTAGGTAGATATATTCCTAAGTATTTTATTCTTTTCATTGCAATGGTGAATGGAATTGCTTCCTTAATTTCTCTTTCTATTTTCTCATCCTTGAGAGCTTGAATAGAACAGAAAAAGGAAGACAGAATCCATTCTTTCTCTGCCTAACTGCTTGAACATTCATCTTCTCCTGCCCTCAGACTGCAATTTACACCATAGCCTCTCCTGATTCTCAGGCCTTTGAACTAGGACTAGAATTACACCATTAGTTTTCTTGGATATCCAAATTGCAGATGGCATATTGTAAGATTCTCAGCCTCCATAATCATGTGAGTCAATTCTTTGTAATCTCTCTATACCTATCTACCTGTCTGTCTGTATATCTGTCTATATCTATATCTATATATATACATTCTATTTTTTGGAGAACCCTACCTAATTTGGATAAATTCAAAAAGAATGGCACTCATCTCAATAGATTCAAAATAATCAAAAAATTTTAACACTAATTTGAAATTTAAAATTCTCAGTGAATTAGGAATAGATAAGAATTCACCAAATTTGATAAAAGAGAGTTATGAAAAGAATTAACATTTTTCATAACAGTGAAACACTGAAAGGTGTCACCCTACAACTGGGATTATAGTAAAGATAACTAGCCTCACCACTTCTTTACAGTACAAAACTGGAAGTCTTTAGTGCAAAAAGACAAAATAGCCAGAGTAGAAAGAAAGTAAAACCAACCAGCATTTACAGATAACATTGTGGTAAATGAATAAAACCCTAGAGATCCTCCAAAAATTTACAAGGACTAACAGATGAATTAGCAAAGTCTCAGAATATAAAATTGGTATACAAAAATTAATAATATTTAAATACTATAAGCAAATAATTAGAAAATATTATTTTAAAACAATACCATTCACAATAGCATCAAAACTATCACATACCTGAGACTAAATCTAAAAAAAACACACAAGATCTTTACACTAAAAAATAAAAACTATTCCTAAAATTAAAGATCTAAATAAATGTGAAGACATACTATGTTCATAAAACAAGGAGAGAAATTTGTATTAATAGATTCTCTTTATCATCAAATTGATGGATAGATTCAGTGAAATTTCAGTTAATTATTCAGTAGATGATTTTGTAGAAAATGACAAGGAATTTTTTTTTTCACAGAAGCTAAAAATACTTTATTTTTTTTTTTAATTTTTTTATTAGTATACATGTGTTCCCCATCCTGACCCCTCCTCCCTCCTCCCTCCCCACACCATCCCTCTGGGTCGTCCCAGTGCACCAGCCCCAAGCATCCAGCATCGTGCATTGAACCTGGACAAGGAATTTTTAAAATGTGTATGCAAAGACAAAGGACCTAGAAGAAACAAAAAAATGTTAAAAGAGAAGAAAACAAAATTAACATCTTGCATTATCTGATTTCAAGGCTATAAATATCATGTAGTATTCACATGAAGACAGATGTATCTATCAATGGAACAGAATAGAGTTCATAAATAGAACACACACATATGGTCAACTGGTTTACAAAAAAGGTCTCAAGGTAATGTAATGGAGGAAATTATAATCTATTCAATTAACTGTACTACAACAATGTTACATGAACATGGAAAAATAAATAAGTCTTTACATTTACTTCACACTATGTGTAAAAAATTAACTCATTACTGACCACTGATCTAGCAATAAAATGTAGAGCACAAAACTTCTAGAAGAAAAAGTAAGAGAACATATTCATGACCTTAGGGAGATAAATATTACTTACCCAAAACATATTAACCATAAAAGAAAAGGAAAAATTAAAATTTTATCTCAGTTTCATCATAATCATCCAAAGTTAAAGATTCATTAAATTGAAAATGTCTAGCAAAAGAAACCAATAACACAAAGCTAAAGTAATCAAAGGGGTTTCCCTCATAGCTCAGTTGGTAAAGAATCTGCCTGCAATGCAGGAGACCCTGGTTCAATTCCTGGGTCAGGAAGATCTGCTGGAGAAGGGATAGGCTACCCACTCCAGTATACTTGGTCTTCCCTTGTGGCTCAGCTGGTAAAGAATCTGCCTGCAATGCAGGAGACCCTGGTTCAATTCCTGGGTCAGGAAGATCTGCTGCAATGCTGGTGGCTCAGACCTGGAATTCTGCAATGCTGGAGACCTGGGTTCGATCCCTGGGTTGGGAAGATACCCTGGAGAAGGGAAAGGCTACTCAACTCCAGTATTCTGGCCTGAAGAATTCCATGGGGTATAGTCCATGGGGTAGCAAAGAGTCAGACACGACTGAGCAACTTTCACTTTCACTTTCAAAGTAATCAAAACTGCATGGCACTGGCATACAGATGGACACACATATCACTGGAATGAAATTCAGAGTCCAGAAATAAACTCATATTGCTCATATTTATTGTATTTATTGCTCAAATTATTGTAATCACTCATAAGCAATTGATTTCCAACAAGGGGACCAAGACAATTCAATGAGGAAAGAAAAGAATCTATTCAATAAATGGTACTAGGAGAACTGGATAACTACATGCAAAAGAATCAAACTGCAATTGTGTCTCATACGATGTATAAAAAATAATTCAAAACTGATCAATGACCTAGATTTAAGAGATAAGATAAAACTATGAAACTCTAGATGTAAACCTTTGTGATTTTGGATTAGGCAATGGTTAATTAGACATAAAATCTAAAATACAAGCAACCAAAAGAAAACTAAGCTTTATCAAATAGATTCAAGGGGTTGGATCTGATAGAGTGCCTGAAGAACTATGGACAGAGATTCATAACATTGTACAGGAGACTGTGATCAAAACCATTCCAAAGGTAAAGAAATGCAGGAATGCAAACTGATTGTCTAAGGAGGACTTACAAATAGCTAAGAAAAAAAGAGAAGCAAAAGGTAAGGAGAAAGAAAAATATATACTCAACTGAATTCAGACTTCCAAAGAATAGCGAGGAGAGATAAAAAGCCTTTTTAAGTGAACAATGCAAAGAAATAGAGGAAAACAATAGAATGGGAAAGACTAGAAATCTCTTCAAGAAAATTAGAGAAACCAAGAGAACATTTCTTGCAAAGATGGGCACAATAAAGGACAGAAAATGGCAAGGACCTACCTAACAGAAGCAGAAGAGATTAAGAAGAGGTGACAAAAATACACCAAAGAACTGTACAAAAAAGGTCTTAATGACCAGGATAACCACACTGGTATGGCCTCTCATCCAGAGCCAGACATCTTGGAGTATGAAGTCAAATGGGCCTTAGGAAGCATCTCTATGAACAAAGCTAGTGGAGGTGATGGAATTCCAGCTGAGCTATTTCAAATCCTAAAAGATGATGCTGTTAAAGTGCTGTACTCAATATGCCAGCAAATTTGGAAAACTTAGCAGTGCCCACAGACTGGAAAAGGCTAGTTTTCATTCCAGTCCCAAATAAGGACAAAGCCAAAGAACGTTCAAACTACCACACAATTATGCTCATTTCACATGCTAGCAAGGTAATGCTCAAATCCTTCAAGCTAGGCTTCAACAGTACATGAACCAAGAACTTCCAGATCTACAAGTTGGGTTGACAAAAGCAGAGGAACCAGAGATCAAATTGCCAATATCTGTTGGATCATAGAAAAAGCAAGGGAATTCCAGAAAACACCTACTTCTGCTTCATTGACTACACTAAAGCCTTTGATTGTGTGGATCACAAAAAACTGTGAAAAGTTCTGAAAGAGATGGGAATACCAAACCACCTTCCCTGCCTCCTGAGAAGCCTATATGTGGGTCAAGAAGCAACAGCTAGAACCGGACATGGAACAATGGACTGGTTCAAAACTGGGAAAGGAGTACATCAAAACTGTATATTGTCACCCTGCTTATTTAACTTAAATGCAGAGTACATAATGGGAAATGCCAGGCTGGATGACACACACGTTAGACTCAAGATTGTGACAGAAATATCAACAACCTCACATATGCAGATGATTCTACTCTTATGGCATAAAGTGAAGAGCATCTAAAGAGTCTCTTGATGAAGGTGAAAAAAGAGAGTGGAAAAGCTGGCTTAAAACTCAACATTCAAAAAACCAAGATAATGGCATCCAATCCTATCACTTCATGGCAAATAGATGGGGAAAAAATGGCAATAGTGGCAGATTTTAATTTCTTGGGCTCCAAAATTACTGCAGACAGTTACTGCAGCCATGAAATTAAAAGATGCTTGCTCCTTGGAAGAAAAGCTATGACCAACCTGGGCAGCATATTAAAAAGCAGAGACATCTCTTTGCCAAGAATGTCCATATAGTCAAAGCTATGGTTTTTCCAGTAGTCATGTACGGATGTGAGAGTTGTACCATAAAGAAGGCTAGGCACCAAAGAATTGATGCTTTCAAACTGTGGTGTTGGAGAAGACTCTTGAGAGTCCTTTGGACTGTAGGGAGATCAAACCAGTCACCTAAAGGAAATCAGTTCTGACTATTCATTGGAAGGACTGATGCTGAAGCTGAAGCTCTAATCTTTTGACCACCTGATGCGAAAGCTGACTCATTAGAAAAGACCCTGATGCTGGGAAAGATTGAGGGCAGAATGAGAAGTGGGCAACAGAGGATGAGACGGTTGGATGGACATGAATTTGAGCAAGCTCCGGGAGAGAGTGAAAGACAGGCAAGTCTGGCATGTTGAGTCCATGGGGTCACAAAGAGTCACACATGAGCTAGTGACTGAACAACAACAAAGGCTTTATCAAAACTAAAACTTTTGTGCCTCAAAGGGCACTATAAAGAAAGTAAAACTACAATCCAAAACATGGGAGAAAATATTTGCAAACCATGTATCTAACAAGGGTCTGGTATCCAGAATATATAAAGAAAATTCTCATAGCACAACAATAAAAAAAAAAACTTTTAAATAAGCAAAAGATCTGGATGGATATTCCTCCAAAGAGGATACAGAAGTGGTTAATAAGCACATGAATAGGTGCTTATTAGTCATTAGAAAAATGCAAATCAAAACCATAGTAGTAACTCTAATTTTAAAAAACGGTCAATAGCAATGGTTTGCAAGGGTATGGAGAAATTAGAACCCTCACACATTGTTGGTGAAAACGGAAAATAGTATAGATGGTGTGGGAAAGTTTGTCACTTCCTCAAAAAGTTCAACAGACGGTTACCATACGGAATTGCTCGAAATTCAGTTCTAAGTAATTATCTTAGTTCAGGCTAATATAACAAAAACACCATAGATTGGTTGGCTTAAACAATAAACATTATTTTTTACAGCTCTGCAAGCCGGGAAGTCCAGGATCAAGGCACCAGCAGATCCGGTGTCTGAGGAGAACCTGCTTTCTGGCTGGGAGACGGCCACTTTTGTTCTGTATCCTCTTGTGACCTGAAGGAAAGGTAGAAAGCAAATGCTCTTGTCTCTTTTTAAGGGCATTGATCCCTCATAAGAAAGGCTCCACCCTCATGAGCCAATCACCTCCCAGAGGCCCCATTTCTAAATGCCATCATATTAGAGATTAGGATTTCAACATACGAATGTTGGTGGAACACGAATCAGTCTATAGTAGGAATATACTCAGGAGAACTGAAAATATATCTTTACATAAAAACTGATACATGGATACTCATGGCAATATTATTCTTAACAGCCAAAAAATGTAAAGACAACACAATATCCATCGACTGATAAATAGAAGCCACACACAAGAGGCCACAGATTGTATGATTTCATATGTGTCCTCTGTCTAGAACAGGCAAATCTATAGAGACAAAAAATATATCAGCAGTTGCCAGGGCCTGGAGGAGAAGGAGGAAATGGGGAGTAAATGATAATGGATATGGGATTTATTCTAAATTTGATGCTATGTGAATAATTTCTTAGTCAATAAAAGAAACCAATAAGGAAAGAGACAATACAGAAACTAGAAGAAAATGTTCAGAAAATATTTATCTAACAAAAGACTTATAGATTATAAGGATCAGTTCAGTTCAGTTCAGTCACTCAGTCATGTCCAACTCTTTGCGACCCCATGAATCACAGCACACCAGGCCTCCCTGTCCATCACCAACTCCCAGAGTTCACTCAAACTCACGTCCATCAAGTCGGTGATGCCATCAGCCACCTCATCCTCTGCCATCCCCTTTTCCTCCTGCCCCCAATCCCTCCCAGCATCAGAGTCTTTTCCAATGAGTCAACTCTTTGCATGAGGTGGCCAAAGTACTGGAGTTTCAGCTTTAGCATCATTCCTTCCAAAGAAATCCCAGGCCTGATCTTGATAACTCTAATCAAAAAAGGATATTGATACATGGAACAATATGGATAAATCTTTAAAACACATTGGGTCAAAGAAACCAAACCCAAAAGAGTATATACTATAAGATTTAACTTATATGAAGTCCAGGAACATGCAAAGCTAATTGTTCTTTCTGGTATATGGAGGAGGGTAGGAAAAAAGCCTAGAAAGGGGCACAAGGAAGCTTCGTGGGTGATGGAAATGTTTTATATTGATTTGGGTGGTAACTACACAGAGTTGAAAACCTTTTGAACTGTAAACTTAAAATGTTCACATTAAATGAAGTATAACTCTATTTTAAGAACTAAAAACAGAAAACATATCTAAGCAATATATCAATTTTACAAATTACTCAGACTCCATAAAATATCAAAGAATTTAGATTCAGAAGAATTTTGAATTTATGGACTAAGGATTAGGTACTCTTTTTCCGTGGCCTATTTTTTGGTTCATTCTTAACTTTGATAACTATGTTTATATGATATGTATTTGTACTTGCATTTTGCCAAATTCAAACTGCAATATTTAAACTAGATTAAATAAGGCAATGGCGACCCACTCCAGTACTCTTGCCTGGAAAATCCCATGGGCGGAGGAGCCTGGTAGGCTGCAGTCCATGGGGTTGCTAAGAGTTGGACACCACTGAGCGACTTTATTTTCATTCTTCACTTTCATGCATTAGAGAAGGAAATGGCAACCCACTCCAATGTTCTTGCCTGGAGAATCCCAGGGACGGAGGAGCCTGGTAGGCTGCCATCTATGGGGTCGCACAGAGTCGGACACGACTGAAGTGACTTAGCAGCAAATAACCTCAGTACACACATGCACACACGCGCACAGAAATACTCCTTTCTGGCAACATTATGAAGTGCTTTTTACATCCTTTTTATAATGAAATGAAAGCATATGTCTCCAATTACCAGTACTATAAGCTTTCAAAATTGTGGGAGTAATGTGAACTACTTTCTTCAAAGACAATTGAATTAAACATCCTCACAGAGGAAGCATAGATATGGATCCTGATTTTTATCTGTTTTAAGAGAGTAGAAAAAGAAGGAGTTACAATCTTGTCATATTATGCAACTCTTCTGCTACAATATATCAAAAACTTGATGAACTAAGGTCATGCAGCACAGCTGAGAAGCAATCAAAGTAAACAATGTACATTGCCTCCAGGAAAGCCTGCCAATTTGAGATTAGAACTCTCCATTTTAGCAAAAAAAAAAAAAAAAAGGTCTTTGGAAACTTCCTTACAACATTTTATGACTCATAGATATTCCCAGAGGTTCCTGTTTCCATTCTGCAGTAGACAGTTTGAAGACATGCAGTTCTAGTCAACTGTTGTTCTTAGGCAACTTGGCTGAAAGATCTGTTTAAAAAACATTTGTTGGAAAGATGGTATGTTTGGATGTTTTCATTTTTTAAAACAAAATTCCAGATTTTAAATTTGTTTAACTCCTAATTCAACATTAACTTAAAGGATATCCAATTAAGAATTACTATGTTACATAATATGTATTATGAACTCAACAGTTTTCCCATTTGAAAACGCCCATACTAGGGGGTATATATTCCTGGCATAGTCCCCCTTGCAGATCCTTCCAAACTGCCTCCAGATCCCTGGCTCTGTATTCAGTAGTTCTGGCTCTGATCTTGGCCACCCAGTTCAGTATCTCACCTTGGCTTCTACTTTGACCAAAACTGCCAAGTCACCTCCCAGCCCACCAGGACTTGATTCCTGGCTGTTCTCCACTTTTGTCTAGCCCCAGTTCTCCCTTTCTGTTCTAAGTATTGAATATCACTCATGAGGTATTTTCTCCCCATACTCATCTAAGTCTACTTCACTCCATTTACAGATCAGTATCTTCACCTCCAAGGCCTATTTCCTACTCCCAACCAGCTCCCACATTCTTGTCTTTCCCTCCCTCCCATGTCCCAAACAATAAGCCACCTGGTCTTTAATAATTTTCATCATCTGTATATGGTTCTTGTAGGTTTGTTTCCTGACAATAACTATAAAGATATGGACATGAGAAAAGCCATAATATTATAAAACACTTTAGCATTATCCAAATAAAAGCTATTCCTTCATATAGTAGGTATGGTAATAGAGGAAGGCCTGATCTCCCTTGACTCCTTAAGCGACTCATCACCACTCTACTCTCAAGATCAACTCTCCATCCCTCGTTTACAGATGGCATTTCCCTCACACACAGTCTCTTTGAAAATGTGGTTCCTTTCCCAGGTTCCACACACATCTCTCCCTTGATTCTTCTGTGGGTCAGACTCTGCAGAGATACGGTAAATGGGGTCCAGACCAAACACATGTTCAGTTTGACTTACACAGTATTTTAGACTTTTTGCAGTTAGTTTCTAACATTTAAAAATTGGAAGAGTAAGTCAAAAAGTAGAGATTTCCAAAGGAAATGAACAGATATCAAAGATATATCTGCACTCCCATGTCCACTGCAGCAATATCCACAACAGCCAAGATGGAACAACTTGAGTATGCATCAATGGAGGAGCGAAGAAAGAAGATATGAAACAGACAGACAGATACACACACATGGAGTGGAATATTATTCTGCCATGAAAAAGGGAATCCTGCCATTTGCAACTATGTAACTGTAGGTAACTTAAGGGCACTGGAAAGACAAATACTGCATGGTACACTTATATGTGGAATCTTGAAACATAAAAAGTCAAACTCATAGAAACAGAGAATTCAAAAACAGTCACCAGAAGCTAGCGGGTGGAGGATATAGAGAGTGATTGGTCAAACAGTATAAACTTTCAGCTAAAAAATGCATAAGCTCTGAGGACATAACATGCAACACGGTGACTAGGGTTGATTACACGGTATTGTATAATTAAACTTTGCTGACAGAGTAGAACCTAAATGTCCTCATAAAAAGGTAAATTGGTGAGGTGACAGTTGTGCTCGTTAATTACATAGATGGGGGAATCCTTTCACAACGTAAATGTGTGCCAAATCACCACAATGTACACTTTAAATATCTTACCATTTTAAACGTCACTTATACCTCAATAAAGCTGAATTCTTTTTTTAAAAAATGGGAAATTATTTGAGATCAGGGGTCAGGAAGGTATGACTTCAAATTTGTGTCCATAAATAAAGTTTTATTTGAACACAGGCATGTTCATTTGTTTATCTGTGGCTACTTGCGTGCTAAAATGGCACAGTCAAGTAGCTGTGACAGAGTTCATAAGGCCAAATATATTATGCTGCTGCTGCTAAGTCACGTTAGTCGTGTCCAACTCTGTGCGACCCCATAGACGGAAGCCCACCAGGCTCCTCTCTCCCTGGGATTCTCCAGGCAAGAACACTGGAGTGGGTTGCCATTTCCTTCTCCAAAATATATTATAGATACTACCAAAGCCAAAAATATTTACAATCCAGTCCTTTACAGAAAATATTTGCCAACATCTGCTCAAATGGCCCTCAATCCTGGATTATTCACCCACAGAGATTACAATATGATTAGTCTGCAGTGAGCATTGGTGTCAATGCCCAGAGATTCCAGTGCCACTGATCTGAGTGGGTGCTGACATAGGCATTTTCAAGTTCCCAAATGGTTCTAATGTACATACAATGGTTTGCGAACCATTGAATTAGGTAATCTGGATGTCTTCAACAGTCTATGGTTCTTTTTTCTCTCTCCGGGAATAGATCTAAGACAGTCAAAAGTGATACTAATGCATTGACACATGTCATTACCTCACATTGTTATATATTAAAAGTTAATACATATATCATAAGCTAATTGACGGAATATAAATGAATGAATAAATGTGCAGTATAAAGAAGTAATTGACTTTCATCAGAAGGCAACAAGTTCTCCAACGCGTCCCTTCCAAATGAAAGTTCTCAGTATGTTAATATAATTATTAAAGAAATCCTAGATTAATTACTTTATTTATGCTCATTTCTGGCCAAAAGGGAACAAACCTTTGCACTGAATACATGTAAAGTCACAAGCAACTAAGTCAGCTTGAGGAAAAAGAAAGAAAATTAGATGTGGTTCTGCTCCAGGTTTCTAACCACTCACTCGTATGACCTGGAGCAAGTCTCTTCATCTCTCCTGGTCTTGATGTGCTTTCTGTAAAATGGAGTATGAACTAGAATAAAACCTAATTAGAACTCCATTAGCAACAATTAAATATTTTTTCAAGAAGATATTACTATCAATGTTAACACCCACTTTTGCTTTCGATTGTGGAGGTGTCATACATTTTACATGGCATGTTTCATACCACATAGTGAAAATATATGTGATATATATCCTTTAACATGTGATATGTTTGTGATGGTACATGTGATACATGTGATATGTATGTTATATATATGATATGTGTGATATATATGTGATGATGCATGTGATATACATGTGACTCTGCAACCCCATGGACTATAGCCTTCCAGGCTCCTCTGTTCATGGACTTCTCCAGGCCAGAATACTGGAGTGGATAGCCATTCCCTTCTCCAGGTGATCTTCCCAATCCAGGGATCGAAGCCAGGTCTTCAGCATTGCAGGCAGATTCTTTATTGTCTGAGCCACCCGGGAGGCAAAGGATATATATGACATATATATTACATATATATGTATATATAGATATCAGTTCAGTTCAGTCGCTCACTCGTGTCCAACCCTTTGTGACACCATGAACCGCAGCACGCCAGGCCTCCCTGTCCATCACCAACTCCCAGAGTTTACCCAAACCCATGTCCATTGAGTCGGTGATGCCATCGAACCATCTGTCATCCCCTTCTCCTCGCGCCTTCAATCTTTCCCAGCATCAGGGTCTTTTCAAATGAGTCAGCTCTTCGCATCAGGTGGCCAAAGTACTGGAGTTTCAGCTTCAAAATCAGTCCTTCCTATGAGCATCCAGGACTGATCTCCTTTAGGATGGACTGGTTGGATCTCCTTGCAGTCCAAGGGACTCTCAAGAGTCTTCTCCAACACCACAGTTCAAAAGCATCAAATGTTTGTCAAAAAACCATACAGAAGGGATTTCAACAGAAGGGATTTAATGGAAAGAATTGTCTTCACATGTGTTACAGGACAGACTAAGCAAAAAGGTAACACTGAGGTAACCCAGGAGGCAGCTACAATGCCTGAGATTAGGGGACCGAAAAGGGAAACGAGGGGAAAACCAGAACCTAAGAACTAGAACAAGTCCCCAGATTTGATGCTTTAAGGAAGGGGCTTGGTCTAGCTGCTGCTAATTCCTCAGAGGGAATACAGTGAGACTAGCTCTGGAAGAGCCACAAGGAACTGGAGGCTGGAGTCACTTCCAAGCTGTGGCCACTAGCTGATGCTCAGGAAAAGTGCCATTTTGGAACAGAGGCCAAGAAGAATGGTTCAAATTCAAAAACAGAAAGTCTTACCTCCTTTCCTGCTACTCACCTCCAAAACCTTCAAAGTCCCAGCCTAATGCCGTCAAGAATCCAGCAAAGAAATCTGAGGAATGAAGTTTGCAGAGTCATAGCCCTAGCATCACAGAACAGAGTCAAAAAGGACACAGAGACAGTGGGTAAACAACTGACACAACTTCTTTACTCAGAAAAGTGAATGTCGATTGCACTGTAGTTAACAGCATGAATATTAATGTTGAAGAAAGTATCTTAGAGAATATAAGACTGTGGAGATTTATACATGAACAGACAAGCATGTTTGAGCAGAAAAGTAAAAGCTCTCCCATGCTTAAGGAATGACATGCAGAAAGAGGGAAGAAACAAAGAAAATTTAGACATTGTGGAAAAGATCTCTATTAAAAAAGGAAAGTGGCAGTGGTATAAATACCATAATCATAACATTAAAAGTTTAATCGACACTATATCTCAAAAAAAAAAAGTTCTGTGTAATTATGTTAGGTTCCAAGGGTAAGAAATTGGCCCTTATACTGGTGCTGAAAACAAGCACGAAGTGTCCCACAAGACCATGGTAACTAAAATTTGGGATTACTGGGCTCATGTGCTCATGTGCAAACACTGTTTGTCAAGCACCCCAAAGTTAAAATAGACCAACAGTGACATCTGCTGCTGTGGACTTACTTTGAAAATGGCCAGTCTCAACATTTTGAAGGGAAGTCTCCTGCCAAACCACTGGACTTCTGCTGTGATGAGTCAGCACTTCTGGAACTCCTGTTTGTCATCTGTGCTATCAGAAGCTTTCTTAAGTGAACACAGAACATGGGAAAAATGAGAGAATATTTGGAAAAGTAACTAAAACAAACAAAAAACAGTGGGGGTGGAGGCATAAGTGATGAGAAAAAGAGACTTCATATTGTCTTTTCTCATCCTGTTTTTCCTTTAGCTAAGTAAATCCAAATTAATTTTGTAGCTGTCAGCAAGCATGAGCATGTCCGCAGTAAAAGGACGGATTAACTGTTGCCGGCTTCAGTGGACTCCAACACAAAATTTACAGCATAATATCCATACCAGAAAAAAAAAAAAAAAAGGTTAAATGATCAAAGGAGAGTATGTGGAAAATATTTGAAGTTACTCTTGCTTTGGAAATCTCTTCTTAATTATCTAATTGTTTACATTAATTATACTTCCTTCAACATCTGCTGACCCTCAGGCTTTTTCTTTTCTGAAAGCCCATAGCACAGAAGGTTTGAATCAAACAGCATGGCTTTTAAAAATTACATATAATCTCCAGTGTAAAGTGGTCAGTGGGGCCTATTTGCATAAACTAATAAATATGAAAATCATGGGTCAATTTATTTGCTCAAGAAAAAAGATGGCAACTGATACCGAATCCCTGGTTATTATAAAAGAAGATGAATGAAAAGGCCTTGCAGTAAGGAAGAACTGAATTAAGAGTTCTGACTTCCAATGTGGGTTCTGACCACTCACTAAACGTGTCACCATGAGGAAATCCCATAGTCTATCTGAGCCTCAGTTTTCTCTTCCTTAATACTAAAGGCCTGGGCTACCTGAGAGATGGAAAGTGGATTTCAACTCATTTTCCTGCTTTGGTTAACTGGCAATGGCTGCTTTTAAGTAATCCCAAAGCTGCATCCAGACGCAATGAAAAAGCTGCTGACCAACTAGCAGGGTCTGCAGTAAGCAAGACAAATGTGGAAGGGCAGCGTGCATGTCACATATATACCAAGCTTAGACAAAATTATTTCTCTCATTTTCTTGCAGCTGTAGATTCTGCTATTAGCTGCCATTTTTAGTGCCTAGTCTCTTTCAGCTTTGCAAGATGCTCAACAGATATTATTTCTAACCCTCACCATATTTTAAGGACATGGAAACTCAGAAACATGAAATAATTTTCTCAAGACCACACAACATAGCTGGACTCAGTTACTAACAAAATAACCCCACATTCTCTATTGTGAATAAAACCTTCACTTATGTTTTAGATCACATCCCCTAGCCCTCTTGCAATGTAAAAGCTATAATACCATTATGTCTTATCTGGTGATACCTTAATACATCTATATTTTCACAGAAAGAAAGGATGGTTTGGACATGAAACTTGGCTAGTTCATGTAAACATGAAAGGGCAAGGCAGGGAAAAAGTATCCAAGAAAGTGCTTTTTTCAGGATTGTATGGTAAAAATTAAAAGTGACAAAGGAATGGACAATAACTAAAAGTCGTATTCAATTTTAAACCAAATAGAATTACAGACAAATAAAATAACAGAATTGAAAAAAGTCCTGTGAAAATAGGACATTGTGTATTACATCGATTGGGTCTGCGTAGGCATTGCAGCTTAACTGGTAAAGTACTCAGGGATGTACTCAGGTATAGTACTCAGGGATGTACTCAGGTATAGTACTCAAGGATGTACTCAGGTATAGTACTCAGATGTCAGTGCTTGATACACACTTTTTGATGATGATGGTTTATAAATAATTCAAAGAAGAGATTCCTGGTAAGAAACATTTTTGAAGCTTCCTTAATTTGATACACCATTTTGGACATTCTCTGGGTTACAATCTCCAGGTACAGTAGAAAACAAGACACTCTAACTTGCGGTTGGAACAAACAGACTCCATCATACAGCGGAAACTTTGAGAATGACATCACAAAATCGGTCTACCCTGACTGCAGAATTACATACTGATGCTTTCAGAGTAATACTCAGAAACTTATACTTGCCTTTAGAAAATAACCTAGAAATACCGATTAGTAAAAAAAAAAGTTTTAAGGAAACCAAACGCAGTACTGCACCCATAGGAGAAAAATTATTAGTAGTAGTTAAGTTGAGTTTCATGTCAAGGTACCTCAAGGCCTATGATTAGCTGGCTGATTCATTCATGTTATAAATATTTATTCTTTACTTACTTTGAACCTAGGCACTCTGGAATACAAAATAAAATAGACCTGAGGAGTAGAGGTCTAATTGGAAACAGCTACATAAATAAATTAAAATACAAAATGACATGTAAATCAACTGGGTAATGTTTGAGGTACATATGTATCGCACAAAAGTGAAATTACTAATTTTCTCTCATGGTGTCAGAGAAGGATCGGAAAGACACGTAAGTACAAGGCTGAACTGAAGATTAATATATTTCTTAAGATACCCATAATTTGCAAGTTTTTAATGATACTAAGACAGTAAAAAAAAAAACATTAAAACCAAAGGCATAGACCCCCTTAGACTGGCCTCACTCATAAGAGAGCTCTGAAAAGAACACAGTCAATAACCATATGGAGAAAATGGTACTTGTATACTTAAGTAAAGCAAAGTGTTGTGTATTTTTCATCCTACTATTTTAAGGTAATATCATTCCAAGGTATTAGGGCCCAACATCTTGTCATGCACAGAGAAAGTCAACACAAGAAAGTCCTGCAAAGAGTGTTGTTCCACATATACTCTGTGACTAATTCTGTTTATGGAATGAACTGCGCTGTGGTCATGGGTCACATTGAGCCAGCCAAGAGAATGTTTCCAGAGTGTAATTGTTCTGGGCATCAAGGCACTTTACAGCATGTTCCCATTGCTTTTTGATACTCTGTGGCCAGGAGACTGCTGAGAAAATATTATTCACCCGAATTAGACTGGAGGAGTCAACCGCCTGGGTATTACATCTCCATGTCAGCACAAGCGGTGTCTGCAACCGAACTTACCAGATGTTTCTAATTTCTCTACCTTCTGAACTACAACTTGGTTTTCTTTTCCTGACTTTGAAATATTTTAAACAAAGGACTTTCTGTAATGTCTCAGGAAACTTACAAAATTAAAATCCTGGGGTTAATATCAGAATAAGAGCTCTGGAACTCCTGCCACTGCCACATTGATGAGATTTCCACCTTGTGACTCACTACCTCAGTTTCTTTCAAACGACTTTTGAGCTGCAGGAGTCTCATTCACTCTAGAGATTTCCACCCAGCTAACAAATTGAAAAACACTGAATTCTGGAGGCAACTACATGTCCCCTGTTGCCACATTACCTAAAATAAATGCTACTTCAAATTAAGGCCTTAATGTTAATAAAAATAATCAAGCTGTCAAATCAGCAACTGCATTTCTAGAAAGTTATACAAAGATTTTCACACATGTTCACAAGGAATCATATACAAAGATATTAATTGCAGCATGGTTTGTCAGACATTGAATTTGGAAATAACCAAAGCATCTAGCAGCAGAGGACTAGTAGAATATTTTATGCTATATCCACACAAGAAATAATGTGCAGCCCAAAAAGACCTTGGCAGTTCTCCACATATGATAAGAAGGGAAATCCCCATAATAATTGTTAGGGAAAGAACTGGGCCAATATGTATGTGTAAAAATACAATACATACTGTGTAATTTTTTGTAGCTTTTGGATTTTAATTTTTGCCATGTGCAAGCACTGTTTATTCAAAAAAATTAAGTTTGGTGAAAATAAAGTAAAATCAAGATAAAACGAGGTCTTGAGGAAACAAAACTAATGGAAAAGGAACATGGTAAAAAAAGGGAAGAAAGAAGGAAAAGAAAACTGTGAGACTTCAAGCTTCTAAAACTATGAAAGGGTCTGTCTCATATTCTCAGCAAAATTTCCAACTTGTGTCACAGGTTGGCCTGACTCGGTTCTTATCCTTTACAAGCGCTCCAGAGTGCATTTGACTCATGATTGGAGACTCTCCTCTTGCATGAACTGCCTCACCCTGATTCTCTTTTTTTTCTTTCTTTCTTTTTTCCTTTTTTTAAATTGAAGTGTAGTTGATTTACAAACTTGTTTAATTTCTGCTGTACAGCAAAGAGATATACATCCTTTTTTATAATATATTCTTTTCCATTATGGTTTATCATAGGATATTGAATATAGTTCAGGCTTCCCTGGTAGTTCAGGGATAAAGAATCTACCTTCAATGCAGGAGACCACCTGCAATGCAGAAGACACAGCTAGATCCCTGGGTCGGGAAGATCCCCTGGAGAAGGAAATGGCAACCCACTCCAGTATTTCTGCCTGGGAAATCTCGGGGACAGAGGAGCCTGGTGGGCTACAGTACATGGGGTGGCAAGAGTCAAACATGGATTAACAATTGAACCCACCACCACCACTGGATATAATTCCCTGTGCCATATGGTAGGATATTGTTGTTTATCTACTCTCTATATAAGAGCTTACATCTGCTGACCCCAACTTCTCACTCCATCCCCCCAACCCCTCCCTCTTGGCAACCACAGGCTGTTTTCTATGCCTGTGAGTCTGATTCTGTTTCATATTTAGGTTCCTTTGTGTCATATTTTAGATTCCACAGAAGGGATATCATATTGTATTTGTCTTTCCTTTTCTAACTTACTTCAATTAGTATGATAATCTCTAGTTATATCAATGCTGTTACAAATGGCATTGCTTTGTTCTTTTTTATGGCTGAGTAGTATTCCATTGTATATATGTACTACATCTTTTTTATCCATTCATCTGTTAATAGACAATATGCAAACATTGTTTCCATGTCTTGACGAGCACTGCTGTGAATGCAGCAGTGCTATATCTTTCTGAATCACAGTTTTGTCTGGATATATGCCCAGGAGTAGATTACTGGACCGTATGGTAATTCTATTTCTAGTTTCTGAGGAACCTCCATACTGCTTTCCACACTCGCTGCACCAACTTACATTCCCACCAGTAGTATAGAAGGTTCCTTTCTCTCCACACCCTCTCCAGCATTGGTTATTTGTAGACTTTTTAATCATGGCCATTCTGACTGGAGTGAATTGATACCTCATTGTAGTCCTGATTTTCATTTCTCTAATAATTAGCAGTGGTGAGCATTTTTTCACGTATCTGTTGGCCATCTGTATGTCTTCTTTGGAGAAATGTCTATTTAGGTTGTTTGTTTTTTTGTTGTTGAGTTGTATGAGCTGTTTGTATATACTGGAAATTAAGCTCTGTTGATCATATTGTTTGCAGATATTTTCTCCCATTCTCCTATTCTGTAAGTTGTTTCTTTGTCTTGTCATGATTTCCTTTGCTGTGCAAAAGCTTATAAGTTTGATAAGGCCCTCTCACCCTGATTCTTGACATGGTCACTGGTCACTCCTCTCTGCTCTCAGGTGGCTCTTCATCCTCCCCTCTACCCTTCAAAGCTTTGGTTGTGGGCATTTCCCAGAGCTTAGTGACTAGACCTCAGTAGTTCAGATACTTCCTTAATGGCATTTTATTTGTAGATAAGTCATAAAACTGTATCTCCAGCATTTGCCTACCTTTTGTCATTTACCTCTCGTCTTCCCTTTCCCTTTTCATTCTCAATGCCTTCCAACCACATTTTCTGACTGCCTACAGAAAACTCCCAACAGATGCTATTTAAACACTGAACTTGATCTTCCCCAGTCTCTCTTGCTCTCATGTTTTATGTATGTGCATGCATTGCCCTCAAAATGAAATGCCAAATTCCTCAAAGTTAGGAAGATTTTTACAATTACCTTAGTATATACCCCATCCTTCTGTTCTTCCTTCAGCCAAGAACAGTATTCTAACCAGGTTGTTAGCCAATAAATTCTTATGTAATATTATACTTTTGTGAATAAACTACTCCCTTCTTATACAACCACCAGATTTAATTCATAATTATACATATGGTATGTATAATAGGATACAGGAATTATATTTATTAATTATTAATATATTTTTTCTAATCTACTCCACAGTGGATTATTATTACACAGTGGATCTGAAACAGCTTATGTTAGAATCATTGTTTACATTTTCCTCCTCATTTAGTTTTTTGAGGCTAGTACCTGTGTGTTATGTGTTTCCATATTGCTAGAGACTGACTCCCACTAGGAGCTTATCATAATTATTTGTCAAAAGAATAAATATTTTTTAAAAAGAAAATACAAGAAATATTTTCCAAAAAGGATTTTAACATTTAGTGGATTAATCCTTTTCTAACAAAGTCGTGATTTATATTCACAAGGAATAAAGTGGATCAGAGCAGGGATAAATGGAGGCCACAAATTCAGATATGCAATTAATGCAAATGTATTTCCCATTACTCCAGTGAATTGTTATTATGAGTCTGAATGTCAGGCTGAAGCTTCCCCTTGAGTCTTTTTGAAGGTTCCCCCAATTTTGCAGCATTTTGTTGAGGTTTAAAGAAGAGTAAAGGATTTTGTAAGGTTACGAATTAGGAGAGATGGGGAACTAACACAGCCCTAACGTCACTTCTCATATAAAGGTTACAGCAGAGAAGTCCCGCAGGCCGTGGGATTACGGTCTTTCTGAGGTACCTTCCTGCCCATTCTTAGAGCACAGGAATGTGTCCACAAAGTTTCCCAGTCTCCATCTGCTAAAAGCCTCACGTTGCTGTTTCCTTGATAGCATCTTACCAAATCCTGTCCTCTCAAGGACACTGCCAGAAAGCAGAATTGAACAGTCAGATCTGTAGGATGCCCTCGTCTCCCAGGCTTTCTCTTCCTAGCCTAATCTATTTTCTTCTAGTCTCGAAGCAATTCTCCCTTCAGAAATCCAGCCAAGACGCTTTCCTTTGTATTCACATTCCCTTTGTTGTACCAATTTCACAAAGCCTTCCTCCATTATGGGGTTTAGATTTCTAAAACAAAAGACAAGTTTTGTGGTTCCAACCAGCCATATCCCTTCCCTTAGACAGTGATCCCAGAACCAAATACTTACTTGACTAGGAAAAGAAAAAGGGAAAAACACAATGCAAAGTTTAAAACTAGGTTACTGTGTCAGTATATTATCCCGTTCTGTTTTTCCCAGATCTTTCCATCATTTATCTTCTCTTTCCCTTTTTCATTCTCACTGCATTCCCACTTCATATCACCCTTTTCTGGGCACTTACCTCACACTTGGACTACATCAATATTCTCCTTGAGTCTCCAGTTCATCCCAGCGTCCACCATTTCTTTCCTCTACAAAACCAATTATCACGCCTCTGTATAATCTTCTACTCTCTGTGACAGAAAGCATAAATTCTCCTGCCAACTTGAAATATTTGCATGTTAAGTTATTAATATTTCAACCTAACTTATTTTCACCCAGTTGGGAGCATTCAACCTCTTTTCTGAAAAGACAAATCTTTTCATTGCTCCCTCCATGTTTACAGTACTTGTTCCTGCTTCTGTGCTTTAACTCACATCATTTGTCTCATCTTAAATGCCCTGTTTTCTCCTCTCACATATATTTCCACCAACATTTAGGACCAACTCTAAATTCACTACCACAACCCAGTCTCTCTTATGCACATTAATTTTACCCATAGGGTATGAATTTCCTAATTTAAAATTTAATTATATATTATATATTTTTGCACTGCACTTTAATTATTCCACATTTTTTGTTTTTTGCACACTCCACTAATTACATGCTCCCTGTCAACAGGGAGCATATATTCTCATTTCCTTCATTATACCCAAAGCAGAGTCTGACATGCAATAAATTCTAAATCAATACTTGTGTGGCGGAAAGGTCATTGTAATTACTTACCAGTGTCGCTCCTCCCAACCTCTGCCTATGCCTCCTTCCTCCAACATGCACACAAACAACACTTCTAACTGATCTCCTCCTCAAATTAGGAGGTGGCAAAGGAATTCTATAACTCTCAAAGTAGAGTTGTTCCAGCAGAAATGCAGAAAAAAATAATAATACATGATGGAACCAATTTTTAGCTCTTGACTTTCAAAAGTTTTATAGCCCACACAGAGACAGCAAAAAGTCAGAAAGTCTATAATATAGAGCACAAAATGCATGCTTTAAACAACTGAAGGATGATGAAGAAAGAAATTAGCTCTCCAATCTAGGAAGAAACTTTTAAAAATAATAATAGCGTGAGATGCGTATGTGAGTCTCTTAGAAGAGACTCTGCCCTCACTTCTTTCCATTGCAAGAAGGTGTAAATAGAATCTCTAGTAAATTTAAGTACTGAAAGCTTATTCTTTGTTTCCCATCTGCTGCCTTGAGAAGAAGCAAGCTAACAGGCTCCAAATATTCACTGGCAGAAGGTTATAGAAATGACTTCATGCATACTTGGATGACTTAAGGGCTTCAAGAAGTATGGAGAGCCTTGAACTAAATGGGTGAATAAAACTTTTTCACTTTTTGAAAGAGGCCAAGCAAAGAGAAAGTAAGTCCACCAAGTGTACTGCAAAACGACTAAATTTTCTGCCCCTAGATAGAGCAGAAGTTGAAAATGAAGCTTAGGTTGAGTTACAAAAAAATAAAGAGAGCTACTTTTCACATTCAAAGTTATTACCTGAGAAATATTATACCCAGTACTGTATTTATGATTAAGTGATTAACTCATTGATCAATTCATGATGAAATAAAAGGTTGAGCTAGACTCTGAAGTTGAAAACACAATTTCTGAAAGGTCCTAAGTCCATTTTAAGAAATCTATTAAAATATTCATAAAATTTAAATAATGATATAATCTCATGAATAAGAAAAACACCCTCAGAAAAGTACAAATGGCTTCCTTGGTAGTTCAGACAGTAAAGAATACACCTGCAATGTGGGAGACTTGGGTTCGATCCCTGGGTTGGGAAGATCCCCTGGAGTAGGGCATTGCAACCTACTCCAGTATTCTTGCCTGGAGAATCCCCATGGACAGAGGAGCCTGGCGGGCTACAGTCCATAGGGTCACAAGAGTCATACACAACTGAGCAACTAAGCACATGTTTATACCAATAAATGTAACATTTGAATGAGAAAATGAAAATACAAGTCATCACATAGTATTATATAAATATCATGACAGAATTGAGAATATACTGGACTATACTTTTAAGACATTTGTCTGTTTTCACTTTTACATGGGCTAGGATATGTAGAATGAGAGTCCATGATTTTTAATACTACAAAATAATTTATGCTCAAGTCTTTTACAAATCTATCAACTGCCACCATTCCCAATGTCTAAAAGCAAGAATTTTGTCTATGGAGTCTAGGTAATTATATAATGGGTTTATAAGGTCACCAGGCTATTATTAAAGAAGAGTGTAGAGTGTTATAATGTTTCAAACCAGTAGAAAAAAAAGTATTCAACTTAGGTCTTAAATAAATAGACCATTTTTCCCTTTCCTCACAGTTTGTCTCCTAATTTTACCAACAGCATTCTGTCAACCCAGTACACTAGAACCACGATGATGGAAAACACTGGTCATTTGTCTCCTTCTTATATTTGATGAGTTACTAACCCAAAGCACAGCTGGATGATGATTAACTACTTGTCTTAGTGTGTCCTCACTGTCAGAATTTTTTCATTTTGATTTATAACTTTCCTGGCAAGCATATTATTAACTTTACATCTCTGTAGTTAACTGCCAAATGTGAACAATAAGTTATTCAACATATTAGCCTCGCTATTCTGAATAAGCCCAGGTTCTACTTGGTAAGAAAACATTCAGCAGAAACTACTAATTATGGTAGGAAAATACTCCATATTTTGAAATTAGGAATCCAAACTCACAGATCAATAATTGAATGTTATTAATATAAGCCTGGTTAAAGTGCATTTTCACTTCAAACATTTTTGAACTTGTTTTCAATCTCACTGAATAATGTTTAGATCATGTTTTTAAATATCAATTTTAAGTCATTAAGAAAGGAAAACAAAAATTAATTTCTTAAACCATGTATAATCTTTGAGAAATAGGTCTTCAAGAGAATATTCTGAAACAGATGGAAACAAATTCATTTCTTTTAACACTGATTTCTAAATGGTAGTCAAAAGACCATGTAGAAGCCTCAACTGAGGTAAATGCCTTGCTGGAAAACACTGACCACCTCTGATGTGCCTTTCTTTATTCTCCTAGCCACTAGATCAATGTTGAGGGCTGTGTTACCATACCTGACTTGGGAATTGCTGTCTCTACTAAGGGGAAAGGGGATTTTTCCACCAAAGATGCTGTAAGGCCTTGCTAATATGAACTGGTAAGAAGCAGGACAGCATGCCTTGAAAGTCCTGAACCAGGAGGGGATCTGAACTTAGAGCTGGATTTGTTTGTTTTTGGCTGAGCCTGTGAGGCATGCAGGATCTTAGTTTCCCAGCCAGGGATTGAACCCACACCCCCTGCAATGGAAGCACAGAGTCTGAACCATTGGACCACCAGGGAAATCCCAGGAAGAATTTGTGGATATGGGGGCATGCTCTGTGACTCAGGATTTAATGCCCTGGCATGTTCTAATATGCTGCTGGGATGAATCTTGGAAGCTTGAAAAAAAAATAATAATGATGGCTTTCTATTAAATCTAAGATGCCAGAACTGATAGGCTGCTGAAGGAAAGGAAAAAATGACCCAGTGAAATGAACATGGCAAAACGAGTCCATTACATAAGATGTGAGAACCCACCAGCTGACCTTTCCTGGAAGGGGCCAGAGAAGATTTCATTAACTGTGGTGATAAGAAATGCAGTGGAAACAGAGATGCCACCCTTAATGAGAAGCTTAGTGGTGGCTGGCCTCTGCAGGCTGAGGTTGATGGCAGGACATGCTACTACGGAACCTGGCTCCCCAGTATCAGCAAAGAAGATGGGATTCCAGAGTAGCAGAGACAGCTGGTAGCACTTAATTGTCGGAGAAAAGATGCATGTAATAACTGTAACTGACAGCATAGTTGAAATGGAGGCATCCAGGGCATCCTGACCCACAGTGAACAATCATGATGACGAATATAGTCCATGGTTCTAAAGAGCAAGACAAATAAACAGTAAACAGGGCGTTTCTTCACATGATTGATACATGCACATATACATATACACATAATATAAACAGATTCAAGAGAGATCAAAAATGGATGAACAGAAAGATGATATCAGCTGCCCCAGTGGAACTAATCAAATGCTGCAATCTCTCACCAACCTTCTATACCTGAGCCAGTTCTTAGACAAGTCATCGATTAAAAGAGAGATCAGATGTCTGTAAGAAAAAATTCTCAAATACCATAGTAAGTGAAGGTAGCAGTTCCTTCAGTTTTTTCCCGCAGTGACCTAGGATCATTCATTGTTTACATGTATATTTTTCAGATCATTTTCCATTATAGGTTATTTAAGATATTGAATATAGCTCCCTGTGCTGTATAATAAATACTTGCTGCCTATTTTATGCACAGTAGTTTGTATCTGCTAGTTCCAAACTCCTAATTTATCCCTCCCTCCCTTTCCCCTTTGGTAATCACAAGTTTGTTTTCTCTGTCTGTGAATCTACTTCTGTTTCATACATAGATTCATTTGTATTTTTTATATTCATACTTTTATATTCCATCTATGTGGTATCACATAATATTTGCATTTCTTTGCCTGATTTACTTCACTTAATATGAAATTCTCAAATGTAAATATTTTACATAAATATATATGTATATATTTTATAAAATATATATTGTTTAAATGTATATATATTATATAATATATATTTAATATAATATACTATATACAAATATATATAATATGTATAAAACACATATCACATATATTTATAAATTATGTATATTTGTATATAATATAAATATATATTTTATCAAGTGAAATGGCAACCCCTCCAGTATTCTTGTCTGGAAAATCCCATGGACAGAGGAGCCTGGCAGACTATAGTCCATGGGGTCACAAGAGTCAGATACAACTTAGCGAATAAACTGCCACCATATATAAAACATCTTAAACCAGCCACCTATTGACGGGTGCTTGGTTTGTTTCCATGTCTTGGTTTTGTAAATAGTGCTGCTATGAATAGTACTGCTTTTGAGTTAAAGTGTTCATCTTTTCTAGATATATACCCAGGAGTGGGGAGCTAGATCCTGTGGTAGCTCTATTTTTAGTTTTTTTAAGAAACCTCCATACTGTTTTCCATAGTGTCTGTACCAATTTATATTCCCACCAACAGTGTATGTGGCAGGGTTGGGGGGGACCAGGATCTTGTGAGGCCTACCAAATTCAGAATCTAAACTGACTCTGATAACAGAACTACAATAGATACCCCACCCAAGAAAAATAGAAAATCAAGAACAATACTGAACAATACTGCATTTCAGATAGAAGGACAGTTTAGTGCCAATCTCAAAGGCCTAAAAAAATGCAGTGAAGGTGTTTACTATTAATAACCCATTTAATTCACCAATTTGGCCATAAAAATTAAATGGAGCATGGCAGATGACAGTTGAGTTCAGTTCAGTTCAGTCGCTCAGTTGTGTCTGACTCTTCGCGACCCCATGAATCGCAGCACGCCAGGCCTCCCTGTCCATCACCAACTCCCGGAGTTCACTCAGACTCACGTCCATCGAGTCAGTGATGCCATCCAGCCATCTCATCCTCTGTCATCCCCTTCTCCTCCTGCCCCCAATCCCTCCCAGCATCAGAGTCTTTTCCAATGAGTCAACTCTTCGCATGAGGTGGCCAAAGTACTGGAGTTTCAGCTTCAGCATCATTCCCTCCAAAGAAATCCCAGGGCTGATATCCTTCAGAATGGACTGGTTGGATCTCTTTGCAGTCCACGGGACTCTCAAGAGTCTTCTCCAACACCACAGTTCAAAAGCATTAATTCTTCAGCACTCAGCCTTCTTCACAGTCCAACTCTCACATCCATACATGACCACTGGAAAAACCATAGCCTTGACTAGACAGATGAATCCCAACTTTAGCTTTTTTGCTAAATGTAGTGTATTTGGCAGATCAACATGGATGGCTGTCCTCTGCAGGCTGAGGCTGAAGGCAGGACATGCTGCTCTGGAACCTGCCCCCAGTATCAGCAAGGAAGATGGGATTCCATCCAGTATATGATACAGAGCTACTGGTCTGGTAAATAACTGGTCAGGAAAGAGGCTAAAAAGCAGTTCTCACTTACCACAGACCAACAACATGATATATTTATGGCATCGCCCAGGGCTACGTTGAATCGCCTCTCTTCTGTCACTGTATAGTCTTAATGTATCTTGATTACCTGGACCTTCCATAGGTCCTTTAATGACTTTCTCATTGGTCTAGTTTATTGATAACAACATGGCAAATAGAACTGATAAGCAGAAAAAGGCAAGTACTCTGATGGCAAAGAAAATGGCAAGTAACATACATGAGCTCCTAAAAATGGGCATTAAGTCCTACAAAGTCCCAATTTACCAGTCAATTGCTTAGAACTCCAGCAGTATGCTAACATATCCTTTTCAAGATAAAGAACAGGTTATTGTGCTTTGCACTTCCTACTGCTTAGAAGCATAGCACCTGGAGGGCTTTATGAATAGTGTTTCAACTCACTTATCATGTGACTCAAAAGAGGGCTTTACAGTAAATCGAGGCTGACATACAAATAGTCCTGCCACTTGGGCCACACAGCCCATCAGACCCATAATTTAAAGGAATTTATGTTAATCTACATAATCAACATTATGTAGAGTCTCTGGGAACACCCAGTGGGAGAGCTGCAGCAAAGAACTCCAAGGTTCTGGATCAAAGTCATGCCATCTACAGTAGAGAACTGTATTCTATTTAGAAATCAGTTCCTAGCATGCTATTGAGTCATGGTGAAAACTAAGCGTAAGACCACAGAATAGCAAGCGACCATTGACAATAGCTTCCCATAATGAACTAGATTCTGTTAGACCTAAAGATGTCATAAGGTTCAACGGGCCTGTGTGTGTGCTAGTTGCTCAGTCATGTCCAACTGTTTGCGACCCCATGGACTGTAGCCTGCCAGGCTTCTCTGTCCATAGGGATTCTCCAGGCAAAAATACTGGAGTGGGTTGCCATGCCTTTCTCCAGGGGATCTTCCCAACCCAGGAATCAAACACAGGTCTCCCACATTGCAGGCAGATTCTTTTTTTTTTTTTTTTTCCAGTTATAAAGTCAACAGAGACTGGCTGGAATTCCATGTCTCAACTCTAGATTCCAGCAAGGGAGAGAGTTTTGGACTGACCTGATGTGTACAGAGGGCAGTGTCTGGGGTCAGTGGCATTGAATGCCAAGAGATGCTGTGAATAGGGCAGGCAGAGGGGTTCATAAGTCTTCCCAGATGAGGCAAACAAGCTAAGTCACCAGGAGACTGAAACTATGAGTTTTCCAAGTCACATCCAAAATTCACTGCTTTGAAATCTCAGGTTGCTGGGACTGGTCATTGCCCCAAAGTACCCACTTCTGCCTGCAGGCTGCCCACCTAGCTCACATGCCCTGGAGAAGGATTATCAACCATCACCCAGGTGGGGCAGAGCCCAGGCTACGGAGTCATGGTAGAGGATCTGAGAGCTCTTAAGATACTAGAAGTCTTGGAGGATCTGTGAAAAAGTGACAAGAGTAGGTGGGATGGGGTGGGGTGTAGGTGGGTTTCATGGGGTTGGAGGTGGTGCCACTGTGCTCCCGTTTCCCTAATCTGAGCCCTAGAAAGGTTGTACGGTGCCTGCCTCTTGTCAGCCTCTAAACAGAGGTGGCTTCCTGGAAAGCCGGGACTGTGTCTCATTCACCATTATCTCCCCAGTGGCTACTTAGTGCCTAACAGAAAGCAGACACTCAGATGTCTGTAGAATAAATGGATGAATGAGTGAATGAGCTGAGCCTGTAGACCACAAAGGAGACCAGGAATCTCCTACATCACTTGATGTAAAGACAAGGAGGAAGTTGACCTCAAGGAAGCTTGGCCTTCAAAAATGATTAAGTATAGGAGAGTTAATAGCATTTCAGCTGGCTTAAAATAGAATTTCCTGTATATTCCAAGTAACCTCCCAGGCTCACAGTTTCTTCATTTAAAAACTGAATCAAATTAAGTGATCTCTAAATTTACTTAAGACTCTAGAATTATGGTCTAAGTTTTATGAGCTTATTAATGTCTGAATATTTGAATATCTGTGGAGCTGTAGATTGTATTGCTAACATATGAGCTTCCAGGATCCAGAAGGCAAAATAGTTGTTCAAAAAAAACCTGAGTGAGTTTTGGCCATTGTTTTTCTCTGACCCTGTGACATTTGCTTCCAGTCAGCATTTTAATTTTAAAGTGTTATATTGCACAGGGAGTTTGTATCTCTTTTTTTTTTTTTATAGGAGCTTTATTTTTATTTATTTATTTATTTTTTTTGGATAAAATACTTTTATTAAATCTACTGTCTGTATTTTAATACTGTTAACTGACCCTCAGTGTCCTTTTTAGCACTTTTTCCTTCTAGTACAAGATCTAGTCCAGGATCAGATATTGCATTTCATTGTCATGTTGATAAAGTCTCTTTTAAGGCAGGCAGATTCTTTAACATCTGAGCCACCAGGAAAGCCCTCAACTGGCCTAGCAAAGATATGTCTTTCAAGATAAGCTTCATACAGGTATACCTAGGACAGAAAGAAGAAAATTTAGAAGACTCAGTAAGCTTCATGATTAGGTTTATTATGTACCAATAACTCATCCTTTTCTTACACATATGGGCTCATAGAATAGTTTCTTACAGCCAGCTAACAAAGGAAATTAAAAAAAAAAAAACAGAACTGGTTCACAGATTACTAGATATGTTGAGGCAAGATTAGAAATAGACTGTGGCTGTACCAACTCAAGGGTGGAGCCCAACTTAAGGGTGGCCCTGAAAGACAGTAATGAGAAATTCTCTCAATGAGCAAAACTTGGGTCAGTGTCATACATGGACACATGGACAATGAAAAGGTGGTTTGACTGGTTGGTCAGAGGCCAGGAAAGAGCAAGACTGGAAGATCAGAGATAAGAAAAAAAGTCTTAGAAAGAAGTGTTTAGATGAGCCTGTAGCAGTGGGCACAAAGGTTGAGCATTCTTGAAACACACTAAACGCCCTTTATAGAGCATCAACTGCAAAAGACATCCTAAATAACAGGTACACAGGATTACTTATCCAGTGGCTGTCTGCCAGCCTCTGCACTTTGGCACACAAGTACTTCTTCAATGGGCCCAAGAATGAAGTAGTGGTGGTGGAAGAGATGAACCTATACATAGGCTCAGTACCATGGGGTCCCATGTGTACACACACACACACACACACATATCACATGCTCTTTATCCATTCATCTATTGATGAACATAATTAAGGTTGCTTCCATGTCTTGGCTATTAATTAGTGCTGCAATGAACATTGAGATGCAAGTATCTTTTCAAATTATGGTTTTCCGGATATATGCCCAAGAATGGAATGAAGAATCATTGGTAACTCTATTTTTAGTTTTTTAAGGAACCTCCATACAGTTCCCCATAGCGACTAACCAATTTACATTACCACCAACTGTTTAGGAGTGTTCCTTTTTCTTCACACCCTCTCCAGCATTTATTATTTCTAGACTTTTTGATAATGGCCATTCTGACAGTGCGAGGTGATACCTCACTGTAGCTCTGATCTGCATTTCTCTAATAATTAGCAGTGGTGAGCACTTTTTCATGTTTCTGTTGGCCATCTGTATGTCTTCTTGGGAGAATATCTGTTTAAATCTTCTGTCCATTTTTTGATAGGGTTGTTTGTTTTCTGATATTGAGCCATATGAGATGTTTATATAATTTGGAAATTAATCCCTATGGGTCACATTATTTGCAAATATTTTCTCCCATTTCGTAGGCTGGCTTCTTTTGTTTATGGTTTCCTTTTCTGTGCAAAAGCTTTTAAGTTTAATTGAGTCCCATTTGTTTGTTCTTGTTTTTATTTCTATCACTCTTGGAAGTAGATCCAAAAAGATGCAGCTGCAATTTATGTCAAGGAGTGTTCTGTCAATGTTTTCCTCTAAGAGTTGTATAGTATCCAGTCTTACATTTAGGTGTTCAACTCATTTTATTTTTATGTATCGTGTTAGAAAATGTTCTACTTTCATTTTTTTAATGTAGCTGCCCAGCACCACTTACTGAAGTGACTGTCTTTTCTCCATTGTAAATTCTTGTGCCTCATTTATCATAGATTGATTGGCCATAAGTGCATGGGTTTATTTCTGGGCTCTCTCTCCTGTTCCATTGATCTATATGTCTGCTTTTTGTTGCCAGTACCACATTTTTTGAGTACTATAGCTTTGTAGTATAGTCTGAAGTCAGAAGGCCTGATTCCTCCAGTTTTGTTTTTCTTTCTCAATATTGCTTTGGCTATTGAGGGTCTTTTGTGTCTCCAAACAAATTTTAAAACACTTTGTTCCAGTTCTGTGAAAAATCCCATTGGTAATATGATAGTGATTGCACTGAATATGTAGGTTGCTTTGGGTAGTATAGTCATTTTGGCAATACTGATTCTTCCTATCAAAGAATATGGTATATTTTTCTATCTGTTTGCAACATCTTTAATTTTTTTATAAGTGTCATATAGTTTCTGGAGCACAGGTCTTTTGCCACCTTAGGTAGGCTTACTCCTAGGTATTGTATTTATTTTGATATGATTGTAAATGGGATTGTTGCCTTAATTTCTCTTTCTGCTATTTCATTGTTAGTACATAGAAATGCAACAAACTTCTATATATCAATGTTGTTAAAGAACTGATATTTTAAAATGAATTATTTCATGGTTCTACTTCAAGCTTATATATGTCCAGTTTTTTAAACTATTTAATATTATTCAAATTTTCATACTTTATATATAAAACATTGAAAATGAATAAAAGCCTTTTTTTGTTGTTCTGTCGCTATGCAGTGTCCAACTCTTTGTAACCCTATGGACTATACCATGCCAGGCTCCTCTGTCCTCTACTATCTCCTGGAGTTTGCTCAAATTCCATTGAGTATGAATAAAAGTCTATCTTTCACTATTTGCTAATACATATGAAAAACTTCTGCAATTATATATAAGAAACTATAAATGACAGTATTTATGCAAGTAAACTAGCAGGAGAATTTTCCTTTTAATTTTAAGTCCTTATGAAAAGTCTGAGGGTTTACAAAGACCATGAATTACTCACAAAATCATCAATAAGCACATACAGATTTCTCCAAAAAAATACACTCATTATAAAGTGGAATTTTTCCCTTTTTTCTTCTGATGAAGCATTTTTGCATAAGCTTGTATATTTTAAAATTACATTTCAAAAGATAAGGTTTGTTGACTTGTTTAGCCATTACTTCATCTTTGGTTTGTAGATTTTTATAATATGCATACAAATAAGTTTTATTTTTGAATGCTTTTCATGAAATTACATCTCTCACATTTGATGTTAGGACTGTTAACAGAGGGTGAATTTTGCAAGCCAGTCAGTTAATATCAAAGGCAATGACTTCATATTTTGGGAAAGTTGACATATGTTTTAAAAGTTTTTCACATACTACATTTGGCATAACTTCAGAAGGCCCTATATTGTTCTGGATCATTTCGTGGCAAAATTAATTTCTGTATTACTTCACTTTTTCCTCCAAAGGATGCCATTTTTTTTTCTATTCCAGTTAAGTAGACATTAATATCTCAGCAGGGAGAATATGACTTTTTAAATAATAGCTTTTTTGGTCCCAAACATTACATTATTGGTTACAGTTACTATTTACTAACCAGAAAATGTTCTTTACAGTTCAGTTCAACAAACATGTATTGATCATTTTATATACCACAAACTGGATAAAGCTCAAGACTAACAAAGAAAGCTATGTTCTCTGCTGTTTGAAAGATTCATCAACTAAAAGAGATATCTAAAGAGAATTTCAATACGATCACTGAAGACTAAGGACCCACAACAGACAAAAACTTCTCTCATTTCTACTTTTCAAAATAAATATATACTCTTTAGTTTAAATTTATCAGTTTAAATTTAATTCTAATTCAATTATACATTCCTACTTGGTAAAAATCCCTTTAGACCTTTCTTTGTGCTAGACTTTCCAAATAGTTATGAATAATCTGACTCAAAATAATATTCCTTGTGAATGACAGCAGTGAGAAAGGCCTGGGAAGAAATATGGCAGGGACATAAGAGTTTCAGCTTCATGTGAAACAAAATTTGATATGAGAAGCTTAAATTCTAAGAGAACAAGAAAGGACATAGCTGATACAGAAAAAAAAAGAGAGAAAAGGAAAGAAGTGAGGTAAAGAATGTGAAAACTAAATCAGTTCTGTAACTCCTGTACACTGCACATGGAAGTATCTCCAACTCAGGAAATGCCTTTTATCTCCCACTTGACTAAGGTCATGGCATGGCTTACAGATCCCATTTTGAACTTTTTTTTAAGCAATGGGACAATATGTCATTGATTTTTGCTGTGAAAACACACAAGTGAAAAGAACTTATCCTTGAAATTGATTTCTTTTTTTTTTTTTCAAGAAAATGTCCAATGAAGAAATAGAAAGTAACCTGCACAAACCCTAAGAAAAAAGCCATAAAAGAAGTATCAGGTCAAAAGACAATTACAAATTAGAAGAGAATACTGTAAAGAAAACATAATATGAAAAGTGAAATGACAATTGCATACTGCATGAGTGATAAGGTATGGGTTGGACACAAAATTCACTAAATACTGAATTATTAAATTATCATTTTCATATATTTTTTCTTACCTAGGGAAATCTCAAAGTTTACATAGCTTTATTGAGGAAGAAAGATTCAGATTCCTATGGTTGTTGAAGTCCAATTTTACTGTTTTTTAGTTTTAAAATCACTTAGGAAGAAATTGATCATGACCTCAAAATAATCTTTAATAAATTTTACGTATCATGTTTAAATAAATGACTGCTAGAGAATCAATTTAATGGAATAACTCAAGAGCTATATTTATAGAAAACATAACTGTTAAAAGATGCATTGCTTCAAAATAATTATCAAAGATCCACTTTTTCCTTAGTATTATATGATATATTATTCTCCATTGAAAGTGTGCATTCAGGTCAAGGGAAATGTGAACTAAGGAAGACATGAATGAATAGGTTAATATAAATGCATAAATCTTCAGGGCATAATAGTTTATAAACTGTTCTTTCACACTATAGATCTCTTTAAAAATAGTTTCTAAACAAATGAAAATGAAAGCACCTTAAAGTTAATAGGAAATTTGACTGCCTCGTAGATTGAATTGTCCCATATGCACAGAACAAAATGTAAGCAAAATATTATATGCCAGAACATGAGTGTATCCAAATATAGAGTATACATGTGTATTCACATATATGAAGTACATGGAGAAAATTCATACCTAAAACTAACAAAAATGGGAAACAGGCATTCAAAAGGTCTGTATTCCAAAATGGCCCTACAAAAGTAAATTGATGTGTAAAATGTAAAGACCTACTTTGTGCTTTGCTGTGCTAAGTCACTTCAGTCATGTCCAGCTCTTTGCAAGCCTATGGACTATAGCCGACCAGGCTCCTCTGTCCACGGGATTCTCCAGGCAAGAATACTGGAGTGGGTTGCCATACCCTCCTCCAGGGGATCTTCTCCACCCTGGGATTGAATCCACATCTCCTGTGGCTCCTGCATTGCAAGAAGACTCATTACCACTGAGACACTAGGGTAGCCGAAAATGAAGATAAAAGAGTTACTGAATAAACTATTTTTTTATTTCTACACAAATTTCCTTTATCAAATAGCATTACTTCATAACTATATTTTGCTGGATAGCTTGAAGGTCCTATTTTATTAACCAATACTGTGCATAGATTATAAATAACTATTGATTTCATGTTTGTTTAACACAAAATGGAGGTAATGGCTTCTTCTGTCAACTAATATGATGTCTATGTTTTGTTTGTAGCATATGTTATACATTATTTATCAATGTTTAAATTCTTATATAGGGACTATTACTTTCCCAAATTACATTTTGCCCAGTACTGTACTATTTCTTACATAGGAGGTCTAGAAGGGATCTCTACCTAACTGGTCCAAGTTCTTGCCTCAAGGTAAGTTCAAATGGTGAATAAAGAACACAACTTAATAAAACTGTCATATTTGAAACTAATTACATAGACATCTGGAATTCAGAAGACAGTAAATAAAAAGGAAAAGCTAGTTTATACTTCATGACCCTTTCTACTAGCATGTTAATAAAGGTCTAAGATTAGCAGAGGTCAGAATAATGGAAAACAATTTCCAAGTCTTCCTGATGAGCTTTCAACTAAACCCAAACTTCAAATTGGCTCTCATTTTTCTCATCCTACAAAAGGAGAGTAAAATCTCTTTGCGCTTTTCTGATTTTCTGGCATACACTGAGACTTTTCCACAATGCGGGTAAGCAAAGTCTACCTTTATGGCATCAATAAAATATTATGCTTTATTTTATTCTTTGACTTTCCCTTTAGTAAATACTTGAATTTTTTATGCTTATGTTATTATTGTTCAGTCACTCAGTTGTGTCCAACTCTTTGTGACCCCATGGAATACAGCATACCAGGCTTCCCCATCCTTCACCATCTCCCAGAACTTGTTCAAACACATCCATTGAGTCGGTGATGCCATCCAACCATCCCATCCTCTGCCGTCCCCCTCTCCTCCTGCCTTCAATCATTCCTAGCATCAGGGTCTTTTCTAATGACTCAGTTCTTCCCATTATGTGGCCAAAGTATGGAAATTTCAGCTTCAGCATCAATCCTTCCAATGAATATTCAGGACTGATTTCCTTTAGGATGGACTGGTTGGATCTCCTTGCACTCCAGGGGACTCTCAAGAGCCTTCTTAAACACCACAGTTCAAAACCATCCATTCGTAGGCACTCAGCTTTCCTTATAGTCCAACTCTCACATCCATACATGACTACTGGAAAAACCATAGCTTTAACTAGATGGACCTTTGTTGGCAAAGTAATGTTTCTGATTTTTAATATTCTGTCTAGGTTGGTCCTAACTTTTCTTTCAAGGAGTAGTTCAGTTCAGTTCAGTTGCTCAGTCATGTCCAACTTTTTGCTACCGCATGGACTGTAGCACGCCAGGCCTCCCTGTCCATCACCAGCTCCTAGAGTTTATTCAAACTCATGTCCATTGAGTCAGTGATGCAATCTTACCACCTCATCCTTTGTGGTCCCCTTCTCCTCCCACCTTCAATCTTTCCCACCATCAGGGTCTTTTCTAATGAATCAGTTCTTCGCATCAGGTGGCCAAAGTATTGGAGTTTCAGCTTCAACATCAGTCCTTCCAATGAATATTTAGAACTGATTTCCTTTAGGATGGACTGGTTGGATCTCCTTGCAGTCCAAGGGACTCTCAAGAGTCTTCTCCAACACCACAGTTCAAAAGCATCAATTCTTCCATGCTCAGCTTTCTTTATAGTCCAACTCTCACATCCATACATGACTATTGGAAAACCATAGCTTTGACTAGATGGACCTTTGTTGGTAAAGTAATGTCTCTGCTTTGTAATATGCTGTCTAGGTTGGTCATAACTTTACTGACAAGGAGTAAGTGTCTTTTAATTTCATGGCTGCAGTCACCATCTGGAGTGATTTTGGAGCCCAGAAAAATAAAGTCTGACACTGTTTCCACTGTTTCCCCATCTATTTCCCATGAAGTGATGGGACCGGATGCCATGATCTTAGTTTTATGAATGTTGAATTTTAAGCCAACTTTTCCACTCTCTTTCACTTTCATCAAGAGGCTCTTTAATTCTCCTTCACTTTCTGCCATAAGGGTGATGTCATCTGCATACCTGAGGTTATTGATATTTCTCCCAGCAATCTTGATTCCAGCTTGTGCTTCTTCCAGCCAAGAATTTCTCATGATGTACTCTGCATATAAGTTAAATAAGCAGGGTGACAATATACAGCCTTGACGTACTCCTTTTCCTATTTGGAACCAGTCTGTTGTTCCATGTCCAGTTCTAACTGTTGCTTCCTGACCTGCATACAGGTTTCTTAAGAGGCAGGTCAGGTGGTCTAGAACTGCCATCTCTTTAAGAATTTTCCACAGTTTGTGGTGATTCAAAGGCTTTGGTATAGTCAATAAAGCAGAAATAGATGTTTTTCTAGAACTCTCTTGCTTTTTCAATGATCCAGCAGATGTTGGCAATTTGATCTCTGGTTCCTCTGCCTTTTCTAAAACCAGCTTGAACATCTGGAAGTTCACAGTTCATGTATTGTTGAAGCCTGGCTTGGAGAATTTTGAGCATTACTTTACTAGCATGTGAGATGAGTGCAATTGTGCGGTAGTTTGAACATTCTTACAGTCCATGGAATTCTCTAGGCCAGAATACTGGAGTGGGTAGCCTTTCCCATCTCCAGGGGATCTTCCCAACCCAGGATCAAACGCAGGTCTCCCATATTTCAGGCGGATTCTTTACCAGCTGAGCCACAAGGGAAGCCTATGGGTACATACATCTTTTTTTGAGTCAGAGTTTTTATTTTCTTTAGATGAATACCTGGAGGTAAAGTTGCTGGATCGTATGGCAGTTCTACTTTAACTCTCTAGAGGAAACACCACACTGTTTGACACAGAGATTGCACCAATTTACAGCCTAACAGTGCATGAGTGTTCACTTTTCTCTATATCTTTCCCAAAACATATTTGTTGACTTTATGATGATAGCAATTCACAAAGAGGTGAGATCTCGTTGCGGTTTTGATTTGCATTTCCCTGATGATCAATGATATAGAGGATATTTTTATGTGTCTGTTGGCCACCTATATTATCTTGTTTGGTTTTCTTCTAAGAGCTTTATGGTTTCAGGTCTTGCATTTAATTCTTTAATCCAGTTTGAGTTTATCTTCGTATGTGGTGTAGAAAGTACTTCAGATAGATTCTTTTACATGTACCTGTGCAGTTTTCCCAGTACCATTTATTTAAAAGGCTGTCTTTTCCCTACCATACATTCTTGCCTTCTTTCTTTTAGATTAATTAACCATACTAGTGTGGCCTTATTTCTTGGCTCTCTATTCTGTTCCACTGATTTATTGGTCAGTTTTGGTTTCAGTGCCATACCGCTTTCATTACCATAGTTTAATGTATGGTTTGAAATCAGGAAGTGTAACACCTCTAGCTTTGTTCTTTTTTCTCAAGATTGCTTTAGCTATTTGTGTTCTTCATACACTCTATGGGGGTCACAAAGAATCAGAGAAGACTTACTGACTAAACAACAACAGGTATTTCCATACAGATTTTAAAATTATTTGTTCTAGTTCTGTGAAAAATGCCATTTTATTTTGATAGGATTTACATTGAATCTATAGATTGTGTATAGGTAGTAGGGTCATTTTAGCAATATTAATTCTCCCCATTTATGAGTACAGTATAAGTTGTTTTTCCATGTGTTTTTTATACTCTTCAGTTTCTTTCATCAGTGTCTCATAGTTTTCTGAATTTTTTACCTCATAGGTTATATTTATTCCTGATTTATTCAGAAATAAGAACAAGAATAGTATCTTATTCTTCTGATGCAATTATAAATGGAATTGTTCCCTTAATTTCTCTTTCTGTTAGTTTGTTGTTAGTGTATAGATTTGCAACATATTTACGTATATTAATTTTGTACCCTGTAACTTTACCCTGCCTCCTGAGCAACCTGTATGTAGGTCAAGAAGAACAGTTAGAACCAGATGTGGAACAAGAGACTGGTTCAAAAATGGGAAAGGAGCATGATAAGGCTGGATATTTTCACCTTGCTTATTTAACTTATATGCAGAGAACATTATATGAACTGCTGGGCTGGATGAATCACAAGCTGGAATCAAGATTGCTGGGAGAAATATCAACAACCTCAAATACGCAGGTGAAACCACTCTAATGGCAGAAAGTGAAAAGGAACTAAAGAACCTCTTGATAAGGGTGAAAGAGGAGAGTGAAAAAGCTGGATTGAAACTCAGCATTCAAAAAACTAAGGTTTTTGGCACTCAGTATCATTACTTCATGGCAAAGAGAAGGGGAAAAGTTGGAAGCAATGACAGATTTTATTTTCTTGGGCTCCAAAATCACTTCAAACGATGACTGCAGCCATGAAATTAAAAGACGCTTGCTCCTTAGAAGGAAAGTTATAACAAACTTAAATAGCATATTGAAAAACATAGACATCATCTTGCTGACAAAGGTCTGAAAAGTCAAAGCTATGATTTTTCCAGTAGTCATGAACAGATGTGAGAGCTGGACCATAAAGAAGGCTGAATGCCAAAGAATTGATGCTTTTGATTGTGGTGCTGTAGAAGACTCTTGAGAGTTCCTTGGACTGCAAGGAGATCAAATAAGTCAATTCTAAAGGAAATCAACCCTGAATATTCATTGGAAGGACTGATGCTGAACCTGAAGCCCCAGTACTTTGGCCACCTGATGCTAAGAGTCGACTCACTGGAAAAGACCCTGATGCTGGGAAAGATTGAAGGCAGG
This sequence comes from Bos mutus, assembly GCF_027580195.1. Taxonomy (NCBI): domain Eukaryota; kingdom Metazoa; phylum Chordata; class Mammalia; order Artiodactyla; family Bovidae; genus Bos; species Bos mutus. The sequence continues at coordinate 129,093,692 of NC_091618.1, forward strand.
AGAAGTGGGCAGCAGAGGATGAAATGGCTAGATAGCATCACCAACTCAACAGACATGAATCTAAGCAAACTCTGGGAGACAGTGAAGGACAGAGGAGTCTGACATGACCTAGTGACTGAACAACAACAACTTTACCAACTTCATTGGTGCATTTTATTAGTTTGTTGTTAGCATTACTAGGATATTCTACATATAGTGTCATGTCATCAGCAAACAATGACAGTTTTACTTCTTCCTTTCCAATTTAGATTCCTCTTAATTTTTTTCTTCTTTTCTGATTGCTGTGGTTAGGACTTCAAATAATATGTTGATTAAAAGTGCTTAGAGTGAGCATCCTTTTCTTATTCCTGATCTTAGAGGAAAGGCTTTCAGCTTTTCATCATTGAGTATGATGTCAGCTATAGATTTGTCATATATGGCCTGATTAAATTGAGGTATGTTCTCTCTATACCAACTACATTGAGAGTTTTTGTCATAAATAAATGATAATTTTGTCAAAAGCTTTTTATTCTTCTATTGAAATAATTATGATTTTTATCTCCAAGTTGTTAATGGGGTGTATCACATTGATTTGTAGATCTTGAACCATATTGCATCCCTGGAATAAATCCCATTGGATTATGGTGTATGATCTTTTAACATATAATATTATTGAATTTACTAATATTTTGTTGAAGACTTTTGTATCTATGTTCATTAGGGATATTGGTCTGTAATTTTTTGTGTGGTGTCCTTGTCTAGTTTTGGTATTATGGTGATGCTGGCCTTATATAATGAGATTAGAAGCATTCCTTCTTCTTCAATTTTTTGGAATAGTTTTAGAAGAATAGGTATTAACTTTTATTTAAAGGTTTTATATGACCCACCTATGAAACCATCCAGTCCTGGAATCATGCTTATTTGGAGTTTTTTTATTGATTGCTTACACAATTTCACTACTGGTAATCAGTCTGTTCATATTTTCTACTTTTTCTTTTTTTTTATTTTATTTTTAAACTTTACATAATTGTATTAGTTTTGCTAAATATCCAAATGAATCCACCACAGGTATACATGTGTTCCCCATCCTGAACCCTCCTCCCTCCTCCCTCCCCATACCATCCCTCTGGGTCGTCCCAGTGCACTAGCCCCAAGCATCCAGTATCGTGCATCGAACCTGGACTGGCAACTTGTTTCTTACATGATATTTTACATGTTTCAATGTCATTCTCCCAAATCTTTTTCGTGATTCAATTTTGAGAGATTGTACATCTCTAGGAATTTATCCATTTCTTCTAAGTTATCCAATTTTTTGGCATATACTTGTTCATAGTACCCTCTTATGATCCTTTGTATTTCTCTGGCATTCATTATAACTTCTTTTTCATTTCTGAATTAATTTGGGGGGAACTTTCGCTACTTGCTTACTGAGTCTGGCTAAAGGCTTATCAATTTTATCTTTTCAAAGAATCAGCTTTTAGTTACATTGATCTTTTCTATTATTCTTTAGCATCTAATTCATTCATCTCTACTCTCAACTTTAGTATTTCCTTCTTTCTACTAACTTTCAGGTTTGTTTGTTATTTTATAGTCCCTTTAGGTATAGGGTTAGATTGTTTACTTGAGATTTTTCTTACATTTCCAGATATTTGAAAGTCATCCCTAGTAACTGAAAGTCCTTCAATGCCCTTACTCCTTTCCTTTATAGTTCCTACCTTGACAAGTAGGTCTTGACAATACCCAGGGCAAAATTAGCTCCTCTAAACCCTTCTCTGAACTTGAGTTGTCAATTATTCTCCCCTGTTCTTAGAGCACTTTGTACACAGTTATGTTGCACTCACTGCTTCATAACTCTATTACTAATCTGCCATAAACTACATAGATGATCCTCAAAGACAGGAAACACTGATATTTTCCTGTTTGTGACCCATTTCTTGAATAGTACCTATACAAAGTAGAGACTCCAAAAAATATATTCTGAATGAATAAATGCACATTTGAACAAATCATTGACTGTCTAAAATGAATTCAGGATACAATCAAGAGTCTTTTTTAGGTTCACACTATTCTCATTGCTCCATCACCCAATTCTTGTGTGTGTGTGTGTTTTTTTTTAACAAGGCTCACTCAAAAGTGACAATCCTGCAGCTTCTGTATTTCTCTGTCATAATCACTCCACCCTCTCCTCATCCCTGCTGCTGCTGCTGCTAAGTCGCTTCAGTCGTGTCCGACTCTGTGCGACCCCATAGACGGCAGCCCACCAGGCTCCCCTGTCTCTGGGGTTCTCCAGGCAAGAACACTGGAGTGGGTTGCCATTTCCTTCTCCATCTCCTCATCCCTAGAAGTGGCAAATACCTTAGGGAGAATTTTTTTTTATTATTTCAAAGACTCATACATCATTACAGAATAAACACAACAGTTACATGATTTTTTTCCTTTTGTGAATCATTTATTCAATAATTTTTATTGTGTAAATGAGCTAGATTATTCTGAGGCTTGAAATATGTTTATAAATCACAACTGACTCACTGTTTACGGATATAAGAGGCGCCCACCAACTAATCAAATCCCTTTTGAGAGTTATCTGAGTTAAATCTGGAGAGAAATGATTTACATTTTAAAATGTTATCATTTTTGCTATTTTTCTCTCTTTTTCCTGAAGAATATACTTCCTGATCATTGTGAAAAGGGAAATCTTCCCCTCCTTGACTTCTACATGACCAGTTTCAGAAGTAATTTCTTTTTTAATGTACATCTATTTATATCCTACTGTTTACACAAAATATTTGAAGCAGTTTATAACAAAACACATAAAATAAAAAAAAAGCTGCCATGGAATAGATAAATATGATATTAATAAGAACAATGTAGATGCTGTCATTTCAATTAAATTCTAATTTTGGGTTGCCTGAAAGCTAAGGTACAAATGAAAGATAAAATGAGTAATCTATTTTCATTATTTACAAAGGAAAAGAAACTAATGTGATAGATACTAAGCATAAGCAATGGTTTTTCTGGCCCTGAACTCTCAAAGTTCTCATTTGAAATTTGATATATGCAATATATATATATGAAATTTCATATGCTCAAAATCCTCCAAGCCAGGCTTCAGCAATACGTGAACCATGAACTTCCAGATGTTCAAGCTGGTTTTAGAAAAGGCAGAGAAACCAGAGATCAAATTGCCAACATCCGCTGGATCACTGAAAAAGCAAGAGAGTTCCAGAAAAAAACATCTATTTCTGCTTTATTGATTATGCCAAAGCCTTTGACTGTGTGGATCACAATAAACTGTGGAAAATTCTGAAGGAGACCACCTGATCTGCCTCTTGAGAAACCTATATGCAGGTCAGGAAGCAACAGTTAGAACTGGACATGGAACAACAGACTGGTTCCAAATAGGAAAAGGAGTACGTCAAGGCTGTATATTGTCACCCTGCTTATTTAACTTATATGGCAGAGTACATTATGAGAAATGCTGGGCTGGAAGAAGCACAAGGTGGAATCAAGATTGCTGGGAGAAATATCAATAACCTCAGATATGCAGATGACACCACCCTTATGGCAGAAAGTGAAGAGGAACTAAAGAGCCTCTTGATAAAAGTGAAACAGGAGAGTGAAAAAGTTGGCTTAAAACTCAATATTAAGAAAATTAAGATCATGGCATCTTGTCCCATCACTTCATGGCAAATAGATGGGGAAACAGTGGCTGACTTTATTTTTTGGGCTCCAAAATCCAAAATCACATCAGATGGTGATTGCAGCCATGAAATTAAAAGATGCTTACTCCTTGGAAGGAAAGTTATGACCAACCTAGATAGCATATTCAAAAGCAGAGACATTACTTTGCCAACAAAGGTCTGTCTAGTCAAAGCCATGGTTTTTCCAGTAGTCGTGTATGGATGTGAGAGTTGGACTATAAAGAAAGCTGAGCAAAGAAGAATTGATGCTTTTGAACTGCAGTGTTGGAGAAGACTCTTGAGAGTCCCTTGGACTGCAAGGAAATCCAACCAGTTCATCCTAAAGGAGATCAGTCCTGGGTGTTCATTGGAAGGACTGATGCTGAAGCTGAAACCCCAATACTTTGGCCACCTCATGTGAAGAGTTGACTCATTGGAAAAAACTCTGATGCTGGGAGGGATTGGGGGCAGGAGGAGAAGGGGACGACAGAGGATGAGACGGCTGGATGGCATCACTGACTCAATAGACATGAGTTTGAGTGAACTCCGGGAGCTGGTGATGGACAGGGAGGCCTGGCGTGCTGCGGTTCATGGGGTTGCAAAACGCCGGACACGACTGAGTGACTGAACTGAACTGAATATGCAAAATGAAATATTGATTGCTATATTTAAAATGGATAAGCAACAAAAATCTATTGTATAGCAAATGGAACTATGCTCAATGTTATGTGCCAGCCAGGATGGGTGCAGGGGTTGGGGGAGAACTGATACATGTATATGTATGTGAGTCCCTTTACTGTTCACTTGAAACTATCACACCATTGTTAATCTTCTATACCCCAATACAAAATGATTTTGATGTTAAAACATTTAATTTAAAAAGAAAATGAACTTTACCATCAGCAATTATGTATATAATATTTGCTAGAAAAAATATATCACTGTTATTTTATTATATTTTCAGTTCAGTTCAGTCACTCAGTAGTGTCTGACTCTTTGCGACCCCATGAACCACAGCACGCCAGGCCTCCCTGTCCATCACCAACTCCCGGAGTCCACACAAACCCATGTCCATTGAGTCAGTGATGCCATCCAACCATCTCATCCTCTGTCGTCCCCTTCTCCTCCTGCCCTCAATCTTTCCCAGCATCAGGGTCTTTTCATTTAACCAGCTCTCTCCAGTAGCATATTATAGTTTACAGATATATTATTAAAACAAAACTCAGTGAAGATGATTGTACAACAGGCTAAGCTATTATGATACAAAATATAATCTTCCTGTGACTCAATTTCTCCAAAGACATTTGTCAGAGTATCTAGGAAAGTGGTTCTTAATTCCATTGGAGCTTTGAATACTTTTATGACTCTGCTGAATACTACACTATTCTCAGCACAGAAATGCACATGCACACCCACCTGCCTTTGTATACAATTTCAAGGAGCTCATTGACTCCTTGAAACCCACCCATAGATTCCCAAGGACAAGTGTAAAGATGGATTAGACAGCCTTAAAAATAATTTCTCTATATATTCCAGAAATGAATTTTGATTAAAGATGAGAAGTAAATGATTCAGGGCTGCAGCTTCACTAAAATTCCTAAAATATTTAATCTGAATGACTCTGAAAACCCTCAGGGCAAGATTCCTTCATCTGATGATAATAACTTTCCTTATAATAACTGTGTATTTCTCTGCTGAGGCAACATCACTTTTTGTTTCTGCAGGTATTTTTTATAGCTGGATGAAAGGGGATCTTTAGCCTCTGGTAACTGAACTGATTGTAAAGTTGACTTTTATTATTAAAGGCTAAACAGGACGACAGAGAATGAGATGGTTGGATGGCATCATCATCTCGATGGACATGAGTTTGAGTAAGCTCCGGGAGTTGGTGATGGACAGGGAAGCCTGGTGTGCTGCAGTCCATTGGGTCACAAAGAGTCAGACACAACTGAGCAACTGAACTGAACTGAACTAACAGAGAGGCAGGGTACAGTGGTACCTAAGGCAAAACCAGTATGTCTTCAAAGAGATATTTGAGATTTACTGCAGCTGAAGAAATGGTAGCTGATACTGAATGCTTTTTATGTCCTTGATACTTTACAGACATTATTTCATTTAATTAATAAAACAAATCAGGCAGTATCATATACGCTAGTAAAGTAATACTCAAAATTCTCCAAGCCAGGCTTCAGCAATATGTGAACTGTGAACTTCAGATGTTCAAGCTGGTTTTAGAAAAGGCAGAGGAACCAGCGATCAAATTGCCACATTCACTGGATCGTTGAAAAAGCAAGAGAGTTCCAGAAAAACATCTATTTCTGCTTTATTGACTATGCTAGGCTTTAACTGTGTGGATCACAATAAACTGTGGAATATTCTGAAAGAGATGGGAATACCAGACCACCTGACCTGCCTCTTGAGAAACCTATATGCAGGTCAGTTCAGTTGCTCAGTCATGTCCAACTCTTTGTGACCCCATGGACTGCAGCATGCCAGGCCTCCCTGTCCATCATCAGCTTCTGGAGTTTACCCAAACTCATGTCCATCGAGTCGGTGATGCCATCCAGCCATCTCATCCTCTGTTGCCCCCTTCTCCTCCTGCCCCCAATTCCTCCCAGCATCAGGGTCTTTTCCAATGAGTCAACTATTTGCATGAGGTGGCCGAAGTATTGGAGTTTCAAAATATTGACAAAATCAATATTCAATCTAAGGTTGTTAATTCTGAGCTTACTTACTCCTTACTCTGCTTTGCACACTAAGACTGGAAGGAGTTGGGAAACCCTACATTCTAACTCTTCCCAGAAAAGTAAATAAGATCAAGTTTTTGGTTAATATTACATCTCTGGCATTATGCTAGAAGTCTTCCCTTAATGGAATCTCTCATCTACTTCCTCAGTAGTTATGTAGTTTTTTATTTAACCTGATTTGTTCAATATGCACTAGTTCTTCTTGGATTTTAGAATATGGGAATCCTCTTAAAAGGAACCATAACAAATGGTGAAAGAAATAGTCTCAGTATTTAAAAGTAGTGATTATCATTATTGCAAGGAATTTGGACTGTGGGTTTTCAGAATTGCTCACATGAAATATTCTAGGAATGTCAATGATAAATGGAATAAGATATGGGATCTAGGGGAGGTAAAAGAGCTGTTCCAGAACCTACTGGGGTAAAAAAAGAGCATTGAGTCTCCCTTGTTTGGAATATAGACTGTGCTTAAGTTAAAAATTGTCACACAAAACTTTGCTTCCTTACCTTTACATGAGCTAAAAAATAAAAATACTAAACTATTTCAAGCTACAATTTTTAAAAATAAATTCAGTAAAAATAACATTAAAAACTATGAAGATTTAAGGCAAATCATTCAGTGTTATAACCAGTGGGGTGAGAATAATCCTGGCAACAGAGTTTTGCAAAGTACCTTGATCATATAGTGCATTAAAATCTAGGCATATGTTTAGTAGTTCTTTCATATGCTTCCTGGTTCAGAGAATCAAGAAAACTGTTAGAAAGTTATGGTTACCAAAGGGGAAAGGGGTGGAGAAGCGATAAATTAGGAGTTTAGGATTAGCAGATATAAACTACTAGACATAAAATAGATAAACAATAAAGCCCTACTGTATAGCACAGAGAACTATATTCAATATCCTGTAATAAACAATGGAAATGTAATAAATGTAATAAACAATGGAAAAGGATATGAAAAAGAATATACACACACATATATATATATATATATATATATATATATATATATATATATATATCTGAATCACTTTGCTGTAACCAGAAACTCATACAAGATTGTTAAACAACTATACTTCAATTAAAAAAAAAAAGATTGTTGTTAGAATGCCAAAAAAAAAAAAAAAGATTTAAAGCAAATCAGAACTGAAACCTAACAGTATGAAATAATCAGCACACCAGGTAAAAATCATGCAGAAAATAAGAGAAATTTGCCCCATTTTGGCTTTACTTTTTAAATGAAAATTATAATGGTATGTTCCATATTAAAAAGCAGAGACATTACATTGCCAGCAAAGGTCCATCTAGTCAAAGCTCTGGTTTTTCCAGTAGTCATGCATGGATGTGAGAGTTGGACTATAAAGAAAGCTGAGCATGAAAGACTTGATGCTTTTGAACTGTGGTGTTGGAGAAGACTCTTGAGAGTCCCTTGACTGCAAGGAGATCCAACCAGTCCATCCTAAAATGTCTAGATCAGTCCTGGGTGTTCATTGGAAGGACTGATGCTGAAGCTGAAACTCCAATACTTTGGCCACCTGATGCAAAGAGCTGACTCATAGAAAAGACCCTGATGCTGGGAAAGATTGAGGGCAGGAGGAGAAGGGGACAACAGAGGATGAGATGGTTGGATGGCATCACCGACTCAATGGACATGGGTCCATGTCCGGGAGTTGGTGATGGACAGGGAAGCCTGGCGTGCTGCGATTCATGCGGTAGCAGAGTTGGACACAACTGAGTGACTGAAATGAACTGAACTGATATTCCATTTTAAAAGCTAACTTCTAAAATAATAAAACCACAAGTAAATAATTAATATAGATCTTGCTATAATTATATATATATGTATATTTATGACATCTGATGACTTTTCCATATTAAATATGGGAATTCATTTCTGAATGAATCCAGCCTTCCAGGCAGAAAAAAAAGGAGTTACCTCTTGCATATTTTTGGACTGCTTAAATGTTTATAAATAGTATTATCAATTCTGTGAATAATAATAATTCTATAACATTTTACTTAAAATCACAAAAACATTATAAAAGAAGATGGAACAGTAATGTTAAAATAATAAATAGTTGAGGTATCTCACACATTCTTCTATATATAGAAAACATTGTACAGCAATTTCAGAAGAGAAGATTGAATGAGAAAATTTGAAATAAATTTGCATTCTTTCCAACACTTGAATAAATTTTAAAATGACATATCTTTACTACCTCAAAGAGTCTTTAAATAAATTTCAAAGTTGAGATTAAAACTAGAAAAGTATTATGATTTTCATTTTTAGTAAAACTGAAAAATATGTTCTTATTATATGTGTTACTGGATAATTAAATTAGAATATAATAAAAATTATTTACTTTCAGATTGACTTTCAGAAACTATTTGATGAAATTTACTGACATGAAAATGATATTATGCAATAATTTTCTGCTAATGTTCAATATTTTTTTCACATTGATTATACATAATCTGAATAAATAACCATTCAACAATTAATTAACATTCTGAGTAATTTAAACTTTTCCTTTCAATAATTCAGGTGACAATTATTTACATGACTAATGATTTCAGCTAGCAATAAATAGAAGGCAGTATAAAACTAAGTGTCTTTGTGTTGAAGTCAAAGAATTTCCTTTTAACAGTCATAAATAAGTGAAATGATAACCAATGTCTACCTAAGTAGTTAAAGATCAAGATATTAAAATCTTGTCTTCATCATATAGTTAATTACATTTATGAATTTTTTCTAATTTCCACTTATAGGTGGCTATATATAACATCAAGAAAAATTCTGATTCATGTATAATTATCTTCTATCCAGCCATCTAATCAAATTCATTTAATTTGTAGATTTTTATTATAATAGGATGAGTATGTCATGGTTTTCTGTATTAGTTTTCTAAAACTGCCATAACAAAATATGTGGCTTAAACTCCAGAAATTAGTTTTCTCATAGTTTCGGAGCCTAGAGTCCAAGACCAGGGTGTCAGAAGGGTTGGTTTCTCCTAAGACCTTTCTTCTTGGCTTGGAAAAGACAGCCAAGCTTTCTTGCTGTGTCTTAGCATAGTCATCTGTGCTGTCTATGTCCTAAAATACTCTTCTTATAAAGATGCCTATCATATTTGATACTCTTATGATCTTATCATACTCTTATGATCTTATTTTGACCTTATTTACCTCTTTAAAGACTCTATCTCCAAAGAGGTCACATTTGGGGTTAGGACTTCAACATATACATTTAGAGGGAGCATAATTCAGTCATCAGAAATTTCTAAGGATATTAAGATATATAGATAAAAAAAGAAAGAGACAAAAAATTTATGTTTCTGCTTCCAATATTGCAGTTGTTATTTCTTTCTTTTCCTATTGCATTTTAGAGAACCTCCAAAATAATGTTTAACACTACTAAAATACTGGTCATCTCTGCTCTTTTCCTAGTTGTGACAGAAATATCTGTTTCATCATTTAGAATAACATTTGCTATTTATTTAAAAAATTCAGAAATCAGTTAAGACAGGACTCCAAATGGGCAAGTCCCCCCTTTCAGTGTGTTTTGTATTAAGTACAGGGTTTAACGATTTCTCCACCCTTTTTTTATATTTACAGGAAAATTTATAGATTGTGTATAAAAGGAACATAACCGGGGACTACAACTCAAGAATTCTCTGGTTTTGCACATTCAGTTCAGTTCAGTCGCTCAGTCGTGTCCGACTCTTTGCGACTCCATGAATCGCAGCACGCCAGGCCTCCCTGTCCATCACCAACTCCCGGAGTTTACTCAAACTCATGTCCATAGAGTTGGTGATACCATCCAGCCATCCCATCCAGTGTCGTCCCCTTCTCCTCCTGCCCTCAATCCCTCCCAGCATCAGAGTCTTTTCCAATGAGTCAACTCTTCGCATGAGGTGGCCAAAGTACTGGAGTTTCAGCTTTAGCATCATTCCTTCCAAAGAAATCCCAGGGCTGATCTCCTTCAGAATGGACTGGTTGGATCTCCTTGCAGTCCAAGGGACTCTCAAGAGTCTTCTCCAACACCACAGTTCAAAAGCATCAATTCTTCGGCACTCAGCTTTCTTCACAGTCCAACTCTCCCATCCATACATGATTACTAGAAAAACCATAGCCTTGACTAGATGGACCTTTGTTGGCAAAGTAATGTCTCTGCTTTTGAATATGCTGTCTAGGTTGGTCATAACTTTCCTTCCAAGGAGCAAGTGTCTTTTCATTTCATGGCTGCAGTCACCATCTGCAGTGATTTTGGAGCCCCCCAAAAAATAAGGTCTAACTCTGCTTCCACTGTTTCCCCATCTACTTCCCATGAAGTGATGGGACCAGGAGATCCTTAAGTTTTATCAGTTTTCAACAACCTTTATTTTCAGAACAGTCTCTGGGTTTGAGAAACAAAATCTTCTGTAGTTTTGTGTATTTATCCACTTTCTCACATTCTCTTTCCTACGGATCTCATGGTAGGTCCTGTCAACCCAACACTGTCTAACAGTATGCTACTATTTTTCAAACTAAAAAAAATAGCTTTGAACCTAGTAGGGAAGTAAGCAAACTTTCTTCCTCTGGTTTCTTTTGAAGTGTTCTGGGATGTCAGAAAGATTTATTGAATCAAGTAGGATGGAGACAGCAACAGAGAGGAGGGAAATACTTGACTTGGGAGCTGGGGATCTGCTATCACAAATCCTGTAATTATCCTCCCATGCCTGGTGGCATGATGCTGGAAAGAAAGGTCCTGATTGCCCTGGTTTCCCCAAGATGCCGGGAGAACATGAACAATGAGAATGCCGTTTAAAATACAAGCCTTGAATCCTACTGATGATTCAAAAATTCGGGCTTATTTGTGTTTTCTTGGGAGTGGGATTCTGTGTCATGATAGAAATATGTCTTCTTCTTCCTTTTTATTGTTTCTTTAGGCCTGTGAAGTTTCTTCACTATGTTAATAGCTGTCCTGTGTCCCCCTCCCAGCAAATAATTTTTGTCACTGGGGCTGAGGAAATAAACATTTTCTGTCACAAACGGCAGCACCAGTTTGGATCGATATGTTCTCCAGGACATCAACATGTGGCCCAAACTGTCACTATCGCATCCAATTATCAGTCACCTGAAAAACACTTCATATTTATGAATTGCTAATGAGAAGGGACACTGCATAAATTACTATTCACTAGTATATGTGCCTCAAAAGTTATAATAAACAGACTATTAAACACATCTTGAAAGATGTAGAAGTCCCTCTATATTCTTATATCATTCACGATAGAGTTGTAAGAAAGAAAACAAAGAATCAAACTCATTATTCTCATTCTGGAACCTACTAGGTAGAACCTGCTAATGCCAGGTCAGATGGGATGCTTGGCGTGCTGACCGGACAGTGGAGTGGTCCCTGAAGTAAGACTTCTTTGGCTTCCCTCGTGGCTCAGATGGTAAAGAATCCAACTGCAATGCAGGAGACCCAGGTTCGATCCCTGGGTTGAGAAGATCCCCTGGAGAAGGGCATGGCAACCCACTCCAGTATTCTTGCCTGAAGAATCCCATGGACGGACACAGCTGGCAGGCTACAGTCCATGGGGTCGCAAAGAGTCAGACAAGACTGAGCAACTAGCACTATCTCTTCACACTTACTCAGTTCAATTCAGTTCAGTCGCTCAGTCATGTCCAACTCTTTGTGACATCACAGACAGCAGCACACCAGGGATCCCTATCCATCACCAACTACCGGACCTTGCTCAAATCCATGTCCACTGAGTTGGTGATGCCATCCAACCATCTCATCCTCTGTTGTCCCCTTCTCCTCCTGCCTTCAATCACTACCAGCATCAGGGTCTTTTCAAATGAGTCAGTTCTTCACATCAGGTGGCCAAAGTATTGGAGTTTCAGCTTCAGAATCAGTCCTTCCAATGAACACTCAGGACTGATCTCCTTTAGGATGGACTGGTTGGATCTCCTTGCAGTCCAAGGGACTCTCAAGAGTCTTCTCCAATACTACAGGTCAAAAGCATCAATTCTTCCAAACTCGGTTTTGTTTACAGTTCAACTCTCACATCCATACATGACTACTGGAAAAATCATAGCTTTCACTAGATAGACCTTTGTTGGCAAAGTAATGTCTCTGCTTTTTAATATGCTTCCTAGGTTGGTCATAACTTTTCTTCCAAGGAGCAAGTGTCTTTTCATTTCATGGCTGCAGTCACCACCTGCAGTGATTTTGGAGCCCAAGAAAATAGTCTGTCACTGTTTCCTTTGTTTCCTCATCTGTTTGCCATGAAGTGATGGGACTGGATGCCATGATCATAGTATTTTGAATGTTGAGTTTTAAGCCAACTTTTTCACTCTCCTCTTTCACTTTCATCAAGAGGCTTTTTAGTTCCTCTTCACTTTCTGCCACAAAGGTGGTATCATCTGCATATCTGAGGTTATTGACATTTTTCCTGGCAATCATCCAGCCCAGCATTCCTCATGATGTACTCTGCATATAAGTTAAATAAGCAGGGTGACAATATACAACCTTAACATACTCTTTTTCCAATTTGGGACCAGTCTGTTGTTCCATGTCCAGTTCTAACTATTGTTTCTTGACCTGCATACAGATTTCTCAGGAGGTGGGACAGGTGGTCTGATAATCCCATCTCTTTCAGAATTTTCCAGTTTGTTGTCATCCACACAGTCAAAGGCTTTGGCATAGTCAATAAAGCAGAAGTAGATGTTTTTCTGGTATTCTCTTGCTTTTTCTATGATCCAACAGATTCTGGCAATTTGATCTCTGGTTCCTCTGCCTTTTCTAAATCCAGCTTAAATATCTGGAAGTTCTCAGTTCACGTACTGTTGAAGCCTCACTTGAAGAATTTTGAGCATTGCTTTGCTAGCATTTGAGATGAGTGCAATTGTACGATGGTTTGAACATTCTTTGGCATTGCCTTTCTTTGGTACTGAAATGAAAACTGACCTTGTCCAGTCCTGTGGCCACTCTGAGTTTACTAAATTTGCTGGCATAGTGAGTGCAGCACTTTAACAGCATCATCTTTTAGGATTTGAAATATCTCAGCTAGAATTCCATCACCTCCACTAGGTTTGTTCGTAGTGATGCTTCACACTTGCTATTTATTTCTAATAAGCCTTTACTAATTTAAGCATAGTCTGCTATTTTTATTATACGTAGATGTTTCATGAATATCCTCTCTCTGTCATTCAAGGTTTTCCAGTATCTACTATATAATTATATAGCTTTCTCTTTTAATTGGTAAATACAAAAATTTCTGGTATTAAAGTAGGCTTGCATTCCTGGAATGAGTCTTTCTCAGTCATGAGATGTTACTCTGGAAGTACTATAGTATTCTGTTTGCTAATATGTTATTTAGAATTTTTGTATACAGTAAAATTGAAAATTTACATAAACTTTGATTCAGCAATGTCACTTCTAGGCCTCTAGCTCACAGAAAGAAATCACCAACAGGTTAAGACTTTTATGCTTTAAGATGTTAATTAGCAAATGTTAAGTAGCACAGTTTGCAATGAGTAAAAGTTTTTTAAAGTTATCCTATAAAGAAGTCCATTTAAAAAATTTAATCTACTGACTAGATAGATGATGTTTTCAGCATAACACCAGTAATTTTAAAGCAAGGTTGGATTGTAACTGATACAGAAATAAAGGGATTTTTTTGTTTATTTGTTTCATTTTGCTGTGCTGGGTCTTCATTGCTCCTAGGGCTACTCTCTGGTCGCAGTGTGTGGCCTTTTCATCTTGCTGGCTTCTCTTGCTGCGGAGCACAGCTCTAGGATGCTCGAAATGCAGCAGCTGCAGCACGTGAGTTCAGTAGCTGTGGCTCCTGGGCTCCAGAGCACAAGTTCAATAGTTGTGGCACCCAGGCTGAGTTACTCCGAAGCAGGTGGGATCTTCCTGGATCAGGGATCGAACCTGTGTCTTCTGCATTGGCAGGTGAATTTGTCACCACTGGGCTACCAGGGAAGCCAGAAAAGGGTTTATTTAAATGTTTACAGATTAAAATCCCAGTGGCCCAATTTTATAGAACTTGATAAGCTGATTCTAAAATTCACATGAAAATTGAAATTACACAGAATACCCATAAAAATTGAAAAGCAAAGTTTGGGAACTTAATCTGATTTAAAGACTTACAGTAATCAAAACAGTGAAGTACTGGTGGAAGGATAAATTCATGGCCAGTGAAATAGAATACAGAGCCACATTCATGGTATATTGATTTTTGACACAGATCTCAATAAAGGTAGCAAAAAAGAAAATAAAGTCTACTAATAATAGTCTACTAATAAAGTCTACTACTAATAGTGCTGAAATAATTGAATACATATATGAAAAAAATGAACCTCTTTCCTTATATAAGGCTGTACACAAAAGTAATTTACCATGCACATAGTTCTGAACATAAAAGTTAAATCTAAAGATTTCCAAAAGAATGTATGGGGAAAACAATGAATGAAAAAATGAAAAAACAAACTGATATATTCAGAAAATGTAATATTACTCAGAAACTTAAAAATTAATCAAGTAGCATGGAAGAACTTAACATTAGACTGAGGAAAGAAAGCCAGACACAAAAGAGCATAAATTTTATCAGCCCATTTGTGTGACATTTAGAACAGACTAAACTAACGTATAGCCACAGATAGTAGAATAGTTACTGGTTGGGGCCAGAACTGGAGATGGTGGTTAATTTTAAACAGACCTAAAGAAACTTTCTTGTGTGAAGAAAGTGTTTTATCTTTTAACTGCAGGGACCAAAATACTTGAAAGTATACATTTAACTTATTTTTTGCACATTATTTTATTTATATCCCCACTGTCTAATATGTACATTTATGAACTTCCCACAAGCAGTATTCTTTTTGCAAACTTGGAAATTTTAAATACTCTAAGTTACTCCTGAAGATTCAAATTGGCAGATTCCTCACCAAGGACATCCTTAGGTCATGTTTGTGCTCCCAGAAAGTAAGTAATCAACAGGCAGCAGTCTATGCTTCAGGCGTCATTCTTTCACCTGTAAAGCCGGCGATGCTTACTTGATCTCTGTAAGCAAGATCTAAACCCTAAGCGGCACTCCGTTCAAGGTAGGCATACACGCAGTTACACGGTGAGGCCTTCCCCTTTCACGCACATGAAAACCCTACTTCTATTAAAAACTCCCTAACATACAATCCACGGCCAATCAACTCGAAAGCTCTCACGCCCGTCGCCTCATCTGCCGGTGCGCGAACGCAGGCCTGGGGCCGCCGCTGGGCCTCCTGAGGGCTCACCGACAGCGCGGTGGAGGCCAGGCCAGACCACTGCTCTCAACTCGTTCAGGGCCCACATGCTTTAAATGGCTGTATTTATTATATGTAAATTATTTCTCAGTATGGTTGATTTAATAAAAGGCAAGAAATAAATTGTTTTTTAAAAGCCGTATAGGCAAACTATTGAGAAAATGCAAAACAAAAAAGATAAGAATTCAGTAATCAAGTTGCTGAAGCATCCAAGCTCAAAGTGGGTGAAATAAGCCCTTTGTGGGACATATGGAATCTATGATTACATCGTCCAACAGAACTGTCTGTGATGATGTAAATGTCCTCTATCTGGACTATCTGACATAATAACCATAAGCTACTTATGACTATTGGCACTTAACTGTTATTAGTACACCTGAAAACCTTAATTTTTAATTTTAATTAATTTCTATTTCAATAGCTACATGTGGTTGGTAGCCACCATACTGGAAATCATAGTTCTTCGTATACAATTATTAAAGCTATTTCCAGTTTCTTCAGGAAAAGAAATTAAAGAAAAATGGTAAAACCCACTACGTGTATTACTTATATTTAGTTGTATGCAATAACATAACATACTCTAGAAAGCCTTCATTTTTTTTAATTTAAAATCATTTAAATATTATTTTAGAACAAGCATATAATATGACATCCTTCGAAAGCAAGAATATATGCTAAATGCCCTGTCAACATTCTTGCATCTTCTTGCATCTTCTCTCTTCCAAAACTCTCATGCTGGAAGGGTCAGAAAATGTGGCTGGTGAGATAGAAAGAAGGAGTAAAACAAGGAAAAAGCAAGGAGCAGACCATAATCCCCATCTTCTCCTCAAATACCTGTCTGAGTATTACTAGTGCTTAAAGGGGTGAAGACACACAAATACAAAATAAGACTGAATTTTTCTTTTTTTTTAATTTCAGTTCAGTTCATTTGCTCAGTCGTGTCTGACTCTTTGCGACCCCATGAATCGCAGCACGCCAGGCCTCCCTGTCCATCACCAACTCCCGGAGTTCACCCAAACTCACGTCCATCGAGTCAATGATGCCATCCAGCAATTTATTCCTTTGTTAATTGAAGGATAATTGCTTTACAGAATTTTGTTGTTTTCTGTCAAACATCAACATGAATCAGCCATAGGTATATATATATCCTCTCCCTTTTGAACCTAACTAGAACAAGAGACTGGGCATTTTGACAACTAAACTACAACTCTGATATTTGACTTCAAAGAACCAGAGAACAGTTTCAAGAAATGTTACAGGGCCTGCTTGAGTTTTTTCCCCAAGGGCAGAACTGTATAGAACATATTTAAAGGGAAAATAAATTATGAAAATTAAGTCCCTTTGCAATTACACGTGTGAAGGGATTTAAAGAAAAATGAACTACATACATCACCCACTATAGTATTTTTTGCAGCAAATAAAAATGTGTGTCCAGCATCACTGAGGAATTGTTTCCAGGAAATTGAAACTATAATGAGGGCCTAATCAAAAGCTGCTTCATCAGTGTGAAAAAGAAAAGTTCTGAGCATAAACCTGAAAAACTTTAAGGAGGACAGAGCTGCCTTTTAGAAAAGAAAAACAAGACCAGGAGAATCAACTGTTTTCAACATATGGTAAATACATTTGATCCTGCAAAGGGCCTCAAACAAAACAGACAACAGGCAATGTTAAGATCCCTGAAAGGAGTTTTCATCTGTTCCAAGACACTGTGCTTCAGAGCAGGGAAATAACATAAATAAAAAGGCATTTAGGAAAGTGTGTTCCCGTTCCAACCCAGGAGACAGAGTATGGAAGGAAAGATTATTGGTGAGAGGAAAGCCTCTAAGGAGGCTGCTGGAAGAGTTTGACAAATGCTGCAAATGTGCTGAAACCATAGTGTTTAAAGCTAGAAGGAACCCCAGAGTTTCTTGGCCAATATTTTCCTTTTGAAGTCAAGCAAGGAAAACAGGTTTATAAAATGTAACAGACATTAAAACTCAGATGTGCAGCAAAAACTTAAGTTCCTTATTTTGCCTAAAAGCAATCTGTCCTGCTTCCTTTTTCTGCACATAATACCTAGTGGGTCTCTGAGAGATTTCTGATCCAATCAGGTCATTTAACATTCCCTTCAAGTAATGCTCAGTCTTCCACATGGATAAAAATTCTGTCTCACAAGAACCTCTTATTCAACCCCCAGTGATGTCACATCATTTTAGGTATTATAGTCTCCTGGTGTTGGGATGAGGTGGCCACCAGCCTCATGTCAGTCCTTGCACTGGTGCTGCTGGTGTCTGAACTGTCTCCCGTCCTCTGGGTGATGGTTTGCTGCCCTGGCCTCTGTTGCTACAAATTACAGCCAGAAAATTTATGGTCTATTCCTTTGGCTTGGATTTTGTTCCCAGAAAAAACTAGCTTCTTCTTCTTTCCAATTCAGCTTTCCCGCAATCTTTATTGACTTCACACTTGTGGTTTTCCCTACTGCCTCCATACAGTCCCCTGGCCTGATGGCCTTTTCTCAGCCCCTGCTGCGGGGTCAATCACCTCACCTCACTGTCTCTCATGTGAGTGTCCAACCTACTCGCTTCTCCGTGTTGATCAGGACTTCTCTGCTCAGCCTCCTCCTTCAGTGCCGGTCAGGAAAGCAAGGAAGAGTCACATGCCACTGATATCCTAGCTGCCCAAACTCTCTCAACCCAGGCTAAAGCCATGCGAGGGAAAACCAGGCCACATATTTATCTGGCTCCATATTCTCCCTCTTGTTATCCCTTCTGTCTACCGAAGCTCAAGGCCAAAAGGGGGGTTAGTTTTTCTTCTATTTTCCTAACTTCATTCCTCTGTCCTTTCTGACTTGAGTATCTCTGTTAACGTTTAGAGGAGATTAGGGGAACCGTCACTACACACTATGACAAGAAATACACACACCTAGGGACTCCAGGCTAATCTTAAAATAATAAATGGACTTGAAGGGTTAGGGATTCCTAACTCTTCAAAAGCCTGATTTTAAATCTATTATCTTGAAAATTCATCAAGTGTCTGCCTGGTATTGGTAAAGTGTTAACCATCAGAGAAATGAAAATTAAAACCACAATGAGCTATCACCTCACACCTACAGGAATGGCTATCACATAAAAGAACACACATAACACATGTTGGTAAGGACGTGGAGCAGACGGAATCCTCATACACTGTTGGTGGGAATGTAAATCGGTGCAGCCACGTGGAGAACAGAATGGCAGTTTCTCAAAAAGCTAAAAATAGAACTATCACATGACCCAGTAATTCCACACCTGTGTATATATCAAAAAAATTTTTTTTAATGAAAATACTAATTCAAAAGGATACATGCACCCCAATGTTCACAGCAGCATTATTTACAATTACCAAGATACAGAAGCAACTTAAGAGTCCATCAACAGACAAATGATAGAGAAGGTATCATAATGGCATACTACTCAGCCATAAAAAGAATGAAATTTTGCACCTTGCAACAAAGTGGATGGACTTGGAATGTATAAGTCTGAGCGAAGTAAGTCAGGCAGAGAAAGACAAATACTATATGAAGTCACTTATGTGGAATCCAAAAACATTAGTGAATATAATGAAAAAGAAACGGGCTCACAGATATAAAGAGCAAACTAGCAGTTATCAGTGGGGAGAGAAGAGGGGAAAGATGTAGGATAGGCGTAGGGGATTAGGAGGCACAACTATTATGGGTAAGTAAGAAAGCTTCAAGGATGTATTGTACAACAGGGGAATTTAGTCAGTTGCTGCTGCTCTAACTATAAATGGAATGGACTTTCCTGGTGGCTTAGACAGTAAAGAATCTGCCCGCAGTGTGGGAGACCTGGGGTCCATCCCTGGGTCAGGAAGATCCCCTGCAGAAGGGAATGGCAAACTACTCCAGTATTCTTGCCTGGACAATTCAATGGACAGAGCCTGGCAGGCTACAGTTCATGGAGCACAAAGAGTTGACATGACTGAGCGACTAACACTTTCACTTTATAAATGGAATGTGTTGTGTATGTATGTTCAGTTGCCAAGTCATGTCTGAGTCTTGAATACAACCTTTTAAATTGTGATCACTATGATGTACACCTGTAATTTATGTGATATTGTACATCAACTACACTTCCATTTAAAAAATTTAAAAAAAAAAGATACTACTCAAAAAGAAACAATGAAAATCACCAGACCAGACATACTCAAAGGATAGGGAAACAGACCCCACCCAGTAGTGAGAGAAACTACAAAATATTGTCACCAAATTTTTCAAGCTACCATGGTACAATAAGAGCTGAATTAATCCATTAAACACTTTTTGCAAAGTCCCACTCAGCATCATCTATTTGCACATCATAGAAGGCAATGGCGGGAGAAGGCAATGGCAACCCACTCCAGTACTGTTGCCCGGAAAATCCCATGGATGGAGGAGCCTGGTGGGCTGCAGTCCATGGGGTCGCTAAGAGTTGGACACGACTGAGCAACTTCACTTTCACTTTTCACTTTCATGCATTGGAGAAGGAAATGGCAACCCACTCCAGTGTTCTTGCCTGGAGAATCCCAGGGACGGTGGAGCCTGATGGGCTGCCGTATATGGGGTTGCACAGAGTCAGACACGACTGAAGTGACTTAGCAGCAGCAGCAGTCTATACCTAGCTACAAGGGAGGCAAGGAAATGAAATCTTTCTATTGGGCCCATGATTATCCAAAATAAAACCAGGATGTTGATAGAAAAGTAGAAAGGGAAAAGGGATTGGAGAGGTAAGCAATCAGCATTCTCTGTCACTTTGATCATTTCCCAATTTATGTGCGACTTTCTGAGTCTGTTTTCTTAACCCTTAAATAAATAGACCCAAAAGTAATATCTGCTTTCATTGTATGTTGTGGCATCGTGCTCGTGTCATCATCACTTCAGTCATGTCCAACTCTTATGCACTATAACCCTTCAGGGTCCTCTGTCCACAGAATTCTCCAGGCAAGAATACTGGAGTGAGTTGCCGTGTCCTCCTCCAGGTGATCTTCCCAACCCAGGGATGGAACCCACATCTCGTGCGTCTCCTGCACTGCTGAGCCACTGGGGAAGCCCTGGATGTGGCATAACATGTGTCTAATAAATTTAAGCCTATCTTGTTTCAAAATAACTTACTGAAATCTGGTATGACCAGAATCTGAAATCTACTGACATGAGATGCTAGAGATCATCCCAAATAGGAGATTCAACTGATGAAAAAGATGGTGAACAAGTGGTAAGATGTACAGTAATGTGCTAACTACACATGTACACAGATAACACTGAGAGCTCAGACAAGGAGCAAACTCAATCTTCAACTGGAGGACATGTTTTTTAATGTAATAAAAAATACTTCATTCTTAAAATATTTGCTTATTTATTTATTTGGCTGCATCGAGTCTTAGTTGCAGCACATAGGATCTTCACTGCAGCATGTGGGACATTCATATGAAACTAAAATAATGTTATATGTTGATTATTCAGTTCAGGTCAGTCGCTCAGTCATGTCCGACTCCTTGTGACCCCATGGACTGCAGTACACCAGGCCTCCCTGTCCATCACCAACTCCCGGAGTTTACTCAAACTCATGTCCATTGAGGTGGTGATGCCATCCAACCATCTCATTCTCTGTCATCCCCTTCTCCTCTTGCCTTCAATCTTTCCCAGTATCAGGGACTTTTCCAATGATCCAGTTCCTCACATCAGGTGGCCAAAGTATTGGAGATTCAGCTTCAGCATCAGTCCTTCAAATGAATATTCAGGAATGATCTCCTTTAGAATGGACTGGTTGGATCCCCTTGCAGTCCAAGGGACTCTCAAGAGTCTTCTCCAACACCACAGTTCAAAAGCATCAACTCTTTGGCACTCAGCTTTCTTTATAGTCCAACTCTCACATCCATACATGTTCATATACTTCAACTTAAAAAAAAAAAAAACAGCATTTAAACAACTTAAAAAACAGCATTCAGCCTGTGCCAGCTCCTGTTCTAGACAGTGAGGACACAGCATAAAGATGGCTCTCCTAGGAGATAATATCATAAAGTAATTACTGCTCTATGAAAATAGAGTGACCTGGCAGGAAGTGCTAAAGGAGGTTCCGAAATGGGTGACTAGTCAAGACAGACCTCTTTGCAATGATGACTTTTGGTGAAAACTATATACTGGAGAGAAGCCAGGTATGCAAAGGTCTGCCTTTCAGGCAGGGGTAACAGTCCTAAGGTGGAAACCAGCTACAAAGAGAACAAGACACAATGTGACCAAAGTGGAAAAGAGCCACGGAAGATGAGATTGGATATGTTTGGGTAAGTATCAAACTAAACATGTATTCATAGGTCATGATAAATGGTTGAATTTTGTACTAGCTACATTGAAAATTAGAAGAATTCAAAACATAAGTGTGAGATTATATTATTTATGTTTTTTAAAAGTCACTGTTTTCTACAGAATAAATGTCTGAATATCAGGGGGCAAGGAGTTTGGGGGATTGATTGGGGGACTGGGACTGGCATATATACAGTACTATGTATAAAAAAGATAACTAATATTGCTGCTGCTGCTGCTGCTAAGTCGCTTCAGTCGTGTCTGACTCTGTGCGACCCCATGGACTGCAGCCTTCCAGGCTCCTCCATCCACGTGATTTTCCAGGCAAGAGTACTGGAGTGGGTTGCCATTCCCTTCTCCATAACTAATACTATTTTATATAAAATAGCTAACTAATGAGAACTGACTGTATAGCATGGAAACTCTACTCAATGCTGTGTGGTGACCTAAATGAGAAGGAAATCCAAGGAAGAGGGGATATATGTATATGACAGATTTACTTTGCTGTACAGCAGAAACTACAAGAACACTGTAAAGCAACTATACTCCAATTAAAAATAATAATATAAAAATAAAAGTCACTGTTCTGTAAACAATAGATTATAGGTATAGGAGGCTAAAGGAGGAAGAAAACTAAATCAAGAACTAGGAACCTAGTACATTCACCAACTGAAAGGCAATTATGCTCCCTTTGTTTTCATGTAATTAAGTAAGAGTAATGCTAAACAGAGAGCAGCACTTCACTCTATCTGGTATATACATCCTACGTTCCATTCATTCTCTCATTCATCCATTCTACAGACATTTTACAGGACATTTTATGTTCTAGGCACTGGTACTAATCAACAGAGTATAAGATCATCCCCAGTGCCTTAGGCAATCTGATCCCAGGAAATATGAATGAAAGAACTACCAAAAAAAATACCTAATATCCTATCTTAAGCTACATGGAATAGCTATGATCAAATATTGTCAATCAGATATCATCTGGCTCTACATTCTATGACTCTATGATCAGTTCAGTTGAATTGTTCAGTCCTGTTCAGTTCTTTGTGACCCCATAGACTGCAGCACACCAGGCCTCCCTGTCCATCACCAACTCCAGGAGCTTACTCAAACTCAGGTCCAGAGTCCATGATGCCATCCAACCATCTCATCCTCTGTTGTCCACTTCTCCTCTTGCCTTCAATCTTTCCCTGCATCAGGGTCTTTTCAAATGAGTCAGCTCTTCACATCAAGTGGTCAAAGTATTGGAGTTTCAGCTTTAGCATCAGTCCTTCAAATGAATATTCAGGACTGATTTCCTTTAGGATGGACTGGTTGGATCTCCTTGCAGTTCAAGGGATTCTCAAGAGTCTTCTCCAACACCACAGTTCAAAAGCATCAACTCTTTGGCGCTAAGCTTTATTGTCCAACTCTCACATCCATTCATGACTACTGGAAAAACCATAGCCTTGACTAGATGGATCTTTCTTGGCAAAGTAATGTCTCTGCTTTTCAATATGCTATCTAGGTTGGTCATAAGTTTTCTTCCAAGGAGCAAGCATCTTTTAATTTCATGGCTGAAGTCACCATCTGCAGTGATTTTGGAGCCCAAAAAATAAAGTCTGTCACTGTTTCCACTGTTTGCCCATCTATTTGCCATGAAGTGAAGGGACAGGATGCTATGATCTTTGTTTTCTGAATGTTGAGCTTTAAGCCAACTTTTTCACTCTCCTCTTTCACTTTCATCAAGAGGCTCTTTAGTTCTTCACTTTCTGCCATAAGGGTAGTGTCATCTGCATATCTGAGGTTATTGATATTTCTCCCAGCAATCTTGATTCCAGCTTGTGCTTCACCCAGCCCAGCATTTCTCATGATGTACTCTGCATATAAGTTAAATAAGCAGGGTTAAATATACAGTTAAATATTAATATAAGTTAAATAATAAGGTTAAATATACAGCCTTGATGTACTCCTTATCCTATTTGGAACCAGTCTGTTGTTCTATGTCCAATTCTAATCATTGCTTCCTGACGTACATACAGATTTCTCAAGAGGCAGGTCAGGTGGTGGTCTGGTATTCCCAACTCTTGAGAATTTTCCACAGTTTACTGTGAGCCACACAGTCAAAGGCTTTGGCATAGTCAATAAAGCAGAAATAGATGTTTTTCTGAAACTCTCTTGCTTTTTTTGATGATCCAACAGAGGTTGGCAATTTGATCTCTGGTTCCTCTGCCTTTTCTAAAACCAGCGTGCACATCTGGAAGTTCACGGTTCATGTATTATTGAAGCCTGGCTTGGAGAACTTTGAGCATTACTTTACTAGCATGTGAGATGAGTGCAATTGTGCGGTAGTTTGAGCATTCTTTGGCATTGCCTTCTTAGGGATTGGAATGAACACTGATCTTTTCAGCCCTGTGGCCACTGCTGCATGTTCCAAATTTGCTGGCATATTGAGTGCAGCACTTTCACAGCATCATCTCCCAGGATTTGAAATAGCTCAACTGGAATTCCATCACCTCCACTAGCTTTGTTCATAGTGATGCTTCCTAAGGCTCACTTGACTTCACATTCCAGGATGTCTGGTTCTAGGTGAGTGATCATACCATCGTGATTATCTGGGTTGTGAAGATCTTTTTTGTACAGTTCTTCTGTGTATTCTTGGTACCTCTTCTTAATATATTCTGCTTCTGTCAGGTCCATACCATTTCTGTCCTTTACTGAGCTCATCTTTGCGTGAAATGTTCCCTTGGTATGTCTAATTTTCTTGAAGAGATCTCTAGTCTTTCCCATTCTATTGTTTTCCTCTATTTCTTTGCACTGATCACTGAGGAAGGCTTTCTTATCTCTCCTTGCTATTCTTTGGAAGTCTGCATTCAAATGGGTATCTTTCCTTTTCTCCTTTGCTTTTGGCTTCTCTTCTTTTCACAGCTATTTGTAAGGCCTCCTCAGACAGCAATTTTGCTTTTTTGCATTTCTTTTTGTTGGGGATGGTCTTGCTCCCTGTCTCCTATACAATGTCATGAACCTCTGTCCATAGTTCATCAGGCACTCTGTCTATCAGATCTAGTCCTTTAGATCTATGATAGTTTTATGGTATTTTAAAAGAGTTTTTAATAAATTACTTTTGGGAAGTAACATGCTGAGAGAAATATGGAAACTCAAATATGGAAACATTTTATTCATCATACTATAAAAATAAACTTTTAAATGAAATCATTATGGACAAATTGGAAAAGATTCTAGGAATTTTTTCCAAGATTTCTTACCTTTTCCCTCAGAGAATTTATCTGATCTGGTGTCTTTAGAATGCCCAAATCCTTACTGCCAGTACAATATTTATAAAACTCTATAAGTTTTAGGTTGGAAAACACAATTTGGCTTTACAACCAAGTACAATCTGCTCAAAATTTGTAAAGGGTCTGTGACATTATTGCTGACTCCTCAGGAGAAGAAAATACAATCAGCTAGAACTCCTAATCCTCACACCTCAAACACATACATACTGTGATCATTAACTGGATCATTAATGAAAACAACTGCTATTCCAATCTGAACTGAAGATGACTGCAACTGGGAAATTTTAACTTCTAATGACCTACCGACATTAATAAGTTTTCAGTAATTCTAAATATATCTGAAAACTGAAAAGAAGATATTATTGCATTAAGAAGCTAGATTTCATCAACACATTTTGTCTCTCATTAAATTTCATGAAACCTGGAAATACTGTGAAGTATTTTGAATTGTGAAAACACCTTCATCAGTGGAGACAAACCGGTCTATCTATTCTAATGAACAAGACGACAGAGCCACGGAACAGATGTGAACTCTTATGGACCTCCTGGTTCTCCAGGGCATGCTCCAAATCTGTCAATTCCAGCCCAAAACATTGCCTAAATAAAGCATAATGTTGTAAAATGTGTCCCCAGAGGATCATTCTGCGCTTAACTACAGGTTCACCAGCTTAGCAACCCCAGGCCTAGAAACTCACCAGCACAGACCACAATAGCACATACCCAGATGGCTTGGTCCTTCAAGCTAAAATACGCATAGTCAGAGCAGAATGTAAGTATGTGGTATGACTCAAGAGTCACCAAAATGGTTTACAGAAGGACAAAAACAGATCTAGTAAATAAAATATTTATTTTTAGTTAAAATGTCAAGATGATTGAAACTACCAAATTTGAGCAAAACTTCTGCTGGATCAAAGAGTACAGGTAAACTTGACTGTCCACGTGTCCTAATGGAGAAAAATCCCCAAAAGAAGGGAACAGAAGACAAGTTAGAATTAATGTGAATAAAGTCAACTCTTGCTGCTGCTGCCTAGCAAAGCAGGGCCATGGGGTTGGAATAGAGGAAGGGGGGAAATAAGGTTAAGAGCTAAGGGTTACAGACAGAAAAATCAGGCATAAAATATTGGGATAATAAGCTATCCAAATACTTACTCTTGGCTGCCTTGCTCTCAAAGGTCACAAGAGCATGTGGTATGGACTATGCTCACCTATATCCAAGATTGTTTAATGATCTAAATAACCAGTTTCCAACTGCAGTCTTTTCTTTACAGTCTAAATGAATACAAGAAAAAAAAAAAAGATTAGGTATTCAGTACTTGGAAGCCATTTCCTGGATTTATTTAACAAATTGATCCATTTATAACAAATTAATAAAGCACTGATAATTGATTTTTGGGATTCATTAAAACTGAACTAATGCCATGCTCTGAAACCATCACCTGGGGGTAAGATACTCACTGTATTAATAGAAGCTAATTTCTTAAAGTAATAAAGTTTTCCTTTTGGTCAAGTCTGTTTAGTTTAAATGTGAGTTTATTAAAGTTGGCTTAAAAGGTTAAGTCAATAGCAAAATTGGTGGTTGCTATTTTCAAAGATTTTTTTTTAAAAAAACTACTCTGAAAGTAACAAATGCTCTAAGACTCAAATTTGGCTGGATCTTTTAAGATGGATTGAGGTTTAGATCTGAACTGGAGGTTCCTGTGTTCTATATACAACATCTGACAGACATGCTCTGCAGGACGTTCAGTTTAGAGCTGAAAAAGTTCCTAGGCTGCATGACAGTGAGAATTATGGAGAACAGCCCTGATTTGTGGCTATCATCCCACTGATGATGACAAACTTTAAATGATAACCTGTTTCTCTCATTTCACAAAAGTAACAAATCTGGTGGCTCCTTAGACAAAGGCTGACGGTTCAGGGTCACAAAAAGCAGAACTAGGATGACTGGGGTGATATAACATGTTGATGCTACTGCTAATAGGTCCCTAATTTTTCCATTTAAACAGATATATTTTCCTCACATTAATTATACATCTCAATGTTACTAAGTTTTCATCATGTGGAAATGGTGTCCCCATTACATAACTAGTCCATGTAAGTTACTGATGCTCAGCTGAGATATTAGCTTGCTACTACTGCTGCTAAGTCGCTTCAGTCGTGTCCAACTCTGTACGACCTCATAGACGGCAGCCCACCAGGCTCCCCCGTCCCTGGGATTCTCCAGGCAAGAACACTGGAGTGAGTTGCCATTTCCTTCTCCAATGCACGAAAGTGAAAAGTGAAAGTGAGGTTGCTCAGTGTGTCCAACTCTTCACAATCCCATGGACTGCAGCCCATCAGGTTCCTCCGTCCATGGGATTTTCCAGGCAAGAGTGCTGGAGTGGGGTGCCATTGCCTTCTCTGGAGATATTAGCTTAATTTTTATTAAAAATTCCCTTGTCATGTCAGTACATTATAATATTCCTTTATTCCCATTTTAAAAACAAAATAATTTGAGAAAATTTAATATTGGAAAGTACAGAACCACTTTTATGTATCAGGTTATGTCTTAAAAGTTAGGCACTGAGTTTGATTCAACCACTCAAAATTCCACATGAACCTGGAAAGAAAAATCTGCAAATGTGAAAAACCAATGCAGTACCAAGACAGAGTTTGTTTACAACTCTGTTGATAGATCTTGGGATTCCAACAGAACTAGAAATTCATGTAAAAAAGTCAGGAAATACTTCCTCAAAAATGTCATACTGACTTTGACCATACCCTCAACAGTCCAGGTATTGTGCCCCTGTGCTCTTGGTTGTCTCAAACTTCAACATTCATATCGAATGATTGTCTCTCCCTCTTTTTTAACTCTTAAAAGACAAAATCAGGGTTTGCATTTTCCTACCTCTCATGGTAAAGACTGTGTCTTCCTTGGTCCTTCAACTTTACAAGACCAATGTGCTTCCACATCTCCTGATCTAAAGAAGCAAATCATCTGAGTTTACCACCAGGAGAGTAGTCCCCCTCCCTCCCATCTCTTCCAGACTATAAACCTCTTGGACCAAGCCGTGCAGCAGAGTGGGGGGAAGGAAGGGGTAAGACAGAGTGAGAACTCACTGCAGTGTTAGTAGGAGTCATCAGCAACAATAAATCTCACTTTTCATGTGGCCCAATCTGCTGGGAATCATTTGAAGCAGCAACTACTTTCTAGCCCTGCTCAGAAGCTTTGTTTAGCATCCTCTCTTTGTATTTGGTCTGGTCATAAATTATTTGCTCACCTGAACAGCTTAAGCACCTACCTTGAGAGTACTGTCATCAAGCAAGGGGAATTAATTTAAGACATGCCACATCTATCTACCTATCAAAAAAAAAGGAAGTGGGGTACTGTATACTAGTTACATCTGGGTTGCCCTTGTAGTCTTATTACTCCTGTTTGTTACACAGAACTCTACCACAAATGAGAAATATAATTGTAAGGATAAATAGGCTAAAATAAGTCCAATTTGCTCCCAATTAGCAATGCCAATTTAGCACCATATGTGTGACCCTGGAACTCACAGTCTCCCACATTTGGGACACATTTTTTAAATCTTCCAAATTTTTTTACAGAAAAATACAAAAAGAAGTTGGTTCCAGCTGGGACTTCACTCCCTGTGTGTAAAGGTACTACGATTTTCCAGCCTTGGGTCTGGCAACATTGATGTTTATTCATAACATTAATTGTAAATTGAAATAAAACTAATAACAAAATAGGATTAGACAACATGCTATTTTATAGTAAATGAAAATTTTCATATTTTAAAGGTTTTACACAGTCCTATTAATTCATTTTTAAACTATTTTATCAGCTTAAACACTGGCTAGAACTACAGAGACCTATCTTTCTAGTCTAACTATCTGCTTAAATTTTATAAGACTTTCATTTCCACCCAGAAAGGGAATGTGAGTCATTGTCAAAGCAGCATCTGTATAATGTCTGATGGTTGATGGGATGGGTTCATGGCTTAAGGAATGTTGTTTATAGCAGAGAGATTTGAAGTTGGATTCCCCTGGACAACAGTGATACAAACAAACTCCTAATCTACCAAAAAACATTAGTCATAAAGTGATAAGTGGTTCTTTTAATAACCAGGTCTGACCCCTCCATTCTTATAGCTTCTCTTTGGTCTGCCATTCCTAGAATGCCAAAAGAAATGAACTTTTATGCAAAATTCCCTCAATATTTCTCAGTTACAGGGGCAAGAAATATTATTTGACTCTTCAAGACATGCAGGGCCTTCACCACACACTAGCTCCACACTGCCTGCCTGCTGTTCATGCATGAAAAGACATTCTGTCCACTTAATTTTAGCTCCTTCTCAGCCATATTTTTTACATTTCCCCATGCTGAGTAGGCAAGTTCCCTCTGCTGAACTATATTAATCAGAAACTATGTTAGGCCTCCTCTTGGGCACACCTCCCAATCACAAGCAGCCAATAAGCAAGCCTTAATAAAGCAAAAATTGAAAAGCAACCAATCCTTATAATTGCTACTAGTCATTGCTGTGCTTTTTTTTTTCAAAGGTTTATCCCTCTTGCGGAAAAGTTAAGTTGTTCCTGGACAACGTCAAGCTTAAAGCAGCTGCAGAAGGTGATTCTCTAAGAGAGATATTTATGTGATAAGACTAAGAATATCAAGAAGCTTCTAAAAAAAAATTCCTTTAAGGTTCTTCATACAATGTTCTTTAAAATACAAATAAGCATGGAAGGGTTATGCGATGGATGAGATGATCATGCCCCGCCCCCAAACTTTATTAATTTATGTTGAAACTCCTAATCCCCAATGTGATATTATTTGGAGATGGAACCATTAGGAAGTAATTAGGTCATGAGTGTGAAATCCACATGATGGTATTGGTGCCCTCATAAAGAGAAACAAGAGAACTTGGTTCCCCTCTCTGGTCTCTGCCATATGAAAATACAATGAGAAGATGGTTGTCTGCAAACCAGGAAGAGGACCTTCAACCAAGAATCCAACCATGCTGGCACACTGATCTCAAATTTCAGCCTCCGAAACTGTGAGATATACAGGTTTGCTGTTTAAGCCACCTAGTCTAAGGTATTCTGTTATAACAAAGCAAACTCAGCAAACTAATCACATGACAAAGTCAGAGACTCATAAAATATTTTCCTCTTTTACAGGCTTATAAAGGCACAAAGATTGAGAGTCAAGGTGGTAGGGGGAAGGTATTCAAAAAAGTGAGATGACGCTCACAGAAAGCTGCTGCTGCTGCTAAGTCGCTTCAGTAGTGTCCGACTCTATGCGACCCCATGGATGGCAGCCCACCAGGCTCCCCCGTCTCTGGGATTCTCCAGGGAAGAACACTGGAGTGGGTTGCCATTTCCTTCTCCATACAGAATACCTAATTAAAAATGGTTCCCATCCCAGATAGTCACATTTTGTTCATGACACTGAACCTACTCTAAACTACACTGAACAGTAATTCATCTTGATTTACACACTTTATTTTAGTCACTCATTTTAGGTTTGTCTTTTCATGAGATGGTTTATAGCAGCTCCAGAATTTGTTATTCTCTTAGAGTACAATGCTTGTTATTGAAGGTTCCACAAAGTTCTTTAAATTAAAAAGGTACCAGGAAAATTTGAGTCATCATAAGCATGATCATCTAAAAAGAATTTCAAAGTCAATAAAATTACTTTCACTTTAACACTACAAAAACAATTTAAATAAATGATGAGAAACTATCCAAAAATGCCTAAGACAAGTTCTATGTCATACTTTTTTGAACACTTTTTAATATCACTTAAGATTTTTCCATACTTTTCATGACTCTATGAACAATGATAATTTTTACATAATGAATTAGAATGAAATGAATTTATAAAGAAAAGCATAATGTAGATATAAGCTGGAAAGCAATGAAAGAATGTTCATCAATTAATAGTTCCAATTTTACATTACAATTTGTAGACCAAACTTTAGTCTCTTCTCTTCTATTTTCCCAAACCACTTCTAGGTGAATGCTTGTTGTTCATCACACACACAATAAAAGTATCAATAAGCTCCAAAAGTTCTCCTTTGGTTTTTATCTTAGAGATGCCAGGTGCAACTTGGAATTTCTTGTCACTACTAAATTATTTGTTTTAATTAACAGTTTTAGGAAAATAATAGCTGATAGTACACATCTCTAAGTAAAAGTTGAGCAAAGGTAGTATAGAATGCCATTCTTAAGAGGTTATTGGTTAATTTCATAATTTTGCATGAAAAGTGGTAGCTACATGTTTTTGTTGCTGTTTTGTTGGCATTTAGAATATACTAGTAACAAAGAATATATGTAAATATCCTAATTCCTATTAGGAATTAGGATATTTGAGTGAGAAATATATTCAAATATCTCTTTTTGATATTTTGTCCTGCTATAAGATACTTTATTACCATTTGGTCCCAATTTCTTACTGGTATCAGCTTTGTGTGTGTTAGTAGCTCAGGCATATCTGACTCTTTTCTACCCAATAGACTGTAGCTTGCCAGGCTCTTCCATCCAGGCTCTTCCGTCCATGGAATTCTTCAGGCAAGAATACTGAAGTGGGTTGCCATTCCCTTCTCCAGAGGATTTTCCCCAACCCAGGGATAGAACCTAGGTCTCCGGCATTGCAGGCAGATTCTTCACCATCTGAGCCATCAGGGAAGCTTTATTAAACTTTCAAATTTAAGAAATGTATAGATATGTTCTTAATGGTAAATGTTGCTGTTGTTTAGTCACTAACTTGTTTCTGACTCTTTTGCAACCCATGAACTATAGGTCGCCAGGCTGCTCTGTCCATGGGATTTCCCAGGCAAGAAAATTGGAGTGTGTTGCCATTTCCTTCTCCAGGGGATCTCTCTGACCCAAAGATTAAGCCTGTGTCTTCTGCATTGGCAGGAGGATTCTTTACTGCTGAGCCACAAGGAAAGCCCAATAGTAAGTATACTAGATGAAAAAGCTAGTGTGTGATCTCAGATTATTTAAACCTCTCTCATTCACAGTTCGGAGAAGGCAATGGCACCCCACTCAGTACTCTTGCCTGGAGAATCCCAGGGACGGGGGAGCCTGGTAGGCTGCCGTCTATGGGGTCACACAGAGTCGGACACGACTGAAGCGACTTAGCAGCAGCAGCAGCATTCTCAGTTTGCACCTTTCTAAAATTTTCTTTCTTTGGTTGAGTACCCCACTAGGGTACATGCAGTAAATTTGGAGACTACTAGTATAGTAGAAAGAAATGGGCTTCCCCTCCCCCTCTTTCTCCACAACTATGTCTCATAGATACAAGGTCCATAATTAGCATGTAATTTCAAAAGCAAGATGGAAACCAAGCTTAGAGATACAATAATTTGGGTGAAAGAACCCTTTGGAATAAAATAAATGTCCCCAAATTGTGTATGTGCTTGTTATAAAACTTTTATAATACTTTTTGTTGTTGTTCAGTCGCTCAGTCATGTCCAACTCTTTGTGACCCCATGGACTGCAGAACGCCAGGCTTCCTGTCTTTCACCATCTCCCAAAGCTTGCTCAAATTCATGTCCATTGACTTGGTGATGCCATCCAACGATCGCATCCTCTGTTGTCCCGTTCCCCTCCTGCCTTCAGTCTTTCCCAGCATCAGGGCCTTTTCCAATGAGTCAGCTCCTTGTATCAGGTGGCCAAAGTAACGGAGCTTCAGCTGCAGCATCAGTCCTTCCAATGAATTTTCAGGACTGATCACCTTTAGGATGGACTGGCTGGATCTCCTTGCAGTCCAAGGGACTCTCAAGAGTCTTCTCCAGCACCACAGTTCAAAAGCATCAATTCTTTGGCACTCAGCTTTCTTTATAGTCCAACTCTCACATTCATACATAACTCCTGGAAAAACCACAGATTTGACTAGATGGACCTTTGTCAGCAAGGTAATGTCTCTCCTTTTTAATATGCTGTCTAGGCTGGTCATAACTTTTCTTCCAAGGAGCAAGTGTCTTTTAATTTCATGGCTGCAGTAACCATCTTAGTGATTTTGGAGCCTAAAACAATAAAGTCTGTCACTGTTTCCAATGTTTCTCCATCTATTCGCCGTAAAGCGATGGGACCAGATGCCATGATCTTAGTTTTTTGAATGCTCAATTTTAAGCCAACTTTTTCACTCTCCTCTTTCACTTTCATCAAAAGGCTCTTTAGTTCCTCTTTGCTTTCTGCCATAAGGGTGGTGTCATCTGCATATCTGCATAAAGTTTTATAACACTTTAAGTATATTAAAATGTTTTGCATTTTTAGATGTTTTCATATATATATCATTTTAGTAATTAATCACACTTTTTGCTATAATAAAATTGAAACAATCTAATTAGTTAATAGAGATATAAAAATTCATCTAATTATCTTCCATATAAGATACAATCACCATCTTGATCTCATGTAGAATAGAACCACAATGGTGTGCAGTAATGAAAGGCACTCCAGTTCAAGATTAACACAAACAATTAACCACATTATCCTAAGTTGGCCAAGTTTATGTATCAGTCTGAGCTGTTCTGACATAATGAAGTGTTTGAGACAATACTGCAAATTATAAAACATACATGGCAAGGTTCTGTATTTGTAAAATATCAATAATATATAAAATATATACATATAGAGTATCTAAAGAGATATGTACATGTGTGCTCAGTCATGTCTGATTCTTGGCAACAGTATGGACTATAGCCCACCAGGCTCCTCTATCCATGGGATTTTCCAGGCAAGAATACCAGAGAGGGTTGCCACTTTCTCTCCAGATTTCTTCCCAACCCAGAGATCGAACCCATGTCTCCTGTATTGGCAGGCAGATTCTTTGCCACTGAGCCACTTGAGAAGCCCTATAGAGATACAGTATTTGTACTAACAGTGTTTTTCAGATGGATTATAGTTATTTGCAATTGTTGTTAAATGTCTGGTTTTTCATTTACATGTATGTACTGCCTTTTTTATCCAAAAGAAATTCTAAAAAGAAATGTAGAACTTGAGTGTTCTGCTTTTTACAAACTATTTTATTTTAAGCCAAATTACTTGCTTTTCTTGTTTATGTTTTGTGTCTAAGAACACAGGTGATTCACACTAATTTCATTATCAAATGTTTACTTCCTTTCAATTTTTTCCTATTAACAGAGCCTAAGCAAAGGCTCTGGAGACAGATCGTCTGGATACAAACATTGGTTCTGCCATTTGCTAAGTATACAATTTTGGATGAATTATTTAATATCTGTGTGTCTCAGTTTTCTTGCCTACAAAATGATAATAACTGTATCTACTTTATAGGTTAACTGTGAGAAATAAATCAGATAATCCAGCAAAATCTGCTGGCATACAGGAGGTTTCTCTATAAGTATTAGCCATTTTTATCAATATATTTTGGAGAAGGCAATGGCACCCCACTCCAGTACTCTTGCCTGGAAAATCCCATGGATGGAGGAGCCTGGTGGGCTGCAGTCCATGGGGTTGGTAGGAGTCAGTCACGACTTCGTGACTTCACTTTCACTTTTCACTTTCATGCATTAGAGAAGGAAGTGGCAACCCACTCCAGTGTTCTTGCCTGGAGAATCCCAGGGACCGGAGAGCCTGTTGGGCTGCCATCTACGGGGTCGAGAAGAGTCGGACACTACTGGAGCGACTTAGCAGCAGCATCAATATATTTATTACTAACTAGAAAATATTCAAATTAATTGAATAGAAATGAATAAAAAGAAACACACACCAAAAAAAAAAAAAAAGACATAGGACATTCATTTGCAATTAAATTACCCTTTAACAAAGTTTAGTGTCACAGAATTTAAGATTATTGCACTCTATAGAACATTCTACATATTGGCCAGTGGGGAGGCAATAGGCAGGAAATAGAAACCCAAAAGAACCTGGTTAAAGTATAACGTATACACTGTGCTAAATTAAAACAGACAAACGCTTGCACATGATTTCATGCTCACAGTGCATATAAAACCAGCTGCGTATCTACAAGCATGAACCTGATGTAGAACTATAGTGCATTTGAGTCAAAAATCTCTGCTGTCCTAAGGTTTTTTTGATAACTTCTTAAACTACTACCAAAACTTAGTCAATACTTATGGCCCTTTAGGAACTATTTTTTGGACTAATAAATTAACTTGTTGCATCATTTGAAATTCTTAATTTATTTTCAAAGCAATGAATATGAATAGCTTAGTTCTGTCTAGAGCATTTGCAACCACATCATACAATGATTAAGGGGAAATATGCAGATAACTTATTTCAGCTAAGATCAAAGTATATTCACAAACAGTAATTAATTTTCATATTTCTAGGTGCTAATGTTATATCTTTTAAAAAATGAATTACTAATTAAAGACAAAAGTTCAATGTAACAAATAAAATCTGTTAACAATAATGTGTTGGAAATTGCCAATTTTAATTTCAATCTCATTGTAATTTTTAAGCTATACTTCTAAAAACACAGAATTAGTGCTTTTTAAGATATATTTCTCCTAAAACACTGTACTTTTTGGTAACAATATATTTCACAAATAAAATGAAGACATGGTAGACTGCACTGTTGAAATAATTTTATCTCACACTACTAATAGCTATGTTCAGAAATATCCAAGGCCATCAAAAAAGCACATATTGCTAAAACCTTAAAAATTAGTTTTAGTGCCTATTTCCTGCCACAAATTACAATATTATCCTTGCATTTTTCCTTAGTCTAAAATCAAGTTCATTCCCCTTCTTAAGCATCACAAGAAAATGTACTCCTTGAGATATTGGAAGAAAATTTCAGTACAGAAAAAGTTCCATAATTAAACATGATTGACCCAACTCTAACCTCTAGCCATGTGACTAGGAAAACTGCTTGAAAATTGGTTTATACTGGATTGCTTATATATTCAAAAGCACTTGTGCATGATGTTATTCGAATACAAGTTGCCAAGAAAAAGCTATTAATTTGTTAACACTGTTTCTAAGGTGTGGGAAATTCATCAATGATGATGTAACATCTCAATATTATTCAGACAAAGAGCCCATAGACAAATCATCACAAAAGCAAGAAAGATGGAGCTATAATTTATAGGGGTTAAAGAAACTGGATAACTTCCTGTAAATCCAAAGAGAAAAGAAGTATAATTAGTTTGCCTGCTTCAACCCAAATATCTGTTGAACATGTCTTAACTTGTATTGTCTGTGCTGGCCAAGTTCTTCCCCAGAAGAAAATGCATTTGAAAGTTTATTAATAGCTATCCTATAGGAAGATGCTTTAAGATTACACTAAATTATCAAGAAAATGATTATATTTTTCAATCATTTTTAGGTTATTTTGCTTCAAGTAAACTTTCAAATGAGCCTGGTGGGCTACAGTGCATGGTGTCAAAAAGTTGGACACAGCTGAGCACGCAGCATTCAAACCCCATTTCTGTAAAAGGTTCTTTATAAAAGTTTATTTAGTTAAAAAGGCAAATAATTGTAGGAAATGCATGATGAGAAGAAACTGAAAAGTTTTTAAATCCTTTGCCTTGAGCCTGAAAAGTGTAAGAGTAAGGAGGTGAAGTGGAATATTTATACCACTCAAAACATAGCTACAGCTGTTTTGTATCATTATGTACTAAAAGCCAATTCAAATACCTAAAAAGAGGTTCTCCATATATTGAATGGGATAGTCACCTTCTCCAAAACTTAGTTTTCTAAGGTATTATGTTGCTTGGTATTGGTTTAATGGACCATGATGTAACATTTTAATTGAAGAAGGTAAGATTTTTTCTGCTTTGAAACGTCTAAAATCCTCCATCAACTCAGCAGCTGTGTATGATTAATAATGCAAATAGGCTCAAGAGACTGAATCCACTTCCAGGTCCCCTGCTTATGAATCACCTACCCAGAGACATAATTTTAATGGAAACAGAATTTCTTTCTAAAGCAGCAAATAAATGATCTTGCAGGAACACTGCCGCAAGGCAACACTTCTTTACTAGCACTACTGCACTGAGCAAAGACAGGCTCCATTTTCTTCGCTTTAAGACATATAGTCAGGAAATGAGTTCTGTCTTTCATTTTCTGGAGGAAAAAAAATATTAGAGTTGCCTTTCTAGTAATAGCAACATAAACTCCAAATCCTGTGATGGCAGATTAAAGATCTTTCACTGAGGATGGACACAGTATTTTGGATGGAGAAAGTAGAGTACGTTAAGACTGTTCAAGACTGGTTCTGTTTACCTGGCCACCGTGTGCTCAATTTGCTGATCAAGATGAAATCCACTCTAATGCCTGGGATTGTAAAAAATGTGCTTATTATCTAGTCAATTATTTAGCACAAGGGATTGATTCCAAGCGAGGAAGCCAACGTTCTTTCTGAGTGAAGGATAAAGGTGAGTAAACACAAATCTGAGTAAAAGTAATACTAATACTTATTTGAAATAAGAGGCAACAGCTAAAGCTGAAACTCAAGGAAAATTAACTCAGTCTCACAGACATTCATATGCTGCCCACTGTATTACAAATTAGAGTGTGCGGACATGTGCACAGTTTTGCTTTTGCCTCTCAATGGTGTGATGTCAAAACAAAGTACAAAGCATTATTATGTAAATAGACTTGACATATTTTATTCAAATTTGACTCAGAAAAACATGTGTGACTATCAAAAACATCACCTTAAATATATATACTTTATTTGTCTATTATACCTTAATGAAGCTGTTCTTAAAAAATTCTGTGGCTATCAATTCTTAATACTGGTCTGATAAAAGGATATAAAGCCTAAGAAGGAAAGCAACCCAGAGTACACAATTCAGTGACCACAGTGACTCTTAGTAGTCATTCTTTAAATTGGAATATAATATAAATGTATCCAATCACACTGCACATTTTAAATGTACCCAATGTTACAAGTCAATTACATCTCAAAAAGTAAATAGGAACTTTTATATCAATAGGCATTGGAATATAATAAAAATTATTCAGATACACTGATTTATCTTTTTATCACTGGTCTTTGAATCATCTTTCGAAACACTAGATAGAAGCCATACAAGAAACAATCACCATCTCTGCTATTCCTTTGACCTCATGTAGATCTGAACCACAGTGGAATATAGGGATGAAAGGTACTCCATGTAAATTCAGACATAATCATTTAATCATATTATCCTGAGTTATCCAGGAATATTTATAAATCTTTCAGATGTTTTGATGTAACGAACTGGATCATTTATTCAACTGGTCCTCTTTACTTTGGTTGTGGAAGCCCAGGTTGGAAGCAATCAAAGGAAAATAAAATAACTGAAGGTCTGAGTACTTCAGAAGCTTAAGTTTTTATGACTACAGTCTTTCACTTGAAAAATAGCATGCATCCACTCTTATTTGATGCTGTGTTTATAAAATTTTCACTTCATGGCATTTACTCTTGTTTAGTAAAACTTCTTTCTGAAAGTCACCAGTATTTCTTTGTTTCAACAGAAAATTACACTCACAAAATGACACAAGATAGATTCTGCTCACAGAATTATAGAAATACCCTTACATTTTATTGATTTTTTTTATACTCCCTCAATGCAGGATATATGCCCTAGTCAATCAGAAATGCAAGTTTAACTGCTCAGTTAGCACTGTTCATCTTACAATATTGTGCAAGAGATTAATGAAACAAGGAAATTAGCTTTAGTTTCTCCTTAAAACTTTCTGAAGAAGATCTGGAAATGAGATTTACATTCTACTAATTGGGAGGTGAAGTGGGAAACCTTAAGTCACTGGAAAAATTCAGATTAAAACTATGACTTAATTCCTTAAAAACTATTAACGTTACTCTGAAAATAGAATTGTTTTAATATTAAAATAAAAATACCATCTCTGTAACACCCTTTTATAAGACTGAATTTGTGACTAAATTACTAGGCCATTATTTTTTTCAATTGACTTCCATAAATGAAACTACTGAAGTTTTACCGTTTATGGTCTCTCAAACAGACTAGAAAACATACAGAATGTCATAATAGTTTTCTGTCCATTCCCTAACCACAGTTTGAGGGAAACTTTAAAATGGAAAATAAAGTACTAAGAATCTATTTGTTTTAGAACTATAATTCAGGCTGAAAAAAAGAGCAAGTTCAATATCAGGCATTAAATGTAAGAGAGCAATATGAATGATTCTCTCTTAAATTAGAAGTATGTTTTATGCTGTTCCAGTAGAAAAATAATATACATAAAATACTTTCAGGGCAGATTCCAATATCCACATACATCCCAATAAATAACACCATCTATTTCCCTGCAACTATAGACTATAATGGCAAGACCAAAAGATGTATATTTGAGAATAAAACAAATACTGAAACCAGAATTAGGAAAATTTAACTTATTTTTATAGAAATAGTAAAATAGCATTATGTAGCAAAGAAACACAGAGCTCCTGAAACATCTCTCAATGATTCTAAAAGCTAGCTCGACAAAAATAGCATAGAATTTATTTTTTGAATATAAGTTTCTCCACATTCATTTTGAATTTGTTTTTGTGAGGAAAACACTATCCAGAGAATTGTTATTTCTGTTACATTTAATATACATGAGAGCTATCATTTAGCCATCTAAGTTGGCCATTCAGTTCAGTTCAGTTCATTCGCTCAGTTGTGTCCGACTCTTTGCGGCCATTAATAAAGGCTAAATTATCAATTACCAACACAAAAATATAATTATACATGTTTCATAAGAACGGATTTCCCTGGTGGCTCAGATGGTAAAGAATCTGCCTGCAACGCAGGATACTGGGGTTTGATCCTTGGGTCGGGAAGATCCTCTGGAGAAGGGTATGGCAACCATGCCAGTTTTCTTGCCTGGAGAATCGCATGGACAGAGGAGCTTGGCGGGCTACAGTCCATGGGGTCACAAAGGGTCAGACACAAGTGAGCAACTAACTCACTTGTGCGACTAACTTTTCTACATTATAAGTCTACAAATGCATTAGACACACTTTTCACTAAAGCTTCATTTTTTAATCTAGAAGCTAAATATCTATGGACTTGATTAAATACAATGACAAATTCAACGATGCTTTTTTATGTTTACTTAACAAAGCAAAAATATATGAATATACCTGGAATTGCATAAATTTTTAGTCAATGATGTATTTTACTGGTTCACATAGAACCACTAACTTTAAGAACATCAGCTGTTATGAAACCTATTAAATATTTACTATGCAAAAAACAGTCATATATTATCACCTTAAAATAACATAAATCAAAACTTTTCATAAGTCAAAACATATATCAAAACTTTACAATTATAATCTCAAATTTTTTATTTTAAAAAATTTTGCATTTATATTTCCAAACCTTTAAGTAAAAATAAATCTAGTCTCACTCTTCTTTTCAATTCTCTTTTTTTGTGAGGGGAAGGGGTAGCACCAAGTAGTGCAGGCATTTGGGGGCATTTTCTTTTTGGATTTTTGTTCTCTTTTGTTTCTTTGGCCATACCATGGGGCTTATAGAGTACCCCGACTAGGGAGTGAATCCAGGCATCTGCCAGCGAGTGGAAGGACAGTCCTAACCACTGGACCCCAGGGAATCTCCTTTCCTTTCTGTTCTTTCTCACCACCTATCCTTCCATGTATCTGAAAGAAAACCAAATGAGTCCTTATGTCCACAAACCCATCACCCTAGTGCTCATTCCATTCTGCTGCCTCAAAAATCTGCTTTACCCTTCACTGCCTAGAGAAATTCCTTCTATCATTCAACACTTACCTCCAATAACATCTCCTTGATAAAGTCTTCTTTATTTACCCTAGCTTATGTTGTTGGCTCTTCTGTGTGGTCAGAAAAATTTTTTTAATTAATTAATTTATTTTAATTAGAGGATAATTACTTTACAATATTGCAATGGTTTTTGCCATACATCAACATGAATTGGCCACAGGTATACATGTGTCCCCCTCATCCTGAACCGCCCCCATCTCCCTTCAAACCATAACCCTCTGGGTTGTCCCAGAGCACTGGCTTTGGGTGCCCTGCTTCATGCATTGAACTTGCGCTCATCTAGTTTACATATGATAATACACGTTTCAATGCTATTCTCCAAACCATCCCATCCTCGCCTTCTCCCACAGAGTCCAAAAGTCTGTTCTTTACATCTGTGTCTCCTTTGATATCCTGCATGTAGAATCGCTGGCATCATCTTTCTAAATGCCATATATATGCTAATATACAGTATTTGTCTTTCTCTTTCTGACTTATTTCACTTTGTAGAACAGGCTCCAGTTTCATCCACCTCATTAGAACTGACTCAAATGCACTTTTTTTTATAGCTGGGTAATATTCCATTGTGTATATGTACCACAGCTTTCTTATCCATTCATCTTCCAGTGGACATCTAGGTTGCTTCCATGTCCTGGCTATTGTAAACAGTGCTGCAATGAACACTGGGGTACATGTGTCTCAGTTCTGGTTTCCTTGGGGTGTATGCCCAGCAGTGAGATTGCTGGGTTGTATGGCAGTTCTATTCCCAGTTTTCTAAGGAATCTCCACACTGTTCTCCATAGTGGCTGTACGAGTTTGCATTCCCACCAACAGTGTAAGAGGGTTCCCTTTCCTCCACACCATCTCCAGCATTTATTGTTTGTAGACTTTTTGATGTATGGCCATTCTGACTGGTGTGAAATGACATCTCGTTGTGGTTTTGATTTGCATTTCTCTAATAATGAGTGACGCTGAGCATCTTTTCACGTGTTTATTAGCGACCTGTATGTCTTCTTTGGAGAAATGTCTGTTTAACTCTTTTGCCCACATTTTGATTGGGGTGTTCATTTTTCTGGTACGGAGCTACATAAGCTGCTTGTATATTTTGGAGATTAATTGTCAGTTGTTTTGTTGATATTATTTTCTCCCATTCTGAGTGCTGTCTTCTCACCTTACTTATAGTTTCCTTTGTTGTGCAAAAGCGTTTAAGTTTAATGAGGCCCCACTTATTTATTTTTGTCTTTCTTTCATTACTCTGGGAGGGGGGTCATAGAGGATCTTGCTGTTATTTATGTCAGAGTGTTCTGCCTGTGTTTTCCTCTAAGAGTTTTATAGTTTCTGGTCTTACATTTAGGTCTTTAATCCATTTTCAGTTTATTTTTGTGTACAGTGTTAGAAAGTATTCTAGGTTCATTCTTTTACACGTAGATGACCACTTTTCCCAGCACCACTAATCTGTGCTTCTTTCCTGTTATATTGAATGTTCCTTAAGAAAAGGATCTGTCTTAACCCTGTTTAAGCCTCCCATCTTGCTTCCCTGGTACCTCAGTTGGTAAATAATCCACCTGCAATGCAGGAGACCCAGGTTCGATCCCTGGCTTGGAAAGGTCCCATGGAGAAGGAAATGGCAAACCACTCCAGTATTCTTTTTTTTTTTTTTTTTAGTTTATTTTTTTATTGAAGTATAATTGCATTACCGAATTTTGTTGTTTTCTATCAAACCTCAACATGAATCAGCCATAGGTATACATATATCCTCTCCCTTTTGAATCTCCCTCCCATCTCTCTCCCCATCCACTCCAGTAATCTGACCTAGAGAATTCCATAAACAGAGGAGCCTGGTGGGTTACAGTCCATGGGGCTGCAAACAGTTGGACATGACTAAGTGACTAACACACACACACACACACACACACAAACCTGAGCTAGGCCTGTAACAATTATCTTTGAAAAGAGAAATGGGAGCGGGGGAAGAAGAAATAAATTAAAAACAAAACAAAAGTAGTTAATAACTAATAACTACCCTTGAGGGGGAAACAATTAGAAGCACAAATTCTGTGTGGCTAGAACTCTATAAGCAATCATCAACATAAACCAGATATTAGAATACTTTTAAATACAGTACTTAAATACCACAGCAATGAAAAGGTACATAGGTGTTGCACAAAAATCTGCCTTTAATACTGCCAACCTTTAGGAAAATAAAAGTTCAGAGCTATTACTAAATGCTAATACAGTGAGATTTAGTTTGGGTTTAAGAAAACTTGTATTAGTAGTGAATATTTTTCTAAGTAAAGAATAAGCAAAGCTTACACAGAAGGAGAGGAAATCCTATGGTTATCAAGGAAGGAGTTTAAAGCAAAATCCAACATTTATTTGGTGCAATGGTTTCCCAGAAATAAACTGCTACTCACTAATGGGGTCAAAGACACTAGATGGCTCTCCAAAACGCCCTTTCCTATTCAAAAGGGTTTCAAAATAACGTGGGGGTGGAATGAGAGGCTAGGGAACTGTTCTTCTGTGCATCAAGTGCATTCTCAGAGGACTAACAGCTGTTTCAGTTTACATATTTTAAGTATGACTTTACGCATGGAAATTAAACTTAGGCAACATGCCTAAGAAGCCTGTCTGCAAAAGAACTGCACGTACCATCAACAGCTGGAATTTGTATAGGTCCACATTCTACAGAATATAATGTCCTGTGAGCCATCAATGACCTCCATCCCAAAACCCAAATGTCAAGAACAGCTTCTAATGCTCATGAAATTTTAGGTAGAAAGGGATAAGATGGTGAAGGAAGAGGAATCTGATTTCAAAACAATATAGAAGAATTCTAGAACTTAAAGACATCTTTTGTAAATAAATTCAAGTAAAGATTTACAAAGATCTTTTTGAATGTTTCTATACTAAGAAATGCTCATCCAGTAACACTCTACTGAGCTTAAATATCAGCTGGATATTAAAAATATTTTTCTATGTGCTAATAGGGTAATTATAATTTCCGGTAGAAGTAAAATACAAAGTCTGCAAAAATAATGATGTGTCTTTGGTGCCACCACGTGGTATATTTGTATTTTTGCAGTCATTTTTTAATAATCAATTTTCATACCTAGTTCTGAAGTCATCATCAGCTCAGATCTCTGGCATGCAAATAATATTAAATACTTCAGGAATATAAGGTTGGTTCCAAGATAATTTACATACTAATAAATCATCAACCAATAAATGGTAATCAGGAACCCACAATGCAGGAAACACTGCATTATGATATCCAAAAGGACAATATACTGTCTTGACCTCTAAGATCATACATCTGTTAACACCAAAACACAGACAAATCAAGTATTAACTTGAGACAACTCAAGCTACCATATAGAAAAAGTAAGAAGATTAAAAAGTAGGAAGATAAATAAGAATATTCATGGAAGAGAACTGAGAAGATTTAAAACTCTTAGAAAGGATTTCAGTTTTTATAATGAAAATAAGAAGGTATTGGGGGCAGGACGAGAAGGGGACGACAGAGGATGAGATGGCTGGATGGCATCACTGACTCGATGGACGTTGAGTCTGAGTGAACTCCGGGA
Organism: Bos mutus; assembly: GCF_027580195.1. Taxonomy (NCBI): domain Eukaryota; kingdom Metazoa; phylum Chordata; class Mammalia; order Artiodactyla; family Bovidae; genus Bos; species Bos mutus. The sequence continues at coordinate 129,138,270 of NC_091618.1, forward strand.
GTTGGTGATGGACAGGGAGGCCTGGCGTGCTGTGATTCATGGGGTCGCAAAGAGTCGGACATGGCTGAGCGACTGAACTGAACTGAACTGAATGCGGTATTTCAGGTAGAAGCAACATAAGAAAAGGTACAGATCTAGAATCATCATGGAATGCTAGGAGGACCATACCCACAGTGAGGTTCAAAAAAGCAAGAAAAATAAGATAGATTAAAAAAAGTTAGGACAATTTGTGTCAGTCCTTCATTGCCGGCTGCACAGTGCCAGAGCAAGCAGTGGGCTCAAACAAACCTCGTGTGCACCAAGACCCAGGGACCCCACAGAGACTGAGACAGAACTGTGCTTGAGCGTCTCCTGTGGAGGTATGGGTCAGCAGTGGACTGCCACAGGAAGAGGGGCTCTGGGTACAGCAGACTTGAGTATGGCATAAGCCCTCTTGGAGGAAGTCACCATTAACCCTGGCATAGAGCTGCCAGAACTTACACAGGACTGGGAAGAAGACTCTTGGAGGGCACAGACAGAACCTTGTGTGCACCAGGACACAGGAGAAAGGAGCAGTGTCCCCACAACAGACTGACCCAGACTTGCCTGTGGGTGTCCAGGAGTTTCCAGTGGAGGTGTGTGTGGGTGGTGGCCTGCTGCAGGCTTGGGGGCACTGAGTCCAGAAGTACATGCATGGGATCTTTTGAAGGAGGTCTCCATTATCTTCATTGAAAGTGAAGTCACTCAGTCGTGTCTGACTCTTTGCGACCCCTTAGACTGTAGCCTACCAGGCTCCTCTGTCCATGGGATTTTCCAGGCAATAGTACTGGAGTGGATTGCCATTTCCTTCTCCAGGGGATCTTCCCAACCCAGGGCTCGAACCCGGGTCTCCCGCATTGTAGACAGACGCCTTACTGTCTGAGCCCTTCTTTATCTTCATTACCTCCACCATAGTTTACCCCAGGTAAATAGTTGGGAGGGAACACAGCTCCACCCATCAACAGAAAACTGGATTCACGATTGACTGAACATAGTGCCTTCGGAGAAGGCAATGGCACCCCACTCCAGTGCTTTTGCCTGGAAAATCCCATGGACAGAGGAGTCTGGTGGGCTGAAGTCCATGGGGTCGCTAAAAGTCGGACACGACTGAGCGACTTCACTTTCACTTTCCACTTTCATGCATTGGAGAAGGAAATGGCAACCCAAACCAGTGTTCTTGCCTGGAGAATCCCAGGGACGGGGGAGCCTGGTAGGCTGCACAGAGTCAGACACGACTGAAGCGACTTAGCAGCAGCAAGAGCATAGTGAGAGTGAAGTCGCTCAGTCCTGTCCAACTCTTTGCGACCCCATGGACTGTAGCCCACCAGGCTCCTCCATCTATGGGATTCTTCAGGCAAGAGTACTGGAGTGGGTTGCCATTTCCTTCTCCAGGGGATATTCCCGACCCAGGGATTGAACCCAGGTCTCCCGCATTGTAGGCAGACGCTTTATCATCTGAGCCAGCAGGAAAATCCAGTCACTGGTACTGAGCATGGCCCTGTATAATCATAAGGGATTTGATTTAGGTCATACCTGAATGGTCTAGTGGTTTTCCCCACTTTCTTTAACTTAAGTCTGAATTTGGTAACAAGGAGTTCATGATCTGAGCCACAGTCAGCTCCCGGTCTTGTTTTTGCTGACTGTTTACAGTTCTCCATCTTTGGCAGCAAAGAATATAAACAATCTGATTTCGGTGTTGGCCATCTGGTGATGTCCATGTGTAGAGTTTTCTCTTGTGGATATCTTCAAGAAAATTAGAGATATCAAGGGAACATTTCAGACAAAGATGGGCTCAATAAAGAACAGAAATGTTATGGACCCAACAGAAGCAGAAGATGTTAAGAGGTGGCAAGAATACATAGAAGAACTACACAAAAAAAGATCTTCACGACCCAGATAATCACGATGGTGTTATCACTCACCTACAGCCAGACATCCTGGAATGTGAAGTCAAGTGGGTCTTAGGAAGCATCACTATGAACAAAGCTAGTGGAGGTGATGGAATTCCAGTTGAGCTATTTCAAATCCTAAAAGATGATGCTGTGAAAGTGCTGCACTCAATATACCAGCAAATTTGGAAAACTCAACAGTGGCCACAGGACTGGAAAAGGTCAGTTTTCATCCCAATCCCAAAAAAAGGTAATGCCAAAGAATGCTCAAACTAGTGCACAACGCACTCTTCTCACACACTAGTAAAGTAATGCTCAAAATTCTCCAAGCCAGGCTTCAAAAACATGTGAACTGTGAATTTCCAGATGTTCAAGCTGGATTTAGAAAAGGCAGAGGAACCAGAGATCAAATTGCCAACATCCGTTGGATCATAGAAAAAGCAAGAGAGTTCCAGAAAAACATCTACTTCTGCTTTATTGACTATGCCAAAGCCTTTTGTGGATCACTACTGTGTGGATCACCACAAAGTGTGGAAAATTCTGAAAGAGATGGGAATACCAGACGACCTGATCTGCCTCTTGAGAAATCTGTATGTAGGTAGGAAGCAACAGTTAGAACTGGACATGGAACAACAGATTAGTTCCAAATAGGGAAAGGAGTACATCAAAGCTATATATTGTCACCCTGCTTATTTAACTTATATTAAGAGTACATCATGAGAAACGCTGGGCTGGAAGAAGCACAAGCTGGAATCAAGATTGCCAGGAAAAATATCAATAACCTCAGATATGCAGATGACACCACCCTTATGGCAGAAAGTAAAGGAGAGATTGCTGGGAAAAATATCAATAACCTCAGATATGCAGATGACACTACCCTTATGGCAGAAAGTGAAGGAGAACTAAAGAGCCTCTTGATGAAAGTGAAAGAGGAAAGTGAAAAAGTTGACTTAAAGCTCAACATTCAGAAAACTAAGATCATGGCATCTGGTCCCATCACTTCGTGGCAGATAGATGGGGAAACAGTGGAAACAGTGTCAGACTTTTTTGGGGGGGGCTCCAAAATCACTGCAGATGGTGACTCCAGCCATGAAATTAAAAGACACTTACCCCTTGGAAGGAAAGTTATGACCAACCTAGATAGCATATTAAAAAGCAGAGGCATTACTTTGCCAGCAAAGGTCCGTCTAGTCAAGGCTATGGTTTTTCCTGTGCTCTGGGACAACCCAGGACTGGGAAATAGACTCTTGGAGGGCACACACAGAACCTTGTGTGCACCAGGACACAGGAGAAAGGAGCAGTGTCACCACAATAGACTGACCCAGACTTGCCTGTAGTGTCCAGGAGTCTCCAGTGGAGGCGTGGGTCGGTGGTGGCCTGCTGCAGGGCTGGGGGCACTGAGTCTAGCAGTATATGCATGGGATCTTTCGAAGGAGGTCTCCATTATCTTCATTGAAAGTGAAGTCGCTCAGTCGTGTCTGACTCTTTGGGACCCCTTACACTGTAGCCTACCAGGCTCCTTTGTCCATGGGCTTTTCCAGACAATAGTACTGGAGTGGATTGCCATTTCCTTCTCCAGGGGATCTTCCCAACCCAGGACTCGAACCCGGGTCTCTCGCATTGTAGACAGATGCTTTACCATCTGAGCCACCATTATCTTCATTACCTCCACCATAGTTTGCCCCAGGTATAGCTGGGAGGGAACACAGCTCCACCCATCAACAGAAAACTGGACTAAAGATTTACTGAGCATAGTGCCTTCGGAAAAGGCAATGGCACCCCACTCCACTGCTTTTGCCCGGAAAATCCCATAGACGAGGGAGCCTGGTGGGCTGCAGACTATGGGGTCGCACAGAGTCGGACATGACTGAAGTGACTTAGCAGCAGCAGAGCATAGTGAAAGTGAAGTCACTCAGTCATGTCCAACTCTGTGCAACCCCATGGACTGTAGCCTACCAGGCTCCTCCATCCATGGGATTCTCCAGGCAAGAGTACTGGAGTGGTTGTCATTTCCTTCTCCAGGGGATCTTCCTGACCCAGGGATCGTACCCAGGTCTCCCACATTGTAGGCAGATGGCTTACCATCCGAGCCACCAGGGAAATCCAGTCACTGGTACTGAGGATGGCCCTGTATAATCATAAGGGATTTGATTTAGGTCATACCTGAATGGTCTAGTGGTTTTCCCCACTTTCTTTAACTTAAGTCTGAATTTGGCAACAAGGAGTTCATGATCTGAGCCACAGTCAGCTCCCGGTCTTGTTTTTGCTGACTGTTTACAGTTCTCCATCTTTGGCAGCAAAGAATATAAACAATCTGATTTCGGTGTTGGCCATCTGGTGATGTCCATCTTCTCTTGTAGATCTTTTCAAGAAAATTAGAGATATCAAAGGAACATTTCATGCAAAGATGGGCCCAATAAAGGACAGAAATGGTAGGGACCTAACAGAAGCAGAAGATGTTAAGAAGAGGTGGCAAGAATATATAGAAGAACTATACAAAAAAGATCTTCATGACCCAGATAATCACGATGGTGTGATCACTGACCTAGAGCCAGACATCCTGGAATGTGAAGTCAAGTAGGCCTTAGAAAGCATCACTACGAACAAAGCTAGTGGAGGTGATGGAATTCCAGTTGAGCTATTTCAAATCCTAAAAGATGATGCTGTGAAAGTGCTGCACTCAATATGCCAGCAAATCTGGAAAACTCAACAGTGGCCACAGGACTGGAAAAGGTCAGTTTTCATTCCAATCCTAAAGAAAGACAATGCCAAAGAATGCTCAAACTACTGCACAATTGCACTCATCTAACATGCTAGTAAAGTAATGTTCAAAATTCTCCAAGCCAGGCTTCAACAACATGTGAACTGTGAATTTCCAGATGTTCAAACTGGATTTAGAAAAGGCAGAGGAACCAGAGACCAAATTGCCAACATCCGCTGGATCATGGAAAAAGCAAGAGAGTTCCAGAAAAACATCTATTTCTGCTTTATTGACTATGCCAAAGCCTTTTGTGGATCACTACTGTGTAGATCACCATAAAGTGTGGAAAATTCTGAAAGAGATGGGAATACCAGATGACCTGACCTGCCTCTTGAGAAAGCAGTGTGCAGGTAGGAAGCAACAGTTAGAACTGGACATGGAACAACAGATTGGTTCCAAATAGGGAAAGGAGTACATCAAAGCTATATATTGTCACCCTGCTTATTTAACTTATATGTAGAGTACATCATGAGAAATGCTGGGTTGGATGAAACACAAGCTGAAATCAAGATTGCCAAGAGAAATATCAATAACCTCAGATATGCAGATGACACCACCCTTATGGCAGAAAGTGAAGGAGAACTAAAGGGCCTCTTGATGAAAGTGAAAGAGGGGAGTGAAAAAATTGACTTAAAGCTCAACATTCAGAAAACTAAGATCATGGCATCTAGTCCCATCACTTTGTGGCAAATAGATGGGGAAACAGGGGCTTACTTTATTTTGCGGGGGCTCCAAAATCACTGCAGATGGTGCCTTCAGCCATGAAATTAAAAGATGCTTGTTCCTTGGAAGAAAATTTATGACCAACCTAGACAGCACATTAAAAAGCAGAGACATTACTTTGCCAACAAAGGTCCATCTAGTCAAGGCTATAGTTTTTTCAGGAGTCATGTATGGATGTGAGAGTTGGACTATAAAGAATGCTGAGCACCGAAGAATCCAACCAGTCCATCCTAAAGGAAATCAGTCCTGAATATTCATTGGAAGGACTGATGTTGAAGCTCAAACTCCAATACTTTGGCCCCCTATGCAAAGAACTGACTCATTTGAAAAGACCCTAATGCTGGGAAAGATTGAAGGCAGGAGGAGAAGGGGACAACAGAGGATGAGGTGGTTGGATGGCAACACAGACTCAGTGTTCATGAGTTTGAGTAAACTCCAGGAGTTGGTCATGGACAGGGAGGCCTGTTGTGTGGCAGTCCATGGGGTCTCAAAGAGTCAGACACGACTAAATGACTGAATAGAACTGAACTTCATTGCCAGATCAAGAAGCCTAGATTTTACCTATAGATCATAAGGAATCATTGATTCAAATTATCATGCTTTTATTTACCACTGTAGAAATCATCCGTCTGCCATATGAACATCTACTTTATGTGAAAATAATTTATTTCCCAAGTTGAAAATAATCTAACAAGTCAGGCCCTTTAATATTGCACTCTGAATAGGTAATTTGAGATTACAAAGCCCTGATATCAAAGTCAACCAATAAATCACTCCAGAAAGAAAAAAAATTCATACTAAAATGGACAGTGACTAAACCCAATGGGATATGAAACCTTCTTCCTAGTATTTTACGGAGATCTGTTCTGAGTGGATGGGTGAGTGTTGTAGGGAAGGAGAAGAAATTTAGACTCACAGGCCCCTTTGGAAGCAGAGTGTAATGTAGTGTGTATTGAGGAAGAGCAGAGTCAGGTAAAGGAATGAAGGACTAGGACAGTTGCTAGGTGAGACTTAGATGGCCAGGTAAAAGTGAAGACTCTAGCACCAGGTCAGTTTTCTTCAAATGGTTGATGTAAAATTTTTTTAAAATAGAAAATTTATTGTGGGTCATATGTTACTGGATGCTATAATTGATCTGTTCTTTAACATGCACTTACAGAGCACCATGAAGAATAAAAGATCTCCGGGGGGAGATTCAAATAACTGTTCCTCAGTCTTCACATGTGAGAAATCATGGGGAAAAGCTGAGGTCTTGTTTATGCTGTTCATCCACCTGGAATTTTCTTTACAGAGTCGGCTTACTTCTATTCATCCTTTAAGAATCAGGTGAATCGTCACTTCCCTCAGAAATTCAGATCAGGTCACGGGGCCTTCTGTAAACCCACATCACCATGTACATATGACACTTGCACTTGATTACACCATAACATAATGATCACTTTTGTGTCCATATCCCTCAATATCATATGAGACTCTTAACATAAGTATCGTATCTTATTAACTCATCTTTGTATTCCCAGGAACTAGGACACTGTCTTATATTAAATATTCAATGTTTGTTGAATTAGGAAGCAAAATATGTTATTTAAAAAATAAAATTATACACCTATCAGAATGGCCAAAATCCAGAACATTGACAACAAAAACTTCTGGCAAGAATATGGAGCAATAAGAATCCTCATACATTGTGGTGGGGTTGCCAATTAGTATACCCCTTTGGAAATAATTTGGAGGTTTCTTACAAAACTAAACATTCTGTTACCAAGCAGTTCAGTAATAGCAATCCTTGGTGTTTACCCAAAGCAGTTGAAAACTTACATCTACACCAAAACCTATACATGGATGTGATAGCGGCTTTATCCATAATTGCTAAAACTTGGATGCAACCAAGATGTCACATCCTCAGCGAGTGAATGAATAAATAAACTACTGTACATTCAGATAATGGAATATTATTATTCAGCACTAAAAAGAAATGTGCTATCATGCTATAAAAAACCGTGAAGGAAACATATGAATATTACTAAGCAAAAAAAGTCAATCTGAAAATGCTACATATTGTATGACTTCAACTATATGATATTCTAGAAAAGGCTAGGGATGGAAGCAATAAGAAAATCAGTGGTTTCAAGTGTGGGGGTGAGGAGGAAAGATGAACAGGCAGAGCACAAAGGATTTTTTAGGGCAGTGAAAATATTCTGTGTGATATTATAATGCTGGAGATGTCATTACAAATTTCTTCAAAACTATAGAACATACAACAGTCAGAGTGAACACTTGGGTAAGCTAGGAACTTGCATGATTATGATGTGGCAATGTAGGTTCATCCATGGTAAAAAAATGTACAACTCTGGTGAGTGGTGTTGATAAGAGGGGAGGCTATGCCTACGGAAGCCCCCCCTCTTCTATGCACAGTATATGGAAAATCTCTATACCTCCCTCTCACTTTTGTTGTAAACCTAAAACTGCTCTAGAAAAAGTTAATTTTAAAAAATTTAAGTCACTAGGAGAATATACATTAAAACACAATTATATACCGGGCTGGAGAAAGCACAAGCTGGAATCAAGATTGCTGGGAAAAATATCAATAACCTCAGATATACAGATGACACCACCCTTATGGCAGAAAGTGAAGAGGAACTAAAGAGCCTCTTGATGAAAGTGAAAGAGGAGAGTGAAAAAGTTGGCTTAAAGCTCAACATTCAGAAAACAAAGATCATGGCATCCGGTCCCATCACTTCGTGGCAAATAGATGGGGAAACAGTGGAAACAGTGGCTTACTTTACTTTTCTGGGCTCCAAAATCTCTGCAGATGGTGATTGCAGCCATGAAATTAAAAGACGCTTACCCTTGGAAGGAAAGTTATGACTAACCTAGACAGCATATTAAAAAGCAGAGACATTACTTTGTCAACAAAGGTCCGTCTAGTCAAGGCTATGGTTTTTCCAGTGGTCATGTATGGATGTGAGAGTTGGACTATAAAGAAAGCTGAGCGCCAAAGAGTTGATGCTTTTGAACTGTGGTGTTGGAGAAGACTCTTGAGAGTCCCTTGGACTGCAAGGAGATCCAACCAGTCCATCCTAAAGGAGATCAGTCCTGGGTGTTCATTGGAAGGACTGATGCTGAAGCTGAAACTCCAATACTTTGGCCACCTGATGCAAAGAGCTGACTCATTTGAAAAGACCCCGATGCTGGGAAAGATTGAGGGCAGGAGGAGAAGGGGACAACAGAGGATGAGATAGTTGGATGGGATCACCTACTCAATAGACATGGTTTGGGTGGACTCCAGGAGTTGGTGATGGACAGGGAGGCCTGGTGTGCTGCAGTTCATGGGGTCGCAAAGAGTTGGACATGACTGAGTGACTGAACTGAACTGAATACACCTATTAAGATGATTTTTAAAAGATTAAATGGATGAACTACTTTATATAATAGTATATATAATATTTCATAATTGTTTAATGTTTTTATATTTTCACTTGTTTTTCAAAAATTGTCAAATTTCTAAACTAAATTAATTCACAAAGGCTGTATGTCTACTCTAAGGTGTTGAAAAACACTGTATCTTGAAAAAAAAAAAAAAGGCCTTAGAAATTCATTACTTTGAATAATGCAGAAACACAATTTATTTTCAGACAATTCATCTTACATGTTGAATTAAATTTCATGATTGCATGTATCAGTGGATAATTATTTAATCTAATTCAGATTTTATGAATTATACATTAATCAACATAATTTAATTCAAAAATGAGGAAACAAAACAGAGTAGACATCAATTGTATGTAAACAATAAGAACTTTTTAAAGTTCTGCAGTATCTGGGAAACCAATTTAGAATTCAGGTTTAAAAATAATAAATACTGTATTAAAAATGTCAAAAGTGTTCTCTATATTCACATTTGTTTCTTAGCAACCAGGTTGTAATCTTGTTAAACTCTGCACCCTAATAGCTGAAGAAACAATTTTAGAATGCACCCCCAAATATATGTATACACACAGGCTAAGAATATGTGCGTGTGTGCGTGTATGTGTCCACAGTAGTGTACTAAATTCTTATAAACACAAAACCAAATAGACATGAAAAGGACTAAGGTCAGAGAAGCTCCAAAAAAAGATTCATGAAATCAGGCCCTCAGCAGAGTCAGTGACTGGTCATTCTGTTGCTGTAGTTGCTGTTGTTTAGCCGCAAAGTTATTCTTTTGTGACCCCATAAACTGTAACCTGCCAGGTTCCTCTGTCCATGGGATTTTCCAGGCAAGAATACTGGAGTAGGTTGCCATTTCCTTCTTCAGGGGATCTTCCCAACCCAGGGATCAAACTCACATCTCCTGCATTGGCAAGTGGGTTCTTTACTGCTGAGCCACGATGGAAGCCCATGTGTAGCTAATTACACCTTTATATATAGTAAGGCAAATTTAGTAAAAGCTTGTAATGAATAGCTAGAATACCCTTGGAGATATAAATAGCATAAAACATTTATTAAGGCTAAGTACTTAAAAGTATAGTGTTTTGTATAAGTTGATTTTTATGTGGGTAGGACTTGAGACTCTACTTAATGGCTTATTTTGCACTTGTTTAGTCACTAAGTCATGTCTGACTCTTTGTAACCCCATGGATTGCAGCACACCAGGCTTCCGTTTCCTTCACTATCTCCTGGATTTTGCTCAAGCTCATGTCCACTGAGTCAGTGATGCCATCCAATCATCTCATCCTCTGTCACCCACTTCTCCTCCTGCTTTCAATCTTTCCCAGCATTAGGGTCTTTTCCAATGACTTGGCTCTTCACATCAGGTGGACAAAGTATTAAGATTTTCAGCTCCAGCATCAGTCCTTCCAATGAATATTCAGGACTGATTTTCTTTAGGATTTACTGGTTTGATCTCCTTGCAGTCCAAGGGACTCTCAAGAGTCTTTTCTAACACCACAATTCAAAAGCATCAATTCTTTGGCACTCAGCCTTTTTTATGGTCCAACTCTCACATCCATATATAACTACTGGAAAAGCCATTGCTTTGACTGTATAGACCTTTGTTGGCAAAGTGATGTTTCTGCTTTTTAATATGGTGTCTAGTTTTGCCAGTTTTTCTTCCAAGGAGCAAGCATCTTTGAATCTCATGGCTGCAGTCACAAACTGAAGTGATTTTGGAGCCCAAGATAATAAAATCTGCCTCTGTTTCCACTGTTTCCCCATCTATTTGCCATGAAGTGATGGGACCAGGTGGGGTGATATTCATTTTTTTGAAGATTTAAACCAGGTTTTTCACTCTCCTTTCACCCTCATCAGGAGTCTCCTTAGTTCCTCTTCACTTTCTGCCATTAGAGTGGTATCTGCAAATCTGTGCACAGTCCTCATTAAATCGTGAAATTCTTTTAGCTTTCTCAACTGAAAACACACACACACAACCTAAAAGTTGAGAGCTGTATGTTTATTTGGTGGCAATTGTTAGTACTTCAAGCCTGGGAGACAGAATTTCAAGTAGCCTAAGAAACTGCTCCGAGGAGGCAGAGGAAGGAGTCAGCTTACATAGAAGTTTGCAACAAAGAGGGCAGATAGTCAGATTAGATTATTTTTAATTAAGGAAACTAGATAGAGTGCCTGATGAACTATGGACTGAGGTTCGTGACATTGTACAGGAGACAGGGATCAAGACCATCCCCATGGAAAAGAAATGCAAAAAAGCAAAATGGCTGTCTGAGGAGGCCTTACAAATAGCTGTGAAAAGAAGAGAAACCAAAAGCAAAGGAGAAAAGGAAAGACATAAGCATCTGAATGTAGAGTTCCAAAGAATAGCAAGAAGAGATAAGAAAGCCTTCCTCAGTGATCAATGCAAAGAAATAGAGGAAAACAACAGAATGGGAAAGACTAGAGATCTCTTCAAGAAAATTAGACATACCAAGGGAACATTTCACGCAAAGATGAGCTCAGTAAAGGATAGAAATGGTATGGACCTAACAGAAGCAGAAGATAGTAAGAAGAGATGGCAAGAACACACAGGAGAATTGTGCAAAAAAGATCTTCACGACCCAGATAATCACGATGGTGTGATCACTGACCTAGAGCCAGACATCCTGGAATGTGAAGTCAAGTGGGCCTTAGAAAGCATCACTACGAACAAAGCTAGTGGAGGTGATGGAATTCCAGTTGAGCTATTTCAAATCCTAAAAGATGATGCTGTGAAAGTGCTGCACTCAATATGCCAGCAAATTTTGAAAACTCAGCTGTGGCCACAGGACTGGAAAAGGTCAGTTTTTATTCCAACCCCAAAGAAAGGCAATGCCAAAGAATGCTCAAACTACCGCACAATTGCACTCATCTCACACGCTAGTAAAGTAATGTTCAAAATTCTCCAAGCCAGGCTTCAGCAATATGTGAACCGTGAACTTCCTGATGTTCAAGCTGGTTTTAGAAAAGGCAGAGGAACTAGAGATCAAATTGCCAACATCCGCTGGATCATAGAAAAAGCAAGAGAGTTCCAGAAAAACATCTATTTCTGCTTTATTGACTATGCCAAAGCCTTTGACTGTGTGGATCACAATAAACTGTGGACAATTCTGAAAGAGATGGGAATACCAGACCACCTAACCTGCCTCTTGAGAAATTTGTATGCAGGTCAGGAAGCAACAGTTAGAACTGGACATGGAACAACAGACTGGTTCCAAATAGGAAAAGGAGTACGTCAAGGCTGTATATTGTCACCCTGTTTATTTAACTTATATGCAGAGTACATCATGAGAAACGCTGGACTGGAAGAAACACAAGCTGGAATCAAGATTGCCGGGAGAAATATCGATAACCTCAGATATGCAGATGACACCACCCTTATGGCAGAAAGTGAAGAGGAACTAAAAAGCCTCTTGATGAAAGTGAAAGAGGAGAGTGAAAAAGTTGGCTTAAAGCTCAACATTCAGAAAACGAAGATCATGGCATCCGGTCCCATCACTTCATGGTAAATAGATGCGGCAACAGTGGAAACAGTGTCAGACTTTATTTTTGGGGGCTCCAAAATCACTGCAGATGGTGACTGCAGCCATGAGATTAAAAGACGCTTACTCCTTGGAAGGAAAGTTATGACCAACCTAGATAGCATATTCAAAAGCAGAGACATTACTTTGCCAACAAAGGTCCGTCTAGTCAAGGCTATGGTTTTTCCTGTGGTCATGTATGGATGTGAGAGTTGGACTGTGAAGAAGGCTGAGCGCCAAAGAATTGATGCTTTTGAACTGTGGTGTTGGAGAAGACTCTTGAGAGTCCCTTGGACTGCAAGGAGGTCCAACCAGTCCATTCTGAAGGAGATCAGCCCTGGGATTTCTTTGGAAGGAATGATGCTAAAGCTGAAACTCCAGTACTTTGGCCACCTCATGCAAAGAGTTGAGTCATTGGAAAAGACTCTGATGCTGGGAGGGATTGGGGGCAAGAGGAGAAGGGGACGACAGAGGATGAGATGGCTGGATGGCATCACTGACTCGATGGATGTGAGTCTGAGTGAACTCCGGGAGTTGGTGATGGACAGGGAGGCCTGGCGTGCTGCAATTCATAGGGTCGCAAAGAGTCGGACACAACTGAGAAACTGATCTGATCTGATCTGATCTATGTATGCTTATAAAAATATCAAGAAGCACATACACCAAACTTTTCATGGTGGAGATATTAGGGGAAACTGACTGAAACTGCCCACTCCAGCCAAGCACCATAGTAACTACTTCCATGCCTTATTTTATGACAGAAGGTCCTGTTGAGGAACATGGAACTGATAAGCCACCAAGTGGAAGAGTTAAGGAAAGGGAAAAAGGAGATGTCACGCGTCCTCTAACCTCCCAGAATCCTTCTCACTTGCATCCATCTTGGCTGAGCAATACATGCGCCAACAGGAAGGACCCTACTCAGAATGATTGGACAGAGAAAACCATCAGCCATGTGACAGAACAGTCCTCCCAGTTTCCCTTACCTACTGCTCTCCACCTGGGTGCCTCCTCCCAATAAAGCCTCCGCTTTATCAGCATGTGTGTCTCCTCAGACAATTCATTTCCGAGTGTTAGACAAGAGCCCCCATTCAAACCCTGGAAGGGGTCCCCCTTTCTGCAACAGAGAATAGGATCAAGAGGGACCATTCTATTTCTGCACTGGTTTTATACCAAATTTGTATTACCATTGAATTGTTAAACTATTACCTTTTAAACTATACAACCTTAACACATATTCATCAGGTCAATCCTAAACCTCTTCAGAGAAAACTATTCTCTCTCTTATATTCCTATTTTATTTTCAGTATACAATCTGTGATCATTTTGTTTGTTAAAGATTTTTGCCTTTCTCCCATCGAAGGTAACAGGACAGGGATCACATCTGTCTTGAATTGTGTCTCACATATAGAAGGCTCTCAATAATTATTTGCCTCCACAAAGACTGGAGGGATGTGGTAATTTTCTACAGAATCAACGCAGTTTCTGTTCCTGTTCCTGTTATAGTTATGCTGTCTGTGGCTCTTTACACCTAAGAGAATTACAGAGGAGATTGGTAAATGTTTATTGAATGAATGAAACAACGAAGAGAAGCACCCCCTAATATATAGGGACCACGAATATGTAACATATAAGCTTACAAAAGGGAATGGAGATGAGAGGCATAAACATTCTCAGAGTTCAGGGATTCGGTTGACTAACTGGGGAAGCTAAAACCACAGAAACTCGAGCGAAACAGCAGCAACCAGGGGGCAGGCTAAAGCCCTTAGCCAGGGTAAAGCCGAGAAGATTTAATGAACGTGGGAGAGATGGGGTAGGAGCCAGGTGTCCAAAGGAAAAAGCCAGGCTCATGAAGCTATAAGGGTTCTGTAGGAATGTATGCTCAGAGGAAGACGACTACGGGACGACTAACGAGAGGTCCTAACAGCTGTGCAAAATACAGAACGCTACGTTTCCACCCAAGAACTCAATTTGCGCGACCAAGCAAGCCGTTGGCTCGAAACGCTGGCGTCATCTTGCAGCGCCCAAATCAGAGGTAAGAGAAAGGCAAAAAAGACTGGGAGAGTTTGGGGAAAGACTGGAGGTCACTTGACACTTTGGGCCTCCTTTCTCTTCCGGCGGAAGAAACTATAGAGAAGGGTTAACAAAGCAGGAGAGAAATGTATCTATAATAAACAACAGTTTAGAGGAATCTAATATAAATACATTGTGTCTATGTCTCTGTTTCGCTTTTACCTTTTCAGTTCAGTTCAGTCGCTCAGTCGTGTCCGACTCTTTGCGACCCCATGAATCGCAGCACGCCAGGCATCCCTGTCCATCACCAACTCCCGGAGTTTATTCAAACTCATTTACCTTTTACACATGTCCTAATGTGGGTCGGGAAGATCCCCTGGAGAAGGAAATGGCAACCCACTCCAGTACTCTTGCCTGGAAAATCCCATGGACTGAGGAACCTGGTAAGCTACAGTCAATGGGGTCGCAAAGAGTCGGACACGACTGAGCGACTTCACTTTCACTTTTCACTTTTCAATGTTACTTGCCCAAGCCAAAGATGGCCGCACAGGCGCTGGGTCTTACCGTAGAAACCTACCATAGAGACTGAGTCCTAGAATGCCCCCTCTTGGCGGCCTGTGGGCCGGGACAGACTCCCTACCCACCGGCTTCCGTTGAGGAAGCTCGTGGCTGGCCCGGCGGTAGAGAGTCCTTGCGCGTGCGCGAAGATGGTGGAGGAAGAGGGCATCCGCGTGGTTCGTTGTGGCGGCAGCGAGTTGAACTTCAGGAGAGCGGTGTTCTCTGCGGATTCTAAGTATGAGGCCATGGGTAATTGCCGGCCCGGCTGAGGGGCGTGAGTCCACGGGTGGTGGGGGGCGAGAACTGCCGGGCGCGTCTGGACCGGCCAGCCGGCGCTTCTGGCTCGAGGAAGCGGCGCGCGCGGGAGGGAGCCCGGGTCCGGGTGCTGCAAGAGGAGTCGGAAGCCCCTTAATCCAGAGGCACCGCAGGCTGGGGCGCGCTCGCTTCCCGGCTCCCTGGACCTGCAGATAGGTTTAGGGGGCCCCCGGGCTGACCCTTGTGTCTAGAATAGGCTCTGCATTGGAGAGGCTGGAACATAGTTCAGGCACAGATGTGTACGCCGCTACTCTTGGAAAACCAGGAGTAAACAGCCTTCTTTCGGACCGAATCGTGACTTGGATTACTGCAGGTTCCGATTTCTTTGCACTTCCCTATCACCTAAAAAAATGCGTTTTGATAGCCTTTTTGGAGCTTTCTGTAAAAACTGATACTAGATTCTGTGTGAGGTAAATATATGCGTAAGCCCTGATGGCCTTGCTCAGGAGTTCAGTGTAGCTGGAAGCGTAACTAAGCCCGGTTCATCTATTGTGTGCTTTTCGCGAGGTTCTTAATCTTCGCTTCAGTTGCCTCATCTGTAACCGGGAATGATATTTAGTAGTTCATTTCATAGGGTTGTTATAAAAGGATTAAATACCTTAATACATATTGTTCAGTCCTTCAGTCGTGTCCGACCCTTTGCGGCTCCATGGACTGCAGCACACCAAGGCTTCCCTGTCTTTCACTGTCTCCCGGAATTTGCTCAAACTCATGTCATTTGAGTCGATGATACCATCCAGCCATCTCATCCATTGTCACCCCGCCTCTCTTCCTGCCCTCAGTCTTGCCCAGCATTAAGATCTTTTCCAATGGCTCTTCACATGAGGTGGCCAAAGTATATATAGAACATGTCAAACAATGCTTGTCGTTGAATGGCTCAGTGTATGTCAGCTCTTACCATCATTGCTATATTGTGAACATCATTTAGAAATGATACAATATAAAAAGGTTTCCAGTCACTCAGGGATAGACACTTATCAAACACCCTTTCTGTCTTGGAAAAGCAGAGGTAGTATCTTTCGAAAGTTTATATTGCCACAATATCTTATGGGTGTATGGCAATAGTGATTGAATGCATGCATGACTTAAAGAAACTTCTGTAAATTGCCTTAGAGGCAAAAAAAAAAAATCTTTTGGTCTTTACAATACAAAGGGCTTTGTTGATACTCAACTTGTGAGTCAGGAGGAAACTGAGGCTTCAAGAGATTGCCAAAGTTCTGCCACTTTGGACTTATATCCAGTTTCTTCCTCCAGTGTACTATTTCTACAAGTTATTCGTTATATTGGGATCTAATGTTTTTCACTTCCTTAGTTGTGCAGTTAATTTTTAAGTGTTTACCAGCTATGTGTTAGTAAAAACTGATATTTCAAAAACTAAGATAATTCCAGGATTGATCCTACCTTCAAGAATTTCAAGCCTAATGAGGAAAAGAAGATAACCAGTAACATGTTTCATACAGTTGCACTTTCAGTTCAGTTCAGTTCAGTCGCTCAGTCGTGTCCGACTCTTTGCGACCCCTGAATCGCAGCACGCCAGACCTCCCTGTCCATCACCAACTCCCGGACTTCACTCAGACTCACGTCCATCGAGTCAGTGATGCCGTCCAGCCATCTCATCCTCTGTCGTCCCCTTCTCCTCCTGCCCCCAGTCCCTCCCAGCATCAGAGTCTTTTCCAGTGAGTCAACTCTTTGCATGAGGTGGCCAAAGTACTGGAGTTTCAGCTTTAGCATCATTCCTTCCAAGGAAATCCCAGGGCTGATCTCCTTCAGAATGGACTGGTTGGATCTCCTTGTAGTCCACGGGACTCTCAAGAGTTTTCTCCAACACCACAGTTCAAAAGCATCAGTTCTTCGGCACTCAGCACATCCATACATGACCATAGGAAAAACCATAGCCTTGACTAGACGGACCTTTGTTGGCAAAGTAGCGTCTCTGCTTTTGAATATGCTATCTAGGTTGATCATAACTTTCCTTCCAAGGAGTAAGCGTCTTTGGAAGCCCATAAGAAACAGTGTTTCAGACTAAAAGGATGGAGAAGGTTGATGAGGAAGTGATGTTTAGGCTAGACAGGAATGGAACAAACTCTGGGAGATGGTGAACCACGGGGAAGCCTGGCTTGCTGAAGGCAAAGGGGTCGCAAAGAGTTGGACACGACTTGAGCGACTGAACTACAACAAATGGATGGTATTTTGACTAGAGGATATAGATGGAAGACATTTGGGATAGGGGGCACAGTATAAGCATGAGAACTGTGGTACAGTTAGCTAGTAGAAATGGTGTATGGAGAGAGCTGGGGATGTTAGTTTCGAAAGAAAATGTAGAATCAGTTCTTGGTTGTTGTTTGGTCCAAAGAGAGTGTATTTTTTTAGTTCTCTAGATAAGGTATACTCAGGCAGGGGGTGGTAACATAAGATTGTGTTTCAGAATATGAATCTGAAAAATGTATCAGTTCAGTTCAGTCACTCAGTTGTGTCCAATTCTTTGCGACCCCATGAACTGCAGCACACCAGGCCTCCCTGTCCATCACCAACTCCCAGAGTCCACCCAAACCCATGTCCATTGAGTCAGTGATGCCATCCAACCATCTCGTCGTCCCCTTCTCTTCCTGCCCTCAATCTTTCCCAGCATCAGAGTCTTTTCCAGTGAGTCAACTCTTCATATCAGGTGGCCAAAGTATTGGAGTTTCAGCTTCAACATCAGTCCTTCCAGTGAACACCCAGGACTGATCTCCTTTAGGATGGACTGGTTGGATCTCCTTGCAGTCCAGGGGACTCTCAAGAGTCTTCTCCAACACCAGAGTTCAAAAGCATAAGGCTGTATAATACATGGTGGAGAGATGGAAGAGAGTAGGAAAGCATACTCAAGGTACAAGCTGGCATAGAAGAGGGAATTACACAGTGAGAAAGTTTCCCTTCAGCAGTAGGATCTTGCAAAACCAGTAGGAGTTTGCTCCTTCTGTGATACATCGGGAGGCAGGGAGATCAAGCAAAGCAAACAACTTAAATTGGAATAGGTAGAGGGTTATCATGGCTGTGGGGTCAGTATATCTGCAGCATAGGGTGAAGGGAAGTGGTGGGAGAAGAGTCTAGAAGGTTATAGACCAGGGCTCCGAAGGCTAATCCAGGCATCCAAGCAAGAGATGACTTTGGCCAAAATTAAGATACTGTTGAAGGTGAAGAGAAAAGACAGAGCTTTGGAGTGCTTTAGCCAATAGGATTAACAAGGAAAAGATGTTGGGTTCATACCGGGACTCTTGAGTTTAAAGTACCTTGAAAATAAATGTGAATGTAGCAGGTGTTTAGGTAGAAATTCAAAATAGGAACTTGGTCAAGATTTAGAGATAACTTTTTTTCATGTATATATATATAAGCTAATAACTAAAGCCAGTTTTCTAGCAAATTAACAGGGTTATAATGAAATCGCTGAGGACTTGAATATTATCTAAAAGCTACTACAAGGAGTTGGCTAACTTATACAAAAAGGAATAAGGAAATGTTGTATTTTACTTCAAAGAGTTTATCAAAAAAGCTGAAATAGTAAATGAAATGACAGAATCGTGGCATTTTAGCAGCATCGTTTTTCTTTCCCAGCCCTTAAATCATACATTCTTCAAAACCTCATATAAATCCTGTTTCCTGCTTGAAAACATCATTAATTTCGTCAATACTTTATCAACAAAGATGACTGGAGTCCCCTGTGACAGGCACCGTGGTGGTGCTTTATGTGCACTCCTGTCTGCATGGTTTAGGTATTGTTATCCTCATTTTACAGAAGATTTATTGAGTGTCAGCTGTCTGTGCAAAGCTTGCACTTGCACACATTGTCTCAATGTACCCTTATAAAAATCTTATAATAATCCTTATAATAACCCATGGGTAGAGAACAGTGAGGTTTAAAGAGATTAAGTAACTTCTCCAACATCATTCAGCCCATACATGGATAAAAGCTGACATTCGAACCCATCTGGGCTTGACTTCTTTAAAATGCATTCTTTTCTACCACACTGTATTTCCATTATTATTTGTAGTAAGTAAACACAATTGCTCCCCTCAAAGAGCTCATAGTCTGGTCGGAAAGTCTCTCATAACACTGTGTGGAAAATGCCAGAGTAGACCTGAGCCCTGCACCCTGTGGAAGCAGGTTAAGACAGGCACCGATTTGGAACAAAATAAAGGAAGGTTTGGAGAAGGCGATGGCACCCCACTCCAGTACTCTTGCCTGGAAAATCCCATGGACAGAGGAGCCTGGTAGGCTGCAGTCCACGGGCTCGCGAAGAGTCAGACAAGACTGAGCGATTTCACTTTGACTTTTAACTTTCATGCATTGGAGAAGGAAATGGCAACCCACTCCAGTGTTTTTGCCTGGAGAATCCCAGGGACGGGGGAGCCTGTTGGGCTGCCATCTGTGGGATCGCACAGAGTCGGACACGATTGAAGCGACTTAGCAGCAGCGGCAAGAGAAGGTTTCCGGTAGAAAGACACCCTAACTGAGTGTCAAAGATGTAGAAAATGTTCTCATTCTCCAAGGATAGCAGAATGTGCAAAGGCATGGAATGTTTCCTCTAGGGGTTTGTATTCAAATATTGGTAGTTAAACCCGTTATTCTCTGCTGAGGAGCAAGGAGAGAGGAAATGACTTTCCTCTAGAGAAGAGTATCAAAATCAGCTAGGGTGAGTTTTCAGTACCCCGTCACCCACCACCGTCTCAAGGAAGTACTGCCTAAAGGACCTGCTAATGCAGGGGGGGAGCGGGGTTGGGCAGATTGTTGGAATTTTGAACCACTTGGCCTACTGTTCAAGTGAAAAAGTTCTAGTCAGATTGGAGTCAAACTTAGGAATTGGATCATATCCTGAAACCAGTGAAAAAACCTTGAAGGATTTTAATTTAGTCTTTATTTAAGGAAATAATATGGTCAAGTTTGTAAAAATGAATAAGAAAAGTGAATTGAAGAGCCGCACCTGGAGACTGAAGGGGGCCCTTAAAAGAGTGGTCTGGGCTGAAGATGGTGAGAACCTGGGTACTCATGGGCGTGGAGAGGAGGAGCCAGCCAGCAGGGGCGTCCATGGGCCTCGGTTGCTTCATTGCTTGTTCTTTGTTGATCTTATTAAACAGTTGAACACAACTGTGTCCTCTGGTCACAGCACTTGGAAGAGGCATCTTGATTTCAGAGATGTATGTGTGAAAACTCAAGTGTCTTAGAAATGATAAAATAGGGTAGTAGCAGCCCTAGTCAGCATAGATTTACCCTTTGATTATTTGGTAGTAATTCTTTCATTGGTTCATTTTATTTAAATAGTTTATAAAACCTTTGAAGATTGGGCAAGTTCTGTTTGACAGACTGGATTGGACATTGGAAATCAAATATAAGTAAGGCCTCTGCCCTACAGGAGCTTATGGCTACATAAGGGAGATGGATATTTAGATAAATGAGGAATTTCAACACAATTCAAAAATAGATCAAATGATTTGGGATCACAGAGTAGAGAGAGGTCCAGTCTAAGGATTCTGTGGTTTTTACCTTCTATAGTGTATGAGGAAGCACCATATTAGGCATGTACAGTGTCAGATCTAATAGGCACAGAACAAACATTTTTTATTTGATACTAGAATATTTGCAATTCTGAGCTTTGTCTTATGGTTATACCTACTATGAAAAAAGTCAAATATTACCCCAGATTAACCACAATTAATAATTTAGTAGCCTCTGCTATATGGGAGAAAGCCACAAATCTAGAAAAACAAAGGCAAAATCAGCATTTTAGCAGCAAGAAAAAGAACTGCCATAAAGTCTTTACACTTTGCTATATGAGAGACCTCACTGAGTAGAGAATCTTCGACTTCGTACTTGTAAACTGGTGTCCACAGTGAATGATGGAGTATTGGAGGGCAAGGCAAGACTGCTGTTAGCCACACCCCACAGAAGAGTAACTGTAGTGCACAGCACAGTCTCTGCATCCGTTAGCCAGCAGGCAGCTTGGTTAGGTCAGCCGTTTTTGCAGGATGATGTCATATAGCCTCTGCCCCTGGCACAGGTCAGAGATGTGATTTTTGGCATCATTGATCTACTTTTGAGAGTTAATGAACTAAATGGTCTTAGATGTCCCTACAGGTGTGAGCAGCACAGTTTGAGTATACAGTTCTTGAACTTTTATTTTAAATGAAATCTCCATTGCATGTTTTAATTTTTCATGGACAATAGATTATACTGTATGGAAAAGTGAATCTTGTTTTTCTCTCTTATTTCCAGGTATATCTTCTGTGTCTCTGGAGACTTTATTAAAGTTTATAGCACAGCTACAGAAGAATGTGTGCATATATTGCAAGGGCACAGAAATCTGGTGACCGGAATCCAGCTCAATCCCAACAACCATCTACAGGTGTTAAACAATTCACAATCGAATCTTTTAATATTGGCATTACTGTTGCCAGAGTAATTTAAATTGAATTTGGCTGAGAAGCTTTCTAGGTGATGATCAAGGAAATATCTATTTTGATTTTCTGATTCAGGGTATTTTTCACTTATTTTTAATTATTAAAATTAAAAGTAAATTATTAAAATGGGTTCACAGCCTGGAACTACATTGTTTATGAGATGAGTTGCATGTCCTACTCCACCATCTTTCTTGTAAATTGTTTTCACAATAATATCACACACAGAAGTTCAGTGTAACCTTAGTAAAACTCGGTCCACTGAAACCAAAATAAAAACATGTTACTAAAGCATTCTGGTGTTACCAGAGTTTGGCCCACAGACTGTTGGTTACAATGAGATAAACGTAGAAATTGACTGTTACCCTACATTCCTTTGATACCCGTGCAAGATAAAAGTAGTTCTGCTGGTAAAGAACTGAGCTCTGGGATAATAGTCACAAGCTCTCAAGAGTTTTTTATTACTCAGTACCTTATCATCTCCCTCTTGAAAGTAGAGGGTTGACTTTTTTCCTTCTTTTAATTAAAATTTGATAGGTCTCATTTCCACAAAGAGCTGTGATAAGATTTTTCATTTTGCAAAAAGAGTATAAGTGACTTCACGTCTTTAAAGCTAATAATAGATTAATGAATAGGCAATACCTTCTGTATCAGCATTTAAGTTACTTGATAATCTTATTGTAGTTCTTTTTCTTAATCAGTTTTGTACTGTTTTTACCCTTTTAGCTGTATTCTTGTTCCGTTGATGGCACAATTAAACTGTGGGACTATATAGATGGCATTTTGATAAAGGTAAGTGGATTGAGTTTCCATTTTCATTATGTGAAGAGGAATGGCAACATAAGACAGATGTGTTTTGTTACTTCTCTAAGGTCTCATCTTTTAGATAGCCTTCCTAAAATGTCATGAAATTCACTCATCATAAAAGATAAATTTGACTATATAAAATTTTAAACTTTTTTAACCAAAAAATGAGCAGTGAAAGAACATGTTTACAAGAGATATTATCAGTGATACACAAAATTACCAAAAACCAATAAGGAAAAACTAGACCCCACAGGAAAAAAACGATGGTATAGAGTAGGAATATGTAATACACTAAAAAGAAATAGCCAATAAACATGAAAAGATTCTTAACCTTGTTAATAGTTAAATGTAAATTAAGAGATAACAACCGCATTTTTCCCTGTCAGTTTAGACAAATTGCAAATTGAAAATATATAGTGATAAAATATAGAGAAATATACATTTTTGTATATAGTCAGTATATGAAACTGAAAATGAATACCTTTGCTCCAGCAATCTCACCTTTAGGAATCTCTTGTTGAAATAATGCCAGGTACATATGATTCTTAAAACATTAAACATTGTTCATGGTAGAAAAAAGTTGAATTTACTCAAGTTAAAATTTGATATTCATTCAATTGAATACTGTGCACCCATGGAAAAGAACCAGGTAGATCTAGAGATATTCACTTAAAAGGTTATTTAGTAAATACATACTGAGTGTCTCCCTAGGCCAAGTTTTCTTCTGATGTTGGCAATATAGCAGTGAGCAAAATGGATTAAAAAAATCCCTCCTGTTAATGAAACTTCTGCAGGGGGTGGACGGAATAAATAATATTGTGCTCTTCATCTTTCAGACCTTCAGAGTTGGGTGTGAACTTCACGCCCTTTTTACTCTTTCCCATGCTGAGGATTCTGTCTTTGTTACAATAAATAAAGAAAAACCAGGTACAGTAAATTAATTTATTTTGACTTATATAGCTTTGAGTGGCTTTTTTCTTTTTACAGTGTCTCAAATTTAACATTTTCATTTTAGTCTGAAGTCAGTTTTTGGAGCTGGTGTTTAAATTGGTTTCATCATTATTGCAGTCATTTGGGGGAGGGTTTGTATTACTTTCTGAAGTATTGATGAGGGAATGATTATTTAAAATATGGTTGTGATAATGGACAACCTAACTCTGATTTTAAAGCTATTTTGAGCTACAGTGTGTCTTGCTACTGAACAAATGTCATTTTTAAGCATCCCTATCATTTTACCCATCCTCAAATACCACCCATTTGTTGACCTTGAATCTGGAAGAAATGGTATAGAAAACAAATTATTAGCAGCTAAGAGGGCGGCTAAATTATTTTTATATTTTTGTTATCATTGGAACATTATTCACTGAAATTGCTGTTTCAGAGCATTTTAGGAAATCTAGAATATCTTCAGTAGTTACAAGTAATTATCCTTTAGCAAGTTTAATACCCCAACATTGATACTGAAGAATATATCCAAAGCATTTTTCTAATCTCAGACTTCAAGAATCCCAATGCAACCTGTGTGCGTCCTCCTTAAAATAGAGTTGTATTCAGAATTCAAAGTACAGACCAGCTTTAAATTTGTAACTGGGTGGTCAGTGAGATTGGCTCACAACTCATTAACTAAGTAATCCTTTCCATGATGGGGGTGGTTTGGAAGTTTTGGGGGGATTTTTGGTTTGTTTTTTGGGGAGTGTTGGTAGTCAGATTTTTGGGATTTGGGAGGGGGGTTGTTGTTTCTTTTGTTGAAACAGTTTGCAGATTGCTAATGTCATGGACTTTTAAGTAACTTGAGAATAGTCACAACTGTGAAAGCGAAATCGCTTTTAGCTAGAAGTCATTTGGTACCAACCGTGTTAAGGAGTAATGTTTTTATCTATCAGAAATGTGACATGAAAGAATAAAAAGCTATGAGTTTTCTTATGTGGCCCATAAACCATCTTTAAGGGACATTTCAAAAAATATCTGGAAATGGTAATATATTTCTTAAAATGATTGTTGCCTTATCAGGTGACTGTTTAAAATAGCACTTTTCAGTATTTAGGTTCTGCCTGTACATAAATATGTGAATTCTTAATGTCTCTTGTTGTTGTTTAGTCACTCAGTCGTGTCCGACTCTTGAGACCCCATGGACTGTAGCCCGCCAGGTTCCTCTGTCCATGGGATTCTCCAGGCAAGAATACTGGAGTTGGGTGCCATTTCCTTCTGCATCTTAATGTCTATCTTAATTCTTAAATGTGTATGCTTATTTAAAAATTCATGTTTCTGAACTCTGATTCACTGGGTCTGAGATTTGGTCTAGGAGTGAGCATTTTTTGTGTCTTCCTAGGTGGCTTTGCTCATCACTGTGGTTTGGTAGCCACTCCCCATACTCACCACATGATTCCTCAGTTGAAGTGGGCAGTGTTGGGGAAGACTTAACTTTAGAAAAGAAAATACGTGTTTAGGATTTAGGCATATAAAGTTTGAGATGACTGAAAAGGCTGTAAGAAAGACTGGAAAACAGAAAAAAATAGTAGATCAACGCGTTACAGAATTTTGTATTCATTATAAAATCTAGGGGGCTTCCCTGGTAGAGGACAAGGAAGAAATAGTGCAGTGAAATATAACTGTTTCCTGTTAAGGAGAAGCTATTTTAACAGAATGCAAAGAGAAAAGCATGCCAGTTTACAGAAAAATTTATCCTATGTATGTGTGGCAAGTCCATAGCATTTGTGAAAGCTCTCAGATGATTTGTTGCTTGTGGCTGCTCATTTCACCAGTATGTCATATTCTGTCTCCATTTTAAAGCTCATCTCAGCACTTTGGAAAGCAAAATGCACCAGTAAAAGAAACTGTTTACTATTTCTACATATATGATGCTTGTGTGTACATAAATGTTCTGAATGTACATATGATGCTTGTGTACATAAATGAGTTCTGAGATTAGACTTCTGTTAAAACTTGTATATTCAAATAAAGAGTACAGCTTGTTCAGATAGCCTAGAATGATGATCTTGGCATCAAGTGAACTCTGGAGTTCTGATAAACGGTTTTATATGAACAAACACACATGCTTTCTCTGGAGAAGCTTTCTATTAATATAGCTGCCTTTGGCTAGATGTCTTTCAGCTGGCTTCAGTGAAACTACCAAAATCATCAAGTCAGGAAATAGAAGCTAAGGAGCTCTCCTTTGTTTTGGATTACGTAAACCAGTCACCCAAGTGCATTGCCTTTGGAAATGAGGTAAAATTTGCTTTGTTGGTTTTCTTTTGTGTACATAAAATCTCTTTCCTGCGATCTTTCCTCTGAGTATTTTATTACAGTCATTTAATATTGCCTTGAGTTACAGTGCCTTTGTTAGGAGCTAAAAAAACTGTCTTGCAGCTTTAGCATATGTTTGCAGTATAGATTTTTTTTAGGCCCATTCTTATTTTGTATATTGTCTTACTGCTCTTATAAACTCTGTAATTCTTCAGAAAAATCAATGGTTTGACATATTTTCTGTACTTCTTAGCCTATACCATGTAAAAGCCACTTAAATTGATTGTAGATATTGTAGCCACTTGATTATAGATATATGTCTTTTGAAAATATGACCTCCATGTCTGTAAATAGTATGCTTTTACAGAAAAGTAAAGAAATGAAATCTCAACAGGCAATAATATTTGAGGAATGTTTTTCTAGACTTTTTCTTAAATATGTATAAAATAACTTCCCAATCTGAATAATTATCTGAGGGCTTTATCTTTTTTTTTCTTCACTTAGCACTGCAGCATGTGTATACCTAAATTTTTATCTGAAACTAACTGTATGATGTTCATACAATAATTTATTTAGCTATCAAATCAAGTACCATAGAAAGCCCCTAAATATCATTGTGATGGCATGTTTCTTTAGTCTTAAGTTTTATAACATTATTTTGGCTTTGTTCTAAAAAGGTTTAATTTCTTAGAGAAAACACTTAGCATTATAAACGTCATTACTCTTCAGCAGCGTAGTCATCAGTTAAATACAAATTAAAAGCACAATGAGATACTACTTCACGTCCACTAGAACAGATAGTGACAGTACCGAGTGGTGGCTGAATATGGGGTAAAGTTAAGCATGTGCCTTACTGTGACCCAGCAGTTCTGCCTATAGGTAGCAACATGAAAGCGTGGCCACCAAATGACACGTACGAGAAAGTGTGCGTCAATAAGAGAATCAACGATTTGTAATACATATGCATTCACTGGGTGCTGCTAAACAATAAAAAGGAACTAATGATACATTTAAGAGCATGGGTGAATCTCAGAAAGGTGATATTGAGCTACCATTGGGAGGTATTAGATTGGTGCAAAAGTAATTGCAGTTTCAGACCATGAATTTTATTTTATTTTTTTTATTTTATTTTATTTTTAAACTTTACATAATTGTATTAGTTTTGCCAAATATCAAAATGAATCCGCCACCGTTACACATGTGTTCCCCATCCTGAACCCTCCTCCCTCCTCCCTCCCCATACCGTCCCTGTGGGTCATCCCCGTACACTAGCCCCAAGCATCCAGTATCCTGCATCGAACCTGGACTGGCATCTCGTTTCGTACATGATATTTTACATGTTTCAATGCCATTCTCCCAAATCTTCCCACCCTCTCCCTTTCCCACAGAGTCCATAAGACTGTTCTATACATCAGTGTCTCTTTTGCTGTCTCGTACACAGGGTTATTGTTACCATCTTTCTAAATTCCATATATATGCATTAGTATACTGTACTGGTGTTTTTCTTTCTGACTTACTTCACTCTGTATAATAGGCTCCAGTTTCATCCACCTCATTAGAACTGATTCAAATGTATTCTTTTTAATGGCTGAGTAATACTCCATTGTGTATATGTACCATAGCTTTCTTATCCACTCATCTGCTGATGGACATCTAGGTTGCTTCCATGTCCTGGCTATTATAAACAGTGCTGAGATGAACATTGGGGTACACGTGTCTCTTTCCCTTCTGGTTTCCTCAGTGTGTATGCCCAGCAGTGGGATTGCTGGATCATAAGGCCATGAATTTTAAATCATTATAATTAGGCTGAAACACATCTTTATTTTTTTTCCTTTTATTTTTTATTTATTTATTTTTAATGTAAATTTATTTATTTTAATTGGAGGTTAATTACAATATTATATTGGTTTTGCCATACAACAACATGAATCCACCACACATATACACGTGAAACACATCTTTATTAATCAAACTAGGGACCATTGCAATCAACACATTTTTGCCAATGAGAAATAAGTTTGCTTATTTCTGTATCATAAAAATCCATGCTTCAAGATTCGTCAACTCACAGAAAGCATTTTCTGCCTCCTGGTTGTGGAGCATTTTCCCTGCAAAAAGTTGTTGAAATGCCAGAAGTGGTAGTTGGTTGGCAAGAGGTCAGGTGAATATAATGGATGAGGCAAAACTTGATAGCCTAAATCATTCATTTTTTGAAGTGTTGTTTGTGTGACGTGTACTCAGGCGTTGTCTTGGGGAAGAATTGTGCCCGTTCTGTTGACCAGTGCCGACTGCTGTCATTGCAGTTTTCACTGCATCTCGTCAACTTGCTGAGCGTACTCCTAGATGTAATGGTTTCACCTGGATTCAGAAAGCTGTAGTGGAACAGACAGGCAGGAGACCACCAAACAGTGGCCACAACCTTTTTTTGATGCAAATTTGGCTTTGGGAGGTGCTTTGGATCTGCTTCTCAGTCCACCCATAGAGCTGGTCATTGCTGGTTGTTGTATACAATCCACTCTTCCTCGTATGTCACAGATCGAGAAATGGTTCATTGTTGTTGCGTAGAATAAAAAGTATATTCCAGTTCAGTCGCTCAGTCATGTCCAACTCTTTGCAACCCCATGAATCGCAGCACGCCAGGCCTCCCTGTCCATCACAAACTCCCGGAGTTCACTCAGACTCAGGTCCATCGAGTCAGTGATGCCATCCAGCCATCTCATCCTCTGTCATCCCCTCCTCCTCCTGCCCCCAATCCCTCCCAGCATCAGAGTCTTTTCCAATGAGTCAACTCTTCGCATGAGGTGGCCAAAGTACTGGAGTTTCAGCTTCAGCATCATTCCTTCCAAAGAAATCCAAGGGCTGATCTTTAGGTTGGATCTCCTTGCAGTCCAAGGGACTCTCAAGAGTCTTCTCCAACACCACAGTTCAAAAGCATCAATTCTTCCGTGCTCAGCTTTCTTCATAGTCCAACTCTCACATCCATACATGACCACAGGAAAAACCATAGCCTTGACTAGACGGACCTTTGTTGGCAAAGTAATGTCTCTGCTTTTGAATATGCTGTCTAGGTTGGTCATAACTTTTCTTCCAAGGAGTAAGTATCTTTTAATTTCATGGATGCAGTCACCATCTGCAGTGATTTTGGAGCCCATAAAAATAAAGTCTGATGCTGTTTCCACTGTTTCTCCATCTATTTCCCATGAAGTGATGGGACCAGATGCCATGATCTTCGTTTCCTGAATGTTGAGTTTTAAGCCAACTTTTTCACTCTCCTCTTTCACTTTCATCAAGAGGCTTTTTACTTCCTCTTCACTTTTCTGCCATAAGGGTGGTGTCATCTGCATATCTGAAGTTATTGATATTTCTCCTGGCAATCTTGATTCCAGCTTGTGCTTCTTCCAGCCCAGCATTTCTCATGACGTACTCTGCATATAAGTTAAATAAGCAGGGTGACAATATACAGCCTTGACGTACTCCTTTTCCTATTTGGAACTAGTCTGTTGTTCCATGTCCAGTTCTAACTGTTGCTTCCTGACCTGCATACAGATTTCTCAAGAGGCAGGTCAGGTGGTCTGGTATTCCCATCTCTTGAAGATTTTCCACAGTTTCTTGTGATCCACACAGTCAAAGGCTTTGGTATAGTCAATAAAGCAGAAATAGATGTTTTTCTGGAACTCTCTTCTTTTTTCAATGATCCAGCAGATGTTGGCAATTTGATCTCTGGTTCCTCTGCTTTTTCTAAAACCAGCTTGAACATCTGGAATTTCATGGTTCACGTATTGCTGAAACCTGGCTTGGAGAATTTTGAACATTACTTTACTAGTGTGTGAGATGAGTGCAATTGTGCGGTAGTTTGAGCATTCTTTGGCATTGCCTTTCTTTGAGATTGCAATGAAAACTGACCTTTGCCAGTCCTGTGGCCACTGCTGAGTTTTCCAAATTTGCTGGCATATTGAGTGCAGCACTTTCACAGCATCATCTTTCAGGATTTGGAATAGCTCAACTGGAATTCCATCACCTCCACTAGCTTTGTTCGTAGTAATGCTTTCTAAGGCCCACTTGACTTCCCATTCCAGGATGTCTGGCTCTAGGTCAGTGATCACACCATCGTGATTATCTGGGTCGTGAAGATCTTTTTTGTACAGTTCTCCTGTGTATTCTTGCCACCCCTTCTTAATATCTTCTGCTTCTGTTAGGTCTGTCCTTTATCGAGCCCGTCTTTGCATGAAATGTTCCCTTGGTATCTCTAATTTTCTTGAAGAGATCTCTAGTCTTTCCCATTCTCTTGTTCTCCTCTATTTCTTTGCATTGATCGCTGAGGAAGGCTTTCTTATCTCTTCTTGCTATTCTTTGGAACTCTGCATTCAGATGCTTATATCTTTCCTTTTCTCCTTTGCTTTTCATTTCTCTTCTTTTCACAGCTATTTGTAAGGCCTCCCCAGACAGCCATTTTGGTTTTTTGCATTTCTTTTCCATGGGGATGGTCTTGATCCCTGTCTCCTGTACAGTGTCAGGAACCTCAGTCCATAGTTCATCAGGCACTCTATCAGATCTAGTCCCTTAAATCTATTTCTCACTTCCACTGTATAATCATAAGGGATTTGATTTAGGTCATACCTGAATGGTCTAGTGGTTTTCCTTACTTTCTTCAACTTCACTCTGAATTTGGCAATAAGGAGTTCATGATCTGAGCCACAGTCAGCTCCTGGTCTTGTTTTTGTGGATTGTATAGAGCTTCTCCATCTTTGGCTGCAAAGAATATAATCAGTCTGATTTTGATGTTGACCATCTGGTGATGTCCATGTGTAGAGTCTTCTCTTGTGTTGTTGGAAGAGAGTGTTTGCTATGACCAGTGCGTTTTCCTGGCAAAACTCTATTATTCTTTGCCCTGGTTCATTCCATATTCCAAGGCCAAATTACCCTGTTACTCCAGGTGTTTCTTGACTTCCTACTTTTGCATTCCAGTCCCCTGTAATGAAAAGGTCATCTTTTTGGGGGTGTTAGTTCTAAAAGGTCTTGTAGGTCTTCATAGAACCATTCAACTTCAGCTTCTTCAGCATTACTGGTTGGGGCATAGACTTGGATTACTGTGATATTGAATGGTTTGCCTTGGAAACGAACAGAGATCATTCTGTCGTTTTTGAGATTGCATCCAAGTACTGCATTTTGGACTCTTTTGTTGACCATGATGGCCACTCCATTTCTTCTGAGGGATTCCTGCTCGCAGTAGTAGATATAATGGTCATCTGAGTTAAAGTCACCCATTCCAGTCCATTTCAGTTCGCTGATTCCTAGAATGTCAATGTTCACTCTTGCCACCTCCTGTTTGACCACTTCCAATTTGCCTTGATCCATGGACCTGACATTCCAGGTTCCTATGCAATATTGCTCTTTACATCATCGGACCTTGCTTCTATCACCAGTCACATCCACAGCTGGGTATTCTTTTTGCTTTGGCTCCATCCCTTCATTCTTTCTGGAGTTATTTCTCCACTGATCTCCAGTAGCATATTGGGCACCTACTGACCTGGGGAGTTCCTCTTTCAGTATCCTATCATTTTGCCTTTTCATACTGTTCATGGGGTTCTCAAGGCAAGAATACTGAAGTGGTTTGCCATTCCCTTCTCCGGTGGACCACATTCTGTCAGATCTCTCCACCATGACCCGCCCATCTTGGGTTGCCCCACGGGCATGGCTTAGTTCATTGAGTTAGACAAGGCTGTGGTCTGTGTGACTAGATTGACTAGTTTTCTGTGAGTATGGTTTCAGTGTGTCTGCCCTCTGATGCCCTCTTGCAGCACCTACCGTCTTACTTGGGTTTCTCTTACCTTGGGCGTGGGGTATCTCTTCACGGCTGCTCCAGCAAAGCACAGCTGCTGCTCCTTACCTTGGAAGAGGGGTATCTCCTCACCTACGCCCCTCCTGACCTTGAAAGTGGAATAGCTCCTCTAGGCCCTTCTGTGCCCACGCTCATTGGACTTGGGGTTGCTTGTCTCCACCCTCTGGCCTGGGACATGGTGTAGCTCCTCCCGGCTGCTCCTACGCTGTCACAGCCTGGCACTCCCGGCCGCCCCTGACCTCAGACACGAGGTAGCTCCTCTCGGCTGCTGCCCCTGACCTCGGACATGGGGTAGCTCCTCTTGGCCGTTCCTACGCAGTTGCAGCCTGGCAGTCTCGCCACACCTGGATGTGGGTAGCTCCTCTTGGCCGTTCCTATGCAGTTGCAGCCTGGCAGTCTCGGCCACTGCCCCTGACCTCGGACGTGGGGTAGCTCCTCTTGGCCGTTCCTATGCAGTTGCAGCCTGGCAGTCTCAGCCACTGCCCCTGACCTCGGACGTGGGGTAGCTCCTCTTGGCCGTTCCTATGCAGTTGCAGCCTGGCAGTCTCAGCCACTGCCCCTGACCTCGGACGTGGGGTAGCTCCTCTCGGCTGGGCTCTGTGTGCCAAAAGTATATATAGATACATATATATATATATTTTTTTTTTTTTTTCTTTTGGTCAGCTCTTGAGACACCTACTCATTGACCTTTTTCACCTTTCCAATTTGCTTCAAATGCCGAATGACCACGGAATGGTTGACATTGAGTTCTTTGGCAAAGTCTCATGAAGTTGTAAGAGGATCAGCTTTGATGATGGCTGCCAGTTGGTCATTGTCAACTTCCAGTGGCCAGCTACTACCCTCCTCATCTTCCAGGCTCTCGTCTTCTTTGCAAAACTTCTTTAACAACCACCGCACTGGACATTCAGTAGTCGTTCCTGGGCCAGATGTGTTATTGATGTTGTGAGTTGTCTCTGCTGCTTTATGATCCATTTCGAACTCAAATAAGAGAATCACATAAATTTGCTTTTCGTCTAATACCGTTTCTATAGTCTAAAAATAAGTATAAACAGCAAGCAATAAGTTGTTAGCAAAAAACATCAAGTGAGAAATATGCATTAAAATGATGTATAACATAACCACGTGTATTTAAGAATGTATTCCAATATCAAATGGCAAAGTTCAACAATACAAAACCACAGTTACTTTTGCACCAACCTAATATTTACCGTTCTGTTATAGAACAGGCCGAGAGGTAAGCCGTGGTGATAGCTGGCAGGGCTAGGGGCATTGGGGATTGACTGGAATAAAGAACAAATGAGTGCTCCTGAGGCAAAGAAAATGTCCTAAATCTTGATTGTGGTGATGGTTACGTGGTTAGATACATGTCAGACATTGCACTTTACTGTTTATAAATTATGCCATAATAGAAAAAAGTTTTAATCATTATACTTAAAGTTCGAGACTCTAGTTTTAGGATATAGGATCTACATTAATCTTTAACTTTCTGATTATTATAAAAGTAGGAGTATCCTTTCCATACAATAATCATGCTGGTAAAGAATCCGCCTGCAACCCAGGAGATCCAGTTCAATTCCTGTGTCGGAAAGTTCCCCTGGAGAAGGGATAGGCTACCCACTCCAATATTCTTGGGCTTCCCTGGTGGCTTAGATGGTAAAGAATCTGCCTGCAATGTGGGAGACTTGGGTTGCAAAGATCCCCTGGAGGAGGGCATGGCAACCCACTCCAGTATTCTTGCCTGGAGATCCCCATGGACAGAGGAGCCTGGTGGGCTACAGTCCATGGGGGGTCACAAAGAGTCAACTAAGCAACTGCACATCCTTTCCATTGTTAAACTGTAATATATCATTTCATATTAATCTTGATCAGCAAAACAGTTTTGTTGCTTTGTTAACTATTGTGACGAGAATATTTCTTTTTAAAGGGTGTTAACTGTTACTCTGAATGTTATCTTCTCTTTGCAATACCAGGGGGAGTATGTTGCTGCAGTACGGGACTTCTACTTGTCTGTTTATTTTTTCAAAAAGAAAACAACAACAAGGTAAGAATTCCGTTTTGATAGCTTTATTTTATTTACTCAAGAGTTTATTGTAATTTTATTTATCTTAATTTTATTCATCCTGTGACCCAAAGCTATTTCTATACCATATTAAAATTATGAAACCACAAGATATAAAGGTAGATTTTTTAATCCACAGTGAGTTAAAATTATTACACACAAAATCCTAGGGAGCTTGTCTGCCTAAAACTCCATCCACACATAGATTTCTGCTGTCAGAATTGAGATGTGGTTTCCAAAGTCTTTTCTAGATTATCCTCATTTATATTGTGGCTATAGAGATGAATATAGGCTTTCGGCTATCTGGGCTTAACATGATTCAAATTAGTTTATTGAACCACCTTGCACTTCAGATTAACATACATTTTAAATGGGGATGATACCATTAAATGGGGATCATGAACTCCTTATTGCAAAATTCAGACTTAAGTTGAAGAAAGTAGGCAAAACCACTAGACTCTTCAGATATGACCTAAATCAAACACCTTACGATTATACAGTGGAAGTGACAAACAGATTCGAGGATTTAGATCTGATAGAGTGCCTGAAGAACTATGGATGGAGGTTTGTGACATTGTACAGGAGGCAGTGATCAAGACCATCCCCAAGAAAAAGAAATGAAAAATGGCAAAATGGTTGTCTGAGGAGGCCTTAACAAATAGCTGAGAAAAGAAGAGGAACTAAAGGCAAAAGAGAAGAGGAAAAATACACCCATTTGAGTGCAGAGTTCCAAGGAATAGCAAGGAGAGATAAGAAAGCCTTCTTCAGTTATCAATGCAAAGAAATAGAGGAAAACAATAGAATGGGAAAGACTGGACATTTCTTTAAGAAAATCAGAGATATCAAGGGAACATTTCATGCAAAGATGGGCACAATGAAGGACAGAAAGGGTATGGACCTAACAGAAGCAGAAGATACTAAGAAGAGGTGGCAAGAATACACCGAAGAACTACTCAAAAAAGATCTTCATGACCCAGATAACCACGATGGTGTGATCACTCACCTAGAGCCAGACATCCTGGAATGCAAAGTTAAGTGGGCATCACTATGAACAAAGCTAGTGGAGGTGATGGAATTCCAGTTGAGCTATTTCAAATCCTAAAAGATGATGCTGTGAAAGTGCTACACTCAATATGCCAGCAAATTTGGAAAACTCAGCAGTGGCCCCAGAACTGGGAAAGGTCAGTTTTCATTGCAATCCCAAAGAAAGGCAATGCCAAAGAATGTTCAAACTACCGCACAGTTGTACTCATCTCACACACTAGTAAAGTGATGCTCAAAATTCTCCAGGCCAGGCTTTAACAGAATGTGAATCATGAACTTCCAGATTTTCAACTGGATTTAGAGGAACCAGAGATCAAATTGCCAACATCCGTTGGATCATCAGAAAAGCATGAGAGCTCCAGAAAAACATTTGCTTCTGCTATATTGACTATGCCAAAACCTTTGACTGTGTGGATAACAACAAACTGTGGAAAATTCTTCAAAAGATAGGAATACCAGACCACCTTACCTGCCTCCTGAGAAATCTGTATGCGGGTCAAGAAGCAACAGTTAGAATTGAACGTAGAACAACAGACTGGTTCCAAGTAGGGAAAGGAGTACATCAAGGCTGTATGTTGTCACCTTGCTTATTTAACTTATATACAGAGTACATCATATGAAATGCCGGGCTAGATGAAGCAGAAACTGGAATCAAGATTGCTGGGAGAAATATCAATAACCTCAGATATGCAGATGACACCACCCTTATGGCAGAAAGTGAAGAACTAAAGAGCCTCTTGGTGAAAGTGAAAGAGCAGAGTGAAAAAGTTGGCTTAAAGCTCAACATTGAGAAAACAAAGATCATGGCATCCGGTTCCATTACTTTATGACAAATAGATGGGGAAACAGTGACAGACTTTATTTTGGGGGCTCCAAAATCCGTAGATGATGGCTGCAGCCATGAAATTCAAAGACACTTGCTCCTTGGATGAAAAGTTGTGACCAATCTAGATGGCATATTAAAAAGCAAAGATATACTTTGCTGACAAAGGTCCATCTGGTCAAAGCTATGGTTTTTCTAGTAGTCTTTTACGGATGTGAGAGTTTATAAAGAAAGCTGAGCACGGAAGAATTAATGCTTTTGAACTGTGGTGTTGGAGAAGACTCTTGAGAGACCCTTCGACTGCAAGGAGATCAAACCATTCTATCCTAAAGGAAGTCAGTCCTGAACATTCATTGGAAAGACTGATGCTGAAGCTGAAACTCCAATACTTTGGCTACCTGATGTGAAGAACTGACTCACTGGAAAAGACTGATGCTGGGATAGATTGAATGCAGGGGGAGAAGGGGATGACAAAGGATGAGCTGGTTGGATGTCATCACCAACTCGATGGACATGAGTTGAGTCCAGGAGTTGGTGATGGACAGAGAATCCTGGTGTGTTGCAGTCCATGGGGTTGCAGAGTCGGACGCGACTGAGCAACTGAACTGAACTGAACAGGGTTGTAAGGATGACTGAGATAATATATTTAAAGAGGCTAGTGCTAAGCATGGGATTTCCCAGGTGGCACATTGGTAAAGAATCTGTCTGCCAGTGCA
This sequence comes from Bos mutus, assembly GCF_027580195.1. NCBI lineage: Eukaryota > Metazoa > Chordata > Mammalia > Artiodactyla > Bovidae > Bos > Bos mutus. The sequence continues at coordinate 129,174,469 of NC_091618.1, forward strand.
AGAGATACTAGAGACATGGGTTTGATCCTTGGATTGGGAAGTTTCCCTGGTGAAGGAAATGGCAACCCACTCCAGTGTTCTTGTCTGGAAAGTCCCATGGACAGAGGAGCCTGGGGGCTGCAGTCTGTGGGATTGCGAAGAGTCAGACAGGACTGAGCCCAGCACACAGCAACACAGTGCTAAGCATGAGAAGTCACTCTTCAAATGACGCTGTCCTCTTGAACCCTGCCTGAAGATTAACATCTGTTTTCCTTTGCAGTATAAGAAGGATCCTTACATCTTTGAACAGATTATCCAGCTGTCTCAGATATAATTTCTGAGGCTTATGCATACTTAATACTAAAAACTTAGCTTAAACAAGAAATTTTAACAAACTTTGGCCAGGTAGAAAACCACGGAAAGGACTGTCTATTCTTTATTTCACTCTCAGTGGCCTCCATGGATAAGTAATTATGGTAGAATGTTATTCACATAAAGTTTATATTGTTTAATAATAAATGTTTATAAAATGTAATTGATGATTCCTGGTCACAGTTTTTCTTAAAAATCGTACATTTATATTCAGTGCATTCTGAGAGCTCACCAGTTTGGCTTGATAAGGATGGACCTCCTTTTACTTAACTATATCACACCCACCAAGTCTTTAATAATCAAGGTAAAATTTTTTTCTTCTAGGTTTACCTTATCATCATCAAGAAATAAAAAACATGCTAGGAACAACTTTACATGTGTAACATGTCACCCAAAGGAAGATTGCATAGCAACTGGTCACAAGGATGGCAAAATTCGTCTTTGGTCGGTTTACTCTTGAAGAGCTTGATGATCATTTATTTCTTCTGGATTAGTCCTGCAGAACAGGGGTATACCTGGGTACAGGGAGAAGGACAGAACCGAAAAGCAGCTGCTAATAGTAGATGAGGCTTTGCTGGCGTCCTCCCTGTCTTTTTTTTTTTCTCCCTTTTTTATATTACTATACTCTTCATTGCACACTTACTATTTTAAGATTTCCACCCTTGGCCCTAGGAGTGAAAAAGGTGCATTTTATCTATAAGAGAGCTTTTTGTCAGCCTTTAAGTAAAATGGAAAGAGTAACAACAGTGAATATTGAACTGGTAGGATACTATGATGGCCTGTTGTTTGCAGAAGTGACTGGTTTAGAAATAGAAAGTGTTCTTTTTGCACATTAAAACCAGTGAGCTTGATAAACATACCCCTTTGACCAAATTAAGAATTTTGGTTTTCTCCAACAGGAGGAATTTTGATGATGAAAAGAAATATACATATACATGTTTACATTGGCATCATGATTTGGTTATGGATTTGGCTTTTTCAGTGACAGGTAAGTGCAGATTTAATAATTAAAATGAACTTTTGAAATGTGTGAACCAAGTATTTTAATTCATTGTATTTATAGTCTGAAAGACTTAGAATTGCCTGGGCAAAACGAATTTTAAGCGCTTATATATTACTCATGTTTTAGGCATAGTTAGCACAACGCTTATTGCACAATACCATTTGTTTAAGGTTTCAGAGCCCTTCAGAGTATCAAACTGTACACCTGTCATAAAGCCTCTTGTTAATACACACCTATTTAAATTATATTACTTTTTTGTTTTAATGTATGTGCACATTGTCAAGTGCTTGTTGTCCATGAGTCTAACTACAGTTTATCAAGAGCAAGTGACTACTGATGCTTCACATCCATTACCTCATTTCATTGTTGACCCCAAAAATAATAGACACCTTTATTCTTGTTGTACAGATGCCGTAAATGAGCTTTATAGTTGAGAACTAAGTTGCTTAAAAGGTCACATGGCTAGTAAGTTCGATTTGGACCTAGATCTAGTTCAAAAGTTTCTTTTTTTACCTATAAGATCGCCACATTCACTGTTTGAAGTTAATTCAGTCCTTTGTTCCATTTAAGCTGCATGCGAGTGGCTGTAATGAGTAAAAACACCCCCTTGGAAATAGGATGACCTACAACAGAAATTTGGGGTACATTTTGCCTTTGGTTGCTTTAGCATCCCTACACCTGTGTGCTGAAAATCATGTCATTATATTTTGGCTGGTTCCGAACAATGCAGGGGACGGGGTCCTACATGCTCCAGGGGTTGATGTCCCTGGAGAAAGTGGATTTTCTTCCTGCAGGTCTTCCTAGAGACGGCCAGGACAAGTCTTAGTACTGTGGGCTCTGGATTCCTACAGGGTTTCTTGGGTTTAACTCACTGGAGCTTTGGGAAGTAGAATGTATCCTCAGCCCACTTGTGCTTTTGGTTTTGGGGGTTGGGGAGTGGTGGGTGGAAGGGTGGGACCCAGCCTGATACTTAGAGTAGTACAGCTGGAGTCCACGGGAACTGAGAACAAAAGGAGAAGGAAGAGGGTGTTAACCCTGTGGATGGAAGACATAGGCCACCTTTTCTTTAACGCCCCACCCCAGCCCCCAGAGTACAAAGGAGGGTGTTTGTGGCGTTTGTATGTATGCATCTGTAATGTTTCAGGCTGTGTCTGTATTGTTTCCTGACCCAGGGCGGTTTCTTTAGCCCTTCCTACTCAGTTTGTTTTTCTCTGCTGTGACCCCTGCTCAAATCAGGACCAAGATCAACTGATAAATATTGTCATTGTGACTTTTCTCTTTTGTTGTCCTTACCCATCTTGCCCACTGCCTGTCAAGCTAGTTATTAGTCATAGCTTTCTTGATAGCCTTACTTATCCTTAAGCCCTGGAACATTCAGGATCGGCCTTTTCAGGTTGGGTTTAGGGAAGAAGGCATAGTTAGATTAGTTGGCACTCAAAGAAAGAAAAAACGAATACCAAGTGCCTCTACTGTGAACCAGGGCTTTCTTACAGGAGGTACTGCAGATCATCTTGGCTAATAGAGCTGAATTCTTGATGTCATTTTTTTAAATCACATGAATGTTTGTAAATAAGAAGTAATATAGTACATGGTTGTCAGTGAAATGTTAGAATTGACCCTGAATATGTATGAGAGTTAACTGAAGAAAGAAATTAGTTGTCTGTGCAAACAGTTTTTAGAACTGTTTATAAGTTAGGTTAAATATTAACTGTATAAACTGTTTTGGCTCCACTTTGAACCCAGTCATGCTGTCTGTGAGCATCTAAGTTTTATTGTTTTTTAAATTATGAAAATAACACATTTACAGGAGACCTGGAAAATACAAAACAAAGTTACATGTAGTTTCACCATATATATTACAATTGTCTGTTTTAAGTCGATAAATTAAGATTTTTAGTTAGAGTTTCAATATCAAACTCTCAGAAATTATTAGAATGAATGTACAGAGGAGTACAAGAATATAGAAGACCTGAAAAGCACTATGAACCAATTTGACATAATTAAGATTAATACAATTTTCACACAACAGTAGGATACAAGTTTTATTCAAGTTCCCATAGACTATAAACTAGGAGATATATCCAGACATAAGACCAGGTGCAGAAATTTTGTAGTCATAAAGTATTGATATTATACAGTCTGTTCTCTTTTTACTGTGGAATTATGTTAGAGATCAATATCAAAATATATTTGAAAATAACCCACATGTTTTCTTCAAGTGCAGTGTGACCTTTACCAAGAGATCTTTGACTTAGCCATTGAAAGACTCAATAAAGTTAGAGGACTGAAAAAAACACAGAGGGTGATTGCAGAGAATCTTTTAAATGAGAAATGAATAGCAAAGCTCCTTTAAAAATCCCATATATTTGGAAATTAAATGTCCACTTTTGAATGAGAGGTACATCCAAGATGCCATAACAAGGAAAATTACAAAATATTTTTAATAGAATAAAAGTGAAAAGAGAATTCAGCAGAATTTTTTGCATGCAGCTGATACTGCTCAGTGCAATTAAATACAATGTAGAGTCTTGAATAACCCACTCCAGTGTTCTTGCCTGGAGAATCCCAGGGACGGGGGAGCCTGGTGGGCTGCCGTCTATGGGGTCGCAGAGTCAGACATGACTGAAGCGACTTAGCAGCAGCAGCACCAGCAGCAGAGTCTTGAATAAGGTATGAAAACAAATAATGGACACTAACATAAAATTCTGTGAGATGTGAACAAAATCTGTACTTCAGTTAATAATGCTGAATCACGTTAATTTTTTTTTTTTTTTTTAATTTTACAATGTTGTGTTGGTTTCTGCCGTACAACAATGCAAATCAGGTATAATTACTCATACATCCCTGCCTTCCCTAGCCTCCTCCCCTGCCCCTATCCGATCCCTCCAGGCCATCACAGAGCACCACACTGGGCTCCCTGTGCTGCACGCAGCTTCTCACCAGCTGTCCACCTCACACCCGAGAGTGCACACGTGTTGATGCTACTTTCTCCATTCATCCCTCTCTCTCCCTCCCCCACTGTCCACAAACCCATTCTGTGTCTACATCTGCATCTCCTTTCCTTCCCTGCAAGTAAGCTCATCAGTATCACTTTTTCTAGATTCCATATATATGTGTTAATATACTGTATTTGTTTTTCTCTTTCTGACTTACTTAACTATAACAGATTCTAGGTTCATCCACCTTGTTAGCATCTAATTTGTTACTTCATTCTGATCTTTAAGCCTTTTTTATTTCAGTGCTCTAGGACCTCAGGTTAATGTTGAATAAAAGTGGTATGGTGTTCCCAACACAGGGGGAAGGTTTTCAGTGTTTCACCACTAAATTACCTGTAGATTTTCTATGGGTGTTTTGGTGAAATTTTAAAGGTCTCACTACTTGGTTACTGAGTTTTTATTATGGGTCTAGAATAATATCATTTACGTTCTCTGCATCTATAGTAAAATACTGATGATTTATTTTTCCTTTATCTCTAAGTAGAATCATTACATTGGCTTATTTTTCAGATGTTAAAATAACCTCACATTGCTGCAGTGCACTTTACCCTGCACTGATGTCCTGTCTTTTTAGTGTATCGTTGGATTCAGCTTGCTGTTTTCATGTGGTGGTTTTTGCCTGTTAAGAAATTGGCTTGCACTTTTCTTAGAGTGTACTAGTTTTGGTGCTGAAGTATGCTGGTCTTCAAAACAAATTGGGAAGTGTTCTTTCTTTTTTGTTACCTGGAAGAGAGTAAAACTGGTTTATTTCTTCCTTAAATGTTTGGAAAAGTTCACTAGTGAAGCCATTTGGGCCTGGAGGATGTTTGTGTTACCCAGATTTTCTAGTTATTGGCAGAATTGGTCAGCAATGAAGTAATGACATAACCAGAAAGAAAAAAAAATCCATGAATCAGTGATCTTTAAATCTTTTGTCTTCCAAGTTTATTAAAAGATATAAAGACACTTGTTTGCACGTTTTTTTAAATAGTTTTTCTCTAACATAGGAAAAATCACAACATTGATTATATCTTCGTATTTTTTCTCTGTCTTTCTCATTTCTTTGGGTGGATGAGAAGGCAGCAGTCTGCTGAGCGGTGGCCGTGAGTCTGTCCTCGTAGAGTGGCGTGAGGCGGCAGAGAAGAATAAGGAGTTCCTCCCCCGCTTAGGAGCTACCATTGAACATATCTCAGTGTCACCAGCCGGGGATTTGTTCTGTACTTCACATTCCGATAACAGTAGGTCTGAATTTGTTGTCGTGAGGAAATATGATTTTGTGTAATGTCATAAATTAGCCAGCGTCTGTAGGGAATGGAAAATCGCAAACTAAGAGTAGCATAGGATTTAACCAGCCTTTTTTTCTCTTCCATTTCTCATCTTTTCTCCATCCTTTTCTTGCCCTTAGATGCCACCAGAATCCTACATTTCCAGAGTTGTTTTTATGAGAGTATATGGCTAAGTGTATTTAGTTATTGTTATGCCACTTACATTTAAAGATCTTTTTCATGTAGGATGATTGGGGGAATAAAAGAAGGGTTTTGAAATGGGCGTTTGTGTTTTTACAATATAATGGCATTTTTGTAAGAATGCTAAGAGATTTTCCTTTGGTATAACCATTATCTCAGTGTGAGAGCTATTATCTCAGTGTGGGATTTTGACAGAAATGGAGGCAGTCTTGTGATTCCTCCAACACATTTAGTCATCCTGTTATAACTCAGCTGAGATGTGAATCCCATAGCCCACTGCCTGGTTTCCCCTCAACAGAGAGCATGGCCAACCAACCCATTAATGCAGTGATTCATTTCAAAGTAAACTGTAACCATCTCTTTTGGGGCAAATAAGTTTCTGAGTTAACATTTTCAGTGTAGTCATAGTCACAGCAGAAAACTTAGAGGTTCCAACAGGGACTGAAAGGTGGGATGAAAAGCCCTCATCACACCCCTGGTTTTTCTGTTAAATAACAAAGTAGTCCTAACTCTCCAGTCACACCCCAAGAACATAACTCACTTGTCTTCTGTATTCTGGTATATATCAGAAGAATATAAATTCACCTTTTTTTTTTTTTGCCTTGAAATTTGACTCATTTATGTTTAACTGTTTTTTTTACCCACAGAGATAACAATCATTCACCGAAACCTTGAGGCGTCTGCAGTAATTCAAGGCCTGGTGAAAGGTACTGCAGACCTTTGGCTGTGGAATGGTGTACATTTTTTAGAGTGAATATTTTTCTGATTTCAGCTACTATTCATCACTTCTTTTGCAGACAGAAGTATCTTTACTGGTTTGATGATTGACCCAAGAACTAAAGCTTTGGTTTTGAACGGGAAACCTGGCCACCTGCAGTTTTATTCTCTCCAAAGTGATAAACAGTTATACAATGTAAGATTTTGATGCATTAACTAATCTTAAAACTAGTGGAAGTTTTATAGCACCCACTGGGGTCAGGTAGCTTTTATGGCTTCTCAAGATGTTGTGCCTGTGTTATTCAAACATTGTATTATCAGTTGTTTGCAGCCACAGTTGCAGATGAAGTCTGCCTGTAAAAGCCAGTCAGCGCTGTTGTGTAGGCTCTTACTTTATTGTTTCAGACAACACTAATTAACTGTTACACACATCTCTACCTTTGAGTCACAAGGATGGGATATGAGAATATGTGGATTGACAGCACAGACACGTCTGTGTTTTGTGGCAAAACAGTGTCATATGTGCATACTGAAGATAAAATTTTCAGTGTAGATTAAAGAGGAACACTTTCTGTAATCCTAATAAATGCAGTCTAGACTTTGCACTTCTTCTTTTGTGCCCCACAGTACCCTTTATTGGAGAAGGAAATGGCAACCCACTCCAGTGTTCTTGCCTGGAGAATCCCAGGGATGCGGGAGCCTGGTGGGCTGCCATCTGTGGGGTCACACAGAGTCGGACACGACTGAAGCAACTTAGTACCCTTTATAGATTTCTATTACAGCCTCTCTAACACTTTGTCTCTTTCCCTCCAATACCTTTTAACCTCTCAAAGAAAGAGAATGTACTGATCTTTGTACATTCTAATACAATGCCTGGAAATAGTAGACACTGAATACATTTTTAGATGTAGATGAGGAAATAAAGGAAACAATTATAAATGCTCGTCTGTTTACAGTATTGTTCTTTTTTCACTCCTTAAAAATTGTAGGTTTTATTTTTGCTCTCTTTGTTTCTAGTGATGTGAAATCTAGTCTTGAGATTTTATATAAAACTATTTGAAACAAAAGAAAAACATTACTGTAATCTAAGATTTTGTTCTAAGATCTATAAATGGAGCATAATCATTACTAAAATTCAAGATTGTTGAAAAATTATCACCACTGAATTGTTATATAATATGCTTCATTTTTTAATGGCAGTTTTGATCACCATAAATGGTTAGTTCATTTTTGTCTAAAAGCCTGTTACTCTAGATTCCAGAAGATATTTATGATGTGGTTATTTATTATTCCTTGAATGCTTTAACATTTACATATTTACATTAATAAAAATTTTGGATTTTTTTTTTAACCCATCAGTTAGATATTATACAGCAGGAATATATCAATGATTCTGGTCTGATCCAAATTGAGCTAACAAAGGCTGCATTTGGCTGCTATGGTAATTGGCTTGCAACGGTGGAACAACGTCAAGAAAAGGAAACTGAGCTTGAATTGCAAATGAAACTATGGATGTATAATAAGAAAACACAAGGGTAAGATTACCTATATAGCTGTTTAATTTCAGAGCAGAAAATTATTTGACTTTCTAGCTTGTGGTTTCAATTATTGGTCTTTTTGATACATTTATATTAAGAGAAATGAAGGAAGTGTTACTCCTCTAATAAAGCCTTTAAGCTTTCTGCTCTGAGAAAGCAGTGGTGTCCTCCAAGTTATGAGTCACTTCATTGCATAAATGAGGAAACGTGGAGAAGTGGCACCCCCAAGGACACACCTAATTGCAGGCAGATCCAGGATTAGAATGCAGCTGTCTTTGTTCCTTGGCTCTTTCATTGATGTTATACTACCTTCTTTGGGAAAAATGACAGTAGCAGGTGGTGGAAGTGTGGTGTGGTGCAGTTTCGACTAGATAAGGAGCCCACTAGTTTCTCATAGTATGGCTGTAATAGCTATTTATCAAGCAAGTCCTTGCTTGTCAAGACCTAGGCTTAGTTCTCTGTGCCAGTTATCTTGTGAATCTTCACAAGATAAGCCTGTTGTTGCATTTTACAGGTGAGGAAACAGTCCCTCCATACCACTCTCATAACCTGGACTTTTAAAAAATCTGTCAGCCAGACAGGACCACTGCCCTGATATTCTAGAAAACAGGGCTAGCATGAGTTCCTTTCATTCACAACAGTGTTCTGTCGAGGCAGAACAAACTTTGGGAGGTAGTTTGGGTGACTTATTAGATACTGACCAGGGCAGTATGAAATAGGTAGTGTTTCTGTACCTTCATGCCACAAGGAGGGGCTTTATAGCCATTTCCTTTTTTGCTTTTTTTTTCAAAATAGGTGTATGTGTTCTGCAGTTTTCCTGTACTTTAGTGTAGTAGCCTTTCAAGTGTCATGTTTGGACAGACCCCTATTTTATACTCACTGTGTACCAGTAAGTTGACACTACGTAATCGTCTGTGTTAATGTAAGTTACACGAGGCCAGAGGTAATGTGCCGGAACTCTCTGCGTCTTTTGTCTGTTAGTGACAGAGCACCCAATTGCTGCTCCTTATGGGTAGTAATATATAAGTTGCCTAATCTTAATGATTCTGTTGGAAAATGTACAACTTGTAAGGAATTCTTAATATTCAGTGATAGTATCTCATATTGTCCTGGTATAAAAATAAATTGGTTTCCTTCCTACTAGGTTTGTTCTTAATACAAAGGTTAACATGCCACATGAGGACCACATCACAGCTCTCTGTTTCTGTAATGCAGAAAAATCTGAAAGCTCCACGTTGGTTACAGCAAGTAAAGATGGCCACTTCAAAGTGTGGATATTAACAGATGATTCTGATATATACAGTAAGTTGCTTAAATATAGTATATGCATATGTAGTGTACAAGTTTAAGAATTGGTATGTTTAACTCAAGAAAATTATATCCATTCTGGGAGGATTTTTTCAACTATAATTCTGTAGACCACTGCCTACTTTCAAATGATTTGGGAAATAACATTTTTACATTCCTTCTTTCCCAAATCTTTACTTATTTTATGACATTCTTGATTCTAATTACTCCATTTTATGAGGAAAGAGTTTTAAAAAAAAGTTACTCCTTTTGCAATTACTCCCTTTACTGTTGCACTAGAGGGAAGGCCAAGGTCTCTTGGAAGGGATACAAATTTCATATCAGTCAATGATTTGTAACTAAATTTGGGGGAAGAAAGTTTTTTGTTGCTTCCTTGTTTTTTAATCTGTGTGTCTAATAAATTCCCTAAAATATTATCTAGCATTATACTATTTCTATGCTCTACATTTCCACAGAAAAGGCTGTTGGCTGGACCTGTGACTTTGTGGGTAGTTATCATAAATACCAAGCAACTAACTGTTGTTTCTCTGAAGATGGCTCGTTACTAGCAGTTAGTTTTGAAGAAATAGTTACAATATGGGATTCAGAGACTTGGGAACTTAAATGTACATTTTGTCAACGAGCTGGGAAAATAAGGTAGGTAAATAATTGGGAGAGTGTAAACTGCTGGATTTTTTTTTTAATTCAACAAGTCTTTCTACATAAACTTTAATAATAATTTATGCCTTCTCCAAAGGTATCCGGTGTGTCAGTGGTGCCAGCAACTCAGCAAAATACTGGGAAGCTAAGAAATGCTGTGTTTGTAAACCGTGTGCATTAGTTTTCTCGGTTGTACTACACAACAGTAGATGCCATGCATAAGCTCAGTAGATCCAGACAATGTTTACTTTCTCTGCATCTTCAAAAAAGCAATGTTATGCTCAAACTTCATTATTTTTAATAATGGCAAGGGAATTAACAATAATATCTTCCATTTTATTTCAGGTCACTTGAGCATTTGAGGACAGAATGGCTAATTGTTTCTAATTTCTAACGTATCTAATTCTGAATTTACTTTATAAAACTTCACAATTCATATTGCAAATCTGCCTCTTGAGGCAAAAAAAAAGCATAAAAGGTTTTAAGTAACTTAGTATGTTTCACATACACGTCCTCTATATGTGCCAATTACTGTACTGTACAGCATATTAGAAAAGAATTGGTCATCAAATCTGTTTTCCCAAAGACACAAAGTAACTGAATAAACCTTTCCTTTTGTGCTCCTTACCCCCTTTTTCTGCAGGATAATACACGTGAATAAAAACACGTGAATGTACACATGAATAAAAACACGTGTGTATCTAAAAGTCGGCCTTGCACAAAACTAGTACTGTGCGGGAAGTCTGCAGTCCCTTGCAGCTAAGGGTGATAAACTGACTGTTGTTGACTTCCCTGTTTTAATCTAGGGCGGGAAGTCTGCAGGCTTCTGTAACTGAGTGTGATAAAACTAACTTGTTACCTTCCTTGTTTTAATCTAGGGCGAGAAGTCTGCAGTCCTCTGCAACTGAGTGTGGTAGAACTAAATTGTTAACTTCCTTGTTTTAATCTAGGCACCTTTGCTTTGGGAGATTGACTTGTTCCAAGTATCTTCTTGGTGTCACTGAAAATGGCATTCTGTGCTGTTGGAATCTGCTCAGTTGTGCATGTAAGATATTTTTTGCTATAAAGTAGTATCAGAGCACATAGGAAAATTTGGAGTGCTATGCCTGTAATAATAGACTTTGATTACAGTTGACTCTTGAGTGATGCAGGAGTTAGGGTCATTGACCCTCTGCACAATCAAAAATTCACGTATAACTTAGAGACAACCTTCTGTGGATTTAACCAGCCTTGGGTTGAACAGTGCTGTCACATTTGCTGTTTTAAAAGTCTCTATGTATGTGTACCCTCTCAGTTCAAATTCGTGTTATTCAAGGGTCAGCTGTATTTATAAAGGGCTTCCCAGTAGCACTAGTGGTAAAGAATCTACCTGCCAACGCAGGAGATGCAAGAGACTCAGCCTTGTTCGCTGGAAGAAGGTTTATTCCCTGAAGTAGGAAATGGGACCCTACTGTGGTATTCCTGCCTGGAAAGGTCCATGGACAGAGGACCCTGGCAGGTTTACAGTCCGTGGGGCCACAGAGAGTGGGCACAACTGAGAGCACACACGTGCAGACGGGCTCAGTTCAGATCCGTATTATTCAGGGTCAGCGGTGTTTATAAATTGCCCAATTTTCAACAAATCAACTTCCATTGTCCTTGCTGTTTTCCCCAGTCTTCAGTGTGTACAACTCTGCCACCCTCCGTATTCTCCATCCTCATAACAATTTGTGGAAAGTTTCTCTAATTCATAATGCATATTAACCTGCAGTGCCCCTGTCAGCATTAAATTTGAATGGAGCCTATTAACAGTCCTCCTAACAAACATGGACTCTGTGGCATTTTACTTTTTCAAGTATGTTTGGAACACATGGTGGTTGCTTAGTAATGAATGTTTATAACTTTTTTAATATTCTCTATGACAATTCTGGTTAACATTGCCCACATTTAGCAGTAATGGAAAAACATGAGACCATAGTTGCATTGAAATAATAACCATTTCATTGCATGTGGAAGAAATACTGTTTTTTTGCTTCCTGCCCCTCATCTTAATGTAGATTTCCACAGATAATTTCAGTATGTTGACTGTGTGTTATCTGGAAGCATAAAATCCCTCTTCCTAAGAATAAGAAAATTGATTGTCCCAATAAATATTGAGTACCTACTTTAAGAAGATTTTGGTAAATCTCTTCTTAAAAGTGAATCCCTTTTTCCCCCAGTGGAATGGAGTACGAAATTAAATGTGAGAGTTATGGAACCTGATCCCAATTCAGAGAATATTGCTGCCATTGCTCAGTCTTCTGTTGGTTCAGACTGTAAGTACACACATTTCTTTGACAAAAGAAATCTGTTCCCTAAATTTTCTTTTTAACATCTTTAATGTAATTTGAGTTAAACTTAACTTTGGATCAGAAGCCACTTGCCTGACCACTGCTCTTTCTTGAGTTCCAGCTTGAGGACGTCCCTCATTTTTCAGCATGTCATCCATCTCCTACTCAGTCTTCAAAATCCAAGAGAGATTTCACCTCCTTAAAGGATTTTGAAACCACCCCCCAACCCCCAAGGAGCTTTAATCATTCCTTCTCTGTGATCTTAAAGCTCCACAGATGTCTGTTCTAGAGCTTAAGACAAAAAGTACTTCTGTAGTGTTTTGGTGTCTGTTTTCTGCAGTTGGCCCTGCTCTCAGAAATAGGAATTTTTCTTTCTCTTTTCCATCTTCAAAGCCCTCATTCCTAACCTGCTTGACACATAGTAGGCATCACAGATACTTACTGAATCAAAGCCTAAAATAATCATGACCTGGGCCATTTATTCAATGGGGTAAGTCCCAGGGTGAGTGTGGGCTTCCAATCTGAGGCTAGAACTAACCTTTGCCAGCAAAATGTTATTGTCTGTTTTTTTTTCCTCTAGTGTTTGTATTTAAACCTAGCGAGCCAAGGCCATTGTATATTCAAAAGAATATCTGCAGAGAGGAAGTCTTGTGGGGAGTGTTTGTTCCCCGAGATGTCCCTGAATCGTTCACCTCAGAAGCTTACCAGTGGCTGAACAGATCCCAGTTTTACTTCCTAACAAAATCACAGGTAACCATCCACCTCAGAAAAGGCGGTCATTTGGTATGTGTGAAATAGTATTGTTAAGGATTACCCCTTCTCTCCCTACCCACCTCAACCCACTGCCAAATCATCTATCTAGTATGCTCAGTACAGTCATATTATTGGTGGGAGTATATTAGCCCCCACCTTAAAGGCTCTTTCTTGTATTCATTCATTCCATGACAGTAAAAAAGATATGATCTAAAAGATAATTAGAGTATTTTGAATTGTATTTGTTAGAATGGCCTTTTTTTAACTTTTTTATTTGATTTACCATAAAGAAATCAGTGGCTTAAATTAGATCTATCAATTGACTTTTTATATATATATATATATATCTCTTTCAGAACGATCTTACAACTGTCACAGCAGTTACTAAATACATTTTCTGTGAGCATATATATATAAGCATGAAAAGTTGACATCATTTTCTAACTGTAATATCTACAGTTTATATTTTGCATCATTAATTGACCTCTCTTTTCAGAGTTTATTGACATTCAGTACACAGTGTCCAGAAGAGAAACTCACACCCACAAGCAAACAGGTACGTTCTGGTCACTTGTAGCTCAGATCATGCACATTGCCTCCCTGCAAAGATAAGTTTATCTTTCAAAACTCAGCTATGACAGTAATGTTTTACCTGCCCTGAAGTGGAGTTTTAAATTATATACTTAGAAATTTCTTGCTTCATTTGGTGTCATAGTGGTCTTTGAAAATGTAGTTTTAATTTGTAATATCAGTAATGTATGCTTATGATCCAAAGAATCAAATAGTTTTATGAGACGTTTGTGAGAAAACTTAAACTTCACCACCAAGTGAGATTACCCACATAGATACCCACTCGCAACTTTTTAGTTGAAGTTTTTATTTACCTCTGTGTCTCTAAGAAACATGTTTATATTGCTAATTCTGGATTTTTCACATCTAGGCATTAGACTTGGTATTTTCTAATTCTGATCTATTGAAGTTGAAATTTCTTTCACATCCCTCCCCCCAAATACACAACATACACCCACTTACATTCTGTCCCTAATCTTTGCAGTGTAGATAAATTTATCTTAGATCGCTGTTCATCCTTAAAAATGTTAACACCATTGGTAACTGAGCCATGCAGTAACAAACAGGTTGTTTTTCCTTTTATGACCAGCTTCTTTTATCTGGAGTTAATGATTGCTTATCTTTTCATTTGCTCAGTTTCCTATTCTCATCTAGTGAAGTGAGAGTGTCAGTCGCTCAGTCATGTCCAGTTCTTTGTGACCCCATGTACCGTAGCCCGCCAGGCTCCTCCATCCATGGAGTTCTCCAGGCAAGAATACTGGAGTGGGCAGCCATTCCCTCCTCCAGGGGTCTTCCCGACCCAGGGATCGAGCCTGGGCCTCCTGCACCGGGGGCACCTAGTTCCCCCAGTGTGTGCGTCCTCTCATGGTCTTCATATTAGGTATGCTGGGCTTGAAGAAGTGTTTTCAAGAGCCTCTGACCTGCTTTACTCTGAACTGATTGCCCGTTTATAAACCTAACACCTGCTGCACAGTGGTCATCTTAGAATCTGCATTTGCTGCCATTCTGGGGGTTCAGTCACCTCTCCTGTAATAGATCCTGTGGTTTATCGCTTGCTTTGGTTACTCCTTTGCTTTGGTAAATATCTCCATGGGAAGTAAATTTAAGACATTGCAGGTTTGGACTTGTTTTTATTCTCTCTCATTTGATTGGTTGGTTACGTAGAATTCTAGGTTGAAAATCATTTTGTCTCAGAACTTTGAAGATACTGTTATACTTTATCTGTAACCTGACTTAGTTTTCTCTGAAAATTCATTGAATTCATTTAGCATTTTTTTTGTTGATCATTACTGTATGCTCTAGACATTTAGGGTATCAGTGAATGGAAGGGTCAAGTCTCTATAAATTTGTAGTGTTACAGTCTAATAGGAAGGTACAGATAATAAACATTAAAATATATAGTATTTTAGAAAGTAATTCTTTTTTTCCCGTTTTTTATAGTATGAGAGATTTCTTATTTTTCATCTGATCTTTTCTGTATATGTTTGGTGTTTTTTTTTTTTTGGTCTCTCTTGTATGGTTTATTTTCATTAGGTTTTTTCTTTTCAATCTGTTTTGGAGATTTTCATCAGAGTCTGATGATTCTTGGCTGTCTGCTTTTAATTAAAAGTGAGCAAGGTCACCTTTGAAAGTTCGCCTGGATGGAACTTGACCTCTGGTCTCCACTAGCTGACTGAGCTATTAGGAGAAAATCTCTGAAGTCATTACTTTTAGAACTTTTTCTCTTAGACTGGTCATTATCACCCAGATAAACTTCTTCCAAATTCCTGCCTGAAAGGCGTCACCTGACTGCCAGCATTGCAGGAAGCAGCCTCTATGGACCACAGCTGCCTTCAGCTGCGCGGCCACCCTCACCCTCCACACACCAAGCTGTCTAGTCTAAAGACACACTTGGTTTTGCTCTTCAAGGAGCAAAAGACACACTTGGTTTTGCCAGCCTTCTGCTGAGGCTGAGGAGGAGATCTGGAAATCTGAGAGCTCTAGAGATAGACTGTAACCAGGCTAACAGGTTTTCTTCTTTTTTTTCTTTTAGCCTTTTTCAGAAGCACTATTAGTACCAATTCTTGAGCATTGTGAGATCCTACAGCATACATTTGGAGAAGGAAATGGCAACCCACTCCAGTGTTCTTGCCTGGAGAATCCCATGGACAGAGGAGCCTGGCAGGCTACAGTCCATGGGGTCACAAGAGTTGGACACAACTTAGTGACTAAACCACCACCACAGCATAAATTGGGGTGCTTCTTAGCATTGGCCACCACCAGCTTAGAATCCTGTTCTCTTGGGTCTACTAGGTCAGTTAGCACCCCTCAGCCTGCTCTCCACTTCCCACATCACCCAGTTTCTTTATTACTGTAGATCTGTGCCCTTTTGAAAACCCCTTGCTGCTGTTTTTGTAGGACTGGGGGTAGAAGTAGTGGTAGGTGTACATATTGTTCTGTCATCTGCCGGGGTCCAGCCCCGGCTGATCCAGGGAGTTCGAAGCGGGGACGGCGTCAGAGAGGATCAGGATACAATAGCTTCAATTAGATATTAGAGATATAAAGAGTAATAGAATGAGGATAGCTCAGCAGGAAAATTCAATGGAGAAAATAGGCTGATAGCTTGGTTTACGCGGGAGACCAATAAAACTTCAAGACAAGAAGCTTGCACCACTTACGTAGGCCGCAGGCGTCCTTCCATTCTCCTGAAGGAGAGGAGACACTGAGGCCTCCCCGGTCAGATCTTAGAAGCCCAGGCATAATTAGTAAGCATGGCGGGTTCCGCGCTCCAGATGGAGACTCAACCAGAGTTTGAGAGAGAGAGAGACATGGGGAGACCAGTATTTCGAGAAACTGATCCCAATTCTTTATTTTCCATGGTCTACTTTTATACACTGAGATGTTATGCAAAAGTCACGTGGGGTCAGCAGTCCTGACTTTTATCAAAGTCAGGTGCTTCATACAAATGTATACAGAGGTCTTAGGGGTGTTACATCATCTTCTGGCCAGGGGGCCTGCTGACAATTTATGACCTTCTCCTTGTGACAGCGGTCAGTCAACCAGGACACTTATTTCTCCAGGGGTGATTATTCTTAAAACAGACGCCACCCAAATAAAGTTACATTCCTGTAGGGTGAGGGTGTAGTGGGTTTTAGTTATGGAAAGAATTTACTTAGCCTAAGGTCTAACGTGATTAATATCAAAGGTTAATACTTATTTCTTCTATATATTCATTAATGTGTATAAGGGCAAGGGATGTGGAGACTTAGCAACAAACATTGGCTCAACAAATGAAAAACCCTTCACCAATACAATTTCTAATCAGCCAACTATACTTATACTAATGGTTTTCTAACTTTTCTAAGGAACCTGTTTTTAGAAGGTTTAAAGCATCTTGTGCCTCTCACGGTTGGGAGGCTGTGAGCAATCACATGTGGCCGGACAAGCCTGTCAGGCAGGCTAGAGAACCTTCAGAGGAGTTTGTAGGTTGAAACACTCCTATCACGCCCAGGAATTATTATTAACTGGAGCTCTAAGTTAACTCCTTCTCCGAAAGAGGTGGTGGGGGACAGCCCCCCGTAAAGTCAGAGGTGTAGGTGAGCACAAAGTAGTAAAGTAGGCAGGCTCTGGTTATGGGGGTAGATGCTTGAGGATTTCCAGGGGGACTCCTGAGGCTCGATCCCACCTTTGCGTATGTCGAGCCTCCTTCCTCATGACCTTTGCCACAGGTGAAGTGCCTCACACTGGCCCCCAACAGTCATCTTAAGTGTCCACGTTGGCTTTTCTCAGAGTAAATGGACTAGTTTCAGTTGCTTTACTTGTGAAGTGAAAGAATCATACAAGATAACCTACAATTCCTTTCATCCCTGTTATTTTATTACTGTAGTACTTGGATCAGAGGCAGTTCCTCCTTTTTTATTGAAATTATTTCCCTGTTCTTTAACCCTTACAGCTCTTAGCAGAAGAAAGTCTTCCAACAACGCCATTTTATTTCTTATTGGGAAAGCACAGGAAGGAACAACAGAATGACAAGTTAAATGAAGCTTTGGAAAATGAGCTGGTACAGCTGCCCTTAACAGAAAACATACCTGCAATTAGTGAGGTAAGTAATTATTAATTACATAAGTTTATTATAATACTGAAACTAACAGTATAAATTAATTGCTTATACCTATGTGACAGGGGTTAAATGCAGTAAAGGACTTTAACTAAAGTTGGAATTTTTGGATAATCAATCTGTAACAAATAATTTTTGGATTATCATTTGTATATTGTGCAACTTTAATTCTCAAACTAAATGGCATAAAATTTAGGATTTCTGGTGAGGTTGGAGGAGGGGTTGTTTGCATAAAAGTAGGAGTTCTTTGGTTTTTCATCAACAGAACCTGGTGTTGATAAAAGCCTTGGCATTTCCTCTTTTTAAATGAAACCCTGTTTCTGTTTCACTCTAGCTTCTTCGCACTCCAGCCCACGTCCTGCCATCTGCTTCTTTCCTCTGCTCCATGTTTGTAAACTCACTCCTGCTGTCTAAGGAGACTAAGAGGTAAGGCAGTTTATCACATGTGTTCAGATACTCTGTTTTGAGAAACAGGATGGTTTGTGATATCATTGATCAGAATATTCTTTCCCTGTGTTTCTCCTTCAGCTTTAATCTGTATTTACAGGGTATAGAATTACTAAGTCAAATAAAAGTGTATTCAGTAACAACAATTTTCATTAATTTTGTTCATATGATTTTTTTCATAAGTATCTTAAATTAGAAAGTTATTGTTTAGAAATATTTTTCAATAGTAATTGCATTTTATTCTGTTATTGTTAAAAGTGCTGAAGAACATCCTGATGATGTCGATATGGTGGAAGAAAAAGAAAGTGATGATTCAGATGAAGAAAATAATTTCACTGAAAAGATCCAGGATACAAATAACACAGATTTGGAAGAAGACATTATATATCAGTTGTCAAAATCAGAAGAAAAAGAACTGAAAAAATTTAGGAAAGTAGACTACAGCTGGATAGCTGCTCTTTGAGCCTTGGAGGATGGGGGAGGGTTCTGCACTTTGTTTTCACGTTTTGATTTGTTTTTATTGTGTGTTGATACTCCACAAATCTATTTAAATGTTTTTTCTGTTCTTGAGATGTTAAATATTAACAGGCTTTACTTTTAAATAACCGGTAATATGAAGTTGGGTTTACATCATGTTTTACAGTTGCCGTATCACGTATCAGCCCTAAAGGAGAGCTAGAAGTTGAACTTAAATAGCATAAGTCCCCTTATCTGCAATTTGGAGATATAAAAAGTTTTTTAAGGTTTTGTAGATAGTGTTTTAATTTCAGAATTCATTTGGTGGCCAAGTATGACTTGAACTGATGTGAGGTTCTCTACAGTCTTGATTTCATCCGTCTTGTATATTTTTCATAGAGAAATTTAGGGAGATGATTATGGTGGTATTTCACAGACTTCATTGAGAATGTTATATAATACAAGCTGCCTAAAATCTGAAAAATTCTAAATTCACATCATCTGACCCCATACCTTTCTGAGAAGGTGTCTACTATACTTGTACTATACTTGTAAATACGGTTTTCATGACAGCCTTAGAGCCAATAAGAAGAGCTTGTGTTACTCTATCCGTGTTACTGTGTCTACTCAGTCACGTAACAATCACTTAGGAGTTTTGCAATTCCATGATACTCTTCTGTAAAATCTGTATTAAAAAGTTAATGCAAAAACAAGTGGACACATCATAAGTGCACATCTCAGGGAATGTTCACAAATTTGCTCTAAGTGGCTTTTTTTAATATTTTTATTTTTTTAGATTCTATTTCTACTGTTTTTGGAGTTTACACTTTTATACTGGTACTCATTGAAAGTAACCTTATAAATTTCTATAATATGCTTAAACATCTATATGATTTATAGACTTAGAGAGTGTCTTCTACTGACTGTCTACTATGGTGGTTAAACGTCCTTTCATGTCTCTTTATGGCCACTCCAGTTATTTGGTCGTTTTGTTGGTTTTCATGGATGCTAAACACTGCTGAATAAATTGGTACAAAGCAGAACAATTATGGATCTTTTTTTTCTCTTGTCACACAGTGTCCCTTGCTCAGTTCTTTTCAGATAGGGTTGTGGAAAAATGATGATTACAGACTTGATCCCTGCACTTGTCCTCTTGTAATTTTGTTGAAAGCTCTATTTTGAGGTTCAGTTCAACTTCTTGAGGGTATAGCTTGTGATCTTAAAATTGCCTTTATATTTTCTTAATTTTTTGTCTCACTTAATTCATTAGCTTCATTGAATACATCACTTCTAGTCAGAAGATGCAGAAGATGGCAGAACTGAGGTATCTGGCCAAGGAGCTACTAGGAAAGAACATAGGAAATGAAGTATCCTTGAACATTTTGCTCTTAGCCATTCACTCCCCTAGAGCCTCTGCTCTGTTTTCTCTTCTGATCTCTGTTTCAACTGAATGTGGCTTTCAATATTCATGCAAATGTTTATTTTATTTAAAAAAATAGCATTGTAAGTCCTTTTTTATTATTGTGCCTTAACGTATTACATTCTTTTTTCCTTTTTAATTTTTTTTATTGAAGAATAATTTTTACAAAATTTTGCTGTTTTCTGTCAAATCTCAACATAAATCAGCCATAGGTATACATATATCCCCTCCCTTTTGAACCTTCTTCCCATCACCCTCCCATCCCACCCCTCTAGGTTGATACAGAGCCCCTGTTTAAGTTTCCTGAGCCGTACAGCAAATTCCTGTTGGCAGTCTATTTTATATGTGGCAATGTAAGTTTCCACGTTACTCTTTCCATACATCTCACCCTCTCCTCCCCTCTCCCCATGTCCATAAGTCTATTCTCTATGTCTGTTTCTCCATTGCTGACCTGTAAATAAATTCTTTAGTACCATTTTTCTAGACTCTGTATATATGCATTACAATACTATATCTTCCTTTTTCTGACTCACTTCACTCTGTATAATAAGTTCTAGGTTCATCCATCTCATCAGAACTGACTCAAATGTGTTCCTTTTTATGGCTGAGTAATATTCCATTGTGTATATGTACCATGACTTTTTTACCCATTCATCTGTCATGGGCGTCTGGTTTGCTTCCACGCTCTAGCTATTGTAAATAGTGCTGCAGTGAACAATGGGATACATGTGTCTTTTTCAGTTTTGATTTCCTCAGGGTATATGCCTAGGAGTGGGTCATTTGGCACTTTTATTCCTGGTTTTTTAGGGAATCGCCATACCGTCTTCCATAGTAGCTGTATCAATTTATATTCCCACCAACAGTGCAAGGGCATTCCCTTTTCTTCACACCCTCTCCAGCATTTATTGTTTGTAGACTTTTTGATGGTGGCCATTCTGACCAGTGTGAGGTGATCCCTCATTGTAGTTTTGATTTGCATTTCTCTAATAATGAGCAATGTTGATCCTCTTTCATGTGTTTGTTAGCCATTTGTATGTCTTCTTTGGAGAAATGTTTGTTTAGAACTTTTTCCCACTTTTTGATTGGGTTGTTTGTTTTTCTGGCATTGAGTTGTATGAGCTGCTTGTATATTTTTAAAATTAATCCTTTGTCAGTTGTTTTGTTTGCTATTATTTTCTCCCATTCTGAGGGTTGTCTCTTCACCTTCTTATTGTTTCCTTTGCTGTGCAAAGGCTTTTAAGTTTAATCAAGTCCCACTTGTTTACTTTTGTTTTTATTTCTGTTACTCTAGGAGGTGGGCCAAAGAGGATCTTGCTTTGATTTATGTCATCAAGTGTTCTGCCTATGTTTGCCTATGTTTTATAGTTTCTGGTCTTATATTTAGGTCTTCAATCCATTTTGAGTTTATCTTTGTGAATGATATTAGGAAGTGTTCTAATTTCGTTATTTTACAAGTGTGTGTGTGCGTGCTAAGCCGCTTCAGTCGTGTCTGACTCTTTGTGACCTCATGGACTGTAGTCCACCAGGCTCCTCTGTCCATGGGATTCTCCAGGCAAAAATACTGGAGTAGGTTGCCATGCCCTTCTCCAGTCTTTTACATGTAGCTGTCCAGTTTTCCCAGCACCATTTATTGAAGAGGCTGTCTTTGCCCCATTGTATATTCTTGCCTCCTTTGTCAAAAATAAAGAACCCATAGGTGCATGGGTTTATTTCTGGGATTTCTCTCTTGTTCCATTGGTCTGTATTTCTGTTTTGTGCCAGTACCATACTGTATTGATGACTGTAGCTTTGTAGTGTAATGAGAAGTCAGGAAGGTTGATTCCAGCACCATTCTTCTTTCTCAAGGCTGCCTTGGCTTGGGCTTTTGTGTTTCCATATGAATTGTGAAATTTTTTGTTCTAGTTCTGTGAAAAAATGCCATTAGTAATTTGATAGGGGTCTCAGTGAATCTGTAAATTGCATTTGATAGTATAGTCATTTTCACAATATTGATTCTTCCTACCCAGGAACATGGAATATCTCTCCATCTGTTTATGTCATCTTTGATTTCTTTCATTAGTGTTTTATACTTTTCTGTGCACAGTTCTATTCTCTCCTTACGTTTACTTCTAGATATTTAATTCTTTTTGTTGCCATGGTGAATGTGATTGACTCCTTAATTTCTCTTTCTGATTTTTCATAGTAGTATATAGAAATGCAAGTGATTTCTGTGTATTGATTTTGTATCCTGAAACTTTCTAAATTCACTGATTAGCTGTAGTAATTTTCTGATACTATCTGTCGGGTTTTTTATGTACAGTATCATGTCATCTGCAAACAGTGAGAGCTTTACTTCTTTTCTGATCTGGATTCCTTTTATTTCTTTTTCTTCTCTGATTACTGTAGCTAGGATTTCCAGAACTATGTTGAATAATATTGTTGAAAGTGGACACCCTTGTCTTGTTCCTGATCTTAGGGGGAATGCTTTCAGTTTTTTGCCATTGAGAATAATATTTGCTGTAGGCTTATCGTATATGGCCTTTACTATGTTGAGGTAGGTTCCTTCTGTGCCCGTTTTTTGAAGAGTTTTAATCATAAATGGGTGCTGAATCTTGTCAAAGGCTTTCTGCATCTATAGAGATGCTCATATGGTTTTTATCTTTCAGTTTGTTAATATGGTGTATCACATTGACTAGATTTCTGTATATTGAAGAATCCTTGCATTCCTGGAGTAAACCCAACTTGATCATGGGGTATGAGCTTTTTGATGTGTTGCTGAATTCTGTTTGCTAAAATTTGTTGAGGATTTTTGCATCTATGTTCATCAGTGATATTGGCCTATAATTTTCTTTTTTCATATTGTCTTTGTCTGGTTTAGGTATCAGGGTGATAGTGGCTTCATAGAATGAATTTGGAAGTGTATCTTCCTCTGAAATTTTTTGAAAGAGTTTTAGAGGGATAGGCATTAGCTCTTCTCTAAGTGTTTGATAGAATTCTCCTATGAAGCCATCTGGTCCTGGGCTTTGTTTTTATCATAGCTTCAATTTCAATGCTTGTAATTGGCTTGTTCATGATTTCTATGTCTTGGTTCAGTCTTGGAAGATTGAACTTTTCTAAGAATCTGTCCATTTTTTCCAGGTTATCCATGTTATTGCCATATAGTTGTTCATAATAGTCTCTTACAATCCTTTGTATTTCTGCAGTGTCTGTTGTAACCTCTCCTTTTTCATTTCTGATTTTGTTGATTTGATTCTTCTTTTTTTCTCCATGAATCTGGCTAAAGGTTTGTCAGTTCTGTTTATCTTCTCAAAGAACCAGCTTTTAGTTTTATTTATCTTTACTATTGTTTCTTTTATTTCTTTTTCAGATACTTCTGCTCAGATCTTTATGATTTATTTCCTTCTAATTATTTTGGGATTTTTTTTGGTTCTTCTTTTTCCAGTTGTTTCAGGTATGAAGTTAGTTTCTCTATTTAATGTTTTTCCTTGTTTCTTAGGTTGGGATTGTATTGCTATAAACTTCCCTCGTAGACCTGCTTTTGCTGCATCCCATAGGTTTTGAGTTGTCGTGTTTCCATTGTCATTTTTTCTAGATTTTAAAAATTTCCCTTTTGATTTCTTCAGTAACCTGTTGGTTACTTAGAAACGTATTGTTTAATCTCCATGTGTTTGTGTTTCTTACAGTTTTTTTCTTGTAATTGATATCTAGTCTCAGCATTGTGGTCAGAGAAGATGCTTGACACGATTTCAATTTTCTTAAATTTACTGAGGTTTGATTTGTGACCTAAGATGTGGTCTATCATGGAGAATGTTCCATGAGCACTTGAGAAGAAGATGTATTCTAGATTTTGATGCAATGTCCTGAAGATATCAATGAGATCCATCTCATCTAATGTATAATTTAAGACTTGTGGTTTTTAATGAATTTTCTGTTTTGATGAACTGTCCATTGGTGTGAGTGGTGTGTTAAAGTCACCTACTATTATTGTGTTACTGTCAATTTCTCCTTTTATGTCTGTTAGTGTTTGTCTTATGTATTGAGGTGCTAGTATGTTGGGTCCATAGATATTTACAATTATGTCTTCCCCTTAGAATGATCCCTTGACCATTGGGTAGTGTCCTTCATTATCTCTTATAATCTTTATTTTA
Organism: Bos mutus; assembly: GCF_027580195.1. Taxonomy (NCBI): domain Eukaryota; kingdom Metazoa; phylum Chordata; class Mammalia; order Artiodactyla; family Bovidae; genus Bos; species Bos mutus. The sequence continues at coordinate 129,198,644 of NC_091618.1, forward strand.
AGGTCTAGTTTGTCTGATATAAGGATTGCTGGATTTGGAAATAAGAAGTTCATGATCTGAGCCACAGTCAGGTCCTGGTCTTGTTTTTGCTGACTGTATAGAGCTTCTCCATCTTTGGCTGCAAAGAATATAATCAATCTGATTTCAGTATTGACCATCTGGTGATGTCTATATGTAGTCTTCTCTTGTGTTGTTGGAAGAGGGTATTTGCTATGGAAGATGGTGTTTGCTATGACCAGTGCGTTCTCTTGGCAAAACTCTATTAGCCTTTCCCCTACTTCATTCTGTACTCCAAGGCCAAATTTTCCTGTTACTCCAGGTATTTCTTGATTGTCTCCTTTTCCATTCCATTTCCCCATAATGAAAAGGACATCATTTTTGGGTTTTAGTTCTAGAAGCACTTGAACGTCTTCATTGAACCGTTCAACTTCAACTTCTTCAGCATTACTGGTCAAGCCATAGACTTGGATTACTGTGATATTGAATGGTTTGCCTTGGAAGCAAACAGAGATCATTCTGTTATTGCCACATTCAGACTTATATTGAAGAAAGTAGGGAAAACCACTAGACCATTCAGGTATGACCTAAATCAAATTGTACAGTGGAAGGGACAAATAGATTCAAGGGATTAGATCTGATAGAGTGCCTGAAGAACTATGGATAGAGGTTCGTGACATTGTACAGGAGGCAGAGATCAAGACCATCCCCAAGAAAAAGAAATACAAAAAGGTAAAATGGTTGCCTGAGGCCTTACAACTAGCTGTGAATAGAAGAGAAGCAAAAGGCAAAGGAGAAAAGGAAAAATATACCCATTTGAATGCAGACTTCCAAAGAATAGCAGAGATAGAAGAAAGGCTTCCTCAGTGATCAGTGCAAAAACATAGAGGAAAACAATAGAATGGGAAAGACTAGAGAGCTCCAAGAAATTAGAGATACCAAGGGAACATTTCATGCAAATATGGGCACAATAATGGACAAAAATGATATGGACCTAACAGAAGCAGAAGATATTAAGAAGGGGTGGCAAGAGTATACAGAAGAACTATACAAAAAAGATCTTCACAACCCAGATAATCACAATGGTGTGATCATCAACCTAGAGCCAGACATTCTGGAATATGAAGTCAAGTGGGCCTTAGGAAGCATCACTATGAACAAAGCTAGTGGAGGTGATGGAATTCCAGTTGACTATTTCCAATCCTGAAAGATGATGCTGTGAAAGTGCTGCACTCAATATGCCAGCAAATTTGGAAAACTCAACAGTGGCCACAGGACTGGGAAAGGTCACTTTTCATCCCAATCCCAAAGAATGGCAATGCCAAACAATGCTCAAACGACCACACAACTGCACTCACGTGCTAGTAAAGTAATGCTCAAAATTCTCCAAGCCAGGCTTCAACAGTACGTGAACCGTGAACTTCCAGATGTTCAAGCTGGATTTAGAAAAGGCAGAGGAACCAGAGATCAAATTACCAACATCTGCTGGATATCAAGCAAGAGAGTTCCAGAAAAATGTCTACTTCTGCTTTATTGACTATGCCAAAGCCTTTGATTATGTGGACCACAACAAACTCTGGAAAATTCTTCAAGAGATGGGAATACCAGACCACCTTACCTGACTCTTGAGAAATCTGTATGCAGGTCCAAAAGCAACAGTTAGAACTGGACATGGAACAACAGACTGGTTCCAAATAGGGAAAGGAGTATGTCAAGGCTGTATATTGTCACCCTGCTTATTTAACTTCTATGCAGAGTACATCATGAGAAACACTGGGCTGGATGAAGCACAAGCTGGAATCATATCTTCAGATATGCAGATGACACCACCCTTATGCAGAAAGTGAAGAACTAAAGAGCCTCTTGATGAAAGAGGAGAGTGAAAAAGTTGGCTTAAAGCTCAACATTCAGAAAACCAAGATCATGGCATCCGGTCCCATTACTTGATGGCAAATAGATGGGGAAACAGTGACAGACTTTATTTTCTTGGGCTCCAAAATTACTGCAAATGGTGATTGCAGCCATGAAACAAATAGACACTCATTCCATGGAAGAAAAGTTTTGACCAACCTAGACAGCATATTAGAAAGCAGAGACATTACTTTGCCAACAAAGATCCGTCTAGTCAAAGGTATGGTTTTTCCAGTAGTCATGTATGGATGTGAGAGTTGTACTATAACGAAAGCTGAGCACCAAAGAATTGATGCTTTTGAACTGTGGTGTTGGAGAAGATTCTTGAGAGTCCCTTGGACTGCAAGGAGATCCAACCAGTCCATCCTAAAGGAGATCAGTCCTGGGTGTCCATTGGAAGGACTGATGGCTGAAGCTGAAACTCCAGTACTTTGTCTACCTGATGCAAAGAACTGATCATTTGAAAAGACCCTGATGCTGGGAAAGATTGAAGGCAGGAGGAGAAGGGGCGACAGAGGATGAGATGGTTGGATGGTGTCACTGACTCACTGGACATGAGTTTGAGTAAGCTCTGGGAGTTGGTGATGGACAGGGAAGCCTGGCATTCTGCAGTCCATGAGGTCTCAGAGTCAGATACGACTGAGCAACTGAACTGAACTGAGGATTGCTACTCCAGCTTAGTTTTGCTTTCCATTTGCATGGAATATATTTTTCCATCCTCTGACTTTCAGTCTATATGTGTCTTTAGGTCCAAAGTGGGTTTCTTGTAAGACAGCGTTTATATGGGTCTTGTTTTTGTATCCATTCAGCCAGTCTGTGTCTTTTGGTTGCACCATTGAATCCATTTACATTTAAAGCAATTATTGATATATATGTTCCTATTGCCATTTTCTTAATTGTTTGGCATTCATTTTGTAAATCTTTTTCCTTCCCTTGTATTTCTTGACTATATAAATCCCTTTAACATTTGTTGTAAAGCTTGTTTGGCGGTACTGAATTCTCTTTACTTTTGCTTGTCTGAAAGCTTTTTATTTATCCATCAATTTTGAATGAGATCCTTGCCAGGTAGAGTAATCTTGATTGTAGATTTTTCCCTTTCGGTGCTTTAAATATATCCTGCCATTCCCTTCTGGTCTGCAGTTTCTGCTGAAAGAACAGCTGTTTAGCATATGGGGTTTCCCTTGTATGTTGTTGCTTCTCCCTTGCTGCTTTTAATATTCTTTCTTTGTTTTTAGTCTTTGTTAGTTTGATTAGTGTGTGTCTTGGTGTGTTTCTCCTTGGGTTCATCCTGTATGGGATTCTCTGTGCCTCTTGGACTTGATTGACTGTTTCCTTTTCTATGTTGGGGAAGTTTTCAACTATAATCTCTTCAAAAATTTTCTCATACCCTTTCTTTTTCTCTTCTGCTGCTGCTGCTAAGTCGCTTCAGTCGTGTCCAACTCTGTGCGACCCCATAGACGGCAGCCCACCAGGCTCCCCTGTCCCTGGGTTTCTCCAGGCAAGAACACTGGAATGGGTTACCATTTCCTTCTCCAATGCATGAAAGTGAAAAGTGAAAGTGAAGTCGCTCAGTCTTGTCTGACTCTTAGCGACCCCATGGACTGCAGCCCACCAGGCTCCTCTGTCCATGGGATTTTCCAGGCAAGAGTACTGCAGTGGGGCTGCTTCTTTTGGGACCCCTGTAATTCAAATGTTGGTGCGTTTGATATTGTCCCAGAGGTCTCTGAGACTATCCTCAGTTCTTTTCATTCTTTTCACTTTATTCTGCTCTTCAGAAGTTATTTCCACCATTCTTATCTTCCAGCTCACTGATTCATTCTTCTGCTTCAAATATTCTGCTGTTGATTCTTTCTAGAGTATTTTTAATTTCAGTAATGTGTTTGTCTCTCTATGTTCGTTCTTTTTTTTTTTTGAATTTTAAATATTTTTAATTTTCAATGTTGCTTTTTTTTTAAATTTTATTTTATTTTTAAACTTTACAATATTGTATTAGTTTTGCCAAATATCGAAATGAATCTGCCACAGGTATACCTGTGTTCCCCATCCTGAACCCTCCTCCCTCTCCATACCCTCCCTCTGGATTGTCCCAGTGCACCAGCGGGCATACACACTGAGGAAAGCAGAAGGGAAAGAGACACGTGTACCCCAGTGTTCATTGCAGCACTGTTTATAATAGCCAGGACATGGAAGCAACCTAGATGCCCATCAGCAGATGAATGGATAAGAAAGCTGTGGTACGTATACACAATGGAGTATTACTCAGCCATTAAAAAGAATACATTTGAATCAGTTCTAATGAGGTGGATGAAACTGGAACCTATTATACAGAGTGAAGTAAGCCAGAAAGAAAAACACCAATACTGTATGTTTGTTCTTTAATTCTCCTAGTCTTTGTTAACTGATTCTTGCATTTTCTCCATTTTGTTTTCAAGGTTTTTGATCATCTTTACTATCATTATCCTGAATTCTTTTTCAGGCAATTTGCCTATTTCCTCTTCATTTATTTGAATTTCTGTGTTTCTCCTTTGTTCCTTCATTTGTGTAGTATTTCTCTGCCTTTTCATTATTTTGAGGTCTCCTTTTCCCAAGCTTCAGGGTTGAATTCTTTCTTCCTTTTGGTTTCTGCCCTCCTAAGGTTGGTGCAGTGGTTTGTGTAAGCTTCAAATAGGGTGAGATTTGTGCTGAGTTTTTGTGTTTTTTTCCTCTGATGGGCAAGGCTGAGTGAGTTGGTAATCCTATCTATTGATGATTGGGTTTGTATTTTTGTTTTATTTGTTTAGAGGAGGCGTCTTGCACAGGGTGCTAATGGTGGTTGGATGATGCCAGGTCTTGCCTTCAAGTGGTTTCCTTTGTGTGAGTTCTCACTATTTGATACTCCCTAGGATTAGTTCTCTGGTAGTCTAGGGTCTTGGAGTCAGTGCTCCCACTCCAAAGGCTCAGGGCTTGATCTCTGGTCAGGAATGAAGATTCCACAAGTGGTTTGTTATGGCATTAAATGTGAGATTGAAACAAATATCCAAAAATGAGAAACTAAAGATGAACCCAAGACAAATGGCAATTACAAAATCAGGCAGGCAAACAATAATTAAAATAATGGCATATTCATATACACTCATGAGCAGAGTCAAAACAGTCCAACAAAAAGTACAGTAGATTGACCCAGCGAACAAAGGAAATCAAAAATTATATAAGTTTAACTGCAAGGGGGAAAGAACAGTAAGAAAAGCAAACAAAGGAATAATTGTAGAAAAAATGTAATAGGTTTAAAAAATAAGGAAAACTCCACAGAACTGCAAAAGTCCAATGTAGAGGCAGAGGTTTATCACAACAATAAAAAGAGACTGAATATACACCTATACATATGCACCCATAAACAAAACTGTCCAACAAAAAGTACAATAGATTGAATCAGCAAACAAAGGAAACCAAAAATTATATCTACCAGAACAAAACTAACTAAAGCACAAACGATTACAGAACTAAAGCAAGGTCCCAATTGGGGAATAAAGTAATGAGAATAAAACTATCAAGTTGTTGAGAGGAAAGAAAACAATAGATATGCAAAGTTAAAGAGGTACATAAAGATTTATATAAGAACAGTAGGAAAAGCTAACAAAGGAATAAATGTAGAAAAATAATCAGATCAGATCAGATCAGTCGCTCAGTCGTGTCTGACTCTTTGCGACCCCATGAATCGCAGCACGCCAGGCCTCCCTGTCCATCACCAACTCCCAGAGTTCACTCAAACTCACGTCCATCGAGTCAGTGACGCCATCCAGCCATCTCATCCTCTGTCGTCCCCTTCTCCTCCTGCCCCCAATCCCTCCCAGCATGAAGGTCTTTTCCAATGAGTCAACTCTTCACATGAGGTGGCCAAAGTACTGGAATTTCAGCTTTAGCATCAGTCCTTCCAAGGAAATCCCAGGGCTGATCTCCTTCAGAATGGACTGGTTGGATCTCCTTGCAGTCCAGGGGACTCTCAAGAGTCTTCTCCAACACCACAGTTCAAAAGCATCAATTCTTTGGCGCTCAGCCTTCTTCACAGTCCAACTCTCACACCCATACATGACAACCGGAAAAACCATAGCCTTGACTAGACGGACCTTTGTTGGCAAAGTAATGTCTCTGCTTTTGAATATGCTGTCTAGGTTGGTCATAATTTTTCTTCCAAGGAGTAAGCGTTTTTTAATTTCGTGGCTGCAGTCACCATCTGCAGTGATTTTGGAGCCCCCAAAAATAAAGTCTGACACTGTTTCCACTGTTTCCCCATCTATTTCCCATGAAGTGATGGGACCAGATGCCATGATCTTCATTTTCTGAATGTTGAGCTTTAAGCCAACCTTTTCACTCTCCACCTTCACTTTCATCAAGAGGCTTTTGAGTTCCTCTTCACTTTCTGCCATAAGGGTGGTGTCATCTGCATATCTGAGGTTATTGATATTTCTCCCGGCAATCTTGATTCCAGCTTCTGTTTCTTCCAGTCCAGCGTTTCTCATGACGTACTCTGCATATAAGTTAAATAAGCAGGGTGACAGTATACAGCCTTGACATACTTCTTTTCCTATTTGGAACCAGTCTGTTTTTCCATGTCCAGTTCTAACTGTTGCTTTCTGACCTGCATACAGATTTCTCAAGAGGCAGATCAGGTGGTCTGGTATTCCCATCTCTTTCAGAATTGTCCACAGTTTATTGTGATCCACACAGTCAAAGGCTTTGGCACAGTCAATAAAGCAGAAATAGATGTTTTTCTGGAACTCTCTTGCTTTTTCGATGATCCAGCGGATGTTGGCAATTTGATCTCTGGTTCCTCTGCCTTTTCTAAAACCAGCTTGAACATCAGGAAGTTCACAGTTCACATATGGCTGAAGCCTGGCTTGGAGAATTTTGAGCATTACTTTACTAGCGTGTGAGATGAGTGCAATTGTGCGGTAGTTTGAGCATTCTTTGGCATTGCCTTTCTTTAGGATTGGAATGAAAACTGACCTTTTCCAGTCCTGTGGCCACTGCTGAGTTTTCCAAATTTGCTGGCATATTGAGTGCAGCACTTTCACAGCATCATCTTTCAGGATTTGGAATAGCTCAACTGGAATTCCATCGCCTCCACTAGCTTTGTTCGTAGTGATGCTTTCTAAGGCCCACTTGACTTCACATTCCAGGATGTCTGGCTCTAGGTCAGTGATCACACCATCGTGATTATCTGGGTCGTGAAGATCTTTTTTGTACAGTTCTTCTGTGTATTCTTGCCGTGTCTTCTTAATATCTTCTGCTTCTGTTAGGTCCATACCATTTCTGTCCTTTATTGAGCCCATCTTTGCATGAAATGTTCCGTTGGTATCTCTGATTTTCTTGAAGAGATCTCTAGTCTTTCCCATTCTCTTGTTCTCCTCTATTTCTTTGCACTGATCGCTGAAGAAGGCTTTCTTACCTGTTCTTGCTGTTCTTTGGAACTCTGCATTCAGATGCTTATATCTTTCCTTTTCTCCTTTGCTTTTCGCTTCTCTTCTTTTCACGGCTATTTGTAAGGCCTCCCCAGACAGCCATTTTGCTTTTTTGCATTTCTTTTCCATGGGGATGGTCTTGATCCCTGTCTCCTGTACAATGTCATGAACCTACATCCATAGTTCATCAGGCCCTCTATCTATCAGATCTAGTCCCTTAAATCTATTTCTCACTTCCACTGTATAATCATAAGGGATTTGATTTAGGTCATACCTGAATGGTCTAGTGGTTTTCCCCACTTTCTTCAATTTAAGTCTGAATTTGGCAATAAGGAGTTCATGATCTGAGCCACAGTCAGCTCCTGGTCTTATTTTTGCTGACTGTATAGAGCTTCTCCATCTTTGGCTGCAAAGAATATAATCAATCTGATTTCGGTGTTGACCATCTGGTGATGTCCATGTATAGAGTCTTCTCTTGGTATTGTTGGAAGAGGGTGTTTGTTATGACCAGTGCATTTTCTTGGCAAAACTCTATCAGTCTTTGCTCTGCTTCATTCCGTATTCCAAGGCCAAATTTGCCTGTTACTCCAGGTGTTTCTTGACTTCCCGCTTTTGCATTCCAGCCCCCTATAATGAAAAGGACATCTTTTTTGGGTGTTAGTTCTAAAAGGTCGTGTAGGTCTTCATAGAACCATTCAACTTCAGCTTCTTCAGCGTTCCTGGTTGGGGCATAGACTAGGATTACTGTGATATTGAATGGTTTGCCTTGGAAACGAACAGAGATCATTTCTGTCGTCTTTGAGATTGCATCCAAGTACTGCACTTCGGACTCTTTTGTTGACCATGATGGCTACTCCATTTCTTCTGAGGGATTCCTGCCCGCAGTAGTAGATATAATGGTCATCTGAATTAAATTCACCCATTCCAGTCCATTTCAGTTCACTGATTCCTAGAATGTCGACATTCACTCTTGCCATCTCTTGTTTGACCACTTCCAATTTGCCTTGATTCATGGACCTGACATTCCAGGTTCCTATGCAATATTGCTCTTTACATCATCGGACCTTGCTTCTATCACCAGTCACATCCACAGCTGGGTATTCTTTTTGCTTTGGCTCCATCCGTTCATTCTTAATAGGTTTATATTTAAACCTATTATTATTAGGAAAGGAGGGAAAAAAAGGAAAACCACAGAACTGCAAAAGCTCAGCATAGAAGCAGAGGTTTATAACAATAAAAAAATGTGAGCAAAAAAAAAAAAACTCAAAAGCTTAAAATAGATTTCATAGTGCCAATAAAATCAACAACTACAACAGAGGTAGGGGAGAAAAGAAAAAAAATCCAAAAGAATCTACAGAACAAGTCAAAACATAAGAATAATAAATGTTTTTCTTGAGTCACTGCTGTCAGAGTACTTTCCGTTGCTGGCAGTCACAGTCCACCTCACCTCCCTAGGATGCCCTCAGCATTGTGCTGATCTCTGGACCTGCTGTGGGTGCAGCTCAGATTCTAATCTGGTCCTAGTCCTGTGTATTCTTGCCTCCAATGTCCATGGCTATCAGAACTAGTGTGATTTCTTTTGTGAGCGCTCTCAATGACCTTTTATATTTTCCATAGACACAGAGTCTGCCTAGTTTGATTGTGTCAATTTAATCTGTAGCTTGTACAACTGGTGGGATGGTTTTAAGTCTTCTTCCTTAGCTACACTGCCCCTGGGTTTCAATTGTGGTTTTATTTCCACCTCTGCATGTGGGTCATCCACCAGAGTTTGCTCTGAGGCTGCCCTGGAGGACTTGGGTTTGCCCCTGTGAGGGTCAGGTGTGGAGGTGGTGCAGCTGCTTGGGTCGCAGGGATTCTGGCAGAACCAGGTACTCAGGGGAGTTGGTGGCTAGGGCAGCAGGAAATATAGTGGTCTAGAAGGGTATGGCAACCAGTATTGGCCAATACGCTCCAGTGTTCTTGCCTGGAGAACCCCCTCCCCCCCCCCCCCCGCCCAATCCTGGCAGAGAAGCCTGGCAGGCCACAGTCTACAGGGTCACAAAGAGAGAGTTGGACATGACCAAAGTGACTCTGCGCATAGACGCTAGACTTTTTGCCTGTGGCAGCTCTGCCCCAGTGAGAGTTGAGTGAGAAGGTGGCTCAGCTGCTTGGCTTGCGGGGTCCCTGGCGGCACTGTGCAGGGACACGGACTGCCTCTGCCACAGAAGTTATGGCCCTATCAATCTTTTTTGGAGCCTCTTGTAGCTGGTGATCAGAAGGTCTCTTTGACCTGTCTTTCTCCATAGCTCCATTCAGGCGCTTAGAGAGCTCCCTCGCCTGGGGTCCTTTTCTGTTGTTCAGTGCATCAGGCACATAGAGGGGCCCCCCTGGCTGGGCTCCTACTCTGTAGATCCGCACGTCAAGCACTTAAAGGGACACCCTGAGTGGGGTTCTAATCTGTAGTTCAGTGCGTCAGGCGTTTGATGGGCCAGCCTCTCTATTGTTCAGCTGCAGATGGGGGCATGTGTGGAGAGCCTATGGTAATGGCTCCACCCCCTACATGTGACTCAGCAGTATCTCCTTGCTTCCATGGATGCCTGGCTTTCCTCCACAGGCACTTCCCCCACAATCTCCTCCCTCATATCCCCTCCATCTGACTCTCCACAGTCAACAGCAGCCCTCCCCCCGGATTGCTCCACAACCCCTAAACTCCAGGTCCAAGCCACTGTGCCTTCCAGGGGACCAGTGTCACTGTCCGGGGTTGGTATGGCTGCGGCAAGGACTGTCTGATTCTCATTCCATTTAGGCTGCCACAGAGCAGCTGTTTCATTCTCAGCCTTAAATGTTTCTCCTCTGACTCAGACAATTGCCCCCAGTGTGGGGATCAGACCCCTGCCTCAGTTCCCCCACCCGCCGAGGGCAGGTCCGGTCCTTCTAACACTCCTGTTTCCCCCCTAGTTCCTTCATCCTCCCGAGTTTTGCGTGGGTCTATATATTCTTTTCCTCTGGTCACGTACTCCTGTCTGCTCTCAGCTGGTGTTCTGTGTGCACTTCTGTGTCTGAAGGTGTGGAGAGAGATGTGCTCCATGTCCACCTACTCTTCCGCCATCTTGTTCTCTGTAAGTAGCTTTTTATGTCTGTATCAGTATCCAAGTAAAGCCTATGCATTTCATTTAAACAGCTAGACTGAGATATAAGTGACTCACAAACTGTACAGTTTGCTCATTTAAAGTGTATAGTTCAGCCATTTTTAGTATATTCAAAGTCATGTACCATCACCACAGTCAATTTTGGAACGTTTTCATCACCCCCAAACTCAACTCATTACCAGTCACTCCCCATTACTCCGAGCCTGTGCCACCCCATGCCATAGGCAGCCACTATGGCACTATAGGCAGCGGTTTGTGTCTATAAATCTGCCTACTCCGGATATTTCATAAAAATATTTGTGTAATATGTGGGCTTTATTAGTACTTTCTTTCACTTAGCATTCATCCTGTAGCAGATATCAGTACTTTCATTTCTTTTTATTTTCATTTCACCTGGTTATATATCTAGGACAAAATTACTGAGTCAATTGGTAACTAACTTTCTAAAGAATCACAAAGCTATTTTTACAAGCCAGCTGCACCATTTTCCATTACTTAACATTCTTTGCATTGTGTAGGACATAAATTGTTCCACAGTCTGATCCATTAAATTTAGGTACCTTTGCAAGGTTAGCTAGTCTCTGAGGCCAGTGTTTGAGATTCCTGGGAGGACTCCTTAGCTGTCTCTTCTGGTTCCTTTTGGTAAACTAGCTGGTTTATGGATTATCTTGCTGCTCTGCTAGAGCTACTAGCCTTAGTTGCTTACCACCAAAATCTCCATTATTTTCAAGAATACCTTAGGCTTGAACTTCACTCTATTTAAAATAATGTCAGAACTCTATCCTTAAGAGCTGTCTCTTGTCCCTGGGCAAAATCTCTCAGCCACCCTTCTCTGGATGTCAGAATGACACCTCTGCTTTACAAACAGCAGAGACAGTAACCTCTCGTCTTTGTCTCTCCTGATTTGGAACCTCTGCCCTAACTATCTGGGGCAAGGCCAGCCAGGTGACCAGTATTCTCAGCCTGGAGAGTAGAGCTGACCTAGTTACCAGTTAATTATTTTACCATATTTAAACACTGACATGGCACCTCTAGGTTTAAGAAATGCTTATTTTTTACAGTTGTGTTTGAAAGGCTTCATACTTTCAAATCAAAGTATTTAAAAAGCTTTTTAAAATGATTATTAAATAATCTGAATAATTGCTTTATAAATGTGGAGTTTTCCAAGGAGTTGATCTCTCACACTAAAACATGACAACCTTGTTATTCTCCAATACCAGAAATAAATTAAAATTTTCCCAGAGACAGCTATACAGATAAAAGGGTGATAGCCACTCTCGCTTAAAATCTGGATCTCGGTCCAGCAAGTCTGTAGCACCATCCCTCAGTTTCTGTCCTATGATAGTAAGCAAACCCGTAAGGATTATTCACCTTCCAGCCCCCCTCATGTGTCTAGCTCATCTGCCAAAGCATGAATCCATTACTCGGTGCTGTCATTAGCGCATCCTGTACTTCAGAAAGTAGATACTTCAGCCTCACTGTGGGTGGACCACATGTTAACCGCCTACCGTGTCTGCGTATTCCACACACACATCACATTGGGACTCCACCAACTCCATGTCAGATATTTACTCCAATTTGACAAATGAGGAAAACTGGCTCCATAGAGAACAAGTACCTGGTGTCTAGGTCACTGCCTTCTCAGGAAGCGGGGCTAAGATAGGAGCCCCTCATCCGTCAAATACCAAATCTTATGCTCTGTATAGAAAATCCATTGTCTCCCAGACACTTTAAGCAACTAATTAGCATTATAAACGTATCTATAATGGGGAAGGAGTTGTGATTAAAATTTTTTTGGATGAATAGCTCAGGTTTAGGGCCAGTCTTGACTCGATGGACGTGAGTCTGGGTGAACTCCGGGAGTTGGTGATGGACAGGGAGGCCTGGCATGCTGCGATTCATGGGGTCGCAAAGAGTTGGACACGACTGAGCGACTGAACTGAACTGAACTGAGGGCCAGTCCCAGCTGCAAACAAGAACTCTCTGGCTCTGAGACCAGGCTGTAGTCCTTTAATCTGTCTGAGCTTCAGCTCCCCTCCCCCATCTGTAAGATGAAGTGTGCCCTCCCTATTCATGTGTCTGGCTAGTACTATTATGTTCTAAATATAGGAAAAGTATAATTGGATATTGTATGAGATTATGCAATTGAGTCATGGGAGAGGTCATGTATTAGTCATTGCTGCTGCTGCTGCTGCTAAGTCGCTTCAGTCATGTCCGACTCTGTGCAACCCCATGTACTGCAGCCCACCAGGCTCCTCCGCCCATGGGATTTTCCAGGCGAGAGTACTGGAGTGGGTTGCCATTGCCTTCTCCAAATGTGACCCCATGGACTGTAGTTAACCAGGCTTCTCTGTCCATGGAATTCTTCAGGCAAGAATGCTGAAGTGAGTTGCCATTCCCTTCTCCAGGGGATCTTCCTGACCCATGGATCAAAGCTGGGTCTCCTGCATTGTAGGCAGATTCTTTACTGTCTGAGCCACCAAGGAAGCCCCCTTATGCACTTGATTATATGCCAAATTTTAATGAAAAATCTAGGCTAATTAAATAGCTGCATATTAATTAGATAAGGCTCACTGTTCCTATGCTGAAGCAATTCCTCTTTATTTTTGTTCCCTTTTCACAGACTAGCACTCAGTATAGAAATTATAGAATGTAATATGTATAATGTGTCTTAAATAATTTCAGGTCTTGCAGTATGACAATAATGGAGCCTTTAAAAGAAACGTATTAATTGCTTTTAACCAAATGGTTATGTTTAACTGAAGTCTTGTACATGGCACTGATTTTTCTGTGAGGCTACTTTATCTGAACTACAGGAAACTGCGCTTCCTCTGTCAGCTTGGGTGCTGCTTGATAGCCATGAAAAGGGTAAGATTATCCTACACACCAAAGTCAAGATTCTGTGTCACCACGCAGGCCTAAATGAAATGGTAAAAGGTAAGCCCCAGGAAGGCTATGTGATCCCAGGAAGATTCCTTATCACTGGGATTAAAGAGAAATGGAAATGGAGCTGGGATTTGATAGTATACCACGCAGTGGGGAGTGTGAATACAACACAAGCCTGCAGAGGGATGCAGATGCAGTCAGTGATTAAATTGTGTAAATTGCTTCTGCTTTTCTAAAACCATGAGCAAAACCACTTAACCTCTGAGTTACAGTTCATTCATCTAAATTTCATAATTAGGCAAAATGACCTCTTCTAGCTGCAATACTCTGACCACAGAACTAAGATGTCAGACTGGTGTCTTATAGCCTCCACCGCCACCTAACGCCCCAAAACACCAAGGATCTGGTCTTACAAATACTAATGTGTGGTACCTGTTATGTAAACATGTAAGCATGACATACCTCTGGCTTGGAAACTTCTTTGGAGATCAGAGCACTTAGTTCACAAAATGAAACAGCCAGACATGAAGGCACACCAGTTCCTCCCGTTGTTGGGCTGAGTTTTGATAATCCTTTCACTCAGTGGTCGCCTGCTTTAACGGAAGGATGAATGTACCTGCTCTGAAAATAAGCACTTTAAGTGCAAATATTGATCTTATATTCTAGCTAACATAGGAAAATAAATATAAACTTCTTTTTCCGTCAAAAATGCCTGTCTGCAGTTGTAAAATTTGAGCCCCTTAGCCCAACTTCATTTGGTGAGCAGTGTTTCATGCCAGAAAGACCACTGCCCTAGGAGTCAGAAGACCCCCATGCCAGCTTGGCCTCCTACTAGGTTTCTTCTCGTATTAAGTTTATTTGAGGCCTTAATTTTTTTTTTTTTTAATCTCTAAAATAAGAAAACTGTGTTTCCCTAGATGGTCCTCTGAGGCCCATTCTTGTCCCTCAAGTTGTAATTTTCCAAATGCCCAGAATTCTATTGGCCTTGCTCATACAGATATGTGGGGCTTGGCTGCTTCATCACAGCATCCACTGGTGGTGGGGAGGAGAGGAAAGAGTAGCTCAAACAGATTCCATTTCTGAATAAGAGAGGACTGCACCTGCTTAGTTTCAAGATGCCCTTGGCCTAAGCCTGCAGACCTCACCCCAGACACCAGATTAGAATCAGAGCTCCCAGCAATTTTCCCAGAAACTGTAAACAAAAGCCAAAAAAAAAAAAAAAGATGCACGGCATGAAGGAGCAGCAGGTCATGTGACACACAAGAGGTGCTCACATGTTGAGTGAAACCATAAGGAAGGTAAGAGAAGACAGGCTGACACTTATTGTTTTTACTTATATTCAAAGTCAAGGTGAAAATAAAAAGCCAGAGATGCCCTGTTTCATCAAATCTATTTCCCAGGCTCCAAGTGCTCCCAGAAACCACTGAGGAACTATATATTTTGCAACACAAGTAGCCCAGTCCATGAATTTTAGTCAGGCGGTGGAGTTAGCAGAAGAACATGGAATGTTCCAGTCTTAAAATATAGAACTTCCCAGGATGTCTGAGCCCCTAGCACTGAGATGGGAGGAGGTCAGCTTGATTTCTCTTCCACATTGACCTTTAACAAGGATGCTCTTTCACCCTGTGTAGGAGCTCATCTTTGAGTTTCTTACTCTCACCCTCCTGGCTTTTATCTTGCTTTTTCTGGTCTGCTTGGGACCTTGCCCAGCAATCATCACTTCCAACTGTTCTATAATTTTCACTGTCCCCTTCCCACTTGGCGTAAGAACGTGCTTACACTTGATATTGTCAACTTTTAAAACATAATCACACAGCTTACACTGTGTCATGTTACGAATGTCAGTGTTGGCATTTTCTTTCATCCCAGTTGCACTTGCTTCCTTTTTTCTTATTTCTGTTGTTGTTGTTAAATCATATGTTTTCTGTAAGCTGTTTTAAATCTTTAGACTTGCTTCTAAGGTCATGCAAATATTCATATGTTCCAACAGGTATCATAGCCAATTTGTCATCCTGCATCTAGCAAAGTAAGTTCCAAATGGAAGTTTGAGAACTCAATGAGTAAATGAGTATCTTAATGTATTAGGTAACATAAAACTAAAACAATAAATAAAGATGATATTTTTAAGACTGTCCCTCATTCTACAAAAATTGTTGTAGGTTTCAAGATCTCAATTAATCTGAACTCTCTGGTAACCCGATCTTTCTAGTGACCAATTCTGAAAACAATCCCCTTTCTCAGGCAAACAGGAAGGTCGTGTATTAATATGTGTGGTTGAAAACTACTCTCAACAAGCAAAGGACAGTGAGTGTGATTAAGGTTTGGGACTACCCTAGTCTCCTCTCTGAGGCTTCAGTCATCTCACAATGTCATGTGGTTATTAACATTCAGCAATACGTGAACCGTGAACTTCCAGATGTTCAAGCTGGTTTTAGAAAAGGCAGAGAAACCAGAGATCAAATTGCCAACATCTGCTGGATCATTAAAAAAGCAAGAGAATTCCAGAAAAACATCTATTTCTGCTTTATTGACTATGCCAAAGCCTTTGACTGTATGGATCACAACAAACTGTGGAAAATTCTTAAAGATGTGGGAACACCAGACCACCTGGCCTGCCTCTTGAGAAACCTGTATGCAGGTCAGGAAGCAATGGTTAGAACTGGACTTGGAACAACAGACTGGTTCCAAATAGGGAAAGGAGTATGTCAAGGCTGTATATTGTCACTTTGTTTATTTAACTTATATGCAGAGTACATCATGAGAAACGCTGGGCTGGATGAAGCACAAGCTGGAATCAAGATTGCCAGGAGAAATATCAATAACTTCAGATATGCATATGACACCACCCTTATGGCAGAAAGTGAAGAAGAACTAAAGAGCCTCTTGATGAAAGTGAAAGAGGAGAGTGAAAAAGTTGGCTTAAATCTCAACATTCAGAAAACCAAGACCATGGCATCTGGTCCCATCATTTCATGGCAAATAGATGGGGAAACAGTGGAAACAGTGTCAGACTTTTTATTTGGGGGCTCCAAAATCACTGCAGATGGTGACTGCAGCCATGAAATTAAAAGACACTTGCTCCTTGGAGGAAAATTTATGATCAACCTAGACAGCATATTCAAAAGCAGAGACATTACTTTGCCAACAAAGGTGCATCTAGTCAAGGCTATGGTTTTTCCAGTGGTCATGTACGGATGTGAGAGCTAGACTGAAAAGAAAGCTAAGTGCCGAAGAATTGATGCTTTTGAACTACGGTGCTGGAGGAGACTCTTGAGAGTCCCTTGGACTGCAAGGAGATCCAACCAGTCCATCCTAAAGGAAATCAGTCCTGAATATTCATTGGAAGGACTGATGTTGAAGCTGAAACTCCAATACTTTGGCCACCTGATGCGAAGAGCTGACTCATTTGAAAAGCCCCTGATGCTGGGAAAGATTGAGGGCAGGAGGCGAAGAGGACAGAGGATGAGATGGTTGGATGGTATCACCTACTCAATGGACATGAGTTTGGTAAACTCTGGGAGTTGGTGATAAACTCTGGGAGTTTGGAGGCCTGGCGTGCTGCAGTCCATGGGGTCGCAAAGAGTTGGACATGACTGAGGGACTGAACTGGACTGAACGGAACTGAATGGTAAGTTCTTCATAAAAATACAAATTTTTGTATAAAAGCTGAGCAAACCAGTTGGTATATTTAGCCACACTACTTAAAATGTATCCCCTTGAACAACAAAAGGATTTCAGTTTCACTTGGAGGATAAATTACATCAAGAATACATCTAACTTGAGGTTAACACTTGACATGTACATTGCCAAATGTATCTGTTTTTCAAATCCATTCCTTTAAGAAAACAAAAGTGCAAAGTATAGCTCTAGAATAAAAAGATCTGGTAATCAGTAACAGAAGCCAGCCCTCTGATTCCTGAAATACTATATGGAGCAGAGAGTAAGGTAGGATTTTAAGATGAATCCAACTTACGTCACGGAGGTGTAGCACAACTGTCAGCACATCCCTCGTTCACCAAAGAATCATCCCACTTGTTCTTTTCAAAACATATTCAAGATGCAAGCAGAATCACAGCAGGCTTATAGGACTTTGTGGTGCATCATGACTTACTGCAAAGCTTGCTGTCTACCGTGCCACCTATGTGGTACTCCTACAAAAACAATTTAACCTAAATCCAATTATGAAAAAACAGGCAGAGATTCTGCAGAACAGCTGAACTCAGGACCCCAAAGTAGCAGTCTTGAAAGAAAAGAAGACAGACAACTCCTGCAGATTAAAGGAGACTAAAGCAGACGTAGCTGAAACGATAAAGAATCTGCCTGCAGTGCGGGAGACCTGGGTAAGATCCCCTGGAGAAGGGAATGGCTACCCACTCCAGTATTCTCGCCTGGAGAATTCCATGGACTGAAGAGCCTGGCGGGCTACCATGGGGTAACAAAGAGTTGGATACGACTGAGTGACTAACGCTTTCACTTTCAAAACAGACAAAACTAAATGCAACGTCTGCCCCTTGGTCAGATCCTGAACTGAAGAAAAAGATACAAAGGACATTTTGGGAACACCTGGGGAAATTGGAATATATACACATTTTAGACATGGAATTATATCCATGTTACACTTCCTGAAAGTGGTAAGTGAATTGTTGTCACATAGCCCTGCCCTTGTTCTTGAGAAACAGATGATGAAATATTCAGGCATGAAGTGTGATATAGACAAAAATTCACAGATAATGTAAGCGGTTCAGGGAAAAAAAAAAAAAAAGGTGTGTATGTGATAGATAGAGGCAAATCTAGTAAAATGTTAACCATTGTATAATAAATCTAATAAAGAGTATGTGGATACTCGATGTATTTTTCTTGCAAATTTTTCATAGGTTGAAAGCTTTCAAAATGAAAATACAAAAAAAAGTTTAAAATTGTATAAATTTTCTACTTCTGCTGTTTCTATTATTGCAGGACCAAATCTTTGCAGCTCTGTTCAGCTATCTTTAGTTTGTCTCCAGAACCACTGAGATTCTTCACTTGGTAGGGGGTGTTAATTAATGAGTTCATTCTGTTCTCCTGGAGTTTTACAACCCATGACTTTCCACCATTTCCTCTTAAGCAATTTATCTCGCTTCAGCTCTGATAACACCACCTTTGCTTATTCACCTTACTCTCTGCTCCTTTGGCCTCCTTCGCATTTATCTTGCTCTCCTATTCTGTTGCATTAGGACCAGATGTCATCCTCCAAGTTGACTTCTGAGATCTTGACCTTTCCCATTTTTCCTGCAGGAGCACTAAGCTCTCCTACTCAAATGGTTCCCCTTATGTGACATAATTCGTTCTACATTTCTGCTTTATCTCTAGTCCTGAAACCTGGAAGATCTTTGGAACTCCTGCTAACTGAATATGCCTAAATCCATTCCACTCTATCCCTTTGGTGTATCCGACCTGTGTAAAACTCTTCTCATCCCCCCAATTCATAACCTAGATAGAAAATATCCTATTGACTATATAAGCCAACTTAAAGGAAATAATGAACACCACAAAATATACTGATGTGTTCATGTCCCTTAAATAAAGGATCATGGGGATATGATTGGCTATTGAAGCTAAACTAAGCAGAAAGTGCATCTTTATTGGTATGTCCAATAATTGGGAATATCTCAAACCAAGGACAATAAATCACTATTTTACATTTTACCTCAGTCTTTTAACACTTCCAACTTTTAATGGGAACTTCAGCCACCCTGAATATCTCTGCATCATTTGGAAGATCTCCAGCAGGAGTAATCTATACGCCCGTCACTATAGACCTGTATTTCCCATTCAGGATGCTATACACTCTCCCCTGTGAGCAGCTCTTGGAGGGCAAAGAAAGCATAGCTCAACCCTCAACTCAGTCACAACTGGCTCTGCTGTCTCCATCCGTCCCTATACCTTCCTTGTCACATCCTACTCCCACTAAAAAAGTTTAATAGGATTTTTTTCACTGTGCATTGCTTTGTTTTAATAAATGATTTGCAGTGACAAAATATTAAACTTGCGTAAGCATCTGTTTACTCATCAGTGAGGCAGGAGAAGGCTGTCATCACTGAGATACCTTCTAGCCCTGAGAGTCCCTGATCACAAGGATGATACATAAAATCTTCTGCAATTAAGATGGTAATACCTTGGTGGGCTTTCCTGATAGCTCAACTGGTAAAGAATCTGCCTGCAATACAGGAGACCCCAGTTTGATTCCTGCGTTGGGATGATCCCCTGGAGAAGGGATAGGCTACCCACTCCAGTGTTCCTGGGCTTCCCTGGTGTCTCAATCAGTAAAGAATCTGCACACAATGTGGGAGATCTGGGTTTGATCTCTGGGTTGGGAAGATCCCCTGGAGGAGGCATAGCAACCCACTCCAGTATTCTTGCCTGGAGAATCTCCGTGGACAGAGGAGCCTGGAGGGCTGCAGTCCACGGGGTCACCAAGAGTCAGACACAACTGAGGGCCTAAGCACCCATGCGTTGATAGCAATAATTCATTGTTGAATATACTAACAGACAAATGGTGTGCAGAATTCTCTATACAATTAAAAGGCATCACAATTCAACAAATACACCTCTGTACAGGCCACAGAGACTCACTCCAGGTTCTGCCCTCCCAGTGCTCTAGTCTGGACATGTGCACCTGCATGGTGATGGAGTTGGGAGGGTGCAGGGTGCAGAATGGCACAGGGAGGGTCAAACATAAAGCACTGAATCACATCGAGAATTCCACCTCTCTGTCTTAGGGACTTCAGAGGTATAATGATGGGAATACCTAGCATTTTTTTAGGGCTCACCACGTGCCATTTAGCCCATGCCTAAGCATGTTAGTTACATGTTAAAATGCAGTCTTTTTATCTCTAATTTTCAGAGTAGGACACTAAGGATCTTAGTGGGATACTATAATCCAGGAAAGTGAGGTGACTTGCCCAAGTCCATAGTACTAGTAAGTGGCAGAGTGGATATTAAGCTCCATTTGGCTCCAGGACCTGCTCTCTTAAGAACTACTGTGGTCCCCAAAGCCAGCAGGTGGGTTTCCTCACTACAACGCTGGGGCCTCCTGCAAACCTAGCACCTCCTGTATGAGGTGTATTCTGTCTTGTGAAGCTGGGTCACAGCTGGGGCCTCTATTCCTCCTCCATGGCTGTGCAGTGGTCTAGCAATCCCAAACTCACCATAGGCTCGATGGACTGGCAAATCCAGGGCATCAATTGTCCTAATGTTGCTCACCTGGGTAGAATGCTTGGATGCTGCCCCTGTGGAAGGTGCCCACCTGCCTCAGAAACAGAATCATTGCCAACCCAGCTTGTATGGGAGAGGCTATTGATGTCCTCTGTGTACAGAGCAGGAGTCAGAGGCAGTGCAAGGCTGCCCGCACCCCTTTGCATCACCATCTTCCTTGTGGCTCTGCTGAGCCTGCTTGTCTGCCAGGTATAGCAGGGCCAGGTATAACACCTTCGTAGAAGACAGGCAGTCCACGGTCCTCCTGGTCCTCGCCTCTGGGATTATCTTTTTCATCCCAATCCTGACCCTAATCCCCACCTGCTGGAGAGCCCACATCATCCCCAACATTGACAAGCATGTGGGCTGGGCCATCCCAGCCTTGGCCCTTTGCTGAATGAAGGTGGGAGGCTGCTGTGTAAGAACTCCAGCCCTTACATAGTGCCTTGCTCTGCCCCTTCCTCTAACTTTTCAGGAGCCTCTGAACATCCCGCCAAGAATTATCTCTGAGGAGAATAGAAGACTGAAGACTCTCTGAACAATGGAGACTTCCTCTCTTATTAAACTGGAGTCATCAGAGAGATAGTGATGCTTGTCGGCTTTGAGGTTGACTCTGACTCCCACTCTGGGCTCTGCTGCCGGTGTTCCCATCTTTGGATGTTGGAGCCAGAAGTGATACTCTGAGGTTTCTACATCTTCATCCCCCCTCCACCCCCTGGAAGTTGGAGCTCCTGCTCACATCCTCCCCTTGGCGGTAGAGCTGTAGCTGAGGACCTACCATGAAAGGCAGCTTTCTGTCCTGATAAAACAGTCTCTCTGAGAGGACCAGCTGCTACTGGGGGAGGAGCCTCCCTGGACCTGATGGGACACACACCCACCTTCCTCTCAATCTCTGGAACACCCCACTCCCATCTAAGGGCAGGACTCCTAGAACTTCAGCAGATAAGTTACCAAAGAGCCTTCACCTCCAGGACCTCTGACCTCTGGTTTCTGTGTCCCCTTCAATCTGTCACAGTGTGCCCTGACAGAGTGGGGTCTTCTACCCCTTCCCCCAAGTCCTGGCTGGCCTTTAGTCATCCACCCTTTCACTTCTCACTCACTGTAAGCTTCTACTTACGCCCTGCCCCATACCCTTAAGTTTCTCCCTAAATAAAGTTACTAGCCATGTGTGCATGTGTGTGTTTGTGTGTGCTAAGTCACTTCAGTCTTGTCCAGCTCTTTGCAACCCCATGGATGGTAGCCCTCCAGGCTCCTCTGTCCATGGAATTCTCCAGGTAATAATACTGGAGTGGGTTGCCACACCCTCCTTCAGGGGATCTTCCCAACCCAGGGATCGAACCCAGGTCTCTTATATCTGCTACACTGGCAGGCGGGTTGTTTACCACTAGTGCCACCCAGGAAGCATGTTTTAAAAGGTGGAATGAAGAGACGTCTACAGTCCAGGGGTATCTTTATCATCAGTGAGCTTGGTTAGAAACTCAGCAGATCAGTTTATAACTACGGCAAAACCATTGAGGTTTTCAATATTTATCAATTTTATCCTGAATATGAACATGAGGTATTCTGGATCAGTGTTCATACAAGAAATACACTGACCCCCCACCTAGGGTATTACAGTAAGAGCCAGGTCAAGTGTCTCACACAAGTAGCTGGACCCTCTGTAAGGGAGTGATGACGAACAGTGGTTTTTCTCTTTTGCTTATAAAAAGGAAGGGTAGTACCTGTCCCCCTCCCTTCCTGAAATAGTCTCCTTAGAAATATATCTGAGTCCTTGCTCCTTATGTGACTAAAATAACTCTAGGAGCCACATAACCCCATTTATGAGCTAGAGACGTCTCCAAGGTCTGGACGGCAAACCAGAGCTAGCACTGCCAGTGGTCATGCCAGCACCCTGGGGCTGAACCTAGGGACCGAATCTGTGTTGTAACAATTCAGCTCTCTCAGGGACATAAGAGAAATTGTATTATCACTTCAGATCAAATCAATTACCCAGACAGGTGGATCCAGATCTAATTCTCATGGTCTAGGAAAAGTGCCAGGAGGCTTGGACTTTTTTGCAGGGTACCATGAAAGCCAGGAAACCTTTATCTTCCTGTAAACACTCACCATGTTCTAACCCAAGGAGTGCCTAGAAATTTTTCTGATATTCAAAAAATTAATTTTGTTCAATAAACTTTTGAGTTTATACTTTGTGAAAAGGTAAGATATTATTCCTAATTTGCAATGGTGCATGCAGTCAAGTTATTACAGGCCAATGGGACTAGAAACTAGTGCTTACAGTTTCAGAGCAGACACATCAATATCACATACAGGCAGGCTAACTGTCACATAGCAAGAAAAGATTCTAACCAGATATTTTACCTCAGATCAACCACATGAAAATTGCTGCCTCACTGTCACTGCACACAGAGCGCCTGAAGACCTGTACTATTAATAGAAACTTATCTATCTGGACCCCTCTGCAGTTCACAAAATGCAATGCCCGTAAAACAGCTCATTCATCTCCATAAAAATCAGTCAGAAGAGTATAGTCCAGAAGAAGTGAAGTTTCTTGCCCAAAGTGATGAATGAAAAATAGAAATCAAATTCTGATTCAGATCTTTGATCACAAAACCTGAATCCTTTTCACAAAGTGAATTCTATGTAATTCTATGTAAGTAATCAATAATGTTTATAATATCATAATGTTAATTAATGCAATAGTTACAGTATATCTCATCCAAGTTCTGATGACATGAAAATGTTAAAAATTCTTAAACTAGACCAGTTTAAGAAACCGTGGAAGAATTCACTGAAGTCCTAACGTTACCATATGGCATAAGTCAAACACTGGAAAGTGGCAGCAGTAAGTGGGATAGTAGAGTACATGATAATCTAAGATGACATCACTTTATTTTTAATTCCTCTCCCGACAATTCCTGGCAATCGCCTATCTTCTCACTGTCTACATAGTTTTGTGTCATAGATGGAATCACATTAAACAGCCTTTGCCGATTATCTTCTTCCACTTAGTAATATGCATTTAACTTTCCCCTGTGTATTTTAATAGCTTGATAGCTCATTCCTTTATAGCACTGAATAATATGCTCTTGTCTTGCTATCACACAGGTTATTTACCATCCACCTTCTGAAGGCATCTTGGTTGCTTCCAGATCTGGCAATTATGAGTAAGGCTACTGTAAACATCTATGTGCAGGTTTTTGTGTGAGTTTTCAATTCTTGTGGGTAAATACCAAGGAGTGTGTTTGCTGGATTATATTGTAAAAGAATGTTTTGTTTTCTACGAAACTACCAAACTGACTTCCAAAGTAGTTTTGCATTCCCACCAGTAAGTTCCACATCCTAGGCAACACTTAAAGTTGTCAGTGTTCTGGATTTTGGCTATTCTAATAGGAGTGCAGAGGTATCACACTGTTGTTTTAATTTGCATTTCCCTGATGACTTATGGTGTGAAGCGTCTTTTCACATGCATATTCGCCATCAGTATTTCTTCTTTGTAAGGTGTCTATTAAGGTCTTCACTCATTTTTCAATCAAACTATCTTCTTACTGTTGAGTTTTAGGAATTCTTTTATAATTTGAATAACAGTGCTTTATGATGCTGAAAAGGAGTGGTCAGATATAAGCCTTACCTTATATCTAATCTTAGTGAGAAAGCATCCATTTTCTCAGCATTAAGTATGCTGTTAGCTGTATTTTGTGTTTATTGGTTTGGTTGTTTTTGTAGATATTCTTTATCAAGTTGGGGAAGGTCCCCCTATTCATAGTTTACTGAGTGTTTTTATCATGAATGAGTATTGGATTTTGTCAAAAGCTTTTCCATCTATTGATATGATCATTAGATTGTTCTCTTTTAGTGACAGAGTAATATTAGTCAATATTTAAATGCTGAACCAGTCTTGCATATGTGAGACAAATTCCACTTGGTGGTGGTGTATAGTACATTTATACAGTTGGTCCTCCATATCCATGGGTTTCATATCTACAGATTCAAACAACCCTGGCACCAAAAATATTAGAAAAAAGTACAGAAAGTTCCAAAAAGCAAAACTTGAATTTTCTGGGCATCAGCAACTCTTTACTTAGCATTTAAGCTGTATTTACAACTATCTATATGGCATTTACATTGTATTAGGTATTATAAGTAATCTAGAGATGATTTAAAATATACAAAAAGATACATGCAGGTTATCTGCAGATGCTACAGAATTTTATACAAGGGACTTGAAGATCCATAGGTTTTGGTATCTGCAGTGGATCCCGGAACAAATCCCTTGTGGATATTATGGCACAACTGTATGTTATTGAATTTGATTTGCTCATTTCTTTTTTTATTTTTTTTTTTTAGGATTTGTACATCCATGTTCATGACAGACATCAGTCCATAGATTTCTTTTCCTATAATGTCTTGTCTGATTTGGTATTGGGGTAATGCTGACCTCATAGAATGAGTTAGGAAGTATTTCTTCATATCCCCACTATTTCTGTCCTTTGAAAAAAATTATAAACAACAAGTATAATTTCTTCCTTAATGTTTGGTAGAATTCACCAGTTGACTCATTTGAGCTTGGTGCTTTCCATTTTGGAAGGTTATTAATTATTCACTTTCTTTAATAGATATAGGTCTATTCAGATTTTGTATTACTTGTGTGAGTTTTAGCAGAATATGTCTGTCAAAAAATTGGTCCACTTCATCTGGGTTATCAAATTTAAGGGCATAGAGTTGTATAGTATTGCTTGATTATCCCTTTAATGATCATGGGATGTCTCTCCTTTCATTTCTAATGTTAGTAATTTGTGTGCTCTTTTTCTTAGCCTGGCTAGACGCTTATCAATTTTATTCATATTTTCAAAGAAACAGCTTTTGGTTTTACTGATTTTCTCTATTGATCTCCTGTTTTTAATTTCATTTATTTTTGCTCTGTTTTTGGATCTTTTGGAGCTATAATTGACATCCAGCACTGTATAAATTTAAGGTGTACTGCATAATGATTCTACTTTCATACATCATGAAATGATTATCACAATAGGTTTAGTAAATATCCGTCATCTCCTACAGATACGACATTTTATTGACTATATTCCCCACAGTGTACATTTCATACCTAAGACTCATTTATCTGCTAACTGGAAGTTTGTGCCTCTTAATCTCCCTCACCTATTTCTCCCATTTCCCCGCTCCTTTTTCCTCGAGCAACCACCCATTTGTTCTCTGTATGTATGATTCTTTCTGTTTTGCCATGTTTGTTTTTTAGATTCCACATGTAAGTGAAATCATACAGTATTTGTCTTCATCTGTCTGACTTATTTCACTTAGTATAATACCCCTTGGGGCCCATCCATTTTGTTGCAAATGTTAAGATTTTATTCTTTTTTTGGCTGAGCAACATTATATATATATATATATAATATTTTGATATATTATTTATATAAAATATATAAATGTATTTATATTATATAAAATATATAATTTATATAAATTATATATATATATGCTATTAACTGGTACTTAAGTTGCTTCCGTATCTTGGCTATTGTAAATAATGCTGCAATGAACAGAGGCATGCATATGTCTTTCCAAATTAGTGTTTTTGTTTTCTTCAGATAAATATCCAGAAGTGGAATTGCTAGATCATATGGTAGTTGTATTTTTAATATTTTGAGAAACCTCCAGTTTTCCATAGTAACTTCTTTTAATTTCATTGATGCCTGCTCTAATTTTTATTATTTCTTTTCTTCTGCTTACTAATTTAATTCACTCTTCTTTTTCTGGTTTTCTGAGGTAGAAACTTAGATTATTGATTATAGAAATTTATTCTTTTCTAATATGTGCATTCAATACTATAAATTTTCCTCTAAGCACTGCTTTCACTGTATCTCACATATTTTAATAAGCTGCATTTTAATTTTTATTCAGTTGAAAGTGTTTTTTAAATTCTTGTGAGATATCTTCTTTGACTAATGTGTTATTTAGAAATGGTGCCTAATCATAGCATATTTTGGAAATTTTCAATTACCTTTTTTTTCTCTTGATTTCTAGTAGACTCCACCATAGTCAAAGAGCAGACATTTCATTATTTCTATTCTCTTAAATTTGTTAAGGTGTATTCCAGAATGTGGTCTTGGTGAATGTTCCCTGTGAGATTGAGAAGAATGCATATTTTATGGGGTTTTTTTTTTCATTTTGTTTTTTGTGGGTTTTTTTGTTGTTGTTGCTGTTTGTTTTGGCTGTGCTGGGTCTTAACTGCCACATGCAGGATCTTTAGTTGTGGCATGTGGGATCTAGTTCCTTGACCAGGCCCAGGATCCCTGCATTGGGAGCACAGTCTTACCGCTGGACCATCAGGGAAGTCCTTGTATATTTTACTATTGTTGGATGAAGTGGTCTGTAGATGTTATTATATCCAGTTGATTGATGGTTCAACTATGGTTCAACTGATTGAGGTCGACTATGTCCTTACTGCTTTTTTGCCTTCTGGGTCTGTCCATTCTGATAGAGGGACACTGAAATCTCCAATTATGATAATGGATTCATCTATTTCTCCTTGTAACCCCCTTAGCTTATGCCTTACATGTTCTAATGCTGCATCACTTTTTTTTAAGCAAAGGTATCCTGTATAATTTTTTAAATTATATGAATAGTTTAATGCAAATGCTTAGCATTTAAAATTATCGAAGCTTTATTTAAATAAAAAAATTTATTAAACAATGATGATTAACTCCAAGAATTATTTCATTTCTGCTCTATAATTCTATATAATGCCAATCCTATGCGATACAATGAGAACTGCATCTTCACTATTCTTCACTCAAGGGCAGAGGAGGGAGTAATCAGACAGACACAAAGCAAAACACAATCCAAATACAGTGCTCCCGGGCTGATAAGTTTTGTTTTTACAGCTTAGTAAAAGCTTTATACTAAGTACTTAGTAAAAACTTTGTCACAGTTTAAGAATGCATGCTCTTTAAATAGAAATTACATATATACATTTAGTGTCTATAAACACTAGAAATATGTTAGACAGGGTAGGTCTATGTATTCTTCAAAAGTTGGGTAGGTTTTAAAAAGGATGAAGTAACATGACTTTCAAGGTCCAGGGGAATCCTGCCTGAAGGGTTTATCTTCATTGTGCAGGAGTTAAGGCATCTCTGGGACCCTTAGGGTTTGTCCAAACTGGATTTTCTGGTCTTCAGTATAGCAAGTGCATCTTTCACTCTGTGGTAAATAACATTCTTCACCTTAATTTATCTTCATGATTAGTATAAGTTTGTGACAAATACCAGAATTCCTAGTTAGTCAGAAGCATTAACATGCTCTGGAGAAACAAAATCTTCAAACACTTTGATGTGACTATGTAAGTTATGAACCTTGCATGTAATTCCAGCTGGGATAAATGCCACATCTCTAGGAACTGTATAAACTGTATAATAGCCCAGCCTTGAGTTCCATATTTTTTATGAAGATATTTTCTTAGTGATCAATCTAAATACCAGCTCTAATCACTGATAAGATCATGGTTGCAGGGTTTTCTTGAACATTCTCTTTTGATGCCTTTTTAAAGAATCTTCATATCTTCATATCTTTTTCATGTCTTAATTAACATATATTTGCCAGAAGGCTCCTGGCTTCTCTTCCAATAAATTGCTTTATTGTGAGTTCTTGAGAATTTCCATCTTGCACAACTTTAAGGACTTCCTGGTCACACTGTCCTTTGAGAATTCCCACATAGACCAGAACATTAGCCGTATCTGATGTCTCAGTAAAGACATTGCTCCACATTTTTAATCTTCTGGAGTAATTAATCCATAAGCATTATGGACCCCATTATGGGACCTCAGTCTGAGCAAATAAAGTAGTTAGGCAGCCTAGAGACAAAATTCAATTGTCAGCTCACCCTGCATACTCAAGTAACAGGATGCTGGCTTTGGTTTGGCCATCAAAGCTGGAGGACATGGCATCTCTGAACTTCCCCAATAGTCAGTCCTTAAGTATCAACATCATTAATTCTTTTTCATTTTCCAAGAGATTTGGAAAATCTTCAAATCCATTCCAGAAGTATCCTACTGTGGCTTCTGTGACGATTTCATCGTTCCTTGGTATAGCCTGAATGTTTGTGTCCTCCCAAAATTTGTATGTTGAAACCTAATCCCCAAGTGTGATGGTATTTGGAGGTGGGGCCTTAGGTTTGAAGGCAGAGCCCTCATGAATGGGATTAGTGTCTTTATAAAAGAGACCCCAGAGAGCTCCACCACCCCCTTCCATCACATGAGGACACATGAAGACAGCCACCTATGAACAAGGAGGTGGACCCTCACCAGATACCAAATCTACTGGCGCCTTGACCTTGAACTTCCCATCTTCCAAAACTGTGAGAAATAAATGTTTGGTTTTTTTAAGCTATCCAGTCTATGGTATTTTGTTACAGCAACTCGAACAGTCCTACAGTTTAGTAGATCTACTTCCTGGTCACCAAACACTTTGCTGAAGGAGTCGGGTTTCCAAAATTCAGTGTCCAGTTTATGATGGCTGGTTGCCCTTGTTTCCAGTACTCTCTGAACACATTCCAATTGCTCTTAATATTGGGATCTTGCAAGTACTGAAAGCAATTACTCCCACGGTCAGCAGTAAAGAGCATAGAATGCCAGGTATGTCCTGTGCCCTTGAGGTTCTTACATAAATCAGAGAAAGACATTTTTTACCAAAGAAGGAAAAATGTCATCAAGGATTTTTACTGTGCTCTTAAGTTCATTATATGTCTTTTTTCCCCTCCCTGTGGACATGCCTGCTGGTTAGATCTGACAGCCAGTTTAAAAGGGAAGCACTAATTGGACAGGCTGATTTCATGCGGCTAGCTGGCTTGGAGGCTGCACCGCTCCTCACAGATGCTCATTCCAACACTGAGAAATTCTGCAGGAGCATAGCACCAAGAATTTTTTTTTTCCTGACTAAGGCATTCTGTTTTATGTCTCCCTTTGAGACTGACTTTGTAAAGAGTTCAAACTGCCTGTATGAACAATTTGCCTCACTACTCATAAAATGAACAGACTTCAACATCATAGAGGGTTTTTCTAAGAATGACCTGTGTAGGCATCAAGTTCCCTGGTTCATGTATTTAACTCTTCATTCATCTCAACCAAGAAAAAGTCTTGCAGGTAATACCCCATTGGCAGTCTTCCCCCCTTCATCTAGTAGCAATTCACACAAACTCCAAATTCACACTGAGGATACACTCAGTGCAAACTGAAGATGGTGGAATCACACGCACCACACAGTTCCTGAACACCTTTGACAGCTCACTCCTAGCAACCCTCCAAGAGACGCTCTTACTATATGGTTGCACTGTGGACTGGGCTTCCTTTTCAGAAATTGCCATTTGATACAGGTGTCTCCAACAGTGGCCTGGAGAAGGCAATGGCACCCCACTCCAGTACTTTTGCCTAGAAAATCCCATGCGGAGGAGCCTGGTAGGCTGCAGTCCATGGGGTCGTGAAGAGTCGAACACGACTAAACGACTTCCCTTTCACTTTTCACTTTCATGCATTGGAGAAGGAAATGGCAACCCACTCCAGTGTTCTTGCCTGGAGAATCCCAGGGACGGGGAAGCCTGGTGGGCTGCTGTCTATGGGGTCGCACAGAGTCAGACACGACTGAAGCAACTTAGCAGCAGCAGCAGCAACAGTGGCCAGGATGTACTTTTCTAAACCCACATCAGTCCCTAACATTTTTGGTTACAGGTACCCATAAGCTAACTACTTCATTGTTATTAGAAACACTTTGACAAAGCCAAGGTTCTAATAACCTAGTAAATAAAGTTTTCTAGAATCTGTGTGAGGAGACTTGTAATCATACAGCTCCCTTTTCTCTTTCATCACTCACCTCAGAGAAACAGTGCCTAGGATGACTAAACTGACATTATTTCAAGTATACTAGGTCAGGAGTGCCTTGGGAAGCAGAAAATCTAACTAAACAAAGAATGTAGAGATTGGCGGTCATGGATGTTGGTCAACCACTAAGCCATGTCATCAAGAGCCCAGACTTTATTTGCTCTATCATCCTTAGCTGTGTGGCTTCCTAGATGGTGCAAAGGTAAAGAAACTACCTGCCAATGCAGGAGACACCAGGGGTGTGGGTTTGATCCCTGGGTCAGAAAGATCCCCTGGAGTAGGACATGGTAACCCACTCCAGTATTCTTGCCTGGAGAATCCCATGGACAGAGGAGCTTAGCAGGCTACAGTTCATGGGGTCACAAAGAGTTGGACACAACTGAACATGTATGCACAACCTTGATCCTTAGCTGTTAGCTTTACATCTTTGTGTCTTTTGATTTATGGTCTCAAGATGCCCACTGAATTTTCAAGCAAAGAAGAAGAGGGAAAGATCACTTCCAGTCCCCACCATGCCTTTTATCAAGGAGGAAAAAGCTTTTCCAGAAGTCCCCTGTAAATACCTTTGCAAATTTCTTTGGCCAGTCTGGGTCATTTGGACACTCCTACCTCCAAGAGAATCTGGAAATCAACTGTATTGAAAAGAATAACAAAATTAGCTTAGACCAATTATGATTCATCCCCTGGAACTGGGCAGACTGCTGCCTGTATTAGTTGGCTATTGCTGTGAAAATGCTCGATAACAAGCAACCCCACATTCTTAGTGGTTTACAAGAACAAGCATTTGTTTCTTAATTATGATCGAGTAGGTCATTTGTGTGGAGTAGGAAATGGCAACCGACTCCAGTGTTCTTGCCTGGGAAATCCCAGGGACAGGGGAGCCTGGTGGGCTCTCGTCTCTGGGATCGCACAAAGTTGGACACGACTGAAGCGAGTTAGCAGCAGCAGCAGGAAATGGCAACCTACTCCAGTATTCTTGCCTGGGAAATCCTATGGACAGAGGAGCCTGGTGGGCTACAATCCATGAGGTCACAAAGAGTCAGACACGACTGAGAGACGAACACACACAGGTCATTTGTGACTCTGCTGGGTTTGACTAGGATCAACTGGACTTGAATGTAGGCTGTGTGTTTTCACGTCCGCTCCATGTATCTTCTTATTCTGGTACTACTGGCCACATAGCTTATTCTTCTCACGGCAAATGATAGGTGCACAAGAAGCCAGGTACAATTTATACTAACACATTTAGAGGATCTGCTCATGTCCTGTCCAGTAACATTACATTTGCCAGACAAATCACCTGGCCAAGTCCAATACAAACTAGGCGAGAATATACGCTCTGCCTATTCCGGTGGAAAGTGCTAGAAAGTCATGTGCCAAAAGGTGCATTAATGGGTGTGTAATTCTATTAGAGAGAATGAAGAATTGGGAACAAAAATTCAATCTGTCCCCTAATTCCACCAACCTGGGGAATGAGAAAGAAAGGAATGGCTCTTGGGTAGGCATCCAGAAGTGTCTTCCCACCAGAGTAGTCAAAAGAAGCCTTAGAAACTTCTTTTTCTGATTTAGTTAGCAGAGGGAAGAGGGGAAAGTAAGGAAACAGTAAAGTTACAGACTGCTTTCCTGGGCAGGGGTCTCCAGCTATAACATTGATGGCTAGTTGAATAGGCTGACAAACTGTTTCACAACTCAAACTCAGTTTCACAGTCTGACTGCCTGCAAATAGCCTGCGTGTCTCTGATGCAGGAGGTGCCAGGTATGACACTAAGTACTTCGAATGCATTAACTCACTTTATCTTCACAACAAATTTATGAAGCTTTTTCACTTTACAGTTAAGTGGTCAGGGGACTTAGGCAGCTGCGCACACATGGCAAAACCACTAGCAAAGCCCAAATCCCTCTGATTTCATTCACTCAGCCATCTATTACTCACCAGATGTTGACTGAGGATGCAGGCCAATAACACAGTCCCTGACCTCCAGGACTTCAGATCTCAGTCTCTAAGTTTCCCAGCCCACTGGACTTTACATGTCAACTAAAAAAAATTGAGTCCAAGACAAATGTGTTTTATTTTTTAAATCAATATACTTTATGCCAGTTACACTTCTAAAAGCTTATCATGATATATTCCAATAAACCATCATGCCTACTCTTGGAGATAAGTACTATTATTCCACAATTTAAGTATGAATGAACTGAGATCCTGAGAGGTTTCCTTTGTTACCTTTGTGAGAGGGAATGTTCTCACATCATGTATGGATGTGAGAGTTGGACCATAAAGAAATCTGGGCACTGAAGAATTGATGCTTTTGAACTGTGGTGTTGGAGAAGACTCTTGAGAGTCCCCTGGACTGCAAGGAGATCCAACCAGTCAGTCCTAAAGGAAATTAGTCCTGAATATTCATTGGAAAGACTGATGCTGAAAGCTGAAACTCACCTGACGTGAAGAACTGACTCATTGGAAAAGACTTTTATGCTAGGAAGCACTGAAGGCAGGAGAAGGGAACGACAGAGGATGAGATGCTTGGACGGCGTCACTGACTCGATGGACATGAGTTTGAGTAAGTTCCGGGAGTTGGTGATGGACAAGGAAGCCTGGTGTGCTGCAGTCCATGGGGTCTTAAAGAGTTGGTACCCAACTGAGTGACTGAACTGAACTGAGAAACGGATGGAGCAGAATTAGAAACCAAGCCACTTGACTCCAGAATCCACCTTTTCACCACACCTGCCATGCACAGTCCATGACCAGTAGAAAATAGATTTCTTCAAGTAAAGTAATAAATCAATACAACGTTTTCTGATGCATTTTCTCATTAAAAGATATTAGTTATAAACTTATTGCATAAAGGCCTGTTAACTACTTTATGTTAAAAAGGGTTCCTCACACTTAACACAGGCTTTCCAGGTGGTACTCAGTTCAGTTCAGTCGCTCAGTCGTGTCCAACTCTTTGCGATCCGATGAACCGCAGCATGCCAGGCCTCCCTGTCCATCACCAACTGCCGGAGTCCACCCAAACTCATGTCCATTGAGTCCGTGATGCCATCCAACCATCTCATCCTCTGTTGTCCCCTTCTCCTCCTGCCCTCAATCTTTCCCAGCATCAGGGTCTTTTACAATGAGTCAACTCTTCGCATCAGGTGGCCAAAGTATTGGAGTTTCAGCTTCAGCATCAGTCCTTCCAATGAACACCCAGGACTGATCTCCTTTAGGATGGACTGGCTGATCTCCTTGCAGTCCAAGGGACTCTCAAGTCTTCAACAACACAGTTCAAAAGCATCAACTCTTCAAAAGCGCCAGGTGGCGCTACTGGCAAAGAATCCACCTGCCATTGCAAGAGATCCAAGAGACACAGGTTCGATCCCTGGGTTGGAAAGATCCACTGGAGTAGGAAGTGGCAAACCACTCCAGTATTCTTGCCTGGAGAATTCCATGGACACAGAAGCCTGGCGGGCTACAGTCCATGGGGTCACAAAGAGTAGGACACAAGTGAGCACACTTAAAACACTTGGGGTCATGGGTCTGGTATTTTTTTAGTGTTTCAAAATTATAAACTAAGAGAGAAGATATCAAAATATAAAATGACAGTTGTCGTTTCTTTTTCTTTAAATCTCACAGACTGGATTTCATTGATTCCA
Source organism: Bos mutus (assembly GCF_027580195.1). Lineage (NCBI taxonomy): Eukaryota > Metazoa > Chordata > Mammalia > Artiodactyla > Bovidae > Bos > Bos mutus. The sequence goes on from NC_091618.1 coordinate 129,232,757, forward strand.
CTATTTTATCTGCTTGATGTTCACATAATACTTTACAACTGCTAATTAATCACACTACATTTTAGCCATAATTATTAAAATCACCTCGTATTCGGGAGCTGGAGGCACCTCTGGAGCCCTCTTGCCTGCCAGTTCCACCAAAGAGTCACAAGTGGGGCGGCAGCCCGTCACTCCGGCTCCTGGTCCCCAGCCACCTGGCGACACAACTGCGGGGCGATTTGTCCGCACCCGGGCGGCGCTGCTAAGCGCTGATTCCCCAAAGCTGTGGGGCTGCCCGCCGCCGCCCGTCTGCTGCCGCAGAACTTCCGGTCCAGGGCCCCGACTCCGCGCTGAGGACCGGAGCCCACCGCCCACACTGCAGCAGACTGGCCCTGCTCCATATCCAGGGCGCCTTTCAGCCGGAGCAAATTTTTCAGAGCATCAAGCAAGACTACAGTCACTATCAGAAGTGGAGTCATTCAGAAGTTGTTCTTAAAGCTTGTGTTTTGGGAATTCATCTCCCTCCTCGGCATGCCCAGCATCTAGGTTCTCCAGGTTCCTCCTGTATGAACACCAATCAGTCCTCCTCCATCGTCCAACAAGTTGCAATTATGTGTAAGCATCTCTTACAAGACTAAAAAGATCATATTTGGGAAGGGTATGAGCAAATCCTCTACAGCTAATTAGCAGAATGGTATGAATCTTTTGTGAAATTCACACATCGTGAGATTAGGCCACGAGATGGGAGGAGGCCAACAAATTAAGTGTCCTGAAGCTGTTTGCACGTCTGGGTACCAGGCTAGCCATCAAAGAGATGGCTGGTATGTACTTTTTGCAGCTGGTTTGGTTTCATATTTCACTCCAAGTTTACTACAACCTGAGAACACTTAAGTGTTTCTACAGGTCCTTTTTATGAACTTAAACTTTCTGGTTGCAACAAGGATCTCATTTCTGTTCACCCAATAAACAGCCATGCCCTACTGGGATAGATTTTCCAAACAAAACAGCTGGAGGAACAACTTAGCAAAATATACCTTCAGTGGCATTTAACGAATGGAGTTTCCCCGGGCACAATTCTGTAAGACGTGTGTGTATGTATCTTTTACATTATTGCTAGTTTTGTTCAATTAAAAAAAAATCCTTGGGGATTCTGGCTGTGAATGTGAGACGTGATAACTATGGTTAAAAGACTATGATCTTCTACAGACCATTCATGTTTTGTGACCATGTATTTAATACATTGCAACAGTGGATTCTGTGTAGGAATTATGGTTAAATACAGGGGCCGTTTCCAGGCACAGAATGTGAATCATAAGTTAGTATGGGCATCAGATGGTCTTATAATGATATAGCAAAGTCTGTGGTCCTAGGTCTGCAAATGCATGGTAGGGAAGTAGGACAAACCAGAAATGAGCCACTGACAGCTGGATTCTCTCTAGCTGGTATTAGGAAAATACTTTGATTCCAACCCTTAAACACCCACGTGGCGCCTGTGTTCACTCAGTCACATAAAGAGCTCCCTGGACACTGACCTCTAAAAAGAAAACACTTCCTCTGGAGTGAAAGCATCAGGATTTATTTGGGAGCTTAGCAGAGGTGAGCATAGGGTGGGCCTGATTCAGGAGGCACTGCTGCTTGGCAGAGACCACTTGACCTTTGTATCTGTTCTAAAAATAGAACTTGGATTCCTTGGTCAGATTCCCCCAAATTCTTTTAAGAGGTGTCCACATCCAACTGGCTTGAGCTTGGCTTTGGCAGCCCTTCCGTAAAATTGCTTATGGATTGTTTTTCACACTGTTTCCAAGGCAGAGAAACAGCAAGCAGCCTCTGCTTGGAGGAAGTGGAAGTTAAACATACATTTATTCATTTACAGTGACTTGTTCAGGACCACATTTTATAAATGCTTTGTTTCTTTTATTGTTGTTTCTAGAAAGAAAAGTTCTATTAAAACTAATAGTTTCGATATGGAATAATTTTTTTAATAGGGCTTATTTGGGGACTTCTCTGGTGGCTCAGTAGTAAAGAATCCACCTGACAATGCAGGAGTCATGGGTTCGATCCCTGGTCCCAGAAGATCCCACAGGCCAAGGAGCAACTCAGCCCTTGTGCCACAACTCTTGAGACGGTGCTCAAGAGCCCATGCTCACCAGCAAGAGAAGCCCCCGCAGTGAGAAGCCCGCACACCACAACTAAAGAGAGTCCCCGCTTGCCACAACTAGAGAATGCCTGCACACAGCAGTGAAGACCCGGTGTAGCCAAAAATCAGTATATACACACAACTATTAAAAATGACAGTAAAATGAAATAGGGCTTATTTTGAAAAATTGAGTTTAATTCCCATGGGAAAAAAAAATTTTAAAGGTAACCTTATTGATAAATACAGTTGCAAAATTCCTAAATAAAATATTCACAAACTACACTTGAAGGAAAGTTACAAGGCTCAAAATAGCCTGGAGTTAAAACTCCCTTCCTATCCTCCCCACCATTCTATGCAAAACAAAGGGGTCTTCTCACCTGAAGAAAAAAAATGGACATTAAGGTTGATTACGCCCAGCTCCCAGCTGGTCCCAGCCTCTGGCCGATCTCCAGAATTCCTTACACCAGCCTTTTAAGAGATAACTAACCTGAACAACCTTGGAGAAGAATAGGCCCCATTAAGGCAGTAGATTTCCACATATATGCCTATATATACTTACTCTTTTCTTGGATTAGTGCAGCAGCTCACTAATCTGACTGCTGCCCCTTCTCACCTCATTCCATTCAGTTCAGTTCAGTCACTCAGTCATGTCCGACTCTTTGCGACCCCATGAATTGCAGCACGCCAGGCCTCCCTGTCCATCACCAACTCCCAGACTTCACTCAGACTCATGTCCATTGAGTCGGTGATGCCATCCAGCCATCTCATCCTCTGTCGTCCCCTTCTCCTCTTGCCCCCAATCCCTCCCAGCATCAGAGTCTTTTCCAATGAGTCAACTCTTCGCATGAGGTGGCCAAGGTATTGGAGTTTCAGCTTTAGCATCAGTCCTTTCAATGAACACCCAGGACTGATCTCCTTTAGGATGGACTGGTTGGACCTCCTTGCAGTCCAAGGGACTCTCAAGAGTTCTCCAACACCACAGTTCAAAAGCATCAATTCTTCAGCTCTCAGCTTTCTTCACAGTCCAACTCTCACATCCATACATGACCACAGGAAAAACCATAGCCTTGACTAGACGGATCTTTGTTGGCAAAGTAATGTCTCTGCTTTTTAATATGCTCTCTAGGTTGGTCATAACTTTCCTTCCAAGGAGTAAGCGTTTTTAATTTCATGGCTGCAATCACCATCTGCAGTGATTGTGGAGCCCCCAAAAATAAAGTCTGACACTGTTTCCACTGTTTCCCCATCTATTTCCCATGAAGTGATGGGACCAGATGTCCTGATCTTCATTTTCTGAATGCTGAGTTTTAAGCCAACTTTTTAACTTTTCTCTTTTACTTTCATCAAGAGGCTTTTGAGTTCCTCTTCACTTTCTGCCATAAGGGTGGTGTCATCTGCATATCTGAGGTTATTGATATTTCTCCCAGCAATCTTGATTCTAGCTTGTGCTTCTTCCAGCCCAGGGTTTCTCATGATGTACTCTGTGTATAAGTTAAATCAGCAGGGTGACAATATACAGCCTTGACGTACTCCTTTTCCTATTTGGAACCAGTCTATTGTTCCATGTCCAGTTCTAACTGTTGCTTCCTGACCTACATATAGGTTTCTCAAGAGGCAGGTCAGGTGGTCTGGTATTCCCATCTCTTGAAGAATTTTCTACAGTTTATTGTGATCCACACAGTCAAAGGCTTTGGCATAGTCAATAAAGCAGAAATAGATGCTTTTCTGGAACTCTCTTGCTTTTTTTGATAATCCAACGGATGTTGGCAATGTGATCTCTGGTTCCTCTGCCTTTTCTAAAACCAGCTTGAACATCAGGAAGTTCACAGTTCACATATTGCTGAAGCCTGGCTTGGAGAATTTTGAGCATTACTTTACTAGCGTGTGAGATGAGTGCAATTGTGTGGTCGTTTGAGCATTCTTTGGCATTGCCTTTCTTTGGGTTTGGAATGAAAACACCTTTTCCAGTCCTGTGTCCACTACTGAGTTTTCCAAATTTGCTGGCATATTGAGTGTAGCACTTTCACAGCATCATCTTTCAGGATTTCAAAAAGCTCAACGGGAATTCCATCACCTCCACTAGCTTTGTTCGTAGTGATGCTTCCTAAGGCCCACTTGACTTCACATTCCAGGATGTCTGGCTGTAGGTGAGTGATGACATCATCGTGATTATCTCACCTCATTTGTAAAGTGCTGGTCTCCTTTTTCTGAACCTCGCATTCTCTAACTCCCTTACCCTACAACACTCATCAATGCTCAAGAAAAAACACTACATCATAACCAACGGTGGATCTAGAAACGCAAGGATTTTCCAACACTGGAAAATCTATTTATGGAGGTGACTGAAATATAAATAATATTTAAATCCTTAGTAATAAAGGAGATTCCCTAAGAAAGACAAAGTAGATAAAGTGATTCCCAAGAATGTGATCTGCAACATTTAAAATGTATGCAAAGGAGATCTCAAAGGAGCTCCAGTTAAATGAGGGTGGAATTGGCAAGAAAGACGTGTGGTGTCCAGGCATTGGAGAGGAGAAAGGGTTTCAAGTGGTCAAGCCTTGAGACGTCAAGTAAGATGAGGACTGAGAACTATTAATTTAGCATGGTAGTGGTCACTGTTTCTGGGATAATCACAATTTCTGTGGAGTGATGGGAGAGAGATCTGATTAGACTGGGTTAAGGAAAAATGTGAAGTGAGAAGTGGAGCTCAGACTATAGAAAATTCCTTTAAGAAGTTAAGAGTTGAAGGGAACAGATAAATGGGGTGGTAACATGGCCTTTTTAAGAGGAATTGGTAAAAGAAAGGTTTTGTTTCTTTGTATATTGTTTTATATTTGTTGGTGTTATTTAAAGATGATAGGTACTGGACATATTTTATACCAAAGGGAAAAAATCAATGAATAAAAGTTTGACAATCCAGGAAGAAAAGACATAATTATGGGAGTAATGCTTTCTCCCTCAGCCAGGAACACCTTGCGAAACTCCAACTCAGGTGAAAGTCAACTGTCTTCCATGCTCCTGAGCTTAGTAAGGGAATGGGGGGTGGGGGTGGGGGTGGAAATACACAGCTAGTGTCACTTAAAATCCGTGACTACAAATCTCAAAAGAACACTTAACAGTCCTTCCACACTTTGCTAATATGATGACTTCACCTCTCTCCAAAATAACTACATCACACAGTCTTCTCTCTCCAAAAGCTGATGTTCTTTTCCTCCCCCACTAAAACAGGAGCTGTTAGGTAGCCATCTGTCATTTTCACACCGCCACATCTACCTGCTTTCGTGCACCCGTCATCTTTCTTCTGTCTCTCCGTGTGGTCTGGACCCCACTTCATTATAATAGGACACCAGTTTAAGGATAACTGAAATACGCAGACTTTCTTAGAAGAAAGCTCCGTCCAAATAAAACTGAAAAATCACTAAAACTGTACACAATAAAAATGTGACTAAAATTAATGGAAAAATTCAATCTCCTTGAAAAAGTTAGATGCACAAACTGACCTGGGAAAATTAGATTTGGTAGTAATAATCCACCCAAATAAAGGTCCAGTGCTATGTGTCATCAGCAACAAAAATCTTTTTTAAAGATTCCACATAAGTACAGTATTTCTCTGACTTACTTCACTTAGTAAAATACCCTCAAGGCCCATCTGTGTTGTTGAAAATGGCTGTAATAACCTTTAATGTTCATTAGAAAGAACCTCAGTGTCTTCACCGAGAAACAAATTTCAAGCCATTTGCTGCTTTGCATTTAAATAAAGAGCTTGGCCATAGCCCTTTCAACCTAACAACAAGTAAAAAGCTATACATACTGAAAAATCCACAATCTTCTTGGACCCATAAAAAAGGGGAAGGACACGCAGCAAACTTCTGCCCCCAAGACTGGAGAGGCAGACAGCAAATACAGAGTCACGACTCTCCAGACCAGACAGCCCCTCTGGAAACAGCTGCAGGGAAGGAAAGCGGGGCTGTAACCGATGCACAGCTGGAGGCTCAGTGTGGGCAGCGCTGAGAATAAAAAACTTCAGGGGCCCAGTCAGAGGGCACCCCCGCAGTATCGCGAGGTTTGTTTCCAGGAGCTCAAGCGGGTTCGCATAGTAAACATTGGAGAAAAACCCTGTCCTGTTTCCAGCAGGATTGGGGAAAGGGGCCTAATTTGAAATATGTCAGCGCGTTCGCAACGAGGCTGGCCCTCAGGTTAAACAGAGTTAACCAGACCCCGACACCTTGGAGTGTTATTAGAACCTAACTCACCCGGCTGGGGAAGGAAATACTCCAGCCAGCCCCAGCCCACTCTAGCATCCTCTCCCACGTAACTGAGAAACACTTGTGATGTTCACAGTCCAGAGGTACAACTTCACTGAGAGACTGAGCCCTAATCACAGGGCTATAGAATCCTTCCCCTACACCACATACCTCACCACCATATTACTAAAGCCCAATACATCATTTCCTTTTACCCAGTACATCATGTCTGGTTATCAGAAGAAAAAAATTACAAAACATACTAAAAGCAAACACCACCACCAATGCCTACATAGTATTCCAATAGAAGAAAGCATTGTATTCTACTTTTACAGGATCCTATCTATGTTGTTTAAATTTTCCACCATCCTAAAATGATAAAAACTCTTGTGTGTATATATTTATAATTTGATATTTGTAATCAGATGGTAAATTTCCTTAGGATGCATTGCTAACAGTGATTTGCCAAATGTTTGAAAATAATAGATTATCAGCTAGCTTAGTAAACAAATACTGTACAATATTACTTATACATGGTATCTAAAAAATACAACTAGTGAATGTAATTTTAAAAAAAATAGACTCATAGAAAACAAATGGGTGGTTACCAGTAAGGAGCGGGGAGGGAGGGGCAATATGTGCCTGTGTGCTTAGTCACTCAGTTGTTTCCTATTCACTGCGACCCGTGGACTGGAGCCCGCCAGGCTCCTCTGTCCCTGGAATTCTCCAGGCAAGAACACTGGAGTGGGTTGCCATTTCCTTCTCCAGGGAATCTTCCCAACCCAGGGATCGAACCCAGGTCTCCCGCATTGTGGTCAGATTCTTTACTGTCTGAGCTATCAGGGAATCCCAGGGGCAATACAGGAGTAGAGAATTAAAAGGTATTAACTATTAGGTACAAAATAAGCTACAAAGATATATTGTACAGACAGAGGAATATAACAAATATTTTATAGTAACTATAAAATTTTTGAATCACTATATTGTATACTTATAACATATAATAAATTTTAAAAAATTTAGCCTCTGGCATAGGAGAGAAGAGCATGGGCACTGTGGGGGAAGAGGAAAAAATAAGTCAATCTAGACAAAGATACGACCAACCTAGACAGCATATTAAAAAGTAGAGACAATTACTTTGCCAACAAAGGTCCATCTAGTCAAAGCTATGGTTTTTCCTGTAGTCATGTATGGATGTGAGAGTTAGACTATAAAGAAAGCTGAGTGCTCAAGAATTGAAGCTTTTGAACTGTGGTTTTGGAGAAAACTCTTGAGAGTCCCTTGGATTGCAAGGAGATCCAACCAGTCCATCCTAAAGGAGATCAGTCCTGGGTGTTCACTGGAAGGACTGATGTTGAAGCTGAAACTCGAATACTTTCACCACCTGATGTGAAGAGCTAACTCATTGGAAAAGACCCTGATTCTGGGAAAGATTGAAGGCAGGAGGAAAAGGGGACAACAGAAGATGAGATGGTTGGATGGCATCACTGACTCAATGGACATGAGTATGAGTAAGCTCTGGGAGTTGGTGATGGACAGGGAAGCCCAGCATGCTGCAGTCCACGGGGTCTCAAAGAGTTGAACATGACTGAGTGACTGAACTGAACTGATCTGAGACTTATGACCACATTTATTTCTCTTTTTAAAATTTCTATATTAATTTTTTGAATATGATAAAAAATATCCTTGGATTTCAAAGAATGTGTGGAGAAAAGTAAGCCTACCTCTCATATGTCTCCCAGTTCCTGGTTTTCTCCCTAGTTTCTCTATCCTTTTAGATATCAAGGTGAACCAAACAAAAAAACCAGTTTTGTAGATCAAACACAGTTTAAAGTTTTCAGAAATGCAATATGGTTCCACCTAATATGATATGCATATCCATTTACTTTTCCAAATATATGACCATAATAAGCTCAGTGACGTTTTCATATATATCAGGAAGTTTTGCTGTCAAATTCTGTCCTCAATGGGTACAAAGAAAGTGAAGTTGCTCAGTCGTGTCCTACTCTTTGTGACCTCATGGACTGTAGTCCACCAGGCTCCTCCATCCATGGAATTTTCCAGGTTAGAGTATGGAGTGGGTTGCCATTTCCTTCTCCAGGGGATCTTCCCGACCCAGGGATTGAACCCGGGTCTCCAGCATTGCAGGCAGACGCTTTACCATCTGAACCACCAGGGAAGCCCCTCAGTGGGGACAAAATATCCACAGATCAGGTTTTAAAAATTAAAACTGCCAAGGGACATCAGATAAGTGGAATAGAGGTCTTGGGGGTGGTGTAATTCATTTTCTTAAAATGAGAAATTGTTTCCTTTAACTTGAAGAGAGAACAACACTTTTGAAGTCTATAAGTTACATAAACAAATGATAAGAAAACATATTGTGTGAAGAATATCTCCCACTATCAAAGCTCAGTGATTTCCTACAGTAGGAGAAAGCCCAGCCTCAGGCTATGAAGGCATGCAGGCTAGAGGGTGCTGCGGTTCTTCCAAACTTGTTCCTGTAGCCAGGATTTGGGGATAAAATTGCCTAGAATAGTTTCTATACTATTAGAGGACCATGGGTGAACAGTATGTCTGTTACAGCGTCACTTCCTGAAGTCCCTTTCCTGATTAAAAAAAAAAGAAGAAGAAATTATTAAAAATACTTAGCTACGTAAGTAAAATAATATCTTTTCAAGAAAAATGCAGATTATAGACCTGGAAGAAACCATGGAAACTCCATGGTTCTTAACAAGGAATCATATCAGTTTTGCCATGGCATTTTGGCTAATTATTCAAGGTCAGTAAAATGATTTTTTTTTCAAGTTTGAACCTGGATCTTTGGATATGGCAGCTTTGGAAAGTGATCCTTCCTATTTTTGTTGTCCAGTTCTTCTGAATTACAGCTCAGTCACCTCTTCAAAAAGCATTCCTATCATTTTCTCCACAAAGTGTATCTGGAATTACTATATCCTGATCAACTCTGCTGACCTATAAAATGCATTTCCTCACTCCCAATCTCTGAAGTGAAATTTCCCCTATACACAGTATAAATTGTCTATTCATGTATTGGGTTTAATTTGACCTTCCCTTGCCTCTGTGTAGTGCGTTCAGTTTCCTGTTAAAAGCATTTGCTTGTACATTAGGCTGTTTGTTTCTGTGGGAAAGTATGTTTTGTGTCAGTTTAGAAAATGGTGGTTGGGCTTCCAAGCCAAAAAAACGATACAGTCTATAATTTACGTGAACCATGATGCTGATGCCCCCCTTTTCAATTATACCTCCATTCCATTGAGTAAGCACTGACGAGGCATGTACTGGAAGATTTTATTGTGTTCATGATGTGGGATACTAGCAACAAAAATTTCTCTTAACTTCAATAGGCAGCATGACCACTGGCTGCAGAGTCAGAAGGAATTGCTGGGCATCAATCTCAGCGTTCACTCACTGTATTTGAAGTACCTCGGGTCTTCAGCGATACTCTTGTTTTCAGTAAACAACTATTCTGAAAAATGGTGTGTAATCAAGCTAATGAATACATGGCAAAATTCAAGTGGGAACAGTTCAGACAGTATTTTGTCTAGTGGTTAAATAAGTGAGCCAAGGTAAGTCATTCTACAAACCGTTTGCTTTTATTTCAAGTCAGCAGCAGATATGTAGGGAGCATTAGGGCAATGGCAAAAAAGAAACTTAGAAGACTTCTCTAAACATTGCCACTTCTCAAAATGGAAGTAAAAGAATGTGGAAAGAAATTAAAAATGGAGAAGATAGAAGGGTTATCTGGGTGCTTTCAATGAGAGGCAGCATCTGTTCCCACAATTTGGTTAGGTGTGGTTTGTTCTGATTCATTTGTAAGTGGTTAAATGAGGTTTTCCTAAAAGCAACAATGATGTCGCTGCTGTGTTATCAGTTTGCTGCTAAGTCACTTCAGTCGTGTCCGACTCTGTGCGTCCCCAGAGACGGCAGCCCACCAGGCTCCCCATCCCTGGGATTCTCCAGGCAAGAACACTGGAGTGGGTTGCCATTTCCTTCTCCAATGCAGGAAAGTGAAAAGTGAAAGTGAAGTCGCTCAGTTGTGTCCGACTCTCAGCGACCCCATGGACTGCAGCCTACCAGGCTCCTCCCTCCATGGGATTTTCCAGGCAAGAGTACTGGAGTGGGGCGCCATTGCCTTCTCCACCGACTCTGTTTACATCATCTCAAAAACAAGAACACACTTGCACAAGACTAAAGCTTCCAGTTCGCACTTAGATTCCTAACCCTCTGCCAAGTGTGCCTCAAATTGCCTATAAGGTCACCAGCAATGAGGCATGCAAGGTGGATGGCTGTGTGAAAATCCACCATCACTAATGAAATCAAATAAGTTCTAGTGTCCAGTGCAATGTCAATAAGTCAATCACATCCTATCTGTAAGGAAAAGACAGAGTTTATTGTGTGAACAGTGGTTCATTAATACAACTCCTTTTTTTTTTTTTTTTTTTCAGAATATTAGCTTGTTTGCCTATAAGTGGACACATTCGCTGCACAAAGACGAATATTCTCAAGTTGAGTGGAAGGTAAACACTGTCGTAGAGTTTTCTCTCTTCGATGATCTTTGCTGCATGAGTGGAATATGGAGGCTGATGGAGAAACAGGGAGAATGATTATGGAATAAGTAGCAAATATTTCCCAGTAATTGATTTACATAAGATTAAGCACAATTAACCTGTTCCTCTGACTCACTGAAAGGTTTCTCAGTCCAAGAGGCAAGGTCTGCACCTGGTATTTGAGGGAAGTCAAAGACCTTTCTAATTACCTACCTGCGAGAATATCCATTAGCATAGATCAAGTGTGTTAGTCGTTCAGTCAGGCCCAACTCTTTGTGTTCCCATGGAGTGTAACCCGTCAGGCTCCTCTGTCCGTGGAAGTCTCCAGGCAAGAATACTGGAATGAATTGCCACTCCCTTCTCCAAGAGATCTTCCCAACCCAGGGATCAAACCCGGGTCCTCCCCCCACTCCGCCCACTGTAGGCAGATTCTTTACCACCTGAGCCACCAGGGAAGTCCAGCACAGATCATGTGAGTGGATTAATCCATCAGCAGTGGCCATCTAAGAGAAAATTTCCCTAGAAAATAAATCGACCTTGTTGAGACTGAGAAGGTGGATGGTGAATACGCTAAAAAGGGAAAGAGTATTAACATTAAAGGACAGTTTCCTTAGTTGAATTCAGGACACATTGTGTCAAACTAACAAATATGAATTTGTAGCAAGTATGAGTTCTCTGCTGGAAAAACGTAAAAGATACAAAAAGGGCTAAGATCTTTGAAGGCAGCTTACCTCTTCATAGAAGCTTCAGGCTTAAATTCCACAGGCTTATTCTGAAACAAAAAGAATTAAAACTTTTAAAATATTACTTCATACTTCTGAATATGTTTTGCCAGGGAAGACTTCAGGTTACCATCAAACAGAATCAATTCTATTCTTGCTGTTTGGTATCACATATAAAGCCACACATTGTCATCTCTGGAGATGGGACACAAACTTTTCAATCCAACCATGTGATCTCACTCATTAAGAATCCATTTCTGGGCATCTCCAATGGAGCCAATCGTGACAAGAGATGTTAAATGACAACAACAAGAACAAAAACAATAACAAAGTCAAACTATATTTGACCCAGTTGAAGATATTTGCTTAAGGTTTGACCATTTTTCAACTAGGAGGAAAATTACAAAAACAATAAAACGTTTGTTTAAACATGTTCAACTTTTTGGTAATTTATCAGTAACAAAGGAATTTAGTTATTTTCAGCATTTGGTATACTGCTGCTGCTCCTGCTAAGTCGCTTCAGTCGTGTCCGACTCTGTGCGACCCCAGAGACGGCAGCCCACCAGTCTCCCCCGTCCCTGGGATTCTCCAGGCAAGAACACTGGAGTGGGTTGCCATTTCCTTCTCCAATGCATGAAAGTGAAAAGTGAAAGTGAAGTCGCTCAGTCGTGTCCGACTCTTAGCGACCCCATGGACTACAGACCACCAGGCTCCTCCGTCCATGGGATTTTCCAGGCAAGGGTACTGGAGTGGGGTGCCATTGCCTTCTCCGCATTTGGTATACAGATACCACAAAGAATATATAGGGACTTTTAAAAACAATGACTCATTATAATGAAAATTCTCTTTATAGACTTTCCCATACAGACAACAGACTATATTTTTAGAGATCTCATTTAAAAGCATGATTTCTAAAAAATAAAAAATAAATAAAAGCATGATTTTTCTAAACCATTGACTATAGGACAAGATGTTTTTGGACTAGAAGGAATTTACAGAAAACAGAGACAAATGGCTTTTCTAATATGATTCTGAATTAAAACCATCCCACTTACTTCTTTATAGTTTTTTCCCAACTACTGCTATTCAGAAAAACTTTCTAAATTTTAGACTACTGATTTTTCTTAGTAATACAAAACTTAATCTTATGCTTAGATTAGAGAAGAACTTTCAGCAGAATATTAGTAGTTTAAAAGCACTTAAACTTTTATTTGAGGCAATGCCAGTGAAACTGTTTGCACTGTGCGCTTCACCAATATCTGGAGAGTCATCCTCAATGTGGAATTAACAGGTCACCTCTCGGTAATGCATTCCACTGTCATCGGGATATAAACAGGAAATCATTTTTTTCAGCTTACCAAATCAAATCCATATATTTTGTTATAGCAGATTTTCCTGTGGTTATAAATGCTAGAGAGTCATAAATACCATTTCTGTGTAAATGAATTAATCTTTATTTTGTGAATCTATTTTTAAGTCATCTATCTGAAATCACATTATGCATTTCAGAAATGCGTTACTGTTTCTTTTAGAGCATGGAAGTCAATGTTTCAAAGCCTGAAAAAAAACCATACAAAAAATACAAAGGTTTTTGCTTGATTCTTCTCTATTCATTCAGAAAGAATCTAAATGAGATTCTAAAATGCTCAAGGATTTTTTTAAGGAAGAAATATCTTGTTGTCAGTAAGTACACATCATTTAAAATTCCATCTTTTAAAATATGTTGAGTTGCACAATAGCACAGAATGTTTGGCAAGCAGTGTTGAAGCTCACAGGGCCTGATGTTCCCTCATCTGAGATATCTGGTAAGCAAAATCTCTTTGATATGCCTTCATCCAAGATTTGGTGTAATGTTTGTAAACTACAAAAGAATTGGCCACACAGAATTAGCTACCAGGCTTCCTCTATCCTAAGATGTACTTTCCCCCAGTTTAACTTTTCTAAAATCAAATGGTTCTATGTTAGGGTAATTATATTTAAAATAGTGTCATGTTCTTTTCCAGTGACCTGGGAGGATTTTTGTTTGTTCTTTTCTTCTGCCTTTTTCTTTTTTCTTTTTTTAATGAATCCCCTCTGCTTTCAGAGAGATTTGCTGTGGACTGGTACTCCTGGAGCCCTCAGGTCCATCACCTCCTGCCAGCTTTCCATGTGTGCTTTGCCATGAAAAAGGAAGGAAACGATTTTAAATCAGGGGTGAATCTTATTAATATGATGGATGTTGTCTGGACAAATGTCTGTACTTTGCAAGTATATTGAGCATGCTCCTTTTAACATCCTTTTTTTTTCTTTCTGAAACCCCACAGAGAATGTGTTAATCATATTAACGTATTGGTTTTAGAACCATGACCTAAGTTTACATGTGACTTTTAAAGAAATATTTGTATAGCCAAGATTTAGATAATAACTGTCACCAGAAAGCTAGCTTTAAGGGGAAATCACTCTTGATAAAAATCTTAGTAAACCGCTTCTGCACAACAAAGGAAACTATTAGCAAGGTGAAAAGACAGCCTTCAGAATGGGAGAAAATAATAGCAAATGAAGCAACTGACAAAGAACTAATCTCAAAAATACACAAGCAACTCCTGCAGCTCAATTCCAGAAAAATAAATGACACAGTAAAAAATGGGCCAAAGAACTAAACAGACATTTCTCCAAAGAAGACATACAGATGGCTAACAAACACATGAAAAGATGCTCAACATCACTCATTATCAGAGAAATGCAAATCAAAACCACTATGAGGCACCATTTCACACCAGTCAGAATGGCTGCGATCCAAAGTCTACAAACAATAAATGCTGGAGAGGGTGTGGAGAAAAGGGAACTCTCTTACACTGTTGGTGGGAATGCAAACTAGTACAGCCACTATGGAGAACAGTGTGGAGATTCCTTAAAAAACTGGAAATAGAACTGCCTTATGATCCAGCAATCCCACTGCTGGGCATACACACTGAGGAAACCAGAAGGGAAAGAGACACGTGTACCCCAATGTTCATTGCAGCACTGTTTATAATAGCCAGGACATGGAAGCAGCCTAGATGTCCATCAGCAGATGAATGGATAAGAAAGCAGTAGTACATATACACAATGGAGTATTGCTCAGCCATTAAAAAGAATACATTTGAATCAGTTCTAATGAGGTGGATGAAACTGGAACCTATTATACAGAGTGAAGTAAGCCAGAAAGAAAAACACCAATACAGTATACTAACGTATATATATGGAATTTAGAAAGATGGTAATGATAACCCTGTAAGCGAGACAGCAAAAGAGACACAGATGTATAGAACAGTCTTTTAGACTCTGTGGGAGAGGGAGAGGGTGGGATGATTTGGGAGAATGGCATTGAAACATGTATAATATCATATATGAAATGAATCGCCAGTCCAGGTTCGATGCAGGATACAGGATGCTCGGGGCTGGTGCACTGGGATGACCCAGAGGGATGGTATGGGGAGGGAGGTGGGAGGGGGTTCAGGATGGGGAACACGTGTACGCCCGTGGTGGATTCATGTTGCTGTATGGCAAAACCAATACAATATTGTAAAGTAATTAACCTCCAACTAAAATAAATAAATTTATATTAAAAAATAAAGATGTCACGTTAAAAAAGAAATCTTAGTAAACCAAAATCAAAGAGATTAATTTTCTGCACTGCAATTCTTTTTTTTTTTCCATATTTTTCATTTTTCAGTAGTAGCTAATAGGCTTCTGAAATGAACATCTAAAGTCTTTGTAAATCAAATATCTCTCTCAAGTATAAGAAAGACTGATACAGCTGGAAGTATTCTCCTGAATTAGGAATGTGTGTGTGTGTGTCTGTTGTGATATATTTTGTATATGCCATATATGTAACTGTGATGAAAGCTACATCATTCTTGTGGTTTTGTTAACCACAAACGTTCAAATTCAGACTTGACCAAGTGAAGAGAAGCCAAGAGCAATTACTAGTGTTGGGAAAAGACAGAACTCGGCATTGCAAAATCTGGGATGAAGTCCCTGCTCAGTCCCTTGGGCTAGTCCCTTAAAACCTCTAAACCTCAGTTTTCGACATCTGACATTAAGAATGCATAATATGCCACTTCTTAGGATGGCTGAGCATTCAAATGCCATAATGGAAATATATATATTTTACAAATAATAAAATGCTCTACAAATGTCATTTTAAAACATTTGAAAAATAAAATCTGAGACAACTTCCTAGCTGAGCAGGGCCTCTGGGAATTATTTAAATAATCAGAAAAGAAGATCATTAGAAGCTGAACTTGGCACAATTGAGCATGAGATAGTCAAAATTCATGCTGACTTACCAGGCCAGTGTATTAATCCCAGGATCCTCATGCCCTTGGCTGTGCAAGGAAGCCTCAGTCTGTGGACCTGGGAGCCATGGGGAAAATTTTCACGTTCCTGAATGACCAGGATGAGTTGGTTTCTTCATTCATACTCTGTACTAGGCTCTGGAGATACAGAGAGGGCTAAGAGCCAAGGCATATGTTCTTCTAGAACTTAAAGTCCAATAAGAGAGACACAACTCAATCAACTAATTACCTAAATACATTAAAATAGTGAATAGCCTTTAAGAGTTCAGGTGGCTCTGAAGCATATGAAATGCAGACTTATTTTGGTCTTGTCAGAAAGCTTTCCTGGGGAAGTAACATTTGGACTAATACATGACAGCAACAATGAGATGAAGTTGGGGGCAGAATGGAGAGGATTGTAGCAGAGAGAAATGTTTTAGCAAAGACTTTGAGACAGAAACAGCTGAAAGGAGGCTGTGTTGAAGGAGCCTGGAACTGGAGACAGTCAAAGAAATAAGCAGGAACCAGCCTGGAGAAGGTAATGGCACCCCACTCCAGTACTCTTGCCTGGAAAATCCCATGGACGGAGGAGCCTTGTAGGCTGCAGTCCATGGAGTCTCAAAGAGTCTGACACGACTGAGCGACTTCACTTTGACTTTTCACTTTCATGCATTGGAGAAGGAAATGGCAACCCACTTCAGTGTTCTTGCCTGGAGAATCCCAGGGACGGCGGAGCCTGGTGGGCTGCCCTCTATGGGGTCGCACAGAGTCGGACACGACTGAAGTGACTTAGCAGCAGCAGTCTGTATCTGAGAGCAGAGACATGACAATATTACTTTCTTGAGATAACACTGTGGAGTGAATTGGTGAGCTGAGAGGCAAAAGTGAAAAACAGTAAGTTTGATTAACATGGCAAGTTTGATTCAATGGAGAGGATTTGCTAGTTTCAAAAGAGGTCTGGGTACCATCCCATATCTGTGGATGTAGATTAAGAGAAAGGGTTGAGGAATAAGCTTTGGGCGGCTCTAACTTTTAAAGTCTCAATAGAAGAGGAGAAGTCTAAAAACAAGAGATAGAAAGATAAGAGGGGCATTAAGAGTCAGAAGGGGGAAAGTTGCTGCTGAGTGGTCTAGTAAGGTGAAGACTGAAAAAATGCTCATTGGTTTAGTGACATGGAGGGCATTAAGTCAGAGAGAACTATATTGGAGGCAAGATGGGAACAAATGTCTGCCAAAGAGTGAGAGGAAATAAAGAAATGGAACTAAGTTGTTTAAGACATTTGGTTATGAAAACTACAAGTAAAAGAGTGTGGTAGCTGAGGAGGGAGATAGAGAAATATAGGGGGACTTTTTGTCCATCCCCCAAATCAGCTGGTCACTCACTCTATTGGTCTAGAATTTCTTTCTCCCTTAAATTTGGGATGGTGTTGGTCCTTAGAGAGTATTTGAAGAGGAGGGTGGGTAGTCTGATAAATATAGTCTCCAAAATAAATAAATAAATGGATCATTCATTTCCTCACTACCCACTATCAACAAGTCCCACACCAGCATTTATGATTTCTAAAAGAAACTTTCAATGATATGTTACTGGAAGAAGGAAGAAAGAAAGATGTAATATTTCTCAATATAAGTGTGGGCTTTCCTCTCATTCAGACTTCTTTTCCCAGACAATTATTTAAAGCCATGTCCTGTTCCTTCCTAACACCTCTTGTGAGTCCATTTAATCCATCTCTGTCTTCACTGGCTTGGAAACATCTCCTCTATGTTGGGCCCTAGACAGGTATGGCCCCAGGGCTCAGGGGAGATGTCACTATCTTCTCTACCCTGGTCATCACTCCTCACCCCTCATCCTCTAACAGCAGAGAGACTTCTACTGAGCACCCAGCCACTGGTGTTATGCTGGGCTGTGCTGAGGTTGCTCAAGATGAGATTCCAGTGCCTCTTGCCACCGGCAGTTCTCCTCTGCCATTCACTGATAGTAAACCACACACCGCAGGTTGGCAATCGGCACTTGTCTTGCAAGCCTGCTGAGTCTGGCCCCCAAACACAGGTTCAACATCTTCTAGATCCTGCTGCCTCTTTTTGGAAGCTTTTTCTAGCTAAACCTAGATGTCAATGGGCAGTGTAGTATATTCTACAACCAAAATGTATTTTTGTCAAAAAGTAAATTTATTTTCCATTACTGATCTAATTTAGTAAACATTTAACTGAAATAATTAAAATCGCTATGTATGTGTCTGACTGTTGGTGACCCCATGGACTGTAGCCCTCCAGGCTCCTCTGAACATTGAATGCTTCAGACAAGAATACTGGAATGGATAGCCATTTCTTTCCCCAGTGGATCTTCCTGACCCAGGGATCAAATCTTGGTCTCCTGCATTGTAGGCATATTCTTCACCATCTAAGTCACCAGGGAAACCCAGTTAGAATCCCTAAGGATCACCAATAATTGATAAAATTAAAAAAAAATTTTTTTGAGAATGTTCTGGAAGCTATTTCTCTTTTGCTGTGTACTCAGGGGACTCTTGAGTACAAATAAAAGGATTATGTCTGTAGGACATATGTTGCCATCTGTTTGAAATGAATCAATGACCAATAACTCATATATGGTATCAATGTATTTTCCAATTTAAAAACAACAAGTTAGAAAGCTGTACACTTTAAAATACAAAGCAGGACAGAAGATGTGAACAGATGTTTCACTGATGAGGCTATATGGATGTATCAGTTCAGTTCAGTCGCTCAGTCGTGTCCGACTCTTCGCTACCCCATGTATACAGGCACATTAAAGGATATTGAACATCATTAGCTACCAGATAAATGCAGGTTAAAATGATCATGAAACAGCACTACACCTATCAGAACCGCTAAAATAAAATTAGTAACAACCAAATGCTAGTGAGGATGTGCGGGAGTAGATCACACATACATTGCTGGCAGGGAGTGAAAAGGTATAGCTTCCCTGGAAAACAGCTGGCAGTTTCTTATGTAACTAAACAAACAATACTATTCAACCCAGCAAATACATTCTTGGGCATTTATCCTAGAGAAATTAAAACATATGCCCACACCAAATGCTGTACATAAATTGTCATTGCGGCTTTATTTGTAAGAGCCAAAAAGTTAAAACAGATGTCTTTCAACACAAACTGTTCCCTACCATGGGACACCACTAAACAATAAAAATAAATTAACTATTGATATCTGCAAGGGGCTTCCCTGGTGGCTCAAACAGGAAAGAGTGCCTGCTATGCAGGAGACCCAGGTTCGATCCTGGGTTGGGAAGATCCCTTGGAGAAAGGAATGGCAACCCGCTCCAGTATTCTTGCCTGGAGAATTCCATGGACAGAGGAGTCTGGCCAGCTACAGTCCAGGGGGTTGCAAAGAGTTAGACACGACTGAGTAACTAACACTTTTACTTTCACTGATATTTGCAACAACTTAGAGGGACCTTCAGAGAATCATGTTGAGTGAAAAACATCAATCCTAAAGGTTACATCATATATGATTCCATTTACATAATATTTTTTAAATGACAAGATTTTGGAAATACAGAATGGATTAGTGGTTGCCAGGGGTGAGGTATAGGGTGAAAGGTATGCAGGGGAGAAGAGGGGATATGGTTATTAAAGGGCAATGGGAAAGGTACTTGTCCAGTATCATGACTGGTGACAGATACAGGAAAACCTACATGTGATAAAATCGTATACAACTAAACACACATGCACACACACAAGTGAGTACAAGTAAAACTGGGGACATCTCAATAAAATCAGTGGATTTTATCCTGATCCTGGTTGTGATGATACACTAGAGTGTGCAAAATGTTATCACAAAGAGAAACTGGGAAATGTGTAAACAGGATCTCTCTATATTACCTCTTACAACTGCATGTGAATCTATACTTAGTAATATCTCAATTAATTTTAAATACAAAAGTCTTTATTGTTTAGTCGCTAAGTTGTGTCTGACTCTTTAGGACCCTGTGGACTGCAGTCTGCCAGGCTCTTCTGTCCATGAGATTTCTCAGGCAAGAATACTGGAGTGGATTACCATTTCATTCTCCAGGGGATCTTCCTGATCCAGGGATTGAACTCTCATCTCTTGTGTCTTCTGCATTGGCAGACAGATTCTTTACTTCTGAGACAGCAGGGAAGTCCAAAAAAGTCTTTACCACAGTTTTTTACCAACATGAGTTTCTTTTCTTTGTGAGGTACTCCTCTAAGCAAAATGGTGATGAGCAGTGAATATTAGTGAGCACACACTTTGCCACATGAAGGTTAAGACAGCTGTGTCAATAGGATGGCTGGAAAATGATAGTTCAAGTAGGTTTTATTCCGATAGCCAATGAGTACTTTATATTCTTTTCAAATAACATCAGGAGCCAATTTACTGTACAAAAACCACTACTATTAATTTTTCCCAAAGCTTTTTTTTTTTCATAATCCATTTCTATGAAAATGTAAGTAGGAACCTCCATCTGGGTGGGAGTTTGCAAAAGCTCTGTAATTAGCCTAAAAAATTTTGACCTTGCTTCTTAGCCATGCAGTGGCCATACGAGGAACTCCTATCCATTTATAACTCAGAATCTTGCAATTTTGGAGTAGGTTTGGTTTTGAACCCTCTTCTCTGCTCTTTTTCTCACAAGCTCATCTGAATCCTGAGGGGGTAACTCTTTACCATAGCTTCTCAACAGCTTATCACTGCAGCAATCAGATCACATTTTAAAAAATGCATTTTTAACTTCCTCTATGGGGTCCCACAGAGTTGGACACGACTGAAGCGACTTAGCAGCAACAGCAGCAGCAACACAGATATGGTGCTCCCCAGGTGGCAGTAGTAGCAAAGAATCCTCCTGCCAACGCAGGAGACACAAGAGACACGGGTTCCTCCCTGGGTTGGGAGGATCCCCTGAAGTAGGGAATGGTAACCCACCACGGTATTCTTGCCTGGAAAATTCCTCAGACAGAGAGGAGCCTGGTGGACTACAGACCGTGGGGTCGAAAAGAGTCGGACACAACCCATCAACTGAGCACAACACAGACATGCTTTCCCAGCACACCTTAACATTTTCCTTTCTATTTTAGAAAGGTTTATTATAAGAAATAACCATCTGAAGACTGTTTCTGCATCTCCTCAAACTATGAATTGAGTGCACTACCATATTATTAAATGTCTCCTATGTAATAATTTCTGTGACAAATTTTTCTCAGAGTATTGGAGAAAATGAAATGTCCCTTTGAATACAAAAGTATAATTATATTAGATCACAAGAAATATAGAATCTAACATGATTTATTTCTGTCCTACCTAGAAACTCAGATCTAAGCTTTGTTTTCATTTACTACTTTTACCTAACTAGAGATATTTTTCTCTTCCTCATACCTGTTTACTTTCAATATAATTTGTCTTAAGGGTTGTACTTACTAAAATTTTATCAAAGATCTTAGCCAACTGAAGTTCATTTAATTCTTGCAATTAATAACATCACTATAATACTACTTAAGCATTATGTATTTTAATTCTTTTTCCAAAAAGATAAACAATGTACGCTATGGAAATAAAACCAGCAAAAGGACACATGCAGGATTACTTAATATATTTGTGTTTCTATTCATTTTAAAACTTAAGACTCAGGGATATTTAGTTCCCTATTTTAACAAACTCATAAGTTGTCTTCATTTAAGAAAAACAGGTTTCCTGTATCTAAAGTCAAATCACTAAGTATAACTCATATGGTAGGCATTAAAAAGAAAAAAAGCCTACTCTGCCAGAAATTCCTTCAAATTGTTTTTGGTCCTAAATAGAAGGAATGACTTTTATGTAAATGTATTTTCTGCTCGGGTGTAAGCAAAGGCCTAGGTAAACATCTTTTCTCTTACCCTCTGCCGGAAGCCCAGGATACACTATCACCGTGTACCTAATTTTCCTGATTTATGCACTCTTTCTTAGGTACATACTACAGACTAGCTCTCTGGATGCCTCTGACCCACATGGGTTAAATAATAACCACCTTGCATAGTGCTGCATAGGCCTGTCTTACTCTGCCTTCAACCCCATTATGGGCTTACAGCTCTTTCAGGGGTTACACTCAGAGCCTCTTAAATGAATGCTCATTCCTCTGCCTGGTCCAAGCTGGTCCAAGCTGGCGGTCTCTTTGTTCCAATTTATTTCCATCTCTACCCCTCTCTTCTCTATCAAAAGTGACTTCCACTGGAATTTCAGAGAAAGCTGGAGAGAGACCACCAAGCCATGTGGCCTCCCAGCCTGGCCCTTCCAGGGGCCATCTCCCCCTGGGGCTCTCAGCTGTAGCTTTCCTTGGTTTCTCTGTCAGTTCCCAGCATCAGCAGTTCCAGATGTGTGATCACAGGCACTTCTCTGGTTTACTACGAATTTTCTTGATGATTGCTCTTGCAGGTGATCAGTGAAGACCATCCTATTAGCAGTGTTCTCACTTTTGTACATGTCTACCATGACCCTGTGTCTTAAATGAGACTGACTGATTTCTGCAGATACAATCAATGCCCGATAAAGGAGAAGCCAAGCATTGTTATTCTGCTCATTGCAAAAAGTCCAGGCCTGGACCCCAGCTCCAATACTCTGGCCACTGATGCGAAAAGCCGACTCATTAGAAAAGATCCTGATGCTGGGAAAGATTGAGGGCAGGAGGAGAAGAGGGCAGCAGAGGATGAGAAGGTTGGATGGCACCACCGACTCAGTGGACATGCCATTGTTGTTGTTCAGTCACCAAGTCGTGTCCAACTCTTTGTGACCCCATGGGCTAGATCCAGCATGCCAGGCTTCCCTGTCCTTCACCATCTCCAGGAATTTGCTCAGACTCATGTCCATTGAGTTGGTGATGCCGCCCAACCATCTAATGAGTTTGAGCAAACTCCAGGTGATGGTGAAGGACAGGGAAGCCTGTTGTGTAGCAGCCCATGGGGTCACAAAGAGTCAGACATGGCTTAGTGACTGAACAAGACGCCTTCACTACTGTACTTTAAACTCCTCTTCATCTTGTTCCTGGACTCTTAGATTTCTTCTTGACTTTTGGATCCTGACTTTTTTTTTTTTTTTTTTTTGACCCATAGCACTCTTTCTTAGGTACATACTACAGACTAGCTCTCTGGATGCCTCTGACCCACATGGTTAAATAATAACTACCTTGCATAGTGCTGCATAGGCCTGTCTTACTCTGCCTTCAACCCCATTATGGGGCCTACAGCTCTTTCAGGGGTTACACTCAGAGCCTCTTAAATGAATGCTCATTCCTCTGCCTCCAGAGAGGTGCCCCTAGTTAGGGAGAGAGGAGAATACTCAGAGCTGCTTCACAGACTTTCTCCTGCTCTTTTTGGAACTAGAGACTAAGCCTACTCTTATTGCAAATAAGCCCTCGAATATTTGTGAATGTCCACCCAGGGGCTGCTGTGTGGAGTCCATCACTTCTTTATATCCAATTCAGTATGAAGACAACTTGAACAAACACCTAAATTCCATTTCATTTTTTTTACTCACCCAAGACACTAATCCAAATCAGATCATAAGAACATCCTTGGCTATTTCATAGTTCCCCAAGCTGGATCAATTTACTGAATTCTAATGTTCAAAGTGGTCACTGCTTATACTGATAATTCTAATTTATACTATAATTTTAACTATTAACTAGCTAGTTTTAACTATCAACTAATTTTAACTATAGCACTTAGATGGTTCCAATCATAGTGCTCTCCTTTCAATTCGTCAAATACACCGAATGCATGGTAACAGTGCTTATCTGGCCTTACATAATCTAGCTTCTGCCAACTTCTCCATCCTCATCTTTTACCACTTCCTTTCTCGCTTCAGTCATGCTGAACTTGTTTCGGTTCCTCGAATGCTCTTACTGGGACTCGCACTTATTTGTGCTTTTGTCTGACACTATTTAGCCCCCAGCTTTTGTTCCTCCTTATAACACTATGTCCTTAGCCCAAGTTTGGATCGTATGGTCTATCTGGGTACATGCATGGTGGGGAGCTATACATGATATAATGGGAATTAAAATTACATGTGTTTCGCTTTTCCAAAGTGTTTCCTGGTTATGTCTGTTTACTTGATGGTCTCTACCATTAGACTACAAGCTTTGTGAGGTCAGAGGCCGTGTCAACATAGTAAATGGCCAATTCATATTGGTTCAATGAATGAGCCATCGAACTGTAAGTTTCCAATAAATCTCTTCCAGTGCAGTGCACTTAGATTGTTGTATTAGTTATATTCACACTCTTGAGAACAGGGGAAGCCTACGCTGCTGATGTTGCCTCGGCCCGTATCCCTATATCTCACAGTCTCACAGCCGAGCTTTACCTGTTTTGACAGTGAGAAGTAAGATGTGGCTGCCTTGGTAGATTAATTTCCTAAGATGAGGGGGGAAAAAAAAGCTCAGACAGCAAATACAACATCATGTTCACAGACTAAGCATTCAGGCTTCAAAGAAAGGTAATTGAAAAGCCATCTCATCCTTTATTCTTGAAAATATTGACTATGACTGTGTGTAGTCCGAAGTACAGAAACTTCAAATTCGGCAGAGAATGTTATCTGGAAGGTAAAGTCTGAGCAAATACTGGATCATTACCTCAGTACTCCCTATCAGTCACTTCTGCTGCGATTCTACCATTAGCTTCAAATCGAGTGAATTTTCAAAAACAGCCTAATTTTCCTTCTTCAGACAACTTTAAAAGCAGGATCATTGAGAGTCAGTGGAAGTGGTACTAATAAATAGATCTGAATTGTTTTTCCCCTGACCACGGCCATCCCCATTTTTGTTAAATCACCAACCATGTTATGCTTTGCTTTTTTTGCTCTCATTGAAACCTGTTTATGTGTCTTACCAAAATAGAAACACTGTAGTCAGTTCCTTTGAGAAGGAAGTAAACACTGGCTCTTCCCTCATAAGACAAGGTTCACTTCAACAGTAAGTCCTGACCAGAATACAAGGAGTGCTGACTCATTTTTAAGTCAGATTTCTATATAAGAATGTTTCAACTATTCCAGAAGGTTCAATACCTGAAGAGTAAAATACTAATTTTTCCCCATTTTTTTTCTTGAATTTATTGCACCTAATTAATAAGATTCATTTAATCAAACATTTGAAGATACCATTTTATTCTTAAACCTTTTAAGAATGAAAGAAATAATAACCATTTCAGCCTCTAATACCTAAAATCCAGATTATCTTTCAAATGGTTTTATCATTAATCAAGACAACTCCCCAAGCAAATACTTTAATCCTATTCAATGTCTTCAACTATTCGAAGACTGACTTGAGACCTGAGATCAAACCAGGTCTGAAAACTCTCCAGGCTTCTGAGATCCTGGGACATGCCTAGATCAAGACTCAGTACAGTGCAATTAGGTGTGGGGTGGGAATGGTTTGGTAGAGAGGTCAGTCCTGTGGGAACAAGATACAGAAAAGAGAAGTGTTGCTGGTAAGGAGGAAGAAAATATGGCAGATTCTAGTCTTGAGTTGAGCCACAGATTTTTTTAAGTTGAGATAAGATTGGCTTATGCCATTATGTAAGTTTCATGTGTATAACATTATATTTCTACTTCTGTAAGCAGTGTGCTCACCATGCAAAAAACTAGTTTATATCCAACACCCAGCAGTTGACCCCCTTTACTCCTTTTGCCCTCTTCCCTGTCCCTTCTTCTCTAGTAATCGTTACTCTGTTCTCATTATCTACATGTTTATCTGGTTTGGTTTATTCATTTATTTTGTTGTTTGTTTGTTATATTCCACATATAAGTTAAATCATATGATATTTGTCTTTCTCTTACTTGTTTCATTTATCATGAAACTTTGAACTTCATCCATGTTGTTGAAAATGGCAAGATTTCTCTCTTTTTATGGCCAGTGTTATTCCATTGTATACATATTCCACTGTTCTCTATCCTGGGCTTTCCTGGTGGCTCAGTGGTGAAGAATCTACCTGTCAATGCAGGAGATGAGGGTTCCATCCTTGGGTGGGGAAGATCCCCTGAAGAAGGAAATGGAAACTCTCTCCAGTATTCTTGCCTGGGGAATCCCATGGACAGAAGAGCCTGGCAGGCTACAGTCCCTGGGGTCGCAAAAGAGTTGGACATGACTCAGTGACTACACAACAATTCTTTGTTCTATCGTCCATTGGTGGGCACTTAGGTTTTTTCCATATCTGAGTTATAATAAAGAATGCTGGGATGAACATAGGGGTGTATGTATTTTTTCAAATGACCATTTTTACATCCTTTGGATAAATATCCAGAAGTGGAATAGTCAGACCATATGGTAGTACTGTTCTTAATTTTTTGAGGAGTCTCTATATTGTTTCCACAGAAGCCCAAGGCTCTCTTGAGATACTGACCCAGAGAGAGATGTCTGGGATAGCTAACTCATCAGCCTTCCTGAGTTGTTACTGCCATTTGGCCAAGGAAGGCAAGCTCTAGTCATGGGTTGTTCTGCTTACTGTTTTGAGCGAAATGATCTCCATTCTTACCTGTTGCACATGTCTATCACATGTTCTGTCTCATTATGTAGTTATATTTTTAAGTTTCTTGAGGCAGCATCTGTGTATTGTAATATTCTATACCATCATACATCCATGCCTGGCACAGTGAAGTGAAACCACTCAGTTGTGTCCGACTCTTTGCGACCCCATGGACTATAACCTACCAGGCCTCTTCGACCATGGGATTCTCCAGGCAAGAATACTGGAGTGGGTTGCCATTTCCTTCTCCAGGGGATCTTCCCGACCCAGGGATCGAACCCAGGTCTCCTGCATTGCAGGCAGACACTTTACCATCTGAGCCACCAGGGAAGCCTGTCACAGAGCAATATGCAAAAGAGATTTGTTAAATCAATGAATAAATTAATTTTTATAATGCTTGAGGTTCAGTGTAACAAAACACTGAGAAAATCATATCTTCAACATAGTTCAGTCTGCACTATTTATATGATGAAAAATACATAATTTGTTACCTATTAATACTTCTAAATGCATAAATTTAAAGAAAACACTAATTCACCAGCACAAGATGCAAGGCAATGTCTTCTTATTTGGAATATGCTGGTATTTAAATGGATCAATAAGCTCTGAGAGCTGGTGATGGACAGGAAGCCTGGCATGCTGTAGTCCATAGGTTGCAAAGAGTTGGATATGACTGAGCGACTGATCTGAAATGGAACAATACTCAGCATTTTGAGTTGCTTAGTTTGAGACTAGTTCTGTTTCCTCATTTTTGCTAATCATCATGTTTGTCACAGGCAGTCATACTCTCTATTTATTCCACAATATTAGTTCATCTGTAAGCAGATGTGGTGTTTCCCCTCTTTGACATCTTCTATTCCAACTTCCTCCACAACACATCTGTGCCAAGCAGAGATGCCTGGGTGTGCACATTATTATAAGACACAGATGCTTATCTCAAGAAGCTTACAAAGATAGCTACATAAGTAGGTAATACATAAATTGTTTCTCACCTTCAACTCTTTCAACAAAGCATAAGTAATAAAAAATAATATTCATTGACCTTTGTTATCCCAGAACATGACAATAAATGTTGTATTATTTAATCTTATAGCAACATTTTATAGCTGGGAAAAAAACAGAAGTTCAGGAACTTGTATAAATTGTCTGTAGTCATATAGAGGTCAATGCTACTGTCACTAATGCCTAAATGGAGCTCAAAAGAAGAAGTAATGTAGGAGAAATAATGTGATATTGGCAGTTGATGGCACGGTGGTAATTATTGATAGGGTGGGAATGCATGAAACGACTATCTCAGGGGAAGAACATGAAAGTGAATAAGCAATTCCAAATTAATCCTGGGTGAATAAACAGAAAGAATGAGAGAAATTGAGAAGGAGCCATAGAACAGGTAAGAAGAGAACTAAGAAAAGGTAACACTGTAGAAATCAAGAAAAAATGATCAATAGTGTAACTGCTACAAAGAAGTCAAGGAAGGTAAGGCCTGGAAACAGGTTCTGGACTTGTCAGTAAAAAAGTTATTAGCAATCCTAACCAGCATATTTTCTCAGGGGTTGTGGTGATAGAAGTCAATTTGCAAAGAGAGATCAGGAAGTCAAAGAGAGAAAATAGAGCCAAATCTTATACACATTTTGGTGTCAAAAGAAGAAGATAAAGCAGAACAGTTGGCCCTCCATATTTGGGAGTTCCTCATGTGTGGCACCCCACTCCAGTATTCTTGCCTGGAAAATCCCACGGACAGAGGAGCCTGGTGGGCTGCAGTCCATGGGGTCGCTAAGAGTCGGACACGACTGAGTGACTTCCCTTTCACTTTTCACTTCATGCATTGGAGATGGAAATGGCAACCCACTGCAGTGTTCTTGCCTGGAGAATCCCAGGGACGGCGGAGCCTGGTGGGCTTCCATCTATGGGGCCGCACAGAGTCGGACACGACTGAAGCGACTTAGCAGCAGCATGTGTGGATTCTATCAAGCTTGGATAGAAAATGCTGGGAAAGAATTCCAGAAAGTTACAGAAAGCAAAACTGAATTTGCTGCACACAGCAACTATTTACACAGCATTTACATTGCATTAGGTATTATAAGTATTCAAGAGATGATTTAAAGCACACAGGAGTATGTGTGTTAGGTTATATGTTAGTTAAGGGACTTGAGCATCTGTGGATTTGTGCATCTTCGGAGGATCTTGGAACCAATCCCCCACAGATACCAAGGGATGACTCTAGTTTGAGGCAGAAACAAGGGGCGATTCTGTAAAGTCCTTTATGGTTCTAAAAGAGCCAACAATAACCGACTGAACAAAGTCATAAAAGGGAGAGAAAGGATTCCCTTAGGGAGACAGAAAGAGCAGAGGGAGTGGTGGGTGAAGTTATTCATGCTGGAAGGATAGGAAAGGGAAATAAATGGGCTTTATTGTATCTGTGACTTAAGAGATAAAGTCATATACCTAGAATGAGAAGATGAGTAGGATAAAGAGTTTCAGAAGGTTTGAAAATAATTGGGACCATCCCAATGAAGAAAAAGAAATGAAACTTTTAAAAAAAAAGAAAGAAAAGAAAAATATCTGGAAGCACTAAAGCGCTCAGAGGGAGGGTGGACTCACCATAAATTCCTTAATTTTCCCAACAGGACCCAGGTCAGCAAGCTTCCTGCCCACCATGGCTCTTAAAATCAACCCCTCTTTCTAGTAAAATGACATTGAAGGTGGGAAACCAGACTAGCCAGATTTGAGGTGGGGAGAGGTTGTACTCTCTAAAATAAACTACACTCAAGAGAGAGCAAGGGTTTCAAAACCAAACTGTGAGACAAAATAAGAGCTTCTTTGTATCTTTACCCTCTCCACCCGCCAGTTACTTTTCCTTCTCCGGGAGAATACTTCACTTTCCTTTCCTTTCCTTCCCCCTCACCTATTTTCTCAAACTCGACCCACGTTGTGCCATCTACTGAATTCAGAACTGGAAAATGCACATGTGTTATTTTTAGTCCAAGCATCACATGGTTGGAGAATATTTCATTTTTATTTCACATTGTCTCAGGTCAATGTACCAGGTTCTTAAGGCTGTCACAAGTCTCAGAGATCACTCCTGAGAACTGCAAAACAAAGAATCCTGTGACACAGATGCTGACAACGTGGAAAGACCTTGTGATTTGCTGAGTCACTGATCAGAACTCGCAGTTTTGAATACTTTCTTTTGGAATTAAAATTCCGCATCCTAACACGCCCATCTCTCTCTATATACGGATTAAAAATCATTTAAAATTGACTTGCATTTGTAAATGAAATGGTAAATAATGTTTTTGAGTACCTGTCCCCCACCATACACATTCAACTTTTAAAATGTTCAGTTTCTCATTAATTCAATCTTTTCTTTTACTGAAAATTTGGTGTAGTTTAGAAGTGACCTAGTTGTAAACTTTTGTTTTCCACATCTTTCAAGAAGCAAGAAGAGTAGACACAATTTCAAAACTTATGTTTACTTGAATGGACAAATTGTGTTGAAGTTTGGATTGAATATATGCCAATGGAAACATTTCTGTGGTGAGATGAATCAGTGCCACATTGTCTAACTATGGATTTGCTGACCATTCTTCTATATTCCTTAAAAACAACCTCTACTAAAATGCATGTTAACCTAGATCCAGGTCCTGTCTCTATTTGAAAGTACAGTTGACCCTTGAACAAGAATTTGAATTGTAAGTGTTCACTTATATGTGGATATTTTTCAACAGTAAATGCTACAGTAATACCACAGTAAATACTGCATAATTCATGGTTGGTAGTATCTGCAAATATCCAACCATTGCTATGCAGGAACCACTTATATAAAGGACCAAGTTATACTTGGGTTTTCAACTGTGCAGAGTGGAAAACCTGGGGGCTCTTGGCGCTTCCAACCGCAAGTTGTACAAGGGCCAAATGTAATAAAATTGCATTCCTATTTAAATGTTTTATTGGTTTAAGTAGTATAATAATTCTAATCAGCCTTGATCATAATTAGTGTATTAATATAACCTTATGTTTATCTTACTTCTACCATTTAAAGTATATATTGTTCTTATTCCTATGAAAGTCCTGAAAACAAAAATATTTATTTCACCAGTGTCAGTCTAAAATGCTTCTTTAATATCAGATCAGAGGTAGTATTTCAAAAGGAGCAGTTCTCAAAAGCCTTGACAGTTCCTGCCACATAGCTGAGTTAAAATGAAGACTTACCATCAGGCAGCATTTTTAAAGCCTAGTATGAGATATTTTCTCTACTTAAAAGTAAGAAACAACATCTGCTTAAACAAAAAAAAAACTTTCCTATTTACATTTTGCATTAATTTTGACTGGGTATGTGTTATTTGTTGATATACATAATTGATTAAGATTATTACTCTAGGTTGATCTTATTTAAAATAATCTTTCTCTTCCATCTATTTCAGAGTAATTGGCTAGCACTGACCTCTCCAAATTTGTAATTTCTGAAATCTGCATTAATTCTGTTTATCTCTGATAAAATAGTCCAATGTTTAGAATTCTCTCAGTGCTACAGACTTATTTGTGCTGCGAATGTATAAAGCTATCAGGGCACTACGCTGGGTGTGATAATCCTGAAAGGCACCCAGTCAGGGTCAAGAACCTGCATGAAGCAAGATGACTTTACAAGAAGAGGACACAGTACGCAGAGTGAGGGGAGCAGCAGCCACAAGTTGGTGAGATCAGTGTACAGGACTGTTTTATAGGGGAGGTGGTGGCGAGCTGGGTCCTAAAAGAAAAGGTCTGGAAGATCCTTCCCATGTGTGGCAGGCCAGCCAGGGCAGGCAGAGGCCTGGGGATACAGTCCCCTGAGAGCTGTGGTGATGTCTTAGACCACCTGTATGGTTAGACTTTCAAGGACACAGGAAAAGGGGAGGGGCTCATTCTCCCCGACTTCACAGTGGTCAGAAGATTGGACTTCAGTCCTAAATTCAAAGTACTTCAACACTGAAAAATATTTGTGATCCTTTGTTCCTTTGCTCTTGAATGTAAGACGTTGTATAAATGTTCTCTAAACAGGTCTTTCACTTTGGGAAAGGAAAGGTTCAAAGAGCAAAATTTTAAGCTACGGAGCCCTTCTCAGAAGGAATGTTCTATATATATACTAGAGGAAGCCAAGTCTCAGTGAGCTCGCGGGTTGAGAGAGGAGATGGGCGTCAGGACTCTGCATGCTTCCTTGTATGGCTCCAGACTGGAGTGACTGTTGCTGGTTGTCCCAGAAATGTTTTCTAGTCATGAAGGAAAGTCATGTGAGAGACTGTCTCCTTCCTGATTGTTTTACTTTTAACTCAACAGAACAGCTAGAAAGCAGATTTCCCAGACACTTCAGAAGGAGATAAACAGCCTGAAGAAAATCTGACATCTGCAAATCAGCATAGACTAGCTCTTAAATATTTCACATGAGTAATATATTAAAAAAGCAGCCAAGCAGGACATGGCAGATGGAAGACTGGGTGGAAAGCTGAAGTCTGGGCTGGAGATAAGTACCTAATAAAAACCATTCTTTCCAAAGAATGCCAAGAACTCAGATTTGAAGATTGGCCTTGTCAACACTTAAAGTCTCTGATTCCTCTCAAGAAAAGATGTGATAAATAATTAAGAGTGAATTATAATGAGCATATCCTTGAAAGCATTTGTTCCACACAGAGAAGTCATGGAGGGTAATTCTTCAGTCACTTCAAACTCATCACTGGCTTCTCTGGTAACAGCTGACTAGTACTGGTAACATCTTTTGACATCAAGAGCCAAGAAAAACCTCTCGAGATCATTTGCGTGTCTTTAAGTTGATGATTGATGTCACTCTTAGTATTTTCAACTCTTTGAGAAACTGTTCAACCTAAAAAACATGATTGCCTTGATACTTGCTTTCTCTCATTACATTTCTTCAATTGCTAATTCAACGTTGGTAAATGGATTTCTTGCTAGGCTAATAAATGAGCTGCTGAGAAAAAATTTATAATGAGCATGTTCGTGGTTATCTATAATGAAAAGCACTTACAAGCAGTTATTTTACGCCTCTTAAATGTTCAGGTGTGGTACTAATTTACGTTATAAAGAAAATGACTGACTTAGCAAATGCACAAATTGGTCTAGCCAGTTACCACAAACCTCAAGTAGTAGAGGCCAAAGCAATGGCCTGTCCTGATGCATGCTTTCTCACATGCATCATTTGAAGCTAGATTGCAGCTTTTGAAGCTAGATTTAAAAGCAAAAACCCATTACCTTTCATATGAAGCTCCATCAGTTACTAATTAAAGATTATGCATTCTTACACATTAAATACACATATGCAAGGCCTCATTTTAAGACAAAAATAAAACTTTATAAATAGACTGCAAAGCATGACCAACCTCCCTAGCCAATTGGCTGGGTTGCTCCCTGTTGTGAGAACATCCCAGGAGAGGAGTCTGTCATCTATTAGGAGGCGTCCAAGGATCTGAGTGCTTGGAAGGCAGAGTTCTTCTCTGGCTCTGGGAATCCTAGCGCTGGCTAGGGGCCAAATCAGGAATTACTGTGAAGCCCTTAGGTTACTTGAGGCAGTAACCTCAAAAGATACAGTAATCTCAAAAAAGATACACAAAAAAAATCTCTCTCAGGTGTTTCATATTAAAAGTTTTGGGTGGAGTTCTACAGACAGCAGATTCAAAACATAGGTGAGGCTCTAACAAAGCTTGGTGATAAGGCAGATCAGTATACCTTGCTGATGATTTAAAAACCTAATCTAGACCATTGCTTCAAAATTAAGAATTAAAACACTAATACAAACCTAAACTTTTAAAATTATTGTTGAACTCTGCTTCCTAAGAAAAATCTTTCAGAGGGACTTCCCTGGCAGTCCAGTGGCTAAGACTCTGTGCTCCCAAAGCAGGGGGCCCAGGTTCAATTCCTGGTCAGGGAACTAGATCCCACATACTACGACTAAAGTTCACACATGCCATGACGAGGGGGAAGATCCCGCATGCCTCAACCAAGACCCAGAGCAGCAAAATAAAAAACCTCAAAACAAAGATCGGTCAGAATCCTTTGAATCTCTTAGTTTTTAAGGGCAGTATTTAATTTGTCTAATGTAAGTGTAATCACCATTTTATGGTTGGCAAACATAAAATCAGAGAGGTAAGGAATTTTCCTTACATCACACAGTGGATAAATGAGTTTGTAATAGAATTCAAGCATCTTCCACCAGTAGCTAGAAATGACAACAATCATATAGCCAATTTTTTATTATCAGGGTTTTTCATTCTTCACGTGACTTTTTGTGTTTGTTTGATTCTATAACCTATAATGTAGGTACTACTGACATTTTCATTCCACATGTGAAAAACCAAAGCTCAGAGAAGCTCCCTGACTGCTCCAGCATCACACATTGGCCAGCAAATATGCAGGCAGGAGGGACATTTACAGGCCCTGCTCTTAACCACTGTACAAAAGTGGTTTTATTTCTCTATCCACTTCTACCTCTTTCTCAACCTACTTCCCTACAAAAATTTGTGGGTTATTTGTCTATCAGATATCATAAAGGAACTCATCATAGAGTGAGTCCTCCCTCTAGACCCAAAGGCAGAACAAAACCACAAGGGTGACTTTTCATCTAACAATCTGTGACCCGGGATCTGCCAAGAAGAGGCACCCCCTTACAATTCCTGCACAGCCTCTGTGGTTGACGGCCTTGACCCCGAGACTCCCTAATTCCACCAGCATTCACATTAGTTGTAAGCAAGCATTCTTTCCATGTACAACATTGTTTGTTTTGTAGAAATGCAAAAAGCACATTTCGACTACTCATCTGTTGCTTAAATCTCCTCTATGATACTCTGGCCAAGCAGTCTGGAAATTTGAAACCTCCCATGTTAGCACATTCCATCTTGGACAGCTTTAACTGAGAAATGTCTTTTCTCATATTGAAAAAAAAAAAAATCTGCCTGTGACTTCTTTTTGTTTTTTGCAATTATAAGTATTAAGTCTGTTTATTTGTTTTTATTTTGAGAATTTAATGAACTATATAGACCCTATCCCTGGAAAAAAAAAAGACTACAGCCATACACAAAAAGGCTGACAAGCAGCCCTCTGAAGGCATATAATGGTCTGTGAACCTCAAGGTTAGAAACCCTCTTCAATAACAGCATTTCAAATGCTGTAAGTGAGAGAGCACTCTTACCCTCCGTGCTGTGAACCATGTCCAAGAAAGGGCTTGTGTTCTTCTCTTGCCACTGAATTACGTCGGCTTAGATTGTGGTCATTCGTTTAGCCCATGGAGACCTTCCTGAACCCTGGCGCTGTGATCTAATCTATTCACTATGCCTTCTTCAAGTCAGCTCTAGTCTTGATCACCACAGCCCTGGCAAAGATCTTAGACAGGAAATAGCTGGAGATAAAACCCCAGTGACAGGATAATCACCCTGTGAGGTGGGAAGTGCCCCCTACATTTTTCTGCAAAGATCATATACTGGGACTTGAGTCTGTGAATACACAGGGAAGTGTGCACGTTTCAACAAACAGAATATAATCATATGCCATTAACTTTATCCCTCAAGAAACCTGCTTTTGTTTCATTTCTTCAGTGTTGGGTTAGTTCAGGACTTAGACTAACCAACTCAGAGGATATGAAAACACATGAGAACCACATGATTGAGGGTCTAGGTACCAATTGCAAAACTTCCTTTTACATCTTAGAATGTGGCCTCAGGAAACCCAAGTATTTTCCCAGGTCTAAACTCCCTCCAACTACAGTTTTCCTAAATAAAACAGAGTAGCTGCCTAGGGGCTATCTCTTTGGTGTGAAGAATTCTCACACCAGCAAGTTTATAAATGCCAAAAAGCAAGTTTACAAATGCCATGTTGTGTATTAGGGTTTTTTTTTTTTAATGGTTTAATTTACTTGTTTTTAAATGAGTTTTTTCATTTATGCTTCAGGGTATGCTTCAAGGATACCTCATAGTGTTCTAGCATTTTGAGTACAAGTTGACATTGACCCTGTCCAAGTACTTTGTAGATTTTAGAAATTAAATAATATCACTTCTAATGTTTGTCATTTCAAAGCTAAGAGCTTTAATATAGCCAGCATTGTGGAAGAAGATTGGAAAAGAATTGAGTCAGAGGATCCCACTCTGTCTTTAACTACACAAGTGATAACAAGCAATTCTTCTGTCCTTTCTGGGCCTCTTATTTCTCATACATAAAAGTCACTTCTCCTCCAGTTCTCAAAAATCATTTTATTCTAATTTTGTTAAATTAGATGGATGCGCTAAAGCATCAGAACCAAGACAACAGCAGTATCTGGATTCCTTTCTGTGTCTTAATTAAGGCTGGAAGTATGATTTTAACATACAAGCGCTGTCACAAAATATCCTTTCACTCTAGTGGTGATGCATGGTGGGTCACAGGACACAATGCCTCTATTCCAAAGGTTCCTGAACTTTGGAAACACTTAGGGAATTAAAAAAAAAAAATTCTTGAGGCCTAGATCTCACCCCAAAATGTTCCAAAAGGCGTGAGATTACCTCGACCAGTAGAATTATAAAAACCTAGAAAACTTAGAAAACATAAAAACTTCAGTTTAGAACCACTGCTCCATTCCAGCTTTCAATTCTGAATGTATGTAAGAATCAACTGATAATTTTTCAAAGCCTGCCAGTGCCTAGATCCACCCCCAGATTCTGATTCAACTGGCCCGTGGGCCAAGGGCATTGATGTGTTTTAAAACTCTGCAGGTTCCTGTGATGTGCAAACAGGGGTGGGAACTACTCCTCTAATCTCTACTTCACATGATCCTTCTAGTCGATCATCCTGACATCAGTCGCACACCGGCCACTCATCAAATGAAAAATCTTTGGACCTAATTACAAGGTACAGGTCCACCTCCACTATATCAACCTGGTGTCATAACTTCCTGCTTTTTCTCTAGGACCATAACTTCTTATCTTGTCAATTAACCAGTGCTCCCGGTGTTTTGTGACCTGAATTTCCCAGCTATGGACTCTCAAGTGCTTCTTTCAGATTGTAGTCCCACTTCTATCAACTTCTGTTTGCCTTGTGCATCAATTCTCCCTAGTACTTTGAATGCCCTTGCCTATTCTTCCAAATGCCCTCTGTATCTTGGATTATTCTGATCAAATTTCCCCTATGATCCCAACTAACTACTATTAAATGGGAGTCAAAAGGATATATTCAACGGAGAAAAAAAATCTGCCTAATTTTGCCAATGGCTGAGCAAATCCTAGGCATACATATCAAGGAAATTGGAAACACACACACACAATTTCTAAAACCATAACACTTTTTTTCCATTCTACACTGGCTTCAGTTCTGGCCAAGTACTTAAGAAACACAAGAACCAACCTTGGAAAACTACAAAGATGAGAACTGTACATTTTTAAGAGAATTAAGGAGTTACCAATAGAAGGTGAAAGCCAAGATTAGAACCTCAGTCTAGAAAAATGAAAGCTGATGGAGAATCATTTTTTAAGAGTGACTAAAACAATATTATTTTCTCAAATATGGAGCATAGAAGCTGAAAGAACAATGTTCTAGTAAAAAATGAAATACTGCATAGTAATTATAAAATAAACTTATAAGGAGTTTATACAGGGTAAAAATAAAAAGGTTCTCTGAAGTCTTAGATAAATGTGGTAAATGAGAATGTTCAGAAAAAAAGCACTTAGTAGTATTTGGGGAGTAATTTACAAGTTTTTAAAGTGCTTTCATATACATGTTCTTACTTGAGGCTTGTAAAAAATCAGAAATTAGAGCTTCTCTGAGTATATTTTGAACAGTTTGAGGCAGTGTTATAAAGGGATCCAACATCTGCTTTGATGAAAGTTTCTTTGAGATGCTGAGAGTGGGCTGGCCAGATCTTTGCTCTAGTGGTATTTATACCCTTTATGACCAAAGGTGGATTTGCCATAAATCTAGTGAAGTTTTAAGCTTTAACTGCTTCTCTTGCAAGGGTTTTTCCCAAGCCTTAAGAGGAGCCCTGGCAGTAGGTTCTCATGGTTGTGTGTTTTTGTCACATAGCAAAAGTAAGTTATCATTTGCTGTGATTTTTTTCTTCATTCTTCTTATTTTTGTACATACTCTGTATTGGGCATTTTATATTCTTTTTCTTAAATATGAACTGTGGTGCCTCTCCTGCTTATGAGCTATTATTACTAAGTCATGGCATCCTGCTAACCGTTGCAAGGCCCTTAGCATCCTCCTTGTCTTCTACTTTTCTTTCTCCATCAACACTCAGCCTTTGAGCTTCAGCTGTTCCCTGCCGTCTCTTCAGCCGTGTTCCTCACTTCTGATGATCATCTCTTCACAGGAAGTGTCTTCCCCAGGAAGACTCAGAGTATCAGGTCAAGCTTTCCAGTTAATCCCCTTCTCTCCCCTGAACCGGTTCTCCTCCTTTCCCTCACCTTTGGAGTTTCTCAGCCTGAGAGAACTGTTTCCACTTGGACTCTGTCCACGGGGTCCTCCCAGCTGCACCCTTTCGTCTGAGGCGCCGAAAGGGCTGCTCCTCAGAACCTTCCCTGCTCAGCCCTTTCAGCAGTGATGGTCTCCTCCAGTGGTTTCTCCTTTCTAAATTTTCATTCCTTAACCACCAGGGAAAAATACACTAGATACTGAAAATGCCTTTTATCTTGAGCTGTTTTGGCACAAGTGCCACAGAAGGGCAGGAAAGAAAAAGTTTTGTGGCAGCTGCTCCTGGGCCAACCTTGGGAGCTGTGCTTTCCCCCTCTATGGATAAGCTGTCAAAATAGACACTGGGAAATGTAAAGAAATAAAATAAAATAAAAACATAGGTTTTCTTTCCATGGAACATGGTTTTGCACACCTGGAGTTCTCAGGTCAGCCTGAGGGAGGCAGAAAGAGTAGCGTGGGGCTGTGCATCACCAAGGGATCCATTTACGCACACGCACATGACATAGAGCACGGGTCAGGTGTTTTAGGACAACTAAGGCAATGGCAACCCACTCCAGTACTCTTGCCTGGAAAATCCCATGGACAGAGGAGCCTCATAGGTTGCAGTCCCTGGGGTCGCTGCGAGTTGGACATGACTGAGCGGCTTCGCTTTTTTTCACTTTCATGCATTGGAGAAGGCAATGGCAACCCACTCCAGTGTTCTTGCCTGGAGAATCCCAGGGACGGGGGAGCCTGGTGGGCTGCCGTCTATGGGGTCGCACAGAGTGGGACACGACTGAAGCGACTCAGCAGCAGCAGGAGCTTAGCTGTGAAATAAAGATCTGCTCGAAATTACCCACCCAATATAGGAAAAGAGGGAAATTTTTATTTTACAGAGATTTCAATAATGCAGGCTTAAGCTCAAAGAACAACAGCACTTTGAAGTTTATCTAGAAGATGTAATTAAATGTAGACCATCTCTGTCAGTGAATATTTTAGTTATCATGTTTGTTTTCTCATTTAAGTAATACTAAATAGGGATTCTGAAAAAGATTTAAAATATGTTATACTGCTATGGTATCCTAATACCCGCCCGCCCCCCACCCAGAAACCCTTCTAATGGGTTAAATAAAACTTAAGTAAAGATGTTAATATCAAGAAGCATTTAAATGAGCATCCTGGGCAGGATCAGCATTGTGTTTAAATAGAAATACACAGAGTCAGCAAAAAAAAAAAGAAGAAGGGATTTGACCTTTGCCTTAGATTTCAGTCTAGGAATTTGCAATACTTTAATGCTACACATTTTGTTCAACCTACAAAAACCCACAATATTTATGGAAGCTCAAGGGAGTCAGCTTCTCACTTGATGTTCTCAGTACAATAAAACACTAGTGCTGTGCAAAAATCATAATTTTCATACACACAGGAGAAAACTGTGCTGATTTCCTGGGAGCAAAAAATTTAGTAATAAAAAATAAATGAAATTATCAGATCAGATCAAATCAGTCGCTCAGTCGTGTCCGACTCTTTGCGACCCCATGAATCGCAGCACGCCAGGCCTCAGTTTTTCACACCTATCATTTTCATATCTACTAATTTGAAGACCCACGTACTGGGATATCTCTTTGGGGAGAAGAAACAACCGTGTACAAATAATAACTGAGTCCTGTGAATTCCTGACAGTTCTAACATTTTTGACATAAAGATTTTTAGTAAGATATGTATGCCTTGATTTTATCCCAACTCTTATCACCACCCTGGGCATTCTCTTTCTTTCAATAGTTCAACAGTATACACTCACTGAAAATGCTGACTCACAATGATGTGAGCTAATCATGCAATCTCCTGCTTAGGATTACCCATAATGAAGAAAAATCAGTGATGATTGGATAAATAATGACCAATATGGAATTTAGTCCACTACTTATATTGGCTGTCTGTTTGTAGGGGGGAT
Organism: Bos mutus; assembly: GCF_027580195.1. Taxonomy (NCBI): domain Eukaryota; kingdom Metazoa; phylum Chordata; class Mammalia; order Artiodactyla; family Bovidae; genus Bos; species Bos mutus. Next base: position 129,272,545 of record NC_091618.1, read on the forward strand.
TCCCTGATGGCTCAGCAGGGGAAAGAATCTGACTACAATGCAGGAGGCACAGGAGACGTGGGTTCAGTCCCTGGGTTGGGAAGATCTCCTGGAGGAGGAAATGGCAATCACTCCAGTATTCTTGCCTGAAAAATTCCATGTAGAGATGAGCCTGGTGGGCTACATTCCAATGGGTCGCAAAGAGTCGGACACAACTGAGCAAGTAAGGAAACACAAACACTCCATTTTTAAGCCAAATTCCACAAGGCCACACTGCCTTGGGCATGAGGAAACAACTGGTCTAACAAAAATACAGATCAGATTCCTTACAATATTAGACTAAAGCTTACATCATTAAAAAAAAAAAAAAAAAAGAAAAAGAGAAACATGACCACAGTTTCCCAAAAGGATTGGATTAGCTTCGTTGAGTCATCACAGAAAAAATGGACTAACATTCAGCAGCAGTATCAATGCTCCTAACAGCATATGCAGACTGGAAAAGCATCAGAACCCAAACATCATAGACCACACACATAAAAAGTTGGGCAGAACCACCTTCTTCAAGCAGTGGCCACAGCAATCATCTTTCAAATGTCAGAGAAATATCCCAGAGCATTGATATTCAAATTAGTAAATATTTGTTCTGAGCATTAAAACAACTAGCTTCATATAACCCTTCTCTTCTTTTCTCCTCACTGTACCTTGCTGTCCTACTACCTCTGTGTTTGGCACATAGTTGAATTTTACATATGAATAAACAAATGGTAGAAAAGTGAGTATCTTGGGATATGATGTGGCTGGATTTAATTCTTAAAAATAAGACTTTTTAAGGATTCTTGAACTGGGAGAATTTCCCAGAAGGGGCCCCTAAAGGATGCTGCTGCTGCTGCTGCTAAGTCACTTCAGTCGTGTCTGACTCTGTGCCACCCCATAGATGGCAGCCCGCCAGGCTCCCCCTCCCTGGGATTCTCCAGGCAAGAACACTGGAGTGGGTTGCCATTTCCTTCTCCAACCCTAAAGGATGACCTATTCTCAATGCATAATAAAGTTTCATTAACTATTTTATTCCTTCATTTATTCACTGCATATTTTTTGTCTGTCTTCTGCACACCAAGAATTGTTCTGGGTTTTTGTGATTTGCTAAACAACAGCACAGACATGGACACTGATCTCATAGAATTTACTTTCTAGGGTGGAAGGACATAATTAAAAAGTAAAAATGAACACAGGAACACATGAATAACGAGATAGTTATGATTGTGATTAGAGCCAAAATGGAGCTTTTTTGAGAAATGGAAAGGTGAGAGCCAGATTGTACAACGCCTTATAAACTATCTCAAGGATTTTCTATTTTATCCTAAGATAAACGGTAAATACTGTAAAGTTTAGGAAGCGTTATAATTAAAATTTTATTTTTAAAAGATGACTCTAGGTGTCTGTAAGTAAAAAGAATTAGAAGAGATGAGAAAAACATGATTATGGCAGATGTGGATGAGAGTAAAGGTCCAGCTGGGGAGGCTACTGCTGTAGTCTAGGTAAAAGATGATGACAGTTGAGACAGAGGAGTAGCTGTGGGTACATGGAGATGTAACCAGATTCAAGATTCATCTGGAAGGCACAAGATTCTTATCAAGGAGATAGTAGTCAAAGGTAATATCGGCATTTCTGTCATGAGCAACTTGAAGCATGGGAGATGCGAAGACTGAAAATATCAAATGAAGAATTGGTTTAAGGGATAAAATGCAGGACACGTAACCAAGAGGAGATAGCAAATAAATGTACGTACAGTTTTGTAGCTTACAAGGGAGATCTGTGTTGGAGAATGCAACCTCCGAGTCATGGTGAATACACAGTATTATTTATAAGCTGTGGAAGTGAATGAGAGCTCATGGGAAAAGAATGTAAGGTAAGAAATAAACAGGCTCCAAGACTGATCTTTGAAAAGCTCCAGTTGCCAAGCAGAGGAGGAAGCTTTACCAAAGGTGAATGAAAAAGGTTGTCATGATGGGGTAGAAAAAACAGTAGACTGTGTGTGTGTTACTCTAAGTTGTGTATTACAGAAGCCAAGAAAAAGAGAATTTCAGATAAAGTGATCACACAGGAAGTCAAGTAAGGGGAGGATTTTGCAATGGGGTCACCATTGAGATCTTAGCCAGGACAGCTAGAGTTATGGTAGATTGGAGAGAACGGAGCTGTGAAAGGGAAGTGAAGGCATTAGGAAAATGTGCACATAATTACTCTTCTTAGAAGCCTGATAATAAGCAGAATTTTGAGGTTCTGTTCTCAGTTACATAGCCTTCACTTCCCCATCCACAATGTGAGAGTGTAAATATAATCATATTCCAAAAATAACTCAGAAATGCAAGGGCAAAGTCCGGTGATTGGCATCACTCCATTCAGTTGAGTTCAAGTAATATTTATTGAGCACAAAGATGAACAGGACAAGGTGCATTCTTGCCAAAAGCTTATGGGGGAGACAGAATAACTCGTACATTTTTTTTTTAATGCAGTAAATTTGAAGATGAAAGTTTGCATGCTGTGCTGAGAGAGCAAGGAAGGAGGGCATTTACCCCAACCAGAATATTTGAAAAAATTTCTGTAAGAGAAAAGACACATGAACTAAACTGTGGAGGAACAAATAGGAATTAGCCCAGTGGTGAGAGGAAGTAAAGCTGCATCACAGAGGAAATATATGAACATCAACAAGGGCCCAGAGAGGTGGAAGACAAGTTAAATTCTGTGTGCATCCTGTCCATGATTTGCTCAGAGCATGTACACACACATCAGCTCCTAGAATATAAAGCAGAGTGTGAGAGTTAGGTCTAGAGAGGTAGACAGGCCAAGCTCATGAAGAATTTGTGTGCTCTGTTAAGATTTGACTTGAGAGATGCAGACACAGAAAACAGATGTGTGGAGGGAAGGGGAAGGGCAGGAAAAACTGGGAGATTAGGCCGACATACACACACTGAGAGTCAGTCGCCCAGTTGTGTCTGACTCTTTGTGACTCCCAGGACTGTAGTCTGCCAGGCTCCTCTGTCCGTGGAATTCTCCAGGCAAGAATAGTAGAGTGGGTAGCCATTCCCTCCTCCAGAGGATCTTCCTGACCCAGGGCTCAAGCTCGGGTCTCCTGCATTGCAGGCAGATTCTTTACCGGCGGAACCACCAGGGAAGCCCCATATATACACTACCATGTACAAAATAGGTAGCTGGTGGGAACCTGCTGTGTAACACAGGGAGTTCAGCTTGGTGCTCTGTGATGACCTAGCTGGGTGGGATGGGGTGGGGTTTGGGAAGGAGGTTCCAAAGGGAGGGGATATATGTATGTGTGTTAGTTGCTCAGTGGTGTCTGGCTCTTGGTGACCCTATGGAGTATAGCAAGCAGGCTCCTCTGTCCAAGGGATTTCCCAGGCAAGAATACTGGAGTGGGTTGCCTTTGCCTTCTCCAGGGGATCTTTTCAACCCAGGGGTTGAATCCTGGTCTCCTGCATCTCAGGCAGACTCTTTACCATCTGAGCCACCGGGGAAGCCCAGATATATGTATACGTATAGCTGATTTGGGTCTCCCAGGTGGTATTAGTGGTAAAGAACCTGCCTGCCAATGCAGGAGACATGACAGATGCAGGTTCCATCTGCAACCCACTCCAGTATTCTTGCCTGGAAAATCCCATGGAAAAAGGGGCCTGGCGGGCTACAGTCCATGGGGTTCCAAAGAGCCGGACTTGGCTTACTGACTGATCACCCCCACATGCATAGCTGATTCACTTCATTGTACAGCAGAAACTGACACAACATTGTAAAAGTAATTATACTCCAGTTAAAAAATAAAAAAAAAATTTACATTTAAAAATTAAAAAAAAGATTGATTCAAATTTAAGATCAACCACCTATTATTTCTGGGCCCTTGGACAATTTACTCAGTCTTCCAGAGCCTTGATTTCCTTAATGAGAGTTTTTATTTTTAGTTTCCTTGAATTAGAGTTTAAATAATATTTACATCCTAATGTGAAAATTTCATGAACTCACAATTAGGGTTAAACATTAACTAAGCAGGGAGCAAACTTAGACTCATCCAATCTACTTATTATACATATAAGGGAACTGAGTCCTGAGGAGCTTGATCATTTATCCAAATTCATGCCTTTAGGAAGCAGGAGAGCCTACAGCAAATCTAAGTTCTGTTATCTGACACTATGACACTATTGAGGGGTTCTCAAGTGGCTCAGGGGTAAAGAATCTGCTTGCCAATGCAAGAGACACAAGAGATTCAGGTTCGATCCCTGGTTCAGGATGATCCTCTGGAGGAAGACATGGCAACCCACTCCATCATTCTTGCCTGCAAAATTCCATGCAGAGAGGAGCCTGGCAGGCTACCATCCATGGGGTCGCAAAGAGTTCGACATGACTGAGCGACTGAGTATGCACCCATGCGTGACACTATTAAACATGCCTTTCTTCTTGAGTTAAAGTCGGAAGTAACCAGAAAATGAAAGGGGCAGAAGACGGGCTGTCAAATGCCAAAGTGTCAGGGGAGATGCATTTTCTGTTGATGAACAATAAACTAAAGGTTGAGAAATAAGACAGGCACAAGGGCTGAGGATATGGTGGCCACATCTCCAGATATCTTTCTTCCTGGTGTAAATAACCATGAACTCACAGCTTGCTACATATATTGCAAGAGGCTTTGACAGAAACCAGTCCAGGTTCATATCCCTGTTCTGCCATTTACTTGCTATGTGACTTGATTTAACTTTTTTCTGTATCTATAAAATATGAAAATAATGCCTTACTGATTTCTTATGAAGCTTGAATAAGTTAATGTATATGGACATGCTTAATATGTTGCCTCACCAAATGTGGCACCTAAACATTTTCTTTATTCCTTCTGAAAATAATACAGGGCACACCAGCATACATACAAGTTGAGTCCATTTAATGACATGTCCCCACCCAATTTATTCTCATGACTCTCAAAGAGAATCTGAAAAAGGAAGAAAATATGCTATTCTATAGGCTGTGCTTTATTTTCCAGATTTCAGACTGACTTGCTATGTCCTGGACAACCGATGACAGACTAGCCAAAGCTCAGAGACCAAAGATCAGAGTCTGAATTGACTTGGTGGAGCTTTTAGTTAACAAGAAAGGGTCATGTCATGGGTTAGTAGGACAGGTGTGGTGTCTGGGATAGAAATAAATGTAAGCAAAGGTGAGAAAAGTAAAACTGGTGAAGTAGAGAAAGAAGCTGTCAACCCACACATCATCGTCTCAAACATAAAAATGGTCTAGCTAGGCAGCCATAAAATGCTTTCTTTGTAATTATTAACAGCTGTTGCCTGAAAATTATTGTGCATTCATTCCAATGTAAATAGTAAGACAGGAGGAGTAAGCACTTTTCTTTAACTGCATGACCTTTAAGGATGAAAGCTTAAGATTTGCTTAAAGTAGCCATGACACTTGTACTATCATCTTCACATGACTGGGTGCACTCCAGCTCCTGATGAAGGGGTCCTGACAATGAGCCCCAGGCATGTGGTACATGAGGATTTTGAACCATATTTCATTGCCACTTCTTTCCTTCCCTGAAATTTGCTAACTTCTCTGTTCAGGGCATTTGGTAACATGCACACTTCCTGTTGAAACAGCCAGATGAAAACAAAGGCAGACTAAGCTCTTTTCATGCTGGTAATCTTGAGCCTCACAAGTATTTTATTTGCTAAAGTCATACCCTATCATGTCAGGTCTCTTCACCTTTCCCAATCTAAATGAATTTGTCTATAACCCCCTCTTCCTTTTACTGTTTAAGAAATTCTGATAGGAAGGAATTAGGAAATACAGAGGAGTCTCATTTACTTTTCAACTATTCACCGAGGACCTCGAATGGGTCAGATGCTCTGCTAGATACAGGAGACACAAGGATAATAAGACACAGAACTTGCCCTCAGGCACTCTCGGTCTCATACAGAAACAGACATGAAAACTAGTCACTGTACTACAGTGTAACAAGTGTAATGAAAGAGCTAAGCAAGGAATTAAAAGGGGCTCATCAACATCCAAGGCAGAGGAAGGAAACATCCATGAGTTGTCAAAGTAGAAAAACGGGACTTTGCCAGAGAAAAGGGGAAAATGTCAGTTGTAACAATACTACCAATATAGGGAGATATGAAAGAACCTGGCAAATTTGTGTATCTGCTAATAGTTTGTTCTTAATGGAATGACGGTACAATGGAATGGAACAGGATTGGGGAAATGAGACCAGAGAAGGCAGCAGAGACTAATTCATGAAGGGATTCATATGCCATGATAGAAGCTTTTTAACTTTACCCAGAGGGTCATAGACACCCATTGAAAGGTATTAATCCAGGGAGTAAATAAATAGATTTAAACTCTAGAAAGATCATCTTCACTGGGGTGGAGGTGGGGAGAGGATTGGATGGGGTGAAGAGTCAATATAGGATTTCTAGTGAGAAGTCACTAAATTGGTTCATGTGAGTGGTGATGGGAACCTGAACTGGAGGACTGGCAATGGGAATGGAGGAGAAGAGGCATATTTGTGAAGTATTTAAGATCAGCTAACTAATAAAATACGTAGAGTGAGGGCCAGGGACCTTTAGCTCCTGGGTAGGTGGTGGTAAATTTAGCTGAAGTAGAAACATGGAAGGATATTAAGGGGAAGATTTGTTTGTATTTATATTTAGATTTTTATTTTTATTGTGTTAAGCATACTTAGAACATGATTCAGCTCATAACCATTTTTTTTATGTGAAATACATTATTGTTGACTTATTTGTACAACGTGGTCCTAGAACTTAAATCATCTTGCTCAGCTGAAACTTTATGCTTGTTGAATAGTAATTTCCTATCTCCTCTTCTCTCTAGTCCCTGGCAATCACTAAATTCACTCTTTCAGTTTGTGAATTTTACTATTTTAATCTGTCATGTAAGCAGAATCATGCAGTGTTTGAAATCAGAATCTCAAAGACACATTAGCACTCTCGTGTTGGCTGCAGCTCTAGTCATAATAGCCAAGGTGTGGAAAGAACCTAAATCCCTGTCCACAGAGGAATGGACAAGAAAATGTGGTATAAATATACAACAGATTTTTATCTAGCTTTTAAAAAGAAGGAAATTCTAAAATATGCAGTAATAGTAATGAATCTTGAGGACATTATGCTAAGTGAAATAAGTTCCTGTGAACTTCCCATAGGGCACTAAGTTGGTGCTGTCCAATAAGTCCTTTAGATATACATATAGATCTTGAGCTGAAGTAGAGAAATACTAGAATAAAATCAAGACAAATCCCAAAGCTAAGAAGGCAATGAAAAAATCATGCATGACATTCTCTGCCTCTAGAAGTCAGACTTGTTTAGGAAATCAAATAGGAACATGTTTACATCTTATTATCAAAACAGGAAGAGAAGAAGACTGGAAACAAAATGAGTGTAAATCCTGAGTTCTTATCACAAGGAAAAAAAACTTTTTTAATTTCTCTTTTCTTTTGAATCTCTCTGAGATGATGAGTTCTCACTATCCTGCAGTGTTAATCACTTCATGATATATATAAGCCAAATCATTGTGCTGTACACCTTAAGTATACAGTGCTGTATGTCAATGATATCTCAATAAAATTGGAAGGAAAACAATTTAAAGAAAATAGGCTAATTATCCTGGAGAATGAGAAAAATTTCCTAAAAGGAAATATTGAGATCTTTGTGGACACCTTGACAGATTTAAATGAAGTCTGAAAGGCCAGGAGAGACTGATATGAAAAAGGATGCTCCCGTGTATAACTGCTTTTTTCGAGGGTTTCAGAGAGCGGAATGATGAGTCAGCTGCTATCAAATCAGAAACTGTGAAATGTAACTGCTCTGGGAAGACAGAAAACAGGTGAGAAGCACCTTCTTAAAGTCACAGACACTAAAAATAACGTGGGGAACTTGAAATATTGAGAGAAGGGTACAAAGCGGTTACTGAATGTATCGACAGATATGATGGGGGAAGATAGGAAGACCGGCCTAAGAGGTTCAGGGTCAGTTCAGTTCAGTTGCTCAGTCGTGTCCACCTCTTTGTGACCCTATGGACCGCAGCACACCAGGCTTCCTGTCCGTCACCAACTCCCAGATTTTACTCAAACTCATGTCCAACGTGTTGGTGATGCCATCCAACCATCGCATTCTCTGTTGTCCCCTTCTCCTCCCTCCTTTAATCTTTCCCAGAATCAGGGTCTTTTCCAACGAGTCAGTTCTTCTCATCAGGTGGCCAAAGTATTGGAGTTTCAACTTCAGCATCAGTCCTTCCAATGAATATTCAGGACTGGTTTCCTTTAGGATGGACTGGTTGGATCTCCTTGCAGTCTAAGGGACTCTCAAGAGTCTTCTCCAACACCACAGTTCAAAAGCATAACTTCTTCAGCGCTCAGCTTTCTTTATAGTCCAACTCTCACATCCATACCACTGGAAAAACCATAGCCTTGACTAGACGGACCTTTGTTGGTAAAGTAATGTTTCTGCTTTTTAATATGCTGTCTAGGTTGGTCATAACTTTTCTTCCAAGGAGCAAGGGTCTTTGAATTTCATGGCTGCAGTCACCATCTGCAGGGATTTTGGAACCCAAAAATATAAAATCTGTCACCGTTTCCATTGTTTCCCCATCTATTTCCCATAAAGTGATGGGACCAGATGCCATGATCTTAATTTTCTGAATGTTGAGTTTTAAGCCAACTTTTTCACTGTCCTCTTTCACTTTCATCAAGAGGCTCTTTAGTTCTTCTTCGCTTTCTGTCATAAGGGTGGTGTCATCTCTGGGTAATGAAGTAGAAACAATGAATAAGCAGAAACTCTGGGCTTGTATGAAGTAGAAAAAAAAGACAGAGTTATTGTCTTGATTGGTAACAGTTGATTGGTGTTGATAAGAGTAGTACAAGCAGTCAAAAAGCTGAGTCACTGTTATGATGGAGAGTTGGCTCAGTCTTTCACACTGAGGAAGCCACAAAATAACCCAATTCCCAAGTGTGTTTCGCCTCCATGAGGACCACTTAGAGTGTCATTCCTATGTTTCCATGAAATTTGTATTACCTTATTTCTACAAATATATTTACAATAAATCCCTCAGTACTTGGAGGTAGTTTGAGATCATACCGTTTTCTCTTTTTCTGGCAGCAAAAATGGCCTAAGATGCTGCTCCAACTTTTCAAAGCAGCTTACTACACCCTTCTTATAGTGTTGCAGCAAGAAATGAGTGGAATATGTCATATAGTCCAGTAAATGATCTCTCTATCCAGGAGGGAAATGATCACCCTCTCCTCTTTGAAAATCATCTCGTTTTATTAGCAGCCTCATCACACTGCTCATAATGACTTTTCTGTCAATTAAAAGCTTCAATTCTTTTATTATATACCAAGAACTTCTATTATATACTAAGCACTCCATATAAAAGGAACCAGAGGATATAAAAGACTAAAAGCAAAAACAGCCACCTGCCTTCATGTAGTTTAGCATCAAATGGGGGAGACAGACATTGAGTCAACAATCACACTCATGAAAGTACCATTCATTACTCACCTAATGTTGGCCCAGGACCACCTATACTCCCCATTGGACAGCCTTCCCTCGTGCTTTGTCCTTAGTTGCAGGAGAAAAGAGGGCGCTCCACAGCTTCTTCCCAGTTCAGTTCAGTTCAGTCGCTCAGTCGTGTCCGACTCTTTGCAACCCCACAAATTGCAGCACGCCAGGCCTCCCTGTCCATCACCAACTCCCGGAGTTCACCCAGACTCACGTCCATCGAGTCAGTGATGCCATCCAGCCATCTCATCCTCTGTTGTCCCCTTCTCCACCTGCTCCCAATCCCTCCCAGCATCAGTCTTTTCCAATGAGTCAACTCTTCGCAAGAGGTGGCCAAAGTACTGGAGTTTCAGCTTCAGCATCAGTCTTTCCAATGAACACCCAGGGCCGATCTCCTTCAGAATGGACTGGCTGGATCTTCTTGCAGTCCAAGGGACTCTCAAGAGTCTTCTCCAACACCACAGTTCAAAAGCATCAATTCTTCGGCACTCAGCTTTCTTCACAGTCCAACTCTTACATCCATACATGACCACTGGAGAAACCATAGCCTCGACTAGACGGACCTTTGTTGGCAAAGTAATGTCTCTGCTTTTGAATATGCTATCTAGGTTGGTCATAACTTTCCTTCCAAGGAGTAAGCATCTTTTAATACAACCCATTACGTTCTTCCAAAGAGCCTCTGGCTCACCTGCGTCTTTTTTTTTGTTGTTGCTGTTACCTTTAAACTTCCTCCAACATCTTCATCCCACCCTACTCTTTACCCTGCACCCAGTCCAATCAAAGTTTTTCCCCCCATGGTCCCATGGTAATAGTCCTTTTCAAGATCTCCAGTAACTGCCAAAATTCTCAATCCAATGATCAGTCATAGTCGTCATCTCATTTTACTTATCTTTGGCACAGGTGATCACTACTTTTTACTTGAAACATTTTTATGTCTTGACTTCCAGAACATTATACTTCCCTGGTTTTCCTTCTACTTCACTGGGTTCTCCTTCTTACTGTCTTCTGTTGATCCCTTCTCAACTTCCTCACTCTCAATGCTCAGGTCACCTTGGACATTTCTTCTTTAGTTCATTTACTCTCCGGACAATATAACCTAATCTCTCAAGTGGCTTTTATATGCCGAATGCTCACACATTCATATCTATAGTCCAGACCTAGGAAAACCAATTTACCCAGTTTTTCCAGGACTTTCTTGGTTTTAGCACCTGAAGTCCCACGTCCCAGGAACCTCCTCCATCTCAGGCAAACCAGGATGGCTGGTCACCCCACTCAGACTTCTTCCCCAAACTGTAGATTCATACATCCAACCAACCACTAGCTCCATTTGGATATGTACTAGGCATCTTAAAGCTGACATGTCCAGATGGATCTTTCCACTCAGATCTGCTTCTTTCATGGACTTGCCCATCTCAGTAAATGGTGACACTATTCTTCTAGTTATGCCATTAACCTTAATGCAATCTTTGATAGTTTTTTCTTCCTCCTATAAACTCATATTCAATCTGTCAACGTATTCTGTCATCTTTCCTTCAGAAATATCCAGACTCTGACCACTCCCTTCATTTTTACTGTTATTACCTTGGTCAAACCACCATGATATCTTATCTGGATTAGCACAGACAAGTTTCTAGGTGCTATCTCTGCTCTATTCGCTGACTCTCATCCACACAGTGTTTACTGCCCACACAGTAGCCAGTGCAATCTTTTGAAACGTATGTCAGATCACGTCCTTTGTTCAAATTGCATCATTATTCTCCACTCACTCAGACTGAAAGCCAAAGTTCTCACATTGACCTTTCAGGTCCTGCTTCACCCAACCCCTCTCTGTCTTCATCTCCTATTATTTGCATTTCCATTTATTTTGCTCCAAACACCCTGACCTTCATGCTGTTCTTTAAACATGGCAAACATGCTTCTATCTCCAGGCTTTTGCCCTTACTCTTCTCTCTACCTGGAGCAGTCTGCCTTTAGGTACATGCAAGCTTCACTCTCTAGCTCAAATGTTACCAAATCACTTCCTTCTTGACTATTTAAAATAACCTGTACTCGTGCACACATAGGTACTGTCTACACTCTCTGATGTACTTTTCTGCATAATGCTTAACAGCAGTGAACATCCTTTATGTTTTATTTGTTGCTATCTCCTCCATTACCAAATGAAGATCCTTAGGAAGGAAGTGATTTTTAAATTAATTTTTATTGCAGAATAGTTGCTTTACAATGTTGTGTTAGCTTCTGCTATACAGCAAAGTGAATCAGCTATATGTATACATATATCCCCTCTTTTTTAAGATTTCCTTCCCATTTAGGTCACCATAGAGCACTGAGTAGAGTTTTCGGTGCTGTACAGCAGGTTCACAGTGTGTTCACAGTTCAAGGAACTGAAGGAAAGCCCATATGACTGGGATATAGAGAACAAAGAGGAGATTGCTGAGACAAGCCTCAGGAGACATATACAGATGTGTTTTTTATTTGTATTAGAAGCACTTAATCTGGGAGTAGATGTGTATATGACTCAAGCATATTTGCATTATAAAAAATTACTAAGGCTGGTGTGTTAAATGGGGTGAAGGGAGCCAGAGTATAAGCACTGAGATCAGATGGAATATACTAATAGTGAGAAATGATGACCCTATGGATTAATAAGATAGTGGTGGAGATGATTGAGTGACAGATTCTGAGATTTTAGGAGTTAAAATGAATGAAGTCTGGAGAGGAGTTAAAGATGGGGAGGAGGGATAAAGAGGTATCAGTGATGATGCCAGATTGACTAACAGCACAGAGAGAGTAGGAATATTTGCTGATTCAGAGTACTGTAAGAGGACCTAGCTTGAAAAGGATGCTTTGAGTCCAATCTTAGACAAGCTAAGAATGAGGAGTCTTTCAGATATCCAGCTCCAAGAGAAATTGGTTGAGTTATTGAATATACAAGACTGTAGCTATGTATAGATCTGGGCTGGAGAAGAGTCTTTGGAAACTATAATTTTAAAGATGGTAATGAAGCCTTTAAACTGATAAGACAGCTGATTTTTTTTTCATGAGTTCCTACTAAGCCACATCTTTCCACCTTTGTACTCATAAACATAACTTTTCTGACAAAAGCACAGTTATGGTTTTATTCTTATTTGACTTCATTTTGTTGGAGTCAGATTATTACTGTCACCTGTAAAACTGTTTTTAAGGTTCTCATTCTCAATTTCCCCCTCCTCTTGCCATCTTTGCATATCCTGCACTAATAATAATAATCAGTAGTAGCAGCAGCATGGCATGAACGTCTGTAATCTGTTAATGAAAACATGGAACCAAACGAGATTTAAACGTTTCTCTTGGTACTCCACTTGGAACCTCTCTCCAAAGAGGCACTAACGTCACAGCAACAGTTCAAGGCTCATCCAACTATTCAACAGTCCCTATTGTCTCCCAAGGATAGCGTGAGAACTTGTAAAACTATTTTTGCATCAGGCAACTTCAGAAACATGACAAGCATACTCTTAAACCTTGTGTGCAAATCCCAGTTCCTTTGTTTGCTACAAGTTTGAGCAAGTTGCTGAAACTCTGGGTTATAGTTTCCATTTATAAAATACTGATCATAATATCTGCCCCACAGATCTACAACGAGGATTGAATGAGATAATGCATGCAAAACATCTGGCATCTAATAAGTACCCCAAACAAGAGCTTGTTTATTTTTATGTTAGTTTTATTACTACCATTTCCCGGAATCTGTATGTCCTTAATGTGTTACCAGGGTGTATCTTTTTTGATAACTTAGTGGGCTCAAGTCATAACCTCAGCAGTTATGAGGCTGCTTACCTTATTCCAGCAGATAATAGCAACATAAATGATATTTGTACAAAGTTGGTCGTAAGATGGGTAAAAAGAGTTATCCAGGAATAAACTATCACTGAGAAATATTTTTAAATATAGCATAGGGAATGAAAGGACAGTATTAGTGGAGAGTGAAAATAAAACTTTAAAAGGATGTTTTTTTGTTCAAACATTGGAAAGTATAGTCATGTACCTTTATTATTAATTTAATGCTGAAATATTTACTACTAGCTAAATGTCTTAGGTACCTAGAAAAATAGGGTATTTATAGAAATTCACATTATAGAAAATATTGACTTTTAATGGAAATATAACTAGTAATGCAATTTTACTAAAATCTGGTCTTTTTTAAGAAAGTATGGAGTGGGAAACCAAAGAAGAAGGTGAGTTTGGGGAGAACGATACATGCATGTATATGGCTGAGTTCCTTTGCTGTTCACCCGAAACTGTCAGCACACTGAGGAAAGTAGGGAAAACAACTAGACCATTCAGGTATGACCTAAATCAAATCCCTTACGATTATACAGTAGAAGTGACAAACAGACTCAAGGGATTAGATCTGATAGACAGAGTGCCTGAAGAACTATGGGTGGAGGTTTATGACAATGTACAGAAGGCAGCGATCAAGACTATCCCCAAGAAAAAGAAATGCAAAAAGGCAAAATGGTTGTCTGAGGAGGCCTTACAAATAGTTGAGAAAAGAAGAGAAGCAAAAGGCAAATGAGAAAAGGAAAGATACACCCATTTGAATGCAGACTTCCAAAGAATAGCAAGGAGAGATAAGAAAGCCTTCTTCAGGGATCAATGCAAAGAAATAGAGGAAAACAATAGCATGGGAAAGACTAGAGACCTTTTCAAGAAAATTAGAGATACGAAAGGAATATTTCCTGTAAAGATGAGCTCAAAAAAGGACAGAAATGGTATGGACCTAACAGAAGCAGAAGATGTTAAGAAGAGGTGGCAAGAAAACACAAAAGAACTATACAAAAAATATCTTCATGACCCAGATAACCACGATGGTGTGATCACTGACCTAGAGCCAGACATCCTGGAATGTGAAGTCAAGTGGGCCTTAGGAAGTATCATTATGAACAAAGCTAGTGGAGGTGATGGAATTCCAGTTGAGCTATTCCAAATCCTGAAAGATGATGCTGTAAAAGTGCTACACTCAATATGCCAGCAAATTTGGAAAACTCAGCAGTGGCTACAGAACTGGAAAGGGTCAGTTTTCATTCCAATCCCAAAGAAAGGCAATGCCAAAGAATGCTCAAACTACTGCACAATTGCACTCATCTCACACACTAGCAAAGTAATGCTCAAAATTCTCCAAGCCAGGCTTCAAAAGTACATTAGCTATGAACTTCCAGATGTTAAAGCTGGATTTAGAAAAGACAGAGGAACCAGACATTAAGTTGCCAACATCAGTTGGATCATCAAAAAAGTAAAAGAGTTTCAAAAAACATCTGCTTTATTGACTATGCCAAAGCCTTCAACTGTGTGGATCACAACAAACTACGGAATATTCTTCAAAAGATGGGAATACCAGACCACCTTACCTGCCTCCTGAGAAATCTGTATGTGAGTCAAGAAGCAACAGTTAGAACTGGACATAAAACAATGGACTGGTTCCAAATTGGGAAAGGAGTACGTCAAGGCTGTATTTGTCACCCTGCTTGTTTAACTTATATGCATAGGACATCATGAGAAATGCTGGGCTGGAGGAAGCACAAGCTGGAATCAAGATTGCTAGGAGAAATATCAATACCCTCAGATATGCAGATAATACCACTCTTATGGCAGAAAGTGAAGAGGAACTAAAGAGCCTCTTGATGAAAGTGAAAGAGGAGAGTGAAAAAGTTGGCTTAAACTCAATATTCAAAAAACAAAAATCATGGCATCTGGTCCCATCATTTCAAGGCAAATAAATTGGGAAACAATGGAAACAGATACAGACTTTATTTTCTTGGGCTCCAAAAGCACTGCAGATGGTAACTGCAGCCATGAAATTCAAAGACGCTTGCTCCTTGGAAGAAAAGTTATGACCAACCTAGACAGCATATTCAAAAGCAGAGACATTACTTTGCCAACAAAGGTCCGTCTAGTCAAGGCTATGGTTTTTCCAGTGGTCATGTATGGATGTGAGAGTTGGACTATAAAGAAAGCTGAGCGCTGAAGAATTGATGCTTTTCAACTGTGGTGTTGGAGAAGACTCTTGAGAATCCCTTGGACTACAGGGAAATCAAACCAGTCAATCCTAAAGGAAATCAGTCCTGAATATCCTTTGGAAGGACTGATGGTGAAGTTGAAACTCCAATACTTTGGCCACCTGATGTGAAGAACTGGCTCACTGGAAAAGACCCTGATGCTGGGAAAGATTGACAGCAGGAGGAGAAGGGGATGACAGAGGATAAGAATGTCGAATGGCATCTCAACTCAATGGACATGAATTTGAGCAAGTTCTGGGAGTTGGTGATGGACAGGGGAGCCTGGCGTGCTACAGTCCATGGGATTGTAAAGAGTTGGACACGACTGAGCAACTGAACTGAACTGATTACAATATTGTTAGTCAGTTAGACTCCAGTATAAAATAAAAAAAATTTTTTAAATGAAAGACCACAGATTTTGGAGTCAGATCTAGGCTGGTGATACAGCTCCCTACTTACACTGGGTTGCCATTAGCAATCTTTGCTCTGTGTCTCAATTTCCTCATGTACCAAATGTGAACACTAATGCCAATGTCACAAGGGTTTTGAGTGCATGAAGTGACTTATCATATGCGAAGTATTTTCTACAAAGTAAGCATTTAATAAATGTTAGTTCTGTTTTCCTAAACAGTGCTAGCTAAGCAAAGGCAAACAATAGGGGGAAAAAACCTTTATTTTGTTCATGGACTTAGAACCCAAGCTGTTCTAATACTGTACTCTGCAAACTTCGTGCTATCTTTCATTTTCAGCACTTATCTTTGCAAACCTGTTTAAGGGCCCTGCCATTCATTAGAGCCAGGCGAAGACAAAGAAACTGTATCTATTTTTAAAAACTTGCTAAATGATGCAGAAAGGAAAATTCATTTCTAATGATTTCGTGCTTAATCCCATGACACTTGGTAGATGAAAAATGAGTTTCATTCTTTGATTATATAAATAACTGTTCTTAGAAGTCATTTAACTTATATATTAATCAATATAATACATGCATGCGGTAATAAAGTAAATAGGACTTGTGATGAAAGCAAAAATAATATTCCCATCCTTCTCCTCGCACCTTCAGTGCACTCCCCAGGGGCATAATTTTTCAGTTGTTTCTGTTTTTAGTTTTGGTGATTCCCTCTAGATATTATGATTTTATCTCTGTTTTGATTCATCTACTTTGGACATAGTATCTAGTGAATCCTGTATGTGTGCGTGCATACTAAGTCACTTCAGTCCTATCTGACTCTGTGACCCCATGGACTGTGGCCTGCCAGGCTCTTCTGTCGATAGGATTCTCCAGGCAAGAATACTGGAGTGGGTTGCCATGCCCTAGGGCATCTTTCTGATCCAGGGATCAAACCCGAGTCTCTGATATTTCCTGCCTTGGCAGACAGGCCCTTTACCACTAGTGCCATCTGGGAAGCCTGAACCCTGTATATGAGAGCTTAACATTCAGGTCACTTACTCATCTCTACTCAGTATTTGTTATTATGATGTTAGTTACCTTTACATCTTTAATAATATATATAAATCTCTATTTCTTTATTCCAGTACTTTTGAGATTATCTGCGTCAGGCTCATATCCTACTGGCATAATGTACGGGAAACTCCCTGAAGGTAAGGAGTTCTCTGATGTTTTTCTTTCTGTTTCCCAAGTCCCTAGAACAGAACCTCTACCCAACAGTTCTCAGTAAATTTTTGTCAAGTGAATTAGTAAATGACTACACAAATGATATTAGTATATTAGCAGCCTTACCTTTTCTTCTACATGTCCTTCCTCCCATCAGCTTGCTTACTTTTTACATTTTACAATTATTATTATTTATATATTGTCCTGCAAGCGCAGCAAAGGCTTCCACATTTTGTCCATAAGTGATTCAAGGCTACTCTTCTTTCCCCAAATGTTGTTCAGTTTTTTTAGTTGGGCTTCCCTTGTAGCTCAGCTAGTAAAGAATCAACCTGTAATGCGGGAGATCTGGGTTCAATCCCTGGGTTGGGAAGATCCCCTGGAGAAGGGAAAGGCTACCCACTCCAGTATTCTAATCTGAAGAATTCCACGGACTATATAGTCAACGGGGTCACAAAGAGTCGGACACGAATGAGCAACTTTCATCTGTATGCCATCTGCCTATGTATTGGTTTGGGGAAGGAAGATAGAGGTACCCAGTGGTGGCCACAATTTCATCACAGACCTCACGTGAATTCCTTGATCTCAACTTGAGTTCTCACTTGCTTGTTGTTCATCCTGAGGCCAGAGACTCCGGGATTCTGCAGAGCAGATCAGCTCTTATCTACTTATAGCTCCTTATCGTCTATAAAACCATGACTTTTCTATCCTGTTTCACTTACCAAGACATTCTTGTTCATTCCCAATTTCCCAGAAACTTGATAAAATCATTTGTTTGTTGAATTTGTTCATCCCCAGTGTGGTTTTCTTTAATGTTAGGAACATGTTTTTTGTGTGTGTCTCCACAAACTCCAATACTTTGGTCACCTCATGCAAAGAGTTGACTCATTGGAAAAGACCCTGATGCGGGGAGGGATTGGGGGCAGGAGGAGAAGGGGATGACAGAGGATGAGATGGCTGGGTGGGATCACCAACTCGATGCACATGAGTTTGAGTGAACTCCAGGAATCGGTGATGGACAGGGAGGTCTGGCGTGCTGCAATTCATGGGGTCGCAAAGAGTCGGACATGACTGAGTGATTGAACTGAACTGTTATTTCAGTAGATGTTAAAATGAAAGTGTATGTGTCATTTGCCATCTTAAACCAGAAATGTTAGAAGTTATTTCTTAATGTTTTATTTAAGTCATGTGTATGTGAAGGAAATTATAGGATACGTATTATTTGTCACAGACAATTTCTCTTTGCCTTTCCTGCTCAAAGAATGACTTCTCACATGGAGCGTAACATGGTCAATATACGATTGTTGAGTCTCTTAACTTTTCTTTCTTATTTAAAATTGAAATCTGAGATTTATGCTAATCCTGTGTTGCATATTTTAAGCCACATTAAAAGCATTTTTTAGCAAATTCATTTAAAAATAAGAAATAAAAAAAAATACCTCCTTTCCCTCCCACACATACTGTTCAGTTCAGTCGCTCAGTTGTGTCCGACTCTTTGTGACCCCATGAACCACAGCACACCAGGCCTCCCTGTCCATCACCAACTCCCAGAGGTTACCCAAACTCATGTCCACTGAGTTGGTGATGCCATCTAACCATCTCATCCTCTGTCGTCTCCTTCTCCTCCTGCCCTCAATCTTTCCCAACATCAGGGTCTTTTTCAATGAGTCAGCTCTTTGCATCAGGTGCCCAAAATATTGGAGTTTCAGCTTCAATATCAGTCCTTCCAATGAACACCCAGGACTGATCTCCTAGTTGGATCTCCTTTCAGTCCAAGGGACTCTCAAGAGTCAAAAGCATCAATTCTTCAGTGCTCAGCTTTCTTTATAGTTCAACTCTGACATCCATACGTGACTACTGGAAAAACCATAGCCTTGACTAGATGGACCTTTGTTGACAAAGTAATGTCTCTGCTTTTGAATATGCTGTCTAGGTTGGTCATAACTTTTCTTTCAAGGAGTAAGCGTCTTCTAATTTCATGGCTGCAATCACCATCTGCAGTGATTTTGGAGCCCCCCAAAATAAAGTCAGCCACTGTTTCCACTGTTTTCCCATCTATTTGCCATGAAGTGATGGGACCCGATGCCATGATCTTAGTTTTCTGAATGCAGAGCTTTAAGCCAACTTTTTCACTCTCCTCTTTCACTTTCATCAAGAAGCTCTTTAGTTCTTCTTCACTTTCTGCCATAAGGGTGGTGTCATCTGCATATATGAGGTTATTGATATTTCTCCCAGCAATCTTGATTCCAGCTTGTGCTTCCTCCAGCCCAGCGTTTCTCATGATGTACTCTTCATATAAGTTAAATAAGTAGGGTGACAATATACACCCTGCTTGATGTACTCCTTTTCTTATTCCTGTCCTTTTCCAACAGACTGAAACAACCACTCTGTTGTTCCATGTCCAGTTCTAAATGTTGCTTCCTGGCCTGCATATAGGTTTCTCAAGAGGCAGGCCAGGTGGTCTGGTATTCCCATTTCTTTCAGAATTTTCCACAGTTTATTGTGATCCACACAGTCAAAGGCTTTGGCATAGTCAATAAAGCAGAAATAGATATTTTTCTGGAACTCTCTTGCTTTTTCCATGATCCAGCGGATGTTGGCAGTTTGATCTCTGGTTCCTCTGCCTTTTCTAAAACCAGCTTGAACATCAGGAAGTTCACGGTTCACGTATTGCTGAAGCCTGGCTTGGAGAATTTTGAGCATCACTTTAGCATGTGAGATGAGTGCAATTGTGCAGTAGTTTGAGTATTCTTTGGCATTGCCTTTCTCTGGAATTGGAATGAAAACTGACTTTTCCAGTCCTGTGGCCACTGCTGAGTTTTCCAAATTTGCTGACATATTGAGTGCAGCACTTTCACAGCATCATCTTTTAGGATTTGAAATACCTCAACTGGACTTCCATCACCTCCACTAGCTTTGTTTGTAGTGATGCTTCCTAAGGCCCACTTGACTTCCCATTCCAGGATGTCTGGCTGTAGGTGAGTGTTCACACCATCGTGATTATCTGGGTCATGAAGATCTTTTTGTGGATGAGGACAAATCCTACCTGAGAAAGGAATGAAGAAGAGGGAGACGGGAGGAGAAGTGAATGAGCCATGATGACAAAACTTCCTCCTTATGTGGCCATAGAGCCAAGTAATTGACTCAGACAATATTTTCCAAAGGGAGATGAGCCTGGAGAATTCCAGAAAGAAAGGTCCAAGAGTCACCTACGTTTAGTACTTCTACTTGAAGAGAAGTAGCTCTTTTACCAAATTCATTCATCTAACAAACATTATTTTGGAAGAAAGGAGTCTATATTTACCGATCATACCATGTTTTAACTCATCTACCTATATTACATTCTTTCATGTTTACAAGAAACATGAGTAGGTATTACAGTAGACTCTTATCACTTGAAGATTTAACATTAGAAGTTTTAGCTATTTCTAATAACTCCAAAAATTTAGGACTTGGCCTTCTCTCTAAAGCACTCACGTGCTGCTGATGTCCCCTTGGAGGCTGAGATCATGGAGCAAATGACCAATTAGTGAGACAGGGTTATTGGCAAGGATCTCTACCTCCTTTTGAGTTTGCTTTTCTCACAACTCTTCCCTATCTGTATAGCTTTTCAGAAGTACTCCAGTAGTCTTCTTGCATTTAAACCTGCTATGTCTCAAGAGTATCCCTTGAGTATTTCAAGGGTCTATTACAATCAAGACAAATGTTAATGCCACAATGTTTACCCAGGAAAAAATGTCAAACTGGAACTTGAGACCATTTTTCTAGACTCTAAAATTCATGCTCTTTCTTAGTTCACCCTAAGTTTCCTCTAATGCGAGGACAGATCCGTAGCAATAATTTTTGTCCCCACAAGTCTGAGGCCCCATAGGGAAGGTAGGCTTCACCTCTCCCAGCAGCAAACTGAGCTTCAGGCAGTTTAGGGGTCCTGTGAAGATCAACCTGTTAACAAAGAGGCTTATCTTTTCTTTGTTTGCAGGAAGATACAAAGCTAACTCCCTCCTGAGGACCATCAGAATAAGATGAGCAAACACAAGTTGTTCAGTTGAATCAGTCAAATGACCAATGTAATAACAGGTAAAGATGTGTGACCTGAAGAGAACATGAACCTATTGGGAAAAATTGACAAAGAAGCCAAAATTGAGTTCAGAAACAATGGTCTTAAGTTCTACCATACTGAGAGAGAGTCCATGACTCAGGCAGCCCACGGTGCACCAGCTCCATAAACAGTTGATGGAGTTTTCTACAATTCCAATGTTCTAGTTCATAGTAAGGTAAAACAACGTGTTCCAATTGTTTTTAGCAATCCCTAAATCAGTGTCTGTGCATGGGAAATATTTTGTCAATGACCAAATATGCTTCTCCCTCCAAAATATCTCCTCAACATGTTTTCTTCAAGCCAATTATCTCTGTTTAGTAAGAAGTTTTCTGAAAATCTCTTTAATGAGATTAATGAGATCAATTCTTCCATGAAATTACCAGTGTATCATGGGGCCCAAAGTGCCCATCCTCTGAGTGAGACTCCAACAGACAAAATTTATGAGCGGTTCCTGCTTTGTGTGGCCTACTCTACTTAATGTGAATGTTTTTGCTTGTTCTGATTTTGGGGATTTTTTTCTCCAAAAAAAGTGTTCAAAAACAATTTCTTAAAGCCTAATAGTATCTGGACCCCAGTCAACTTAGTTAGCTGAGATGCCCTTAAATAAATATTATTGTATAATCATTTAGAAAGTGCCTAGACCAGATAATTAGTGAGATTATTAGTGTTTTCTCCTAAAGTACACAGAAAAAAAATAAAATCTAATTCAATTTGCACAAATAACAACCAATACATTTATGAGACACTTCAGAATTAGAGCATACCTTCACTTCGGAATTGCAGTGTACCTTCACATCCATTTCTTCACCTAGTTCTTACGAGGTTCTTGTGAGATAGACATTATTCTCTTGTTTAACAAGTTGAGTAATTTGCCTGAGGTGACTCAGATGCTACATGACCAAAGTCAACTCCATATTATCCATATTATCCCTTTATTGAGGTGCAAGGGTTACAACAATGAGCAAGACAGGGTCTTTCTCCACATTGTGTTAGCAGTGTGTGTACACATATTCTCAGTGAAAAGTCTAACACTTGCAGGAATGAGCTAGAAATTAGTCTCTTCCAGCAGATAAGAAAACTCTAACCAGTCATAGTTCCAATTCAGTCTACCTGCCCTCCTTCAGCATTGATGTTGATAGACCATAAATCACGAGGGGAAAATAGTCGCTGTGCCAATTCTGTTTTTGTTCAGATCCATACAAGTCACCAAGAAAGCTTTTCAGCTTTTCAGAAAACCAGTGTCTCAGGTTGCTCTTATGAGGGCACTTAATGTCACGTTCATTGTGCCAGGGTGTACCAGTGCTCCACCCTAGGAAAATGTAGGGGCAACTCTGAAGTTCAGCCACTAAGAGGAAGATGACCTGAAAGAGGTCACGTCAAACCACTTAGACCTGTTAGATGTGAACAAATTTTTTTTCTGCTGATTTTTTCCCTGCTGATATGTGGAATGGGATATAGTGATGTGAACTAGTATTCACTTTGATGTCCCTAAATTCCACTGAAATATTGTCAGAAAATCAGGATGTAAAACTTGCAAACTGTTGGCCAAAGGCACAGACAGTGGTCCAAAGAGTGGAGAGTGATGCCACAGGTGTGTAGAGCCGTATAATGACTGTGATCTGTGTCAACTTCACCCCTCCACCTCCTCTGCCTCCCTGCTTCTCTGCACTGAGACACCTTCCTCTGGTATATTCAGGATCGGGCTCTATTTCCTATATCTTTCCTCAACTATATACACCCAGCAATTGCTCCTCCCCACTCTCTTAAATTCTGGCATATGGCATGACTCATTTTGCAGCTGGGGGCTGTCTAGAACTTGCTGTCAGAGTCCCCTTTGAAGGGGGTGCCACTTCTTTCTATGAGACCAGCAGACAAGACAGGCCAATTTCTTATCTTCTCCACCCGCATGTTTGCTACAACCCCAGCCCACAAAGCTGTGTGATGTGTCAGTCAGTCTTATCCAAACTGTTGAGATCACTAAAAGCACTGGGCCAAGAAGCAAATCATTTAGTTAAGAGAATTTGTCCAAAGGCAAAACAACCAACAAGATTCAGCCCTGATAGAAGTTTCTAGATGGACCCTCCCCAAATTCACATCCTGTTGCCTTATCTGCACCTATCTGGTATAATCTCTTTGCACCTCACATAACCTGATGCAAATCACCTTTAAAATCCCACTCTTAACCACAGTGGTTACCCTTTCCTCACTGTTCATTTCCCCCAAGTCACTCCATCTAAAATAAATCCCTGAGGTGCTCTGGGCTTCCCTGGTAGCTCAACTGGTAAAAAATCCACCTGCAATGCAGGAGACCCCAGTTCAATTCCTGGGTCAGGAAGATCCACTGGAAAGGGATAGGCTACCCACTCCAGTATTCTTGGGTTTCCCTGATGGTTCAGCTTGTGAAAAATCCACCTGAAAATGTGGGAGACCTGGGTTTGATCCCTGGGTGGGGAAGATTCCCCTGGAGAAGGGACAGGCTACCCACGCCAGTATTCTGGCCTGGAAAATTCCATGGACTACACAGTCCATGGGGTCACAAAGAGTCAGACACGACTGAGCGACCTTTACATTCAGGTGCTCCAGCTGGACAGTCCAGTGTGGCATGTGGAATTTTCCGTCATGCAAAGCAACCCAGCACAGATGTGGAGACATCATGTCCAGGTTCTCTCTGAGAATTTCCTATTAATGGGAGCTGCAGACACTTCTTTCCTTCAGATAACCAGGGAACAGGTGAAGGGACTTGGCATACACACACACATCTCTAAAGGACCAACATTCATTCTCAGAGATGGTAAGCCAGAGTTTAACCAGAAACCACAAAATAGTGACCATGGATCTGTTTTATTTAAGCCTTTACATTAAAAAGTTAATCAATTTCTGGAGTGGACAGAATTAAAACCCCCACTAAGATACCAGACCACCTGACCTGCTTCCTGAGAAATCTGTATGCAGGTCAAGAAGCAACAGTTAGAACTGGACATGGAACAACAGACTGGTTCCAAATCAGGAAAGGAGTACATCAAAGCTGTATATTGTCACCCTGCTTATTTAACTTATATTCAGAGTACATCATGAGAAACACTGGGCTGGATGAAGCACAAGCTGGAATCAAGATTTCAGGCAGAAATATAAATAACCTCAGATATGCAGATGACACCACCCTTATTGCAGAAAGTGAAGAAGAACTAAAGAGCCCTTGGTGAAAGTGAAAGAGGAGAGTGAAAAAGTTGGCTTAAAACTCAACATTCAGAAAGCTAAGATCATGACATCTGGTCCCATCATTTCATGGCAAATAGATGGGGAAACAATGGAAACAGTGACAGACTTTATTTTGGGGGGCTGCAAAGTCACTGCAGGTGGTGACTTCAGCCATGAAGCTGAAGCACTATTTGTGGCAATTTGTTTCAGCCGCAATAGAAAGCTAAAACAATTTTCAACATTTTAAAGTCAGAAGTTTTGACACAGAAAAAACTGCCTTTCTTAGAGAAAGATAAATACCATATTCTAATGCATATATATGGAATCTAGAAAAATGGTACTGAAGGATTTATTTACAGGGCAACAGTGGAGAAACAGACATAGAGAACAGACTTATGGACATGGGGAGAGGGGAGGAGAGGGGGAGATGTATGGAAAGAGTAATGTGGAAACTTACACTACCATATGTAAAATAGATAGCCAATGGGAATGTGCTGTATGACTCAGGAAACTCAAACAGGATGACCCTGAGGGATGTGATGGGGAGGGAGGTGGGAATGGGGTTCAGGATGGGGAACACATGTACACCCATGGCTGATTCATGTCACTGTATGGCAAAAACCACTACAATATTGTAAAGTAATTAGCCTCCAATTAAAATAAATTAATTAATTTTTAAAAAGGGGGGCTCTGTATCAACCTAGAGGGGTAGAATGGGGAGGGAGATGCGAAGGAGGTTCAAAAGAGAGGGGATATATGTATACCTATGGGTGATTCATGTTGAGGTTTGACAGAAAACAGCAAAATTCTGTAAAGCAATTATCCTTCAATAAAAAATAAATTAATTTTTTTTAAATCTACCTTTTTTGCTTATCTTGGAAAATACTGTCCACACTCAACCTACTTTTCATGGCAGAAATCAGCTGAGGAGCAGCTGTCTCTTTTAGAAAGAGAGGGGTATACAGGTCTTCACCATCCCTCCCTTCCCTGTGTTCCCAAGTGTGGGAGCAGAGTCAGGGGTGGATTATCATCCTCAGCTTCGCACTGTGATGGATGACTGGTTGCTTCTCCCAGTGCTCAGTCACCACTGTGGCCACACAATTCTTCCTCTACCATTTTACTGCCTTGAACAATTGCCTAAATGGACAGTCATTCCTTGTTTAAAAAAAAATGCCATCCCAGTTTTAAAAAACTGCCCACAGAAGGCTCCTGATTTTATCTTCACCTCTGAAACACACTGCACAGAGACTTGGAACAAATCAGGGAAAGGAGATAAATGAATCCGCAGGCAAGCTGGGAAGAGGAGCCGGATCATCATGGTGTCACCACTGAGGCCCCATATCCTCTTGAGTTCAGACAGATTTATTTTGACAGTTTTATTTCATGGGTGATTTACAGTAATTGCATGCACACATACAGATTCTACAGATTATAATCATTGAAAGTCTTGGCTTTGTTTAGTTTGAGAGAAAATAAGCCTAAATTAGATTTTAGAATTTTGGGCCAGTGATGTATTTATATCATTTTTATAAAATCATATTTTAAATTCAATGGATGTCAGCCAGAATCTAGTTTGTTTTTTCTGAGAAGAAGGCTCTGGCCACAAACAACTCCTAAAGATCTTGTAAATAGAAAGTCATGATTCTAAATGTACATAAAAGGGTATTCAAAAATATCTCTGTCTTGGAAATCACTCACTCAATTTGACTTCTAAAAAATGTTTCCACTGTATAGGGGGAATCTTTTGCCAAGCCAGGTACAACCATGACTAGCTATAAATGTCTAAAGTTACTTTTTAAAAGGCTACTTTATAAAACAGCATTGGTGTTTTTTTTCAATAACACTGAATATCAAAAGTCAGCATGAACAGTACATTTCCAGAAATCATAATCACTTCCTCGGTTAAAAACATCTATTCAGAGCCTTCACTTGTTACCAGGCAACTTCATCTGACTTTATTTTTGTAACATTTTATAACACCTCTGATGGTTCAACTATGCAAAGGCCAATCATTGTAAACAGGCCAGTTCTATTATTAGGCTGGTTGAGAAGAGTCTGCAGCCCCAAATAGTGGGACTAGTGGAAGAAATTTATTCTCCAAAACTAGCTGTTCCCTCTCAATGCAAACTCTAGTCAAAGAACTGTTGAATCTGGGAAATCAGGCAGATTTGGAATATGAAGTAGACTTGTGAAATGAAGCAGTTTTAAATTGCTTAGGTAAACACGTTTTTTTCCAGTGTGAACTAAGTCACTCTGTTCTCTGTGGTTCATGAGATTTCAGTGTGTATCCCCTGGAGAAGCACTTTGTTGACCTATTTGCTTATGGACCTATGTTAATTTAGTAGGTTGACTATAACGAAGTACCATAAATGAGGTGGCTTAAGCAACAAAAATTTATTGCCTCACAGTTCTATACCCTGTAAGTCTGAGATCAACGTGTTGGAAGGGTTGGTTCTTTTTGAGGGCTGTGAAAGAGAATCTATCTCTAGCTTCTTTCTTAACTTCTGGAGGTCTGCTGGCAATTTCTGTCATTCCTTGTGTTTGGCTGTGTCACCCTAATCTCTGCCTTTATCATTATGTGATATTCTTCCTGTGTGTATTTTTGTCCAGATCGCCCCTTTTATGGGCTTCCTAGTCGGAGAAGGCAATGGCACCCAACTCCAGTACTCTTGCCTGGAAAATCCCATGGACGGAGGAGCCTGGTAGGCTGCAGTCCATGGGGTTGCTAGGAGTCGGACATGACTGAACGACTTCACTGTCACTTTTCACTTTCATGCATTGGGAAGGGAAATGGCAACCCACTCCAGTGTTCTTGCCTAGAGAATCCCAGGGACGGGGGAGCCTGGTGGGCTGCGGTCTCTGGGGTCGCACAGAGTCGGACACGACTGACGCGACTTAGCAGCAGCAGCAGCAGGTGACTCAGTGTAAAGAATCCACCTGCCAATACAGGAGATGCAGGAGACTTGGGTTCAATCCTGGGTCAGAAAGATCCCCTGGAGGAGGAAATGGCAACCCATTCCAGTATTCTGGCCTGGAAAATTCCATGGACAGAGGAGCCTGGTGGCTGCAGTCCATGGGCTCTCAAAGAGTCGACACAACTGTGCGACTGAGCATGCGTGCACCCCTTTCATAAGGACTCCAGCTGTATTGCATTAGGCTCCCACCCTACTCCATTATGATCTCACCTTAACTTATTACAACTACAACAACCCTATTTCCAGACAAAGTCACATTCTGAGCTACTGGGGCTTAAGATTTTAACATAAATTTTGAGAGTTCAGCCTATAACAGGAACAAATCTATTGGTTCATTTGAACCAACTTTTAGAAAATTATACTAACAGAAAAAGAGAGAAGTTGCAAACTAAGGCTACTCTCTCACTTTTCTCTTATACGCCATACTCTCTGTTCTTGGCATTTGGAGGATTTATGAATGATAGGCCTTTATCAAGGTAAAAGTTACAGAAAATTTTGTTCAATATTTGAACTTTGTAATTAGATTTTATCAGGAACTCATTTCCAGGCACTGGAAATGGATAAATTAATATTATTATGTTTTAAGAGCTAAAATAAAAGAATGAGAGAATTTTAGGTAAGAGTTAATCTGGTTTCTTAAAAATGGAGTAACTTGGCCTGGGGGTAGACTTTTGCTATAAAAATCTGACTGTCACCTCATCACTGTGGTCGTCTTTGCCATCGTTGGCTTTCTTCCTTCTACCTTGGCCTCCACGCCTAGCTCTCCAGTGGTTTGGGGGGGTTTTGTCTGTATGTTTTTGCCATCGTGTGTAGCATGTGAGATCTTAGTTCCCTGATTGGGATCGAACCTGCAGCCCCTGTGTTGGAAGTGTAGAGTCTCCTTCATTGGGTCTCCAGGAAGTCCTTCCGTTTTGATTCTCTTCTTGCCTTCTTCTCACTCTTTGCCATCTTCAGTGAGGTGTAGAATCTTCTCCACATTACACTCCACTTCTGTCCTCTTTCCCTGCTCTACCTTGTGACCGCATTTACTCTTGGTTCCAATGATCAATTTTAGGTGCCTGATTCCTAAGCTGGTATTTCTAGCCTTGATTTCTCTACCTCACTATAGACTCACATGTCCAGTTGTTTGTGCCTGAAACTCAATAAAACTACAACTGAAAATATTATGTCATCCTTCACCCTAAGTCATCTTCTCCTCTGCATCACACTGTTTCAGTTAATTTATTATTCTTCTGCTCAAGCAGGCTTGGAAACTCGTGATCATCATATATGTCTGTTCCTCTTCTCATATATCCATCTTTCTGGAAAATCTTTTGCCTCTACCTCTGACATATAGTGGTGTTCCTCTGACTTGTCCTTGTCCCCCCCCCTTTTTTTTTCATCTGAGGATTTTAAATTGTTTCCTGTTATCTCAGGAGCTCTCTGCTCCTCGCTAAACTTCACCCTGCTTAAAAATGTAATTGATTCCCTCATTCTCTATAAATATTAAACTGAGGCCAAAGTTTTAAACTGGCGTCTGTGACCTCTATACAATGGATATACTCTTCTGGTTTCCTTTATTTCTGGCCAATGTTGTACAGGTACCCCATCTTTGACCAAACTAGACTCCTTGCTATTTTTTTTTCAAAACTAGATTTGACAAAATTGGGATTTTTCCAAACAGTGCATTCTTTAAGGCTAAAGACTTATTTATTCCATATTCTCTATGAAGTCATTTTCTGATCATCCAACAGGATCTCTGTGGCTTAGCATTTATTTGGAACCTCTATTGTTCCACTTAACACCACCCTGACAGAGGGATGGGCTCATGGTATACACTCAACAAACATCTTAACTGACTGTTTCCCCCGTAGGCCTTGCCTTAAAGTTATGGGCATGTTTGTGCTATCCTGTCTCAGTTCAGTTTAGTTCAGTAGCTCAGTTGCATCCAACTCTTTGCGACCCCATGAATTACAGCACGCCAGGCCTCCCTGTCCATCACCAGCTACTGGAGTTTACCCAAACTCATGTCCATCGAGTCGGTGATCCATCCCGCCATCTCATCCTCTGTCATCCCCTGAGTCTTTTCCAATGAGTCAACTCTTCACATGAGGTGGCCAAAGTATTGGAGTTTCAGCTTCAGCATCAGTCCTTCCAATGAACACCCAAGACTGATCTGCTTTAGGATGGACTGGTTGGATCTCCTTTCAGTCCAAGGGACTCTCAAGACTCTTCTCCAACACCACAGGTCAAAAGCATCAATTCTTTGGTGCTCAGCTTTCTTCACAGTCCAACTCTCACATCCATACATGACCACTGGAAGAAACATAGCCTTAACAAGACAGACCTTTGTTGGCAAAGTAATGTCTCTGCTTTTGAATATGTTATCTAGGTCGGTCATAACTTTCCTTCCAAAGAGTAAGCGTCTTTTAATTTCATGGCTGCAATCACCATCTGCAGTGCAATTATAAAAACTTAATATTCTATATAATCCATCTCTTTTTACCCCATATACTCTTCCTTGTTCTGTGCTTTAATTAGACTACTAACTAAAGACTATTAATTTAAACCATAAAGGATACTGAGAAATCAATCTGACACACCAAGAAATTCTGTTATAAACTTCCCAACCAATAGATGGGCAGAAGGTTGCAATTATTATTTGACCTAACTATCTATTTTGTTATTTACATTGATTATTTGAGCAAACTCTAGGAGATAGTGAAGGACAAGGAAGCTTGGCATGCTGCAGTCCATGGGGTCACAAAGAGTCAGACACGACTGAGTGACTGAACAATAACAACATTGATTATTAGATTAAAGAACCTTATCTTTGAAACATAATAACTCTCTTGTGAAGGTTCCATGGGCTGCAAATGACTGAGGACTTGGAGGAGAGGGATTAAGAATACCAGAAGGAAACTTCATGTACCCATGAGCCCTGTTGAAAGTGAAGGAGAAGAAGTAATCCAAAATCTTAACCTTAAGAATGTCTCCATGACAAAATTTCCACATGTGCCTGTGTCTGTTACTCTTTAGTACAAGATTTCAGGCAAGAGACCAAGGCTTGGCTTTGTCTCCTAATTTTGTAAATTGAACTTTCAATAGTAATGAAAGATGTTCTTGTTTGTGTTTTCTTACAAGCTCACATTAAAACATCTAAGTTTATTTTTTATTTATCTTGAAAGCTGAGTTTACTTATAGAGAAATTGAAGGTTCTGCTTTTCCTCCTTCCCCTGAGCTGGTGTGATAGTCAGTGATAATTATACTAGAATTTCTAAAAATAGAAAGAAATTTAACACCATCACATTTTTCAGATACTTTGCTTGAAAAAAATGCAGTCTAAAATATGAGTTTACAAATATGGAAAATATTCACCATTTTAATTTACTTGTATAAGAGATATAGAGATCCCCTTCTGCTATAAGCTACTCTAGCCTTGAATTATTTTAAAATACAATTTGAGTTGCAAAACCTGACACTTTTTTTTTCAGAAATGTATATTAAGTAAAGATTATTGAGAAGCTATTGTGTGTAAACAACTGTTTTATAGATCCTATTGCATAAAATTACAAGCCACAACTAGAACCAGTTAGAGGAAAGAAGTTGTCTAGGTCTTTCAGAGACTGATACTATCTGGGATAATTGAAGTTTACAGCAAAGGGCAGTCAAAACCACATGAGTCCTGAGTGCTTGGATTAGCTCAGTGTTTCGGAGGTTGAGCTCTGAAGTCACATGACTAAGCTCCAATCCCAACCCTATTCCCTACTAAATGCATCGCGTTAACCAAGACATTTAACCTCTTTAAGCATCAAATTCCCAAGTGTGAAATAAGGATAATAATCACATTTCCTTCCTCATAAGCTTACTATGAACATTGAGACTTTATATAAACTGCCCTCTCTGAAGAAGCCACTCAAGCTGCCTTAAATATTATTACTCATAGCAATTAGTTATGCTGTCAAATTAAACTGATAATTATGGTTGGTTTGTTTGTTTGTTTGCTTGTTTTTCTTTTAGGCTGTAAGGTACTGGATTTCTTTGACTTTTTAAAAATAGCTTTATTGAGATATAATTCACATACATTTCACCCACTTAAAATGCTCAATTCAGTGGTTTTTAGTATACTCATAGATTTTTGCAACTATTACCACAATTTGATTTTAGAACATTTTTTTGTTTATTTTTTGTCTAATAAGTTAGCATGTCTCTTTCTTTTTTAATTTTTGTACTCTATCTTTTTTAGAATTCTTCCTAAATCCCTGTAAAGCTATGGTTGAATAGTAGAAGGAACCATTTTATTAATGGAATTACCAGGATTTTTAGAGTTGGAGAAGTGCAAAAATTTAATTGACATGAAGGCAATGCTGGATGATATTAATATCAGTGTTCTTGGCTGTTTCATACAAGATACAAGATCAATCAGGCTGGTAGAACAGAAGAAAGCAATGGCCTGATTATTATTTTTTCATCAGTTGGGTCGTAGGTTGGCATATAGGTGGACTCATGCCTTAAGAATAAAATGGATTCCCTTACCCAAATATACATGATATTGTTGAGGGCTTAGAGAAGAGGGGATACAATCTTATACCCCTTCAGGGTATAGAGAGTAGAAAGAAGTGTCACAGGATGGGGGACCATAAATCTCTAAAATTCTGAGCTCTGAAGGACTACTCTGGATAAAAAGCACCTTGAGATACATTCTGTAGGGGAGGAGCACATTGTGGTTTATTTCACCACTTGGCTAAGCACAGATTAACTAAGACCAGCTATTCATGACTCAGTATTTGAGGGAGAGGGCCCTGCTTAGTGTTAGCTTGAACAGGGCACAGAAGGTAAATACTTGGGCAGGAAATTAAGCCCTAGCATTGGTATTCCAAGGCCATGCTTCTGAAGTTGAGGTAAGATGGGCTGAACGTGAGATCAAATGGCAAATGTAGAAAAATTGGAACCACTTCACAAAATTGCCTAGTTTCTGCTCTGCTCAAAACACCCACAAGCACACATCAATCCATATTCAAACTTTTTGGCTCATACACACAGAGTGATTTTGGATTTTTTTTTTTAAAGAGTAAATAGGTTCAGAAGAAGCTGAGCATGTACGTTGTTGCCAGTCCCCAAAGTTTCTTGGATGAGCTCAGGCTACAGCTGCATAAACATTTTTTATATTGGCCACCTGCCCCACTCCACTTCTTTGCAGGAAAGAACACATTTTTCCAGTTCAGTTTACTGCTTGCATCTTATGTGGACTGACTGAAGAACATTATTTCTAGAACTAGAGGTGTTCCAAACATAACTATGACTTCTGGCACCTAAAGAGACACTACGAGACAATTTTTCTCCCTCTGTCTGGCTATTCATGTTCATCCTTCGAGACTTAGCTCAGAATTTTCTGTATCAAGAAATGAAAAGGACCTGTATGAATAAAACTATAAGTCCTTATTAAATAACACAAAAAACACTTGAATAGACTGATACACCTATTTAATGGAAAGAAAAATTCAAAACTCAATTTTTCTTAATTAAATCTAGTCTCTATAATAACAATCAAAATCTCAATAAGCTTGTTAGGAATTGATAAAATGACTCCAAAGTTCATCTAGAAAAAAACACAGAATCAGGAAAATTCTGAAGAAGAATGAGAGAACTTGTCTACCCATAAGATAAAGCTAGAATTGGTACTGTCTCATGAATTTCTAGATTTTAGTGAATGTAACAGAACAGTCTAGAAATAATCCCACATAACATGTGAATTTGGTATCCAATAATAGCTACAATTTAGTGAGCTAAATTGTCAGCTCCTGAATATCCCTGATATCCTATGCTATTTTTCCTGTATTAAGCTCAGAGGTTTGAAAGAGAAGGCACCCAGTTGCTCAACCATTTGGGAGCTCAAACAAACATCTAGTAAAGTAATATATTGTTCAGGACAGTAGTGTGAGTTTTATGATATTAAGATATTGTTTTTCCCATCGATTTTAGTGAGATAAATACATTGTGCAGAAATGCAAAATAACACCTTTTTAAATGTATCTCTCTCCCTTCAACCAAGACACAGGGTCTCAACGAGTTAACCAGCATCCTTCAGAACCCTTCTTTGAGTACTGCTGTCTCAGCTATAACAGGGCCTGACACTGATTTGCTCCTGGGAACATGTCTCACTCTCTGCTTCTGCAAACTGGAAATGAGGATAATTTGCCCAGCAACAGACATCTACCGCCAATGGCTGTGGGGGCGAGGAAGTGTTTGCTTGAGGGCCTTGCTTTAGACATGCTTTCTTTCAGCTCCAAATTTTCCAGTGAACTCTGTCTCTATTTTGACATTGAAAAAATGTTTTGGCACTGAGTAACACTCAAAAATGTTTCACAACAAGCTCTTCTTATCAGCTTGTTGACTTTGTCATGTGAGGTTTTCCTCTAGCCAGACGGCAAATACATTCTGGAGTTAGTGCTTTTGAACTATAGTAGCAGATAGGAATTATAGGTAGCCATGGTCCCTAACTGGGCTTCCCGGGTTGCTCAGTGGAAAAGAATCTGCCTGCCAACATAGAGACCCAGGTTTGGTCCCTTGGCTGGAAAGACTCCTGGAGAAGGAGATGGCAACCCACTCCAGTATTCTTGCCTAGGAAATCCCATAGACAGAGGGCTGGTGGGCTGGTGGGCTACAGTTTCTATTCAGTTCAGTCACTCAGTCATGTCCAACTCTTTGCGATCCCATGAATTGCAGCACGCCAGGCCTCCCTGTCCATCACCAACTCCCAGAGTTCACTCAAACTCACTTCCATCGAGTCAGTGATGCCATCCAGCCATCTCATCCTCGGTCGTCCCCTTCTCCTGCCCCCAATACCTCCCAGCATCAGAGTCTTTTCCAATGAGTCAACTCTTCGCATGAAGTGGCCAAAGTACTGGAGTTTCAGCTTTAGCATCAGTCTTCCCAAAGAACACCCAGGACTGATCTCCTTTAGAATGGACTTGTTGGATCTCCTTGCAGTCCAAGGGACTCTCAAGACTCTTCTCCAACACCACAGTTCAAAAGCATCAATTCTTCGGTGCTCAGCTTTCTTCACAGTCCAACTCTCACATCCATACATGACTACAGGAAAAACTGTAGCCTTGACTAGATGGACCTTTGTTGGCAAAGTAATGTCTCTGCTTTTGAACGTGCTATCTAGGTTGGTCATAACTTTCCTTCCAAGGAGTAAGCGTCTTTTAATTTCATGGCTGCAATCACCATCTGCAGTGATTTTGGAGCCCCCAAAATAAAGTCTGACACTGTTTCCACTGTTTCCCCATCTAATTCCCATGAAGTGATGGGACCAGATGCCATGATCTTCGTTTTCTGAATGTTGAGCTTTAAGCCAACTTTTTCACTCCCCTCTTTCACTTTCATCAAGAGGCTTTTTAGTTTCTCTTCACTTTCTGCCATAAGGGTAGTGTCATCTGCATGTCTGAGGTTATTGATATTTCTCCCGGCAATCTTGATTCCAGCTTGTGCTTCTTCCAGCCCAGCGTTTCTCATGATGTGCTCTGCATATAAGGCTACAGTTTAGTGGGTCACAAAAGAGTCAGATGGGAGAAGGCAATGGCACCCCACTCCAGTACTCTTGCCTGGAAAATCCCATGGACGGAGGAGCCTGGTAGGCTGCAGTCCATGGGGTCGCTAAGAGTCAGACATGACTGAGCGACTTCCCTTTCACTTTTTATTTTCCTGCACTGGAGAAGGAAATGGCAACCCACTCCAGTGTTCTTGCCTGGAGAATCCCAGGGACGGGGGAGCCTGGTGGGCTGCCGTCTATGGGGTCACACAGAGTCGGACACGACTGAAGTAACTTAGCAGCAGCAGCAAAAGAGTCAGACATGACTCAATGACCAAACAACAACAAATCATCTCTAATTACTACTATATTACAATTATTATCAGATAGTAATATGACATTTTAAATATGTGAAAAGGGGAGTAAATAACATATCAGATACAGCAAAGGAGTCCTCTAAATGAAATTAGTTAAAAACAGAGAGACTAAAAGTCCATATTCAAAGTGTTAGTGTATTCCTGAACATATTGTAGAGGACCATGTTAGTTTTGGTGTTGATGGTGCTATTGTTGCTTTAAAAAGCAGCAGACAGAATGGTAGTAAGTAAAAAGCTTTAGCCCCCAACACACCAACTAGAGGTAATCATTTCATGTTATTCATAGATATTCAGGTGGTTACTTCACCACTGGGTTTGTCTCCCTGAGTTTCAGGTGGGTGTGATTTTCACACGCTCTTCCAGCCAATGGAAGCACCAGCTGTTAAGGGTAACATGAAAACTATGACTCCCGTTTTATAAATATTGACACTAATGGGGGAGTCATGCCTTCCTTAGTGTTTGTTTACTTAATTTTTTGGAAATTAAGTTTGGAATTCCAACACGTTAAGCATGTGTTATCATTTTAATCTTAACATAGTACAGAAAAGCTTATTAAGACATATGCATTGCTAAATATTTATTTATTTAAAAATCAACGGTCCAAAAATTGTATTTATTTATTTTTGACGTGGACCACTTTTAAAGTCTGTGTTGAATTTGTTACAATATTGGTTCTATTTTATGTTTTGGTTTTTTGGCCTCAAAGTATGTGGGATGGATAGTTCCTCAACCAGGGATCAAACCCACAATCCCTGCATTAGAAGGCAAACTCTCTACCATTGGACAGCCAGTGAAGTCACCCAAAGTTTTAAGAAATGTAAAATATTGGGGAATATGAATGAAATACTTCCAGGGAAAAGAAAGAGAGGGAGAAAGTTAGAGAAAGGATGTTTAGAAGTAAGCATGAAAAAGAAGTATCAGACACAAGGAACATACAAGCTATAGTCAGCACAATTATATATGACTATAATTTATAGCACATTATGGCATATATTTCTTGGAGTAGGAAATGGCAACCCAGTCCAGTATTCCTGCCTGGAAAATTCCATGGACAGAGGAGCTTCATAGGCTATAGTCCATGGGGTCACAAAGAGTCAGACATGACTGAGCACACATGCATGGCATATATTTATAGCATAAATACTGCAATTAACTTAGATACGGATCTAAGGTCACACAGACTTTTCCTTCCACTTTACACAAATATACTTTTCACTTTTAAGCGAAGGCAGTCTGGGGCTTCCCTGGTGGCTCAGTGGTAAAGAATCTGCTTGCCAATGCAGGGGACATGGGTTCAATCCTTATCTGGGGAAGATCCCACATGCCTCGGAGCAACTGGGCCCTGTGCAACAACTATTGAGCCTAAGAACCTCAGGACCATTTCTATGGAAGCCCATGTGCCCTAAACACCATGCTCTGTGATGAGAGAGGCCAGCACAACCAGAAGCCTGCACACTGCAACTAGAGAAGAGCCCCTGCTCTCTGCAACCAGAGAAAAAGCCCACTCAACAACAAAAACCCAGCACAGCCAAAAATAAATAAATTTATATAAAAAAAGAAGGCAGTCTGTTACATATTCAGTCATCAGTGGCCATTAACATATCACAACAATAAACTTTTGAAAATGTCTGTTCATGCCTTCCTAAGTGTGTAGGTTCAAATCAACAAATTATCCTCTAAAAAATTCGATCAATGGGCTCCCTGGGAGTTGTACTTGAGAAGAACTGAGCTTATTAATAAATGTGTAGATAAAAGACAGATAGCTACCAGGATGTGCTAGAGAGGCGGATAGTAAGCCAGCTACATCTAATTCTCAAACTACTAATTTATCTCTATTTCTCAATTTAGCGACCTCAGACAGTATCTCTCAATGACCACTATTACAGAGAAGTGATTCACCTTACGTTACTCCTTACTTCTCACCTACCCCTTCTCCCAGGTTTTGTTGGTTTCTTAGCTCTTTTTATTGGTTACTTAAATCATATAATAGGAATTATTTCATAATTTCATAGAATTGCAAATAATACAATGCATATAATTTCAAATAAAATGCTTACATTATTGTTTCATTATTTTAGACTGTATCTTAATTCTCTTTAAGTGTAATGGAGGAATAAGACCCCTATGTTACCTTTACCTTTCTCTACCCCCAGTTCCCAACTTTGTCAACTACACCAGAACTTTTAAATTATCAGTATTTAGAACAATTTTTTGAGAAGGCAATGGCACCCCACTCCAGTACTCTTGCCTGGCAAATCCCATGGACCGAGGAGCCTGATAGGCTGCAGTCCATGGGGTCGCAAAGAGTCGGACACGACTGAGCGACTTCTTTCACTTTTCAGTTTCATGCATTGGAGAAGGAAATGGCAGCCCACTCCAGTGTTCTTGCCTGGAGAATCCCAGGGACGGGGGAGCCTGGTGGGCTGCTGTCTATGGGGTCACACAGAGTCGGACACGACTGAAGTGACTTAGCAGCAGCAGCAGAACAATTCTATCTACAGCCACCCTGACCTTGTTTATAACTTGTATGGAAGACTCTGAGCTTTGTTTAGAGGTTAATTCTAAAAATTAAAAACAAACAGCCGGTACAACACTATTATCATGTCATGATTATTCATTGCATATTCAAGTATGACGTTTGAACCTCAGGAGAAGGAAATGTAATCCTATGTTTATTAAAAATTTATTAGGAAAACTTTGCCATTTAAAGAAAATGACCAAAGAATTAAAGTAAAATTAATTCAACTTGAATCAAGCAAAGTTTACTTTGTTTCATATATGGGAATGACTTTCTTATACAAGTTTTAGGTTTTATTCTGAGTTTTCTAGTTGCTTTTTCCCCCTATTAGACAAGAAACATATGCACCCTTACTTATATTATTAAAGCAATTCAGTTTTTTTTTCCTTCCCCTCCCATTCAACTCCATTTTTCTGCTCCTCTTACTTGATTTCTTTACCAACTGAGCTAGCAGCACAAAGAGTCAGACACAACTGACCGACTGAACTGAACTGAACTACTTGATTTGTTAGTAGAAAGATGTTTGGCATCCTGGATTAATGTTTAAGGTCACCTGTTTTTTTCTCATTCTATGGTTTGTCTCACTGCTCTACTTTTATTATTTTTTAATATAAATTTATTTATTTTAATTGGAGGCTAATTACTTTAACAATATTGTATTGGTTTTGCCATACATTGACATGAATCCGCCACGGGTGTACATGTCTTCCCCATCCTAAAGCCCCTTCCCACATCCCTCCCCATTCCATTCTTCTGGGTCATCCCAGTGCACCAGCCCCGAGCATCCTGTATCATGCATCAAACCTGGACTGGCAATTTGTTTCATATATGATAATATACACTTTTCAATGCCATTCTCCTAAATCATCCCACCCTCACCCTCTCCCACAGAGTCCAAAAGACTGTTCTATACATCTGTGTCTCTTTTGCTGTCTCACATACAGGGCTATTGTTACCATCTTTCTAAATTCCATATATATGTGTTGTTATACTATATTCGTGCTTTTCGTTCTGGCTTACTTCAC
This sequence comes from Bos mutus, assembly GCF_027580195.1. NCBI lineage: Eukaryota > Metazoa > Chordata > Mammalia > Artiodactyla > Bovidae > Bos > Bos mutus. Next base: position 129,311,429 of record NC_091618.1, read on the forward strand.
TCTGTATAATAGGCTCCAGTTTCATCCACCTCATTAGAACTGATTCAAATGTATTCTTTTTAATGGCTGAGTAATACTCCATTGTGTATATGTACCACAGCTTTCTTATCCATTCATCTGCTGATGAACTTCTGGGATGCTTCCAGGTCCTGGCTATTATAAACAGTGCTGCGATGAACATTGGGGGACATGTGTCTCTTTCTCTTCTGGTTTCCTCGGTGTGTATGCCCAACAGTGGGATTGCTGGGTCATATGACAGTTCTATTTCCAGTTTTTTAAGGAGTCTCCAGGCTATTCTCCATAGTGGCTGTACTAGTTTGCATTCCCACCAACAGTATAAGAAGGTTCCCTCTTCTCCACACCCTCTCCAGCATTTATTGCTTGTAGACTTTTGGATCACAGCCATTCTGACTGGCGTGAAATGGTACCTCATTGTGGTTTTGATTTGCATTTCTCTGATAATGAGTGATGTTGAGCATCTTTTCATGTGTTTGTTAGCCATCTGTATGTTTTCTTTGGAGAAATGTCTGTTTAGTTCTTTGGCCCATTTTTTGATTGGGTTGTTTATTTTTCTGGAATTGAGCTGCAGGTGTTGCTTGTATATTTTTGAGATTAATTCTTTGTCAGTTGCTTCGCTTTCTATTATTTTCTCCCATTCTGAAGGCTGTCTTTTCACCTTGCTTATAGTTTCCTTTGTTGTGCAGAAGCTTTTAATTTTAATTAGTTCCCATTTGTTTATTTTTGCTTTTATTTCCAATATTCTGGGAGGTGGGTCATAGAGGATCCTGCGGTGATGTATGTCAGAGAGTGTTTTGCCTATGTTTTCCTCTAGGAGGTTTATAGTTTCTGGTCTTACATTTAGATGTTTAATCCATTTTGAGTTTATTTTTGTGTATGGTGTTAGAAAGTGTTCTAGTTTCATTCTTTTACAAGTGGTTGACCAGTTTTCCCAGCACCACTTGTTAAAGAGATTGTCTTTTCTCCATTGTATATTCTTGCCTCCTTTGTCAAAGATAAGGTGTCCACGGTAAAAGCAGTCCTAAGGGGAAAGTTCATAACAATACAGGCACACCTCAAGAAACAAGAAAAAAGTCAAATAAAGAACCTAACTCTACACCTAAAGCAACTAGAAAAGGAAGAAATTAAGAACCCCAGGGTTAGTAGAAGGAAAGAAATCTTAAAAATTAGAGCAGAAATAAATGCAAAAGAAACAAAAGAGACCATAGCAAAAATCAACAAAACCAAAAAGCTGGTTCTTTGAAAGGATAAATAAAATTGACAAACCATTAGCCAGACTCATCAAGAAACAAAGGGAGAAAAATCAAATCAATAAAATTAGAAACGAAAATGGAGAGATCACAACAGACAACACAGAAATACAAAGGATCATAAGAGACTACTATCAACAATTATATGCCAATAAAATGGACAACGTGGAAGAAATGGACAAATTCTTAGAAAAGTACAACTTTCCAAAACTCGACCAGGAAGAAATAGAAAATCTTAACAGACCCATCACAAGCACGGAAATTGAAACTGTAATCAAAAATCATCCAGCAAACAAAAGCCCCGTCCAGACGGCTTCACAGCTGAATTCTACCAAAAATTTAGAGAAGAGCTAACACCTATCCTGCTCAAACTCTTCCAGAAATTGCAGAGGAAGGTAAACTTCCAAACTCATTCTATGAGGCCACCATCACCCTAATACCAAAACCTGACAAAGATGCCACAAAAAAAAAAACTACAGGCCAATATCACTGATGAACATAGATGCAAAAATCCTTAACAAAATTCTAGCAATCAGAATCCAACAACACATTAAAAGATCATACACCATGACCAAGTGGGCTTTATCCCAGGATGCAAGGATTCTTCAATATCCATTATAATACACCACATTAACAAATTGAAAAAAAAAAACCATATGATTATCTCAATAGATGCAGAGAAAGCCTTTGACAAAATTCAACACCCATTTATGATAAAAACTCTCCAGAAAGCAGGAATAGAAGGAACATACCTCAACATAATAAAAGCTATATATATGACAAACCCACAGCAAACATTATCCTCAATGGTGAAAAATTGAAAGCATTTCCTCTAAAGTCAGGAACAAGACAAGGGTGCCCACTTTCACCATTACTATTCAACATAGTTTTGGAAGTTTTGGCCACAGCAATCAGAGCAGAAAAAGAAATAAAAGGAATCCAAATTGGGAAAGAAGAAGTAAAACTCTCGCTATTTGCAGATGACATGATCCTCTACATAGAAAACCCTAAAGATTCCACCAGAAAATTACTAGAAATAATCAATGACTATAGTAAAGTTGCAGGATATAAAATCAACACACAGAAATCCCTTGCATTCCTATACACTAATAATGAGAAAACAGAAAGAGAAATTAAGGAAACAATTCCATTCACCATTGCAACGGAAAGAATAAAATACTAGGAATATATCTACCTAAAGAAACTAAAGACCTATATATAGAAAACTATAAAACACTGGTGAAAGAAATCAGAGAGGACACTAATAGGTGGAGAAATATACCATGTTCATGGATTGGAAGAATCAATATAGTGAAAATGAGTATACTACCCAAAGCAATTTATAAATTCAACGCAATCCCTATCAAGCTACCAACAGTATTCTTCACAGAGCTAGAACAAATTATTTCACAATTTGTATGGAAATACAAAAAACCTCGAAAAGCCAAAGCGATCTTGAGAAAGAAGAATGGAACTAGAGGAATCAACCTACCTGACTTCAGGCTCTACTACAAAGCCGCAGTTATCAAGACAGTATGGTACTGGCACAAAGACAGAAATATTGATCAATGGAATAAAATAGAAAGCCCAGAGATAAATCCACACACATATGGACACCTTATCTTTGACAAAGGAGGCAAGAATATACAATAGATTAAAGACAATCTCTTTAACAAGTGGTGCTGGGAAATCTGGTCAACCACTTGTAAAAGAATGAAACTAGAACACTTTCTAACACCATACACAAAAATAAACTCAAAATGGATTAAAGATCTAAACGTAAGACCAGAAACTATAAAACTCCTAGAGGAGAACATAGGCAAAACACTCTCCGACATACATCACAGCAGGATCCTCTATGACCCACCTCCCAGAATATTGGAAATAAAAGCAAAAATAAACAAATGGGACCTAATTAACCTTAAAAGCTTCTGCACATCAAAGGAAACTATTAGCAAGGTGAAAAGACAGCCTTCAGAATGGGAGAAAATAATAGCAAATGAAGCAACCGACAAACAACTAATCTCAAAAATATACAGGCAACTCCTACAGCTCAACTCCAGAAAATAAACGACCCAATCAAAAAATGGGCCAAAGAACTAAATAGACATTTCTCCAAAGAAGACATACAGATGGCTAACAAACACATGAAAAGATGCTCAACATCACTCATTATCAGAGAAATGCAAATCAAAACCACTATGAGGTACCATTTCACACCAGTCAGAATGGCTGCGATCCAAAAGTCTACAAATAATAAATGCTGGAGAGGGTGGAAAAGGGAACCCTCTTATACTGTTGGTGGGAATGCAAACTAGTACAGCCACTATGGAGAACAGTGTGGAGATTCCTTAAAAACTGGAAATAGAACTGCCTTATGATCCAGCAATCCCACTGCTGGGCATACACACTGAGAAACCAGAAGGGAAAGAGACACGTGTACCCCAATGTTCATCGCAGCACTGTTTATAATAGCCAGGACATGGAAGCAACCTAGATGTCCATCAGCAGATGAATGGATAAGAAAGCTGTGGTACATATACACAATGGAGTATTACTCAGCCATTAAAAAGAATACATTTGAATCAGTTCTAATGAGGTGGATGAAACTGGAGCCTATTATACAGAGTGAAGTAAGCCAGAAGGAAAAACATAAATACAGTATACTAACGATATTGGAATTTAGAAAGATGGTAACAATAACCCTGTGTACGAGACAGCAAAAGAGACACTGATGTATAGAACAGTCTTATGGACTCTGTGGGAGAGGGAGAGGGTGGGAAGATTTGGGAGAATGGCATTGAAACATGTAAAATATCATGTAAGAAACGAGTTGCCAGTCCAGGTTCATGCGATACTGGATGCTTGGGGCTAGTGCACTGGGACGACCCAGAGGATGGTATGGGGAGGGAGGAGGAGGAGGGTTCAGGATGGGGAACACATGTATACCTGTGGCGGATTCATTTTGATATTTGGCAAAACTAATACAATTACGTAAAGTTTAAAAATAAAATAAAATTAGAAAAAAAAAGATAAGGTGTCCATAGGTGTGTGGATTTATCTCTGGGCTTTCTATTTTGTACCATTGATCTATATTTCTGTCTTTGTGCCAGTACCATGCTGTCTTGATGACTGTGGCTTTGTAGTAGAGCCTGAAGTCAGGCAGATTGATTCCTCCAGTTCCATTCTCCTTTCTCAAGATTGCTTTGACTATTTGAGTTGTTTTTTTTTTTTTTTTTTTCCATACAAATTGTGAAATTATTTGTTCTAGCTTTGAGAAGGCAATGGCACCCCACTCTAGTACTCTTGCCTGGAAAATCCCATTGATGGAGGAGCCTAGTGGGCTGCAGTCCATGGGGTCACTAAGAGGCAGACACGACTGAGCGATTTCACTTTCACTTTTCACTTTCATGCACTGGAGGAGGAAATGGCAACCCATTCCGGTGTTCTTGCCTGGAGAATCCCAGGGATGGGGGAGCCTGGTGGGCTGCCGTCTCTGGGGACGCACAGAGTTGGACATGACTGAAGTGACTTAGCAGTAGCAGTAGCTTTGTGAAGAATACCATTGGTAGCTTGATAGGGATTGCATTGAATCTATAGATTGCTTTGGGTAGTATACTCATTTTCATTATATTGATTCTTCTGATCCATGAACATGGTATATTTCTCCATCTATTAGTGTCCTCTTTGATTTCTTTCACCAGTGTTTTATAGTTTTCTATATATAGGTCTTTTGTTTCTCTAGGTAGATATATTCCTAAGTATTTTATTCTTTTCATTGCAATGGTGAATCGAATTGTTTCCTTAATTTCTCTTTCTATTTTCCCACTATTAGTGTATAAGAATGCAAGGGATTTCTGTGTGTTGATTTTATAACCTGCAACTTTACTACATTCATTGATTAGCTCTAGTAATTTTCTGGTGGAGTCTTTAGGGTTTTCTATGTAGAGGATCATGTCATCTGCAAATAGTGAGAGTTTTACTTCTTCTTTTCCAATTTGGATTCCTTTTATTTCTTTTTCTGCTGTGATTGCTGTGGCCAAAACTTCCAAAACTATGTTGAATAGTAGTGGTGAGAGTGGGCACCATTGTTTTGTTCCTGACTTTAGGGGAAATGCTTTCAATTTTTCCCCACTGAGGATAATGTTTGCTGTGGGTTTGTCATATATAGCTTTTATTATGTTGAGGTATGTTCCTTCTATTCTGCTTTCTGGAGGGTTTTTATCATAAATGGATGTTGAATTTTGTCAAAGGCTTTCTCTGCATCTATTGAGATAATCATATGGTTTTTATTTTTCAATTTGTTAATGTGGTGTATTATATTGATTGATTTGTGGATATTGAAGAATCCTTGCATCCCTGGGATAAAGCCTACTTGGTCATGATGCATGGTCTTTTTAATGTGTTGGTGGATTTTGTTTGTTAGAATTTTGTTAAGGATTTTTGTATTTATGTTCATCAGTGATATTGGCCTGTAGTTTTCTTTTTTTGTGGCATCTTTGTCAGGTTTTGGTATTAAGGTGATGGTGGCCTCATAGAATGAGTTTGGAAGTTTACCTTCCTCTGCAATTTTCTGGAAGAGTTTGAGTAGGATAGGTGTTAGTGCGTCTCTAAATTTTTGGTAGAATTCAGCTATGAAGCCGTCTGGTCCTGAGCTTTTGTTTTTTGGAAAATTTCTGATTACAGTTTCAATTTCTGTGCTTGTGATGGGTCTGTTAAGATTTTCTATTTCTTCCTGGTTCAGTTTTGGAAAGTTGTACTTTTCTAAGGAATTTGTCCATTTCTTCCAAGTTGTCCATTTTATTGGCATATAGTTGCTTATAGTAGTTTCATAATCCTTTGTATTTCTATGTTGTCTGTTGCGATCTCTCCATTTTCATTTCTAATTTTATTGATTTGATTTTTCTCCCTTTGTTTCTTGATGATTCTGGCTAATGGTTTGTCAATTTTACTTGTCTTCTCAAAGAACCTGCTTTTGGCTTTGTTGATTTTTGCTATGGTCTCTTTTGTTTCTTTTGCATTTATTTCTGCCCTAATTTTTAAGATTTCTTTCTTTCTATTAACCCTGGGGTTCTTCATTTTTTCCTTTTTAATTGCTTTAGGTGTAGAGTTAGGTTATTTATTTGACTTTTTTCTTGTTTCTTGAGGTATGCCTGTATTGCTATGAACCTTCCCCTTAGGACTGCTTTTACAGTGTCCCACAGGTTTTGGGGTTGTTGTGTTTTCATTTTCATTCATTTCTATGCATATTTTGATTTCTTTTTTGATTTCTTCTGTGATTTGTTGGTTATTCAGCAGTGTGTTGTTCAGCTTCCATATGTTGGAATTTTTAATAGTTTTTCTCCTGTAATTGAGATCTAATCTTACTGCATTGTGGTCAGAAAAGATGCTTGGAATGATTTCAATTTTTTTGAATTTACCAAGGCTAGATTTATGGCCCAGGATGTGATCTATCCTGGAAAAGGTTCCGTGTGCACTTGAGAAAAAGTTGAAATTCATTGTTTTGGGGTGAAATGTTCTATAGATATCAATTAGGTCTAACTGGTCTATAGTATCATTTAAAGTTTGTGTTTCCTTGTTAGTTTTCTGTTTAGTTGATCTATCCATAGGTGCAAGTGGGTATTAAAGTCTCCCACTATTATTGTGTTGTTGTTAATTTCCCCTTTCATACTTGTTAGCATTTGTCTTACATATTGCAGTGCTCCTACGTTGGGTGCATATATATTTATAATTGTTATCTCTTCTTCTTGGATTGATCCTTTGATCATTATGTAGTGTCCTTCTTTGTCTCTTTTCACAGCCTTAGTTTTAAAGTCTATTTTATCTGATATAAGTATTGCTACTTCTGCTTTCTTTTGGTCTCTATTTGCATAGAATATCTTTTTCCAGCACTTCAGTTTCAGTCTGTATGTGTCCCTTGTTTTGAGGTGGGTCTCTTTTAGACAACATATATAGGGGTCTTGGTTTTGTATCCACTCAGCCAGTCTTTGTCTTCTGGTTAGGGCATTCAACCCATTTACATTTAAGGTAATTATTGATAAGTATGATCCCATTGCCATTTACTTTATTGTTTTGGGTTTGAGTTTATACACCTTTTCTGTGTTTCCTGTCTAGGGAAGATCCTTTAGCATTTGTTGGAAAGCTGGTTTGGTGATGCTGAATTCTATCAGCTTTTGCTTGTCTAAGAACTGCACTGCACACCCGACTCCCTGAACCCCGACAGCTGCCAGAGCAAGCCCGCCCCATGGGGGCAGGCAAAGCCAGGGAGGAACCTGTGCTTGCTGCGACCACAGGCAGGCTCGCGGGGGTCTGAGGAGGACTCAAGTGCCCACTCCACCGCACTCCGGGACAAAGGGTGGCGGGCCGGTGCCCAGGGCCGCAGCGAGCTCCCCTGCTCTACTTTTAAATTCATCTTTTCATTGAACTTAGGTGGGGGCGGGCAATATTTTTAACTTCCAACCACTTTCTCCTGTTCTCTTTTTGCATACAACACTTTCTTAATAGATGCCATCCTTTTAAGAAATCTTTCTGAGGATATTAACTAGAGTTAAAAAAAAAAGTCATTTTCTTACCTGAATTACCACTTTGTTTGATTCTTTTTTGATCCGTCACCTTCTTCATTCGTCTTAGTTCTATTATTTGGTGCTATTGCTTTACCCCTGGTATTATCTGTTCATACTTACAAAGGAAAGTCTAGGTTAATGAACTCAAGGACTTCGGGTGGATTTCTGCCACTGTTGAGTAGGTGGTTTTTTTCTCAAAAGGTCCTACTGACGGGGAAGATTTCAGAGTAAGTGGGCAAGTCATGCTGACGGGTAGGCTCCTTTAAGATATGTGAGCAAGAACACAAAGGCAATCAGGGTTTCACTCTCAATATAAGAGCAGGAGGCTCTTTTCTACTGCCCACACCCTCACTAAGAGACTTTCCAAGGCTAATTAGCACTGCAAACAAGGTCTGCTTAGATGGGAAGGAGCAGCCATTTTAAATACTAAATACAATGCATCTGCCCATTCCTCTCACTGGGGACCCAAGCCTTTCCAGGAAAGATGGCTTACAACTGTGCTGCAGCTTTGGGGACTTCTATGTCAATATATGTCAAAATGGCTTATATGACATTTGACATAATCAGAAATCTATTTTTTTTTAATTTTATTTTATTTTTAAACTTTACAATATTGTATTAGTTTTGCCAAATATCGAAATGAATCCGCCACAGGTATACCTGTGTTCCCCATCCTGAACCCTCCTCCCTCCTCCCTCCCCATACCCTCCCTCTGGGTCGTCCCAGTGCACCAGACCCAAGCATCCAGTATCGTGCATTGAACCTGGACTGGCGACTCGTTTCATACATGCCATTCTCCCAAATCTCCCCACCCTCTCCCTCTCCCACAGAGTCCATAAGACTGATCTATACATCAGTGTCTCTTTTGCTGTCTTGTACACAGGGTTATTGTTACCATCTTTCTAAATTCCATATATATGCGTTAGTATACTGTATTGGTGTTTTTCTTTCTATTTTTGATCCACTAATGGTTCCAGGCTATCCTGCTTTTAAAAGAAGGAGCTTACATGTTTTTGTACTCTTTTCCTTTCATATCATTGGCATTTGAGGAGTTCGGTTCAGTTCAACTCAGTTCAGTCACTCAGTCGTGTCCGACTCTTTGTGACACCAAGGACTGCAGCACACCAGGCCTCTCTGTCCATCACCAACTCCCCGAGTTTATTCAAACTCATGTCCATTGAGTCGGTGATGCCATCCAACCATCTCATCCTCTTTCGTCCCCTTTTCCTCCTGCCTTCAATCCTTCTCAGCATCAGGGTCTTTTCCAATGAGTCACTTCTTCACATCAGGTGGCCAAAGTGTTGGAGTTTCAGCTTCAACATCAGTCCTTCCAATGAATATTAAGACTGATTTCCTTTAGAATGAACTGGTTGGATCTTCTTGCAGTCCAAGGAACTCTCAAGAGTCTTCTCCAACACCACAGTTCAAAAGCATCAATTCTTCGGCATCCAGCTTTCTTTATGGTCCAACTCTCACATCCATACCTGACTACTGGAAAAACCATAACCTTGACTAGACGGACCTTTGTTGGCAAAGTAATGTCTCTGTTTTTGAATATGCTGTCTAGTTTGGTAACGACTTCTCTTCAAGGAGTAAGTGTCTTTTAGTTTCATGGATGCAGTTACCATTTGCAGTGATTTTGGAGCCCAAGAAAATAAAGTCTGTCACTGTTTCCACTGTTTCTCCATCTATTTGCCATGTAGTGATGGAACTGGGTGCCATGATCTTCGTTTTCTGAATGTTGAGCTTTAAGTCAACTTTTTTACTCTCCTCTTTAACTTTCATCAAGAGGCTCTTTAGTTCCTCTTCACTTTCTGCCTTAAGGGCGGTGTCATCTGCATATCTGAGGTTATTGATATTTCTCTTAGCAATCCTGATTCCAGCTTGTGCTTCATCCAGCCCAGCATTTCTCATGATGTACTCTGCATATAAGTTAAATAAGCAGGGTGACAATATACAGCCTTGACATACTCCTTTTCCTATTTGGAACCAGTCTGTAATTCCATGTCTAGTTCTGACTGTTGCTTCCTGACCTGCAAACAGATTTCTCAAGAGGCAGGTAAGGTGATCTAGTATTCCCTTCTCTTTCAGAATTTTCCACAGTTTGTGGTGATCCACATAGTCAAAGGCTTTGGCATAGTCAACAAAGCAGAAATAGATGTTTTTCTGGAACTCTCTTGCTTTTTCTATGATCCAACAGATGTTGGCAATTTGATCTCTGGTTCCTCTGTCTTTTCTAAAACCAGCTTGAACATCTGGAAGTTCATGGTTCACGTGTTGTTGAAGCCTGGCTTGGAGAATTTTGAGCATTACTTTACAAGTGTGTGAGATGCATGCAATTGTGAGGTAGTTTGAACATTCTTTGGCATTGCCTTTTTGGGGGATTGGAATGAAAACTGAACTTTTCCAGTCCTGTGGCCACTGCTATGTTTTCCAAATTTGCTGGCATATTGAGTGCAGCATCATCTTTTAGGATTTGAAATAGCTCAACTGGAATTCCATTACCTCCACTAGCTTTGTTTGTAGTGATGCTTCCTAAGGCCCACTTGACTTTGCACTCCAGGATGTCTGGCTCTAGGTGAGTTATCACACCATCGTGATTATCTGGGTCATGAAGATCTTTTTTGTAGTTTTTCTGTGTATTCTTGCCACCTCTTCTTAATGTCTTCTGCTTCTGTTAGGTCCATACCATTTCTGTCCTTTATTGAGCCCATCTTTGCATGAAATGTTCCCTTGGTATGTCTAATTTTCTTGAAGCGATCTCTAGTCTTTCCCATTCTATTGTTTTCATCTGTTTCTTTGCATTGATCATTGAGGAAGGCTTTCTTTTTTCTCCTTGTTATCTTTGGAACTCTGAATTCAAGTGGGTATATCTTTCCTTTTCTCCTTTGCTTTTCTCTTCTCTTCTTTTCACAGCTATTTGTAAGGCCTCCTCAGACAGCCATTTTGCTTTTTTGTATTTCTTTTCCATGGGGATGGTCTTGATCCCTGTCTCCTGTACAGTGTCACAAACCTCTATCCATAGTTCATCAGGCACTCTGTCTATCAGATCTAGTCCCTTAAATCTATTTCTCACTTCCACTGTATAATCGTAAGTGATTTGATTTAGGTCGTACCTGAATGGTCTAGTGGTTTTCCCTACTTTCTTCAGTTTAAGTCTGAATTTAGCAATAAGGAGTTCATGATCTGAGCCACAGTCAGCTCCCGGTCTTGTTTTTGCTGACTGTATAGAGCTTCTCCTTCTTTGGCTGCAAAGAATATAATCAATCTGATTTCAGAATTTACCATCTGGTGTTATCCATGTGTACAATCTTCGCTTGTATTGTTGGAAGAGGGTGTTTGTTATGACCAGTGCATTCTCTTGGCAAAACTCTATTAGCCCTTGCCCTGCTTCATTCTGTACTCCAAGGCCAAATTTGCTAGGTATTTCTTGACTTCCTACTTTTGCATTCCAGTCCTCTGTAGTGAAAGGGGCAACTTTTTGGGGTGTTAGTTTTAGAAGGTCTTATAGGTCTTCATAGAACCGTTCAACTTCAGCTTCTTCAGCACTACCAGTTGGGGCCTAGACTTGGATTACCATGATATTGAATGGTTTGCCTTGAAAATGAACAGAGATCATTCTGTCATTTTTGAGATTGCATCTAAGTACTGCATTTCAGACTCTTTTGTTGACTATGATGGCTACTCTGTTTCTTCTAAGGGATTCTTGCCCACAGTAGTAGATATAATGGTCATCTGAGTTAAATTCACCGATTCCAGTCCATCTTAGTTCGCTGATTCCTAGAATGTCGACGTTCACTCTTGCCATCTCCTGTTTGACCACTTCCTATTTATCTTTTTTATGGACCTAACATTCCAGCTTCCTATGCAATGTTGCTCTTCACCACATCGGACCTTGCTTCCATCACCAGTCACATCCACAGCTGGGTGTTGTTTTTGCTTTGGCTCTGTCTCTGCATTTTTCCTGGGGTTACTTCTCCACATTTGAGGAGTAGATTGGATAAATAGATGTACTACTTTGTTTGCTATCTACCATTGACTAACAACGTGGGCTGGGAATTCCCTCCCCACTCTCCCCAATACCCTTCACTCCTTCTTCTCTCCATCTTTTTCTCTAACCTTTTCTTTTACAGATCACTACCTAGAAGTCTCAGAAATGATGTTGGATATATACCCAGGAATGAAATTGCCAGATCATATGGTAGATCTATTTTTTGTTTTGTGCAGAACCTCCATACTGTTCTCCTTAATGGCTGTACCAACAAGGTACAAGGATTCCTTTTTCTCCACATCCTTACCAACATGTGTTATTTGTTGTCTTTTTGACAATAACCTTGCTGACAAGTGTGAGGTGATACCTTATTGTAGTTTTGATTTGCATTTCCCCGATAATTAGCAATGTAGTGCATCTTTGCATGTGTTTGTTTGACCATCTTTATGTCTTTTTTTGAAAAATGACTATTTAGGTCTTCTGCCCATTTTTTAATCAAGTTGTTTGTTTTTCTGATATAGAATTTTATGAGCTGTTTATGCCCCTGGGTATATATTCAAAGAAAAAGAAAACACTAATTTGAAAAGTTACCCTGATATTCACAACAGCATTATTTACAATAGCCAGCCACAATAAGGAAGCAACTTAAGTTCCATCAATAGATGAATGGATAAAGATGTGATATATGCCATGGAATATTAGTCATAAAAAGAATGAATTTTGCCATTTGTCACAACATGGATGGACCTGGAGGGTATTATGCTTAGTGAAATAAATCAGACAAAGAAGGGCAAATACTGTATGCTTTCACTTTTATGTGAAATTTAAAAAATAAAATAAATACATGAATATAACAAAACAGAAATAGACTCACAGATACAGAAAACAAACTAGTGGTTACCAGTGGGAACAGAAATGAGGGGAGAGGCAAGATGACATTAGAGGATTAAACAGGTACAAACCATTATGAATAAAATAAATAATATATAAGGATGTAATATACAACAGAGAATATATCCAATAACTTAATAACAACTTCAAATGGAGTCTAATCTATAAAAATCTTGAATCACTGTATTGCACACCTGAAACTAATACTATATTGTAAATCAACTATACTTTAGTAAAAGTAAAAAACAGTGATGAAAATTTTCCTCCTTTTTTACCATAGAGGTTCTTTACAATGACCACAGTAGAAATTTCAGCTGTTTTCCAAAGAACAGAAAGTAAACAATTTAGTTTCTCTATTTTAAACAAATCTCTTTGTAGACTCCTACTATCAAAGAAAATATGTCACATTTGAAGAAAAAAATTAACAGGTAAATTTAACTAAATAGTTCTTCCAACATGACACTTTGCATAAAGATAATTCATGTAACAATAAATACGTTGAAACAGAAAATATTCTTAATTATTCCTCATATGAATTTAAGAAACACTCTGGGGCATATATTTGGTACTTTACTAAGAGTTCTAATCCCCTATATGTTAGATATTAATATTCCCAGTATATGAATGAAGAGCACAAGTTCAGGGAAGTTTGACAACATTCCCAGAGCACAGAAGCTAGTAATCCTAATAGCAAGGCCAAAATCTGAACCCAGGTCTCTCTGCCACTCCTAACTATTTCTGTATTCCACCTCCTATAGGCATTAAGAACGTCCCAAAGTACTGTAAGCACTGCACAAAGACCCACGAAGACGCTTAAAACAGGGGACAGTCATGAATCCTGGAAAAACTTGAGCTGTCGGGAAAAACAGTTAGAAATTCTCATGCTCAATGAGTCAGTTAACAGAGTTACACTCACTGCACTATATAAGTTTAAATGTTTGTCATAAATAAATAGACCCCCTTAGGATTTTCTGACCTTTCCCGTTAGAAAAAAGAAAAAATGTGCTGGAGTTGTGTTATGAAACAAAGAAGACAGCCTTTGGAGGCAGACAGAAATTATTTTAGACTCTATTCTATACTTACTAACTATATAAGTGCATGACACCCTAAGACTCAGTTTCCTCATCTATAAAACACAGATAATAATACCTTCTCCACTGAGTTATGGTGAGGATTAAATGAATAAAATGCTGACAAATACAGATGTTAAATATTATTTCCTTTCCACCATAGTGTCTTTTACTTAAACAACTTAGAATTAATAGAAAAGATATATTATGTGTATATTTGGTGAATACATAGTACTAAATAAAAATAAATCTATCATAGGACAACCTTTCTTTTTAGAATATATATACATTAAGCTCAAATATTCCTTTATGTATGATTTATTATGTGACCATGTCCTGTTCATTAGGGATCATTTATCATAAGGTTTTTGAAAACATATTTCTCCTGAAGTGTTTTAGTTACTATAAAACATATTCATCCTCTTGCATCTTCAATCTGTTTAATTATTTTTGCATTGTCATCACTACAACTGCATACATAAGTTAAGGACAACCACTTTCTAAGACAATTTTTGAAAGTAACTATTTCAAGAAGTTTGCAATGCACTTTTATCCTAGTGAAATGCAATAAGGAAAATGTTCAAACAGGAAGATATGTAATAACTTCCATAGAGCTTAGGTGAAGAACTGGAAAAAAGTACTTGAACTTTGCACCTCTCATTTGTCCATTCTTTAGATAAAATACTTGCTGTCTTTTGGACTTGGAAAATGTAAACAAGTACCCATATAAGGGATAAAATTTGTTTAGCTTTCAAAGTGTGACTAAATGTAACCAGTTCAGACTTGTTTGTAATAAAAGTATATGTGTTGTCACAAGGTTCTAACATTTCAACTCTATTCTTGAATTGCTATCTTGTAAAACAAAACTGTTCTGCTAGCAAAGATTACACTGAATGGTGGATCAAGAGGAAAAAAAAGGAGACATTATACATGGAAAAGCAATGCTTAACTGAAGTAATAAGAGTTTCAAGTAAGTGTCATTTGAGGAGAAAAAGGTAAAATTCAGTGGTCTTTTGTCTTGCTGAAAGGAATATCAGACTAAATCTCCTTCTCAATGACAATAAAATTAGACTTGGTAATTTGTATACCTATGTCACTTTTTAAAGTTTCTAACTTACTATGCTGCTAAGTCACTTCAGTCGTGTCCGACTCTGTGCGGCCCCGTAGACGGCAGCCCACCAGGCTTCCCAGTCCCTGGGATTCTCCAGGCAAGAACCCTGGAGTGGGTTGCCATTTCCTTCTCTAATTACTATATCAACACCCTTAATGCAAACATGACTTTAATAGAGCCCTCTGAATTTGAGGGGGGTGGGGAATATACATTGATTGACTGATCAAGCAACAGACAGACAGAATGATACAATCTTGGTGAATAAACCAAATGATATAACAAATTATTTTTCCAACTTTCATTAAAAAATTCTCTGGAAGTATACACTAAACTGTTCACAGTGGGTACTGGGGATTCGAGGAGCAGGGTAGGAAGAGAGGAATTGAGTAAAGTCTGTGCTGCTTCTTTTTTAAAATAGAAGCATATTATGTTTATACTTAAGACAAACTTTAAAAGTATTTTTAAATTAAATCGTCATTACCCTTTAACACAACTGTATAAACAACACATGGAATAAGGGACAGGGGGCAGAATTCTCACTGACATCAATGTGGCAGGTAACAAATGCATGGATTATTTGATCTTAAATGATCTCTAACAAAGGATGCCTAATCTCTTAATGTTTTTCACCATTGTTTGCCAAGTTCATTCTTGTTCTTTGTGCTCCA
Organism: Bos mutus; assembly: GCF_027580195.1. Lineage (NCBI taxonomy): Eukaryota > Metazoa > Chordata > Mammalia > Artiodactyla > Bovidae > Bos > Bos mutus. Next base: position 129,326,991 of record NC_091618.1, read on the forward strand.
CCAATTTTGTATATATATCTCCTTTTATCTGTACATTTTTCAAATACCATTCTCTTGCAAACAACTGTCCTCTTAAAGAAAAACTTTAAAAATGGCACCCCATGGGTGGCTCCTCAGTAGCCTACAGGTATACCTATTTTCAAATTAATTGCCAGAATTGAAGGATTTGGAGATGTCACACAAAATTTCAGAATCCCAGCTTCTCTTGAAAGATAAAAGATACGACTAGAGAGGCTCACATTCCGTGTTGCTTAGCTGTTTCTTTATCCTGGTTATGTGCTCGCCAGCTCGCATACCCTGTGACCTCCCCAAAAGCATGTTCAGGGCTTTAGCTCCCCTCTTGTATTGTTTTTTCTTAGGGTGAACAGGAAAGTTATTTCTTACTTATACCTTTTTCTTTCTTTAAGTGGGTCAGGGGGCAGGAAATGAAAGGAATATCAAGAAAGTCAGATGCCCCAAGAAAAAAAGGGAGAATAGGAGTATTTCTTCAGAAAATGAATATTTTTCCTATGCAAAGGAGGTCTATGTGGAAAGAATCAATTTTAATAACCATAAGAAGCCTCCATGGGAATTGTGGTGGTATGTGGTTTAGTCACTAAATTGTGTTCAACTCTTGTGACCCCCCATGGACTGTAGCCCACTAGGCTTCTCTGTCTGTGGGACTTCCCAGACAACAATACTGGAATGAATTACCATTTCATTCTTTGGGGGATCTTCCTGACCCAGGGATCAAACCTGGGTCTCCTGCATTGCCAGCAGATTCTTTACTGACGGAGCCAGAATTAAGAAAAAAAAATGATAATAATTTGTTTTTAAGTGGGAACAAATAAGTGATACTTTTGTGAAATGCAATTACATGTTAAATGTAAGACTGTTTTCACTTCACTCATTTGTATTACCTACTGACCCTGTAGGTATCTGAGTTTGTCTCCCTAGTTAGAAACATACCCAGAATAACACACATCATCCACCCAGCCCTAGTATGCCTGGGGGGCAGTACCCAGCAAAGGCTACCTTGTCCAGCAGTTATTTTCTCCATTTCCCTTCTCCTCCTGCTCTGAGCAACGCTCTGCAAAGATAAGGGCAGCAGCTATAAACATTTCTGTTAACTAACTCCACTTCCCTTCCTCTCACACAGTGCCGCTCTCACCAGGCCCACAGTCTGGCAAAATGCCCACATTGAGAGATGGGACCTTCCTTTGCTAAGATGGTTTTACTCAATTCACAAGGTCACAGGCCTTCAATTACAGCTACAAACACTCAGGGCAGACCTCCAACCGTAGCTCGACCCCTGCAGGAAGAAGTGGATGACCTGTTCAAGACAGTAGCCAGACCTAACAGAAACGTCTACTGTCTACTCAGAAGTCAGCAGCTGATCAGTAATTATGGGTGATGCCAGAAGTCGTCAAGCTCCCAATTTGGGGGGAAAAGAAAAGGAGTCTCTGATCAACCATGTTTTGAGTCAAATCTGCATCTCCAAGACCAATCAGTCTGGGACACAGATTGGTTGTTTAGCAAACATTTGCTGAATACAGAATGTGGCTCTACTCTCTCTGGCTTCTCAACAGGAATCTAACTCTCTGTTATTAGTTAGACCCGACTTCTAGTAATACTATTAATACTACCTCATCGTATAGTCCACAAAGTGCTTCTACAAGAAGTACCTTACTTGACTCATTCAGGGAAACTGTGATGTAGGTACAGCTGGTTTTATAATAACACTTCCAATTTACAGAAGAGAAAATAGAATTCAAGAGAGCTTAAAGTGACTTCTTCAAGGTCAAAGAATGAGTTCTGGGGCTCATGTTTACTATACTGTTATGCCAGCCACCATAAACTAGACATATGAGCAGGGAGATAACACTTAAAAGTGTGAATTATTACAACATTATAGATCTTTAGAGGGAAACAGATAGTATCTAAAACAGATGTTCTGTTAACAAAAGCAATATTAAACAACAAGGGAACACAACTCAGGAAAAAGAAGTCAAGATTTTTTTTAATGTTTTTATATAGAAATATTTTACAAAGATTTTACAACATGGCAAATCATTACATCATACTGTAGAAAGAAGAAAAAGATTAAACCTCAAGAAAAGAGAAAGTGCTCAGTGCAATGTATTGCAGTCTCCATGAAAGTGCATGAATGGTTAGGGCAAGGCATGCCACTGGCACTGGCATGCTGCAAAATGACTTGCAAAACAGCTTTGAAAAAATATATATATAAAAGGAGTTTTTCCCTCCATTTTTCTCAAAGACATTTGAAAGGGATACATTTATGAACAGTTTTGCTCTACGACTAGGTAAAAATAACTCCTGGGTACAAAACAGTAAAAGTAAAAACGTTCTACTGAGCATGTTAAAAGTAAACCAAATGATTTACAAAAACAAAACCTTTCCAAGTTTGGGCCTGCTTTCTACATTTAACTTGCCAACTCCCTCATGCTCCAAGACAGAGATCCTGAAGGACAGTGGCATGAGTTAAGTCTGGATCTTGACCTTCATGTGACTTTTAACTTCCAGTTTCTATGGCCAAACTGCTGGCACGTTTGAAGTCCTCATGCCTTCACTGTATTATAAATCTACCCTATAGCTTTGCTTTTACCTGTAGCTTACACAATAGCCATTTTATGAAGTGCTACATATGCTTAATACAATATTTTGCCCTAGCTGATAAGAAAAATACAAAGGTGCTCTCTAAAGTTAAACCATAAACCCTATTAAAGAATTCTAGTTAAGTATTTCATTCCTCCACATATATGTCAATGCCTTAACAGCAACAGGACCAACGAGGATAATACTGGTTATCCAACTTTAATTTTCAAACTTGGAAGAGAATTCGTTTTTATAGTATAACTGAGAATAAGATTTTTTTTTTAAGTAAATTAACTAGACTTGAACAAGAGTGTTAGGGCAAACTGACATATCTGAATTCTAGTACAGGTAATAAATATCTGCCAAAAAATAACTTAATTCACCTGACTAATCACTCTCCTATGGAAAATTTTACACTCTTATGAGAAATAGGGAAAATCAGTGTTACTCTTCTAGTCTCTGTATTTAAACTGAGTTTCTCTTTCTCTATTTTTTTTCTATCCTTAAATATAAGGGAAATTAACCAGCTCATTTCTCCTGGCTTGTTTCCTAACTAGCTTTTGGCCCTCAAGGCATAGCTATGGTCAAACCAGAGAGAGACACCCAGCAATTTACTGGAATTCTGAAGAACAAAATATGCACATGTGCTCTACATAATCTAGTAACAGGGGCAGCAACAGCTGAACTGTCTTACACATCAGAAGTATTAGCTTGATCTGCATCTGTAACTTCTTTATCATCATGACCACAGGCAAAAAGCTGGGAGCCCAGAGTTTTCTGGGCAAATCGGAAATACATGACGTGGCCCATTGCCACAAAGGAGACTGAAATCAACACGAGCAAGCCAAAAGCTTCAGGGTTCGGAGCCAGGATGACCATGATGAAGTGCAGAAGGTCAAGAAGATAGTTCATGGAGTTCTGTACACCATTTATAATGCCTCTTTCAGATTCAACAACATTTTCTTGCAGCAACTGTGTCACAGTTAAATCAAAGGACCAAAGACCTAAAATAAAAGATATTTCTTAGAAACTTAATTTTAACTTAGAGCCATACATTTCAGAACTATACATTAAATATCTGTTGACATATACAAAATACATACTTAACTCTATTACCTTAAAGTTACCATATGTATATTTATCATAGCTGAGTTTTAGAGAATTATTTTTCATTAATAAATACTGTGCTATTACTGGTTTCAAGAAATTGTTTTTACAGCCATAAGAAATAATTCTTTTCTGTGATTATTCATACTCTGAAGGCAAAACTCTGAAATCAGAGACATAATAAATCCTATTATAATTACTAGTATTTTTAAAGTTTAAAATGAACGGACCTGATATATTGTTAGGTTTAAAGTGTAAGGAAACTTTAAGCCATTAATACATTTACTGCTTCAGTCCTAAAGCCCCTACAATAAAGCTGTCTTGCTTTAATATTAATATCCTTAATAAATTAATGAACTGCTGTGTATCACAAGATAAATATGGTTTCATTTCAAGAACGAATTCAGACAGAGATAATTCATCAGTAGTCTATTAATGATTACTTAAACTTTCCTTTGTAAGAGGTTTTTACATTATGCTTCCTTTCAGGGCTATAAAAACCATTTGTTTGGCAAAGTATACAACAAAGAAACATCAGCTAGAGAAGACCTCTGAAGGATTTTTCTCTAACTATTGTGTCTTATTTTTTTAAATTTAAACCCCACTTTTTTTAACTTTATTGCATTGAACTATTTGCTAAATTACAGTCCTTTTGGTAGAGTTATAATAATAAAAAGGCTCTAAATTACTAAAAGTATAATTATTATTGATAATATCTTTTTAAAAATTAACTAAATTACATTAAAAGAGAAAGATATCCACTCAGTAAAAAGCTTCAAGCCCTAACCATGTTTTAGGAAAGTATATATACATACACACTCTACAAAATACAGATTCTTTCAAACTATAAAGTTAAATTTTCATAATAAATGACTGGATTATACGTAAGAATAAAGAGTGGATTTTGCTTAAATTAACATTCAGGGAATATTTTAGCCCAATTTCTGCTGAATTATCTGACCCTCCATTGCAAAAAGACACTTTAATTCATTAATATACAAAAGGAGACTTCTTACCGATTCTAGCAGCAATGACGCCTGCAAACAGCAGGCTGACAGAGATTATAGGCACGGATTTAGAACTCATCTCTGGGACAACACTAGCAGGAACAGACCCGTTTGACATGTGTGTATCAGTTGTAGAGATGATTTCAGGTATTTTTGTAGGTGTAACTGAAAGTGGTTCTGTTTGAATGAACCTAGTACGGATATCTTCAAAAGGTGAAACAGACAAGTCCAAGGGGCTTCCAGGCATGAACACGGAGATCACACACAAGATCAAACAGGAAAGCTGTGCGAGTCCTGAGATCAGACCAGTCCGAACCAGGCCACATCTTCGACGCAGCCATGTAAAAGCCACAGTTCCCATTATTCCAGTTATGGCTGATGCTCCCATCAAAATACTGAGGATGGACCCGCTCAGCCCCTGAGTGTAGGCGTACCCTGTAGTGATGCAGTCAAAGCCCAGGACAGTCATATAGAGGAAAGCAAGACCCATGCCCGCCAGAAACACAGACTGGTTGTAATAGGAGACCCATCCGTCTCGGAAAGTGCGGAAGGGCTCAGCCATCTGGGAGGCACAGCTTGGCTCTTGCTCATGTTCAAGTTCATGGATGTCAGGGTCTTTCTCACCCATTAGATGAGTTCCCTCCAGGGGTTTTGGCTCAGATTCTGTTAATAAAAGACATTATTATTTGAGGGAGGGGACATGGAAGAAAAAGCTAACTACCTTACTCAGTAATTTTCTTCTCCCCATTCCCTCACCTATGGAGGGCACACCCATGGACACCCTCGGCTACTACAATATAATATGTATTTTCTTGTACTCATCTAAGGATTTCAGCCAAGCAATAAACTCCAAGTACTTACATTATAAACAAAATACTATTGATACTTCTCCCCTCCCCATTCCCCCTCTCTCTCAGAATTATAATCCCACCAAAGTAAACAGCAGGAAAACTTAACAGATAAAATCTAATAATTTTCTGAGAAAAATACACAACCTTATGTCTGGGGCCCATTTAAGCTTCCATTTGCTCAGAAGCCTAACTTCCTCTTCTCTTCTTGAAAAATGCCCACCCTCATATCCTCACTCTCTTCCACTGTCCCACAAATGGCAGGCAACTCCCTTCTTTACAGACTTCTAGGAATTCTCTTCTCTTTCCCCCCAGTGTTCCTCCCATTACCATGCCCAACTCTGCCCATCCCCCAATTAATTGCCCCTCTGTGCCTGCTATTCACATTAAGAAAAAGGGCCAGAGGTCCCATTCCAACCCCTTGAGGTTCAACCCAGATTTGTTCCACAGATCCTCAAAAGACTGGGTTTTAACTTATTACCATGTTGATATAGTTAACCTCATGCAGACCATCAATAATAACTAAACCTGACATAAATTCAAATTTATTTTGGTCTCAACCAACATACAAGATCTGCAAATAAAATCAAAATAAGATCAAAATAAAGGGATCGAACATTTTGTTGAGTTTACCTTTGTATAAATTCAGTCGTTTCAACTCAGTTTCCTCTTTAGGAGGAGCCTTCACAGCTAGAGCAGGGGTTTTCTGGTAAACCTTCCAGAGCAGAAAGTATTCCACACACATGGATACCAAATTCCATGCCGAAATGAAACCACAGCCAATGACTGTAGAGCCAAATGTCATAATCTGGCCAACAGCCATGGGGGCCAAGATGTTGGTTAACTGGTCAATCCTTCGTATTGTAGCATTCATATCTACAGAGATAGGTGAAAAAGGCAGGTAAGTGTGCAAATCTATCAAAGAGAGACTGCCCACGTACATAACGCAACTCATAAACCAAGTGTATTGATTCCTAAGATGTAAATTTCTAAAAGCACTCTGCAAGCAAACTATTTTGTTAGAAAACCAATTGCTGTTTGGAGCAAGTCACATTAAACTTGCCTCAAAAATCATGATTCTCTAGGATTATGTAAGTTAGTCTAACATCAGCTTTTTTAAAATGAATTCAATAGTAACTCTATATTCATTTACCTCAACAAGCATTTATTAAATGCTTATCATGAGTTAGGCTATGACAAAAAATGAATACGCTTCCCATCTTCATGAAGTTTATACTCACATGGGAAAACAAAGACAGTCAACAAGCATATAAATACACAGCAAGTCAGATGTTCATTAAAGACTAGAGTGAAAAATAATGCAAAAGAAGGGCATAGAGAGTGCTCAGGGGAAGGGGGAAACTTCAGTCCTATATATGGCAAGGTCAGGGAAGAACTCACGGAAAAAAAGAGAACATCATAGCAAAGGCATGAAGCAGTAGGAGGTAAAAGAGTGAGTCCTGTGGGTATTAGGGAAAAGACGATCGCAGGCCAAGGCAAGTGCAAAAATCCTGGAACAGGAGGAGCATGCCCACAGGAACAGTGAGGACAGTAAGACTGCAGCAGAATGAGGAAGGGAGAGGATAAGAGATGAGGTCAGAAAGGGACGGACTGGCCCAATCATGCAGGATCTTACCCCACTACTTGGAAATCAATTTTTATGCCGGATGACTCAGGAAACCTTTCGAAGCTAATGAACAGAGAGGTGGTACCACATGACTTGTATTTTTAAAGGTTCATTTTGGCTGCTGTGATAAGAAAACAGCGTGCAGTGTGTGTGTGTGTGCGTGGGTCAGGTTGGGGTGTAGACAACAGTGGAGCCAAGGAGACAGGTGGGAGACGACGGAGAGGGAGCAAGACAGTAAGAGTGGAAACAGAGAAACAGACGCTGGATATAATCTAAAGGAGAATCAGGAAGACTTGAAACAGACTAGATATGGTATGCGAGAGAAAGAGAGGAATTACAGATGACTCTAAAGTTTTCATACTGAGCAACAATTGGAAGGACAGAGTTTCCACTTACCGAGAAAGGGAAGACTTCAGAAGAATCAGGTTTGGACAAAAGAATAAGCATTTGCTTCTAGAGATGTTGATTTCTCTAAGTCGACTGACATTCAAGAGGCTCTGTCAAGCAGACAATTAAACATACAGGTCTGGAGTCCAGAGAAGAAGTAGGTACCAGATCTGTGAGTCACCACCAGCTGCTTGATTTTTAAACCAAAGACACTGGAGGTGACCGAGAGAGTGAGTATTAGACTGATAAGGTCTGAGGACTGAGTCTATATTCAGAGGTCAGGAAGATGAAGAGGAACGAGCAAAAGAGGAGAAAAACCAGGAGAGTGTAGTGTCCTAAGCCAAGAGGGAGCAATGTTTCAAAGAGGAGGAAGTGATCAATTGGCAATCAATGCCGTTAAGTCAAGAAAGATGAGCACTGAGAAGCATCTCTAGACAGGTCACATGGAAGGTTCTGAGGACCTTAAAAAGAATAGTTCTGGTGAGCAATAAGGGCAAATGCCTCATTGAAGCTGGTTAAAGAGGTTGGTGCCAACTCCAGGGGACACCATTTCTATCATATTCTAAGTGAGTGGCACCATCCAGCTTCACAATGTGAAAGTTGCCCCCGCGCCCCCCCCCCCACCCAGCCCCGGTATTATGGAAAGCAAGGCCCCAACCAAGCATAGGAATTGGAAAGAGTGAACACAGATATTTCTTTTGGTTAAGTTTTGTTCAAAAGGAGAATAAAGAAATGGGAGTGATAGAGGGGGTAAAGAAGGGCATTTTTAAGATAAGCAAAGTTACAGCATGTTTATATGCTAATGTGAATGATTCAGTAGATGAGAAAGGACAGAATTGAGTCTACTGCACAAGCTGCAGAGCTGTTCTTAGATAGGACCACAAGCAATTCAAGAGTGTAGGTCATGTGAACGGCTGTAGGTACAAGTGGGAAGAGAGACGTGAAGATGGGAGCACGTGAAAATTCTCTTCTCATTTTCCCACTTTCTCAGTAGAATGCAAGACAAGGTCATCAGCGAAAGTGAGGATGGGAGAGGCGGTACTGAATGTATGAGGAAAAAGTGAGACACAGTCCTTTAGGACAGTGGGAGGAGGGAGGGGCCAGAGGCAATTGTATGATCACACAGCAGCATGAAAGGGCTGGCTTGAACCCAGTGGTCATGAACTTTAAGCGAGAGCAGTGAGCAAAATTGTGCATTTTTTTTTTCACCAGCCATGTGCTACCATGGAGAGTTGGATTTAAGCAGGATCTTAGGAAAGGAAAAGAACAAAAGAAGAGGAGGCCAAGTGAGCTGAGGGTATATACTAGGAGGTGTTCATATGGTTGGAACCACTGAGTTTGGAATTTAAACTGGGTAAGGAGAGGAGACCAGAGAAGGCAATGGCACCCCACTCCAGTACTCTTGCCTGGAAAATCCCATGGACGGAGGAGCCAGGTAGGCTGCAGTCCATGGGGTCGCTAAGAGTCGGACACAACTGAGCGACTTCACTTTCACCTTTCACTTTCATGAATTGGAGAAGGAAATGGCAACCCACTCCAATGTTCTTGCCTGGAGAATCCCAGGGATGGCAGAGCCTGGCGGACTGCCGTCTATGGGGTTGCACAGAGTCGGGCACGACTGAAGCGACTTAGCAGCAGCAGCAGCAGCAAGGAGAGGAGACAAGAGAGGGTCACGAGCAGTGGAAAGGCACTGGAATCCATGACTTGTAGGTGCCAATGAGGCTGGAGCACTGCTGTGGCTGGGGAACCAGGAGGAGGGAGCTGATAAGGCAGGAGGTATAGTTCAAGTCTTGGATGCCAAAGATTGAGATTAGGGAAGGGGAGGGTTTCGCAGTGATAACAAGGTCTTTGGGTATGACCATGGGAACATACAGCTGAGTTAGGGTGGAGGACGAGATGCATAAAGGAGAGGAAATCAAGAAAATAACCTACTTTCTCATTTTCTATCTCACAGAGTGAAAACTGAGAAAGTTCTTATCAATCACGTGGGGCACCTTGGAAAAGCATTATGTGACTAATAGGCACATTAACAGAAAACTGTCATTATTCTTTCTCGCACTCTTCCTGGTCCTCAACTGCCTTCCAGTTAGTCCTATGCATGCAGAACACCTGCATGATAACAGGAGAACTTTGACATATTTCACCTTTCACTTGAGAAGCAAAGGCAGTTTTCATCGATCTTATACATAACCAATTTTGCAGAGGCCTCATTAACTTCCATCTGCCCCTGCTAATAATTTCCTAACATGGAAACGTAGGATTGCTCCTAATAACTCAATAACTTGAATTCAAAAATCAAATACTAATGAAAACATACACTTGGATCTGAAGGCCTCAGAACAACAATGAAATTTAACTAAAATGATTTGTTACTTTTTTACTACCTCCCTTTTCAAGTGCTCATGAAACTTCCTAATGCCACCAATTTCTTTTCTTTATTATCAAAATTTAGAAACTTCTATCTAAGGAAGCTAATAATGTTTAGATGTAATGTAGTATCAGAAAAGAGATTTCATTTTTCTGAAGTAGAATTAATTAAATAATTTTTGAAACAGACCTAACCATTTTACTGGTAACAGGCTAGAGAAGAACTGGTCCTCTCAATGTGCAAACATACTCTTTTTCACAGGCGTGTATTGATTCTTATGCAAACACACAAAAGTGTGCTCATTTAATTTCAATTAACTGTTTTCAGCTGCAGCTGTGACAGAGCAGGACATCAGTAACTACTTGCTGTTATAAAGGGTATATATCTCATAGAATAATAAAGAACAGATTTGCTGAGCAAACAGCACCTCGCAGGTTTGTTTGTCTACCTCAAATATGAAATCAATTTTCAGTCAATGGAGTTCAAACAAGAAATGTATCTACCTTACTTGATCAAGCCAACCAGCAGATGTTTCTCTGGAATGATGGACAAGAAAAATCTCAGACACTATGAACAAAAAGTGATTAGCAAAGGAAATGAAGAAGGAAATAAAACAACCGATGGAATAAAAAGTCAGGGAAAGGAAGTGAGTTTCAAACAGATTTGACAGGCTAAGGGTCATGGCTCAAGAGAAGGCTTTAATTAGACACTAACTAAATAAAGTACTTAGACAAATTAGTTGACAGATTAATTAACAGTATGTATGTGGGAAAAGAGTACCTTTTCTGGAGCTGTCTAAACTGGATGGTAACAACTATATTTTGACCTGATGCACCGAAATTATAAAACTTTTCAACCTTCCAGGGAACATCTCTCTTGTTCTTTACCCTCAGTGATAAAACTTCCACTTTCATAAACTACTCTGAAAACAAGAAACACTGGGATGTGGGATTGGGAACAATTAGCTTCCAGCTGACAACCCTCCCTCTTAATGGGCACACTCTTACCCCATCACATACACTTATACACACACACACACACGTGTGCGATGCACATGCGTTCAGTTGGTCCTGCCCAGTCTCCCACTTGGTTTCTAACAGTCTTTGCCAGCAACCTCAAAGATCGGCCTGCATGAACATAAATTACTCCTGCCTGGAACAGATGTGCGTCTGTGCACAGAGACACAAAACCAGAGGTAGCACAGGCGGCAGGTGGAGTCCCCTCCTAGTGTACTTTTCCCCTTTCTCTTCTATTTTTCCTTTACCCTCCTCTTTTTTTATCTTTTCTGTATCTCTGACTTACAGCAGGAATAGTACCAAAATCCATGGTGAGAGCCTTGCTGATCCCCAGCATGGAATAATTATCTGCTCCTATTTTGAAGGACCGTTTTTAATTAGTTTTTAAACAAATATGGAGGTCAAAACTTGAGGAAAAACAACACGGAGAGCTTCTTTAGGCTCTATCCTGTACTTGCAGCTGAATTTGAAACAGCACCACTTCCTAAACTAATCCACAGTGGACAAGAGTTCAACAGGCAGCTTCCTTCCTTTTTTAAACTCGAGAAACTCCAGAAAAGGGAAAGGGAAAGGGAAGTCGCTCAGTCGTGTCTGACTCTTAGCAACCCCATGGACTGCAGCCTACCAGGCTCCTCCGTCCATGGGATTTTCCAGGCAAGAGTACTGGAGTGGGGCGCCAGAAAATAGACCGGTTAGCCCAGATTCTTCCATTACGCAATAATTCCGCAAATAAAGAAAGACAGCTGAGAAGCGGCCAGTCGTATTTTTGTTGTTTTCCTGGAATATCACTTTATAGTCAGAAAGGTCCCAGAAAGTTACATGGGATCTTTGCTTTGTTATTTATTTATTTATTTATGTAGATATTCAGCACAAATGAACCATGAACTTCCTGATGTTCAAGCTGGTTTTAGAAAAGGCAGAAGAACCAGAGATCAAATTGCCAACATCCGCTAGATCATAGAAAAATCAAGAGAGTTCCAGAAAAACATCTATTTCTGCTTTATTGACTATGCCAAAGCTTTTGACTGTGTGGATCACAATAAACTGTGGAAAATTCTGAAAGAGATGGGAATACCAGACCACCCGACCTGCCTCTTGAGAAATTTGTATGCAGGTCAGGAAGCAACAGTTGGAACTGGACATAGAACAACAGACTGGTTCCAAACAGGAAAAGGAGTACGTCAAGGCTGTATATTGTCACCCTGCTTATTTAACTTATATGCAGAGTACATCATAAGAAATGCTGGGCTGGAAGAAACACAAGCTGGAATCAAGATTGCCGGGAGAAATATCAATAACCTCAGATATGCAGATGACACCACTCTTATGGCAGAAAGTGAAGAGGAACTCAAAAGCCTCTTGATGACAGTGAAAGTGGAAAGTGAAAAAGTTGGCTTAAAGCTCAACATTCAGAAAACAAAGATCATGGCATCTGGTCCCACCACTTCATGGGAAATAGATGGGGAAACAGTGGAAACAGTGTCAGACTTTATTTTTCTGGGCTCCAAAATCACTACAGATGGTGACTGCAGCCATGAAATTAAAAGACACTTACTCCTTGGAAGGAAAGTTATGACCAACCTAGATAGCATATTCAAAAGCAGAGACATTACTTTGCCAACAAAGGTCCGTCTAGTCAAGGCTATGGTTTTTCCTGTGGTCATGTATGGATGTGAGAGTTGGACTGTGAAGAAGGCTGAGTGCCAAAGAATTGATGCTTTTGAACTGTGGGGTTGGAGAAGACTCTTGAGAGTCCCTTGGACTGCAAGGAGATCCAACCAGTCCATTCTGAAGGAGATCAGCCCTGGGATTTCTTTGGAAGGAATGATGCTAAAGCTGAAACTCCAGTACTTTGGCCACCTCATGCAAAGAGTTGATTCATTGGAAAAGACCCTGATGCTGGGAGGGATTGGGGGCAGGAGGAGAAGGGGACGACAGAGGATGAGATGGCTGGATGGCATCACTGACTCGATGGACGTGAGTCTCGGTGAACTCCGGGAGTTGGTGATGGACAGGGAGGCCTGGCGTGCTGCGATTCATGGGGTCGCAAAGAGTCGGACATGACTGAGTGACCGATCTGATCTGATGTGAAAGATTCTGAGTAACTTTCTCTTTACTCGGGGCTTTTTGTTTTTTTTTCCCAATTATAGACTCTACACACTTCACAGAGTCAGCATGAGTTAAGAAATTCAGATATGAGAAAGAAAATCATCTTAAAAACTAACTTTTCCCCCAAATACATTTCAACAGATATATGTGATCTATTTTTAAAACATATCCTTTCGTACCCTTTGAATTTCAGAACATGGACATACGTTACATCCTTAAAACAACACACTAAAAGAGAAAGAAAATAACAGGGAAAAATACCCTAAAAAGGACAAAATCTTATCTTTTAATTCTATGTGACAAAAAGAGATATGGAATTATTTCCTATTAGTAAATGATCATAGGAAGAAAAATCAATGAGAATCACTACGTTAGCTCCAGAGAGAATTTTCTGCAATACAGGCTTTCCTGTGCTAAATTCATCTTCCATACTCACTGACCTCTAAAATCACCGTGGTATCTCTATCTGAAGCAGTGTTATTACTGCTATCACAAAGTGATGACTTAAGCAAATCCTTCTTTTTCTTCATGTAGACCTTTCACAGATTTTGTTCCCTTTCTCTCAACTTTTTTTTTTAAACCACATGTCTAGTCAAACAAAGTTGCTTGCTAACCCCAGCCTCTGTGTCCTGGGACAAGCCACTAAAGTGATCGGGAATGGTCTTGTCAGTCAGGGTGGTTGGCAATGAGTTTGTGATACCCATTAATCTCAGTGACTAGCAGAGCTGACCCAGCTGACCTGATGGGTAAATAAGTGCACATTCCTCCTTTACTCGGCGCGATTTCAATCCATCTGTGTCTGGGTGCTCTATGCAGTAGGAGGTAAGTAGGGAATATTGAGTAAGTAGGTTACTCTAAGCCCAGGTGTTACTGATGTAATGGATATACTGCTCTGTAAGCACCCTTCAGCCTTTGTTTGCCCTCCTGTACATTTCCAATGGACAACTAAAATGCAAGCTTTGTAAGACCTACATTCTATCCTCTACTTCTTTAGTGTTCATAACAGCAGTTACAGTGCATCATACATAATGTAATAAAAGTTATCAACTATAACTTTAAAGTTGAAGGAATTAACTTCTAGAGTCTATCCTAGAATTGTGTGTGTGTGTGCTGCATATTCAGTCATGTTCGACTCTTCGCCACCCCATGGGCTGTTGTGTTCCAGGCTCCTCTGTCCACGGAGTTTCCCGGGCAAGAATACTGGAGCAGATTGCCATTTCCTTCTGCAGGGGATACTCCTGACCAGGAATTGAACCCACATCTCTCGCATCTCCCGCATTGGTAGGAGGGTTCTTTACCAGCTGAGCCACATATTTGTTTCTATTTGTTTGGATAAAAGTAATATCCACAATATGACCAATAGGTACTGGTAATAATAACCATAGTATAATGATAAAATTCATGTCAGATATTCACTGTTTTAAGTATTAGAAAGAAAAAGCTCAAAAGAAATATTCTTCTATTTGCCAGGTTTTCATAGAATAAAAGAGAAGGTCACTAGCCTATAAATTAGCTTCTTAACAGTGAGATACATCTTTGTGCTAAGATTGATAATGTAAGAAAAAGACTATTCTTTCAGTTTATTATTCCTTAAAATTACTCATAAAAAAAGGCTTAAGCCTCAGTTATTACCACTGATTTAAAGTGAATCCTAATATAAACCATTTGGTAGAAAGAGAAAAGCAAATTACCTGCTAATCTGCCTCTGTCTCCTCCTGCAACAACCACAATCCAATCCCTTTGGATTGTGATTGCAGTAGCAGTACTGGCCAAGTTTGCAATATTTGCAATCGTGATGATCAAGATATAGCATGAAGTCTAAGGAATTACAGGAAAAACATTAAAATGTCAGTGTTACTACACTGTACCGACTGGTCTTTGGTAGCATAATAAAATTTTTATTTTAACTTAATTTCATAAATTATAAAAAAAATCATCTTACTTGTAGACATGAAACTATAAGATAGCAGTGGTCAAGTTAAAGGGCATAATATCTTTCTAATCCATATCTTCTGTGGTACAAAAACATATTGAGTGCTTGGTCACATCTGACTCTTTGTGACCCATGGACTGTAGTCTGCCAGGCTCCTCTGTCCATGGACTTCTCCAGGCAAGAATACTGACATGGGTTGCCATTTCCTACTTCAGGGGATCTTCCCAACCCAGGGATCAAAGCACATCTGCGTTTCCTGCTTTGGCAAGTGGATACTTTGCCAATGAGCTACCTGGGAAGCCCCATCCGTAGTATACATGATACAAAAGAGTCATATGCACATTTATATGACCTAGTTATCACAGTGTTAACCTCAGGGTAGTTTTTAATTCCTCCCATAAATATGTCCTTTGGAAGAAACATTGAAGGGGAAGTGAAAAGTCTTGCATTCAAATCAGTGTTCTGACATTTTCCAGTTGCATGACCACAGGCAATCAGCTAACATCACCTTGCCTCATTTTTTCATCAACAAAATAAAGGGAATAGAGTAGAAGATTTCTTGTCCATCTAGCTTTGGAACTCTACAATATCAATTCAAATATACCTAAGATTTACTAGTGACACCAAATGTATTGTTTTCCACTACACCCATTTCTGTGCTCTTTTCTGTCAAGCTATCATGAGATTAAAGTGTGAGAAGTTATCTACTCACGTCCTCAAATACAAATACCAATTATTATTGGAGGACCACAATCATGACTGATTTATATATATGGATAACATTTCTTACATGGTGTGAACAAATTATAGGTTAATACTAATGATCTGAAAGCTAGCAACTGGATTATGTAATAAACTCTTTGAACTGCCATTAAAACAAAAAGGGAAAAAAAACCAATAGAACAAAATTTAAATTCAAACAACACATAATGAATGCCTGTTATGGGCAAAAAAAACCCAAACAAAGTGGTAGGGGATATTAAAGTAACATGGATCACAGCCTTGTCTAACTCAACAAAACTATGAGATTAAAATTAACCGGGCTTATTTGCAAAAGACATTCCCTATCAGTTTTCCTCTTTTATCACTAACAGATACATCAATTTTCTGCCATCAAAAATCTTGTTGAGAACTTACAAGAACCCATCCATGGTACATAGTCAGAAGCTCGTTCTTATGTAGGAAAACCATCATCAGGATGATTCCACACAGGATGACCGAAACATTCTGGATCACCAGTGAAGTCTGGGCCACTACACAGAAGGAGAAACAAAGTGTTCACACACCAAAGCATCTCAACGGAGCTGTCTTCATCCATGCATCACTGTTCTACTGTATAAATGCATATGCAAATTACAAGAAATGAAAACATTCCTACCTGAACTATTTCTAGCAGGACCCAGCATATCACGTCAGACCAGTAAAACTTGCAGACAGAATAAAGAAGTACTTCTCATTTTCCCTGATAAAGCCATTCATAACGACCGTATTTTCATTTATTTTCTTGAAAGTATACTGTCATAAACAGAACTATATTAGATAAACAAGACCCACGTCTCAGCCCTTTGTAGCTTAGGCAAAACTAAGAACGTGGAAGAAGCTAAGGAAGAGGTCATGAAATTCATAACCTCCTAGATGGCGGGCTGAATTTGATAAGATGGTACGGATGAGTAGGAAAGACATATAAAAAATTGCCAAGAATAAGGCAGCAGTGTGTTCCTTTTAGAACACTAAAGCTATTTGCTTTGCTATGAAATTCTAAACTACACCTTTCCTCAGAGAAAATGCCAACTTTCTGAGAGTGAGGCATCCGAGTAGACAAAGAGCTGACACAAGCATGGGTCAGGATACCAGGAAAGGACACCATGGAGTCTTTCCTTTGCCGCTCACTACACAGATGATCTAGGGCAGCATACTTAAACTCTTGTGTCTGTGTCTATAAAGTGAGGATATAATACACATCTATCTGCCTTCCTTACTTTATGGGGTCATTATGATGCTCAAATAAAATACTCATGAAAGCACTCTGAAAAACACAGAGGGCTGTATATGAAAGGTATGATTATAGCTCTTGCCTTTAAGGACAGTAAAGCTCATTCTGGCTTAGAAGGTTATATCAAAGCCTCGAGACAAAACAAACTCCTTTCTGAAATTAGTTTGAAATAAAATCCCAACATATAAGTCATCCTTTTATTGTACAAGGCTTAAATACCAACTGAATGAGATTTTTGGCTTTCAGAACCCCACAGACCACAGGAAGGGTACACAAATGAACAGATAATTGTAAGAGCATAAGTGAGATAGTAACTAAGCTGTAATGAGAGTGCAGAAAAAACAGTGTCTCTAGCTAACTCAGCCTAGAGACATCAAAGATTTTCATGGAGGCAGACACATGAGTTGATTACATCGGGTAAGTGCAAGATTGCTATCCCACCGAACTCCTCTTCATCCAACTCAACATTCTTTCCTAACTTACAATTTCAGTGTTCAACAATCATAAGATTAAAGGTCTCTACATATAACATTCCCATGCCCCTATGTATAATGATGTAAATAACTGGGAATTTTTTTTCTAGGATACAAAACCTTTTTTTATATGTTCTTTGGTCTGTTGATTCTCAAAATAAAATAATGTCCATCTTGGCCATTTTACTAATAGCATCAAGTCCTAGAATTTGATAATCCAGTTGCTCTTTAACCAAGGGCAGTCATCCTGCATTGAAAGAAACAGATACCTCAATCTTTCCCCAATGACTAAGACAGACATGGCCAGGTCTTAGCATTATCAACTGAATAATTCTGGGAAATTCTGCCCTGAATTATTATCCAAATTGCCCTTATATTCTGAATAACTGAACTGTTCTCTTTCTTATACAATACTTAATGATTTCAGGATTAATGCTCTAGATTAATGTCAGTATACTATCATTTCTTCTTTTTTCTTAAAAAATTAATAATTCAGCTGTGATCAGATACTCTTTTTTAAACCCATTGTTTCCATTTCCCCTAAACACCCGCCTATATGAAACACAGTACCCCAGAAAACAGATGTTAAAGCTGTCCCAGAAACATTATATTAAGTGAACTCCAATGCAAGTCCTGGTTAAAAAGATGCCAGAGTTAAGTAAACTTTTAATGTTTAACATGGTTCACAGAAAAGTGCTATGATGTTAATCATTAACATTTGTAATTTATGAACAGCCAAAAAAGATACCTCCCCAAATCTGTAAACTCAATATCCTGATATCCCATGTTTCTGCGGGAGTCCCAGGACCCTCCAAGCAGGGGTGCTGCCCCTGAGCACCCTACCACCCAGGCAGGGGCTGCAGAGGTTCAGTGGGTGAGTCCCAGTGGCTTCTCTCTAGGGCAGGCACTGGTCCCATGAACACAGAGGCTCCCATGACACCACTCACCTTTCAGTCTGGCATTCTTATCCACCCAGTCGCCAATGATGGCTCCTAGGACCAGCACCGAGCCTGCCACCACCAGCCCGTAGACTGCCGTCAAGAGCAGGCTGTTCCCGTAGAGCTCCACCAGGAACACAGACACTGCGAAGTGCCACATCCGGTCCCCCTGGAAACAGGACAGGAGAAAAGGTGCTGACAGATTCGGGCGGTGGGGATTTCTAGCCAGTTACACTCAAAAAATCGTTTCCCTAACAAAAGAGCATTTTCCGACTCTATCAGGAGATTTTCAAAGTCAACAATTCCTCTATGGATTGAACGTGGTCAGGTGTTAAAACTGTTCATCCAGGCACAGCGGAAAATATTCCTGCCCAATGACTAAGTAAACCTGAGAGAAAAAGCATATTAATGAAACAAACATACTTATCATTCCAGAAAAGCATACAGTTTCCAAGTTCAAGAAGGTTTTTTTGAGATAAAACCTGTTCCCTTTTTTTTAATCAGGTTTCTAGCCAGGCCTGGGATTGAGAGGCATAAAGGAGTTTGCTACTGAACCAGAATGAAACTACAGTATCGTAGTTTACAAACATCAGTATGCCTTGGATGTCAAGTAAAAGCTAGTTTCCCAACTTGTACATGGTAAGAATGCACTACATTACCTTTCAAGTTTCTTTTACCTGTAACATTCTAAAATCCATGTTCTACTTCAGAAATAAATTTCAAAGACATAAAACATCAGGACAATCAAAAAGATGAAGTTAATACTTTCAAATTCTGGCACCATATGAAGATGTCAGAAATAAATACATAAATAATTTAACTTTTTGACATAGATGAGTTTTAAAAGGAAAAAAAAAAAAACAGAAAAACTATTTCTCCTCTCCAGAGTATACAGGAAATGCTGGAATTCACTGCTGCAAAATGAGTAACAGAAACTTTTAAATGAGTTGAGCAAATTAATGTGTAAGAAGTCTAAAATGGACTTTATTATGAGTTTTTAGGCCCCACTGCTGACTTGTAAGGTTAACCTAAACCAGGACGATAATGTTCTATCATAACCTATCGCTATGAGGAATCACTACAGGAAAATAAATTCCCAGGCTAGCCTCCACAGTTACGGATTGGAAGTAGTACTACACTCCTAGTTCTTTCCAACGTCTTAACATCCTCTCAACAAATTTAGTGTATAAGGAGCAATGTATTATCCTGCTATGTCGTATGATTTTAAACATTTAATAAAGCCAAGACAACAATCTGATGCATCCCAAGTTAAATGGATGCGCATATTGTAGCAAACATTTACAATAAACTTCATATAGACCAGTATTTCTCAAACGGGGGTGAACCTCCAGGGATTGCTTAGCAATGTCTGGATCTATTTTGGGTTGTTACAACTGTGAGGGTGGGTTTACTACTGGCATCTACAGTCCCTACAACAAAGAATTAATCAGGCCAAGACATCAATAGTGCCAAGGTACAGAAGCTTTGGTGTAGAGGATTATGAACATTATTTAGAACCACAGCTCAAAGTTAACCTAAGAGTAGGGTCTTGAGGGATGGGGTGAACCAGGACGAGTAAACATCTGGAAACCAGTGGAAGCACCGTGTTTGAAAGACTGATTCTCACTTGATGGTCTGCGATGTGAGCTCTAGCACAAGCCTCAGCACAGGGCAAAAGCCCAGACTAGAAGCACAGCAAATAACTGTGGAATCAGCAAAGACATGGATGCGCAGTGAATCCTGGCTGTAAATGAGTACAGAGTAAGACTAATTCATCAACCATAATGTTCTGGTACATTAGATTTGTTACATGAATGTTCAAGAAGTTTGAGGTTTAATTAGAACCATAATTCATAGTTCTCATACAGCTTTTTAAAGTTTGCTTTGATAATGGAAAATTTCTTCCACTTAAGTAGGAATAACATTTCAAATACCATTATACTAAATGACTAAAAATATACGATACAGCTTGTTTGAAAACAATAAAAAGACAATTTTACATTAAGATAAAAATGTCAATAAGAGTAACAAATTAACCTATTTTCTTAACCTTTAACATGAGAAGTAAATTTATATTTGATTAGAAGAAAATGGGATGAGGAGAGCAGAGGTGCTTTATCCTAATCTCCATCCTCTAAAAAGATAAAAACACATAAATGCCTCAAATGATAGCCTGCCTCCATGAGAGAATTTATCATAAAGAGTAAGAAATATTATTCCTATTGCTTCTTTCTTTCCTTTCATACAGTTACTCCATTGAAGAATGGTTGACTTACTATGCTGTGCTGGTTTCTGGTGTACAGCATAGTGATTCAGTTACACATTCTTTTTCACGTTCTTTTCCATTATGGTTTATCACAGGATTTTGAATACAGTTCCCCGTGCTATACAGTAGGTGCTTCTTCCTTTCTTTGTTGTTTTACTTCTACATTTTTTCCAAAAGAATTTGTTTAGGTTTTTTTAAAGCAGGACTTTGAAACAAGTGCCACAAAAGTTTTCTCTCTTGCCTCCTCCTTGATGGAGAAGAATAAAACTTCTCCACTTGCTCCAATTTCCAAAGGCTCAGGCTTTAAGAAGTAACAGGCTCAATATTCACAAAGCCCAAGAATCAGGTAAAGTCTCTGTAAATATTGACCAAGCGAGCTCTAAGGCCCACCCATCCATTCTTTCCTAACCTCCATTTCCTGCCCTCCCACAAGCTCTCATCATACTTTGAGGAATTGTTTACATGTTCATCTACATCCAGTGCACTGAGCCAAAGGCCAAATGAATGTCATTATTGCACTGAATACTTTTTGAGAGGCTACTATGTACCCAACCACACTGCTGCTGCTGCTAAGTCGCTTCAGTCGCGTCCGACTCTGTGCGACCCCATAGACGGCAGCCCACCAGGCTCCGCCGTCCCTGGGATTCTCCAGGCAAGAACACTGGAGTGGGTTGCCATTTCCTTCTCCAATGCATGAAAGTGAAAAGTCAAAGTGAGATCACTCAGTTGTGTCTGACTCTTAGCTACCCCATGGACTGCAGCCCACCAGGCTCCTCCGTCCATGGGATTTTCCAGGCAAGAGTACTGGAGTGGGGTGCCATTGCCTTCTCCGAACCATACTGAAGGCACTAGAAATTCAGCAGTACACAAAAATCAAGATCTATGTTCATGCTGCTTGCATCCCAGTGAACAGAGACCTAAAGCAAACCCAGAGTAGGCCAGGTGGTATAAATGCTACATGGAAAAATAAAGTAGGGTGGGGCAGGAAGGTGGCATTTTGCATGAAGCATACCTATGAGTAGAAACCCAAGGAATTAAGAGCCGGCACCATGCAGACATCTGGCACATAAATGGAGACAGTCCATAGCATGATGCATAAGATAGTAACACTGGCCACCCTTTTTCAGTGCCTTACACTGTTAGTTATCTTTTTGTAATTAGATACATTGTTTAAAACCCATACCAAATTATTTCATAGGTTCCTTGAAAACAGGATTCGCTTCTTACCATATTTTGTATTCTGATAGCATAGAGTAAAATATATTGATCCACTGGCAGAAAGAAATGAAGTCAGAAACAAAAAGCATTCAACCTCAAACAAATCTAACCCAATATAACCTTCTACCCTAACACCTATATACTCAGTGTACAGGAAACCACGGGCAATGGATAGACAGATTTGTACACATATGCATACATATATTTTGTTGGAATAAAACCAGGCAAAGCGTCAAACAGGAGACAACACTCAAAAGGCAGAATTATCTAGCATTAGAGAGCATTCCTTTTTTGCACTCTTCTGCACCAAGAAGTGAAAATCCACTAAACCGTACATGGCTGTAATTGCTGTATCTTGTTTTAATCCAAGTTTCCCACAAGAACTCCTTTTGCTCAATTATCTTTAAGACTGGAGTAAGCATCTGTCATTTTTCTTGTGTTTTGTATGACAAAAAACAAATCCTCCTGGAACAATCACAGTTCCACTCTTTTGGCAAATCTGACCTGTCAACCTACTAACGAAAGGTCATATAAATCTAAAACTTGATCAGTATTTGGAAGTTAGGCACCTTCTTCCCCTAAGAGATAGGTCCAGATCACAAGATAAGAATTTCAGACACTTACGTCCATCACGTAACACTTTTTAAAAAAAATACTCAATACTACTGAATTAAATTGGAAGAATAATTTAATTGGATTTAAATTAATTAAGGGCAGTTTCACTCGATTTCTACTTAGAATCATCAGTTACCGGAAATGGAACTCAGGCCAAGTCTACTTTGTTTACATGTATTTGCAGAGTCATCCCTGTCTAAGCCTCTGGGGAGATAGAAGCTGGCCTTTCTAAAAAGCCATCTTTGAACTGCTCTTTCTTAAAGAGCTGATAACCTAGCTTAATAATTTCCCAAGGGCATGGGTACAGATTTCCTCATACTATAGTTTGCATTCATGTCTTAAGGATGATCCAATAGAAGTTTTCACTTTAAAAAGAAAATAGCATTCACAAAATTTATTCTCAAAATTCATTCTCCTTACTTACAGTTCTGTAAAACAGAAACTTATGGTTCTGTAACTATCACACATGACACATGAATAGAATATACTCAGATTTATTGCTTTAAACAATAAGACCAATTGTTTAAAAGATTTTAATCACCAAAGTGATTTAATAATCAAAAAGACATCTATCATCCTTCGGGGATTATTCTTTGAGGTCAGGGGGTGTTGGTGAAAGAACCCAGGCCCACGGAAACACTGGGACTCTTCCAAGACCATGTAAGAAGTCAGAGGGCGACTTAATCAGCTGCTCATTTTCACTGGATGATGGCTTTTAAGATAGACTGAGATGTCTCACATATATCTAGCTACAGATAACATTTGAAAAGACCAGAATTTTCATCTCTCAGATATTTGTTATTGGGGTCCATCATATTTACATTAATCTTAGAACTGCTATTTTTAGCCTATTAGTCACGCCATTATTCTACTGTATCTTCATAGTGTGGTATGCTGGAACTTATCTTAACAAAAGAAAATAAACAAACACCTTAAAATATGTAAAAGCAGAAAGTAATATCAATGAGACATTCATCCATTCTTGGTAGCAGATATTACCATTTATTAAGCCTTGTAAGGCAAAATACAATACAAGTAATGAAGATAATCCTGCCCTTTTTAATCCTGTCTTTGGATAGCTGTTGGTCTACATAAAGTATGATAACCTAACAATTAAGTAGCATTCACTAACACCTATGGGAAAACATCTTTGGTGAAAATAACTTAGAGCATGTGTGTTCAATTGATTTCTTCAGGTGCATGACAAAACTGGAAGGTGGCTTAATACAACTGGCCCAAATGAAAGGAAACAAGAAATTGTGCAAGTATGTTGTAAGAATTACTGTAGATCATCACTTACCCAAGTAGACAGAGAATGACCAAGGTAGAGAAGGAATTTTGCAGAGGTCAGGTAGTTTGCTAAGGATCCTGCAAAGATACACAGTGGGGAGATAAAAAGCGTAGTCACCTGAGTGAACTGAGGTTGGAATGTTCATTCATTTGCTCTTATTAAATACAATAATTAAAAATTGCTTTGTGGGGCAAACCATGTAGATTTCATCAAGTCACCTGGAAACTGGTGAGTAAATGAAAAGTTCAGCATGAGGTCAATTATTATTGGTCAATACCTGCAAAACTTCACATACAGTGAAGAAAGCTCTTGTTTCAACAGTCTTAAACTCCATTCTATTTTTAACAAGGCAATCCAAACTGTCCAGTCGATTCCATCCTCGTTTGTGTGCAAACTCCTTTCCCAAACCTTGAAATTCCTTTCTTCCTTAACCTCCACCAAAACATGAGTCAAAAGAGCTGCTAAGCACGCTGGTTAACAGCTGAGCCACATTCCTCCAAAACCTGCGTGGAGCTGCCGGTCTCCAACGAACCAGTTTCTACCCCAAGCGTGGGCTCTACTCACCACAGCATCCTCCCTGACGGCT
This sequence comes from Bos mutus, assembly GCF_027580195.1. NCBI lineage: Eukaryota > Metazoa > Chordata > Mammalia > Artiodactyla > Bovidae > Bos > Bos mutus. The sequence continues at coordinate 129,351,368 of NC_091618.1, forward strand.
CTGCTCTCTTGTCCTGGTCATGACACCCGACGCCCCCCGCTTGTTCTTCTGCTGTTCCTGCTGCTCCTGCTGAGGTGTTTGTCAACAGGAGTGCAAGAAACTGAAGAAAGCACCGCCGAAAATACAACAGCTCTGTGCAAAAAGCCTCTGACGACGACTATGATAAAAACAAAAAGGAAAACGGCCGGGGGTCTTCTTTTAGTCTTCCTTCCAAACTTAGCTAACACTGTAGCTGAAGTTGGAAAGGCAAAGCCTTATGGAAGCGGGTGGGAGGCTCAACAGGCCGTCCGAGGCGAGTTGGGAGCCCTGCGCCGCCGCCGCCGCCGCCGCCGCCGCCGCGGGCCGGGCCTGGGCCGCCACTTATACGGGGACGGGGGCGGAGCTCCGGCCTCCGCCGCGGCGCTAGGCCAGGCGCCCCGCAGCCTTCCACGCCCTTCCTAGAGTCGCCGCCTACCCGCCGCCCTAGGGTCCGTCTGGCCGCAAACGACCCGCGGGCCTGGGAGCGCTTTCGCCGGACGAGCTGTGCTCGCCGGGTTACCCGCCCTCCGGGAGCCAGCCGGCTGGGCGGTGTTGGGGGAGGCGAGAGCCAAGGCCCGGGCCGCGGCTGCGGAGCCGCGCTTCGCACCGGCGGCCTGGTCGGTCGGGGAGCGGGCTGCCGCCGACGGTCGACAGTCGTCGTGCAAAGCGCCAGTCGGCTTGGAGGTGTTGGGGAAACATCCTTTTTTTTTTTTAAACGAAAATCATTTTTAATATAGATAAATAAATAGAATCCGTGTCACAGAGGCCGTTTTCCTGGCCTTGCCGTTCCGGCCCTCCTGCTGGCAGAGAATGTCTTTCCTTCCCAGGACCTCATGGCGGGGCTTCCTCAAAGAACTAGAATCAAAGGGCAGGAAGGGGCGCCGGGATCAGAGTCCAGCCCTCTTCAGAGGAGTAAACGGAGCCTTTGGAAAGGTGAAGTCCCGAAACGACGTAGGGACCCAGCCCCAGCCCAGAGCTAGGGGCTCCATGTCCTTCTGGAGAAGCAACCGGGAGGAAGCACCCAAGCACTTCCTTTACCAACAAGCTTGCTTCTCTCTCAGCGCCCCCTGAGCCCTGCCCGCACCCACATGGCCATTCCCCATCTCTCCTCCAAGTGGCCCAGGATGGGACAGGCAGTTACCAGGAATACCGGTTATCCCAGTTGTGTCCCTGTCCAGATAAAGCCATTCGGTGGCCTCCTGGAGGGGCCAGTGAAAAACTCTAAAGAACACCAGACTTGACCCTCTCTTGACTTTTCCACCCCCTTCCACCACCTCTCTGCCAAAATCCCTGGAGCCCCTAAAACCCCCAGGTTAAACTTACCCTTCTCAGTCTCGCCGAAACCTGGGGACTGGACCCTACACATTGAAACTCCAGCCAGATTCCACTCCCCGCAAAGGCCAGACTGCCACCCAGTAGTGAAAGGAGACACAAGTGAATATGTATGTGCCCTGTATCTAGACTCTCAGTCAAGAGCCCCAGAGGTCGGCGGGGCGGGGTGCAGCTGAACTGCGTTGGGATGTGGTCTGGAGGTCAGAGATAGGTGATTTACAGTTTAGCTGCTGCTCTTAACTGCCTTTGTCCTTTTCAAGCCCTCTTTTTCCCCGTTTCTTTCACAACACTTGCAAGTCCTTTCTCTTCACTCCTAGAGAGGTTTTGGTTTGTCTTCTAAAGTTGGAAAATAGGGTAATGTACCCACACGTCCTTGAGAAGTAAACCAAGGCACCCTCATATGAGGCACATGCAGAAGAAGGGAACCGAGGAATCAAACACCTTCCACATTATGGCAGTCTCTTCCAGGAGATAAATTTTGTTGATAGGTCCTCAAACAAGGCACCAAAGATTCACCGCAGTCTCTCAGCAATGAGGACCCCCAAGTGCTTTACATTAATTTGTACTTGCCACAAGACAAGTATGTTGTGCTGCCCCCAACTTCCAGGTAGCTTAAAGGAGATTCGGTTGGTTAAAAAAAAAAATTACTTCCGGCCCACACTGTCTGAGAAATGTTTGTTGGAATAGTAGCTAAGTCATGCACATTTCACAATGTGAGGCAGAGACTCTGTTTTCCATCGTCATCAAGGAGTCCTCAGAAGTCAAAAAACGAGAGAATGGGGGCAAAAAGAAGAGGCGAGACTACCGTGAAGCATGTGGATAAGAAATTTGGAAAGAAAACAGGCAAGATCTGTAACACCACAACCACAACCAGTTCTTACTAGTGGAAATGGTTAAGATAATTAGTTGTGGCTTATGAAATGGAAAGGAATTGAGAATGAAAATGGAATAAAACTCCTCAAAATACACAAAATGCAAAATGACAGTAATCTCCTGGCCTTGACAGTCTAGATTACAAAGGCACCACTGAAGTCACAAGACCCAACAGACTAGCTATTCCTCCTTCTGAGGAATTACTTGACTGGATGAAAATTAATATTTCTTTCAAGTTGTATGTATCTTTTCCAGAATTTAGACAACACAAGTTTCCTGTCAGTATAATCATAATGAAGGAAGTCATGCAAGTTTTAAATCAGTTTACAAAAAAATGCCCTATAAAACATTTTCTAGTTCATTCTCCAAGTTTTTAAATTAAATAGGTTACCTAACTTTTTTAAAATTCCAGGCAGAATAAAATGTGTATTTTAATTTAAAATTGATAAGTAGTTATGGCTACAAAAGAAGTTTCATTATTTTAAGTTGTGTTTAACTTACCGGTCAGGCATCCTAAGTTTCCTCTGCTGTATCTGATGTGCTCACCAGGACAAATAAATGCAGAATAAGCAATGGTCACTGCAACACTGCTCTAAAGAAAAGTAATAGGGTTATCATCAGCAATTACAGGAAAAGCTTGGATCCAGGACAGAGCTTCTGTCGGGTGTGAAACTGTTTAGCCTAACGTAGGAGTGGTAAAGCCACACTGCCATTCAAGAACCTTCCTCAGTGTTGCAGGCATATCTCAAGAACTGTTGGCCATTTCTTGAACCTGTAATTGACTGGACCCTTGAGGAGTTTACCTTCAGATACCTAATTTAAGTTATGAACAGCTAATTAAAAAATAAGTATCCTCCCACGTTTCCATTTTGTTATCCTATTTCACAAGATTTTACCTTGCAGTTTCTCATGAATGCTAACCTCTCATCTCCCTCTCTCTCTCATACCACACACACTACAGGTACACTCAGCAGTCTCCTACCTCTAGGTGTAAAATTAAATGCAGAATTCGTAAGATTCCAAAAGAAATACATTCCTAAGACAAATCCATAGAGAGAGAAGGTGTTTGAGGGAGAGGAGTATGGGTAGGAACTGCTTAATGGGTGTGAGGTTTCCTTCTGCAGTGATGAAAATGTTCTGTAATTAGTGGCAATGGTTGCACAGCATTTGCATGTACTAAAACTTCCTGAAAAGCATGCATTTTGTGTTATGTCAGGTGTACCCATTTTTTTTTAAGAAATGTATTCATTTATGGAAAGTTTGCCATTTTTCAACAATAGTATTCACTGGGATAAAAAGTAAACCAAAAGTGGTCTTAGAAAATCTTAAAAAGAAAGAGAATTTGAAGGAGAAAAAGAGACGTTTTGTCCATCACACTCACTGGAAACCCCAAAAAACATGGCACTGAATTTACTGTTTAGTTTCTCTATGTGCAGCCAGAAAATACATACAAATTTCATTTAATGAATGTTTCAATCTCTCAGCTTTTGCCATAGGTGGTTTCCTTTGCTGCAAATCTATTTCTCTCGTGTTACCATTAGTGCCCATTTTCTTGTGTGCTGTCTTTAGAGACAGAAGGCAAGCACCTATAGCACCACCACAATATTCCCTTCACATTCTCCAAACCTTGCCTGGCTTCACCCAGACTTGCCGTCCTTGGGTTAAAAAAAGACAGGGATGGATTTCTCTGGCATTCAGTCATTTTAACTCATCTTCTTGGTAACCCTTTTCAATTGCACCATTTGCTTGCAAGGCCTTCCCAGGAGACAGCACCCAGGGCCTAACTCATTTGAGTAGAGTTCCCATGTCATATAGGCTCATATTCTCAGTCATCTGCCTCAGATACTCCACACTGCATCCCTATTTCTGAGCATCACCCTGAAGCTGATTCTCACTAAGCTGGCCATACACTTACACGTGAAGTCTGCACTCTGGACTCTTAATAAAAATTTCAGAGTTCCTAACTATGTCCCTTTGGAACATAGTCCACATGTCCAGTGTAAGAGTCTCTGTTTTCCAGCTCCTTCCCCACCCCAGGCTCTTACTGATGTGATCATTGTGCCTGCTCTTCTGTTTGTTTTTTATTTCAGTAAATACCACTTCCATAGTGTTAATTTGTTCCTTAACAGTTTCATAAGATGCCCAGTTGTGACAACATGTCAATTATGAATGCGGCATAGTAAAAGATAATGGTGTCTCACAGCCATAAAATTTTGATTAATGGCATCCCTCATCTTGGGTCCTTGAATTTGCACACATATAGACCCTAATATGATAAATAAGACCCTTATCATGTGCTCTAGACATAAACCTCCGGTTTAATGCAATTAGAAAATATTAACTAGAGTGATTGTTTAATCATTTAAGGATAATTAAAAATACAGTAAGAAGTTCTTCCCAAAGATGTCTGCCAGAAATGTCTTACTGCAATGTTATCTGCATTGAGCTACATATATAACAAAAGGTATCACATGTGGAGCACCATGGCAGATATTAAACAAGGGGCTTATCAGATATTATCTTGTCTCGTCTTCACAACACCCCGATGAAATATACTATTATTATCCCCATTGTACACATAAAGAAATTAGAGACTCAGAGAGGTTAAATAACTCATCTAAGGTCACTCAGTTAGAAAGGATTCAAGCCTAGACTTGTCTAGTTGCAAAGCCCTTGCTCCTCTGCTTTGTTATTCTGCCTGTCACCACCTAATAAGCTTGGGACAGCACAGGTGATGCCAGTAAGCATAAATAGGGCTTTTTCCTGTTGGCTCCCTTAGAGATGATGGGGACTCAGGCACCAGTAGGGAACTGGAACTAAGCATTGACAGTGGAGGCCAATGTAAAACTGGATGGGAAGAGTGTATCGGGAGTAATACTATCTCTTTCATGGGGTTATTGCTAAGTTGCTGAGTTGTGTGCCACTCTTTGCAAGCCATGGACTGCAGCATGCAAGGTTTCCCTGTCCTTCACTATCTCCTGGAGTTTGCTCAAACTCATGTCCATTGAGTCAGTGATGCCATCCAACAATCTTTTCCTCTGTCACCCTCTTCTCCTCCTGCCCTCAATCTTTCCCAGCATCAGAGTCTTTTCCAATAAGCCAGGTCTTCACATCAGGTGGCCAAAGTACTGGAGCTTCAGCTTCAGCATCAGTCCTTCCAATGAATACTCAGGGTTTATTTCTTTCAGTATTAACTGCTTGGATCCCTTTGCTGTCCAAGAGACTCTGAAGAGTCTTCTCCAGCACCACAATTCGAAAGCATCAATTCTTTGGTGCTAAGTCTTCTTTATGGTCCAGCTCTCACATCCATAATGACTACCGGAAAAACCATAGCTTTAACTATACAGACCTTTGTCAGCAAAGTGATGTCTCTGCTTTTTAATATACTGACTGGGTCTGTCATAGCTTTTCTTCCAAGGAGCAAGTGGCTTTTAATTTCATAGCTGCAGTCACCATCTGCAATGACTTTGGTGCCCTAGAAAATAAAATCTGTCACTGTTCCCACTTTTTACCCATCCGTTTGCCGTGAAATTGGATGCCATGATTTTCATTTGTTCACTGTTGAGTTTTAAGCCAGCTTTTTCAAGCTCGTCTTTCACCCTCATCCAGAGGCTCTTTAGTTCCTCTTCACTTTCTGCCATTAAAGTGGTATCATCTGCATATCTGAGGTTGCTGATATTTCTCCCAGCAATTTTGATTCCAGCTTGTAAGTCATCCAGCCTGGCATTTCTCATGATGTACTCTGCACATAAGTGAGATAAGCAGAGTGACGATATACAGCTGTGAAGTCCTCCTTTCCCAATTTGGAACAAGTCCATTGTTCCATGTTCGGTTCTAACTATTGCTTCTTGTTCTGCGTACAAATTTCTCAGGAGACAGATAAGGTGATCTGGTTTTCCCATCTCTAAGAATTTTGCACAATTTTTTTGTGATCCACATAGTCAAATCTGCCTGCAATGCAGAATCAGCATGCACTGCGGCAGACCTGGGTTTGATTCCTCGGTTGGGGAAGACTTTGACTGTGTGGATCACAATAAACTGTGGAAAATTCTGAAAGAGATGGGAACACCAGACCACCTGACCTGCCTCCTGAGAAATCTATATGCAGGTCAGGAAGCAACAGTTAGAACTGGACATGGAATGACAGACTGGTTCCAAATAGGAAAAGGAGTACGTCAAGGCTGTATATTGTCACCCTGCTTATTTAACTTATATGCAGAGTACATCATGAGAAATGCTGGGCTGGAAGAAGCACAAGCTAGAATCAAGATTTCTGGGAGAAATATCAATAACCTCAGGTATGCAGATGACACGACCCTTATGGCAGAAAGTGAAGAGGAACTCAAAAGCCTCTTGATGAAGGTGAAAGAAGAGAGTGAAAAAGTTGGCTTAAAGCTCAACATTCAGAAAACAAAGATCATGGCATCTGGTCCCACCACTTCATGGGAAATAGGTGGGGAAACAGGGGAAACAGTGTCAGACTTTATTTTTCTGGGCTCCAGAATCACTACAGATGGTGACCGCAGCCATGAAATTAAAAGACGCTTACTCCTTGGAAGGAAAGTTATGACCAACCTAGATAGCATATTGAAAAGTAGAGACATTACTTTGCCAACAAAGGTTCGTCTAGTCAAGGCTATGGTTTTTCCTGTGGTCGTGTATAGATGTGAGAGTTGGACTGTGAAGACAGCTGAGCGCCAAAGAATTGATGCTTTTGAACTGTGGTGTTGAAGAATACTCTTGAGAGTCCCTTGGACTGCAAGGAGATCCAACCAGTCCATTCTGAAGGAGATCAGCCCTGGGATTTCTTTGAAAGGACTGATGCTGAAGCTGAAACTCCAGTACTTTGGCCACCTCATGCGAAGAGTTGACTCATTGGAAAAGACTCTGATGCTGGGAGGGATTGGGGGCAGGAGGAGAAGGGGATGACAGAGGATGAGATGGCTGGATGGCATCACTGACTCGACAGACATGAGTCTGAGTGAACTCTTGGAGTTGGTGATGGACAGGGAGGCCTGGCGTGCTACGATTCATGGGGTCACAAGGAGTCGGACATGACTGAGTGACTGAACTGAACTGAACTGAACCCACTCCAGTATTCTGACCTGGAGAATTCCATGGCCTAGTCCATGGGGTCCCAAAGAGTTGGATACAACTGAGTGACTTTCACTCACACAGTCAAAGGCTTTAGCAAAGTCAGTGAAGCAGAAGTAGATTTTTTTTGGAATTCCCTTACCTTTTCTATGATCCAGCGGATGCTAGCAATTTGATCTTTGGTTCCTCTGCCTTTTCTAATGGGAGAAGGCAATGGCACCCCACTCCAGTACTCTTGCCTGGAAAATCCCATGGACAGAGGAGCCTGGTAGGCTGCAGTGCATGAGGTGGCTAAGAGTTGGACATGACTGAATGACTTCACTTTCACTTTTCACTTTCATGCATTGGAGAAGAAAATGGCAACCCACTCCAGTATTCTTGCCTTTTCTAAATCCAGCTTGTACATCTGAAAGTTCTTGGTTATGTACTATTGACGCCTCACTTGAAGGATTTTGAGCATTACCTTGCTAGCATGTGAAATGAGCACAATTGTGTGGTAGTTTGAATATTCTTTGGCATTGCCTTTCTTTGCGATTGGAATGAAAACTGACCTTTTCCAGTCCTGTGGCCTCTGCTGAGTTTTCCAAATTTGTTGGCGTATTGACTGTAGCACTTTCACAGCATCATCTTTTAGGATTTGAAATAGCTCAGCTGGAATTCTGTCACATCCTCTAGCTTTGTTCATAGTGATGCTCCCTAAGGCTCACTTGACTTCACACTCCAGGATGTCTGGGTCTAGATGAGTAGCCATACTGTCATGGTTATTTGGATCATTAAGACCTTTTTGTATGGTTCTTCTGTGTATTCTTGCCACCACTTCTCAATCTCTTCTGCTTCTGTTAGGTCCTTGCCATTTCTGTCCTTTATTGTGCCCATCTTTGCATGAAATGTTCCCTTGATAGCTCCAGTTTTCTTCAAGAGATCTCTAGTCTTTCCCATTCTGTTGTTTTCCTCTGTTTCTTTGTATTGTTCACTTAAGAAGGCTTTCTTATCTCTCCTTGCTATACTCTGGAACTCTGCTCGGGGTATATCTTTCCCCTCCTTATTTGCCTTTCACTTCTCTTATATTCTCAGCTACTTATAAGGCCTCCTCAGACAACCACTTTGCCTTCTTGCATTTCTTTTTCTTGGGGATGGTTTTGGTCACCACCTCCTGTACAATGTTATGAACCTCTGTCCATAGTTCTTCCAGGACTCTCTCTACCAGGTTTAATCTCTTAAATCTATTCGTTCCTCTACTGTATAATAATAAGAGATTTGATTTAGGTCATGACTGAATAGGCTAGTGATTTTCCTTACTTTTTTCAATTTAAACCTAAATTTTGCAATAAGGATAGTCAACAAAAGAGTCCCAAACGCAGTATTTGGGTGCAATCTCAAAAATGGCAGAAAGATCTTTGTTCATTTCCAAGGCAAACCATTTAGCCTCATAGTAATCCAAGTCCATTCCCCAGTCACTGATGCCAAAGAAGCTGAAGTTGATGGGTTCTGTGAAGACCTATAAGACCTTCTGGAACTAACACCAAAAAAGATGTCCTTTTCATCATAGGGGATTGGAATGAAAAAGTAGGAAGTCAAGAGATCCCTGGAGTAACGGGCAAGTTTGACTGTGGAGTACAAAATGAAACAAAGTTTAACAGAGTTTTGTCAAGAGAATGCACTGATTATGGCAAACACCCTCTTCCAACAACAAAAGAGATGACTCGACACATGGACATCACCAGATGGTCAATACCAAAATCAGATTGATTATATTCTTTGCAGCCAAAGGTGAGAAGCTCTATACAGTTAGCAAAGACAAGACCTGGAGCTGACTGTGGCTCAGATCATCAGCTCCTTATTACAAAATGTCTGCATAGGTCTCTTTAGTCTAGAATGTGCTTTGATATTTTCTTACTTAATCCTCTAATAATTGTACAACATTTTGATCATGGCCATCATACATCAAGTTAATCCAAGAAGTCCATTGCCTATGCTCTCACACACACACACACACACACACACACAGTACGGGTCCCTCTAGAAGCAGGAAAGGTTTTGAGTGATGGGAGCTTGTAATGTAGGATATTATGGGTTTGGAAAGGGGACTGGGTTAAACAGAATTTAAGGGGCTGAAGATAAAAGTGAACAAAAGAGCAGGGAGAAAGAGAGTGGGCAGCATGGTACATCAAGAAACAAGCTTCAGATTAGAAATCAGGAGACAAAGTTCCATCTTTGCTTAATTGGCAGCTTTGTGCTTTGTGTGCTTGGGCAACTTTACCTCTATCCAAGGTCTGTTTTCTTGTTTGTAAATGAAGGCTTTGGTTTATCTCTGGGGTCAAATTTATCAAAATTGTCTGTGATTCAATAACAGTAGTTAGCTTCAGTGATTTTTAGTTTCCTCTCAATAATTTTCCACATAATGAGCATGTATTACTTACATACCTTTATAGTGAGCATGTATTACCTATGTATCCAGAAACAAAAAGATTAAACTTTCTGTGGTCTAATTCCTTCAACCACAGAAAGGCTTTCTTGTATCAGTTTATGCCACTTCAACCTTTGAACAGGACTAAATGTAAATTATCTTCAAGGACAATGATCCATAAAACACTAATTAAATTAATTAAGTTTTTTTTTAAACTAGTTGCAATAATGTGTTTGAAGTAACTCTCAACAAATTTTTCTGCCACAATATATGGTATTATTTTATTCAAGAGGAAAATGGATGATAGCTTTCTAGTTTTGATACTGCACTCAAATTGATCTCATTATTATATCTCTGGGGAATTTTGAGCTAGTCATTAAAGTAACATATGATACCTGTTTATTTTTAGACTAGTTTACTTATCTGCTGGGTCCAAATATTTATAAGATAGAAAGTAATATCACCAAGTAAGAGACCTTTGTGTGGTAACTCTTTTGATGCCTCTGTACTTTAATTTTTTTTAATTGTTTAGTCCATGAGCCATCTGAAATTAACAATAGATTTTTGCTTCCTGAAAAACTGTATTTACATATGAAGACTGGTTTTCCATACATACCTATAGTTGCCAAAAATATAAAAAAATATGCTGCTAGAACTGATGGACAAAAATATTTTCAAGGCTATCACTCTCAAAGAATGGGTTCTCGAACTTTTAAGTTTCCTTTTATTTTGGAAGTCCAGCTTAAGCCAGCTTCAGCTTCTTCAAGAGTTGTTTTCTTACAAGTGGATACATGTGATTTAAAACTCAATTGAGTGTGTTCAACTACTGGGTTTTTGATTCCTGATGTATAGCAGGCACTGTTCATGTTGTTGGAAATGCATCATAAATGAATCACTTCTTCCTTGCTGGGCAATGAAAATAAAGCATGTGTTTGCCTCAAAAGAAAAAAAAAAAAAAAAAAGTTGTTTTCTTAGGTTCACCTGACCCTCCATCAACACTGCCTGTGAGTCTCCTCTTTTCCATCCCCACCCTTTCCCTCTGATGGACATTAATGGCCAGTTACTGTGCTGCGGCAAGCTCAGCATCCCATTTCTTGTGGTCATGAGGTATGTACATTTTGTAATCTACTTTGTGTTCCTAGGATTAAGATGCATCCTTAAGAAGTCACACTAGAAAACATTAATGTTTTGACTAATTTAAAACTATAAATGAAAAACACCTGGGCTACAATTATCAGTTTACGAGGATATAGGGTATCATTAAATGAGTTTGCTTGTTTCTTCTTAGTACCAATTACTGAGACATGCCTAATTTGTTTTTCCTCATGTGAGCAATGGATTGCCCTTTAAGGTAAAGTGGACTGACCTATAATGATGATTAATTGTGTGTCAGCTGTTCATAGGGTGGACCATCTAAGCTAAAGTTGAGTGCTAAGGATAAAATGATTGAGGGAAGGTTCATATTTGCATCATAGAAGTCTCTTCAGTCCACTGAAAAAAAAAGTCTCACTACAGTTAGTAGCTGACCAGATCTTTAGCAAATTAACTGTATTCACTTACCTATTGTGAGCTTATACTGAGTTGGTGGATAAATATTTAGGAAATAATTCCTCACTAAAATCTCATGAATTATATTAAATTAGTATTTATCTTTATTTGATTGTGCTATATGGTGCCAAGGGAAATCTGGCATATTTTCTTTTTCAACTGTTGACACTTTTTAAAAGTAAAAGTATATGACAACTCTCCTGATTTATTCTGTTTCCTGTTTCAAAGGCTGCTTGGCTCATCAATGCCTTTTGTTCCAAACTGCTTTGCAAACCATAACAGTATATGAAGGCCCCAACAGACAAAAGTCCCAGAAGTGCCCTAACCATGCCTTTTGGTCAAATTAAGTAGCTATCTTCTTATAGAAAAAGATCAAAATAGTTTTGATCTTTTGTTTTGATACTTCCAGTTCAAAATACTTTCATGTTTGTGAAAAGACAGTTTGGCTTACACTACTAAACCTAAAAGTCCAGCCAAATATATAAACTAACGGCTCAACCAACAAAAGAGTGGGTAACCATGCTGGGATGTTTATAAGGATTACTGGTCAAAATATCTCTCTGATAAATTTCCCTTTATCTATATATGTTCAGGTCAACTCTGGGTATAAATTTTGTTCAAATTATCCCTGTGTAAATATTACTTCCTCAAGGGAAAGGAAACATCTCTACTGAAATCCATTTATTTTGCAATTAAAAGAGAAAAGAAGATCCTTTTGATACTTAGTCCAGATTCTCTGAACTTAAATTTTATTTGCTGGCTCTGCTGTTAAGAAGTTAGACACTGTTGTTTAAACTATTCCCGAGAACAGGACTCTAAATGTCAGAAGGAACTAACCTGGATCCAAGATTTAGTCTCCAACTTTGGAACAAAGGGATAATTTGTGAGAAGATGACAGTGGCTTGCTTCTTTGTCTTTAAGGAAGTATTAATAGTAAGACATAGGGTGGGACATTCACTAGACAAATCTGAGTTCAATCTACTTCCTATTAACTATGTGATAAGATTACAAACTCTCTGGACTTCAGCTTCCTTTTTGAATAAATTGGAGATAGTGGTGTCTCTTTGCATAGTCAATGTAAGGCATAAATGAAATGCCATTGGTATGTGGTGAACCTCAAATGTCAATTTCTTCATCAGAACTTAGAGACAGACACCTTAGAAACCTGTTAAGAGTTATCTTTTCACTGATCTCCACATTTCCTCAATCTGTGTTTTGATTTTGTAACATAAATTTATTATCACTCCCTATCTGGAAAAAATAGTCCATTTGTTTACATTCATTATTTTATTTACCTTGAAAGCTCATTTTCAAACTGTCAGAAAAGAACCCTGATTAGAGTTGCTCAAGTTCATGCTCACTTGTTCTGCCTTCTATAATTTCTTTGTATTCAATCATTCCTCCTTTAAATCTTCCTATTTACAAATTAAAGTCCCACATTAGGGGTTAGAACTCATTGAAAAATTCTCAACCAACCTTCCTTCTGATCTTATTAAGGAGTTGGGTAGTACTGACCGGCCAAACCTCCTAGATAATTTTACAAACAGGAAGTGGGGTGTAAAATGGGTATGCACACCCAGCCTAAAAGCAGGGATGCAGAGGGGGGTGGGGTATCCATTAGCCACTGAGTTGAATAACTCACCCCATTTCACTGGAATTTCGGGAAAACATGTTTGTCTTGCCTAACAGTGTGTTTCTAGTGTCTAGCATAGTGATTATCACATGGCAGCTGCTTAAAAAATGTTTGTTGACTGAAGGAAGGCATGGGCAAATAGATGCCATTGAGAATGGTCCTACGTATACTCTGCTCAATGCTATGGCGGCCTGGATGATGGGAGGGCAGTTCAGGGGAGAATGGATACATATATACGTATGGCTGAGTCCCTTCACTAATCACCTGAAATTACAACAACATTGTCCATCGGCTATAACCCAATACAACATAAAAAGTTTTAAAAAAAGAATCTACCCATGTGTTCGCTTTGGTGAGATACTACGTGTTATACCTGGTTATACCTGTTAATAATGCTTTCAACTGCAAGTCAGAATGCCTATCCAACAGTGGCTTAAATAAATGAGAGTTTCTCCCCCTTACAGTTTGGAGAAAGGTTGTTCGGGCCTATGTTGGCCCAGTAGCCCTATGAAGTCAGGTTTAGAGCCTCTGAGAGTCCTTGAACTTTTGTGACTGGCAAGATTGTTGCAGGAGTCCCAGGTGTCATGTCTTCCAAGGACCATGTGCAAGAACAGATGTAGCTAGTGGTACAGAGCAGAGAGCTTCCTTGTCTCTTATCAGAGAGGAAAATATTTCATAGGAGACCTCTAGGGAATTGCCCCTTATACTTCATTGGTCAGAACTGGGTTTCATTCTCACTCCTAGGCCCAGAAACTAGGACCACTTTCCCTGAGATCATTGGATCCCCAGCTAACATCTGTGAGCAAGGAAGAAGAAATAGGAGAACGGCTTTGCCATCCTCAAACCTACTCTGGAGGGATTGTTAAAACTCAGTGTACTGTTCATTTTCTTCGGCGATAGCTAGACGTAAAATGAGTGCTTTTAGTTACCACTGCTAGAAGTGAATGCAAAACTAAGGCAATGTTAATTAATTTGTTAATGTTAATTAAATAATTTAAATAAAATACTGTGTATAATTCAAGGAAAACAACTAATAATCCCTCAGATTTTTTGTCCGTGTCTGTGATGTTGCTACCATTCCTGAAGGTGTGTATCTGAATGGCTTTTTGTCTTCATAAAGGAAATAAGATCTATTTTAACAAAAAGAAATCAATTAAGATCTGGACTGATTCTGAAAACTTATCTTTTATTGTGAGCATAAGAATATTGACTTGTGTTTGCCCTACCAATCAGTGACCACAAAAATAAAATCATGAATCATAAAGTGAAAAATTTAAACAGCTTTCTAGTATCACAGATGCCTTAGATATTATATCTAGTATACAGTATCATACAAGCCATCAAAAAAGTGGAATCCAATCTTTTGAAATTTAACTTAGTTAAACTATATTTCTTACTTCTCTTTTTTTGTTTGTTTGTTTTAATTTTATTTTATTTTTTAACTTTACAATATTGTATTGGTTTTGCCATATATCAAAATGAATCCGCCACAGGTATACCTGTGTTCCCCATCCTGAACCCTCCTCCCTCCTCCCTCCCCATACCATCCCTCTGAGTCGTCCCAGTGCACCAGCCCCAAACATCCAGTATCGTGCATCAAACCTGGACTGGCGACTGGTTTCATATATGATATTCTACATATTTCAATGCCATTCTCCCAAATCATCCCACCCTCTCCCTCTCCCACAGAGTCCAAAAGACTGTTCTGTACATCAGTGTCTCTTTTGCTGTCTCGTATACACGGTTATTGTTACCATCTTTCTAAATTCCATATATATGCGTTAGTATACTGTATTGGTGTTTTTCTTTCTGGCTTACTTCACTCTGTATAATTACTCAGCCATTAAAAAGAATACATTTGAATCAGTTCTAATGAGGTGGATGAAACTGGAGCCTATTAAACTATATTTCAAATCCTAAAAGATGATGCTTTGAAAGTGCTGGACTCAGTATGTCAGCAAATTTGGAAAACTCAGCAGTGGCCACAGGACTGGAAAAGGTCAGTTTTCATTCCAATCCCAAAGAAAGGCAATGCCAAAGAATGCTCAAACTACCGCACAATTGCATTCATCTCACACACTAGTAAAGTAGTGCTCAAAATTCTTCAAGGCAGGCTTCAGCAATACGTGAACCATGAAATTTCAGATGTTCAAGCTGGTTTTAGAAAAGGCAAAGGGACCAGAGATCAAATTGCCAACATCCGTTGGATCATCGAAAAAGCAAGAGAGTTCCAGAAAAACATTTATTTCTTCTTTACTGACTATGACAACGCCTTTGACTGTGTGGATCACAATAAACTGTGGAAAATTCTGAAAGAGATGGGAATACCAGACCACCTGACCTGCCTCTTGAGAAACCTGTATGCAGGTCAGGAAGCAATAGTTAGAACTGGACATGGAACAACAGACTGGTTCCAAATAGGAAAAGGAGTATGTTAAGGCTGTATATTGTCACCCTGCTTATTTAACTTATATGCAGAGTACATCATGAGAAACACTGGGCTGGATGAAGCAGAAGCTGGAATCAAGATTGCTGGGAGAAATATCAATAACCTCAGATATGTAGATGACACCACCCTTATGGCAGAAAGTGAAGAAGAACTAAAGAGCCTGTTGATGAAAGTGAAAGAGGAGAGTGAAAAAGTTGGCTTAAAGCTTAACATTCAGAAAACTAAGATCATGGCATCCGGTCCCATGACTTCATGGCAAATAGATGGGGAAACAGTGGAAACAGTGACAGATTTTATTTGGGGGGGCTCCAAAATCACTGCAGATGGTGATTGCAGCCATGAAATTAAAAGACACTTACTCCTTGAAAGAAAAGTTATGACCAACCTAGACAGCATATTGAAAAGCAGAGACATTACTTTACCAACAAAGGTCCATCTAGTCAAAGCTATGGTTTTTCTAGTAGTCATTTATAGATGTGAGAGTTGGACGGTAAAGAAAGCTGAGCACTGAAGAATTGATGCTTTTGAACTGTGGTGTTGGAGAAGACTCTTGAGAGTCTGCTGGACTGCAAGGAGATCCAACCAGTCCATCCTGAAGGAGATCAGTCCTGAGTGTTCATTGGAAGGACTGATGCTGAAGCTGAAACTCCAATATTTTGGCCATCTGACGGGAGAACTGACTCATTTGAAAAGACCCTGATGCTGGGAAAGATTGAAGGCAGGAGGAGAAAGGGAAGACAGAGGATGAGATGGTTGGATGGCATCACGGACTCAATGGGCATGAGTTTGGGTGGACTCCGGGAGTTGGTGATAGACAGGGAGGCATGGCATGCTGCAGTCCTTGGGGTCGCAAAGAGTCGGACAGGACTGAGCGACTGAACTGAACTGAACTGAAACTGTTTATGAAAAGACAAGCTTGGTCTCAAAATATCATTCTCAAATTAAACCAGAAAGTACAAGGTTTTAGAAATTAGTAGTCAATGCAGTATTTATGATCTAAAAGGGTTTTTCTGCTTTGTGAGGTATTGCAGATTGTTACTACTAGTGAGAAAATCATTGCTTAGTTTTCAGATATACTGTTTTAGGTGATTGCTGTGGTTCAGTGCTCAGTCATGTCTGACTCTTTGAGACCCTATGGACTGCAGCACACCAGGCTTCCGTGTCCTTTACCATCTCCCAGAGTTTGCTCAAACTCATGTCCACCAAGTCGGTGATGATGTCATTGAGTCAGTTTTAGGTGATAAAATTTCCTGTGTCATAGTAAAGATGCCTCAGAAAAAAAAAAAAAAGCACCTGTTACCTGTAATTTTAAATAAGTATTAAGGATTATAAATTTGATAAAAGGATAAAAACTCAATTTGTTAATTGTTCATTATAACTGTGCTCCCAAATGTCCATCCTTAGTCACTTCAATCATGTCCAACTCTTTCGACCCGTAGCCCTCCAGGCTCCTCTGTCCATGGGATTCTTCAGGCAAAAATACTGGAGTGAGTAGCCATTTCCTTCTCCAGGGGGTCTTCCCAACCCAAGGATCAAACCCAGGTCTCCATTATAGGCAGATTCTTGAGCCACCAGGGCAGCCCCAAGTGTATCTGTTTTTAGAATTTATTAAAAACAGACATGTGTCAGGGTAAACCTGGCTATTAAACCAAAACACTCACCTCTACCTTTTAAAAAATAGCCAATAGTTACAATTAAAGGTCATTTATTTTTAAATGTT
Organism: Bos mutus; assembly: GCF_027580195.1. Taxonomy (NCBI): domain Eukaryota; kingdom Metazoa; phylum Chordata; class Mammalia; order Artiodactyla; family Bovidae; genus Bos; species Bos mutus. Next base: position 129,368,442 of record NC_091618.1, read on the forward strand.
ATATGCTATAAAAGGCAACTACTAAAAATATCTTGTTATTCGTTGGTAGACTTTCCACACTTTATACTATGTGCCAGGAAAAAAGAGATGGTAATATAATAAATTGTTATCAACCATTAACTTGTTTTGCCACTCTAGACCATATTAAGCATTTATTCAGATACGAAAGTTGTTTATAGAATGTAAGATTTTCCTGGTAAGATTGGAACAATTCCACAGAATACAGGACAGGTGACACCATTACAGTTTCCTAGTCAGTAGATTATATAAAATCTGAAAATTTTCAAAATAGGTTCTTTTCTGTTTTATCAACTTACTCATTCTTTTTTTAGAACTTACCTTTTACACTGCAACCTACTGGGTTTTAGGTCCTTGTAAGAATATAAGAGAATGTCATTTCTGAATCTGTGCTTATGAGATGAAGCCTATCTCAATCAACTTGTCAACTGAGCTTTAAAATTAATGACTGGCAATGTGTTGTTTAGCTGATCAATAGATTCATCTGTGTGTTTTTGGCTGGTGAATTTTTGTTTATATATTTTTCAGGTAGGGTACAAACTCAAAGGACAGGTCTCCATGCACATGAGCTTTGAAAAATGTAATCTTGGGATCATAATTGCTCTGGGTTGAATTGTGTGTCTACCCCTATTCCTATGTTAAAAATCCTAGCCCTAGTACCTCAAAATGTGACCTTATTTGGAATAGTATCATTGCAGATGTAGTCAAGATGAGGTCATTCTGGAGTAGAGCAGGCCCTTAATCTAATATAACCAATATCCTTTTATAAAAAGTTAAATTTGGACACAGACACACAAATAAAGAGAATGCCGCATGAAGGTGAAGGCAGAGCTCTACAAGCCAGGACTGCCACAGATTGCTAGCAAACCACCAGAAGCCAGGTCAAGGGCAGAGAACAGATTCTCCCTCAGCCTTCAGAAGGGATCAACCCTGTGGACATTGTGGTTTCAGACTGCTGACCTCCAGAACAATGAGACAAATACACTTCTGCTGTTCTAACCTCCAGTTTGTGGTACTTTGCTACAGCAGCCTTAGCAAACTAATACAATAAGTAGTCACAATTAATTAGAAATATCTGAGGCTGTCCTAGGGATGGGAAGTCTCTCTAGAGAGATTAAACTCTCCTTGGAAAGGAGCTGTCCCTACTCAGGAGAGAGAGAGAGAGAGAGAGAAGAAAAGAAGGAAGGAAGGGGAAGAGAAATTGATTGTCAGCACCATCCAAAGAAAAGAGAACTGCCTGGCAAATAGCCCAAGAAAGATCATAATAGTAGACAGGAGACTCATTTGGCTTTGCCACACTTACTCAAAAATCCTTTAAAGCCATCCAATTCACTTTCCTTTCACTTAGTTCTCACCAAGCAGTCTAATATTTACTAATTTAATACCACAGATCACAAAGTGCTGGCCAGACGGTGTACTAGGGAAGGACTCTTTTCCCTAGAAAAGATATGCCTCTCTGCAAATTAAAACAGTGGTAGAAACCGGCATCTCTTGGGTTCAGCAATATAATCTGCTTATAATAATAAACAATAATAATAGCTAACATGGAGTTCTTGCTACGTGCCTCACACTTCCCTAAATACTTTACATATTCTAATGTAATTCTCATAGTAAACCATGAAGTAAGCACGATGATTATGCCCACCTTACAGACAAGGAAACTGAGGTTTAGATCTCTTGAGGAGCATTTTACTGAGTTTCTAGATCTGAGGACTAAGAAACTAAATCCTTGACCAGTAATGAACCCCTAATATACTCTACCTTCCAATACTTGGCTTGAAACAATCTCTCCAATCATATTACCACACAGGTAGAACTTGCACAATCTCAATAACTCTGTACATGGTACAGTCTTCTCTTGAGAATTAAGATGGCAATAAAGAATCGCAAACAGAATTTACATCTTATCAGATCAGCTATGGATGAGCGATGATCCGAGCTGCCATGTACCTAGCATCCACTGAGTACAGTCTGAAATAGCATAACTATTCACGGTGCCCATATTACATGCAATTTTGTGCTCACACTGTTACATTGTTGGGTTAGAAGCAGTGCTGTATACCCAAGATGTCAGCTTTATAAGGACAAATTTCTTCTGCAAGTACTACATATTTGAATTGCAAATAATTAAAACTTACCACACAGTATAGTAAGAGTTTTCCTGCCTCCCTTGGAACCACTGTAATTCCACAAAATACATGACTAAAAGTTAAATGCGACGTGTGCCTCCTTCTTTTTTATAATTCTGAAGGTCTTTGATAGATTAACTGAAAATAAACACCAACAAAGTGTAAGGTCAGAACAATTCCTTAACTTTTATATTTGACCAACAAGATATTTAAATTTTGTTACTCTTGTCAGAAGAAGGTTTTTAGGAGCTAAGTCTATGAAATGGGGCCTCAAGTATTCTGTTACATTCAGTTCAGTTCAGTTCAGTTGCTCAGTCGTGTCCGACTCTTTGTGACCCCATGAATTGCAGCACGCCAGGCCTCCCTGTCCATCACCAACTCCCAGAGTTCACTCAAACTCACGTCCATTGAGTCAGTGATGCCATCCAGCCATCTCATCCTCTGTCGTCCCCTTCTCCTCCTGCCCCCAATCCCTCCAGCATCAGAGTCCTTTCCAATGAGTCAACTCTTCGCATGAAGTGGCCAAAGTACTGGAGTTTCAGCTTCAGCATCATTCCTTCCAAAGAAATCCCAGGGCTGATCTTTAGGTTGGATCTCCTTGAAGTCCAAGGGACTCTCAAGACTCTTCTCCAACACCACAGTTCAAAAGCATCAATTCTTCCATGCTCAGCTTTCTTCACAGTCCAACTCTCACATCCATACATGACCACTGGAAAAACCATAGCCTTGACTAGACAGACCTTTGTTGGCAAAGTAATGTCTCTGCTTTTCAATATGCTATCTAGGTTGGTCATAACTTTTCTTCCAAGGAGTAAGCGTCTTTTAATTTCATGGCTGCAGTGACCATCTACAGTGATTTTGAAGCCCAAAAAAATAAAGTCTGACACTGTTTCCACTGTTTCCCCATCTATTTCCCATGAAGTGATGGGACCAGATGCCATGATCTTCATTTTCTGAATGTTAAGCTTTAAGCCAACTTTTTCACTCTCCTCTTTCACCTTCGTCAAGAGGTTTTTTAGTTCGTCTTCACTTTCTGCCATAAGGGTGGTATCATCTGCATATCTGAGGTTATTGATATTTCTCCCAGCAATCTTGATTCCAGCTTGTGCTGCTTCCAGCCCAGTGTTTCTCATGATGTACTCTGCATATAAGTTAAATAAGCAGGGTGACAATATACAGCCTTGACGTACTCCTTTTCCTGTTTGGAACCAGTCTGTTGTTCCATGTCCAGTTCTAACTGTTGCTTCCTGACCTGCATACAGGTTTCTCAAGAGGCAGGTCAGGTGGTCTGGTATTCCCATCTGTTTAGGAATTTTCCACCATTTATTGTGATCCACATAGTCAAAGGCTTTGGCATAGTCAATAAAGCAGAAATAGATGTTTTTCTGGAATTCTCTTGCTTTTTCGATGATCCAGTGGATGTTGGCAATTTGATCTCTGGTTCCTCTGCCTTTTCTAAAACCAGTTTGAACATCTGGAAGTTCACGGTTCACATATTGCTGAACCCTGGCTTGGAGAATTTTGAGCATTACTTTACTAGAGCATGAGATGAGTACAATTGTGCAGTAGTTTAAGCATTCTTTGGCATTGCCTTTCTTTGGGATTGGAATGAAAACTGACCTTTTCCAGTCCTGTGGCCACTGCTGAGTTTTCCAAATGTGCTGGCATATTGAGTGCAGCACTTCCACAGCATCATCTTCCAGGATTTGAAATAGCTCAACTGAAATTCCATCACCTCCACTTGCTTTGTTCATAATGATGCTTTCTAAGGCCCACTTGACTTCACAGTCCAGGATGTCTGGCTCTAGGTGAGTGATCACACCATCATGATTATCTGGGTCGTGAAGATTTTTTTTGTACAGTTCTTCTGTGTATTCCTGCCACCTCTTCTGTTACATTATCAATGTTAAAGAAAACATAAATTAATCAAACTAGAGAGCAAAAAACAAGAGGTAAACTGAGGAAAAACATGAGGCATGGCTTTCTAATCTTGCTATTGTTTTTACCTCATAAATCTTGAGGCGTCCAAAGAATCTGGAGAAGAGATAAAAGGACCTGGTGCTTACACTGAGGTTGGGGGAAAAGGCATGGAGAGTTGCTTCTACAGGTCCTGAACCGCGCTGGGGGGCTCATCCTTGTGGTTGTGGACACTCATTCAGTTCAGTTCACTCGCTCGGTCGTGTCCGACTCTTTGTGACGCCCTGGACTGCAGCATGCCAGGCTTCCCTGTCCATCACCAACTCCCAGAGCTTGCTCAAACTCATGTCCATAGAGTCAATGATACCATCCAACCATCTCATCCTCTGTTGTCCCCTTCTTCTCCTGCCTTCAGTCTTTCCCAGCATCAGGATCTTTTCTAATGAACCAGTTCTTCGCATCAGGTGGCCAAATTATTGGAGCTTCAGCCTCAGCACCAGTCCTTCCAATGAATATTCAGGACTGATTTCCTTCAGAATTGACTGGCTTGATCTCCTTGCAGTCCAAGGGACTCTCAAGAGTCTTCTCCAACACCACAGTTTAAAAGCATCAATTCTTTGGCACACAGCTTTCTTTATGGTCTAATTCTCACATCCATACATGACCACTGGGAAAACCATAGCTTTGACTAGATGGACATTTGTTGGCAAAGTAATGTCTCTGCTTTTTAATATGCTGTCTATGTTTGTCATAGCTTTCTCCCAAAGAGCAAGAGTCTTTTAATTTCATGTCTTCAGTCACCATCTGCAAAGATTTTGGAGCCCAAGAAAATAAAGTCTGTCACTGTTTCCATTTTTTCCCCATCTATTTGCCATGAAATGAAGGAACTGAATGCCATGATCTTAGTGTTTTGAATGCTGAGTTTTAAGCCAGCTTTTTCACTCTCCTCTTTCACTTTCATCAAGAGGCTCTTTAGTTCCCCTTCACTTTCTGCCATAATGGTGGTGTCATCCACATATCTGAGATTATTGATATTTCTCCCAGCAATCTTAATTCCAGCTTGTGTTTCATCCAACCTGGCATTTCCATGATGTACTCTGCATAGAAGTTAAATAAACAGGGTGACAACATACAGTCTTGATGTATTCTTTTCCCAACTTGGAACCAGTCTGTTGTTCCATGCCCAATTCTGACTGTTGCTTCTTGACCTGCATACAGATTTCTCAGGAGGCAGGTCAGGTTGTCTAGTACTCCCATCTCTTGAAGAATTTTCCAGTTTGTTGTGATCCACACAGTCAAAGGCTTTGGCATAGTCAATAAAGCAGATGTTTTTCTGGAACTCTCCTGCTTTTCCAGTGATCCAACGGATGTTGGCAATTTGATCTCTGGTTTCTTTGCCGTTTCTAAATCCAGCTTGAACATCTGGAAGTTCTTGGTTCACATACTGTTAAAGCCTCGCTTGGAAAATTTTGAGCAGTACTTTGCTAGTGTGTGAGATGAGTGCAATTGTGCAGTAATTTGAACATTCTTTGGCATTGCCTTTCTTTGGGACACTCATTTAGGCAGCCACCTACTTGGTGGCAGACATTAATCCAGGTAGTGAAATACAGAAGTGAGTATAATAGACAAGATCTCTACCCCTCTCAGGCTTACATCCACTGCGACAACTCAGGGTTTGGGATATTGATCCCTTATACCTGTAGCAGCTGAAGCTGAAGCTCCAGTATTTTGGCCACCTGAGGCAAAGAGGCAAATCATTAGAAAAGACCCTGATCCTGGGAAAGGTCAAAGGCAGGAGGAGAAGGGCACAACAGAGGATGAGATGGTAGGATGGCTTCACTGGCTCAATGGACATGAGTTTGAGCAAGCTCCAGGAGATGGTGAAGGACAGGGAAGCCTGACGTGCTGTGGTCCATGGGGTTGCAAAGAGTCGGACATGACTGAGTGACTAAATAACAACCAGAGTAGCAAAGTATGGAGTAGTGGATACAGATCAAGAACTAACATCTACTGTGCACACACTATGTTTAAAGCTCTAGACTGTACCATTCTGCATCCAACTGACTTGTGAGACTAACAGATAAAACTTTGATAGCAACTGAAAATCCTGATCTCCTGCCTGTGCTGGATCCTAAGTAGACAAGACTACACTATGGACTATAATCAGTAGTCTATGAAAATAACAATCATAGAAATACCTGGAATCTTCAAATTGAGGCAGTCTGAGCACATAGAAGACACTCAGTAAATACTTTTAGAATGAATGATTAATCCTCATTTTTTAAACTGTCAAGTACTCAGCATCATTATTTACTATTCATTGTATTTTAGGAAGGGATCTGACACTGTATAAAAGTGTTTGTCTTTCCCTCTTAAAGGGAACAATACCTGGATATTGCCTAAATAAAGAAAATGCTTAGAGAATTTAAGGTAGGCTGCGGGGCTGTTTTCAGCAATTTCGAAAGGATATACAACTCTGGTTTCTTATATCCATGAGAATTCCTTATAAACAAACAATGTGAAGTCACAAGAGGTCCTTCACCTGAGCAGCACCAGTTATCACAGCAGAGATTCCAGATTCTGATCCTTATCTTCAAAATGAACGATGCTGAGAATCTAAGACATAAACAAAGGGGATAGCTTTCCTTTCTGACCTCAAAGGATACATACTTTGAAGAGAAGAAAAGAGGAAGAATTTCATTTGCTTCTTGAAAACAAATGAAACTGTCCAGTGTATTTGCCTTCTCACTGGAATAAGTGAGCCATGTCCAGACAGGCACATTACAGACAAAAGTTTGTTGACTGGCTAGATAATTTCAGTGGAAGAAATCCAATACTGAGAAAAAGAAATATAATTGCAAAATTTTCTATCACACATGAAAAATCCTCAAATATAGTAAAAATTTGTGATTAAAGAAATGAATAAATATTAACTGCTCCTATTATCAACAGCAGTACATATTTTTTTTTTTGTTGCACAGGTCCATGATACTATTTTCCTGTTTAACTGCTTCCTCAATGTTTCCTTACAGCCTACCAAAAACTAAGGGGGAAAGATTTTAATTACCACTATTTAGAGTAAAAATTTTAGTTAACCTTCCTAACAAACATAGAAGAGGGACCAACAGCGGGTCCTCGGGATGGGAGTGGAGGAAGTCATCTCTGCTTAGGCTGAGGCTGATGTTTCTTTAGACCAAGTGAAGATGCTGGCCATCCCAAACATAAGGTAGTGAGTGAGTGATAGTTGCTCAGTCATGTCCGACTCTTTGTGACCCCATGGACTGTAGCCTGCCGGGCTTCTCTGTCCATTGAATTCTCCAGGCAAGAATACTGGAGTGGGTTGGTAGAAAGTGAGGAAATAAGCAAAAGCCGATGTCATGAAAAGCTGGCAATTTCTGTATTTTAGGAGTCTCAGCTTCATGGTAAAGCTTCATTATTTTATCTGAATTTTTGTAGATTTTCATCATGACATACAATAAAATAAAGTTCAAAACACATTCCAGAGACATGTGTAGCCATATAATCATCTCTCTTAATTATCCCTGCTAATAGGGAACATAGTGGTAAAGACCACTCCAAATATCTTTTATTTGGACACTACTTTTCTATGGATTTGATGGAATTTGAGATAAAATTGCATACATTATACTAATTTCAAAGGTACAGTGTAATAACTTGATATTCGTACATATAGTGAAGTGATCACCACAATAAATCTGTTTGACATCCATCACCATATATAATTACAGAATTTTTCCTTGAGGTAAGAACTTCTAGGATCCACTCCCTCCAGAACTTTTAAATACGCAATAGAGTATTATTAACTATAGCCAATGTGCTGTATATTATGACATTTATTTTATAATTAGAAGTTTATATATTTTTGCTCCCTTCATGCCTTCCTTTAGCAACTACCCATCTATTCCAAATATTTTTTTAAAAAACCATTTAAATTGGGCTATGAATATAGTAGAATATCAACATAATATAAAAAGTTGATGAGCAGTAAGAATTACCACCTTGGGTTTGTTGCTTGTAACTGCTTCTCTCATTCTTTTGAGAAGTTTATGCTCACTATATATGGAAACTGAAGAGACATAATGCATCCCTATTGGAGTGGGGTGCCATTGCCTTCTCCAGGGAATAAATTAGGGTCAGAGGGAACATGAAAGTTGAGATGTTTCCATTTCTAGGGTCTCTTCCACTCTAACATTTAGGGATCTGTGTCTGGAAGACAAAGAAGTTAACAAGCAATCACTGGATTACCTATTACACAGAAAAGGGAAAAGAAGTTTTCTAAGAACCTTTGATCTTCAAAGTCAGAAATAAACATTAAATAAATTTATGATAGGAAGCCAACCATAGGGAGTGTTTTGGTGGCAAGAACCAGCTGGCTTAGAACCAACTGGCTCAAGAGCAGAGGAAAATATTTCAAGGAAAATATTTCAGGGAAAATAAGAAAAGAAAATTTGAAAGAAAGATGATAGTATATTTTATTTGTCAATAATTTAATATTTGAAAACTTACAAAAGGGCATTTCTACATATTCACATTTTTTAAAAAGTCCTGGTCCCAACCCAAATATCCATACACAATTGTATTTTTTACTGTTTGCTACACAAATAGCCTAAGCAAGTCTAGCTGTAAACATATTTCTCAGGTATATTTCATGACAAATTCCTAGGCTGAAGGCAGAGTAAAACTGAAGAGGCTACTGCCCCTTCCATGATAACCACGTGGGCAGTGCAGGGTGATTAGGTGAACATAGAATGGCTATGAGCTTCTTGTAGACAGAACTAGATATTATTCATTTTTGGAAACTCTGCACCTACTATAATGCTTGATACCTAGTCACTACTGGATCAGTGTTGATTAATAAACATACACCTTATGGGTGTACAATCATAGGTAGCTACCTGGATTGGGAATAAGTCACAGACTGAAATTCAAGTTAGGTTGGTAACTTGTTCTGTGAACTTTCATAAATCAGTTTCTGTCCATTCAGTCATCTAGGAAAAAGTCTGCCTGTTGGAATGTTTAATCATGTATCTAAAGTGCATTGAAGTCTCTATACAAAAGTACTAAATTACTTTTATTATTAACTAAAAAACCCATTCTTTGTGTTCACCAAAAGTGCCTTTCATCTTGAAAGCACTTCCAATCATGGCAAATTTCCTTGTTGCCATTTCCTCCAAGGGGTCTTCCCAACCCAGGGATCAAACCCGGTCTCCTACATTGTAGGCAGATGCTTTACCATCTGAGCCACCAGGAAAGTCCATGGCAAATTACTCCTAATCTAATATTTTTCTAAGACCTTGACATATTCTAAGGACTAAAAATATATCTACAGCTCTCATTTGTAATTATTGTTCTTATCCAGTTTTATGTAGCCTCACTGTAATAATTTTAAAGCCTTTCTCTGGTCTCTTACTTTTCTCAGGATTAATAAAGCATTTATATCAGAAGGGGTACTAGATAAAAAAGAATAATGTAGAGGCCCTTACTCTCACCATTGAGTTCAACAGCAAAAAGACTTTAACTCTGTTCATTGTTCAGTTCAATTCAGTCGCTCAGTCATGTCCGACTCTTTGCAACCCCATGAACCACAGCACGCCAGGCCTCCCTGTCCATCACCAACTCCTGGAGTTCACCCAAACCCATGTCCATTGAGTCAGTGATGCCATCCAACCATCTCATCCTCTGTTGTCCCCTTCTCCTCCTGCCCTCAATCTTTCCCAGTATCAGGGTCTTTTCTAATGAGTCAGCTCTTCGCATCAGATGGCCAAAGTATTGGAATTTCAGCTTCAACATCAGTCCCTCCAATGGACACCCAGGACTGATCTTCTTTAGGATGGACTAGTTGGGTCTTCTTGCAGTCCAAGGGACTCTCAAGAGTCTTCTCCAACACCACAGTTCAAAAGCATCAATTCTTCGGCGCTCAGCCTTCTTTATAGTCCAACTCTCACATCCATACATGACCACTGGAAAAACCATAGTCTTGACTAGATGGACCTTTGTTGGCAAAGTAATGTCTCTGCTTTTTAATATGCTATCTAGGTTGGTCATAACTTTCCTTCCAAGGAGCAATCTGTTCATTGTAGCCAGATTCAAATAAATCTGAAGAAATCATTGGCCATTTTCCAGACTCTCAATCTCTGGACCATTATTGTCCCTGGGGACATAGGTCAGTTCTAGTACTTAGGTGGCCCAGGAACACCAGGGGACATCCACACTCAATAAAAGAAACTTGAGTCCTTGAGAATCGCTGGACTCAATGAGTTCTTCTCACACCTGAGAAGCCGGGTGTGCGGGTGTGTGTGCAGCGGGAGCTATCAACACGACATATTCAAGGTCCCCGTGTACTTCTGCTCTTCAAATCCAGGCCAGTCTGACTACTGGGACTTCAGCCATTTACAGGCCTCCCACTAAGGGTCATGTGTGACGATAGCACACTGAATTTCAGCCTCACAAATGGTACAAACTTAGTTGTCTTCATTGCTTAAAGAGGGAAAATGCTAAGAGAAAGTTTTAAAAAGCAGGAACCAATTAACTGACTCAAGATATGGTTATATCAAACAAGGCCCTTTATATGTATGTCTATTAGCATTGTCTTCCCAGGCTTGTATTTAACATAAAACAATGATCATTTTGAAAGCAAAACACCTTTAATATTTAAAGCATATAACATGAGGACATTGGTTGGAAAAAGAAAAGTTGAAAGGAACTTTAGTTAGAACTTTGAAAATGACTAGAGATCTTCTCTTCAAAATAGTTGTAAAAAAGATTAAAATTGTATGATTGACAAAAACAAAAGTCAACCTCTTTCCTTTCCTTCTCTTTGCCTCATACATCAAAATTAATAAATTCACCCCAAAGTGAAAATTATTCCAAAATACACACTGTTTGTAAATGTTTATTTACAAATAAAATACATGAGTTATTATGTTGCTTATTGTTCATTGATTAAAATGCACTTTGCTGACTTAAAGTTTTATTTTGTTGCACATACATTAATTTAGGAAAAAGACATATGGATGCTATTTCCCCTCTAATGATTACTTCTTTCTTGGCTTTCCAAAAGAGGGAAGAATAAAATATGAAATTTAGCAACATCAAAGGCAAAAGTATCCTGTACTTCATCAAAATCATCTATCGATACCACATGTATAAATATTTATGTAAATGGTGGCTCAGACGGTAAAGCGTCTGCCGGCAATGCAGGAGACCTGGATTCAATCCCTGGATTGGGAAGATCCCCTGGAGAAGGAAATGGCACCCCACTCCAGTACTCTTGCCTGGAAAGTCCCATGGATGGAGGAGCCTGGTAGGCTGCAGTCCATGGGGTTGCGGAGAGTTGGACACAACTGAGCGACTTCACTTTTCATAGGAAGCTATGTCTTTCTTGTGACTCCTTAGAACATTACCAGAACTATTTTTTGTTTGTTTTATAGATGTTCAATCCATAGTGATTAAATAACTGATAACTGATCCCAAATAAATTAATAAACTTGAAAGTGTTTTTGAAAAGTACCTAGTTCTTATACAAAAATAATTTATATCAGTAAGTAACAGCGACGTGATGTCTATAGCTTGGAGATATAGCAGGAATACAGAGATAATAAGAGTGACTAAACACAGGTTACCATCCATGTCAGTTATTCTTGGTTCCCAGTTCACTTGTCCTTCACAACAAAGGCAGGAAAAGCTAAAAACTCACTTTCCCAAAGTCTTACAAGTAGATGTAGCCATGTGACACAGTTCTGGCCAATGAAATGTAAGGAGTCTGCAGAGTGTGTTTAGCAAATTCTTCCTTTTCTTACTAGAAGGAAAGCCTCTTATGGCTAGCAGCTACCCCTTCCCCTGCTTCCTGCACTGAGAGCTGAAGTGATGCCTGGAGCTGTAGCAGCCATGTTGGAATAAAACGGGAACAAACAAGATAATTAGTGATGCTGGTGCTGACATCACTAAGAGGCTGACATATTTCCCTCAGCCACATCCTTCCAGATTTTGTGTCATGTGCGAAAAATAAAATCCCATATCTTTAAGCTACTACCAGAATCTCTGTTGCTCAACATTGAAAGCTTTTGTAATGGATAAAGAATTAATAAAGCTGTTTTTTTAATACACAGATAACCAACAGAGGTTCAAAGAAGGAAATGACATGAAGCAGAAATACATAGGAAACATTTGGAAAAGACTGCTGCTGTTGTGTAGTTGCTAAGTCATGTCTGACTCTTTTGTGACCCCATGAACTGTAGCCCGCCAACCTCTTCTATTTCCTAGGTAAGAATACTGGAGTGGATTGCCATTTCCTCCTCAAGGTGAAAAAGACTTGGCATTTGTTAAAAGCACAATTGATTAGGATAAGAAACTAGGGTGAATTTCAGGTAAAAACTGTGTTACGGGCAAAAGCCCTGAGAAAAATGTAAAAATTATTTGTTCTTTTATTAAGCCATCTGTTCATAAGCTCATTTTGCTTAGCTTTATTTAAGGCTAAGGACTGATTTATGTATCTAATGCTTACTACCAAATACTAACACAGTCTCAGTAATACTTACAATATCACAAAAATAACTGATTTACTTTGTACTTTTGGGGAAAAAAATTCTGCAAAAGTATAAATAATGAAGTAGTTTGCAGTTTTAAACTCCACATGATATTATATTTTAAGTGCTGTTTGCAAAACTTGTGTTTATTAAGTTTATTTTGCATTTATCTTGTTTTTCTTTCTTTACTGTGTTTTTATCAATTAGGGAAACAAAAACATCTTAATTCCATTTAACCGTGATAAATTATTATTTATTACAAAAAGAAACTATCAGTAGGCAATGAATCATTGCATGCTTCACAAACCTGATTGTTACATATATATTATAAAAATAAATACAATAACAAGCTCCTTGCCTCTGCATAGATATGATCATCATAATTATAAGACTGTGAAGGCTTGAGAACAAATCTCTGATCTTAACCAACCCAGAACAAAACTGCTGATTAAAAAACAAAATTAAATAGCAACAAAACAATTTTAATCTTTTTTACAACTATTTTGACGTGAAGATCTCTATTTAGTCATTTTCAAATTTCCAACAAAAGTTCCTTTCAACTTTTCCTTTTCCAACCAATGTCCTCATGTTATATGCTTTAAATATTAAAGGTGTTTTGTTTTCAAAATGATCATTGTTTTATGTTAAATACAAGCCTGGGAAGACAATGCTAATAGACTTACATATAAAGGGCCTTGTTTGACATAATCATATCTTGAGTCAGTTCTTGGTTCCTGCTTTTTACCAGGCTCCTCTGTCCATGAGATTCACCAGGCAAGAGTACTGGAGTGGGGTGCCATCGCCTTCTCCAAATTCAAGGTTAGGCACGACTAATTTAGTTATCTATTCCGAGTGCAAGAATACTAGATAACTGATGTTAGAGGGGAAAAATTGATTTTTATTCTCTGAAATCCTCTCCAAATACATAATCTTGGAATTATCCCAATTTATACACTCCCTGGTGGCTCAGATGGTAAAGAATCTGCCTACAGTGAAGGAGACTTGGGTTCAATCCTTGGGTTGAGAAGATCCCCTGGAGGAAGGCACTCCAGTATTCTTGCCTGGAGAATCCCAATGGACAGAGGAGCCTGGTGGGCCACAGTCCATGGGGTGGCAAAGAATCGGACATGACTGAACACAGCACAGCACATTTCTGGAAATATGATTCACTGTGCAGTAGTAATAACTACGGATGCTTTGTGTCAAGACATCAAGACCAAAAAGTCTACTGGGTCACAGTCTTCTCAAGCAAATTAAATAGTCTTAATAAGTTACTTTTTGGGATACCCTGGTGGCTCAGAGGTTAAAGCTTCTGCCTGCAATGCAGGAGACTTGGGTTCGATCCCTGGGTCGGGAAGATCCCCTGGAGAAGGAAATGGCAACCCACTGCAGTATTATTGTCTGGAGAATCCCATGGATGGAGGAGCTTGGTGGGCTACAGTCCAACGGGGTCACAAAGAGTCGGACACAACTGAGTGACTTCCCTTTCAAGTTACTTTAGTGTGAGTTGAATATTAAGGTGAATTACATAAGAAAAATAAACTGATGCATAATGAATAGCCTCTGTACGTGCTGCATGCTAGGTCACTTCAGTCATGTCTGACTCTTTGTGACCCTATGGACTGTAGCTCACCAGGATCATCTGTACATGGGATTCTCCAGGCAAGTATATTGGAGTGGGTTGCCATGCCCTTCTCCAGGAGATCATCCCAACCCAGGGATCAAACCTGCATCTCCTGTTGCTCTTGTATTGCTGGCAGATTCTTTACCACTGAGCCACCAGGGAAACTCATAATGGCTTCTAAGATAGCTATTATTTTTTAAATTCTGAATAGCCCAAAACCAAGATGACAGATTAAACATGTTAACATAAATTTCCTGTGTAGAGCTACAAAATATGTGAAATTATTTTTAATAAATAAACTATTGTTATACTGAAGTACTAAAAGGGATTAAAACTATGACAAACCTAGACAGCGTATTAAAAAGCAAAGGCATTACTTTGCCAGCAAGGCCCATATAGTCAAAGCTATGGTTTTTCCAGGAGTCATTATGGATGTGAGAGTTGGACCATAAAGTCTGAGCACCGAAGAATTGATGCTTTTGAACTGTGGTGTTGGAGAAGACTCTTGAGAGTTCCTTGGACAGCAAAGAGATCAAACCGGTCAATCCTAAAGGAAATCAATCCTGAATGTTCATTTGAAGGACTGATGCTGAAGCTGAAGCTCCTTGGAAAAGACCATGATTCTGGGAAAGATTGAAGGTAGGAGGAGAAGCAGACAACAGAGGACGAGATGGTTGGATGGCATCACCAACTCAATGCACATGGGTTTGAACACGCTCTGGAAGATGGTGAAGGTCAGGGAAGTCTGGTGTGCTGCAATCCATGTGGTCACAACGAGTTGGACACAACTGAGCAACAGAACAACAACTAAAAGGAAACTTACTGGAAAGATGCCCTATTTTACTATGTCAACTAATGGGAATCTAAAAGAAATTAAACCAAAAATAGCTATGTATTTGTCATTTTAATTAGTATTTATTGTAAACCCTTAACCCTGGAACATACATAGATATGTGCGTATGTACATATGTACCTGTGCATATTTTGGCTTTATTGTCCCTTCATAGTTTCAGAACGTTGATCTATTTATAGCTAAAACACATCAGCCTTGGGATCTGACTCCTGATAGTATCCTAGGGTCAAAAACTAACTTATTTTACTTTTAAAGATTTTTCAGCTTTTGAAGATTATCTGTGTTTGCTGTGTCTGTTACATGTTGAATTTTATTCAGTAAATGCTGCACAGCTGAGAGCAAGGGTCTGACCCAGACATGCCCCTCATTCTCAAACCTCCCTCACCTCCAAGCTTAAGTACTCTATATTTTTAACAAAGCAAGGAATCAGTTTGTTTCTTTCCACCTTTCTTTACCAACAACAACAGTCGGTCCTCTCTGCAGTGAGGCTGGCAAACCTCGAAACAAGGCAGCCAGTAGGAAGAGAGTGTTCTGTCCCCATAAAAGAAGCAGTGGTTTTTCTATCCACCCTTGGCTGACAGGTATCGGGGAGGCCAGGCAGTCAACCAAGAGCAGATCCACAATGTGTGGCCTATGTCTGCACACTTCTCTTTCTCTCTCTCCCCCTTACACCTCTCTGTTTATTTTCTGGGTGGCCATTAGTCTTTAGTAATCTGGTTCAGGAGGCAAAACTGATTTCAGTATAAATGAGAGAAAACCTAGTAAGTTAATGAACTCAATTTTGATACCTAAAGAGTTTAGCCAAAGATTTCTAACTTTTCCTAGTCAATTGTAAACATTACTTTCCTGTTTCATTTCTCTCAACCTAATCATGCTAATCTTTCATATACCAGCACTTTTCAGGGGAAGAATTTCCATTATTTCCTTGGTGAAATGTCCACATTCTTAAGTCCAGACTTATTTTCTTTTTTAAAGTAGACTTTATTTTTAGAGCAGTTTTAGGTTCACAGCAAAATTAAGTGGAAGGTACAAAGATTTCCTATACACCTCCTGCCACCGCCCATACATGCATAGTGGCCTGCATTACCTATATACATTCCCCACAGAGTGGTTTATTTGTTATAACTGATGAACCTACATTAATATACTAGCACCCAAAGTCCACAGTTTGTGCTAGGGTTCACTTTTGCTGTTGTACATGCTATGAGTTTGGACAAATGCACAATGACACATTTTAATCCTCAGTAACTATACAAGTTATTCACCATTACAGAGGGAAATTTTTATAAACATAAACATTTTAAGAACTAATTCTTAAAATCAAGTTAATCATAATCAAATTCCTTCAACTTTTGGTGGAGTCACAAAAATTCACATTGTTATTGCCAATAACCTGTTTTCTAATGTCTCAAATTTTTTGACAGAGTTAACTGAAAGGCTTAATATTTGTTTGGGATTTTAGTTTTGTTTTGGCTAATTTTGTTTACATTTTTTAAATAACCAAATAAAATAGTCAAATTGAAATAATATTCTCCTAAATTAATCATTTGCTTAGTTGAACTAATTAACCAGTTTTAATAGTGACAGTATTATTAAACACAGTATAAAGTACCCAGATTGAAAATTAAATTTGTTCAAAATATGGAAATTCAGAAAATGTAACTACAAGTATTCATTGCCTGTATACAGCAAAATTTGTGTATCATTAATATATCTTCATCAGACAAAAAAGTAATAATACCACGGGAGCTGTGTAAGTAACCTGACAGTGTGCTTTAAAAGCTTTGAATACATGGAACTATACGGAATAATATTTATGTTACTAGACAATGTGTAACAAGGTGTGGCTCTTGAGCGCCACGTCAATTGTTATTTAGGTTCTTGAGCTTGTTCAGACATCTACCATTTCTTACAAGGATCAGGAAAGAAGCCAGACTGAGATCATGGTAGACTGCTGTTTGGCCGGGCAGAGTATCAGGTAGGTTGCTTTGGTTTTCAGAGCCTCCTTCCCTTTGCCTGACCTTCCCCAAGTGAATCTCCCACATATGCCCCCCTCATTCCTCCTCCCTCATAATCTTCCTCACACTCAAACCAGCCTCCTCACCCCTCACCTATGCTGCCTCCAGGAAATGATGGGATAGACTCACTTTCATGTATAAATAGCTGACAAAGCTTCAAATGTTATCATTCCTGAATTATATAAATTTTAGATAAACAACAAATAAGCAAAGAACAAAACATTTGCTTCTTCAATTTCAGGATCCTGGCAAATGAAGAAAGTATTTTTGCAGAGTGGTGGCAGAATAGGGTTGGCAGGGAGTGGGCATCTTCTCAGTAAAAGGAATGGGGAAGCTTTGTAATCTCACTTTAGTTTCAGAACTGCAGTAAATATTCCTATGTACTTAGGTCAGGTGAAACATTTCCCCATAAAATGTGTCTGCTAGTATTTGCTTATATCAAACAGCTGAGTAAGAGTCCAACCTACAGGTTGGTAACTTAAGCTATAATTATTTACGAGTCTCATTTTATCCTGAGTCATCCAAAATTACTGAAATCTTCAGAAAAACATTTGGTTGTCTGCTGCACATGGACGTGGATTTGTCATCTTTCACGCTTTCCCTGGTACCTGTCTCACTCAGACAACCCCAATGCCTTGGCTCATACACAAAAGAGAGGACTTCCTTTTCCTCATCCTAGTATTGTTAATAGAAGAATGAAAATAGTACCTTTGTATTAGATAAGCAAGGAACAGACCAAGAGACAAAGGGCGCGAAAATATGTGACAATTATTGACAAGCCCGACATGATGAGGCTGTTTGCTCAATCCTCCCAATACTTCATGAACTACATAAAGAAAGAGCAACTTCCAGAGCAGCATTAACCAAAATTCCAGTTCTTGTGTCTTGTCTCTGGCAATGGACATAGAAAATAGTGTGAGATGCATCTATCAGGTTTGACAGCAGCTAATAAGAGACGTTCATTGTATTTAACCTTCTATGTTTAATCATGAGCACCAAGGGTCACTGGCATTTTAGGTTGCACTGCTGTGATGTAGCTTCCTTCCTTCCTTGCTTGCCTTCCTTTCTTCCTTCTTTCCTTCTATTTCAAAACTATTTTCTATTTACTGGCTTTCCACCTCGACCCAGTGGCCCTTCAGTGACCCCTACTGTGGTTCGGTTTCCCAGGAGAGGCCACATAAACAGGGCAAGAGATCCCGGAGGCTCCCAAGAATGTATGCAGAGAGAGGTGTGTTGCCTTGGCTGGGCAAAACATTGAAAAATGAGCTGTGTGCGGAGGAGTCTAAAGGGTTCTTCCTAATCTGATGGCACTTCATTCCTACAATGGAGGCCCCACAGGTCTCAAGGTAAGAATTCAGTTAAATCACACATGGGCAGCTCTCCTGGATGAGGTACAGAAGATGTCTTTTTTTCTGAAAAACCTCAATAAATATAATTGCACAGACTAACAGTAACAAACAAAAATGATGTTTACTAGAAGGCAGGACAGTGCAGCAGGAAGAGCAGTGGCTGGGGAAGCAGGAGGTGGGCTTCTAATTCCTAGAGAGTCCCGTGGCCTCAGACATGTTGCTTACTCTGTGGCTCTGTTTGCCAGTTTATAAATCAGGTGGGCCGTGTCCCAGAATCATGGGGTTTTTATGGCTTAAACACTTCATCATACTAAGACTAGAAAAGTTGAATTAAACATCCTATGTGTATTACATTTTTATTGCTGTGTAACAAATGACCACAAATTTAGCAGCTTAAAACAACACATTTAGTATCTGATATTTTCAACAGGATGGGGGTCAGAGCTCAGCAAGGCGCTGCAGGGGCTGGAATCTAGATATGCAATCCTGGTTCTCCTCTAGAAGCTTAGCTCTCCTCTGGAAGCTCAGCTAGTGACCTGCTTCCAAGCTCGTGAGGTTTTGGCAACATTCGGTCCCTGTGGTTGTGGTACTGAAGGCCCGGGCTTCTAGCTTGATGTTAGCTGGAAGCCACTGTCAGTTCCCAGAAGCCAACCATAGTTCTTTGCCACAGGGCTTTCTCCACAGGCCCTTGGATAGCATAGCAGCTTGCTTTCTCAAAGCTGGCAAAGGAGAAAGAGAGAAAGCCTTCTAGCCCGATGGATTCTTATATAATGTAGTCACAGAAGTCACATCCCATCACCTTTGCCATATTTTACTGGTTAAAAGTTAGTCACAGGTCCCAGCCACACTCCTATGGCTGATTCGTGTTGACATGTGGCAGAGGGCAACACAATACTGTAGAGAAATTGTCCTCCAACAATTGTACTTTGTTCTATACTTCTCAGTGTTTTACAGTCTTAATATTTGGTAATTTTTAAAAATACAGGGGAAAAAAGCAGAAAAGTAGGGGAGGGGATTAAACAAGCACATGAACACCAAGATGAGGTGGTCAGGGAGACCACCTTAAAGTCTGTCTGCCACACTTCTGTATTTTTTTATTTTTTTGTAGTTTTCCCACTCAGTCTTTCAGCAGATTCTGTCAGTTCAACATGTAAGACATACCCATCTGCCACTTTTCATCACCTGCATTTCCAACTCAACCTCCCTAGTCTATGTGTTCATTTTCTCTCATTAACACTACTGCTATAATCTCTTAACTTGTCTCCCTCTCTGTTACTCTATTATGTTAAAATTTTCCAATGGGCTTCCTGTTATATGTGGAATAAAATCCAAATGCCTTACTTGCATGACCTGGCCCCTGACTACTTCTGTGACCTCATCCACTTCTGTTCACTTTTTCTCATTCCATGTCTGCTACCACCAAGTCCATTCCCACCTCAGGAACTTTGCACATGCTTTCTTCTGACAGAAATGTTCTTTCCTTAAGTCTTTACTTGGTGGTTCCTTATTTTCATCCATTCTTCACTCAAATTCTGCTTCCTCATAGACCTTCCTAACCACCTTAATCACTCTACCTGAGTTAGCTTACCCTTGTCCTACTCCAGGCATTCTCTGTCCTAATATTCCACTTTATTTTCTGCATAGAACTTACTGTCATGTGAAATATGTTTTAATTGTTCAAAATTTGTGTCCTTCACTTAGAATGCAATGTCCATGAGGACAAGCCATTGTATTTCCAACAGTCTCCATTGTCATAAACACTGAATGAAGAAAACAATGAAGAACTCCAAACTCAAATTTCAAAAATTAATTGAATAAAATTGGCTATCTGAAAATTTACTTAATTTACCTTAATTTTTGCAGTTTTCCATGAACTAATGACAGGTTTATCAACAATTGCCACCTATTCCTATCCAAGTTTTTGGAGACCATTACATTATGACACCATCCTTAAGGCAGAAAGTGAAGAGGAACTAAAAAGCCTCTTGATGAAGGTGAAATAGAAGAGTGAAAAAGCTGGCTTAAAACTCAACATTCAAAAAATGAAGATCATGGCATCCAGTCCCATCACTTCATGGCAAATGGATGGGGAAACAATGGAAACAGTGACAGACTTTATTTTCTTGGGCTCCAAAATCACTGCAGACTGTGACTACAGCCATAAAATTAAAAGTTGCTTGCTCCTTGGAAGAAAAGCCATGACAAACCTACCAGTGAACCAGCGAAACTGCTCAGTTGTGTCCAACTCTTTGTGATCCAATGGACTGTAGCCTACCAGCCTCCTCCAACCATGGAATTTTCCAAGCAAGAGTACTGGAGTGAGTTGCCATTTCCTTCTCCAGGGCATCTTCCCAACCCAGGGATCAAACCCAGGTCTCCTGCACTGCAGGCAGACACTTTACATCTGAGCTACCAGGGAAGAGCATATTAAAAAACAGAGACATTATTTTGCCAACAAAGATCCATATAGTCAAAGCTATGGTTTTTTCAGTAATCATGTATGGATGTGAGAGTTGGACCTTAAAGAAGACCAAGTGCTGAAGAACTGATGCTTTCAAATTGTGGTGTTAGAAAACACTCTTGTGAGTTCTTGGACTGCAAGGAGATCAAACCAGTTAAACCTAAAGGAAATCAGTGCTCAATAGTCATTGGAAGGACTGATGCTGAAGCTGAAGCTCCAATACTCTAGCTACCTGATGCAAAGAGCTAACTCATTTGAAAAGACCCTGATACTGAGAAAGACTGAAGGCAAGAGGAGAAGGGGATGACAGAGGGTGAGATGGTTGGATGGCATCACCAACTCAATGGACTTGAGTTTGAGCAAATTCTGGGAGATGGTGAAGGACAGGGGAGCCTGGCGTGTTGCAGTCCACGGGTTCACAAAGAGTCAGACACAAATGAGCAACTGAACAACAACAGTATTATTCTATCAACTCAATAGCAATTGTTTCCAGAAGAGAGCCCCTGCACCAAGTCTAAATATCTGGTGAGTGTTTGGGAAATAGATACCTTGAGTGATGGACTGAAAAAGGATGCACAAGCTTTAGAGCAAGATGTACAGGAGGGGTCTTCCCTGGCGGTCCAGTGTCTAAGACTCCATGCTCCCAGTGCAGGGGGTTCAGGTTCAATCCTTGGTCATAGAACTAGATCCCACGTGCTGCAACTAAGAGTTTGCACGCTGCAACTAAAGATACCACATGCCTCAACAAGGACTCAACACAGCCAAAAAAAATAAATAAAAGATGTACAGATGGCCATACTTCCAGGCATTAGGAAGAAACATCTTTTCCTCTTGTAGGAGAAATTCCTAAAATTGGTCACGTCTACCTGTAGTGAGTAACTGAAACTGATATGCAAAGGAGGTATGGTGATACGGGAAAAAGAAGATTGATCCAGGAGCCAGGAGACCTGAAATCCAGACCTCATTCTGCAGCAAAAAAAAATCCAATTTAGAATGTCGTGCATCTGCCCTGAGACTAATTTTCCTCATCTATAAAAAGACAGAATTCTGCTAGATTTCCAAGGTCCTCCAATATTAATTTTTTTTGAAATATATAAGTTCTATCAATCCATGAAAACCTATAAAAGGATAGCTGCTGAGTTGAGTTATTGACCACTAATCACAGCATCTGTAGAAAGGAAGAGAAATGATCACCAACAATAACAGTCAACAGCAACCAAAGATGGTTCACCCTGTTCCTCGGAAATCATTCACATCGTCTTTCCATTAACAGTCCTATTATAGTGCTGACACTTGTCTTTCAGCCTGGTCATATGTTACCATCTCAACAAAAACACCTGAGCCAGACTTCCCTGGTGGTCCAGTGGTTAATACTCTGTGTTTCCACTGCAGATGGTATGGGTTCAATTCCTGGTCAGGGAACTGAGATCCTACACGCCACATGACCCTCCCCCAGATAAAATAGAATAAAATAAAATAAACACCTGAGCCAAAGGCTAGTAGCTGTTTCAGCTATCCACATTGTATTCTAAAAGCTCCTTACACTCCAGCTACTCAGTTTGGAATTCTGGCAGCATGGAGAAAAAGCTTCTTTTATCTAGTCCACAGAAATAACATACTAGACAGAAAAAAGATTTACCAGTTTGAAGGCCAACAAAGTAGTTGGGTGACATAGGCATGGCTTTCTAGAAAGCTCTGGGAATCTTATTTTTCTAGTAATAATACGTGAGGGCTTCTCTGGTGGCTCAGTGGTAAAGAATCCTTCTGCCAATGGAGGAGACAGGTGTTTGATCCCTGAATCAGGAAGATCCCCTGGAGAAGGGAATGGCAACCCACTCCAGTATTCTTGTGTGAAGAATCCCATGAACAGAGGGGCCTGGTGGGCTACAGTCTATGGGGTCACAAAAGAGTCAGATACAACTGAGTGACTAAAAATAACAACAATAATATGTGGGCTATACATTAATTCATAGCACTTCAAAGTGGTTCCACTTGCCATGCTAATTTTGTCTGTCCTTCCCTAAAATTGTACTATTTAAGCTCATTTGTAGTCCATACTAAAACATTGCATGATATTCTAACTAATAGTAAAAAAGTCAATTAAAATTACTTGAGGAAAATCATCTTTTTTATTTTTATGGGTTGCCTAGTAACCAAGTGAATTAAAGAAATGCTCTCCTAAAGAATTTAATCTTCAATTTGCTTATGCTTAATTTGCTTAAGATTAGACCAGTTATGGATGTGAGAGTTGGACTGTAAAGAAAGCTGAGCACTGAAGAACTGATGCTTTCGGACTGTGGTGTTGGAGAAGACTCTTGAGAGTCCCTTGGACTGCAAGGAGATCCAACCAGTCCATTCTGAAGGAGATCAGCCCTGGGATTTCTTTGGAAGGAATGATGCTAAAGCTGAAACTCCAGTACTTTGGCTACCTCATGCGAAGAGTTGACTCATTGGAAAAGACTCTGATGCTGGGAGGGATTGGGGGCAGGAGGAAAAGGGGATGACAGAGGATGAGATGGCTGGATGGCATCACCGACTTGATGGACGTGAGTTTGAGTGAACTCTGGGAGTTGGTGATGGACAGGGAGGCCTGGCGTGCTGCAATTCATGGGGTCGCAAAGAGTCGGACATGACTGAGCAACTGAACTGAACTGAACTGAGACCAGTTATAAAAACAACCTACAGTAGTTTCCTCAAAGATAAAACTATCAATGCAGCCTTCTTGAAGATAGCACTGTGGTTTGACATAAATAATAGACACTGTGAAAACAAACAGGAGAAACTGACATAGAGAGACTGACAAAATCTGGCAGACAATGCAAAAATAATGCTTCTCAGGAAAAAGAAGAATAAACTTGCTTTTTAAAAAGCCATTGAAAACAATTCTAAAATAATAAAAAGGCAACAG
Source organism: Bos mutus (assembly GCF_027580195.1). Lineage (NCBI taxonomy): Eukaryota > Metazoa > Chordata > Mammalia > Artiodactyla > Bovidae > Bos > Bos mutus. The sequence continues at coordinate 129,392,265 of NC_091618.1, forward strand.
TTTTATTTCACAGTCTCCAAATATTTCATGACTGTGTCATTGGAGTTTCTGATTCCTTCCAATGACCATCTTCCTCTGCCTCTGCCCTCATTTCTAAGGCTCCAAAGTGTGTACAGACCACCCTGGTGAGGTTGATGGTGAAGATGTGGAAGACATTCCCCTGCAGGCTTCAGTCTGCCATTCATGTGCTAATGAGAAACTATGGCAAAGTATATGAGGCCTGAGAGAAAAATGCAAGAAAAATTACATGTATAGAACAGTCTTTTGGACTCTGTGGGAGAGGGAGAGGGTGAGATGATTTGGAAGAATGGCATTGAAATATGTATAATATTATATATGAAATGAGTCGCTAGTCCAGGTTCGATGCACGATGCTGGATGCTTGGGGCTGGTGCACTGGGACGCCCGGAGGGATGGTATGGGGAGGGAGGAGGGAGGAGGATTCAGGATGGGGAACACATGTATGCCTGTGGCGGATTCATTTCGATATATGGCAGAACCAATACAATATCGTAAAGTTTAAAAATAAAATAAAATTTAAAAAAAAAAGAACAAAAAAAGTAAAAAAAATAAATAAAAGTGCAAAAAGCAAAAAAAAAAGAAAAATTACAAATATAACACCTTCCCGCTTCCCTGGTAGCTCAGCTGGTAAAGAATCTGCCTGCAATGCAGGAGATCCTGGTTCGATTCCTGGGTTGGGAAGATCTCCTGGAGATGGGATAGGCTACCCACTCCAGTATTCATGGGCTTCCCTGGTGGTTCAGATGGTAAAGAATCCACCTGCAATGCAGGAGAACTGGGTTCAATCCCTGGGTTGGGAAGGTTCTCTGGAGGAGGACATGGCTACCCACTCCAGTATTCTTGCCTGGAGAATTCCCATGGACAGAGGAGCCTGGTGGGCTACAGTCCATGGGGTCACAAAGAGTCGGACATGACTGAGCGACTAAGCACACATATGACTCAGACGACAGAGGAAGAAAGAGAAGGGGATAGATGTGGGGAGAGGGCATAAACATGAACCGGCCTGGTCATAAAAGCCTGTGTTGGCAGTGAGAAGTCATGTGAAGTGTGTGTGTGCTTTAATTACTACCGGGTGAGCAGATCATAGCCTCCACCTTCCTGTTCCTTTTGCCTATGTGTTCACAGATCAGTAGCTGAAAGTGTGAGACAGATGTTCTCTTCCAGAGGATCATTTCCAAATCACAGGTCATTCATCACATGGAATGATTCTAAAACACTCTAAAAGGTTACAATTTAATATCCCCATCAAATTAAAATGCCTCAACCCTCTCCTAAGGGCATCAAGCACTGTTGCCATGGTAAAAATGCTGACGCTGGAGGTGGGGGCTCCACCGTGATGATGTGGTTATTTAAGGCTGTAGGAACCCACTGCCATCTGTGCCCCAAATTATCTGGATGTTAAGACTGTCTCAAAAGATCTAGAATGTGCTGTTGTAAAACTCCCAATTTCTGCCTTCTAGATCGAAGACCTAGAATTTGTTTTTGTCCAAAAAGAACCACTTCTAAGAGTCTTTTACTCACTTAGCTGTGCAGCAGTAGGCAGAAATTTCCACCATCTTTCTCTGCGGCCTGGATTCCAAGTCATAGAGGTGCCAAGGGGCGAGGGTGAACAGGTCCCTGCTCTGTGAAGCATATCTGAGATCGAGTCGTTTAACCAACTCTGGGTTCATGCTTCCGGGTTCATGCTTAGACCAGTGACCTGGCAGCTTGACTGTGTTTCTAAGAGAAGAGCTGAGAGAAGGAACAGCAGTGTTTATTTTCAAGGCCACAGTGAGGGGGTAGACAGTGTCTGAAGGCCTGCTTAGGCTGTGGGAGCAGTTGACCTTCACAAAGGTCACTAGTGATGAGGAAGCAACATGCTGTGAGGCCAAAAGGCTGAAGTGGGAGAATCTAAATTCTTACTCTGCAGCATATGTGTTGTGGTGCTTTGGGACTCTCCTGGTGGTATTTGCAGAAAGAAATCAGAGGAATATCGGACTCGGGCCAGTCACATAGGTTGAAAGTTTGTGTCATGAAAGCCTATATACAAAGGGGGAGTTGTGATCTTAGTCACAGGTTGGAGAGACCGGGGACATATAGTCCAACATATATACGAAGTTCCTTGACAGCAGACATCTCTGTACCTTAGTTTATCTACAAATATGGGTAAAACGTAGGTTTGAAGATTAAATGCATGTATGATTTATACAAACATAAATTTTATATTTAAATTATATATAAAAATATGTTATACTTGTATCTTATTGTGTTTATGATATATTGTTGTTCAGTCACTAAGTCACGTCCGACTCTTTGCAACCCTGTGGACTGCAGCATGCCAGGCTCCCCTGTCCTTTATTATTTCCTGCAGTTTGCTCAAAATCATATTCATTGAGTCAGTGATGCCATCCCAGTCATGTCATTCTCTTCCGCCCTCTTCTCCTGCCTTCAATCTTTCCCAGCATCAGTGTCTTTTCCAATGAGTCGGCTACTTATGTAAAATTTTATATCATGCAATACATATTTCTCTATGAAATTAAATGACATATCTATAAAATCATTAAGTATCTGGCCACAGTTAAGAGATAAAAAATAAGTAGTAGCATAAAAATTTATATATTTACCCCCCAGCACGGAAGGAAGGAAGGGAGGTAGGAAGAGAAGAAAAAAGAGAGAAGAAGAGAGGGATACACGGATGGGAGAAGAAAGAATGAATGCAGCAACTGAAGGGCAAATATTCCCCTGATGTGTTTAGAGGACAGCGAATGTGCAGGGAAATATTCTTAGCGAAATAGTGCAGAAAGTACACGTGTAACTAAAACAGCTCCACACGACACCGATTAATCCACTTATTTTGGACTGTGGCCAGTCCACATAACACTTTAGCGCCTATACCCACAAATAGTTCATGACTGACAAGAGCTGTGCAACAGGAGCACAGCCAGGGCACCCCAGACCAGAGGGCCTGCCTGGCCCTCTCACTGGGGCAGGCCTGTGTTTCCAGTCTCTGACGTGGGTCCGGGAGGCAGCTCGTGGGAGAAAAGATGATGGGTCTTCGACTGAAGGCTCCACGTCACTAATCCCCTGGTCAACATACTCCAAGGAATTCTCAAAAACACCCAAAAGGGAAACGAGCTTCATTTGAGCAAGCAAATGGGAGTTCAAATAATTTTGATTTATGTATTAAGAGGAAGGACAATCGCAGAAGGCTGGAAAATATAAGGCCCTCCAGCTACCCTTGGGTCATCTTCAGTGTTCTAACTCAGTTTCCTTCTCAAGATTCCAGAGTTACATCATGACTAAGTGTAATTCTCTAAAAGCCTGACAAATGCTAAATTTGCTAAAACCAATCTACTTTCTTTACGTGAGGAAGAGAAGATAACTATTTGTAACTGGAGTCCTTACACGTTTAGTACTTCTTTGTAACCCCAGAGAATGAAGGAAAGGAGCTCAGAAAGAGAAGAGAGCTAACATTTAGTGAGCACCTGCTAAATTTCCTGGAGAAGCAAATGGCAGCCCACTCCAGTAGTCTCACCTAGAGAATTCCATGGACAGAGGAGCCTGGCAAGCTACAGTCCATGGGCTTGCAAAGAGTCGGGCGCGACTGAGCGACTAAGTTTCAAGTGCTTTCTAACCTTCGTCCTCATTTAATCCATAGCAATCTTCTGAAGGAGGCTTTATAAATCCTGTTTTGTAGGTCAAGAAATTAGGGCTCATGTTAACTCATCTGCCCAAGATTATAGTGTTTCTCATGCTTGAGTAAATAGTTGTTGTTATTGTTTAGTCACTAAGTCGTGTCCGACTCTTTTGTGACTTCACAGACTGTAGCCTGCCAGGCTCCTCTGTCCATGGGATTCTCCAGGCAAGAGAGACCCTGGAGTGGGTTGCCATTTCCTACTCCAGGGGATCTTCCTGACCTAGGGATCAAACCTATGACTCCAGCGTTGCAGGCAGGTTCTTTACCACAGAGCCACCAGGGAAACTTTAGTAAAAAAATTTTATAAGAATCATCAAGAATATGCCAAGTCCCTCGTTTAAAACATATTGATCCAAGATATGTTTTTAAAGGACTTTTTGGTTGTACATTACAACTGTGAAAAAAATATTTTACTCATGTAAGGGTAAATAATAATTTTAAATATCACCATGGAACTAAAAACACACACATACCACAAAATCGGAGAAGGCAACGGCACCTCACTCCAGTACTCTTGCCTGGAAAATCCCATGGACAGAAGAGCCTGGTAGGCTATAGTCCACCGGGTCACTAAGTCAGACACGACTGAGCGACTTCCCTTTCACTTTTCACTTTCATGCTTTGGAGAAGGAAATGGCAACCCACTCCAGTGTTCTTGCCTGGAGAATCCCAGGGATGGTGGAGCCTGGTGGGCTGTTGTCTCTGAGGTTGCACACAGTCGGACACGACTGAAACAACTTAGCACCAGTAGCAGCAACCACAAAATACAAGGACCTGAAAATAATGTCTTTAGACCTCTAGGTGTCCACAGATTCTTGAGAAATATTATTCTCTCTTTTACTATATTCTCATCATTTCAGACATCCATGAAAGAATTGGATGGTGCTCTATACCATAATAAGTAGAATGTTCCATCATTAGAACTAATTTCTAAGCTTACAGTCTGCCACCTGACATAAAAATCCATGTTCTTGATTTCTAATTTGCAGACAAACTTGTACAATATATATTTGCCATCTTTGCAAAGCTGTGTCAAAATGAGTCAGCCTCAGAAAACCAAAGTCATGACACCCTCATGCTGGCTAAGGCCGTTATTTTTGGACCTGGTTTTCCCCCAGGATGCAACCTGCTCCCACGAGCATGTTCAACTGGTCTGAACAGCCTGAGACTCTTGCTGCCAAGTTGATCTGGCCTTTCTGCCCCTCCTGTCACAAGTCTCCTGGCTCTGGGCTCAGTTTGAACAAACCAGTTATGACTGGCTCTCTATATCTCTTACCCCTGTAAAAGAATTACATACATAAATTCCAGGGTTCAGTTCACATGTTGCAAACTTAAGCCTAAGAACAAATGGGTCCCTTCAAACAAGAATTTCCTTTACCCCAGAAACTGTGCCAACCACCACAACAAAGATGTGACTTGGCCATCTTCCAGGACTCCAAGATGATACTTTTCGGCACTGCTGGAGACAGACATCATAGCTGCAAGCAAAAGATCTATGTGGATAGGTAGAAAACACATCGTGTGAAACAAGCCCCAGGTCAGTGCCTTCTTAGGAATTCAGACTTTATCGTCTTGAATTGCTCTTGTAGATATTCATTAACACCTTTTTAAAAAAATACCTGTGACACCTAGATGTTAAATCACATTAAAGAGAACACAAGTAGAATTATTTCTAACTGGGAATCTGGCCCCTTCTCCATTTGATATTTCATTTGCTCCCCTTTTATAGAACTAATTCAAGTGGACCGAAGAACCTGATCTAGTAGACATTTGAATTACAGAGAACCTAGGTGAACTAACTTAGAGAACTATTGATAACATTTTTAACATGCACCTATTGCCGGTTGGGGACTAATTAGGCTGAATGCTTTACCTACCTATCTCATTGAATCCTCATCAGTCATGTAGGGTAACTATTACTGCACAATCCTAAAATCTCCATTTCACCTAGACAACCAAATACTGCAGGGCAGGGGAGCTCTGGAATCTGTCTATGTGGCCTTAGGAGACACAATAGAGGGGAACTGATGGATTTGTCTTGAAGCTACATAGCAAGCACAGTTTTGTTTTTTATTTTTTAGCATTTTTATTGGAGTGCATAGTTGTTTTACAGTGTTGTGTTGGAGAAGGGAATGGCAACCCACTCCAGTGTTCTTGCCTGGAGAATCCCATGGACAGAGGAGCCTGGCAGGCTACAGTCCATGGGGTCACAAGAGTCGGACACGACTTAGTGACTAAACCACCACCCAGCGTCATGTTAGTTTCTGCTGTACAGAAAAGTAAATCAGCTCTATTTATATATTGATTGGATATTTAGTTGTAGCTGGGAGAGGAGGCTGAAAGTGGTGTGGAAGAACTCAGTGACCCCTTCCCCAGTCCTCCAGACTGACCTGTGAGTAGTACTGCTGCCTTGAAGACAGTGAGAACCAGCGTGCTGGGAGGACAGGTCCACCATGGATCTTAGGATACACATGCTAAAAACGCCAAAATACACATGCTGAAACTATAGCACACACATGCTAAAAACTGTAGGATACGCATGCTAAAATACACATGCTTAAACTGTAGGATAAACATTCTAAAAATGCATGTAATAACTTTTAAAATAAAAAAAAGGAAATAGGAGAAAGTCTAAATTGCATTTTTCCCAAAGGAAAGAGCTGGTCATGATACTGTAAAGACACGCGGTTTTCACAGCAGAATGGGAACTGTGGCTCATGTTCCCCAAGGGTATTTTTTCAGTTGCTTTCCCTGCATTACCGAACAACTTACTTTCTGACTTAGGAGATCTTTTCCATCTAAAATGTCAGGACATACCAATTCAAAACATGGTGTCAGCAGAAAATGAAGTCCAAACTATTTTTTTTTTCCCTCTCAGCATTAAGAGCTGAGCCAGCTGTTCTCATGTGCCCACTTTGGCAGGGAAACTGGACGCAAGTTTGTGGAAGAGAAGGATTGGTGTCAAGGTTCACACGGGCCTGCAGAGACCATGGTGTTTTCACGTCGCATCGATTTCCACATGAATACTGGAAACCTCACTAAGTGATTAAAACTACAAAAGATTTTGGATTATACATGATTCTTGGACCTCTGTCTAGGGAAAAAAATAAACATTAAATCAGTCCTGTACGACATTTCATCTCTTGTTTTAATCCTGGCAGAGCAATTTACAAAAAAATGCATAGCTAATAGGTTTCTTTCTTCCCCTCCCTCCTTCCCTTGTCTCTTCCGTCTTTTCTTCCTTTCTTTGAAACAGAGTCCCAAACCATAAATGTATTGTCCAATACCCACATACTGATTATTAAGTTAGTTAAGAAAGACGAAACCAACAAAAAGTTTTTTTCCCTAAATACTGAAGTCCAGCCAGTGTCTGAGTTGTTTTCGGTTCAGGGCGTGTTTGTTTCTGATCAGTGTGAGTCTGCAGTCTTTGGGACTGCAGTTGATATGTGGCACACGTCACTGGAGGTGTCAGATAGTGAGAGTCCCCAGCCTGTGGAAGGCTGAAGCATACAAGGCCGGATCTCCTCTCTGCTCTCTACCAGCCAGCTCCATTTCCTGCAATTCTTTTCTCCTGTGAGTCTTTGTTATTTTGCAATGTTGACCAAAAATGTCAAGATTGTTTGCTATCTCAAATCCCAAAATACCCATGACCTTAAATAGAGCATAATGATTTCTGAAAGGGAAATGGTAGCCTTGATGGCAAACTTTATATAGTCTTTTCCTCCCACGGAATCAGAGCTATCTTGAAAGAACAATTTAACAAAAATGTTATGTATTACTGGGGAGTCAGATAATTATAATTTGAATAAGACCCAGTTAAATCAACCAACTGAAAAATGTTAACTTCAAACTGCTAGGTTGGATTAGGAATAGATTTCTAACTTCTCCTCTCCTTTCCCCCAATAATAAAATATGAGGCAATTATGAGGCAATTATAAAATGAGAAACTTACAAATGTTTATCATCTCAAGCAAAATCTCAAGGATAGTTTAAACATTCACCAAAGGCAGGCAAATCTATAGCGAGAAAGATGAAGCTGCTGCCCACTTAGAAATATTAATAAAACAAGGTATCAAACCAGGAGCTGGCCCTAGAAAAGATTTTGAAATGGGAGTACTTTTTTACGCTTGTCTCCCTGTGTTGCGGGGCTGTGCTCTCCACCCTCTTAATTGCAGCCCTTCCCCCTTGCCCAGCTGCTGGGTAGTTTGCACAGGTTCCTGCACACCGCTCAGCCCTCTCCAGAGCTACTCTCAAGTAGGGATCATGGAAGAAGATGTCAGTCAGTATTTCACCACTGGGACAGTTTGAATAAAGTTGTTAATCTCATGAAGTGTGTTTTGAAGATAAGAAGAGCCTTATTCATGGAATAAAAGGCTTTTCTTTGTTAAAAGAGCTCTCAGCCTCGTTGTCCAGGTTTAGGATTGTGGCAGTGGCGCAGGTGGAGGATTCCCTATACTCCTCTTCAGAATGACTTCTGTTCTTAGGTAGATCCAGGCCCAGTGATGGCAATGAGTCTACATAAACATGCCTTAGACCATCTGCATTTGAGAGAACTGTGTGTGTTTATGACACTGGTACTTTGCAAGCTTCCATTTCCCTGGCAGTGTAAAAACATCTTTTACAAACTGCCTTTTCTTTAAAACAAGGGTAGTAAAGCTTTCACCAAAATGTTTTCATAGTCAGCAGCCTCCTAATAACCAGGAAGGCAAACAGAGAGGGTCTTGTTTCCCCATTTTACAGACTGAGAAATCAATATTCAAAGAAACTAAAGACCACGGTAAGGGTCAAAAGAATCCGAGGATTCTCAGAATTCTTTCCTTTGCAAGGGACCCTAAACATAAGACTCAGATTCCTGGATCCCACTTCTAAGAGGCCTGGAATAGGCCCGGGAACCCACATGGCTATAAAGATTTCCCCAGCGATTCTGGTGCTCAGACAGGTTAATTGAACAGGCAAAAATAAGCAGGTGGGGAAGCAGAGGAAAGATGACACAGCATGGATCTTCTGCAGTCACCTCCTCAGTCAGCTCTGTGTTCAGTTGGATGGGTCTTCGACAGAGCAGACCTCAAAAGGGTAGAAGAGAGATAAAAAGAAAACAGAGAATGCAGATTTGGTGAGAGAGCAGAGAGCTGAAGAGTAATTCCTAATTTGTAGTGTACAGTCCTATATATACAAAACATTGATTCAGATTCTCCCAGCACACCAAAGGAAGGAGTCCAGAGTTGCTATATTGATCCTTCACACAGTACTAGGGTAGAAAACCTAGGGAAACTCCTTCCAGAAACCCAGAGAGTCACCTTGGAGAACTGAAACCCCTTACCTTCAATCCACTGCAGAGCCACTCCACATTTGGAAAGCACAGAATGCTCTCCTTCATGCCAATGCTTTAGAAAACATATATCTTCAAGTCATCTGTTGGATTGTGTTAGATTCGAAAAGTAAAAATCATCCTGAGAATAAAAGCCACTCAACAGCAGGAAGTCACCTGCACGGTGGTTTTTTCAATCAGTTAACAGTGTTTTTGCCCCAGGGAGAAATCTGATGAAGAGCAAGGAACTGGGTGCCAGACTGCCCAAGTTCAAACCCCAGGCCCACGACTTAATAGTATGTAAGCTAGAGCCAGTTACTTTACCCCTCTGACCTTCAGTTTCTTAGGGCCACTGTGAGGATTAAATAGGTTATTCTTGAACAAAGACAAGCACTTAGTCAACGTTATTTATTAGGTCTTACAATTACTATGCTTAGTTTTAACAGGTAATAAGAAAACAATAGAATGTTGTTTCAATTTTAATGAGACATATAATCAGCAAATCTATCAGTTAGTGTTCTCCAGGTACAAACACTATAAATCTACCCTGGCTAACAAAAGAAAGTTTTTTGGGAACTTGGAACAAATTGTATAGCTCGCAGAATAGAAGGCAAGTTGAAGAACCAGGTCTGAGAAAGGAAAAGACCCAAGCACTTGTGGAAGTTTAGGTGCCAGGAACCAGCTGGCAGCCTCTTCAGGGCCCTGACCTTGGGATGAATGAGCCACAGTCATTACTTCAAATGGTGTGTTGCTTCTTTAAGAGTCAAGTTCCAGAGCATCTATTGGCCCAGTTGGGGTCATATGTCATTCCCTGCCTAGGAAACAATGAGACATTCTAAGTAAAACTCCCACTAAGACTCCAAGGGAAAGTAAGGAAAATCAGAGTACTGTTTACCAGATGGAGAGATGCAAAGAGGACTGGTGTCCATCATTTTACCATCTGGTTATATTCAAAATAGTCTTTTCTACAATGGTTAGTTGGAATATGCTTACACTTTGCTTCCCTGGTGGCTTAGATGGTAAAGAATCCGCCTGCCATGCAGGAGACCTGGGTTCGACTCCTGGGTTGGGAAGATCCCCTGGAGAAAGGAATGGCAATCCACTCCAGTATTCTTGCCTGGAGAATTCCATGGACAGAGGAGCCTGGTGGGCCCATGGGGTGGCAAAGAGTCAGACATGACTGAGCAATTAACACTTATTTTTCACTTTAGTTGGAATCTGCTAACATTTTGCAACAGATACCGAAATATGTGTGATAAAGTCCTCTGGCTAGCCCCAAAAGGAAGGCAGTTTAACTTACAAAGTTCCAGAAACATTAATAATATTCTTTAGTCAAAGCTCCTCGAAGATTCTTAAGCTTGACCTCAAAATTTAAGCCCTTCGCTTTCAAACCTATGTAAGTATTGAAGAAAACAGGGTTAGGAGCACGTAGCCAACCTGAAGGCCCTGGGCACTGGCCATATTAATTCCATATTGATGTAGCAAGGTAACAACATCACTCATTATCAGAGAAATGCAAATCAAAACCACAATGAGGTACCATTTCACGCCAGTCAGAATGGCTGCGATCCAAAAGTCTACAAGCAAGAAATGCTGTAGAGGTTGTGGAGAAGAGGGAACCCTCTTACACTGTTGGTGGGAATGCAAACTAGTACAGCCACTATGGAGAACAGTGTGGAGATTCCTTAAAAAACTGGAAATAGAACTGCCTTATGTCCCAGAAATCCCACTGCTGGGCATACACACTGAGTAAACCAGAATTAAAAGAGACACGTGCACCCCAATGTTCATCGCAGCACTGTTTATAATAGCCAGGACATGGAAGCAACCTAGATGTCCATCAGCAGATGAATGGATAAGGAACCTGTGGTACATATACACAATGGAGTATTACTCAGCCATTAAAAAGAATACATTTGAATCAGTTCTAATGAGGTGGATGAAACTGGAGCCTATTATACAGAGTGAAGTAGCCCAGAAAGAAAAACACCAATACAGTATACTAACGCATAAATTATGATGATAACAATAACCCTGTATACGAGACAGCAAAAGAGACACTGATGTATAGAATAGTCTTTTGGACTCTGTGGGAGAGGGAGAGGGTGGGATGATTTTGGAGAATGGTGTTGAAACATGTATAATATCATATATGAAATGAGTCACCAGTCCAGGTTCGATGCATGATACTGCATGATGCTTGGGGCTGGTGCACTGGGATGACCCAGAGGGATGGTATGGGGAAGGAGGAGGAAGGAGGGTTCAGGATGGGGAACACGTGTATACCTGTGGTGGATTCATGTTGATATATGGCAAAACCAATACAATATTGTAAAGTTAAAAAAAAAAACATATTATACAACAAAAAAAAATAAATAAAATTTTTTAGGAAAAAAAAATAAATAATACCCCCAAAAAAGGGTGGGCAGGGCCTGGATTCTGTGCCTCATTGGAAATAGCAATAGAAGCTTCCAAAGGGATATAAAGTTTTCGAAAAGTTAAAACTTGACTCAATTAATACATCTTAAAGATTTTATTCAACTCCTTAATTAATGAGAGAACTAGGAAACTGGTAAAACTGGTGCACAGAGCATTTTGAGGAAGAATGTGAATATGATTTCTAGTTTAAATATTAAACTGGTGACTGTCTCACATAAAAATGATATCTTAATCCCCATAATCATAGGACTGCCCTTTACACTGGACAGAAATCATTTGCATTTTTACTGGAAACAAATTTATAAATAAACATGTAGCTTCCCAAAGTCTGAGCCTTTAATCAATAGAAGAGTGAGCTTCAAATACAGGTGCATGCCTCAAAAGTAACTAGGGAATCCTTGATGTGAACTAGGGCTGGAGGAGGACACATGTTCACTCCCCTGCATATTTTTTTTTTAAAACAAGGGGATGTCAGCAGAGAAAACAAGGGTTCAGTGGCAAGAAAAGTGCTCTGATTGCGAGGGTATCACAGGTAGAAAAGGTCTTTGCCCAGTGTCAGGGGACAAGAGGAGAGGCCTTTCATGCATTATACAAGGAGTCAAGAACACACGTCAGGTGTTCTTGAAGGAAAAACTGTAATGAACGGTGACAAGTCGTGGGTGGGTACTGTATAAATAAAGAAGACCACTGAAAGGCTTGTGTGGATTACACACTAGAATAATTGCATTACTAAAATGTTTTGGTTGATTAAATACCCTTGCTATGTGTCTGCTGCTACTCAAATTTTACTGTCTACTAATGAATTATTTAGGCTTCTCTTCCTTTCCGGATGTAGAAAGCATTTTTCTTTCTTAGCTCTTTTAGGTTTTTAAATTTCTAAAAATCAGTCTTTTGTCTTTTAAGTCCTTTAATTGAAGGACAGAACAGCAGAATTACAATAATATCTGCTTTAAAACTACCATTGTAAGTTTATTATCCTAGAACAGAAATGTCTTAATATGTAGGAAGTCATATTTCTTGAGACATCAAAATGGAATGAATTTTTACTTTTTAGAATTGCTTTCTTCTGCTATTTGACACAAGGAATGGATTAGATGACCTATAGAATCCTTTACTTTATTGCAGTCCCAGGGTTCTATATCAACTAAATTTCCCAAATAGTCATATAACACATTTCAGGGTTAGATGGTTAAAACTGTACACTGTGGCAGATTCGAGTAGCTCATCTTTTAAATTTCCTGTTATCAACACATTTAAAATATAAAATATGTGTAAGAACATTTACCATACTTTGTCAGCTAGCTAATAGGTACCTCAAGAGCTGGAACCCTGTCATCTTGGGCAAATAAAGTGTAATATGATGCTTAGAATACTGTAGATGTTTAATAATTATTTTTAAGTGAATTAATTAATATTGTTAAATATCCAGAGATAGATATTTTCATTAGAAAAATTAGTAAAATTATTGTGTTGCTAACAAGTGCTCAGTCGTCCCTGACTCTACGACCCCATGGACCGTAGCCCAGCAGGATCCTCTGTCCATGGGCCTCTTCCAGGCAAGAATACTGTAGTGGGTTGCCATTTCCTTCTCAAAATTATTGTGTTAGTCTCCCCAAAATTGAAAAATCACTCTGAGAATATTGACAAAGTGCATGCTTAAAAATTTATCGTTTCCCATTTAAGACTAGTTTATATTTTAGAATATGTAAAAGAAAAGACAGAAAATAAAATCCTTTGCTATTAATCACTGCATGACAGGTAAAGCAATGACTCAAATATTATCTGTCTATATATACACATGTGGATTTCCCTATAGTCAGATGGTAAAGAATCTGCCTGTAACACAGGAGATCCAGGTTCAATCCCTGAGTCAGGAAGATCCCCTGGAGAAGGAAATGCAATCAACTTCAGTGTTCTTGCCTGGAAAATCCCATGGACAGAGGGGCTTGATGGGCTACAGTCCATGGGGCCACAAAGAGTCAGACATGACTAAGTGACCAACACACACATATATGCACATAACTGAATCACTTGGCTGTATGCTTGAAACTAGCAGAACACTGTAAATTAACTATACTTCAATAAAAAATTTTTAAGGAAAAAAAATGGATAAAGAGCAAGATCCTACTATATATTCAATATCTGTAATAACCTATAATGGAAAACAACATGAATATACAGTAGGATCTTGCTGTCTATTTTATTATTTTTTCTTAAAATAGTTTATGTTTTAGAATATGTAAAAGAAAACACAGAAAATAGAATTCTTTGCTACTAATTGCTATGTTATATGTAAAGCAATGACTAAAATATTATGTCTTATATATATTTGCTATACATCAGAAGCTAACACAATATTGTAAAGTAACTATACTTCAATAAATAAATTAATTTAAAAATTAAAAAATTCAAAAATTTCAATAATAAAAATAAATTTAAAAATTACTAATAGAGTTAGACGTCTACACAGTAATCTTCTCCAAGATGTTTCTTCAGCATATTTCAGAGCATCTAAACTATCTTTTACTATGTTTATATCTCATTTATTCCCGGTCATTATCTGCAACTATCACAAAATTAAGAAGTTTTTTGTCTATTTTTTTCCTGGGTTTTTTTTTTTTTTTTGTCTAAAAGTAGTAAAGAATTAATTTCCAACCTTTTGGGTCATAGTTCTGGGGGAAAACATTATGCTCCTCTTCTAAAGCTATTTAAGTTCTGCTTTAACACCCTTTCAATGTGTGTCTTCTGGAGAGCCATTTTAAAATTAAAAGCAGATGGTGAAAAAAATTCTTTGTCTGAGACTAAACTATAAAACTTCTGGAAGTCTAATTGTGGTTAGGTAAAACAATAAAATTTCATGTTAAAAGCTGGCTTCCAGGAAAATGATTTCATTTTGTTTGGAAAACGCTGTCAGAATTCATCCTGATGCGCTCAGGCAGTGTATTTATAAACTATCTATTTTCTTGCTTTTAAAGAGGGACATAGAGCATGAAATTGGGGGAGGGGTGGAGAATGCACTTTTGGGTCTACAGAAAAGTTCCTAATCCGTTCATCCAATAAACACTATTTTCGTCTTCAAGACATTGTTTCGGGTGCTGGTGATAATTAGTGAACTAGATACACAAGTGCCCGGCCCTGAAGACTTTACAGTCTCATGGCTGAGACAGATAATAAACAAGTAAACCAACAAATCAAACAATTCAGTTTTGATTGTGGACAGTAACATGAAGGAAGTAAAAAGAGTTCTTAATAAGTAGTAATGGGGAAAGAGAATCACTTTATTTTTTTTCTTTTCTTTTCTTTTTTTAATTTAATTTTATTTAACTTTACAATATTGTATTGGTTTTGCCATATATCAAAATGAATCTGCCACAGGTATACATGTGTTCCCCATCCTGAACCCTTCCCCCTCCTCCCTCCCCATTCCATCCCTCTGGGTTGTCCCAGTGCACCGGCCCCAAGCATCCAGTATCCTGCATCAAACCTGGACTGGCGACTCATTTCATATATGATATTATACATATTTCAATGCCATTCTCCCAAATCAACACCAATACAGTATACTAATGCACATATATGGAATTTAGAAAGATGGTAACAATAACCCTGTATACGAGACAGCAAAAGAGATGCTGATGTATAGATCAGTCTTTTGGACTCTGTGGGAGAGGGAGAGGGTGGGATGATTTGAGAATCACTTTAGATAGGTTCATCAGGAAAATCCTCCCTGCACAGCTATATTGATCAGAACTCTTTGCATTCTAAATAACAACTACAAAAAAACAAAACAAAACAAAACAAAACAACAGCAACAAAAAAAAACATGGCTTAAAAAGAATTTATTGCCTTGTCTGGGAATATGCCTCATTTCCTGCAGGGTTTGGTCTAGCAGCTCAAAGTCCTTCCAGAAGATTTTCAGCCCGCCTCCCATCTGTGCTTTCCTCACTGATGGAATCATCCAGAGGTCCTCCACAGTCACTGCTCTCCACTCCTTACCCCAACTCTCCCCTCCTACAGGAAGACACAGATATGCTTCCATTCCAGAGTGTAACTACCGTTCAAGAACCTAGAGGAAAAGGAAGTCTCTTTCAAACACTTTCAATGAATAGGAATTAAATTTTCTTTCTCAGAAACCCTAATAAACATCTTCTCACATCTTGGCTCTGCCTGGGTTACAAGCCCATCCCTAAAGCTGTCACGCTGGCCCAGGTAAAGGAATATGCTTATTGACTTACACCAGTTGGGACCACACCTAGAGCTGGCCATGGGCTCCATCCCACCTAAGCCTCAAGCTTAAAAGTGGGATCAGGGTGGAACTCCAGAGGAAAATTGGGTCACTCTTTTACCAAAAGAAGGATGGATGGATGCTGGCTGCAAAACAACCGATGCCTCTATAAGGAGGTCACCTTTAAACCGAAAGCTGAAGAAGCCAATCGTGTGCTAAGTCAATAAGGCAGGATTCCATGCACTGAAAATAATGAGTTGAAACATCCAATGCAGAAAAGAAAGAGGCATCTTCAAGGCACAGAAAAGTATGCTGCTGCTGCTAAGTCGCTTCAGTCGTGTCCGACTCTGTGTGACCCCAGAGACGGCAGCCCACCAGGCTCCACTGTCCCTGGGATTCTCCAGGCAAGAACACTGGAGTGGGTTGCCATTTCTTTCTCCAATGCATGAAAGTGAAAAGTGAAAGTGAAGTTGCTCAGTCGTGCCCGACTCTTAGCGACCCCATGGACTGCAGCCTACCAGGCTCCTCCATCCATGGGATTTTCCAGGCAAGAGTACTGGAGTGCCATTGCCTTCTCCGACAGAAAAGTATAGGTATTTTATAAATACATAAGCTAAGATACTTTGATCAAGAACTCAACTAACTACAAAAGGTAACTGCTTTGAATTTGCTTTCCCATAATCAGATATTGCCCCTTGTATAAATAGTTGACATGAGCTACTTCAATAGTACAAGACCATAATATGTCACAGAGCCTATTTGCAGCAAGATTTTTTGGTCTTTTTACTATGATTATCAGGGCTTCCCTAGCAGCTCAGACGGTAAAGAATCTGCCTGCAATGCAGGACCCCTGGGTTTGATCCCTGGGTTGGGGAGATCCACTGGAGAAGTGATTGGCAACCCACTCCGGTATTCTTGCCCGGAGAGTTCTATGGACAGAGGAGCCTTGTGGGCTACAGTCAATAGGGTCACAAGGAGTCAGACCCGACTGAGCACCTAACACTTTCACTTTCACTGTTATCATAAAAAGATAGATGGTAGGTAATAGAATACATATAAAATACGTAATTATAAGAAGATCAAACTGTCCTATGGCTTACATTTTTTCACTTGCTGCTGCTGCTGCTAAGTCGCTTCAGTCATGTCTGACTCTGTGTGACCCCAGAGATGACAGCCCACCAGGCTCCCCCGTCCCTGGGATTCTCCAGGCAAGAACACTGGAGTGGGTTGCCATTTCCTTCTCCAATGCATGAAAGTGAAAAGTGAAAGTGAAGTCACTCAGTTGTGTCCAACTCCTAGCGACCCCATGGACTGCAGCCCACCAGGCTCCTCTGTCCATGGGATTCACTTAGGAAAGAAATATATTCCTCTATATCAATATTCATTCATTTATTTAACTAACAAAAATTTAGTGAGCTCCTACTACATACTACATGCTATTCTAGGCACTTGAGATAACATACATTTAGATGAGTAAATCTTCATGCCTAATAAAAGGAATTTTTCTAACTCAAACTGATGACTTAACTATGCCTTATGTAAACTTTGCTTTGTTGACTTTAGGAACCTGAACTTTCTCACTTGATACGGGCCAGTATAGTTAGAAAAGAAAGACTTCCTTGGAGGGACAAGTATCAGTAGGACTCTAACAGAACCACTGGCATTAGGTCCTCAGAAACAGTGCATTTTGTTGCATATTGCACTTCCAAGACCAAATTGATCCTGTTTTATTACCACTTTCCTCCAACTGGAGGGTCAGGGGGTATACAGGAAGGATCCATTGTAGCCCCCTCAGATCAAAGGTCATAGGATTTCCTGGTCCACCTCTGAATTCTAAACACAAATAGGAGAGGAAGTACAGTATAAATTAAAACACGTAACTTCAGAGTTAGAGGAGACATAAAAACTCAGTTAGTTCCTGTCTTTTATTTTCTATATAAGGAAACCCACAAATGATGCAGAGGTCCTGATAATCTGTATTCAAGTAAGCACTTGGTTTATATTAAATTATTGAGTCATATTTCCTCACTAGCCTTTATGCTTAAGATTACAGAGCATGCAAATCGGGTGCTCTGTGACGACCTAAAGGGGTGAGATGGGGTGGGAGATGGGAGGGAGGTTCAAGAGGGAAGGGACATAATGTGTACCTATGGTGATTCATATTGATGTATGGCAGAAACCAGCACAATATTGTAAAGCAATTATCCTCCAACTAAAAAAATAAATTTTAAAAATTTACAGAGCATGACAACTGAGACAGTATGAGAATTCCTAACCAGATCCCCCTCTTACACAAGCTATTTGATAGTGAGGTCAGGACCTCAACCCAGACAATCCAACTCCAGAGACAAAACTCTCAATTACCACCTTCTCTGCCACTTATAAATGGTGACCTTTGCAAACTTCACCTCCCTAAACCTGTTTCCACATCCCCAAAAGAATTCTTCCCTCACGGGGTTTTTGTAATTATTGATCAGACACATATAATACGTTATCTAGAACTTCAGAGAATCTGAGATTTCACCCTCCTTTCAAGTTAACAAGTTAGTCGTGGAGGGTGGCAGAAGCCACGAGACTCCTGAGACAGAGCAATGAACAGTTTCTTGCTCCTAGGAATAGTAGTACCAGAATATGAGCATTTGCAAAAGTTCCCTCAGCTCTGATTCTGCAGAGAAGAAGGCCAGGTGCCACTTACGAATGCAATGGGTTATGTTACAGAAGAGGAACCTCAAATATAGTGAACTGAATTATTTTACAATGGGCAATAAACCTGATTTCCGCTCAGGTTTTTGTATGAATTCAAGTTCAGTTCGGTTGCTCAGTTGTGTCTGACTCTTTGGGACCCCATGGACTGCAACATGCCAGGCTTCCCTGTCCATCACCAACTCCTGGAGCCTACTCAAACTCATGTCCATTGAGTTGCTGATGCCATCCAACCACCTCATCCTCTGTCGTCCAATTCTCCTCCCACCTTCAATCTTTCCCAGCGTTAGGGTCTTTTCCAATGAGTCAGCTCTTCACATCAGGTGGCCAAAGTATTGGAGTTTCAGCTTCAGTCCTTCCAATGAATATTCAGGACTGATTTCCTTTAGGATGGACTGGTTGGATCTCCTTGCAGTCCAAGAAACTCCCAAGAGTCTTCTCCAACACCACAGCTCAAAAGCATCAATTCTTCGGTGCTCAGCTTTCTTTATAGTCCAACTCTCACATCCATACATGACTACTCAGAAAACCACAGCTTTGACTAGACAGACCTTTGTTGGCAAAGTAATGTCTCTGCTTTTTAATATGCTGTCTAGGCTGGTCATAGCTTTCTTCCAAGGAGCAAGCATCTTTTAATTTCATGGCTGCAGTTACCATCTGCAGTGATTTTGGATTCCAAGAAAATAAAGTCTGTCACGGTTTCCATTGTTTCCCCATCTATTTGCCATGAAGTGATGGGGCTGGATGCCATGATCTTCACTTTCTGAATGTTGAGTTTTAAGCCAACTTTTTTACTCTCCTCTTTCACTTTCATTAAGAGGCTCTTTAGTTCTTCCTCGCTTTCTTCCATAAGGGTGTTTACTTGTTTCCATTTCTCTTAGGTTAAGACCTAGGGGTAGGATTGCTGGGTCCCATGGAAAGTCTATGTACAAATACCCTTGAAGATAGTCAGGAACAAAGGCAGGCAGTGCCTCTGCTTGCAAGACTTGCACAAATGTGAGAAACCAGTTAGACAGCATACAGTAAGTGTTCAATAAAAAGTATTTATTACTGTAAAAAACATTGTTGCCTAAGACTAGCACTGGACAAGCCATGAGGGCATCTATTCACTCCAGGGAAAGAATCAAGGCTCCTCGAGGGATGTTATTTCCTACCTACTTTCTTTCCTTTAAGTTGAAAGCATCATTCTAATGGGAGATATCCATTATGGGTAGAAAGGAAAATTTCCTAGGAGATCACAAATATAAATCAATAGATAATACCAGGTTGATACTTTCCTGACATTTGATTTCTGTAATACTTCCCCACATAGAGCTGCTTAGTCAAGTGACAAAGTTGAGGATGCCTCTAATTACAAGTTATAAGCTTCAGCTCAACCCATACTCATAATCTTATGTTCCCAGCTGCCTGCAGACAGCAACCTTCTGCTCATGCCCATGAAATTCCAGCCTGCTCATGACCTTCCATTTCTGCCCAACCGGTTTGGGGCATGCTTAGCCACATATATGCATTTTCATGTCCATACATAAACATATACCCTGCCAGTTATGCTTGTCTGGCCAAACCCTGAATGACGCAGAACTTAGTACCAGAAATGGTTCCAGGGGAACAGAATTTAAGGATGGGTTCTTTGAATCAGTCCTGGGTTTTCTGGAATTGGTTTGGAATGCTCTAATATAATTAGGCTAATGACCGTGCTACCAGTGGTGAAATGGGCATGAGGAAAGACTAGTAAGGAGAAGGCAAGGTAATTGGGCTGTTCAGAGTATGAGTTGGAAATTGGACTTTCAACTTTACACAGACTTTCAACCAGTCCCTCAGTACTGGATTCGTACCTACACTGCTCCTCCTCTGGTCCCGCAAATCCAAAGTCTCCGAAAGTTTGCAGAGTGAAGCCTTCCCGGCAGGAACCTGAGCTGGTGAGGGACTAGGAGACTTTTAGCAGATCAGCAAGGTGGGCCTGAGGGAGCTTAGCACTGCCTCCTAGAGATGGGGGACACGAAATTCAACTGGACTGTTTCTCCACGTGTTTAAGTTGGTACTGTCACAAATGGTAAAATGACAGTTTTAAGGTAGGAGGTGATTATATTTTTCCCCTGATGTGTACGTTTGAATATTTCATAAAGAAAATTAAATAACTTTAGTAATAATTGAAAGATGATGTATGCCTCTTGATGAGAGGGAGACAGAGCTAACTGGCCATTGTTTTAACTTGGGAAAATGATAAAACTGAAAGGAAAGTTGCATGAATATACATCCATGACCCCAATTTGCCCTCTTTTAATCATAAGATCCCCTTGCTCACTCATACTCTGTCTTTCTTTGTCTAGATTGGTGGATAGAGAAATAGATTTTTAGGGTAGGCTGCATATATTACAGCCTTTTTTTCTAGAAATACTACAATTTCCATCTGGTTAAAAGAAAGAGATAGTCTCTTTTATACACACAGTTCACTTAAACTATAATAAATTGAACACTGCTACAGAATTTTATCTATTCTATCAAAATCTTGTCAGTGTACACACTAGTGCCCATGAAGGTACTTTCTTTGCCATCTACAACAAAACTGCCAGAATCATGGATCAACCACGGTGCCTAGGTCACCCCCATCCCCTGAACCCCTGTACCCGCAGTCAGGTCCTAAGGGCAAGTGAAGCAGGCTGGCTTCCTCCGGCTTTCCTCACCACCCCAGTCTTTGTCTTCAGGGATGCATTTTACTGAGTCATCAAGAAAGCTTTCCCTTCTTCTCTGAGCAGGAAACTTTCTCTCAAAGAAATATTTCAGTACAATTAGAGAAAATGAATTATTCCACAAGCTACCATGTGCCCTGAAGAGGATGGCCCCCAATCTCCGTTTCTCATAACCAAGGATATTTATTCTTTCTAAACTTACCTACTCTCCTAACACGCTCTCTTCTGTTGGTTGGGTTTTGTTTAGGGACTCTCCAAAGTTTGGGCTCTGAGGAAGTAGGGAGTCTGCTTCAGCCCCTACTGTCCTGCTCTGGCCTCTCAGAGGTGACCAGGGGCTGGAAAGGAGGTTGACCTTGGCTTAGCTCTCCCTGCCAATTGGGAGGTATGCAGACGGCAGGCAACAGGAAGGATACTGGGTCTTGTTCACCCCTCTGGAGCGGAGGAAAAGAAACTAGTTCTCAGAGATCCTGTTCACAGGTGACAGACCTTCCCTTTCTCCCGCACTGCAGAGAAGGTGAAAAGAGCTCAGGTGAGAGGTACAGGTGTCTGAGTAGGTGCATGGTAACCTCGGCTACCTGACTGCAGGATTCTCTGTACTTGGGGGGTGGGAGGATGAGCGTGGTAAAGCCATATCCACAGCTTCTTTCCTCTCTCTGTCAGGAGGAGGCCAAAGAGAGGGACCAACATTCTGGACAAGCAATCTGTATATAGTTTCATGTAGGACTCAGCTCACTTTCCACCACTGGAGTGTGGACTGGATTGCAGCCTTGATCCATGAAATTGACTCCTGTCCTGGGCCAGCTCTCCCCACCTCCTCTCCACTGCCTCACTCTACAACAAGACAGCCCAGCTCTGAAGTGTTTCAGGGACAGGATACTTTTTCCTGAAAACTGTGGCTTTTGCATTTTAGAGCAGGTCTCCAATATCGCTGATCCCAGAGCTGTGTACACACAGGGAAGGGGGTTACGTGGCAGGCAGTATTGCTATGCTGGATCCTAGGAGCACTCAGCCTAAGATTAAGGTAAATTCCCCTAAGATTCTGTCATGTCTGTAGTGTTCATCTGTCTGGGGAGCACGCATTAAACATGACAAATTGGTCTCCCTCTGAAATGTGCACCCCAGGGAAGGAAAAGCCCTCCCAGGAAAAGCCTTGAAGCTCTTCAAGATGCTTGATTTGATGACACATTGCAAGGGCTTCCCTTGGAGCTCACATGGTAAAGTATCTGCCTGCAATGTGGTAGACCCAGGTTTGATCCCTGGCTCGGGAATATCCCCTGGAGAAGAAAATGGTAACCCACTCCAGTATTCATGCCTGGAGAATTCCATGGACAGAGGAGCCTCGAGGGTTACAGTCTATGGGTCACAAAGAGTCGGACATGACTGAGCTGCTAACACTCACTCACTGTGAGGTGAAGGTGTTACTCTGTAGAAGTGTTCACATCTCTGCCTGGGGGAAAAGGAGGCAGAGAGTGAACAGACGGTTTGGAATTTAATAAGGAAGTAGAGAGAAGACCAGAAACAGGGATAATCCGAGGCTAACAGACACTGTGAGCACATTGATGTCCTCCTGGAGGAAATGTACATGGGTTTCATCTTTGAGGGCTTCCCTGGTGGCTCAGACAGTAAAGAATTTGCCTGCAATGCGGGGGACCTGGGTTTAGTCCCTGGGTTGGGAAGATACCCTGGAGAAGGGAATAGCTACCCACTCAAGTATTCTGGCCTGGAGAATTCCATGGACAGAAGAGCGTGGAAGGCTACAGTCCATGGGTTTGCAAAGAGTCAGATACAACCGAGCACCTTACACTTTCACTTCATCTTTGAGCCCAAATGCATATACGAATATTGTCGTGCGTGGCATGGCCCTCTCTCCTCTCTGGAGAAGGTGACCTTGATGTGTTCCTTCCAGTTGCACTTGATGACAATGTACAGGGTGTGCACACTGTTTGGTCATCAGGTTTCAGGCTCTGCCTTGTGATTTTCAAGCTCTTGGTGAATTGCTGGTAGGTCTCCAGAGACACCTACAGTTCACGCTGGACAGGTAAGCCCTATTCCTTGCTCCCTAGTTTCCGTGGCTGAAAGGTTGCATTGGGCCCCCATTCAATGCTGTGAAGCCGATGTAGTCAAAGGTACCAAGCAGGTCCTCATCTCCATGCATATCCATGTCATCTGATCAAAGCCACAGAATTCCAGAGACAGTGTCTTCAGTCAAAGAAGATATCAAATGGATGGAACCACAAAGAAGGAAGCAAAGGTAGGGCCAGTGAAAGGTAAAGTGAAAGGGGCCTGTTAAGACACCCTCTATACCAACACCAAATGGAAGGCAAGGGGTGAGGAGGTGGGGCAAAGTCCATCATGCTGTCTCCATCCCATCTCACCACCCTGTCCAAGCTTCCACACCATGGGCCTAGAATAGCAACCTTTATTGTTTATAGAGAGAGACAGTCTCAGAGAGGAAGTAAAGCCTACAGAGTAGCATGATTAATTCCAAGTCTTCATAATATAGCAAATAATAGTGCACATCCTTCCTTTTGTTTGATGCTCATAACTTGAAGTTCAGAAAGGCTGAGTTACCCAATTAAGTGAAAAATGCTGTACTAGAGAAAGTCAGACATGACTGACAATCTGGGAATATTTGCCACAGATTCACAGACTAAAAACATCTAACCAAGAGCTGAGTGACTGGCCTGGGGACACATTCAAAGTCATCCTTGGACCCCAGATTTTTTCTTGTCTCTAGTTGATACACAGGAGATGAAGCAATCAGACAGGACTGAAAAACACAGGAAGCTAGTAAGGAAGGATCTCCTAATTCTCTCTCTGCTCCTAGCACTGCTTCTCCTTTCCAGGATCCCATCCCAGATGAGAAAGCAGGAAGGCAAAACTCATTAGCTGAATATTGGTGGGAGAGATGAGGAGTCATTTCTCTTTTGAAATAAAGTTTACAAATACTTCGTACTCACACCTAGGTCTCATAGTGTTGCTCGGTCCCAGGGGTCATAGGTCACTTTCTATAGAGATGTGCTCCAGATGATATTGACATAGAATACAATGGGAATGGGGCTCCCTGGAGTTCGGGATCCCAAACTCTATATCCCACACCTAACACAAGCCAGTCAAAATACATGAATGGGCTGGCAGCTTGGGATGAAGCTGCTCTGGTCTATACATATGGGGGGGAGGTGTTTTAATGTTATAATTTGCCATAAATTTAATGGGCAAAAAATAGTATGTTGGTGTTTTAATTTATAGTTCCCGTAAGTTTATTGGCCATTTATATTTTTTAATGAATTTCCTGTTCATTACCTTCAACTTATTTTTATATAGGATTTCTTTCTTTCTTTCCTTCTTTTTTTTTTTTCCTGTTGATAGGCAAAATGATTAGAATTTTAACCTTTGTCTCTTATATGTTCAACTATTTTCCCAGTGTTATTTATAGTTTAACTTTGTTTCAGAGGTCTTTTACCATATAGAAATTTTACATTTTTATGTATCAAGTCTGCCAAACATTACCTTTTTTCCCCATTTATTTATTTTTTAAAACTTTTAGTTTTGTATTGGGGTATAACTGATCAAAATCCCATGGACAGAGGAGCCTGGAGGGCTATAGCCCATAGGTTCTCAAAGAGTCAGAGACAACTGAGTGACTGAGGAGGCCATATGCAGAGCCAATCAAACATTCTCTCTTTGACATGGTTAAAATGTTAGAAGGTTTTAAATACCAGACAGATTAACACAAATAAGTGAAGTGGTCCGGGAGAGGACTGGGTGAACTAGAAAGCATTACTTCTTTCTAAAAAGGAGGACTCCTCTAGATTATGGATATGGCTGAGCTGATTTTCATGTGCTTCCAGAGCTCTGGCCAAGGTACCACAGGCCTTGATGGAAGGGTACATGCAGTCACGCTGGGCTTGAGCATCCCCACAGCTCCCACAGCAAAAGATGCACTTTCCATTTCATAGCATTTATCACTTCAGAAGACAAGTGTCTGCTTACCTGCCTGCCTCTCTACATCATCAAGACAGATGTCTTGTTCACTATTATGTTCGCAGCACCTAGCCAAGCACAAAGTAGAAGCTGACGTTTATTTGGGGCGCGAAGGAGTAATGTGTAGATGGCTCCATGGTAAGTACTGCATGTGGCTTGTATTTTCATTCTGCACAGGCATTTAGAAGGCATGCTGGATGAAAAGTGATCTTCCACGCTGAGCCAAGAAATGCCTTCTGGTTTGGCAGTGACTCAGCCTATGTCTTTAACAGAAATCTGAGAACAAGGAAAACAAACATGTGGTCATTTCAGTCTATCTCCCTCTTAGCTGGGGCGGGCTCAGTTTTCATACCAGAGGATTTTACATGTTATTCCTATTGTTTATTTTGGGCTTTAAAAAAAAAAAAAACTTGAAAAGGAATTGAATTGTTAATATGGAACACAAACTGCTGAAAAGCATCAAGGGGCCGGGGCAGGGAGGAAAAGATGGAAATAGAAAAAATACAGTGAAAATAAACTGAACAAAACCTTGTTTCAAAGCACATTCTTAATCTGGAACAACAGGGAGCTGTCTGATTCTGGTTCTCATGATGTAAAACACTTAACAAGTTTGTTGATCTTCAAGAGAGAGAGAAAAAAAGAAACAGCTTCTTGATTTGAATCTAGACTTTTTCTTAGCTATCAAGTGGAAAACAAATGTTATCTTTCCTTTTCCTCAGCAGGGGAAAGGAAAAGGAAGCCAAAAAGAAAAAGAAAAGAAAAAAATTCTGATAGTTTTCCTAATCCAAGGATTAGGACTGCACTATATTAACTAAACTTTATGTTTAGTATTTATTACCAGGAAACAGCAAAAAGATTGGATGAACAGAACTTCAGCTTCAGAATAAAAAGTAAAATTTTACCTGTTAATCTTAATGATTTTTTTTTTAATGTTTTTAATGCTTTTAGGAAGGGAAAAACGCTCTTTCTTTTCTGTGCCCGCTGTGGAGTTACTACTAGGGACACTTCAGGGGTATCTGTGTGACTGCCTCCTCCCATTATCTCCCTGCCCAGCTCTCCCATGGGTATACCCCTGCTTCCTGCATTGCCCCACAGGAAAGATGAATCTCAGGAACATGTGATGCTCTCTCCCTGACCACAGTTGATTGAAACAGGACCAACATCTTCCCCCACTACACCAGGCAAATACATTCTCTCAATTTGAAACAACAGACAGATACTGACATCATTTGACTTTCATTCATCCCTCTTTACAGTTAGAATAAATCTCTACTGCTTGAATCACTAACTTAAATACAATTCTATTGTAATATAGCAAAGAAATAAAGAGGAGGAAAGAAAGAGAGGGAGGGAAAAGAAACATACTTAGGGGTTCCATGAGTTGAGATAAATGTCCATTAACCCTAGATAGGTTTTCAAATAAAGCAATTCAATACATTTTGACCTATTGAAAGTCAAATCTCATTATTAGGACTGAGTATGTATAGATTCTGAACATATGTATTGCAAAGCAATTTATTAGTCTTAAAGTTTCTAAAATGGTTTTAGAACTTCAATTTAAAAATTGTATCATTTCAGCCATTATAAAATTATTCACGAATTTTGAATTTAGATGTGAAACCAGACAGAAAAAAATAATGATATGGCAGACAACTGAATTCTAGATGAGTCAACATAATTAATTATAAAAATTATACTCATTTATTCAAAATCATTTATTGAAATCTGATATATGCCAGGCTGTCTAGTAGGCAGTGGGGAACACATCAATGAACAAAATAGACATAAATCCTTGCCAAATGAAGCTTACATTCTAGAAGGGGAAGAAAATAAACAAAATTAATAAAATATACAGCACAGACTGTTACATGGTGGTAAAGGTAATATGGGGGAAATGAAATAAACAAACAGGTGATCAGGGAAATCCTCAATGAAAAACTTGCCTATGAGTAAAGATCTGAATGAGCCTTTAAGTTTATCTACATAGTCTAAGGACTTCTCTGGTGGCTCAGATGGTAAAGCGTCTGACTATAACGCGGGAGACCTGGGCTCAATCCCTGGGTTGGGAAGATCCCCTGGAGAAGGAAATGGCAACCCACTCCAGTACTCTGGCCTGGAAAATACCATGGATGGAGGAGCCTGGTAGCCTACAATCCATGGGGTCACAAAGAATCAGACACGACTGAGCAACTTCACTCACTCACTCACTCACTCGCATAGTCTAAGCTTAAATCAAAGTGATGAATTGAAGTGATACTTTTTCATGAAAACAAAAACATGAAGGGTAAGAGTAAACATTCCATTTCTAACATGAGCACACCTTCAAGGTGCTGTCACCAAGCCTTTGTCCATCTAGTAAATGCCATCCAAGCCCTGACTACCAGACTCTCTCAGACAGAGTTAAGTATTCCTCCTTGTCTGAGAACTCTTCATTACGTACAGACTTGTATACTATACTAGGCTTTCTTCTCTAATAAATCATAGTCTCCTGGAGGTCTGTTTTGGTTCTGTTTCCCCAACATGTAGCACAAGGACTTATTCATTACAGCCACTCATTAATTTCTTTTTAATTGAACAGATCACATGCCCCAAAGTTGACAGTAAACACAATTATAAAACAATTATAAAATTTCAGTATTGGCTAGCTTATCACTGATTCAGAGAACAGGAAATTCTGGCCTATATCCTATTCTGGCCTATAAATTATTGGGCTTCTCATGGTCAACAGGAAAAATGGTCAGAGATCTTTACCAGGCATTCAAGACCTTCAGCAACTCGCCCTTGCCCACGTTCCTATCCTTCTGTCCCACCATTACCCCATACTCCGCCAACTCCAATTATGCAGACAGGCTTATTCTATTTCAAAAACCATGTCTCTAAGCTTCTGCTAAGGCTATTTCCTTGGCCTGAAGTTCTTGTTCTCCTCTTATGCCTGGTAAGTTCCTACTTATCTGAAAAATCCATCTGAAAGGAATTCCCTGGTGGTCCAGTGGTTAGGACTTGTTCACTGCAGGGGACATGGGTTCAATCCCTGGTCAGGGAGCTATGATTTTTGTTCCTCTGAAAAGTTTTTCCTGATTTTTTCAGATAGAACTAGGTACTCTTTCCTCTGAACCTCATTTTGTCTTTTTTCATTCCTCAGCTACAATATTTATCACATCGTGGTATAAGTGTTTCCTTGTCTGGCTTCCCAACTTGACTGAGAAGTCTTTGAGGTTAGACACAAGCTTATTCCTCTTTGTTCACTCAGTGGATAGCAACAATGTCAGGTACATAATAGTTACTTAATACAGTCTTGGTTGAGTGAATGTTGAACAGATTTTAAATACTCGCTTAAGAACATTCAGCAAGATACTGACAGAAAGAAGATACGAAAATAAGTCCCCAGCGTACTTGTTCCTATATATATATGTATATATATACACACACCACCCTGCATGCAGAGTTGTGCCTCACATTTCAAAATCATACAATCTAAACCAGGCATATCACTCCCCTCAGAAGAAAGGATCTTTGAAATCATTGGTGTCAGAACATGTACAAAGCATAAGCTATTTCATATAGCATCAAGACCTAAATTGTATTCAAAATTAGCAACATAAACAACTAAATGGAAGAACTTAAGCAAGTGGTTTTGACTGGAGACATTTAGCAATGTCTGGAGTTATTGGGGGCGGGGGTGGCCACAATTTGGGGGTGGAGCTGCTTCTAGAACCTAGTGGGTGGAGGCCAGTGATGGGGTTAAACATCCTATAAAGTATAGGACAGCTCCTCATTACAAAGAATTATCCAACTCCAAAGATCAATAGTCAGAGGCTGAAAAACTCTGATCTAACCCTTCCACCTCAAGAAATTATAACTTTTTTCTGAGTCACTATAATGACATTAAAAGTTATGATGGGCTCTTATGTAGATATGACTTCTCTCCTAGTCAACTGCTAGGAATGTATAAGTTCTAAAAATAATTGTAAAACATAGTACTCTGAACTAAGAGAAACATTGATCTCAAGGAAGAAGGAAGGGCTGGTTTTTCATGTTCCACATTTGATCAGTAGCAATTTGAACTCTACTAAAACAATTAGACAATAATAATCACCCTACTCAATCTCATAAACATTTGGATGAATTATTAATAAACATTAATCAAAGTATTATTGCTGATAAAATGGATGATAACTTGGAAAGAACCGCTTGGCTACTTAGCAACAAGATTACCAACCTTTGTAACATTTTAGCAATGCACAGGAGACTGAAGTAGTTTAAAGATAAGGAAATACATCAAAGCAGAACAAGACAATCTGAAAGTACTCTAAATGATGGCACCTAAGGTTAACTGCAAGGAGATCCAACCAGTCCATTCTGAAGGAGATCAGCCCTGGGTGTTCTTTGGAAGGAATGATGCTAAAGCTGAAACTCCAGTACTTTGGCCACCTCATGCAAAGAGTTGACTCATCGGAAAAGACTCTGATGCTGGGAGGGATTGAGGGCAGGAGGAGAAAGGGATGACAGAAGATGAGATGGCTGGATGGCATCACCAACTCGATGGATGTAAGTTTGAGTGAACTCTGGGAGTTGGTGATGGACAGGGAGGCCTGGCATGCTGCGATTCATGGGGTCGCAAAGAGTCGGACACGACTGAGTGACTGAACTGAACTGAACTGAAGGTTAACTAGCCATCCAAACCCCAGAAATATGTCAAGAATCTGGTGAGGGTGGCAATACACCAACCCTCCCTGTTTTATTTCAGTGACACAACAGCAATGTGCTGCAAAAGAAAGTCTCTACTTCTGTCTCCAACTTCTTACTGACCATGTATTTGATTGTCTACAGGTGATCTTCACTTAGATTTCCCTTTGACAAACAAAACACATTTCAAAACCTGAACTTGTCATTGTTCGTAATAAAATGGAAACTTCATTATTTTCAACAGCATCACCCAACTTTTGACCACCTGAATTTAATCCTGTTATCTTACATTTCACTGTCTATACTTCAGCCTCATAATCCAACAACCCCCTGATTTGTATCACACATTGTCTTTTGAATTTGGTACTTTTCTCCACTTATTCCCTTTTTTAAAATCTATTTTTAAATCACTGCCTTAATGCAGGTCCGTATGTATTCCTAGATTTCTGTAGCAACCTTGGACGGTCTCTCATATTTATTGTCTCCTTGGCCCATTGCTTCACATGCTATTGTAATAACAACCACCACAGCAACACTGATGACAAGTCTAGGCTGCTGTAGCTTATAGGTGTATAGCTCAAGTCTTGGAGTCAGCCTGCCAGGATTCAAGCACTTAAGGATACTGTGATTTAATTAATCCTTGTGACAGCTCAATGAAGCGGCTATGATTATCTTCACTTTACTAATGAGAAAACTGAAATGTAGAGAGTGGAAGCCACTTGCCAAGATCACACATGTGGTAGCACTGAGTCAGGATTTGGTCACAGCGCATGTGGCTCCATAGGCCTGGCCCTAACCACTGTGATACCCTGCCCATCCTCCAATTGTTACTACCCAGGACTTGTTGTGCCCTACACCCATATCATAAGGCCACTCTTCACATATCTGTATCCTATGAACCCAGCTCATTTTCTCTTTCTGTATCCCTTTTGCATGTAAGGGACTAGTTGCCTTTATTTTATTTTTTATACGGTAGTGAATTGTTTTGCAATTATCCTAATATCAGTCCATATGTTTATATTTTGTCTCCTCACCCGAGTTTAAGGTTTTTCAAGAACTTTGCTATTCTTCTACGTTCTTCCAAAGTACTTACTAGAACACCCATGAGTATGTTAAAACTAACAGCCATAGTACTCATGAGTACTAAGTATTTTAAGATTAATCTGTTTATTATTTACATGAAAACCCTTTACACATAAAAAAATACTGAATGGAGGTGAATAACTAATTCTAGGTATTATTATGAATATTAAAATCAAGTTGGAGATTTCCTAAAAGATAATGAAAACTTTGGAGGCCCTGAAGATAGTGACGTCTTCCAGCTTCATCTGTTAACGAGCGCCAAGTACAAGGGCTGAAAGACCAAAGGCTTTGCTTCCTTGTTTAGTAGAGCTGGCCTAGTTATTCCAGAATACTCCCTAGCTTGGGGTGTAACAGCTCCCAGTACTCTCAACTCCACATGACACTGAAATTGCAAGCTAGATTAGCAGTCAGCAGTGGTGGCCAGTTCTTACTCTTATACAGCGACAGCACGTGATTGAGAGTCCTGGAGAGAATACAGGCTAATACGGTGTGTCCCCAAGCACCACCATCACCACTGTGGCCACCGCTTGGAAATCTTTCATTGGAATAACAGCTGCAACAAGTCATTATCACAGGCCTTTGATTTGGCTTGTCCATATTCAGAAAAGGGAAAGACAAGAGGCTTAACTCACCAATTAGTTTAAGCTCAGACTTGTTCGCTGCAGTTCATACTTGTCTGTCTTGTGTACCTAGAACAGACCTGACTCAGAGGTACTAGATTTGTTGAATTGATGGATGGGTTTAGAACTTCATGTTTTCTTTACATAACAGTGATGAAAACGATATCTATCATTATTGAACTGACAGCATGGTGGTTATACACCAGCTCCCTAGAGTCAGACGGCTTGAATCTGCACATCTGCTGTCTGTCCTTGGCAGAGTTACTTAATTTCTCATACTCCCAGTTTCTTTACCTATAACATGGGCCTAATAAGAGTAACTACCTTCAGGACTTTTAAAAGGATTAAAGTAGAAAATAATGTTATATACTTAGTATACTGTAGTCTTACACATTTTAAGGACTTTAAAAATTGTAGCTATTTTTGAGAGCCTGCTCTGTGTCAGGCATTCCAGGAGGGTTTCTGAAATTTTGCATGATTGGCATTTTGAGACAGATAATTCTTTGCTGTGGGGGTTGTCCTGTGCCTTGCAGAACATTTAGCCCACACCTGCTCTCTACCCACCAGATGCCAGCAGCATCTCCCCGGTCAGGGCAAGCACAACTGGAGAGCAAAATCAGCCCTGGTTGAGAGCCACTGCACTAAACTGAGCTCTCTACAGATATTTTACTGATTTCTCAAAATACCCTGACAAGGCACTGTGCCAATGGAATCTTCTCTATTTTGTAGGTAAGAAAATGACATCTGTCACCAGCTTGCCTGGGTGGCCCAACCTGCCCAGGTTCAGCTGACTCCAGTCTTGACTGTGTGAACGTCTCCCACCTGTAGTGATATTTGTCTTCATGCCCTCCCTTGGCTTCCTCACCCACGAACGTACTTCCTGTAAGTAGAAGTCACAAAAGGACCTTCAGGGAGCCAAATCTCACCTTTACAGAGTTGTGAGATGATCTCAGGAATCCTCATCTCATGCCCATAACTCCTGAACCACAGTATTTCTACTCAGAGCTACAGAGTTTTGGTAAATCCCACGTGCAGTAGGTAAATAACCAAGAATGGCACTACTCAAGAATGTGAACTAGGACTTCCCTGGTGGTCCAATGGCTGGGACTCTGCCTTCCAATGCAGCAGAGGCAGGTTTGATACCTGGAAGGGGAGTAAGATCTCACATGCCTCATGGCGAAAAAAACAAAACATAAAACAGAAGCAATACGGTAACAAATTCAATAAAGACCTTTTAAAAACTGTGAATTACAACATTATAAGGCCTCATTTTTAATTCCTCTCTCTCTCTGTTTCCCTGCCAAGTCCCTCTCCAAGTAATATGCATACTTTTCCACTCCTTTTTGTTTCTATGAACTCCATCCTATTCTTGGACCTCACTAAACACAACAGCCAAAATGCTTCAATGGCCCTCACTGTACCACTCCAGTTCATTTAGTATCCTGCTGCCTGATCAATCTTCTGCAGTAATTAACTCACCAAGTTACTGTTCTACTACATGCTGTGCTTAGTTGCTCAGTCGTGTCCAACTCTTTGAGACCCCATGGACTGTAGCCTGCCAGGCTCCTCTCTCTGTGGGGATTCTCCAGACAAGAATACTGGAGTGAGTTGCCACGCCTTCCTCCAGGGGATCTGTCCACCCAGGGATCGAATCCAGGTCTCCGCATTGCAGGTGGATTCTTTACTGTCTGAGCTACCAGGGAAGCCCAAGAATACTGGAGTGGGTAGCTAGCCCTTCAGCAGTGGATCTTCCTGACCCCAGGAATTGAACCAGGATCTCCTGCACTGCAGGCGGATTATTAAAAGCACTGCTGCTGCTGCTAAGTCACTTTAGTCGTGTCCGACTCTGTGTGACCCCATAGATGGCAGCCCACCAGGCTCCCTGGTCCCTGGGATTCTCCAGGCAAGAACACTGGAGTGGGTTGCCATTTCCTTCTCCAATGCATGAAAGTGAAAAGTGAAAGTGAAGTCGCTCCGTCATGTCTGACTCCTAGTGACCTCATGGACTGCAGCCTACCAGGCTCCTCGGTCCATGGGATTTTCTCCAGGCAAGAGTACTGGAGTAGGGTGCCATTGCCTTCTCCACCTAAAAGCACTAATGAATCCTTATTTCCTAAAACATCAAGTTTAAATTTCACTAAGTGACATTCAAGTCCCTTGAAATACTCTCTCTCTCTCTCTCTCTCTGCTCCTTGTCATGCTGTCTCTCCTTCTCCTGCCAAAATCCTTGCTGTCCTACTAACTGGCTGAGGGGAACCCTGTTTCTCTGTTCCTGAAATCCTGTGGTTTCCTTACTCTCCCTTCTCTGTGCCTCTCCATCAAAATTCTGACCACTCTTTTAGACCCCATTTAGGCTGAAGCCCCTTCGTGAAGTGTTCTCTGGCAACTGTAGCCTCATCAAGACCTTTCTATTTCAAGGTGTTCTCAGCCCCAGTAGTCCATCCCATACCACCAAGCACCTTAATTTAACTCACTGATATCTGCTAAAGTCTCATGTTTGCCCAGATGGACTACAATTCTGTGGCATTCTGGTACCATATTTCACATTTACAGGCTGTTCTCAGAGAAGATCTTCAGTGAGTCCTTACAAGTTGACTTCTGTGGAAAGCCTTCTGCTGCTATAGAAATAGAGACAGTGCTTCACAGAAGTGTGTGCCCTAACCTTACCGTAACATCTGGGGCTCCACCCTATATGAGGTCACCTCTTATGGTTCCCAGCCACCTGGAGACACCATTGCCAGCATACCTGCTTTCTGCCAGCTCATCTCCAGCCTGAGCCCTCTGTTGGCTCTTTGCTTTCAATACTCTTGGGCTCCTGTTCCTATCACACACCTTGACTTACTTCTGCAGCATAGTCTTTGACATTGACTTTCTTCCTTGGGAGTAAAGCCCGATCACCATGCTGAAGTTAATCTTTATGGCCTCTTTTCTGGAGTCTTGGGAAATGGAAATTATGACATTATCTAGGCCAATGATTCCAAAACATAACAGAGAATAAGATCACTTGAGTGCTTTTTAATATTTTGACTCCTGGGCTCTGTTCCAGACCTACTACATCAGAATATCTGGGATATGGGCCTGGGAATCTGAATGCTTAAAAGCATCCCAGGTGATTCTCATGATCAGATGAATTGAGGAGACACTGATCTTAGGCTACTGGGTAGTATTTTACCAGCTTATCTGATGAGATACTCAGGCCTAGTTGACAATCAACAATTAGGCATCCTGGAGAAAGAAATTATTAATTTCAGGGGCTTAGCAGTATTCTTCCTTATAAGTTTCCATTTTTTCTGGCTATTAATATAAGGAGATATAGTCTACTAAATGGACCACTAATACAGAAACTAACAGTGTGACCCTGAAGAAGTCACTTAAGAACTCTGAGCTTTAATTTCTCATTTATAGAAAAAAGGAAAGTTAGGCCAGATAAGTAGTTCTCTTTCATGGATGAACATTAGAATCACTTTAAGAGTTTTTAGAATATACTATCCCCAGAGATTTTAATTTGATTGATCCAAGTGATTATGTGGTACAATTGAGATTAAAATAAAGTGAACTGGGTGATTTTTAAGACACTTTCCAACTCCAAAAATAACTTCATGATTTAATAGCCCTGCCATTTTCTAATTCTCATGTTGACCCTAGACATCATTTATTTCATGCCATATGAAAAAAAAAAATACATACTGGTTTTTTTTATTCAATTTTTTTCAATAACATCTTTGTTAGGTATTTGATGTTCATGTATGAAAGAGACTGAATAATTTTAATATTCTTATGAGTTACTACCATGCAAAAATATTCAGGAGAATAATAAAGCCTTTAAAACTTGTCAGGCATAAAGAGCAAAAATCAGCTGCTAATTAAATCAAGATAAGTATATATGTCTCTGTTCCTTCAGTATTCAAAGTAATATTGATTGCGGAGTGGCTGCTCTCTGTCACCCCTGTGTTAGTTGCTGGGGATACAGCTATGTATGAGAAAGAGTCCAAGCCCACATGGAAAAATAAACATTGTGTAAATGTTACAAATGCGATTGGAATCACAGTGGAATACAGGGAGCTACAAGAATGCATAAAGAGGACTTAACCCACTCTGTGCAAAAAGGCTTACAGGAGGAAGTGTGAGTTACAGTGAAGCCTGATAAACGAATTGGAATTAAGAGTGCTTGCTGAGTGAATAGCAGGTTGGAAGAAACTGAGGGTAAAAACAGCTTCCATGTACTAGAAACAGAAGGAAGAGGCTTGAACCAGAATGTGAAGAAAATGTGGTACAAGTGGAAGACCATATAAGAGAGTTTAGAATTTATCCTAAAGTATGCAAATAGTGGAGTTTAGAATTTATCCTAAATAGCATAGAATTCGAATAAATTTTATTCTAAGAGGCCCAATTATGAAAGCTTAGAATTTATTTATTCTAAGAGCACTGAATACTTTAACTAGGGAACTAAAGCGATCTGATGTACACATTTGAGAGTCCCCACAGGGCCTGGAGCACAGAGATGCCTGTGGGAATAGAGAAAACGGGCTACTGGAGTGTAAGATGGACTGCAGTGGTGTGAGCAGAGATGAAGGAGAGTAGATTTAAGACATCCATCTGAAGAGACTCAGAGAGGCCCAGTGACGGATGGGCTGTTGGGGACCTGATGAGTCAAGATTTCACTAAGAACTGGGTGGACGACCATACATTCCCTGAGTTAAGGGACCCTGGAGGAGGAGCAGGTTCAGTGGAAAACATGGGCTCAGCTCAGGACACACTGAGTGTGAAATACCTGTAGGCCAACCAAGTGGGGGTCTTTTTTTTTTTTTTTTTTGGTTGCACCACTCAGCTTGCGGGATCTTAGTTGCCCAACAAGGGATTGAACCTGGGCCCCAGCAGTAAAAGCCCCAAGTCTTAGTCACTGGACAACCAGAGAATTCCCAACCAAGGAGGGGTCTTGATCAAAGTGGGTCTGAAACCAAAATAAAACCTGGACTAAAGTTACAACACAAAATTACAAAAGTTGTCAACACACAGAAGATACCTGAAGTCACTAGAGATGGTTGAAATCACCTGCTACACGCTGGGGACTACAGTAGGTGCTAGGGCAGTAGATTTTTGGTGCTTTAAGTATTTCACAGTCCAACCAATAGAACCATGTATTAAGGATGAATTTTAGTTCAACTGCCATGAAAATTACCATGAACCACTACACTGAAAACCCCAATTATGGTCATAACAGGTATACCCCCTTCTCTCCTCTGCCCTCTGGAGAGCAGAGTTATCTCCCAAATCAATCCAAACTAGAAATTCATCTAAAAGTAGACTAGCCTATACTTTGTCCTAATAAAGTGGATTTCAACAGCTTAAACCATTAAAAGATATCATCTAAAACTTAAAAATGAAATGGACAAGTTGAAATATCTTTACAATAACATAACATGCTTTTAAATATCATTGAACATGAAAATCCAGGGAGCAAATTGCAGATTTTGAGGTTTTGGTCATTCTCATGGCAATGTCAACTCTACAGTTTACAGGGTTATGATCACAAAGCCCAAGGTCTGTTAAGCCTATGCCACATATAGACAAGTCCACAGTCTAAGGGGTTCATGGGACATGGAAAATGTACTTTGTAGCTTAAAAGAGCACTGCACACAACATCTAAGCCTTCTGTTTGAAAGTTCACTTGATACCAGAAATAATTACAATAAACCTAATGGAGTTGGAGAAGGTTCAATTACCCTTTCTCTTTCTTCCTCCATTTCTTCCCTCCCTCTCTTTTTTTTCCTTTAACCTCTTCCTCCCTTCTTTCCTTTTTTTCTTTTTTTTTTTTTTTTTTTCATTTTCTGTCTTTCCGCAATAATTTTCTGCTTAAAAACTTTTATGGAATGAGACAAAGCATACATATATAATCTAAATGCCAGGTTCAGCTCACTTCAGTTGCCCAGTCATGTCTGACTCATTGCGACCCCATGAACTGCAGTACTCCAGGCCTCCCTGTCCATCACCAACTCCTGGAGTTCACCCAAACTCATGTCCATTGAGTCAGTGATGCCATCCAACCATCTCATCCTCTGTCGTCCCCTTCTCCTCCTGCCTTCAACTTTCCCAACATCAGGGTCTTTTCTAATGAGTCAGCTCTTCACATCAGCTGGCCAAAATATTGGAGTTTCAGCTTCAACATCAGTCTTTCCAATGAACACCCAGGACTGATCTCCTTTAGGATGGACTGCTTGGATCTCCTTGCAGTTCAAAGGACTCTCAAGAGTATTCTCCAACACCACAGTTCAAATGCATCAATTTAGACGGCGCTCAGCTTTCAGTCCAACTCTCACATCCATACATCACCACTGGAAAAACCATAGCCTTGACTAGACGGACGTTTGTTGGCAAAGTAATGTCTCTGCTTTTCAATATGCTATCTAGGTTGGTCATAACTTTCCTTCCAAGGAGTAAGCGTCTTTTAATTTCATGGCTGCAATCACCATCTGCAGTGATTTTGGAGCCCCAAAAATAAAGTCTGACACTGTTTCCACTGTTTCCCCATCTATTTCCCATGAAGTGGTGGGACCGGATGCCATGATCTTCGTTTTCTGAATGTTGAGCTTTAAGCCAACTTTTTCACTCTCCACTTTCACTTTCATCAAGAGGCTTTTGAGTTCCTCTTCACTTTCTGCCATAAGGGTGGTGTCATCTGCATATCTGAGGTTATTGATATTTCTCTTGGCAATCTTGATTCCAGCTTGTGCTTCATCCAGCCCAGTGTTTTTCATGATGTACTCTGCATATAAGTTAGATAAGCAGGGTGACAATATACGGCTGTAATGTACTCCTTTTCCTATTTGGAACCAGTCTGTTGTTCCATGTCCAGTTCTTACCCCCCTACCCCAACTCTGGCCACTTTTACTCAGCACAGGAAGTGTCTTTTAACTTCATGGCTGCAATCACCATCCAAAGTGATTTTGGAGCCCAGGAAAATAAAATCTGTCACTTTCCACTTTTTCCTTTTCTATTTGCCATGGAGTGGTGGGACTGGATGTCATTATCTTAGTTTTTTGAATGTTGATCTTTTGGTTTCTTTTTAAAATAACTTTATTTATTTTAATTGGAGGCTAATTGCTTTACAATATTGTATTGGTTTTGCCATACATTGACATGAACCTGCCACAGGTGTACATGTGTTCCCCATCCTGAACCCCCTCCCACCTCTCTCCCCATTCCATCCCTCTGGATCATCCCAGTGCACCAGCCCTGAGCACCCTGTCTCATGCGTCAAACCTGGACTCATGATTCATTTCACATATAATATACATCTTTCAGTGCCATTCTCTCAAATCACCCCACCCTCGCCCTCTCCCACAGAGTCCAAAAGACTGTTCTATACATCTGTGTCTCTTGCTGTCTTGCATACAGGGTTAAAGTTACCATCTTTCTAAATTCCATATATATGTGTTAGTATATTGTATTGGTGTTTTTCTTTCTGGCTTACATCACTCTGTATAATAGGCTCCAGTTTAATCCACCTCATTAGAACTGATTCAAATGTATTCTTTTTAATGGCTGAGTAATATTCCATTGTATATATCTGCTGATGGACATCTAGGTTGTTTCCATGTCCTGGCTATTATAAACAGTGCTGCGATGAACATTGGGGTACAGGTGTATCATTCAGTTCTGGTTTCCTTGGTGTGTATGCCCAGCAGTGGGATTGCTGGGTCGTATGACAGTTCTATTTCCAGTTTTTTAAAGAATCTCCACACTGTTCTACATAGTGGCTGTACTAGTTTTCATTCCCACCAACAGTGTAAGAGAGTTCCCTTTTCTCCACACCCTCTCCAGCATTTATTGCTTGTAGACTTTTGGATCACAGCCATTCTGAATGGTGTGAAATGGTACCTCATCGTGGTTTTGATTTGCATTTCTCTGATTATGAGTGATGTTGAGCATCTTTTCATGTGTTTTTTAGCCATCTGTATGTCTTCTTTGGAGAAATGTCTGTTTAGTTCTTTGACACATTTTTTGATTGGGTCGTTTATTTTTTAGGAATTGAGCTGCAGGAGTTGCTTGTATATTTTTGAGATTAATTCCTTGTCAGTTGCTTCGCTTTCTATTATTTTCTCCCATTCTGAAGGCTGTCTTTTCACCTTGCTTATAGTTTCCTTTGTTGTGCAGAAGCGTTTAATTTTAATTAGGTCCCATTTGTTTATTTTTGCTTTTATTTCCAATATTCTGAGAGGTGGGTCATAGAGGATCCTGCTGTGATTTATGTTGGAGAGTGTTTTGCCTATGTTTTCCTCTAGGAGTTTTATACTTTCTGGTCTTACGTTTAGATCTTTAATCCACTTTGAGTTTATTTTTGTGTATGGTGTTAGAAAGTATTCTAGTTTCATTCTTTTACAAGTGGTTGACCAGTTTTCCCAGCACCACTTGTTAAGGAGATTGTCTTTAATCCATTGTATGTTCTTGCCTCCTTTGTCAAAGATAAGGTGTCCACAGGTGCTTGGATTTATCTCTGGGCTTTCTATTTTGTTCCATTGATCTATATTTCTGTCTTTGTGCCAGTACCATACTGTCTTGATGACTGTGGCTTTGTAGTACCTGAAGTCAGGCAGGTTAATTCCTCCAGTTTCATTCTTCTTTCTTAACATTGCTTTGGCTACTCAAGGTTTTTTGTATTTCCATGCAAATTATGAAATTATTTGTTCTAGCTCTGTGAAAAATACCATTGGTAGCTTGACAAGGATTGCATTGAATCTATAGATTGCTTTTGGTAGTATACTCATTTTCACTATATTAATTCTTCCAATCCATGAACACGGTATATATCTCCATCTATTTGTGTCATCTTTGATTTCTTTCACCAGTGTTTTATAGTTTTCTATATATAGGTCTTTTGTTTATTTAGGTAGATATATTCCTAAGTATTTTATTCTTTTCATTACAGTGGTGAATGGAATTGTTTCCTTGATTTCTCTTTCTGTTTTCTCATTGTTAGTGTATAGGAATGCGAGGGATTTCTGTGTGTTGATTTTATATCCTGAAACTTTATTATATTCATTGATTAGCTCTAGTGATTTTCTGGTGGAGTCTTTAGGGTTCTCTAGGTAGAGGATCATGTCATCTGCAAACACTGAGAGTTTTAATTCTTCTTCTCCAATTTGAATTCCTTTTATATCTTCTTCTGCTCTGATTGCTGTGGCCAAAACTTCCAAAACTACGTTGTATAGTAGTAGTGATAGTGGGCACCCTTGTCTTGTTCCTGACTTTAGGGGAAATGCTTTCAATTTTTCACCACTGAGGATAATGTTTGCTGTGGGTTTGTCATATATAGCTTTTATTACGTTGAGGTGTGTTCCTTCTATTCCTGCTTTCTGGAGGGTTTTATCATTAACCCCAAAAAGATGTCCTTTTCATTATATGGGACTGGAATGCAAAATAGGAAGTGAAGAAACACCTGGAGTAACAGGCAAATTTGGCCTTGGAGTATGGAATGAAGCAGGGCAAAGGCTAATAGAGTTTTGTCAAGAGGATGCACTGGTCATAGCAAACACCTTCTTCCAACAACACAGGAGAAGACTCTACACATGGACATCACCAGATGATCAATACTGAAAACAGACTGATTGTATTCTTTGCAGCCAAAGATGGAAAAGCTCTATACAGTCAGCAAAAACAAGAGCGGGAGCTGACTGTGGCTCAGATCATGGATTCTTTATTGCCAAATTCAGACTTAAATTGAAGAAAGTGAGAAAAACCACTAAACCATTCAGGTATGACCTAAATCAAATCCCTTATGATTATATAGTGGAAGTGAGAAATAGATTTAAGGGACTAGATCTGATAGACAGATTGCCTGATGAACTATGGATGGAAGTTCCTGACATTGTATAGGAGACAGGGATCATGACCATCTCCAAGAAAAAGAAATGCAGAAAAGCAAAATGGCTGTCTGGGGAGGCCTTACAAATAGCTGTGAAAAGAAAAGAAGTGAAAAGCAAAAGAGAAAAGGAAAGATATACCCATTTGAATGCAGAGTTCCAAAGAATAGCAAGGAGAGATAAGAAAGCCTTCTTCAGTGATCAATGCAAAGAAATAAAGGAAAACAATAGGAAAAACTAGAGATCGCTTCAAGAAAATTAGAGATACGAAGGGAACATTTCATGCAAAGATGGGCTCGATAAAGGACAGAAATGGTATGGACCTAACAGAAGCAGAAGATATTAAGAAGAGGTGGCAAGAATACACAGAAGAACTGTACAAAAAAGATCTTCATGACCCAGATAATCATGATGGTGTGATCACTCACCTAGAGCCAGACATCCTGGAATGTGAAGGCAAGTGAGCCTTAGACAGCATCACTACAAACAAAGCTGGTGGAGATGATGGAATTCCAGTTGAGCTATTTCAAATCCTGAAAGATGATGCTGTGAAAGTGCTGCACTCAATATGCCAGCAAATTTGGAAAACTCAGCAGTGGCCACAGGACTGAAAAAGGTCAGTTTTCATTCCAATCCCAAAGAAAGGCAATGCCAAAGAATGCTTAAACTACCACACAATTGCACTCATCTCACATGCTAGTAAAGTAATGCTCAAAATTCTCCAAGCCAGGCTTCAGCAATACATGAACCGTGAACTTCCAGATGTTCAAGCTGGTTTTAGAAAAGGCAGAGGAACAAAGGATCAAATTGACAACATTCACTGGATCATCAAAAAAGCAAGA
This sequence comes from Bos mutus, assembly GCF_027580195.1. NCBI lineage: Eukaryota > Metazoa > Chordata > Mammalia > Artiodactyla > Bovidae > Bos > Bos mutus. Next base: position 129,434,401 of record NC_091618.1, read on the forward strand.
GAGTTCCAGAAAAACATCTATTTCTGCTTTACTGACTATGCCAAAGCCTTTGACTGTGTGGATCACAATAAACTGTGGAAAATTCTGAAAGAGATGGGAATACCAGACCGCCTGACCTGCCTCTTAAGAAACCTACATGCAGGTCAGGAAGCAACATTTAGAACTGGACATGGAACAACAGACTGGTTCCAAATAGGAAAAGGAGTATGTCAGTCTGTATATTGTCACCCTGCTTATCTAACTTCTATGCAGAGTACATCATGAGAAACACTGGGCTGGAAGAAGCACAAGCTGGAATCAAGATTGCCGGGAGAAATATCAATAACCTCAGATATGCAGATGACACCACCCTTATGGCAGAAAGTGAAGAGGAATTAAAAAGCCTCTTGATGAAAGTGAAAGAGGAGAGTGAAAAAGTTGGCTTAAAGCTCAACATTCAGAAAACGAAGATCCTGGCATTCGGTCCCATCACTTGATGGGAAATAGATAAGGAAACAGTGGAAACAGTGTCAGACTTTATTTTGGGGGGCTCCAAAATCATGGCAGATGGTGATTGCAGCCATGAAATTAAAAGACGCTTACTCCTTGGAGGAAAGTTATGACCAACCTAGATAGTATATTGAAAAGCAGAGACATTACTTTGCCAACAAAGGTCCGTCTAGTCAAGGCTATGCTTTTTCCAGTGGTCATGTATGGATGTGAAATTTGGACTATAAAGAGAGCTGAGTGCCAAAGAATTGATGCTTTTGAACTGTGGTGTTGGAGGAGACTCTTGAGAGTCCCTTGGACTGCAAGGAAATCCAAGCAGTCCATCCTAAAGGAGATCAGTCCTGGGTGTTCATTGGAAGGACTGATGTTGAAGTTGAAACTCCAATACTTTGGCCGCCTGATGCGAAGAGCTGACTCATTTGAAAAGCCCCTGATGCTGGAAAAGATTGAGGGCAGGAGGAGAAGGGGATGACAGAGGATGAGATGGTTGGATGGCATCACTGACTCGATGGACATGGGTTTGGGTGGACTCCGCAAGTTGGTGATGGACAGGGAGGCCTGGCGTCCTGCGGTTCATGGGATTGCAAAGAGTCGGACACGACTGAGCAACTGAACTGAACTGAACTACACTATTCCATGTGTCTAGATATTTTGTGTATATTATAATGACTGCTAGTGATTCACAGAAATAAAATCTTAAATCAACTAGTCCTGACCTACAATTTAAAGTATTTTCAGTTCAGTTCAGTTCAGTCACTCAGTCGTGTCCGACTCTTTGTGACCCCATGAATCGCAGCACGCCAGGCCTCCCTGTCCATCACCAACTCCCGGCGTTCACTGAGACTCACATCCATCGAGTCAGTGATGCCATCCAGCCATCTCATCCTCTGTTGTCCCCTTCTCCTCCTGCCCCAATCCCTCCCAGCATCAGAATCTTTTCCAATGAGTCATATTTTTTTTTGCAATTAAAATGATTCTGCTACACATAATCTCTCTACACATAGCTTATTACTTCATTTTAAAATTATATCTTAATCAGAACATTGGTGTGTCAATAATGTTTAACAGTTGCCCTCTGTGCAGATGGAAGAGGGAAGGAGGTGGAGTAGAGAAGCCTCCATTTGTCTTATTTGCCAATTTAAGTGGTGCACATATTCCAACTATGGCCAATTTCAAACTCCATTGGGCAAAAACTGAAACACATGTCAGAGCAAGAGCAATAATAAACACCAAGTAAAATTTAAGAGGTAACAATAACCTAATGAATTGAACATCAGCCAAAAAATCCCCATGCCTTTTTAATATTTTCTAATTCTGATATAGTTGATTTACAATATTATATAAGTTGCAGGTGTACAACATAGTGATTCACAAATTTTAAAGATTATACACCATTTATAGTTATTATAGAACATTGGCTATATTTCCTGTACTGTATAGTACATCTTTGTAGTGACCCTTTAATTTTTTTAATGAAAATTTATCTATAGGAAGAGTGGTGATTGAAACCAGCTTAAACTGGCTGATGGGTAAATTTTTAGGACTTTTTTAAGCTGGTTATTAAACATGACCATTATTTTAAATTAATTTGCATAAATCTACAGTTAAATAAGGAGAAGGCAATAGTACCCCACTCCAGTACTCTTGCTTGGAAAATCCCGTGGATGGAGGAGCCTGGTAGGCTGCAGTCCATAGGGTCGCTAAGTCAGACATGACTGAGTGACTTCACTTTCACCTTTCGCTTTCATGCATTGGAGGAGGAAATGGCAACCCACTCCAGTGTTCTTGCCTGGAGGATCCCAGGGATGGGGGAGCCTGGTGGGCTGCCGTCTATGGGGTCACACAGAGTCGGACATGACTGAAGTGACTTAGCAACAGTTAAATAAGTTCTATTTTAAACAAAGGCAATAGATAGTGAAAGCTCATCGTATCCTAATTTTTTTTAACTCTATTTTACTATTATCTATACCCTTTAGCTTTTTACATCTACAGGGTACAACTGCATATTTCTTTCCAACTCTGCATTCATGCTGGTCATTAGGAACAAGGTATTAATAAGATTTTTTTAATTTAGTATTTTAAATATTGAATTTAAGAATTTAAAGAATTGTCAATAGAGATACAGATTTTATTATTTTCCAGTGGAATGAGAAAGTGATTATGTAGATAAGAAAGTAAGAAGATGGCAGGTGACTTTCTAGTCTAACAGGACAGACTCAGAGTTGGGTCTTTGAGGAATAACATATTAGAAGAATCTGGAGAAGGAAATGGCAATCCACTCCAGTACTATTGCCTGGAAAATCCCATGGACAAAGGAGCCTGGTAGGCTACAGTCCACGGGGTCGCAAAGAGTCGGACACAACTGAGCGACTTCACTTACTTACTTACTTACCTATAGTAGAATAGTAATAAGAAATGAGAAATGAAGTATGACCGTATGATGTGTTCAGAAAGTAGAATCTGGTTGTTAAACTGGAAGAAAGCTAACTTGGATGCAAAGGTGTTTATAGGTAACAGAGTTTTACATCATCTATGGTGCCGACAGCAGCAAGATGGGAAGGCCTGTGATTCTCAGACTGTGCCCTGTGATGCCATGGGGTGTCTGTGAACCCAAAGGACACCATGGGATATTCTAAATTTTGAGGGAAACACAGTGATACTGACATCTGTTGGACATGGCTTGAACTGGTTGCTCAAGGTATTCTCAGTTTCAACATTAGATTGTACTACATTTATTTTGACAATGATGTCATATCTTTGCAAAGATAACTGGTGGTTTCTGAGATGAAAAAAAAAAAAATACCTCATGAAAATCACTGAGGAACAGAAACGAGGGTGGTGATGCTCAATCTTATTCCAAGATTTGAGAAGTTATACAGTGCCCAGCAGTCATACACACCCTATTAATGACTGTGGTTACTTAAGAATAAAATGTAAATGTTATTTTCCATTTCAACTTTATGTGTACTATTTTTTCAAGTAGCTACTAAGTTGTTCAAATGCAAATATTTCTTAAGTTTTTGGACCTCATTACTTAGTAAAAAGAATTACTCGGAATTTTTTTTGCTCATTTGTTTTTTGGCTTGTTCTCAGCTTTGGGGATTAGAGAAGGAAATGGCAACCCACTCCAGTGTTCTTGCCTGGAGAATCCCAGGGATGGGGGAGCCTGGTGGGCTGCTGTCTCTGGGGTCGCACAGAGTCGGACACAACTGAAGCGACTTAGCAGCAGCTTTGGGGACCATGGAAAAGTTATGGGGACATTTAGAGTACTCGAACTGAAAAAGTATGGGAATGTCTGGAGAGGGCCTCAAACTCATAAAGAAGGAATGAGTGGGATTCTGGGTGCAGAGCTCCTCAAAACATAGCCATATTAAGTTCAGGAAGGAAATACTGTATTAAACATATAAAAAGGTATTAAAGGTCGGAAGTAAGGTGCAGAAATGAGAATAATAAGTGATAAGCTATGCAGTGCTACTTGTAAAAGCAAAGGAATGGAAATAACCACAGAGTCCTGAAATAGAAGGATGACTGAATCACCTAAGGGACAACACATGATGGGGTTCATACTGGGCAGCCGTGGGCAGAAACAAGCATGCACTGCTTTACACTATTGTGAAATCATCTCCAGGATATAATGTTAGATAAGAACGTCAAAGTGCAGGAACGTATGTACAGTGTGCTACAGTTTATCTAGAAGAAGGGAAGAAAATATGAATATGTACATAAACATTTTGTTTATAAGTGAAATTTAAGTTCAATTAAAAAAAAAAAAAAACTTGTATTAGACTTCACGCTCCCTTTAGGTTATGGAAAGCCTGAAAGAAAATCACTCTTCCATTTGCAATAACAAAAAATGAATGATCTGCAAAATCACAGCTTTCCTTGAACACATTGGAGAACTAAGCTCACAGGGTAACAAACCAGGCTGAAGCAAAGGAAAGTCAGGAGCCCTCGGTGAGAGTCAGGACATAGGCACTTCTTCCTGGGTCAGACTCCCCCAGATGCCAGACAAGCCAAGAAGAAAAGCTCAGCTAATGTTTTCAATGAATTGCTGAAAAGTGTGAGGATACAATGTCTGGGTGGCCATAGATACGAGGGAAATTCACAACCGCTGGTGCTCACAAGTAAGATCTGAGCAACACTTCTTTAAGGCACAGGCCTGAGGAAGGGACAAACTCTTTGCAAGGCACAGACAAAGCTCAAAAAGAAACCTATAACTTTTCTTATCTTTAATAAAGAAATCAAAATAATTGTTTTTAAAACACTGTCCAACAAAGAAAATTCCAGACACAGATTACTTTGCTGGGAAATTTTACGTAACATTAAGAGAAGAAATAATAATATTTATATAAACTATTCCAAAATGCAATTAGGAAGGAACACTTCCCAACTGATTTCTGAAGTCATCATTACCCTGATGCCAAAATCAAAAGGAAAAAAAAAATGCATTGCAACAAAATAAAGCTGCAGACCCACAGCTCTCATGAACCTAGATGTAAAACTCTTCAAGAAAATATTAGCAAATTGGATACAAAAAAATATTAAAACGTAATTCATCATAACCAACTGGAGTTTATCCCAGGAATAAGATTGGTTCAACATTTAGAAAGCAGTCAAGCTAATTCCTCATACCAACAGACTAGACAGTGTCAGGAAGCTTAGGCAGAATGAAATTCAGAAGAAAGATTATGTTTGTTGCCCCAAAGAGTCCAGCAATAAGCTCTGTAACCCAGAAATTCCTATAAATATTTCAGAGAAGGGACAACTTGTCATACTGGATAAGCTAAAGGTCTATATGATTGCTTCCAAGTTTAACTACAGTTGATTCTCCTCAAGAAAAATTAGGCTAGGGGATTATAATACTATTTCCACACCAAGTCACTCAGTTATGTCCAACTCTTTGCAACCCCATGGACTGTAGCCCACCAGGCTCCTCTGTCCATGGCATTTCCCAGGTAAGAATACTGGAGTGGGTTGCCATTTCCTCCTCTAGGGGATCTTCCCAACTTGGGGATCAAAGCCATGACTCCTGCACTGGCAGGCTGATTCTTTATCACTGAGCCATGTGAAAAGCCCCAAACATTTCCAAACGTCATCTCTAATCCTCAGGGTTAGAGGGGAACTTCAATAATTAGTTTTGGGGATAACCAAACAGCTATATGCAAAAGAATGAAACCGGATTACTTTCTCACACAACACACAACGACAAACTCAAAATGAATTGAAGACTTCAATGCAGGACATGAAACCTTAAAACTCTGAGAAGAACACATAGGCACTGTGTTCTTTGACATCAATCTTAGCAGTATTGTTTTTTTGGATCTGTCTCCTCAGGTAAGGGGAACAAAAACATAAATAAGTAAGACTGCATCAGACTAAAGAGGTTTTGCACAGTGAAGAAAACTCAACAAAACAACAACCTGCTTAATGAATGGGAAAAAATGCTTGCAAATGATATATACAATAAGGCATTATAGCCTATATATACATATATATAAACTCATACAACTACAAAAAAAAAAAAGTAGGCGGAGGACCTGAAAAAACATTTTTCAAAAAAAGAGAAATAGATGGCCAACTAACACATGGAAAGATGCTCAACATCACTAATTACAGAAATCAAACTCTTGTCCCCTGCAGTGGAACGTTGAAGTCTTAACAACTGGGCCACTGGGAAGTCACAATTTCCAAGTTTCTGTTTTCTGTTTTTTTAACAAATAGTCTCCCAAGAGTTCTAACTGCCCAACATCCCTCCTCCTCTCTCATTTCCTCCCTCTTCCCCTGCCCTATACGTATATTCTCTCTTCTACAAAAGCCATCCATGCCCCTTTTTTCAAGAAGCCTCAGTCACACAAACTTATATTGATAACATTAGACCAGCAGTAGGTCTGGTTTTAGTCATCCAGAATTTAATCTCAGCCTTCCTTGGACACTCAACATCCACCATAAAATCAAGAGGTACAGACACATACTCAAATCCTGTTTTGTTTTATCTCACTCAGTTCAGTTCAGTTCAGTCGCTCAGTCATGTTCGACACTTTGCGACACCATGAACCGCAGCACGCCAGGCCTCCCTGTCCATCACCAACTCCCGGAGTTCGCTCAGACTCATTTCCATTGAGTCAGTGATGCCATCCAGCCATCTCATCCTCTGTCGTCTACCGGGGTCCAGCCCTGGTTGGATCCAGGGATTCCCTCGGGAGGACGGCGTCGGCAAAAGAATAGATAAAGAGATAAGGAAAGAATTTTGCAGTTAAGAAAACAGAGGAGAGAAAAGAGGCTGATATTCTTTGGTTTACGCAGAAAGCCAATAAAGCCCCAGCACGGGACTTACTCTGCTCACGTAGGCCGCAGGCGCCCTCTCAAATCGCAGAAGGTGCCCCACCTTAGGCACCTTCTCGAGTGGGTCTTAGAAGCCCAGGCAGGAAAGTGAACGCAGAGAGCCCCTGCGCTCCATGGAATCAGCCTGAATAGGAAAAGGAAAGAGAAAGAACGACATGGGGAGACCAAGCTTCGGTGAGCAAGGCCCGCACTTCATTTTCCAAAGTAGTTTTTATACCTTAAGTTGTGCATAGAGGATAATGGAGGAAGGGGTAGAGTCATGCAAGGTCAGCAGTCCTTTATCCTTATCGAAGCCAGGCTTTCTTTCTGCAAACTTATCATATGCAAAAGTTTTAGGTGATTTACATCATCTTCTGGCCAGGAGGCCCGTTAACATTTTATGACCCTTTCTTCAGAAAACTTATTTTTCTCTAAAGGTGATTATTCTAAAGTCAGGTGCCACCCTCCGAAAGCATTAGATAAAATAGCATTCCTTTAGGGCAAAAGTGTGGTGGGCTATAACAAGAAAAGAATTAACTCAAGGGTCCAAGGTTACAAACATTAAAGCTACTACTTACATGTCTATACACCAACTATATTAATCAATACACTCCCAGGGACACAGTAGGTAAGGGATATGGAAACTTGGCAGCAAGCATTAGCTCAACAAGGAAATCCTCTACTAGTTATATTTTAACAACTTTAACTCCCTGAGAAGCTCTGCATTGTTAGAATATCTTAAGCTTTCCCTGCCTCTCGTGGTTGGGAGGCTGTGAATATGAACAAACCTGTCAGGCAAGCTAGAAAGTCATCAGAGGGGTTTGAATTGAAACACTCCTATTATGCCCAGAATACTTATTAACTGGAGTTTTAAGTTGATTTTCTTACAGAGAAAGTTGGTCGGGGATAGCCCCTCATTAATGTCAGAAGAGTTGGTGAAAGTCTTAAAATAGTAAAACAGATTCTGGTTTTGGGGTAGACACTCAGGCAGGCCCAGAGGGGCACCCCTCGAGTTCTGGCTCGCCTTGCCCACCAGAACTCTCCCACATGGCCTTGTCATGGGTGGGGACTCCTGTGCTGGCTCCCGGCAGTCGTCCCCTTCTCCTCCTGCCCCCAATCCCTCCCAGCACCAGGGTCTTTTCCAATGAGTCAGCTCTTCACAACAGGTGGCCAAAGAATTGGAGTTTCAGCATCAGTCCTTCAAATGAACACCCAGGACTGATCTCCTTTAGGATGGACTGGTTGGATCTCCTTGCAGCCCAAGGGACTCTCAAGAGTCTTCTCCAACACCACAGTTCAAAAGCATCAATTCTTCAGCGCTCAGCTTTCTTTATAGTGCAACTCTCACATCCATACATGACCACTGGAAAAACCATAGCCTTGAATAGATGGACCTTGGTTGGCAAAGTAATGTCTCTGCTTTTTAATATGCTGTCTAGGTTGGTCTCACTAGGGCAAGCCAATAACCACTGCACTGCAATACTTTTAACACCAGAACACCAGGCAAATACATGCAGGGAAACTGAACAAACTTGCTTGTTTACACTGTGATAGCACAAGTAGTATTTCCCTAGCTAGTGCTTCACAAAACATAGTAATAAGATACACAAAGTCACGCTGTTACCATAAACAGACTTTGGTTAACAGCTTTGTAAATCTGTATGAGTGCTAACGATCAGAACTGGAGTAAAAATACCCAGCTATGAAAAATCCTGCATTACAATGAGGGCATTTTACAAAGAAAAACATTATCTAAATATATATATATATATATATTTATCACTGAGACATTTTAACTTTAGTTGTTTTTGTTGATTCACTCAGGCGGACTCGTTTCAACAAGTTGTAAAAGCATCAAAATGCAAATTTGGCAACAGTAAAGGCCTAATCACTATTTGCAGCTCTTTAGACATCAAACATTCATAACTATTTTATTTAACTGACTCAGGTCATTCACTGCAATCTAATGCACAGAGATGGCTATGCTTAATTTTGCCTCTTCAATTATGTAGACCAAAACTTTTTAAAAATGCCCTTTGTTGTTCAGTCGCTAAGTCGTGTCCAACTCTTTGCAACCCCCTGAACTGACCCTTGCCAGGCTTCCTTGTCCTTCACTATCTCCCTGAGTTTGCTCAAACCCATGTCCATTGAGTCCGTGATGCCATCCAACCACCTCATCCTCTGTCGCTCTCTTCTCCTCCTGCCCTCCATCTTTTCTGGCATCAGCATCTTTCCCAATGAGTCACAGTCTTTGGGAAAGTAGGTGGACTACCGCACCTGCGTGCAGAAGCTCTGGAAGTAGCATTTTGATCAACCTTCGACACAGCTGTCAAGCATGTAAAGATACCCCAGGCATGGGCAGCATAGAAAGCATTTAGCACTGGCGCCATTCACAAGCCCCACTGAGCACTACTTTGTAAGGCAGACCCACCAACAATGAAGTCTTCAAATCCGGTTGGTTTAAGAGCAAGTTTGAGACTATGATGTGGTGTTTGAGGTACCTAGGGTGAAAAATTTAAAGAGACACTCACTTGCAGGGCCCTGAGAATGACGGCCTCTTTAAAGTCTACACCCAAGGTCCTCATTTACTTCATCCTAGTCTCTATCCTGCAGAAGAGCCCCAAAGTGACGTTGTCTGTAGGAGTCAGGAGCACCTGATCTCCACATTCCATGGCTGATGTGAAACTTCAGAACCAACCTTATGTCAGGTAGTAAAGTTTACTCATCCCCAGCCCAGTGCATGGAGGCTCAGCTATTTCCCTTGAGGGATCAACAGCAATCTGATACACTCACTTCTTTATTAGGACTAAGTCCCTGAGTCTTGTCAGTGCCTGTGTTATAAAGGGCTAGTGGTGGTGGTGGTTATAGTTGCTAAAGCATGTCTGACTCCTATGATCCCGGGGCCTGTAGCCCACCAGGCTCCTCTGTCCATAGGATTTCCCAGGTGAGAATACTGGAGTGGATCACCATTTCCTTCTCCAGGGGATCTTCCCAACCCCAGGGATTGAACCTGCATCTGCTGCATTGGCAGTCAGATGCTTTACCACTGAGCCACCAGGGAAGCTCCCTTTCCTAGAGGCTGCCTACAAACACTAGTCCAGTATCTCAGGCCATCATCTTCTGACATGATTCCTGAGGCAAGTCACGAGCTCAGATTGCATCACTTCTACCTTGATTTCACCTCCGTGTGATTTGTCTTAGAGTCCATCCGTATTCCCACCCTACTATGTTGAGGTCCTTTAATGGACCGGAACCTGGTGGTCTGGAGTCAACCGATAAGAAAGTAAAGGAGAGAGAAAGAGGCTGATATTCCTTGGTTTACAAGAAAGCCAATAAAGCCCCTGCACAGGACTTGCTCTGTTCACAGAGGCCTCAGGCGCCCTCTCGATGGGGAGACAGTGCCTTCTCGAGAGGGTCTTAGAAGCCCGGACTGGAAAGTGAACTCAGAGAGCCTCTGTGCTCCAAAGAAATAGCCTGAGAAAGAGAGAGAGAAAGCAAGACACGGGGACCAAAGCTCTGATGGAGCAAAGGTGTTTTAATCAACATGGTGTGGGCATATATACTGTAGTTATCCTCAGCAAAGATAAAGATTAAAATTCCAGACTTACAAAACATAGGCCATCCATATTAAAGAGAGAAAGAGTTGTAAATAATCACTTTTACCATATGGTTCATAAAAAGGAAGAGGGTACTTATAACCGTATAGAAAAACTAATGAAGGAAATGCCTGGATTCCTCAGCCCCGGAAAGGCTTGCCTCTTCACTTAATTCCTGAATATTCAGGAATTAATAAGGAACAGAGAATTCCTGACAGATCCAAAACAGCACACAGGAAGCCTCCTGTTGAATGCTTCCTGACACTACTGGATTCCAGGGCCCCTCATCTGCCCCCAGAGACTGCCCTTTGACCTGCTAGTCCAGGCTTCTTGGCATCTGTGGGTCAGTCTGTCTCCTTTCGACCAACTCCCAGTTATTTCTTCCCCCATCAGCATTAACAGAACCAATCAAAATATTGTGACAACCAAAAGTTCCTCCACATATTTTGTAAAGAAGTGGCTGGGGCAGTAGTAGCCCTGCTGAGAACCACTGGAAATAGATAAAAGGGTATATCTTCAATGAGAAACAGGTCAAGCATTTCAGAGCCTCATTCCATTCCATTGATTCATAAATTTGTTTGTGTTAAAATCATCAAGGGTAACTTCTGATTTATCTGTTTAACACATGCTTAGATACTGCTTAGTATATGCCTGAAACTGTAAAAAAAAAAAAATACTCTACAACTATTAGCTCATTTAATCCCCACAACAGCCATCTGAGGTAGGCACCATTATTACTCCCATTTTACAGGTCAGGAAACTGGGACTTGAGAGTTTTAATGACGTACCTGAAGTTTCACATCTAATATATGTAGAGGCCAAAATTCAAACCCAGACATTCTGGTTATAGGATATATGGTAAGCACTTTGCTCTGCAAGAGACAATCATGTCCCATCCACAAAGAGTTGATTTAGTAAATCTGGGGAAAGGATTGAGAAATCTATATGTAACTGAACAAGACTTTCAGGTGGTTTTATACAGTAAGAAGGCCACCCATCTACTAACTGATATTTGGGAACTACAGCATTACTCCACACCTCATTTGAGAGAGACAGGACAACAAGAACTTGCATGGCTAGAAACAAATCTGTGTTAGATTAAACTGAGGAAAAACAGTGTTTGGGATATTATTTATTCAAAACCTTGAAAGCCAATCTAATAATACACATCACTTTTACAAAATGGTCAATATTGAACTGTGTTATTAAAGCAAATGAAATATATTAAGAATGTAGCATCAGAGGAAGAGTATGCTGCTGCTGCTGCTAAGTCACTTCTGCTGCTGCTGCTGCTGCTAAGTCGCTTCAGTCGTGTCCGACTCTGTGCGACCCCATAGACAGCAGCCCACCAGGCTCCCCCATCCCTGGGATTCTCCAGGCAAGAACACTGGAGTGGGTTGCCATTTCCTTCTCCAATGCATGAAAGTGAAAAGTGAAAGTGAAGTTGCTCAGTCATGTCCGACTCTTAGCAACCCCATGGACTGCAGCCCACCAGGCTCCTCTGTCCATGGGATTTTCCTGGCAAGAGTACTGGAGTGGGGTGCCACTGCCTTCTCCGAGGAAGAGTATAAATAGCATTAATAAATATGAATTATCCTATGAAGCAGGATATACAGCAGCAATGGACTTAAGTGAAAGACACATGAAAGAAGGAAGAACATTCTAGCTATTTGTATCCTAGGCTCCAGACAGACAGCCCTGAACCAGTCAGGCAAGACAAATGATACCAAGTAACCCTAAAATATTACTTCAAGCAACACAGGAGCTACAGCAACTGAGGGGAAAGATAATAGCAATTAAATAAACATGAAGAAAACAAGATAAAATGTGAAAGAACTTTGAAAATAGTGTGTCACCTTGCCAATATGATTACCACTGTACAATTTAGTATTACATTATCTTGGGGTGGCCTCAGAAAAAAAATAGAAACATCAGAACCAAAGCAGACCCATAAGCAACAACTCTCTCAACACCACCCCTCCCACAAAGAGGGATGAAAAACCATAGATCCGTCAGCAGTGTTTCTGGCTACTCACTCCAGAAACAACTTGAAAAGTGTTAGTTGCTCAGTTGTGTCCCACTCTTTGCAACCCCATGGACTGTAGCCCGCCAGGCTTCTCTGTCCATGGGATTCTCCAGGCAAGAACACTGGAGTGGGTTGCCTTGCCCTTCTCCAGGGGATCTTCCCCACCCAGAGATGTAACCTGGATCTCCCGCATTGCAGGTGAATTCTTTACTGTCCGAGCCACAGGAAAGCCCCTAGAAACAACTGTAGGTCAGGGTCAGTTCAAATGTTAATCAGAGCTCCCACTCTGCCAGATTCTACCATAGGAGGTGAGTTACAGAGAAGACTAATACCCTGGGAAGTTCATTCTCTAAAACTTTACAGATAAGTGCTCCGTCACCCCCAAATACTAATTAAGATGACATCGTTAGTATGTCAGGAGAAGCCCCAGATAAATTGTAGTGAACCCTATAGGTTTGGGGAAATGGAGCCAGACGGTGGGTTAAGAGAATCAAATTTTAGTTTTTAATTAATATACAATTTGGCAGTAATGTTTAAAAAATTATTATAGGTGAATAAGACTTCAAAACTGAATGTACTTTGCCAAAATTTTAGCATATTTCAAAATTTGTTTTCAGAGCCTTGTATTGCAAACCAAGGCAAATAAGATCCACTTTCATCAAAACTTCGCCAACTTGCTATACTTCCTCAAGTTTTGTCTTTCACTGTGCTGTTTCATATTCTGAACAAGGTGACACTTTAGGACCCTCTTTCTCCGTGCAAAACAAGACTCATTGCATTACTTTGCATGCTGTCTTATTACCTCCCTTTACGTGTCTTAGTGAAGTTGCTCAGTCGTATCCAACTCTTTGCGACCCCGTAGACTGTAGCCTACCAGGCTCCTCTGTCCATGGGATTTTCCAGTGCTGGAGTGGATTGCCATTTCCTTCTCCAGGGGATCTTCCCAACCCAGGGCTCGAATCTGAGTCTCCCACATTGTAGACAGACGCTTTACCATCTGAGCCACCAGGGAAGTCCTTACGTGGTCTTGCTGCTGCTGCTAAGTTGCTTAGCCCCATATTAATTATAACTTTCAACCAATTTAATAACTTCTGTTTCATAGGGGAAGCTGGAGGTAGATTATTGAGAACTGTTACATGCAAGCATTTCAGCAGATGAATAAAACTCATAAGTTCACATAACACAACTGCCTACAACCACACACATTCCTTTCGCACCTTCTGAAAGTGGCAAAAATAAATACATACATTAACACGACTCAAAAGGATAGCCATTCTATCACATATAAAAGCAAAAGTATATGAACTTAAAATTATGCTTTTATTAATCAATGTTTTAGAATTTAATTTTTTAAAAATCTAGTTACCAAATGATTAATCAGTAATTAATTTAATATTATATCAGGGTTTTAAGGATTTTTGAATTATATTTAAACTTACATAGTACAAAACATAATTTCTGTGGATGTAAAAAGTTTCTCTTAATAACTTTAGTGAACATAAATTAACATTTTTCATAAACGTAAATATTTTCTAGCAATACTATTAGCTTATTTAATGAGTAAATCAATATAAGTAGTTTAAGAAGTTCAGACTAGCTGATCTCTTCCTGAGAAAACAAATCTAATGCCTTTTTAAACATGTTTGTATTTATTTTACTTAACATTGCTAAATCAGAGAAAAGATACAAATGCTATTTTATTCTTAAACCAAAATTATTAATCCAAGCTGATTTTTCAAAGACTCACCTTAATTATATACACTTGGATTCTTCAAATGTTTCTAAGCTAGTAATTTTTTTTAAGCTTAGCACACCGAAAGCTTTAGAAATTCTTATTCTTTTTAATTTGGGGGATTTGTACAAGTGCATATGTTTGTCTATAGACCAATTAGATCAAAGTTCCTTTAATTTAAGAGGCTTTAGAATGGAATTTTTCAATACCCTACAGAATAGCAAAACATTCTACATTTACTCAGCAAAATATAAAGGCTGTTATAAATTATGGACACAGACATATAGAGAACTTACAGCTTCAGTTTTACAAACTGAACCCCAGGGTGAAACTAAACAGAGAAACACAAAAATTCACCAGTTTAGATATCAAAAAGCTGTTCATCCGAGTTGGTGCACAAAATCCTTACTTAGTTTGAGCTCACAAGGACAAATGAAAAGACTAAAAACCTAGATTCTTTGTTTTCTCACTTCTAATAGAGACTAGATCTCCATCAACCAAAAATTATCACCAAATGTGCGTATGTGTGATCAGTCACTTGAGCCATGTCTGACTCTTTGCGACCCTATGAACTGTAGCCCATCAGACTCCTCTGTCCATGGGATTTTCCAGGCAAGAATACTGGAGTGGGTTGCCATGCCCTCCTCCAGGGGATCTTCCTGATCCAGGGATCAAACTCCAATCTCCTGCATTGCAGGCAGGTGCTTCACCGCTGAGCCACTGATGAAGGCCTGTCTTCAAATGGTTAGGCTATGAAACCAAATTCCCAATCATTGTTAGCAATATGGACTAACTTAGCTAAGCATAAATTAGAAACAAAACCAAAATTTTAAAAAATCAGTAAAAAGACAAAACAGACAGTAATCTTAATTCTATAAGCACTTTGGATGTACTCTAAGAGCCAATAAAAGATATTCTTGGGTTTAAACAACTCATGAGGTACACTTCCTTAGCCATAAAGTTTGACTCCATCACACAGGTTCACTTGGGCATCTTCATGAAAACTTAAGATATCCTATGCTAAAGTATACTTTTCAAAAACAGAAAATCATTTTTCCTGTACAAATATAAAATGAACATTTGTCAAAGTTTTATTCAACTCATTAATTAATGAGGGAATAAATAAGATTCTAAAACCAGTTCAAAGAGTTTATGAGAAAGTAGACATATATTGATGCTTTTGAACTGTGGTGTTGGAGAAGACTCTTGAGAGTCCCTTGGACTGCAAGGAGATCCAACCAGTCAGTCCTAAAGGAAACCAGTCCTGAATATCCATTGGAAGGACTGATGCTGAGGCTGAAACTCCAACACTTTGGCCATCTAATGTGAAGAACTGACTCACTGGAAAAGACCCTGATTCTGGGAAAGATTGAAGGCAGGAGGAGAAGGGCACAACAGAGGATGAGATGGTTGGATGGCATCACTGACTAGATGGACATGAGTTTGAACAAGCTCTGGGAGTTGGTGATGGACAGGGAAGCGTGGTGTGCTGCAGTCCATGGTGTTGCAAAGAGTTGGACACGATTGAGTGACTGAACTGACTGAGACATATATTAATTTTAAAAATTAGGATAGGATTGCAGAGTTAGATGCAAAACTGATTAATATCTTGCAGAATACTAAATCACAGTTTGTGGGGTTATCTGGTCTAATAGGTAGAAATTATTTTCATATCTACCAAAAATCTACCAGTTACATCCCTCCACCCCTAATAGAATATAAATGAGCCCAGTAGATAAAAAAGTCAAATCTAGAAAAGCTACAGAAGAACACCTTGGTAATCTCTTGCCTATTTCCAGGTTTGGGATAATTTTTCTCATAGGAGTGAGATATTGCAAATATTGCATGGGACATATATAAAGTTTCATTCATTTATCTGAAATTCATATTTAACAGGGAATCCTGTATTTATCTTTTAACCCTAACAACTAACTAACATTAACTTTATCAAGTCTGTACAGGGTCATTACCAACAGTATATCTCTTAAATCTGTGTCTGGCTTCCATATTTTTGCCTGCTGCTGCTGCTGCTGCTAAGTCGCTTCAGTCGTGTCCGACTCTGTGCGACCCCATAGACAGCAGCCCACCAGGCTCCCCATCCCTGGGATTCTCCAGGCAAGAACACTGGAGTGGGTTGCCATTTCCTTCTCCAATGCATGAAAGTGAAAAGTGAAAGGGAAGTCGCTCAGTCATGTCTGACTCTAAGCAACCCTATTTACTGTAGCCTACCAGACTCCTCCATCCATGGGATTTTCCAGGCAAGAGTACTGGAGTGGGGTGCCATTGCCTTCTCCGATATTTTTGCCTAGATAATGGATCATCAAAAAAGCAAGAGAGTTCCAGAAAAACATCTATTTCTGCTTTATTGACTATGCCAAAGCCTTTGACTGTATGGATCACAATAAACTGTGGAAAATTCTGAAAGAGATGGGAATACCAGACCACCCGACCTGCCTCTTGAGAAACCTATATGCACGTCAGGAAGCAACAGTTAGAACTGGATGTGGAACAACAGACTGGTTCCAAATAGGAAAAGGAGTATGTCAGGGCTGTATATTGTCACCCTGCTTATTTAACTTCTATGCAGAATACATCATGAGAAACACTGGGCTGGAAGAAGCACAAGCTGGAATCAAGATTGCCAGGAGAAATATCAATAACCTCAGATATGCAGATGACACCACCCTTATGGCAGAAAGTGAAGAGGAACTCAAAAGCCTCTTGATGAAAGTGAAAGAGGAGACTGAAAAAGTTGGCTTAAAGCTTAACATTCAGAAAACTAAGATCATGGCATCTGGTCCCATCACTTTATGGGAAATAGATGGGGAAACAGTGGAAACAGTGTCAGACTTTATTTTTGGGCCTCCAAAATCACTGCAGATGGTGACTGCAGCCATGAAATTAAAAGACGCTTACTCCTTGGAAGGAAAGTTATTACCAACCTAGATAGCATATTCAAAAGCCGAGACATTACTTTGCCAACAAAGGTCCGTCTAGTAAAGGCTATGGTTTTTCCATTGGTCATGTATGGATGTGAGAGTTGGACTGTGAAGAAAGCTGAGTGTTGAAGAATTGATGCTTTTGATGCGGTGTTGGAGAAGACTCTTGAGAGTCCCTTGGACTGCAAGGAGATCCAACCAGTCCATTCTAAAGGAGATCAGCCCTGGGTGTTCTTTGGAAGGACTGGTGCTGAGGCTGAAACTCCAGTACTTTGGCTACATCATGCAAAGAGTTGACTCATTGGAAAGGACTCTGATGCTGGGAGGGATTGGGGGCAGGAGGAAGAGGGGACGACAGAGGATGAGATGGCTGGATGGCATCACCGACTCGATGGACGTGAGTCTGAGTGAACTCCGGGAGATGGTGATGGACAGGGAGGCCTGGCGTGCTGCGATTCAATGAGGTCGCAAAGAGTCGGACGCGACTGAGCGACTGAACTGAACTGAATAAATATTAAGTGGTGTTTCTACTGAGCGTCTATTCTTTATATTCACCACTAGGGGGCGCATATAACTTACAGTCTACTAGATGCCACAGGGTAAAGAGCGTTTCAACATCCCATACGGTAGGGTCGGTTCAGGACCCTAATCACTTGTGCGCACGCGCGCAAGTACTCCTAGCGCAGATCCGGCCTGCGCAGGCGTTCCAGTGAGCACGCATACGCCATTGATAGGACTCACCGGAAATTGAAAGAGAGGGGCTGGGGCCGCTGGGAGCGCAGAGCGGCTGTGGACGCGGAACTGCAGGAGTGCCGCCTGGCCTCGCTCCTTCCGTGTTTGCTTCTCTGCGGAGATGCCCAGCCGGGGTGAGCGACCCGAGGACGGCGCTGGGCCCGTCCCTGCTGAGAGCTCGACCCTGCACAAGGAAGAGCTCAGCAGCAAGGTGAGTACGGGAAGAGGTAACATGGCCCTCGGGCTGCTCACCACCGGAGACGAGTCTCAGTGGCCCCGTGGGCTAGTCTCCACTTTGCCCTGCTGCGACAGATACAGTTAAAGGGACACCTTGAAACTTGCCCCGAGATTAGACCCAGACGGTAGTAAGGCGGAAGTTTAGTTGGTTTTATTTTTTTTTATCAATTTTTAACAAATTTTTAAAAGTATCATACAGTAAAATTTGGCTCTTTTTCGTTTTCTCTATATTTAACACGTGTATAAATTTGTGTGACCACCACCACAATTGGAATATAGACAAGTTCCACGACCGTAAAAGACTCCCTTTATAGCCATGCTCTGCCCCGCCCAGAAGCTCTGGCCATCCCTGATCTGCTCTACATCAGGACAGTTTTATCCTTCCCAGCACATCATGTAGATGAAATCACAGCTTATGCCTCTCTCAGCTTAATGTCTTTGAGAATCATGTTTGGATTTTTTTCTATGTACACTTAGTTAAAACTTTTAGAAATTACCTCCCACCCTAGATCTGCTGCCAGTAGTCTCAGAAAATGTCACCACCGTCCATGCAGTTGTCCATGCCAGTAACCTGGGAGCCCATCTTTGCATCCATCACGAAGTTCTATCAGTTTCACTTTTGAGGCCCCTTTGTAAGGTGTCCGTTTATCACTGTGTACACTTTTAACCATCTTAAACCCGCCTCTTGCATCTGCCATAGCTGCTGCTGCTAAGTTGCTTCAGTCGTGTCCAACCCTGTGCGACCCCATAGACGGCAGCCCACCAGGCTCCCCCGTCCCTGGGTCCAGGCAAGAACACTGGAGTGGATTGCCATTTCTTTCTCCAGTGCATAAAAGTGAAAAGTGAAAGTGAAGTCGCTCAGTCGTGTCCGACTCTTAGCAACCCCATGGACTGCAGCCTACCAGGCTCCTCCGTCCATGGGAGTTTCCAGGCAAGAGTACTGGGGTGGGTTGCCATTGCCTTCCTGCAAAAGTTTCCTAACTGGTCTCTCCTTATCCATTGTTACCTTTTTCCCGTCTGTCCTTCATTTAGCTGGAGCTATGCTCCTAAAACAGAGAAGGCAATGGCACCCCACTCCAGTACTCTTGCCTGGAAAATCCCATGGACGGAGGAGCCTGGTAGGCTGCAGTCCATGGGGTCGCTAAGAGCTGGACAGGACTGAACAACTTCACTTTCACTTTTCACCTTCATGCGTTGGAGAAGGAAATGGCAACCCACTCCAGTGTTCTTGCCTGGAGAATCCCAGGAATGGGGAGCCTGGTGGGCTGCTGTCTATGGGGTTGCACAGAGTCGGACACAACTGAAGCGACTTAGCAGCAGTAGCAGCAGCATGCTCCTAAAAATGTTTATTTCATGGTTGCTTTTCTGCTCCTCCCCACAAAAAGGAAGCCAATGTAACGCCATAAAAAAAAAAAAAATTTTTTAGTGTTTGAAATGAGGATGGCTATAATCTTTCAGGTAATAGATGTCTGTGATAATACTTTGGTTCTGTCCCAAACTGACACTGGCATCTTGGGCACATCTCTGATTCCTCTGTTACAGTTTCCTTGTCTGAAGTACTAAAGTATACCATTCCTAAAATGAATGGGAAAGTGCTATTCAAATATAAGCCTTAAAAGGAAGTTGTACAAATTCAGTCTTGGAATTCAACCCAATCTCTGTAATCAGTCACTACAGTGATTGGCAGCTGGAAAGCAGAAGGGTACACATCTGTGGGGAATGAAATTTCAAACTGCACACAGCCTGCTCTGATGACTACCTAGCATGCCACTTACACTGATGTAGGACAGAGCCCCCAGGCATCAGAGGTTACACAGTAACGCTGTTCAGAGGCTCTAGTGACACTGTAATCAGTCATGTTTGCAGTATCACTATCATTACGGAAAAGAGTTTAAAAGAAATTTAGTTTCCATTTAGTTGAGCCCTCTTCTACTTAAAAAAGGTGAGACCTAGTTCAAGAGTGCCAGCCCTGTGCTAGCTTTTGAGATACAAAGAGGAATAAAGCAAAGATGGAAAAGTGATGAGTCATACTACCCCTGGTGGCTCAGACCATTAAGGAGTCTGTCCCTGGGTGGGGAAGATCCCCTGGAGAATGGAATGGCAACCCACTCCAGTAGTCTTGCTTGGAGAATCCCACTGACAGGCGATAGTCCATGCGGTCAAAAAGAGTCAGACAAGACTGAACGACTAATACTTACTTACCCTGCATGTAGGATACTTAACTACTACTTGCTTAGTCTGTCTCGCTATACCATTTAGTATGTAAATCATGAAAAGCATAGGCATTGGGAGAGGGAAAGGTCACCCACTCATTACATTTGTGGGTTTTTTTTGTTTGTTTTAATTTAAGATACAATTTAAATCATTGAAAACTTGGTATTACTTTCAGGTCTTGGTGAATTTTTTTTTTTTTTTGACGTATTCTCTGTTTTAAATAAAAGATATAAACTTTATTTAGTAATGTAGTTCTTGCCTGAATGTGGGTGTTGGTTGCCAGCCCCCTGTCTGGGTATAAGGGGCTGTCTAATACTTTGTCTGTCTAATCACTGTCTTTTCCCCTCAGCTTCTTGCCACCTGCATGCCCACACAGACGGCTGTTATAAAAAGTCTGTATATTCCCAAATTGCCCATTTGGACAATCAATACTTAGAGCCCCTTATCCTCTCTTTAAAGGGCTCCTATTGAGCATACTTTGGTAATCTCTGATTTAATAACTTTTCTTTATTTCAATAGATTAAAGAACAAAAAGTTGTTGTGGATGAACTTTCTAACCTGAAGAAGAACAGGGTGAGTTATTAGCGTTACTCTAAGTACTATGTGGGAGGATTTGATATCAACTGTATAAATCTATGTATTAATCATAGTTGCTAGTAATCTTTCCCCAACATATGCAATTGACATTACCTGTGAATCAAATGATACTAATTGTACTGTTATCCTGGAGCTGTAGTCAATAATGGTATTTATTTTGTACTTGAATTTGGTGTATTCTCTTGACATAAGTAAACTTTGAATCTATTGAGAAGAGAAGAAGCTATACAGGTGAATGTGGATTTTTTTGTTTGCTTATTTTTTAAAAAAGATAAATGCTACCGCTTCCTCTCCCTACCTCCTCAGGTTTTTACTCCAAGCTTCCAAATGGAGTGGTTATTTAACTCCATTTTTATTAATGTATTCGTAGATAATCAAGCTTCTGCTTAGTGTGTCATTATACTGCCAAACATTGTATTTTAAAGTTAAGAAATGATTTGAGCCCTTTAAAGCTTTTAAAGATTACTGGATAACAGACAGGTTAGACAGTTCTCATATGTGGAGTAATAGCAGTTAAGGTACAGTTGATAACAAACTTTTTGTCAGGCAAATTGGCAAAATTTATCAAAGTCTTAAAGCTGTGTAATATTTTGATCCAGCAAATCCAGTTTGATTTCTATTTATAGGAATTAATACATTAGGAAAATATCATGGAGTGCACAGAAATTTAGTTACAAAGACATTCATCACAAGTTTGATTATAGTGATAAGTTGGCAACAGCAACATCTAAATGACCAGATGAACTATAATATTACTGAAGAAAAATGGTATTAAGTATATTCAGAAAAAAA
Source organism: Bos mutus (assembly GCF_027580195.1). Lineage (NCBI taxonomy): Eukaryota > Metazoa > Chordata > Mammalia > Artiodactyla > Bovidae > Bos > Bos mutus. Next base: position 129,456,076 of record NC_091618.1, read on the forward strand.
AAGTTTTACCTCAGTGTTAATGGTAGCAGTTTCTAGATAGTTGGATAATGGGTGAGTTCTTTGTTTATCTTTATTCGCCAAGGTATTGTTCTGAACATGTTACTAAAGTTCAATAGTAAGCAGTAATAGGGTTCAGAGTTTTGACATCTACCTTTTAGATCAAATCATGATGTTAGCCTAAATTATGTTTTGCAGAAAGTGTATAGGCAGCAGCAGAACAGCAACATATTCTTTCTTGCAGACCGAACAGAAATGCTTTCTGAAAGCAAAAGTAAGTTTTTTCGGTACATTATACAGAAACAAAAAAATTCTTTTGTGGGCTTTCTGTGGAAATTCATGATGGTGCCTAAATTATACTGTCTACAGCTGAATGTATAAATATATATATCTAAAGATTGGATGGTGGTATACCAGTTAATAAAATTAGTGGAATGGTTTGGTTTTCTTCAAGTTAGCCTTCCAACGGTGAGTTAACAGTAACAATAAAATCAAATTTAAGAACTGTAAGAAGTGTTAGAAAGCCACAATAATTAATGTAAGTTTTGGAATTTTAGACAGATATAGGTATGAAATAATGTTTTACCAATTTCTGCCTTTTTTATTTTGAGTGAATCACTTTGAGCCTGCCAAGTCTTAGGGTATTTAAATAAAATGATATGAATATAAACTGTGCATAGCCCAATGCCTGGGTCAGAATAAGCATTTATCAACAGAAACTAGATCCCTAAATAATAAACATTCTTCATCAGAAGTCTGTTGTAAATTATTATTTAAACTAGCACAGTACATATGTGGTTCAATCTTGGAAAAATAGCTTGTTTTGCCTTTTGGATTACTAGGTAAAGCTTCAAGAATTTTTATTCTTTAATGTGTCTTCTTCCATCTCCCACAGATACATTGGATGAGCTGAGGAAAGAATATCAAGAAATAGAAAACTCAGAGAAGACCAAAATCAAGAAATAGCCAACTTGATTTTACATAGCAATGTGTGGCATTTGTTGTGCAGTAAGCTTTTCTGTTGAGCATTTTGCAGAGATTTGAAAGAGGATTTACTGTGTAATCTTAAACGACGGGGGCCCAATAGTAGTAAACAGTTGTTAAGGTCTACTGTTAACTACCAGTGTTTATTCTCTGGCCATGTCCTTCACTTAAGAGGTGTGTTGACTGCCCAACCTGTGGAAGATGAAAGAGGCAATGTATTCCTGTGGAATGGAGAAGTCTTTAGTGGGATCAAGGTTGAAGCCGAAGAGAATGATACTCAAATCATGTTTCATTATCTTTCCTCTTGTAAGAATGAATCTGATATTTTGTCGCTCTTCTCAAAAGTCCAAGGTCCTTGGTCTTTTATATATTATCAAGCATCTAGCCATTCTTTGTGGTTTGGTAGAAACTTTTTTGGTCATCATAGCTTGCTTTGGCATTTTAGTAACTTGGGCAAGAGTTTCTGCCTCTCTTCAGTTGGCACCCAAGCATCTGGAGTGGCTGATCAGTGGCAGGATGTTCCAGCATCTGGAATTTTCAGAATTGATCTCAAGTCTGTTTCCATTTCCCAATCTGTCGTTTTAAAGTTGTATCCTTGGAAATACAGTTCGGGGGGGGATGATATCAGAGAATGTGTTAATAATAGCCTGACTGAGATTTCAGCAGACTTGCCAACTTTTGTCTTGGTGGCAGCAAATGAAGCCAAACTGTATCTTAAAGAACCTGTTGTCCCTTTAAATATGGCATTGCCACAAGCTGCATTTGAGACCCATTGCAGCAGCATTTCCAGGAGTCCACTGACAAGAGAGACCCTTCTGGTCTTTCTTACAGATGGACACATGAAGGAAGTAGTTCAGCAGTTCATTGGTGTCCTGAGCACCGCAGTCAAGAGACGTGTCTTGTGTTTACCTAGGGATGAAAACCTGGCACCAAGCAAAGTTTTGAAAACTAGTAATAGGAAAGCAAATGTTGCAGTTCTGTTTTCTGGAGGGATTGATTCCATGGTCATCACAGCCCTTGCTGACCATCATATTCCTTTAGATGAACCAATTGATCTTCTTAATGTGGCTTTCATGACTAAAGAAAAGACTATACCAGTTAATTTTAACAAAAAAGGGAGAAAACAGAAAAATCATTGTGAAATGCCCTCTGAAGAATTCTCCAAACGTGCTGCTGCTGCTGCTGCTGCCAGCCCTGGTGAACAGTTGAATGTGCCAGATCGAGTCACAGGAAGGGCCGGACTGAAGGAACTGCAAGCTGCCAACCCTTAACAGATTTGGAATTTTGTTGAAATTAATGTTTCTCTAGAAGAACTGCAAAGATTAAGAAGAACTCGAATATCGCACTTAATCCAGCCCTTGGATACAGTTCTGGATGATAGCATTGGCTGTGCAGTCTGGTTTGCTTCCCGAGGAGCTGGCTGGTTAGTGACCCAGGATGGAGCACAGCCATATCAGAGCAGTGCAAAGGTATGACACGGCTGCTCAGGATTTCTGAGACCTAATTTTGACCCTTAAAGCTTTTAACGCAAGTTGCAAGAATATAGCATCTTTTAATTGCATTTGAACTACAACACAAAGTATGTGACTTTGTAAAAATTGGGCATATTTTACTATCTTATGACTTTGCCTTGTGGATTTTTTCTGAAAATGTTATCTTTGGGGTTATTATTTTTTTAAGCTTTTATTTTCCTTACTGCATGGTAGGTAATGTTCTTACATAGATTTCTTTCAACCTTTGTAGGTAGTTCTTACTGGAATTGGTGCAGATGAGCAGCTTGCAGGTTATTCTCGTCATCGGGTCCGCTTCCTGGCACATGGGCTGGAAGGACTGAATAAGGAAATTGAAATGGAACTGGGTCGAATTTCTTCTAGAAATCTCGGTCGTGATGATAGAGTTATCAGTGATCATGGAAAAGAAGCAAGGTAATTCTTGTTGTCTGTTGTAGGGTTGTTCGATAATTTTGTAAAAGCAGTAGACTGAACCTAAAAAGGAGACTTTTAGGTTCCTTTTTCTTTGGATACTTGTTCCAGTGAGTTACAGTAGCAGCAGTATCTTGGCTTTGTATTATAGTCAGAAGCAGTGCTGGAGAGGAACCAGAGGAACAGTTTTTCCAGAACTCATTCTCCAAGAAATGGCTTTACAATAATTTTCAAAGGTGATACAATGACCTGATTAAAGGCTACAGTGAAAGACTGTAAAACTTGAGGTAGTGAAATACTGAGGGGAGGTATTTCAAGGGCTCTGTTTTGTTTCAAATGTTTGCTTTCTTCCCAGGCTTCCTCCTCCAGTGTTACAGAGCCTGACTTTGTAGACATTCCTTGTATGTATAGGCATACTTGGAAATCCTGCATTCTCAGTTCCAGACCATTGCAACAGAGCGAGTCAAATGAATTTTTTGGTTTTCCAGTGCATAGGGAAACTATCTTTATACTATGCTATAGTATATTGAGTATGCAGTAGCATACTTTATGTTTGCTGTATTTAGACATAAATATGCATTTATGTATCTAGTATTTAAAATATGTATTTATGTATTTGGTCTTTAAAATATGTATTTATGTATTTAGAATAAATAAACATACATTTGTCTAAATTTTTATATATATACCTTAATTCAAAAATACAAAACAAAAAGCAATCTCAGTGATAACATCAAAGATTATTTATGTTATCACATATCACCATAACAGATATAATTGTTCTTGTTTTTGTTGTTGTTTAGTCGCTAAGTCATGTCCAACTCTTTCTGCAACCCCATAGTCACTCGCCAGGCTCCTCTGTCAATGGGATTTCTCAGGCAACAGTAATGGAGTGGGTTGCCACCATTTCTTCTCCAGGGATCTTCCCGACCCAGGGATTGAACCCAAGTCTCCTGTACTGGCAAGCAGATTCTTTACCACTGAGCTACAAGGGAAGCCCAACAGATATAACAAGAAAAATTTAAAATCGGGAAGCATTTCCAAAAACGTCACACAGAAACACGAAGTGAGCAAATGCTGTTGGAAAAATGGCACCACTGATGGACTTGGCTCGTCACAGGGTTGCCACGAACTTTTAGTTTGTTAAGAAAAAAAAAAGCAGTCTCAGTGAAGCACAATAACACAAGATCCATACTGATTTAAACGGTGGTTCCAGTACTGGATCCCCTCTATCATAGGTGTTTTGAACACAACTTAGTCATAAACATTCCAAGTTCTCTTAATAGTTTCAGAGATCAAGGCACTTAATGTGTATATTCTTTTTTCATATTAGGGGTTTGTGTTTACCTACAACATATTTCTGATGATAGTAAACAAATGCTTGAATACAACTTTTTGAAGCATTAAGGAAAAAGATGTGTCGTTTAATTATAAAAAGCAGAAGTTTGTTCATTTATTAAGTGGTAGTTTTATTGCAGGGGTACAAGCATGCAAGGAGTCCAAATGAGCTTTGTGGGAGTTGGAACATCATAATATACCAGCTCTGAGATGTCATTGTTTCTTGTCTCTACTTTGTTATTCCTGTGTTGCCAGTTCTGACATGTAAAATTAACATAATTTTCAAAATTTTATCATAAAGAAGTAACACCACAGTACAAAGTGTGTAAAATGTTTTCCTTTTGACGTGTATCTGTATATGAGAGATAAAAAAATTCAACCCATTTCAGCTAAGTTAGAGAAAAGGAAATTTATTTTATTCAGTAAAAGCAGTTAATTCTAAAGGGACCCCCCTCCATATGATACCCATGGGTAAAAATGGATATGAATAATGTTTAAAACAGCTAATGCAGAATTTGTAATTGAATGAATACCACTGTAGTGGCCAGATCTGAACCAGTTTATTATGGATTTTGGCAAGAGTATTAACCATACTCTGTTAATTAGTTTCTCATTTAAATTTGCTTTCACAATTCATTTTTATAAAATATTCTGTTTAAAGAATGCCTTTACCCTTTCCGATCTCTCTGCTTAAGCTAAAGTAAAATGTAAAACACTAGTGTAATTGCGGATGGGGGAGGGATTAGAGTATTTTAAACAAACCAAAAAAGAACAGAATTTGCTAGGAAATTAGGGGAGCCTAAAGAGCAGTGAGTTGTAAAAAGTTCAGTTTCTTTAGACATGTAAAGAGGAGACACAGGTTGAATCATTAACTCAAGACCATGCTTGTTTTCAAGGCATTCCTGAAGACACCTTATGAAACAATTTGAAATTATTTCTTGACATCATAGGCTTAATTTGTTTATTTATTGACGGAAAATTTTTTTACATTTTAGGATGTCTATTAAAATTAAACAAGTGTTGTGAAATAATTTTTAATGTGATTAAATTTTAGCTGTAAAAATTTATAAGTAACGAATATTTTTAATTTAGAAAAATTGTGCCCTCAATAATTAAATTATACCTTAAATTTTAACATACTGAATAAAATACAAACACAATAATCACAAGAGAAAACTTTTTTTAATAGTGGTTATACTTTTTATTTTAGATTTCCTTTCCTGGATGAAAATGTTGTCTCCTTGCTAAATTCCCTACCAGTCTGGGAAAAGGCAAACTTGACTTTACCCCGTGGAATTGGTGAAAAACTAATTTTGCGTCTTGCAGCGGTGGAACTCGGTCTAACAGCCTCTGCTCTTCTGCCAAAGCGGGCCATGCAATTTGGATCCAGAATTGCAAAAATGGAAAAGAATAATGAAAAGGCGTCTGATAAATGTGGAAGGCTCCAAATCATCTCCTTAGAAAACCTTTCTGTTGAAAACTAGATGTTTCATAGTGTAACAACATTTACTGAATGGTGGTTTTTTAAAAAAATAAAATACTCTGCTGCTTTATTATTGTATAATGTGGTTTTAAAGTTCATTACATGCATTTTTATATAACTTTGTAGTGCAACCAATTTAATCAAATTGATACTCTAGAGAAAGAGATTACACTTGAAAGAACAACCTGGATATTTTAAACTGTGATATTAATATTGTTTTGAACTCTTAGATGGTTATGTCCCACCAGCAACACTGAAAAAAGGGCAGCTTTTATGGACTCTCTTCATGGTAGCTACATCCAGAAATACTAGTAACTCAATTTGTTATCATTATTATTTAACAGACGAGAGAACTAAGGTTTTGGGGGTTCACACTCTGATTGATGTGTGGTACATCTCTTTGAAAAGACAGCTCACTGCCCTGCTCCGAGAACTTTTGAAGACCATTTTGAATATTCTCCTGTCCCACAAATCTCTAACGTCCCTCTGTTTTCCCATTGTCAGCTCGTGACCTGATTTTCACAGAGAAATCAAAATCAAGCCAAGGACTACTTGGTTTTCTGACACCCAAAGTCCTAACTTACCTGTGCGTGCACCCATCCTTTCTCCCTTCTTGCTATTAGAAAGAGAAATGTATTTAAAGTGTTCCAGTATATACCAATGTAAAATGCATATTCCTGGTCCCTCATCTTCCATCTCTTGCCTCCCATTCACCTTCCCCCTTTCAGCCTTTTCACCTGTTTACTGAAGTTCACTCCAACCAGACATCCACCCACAGTATTCATTCGTGACCATGATACCAAGGTCACATTTGGCATCCATCCCCGTTTAGGGCTGACACCCTTTCTAGGTCTGGACGTAACTGTGGTTCTCCTAAGTGTAGTGGGAAAGAAAGGATACTAGCAGGCGTGTATCAGGGCTTTCCAGCTGGCTCTAGTAAAGAACCTGCCTGCCAATGCAGGAGACGTAAGAGACGTGAGTTTGATCCCTGTCGGGGAGATCCCCTGGAGGAAGGCATGGCAACCCACTCCAGTATTCTTGCCTGGAGAATCCCATGCACAGAGGAGCCTGGTGGGCTACAGTCCAGAGAGTCACACAGTTGGACACAACTGAAGCAACTTACCACAAGCATGTGTCCAGATTTTCACACGCCCTGAATTTATTTCCCGTCAAATGCAGTGTTCAAACCAGATTTAGGTGTTACCTGAATAGCTTTCAACTGGATGACTTCGTGGTCCTGAGCATTAAATTGATGCTCCTAATGGGAGTAGATAAACTTGAGGTTTGCCCTGCACCCCAGAGTTGAATGTAATGATTTTTATAACAATATAGTTCAATACTAAAGACAAGCCAGGCACTAGTCTGAATTTTATGTGTATTAATTTAATCAACTGAATCTCTAAAGGGAATCTCTAGTTCACTTGTTCTGGCAGGATACTCTGTGTGCATGTTTTTTGTGGGGTTTTTTTGTGGTTTTTGTTCTGTCCCCAGAGGGCCTGATTTTTTACAACTTTTTTGATACTTAATCCCATAAACTGGAATGAAATTCTGTTAATCCTTCAAACAAAGCAAAAGACTTTTCCCAAGATCCCAAGTAAAACAAACCATCTGGGTACCTGAACAAAACCTTTTAGGTAGAGAAATTTACATTACTCATACTTCATAAGTGCAAACATGCAACTCCTAAAGAAGACAGTGATTTGACATCCCTTGCCCTGGGAAAGCAATAACAAATTTACTAATACTACCACCACAGCAGCTAAAATAATGACATGGTTGGACTAAGAAATTCTACCTTCAAACAGTTAACCAAAACCCTGCTGCTGCTGCTGCTGCTAAGTCACTTCAGTCGTGTCCGACTCTGTGCAACCCCATAGACAGCAGCCCACCAGGCTCCGCCGTCCCTGGGATTCTCCAGGCAAGAACACTGGAGTGGATTGCCATTTCCTTCTCCAATGCACGCGTGTGTGCTACATCGCCGTGTCCGACTCTGTGCAACCCCACAGACAGCAGCCCACCAGGCTCCTCCGTCCACGGGACCCCAGGCAAGAACACTGGACTGGGTTGCCATTTCCTTCTCCCACCAAAACCCCCTCTGTTGCTAAATTCAGTGAAAAGCTTGGGTTCTCATCTCCCTTGACCTAGAGCAGCATCCGGTGAAGTTGGCCAGTCTCTTCTCTTGGCTTGTATGACCAGACTTGGCTTTCTGCTCTCCTGGCTGCTCGCTGTTGGTATTCTTTCCTGCCTCCACCCTCTCCACGTGACCTTTAAATAATTAAATCCCTCAGGTCTCCATCCTGGGTTCTCAAGTCTCTATTCTCTTTCATGGCGATTCCAGCCATTTCCCTGGCTTCATTTACCCTAAGCCAGCCCAAGTGTATTCATCTAACCCAAGCTGCTGCTTTTAACTCAGATCTTTGAGCTTCCCCGGTGGCTCAGAAGTTAAAGTCTCTGCCCGCAAAGCGGGAGACCTGGGTTTAATCCCTGGGTCAGGAAGATCCCCTGGAGAAGGAAATGGCAACCCACTCCAGTATTCTTCCCTGGAGAATCCCATGGATAGAGGAGCCTGGTGGGCTGCAGTCCACGGGGTCGCAAAGAGTCGGACACAACTGAGCGACTCCAATTTTGCATCTAAGGCACATCTGACATCTCTGCTTGGTTCTCTCATGGGTAAAACTGAACTCTTAATCTTGCCCTGATCCTGCATGTCTGACAAACAGTTGTCGCTACACGACCACCTTCTTTTTAAACTCTCCCACTACTCGATCTGTTACCAATCGTCTCTCCTTACTTCTCAAACGCCCCTACTCAAGCCTGTACCTACCCTCTACTGCCACAAATCGAGCCCAGACTCTTGGGATAAAGTTCAAAATCTTTAAATAGCCTGTGTAGTCTAGCCCTCATCATATTTTTGTGTCCACATCTTTCATGTTGTCCATACAGAGTTTTGTTCCATTGCTCAAAAGTTCAACTTTTTTCTCAGCTCAGTTGCTCGTCACCTATTGTTTCCTATCCTCAGAAATCTACTTCTGAACTCTCTGCGTGGATAGATCTTTATCAGGCTCAGCTTAAAAGATCACTTCCTCGGGGCAGCCTTTCCCAGCCCTGGTCTTAGCATTCCTTCACGTGCTATTATTACACCATACACTTATGGCATTGTTTAAATACAGCTGTATGCTTACTGGAGGAACTAACCTTGGGGCTTTACATCTGCCTTTTCCAGGGTCTCCAGTGCCTAACTCATAACCAGCGTTCTATAAGTGTTCATTGAAGGAAAGAATGATGGTAGAGGAGGGATTCCATTTCAGGACTACCTCAGAGCCTGGCGCCTTGCCAACGCCACCTCTGCTTCTGTGCTTCCTCGGAGACAAATTGTCAAAGTAAGAAATGATAGAGATGGTGGCTCACCTGGTGAAGAATCCACCTACAATGCAGGAGACCCAGGTTAGATTCCTAGGTCGGGAAAATCCCCTGGAGAAGGAATAGGCTACCCACTCCAGTATTCTTGGGCTTCCCTGGTGGCTCAGATGGTAAAGGATCTACCTGCAATGAGGAAGACCTGGGTTCAATCCCTGGGTTGGGAATATCCCCTGGAGGAGAGCATGGCAACCCACTCCACTATTCTTGCCTAGAGAATTCCATGGACAGAGGAGCCTTACAAGCTACAGTCCATGGAGTCACAAAGAGTCAGAGATGACTCAGTAACTGAACTGAACTGGACTTGGGCTGAGTGTTGTGTGCTTAGCTGCTCAGTCGTGTCCGACTCTTTGCAACCCCATGGACTGCAGCATGCCAGGCTTCCCTGTCCATCACCAACTCCTGGAACTTGCTCAAACTCATGTCCAATCCAAATTGGTGATGCCATCCAACCATCTCATCCTCTGTCATCCCCTTCTCCTCCTCCCTTCAATCTTTCCCAGCATCAGGGTATTTTCAAATGAGTCAGCTCTTCGCATCAGGTGGCCAAATTATTGGAGATTCAGCTTCAGCATCAGTCCTCTCAGTGAATATTCAGGACTGATTTCCTTTAGGATTGACTGGTTGGATCTCCTTGCAATCCAAGGGACTCTCCAACACCACAGTTAAAAAGCATCAATTCTTTGGTGCTCAGCTTTCTTTATGGTGCAACTCTCACATCCATACATGACTACTAGAAAAATCATAGCTTTGACTAGATGGATCTTTGTTGGCAAAGTAATGTCTCTGCTTTTTAATATGGTGTCTAGGTTTGTCATATTAAAAAGCAGAGACATTACTTTGCCAACAAAGATCCATCTAGTCAAAGCTGTGATTTTTCTAGTAGTCATGTATGGATGTGAGCAGCAGCAGCAGTAGGTTTGTCATAGCTTTATTCCAAGGAGCAAGCATCTTTTAATTTCATGGCTGCAGTCACCATCTGCAGTGATTTTGGAGCCCAAGAAAATAAAGTCTCTTACTGTTTCCCCATATATTTGCCATGAACTGATGGGACCAGATGCCATGATCTTCATTTTTTGAATGTTGAGTTTTAAGCCAACTTTCTCACTCTCCTCTTTCACTTTCATCAAGAGGTTCTCTAGTTCCTCTTCACTTTCTGCCATAAGGGTGGTGTCATCTGCATATCTGAGGTTATTGATATTTTTCCCAGCAATCTTGATTCCAGCTTGTGCTTCATCCAGCCCAGCATTTCACATGATGTACTCTGCATAGAAGTTAAATAAACAGGGTGAAAATATACAGCCTTGATGTACTCCTTTCCCGATTTGGAACCAGTCTGTTGTTCCATGTCTGGTTCTAACTATTGCTTCTTGACCTGCATACAGATTTCTCAGGAGGCAGGTAAGGTGGTCTGGTATTCCCAACTCTCTAAGAACTGTCCACAGTTTGTTGTGATCCACACAAAGTCTTTGGCATAGTCAATAAAGCAGATGTTTTTTTTCTGGAACTCTCTTGCTTTTTCTATGACCCTACGGATGTTGGCAATTTGACCTCTGGTTCCTCTGCCTTTTCTAAATCCAGCTTGAACATTTGGAAGCTCACAGTTCACATACTGGTGAAGCCTCACTTGGAGAATTTTGAGCATTACTTTGCTAGCGTGTGAGATGAGTGCAATTGTGCAGTAGTTTGAACAATCTTTGGCATTGCCTTTCTTTGGGATTATAATGAAAACTGATCTTTTCCAGGCCTGTGGCCGCTGCTGAGTTTTCCAAATTTGCTGGCATATTGAGTGCAGCACTTTCACAGCATCATCTTTCAGGATTTGAAATAGCTCAACTGGAATTCCATCATCTCCACTAGCTTTGTTCTTAGTGATGCTTCCTAAGGCCCACTTGACTTCCTAAGCCCAAGTCCACATTGAGTTGTAAAGGGGTGGTGCGAGGGGTGGTGGTGAGGGACGAATCTTAGCCGGGATGGGCGCCTGCGGCCTCTGGGCGAGGCCCCTCTCACGGGTGTATAGGAGCGCCCTCTCGCGGAGGCGCCGGGCCAGCGGCCCCAAGCCCGAGGACTAACGGCTGCTGCCCGCGCGGGTGGCAGGACCGCAGGCGAGGCCGAGGGCTCCCAGGACCCCGCGGGGGAAGCGGGCCTCCCAGGCCTCTGCTCAGGAGAGTCCCGCCCAGTCCTCCCCTCGCCCTCGGTCACTCGGGATTCCAGACGGTGAATTCGGGTCCAGGCTAGAGACCCTTGGAGAAGACTACCGTCCCTGACCCCGGGAGTACTCTGGGAGCCGGTGTGGATGACGTTTTCTTTTCCTAGATAAACTGTCATCTCAGAGCAGGTTTCTTCCTTTGCCCTGTCCTTTCCCTTTCCCGTGTCTGTGTGGGCACAGGGCTTGGACCTGACTTGAGGAATCAGTTTGTTCTGATTCTGAAGGTGTGAAACCTCCGGCGCATCCTCTATTCTAGCCTGGTTTCTGTCTCTGTGGAGTTGGGCTCCCAACGCCTGTCGCGGAACTGGGTTCACCAAGTATCCTGCCAGAACCAGCAGCATCTGACTTTTTCAGAAATGGAAATCCTCTGGCCCCACTCCTACCCCACTCAGAATCTCTAGAGTAGGATCCAGCAGTCTGCCGGAACAAGCCCCGGGTGATTTCAACACAGCCTAGATTTTGAGAATCGTTGTACAGAGAGGCCAGTTAAATGAAAAATTTTGTGTATAAAGTGCTGGGTAAATAGATGCTCAGTAAACAGTAGTTAGGTTATTATTCCAGAAATAGAGAGGCACTGCATAGAATCCCTGGAGAAGGCAACGGCACCCCACTCCAGTACTCTTGCCTGGAAAATCCCATGGTGGGCTGCAGTCCATGGGGTCGCTAAGAGTCGGACACGACTGAGCGACTTCACTTTCACTTTTCACTTTCATGCATTGGAGAAGGAAATGGCAACCCACTCCAGTGTTCCTGCCTGGAGAATCCCAGGAACGGGGGAGCTTGGTGGGTTGCCGTCTCTGGGGTCGCAGAGTCGGACACGACTGAAGCGACTTAGCAGCAGCAGCAGCAGCATAGAATCCCATTTCTATTGAACAGAGATACAACGTTAAGGAAGTATTTCTTGCCTTCGCTTTTTTTTTTTAAAGCAAGTGTTTGTTTTCTTGCTTTAAGAAAATAAAACAAAAACCCTGAAAAAATTGACCTTGTGAAAATGCCTCTACAACAACAACAAAAGAATAGGTATGCAGCAGTATCTTCTTATATATAAACGTGTTTCTTTTCGATATACTTCTTCGTATCTTTTTACCTCTTTTGAAAAGCATATTATGATTAATGTTAAAACTTCTACAAGTTTAACTCAGATTTCAACTTTCTTATGCTGCAATTAGTTTAAGCCTGAAAAATATATTAGAACTACCATGAAAGTGTTAGTTGCTCAATCGTGTCTGACTCTGTGACCACATGGACTGTCTACCAGCAGGCTCCTCTGTCCATGAAACTCTCCAGACAAGAGTACTGGAGTGGGTTGCCATTCCCTTCTCCAGGGGATCTTCCTGACCCAGGGATCAAAGCCAGGTCTCCCACACTGCAGGCAAATTCTTTACTGTCTAAGCCACCAGGGAAGCCCATAGAACAACTATATCATCCAGTAATTCCACTTATGTGTATTTATTCAATGAAAATGAAAACACTAACTCCAAAAGATATATAGACCTCCATATTTATTACAGCATTATTTACAACAGCCAAGATATAAAAACAACCTATTGATAGATTAATGGATAAAGAAAGTGGAGCATTTATTTACACATACACAATGAAATATTGTTTAGCCATAAAAAAAGAATGAAATCTTGCCATTTGTGGCAACACAGATGGCCCTTCAAGGCATTACTAAGTGAAATAAGTCTGACAGAGAAAGACAAATACTATATAATCTTGCTTAATGTGGAATCTCAAAACAAACAAAAAACAAACCGTAGCATAGATACAGAGAACAGTTTGGTGGTTGCCAGAGGCAGAGGGTGAGGTGGGCAAAATGGGTGAAGGGAGTCAAAAGGTACAAACCTCAGTTATAAAATAAATAAGTCATGGGGAAGTAATGTATAGCGTGGCAACAATAGTTAATAACACCAGGACTTCCCTGGTGGCACAGTGGATAAGAATCCACCTGCCAATGTAGGAGACACAGGTTCAGTGCCTTGTCTGGGAAGATTCCACATGCAACTGAGTCCCTGTGCCACAAATGCTGAGCCCACACTCTAGGGCTGGTGATCTGCAACGTCTGAAGCCCGTGCACCTAGAGCCTGTGCTCTGCAACAAGAGAAGCCACCACAACTGAGAAGCCCGTATATTGCAACAAAGATTAGCCCCCACTTGTCACAACTAGAGGAAGCCCTTGCAGCAACAAAGACCCAAAGCAGCCAAAAATAAACAAATGTTTATAGTTAATAATAACATATTGCATATCTGAATATTGCTAAGAGTAAATCTTAAAAGTTCCCATAAGAAAAAAAATTCTGTAACTATGTATGGTAACAGATGTTAACTTGATTTTTTTGTGGTGATCATTTCAAAATATATACAAGTATTAAATTACTATGTTGTACACCTGAAACTAACATAATGTATGTCAATTATGTAATGGTTGACCATGAAACAATTAACCATAAAGATGAAAGGCATAGATTTATTTCTTGAGAAATTCAGCTTCATTGCCATGATAAATTTTATTGCTTGTCTTTTCTTTTTCATTTCATTGCAGAAACTTCAAAAAGGACACACTAGAATTAATTAGAAATGTTAAGATTGCCCAAAAAAGGAGCACCTAGATTTGATCAAAATCAAGATGAAGAAACTTACCTGGAAAATTTAGCTGTCCAGAGAAATGCTTCTGCTTTTTTTGAAAAATATGATCGGAGTGAAGTACAAGAGTTGCTAACTACTGCACTAGTTAGCTGGTTGTCTGCCAAAGAAGATGTTCGCTCTCAACTAGACATGCCATGTGGAATTATGAGTCAAATGAATAACGTAGGCTTCTCCACTGCAATCCTACTAACTCCTGTGGACCCTACTGCCCTCTTAGACTATAGAGAAGTCCATCAGATCATAAGAGAATTGGCTGTTGGAATTTATTGCTTAAATCAAATTCCTTCAATCAGTTTAGAAGCTAATTATGATCAGAGTTCTTCTTGTCAATTACCCCCAGCTTATTTTGATACCAGAATTGGGCAAATTCTGATCAATATTGACTACATGTTGAAAGCACTATGGCATGGAATATATATGCCCAAAGAAAAACGAGCTAGATTTTCTGAATTGTGGCGTACCATCATGGACATTAATCCAGATGGGAAGCCTCAAACAAACAGAGATATATTTGCAGAATTTAGTTCAGCAGGTAAGAGAATTTAACATGTTTTATTTTTATTAGAATCTTCTTTTAGAAATTAAAAGTAATTTATATGTGATTTGGTTTTATTTTAGCCATATTTCTTAAAAGATTTTTTTTTTAATTCCAAAGAATCTATCTTTTCAATAATTAACCTTTTTTTTTTCAATGTCACCTTTTGAATCTTGGTTAGAACCCGAACCACAGAAGTGTTCGTTTGCTTTTTACTACATCTGTGGCTAGACTGCTGTGAAGTTCAAATGTATGTGAATAAGATTTACTTGATCACAACAAGGCAGCCTGACTCACCTGCTATGGGTTGGGTATCCAGGTGTTTTTCAGGTTCTGAAGCTTTTTGTGTGCCAGCAAGCAGTACCATCTCTTGGAGATGGTCCCTCTATGTCCGGTAATAGAGTCATTTGTCTGGTAATCTGACTATGTCTGGTAATCTGACTCATTTCCATGCAAGGTCATCAACTTCTGTTCAGAGGAGAGTCCAAGAGTAGTGAGTTTAGGCAGAAATTCTCCTCCTCTGGGGGAGAATTAGTCTGTGATGTTGCTGGAATCAGCACGAATGCCACTGGATAAGTGCTTATATCCTCTGCTCCTAGGACTGAAGGGTCACTGGCTACTAAAAAATCATAGCCATAACTGGAACCTAAAAATCTCTTCTTGTTGTTCAGATCTTGGGATGATTAGGGTGAAGTAATGTGAAAGACTGCCAGTAATAGCTAGTAAATTCCATTAATTTCTGCATTCCCTTGACTGGTCTGGTAGTTCTCTCTTAAAGGGTACTGATATTTTGAACATCCTATAGATACATTGTTGATGAGAATATGGCATGGTCAAAATCTTAAAAACTTTTGTTAGCATTCACCCAGAAGTTCTATCATTTCTGGTAGTTTAGGACCTTCAAGGCTAGTTCAGGTCACATAAAATATAACTAAACTAGGATATAATTTTAGTAGTCAATGACTCTTCTATCCTGGAAATTGTCTAGTGATCTACTAACTAGTCACTGGAAGGCTATAAGGAGCATGGCACAAGTCAGATGATGTTTCTGCCTGCTTGCATTGACCAAGACATGTCTGGAAAACTAGGTTTCATGATTTGCTTTCCTTGATCGAGATGGTGACAGAAGCTCTGTGAAGATCTGAGCTCCATGGAGGGTATGAAGGATCAGCAGGAGTGGATGGCAGCTTTTGACAATGTTAGAGCTTTGACAATCCCGACAAAAATTGGGGTTTTGCCTTTTTTCTGTTTTCACAAAAATCATTTTGAGGCCCTCGTTGGAGAAGAGGTAGGACTAAAGAACCAGCATTCCAAGCTGGCATGTGTCAAGCAAAGCACAGGCCAGACATGACAGATTAACTGGTAAAGAAACAATGGCCCCTCTTTAGATTCTAGGTAGAAACTAGGTAGGTACCCAGGTGGAAACTTCCAGTATAGAAGTCAAATTCTGGAGCATGATGAGAGTTAGAGGCACACATGGAGGATTCAGCCATTCATATGTAAAAGTCCCAAGAGCCTCTGGGCCATCGTGTGAGAGCGTCAGTCGTAGGAAGAGACATCAGCAGGGCAGGAGGGAGCACATGCCCTGTTTTATATCTAAGGACAGAGGGCTCCCGCCTAGTCGATGATAAAATCAACTATATCAAGCAACTTCGCAGCCCAGCTTCTGGTCTATTGAATCCAGCTGTCGGTCACGTCTGAGGCCACTCTCTATGAGGACTCCCTCACAGGGGTGCTCCTGGTTGAGGGGATCAGAGCCACATGGAAACATTCTAATCAAGTTGTGGGTGGAGCTGGGGAGCACCCAGAGACTGAAGTTGTCTGTCTTCCATTGTCTACATTTTCAGGGATGATATTCAGAATTAATCATAAGCACTGGCCAGCTAGAACAGGCATCAGTAATAATGCTGGAACAAGATCTCAGAGGCCTCCCGCTTGCCATATGTACCCTTTGCTGGATCATGAAGCTTTCTAGACTGTCCCCCAGGAGGGTGGCATTCAAAGAGCTCAGGGCTAGAGCAATTCAGTTTACCAAACAATATCAAAGGTTTCAGTATTTTAACAATGTAGCCATATTGGTATATAGCTAAATATCAGTCCTGGATATTTCTACTTAATTCTTCTTTCCTGGATGAGAATTCATGCCTTGACTATTATGATCCTCCCTTTAAACTATCTCAAAATCATCCACTTTGGTTCATCTCAGCTACAGCACCCTGATACAGAACATCCTGTTCTCTAGCCTGACATACTGCAACCGCCTTCTGACTGCTCTCTCTGCTTATGATCCCTTTTCACTGAAAATGAATGAGGCTAGAAATCGTGCAAATCCTGTCACTCTACAACCATGTGCCTTGGGAGAAATACTGTGTTACACCAAAGCACTTTGTAATATTGGCTGCCGAGCAGTCAAAGAAGTGCCTCTTATGTGGATAGAGATTTTCTTCTCCCTCACACTGTTCAGGAGTCTGCTGAAGACCTGGCAGCATCAGCATGCCCCAGGCACTGTAAGGACGGTATAGTGCAAACGATGGTAAAGGACGCAGACACCAGAGTGCTGGCGCAGTCTGCAGGGGGAACCTCAGTGAGGCAGCACGGATTGGTACAGGTTCCCATCAGCCACCACAGCAGGAGCATCCCGTGAAATCCTGCAGGGCCAAGCATCAGATTGCGGGAAAGGCACCTGGACCCTTAGGAGAGGGAGCTTTTATGCTGCATGCTTAAGGATGTACAGGGTCAGGTACCAGCATACCAGTGCAAAGTGGACTAGCCTAGGTTGCCCCCCAAATTAGGGTCTGAAATGAGGACTTAAGTCAGGGCAGTTTATGGAAAATGACTCCAAGGGACAGGAAATGCATAGAAAAGGAGGAATCATCAACCCAAGGATACGCTGCTGAACTTTCACCACTTAGATAAGTAGTTACGGTTTGGCTGGGACCCTGTGGAGTCACACAGAATATACTTCAGGATTGTCAGCCTGAGGGATGGAGGAGGGGAACATGTATTCCCTGGCTCCTCTCCTGCATTGGTCAAAGATTACGTGGGAGTTAACTCTGTGTGCAGATTTGTTCATCCATCAGAGTGGCTGACTGGATTCCATCAGGAGTCCAACACAGCAGTGAAGAGAAACCCCAGGGCAAAAGTAAGGGCCAGATGGCGCATCTGAGGCAAGGTGTGGTCAGGTTATATCTGTGTGGAGCTGGTCCATGCAATAAGAGCCAGAGTGAAATATAGATTGCCAGGGAACGCAAGGTGTCTGATATAGAGTGTGACTCATGGCAATTTGGCTTTAGCCCCATGCTCCCAGTTTAGTTCTGATAGTTGCTGCTATATAGCGGCAAGAGGCTGGGAAGACTTGCTATTTCATCTTTCATGGTTGGAGAAAGAGCACCTCCTCTCTTGACTGTGAGTCTGGGTTCAAACCTTGCAACTGACCATGTGATTGTCTTAAAAACTGTGCTAAAACGGATTTCCAAGGAACTCTGCAGGAAGCCATCAATATTGGGGGGAAGGAAGACTTTTGTGAATCAATGAGGACAAGACCAAGTTCAGCTCTCTAAGAGCTTTGCATAGCACAAAACCACCAGGAAACACCACCCTTAGGAAAACAGTAGCAACAGTAGTAGAGAATGCAGCACACCAAAAATCTGGTCCTACTCTCCAGTTTGCTGAGAAAGATACTAATTAGGGCAGGTCCCTTGATCTGAGGACCTTATTTAATACCCAAAGCTGGTAGAGTGAAATGGTTATTTTTTTATTCCTTGATCTTTGTCTGGAATGCTCTATCCCTCACCCCACTCCCCACTCTTCTGCATTCCTTCCCAGGTTATTGCTACTCATTTTTGAGTGCTTGATTCAGACACCACCTCCTCTGTGCACATTGTACCACTTTTTATTGGAATTGTTGGCTTCATCTCTGTCTTCCTTAATAGATCTGTGCTTGAGAACTTGAGAGCACAGAAATGTGTCTTTTTTTGTCTTTAAATTCTCATTACACCTGCAGTGCTTTGTTGTTATTTAGTCACTAAGTTGTGTCCAACTCTTCAACCCCATGGACCCGCCAGGCTCCTCTGCCATGGAATTTTCCAAGATCTTCCTGACACAGGGATCGAGCCTGAGTCTCCTGCATTGGCAGGCGGATTCTTATCCACCAAGCCACTGAGCCACCAGGAAGCCCCCTACAGTGCTTCAGTTCAGCTCAGTTCAGTCGCTCAGTCGTGTCCGGCTCTTTGCGACCCCATGGACTATATAGTCCATGAAATTTTCTAGGCCAGAATACTGGAGTGGGTAGCCTTTCCCTTCTCCAGGGGATCTTCCCAACCCAGGGATCGAACTCAGGTCTCCTGCATTGCAGGTAGACTCTTTACCAGTTGAGCCACAAGGGAAGCCCTTTTAGTTTGAGGAATCATGGATAAATAGTGCTTTTAACTATGATAAGGAATGAAAGAAAAGCAAATTTGGGGGAGAGGAAAAATGGATTTTGTTTGGGAGTGCCTCTAGGACATTCAAGTAAAGATATTTATTCATTTTAGTTCAGTCGCTCCGTCATGTCTGACTCTTTGAGTCTCCATGGATTGCAGCACGCCAGGCCTCCCTGTCCGTCACCAACTCCCAGAGTCCACCCAAACCCATGTCCGTTGAGTTGGTGATGCCATCCAACCATCTCATCCTCTGTCATCCCCTTCTGCTCCTGCCTTCAATCTTTCCCAGCATCAGGGTCTTTTCCAACGAGTCAGCTCTTCACATCAGGTGGCCAAAGTATTGGAGTTTCAGCTTCAGCATCAGTCCTTCCGATGAATATTCAGGACTGATTTCCTTTAGTAAATCGCTGGGGGGCCTCTCCCCAGATGCCATTATCTTTCTGACTGGTCTGTTTCCTTCTGTCTCCTGCTTTGAGGGGGCAGTGAGTCTGGTGTCCGAGAAGTGGAAGGGGCTGTGGAGCTCTTCATTCCCTCTTCTTCCAATATCTCCGCCTTCCTGCCTCTCTGGGGTGAGAACTGACTCGCTGCATTTTGACTCCCATCCACCCAAGCCACAAAGTTTTAGAGGAATCAGCAATGCTCTAGCTTGTATTTAGATCTATTTTAACTGTCAGAAACACTTCAGTTTCTTCTTCATCTCAATAATTTATCTTAGTCTTTTGCAAAAGGGATATGAATCATAGTGGTCATCTTAAAAATCCAAGCCTATTCTTGCTTTTTAAATATGTAGATTTGAGGAAGAAGAAAAGGAAAAAGAAAGTGGGGAGGCACACTGATGTATTATTTACATTGTAAGGCACGTATGTTACACACAAGCACCATATTTTCTACCAAGTGATATTTTATGATTCTAAGCCATTGTCTCAAGCCTATTTTAAAGTTGCTTTAAAAAAGACAACTTTAAGACAAATTGTCTTAAAAAAGACAATTTGACAACAAGAAAATGACAATTTCATTATAAATGGAAAGAAAATGTAATAAATTTGTCATTTATAGTATAGAATAAAACTAAGTTTTAATTCTTGTTTCATTATGATTAGTTAGTAGGAAAGTTATTTATTGTATATATTTAGCTTCTGTTATCAGCAAGGAGAAGAAATGTGTGTTATAGGAACTGAATAAACAAATATACTTTATGCCCAAGTAAGAAGCGGAGTCTTTGCTTAAAGGAAGATCACATTTCTCTTTTGTTCTTCCATATTTTCTTTGATTAAACATGAGACATGTTATTATCTTTCCATGGTGTTGTATTATTCTTTCAAAGAGAATGAAAATCAATTCTTTTCAATTTCACCAGCTTCTCTCTTTCTTTACTCTGCTTAGTTATCATGTATCTGTCTGCTTTTCTTCTTTGACAGTTTCAGTGGTATTTCATTATTCCTTTGCTGTCATTTTGGTAGAATTTTGAGATGAAACTGTATTCAATCTATTTATCCAGAAGCCAAGTATGAAAATTTCACAATCTTAAATTTTTCGTTTTTACTGTGAAGGTTTGATTGATATTACAAAGGATCCAGACTTTGATGGAATCTATGATGAAGACATGAATGAAGATCCAACATATAATCCCAATAGCCCTGAAGAAAAAGCTGTATTTATGAAATATGCAGAATATATCCTACTAAAGATGACATTCAGCACCACACAAGTTCAACAGTGTGAAAATGTTTTTATATTTGAAACAGCCTACTGGCTTACTAATGCTATAAAATGTAATCAGGATAATCTTGATATTTGTACCTACCAGAGATTACATCAAAGATTATATCTTCAAAAAAAGATTATTCAAAAACACTTGGAGAAGAAAAAAGAAATCAGGAAAGGGATAGGATACCTAAAATTAATATGTTTTCTGACTCCATTTCTACTGAGCTTAAAAAAGAAGATGAAAGTTCCATATTTAAGTGGTCTGCTTCAGCCTTTTTCAGGTAAGAATACTGCCCAAATTATATTTAAAATGTAGATATATATTGAATTTATGTTTAAACTCAATTCTGTTTATAGTATGTGGATCCAAGCATATAACCAAGCTATAGCATGTTAAAAATGAAAAACATGTTAAGGTTTGACAGAACACAACAAAATTCTGTAAAGCAATTACAAAAAAGCAATCTGCAATTCCTTCAGTTAAAATATAAATAAATACAAAACAAAATGTGATGTCTCCAAAATAATTTAAAATGCCTGGTGTATTCACATAGTGCAAGGCAAGGTACATATCTTTATCAAGTACGAGGATGATTGAAAAACAAAATGATTTCTGAGATATGTTATGTCCATGACAGTATGACGCTATATCATAGTTCATGCACAGGAGAAATTCAGTGCACTTCTGCTCAACATCCCTATTGTGTTTTTCAGGAAAATTAGAAATTGATCCAGATTAATATGGGGCAGTAAAAGATCATGAATGGTCTTACATTTCTGAAAAAAAAGATGAAAATATATTAAAAGCTTTAGTAATTGGTCCTATAACAAAAGAGTAGACAGAGCTGAAATAGGGTCATGTTTATATGGAATTTGACAGGAATACAGAGAAAACTATTCCTCCCACCCAGATTAGCACACAAATTGCATATTTTCGTTGGTGGTTAAACATATAGGCTTATTTATAGCAGGTTTTCTATTCAGATAGCAGATTTTCAGTAGAAATTTTGCAAATCATTTAATAAAATTTGTGTCATGAGAATTATGATAGTGAAGCTTATAATCCATACCTGTAAACTATTTAAAAATGAACTCATGACAATCTTGTCCAGGGATGCGGGTGGGGGCAGTGTCTCGTGTATGGAACTAATGTGCTCTTAGAGGATGTTAGCTGTACCTGTAATGACTTACTACTTAAATTATTGGAAACAAATATGACTAAATGTTAATAATTAATTTCCATGTGGTGAGATGTGGGTGTTACATTTTTCTTTGTAATTTTCTGGACCTTTTGCATTTCTTATAATATATACCTTATATTGATGAAACTATATTCTGCTCACAAGTCAAAATACTGAATAAACTAATCCTTGCCAGGATTTTAGAAAATTATTTTTAAAAATAAATGTTATATGTGTAGCTTTCTAGAAAAATGAACTGATTATTTTTGTCATATGAGAGATACTCACATTTTCTTTATAATGTCTCTCTTCCTTAACTAGCTTGGGTAACTTTTGTTTATTTAACTAGAGAGTCTCCATGGCACAGAGTTTCAAATCTCTATTGATAATGGAGGTATAATATTAGTTGTGAGCTCACATATAGTAATTAATAAGTGAATTAATGTTTTGAGTATTCTTTTGAAATGTCTGTACAAGGAAACTATCAAAAATGCCCGAAACATATGATATAAATATATTTCAATATTTAAAATATACATTGAGCATATATTTTATAGACTACAATTGTGAAGATTTCCATTTCACATGGATTCTTTTCACTTTATGTAAAAATGATTTGAGACCTCCAAAATATGACTGCTTATATTCTATTGTTGAACTTTTAAACAAAATTTTGTTTTCATTTTTTTGAGATGACAAGGTCAAGACAGAGCGAGAATTGCCTCCATTTATTTATGGACGAGATTTTAAATGCCAAAATTTTCACTACAAAGAGGATCAGTATTTTCATATTCATGGAGGAATTGAATTTGACATCAGCACCCCTTCAATTGAGAATGCTTCGGAAGATTTTAAGGTTTACATTATTGTTGTTCCTGAAATTGTTCGTCATTTCACAACTCTTTCATCCTATTCTCCAACCAGAAGGAGTTTCTGTTGGTGCAGGCCCTAGGCAGCTCTCCAGATGATGACCTCCACAGCTCGCTAGTCTTTCATACATTGCATAACATACACGAATTAAGTGCAGGTCTGTGTAAGGTCCTGTGTTAAATGTCACAACTATCATCCCTGCAGACTTTATAGGCCATATTTGCCCTGGAATAGTTAACCAAGTACAGAAGAAATCCCTGAACATTAACTATGTATCCTTCCATTTTTTTCTCAAGGATTAGCATTAAAATGGAGATCCTCCAGAGTTTGAGAACAATAGTTCTTCATCTGGAAAACACAATACATTTCAATTGTCTTTGCTTTTCTACCTTCTCCATATTATATTTCTTGTAAAAAAAAAATTTCCCTCTAATCCAAATTAGGGATTGTATACATTCAGTTATTATCAGGGTCTCTTGGGATATTTTATTAAAAATGTGTTCTTTACATGTATAAAATTTCATCTAAAATAAGTCTTACAATTGTTTATACTTGTTTTTTTAGTAACATAATTTATATTTTAGAATAACTTAGAAAAAATACGGGATTGTGCTGTTAATACATTTGCAGAAGACTCAGGATACAAAGAACATTACTCAATACCAGTTGTGAAATTTAATGGAAAAAGGTAAGGAACTTTTAGTAACTGCTCACAGTCTTACAACTTGTTGAAAGAAGAAAAGAGGAAACTGTCAAAATGAAAAGGCTAACTTCAAACTTCAGGATGGAGATCCCAGAACAATAACAGTCCCCGTGAATGACTGCTGCTGCTGCTGTTAAGTCACCCCAGTCACGTCCGACTCTGTGCGACCCCATAGACGGCAGCCCACCAGGCTCCCCTGTCCCTGGGATTCTCCAGGCAAGAACACTGGAGTGGGTTGCCATTTCCTTCTCCAATGCATGAAAGTGAAAAGTGAAAGTAAAGACACTCAGTCGTGTCCGACTCTCAGCAACCCCATGGACTGCAGCCTGCCCGGCGCCTCCGTCCATGGGATTTTCCAGGCAAGAGTACTGGAGTGGGGTGCCATTGCCTTCTCCACCATGAATGACTGCAAACTCTCTAAAGTATTAAATACTAGATTTATGACTCCGTATACCTTGATACAGTTTCCCTGGTGGTTCAGTGGTAAAGAATCCACCTGCCAATGCAGGAAATTAGGGTTCACTCCATGGATGGAGAAGATCCCCTGGAGAAGGAAACAGCAACCTACCCCAGTATTCTTGCCTGGGAAATCCCATGGACAGAGGCGCCTACAGTCCTCCGTAGCCTCATGGCTACAGTCCATGGGGTCACAAAAAGGTTGACATGACTTAGCGTCTAAATGACAATAACACCTTGATACATTCTGTGTAATAATCCTTAGACATGGTAATTCATTCTTATAATGAACACAATGGTTAAATGGGGATGGAGGTGTTTTTGTCATAGAAAATTGTAACTGTTATAAAAAAGTTTTGCCAGCATTCCCAGTCAGAAAAACTTAAAAAAAAAATTTTTTTTAACAGCTACTACGTGATCAGTTTTGAACTTGAAATTTTCTATCAGCAACTGTATAAGACACAGTGGTGGGGAGCCATAAATGAAATAGTGAACAATTTGAGGCTAAAAAGACTTCCACTGACAGATGCTCAATTACATGAACAATTTAAGAAAAAATTTGGTTTCAAGAAAGCTATGAAATGCAAGGTATTTCAGTGATTACCACATAATTTAGTATAAGAAATTATAAATAAGTAGGTATCTCAAATTTTTATCATAGGGATAAATAATGGGTTAAATGAAGTCTTTAATATACAATTAAGATTCTACATTTTAGTAGCTGAAAATTCTGAGTTATACATTTCTGGCCAAGTTACAAAACAAACTGTTTATGAATGGAATTGTGATTAATCTTAATCATGGCTAATATTTATGGAGTGCTTATTTTGTATGCTAGGCACTGCTACAAATTCTTTCAACAAACTCTTTCTAGACACTAGTACTATTGTTATCAATCCTATTTTACAAATGAGAAATTTGACATGCAGTGAGTTGAGGTCTTTCCCAAATCACACAGCTAGTAAATTACAGAATCAGGCTTCAGTTGTGGGGACCAAATCTAAGGAACAACCCTGGCATCCTAAATCACATCTCTGTTTCAATATGCCTTGACTTACAACTTTTGAAACTGATAAATTAAGTGGTGAGCTCACCAGTTTCAAAGGACACATTGGCATTTATTTGTTTTAATGTCCATAAATGATAAGTATTGATAAACTTAGTTTAATTTTAAAATATTGAGTAGTCAGAACATCTAAAAATGGGACATTTTCACCTCTCCACTTTGAGACATAAAGCAAAGAAGACTACTCTTGTAGCTATATATTTCAAGTCTCTGGACTTCTAAGTTAGACTGCTCTTAAGTTAGAGAAGGAATTTGATGTCCATTTGCTTTTTAAATATTTCAGAAGGGTATTTGTCTACCTTGCATGAATTGTCTCCTAAGAAGAAAGATCTACAACTTCTCCTTTAAAAAAAAGAAGGAAAAAAAATCCCCCCAAATGTTTTTGAAGTTCTCAGAGTTTCTTTATAGCCCTAACAACTTCATTGCCCAGTGAGACACTTTACACATGGATCTTGTGAAAATTCTACTGTAATAAAACACCAATCATGTGATTACATAAATATAGTTCATTGTCCTTTTTGTCCTTTCACTAAATTTTAGGTGCATTTGGAAAACACTAATTCTGACCTTCCTCATAATTTTAGAGTATCCCATTTGGTATGAAGTCTGCTGTTGAAAGAGGATTATATGCTGTTTTCCATACATTTAGCCGTAAAACCTCAAGCTCGACGATCAACATTTCGGACGAGGCAGGTTACGCTATTTTCCATCATGCTGCTCTACACAACAGAGTCCCGATCATATGTCAGCTGTGCAATGCCAACTTCAACGTCAATCAGAGACGCTTCATTATACTTAGCCAAGGTGCCATCACGTTTTTATCTCTTGAAATGTTTTTCTTTTACTTCAGCATTACAAATGCATGTTGATTTTAACACAAGGTTAAAATTTAGTATTGGAGACGAGAGCACAGTTGTTTCGGTTTTACTTATCTCAGAGGGGCTCCTTTTAGTTTTCTAAGTATCACCTGTTGCTCTCTTATATAGTATTATTCATCTGTTTACTGTGTTTCCTTCATTGAATAGAAGCTCCGTGAGGGCAAGGATTTGGCTTGCTTTGTTTGCCATGGTGCCCTGGGGCCCAGAGGAAAACCTGGCATTGGTAGATGCTTGAGAAATACTTGTTGAATGAATGGCATGATGGTGAATTCAGGGTAGTATTTGTTAATCACTGACATAATTAATATACACTGATGTTCCGTAGAAATTCTGAGAAAAGGGAGATAATTAGAGATCCCGACAGAACACCCTGTTCTTATCCCAGGTTCTTAACCAGGTAATAGTTTCTTCATACTACATAAACATATGTAATAACAAAACATTCCTCTGTAACCATAATTTTAGGATTAATGACCCCTTTAAGGCTAACCTGGTTTAAACTTTAAAAAGCAAAATTTCCTGATTATTAGAATTACATACATATTTATATGTTCATTGGAATAAATTTAACCAGTATAAAAATAATACAATCGAAAATGAAAGTAGAAGCCCTCCATAACTGAAGAGGGGAAATAAGGTCTGATGCAACAATATTGGCAGTAAGAAATGGTGATTTTATATTTTAATATGTTGTCTTAAGAAGCTGTGTTAAATTTTCACACCAAAACAAAATGTGCTGCTTTAATCCTCTTGACTGTTGAACGATTTCGTACTCTGTCAGTATAATTGAAATGTTTTGGCACTAAAATGCTTCTATTACTTAATTAAAATATTCAGCAGACAATGAACTTAGTTAAAATAGAGCAAAATCCAGTCAAAATGTAGTAGATGGCCTGTTATTTGAAGATGTGTTTTAAGAGTTTTTGATGTTAAAAAAAAAAAAAAAAAAAAAAGCTTTCATAATTAAAGTTTCTGTGTCGTATTGTGATTACATAGACTTCCATTTGCTGAGAACTGAGTAGAGCTTGAGATATGGAAAATATCTAACTACCAGCAATGTCTGTGTATTATGACCTCACCAACACAGAGCTGTCCCCTGTGAATTTGGGCCAGCCCTGTGGGAGGCAGCACTCCTGGGTCTGTCTGATGGCATACCAGGCGCATACCCACGCCTAGGTGGCTCTGCCAGAAGTTACACTCAGTCCTGTTTGATGTAATCCTGTCACCTGCATCTCAACATAGTCATTTTGTTCACCTTCATATGAGTCAGTTTTGACTAATTTGGGAAACTGTTACGTATTAATAATCATACTTCTATATGTATTCCTTTTTAAAACAGAGTCATCAAAAGTAGACATGAAAAAAGAAAGAAATGGTAAGACTTAAGTAAAATATTTCACATTTTTAAAAGTTCACTGCATATATTAAAACTTATAGTATATAATCTTCAAATTCTGTCACATGAGGATAACACAAAATGATCTTTCTGTACAATTTGAAGTGTACATTTTTTCTACCTGTGATTATGTATTCATATTTTTTCAGTTTGGGCAGTAGATCCTTTTTTAACCACGGAATTTGCAAATTATCTCTACTTATTTTTATAAAATCAGGGCCTAAAATGGGTTTTATGCCCCCAAAATGAGCAGTTAATATTATTTAGATATGTGCCACCTAGTGACAGGCACATTCTGTGCAGTCTGAGAATGCATCGTTCTTGCTGAGGGGAGACTTTAACCCAAGTGTTGCATATGCAGAAATCAGAAAAAGTTTTAAAGGATATACTATATATATATATATATAAGACTATACCTTCATACTCTATATAAGATAATTCAAAGAGGGTTTATTTTTAAAGAAATCATTTGCAAAGACCTGAATTTTGTAAGGGGAAGAGTGATGGTCATTCAGTTGTGTCTGACTCTTTGCAACCCTAAGGACTGTGGCTCACCAGGCTCCTCTGTCCATTGGCTTCTCCAGGCAAGAATACTTGAGTGGGTTGCCATTTCCTTCTCCGGGGGATCTTCCCAACCCAGGGATCATGCCTGGGTCTCCTGCATTGCAGGCAGATTTCTTCTCATCTGAGCCCCCAGGGAAGCCTAGTGGAAGGGCAATAGTTATGCAAACCAGCCTCTTGCCGTTGATGGAAGAACAACTAACCAGAGGTGACCAGGGGGTTAGGTATCCTGACTTCACCTTTTCCTCCTCCAGTCTCCTGCCAGGGCTCCCACGGGAAGTTACAGACAAGAAGACACAGGGCAGGGGCTGCAAAATCTGCAGAGGCCTGCAGAGTCTGAAGAGAGCAAGAAGGGTGGTAGAGGGAGGTGAGTGGCCTGGGGGGACAAAGGAAGCTTATCTACTGGCCCATCTACACTGTAGGAATTTACAGCCCAGTAAGGCTTCCCTGGTGGCTCAGATGGTAAAGAATCTGCCTGCAAAGCAGAAGACCTGGGTTTGATCCCTGGGTCAGATTTCCTGGAGAAGGCAATGGCTACTGACTCCAGTATTCTTGCTTGGAGAATCCCATGGGCAGAGGAGCCTGGTGGGTTACAGCCCATGGGGCCACAAAGAATAGGACATGGCTGAGCAATGGTATGCTTCTTGCATTCATGCTCTATTTTTTTCTTTTTCTTTTCTAAATATTACTTATGGCTACCTTGTATAATATTTATTTGTTTACTCTGACTCCCTGAATTGAATATAAGGTCTATAAAGGGCAAGAATTTGGTTTACTTTGCATTGGTATCCTAGAAGAAAGCCCAGCATGGTAGGTGGTCAGGAATGGTTATTGAGTGAACACATGATGGATGAAGGCAGGGAAGTATTTCACAATCACTGACATTATTCGTATAGAGTAATGTACTGTAGACGTTCAGGAAAGAGAGAGAGAGAGAAAGGTCCCAAGAAAGCATCTGTTCTTTAGACCAGAGTTCTTTCTTTACCCGAGAATTTCTTCGGACTATATAAATCCCTCCAGAACGTCCCTGATTCGAGGAGACTAGGACAGTGTTTCTCAGCCTCAGTACTCCTGATGTGGTGGGCTTGCCAGTTCTGTGATGTGAGGGCTGCCTGTGCACTGTAAAATGTCTAATAGCGTCCCTGGCCTCTACCCACTAAATGCCACTAGTGACCCGCACTCCAGACGTGACGACCAAAAACACCATCAGACATTGCTTATGTCAAGGGGAGGGCACTTTATCCCACTATTATGGGGTAAAACTTTCAAGTGTGTAGGAATCACATGTATCTTGTTAAATGAAGACTGATTCAGAGGGCCTGGGTGCGAGCCAAGATCCTAAATTCCTATTAAACATACTTTAAAAGGAGTAAGAGGGGGATGTAAGAATATTATTCCTGCCCCTAGGTTGTGCTGACGTATTTTTTGGAAGAGGATAGAGAGGAGAAGGAGAAGACCCTGTGGAGGTTTCTGCTTTTGGGTTTCTGCTCCAGTAAGCTGTGGTTCTCTGTAATCTTCCTGTCTACCTCTCTAGTTTTAGGAGCAGCATTTCTGCCCTGTGACCTCACTTCTCTAATGGATCTGAGAAGAGCTGTTCATTTTTCAGCTTGTTCAAGTTTTTCTTTGCTATTAGGAAGGATTGGGGAATTTTAAGCTACATGCTAGACCAGAAACTAGAAGACTAAGCAATAATTTTAAATAATTAGATTTGGCTCAGATGTTATGTATTATTAAAGACTATGATACAGTCAGCAAAAACAAGACTGGAAGCTGACTGTGGCTCAGATCATGAACTCCTTATTGCCGAATTTAGACTCAAATTGAAGAAACTAGGCAAAACCACTAGACCATTCAGGTATGACCTAATCAAATTCCTTATGATTATACAGTGGAAATGAGAAATAGATTTAAGGGACTAGATCTGATAGAGTGCCTGATGAACTATGGACAGAAGTTCCTGACATTGTACAGGAGATTGGGATCAAGACCATCCCCATGGAAAAGAAATGCAAAAAAGCAAAATGGCTGTCTGAGAAGGCCTTACAAATAGCTGTGAAAAGAAGAGAAGCGAAAAGCAAAAGAGAAAAGGAAAGATATAAGCATCTGAATGCAGAGTTCCAAATAATAGCAAGGAAAAATAAGAAAGCCTTTCTCAGCGATCAATGCAAAGAAATAGAGGAAAACAACAGAATGGGAAAGACTAGAGATCTCTTCAATACAATTAGAGATACCAAGGGAACATTTCATGCAAAGATGGGCTCGATAAAGGACAGAAATGGTATGGACCTAACAAAAGCAGAAGACATTAAGAAGAGGTGGCAAGAATACACAGAAAAACTACAAAAAAGATCTTCATGACCCAGATAATCACAATGGTGTGATAACTCACCTGGAGCCAGACATCCTGGAAAGTGAAATCAAGTGGGCCTTAGAAAGCATCACTACGAATAAAGCTAGTGGAGGTGATGAAATTCCAGTTGAGCTATTTCAAATCCTGGAAGATGATGCTGTGAAAGGGCTGCACTCAATATGCCAGCAAATTTGGAAAACTCAGCAGTGGCTACAGGACTGAAAAAGGTCAGTTTTCATTCCAATCCCAAAGAAAGGCAATGCCAAAGAATGCTCAAACTACCACACAATTGCACTCATCTCACACACTAGTAAAGTAATGCTCAAAATTCTCCAAGCCAGCCTTCAGCAATACGTGAACCATGAACTTCCAGATGTTCAAGCTGGTTTTAGAAAAGGCAGAGGAACCAGAGATCAAATTGCCAACATCTGCTGGATCATCAAAAAAGCAAGAGAGTTCCAGAAAAACATCTATTTCTGCTTTATTGACTATGCCAAAGCCTTTGACTGTGTGGATCACAAAAACTGTGGAAAATTCTGAAAGAGATGGGAATACCAGACCACCTGACCTGCCTCTTGAGAAACCTATATGCATGTCAGGAAGCAACGGTTAGAACTGGACATGGAACAACAGACTGGTTCCAAATAGGAAAAGGAGTATGTCAGTCTGTATATTGTCACCCTGCTTATTTAACTTCTATGCAGAGTACATCATGAGAAACACTGGGCTGGAAGAAGCACAAGCTGGAATCAAGACTGCTGGGAGAAATATCAATAACCTCAGATATGCAGATGACACCACCCTTATAGCATAAAGTGAAGAAGAACTAAAAAGTTTCTTGATGAAAGTGAAAGAGGAGGGTGAAAAAGTTGGCTTAAAGCTCAACATTCAGAAAACGAAGATCATGGCATCTGGTCCCATCACTTCATGGGAAATAGATGGGGAAACAGTGGAAACAGTGTCAGACTTTATTTTTGGCGGGGGAGTGTGTGGGGGGGGGGCTCCAGAATCACTGCAGATGGTGATTGCAGCCATGAAATTAAAAGACGCTTACTCCTTGAAGGAAAGTTATGACCAACCTAGGTAGCATATTCAAAAGCAGAGACATTACTTTGCCAACAAAGGTCCATCTAGTCAAGGCTATGGTTTTTCCAGTGGTCATGTATGGATGTGAGAGTTGGACTGTGAAGAAAGCTGAGTGCTGAAGAATTGATGCTTTTGAACTGTGGTGTTGGAGAAGACTCTTGAGAGTCCCTTGGACTGCAAGGAGATCCAACCAGTCCATTCTGAAGGAGATCAGCCCTGGGATTTCTTTGGAAGGACTGATGGTAAAGCTGAAACTCCAGTACTTTGGCTACGTCATGCAAAGAGTTGACTCATTGGAAAAGACTCTGATGCTGGGAGGGATTGAGGGCAGGAGGAAGAGGGGACAACAGAGGATGAGATGGCTGGATGGCATCACCAAATCGATGGACATGAGTTTGGGTGAGCTCCGGGAGTTGGTGATGGACAGGGAGTCCTGGCGTGCTGTGATTCATAGGGTCGCAAAGAGTCGGACACAACTGAGTGACTGAACTGAACTGAACTGAACTGATGATATAGAACTTAGACTGCTAAGACAGGCAGGAAGCCATTGAAATTTTCTGAGTTGGGAGAAAAACAGTGCTTCACTGAGGAAATACCATTTTGGCTGAGGAATAAATAAGATTTAGGTAGACCCCAATCATAGAGGTATTGTTTGGGAGAAGGAAGCTTTCAGACAGCAGAAATAGCCCAGAGTGATCAATAATTCATCATCCAAATCAAGGAGTTTGAAAATGAATGGGCACTATTAATTATTATGCTGGGCAACAGGCATAGACCAGTACTTTCCTGGGAGCCTGGAATGTGTGGTCAGTCACTGTATGTTTGAGGAGCTACAAGAATGAAGAGAGCACAGTGTGTGTGTTGCATTTCTTTCCATCTAACTTACCTCTCTCTCTTTCTTCCCTCTTTCTTCCTTTCTTTTTCTTCTTGGAGGGGAGATGGTTCAGGTTAAGTTGGAGCTAGTGCATCCCTTTTTTGTGCATCATTATCAAGTGGCCTCAGGAAGCCACTAAAGAGTTTTAAACAAGAGGTAAAAAAGATCAGATTTACATTTTGAAAAGTGAATTGGGAAGGGCAAGAGCAAAGTGGGGATATCAGTTGAGGTTCTAGAGATACTTAGACTTGGTGATGTGCGTGTGTGCTCAGTTACTCAGTCATGTCTAGGTCTTTACAACATCCTGGACTGTAGCCCACCAGGCTCCTCTGTCCATGAGATTATCCCAGCAAGAATACTGGAGTGGGTTGCCATTTCTTATTTTAGCAGATCTTCCCAACCCAGGGATTGAACCCGCATCTCCTGCCTTGGCAGGCGGATGCTGAGCCTCTTGGGAATCCCCAGACTTAGTAATGAGAGCTGGTTATGAAGCTGAAATAAGAGGACTCTTCCAGGTTTATGGTTTGTAGAACTGGCTGGATGACAACATCCTTCATGAATTAGGGAGCAATGAAAGAGGATCAAGTTTGGAGGAAAAGATGGGAGGTCAGTTTTGAATATGATAAGTTTGAAGGGGGTGTGGAGATGCCTAGCGAGATAACGGATCTGGAACTTGGAGAATAAATCAGATCTAGAGGCATAATCCTAGGAGTCATCAATTTATAGGTTGTAAATGAAGCCATTGAGGAGCTAAAAGTCTTAAGGCTCATTTTGACATCAGGATAATGAAAAGGTCCCAAAAGAGACTGCACAATAAGTAGCCAGATAAATTGGAGAAAAATAAGAGGGTCTCATACCTCAAAAGCCAGGGGAAGAAACCATTTTAAAACTGAAGTGTTCAACTTACTGTTGAGACGATAAGAATTGAAAAATACCCACCAGGATTTAGTGACATAGAGATCTTTTATGAGCATATATATATTTTTAATTTTAAAGAACTTTATCTTACTACAAAGCATTTGAATAAAATGGAAAATTATTTAAACAAGAAATAGTTTATAACACTGATAAGACTATTTTATATATTGACTTAAATTTTCAAATATTTAATATTTTGAGTGTTATATTTATTCTTCATAACTTATAAAGAAGTATTTATTTTTAATGGTCAGGTATCCCAAGTTAAAGAAATATAGAGTTGCCTAAATCCTTTTAGTGATCTTCTTAGAGCTTTTATATCACACAGAACTAAGCTCAGTGGTTGGGCATGATTAATAAAAAGGCACGTTTTTTTAGGAATGTTAGATCTTTGAGCACTGAAGTAATTGTCTATCCATTCTAGGTCCAACACCTCTACACCTGGCAGCTCAGGCTTGCTCCTTAGAAACAACCATCTGTCTACTCTGTTTCAAAGCTGATTATACACTTTCTGAAAAAAGAGGCTGGATGCCAATTCACTTTGCTGCTTTCTATGACAATATCTGCATCATAATTGTTCTCTGCAGGAAGGATCCTAGTTTACTAGAAGCTGAGGCAACAGCTGAGTAAGTTACTAATCATTTGTAAAAATACAAATTTCTGCTTTCATGTCTTGCCCCAAGCACTGACCCTAAAAGGAACGGTTGTTATGACTGATTTCAAAGGCTATGTTGGGCTTACTCTGCTGCCTTTTCTGGTCACTCTCTTCTTCTGCCACTTATCTTTAGAATTTATAAAGATCGAACTTCTGTTAACCTATACAAGTTTTCTGGAAGAATAAGGAGTAAGTCCTAGGAACTTTTTCCTAACCTTTTCCCAAAGGGTGGTTCTACAGATTAGTTTATCAAGTTAACTACTTAGTGTCTTAGAAGAAACACGAAACAAGGGAAGGAGGAATTTGTTCTAAATTGAGCCTTATACAACCAGGAGGCCGCTCCAGGCCAAGGTGGACAGACCATGGACAAGAGGAGAAATATCTAGTGGTATCCAAGATAGGAAGACAATACAAAGAGGGAAAAACTTTGCAACAGGGCAACATCCCATGCAATGTTCTGTTTTACAACTTAGCTAGCTCGCGACCTTTAGGGTGAAGGCAAACTTCTCCTGAGGGTACTTTCTTGGCCAGTAATCTAGCTACCAGGCTATTGTTTTGATCTAGGCAGAGTTTCAGATATCTCTGAATCTTCAAACAACTTATCCATTATTATTCATTGTAGAAACAAATCCTCCCTAGGTTGGGGCAGAGATGCGTGTGGAGAAAGCTTTCTGGAAACCAGGATCTCTGGCAAATAGACTCTGGAAAGAGCCAAGAGAAGTGGAGGTCAGAGTGCAGTTCTTAGTTCTGTCGTGCTTTGACAGTGTGTCTTTGAGCGCAAGTGGGGTAAAAGACTGGAAGCACTAAAAACGTCAAACAGTTGAAAATGAGAAGTTGAAGTACGAAGCTATCTGTGAACATAAGGAACAAGCCAAGGATTTATAGAGAGGACAGTTACCAAGGTTGAGATCTATGTGGAGCTCATGAGAAGTGTGACCATGTGTGATATGGAGACAGATCAGGAGGGTATGACGGGGACCTGCGCGATCAGGACACAGATGGTGGTTAGCATGGGTGTTGAAGTCACTGATAACAGAAAGGAGGCATGTTGGTGAGGCAGCCAATGCATGAGCTAGGATGGTGGAAGGGACCCACTGGCAGGAGGGCAGTGGCAGTGCGGACCTGGAAAGGGTAATATAATCTGATAACCTATTTTTCAAGCGAGGGAAATCAGAGCAATGGTGTTAGAAGTATTATAGAAGTAACCTTTATTCCTACCACTGAGTAGGAGAAAGAAAGGAACAGGAAGAAAACATTCTTGTTCAAATAGAAAAGGGAGAAAATGAAGAGATGTTTACTCATAAAGGACAAGTTTTCCCTGGGCCCAGGAAAAAGAGGATAGAGGAGAGGCCTGGGCCAGCTGGATATTAGTGAGTTTAAGGACAGGCAGCAAGAGAAAGGGGTTCAGAAGGCATGGTTGTAAGGACTAGAAAATTAATATTTGAGGCCATGTAATATGGTGAAAAAAGGAAAGGAGACTATGCATGAAGGCTGTGCTAATAAGCTGATTGTTGGTACTCTCATTCTTTTATGGACAATAAAGTAATCCAGTTTGCTTAAGGTCACATTGTTATTCAATAGATCTGTTAGTAAAGTTATAGTCGAGGTTGCCTTGACAAAGAGGGCCCCAAGTATCTGTATTTTAAATAAGGATAAATGTAGTTCTTTTTCGTGAAGTCTAGGCTGGCGGTCGAACGCTGGTGTAATGGGCTGGCAGTGTGAGAAACCAGAGGTCCTGTTGTGGCGTCTTCGTGTGTGGTTCCCCTATTCTGGTACAGAATGACCACTTCTGCTTTCATTATTGTGCCTGCATTCTAGCCTTGAGAGAAAGAGAGAGGACAAGTGATGGCACACTCCATTTCTCTTTAAGAAATCGCCAGGTAACTTCTACTAACACCACACGGGCCAAACTCAGTCGTGTGACCATACCTGTCCACATGGGAAGCGAGGAAACATGGCATTGGGCTGGCCGGTCTTGTGCCCAGCCAAAAGACCTTCACTTGTCTAAAAAGCAGATCCTGAGTTTTTGACAAAAAGTATTGGTTTCCGCCACACTGAGGACGCTGGCATTTGAGAAGTGGACGTGAGTTCTAAAGAGACGGGTTGACACACTGTCTGAGCCTCCGTTTCATCATTTGTAAAATGGGCTGATCATACTTGCCTTGCTTCCTCACCTTCATTCATTGACTTGTTGTGACGAATCAGTGAGATGGCATATTCTAAGACCTCTGTACAGATTATGTCAACTTCTGAACAGATTACAAGGCATGATAACTAAGTTGGGAGGGAGGGTGGGGACAACTAAGGCCAGGGAGGCAAATGTATTTACCTATGGTATCTACAGAAGAACACTGTGGAAGGAAGAGAAGGTGATGTAGCCACCAGAGTTCCTCCAACAGCGGTTTGGATAGCTTTCAAAAAGGGATTTCGACACTATACGTGTGCTCAGTTGTTACCAGGTTTTCCTCTGTTTTTAGGAATCAGTGTACCCCACTGCTTCTTGCTGCCACATCGGGAGCCCTGGACTCTATTCAATACCTGCTTTCTCTTGGTGCTAACTGGAGAAAAACAGATATTAAAGGAAATAACATCATTCATTTATCAGTGCTAACCTTTCACACAGAGGTGCTCAAGCATATAATAGAGTTAAATATTCCTGAACTCCCAGTTTGGAAAACATTGGTTGGTGAGTATGGAACACATACTCTCTTTATAAATAAATGTTCTTATCATTATTCAATTTAATTATTGATATGCACTCTGAAATAGAACAAATAAAGCATGCATCATATTTTGAGTTAAAACCAAAAATACAAAAATACTGAACTATTTTTGTATGTGAAAAATTAGTTTTATTTCTGAATTAAAATAAGATAACCCAGATGATAATTTATACAATTATATTTGTTTTTACTTTTTAAACTTTCTCCAAAAGCAACCATCCTCTGTTTCATCAAAAAAAAAAAAAAAAAGAAGAGAAGAAATAGGAAATTAAAGTTTGAGTGGAAAATACAAGATTTATTCCTCACCTCCTAATTTTAGAAACAGTTTCAGCAACATCTTTCCTCATATTTTGATAATGTTGTATGAAAAAATTCTATTTGCATTCCCCCCACTCAATTTTTATTTGATCTAGCCAGAAATATTATAAAGGTAAGAATTACTGGCCAACTGAATGTACACATCTAATTTTACTCCCTCCTAAGTCCCAACTAAAATTACATGGCAATTAAATAGCAGCAAGCAAGCACTGAAGAGAAAACCAGAAGAAGCAATAAAATGTTGAAAGCAGACAGGCAAATCCCAGGACTTAGCAGACCAGAGAAACCCATTCCAAGCCAACTATGGGAAAGCTGAGAACATCTCAGATTTGGACTACAAATCCCCACTAGGCTGGCTGGAGAGCTTTCTGCAAAGGCTAACCTGGAAAGACCTACAGATCTAAAGAGGGAATTCTCTCCAACTAACTGGAAACTGGGAATCTGAACCAAGAGAAAAGCAAAGCAAATTTCAAAGATGATAGCAAAGGGAAGTCCCAGAATGGAAAGAGTGTACCCAGACCAGCAGGAAAATGTGGGAGGAATGACCAACAGGTACAGAGAAAACTAAGCAGATGAAATAAAATAAGGAAATTATCACCTCTAGGTGATACATAGATATATGTTTATATATATACTATCTATAGATATAGACAGAGAAATAAATGTAGATATATACTATATCAGCCCAAGAGATACTGGATAGGGTTTTCAATGTTTATTTGTGTGCATATATATCACTGTATATCTTTCCTTCTCTCATTGCTGAGGCTAAGACTTCTAAAACTATGTTGAATAGTAGTGGTGAGAGTGGGCACCCTTGTCTTATTTCTGACTTTAGAGGAAATGCTTTCAATTTTTCACCATTGAGGATAGTGTTTGCTGTGACATTGTATATATGATGCATATCTATAGATAGATGTATGTATCTATGCTGCTGCTGCTGCTAAGTTGCTTCAGTCGTGTCTGACTCTGTGCGACCCCATAGATGGCAGCCCACCAGGCTCCCCCATCCCTGGGATTCTCCAAGCAAGAACACTGGAGTGGGTTGCCATTTCCTTCTCCAATATATCTATAGATATCTATAGATATGTATATATAATATATATCTATCTAAATCTATATCTGGGCTTCCCTGGTGGCTCAGCTGGTAAAGAATCTGCCTGCAATGTGGGAGACCTGGGTTCAATCCCTGGGTTCAGAAGATCCCTGGAGAAGGGAACAGCTACCCACTCCAGTATTCTGGCCTGGAGAATTCCATGGGCAGTAGAGTCCATGGGGTTGCAAAGAGTCGGACATGACTAAATGACTTTCACTTACCTTCAAATATATATCTGTATATCTGTATCAGATATATAGATATGCATATATATACTATCCATAGATATGTATATAGATATTATGTATATTTATATATAAATAGTATAAATATACCCATATATATAGATAGTATGTGTATATATATATATATATAGGAGAAACTAAGAAGAGTATCTTGTTACTTTTGATAAAGGCTAACACATTTGAAATACAGTGGTAAGTTGTATCATAGAAAAGCAAGAAAATTCCAGAAAAACATCTGCTTCTGCTTCATTGACTATGCTAAAGCCTTTGACTGTGTGGATCACAAAAAACTGTGGAAGATCCTTAAAGAGATGGGAATACCAGACCACCTTACCTGCCTCCTGAGAAATCTGTTTGCAGGTCAATAAGCAACAGTTAGAACCAGACAGGAAACAATGGACTGGTTCCAAATCGGCAAAGGAGTACATCAAGGCTGTATATTGTCACCTTGCTTATTTAACTTCTATGCAGAGTACATCATGCGAAATGCTGGGCTGGATGAAGCACAGGCTGGAATCAAGATTGCCAGGAGAAATATCAATAACCTCAGAAATGCAGATGACACCACCCTTATGGCAGAAAGTGAAGAGGAACTAGAGAGCCTCTTGGTGAAAGTGAAAGAGGAGAGTGAAAAAGCTGGCTTAAAGCTCAACATTCAAAAAATGAAGATCATGGCATCTGGTTCCATCATGGCATATAGATGGAAACAATGGAAACAGTGACAGACTATTTTCTTGGGCTCCAAAATCACTGCAGATGGTGACTGCAGCCATGAAATGAAAAGACGCTTGCTCCTTGGAAGAAGCTATGACAAACCTAGACAGTATATTAAAAAGCAGAGACATTACTTTGCCACCAAAGATCCGTCTAGTCAAAGCTATGTTTTTTTTAGTACTCATGTATGGGTGTGAGAGTTGGACCATAAAGAAAGCTGAGTGATGAAGAATTGATGCTTTTGAACTGGGATATTGGAGAAGACTCCCGAGAGTCCCTTGAACAGCAAGGAGATCAAACCAGTCGATCCTAAAAGAAATCAGTCCTGAATATTCATTGGAAGGACCGATGCTGAAGCTGAAGCTCCAGTAATTTGGCCACGTGATTTGAAGAACTGACTCACTGAAAAAAGACCCTGATGATGGGAAAGATTGAAGGCAGGAAGAGAAGGGGATGACAGAGGATGAGATGGTTGGATGGCATCACTGACTTGATGGACAGGAGTTAAAACTTTCCAGGATTAGCTCTTGGATTGGAACCTGAATTTTAAAAGAGAATACCATGGAGTCAGCTACCTAGGTAGAAGCTGGGACTAGATTTGTTATTATGGGGGCTGGGTAAAAAGAGATGAATGAAGATATTTCTATGAGGCTTTGTTTGCACCAGATAAATTGTTTAGAATCCTGTATATTTGTATTATTTCCCATCTGGAGTATAAGTTCATTCAAGGTTTTTAAAAGTATCTTCTTCATACTCAGGCAATGTATAAAGCTTCATATATGATTTAATGCTGGGAAAGACTGAAGGCAAATGGAGAAGGGGGTGGCAGAGGATGAGATGGTTAGATAGCTTCACTGATTCAATGGACATGAATTTGAGCAAACTCAGGGAGATTGTGGACAGAGGAGCCCGGCGTGGTACAGTCGCAAAGAGTAAGACACAACTTAGCAACTGAACAAAAGCAACGGATTTTTATTGACAGTAATGTAGTTTACTTTGCTATGCTTGAAAACCTATACTCAAATTTTATTCAAGTGATTTCAGGCATAAGAGCTATATTATTTTCCAGATGATTTTTGAACCCTGTGACTGCCCAATCTAAGTCATTCAGGCCAAAGATAAAGAATTTTAGGATATTTTATGCTAATTCTATAGATTATAAACTTTGAAGATCATAGGTGTTCAGTCTGTCTAAGCACCTCACGTGCACAGAGGGAAATTTAAAGAATGCAGTTGATGGTGACGTTGGTGATCTCAACTCATGGCTTCAGTTGGCCTATACAGAAACAGAGTCAACCGTTCTCTTACCTCTTGTGAAATTACAACGTGTATTTTTCTGTTGAATACTTATCAGAAATGTTGCAGTGCGAAAGCTATAAGCGAAGGATGATGGCCGTCATGTCCTTAGAAGTTATCTGCTTAGCACATGATGAATACTGGAAATGTATTTTGGATGCAGGTGATGTAAAATCTATCAGCTATCTTTTACTCATGCTATTTTATGCAGAGATATGCCCACTAACTTTAAAACGTATTTTTAATTGTGAAGAAAACTTTTCAGTTGATCTTAAGTTTCTATTTTTCTTTTTTTCTAAGATAATTCCCTTTACCTGTAAACCTTGAATTTTATATTTCAAGTGAAAGTGGCACAGGACTAAAAACTATATAAAGCTCATTTCTCTAAAACTTTGCAAGCTTAAAAGTGATATTAAATTAATTTACCATACTACCCGTATGTTTACTTTCACTTAAAAATTATCCCTTTTCTCTATTTGTACACTTTATTTATAAAAATAGCAGTTACAGGATCAGGCCTGGGTCTGTAACTAGCTCTGAATTTAGAACTTAGACTGATTGCTTACTTTTCTGTATGCTTAATTTCCTCATTAGTAAAATAGTTGCTACCTCATAGGATTGTTTTGAGAACAGCACTACCAATTATAACTTTCTGAAATGATGGAAATATTCTATCTACACTATCCATTATGGTAGCCATTACTCTAATGTGAATATTGGGCCCAAATGAGATGCTTCAGAAATATTGATTGATTGAATAAATGAATGAATGAAAAGGTTATAGGCAGTCCCCTAACATGTTCCTAAAAACAAGTACAAAAAGTTTTTGAATAGTGTTTTTCCTTCACACTGAACCTAAGTAACAAGCATCCAACTGAAGCCATATTTTCTATGTTCACCGTGCCCACTGACTTCTATCTTTGAACCAAGTGTTTTCATTTTTCACGGCTACTTATATAAAATATGGGTAAAATATAATAAAGTGCTCAAAGAATTGCATATACCACTGCCACGCAAAGTTGATGCGATAACCAAAGTGAACTCTACCATATGGTAGTGCAAATACTTTATTTTTCAATTATCTTAAGCCAAAATTCAGTGTTTCAAAGGTGGCTTAGTGTTGCCACTATGAAATGTATGATTGTGTGCTGTGTGAAAATCCAATGTGTAGACAATGAGAACTGCCCATACTATAGACAAGACAGAAACGTGCATTGGTGTGGTTTCAAATGATAATTTTATAAATATGTCATCAAATTATTTGCTAATTGTTTATATGGCAATGCCCATAAATATTAAGTCTATCATGATAAATTGGCTACAAATAGTTACAAACCACGCTCTTTCTTGATCTTTTCATTGTAGGCACCATTCCTGCATTAATCAATCTATTAAAAGGCTCCAAAATAAAATTACAGTGCAAAACAGTTGGGTTATTGAGTAATATCTCAACCCACCCAAGTATAGTGCATGCTTTAGTAGAGGCAGGAGCCATTCCAGCTTTGATTAACCTACTGGTTTCTGAGGAACCTGAACTACACTCTCGCTGCGCTGTCATTCTATATGACATCGCTCAACTTGAAAACAAGGATGTTGTTGCCAAACACGTAAGCTCTTTTCACAGAACATCATTTTGACTGAGTGACTCTCTCATGTGGAAGCTAGAAAGATGCTCTTTTCATTCTGCAGTGGCCCTCATAAACTCCCAGGGGAGAATTCCAATCTCAGTGAGGATGCAAAGAGCAAACCAGCCACAATACCATGAGTACCAAAGTGAACAAGAGTAAGAACAAGAGCTCTGTGCCCAGAACAGGCCCAGTGAGGGCTGTGTGTCAACCCTGTCCTGAAGTCCCACTGTTTGATTTTATTTCATTTCCCCCCACCCAGTCCTACCCTCCTTGTCTCTTGCTATGTTTTTGGCCTTATTTATTTTTGTGTGGACTACTGTTTATCTTTTATATCTCTTCACATCTTTCCTGGGCTTTTCCAACTCATTTCACTGCCCCTTGTCTCAAAAAATCTTCCCTGAGCCCTGCTGTCTCTTCTGTGCACCCTTGTTTTATAAAGGTGATTGCCTAATATAATTTTTTTTCACTGATAGTATCAAAATCATTTTCAGTTAAAGTTTTTCGTATACCTTGTGATATATTTTTTCTGATGAGCATTCTTTATCTGTCATAAGTTCTTTCTATTTTTTCTCTTATAATATGTTTGAACAGATCCCGTTCTAGGTCCTTTTTGATCAGTACTCAGCTTGAATGCGGAGAAGGCAATGGCACACCACTCCATTACTCTTGCCTGGAAAATCCCATGGATGGAGGAACCTGGTAGGCTGCAGTCCATGGGGTCGCTAGGAGTTGGACACGACTGAGTGACTTCACTTTCACTTTTCACTTTCATGCATTGGAGAAGGAGGTGGAAACCCACTCCAGTGTTCTTGCCTGGAGAATCCCAGGGACAGGGGAGCCTGGTGGGCTGCCATCTATGGGGTCGCACGGAGTCGGTCGGACACGACTGAAGTGACTTAGCAGCAGCAGCAGCAGCTTGAATGAAATACGTTCTTTCTAATCTAGCTATTTGCAGGAAATGCATGTGGGAAAGAGCCCAGGTCCATGTTCTAGGCTACAAGAATATGACATAGGCTGCAGGGTTGTATGCATGGGACCTTTCAGCTTTGCTTTCCCTTAGCTGACAGCGATACAGTACCCATCATGTCGTTTCTATTTCCTCCACAGTGTAAAAATCTGTCTCTTTCTTTTTATCTCACCAATAAGTCTACTTCTTCTAAACATCTTATCAGTATAATTCTTTATTCATCTTTGCCTTCCTTAACTCTCAACACTTTATGACTAACTGGTCCAGGGAAGATCCTGTTGCCATCCTCCACGCCCATTCCTATTGTTCCAGACAGGGAATTGTGTGTGTGTGCATTTTCCTTGTCCCTTAAAGTAGAGCCATTTACTTTAGAAAACTGTGTTCTGCCAGTATTTCCTGTAGCCAGTGGCCATGGGAAATCTCTCTCATCTCTGTTGGCTCAGTTCAGTTCAGTTCAGTTCAGTCGTTCAGTCATGTCCGACTCTTTGCGACCCCATGAATCGAAGCACGCCAGGTCTCCCTGTCCATCACCAACTCCCGGAGTTCACTCAGACTCATGTCCATCGAGTCAGTGATGCCATCCAGCCATCTCATCTTCTGTCGTTCCCTTCTCCTCCTGCCCCCAATCCCTCTCAGCATCAGAGTCTTTTCCAATGAGTCAACTCTTCACATGAGGTGGCCAAAGTACTGGAGTTTCAGCTTCAGCATCATTCCCTCCAAAGAAATCCCAGGGCTGATCTCCTTCAGAATGGACTGGTTGGATCTCCTTGCAGTCCAAGGGACTCTCAAGAGTCTTCTCCAACACCACAGTTCAAAAGCATCAATTCTTCGGCGCTCTGTTGGTTACTCATAAACATTTATTATCATTTAGCATTACAGATGTCTCCTAGCTTTATTGAAGATAATGTTACACCTCTGTTTCTTGTCTTGTTTAATATTCTTTCATTATTACTGCTAGTAGGGAGAAGTGCCATCTTTACTCCACTTAAAATTAGTAAACTATATTTACATTTAAAAAGAATATTTTGTGTTATATAAATATAACTGCCAATTACCAGTGCAATGTATACAATGACAGATATTTCCAAATGGGCATTGTATTCAATTGATATTACTCAGTTGTTTCACTTTTAGACACTTAAATGTTACAGTGAACTTGCAGCCTCAAATTATTTTGGTATAAAGGAAGCTATTTGAAAATATATTTATAGGAACTCCCCTGGCTGTCCAGTGGTGAGGACTCTGTACTTCCAATGCAGGTTTGACCCCTGGTTGGGGAACAAAGATCCTACATGCTGCATGGCACGGCCAAAAATGAGAGAAAATATATTTATAGAATACTCACCTTAAAATTAAAGCTCAAGACATGCTCAAAGTTGTGACAACTGTCACTTCATGTACCATAGCAGTACACACATTTGTTTATGGGCAATTGTTCTGTCCTAAATAAGCAGATATTTATATCAAGAAAGATTATAGACTTGTGTTTCTAAATAAAGATGGCAGACCTCCTAAATAAATTTGATTATAATTAAATACTATTTTATTTTTAGAATGGAATCCCAGCTCTGATAAATCTCTTAAACTTAGACATAGAAAGCGTGCTAGTAAATGTGATGAACTGTGTGCGGGTCTTATGTATGGGAAACAAAAATAACCAAAGAGCAGTGAGAGACCATAAAGGCATCCCATACCTTATTTCATTTCTGAGTTCTGACTCAGGTAAGTCTCTATTTCTATATATTTTAAAGTGACCAGAAATATTAAGTGAAGCAAATAAAGGTTTGAACTTGTCATTGATGAGTAGATGTCCTGGATTTAACTTAGGATGGATCTAGACATGTGTAATATAACTTAACTTCTGAAACACTTAAATTTAAACCACTGGATTTATAAAAAGAATTGATTCTCAAAGCCATTAAGTATAAAAATGTTGAACTAGACATTTAAAAAAATGGAAACAT
Organism: Bos mutus; assembly: GCF_027580195.1. NCBI lineage: Eukaryota > Metazoa > Chordata > Mammalia > Artiodactyla > Bovidae > Bos > Bos mutus. Next base: position 129,500,683 of record NC_091618.1, read on the forward strand.
TGGCACAAGTAATAAAAATAATGTAGTTAATATGCCCAGGGATGCCAGTAGACGTCTCCTTAGATGAATAAGACACATTTTGATCATTGGAAGCTATTTTTCAGGTTACATAAGGACTTTAGATTTGTTGTGAGATATTGGATATCAAAATTCAAGATAAGGAGGTAATTAGGCTAATTGTCAGACTCTGAAGTGCATATAAATACCAAGAACACCAGAAGCTATGAGGCAGTTTCTGCAGCTACTGCAAATGGTCTCTTAGACTCTGTCAGAATTTTCTCATCCCAATGAGCATACACGTAACAGTGTGAACTTCAAGTCTGTGGTTTTCCCCCACATATGGGGAGATAAAAATTGGGAGAAAGCAGGAGGAATAAAAAATTGGGGAAAAGCTTGTATGTTTTCCTTCCTGCTCAGTTTATCATCTTTTTTTCTATTCTAGCTCTCTAAGAATGAATACAGAATAACTATGTTGGCTATAATGTAAGACAAGGTTATGGATAAGGGGTTTGTTGCAGAAGGTTTTCTTTTACTTTAGTACTTCAAATTAAGCAATTATCATCTAAGAACTTCTTTCATGTAGTGAAATCATTTGAAAGTTCTTTTCCTTTGTTACAAATTCATAAAGTCATTTGGAATATATTCACTTGTCTCCCCATTCTGCCTAATTCTCTGAATCTATTTCTGTGTATTGGGTAGGTTGGAGAAGTGGCCTCATGTAGGAGATGTCCTATGGAGTCCAGCCTCAGGCTACCCTCTGGCCATCAGACCTAGATGCTCAATACAGCCCTTATGTGGGCTGTATGCCCCCTCCTGTTGTAGTGGGGCCAGCTACTCTAGGCACACTGGTAGGCATGGCTGGCCTCTGGTCTCGTTGGCTGAGAGGCCTTGCCTTGTGTAGTTGCTATGGGCAACTGGCGGGCAGGGCAGATTCTGATGGGTAGCTAGTTGTGAGGCCTGTCATTAACTGGTACAGGCAAGCTGGTGGAAGGGGAGGAGCAGGCCCCTAGCACTGATAGGCTGCTGCTGCTGCTAAGTCACTTCAGTTGTGTCCGACTCTGTGCGACCCCATAGAGGGCAGCCCACCAGGCTCCCCCGTCCCTGGGATTCTCCAGGCAAGAACACTGGAGTGGGTTGCCATTTCCTTCTCCAATGCATGAAAGTGAAAGGGAAGTCGCTCAGTCGTATCTGACTCTTAGCGACCCCATGGACTGCAGCCTACCAGGCTCCTCCATCCATGGGATTTTCCAGGCAAGAGTACTGGAGTGGGGTGCCATTGCCTTCTCCAACTGATAGGCTAGAAGGAGGATTCCAAAATGTGCCCGCCGGCATCAGCACAGTGGAAGGAGATCACAGAACTAGCTGTCTCTGTGTCTCATTCCCCTGTGGAGTGCCAGCTGCCTCCTGCTTCCCTGGAGGCTCTCCAAGATGAGCAAGTAGGTCTGACCCAGGCACCTTTCACACTGCTGCCTCTCTGCACTGGGCCTCCGAGCGTGTGAGATTTTGCATGCACCCTTTAAGACAGTTTCAGTTTCCTACAGACACATGAAAAGATGTTCAACATAACTAACCATCAGGGAAACGTGAATCAAAACCACAGTGAGGTGTCACTTCACATCTGTCCAAAGGGCTGTCACTGTAAAGACAGCAAATAACAAGCGTTGGCAAGGGTGTGGAGAAAAAAGAACTCTGGTGCACTGTTGGAGGGAATGTAAATTGGTACAGCCAACATGGAATAGAACTAACAAATGATCCAGCAAATCCACTTTTAGGTATTTGCACAAGGAAAACTTAAAGGCTAATTTATAGAGATCAAAGCACCCTTATGTTCCATGTGGCTCAGCTGGTAAAGAATCTGCCTGCAATGCGGGAGGCCTGGGTTTGATCCCTGGGTTGAGAAGATCCCCTGGAGAAGGGAAAGGCTACCCACTCCAGTATTCTGGCCTGGAGAATTCCATGGAGTGTAGAGTCCATGGGGTCATAAAGAGTCAAACAGGACTGAGCGGCTTTCACTTTCATGTTCCATGCAGCATTAGTTACAATAATGAAGATATTGAAGCAACCTAAGTGGCTATTGACAGGTGAATGAATAAAGAAGATGTAGTATATTTACACAGTGGAATAGTCACAGCCACAGAAAGAATGAAAGCTTGCCATTGGCAACAATATGGATGGAACTAGAGGGTATTATGCTAAGTGACATAAGTCAGACAAAGAAATACTGTATTCAGTTATATGTGAAGTCTAAAACTGAAAACAAATGAACAAACAAAACAAAAAGTAGATACAGAGAAAAGAGTGTACTTTTTCTCTTGTAGATACAGAGAAAAAAACTGTGATTGCCACAGGCAAAGGGGTTTGGGAGTTGTGTAAAGTAAGTGAAAGGGATTAAGAGGTACAAATTTCCAGTTATAAAATAAGTCATGAGGCTGTAATATACAGCACAAGGAATGTGGTCAATAATATTGAAATTACTTTGTATGGGAATAGACAGTTACTTTTTGAGGTGGTAGTTTCCTGTACATCTGAAACGAACATAATATTGTATGTCAACTATACTTCAATTTAAAAAAGAGAAAAGGGGGAAAAGTGAAAATGAATCTACCATGAATGTATTCAGTTATTCCAATAATTCCTAGGACTCTATGCTAAGGGGAAAAATATACAGACAGGAAGGAAATGTGCCAAGATTTTTCCTAAGCATTGTTTAAAACAGTGAAGAGTTAGAAACAACCCATTATTTTTAAACATGTAAATGTTTAAGGAAATGTGAGACATGCATTAATGGAATATTTAGGAGACACTGATGTTCATAAGGAATGGGAGAAATTTTTTTTTACTGGTAAATTAAAATGCAGGATACTGTGTTTATGTACAACTGTGTTAAGTACAACACTATCCAAAGTTATCTATGGCTTCCCTGGTGGCTCAGATGGTAAAGAATCCACCAGCAATGCAGGAGACATGGGTTCGATCCCTGGGTTGGGAAGATCCCCTGGAGGTGGGCATGGCAACCCACTCCAGTATTCTTGCCAGGAGAATCTCCATGGACAGAGGAGCCTGGTGGGCTGCAGCCCATAAAGTCACAAAAGAGTCGGACACAACTGAGTGACTAAGCACAACGTTATCTATATTTATATAATCTATATTATATATTTACAAAAATAGTGGATGATATTACATGGAATGTTTGTGCTTGGGTGGTAAAGTCTGAAGAGTTTTATTTCTTTTTTTCTTTATTTTCTAAATTTTCTAGACTCTATAAACTTGACTTTTAAATATGGAAAACTAGTGATATGCTGCATGCTTATATTCCTACTTTTTAAAAGATTTATTTAACTGGTTCTTGAATTCATTTGAAGATGTGTTGACAGCTGTATCTTCTGTTACAATTGCTGAGGTTGCTCGTGACAATAAAGAAGTTCAGGATGCTATGGCTCTGGAAGGAGCCATTCCTCCTCTGGTGGCTCTGTTTAAAGGAAAGCAGCTTAGTGTCCAAGTGAAGGGTGCAATGGCTGTGGAAGCACTGGCAAGTTACAACCCTGCTATCCAGAGAGCGTTTCTAGAAAAATCATTGAGTAAATATCTTTTAAAACTTCTCAAGGTAGGAATTTTATTACTTTTCATTTTTCTTAAAGTATCCAATATTGAATTTAAATTAAGTGAAAAGAAAACTAAAGCCAATTCTAGAATAAATGTTTTATTAAACGCACATTCCTGTGGTATTCAGTAAATCCTCATTGACTGAATGGAATATTTTTTTTATAGGCGTTTCAAATAGATGTTAAGGAACAAGGAGCTGTAGCGCTTTGGGCCTTGGCAGGACAAACACTGAAACAACAAAAGTATATGGCAGAACAGATTGGATACAACTTTATCATAAATATGCTTTTGTCACCATCAGCTAAAATGCAGTATGTTGGTAAGTTATGTTCTGTGCATAAATCTACACAATACAGAACAGGACTTTGGAGGGTTAGACATGTTTCTTGCTTTTCTTTGTCAGGAGGTGAAGCCGTCATAGCTTTAAGTAAGGACAGCAAGATCCACCAGAATCAAATATGTGAAGGGAATGGGATCGCACCACTGGTCCGCTTACTAAGGATTAGTAAAATAGCCGATGGCACGCTGCTAAGCGTCATCAAAGCAGTGGGGTCCATCTGTATTGGTTTGTAAATTTATTCTCAGTTCTAAAAATATTAGTAAGGTACTACTCTTCCTCTCTATCCCTACTGTTGCAGCCCTTAACCATATCTAATCTGTTATTATAATATTTTTATTTCTCAAAGACCTTAATGAGTAGAGCTGATGTAATTAAGCATAGTGTATCAGTCTTGCTTTGAATTCTGGTTAGAATGAGAAATGAGGACCATGAGCCTTGGCTCTTTTGACTTAAAGCAATCTCTTATTTTTAAGTTTAAGAGAAAAATATTTCTTATTTTGAATCTTAGGAACTATATGTTTTTGAAGATATAGAAGTGTTTCTAATGCTGCGGCACATTTTTCTATTCCATTCTCTTTGCATAGTCATTCTTTGTTTATGTAGGGGCCACCAGGTCTTGCTGTTCCTTTCTTTGCAAAGGAATCAACCTTTCCATAAATACACATACTTCTTCATTAATTAGGCCTTTAATATATCCCAGCAATGTTTTATAGTTTCCAATGTACAATTCTTGCACAATATTTTGCCAATTTTATCTTAGGTATTTCATATAATATGCATGCAACACTCCCTACCTCAGTGCCTGGTGCACCCGGCACTCAATACTTGTGTGTTGAATGAAGAATATTCATGTAATTATTGCTTGTGTGCATCCCCTGGTGGCCAATGGAAAAGGGGAGTAGGAAACAATGAAAGAAAAGTGTTCTCTGCTGCTCCTATTCTCTCAGTTCAGTTCAGTCGCTCAGTCGTGTCTGACTCTTCGAGACCCCATGAATCGCAGCACGCCAGGCTTCCCTGTCCATCACCAACTCTCGGAGTTCACTCAGACTCATGTCCATCGAGTCAGTGATGCCATCCAGCCATCTCATCCTCTGTTGTCCCCTTCTCCTCCTGCCCTCAATCCCTCCCAGCATCAGAGTCTTTTCCAATGAGTCAACTCTTCGCATGAGGTGGCCAAAGTACTGGAGTTTCAGCTTCAGCATCATTCCCTCCAAAGAAATCCCAGGGCTGATCTCCTTCAGAATGGACTGGTTGGATCTCCTTGCAGTCCAAGGGACTCTCAAGAGTCTTCTCCAACACCACAGTTCAAAAGCATCAATTCTTCGGCGCTCAGCTTTCTTCACAGTCCAACTCTCACATCCATACATGACCACAGGAAAAATCATAGCCTTGACTAGACGGACCTTTGTTGGCAAAGTAATGTCTCTGCTTTTGAATATGCTATCTAGGTTGGTCATCACTTTCCTTCCAAGGAGTAAGCAAACAAAAGTGTTTTCTGCTGTTCCTATTCCCTGCTCCTATTCCCTATTCCCTTAGTTGCTTCAAACTTCAAGCACCAGGTAATAGTAAGTAGGTGCTTTCTCTTCATTGTTCCTAAAGGGGCCCGATCTTGTACTTATATTTAAGTATGTAAACCCACTGTATTTGTAGTGTGGCATTTATTGGTAAAAGAACAAATTTTAAATTGTTCGTTCATGTCCACTAGAAAGATGATTTGAGTCTCTTAATTGAGATTAGAGCTGCAAATTAAAGCAGTATGCTTAGAAGAAGTAAGATTATCTTTTTAGTATGAGTATTTAAGGAATCCAGAAATTTTAACCAGGTGATTACTCGTTATGTTTATAAAAACAAACTTTTAATGGAAAACAGTAGCAGCTATAAGCTGAAGTACCTTGCACGTAATTATTTTTTTAAATAAATGATAGCTATTACATTATTATTCCCTGATAGTCCAGCACTTCTAATTTCTTAGTTTTGTGACTATTAGAAAACTGTTCTAACAGTAAATTTTCCAGGATTATTCACTTTGCCTTTTAAAAAGTTAATTAAGGTAAAATAGTGTCAATAAAGCATTTCCTTTTGTAATTTACCAACCGTATTATGCTAGGACACATTGAGAACCAAACAGATTGAGCTATGTTTGACTGTAACATTTCCAAAATGGAAAAAATGTTATCTCATTGAGATGTGGGTTCTTACAGGTGTCGCTCATACAAGCAATCCAATTAGTCAACAATTTGTTGTAGATGAAAATGCCTTTCCAGTACTTATTCAACTACTGAGAAGTCACCCTTCTCCTAATATTAAGGTATATACAAGACTTTTGTGTGATATGGTAAAAATTAACATAAATGACTTTTTAAAGAATAATTTTTATCTTTAGGCAAGCTAAGAAGTATAATAAAAATATCTAACCTTTCAAAGAAAAATCCTAATTTTTTTAAATTTATTTTTTCATTGAAGGATAATTGCTTTACAGAATTGTGTTTTTTCTGACAAACACAAAATCACAAAATCCCAGAAGTTTTAAAGAAAACCGTTGCCATAGGAAGAGGTTTTGTGGATTCTTTGATACTTCAAAAGAAAAAAAAACCTGAATTCTGGGGAATTGGGTTAATTTTCCTATCTAGATTTTAAGACTAGAATGCCAAAAACAAAAATATGAAGGAAATTAAAACCCCTTTTTAAAGTGAAAAAAATTGCTACAAAGATAGTAGCAAAGATATTACTAAATTTTATTAAAATGTGGTTTCTTCAGATTTAACAAGAGAGCCTTAGTCTTCTGTCCTTACTTATCAAAGAAGTTTTATTCCTCAGATATTTGATTATTCATAGAATTTCTTCCCTTCTTCCTCAGATACTGGTTGCTAAACCTGGGTGGGGATAAGGAGGATGTGTGATTTATGTAGTAAAATTTCTCAAATATAAATGAATCCTGTCCGTGTTTACACCATCAGAACAGCCCTACCTTCCACCAAGCAACCTGTGTTGGCTGGCAGCAATACTTTTCTCAAGGGTGGACACTGCTAGGAATTACTACGAGTTGCTGCAGAGTCATTCATTCTTCTATTTACTTCTAGTTAAATGCCTTTAGTAAAATGACATTCACATGTATTAAAATCCTTTACCAAGGTTTTAGAAATTCAGGACATCTATACTTGGCCACACAAACTATAATGACAAGAATTTATTTTCTCTTTAAAATTTGGTAAGGGCTCTGCTGGAAATCAGAAAATAAATATAACATATGAAGAAAATATATAAGTAAATATAGCATGATTTCTTTTAAGGAAGGTGTTTGTTATTTTGCTATCAGAAAAGATGTTATACGTTATCTGGCTTTTCTTGCCATGAAGAGATTATGTCATTACAGATGTTGATTAGGGAAACAAAGAGGCACATGCTAGCACTTTTTGGCTTGAATTATATATAAAAACTGCACTGACTTTCCGGAGAAGGCAATGGCAACCACTCCAGTACTCCTGCCTGGAAAATCCCATGGACGGAGGAGCCCGGAAGGCTGCAGTCCATGGGGTCGCAAAGAATCGGGCACGACTGAGCGACTTCACTTTCACTTTTCACTTTCATGCATTGGAGAAGGAAATGGCAACCCACTCCAGTGTTCTTGCCTGGAGAATCCCAGTGACGGGGCGGCCTGGTGAGCTGCCGTCTATGGGGTCGCACAGAGTCGGACACGACTGGAGCGACTTAGCAGCAGCAGCAGCACTGACTTTCAAAGTACAAATAAATTTCTCAAGACTAAGGAAAATGACATATAGAATACATTTTTTTATTTAAAAATGTACATTTTCATGGCAAAACAGTTTATTTCAGTTGTGTCTATATTTAAGCATATATTTTCAATGAGTTGTTAAACTTATTAAAACAGAACATAAATATTTAACATTTTAAAACTTTTCCTCAAGTAAGATTGTATAGTAAATATTTTGCAATAATAATCATGCTTTTCGAATTCACAATGCTTTGTATAGAAATCCATGGTGTAGTACTTAAAAATTTGTCTACTGAGCCCAGTAATACCAAGGTTCATTAACAGTCTCCTTAAAGGGCTTCAGAATGTGCCTTAAACAACTCCAGAACCAGAAGAAGAAAACTTCCTCTGGATTATTCCCCAATGCTTTGCTTCAGTTGAAAGCATTCCATTAGAGCATTATATCTCAATGGTCAGTAGCTAACAAGCACCATGCTAGGAAATTTAAAAAAAAAAAAAAGTTTTTTTTTTTTTTTAATGTAGAAGGAATGCAGCTATGCACTTATGATAAATTTCTTCACACGCACTGCAAGCCCTGGTTACCTCCCCATGTGCCCTCACACGGACCTTTGTGGTTGCACAGTACACAGAAAGATTGTTTTCTCAGCTGTTAAAAATTATGAGGGGGATTTTTCCAGAAGTTGTAATTGCCACTCTCTAAATACTAGTCAGAGAAATGGAATTAATGGTATTCTATGGTATCTTTGAGTTGGTATATCCTATATAAATATCTGAATGATGAAATGTGTCATTTGATAAACCATGAGTGAAAAATATGTTTCTGAAAATTACATATGTAGGTTGAAGTGGCATTTTCCTTGGCATGCATTGTCCTAAGGAATGATCTCCTACAGAAGGAATTACAAGAAAATGAAGGATTTGATTATGCTGATGTCCTTTATCTTCTTCACTCAGAAGATAAGGTAATAACATTATGAAATGTTAGAGCTCATTTAGAAGAAAATGATTTTTAGACTACATCCTTAAAATTTCATTGTCTTTTTCATACAATATTCAAATGTATTATTTTAAAAATGTAAAATATCTTTGGTCGGTTGTTAGTTTGTAATGATGTAATAATATTGTTCCATATTTTTCATAGTTGTCATATTTCATCTTTGAAATGTAGCCATTTTAATGCTTGGTGACAAGCCAAAAAACAAATCTCTTCTGTCCTGGATGCATCAGATTTCAACTTAATTTTATGACCTTTCAATCTTCAGTCATCTACTTCTTACCCAGTATTCTAGAGTGGTGGTTCTCAAACTACTTGTGATAAAGGAATAGCTTTTTCCCCAGCAATCTGTTATGAGGAGATAATTTTAAAGCAACCAAGCTGTAAAATTTGAAATAATTTTAGACTTTCCATGAATCTGCAAAAATAGTACAGAGTGTTCTGAAAGTACACAGCTTTCTTGGCTGTCAATCAGGAAATTAACATTGACACAATACTACTAGCTAATCTGCAGGCTTCATTTAACTTTTGCCCGTTGCTCACCAATGTCCTTTTCCTATTCCAAAATCCAATGCAGGAACCCATATGGCATCTAGTTATCATGTCTCTTTAGTGTCCTTTAATCTGTGACACTCAAGTCCTTTGCCTTTCATGACTGATATTTTTGATGAGTCCAGGCCAGTTGTTTTCTAGAAAGTCCCTCAATTTGAGTTATCTGCTGTTTCTCATGGTTAAACTGAGGTCATGCATTTTGGTCGAGAACACCATAGTCTTCACTCACTTTCCCAGTGCATCACTGCAGGGAGTACACGATGTTGATGTCTCATAACTGGCCGTGTTAACTTTGGGTGCCTGGTTAAAGTGGTGTCTCCATATTTCTCCCTTTAGTTACCGTTCTTCCCTTTGTAATGAACAAGTATTTGGAGGTGAGTGTCTCTGAGACTATGCAAATACTGTGTTACGCATTGTACTTTTGCTCACTGGTTTCAGGATCCATTGATGCAATAATAATTACTGTGATATGTCTAATGGTGATTTAAAATTTTTTCCCTTTATTATTAACTGGTATTTAACTGTAAGGAAGAGCTGTTTCTTTTAAGTATTCTCAGTTTGTATAATCCTTTTGTCAACTATTTTGTGAACTATCACCGGTCCATGGGCCACACTAACCCTAGAGAAATAGAGAAACTCCCAAACTATTGTTATTCTACGGTGCATTGGGCAATAAGGAAAGAACATTGCCAATTATGTCTCAGCTCAGGGAGATGTTGAGGAAGAAAGGGGAGTGGTAAAGGGGAGAAATGAAGTCACTGCATTATTTTTTTTAAACAGAATTTTACTCTACTGTAGTACACAAAAAGATGAGCAGGGCTGCTGTAATATGGGCAATAATAGGGTAGGAATCATCTGACTTTCTAAACCACGTGTGCGCCCTCTACTCTGTTCCATCTGCGTGCTACTCTCATTAACGCGCTCCTCAGGGACACCAGGTTCTCCCTTTCCCTCTGCCCATTCTACTTTCCATCATTCTACAACCCCTCCCGGGCTGTCACCACTTACGCCACTCTCTGGACCCTTCCCTTTTATACCTAATACCTTTCTTCTTGCCTGTGATCAGGGGACTCCTTTGTAAGTTGTTGTTCAGTTGCTAAATCATGTTGGACTCTTTGCAACCCCACGGATTGCAGCACGCCAGGCTTCCCTGTCCTTCACTATCTCCACGAGTTTGCTCAAATTCATGTCCATTGAGTTGATGATGCCATCCAACCATCTCATCCTCTGGCACACACTTCTCCTCCTGCCCTCAATCTTTCCCAGCATCAGGGTCTTTTCCAATGAGCTGGCTCTTCTTGTCAGGTGGCTAAAGTATTGGAGCTACTTTGTATCAGAGTACTTGGTGAGTACATACTTTTTATTATGGAAAAATTCAAACAAATAGAATGACAAAGTAGCATACTCACATATTCCCATGACCTGTCTTCAGCAGTTATTTCATTTATATATTCCCTCACTATCCATATATTACTTTTGAAGCAAATCTCAGGCATCATATACTTTTATCTGTGAATATTTCATAGGTACCTATAGCATTTTAATATGATTAACAGTGACAAGAAAACTCACTAAGATTAATGTTCTCTCACACTGAAAATAATGGTTCTCTATCACAGTGTTCAAATAAAATATTAAAAATAAGATTTAGTGATAAGATTCTATCTTTTGGGTCTTTCTAGAAGATCAACCATACTTGTAAATCTTTGGCAAATGGACTGCCAAAGGGAAAACTGACTTTTGCTCTGTGCCCAGTCCCAGAATGTTAAAATTCGACTTTTAAAAAGGAAATCATTTTTTATTCTCCCTTAGACTACAGCAGAATTTTATAAGTAAATTTAAGAAATGAGCGGTATCATCTCAGAATGCATAAAATTCAATATATATCATGCTATACGAGAAATTTTAATTTTTTATCAATTGTATTTTGAAATGTTGAAATAAAAATATGATTTAAAAAGTTGAAGGTTAATACAATTATGGAGATTCTTATTACCATTTAGGTATTCATTTATATAATCAGTAATCTAACATTCCATTTAAAATTTAAAAATTTTTTCTCTTCTCTTTTCCCTGATACCACTACCTAATTCTCTGTTTTATCTGTTCAATAACACTCTGGGGCAACTCTACTACCTGTTTTCCCTAATAATGTCTTATTTTACTCCCAGAGATAAGAATGAAATGTATCCTAATATGCAAGAATTCAAAACCTATTGCCTTGAGTAACATGATAAATGAAGTAAACTAAAGATAATGCATTTCTCCTGTTTCCAGGATATTTGTTTACGAGCAGGCTATGCATTAACCCTTTTTGCCTTCAATAATCGCTTTCAACAATACTTAATATTGGAAAATGGAAAAATGAGCATATCAATTTTTGAACCTTTCCTTGAATCAACAATTGAAACTGAGAAGGCAATGGCAGCATTTCAGGTATAAATTTGAGGGTTAAAATTTCAAATCAATGTATCTTTCTAGTGAAAACTGAAAAGTTAGAAAAAACATTGGATCTGGAAAATATTAACTGATTTTGTAAAATTCACAGTATTTTTTACACCTCCCCCTTCCACCTCATAAGAATTCCATTATTTATGAGGAGTCCTTCATTTATGTAGAGTTTTACAAGGTTAGGTGCTGCCCTGGTGGCTCAGTGGTAAAGAATCCACCTGCTAATGCAGGAGATGCAAGTTTGATCCCTGGCTCAGGAAGATCCCCTTGAGGAGGAAAAGGCGACCCACTCCAGTGTTCTCGCCTGGAGAATCCCATGGACAGAGGAGCCTGGTGGGCTACAGTCCATGGGGTCACAAAAGAATTGGACATGACTTAGCGACTAAACAACATGATGTGGGTTTTATTGTTTGTTTTTTACAAATTAATAGGCGGTTTTGCCTCATCTGATGCTTAAAACCACCCCATCAGGTTGACAGGCAGGTAGTATTATTTTCATCACCCCTATTTTACCAGGCAGTAGGTAGAGAAACAAGTTTTCTAACTGCGGATCTCTAGCTGATCACCTGATTCTTCAACCACGTAGACAACCATATGTCTCTGGCTTCTTCTTGATCTTATTCTCTCCTCTTTGTCTATCTCATGACCTTTAGGAGAAGTGTTTTCTGTGAACCCATACTTTACAGATGCAAAAGTTGCAAACATTGTGGAAAGAAGATGGAAGGATAATATGGCCTACGATGGTTACTCAGTAATCAGATAGGGAAACACACTCTGGGTCCTCGCCGCACAGCTTGCTTTTCTTCTATTGGATCATACCAAATTGACCCTCTTTCCTGAGAAGCATCCCCTCAGAAATGAAAGGTTAACTACAGAAGCGGAGTACAAAATGTTCAATGAGTCTCTGCTTTTTTTATTTTTAGATTATTGTATTAGCTAAAGTCATTATAGATGTGGACCACATTACTTTGACTGCAAGAGGTGTTACTATTTTAGTTGACAGTCTATATTCAGCTGATTCCACTACTATTGTCTTGACAGGTAAGAAATAACTAGAAGTCAATCATATCCACATAAAACTATTTTCAAAAAAGTTTTTTTTTTTTTTGGTAATCTGAGGAGTAATAAAATAAGCCTGATACTCTGTCAAATGGTTTTAAGAATGAATTCATGTAAGTCTACGTGGAACTCCAGAGTTAAGTCTACATGGAATGAAATGAAGTCTATTCTGCACCCCAATTAGAGCCTTTCTGATTTCCTAATTAACTTTTTTAAACCTATAATTAATTTTTTCAGAATGTAAAATGAGAATTCAACTATGAACTACCAACCACAAAATTTATACACTAATTTATAGTCATACTGGCAGACTTACGCTGATAACCTGTGTTTCCTTTTGACTAAATGTGCATATTTGGCTAATGTCTGAGTTCTCTATGTTGCTATGCGATGTAGCAGAGCAAAATGGTCTAGCAGCACTCTTGACACAGTTAGTGGTAATTGTTTGACTGTATCTATCCAGATCTAACTCTCCAGATGATAAATATCTTAGTTTGCTTGATCTATCACGCTCAATTCAACATAAAACAGTATCAAAATGACAGCCATATGGACAGACAGCTACCAAAAAATAAAGTATTTGTTTTTTAACTGAAAGGGATTATTGAACACACCAAAAAAAAAAATTTCACTTGCTGCCACAAAGTTACATTTGTATGGTGTAAGGTAAATTCAAGCAAACAAAAATTAGCTAGAAAAAAATACATGTTTAATATAAGTTATTAAATATATTTTATCTAAATGACATTCATAGTCATAGTAATTCTATGACTCTGAAAAACAATTGTAGTGGGTTTAAATTTTACCTCATAAACTCCTCTGTGCAAGAAATGACGTATTACTTTAGCTTTCAAATATTAATTTTCCCAGGCTGGTAGATGTTGAATCTCAAAAATTATTTGGCTTTCTCTGCACTCCATCACTGGAGTCATATGCACCTCCAGAGTCATATGCATGTCTTGGATTTCTCAAGCAAAGCCAGGTATTTAGATTTCAGGGATAAAGTGAAATAAGTGATATGCTCAAGTCCAGGTTGGTATGGTTTCCAGAAGAGGCTCCAAAAGCACAGAAATTTTACATAAGCTGATATTTCTGTTGCCAGCAGTTCAGTTTTTCCTATGTGTACCATTTAGCCATTCTTCACAAAAAGTCCTGCTCTCTGTTTTAGTCTTAGATTTTCTGCCCTTACCCATTTCTTACTCCCTATATTTAAAGACACTTTTTCCCATCCTCCCCTTCTATAAACTCAGGCTTTAGAAAATATAAGCCTGAAAGTAAGGTTATTGTTAGATAATTTTTGGTTTAGACCATACCACCCAACTCATCCTGAGGCCATAAATACAGAAGTCTTTCTGGCTTTTTAATGGAGGCTGGAAAAAACAAAAGGAGAACAAAAACTCAGTGAATACCTCAATAAAGTATCCACCCACAAATGTAAAAATGGATTTATTGTGTTACACTTATTCCAACACAGCAACAATATTGTGAAAGAATATCACATGAAATCTCTAAAAATAAAACACAAATTGTAATGAAACAATTTTAAGTTGGTAGCTGCACCTTTATTTAATTACTGCTGCTGCTGCTGCTAAGTCACTTCAGTCGTGTCCGACTCTGTGCGACCCCATAGACGGCAGCCCACCAGGCTCCCCCGTCCCTGGGATTCTCCAGGCAAGAACACTGGAGTGGGTTGCCATTTCCTTCTCCAATGCATGAAGGTGAAAAGTGAAAGTGAAGTCGCTCAGTCGTGCCCGACTCTTTGCGACCCCATGGACTGAAGCCTTCCGGGCTCCTCCGTCCAAGGGATTTTCCAGCCAAGAGCACTGGAGTGGGGTGCCATTGCCTTCTCTGTGTTATTTAATTACTAGATCACTTTATTACTTCAATCTCAAAACACTGCTTTTATGGGAAAAACTTCAATGATCTTAAATGTCAATAAGCGATATATTGCTTGATTTTACAAATATAATTAAGCTCTTAACTCAAAACCATTTGAATTGCAAAAAGGACATTAAATTTTCTTACATAGTTCAAACATTATGTTCATAATCATTGAAAAACATAAAACCTCAAAATAAAATATATTCTGAAGCCAAGAGGAAGACAACCTCTGATTTTTCAAAATTCTTCACACTTAAATGAACCTATTTAACTTTTACTGTTAGTGACAGAAAACCAAACCATAATTTCGGGAAAAGTTTATATTTAACACACACATATTTTTCCTCAGCAGTTCTTCATTAATAGAGATGTGACTCAAAAGCTTTTTAATACTTTCATATATGCAAATGAATGAAGGCACAGTATACTGGTTTATATCAGTTAAATGACACATGCATTTTTTCTTGTTTAATTTATAGGGAACTTAATAGCTACCTTGGCTCATTCTAGAGCTGGTATTCCAGAAGCATTTACCACATTAGGGACAATCCAACAGCTCTGCTATCATTTGTACTCAGGACAAGAAGAGGTATGAAAAAGCAATTCTAAAACAGAATATCCTAAAAATAATTTGCCTCTCTCTCACTTCTGTGGGCCAATTTCTCCACAGGTTGAGTGTTATATAATATTAACAGTTCATATTACTAACTCAAAATTTTATGAGTTTTCTAGTCCTACCTTTGCCATTCACAATTCTGGTTCCCACAAAATATGCACATTGGTTTTAACTTCAGGCTTTAAGGTGCAGTCTATGAATAAGTACGTGGATGATACAAAAATACTTATTTATAAAATGTTTTATAATTAAAGTCACTCAGTCATTTCTGTGATTATTTGTAATGATGAAAGTGGAATCCATTGGAACGTTTTCCTTACCTGCCCAACAGTTAAGAGTGAGGGTGTGTGAAGCCCAGTTGGCTATGATAGTGTTGCTTCTGTTTCTTTTGCTTTTCCTGGAAGGGCTAAGGCAGTATTCCTCCAACTTTAAGGCTGTATAACCTGGAGGACTCGTTACACCGTAGACTGCTGGCCTCCGTTCCCAAAGTTTCTGATCTGGTGTAGAATTAGCATTATGGTGTAGAATTAGCATTATAGTTTGCATTTCTAACGTGTTCCCAGAAGCTGAGGCTGCTGCTCCAGAAGCACTGTGCAAGCCATGGAAGATTTGGGGGCATAGACAGAAGTCGTATGTCAACGTAAAGACCAATATGTCAGCCTTCTGGTACCCTGCATGGGTTTGGTTTACATTCATTTTTTCAACGTTTTTTATGCCACCACGAAGAGATTTTCCTAAGAACTTCCCAGGGGTGTACTTTATTATATGAACAACCTAATTACTTCAGAGTGAAATGCAGAGAGTATTTCCTTCAAAGGAAGGATTACTTTTCCTGGAGTCCCATGGCCTGGAACTTGTGCTTGTTTCTTTCAGTGGATAACTGAGTTGCTTCCTTCCTTGGGTGGCTTATTTTTAACTTACTCTTATGCTCTGGCTTCTTACCTAGTTTCCTATATTATAATCATCTGTGCAGTTTTGAAAAGTCCCAATATTCAGTTCCCTGCACTCCAAAATAATTAAATCAGTTTCTAGGGGGTGGAATACAGACAAGATTTTCATAGCTATCCAGGTGATTCCAATTCACAGTGAAAACTGAGACCTACTATCTTAGTTCAAACTCAAAGGTTCTTACTTGCCCTAGAATCACCTGTGGCACTTAATACCAGATTCTACTAAGAGAGATTGTATTTAGTTGACGGGCTTTAAAAAAAAAAACAAAAAACTACCGGTGATTCCAAAATGCAGCCAGGACTGAGAACAACTACTCGAAATCAATGGCAACTCACAGCCCTCCCGAAAAATATGGCTATGCCTGTCTATAAATTGCCATCAGCTGACATACGTATTTGCTGTATGATATCTACAGAGATTTCCTATGAAATATTTAATGAGCACACTGGGTTAGATATTTTAAGAACAAAGCTCAATGTTTAAGGGGAAATTGTTTTTTCTTCGCTTAGGTTCGCATGGCTTGCTCCAGTGCTCTTGGTTACTTAACTTACAATGCAAATGCTTTCCGACTCTTATTAAAGGAATGCAGGAATAAGCCTAATCAGTTCCTTCGTATAACAAATAATATCAGCAGAGATGCAAGTATAAACCCAGCATTTTTAAAGGAATTTAAAATGCAACAAAAAGTGGGACTTCCTTCCCTAAGGTATTATTCCTATATTTGAAGTGGCAGTAGTGAAATTACTGAGACGAACTTTTAAGGAAGTTTAAGGAAGATTAAACAAAGAGAACTATCCTTGATATGAATCTATGCACTGTGTAACAAAGGAAAGACTTCATTCTAAATGTCCATTGCCAAAGCCTCTTTTTAATTCCAACTTAGCAACAGAATTTAGAGTGCAGACAAGAATACAACTGATCTTGGGGGTCCTGTCTGGTCAGGGTTATTCATCCCCCTTTTCAGAAGTTTTTGGAAGATTAGTTGCCTCCAAGTTCAATTTGGGCTTCCCTGGTGGCTCAAAGGAGTAAAGAATCTGCCCGCAATGCAGGAGACTGGGGTTCAATCCCTGGGTCAAGAAGATCCCCTGGAGAAGGGGATAGCTACCAACTCCAGTATTCTTGCCTGGAGAATTCCATGGACAGAGGAGCCTGGCGGGGTGATTCAGGAAGTCATTCTTTGGTAGGTTTGGGGTATATCGGAGAGCTCTGAGGCAACCAGGAATGCCACTATGACCTTGGCATCAAATGGGGCTTTTACACATGATTCAAAGCTATGCCAAATTCACAGGGTATAAACAGGGCTAAATCAGACCCAGTGGCTAAAGTTATGGCAAAGTTTGCCAGGCATTTATTCAGAGGATTTTGCTTCAGTGTTGCAGTTCTACCATGAACTTAAGTTTCTGTAAAAAGAAAGGAGAGGAGAATCTCCTTACAATGGGCATATTTTCTCTTCTTCTGTAATTACAGCTGAATTAAGTCTCTGCAAATAGTGCTATTTACACATAGGAAACAGAACTACTCAAGATATATATTAACTCTATGATAATAGAAGTGTATCATGGTTCTATAAATCAGTTTTAAGTACAGAGAAAAATGAGTATATCTTCAGTCACTTTAATTTGAATGAAAAACTGAATACCTAAAACTGATTATCTAATTTTATATAATCCAGGGAAAACTAAATTACAATTGCTTTAAATTTCTGGGTTTAAAATTTTTAATTTAAAAAATGTTTAAAATAATATTTACTTATTCAAAAAATTAATATACTTTAAATAATGGAAGTATTATTTTACGAAATCACTCTCACAGCTAGCCCATATGGCAACTTTTGGGGAATTAGAATAAGATACTCCTTCCTCGGTGCACTTTACTGCCATCTACAATTACTGTGAGGTTTTATACGGCATCCCCTGGAGTTGTGAACTCTCAATTTTCAGGATTATAAACAATAACAAGTGATCAGCAAACTGATGGGAATGACTACCAAGTGAGGTAGAAGTGGTAAACAAATAACAATTACTCCCATAACTAATAATTCTATGCAGTCTCCTTACAGTATTTATATAGATTGACTATTCCCTTTAATTTTCATAACAATCCTACAAAGGAATTTTATTTAAATGAAACTATGGGGAATGTGCTAAAAGATTATTAATTCCCACAAAATATTCCTTGATACCACTATTGGAAACATAAAGTAGATTGATTTTGGTTGGGGTCATGGCAGCATTGTTTTGGAGTATATACCACTTCTCTCTTCCCACACCCTCATTCAGCCCCAAGAATGGCAGATTAGAAGTTTTTGGATGTGTAAATTTTGAAGTATGTAGACAAACAAAATCTTACTGTTAACTGACCCTATGTGAAAATAATCTGAGCCTAAAGTACCAGCCAGTTTCATGTTACCCTACAGCCATGAAGTTGGCATATTGAACAGACTGGGGTCTGTCTTATTAAAGTTGACAAAAGCAAATGTTCCTTCCTCATCAAATTAACCAGGAACACATCCGTCATAAGAAGTTTTAATATTTAATATTTAAAATTACATTTTATTACCAGGCAAATTTTGTAACACCATATTTATGTTACATGTACAGGATAATGATTAAAATACTTCTATTAAAGCTACATCATATCAACTTAGGTATAGCTTATTATTCTTTAGCTTGAAATACTTCATTAGTATCACATTACTTTGAAAATAAAGTTTAAATTTTCTCTTATTCATGGTACACAAAATGACTGATCTTTATTCTCCAATCTTACCTCCCATCATGTCTCCAGGTAACTTTAATTCTGATCACACTAGACTAAGTACTTAGTGCCCTTCGAACGTGCCATGCTGTTTTATAGTATTGTAATTTTTCATATTCTGTTCCCCATATCTGGAATACACTCCCCTAACTCATCTATTTAAAGACCTATTTTATTCAAAACCTAGCTGAAGTGTCTCTTCTTCCAGGAAACTTTTCCTATTCACTTCAAGCATACTGAATCTTCCACATGTTTTGGGTGGTAAGTGAATAAATGACCGATGGACTATAAAATACTTACAGGTAACATGCATAGTTAGTACAGGTAACACGTATAAATTAGACCCCTAGGCACTGAATATGGTACCTGGGTATACTAAGTTTTTATATATTTCTAGTTTTTGTGATAAAAGTGTTTTCCTTTCAGTCTGGAGAAAAATGGAGGACCATCCATAATTCCTGTCTTTAAGAAAGGTAATTGATTTTTTCTTTTATCTCTAAGATACTTTCAATTCAGACCTTTTATAATTGTTTTATTTCTAAGAATTCAAAATGCTGAGGCTACCAAAAAATGTTTCCCGGTAAACTTCTACTTTTCTAGTTTTACATACCTAAAATATCTTCCCATTTACAAGCCCATGCTGTGTTAATCATTCCTTTTAAGGCTTCCCCACTTAAAGCATTTGACAGAAATCCCTTTCTTACTTTGCTTTTTCTCACAAGCCATGCATAGAAATGTCATTATTGAAAAACATATGACTTTAATTACGATCTTGCTATTACTCCGTTTCATGTACCACTTGCCTATAAGTTCTTACAGCAGAGATGACATTCTTTCCGTTGATATTATGTTGTTTTATAGACTTGATAGGTAAGTTTATAGAGTTGATGGCTGAGTGGCTGAGGCCTGTGAGATCAGAATCCAGATCTTATCATGTTAGTGTCCAATTCCTACTAGACAAGTAATAGGGAAAATAAATTACGTACTGACTTGATGTACATGCTTCGTGCCTGATCATGTGTGCTTAGTGTAGGACCCAAAATCAGTCCACTTGGTATATTACCTCACTGTAAAAGCAAAGACAGAACTTTCTGAAATCAAGATCACTTTGTTGGAGTCACAAATGGAAAGACAGAGAATAGGAAAAGAAAAGGACAGGGAAGAACTTCATTTATCAGGGAGTATCTGAGGGAAGGTAGGTATGTGTGAGAAGCTATATTTTTGAATATCATCGGTAGTAGAATGGTTTCTGTATGGTCTGGTTTTTGGATAGCTTCTTTAGTGTAAGAGTAATTTACCTAGAAGGATAAAGCTGGTTCGATTATTCCTTCATTTTAGAATTGGCTTCTGAATAATATGTATACCAGTAATGGTCTGCAAAGTGCAGACCAGGTTTGTGATAACATAAGACAAAAAGGAAAAAGGACAACTAGGTGTCTAATAAAGTTAATTTCATTCAAGTAAAGTCCTCCATTTTAAGATAATGGCTTTTACACCTTCTTTTGACATGAAAATATCCCTTCTTTTCCAAAATGATGTTAAAGTAGCTGGCATTTGTTCTTTCATTAGTGCCAACTTGGCATGATAAAAAGTTTGCAACATATATTGATCTCCACAGATTTTTGCATTCCAGCATCTTAAGTCTGGAAGCTACTGATCTGTTCTCTTAGTATGTTTCAGCGATGTGAAGAATTAGAAATATATAGAATGAAAAGCAATGAGACTATTCCTAGGGCTCTTAGGCTTAAGAGACACTTAATTATGGCTCTTTCCTTTTTAGGGAAAGAGCACCGAAGAAAATTAAAACCCAAAATTCAACCAAGAGATTCTTTGACTTTTATACCTCCTGTAACTAACTTCATGGGACTCTTCAAAACAACAAAAAAGACTACTGTTTCTCATAATATTTTTTCCTTTTCATCTGCAATTTCATCAGATATCATAACGGTATCAAGACCAAGAATAGTGCTTTTGAACCAACTTGGGAAACATGTACAGAAAGCTAATCCAGAGCCTGGAGAAGGCTAATAAAAGCATTTTAGTGTGAAAGGATTCCCGAGCAATCTTGTAAAATTTTTCATTTTCAATTATGCTAAAATATACATAACTGAATCATCTTTTTGAATGCAAATTCTTGATATTGATGTTTAACAAAATTTCCTTAGCATGTCTACTGGAATTTAACATCAGGTCTGATATATGGCTTCAAAAATTAAGTAGCATTTTCTAAAATAGAATGCCTGCACCTAAAACCATTAAGCAGCTGACACAAGTGACACAATTAGTGTATATAGAAAGATTTTTTTAATTGGTATGCTGGGCTAAAAAGGTCTGATTCAGAGTAGCCTACATGTTAACACTCATTGTGCTACCATAAGATATTTAATGATAGATACCACAGATGCATGAGCCTTCTAAAAATCTGAAATGTATACATTTAAAAATACTTTATTGAAAAAAATCTGAAATCACTTCCTATCAAGCATAAAAGTGTGGCTAAAAATTGTGGCCACCACTTTTGACCAGACTCCACACCTACAGAGTATCCTTGGTTTGCAGCTGGAACAGATGATATTCTCTATGGCTCAGAATCACAGGATGTCTTTGCCCAAAGACTACTGTTTCCAGTGGGTGCAAGCTTTGATGTATGTCCGCTTCTCATATTTTACAGCAGCAAACAGATTTGACATAAAAGCTAACTGGGTTTCAGTGAGTCCTTTAAAGAGTACTCCTTTTTCTTCGTCCACTTTGCTCAGTTGTCTCTATGGTCTATCTGGTCTGCACTAGAACATATATGTTAATCAGCAGTTATTTTCTCCAACATGCCTTCACGTAACGATGGTGATGGTGATTGTGACAGCGGCTACAGGTACTTAGGGCTTTCTATGTGTCACAGTCCAAAGCCCGTGCTTTTAACCACTGTACAATAAGAGACTTCCTTAATCTCCAATTCAATTCTAAATTATCTTAACAGTCCAGAGTCACAACTTCCTGGTGGAGAGACTAAAATACAGGAATTCCAGGGAAAAATCTGGGGAGAATTTTATACTAGAAAGGGATAAATAATTCAAATGATAAAAACCAGTATCATTTATTCAGCATTGTTAAGAATTCACATCAACGAAACATTAAGCCTCTGTAGACTTTTAAAAGAAAAAAGCCTTTAGAAGCAAATTTTGAACTTTGTTGCTAGATTCAGGTGGGTTCAAAGTTGAGGATCATTATTGCATTCAATAACATAGGCATTTTCTGAGTATCTTGGCCTAGATAGACCATCCTAAGTTAAGCTAAGCTAAGTCGCTTCAGTCGTGTCTGACTCTGTGCAACCCCACAGACTGCAGCCCACCAGGCTCTGCTGTCCCTGGGATTCTCCAGGCAAGAATACTGGAGTGGGTTGCCATTTCCTTCTCCAATGAATAAAAGAGAAAAGTGAAAGTGAAGTCGCTCGGTCGTGTCCGACTCTTAGCTACCCCATGGACTGCAGCCTACCAGGCTCCTCCATCCATGGATTTTCTAGGCAAGAGTACTGGAGTGGGGTGCCATTGCCTTCTCTGAGACAGACCATCCTACCATGCTTAAAACTTTACAGTATTTCTCTTTAAGTACAGGGCAAAAATAAAGATTATTTTTATTACCTTGCATTTTCTTTTTATTTTTAAAAATTATATGTAAAATGAGAAAGGCCTCAATTCATCAAATCACCTGCCTCTTAACCTGTGCATGCACGCTAAGTCGCTTCAGTTGTGTCTGACTCTTTGTGACCCTATGGACTTTTAACAACTTGATCTAGTTATGGATGGTGTAACATAAATCTCTACTAGCAAAACCTCTCAAAGGACATTGAACAGTTGGTAGCATCATCCTTAAATTCAAAGGACAGTACATTCAGTTCCTTTAATCTGGGCAGAAAAGTCATGAACTGTTATGATATCTGCAGTAAAAGTTCAGATTCAAAGGACATTATCAAAAAACCAAAAAAACAAACCTTTTTCATCTCATGTATTTTCACTGATTAAATATACTTTCTAAAATAATGAATGTCAATATATGTGGCCAACTAAAAAGTACAATACACCCTTGAGGGATTACTTGCATGTCATATTTTTTAAAATCTCAGATGGATCTTAAGAAATGTATAGAAATCCCATTTGCTCCAGAGAAGATACCTAATAATATATATTTTTTATAATTATTAACTTACATTTTTTAGAGAAAGTCTCCTTTTGTTTTGTCCTAGAATTCTGAGTTGACATGACTTTGACCTGGCTACCATTCAAAAATTGCTGTCTCACTAGAAAAGTCAGGGTAATGTTTCCATAGGAACTTATACTATTCTGATATGAGAGAGGTGGGAAAAGATCTATGCCTGTGTTAACATGGGGCCATGATTTAGCAGAATTGCTACATTTTTTCCAAGATTTTTCTTTTCACCTGCCAATATCAGTATATTATTTTCCTCACAAGGTGTTTTATTTTGGTTTTTGATAATTAAATAGAAAAACCCTTATACTCTCTTGTAAGACTATTATTGTCTCTCAGAAGAGCAGGTTAAACATCAAACATAAGAAAAGTAATAACAAAGAAAGTCTTGATGAACAGTTAATATTATATATTTTATATACAAAAAAATAAAACCTTTAGGGACTTTTTTTTTTAAGCAAAAATCAAATCTTCATTTTTAATCTTGGCACTTTTATAGCAGCTTCTCCAACTTCTTTTGATATATCTACTCCAAGAGGACATCTGCATCAAAACCAGACAAATCACATTATTTCAAATATTTGCTTACTGATCTGTCACTAGTTCTGCAAACTATTTGTTTAGAATTCTGACAAAAAATATATGTATCTAGTGTATAACTATCATATGTGATGGTGGTTCTTGAATACATATAGAGTAGGACCTCAAACTAGCAAAACAGGTAAAGAAAGACTAGAAATCTAAATTTGGCAATTTTTTAAAACCTCTTTCATTATTCTAAAAGAAAAAAAAAGTGAACAAACAAAAGAAATCTCTTTGAGGTATAACTGACATGTTAAAAACTATGCATATTTAATGTACACAATTTAGTGAGTTTGGGGTTGAGATGTTTTTGAAAGAGTTCTATTGCTCTCAAATACTGTAAATAAGTTAAAGTTGAAACAAAAACATTAAAAAAATGCTTTATGCTCTACAAAGCTAAAAGGCTAAAAAGTTTACCATACAGCTAAACTATCCATTCCTACTTGAGAAATTCACTAGGTTTCCACCAGCTCTTCTCTGAGGTTTCAAAAGCAGGCTCGCTCCTTTCTACATTCCTTTGTCACTGGTGACAGGAGAGGCCTTAGATCCTACCCTTGGCCTCTGTTCTTCCTCAGTAAATAACTCTGGCCTCAGATTTCTGCTTTTTTATGTGTTTAGCATGTTGCCCTATGCTAGGCTTCAGCTGGAGCCCAACCTAAAAGCCATCATCTCCAGCCTCAACACTGCCACGAGAAGGCTGTGCTGGGTCAGATGGTGGATTCCACCTGAGGCCAGGCTGGCAACAACTAAAGGGGTTCTTTTTGTCACTACTAACTAAAATTTGTCCACTGATGATCAGCTTTAATAGTCTATGGTTCACGTGGCTGATAGTTATGTACTAAAATGCTGAAAAGTTTTAAAACAGCAGATGAAACAATACTGAAAATAGAATTATGTTAGATTATGAAATATAATCATGCTTTACTATTTTTACTATTCCAGAATTAACTTAGACCAGAACTTGATAACAAATTGAAAAACTGTGCTACTCCTAGGAACTTCAATTTGGGAGGGGAAATCCAAGGACTGCAGAAAATAAACTATCTTTTGGCACTTTCTCAGAATCCTGTGGAGCTGTATACTCACAACCCCATCTCACACTTGAATCCTTTTTGCACATTTCTGTTATTTTCAGCATGGCAATTGGTGCTGAGATGGTTCTGATGCTGCAGAAGTCCAGGTCACGGACATGGTTTCCGTTCTGGTCCCAAACGAGAGAATTCATCATCCTTACCTATTCCGTGTTTCTAATCTATAATTGGCCAACATTTGTATAATTTATTGCTATAACAAAAATATTTCCTGTAAGTTATCTACCACCTAGGTTAGAAGAAAAAAAATTAATGTGATCTTTCTTCAAGTACCACCAGTATGTCAATGAAAACCTTAACTGTAAAAGCAAAATCCAGGCTTTGACTTTTACGGTACAGCCTGCAGAGAGATTATGAATGGTACCACGTACTTTGGTTCGTAGCGGATGCCTTCTGTGTTGTGTAAAATGCCCAAGCCAGCACGTAGTCTTTCAACACCATTCCTAAATAAGAACCATTAAAAATAAAATAACTAGCTGAAGATGTAAAGGAAGAAACTTTAGCAGGATGAAATAGCAAGTAATATCTGCATAATTCTGAGTGAGCCACAAACGCGCTGCGGCTTACCATGCAATCATAACGCCGTTGTCAGTGCAGAGTCTGGGGGGCGGGCACAGCAACGTGCACTGTGTTGCACTGGTCACGATTTCCAGGGCTTTTCGGATATATAAGTTACTTGCGACGCCTCCAGATACAACCTGAAAAAGTTCAGAAAACCAAAGTGAACAAATAGCACACATGAATATGAGGTAAGCTGTGAGGTAAACCTGGGGAAAATACCAGGATTATACAATAAGACCATATCACATTTTGGTAGGTGGGTAAATGATTAAGTAGTATATCTATATAATAAACATTTGGGAAAGAAAAAAAAAACAACTTCAATATTACCATATGATCAATATCATTTTTGTACATTTTATTCTAACCCTTTCCTCACAGTACAATCATTATACAGTATTTTAGACCCTGTAGTTTTTGCTTATAAGCATTTTTTAAATTTTACTACATAATTCTTAAACTATTACCTTTATATTCCATTTTGTGAACCTACTGTTTAAATATTTTCCCACTTTACAATTTTCAAAAGGATGAAGTTTAAGATACACTTACACAGGAAATTTATCAAGCCTTTTAAGCACATTTAAAGGGATTTCATCAAAGGAACATACATTTGAAGGAAACAGTCCATTTTTCTAAAGACAGTGATAGCAGTTACACTGCATTTTGTTTCATACTGTAAACCCTCTTTTAAATTCAGTAAGATGCAGCCTTGAACATTTTTGCCACACAGGCTGTACAGATGTCCTATAAAAGTGCCACACCTGTACAAGAAATGGCTGTTAGTTTTCATTCTAAATAATCTCTTACTGTCAGGGACAACTTATGGCATAAAGATCTTTTCATCCTACACTTATGGTCAATTAAGCTCTGGAAAGCAAAGGAACGTACTGTAAAGGATTACTGCTATTCTATGACAAGACTCACCAGTACTGTGTTACTCTGACGTAAGAAGCCTCTCTGCTTGCAGAACAGAAGAGCACGATGTGTTCTTTTTGCAATGTGGCAGGCCACGGTGTGCTGGGCCGCAGCAGCAATGTCTGCAGCTGAAGACAGGACCTGCCCCTGCTCGATACCTGCAAGAATGAGCGGGTATTTTCAGGTACCATCCAGTGTTACTTATCTGTCCAACTTTACTAATTACAAATATACCTTCCTCTTTTTCCTTTTGCATTATCATCTTATCAATAACGTGTTGAAGTCCAGAAAAAGAAAAATCACAATTTTTAGCACGTTGCATGGGAGGCTGGAAATCAAAATGCAATCTATTTCCCTGTTTGGCCAAATGTTCTATAGCCTTCCCGCCACTCATGGTGGAGCACTCTGGATGTTTTATTAAGGAAAGTCTTCTTGCTACCTACCAAAAACAAAATAAAAAATTTTGTAACATCATGAAACTGTACACTTTGAAACCAAGATACAAAGGAAATGATTTTTACCCTGGATGAGTAAGACATGCTATACTTCTACAACTAAGGACTATACCTGGTGGTCGGTCAAGACAGACATCTTGCTCCTTCTGACAAGTGCTCAATAGTGGCCAATCACTGCCTTCCTATCTACTTTTGCTCTTTTATTGGGGATGGAAAATAGGTTTGAAAATGACAATGACTGCTCAATTATAAACTTCAGAATAAGAACCTGCCCTATTTCTTTTGAATTTCAGCTTGATAGAAGCAGGTTTTTTACATAAAGAAGTCATTTTTAGAATGCTAAAACAAAGGAAAATAAATCTGCTCGTCAGTGGTATCAGCAATGATAACATTTAATAATGAAACATTGTGCATCTTTAATGTCCTTATGTCATTTTATATATCCTCTTGTTCAGTTTTAAAAGGTACATTACACTTCACAAAGCACTTTCTTTCACATTTGACTAAAAACATAAATGTAATACATGCAAACTATTAGAACCTTTATATACTGATGTAAACCTCATATCATCTTATTCAGAGTGGGTAAGAAGGAATCTTTCATAAAATTATGCACTACTTACTTTTTGTTTTGCTCACATAATATTTTCAGTTTAATATGATATTATCCAGAAATATTTAGATGAATAGTGAAATTACTATTTAGCTGAAACAGACACCTAACAAAAAAGAATGGAGATATTAATTCTTAAATAATTACCTTGTCAAGCATGTCACCTGGTGCTATGTCCAAAGACTTCCCAAGAAGAAGAAAATCTGAAACTCCTCTAACTAATGCCAAAAGACAATGACCTCCAGAAATCAAAAGAACTAAAAACGGAAATTCTACCTTATTTGTTAACCTAATAGTAAGTGCATGAGCCTCCATGTGATGAATGGGAATGAAGGGCTTTTTAAACTGGTCTACCAGTTGTAAGCTAAATGATAAACCTACACCCAAGCTTAAAGCAAGTCCTGGCTTTATGGTGGTCGCAATTGCTGAGAGTTCACTTGGAGAGACTTCACTGGCAGAGAGAGCTTCTTGTACTATGCGTTGAATATTTTCTCTATGAAGCTGTTGAGCTACTGGAGGAATAATCCCACCTGTTCTGAAAGACATAAAAAAACCCCCAACTTTTGTAAGTTTAAGATTGTAAAAATAGAGGAAGAAAAAGTATGTATTATGGCTGAAGGCATGTTTTCAAATTATCATTATATAACTAAAAACATCAGTAAGTCAAGTATTTTCTAATTATGTGTGCCTTATAATATGTAGGACATTATAAGAACTCAACATGCAATGATTAAGGATGTAATTTACTGTTGCTGACTTTGCAAAATTGTATACAACTCCCACACATTTATTTCTTGATAAAAGAAATCACCAAAATAATTCTGAGAAGCATTCTAAGGAAGACGTCTTGAATAAGGAAAGGACAGGATAAAATTGGGTTTTAGGAAAGGAAATCAGGATTTTGGGGGAAGGAATCAGTATGCAGGCAGGGAGATTTTTAAAGAGGTTATTGCAAAAGTATTTGTGTAAGGTTATTACATCTTAAACTGAGTGATCATGAGAATGGAAAGGGACCAAGAACCAAAAACTGTAATAATTTTAACTGGATATCAGGGGAAGGGGGAACCAAGCCATCAAAGGTAAATCCTGAGCTGGAATAACTGGGAGAAAAGAAATCCTAACAGAAACACAAAGACAGTTTTGTGATGAAGATGAGTTTATTTTTAAACACACTGCACTTGAGGTCATGGTAGGACAGTAGACAGCTTGCAATCCTGAAATAAATTCTGGGATCCAATCTTAATCCAAGAATCCAATTTTGATTTTTGGTCCATGTAGGACAAGCAGAGGAAGATCACTCCAAATGTCAAGAGTAAAGAATTAGAAGGCAAAGGTTGTTAGCAAAACAACGGCCAGCATGTGACTGATCAGAGGGCAGAGCAAAAATGTAGAGGGTCTGCAAGATATACCTCTACTCTCAAAAAAGAACTTCAAATATTTGACGATTTGATGTTGTAAGATCTGCAGGTTCTATACAAATGGCATTCAATTATTTAATAGTTAAAATATGTATGTGTCAGTCAATGAGAGCGCTATTTAAGAGGAATTACCTTATTTCAACACATTCATATTGTAATACAATTTTCCTTAATTCTCTAAAGCTACTTTTTCTTCTATATTCCTCAATTCTGTTAATGGCATCAATAACCTCCAAACTGCTTAGGTTTCAAGGCTCATCTTTTATCTCCTTCCTTTCCCTCACTTTCCACATTTAATTAAATTTATAAGTATTGATGAGGTCAGGCTGTTTGATTGTCACCAGCAATTTCAAAAAGCTCTCATTAAGTCACTCTGTTCAAAGCCTTCTAACTATACTTCTCCAGATACTTTCTCTGATCCTTGGAGTTGTACTATACTGTGTTGCCAGAAAAAAAGCAGTGATGACTGAATTTGGGAGACTTTAAATCCAAATCCTCTCCCTTCTACGTATTTCTTCCTTCCCCCACTTGCCTACACTTCCCTTCTTTCTGTGCCTCTTCTTTGTATTCTAAGGATTATGCTAAGCATCAGAGATGAAAGAGATGAAAAACACAATGGCTTTATTCTCAAACAATTAACAATGATTGCTACAAGTCAATTAATAATCAAATAATTTTTAGACAGTATGGAAATGGATGATTAAGGAACAAAGCTACTAAAGATGCATGGAAACCATTTAGCCTCAAGGCTGGAGCCAGGAGTTCAGACAAGAGACAGTAAGGGTTTTGAATTAAGTCAGAGAATAGGGAGAGGAAAGTTTCCATATTTGGAAGGTAGATTTACCATGACCGATGACTGATTTGGGTACAGAGTGGTGAGGGAGAAGTCAAGATTGTCCTCCAGGTCTCTGGCTTGGAAGAAAGGAACTCCTCTCCTGAGCAGACCTATATTACTTCACTTTACATGCTGTTTTACAACAACCTGTTTGCCTCTTTGTCTTCTTCACTAATATATAACAGAAAGAGTAGTATTGTTACCAGTAATAGATGGGGTTTTTGCAGCCCTTCCTATTTGACAAGAACTACATCATATACTTTAAAAGAATTCACATTTAATCTTCACAACAATATTATGAGCTAGGAGCCATTATTATCCCCATTTCACAGATAGGGATACTGACTCACATAAAATGGTGCAAGGTCTCCAAGCTAGTCAGTGGCTGAATCAGAATCTAAACCCTTTTATATGGTAAGTTGCTCAGAGGAAAAAAATCATATATTTGTACCCACAGTGCCTCAGAGGCTACCTTGCAATTATAGGTGTTCAATACATGCTGAGATGAGCTGGTATCCAACAGCTTGTATAGTATTCTCACGTGACTTTCACCCTAGCTAAACTGAAAGGTTTATTTTTGTCCAGCACTTTCTCACCTCTTTCCTTTGCCAATGACACTATCTCAGTCTACAAGTCTTTCATCTCCATTCATTAAAGGCCTATCTGTCTCTCAAGGCCGCTGACCCATGCAACATGTCAAGTGTTGTGCCGGCCACTAGGTACAGTGTAGTGATTAATACAGACACAGCCTCCATCACCTTGGAGCTTAGAGTCTATTTGGAGGAAACACTAAATAAGTAAACATAAAAATTATGAAAAGAACTACTAAGAAAATAAGCAGGATATGATGATATAGAATAAACTGGGTGGGAGTACCTAATTCAGATAAAGTGGTCAGGGTAGGCTTTTCTGTGCAGTTAACATTCCTTTGTTCAGATGTCCAATAACCCCAAAATAGTAAAAGGATTGTGAAACTGAGGTATGGTAATAAGTTATTGTCTGTACTACTTCTGTGATACTTACTTTATGCTGCCTTGCACTCCTAAATTTCCTTGTAGGTCTATATATCATGTCTCAAAGAGTAGGTTAAGCTTCTTGGAGGTAAGGACTTGCTAGTATGTCACTGCGCCTTATTAAGGCCCACTGCAGCCCCTTTGATGTAATATGTAACCATTAGAGGCCTACTCTGCCTCTTCAAGTATACTATTTCTAATTATAATATTCTGTTGTTATAAGTATCATGCAACCCACAATTCCATAAGGCAGGTATTATCTTTCCTATTTTATGGATGTGAAAACAGAATCAGAAGCAACCTAGATGTCCATAGACTGATGAAGGGATAAAGAAGTTGTGGTATACACACACACACATACATATGCAATGGAATATTACTCAGTCATAAAAAGGAATGAATCTGAGTCAGTTCTAGTGAGGTGGATGAACCTAAAGCCTGTAAAACAGTCAGAAAGAGAAAAACAAATATTTATATAAACACATATATACAGAATCTAGAAAAATGGTACTGATGAACCTATTCACAGGGCAGGAATAGAGACACAGGCATAGAGAATAGACTTGTGAACACAGCAGGGGAAGGAGAGAGTGAGACAAATTGAGAGAATAACACTGAAACATACACATTACCATGTGTAAAACAGATAGCTAGGAGGAAGCTGCTGTATATAACACACAGAGCTCAACCTGCTGCTCTGTGACAACCTAAAGGGATGGGATAGGGGCAGGGGTGGTAGGGAGGTTCAAGGGAGAGGGGACATATGTATACTCATGGTTGATTCTATATGTATACTCATGGTTGATTCGTGGTGTTGTATAGCAGAAAAGAACACAACATTGTAAAGCAATTATCCTCCAATTAAAAATAAATTAAAAAAAAAAAAAAACAGATTCAGAGAGGATAAGGAACTTCCCAAAGTCAGAGCCAATACTGACTGCTACTTCATGATTCAAATACTAGTTTATGGTCTCAAAACGCCAGCCTTTTTCACTACTCAGACATTGGAAATCAATGGCTTGGTGTAGTTGTACTGCACAGTATTTTAATATGTTGGAGTTACCTACTAATTTTTAAAATTTGGGAGATATTACCATAACATTCCGGATTTCCATTCTCTTGAAAATTCTTATGATCAAATAATATAAGGCCTACATTCCTGTATGGCAACAACTGGCTGGAGTGGAGCAGTGACCTCCTATAGTTATTTTCTACATTATTCCCAGCCCACTTATTTATGCAATCTGCCTGGTGGCCCTCTGGAAATAGCTGAGGTTATAAACCTGGCACCATTCTATGTTTTAATACAATGGTATATTATTAAGTATCGACATGACGTATATATATTTATATTTATATTTGTAATAGGATTTTCTTTTTCAGTGATTAACACAGGCTGTAGGTCAGGTCATACTTTCCTAGGACTTCAGTGGAGACCACGAAACATACAGCTGGACAAAAGGAAATGGCATTGCTGAAGGGAATTCATGGCTAAACACCAAAGTTTGTTTGTTTTTGGCAACAGGATTAGCTAAGGTCGGGAAGTTACTGTGGAGGTCCTTAAAAGCCAGGTTGAAAGGTGTAAGGTTTTATACATCAGTTATTAAGACTTGCACAAAAGAAGAAATTAGATTCTAAAATTTGCCTTTTATATGTAATACATTAAGATTTTATTTCATTTTATTTTTCAAAAAAAGTGGAAACTACCAAGATAATGCCTACTCACTTTAAATGAACTTCAGTTTGGGAATGTATTGCTTCTCCCAAAACATTTCCAGCTTCATCCACTACAGCAGCTGCTGTATCATCACAACTGGTTTCAATTCCCAATACTAGTTTATGAAGGAATAGTTTTCCAGGATGAAAATGAAAACTTCCTAAAAATGCATAAATTTTCCTTCTTGATGGTTTAAAAAAGACTCCTGCTGTCTTATTCAATATTAGCATATTTACTGTATGGGTAATTCCTAGAACAGAAAGAAACAAACTATTATTTGGAACTGACATTTGCCACTAGCCCATTCAGTAAAGCAAAATTCCTGAAAACTTGGTTTATTTTTCAATATATAGTTTTATAAAAATTTAGGAAAGTTTTGTTAAAAGTTAGCACAATATTTTAAAGTTATTTAAAATAATTATGAATTAAAGTAATGCTCTTTTAAGGGAACATTAGATAGACATAAAATTATATATAAAATTTCTGTATTACTAATACTTGTATGTTCTTAGCAAACGATTATTCTTTATAAAAGAGCTAATATTACAGTACAATAGTTACATAGTCCCTTGAAAAGTGCTATTTATTTTTTTATAGCCAAAATTAAGACAAGTTGTTGTTTTAAAAAGTCAACACAATAAAGGCAAAGCAAAACTAATGAAAACTAATGCATTCCATTTCCCGGAAACATCTTTCCAAAGAAAAATTTAATCATGTGGTTGAAAAACAAGAGTTCGCATTAAATACACAGTAAGATTCAGGCGTGTAAGTTTAGACACAGGCGTTCTCATAAAGCTCATCTTAAAAGAACACATCAGCTAAAACGACCATAACCTAATACCTATTTTATCTATTAATTACAATTTTTCTAATTAAATCTCCACTTTTGCCACAGGTTTATCCTACTGGTGTGTATGCTCAGTTGTCTCTTTGCGACCCTATGGGCTGTAGCCTTCCAGGCTCCTCTCTGTCCATGGGATTTTTCAGATAAGAATACTGGAGTGGGTTGCCATTTCCCGCTCCAGGGGATCTTTCCCACCCAGGGATGATTTATTACTGAGCCACCAATAGAGATCTCCCCAAATCCTCTTGTCTCCAATAACAGCTGTCCATCATTAAAGCACTTTGTTTTTTTCACACTGCCAAGTATCTAATCTCATGTCGCCCAAATCACCTTGTTCTAGAACCTTCTAGAAATTTAGTAGATTCTTTCTCTATCACACTAGTGGACAGAATGCGGCGGTGGGGGGTGGGGGCGGGAAGAGCAAATATTGGAACTTTTATTGTTCCACAGGGGCAGAGGGGCGTCCAGGGATTGGAGATGAGCGACGTAATCACAGAGGACAGCTGCAGAGGATGCAGTCCCAACAGACGCGCCATGAAAAATTAGATTTATAGTCACTAAATCCAGCCAAGGAAGCTTGTGCGAAGCCCTTCTCGTTGGAGCCAAGCCGGATCCCAAGTGAACCTGGTCTGTCTTGGGACTTGGCCAGCGCTGGTCTCTGCTCTAAGGCGGCGAGGGATTCTAACTGGAACCGCTATTCTAGCCGCGCGAAAGCAACAGAGAGAAGAGGGCTGAGCTATCTCACCCACCTTACTCGTCAACGTTAGTAGCTAGTACTCATCTCCTTTCCGTGCAAAGCCGATTGAATGCCCTTTCCCAGGCGCAGGAAAGCCTGAACTTGCCACCCCGGAAGTGATGTCATCAACATGGGGCCAGCGTCCCGTCGCCAGGGTCAGCAGCTGTTTCCCCGAGGGCGTCACTCAGAATAAATACAATCGCAAAGGCTGTCTTTTCCCTAGATGCTCTGCGTGCGCTCAAGCAATTCTCCCAGACCTGTAGGTGTAGTCTGCAAGGTCACACGGCTACTGACTGATACAGCGGAGACAGATTCGACTACGAGAGCACAGATTCGACTATGTAGCATTTAGTTCCGAACACTACGTACGCTACAGTAAAAGAAAAAAAAATTTTTTGCCTTAGGCTGGAATTTGGACGCCACTGTGAGAAAAGTATGGTCTTTGCTTACTCTGGAGGCAGTCTTCACCATAGTATGTACTCCTATTCTTTAACCTCCTTCAGTCTTTTTTTGTTTTTATTCGTAAGTGAACTTATTACCATTTGAATAGCTTTGTCCGAATCTATTCTTTCTTCTTCCCCGCAAGGCGTTAAGATCTTACCGCAAGGTCTTTATAAATTCAAGGCTGGACAAGGCCGGCTCATGTTTATGCCTTTCTTGGTGTGAAGGTCTTGGTATGAGGTAGGGAAAGTCACAGCTATGGTCTAGTGGCAGATATGTAATTCATAATCACCAGGTATGAAATTTATGATTATCAGCACTACTAAGAATTTTTAAGGTAGAACTTAATGTTTATAAAAAATTTCATTTATGTATGAAATAATGCACATAATTAACAATAAAGTGGAGTTTACTGTGCGCTAGGCACTGTTGCAGATTTAATCTTCGTAACAACCCCATGAGGTAGTTACTGCCCTCATTTTACATATGAGACAACTGGACAACAGAGTTTGGGTGATTTGCAGGTTACACAGCTAGTAAATGCAGAACTAGGATTAGAAGTCAGGCCAGCTGCCCTGGAGTCTGTTCTCTTAACTGATAGAATATTAAATAGCTCATATTTTCCCTAAGATGTGTTGTTGACCCAAAAAGAGGAAAAAAGAAAAATTAAGACCTAAAGGTTAAGAATAATTAGTCATCCTGATTGCATATGATAGGCCAGGAATTACTTTCTCTTATACACTGGGATCTATTCTGAACATAAAGTCGTTCACATCTGGTATTTTCTTGCAGCTTGAATTACATTATCCCAATGCTCTCCTGTGTTGTCAGAATTATCCCTGCTGTGTTTGGTTGTATCAATAGATACCTTATTTGGGCACTCCTTATCTGGGTACCCTTGGCTGCTGTCGAGTCTGAATGCTGCATTAGGTGAAAGAGCAGAACTTAAGGATGTTAGGAAGGAATTTGGGGCTTCCCTGGTGGCTCAGTGGCTCCTCATCTCAATGCAAGAGATGCAGGTTCAATCCCTGGGTTGGGAAGATACCCTGGAGAAGGAAATGGCTATCCACTCCAGTATTGTCTGGAAAACCCCATGGAGAGAGGAGCCTGGTAGGTCGCTGAGTTGGACATGACTTAGAGACTGAACAACAGGAACAATATGGGTAGTGGAAAGAATGGCACTTACACCAGTCCTTGATATTTGGCAAGGGAAGGTATAATTCTTCCACATTCTTTATTATACTGGAGAAGTTATTGGGGGAAAGATGTATGCTCTCTGGGGCTTGTCTGGGCTTTTATGCAGATCACATCATATGGTTTGAATGCCACTCTCATGGGCATTCTCAAGAAAACATGGCCTAACCACTGTAACTGCAACATGAATTGAGAGTTTGGAATTATAAGTATGTTCACATTCTCTGCTATTGCTTAGCTTTCCACTTGTAAACTTTAGAGGAAAACTTTATATAGAAGAATCTTTATCCTAATTATGTCATACTAAATTGGATTTTCACATATCACATCTTTATTGGATTCTTTCCTTTTTCTAGGCAGTTTACTAGTTGTTAGGGATAAAAGATAAAATATCCATTTTCTATTTTCAAGGAATGGAGTCTAATAATGTGTGCATGCTCAGTTGTGTCCGTCTCTGAGACCCATGGACTGTAGCCTGCAAGGCCTCCTCTGTCCATGGAATTTTCCAGGTAAGAATGCTGGAGTGGGTTGCCATTTGGTACTCTAGCACATCTTCCAACCCAGGGATTGAACTGGCATCTCCTGCATTGGCAGGTAGATTCTTTACCACTGAGCTACCAGGGAAGCCCCATGAGTCTGATAATAGGCAATTACAATTCAGCATTATGGAAAATGTACATTAAGAGAGGAGTCACTTGGGGAAGGGGACAGCTTGCCACAGATTTATCCACAGTTTAGCAGGACCATAGTGTGCTTATTGGGTTTCAACATCTGATTTTCTTTTAGGGTTGAAATCAGTTTATCAGGTCTAGAAGTGATTGGACTCTGGAGTGCTGTGTCACAATTTGCTAATAAACTGCTATGTAAAAACCATAGTACTAATGTATTAAGAGAAATGATGAAGGGTCTAGGATAGTTGAGCCTGCTGATCCTCACCTTTTCTGTGTTGATCAAATTACAATGAAAGCCAGATCCAAATTTTAACCAGATTGTTTGGCATAATGGAATGGAAGCAATAGAAATGAGTTTGGTGCTTTTAATGGCTAATATTTCAGGCTTGATGCACCCCTTTCCACTTGAGTCACAGAGCTGTCTTGTTTTTCATAGGTTGAATTGTGCTAAAAAAAAAAAGTCATTTGCCTTTCTCTTAAGTTTCTTTGCTAACAAATATCTTTTTTGATGTGGAACATTCTTTCATCACAGCTTTCCTGGTGGCTCAGACAGGAGACATAAGAGACACAGGTTCCATCTCTGGGTTCGGAAGATTCCCTGGAGAAGGGCATGGCTACCCACTCCAGTATTCTTGCCTGGAGAAACCCATGGACTGAGGAGCCTGGCAGGCTGTAGGAGGTCTGTAGCAAAGAGTCAGACACAATTGAGCAACTAACACTTGACTTTACATTCTTTAATTAATGGTAATACCATTCATCAGGCAGGTCTCATCTTTGGAACATGTTTTATTTCATTTGCTGAACCATGATGCTTGTATCACAAATTTACTGTTTTTTAAAAAAATCATGTTAAATGTTAGGAAAATCACCATTTTAACCATTTTTAGGTGTACAGTTCAGTGGCATTAAATACATTCACATCGTTGTGCAACCATCGCTACCATCCATCTCCAAAATTCATCTTCCCCAGCTGAAACTATCCATTAAACACTTAATTCCTCATTTCCTTTTCTTCCCATCCCCTGGCGACCACCATTCTTTCTGTCTTTATGACTTTGACCACTCTAGGTACCTCATACTCTAGGTGACACAGTACTTGTCCTTCTGTAACTGGCTTATTTTACTTAGCATTAATGTCGTTTCATCCAGTGTTGTAGCATATGTGAGAATTTCCTTTTAAAGCTCAATAATATTCCATTGTGTATATAAACCGTTTTGTTGACACATTCATCTGTCAATGGACAGACACTTTAGCTACTTACACCTTGTGACTTGTGAATAGTGCTCCTATAAACATGAGTTGTACAACTATCTTTTCACATCTCTGCTTTCACTTCTTTGGAGTATATACCCCAAAGTAGAATTGCTGGATCATATGGTAATTGTTTAACTTTTTGAGAAACTAACATACTCAGATGATCTTATTTTTCAAGTGTGTGGAGTCTGTTTTTGGTAGTAGATGGAGAGGGTGAATCTCTTTGTTGCTCCCCTAAACTCCCTGGGACCATTAAGTGCCATGGTAGAAGCACGAGTTTGGTAACTCCAAGGAGGGACACATTTCAAAGCAGGATCACTGTATCAGGTTTTCATGTAGTAGCTGGTATACTGGTATTTTCCTGGGCAATAGCCAATGAATCATCTGGCTCTTCTGTTCTCATTTAGAAAACTATAAAATGAATAAAATGATGCATGCTTATCTTCTTTATAATATGGTCAAAGTAACACATATTTTCCAAAATCTGTAACTTTTTAAAAAAGTGTCAAAAAGTCTGTAACTACCTGATGTGAAATACCAACTCACTGGAAAAGACCATGATGCTGGCAAAGATTGAGGGTAAGAGAAGGGAGTGGCAGAGGATGAGATGGTTGGATGTCATCACCAACTCAGTGGACATGAGTGTGAGCAAACTCTGCAGATAGTGAAGGACAGGGAAGCCTGGAGTGCTGCAGTTCATGCGGTCACAGAGTTGGACAAGACTAAGTGACTGAACAACATAATTGGAAATTCAGAAAATTTATATATTGTAAAACTCCTTTCATATTGTAAAGAGTTTATTCTAAGCATTAATGATGTTCTTTCAATTCTTGAATTTGAGAATTATTTTTATTCATGTAATTATGCAGTTAAAGGTCACAGTAACAAAACTAGCTTATGTGCTAATTTGAGATTACATAGATCTTTAGAGCTACAGGTTGAGTCACTTTCATAAGCATTAGTTGTTTTATTAAAGGCTTGAATGAGTCAAAAAATAGAATAATTATACTATTCTGAACATAAAATACAAATATATTATTAGCTATTTTAAATTATGAAATATTTTAATTATGAAAGTGTCAAAAATAATATAATCAACTTCTGTGAACCAAACACCCAATTTAAGAGCTAAAGTGTCACCCTTCAGTTAAGCTGTGTACTGTATACCCCAATATTCAGTATTCTAAGTTTGATGTTTATAATTCTTATGTATTCATTCACTTGTAGCTAAACAAAAACTTTAAAAAAGTATTTATTTTTGGCTGTGCTGGTCTCCGTTGCTGCACGGGCTTTTCCTAGTTGTGGTGCACAGACTTCTCATTGTGATGGCTTTTCTTGTTGTGGAGCAAGTTTAGTTGCTCGGTCGCATGTAGGATCTTACCAGATCAAGGATCGAACCTGTGTCTTCTGCATTGGCAGGTGGATTCTTTACCAGCGAGTCACCAGGGAAGCCCTAAACAAAAACTTTTAAACTCCCCATAACAAACTATCTGCTGAATCATTTTTAACTGGAACTATAATTATGGAGTAAAATAAAAATCTGAGACATCTCACTACTTTTTGACATCAAGCAAAATGAAGGTGTTTATCCTTGCTATGCTCTTACCTACTTCTCGGCCCAGTGCTATTCAAAAATTACTTTTTTTTTTTTTAACCTAGACCTATCTTCCCAGTACTGAACTTGTTTACACTTCCAACATCAATATGTAATATCCATGTAACTGTTTTGGGAATTACACTTTTCTGTCCTGTTAGAAAGAATATTAAACTGCATTGGTCTATACTGGGTTCCTGCATTTGTCTTTTGCATGAGGATATTTTGGAGTCATATTTACTAGTGATATATATTAATAAAGGGCTTCCCTGGTGGTTCAGTGGTAAAGACCTGCCTGCCAATGCAGGAGACATAGGTTTGATCCCTGGGTCAGGAAGATTCCCTGGAGGAGGAAAGGGCAACCCACTCCAGTATTCTTGCTTGGGAAATTCCATGGACAGAGGAGCCTGTCAGGCTATAGTCCACGGGGCTGCAAAGAGTAGGACATGACTGAGCGTGCACACACACACACACAGATTAATACAAGAGACATGAAAAATACATTGCATGAGAAGATTCAACATCAGCTAGACAAGATGAATCAACAGGTTAAAATCCAATAACATGGGGATCTACAGGAATATAGATAAATCCATTAAGTAAGTACATGAAGGGAAAACCATCACTGAACAGCACTGCATGTTGGGACTGGAGATTTTAGTGACCATAAAGTGAATCAGTGATATGTGGCTCTCAAAACAGCTAAAATAATATGCTTCATTAAAAATAAAAAGTATCCAAAAAAAAAAAAATAAATAAAAAGTATCCAGAGCAAGGGAAGTGGTACTGTTGGAGTGACATCATATCTGTAGTTACCTTAGTGTGAAATATAATAAACTGCAACTTAGAGCAGAATTATCAGGACAGTGGGAGAAATTTGAAACCGTATCATAATGGACAATGGTGAGAGCTCTGGTAGTATTTATTCAGTGCTGTTGATAACAGTTTAAAAGTTAAATAGCTGAAAAGTTATGTAGAATAAGCATTAAATTTTGGCTAAAACAGGTTATAAATTCCATTACAAAAATGCAGCCTTGTATTATTGTAAGTCCTCCTTTATTAGTGCTAACACAGGACTGAACAGAGGCGTGGTGGGGTTCAATTACATAGCCTCTAAGGTCTTTTCCAACTCTTGGCATCATATAGTTTTATAAGGCTAATTCATACAGATATTAGTTAAGGAGACAGCTATGCCCCTCAAGATCTTTCTAGTTTAACAGACTATAGTGACATAAACCTAACAAATACCAGTCTATGCTTAAAAACAAAAATGAAAAATGGGGCAAGTGAAAAGAATACAGGGGTTAACTTTGGACGTTCCAGTGGGAACTCCCATTGGTCAAAGCTGGAGGACAATTTGAGCAACAAATTAATAGTGTTATAATGGATTATAAACAAAGAATAAAACATCCATGAGCTCATAATATAAATGACTGAATAAATGGGAGAGAAGGGAAAAATCTTCCTTACAAAAGAATTCCAGTAAATACATGTAGAAGGAATGAGGGAAATAAAACACCACCATTGGAACTCCAAAGTAATAACTAATGCAGTAAAGAGTCACCAATGCATGCTAAAATTAGTAGCATTTCTGAACTCAGACCTATTTAGAAATTGGTATTATGTGTCCTGACTTGAAATTAGGAGCAATTATAGCATAGCAATTGATTTTACTCCAAATAATAGTCATTATAGATTTTGTTTAAAAAAGTTTTATCTTACACTAAACTGTACAAATTTGTGAAATTAGGAAGTTTTCTTATTTACCATTCAACCACTCACCTAGGTGTTAAGGCTAAAAAACTATGAGTTATTTTAGTTCCCTTCCCCCTACTTACTTTCACTGTATGAGTGTTTTGTGGATTTGTACTTGCAAAGTATATCCCGTATTTTACCACTTCTCACCACTGCATCAGCTAATTCCCTAGTCTAAGCTACCTCTTGCCTGCAGTAGCTTCTCAACTGTTCTTCCTGCTTCCCATTCCCTTATAGTTTATTTCCAATATTAGCCAGTGAGCTTCGCAGACACACAAGCAAAGCACCACAAAAACCCCAGATCCCTTTACTCTCCTGTGCAAAACGCTCTCATGGCTTTGTCAGGCTTAGAATAAAATTTGCTCTTTACCTTGGTCGACCCCTACCTACTTCTCTGAACTCACCTGCTACCATTCTTATCCTTGTTGCTTATTACTCCTTTCCAGGCACAGTGACTGTCCTTCAAACATACCACCTCCTTCCTGCCCCAGAGCCTTAGTACCTGCCATCACCAGTACTGGAAAGCCTCTTTCCCCAGATCTTTGTATTGCTTGCTCCTTTACATCAGGAAAGTCTCTGTCTAAGTGTCACATTAGTTAGGATCTTTATGGAAGACTTTTCTGAGGCAGGCTCCCCTGCCTTTTACTGGTTTATTCCTCCCCGCCCCCCCGCCCCATGACATTTATCACTATGTAAAATAATATGTATTTGTTTACTCATCTGTTCTCCAACTTGAATGTAAGCACATAGGGGAAAGGACCTGGTTTGTCTTGCTACAAACTGTACCCACAATACCTAAAATAGTTCCTACAATGGAGTGGGCCTTCAAATATCTATTGAATAAATATCTTTTAACACACTGAAGGGCTAAAGTAGAGGAAAGAGCAGAAGGCCTGTATTAGAGGCAGAATTCTGTCTCTGAAGTCTGTGGAAAAAAATTTAAGCCTTTTGAGATAAACTTTAAAATGAAGAAAAATGAAAGAATACTTTTTAGCTGCCTTAATTTTACAAGGGCTTCCCTGGTGGCTCAGATGGTAAAGAATCTGCCTGCAATGTGGGATACCCAGGTTCAATCCCTGGATTGGGAACATTCCCTGGAGAAGGGAATGGCTACCCACTCCAGTATTCTTGCCTGGAGAATCCCATGGACAGAGGAACCTGATGGGCTATAGTCCATGGGGTCGCAAAAAGTCAGAGACCACTGAGCCACTAACACTTTGACTTTTGCAAATTCAGTTGCTTAAAACAAAAAATTTAAGCATAACTTAATGACTGAATTTAGAAAGCTTTTGCAATAACCTTACACCAAAGAAAAATTTTATTTAAGTATAGATTACTGGTTATTTAAAAATACAAACATACAAAGGCATTATCATACAACTGATTTCTAAACTCAATACTTTTAAAATACAAAACAATGATCATTACCCTAAGAGTCAGTTTGAAACAAACTGACTTTTGAGTTGGTTTTATAATTCTTTTTACTCACTCTTGCTTACAAACGTTACTAGGTTTTTCGGTTTCATTCCATATCAGAACTTTTTTCTGACATGTTTACTTCTCAAAGTAGTATATAGTTATTTCTTGGAATTAATGTTAGCAACTATAGAAAGCTTCTCTATGTGACAAAAATTCAATATGGTTGCTGCTTTGGAAATTTGAGTTATCTACACTAAGACTCACATATTGAAAGGTAAAATACGAATGGGTAAATGATGGGGGTTGAGAGCAGGAGGACTAAGAAAAGATGATGTTATCTTTTACTGCAGACCTGCTACAAGAAGACTCCGTTATTTACTTTGATACTATTACTAGAGAAGCAGTTTCTGCCAGGTCACAGGTGGGCTAGGTAGTTGTCCATTTTAATTTTCTTTACTAAAGAATGGCAGACGGCAACAATTAAATTGCTCCACCAAATAAGCAGAGACTTTAAGTTACCATATACTTTAATTATGAAAAATAAATTATTTTCTTAATTGGTTTAGCAGCCTTGTATATGGAAAGGCAGCAAAACCCACTCTATTCCAAAATTAGAAGGCCAGCTCAGAGGCTGCTTCTAAGATGCCTGACTATCTTCTATCATCAATCAGTCATGAAAGTGGACTTTCATGAACTCAGTAATAAATGTAAAAATAAACTCATTTATCAAACAATGTGGAGCCTGCAAAACCAAAAAAGTTCATAAGGTAGGAATTGGTTTGTATAAAACAAATATATATATCCTCTTATATAACACAAGAGGAATATGTATGGTAATAAAAACAATTTATAATAAACTTGTAAAGAAATGATTCTGGTTTACATGTAAGTCGGCTTAAACTGACTATGACTGAATGATTGAAAATTTTCTTCTCCCAACATAATGCCCATTCATTATAAGCTAAGCCAGACTTAGTTTCTTATAAATCTCTACTTCTTGGATTTATCTACTACACCCTTACTTTACAGACATTTAACTTATAAGCTGGGCCTGCCCAGCCTGCCCATAAAGCCTCTCTTCAGAAAGATACCAGATGCATTAAACAGAGACATCTTCCTATAAGAATCTGCATTTCAAAACAGCCTATGAAGAACTAGCAACTGGCCTTCCAATGTAGCTACCTCTCATTTCACATGATGCAGTTTACTAACCACTCCTTCCTTACAGAAAACTCAGGAGCTGTAAAACTTCCTGTTCCATTTCAAAACATTTCAATACTTATTAATTCCAAAGATCCGAACACCATGTAGCTGTGGCATTTTGGGAATTAGCACACTCAGGAGAGAAGCTGTGTTTAGGATGAAGTGAGTTGTATCATACTTCGTATAGAAACTTGCCAGAAAATATCTGTAGAAACAAAAGTAAGAATATATATATATAAAATATCTAAAAGTGAAATTGCTTAGAAGTCTTTAAATATTTAAAGGTGGGAAAAAGGCCACTGAAACATAAATACCTAAAAGCAGAACCATTTTTTTTGAGCACTAGAACAA
This sequence comes from Bos mutus, assembly GCF_027580195.1. NCBI lineage: Eukaryota > Metazoa > Chordata > Mammalia > Artiodactyla > Bovidae > Bos > Bos mutus. Next base: position 129,544,486 of record NC_091618.1, read on the forward strand.
GAGCAAACATTTTAGTTTGGGGGCCTAAATTAACTTTAATTGAGACTGAAACATTGGTTGAATAGAGGCATATATGCACATTTTGCATTTTTGCAATTGTGTAAAATGTATTTAATGGAAGACAGTTACTACTTAGCATCCTTTAAAGCAGAATGCTTTCAAACTAGGGTTCGTATGCTTCTTGAAACTTTAGGTATAGTTTTGTATTAATGTGTATATATCTAAAGAGAAGATCCAGATTCAGAGCATCCATCATATTCTCAAATGGTTTATTGTGACCCACCAAAAGGTTAAAAGCCACTGCTGTAAAGTTGTGAAAAACAGGGTGTTAGTGCATTAGTACAATTTGTAATAGCATCTGCGGAAGCAAACAAATACTTGATTGCCCTTTTGATGTTCTTTTTTCCATACTGTAGTTGAACAGGGATATAACCAGTATAATTGGCAACTTGAAAGATATTACTGTAAGATTCCAGCTGTTTTTCTATAATTGAACATCTGAGTGTATATATTCAGGATATCCAATATCTGAGAATTTGTTTTAAGAAGCCTAAGCCACCTTTAAGACTATAAATCATCAATTCAGAATGCCCAAGTTTGACCCAAGGGTACATCAGGATGAAGACACATCAAGAAGCCACCAAAAGAGTATCCTAATATAAAGAGGATGTAAAGACTGTAAACAATAAAGCATTGTACTGTACTTGATACAGAAGGCTAACTAGTTATACTCAAGATTTTTAACTATACAGAAGCTAGGCACACATAAGCCCCACATTATTCAATGGTCAGCCATATTATAATGCAATCTTCAACATGTTATAGATGAGGATACTGAGACTTTCAAGAATATGGCTGAAAGTCAGATAGCTAGAGGGTAGTAGAGCTAAAATACAAATTTAGGGCTCTCTGAATAGCCATTATTCTTGTTATTGCATTGGACTTCCCTGGTGGCTCAGACGGTAAAGCATCTGCCTATTGTGCGAGAGAACCCGGTTCAATCCCTGGGTTGGGAAGATCTCCTGGAGAAGGAAATGGCAACCCACTCCAGCACTCTTGCCTGGAGAATCCCATGGACGGAGGAGCCTGGTAGGCTACAGTCCATGGGGTCACAAAGAGTCAGAAACGACTGAGCAACTTCACTGTCACTTTGTTAGATCATACATATTTTTCTTTTGATATTATGTCAGGCTAAAATAATTAAAAACTTAAAAAATTTCCTCTTATGTGGAACGAAATCTACATAAGGAAAAAGAAATCTACCACTTTATGATTACTTCATTCTCTTCATTTGAAAATGCCTTCCCTATCTTAAACATCAATGTAACACCTAACCTACCTTAAGTTCCATTTTAAGGGATTCTAATGCCTCGACTCAATAGACATGAGTTTGAGTAAACTCCGGGAGATGGTGAGGGAGAAGCCTGATGTGCTGCGGTCATGGGGTTGTGAAGTGCTGGACGCAATTTGGCAACTGACCAACAACAACGCCTCTAAGAAGTCTTTCCAGTTACTGCAGACCACACTGATTCTATAATGGATATGTAATTATATATATTCTTTGTGACTGGGTGAGTGATTGGGATATATGTTAAATATCCATTGTATGAAAGCATCTGAGTGTAGAATTCAAAGCACTCTATGCACTTATAAATTCTTTGCAGAAATAAAATAATAGAGAAATAATATAAAGTGGCATAAATTAAGGGATGTATAACTACTACTGCTGCTGCTAAGTCACTTCAGTTGTGTCCGACTCTGTGCGACCCAATGGACGGCAGCCCACCAGGCTCCCCTGTCCCTGGGATTCTCCAGGCAAGAACACTGGAGTGGGTTGCCATTTCCTTCTCCAATGCATGAAAGTGAAAAGTGAAAGTGAAGTCGCTAAGTCGTGTCTGACTCTTTGCGACCCCATGGATTGCAGCCTATCAGGCTCCTCTGTCCGTGGGATTTTCCAGGCAAGAGTACTGCAGCAGGGTGCCATTGCCTTCTCCGATAACTACTACTACTACAGAAGTTCAAAGCAGAGCATTTCACTGAAGGTTGGTTGCTAAGGAAAAGACTTCACTGAGATGGTCACTATTTAAATCTTGAAAGAAAAACAAGACAGATAAATTAAGAAAGGAGAAAGCATTTCAGGTGGAAAAAATGACTTGAACTAAGGCATAGAAATAGGATTATACATAACATATTTAAGAAACGCTGCTTAGAAGAGTGTGGCTAGGTGGGAGTTGGGTTAAGGTAAAATATTCACATAAAGGAAAAATAAAGTAGGAACCATTTTGTGGAGGATCCTGAATATCAGATATTAGGAGGAAATCAGATACCAGATATAAGGTTAGATGCTTTACAGATAGATCTTATCTCATTCATTTTTTATATCATTGGATTTGAGTTAGGTACCACTGGCTAGAATTTTATTTATGAACAAACCAAGCAGGCTGAGTGACAGCTACATGATTCAACCCAGGTCTGTCCTATAATGAAAGCCTAACTTGTTTTCTCTAAACCATACTGTCTCTCCCAGGGAGTTTGAGCATTCAAATGCAGCAGGTAGTCAGTGAAATTCATCTGAAATCATCTAAATCTTTGTTGAGGGAAATTAATTTGATAGTGGACAACAGAACAAGATTATGTGTTTAGTTTTCTTGCAAGCAGCTTAAGAAAGTGAACTAGAATATATCTGACTTGTACATTCTAGAATGTCTTGGCATACTGAGGAACATGTAATGTTGTCTCCATATGTTTGACTGAAGTGAAAACTGGTTTTAACTGTTAAATTTTGCCTGTATTTTATATTCTCTATGAAGTAACAATTTATAAACAAAACAATCTGTTTCTACTTCAAATTTAATCTAATAAAAGAATGGCTTCATCTCATCAAGACCTCCTCACACCTAAAATTTCCACCACTTACAGAATTATTGGAGAAATTGTGAAAAACTTCCGTGAAGATGTAAACTGTACTCCATAGTCCAGTTGTTCCCAATGAGTTAGGAGCCTTGCTTTACCCTGGTCGGGAGTTTCAAAAGGTGTTCCTTTTACTGCATGCAAAAATACATACATCCCCTGAAAAACAAGCAAGGGGGTATACAGTTAATATCAAATACAAAATGAGTATTTGTCATTAAGCATTAAGATAGTTCCAGACTGTGTCAGACTGCATGATAAACTTAATAGCTCATGTTTTAAGATTTCATATTATTGTGAAAGATTGTGGCCAGTTTCTTCATAGTAAAACTAAACTTCTGTGGGCTTATATGGAAATATTATTTGGTGAAAACCACTATAAAGTCCACCAAAAATAACCTGTTTTCATCTCTTATTAAACTGAAAATAAATGAAAAAGTACCATTAGGGTAGCTTTGCATCATTACATTTAGATTTTCTAATACATTTCCTATTAGGAAATAGGATTACCTTATCTCCAGTGTGTAAGAAAGTTTAGAGTGTTATATTAGTAAGTCTGATGATATTTATGTAATGATAAAAACATATAAATTGGCAAATATTATAATCTGTATAGGGGAAAATTGTTTGAAAATATTTAACATTAGTCTTTGTCTCAATAGTTCTTTGTCAATATGTCTGAACAAAGATGGTTTGATGTACTAGGTATAATGTTTAACACAATCTGCTTTTAAAATCACCACTGTAAGTCAATAGTGTGTTTTTAGAAGGTAGTTTTTAAAAATAAAAGTAAAAAAAATTACTAAGAGCCATTCTGGCCAGTGATACGTTTAAGTATCTAATTTTGTGGTTAATTAGGAAAAAAAACAATGTATGCTAGATTTGGTTTCTTGGAGATAACCACTTAGATTTATAGGTAACAGGATTACCATCTAAGGCACTGTAAACAGAATAAAGCATATATATTATTGTGGAACAGTTTTACCCAATGAAGTTTTACCCCATGATGTGATATTTTTTTTTTAACTTCAACTTTTAATAAATATATGGAAAAAATAGAAAACTTAGTGATTTGAAATTTTATGTTATAGCTTAAGACAGCCCTTCTTTAAAGCTTAGTCTACCTACTTCCTAGTTATTCCATTAGGCAGTTTAAAAGTTGTTTACCTGCAATAACACATAAGCAACAGAAGCATGGATTCATGTTCAACTGGATGTAAATCTACAAATGTTTAATAAGTGGCTAAGCAGAATACATCATGAGAAACGCTGAGCTAGAAGAAACACGAGCTGGAATCAAGATTGCCGGGAGAAATATCAATAACCTTAGATATGCAGATGACACCACCCTTATGGCAGAAAGTGAAGAGGAACTAAAAACCCTCTTGATGAAAGTGAAAGTAGAGAGTGAAAAAGTTGGCTTAAAGCTCAACATTCAGAAAATGAAGATCATGGCATCTGGTCCCATCATGGGAAATAGATGGGGAAACAATGGAAACAGTGTCAGACTTTATTTTTGGGGGGTCTAAAATCACTGCAGATGGTGATTGCAGCCATTAAAAGACACTTACTCCTTGGAAGGAAAGTTATGACCAACCTAGATAGCATATTAAAAAGCAGAGACATTACTTTGCCAACAAAGGTCCGTCTAGTCAAGGCTATGGTTTTTCCAGTAGTCATGTATGGATTTGAGAGTTGGACTGTGAAGAAAGCTGAGCACTGAAGAATTGATGCTTTTGAACTGTGGTGTTAGAGAAGACTCTTGAGAGTCCCTTGGACTTCAAGGAGATCCAACCAGTCCATTCTAAAGGAGATCAGTCCTGGGTGTTCTTTGGAAGGAATGATGCTAAAGCTGAAACTGTAGCACTTTGGCCACCTCATGCGAAGAGTTGACTCACTGGAAAAAGACTCTGATGCTGGGAGGGATTGGGGCAGGAGGACAGGAGGAAAAGGGGACGACAGAGGATGAGATGGCTGGATGGCTCACTGACTCGATGGATGTGAGTTTGAGTGAACTCCGGGAGTTGGTGATGGACAGGGAGGGCTGATGTGCTGCAATTCACGGGGTCGCAAAGAGTTGGACGCAACTGAGCAACTGAACTGAATATGTACAGAACACAGGACCTGTATACATATATGAAACTTGAACAAGACATGTGCAACCCCTTGAGAAAGTTCAATCTTCTGAGATATAAGGAAAAGATATGCATAAACAACTACAATGTAGGACAGAAATTTCTGTCAAAGGTATAATGAAATACAGGAAATGCAAAGCAAAAGCCTTGATGGTACCTTGTCAACTACCTTATTCTTGAAGGTTCAGCTCAATGATAATTCCTTAGTGAAGCGCTTCACATTAGCATTAATTAACCTCTTCCCTATGTGCATATATGGAATTTTATTGAAAATAGTTAAAGAAAATAAAATAGTTTTATTATAGCACAATACATTGTATTGAAATTATTTATATAATGTTTGTTTTCCCATTAGCCTGAATACCCCAGGAACAGGGACTCATACAAAGCAACTATTAGATACTAAGCCAAGATGACATTAAACCAAGGAATGTTTATTCTGTAAGCACAAGGAAATCACTTTCACATTGGTTTTAAAAGAGTATAAAACGGGAATTCTGTGCTTTCAAATTCTCAGGGGAATGTGACCCCCAAAAGTTAAAAATCTCTGCTTTAGACCATATATGTATTAGACGTTATTGAAGAGAAAAAATAATTCTATCATTATGTCCTTCAAACCACATGCACTCACCAGGGTCTAGAAGATAATTCAAAGCTTATTTTATGTATTCTTTTTAATGAAAAAAATCTTATCTAACCATTTATCTTTTACTCCATTATTTTTATTAAGTTTTTCTATAAAATTTTAGTGATGATTTATGCCCACATTAAAAGAATTAGGGAAATAAGTATGTAGCTCATGATTAGCCCTTAACAAATATTTACTGACTCAAAGTGAAGAGTTTTCTTTCATTTTAAAAGCCAGGGTAAGAACTTTGTGAAGTATTAAAACTTGTAAGACTGAACTGTAGCTCTGAGTAAAACAACTGCTGTAGGTTTCTAGTATATAGTTTATAAAGACAGAGGCCATGTTTTTTCTAACCATGGATAACAATTAGGTCTACTTTTCCATATTAAAAAGCGTGCAGTACATATTTCACACTTTTAATTGGTTTAATGTAGGTTAACATCAAAAGAAATTTACATTTGGCATCATGTAATTGCAACATTTATGGCTGGTTAGTCAGGTTTTTAGTATAGAGGACTAAGAAGTTGGAAGTTTACTTCCCTACATGTTCTCAATTACTCGATCCTTTGTCCATGGCCATATACTGTGTCTCAGTCTCAGTCAACTAACTTGAAAACATGAAGTGGGCAGATGACTTCTAAAGTTCATTTAATGCATGTGCCACTGGAGAAGGGAAAATTATGTGAGAACATACGTAATTTATTCAGCAACATTTAAATAGGTCTTTAGAGATATAAAAGTTAAAAAATAGAAAAGAGATAAATTGCTAATTATAAAAGTATGATAAACACATGACAAAAGAATGCAGCATGGGAATTTTGTAGCTTCCTAGAAAGGGTGATACTTGAGAAGTTTCCCTGGACAAGCAGGGATCACCCAGGCAGAGCAGGAAGGAGGGAGGGGTATTAAAATAGTGGAAGAAGAGCCTAAGTCAAAGCAGAAAGGTGAGAGATGATTTTCATTATTGTGAGACCATAGTTGTGTTTGGAGATGTGTTAATATTGGGTCTCTTTCTTGCCTCTGTACTATTTTCAACTAGTTTTGTATGTCACACAAAGAACTTGGCATTTTACTATGAATGCAATAGAATCATTGAAAGACTTAAGAGTGTGTTTTGAACAAACATGAATTTTAAAAATATCACTCTGCCAAACTTGAATGAAGGAAAGTAGAGTAGAGGAGCATCAAGGAGACCAAGTAGGAGTAATCTACTTGAGCGTAAAAAAGGGCATGAATTACAGTAGTGTCAGTAAGGATCAAGCTGAAGACAGTAAAACAGGACATGGCTTTGACTAAATGGCTGTGGAATATAAAGAAAAAAGTTACCCTAAGACTAGTGTGACCATATGTACTAGTTTGCATGGGTAGTCCTGATTTATACTTATTCTCTTAAGGTTGTTATTACTAGAGCTCTCTTTTACCCTCAAAACAGTCTTGGTTTGGATGATATATTTATTAATCACTTTACCTTGACATTCAGCTATGTGGCTTGGCTTGCTGTGGAGATAGTGGTGCCTTTAGATTAGGAACAAAGTCCAGGAACAGATTGTGGTGGGTGGCAAGGAATATATCAGGAGTGAGTGTAATTTATACTTGTTTGGTTTTAAGGTGCAAGGTGATCTGGCAGTATTAACATGGTCATCATCATTTAACAGGTAGAAACTGAAAATACAGATAGATGAAGTAACCTAGGTAGAATACATATCATAAGAAGGGATAAAGAAGAAAACCTTGGTAATAGCAATACTTGAGAGCAAAAGAGAAGACTGTAAGAGGAAGTAGTAAAGGAAAGATCCAAAATATATCCAGGAAAAAGCAGTCCCAAGGAAGCCAAAGGAAAAGGGATATGATTAGCATCAAATATTTCAGAGATCACTATTTAAAAATAGAGTTAAACATTCCTTTCAAAGTCTATCATATAAAATAAACTAATTGGACATTCATTTATTTCTACCACATCATCTTTGTCCTTCTCCAGTCAACTTCAAGGCTTCCCAGGTGGGTCAGTGGTAAAGAATCCACCTGCCAATGCAGGAGATGCAGGTTCCATCCCTGGATCAGGAAGATCCCCTTGAGGAGGAAATGGCAACCCACTCCAGTGTTCTTGCCTGGAAAATCCCATGGACAGAGGAGCCTGGTAGGCTACAGACCACCAAGTCACAAGAACTGGACATGAATGAGCACGCACAGCCAATTTCATATACTTTCCAGAAGACTTAAAATAAATCATATTAATTTTTAAAAAATCTATTTATCCTACACTTTTCTGTTTTAATGTTCTAAGTTTCTCATTTTGGATATATCTTTAAACAAATAGAGTTAATCTGGATTCAATTAAAAGTCTCAAATAACTAGATTTCTCCCCTTTCATTCTACATTAATAGTTTGTTAAAGACAAAAAAAGTCACCCTCAGGTTTTTTGTTTATTTAAATAGGCAATTTCCAGAGTATTTGGTCTAACCTCTGGTACTTTGTAGAGCTATCACATAATAACAAAAGAGCAATAGTTAACAGAAGAAGGTAAGGCATCATAAGTTTTTGAATCATTTAAGACAGATTAAACTCAAATTTTCTACACTGAAACAGAAAAGTATATTTATACAATTTAGAAAGACTTAACCAGGATTTAAGCCAAAGATGTTCATTAGATTCTAGTTAACCAAAAAACATAATTACTTCTGATGCATTCTGGTTAATCAATATATTATAGTAGTCTGAGTTAAAGCATCTTGTAATTTTTGCTAAAATTACTTTTTTCAGATTCTATAAAACCAACAGGAAGAAAAAAAAAGGTCTTACTTATAAAAAGGGTCCAATGTTTAAATATAAAGTGATAGAAAAATATAATCTTATTCGAGATAAGAATTCTTCAAAACTGTCAGAGATACAAAAAAATCACTGAACTATACACTTTAACTGGGTGAATTTTATATAACTCAAATTGTTTAAAAACTAAGTCATGTGTTTTTCTTTTTATATAAAACTTTAAGCTTCTTTCTTAAAAAGTTGTTTAAATACACCATCTTAACCATTTTTAAGTGTACAGTTCTAGGGTATTAAGTACATTCACAATGTTATGCAACCATTACAATCATCCATCTCCAGAACTTTTCATCTTACAAAACATTACCCATTGAACAGTAACTCCCCATTTTCCCTCGCCCAGTCTCTGAAAAATCATTAAACCTTAAGGTTTTAAGTGTTTAGTATAAGGTGAAATTCTTACCAGATTATGTATAACATTTGTTAAGGTCCAAGCAACAGGAACACTGAAGAAGGGAATACTGAGTAAAACAATGTGAAGCAAGCCAACTCCCAATGCATATGTCAGCCACATACCACGGCTGTTCATTACACGGGTATTTGGATTCACCTCGCTGTGGGCAACGCCAACATTCATGTTTGCGCTGTAGAAAAGCAATGAAATGAATCAACACTGATGTAACTGGAAACCCAAATATTCCTAATTCTGACATGACAAAATAAGTGTGCTACTGGGATTACTGCCCCCTCCACCTCCGCCGCCTCATCGCTCTGAAATCGAACAGACCCTCCAATATATGCTACTTCCATATGCCCAGGAGGTCAATAGTTCTTCTTCACATCCGACTCTAAGGTAAGACAGACAAGACTTATTTTTATGCTTCTTGTTGAAAATAAAGTTAAAATTCCTTTCCTAAAGCTTGTCTTCAAGCATGTTGGTTTTACTAAATGAAACAATGGGCAGGAAAACTCAAAGAGAAAACCTACATTTTCTTATATCATGAGAGCAAAGTGAAAACTCAGGAAGTAAGTTTACCAACAGAATAAACTAATATACAAAAAAACAAAGTTAACCTAAACCAGTCTGTTCTGAGTAGCCAGACTCTTACACCTAACAATGTATCCATAGAGTGGTCAGAGTTCAAATCACTCCTTCAGGAACACCGAAAATGAGAGGAACATAAAGAGGTGGAAAATTTACATGGTCAAAGGATAAGGTTTCTTTCTCAATCTTGTGATACAATTAAGGTTAAAACAAGGAGTCTTTCTTCTGCACATTGTAATTCTAGTCACCGTCCCTAAAATACTGTTTTTTTCTCTTTCCTTCCTCCCTCTCCCCTTTTTTTCTGAGATTGGCGGGGGGGGCGGGGGGGGGGCGGGCGTGCTACAGTGTATTGGGAACAGCTGAATTAAAAATACACAAACCCTTTCCATTACAGAGTTAGCACTGAGAGAGGAAATTTCTCCTAACTCCATCCAACAAGTATTTCCAGAGTACAATGGCCCTCTCCCTCTAAAAATCTATAGGCTTACGGTGATGAAAGTTACACTAAAATCAAGTCAGTCTCAAAATTAAACGTGTAAATGTCTTCCAGTCTAAATATCCACCGTACATAATATATAATTTTTATACGCCATAAATTGTACTTAGAACGTGCCACCACACAGGGTGCTTTTCCCACTTTCGACAGATATTTTTTAATGCTCGAAAGACCTTAAAAATCTACATCTGAGGCGGAAGGCAAAGACTGATCCTACCGCAGGACGGAAAACCTTTCCAGGGAGTCTGCCGCGCCACTTAAGGACTGGCAAACAATGACTTCACAGAGCAAAGAACCCTCTCGGCGCTGCCCTCGCGGATGCAGGGAACCCAGCGACCACCCGCTACACAGCCAAGGGCAGGCAGCCTTCCCCAGCGGCCGGAGCTCCCGGGTAGTGGAAGCTCAGCAAAAGCCGCTGTGCTATCGACAAACCGCCCCGACTCCCGACTCTTTCTTCTCGGAGCTGCACATCCCGTCAGGGCCGGGACGCGACGACGAGGATTTGGGGAGCAAGTCGTGGGGGCCACTTGGCCCGCATCGCCAGACAGGGCGCCACGGATGAAGCCAAACTCCACCTTTCCCCTCAAGCCGAGGGCCTGCTGGCAGCTCCCCACGGCACAGGCAGCATCACAGCCCCTGCGGCCGTTTGTGGCCACTCACCCGCCGCCCCACTCCCGGCGGCCGGACAGAAGCAGTACCAGTGCCGCGGAGGCGAAGGCGGCGTCTCCTCAGGCCGGAGGCAAGTAGTCAGCCTCAGTGCCGCGCAGCGCGGCGCGGCTGGCGGAAGCGTTCCTTGCGGAAAGCGCTGCCCGCGGATTGGCTGAGAGCGGCGCCAATCCCACGTTCGCCGGACTGGGCGGGACTGAGGGCGGTGCGCTCCGTGTCTGCCCCGCCCCGCGCGCGCGGTGGGTGAGTCGGGACTCAGCGAGGCCGGGCCTGGGCTCCCGTCCGAACGCTGGCCGGTCCGCTAGTGGATTGTAATTGCCCACTTCGCGCGAGCAAGCAGGTAGTGTCGTGTGGCCAACGGGCATTCATTGTTACATTGTCGTAGGCTCGAGAGCGTCCTCCTTTGACCTCGTCCTGGTCTGGCGCGAGTACAGGGGGCCGGCAGGGGCGCCCCTCCCCCTCTCCACGCGCGGAGCGGGAAGCGGGCGCAGCGGCGCTAGCGGGCGCGCACACGCGGGTAGCGGCCTCCCACCAGTTGCGGACCTCCTTGGTGTCTGAGCTTTCTTGACTAAACGGTGTCTCAGCCCACTCCTCAGATCCTTTTGAGTGCAGGTCTTAAAGTTTGCCAGGCAGAATTTTACCTCCGGACAGCCATAATTCAGCCTGGCTTTGAGTGTGAGGGTAGGCTTCATAATATTGTATGTAGTAGCATCATGCAAGTGGGGCAAGCAAACTTTAAGGTTGACTATGATTTTTACTTATGTCATTCTGGATCTCTCTACACGCAGAAGACGGGTACTTGTTTGCTGAGGAAATATGGGTTCCAAGAGTTTATTTATTTTGCCGCTCCCCGTGGGTTGCAGGGAGGCTTGTGGAGACCTTGGTTCCCAACGAGGGATTGAACCCGGGCCTTGGTAGCGAAGTGAAATCCTAACCACTGGACCGCCTGGTGGTCTCTGATCTTATTCAAGATAAGAGAGGGAAAAAATCAGATTATTTGTAGTTATCTTTGAAGTTGAATTTTATTACTTTGGCAATACACAGAGTTTATTTGTAATTCTGAAATAACTTTAAGTGGGCATTTCAAAATTGGTGTAAGAGAAGGTGGACTATATATATGCGTGGTTGCTCAGTTGTCAAGTCATGTCCAACCTTCTGTGACCCCGTGGACTGTAACCTGCCAGGCTCCTCTGTCCGTGGCGTTTTCCAGGCAATACTGGAGTGGGTTGCCATTTCATTTTCCAGAGCATCCTCCCTAGCCAGGAATTGAACCCTCATCTCCTGTGTCTCTTGCTTTGGCCTGCAGATTCTTTACCACTGAGCTATGTGGGAAACCCTATATACATATGGGTTTATTATATGTATGTATAATAGCATTTCTATTGGCCCTATGAAACCAGTTGTTTTTTTCCTTTTAATTGTTTCATTTATTCTCCCTAAAGTTTATCTATGACTTCTCTGATCTTTGCTTCTTTTTTAGATACATTGTTATGCTTAATTGATTTTCCTGATTATCAGCCCTCTTTTGGGAATGTTTGATTTACCCCTCAGCAAATATGGAAGACTGATTTCTGACATTCTTAGACAATCTGTGCTGTGATTCGTAAGCCTGATATCCCTTTTCAAAAGATTCTGATTGGTACACATCGGTGCTTGTTCCAAAAGTTATGTTGCTGCTGCTAAATCACTTCAGTCGTGTCCAACTCTGTGTGACCCCATAGACGGCAGCCCACCAGGCTCCCCCCTCCCTGGGATTCTCCAGGCAAGAACACTGGAATGGGTTGCCATTTCCTTCTCAATGCAGGAAAGTGAAAAGTGAAAGTGAAGTCGCTCAGTTGTGTCTGACTCTAGTGACCCCATGGACTGCAGCCTACCAGGCTCCTCCATCCGTGGGATTTTCCAGGCAAGAGTACTGGAGTGGAGTGCCATTGCCTGGGATATAAATTAATATACAATCTCTGTTCTCAAAGAGCTTTCAGTCGGGAAGGGACAGAAATAGAATACTTAGAATAATCTGTGATGAGTTTGGGGTTAGAAATAAGGGAAAAGTGCTCTGGGAGTACAGAGGAAGGAGGGTATAATTTGTTGGGGCAAGGATTGGAGCTGATAAGAAAGGCTTCCTGGAGGAGGTCGTACTTGAACTAAATCTAGAAGTATAGTTAGAAGTCATTAGTAGAGAAAGGGAACCTTATGTTCTGAGGAAGGAATCAGGGCTGCTACATTAAGAGAGACGAATGGTATATAGTGTGACTGGTCTAGTGTGTTATTTGGAGAAGAGTAGGATGAGATTAGAGAGATAGAGGTCCAATTGTTAAGGAGTTTGGATTTAACCTAATAGTTGGAAATCTTTATAAAATTTTAAGTAGGATAGCAACATGATTAAATTATATAAAGAACAGTGTAGGTGGTTGAGATCCCAGGAAAATCTCAGTTACCTGGTTATGGCAGTAGTTCAGGGGAAAATTGTTAAGAGGCTGAACAGAGGTAGTACCATAGCTTTAGACAGGAAAGAACTGGTTTGAGAGAGATTTAAACAGTAGGATAGATAGGACTGGGTGGCAGGATGTAGAGGGTGAGGAGAATTTCAGGGATGACTCAAGGTTTCTAATTTTGCTTTGTGAGAATGGATGAACATAGCCTTTGGAGTCAAGCATGCCAAGATATGCAGGTGTGCCTCTGTCACTTAATAGCTGTGTGATTCTGGAACAAGTTATCAAGCTCTTAAATCTTGTTTGTGATAGAGGAATGACAGTATACATAAACTTGTGAGGATTAATTTTGTATGTATTAATATATAAAGTAGCTTATGTAAGCTTTTTTTTTATTATCAAATAAATTCAAGAAGAAGGTTAGAGAAAGATCTGAGATCCCCTTGGGTCATGTTAAGTTTCGGGTGCCTCCCTGTCATCTAAATGATGATATTTAGAAAGTAGTTGGAAATAAGGCCCTGGATTCTAGAAAAAAAGCCTGGTTAGGAGGTACGAGTGGTGTGTAGGGGATAGTACGGAGGCCAATTAGAATACATAAAGGAAGGGAGGTCACTCTTCCTAATGTTTACCTTTGCAAGAGGTAAGTGCTGATAAAAGTATTTTTTGTGTCCCGCTTTATTAATTTGTGAAGTACTCTGATTACTCTTTTGTTGCATCCGGAAATAATAATTCCCTGCATTCAGACATTGTTCAGATAAGGACACAGGTGTGTTAAGTGAGCCAAGTTCTTTCAGAATGTAGGGTGAGCAAAGGGTCATTCGTGGCTCAGTGATCATAAAGGACCAGGTTATAAATGATACTGAAATTGGGTCTAGAATGGTAGATAGTTTTGCATTAGGAGAGTGTGAAGGTGCAAATAGGGTGGGATTGCTGGCAAACCAAGATTGACATTTTTGACTGCTGTCAGTAAGAACAATGTGCTAATAAGATACATAACAAAGTTAAGTGGGAGATGTGAAGGGGGAATAAGAAGAGACGTTCTCTTTTATAAATACCTATTTTGAGGTATCAGTGATGCTGATTGTAAGAAATGCTTGTCTTAACTTGAGAGAGATCACTGTTGGGATGTAGATTTAGATGTGATTCTATACCTGAAGCTTTGGGTTTTAAGGTAGATAAGAAGAGTGTGGAGGGATTATGGAATGCCCATTTTCTGGGAGGAGAGTGAGGAAAATATGAAGAGATTCAAGAGGTATAGGTAGATGATATAATTCTTGAGAATTAAACAGTATCATCGATGTCACATGCTTCAGGGATGTCAAGGAACATGAGTTCTGAGAAAAGGGTTTGATGACATAAGAGCTCATTGGTGAGCTTGAGAACAGAATCCTATCAGTGGTTGTATACCCTGTTTTGCAAGGTTTTAGAAGTGAGTCTGTGATAGAGAATTGGTGACAGTGAATATAGGTTACTTATTTAAGTTTGGCTTCATAAAGAAAGAAGATAATCATAGAGGTAATAGGGTTGAGGGAAGAATTTTTGGTTTGTTTTTGCTTTCAAGGCCAGAATGACTAGAGGTGTGGTGGGACTGAAGAAACTAGGTGAAATTGTTAGCTTAGAAGAAAGAGACATTAGTCTGAGACTGAGGGAAGAAGAGTATGTAAACATTTAAAAAAACCAAAGAACACTGTGGTGAGAAGGTAAAGTGTGTGAAAATAGAGATCATGCTGTGGTCTGCCTTGATCTCAGTAGGTAGAAGAGGAGGAAGGTTGGGGTGAATTTAGGGATTGGGGAGCAGGAAATAGATTTTGAAAGAGAAGTTAGAATTAGATGAAGATGATGAGATGAATAAAAAGATTCTGCAGAAAGGGAAGGTTGAGGTGAGGCTAAGTTAATACCCCAAAAGTGTTTTTCTTACATCCTTGAGACTCTCAAACTGAGGAAGCAGACTTCTTAAACCCAACCCTCATCTGATTTCAAGCTGTGGATTAGCTCCTGTTGGGGTAGTTAGAGGTCTGCTGCGTGTGTTTAGGTAGGGGTGGGGGTGGGATTCATTTACTAGTTTGGAGGAATTCAATTTAGTCCAAAGATCCTGGGATCTTTTAGCATGTATATGCCAAGCACTATAATAAGTTGTATGAAAGTGAAAGTCGCACAGTCGTGTCCTACTTTTGCGATTCCATGGACTGTAGCCTGCCAACACTTAGGTCCATGGAATTCTTCAGGCAACAGTACTGGAATGGGTTGCCATTTCCTTCTCTAGGGGATCTTCCTGACCCAAGGATCAAACTGGGGTCTCCTGCATTGCAGGCAGATTTTTTACCAAGTGAGCCACTAGGGAAGCCCAATGAGTTATATACATTATTTTTTTTTACTTCGCAGGAGGAGAAGGGGACGACAGGGTTGGATGGCATCACCAACTCAATGGACATGAGTTTGAGTAAACTCTGGGAGTTGGTGATGGACAGGGAGGCCTGGCGTGCTGCAGACCATGGGGTTGCAAAGAGTCGGACATGACTGAGCGACTGAACTGAACTGACTTCTCACCACAGCCATATGATACCATTATTATCTCTAGTTTGTAGATTAGATGATTAAATTTTAGAGTTTAATTTTCTCAACATTTATATAATTATTAGTGTAAAGGCTAAGCTAGAACCAAAGCAGTGTGATTTCAGAACTTGATCTTGTAACCACTACTCTCACCAGGACTGTGCAATAGAACACTAATACAAGCCATATATGGGCTTCCTGGTAGCTCAACTGGTAGAGTTGACCTGCAGTGCAGGAGACCCCGGTTCGATTCCTGTGTCAGGAAGATCCCCTGGAGAAGGGATAGGCCACCCATTCCAGTATTCATGGGCTTCTCTGGTGTGGCTCAGGTGGTAAGGAATCCACCTGCAGTGTGGGAGACCTGGGTTCAATCCCTGGGTTGGAAAGATCACCTGGAGGGGAGGACATGGCAATCCACTCCAGTATTCTTGCCTGGAGAATCACCATGGTCAGAGGAGCCTGGGGGGCTACAGTCCATGGGGTTGCATATATGTATGCACACGCACTTTTAAATTTTATGGTAAGTCACATTAAAAGGGGAAAAAATTAAGGGAAATTAATTTTAAAAAATATATAATCCAGTATATTCAGAATATCATTTAATTTTAATCAATGTAAAAAATTAAATTTATTTACGTATTTTATACCAAGTTTGACATCCAGAGTGCATTAGCACATCGCAATTGGAGTAGCCCTGTTTCATGTGTGAGCCGTCACAGTGGCTGGTGACGACCGTGTGTGTGCTAGTTGCTAATAGTACCATGTAGTTCTGTACCTTTAGACCTGAGGCCAGTCTGAAGCCTGAGGGTGCCTTTTGTTGTGACAGCATTAATTTGTGTGACTGTTATGGCAATGGAGCAGCTGACCGTGTGCTGTTTTCCTGACTGACTGGGAAGGCCTCCCGCCCAGTGAGAGCCACAAAGAAACACTGAAAGGTGGTTGTTGACAGCTACTCTCCTAAGACTGGGCTACCCCCAAATTACATACATAGTGTAATTAGAAGTTAATTGTTAGAAAAAGATTTTCAGTGTTTCTGTATATAATGATCATGGTAATGAGAATACTGTATATTTTATATGGCTTTATCATTTACATAACATTTTGTGTGTATTTTCTTATATGATTCTCACAACAGACTAGTGAGGGATTATCCTCATTTATACAAGTAATAAGTTGATTTTGCAGAGGGATTTAAGTAATGGCACTCCAGTGACAGAAAATGAAGAGGAACTAAAAAGCCTCTTGATGAGGGTGAAATAGAGGAATGAAAAAGCTGACTTAAAACTCAACATTCAAAAAACTAAGACCATGGCATCTGGTCCCATCACTTCATGGCAAATAGAAGTGGAAAATGTGGAAGCAGTGACAGATTTTCTTTTCTTGGGCTCCAAAATCACTGCAGATGGTGACTGCAGCCATGAAATTAAAAGATGCTTGCTTCTTGGAAGGAAAACAATGACAAACCTAGACAGCATATTAAAAATCAGATACATCACAGGTCCATATAGTCAAAGCTGTGGTTTTTCCAGAAGTCACATACAGATGTGAGATTTGGACCATAAAGAAAGCTGAATGCTGAAGAATTGATGCTTTTGAGCTGTGGTGTTGGAGAAGACTCTTGAGAGTCCCTTGGACTGCAAGGAGATCAAATCAGTCAATCCTAAAGGAAATCCACCCTTTAGAATATTCATTGGAAGGGCTGATGCTGAAGCTCCAGTACTTTGGGCACCTGATGCGGAGAGCCTACTCATTGAAAAGACGCTGATGCTGGTAAAGATTGAGGGCAGGAGACAAAGAGGGTGGCAGAGAATGAGGTGGTTGGGTGGCATCACTGACTCAATGGATATGAGTTCCAGCAAGCTCTGGGAGATATGAAGGACGGGGAAGCCTGGGGCACTGCAGTCCATGAAGTCACAAAGAGTTGGATACATCTTAGCGACTGAACAACAGCATACAAGTGATAAGTTGATTTTACAGAGGGATTTAAGTAAACTTCAGTTTATGTGACTAAAGATGAACACCCAAACCTGTTTTTTTAGACTCTGGTCTGGCGTATTTCTCCATCGTGCTAATCAGCTTTGCCTTGTGCAAAGCAAAATGTAGTTATGAATTGTGAACAGTTAACACCATTCAGAAGTCAGTATATTGACTGCTTCCCAGAAATGCATCTCTCAAAATTCTGTGTAATCTTAGT
Source organism: Bos mutus (assembly GCF_027580195.1). Taxonomy (NCBI): domain Eukaryota; kingdom Metazoa; phylum Chordata; class Mammalia; order Artiodactyla; family Bovidae; genus Bos; species Bos mutus. Next base: position 129,562,305 of record NC_091618.1, read on the forward strand.
GGCTATATTCCATTTCTTGCTCAATTACTTATTCTTAAACTTCATGTCACTCTGCTTGTTTACATCTAAGTTGCCTGAGAAAGAATCCTAAACAGAAACCTTTTAATTTTGTTTGTCTTTGGTATCGTTGTTTTGTTTGGACCTAGATTCCATAGGATCATACCATCATGTGTGCATGTAACAAGTCGTGGTAAATTAAGGATGTACTTTGGGTTCTCCCCTCCCCCGTTTTATTGTCAGATAAAATCATAACTCTAGAGGAACTTGTATGTTGTCAAGCTAGTATTTTTTAATTTATTGAAATGTTTTCTGAAGTTAGGCATTAAAGTAGATGCAAACCCCTCTCCCTGCAGATTTTGTATATATGACTTCCATAGGAGGTTTTTTGTTTCTTTGCAAAAGTTTCATGACAGAGAGTTTCATGGCTTAAACAATTACTGGTAGAGAGATTCGGATGTACAAGTTGGATCGGCAGGTAAAGGACCTTGAATGCCAGCACATGGATTTGAGCTTTATCTTATTTTGGCTTTGGGGAGCCATACGATTAGAAAGATGTTTTAGGCTGAGTAGTGTACAGGATGGTAATCTGATGTGATATGTCGGAGATGTGACTAGTTTAGATTAAGGGTAATTCTATAGTCTAAATTTCCTAACCCTAAAAGAGCTCAGTAATTAAAAGAGAAAATTGTAATTCATTGAAATGTATCGATGACTAATGATGTTCAAGAGCCACTGCCATTAAGGCACATGACTGACATTATCTGCTTATCAGTTGACAGCACCATCTGGTCATTCCTAGCCAGGCAGGTCATATATTACACTTATTGCACAATTGTTCTTACCATTCTTCAATTAGTAACTAGTGTGACTTACCAAATAATATATCTGTGCCTTAGACTTAACAATATGCAGATGATAATGGCATTGATTTTAAAGGATATTCATAAGAAATAAGCAATTTAATACTGTACGTGCTTAACAGTAGAGCCTGACATACAATGAGACTCGTAACCAAACTGCTATCAGTTCTGTTAGGAATGTTTAACAATTTTTATTTTTACACCTTATGGTTTATTTTCTAGCTACTGTGCTGAAAGCTAGAATGAAACAGTTGTCTGCAGCAACAGTTCGCCTACTTTCAAGCTCTCAAGTAATCACTTCCGTGGTCAGTGTTGTAAAAGAGCTCATTGAAAACTCCTTGGATGCCCGTGCCACAAGCATAGATGTTAAACTGGTGAGTGTTCTTGAGATGCTGCCAACTACCTTTAAAACAAAAAGGAGTTGGACAGATGTTTTCTCCTTACAACTATTACCTTTTTTTTTTTATATACCAGTAAATTATTTTTAGAACATTAAATCTTTTGTCTTATTTAAGAGTAAATCCTTAAAAATGCATTTTAGTTTAAATCAATATACAGTAACACTAAAGGAAGTCATAAAGGAAAACTTACTCTTGAGGACTCTTTCACATAAATGAACTTAATTTGTCCATATTTTCTGCTATTACTTACCCTTGGTTATATGTGCTTATTTGTTTTATATATTCTCATTTGTATTTTGTTTTTTCTACTTAATCCTCTTTCAGAACTTTGTTGTTTCATAGTTTTCACATTTTTAAATTTAAGTGCTACATATTAAATCATTTGAGTTAATATGACTTATGACACTTACTATGATTTATTGCAATGAGTCTGAACCTCTACCACCTCTATTATAAATTACTAGCTCATGGAGGTAAGGTCTATATTTTTTTGTGTTGTCTATACCTGTTCAGTATCTGGTACATAAATGGTAAATAAATTTGTTTGAGTGAATGTAAGAATGCATTTTTTTTGTAATCTCCTGATCATCAGATATTTATATTATTTCTGGTATTATGGCATTAGCAAGAATACTGATATGAATATCTTTGTAGGAAAGAGACCTTCCCTTTTCATATACATGTACATATATTATATATATGTTATCCCTTTTTATCCTTATAAAAACTATAAATTAGCTACCACTACCCATTTTACAAATAACAAAGGTTCTAAGAACTTTCCCAAAGTCATGTAAGTATGGTAGTAAGTAGTAGAGCTGAGATTATATTCCAGATCTTTATGACTCTAAAACCTTTCAAGATTTTTTGTCAATGCTAATGGTTCTCACAACACTTGGGTGCATCAGTAATTTTAGTGAGTTTGTTAAAACAGTTATTGGGCCCTAGAATTTCATATTCTAGGTAGGGCCCCAAATTTGTGTTTCTAAAAAGTTTCTGGTTGATAATGAGAAGCATTGTTCTATCCTATGTCAAACTTGTACTTTGATTTTAAATGATACAGTAAAAGCTTTATAAATATGAAAAAATTAAAATGAAAGACAGTTCCTTTTTCTTAAACATTTTATACAGTTCAGTCTGATTAGAATACAGTTGATAATACTTAAATAGGATTAGATAATTATAACTGACAAATTTAACATAAGAATCTTAAGCAGGCAAACATAAATCTTATTCTGAAAGGTCTTGGAAGAAAAATATAGTTTTAAAAAATAATTTTACAGAGCCAACAGAAGTCCTCTTTAAAAAGGAAATTAGAGTACACATTTTTACCTGGTTATATATTTAAGTCTCTTGACATTTATCAGTTTCTGGTTTGTAGAATTTTAAAACAGCTCTTTTGCTCTATATAATAAGATCTGTTTTATTGTAGTTTCATATAGTAATAATTGTCCTGGGTATGAATATTTTCATAATTAGTAAATTAAATGTGTTGACATTATTTCAGACATTTAAACAGATGTTTGTATTATTTTACTCAGGTCCCTTGAGTTTTTACTTGTATTTAAAGACTGGCATTTCTATAATTAATTATTTTTCTATAAAACAAAGTAGACAAGCTATCTCCAGAATCATAATGTTAGATTAAGGGAGAGATAAGAAACTAAATCTTAGGTGACTCTCCCCAGCACCTTGTATTTCTAATTTATCTAAAAAAGAATGACACAGTATCATATAATTTTAGGTTATTAAAAAGGTACTGTAGTATTTTTAAATAACAGTCATTATAATTGTAGGAAGATTTTTTTTTCCCTATATAACTTGCATTTATGGCCATACACATAAAACTCTGTGAAGTAAAGCTTATGATAGAAGTTTGCTACCAAATTTAAAATGTGTACTCATAGAAAGTGTGATGACCATAGGAATTTATGCTTTGTATTTGCAATATATGCATATTTTTAGTATTAAATTACCCATATTAAGCTATGATTTGTTTTTCCTCCTCCATTTTCAAATTAAAAACTCACTGAAATTGCTAATTAGGCGTATTTTCTGAGCAGTCTGTTAGGTGACTATTTGCAGAAAGAAATTCAGAAAGTCATAATTAACAGATTTTTATTTATTTATGACTACAATAAGTAGTTCAAGAGAGAAAGTAGTAAAAATCAGATTGAATGTTGATAATTGCTGGGCTCTTGGTGGGTAGAACTGGGTGTTGTTTTGATGGTGATGGTGTTCTGTTTTATTTGGGAGATTATATATACACAAAGCACCCTTCAGCCTTGTCATGGTGAAGGGACTTGCGTAACTCAGTGAAGCTATGAGCCATGCCATGCAGGACCACCCCGGACAGATGGATGATAGGCAGAGTACTTCATGCAAAATGCTGAGCTGGATGACTCACAAGCGGGAATCAAGATTGCTGGGAGAAATACCAGCAACCTCAGATATGTAGATGATACCACTCTAATGCAGAAAGTGAAGAGAAACAGAAGGACCTCTTGATGGGGGTGAAAGAGGAAAGTGAAAAAGCTGGCTTGAAACTCAGCATTCAGAAAACTAAGATCTTGGCATCCGGTCCCATCACTTCATGGCAAATAGAAGGGGGAAAAAGTAGAAGCAGTGACAGATTTTCTTTGCTTGGGCTCCAAAATCACTGCAGATGGTGACTGCAGCCATGAAATTAAAAGACACTTGCTCTTTGAAAGAAATGTTGTGACACACCTAGACAGTATATTAAAAAACGGAGACATCACTTTGCCAACAAATGTCCATATAGTCAAGGCTTTGGTTTTTCCAGTGGTCATTTGTGGATGTGAGAGTTGGACCATAAAGAAGACTGAGTGCTGAATCATTGATTATTTTGAAGTGTGGTGTTGGAGAAGACTCTTCAGAGTCCCTGGGACTGCAAGGAAATCAAACCAGTCAATCCTGAAGGAAATCATCCCTGAGTATTCATCGGAAGGACTGATGCTGAAGCTCTAGTTCTTTGATTACCTGATGGGAAGAACCATGTCATTGGAAAAGGTCCTGATGCTGGGAAAGATTGAGGGCAGGAGGAGAAGGGGGCAGCAGAGGATGAGATGGTTAGATAGCATCACCAATTCAGTAGATGTGAATTTGAGCAAACTCCAGGAGATAGAGGACAACAGAGAGCCTGGTAGCTGCAGTCCGTGGGGTTGCAAAGAGTTGGATACGACTTAGTGACTGAACAACTGCAACAATATATTAAAAGGTCTATATAACTTTGGAGAATATTTCTGGGGAAGTTTAAACATAAATTTAAATGTAAATACCTATTATATGGAAACAATTCAAGGGAACCATGAAGATCATACTGATATTATTTTACACTGAATCTGAGTCCAAGGAAAACAAGGAACTTGCCCATTGTACCATGAGTAGGAATTGGTAGAGTTAAGAATTTAAACTCTTTAACTTCCTTAATGTTAAGTTTACATGCTCTGCTGTGCTGTGCTTAGTTGCTCAGTCATGTCCAACTCTTTGCAACCCCATGGGCTGTAGCCCGCCAGGCTCCATGACCATGGTAATTCTCCAGGCAAGAATACTGGAGTGGGTTGCCATGCCCTCCTCCAGGGGATCATCCCAACCCAGGGATTGACCCCCGGTCTCCCGCATTGCAGCTGGATTCTTTACCATCTGAGCCACTAGGAAAGCACAAGAATAATGGAGCGAGTAGCCTATCCTTTCTCTGGGGTTTCTTACTGACTCAGGAATCGAACCACGGTCTCCTGCATTGCAGGCAGATTCTTTACCAACTGAGCTACCAGGGAAGTCCTAAGTTTCCATAAGAGATAGATAAATAACAAAACTGTTTCATTTGTGTTACCTTCTGTCTAAATGTGATAATAGTTTATTGTCTTTATATACTAAAAGTATTGTTGAACTTTTCCTAGGAAAACTATGGATTTGATAAAATTGAGGTGCGAGACAATGGTGAAGGTATCAAGGCTATTGATGCACCTGTAATGGCAGTAAAGTACTACACCTCCAAAATAAGTAGTCATGAAGACCTTGAAAATTTGACAACGTATGGTTTTCGTGGAGAAGCCTTGGGGTCAATTTGTTGTATAGCCGAGGTAAGGTAATTTGTATTGATCATTTTAGCAGTTTCATAATAACATGGTATTAGAATTAAGAGAAAACTCACCCAGAATTTGGCAGTTTTTTTTTTTAACTGTGTAAAATACATGTAACATTTACCATCTTATTGTGTAAAATAGACATCAAATCTACCAGTTTAGTCATTTTTAAGTTTACAGTTCTGTGACTTTAAATGCATTGGCTCTGTTGTGTAGGCATCACCACTGTCCATCTCTGGGACTTTTTCATCATCCCAAACTGAAGCTGTACCCATTAAACAATAAGCCCCTATTCTCCTTTCCTCTGTCCACTGGTCACCAATATTCTACTTTCTGTCTCTATGAGTTTGACTGTTTAGGTGTGTCTTATACTTGGAATCATACAATATTTATCTTTTGTGTCTGGTTTATTTCACTTAGCATAATGTCTTTAAGGTTCATACATGTTATAATGTGTATTAGAATTTCATTCTCGTTAAGGGTGAATGATACTCCATTGTATGTATAAACCATATTTTATTTATTCATTCATCTATCAAGAGACATTTGGGTTGTTTCCAGTGTTTGACTCTTGTGAAGATTGGTGTACAAATGTCTGAGCCCTTGCTTTCACTTTTTTGGGTATATACCCTGAAGTGGAATCGCTGGGTCAAATGGTTCAGTAATCCCCCCTTATCCCTGGTTTTGCTTTCTGTGGTTTCAGTTACCGCAGTCAACCACTGTCAGAAAATATTAAGTGGAAAAATTCCAGGAATAATTCATAAGTTGTGTGCCATTCTGAGTAGCATGATGAAATATGGTGTGGTTCTGCTCTGTCCTGCCTAGGATGTGAATTGTCTGTCTTACGTATCCACACTGCACACAGTACAGCCTTTTAGTCGCTTTCTAGCTGGGTGAGTTATCAGGTCTGTCAAGGTATCATAGTGCTTGTTTTCAAAGGAGCCCTTATTTTACTTAATAATGGCCCCAAAGTACAAGAGTAGTGATGCCAGCAATTCAGATATTCTCTTACTGTGCCTGATTTATTAATTGAACTTTATGTTAGATATGTGTATTTAGAAAAAAACATAGTGTATGTAAGGTTTGATACTATCTGCAGTTTTAGGCCTCCACTGGGGATTTAGCAACATGTCTCCTGTGGGTAAGGGGGACTACTGTAATTAATTTTTTGAGGAATGGCAAAGAGTGTTTTTCAGTGTTTTTTCAGGGAAAAAATGGTTTGATCATCTAATGGCTTGGAAAAGTATTAAAGTTATACAGGTAACTATAAGCATTTCTCAGAGCCTTTACTGTACTAAAGTGCATTGTGAATCTCTGAGGTTGGTGGTTTACAATAGGGACATTTCCTGCACACTTCGCTATGAAGCCCATTTATTGAGATAGCTATCACTGTTAATTCTGTTCTGCTGTGGAACACACTTTGGAAATACTACGCTGGTCAACACAGATAATTGGACTGTGCTCTAGAGATATGTAGAGAAGCAAATGGCAACTCACTCCAGTATTCTTGCCTGGAGAGTCCCATGGACAGAGGAGCCTGGTGGGCTACAGTCCATGGGGGTCACAAGGAGTCAGACACGACTGAGCAAACACTCAGTCACTCACTAGAGATGTGCAATGGCTTGGGCTAAACCCTAGTTAGAATTTTCCTCTCCTGACTGCTGGATGTTTTCAGTGTATATAAACCCTTCATTCAGTTGATGTCTGACCCACCGCGTTGCATAGTATCAATTCTGTGTCACTGCCTCTTCCCTAGATCTCACAACTGGTTTTTGGCAAAGCCCATCTGGAACCTTATCTTGAGAGAGTCAGTTCCTAGGCAGGTTGATAAGGAGTCTAGGGGTTCCCAAGGAGAGAGGGATCTGGAATTCTCAAGGAGGAAGAAAGGACAAACTTTTTTTCTTTCTCCATATTCCTTAGGATTATATAACAATAATGTATCTTGCCTAAGGATAGTCTCTGTATTAAACCTTCTGTTATCTTAAAATGTAAATTATGGGAGTAGGTCTGATGAGGTCTTTACAACCTCCAGACAGTCTTTGGATGCATTGGAAAGTATATAACTTCATTGTTAACACTAGCAAGCGGGTACTCTTTCTGCCGCCTTCTGATGCCTATGTCAGAAGCTTTCTCTATCTCCTTTATACTTTAATAAAACTTTATTACACAAAAGCTCTGAGCGATCAAGCCTCGTCTCTGGCCCCGGATTGAATTCTTCTCCTCTGGGGGCCAAGAATCCCGGAGTCTTCGTGTGATTCAATAACAACCTTTCAATCTCTCCATCTCCATGTATATCCGTTGTGTTTGATCACTAGTTGCTTTGTGCTGTACTGCTCTCTTCTGTGTTCGGGTTTGTTTTACAGTGTGATTGTGTGCCAAGGTGACTGTTTTACATGGTAATTGTGAGGGTCTCCTTAGCTACCTGCTTTTGCCTGGTGGCCATGTATCCTTTCATTTGTGCTGACTGCTGTTTGGGTGAGCATGCTCAGGTGCAGTGAAATGATGGGACTTGTCTCAGAAAAGTGGCAAAGATATGAGATATTGCTGCTTTCATTGTCTATTTAGTGATCTAGTCTCCCCAACAGTGACCCCTTCTCCAGGCTTCTCCGTCTTCCCTCAGCCCTTCCCTTAGAGTGTTTGCATAAAGTAGGTTTTCTCCACTTTTGGTGGAAAGGTCCCATCTAGGTATTCACTCTTTAACTTCAGGGCTCTGTAAGCTGATGCCTAAGAAAGAAAAAAAAATTGTGGGTTGTGGAGGACAGGAGTTTAAAGGGTGAAGTTATGCTGTTCTAGCTCAGAGGACCTTGCTTATTAGAATCCAGATGTTCAGACATCACTAAAGGAGAAAAGACCTTGTCATTCCTTAAGTGTATACTGTGTAAAAATCTTTATCCAAAATCTTGCACACCCTGTGCTTTCTCTATCTTTCTCAGCACTTGTTTTATTTAGAGTTTGCTGAGTCTCCACAATTTACTGGCCATTGCCCAATTTTATCACCGTAGACTGTACGTTGGAATCTATAGTCCTGAAATCTTGTAGAAATTTTTTTTTTTTTTTTTTTAATTGGGGTGTGATTTGTACCAGAGAGGCTTTGAAGCTCCCAGTACTAAATACTGCTGTTTGAGTTCTCAGGGCTGTTTTAAAAATTGTATTATTTACTTGAGAGTAAAGTATTTGATTTTCTAACTGTGTTGTCCAAATTTGGCAAATAGTTGTTAAGCTTTATTTTGACAGGTATTGTTAAATAATATATTGTTCAGCCTTTTTGTATTTTCTATAAGATGTGTATATTGGCCTTTCAGAACTGAAGTTGGTCATTATCAACTTTGTCTGCTAGGTGGCAGTACTATACTTAGTCTTTTAAAATACACTGTACATAAGTCATAATTTATCCAAATCTTCACTGTAGTTACAATTTTTGATGGCAGTTTGGCAAGTCTTTATCCAGTGGTACTCAGCATTGTTTTTTCATTTGATTACTTAAGCCCACTTAGTATCCAAATTTATCGTTTGATCTCTTGATTCATTTTTGAAGTATTTGAATGTCTTGAGTATAAATACTTAAAATAATTTTGTTCATCAAAATTACAAAAGGAGTAGAAGAATTGTCAAATTATCACAGTGATAGAAAACTATAAGCTTTAAGACATTATGTTCAATTTACATATTTTAGAGTCCAAAGTTTATCTTAGAAAATATTCCAGTATTTTATGGAATATTGTTAAGTCTTATAAGTCTTTGGGAAAATCACACATAGATGTGTGTGCGTGTGTGTGTAAATTTTTATGTATGTATACTTCAGATCAAGATTTAGACCATTATCAGCACCCCTGAAGGCCTCTCTCATTCCTGCTTCCAGCTAGTATGCCTCAAAAGGTAGTGGCTCTTCTGGTCTGTATCACAGAGATTAGTCATACCTGTACTTGAACTTGATCTAAATGGACTCTTACAGTATATACTCTTTCGTCACAAATGTTTTGATGATTTAGATTCTTTCTGATACAAAGGATTCCGGTATGAGTAGTGGACCCTTACCCACCTTATACAGGGCAACCTTGTAAAGGCCCTGTTCTGATTCAGAAACAACTCTGCCATGCTGTTTCTGCTCCAGAGTGCCCCCTGGGGCCTGCCAAGGCCTGCTGTGACTGTGGCACAGCCCCACTTCTCTTTCTGTCTTGCCCCCACAAATGATCATCTCTGGAGCACTCCCCAGTGCTAGTCTCCATCTTAGTCTTTTATGGTTTAGTCTCCCTATATTTTTGATAAGAAAATGAGGTTTTCTGAAGCCAAATGCCAGGTTTTCTTTTCTTTTTTAAAAATTTATTTTAATTGGAAGCTAATTACTTCACAATATTGTAGTGGTTTTTGCCATACCTTGACATGAATCAGCCATGGGTGTACATGTGTTCCCCATCCTGAACCCCCCTCCCACCTCCCTCCCCATCCCATCCCTCAGAGTTATCCCAGTGCTGAGCACCAGCCCTGAGCACCCTGTCTCATGCATCGAACCTGGACTGGCGATCTATTTCACATATGATAATATACATGTTTCAACGCTACCCTCTCAAATCATCCCACCCTCGCCTTCTCCCACAGAGTCCAAAAGTCTGTTCTTTACATCTGTGTCTCCTGCTGTCTCACATATAGGGTCATCGTTACCATCTTTCTAAATTCCACATATATGCGTTAGTATACTGTAATGGTGTTTTTCTTTCTGACTTACTTTACTCTGTATAATAGGCTCCAGTTTCATTCACTTCACTAGAACTGATTCAAATGCATTCTTTTTAATAATGCCAGGTTTTCTTAACCCAACTTCAAAACAGTCTAATAATAATTCAGTTAAAGTTTATTTACCTACTGTATGTGAGTGGTTTAGTTCAGAGGAACTGTGCACAGTGAAGTAAATGGAGTATGAAAATTGTGATTTCTTTAGAGACACATAATGTATCCATGGCAAAGCCAAAAATTCATTTATAATTTCACACCTCTCAGTACTGGGTTTTCCACAGTACCTCATGCTGCTTTCTTACTAGCATGATTAAAAAGGTATTAGTAAGTTTAAAAATGCCTCATATTAAAATAATGAATATACTCAGGTCCATAGTGCTCAATAGAGATTTTATCAAGGAGTAGTCAAGTTGAAATGTATATCGGAGGCTTCTGAATACTATTTCAGAAACATAGTAATATATAGTTCTTAAAGTCAATTATATTTTAAAATTAAAACATTATTTAGGAAGACAAACTAATGAGTGCTTTTCTGGGGAAAAATATTACTTTTTAAACAATATACTTCACCATTCAGAAAGAATTGAAGTTGCAAGGATAGAAGTTACATGTTTATTTTAAAGGCTCCAGTTTATTTTGAAAATTTTTGGATAGAGATTGTGATTACATAATAAAAATTAGTGATTTGGTTATTCTATTGGCCAAACTAACTGATGTAGATAGATTTAAAGTCATACAGATGTAAATCATCTCTGACTAGGTAAATTGATAATAAATAATTGGGATATAGTTTTGTCACACAGCCATCACTCAAAACTCCAGCTGTTTAAATTATCTTGTGTTAGATTATTTTAAAGTTAATCATAATTTTAGTTATAAAAAGAAAAATTAAGTAGACTTTCAGCAAAATTGGCTGTCGAAATTTAAAATATATCTAATTCTGTTTTTTTAATTTATGCATTTTAAAAGAATAAGCAGTTTTCCTAATTTTTCAGTTATAAAATGACTTCCAATCAGTCCAAAACAGTAAAAAATAAATTTTTATAACAGAGTGGCATTTAAAACTGGAATTACCTGTTTTCATAATCTGATGAATGTATCAGTGACTGAAACAAAGTGATTCATGTTTTTTTTTTAAATTATATCATTAAGCATAACATCTCTTGAAATTTATTATTGTTGTGGAACAGTAATTTTGGAATATTCATCAGTCTTCAGTGTTACATTCCTGGTACGTATTACTAAACATACTAACTAAAATGAGCTGCTGCTACTGCTGCTAAGTCGCTTCAGTCGTGTCCGACTCTTAGCGACCCCATGGACTGCAGCCCACCAGGCTCCTCCATCCATGGGATTTTCCAGGCAAGAGTACTGGAGTGGGGTGCCATTGCCTTCTCCGAGATGGAAGTTGGGATGCCCTTATTTGTGGTCCCACAGAGCTGTGGAAGAGCAGAGGGAAGCCTCTAGTTTCGTTCTGATGTTTCCTGCTCCCTGTGACACGGCGCAGGATGCCTCCTGTGTCCCTGAGAGCCATTGTAGTAAGCCTTTAATTAGAATAGGCACAGAATTTTTTAAGCAGTTGGTATATCATGTTTCGTAAATGCAACTTTCTCACTGATAATAAAACTGTGGAAAGGGGAAAAGCCAAGACCAGGATCTCCCTGTTGCTAGTGTCCCACAGTGGAGTATTTGGGGGAAGTCATAACGTACAGCTGTAGGCAGACAGGCAGGCATACTCACACTGAGGAAGAAAAGACAGGTCAGTGATCCATGTGTGGTTCACATTTCAGCTGAATCACGAGGACCATTTACCTTACTTTTCAGATTTTGTTTTTGTGCCAAAGTAAAGTATTTGTCCAAAAGTCAGCAGAAGCAAAACAAAACCAAAAAACCTCCACAAAACTTTAATTATCTTAAATGAAATTTTGTTAGGAGAGGATTTTTTTTTCTCATGAATTTAAAGATATATACTAAGCTTTTAATTTACTTACTTTCTGAAACATTGAGAAAAATAGTACTTATCTAAAGCTTAAATGCTTTTATGCAATTTTAACTTTGTAATAGTATTATAATTTATTGAAATTCATTAACTAGACCAGAGAGTCAGTTTTTAACAATTGATAATTAATATAACCTCTAAGGACTTCTAAAACTTCTTTTAAAATAAACTCATTTTAAAATTCTTTAAAATAAATTTATTTTTTCTCTTGAGAACACCACTGGAGTCATTCACTGCCACAATTCCTCAATGTCTCTAGTCAGAAGCACCAGTAATAATTTGTAATATTAAAGATGCTTCTGATGGTGGAGTTATTACCAATTCAAATGTGTTAGCTGCTGCACAGCTAATAGCAGCTAACACATTCTGAACCTGTGCCTGGTCCAAAAAAAGGTTTCCTGTCCAGGACACAGGATCATATGATGAAATGAACTCTTGAAATACAATTCCTTCTTCTGAGGAACACACTGTGTTTTATGAATTTGTGAAACTGTGTGTGTGTGTTATCCTTCACTGTCTTTTGCAGGGAATTACAAAGGATTTCCTATCTAAATAAATTTCCATAGTACCATAAACAATTTAGTTTTTAAAATTTTAACACTGGAAGACGATATTATGTTCTTTCTTTTTTTTCTTTTTTTAAACTTCTTTAACGTAAATGTTGCATTATGACCACTAAGGTTCTATTTTGCTTTTTAGCACTTCTGTTTATTCATCTAGGCTGGAGTTTGTTTACTATTCCCTAATGGTTTAAGGCTAAATCTGTAAAGTGCTTTGAAGTAGTTAAAGCAAAAACCCGTGTAACCTTATAAAGTATTAGCATCATCTTCATCTTATCATCACCCTTCTCCTAAGATGATAGTGTAATCATTTATTCAGGACCATCTAGCAAGCCACTGGCAGAGTTAGCACTAGAACTCAGAGTTCCAGGGCTGCCTTTACTCAGTGACACCGGCTTACGTCAAGTGGCTAGCTCTTTGGAGAATAGAAAAAGAATTCAGTTGACCTTGGCATCTTGGAGCAGTGTTTGGTTAAATGTAGAATTATTTTTAGAGGGACAATCATAAAGTGATTAAATTAGAAATAGGAAAGAAAATCTCTAGGAATTTCTGTACTCTTTGTTTTTAACAAACTTTACTAGAGGGAATCTGGAGAAGGCAATGGCACCCCACTCCAGTACTCTTGCCTGGAAAATCCCATGGACGGAGGGCCTTGCGGGCTGTAGTCCATGGGGTCGCTAAGAGTTGGATACGACTGAGCGACTTCACTTCACTAGAGGGAATCACAATTAGACACTATAGAGTTGGGATGCAGCTGGGAAGATTGAGATTGGTTATCAGGAAAACTTTTTTAAAATACAACTTTTGAACCATGAAGTGTATTATTGGAAATAGAAGAATCACTGGAGAGTATACAGAGGCTCACAACTTTGTTTCAGGTACAACTTTTTTTTGGTAGCAAGATTGTTGTTGTTTATTTTATTTATCTGTTTTTAATTTTTGACTGCACTGGGTCTTCCTGGCTGTGAACAGGCTTTCTCTAGTCGTGACGAGTGGGTGCTCCTCTCTTTTGCAGTGCTCAGTTTTCTCATCGTGGTGGCTTCCGTTGTCGCAGAGCACCAGCTCTGGGGTGCATGGGCTTCAGTAGCTGCAGCTCACGGGCTTGAGAGCTCAGGCTCATAGTTGTGCTTCACGGTCTTAGTTGCCCCACAGCATGTGGAATCTTCCTGGACCAGGGATCAAACCCTGTATCCCCTGCATTGGCAGGTGAATTCCTAACCATTTGACCCCAAGGGAAGTCCTCAGGTACAACTTTTGCGGGGGTGGGGGAACATTTATGACAGAAATAGCAGCCTGCAGCAATGAGCCTCTAATAATGATTTTATGGACATCACCCTTGGAGAAAATCTAACAGACTCTGCTAGTATGCTAGTACTGTGAGCTAGAGAAGCCATATATTTATATGCCATATATATATATATATATATATATATATATATATACATACATACACACATATGTATTTGTGGTGACTGGTGTTGCCTTCGTGGTACCCACATGTTCCACAGAGCCATCTGGCCTACCATAAATCAGGGCATGGTTAGGACTTGGTGACAGAATCATCACATGTAGACCCAACTGGACCTAGATGAATTCCAGTAGTGGTGCTGAATCTTTGTGGCTTCTTTCTAAATTATATAGATGTATTTTAAGATAGTCAGCTCTGCTTAGTCCAAGGATGACTGAGAAAGATTGCTCCCAATTTTGGGTGGTCATTGCTCACTCAAAATGTGAGAAGGCTTTTTTGAATCCACCCTGCTTTTTTGCCAGCATTCCCACTCACCAACTATGGTGTTTTCTCATAATGGAATGTTTTACCATTGTTATAGCATGTGTTCTTCTAGTAATCTCACAAAAGTTGGTAAGTAGAAAGCTGAGGGTGAGGATGGCTCAGAAGAGTTCAGACATTCTTAAATTTATATTTCTATGACTGTAATATCTTAGGAAATATTTTCATGCTGAATGGAATCCTTTTTTATATGTTTTAATTCTAGTTTTTTAAATAATAAAATGTTTCCACTTAAACAGTGAGTTTAAAGTTTGGGTTTAAGAAATATTGCTGATAAATCAACATATATGTTTGATTAATTGATTTTTATTCTTTTGAACCATTAACTTGAAATACAGAAGTGCAATTTTATACTCAACATAAAGGAAGGAGTGAATGGTCACTTTACAAAAGAATTTTTCACTTTGCCAGCAACTTTGTGGGAATTGTCCGTTGAAAAGCAAGCTTCCCTAATGCAATTGAAGTATTTGATTTTACAGATGTTAAGTCATTTAATACATACAGTACAAATAGCCATTCAAGTTTACTGATGTGTGTGTATGTTTTAAGGTAATATATTTGGAATAAAAATCAGTAATTTGCAACATGAAAAATGTAAGCTAGCCTATTGTTTATTAGTGTATCACTATGGAATATTTCAAAGAGAAGTGGTTGTAAGAACTTACTAAGTCAAACTTTTTTCAGTTGAGAGAATATACATTTGTTATTTTAAACCTCATTTTATAATGAGCCCACTGCAGTATATAAAATCATAATTTTATTTGAGTTTTTCTTATTCTAGGTTTCAATTACAACAAAGACAGCTGCTGATAACTTTAGTACCCAGTATGTTTTAGATGGTGGTGGTCACATAATTTCTCAAAAACCTTCACATCTTGGTCAAGGTAAGACAGAAGCTTTGTAGCATTCTTTGCTTTTCTTTCTTATTTTTTAAAAAAAATTGTTTTCTCTTTAAATTCAAAGGTATTGCTTTGTGTTTGATTCTCATAAAGTCTGGTTAACTTCTAATTGAACATTTAGCCTTACTCTAGCTGCTGAGTTTTTTAAATACATAGAGTTCTCAAGAGGAACTGTGTGAAAGACTTTGAGCAACAACATGAATTGGTTATTCTATAAAAATTGTCAGAGCAGCTGTTTTACTTGGTCATTAGTGTCTTCTTTATATGAAGGATAATATATTTTTTGAAATGACTAAAATATTATTGATTTAGTAATCCATGGCAGTAAACATTATTGATTTAGTAATGTATGGCAGTTAACCATACTAAGCAAGATATTATTAAATAAATAATTTAAAATATTTTTTTTTATGGAAAACTTCAAATATATGTACAAAAGGAATAAGTACCCATCTCTCGGTTTCAGTAATTATCAACTTATTGCTAATGTTTCACATATTATTTGAAGCAAATAAATACATTATACTTGCTATTTGTAGTTTAGTTCTTTAGTATTTTATACACTTACACAATGTTAGTACATTTTACTTGACATCTTTTTAAGTCCCTCCCCTAAAGAATCCACCTGCCAATGGAGAAAACATGATTCAATCCCTGGTTCGAAAAGTTCCCCTGGAGGAGGAAATGGCAGCCCACTCCACTATTCTTGCCTGGAAATCCCATGGACAGAAGAGCCTGGTGGGCTACAGGCCATGGGTTTGCAAAAGAGTAAGATATGACTTAGGGACTGAACAGCTACCTATTTACATCTAGAGAAAAATATCTCTTAAGGTGTGAGTTTCACATATCTACTTTAATCTTTTGCTATTAAATTCTGGTAATGGGATGTATGAAGTTGAGAGAATATTAAAGATACGGCCTGTTTAGAGTCATTCCCAAAAGAATTATGAGATCCGAAAAAGGACTTGCATTGTTGAGTATTTTGTTAGTTGTCCTTCTGATTTGTGTTGTAAATTCATTTTTAAGTTTTTGGTCCCTCATTGTAATTTATCAAAGCACGGTATTTTTTTCTGTGGTTTCTTCCCTCCAATTTTAATGTTAAATTATTGGATGTATTTTTTCAAATGATTTCTTTCTTCATTGAAATTTATTTTCTTGTATCATAATACTGATACCAAATTTTCTCATTCTTTCTCTTATTTTATAAATCTTCATTTGTACTTTTGATCATTAAAAATTAATATTTTTCCATCTACATAAAGGAAAGAGTTAATATGAACCCTTAAGAAAACACACTTTTCCCCCTAATTTATTTGGTAAATAAAAATGAGCTCAAGTCTAATAGCAGTTTAATTTGATGTATTATATTGTGCATGCTTTAATTAAAAGTAATAGATTGTGATTCTTTTCTTTTTTATGTGCTGAAAATAAAGACAAAGACAAGGCATTTTTTAATATGGTCCCTATCCAGAAATGCTCTTACCCCAGTTCTTAGGAGTTCAAGTTAAACCACTAGGAGATATTTGAGTGGCTATCCTGTGGAGGACTTTGAAGTAATCTAGTCACCTTATAAAACTTAAATGTATTTATTTTGATCTTAGTAGTAGCCAGTCTAATCTGGATGGCCAGTGCCTCTGCATCACTCATACTTCTCATGCTTTTCTATATTCATTTCCATGGGAACTATGAAATAACAGTCCTTAAATATGGAATCCTTCTGATCTTTGCCCATTTGCTGATTCATTTTTTTTCTTGGTGACCTAAGCCTTCTGTACTTTTAGTGAGACCATGTAGGCATATTAAGAAATTTCTCCAGTCAGTAAGTGAACCTTATTTTCTTAGCATATTCCTCTTATCTTAAGAAACTACTTACTTAGAAGGTCAGTGGTTGTGAAGGTAGTTAGTGTCTTTCATAACTCACTTCCCCCCACCAATTGCCTAGATAAACAACACAAAATCAAACCCCTAGTTTGTTGTTGCTCCAGGTAAGCATATTATAGAAACCCACAAGCACTTTTGAAAGCCCTTTACACTTATATTGCCTTAGTGCTGATAGTTTCTGAGTGATTAAATCACAGACTCACATTTCACCACCAGCTGTCATTCAGCTTCCATTTAAATATTTTCTGTGTAAGATAAAACTACAGTACAACCATCCTAATTAATACCTGTGCATTTAGGGTTCTTGCACATTAATTTCTTCTGTGGTGTGAATGTCCTTGCTTAGCAGTTACTCCTCATATCATCTGATAGAATGGTGATACCTGTAGATAACCTAACTGTAGATGGAGGGACAGCTCATAGCAACATCTTTCTTAGGCATTTTAAAATTCATTACCCCTTTAAAACATATTTTTAAATGTTTCAGAATTGTTTACTAGAGGTCCCAGTTCTGATTTTTCCAGATATAGGTATTTATTTTATGGATTAATTTAATCATTTAAAATAATTTGTGTGTTTAATGGAATATCATTTTAAATTGCCCTTACCTTCTGTTCACTTCTGTTTTAAGACATTTAAAAAATTAACAAGAAATGTAAAAATAAGTTTCTAGCTTTCAAATTATTTTACCAAGAACTCTGACTAAATGACTTGTTTTGATATCTTTTTTCTGTCATCGATTCTATTTCCTTTACCCTAGATAATCAGCATTAAGCTTTCTAAATTGATTTACCATCCTAGACAAATTGTTTTAACACCTCTTAGTAATTCTGCCTTAGGAATTTCTCAGATATCAAAATTAGTATATTTAAAGTACTCTGATCAGGGTATATCTTTTCCCTACCCCTTTTTTAGAGTAGAGCATCATGTTCTTTGTAAATGCTTGGTATGTGTGATTGTGTATGTATTGAAAAAATTTTTTTTTCTTCTTGAGAATAGAACTTTATTCATTGAATAAGAAAACATTGATATATTCAAGCAACCATACCTCTTTACATTAGGAATATAAATAGCTGCCTTATGGCATAACATAGGGTCATGTAAAAATATAACAGGGAGCATATTACAGGACTGCAGTTTAATTCTGGTGTTTATAGAATGTGCTAAAGTTAGAGAGCTGAGCAGTTCTCTTGTAAAATATGATAGTATACTAGGGCCTCCTCCCTATTGGCCAATATTGCTTGGTATTTTTTTAAGGATATACATTTCATTTGGAATCAGCAAAGTTTTCCATCATTAAGTTTTGTTCAAATATATGTGTATAATTCTTGGCTTATTGGTAATTCTCAATTTGTTGAGAGAAAATGTTTTTAGCTGGTGAAGCAATAAACCATCAGTTAATGTACAGATTAGGTACAGTGTGGTCTTCAATGCATAACATATATTTAAAAGCCAACATACATCTTCTTCATTTCATAAACATATATTTGCTCTGATTTCTGCCTACCTTCCTTACCACTGTCTGTCCACAGCTACAGTATACGTCATTATATTTGTACAGGCTAATGGAGACCACAGGTGAGTGAACAGAATTCACAGACTAGTGGAGAATACAGATGAGTAAAGAGGTAATGATAGCTATCTAGAGGACGGAAAGCAAATTTTTCAGAAAACATAATATTTCAGTTTGAAGATGGTAAGAAAAGGAGGGAATATAACTTTTCAATAAGAGAAGAATGGATGTAGAAGATGTCAGGAGACGACTGCTCTCTGTGTAATGACAGGGGGAAGCACATGATTTAAAAAGTTGTATTTTTTAAAATTCATTGGAAAGCTGTGTCACAAAGAAGTTAAATGAACCAAGTTCAAGATGCACCTTTGTGCCTTCCTAGACACACTTAGGCACAAAGAGACTGGTGGCTGCTTGTGTCCCTGAGAGCATTAACTGAGCCTGGAGGCGTAGGCAGGCAATGGAGCAAGCCTGCTATATGGGATTGTTTATGGCCCTAAGAGAAACCAGCTGAACTTTATTAGTTGCATACGAGCTGACCTGACAGATTGGAGGATAGGATTGATCCTCAAATACTGGTTCACCTGAGAAGCCAAATCTTATCAGGACTCTTGCTGAGTAAGCAGTGATGAAGAAAGTTAGGACTGAGCTAGAGAGAGGAGAAGGCAATGGCACCCCACTCCAGTACTCTTGCCTGGAAAATCCCATGGATGGAGGAGCCTGGTAGGCTGCAGTCCATGGGGTCGCTAAGAGTCAGACATGTCTGAGCGACTTCACTTTCACTTTTCACTTTTCATGCATTGGAGAAGGAAATGGCAACCCACTCCAGTGTTCTTGCCTGGAGAATCCCAGGGACCGGGGAGCCTGGTGGGCTGCCGTCTGTGGGGTCACACAGAGTCGGACATGACTGAAGTGACTTAGCAGCAAAGAGAGAAGTATCTTAAAGTCTTACAGTGTTTAAATCCCAAAGCCTTGCCATAGGAAGACACCTGATTCCATCTTCAAGACATTTGAAACCAGAAGTGAACTGGAACTAAAGGGCTACTCAGCTCCAACCCAAATGAACTCCTTTTGTATTGAAGAGAGCTACTCTTCACTCTAGCTGTTTGACAGAGAAAATGAATTTACCTTCACTGGGGAAAATATCTATTTCAGTATCTATTGTTCCTTTATGCATCATGTCTCGTAAAAATAAAAATATTGAGAGACTTGAAAAAAGGAAAATGGATTCATAGTCAAGAGAAAAAGTAGTTGATATAAACAAACTTGCATATGTTTGAATTAGGAAACAAGAACTTTCATGTTAAAGGATTTAGAGAAAAAGATAGTCAAAATTGATAAGACAGTGGAAAATTTGAGCAGAGAAATAGAATTCTAAGGAAGAACCTAATGAAAATTTTAGAACTTAAAAAGACATTTCTCCAGAGAAGACATACAGATGGCTAACAAACACATGAAAAGATGCTCAACACCACTCATTATCAGAGAAATGCAAATCAAAACGACTATGAGGTACCATTTCACGCCAGTCAGAATGGCTGCGATCCAGAAGTCTACAAGCAATAAATGGTGGAGAGGGTGTGGAGAAAAGGGAACCCTCTTACACTGTTGGTGGGAATGCAAACTAGTACAGCCACTATGGAGAACAGTGTGGAGATTCCTTAAAAAACTGGAAAGAGAACTGCCTTATGATCCAGCAATCCCACTGCTGGGCATACACACTGAGGAAACCAGAAGGGAAAGAGACACGTGTACCCCAATGTTCATCGCAGCACTGTTTATAATAGCCAGGACATGGAAGCAACCTAGATGCCCATCAGCAGATGAATGGATAAGAAAGCTGTGGTACATATACACAATGGAGTATTACTCAGCCATTAAAAAGAATACATTTGAATCAGTTCTAATGAGGTGGATGAAACTGGAGCCTATTATACAGAGTGAAGTAAGCCAGAAGGACAAACACCAATACAGTATACTAACGCATATATATGGAATTTAGAAAGATGGTAACAATAACCCTGTATACGAGACAGCAAAAGAGACACTGATGTATAGAACAGTCTTTTGGACTCTGTGGGAGAGGGAGAGGGTGGGATGATTTGGGAGAATGGCGTTGAAATACGTATAATATCATATATGGAACGAGACGCCAGTCCAGGTTCAGTGCACGATACTGGATGCTTGGGGCTGGCGCACTGGGACGACCCAGAGGGATGGTATGGGGAGGGAGGAGGGAGGAGGGTTCAGGATGAGGAACACATGTATACCTGTGGCGGATTCATTTCTGTATTTGGCAAAACCAATACAATATTGTAAAGTTTAAAAACAAAATAAAATTAAAAAAATAAAAATAATACAATAAGTAAAGCTGAAAAACCAATAAGGTAGATTAAACTGGTGTACTAAGAATGACATAGCAGAGTTCTGTGAGAATGTTTGGAGATAGTGGATGCAGGAGATGAAGTTAGAAAATGGTAGCTTGGATATTAGGTTATGTTATGTTATGGTGAGGAGTTTTTTACCCCTTCTTGCAACCAGTGTTGGGCCACTGAAACTTTTTAGGTAGAGGATGGATATCATGCCATTTACAAAATAAACCAGCAGGACATTATAACTCCTACCATAATTTATGTCTTACTGTAAGAGATGTTATCTTGAACTAAGGTTTGAGGAGAAGGAAAGGACATGACATAAATTTGAGAGATCTTTTGGGCATAGAATGGCTAGGCCTAGGTGACTTAGGCAATATTGGTAGTAAGAGATGGGGGAAAGAGTCAGTTCAATATAGAGTACCTGTTTTTGGAAACTGTTTGATGTCAATGTTATACGAGAACGGGAGGATAAATGTAGTATCGGACTCCAGGAGAAAGATCTAGGCATGGTGATTTGAAGTATCTTTGTAGTAATTTTGTATCCAGGTAATAATTTTGAATAAGTACCTATATATAAGTTGAGTATTGTAGGTCTCAGACATGTATATCTTATTTATAAGATGCACATTTTGACATCTCAGAAAACAGGTTGTGGCTTATAATTAATGGCCTCCCTAATTACTTTGTCAACAAAGGTCCATCTAGTCAAGGCTATGGTTTTTCCAGTAGTCATATATGGATGTGACAGTTGGACTATAAAGAAAGCTGAGCACCAAAGAATTGATGTTTTTGAACTGTGGTGTTGGAGAAGACTCTTGAGAGTCCCTTGGACTGTGAGGAGATCCAACCAGTCCATCCTAAAGGAGATCAGTCCTGAGTGTTCATTGGAAGGACTGATGCTGAAGTTGAAACTCCAGTACTTTGGCTACCTGATGAGAAGAGCTGACTCATTTGAAAAGACCCTGATGCTGGGAAAGATTGACGGCAGGAGGAGAAGGGGACGACAGAGGATGAGATGGTTGGATGGCATCACCAACTTGATGGAAATGAGTCTGGGTGAACTCCAGGAGTTGGTGACAGACAGGGAGCCCTGGCGTGCTGTGGTTCATGGGGTCGCAAAGAGTTGGACACGACTGAGCAACTGAACTGAACTGAATCCCTTTTGGATAAGCAGTTGTGTGTATTGTTTGTAATTTGTGTATTGATAGCAGGGATAAACAACAATTTTACATTTTCCTCCAAAACAAGTGTTTTATGAGACCTAAAAAGGGAAAATAGCCACAAGTGAAAAAGCTGTGTTAAATAGAAAGGGATTGCCATCACAGGCCCAGCATTGAAATTCAATACACCCAAGGAAATTGCCTTATCTGTCAGGCTCTTTAAAAGAAATTTCAGAGCAATGAAAGGCTGGTGTGACTAGTTCTGTTGCCTGGGATGGTTATTTGGGCATTGTAGCATAGTTTAATTGGCATATTGTTTTTTTATTTTTTAGAGGGTCATAAAAGTGTATTTCTTACAGCTTTGCTGAAAGGAATTATTGGCATATGAGTGGCATTTAAAGCTGTGGGAGTGGAGGAAGTATCTAGGGAGAACGCAGAGTGAGATGAGGAGGCATAAGAGGTCTCAGAATACGGTGTGAGGCGAATTTTGGTGTGAGTGTGTGACCTCTCTTTAGCAATGGAGACAGAGTGCCTACCTTTTCTGATTGCTGGGTGCGTGCACACCTTATTCTCCGTCAGCTTTACCTAGGAATTTAGCAGTGGTATTTTTACTTCCCTAAGGCAGGGAATAGCAGCACCACAGTGTTACTAGTGAGGAGTGCTGTGGTGTTCCAAGGACTTCTGTTCTGTGTGTGAAAGTGACTTGGATTTAGGCCAAGAAAATACCCTGGAGGGAGGCCAAAAAAGAAAACCCTACTTCAAAGTGTTTGTACAGTCATCCCTCAGTATTCACAGAGGATTGGTTACAGGGCACCTTACAGATACCAAAATTGTCAGATGCTCAAGTCTCTTATGTAAAATGGTGTAGTCGTTGGCATATAACCTACATGCATCCTCCCATACATTTTAAATCATCTCTAAATTATAATACCTAATACAGTGTAAAAGCTATGTAAATAGTTGCCATTGGTTGCAGAAAATTCAAGTTTCACTTTTTGGAACTTTATGAAATTTTTTTCCCAACTATTTCGGCTCAGTAGTTGGTTGAATCTACAGATGTGGAACCCACTGATAAGGGAGACTGACTGTGATATGCTAATGATGCACCTGATCAAGAGAAAAGCAGAAGAACATCAAGTGTGAGCCAAGTAGAAATACGGATTTTCTTTGGTCCTATTCCACAAAGATCTTTTTCTCTTAACCTTGTTTTTTTATTATTATTTTTTCTTTTAGTAAATTCCCTTTCAAAAACTATAAAAATACCATGTGTAATTCTTTAACTGCAGAAACAATTTAAACAAATACAAAGTTTATTCTTACTACCTTGTTTATTTTCTTTCTTCAGTGCATTCCTTCATTCATGCATTCTTTTGTTGTTCATTCAAAATTTTTAAATAAATTTTGTTTATTTATTTAGCAATTCAGTGTTTGAATTGCTAGAGAAATAATGACAAACGTGGCAGACCCTAACCCTAACTTGTTCTCATGCTACTTGTATTCTAAAAGAAGAGGTAGACACATGTTTTTTCAAATATTGATAATCTCTAGGAAGAGAGAAAACATGATTGAACTTCGGGAGCAGCAACCTTTGATAGGGCATTTAGGAGTGGATTCTCTAAGGGGTGTTACTTAGATTGAGATCTGAAGCTTGATAAAGGAGTTAGCAATGCAAAGCGTAGGGGAAAGAACACATGTCCACAAGCCTTGAGGTGGAAAGAAGTCTGATGTGCTGAAGTAATGGAAGGAAGGACATTTGGAGGAAAGGAGATAGCCATGCTGCTAAGTTGTTTCAGTCGAGTCCGACTCCGTGCGACCCCATAGACGGCAGGCCGCCCCGTCCCTGGGATTCTCCAGGCAAGAACACTGGAGTAGGTTGCCATTTCCTTCTCCAATGCATGAAAAGTGAAAAGTGAAAGTGAAGTCGCTCAGTTGCGACCCCATGGACTGCAGCCCACCAGGCTCCTCCATCCATGGGATTCTCCAGGCAAGAGCACTGGAGTGGGGTGCCATTGCCTTCCATAGTGAAAGTTAAATAAGATCATGTAAGCTTTTATCTTTTTTATTCCTAACCCTTTTCTCCAGTTTTTACCCAGTATCATTAAGAGTTTTTTCTTTTAAAACATTGAGTTCCAAGCTATAGTTAGGATTTCCCCTATGTTGTATTGCTTACATTTTAAGAATGTTTATTAGTGTTTATTTAACAGTTATATTTCAAATGGCAGCCACATTGCCATCTTCTGTCTGATGATTTTTTGCTCATAAAGTTTTTTTCTTCTCTTATCATGTAATTCTTTGGTTTTTATGTAATTGCCATTTGGTTAGTGTTTATCCTCCACTGTTTTCATCAAATATACTTGGGTAATATACTTTAAGATCTCTGCAGGTACAGAACAGTCTATGTTTTGCCCATTACGCATATCATATTTATCTTGAGTGGGTATACATTTCTTATTTACCCCTCAGTAGTTTGAGATTGTCTGTCTTCTAGTATTATAGATAGCAAACTTAATGTTATTCTTTCCTAATAAAGAACTTGTTCTTTCTGAAGTTTTTGTAAAGTTTTTCATTCTCCTTAAAATTTAGGACCTCCAGTGGAATGTGGTGTCTTTTAGATTTTTTAAATTCCTATTTGTAATGGTTTTAAGCTCTTGAAATCTGCACTCAAACCTTTAACTCAAGAAAAATTTCTTCTATTATTTATTTAAATACATCTGCATTTGTTTCTTTTCCTTTTCCTGGAATTCCTGATTTTAAGCTAGGCTTTCTAAGTCTTATATTTCCTTCATGATTGCCATTTGTGTTTTTGCCATTTGTTATGAGAAGTAGGTCGGAGAAGGCAATGGCACCCCACTGCAGTATTCTTGGCTGGAAAATCCATGGACGGAGGAGCCTGTTAGGCTGCAATCCATGGGGTCTCTAAGAGTCGGACACGACTGATCGACTTCACTTTCACTTTTCACTTTCTTGCATTGGAGAAGGAAATGGCAACCCACTCCAGTGTTCTTGCCTGGAGAATCCCAGGGACAGGGCGGCCTGGTGGCCTGCCGTCTATGGGGTCGCACAGAGTCAGACACGACTGAAGTGACTTAGCATTGCATAGCATGAGAAGTAGGTCACATTAGGTCAGTTGCTGCACCTTTGCAGCAACTTTCAGGTGTTTTGATTCTGATTCACAGTAAGAAGTACATTTTACATAGCAACCTAGTTTATACAAATCCAATCAAAACAAAAAATATACTTATTATGGGTGATGTACTTTGTTATCATTTAGTCTATTTGTATTTTAGTATTTTTTTATTTTTAATGCTAGTTGCTGTATACTGAATCACTGATTCTCAGCCAATGATGGTCCCCCCCTCACCCCCCCAGGAACATATGACAGTGTCTGGAGGCATTTTTGATAGTCACACTGGGTTGGCTGCTGGCTGCATCTAGTAGGTAGAGGCCGGGGATCCCGGTACACGTCTTGAAATGCACTGGACAGCCCCCACAATAAACGTCAGCAGTGCTAAGTTTGAGAAACCGTCTACTACATTGACTCTTTGGCTTTTCAGTGCTCTGTATCTCAGCCCTACTGTACATTCATTAGAATGACAGGAGGAGATTGACTCATTAAATCTGGATTAGCTGGTGACTGGTCGTTGAAGTTGCTTAGTATTTGAAAAAATAGTAACTTAAGGTATATGGCCCTGAAAAAGCATCTAGTACTAATTTCATGGGTTTTTTTCCAACAAAAGCTAATTATTAACTTGATGTTTAACTGGTATGATTTTTATACCTTTATTCGAGTTTTTCCTTTTTTTATTGAAATATTGTTGATTTATAATAGTTTCAGATGTACCGTGTAGTGATTAAATGATTTTATAGATTATACTTCATTTAAAGTTATTATAAAAAACACTGATTACATTCCCAGTGCTGTACAATATATTCTTGTAGTTTATTTCTTTTATACAAAGCAGCTTATAACTCTTATTCCTCTACTCCTATCTTGCCCCTCACCCAGTTAGTAACCGATATTTTGTTCTACATCTGTGAATCTTTCTTTATTGTATTCATTCGTTGTGTTTTAGATTCAACATATAAGTGAAATCATACAATATTTGTCTTTCTCTGGTTTATTTCACTAAACCTAGTACCCTCTAGGTCCATACATGTTGTTGCAAATGGCAGAATTTCATTCTTTTTTGTGGCTGAGTAGTATTCTGTTATATATATACACTACATCTTTTTTATGGGCTTCCCTTGTGGCTCAGCTTGTAAAGAATCTGCCTGCAATGTGGGAGACCTGGGTTCAATCCCTGGGTTGGGGAGATCCCCTGCAGAAGGGAATGGCTACCTGCTCCAGTATTCTGGCATAGAGAATTCCATGGACTGTATAGTCTATGGGGTCCCAAAGAGTCAGACACGGTTAAGCGACTTTCACTTCACATCTTTTTTATACATACATCTGTGGTTGGATGCTTAGGTTGCTTCCATATTTTGGCAATTGTAAATAACGCTGCTGTGATTATTGGGGGGTGCATATATCTTTTAGACTTAGTGTTATCTTTTTCTTTCAGATATATACTCAGGAGTGAAATTGCAGGATCATAATGCAGTTCTAGTTTTAGCTGATGAATTTCTATACTGTTTTCCATAGTGTATTGTCATAATGTATTTCCATAGTCAGTTGGCGGCACCAGTTGACATTTCTGCCAACAGTGTGTTAGATTTCACATCTCTTCACATCCTTGCCAGTTTGTTGTTTGCAGTCATATGATAGCCATTCTTAAGTTGATAACTCATGTTTTCATTTGCATTTCTCTAATGATTAAGAACAGTTGAGCATCTTTTCACGTGTCTCATAGCCATCTGTATATTTTCTTTGAGAAAATGTCTATTTGGGTCTCTGGCTCACTTTTTAACCAGGTGAGTTGTTTTTGATATTCAGTTGTGTGAGCTGTTTCTGTATTTTTGATATTAATCCCTTATTATTGTTATTATTTTAGATATTTTCTCCTATTTTTCTCCCATTTTGTTCTATTAATGATTTCCTTTGCCTTGCAAAATATTTTAAGTCTCATTTGTTTATTTTTGCTTTTATTTCCTTTGCCTTAGATACTCTAAAAAAAATATTGCTATGATTTATCTTAGAGTGTTAGGCCCATAATTTCTAGATGTTTTGCGGTTTCCAGTCTTATATTTAGATCTTTAATCCATTCGAGGTTATTTTTGTAAATGGTGTGAGAAAATGCTCTAATTTCATTCTTTTACATGTAGCTGTTCGGCTTTCTCAGTACCACTTACTGAAGAGACTGTCCTTTCCCCATTGCATATTCTTGCCTTCTTTGTCATTAATTGGCCATAACTATCTGAATTTATTTCTGGGTTCTATTCTGTTTAACTGATCTATGCGCCTGTTTTTTTGTGCCAGTACTGTACATACATGTGCTTCCCTGACGTCTCAGTGGTAAAGAATCTGCCTGCCAATGCAGGAGACGTGGTTTCAGTCCCTGGGTTGGGAAGATCCCCTAGAGAAGGAAATGGCAACCCAGAGTGTTATTGCCTGGGATATCCCATGGACTGAGGAGCCTGGTGGGCTACAGCCTTATGGGGTTGTAAAAGACATGTCTCAGTGACTAGACAACAATTATACATACTGTTTCGTGTCAGTACCATACATACTATTACTGAAGATTTGTAGTACAGTCTGAAGTCAGAGAGTATGATACCTCCAGCTTTGTTCTTTTTTCTCAAGATTGCTTTGATCCTTTAGGAGCTTTCATGGTTTCATATCAATTCTAGGATTAGTTGTAGTAGTTCTGTGAAAAATGTCATGGGCTATTTTGACAGAAATGGCATTAAAGTGTGTAGATTGCTTTGGGTAGGATGTACATTTTAACAATACTATTTTTTCAAGCCGTGGATACAATATATCTTTCCATTTCTTTGTACCTTTAACTTCCTTCACTGTTTTGTATTAATAGTTTTAGAATATAGATCTTTCACCTCATTGGTTAAGTTTATTCCTAGGCATTTTAAAAATTTTATTTACTTTTTATTGGAGGATAGTTGCTTTACAGTGTGATGTTGGTTTCTGTCATGCACCAACATGAATCAGCCATAGGCATACATATGTCCCTTCCTTCTTGAACTTCCCTCCTACCTGCTACCCTATCTTATCTGTCTAGGTTGTCACAGAGCACCAGGTTGAGCTCCCTGTGTTATATAGCAACTTCCCATTAGCTATCTGTTTTACGTATGGTAATGTATATATTTCAAGGCTACTCTCTCAATTTATCTGACATTTTCTTTCCTCCATTGTGTCCAGAAGTCTGTTTCTATGTCTGAGTCTCTATTCCTGCCCTGCAAATAGGTTCATTACTACCATTTTTATAGGTTTCATATACATGTGTTAATATACAGTATTTGTTTTTCTCTTTCTGACTTACTTCACTCTGTATAACCTGCTGTAGGTTCATCTGCCTTACTAGAACTGACTCAGATTCATTCCTTTTTATGTCTGAAAATAATATTCCATTGTATATATGCACCACAGCTTATTTATTGCTTCCATGTCCTGGCTGTTGTAAATAGTGCTGCAGTGTACGTTGGGGTACATGTATCTTTTTCAATTATGGTTTTCTAAGGATATACGTGTTCAAGCTGATTTTAGAAAAGGCAGAGGAACCACAGATCAAATTGCCAACATCCGCTGGATCATTGAAAAAGCAACAGAGTACCAGAAAAACATCTATTTCTGCTTTATTGACTATGCCAAAGCCTTTGACTGTGTGGATCACAATAAACTGTGGAAAATTCTGAAAGAGATGGGAATACCAGACCACCTGACCTGCCTCTTGAGAAACCTATATGCAGGTCAGGAAGCAACAGTTAGAACTGGACATGGAACAACAGACTGGTTCCAAATAGGAAAGAGAGTACATCAAGGCTGTATATTGTCACCCTGCTTATTTAATTTATATGCAGAGTACATCATGAGAAATGCTGGGCTGGAGGCAGCACAAGCTGGAATCAAGATTGCCAGGAGAAATATCAATAACCTCAGATATGCAGATGACACCACCCTTATGGCAGAAAGTGAAGAGGAACTCAAAAGCCTCTTGATGAAAGTGAAAGAGGAGAGTGAAAAAGTTGGCTTAAAGCTCAACATTCAGAAAACAAAGATGGAATCCGGTCCCATCACTTCATGGGAAATAGATGGGGAAACAGTGGAAACAGTGTCAGACTTTATTTTTTTGGTGCTCCAAAATCACTGCAGATGGTGACTGCAGCCATGAAATTAAAAGACGCTTACTCCTTGGAAGAAAAGTTACGACCAACCTAGATAGCATATTGAAAAGCAGAGACATTACATTGCCAACAAAGGTCTGTCTAGTCAAGGCTATGGTTTTTCCAGTGGTCATGTATGGATGTGAGAGTTGGACTGTGAAGACAGCTGAGCGCCAAAGAATTGATGCTTTTGAACTGTGGTGTTGGAGAAGACTCTTGAGAGTCCCTTGAACTGCAAAGAGATCCAACCAGTCCATTCTGAAGGAGATAAGCCCTGGGATTTCTTTGGAAGGAATGATGCTAAAGCTGAAACTCCAGTACTTTGGCCACCTCATGCGAAGAGTTGACTCATTGGAAAAGACTCTGATGCTGGGAGGGATTGGGGACAGGAGGAGAAGGGGACGACAGAGGATCAGATGGTTGGATGGCATCACCGACTCAGTGGATGTGAGTTTGAGTGAACTCCAGGAGTTGGTGATGGACAGGGAGGCCTGGTGTGCTGCGATTCATGGGGTCACAAAGAGTCGGACACGACTGAGCAACTGAACTGAACTGAACTGAAGGATATATGCCCAGTAGTGGAATTCCTGGGTCATACTGTAGTTCTATTCCTTATTTCTAGTAATTTTTTTAACGTTTAAATATATATGTTTTATTGAAGTAGAGTTGACTTACAATGTTTCAGGTGCCCAGCAAGGTGATTTGATTATAAATAAAAGCAACATTATTTTTGAAATTATTTCCTATCATAGGTTATTATAAGATATTGACTATAGTTCCTATGGTATACACTAAACCTTTGTTACTTGTTGCATATCTACTTATTAATTAGAAATCTAGCATTCTATTCATACTAAGTCAAACCAGTGGATTCAAAATGTCATTTTTTTTAAGTAAGCCAAAAATTTTAAGTTTTCTAAAATACATATTATGCATATTTGTATTTATACAAAAGTTTTTCTAATATACTTGATAAATGCTTGAGAAAGAATATTAAAAAAAGAGAGAAATTGGAGAAATTTTTCCAATTGGAAAAACTGGAGAACATAAACTAAATGAAATGGGAGCACTGAATATGAAATAGAAAAAGTGAAAAAAACTAGTAAAAGTAAAAGACAATCATAGAATCCAGTTGTTTTTAAACATGACTGCTCATTAGAAACGTATCTGGAACTCTGGAGAAAATAGCAATACCTGAGCATTTGTATTTTTCAAAAACTTTCAAGATACTTCTGATATGCATCTCGATTTTAAAAAGCAATTGCAGGTTTTTCTATTAGATTCTAGTTTGGGTGATATAGAGTTCTATTACTTTTCTGTTGACCGGTCATGATATAATGGTATTAAGTGAATAACAGTTACATAATCACAGTAGTAAAAGATGTTTATCAGCTTTCACAATCACCATCCAGAGAAAAAATAAAAGATAATTACAATTGCATGCCATAATGGGAACATGATAAACTTAACAATATAAATTAATTAGATAGAATTTGGAGGGGTTAAGCAGAGTGATGTGGTGAGTAGAAATCCATACATACACATGTTTTCATCTACCCAGCCAGTCTGTGTCTTTTGGTTGGTGTGTTTAGTCTATTTACATTTAAGGTGATGATTGATATGTATGGTCCTGTTACCATTTTCTTAATTGTTTTAGGTTTATTTTCTGTAGGGTCTTTCCTTCTCTTGTGTTTCCTGCCTAGAGAAGTTCCTTTAGCATTTGTTGTAAAGCTGGTTTGGTGGTGCTAAATTCTCTTAACTTTTGCTTGTCTGGAAAGCTTTTGATTTTTCCATCAAATCTGAAGGAGAGTCTTGCTGGGTAGAGTATTGTTTGTTGTAGCTTCTTCCCTTTCATCACTTTAAATACATCATGCCATTCCCTTCTGGCTTGTAGAGTTTCTGTTGAGAAATCAACTGATAGCCTGATGGGAGTTGCCTTGTATGTTATTTGTCATTTTTCCCTTGTCACTTTTAATGTTTTATCTCTGTCTTTAATTTATGTCAGTTTGATTACTATGTTCCTCCTTGGGTTTATCCTTCCTGGGACTCTCTGTGTTTCCTGGACTTGGTTGACTAAGTTTTCAGCTATCATCTCTTCAAATGTTTTCTCGGGTCCTTTTTCTCTCTTCTCCTTCTGGGACCCATATAATGTGAATGTTGGTGCATTTTATGTTGTCCCAGAAATCTCTTAGGCTGTCTTCATTTCTTTTCATTCTTTTTTCTATATTCTGTTCTGTGGCAGTGATTTCCATCGTTCTGTCCCCCAGGTCTTTTATGCATTCTTCTGCCTCCATTATTCGGCTATTGATTCCTTTTAGTGTATTATTCATCTCTGTTCTTTAGTTCTTCTAGGTGTTTGGTAACACTTATTGCAACTTCCACCTCATGCGAAGAGTTGACTCATTGGAAAAGACTCTGATGCTGGGAGGGATTGGGGACAGGAGGAGAAGGGGACAACAGAGGATGAGATGGCTGGATGGCATCACCACCTTGATGGATGTGAGTCTGAGTGAACTCCGGGAGTTGGTGATGGACAGGGAGGCCTCGCGTGATGCGATTCATGGGGTCACAAAGAGTCGGACATGACTGAGCGACTGAACTGAACTGATTGCAACTTCTCAATCTTTGCCTCCATTCTTTTCCTGAGATCTTGGATCATCTTCACTGTGGTTATTCTGAATTCTTTTTCTGGAAGGTTGCCTATCTCCACTTCATCTAGTTGTTTCTATGGGGTTTTATTGTGTCCCTTATCTGGGGCATAACTTCCTGCTTTTTCATTGTGATTAACTTTCTGTGATAATGGTTTTTGTGTTAGCCTCTGTGACACTGCTTCGCCGCTGCTTCTGTCTGCCCTCTGATGGCTAAGGCTAAGGGGCTTGTGTAAGCTTCTTGATGGGAGGAACTGGTGATGGGAAGAATTGGGTCTTGCTCTGGTGGGCAGGGCCTTGCTCAGTAGAGCTTTAATCCAGTTAACCTGCAGATGGGCGGAATTTCACTCCCTCCCTGGTACTTGTTTGCCCTAGTCAACCTAGCCCTGGGGTCTGCAGGCTCTGTGGTAGGGTTAACGGCAAACTCCAAAAGGTTCTTACAAGGGGGCCTTTCCAGTGCCCCGTCCCTGTGGTGAGCCCCTTCCGACCCATGCCTCCATAGGAGGCCTCCAGCGCCATCAGGTTGTCTTGGTTCAGTTTCCTGTGGGGTCAGTGCCCCTGTCCTCTGGGTATTTATTGGTGCATGCAAAATTTTGTTTGTGCCCCCCCAAGACAGGAGTCTCTGTTTTCTCCAGTCCTCTGGAAGTCCTATCATCAAATCCCCTGGCTCTCAAGGTCAGATTCCCTGGGAATTCCCAGTCCCTTTGTCAGATCCCCAGGCTTGGAAATCTGACGTGGGGTCCAGAACGTTCACAACAGTGTGAGAACTTCTTCACTATTAATGTTTTCCAGTCTGTGGGTCACCCACCTGGCCGGTATGGGATTTGATGTTATTGTGATTGCACTCTTCCTACTATCTTGCTGCCGCTTCTTCTTTGTCTTTGGACTTAGGCTGTCTTTTTTTGGTGGGTTCCAGTATCCTCCTGTTGATAATTGTTCAATAGCTAGTTGCAATTTTGGTGCTCTCACAGGAGGAGATGAGCTCATGTTCTTCTACTCCGCCATCTTGAACCAGAAACCACTCCTCGGTATTTTTGATGCAATTTTAAATAGGATTGTTTTCTTATTTTCTTTTTCTGATAGTTAATTATTAGTTATTAGTTGTTTCATTATTATCAACACATTTCTGTATATTAATCTTGTATCCTTCAAGTTTAATGTATTCATCTATTAGTCCTGGTAGTTTTTTAGTGGAGACGTTAGGGTTTTCTATGTATAATATCAGGTCATCTTATTGTTGTTTGATTGCTGTGGTTAGCACTTCCAATACTATGTTAAATAGAAATGGCAAGATTTGGAATCTTTGTGTTACTCTTTTGAGCATGGTATTAGCTGTGGATTTCTCATCAGTGGTCTTTATTATTTTAATATAACTTCCCTCTATACCAGCTTTGGAGAGTTTTTATCATGAATGGTTGTTCAGTTTTGTCCAAATGCTTTTTCTGTGTCTGTTGTCATGTGATTTTTATCCTTTTGTTAATGTGGTATATATCACATAGATTGATTTACAGGTGTCAAACCATCCTTACATCCCTGGAATAAATCCCACTTCATCATGGTGTATTATCCTTTTTCATATACTGTTGAATTTGGTTCTAATGTTTTGTTGAGGACTTTTATATCTATATTCATCAGAGATATTAGCTTATAATTTTATTTTTATAGTATCTGGTTAACAGAGGCCTTATAAAATGAATTTGGGAGTGTTCCCTCCTCTTCAGTTTTTTGGAATAGTTTGAGAGGATAGGTATTATTTCTTCTTTATATGTTTGGTAGAATTCACCTGTGAGGTTCTTTGGTCCTGGAAATTTTTGCTTGAAAGTTTTTTTTATTGTAAATTCAGTTTCATTACTAGTGATCAGTCTGTTTAGATTGTCTGTTTTTTCCTGGTTCAGTTTTGGAAGATTATATGTTTCTAGAAATTTATCCTTGTAGGATGTCTGATTTGTTGATATATAACTGTTAACAATATTTTCTTATTGTGTGGCTTTTTTTTTTTTTTTGTATCTCTATTGTCTTGTATGTGTGTGTTTTATCTCTGTTTCTCTTCTTTCATTTTCTAAGTTTATTTATTTAAAATCTCTTTTTATTGATGAACCTGGCTGAAGGCTTATCAATTTTGTCTGTGTTTTTAAGAAAACAATTTTCTGTTTCATTGATCTTTTTATTGTTTTCTTGGATTCTTTATTTCCTTTCTGAGTGTTATTATTGCATTCCTTCTGCTGATTTGGGTTTTGCTTGTTCTTCTTTTTTCTAATTCGTTAGATGGTCGTTTGGATTGTTTATTTGAGATTTTTTAATTTCTTGAAATAGTCCTGTATCTGTGTAAACTTCTGTTTTTAAACTGCTTTTGAAAAAAAAATAATAAACTGCTTTTGCTGTATTGGGTAGATTTTGGAGAAATTTTTTTTTTTTCATTTGTCTCAAGGTATTTTCTGATTGCCTTTTTAGTTTCTTCATTGATCTGTTGGTTTTTTCATAACGTGGTTTAGTCTTCATGTGGTTTGCGTTTTTCCCAGTTTCTTTCTGTAATGGATTTCTAGTTATATATTGTTGCTGTCAGGAAAAATGTTTGATATAATTTCTGTTCTCTTAAATTTTTTTCTTATTTCTTTCTCTTAAATCTTTGAGTCATTTCAGCATACAGTTTTTAAGAAGCTTATCAATATTGGTGAATTTTTGTATAGCCATTTTAATATTCAAGATGGGAGAAAAAAAGCAACATTTTCAGCATATTATGCTGTATTGTTTCACAAAAGATAAAACATAGCTGAAATGCAAAAAAAGATTTGTGCAGTGTATGGAAAGGTGTTGTGACTGATTAAACATGTCAAAAGTGGTTTGTAAAGTTTTGTGCTGGAGATTTCTCACTGAACAATGTTCCACAGTTGGGTAGGCCAGTTGAAGTTGGCAGCAATCAAATTGAGACATTAACTGAGAACAGTCAATGTTATTCAATGCAGGAGATAGCCATCATACAAAGAATATCCAAATCAACATTGAATATCATTTGTACCAGCTTGTCATATTGATGTTTGCATTCCAAAGCAAAAAAAAATCTTCTTGACCGTATTTCTACATGTGAAAATGTTCCGTTTTTAAAATGACTTATGACAGATGATGAAAAGTGGATTATTGTACAGTAATGTGGAACAGAAGAGAACATGGGGCAAGTGAAATGAACCACCAACAACCACACCAAAGGCCAGTCTTCAGCCAAAGAATATGTTGTGTATAAAGTGACCACAATCAGTCAACAAGGAATGCATAGTCTTCCATCAGAATAACACAGATCAGATCAGATCAGTTGCTCATTCGTGTCTGACTCTTTGCGACCCCATGAATCACAGCACGCCAGGCCTCCCTGTCCATCACCAACTCGCAGAGTTCACTGAGACTCACGTCCATCGAGTCAGTGATGCCATCCAGCCATCTCATCCTCCTTCGTCCCCTTCTCCTCCTGCCCCTAATCCCTCCCAGCATCAGAGTCTTTTCCAATGAGTCAACTCTTCGCATGAGGTGGCCAAGGTATTGGAGTTTCAGCTTTAGCATCATTCCTTCCAAAGAAATCCCAGGGCTGATCTCCTTCAGAATGGACTGGTTGGATCTCCTTGCAGTCCAAGGGACTCTCAAGAGTCTTCTCCAACACCACAGTTCAAAAGCATCAATTCTTCGGCACTCAGCCTTCTTCACAGTCCAACTCTCACATCCATACATGACCACAGGAAAAATCATAGCCTTGACTAGACGAACCTTTGTTGGCAAAGTAACGTCTCTGCTTTTGAATATGCTATCTAGGTTGGTCATAACTTTCCTTCCAAGGAGTAAGCGTCTTTTAATTTCATGGCTGCAGTCACCATCTGTAGTGATTTTGGAGCCCAGAAAAATAAAGTCAGACACTGTTTCCACTGTTTCCCCATCTATTTCCCATAAAGTGGTGGGACCGGATGCCATAATCTTCGTTTTCTGAATGTTGAGCTTTAAGCCAACTTTTTCACTCTCCTCTTTCACTTTCATCAAGAGGCTTTTGAGTTCCTCTTCACTTTCGGCCATAAGGGTGGTGTCATCTGCATATCTGAGGTTATTGATATTTCTCCCAGCAGTCTTGATTCCAGCTTGTGTTTCTTCCAGTCCAGCGTTTCTCATGATGTACTCTGCATATAAGTTAAATAAACAGGGTGACAATATATAGCTTTGACGAACTCCTTTTCCTATTTGGAACCAGTCTGTTGTTCCATGTCCAGTTCTAACTGTTGCTTCCTGACCTGCATACAAATTTCTCAAGAGGCAGGTCAGGTGTTCTGGTATTCCCATCTCTTTAGAATTTTCCACAGTTTATTGTGATCCACACAGTCAAAGGCTTTGGCATAGTCAATAAAGCAGAAATAGATGTTTTTCTGGAACTCTCTTGCTTTTTCCATGATCCAGCGGATGTTGGCTATTTGATCTCTGGTTCCTCTGCCTTTTCTAAAACCAGCTGGAGCATCAGGAAGTTCACGGTTCACATATTGCTGAAGCCTGGCTTGGAGAATTTTGAGCACAAGACCATGTTTATTTGATCACCAGGCAAAACTGTTGTTACAGCTTGGCTGAGGAGTTCTGATTCATCTCCCACGTTTAGCAGACATTGCAGCTTCAGGTTTCCATTTGTTTTGGCTTACAAATTCTCTTAATGGAAAAAATTTCAGTTCACTGGAAGACTGTAAAAGGCGCTTGAAACAGTTCTTTGTTCAAAAGATAAGTTTAGGGAAGATGAAATTATGAAGTTGCCTGAAAAATGGCAGAAGGTAGGAGAAGGCAATGGCACCCCACTCCAGTACTCTTGCCTGGAAAATCCTATGGACGGAGGAGCCTGGTAGGCTGCAGTCCATGGAGTCATGAAGAGTCAGACACAACTGAGCGACTTCACTTTCAGTTTTCACTTTCATGCCTTGGAGAAGGAAATGGCAACCCACTCCAGTGTTCTTGCCTGGAGAATCCCAGGGACGGGGCAGCCTGGTGGGCTGCCGTCTATGGGGTCGCACAGAGTCAGACATGACTGAAGCGACTTAGCAGCAGCAGCAGCAGCAGCAGCAGTGGAACAAAACAGTGAATACATTGTTCACTTCTTGGTGAAAATGAAAAATGTGTCTTTTTTTTTAACTTAAGGAAGAAGAAGAAGGAACTTTTTGGCCAACCCATTACTGTTTCCTTATTGATTTATTTTCTAGATGATTGGTGTAAGTGGGTTTTTAAAGTGCCCTACTATTATTGTATCGTTGTCTGTCTCTCCATTTATATATGTTGTGTTTGTGCTTAGTTGGTCAGTCGTGTTTGACTCCTTGTAACCACATGCACTGTAGCCTGCCAAGGTGTTCTGTTCATGGGATGTTTACGCAGGAATATTGGAGTGGGTTGCCACTTCCCCCTCCAGTTATATATGTTAGTATTTACTTTATGTATTTAGGTGTTCCTATATTAGGGGCATATATGTTAATGCACGTTAAGCCCTGCTTTTACACTGATTCCTTTATTATTTGTCTTTTGTTATAGATTTTGTGCTAAAATGTTTTTTGACATGAGGATTATTTCCCCAGCTTTCTTGTCATTATTTGCTTGAAATATCTTTCTCCATATTCTCACTTACAGCTTATGTGGGTCTTTAGCTCTGAAGTGAGTCTCTTTTAAGCAGCATGTTGTTAGATCCTGTTTTTTAATTCAGTCAGCCACCCTATATATTTTTTCTTTCTTTTCGCTGCACCTAGTAACTTGTGGGATCTGTTGCCCAGTCAGGAACTGAACCTGGGCTGTGGCAGTTAAAGACTGGAATCCTAACAATTAGGCCACCAGGAAACTCCTATTGCAGTTTTCAATTTGGTAACCACCATGGGGTGTATATGTACTTCCCTGGTGGCTCAGATGGTAAAGCGTCTGCCTGCAATGCGGGAGACACGGGTTCGATCCCTGGGTTGGGAAGATCTCCTGGAAAAGGAAATGGCAACCCACTCCAGTATTCTTGCCTGGATAATCCCATGGACAGAGGAGCCTGGTAGGCTACAGTCCATGGGGTCACAAAGAGTCAGACACGACTGAGCGACTTCACTATGGGGTTTATACATGTTGACCTGTAGCTATATCTACTAGTTTTAAACTGGTAATCATTTAAGTTCAAACACATTATAAACAATCTACATATTTTTACTCCTTTCTCCCACATTTTCTGTTTTTTATGTCATATTTTACATCTTCATTTTTATTCCATATCCTGTATATAGTTATAGTTGATTTAAAAATTTTTTGTCCTTCTCAGCCAGTGAGTTGGCTCTTTGCATCAGTAGGCTGAAGTATTGGAGCCTGAGTTTCAGGATCAGTCCCTTCTAATGAATATTCAGGATTGCCTTCCTTTCAGTTCATTTCAATTTAGTGGCTCAGTCATGTCCGACCCTTTGCAACCCCATGAATTACAGCACACCAGGCCTCTCTGTCCATCACCAACTCCCGGAGTTCACTCAGATTCATGTCCATCAAGTCGGTGATGCCATCCACCCATCGCATCCTCTGTCGTCCCCTTCTCCTCCTGCCCTCAATCCCTCCTAGCATCAGAGTCTTTTCCAGTGAGTCAGCTCTTCACATGAGGTGGCCCATGTATTGGAGTTTCAGCCTCAGCACCAGTCCTTCCAATGAACACCCAGGACTGGTCTCCTTTAGGATGGACTGGTTGGATCTCCTTGCAGTCCAAGGGATTCTCAAGAGTTTTCTTCAACACCACAGTTGAAAAGCATTAATTCTTCAGCGCTCAGCTGTCTTCACAGTCCAACTCTCACATCCATACATGACTACTGGAAAAACCATAGCCTTGACTAGATGGGCCTTTGTTGGCAAAGTAATGTGTCTCTTTTTGAATATGCTATCTAGGTTGGTCATAACTTTCCTTCCAAGGAGTAAGTGCCTTTTAATTTCATGGCTGCAGTCACCATCTGCAGTGATTTTGGAGCCCCCAAAAATAAAGTCTGACACTGTTTTCACTGTTTCCCATAAAGTGATGGGAACAGATGCCATGATTTCCGTTTTCTGAATGTTGAGCTCTAAGCCAACTTTTTCACTCTTCTCTTTCACTTTCATCAAGAGGGTTTTTAGTTCCTCTTCACTTTGTGCTATAAGGGTGGTATCATCTGCATATCTGAGGTTATTGATATTTCTCCCGGCAATCTTGATTCCAGCTTGTGCTTCATCCGGCCCAGTGTTTCTCATGATGCACTCTGCATAGAAGTTAAATAAGCAGGGTGACAATATACAGCCTTAACATACTCCTTTTCCTATTTGGAACCAGTCTGTTGTTCCATGTCCAGTTCTAACTTGCTTCGTGACCTGCATCCAGATTTCTCAAGAGGCAGGTCAGGTGGTCTGGTATTCCCATCTCTTTCAGAATTTTCCACAGTTTGTTGTGATCCACACAGTCAAAGGCTTTGGCATAGTCAATAAAGCAGAAATAGATGTTTTTCTGGAACTCTCTTGCTTTTTCGATGATCCAGCAAATGTTGGCTATTTGCTGTCTGGTTCATTTTGATCTCTGGTTAGAAATTGCCTTTTCTAAAACCAGCTTGAATATCTGGAAGTTCATGGTTCATGTATTGCTGAAGCCTGGCTTGGAGAATTTTGAGCATTACTTTACTAGCGTGTGAGATGAGTGCAATTGTGTGGTAGTTTGAGCATTCTTTGGCATTGCCTTTCTTTGGGTTGGAATGAAAACTGACCTTTTCCAGTCCTGTGGCCACTGCTGAGTTTTCCAAATTTGCTGGCATATTGAGTGCAGCCCTTTAACAGCATCATCTTTCATGATTTGAAATAGCTCAACTGGAATTGCATCACCTCCACTAGCTTTGTTTATAATGATGCTTTCTAAGGGCCACCTGACTTCCCATTCCAGGATGTCTGTCTCTAGGTGAGTGATCTCACCATCATGATTATCTTGGTCGTGAAGATCTTTTTTGTACAGTTCTTCTGTGCCTTCCTTTAGGAATGACTAATTTGTTCTCCTTGCTGTCCAAGGGACTCTCAGGAGTCTTCTCCAGCACCACAGTTTGAAAGCATCACTTCTTCAGATCTCAGTGTTCTTTTGGTCCAGCCTCACATCTGTACATGACTACTGGGAAACCGTAGCTTTGACTATATGGCCCTTTGTCAGGGAAGTGATATCTTTGCTTTATAATATGCTGCCTAGGTTTGTCATGGCTTTTCTTCCAAGGAGCAAGCATCTTTTAATTTCATGGCTGCCGTCAGCTGTCACAGTGATTTAGAAGCCCAGGAAAATAAAAGGCTGTCACTCTATTTTTTCCCCGTTTGTTTGCCATGAGGTGATAGGACTGGATGTCATAATTTTTGCTTTTTGAATGTTGAGTCTTAAGCCAGCTTTTTCACTCTCCTTTTTCACCATCATCAAGAGGTTCTTTAGTTCCTCTTTGCTATGTGCCATTAGGGTGGTATCATCTGCATCCAGGGGATCTTCCCAACCCAGGGATTGAACCCAGGTCTCCCGCATTGCAGGTGGATTCTTTACAAGCTGAGCCACAAGGGAAGGATCATCTGCATATCTGAGTTTATTGATATTTCTCCCAGCAATGTTGATTCCAGCTTGTGATTCTTCCAGCCTGGCATTTCACATGATGTATTCTGCATATAAGTTAAATAAACAGGTTGACGGTATACAGCTTTGACGTTGTCCTTTCTCAATTTTGAATCAGTTCGTTTTCACATTTGCTTCTTGACTTACATACATATTTCTCAGGAGGCAGGTAAGGTGATCTGGTATTCCCATCTCTTGAAGAATTTTCTACAGTTTGTTGTGATCCACACAGTCAAAGGGTTTAGCATAGTCAATGAAGCAGAAGTAGATGTTTTTCTGGGATTGCTTTGCTTTCTCTGTGATCCAGGGGATGTTGGCAGTTTGATCTCTAGTACCTCTGCCCTTCCTAAATCCATCTTGAACATCTGGAAGTTCTCGGTTCATGTACTGTTGAAGCCTAGTTTGGAGAATTTTGAGCGTTACCTTGCTAGCATGTGAAATGAGTGCAGTTGTGTTGCTGAGCTTTCCAAATTTGCTGGCATATTGAGTGTAGCACTTTCGCAGCATCATCTTTTAGGATTTGAAATAGCTCAGCTGTGATTCCATCACCTCCACTAGCTTTGTTCCTAGTGATGCTTCCTAAGGCCCTCTTGAGTTTGCACTCCAGGATGTCTGACTCTAGCTGAGTAATCACACCATCATGGTTATCTGGGTCTTTAAGAGCTTTTTTTGTACAGTGCTTCTGTGTATCCTTGCCATCTCTTCTTAATATCTTCTGCTTCTGTTAGCTCTGTACTGTTTCTGTCCTTTTTTGTGCCTACTTTGCATGCAATGTTTCCTTGGTATCCCTAATTTTCTTGAAGAGATCTCTTCCCATTCTGTTCTTTTCCTCTATTTCTTTGCATTGTTCACTTAAAGCTTTTTCTATCTCTCATTTTGGAACTCTGCATTCAGATAGGTATATCTTTCCTTTTCTCTCTTCCCTTTTGCTACTCTTCTTTTCTCGGCTGTTTGTAAGACCTCCTAGGAGTATGGTTTTGCCCTTTTGCATCTCTCTTTCTTTGGTAGGGTTTTGATAACTGCCTCCTGTACAATATTACAAACCTCTTTCTATAGCTCTTCAGGGACTCCGTCTATCAGTTCTAATCCCTTGAGTCTATTTGTCAATTCTACTGTATCATCATAAGGGATTTAATTTAAGTCATACCTGAATGGCCTAGTGTTTTTGCCTACTTTCTTCAATTTAAGTCTGAATTTTGCAATAAGGAGTTCTTGATCTGAGCCACAGTCAGCTCCTGGTCTTGTTTTTGCTGACTGTATAGAGCTTCTTCTTTGGCTGCAAAGAATATAATCAACCCAATTTTGATATTGACCATCTCGTGGTTTTCCATGTGTAGAGTCATCTCTTATGTTGTTGGAAGAGGCTGTTTGCTGGAACCAGTGCATTCTTTTGTCAAAACTCTTGTTAACCTTTGCCCTGCTTCATTTTGTACTTCAAGGCCAAACTTGCCTCTTACTACAGGTTTCTCTTCAATTCCTCCTTTTGCATTCCAATCCCTTAATATGAAAAGGGAATCTTTTTTTGTGACATCTTTGGTGTTAGTTATAGAAGGTCTTGTAGGTCTTCACAGAATCATTCAACTTCAGATTCTTCAGCACTAGTGTTTAGGGCATAGACTTGGATTACTGTGATATTGAATGGTTTGCCTTGGAAATGAACAGAGCTCATTCTGTTAATTTTGAGATTGCATCCAAGTACTGCATTTCGATTCTTTTGTTGACTGTGAGGGCTACTCCCATTTCTTCTAAAAGATTTTGCCCAAAGTAGTAGATATGATAATGGTCCTCTGAATTAAATTCCCCCATTCTGGTCTATTTTAGTTCACTGATTCCTAAAGTGTCAATGTTCAGTCTTGCCATCTCCTGTTTGACCACTTCCAATTTGCCTTG
The DNA here is from genome assembly GCF_027580195.1 of Bos mutus. Classification (NCBI taxonomy): domain Eukaryota; kingdom Metazoa; phylum Chordata; class Mammalia; order Artiodactyla; family Bovidae; genus Bos; species Bos mutus. Next base: position 129,604,991 of record NC_091618.1, read on the forward strand.
ATTCATGGACCAGCTTCCTATGCAATATTGTTCTTTACAGCATCAGACTTTGCTTCCATCACCAGTCACATCCACAACTGGGTCTTATTTTTACTTTGGCTCAGTCTCTTCATTCTTTCTCTAGTTATTTCTCCATTCTTCTCCAATAACATATTGGGCACCTGCTGACCTGGGGAGTTATCTTTCAGTGTCCTATCTTTTTGCCTTTTCATATTGTTTATTGGGTTCTCAAGGCAAGAACTTTGAGGCAGTTTGCCATTGCCTTCTCCAGTGGAGCATGTTTTGTGGGACTGCTCCAGCATAATTTGTCTGTCTTGTGTGCCCTATACAGCATGGCTCATAGTTTCTTTAGGCTACACAAAGTTGTGATCCATGTGATCAGTTTGGTTAGTTTTCTGTGATTGTGGTTTTCATTCTGTCTGTCCTCTGATGGATGAGGATAAGAGTCTTGTGTAAGCTTCCTGATGGGAGGAACTGGCCATGGGGAAAACTGGGTCTTGCTCTGGTGGGTAGGACTGTGTTCAGTAAATCTTAAATCTGACTTTCTGCTGATGGGTGGGGTTGTGTTCCATTCCTGTAGTTTGGGCTGAGGCCAAACTATGATAGGGGCAATGGTGACCTTCTCCAAAAGGACTTTCGCCTGCACACTGTGCCTCCCATGACTGCTGCTGTCAGTGTCCCTGACCCTGCAGCAGGCCACTGTTGACCTGTGCCTCCACCAGAGATAATTGTTCTCCAGTTTGTGGATCGGGCTTCCTTGTGGCTCAGATGGTAGTGTCTGTCTACAATGCCGGACATCGGAGTTCAATCCCTGGGTAGGGAAGAGCCCCTGGAGAAGGAAATGTCAATCCACTCCAGTATTCTTGCCTGGAAAATCCCATGGATGGAGGAGCCTGGCAGGCTACCGTCCACAGGGTTGCAAAGAGTCGGACATGACTGAGCGACTTCACTTTCACTTATGTGATTGTCCACCTGGTGGTTCTGCAGTGGGGCTGATGGCGACCTCCTCCAGAAGGACTTACCGCACACGTGTTACCTCCCAGGACTGCTGCTGCCAGAGCCCCTGTCCCTGCGGCACACCACTGTTGACTCACACCTGTACAGGAGACCCTCACACTCACAAGTAGGTCTGTCTCAGTCTCATGGGGGTCGCTGCTCCTTTCCCTGGGTCCTGGTGTACACAAGGTTTTGTTCATGCCCTCCAGGAGTCTCTGGCAGCTATGAGGTTTGATTTTGAATGCAGTTGCATCCCTCTTACTGTCTTGTTGCTTCTCCTTTGCCCTTGGATGTGGGGTATCTTTTTTTGGTGGGTTCCAACATTATCCTGTTGATGATTGTTCAGCAGGTGATTGCAGTTTTGGTGTTCTTGCAGGAGAAGATGAGTGCATATCATGTAAGTGGTTGATCTGTAGCCTTTACTATGTATTTGCTTTTGTGAATTTTTTTGTTTTGGTTTTGGGGTTTCCTTCCTTCTTTTTTTTTTTTATGACTGCACCATATAGCTTGTCGGATCTTAGTTCCCCAGCCAGGGATTGAATCCGGGCCCTCAGTGGTAAAAGTGCCAAGTCCTAATCACTAGACTGCCAGGGAATCCCCTATATTTGTATAGTAGGATTTTATCTTTCCTATAGATTTTTATTTTTCTTGTTGTAACCTTTCCTTTTCCTTAGAAACTATCTTTTAACATATATTTTAGGGTTGTTTTTAAGAGTTTATGATGAACTCTTTTAGCTTTTGCTTGTCTGAGAAGTTCTTTATCTTGCCTTCAATTTTAAATGATAATCTTGCTGAGTAATATATCTAGGTTGTAGGTTTTTTCTTTTCAGCACTTTAATATATCATTGCCAGTCCCTGATTGCTTGCAAAGTTTCTACAGAATAATCCAGTGAGCCTTATGAGGGTTCACTTGCCGCCTTTAGAATTCTCCCTTTATCTTTGCTACTGCTAAGTCGCTTCAGTCATGTCCAACTCTCTGCGACCCCATAGACAGCAGCCCACCAGGCTCCCCCATCCCTGTGATTCTCCAGGCAAGAACACTGGAGTGGGTCCCTTTATCTTTAACCTTTCCCATTTTAATTATGATATGTCTTGATGTACCTCTGTTTGGGTTCATTTTGTTTGGAACCGTCTATGCTTCCTGTCCTTGGATATCTCTTTTTCAGGTTTGGGAAAATTTCAGCCATAACTTCTTCAAATATATTTTCAACCCTTTTCTCTCTCCTCCTTCTTGGACCCTATAAGCAAATGTTAATATGTTTGTTGTTGTCCTAGAGGTCTCTTAAAAACTCTTCCCATTTTTTAAAATTTGTTTTTCTTTTTGTTGTTCTAATGGGGTGATTTCTATTATTTTGTCTTCCATACCACTTAAAAAGTGTTCTTCTGTATCACCAAGTCCACTGTTATTTCTTTCTACTGTATTTTTCATTTCAGTTATTGTATTCAGTTCTGACTTTTTTCTTTTTTTAGTTCCTTGTTAAAGTTCTCACTGTGTTCATCTGTTCTTTTCCCAAGTCCAATTACCATTCTGATTAGTAATGCTTTGAATTCTTTATTTAGTAAATTATTTACCAGTGTCATTAGTAGTTTTTTTTTTTTTTTTCATGGGTTTTGTCTTGTTCTTTCATCTGAAGCAAATTCTTCTGTCTTGTTATTTTGCTTACTTTTCTGTTTCTCTATGAAACTTGGTGAAACAGTTACCTATTGCAGTCTTGTAGGGGTGTCTGTTGGGTCATCCCTAGTTAGTACCAGGTGCCTTTGGTAGGAGAGCTGGGTTTTATATGAACACGATTACATCTTCCTCCACGGAGTGCTGGCAGCTTTCAGCTTATTTGGGTCTAGGGATACAGACAGATGGGCTGGAACAGAGTCAAGTGTGAGCTGGGGCTTCTCTGCCTAGTGACCAATACCACCCGATTGTGGATGAGATCAGGTTCCGTGTTGCCGGAATACAAGGCCTGAGGATCAGGTCTGAGCTGGCTCTGTTTTCTCTAAGTATGTGTGCTCCCCCTCCCAGCGTTGGCACACTTGCCCTCGAGGGGGGCTGAAGCAAGAGGAGCACGTGTGGGCACTTGTCATGGATTGGGGTCCATGCCCTGTGGTTCTGGCACCATTTTAGAGTACCAGACTGCTGTTGATCCACTCTCTCCAGGAGTGCCCACAGTGGTTGCCTTTCCCTGTTCAGATGCTGCTTCGGGCCTGAGCCAGCTCCACCCTCTACAACTACATTCTCCACAGCCAGGGCAGCCCTTGCCCTAATGTGGAGCTCTTTTGTGGAGCAGGAAGGGCCAAGGCAGATGCCCTGTGTGGACTGGGCATGCACCGTGGATGCCCTATTACCAGTCAGAGTTCCAGACTGTTCCCAGTCCACCTCCTTTGCAGGCACCAGCAACGATTGCCCCTGACCTGTTTGGATGCTGCCCCAGATTCAAGCCACGCTGGTCCCCTGCAACTGTGCACTTCCGTTGGCTAAGGCAGCCCTTGTTATAGTGTGGAGCTGTGCCAGAGTGGCTGCTCAACTCGTCCAAGGTGTGTGCTGAGGTGGTAGTGGGAAACAGGCCAGAGACCTGCTCCCTCTGTCCTATTTCAGGAGTAAGCAAGCATCTGCTCACTCTTCATGAGTGGAGTCTAGGTTTCTTAGAGCCTGTCAGTCCCACTGGTTTTGAAACCACCTGAAGGGACTCACCTTCCTGGTGTTGGACCCCAGGGATAGGGAGCCCAGTAACTGGTTCCAGCTGATTGTTCCCTGGGAAGGGCCTCTGGGCCCGTGTGCGCTTTCCTCTTCTGCGCCCTCTCTCGGAAGGGGCGGGCAATTGCACGGACTTGCGTCCCTTCCCCTGCATTCAGTGTCACGTGCGTCTTTCTTACACCTTTGGTTATGGAAGAGTCTGAATGCCAGTCTCCATTTTGTTTTCGGTGATAACTGCTCCACACATAGATGTATTTTTGATGTGTTAGTAGGGGGAAGTGAGCTCTGTATCCTACTCTGCCATCTTGACCCCACCCCTCAAGTTTTTGGTTAAATAAGTTCACAATTTAAAAAAAAAGCTTTTGTTTCATTATCCTAGTTTTGCATATTTCAGAAGATGAGATAAATTAAACCAGGCAATTAGATATTATTTCAGATAAGAATTTTTTTACTTGAAGTATAGTTGATTTATATTGTATTAGTTTCTGGTGTGATTCAGTTATACACATATATATTCTTTTTCATATCTTTTCCATTATAGGTTATTATAAATAAGATACTGAATATATAGTTCCTTGTGTTGTACAGTCGGACCTTGTTGTTTACCTGTATTATATATAGTAGTTTGTATCTGCTCACCCCAAATTCCTGATTTTCTCTCCGTCTTGCTATTTTCCTTTTGATTTGTTTTCTGTGTTCATGAGTCTATTTCTGTTTTGTTAATAAATTCATTTGTGTCATATTTTAAATTCTGCATATGAGTAATATCATACATTGTCTTTCTCTGATTTATTTCACTTAGTATGATAATCTCTAAGTCTATTCATGTTGTTGCAAGTGGCATTATTTTATTTTTTCTGGCTCAGTCCATTGTGTGTGTGTGTGTGTGTACTACATCTTCTTTTTTATTTTTTTTTAATTGTGCTGGTGTATAATTGCTTTACAGTGTTTTGTTAATTTCTGCTGTATGACAAAGTGAGTCAGCTATATGTATACATATCCCCTCCATCTCGGACTTCCCTTATCACCCCACTTTCTATCTGTTCATGTGTCAGTGGACATTTAGGTAGCTTCCATGTCTTGACTTTTGTAAATAGTGCTGCTTTGAACATTGGGGTACATGTATCTTTTTGAAATAGAGTTTTCTCTGGATATATGCCCAGAAGCAGAGTAGCTAGATCATACGGTAGCTTTTGTTAAGAAACCCCCATACTGTTTTCCATAGTGGCTGTACCAATTCACATTCCCACCAACAGTGTAAGAGGATTCTCTTTTCTGTACACCCTCTCCAGAATTTATTATTTGTAGACTTTTTAATGATGGCCATTCTAACCAGTGAGAGGTGATACCTCATTGTAATTATGATATACATTTCTCTGATAATTAATGGTGTTGCACATCAGATAAGAATTTTTACTTGAATAATTAAGGTTATACATATGCTGTGTAGCCTTATATCATCTGTATGTTTTAAAGTGCAGAATAAGCATCATTCCCAGGTAGTTAGAATATCAGCAGATTTCTTAAGATACTACATTCTATCAGCAGTAAGCCCATGTTTTTCAGTAGTGGTAGAAATAAGATTATTCCTATTTAGATCACACATGTTAAGTTGCTTCAGTCATATCTGACTCTTTGAAACCCTGTGGATTGTAGCCCGCCAGGCTTCTCTGTCCATGGAATTCTCCAGGCAAGAATTTTGGAGTGGGTAAGGCATGCCCTCCTCCCAGGGATCTTCCCAACCTAGGGATCAAACCCACAGCTCTTAAGTCTGCTGCATTGTCAGGCAGGTTCTTTACTACTAGCGCCACGTGAGAAGCCCACATAAAAGAGATCATACTTAATGGGTCAGACCTGTTAGAAAGAGGAGAGCCTAGCAAGAGATCAGAATAGCTCACACAGTTGAGCCTTCTTTGGGTTCCCACAGTTTGAAGAGAAATGGCCTTCAGTAATAAAAGGAGTTAATTACTGATTGTATGTGGATTTGAAGATCTGTGAGGTTCCTTTTACATCTAAATATGCTTTCTTCTTATCTGCCAACAGGTACAACTGTAACTGCTTTACGATTATTTAAGAATCTACCTGTAAGAAAGCAATTTTACTCAACTGCTAAAAAATGTAAAGATGAAATTAAAAAGATTCAAGATCTCCTTATAAGCTATGGTATACTTAAACCTGATGTAAGGATTGTTTTTATACATAACAAGGTAAGCATTATTGTACTTTCTACAGAATTTTTTGATACGTGACGTAGTAACGGGACAGTGCATTTTGTCTAAATCAGATGTGTAAGAGTCTTTCAAAATTTGTCCACATTTGTTTAGTTTTTTTCTTTATTGTATAAAGAGCATCTTTGTTACCTCACATCTATATGAAATCTGATTGAACCTTTTATTTTTTAATTTCTAAGATAAGTTATTCCATCAAGAGACTTTTTCATCCAAGGAATGTTTGAGTGCTTCCTAAATATGAAGATGACTGAGACTTGTTATTTTCCTTTAAGAAGTTCACTGTTTAAAAACAAACAAATGAAAAAAAAAATAAAAATAAAAACAAACAAATGAAAAAAAAAAGTTCACTGTTTAGTGATATTTTCTTCCTTTTATTTTAAATGGTTTCTTCTTTGGAAGAGTTTTGTGTTTGCTTTTTAAAGGAAACTCTACTCATTTCTTTCCATTTTTCAAAGCAGGGCTGATGAGGAATTCCTCTTGTTGCTTGATAAATCTTAGGGGAAAGGAAGGTTTACATATCTTCTGAATGTTCTGTTTCATAAAATTCTACATGTGCACCTCAAAATATTTACTGTAAGGAGAGTAGAAGTTTGTAAACCTGGTGGGGAGTAGAGAGGTAACATTTATTGAGGGTGTGCACAGGGCCAGTGCCTGTGCTAGTTTCATGAAACTCCTGTACTCCACAGCAGCAGCCGAGTGAAGAGACATTATATCAACTTGCAGTGGTCCTCTACACTGGACTTAGAGAGGTTTGCTCAGTATTGCACAGCTGGTAAATGTTGAGATTGGTTTTGAAACTTTACATGCCTACTGAGTATAGATTCTTCACACTCTACTGTTTTGTCTTTGTATTTTAATACTATATTACATTGTGTAGTTCTTTTCTAGGTTTCAGAGCACTTAGAATAACCTTGTAGGGTAGACAGCCTTACCTCTATTTGTATAGGGAAGCTCAGAATGATCTAAGGAATTGTTCTTGTTAATAAATTTCCTTCTTAAACATCAACTAGCAGTTTTCCTGATTTTATCTCTATTCGTGGCTGTGGTGGGTCTTTGTTGTTGCATGGGCTTTTCTGCAGTGACAGCGAGCAAGGGCTGCTCGCCAGTTACGGTGCACGGGCTTCTCGTTTCAGTGGCTTATTTTGTGGCAGAGCATGGGCTCTAGGGCATGTGGGCTTCCGTAGTTGTGGCATGTGAGCTCAGTAGTGTTGGCTCCCGAGCTCTAGAGCGCAGGCTCAATGGTTTTGGCACATGGGCTCAGTTGATCTGTGGCATGTGGAATCTTCCTGGATCAGGTATCGAACCTGTGTCTGCTGCATTGGCAGGCAGATGAGGGAAGCCCCGTTTTCTATTTTACGGTAAGTAATTCTACTGAGATCCAAGCACTTTTTCATCCAGTTTTCTTTCTACTCCATGTCTTTATGCTTGTTATTAAGAAGATTCCATATGTTTTTTTTTTTTAATCTCCATTTTTCTTTTCTTTTTTAAAAATTTTATTATTATTTTACTTTACAATATTGTATTGGTTTTGCCATACATCAACATGCATCTGCCATGGGTGTACACGTATTCCCCATCCTGAACCCCCCTCCCAGCTCCCTCCCCATACCATCCCTGTGGGTCATCCCAGTGCACCAGCCCCAAGCTTCCTGTATCCATATGTTTTTTAATTTAATTATTTTTGGCTGCTCCAGGTCTTCATTGCTGCGAGCAGGCTTTCTCTAGTTGCAGTCCCTGGGCTTCTCGTTGCAGTGACTTCTCCTGTTGCGGCCTGTGGGGTCTAGAGTGCATAAGCTTAGTGGTCATGGCGTGTGGGCTCAGTAGTTGTGCTGGGTGTGCCTAGTTGCCCCGCAGCATGTGGAGTCTTTCCAGACCAGGGATCAAACCCACATCCCCTGCCTTGGCAGGCAGCTTCTTAACCACTGGACCACCAGGGAAGTCCAAGAAGATTCTCATATTAAACCAAATTACAGTGGAATATTTATGATCAGAATTTTTAGTCATCCTAAAAAAATAAAAAAGAAAGAAAAACATTAAGAATAGTCAGCCACCTGTTACTGCTGGCATAGAGCTCAACCAAATGATACCTTGAAATCTCTTCCAGCTCTATCATGCTAGAATTCCTCAGGATGTTGATGGATGGAGGCTCATCCTGCTAATATAAATAACCCTATGACCTCTTGATCCAAAGAACATTTCGTTATTAAAAGTTGAATGTACCCAAGTTAAGAAAATATCAAAGGCAAAAGAAAGAATGATCAGGAGAGGAAAACAGATGGCGAAAGGTAAAACATGAAGACAAGAGCTACGTTTTTATAGCAGAATAGTGACTACAACCAAAGAGAAAAGTTTTGAGGAAGAGAAAACAGAAGAATAAAATAAGATTATTGTCTAATGTAATGGAGATGAGTATTTGAAGTCAAATATATATCTTCTAAACTTAGGATAAGTTTATTATTTTCCCAACCTGTGTAAGATCATCAGTGTAGGTATTTTCTTTTGAAAATGGAAAGTAGTATTTTTCAATACAATGTATTTTATAACTTTTCATGTACACCATATCTGAGCTTATATTGAGCAAACACAGGTCTCTCAGTGGCCTTCAATAATTTCAGATGCAGTGCAAATCTTGGAGAGTATTGCACTATTAAAGTAATGTAATACTATCAAAAGTCTTACAATAAAATTATAAATCAGTTTGTGGACAGGAAGAGCCACATGAAAAGCTTAAAGGAAGGTAAAAACCTTCAAGTGGAAAATAGCACATGAAATAGTTTTATAATAATTGTGGACACAGTATGTTTAGTCTTTGTTTAATCAAAAGTTTCATCAGTCATCTTTTTTTTAATGCACATGCTGAGGTAACTGGCTCTGCCTTCCTCTTGGGGAATTTGACATTTCTGAAGGTGCAAGTACTGTAAGTAAAATGTCACTGTCTTGGCATCAGTTTTTAGCATTGAGTATTTAAATAGAGCTAGATTATGAGACCTGAAGATAGTGCTGTATTTAAAAGTTTCTTATGACTTTAAAGTAAATTGTGCCTACTAATATAGCCCAAATAAAGTCTTGTAGTAAAATTAAGTATTACCTACACAAGTAAATCATGGACTCAGTTATATTTCTAAGCTTTTTTCTTTTAGTATAAATTATTATTTCACTCTTTTATTTTTTAGTATGCTGTTGTACCTCAAATGTTAAATATATTGTTTAAGTTCCAAAAATAGCATCAACACATTATCATAAATCTCTCTGAACATTGAGTTATGCTCTACTCTTACAAATAATGCTTATGTTTATCATACTTTATGTGCTTTTCTGAGAAATTTTTTTTTGCCTTAGCTTAAAATTTAAACATGGCAATATTGGTTTCTCTTCATTTGAAAAATTTTTTTCTGCATTACAAACAATCATATTGCACATACTATGAGAAGTACTATTGCTATTTTGACATCTTGGATTAGTGTTCCTTCTTTTTATGAAGGTTTATAACCTGCCAAGACATTCTTTGAATACTGATAATGTTAATGTTCTTGCCAGTATGGTTATGTTAGAAAGAGGTATTTTTCTTCTTTCATCACCATGTTCCTTGAAAGCATATTGAATAATGAGACAGCCAAAGGGAAATAATTTACAAGTGGATTCAGTGACTTTATTTAAAGTAGATTTTATTTGGAGAAATGCTAGAGCCATTCCTTAGATAAGCACTACAGTCTTCAGCCTTAGTTTTGTAACTGAATCCCTGTGAGGTCCTGTTAAATGTTTTTTTTTTTTCATTTATAAAATAGTTATTTCACAGAATTAGGAGTTTTTCTCAATTTGGTAAGATCTGAAACCCACTTAATATTAGCTGTTTCATATGTTCATGAGTAATTTTACAGAGCACTAGTTCAAACATAATGATAAATATGTGATTTCAAATAATGGATACTTTAATACTTCATACTTGTTGATTTTGGGGAATATTTTCCTTTGCCTAAAGTATCATTTGTGTTTTTAAAAATTATTTTGAATTTAATTCTATCTTGATAATTAGAGGCCCACTGGTATTACAAAAGCTGAATTGGATATTATGGATATAAGGTCTTACTGTTACAAGAGGGAAATTAATTAATGACTTTTTACCTATCTCTCCTTTATATGACATGACTGTTAAGGCTTATTGAGATTAATTTATTTATTTTTGAAGTCTGGAAGAATGATGACTAAGAATGAGAAAGAAGGGACACATTTATTGGGTAATAAACTGAAGATAAATAAATGGTAGTTTACAATCTGTATCCTGTACATTTGTGGCATTCCCTTTGTTCATTTTATTCTACTTTGCATCTTTTAGCCTTTTACTCATATTTTGTGAATGTCCCAGTTTTGTTTCACCTGTGCTGTGAGGAATCAAGGAAAAGTCTTTTGCCCGTAACTGGACCAGTGTTAAAGGCCACCTCCCTCTCCCATCCCCTCCAGTGTTGTGGAGGCAGTATAATCAAAGAGAAATTTCAGTTCAGGATTATGGTTTGAATGCTCCTTTCTTCTGAAGAATATATCCCTCCAGTTCCAATCTTGAAAGTTTGGGTGGAATTGTTTTTATTTCTTTTTTCATTAGTGAAAGTGAATGTTCCTTCAGATATGTTTTAAGGTTAACTTGGGGCTAATTATCAATTATGATTGGTTGTTTGTCTTTTGGTTTGTTTTTACTTGCAAATTAAGGATAAAATTTTTAATGGTTCTCATGTTTTCTTCTTTGTTATATTAAATTCTTTTACTTTTCACCTGACTTCTGAGAAATACTATATAGAAAAGATAAGAGACATATATAAGTCAAATTTTAGTTTAGTTGATTTCTAATTTTGATGTTTGCTGACACTATTTTTAAGAAATCTTTAAAGCCTTCTGCTGTCTCTCAGCAAGACTTATTCTGTAACTTTTTCCATAGCATTTTCTCTATCCCTATTATATGATTTTTGCTTTATTGGAAATGATTTGCGTTCTCTCTCCCTGTCCCAACAGCCTTTTGTGGAAGGGAGGGCTGCATTTTACTTATATCTGTTTTCCTTTTAATTCTCACTTAGTATTACAAGATACTGAGTATGGATCATAAAAAAGAATGAAATGATGCCATAAAGGTTATCATACTAAGTGAAGTAAGCCAGAAAAAGACAAATACCATATGATGCAGCTTATATATGGCATATAGAATATGACATAGATGAAGTTCTCTGTGAAACAGAAACAGACCCACAGACAAAGAAAACAAATTTGTGGTTGCCAAGTGGGAGTGGGGTGTGGGGGAAGGACAGATTGGCAGTTTGGTAATCATAAGTTTGTTTTCTATTTTCTGTGGGATCTATTTCTGTTTTGTATATAAGTTCATTTTTTTTTTTTTTAGATTTCACATATAAGCAATGTCACATAATATTTGTCTTTCTCTGACTCACTTAACTTCACTTAGTATGATAATCTCTAAGTCCATCCGTGTTTCTGCAAATGCCTTATTTCATTCCTTTACATGGCTGAGTAATATTCCAACTTTATGTCTTAGTGTGTATATATATATACACACACACAAATGGGACCTAACAAAGCTTTTGCACCACAAGGGAAACCATAAACAAAACAAAAAGACAACCTACAGAATGGGAGAAAATATTTACAAATGATGTGACTAATTAGGCATTAATCTCCAAAATGTACAGAGAACTCATACACTCATTATCAAACAAAAAAAACAAACTACCCAGTCAAAAAATGGGCAAAAGATCTAAGACATTTCTCCAAAGAAGACATACAGAGATGACCAAAAGGCACATGAGAAAATGCTTAACGTTGCCAGTTATTAGAGAAATGCAAATCAGAATGACTAGTACCGCTTTAAATTCATGATCACTAATCTTAGTACTGCCTGGTAGTCATACTGTTTCTGTGGTCTGTTTTCTCTCCTGGTCTCCTATATCCACAGTGCTTTAAGCCAATTTTACTGTATAAGCAAATCACCTGGGCATCTTGTTAACAGGTTCTGATTTAGTAGCTCAGCAAGGACTTGAGATTCTACATTTCCAACCAGTCCCCAGGTGGTACAGTTGCTGCTGGTCCATAATCCATATGTTGAGTTGCAAAATCCCAAAAAGCTATTTCATCTCTCTTCTCAGACAATCAAGTCTTTCTTCCCTGTCTTCACTCTTACTTGATCTTACATCCTATTTTACTGAGAAAATTGAGAGAACTTTTATAAACTATCCACCTGTCTGCAATTGTGCCCATAACATTCAACCTTCTCTTCTATTATTATAGATGCATGCCTCATGTTTTTAGGCAAGGCCAATTGCTTCACTTGGGCAAAGTTTCTTAAAATAAGTGTCTGTATTCACTGTCTCCAATTAGCTTTCTTCCCATTCTCTCGAACCCACTCTAGTCAGACTTTCTCTTTCTACCACTCCACCAAAACTACTTTTACCAAGGTCACCATTGACTTTCAGATTTCTGAATCCAGTGGTCATTTCTCAGATTTTATCTTACTTAACGTTTACCACAGTTGATCTCATCCTTGAAACACTTTTCCACTTGGCTTCTAGGTCAACACACATCCTTGGTTTTTTCCCTCATCTTTCTACCATTTGTTATCAGTCTTCTAGTTCCCCTTCATATCCTGACTTGTAAACATTTAGTGTCCTGTGGCTCAATTGTGGAGTTTATGTATATAATTCATTCTCACATATATATATATAGTTACTCACACACATGTATATGTTCATTTTCTTGATGAGTGCATCTCATGTTTCTGGGTGTCATTTATACAGTGATGACTCCTCAGTTTTTATCTCCATTCTGTAACTTTCCTGAACTCCAAACTCATAGATCTAACTACCTCCCCAAATTTCTCTTTGTTTAGTAATAAGCTCCTCACATTTAACATGACAAACAGTAAAGCTCCCTCCCTTGTCTCTCAGAATTGCTCTTTACATATCCTTCCCCATCAGTATATGAGAACTCTGTTTTTTCTCTTGGCAAACCAAAACGCTTAGGGTTATCCTTAACTACTGATTCTCCCACACTTTAATCTGATAAAAGAGTAAATTCTGTTGGTCTGCATTCAAAATATATCTAAAATCTAACACTTTTCACCATGTGTGTGATCCAAGCCACCATGATCGCCCACCTGGATTTTTGTAGTAATTTTCTAATTCTCCCCACTTCCTACCTTGCTGTCTTTATTCTGAGCCTAACAGCTAAAGTGATTCTGTAAAAGAAACCCTGTGGACTGTAGCATGCCAGATTCCTCTTTCCATAGGGTTTCCCAGGTAATCATACTGGAATGGGTTGCCATTTCCTTCTTCAGGGGTTTTCCTGATCCAGGGATCGAACCTGTGTGTCGTGCATCGTGGGCAGATTCTTTACTACTGAGGCATCTGGAAGATTAGTAAACCTTTTTTGTAAAGAACCGCAGTATAAATATTTGGGGTTTTCTAACTCATACAGTTTGCCTCACAACTGTTCAGCTCTGCTGTTGTAGCATGAAAGTAGAGGTATTAAAACTTTACTTTAAAAAGCAGGTGGTAGGTTGGATTCAGTCCATAGGCTATAGTTTGCTGATCCGATATAGGTAATCTGACCCACTACTATGTCTGATCTCATTCATTTATTTTCTTGGCTCCAGCTAACTGGCCTCCTTGTTTTTTCCTTGAACCTGCCAATCATACTTCCAACTCAGGACCTTTTTATTTGTCGTTCATTTGCCTCAGACATTCTTCTGTATATCTGGCTCAATCCTTATCTCTCAGTTCTTTACTTAAAACTTCCTCAGTGACGTTTTCTTTAGTCACCCTAAAACTATAACTGTTTCCCCACACACACACACGTTTTCCTGCTTTATTTTTCTTACTAAAACTTCTAACTAACATGCTGTATATTGTACCTACCTTAATTTATTGTCTTTCTTTCCTCCTCTAGATACAACTTCCATGAGGGGAGAGACTTCTGACTTTTTTCACTGATGTGTCCCTAGTGCTGACAGTAGTACTTCATGTAGGTACTCAAAAAATATATGTTAAATTAATGAGTGTGATCACGGGTTGAGAGCACGCAGGACAGGAGAATTCCATCCCATTGGTGGCACCAGCCCATACTGGATTGTTAACATAGATATTAAAGCACCAAAGATACAGGGGTAGATGGTATCAATAGAATTAAAAATAACAACTGGAACAGAGAAGTGCAAAATATCAAGCATCAACTTTTATACTCAGACCTTTCCCTTTCTTTCTGGAGGCCTGCTTGAAAGTCACAGAAGAGGGAGGGCTGACTTAAGCCACTTGGCAGGTGGGTGTTAATTGCTTCAGTGGAGTAGGAACAACCTATCAAAGTGGTCTCACCTAGGATTCCACAAATGGGTGGGTCATGGGCTGATTTTACTACAGTATACTTTGCTAATAGGGATAAATGGATCAAAATCATTCTAGGTATAGGAATAGTATGAATATAAAAGATGGAGGTAGGAAAGTATTTAGAGGCAGTGAATAAGTCAAGTTATGTGAGTAGGTAGTTATATAAAGGAATACAGGAAGATAAATCCTGAAAGACAGTTGGAGTCTAGATTATAAAGGGTCTTTAATGCTAGGCTGTTTTTTTGTTTTGTTTTTAGTAGAAAATTGGGAGTAGGGAAGTGACTTGATCAAGGTGTTAACCTGTGGCGGTTAGTTTGGTAGTAACGTGCTGGGAGGAATTATAGGAAGCTATAAGCAGAGACCTTAGTTAGGAAACTATAACAAAAATCCAGACACTACGTGGCTGAATTAGGATAAACAGATTGGGCATGGAAAACAAAGAGGGTGATCACTATTGTAAGGAAAAATCCATGAGACTGCACGTAGATAATGAAGATACAAGGATGAGGATACCTGATTTATTTAACTTTATATGCTTAGGAAAATGGTAATATTACATCCCTGTTTTATTCCTGAATGGGTGCGTCTGTCTTTCTTTTCCAATATGTAGCACCTTCATGAATTCCCTGGTGGCTCAGAAGGTTAAAAAAAAAAAAATCTGCCTGCAATGCAAGAGACCTGGATGTGATCCCTGGGTTAGGAAGATACCCTAGAGAAGGGAATAGCTACCCACTCCAGTATTCTTAGCTGGAGAATTCCATAGACAGAGGAGCCTGGTGGGCTACAGTTCACGTGGTTGCAAAGAGTTGGACATGACTGAGTGACAATGCACTCATGAATTACTCTGGCATAATTTTGATTTCTCTCCAGAAAGGACCTAATAGAATCAAGCAAAACTTTGGAAGTGAAGTTATTTGTTACCTCATCAACAAAGTTTTTGTTGACTAGTCTGTTAAGAAAGAAAAGCTGATCAACTCCATACTGGATATTATTTGTTAGCTTTAAAACTTGTTGCTTGTTTTTTAAATAAGAGGACAGAATTAGAAAAATAAAGAACCATAAGGTAATTGTTGGGATATTTGCCTGAACAGGATGTATGGGAAAAGAAATGCCATCAACTAAGCATCAGGGAACCAGCTGATTATAGGAGTGTTGGCAGCTCAGAATCTGTGGATTTGGTCTTCTTTTTTCTTTTTTTCAGTATTATTGTATTAAGAACTCTTAACATACGATCTACACACTTAACAAATTTTTAAGAGTACAATATAGTATTGTTGAGTAGAGGTATGATGTACAGCAGGTCTCTGGAACTTATGAACCCTAACTGAAGGTTTATGCCTATTTGTTAGTAACTTCCAATTTTTTCCTACCCCTAGTCCTTGTTAATCACCATTCGACTCTTTGATGCTATGAATTTGTCCATTTTAGATGCCTGATATATATGGAATCATGCAGTATTTGTCTTTGTGTGACTAGTTTATTTCACTTGGCATAATGTTCCTCATGATTCATCCGTGTTGTCACATGTTGTAGAATTTCCTTCTTTTTTGAGGCCTAATAATATTTCATTGTATGTATATAATACATTTTCTTTATCCATTCATCCATCAGTGAACACTTAGGGTGTTTCCACATCTTGGTCATTGTAAATAGTGCTGTAGTGAACATGGGAATGCTAATATCTCTTTGAAATTTGCCTTTTGGAAAATACCCAGATATTGGATATCTAGGTCATATGATATTTCTATTTTTAATATTTGAAAGTATCTCCATTCTGTTTTCTGTATCAGCTGCACCATTTTGCATCTCCACAAACTATAAAGAGTTCTAGTTTCTCCACCAATATTCTTACCAATACTTGTTGTCTTTTCCTTTTTTTTTTTTTTGGTAATAGCTATCCTGACAGGTGTGAGGTGATACCTCTTTGTGCTTTTGATTTGCATTTCACTCATGGTCAGTGATATTGAGCATTTTTCATATACCTGTTGACCATTTGTATTTCTTCTTTGGAGAAATGTCTATTTAAATCCTTAGCCTGTTTTTTTTGTTGGGTTATTAGATTCTTTTGCTTTTGCATTGTAGGAGTACCTTGTATATTTTGGATGTCAATCATCAGGTGTATAGTTTGTAAATGTTTTCTCCCATTTCATGGCTTGCCTTTTCACTTTGTTGATTGCTTCCTCTGTTGTGCAGGAGCGTCTTTATTTTATATAGTCCCACTTGACTATTTTTGCTTTTTGTTGCTTGTACTTTTGGTGTAATATCCAGGAAATAATTGTCAGGACCAGTGTCATAAAGCATTTCTTGTGTTTCTTTTCTAGTTTTACAGTTTCAGGTGTTTAGTTATGTCTTTAATCTGTTTTAAGTTGATTTTTATGTGTGGAGTGATATAAGGGTCCAGCTTTTGCATGAGGATATCCAGTTTTCTCAACACTGTTTATTGAAGAACCTATCCTTTCCTCACTGTATTTTTGCCCCTTATCAGACATCAGTTGACCTTATATGCATGGATGTTTTACTGGGCTCTCTATTTTTTCTGTTGGTATTTATGTCTGTCTGTATGCTGCCATACTGTTTTGATTATTATAGCTTTTTAATCTATTTCAGCCTCAGGACCTGTGATGCCTCTTAGCTTTGTTCTTGTTTCTCAGGAATCATTTGACTATTCATGCTCTTTTATAGTTCCATATGAGTTTTAGAATTGTATTTTTCTACTTCTGTAAAAAAATACCACTGGGTTTAAAAAAAAAAAAAAGAGATTGCATTAAATCTGTAGATCACTTTGAGTAGTATAGAAATTTTAACAATGTTAAGTCTTCAAATACATGAGCACAGAATGCCTTTCCATTTGCATCATCTTTAGTTTCTTTCATTTGGTAGTTTTTATCATCATACAGGTCTTTCCCCTCATTAAATTTATTTCTAAGTATTTTTTTCTTCCTGTGCTATTGTTAAAAAGATTGTTTTTCTAATTTCCTTTTCAGATAATTCATTGTTAGTGAATAGAAACACAACCAATTTTTGTGTTCATTTTGTATCCTGTAATTTTATTGAATTTATTAGTTCTAACAGGGTTTTTATGGAGTCTTTAGGGTTTTCTAGAAATAGGACCTTGTCATCAGGAAACAGGGACAATTTCACTTATTCTTTTCTTGTTTGGATCCCTTTTATTGATTTATCTTTTTCTTGCCTAATTGCTTTGGCTAGGCCTTTTAGAACTCTGATGAATGGAAATAGCAATATGGGTATCCTTGCCCTTGTTACTGTGCTCAAAGGTAAAGCTTTCAGTTTTTCACTGCCGAGTACTGTGGGCTTTACCTAGACGGCTTTTATTATTTTGAATTTCTTTCCTTCCGTGGGCTTCCCTGGTGGATCAGCAGGTAAAACGTCTGCTTGCAATGCAGGAGACCTGGATTCGAGCCTTGGGTCAGGAAGATCCCCTGGAGAAGGAAATGGCAACCCACTCCAGTACTCTTACCTGGAAAATGCCATGGATGGAGGAGCCTGGTAGGCTACAGTCAGTGGGATCGCAGAGAGTTGTACACAACTGAGCAACATCACTTCCTTCTATTCCTAGTTTGTTGAATGTTTTTGATTGTGAAGGTTCTTTCAGTTTTGTCTAAGGTTTTTTTCTGCATCTGTTGAGATGATCATGTGATTTTTATCCTTTATTTTGTTAGTATGGTGTATTACATTAATTGAAATGGATATGTTGAACCATCCTTGCATCCTAGAGATAAATCTTGTTTGACTGTGGTGTATGATCTTTTTAATATGCTGTTGGTTTGATTTCTAGTATTCTGTTGAGAACATTTGCATCTGTATTTATCAGGGATGTTGATCAATTGTGTTCTGATAATATTCTTGTCTGGCTTTGATATCAAGATAATGCTGCCTTCATAAAATGAATTTGGAAGTTTTCTTCCTTCCTTCCTCTTCCTTCCTATTCAGTTTTTAGGAAGAGTTTGAGAAGAATTTATTTTACTTTAAATGTTCAGTAGAATTAACCAGTGATGCCATCTGATCCTAGAATTTTCTTTCTTGGAAGGTATTTGATTACTAATTCAAGCTTCATACTAGTTATAAGTTTCTTCAGGCTTTTTCTTCTTTCATAACTTAATCTTGATATGTTGAATGTTTCTAGGAATCGAGCCTTTCCTGTAGATTATCTAGTTTGTTGTCATATAATTGTTAATATTGTCTCATGATTATTTTTATTTCTGTGATATTGGTTGTAATATCTCTTCACTTTCAATATTCTTTATTTGAATGTATTTTTCTTAGACTAGCTAATAAGGGTCTATTAATTGTGTCTCTTTTAAAAAAACCGACTCTTGGTTTTGTTGATTCTTTTTATGTTGTTTTTTTCTATTTTATATCTTGTTTATTTTCCACACTAATGTTTATTTTTTTCTTCTCCTGTCTTTAGGCTTAGTTTGTTTTTGTCTTTCTAGTTCTTGGAGATATATAGCTAGGGTGTTTATATGACATCTTTCTTTTTTAAAGTAAGTGTTTTTCTACAAACTTACCTCTTAGTACTGCTTTTGCTGCCCCCTTAACTTTTGGTATGTTGTATTATCATTTTCCCTTGTCTCAAGGTATTTTATAACTTTCTTTTTTATTTTTTCTTTGACCCAGTGGTTGTTCAAGAGTATGTTGTTTAATTTCCACATATTGTGAATGTGTTCCTTTTTCTATTGATTTTTAGTTTCATTGCATTGTGATCAGAAAACGTACTTGGTATGTTTCAGCTTTTAAATTTTTTTAAGACTTGTTTTGTGACCTAACATATGATCTATGCTGAGAAAAATCCTCTTGAGCTTGGGAAGAATGTGTATTCTGTTGCTGTTGGGTTGAATGTTCTCCATATATCTGTTAGGTCCATTTGATCTGTATTGTTGTTCAAATCCTTTGTTTCCTTACTGACTTTCTGTCTAAATTTTCTGTCTGTTATTGGTCTTGATCTGAAAAAAGAAAAACTAGAGAAGCCTGTAAAGGATGGAGTTGCATTGCAGAAGAGATTGTTTGGGTGGCTTCCTTTAGAACACATTAGGGAGAAGAAAGAGTTGGTTTGGAGAGAAAAAGTCTCTTGAAAAACAAAATGTAATAGGAAGGTGTTCTATTCAGTGCAAATAAAGAGGAAAAGCTGAAATCAAATATCATATAAAGCAGTACCAGCTTGACTTGCAAATAACCTTTTCTGTATGGTTAAATATGGGAGGATGTAATGATTGCCTCAGAGATCCAAGATTAAGGAGCTGACGAGATGAGACTTAACGTGGTGGTCCAGTGGCTAGGACTCTGTGCTCCCAATGCAGGGGGCCTGGGTTTTATCCCTGGTTGGGGAACTGGATCTCACATGCATAACTAAGACCCAACAGCCAAATAAATAAATATATATTAAAAAGAGCTGCGGAGAAGGCGATGGCACCCTACTCCAGTACTCTTGCCTGGAAAACCCCATGGACGGAGGAGTCTGGTAGGCTGCAGTCTATGGGGTCACGAAGAGTCAGACACGACTGAGCGACTTCACTTTCACTTTTCACTTTCATGCATTGGAGAAGGAAATGGCAACCCACTCCGGTGTTCTTGCCTGGAGAATCCCAGGGACGGATGAGCCTGATGGGCTGCCATCTATGGGGTAGTACAGAGTCAGACGCGACTGAAGCAACTTAACAACAGCAACAACAACAAAAAGAGCTGATCAGAAAGACCTATCTGAAAGATCTTTGCAAACAGTATTAAGAATACGAGTAATCTGAAAGCAGTTATTAAACTCTGGTTGGATTCAAAAAGGATTTTCAGAATAGGTGGTTTTAGAACTGGTTCTTGAGAAAGACCTCAGTGGGCAAAAGCATTCAGAGCATATGCAAGGTTAAGGAGTCATGAGAGATCAGAGAAAGCTTCTATAAGAAAGTAAGAGATAAGGCTGGAAAGGTTGAGTCTGAATTCTAAAGAATCTTGTGCACTTTACTTTAGAATATGAACTTCTTGCCAGGTGGTGAATGGAAACAAAATAAGGACATGTAGGGACTTCCCTGGAGGTCCAGTGGTTACTGCTTTGCCTTCCAGTGCAGGGGGTGTGGATTCAGTCCCTGGTCAGGGAGCTGGGATCCCACATGCCTCATGGTTAAGAAACCGAAATATAAATACAAACAATATTGTAATAAATTCAACAAAGACTTTATTTATTTTTTTAATTTTATTTTATTTAACTTTACAATATTGTATTGGTTTTGCCATATATCAAAATGAATCTGCCACAGGTATACATGTGTTCCCCATCCTGAACCCTCCTCCCTTCTCCCTCCCCATTCCATCCCTCTGGGTCATCCCAGTGCACCAGCCCCAAGCATCCAGTATCGTGCATCAAACCTGGACTGGCAATTCGTTTCATATATGATATTATACATATTTCAATGCCATTCTCCCAAATCATCCCACCCTCTCCCTCTCCCACAGAGTCCAAAAGACTGTTCTTTGCTGTCTCGTATACAGGGTTATTGTTACCATCTTTCTAAATTCCATATATATGCATTAGTATACTGTATTGGTGTTTTTCTTTCTGACTTACTTCACTCTGTATAATAGGCTCCAGTTTCATCCACCTCATTAGAACTGATTCAAATGTATTCTTTTTAATGGCTGAGTAATACTCCATTGTGTATATGTACCACAGCTTTCTTATCCACTCATCTGCTGATGGACATCTAGGTTGGTAAATAGACATTTCTCCAAAGAAGACATACAGATGGCTAACAAACACATGAAAAGATGCTCAACATCACTCATTATCAGAGAAATGCAAATCAAAACCACTATGAGGTACCATTTCACGTCAGTCAGAATGGCTGCGATCCAAAAGTCTATAAGCAATAAATGCTGGAGAGGATGTGGAGAAAAGGGAACCCTCTTACACTGTTGGTGGGAATGCAAACTAGTACAGCCACTATGGAGAACAGTGTGGAGATTCCTTAAAAAACTGGAAAGAGAACTGCCTTATGATCCAGCAGTCCCACTGCTGGGCATACACACTGAGGAAACCAGAATTGAAAGAGACACGTGTACCCCAATGTTCATCGCAGCACTGTTTATAATAGCCAGGACATGGAAGCAACAAAGACTTTAAAAATGGTCCATGTAAAAAATTATTGTAAAAACTTTAAGGACATTTAGAAGGAGACTTAATAGAAAATGATAATTCTTATGGCATTTGGAGAATGGACCCAATTATGTTTTATAGTTGTGTAACAGAACAAGCTGGTTCAGTAGTCCAGGCAATTGCACAGAGTATGTGTAAGAGGTTATGGGCAAGAAAAACATTTCTGATGTAGATAAGATTTGATTAGCAATTGGAAATAATATTTCTTGCTTTAAAGACCATAAAGAGTATCTGCAATCTCCCTTTGAAAGTTATGCAAAATGTAACTTATGTTTTCAAGTTTTTGCTTAAATTTTTGACTTTTTTTTTACATGAATCAGAAAGTATGAAATAGGTAGAATGAAAAAATACTATGCATACTGTATTCTAAAACATGAATATAAAATAAACAATAAGCAGAG
Organism: Bos mutus; assembly: GCF_027580195.1. Classification (NCBI taxonomy): domain Eukaryota; kingdom Metazoa; phylum Chordata; class Mammalia; order Artiodactyla; family Bovidae; genus Bos; species Bos mutus. The sequence continues at coordinate 129,626,842 of NC_091618.1, forward strand.
TAAAGTAGGCATTAGAGATTTTATTTCTTTTTCTTAAAGGGGGAGGGAGTGGTCTTTATCTTTTTTTCTTTTTGGTTGTACCATGGGTTTGTGGGATCTTAGTTCCCCGACCAGGGTTGAACTTGGGCCCTTTCATTGAAAGCACCAAGTCCTAACCACTGGACTGTCAGGGAATTCCTGCATAAGAGGCTTTAAATTTTGAATGTTCTAAATAAATTTTACCAGTTTTGAACTCTGGGCTACTTGCTGCTGCTACTGCTAAATCGTTTCAGTCGTGTCCGACTCTGCGACCCCAGAGATGGCAACCCACCTGGCTCCCCCGTCCCTGGGATTCTCCAGGCAAGAACACTGGACTGGGCTACTTAGTAAGAATCAAATTATATTAATGCTTATTATGTTAATAGAATGTGATATTCTTTTAACAATAGTATTTGTATAATGATGGAATAATATTAATTTTACACCGAACTCAAAACATTCAACAATAAAGTTTCTATAAGCTTCAGTAGTTAATGTTGTTATATTGCCAGTATAAAAAGAATCTTTTCTTATATTGTATTTTTGCTCCTGTTCTTTTTTGAACCATTCAGTGCAAATACATGTCCAAGAGTAGGTAGCAATATATGCAGATCCAATTACATTAACTAGTAAGACTTTGGAAGTAGTTAATACTTCTGACTTTTAAGAGATTGAAACGTGAACTTCTTAGTACATCTCTCCAGATAATTTGCATGAAAAGTTTGGTTGCACAGTTCACCAATACATATATGATTTCATATTCTAGGATTCACCTTTGCTCAGGCAGTCTTATTAGCATTACAGTTTTTGGTTAATTGTGCATTATCCTTGCGTAACCTGCTTTTTCTCATTATCACAAATTGCTTTCACAGTTGAGCTTTACTAATTAAATACTGAATATTCTCATCTAGCTTCAGATAGTGTATGTCAATGAAGTAGAAACAGTGGTAAGATATATTTGGGTAACTTCAATCAATTACATGGTATGCATGTAATAATATATTTTTTATTGAGATGTTTTTGCTCTGTCATCATACTGACTAGAGTCAGATTCTTACTTGGCACATCCAGATGCTCCAGCTTTGTGTGACCTAGATAGAAAACATATGGGGGTATGTGTGTGTATTTTTAGAACATGTTAAGCTATCAGCCTAATGGCAGAATATATGAAAAACTTCAGGAAATGAACAGATCTGTATTTTAGAAAATAATACAGGATTCGTGAAATGGTGGGGAAAGCAAACTAAAAACTTTGCTGTAAAAAATGTAGCATTTAAAAATTCTGTTATTTTCTATATCCTTAGCTTTTAATTACTACCTTTTATTGTTTAGTTCTTTAATAATAAGTCCCATTTTTAAAATGAATCTTAATTGCCTAAGTAATAGTGAAGGTTTAATTTATTGACAGACTTCTTTATCGTTAGCCTAACTATAAATACTTAGAAAATGCTTCTTAATCAGCTCGCTTGATCTGATGCAATAATTGCCCAGTGTGAAATAATGCTCTGGAACTACTAGCAGTATGTAGTTAAATTCTTTTTTTCACATTCAGTGGTTCTCATGTTTCATAGCTTGTTTAGAACCCATTTCCTCAAGTGATCATTTTACAATTCTGTATACTAACTTCTTAGTAGGTCAGGCAGTACATTAGCATATTTGCATTAATCAGCAGTTAAGATTTATATCTGAGACATCACTAATACAAACTAAAATACATAATATGTTTCCATTAGAAATATCACAGGTTTTATAGCTGTATTAAGTGCAGGAAATTGAAAACATTAGTTTTCTTGAAATATTTTCATAGCTACTCATTTTAAATACATTCTGTACATATGTATGAATCACAGAGCTAGCATAGCTTTAAAGAGAGAAATTTTCTGTGAATAAGTTTTTATTGCTCAGCTACTCTTTGTTAAAAATAACTTGTGACATAGAAGGTGTGAAGAAGATGACATTTAATTTCTCTGCAGTTGCAGATTATTCAGAACCTACTTTCTCTTGTTTTAAGCACTGTTCCTTAAATCAGCAGCTCCTGGCTGGCTTAAAATAATAGCCATAATAGCAAAAGCCAGCACCTCTGTGTTTTTTTACACTGACACACACATAAACACAAAGATGTGTGGAGCAAATGAAAAGATTACAGTCTGGCAGTTTCTCAAAAAATAAACAGAGTTGCCACTTTACCTAGCTATTTCACTCCTAGGTATATACACAAGAAAAATGTATGTCACACAAAAACATGTACATGAATGTTTATAGCAGCATCTTTCATAATAGTCAAAAAGTGGGAGTAACCCACATGTCCATAAGAAGAGGCAATAATATTTCAAATGTATGTCCATATAGGGGAATATCATTTAGCCATTAAAAAGGCATGAAATCCTGACAAATGTCCAGGACCAGCCAGCTTCACAGGTGAATTTTAACAAACATTTAAAAGAGAATTAACACTTACCCTTCTCAGACTGTCTGCAATAATGGAGGAAGGAATGCTTGCAAACTCGTTCTACAAGACCAGCCTCACCCTGACACCAAAACCAGACGAAAGCACTAGAAAAAGGAGAAAATTACAGGTCAGTATCAGTGATGAACATAGATGCAAAAATATTCAATGAAACATTAGCAAGCCAAATTTAGCAATATGTTAAATGGATCATACACCATGATCACATGTAATTTATCTCAGAAGTGCGAGAATGATTCAGTATCCATGCTTCGATCAGTGTGATATACCACGTTAACAAATTGAAGGATAAAATTATATGATCATCTCAACAGGTGCAAAAAAAGCTATTCACAAAATTCAACATTCAAGTATGATTAAAAAAAAAAAAAACCTCTCAACAAAGTAGATACAGAGAGAATGTACCTCACCTTGATAAAGGCCATACAAAACAATCTCACAGCTAGTATCATACTCAAAGGTGAAAATCTGACAGGTTTTCCTCTGAGATCAGGAACAGGACAAGATTGCCCACTCTCACCACTTTTATTCAACATAGGATTGGAAGTCTTAGCCATGGTATTAGATAAGAAAAAGAATCCATATTGGAAGGAAGTAAAACTTTAATTCTTTGTGTATGATATGATACTATATATAGAAAATCCTAAAGATGCCCCCAGAAAACTACTAAAACTAATAAATAAATTCAGTGAAATTGTAGGTTGCAAAATTCACTTTCATAAACCTGTTGCATATCTATACATTCACAGTAAAGTATCAGAAAGGGAAATTAAGAAAACTACCCCATTTACAATTGCATCAAAAAAATAAAATGCCCAGAAATAAATTTAACCAAGGAGGTAATAAAAACCTGGACTCTGAAAACTATAAGATACTGATGAAAGAAATTGAAGACTACACAAACAAATGGAAAGATAAAACATGCCCATTCATCGGAAGAATCAATATTTTTAAATGACCACACTTCCCAAAGCAGTTTATGAATCAGTGCAATCCCTATCAAAGTACCAGTGGCATTTTTCACAGAACTAGAAGAAATAATTCTAAATTCTATATGGAAACACAGAAGACAAAATAACCAAAACAGTCTTAAGAAGAACAAAACGAGTTATCATGCTCCTTGATTTTACCCTATACTACAATGCTACAGTAATCCAAACAATATGATGCTGGCATGAAACCAGACACAAAGATCAATGGAAGAGAATAGAGTCCAGAAATGAACCCACAAGTATATGGCCAGGAGAAGGCAATGGCACCCCATTCCAGTACTTTTGCCTAGAAAATCCCATGGACAGAGGAGCCTGGTAGGCTGCAGTCCATGGGGTCGCTAGAGTCGGACACGACTGAGCGACTTCACTTTCACTTTTCACTTTCATGCATTGGAGAAGGAAATGGCAACCCACTCCAGTGTTCTTGCCTGGAGAATCCCAGGGACGGGGGAGCCCGGTGGGCTGCCATCTATGGGGTCACACAGAGTCGGACACGACTGAAGTGACTTAGCAGTAGCAGCAGCAGTATATGGCCATTTGATCTACAGCAAAGGAGATAATATACAGGGAAAAGGTAGTCTCTTTAATATATGGTGTTGGGAAAACTGGACAGCTACTTGCAAAAGAATCAACTGGACTACTTTTTCACACAGTTTACAAAAATAAACTCAAAATGAATAAGACTTACATGTAAGATATGAAACCATAAAACTCCTAGAAGAAAACATAAGCAGCACATTCATTGGTCTGAGCAATATTTTTTTGGATCTCTCTCCTCAGGCAAGAAAACAGAAGCAAAAGTAAAATAATGGGACTACACTAAAAAGCTTTGCACACCAAGGGAAACTGTCAATAAATGAAGAGGCTTCCTATCAAATGGAAAAAGATATTTGTCAACAGTATATCTGATAAGGTATTTAATATCCAAAATATACAAAGAACTCAACATCAGAAACAAATAACCTGATTTAAAAATGGCAGAGGGCCTGAGTAGATGTTTTTCCAGAGAAGTCATATAGATGACCAACAGACACCTGAAAAGACGCTGAAAACCACCATTCATCAGGGAAGTGCAAACCAAAACCACAATGAGATATCACCTCACATCCGTCAGAAAGACTATTATCAAAAAGCAACAAATAACAAGTGCTGGTGAGGTTGTGGAGAAAAGGGAAACTTCATGCACTGCCATTGGGAATGTAAATTGGTACAGCCACTAAGGAACACAGCATGGAACTTTCTCAAAAAATTAAAAATATAACTATCACATCACCTATTCCACTTCTGAGTATTTTTCCAAAGAAAATAAAAACACTAACTTGACAAAATATATGCACCCCTTTGTCGTTGCAGCACTAGTTACAATAGTCAGTATATGGAAGGGTCCTAAATGCCCACGGACAGATAAATGGATGAAGAAGATGGAGTATGTATACACGTTGGAATACTACTCAGCCATGAGAAAAGAATGAAATCTTACCATTTGCAACTATATAGATGCATATAGAGGGTTTTATGCTAAGAGAAATAAAACTGTGAAAGAGAAACTATGATTTCACTTAAATGCAGAGCCTAGAAAACAAAAGACCACACATAACCAAGCCAAAAGATTCATGGAGAACCAATAGGTGATTACCAGAGGGGAGGTGTTGGTGGCATGAAAATAAAAGGAGACAAAACCAAAAATAGTGACTGTATAAACTAAATAATGCTAATTAACTTGACTGATTCACACTGAGTTACAGAATTTGTTAGCTTTATTATTTCTTTAGATCATATAATATTAATTATGCTAGCTTCTTCCCTGACTATAAACTCAAAGTTAAATTCGTATATTTTATATTTTACCCTTTTGTGCAAATTAAATTGTATCACTACTACAAGACACTCCTGAGACAATCTATAAGGTCTTCAGCATTGTGTAGCTAAATAAAACTGGATTTTAAAAAAAGAATGAATTGCTAATACAAAGATAAAACTTGAAAAAGTTATGCTAAGTGAAGAAACTTAGTATTTCTAAATTTCTAAGCAACTCAGAAAAATTGTATGATTCCATTTACGTTAAATACCCAAAATAGGCAATTTATAAAGACAGATTAGTGATGGTCTCAGGCGAAGTGCAGAGACATGCGGAATGACTGCTAATGGGTACAGGGTTTCCTTTTGCAGTGGTAAAATTGTTCTGAAAAATTAGATTGTGGTGATTTAGTTGCACAACTCTGTAAATATACTAAAAACCATTGAATTGTTTACTTAAATTGAATCGTGTGCCAATTCTATTGTAATGAAACTGTTATTTTAAAGAAAAGAAAGAAAAGCAAAGGCTGCTTTGGCTTTCCTAAAATAATAGAGATCCATGTAGTGTTATGACAACCAGCAGTCTTAATATTTAAGCACAAAGAGCTAGTTTTCAACGCCATTAGGATTACTTTAGAAAAATGTATTCATTTGCTCACTCCTTCAGCAAATTGTTTACTGGACCCTTCTAAGTACTTGACACTGTTTCAGGTACTACGGATTCAGTCACATTCCCGATTCTCCTTCCTCTTCATGTGTAGTGAGTCGCCAAGTCACATCAAGTCTATTTCATGCCCTTCAGTCTATCTCTGTTGTCTTGTACTCTTAGCATTGTGGCTTAGTTCTGTTACCTGGTCCAGTATTTCTTAGCCATGGTGTTAATGTTAGTAGAATACTAAAGTTTGCACATGTTTTATCTTTTAAAAAATTAGAGAAGTAATCTTATAAATACCACTTTTACTGACTTGCATTCCATTGTGTTTTTGTGAGTGGAAGAGAAAGCAGCACTGTTGTATCTAGTGTGCCAGAAATAACACACCATCTTCAGTGCCTATGAGAATATTTTGTGACTCTGAACCTCATCCATTTTGTATGTGCTCAGTAAAATTTGAGATTCTCTGAGTTGAAATATTACAGTCACGTTTTTTAATCCATATTGCTTTAGTTTAAGATCTCACTAAATCACTCTTGCCAGAGATCTTTTTCCTAATTGAGATACATTTGACATAAAACTGTGTAATTTAAGGTGTATAACATGTTGACTTGATACATTTATATTATAATATGATTGCCATTGTAACAGTAATTGCATGTCTATCACATTAATTTGTCTTTTTAGTGGTTGGAGTAATTAGGTTTATTAGTCTCTCAGCAAGTTTGAGGGTTATAATACAAAATTGTTGTCTGTATTCACTGTACTGTGAATCACTAGGACTTATTACTTATTAGATCACTAGGACTTATTTACTACTCATTGCAAGTCTGTACTCTTAAATAATATCTGTCCTATTCCCCTAACCCTTGTGCCCTGTAAACTACCAATTTTACTTTGTTTCTATGAGTTTGTTATTAGATTGTACATAGGAGTGATCAGTTCAGTTCAGTCGCTCTGTCGTGTCCGACTCTTTGTGATCCCATGGACTGCACCACGCCAGGCTCCCCTGTCCATCACCAACTCCAAGAGATTGCTCAAACTTATGTCCATTGAGTTGATGATGCCATCCAACCATCTCATCCTCTGTTGTCCCCTTCTCCTCCCGCCTTCAATCTTTCCCAGCATCAGGGTCTTTTTCAATGAGTCAGTTCTTTACATCAGGTGGCCAAAGTGTTGAAGTTTCAGCTTCAGCATCAGTCCTTCCAATGAATATTCAGGACTGATTTCCTTTAGGATTGATTAGTTGGATCTCCTTGTAGTCCAAGGGACTCTCAAGAGTCTACTCCAACACCACAGTTCAAAAGCAACAATTCTTTGGCATTCAGCTTTCTTTATAGTCCAGCTCTCACATCAATACATGACTACTAGAAAAACCATAGCTTTGACTAGACAGATCTTTGTTGGCAAAGTAATGTCTCTGCTTTTTAATATGGTATCATCTAGGTTGGTCATAGCTTTTCTTCCAAGGAGCAGGCATCTTTTAATTTCATGGCTTCAGTTACCATCTGCAGTGATTCTGGAGCCTAAGAAAATAAAGTCTCTCGCTGTTTTCCATTGTTTCCCATCTATTTGCCATGAAGTGTTGGGACTGGATGCTATGATCTTAGTTTTTTGAATGTTGAGTTTTAAGCCAACTTTTTCACTCTCCTCTTTCACTTTCATCAAGAGGCTCTTTAGTTCTCTTCTTCACTTTCTTCCGTAAGGGGGGTGTCATCTGCATATCTGAGGTTATTAATATTTCTCCTGCAGTCTTGATTCCAGCTTGTGCTTCATTCAGTCTGGCATTTTGCATGATGTATTCTGTATGAAAGTTAAATAAACAGGGTGGCAAGAGACAGCCTTGACATATTCCTTTCCCAGTTTGCAACTAGTCTGTTGTTCCATGTCTGTTTCTTACTGCTGCATATGAGTAATATCACACAATATTTGTTTTTGTCTCACTTATCTCACTTAGCAGAAAGTCCTCAAGGTCCAAAGATCTCTTTCTAACATCCATATCTGATCATGGTATTTTTCCCAATTAGGTTTGTCCATTGATTCTGCACTGTGGATAAAAGAAACTGTAAACTTCTTTCTTTGCCTGATGTGCTAGGTCATTGATGATCTTGTTCTTGTCTATCTGGTATCTGTCCAGCTTCATCTCCAGCAAGGCATATCTCTATGCTTTCACGCCTTTGCCTGTGCTCTTCTACCGATCACAAATGCCCTTCCTATAACTTGTGGGTGTCAAACTCCTTTCAGGTCTCACCACACACACAACTGCTCTGTGAAGTAGACTTAGATTTCATCTACAATGTTCCCACTATATTTTATATTTGCAGTTTTCACAATGCATTATAATTATTTTAATACCTCATTCTCCTTTTGTATTTTTAGCTCCTTGAAAGCTGGGACTTTGTCCTCCTATCTTTGTATTCCCAGCTTTTAGGATTCCCAGGAATCTAGTACAAAGTAGCGGAGAAGGCAGTGGCACCCCACTCCAGTACTCTTGCCTGGAAAATCCCATGGATGGAGGAGCCTGGGAGGCTGCAGTCCATGGGGTCGCGAAGAGTCGAACACGACTGAGCAACTTCACTTTCACTTTTCACTTTCATGCACTGGAGAAGGAAATGGCAACCCACTCCAGTGTTCTTGCCTGGAGAATCCCAGGGACGGGGGAGCCTGGTGGGCTGCCGTCTATGGGGTCGCACAGAGTCGGACACAACTGGAGGGACTTAGCATCAGCAGCAGTACAAAGTAGATGTTTAATAAATATTTGCTGAATAAATTTAGAAGTTTCTCCAAAAATTTTAATTTAACCAGAGCATTTATATATTACATGATGAAATTGAAGATTAAAAATACTTATATGACAGCCTGTGTTTCCTGGAGCAGTTCTAATTTTAAAGAGTCTAGATTCTTGAAGTGTTAATGTAGTTACCAAGACATAATTTTTTGTTGAAAAATATACACATTGAAGCTATATGTTAATTTTTAAATTTTTTACAACTTATTTTTCCATTTGATTTCATGTACTTTTTAAAAATTTTCTAATTAAAGTCTTTTTTTCTAGTTCAGATCACTTTCAAAACAATAGATAATGAAAAATTGGCATGTACAACAGAAAAAACCTAAATTTTAGTTCTGTCCTTTTAATGTGCACTTTGGGACAAATAACTGCCTATCTGTATTTGTATGAATATTAATAAATAAAAATTATTGGAAATTTAGAAATCCTTAGGTATAAGGATTAACAAAAGGCATTTGCCATCTGCCTCTACTGAGATTCCTGGTGGACTTCCCTGGTGGCTCAGATGGTAAAGCGTTTGCCTACAATGCAGGAGACCCGGGTTCAGTCCCTGGGTCGGGAAGATCCCCTGGAGAAGGAAATGGCAACCCACTCCAGTATTCTTGCCTAGAAATCCCATGGATGGAAGAGCCTGGTAGGCTACAGTCCATGGGGTCGCAAAGAGTCGGACACGACTGAGTGACTTTCTTTCTTTCTTTAGGTATAAGGATTACCAATAATCTTATCAATAATAAGATCTAGGATGCTGTGAGAGTAGCTCCCAATCTTTTTGGACTTCTGTTATTCTGGTGTGATTTCTTTAATATGGAGACCCTGCTTTTACTCCTTGTCCTTCTTCTAACAGTAGATTATTTATTTAACTTTAAATGAATTTTTAAAATAATTTTGAGAATGTATTAGTACTCTCAAGAAACTGGGTATTTCATAACATATCACATATTCATACATGAAAATGCATTTGTCAAAGACACTATTTGAGAATTCCCAATTAGGATCTGGAGTTGGCTGTAACTTATTAATATCTTTGACTAGTGAGGAAAGAGATATTGGCAAAGTAAAAGTTTGGAGCCAGAAAGGTTAGGTGTAAATCATGATTCTTTGAGTGAATAAATCTCTTTGAGCCTGTTTCCTCATCTGCAAAATGAAATACTAATACCTGCCTGAAATGGTTGTGAAAATTAATGGTTTCTATGATGGTAGTTAGTGCCTACTAAGTAAATTTTTCATAAATTGTAACTCCTACTTGCTTAGTATTAATAAAACCCTGAGAATAGATAAAAGGGTTTCCTGTTACACTAATTATTGGGTAATTTGTCTTCTTGAGCCGTTGTTACACTGTTTTCCCAAGGAGATTGGTCTTTGAGATTCTAAAAACAAAAGTGGCTTACAGATATACAGATCAAGAAGCAGAGTCAGGGACTGTTGTCTTCTTGTCCTTCACTACTATCCCCTGACATGCCAGTTAAAGAACAACATAAATTCATTTGCTTCCCCTTTCATTTTATTATGTATAATAATGTTAGTATTTTTTCCTGCCTACATAGGTTCCTGGTTATGTTAAGGAATTCATTTGGCTAGGATCCTTTGATCTAGCCAGTCAGAGTGTCTCTCTTTTAAACTTTCTCCACAATCAGATATTTAAATCAGTGTCGTTTTGCAAATAACCTTTTGTGACAAGTAACAAATAACCTTTCTACATTACAAAAAAAGAAAAAAGAGGGAGAGAGAAAGAACAAAGGAGAACGTTTTCAATTCCCTCTGTTTGATACAAGCCTGCTTGTGTAAACCCATTTCCCTCACTGCTTTTTATTCAAGAGTGTCATCAAGAGCTTTCCTTGATCCACCTGCCTCCAGTTATTACTGTCCACTTTACAGCCAAACTTCCTAAAAGAGCTGTCCCTTTCATATGTTTTCCGTATAGTCACTATCCAGTAACTAAAATTTGGCTTCATTTACCCCAGAACTGCTTTCACTGCTGATTGCTAAATCCTGTGGCCATGTCTCTCTCCTCGCAGTGAGCAGTGGCTGCTTTCTCGTTCTGGCGCATGGGTTCTCATTGTGGTGGCTTCTCCTGTTGCGGAGCACGGGCTCTAGGGCACCAGGCTTCATTCATTGTGGCACGTGGGCTCGTTAGTCACAGTGCATGGCTTGTTGCTCTGCAGCATGTGGGATCTTCGTGAATCAGGGATCAACCTGCATTTCCTGCATTGACAGGCAGTTTCTTTATCACTGAGCTACCAGGGAAGCCCTACTTCTTCCTAAAAAGCCTCTTTGGTCAGTGTACCATACTGTCCTGTGGCTCTTCTTGCCTCTGTGTCAGTGCTTTTCAGTCTCTTCCTCTTCCTCTGCCTGACTCTTGAATGTTGATGTTTTCTCCTAAGCCCTTGACACATTTTCTGTAGGATTTAACACTTCTAAGTGAATATTTGTTGAATGAATGTGTCTATATATTGATAGTTTCTCAAGAGATTTGACTATAACTGAACCTCATTAACTGAAAAAATATCAGTATGTTACAACATGCACTTCACAGCCACACTTTAGTGCTGTCTGTCTGAGCCATGATTCTCTTAAGCTACTACATGCTTATAGTGAAAAAAATACAAGTCCATTATTCAGCCTTTCTGTCCATCAAGTTTAGTTAGCTTTTTTAAAGTTCTCTGTATATAAATGGTAATTTTAAAAAGCATGCGTTACCCTAAATTTTTATACCAGGTTAACTGTTTACAGAAATTTTATAGCATTGATGTCCATCCTCAATAAAACAGTAATGTTTACTTGAAGTAGCAATTTAATTTAAATGCACTCTGCAATATATATTCTGAAGTTTAGGATTAGAAGGGGGGAGAAAATTAATATTTAATGAAATTTTTTCATGCCAGGCTCTGGCCTGTGTGTTTATCTACATTGTATATTTTCATTTTCTAACACTCTGGGAGATAAGTATTTTTAGTCATCTCATAGAGAAAACAAAATTAAGGTTAAGGTAAGTTAAAATAGACTCTACACTACAGGATATACAGCTACTGAAACTCAGAACCAGGCTTCTCTCAAACTTTATAGCCTATAGATACCTTATAAATGATGCAGAAAATATAAACTAGGGATGAATGCTAAATACAGAAATATATTTTGTAAGTACTTGAGTTAACTAAATCCAAGTTGTGCTAAAAGTTGTCTGTGTCGTTTTGTCCCTAGGCAATTATTTGGCAGAAAACTAGAGTATCAGATCATAAAATGGCTCTCATGTCTGTTCTGGGGACTGCTGTTATGGGCAATATGGAATCCTTTCAGTACCACTGTGAAGAATCTCAGGTATACAACAAAGATGTTCTTTAATAATTCTAATTTACCACTGAAGCTGTTTAATTATGTCCTTTTTGTCGGGTTGAGGTAACAAGAAGTGTCTCTTTAAAAATTTTAATGACAAAGGATGTATAAGCTCATATTAAATCTCTTTTCCCTGCCCTACTTCCTGTTTTTATCTCTTCTGTTTATTGTTTTTAATTTTAAGTATCATGGTTACATTAGTTGTTTAAGTGATTTTCAGTTTAGAATCTTCATCTCTTTGCTTTCCTCAATGAAAGAAATGGAGTTGAGCCCTCTTACCTTTGTTTTCCCTTTCCCATCTTGAGTATGTCTTCCAGCTTTATTTTCCGACCTGTCGGCTCTAGAGAGTCTCTTGAGTCCCTGTAGCACTGGATGAGGCCACTAACACTCCCAGTCTTGCTTGCTCGCTCTCTGTCGTGCCCGCTCCACTCTCAGGTCATCTAGCTTCAGAACCTGTGTCTTATGTAACCATCTTTCATTTGAAGATTCATGTTAAAAGTTGAAAACTTGTATGGACTATACATTATTATGACTTCTTTTCTTTTCTGTAATTTGTTGCAGTCTCTTGGCTACTAGTTCCCCTCCTATTCTCTTGTATAATATTGAGTTCTTAATAATTATCATTTTATTAGTGTCTTGGATGGAGCTTGTGCTCAATTAATGTATTAAGAATTCTCTCTACCTTAGAAGGTAGCCATGATCTGACTTGGGTTCTGTTTTTCAGAGCACCCTTAATAGTTGTTTAATAGTTTAGACACTAGTGCCGTTTTGGACTGGTCCTCTTGGCTGACTTGGGATAGTAAGGGTACTGTCTAAATTTTGCTGGGTTCTTGTGGTTTCCTAGAACTTGTTGCCCATGCTGATAACCCAGGAAGCTTGTGACAGGAGATTCAGACGTGCTACCTATGTTCTGCTTTAGAGAGTCTACCTGTCATAGTTTCGTCTGAAGACCAGCAGCATTAGCATTGCTTGGAAACTTGTTAGTTTGACAGACTGAGTAGGGGACAGACGTCTTTACTTTGGTAAAGGAGTACAAGAGGAGCTATTAGACAGCAGCATGGAAGTTAGCTGAAATATTTTATCAAGTTTTGAATGTGGTAAGATTAAAAAATTTGAGCATTTAGAGATGAAAGAAATAAAGGCTGTACACCTATATCTTAGCATCACTGGTGTGTGTTGTATAGATGGGAATGAAATTAATCAGACGGGATAGAGAGCAAGAAAATCAGGGGTCTGATGAGGAGACTGAGGGAGACTATCTCCCTTATAGGCTGTAAGCAAAGGGAGAGAAAATCTCCCTAAAGAGGAAGTTTCAGAGAGGAAGTAGAAAATCCAACAGAGAAGGCTGAAACAGTGTCATGCTTCCCAAAGGAGAGAATTCCATTGGTGTCAGGGTCTGCAGAGAGTCAGGTAGACACAGTAGAGCTAAGTGTCTATTGGAGTTGGTCATTGAGGTAGAAGCTAGATGATAAAAGGCTGGAAGTGAAGGGAGGGAGAGAAGGGTTCATAGTTGAAGAGCAATCAGGGGAGTATTCTTTGTTTATATTTTGCCTTTGATTTTCGTTTTGCTTTTTACTTGAGTGATACTTGGGTATAGAATCTTATAAGGCCTATCTTATTTTTTATTTTGTTGCACTGATTTAGTCTCTTACAGAGATTTTTTTTCCCCACAAACTAGCCTGATTTTCACTTTTTGTAACATTTTATAAGACTTTGCCATTTGATTTTAGTTTTCCATGTAACTTACCATGTGTTCATTCTTAAGGTTATCTATCTTAAACCATTTTTAAAGCTCAGTATTTGGAAGTAATACTATTTATTCAGTGGCCAACCAAGATGGTGTGGAAGAAAAACACTAGCAATATTACTGATGTTTTCTTCATTTTAATCTTTATTCTTACCTATTCTGTTTTTTTTTTTTTCCCCATCAACAAGCCTAGTAAGTCTTTCAGAGGGTGAACAGCTCTCCCTGATGCTCAGCAGGTGCTTTAAGAAGGCTCTCATATTACTTGGTAAATTATGCAACCATTTATAAGGGTTGTGAAGTTTTATAGTTAATTAAGTAGTTTCATTTTATAATGGATTATCTTGCTGTATGTATTAACTTTTTTTAATTGGCGCAGTTTGGCTCTGTGACAGTAACGCACTTAGTGTTCTAAAGTTGGTAATGCATCCATCTCCTTAAACACTTATTTCCAAGGGTAGGGATAGCCACAGACATAGGTGGCAGCCTACAGCCTGTGTTGGTAGGGAGCCTCATGGTTTCTACTTAACTAAAAATAGCAAACCCCCTGACACTCTTGCTTTTTTAAACCTAAGCAGAAAATTTCTCACTATTACTGTTTCTTAACAGGTTAATAAAACATCTGATTCCAGTTGTTTCAGATAAGAAATTTTATAGGCCTGTATTTTGAATAATTTGATCAAGATCATATTAGTAGTGTAGCCGGAGTTTAAACCATTTCAATCTGGCTCTTTGCTGTATTCCTAACAGTTCTTTGTATTATCTCTAAAAGTAGGAGCATTTTCCTTGCTTTCTGTTCACTAAATCTCTCTTCCTTTTCATACATTTGTGAAATAGTTTTCTAAACAAAAATGAAGATAAAGTACATTGCAATGTGTCAAAGAGTAAGAGATCTTTTTTTCCCTCAGTAATGAAAAACTAGTCAGATTGACTTCATGGCATACTCAAAATAAAGATAGAAACAGCTACTTCTTTACAGAAAATGGTGGCTGAAAAGAAAAGGATGAACAGCCAGAGGAAATTTACATTATAAGGGAAGAAATTTTTTTGAAAATAGTAGGAAATAGGGTTGAGCAGAGAGCAGCAGTATTTATACTGTATGTCCTATGACAATAAGATACGTATTCATGAAACTTTAATGAATGCCAGTTTTCCCTTAAAATTGCAAGAAGGGAGAGTTAGCTGAGAACACCAATTTAACATGCTTCAGTAATTTAAGTTTAATGCTCATGACATGGTTATCAAGAAGTTTATGGCTGTTTAGACCTTAAAATGAAAATCCATTTGTTAATTTTGATTATAGCTTTAAATGTATATAACCAGATCCATGGACTCATGTTTACTGTTGACATTGCATATCAATACTATAATTATTTATTACAATTGTAGATTTTTCTAAGTGGATTTCTTCCAAAGCATGATGCAGACCACTCTTGCACAAGTCTTTCAACCCCAGAAAGGAGTTTCATCTTTATAAACAGTCGACCAGTACACCAAAAAGATATATTGAAGGTAATCTTTTTAAGAAAAAAGTAATTTGTCAGCTTCTTATAAGGACTATTTGTAATAATTTGTTCTAAAATAAGGAAAAGGAAAAATTATAGTATGGCGCTTCCCTAGTGGCTCAGATGATTAAGAATCTGCCTGCAATGTAGGAGACCTGGGTTCAATCCCTGGATTAGGAAGATCCCCTGTAGTAGGGAATGGTTACCCACTCCAGTATTCTTGCCTGGAGAATTCCATGGACAGAGGAGCCTGGCAGGCTACAAAGAGTCAGAAACAACTGAACAACTAACACTTCACTTTCACTTTTCACCTTACATATGACTCTTCACAACAATTCCGTGGTGAATTATTATCCTTATTTATAGTGAAGAAGGTCTTCTCTTGTGGCTCAGCTGGTAAAGAATCCACCTGCTATGCGGGAAACCTGGGTTCGATCCCTGGGTTGGGAAGATCCCCTGGAGAAGGGAAAGGCCACCCACTCCAGTATTCTGGCCTAGAGAATTCCATGGACTGTATAGTCCTAGGGTTTGCAAAGAGTCAGACATGACTGAGTGACTTTCACTTTTACTTTCATAGTGAAGAAACTGAATGTTAGTGACTACCTTAGACCACATAGCCGGGAAGTAACAGAATTTGAATTTGAACTCAGGACTTTGAAAACACCCATGACACTGTGATCTTTTCCATGAAGTCAGTTGCACTGGATGCATGCTTGCACTTCGTGTTACGTAAATTCAAAGCTTCTAAATGAGCTTTAGTATTTAGATACTACTTTTCCTAATAAGCAGTTACATCCACTCAGTTTCTCAGTTGAATGTGCTTCTTCTGGTGGTATTTTAAGGATAATATTACTTAAATAATTCTATCTTTATAAATACTTTAAAGAATAATAATACTTTAGTATATTTCTGTCATTTTTTGTCTTCATTACATGTATTTCTAGCTAATCCGACATTATTACAATCTGAAATGTCTAAAGGAATCTACTCGATTGTATCCCATTTTCTTTCTGAAAATTGACGTTCCAACAGCTGATGTAGATGTGAATTTAACACCTGATAAAAGTCAAGTATTGTTACAGAATAAGGTAACCTTTTTCAGATAATTTTTTGTATTATTTATAAACTTAGGCAATCCTAGCTGTTTTCATATGAAAAAGATTTACTTTTCTGTATAGATGTTTTTAATGTTAGTCTCATAATTTCCCCTAATACTTGTTAATTTGTATTTTTAGGAATCTGTTTTAATCGCTCTTGAAAATCTGATGACGACTCGTTACGGATCACTACCTAGTACAAATTCTTACGAAAGTAATAAAACAGATGTTTCCTCAGCTGACATGGTTGTTAGTAAAACAACAGAAACAGATGTGCTTCTTACTAAGATGGAAACATCTGGAAATAATTATCCAAATGTTGATACTTCAGCCATTCCTTTCCAAAATGATGTGCGTAATGATACATCTGGGGAAAACACTAATTATTGTTTAAATCATCAGGTACATATTGGTGACCATTATGATGATTATTTTAATAGTGAAAATTCTAGCATTGATAAGAATGATGGAAATGCGTTTAAAGAAATCCCAGAGAATAAGTCATCGTGTGAGGACACCCAAGAGAAGAATAGTGAAACTTGGTCTGTGGATTCTGTTGGGCAAGCCCAATCAGAAAATGGCAATAAAGGCCACAGAGATGAGAGTGGAGAAAATGAAGAAGCAGCAGTTCCTGAGAAGTCTGCGGAAATTTGTGCAGATGACTGGAGCAAAGGAAATATACTTAATTCTAGAGGAGAAAACATTGAACCTGTGAAAATTTTAGTGCCTCAAAAAAGTTTAGTGAGTAATGTAAATAGTAATAATAATAATACAAGTCCTGAACAAAAGAATCTCTGTGAAAGTTCCTGTGACAAAAATTCAAATGTGGTAGATAACAAATCTGGACAGCTTACAGCTTATGATTTAATTAGCAATCGAGTAATCAAGAAACCCATGTCAGCAAGCGCCCTTTTTGTTCAAGATCATCGTGCTCAGTTTCTCACAGAAAATTCCAAGACCAGTTTGGAAGATGCAACAGTACAAATTGAAGAACTGTGGAAGACATTGAGTGAAGAGGAAAAACTGAAGTAAGTTTCCAGAGCTTTCATGTGACCTGAATGCTCAGATATTTCCATTCTATATGACTCACTGGGTTGAAAAAGCTTCTTTTTCTTCTTATTTATGGAAAAGCAGAATGGAAAATACCTTGTGGCTTGTCCTAGAGTACTTTTTTGACATCACTTTTTTGGGGGTTAATTTAGAGATTTTTACTTTCTTTTTTTTCTTTTTGCTTGTTTTTTATTTTGGTATAAAACTACTTTCTGGTTTAAGTTTGTAATTAAAAGTTTTACATTCTTAAGACTACCATTTTCTTCTATTTCTTTTTTATACTAATCTTCCTATTATAGGACTTTTTTAAACTTTTATATTAGAACCGGGTTTCTTTTTTAAGATCTTGAATATTCCCTTTTTAAATTGTTCTTTAAAACATGTAACAATACAAAAAGTATAACGTTGCAGATTTAATTCAGTGATTTTAATACTCTTCCTTATACTCTTCAGTATAACTCAAAAGACTTTCTTCTAAAATCTTTTATTTATTGGCAACTTATAAACTATGGTGGGTTTGGAGGAGTAGGTAAAATAGATGGTTTGATCTCTTCTTTAAAAACTACATATTATTTGCTATTTTTAGATGTTCAGCTTTAAAGATACCAAAAATCCAAATAGATCCTACTGTATCTTTGAAAGTTAATCTAAAAAGGTACAGCCTTTTAGAAACGAATACAACCTTAACTAGAGAGTAAGATCCAACAACACCATAGTAGGCCTAAAAACAGCCACCAATTAAGAAAGCATTAAAGCTCAACAATAAAAATGACACCAATCCCAATAATAAACAACTAACTCCTAGCCCTAATACTGGACTAATCTATTAGAAAATAGAAGTAATGTTAAGAAACACTTTCTCCCTGCATAAGTTTAAGTCAGTATCTGATAATACCCTATTAACAGTAAATAAAAATAACCCAATAATAAATTCAAATTACCTGAATAAATCCAAAAAAATATGATGGTTGTTTCCAGTTGACTGAAGGCACTTGGTATAATCACAGGATATTATGTTTTGAGTGATTTAGCTCACCAGAAAATGAAAGAGTGCAATTATAGTTCCAATCATATATTATTACCTGAGGCATCTCAATACTATGTCAGACATCTGGAAAAACTTTTAAGTGTAACTGGTCATCTGCAGTTTATATTTGGTGATAAACTACATGGGTACTTGACGAATTGTTTTTCTTTTTTTATTAGCTTATTCAGTCTTGTAAAAACACTATCAATATTAAAGTAATAAAGATCACTATTAACACCAATTGGCAAAACCTTTATAAGTTAACTTCTACATTTTTCTTTTTGTTTAGTGGGGATGGTGGTTGTGTTTTTTCTTTCAACATATTTATGTATGATATATATATATTAATGTGTATCTATAAAAGATAAACATAATCTTTTAATTAATTTATTTAAGCTTTTATTCTGTATGAAGATATAGCCAGTTAGTGAACAATGATAGTTTCAGGTGAACAGCAAAGCAATTCAGCCATATATACACATGTATCCCTTCTCTCCCAGACTCCCCTCCCATCCAGGCTGCCACATAACATTGAGTAGAGTTTCATGTGCTATACAGTAGGTCCTTGCTGCTTAAGATACTCTTATTTTCAGTAGAGGCATAATACAATTGTCATCACCTTCTAAAACATGAATTTCTTAATCTTCAGTGTTCAAATTGCTAATTATTTCATAAGTGTCAAATTTTAAAAGTTAAGTCAAGATGCAAATGAAGGTCATACACTATGATGATGATAATGATGATGATTTTTAGTTTTACCTAAATGACACATTCAGTTTAAAGATGAGAGCATTTAAGTTTTAATACAGCAAGCCCATAAAAATTAAATGACATTGATCAGGAAGTGATGAATTGAGAGTTGTCTAAGAATAGGGGGAAAAAAGCATAGATGTTCCCAGTTCTCATGGAAGTAGGTACAGTGCAGCAGCTCAAGGTAGCTATTCCCTTTCAACCTCAAAACAGCAGTTATTACCCCAGTCTCAGCGTTGTTTCTCCTTGCAGGCCCAAGGTTTTAAGATACAAGGGTTATCGTTAATAGACCTCATCTAAAAATGATCAGGCAGTATTCTGGAATTCAAAGTTTTCTCTTTCTTATTGCCATAAGGTAAACAGAAGAGCATTGTTGAAGACCTCTGAAGCTACACCTGGGTTCAAACCTCAGTTCCTCTCTTTTCTAGCATTATGTAAAAATGTGTGCACAGTATCTTTTGGGTTGTTGTGAGGATTAAATAAGATATATTATGTGTTTGTTATAAGATAAATGACTGGCACATAGTAAATAATGTTCATGATATTAATCAGAGTTTTTAATCTGTGTAAAGATTTCTCTCTTGTGATTGACATTATTTTTCATTTGCTTATTCAAGATTAAATTTAATTTGGAGGTCAGAAATAGAAACCTGTGGAGAAAATTTAGGTTTCTTGGGATCAGAGAGCTTACTACATGTCTAAGCTCTATTAGAATCTTCCAGAGCCAGAATCTGATGATCATGGCAGACCAGGTTGAAAATCATGATTAGTGAAAAGGTAGAGCAAAAATGTTTAACATTCAAGAATTGCATTAACTACCATTTCTCTTCTAATCTTTATCTATCTTAGAATTCTTTTCCATGGTCTTAAGTTCTACAAGGAGTGCTAAGGAATGTGAGAGCAGTCTCCTACAGATAATCAGTCCTTCCATCTATTCTTCCTTTTCTTTTCTTTTTTCTCTTGTTTCCAGTTTTTTTCCCCATCCTCCTTCCTCCCTTTTTTCTTTCTTCCTTTCCTTTCCTTTCCTCTCCTGTCTTTTCTTTCCTTATTTCTTTCAATTAGGAAATACTTAGGTGTCCCTGGTGGCTCAGACGGTACAGCGTCTGTCTACAATGCAGGAGACCCTGGTTCAGTCCCTGGATTGGGAATATCCCCTGGAGAAGGAAATGGCAGCCCATGCCAGGTCTCTAGCCTGGAAAATCCCATGGATGGAGGAGCGTGGTAGGCTACAGTCCATGGGTCGCAGAGTCGGACACAACTGAGCAACTTCACTTTCAGGAAATACTGAGAATATTCTGTGTACAAGGCCAGTGTACTCTAGCTCATCATTTCAGATACAGTGATAAATGACAAATAAAACAATACTTTCACTAATAAAAGTACAATCTTAAAGAAACGAGTTATGAAAACACTTAGCAGTTAGGCTTAATCATATCTATAGGACAGGAGATACTTCCTGAATAGAAATTGATCAGGATGGTGTAGAGAATTTTCTGTTTAGTAGGAACAGCACATAAGAATGCCCAGAAGCTAGAAGGAAGACAGTGTTACTGAGGAATGGAAAGATGCCCTTTATGACAGGAATGTATTATGGGGGAGTGTAGTAAAGATGGGCTTCCCTGGTGGCTCAGCCAGTTTTTTACTGCATCTGCAATGCAGGAGACTTGGGTTCAATCCCTGGGTTGGGAAGATCCCCTGGAGAAGGGAACAGTTACCAAAAACAGATCATGGGATCCAGTCAGATCATCGAAGGTTCGAAGAGTTTTAAATAAGACCTAGGATCAGGGTTTTCTACCAACAGCTTAGGATACAGTAGAAGGTTCCTACATTTAAAATTTACAGTAGAAGGTTCCTACAATTTTTTCCTTTCTGGATTCCTCTCCCCCACCCCACCCCACCTTGCTTTCACCTCTTTTCCTCTAGTGGATTAGAAAACACTTTGTCCTCCTACTAGTATCTCAGTCAGTTGACTTGAACTTTTGTTTGTAGTAGCCATGAATATATTTCTACTTAGAATAACTAAGAATAATACTGTAATTGGGATAATACTGAAAATGGTAAATAAACTTTGTAATTACATGTAATCTTGAGATAGAGTCACTTGAGTTGGTTAGTGATAAATCAGAATTAGTATTTTTCATTTAAGTTACTAAATCCCTTAATGACATAAAGTCAAAGATAACATCTCTTTTTACTTAATATTTACTTAATATTCCTTTGGACATAACTTTTATATTTCCCAAGGAACTAATTAAATTGACTTCTTGAATAAATCAAAAGATTAGTATCATGTGTGAAAAGTTGCACATTATAGTTATTTACAAATGGTAACCTTCATCTTGAACTCACTCCATTGTGGGAGAAAATTTTGAATTTGTCCCAAAGCTAAAAATACTTATTTATAGTACTAATTGAAGGCAAACTGTATTGAAAACTTTGTGCATTATAACTTAGACTTTGAGATTCTAAGTGGAGATGGAAGAAAATAACGTTATGAGCATGGCCTGCCTAGCCAGCAACTACAAGAAGCATTTTTCCTTTACCTAGTTTACAGTGAAATAGAGTCTTTTTTTTTACATTCTTATTCAGCTAGTATTTATTTATTCAACAAATACGTACTGAGTACAAGCTACACAATGTGCATGTCTCTTGTGTTTTAGTCTCACTTTCTACATTTAATACCATTCTCCCAATAGTAGTATTTTTATTTTCTAATACATACCTATTCAAATTTCTCCTTTAAAATGTATGTATATTACCTACAATATAACTCAACCAGTTTTTTAAGAGTTTCTAAAGCTCAGAATTACATTCTCTAGTCTGCATTTAAAAATTCATTTTAAAATCTTTTTAGCAAGGTTGGTTAAATAATTACCAATCTTTAATCAACTATGTGCCCCATTCATTATAAGATAGGTGTTTCTTGATAGAAAATAATGATACCATATATTTACTATCATTTACTAGGTTCCAGTAAATGATAGGCTTCCCTGGTGGTTCAGACGAAAAAGCCTCTGCCTGCAATGCGGGAGACCTGGGTTCTGTCCCTGGGTTGGGAAGATCCCCTGGAGAAGGAAATGGCACCCCACTCCACTACTCCTGCCTGGAAAATCCCATGGATGGAGGAGACTGTAGGCTACAGTCCATGGGGTCGCAAAGAGTCAGACATGAATGAGTGAATTCACTTCATTTCATTTCACTAGGTTCCAGGAACTATTCTAATTACCTAAAACATTTTAACTCATTTTATTCCTCACATCAAAGTTATAAAGTATTTAAGATGTATATTATCTAGATATTACAGATGAGCCTACTGAAATACAGGAAAGTTAATTCATTGTGTAGAGCTGCTAAATGCAAAGACAGGCCAGGCAGTCTGTCTCTAAGGTCTCTGCTCTTAGCCAGTACAATTTGCTGAATACAGATAGTAGTTTTTAGTTCTAGATTTGTATTAGAATCACCCATGGAGCTCTCTAAAAACACTATTGCCCAAACTCAGCCTAAGTATGGAGAATTGTAAGCTCTTGAGAGTGAGACCAGTAGAAAAGGGATGATATAACCGGAGAAGGCAATGGCAGCCCACTCCAGTGTTGTTGCCTGGAGAATCCCAGGGACGGCGGAGCCTGGTGGGCTGCCGTCTATGGGGTCGCACAGAGTTGGACACGACTGAAGCAACTTAACAGCAGCAGCAGCATAACCACTATACAAGACTGTTTTTGGCGCTAGAAGTTAATTTTATCCCTGTTATTATTAATCAAAATACAAAAGACCTTTTAACTTTTTCATTTCAGTCAGTTCAGTTCAGTCGCTAAGTCGTGTCTGACTCTTTGCCACCCCATGAATCACAGCACGGGAGGCCTCCCTGTCCATCACCAACTCCGGAGTTCACCCAGACTCACATCCGTCAAGTCAGTCATGCCATCCAGCCATCTCATCCTCTGTGATCCCCTTCTCCTCCTGCCCCAATCCCTCCCAGCGTCAGAGTCTTTTCCAGTGAGTCAACTCTTTGCGTGAGGTGGCCAAAGTACTGGAGTTTCAGCTTTAGCATCATTCCTTCCAAAGAAGTCCCAGGGCTGATCTCCTTCAGAATGGACTGGTTGGATCTCCTTGCAGTCCAAGGGACTCTCAAGAGTTCTCCAACACCACAGTTCAAAAGCATCAATTCTTCGGCATTCAGCTTTCTTCACAGTCCAACTCTCACATCCATACATGACCACTGGAGAAACCATAGCCTTGACTAGGCGGACCTTTGTTGGCAAAGTAATGTCTCTGCTTTTCAATATGCTATCTAGGTTGGTCATAACTTTTCTTCCAAGGAGTAAGCGTCTTTTAACTTCATGGCTGCAGTCACCATCTGCCATGATTTCAGAGCCCCCAAAAATAAAGTCTGACACTGTTTCCCCATCTATTTGCCATAAAGTGATGGGACCAGATGCCATGATCTTCGTTTTCTGAATGTTGAGTTTTAAGCCAACTTTTTCACTCTCCTCTTTCACCTTCATCAAGAGGCTTTTTAGTTTTTAACCCAGTATAATTTTAAAAGGTCCAAATTGACCTTTGTGTTCAGTTTATTTGAACTTATTTTTTTATTGCTAATTCTAAAATGAGAAATAGTAACTGAAGAAATTAACATTTAGCTATAAAACTAAATTATAAATTTATAAATTTAATCATAGAATGTTTATTTTGAGCGTTACTATTAGACTGACCCTGATCTTATTAGTATATAATTACTAGGGCTTCCATAGTGGCTCATTGGTAAAGAATCATCCTGCACAATGCTGGAGAAGTGGCTTTGATTCCTGGGCCGGGAAGAGCCCCAGGAGAAGGAAATGGCAACCCACTCCACTGTTCTTGCCTGAGAAATCCTGTGTTCAGAGGAGCCTGGCGGGCTAGTCCGTGGGGTTGCAAGAGTAGGACATGACTTAGTGACTAAACAACAATATAATTACTAAATGTATGTAAGTTTTGTTGTCCTCAGAGCATCATTTCTTCTATGTTGATGTTACACCACATATTTAAGGAATTCTTCAGATCTGAAATTGACTCCTTACTGTTCTATTTAATTCTTTCTTTCTTTTTTTCCTTTTTAGTTTCCTGTACCTTAAATGGTTTTTAAAACTGGGTAAAATTTAGCTGCTGTGAAGTGCATAGATCTGAACTGTATGTAGATAGTTCAGTGTGTTTGCACGTGTGCACACTGCTGAAACCACCACCACAAACAAAATACAGAACATCTCCTTCAGCCCAGAAGGTTCTTTAATGTCACCTACAAGCCAGTCACCACTTGGAGCCACTATTTTTATTTCTGTCACATTAGTTTGGTTTTGCCAGTACTTGAACTTCTTATATATAAAATCATAATGATACGTACTCCTTTGTGTCCAGCTTCCCCCAAGAAAATGTTTTTGAGGTTTTCATTCAGGTTTGTTGAATGTATCCATATACTTTATTCTTTTTAATCCATAAATAGTACTCAGTTGTGTAAGTGTACCACAATTTGTTTTCTCAGTCTCCACCTGATGAAAATTGTTTTCTTTCCAGATTCTGGATATTATGAATTAAGTTGTGTTGTTTAGTTTCCAAATACTTCGAGTTTTTCTAAATATTGTATTGCTGTGCTGCGTGTGCTGAGTGCTTAGTCATGTCTTACTCTTTGTGACCTCTTGGACAGTAGCCTGTCAGGCTCGTCCATCTGTGGGATTTTCCAGGCAAGAGTACTGGAGTGAGTTGCCATTTCCTACCTAAGGGGATCTTCCCACCCAGGAATTGAACCCGCGTCTTTTTTGTCTCCTACATTGGCAGGCAGATTTGTTACCACTGTGCCACCTGGGAAGCCCACTAATTTCTAATTAATTTTACCATGGACAGGTAAAATGCTGTTAGATTTAAGTCTTCTGAAATTTATTGAGAATCAAGCCCAGCAGCATATCTTGAAGAATGGACATCTAAAATGAATCTGAATTCTATAGTTAGATGTAGTGTGCTAAAGTGACAATTAAGTCAAGACAGTTGGTTCAGTTCAGTTCATTTCAGTTGCTCAGTCATGTCCGACGCTTTGCGACCCCATGAATCACAGCACACCAGGCCTCCCTGTCCATCACCAACTCCCGGAGTTCAGCCAAACTCATGAGCATCGAGTCAGTGATGCCATCCAGCCATCTCATCCTCTGTCGTCCCCTTCTCCTGCCCCCAATCCCTCCCAGCATCAGGGTCTTTTCCAATGTCAACTCTTTGCATGAGGTGGCCAAAGTATTGGAGTTTCAGCTTCAGCATCAGTCCTTCTGTCCTTCCAGTGAACACCCAGGACTGGTCTCCTTTAGGATGGACTGGTTGGATCTCCTTGCAGTCCAAGGGACTCTCAAGAGTCTTCTCTAGCACCGCAGTTCAAAAGCATCAACTCTTCGGTGCTCAGCTTTCTTCACAGTCCAACTCTCACATCCATACATGACCACTGGAAAAACCATAGCCTTGACTAGATGGACCTTTGTTGGCAAAGTAATATCTCTGCTTTTTAATATGCTACCTAGGTTGGTCATAACTTTCCTTCCAAGGTGTAAGCGCCTTTTAATTTCATGACTGCAGTCACCATCTGCAGTGATTTTGGAGCCCCCAAAAATAAGTCTGACACTGTTTCCACTGTTTCCCCATCTATTTCCCATGAAGTGATGGGACCAGATGCCATGATCTTCGTTTTGTGAATGTGGAGCTTTAAGCCAACTTTTTCACTCTCCACTTTAACTTTCATCAAGAGGCTTTTTAGTTCCTCTTCACTTTTTGCCATAAAGGTGGGTCATCTGCATATATGAGGTTATTGAGATTTCTCCTGGCAGTCTTGATTCCAGCTTGTGCTTCTTCCAGCCCAGCGTTTCTCATGATATACTCTGCATAGAAGTTAAATAAGCAGGGTGACAATATATAGCCTTGACGTACTCCTTTTCCCATTTGGAACAAGTCTGTTGTTCCATGTCCAGTTCTAACTGTTGCTTCCTGACCTGCATACAGGTTTCTGTCTTTAGTTGTAGAAAATCTCTGGTGGTCTTTAGTTCATTCTAATTGATAATTACTGTGTGTTTCTGTGTGTGTGTGTGTGTGTGTGTATTTGTCACTCAGTTGTGTCTGACTCTTTGCAACCCCATGGACTATACTTGTAATTTTGTTGTGCCTATGGCAGGTGATCTTCTGGAGGAGGGCATGGCAACCCACTCCAGTATATCTTGCCTGCAGAATCCCATGGACAGAGGAGCCTGGTGGGCTACAGTCCATAGGGTGACAAACAATCAGACATGACTAAAGTGACTTAGCACACATGTATGGGAGGAGATAAGCTCAGGATCTTCCTACTCTACTTTGTTGGCCACACCTTTGCATCTCTGAATTTTGCTTTTCAAATTCTGTCTGATGGTCTATGACATTCAAATACAATAGTCTGTGTAATGTAGTAATTGATACAGTTTTGTTTTGGTCTACCAGTTTTCCTGTTCCTTCTCAGTTTTGTTTCTCTGTTCCTCCTTGTTTTGGGAGAGACACAGACTCTTTAGGGTTACGTGAATATAATTTCATATTTAATTTTAAATTTCTTTATTGGCTTTGCCAGATTTTTTGCTTTGGGGAGTATATTATACATCCTTAATTTATCATAATCTACCTGAGTCTAGCCATGGCTTTGACTATGTAGACCTTTGTCAGCAATGTGATGTCACTTCTTTTTAATACACTGAGTAGGTTTGTCATAGCTTTTCTTCCAAGGGACATGCGTCTTTGGATTTCATAGCTGCAGTCACTGTCTGCAGTGATTTTGGAGCCCAAGAGAATAAAATCGGCCACTGTTTCCACTTTTTTGCCATATGTTTGCCATGAAGTGATGGGACAGGATGCCATGATCTTCGTTTTTTTGAACATTGACTTTTTAAGCTTTTTCACTCTCCTCTGTCATCCTCATCAAGAGGCTTGATAGTTCCTCTTCACATTTTGCCGTATGGGTGGTGTCATCTGCATATCTGAGGTTGTTGATATTTCTTCTGGCAGTCTTGATTCCTAAAATGTCGATGTTTACTCTTGCTATCTCTTGCTTGTGAAAGTCTCTCAGTAATGTGTGACTCTTTATGATCCCATGGACTATATGGTCAGTGAAATTCTCCAGGCCAGAATACTGGAGTGGCTAGCCTTTCCCTTAATGCAGGGGATCTTCCCAACCCAGGGATCGAACCCAGGTCTCCCACATTGCAGGCAGATTCTTTACCAGCTGAGCTACCAGGGAAGCCCTAGTTGACCACGTGCAATTTACCCTGATTCATTGACCTAACATTCCAAATACCTATTCAACCTTTACAGCATCAGAGTTTACTTTCACCAACAGACAAATCTACAGTGGAGCATCGTTTCTGCTTTGGTCCAGCCTCTTTATTCTTTCTGGAACTATTTCTTCCCTCTTCTGAAGTAGCATATTAGACACCTACCAACCTGGAGGGCTCATCATCCGGTGTTACATCTTTTTGCATTTTCATACTGTTCGTGGGGTTCTCGAGGCAAGAATACTGAAGTGGTTTGCCATTCTCTTCTCCAGTGAGCCATGTTTTGTCATAACTCTCTACCGTGACTCGTCTGTCAAAAACCTATTAAAAATTTGTTTGAAATTCAAACATCTATGTCATCTTGAAAATGGTTTCTACTGGTCATTTTTTCTCTTTCCCATAACTCACATTGTCCTGTTTTATTGCTTGAGTGTTATCTTTTGCTTGTGTAATGGACATTTTTGATGCTATGTTGCAGAAACCCTGGGTTCTATTATCTTCTGAAAAGTATTGGGTTTTGTTCTACCACACAGTTAAGTTACTGACAGGTCCCCTGGAGCTTGCGGAGGCTTTGTTTTATACTTCCTTTAGGCAAAGACTTTAAATTTTGCTATTAGTCTTAGGGCAACTTCCTGAGTTCTATAATATAGTTGTGTGTTTTTTCCCTAAGAAGTAGCCCTTCTCCAATTTTAATTGAAAGCACAAACTGTTCTCCGAGTCATCTAATTATGTGAAACTTAAGCTCCAAACTCTTCTTTCTTTTGCAGCAGGCAGCTATTGAAATCTCTGTTTAGTTCATTTAGAGTCTAGTGTTTACTTTCCTCTAGATTCTCACACGTAGGATTTTCTGAGATTTTCTTCCTCAATTTCCAGTTGTTTTCGAAGCAGGGGTTCTATGCTCTGATGACTCAGTCTATTGTGAGTTCAGCTTTCTGACTGAGGTCTTGCTATTCTCCCATAATGCTGGGGACTGCATCTGGTTAAAAGTGGTATAAATGTGGATCTCTTCAAGGGTTGAATCCATTCCAAATCCTCTTGCTTTTCAGTACTCTTCAGTGCCTGTATTAGTCGATTTCGTTATTTTGTTCTCAGCTTATCATGGTTATATATGGGTGGGTTAGTGCAATATGAGCCCCTTTGCATTACTGTGCCTGGAATGCCACCTCTTTATTTTTTATAACATTTACTTAAGATGGTTAATATATTTCTCATGACTTTATTAGATCATCTTTATATTTATTCATAGATATGAAGAGAAAGCTGCTAAAGACTTGGAAAGATACAATAAGCAAATAAAGAGAGCCATTGAACAGGAGTCACAAGTATCATTAAAAGATGGAAAAAAAAGGATGAAACCCACCAGTGTGTGGAATTTGGCACAGAAGCACAAGTTGAAAACCTCACCATCTAATCAGCCAAAACTTGATGAGCTCTTTCAGGCCCAAATCGAAAAAAAAAAGAACCAAAACATTAAAATAGTTCAGATCCCCTTCTCTATGGAAAACTTAAAAAAGAATTTTGATACACAGAAGAAATTTGACTTAGAAGAAAAGGACGAATTTTGCTTGATCCACAATCTCAAGTTTCCTGACGCATGGCTGATTACATCCAAAACAGAAATAATGTTGTTAAATCCATATAGAGTGGAAGAAGCTCTGCTATTTAAAAGACTTCTTGAGAATCACAAACTTCCTGCAGAGCCACTGGAAAAACCAATTATATTAACAGAGAGGTATGGTGAAGTAATATTTTTTTTTTACCCTTAACAACATTTACTAATTGAAATTGAAGGTGAAAAGTTGAATTTCCTAGTATGGAAAAGTGGTATTTATTTAAAGAAATTGTATAATTTGATTTCTAATATTTAGTAGAATTAATTGCTTTTAAATAATTTTAGAATATTCTAGATAGTTTACTTCTGCACTTAATAAATAGTAAGCTCAGTCCCCCACCACCCGTACATTAGTAACTTCCCCAGGGTAATTCTGACATTGGATTGCCATGGCGCTTCTTGTGTAGTCTTTGTTTTAACATTTCAAACATATACCAACATAGAATTATACAATGCTTGCCTTTATCAGTAGTTATCAAGGTTTTCCCACATTTCCTCTCTCTGTCCTTGATATTTATATATGCACATGTATGTTTTTCCTTTTGGTAAAGGATTTAGAATGATTCCCACCTAAAAGAGTTTTCAATGTATCACTAAAGTGGCCATTTTCTTACGTAGCTACAATGCCTTTTTTCATACCCTGCTGCTGCTGCTGCTGCTAAGTCGCTTCAGTCGTGTCCGACTCTGTGTGACCCCGTAGAGGGCAGCCCACCAGGCTCCCCCATCCCTGGGATTCTCCAGGCAAGAATTGTGTTCTCTCTACACAATACTAATTCATTGGGATTGTCTCTCATTGTGTCAGAATGTATTTTTGTATATTTTGGATTATCAAGTTTAATTTACATCTAACCCAGGTCCAGCCACTACATTTTGTTATGTATTTTAAATGTTTTCTAATATCATACCATTAACTTATTGTGGATACTTAGTCACTTATTTGTTAGAATATCCCATTGTCTCTATTTGTCTGTCTTGTTTCCTTGTGGTGATGTTTAACTTGTTTTTCCCTCTCCCATCTTTAAATGGATATTAGTTCAGGAGGATTGAATAGATTTAGATTATACTTTCTGGTAAGACTGCTTAATAGGTGATGCTGTGTGCTTCATATTTCATCACATCAAAAGGCACTCATCACTAGGTTCAGGGAAGCCTGGTGTGCTGCAGTCCGTGGGGTTGCAGAGTCAGAAACGACTGAGCGACTGAACTGAAATGAGCTACTGACAAACTGACATTCCACCTTAAAGTTCCCGGTTAACTTTTCCATAATGGTTTTATCCACAGATGATTATTGCCTGCACTAATATAGATTATAAAATGGAATATTTGCTGTTCATATCCTACATGAGCAAATTGTTTTCGCTTAAATATCTATTAACTAAAATACTAACATTTCACATTTTTATACTTAATATTTATTTTTTTAGCCTTGCATAGGTAGAAGTTATGATAAAGGAGGTAACCTAAAATTTAAAAGATGTGAGTTTGTTTTGTAGGACAAAAATCTGTATCAGAACATACAGAAATAAATCAAAACTCATTTTAAAAATGTATTCAAACCCTTGTGTTACAGACACTTCCTCCAGAAAGAAAAACAGGGCTAGAAACAGAAAAACATCTGATAAAGCTGTCTTTGAGTATAAAATTTCAAATACACTCCAGCAGTTTTTAACAGGAGAGAAAAGCACTGTCAAATTTTTTAACTTTTAATTAAACCTAAGGGTGTATTAATTTTTTAAAATTCTTCCTTTGACAATTTCCTGAGCCAGTTTAAAGAGAATACTGCAGTAGTAATAACAGTAACTAAAATCCAGTTACCTTCACAGTATTCTCTTTAAACTGGCTTAGGAAATTGTGAAAGGAAGAATTTAAAAGAATTAATACACCCTTAGGTTTAAACAGTTACAAAATTTGACAGTAGTTTTCTCTCTCTTCCCTTTAAAAGAGCTAGAGTGTATTTCAAATTTTATACTCGATTGTTATTCTAAATGATGTTTGTAAATTTTCATTTATATCAAAAATCTTTTTGTGCTTGTATGAATTACAGGTTTTTAAAAATATTTTTCTTTATGATATTCTATTATAATACATTAAAATTATTAAAATATATGACATAGATTAAAAATTACATTAAAATTATTATTTGGGTCCATACAGCCTGAGAATAATCTTTCATATTTGTTTTTTTTTATTTTATTTTATTTTTAAACTTTACATAATTGTATTAGTTTTGTCAAATATCAAAATGAATCCGCCACAGGTATACATGATATTTGAATAGCAGCAAAGCTTCATTCAAAATTCTTTTCCCCTTTCTTCTGAAATGTGCCATCCCCATCATAAGTTTTTAAAAACTGAGTCATAAGTAGGATAATTAAGTGTTGGACTGCTTTTGCATCAGATTTCTAATGCAGGTTGTATAGTTTATCTCTCAACAGAATAGAGATCTATAAAATACCAAGTAAGAGCTCAATAATAATAACAAAAGTGGCTAATATTTATCGCACTCTTACTGTATGATAGGAACTTCACTAAGGTTTTTGCTTTCATGATCCTCCCTTCACAATAACCTAATGAGAGGTATCCACATTTTAATAAGGAAACAAGTACAGAAACATCAAGTAACTTACCAAGGTTCATACAGTCAGTATGTAAGTGGTGTATGTAAGATTCCAATCTTGACAGTAACTCTGGATCCTGCACCACTGCTTTCTACACTGTATCATCATCACCACCACTGCCACCACTGCTGGCTCTCAGATTGATCTTCTGAATATTGGGTTGCACCAGACAGAGCACCTCTGCTATATAGCCAAAGTTCTCCTCTCTGTGGTATCCGCTCTCCTCAACCTTTCAGAGATGATAAGCAAAGACATTATCCATTTACTTTCTCGAGGAGTTCAGGATTTTAATGAACAAGAGGCAGCTTATCATCCTGCGCCGGATAGAATGTAGAATAGTGCCTTACACACCTACCATATGGTGGGTGTCAAGAGACACATTACTGTGAATAACATGTTATGAAGCACCCTGAGCAGGCCTAAAACCAACACGAAAGGTTAATTTCTGCCCTAGATAATCTTTCACCACCTCAAAATTTTGTTTAATGCTTTTACCACTCAGAACCATGTCATAGGCCACCTTTGGCAAACATATCATGCCTATAGTATACAGAAGAAATCTCTCCAGAGTCCTGAATTATTAAATTTTTACGTTCCTGGGAGAAAAGGTTACATGCTTATCTTCTTATTGAAGAAGCCTTGACTAATGACAGAATATTACGCAAGGTGGACTGCATCAATAACTTGACAGTGTATTGTGTCATGGCATTATTTATAAATAAAGTTTTCATTTGTAGTATATCGAAAGCACTTTTTAAATTTCACATTTAGTTTGTAAAGTTGTAGAAGATAGAAACTGGCTTTTGTCTATTCCTTTCTGTACACTGTATGTGGTAGGTCTATGAAGTATTAAGCAAATGTAAAAGCAGTAGAGTTTCTCACAGGGCTCCTTACACCGTTGTATTTTGGTTACTGATAATAACATTTTTTAAAGGGCCTTCAGATTAACTTTTTTCCATAAATTCTCTTATTTTACTTTAAATATTTAAGAAGTTAAAGGGCCATAATTTCTTTTTCAGTCTTTTTAATGGATCCCATTATTTAGAGATTTTACATAAAATGACAGCAGATGACCAAAGGTACAGCGGATCAATTTACCTGTCCGATCCTCGTCTTACAGCAAATGGTTTCAAGATAAAATTGATACCAGGTATGATACTATGGTTTAATATTTCCCGAGTCGGAAAAATAAATCTTGTTCCAAAAGTTACTTTTGGGTTTCATAATTTATAGATAGGATGGTATGTTTTTGTCTCACCACAAGTATGATGTCAGCTGTATAAAAACACTGTATTTCCAAAAGGTCACTTCTGCCTGAAACAAGCAAGTTTGGCATCTCTTTCAATCCATTGCTTTGTGTTTAGCATTTCCATAACTAACAACTATAATTTTTGCCATCCTTTGTCACAACATGCATACTGCCTGCTGCGTCTAACTAAATTATTAAATACTCCTTAGCTGATGAAGCACAAATAAACATGTAGAATATTGGAATCAGCTAACAAAATTGGACATCTCTTTTTCTTTTCTAAAATGATTTACTTGTTTTCCCAAGGAGGTGTCTAACATCAACAGTCTTACTGTTCGGAGAGTGAATGATTTGCTTCCATGGCTTTGCTATCAGTTCAGTTGCCGAGTTGTCTCTGACTCTTTGCAACCCCATGGACTGCAGCACGCCAGGCTTCCCTGTCCATCAGCAACTCCCGGAGTTCACTCAACCTGTTGTCCATCGAGTCGGTGATGCCATCCAACCATCTCATCCTCTGTCGTCCCCTTCTCCTCCTGCCTTCAATCTTTCCCAGAATCAGGGTCTTTTTCAATGAGTCAGTTCTTCACATCAGGTGGCCGAAGTACTGGAGCTTCAGCTTCAGCATCAGTCCTTCCAGTGAATATTCAGGACTGATTTCCTTTAGAATTGACTGGTTTGATCTCCTTGCAGCCCAAGAGACTCTCAAGAGTCTTCTCCAACACCACATTTCAAAAGCATCAGTTCTTTGGCGCTCAGCTTTCTTTATGGTCCAGGCTTTGCTATAAAGCCTGTTATAATACTGTTTGTTTACTATGGAGATTCACCAGGTGAGGAGAAAAAGGAAAATTCATCTGGCTAGGAGACTTCAGTTTTCCTTGGCTGGCCCCTTCTCTGTTCTTTCATAGTTTCCATACTTAACTGCCTCTGCCCTGTCTACCCCTGCTTCCCAGGTGGCGCTAGTGGTAAGGAAAGAAAGAGAAGTGAAAGTGAAGTCGCTCAGTCGTGTTCATTCTTTGCGACCCTATGGACTGTAGCCTATCAGGCTCCTCCGTCCATGGGATTTTTCAGGCAAGAGTGCTGGAGTGGATTGCCATTTCCTTCTCCAGGGGATCTTCCCGACCCAGGAACCCATCTGCAAATGCAGGCCAGTCTTGTCCTGTTACTTTGCCTTCTGTCTGGTATCAAGAGGCACAAAGGTTCCAGGATGAGTGATTCCACTGTCCCCTGGCCCACTCGCCCCTAAACTTGCCCCGGGCAAAGTGTAGAAAAATAAAACAATGTAGAAAAATGTTAAAGGAATGATTTACTGAGACATGAAGAGAAAATAAGTAAAAATGATATACAAAACCATGAAATAGGATATATACAGAAAATGCTTTGGTGTTCCATACTTTAATTTTATTGACTAGCAGTTTTAAGAAAACCTACTCAGAACTTACTACCCCCTACCTCAATCCTGGATATTTAGATTTGGAGTAAAGAGTTAGTTCAAGTCCCAAATCTGCCATTTAAATACATGTTGCAGGGGAAATGAGTTGGCCTCAATGTTTCTGCATCAATAGCAGCTAATAATAATTATAGGCATGACAGTACATGTATTAATTAATTTGATCTTTCTAAAGGCCTATGGTTCAGTTACTATGCACATTTTTTACAGTTAGAAAAATCAAGGCAGGAGAAATTTAGTTTGCTTAAGTATAGAGAGTTAATGATACAACCAGGATATGAACCCATGCAATCTGCCTTTAAAACCTAGCTCTTATGTTTAGTTCCTATTAAAATTGATATATTTACTTCATGAAGGTCAGTTAGCATAGTACGTGCCAATGGTATGTGTTTAAATTTTCTCTTCTCTTCCCATTCTCCAGCACCTCCTCCCTTGTACCTCAGTCGGTAAAGAATCTGTCTGCAGTGCAGGAGACCCGGGTTCAATCCCCGGGTTGGGAAGATCCCCTAAAGAAGGAAATGGCAACCCACTCCAGTATCCTTGCCTGGAAAATCTCATGGACAGATGGAGCCTGGTGGGCTGCAGTCCATGGGGTCGCAAAGAGTCGGGCACGACTGAGCAACTAACACTTACACTCATTTTTTAGGTCCTCCTAGAAATCTTTTTTCCTCAGGGCTTCTGGCATTTAAAAATTTATTTGAAGATTTCTTTGGAAGGAATGATGCTGAAGTGGAAACTCCAGTACTTTGGCCACCTCATGCGAAGAGTTGACTCATTGGAAAGGACTCTGATGCTGAGAGGGATTGGGGGCAGGAGGAGAAGGGGACGACAGAGGATGAGATGGCTGGATGGCATCACTGACTCGATGGACATGAGTCTCAGTGAGCTCCGGGAGTTGGTGATGGACAGGGAGGCCTGGCGTGCTGCGATTCATGGGGTTGCAAAGAGTCGGACACGACTGAGCGACTCATCTGATCTGATCTGATCTGATGAATCAAGGAGTTCATGTATGTGTGTAGCAGATATTTTTTTCTTAGTCTATTTTCCTAAATAACTTTGTGGTATTGGTGGCAAGTACTTTTTTTTTTTTTTTTTTTTCATGAAAGATGTTATCACAACAATTTTTGTTTAAGTTAGGATAATTAGCCTGTCTGTTTCAGGAGCATGTTTGTTTTTGAGTTACCCAATAAGTTTCTGTTTCATGGACGCATTTAACTTGTAGATAGTGTTTTTAAAAGTCCTATAAATGCAGGGTACTTTGCATGGCACCAAGATATAAAAATGAATAAGCTAGTCATCTGCAAGCTGACTTGTTTTGAGTGGAATTTACTCAGATTATCATCAGCATGTTTCTCTTCTCTGTAACAGATCAAGGTAAAAATATTCATGTTTCCTTTCTTCATTTTTTTTAGCTGTTTTTTCCTTCATTATTCTTTGTCATTTCTTAAAAAAGACTATTTCTCGTCTTTTAGTGAGTTTTACTGTATTGGACTAACTTTTGATCAGCAGTTCGCCAGTTGCCAGAAAACATCTTTGGATAATAGTACTTGAAAGAGAGGAATAATACATTTGGCTTTAAGGAAAAGGATTCTTAATGTGACCTTAAAGAAATATGATTGTTAATGAGAATAGCTTTTGTTCTGTATCAGTAAGAATTACCCATTTGGGGAACTGCAAGCTTGTCAGATCACTTATTAAAGTATTTTCAGAAGATGGGGAAGCATTTCACAGAATTTATGAAAACTTCTTGAACATTATTTTAAATGTCTCTTAAGTTTTCCTTATCTATATTCTGCAAACAGAGATTAACATATTGTTCAATTTCCTCATTTGTTCCCATATACTTTTTACCCAGGCTTCTCTGGTGACTCAAGATGGTAAAGAATCCATGGGCAATGCAGGAGACCTGGGTTCAGTCCTGAGGCTGGGAAGATCCCCTGGAGGAGGGCATGGCAACCCACTCCAGTATTCTTGCCTGGAGAATCCCCATGGACAGAAGAGCCTGGTGTGCTACAGTCCATGGGGTTGCAAAAAGTCAGACACAACTGAGCGGCTAAGCACACACAGCAATTTTTACCCATATCCACAAAATGTTCCTGCATTCATGTAGTCAGTATTAAATGTTTCAGTCTATTCATACTGCAAATAATATAGAACTAGCAATAATGAAAAGTCTCTTGACTGATAAATTTTACTATCTGTATATATATGTATAAAAAGATGTTTACTGGAATATTCTGCTACTTCCTCTTTGCCTATCTAATCCCTGTTTCAAGTCCCATTTAAGTTCGGTTGGTTGCTCAGACTCTCATTTTGTCTCCCTTTACTGAACTCTATTTTATCCCTGAACACTTGATTATGTATCTTCTTATATTGTTCTCCAGTTATTTCCTGGGAGGAACATTAGGATGCCTGCTCTGTTTATTATACCACCAATGTATCTGCCATTCAGGTCAAGGAACTAGTCTGTAAATGGCAGGTTAGGAATGGGTTCATCTCAGGACCTGAAACTCTTCAAGCTACATCACTCCTCTTTTAAAATTTTCCCTTTGATGGCTTATCCAACATTGGACTATCTCTTTTTCTTTACTTATAGGTAACATTTTGTGGTCTGCAATATTAAGAATACTGTTGCACAGATGGAGCCAAAAAACCCAAATCTTTGCTATTTTCTAAAAAATCATAAAATGTGTTCTAAAGCTAAATTTGATGCTTGGGAAGTTCAAATAATAGATATGTCGGATTTAAACATTATTCTAAAAACTAAACATTAGTATTTCATTTCCTCAAACTGCTAATATATTAATGTTACTATAGTGGTAATCATTTTATAGCTTATCTGTATATTTACCAACACTTTGTGCACCTTAAATTTACACAGTGTTATATGTCAAACATATCTAAATAAAGCTGGCAAAAAATAACTTACTGTATTTTTATAATAACTTGTAAGAACTAATCTTCAGAATAATTCAGGCTTTTAGATATTAAACCAGTAGGATAGAATCTGAATAGCAACAGTTGTTAAAACATTTAAACCAGTTTTATTTTAATAAATATCATGGGACTCCATTTTCTCTCCAAAGTAAGAAATGTTCTAAACAAATGTAGGGAACAGAACAATAATATCTGAGATTAAATGATATAAAGTACATATGGTTTCTTTGAGCACTTATGACTTAATGTGAATGTGCAATCCTGTGG
The DNA here is from genome assembly GCF_027580195.1 of Bos mutus. Lineage (NCBI taxonomy): Eukaryota > Metazoa > Chordata > Mammalia > Artiodactyla > Bovidae > Bos > Bos mutus. The sequence goes on from NC_091618.1 coordinate 129,664,486, forward strand.
GAAGTTATTATTTGTTCTTCAACTAGGGAACAAAACTTTTTCCGACAATATTAGATTCTAATGAATGTTCACCAAATATTTTAACAGTGATTTTGTTTTTCTTAGACATTTTCTGGAATACCGTTAAAATAAAATTTAACTATATGTGTTTTTTTTTTTTTTTAGGAGTTTCCATTTCTGAAAACTCCTTGGAAATAGAAGGAATGGCCAATTGCCTTCCATTCTACGGAGTAATGGATTTAAAAGAAATCCTTAATGCTATATTAAACAAAAATGCAAAGGAAGTTTACGAATGTAGACCTCGCAAAGTGATAAGTTATTTAGAGGTATGTATTATTAGCTTATGTAGATTGGCTAGATTTTAAGGTACTTAACTCTTAATAAAATAGTAAATGATTTTGAAATTCTAGAAGGTTTGTTATCTGTTTACAAGAGGAAAAGCTGCTTCAGTGTCACCTGGAGGAAACTTTCCCTAACCATACTCTCTTTATCACATTACTCAGTTTAATTTTGTACAGTTACTTGCTGAAATTTTGTCTTTTAAAGAATTTATTTATTTTTAATTGGAGAATAATTGCTTTACAATGTTGTGTTGGTTTCTGCCATACATCAACATGAATGAGTCATAGGTATACATATACTCCCTCCCTCATGAGCCTCCCTCCCATTTCCCACCCCATTCCACCCCTCTAGGTTGTCTAGGTTATCTTTTTATCTTTCTGCTTCTCTGCACTAGAATGTCAGTTTCAGAAGAGCATGGATGTTGCTTTTCTTATTCTCTGCTGTATTTGTAGAACCTACAACAGTGACTAGCACATAATTGTTGTTTAGTAAATATTTGTTGAGTGAGTGAATAATTAAAGAATATAATCAATTTTCTGTCTTCCTATTTGCCAGTAAAAACCTGTTTTCTGCTTCAGGTATATCACAGTAAAATGTATGGCTTTCTCTCCACAGGGAGAAGCAGTACGTCTGTCTAGACAATTACCCATGTACTTATCAAAAGAGGACATGCAAGATATTATCTACAGAATGAAGCACCAGTTTAGAAATGAAATTACACGGTGTGTTCATGGTCGCCCATTTTTTCATCATTTAACCCATCTTCCAGAAGCTACATAATTATGTTTCAGAAAATTTGTTACTATTGAAGTCAATATGGTCATAAAATAATGAATCAGGTTTAAACTATCTGTGTACTATCATGAGTTAAATGGTTGTTTTGTAAATAAGGAATCACTGGCCTGTTTGTATATTGAAAATTTTTTCAAAATTATAAAAAATTAATAAACTAATATAGACTATTAATTCATTTTATTCTCAAGAACCAACCTTCATAATAACTGCTAAGTTGCTGCTAAGTCACTTCAGTCGTGTCCGACTCTGTGCGACCCCATAAACGGCAGCCCACCAGGCTCCCCCGTCCCTGGGATTCTCCAGGCAAGAACACTGGAGTGGGTTGCCATTTCCTTCTCCAATGCATGAAAGTGAAGTCGCTCAGTCGTATCTGACTCTTAGCGACCCCATGGACTGCAGCCTACCAGGCTCCTCCATCCATGGGATTTTCCAGGTAAGAGTACTGCTATTAATAATAATAGCATAATTACTATTGGTTATAAACTCTAAATTGAAAAATACTTAACTGTTCTTGGGTGGTTGATTTACTCAGTCCAGTGAGTCAGCTGTTCTCATCAGATGATTACTTTGGTCATCTGATTCAAAGGGCTGACTCATTGGAAAAGTCCCTGATGCTGGGAAGGATTGAGGGCAGAAGGAGAAGAGCGCATTAGAGGATGAGATGCCTGGATGCTATCACTGATGCAGTGGACATGGACTTGGGCAAACTTCGGGAGATGGTGAGGGACAGGGAGGCCTGGTGTGCTGCAGTCCAAAGAGTCATGACGGGATGACTGAACATCAACAACATGGACTAAATTGTATCCTCCAAATTTTCCAGTTGAAGCCCTGACCCCCAGTGAGATGGCATTTGCAGATGAACCTTTTAAAGAGGCAGTTAGGTTTAGTGAGAGTGGGGCTGGGGCACTCCTGGTGGGATTAGTGCCCTTTTAAGAAGAGATACCACAGAGTTTGCTTATTCTCTGTTACCCTTTCACCAACATCTCAATTCCTATTCCAGCTGCTGGACAGAGAGGAAAAGTGGCCCTCTCTAATCCAGGAGTAGAGCTCTTACCAGAAACCAATCATGTCAGTACCTTGACCTTAGACTTCTAGCCTCTAGAACTATGAGAAAATGCCTGTGTGCTTTTTAAGCCCAGTCTATAGTACTTTGCTATGGCAGCCTGAACTATTACACTGGGTTCCATGCTATTCAGGGAAAAATAAAACATTCACCTGGCATATCTGACAGAAGTTATCCATCCTGTGTAAAGGAAAAGAGGGAAAGTAACAGGGTGGGGAAAAAGTAAGGAAATACAATTTAGAGAAAGAAGATAAAACATAACTTCCAAAATCCTGTTATTTGCCTCTATTTGGGGGTAACAGACGGGATTTTCCAGGTAAGAGTAAGATGAGAAGTTGCTGTTTCTTATATGGAAATTGTTGGGCTGTGGGATCAAAATTTGTCAGAACATGGTAAGAAACAGATTTTTAACAAAATTTAGATTTGAGTTTTTATAACGCATGTGTTCTTTGAAAACCAGATCCCACAGTTCAGTTCAGTCCCTCAGTCAGGTCCAACTCTTTGTACACCATGGACTGCAGCACGCCAGGCCTCCCTGTCCATCACCAGCTCCCAGAGTTTAATCAAACTCCTGTCCATTGAGTCGGTGATGCCATCCAACCATCTCATCCTTTGTCGTCCCCTTCTTTTCGTGCCTTTAATTGTTCCCAGCATCAGGGTCTTTTCAGGAGAGTCAGCTCTTCACATCAGGTGGCCAAAGTATTGGAGTTTCAGCTTCAACATCAGTCCTTCAAATGAATATTCAGGACTGATTTCCTTTAGGATAGACTGGTTGGATCTCCTTGCAGTTCAAGGGACTCTCAAGAGTCTTTTCCAGCACCTCAGTTCAAAAGCATCAGTTCTCTGGCACTCAGCTTTCTTTATAGTCCAACTCTCACATCCATACGTGACTACTGGAAGAAACATAGCCTTGACTAGATGGACCTTTGTTGACAAAGTAATGTCTCTGCTTTTTAATACGCTGTCTAGGTTGGTCATAACTTTCCTTCCAAGGAGTAAGCGTCTTTTAATTTCATTTCTGCAATCACCATCTGCACTGATTTTGGAGCCCAGAAAAATAAAGTCAGCCACTGTTTCCCCATCTATTTCCCATGAAGTGATGGGACCAGATGCCATGATCTTAGTTTTCTGAATGTTCAGCTTTAAGCCAACTTTCTCACTCTCACTTTCATCAAGAGGCTTTTTAGTTCTTCACTTTCTGCCCTAAGGCTGGTGTCATCTGCATCTCTGAGGTTATTGATATTTCTCACTGCAATCTTGATTCCAGCTTGTGCTTCCTCCAGCCCAGAGTTTCTCATGATGTACTCTGCATATGAATTAAATAAGCAGGGTGACAATATACAGCCTTGATGTACTCCTTTTCCTATTTGGAACCAGTCTGTTGTTCCATGTCCAGTTCTAACTTGCTTCCTGACCTGCATCCAGATTTCTCAAGAGGCAGGTCAGGTGATCTGGTATTCCCATCTCTTTCAGAATTTTCCACAGTTTGTTGTGATCCATACAGTCAAAGGCTTTGGCATAGTCAGTAAAGCAGAAATAGATGTTTTTCTGGAGCTCTCTTGCTTTTTTGATCCAGTGGACATTGGCAATTTGATCTCTGGTTCCTCTGCCTTTTCTAAATCCAGCTTGAACATCTGGAAGTTCACGGTTCACGTACTGTTGAAGCCTGGCTTAGAGAATTTTGAGCATTACTAGTGTGTGAGATGAGTGCAATTGTGCGGTAGTTTGAGCATTCTTTGGCATTGCCTTTCTTTGGGATTGGAATGAAAACTGACCCTTTCCAGTCCTGGGGCCACTGCTGAGTTTTCCAAGTTTGCTGGCATATTGAGTGCAGCACTTTCACAGCATCATCTTTCAGGATTTGAAACAGCTCAACTGGAATTCCATCACCTCCACTAGCTTTATTTGTAGTGATGCTTCCTAAGGCCCACTTGACTTTGCATTCCAGGATGTCTGGCTCTAGGTGAGTGATCACACCATCGTGATTATCTGGGTCATGAACATCTTTTTGTACAGTTCTTCAGTATTCTTGCCACCTCTTGTTAATATCTTCTGCTTCTGTTAGGTCCATACCATTTCTGCTCTTTATTGAGCCCATCTTTGCATGAGATGTTCCCTTGATATCTCTGATTTTCTTGAAGAGATCTCTAGTCTTTCCCATTCTCTTGTTTTCCTCTATTTCTTTGCATTGATCACTGAGGAAGGCTTTCATATCTTCCTGCTATTCTTTGGAACTCTGCATTCAAATGGGTATATCTTTCATTTTTGCTTCTCTTCATAGCTATTTGTAAGGCCTCCTCAGACAGCCATTTTGCTTTTTTGCATTTCTTTTTCTTGGGGATGGTCTTTATCCTTGTCTCCTGTACAATGTCACAAACCTTCGTCCATAGTTAATCAGGCAGTCTATCAGATCTAATCCCTTGAATTTATTTCTGACTTCCACTGTATAATCGTAAGGGATTTGATTTAGGTCACACCTGAATGGTCTAGTGGTTTTGCCTACTTTCTTCAATTTAAGTCTGAATTTGGCAATAAGGACTTCATGATCTGAGCCACAGTCAGCTCCCACTCTTGTTTTTGCGGACTGTATAGAGCTTCTCCATCTTTGGCTGCAAAGAATATAATCAATCTGATTTCTGTGTTGACCATCTGGTAGTGTCCATGTGTAGAGTCTTCTCTTGTGTTGTTGGAAGAGGGTGTTTGCTATGACCAGTGTGTTCTCTTGGAAAAACTCTGTTAGCCTTTGCCCTGCTTCATTCTGTATTCCAAGGACAAATTTGCCTGTTATACCCGGTGTTTCTGACTTTCTACTTTTGCATTCCAGTCCCCTATAATGAAAAGGACATCTTTTTTGGGTGTTAGTTCTAGTAGGTCTTGTAGGTTTTCATAGAACCATTCAACTTCAGCTTCTTCAGCATTACTGATCAGGACACAGACTTGGATTACCGTGATACTGAATGGTTTGCCTTGGAAATGAACGGAGATCACTTTGAATTAGGGATACAGAAATATTAGCTGAAATCATACTGCTTGTGTAGACAAGAAAGATAAATGACTCTCCATTCTTCCAGTAATCTGTTATCACCACAAACTAGCCAAATGTGAGACCTCTCTCTAATTCTATTATGGTCTCATCCCAGAGAATCTAAACCAAAGATCCTCACAAGGCAATGAAGGCCTCAATAACTGTCAAGTGAACTTGGTCTCTATTTGTTACTGCAGAGCCTATATCTCGTTTGGATCAAATGCACTGTCTGAATTCTCAAGCAGCCAGCTTTTAACTTGGCTAAAGTATTCTCTGAATCTTAATGTGTGCCTCCCTGCTTAAAACCTTTATTAGCTTACCACATCCTTGGGATAAAATCTACCAAATCCTTAGAGGCCTGCTGCTGCTAAGTTGCGTCAGTTGTGTCCGACTCTTAGCGACCCCATAGACGGCAGCCCACCAGGCTCCCCTGTCCCTGGGATTCTCCAGGCAAGAACACTGGAGTGGGTTGCCATTTCCTTCTCCAATTCATGAGAGTGAAAAGTGAAAGTGAAGTAGCTCAGTAGTGTCCGACTCTTAGCGACCCCATGGACTGTAGCCCACCAGGCTCCTCCATCCATGGGATTTTCCAGGCAAGAGTACTGGAGTAGGGTGCCATTGCCTTCTCCTAGGCCTCTAAGGCGGAGAAGGCAATGGCACCCTACTCCAGTACTTCATCCTTTAGGATGAAGGTATGGCCTATCATTCTTATCCAATCTCCATTTCTCAAGAACCAGCAATGTAGGATTTCTTGCACTAAGCAATGCATTGGCACATACTATTCCTCCTGCTTGAAATACATTTATTTTTCTCCTCCTGGATAATTCCTTAACTGCTTGCTAGTTTCTTCCACAGGTTTCTCCAAGGGAGTAGGTGCCCCTCTACACTTCCATAGTATATGCTGTGTGTGTTCTCAGTCATGTCTGACTCCTTGGGAGCCCATGGACTGTAGCCCACCAGGCTTCTCTGTCCATGAGATTCTCCAGGCAAGAATATTGGAGTGGGATGCCATTTCCTACTCCAGAGAATCTTCCTGACCCAGGAATCGAACACCCATCTCTTAAGTCTCCTGCACTGGCAGGTGGATTCTTTACCACTGCACCACCTGGGTAGTACATGCTACATAACCCCGTAACAATGATACTACACTGCAATAATAATTCTCATCTGGAAGGCAAGGAGTGTCTTTTGTCTGTAATGTGTTCAGCACTGAGTGTGACAGTAATGTCACTGAATAAACATAGAGACAAATATATAACAAAAGGAGAAATGGGAGAGTTAAAGTGATTCTGAGTCCAATTTCAGTAGGGTGGAAGAAATCTACTCCCCACTCCTCCACTGATTAGTTTAAAAGATTTTATGGAAAAAATGGACCTCTTCAGAAGCAGTTAAATATGGTCAATTGTAATACTGGCCATATTAACTGAAAACTAACTGAAATCCCCTGTCTTGCTAATGAATATTCATGATAAATAAGGGGAAAAATTAGCGTGTTAGAAATAACTGTACTTCAGAGTCAAGTTCAGCATCTTCATTGCAGAGATGAAAAAGTATGGGCTAAAAGAAATGGACGTGAGATTGTTAGAACTTTGATATAGGATGTGGCTGTGGCTCTCGTAATGTGGCTCAAAGTTGATAACCACTGAAACAGAACTTTTAAAACTAGTAAAAGGAATTTTACATTAATTTACAGTGGCTTAAGGGTAAAAAGTGTGATTAAAAATATAAGCAAGCAGAGAAAACAATTTTAAGGCAGAAGTGGAGAGAGCTCAGTACTGTGTTGTTAGTATTACAAGAAACAATGAAGATTTTGATGATTAAAAATGTTAAAGGTGATATCACCCAAAAAATGGAGAATAAATTAACAGGTCACTCTTAATTATTCATGTCCATGAAGAGAAGTAATTGATATCTTGAGTCACCTTTTATTTGGTTTTGCAGTAAAATATGTGATTTTTTCCTCTCAGTATTTAAACTCTTTTTTTGTTTATGGTAATATCAACATTTGAAGTAGAACTAGTTAAGTACTAGAAAAGTTGTGGCCACTCAGGCAACTCAGAGTTAATTATTCTGGGTTCTATTTTCTCACCTGTAAAATGGGTCGGATTATCACCATTTCAAAGATTCTTTTTAGCAACTATGAATCCATAAACACTGGTTTGACAAAATTAATCTAGAATTAATTTCAAGAATATGTCTAGTTCATCTAAATACCTTAATATCATTACTGGTATTTTTTAATCTCAGCAACTTTGGTTTTTATACTAGTGAGTCAAACTCCATCTCCAACTTCAATAAATAGATCATATTTACATTCTTAGTTAAGAAATATAGGCTGCAGTGGAATAGATGGCAATTCCTGCAACCTGAAGCCATTAAATCTGGCTAAGATCACTGAATTCAGGTCTAACATTTTCTAGTAGGTTTACAATTTGAGACCTTATAGACATTAATGGATCACACATGGCTACCCACAATGAGAAAGATCTATCCAAAGCGGCCTTCAGGCTTCATCTCTGCGTGACTTCCACGTCACCCTAGTGCTAAAGCCCAGACTGGGATTCCAAGCAAAACCCTTGGGCCTTAGGAGCCTCTTGGGGGACTTACACCTTAGGAGTACTCCCTCTTCCTTGCCAAGCTGTAACCTACTGATAAAAACGGGCAGTTGGGGGTGAGGCTTTCCTTTCCTTCCTGATCTCCTCGCCTCTCCCTTAATCTCCAGCTTCTCAAACTGCAGCGGCCGTCACCTCCATCCTGGGAGCAGGGCTTCGCCGTGGCCACCGCCCGCTGCAGCCATTCTGTCCCAAGGTTGGCAGCTGCGCGGGGTGCAGCTTCCTGTGGGGATGGGGGGGCCGCGCGTGGGGGCGGGGCTTCCACGCCCTCCCCATGAGCTGGGAGGCGGGGCCTCAACAGAACACCCCTCCCACAGCTATCCTGCCCGCTGGATTTCACAAACCGCCTCTCAGTTAATCTAGCACTCCTTAGAGAGGCGACAAAGGCTGTTTTGTAATTATTTCTTTCCCCAAATACTTTGTTTAGTCACTATGTCGTGTCCATCTCTTTGCGACCCCATGGACTGTAGCTCACCAGGCTCTTCTGACCATGAACTCCAGGCAAGAATAATGGAGTAGGTAGCCGTTCCCTTCTCCAGGGGATCTTCCCAACCCAGGGATTGAACCCAGGTGCCCTGCATTCTAGGTGGATTGTATGCCATCTGAGCCACGAGGGGAGCCCCTCTCAAATACTTACCTTGACCTTAATGAGTAGGACCTGTTTCTCACGTCAAAACAGTATGAAAATGGTAAAGAACATGAGCTCTGGGATTGGAGTCTCAATTGATAGGAGTCTACAATCCTAAATCTGAAGAGAAGATTAATAAGATCATATAAAGTAAGTACATAATGTATATAGCAAATTGGTGGTAAGCACTTGTCCTAACTACTAACTTAATCCAATATAAAGTACTGGAAGGAAAATGCAAAATGAATTTATTCTTTTAAGAAGCCGTTGCAGGACCTCTTCGGCTTTCCAAGTGCCCCAGTGGTGAAGATTCCCGCTGCCAATGCAGGAAGCGCAAGAGACGCAAATTCAATCCTTATGTAGGGAAGATGCCTTGGAGAAGGAAATGGCAACCCACTCCAGAATTCGTGCCTGAAAAATTCCATGGACAGAGGAGCCTAGTGGGCTACAGTCTGTGGGGTCACAAAGAGTCAGACACAACAGCAATTGAGCATGTAGGGCCTTTTACAATATACTGTAAGCTGGAAAATGATCCCAAAATTTAGCTTAGGTCTGGTACAAATGTATGATGCAAATTTTGTCATTATATATATCTCTATGAACTTCTCTTTCCTCAATTATCCATAAATTTAAAAGAATTACTCCCAGAAATGTGTCCCAGAGAGGGCCCCCAAATTTTTAAAGGGAATAATGGGAAAGACTCCAGTATTTGAGTTGTTGGAAACAAGACAGTGCTAGGAAAAAAGTCCCAGGTACAGGTAGAATTTCAGGTATCACAATTTGTACCTCCCAACACAAACATCTTAATTTTAAAATTAATGAAATTTGAAAATTTCTGTAATTTTCTTTGAAAATTACAGGTGGTATATATGGAGACACTGTATACAGTATAACATTTTACATAACAAATACAATCACTGAAAATCATAAATATAACCCCATGAACAGTATGAAAAGGCAAAAAGATAGAACACTGAAAGATAAACTCCCCAGGTTGGTAGGTGGCCAATATGCTACTGAAGATCAGTTGAGAAATAACTCCAGAAAGAATGAAGATATGGAGCCAAAGCAAAAACAACACCCAGTTGTGGATGTGACTGGTGATGGAAGCAAGGTCTGATGCTGTAAAGAGCAATATTGCAGAGGAACCTGAATGTTAGGTCCATAAATCAAGGCAAATTGGAAGTGGTCAAACAGGAGATGGAAAGACTGAACCTTGACATCTTTAGGAATCAGCAAACTAAAATGGACTGGATGGGTTAATTTAACTAGATGACCATTTTATCTACCATTGTGGGCAAGAATCCCTTAGAAGAAATGGAGTAGCCATCATAGTCAACAAGAGAATCCGAAATGCAGTACTTGGGTGCAATCTCAAAAACGACAGAATGATCTCTGTTCATTTACAGGGCAAACCATTCAGTATCATGGTAATCCAAGTCTATGCCTCGACCAGTAACGCTGAAAAAGCTGAAGTTGAATGGTTCTTTGAAGACCTACAAGACCTTCTAGAATGAACACCCAAAAAAGATATCCTTTTCATTATAGGGGTCTGGAATGCAAAAGTAGGAAGTCAAGAAACACTGGGACTAACAGGTAAATTTGGCCTTGGAGTACAGAATGAAGCAGGGCAAAGGCTAATAGAGTTTTGCCAAGAGAACACACTGGTGATAGCAAACACCCTCTTCCAACAACACAAGAGAAGACTCTATACATGAACATCCCCATATGGTCAATACCAAAATCAGATTGGTTATATTCTTTGCAGCCGAAGATGGAGAAGCTCTATACAGTCAGCAAAAACAAGAGCGGAAGCTGACTATGGCTCAGATCATGAAGTGCTTATTGCCAAATTCAGACTTAAATTGAAGAAAGTAGGCAAAACCACTAGACCATTCAGGTGTGACCTAAATCAAATCCATTACGATTATACAGAAGTCAGAAATAGATTCAAAGGATTAGATCTGATAGACAGAGTGCTTGATGAACTATGGATGGAGGTCGTGACATTGTATAGGAGACAGGGACAAATACCATCCCCAAGAAAAAGAAATGCAAAAAAGCAAAATGGCTGTCTGAGGAGGCCTTACAAATAGCTGTGAAAAAAAGAGAAGTGAAAAGCAAAGGAGAAAAGGAAAGATATACCCATTTGAATGCAGAGCTCCAAAGAATAGAACGGAGAGAAAAGAAAGCCTTCCTCAGTGATCAATACAAAGAAATAGAGGAAAACAAGAGAATGGGAAAGACTAGAGATCTCTTCAAGAAAATTAGAGATATCAAGGGAATATTTCATGCAAAGATGGGCTCAATAAAGGGCAGAAATGGTATGGACCTAACAGAAGCAGAAGATATTAAGAAAAGATGGCAAGAATACACAGAAGAACTATACAAAAAGATCTTCAAGACCCAGATAATCACGATGGTATGATCATTCACCTAGAGCCTGACATCCTGGAATGCAAAGTCAAGTGGGCCTTAGGAAGCATCACTATGAACAAAGCTAGTGAGGGTGACAGAATTTCAGCTGAGCTGTTTCAAATCCTAAAAGATGATGCTGTGAAAGTGTTGCACTCAATATGCCAGCAAATTTGGAAAACTCAGCAGTGGCCCCAGGACTGGAAAGGGTCAGTTTTCATTCCAATCCCAAAGAAAGGCAATGCCAAAGAATGTTCAAACTACCATAAAATTGCACTCATCTCACACACTAGTAAAGTAATGCTCAAAATTCTCCAAGCCAGGCTTCAACAGTATGTGAACCATGAACTTCCAGATGTTCAAGCTGGATTTAGAAAAGGCAGAGGAACCAGAGATCAAATTGCCAACATCGACTGGATCATCAAAAAAAGCAAGAGAGTTCCAGAAAAACATCTATTTCTGCTTTATTGAGTATGCCAAAGCCTTTGACTGTGTGGATCACAACAAACTGTGGAAAATTCTGAAAGAGATGGGAATACCAGACCACCTGACCTGCCTCTTGAGAAACCTGTATGCAGTTCAGGAAGCAAGTTAGAATTGGACATGGAACAATAGACTTGTTCCAAATAGGAGAAGAAGTATGTCAAGGCTGTATATTGTCACCCTGCTTATTTAATTTATATGCAGAGTACCTCATGAGTAACACTGGGCTGGAGGAAGCACAAGCTGGAATCAAGATTGCTGGGATAAATATCAATAACCTCAGATATGCAGATGCCACCACCCTTATGCCAGAAAGTGAAGAACTAAAGAGCCTCTTGATGAAAGTGAAAGAGGAGAGTGAGTGAGAAGGTTGGCTTAAAGCTCACCATTCAGAAAACGAAGATCATGGCATCCAGTCCCATCACTTTATGGGAAATAGATGGGGAAATAGTGGAAACAGTGTCAGACTTTATTTTTCTGGGCTCCAAAATCAGTGCAGATGGTGATTGCAGCCATGAAATTAAAAGACGCTTACTCCTTGGAAGGAAAGTTATGACCAACCTAGACAGTGTATTAAAAAGCAGAGACATTACTTTGCCAACAAAGGTCCATCTAGTAAAGGCTATGTTTCTTCCAGTAGTCACATATGGATGTGAGAGTTGGACTATAAAGAAAGCTGAGTGCCAGAGAATTGATGCGTTTGAACTGTGGTGTTGGAGAAGAGTCTTGAGAGTCCCTTGAACTGCAAGGAGATCCAACTAGTCCATCCTGATGGAGATCGGTCTTGGGTGTTCATTGGAAGGACTGATGTTGTAGCTGAAACATCAATACTTTGGCCACCTGGTGGGAAGAGCTGACTCATTGGAAAAGATCCTCATTCTGGAAAAGATTGAAGGCAGGAGGAAAAAGGGGATGAGAGAGGATGAGATGGTTGGATGGCATCACCGACTCAATGGACATGGGTTTGAATAAACTCTGGGAGTCGGTGATGGACAGGGAGCCCTGGTGTGCTGTGGTCCTTCAGGTGGCAAAGAGTCGGATACGACTGAGCAACTGAACTGAACTATTCAAAGTGTTGAGTATCTTTTTTAAAAATTGGTATATCTGGTGCTTAAATTTTAATCTAGACTTGTATATGATGCCATTTGGAAAAAAACTAAAGTGTTCACTATTCCTAAAATAGTTTTATCTATAAAGGACTTAAATATAATTTTCTAGATAACATCTGCATCCAGATACTTAACAGATAAAGACTGGCAAATTTCAAATTACCTTGAACTTATTTGAATGTTGAACTTACTGGATTTTTATGAAGTTTCTCATAGGCATTTTAATTATTTTGCAATTTAGATCATAGAAATGAATGATGAATTAAGAAGAAACTGGCAAGAAATGGACTTGAATGGACGTAACATATTTTGGGAAGGAAATGGTATGTTTTCAAAGTTAATTTTATTTATTTTAAAAGGACAGTTTTTTCCTAAATGTGCTTTCATTTTATCTATGACAAGACAATGATGTTAACCTGCCTAAAAACATATTTTAAATATTTTGCTAATAATAATAGTGAAATTTTTTCCATCTTAATAACTAAATGTATATAACATATTTACTACCTATTTCCAAGTTTTTTGCACTCTTTTTTGTCTTTTGTTCTTAGCTTCCCTAGTCATATAAAAAAACTCCTAAATCAAACTTTTCCCTCCATACATAGTGATGATCCTTGATGTCCCAGATAAAAACAAGATTAAAGCACAAACCTCCACACATGAGGTTTCCAACTTTTCAAAGGTTCTATAGGAGAAATCAAGTTTTAACTACTTTTCCCATTTAAAACTCAAATAAAATATACCATCCTTCTCTGCCCCCAGAGTTGAAGACGAATACTTCATTTTTTCTAGGTTTCTTCAATTGACAAGTTTGAGGATACTCTGTGTATTCTAGTAGGTCAGTTGTCGGTATCTGTGGGTTGTACCTCTCCACATTCAACTGACCATGCATCAGAAATATTCAGGAGCAAAACTTGAATTTACCATATACCAACAATTTACCATACACCAGACACCAGCTCCTGGTGGTTCAGATGGTAAAAAATTCTGCCTGCAATACAGGAGATGTAGGGGACATGTGTTCAGTTTCTGGGTTGGGAAGATCCCCTGGAGAAGGGAATGGCTACCCACTCCATATTCTTGTCTGGGGAATTCCATGGACAGATGAACCTGGTGGGCTTCAGTCTGTGGGGTCGCAAAGAGTTGGACATTACTGAGCAACTATTTACATAGTATTTACATTATATTTACAACTATGTGCAAAGTATTTGCATGGTAGTATATTTTGTAAGTAATCTAGAGATGAGTTAAAATATACAGAAAAGTCTGTTTAGGTTATATGCAAATACCATGCCATTTTATGTGAAAGACTTGAGCATCTTCTTAGATTTTGGGATCTGTGTGGAATTCTGGAGCCAATCTTTCATGGATACCAAGTGATAGCTATATATCAGTATAGCTTAAGTCAGCACTTCTCAAATTTTAATGTGCATATGAATCTCCTAGGCATCTTGTTAAAATACATGTCTGATTTAGTAGATCTGGAATAGGGTCTAATATTCTGCATTTCTGACAGGTGCTGCTGGTTCAGGAACTATATTTGAGTTAACAAGAGTGCACATAATTTTTGGCCAAATGATAGATTCTTGAAATAGACTGCACATAAATTGTTAATCTGAATATGCTGAAAGTCAGTCAGAATTATGAATGTGTTTATGGCTCTCCACTTTTGTTAGGAAGTCAAATTTAGGTTTTCTTTTGTGACATCACTCTTTATAAAGAAGTAGGATATATATACAAGTTGGCCTTTGGTATCCGTGCAGGTTGGGGTCTGAGGGGAATATCAGAATCCATGAATGCTCAGGTCCATAGTGGGCCCTCTGTTTCCTCAGACGTGGAACCTGCTAATACTAACATCTGGCTGTATGCTTATTGAAGAAAAGTCATAAATAAGTGTATCTGCATAATTCAAACTTGTGTTGTTCAAGGGTCAACTGTATTCTCAAAATATTACTGAGGTGGGTGGGTGTGTGTTAGTCACTCAGTCGTGTCCAGTTCTTTGTGAACCCATGGACTGTAACCAGGCTTCTCTGTCCGTGGAATTTTCTAGGGAAGAATACTGGAGTGGGTTGCCATTCCCTTCTCTAGGGGATCTTCCTGACCCAGGGATTGACCCTGGGTCTCTTGCATTACAGGTAGATTCTTTACTGTCTGAGCCACCAAGGAAGCACTACTGAGGTAGCTGACTCCAAAATAACTACCATCAGCTTTCCCTTCTTATACACACAAGCCATCTCCCGTTAAGAGGTGGAATCTACTCCTCCATTCCCTTGATTCTGCACTAGTTTTTGATTCCCTTTATCATTAGTTAGATTATAACAGCAGTGAGGCTATATGCCTCCCAAAGCGAAGTCAGATGCCTTGCCGCTTTCCTTGCAGCTCTCTTGAAACTTCTGGGGAAGTCAGTCACCTCCTAAGAAGTCAGCCTACCTTGAGTCTGCCAAAAGTACAAGCCTGCCAGGTGAAGAGGCCATGTTGAAAATGAGATGCTTGACTAATTGATTCCCAATTGTTCAGTCATCCTAGCTCAGGTGCTGGATGTTGAGTGGAGACTCCTTTCATTGATTATGATCTCAGCTTCCATCTGATTATTTGAGGTGCCCAAGGGAGGACTGCCCAGCTGAGCTCATCAGCTGCCCAAACCTTGAAAGATAAACTGTTAAACCACTAAGTTTTGAGGCGCTGCAAGTGGTAAAGAAACCACCTGCCAATGCAGGAGATGAGACACAAAAGACACGGGTTTGATCCCAGTGTTGGGAAGATCCCCTGGAGGAGGAAATGGCAACCTACTCCACTATTCTTACCTGGAGAATTCCATGGACAGACAAGCCTGGTAGGCTACAGTCCATGGGGTTGCAAAAGAATTGGACACAACTAAACATGCACACATAATGCATGCAGAAATAGATAAACAGAATGTTTACCTTATGCCAGCTTGACGAGTTTTATAACTGAGATGTCATGTGGATCTTACAGAAAATGAGAGGTTGCAAATGCATATGAAATTTTCATGTAAATAATACTGTAGGCTAGGGTTTTTTTTAATTATAAACTTACTCATGTAATATCTAAGTCTTATTTTCATTAAAATGTTCTAGTATTAAATAACATATTTGAGTCATATTTTATGATTATGCCTTCGAGATTGGGGATACTATTAATTTGGAAATCTGATTTTCAGCTCTTCCACATAATCACTAGAATTTTCCATTCTTGCCAGTAAATGCTGTCACCTATCCATGGGATCAAACTGAGTGAGAAATAGATTAATATTCTTTATTAAATGTTAACTTTTGTTTTTGATTCATGCCATGATTTGTCTAGATATTGCTCTTTACATTAGTTTCTTAAGGGGGCTTTATTGTTTCATAAAGAATGATTTTACAGATATTTAAAAACAGGAGGAGAAGGGGATTACAGAGGATGAGGTGGTTGGATGGAATCACCAACTCAATGGACATGAGTTTAAGTAAGCTCCGGGAGTTGGTGATGGACAGGGAAGCCTGGCGTCCTGCAGTCCGTGGGGTCAAAAAGAGTTGGACATAACTGAGAAACTGAACTGAACTGAACTGAAAGATTAATAGACATATGTGAAAGAGATTTATATATATTCAGGAATAGCCAGTAAAGAACTAAAGAACTATAGGAAAAGCAGTTGAATATATCAAAAACTCATCAAGAAAAAGAAAAAAATCTTAAGATTAATTTTTTTCTTTTTCTTTCTTTCTTTTTTTTTTTTTGACAAGAAACACAAAGAAGAAAACTCCACAGCACCTCAAAAGGCTAATGTGGAGGTAGAAATATGTAGAGGGAATAAACCGTGTGATTTATAAGAAAAAAAGAAAAAAGATTTAAGTGAATTTTTTTAACAAGGAAAACAAAGACCAAAACTCCACAGCACTGCAAAAGGCTAATGTGAAGGTGGAAATATGTTGGGGAATAAACAGTGTGATTTATAAAAAGAAAGAATCTTAAAAATGAACATTTTTATTTTTATAACAAGAAAAACAAAGAGGAAAACTCCACAGCACTGCTAAAGGCTAATGTGAAGGTGGAGATATGTTGCGGGAATCAACAGTGTGATTTATTAGAGACAAAAAAATTAAAAAGAAAAAAAATTTTTAAGACTCTCAAGGTCGTAGTTCTTGGTTGTGGAGTCTACTCCTGTGAAGGGGGTTGCGTTAGTGTCCTATGATCTTTTCCTGGTTGGGGGAGCTCGTGCCTGTGTTCTGGTTGATGGAGCTGGTTCTCCTCTCTCTGAAGGGCAGTGTAGTGTCCAGTAGTAGGTTTTGGAGTGTCTTTAGGTTCGGTATGCCTTTGGGCAGTGTTCTGGCTTTGGCAGTGTTTGGCGCGTCTATTTCCGCAGCCCCTTCAAAGTGACCCTCTCAGCATATCTGCAGTGCTGCCAGCCCCCTACTTGTCCCTGGGATCATTGACGGTGCTTCTGTTCTCCTGTCCTGCCCTGCGCTTCTGGCGGAAGCTTGCTAGGTAGGGGCTTGTGTGGATCTTTTCTTGTACCTTCTGCGTCACCGAGACTTGTGCGGGCTTCCCTTAGCCCCCTGAGCTCACCCTCTGAGTCGCCCGGCTTGTGATCACTTGTCTCAGTTCCTGAGGCCCGCCCTCTGTGTCACAGGGCTTGTGTGCACTTGTTTTGACTCTCTGGGGGCTTGTGTGCACTTGTATCAGCTTCCTGGGTGCGGCACTCTGCATCGCGGGACTTGTGTGGACTTGTTTCGGCTCCCCGTGCCTCCCTTTGCATGGTCGCCAGGTTTATATGCACTTGTTTTGTCTTACCACCTGCCCTCTGGGGGTTATGTGTTCTCTGGGCTGTGCCAGGAGGTTTGTGTACGCTGCCCAAGTTTGTGTGCCTCCCCTCTATCAACAGCCCAGCCCTGCCCTTTGAACCGTGGGGGTTTTGTGCACCAGCTGTGTTTGTATGCCACACCACAGTCGGCTCGATGTCACATCTTATGTTCAAATGTTTAATCCATTTCAAGTTAATTTTTGTGTATGGTTTAAGTTAGTGATCCACTATCATTCTTTTACATGGGACTGCCCAATTTTTCCAATACCATTTATTCAACAGATTGTTCTTTCCTCATTGTATATTTTTGGCTTCTTCATCATGAATTAATAGGTTATATATATATATATATAAACTATATATATATAGCTTTATTTCCAGGACTATTCTGTTTCATTAATTTATGTATCTGTTTCCACACCCGCACCATAAATTTTAATTACTAGTCTTTGTAATATAGTTTGAAACAGGTAACATGATGCCTTCACCTGTTTGTTTGTTTGTTTTTTTCTTTCTGAAGGTTGCTTTGTTTATTCAGGGTCTTCTGCAGTGCCATAAAAAGTTTAGAATTCTTTGTTCTATTTTTGTGAAAACTAAATATGAATTTTGATAGGGATTGCATTGAATTTTTTATATTGCTCTGTGTAGTATGGACAGTTTAGCAGTTAATTCTTCCAACGCTTGAGCATGGAATATCTTTCTATTTATTTATATTGTCTTCAATTTCTTTCATTAATGTCCTGTAGTTTTTTTATATCAGGTCTTTTACAAATCCACAGCAAACATTATCCTCAATGGTGAAAAATTGAAAGCATTTCTGCTAAAGTCAGGAACAAGACAAGCGTGCCCACTCTCACCACTACTATTCAACATAATTTTGGAAGTTTTGGCCACAGCAATCAGAGCAGAAAAAATAAAGGAATCCAGATTGGAAAAGAAGAAGTAAAACTCTCACTGTTTGCAGATGACATGATCCTGTAACATAGAAAACCCTAAAGACTCTACCAGAAAATTACTAGAGCTAATCAATGAATATAGTAAAATTGCAGAATATAAAATTAACACACAGAAATCCCTTGCATTTCCATACACCAACAATGAGAAAACAGAAAGAGAAATTAAGGAAACAATTCCATTCACCATTGCAACGAAAAGAATAAAATACTTAGGAATATCTCTACCTAAAGAAACAAAATACCTATATATAGAAAACTATAAAACACTGATGTAAGAAATCAAAGAGGATAACATCTGTGGAAGAAACAGGAGTCAGGAGGAAAACTTAAGAAAGGCTTACAAATATGGCAATATTAGTAAGAGTTCAAAATAATAAATGGCAAATTGAAATCAGTAGGAAATTGTCCAGGTTTGATCCCTGGGTTGGGAAGATCCCCTGGAAAAGGAGATGGCAACCCACTACAGTATTCTTGTCTGGAGAATCCCATGGACAGAGGAGCCTGGCAGGCTACAGTCTATGGATTAGCAAGGAACGGACATGACTTAGCAACTAAACCACTACATTTTCTGTTTTAACACTAAAATCAGTTGCTATTAATTGTCCTAGTAAAATATTACATGCATCAAATTCTTTTATTCTTCCAACTATATACACATCTTGTTAGAAATTAACCCCTCAAAAATGAGTATATATTTATGATTTTATCTGCTAGATGTCAAGGTTCTTCTATCACTAAAATATTTTTTTTTTGTAAAATTGAACTTTTTCCTAATAATATTATTGAAAATCTTCAATAGAGTCTTCAAAATGCCTGGCTTACATCAAGTCAAATGTCATAGATATTTTCATTTGTGTGAATATTTTATCAATTTTACTGTGCCTTGTATTCTATTATTCAATTAAATAATGTAGCTATCTAAGGGGATGATTAACAACATTTATTTAAGAGTACATTTCATGACATTAACTGAATTATATCTTCTTGAAACTCTTTGAATGGCTATGTTAATATTTACATGTTTATATTTATAAATTTTAGTTTTTTCTGTGTATACATAAAGTGTGTGTGGGTGTGATAATTAGTCATTATGTTTTATGTATGAGACATAAGTCTAATGGTACATGTTCTGGTACAAGTCCTTTGCTGGCCAATTTTACTTTAACTTTAGTGTAACAGTATGAATATTCATAATATGTAGCAATCTTATAAATGTGCTTGAGTAGGCAGCAATAATTGCTGCAATATGTTGAGAATTAAATCAACTGAAGAAAACAAAAGTGGCAGAACTAATTAAAAACATGGAGCAAGAAAAAAAAAAAAGAAATCAAAGAGGACACAAATAGATGGAGAAATATACCATGTTCATGGATTGGAAGAGTCAATATAGTGAAAATGAGTATACTACCCAAAGCAATCTATAGATTCAATGCAATCCCTATCAAGCTACCAACAGTATTTTTCACAGAGCTAGAACAAATAATTTCACAATTTGTATGGAAATACAAAAAACCTCGAATAGCCAAAGCAATCTTGAGAAAGAAGAATGGAACTGGAGGAATCAACATGCCTGACTTCAGGCTGTACTACAAAGCCACAGTCATCAAGACAGTATGGTACTGGCACAAAGACAGAAATATAGATCAATGGAACAAAATAGAAAGCCCAGAGATAAATCCACGTACCTATGGACACCTTATCTTTGACAAAGGAGGCAAGAATATACAATGGAGAAAAGATAATCTCTTTAACAAGCAGTGCTGGGAAAACTGGTCAACCACTTGTAAAAGAATGAAACTAGAACACTTTCTAATACCATACACAAAAATAGACTCAAAATGGATTAAAGATCTAAACGTAAGACCAGAAAGTATAAAACTCCTAGAGAAAAACATAGGCAAAACACTCTCTGACATAAATCATAGCAGGATCCTCTATGACCCACCTCCCATAGTAATGGAAATAGAAGCAAAACTAAACAAATGGGACCTAATTACAATTAAAATCTTTTGCACAACAAAGGAAACTATAAGCAAAGTGAAAAGACAGCCTTCAGAATGGGAGAAAATAATAGCAAACGAAGCAACTGACAAAGAATTAATCTCAAAAATATACAAGAAACTCCTGCAGATCAATTCCAGAAAAATAAATAACCCAATCCAAAAATGAGCCAAAGAACTAAAAAGACATTTCTCCAAAGAAGACATACAGATGGCTAACAAACACATGAAAAGATGCTCATCATCACTCATTATCAGAGAAATGTAAATCAAAACCACAATTAGGTACCATCTCATGCTGGTCAGAATGGCTGCTATCCAAAAGCCTACAAACAATAAATGCTGGAGAGAGTGCAGAGGAAAGGTTACACTGTTGGTGGGAATGCAAACTAGTACAGCCACTATGGAGAACAGTGTGGAGATTCCTTAAAAAACTGGAAATAGAACTGCCATATGACCCAGCAATCCCACTGCTGGGCATACACACCGAGGAAACCAGAATTGGAAGAGACATGTATACCCCAATGTTCACCGCAGCTCTGTCTACAATAGCCAGGACATGGAAGCAACCTAGATGTCCATAAGCAGATGAATGGATAAGAAAGCTGTGGTACATATACACAATGGAATATTACTCAGCCATTAAAATGAATACGTTTGAATCAGTTCTAATGAGGTGGATGAAACTGGAGCCTATTATACAGAGTGAAGTAAGTCAGAAAGAAAAACACCAATACAGTATACTAATGCATATATATGGAATTTAGAAAGATGGTAACGACAACTCTATATGTGAGACAACAAGAGACACAGATGTATAGAACAGTCTTTGAGACTCTGTGGGAGAAGGCGAGGGTGGGATGATCTGAGAGAATAACATGGAAATGTATATTATCATATGTGAAACATATCGCCAGTCCAGGTTCGATGCATGAGACAGGGTGCTCAGGGCTGGTGCACTGGGATGACCCAGAGGGATGGGATGGGGAGGGAGGTGGGAGGTGGGGTTCAGGATGGGGAACACATATAAACCCATGGCTGATTCATGTCAATGTACGGCCAAAACCATTACAATATTGTAAAGTAAAGAGCCTCCGATTAAAATAAATAAAGAATTTTAAAAAGAAAAAAATAATATGCAGGTCTTTTGCTTCCTTGGTTAAATTTATTCTTGGCATTTCTGATGTGATTACAAATGGGATTGTTTTCCTAATTTCTCTTTCTGATAGTTTATTGTTAGTGTAAGGAAACAAAACAGGTCTTTGAATACTGCACCTTTGTTGAATTCATTTATTAGTTATAATGGTTTTTTGATAGTCTTTAAGGTTTTTTATATATAGTATCATGTCATCTGCAAACAGTGACAGTGTTACTTTTTCCTTTCCAGTTTGAATTTCTTTTATTTATCTTCTCTGACTACTATGCCTAGGACTTTCAATACTGTATTGAATAAAAGTGGGTATCCTTGTTTTGTTCTTCATCCTAGAAAAAAAGCCTTCAGCTTCTATCTATTAGCTTGTTAGCTGGGGTTTGTCACGTATGGCTTTTGGTTTTGTTATGTTGAGGTGAAAGTAAAAGAGAGTATTAGTAACTCAGTCATGTCCGACTCTTTTTTACCCCATGAACTGTAGCCTGCCATGACCCCTGTCCATGGAATTCTCTTGGCAAGAAAACTGGAGTGGTTAACCATTTCCTTCTCCAGGGGATTTTTCCCAAACCAGGGGTCAAACCCAGGTTTCCTGCATTGCAGGTGGATTCTTTACCATCTGAGCAACCAGGGAAAACTGTTATTTTGAGATGTGTTCTCTCTATTCCCACATTTTGAGTTTTTTTTTTTTTTTTTAATCATCAGTCAGTTAAGTTCAGTTGCTCAGTCGTATCTGACTCTTTGTGAGCCCATAAACCACAGCACGCCAGGCCTCCCTGTCCATCACCAACTCCTGGAATTTACCCAAACCCATGTCCATCAAGTCGGTGATGCCATTCAACCATCTCATCCTCTGTCGTCCCGTTCTCCTCCTGCCCTCAATCTTTCCCAGCATCAGGGTCTTTCCCAATGAGTCAACTCTTTGCAGCAGGTGGCCAAAGTATTGGAGTTTCAGCTTCAGCATCAGTCCTTCCAAAGAAATCCCAGGGCTGATCTCCTTTAGGATGGACTGGTTGGATCTCCTTGCAGTCCAAGGGACTCTCAAGAGTCTTCTCCAACACCACAGTTCAAAAGCATCAATTCTTCGGCGCTCAGCTTTCTTCACAGTCCAACTCTCACATTCATACATGACCACTGGAAAAACTATAGCCTTGACTAGATGGACCTTTGTTGGCAAAGTAATATCTTTGCTTTTCAATATGTTATCTAGGTTGGTCATAACTTTCCTTCCAAGGAGTAAGTGTCATTTAATTTCATGGCTGCAATCACCATTTGCAGTGATTTTGGAGCCCAGAAAAATAAAGTCTGACACTGTTTCCACTGTTTCCCCATCTATTTCCCATGAAGTGGTGGGACCAGATGCCATGATCTTCGTTTTCTGAATGTTGAGCTTTAAGCCAACGTTTTCCTCTCCACTTTCACTTTCATCAAGAGACTTTTTAGTTCCTCTTCACTTTCTGCCCTAAGGCTGGTGTCATCTGCATATCTGAGGTTATTGATATTTCTCCCAGCAATCTTGATTCCAGCTTGTGCTTCTTCCAGCCCAGCGTTTCTCATGATGTACTCTGCATATAAGTTAAATAAGCAGGTGACAATATACAGCCTTGACGTACTCCTTTTCCTATTTGGAACAAGTCTGTTGTTCCATGTCCAGTTCTAACTCTTGCTTCCTGACCTGCATATAGGCTTCTCAAGAGGCAGGTCAGGTGGTCTGGTATTCCCATCTCTTTCAGAATTTTCCACAGTTTCTTGTAATCCTCACAGTCAAAGGCTTTGGCATAGTCAATAAAGCAGAAATAGATGCTTTTCTGGAACTCTTGCTTTCTTGATGATCCAGCAGATGTTGGCAATTAGATCTCTGGTTCCTCTGCCTTTTCTAAAACCACTTGAACATCTGGAAGTTCACGGTTCACATATTGCTGAAGCCTGGCTTGGAGAATTTTGAGCATTACTTTACTAGTGTGTGAGATGAGTGCAATTGTGCGGTAGTTTGAACATTCTTTGGCATTGCCTTTCTTTGGGATTGGAATGAAAACTGACCCTTTCCAGTCCTGTGGCCACTGCTGAGTTTTCCAAATTTGCTGGCATATTGAGTGTAGCACTTTCACAGCATCAGCTTTCAGGATTTGGAACAGCTCAACTGGAATTCCATCACCTCCACTAGCTTTGTTCGTAGTGATGCTTTCTAAGGCCCAGTTGACTTCACATTCCAAGATGTCTGGCTCTAGGTCAGTGATCACACCATCGTGATTATCTTGGTCGTGAAGCTCTTTTTTGTGTGTAGTTCTTCTGTGTATTCTTGCCACCTCTTATTTATATCTTCTGCTTCTGTTAGGTCCATACCATTTCTGTCCTTTATCTAGCCCATCTTTGCATGAAATATTCCCTTGGTATCTCTAATTTTCTTGAAGAGATCTCTAATCTTTCCCATTCTGTTGTTTTCCTCTATTTCTTTGCATTGATCGCTGAGGAAGGCTTTCTTATCTCTCCTTGCTATTCTTTGCAACTCTAGTAGTCACTTATAATTCTTTGTATTTCTCTGGTATCAATAATAACATCTCTTCTATTTCTGATTTTATTTGGGCTCTTTTTTTCTTGGTAAGTCTAGAGAATGTTTTGCCAGTTGTTTTAGTTTTCCAAAAATTAACTCTTAGTTTTATTGATTTTTTTCTATTGTATTTGTAGTGTCTATTTCATTAATTTCTTTGCTAATCTTTGTAATTTTCTTCCTTTTACTAATTTTGGACTTCATTTGTTCTTTTTCTAGTTATTTGAGATATAAAGTTAGGTTGTTTATTTGAGACTTTTCCAGTTTGTTGAGGTAGGCATTTATCACTGTGAACTTCCCTCTTAGAACTGCTTTTGTTGCATCACATAAAATTCAGTATGTTATGTTTCCATTTCTATTTATATCAAGATGTTTTTTCATTTCTCTTTTGATTTTTTTTCATTGACCCATTGGTTACTGGTTACTCAGTAGAATCTTGTTTAATTTCCACATGTCTGTGAATTTTCCAGTTTTCTTTGTGCCATTAATTTTTCATCTCATACTACTGTGATTGGAAAACTTGCTTGGTACGATTTCAGTCCTCTTAAATTTGTTAAGACATATTTTCTGACCTAACATATGATCTGTCTTGTGCTCTTGAGAAGAATGTGTATTCTGTTGCTTTTAGATGAAATACTTTGTAAATATTTATTAATACCTGGTCTAACTGAAGAAAGCTGAGCACCGAAGAATTGATGCTTTTGAACTGTGGTGTTGGAGAAGACTCTTGAGAGTCCCTTGGACTGCAAGGAGATCCAACCAGTCCATTCTAAAGGAGATCATCCATGGGTGTTCTTTGGAAGGAATGATGCTAAAGCTGAAACTCCAATACTTTGGCCACCTCATGCTAAGAGTTGACTCATTGGAAAAGACTCTGATGCTGGGAGGGATTGGGGGCAGGAGGAGAAGGGGGCGACAGAGGATGAGATGGTTGGATGGTATCACTGACTTGATTGACATGAGTTTGAGTAAGCTCTGGGAGTTGGAGGTGGACAGGGAAGCCTGACGTGTCACAGTCCATGGGATCACAAAGAGTCAGACATGAATGAGCAACTGAACTGAGTGGTGATGAATTCATTTAGCTTTGGTTCACTGGAAAACTCTCTCTCTCTCCTTAAATTCTGAATACTAACTTTATCACGTATAGTTTTCTTGGTTGAAAGTTTTTTCTTTCAGTGCTTTGAATATATCAATATTATGCTATCCCTCTGAACCACAATGTTCATGCTAAAAAATCTACTAACAGTCTTATGAGGGGTCCCTTGTACCTAGAAAGTTGTTTTTCTCCTACTTCTTTTAATATTTTCTCCTTGTCTTTGATTTTTGATATTTCAATTATGTGTCTTTGTGTAGGTCCCTTTGGTTCACTTGACTGGCCAGTTCTAGATGCTAGTAATATAGGAAGATACTGAACTCACCTCCTCCCATGGGGTTACTGAAGCTACAACTACATATGGGACAATTTCCTTTTTAAAAACTTAAAAAAAAAAAAAAAAAAACCTATCCTCTTTAAAAACCTAACTGCTGAATGACAACTCTGCATCAGGCAGATAAAAAGAAAATCTTATCAAAATGGGTTGGATAGGCTGGGGCACAACCTTGCCATCAACCTTACCCCCACTGAGCAACCTACGACTAAAGAGAACTCAAACCCAGAGCTTCTCCCTGAGCAGTAAAGGGTTCAACCCCAAATTTAGTTCCCCATTTTTAAAGACATGCACTTGAGAGATGACCCCCCACATCGAAAGGGTCTCTAAACGAGGAAAGAAAAGGTGCCTTGAACACCATTTATTTCCAAAAAGGATTTGTAGTGGATTACAGTTAAAAAAAAATAAATGAGAGCAAAACCATTCATATATAAGAAAATGTTCAAATTAAATAGTAAGAGAAACAGAAAGTGAAGGAACACAGAAAAACGAAATAAAATTAACGGAGTGGAGAGCTACAGCCAGAACCAAAGGAGAGGAGGAATCCCTAGCTGGGGGAAACTGTTGGATCACCACAAAAGCTCTTCCATTGTTTCTACCTCACTCATACTTTATGAGACCCTGCACTAATAAGTATTCCCACTGTGTGGACATCCTGCAGGGGGCCAACAACTCCTTTTTTCCCCCTAAAGCAATGATACAACTCCTATATCCTACTGCGTATGTTTATTCTAGACTTGGTATTCAGTTCACTTCAGTTCAGTCGCTCAGCTGTGTCTGACTGTTTGGAACCCCATGAGCCATAGCACGCCAGACCTCCCTGTCCATCACCAGCTCCCGGAGTCCACCCAACCCATGTCCAGTGAGTCAGTGATGCCATCTAATCATCTCATCCTCTGTCATCCCCTTCTGATCCTGCCCTCAATCTTTCCCAGCATCAGGGCCTTTTCTAATGAGTCAGCTCGTCACATAAGGTGGCCAAAGTATTGGTTTCAGCTTCAACATCAGTCCTTCCAATGAACACCCAGGACTGATCTCCTTTAGGATGGACTGGTTGGATCTCCTCGTAGTCCAAGGGACTCTCAAGAGTCTTCTCCAACAACACAGTTCAAAAGCGTCAATTTTTTGGCACTAAGCTTTCTTTATAGTCCAACTCTCACATCCATACATGACCACTAGAAAAACCATAGCCTTGACTAGATGCACCTTTGTTGAGAAAGTAATGTCTCTGCTTTTTAATATGCTGTCTAGGTTGGTCATAACTTTCCTTCCAAGGAGTAAACGTCTTTCAATTTCATGGCTGCAGTCATCATCTGCAGTGATTTTGGAGCCCAAAAAAATAAAGTCAGCCACTGTTTCCATGTCTATTTGCCATGAAGGGATGGGACTGGATGCCGTGATCTTAGTTTTCTGAATGTTGAGCTTTAAGCCAACTTTTCACTCTTCTCTTTGACTTTCATCAAGAGGCTCTTTAGTTCTTCTTCACTTTCTGCCCTAAGGCTGGTGTCATCTGCATCTCTGAGGTTATTGATATTTCTCCCGGCAATCTTGATTCCAGCTTGTGCTTCCTTCAGCCCAGTCTTTCTCATGATGTACTCTGCATATAAGGTAAATAAGCAGGGTGACAATACATAGCCTTAACGAACTCCTTTTCCTATTTGGAACCAGTCTGTTGTTCCACGTCCAGTTCTAACTGTTGCTTCCTGGATACAGGTTTCTCAAGAGGCAGGTCAGGTGGTCTGGTATTCCCATCTCTTTCAGAATTTCCCACAGTTTATTGTGATCCACACAGTCAAAGGCTTTGGCATAGTCAATAAAGCAGAAATAGATGTTTTTCTGGAATCCTCTTGCTTTTTTGATGATCCAGTGGATGTTGGCAATTTGATCTCTCGTTCCTCTGCCTTTTCTAAAACCACTTGAACATCTGGAAGTTCACGGTTCACGTATTGCTGAACCCTGGCTTGGAGAATTTTAAGCATTAGTTTACTAGCGTGTGAGATGAGTGCAATTGTGTGGTAGTTTGAGCATTCTTTGGCATTGTCTTTCTTTGGGATTGGAATGAAAACTGACCCTTTCCAGTCCTGTGGCCACTGCTGAGTTTTCCAAATTTGCTGGCATATTGAGTGCAGCACTTTCACAGCATCATCTTTCAGGATTTGAAATAGCTCAACTGGAATTCCATCACCTCCACTAGCTTTGTTCGTAGTGATGCTTCATAAGGCCCATTTGACTTCACATTCCAGGATGTGTGGCTTTAGTTAAGTGATCACACCATCGTGATTATCTTGGTCGTGAAGCTCTTTTTTGTGTGTAGTTCTTCTGTGTATTCTTGCCACCTCTTCTTAATATCTTCTGCTTCTGTTAGGTCCATACCATTTCTGTCCTTTATCTAGCCCATCTTTGCATGAAATATTCCCTTGGTATCTCTAGTTTTCTTGAAGATATCTCTAGTCTTTCCCATTCTACTGTTTTCTTCTGTTTATTTGCACTGATCATTGAGGAAGGCTTTCTTATCTCTCCTTGCTATTCTTTGGAACTCTGCATTCAAATGGGTATATCTTTCCTTGTCTCCTTTGCTTTTCCCTTCTCTTCTTTTCACAGCTATTTGTAAGGCCTCCTCAGACAGCCATTTTGCTTTTTATGCATTTCTTTTTCTTGGGATGGTCTTTATCCCTGTCTCCTGTACAATGTCACGAACCTCTGTCCATAGTTCATCAGGCACTCTGTCTATCAAATCTAGTTCCTTAAATCTATTTCTCACTTCCACTGTATAATCATAAGGGATTTGATTTAGGTCATACTGAGAGAGTCATTTCCTAGGCAGGTTGATAAGGAGTCTGGGGTCCCCAAGGAGAGAGGGGTCTGGAATTCTCAAGGAGGAAGAAAGGACAAACTTTTTTTCCTTCTCTACATTCCTTAGGATTATATAACAATAATGTATCCTGCCTGAGGACAGTCTCTGGATTAAACCTTCTGGCTAATTCTGTTACCTTAAAATGTGAATTATGGGAGTAGGTCTGGTGAGGTCTTTACAACCTCCAGACATTCTTTGGATTCGTTGGAGAGTATATAACTTCATTGCTAACACTAGCAAGTGGGTACTCTTTCGGCCCCCTTCTGATGCCTATGTCAGAAGCTTTCTCTATCTCCTTTATACTTTAATAAAACTTTATTACACAAAAGCTCTGAGCGATCAAGCCTCGTCCCTGGCCCCGGATTGAATTCTTCTCCTCCGGGGGCCAAGAATCCCGGTGTCTTCATGTGATTCAACAAAAACCTTTCATCTTGGGGGCTCGTCCGGGATCCTTCAGGACAAGGTAAGGATGCTTGGAGCGCTAGTTCTTTGTTCTCTTAGCAAGTACGTTTTCTGCTGTGCTTTACTAACTCTACGGTGTGCTTGTGTGAATGAATGACATGCCCTGCGTGAAGCTAGTAAGGAGCCCTGCTCTGCGGTTCCACGGTGATCTCATACGGCTTGTGGCAGAAACCTGTCGGGGGGTTATACTGACCTTCCAATGCCAAGAGGTACCCAATGTCTCCTTCAGGAACCGACCAGAAATGGGCAAAACATGTGGACCGAACTCTCCTTTCTCGGTCAAACTTTTCGGTCTCTTTGACCATTTCATAACTCCTTGGGAATTATAAGTACTAACCTAATCTATCAGATCATAGACTTTCAAGGGACTTGTGATCTATACTGTTACTGTGTACTGTGTCTTAGGTCCCAAACTTGGATTGGTAGCCAAGAAAGCATCTAGCCTCGCTAGGAATCAAAAGTTAGGAAGCTAGATGGAGCTCTAGCTCCAAGAACATCTCTGAGGTTAAAGGTTATTCAGATTGGGACTGCAATGGGATTTTTCCTTTGGTAACGCTGGCTCTTAGTGGATCAGAGGAGGCTCTTATACTGGTGTGGTGATGCTTGAAAAGAACATCTCCATTTTATGTTCGTGTTGGTCTTATTGTGGTCAGGAAATACTCAGGGTCGTGCACAGGCACTCAGGTGACAAATGTTTTCCTCAGCAGTCTTAGCTTGGGAGGCATTCTGGAAGGTTACTCTGATTGCACCCCGGGTGGCTTCAGAGGCAAGCAAGGTTAAGGGTGAAGAGCTGGATGTCAAGTAGGGATGCTATCAAGTCTACCCCTGGTACATCCCCACCCCATCTCGGTGGTAGAACCGGGAGGGACGAGTTCGGCACCTGCGTCGGTAATGGACAGACTAAGTCCGACCAGGAAGGAAAAGCTTTTGGTGTAAAGTCTGTCTACAGCCCCATCTAGAGCAGGGAGGGACGCCTCCAGTAGAAAAATGGCCTTGGTCGCTTTTTTTCTGTCTTACAGATAGGAGCTAACAATTCCAGCCTCACTCCTTTGAACTGTATCCTGAAAAACTGGGATAGATTTGATCCCCAGGGCTTAAAGAAGACACACCTGGTCCTCCTATGTGATACTGCATGGCCATGGTATCCATTGGAGGACGGCGAACGGTGGCCAGTTGGAGGGTCTCTTAAGTATAATACTGTTCTACAATTAGACCGGTTCTGTAAGGAACAAGGGAAATGGGTAGAAGTAGCATATATGTTGCCCTTTTTTCTCTCTTCGAAATATGCCAGACTTATGTCCTAAGGGTATAGATTTGGGCGTGAAACCTTCAGCTCCCTCCTGTCCTCCTACTTTGCCCCCGTACCTGGGGCTCCAAGCTGAGCAAACTGAAAGCCAGAGAACCCCCCTCAGAAGGGTTGCCTTGGTCTCAGTGGAAATCCAAACTGAGATTCAAACTGCCCACGTGGAGGTCCAAACAACTCCTGTCTCAGTATGACCTCAGACTAGTCTGGTTTCAGTAGAAACTCAGACCATCGAAGTAAGAGATGAGATGGAGGACAGGAGACAAAGAGAAGAAGAAAAACAGGTTTCTCCAATCTATCCCTGGGATCGTATGCGCAGAGCAGCCAGAGAGACTGAGGAACAGCCACACAAGCTGTTGCCTAAAGATGAAACACCCACCAGGAGAAATAATCAGTCTGTGAGAGTTAATAAGCCTTTTTCTTATCAAGAAATACAAAGAATCAAGGAGGATCTGGGAGACTATTTAGAGGACCCAGAAAAATATATTAGAGCTTTTAAAGTGTTACTCTGCTTTATGACCTCACTTGGAAGGATGTGATGTATATCTTGGGACAAACGTTGACTCCCAAGTCAAAGACTCGAGTTTTGGGAAAAGCGGTTGCTTATGGAGATGAATGGCTTGGTAATGAATCAGTAGGGAAGAGGGAGAATGAGATAGCGGCCCTCCCCACTGGGAATCAGGCGGTCCCAACTATAGAACCAGACTGGGACTAAAACACAGCTAAAGGAAGATGGGATCAGAGTCATTTTGTTAGATGTATTCTTTTTTTTTTTTTAACTTTACAATATTGTATTGGTTTTGCCATATATCAAAATGAATCCGCCACAGGTATACATGTGTTCCCCATCCTGAACCCTCCTCCCTCATCCCTCCCGGTACCATCCCTCTGGGTTGTCCCAGTGCACCAGCCCCAAGCATCCAGTATCGTGCATCAAACCTGGACTGGCGACTCATTTCATATATGATATTATACATGTTTCAATGCCATTCTCCCAAATCATCCCACCCTCTCCCTCTCCCACAGAGTCTAAAAGACTGTTCTATACATCAGTGTCTCTTTTGCCATCTCGTATACAGGGTTATTGTTAGCATCTTTCTAAATTCGATATATATGCGTTAGCATACTGTATTGGTGTTTTTCTTTCTGGCTTACTTCACTCTGTATAATAGGCTCCAGTTTCATCCACCTTATTAGAACTGATTCAAATGTATTCTTTTTAATGGCTGAGTAATCTTGAAGGACTTAGGCAGGCGCGTTCTAAGCCTTTAAACTATGGCATATCGGCAGACAGAACAGGAGAAGGAAGCTCCTGTTAAACTCCTAGATAGACTAAGAGAAGCCCTTCGCAGATTCACTGAGATTGATCCCGAAAGTGAAGAGGGAAAAGTGATCTTTAAGGATAGATTTCTCACTCAGTCGGCTCCAGATATCCGCGGTAAGCTATTAAAACGGGCATATGGACCAAATCAGTCTTTAGATACTCTGTTACAACTGGCTCAGACAGTCTATTATGGTAGGGAATATGAGGAAAAGAAAGAAAGGCAAAAAAAAGACAAAGGAAAAGGTGGAAGCCTTCTCCATGGCTATGAAAAACGTTCTTAAACAGCCCGAGAAAAATGCCCAGAGGGGCCCTGGTGAAAAGGGATGGGCTTGCTATTATTGTGGAAAGGAGGGGCACCTCAAGCGGGATTGCCCTCAGGCATCTAAGCCACACACCCCCACCCCCACCCCCACCCGGCTCCATGTCTGGTCTGCAAAGGACCACACTGGAAGAGAGACTGCCCCCAGAGGCGTAGGTCTCCAGGGTCGGACTCTCAAGACAATCAGGACTGAATGTGTCCGGGGGTCCCCACACAAGCTCCCGTCCTAATTACACCTGAGGAACCCCAGGTATTAATAATTGTGGGGGGCAATCCATTGATTTCCTTTTAGATACTGGGGCAACTTATTCTGTGCTTACTGAAGCCCCTGGCCCACTTTCTTCCCTATCCGCTTCCGTAATGGGACGGTCTGGATGAGCCAAAGGTTTTATTTCAGTTATTCTCTATCTTGCAACTGGGATTCTGTGCTGTTTTCACACGAGTTTCTGATCGTGCCAGAATCTCCCTCACTCCTTTTGGGAAGGGATATACTGAGCAAGGTCCATGCCTCTGTTTTCATGAATATGGAGCCCTCCCTTTCTCTCCCTTTAGTTGAACAAAATGTAAATCCTAGAGTATGGGCTGATGGAAAATCTGTGGGTCGAGCAGAAAATGCTATTCCTGTAGTTGTTAAGCTCAAAGACCCACACGTATTTCCACATAAGAAGCAGTATCCACTGAAACCTGAGGTTAAGGAAGGGTTAAAACCCATCATAGAAAATTTAAAGGAGCAGGGACTATTAATTCCCTGTAACAGTCCTTGCTACACTCCTATTTTGGGTATAAAGAAATCAAATGGTAAATGGAGACTAGTTCAAGATTTACAAATAATAAATGAGGCTGTAGTTCCTTTACACCCCGTGGTGCCTAATCCTTATACTCTATTGTCTGAAATTCCTGATTGAGCTAAATATTTCTCAGTAATTGATTTAAAAGATGCCTTCTATTCAGTGCCTTTGGCGGAAGAAAGTCAATTTCTATTTGCCTTTGAAGACCCTACCCAGCCAGCTTCTCAGTTAACCTAGACAGTTTTGCCCCAGGGATTTCATGACACTTATTTGGACAACGTTTGTCACGGGATCTACAAAACTTTAACAGCTCTGAAGTGGTGGTGTTAACAATATGTAGATGGTATTTTGCTCTGTGCTGAGACAGAGGAAGCTTGTTCGTGAGCCTCAGAAGATTTCTTAAACTTTCTGGCAGGCTGTGGTTACAAGGCATCAAGAGAAAAGGCTCAGCTTTGTCAACAATCGGTTAGATATCTGGGCCTAATCATATCAGAAGAGACTAGGGCCATAGGCCCTGAGAGAATTAAATCTATACTAAATCATACCCTGCCTATGACTTTAAGACAATTGAGAGGATTTTGGGGAATTACAGGTTACTGTCGCTTTGGATTCCGGGTTATGGGGAACTTGCCCGGCCTTTATACAAACTTATAGCTGAAACTCAGCAGGCCCAAACTGACAAACTGGTTTGGTCTCCAGAAACTCAAAAGGCTTTTAAGGTTCTTCAGACTGCTCTCCTGCAAGCTCCAGCTCTGAGCTTGCCCACAGGGTCAGAATTTAATTTGTCACTGAAAGAAAAGGTGTGGCATTGGGAGTTTTGACACAACCCCGAGGGCCTCACCAGCAACCTATTGCTTATCTAAGCAGAGAATTAGATGTAATTTCACATGGGTGGCCCCACTGCGTAAGAGTAATTGGGGCAGTGGCTTTATTAGCACCTGAAGCTTTAAAAATAATTAATGGATGAAACCTTACTGTACTGACTTCTCATGATGTAAGTGGAATCTTAAATTCTAAGGTTAATATTTGGATGACAGACAGTAGGCTTCTTAAATATCAGTCATTGTTGTTAGAAGGACCAGTAACTAAGCTTAGAGTTTGTGGAAATTTAAATCCTGACACTTTCCTTCCTGAGAAGGAAAATGAAACACCTGATCACGATTGTTCCCAATTCCTAACTTAAAACTATGCAGCTCAGGAGGATCTAAAGGATACCCCATTAGACAATCCTGACATGGAAATAATTACCGATGGCAGTTCTTTTGTTCGGCATGGAAAACATAAAGCAGGTTACTCCGTGGTGACTGCTGAACAGGTTTTGGAAGCAAAATCTCTCCTCCAGGGAACCAGTGCTCAGTTAGCGGAGCTTGTGGCTCTGACCCGAGCTCTATAGTTAAGCAAAGGGCAGCAGATGGGCCTGATAATCTATGTGAGTCTACTTCTGCTGACTCCAAAAATCCTGAGTCTGCCGTTTGATCCTCAAGACAATGCCTTCCTGTCCTGGGCTCACTCCTATGCTGCATTCCACAATCGGTCTAACTGCTGGATCTGTGGAGCGCTCCCCTCTTCATCAGTGGAAGGCTTCCCATGGTGGACATCTCCACTTCACGGAAAAGACTTTCTCCAAGTCTGTGAATACCTTCGACAACAATCACATGCAATGCCTCTTCTTCATCTGATGACATCTCAGATCAGATCAGTCGCTCAGTCGTGTCTGACTCTTTGCAACCCCATGAATCACAGCACGCCAGGCCTCCCTGTCCATCACCAACATCCGGAGTTCAATCAGACTCACGTCCATCGAGTCAGTGATGCCATCCAGCCATCTCATCCTCTGTCGTCCCCTTCTCCTCTTGCCCCCAATCCCTCCCAACATCAGAGTTTTTTCCAGTGAGTCAACTCTTCGCATGAGGTGGCCAAAGTACTGGAATTTCAGCTTTAGCATCATTCCTTCCAAAGAAATCCCAGGGCTGATCTCCTTCAGAATGGACTAGTTGGATCTCCTTGCAGTCCAAGGGACTCTCGAGTCTTTTCCAACACCACAGTTCAAAAGCATCAATTCTTCGGCGCTCAGCTTTCTTCACAGTCCAACTCTCACATCCATACATGACCACAAGAAAAACCATAGCCTTGACTAGACGGACCTTTGTTGGCAAAGTAATGTCTCTGCTTTTGAATATGTTATCTAGGTTTGTCATAACTTTCCTTCCAAGAGTAAGTGTCTTTTAATTTCATGGCTGCAGTCACCATCTGTAGTGATTTTGGAGCCCCCAAGAATAAAGTTTGACACTGTTTCCCCATCTATTTGCCATGAAGTGATGGGACCGGATGCCATGATCTTCGTTTTCTGAATGTTGAGCTTTAAGCCAACTTTTTCACTCTCCACTTTCACTTTCATCAAGAGGCTTTTGAGTTCCTCTTCACTTTCTGCCATAAGGTGGTGTCATCTGCATATCTGAGGTTATTGATATTTCTCCCGGCAATCTTGATTCCAGCTTGTGTTTCTTCCAGTCCAGCATTTCTCATGATGTACTCTGCATATAAGTTAAATAAACAGGGTAACAATACACAGCCTTGACGAGCTCCTTTTCCTATTTGGAACAAGTCTGTGGTTCCATGTCCAGTTCTAACTGTTGCTTCCTGACCTGCATACAAATTTCTCAAGAGGCAGATCAGGTGGTCTGGTATTCCCATCTCTTTCAGAATTTTTCACAGTTTATTGTGATCCACACAGTCAAAGGCTTTGGCATAGTCAATAAAGCAGAAATAGATGCTTTTCTGAAACTCTCTTGCTTTTTCGATGATCCAGCGGATGTTGGCAATTTGATCTCTGGTTCCTCTGCCTTTTCTAAAACCAGCTTGAACATCAGGAAGTTCACGGTTCACATATTGCTGAAGCCCGGCTTGGAGAACTTTGAGCATTACTTTACTAGTGTGTGAGATGAGTGCAATTGTGTGGTAGTTTGAGCATTCTTTGGCATTGCCTTTCTTTGGGATTGGAATGAAAACTGACCTTTTCCAGTCCTGTGGCCACTGCTGAGTTTTCCAAATTTGCTGGCATATTGAGTGCAGCACTTTCACAGCATCATCTTTCAGGATTTGGAATAGCTCAACTGGAATTCCATCACCTCCACTAGCTTTGTTCGTAGTGATGCTTTCTAAGGCCCACTTGACTTCACATTCCAGGATGTCTGGCTCTAGGTCAGTGATCACACCATCGTGATTATCTGGGTCGTGAAGATCTTTTTCATACAGTTCTTCTGTGTATTCTTGCCATCTCTTCTTAATATCTTCTGCTTCTGTTAGGTCCATACCATTTCTGTCCTTTATCGAGCCCATCTTTGCATGAAATGTGCCTTTGGTATCTCTGATTTTCTTGAAGAGATCCCTAGTCTTTCCCATTCTGTTGTTTTCCTCTATTTTTTTGCCTTGATCGCTAAAGAAGGCTTTCTTATCTCTTCTTGCTATTCTTTGGAACTCTACATTCAGATGCTTATATCTTTCCTTTTCTCCTTTGATTTTTGCTTCTCTTCTTTTCACAGCTATTTGTAAGGCCTCCCCAGACAGCCATTTGCTTTTTTGCATTTCTTTTCCATGGGGATGGTCTTGATCCCTGTCTCCTGTACAATGTCACGAACCTCACTCCATAGTTTATCAGGCACTCTATCTATCAGATCTAGGCCCTTAAATCTATTTCTCACTTCCACTGTATCATCATAAGGGATTTGATTTAGGTCATACCTGAATGGTCTAGTGATTTTGCCTACTTTCTTCACTTTAAGTCTGAATTTGGCAATAAGGAGTTCATGGTCTGAGCCACAGTCAGCTCCTGGTCTTGTTTTTGCTGACTGTATAGAGCTTCTCCATCTTTGGCTGCAAAGAATATAATCAATCTGATTTCGGTGTTGACCATCTGGTGATGTCCATGTATAGAGTCTTCTCTTGTGTTGTTAGAAGAGGGTGTTTGCTATGACCAGTGCATTTTCTTGGCAAAACTCTATTAGTCTTTGCCCTGCTTCATTCCGTATTCCAAGGCCAAATTTGCCCGTTACTCCAGGTGTTTCTTGACTTCCTACTTTTGCATTCTGTCCCCTATAATGCAAAGGACATCTTTTTTGGGTGTTAGTTCTAAAAGGTCTTGTAGGTCTTCATAGAACCGTTCAACTTCAGCTTCTTCAGTGTTACTGGTTGGGGCATAGACTTGGATTACTGTGATATTGAATGGTTTGCCTTAGAAATGAACAGAGATCATTCTGTCGTTTTTGAGATGGCATCCAAGTACTGCATTTCAGACTCTTTTGTTGACCATGATGGCCACTCCATTTCTTCTGAGGCATTCCTGCCCACAGTAGTAGATATAATGGTTATCTGAGTTAAATTCACCCATTCCAGTCCATTTCAGTTCGCTGTTTCCTACAATGTCGACATTCACTCTTGCCATCTCTTGTTTGACCACTTCCAATTTGCCTTGATTCATGGACCTGACATTCCAGGTTCCTATGCAATATTGCTCTTTGAGGCATCGGACCTTGCTTCTATCACCAGTCACATCCACAGCTGGGTATTCTTTTTGCTTTGGCTCCGTCCCTTCATTGTTTCTGGAGTTATTTCTCCACTGATCTCCAGTAGCATATTGGGCACCTACTGACCTGGGGAGTTTCTCTTTCAGTATCCTATCATTTTGCCTTTTCATACTGTTCATGGGGTTCTCAAGGCAAGAATACTGAAGTGGTTTGTCATTCCCTTCTCCAGTGGACCACATTCTGTCAGATCTCTCCACCATGACCCACCCATTTTGGGTTGCCCCATGGGCATGGCTTAGTTTCATTGAGTTAGACAAGGCTGTGGTCCTAGTGTGATTAGATTGACTAGATTTCTGTGAGTATGGTTTCAGTGTGTTTGCCCTCTGATGCCCTCTTGCAACACCTACCATCTTACTTGGGTTTCTCTTACCTTGAGCGTGGGGTATCTCTTGACAGCTCCTCCAGCAAAGCGCAGCCATTGCTCCTTACCTTGGACGAGGGGTATCTCCTCACCGCCGCCCTTCCTGACCTTCAACGTGGGATAGCTCCTCTAGGCCCTCCTGCGCCCATGAAGCCACGGCTCCTTGGACCTGGGGTTGTTCCTCCCAGCCACCACCCTTGGCCTCGGGCCTGGAGGCATGGGGTAGCTCCTCCCGCCCGCCGCCCCTTGCCTGGGGTTTAGGGGCGTGGGGTAGCTCCTCCCGCCCGCCACCCCTGACCCCGGACGCAGGGTAACTCCTCTCGTCACTGCCCCTGACTTCAGACGCTGGGTATCTCCTCTCGGCCACCACCCCCTCCCCCGACCTCGGACACGGGGTAGCTCCTCTCAGCCGTTCCTGCGCCATCGCAGTCTGGTACTCTCGGCCGCTGCCCCTGACCTCGGACGTGGGGTAACTCCTCTTGGCCACCGCCCTTCGGGCATGGGGTCCTCCCGGCTTCTGCCCTGACCTCAGACATGGGGTGGCTCCTCTTGGCCACGCTTAGCGCGCCCGTCGCAGCCGCCTGCGCTTTAGCACGTGACATCTACCAACCCTAAAATGGACTGGTGCAACACTTTGCACTTTAACTATGGACATCACATGACTTTTAATTTTGATTCTGAATGTTTTGTTCTTGCTGTTTGTTGGGGATTTTCTCCCTGGGACTTGGAAGCGACAAACCTGAAAGAATGACACTCGGACAATCTCTTGCAGGGACTGACAAGTTTATTTCTGCAGTCAAGCTTTTTTATAGAAGCAGAAACAAAGAGCTTAAAGTATACGGCCAGCAGAGCGTATATGGAGTTAACACATAATCAGTAAAAACATTTCAAGGACAGCGTGCTCTAAATGACTCATGGGCTTATCCCACAACCCGCTTTCACAAGTAACATCCCTATTTATTATTAAATCTTGGCACCGAGCATAACCAAAGGCAGGAGATGTTTTTCTGTCCGTGTACAAAGCTGGGTACTTCTGGCCCTTCGCCATTTTCCCAAGGACTTTCTCCTTTTACGGCTATTTTGTACTACGCTTCCCAACATATCCTCCTTTTGTTTTTAAATTAAGCATGGCGGCTGCTAGTTGGACTCCATTGTGGGAGGCACAGAGTCTTGAGTAGAGACTTCTGTATCCTATAAGCAAAGACAAAAAGAGCAGGGTGATTAATACATATATAAAAATATTGCTTCCTGAAAGCCAAGCTCTAGGGTCTAGAGACGATAGGGTTTTGGTTAAAGTATCATAGAATTGAGTGCTATACAATTCTGTAGTTACCCTAACTTGAAAATTAGCAACTTGTTGTTTCAACAAATTGACGTCTAAACTTGAGTTATTTGTGAGATCCTGCAAATGCACCTTAACTTTATTCCAAGGATATTCAGTGCTATTATAGGGCATGTTAGTCAGAAAAAAAAAGTAAAATTCTAGTGACAGCGTATACATGTTTGGAAAGTCAATTGCTGCATTTGATCTCCTAAGTAGATAACCACAGTTTGTAACTCATTAATTCCTGTTTGTAATTGCTGATCTATTTGAGCTTGTCGAGTCCACAGATCATGAGAGTCTTTGTGCCAAGCAGTGATAAAATCATGATTTTGTATAGAATTATGTAAAGCCATACCAGACAAAGTTCCTACAGTCACAATGGAGATAAGGCTTAAGATGCCTGCAATAATCCACCCAATGATGCACTTAGATTGCCTAAGCCCAGTTTTCAACAATACAGAAAGAGATACAGAATCAGTCCAAGGTTCAGTTAAGTTTACGGGAAGCCATAACTCAGATCTTTGTTTAACTAGCGCAATGCTAACATTGTGATATGAAATGGTGTGATTAAGGCAGGTATACAATGCACATGCAGTACAATTGACAATCTTGGCTGATAAGTCAATATCAAAATGGCCTACAATAAACAAGTACTGAAGGTGAACACATGACTGAACATAGCCAGTACTATTATATAGGAAGGTATAATTAGAAGGACGAAACATACCCACAGTCCCATAAACATTAGCGAAGTGCTCTAAAGCTGCTGGAATTTTCTAAATGTGCCATTGCTCTGGCCCCACAATGGGGACGACAATCCTGGGTCGTGGGGGGGTGATAAGCCCCCATTATACCAATTCAGCAATATGTTCTTATCAGTCCAGAAGCTTGTCTTAGAGTTATGAAAGCCTCCAATGCTTGATCTATTAAACCAGTAGCAATTATGATGTTCCTCCTGCTCTTCAGAACAGTTTACATTGCCAGAAACAGCATATCTGGAGTCATAGGAGTTTCAGTACTCTTCAGTGTCTGCTCAGCCTGATGAGTCATGTTTTCACTTGAGCCCATGTCGGGTAAGGATTCAGACGATGGCGTTTCCTCACTGGCTCCTCCAGGGTCATTGACGAGACCCTTCGTGTCAATTTCGTCACTTCCTAAGGGAATCCGGTCTTGGGGTCCCTCTCGGTAATGGACTTGGCGAAGGGTAACCCAGATTTCCTCTCCATCTGCAATGACAAGGCCATAACCCTTGCCTAGGAGTTGTAAGATTCCTGGCAGCCATTGATTAAATTGCTTATAGCATATTGGTATATTGATTTCTAATTTGCTGTTTTTGTCTTCTGCAAAATGTCTATCTGCACCAGTGTCAGAATTATTTTTTGTTAAGTTTAAAAAATTTAGGGAATAAAAAGTTAAAGATAATAATAATTGAGGGTTCATAGGATAAGAAGTGTATCTCATCTTCCATATTCCCCCTTTCTGTTTTAGTAAATGAGTTTTTAGGGTGCAGTGGGCTCTTTCAATAATGTCTTGACCCTGAGGATTATAGGGTATTCTTGTAATGTGAGTGGTGTTCCATTCTGATAAAAATGAATGAAACGAATGAGAGGTGACTGTAGGTCCATTG
The DNA here is from genome assembly GCF_027580195.1 of Bos mutus. Lineage (NCBI taxonomy): Eukaryota > Metazoa > Chordata > Mammalia > Artiodactyla > Bovidae > Bos > Bos mutus. The sequence continues at coordinate 129,704,785 of NC_091618.1, forward strand.
TCTGTTAACAAGACAGAAGGAATCCCCATAATGGGGAAGGTGAGTAAGAGTGCAGAAATGGCGTGTTTATTGGGTTCTGAAGAGATAGGTATTGTCCAGATAAAGTTGGAAAATGTATCTATTGAGACAAAAAGTAAAGAAAATTTTCTTTAAGGAGAGTGAGTGAAGTCAGATTGCTAAAGGGAATTAGGTTGTTGCCCCTGGGGATTAACTCCTGAAATCATAGTTCGTAAGTGCAGAGGGGCGCAGACATCACAGATTTTAATAATATGCCGTGTTTCAGTGAGAGGAATATGGTATTTAGAGTGCAATCTGTTAGCATCGGTATGAAGATTAGCATGTTCGTCATTGGCAAATGTAAAAATGGGAGCTATGAGCCTGTCAACAGCATCATTTCTTGTGACCAGAGGGCCAGGTAAACTTGAATGAGCACGTATATGTACAATAAAGAAGGGTTCCGTACGTGAGTGAATTAAAGCTTGAGTCTGTGAAAAGAGAGCATATAATTCTTCATCTAGATTGTATAAAAAGGCAGTAACAAAATCATGAAAAAGGGAAGCAAGGTATTTGGAATCAGTATATACATAGAAGGATAATGGTTGAAGTGACAAAAGAGCATATAAAGCATACAATTCAACTCTTTGTACTGAAGAATAGGTAGTGGGTAATTTCTCTTTGATATCAGGGCCGACAATCTCTGTTACGCTTTTCTTGTTGCCATCAATGAAATAGGTGGGTGCACTGGAAATAGGCTGGGATGCAATGATATTAGTTACAATGAATTTAGTACATTGTAGAAAGTCCTATAATTTTCCTTTCAGTAAATGAAATGAAATAACATTTTGAAAATCCTTTAATGCCATTTGCATGGTCAAGTTATACTGTAAGGCAATTTGCAATTCTTTTTTTGTCAAGGGAACGTGTATTGCATATGGATCAAATCCAGTCAAAGTTTGTACATGGCTTCTTCCTGACACAATTAAGTGCCCCATTTTCTCAATATATGCTACACTTTTTTTAGACTGTTTTGTGTGTAAATATACCCATTCTATTGGGCTCTGTTGAGCTATAATTGCAGTGGGTGAATGTTCAGTGGGGAATATATCTAAAGAAACTGGTTGATCATAATCTAGCCGAGTTGAAAAAGACTGTTGAATGTGTTTCTCCATTAAGGCCAGTTCTTCTTTGGCCTCTTTTGTTAGTTGTCTAGGGCTATTAGGGTCAGGGGATCCCTTTGAAATTTTAAATAGATTTTGTAAGGCATAGGTGGGGATGCTGACAGATGGCCGCAGCCAATTAATATCTCCTAGCAATTTTTGAAAATCATTCAGTGTGCATAGAAATTGCATAGAAATTTGAGTTTTTTGAGGTTTGATTTTAGATTCTTCCATAACATGTCCTAAATAATTAAAGGGTGCTTTCCATTGAATTTTATCTGGTGCTACAAGCAGGCCATGATTTTGAAGAGTAGTAATAACTTCATTATATAACTGTTGTAAAGAGAGTTCAGATTCCATAAAGAGAAGTATATCATCCATATAATGAATTATAAACGCAGTAGGATACTTGTCTCTAATGGGTTGTAATAAAACAGATATGAGATATTGGCAAATGGTAGGGGAGTTCATCATTCCCTGAGGTAGCACCTTCCATTGGAAATCTTTTAACAGGAGCCATGTGATTTATAGAAGGAATTGAAAAGGCAAAACGTTTTCTATCTTTAGGATGCAAAGGTATAGTAAAAAAGCAGTCTTGCAAGTCAATAATAACTATAGACCATCCTTTTGGTACCATAGAAGGGGAGGGCAATCTGGGTTGTAAGGGCCCCATAGGTAACATGGTATTATTAACATTTTTTAAATCTATCAACATTCGTCATTTTCCTGATTTCTTTTTTATTACAAAAATAGGGGAATTCCATGGGGAAGATGAAGGTTCTATATGAGCTTTTTGTAATTGTTCATTAACTAATTGTGTAAGAGCTGCCAATTTTTCTTTAGTTAAGGGCCATTGAGGTGTCCATACTGGGGTATCAGCTTCCCAATCGAGGAGCAGCATTGTTAACTCAATGGCCCCCATTAAAAAGGTTCATTTAAAGAAATTGTGGCTTTCGTTTGTTCAAGAAAATCCCGTCCCCATAAATTGATTGAGATATTAGTAATATATGGTTTAAGATAAGCTACAATTTGATTAGGGCCCTAGAGACATTACTTTGCCAACAAAGGTTCATCTAGTCAAGGCTATGGTTTTTCCTGTGGTCATGTATGGATGTGAGAGTTGGACTGTGAAGAAGGCTGAGCGCCGAAGAATTGATGCTTTTGAACTGTGGTGTTGGAGAAGACTCTTGAGAGTCCCTTGGACTGCAAGAAGATCCAACCAGTCCATTCTGAAGGAGATCAGCCCTGGGATTTCTTTGGAAGGAATGATGCTAAAGCTGAAACTCCAGTACTTTAGCCACCTCATGCGAAAAGTTGACTCATTGGAAAAGACTCTGATGCTGGGAGGGATTGGGGGCAGGAGGAGAAGGGGACGACAGAGGATGAGATGGCTGGGTGGCATCGCTGACTCGATGGACGTGAGTCTGATTGAACTCCGGGAGTTGGTGATGGACAGGGAGGCCTGGCGTGCTGTGATTCATGGGGTCGCAAAGAGTCGGACACGACTGAGCGACTGATCTGATCTGATACATTTGTAAATAGGATGCATTGACAAAAGTTTGTGTGGCATTAGTTTCATTTACTTCTAATAGTCTAGAAGGAGCTATAACCTTATCCCAATCAAGGGGCCATTTTGCATCTCTAATGATTGAAATGTTAGCTCCAGTATCTAACATGCCTGTGAAATTCTTTCCCTGTATGCGTAAAGTAAGCATGGGTTTCCGATGTTCCTTTAATAAGGTAGATAGTGCAGCAGTAAGGTTGGTACTGCCAAAGCCTCCCTGCTGAACTTTATCAGATGCCTTCATTGGTTTGACATATGGTAAAAGTAATAATTGTGCAAAATGTTCCCTTTTTTGTAAGTATACATTTCCCATTTTCACAACATTTACCATAATATGTATTTCCCCTTCATAATCTTCATCCACAACACCGGTCAATACCATTAAACCTCTCATTGTGCAGCTACTATGTCCCAAAATCAGTCCCATTGTCCTGGGTGGAATCGGGCCATAATATCCAGTGGGAATTTTGTGGGGGTTGTATAATTCTAATAGTTCCATATCATAAGGACTAGGTATATCAATGCAAGCATTCTTAGATGTAACTGCTTGTAGCATCATATCATTAGGTCCTCCTTTTGTAGTGGGGCTAGAGGATGGCCCCTTTATTAGTTTCCCTGTTGTTTTTGCTGTGCACCGGGGTTCAAGGTGTTTCCATCCTTATCAAATTTAGAATGACATTCATTCAGCCAATGGAACCCCTTTTTACATCTTGGACATATTCCTGGGGGTCTCTTCTTATTAGAAGTAGTATTATTTTTTCTGGCCTGTGTTGACATGCGACATTGCTTTTTCATATGGCTGGGCTTCCCACAGTTAAAACATTTGGCATTAGCAGCTTTTTGTACATTAAAGGTTTCCAATGTTGCCAATTTTGCTCTATGGGAACTAGATCTGATATCCCTATATGCTTTCAAACATTCCACAAGAGAGCCAGTCTCTCAAATTGGTCTAAGCATGGATTGACATTCCTCATTAGCATTTTCAAAAGCAAGTTGTTTTAAAATAATATTTTGTAAAGTCACATCCTTAATAGATTTTTCAATTGCATCCTTTAATTTTCCTATAAATTGAGAATATTCCTCCTCATGTCCTTGAATATTCTTAACAAATGAACCATAAGAGTTAGTGCTATCAACCTTTGCTTATGCCCTGCAGGCAGTTTCTTTAATGAAATGTAACATCTGAGGGGTAATATTAGCTAACTGCACAATCATATCGGCCATGGCTCTTGTTCCAGTGAGTATATCATAGGTTAAATTGGCAGGGTTACCATGAGATTGCTTGTCAATCATCAGCTGTCGGGCCTCATCATTAACCCACATTTGCCATTGCAGTAATTGTTGAGGATTTAAAACCATCTTTGCTACTTGAAAAAAAATCATATGGCATCCAACGGTCAGCCCATCCTCTGAGAAATTCTATACAGTAAGGAGAAGTAGGTCCATACAGAGTGCATGCTTTCTTAAAGCTAGACAACATGCCAAAATCTAGATTAGCCCAAGTATTTTGGTCTTGGGCAGGTTGATTAAATTGCATTGGGAAAGCGAAAGCACAAGCAGGCATCTCCCGAGGAGGAGTGAAATGATTAGTATGAGCAAAGTTAGCAATTGCTGTTACAGGTGGAGCAGAAGGAAAAACCTTAGATTTGGGCTGTCCGTTGAATGAAATGACCTCCGTTCCAAGTGGCTTCAGTTTTGACATATCCTGTATATATATGTCTCTAAGTTGTTTTTCTAAGGATTGTGTCTGATTGAGCATAACATTCTTATATTTCAAAGCACCTTGCATATCTTGTTCCTTATGCTCATATTCATGTAAAGATTGAATAGTTTTACTTCCAAATCAATGTATGTCTTTCAATTTGTTCTATGATAGCCCGTATGAGTGACCATGTAACCCTTGCCGACATGCTCGCAAAACATTATTTTTAACCCTTTTCTATATGTCTAGATTGAGTGTCCCCTCTTCTGGGAACCATGAATTGTTCCAGTAAAATATGATAGCAGTCGTTCAACTGATCTCTTGAAACATTAACACCGTTTTGTTTCAAAAAATGATGCATTATAGAAATGAAAGGAATTTTACTGCTATGTTGTCCCATCCTACTTACCTCTTTCTGCAGGGGCTCATCGCTTTGTTCAGCCTTCTTTTCAAGTCCCTGTTCGTGGCACCACTTGTTGGGGATTTTCTCCCCGGGACTTGGAAGCAACGAACCTGAAAGAATGACACTCGGACAGTCTCTTGCAAGGACTGACAAGTTTATTTCTGCAGTCAAACTTTTTTATAGAAGCAGAAACAAAGAGCTTAAAGTATACGGCCAGCAGAGTGCATACGGAGTTAACACATAATCAGTAAAAACATTTCAAGGACAGCGCGCTCTAAATGACTCATGGGCTTATCCCACAACCCGCTTTCACAAGTAACATCCCTATTTATTATTAAATCTTGGCACCGAGCATAACCAAAGGCAGGAGATGTTTTTCTGTCCATGTACAAAGCCAGGTATTTCTGGCCCTTCACCATTTTCCCAAGGACTTTCTCCTTTTACGGCTATTTTGTACTACGCTTCCCAACATGGCTCCCTGCATCTGTAACTGTATAACTGAATTTGTTTCTAGCCGCATGAAAGCTTTTAAGTTACAAATGGTTGCTCAAACTCCTGCTACTGCTGTAGCTTCCTCCAACTACTATTTGGGGCCCCTGGATCAGATATCCTCAATATGAGGATTAGGAGAATATGTTGTCTCACCAATTTAGGGACAACGCCCCTTGTCAGCTCGGAAGCAGTTATGGAACGAGAACGACGCCCCTTTTCCCTAGGCAACATAATTATCCTAAAAGATAAGGGGGGAATGAGAGAGTAATTTCCTAGGCAGGTTGATAAGGAGTCTAGGGGTCCCCAAGGAGAGAGGGGTCTGGAATTCTCAAGGAGGAAGAAAGGACAAACTTTTTTTTCCTTCTCTACATTCCTTAGGATTATATAACAATAATGTATCCTGCCTGAGGACAGTCTCTGGATTAAACCTTCTGGCTAATTCTGTTACCCTAAAATGTAAATTATGGGAGTAGGTCTGGTGAGGTCTTTACAACCTCCAGACATTCTTTGGATTCGTTGGAGAGTATATAACTTCATTGCTAACACTAGCAAGTGGGTACTCTTTCTGCCCCCTTCTGATGTCTATGTCAGAAGCTTTCTCTATCTCCTTTATACTTTAATAAAACTTTATTACACAAAAGCTCTGAGCGATCAAGCCTCGTCCCTGGCCCCGGATTGAATTCTTCTCCTCGGGGGGCCAAGAATCCCGGTGTCTTCGTGTGATTCAACAACAACCTTTCAATACCTGAATGGGCTCCCCACTTTCTTCAATTTCAGCCTGAATTTGGCAATAAGCAGGTCATGATATGAGCCACAGTCAGCTCCCAGTCTTTTTTTTTTTTGCTGACTGTAAAGAGTTTCTCCATCTTTGGCTGCAAAGAATATAATCAATCTGATTTCGGTGTTCACCTTAGTATTAAAGTCACTAGCTATTCTGACTTCTTGGATGTAGTTTTACCTGTTTATGTATATCATCTAGAATTGTGCCTAACCTAGAAGGCAATCTACAGCTGCAAATTTGAGTTATGGCATTTTATGTAGCATTCTCTCACTTCAGTTTCAAATCTGCTGATATTGACAAGCCAATACTAGTCTCATGCCCCATGAGAGACTCTCCCCAAGGAGAGTCTTGGGAAATAACAGTTCATTCAGAACAGAGTTTGAGAGGACCTGAACATAAGACTAAAGATTTCAACTTTGGGAAAGCAGCTTTTGAGCATGAAAATAGTCATCAGAACTGTAGTTTATGAATATTAGATTAAAACTGTGTTGGAATCAGAAAAATGAATTGGAATCAGCAAGAACAGAGGAGGGGAGGTCAGTTGAAAAAAGTCATATGGCTGAAATTCCATTTATAGCCAAATGTCTTAGTCATCTCATGTTCATTGTATTCATTCCATATAGAAGAAGAAGCTTCTTTAGAAGAACTTGAAGAAGAATTTGACATTCTTGAGGTATAAAAATATGCTATTTCTAAACTTAAAGTAAAATTTTAAATCATATATGTTTATTTTCCATTTTCTAATTCTAATGTTTGTCAATAAAATATGTTAGTGACTTTAGAGAATGTCAATTCCATACTTAATGAGAATGCTGTTTATGGTATATATGGACAAAAAGATACTTTAAACTTATTTAGTTTTATCTTTTTTTTTTTTTGCAGCAAATATTCAGATGTTTAGCCTGAGATGCCATCCTGAGAGGATGAGATGCCACCCAGCCATCTCATCCTCTGTCGTCCCCTTCTCCTCTTGCCCCCAATCCCTCCCAGCATCAGGGTCTTTTTCAATGAATCAACTCTTCTCATGAGGTGCCAAAGTACTGGAGTTTCAGCTTTAGCATCATTCCTTCCAAAGAAATCCCAGAGCTGATCTCCTTCAGAATGGACAGGTTGGGCCTCCTTGCAGTCCAAGGGACTCTCAAGAGTCTTCTCCAACACCACAGTTCGAAAGCATCAATTCTTCGGCACTCAGTCTTCTTCACAATCCAACTCTCCCAGCCATACATGACCACAGGAAAAACCATAGCCTTGACTAGACGGACCTTTGTTGGCAAAGTAATGTCTCTGCTTTTGAATATGCTATCTAGGTTGGACATAACTCTCCTTCCAAGGAGTAAGCATCTTTTAATTTCATGGCTGCAGTCCCATCTGCAGTGATTTTGGAGTCCCCCAAAAATAAAGTCTGACACTGTTTCCCCATCTATTTCCTATGAAGTGATGGGACCATATGCCATGATCTTCGTTTTTTGAATGTTGAGCTTTAAGCCAACTTTTTCACTCTCCACTTTCACTTTCATCAAGAGTCTCTCTAGTTCCTCTTCACTTTCTGCCATAAGGGTGGTGTCATCTGCATATCTGAGGTTCTTGATATTTCTCCTGGCAATCTTGATTCCAGCTTGTGTTGTACAAACTTAGTTACCTGATTTATTACCTTACCCAGTTGTTCCATCTGCTGTGAAATCTCATGTCCCCTTACCTGAGGCAAATTTGTTGGCACCTGTTTTATTATGGGAGGGGGCCTCCCATACACAATTTTGTACAGAGAAGAGCCATGGGACTGTGGGGTCATCCTGAGTCTGAGCAGAGCCATCAGAAACAAGTCCACCCAGGAACAGTCAGTCTCTAAGATCCACTTGGAGACTGTCTCTTTAAGTGTCCAGTTGGTTCCTTCCACCGTCCCAGAACGCTGGGACCTATATGCTGTATGTAATTTCCACTTGATGTTTAAAGTTTTGCTTACTTGTTATACTAAATCAGCTACTAAATCTGGGCCATTGTCCGATCCAATGCTGGTAGGAAATCCAAATCTGGGAACTATCTCCCTAAGCAGGCACCAGGCTACTTTTGATGCTCTTTCAGTGCGGGTAGAAAAAGCTTCCTCCCATCCCGAGAACGTATATACCATGACCAGCATGTAACGGTAGTGTCAGTGAGGTTTCATTTCAGTGAAGTCCACTTCCAGGTGTTCAAAGGGCAGCGTGCCTTTTACCTGAATCCCTGGAGGTTTCTGTCTGTGCTGAGAGGCAGCATTGACCTGTGAGCAGGCAGTGCAGTTCTGAGATATTGTCCTGCATAGGGAAGAGAGGCGGGGAACCAAGAAATATTTTCAAATTAGCTCTTCCAGTTTCTCATGGCCTAGATGGGTCGCTTGGTGTGTTTGGCTTACCAGAGTGGGTGGAAGTTCCTCCAGTACCAAGAATTTGCCACTTGGCAATTCCCACCATCCCTTTTCAGTCTTGATGGCCCCTTCTGCTTTGGCTAGTCGCTTTTGGGCTTCATTGTATTTTGGAGAGTCTAGCGTTAGCTCAGGGAGCTCCGCCAATATGAGAGCTTTAATAGGGGCTTCACTTGTCACCCCCAAGCCCTCGGCTGCTGTTTTAGTGGTCTTAACTGCTAGACTGTTTCCAGAGCCCGAGGGGTATCCTCTTTTTGACGTCCTCAGCAGTGTATGACTGCAACCCTTTCTGGTTCCCAGGCAGCATCTAATAGGGTCTTAATTGCTTCCTTATTTTTAATATCTTTTTCACGAGCTGTCAAAGGCCTCTCTCCTTATACCGAGCCCTGTAGTGTGGCAAAAGCATACCTGGAATCTGTGTAAATGTTTGTCTTCTTACCTTTTGACAGCTGGAGGGCCTGGATTGGAGCATATAGTTCAGCCTGTTGAGCGGACCAGTGTGATGGCAGAGAGCGAGCCTCAACGATGGTTTCTTCCATGACTACTGCATGTCCCGACAGTCACTGTCCTTGTTTCACCAGGCTGGTGCCATTGGTGTACAGGACCCAATCTGGGTCCGGCATTGGCTGGTCTCTCAAGTCAGGTCTGCTGGCATATTTCCTAGTAATCATGTGAAGGCCCACCTTCTCCCACAAGAAAGAGAGTGGCCAGATTCAGGGCCTGACAAGGCTCAGTAGTAACATGGGGGTTCTCACATAACAGTCCCTGGTATTGAGTAATCCGGGATGTTGACAGCCATTTATGGGGGTCCCCTCGCAGGAGAGCATTGACCTCATGTTTACGAACAAATCTTGTCCCAAAGTCAGCTTGGTTGCCTCCCAGACCAGTAAGGCAACTGCAGCAACTGCCTGTTAAGCATCCTGGCCACCAGTGGCAACATTGTCCAGCTGATTATAAGTCACTGGTCTGTCCCATGTCCCCAAAGTCTGGGACAACACTCCCACAGCCACCTTGTCCTTTTCAGTCATGTGAAGAGTAAATGGCTTAGCAAAGTCTGGCAGGCCCAAGGTGGGTGCTGATGTAATTGTACCAGGTTTGAGTTCTGTTACCAGTGGAACTTGTTTTGCAAGCTTGGGGTGGGTTGTCTTCCACCCAGACCTGTGGGAATTGTTGAGTTAACTCTCTCACGCGCGACTGTTTAGCCTGTCTGGTTTCCCTTCCTGGAGATCGTGCAACCTGCATTCATCTTGAGGGGTTACTGAGAGGAAGAGTAAATAGGTGGTTGGGCCCACTCAAACAGTGGGTCTTTTGTGGGGGGAAAGGTCACTTGTGCCCCTAGTTTAGACAGCAAGTCTCTTCCTAACAAAGGTACTGAGCATTCAGGGATGTATAAAAATTCATGAGTCACTTGGTGTCCCCCCATCTGATATTTTCAGGGTAGGCTAGAGACACAAAGGCTGCATTTATCACCATCTGAGACCCAGTAGCCTCTAGCTGGGTCTACTGGTGTATAAAGTCTACAGGTCTCAAACAGTCTTTCGTAGAATTCAGAGGGTGATTCGCTTTCCCTTTGAATCACTTTGGAGGGTTTTGTGATACGCATGGCTTTTTGGGCCCCCTTCTTGAGATCTTGTAAAATAGTCACCTGATATCTCTCCAGGTGGCCCCTCTCTTCTGTGTTACAGTCCCAATTGGGCCTCTCCTCGGGGGTGGCTCCTTCTGCCCACCGCTGCGGGTTTGCAGTACCCTCAGGTGCCATTTCTCTTAACCATTTTCTGGCCTCAGTTAGGACCCTGTGTCTTTCCTCAGTGCTGAAAAGGAAGACTAATAGTTGGATTATGTCATCCTATGTAGGGTGGTGGGTTCGAAAACTAGTCTCCATTAGCCTAATCATGGCTTGTGGCTCCCCCGAGTAGGGTGGAGCATGTCTCTGCCAGTTTAATATATCCGTAAAGGAAAATGTCTGGCAATAATAGGCTACAGGGGGCAGACGGTAGTGCCCCATGCGTCCTGAACCGGAGGCTGTTGTAGCTCTCTGAGGGGCATCTGTAGTGGGGTTCTTTCCCCCTGTTCCTTGGTGGAGCGCAGCCTCTGTCTAATTGCTGTGTTTTCTTCCCCCTTCCCATCAGGACTCACCGGGAGAGGGGGATACAATCTAGGCAGTCCAGCTGAGGTGGAATTCTGGGGCGTTGACCAGAGGTCTCCATTGCTGGGATTGGAGCCTGCCAAAAGGGCGGCTCTACGAACTCCGGGAGAGCTGGTGGAAGAGCAGTGGCTGCTGCAGGAACTTCACCTGGCCCTGGATTGGGCAGTAAGGCGGCCTCCGGTCCTGGTGGAGCACTGGGAGGCGGGCGCGTCATTATCCAGTATGGGGGAGGGGTCAGGTCATCCCCGTCCAAATCCTGTAGAATTTCCCTTTTGATCATCAGTCAAATTTTTGTGCCATTAATATTTTCCCTTTCCCTTCTGGATACAGAACCTTGTCCAACTAGGAGGGTCTTGAGCTAACCCTAGCCGTGAATCAGTATATGGATATTGATCCAGGTGTCCTGGCTCTCCTGTGACTACAGTGTATACTGCTTCCACTATTTGTAAGTTCATGGTGTCCTCTGGTGGCCATCCTACTCCCATAGGGGGCCATTCAACCTCACAGAATATGCGGAGGTGGTTAGGCTTCATCTTCACCCCATAGTCTCCTCCAAATCCCTTCTTTAAATTTTTAGTCATGCACTCCAACACAGTTGCCTTAGCTTCACTTCTCCCCATCTTGCTTGCCTTCTCGGACCTTCTTCTACTTTTCCTTTTCGTTCTGTCTACGAAGTTCTCAGTACCCTATGTATGTCTGATATTTCCACTCAGTGACACTTAAATTGCCGTTCTGCCTCCTTCCTAATTGGGGTGAGAACAGTCTTACCTGCCAGATCCCAGAGGGAGAAGGGGGACCAGCGTGTCTTCACCTGCCAGTCACAACAGCCGAACCAGAACACCACGTGATCCAAGACTGTTTTTCTCCCTTAACTTTTAAAGTCCATTCTGCCTTGGTGGGCTTTATCAGGTGCAGATGAAAATACAGATGGGTTACATATCCCATGTCCCAGGCCATCTCCAGAAAAGCCAATTCGTACTCACTTATGTATCCCCCTCCTTCTAGCCTGAGAATTCCGAGGGGGTCAAGAATTTCATAGCAGATGAGACACCTCCTTGGGGAGGGCAGAATACGAGCACACAAAAACCAAGTTTCTTTTCCTAAAAATCCCCTGGCAATTGCTTGGTAATAAATTTCCCCTAGACGGCATGGACACCACCTCCTAAATGACCTTCACAAATTTCCTTCCTAAGCCCTAACACGCTCGTCAACCTGTGTACAAGCAATCATTGCCACCTGCCTATTTTAGGCTCCTGTGGGTCTGTGCCCCTTCTAATCCCTCCCAGGGGGTGGTCAGGCCCCCTCTTCCACCCTGCTGGGTGGGTTCCTCCTCACCTGAGCAATCAGTTCCCCTGCTGCCATCCACTACCTGCTAATGTGAAAAGTGCGGGCATTCAGAAGCAGAATCCTTCCAGAAGGGCAAGGCTCCTTCCCCCTAGAAGATTCGAGTCGCAAGGCCTCAAAGTAGTCCCAAATGGGTCTTGTCTCCTCAAAGTGAGGAGTTTCCTGGCCCATGCACCAAATGTTGTAGCCACGCATTCTGGGAAACAAACTCACTCAGAAGTACAATGCAGATAGTGGAGTGCAGTTTATTACACCGGCGGGCCCAAGGCAGAGTCTCCTCTTAGCCAAAGACCCTGACCAGTTTTTCTGAAAAACCTTATGTACCCTAAGTGTACATGCCCATACCCACCTCCCCAAATTCCCTGAAACTAGTCTGAATAAAGGAAAAGAAAGATACAATCAAAGTTAACCCGTGATTCATATGCCTTAAGCCTAGGTAGTTAACAGTGGAAAATTATCAATAGGCCTGTGGTCATACCCCAATAAGCATAATAGACTTCATGATTCTATTCAGTTACACAGATAATTAGGGTATTCTTTTAGGCAACAGAGAGTCTAGGTACGAGCCCTGGGGCTCTTCCATCCAGGGGGCCTGGTTTTCCAGTTGGTATGTCGTTTCCATAGATACTGGGCACCTAGCTCAAAGTCCACAGTCTGGCCCAAGATGGAGTCCTGCTTTCAAGATGTAGCCTGTTCTGTCTGTTTCCTCCTTTAATAGGGCAAAATTTCCAACTTTAACTTTGATTCTTTGAATCTTAGGAGATTGTTTTCATTTTTATCTGTTAAAATTTCATCTATCTTTATTAACTGTTTATTCTCTACAAGGTATATAAACATCTGATGCTCTAAATACTGTTCTTTTATCTTTTATCTAAATACCGTTCTTATCTTTTTATTTCCTGGTAAAAATTACTAGGTATCTTATTTTTCCTAGAAAAATTACTAGGTATGTTATCTTCTTTTAGTTATTTTTTATTTCCAGTGCTGCAGTCTAAATTCATAAAGTATTTTATCCATGTATTTTCAGAGGTTTAATATGAGAATTAAGTTTGGTGCAATTACAAATGTAGAATTCAGAAAGTCACCAGGAATTCTTGGTAATTCCTGTTTTCTAATTTTAAAGTCTTTTTTTTTTTAATGCAAAATATATTCTACACTAGTTGCATGATTAGAGATTTCTTACAGAGCTTTTCTTTATTTTTTCTTTAAAGCTTTGGATTCAATATGTCAACTGGTATATAATATAATTATGAAAAGTATTACATGAATGCTTATAAATATGCTGTTAAAGTAAACATGGGTAGGACATAAACACTATCAGTAATAGGTCTCAGAATTACCTTTTTTGGGTCAGCTATGAAAAATTCATACTTCAGTGTCCCTCTTTTGCTTTCTTTTTATTTTTTTCAGGAGTCAAACATTTTTGAGTTTTTAAACTCGTTACAGTACAGAAGACTAGTAATAGGAAGATTATTAATTTTTACTGCTCAACTTGGCAGCATATATGTTCTTTCCCTTTCATTGTTCAAATGCATCAAATAAAGATGATTCTTTATTTATGATCTCTTAGAGAGCTAATGGGGGTAAACAAAAGATAGAAACTAGCCATTGGAAGATGAGGAAGAAAGGAAAGGCTGTGGATTTAATAGGACAGTGAAGATTTTTAAAATAGGTTTCTTTAAGATCTTAGTATAAGAAAAATTCAAAGCATAAACTATAGAGGGAACATTTGTAAATGGAAAATCAGAGTAAAAATTGAGTAAGATAGCTGTGTATACCTTATATAACTACATATTCTATTCTACTTAATAGTTTTCCTTGAAAGGTATAAAAACTCTAAGTATTGAATGTTATTAGGTTTAATTTTAATTATGGTATATTATGGTTGATAAAATTAATCCAACATAGTATGAATAATTTGGAGAATATTGGGATTGCATATATTTAACTTATGCTAAAAAACACATGTTAAAATAAATTCCTTACCACTGTGCTTAGATAGCTGAGTTTTTGCTAAACTACTGCATAATAATTTACATTTATAATGATGATTCCTAGAGCAAGCCAAGATCTTGAAGAGATTTTTTAATCATTTAAAGAAGATTAAATTTTTTTCACTATAGTTTGTGTTAAATATATCTTATTCATTGTATTTTAGTTCTTCAAATATTGACAGCCAACATTATCATCACTGTTAGAATCAGTAATAATTTGAGTGTCTTTTATATGTAAACATTAAGTTAAATTACATTGTTAGAGCATTCAAAAGGGGGATGGTAATTTGTAAAAATACTTCAGATGATAAGAAAGCAAGACTGATTATGTATATGACTTACTAAAAGTAAATCAGCATTTTATAGTTATTCTTAATGTAAAAATTTTAACCTACAAATATTAAGTGATAGTGATTATTTAAATTATTCAAAACTTGCTTTCTTTGTTTTATGTACAACTTTCAATAACACTTCTGTAGCTTAAAATATGTTTTAACTTTTCATGTTGATTGAATTGTGATTAGTATCTGCATTAGGAAATACACGGAGAAGGCAATGGCACCCCACTCCAGTACCCTTGCCTGGAAAATCCCATGGGCGGAGGAGCCTGGTAGGCTGCAGTCCATGGGGTCGCTAAGAGTCGGACATGACTGAGCGACTTCCCTTTCACTTTTCACTTTCACGCATTGGAGAAGGAAATGGCAACCTGCCGGGAGCCACCACGGGAGATCCCACCCATAACAAAGCTCATGCGGAGAGAACCTGACAGGCAAAGGCGGATCAGGCCTCAAGGGACCCCCTGGATCTGCTCGAGCATCTACCCCAAAACCAGAATCTGTCTGTCTTACTATTTTGTGCCTTTCACCAACTCTTCTGACATTAACAGGGGGCTATCCCCAACCACCTTCTCTGGAAAAAGTCAACTTAGGGCTTTAGTTAATAAGTCTCCTGGGCATGAAAGGAATATTTCTATTTTAACCCCTCTAATGGCTTTCTAGCTTGCCTGACAGGTTTATCCATATTCTTGCAATTAACACATGATTGTTCACAACTCCCCAACCTTGAAAGGCGTGGGAAGCCAAAACATTCCAAAAGTCCTAATGAGCTTAGAGTCCTTTAAGGGATGAAAAATTATTAGAATAGATAGTACTGATAAAGGGCTTCATTACTGGGCCAATGCTTGCTGCCAAGTGCCCATATCCCTTATCCATTGTGCACCTGGGGGTGCATTGGTTAACATAGTTGGAATGTAAGAAAAACAAGTAGCAGCCTTGGAAGTAACCACATCAGACCTTTGAGCTAATTGGTTCTTTCTTTGTTGTGACCCACTGCACCTTTGCTCCGTGAGAATGTAACTCTGTTTAGTACTTTCTGAGGCTGGGAGAAATAAAGAAGAAACACTTTAAGGGAAAACAAGTTTTCTGGCTGATCAGCCTTTATCAAAAAAGGGTCATAAAATTTCCACAGGCCTCCAAGGCCAGAAGCTATTGTACACAACATTTTTTATGGGAAAGGTATGTAGAGAAAATCCTGGTTTCGATAAAGACAAAACAGATGTAATGTTTGGGCTGACTCTGTATGACTTTCCATCTTTCATTTCCCTCTATACACAAGTCAAGGTATAAAAGTTCCTTTTGAAAATAAAGTTATGGGCCTCGCTCACTGAAGCTTGGTCTCCCCATGTCATTCTTTTTTCCTTTTCTCTCCTTTTCTCTCTCTGTTCTTCTTTCAGGATGACTCCTTGGAACACAGGAGATTTATTGGCTTTCTGTGTAAACCAAGGAAGATCAAGCCTCTCTTTCTCTGTCTTTTTACTTTCCTTATCGCCTATGCCATCATCCTGAGGGTACCCCTGGATCCTGCTGGGGCTGGACCCTGGCAGCAACCCACTCCAGTGTTCCTGCCTGGAGAATCCCAGGGACGGGGGAGCCTGGTGGGCTGTTGTCTATGGGATCACACAGAGTCGGACACAACTGAAGTGACTTAGCAGCAGCAGTAGGAAAATACAACCAGCAAATCAGTAACTCTGCCTCTTTACATTTATGCATAGTACTTGAGGGTTTACAGATTGGTATCACATACATTTTTATGTAATCCTTGCAGAAATGCTATAGATCATTACTCTGTTTTTCAGATGAAATGCAACATGTTAAGTGACTAAACCAAGGTTTGTCCCTGTAGATCTATGTACGGTTGGGTCACTCCTCTTCTAAGCATGCTAGCATTCTGTGTGTGTGTGTGTGTGTGTGTGTGTTTGCTCAGTCGTGTCTGACTCTTGGTGACCTCATGGACTGTAGCCTGCCAAGCTCCTCTGTCCATGGAATTCTCCAGGCAAGAATATTAGAGTGGATTGCCATTCCTTTCTCCAAGGGATCTTCCTGACCCAGGGATCGAACCCCTAGGTCTCCCCATTACAGGCAGATTCTTTACCATCTGAGCCACCGGGGGAGCCTATTCTACATAGTTGCTTACAAAATTATGGTCCCATTTATACTTTGTTATACAGACAAATTATTTGTTTCTTTTAGTCATCTCTAAATGTATTAAACTTGTTAACAGAGCATGGGAAAAATTACCTAACTGGATTCTTTAGTGGGAAATGTAAACACAGTTTCCTGGTGAGTCATTTTGGCCATGTTAAAGGCAGAATCTGTTCTTTAAAGTCACTTTTGGGATAAGATATTTGTAAAGAAGGAATTGTTTTGGAAATCTGTGTGCCATAATTGACTATAGTGAATTTCAGTCCTTAATCCTCACATGTACCATAAGAAAACCTACCTTAAGAGAAAATATGGCAAAGAAAGATGATTTTCTGTACTACAGAGAACACTGGACCTAGAGTGAAAAGGCCTATGTTCAAACAATGACTCTGGTACTTACTAGTTCAGTGACTGTAGGAAAGTCATTTATCACCTTTGATTCTTTTCCAGCTTTCTCACTTGAAAAATGGGGAAAAGAATACTGTTATCATCTGACAGAATTATTTGATGGAACAAGAGCATATATATCAAAACACTATATAATTATTTTAATTTATTGTTACTAAAATAATGTATATTTATGTATCTCTGTCACTTTTTTTTATCCAAAAGAGAAGGTTGGGGTTAAATAGGCCCCTTTGATTCTAAAACTCTATCACCAATAAGTAAGATTTACAAATAAATATTTAAATTCAGGACTGAAGTTTCCATCTAAAAGAAAATTTGATATAGTCTTTGATAAGAATAAGATACATTGTGTACCGTAACTATTTCATAATTTATTTGTTCTCAAAACCTAGATTTTTAGTCATGAAAGTAGAGACAACTGCAGTTGTGTTTCCTCGGAAATCAGTGCTTTAGTTGCCAATACACAGTGTGCTCCATGTGCTCAGTCATGTCCAACTCTTCACGACCACACGGACTGTAGCCCACCAGGCTCCTCTGTCCATGGAATTTTTCAGGCGCGAATACTGGGGTGGGTTGCCATTTCCTGCTCCAAAGGCTTTCTGACCCAGAGATCGAACCCAAGTCTCTTGAGTCTCCTGCATTGGCAGGAGGGTTCTTTACCACTAGTGCCACTGGGAAGACCTAATACACAGTGTACCATGTTACCATTCCTATGAAGCTGCTTAGAGAAGTAATTTGAAATTGTTTGTTCTTTTAAAAATGTGAAAATAAGGACGTTTACCTCAGTCCAGGGCTGGCTGAATAAAGGATATAGCTAGAAGTAGGTACCTCGGATGTGACTGAGAGTCACAGTTCCCCTGCCTGCCACACACATCAAAATCTAACCTCATCCTTTTGGGAAAAAAATCTGTAGCAAATAAGGTAGTTTTAGATTCCTGTCATGAAAGGAAATTTTTATCCTTTGTCTTCAAAATCTGTAGTCAACAGAATTACGTTGACTCTGGCCAAAGTGAATCTTTGGCTAAAATAAATTTAGATATTTATTCTGTTAAAAGTGCTTCCTGTTCCCAGTCTACTGTTGTGTTGTGCTTAGTCGCTCAGTTGTGTCCAACTCTTTGCAAACCCATACACTGTAGCCCACCAGGCTCGTCTGTCCATGAATTCTCCAGGCAAGAACACAAGAGTTATTCTCTTCTCCAAGGGATATTTCGACCCAAGGATCAAAGCCTCATCTCTTGAGTGTCTTGCATTGGCAGGTGAATTCTTACTGTCTGAGCCACCAGAGAAGCCCATCCTCAATCTATAGTCCGTTGGTGAATTCCTGTTAAATTGAGTCAGAACAACATAGTTTCTAAGCCCTCAGCAGCAGTGGGAAACTGCTTTAATCACTTTCATGTAGCATCTGCTTAAACGAAAGAGAACTTGAGGATTCCTCTTTAACATTTACATTCAGCTTTAGGAATATAGATTTTTGCAGCAAAGATTGAAAATTTATTTCCAGCATTAGGGAGGACTTTAGGCAGGCAGATGTCCCAAGGAAGGAAGTTAACAATTTGGTTTACCTTTTGCATTAATTTTAGAGTCATTTTTCTCCAGTTTGAGCTGGATTGCAGACCACAGTGAGCAGAGTAAAAGAGTAGATAACATTTTCCACTCATTTTGAATCAGGTCTTCGTGTGATGTTACCAGAAGGGAATCCCTTCCAGGGCCTGAGAGCAGGCTCTGGTCTAACACTCGGAAGTGAATTGTTGACTTGGCCAAGGAGACACCTGTACTGATAAAACAAAAGACTTTATTGGAAAGGGGTGCCTGGGCTGAGAGCCGCAGGGTACGGAAACCCAGGAGAACTACTCTACCAGATGACTTGCAGCATCAGGTTTCATGGTAATTGGGTTAGCTTTGCAGGTTGTCTCTGGCCAGTCATCTTGCTTGTGCCCATACTTGGTCTGATTCAAAGCTCTTCCTGGTGGTGCACACATCTTTCAGTCAAGATGGTTTCCAGCATGAGGGTTTCTGGGAGGCTGGCAAGACATACTGTCCTTCCTCCTGTTGGCCCCTCCAGAGTTATTTCAGTTGGCAGTAGGTAGCTTGTCAGTTCTGTGTTCCTTATTGGGACCTCCTATTGTGAGGTAATTCATGCAAGCATTTATTGTCCTGCCTCGCCAAGATGGGCATTTTCGGTCAGTGGTTCCCTGACAGTGAGATTTTGCATATTACTTGAAATATGAATTCTCAAACCATCACACTTTCATATTTTTGAAATGTATTTATTAAAGCATTTAATATGTTAAGAGGATGAACCACAAGCTGGAATGAAGATTGCCGGGAGAAATATCAATAACTTCAGATATGCAGATGACACCACCCTTATGGCAGAAAGTGAAGAGGAACTAAAAAGCCTCTTGATGAAAGTGAAAGTGGAGAGTGAAAAAGTTGGCTTAAAGCTCAACATTCAGAAAACGAAGATCATGGCATCCGGTCCCATCACTTCATGGGAAATAGATGGGGAAACAGTGGAAACAGTGTCAGACTTTATTTTTCTGGGCTCCAAAATCACTACAGATGGTGATTGCAGCCATGAAATTAAAAGACACTTACTCCTTGGAAGGAAAGTTATGACCAACCTAGATAGCATATTCAAAAGCAGAGACATTACTTTGCCAACAAAGGTCCATCTAGTCAAGGCCATGGTTTTTCCAGTGGTCATGTATGGATGTGAGAGTTGGACTGTGAAGAAAGCTGAGCACCGAAGAATTGATGCTTTTGAACTGTGGTGTTGGAGAAGACTTTTGAGAGTCCCTTGGACTGCAAGGAGACCATCCTAAAGGAGACCAGTCCTGAGTGTTCATTGGAAGGACTGATGCTGAGGCTGAAACTCCAGTACTTTGGCCATCTCATGTGAAGAGTTGACTCATTGGAAAAGACTCTGATGCTGGGAGGGATTGGGGGCAGGAGGAGAAGGGGACGACAGAGGATGAGATGGATGGATGGCATTACCGACTCAATGCACATGAGTCTGAGTGAAGTCTGGGAGTTGGTGATGGACAGGGAGGCCTGGCTTGCTGCGATTCAAGGGGTCGCACAGTCGGACACGACTGGGTGACTGAACTGAACTGAACTGATATTGAGTTGACTAAACTCATAATTATCAGAGTCATTCTTTGAGTATGATACTATTATCTTCACTTCAAAGGTGAGGAAATTGATGTTTAAGAGAAAAACTAGTCCAAGAAATAGCTGATTAGTGTCGTATCAGGCATTTGAACCTATATCTTTCAATTCTCTGTATTCCTTATGAAGGACCTTTCTAGGTTCTGCCTTTTTCCTTCTGCCTCTCTAGGTCCTTTGGCTGTCCTTCTAATCAGATTTACAAGAGACAGGTTAACAAGAGGGGAAAAAAAAAATACATATGTACAGGACCATCATAAAGATATAACTACTCAGCCAAATATAAAATTGCAGCCAGGACTCCCCTGGTGGCACAGTGGTTAAGAGTCCACCTGCCAATGCAGAGGACACAGGTTCCATCCCTGGTCCAGGAAGATTCCACACGCTTCAGAGCATCAGAGCCCGGCACCACAACTACTGAGCTTCCACTCGAGAGCCCATGAGCTGCAACTACTGAAGCCCGTGTACCCAGAGCCAATGCTCTGCAACGAGAAGCCTGCACACCGCATCCAAGAGGAGTCCTTGCTCGCAGCAACTAGAGAAAGCCTGCTGCTGCTGCTGCTGCTAAGTCGCTTCAGTCATGTCTGACTCTGTGTGACCCCTGTACAAAGCATCAAAGACCCAGCGCTGCCAAAAATAAGTAAAATTATAAAAAATAAAAATGCAGCCAAACATCCTGAGAGAAGGAAAGGGGTAGGGGCCTGGGGATGCAAAGTCAAGGAATGCCCCATTATAGGAAGCAGAGAAAACATAAGTTGTGCTGTTATGCAGATAAATGTCTTAGGTAAAAAGTGCCTCTGGTAATTGCTCCCTTCCTAGTATCAACCCCCTTTCCAGTATAAATTTAGGCAGTTGAGGGGGAGGAAAAGAGCTTTTCTTGAATCTGCTGGGATTTTGATTGCCGTCAGCTCAAAATAATGTGTGAAAGTGTTTTATTCTGGGGCGGGGGGGGGGGTGGGGGGGTCACAGATTCTGCTCCCCTTTACTTAGTTTTTCAAAATATGAAGGTATTTTTTAAATCACAAAATTAATTCCAGTTCACTGAAGAAAATTTGAATACAGATACAAAATAAAATAAAATATCCATAATCTTACCACATAGAAAAATATTTTATATATCTCTTCCAGTATATTTGAGATATATATATATATATATATATATTATAGTTGAGAACATTTGGTATATATAGTCTTATTCTGCTTTTTGAACTTTCCATTATACAAACTTTATTCCATGTTTTATAATTTTGAGTGTTATTTTTATTTTTAATTATTTTTAATTTTATTTTATTTAACTTTACAATATTGTATTGGTTTTGCCATATATCAAAATGAATCCACCACAGGTATACATGTGTTCCCCATCCTGAACCCTCCTCCCTCCTCCCTCCCCATACCATCCCTCTGGGTTGTCCCAGTGCACCAGCCCCAAGCATTCTGTATCATGCATCTAACCTGCACTGGTGACTCGTTTCATATATGATATTACACATATTTCCATGCCATTCTCCCAAATCATCCCACCCTCTCCCTCTCCCACAGAGTCCAAAAGACTGTTCTATACGTCTGTGTCTCTTTTGCTGAATCGTATACAGGGTTATTGTTACCATCTTTCTAAATTCCATATATATGCGTTAGTATACTGTATTGGTGTTTTTCTTTCTGGCTTACTTCACTCTATATAATAGGCTCCAGTTAATAGCTGCATACTATTCTAGCATATGGCCTTCCCTCATAGCTCAGTTGGTAAAGAATCTGCCTGCAATGCAGGAAACCCTGGTTCAATTCCTGGGATGGGAAGATCCACTGGAGAAGGGATAAGCTACCCACTCCAGTATTCTTGGGCTTCCCTTGTGGCTCAGCTGGTAAAGAATCTGCCTGCAATGCAGGATACCTGGGTTCAACCCCTGGTTGGGAAGATCCCCTGGAGAAGGGAAAGGCTACCTGCTCCAGTATTCTGGCCTGGAGAATTCCACGGACTGCATAGTCTATGGGGTCGCAAAGAGTCAAACACAACTGAGCGACTTTCACTTTCTTTCACTTTTCATTTTAGCATATAGATAGATATACTATCATTTTTTAAAACATTCATTTATTTGTTAATATTTAGGATGTAGTTTCTTAGTTTTTTAATTTAAAATTTCTTGACATAACGCTTAAATTTGCAAACAAAGAACCAAGGAAATGTTTGTCAGATACATAATTACTTTGTATGACAATTTTAAATTTTGAAAATATTTTCATATAAGCCTAACACTTAAATATACATTTCTGTTAATCCCAATCATGTTAATTTTACATATGCTAAAATGCATGGGCAAATACTAGAGGGAATTACACTAAAGTCTTAAATGAGGTGCTATTATCTCTCACCCAGAATATTTAGAGCTTCCTAACTGACCTTTTAATTTCACTCTTCCTTCCTTATCATCAGCTCTCCACATAACAGCCAAAGCTGCTTTACCTACAGAAACCATTTAAAATCATTTCTCTGCACAGAACTTCTAGTGCTTTTGTCATAGAGAAATCTTGAGTTCTTACTGTGACCTGCAAAGTCTTACTTGTGCCTCCCAGCTGCAACTTCCATTTTCTCTCTGATTTTAATATCCTGCATCGGGTTCCCTGTTTCATTTCTGTAGCCACACTGGGCCCTTTGATGCTCCTTCAAAGTGTCAAACATGCTCCTTTCTCAGGGCCTTTCTAGTGACTTTTCATTCAAAAACACTCTAAATACCAGCACTGTCTGTTGACTGACTTCCTTGATGTTCCTGGTTGAGTGTCATTTTGTCAAAAAAGAATTCCCTAGTCACTCTATAAAAAATAGCTTTGCTCTCTTCCCATCACTTTTTGCTACTTATCCTACTTTTTCTTTTTATCACTGACCTAGTCAGTGTTTAGTCATTTCTCACTACTCTCTAGAATCTAATCTTCATGAAAACAAGATTTTAGTCATTGCTGAATCACAGACTCTGAAACAGAGCAGGGTTTATAAAGGGCATTCAGTAATTATTTATTGAATGAATGAATGTTTTCTCTGAGTAGTAGAATTTTAGGTGGTTTTAATTTTCTCCCAAATGCTTTTCTATACTTTATAATTTTTTTTTTTTTTTTGCTATGTTGGGGACAAAACTATTACTTGTATAATGTAACAGCTTTAATAGCAGTTTTTTGAAGAACCCTTTTTTTCATTCTAAGAGTAAATAAAAATACAATTTCTACACATTTTTATTCAAGATTTTTACATCTGTTATTCATTCATCCCCCAAATCTGCCCAGTTATCTAAATTGCCTTTCAGTATATTTACACACATCTTGCAGCCTATTGTTTCTATTTTCTTAAAGTCACCTAACTAGAGGTTTCCCTAGTTAAAGAATCTGCCTGCAAAGCAGGAGACTGGGGTTTGATCTCTGGGTCAGGAAGATCCCCTGGAGAAGAAAATGGCAACCCACTTCAGTCCTTGTCTGGGCAAATCCATGGATAAAGGAGCCTGGCGCACCATAGTCCATGGGGTCACAAAGAGTTGGACGTGACTGAGTGATTAACACTTTCACTTTAACCTAACTAGAGACTTGGGCCTGCTCTAATTTTGAATGTCATCAGTGCATCATACACAGCTTATATCCAGAGGTCTACCATCATCTGGGGATTCCTTTTACATCTCTTTTGAATTGATTTCCATTTCCTGGATCCCATGTCTTGCTCTTTCTTATTTTGCCGTTTTTGTTCAGTCGCTCAGTCATGTCCAACTCTTTGCAACCACGTAAACTGCAGCACACCAGGCTTTCCTTTCCTTCACTATTTCCCAGAGTTTGATCACACTCATGTCCATTGAGTCAGTGATGCCATCCAACCATCTAATCCTCTATCACCCCCTTCTCCTCCTGCCCTCAGTCTTTCCCAGCATCAGGGTCTTTTTCAATGAGTCAGTTCTCCACATCAGGTGGCCAAAGTATTGGAACTTCAGCTTCAGCATCAGTCCTTCCAATGAACGTTCAGCGTTGATTTCCTTTAGGATTTACTGGTTTGATCTCCTTGCAGTCCAAGGGAGTCTCAAGAGTCTTCTCCATCATCACAGTTTAAAAGCATCATTTCTTCAGGGCTCAGCCTTCTTTATGAGCCAACTCTCATATCTGTACATGACTGCTTGAAAAACCATAGCTTTGCTTATACAGACCTTTGTCAGCAAAGTGATGTCTCTGCTTTTTAATACACTATCTAGGTTGGTTTGTTTTACTGCCTTATTTTAAGGGCGTGCCTCCTCTAGTAGTTTTTTTGAAAAATAGTGCCTGAGAATTGAATTTTTTGAGACTTGGCATATCGAAATCACTTACATAAGATAGAGAACTCTAGTATAAAATAAAATTTCTCACAAAACTTTAAAGGCTTTACTTGTTTTTGGTCTTGACTTCCAGTAGTACTATCTGAAACCATTAGTTATTACTAACTATAAAAGTCCTGGATGAAATTTAAGCATTGACTCTGCATGTTCTGCTTATGTTTAAATATATCTGAAAGTCAGCATTCTGAGAATATATAATAAGGTTTTCATCTGGTTTTGCTCTTGGTTTGATACAGTTTGGGAGTTTCATTTGTTTTTGCTTCAGTTTTCAGTCTTAGAGTTTACTTGTATTTAGTTTCATTTTAAGCTATGTAAAACATTTGTATAATGTTCAAAGTAGACACCTGAATGAAAAAGTATTTCTTCCCTCCACCATCCCATTCTGCTCCTATTTCTTACAACCATTTTCATTAGTTTTTGTTTTCTCATTACTTCCTTTTGCAAAAATATACAAAGGCATATGCGTTCAGGAGTCCCTGGTGGCTCAGTGGTACAGAATTCGCCTGCCAGTGCAGGAGATGCGGGTTCAATTCCTGATCCAGGAAAATCCCACATGCCATGGAGCAGCCAAGCCCCTGCACCTATCTGAGCCTATGCTCTAGAGCCCCACAGCTGCAACGCCTGGGCAAACATGCCACGACTACTGAAGCCTGTGAACCCCAGAGCCCACGCTCCACAATGAGAGAAGCCAAGACAATAAGAAACCTGCACACCACAACTAAAGGGTAGCCCCCAGTCCCCACAGCTGAGAAAAGCCTGTGCGTCAGCGAAGGCCCAGCACAGCCGTAAATACGTAAATAAACTGTCTCTATAAAAAACAATGATCATCTGAACTAAATTCACCCACTCCAGTCCATTTTAGTTCACTGATTCCTAAAACATCGATGTTCACTCTTGCCATCTCCTATTTGACCACTTCCAACTTACCTTGATTCATGGACCTAACATTCCAGGTTCCTATGCAGTATCACCAGATGGTGATACTGAAATCAGATTGATTATATTCTTTGCAGCTGAAGATGGAGAAGCTTTCTACAGTCAGCAAAAACAAGACTGGGAGCTGACTGTGGCTCAAATCATGAATTTCGTATTGCCATTTCAGACTGAAATTGAAGAAAGTAGGGAAAACCACTAGACCATTCAGGTACGACTTATTGCAAATCCCTTATGATTATACAGTGGAAGTAACAAATAGATTCAAGGAGTTAGATCTGATAGTGTGCCTGAAGAACTATGGATGGAGGTTCAGGACATTGTACAGGAGACAGTGATCAAGACCATCCCCAAGAAAGAGAAATGAAAAAAGGCAAAATGGTTGTCTGAGGAGACCTTACAAATAGCTGAGAAAAGAAGAGAAGCAAAAGGCAAAGGAGAAAAGGAAAGATATATCCATTTGAATGCAGAGTTCCAAAGAATAGCAAGGAGAGATAAGAAAGCCTTCCTCAGTGATCAATGCAAAGAAATAGAGGAAAACAAGAGAATAGGAAAGACTAGAGATCTCTTCAAGAAAATTAGTGATGCCAAGGGAAGATTTAATGCAAAGATGGGCACAATAAAGGACAGAAATGGTATGGACCTAACAGAAGCAGAATATATTAAGAAGAGGTGGCAAGATATGCAGAAGAACTGTGAAAAAAAGATCTTCATGTCCCAGATAATCATGATGGTGTCATCACTCACCTAAAGCCAGACATCCTGGAATGTGAAGTCAAGTGGGCCTTAGGAAGCATCACTATGAATGAAGCTAGTGGAGGTGATGGAATTCCAGTTGAGCTGTTTCAAACCCTAAAAGATGATGCTGTGAAAGTGCTACACTCAATATGCCAGCAAATTTGGAAAACTCAGCAGTGGCCACAGGACTGGAAAGTGTCAGTTTTCATTCCAATCCCAAAGAAAGACAATGCCAAAAAATATTCAAACTACCGCACAATTGCACTCATTTAACACACTAGCAAAGTAATGCTCAAAATCTTCCAAGCCAGGCTTCAACAGTACATGAACCGTGAACTTCCAGATATTCAAGCTGGATTTAGAAAAGGCAGAGGAACCAGAGATCAAATTGCCAACATCCGTTGGATCATAGAAAAAGCAAGAGAATTCCAGAAAAACATCTGCTTTATTGACTACACCTAAGCCTTTTTCTGTGTGGAACACAACAAACTGTGGAACATTCTTCAAGAGATGGGAATACCAGACCACCTGACCTGCCTCCTGAGAAATCTGTATGCAGGTCAAGAAGCAACAGTTAGAACTGAACATGGAACAACAGACTGTTCCACATCGGGAAAAGAGTACATCAAGGCTGTATATTGTCACCCTGCTTATTTAAACTATATTCAGAGTACATCATGCAAAATGCTGGGCTGAATGAAGCACAAGCTGGAACCAAGATTGCTGGGAGAAATATCAATAACCTCAGATACACAGATGACACCACCCTTATGGCCAAAAGCAAAGAAGAACTAAAGAGCTTCTTGATGAAAGTGAAAGAGGAGAGTGAAAAAGTTGGCTTAAAGGTCAACACTCATAAAACTAAGGTCACGGCATCTGGTCCTATCAGTTCATGGCAAATAGATGGGGAAACAGTGACAGAGTTTATTTTCTTGGGCTCCAAAAAATCACTGCAAATGGTGACTGCAGCCATGAAATGAAAAGACACGTGCTCCTTGGAAGAAAAGCAATGACTAATCTAGACAGCATATTAAAAATCAGAGACATTACTTCATGACTAAGGTCTGTCTAATCAAAGCTGTGGTTTTTCCAGTAGTCATGTATGGATGTGAGAGCTGGACTATAAAGAAAGCTGAGCATTGAAGAATTGATGCTTTTGAACTGTGGTGTTGGAGAAGACTTTTTGAGAGTCCCTATGATTGCAAGATCCAACCAGTCTCAATCCTAAAGGAAATCAGTCCTGAATATCCATTGGAGGGACTTATGCTGAAGCTGAAACTCCAATACTTTGGCGACCTGATGCAAAGAACTGACTCATTTGAAAAGACCCTTATACTGGGAAAGATTGAAGGCAGCAGGAGAAGGGGACAACAGAGGATGAAATAGTTAGATGGCATCACCAACTCAATGGTCGTGAGTTTGAGTAAACTCCAGGAGTTGGTGATGGACAGAGAAGCCTGGTGTGCTACAATCCATGGGGTTGCAAAGTTGGACATGACTGAGCAACTGAACTGATAAAAAAAATAATAAAGAGAAAGCTTAAAAAGAAGACATGCTCACATACATATCTGCATATATATAGCTTCTCCCTGCTTTCTTGGTTATAATTTTCCTAATTCGTTGTTCTACACCTTGCTCTTTTTCATATAGCAATTTATCTGGAAGATTGCTCTGAATCAATACATAAAGAGCTTCCTCACTTCTTTTATGGCTGTGTCATATGTATATTTTACAGTCTGTTCAGCTAGTACTCTGATATCATCATTTGTGTTGTTCTGGTCTTCATTACAACTAATGACACAATGAATAACCTTGTGCATATTTTTTTAACTAATGGAGATGTATTTTCAGGATAGATTCTGGATATAAGACCTCTAGGTCAAAGGGTAAAAGCATTTAAAATATTGTTAGATACACCTTCATTTTAAGGGATTGTACCACTGATCCTTTTTCTCCATGGGAAATGTTAGTTCTCTTGAAGGTTTCATATCCCTTTGTTCCCTATAAGTTGTTCTTTCAGTTTTTCCCATCACTCTTTTATATTAGTGAGTTTTCTCAGATGTGTGATCTTGGCTGCCTTCTTATATTAAGAGTAAGTGGCATTAAATAGCTTGCTGAGTGGGGCTTGTTTATTGAAAGCTTTGTGGAAAAGTTATGTCTGTCTGACTGCTGCTTTGGAGAAACCAGAATATAAGGATTATCTTTAGGCCTTTTCTTTGGGCTGGTCATATTCCTAAGGGAAGAATATTTTAATCTCATTCCTGGAGGGTAAGCCGGCTTACTAGCATTTTAGAAACCCAAAGGCTAGGAGATCTTATTGTTCAATATGGGTGATCGTATTTTGGTGAGGGGATTGGGGAGAGAATATTTAAAAGAGAGTTCATACTACTTTATACTAGATCATCATCCTTTTTTATGTAGAAGATTGAAATCAAGTGGCAGCATGGCTTTTCTGCCTCTAGCCCTTTAGCAGTATTGGATATATAGCTTTATTCATCTCCTTGACAATATGATATTGTTTGGTAGTGGATTAATTTAAATAGTTACATGTATTGTGGTTACTGATCTACTTGGACATACTGCTGTTTCTTATTTTGTGCTTTTTGTTTATCAAACTAATGTGTCTGTGTCTGTCTTTCCTCCTATTAATGCTTTCTGTTTGGAAATAATAAAATTAATTTCCCTTTTCAATCTCCCCTGGTTTGGAAGTAATAGTTTATATTCCTGATTTTTGTTTGGTGGTAATTGTTTGTTTTTAATGGTTATGTTTAAATGTTTAAAATAAATTCTTGAATATACATTTTTTTTAGCAAAGGTAATAATCATCTTTTTTCTCCCTGATTAAGACAAATTTAGTTTAACCCACAGAATGTCCAAAGCAGTTTCCTACTACAGTTACTGAAAATTTATTCCAGTGTTTTAACCCACAGCTTAGTGTCATGTTAGTTGTTAAATTAACCAACATTTTGTCAGTTTCTGTTTTTGTTTCTAAAAACTTTTTTCTTCTCTTTGAAGTTTTATTTCCTCCATCTTGTTTTGATTATCTAGTTTGATTATCTAGAGTTAAACTTTAATCTGGAAAAACAAATAAGCAACAATAGCAGGTATAGAAAAAGTGGTGGGGCCAGGTAATAATTACATGGTTTCAGTACATGAAACAGTGTGTTAGTAACATAAGATTAAGCAGGTATCAATGTAATTAAATAGGTGACTCATATTTAACCTATGAGAATGTAAAGAGCAAGTGCTATAAATCATTGGAGAAGTGTAATGATTATTACTGTATAATTATTCAGAACCATATTCATGCATTACCTTATCAATTTGTACAAAAAAACTTAGAATCCTCTCTTATAATGTGTTTCAAACTAAGTTTTAAAATACACCTCTCTGAGGCAGTTTCTTGATTTGTATACTGACTATGTACCATACTTTTCCTACAACAATCATGATTTATAACCTGTCCTCCTAGCATGATTGTTATAATGCTCACTGCCTTTATTCTCAGAAATGTAGCAATTTTGTCAGTAAATCATATGGTCACCTCATTTATAAAATTTGAAAAACTCCAGTTTGTAGGAATGATTTAAAGATCACAAATAATCCATGTGCAGAATTATAGATAGTATTTCACATATAGTTCATGCTCAATAATAGTAGGTATCATAAGGAATAGCTTAGATTATGTGTGTCAATATTGATTTTTTTTCTCCCAAGCTTTTTAAAAGATGAACCCATGTCCTGATAATGTTTTAACATCATTTGATTTCTGAATTATCTTTTATTTTTCAGCAAAGAAGTCAACACTAACATGGTAAGCTGTAGTATTTATATACAAAAATTTGAATTGGTATTTTATTAATGGTTAATTAACTATGTTTTCCATGCATCTCAAACTCTTTATGAATAAATACTGATTTCAGTAGTGATAATTATAATAATTTTACATTTAGAATTTGTTAAGGTATTTTTCGCGACTGCAGCCATGAAATTAAAAGATGCTTACTCCTTGAAAGGAAAGTTATGACCAACCTAGATAGCATATTCAAAAGCAGAGACATTACTTTGCCAACAAAGGTCCGGCTAGTCAAGGCTATGGTTTTTCCAGTGGTCATGTATGGATGTGAGAGTTGGACTGTGAAGAAGGCTGAACGCCAAAGAATTGATGCTTTTGAACTGTGGTGTTGAGAAGACTCTTGAGAGTCCCTTGGACTGCAAGGAGATCCAACCAGTCCATTCTGAAGGAGATCAACCCTGGGATTTCTTTGGAAGGACTGATGCTAAAGCTGAAACTCCAGTATTTTAGCCACCTCATGCAAAGAGTTGACTCATTGGAAAAGACTCTGATGCTGGGAGGGATTGGGGGCAGGAGGAGAAGGGGATGACAGAGGATGAGATGGCTGGATGGCATCACTGACTCGATGGACGTGAGTCTGATTGAACTCCGGGAGTTGGTGATGGACAGGGAGGCCTGGTGTGCTGCGATTCATGGGGTTGCAAAGAGTCGGACAGGACTGAGCGACTGAACTGAACTGAAAGTATTTTTCAGTTATAAAAATGGTTTCTGTAACACAGGTCAAATATCTAGAATATATGTTTTACTTTAGCTCTGTTTTTGGATTAGCTTCATGTGTATATATTCTGAAATTGGGCATATTCTGAATTTAGCCTTATGGTCCAAATTTTATTGATTTAAGAATTTATCATTTGAAATGGATAGGGCAGTTGTTTATCTGAATTATGATACTTTGTCAAATAAATTAATATGCAAATGAAATATATTTCAGTTACTTTAGAACAAACATTGAAAGCACTTTTTGCATATGACCCATGTTAATTAATAACATCTACTTTTTATATAAGAAGTGTCTGAAAATAAGAGAATGTTTTTAGTAACTAATTTAACAAGGTTAACAATAACATTTGCAGCCTTAATCAGCGTTGGATGCAGTGTATTTCTTACAGTTCTTAACATTTTGGCTTTAGAGTATGACAAGAGTCTTGATTCACAGTAATATACTTACTTGAGTATTCTCCTGAAAGTGGACCTGGGCAAGCCAATTTGAATTTAAACTAACAACTTCATGCCAAATTATACTTTTCTAATCAACTATACTGTCATAAGAATTTGGAATGTTTGCAGAGATGATAAAAAAAAAAAGCATATCCCCAGGTCTGTATTTGTTTTCTTTGAATCTCCTGATTACCACTCTCGTCTTTCTCTACCCTCCTCTTTAACACCCCAGATAATGCATTGATGATCTTCCAGTCTGTAATATATGACATTTGAGTTTAAATTTTTCCTTGTTTTTCTAAAACCTAATAAAACTACAGTTGTGGAACACTGTGAAAATTCCTTTTGATTTTCAATAGCTGATTTTTAGATCTATTCTGACAATAAAATTTGAATTCTTTAAAATTCACTTATTTACTACATAAAATAGAAATTTCTTTGGGTCAATATGCATTAGTAATACATTGTCATACTTATGATTATCTTGTTTTATTGTAAAAATTGAAGCATGGCCAGGCTTTCTTTACTGTTAATCACTATTTAAAACTGGAATCAGAAATGAATTGTAAATATGGTGGCAATAAAACTTATATATTTAAGTTCTCAGTGAAAACAAGGGCACAACTTTTATTTTTGGATGTAAGACAGGGTGATACATAACATATGTAACTTTTTAAAAGATTTATAAGCACTATTTTGTAATTTTTTCTTTTCACTAGAAATTGGATGTTATCTGATGTAAGCATACCTCCATATCTATTTCCTTTTTAAGCACTATGTAATTTGTTCTTTTCACTAGAAATTGGATGTTATCTGATATAAGTATACCTCCATATCTATTTCCTTTTTAAGCACTATTAGCATCTCAAGTTGGAGAAGGCAATGGCACTCCACTCCAGTACTCTTGCCTGGAAAATCCCATGGATGGAGGTGCCTGGTAGGCTGTAGTCCATGGGGTCACTAAGAGTCGGACACGACTGAGCAACTTCCCTTTCAGTTTTCACTTTCATGCATTGGAGAAGGAAATGGCAACCCACTCCAGTATTCTTGCCTGGAGAATCCCAGGGACGGGGGAGCCTGGTGGGCTTCCGTCTATGGGGTTGCACAGAGTCGGACACAACTGAAGTGACTTAGCAGTAGCAGCAGCATCTCAAGTAAAGGAGAGGTAACATTCATTCCATTCATTTAAGTTAAGCTTCTAATATACCTTTTCTAAATAAAATTCCCTATGAAATACTGGGTATGGATTTACATATTAATGAAACCTTTTATTTGAATCATGAAACTAGAAAATGTATGGGAAGAAGAACTCTTGAGGAAATGTTACGTAAGGTGGAAGGAAAGCACACCACTTAGATTTTTAAATTAATCCACAGCTGAATAACCACATTGTGTTTGTAGGAAATAACAGTCAATACTTTGCAATTTTTGAAGTTTTACAAGACAGCTGAGCTTTGTTAGTCTTAACACATCACTTTATTAAAACCCATTTGTACATATG
This sequence comes from Bos mutus, assembly GCF_027580195.1. NCBI lineage: Eukaryota > Metazoa > Chordata > Mammalia > Artiodactyla > Bovidae > Bos > Bos mutus. Next base: position 129,737,345 of record NC_091618.1, read on the forward strand.
GTTATAATTATATATTGTTGCTAGTTTTGGAGGAAATATATCTGTTTTTGAGATTGAAGTAGAAGATACCTGCAATAAGATTATTGAATTATGAAAAAGACTTTAGAGAACTTATTGATCTCTTAACATTAAGCCACAGCTGTAATGGTTTCTTGTTTGTTAGATGAATTGCAGTGGTTACTTAAGTAAAACTCTATGCAAATATCTCATGATTCTGACCATACTCATACATACAAGAAAGAGTCGAGTAGAAATATGTAGAAATTTGACTAAATTTAGTTTAATCTAGAAATTTGACTATTTATACAATGTGGATTTTTTAAAGTTATTTTATCTTAGTCATTAGAAATAACCATTCTCTAGTTTCTTTAAAGGCTGGTTCATTAAAGGCATTAAACTGTGATTCCTGCTACCTTCAATCAACTGACAGGTCATTTTGTCTTTCTTGGTTGCCTTTTTGTCTTATTTTTCCTTGAATTGAATCAATTGCTTTAGGGCACTGAGTTTTTGGTTTGTTTTTTGTTTTGTTTTCTTCATATTGTTTGCACTTGGGGTTTATTGAACTTGTATTTATTGATTTAAAGTTTTTACTGAATTTGGAAAAATTTTAGTCATTATTTCTTCAAATTATTTTTGTCCATTTCTCCCCCTTTCAAAGAATCCAGTTACATGTATTTTCACTTGAAGTTATCCCACAGCTCACTCATGTTCTGTTTATTCTTTTTATTTTTTTCTAAAAATTATTGGACTGTGGGTTTTCCAGATGGCGCTAGTAATAAAGAACCCGCCTGCCAATGCAGGAGATGGTAAGAGATACAGGTTCAATCCCTGGGTCGAGAAGATCCCCTAGAGGAGGGCATGGAAACCCACTCCAGTGTTCTTGTCTGGAGAATCCCATGGACAGAGGAGCCTGGCAGGCTACTGTCCACAGGGTCACAAGAATGGACATGACTGAAGCAACTTAGCAGGCACACAGGCACACGTTGGAGTATAGTTGATATATAATGTTGTGTTAGTTTCTGCTACACAGCAAAGTGAATGAGTTATATATATACATATAACACTCCTTTTTAGATTCTTTTCGCATATAGGTTGGGCTTCCCTGATAGCTCAGTTGGTAGAGAGTCTGCCGGTAATGCAGGAGACCCTGGTTCAATTCCTGGGTCTGGAAGATCCACTGGAGAAGAGATAGGCTACCCACTCCAGTATTCTTAGACTTCCCTGGTGGCTCAGCTGGTAAAGAATCGCCTGCAATGTGGGAGACCTGGGTTCAATCCCTGGGTTGGGAAGATCCCCTGGAGAAGGGAACAGCTACCCACTCCAGTATTCCGGCCTGGAGAAGTCCATGGGGTCCCAAAGAGCTGGACACAACTAAGCGACTTTCACTCTTTCACTTCCCACGTAGGTCATTACAGAATTTTGAGTAGTGTTCCCTGTGCTATACAGCAGGCCCTTATTATTTATCTATTTTATATATAATAGTATGTATATGTCAATCCCCGGAGAAGGCAATGGCACCCCACTCCAGTACTCTTGCCTGGAAAATCCCATGGACGGAGAAGCCTGGTAGGCTGTGGTCCATGGGGTAGCTAAGGGTTGGACATGACTGAGTGACTTCACTTTCACTTTTCACTTTCATGCATTGGAGAAGGAAATGGCAACCCACTCCAGTGTTCTTGCCTGGAGAATCCCAGGGACGGAGGAGCCTGGTGGGCTGCCGTCTATGGTGCCACACAGAGTTGGATACAACTGAAGTAACTCAGCAGCAGCAGCATATGTCAATCCCAATCTCCCAATTTATCCCTCCCCCTCTTTCCACCCCCACCATAAGCATAAGATTCTTTTTTTACATTTGTAGCTCTGTTTTGTGAATGAGTTCATTTGTACCATTTTTTAAAGATTCCACATTTAAGTGATATCATGTGATATTTGTCTGACTTTGTATGATAATCTCTCAGTCCATCCGTGTTGCTCCAAATGGCATTATCTTACTCATTTCCGTGGCTGAGTAATATTCTGTTGTATATATGTACCACATCTTTATTCATTCCTCCATTGGTATGCATCTAGGTTGCTTCCATGTTCTGGCTATTGTAAATAGTATTGCAGGGAACATTGGGTGACATGTATCTTTTTGAATTATGGTATTCTCCAGGTTTATGCCCAGGAGTGGAATTGCTGGATCATGTAGTAGCTCTATTTTTAGTTTTTTAAGGAACCTTCATACTGTTCTCCATAGTAGCTGTACCAATTTACGTTCCCACCAACGATATAAGAGGGTTCCCTTTTCTCCAGCCTTCTCTAGCATTTATTGTTTGTAGATCTTTAGATGTTGGCCATTCTGACCAGTGTGAAGGAAATGCCTGCTTGTAGGGGTTTTTTTTAATTTATTTATTTATTTTATTTTTACCTTAGTTTCGGTTGCACTGAGACATTGTTGCTGCTTGCAGGCTTTCTCTAGTTGTGGCAAACAGAGGCATCCCTTCATCGTGGTGCACAGGCTTCTCCTTGCAATGGCTTCTCTTGCTGTGGAGTTCAGGCTCAGCTGTTGCAGTGTGCAGGCTCCAGAGATTGTAGGCTCAGTAGTTGTAGTTCGCGGGCTCTAGAGCACGGGCTCAGTAGCTGTGGTTCATCAGCTTAGTTGCTCCAGGGCTCGTGGAATCTTCCCAGACCAAGGATCAAACCCCGAGACCCCTGCATTGGCAGGCAGATTCATATCCACTGTGCCACCAGGAAAGTCCTTCACTGTAGTCCTTCATTTGCATTTCTCTAATAATTAGTGATGTTGAGCATCTTTTCATGTGCTTTGTAGCCATCTAAAAATGTATGTCTTCTTTGGAGAAATGTCTATTGAGATCTTCGGCTCATTTTTTGATTGGGCTGTTTGTTTTTTTGATACAGAGCTGCATGAGCTGTTTCCACCACTTCATTTGCAAATATTTTCTCTCCTTCTGTGGGTTGTCTTGTTATGAAAACTAAAGACCTTATGAAGTCTATATAAATAACACATGAATTTCTGCATCATGATTTGGATTACTGACTATATACTTTAATTTATTTTACAAATCAGAACATCTCACGGTGTCTTTCTAAGGTAACATGTCATCATTTTACCACATCATAGGCAGAGTTTAGCTTTATTAGATTCCACAATAAAACTAATGTTTTTCTTCATTCTTTTGTTGTAAAAAATTGCTTATTTTTTTCAGAAGTTAAACAGCAAATTAATAGTATTTTCATTGATCATAATTTGTTTCCAGAAGGACCAGAAAAACTGTTATGACCAAATGACCTGCTGAGGCTACTTTACTGCGAAGCTGCAAAGTGTTTTATTTGAATTTAAAATTATACAAACTGAATTGAACTGAAGCCAACAAAGAAAAGGAACTATTGGAGAAAGAGCTTAATGATTTGTGAAATCTTAAATATAATGTATATATTTTGTAGGTTTTTCCTCGGATGTATATCTCAAAATATGGACATATTCTCAAGGACTCTTTTTCGAACTTCTTTTTCTAAAGCTAATTTGACAAATGTCTTTATTTTAGTAAAGAAAAGAAAGCGACTGGAACGCTTTGGACTCCTTTGACATGCTTCCTTAACTTTTCCTCTCTGAGTTTTGTATATTAAATATAATAGCCAAATTAAAATATTATACAATGTTCTTTCTTTCTAATCAACAGTATGTTAATCATTGACATTGATTTTATAATTAAAATTTCACTGTTATAACTAATTTAAAAATTAGTTGTCAAAGATATTTAAGTTATTAGAATGGGGTCGGCTCTTTTACTTAGGACATTTTAAATTGGTTGTGGTATTTAAAAACAGCATTGCAAAATTATAGTTACCTTTATAGTATTCACAAATTTTGGTTACTTTTCACATGTTTTATGTGATTATGGAGAATTTATTATAAACAATACTGAATTTCCTCATGGTGGCCTTGGATTAAATACATATGGCTGCAGATTAGCTAGAGTACTTGTCAAAATAAATTATAAGCTCAAGCTTCATTATCATTTGTAGCTTAAACATAGTGAATCCGATACAGCCTTTCTTCATAATTTTGATGCTGTTTGCAGTAAATTTGATATAGAACAGTTGCTAACGAAACCCAATTCAGATGTGTGACCACTTTTATGGAAAACATCTGGGGTAATTATAATTAGTTCAGGATGTGTACTGTTTAAAAATAATCTTGAATTCATGGAGAAAGAAGCGTATCTTTTCCTCAATGACTAGAATAATCCAAGTTGGTATAAAAATTCTTTAAGTTATTGGTAGCTATGCTTAGAGTATAATTTTAGAGTATTCCAAAAGGAAATAATGAGTAACTTTTATGTAAAATGCCAAATTGGCACTTTACACCTGTTAGTGTGTTTCGTTTAGAACAGCTGTGTCTTTTATTATCAGTAAACAGATGCAGAAAGTAATGGAATGTTTTAAAGCAATATGTTAATCCTGTCTTCCACTACTGAGCTGTCTCACAATATAGTGATTAAGTATTGACTGTGCAGCTGTTACTTACAATTATAGAATTTCTTAGTTAATTTCTTCTTCCCATGCCCAAATGTTTTAATATTTAGAGATCTAGTTTCTAATTTTAAAGTGTTTCATAATGTAGTTTGTTTATTGCAGTTTGATTTCTAAAGTTATTTGTCTATTATGGAGACAAATTCATATGTTTATAAAACTCCTTATATTTTGGTAATTGACTCATATTCTAGCTAGGATAAAAATTTTAAGTATTTTAAAAAATAAATTATGAATATGAGGATGATTATTAAATATGACAATTTTGTACTGTTACTAATAGCTAACATTTATTCTGATTTTAATGTCTGAAAAATATTGTGCAAAGAGCTTTATTGTGATATTATTCTTGCCCCTTTTAGTAGTTGAGGAAATTCAATCTTAGGCACATGAACAAATTGACCAAAGTCTTCCAGCTGAGAAGTGGTAGGGATTGGATTTAAACCCAGGCATTTTCGCTTCCCTGGTGGCTCAGACAGTAAAGAATCGGCCTGCAATTCAGGAAACCCAGGTTCGATCTCTGGGTCAGGAATTTCCCCTGGAGAATGAAATGGCAACCCACTCCAGTATTCTTGCCTGGGAAATCCCACAGACAGAGGGGCCTGGCGTGCTACTGTCCACAGGGTTGCAAGGAGTTGGACACAACTGAGCGAATATAGATGTTTACATTTTCACTGTCAGGCTTCTCGTTCTTAACAACTTTGTATTTTTCTTGCCATTAGCATCTAATAGTAACACTATACAGATGAGAGGATTTTTTAAGCCCTATGTTCATCCCCAAGTGATAATTGTATCATTTAGTCCCCTTGCCTCAAAGGAAAACACAAAACATTTATGGGAAGACGGAAAGCTCAAAATCTTGGTACCTCACCACATGCTGACTGTGTCCGTGATCTTCAACATCATCAGGAGTGTCTTGCAACACAGATATCGTTTCATAGTTTTCACTAGAAAGGTTTTCAAATATCCTTTTATGGTTTTACTTTAATTGTGCCACTTTGTGGATACAATACTAACAATCTATTTTCCTTCCCCAAAAGAACCTGTCTTTGGTTCAAAAGATTTTAAAGAGCAGTATGATGTGATTTCTACTTACATTATTTCAGTTATGCCTTAACCTAGAACTATCAAGTATTGTTGAAACTTATTAAATGACTGTTCTGTCAGATATTATTACTATTTAGCACACTCCATTTATTTTGTCATTTTTCATAGGAAGTATCCCATTGTATATATGAAGAAACTAAGACTCACAGGAAATAAATTGGTCAAGATCACAGCTAGCAAATGATGTTTGTATGCATTTGATTTTTTCTTTGGAAAAAAAAAAAAACTGGAAATCTAAAAGTGTCCAGCTAATTATTTTTATAGAGAGCTTTTAAGATTTCTGTCTCTAACAGATGGCTACTTGTAGTTTCTCTTGACACTGATGAGAATGCTTATAAGATTAACTAGGATCAACATGTCATGAGGTATTGCTGGAAAATAATATTGTGGAAGTTCATTTTAAGGTGGTTCTTAAGAGGCAAAATGTTCTTGTAGGCAAGCTGTCTGAAATATCAAAAAGAATAGACATGTCTTTTATCATACAATAACATGAGACATCATTTTTCATGTTGCCAGAGTCTTAAATGAAGAAAGACTTTGCAATTTTGGGAAATGGAAGGAGCTATCTCATAGTTATTCAACATTAATATTTTATTCAGATTATTTCTATTGGTGTCTCCATCAAATGGAGAATGCAAGAGATAAACAATAAAATTATCATTTTATATAATACAGAGATCTTGCAGAATTATTTGGCAGTTTGGTTTTTTATTTACATTTTTGAAGTTACTTTTTTTTTTTTGAGAAAATTACAGATTTACATACAATTTTATGAAATAGTACAGAGAGCTCCCACATACCCTTCACCCAGTTGCCCTCATTGGTAACATTGCAAAACCGTATAGACAGTATCCCATCTAGGACATTGATGAGAAAACGACCAAGATACAGAACATTTCCATCATCACAAGGATTTCTCATGTTAAGCTTACACAGCCACATCTGCTTCCTTTCCACCTCTCTAAGCCTGAAAACCACTAGCCTCTTCTGTATAATACTGTCATTGCAAGAATATATAAGTGGGACCATACTGTGTGTGACTTTTGGGGACTGACTTTTTTTCACTCATCATAATTCTGTGGAGTCTCATTCAGGTTGTTGCAGGTATCACTAGTTGGTTCTTTTTTGTTTCTAACTAGTTAGACTTCCCAGGAGTCTGGGAACTTCCTGGACTTCACCTGGATTTCACCTCTACTTCCCAGGTGGCAGTGGTAAAGAATCTGCCTTCCAATGCAGGAGACATGGGTCCTATCCCTAGCTCAGGAAAATCCCCTGGAGAAGGAAACGGCAACCCCCTCCAGTATTCTTGCCTGACGGGCTGCAGTCCATGGGGTCGCAGAGTCGGACGTGACTGAGAATATGCACACAATATTTGATAATGTGGATGTACCTCTGTTTGTGTAACCATTCACCCATTAAAGAACATCTGCTTTGTTTCCAAAGCAACATAAATCTGATTTCTGTCACAGTACTAAGGTTTTATCCTTTTACATTTTACACTTAAGTCCATATCTAATTTTGAAGTAATATTTGTATAAGATGTGAAACTTAGGTCCAGGTTTTTGTTTTTTTGTTTTTGTGGGGACAGGGAGTTAATGGATTCTAACTTGGTCCAGCACCGTTTGCTGAAACTGTCTTTGCTCCACTGATTTGCTTTTGCACCTTAGTGAAATGAGTTGAGCACATTTGTGTAGCTGTGCTTCTTCGTTCTTTTTGTGTTCCATTGTATCCCTTCATCCCTTCATCAGTATCATCTGTGTGTGTTAGTTGCTCAGTGTTCTCTGACTCTTTGTGACCCCATGAACTATAGTCCACCAGGCTCCTCTGTCCATGGAATTCTCCAGGCAAGGATCCTGGAGTGGGTTGACGTTCCCTCTTCCAGGGGATCTTCCCAACCCAGGGATCAAACAGGGTCTCCCGCATTGCAGGCAGATTCTTTACCATCTGAGTCACCAGGGAAGCCCTCCACCAGTATCATAAAACCTTGATTACTGTAGCTATATAATGTCTTAAAATTGGACATTTTATTCCTCTATTTTTTTCAAAATTGTTTTAGTTTTCTGGCTCCTTTTACGTCACATAAATTTCAGAAATCATGTCTATACAAAAATTGTCACTGATTTTGATAGGAATTGAATTCAACTTGTATTGGGTTGGCCAAAATGTTTGAATTTTGGCCAAACCAATGTATTAGTGCGGCAAGTATTGAAATCTTTACTATATTGAGTCTTCCAGTTAATGAACACAGTATGTTTATTTATTTAGAATTTTTTATTTCTTTTATCAGCATTTTATAGTTTTAGCATCTAAGTATTGTCACAAAGAATCAGGTGTGACGGACCACACACACACAGACGTTCTATGCCTTAACTAGATTTATAGCTAAGTAGTTCATTTTTCTTAAATGATTTTAAAGGGTATGGTATTTTTGCATTTTGGTGTCTACATGATCATTGCCAGTATGTAGAAATATAATTAGTTTGTGTATTTCTCTTGTATCCTGTAGCCTTGCTGAACTCATTTATAATTCTAGAAATTTTTTGTGGATTCCCTGGGATTTTCTAGATAGATTGTCACGTCATCTGCAAATAGGGTCAATTTACTTTCTTTTCAATCTGTGTGCATTCCTTTTTCCTACCTTTTTGCCCTGGCTATTACCTTCTAACACTGTTTTCAATAGGAGTGATTTAGAGAGGATATCCTTTCCTTATTTCCTATCTTAGGGAGAAAACATATTGTTTTACCATTAGTTGTAAAATTAACTGTAGGTTTTTGTAGATAACTCTATCACATTGAAGTTTTCTCTAATCTCGTTTTTATGAGTTTATTTTAAATGATGAAGTGGATGTTGAATTTTGTCAAGTACAAAATTTATGTGTGATTCATATTATCATGTGATTTTTCTTTACCTTGTTAATATGAAGTCCTGCTTTTTCAAATATTGAAAAGTCCTGATTTTTCAAATATTGAACCAGGCTGTGTCCTTGGAATAAACTCTACTTGGTCATAATGAAAAATAATTTTATATGGTGCTGAATTTTAGTTGCTAGTATTTTGTTAAGGATTTTTGTATCTATATTTACAAGCAATATTGTCTATAGTTTTTTCATACTGTCTTTTGTTTCTGGATCAGGGTATTACTAACTTCATAAAATGAATTATAGTGTCCTATACTCCTCTGTTTTCTGAAAGACATCATACAGAATTTGTATCAATTCTTCTTTAAACATTTGGTGGGATTATGACGTGGAGATTTCTTTTAGTGGGAGTTTTTTAAGATGATGAAGATGAATTAAATTTCCTTAACAATCATTGACTTATTCAACCCAATGGAATTATGGATATGTTGGACTATGGAAATTATGTTTTATTTTTGGTGAGTTTTGATAGATAGTAGTTTTTGAGGTAATGCATTCTATAATGTCAAATTTATGTGTACAGGAGTCTTTGTAATATTCCCTTTTAACCCTTTTGATATATACATAGTCTATAATGATGATACTGTTTCATTGCTGATATTGATAACTGATATCTTCTCTACTTTTTCTTTGTCAGCTTTGTGAGCAGTTAGTCAATTGAATTACTCTTTTTGAAGAACTAACTCATTTCTTTGATTTTTCTCTATTTTTTCTGCTTTGAATATCATTGTTTTCTGCTCATTATATCCATTCTTCCACTTAATTTGGATTTATTTTTATCTTTTTCTAGGATATTGAGGTAAGAACATGACTTTTGATAAGAGACTTTTCTTCCTTTCACATGACATTTGATGGTATAAATTCCCCTCTCAGTACTCCTTTCACTATGTCATGCATATTTTGATATGCTTTATTTTTATTTTCACTTAGTTCAGTGTACTTTTAAAAATTTGTTTTGAGAGTCTTTAATCTGTCTTATTTAGAAGTGTGTTTTGTAGCTTGCATTGTTTGAAGATTTTTCTGATATTGATTTTTAGTTAGATTCTCTGATGGACAGAGAACACACTCTATAATATTTTAGTTCTTTAAAATTTGTTGAGGTTTGTTTTACAGGCCAGGATGTGGTCTACCTTGGCATATGTTCTGTGTACCTTTGAATAGAATGTGTATTCTACTGATATGGGTGGAGAATTCCATAAATGTTTATTAGATGCTGTTAGTTGATTGTACTGTTCAGATTTTATATCTGTCCTGATCTTGTTCTATCCTTGTTGAGAGGAAGATGATGACGTCTCCAACTATCATTTGGATTGTCTATTTCTTTTTTCAGTTTTATCCGTTTTTAGCTCACACATTGCACCTCTGTTGTTCACTGCATACACATTTCAGATTTTTATGTTGTACTAATGGACCGATCTTTTTATACCATACAGTATCATTCTTTGTAATTTTCTGAAAATTATTTTATCTGATATTAACATAGCCACTCCTGCTTTCTGTTGATTTATGTTTACAAGATATATATTTTTCTATCCTTTCATTTTCAACATGACTATATTATTTTATTTGAAGTTTAATTTCTTGCAGACAGCATATACTTGGGTCATGTTTTTTAATCCTCTCTACCCATCTCTTTTAATTGATAATAATGAGGCCATTTACGTTGAATATAATTGTGGACATTAGACTTAAATCTGTTTTTCATTTCTCTGTTTTTTTTCTGATTTCCTCTGGATCACTTGAATATTTTTAGAATTCCATTTTGATTTTAGTGTTTTTGAGTATCTCTTTGTTTAAACTTTTTAAGCATTGCTCTATATGTATACACACATAACATACACATCCTTATTGTTGTCTGTTGGTATTGTCATATTACCAGTTCAAGTGAATTGTAGCAGACTTACTTCCCTTGATGTTCTTTTACTGTCTCCATTTATAAGATAGGACTGCAAGGAGATCCAACCAGTCCATTCTGAAGGAGATCAGCCCTGGGATTTCTTTGGAAGGAATGACGCTAAAGCTGAAACTCCAGTACTTTGGCCACCTCATGCAAAGAGTTGACTCATTGGAAAAGACTCTGATGCTGGGAGGGATTGGGGGCAAGAGGAGAAGGGGATGACAGAGGATGAGATGGCTGGATGGCATCACTGACTCGATGGATGTGAGTCTGAGTGAACTCCGGGAGCTGGTGATGGACAGGGAGACCTGGCGTGCTGTGATTCATGGGGTCGCACAGAGTCGGACACGACTGAGCGACTGATCTGATCTGATCTGATAATTGTCTTAAGTATTTGCTTACTTACATTTAGAGATACCATATACAGTGTCATAAATTTTACTTCAGCCATCAAAAACAATTTAGAAAACTCAGAGTAAAATGTATTGTCTTTAATCATATCTTTTGCTCACTGCAGTCTTTCTTCCTGATATGCCAAGATTTCTTCTTTTATCATTTTCTTTCTGTTTAAAGAATTTCCTGCAACTCTTTTTACACGATATCCCCTGGTGGCTCCAATGGTAAAGAATCCACCTGCAATGTGGGAGACCAGGGTTCAATTCCTGGGTTGGGAAGATCCCCTGGAGGAGGAAATGGCAACCCACTTCAGTATTCTTGCCTGGAGAATTCCATGGACAGAGGAGCCTAGTGGGCTACAATCCACGGGGTCGCAAAGATTGCTGAGATTTTCCCATTTTCATTTGTTTAGTGTGTGTTCTTAATCCTTGAAACATTTAAAAATCTGCTTTAAAATCTTTGTCAGATAATTCTAACATATCTCTTATCTGGGCATCGGCATCATTATCTTTTTCATTCAGTCTGAGTTCTTCCTGGTTCGTTGTATGATGAGTAACTTTCAGTTGAAACTGGAACATTTCTTTGTTGAGAATTATAGTGTGAGACTGAGTATTATTTAAAACTACTGCTTCAGCTGGCTTCCTCTGATATCTGCCTAACAGGAGAAGAAATATATTGCCTCATTACTTCCAGGTGGGGATAGAAGGTCTAGGTTTCCCAGTTGTCTTCCATTGACTCCTGGGGGCTTGTGGAATAGGGAGAGATCCTCATTACTGCTGAGTAGGTGTGGAATCCAGCTCCCCACAAGACCTTGACTGATAGCCCAGGGGTAGAGCCTCATTATCAGCCAGTGGGGATGAAAATCCTGGCTCCCTGCTGGTGTTCTTTGACACCACTTCTGCAGGATTAAACGGTGCCTTCTGATGGACTGGCAGAATGGAAATCGAGGCTCCATAGTTAAGTTTGGGTAGAGTGGTCAGAGTATTTTTCTGTAATGTTCATTTGGAGTAGGTCAGGTATTATAAAAAGATCAGCCCCGCAGTCTCAAGGAACAGAATGATGCCTCCAGATAAGAACCTAGCCCTAAGCTAACATTTTGACTGTAGCCTTGCAAGTGAAGTCGCTCAGTCGTGTCCGACTCTTTGTGACCCCATGGACTGTAGCCTACCAGGCTCCTCTGTCCATGGGATTTTCCAGGCAATAGTACTGGAGTGGGGTGCCATTTCCTTCTCCAGGGGATCTTCCCGACCCAGGGATTGAACCCAGGTCTCCCGCGTTGTAGACAGACACTTTACTGTCTGAGCCACCAGGGAAGTCAGCCTTGGAAGAGACCCCCCTCTAAAAAAATGTCTGGATTCCTAGGCCACAGAAACTGTCAGACAGTAAATATGTTTTGTTTTAAGCTGTTTGTGATCATTCAGTATATCCCAGTGAATAACTAATAGACCACCCAGATATTCATAAGCACTTCCCACTCATAAAATAATCTCACCTGTCTCCTCTCTCCCTAGTTGTTGGGAGGAACCCTCTTTTCCATTTCTTCTGTGTTCCTGGCTTTTCTGTCTAGAAGGTTCTTGTTTAAAGCCACATGTAAAGTACATGTTGAAAAATATGTTTTTCCTGTGGGATGTACCTGTTTGAGATCCACTTTCTGCTGGTGTGTTTTTGGGAGCCCATTATTTATTTTAGAGGTTAAATAGAAGATTTTATAAATATTATATATGAGTTAAAAAAAAAACTCTCAAATTTCCAGCTTCCAGTTTAGTTGATTCCAGTTTGTCTCATGGGCAAGTAACCGTAGCCAAAAATTTTAAATAGAAATGTTTTATACTTAAAAACTCTGGTCTTTTTATTTCAGGCTTCTCTGCCTTGCCCATTCCCTGCCTCAGCTAACCCAAGGCCATCTGAAGCAGTGTGTTTCCTGTTGCTCTGGCTTTCATTCCCTCAAGTACAAGAAGCTACTGGGAGCTGTAAATGCCTCCATTAAAAAAGGAGAACAATGTCAGATCAATAACATTTACTTCATACTTTTAGTGGTGCATAACTCTTCACATAACCCTACATGGTAGAATGGTCAAAACCTGCCAAGTCTTTAAATAAAGATGATGGGAAAGAAAAAATCGAAGATAACTCCTAGAATTTGTCTTGAGCAGAAGGTGGTGCCATTTTTTAAGGGAGGGAATAGAGGAACAGCAGTTTACAGGAAGGCTGTAGCCAAAGGGATCTGAGATAGTAAGTTTAATATCCAATGTATTGAGTCAGAAGTTCCTGAAAGACATTAAACTAGATATGCCCACGAGTCCATTTATGAGTATGGACCTTGGGACTGGCTTAGGTTAGGATGTTCTTTGGATTTACTCCCTTTTGTGCAATATGTGGTTTTTGAAGCCAGAAATGTGGGATGAAATCATCCAGGGATGTGCATAATGAAAAGAGATGACAGTATAGGACAGAAGCTTGAGAGATAACAGTAGTTGAGAAATTAATAAAGAAAGGGGAGCATGCAAACGATACTGGGAGCAGAGTGTTGAGAGGTGAGAAAATCAGGAAAACATACATTATTCAATCAAGGAAAAAAGAATGTTTCAAGAAAGAAATCATAATATGTATTATCATACATTCAGTTCAGTTCAGTCGCTCAGTAGTGTCCGACTCCTTGCAACCCCATGAATTGCAGCACGCCAGGCCTCCCTGTCCATCACCAACTCCCGGAGTTCACTCAGACTCATGTCCATCGAGTCAGTGATGACATGCAGCCATACATTAAGGACTGAAAATTATTCTTCGGATTGAGTGAAAAGTACACATATGATCTTCCTGAAAACAGTTTCTGTGGTGATGGTGGAAACCTATACTAGATGGAGGTATGTGAAGGAATATGTAGAAAAAGAGAAATATGATTTGAAATTAATACAGCTACCCTTCTTCCTTATCTTACAGGTTTTCCATATAGCAACTTTTCTGTTATTTTTCATTGACATATGATTGAGTGCAGAAGGGGGGATTTGTAGTAACTTTTTTTTTGTTATCTTCCCTAGGATGAACCCACTAAATCTCACTCTTCACAGGGCTCTCTGTTTTACTCAGAAGGAATGACTGTATATATCCTGCATCCTCAGAGAGATGCAAAAAATGATATTTGTGTTCTTCTGAGTGACCTTAACTTTTAAATAACCTTGCTGCTTTTCATATTCAATACTCAGGCTGAAATCTGAGCTCTGCTCTCTTTTCTTCTCTTCTAAGTACAAAAGTTTAAAATAACATTATACGGTTTGGGTCAAGGAGTAAATAGTTTGTCTCTGGAGTGATAAAAGAGTTGTTTTTTATGAAAAAAAGAATTATATGAACACTTCTGTTTAAAAAACTAAGTGAAAAATATAGACATTAATAAAAACTTGATCACTAATTTTATATTTACAAATAAGTTCTAGTGGAAACAACATTGATTTTATGCAGCTATTTTATCCTTTTCCCTTTTAACTTGAAGTAGCAATAGTCTTACCAAAAATTGCAAAAATAATAGAGAGTTATGTAGGCCTTTCACAGTTACTCTAAATATTAACATTTTGCTTTAGCATTCTCTTTTCTCTGAAACTCTTTAAAGTCTTGAAGCTGCACATATAATATCCTTTAACCTCTAAAAATTTCAGTTTATTTCCTAAACATAAGGAAAGTCACACAATCTCAATTATCAAATCAGGAAGTTAACACTAATATAAATCAGTGCTTAAGATATGATACCCATAGCCATGTGTGGCTATTTAAATTTAAATTAAATTAATTAGAAATTTAGTTCCTCAGTCACACTGCTCTGGTCATATTTCAAGCACTTAGCAGTCGAGTGGCTGTTGTATTGGAGAGCATAGGTATAAACCATTTTCATCATTGCATAAAGTTCTATAAGACAGTAATGCTCTAGACATTCAAATTGTGTTGGTGGTTTCAATAGCAGGCTGTGCAGCAGAGGAAAAAGAGTTGTTTCAAGTTTTGTTCACCATTCCACTGTTCTTACTTTGGCTCAGGGACCTCTTTTTGCATTTAGTTGTCATGTCTCAGTCTCCTCCACTCTGGGATAATGCCTCAGTCTTTCTTTTTATTTCGGGAAAAATAATTTTTTTTCTAATTTTATCATTTATACCACATTTATTAACTGGAACTCTAAGAAAGGACTTTCTTTATTTACTTCTGTTGACATCAACTTATGGATTCTTTCATTCTGTGGTTAAAATCTATTACTATAATTAATTATTTGTTTTTCAAATTATCCAAGAATTGACCAGTGAGAGCCCTTTGGTCTGAATATGTCACCTGATAATGAGATTGTTTTGCAGTATTGGCGACATTTAATTTTAAAAGTCATGTGGATCTGCTGAATATCTTAAAACTATTTAAAATATCTGAATCATCACTATATACCTAAAAATCAAAAATTATTCATCATATGATTACCTGTATCTCATCTTTGTATTATCCCATATCTCACGCCTATTACTGAGAACAAGATGTTTTCACTATCATTGCTTCATTACTGTTTAACTTGGACATTCACTAATTAGTTCCCTCTTCAGTTTTGAAAAGATCTTTCACATAATTAGCATTCAGTTATTTTTATCAATTTTTTCTATCAGATTTATTGAAATATAGTTGATATGTGATACTGTATAATTTTAAGATGTACAGCATAGTGACTTAATATACATTATGAAATTATTACCACAGTAAGTGATAAAATCTGTGCTCTGTCCTTCTCTAGGAATTTAATCTGCTGTCCACATTGGAAATCTTTGCATTACTTTCTACGTGTTTAGCAATCACTATGACTCAATGACTGTGAGTGTTTATAATTCTTCCTTTCCCCAGTAAGAGTCTCATTATGGTTATTCTGTTTCCACATCAACATTGGATAGTGGGTAGGGAGGAAGCAGACAACTTGACTTTTTGTTTATAGATAAATAGACCATATTTCAATAACCTCAGGTATTCAGATGACACCACCCTTATGGCAGAAAGCAAAAAGGAACTAAAGAGCCTCTTGATGAAGGTGAAAGAGGACAGTGAAAAGCTGGCTTAAAACTCAACATTCAAAAAATGAAGATCATGGCATCTGGTCCCATCACTTCATGGCATATAGATGGGGAAACAATGGAAACAGTGACAGACTTTATTTTCTTGGGCTCCAAAATCACTGTGGACAGTGACTGCAGCCATGAAATGAAGAGACACTTGCTCCTTGGAAGAAAAGCTATGACCAGCCTAGACAGCATATTAAAAAGCAGAGACATTACTTTGCCTACAAAGATTCATATAGTGTTTCCAGTAGTCATGTATGGATGTGAAAGTTGGACCATCAGGAAGGCTGAGCACCAAAGAATTGATGCCATCAAACTGTGATGCTGGAGAAGACTTTTGAGAGTCTCTTGGACTGCAAGGAGATCAAATTAGTCAATCCTAAAGGAAATCAACCCTGAATATTCCTTGGAAGGACTGATGCTGAAGCTGAAGCTCCAATATTTGGCCACCTGATGCAAAAAGTCGACTCATTGGAAAAGACCCTAATACTGGGAAAGACTGAAGGCAGGAGAAGGGGGCAACAGAAGATGTTTGGAGGGCATCTGTGACTTGATGGACATGAGTTTGAGCAAATTCTGGGAAATTGTGAAGAACAGGGAAGCCTGGAGTGCTGCAGTCCATAGGGTCGCAAAGAATCAGACAAGATTGTGCAACTGGACAAGAGCAAATAGACCATGAGAAGAAACTTCATTCTCTTCTTCAACAGCAATAGAGCCATAGCTTTTATGTGATTGCCTAGCCTGGACTACGTTTCCAGTCTTCCTTGCAGCAAAGCCATTGTTACATGACAAAGGTTTCACCCACGGAATGTGAGAAAAAGTGATGCAACTTCAGCTTCCCTTGCTTAAAAGAAATTCCCCGACCCTAGGGGTTTTATTTATTTTTTTGTTTGTTTGTTTTTTCCCCTAATTCAGTTTATTTAAACTAAAGTGTGAAAGTGTTAGTCATTCAGTCATGTCTGACTCTTTATGATCCCACAGACTGTAGCCCTCCAGGCTCCTCTGTCCATGGGATTCTCCACACAAGAATACTGAAGTGGGTTGCCATGACCTTCTCCAGGGGATCTTCCTGACACAGGGTTTGAATCCATGTCACTTACATCTCCTGCATTGACAGGCACGTTCTTTACTACTAGCACCACCTGGGCCAGAACCAAAACCGAAACTAGTTCATTCATTTCTCATATCCCCTGCTTTTGGCAATCACTTTTCTCTGAAGCTGTGAGGTTATATATAAAAATAGGTTGACTCTGAGTTTAAGAATGATCATGCAGTATTTGTCTTTGTTTGACTTGTTTCACTTGGCATAATGCCCTCAAGCTCCATCTATGTGGTCACAAATGGTGAGATTTCATTCTTTTTTTATAGCTGAATAATGTTCTTTTATACACACACACATTCACATACCAGTTTTCATTATCCACCCATCTATGGGCACTGAGGTTGTTTTCATATCTTGGCTATGGTAAATAATGCTGCAATGAACATGGCAGGTTGAGGGGAATGTATCTTTTTGAGCTACTCTTTCTAGTTTCTTCTACCTGGGAGTGGAATTGCTGGATCACATGGTAGTTCATTTTTTAGTTTTTTTGAGGAAACACCATAATATTTTCTGTAGCAGCTGCACCAATTTACATTCCCACCAACAGTGCACAAGAGTTCTCTTTTTTCCACATCCTCATCAACGCTAGTTACCTCTAGTACTTTTTATAATAGCCCCCTAATGAGTATATAGTAATATCTCATTTTTGTTTCGCATTTCCCTGATGAGTTAATGATATAGAGCACTTTTTCATGTACCTGTTGGCTATTTGTATGTCTTCTTTTGGAAAATGTCAGTTCAGATCCACTCATTTTTAACCTTTTTTTCTTATTTTTAAATTATTTTTTTTAATTGAAGTATGGTCGATTTACAATGTTGTGTTAGTTTCAAGTGTACAGGAAAATGATTCATCAGATATGTATATGTATGTATTCTTTTTCACATTCTTTCCTATTCTAGGTTGTTCCAAGACATTGAATGTAGTTTCCTGCGCTATACAGTAAGTCCTTGTTTATCTGTTTTGTATATCTGTTAATCCCAAACTCCTAATTTATGCTTCCATTCATCCTGCTTCCCAGTTTACTAGCCATCAGTTTGTTTTCTAGGTCTGTGAGTCTATTTCTGTTTAATAATTAACTTCATTTATATCATTTTTTAGATCCTACATCTAAGTGATATCACATGATATTTGTCTCTCTGTCTGACTTATTCACTTAGTATGATAATCTCTACCATCCGTGTTGCTGCAAATGCCATGTTTTCATTCTTAGGCTGAGTAGTATTCTTGTGTGTGTGTTTGTGTGTGTATACTACATCTTTATTCATCTGTCAGTTGACATTTAGGTTGCTTTCACTTTTTTAATTACATTTTTTCGCTATTGAGTTTTATGAGTTCATTGTATTTTGTGGATATTTGTCTTTTACCAGATACATGATTTGTAAATACTTTCTTAGGTTGCCTATCATTTAGTTGACGGTTTCCTTTGCTTTGCAAATAATTTTTTATATAGTTCCACTTATTTTTGCTTTTGTTATTATCATTTAGGAATTTTTGCCTATTAAGTGACTTTACTAATGTCAGGGCTTGTGAAACAAGGCTATCACTGAGTTAGAGTTGAAATTGGCAGTTTATTTATGTAACAGAAGTATCTCTCAAAGAGATTCCAGGTCTTCTGGGGGGAAATGTAAGGCTGGGGTTCGGAGCAACTTCCTAAAAATGTCAAAGCTTTATACAGTGTCTAGCTTCTGTTTGAGGAAAAGGCAATGGCAACCCACTCCAGTACCCTTGCCTGGAAGCAGCAGCTTATGTTTGGCACTATAAATGCTCAATAAATATTTGTTGAGTTAATGAGTAATATGTAGAGAAAGGTCTCAGCTCTCTTCTGTTTCTTTAATCTTAAATTCCTTTAGGTCATAACCTAATAACCTAATAGTGTTTCCTGGATGGGCCATTTTTACACATAACATTTTGCTGCTTAAGTATAATTATCAACTAAAGCATTACCAAATTGTTTGCTGTGGAAATACGTGTTTTGAAATTTTCAAAAAAGGGTTGGGAATTTCATGTGCAAAAGGCAGGTTGGTTTCCGTTCCTGTATCTTGCTCACAGAGCCTTTTGTATGTTAATGTATACTACAAATCTCTTAGAGGAAGGAGAATCCTCAGCATTTTTGAAGTTTATTTAAGATAAAACTGATTTTTTTTTCTCAGTTTGTAAGGGACTGTGATATCAAGGAATATACTTTGGGAAATACTTATCTGATATTTAAAATTCTGCTCAACTTTTTTTAGGCTGACTTCTTTATTACTTTGTATCATTTTGCCATTTTAAGTCTACTTGTTATGACTCCACTGAATTTTCTTTCTTGCTGATCTGGACAGCCTCTTTTCAGATAAATATGACTTGTCCTAGGAAGGCCATTGATTTCCCAAAAAGCTGAGACCGTGAATTGTAAATGACCTCAAGATTACCCATCTGAACATTTGTCACACACTCATCAGACAACTTTGATGCAATTTTTCAAAACCATTTAGATTTTTTTGTAAGCCATTCTGTACACCTTGGTAGGAGATATTTCCTATTCTAATAGACAAAGTAGTAGAAATTTTAAACATTCAAGGAATGTTGAGTCAGTCTCTTAAAGGCAGAATTATACACAGTAAGAAAAAAGTCCATAGAAATAGAACCAAGAATAGTCTATATAAATAGTAATGTGAAGAAGAGTGAATTCCTTTTTAGCTGTAACATCACATTTTTTGCATGTTGCACACATTGTTTAGCCGTTTCTAAACACATTTCCATTTACGTCATTTGTAAAAACTGCCTAGCCTCATATTCTGGAAAACTGACAAAGTTGTAATGAACAGATGCAGATTCCATAATTGTAATTGGCTTTTACTCTAAACTAATGTTCTGACTCATGCATCATTAATGATTTCTGTTTGTCTCTATTATTACCTTACAAATTTGAAAGGGTATCTTTCAGAGTGAAAAACTTTCCTTGACTTTTTAAAATCAAGGCTTATTGCTTATGAATTATAGATTTTCCAATCACCTGTATTTAAACCTATAATTTTATTTTGCCATATTCTTTTTTACATTTCTGTTGGTTATTTGACTTCATATAATCTTTTTCATTTCCCAGTTGTATTTCCCAGAGAAGCATGTCAGTTTTAAATGACACCTTTCTTTTTATTACATTTTTCCTACTATTAAAATTTTATTTTTAAACTAGATGTTATAATGTAATATAAATTACATGCTATTTCACAAATTAGACTCTATCTGAAGAACGAATAATTAGTATTAGTAGAACCCCAAAGGGAAATAAAAAGATGTGCTCTCATGAAACTTTTTTTCTGATAAGATTTTGACAATGACGTGGAAAATTTTCACTTGCCAAAGTGGGGCTAATTTAGGTGAATAGCTGAAGGGCTCAAAGGTACCAACTAATCTTGTTCTAAGCATAATACATGTATATTTTCATATAAAATGGAATTAAACCCCCTTATCCTGATCTTTGAACAATTTTTTGATAGTTTCTGTTACTGAATTTTGTTATATGAAAGGAGAACACAGTATTTATTAATGAAGGAATGATTGTTTTATAATTATTTTTTTCAGTGTTTATAAGTTCTTTTCATTAAAGTACTGAAATATAGAGCAAGTGTTTTGGCATATTGTTGCTTCTTGTAAGGAAGATTTAATAGCTTGTTATGGACTATTAATATGAACAGAAGTCATTTAGAGTTCAGGTATATATTTAGAACTAGCATGTGTGCAAAAAGATACAAAGTGAATCAAGAAATTCTGCAAAAGATTGTTTGAAAAGGAAAAATTGCTATTTTCTGGCTAGCATTGATGAAATAGATATTTAAATAAAGATATTTAAATGTTTTATTTATTTTGAAGAAATATCTTAAGAGCCTCAAATATAACTTAGAATTGATATAATCAAATCAATGAAAGTATAAAACTCTTTATCTAAAATAGTAAATATAATTTAATTTCAAATGTTACCTAGGAAACTCAAAAAGGTTACAGTTGTTAGTTATTTGAAATGATTACAAATAGAATGTCTGTTTAAGTTTAGTAATAAACTAAACTATTTGTTACTGCTTACTATAAATTTAAAATAAGCATATACATAAACTAGTTTTCTCCAGTTTTGAAAATGTCTTTATCATACTATTTTACATAAAGAAGAGAAACATCTTCATGTCCCAGATACTTACTGAGCAAATGTTGATAGGAATGCAAGTAAGGATTTTTTTCCATCTAATTTGTTGATTAAAAGGTGTACATAATGGAAGCCCATGCCAAGTAGTTTTGCTGCATGAATTTTGCAGCATATGGTAAACTAAAACCCTGGTGACCTTTTGGTCTTGTTGATCACATGCATGAAGATGATCATCTGTTAATCTCTACTAATCACTGGTACATCCTTGTACAGAAGACAGAGCAGTTTTTATTTGTGCTTCATTTGCTCTTTTGGAAAATGCTTTCACAGGGATTTTTTTTTAAATCATTTTATACTCTTAGGATTATAAAATCATGAATATTTTATATCTAAGAAACATTTTAAGCAAGAGAATTAAAATTTTGAACCTGTATATAGCCCCATATTTTTTATGTTTATTTTAAATACCAGTAATAATTTTCTGGAAGTCATGGATATTAGTACCTCTTTTAGGCTTATTAACAAACACATGCAGGGGTTCACACACTTTTACATATACAGTATGTGTTGTTTCTTGTTAGAATTGTAAAACAAAAGGAAAGCACCAGCGCTTCTCAAATTTTGATAGGCCTGTGAGTTACCTGGGATCTTGTTATAATCCAGATTCAGATTCTATAGTTCTATGGTGGGGTGTGAAAGTCTGCATTTCTAGCAAGCTCCCAGCTCATAACTAATCTGTTAGTCTGTCTCAGGTCAACAAACCTTTTCTTTTAAGGGCTAGGTAGTAAATATTTTAGACTTTGTAGGGCAAGAAGCAAAGTGAGGATATTTATAGGTGTTTATATAACAAAAGGAAAATGTCCACAAAATTTTTTTGATGAAATTTAAAATGTAATAATTATTCAGTACTTTGTGGTATAACTATATAATAGAACACTATTCAGCAATAAAAAGGAATGATCTACTGATAGACACAACAGGAGTGGATCTCAAAAATATTCTGCTTAGTGAAAGAGGCCCTACACAAAAGTTACTTACATACTATGTGACTCCACTGATACAAAGTTCTAGAAAATGCACCCTAATCAATGGTAGCAGAAAGCCAAGTTTTTCCTTTATGGAAAGAGAAATAAACCCTGGGTGTAAATTATGAAAAGGGAGAAAATTTCCCCACTAATGAGCTTTCCAAAAAAACAGTTATATTCACAGCATGAGAAAGCCCATCTAGAATAACATCTTTAAGAGGCACAAGAATTCCAGGTCAACAAACTGATGAAGAGAACTGAATGCCATTTCTAAGCAGCTTACATTAGAGCAAGATTGTTGAGAGGATTAATCTGTCCTCTTACTCCACGCATATTAAAGTTCTGTCATCCCTCTGATGCAGAGTTGTTCAAGTACGGACTTGACAACAATAAGTAAATTTAAATGGTGACCTGATACACTAATGTTTCTGTAACTATATGTGACTGCAACCGGTTTTGTGAAACTGCTTTTAAAAAAGAAACACACACACACTCCAGAGCCAGAACTGAGAGGAGGAGGTACCTGAGGGAATTGTTTGGATGATAGGAATGTTCCGTGTCTTCAGTGTGGTAGTGGTTATGCATTAGTATATATTTTTCAAAACTCATTAAACTTGGGGATTCCAGCCTACATTTTGTGAGGATACTTAAGCAACCCAAGGAGGAGGTCTACATGGTTAGGAACGGAGGCCAGTTCCTAACAGCCAACAGCCAGCAAGTAACTGAGGCTTTCTGCAGAGAGCCAAGTGAGTGAGCCATCTTAGATGCCAGCCCTCTTGCCCCACTCTAGCCTTCAGATTACTCTAGACCCAGGCTGACAATTTAATTACAACTTGTAAGAACATTGTAAGAGTTATTTAAGATGGTGGAGTATAAGGATGTGAGCTCATCTTCTCCTGTGAGAACTCCAAAATTACAACTCACTGCTGAAGAACCATTGACAGGAGAAGGTTGGATCCCACCAAAAAAATATACCCATGTCCAAAGGCAAAGGAGAAGCCTCAGCAAGATGATAGGAGGGGGAAAATTGCATTTAGAATCAAACCCCATACACACCAGAGATATTCAGAGGGCTCAAACAAAACCTTGTGTGCACCAGGAGACTCCACAGAGACTGAGCCAGACCTGCCTTTGAGTGTTTGAGTGTCTCCTGTGGAGATACGGGTCAGCAGTGGCCTGCCTCAGGGGCAGGGGCTCTGGTGCGGCAGACCTGGGAATGCCATAAGCCCTCTTGGAGAAGTTGCCATTAACCCCACCATAGAGCCACCAGAACTTCCACAGGACTGGGGAAACAGACTCTTGGAGGGCATGAACAAAACCTTGTGCACACCAGGACCCAGAAACCCCACAGAGACTGAGCCAGAACTGTGTTTGAATATCTCTTGTGGAGGTACGGGTCAGCAGTGGCCTGCTGCAGGGGCAGGGGTTGTGGGTGCAGGAGACCTGGGTATGTAAGGCCTCTTGGAGGAGGTCGCCATTAACCCCACCATAGAGCCACCGGAACTTACACAGGACTGGGGAAACAGACTCTTGGAGGGCACAAACAAAACCAGGTGTGCACCAGGACCCAGGAGAAAGAAGCAGTGACCCTACAAGAGACTGACCCAAACTTGCTCGTGAGTGTCCAGGAGCCTGCGGCAGAAGCGTGGGTCAGTGGTGACCTGGTACAGGGTCAGGGGCGCTGAGTGTGGCAATTTGAAGGAGGTCGCCATTATCTTCATTACCTCCACCATAGTTTGGCCTCAGGTCAAACAACAGGGAGGTAACACAGCCCTGCCCATCAACAGCAAATTGAATTAAAGATTTACTGAGCAAGGCCCTGCCCACCAGAAAAAGATCCAGTTTCCCACTCAGTCTCTCCCATCAGGAAGTTTCCATAAGCCTCTTATCCTTCTCCATCAGAGGGTAGACAGAATGAAAACCATAGTCACAGAAAACTAATCAAACTGATCACATGGACCACAGCCTTGTCTAACTCAATGAAACCATGAGCCATGCTGTATAAAGCCACCCTATACAGATGAGTCATGGTGGAGAGTTCTAACAAAATGTGGTCCACTGGAGAAGGGAATGGCAAACCACTTCAGTATTCTTGCCTTGAGAACCCCATGAATGGTATGAAAAGGCAAAAAGATAGGACACTGAAAGATGAACTCCCCAGGTCGGTAGGTGCCCAATATGCTACTGGAGAACAGTGGAGAAATAACTCCAGAAAGGATGAAGAGATGGAGCCAAAGCAAAAACAATACCCAGTTATGGATGTGACTGGTGATAGAAGCAAAGTCCGATATTGTAAAGAACAATATTGCATAGTAATCTGGAATGTTAGGTCCATGAATCAAGGCAAATTGGAAGTGATCAAACAGGAGGTGGCAAGAGTGAACATTGACATTTTAGGAATCAGTGAACTAAAATGGACTGGAATGGGTGAATTTAACTCAGATGACCATTATATCTACTACTGCAGGCAGGAATCCCTTAGAAGAAATAGAGTAGCCATCATAGTCAACAAAAGAGTCTGAAATGCAGTACCTGGATGCAATCTCAAAAATGACAGAATGATCTCTCTTCATTTCAAAGGCAAACCATTCACTGTCTCAGTAATCCAAGTCTATGCCCCAACCAGTAATGCTGAAGAAGCTGAAGTTGAATGGTTCTATGAAGACCTACAAGACCTTCTAGAACTAAAATCAAAAAAAAAGAACTCCTTTTCATTGTAGGGGACTGGAATGCAAAAGTAGGAAGTCAAGAGATACCTGGAATAACAGGCAAATTTAGCCTTGGAGTACAGAATGAAGCAGGTCAAAGGCTAACGGAGGTTTGCCAAGAGAACACACCGGTCATAGCAAATAACTCCTCTTCCAACAAGACAAGAGGAGCCTCTACATATGGACATCACTGGATGGTCAACACTGAAATCAGATTGATTATATTCTTTGCAGCCCAAAATGGAGAACCTCTATACAGTCAGCAAAAATAAGACCAGGAGCTGACTGTGGCTCAAATCATGAACTTCTTATTACCATTTCAGACTGAAATTGAAGAAAGTAGGGAAAACCACTAGACCATTCAGGTATGACCTAAATCAAATCCCTTATGATTATAGAGTGAAAATGAAAAATAAATTCAAGGGATGAGATCTGATAGACAGAGTCCCTGAAGAATTATGGATGGAAGTTCATGACTGTACAGGAGCCAGTGATTAAGACCATCCCCAAAAAGAAAAAATGCAAAAAGACAAAATGGTTGTCTGAGGAGACCTTACAAATACCTGAGAAAAAAAGAGAAGCAAAAGGCAAAGGAGAAAAGGAAAGTATACCCATTTGAATGCAGAGTTCCAAAGAATAGCAAGGAGAGATAAGAAGCCTTCCTCAATGATCAATGCAAAGAAATAGAAGAAAACAACAGAATGGGAAAGACGAGAGATCTCTTTAAAAAAAATTTGAGATACCAAAGGAACATTTCATGCAAAGATGGGCACAATAAAGGACAGAAATGGTATGGACCTAAAAGAAGCAGAATAGAAGAGGTGGCAAGAATACGCAGAACTATACAAAAAGGATGTTTATAACCCAGATAACCACGATGGTGTGATCCCTAACCTAGAGCCATACATCTTGGAATGTGAAGTCAAGTGGGCCTTAGGAAGCATCACTACGAACAAAGCTAGTGGAGGTGATGGAATTCCAGTTGAGTTATGTCAAGTCCTGAAAGATGATGCTGTGATAGTGCTGCACTCAATATGCCAGCAAATTTGGAAAACTCAGCAGTGGCCACAGGACTGAAAAGGTCAGTTTTTGTTCTAATCCCTAAGAAAGGCAATGCCAAAGAATGCTCAACCTACCGCACAATTGCACTCATCTCACACGCTAGCAAAATAATGCTCAAAATTCTCCAAGCCAGGCTTCAGCAATATGTGAACCGTGAACTTCCAGATGTTCAAGCTGGATTTAGAAAAGGCAGATGAGCCAGAGATCAAATTGCCAACATCCGCTGGATCATGGAAAAAGCAAGAGAGTTCCAGAAAAACATCTATTTCTGCTTTATTGACTATGCCAAAGCCTTTGACTGTGTGGATCACAATAAACTGTCAAAAATTCTTTAAGAAATGGGAATACCAGACCACCTGACCTCCCTCTTGAGAAACCTATATGCAGGTCAGGAAGCAACAGTTAGAACTGGACATGGAACAACAGACTGGTTCCAAATAGGAAAAGGAGTACGTCAAGGCTGTATATTGTCACCCTGTTTATTTAACTTCTATGCAGAGTACATCATGAGAAACACTGGACTGGAAGAAACATAAGATGGAATCAAGATTGCTGGGAGAAATATCAATAGCCTCAGATATGCAGATGACACCACCCTTATGGCAGAAAGCGAAGAATAACTAAAGAGCCTCTTGAAGAAAGTGAAAGAGGAAAGTGAAAAAACTGGCTTAAAATTCAACACTCAGAAAACTAAGATCATGGTATCTGGTCCCATCACTTCGTGGCAAATAGATGGGGAAACAATGGAAACAGTAAGATGCTTTATTTTGGGGGGCTCTAAAATCACTGCAGATGGTGACTACAGCCATGAAATTAAAAGACGCTTGCTCCTTGGAAGGAAACTTATGGCCAACCTAGATAGCATATTAAAAAGCAGAGATATTACTTCATTGATAAAGGTCCATCTAGTCAAAGCTATGGTTTTTCCAGTAGTCATGTATGGATTTGAGAGTTGGACTATAAAGAAAGCTGAGCACTGAAGAATTGAAGCTTTTGAATTGTGGTGTTGGAGAAGACTCTTGAGAGTCCCTTGGACTGCAAGGAGATCCAACCAATCCATCCTAAAGGAAATTAGCTCTGAATATTCCTTGGAAGAACTGATGCTGAAGCTGAAGCTCCAGTACTTTGGCCACCTGATGAGAAGAACTGACTCATTGGAAAAGACCCTGATCCTGGGAAAGATTGAATGCAGGAGGAGAAGGGGACAACAGAGGGTGAGATGGTTGGATGGCATCCCGGACTCGATGAACTTGAGTTTGACTTAAGTCCAGGAGTTGATGATGGACAGGGAAGCCTCGTGTGCTGCACCCTATGGGGTCACAAAGAGTCAGACATGACTGAGTCACTGAACTGAGCTGTAAGAACATTGGAACCAAAACACCCAACGAAGCCACTCCCAAGGTTCTAGACATTGATAATAAATCTTTTTTTTTCTTAAGCCAAAAACAAACCAAAAAACTCTTAAGCTCTAAGGGATTCCCTGGTGGCTCAGATGGTAAAGAATCTGCCTGCAATGCAGGAGACCTGGGTTAGATCCCTCGATCAGAAAGATACCCTGGAGAGAGGATTCTTGCCTGGAGAATTCCATGGAGAGAGAATCCTGGCAAGCCACAGTCCATGGAGTCACAGAGTTGGAGACAACTGAGCAACTAACAGGTTCCCAGGTGGTGCTGTGGTAAGGAACCTGTCTGCCAGCGCAGGAGGCGTAAGAGCTGTGGGTTTGATCCCTGGGTCCCCTGGAGAAGGAAATGGCTGCCTACTCTAGTATTCTTGCCTGGAGAATCCCATGGATAGAGGAGCCT
Source organism: Bos mutus (assembly GCF_027580195.1). Lineage (NCBI taxonomy): Eukaryota > Metazoa > Chordata > Mammalia > Artiodactyla > Bovidae > Bos > Bos mutus. Next base: position 129,765,088 of record NC_091618.1, read on the forward strand.
GGGAAGCTACAGTCAATAGTGTCACAAAGAGTCAGACAGACTGAAGTGGCTTAGCACACAGCACACATATGCTTTAAGTGGGTGTACTTTGTTTTTTTGTATTTAAATTATACCTTGGTAAAGTAAATTTTAAAAAGAAGCTTGTTTGAGGGTCTTCAGCTAAGATAATATGTGAAATGACATTGTAAATTATAAATTTGTATCCAAATATGTTGTTATTGCTCTTTAAGTACTACCAAAGAGGCCTTTACATTATAGGTAGGGCGACTAGTAATCTGAACTCCTTTTCATCAGGAGACTATTTATTCTTGACCAGTATACATTTAGGGTAAATATTAAGTAGATAACCACTCTAAGAATATGTCTAACTAACTTTCTCAATAGAAGGGTGGGGACTTTTGAACCCTTCGCTTAGGGACCCAGGCTTTAAATATGCTTGACATTTTTCAAAATAGAAATGAAGGTAGTATGGTGTTATAATATATTGAATAATAAGTTTTAGACTTAATATCAGGAAACCTAGGGTTTAGTCTCCACTCAGGCACTAATTCACAAACAGTCATGGAGAAACTTTTCAAACTTCCCTGGATCCCAATTTTCTCCTTTCTCAACATTAAGTTGTTGGACTAGATGATCTTACCATGCTTAAAAATCTGATTCTATAAATTAGGAAACATTAAAAGATGATGAGAATAGAGTATGTAGCGTTAAAAAGATGCTTCTATTTCTTATTTCATATGATGATGTTGGATGCCATGAACCTTCAAAGATAGTTCAGAGTGATACTTTTCTAAATTCCTGGTTTTTGAAAAGTATTTAAAAGAGAAGATTTCAATTTAGCAACCTGAAAGTGTAGGCTTTATTGGAGCATTGGAGCACTGTGGTGCAAAAAAAGAAAATGTCTGTTTTTACACATTTGTCTTAAACATCTTGTTTCCCTTTTCAGTCATTAAAATCTTTTCAGTTCCAAAATTCAGAAATAATCTGAATTTTTCCCTTTTATTACCAGATTTTTAGTCATGGAAAATGGATACGTGTACCATGGTTAGGAAGTCGTTTCATTAGTCTTCAAATAGAGAGTTTAAAATCAATGTTTTTAAACTTTTGCAGATGTTTTTATTCCTAGGTCTTGCATATCATACCAGAAAACTAGTTTGCTCTGTAAATTAGTTACATAAGTGTAGTAGTCAGTGATCAACACACATAAACGTTATTTTAAAGTGTGTTATTCAAGCTTCCCCAGCGGCTCAGATGGTAAAGAATCTGCCTGCAATGCAGGAGACCTGGGTTTGATCCAGTCACATTCAGTGTAGCAGTCAGTGATCAACACACATACATGTTATTTTAAAATAGAGCTCATTAATTTTCTAATTGTGCTTTTTTTTGTTTAATCTCAACTTTGTCACTTACCAACTGGATACAAGTTATTCAAACTTTCTGAATCTGGTTTCTTTTGTTTTTATTTTTTTTTTAATTTTATTATTTAACTTTACAATATTGTATTGGTTTTGCCATATATAAATGGAGTAATAATACCTGTCTCATCAAATTGTTGATTAGTCAAGGATTTAGCAAGTGTAGCAAAAGTACCTGGTCATAGGAACTTATTTTCTTTTGTTTCCTGAAGTTGACCTAACAGTTGAATTATTATTATTTTTTGTGGCCACATGATGAATTAGTGACAGGGAAAAAAGATTAATTTTATCCCTTAAGTTCCATCTTCTCCATCTGCATATGCTTTGGCTTGATGAGTGACTATTTTTTCATTTTTGTACTTTGCTGGCTCTGAAGTTTTCAAACATGGATTTTAAGTATTCGGATATTATCATAAGTATAAAATTTTAAACTTTCACTAGTTCACAAACCATTTCAATTTACTTTAGCATTACATAGTGACTAAATATAGAAATATTTAATGAAGATGTGATGTGGTGTGCTTTGTGGCCAGACAGTAGTGGATTTGAATCCTCACTAGTAAACATGTGAACTTGGACTATTTGTTTAACCTGTGAGCCTAAATTTTCTAAGACATTAAATGGTGATGATGATTAAGTGCTTAGTTTTGTACCTGGAACATATTAAACACTCAAAAAATACTAATTATAAGCCATCAGTTCCATGGACTGTATAGTCCTTGGGGTTGCAAAGAGTCGGACGTGACTGAGAGACTTTCACTCTCATCATCATCCTTAGATGACAATTTAATATATATATGGGTTGAATCCTATATGGGTTATTAAGTTAGCTGACTATTAGTGATTTCTGATTCTAACCAGAGTTTCAAATTTGTGTGAATAATGAACTTATTACCGTTATTCAAAAGTACACACTTTGTTGATGGTGGATCAATGGTAGTATCTTTACTGAAGATGCCATGTTACATGGAAATTTGAAGCAATGTTTATTTTGCTGAGATTTTTGACCAGCAAATTTACCAAGTTATCATTATTGTTGTGTCATGCCAGACTGACTCTCATGGGTTTCCCTGGTGGCTTAGATGGTAAAGAATCCACTTGCAATGCAGGATACCCAAATTCGATCCCTGGAGAAGATTGAACCTTCCTAGGTCAGGAAGATCCCTGGAGGAGGGCATGTCAACCCACTCCAGTATTCTTGCCTGGAGAATCCCCATGGACAGGGGAGCCTGATGGGCTATAGCCCATGGAGTTGCAGGGAGTCGGACATGACTGAGCAACTAACACACATACGGACTGTCTTCCTGGAAAGTTTAACATATTAAAAGTACATTTCTTTACCTTCTACGGAACTTACCACAGCAGTAAGCACATTGTAGGCAGTATGCAAATATTAATTTGTTAATATTAACAATTAAGTTAGTAAGTTGGGAGAATTTAAAATGTATAGCATTCTTAACTTAAAATACAAATGAACCCTGAAAGTTAACAGAGGAAGAAATTAATTCACAATTATTAAAAATTATTTTTCATCATATCTTAATTGTTATGCATTCTGAAAATGGGATTCATATCAGAAGAACTATTACCTTGTCTCTGCCTCAGCTCAGAGGGCATAGGAATTTCTGTACATCTCTATTTTCTTTTGCAGTTTCATTTTTTATTCTTTGTACTCATTAATCTCTTTAAAATGAATTTTTTTCTTATTACTGCAATAAAATACATCACCCCCATATCACCAAGAAAAAAATCCTTCAGGTAATACAAAGAAAAAAAATTAAAATTACCCATAGTTCTACTCCCCAGCAATACTCACTGTGAATATTTGTACTCTATGGGCTCTATTTTTTTAATGTATTTGCATACATGCTTACATGTTTATATACATATACATAGACACACACACACATAAATATATGTATGTGCTCAGTTGTGTCTGACTCTTTGCAACCCCGTGGACTGTAGCCTCCTAGGCTTCTCTGTCCATGGGATTTTTCAGACGAGAACACTGGAGTGGGTTGCCATTTCCTCCTCCAGAGGATCTTCCTGACTCAGGGATCAAACCCACCTCTTTTGTGCCTCCTGCATTGCAGGTGGATTCTTTACCCGCTGAACCATTGGGGAAGCCCAGAGCAGGAAAGTATATCTGTAGGTAAACCAAATGACATACATTTCACTGTTGGGAAGTATTTCCCTAAGTACTCTTCCAAAGCCCAAAAATCAAAGGTTACAGAGTCACCTTATCTTAGTCTTTAATATAGCATTTGCTGAAAGTAAGAAACAGGCTTAGAATAGAAACCCTAAATCTAAAAAAGACTAAGGAAGACCACCAAAATGAAACAGTTTACTTCCCAGTATTGCTTTTAAAAGCCTAGTTGACAGCCTTACTTACATGTTTTCTAGAGACATCACAGTAAATAAATGTTCAAAGACATAGATATGAAATATGAATGTATCTTACATTATAAGCATACAGGTTTCTCTCTCTTCCTTTTTGCCCTATTTTTCTTCTCACTAATGATCTAAAATCCAAAGAGTTTACTTATTCTCCTGGCACTGAGGAAGGGGAATCTGATCCTCACCACCTCTGGTTGAGGTGTCTTATCCCAACTGGTCTCTGGGCATAATAAGCCTCTTCTGTCTATATTACCTACTATAAATTATTCATGACCAATATAATTCTTGATTTATTCTCTTATTCAGAGTCCAAGTCTGCTGCTTATTGGCTGTACAAAGCTTCTTCTCTGTGTGTCAGTTCTCTCGTCTTTAAAATAGGAGAATATAATTTATCTTATAGGATTGTAAGGATCAAGTTCATTCCCTATAAATTACTTAAACAGCATTTAGTACCTAATATCTGCTTTATTATAGTCATCATCAGGCTTCCCTGGTGACTCAGATGGTAAAGTGTCTGCCTGCAATGTAGGAGACCCAGGTTCAATCCCTGGGTTGAGAAGATCCCCTGGAGAAGGTAATGGCAACCCACTCCAGTACTCTTGCTGGAAATTCCATGGATGGAGGAGCCTGGTAGGCTACAGTCCATGGGATCGCAAAGAGTTGGACACAACTGAGCAACTTCATTTTATAGTCATCATCATGTTATCAAGGGCAGAGTATAGTGATTGGAGAGCTCAGCTATTCCCTGCTAATTTGGCCCCTTCTGTACTTCTCAGTTTGGGGCTGCCATTATTGATCTATGCCTTTTGGCTCTTTGCCTCCCTGCTAAGTTGTGCTAAGTCACTTCAGTCCTGTCCTACTCTTTATGACCCTGTGGACTATAACCCACCAGGCTCCTCTCTCCATGGGATTCTCCAGGCAAGAATACTGGATTGGGTTGCCATGCCCTTCTCCAGGGAATCTTCCTGACCCAGGAATTGAACCTGAGTCTCTTATGTCTCCTGCATTGGCAGGAAGATTCTTGACCACTAGCATCAACTAGGAAGCCCCAAAAGTATTAGTTGCTTCAGTCATGTCTGACTCTTTGCAACTCCATGGACAGTCAACCACCAGGCTCCTCTGTCCACAGAATTCTCCAAGCAAGAATACTGGAGTGGGCAGCCATTCCCTTCTCCAGAGGATCTTCCTGACCCAGGGATCAAACCCAGGTCTCCCGCATTGCAGGCGGATTCTTTACTGTCTGAGCTGTAGGTAAGTGTCATTTGGCTCATTGCTTCTGTTTTACTCCTGGCAAGTACTCTGACTTCAACCTCAACTGTCTTTCATGCCACAGGGATAGGAGTAGCAGAACACTGAGGAACTTTTCTGGATCATTTCTACACTTTGATGGAAATAAGGGAAACCTGGAGTGAGTTTGGGGTGTTATTTCAGGCTTCTTTTGTCATTTTTTTGTGACTGTTTCACCAAGCTTCCTCAGTGTTAGCTTTTTTCTCCTCTATTTCATCAGAGGAAACTTCAGTTTCATTCTCTGAATCTTCCTTGTTTAGTAACCTTGATTCACTTATTTCTCCTCTGTAATCCTTTGGTAAGTGTTTTAAGGACTTTGAAAGCCAGATCTAAGGAGTAGGGAGATAGATGTATAGGTAAACAAGACTACATTTCATTGATATTTTTATCCAGTCATCCTTCCAAGACCTAGAAGTCTAAAGTTAGAGAATTGTCTTATCTTAGTCTTTAGTATAACGTTTTTCTCAAACCAAGAAAAGGCTTAGGTTAGCCGCTATTTCCTACCTTGCCATAAGGTGGTCATTAATAGATACATCCTCAGAGCTTGAGGTTCTGATCTTAAAATCAGGACCTTTAGGAATTAAAACAAAACCAGTTTTCTCTTTAAATGTGAATCTAGATCTTAGAAATAAAAGCCATACATAGAGATCCTGTCTTGGAGTTCTAAGCCAAGCATTTAGCTCTCTTATTTTAGGCTTTATTTGCTGTTTTTACTGAGAGTAATATTTATATATATTTATGAATCAAGAGAAATGGGTAAAAGAAGAACAATACAGAGTGGAAAGAACAACCTTTAAAGTATCTAAAAACTTCTCATTACATTTGTGTTTGGAACAGGATACTTTCACTGTACCGAGGATATGCAACTGTAGAATAATTACAAGCATATATCTTTTTAAGAACTTTTGCCTTCCCACCTTTTTTGAGTCACATCTTCTATAACTTATTGAATATATAGTCAGACGGTATTTCAGCTTTATTTTTGGCTATTTAACAAACTGATTCTTCAGTTCAGTTCAGTTCAATCACTCAGTCGTGTCCGACTCTTTGCAACCCCATGAATTGCAGCACACCAGGCCTCCCTGTCCATCACCAACTCCCGGAGTTCACTCAAACTCAAGTCCATCGAGTCGGTGATGCCATCCAGCCATCTCATCCTTTGTCGTCCCCTTCTCCACCTGCTCCCAATCCCTCCCATCAGGGTCTTTTCCAATGAGTCAACACTTCGCATGAGGTGGCCAAAGTACTGGAGTTTCAGCTTTAGCATCAGTCCTTCCAAAGAACACCCAGGACTGATCTCCTTTAGGATGGACTGGTTGGATCTCCTTGCAGTCCAAGGGACTCTCAAGAGTCTTCTCCAACACCACAGTTCAAAAGCATCAATTCTTCGGCGCTCAGCCTTCTTCACAGTCCAACTCTCACAGCCATACATGACCACTGGAAAAACCATAACCTTGACCAGGCGAATCTTTGTTGGCAAAGTAATGTCTCTGCTTTTGAATATGTTATCTAGGTTGGTCATAACTTTCCTTCCAAGGAGTAAGCATCTTTTAATTTCATAGCTGCAGTCACCATCTGCAGTGATTTTGGAGCCCCCAAAAATAAAGTCTGACACTGTTCCCACTGTTTTCCCATCTAATTCCCATGAAGTGATGGGACCAGATGCCATGATCTTCGTTTTCTGAATGTTGAGCTTTAAGCCAACTTTTTCACTCTCCACTTTCACTTTCAAGAGGCTTTTTAGTTCCTCTTCACTTTCTGCCATAAGGGTAGTGTCATCTGCGTATCTGAGGTTATTGATATTTCTCCCAGCAATCTTGATTCCAGCTTGTGCTTCCTCCAGCCCAGCATGTCTCATGATGTATTCTGCATATAAGTTAAATAAGCATGGTGACAATATACAGCCTTGACGTACTCCTTTTCCTATTTGGAACCAGTCTGTTGTTCCATGTCCAGTTCTAACTGTTGCTTCCTGACCTGCATACAGGTTTCTCAAGAGGCAGGTCAGGTGGTCTGGTATTCCCATCTCTTTCAGAATTTTCCACAGTTTATTGTGATCCACACAGTCAAAGGCTTTGGCATAGTTAATAAAGAAGAAATAGATGTTTTTCTGGAACTCTCTTCCTTTTTCCATGATCCCTTACATAGCTGTAATATTCATCAGTCTTTACTATAAATAAGTTACTTTTTCATTCCATCACTTTAGGACTTGAAAATTATAGGCTGTATTAATTAATTAATGAAAACAGAGGACCAGTGTGTGATAATAGCAACAGAAACAAGTAATAGATGGTCAGCTCACTTTGTTATCTATATCAGTCCAGAGGATTGCATCTTTTCTTCATGCATTGTTGGTGGTGGTGGTGGCTTAGTTGTCAAGTCATGTCCAACTTGTGCAGCCCCATGCACTGTATGTAGCCTGCCAGGCTCCTTTGCCCATGGGATTTCCCAGGCAAGATTACTGGAGTGGGTTGCAGTCCCTTTCCAGGGGATCTTTCCAGCTTTAGGAATCCAACCCAGATCTCCTGAATTACAAGCAGATTCTTCACTGACTGAGCTACAAGGGAAGCCCTCATGCCTTGGTGCCTATTTTTAAGGGTGATGGCATTTCTGGGCTTTCCAGATGGTGCTAGTGGTAAAGGACCCACCTGCCAGTGTAGGAGACATAAGAGACACAGGATCAGTCCCTGGGTCAGGAAGATCCCCTGGAGGAGGACAAGGCAACTCAAGTGCTCAGATAGCAGCAACAATATATGTTATTTAGGTATATAGTTGGTTTACATTATTAGAATCAGGTATACAATAGTCACTCAAAATTTTTATGGATTATACTCTTATTTATAGTAATAAAAATAGTGGCTATATTCCCTATGCTGTTCAAGATATCATCGTAATTTATTTCTTTAAGACATAGTAAAACAGTACTATGTACTACCTCTTTACCACTACCCCTGTATCGCCCCTCTCCACTTTACCTCTCCTCATGGGAACCACATGTCTGTTCTCTGTATCTGAGTTTGTTTCTTGCTGTATTCTCTAGTTTGTTTTATTTTTTAGATTCCACATGTAAATGGTAACATGCAGTATTTGTCTTTCTCTGTCTGACCTATTTCACTAAGCACAATACCCTCCGCGCTGTGCTTAGTCACTCAGTCATGTCTGACTCTGTGCGACCCCATGGATTGTAGCCTGCTAGGCTCCTCTGTCCATGGGGATTCTCCAGGTAAGAATACTGAAGTGGGTTGCCATGCCCTCCTCCAGGGGATCTTCCCAACTCAGAGATCGAACCCAGGTCTCATGCACTGTGGGCATATTCTTTACCATCTGAGCCACCAGAGAAACACAATACCCTCCAACTCCATCCACATCATTGCAAATGTCGAAATTTTATTCTTTTTTATTGCTGGGTAATATTCCACTGTGTGTGTGTACACCACATCTTCTTTATTCATTCATCTGTTGATGGACACTTAAATTGCTTTCATGTCTTGTCTGTTGTAAATAATGCTGCTATTAGCATTGAGGTACATGTATCTTTTTGAATTAGTGTTTTCATTTTTCTCAGATATACACCCAGGATTGGAATTGCTGGATCATATGGCACTTCTGTAATATTTTTAGGTTTTGAGGACACCTGCATACTGTTTTATATAGTGGCTGAACCAATTTATATTCCCACTAACATGTGGTTCCCTTTTCTCCACATATTTACCAACATTTTTTTTGTAGTCTTTCTGATGACAGCCATTTTGACAGGTATAAGGTGATATTTCATTGGCAATGACAATAATAGTAATAATTAGAGGCAGCTGATATTTATATGATTCTTATACATTTTTGTCATTTTATAAGACTTTTATATATATATTGATCTGGTGGCTGGGAGGACCAACCCCACATCCTAGGAGCCATGGCTGCATGGGTGCAGGAGGGCCTAGAGGAGCTATCCCATGTTGAAGGTCAGGAAGGGCGGTGGTGAGGAGATACCCCTCATCCAAGGTAAGGAGCAATGGCTGTGCTTTGCTGGAGCAGCTGTGAAGAGATACCCCACGCCCAAGGTAAGAGAAACCCAAGTAAGACAGTAGGTGTTGCAAGAGGGCATCAGAGGGCAAACACACTGAAACCATACTCACAGAAAACTAGTCAATCTAATCACACTAGGACCACAGCCTTGTCTAACTCAATGAAACTAAGCCATGCCCGTGGGGCAACCCAAGATGGGTGGGTCATGGTGGAGAGATCTGACAGAATGTGGTCCACTGGAGAAGGGAATGACAAACCACTTCAGTATTCTTGCCTTGAGAACCCCATGAACAGTATGAAAAGGCAAAATGATAGGATACTGAAAGAGAAACTCCCCAGGTCAGTAGGTGCCCAATATGCTACTGGAGATCAGTGGAGAAATAACTCCAGAAAGAATGAAGGGATGGAGCCAAAGCAAAAAGAATACCCAGCTGTGGATGTGACTGGTGATAGAAGCAAGGTCCGATGCTGTAAAGAGCAATATTGCATAGGAACCTGGAATGTCAGGTCCATGAATCAAGGCAAATTGGAAGTGGTCAAACAAGACATGGCAAGAGTGAATTCTAGGAATCAGCAAACTGAAATGGATTGGAATGGGTGAATTTAACTCAGATGACCATTATATCTACTACTGTGGGCAGGAATCCCTCAGGAGAAATGGAGTAGCCATCATGGTCAACAAAAGAGTCTGAAATGCAGTACTTGGATGCAATCTCAAAAACGACAGAATGATCTCTGTTCGTTTCCAAGGCAAACCATTCAATATCACAGTAATCCAAGTCTATGCCCCAACCTAACGCTGAAGAAGCTGAAGTTGAACGGTTCTATAAAGACCTACAAGAACTTTTAGAACTAACACCCAAAAAAGATGTCCTTTTCATTACAGGGGACTGGAATGCAAAAGTAGGAAGACAAGAAACACCTGGAGTAACAGGCAAATTTGGCCTTGGAATACGGAATGAAGCAGGGCAAAGACTAATAGAATTTTGCCAAGAAAATGCATTGGTCATAGCAAACACCCTCTTCCAAGAACACAAGAGAAGACTCTATACATGGACATCACCAGATGGTCAACACCGAAATCAGATTGATTTTATTCTTCGCAGCCAAAGATGGAGAAGCTCTATACAGTCAGCAAAAACAAGACCAGGAGCTGACTGTGGCTCAGACCATGAACACCTTATTGCCAAATTCAGACTTAAATTGAAGAAAGTAGGGAAAACCACCAGACCATTCAGGTATGACCTAAATCAAATCCCTTATGATTATACAGTGGAAGTGAGAAATAGATTTAAGGGCCTAGATCTGATAGATAGACTGCGTGATGAACTATGGAATGAGGTTCCTGACATTGTACAGGAGACAGGGATCAAGACCATCCCCATGGAAAAGAAATGCAAAAAACCAAAATGGCTGTCTGGGGAGGCCTTACAAATAGCTGTGAAAAGAAGAAAAGCGAAAAGCAAAGGAGAAAAGGAAAGATATAAGCATCTGAATGCAGAGTTCCAAAGAATAGCAAGAAGAAATAAGAAAGGCTTCTTCAGTGATCAATGCAAAGAAATAGAGGAAAACAACAGAATGGGAAAGACTAGAGATCTCTTCAAGAAAATCAGAGATACCAAAAGAACATTTCATGCAAAGATGGGCTCGATAAAAGACAGAAATGGTATGGACCTAACAGAAGCAGAAGATATTAAGAAGAGATGGCAAGAATACACAGAAGAACTGTATGAAAAAGATCTTCACGACCCAGATAATCACGATGGTGTGATCACTGACCTAGAGCCAGACATCCTGGAATGTGAAGTCAAGTGGGCCTTAGAAAGCATCCTACGAACAAATCTAGTGGAGGTGATGGAATTCCAGTTGAGCTATTCCAAATCCTGAAAGATGATGCTGTGAAAGTGCTGCACTCAATATGTCAGCAAATTTGGAAAACTCAGCAGTGGCCACAGGACTGGAAAAGGTCAGTTTTCATTCCAATCCCAAAGAAAGGCAATGCCAAAGAATGCTCAAACTACCACACAATTGCACTCATCTCACATGCTAGTAAAGTAATGCTCAAAATTTTCCAAGCCAGGCTTCAGCAATATGTGAACTGTGAACTTCCTGATGTTCAAGCTGGATTTAGAAAAGGCAGAGGAACCAGAGATCAAATTCCCAACATCCATGGATCATCGAAAAAGCAAGAGATTTCCAGAAAAACATCTATTTCTGCTTTATTGATATGCCAAAGACTTTGAGTGTGTGGATCACAATAAACTGTGAAAAATTCTGAAAAAGATGGGAATACCAGACCACCTGATCTGCCTCTTGAGAAATTTGTATGCAGGTCAGGAAGCAACAGTTAGAACTGGACATGGAACAACAGACTGGTTCCTAATAGGAAAAGGAGTACGTCAAGGCTGTATACTGTCACCCTGTTTATTTACCTTATATTCAGAGTACATCATGAGAAACGCTGGACTGGAAGAAGCACAAGCTGGAATCAAGATTGCCGGGAGAAATATCAATAACCTCAGATATGCAGATGACACCACCCTAATGGCAGAAAGTGAAGAGGAACTAAAAAGCCTCTTGATGAAGGTGAAAGAGGAGAGTGAAAAAGTTGGCTTAAAGCCCAACATTCAGAAAACGAAGATCATGGCATCCGGTCCCATCACTTCATGGGAAATAGATGGGGAAACAGTGTAAGACTTTATTTTTGGGGGCTCCAAAATCACTGCAGATGGTGACTGCAGCCATGAAATTAAAAGATGCTTGCTCCTTGGAAGGAAAGTTATGACCAACCTAGATAGCACATTCAAAAGCAGAGACATTACTTTGCCAACAAAGGTCCGTCTAGTCAAGGCTATGGTTTTTCCTGTGGTCATGTATGGATGTGAGAGTTGGACTGTGAAGAAGGCTGAGCGCCAAGAATTGATGCTTTTGAACTGTGGTGTTGGAGAAGACTCTTGAGAGTCCCCTGGACTTGCAAGGAGATCCAACCAGTCCATTCTGAAGGAGATCAGCCCTGGGATTTCTTTGGAAGGAATGATGCTAAAGCTGAAACTCCAGTACTTTGGCCATCTCATGGGAAGAGTTGACTCATTGGAAAAGACTCTGATGCTGGGAGGGATTGGGGGCAAGAGGAGAAGGGGACTACAGAGGATGAGATGGCTGGATGGCATCACTGACTCGATGGACATGAGTCTGGTTGAACTCCGGTAGTTGGTGATGGACAGGGAGGCCTGGCGTGCTGCGATTCATGGGGTCGCAAAGAGTCGGACACAACTCAGCGACTGATCTGATCTGATCTGATCTGATACATTTTGGTCATTTTATAAGACTTTCATATATATATTGATTCATTCATTCTTCACAACAATCTATGGGATAGATTTGTTAATACTCTTTTACAGTTGAGGAAATTGATGCCCAAAAGCTGAATGACTTTCCCAGGGTCTAATTACTAATAAATAACTGGCAGAACTAAGATATATATAAGGTATCTGGATTCAGAACCTAACTCTTAACTACTTAGCTACACCATTTGTTTATTGGTTATGATGTTGAATGAATGAAGCCCACATGTGCATTGACATTATGAAAACATCGTCAGAGGTTTGATTAAAGTGCATTATATAAAACAACTTAAATTACTTCAGAAACGTAAATATTTATATCTTCTAAAACTCTGAGCAAAAGAGACACTGATGTATAGAACAGTCTTATGGACTCTGTGGGAGAGGGAGAGGGTGGGAAGATATGGGAGAATGGCATTGAAACATGTAAAATATCATGTAAGAAACGAGTTGCCAGTCCAGGTTCGATGCACGAATCTGGATGCTTGGGGCTAGTGCACTGGGATGACCCAGAGGGATGGTATGGGGAGGGAGGAGGGAGGAGGGTTCAGGATGGGGAACACATGTATACCTGTGGCGGATTCATTTTGATATTTGGCAAAACTAATACAATTATGTAAAGTTTAAAAATAAAATAAAATTTAAAAATAAGTAAATAAATAAAAATCTGAGAATTACTTTTTATAAAATAATTATTTTCCCTCCTCTGGAATACTAGCTGCATGTCATCTAGAAATGATCTCTACAGAATGAATTTTATAGGTAACCTTCATTATACTTTGAGGGTGTGGCTATTTCCACTGTAAGAATATTCTAAATAGTTAGACTTTAGCAGATAAACTTTTTCTTTGACAGTATTCTTAAATGCTCTTTTATTTGCTGAAATTTGTTTGACATTAGAGAGATTTTGCAAATTTCTTATTAGCAGAGCCAAGCATGCTTCAAATAATTTAAAGAAAATAGAAATTGCCATTCTTAGAAACTGATGGTTTCAAAAGTAAATACTGTTATTGATACATTATTAGATTTTGCTGAGTAAAGCTGTTCCTGCACACAAACATCTTGGCCACCTGCAACTGTTTGTCAGTGGACTTTGAGAACACTAGTCGTAACTGTACACTTAGGAATGTGTGACAAGCTCACAGCCAGCTGTGCACATCCTGACTTCTTCCAGGTGTTAAAATAAATAGGACCATTTGGTTCACTTGTAACTCAACAAAAATATTTCATGATTCATTAACTTAAAAATCCATTTATAATTTTTTATTGGAGGGAGTAGATAATGTTATATTCATTTCAAATGAGAAAATACATCCCCAGAAATATTTGTGGTATCATTACTTGTATATTCAATGTTCTCTTCATAAAATGAAAAGAATCTTAATGTAACATTTGTGTAGTTTTTTTTTCACATTCTTTTCACAGGAAGACACTACTGAGCCACTTCTGCCTACAGGCATCAAAAAGAATTTTTAAAAATGAAAGAAAATATGTTTTTGTATTCAGTCCGAGTTCGCTTGCCTTGGCAGGACCCAGTTCAAGTTAGTCTCATATTAATTTTTATCTTTGATACATATAATATGTTTGATCATTACCTGATAATAACTACTCTTTATTGAATACCTGCTATTTGATGTTAGCTCAAGAGAACCACATGCCTAAATCTTTCTTGACTAAGACTACCCATTTTCATACGATTCCCGAGGGAAAATATGCACATGAGAGTCAACTGCAAAGTGGAAAAATCCAAATCCATCTGTTATTAGATTATCTTGTAGATGTATATTATTAGATTATCTTGTATCTGATACTCCAAACCTGAGGCTAGGGTACTCAGATAAACTGGAGTAGAAGATACGGCCCCTCTACCTCGAGGAAATAAACAAACTCGGGAAGAACAAAGAGGTGGGGTGAGCAAAAAGCAGAAAGAGCTGATGGAGCTCCTGTACCCCTGCCTCCCTCCCAGCACACACACTTTTATTTCCAGTCTGTTAACCCAGTCATTGCTAGTTTTCAGTCTTAAAATAAAGCAAAAGAGGGACTCTACCCCTTGGAAGGGAAGAATCTTCCCTGCTTTTTTCTGGAGAGGAGTATAAATTAACATAATTGGTCAGATTCCTGGACACTAATTAAGCCTTAACCTCTGGCAGACTTTCACTATGTTTTTAAAAAGAAATATGCTGATGCAGACAGCTTTTGAATTTTATTCAGTGAGACCTGTCATATGGCTAGCCAGAGGATATCAAGGTCAGGATAGTGAGGTTCCTGACCCCTCTTCTGTGGCTGATTCTTTGATATTTATTACTACTTTTAATAGAAGTATAGCAGGCCTACAGAGATGCCTTTTTTGATATCAGCCATAAGAAGTTATTAACTCCAACTCCTGACTAGATAAAAAATGTATGCCTTTTCTATTTTCTGTTCCAAATAATGCCCAGGTTTGCACTTCAGCCTATGTTAGATTTTACAATACGACCCTGGTGTGTGGCCCAATCTTTGACCATTATTGTCTGGCCAGTGCTTTGAAATGCCCAAATTCTACCTCATGGGATTCAGAGGGAATAAAAAGCCAGGGAACAAATATGAATTCCTTCTCCTTCTAATCAGGTCCTCATACCAGTTGCAGCCTTATAAAGAAGAAGACAAGGGAGGGAGGGCCATACCCATGATCTTTGCACACACACAAGCCCCAGTATTTGTTCTGGAATATGACTAATCAGGTTAACAGTTATTCCCTGGCTAGGAAACATATACCAGCTCCCTCTCTTTCTCCTGGCCCTCCACACCTCATATAATCAATAGGTCAAAATCCTGATTTCACCTACCTCCTGGTGGATGGCATCATTACATCTTGTCAAGGTTCTTACATTTTAAAATGCTTTGTAACAAAGTATCATGCTCGAGTAGGCCATATTTAAAACTCTTTTGATACATACACAATGAAGTCTCATACAAATGGTTTGAACATTAATATTTTCATAGAAAATGTTACCAATCTAATGTAAACAATGAAAATTGCTGAAAACAGAATTAGAATACATGAATATGTAAATGTTACAAATATTAAATGTAGCAATTAAAGACACTACCTATTTTTTTCACTTTCAACATTTTTATAAAGGCGGAAGTGTAAGCAGGATTAATATTGGGGAAGAAACAGACTACTACAAGCAGGTAACATGATTTCTCACAAATGAAAAGTAATCAACTGAAAAACGTTTAGATCTGACCAGATCCAAGACACACATGTACTTTAAACTATTAATAGTAGTCACTTCTGGGAAGAGAAAAGAGATGTTAGTGTTGAGGCATAAGGGTGGACATTTACTTTTTATAATGTACTGTACATTGTTATGCACTTTGATACTGTTTGAACTTTTACAGTAAGCATGTATATGCAATTTTAAAACTAAACTGAATTCTTTACAGGAAAATCTATTTTTAAAAATTTAACACTGTATCATGTAAGATGCTTCACTGTAAATACTGGATATTTCTTACAGCATATAAGTTGGATCATTATAATACAGTGGTAGCAACCACATTTTACACTGCTTGGAAATAACCCAGATATGTTTCAGTGGGTGAATGGTTAAACAAACTTAACAGATCCATACCATACTATACTACTCAGCAATAAAAAGGAACTGTTGATACATACAACAACTTGGATAAATATCCAGGAAATTATACTGTGTGGCAAAAGAAATAGTTCCCAAAGGTTAAATACTGTATAATTGCATTTATATAACATTTAGGGCTCCCCAGGTGGCTCAGGGGTAAAGAAACCACCTGCAATACAGGAGATGCGGGTTTGATCCCTGGGTTGGGAGGGTCCCCTGGAGGAGGGCATGGCAGCCCACTCTAGTATCTTGCCTGGAGAATCCCATGAACACAGGAGCCTGGCAAACTATAGTCCATAGAGTCACAAAGGGTCAGGAACACCTGAAGCAACTGAGCACAAGCATATAACATTTTTAAATGACATTTTAGAAGTAGGGAACGAATTAGTGGTTGCCAGGAGTTAGGGGAAAAGGAGTACGTCAAGGCTATATATTGTCACCCTGCTTATTTAACTTATATGCAGAGTACATCATGAGAAACGCTGGACTGGAAGAAACACAAGCTGGAATCAAGATTGCCGGGAGAAATATCAATAACCTCAGATATGCAGATGACACCACCCTTATGGCAGAAAGTGAAGAGGCACTAAAAAGCCTCTTGATGAAAGTGAAAGCGGAGAATGAAAAAGTTGGCTTAAAGCTCAACATTCAGAAAACGAAGATCATGGCATCCGGTCCCATCACTTCATGGCAAATAGATGGGGAAACAGTGGAAACAGTGTCAGACTTTATTTTGGGGGGCTCCAAAATCACTGCAGATGGTGACTGCAGCCATGAAATTAAAAGGCGCTTACTCCTCGGAAGGAAAGTTATGACCAACCTAGATAGCATATTCAAAAGCAGAGACATTACTTTGCCAACAAAGGTCTGGCTAGTCAAGGCTGTGGTTTTTCCTGTGGTCATGTATGGATGTGAGAGTTGGACTGTGAAGAAGGCTGAGCACCGAAGAATTGATGCTTTTGAACTGTGGTGTTGGAGAAGACTCTTGAGAGTCCCTTGGACTGCAAGGAGATCCAACCAGTCCATTCTGAAGGAGATCAGTCCTGGGATTTCTTTAGAAGGAATGATGCTAAAGCCGAAACTCCAGTACTTTGGCCACTTCATGTGAAGAGTTGACTCATTGGAAAAGACTCTGATGCTGGGAGGGATTGGGGGCAGGAAGAGAAGGGTATGACAGAGGATGAGATGGCTGCATGGTATCATTGACTCCATGGACGTGAGTCTGAGTGAACTCCGGTAGTTGGTGATGGACAGGGAGGCCTGGCGTGCTGTAATTCATGGGGTCGCAAAGAGTCAGACACAACTGAGAGACTGAACTGAACTGAACTGAGGAGTTAGGGATGAGAGGGGGAAGGAGGAGGAAGATGAGAGTAGTTATAAAAGGGCAGCACTAAGAATTCTTGTGATAAAGGAACAGTTGTGTAGCTTGACTGTGGTGGTGTATACACAGACCTACACAAGTGATATACTGGGGAAATCTGTATAGATTAGTGGTTATATGTCTATATTTTGTTTTTGATATTGAATTATGGTTTTGTAAGATGTCACGTTTTTCCAGTGGTCATGTATGGATGTGAGAGTTGGATTGTGAAGAAAGCTGAGTGCCGAAGAATTGATGATTTTGAACTGTGGTGTTGGAGAAGACTCTTGAGAGTCCCTTGGACTGCAAGGAGATCCAACCAGTCCATCCTAAAGGAGATCGGTCCTGGGTGTTCTTTGGAAGGAATGATGCTAAAGCCGAAACTCCAGTACTTTGGCCACTTCATGTGAAGAGTTGACTCATTGGAAAAGACTCTGATGCTGGGAGGGATTGGGGGCAGGAGGAGAAGGGGACGACAGAGGATGAGATGGCTGGTTGGCATCACTGACTCGATGGACATGAGTCTGAGTGAACTCCGGGAGTTGGTGATGGACAGGGAGGCCTGGAGTGCTGCAATTCATGGGGTCGCAAAGAGTAGGACACAACTGAGTAACTGAACTGAACTGAACCATTAGTGGAAATTGGGTAGACATAGGGGATCTGGCTGTGTTATTTCTTACATTTTCATGTGAATTATCTCAAAAATTTCACATAAAATGAAGGATAGCTAAAAAATCCCCAGAAATTATGAAAAATACTACAGTACAACTAGCTCAGATAAGCCCAAGCAAAGTAAGTAAAGGAAATCTGTAAGTAGAGTGGTAAAGGACAACTTTACAAACTTGCAAATTCATTAATTTGCAGTTTCCCTCTCTTGCTTAGTAGTCAAGTACCAAGGACATGACTTTTCAACTACTCTATATTTTCCAATCTCCTGTATGGTCTGGTGTGACTTAATGCCTAATTTCTTGCGTGTATAATGTTTTCAGCTGGGAACCGTAAGGAATAAACGGGCTACCTCTGTTTTCTTTCCCTTTTGTGTAAACCAAAGCAAGAATATGCCTGAGACCTGGTTTTGACTGTTGGAATGTCATTGAAACAAGGTGGAAGGAAGCTGGGTTCCTGAGTAACACTGTGGATGAGAGCCCACGGATCAGCCTGGGGTAGGCAGTCTAGATAGTCCCTGTCATTTTGAATGATTTTTTTGGGGGGGGAGGGGGAGAGGTTGGTTGACTTTATTAATGAACCATAAGATGTCATTGAACAATTTCACAGAAGTGTTATTATCTAATGTATGTCTTAAAATGTCCCTTGACTGCTATTCATTATTTTTTTTAAATTTTTTTATTATTATAATTTTTTTTACTTTACAATATTGAATGATTTTGTTTTTAGTTTTCCTCATTACACATCTCGTGCTTCCCTAAACTGATAACACACTTAGACATTATCACAGTGTAACTGCAGAACACCAAAAAGAAAAGACAAAGCACTTTTTTTAAAGGAGCTACTGTCATTAACAGAAACCAACTTTTCTCCAAAGGTTACCACTATATTGAATTTTATATTTATCATCCCCATATTTCTCTGAATACTTTTATTAAATATGTATCCTTAGCAATATGGTATCTTGTTGCTTGTTTTTAACAATGGAGAAGGAAATGGCAACCCACTCTAGTATTCTTGCCTGGAGAATCCCGTGGACAATGGAGCCTGGTGGGCTCCAGTCCATGGGGTCGCAAAGAGTCGGACACAACTGAAGTGACTTTAGCACATAAACGGTATCACTATGAATTTTTCTGCAACTTGCCTTTCTTGCTCAATGTTGTGTTTTATCACTATATTTAAGTTGAAACAACTGTTTCATTCACTTTCACTGCTGAGTAATATTCCATTGTGTTGATATACTGCTTCAATTTATTAATCTATTCTTTGTTGATAATCATTTAGGTTATCCACATGTTGCTATTTCAAACAATAGTTCTATGAATATTTTTCTACATATCTCTTATGTGAGAGTTTCTTTGAGTTTTGTGCTTATGAGTGGAAATACTGGTCATAAAATCTGCACATTTTCATAGGATACTGTCAAGTTACTTACCAAAATATTTATACCAATTTATACTCAGAGTGCCTGATGAACTACGGACGAAGGTTTGTGACATTGTACAGGAGACAGGGATCAAGACCATCCCCATGGAAAAGAAATGCAAAAAACCAAAATGGCTGTCTGGGGAGGCCTTACAAATAGCTGTGAAAAGAAGAGAAGCCAAAAGCAAAGGAGAAAAGGAAAGATATAAGCATCTGAATGCAGAGTTCCAAAGAATAGCAAGGAGAGATAAGAAAGCCTGCCTCAGCGATCAATGCAAAGAAACAGAGGAAAACAACAGAATGGCAAGACTAGAGATCTCTTCAAGAAAACTAGAGATACCAAGGGCACATTTCATGCAAAAATGGGCTCGATAAAGGACAGAAATAGTATGCACCTAACAGAACCAGAGTGGCAAGAATACACAGAAGAACTGTACAAAAAAATCTTCATGACCCAGATAATCATGATGGTGTGATCACTCACCTAGAGCCAGACATCCTGGAATGTGAAGTCAAGTGGGCCTTAGAAAGCATCACTACAAACAGAGCTAGTGGAGGTGATGGAATTCCACTTGAGCTATTTCAAATCCTGAAAGATGATGCTGTGAAAGTGCTGCACTCAATATGTCAGCAAATTTGGAAAACTCAGCAGTGGCCACAGGACTGGAAAAGGTCAGTTTTCATTCCAATCCCAAAGAAAGGCAATGCCAAAGAATGCTCAAACTACCACACAATTGCACTCATCTCACATGCTAGTAAAGTAATGCTCAAAATTCTCCAAGCCAGGCTTCAGCAATACGTGAACTGTGAACTTCCAGATGTTCAAGCTGGTTTTAGAAAAGGCAGAGGAATTGGAGATCAAATTGCCAACATCTGCTGGATCATGGAAAAAGCAAGAGAGTTCCAGGAAAGCATCTATTTCTGCTTTATTGACTATGCCAAAGCCTTTGACTGTGCGGATCACAATAAACTGTCGAAAATTCTTCAAGATATGGGAATACCAGGCCATCTTACCTGCCTCTTGAGAAACCTATATGCAGGTCAGGAAGCAACAGTTAGAACTGGACATGGAACAACAGACTGATTCCAAATAGGAAAAGGAGTATGTCAAGGCTGTATATTGTCACCCTGCTTATTTAACTTATATGCAGAGTACATCATGAGAAACTCTGGGCTGGAAGAAGCACAAGCTGGAATCAAGATTGCCAGGAGAAATATCAATAACCTCAGATACGCAGATGACAGCACCTCTATGGCAGAAAGTGAAGAGGCACTAAAAAGCCTCTTGATCAAAGTGAAAGAGGAGAGTGAAAAAGTTGGCTTAAAGCTTAACATTCAGAAAACGAAGATCATGGCATCCGGTCCCAATCACTTCATGGCAAATAGATGGGGAAACAGTGGAAACAGTGTCAGACTTTATTTTGTGGGCTCCAAAATCACTGCAGATGGTGATGGCAGCCATGAAATTAAAAGACACTTGCTCCTTGGAAGGAAAGTTATGACCAACCTAGATAACATATTCAAAAGCAGAGACACTACTTTGCCAACAAAGGTCCGTCTAGTCAAGGCTATAGTTTTTCCAGTGGTCAGGTATGGATGTGAGAATTGGACTGTGAAGAAGGCTGAGTGCCGAAGAATTGATGCTTTTGAACTGTGGTGTTGGAGAAGAATCCTGAGGGCCCCCTGGACTGCAAGGAGATCCAACCAGTCCATCCTAAAGGAGATCAGTCCTGGGTGTTCTTTGGAAGGAATGATGCTAAAGCTGAACCTCCAGTACTTTGGCCACGTCATGTGAAGAGTTGACTCATTGGAAAAGACTCTGATGCTGGGAGGAATTGTGGGCAGGTGGAGAAGGGGACAACAGAGGATGAGATTTGGGATGGCATCACCGACTCGATGGACATGAGTCTGAGTGAACTCTGGGAGTTGGTGATGGACAGGGAGGCTTGGCATGCTGCAATTCATGGGGTCGCAAAGAGTCGGACACAACTGAGCAACTGAACTGAACTGAACTGATACTCATTAGCATATAAAAGTTTGTTTCTACACATCCTCAGTATTGTCAAATATTTAAAAATTTGTAATAAAAAAAATGGAATTATATCTCCCTATGGCTCTAACTCTGAGAGTCCCTTGGACTGCAAGAAGATCCACCAGTCCATTCTGAAGGAGACCAGCCCTGGGATTTCTTTGGAAGGAATGATGCTAAAGCTGAAACTCCAGTACTTTGGCCAGGTCTTGTGAAGAGTCAACTTTTTGGAAAAGGCTCTGATGCTGGGAGTGATTATGGACAGGAGGAGAAGGGGACGACAGAGGATGAGATTTGGGATGGCATCACCGACTCAATGGACATGAGTTTGAGTGAACTCTGGGAGTTAGTGCTGGACAGGGAGGCCTGATGTGCTGTGATTCATGGGGTCACAAAGAGTCGGACACGACTGAGTGACTGAACTGAACTGATGACTCTAACTTGCATTTTCTTAATGAGGTTGATCACTTTTCATATATTTATTGGCCATTTAGTTTTCTCCCTTCATGAATTGCCTTTCATTCTCCATTAGTTTTTACTACTCAAAAAATAGCCTGAGAGGCTAGTTCAGTTCAGTTCAGTCACTCAGTCTTGTCCAACCCTTTGCAACCCCGTGATCCAAAGCACACCAGGCTTCCTTGTCCATCACCAACTCCAAGAGTCCACCCAAACCCATGTCCATTGAGTCAGTAATGTCATCTAACCATCTCATCCTCTGTCATCCCCCTCTCCTCCTGCCCTCAAACCTTCCTAGCATCAGGGTCTTTTCAAATGAGTCAGCTCTTCACATCAGATGGCCAAAATATTGGAATTTCAGCTCCAACATCAGTTCTTCCAACGAACACCCCAGACTGATCTCCTTTAGGATGGACTGGTTGGATCTCCTTGAAGTCCAAAGGACTCTCAAGAGTCTTCTCCAACACCACAGTTCAAAAGCATCAATTCTTCGGTGCTCAGCTTTTTTTATGGTCCAACTCTCACATCCATACATGACCACTGGAAAAACCATAGCCTTGACTAGACAGACCTTTGTTGGCAAAGTAATGTCTCTGCTTTTCAATATGCTATCTAGGTTGGTCATAACTTTCCTTCCAAGGAGCAAGCGTCTTTTAATTTCATTTCTGCAATCACCATCTGCAGTGATTTTGGAGCCCACAAAATAAAGTCTGACACTGTTTCCACTGTTTCCCCATCTATTTCCCATGAAGTGATGGGACCAGATGCCATGATCTTCGTTTTCTGAATGTTGAGCTTTAAGCCAACTTTTTCACTCTCTTCTTTCACTTTCATCAAGAGGCTTTTTAGTTCCTCTTCACTTTCTGCCATAAGGGTAGTGTCATCTGCGTATCTGAGGTTATTGATATTTCTCCCAGCAATCTTGATTCCAGCTTGTGCTTCCTCCAGCCCAGCATGTCTCATGATGTATTCTGCATATAAGTTAAATAAGCATGGTGACAATATACAGCCTTGACGTACTCCTTTTCCTATTTGGAACCAGTCTGTTGTTCCATGTCCAGTTCTAACTGTTGCTTCCTGACCTGCATACAGGTTTCTCAAGAGGCAGGTCAGGTGGTCTGGTATTCCCATCTCTTTCAGAATGTTCCACAGTTTATTGTGATCCACACAGTCAAAGGCTTTGGCATAGTCAATAAAGCAGAAATAGATGTTTTTCTGGAACTCTCTAGTACAAGTTTGCTTATTGAATATTTATCGAGAGTCCTATCATTGTGCTTGCTGCTGAATGTATAATAGTAAATAAGGTAGACCACTATCCTTGCCCTAATGGAGCTTACAAAGTGATTTTTTCCCCTTTTTCTGCTTATAGTGTATAATTCAATGCTTTTCTTTGGACTCAGTTTGATAACTCTCATGTAAATATCTACTTTGAACTGAAGAAATCCAGAGATATTTCATGATTAAAGTTATCTCAGAAGGATGTTATAATTTCCAATATTGAATGCTGTTATTGAAAATGATGTTTGTCTAGAAAAATGGGTTATGCCTGTTAGCCATCTAAGTAGATAAGCATTAAGACACTCAAGTCTGGAGCTCCAAAGAGAAATCCAGGCTATAAATTTAACTTTTGTAGTCACCTATCATCATTTCATGGGAAATAGATGGGGAAACAGTGAAAACAGTGTCAGACTTTATTTTGGGGGGCTCCAAAATCACTGCAGATGGTGACTGCAGCCATGAAATTAAAAGACACTTACTCCTTGGAAGGAAAGTTATGACCAACTTAGATAGCATATTGAAAAGCAGAGACATCACTTTGCCAACAAAGGTCCATCTAGTCAAGGCTATGGTTTTTCCTGTGGTCATGTATGGATGTGAGAGTTGGACTGTGAAGAAGGCTGAGCACCGAAGAATTGATGCTTTTGAACTGTGGTGTTGGAGAAGACTCTTGAGAGTCCCTTGGACTGCAAGGAGATCCAACCAGTCCATTCTGAAGGAGATCAGCCCTGGGATTTCTTTAGAAGGAATGATGCTAAAGCTGAAACTCCAGTACTTTGGCCACCTCATGCGAAGAGTTAACTCATTGGAAAAGTCTCTGATGCTGGGAGGGATTGAGGGCAGGAGGGAAAGGGGATGACAGAGGATGAGATGGCTGGATGGCATCACCGACTCAATGGACGTGAGTCTGAGTGAACTCCGGGAGCTGGTGATGGACAGGGAGGCCTGGCGTGCTGCGATTCATGGGGTCACAAAGAGTCGGACACGACTGAGTGACTGAACTGAACTGAACTGATCAATGGTATTTAAAGCCATGAGAAAGGATAAATTATTGAAATGTGCTGTTGTGGTGGTGGTGTTGTTCAGTCGCTTAGTCGTGTCCAACACTTTGCAAACCCATGGACTGCAGCACACCAGGCTTCCCAGTCCTTCACTATCTCCCAGAGTTTGCTAAAATTCATGTCCATTGAGTCAGCAATGCCATGCAATCATGCCAGAATGATTAGCATATAATCACCCCCTTCTTCTCTTGCCCTAAGTCTTTCCCAGCATCAGGGTCTTTTCCAATTAGTCAGCTCTTCACATCAGGTGACCAAAGTACTGTAGCTTCAGCTTCAGCATCAGTTCTTCCAATGAATATTCAGGGTTGATATCCTCTAGGGTGGACTGGTTGGATCTCCTTGCAGTCCGAGGGACTCTCAAGAGTCTTCTCCAACACCACAGTTCAAAAGCATCAATTATTCAGCGCTCAGCCTTCTTTATGGTCCAACTGTCACATCCATACATAACTACTGGAAAAACCATAGCTTTGACTAGACGGACCTTTGGCAATGAAGTAGTCTCCGGTTATTAATATGCTGTCTAGGTTGGTCATAGCTTTTCTTCCAAGGAGCAAGCATCTTTTAATTTCCTGACTACAGTCACCATCTGCACTGATTTTGGAGCCCAAGAAAATAAAGTCTGACACTGTTTCCATTTTTTCTACATCTATTTGTCATGAAGTGATGGGACTGGATACCATGATCTTCGTTTTTTGAATGTTGAGTTTTAAGCCAACTTTTTTACTCTCCTCTTTCACCTTCATCAAGAGGCTCTATAGTTCCTCTTTACTTTCTACCATAAGGGTGGTGTCATCTGCATTTCTGAGATTGTTGATATTTCTCCTAGAAGTCTAGATTCCAACTTGTGCTTCATCCAGCCCAGCATTTTGCATGATGTACTCTGCATATAAGTTAGATAAGCAGTTAAATTCATATGGGTGTCGATGGTAAATAAAAGAGGCTTTGGATGGAACCTTGGGACATTCTAGCATATTGAAGTTGTTGGAGATGTGAAAGAATCTCAGAGGAAAATGAGTAGTATTCAGTTAGGGAAAAAAAGGAGTTGCAGGGTCCTGGAAGCCTAACAAAGGCAATATTTCAAGGAGGGAGTGATAAGCTATCAATTACTGCTGTTATTTCAAATAAGATGATGTTTGAGAATTAATAAAATTGTACTAAAAATATCATGTCTGAGATAAGTATTATGAAGGGGTAGCCATAATACTATATAGTCATGTAGTGGAAAAATTTGAGTTAAAGACTTCCCCTAAAAGTCATAATTGTACTGAAAAGTGAAACAAGGATAATTGAACTGAGATGTCAAGAGTAGATGGAATAAACCAGCTGATATGAGAAGAAAAGAATCTTCCACTTAAGGATGAGGAAAAGGACCAATGCGTCTGAATTAAACGGAGATGAAAGGAGAAAAAGTAAGAGACCTGAGAGGTGGACAGGAGCTAGATATACACAGCCTGAAGGTCATGTAATGGGCTTTTGTTCTGAAATTATCCTAGTGTTAATGGGAAACCAATGTTTTTGATGAGAAGTTCGATGATATTATCACTGTGGATGGTGACTGCAGCCATGAAGTCAGAAGACAGTTGCTTTTTGGCAGGAAAGCTATGACAAACCTAAACAGTGTATTAACATAAGTGAAGTCACTCAGTCGTGTCTGACTCTTTGCAACCCCGTGGACTGTTGCCTACCAGGCTGCTCTGTCTATGGGATTTTCCAGGCAATAGTACTGGAGTGAATTGCCATTTCCTTCTCCATCGGATCTTCCCGACCCAGGGATTGAACCTGGGTCTCCCACTTTGTAGACAGATGCTTTACCATCTGAGCCACCAGGGAAGTCAACCAGAGACATTACCCTGCTGACAGAGGTCTGTATAGCCAAGGCTATGATCTTCTCGTTGGTCACTCATGGTCATGGGAGCTGAGCCATAAAGAAGGCAGAGTGCCAAAGAATTTGTTGCCTTCAAACTGTGGTGCTGGAGAAGACTCCTGGGAGTTCCTTGGACAGCAGGAAGATCAAACCTGTCAAGTTTGAAGGAAATCAACCCTGAATACTCATTGGGTGGACTGATGCTGAAACTGAAGCTCCAGTATTTTGGTCATCTGATGCAAACAGACAACTCATTGGAAAAGTCCCTGATGCTGGGAACGATTGAAGGCAGAAGGAAAGAGGGCATCAGAGGATGAGATGGCTGGATGGCATCACCAATGCAATGGACATGAACTTGGGCGAACTTTGGGAAATGGTGAGGGACAGGGAGGCCTGGCGTGCTGCAGTCCTTGGGGTTATAGAGTTGGACACGACTGGGCAACTGAACAACAAGAACAACTGAAGACATTTTTATTATTGGTCCTTTTTGTGTTACTTGTTTCTCTCGGGGAGCTTCTGAGTCTGTCTTTGTGTTCCCAGTTTTCTAAAATTTTATGATGTTCCTTTTTCTAGATCTCCTGTCTTTAATTTTCATGGATATTCATTGTATACTTTCAGGCTTAAGACCTATATTCTTCAGTGCTTGGAAGTTTTAAAAGCTATTTCTTTGATGCTTTCCCCTCAATTTAATTTCTCTTCTTTTTCTGGAACCTCTTTAAAATGATGAAAAGATTCTCTTATTGTCTTTTTTTTCCCCACTCTTATGGTTTATATGTGATTTGCATATATTTTCTAACAGTCTCTGTCTTGTGTTATCATTCCCTGACAAATATTTTTCACTGAGCAGTTTTTAATTTTGACAAAATCTAATTAACTTATTTTTTATGGATTGTGCTTTTGGTATCATGTCTAAGAACTCTTTGCTTAACGTTAGGTCATGATTAGGTAAGATTTTCTCTTAGGTTTTC
Organism: Bos mutus; assembly: GCF_027580195.1. Taxonomy (NCBI): domain Eukaryota; kingdom Metazoa; phylum Chordata; class Mammalia; order Artiodactyla; family Bovidae; genus Bos; species Bos mutus. The sequence goes on from NC_091618.1 coordinate 129,792,284, forward strand.
TTTTGAAAGTTTTATTGTTACACATTTGACATTTACGTCCATGATCCATATTGTATTACTTTTTGTATAAGGTGTGAGACTCAGGCTGAGTTCGTGAATATCTCTCTGTCTCTCTCTGCTTTGTTTGTCCCACAGGTAGTTGTCAAATTGTTCCAATATTATCTTTTCCCCATTGAATCACTTTTGCAGCTTTTTTGACGTGTTCAATTCTGTATGACAGTTTTTTTCCTTTCAGCGCTTTAAAAATATTGTGTCACTTTTTGTTTTCAGTTGTGAAAAAAACATATAATGTGAGATTTATCCTCTGAAATGTTAAAGAATACAGTATTGTTTACAATTAGCACAGTGTTGGGCAGAGACCTCTAGAAGTTTTTCATCTTGCATACCATAAACTTTACACACATTGAACAGCAGCTCCTCATTTGCCCTTCGTTCCAGTTTCTGCCAACTACCCCATTCTGTTTTGCACTTTGATGAATTTGACTACTTTAGATAACTCAAGTGAATTAAGTAAGTGGAATTGTTTACTATTTGTCTTTCTGTGACTGGCTTACTCCATTCAACATAATATCCTCAAATTTCATCCATGTTGTAACATATTACAGAATTCCTTTCTTTTTCATGACTAAAGATATTCTGTTATATGTATATGCCGTGTTGTCTTTATCATTCATCTTTTATGGACATTTAGCTTGTTTCTGCTTCTTGGCTATTGTGAGCAATGCTGCCGTAAATATGGGAGTACAGATATCTCCTTGATATCCTGATTTCAGTTTTTCTGGTAATACTTTGAAGTAAGCCACTGGGTCATATGGTAGTTCTGTGTTTTATGTTTTGTTTTATTTTATGGCACTTCTACATCATTCTCCATAGCAGTTGCACATGTTATATTCCCACCAACTGTTAAAAAGAATTCCAGTTTCTTCACATCCTTACCAATCATTATTTTCTGTGTGTGTGGTTTTTTTTTTTTTTAATGGCTGTCCTCACAGGCATGAAGTAATCGCATTGTGGTTTTGATTTCCATTTCTCTGATGATTAGTGACTTTGAGCATCTTTTCCTATACCTGTCAGTCAGTTGTATATAACTCCTTGGAAGTCCGCTTTTTAATACAGTTATTAATTTTTCCTGCTGTTGGGTTGTAGAAGTTCCTTATATATTTTCAAAATTTGCCCTTTATCAGTTATATGCTTTGCAGATATTTTCTCTCATTCCATAGGTTGTCTTTTCACTCTCTTGATTTCTTTCCTTTGCTGTACAAGAGCTTTTTAGTTTCATGTAGTCTTATTTTTTATTTCGCCTTTTTTTTTTTTTTGCCTGTGCTTGTGGTAATCATTGTCAAGGTAATCACTGTCAAGACCAATGCCATGAAGTCTTACCCCTACCTGCCACCTCCTTCTAGCCTCTTGATTTCTTATGCAGAATCCACTGTTACTGGGCCCCTTCAGGTACTGTATTCTTTATCAATGGCTACTTTCAAGAGTTTTTCTTTGTTTTTACTTTGTCAGAAATGTGGTTATGGTATCTGAGCATCAGTTTCTTTGGGCTTATCCTACTTACTGATTTCTTTAGTGAGCTCACTAAGCTTCCTGAACCTATAAGTTTATGTCTTCTGTCTTTCATCAGATTGGAGAAGTTTTCAACCATTACTTCTTCAAAAAGTTTTTCACCCCTGCATCCTTTTCCTTCTTGTAAAACTGCAGGAACATGGATACGAGAGCTTTTGTTATTGTCCTAACTAGTCCCTGAGGTGCAGATCTTTTTAAAAATCTATTTTCTCACTTGCTTATGTTTGTTAGTTACTGTTGACTTTTCTAGTTTACTGACTCTTTTCCTGTCATCTCCATTCTTTCACTGAGTCCATCTAGTGATTTGTTTCAGCTTGGTTATTGTATTTTTCAGTTCTAAAATTTTCCTTTGGTTCTTCTTTATATCTTCCATTTCTTTTCTGAAATTTTCAGTTTTCCCACTTGTCTCAAGAGTGTTTGTAATTACGTCTTGGAGCATTTTTATGATAGCTCTTTAAAATCAATGTTTGAGGGGGAATTCCCTGCTGGTCCAGTGATTAGAACTTTGCATTTTCACTGCCAGGGGCCCAGGTTCAATCCCTTATTTAGGGAATTAAGATTCCACAAGCTGAACAATGCAACTGAAAAAAAAAAGTCATTGTTTGATAATTCCAACAGCTCATATTATCTCATATGTATTGATTATTTTTCTCATTCAAGTTTAAATTTCCCTGTTTCTTGATGTGGTATGTACTTTTGAATTGTATCTTGGATATTTTGAGTATTATGTTGTGAGAATATAGTTCTTATTTAAGTCCTCTCTTCTAGCAGACAGTCATCCTTTTTAGGTTCAGAACACACAGCCTGACCCATTTTTTTGTTGACTGTGGCTTGAATGACAGTTTAGTTTCCAAAGCAATTGTAGTGCAAATCTGGCATGTGTCTTTACTGTCCGGAGGTCGGTTTGAAACCTGGTAATAGTCTGCATTATAGTTCAGTTTTTACAACTTTTACAGTGTTGATTCTTTTCTGTTTCATGCCAGGGCCACTTGGGGTTGCGCCCAGGGCTTTGTGGACATATTCGGGAGTCCCTTTCTCTACCTCTTCTCTCTTTGATCCTCCCTCCACCCCAGGTCTAGTTTGGGAGGAGATGGGATGCTGCAAGACGGAAATGGTCAGCGGAGCTCCCTTCCCACAGTGCCTGGTATGGAGGAAGCGGGGCGCTGTTCCTTTCATGATGCTTGTCTGGAGTTGGGAGGATGTAATTAGATGGGTTGCATTCTACAAAGCCATCCTTTTCCTAGTCCTTTGACACTAGAGAAAATGGGTTTTCCTTGGGGCTTTTGTTTTTGTTTTGTCTTGATCTGTGCCCATTGCACATATAGGAGACAAGCAACAAACAGGAAAAAAAAAATCAGCATCTCACACAGGCGATTTCTCAGATTCCTTGGTACCTGGTCTGCCTTCTTTTCTCTCTTTCTCACCATCTTCTGATAATTGCCTTGTGTATTTCATCCATAGGTTTTTCACTATAATCAACAAAAGAGGCAGGGTTGAATGTGCTGACTCCATCTTATCCAGAAGTGGGAGTTTCTCTGAGAATTTAAATATCATTTCTTATAAGTTTTCTTCTGCTCCTAACATTCTCTCAGTCTATTCTTGATTTGATTGCTTCTTTTTGCTATATTTTCACACTGCAGGCTAAATGTAAATTCATTTTTCATATATAATAGCGAGGCACCAAAAATCAGATTTCAGGCTCCTATTTATCTGTGGGGCTTGATGATCAGCAGTTGTTATTATAAGGCAATCTGTAGCAAGCTGGCTTTTTTTTACTGGATGCCACTCTTAAAGTACAACTTTCAAGAAGATTAAAAAACACAAATCATATACATAAAAATGACAAGTACCAAAGAATTTATTTTATTCAGTAAGCTGTTATGACTGATTCAAAGAGCAGTTGAGAGTCTAGTATAACACACACATGCAGGTATTATATAGGTATACACACACAGGTGTATCTTCAGCGTATTGCAAAAGAGGAAGTCAAAGTGACACTATCTGTGTGATCTCAAAAACATGCATCCGTTCTGAGAACCGCCTGTGGGGCCATGTGGAAAAGAGCTGACAGTTGCCTATGTAAGAAAATGGGGACCTCAGTTGTACAACCCTAAGAAACTGAATTCTAGCAACAAAAGCGTGATCTTGGCAACGCAGTGCTCTGTGACAGCCCAGAGGGGTGGGGTGGGGTGGGGGTGGGAGGAAGATTCAAGAAGGAGGGGACATATGTATACTTATAGCTGATTCACACTGTGGTATGGCAGAAACCAACAGAACATTGTAAAGCAGTTATCCTCCAATTTTAAAAAAGTGAACTTGGAAGCCTTGGGCTCCAGCAATGAGCCCCAAAGCCTCCTTATGAGAACTGAGTCTAGCTGACAACCTCATATCAGCCTTGTGATATTTACAGCAAAGAACCCTCCTTGCCTTGTCAGGCATCTGACTTACAGAACTGTGAGTTAATGAGTGAATGTTGTTTTAAGCCGCTAAGCTTCTGGTAATTCATTTTACAATAATAAGAAAACTGATACAATGCCAAAAAAAAAAAAAGTGCAAATAAATTGGTAAACTTGTAAGTAAATCTAAACATATATGTGAAAAATAACAGTATTATCTCTTTGGGAGGGTCTTCAAGGATGACAAAAACAAAACTCTTAAGCGAAAGCATATCAACTGAAAGAGAGCAGGCTGTAGTTAAAATATTTTCAGAGCTGTATTTGAGAAGCAGAGATTTGTAGGTGTGGTATCCCTCCTAAGGGCTTCCCTGGTGGTTCAGAGGTTAAAGTGTCTGCCTGCAATGTGGGAGACCTGGGTTCGATCCCTGGGTTGGGAAGATCCCCTGAAGTAGGAAATGGCAACCCACTCCAGTATTCTTGCCTGGAGAATCCCATGGATGAAGGAGCCTGGTGGACTACAGTCCACAGGGTTGCAAAGAGTTGGACATGACTGAGCGACTTCACTTCACTTATCCCTCCTAAAAGGGGATCAGATTCTAAATCTCATCTCCTCTCCTTCTTTGGCACATGGCCATTTAATCAGACACCATACTTCCCTGACCCCCATACAGCGAGGTGGTCGTATGTTGAGTTCTCACCAATCTTATGTGAGTTGGAGTCAGGTATGCCCCTTTCATCTTGTTTTCTGAAAAGAATTTGTTTATCCTTGAATTCTCTTCCTCCTTTCTGATGTTTGGACATGGAAAACATAGAGACCTAGCTTTGAACATACAAATACAGACACAAGGGACAGTGGAACAACAGAATGGAATCATCTGGGTCCCTGAATGACTGAGTAGAGCAGAGTCATACAGCTAACCTGACTCTTGTGACCATCACATGAGACAGAGATTTACATTACTTAACTCTTCATATTTTTAGATTTATTTCTTAGAGCAGCTTAAGCTTAACATTAACTAAATTGGTCCCTGCAGCTGGAGTGCAACAATCATAGGAACCTAAAATATGGGGCATTTGGCTTAGGAAAATTTAGGGCTTAGCAGTGAGGCAGTAGATCTTATGTTGTGTGGGGTACAGAAGCAGTTGGCTTTTCCAGCTTGTAAGGCTCAAATTTCTGGATTCTGTATCCCCTTCCTTCTCTGCTTGCAAATTGGCATATTCTTGCCTTAGCTCATCTTTTTCTTATAATACCTCGCTAAAAGCAACAAGAGTAGTGAACACATATTCCTTATTGCTTTTAGTAATGTATTATAAGAAATAGCATGAGATAAAACTGTAACTTGCAGCTTTTCCCTAAATCCTCATCAAAGAAAGACAGTCTTTTGACAGAGATCAGACTGCGGGTGTTGCCTTCCAACCTAAACCTATTGTTGAGATAGCTTCAAAGTAGCCATCACCAAAATGAGAAAGAGGGAGAGAGGGCAGCAAGACAAGCAAGAGCTGGCTTAGAAACTTTGCCTAGAAAAAGAACAAAACCCAAATTTTGATGGGATTTCTGGCATATAAACAAATAGGAAACAAATAAAACCAAAGCCAAATAAGGTGTTTTGCGAATTACATTTCCAGCAAGTCTGTAAGTGAGATCTTGTGAAAGACTGTGGTTGTTCAATCCTTGATGCAACCCTCAGGCTTCCAAACCTGCTCTAGCAATGAAGTGGGCTATAAAAACAGCACACTCCTGCATTCCTAATCCACCCTGCTACAGTCTCTCCAAAATCACATAGGACCACAGAAGATTACGAACAATGAAGCATGACTAGAACGCAAAGGCAGAGCCCATAGTTAATAGGGGAATTTTTCTAATAGATTAGAACCTGTATGTAACCAAGAAACCTTCTTTGCTACTAGGCCAAGGGGTTCTTTGTAATTCCAGCTCGGCATGATTTTTCTGCCTTCTGTGGGCAGGTGACTACTCTGTAGTTCTAGTTTTTCCTTTATCCAAAGGGTCTTCCATCATAGTGTAGTAGGGTTAAGGTTTGTATAATTTCTATTAGCATATTGTTCATAGGACTAAAAGGCACCTCACATGAGCTGAATGGAGACAATTTTGCAGCACCTGGATGTTTGCACTTTGGATTAGGTGGGATCTTGGATTGTGTTTCATAAAGAGGCAACAGACCTTTTCTATGTGTGGAAGAAAAGTAGGCATAGGCATTTAAATGGCCAGACTTCTGGTTGTCTCCAAAAGGTCTATTCTCCCTTTCTTCCTAGGTACTTGGTCTTAGCAGCAAGAGACTACATTCCCAGTCTGACTCGCAGATGGATATTGCCATGTGACTGACTACTTGCTTTTAGACAGGAACGCTGGGTAACTGCTGCCTCATTGGCTTGAAAGAAAATTGCTTGCACTGGATTTTTCCTCCGTTTCTCCTTCCTGCGTAACATAGATGTGGCAGCAGTCCAGTGTTGACCATGCAGACGAGGACAGCATCCCAGCAGATGATGGTGCAATGACATGGAAGAAGGCCAGAGCCCTGAGTGATATGGAACAGAGCTCCATATATCCTGGACTGCTTTTAACCTGGACTGCTCATGTCGAGATCAAATGGAGAAATTCTTTTTTGTTAAGGATCTGTATCTTTGAGTAGCTTATTAATTCAGAAAGCTAGGACAATGTCTTAAGATAGAATTTGTTAAGCACATATGACAAAATCTTAAGGGTAACCACAAATAAAAATATAATGCATAACTTCTAGTCTGCTACTGCTGCTGCTGCTAAGTCACTTCAGTCATGTCCAACTCTGTGCGACCCCATAGACGGCAGCCCACCAGGCTCCCCTGTCCCTGGGATTCTCCAGGCAAGAACACTGGAGTGGGTTGCCATTTCCTTCTCCAATGCATGAAAGTGAAAAGTGAAAGTGAAGTCGCTCAGTCATGTCCAACTCTTCGTGACCCCGTGGACTGCAGCCAACAGGCTCCTCCATCCATGGGATTTTCCAGGCACAAGTACTGGAGTGGAGTGCCATAGCCTTCTCTGAACTTCTAGTCTAAAAGTCTTAATTCTCCTTCCTACTCAAAAGACAAGAAAGTAATAGAAGCAAAGGAGAAAAGCAGAACAAATAGCACAAAATAAGATTATAGTAACAAGCCCAGAAGTATAAATAATTGGAATAATGTACTGAACTAATAAATTCATCAATTAAAAGTCATCATAATATAGAAAGGTAAAAGTAAAAAGAATAGCAAAACTATATGAGGCAATACAGTAAGTCCCCTACATACAAACATTCAAGTTGGAAGCTTTCAAAGATGCAAATGTGTGTTTGGATGAGGAGTCCAAAGAGGTCTTCAGCAACTCAGTGGCCTTCAGCGAGAAGCTGGGAAGAGATCTGCAAGAGAACGACTTCACTGCACTCCTTGCCAGGCAACACGAGGAGCTTACTAATGAAACCTGATGGAATTGGAGGCCCAGAGAAAGGACAAAGAGAGACCAGAGGAAGAAGTAACTGAAGAACCAGAGAGACCCAGGACGCAGGAGATGGCAGGGGAATATTCTTCATTGGAAGAGGCACTGTTAGCCTTTGAGGCACAGGACCCAAATGTAGAACGCTGCAGGAAGGTTGCAGCAGCTGTTCAGAACACAGTCCAGTGCTACGGTGTCATCCATGATGAGGAAAAAAAAAAGAGCCACCACACAGACATCACTGGATCTTTTTTCAGGAGGGTAGATAGAATTGAGTCCAGCAAGGAACCAGAACCATCAGGCGTGAGTGAAATTGCAGCTTGCCCTCTGTCTTCTATTGCTGACAATCCTTCAGCTCTGCCATCTCTCACCTCCTCTCCCCCCTGCAGTCAGTAACTCTTCTTCCCTGTCCACTCGATGCCAACTCTTATACTGTACTACTGTGCTTTTCAAGGTACTGTACTATAAGATTTAAAATGTTTATTTTTGAGTGTTTGTTTTGTATGTATCATTTGTGTGAAAAGAATTATAAACCTATTACAGTACAGTGCTATATAGGTGATTGTGTTACTTTGGTACCTGGGCTAACTTTGTTGGACTTACAGATGAAATTGGATTTATGAATGTGCCCTCAGAGCAAAACTTGTCTGTATGTAGAGGACTTACTATAATCAGAATAATATTGAGTTAGTCGGGAAGAGAAAAATACCATATATTAACGCATATGTATGAAATTTAGAAAAATGGTGCTGCTGAACCTATTTACAGGGCAGGAAGAGAGATGTGGAAGAGAACAGGCTTGTGGACACAGCAGGGTGAAGGAGAGGTGGGGATGAATTGAGGAAGTAGCCATGACATATACCAATTACCTTGTGTGAAATAGATAGCTAGTGAGAAGCAGCTGTATAGCACAGAGAACTCTGCTCAGTGCTTCGTGATGACCTGAAGGGGTGGGATGGGGAGTGAGCTGGGAGGCAGTTCCAAGAAGGAAGTAATATATGCATGCTTACAGCTGATTCACAGAGTTGTACGGCAGAAACTAGCACAAATTGTAAACAGAGCTGTGGTATATATGGATATTGTTTTTAAAGATGTTGAAACTTATCTAGGAATGTCTCCTTGATTCTGGGTATAGAAAAATCTCAAGGCATTCTCAAAAAATTACTATAACTTCTAAATATGTAGAGCAGGGTAGCTCAGATAAATTTCAGAAAAGAGTAGCAATGCTTGTATACTAAAAACTTCAAAACAATGCTGGGAGAAGTTAAAGATCTGCATTAGTAGAGAGAGATTTCATATTCATATATTGGAAAACTCAATATTGTCAAGATGACCTTCTGTCTAAATTGATCTACAAATTCAATTCAATTCTTATCAAAATCCTAGCAGATATTTTTTTTTTTTTTGGGTAGAAATGAACAAGCTGATCCTAAAAATTTATATAGAAATGCAGAAGGCCTAGAATAAACAAAAGAATTTGAAAAAGAAGACAATTTTACTTTTTTTTTTTTTTTTTTTAAGAATTTGGATGCCCTTAACCTATTTTTGTTTCTCATGGCACTAACTTTCAGGACCTGTATTACAAAGGTGATATAAATGATAAAAGTAGAACTTTTTGCCTTTTTTTTTAGTTTTAGGGTAAAAGTATAAGTTTTTCACCGATACTTGTGATGTCAGCTATGAATTTTTTGCATATATTCTTTGAAGGATTAAGAATACTTTATTTTATTTTATTTTATTTTTAAACTTTACATAATTGTATTAGTTTTGCCAAATATCAAAATGAATCCACCACAGGTATACGTGTGTTCCCCATCCTGAACCCTCCTCCCTCCTCCCTCCCCATACCATCCCTCTGGGTTGTCCCAGTGCACCAGCCCCAAGCATCCAGTATTGTGCATCAAACCTGGACTGGCGACTCGTTTCATACATGATATTATACATGTTTCAATGCCATTATCCCAAATCTTCCCACCCTCTCCCTCTCCCACAGAGTCCATAAGACTGTTATATACATCAGTGTCTCTTTTGCTGTCTCGTACACAGGGTTATTGTTACCATCTTTCTAAATTCCATATATATGCGTTAGTATACTGTATTGGTGTTTTTCCTTCTGGCTTACTTCACTCTGTATAATAGGCTCCAGTTTCTGCACATCAAAGGAAACTATTAGCAAGGTGAAAAGACAGCCTTCAGAATGGGAGAAAATAATAGCAAATGAAGCAACTGACAAACAACTAATCTCAAAAATATACAAGCAACTCCTACAGCTCAACTCCAGAAAAATAAATGACCCAATCAAAAAATGGGCCAAAGAACTAAATAGACATTTCTCCAAAGAAGACATACAGATGGCTAACAAACACATGAAAAGATGCTCAACATCACTCATTATCAGAAAAATGCAAATCAAAACCACTATGAGGTACCATTTCACGCCAGTCAGAATGGCTGCGATCCAAAAGTCTACAAATAATAAATGCTGGAGAGGGTGTGGAGAAAAGGGAACCCTCTTACACTGTTGGTGGGAATGCAAACTAGTACAGCCACTATGGAGAACAGTGTGGAGATTCCTTAAAAAACTGGAAATAGAACTGCCTTATGATCCAGCAATCCCACTGCTGGGCATACACACTGAGGAAACCAGAAGGGAAAGAGACGCGTGTACCCCAATGTTCATCGCAGCACTGTTTATTATAGCCAGGACATGGAAGCAACCTAGATGTCCATCAGCAGATGAATGGATAAGAAAGCTGTGGTACATATACACAATGGAGTATTACTCGGCCATTAAAAAGAATACATTTGAACCAGTTCTAATGAGATGGAAGAATACTTTCTTTATTCCTTAGTTGTTTAGAGTTTTTTGTTTTTGTCATTAATATTTGACTTTGTCAAATGTTTTTGGTGCATCAATTGAGATGATCATGTGGTTTTTGTCTTTTATTCTATAAATATAGTGTATGGTGCTAATTTATCTTCAAATGTTAAACCAAGCTTGCTTCCTCAGATAAATCTTAATGGGTCCTGGTGTTATAATCCTTTTTATATGCTGGATTCCATTTGCTAATATTTTTAAGGATGTTTGTGGAGAAGGAAATAGCAACCCACTCCAGTACTCTTGCCTGGAGAATCCCAGGGATGGGGGAGCCTGGTGGGCTGCTGTCTATGGGGTCGAACAGAGTCGGACATGACTGAAAAGACTTAGCAGCAGCAGACTGAAGTGACTTAGCAGTAGCAGCTGCTGCTGCTGCGGCTAAGTCTCTTCAGTCGTGTCCAACTCTGTGCGACCCCATGGACTGCAGCCTACCAGGCTCCTCCGTCCATGGGATTTTCCAGGCAAGAGTACTGGAGTGGGGTAGTGTCTTATTTATGAAGAATATTTGTCTCTACCTTTCTTTTCTTTTCTTGTGATGTCTTAGTCTATCTTTGAAATCAGGATAATATTGATCTCATAGAATAAGTGGAAAATTATTTCTTCCCTTCTCTTTACTGAAAGAGTTTTTAAAGAAATAGGATTTGATTACTTCTTCTTTGTTTGATAGATTTCACCAGAGAAACCATCTGGACATGAGCTTTTCTTTATGAGAAAATTTGTAACTAACTCAGTCTCTTTTTTTGTTTTCAAATCTGATAGTGTTTTCAGAGTGATTTAAGGACAATCCATAAGAATACAAGGTTGTCAGAGTAACTTCTTCAAGCTCTGTGGGCCAATTGTCATCTTCCACTCAACTCTCTTCAAGTCTTATTTTCTGCATATCTTGACCTGCAAGCAAAAAAAAATCTTTGCCCACTATGAAGCTTGTAAATGGTATCATACTGTTTATTTTCAGTTACCTTTCCTCACAAGTGTATTTGTCATTTATGAGGCTGCATTTACTTAGGAGTGTAGCTGAGGCTGGAACATCGAACATAAATCTTGGCTGAAACAAGAATAACCACCATCCTCATCCTCCAGGTCTTCTTTCCCCAAAGGCCTCACATCTCTCGTTAGTGCAAGCTTGAATTTGTAGAGCATAAAAGCTGAATTTTAGGAGGGCTGAAAGAAAAGATGCTAGTCCTTTCAGTATCCGAGAATAGAAGACCTAAAACATCACTTCTGTCCCACATTGTTGTGAGAGTGACATCTGACATGACTTCATGAAGCAAGTCACAAAGCTAGTGCAGATTCAAGGGAAGGAAGAACAGACCCCATCTTTTCTTGATGTGAGGGCTGTGTGTGAGACAGATTTTAGACATGTAGATGTGTTCCTCAATTTTATATTCATATCAATTTTTCCATTCAGATTCTGCATTGTCTTGTTCTAACAATATTTGAGTTCTTGCTATATCAGACATAAGTCCATTATGTCAGCTGCAGTGAAAAAAATTTTTTTGCCTAAATGTCGTATCTTTTAAGTTTGTTTATAATTTTTTATGCCATACATGTTTTTTTTTTAAATTAAGTTATTTATTTTAATTGGGGGTTAATTACTTTACAATATTGTAGTGGTTTTTGCCATACATTGACATGAATCAGCCATGGGTGTACGTGTGTCCCCCATCCTGAACCCCCCTCCCACCTCTCTCCCCATCCCATCCCTCTGGGTCATCCCAGTGCACCAGCCCTGAGCACCCTGTCTCATGCATCGAATCTGGACTGGTGATCTGTTTCACATATGATAATGCACACGTTTCAATGCTATTCTCTCAAATCATCCCACCCTCACCTTCTTCCACAGAGTCCAAAAGTCTGTTCTTTATATCTGTGTCTCTTTTGCTGTCTCACATATAGGGTCATCATTACCATCGTTTTAACTTAGTCAAACATGTTTTATGTATCATTTTTTACCTTTAACATTTTTACTTTTAGTTTTAAGTGTTTAATCAATCTAGAATTTAAGTTTGTATATGCTATGAGATCAGGGTCCAGGGTCCTGGCAGATGACTGGCTAATTGAGTCAGTATCATATATTATATATAGCATCTTTTCCCCAGTGAATTGAAATACTGCATTTGTCACATATACGCTCAGATTGGTTTCTGGATTACCTATTCTGTTTAACTAAATTGGGTGTTTTTTTAAAACCATTAAAAAAAAAAACAATTTGGCCGTATTAAGTACATTTATATTATTGTGCGATCATCACCACCCATCTATCTCCAGAATCTTTTCATCTTTCCCAGTGAAGTTATGTACACATTAATCAGTCCCCACCCACCCACCCCCTTCTGGAAACTACCATTCTATTTTCTGTCTCTGTGAATTTGACTATTCTAGGTACCAGACTTCCCTGGTGGCTCAGGTGGTAAACAATCCGCCTGCAATAAGAGAGACCTCAGTTTGATCCATGAGTTGGGAAGATCCCCTGGAGGAGGGCATGGCAACCCACTTCAGTATTCCTGCCTGGAGAATCCCCATGGACAGAGGAGCCTGGCAGGCTACAGTCCGTGGGGTTGCAAATAGTTGGATACGACTGAGCAACTAAGCACAGCACTTTCTAGATACCTCATATGAATGGAATCATGTAGGTTTATCTCTTATGACTGGCTTATTTCACTTAGGCTTATGTCCTCAAGGTTTATCCATGTTGTTGATGTCAAAATTTCCTTTCTTTTTAAGTCTGAATAATATTCTGTTGTGTGTATACTATATTTTGTTTATCCATTCATCCATCAGTGGACATTAGGCTTGCTTATACCATTGAGCTATGAACATGGATGTACAAATATCTCAAGTCCCTGCTTTCAATCACTGGGGTATGTGTCTAATAACTGAGCTGTTTTATCTATTTCTATGCCATGCAGCTTCCCCAGGTGGTGGAAGAATCTGCTTGCAGGAGATGCAAGAGACACAGGTTTGATCCCTTCCCTCCAGGAAGATTCCCTGGAGTTGTTGTTGTTCTGTCACTCAGTTGTGTGCCAATCTTTGCAACCCACATGAACTGCAGCACACTGGGTTTCCCTGTCCTTCACCATCTCCCGAAGTTTGCTCAAACTCACGTCCATTGAGTCAGTGATGCCATCCAACCGTCTCATCCTCTGTCATCCCCTTCTCCTCCTGCCTTCAATCTTTCCCAGCATCAGGGTCTTTTCCAATGAGTCCCCTCTTCACATCAGGTGACCAAAGTATTGGAGCTTCAGCTTCGGCATCAGACCTTCCAATGAATATTCAGGGTTGATATCATTTAGTATTGACTGGTTTGATCTCCTTGCATCCAAGGGACTCTCAGATGTCTTCTCCAACTCCACAGTTCAAATGCATCAGTTCTTCAGCACTCAACCTTCTTTATGGTCCAACACTCACATCCGTACATGACTACTAGAAAAACCATAGCTTTGACTGGACGGACCTTTGTTGGCAAAGTAATGTCTCTGCTCTTTAATACACTGTCTAGCTTTGTCATAGCTTTTCTTCCAAGGAACAAATGTCTTTTAATTTCATGGCTGAAGTCACCATCCACAGTGATTTTGGAGCCCAAGAAAATAAAGTCTGTCACTGTTCCCATTGTTTCCCCATCTATTTTCCATGAAGTGATGGGACCAGATGCCATGATCTTAATTTTTTGAATGTTGAATTTTAAGCCAGCTTTTTCACTCTCCTCTTTCACATTCACCAAAGGGCTCTTTAGTTCTTATTCACTTTTTGCCAGAAGGGTGGTATCATCTGCATATCTGAGGTTATTGATATTTCTCCGGGCAATCTTGATTTAAGCTTGAGCTTCCTCCAGCCCAGCGTTTCTCATGATATCCTCTGCATGTACGTTAAATGAGAAGAGTCACGACATACAGCCTTGACGTGCTCCTTTCCCAGTTGTGAACCAGTCTGCTGTTCCATGTTTCGTTCTAACTGTTGCTTCTTTACCTCCATACAGATTTCTCAGGAGGAAGGTAAGATGTTTTAGTATTCCCATCTCTTTAAAAAATTTCCACAATTTGTTGTGATCCACACAAAGACTTTAGAGTAGTCAATGAAGCAGAAGTAGATGTTTTTCTGGAATTCTCTCACTTTTTCTATGATCCAACAGATGTTGGCAATTTGATCCTCTGCCTTTTCTAAATCTAGCTTGAACACCTGGAAGTTCTCAGTTCATGTACTGTTGAAGCCTTGTTGTACAGTCACTCAGTTGTGTCCGACTCTTTTTGGCCCTATGGACTGCAGCACGCTAGGCTTCCCTGTCCCTCACTATCTCCCAGAGTTTGCTCAAACTCATGTCCATTGAATCAATGATGCCTTCCAAACATCTCATCCTCTGCCATCCCCTTCTCCTCCTGCCTGCAATCTTTCCCAACGTCGGGGTCTGTTCCAATGATTTGGCTCTTCGAATCAGGTGGTCAAAGTATTGAAGCTTCAGTTTCAGCATCAGTTTTTCTAATGATTACTCAGGGCTGTTTTCTTTTGGGATTGACTGCTTTGATTTCCTTGCTATCCAAGGGACTGTCAAGAGTCTTCTCTAGCGCCACAGTTCGAAAGTGTCAATTCTTTGGTGCTCAGCCTTCTTTGTGGTCCTACTCTCACATCCGTATGTGATTACTGGAACAACCATAGCTTTAACTATATGGATCTTTGTCAGCAAAGTGATGTCTGGATTATCACCCATACCTATAAATCTATACTGTTTTTGCCTTATAAAATCTATAATATCCTCCAGGGAGGTACTAGATACAATAATGAATGTATTTGATGTCATACTGTGTAAATGGCAGGTATGTGGAAGTCAAGAGATGGGAGAGAATCATCCTGTCGACCATGGTGTTTTGACGGGAGATGCTGTTATGGGACAACATCCTGGTAGATGCGGGCTTCCTAAAGGTGTGAGCCTCCATCAGGCAGTCAGTTGGCTGATATGCACTTGGAATCTGCAAAGTCTTTTTGAATGAGAAACCAAGATAAGATTTATGAGACTGGTTTTTATTAGTTTTTTAAGTTGCCCAGTTCTTTCTAATACTGTGTACAGGGGCACAAATAAAGCCATATTTATACATACCTTGTGTAACTGTAGACTGGGCACAAGTCTTATGCAATTCTAAACTATACTAAGTATATCTAAAGTGTTAAGAAAAAGTATGTTGAAGCATATTTAAAATTATGTCATTGAAGACCAGTGCACATGTGTAATTTGCTTTAGGTCTTAATTTAGGCTTGAGAAACCTTCAGTGTGCACTCAAATTCACTCATACTGATTCTAGTGAAGTGAAGTTGCTCAGTCGTGTCCAACTCTTAGTGACCCCATGGACCGCAGCCTACCAGGCTCCTCCATCCATGGGATTTTCCAGGCAAGAGTACTGGAGTGGGATGCCATTGCCTTCTCTGAAAGGAAATCTCTAAATACATTTATAATCAATTCAAAATTATTAATGTCTAGAGGAATTACAGTTATGTCTCCAAATCATGTATTAGCATTTGCAGTTGTGAGGAGTACATCAAGGCTGTATATTGTCACCCTGCTTATTTAACTTATATTCAGAGTACATCATGAGAAATGCTGGGCTGGAAGAAGCACAAGCTGGAATCAATATTGCTGTGAGAAATATCAATAACCTCAGATACATAGATGACCCCACCCTTATGGCAGAAAGTGAAGAGGAACTAAAAAGCCTCTTGATGAAAGTGAAAGAGGAGAGTGAAAAAGTTGGCTTAAAGCTCAACATTCAGAAAACTAAGATCATGGCATCCGGTCCCACCACTTCATGGCAAATAGATGGGGAAACAGTGTCAGACTTTATTTTGTGGGGCTCCAAAATCACTGCAGATGGTGATTGCAGCCATGAAATTAAAAGACGCTTACTCCTTGGAAGGAAAGTTATGACCAACCTAGATAGCATATTAAAAAAAAGCAGAGACATTACTTTGCCAGCAAAGGTCTGTCTAGTCAAGGCTATGTTTTTTCCAGTGGTCATGTATGGCTGTGAGAGTTGGACTGTCAAGAAAGCTGAGCACCGAAGAATTGATACTTTTGAACTGTGGTGTTGGAGAAGACTCTTGAGAGTCCCTTGGACTGCAAGGAGATCCAACCAGTCCATCCTAAAGGAGATCAGTCCTGGGTGTTCATTGGAAAGACTGATGCTGAAGCTGAAACTCCAATACTTTGGCCATCTCATGCAAAGGGTTGACTCATTGGAAAAGACCGTGATTCTGGGAGGGATTGGGGGCAGGAGGAGAAGGGGACAACAGAGGATGAGATGGCTGGATGGCATCACCAACTCAATGGACATGAGTTTGAGTAAGCTCCGGGCATTGGTGATGGAAGGGGAGGCCTGGCATGCTGCAATCCAAGGGGTCATAAAGATTCGGACTGAGCGACTGAACTGAATTGAACTGATGGCAGAAAATGAAGGGGAACTAAAGAACCTCTTGATGAAGGTGAAAGAGGATATTGAAAAAGCTGGCTTAAAACTCAACATTTAAAAAACAAAGATCATGGCATCCGGTCCCATCTCTTCAGGCAAATAGATGGGAAAAAACAGAAACCGTGAAAGACTTTATTTTCTTGGGCTCCAAAATCACTTTGGAAGGTGACTGCAGCCATGAAATGAAAAGCTTGCTCCTTGGAAGAAAAGCTATGACAAACCTGGACAGCATATTAAAAAGCAAAGGCACCACTTGGCGGACAAAAATCCATACAGTCAAAGCTACGGTTTTTCCACTGGTCATGTATGAATGTGAGAATTGGACCATAAAGAAGCCTGGGCACCGAAGAATTGATGCTTTTAAATTGTGGTGTTGGAGAAGACTCTTGAGACAGCAAGGAGATAGTTGAATGGCATCACTGATTCAATGGACATGAGTTTGAGCCAACTCTGGGAGATAGCGAAGGACAGAGGATCCTGGTATGCTGCAGTCCATGAGACTGCAAAGATTTGGACATGACTGAGCAACTGAACAACAACGTTTCTAATTGCCTTATTATACCTGGCTTTGTAACTGCTGGAAACAAAAAAATGGCTACTATCGAATTCCTACCTTCTGATTGTATGTGAGTGCCTCCAAATGGCAGAATCTAACTAGAATTCACTTGGCTATGGACTTTGGAAAATGTCATTTTCAAGCAACTAGTCCCAGTGATTCAAGCGATAATACAGAAGTGTGTATGTGTAGGAGATGAGTGTCAATGAAAAGTTCCTAGGACACTGGCCTGCTGTCTTGTGTAAAACATGTTCTTAGTAAAGGTTTATTGAATTAAACTGAAGGAACATTTTGGTCACTTAGTGTGCTAGGCACTTCACAGAATGCTTAAGTAATAAAACCATTTCTTGCTTTCAAGTAGTTTACAATCTACTACTTGTAAGCCAAGCCAGCAAGAAAGGCTGAAGTGTAGCAACTAACAATGCCTTGAGGTATAATGTAATAGTTGGTGAATAAAGATTACAGGTGAAGTCCTGAAAGAAATCAGGGCAAAG
The DNA here is from genome assembly GCF_027580195.1 of Bos mutus. Taxonomy (NCBI): domain Eukaryota; kingdom Metazoa; phylum Chordata; class Mammalia; order Artiodactyla; family Bovidae; genus Bos; species Bos mutus. The sequence continues at coordinate 129,810,092 of NC_091618.1, forward strand.
AATAAATTCAGCTTGGAGGACAGAAAGAAGATGGCTTCTTGAAGGAAATGGTTGATACTTTAGATATCGAAAAGGCTTTTGAAACTGAGTGGAGAAATTAAATTTAAAGGAAAAAGCAGGAGTCATAGCAACAAGATGTGAAAGCAAATGGCATTTTTGGGGGAGTCAGTACAGTGTAGCTATAACTTAATGAATGTTTTCATGTTAATTACTTAAGTTTCTAAAAATAAGAGAAATTTTATTTTTCAACCAAACATATTAATTTACGTAAGTCTTTTATACATATGTATTTCAACTATGAACTTAAGTGTAACCCAGGTCCAAAATTCCATGATCAGAATTTGGGAACAACTTTACTGCATGCACTGAAATATAAGTATTTAAATTGGCCCTTGGAAAGATTATACACCTTAGCATTAACTTTATACCCAACACCATTTGTTAAAAGAGTAATATTTCTTGCCCCCTAACCCTTGCCCTCACCCCACATGCCACATTATGTTCCAAATCCAAGCCTGGGACATGCGTGCACAATGCTGTACTCTTCGTAGAGTCAGTGGGGATCACGTGGTACTACGTACTCGAGATCAAACTTGGCTTGAGGTTTCAGCTAACTAATTTCTCTATCAGGTTTCACATGCTGCATATACCAATCTCTTTTTTCATAGCGGGGGGGGGGTACATATAAACACAGCCTCTTGGTAAATTTTGTTTTCATTTCCATTTAAGCAGGAGGAAATAGATTAGAATGAAGATTTAAACAACACTCTTTATTTTTAAATAAAGTGATGTTCATACGTCTGCCACAATTAGCACCCAAAATTCAGTGTGACCTTTATGGCAGCTGGTGATACTCTAATATTTCTGAGTAGTACATAAAAGGTGAAAGGGCATATCTCTTTACAGTGTGCATATGTAACTGCAATACGTATTAATAGGAGTTCATACTTGTGGATAATCTTGGAATGTATATTTATAATTAGGAATAGTTATGTGAATTTGATATAAATATCTGTCATCAGCGGTGTTTGATTATCAATTTCCCTTGTACATTTTGTAAGAACTATAAGGAGATGGTAGCCCACTCTTCGGTTTTATAAGAGGTAATGAAAGAATGTTCAGAATTCTTTAAATTCTTTCATGTGTAACAAGACTTGTTCAAAATCCTTAAATTTAAATGTGAGGATTTTTTTTGTTTTTTGTTTGCAAACCTATAGCAAATGATCAGACCAGGTATTGTCGAATTTCAATATGTAATTTTGTGTATAAAATTCAATTCTTAACTGCCTGTTTTCTGTAACCCCAGAAGAAACCTCAGGAGCAGAGGATGGTTGTTCTATTATATTCTGCTACTCTCTGCTCAGACTTGCCTTATTTTCTGGTTTCCCTTAGATTCCCTTTCTTTGCCTAGCTTTTTGATTACCCTCATTACCTGCCATATGCTTCAGACATGTACAGTAATTAGTGAAAAGTGGAAAGAAACATAAAAGTACTTTTGTGTAGAGTATTTCAGATGGTTTTACTTTCTCCTTTATATTTTTTTCTGTGTTGTTTGGGGTATATAAGAATTAGAAAAAATTATTCTGATGGCAAAAAACTAGCATTGGACATTCTCAGAATTTTAAGAACTTAATCAGTAGGATTCTTAATGTGTAGGCTTTAGAGACAAGCCTAGTTTCCCATGATTAAGATTAATTTTCAAGTGAATTGATTTTACTTGTTCAGGATGTTGCTCTTCCTAGGAGATGTTTATGAAACAATTCACTGAATTTTAGGAATGGCTTTGCATTATATGTCAAACAAAATGATAACTCCTCTCTTTTATAAGACTGTGAAGGCAGGGACCATACCTCCTTTCCTCTTTATATGGAATATAGCTATAGCTCTTATGTCTTTAATGTTCAGTAGATATTTGTTAAGTTATGTAGCACATAGTACACTTACAAATCAGTTTAAGAAATGGTTCAACAGAAAAACTGGCAAGGTAAATAAATGAAGTACATTTTTATGTAAATATAAAGTAATGCAATCCATAATTCACAAAGAGGCATAAATGTCCAATAATCATAAAAGATATTTTCCCTTATAAGAATCAAACAAGACAAATGGTAACAGCTGATGTATCTTTTTTTTCAAAGACTCAAAATACTTGCTTATTCTCAGGATTGGCAAGGAAATAGAAAAAATGTACACTTTCGTTCTCTCCTGATAAGAATGAAAGTTATTTTGGTTCATTCTGGAAAGCATGTTGGAAAAAGTGTATCAAATGTAAAATATAGAGAGCTTTTGACCCCACAATCCTATCTCCAGGAATTTATCTTAAGATAGTCACGTGTGCTAAGACGTCTGTGAAGGTTTTTGTGGCAGCATAGATTATAATATAGAAGAATTAGAACTCTAAATAGCCATCAACAGAAATTTATTATAGCTCCTTTATATAATGGAATTCCATGCAGCCATTAAAGTGATAATGTATATTGATTGATCAGTTAAAATATTAACGGTATGTTGAGTGAAAAACTAAGTTATAATACAATATATGTGTTATGATTCTGCATATCAAGGTTGTCAGAGTTTTCCTGTAAAAAGCCGGGTAGTAAGTAAGTACTGTAGGTCATATAGTTTTTGTCATACTATTCAACTTTCCTTTTGTTGTGCAGAAGTAGCCATGGATAATGTGTAGACTATGACTATGTCCAGCAAGTGACTATGGCTGTGTTCCAGTAAATCTTCATTTACAGAAACAGATGATCACCTTAGCTGCTGACCCCTACGACATATGTAAAAGAGTGTGTGTTGTTGGGAGAGGAAGAATATACATTTCTAGAAGCATGTGCACCCAAATGTTAACAGTATGGCTCTGTAGGGGGGATTCTAGATGATTTTTACTTGCTATTTTTTAGTTTTTGTATTATTTGGTTTTTATAGGCATCAGAAAAAGTTGTAAAAAATTATCTATTTCATTAAGAGACTTTTTGTCCTTGAGAAAAACAGGTTTGTAGGCTAATGTGCCTGAGAGTTCTAAGATCTTCTATGTTACATATGTACATACCAAAACCAGTAATATTGAAATATAGTTCACCATTTTATTTGGTACAGAATCACCTCAAGCCAGCATTACTGTATTTGCTTCTTTAATGGTACCCTTGCCCCTAATTTTTACAGCCCTTTCTGTTCCCAGTATATGCGCAAACGCCAGATTTACCTGAATATATATATTTAATCTAGAATTCTATTATCCTGGCCTTCTAGAATCTATCAGAATTAATCCAAGTTTGTAATAAAAATAAATACAAGCACACACACACTACTTTCTTGGCTCCACTCTTTCTCTTACTGCCAACTTTCTGGTTTCTCTTCCTATCCCCTTAATATAGGAGTTCCCCAAGTTTCTCCTAATTCTCTTCTCTCAGTACGTTGTTTCCTGTGGCATCCTCGTGAGTTCAGATGCCACCTCCAGGGAGGTATCATTTGGACTTTTGTGAAAGTGACGGATAGCCAATTCTGTCTTGAGAACTTATTCAAACTCACACCCACTTAAAATAATCAGTCCCCCATAACTACTTTCAGCTCCTCATGTAGACTTAGGCTTTACATCAAACTCCTCCGATAGATGTGCTAAAATTTAGATTTACTATTAATAGCTCAACTTTAACATTTGACTCATCACAAAGTGCATAGATTGTGAACCTGGATTCCCAATATCAGTGTTAGAAGTGTACTCAGAGACTGAGAAGTGAACAAGCAGAAAGTCGTTCAGTCGTGTCCGACTCTTTGAGACCCCATGGACTATAGCCTACCAAGCTCCTCAGTCCATGGAATTTTCCAGGCAAGAGTACTGGAGTAGGTTGCCATTTCCTTCTCCAGGGGATCTTCCCAACCCAGGGATCAAACCCAGGTCTCCCACACTGCAGGCAGATGCTTTACCATCTGAGCCACCAGGGAACAAGCAGAGAAGCCAGCTAATCTTACCTGTAGTTGTCTAGGCAAGATATGATGGCGACTTTCACTAGTTAGATTGCAGAGGAAATGAAAAGAGGTAAATTGATTCTGGGATTTTAAAAATAGTAACAAGATTTAGTAATGGACTAGATTTGGAGCGGTAAAGGAGAATGTTATCAAGGATAACTCAGTTGTCTAACATGTACAAAAGGGGGACACTGAGTGCCCTTTTTCTCATGATGTATAAGGCTGTCATCATCTGCTAAAAAACAAAAGAAGTGAGGGATAAGAAGTTTGAGGATTTTCCAGGCAGAATGGGGATGGGTTTTTCAGGCAGAAGGAGTGATAATAACAAAGATTTGAAGGTATAGAAGTGATCAGTAATTCCTGGAAATTATGTACTCAAATATTCATTCAGTTGTATAAGGTGTGCATTAGGGAAGGTCACTAAAGAGAAGTAAAGTCTGGGAAAACAGCCAAAATCCTGATCGTGAAGGGTCTTGAATCCATGATAATTAGTCTTTACGGTATCCTTGTAAACCATCAGTCTTCAGATGTTTAAATTCAGACTATTAAAATTTCATATCTAATTTAAGAGACCAACAAGAATTGCCTGCTTTTGTTTTGCACAATAAAGCATTAAACCAATGATTTAAAAAAAACATTTTTCCTTTATGTTCTATGGCTTATAGTTTTCTGCGAAGGAGTTTTAAAAAACTGAACACTGGGTATTTTCTCACATTTCAAGAATAGTACTAGAACTGACATAACGCTAAATTACATTATAAAGGAAGCTAAAGAACATATAAATCATGCCAGAAATACTTAGGTTTGGGAGGACTGAATGCCTCAGGGAATTGGTAATTTGATCCAAAGCCTGTCACCTGTTAAAATTTATCCTGGGTCAGTAGTGACTGAAAATCATCACGACCTGACAGGTGTTCAGGATCGTGTGTAAAATGAAGTGGCAGACTCAGGATAGTTCCTATCTGACACGTGTATGCATTACTGAAACCACTGCAATATTAATTGATAACTATGCTGGCAATCTTGATTGAGGTGCCAAGGACTTACTGGCCTGAACTCTCTTCACCCCTACTAATGTGCGTTTTTAAATAGGCTCAAGTGTGCTTGTGTAATAGAAAAGTCTTTGGGTCTGCTCCTTTGACTAGATTAATTTACTCCTAAAATTGACCATATGCGTTTTTTCACAGTGGGCTCGATTATTATTGTATCTAAGTGTTTTTCCTTGGTGAAATGTTTTTGTCTATCTTTTGAACCATCAAATAATATAAAGCACTAAGTTCCTTCTTCTTATCATGCACAGGGATTAGTAGACTCATTCCTCTAATTTATTCCCTCCTTGGAATTTAATGTAGAGGTATCGATATGCTCTTAATTGTTTAAGAACTTGCATCACTAATAATTAAATATTACTGAAAGAATTGTCTTTCAGTGTCATTAATACTTGTCATTCAAAGACTGTGGCTTTATATACTATACAGTTGGAAACAAAAGCAGCCCACTCCGTATTCCCTAGCTGGTAGTGGGTGAAGAGGAGAAAGAAAAATGTCCATCTTCACTGGTATCATGTAGTAAAAATAATTCTTTTTCCTCAGTAAAGGAGCATAATGGTATGCAAGTCTATATACATGAATTTAATCTCAACCATGCCAACAACAGGATTTTAGTTAGGTGGAACAAAGAAGCTGATAAATATTTCAACACTAATCTGATAATTTTGTTAATTGCAAGTTTCTACTCTTACAATTATCTGCTTAAGAAGTGACTCAGTAGTGATCCTTGGTTATTGGTTATATAGTCTCTTAAATTTATTAATAACTAGCAAACTATTCTCTCCTACAACTTCTTCCAGAATGCTCAGGATAGGCTAAAAAGAACATATCTTAAATACATGTATTTGCAGACAAAAAACAATGACAGTATGAAGTTTACATTGGTTTTCCAATAGAGGCAATAAAAGCATATCCAGAGTCTGGCCTCAGGGTTAGTAACATACCTTTATAGACTAGCTGACAAGAGTTGTTGACATATCTTATGACCATCGGACGAAACCGCTTTAGCTATTTGTGAAATAAATACATGAATTCATTAGCAACATGCATTAGCAAATTGCACAGCTCATGGACCTGGCAGTAACAGATTGGGCTGATTATAAATGAATTATTCAGTTTTGCTTTACTGCTTCTCTGTTATTACTCCAGGCAGTCCCCAAATGTGCTTTGTGCGTCCGCCTGCATATCTCACTAGAATCTGCTCTTTTTCTTTCTTCCTTCTTCCCTTCCCTCACATCCACACCACTCTCCTGGCCCAGTAAACTTCCAACTCAAATTTCTAGGTTTAAAGAATCTATAGATTCTTTTCTAGTCCTCTCACATCTCTCACCAGCCACATCCACTCTGCATAGCAGGTACTGTTAATTTTTTTCCTCGTATGCAGCAATTGTGTTGTAGCTGGTTTAATTTGTATTTGTGAGCTCCTTGACGCAGATATTATTATGTGTTTACATGTAGAAACTTGAGAGCTGTTTATTGAAGAATGATTGCATAAATAATTTTGCTTTATTCATTTTTGTTACATTTAAATAAATGTTTTGTGGGAATTCCCTGGGGGTCCAGCGATTAGGACTCAGTGCTTTCACTACCAAGGCCAGAATTCAATTCAGTTCACAGCCAGGGAACTAAGATCCTGCTAGCCATGTGGCTTGGCTAATAAATAAATAAATATTTTGTCTCATACTTAGATGAATCCTAAAAAAACACGTGGATAGGTTTAGATAGGTTTAAACCTACCTAGGGATGCAAAAGACCTGTACTCTGAAAACTAAGACACAGATGAGAGAAATTAAAGACCACACAAACAGATGGAAAGATATACTGTGTTCTTGGATTGGAAAAATCAATATTGTTAAAATGAACATATACCCCAAGGGAAACTAAGATTCAGTAAAATCCCTATCAAATTACCAATGACATTTTCCACAGAGCTGGAGCAAAACATTTTTTAAATTTGTATTTTAACACAAAAGATCCCAAAGAGCCAAAGTATTGTTAAGAAAGAAGAACAGAGCTGGAGGAATCAGGCCCTGACTTCAGATATGCTAAAAATCTATACTAATCAAGAACAGTGTGGTGCTGACACAAAATCAGACATATAGATCAATGAAAAAGGATAGAGAACCCAGATAAAAACCCATGCACAATTAATTGAGAAGAAAGGAAGTACAAATATACAATGGAGAAAAGACAGTCTCTTTAATAAGTGATACTGGGAAAACTGCACAGCTTTATGTAAAAGAATGAAATTAGAACATTCTCTAATACCATATAAGAAACACATTAAACACGATTAAAAACCTAAATGTAAGACTGGATACTATAAAACTCCTGAGGAAAGCACAGGCAGGACACTCAACATTATAAATCACAGCAATATTTTTTTGGACTCATCTCTTTGAGTAATGGAAACAAAAGCAAAAACAAATGGGACCTAATTAAACTTAAAAGCTTTTGCACAGCAAAGGAAATGATTAACAAAACAGCCTATGGGATGGGAGAAAATATTTGAAAATGACGTGACTTTCCAAAATATGCAAACAGCTCATATAGCTCATTATCAAAACAAACAACCAACCCAATCAAAAAATGGACAGAAGACCTAAATGGTTACTTCTCCAAAGAAGACATCCAGATAGTCAACAGGCACAAGAAAAGATGTTCAACGTCACTATTATTAGAGAAATGCAAATTAAAATCACAATGAGGTATCATTTCACACTGGCTAGAATAGCCATCATCAAAAAGTCTGCAGTTAATACATGCTGGAGAGGGTGTGGAGTAAAAGAAAACTCCTACACTGGTGGTGGGAATGTAAATTGGTGAAGCCACTGTGGATAACATTGTGGAGGTTCTTGAAAAAATCTAAAAGTAGAGCTACCATATGATCCAGCAGTCCCACTCCTGGGCATATATCCAAAGAAAACTCTAACTCAAAAAGATATATGTACCCCAGTGTTCATAGCAGCAGTATTTAAAATAGCCCAGACTTGGAAACAACCTAAGTGTCCAATAGGTGAGTGAGTAAAGAAAGTGTGGTATATATACATACAATGGAGTATTACTCAGCCATCAAAATGATGTGATGCCATTTACAGCAACATGAATAGACCTAGAGATTACTACACTAAGTAAGGTACAGTAAGTCAGAGAAAGACAAAAATCATATATCATTTATATGTGAAATCTAAAAAAAATACAAATGTACTTATTTAAAATGATACAAATAAATTTATTTACAAAACAGAAATAGACTCACAGACATAGAAAACAAACTTATGGTTACCAAAAGGGAAAAGGAGGAGGGATAAATTTGAATTTTGAGATTAACAGATACTACTATATACAAAATAGATAAGCAGGGACCTACTGTACAGCACAGGGAACTATTTTCAGTATCTTATAATAACAGATAACAGAGAAGAATCTGAAAGAGAATACATATATGTATAACTGAATCGCTTTGCTGTATGCCTGAAACACTGTAAATCAACTACAATAAAATATAAAAATTTAAAAAAGAAATTGTCATTGTTGTTCAGTCACTAAGTCATATCCGAATGCTTGCCACCCCATGGACTGCAGCATACCAGGCTCATCTGTCCTTCTCTGTCTTCCGGAGTTTGCTCAAATTCATGTTGAGTTGGTAATGCTATCTATCCATCTCATCCTCTGCCACCCCCTTCTCCTTTTGCCTTTGTCTAGAATGTCATATACCCTGGAGGAGGGCATGGCAACCCACTCCAGTATTCTTGCCTGGAGAATCCCAATGGACAGAGGAGCCTGACGGGCTACAGTCCACAGATTTGCAAAGAGTTGGACATGACTGAGCGACTAAGCACAGCACAGCACAGAATGTCATATGTTTATATATATTATATATGTTTTTATATTATATATATATGTGTGTTTATATATACATATATATATCATTCCTTCAGCACAGCATCACATATTGCATTGTGACTCTTTGTGACCCCATGGACTGTAGCCCTCCAGGTTCCTCTGTCCACGGAATTTTCCTGGCAAGAATACTGGAGTGGGTTGCCATTTCCTTCTCCAAGGGATCTCCCCAACCCAGGGACTGAACCCACACCTCTGGCACATCTCCTGCACTGGTAGGCAAATTCTTTACCACTAGCACCCCTGGGAAGCCCCATTTTATGGACATACCTAGGTTATCAGCAGGTGATAGACCTTGAGGTTGTTTCCTGTTTTAGGCTATTATGAGCAAAACAATTTTGAACATTCGCATTTGGGCGTTTCCATAGATATATGTATTTATTTCTCTTGGGTAAATACCTAAGTGTGGAATTTCTAGGTCATACGATGACTATGTCAACTCTTATAAGAAATAGCCAAACTGCTTTCCAAAGCGGGCACACCATTGCAGTGAAAAATTCAGTGTATTTTGGTACAAAATTTTAAGTTAAGAAAACTATACAATTTTTTTTTTGAGTTCTAAATTTCTGTTACTAATAAATCTTCGATCTAAAGTGCTTGGTTATTTTTATTACTCCAAGCAGTAAGACTCACTGAAGCAACTATCAGGACTGCTTGATATTGCTGCTTACTGCTGGCAAGAGCCTGGCTAGAGTTGTCTTGGACAGAGCATGGTACCGCCTGGCCAACTATGTGCTCCCCAAATCGCAGTGTGGCTACGGGCCACGGTGCAGTACAGCTGACTTGATCTTTGTAACGTGTTTGGATTTAGGAAAGTCGGGGCTTAAATCAGCCTGTACCTTACAAGACTGCAGACGAGAAGATTCATTTTTGTGGTTAAATGAAGCTGCCACTAAAGAAATAAACCTTATTTGTAGAGTTAAAATAGGTTCTTTTTATGTTAAGTATCATTTCCATTGGGTATTTTGCAAATAAAGTATAAATAGTGGCATCCTAGTATTAAAGCATTATCCTTTGCCCTGGTGAAATAATTTCGTTGTCAAGCATTCCAGATTCTTGACAGAATTGCTTTTTTGTCATCAGAGTTTTGAAAGGTGTTGGAGTTAAAACTATGACCTATTTTCAATTTTATTAGAAAATTAAAAGTGCTTTATTAGTTATTGCTTTAGTATGGTATAGAATTGGAGAAGGCAATGACACCCCACTCCAGTACTCTTGCCTGGAAAATCCCATGGACAGAGGAGCCTGATAGGCTGCAGTCCATGGGGTCGCTAAGAGTCGGACACGACTGAGCGACTTCACTTTCACTTTTCACTTTCATGCATTGGAGAAGGAAGTGGCAACCCACTCCAGTGTTCTTGCCTGGAGAATCCCAGGGACGGGGGAGCCTGGTGGGCTGCCATCTATGGGGTCGCACGGAGTTGGACACAACTAAAGTGACTTAGCAGCAGCATGGTATAGAATAGATTCAGATATATTATTATTGTCAACATTTTATTTTTAACTACCATTAATTGAGGAACCAGAGATCAAACTGCCAACATCCGCTGGATCATTGAAAAAGCAAGAGAGTTCCAGAAAAACATCTATTTCTGCCTTATTGACTGTGCCAAAGCCTTTGACTGTGTGGATCACAATAAACTGTGGGAAATTCTGAAAGAGATGGGAATACCAGACCACCTGACCTGCCTCTTGAGAAACCTATATGCAGGTCAGGAAGCAACAGTTAGAACTGGATATGGAACAACAGACTGGTTCCAAATAGGAAAAGGAGTACGTCAAGGCTGTATATTGTCACCCTGCTTATTTAACTTATATGCAGAGTACATCATGAGAAACACTGGGCTGGAAGAAACACAAGCTGGAATCAAGATTGCCGGGAGAAATATCAATAACCTTAGATATGCAGATGACACCATCCTTATGGCAGAAAGTGAAGAGGAACTAAAGAGCCTCTTGATGAAAGTGAAAGTGGAGAGTGAAAAAGTTGGCTTAAAGCTCAACATTCAGAAAACGAAGATCATGGCATCTGGTCCCATCACTTCATGGCAAATAGATGGGGAAACAGTGGAAACAGTGTCAGACTTTATTTTGGGGGGCTCCAAAATCACTGCAGACGGTGACTGCAGCCGTGAAATTAAAAGACGCTTACTCCTTAGAAGGAAAGTTATGACCAACCTAGATAGCATATTCAAAAGCAGAGACATTACTTTGCCAACAAAGGTCCATCTAGTCAAGGCTATGGTTTTTCCTGTGGTCACGTATGGCTGTGAGAGTTGGACTGTGAAGAAGGCTGAACGCCAAAGAATTGATGCTTTTGAACTGTGGTGTTGGAGAAGACTCTTGAGAGTCCCTTGGACTGCAAGGAGGTCCAACCAGTCCATTCTGAAGGAGGTCAGCCCTGGGATTTCTTTGGAAGGAATGATGCTAAAGCTGAAACTCCAGTACTTTGGCCACCTCATGCAAAGAGTTGACTCATTGGAAAAGACTCTGATGCTGGGAGGGATTGGGGGCAGGAGGAGAAGGGGACGACAGAGGATGAGATGGCTGGTTGGCATCACTGACTCAATGGACATGAGTCTGAGTGAACTGTGGGAGTTGGTGATGGACAGGGAGGCCTGGCGTGCTGCGATTCATGGGGTCACAAAGAGTCGGACACGACTGAGCAACTGAACTGAACTGACCTGAACTGAATTGAGTATTACCAACAGTAAAGCCCTATGCTAGATCTGTATCTAGTGTACCTTCTAAACATACCAGATAAAATTAAAACTGCTAGAACCACAAGGTGCAAGCATTATTTAATATGCAATATCAATGCACAGGAGTTACTCTATGCTATTAAATAAATTTGGGCAATTTATACAAGAATCATTTATATAGTGTATCTATCTTTGAAATCCGTAGCACAACACAGCAGATGAACTGTCAACCAAGAAGGTATGAGGTCTCACTTTATTTTCAGAGAAGGCCAAATACCTTCTTGATAATGATATTGTTGATGATTCCTTGAACTGGGAGAAAGTTCCAGTGAGACCTGAAATAACTCAATCCCCAGGGAACAGACATCCCTTTTGAAATCTACCCGCAGAGTAATCAGACTTGATTTCTTTTGGCTTTCTAAGACTTGATCTGATACTTTGCCATAGCTACCCAGACTGGAAGATGGACACGGTCCCACAATAATATTTATTTGCACCAAGTGCTGCAGTCATTCAGAACCTGTCTAGGATGCCCAAGATTTTAGACGCAGCCTACATCTGCAACACAGAATGATTGTAAATCCTAGAAATCCAAGCCAGCCTGAGGCCAGAGCCAGACACTTGAAGGGAAAAATGCTATGCGGAACTTGGACTTTTGCTTGGACTTTGAATTTTCAAAGTACTGAGATTTTTCAGGGGAGGTTTGGGGTAGTGGGTAGAGACAACTAAAGTCTTAAATGCTGGAGAATGAACTCTGAAGCCAGGGCAGAAGAAAAACCTACTGCTACTACTGTGGGAGTTAAGTTTAAAAGGACTAAGAAAACCCTAGTGGAGCTATGTTAGCTTCACAAGAGGCATGACTCAGAGCTGACACTCACGCTGCTCCTGAGTGTGAGACTCTAGCTCCACAGTCTGATGAATCACTTTTCTTTCTTAGGGCCTGTGATGTGACTGGAGTTGTAATGGTCACAAACTGGGGTTGAAGAGATCTAGTTTTCTTTAACTGCTCTCACCTTGTTTTTAAACCCCCTCTCCTTCTAATGATGGAAAATGCTTGAGTTTGCCAATCAATGTTTCCAGTTTTCCAGGGAAATTTTTAGGCTTTTTCAAGGTAAGTACTGTATGATTCCACTTATATTCTGCTTATAGAAGGTACTCAAACTCATAGAAACAGAAAATAGTGTTGACCAAAGGCTGCAGGAGGGAGTGGTGAGGAGGGGGATCTGTTGCATAACATGTGAATATAGTTCAGATCAGTCGTTCACTCGTGTCCGGCTCTTTGCGACCCCATGAATCGCAGCACGCCAGGCCTCCCTGTCCATCACCAACTCCCGGAGTTCACTCAGATTCACGTCCATCGAGTCAGCGATGCCATCCAGCCATCTCATCCTCTGTCATCCCCTTCTCCTCTTGCCCCCAATCCCTCCCAGCATCAGAGTCTTTTCCAATGAGTCAACTCTTCTCATGAGGTGGCCAAAGTACTGGAGTTTCAGCTTTAGCATCATTCCTTCCAAAGAAATCCCAGGGCTGATCTCCTTCAGAATGGACTGGTTGGATCTCCTTGCAGTCCAAGGGACTCTCAAGAGTCTTCTCCAACACCACAGTTCAAAGCATCAATTCTTTGGCGCTCAGCTTCTTCACAGTCCAACTCTCACAGCCATACATGACCACAGGAAAAACCATAGCCTTGACTAGACGGACCTTTGTTGGCAAAGTAATGTCTCTGCTTTTCAATATGCTATCTAGGTTGGACATAACTTTCCTTCTAAGGAGTAAGCGTCTTTTAATTTTATGGCTGCAGTCTCCATCTGCAGTGATTTTGGAGCCCCAAAAAATAAAGTCTGACACTGTTTCCACTGTTTCCCCATCTATTTCCCATGAAGTGATGGGACCAGATGCCATTATCTTCGTTTTCTGAATGTTGAGCTTTAAGCCAACTTTTTCATTCTCCACTTTCACTTTCATCAAGAGGCTCTTTAGTTCCTCTTCACTTTCTGCCATAAGGATGGTGTCATCTGCATATCTGAGGTTATTGATATTTCTCCCAGCAATCTTGATTCCAGCTTGTGTTTCTTCCAGTCCAGCGTTTCTCATGATGTACTCTGCATACAAGTTAAATAAGCAGGTGACAAGATACAGCCTTGACGTACTCCTTTTCCTATTTGGAACCAGTCTGTTGTTCCATATCCAGTTCTAACTGTTGCTTCTTGACCTGCATATAGGTTTCTCAAGAGGTAGGTCAGGTGGTCTGGTATTCCCATCTCTTTCAGAATTTTCCACAGTTTCTTGTGATCCACACAGTCAAAGGCTTTGGCATACATAGTCAATAAAGCAGAAATAGATGTTTTTCTGGAACTCTCTTGCTTTTTCAATGATCCAGCGGATGTTGGCAATTTGATCTCTGGTTCCTCTGCCTTAACCTTAGCAAAATTCACATTTGAAAATGCTAAAACAGTAAATTTTATGTACAGGTTTCTTTTACCACAATTTAAAAAATAGAACTAAATTAAATATCAAAAACATTTAGAGTTTTTAGGGGGGGCCACTTCTTCAGTATTTCTCACTGCAGGAAGGTTCTCCCCCTCCTCCTATTCTGCTTTTCTAAGTGAATCTGAGCAGCAAGGCTCACCCAGCTTCCTGTCTCTGCAGAAGGGTTTTCTAGTCCTCTTCCCAGCCTTCTTGACGTGGTCTGTATTGCCTTATCATCCCCTCTTGATGGGTCTGCAAGGCTCCCTGCTGACTGAGCATCCTCCCCTCTTGATGGGTCTGCAAGGCTCCCTGCTGACTGAGCACCCTGTGTGTAAGGCCGCTGATGTGCCGCTGATCTCACCTGGGTTTTGGAGCATTGCGCGGACAGGTGCTGCTGATGGCAACGCTACTGCCTTCAGTTAAGAGGTCTTTGTCATCCTCACCCATACCCAGCAGCCAATCCAGCAACACATTCAACTAACTGTCCTCTTTTGGAGACTGGGTGGCTCCTAGATACTCTCTCAGAAACAATCCGGAGAGTTCAGATCCATTGTGGATGCTCTTAGCTTAGGTACCTTCTTGGTCATTGCAGCTCAACTCCTGTAACATCACATCAGATACAGGACCATATCAAGCAGAACGATTCTCTTGAAGTTTTCTGACCTTCCATGCTACATAGGAGTCCAGGCACCAGCACCAATATTCTTGGATTCACTCAGATTTGTCCGAATTTTTCTACTTTAGTTACCTCTTACAGCCATGTTTGGACTTTCAAAATGGAGAAAGATTATTTGGATGTGATTTATCCTTTCTCACTCCCTTTCTGTCTCTTTCTTGGTCCAGAAAAAGTATCATATCTCAATTTCCTAGTTAGTATTTTCTTTACTTTTCTGGGGACAATAATTCTCACCCTCATGATTTACCCTTAATGACTAAATGAGGACAGGGAGGGAGGAATTGCCAAGAAGGACAGAACAGTGGGTGGCATGAGGGCAGGGAGGGAGGAATTGCCAAGAAGGACAGAACAGTGGGTGGCAAGTATTTTTACAGTATCGCCCCTTGACCTGCACTTCTCTGTAGATGCCCCTCTCTCCTGCTTCTCCATGTCCTGTCCACCCTATTCCCCACATGCATCTAGTATGTTTTTTACCACTGTTCCTACTGCCCCAGTAGTGGATAAGAGTGAGGTTCTGGAGTCACGCTATCCCAATTCAAAACCTAGTTCTGCTACTCACCAGCTGTGCAAACTGAATAAAGTTCCTTAACTCTCTGTGCTTCAGTCTCTTTGCTTGTAAAAATATAGGTTAATAATGGCCCTAATTCCGCAGATGAGATACCATATAAAGCACTTTGAACAGTACCCAGAATATAGTAATTGCTTGATTTTATTAGTATATTAGCTATTACTAGTCATACCATCATCACTTCTCCTCTA
This sequence comes from Bos mutus, assembly GCF_027580195.1. Taxonomy (NCBI): domain Eukaryota; kingdom Metazoa; phylum Chordata; class Mammalia; order Artiodactyla; family Bovidae; genus Bos; species Bos mutus. The sequence continues at coordinate 129,825,619 of NC_091618.1, forward strand.
GACTAGTAAAACAGATTCCTAATTGAATTCATTGTCCCTATTTCCACCTTTAATTAATACAATTGTGTAGAATTCAGAAGATCTGAGAATTGGATTGGAAAAATCATGTTTATTTTTTTCTCACAAAATTAAAAATTGGCATTTCTTTCCATTTTGAATATAGGCTTGAAGGCACAAAACTATTCATAATATGTTACCACGTCACCAACAAAAATCATGAATGTTTCATACCAAGTTGTAGCTTTTGCAATTATCTCATATATGCTCATGACTACTTTTGTTTATTTAACTTATTTTTGTTAAACTATAGTTGATTAATAATATATTAGTTTTAGGTGCACAGCATAGTGATTCAGTATTTTTGTAACTTATACTCTATTTATTATGAAATATTGGCTATATTCCCTGTCTGTGTAATATATCCTTGTAACATTTCTTTTATACGTAGTAGTTCGTATCTCTTAATCCCCTCCTTCTGTCTTTCCTGTCCACCCCACTACCACTGGTTCGTTCTCTATATCTGTGAGTCAATTTCTATTTTGTTATATTCATCTGTTTGTTTTTTTATTTTTTAGACCCCACATTGTTGTTGCTGTCCAGTCATTAAGTTGTGTCCAAGTCTTTGAGATACCAAGCACTATAGCATGCCACACTCCTCTGTCCTTCACTATCTCCCAGGGGTTGCTCAAATTCATGTCCACTGAGTTGGTGATACCATCCAACCATCTCATTCTCTGCCTCCTCCTTCTCCTTTTGCCTTCCATCTTTCCCAGCATCAGGGTCTTTTCCAATGAGTCAGCTCTTTGCATCAGGTGGGTGAAGTTTTAGAGCTTCAGCTTCAGCATCACTCTTTCCAGTGAATATTCAGGCTTGATTTTCTTTAGGAATGACTGGTTTGATCTGCTTGCAGTCCTCGAGACTCTCTCAAGATTCTTCTCTAGCACCACACTTCGAAAGCATCAATTCTTCGGTGCTCAGCCTTCTTTACGGTACAACTCTCAAATCTATACACAACCACTGGAAAAACCATATACGGACTTTTGTTGGCAAAGTGATGTCTCTGCTTTTTAATACACTGTCTAGGTTTGTCGTTGAAGAAGGAAATGGCAACCCACTCTAGTATCCCTGCCTGGAAAATGCCATGGACAGAGGAACGTGGCAGGCCATGGTCCATGGGGTAGCAGAGAGTTGGCCACAACTGAGCACATCAGCACTAGGTTTGTCATAGCTTTTCTTCCAAGGAGTAATCGTCTTTTTATTTCACGATTGCAGTCACCATCCACAGTGATTTGGAGCCCAAGGAAATAAAATCTGTCACCATTTCCTCTTTTTTGCCATCTATTTGCCACAAAGTGATGGAACCGGATGCCATGATCTTAGTTTTCTGAATGTTGAATTTTAAGCCAGCTTTTTCACTCCCCTCTTTCACCCTCATCAGGAAGCTGTTTAGTTCCTCTTCTCTTTCTGCCATTAGAGTGGTATCATCTGCATATCTGGGGTTGTTGACATTTCTGCCAGCTATCTTAATTCCAGCTTGTGATTCATCCAGGCCTGCATTTTCTCATGATGTATTTTCCATGTAATTTAAAAAACCAGGGTGACACTATCCAGCCTTGTACTCTTTTCCCAGTTTTGAACCAGTCATTCCATGTCCAGTTCTAACTGTTGCTTCTTGACCCGCTTACAGGTTTCTGGAGACATGTGAGGTGGTCTGGTATTCCCATCTCTTTAAGAATTTTCCGTACTTTGTTGTGATCTACACAGTCAAAGGCTTTAGCCTTTAATAGTCAATGAAGCAGAAGTAGATATTTTTTCTGAAATTCCCTTGCTTTCTCTATGATCCAGTGAATGTTGGCAATTTGATCTATGGTTCCTCTGCATACAAGTGATAACATACAGTATTTGTCTTTCTCTGTCTAACTTATTTCACTAAGCACAGTGCCCTCCAGATCCATTCATTCTGTTGCAAATAGCAACATTTTATTTTTTAAATAATTGAGCAATATTCCATTGTATCTATATATATTACATCGTCTTCATCCATTTATCGATCAGTGGACACTTAGGTTTCTTCCATATCTTCAGTTCAGTTCAGTTCAGTCACTCAGTCGTGTCCGACTCTTTGCGACCCCATGAATCAAAGCACGCCAGGCCTCCCTGTCCATCACCAACTCCCGGAGTTCACTCAAACTCATGTCTATCGAGTCGGTGATGCCATCCAGCCATCTCATCCTCTGTCATCCCCTTCTCCTCCTGCCCCCAATCCCTTCCAGCATCAGAGTCTTTTCCAATGAGTCAACTCTTCACATGAGGTGGCCAAAGTACTGGAGTTTCAGCTTTAGCATCACTCCTTCCAAAGAAATCCCAGGACTGATCTCCTTCAGAATGGACTGGTTGGATCTCCTTGCAGTCCAAGGGACTCTCAAGAGTCTTTTCCAACACCACAGTTCAAAAGCATCAATTCTTTGGTGCTCAGCTTTCTTCACAGTCCAACTCTCACATCCATACATGACCACAGGAAAAACCATAGCCTTGACTAGACGGACCTTTGTTGGCAAAGTAATGTCTCTGCTTTTGAATATGCTATCTAGGTTGGTCATAACTTTCCTTCCAAGGAGTAAGCGTCTTAGCAACTGTTAATAATGCTGCTATGAATTTTTGGGGTGCATGTATCTTCAAATTAGTGTTTTTATTTTCTCCACATATATACCCAGGAGTGGAATTGCTGTATCATTTGATAGATCCCTTTTTAGGTTCATAAGGAACCTCCATTCTGTTTTCCATAGTGACTGAACCAACGTGCACTTCCAACCAACAGTGTGGAAGGGTTCCCTTTTCTCCACATCCTCATTAGCATCTATTGCTCATGGTCTTTTTGATGATAGCCATTCTGACAGGTGTGAGGTGATATCTCATTGTGGTTTAGATTTGCATTTCTCTGATGATTAGTGATATTGAGCATCTTTTCATGTACCTGTTCATCATCTGTGTATCTTCTTCACAAAATGTCTATTCAGGTCTTCTGCCCATTTTTAAAAATCAAGTTGTTTGTTTTTTTGGTAATGAAATACATGACCTGCTTATGTATTTTGGATATCAGCCCCTTTTGGTTATGTCACCACTTGTAAATTATGATGGATGCTCTACTACATCTACTTCTACTACTAGATGTTACTCATTTTAGTAAGTTTCTGTGCTATCAGATTTTATTATATGACACATTTAAATATTTTATAATTATGTATTTTAAACCATTTATTTAAACAAAAAAAAATCTGAGAAGGGATAAAGAGGCTTGATCAGATATCAAAAGGGAGGTACTTGGCACAATAAAATTTTAAGTACATTGTTTAAAATGTTTTTTCTTTTCTCTTGCTATTGTTTTCCATGTTCTCAGAGTCCGTGAGTAGACAGACAAAGCTTCATAATTTTGGAGCAGATATGGGTCAAAAAATCATGGCATAGAGTGTGCTGAGTCCAGACAAGTGATATTGATACGCACATCCAAATTTGAAGAAAAAATGTATTTCTTTAGGTTTCGAACACTGTAATAGATTATAAAGCAAAAATAAAAACCTGTTGGAAAGTTCAAAAAAAAGAAGGTTGTTTTTTTTTTTTTAACTTAACCTCTAACCATGTTGCTCCCTACTTAAAATGTTTCACTAGCTTTCATCACTGACAGCATCAAGTACAAGCTCCATAGAAAGACATACAAAGCACGTCCTGGTTCAGTCTTGTCGCTCTCCCCCCAGAGCCTCATGGCCTGTCACTCACTGTCCAAGGCCCTCCCCCTCCAGCCGTTCTGAAATACTCGCAGGACCTGGCAGCCGTCATGTTCTCTCATGCCTGCATTCCCGTGTATATGTGTTGTGGGTGGGGACTTTGTTCTGGAATGCCCTTCCTTCTTTTTTCTCCTCATTTGTCTTTTTTCTCCTTACTCATCCGTCAAACTTTTATTCATTATTAAAGACATCTAACATCAATTTCTCCTTGTAAGTCTTCAGTGAACTCCCAGCATGGTGAGATGACGTTCCTCTTCTCTCCCCCGGCACCCTGGGTAAACCGTTTGTCACATTTTATTAAAGTTGACGGCGTGCTTTTCCGCTGTCACTCGCCTGTGCATTCCTGGAGAAAGAACCATGATTTACGCCTCTCCTCCTTCTACAGTTCCTGCAGTGGTATCTAGGATTCGGTGGATGGGTAAAACCTGATAGGCTATCACACAGATATGAACAGAATTAATATGTTATTTCAGAGAGAAAATACCAGAGACAATCATTTTCCTGCCCTCCTCTTCTGATGACACTGGAGGGACAATATTGCTCCTTCAGGAGGCTGAATGATTGAGAATATTTTTTTGTGACTGAAAGAGGAGGGAAGTGTCATTTTTTTCCTCTGGAGTTGTGGGAGAAAGGGATTTTGGCTTCAGTAGAGGTAAGGGACTTTGTCCTGGATGGATTTGGTTGTTATGGACTAGGTATGCCATACCTAAGGTGAAGCAGGAATTAAAATATGACAATAGTATACTTAAATTTTTGACAGAATAAATGAAGTAATATGAATGTGCATAAATATATCTGGTAATTTCTGATTGGACAGAAACCGTGTTATCATCAATCATGCTACTGTTTTCACATTCATCTGAACTTGCTTGTAGTTCGATTTCAAGAAGGTGGCTGATTTGACAGTAGCATCGTGTATTATTGCTAAACTCTCTAAAGATGACTTTTTGGATCTATGGATCCATGTGGTCAGAACAAGTGTCCACTAAGCACCATTCCACATTCCAAATCACTAGGGGAAAGATAGTGTTATAAATGGTGACAAATGGATAGTCATCTGAAGAAAAATAAAGTGGATTCCTACCTCAGACTATGATGATAGCATTGAGCTGGATCAAAGATTTCAAAAGTAATTAGCAAGCCAAAAATGTGTTAGAAGAAATTATGACATTAAAAACTACAAATATACTGTAGAAGTCTCTGTATTACCAAGAGTTGGAAACCAGGGAATTCCCTGACAGTCCAGTGGTTAAGACTCGGCACTTTCATTGCCATGGCCCAAGTTCAATCCCTGGGTCAGGAAACTAACTAACATCCTGTTAGTTGCATAGAATGACCAAAAAGAAAATTAATGGAAATCAAAAAAAGACTAAAATATGTAGCATCATGCAAATATTTTGAATTCTATATTTAAAAAAACATGGAACCACAAGTCAAAAGACAAATGGCAATCTGTCTGAAAATCTATAGCTAATTTTTTTTTGACTGTACCCCATGGTCTTAACTACTGGACCACCAGGTAATTCCCCAGTTACGGCTAATTTCTTAAGTATGCAGGTTTTGTTTTAATACTCACAACCTAATAGAAAAAATAAGCAAAGGGTAAAAGCAAATAATTAACAGAAAAACAAAGTACAAATAATCCTTAAATATAAAGATTATTAACCAAACTCAAAATAAGAAAAAAATGCAATTAAAACCTTTTTTTACCTCTCATTTCAGAAATAAGAATGATGAGGGTGCAGGAAAATAGTAACATCATGCATTATTAATGGAAATATAAATTGGTTCAATCTCTGCTGCTGCTGTTCAGTCTCTACAGAGTAAAAAATTGGCAACATCTATTAAAATTAAAGATACCCACACATGCTATATATACATATTTATTTATTTGGAATCCTTTCAACTGTAAATAACAGAAACCCCAATTCAAATATGGCTTTAACAGTAGAAAAATCAGTTATATAAGTCCAGATGTAAGGCAGCTCTAGGTACAGTAAGATCAGTATCTCGGTAATATCGTGAAGACTTAGATTCTTTTTGTATCTCATTTTCATCCTCATGGTATTTGCTGTGTCCTCAGATTGTCTTTAAATTTTAATATCCTAGTGTTACAAGCTTTCCAGGTGGTGCTAGTGATAAAGAAACTGTCTGCCAATTTGGGGGACAGAAGAGATGCGGGTTCAATTCCTGAGTCAGGAAGATCCACTCCAGTATTCTTGCCGGGAGAATCCCATAAACAGAGGAACCTGAGGGGCTACGGTCCATGGGATCGCAAAGAGCTGGACATGACTGAAACGACTTATCATGCATACATGCAATTGTTATCTATCATAATCAATGTAACCATTTCTTATTGTTGGAGACATAACTTCCAATTTTAAAAACAGTAAATAGCCCTGTGATTTCATGTAAGTATTTTTATCTTTGTTTTCCTTGGATAAAATTTTACCAACTGAACCACTGGGGAAGCCCTGGATAAAATTTTAGAATTAAAATTATTCTGTAGAAACTTTAAGGATTTTATTAAATATTGGAAGGCAGCTGGCCAGGGCCTTTCTATGGGCAATGTTTAGAGTGTTTATTGCTGATCATCTTACTAATAACACTATATTTTAATATAAAAATTTAGTAGATTTGTAGGTGAAAGGATAGTATATAATTTTAATTTACATTTTTATCATTAGAATGAATAGTATAATTTATTAAAAAGTTAAATTTTTATAGAAGGTACTTTTCAGATCAGAATCAAGAAAAAAAGTATTTAGAAAAATTTAAGTTCAAGGGTCTAGGGTTCAGGTATGAAATATAAAGTACTAGTAAATAGATTCAAATAGCTAGAACCTATTCCTATATCCTCTCACATAAAGATCTCAAGAGCTTATGATGGAAATGAATTTGATGGAAAGAGAGAAGTTTTAGACAGTGATCTTTTTTGACGCCCTACTTCATAGGCTGAGCTAGACGTAGAGAAGAGAAACATGTTACAGTCATCCTCTAAATTTGGAGACTTGAGAGTAGGGGGATATTGTTCATCATTTTCTGGGTGAGGTCTGTGGAGGTGAGAAGCATTATTAGAGCAGGTCCCATTGATATCACAGTGCCTCTATAGAGCAGAAATGGTGATATAGCACAGGAAGCTTGAGATAAAAGCTGATGTCAGTTTCACAATTAAAAAATTCTATTTTTTTACGTCTGAACTAATAGCTTTACATTTGAACTAATAGTTTCACATCTGAACTAATAACTTTACTTCTACATTTGGGAGGTTTTGGCTGTTTTACCTTTTTAACTGAAGTATAGTTGAATTACAGTATTGTGTTAGTTTCAGGTATAGGCACAGTGATTCAATTTATATATGTGTGTGTGTGTGTGTGTGTGTGCTCTTATAGCCAGAACCTATTCCTATATCCTCTCACATAAAGATCTCATGAGCTTATGATGGAAATGAATTTGATGGAAAGAGAGAAGTTTTAGACAGTGATCTTTTTTGATGCCCTACTTCATAGGCTGAGTTCTTTTATATATATATATATTCCTTTTTTGGGGAAGGAAATAGCAGCCCGCTTCAGTATTCTTGCCTGGAGAAGAATGGACAGAGGAGCCTAGCAGGCTACAGTCCATGGGGTCGCAGAGTCGAAGTGACTGAGTGACTGAGCACACATATTCCTTTTCATATTCTTTTGCTTATATTATTGCAAGATATTGAATATAGTTCCTTGTGCTATTTAATATGTCTCTTTTTACATTTATTTGCCTAATAAGGAGAGTAGGTCCTTTTTTTTAGTAGGTCCCTTTGTAATTTTTTTTTTTTAAGTATAGTTGATTTACAGTGTTGTATTAGTTCTGTATTTGTGTTTCTCTCATCATGTTTGCACCTGTCGTAGTCACTTGGTCACAAACATCTCTAAACCTCAACTTCCTCATTTTAAAAGTAGAGATACTAATATCTGTATAATGTACTTCTCCCTTGTAAATAAATGTGCATGCTTCCTGTCCAAGATTCCATGAGTAGTTTATTTCTTGCCAATCTGAACAGGATATATGAGGCCCAAGAATACTAACCAGGTAATGTACCTGGTTACCAGATACAGTGTGTCAACACAATACATGTTGTATCAACAGATATAAAGCCATTTGGCACAAAATTCCAGCCTTTGGCACAAATTCTGCCTGAAATCACACTGCTCTCTTTGGCCAGTACCAGGACTGCTTGTTCAAACATCTGGTAAAAGCAAGGTGTAGTCACAGTCTACCCTCCCCTATCAGCAAAGGAGAGAGCTCTGCTGGCACTGCAGTGTAAGGTCTTCCCCCAGGAGAGTCCCAGTTGGTGCAAGTTATTTCAGTCATAGAGATGCATCCTGACCTGTGGGTAGATGGGAGCCCAGCTAGCTTCCCGTCAGTCCTATGCAACTTCCTTGGAATTTTGTATGACTCTGGAACTGTAAGGAACTATAATTCACTAATTCATAAGTTATAGGTCCTGATAGATTCTAGACTTTGGGACAGTTTTACTTGCTGCCAGGGAACATCTACAAGTAGGAACCAATACTCTAATTTGGTCTCTTTTGCGCTATCCCAGAGCACCTGGCCTGGTTCCAGAGCCCAAGATGGCCTCAGTAGATCCTTTACTCAGGGTGCAGGCAGCTACATAACTCAGGCCATTTCTTGAGCTGCTGAGAAGTATGCAGCTTTTCAGGAAGATATTCTTGGAGCTCAAGCCAAGCAGTTGCCTCAATGACTGCCCTATTGTTTCCATTTAACAGTTTGGGTTTTCTCCCACAGTCACTTCAGTCTGCTCAGTAAATTGTTTTATGCTTGATTTTCACTTTCAGAATCCTATCTCAGCATTTTGAAGATCTGATGTCGTGATGTAGGCGAACGTTCCTGTATTGACATGTTTTGTTTTTGGCTAGAGGAGAGGCGATGCCAACATTCTGAGTTCCATGGGAACAGAGCCAAGAGACGTTTGGCTTCTTCGAGTTAGTGTCCGTGGGAGCGGATATGGGAAAGTCCTCTGGAGGATCCATGGCCAAAACCGCATAATCAGATTTTGTTCTGAATAGGGTCCTTCATAAGATGTTAGGGGAAGTAAAAGAACATAACATTATAGGAAAAAAATTTTCTTAGTAGAATGGTCTTGAATGGTTAGGAAAACAAATGAAAGATAAGAATTAGTAGGTTAATCTCTTTATTATTTTGGTTTACCCAAAGCTTACCTTTAAGACTAATGGAATCAAATTTATCTGTTGGCCCTTCTTGGAAGAATGCTCCACAGATCTCCTTAAGATCAGAATCAGAAATATGTTTTAGATAAGTTAATTCCAGTGAATAGTGTTTTATCATAGTGATATGCAGAACTAATAAAAGAAAATATTAAAGTCAGTTTTTCAAGAAAGTCAATATATGTGTGTTTAATAAAAAATTACCTTTATTATACAACCTAAATAATAGCATTGTACTATTTAAAAAACTTTTCTATCTTGAAGTAATGCAAAATTGGAATCAGTGAAAAGACTAAGCATGTATTTTTTGTTGTTGTTTCAGTGACAAAACTATGTATTTCTGTATCAGGAACATTTAGTGTAATGTTAAACAGTAGCTGAAGTGAACTGTTCAACCATTGTAATATTATTAGAGAGTTGTCTATCATTATCACATGTATATGTTATGCCTGTCAGATAAATTAGACAGCTTCATATATAAAGTCTTACATTCAAGAGCATTCTGTGTTGTTGACAGGATGTGACATTCATTGAGGTCTTTTGACAGGTAAGCTAGTAAAGTATTTGTAAATAATCTATCTAGTGTTTTAAACGGTAGCAAAGATAATCTTGCTGTAAATGAATGCTCTCTAATGAACATATATTAATTTTTAAAGACTATAAAATTCCATCTGGGCATGAATGAACTAAATGTACTACCACTTTGCATTGCTTGACACTGTACTCAGCAAGGACCAGAATCAGTATAGTTTACTTTGATGTGTTTTGCAATGTGTAAACTGGAACTGAATGGCCATGCAAATGACATTTCAACACTATATGTCATGTGCCAGGCAAGTCATGACTTGCATATCATATTTTAGCCTAAGGCTTAATTTCTTAGTTATATTACTGGGTAGTATTCGTGTGTCTTATTTTTTAAAGTGATCATGTGATATTTTAAATGGAATTTTGTTTGCGTGATTTTTTAAAATTTATTTATTTTTAATTGAAGGGTAATTACTTTACAATATTGGTTTCATTTCTGCCATACATCAACATGAATTAGCCATAGGTGTACATATGTCCCCTCCCTTTTGAACCTCCCTCTCACCTCCCACCCTTTCCCAACCCTCTAGGTTGTTACAGAGCCCAGGTTTGAGTTCCGTGAGTCATACAGCAAATTTCCTTAAATGAAATTTTTTATCAAGCTACATTTTTAATAAGTACTATTGGAATGAATGATCAAACAAATTTAACCCTTAGATTTCTGTTTCTTGTATAATTAATATACAAATATAAATGCTATATTTCCTTGGGCGGTTTGATTAATTTATTTGAACCTCAGTTCCCTCTATGAAATGGGCATAATAATAATACTTTAAGCATTATGAAGATGAAATTACATCATTAATGTGAGGGTACTTTGAAAGATATTGTTCATTTGTATTACTATGGAGAGTAAAGTAGTGGTTTTAATGACATACTGCCATAGATTTTGGCACCCCACTCCAGTGTTCTTGCCTGGAAAATTGCATGGATGGAGGAGCCTGGAAGGCTGCAGTCCACGGGGTCGCTGAGGGTCGGACACGACCAAGTGACTTCACTTTCACTTTTCACTTTCGTGCATTGGAGAAGGAAATGGCAACCCACTCCAGTGTTCTTGCCTGGAGAATGCCAGAGACGGGGGCCTGGTAGGCTGCCGTCTATGGGGTCGCACAGAGTCGGACACGACTGAAGCGACTTAGCAGCAGCAGCCATAGATTTCCTTCTGGAGTCTATTTGTCCAAGAAAATCTCCAGTTGATAAGAAATTTATTTAGATACATGTAAATCGTTTTCATCTTATGGATATTTAGTTAGTGCCCGGTATGGACATTACTCAGCCAGCATACGAAGACTCAGAGCCTGTTTTCGTTGATAGCTCTCCTGCATTTTGCCTCTTGGAATCTTTCTTCTCACTCTGACCCACAACCCACTCTCCTCCAGCATTGCAGAACTCTTGTTTCAGTTTGTGAACCAGTTCAATTTATGACTTTGGGCATCTCTCTCTTTAGAGGGTTCTGTCATATTCTGTCATATTTAATTAGATGGTCTCTAAGGTCTCTTGCAGCTCTCACATCCTCTGACACTGATCCACTTCTGTCTCTGTATGTTGTTTCTTGGCTTTGCTAGTCACCTGCTCTTCTTCTACTTTCTCCTAATACTTATTAAAATACAGCCATACAACATGTGCAGAAACCAATGCTGAATATAGATAAGGATATATTACAAATTATAAACATTAAAAAATATAGCTTCACTTTTTCATTAGGAATTGGTGAAGAATTGTTGTAACTAGAGCAATGAATCATTATGTCAGATTTCTCTGAGTTCAAATCCAGACCAGCCACTGCGGCGCCTCCTGGTGTCTCACTTCCTCAGAGCTCTCTTTTGTGACGTGAGGACGGTAATGTCTCCTATACTGACCATGTGAGGAAGGTTCTGAGCACAGATGTGCAAAGGTGCTCAGCAAATATTGTCTCCTCATACCTGCCTAATTCTGATACTCAGACATCAAAACCTTGATGATTTATTGATTTTGTTTTTGACACAAATAAATAGTTTGGGTTCATAATTTGAAATGCTTTTTATTCAGCTGTCTAGTTAAATCTGCCACAGACTTGCCAAATGATGATTGGATAATCTTTAAGAAACAGAATGTTTTTATAATTATCAAAGGTTTTAGTCAGGTTATAAAACATTCTGTGTTTCTTAAAGATCATCCAATCATTAATTGGCAATTAGAAAGGGTTTTAGTCATGTTGAGCCTTCCCTGATAGCTCAGCTGGTAAAGAATCCATCCGCAATGCAGGAGACCCCAGTTCGATTCCTGGGTTGGGAAGATCCTCTGGAGAAGGGATAGGCTACCCACTCCAGTATTCTTGGGCTTCCCTTCTGGCTCAGCTGGTAAAGAATCCTCCTGCAATGCGGGAGACCTGGGTTTGATTCCTGGATCGGGATGATCCCCTGGAGAAGGAAAAGGCTACCCACTCCAGTATTCTGGCCTGGAGAATTCCATGGACTGTATAGTCCACTGGGTCTCAAAGAGTCAGACACGACTGAGTGACTTTTACTTAGTCATGTTAAGATATCTAGGATGATTTGATTTCATTTTCCTCTTCAAACATTCAAATTAGTTAAGAATTAAAACTAATTAATTGGGAACCAGGTCCTTATAAATATGTTTTAATACTTCATAAACAATTTTTTACCTTAAGAAGGAAAACTTGATATCCCTCCTAAGGGTTTGTAAATTAGATTCTGTGAATAAACTCTGCTGCTGCTGCTGCTGCTGCTAAGTCACTTCAGTCGTGTCTGATTCTGTGTGACCCCATAGACAGCAGCCTACCAGGCTCCCGAGTCCCTGGGATTCTCCATGCAAGAACACTGGAGTGGGTTGCCATTTCCTTCTCCGATACATTAAAGTGAAAAGTGAAAGTGAAGTCACTCAGTTGTGTCCGACTCTTAGAGACCCCATGGACTGCAGCCTACCAGGCTCCTCCATTCATGGGATTTTCCAGGCAAAGTACTGGAGTGGGGTGCCATTGCCTTCTCCATGAATAAACTCTAGGAAGACCCTAAACTTCCTGATATTATATGCAAAATTATGAGTTTTCTTTTTCCTGGTGAGTGTGTCCCTAGTTCTCAACAGACCCAACAGGGTCATAGATATTCTTCAATAAGTATATGGTATCTTAAAGTGAAGTAGATCTGTTTTTGTTTGGGGGAATAGGGTAACTGAGTTATAATTTATCTGCTGTCAGTGTCAAAATATTGCCTTTTTAGTTTAAGAAATTAAAGTTCTATACAGAAGTGCAAAAATAAATTTAAATACAAAGAGAACCATAGAGTTTGTAAGGGTTTTCTGTTTGTTTTTAATTTGTATTGTGCTTTTAAACCAATATAGATTTGTGGGAAGCATGAGAAGTATTACAAAACATTCAGAATATTAAAACAGATACATTACAGTGAACTTTACATGATATTTTCTGAAAATTTCAGGGATTAGTGTCACATGTCACAAGTGAATACTCTTGGGGTGCTGAAAATGAAAGTGATGTGCTCATAAACAGACTACCAAAGCACATTTGCCATTCCTATGACTTTGGCAAAATAGGGGGGGAAAATGCCTAGGTCTTGTCACAGAAGAAATTGGTCCTGATGCTTTCTTTCATGGTCTTATGGGTTTTGAAAAGGACTACCAAATGGAGAGATTGGTGATGTGATCCTGGGGACCCGTGGGTAAGGCTGAGTATGAAGATTGAGGAGTCCTGTGACTGGGCCCTTGGAAACTGAGAGGGATACTTCCTCACATTTCTCACTGTAGAGGTCAAGGGCCCCAGTTATTTGTATTCCAGAGCCTAAGGTGCGTGGATGCACCTGCTGACCCAGACTTTTAGGTCATGTATACTCATGGCCCAGATAAAAGTAGGTTCTGATATGTGCAACCAAAAAGTGGCCTTAGCCCGTCACCACAGTTGGCTCCTTCCTGCCCCCGCACCCCCCCAGGAGCAACTCACGTATAGCTCCAGCCTTGTCAGTGTTAAATATTACCACAATTAGAAGAAGTAGTACATTTTGTTTGTATGAGTGTAAATTGCTGTAATATAGTTTAAAATTGTATTTATCATACTTATAAATTATTTATTTAAGAATCAGAACACCAGAGAGAATTAGTCACTGCTAATTAAACATAGTCACTTCTTTAGAGCTAAGTTATTAAACTGGCCAGGAGTGGAGAAGAGAGCTCACTTCAAAAACATGTATAAATAGTGTTGCACATAAGGATTCTAGGCACTTCCTAATTATTTCTCAGTTCAATTTGAAAATGTATTCCCCCGAACTCAGATAAGCGTGTCAGTCTCATTAAGTGCTAGGGAAAAGATGCAGCCTCCCTGTGTCCCTGTGGCTTCAGTAGAACTTGTAACTCTAGGACCATATACCCTTGCCAACTGCAATGCATTTGGAAATTGAACCTAAGAAAACATATAAATAGTTTTCAGGTCAAGATAAAGAGAAATGAAACAGATGTAACTAGTCCTTGCTTTTGTATGTTTAAAGCAACTTGACCAGAACCAATTTAACAGGAATTTCACTCATGAGAAACTAGAGTAGCAGACCTAAAATTTCTAAACCAAACTTTTGTGCTCAGTCATTAAACTTTTATAATAAAGTGGAAACCAGAAATCTAGAGTTAATCATTATAACATGAAACTGTTGTCTTTCAAAAAAGGTGAAAACACTTTAATATAACTTAAATTGTTTCTACACATTGGATGTAAGAAATAATTTCACTTAATCATAAGTACAATTTATTTGATTAACAAAATCCTGATTTACAAAATAGTAGTAAATATATGCAGAAATACATTCATTATCAAATTATAAAATAAAATTAACAATTTGTAAGATATCATCAGTTTATTATTCTGATTTCAGATAATAGAGTTAAATCATTTTGGTATGCTTAATATTTATAAGTATTAAAATCATGGAACGTTGAGATTTGAATACAATGACAGTAAACCATTGAAATTTCACATTCACATTATACAGCCATCATGAATCCATAAGTGAATGCTAATAATGTAAAAAAATATAAAATGATTGTAATATAACCATCTAACCATTAGCATATGGAGTTTTAAGACCACTATTTAATCAACTAATTTGCTCCGAAATACAAGCATTTGCTTTTATGTCCTACATGACATGTCTTTGTGCCTTAATACTTAATTTGAAATGTCCTTACTGTAAAAATATACCAAAGTAAATAAAAAAGGAGACATTTATTTACAAAACAATATTGTATACATATTATATAAATGCAACTATTTCAAAATCTTTTTATACAATATTGATAGAATCAGTCATTTCCATTATTTCACCCTAAAAGCTGCAGTATTGCAAAGGCAGGCTATAATTTTGAAATTTTGACCAAAATGAATACTTTTTGACTGCCTTTTCAGTGCAGCTTCTCCAAGTATGCTACAGAATTGAATGTAGACCTCTAGGAAAATGATTTTTCTTTCTTTATAGAACATCCATTGCCCATAGGGAGGAGTGTGAAAATGCACCTGAAGAAAGGAGAAACTTATTACTTTACTGAATGTTTTTTGCTTGATAAACCTGATAACATCAGCCATTCAGCCTATTGTATTAGCACCATTGGCAAAAACTGTTAATGTACTGTATCAATCAGTATAGGAATGGTAACTTGCGTATGGTGTACCATCCCTATTTTGTGGAATCTCATCTTACCAAGTATGCTATCATACAATATAAATTCAAGTGTTTAAGGATGTTTCAAATAATGGTATATAACAATACTGCATTTTACCAATACTACATATAGATTTTTCTGTAAATATTAAGTGAAACTGTAAAGAAATAGATTTTAAAGCATACTCCTTTAATTCACCAGAAGACAAGGAGAATTGCTTTCATTCACCTGCATGTGTTGTAATATATTTGAACATAAATGGAATTTGATCTCCTAGTTCAAAAACTCTGGAAATCATAAAGCTTTTTATTATACGATTTGTTTTGATGGTTAAATGCCAACCATTGCATATATTCTCTCTTTTTAGCTCATATACTGTAGCTTGTGCTTAAGTGACTGTAGCATACTCTAGGCTTATAGCCTGTGGTACATAATTTCACAGTTTCAAAATTGTTGAGGGGAAGACCTTCCATGTTTTAGGAAGCTATGAACCAAATATAGACCTCATGAACACCCACAGCGATCTACTACCATGGCTGGAATCTTCCCGTATATTATTTGTCCTTCGCCATTAAAATATAGCATATTAATTGGAGACATCTTTGTAGGAGTACAGCAGGGGCCGGCTGAACCTCTGGGGTTTGCTTGGTGCACAAGATGGGTATGAGGATACTTTTGCAAAAATACAAATTCACATTCTCCAGAGCAGTAATTGGCCTTATATCTTTTAGGTGCAATAATCCAATCCCATCCAAAAGCTTCAAAATCCACAGTTAGAGGGTAACGACAGCATCGAGATTCTGTGGAGTGTTCATCACAATCAAGCCCAAAATCTCTCCTAGATCTTTTTGGTGTGTCTGTTACCTTGACTTCTAAAAAAGGAGTCTGTATGGAAAGGAAAGAAGAGTTAATAATAGATCCCAAAACACTCTCCTACCTCAAGGACTCATTATTAAAGAAAGAAACTAATCATTTTGCTTATGTCACATTTCTTTTTAAAAGGCACAGCATTAAGGAATTTTCATTTACACTAGGCTTGATTCTTCCTTTATGGCTCAAAAGTCTACAGTAGCCATAGGGATTCCCCTGTGGTCAGATCTTTGTCTTGTTTATTCTTGTTTTCCTCCGTTTGAGTATCTGAATGCCTGACACATAATAGATGCTCTGAAAATACTGATGGATGACAGTAAAGGGAGAGGGGGAAGAGAAGAGAAAGGAGCAGGGAGGAAAGAAGAGGGACAAGGCTAGCTTATGTCTTCCTGCTTATTGATTAAATATGGTGGCTAAATATGTCTGATGACTCCTGGAGGGATAGGTATACTCATTCATCCTCCATTCACTTGGTCTTATTCAGCGAAACTTGGATGTTAACACCGAAACACAATAGTTGCCACCCAGTACTGCACAGATGTAATGGGAAAAAGGAAGGTAGAGGGATGAAGATAGTGGTAAGTATATAGGGTTGGAAAGACTAACTCCAAGAGAGAGAGGCACAGACTCAGAAGAAGATACAATGATATTCCCTTTATTCTTTCACTAAAAAATGTTTCCATTCAGATATTTAAACTACAATTTGCTAATCCTCCTCCTGTACCAATCTTTTCATGAATTTGAGACATTTTTCCTTTTATATGGAAAAGTCTGAGGAATTCATCTTATTAATCATCTGTTTAATAATACTTAAGACCTCTGTCACGTCACCAACTTTGATCATTAAAATGCTACCTAGAAAAAGAACACATTCTTTTTTATCCTATATTAAAACCAAAATAGACCTGGTAATTATTGGTATTTAAGATTATACAAAATAACATCATTTTGGGAGTCAATAACATTTTATGTAGTATATTTAAAGAAAAATTGATCACCTGGAAAATTTTATAATGTCTTAAAGAATATGTTTTCATTTAGGTATGATTTACTTTACATTTAGATATCATTTAGATATGATATTCACTACAAATAAGACCATTTAAAAACTATAAAGCTTGCAAGTATAATCTTTTGTTGTAAATTATATCAATAAATGGAAATAAAAGGTATGGTCACATTAAAAAATTTTTTGAAAACAGAAGTAAATACAAGCATAGATAAGCCAGAAGAGTGAGTAGCTCTAAACTTATACTAGATTTTAAAATGGTTTTTTATTAATTTTTATAATATATAAGGCATTATTTTCTGTTTGACTTTATATTAAATTAGTTGACATTACCTAAGTTAACTCCTGTTAAAGAACAGTAAGACAGTTCAGAAAATATCTAAGTAGTACAAGTTAACTAGCCTGAAATTTTTAATTTTACCAGGGGTAATTCACAAAGTAATCCACATATACATCAGTGCATCAATAGTCTATAAAACAAGGAACATATTTATCATGAGAGATCTTAAATATAGTATATTTAATAGTATATAAACCTGAACATATATCTAGTTAATTTCTATAAGTAAAAGCATTTTATTTTAATTATAACTTGTAGAGTTCATTTTTCTGCTTTATTAAGCAAAAGAATTTTAACAAATTGGTCACTCTTCTGGGGGAAAAAATGTGTTGTTGGGTGTGTACTAGAATCCACTGTGAAGACTTCATGTTTTTATTTATATAATCATGTAGCACATCAATGGAAAGCATTTTATATTTCATTCTCAATTCCAAAGAATTCCCTAAAAACTTAAGGACCATGGTATAACTTTTTTTCTTTTAAATCCTCATGCAAAGTCAAAGTATCAAGAGAGTGTTTCATAGGATGTGAAATGGGACACCTACTTTTATTGGGTACAGGGCTACCACTGGGGTAAGGCACCTTTGGCTTATAAGCACAGGAAACTGGTAGTTATTTCTCACTACTATTCATTCACATTATGAATAAACACATAACAAGGTTTTTAGCATGTTATTTTCAGTAATCACTTACCAGTCCATCTTCTCCTGGTTCTGGGAAGGTTACAGCAAGATCATGGCCATTCTCATCTAAAGCTTTGATTTCAATGCCTAAGTTGGATTCAGGTTGTTTGAGCCAGTTCTGCAACACTGTCTTCACATCAATGCTCTGCCAAATACCAGTGCCTGGGTTCATGTCAAGTTTCAGAGATCGGATTCCAGTATACCTTGTACCGTCTTTCATGGGTTTGATGAGTCTCAGGATTTGCACAAACACTGTCGCAGGAGTCTTGACAGGCCTCAGATATATCCACAGTTGGGCCTTTACTAGTTTATTGTATTGTATCTTAGAGCTAAATTTAAAGAAGCAACATTTGGGTTTTCCTTCCACTTGCGTTAGAAGATCAGCTATAAATGAATAAGAAAAAAAAGTTACTAAGATCATTTTTATGAAAAACGAACGAACACCTCCGTATCAATCTATGAACATTTTTTTAATTGGAATAATGTGTGCATATTTAGTCTTTTAAAATGGAAAAATATGTAGCATTTCATTCATAACAGCAAAATATCAAGTATAACAGTTATTACAGCTTTTCAGAATCTTTTAGGTATATGTTTTTTCAGCTGTTATGAGCAGCCTACTTCCTTTCCAGAGAACTGTGGACTAAGGAAAATTCTATTAAGGAATGAAAAGTGGATGAAATTTTAAAGTGATGATGATTAGAGAGAACAAGAGACACTGTGGAAGAACATCCACTTAGAATTCTTTGGGAATCTGAGTAGTTACACTTACTGAGCAGCTGTACCAATCAGTCTGGAGGAAGGAACCCTTCCCCCAGGCCTGAATTACCTGGGGACAAGACACAGTGAGCAACTAACTGAGCCTCGGGAATTAGCAGAAAATATAGTGCATCTGTTATGTTAGGACGCTGGGACAGCCTTTTAAAGGAAAAAAATAAAAAAACTAGCAGGTAATTAGCACCAAAACTTAGATGTTGTATTCAAGCTGTTTCAAAACTTAGAAAACATTGTCTTTAGGGCCAGGCTGTCATTGTAAGCAGAAGCACTTAGCAATTTCTTGCCTTTTTGTTTTCTCAAGATTGTTTATAAATAAGGCAAATCTATTCCAGGATTATCTGATAGCACAGTCTTAAAGGAAATTTATTTGTTGCCTTATAAACTAGTTACTTAATAAGAAAAAGCAGTATTTTGAAACTGTTTTGAGTCCAGTTTAAAGTGGGTAGAGCCCTGTATAAAGCAAGATCGCAGACACATGGCACAAAACTCTTTCTGGTCATGCCTTCTCTGTTGAGGTGCCTGTCTCCCTTTCCTTGAGTATAGGTTTGAACTGACTGCAACAGAAATATATGAAACATATTATCTTTCAGAAACAACATAGGTACTACATATAGGTAATAGTTCTCCCTCCTATGAGGAATAAAATAATATTTTAGAAGGTTATTAAGCATGTGCCTCCTAGATATGTGCAGACCAGGTACTCTCAACAATAGTACCATGGTCAGGGTATAAGTGGAACTTTGTAAGCCATAACCTACTCAATTAAAATGTTTATTTCTTAGAATTTTCTGCTGATTAGCTCATGATTTTTCATTATGCTGTGTTTACTTCCTTATTGCTCTTACTAATACATTAAGTTTATTAAGAATATTCTTTTATCCTTTCCACTCTAATAGCTTTCAAAATTAGATACTCTGTGAAGAACATAAAAACCCTATGAGAAATAGTTTTGAATAACAGAAGTCATTCTAAGTGTTCAGCAAATGCCCAAATAGGCTTCAACCTCTACAGATTTCTTCCTTTCTCTTTTATTAATGAAAAAAAAAAAACCTGTTATTATAAATGCATATTTCAGGCAACCAAATGCAATTAGGAAATTTGATGTAAATTTTTCACATTGCTGATACTGTCTCCCAATCCTTTACCTTGGTAGCATTAAGCTGTGAAAACATAAACATGTTATAGTTGTCATACTAAACTATATAACATGAATGCTATGCAAGCATTTCATTTTTGATTTTTAGCTTTTTAGCTCTCTAAGGAAACAAATAAAGTAGCAGCTTTCAGTCTCATTGGTCTATTTCTCATGAAATCTTGAAAAAAGCTCTTTCCCCTCCTCCTTACATACAAGCCAGCAGCTTGTTAAAAGAGCCTGAAAATAGATCGGTTTCTCATGAACACTAGAACAGCAGTCAGCAGAGTCGTTGCTCTGCACCAGCAGGACTACTCACACTCCGTGGGCATGGTAATGACCGTTTCCGTCCTGGCGTGGTAGTCATCGTCTTCCAAGGAGCCGTCACTGCTGGCATCTCTCTGGACATCGAACTGATCAATCAGTTCCAGGAGTGGAGGAGCCTTGGGCAAAAGTTGTCTGATAGCATCTTTGCTGATGTTAGGAGCTGTTTCCAGGCGAAGTTTACTGAGGATTTGGATTTTTATGGCTTCTAGTCTTGAGGATGTAGTGTTTTCCCTCCACAAACATGCATTACACAGCCCCTCTTTTTCCACATTTTCCTTCTGCTCGCTGTTCTCATTCAGATCCACTGGGCCAGCAACAATCAGCATAAATAGGTAAATATAAACAGAGATTTGCAGTTTTTGCATGGTTTTAAAATCAATACAATCTTTTCCCTTGTTCTTACTTCTTCCTTTTACTTTTCTTTTGCTTTTGAGTAACGCCAAGCCAAACGTTAATGCCTGCCCAGTCTGAGAGACAACTTGCCACACCAGTGAATCTTTTATACTGTATTCCAAGTGGCTTTTTATATTCCAACTTTGATGAGACAAGTGTCGTCGGGATCTGTGATTGGCTCTTGCTCCACAATGAATCTCGCTGTCAGAGGTTAAAACCCTGTCTGTCACAAGTCACCAAACAGTATTTTGTTACAGTCAAGGGTGAGCTGATTCATTTGACTACTTCTTAAAAGGAATAAATCTATGAATAATAAAGGCTGTATGTGACATTCGAAAAAATAAAAACTTTATTAACAATAACATATACACTTAGATCTTATTCATCTTTATATGTGAAACTTTAAAAATTATAATTTAAGTGAATAAATCTTAATTTACACTTCATACTTAAAAAGTTGATATGCTTTTCCCTCAGAAAATAAAATGATTTTATACTATTTAAGTAAGCATTTGAAGTAAAAACAATTTTATTTGTTATATTAAATTATTTTTAGTCTTGTATAATTAGAAAATACAGATTTATTCAGGAAGACTTAAATGAAAAGACTGTGATACTAGTAAAAGATTTTCTGCTATAATTTGAGAAACTTGTTTCCCTGAATAAATTCTTAACACATAATGAAAATCCTACTTTAATATTAAATTGCTCATGGAATTACTTTTAAATAATATCTTTTATTCATATGAAAATTGTATTTCAGTTTCGATTGACTACTATTAAGTTACTTCCTATCCTAAAGTTGCAGATTAATATTGCTCAGAGGATGTGTTTTTTCATTGTTTATTACAAAGAGGATATTGTCAGCTATTTGATCTTAGAATAACATAGAATGACTTAGAAGATAGTGAATTTTATGATGGGTAACAAAGTTTTCCTCAGCTTTCCAGTGGTAAAAGAAAAAATGTAGTTATCTACCCTCTGTAAATTATATCGGAGCATTGTGAACACAGAAAAGGAAAGGAACACCGTCATGAAGGGTGCCCATTTTTCTGCTTCTCAGTAGTGTGCTAGTCCATTTTTCTACTTCCTAGTACTGTGCGACCTCCTAGTACTTCCTTTGCCAGTTTCTCATTTGACCGGAGGGCAGACACCTGGCAGGGATTTGGGGTAAGGTCTGGGAGCAGAGAATGGGGCTTTTTGTTCTCTAAATTGAAGTGGCCTCTGTAGGGATCAAACTCTCAACCTTAGCTTTGGGAGCCACAAGGTCTAATCAAATGAACTATTAAAAACCTAAACAAATATAGCCAGCAAGAATCAGAAGCTGTTTCCAGGCCACAGGAGATTTATTTTTCCTACTACTTTTGGGGAAGCTAAGGACTCCTAAGAGAGTTAATCCATTACTTTTTTCCCCAAGAGAGTGCAGTGGTTCATATCAAATATTTATTTTTTAGGTCACTACTTTCGCACATTGTACACTAATTTACTGCCTCAGTGCACTAAAATGCAACTCAGTAGCCTGAAAAGTTAATGCATTTTCATCAAATTCTTAAGAGGTATCTACATCTCTTGAGAAAAAATGGCCTTACATAATGCATTAGATTTGCCCATCATTAAAGATTAAGGAAAACCAGACACAAACCAGATGCCCTGAAGGATTTCAGATAGTCTTTGTTGCGGAGCAGTATTAGATCAGGCTTATAAAGTTTTATTTGTTTGGTAAATTTATTTTTCAACATATAAATCTTTGTAATGTTATAATTGTAACATGTGCCCCTATACACTTCTGAGCAAATCAAATCCTTTTTCCCTTTTAACTTGATTAGAATTGTGTAGCAATTGGGATCTCAGGTCCTGGAGTTGGATAGACCTGAGTTCAGATCTCAGTTTGCCACTGTGTAATAATGAATGAGATATTTCTCTAACCTTCAGCTTCCTCATAGAGTGTTGGGGGCATGTAATTCAATAATACATGTAAATTGTTGAGTACAGTGCCTGTCATATAGTAAGTGACTGATAACTGGTACTTGAGTACTTAGTCTCTGTTTCATGCAGAGGGGGTTGAGATTATGGTTAAATTCATCCTCCACATGAACTAGAACTGCTTCAGTTTGTAGTTGCCAGTTACCAACTGACATAGGCTAGCTCTCTAGTAAAATGGTGTAAGGCAGCCCTGTGAGTGCTTTCTCCTTACTGCCTGGAATAAAGGAAACAAAGATTATCATTTCCACATGGTCAGTGCTCGTTATTCATGGATCCCGTGTTTGCACATTTATGTCTTGCTGAGATTTATCTTAACTTCATAATCAATCCTTACAGTGCTTTTATAAGCATTTGTGCGTATGCACAGAACAATGGAAAATTTGAGGGTTCCAACACACAGGATCCCAGCTGAGGTCAACCGAGTCAATTCTCTGCCTTGTTTCAGCCCTCATACTTAGTAAGCGCCCTTTTTGCAATCGATATGCCACCATGCTTTTTATATTTTTGTGTGCATTTGGTGGCGGTAGGGAGTGATCCTGTTGCTTACAGTGCCCCCCAAGCGTAGTGTTGAAGGGCTGTGTTCCTAGGCACAGGATGACTGTCATGGAAAGAAGGATGGTGGTGCCGGGGGGCTGGAGGAAGTGTGCGGTGTGATGGGGGAAAGCTACTGTGCAATAGATGCAGGGTTCTCAATTCGAGAAGATCAAAAAGTTCTGGAGATGGATGTTGATCATAGTTGCACAGCAAGGTAAGTGTACTTGATGCCACTGAACTGTACAGTTAAAATCAGTTAAATAATAGTTTCATGTTATGTATATTTTGCCCACAATTTTAAACAAGAAGGCTGTGGCAGGACTGAAGGAAAAATTTTTCCTCATAGAAAAACAATGTGTGTTATGCAAGCTTCATTCAGGCTTCAGTTATAGGGCTTTTGGTTGTGAACCAATGTTGAAGAATTAGCAGTACGTATTAAATAAGATATTTTAAAACAGAAATGCACACAAAACAAGGTTATTTATTGATTGGTTAACAAAAACGTGACCAGAGGCTGACGGGAATCTAACCTTGTAGTTCCCCTAGGGGCAGTGGTTCAGGAATCACTTATTCATGTTGGCAGTGATTGGGTAGAACATAACCACTGTGAATAATGAGAGTCAGCTCTATCCAATCTCCGGAGGTCAGCATTGAATGAATTAAGAGGTACTCAAGAAATTTCAAGAACGTGTTTTCCTTCTCCAGTGCCGGGATTTGCAACCTTCCTATGGCTTCGGAGCAGCAAGGTTCACCAGCAGTAGGAACCTTCACTGCCGTCTGGGTGCTGCGGGCCTAACTTCGGAGAGGACTTTGTTGCTAGGATGAGGGCATAGAGAATTCCTCCCAGGTGACTGGGAGGGCATGCCAACCACCGTGTTGGCCTTGTCTTAGCCTTCCCATCTTTGAAAGCAGTTTCTTCTCACAGGAGTCCAGTGCCCCTCCTCACAGGGCCTGAAGTTTGCGTTCCCCCTGTTCTTCTTTGTACTCAGGAGGCCTTACGTTTGTGTAACCATAAGTAAGGTAGCAAGCAAACTTCTCTCAACTGTCTTACAAACACCAGGCGGCAGGGGAGGGGGTGTGCGTTTCAAAACAACATTGAGAGTATAAAGCATATTTCCCAAAAAACATTAATGGTTTTACTGTTTGCATTCTGGAAGCTCCCAAATGTTATTAATGTAAAGTTTGCCAGGAGTTTGATGATGTGGCAAAAAAAGGAGGAGACACATGCTAGTAAGAGAGAGAGAGATCAGTCGCTCAGTCATGTCCGACTCTTTGCGACCCCATGAATCGCAGCACGCCAGGCCTCCCTGTCCATCACCAACTCCCAGAGTTCACACAGACTCACGTCCATCGAGTCAGTGATGCCATCCAGCCATCTCATCCTCTGTCGCCCCCTTCTCTTCCTGCCCCCAATCCCTCCCAGCATCAGAGTCTTTTCCAATGAGTCAACATTTCGCATGAGGTGGCCAAAGTACTGGAGTTTCAGCTTTAGCGTCATTCCTTCCAAAGAAATCCCAGGGCTGATCTCCTTCAGAATGGACTGGTTGGATCTCCTTGCAGTCCAAGGGACTCTCAAGAGTCTTCTCCAACACCACAGTTCAAAAGCATCAATTCTTCGGCGCTCAGCCTTCTTCACAGTCCAACTCTCACATCCATACATGACCACAGGAAAAACCATAGCCTTGACTGCCCATCTCTTTCAGAATTTTCCACAGTTTATTGTGAAAAGTAATGCTAGTAAAGTAATGCTCTAAATTCTCAAGCCAGGCTTCAGCAATACGTGAACCATGAACTTCCTGATGTTCAAGCTGGTTTTAGAAAAGGCAGAGGAACCAGAGATCAAATTGCCAACATCTGCTGGATCATCGAAAAAGCAAGAGAGTTCCAGAAAAACATCTATTTCTGCTTTATTGACTATGCCAAAGCCTTTGACTGTGTGGATCACAATAAACTGTGGAAAATTCTGAAAGAGATGTTCCTGACCACCTGACCTGCCACCTGACCTGCCTCTTGAGAAACCTGTATGCAGGTCAGGAAGCAACAGTTAGAACCGGACATGGAACAACAGACTGGTTCCAAATAGGAAAAGGAGTATGTCAAGACTGTATATTGTCACCCTGCTTATTTAACTTCTATGCAGAGTACATCATGAGAAACGCTGGGCTGGAAGAAGCACAAGCTGGAATCAAGATTGCCGGGAGAAATATCAATAACCTCATATATGCAGATGACACCACCCTTATGGCAGAAAGTGAAGAGGAACTCAAAAGCCTCTAAAGTGGAGAATGAAAAAGTTGGCTTAAAGCTCAACATTCAGAAAACGAAGATCATGACATTCGGTCCCATCACTTCATAGAAAATAGATGGGGAAACAGTGGAAACAGTGTCAAACTTTATTTTGGGGGGCTTCAAAATCACTGCAGATGGTGACTGCAGCCATGAAATTAAAAGACGCTTACTCCTTGGAAGGAAAGTTAGGACCAACCTAGATAGCATATTGAAAAGCAGAGACATTACTTTGCCAACAAAGGTCCATCTAGTCAAGGCTATGGTTTTTCCTGTGGTCATGTATGGATGTGAGAGTTGGACTGTGAAGAAAGCTGAGCGCCGAAGAATTGATGCTTTTGAACTGTGGTGTTGGAGAAGACTCTTGAGAGTCCCTTGGACTGCAAGGAGATCCAACCAGTCCATTCTGAAGGAGATCAGCCCTGGGATTTCTTTGGAAGGAATGACGCTAAAGCTGAAACTCCAGTACTTTGGCCACCTCATGCGAAATGTTGACTCATTGGAAAAGACTCTGATGCTGGGAGGGATTGGGGGCAGGAAGAGAAGGGGGCGACAGAGGATGAGATGGCTGGATGGCATCACTGACTCGATGGACGTGAGTCTGTGTGAACTCCGGGAGTTGGTGATGGACAGGGAGGCCTGGCTTGCTGAGATTCATGGGGTGGCAAAGAGTCGGACATGACTGAAGGACTGAACTGAACTGAAGAATTCGAATAAAGATGAATCATGAAAAATTCGAGTCTGTTGTGGGAAAAGAGAGAAAGAGGCATTTTATCTGATCACTCTTGCCATTTCCTTGTGATGATAGCCCTTTGGTATAACACTGTTCTGATTACACTTAAAGCCAGAAACAAACTGGATAGTGCTCAATTCACATAACAGCACAAGAGGCTGTCATCCTACAGTGGCAACATCTGATTATCCATGCTCTCAATAGATTACAGAATAAAAATGAACAAAAACAAAAGTACCCTTGACTCAGGGAGTAACAGTATAGGAACAGAGATCTGGAATATAGTTCTGGGTTTCTCGCTGACGTTTTATGTGACCTTGAGTAAGTCAGATGGCAAAGCTTTCATTTAGAGATGCATGTATGCATGTGTGTGTGTACTGTGGACCCTTGGAAAACGCAGGTTTGACCTGCATGGGTCCACTTTTATGCACATTTTTCACTAAATGTGTACTGCAGTACTACACCATCTGAGGTTGGTTGAATCCTCAGATGCGGAACCTTGGATATGCATGTATCCAAGGCTGACCTTAGGATTATATGTGGATTTTCAACTTGGACGCGAGTTGGTACTTGTAACCCCTATGCTGTTTGAGTTTCAGCTGTATTAATTCACTTATTATTTTATGAAATATTCTAATGTCTATAATGTGTCTTATAGAGGATGAGATCGTTGGATGGTATCAGTGACTCAATGGACATGAGTTGGAGCAAACTCCAGGAGATAGTGAAAGACAGAGAAACCTGGCATGTTGCATGCAGTTCATGGGGTTGCAAAAAGTCAGAGATGACTTAGCAGCTGAACAACAACAAATTATGTGCCTGGCATCATGCTAAATTCTGAGGAGAAAGCAGACAGAAACAGTCACTGTCTTCATAAAGCCTGCACTCTTCAATTATAGGCTCAATCTTCTAGATTCTTCCGTATAGAGTGGAAATGTGATGAGGCGTGCTCTTTCACTTGAGGTGTATCCCCTAAAACAGTAATTCTCAAACCTGTCGGTCTCAAGATTCCTTTACTCTGAAAAGTTATTTAGGATCCTGAAAAGCTTTTGTTTATGTGGGTCATATCTATCAATATTTAATGAATTATAAATTAAAAATGAGAAATGTTAGAATATAGACATATGCAAACATGTATTCTATTTGCTGACAGAGTAATGATGATGTTACATAACATGGAACCTCTGGAAAACTCGACTATATACGTAAGAGAAAATGAGAATAGCAAGGAAATCTTAGCTTTGTTATGAAAACAGTTCTTACTCCACAGATTGTCTAAAAGGGTCTTCACTCCAGGGATCTCCAGACCACACTTTGCCCCAGAGTAATGCATTTTATACTGCTTCAATTGAATATTTTCCCATCTAACTTTAAGCCCTCTCATCTTAACATTTGTAACTTTCTTTTAACGAGACATCAAATATGGTGATTTTTTAGACAATGTATACTTTTTAACTGATACATAATTATTGCCAGGAGCAGAAATATACACTTTATTGTTTTATAATTACCGACTACTAACTTACAGGTTCTGTAGAGGACATTTGGCCAATGTTTGTCAGCTCAAGGGGTAGACTGATATCTGGTCTGGAGGGTTTTCTTTTTTTTTTTTTTCTCTCTCTTTTTTTTTTTTTTTATTTTGGTTATCAGGTCAGTCTTGAGATGATGACATTCATATTATGGCAACGTGTCATAATAATATCCCAGTTAACAAAACTTCTGCATTTCTCTGTATTAGTTCAGGAAAGCTGCAAAATGTGATTTCTCTTCTTCCTTTCTGAAATGGAAACTCCAGTGTATTAATTATACACTTGTAATACAAAGAATAAAAATTAAGTTATAATTTGGTTTCCTCTTCTTCTCCATTGAAAAAAGAGACTAGACTCAAAGACTTGGTACTTTGGCCACCTCGTGAGAAGAGTTGACTCATTGGAAAAGACTCTGATGCTGGGAGGGATTGGGGGCAGGAGGAGAAGGGGACAAAAGAGGATGAGATGGCTGGATGGCATCACTGACTCGATGGACGTAAGTCTGAGTGAACGCCGGGAGTTGGTGATGGACAGGGAGGCCTGGCGTGCTGCGATTCATGGAGTCGCAAAGAGACACGACTGAGCGACTGAACTGAACTGAACTGATTAGATTTTTACAGTTCCCAAATGTGTTTACTGATAACTGAACCGATAAATGAATGACTGTCCCCTTGAATACAAAAAAGTTCAACTTTCTGATTTTTCGGTAGGTATATTTATACTTATATATTCATAATGTGTTGTTATGTTTATATTTACAGGCTTTCTGAGTGGCTCTGTGGCTCGCAGCATTTCTATCGGGTTCCCTCTTGCTCACCCCAGTAGAGAGTCCCAGCACTGGAGGGTCCTGTGTCCTTGCCTCCTCTCGCAGTTCTGTGAGAGCATGCATGGGACTCAAACATTGCACTGGACTTTTGCACTCAGTGATCTATGACTGCACAGAGAGACTCTGTAGCTAGTAATAAGACCTTGCTAGGGAGTGACTGTGCTTGCTCTGACACTACTTAAGACTGCCAAAGCCCTTCCCCAGCACAGGTCCTATCTAGGTCAAACTGAGTCAAAAGTAGCCAAAGAGGAGGAAAGAAATCTCAAAATGGATGTGTCTGTGTGTGTTTAGGCAAGGCAAGGGGTGTGAATCAGTTTATACATATACACATATCTGCTCTTTTTGGATTCTATTCCCATAAATGTCATTACAGAGTACTGGGTAGAGTTCTGTGCGCTATACAGTAGGTTCGTATTAGTTACCTAGTGTATATATAGTAGAGTGTATGTGTCAATTCCTATCTCCCAGTTTACCCTCCCCCCGTCCCCCTAGGTAACCGTATGTTTTCTACATCTGTGACTCTATTTCCCTTTTGTAAGTAAGTTCATTTGTATCATTTAAAAAACTTAGTTTTTGGTGCATATTGCATATTCTGGATCATCCAGGTCACCACTTTACATCTTCAGTGTCTTCATTTATACAGTGTATAAAAATACAGTGTCTACAGTGTTATAAAAAATGTTTACAGCTGAATTTGTTTACTATAATCAAGTTGGCTTCAAGTGACATCTAAAGTGATAGATTTGACTTTTATCTATGAGTTCTCAAAAAAATTGTTTTTCCTTGAAAAGGAATCTTATTATTCAAGCATTGAGAACCAGGCTCAAACATTTCTTTATTCTACTAATAGCAAATAAGCATAGCTACTTAAGTCCTTTGCCCAAATCATTGACTGTTGTTTGGCAAAAGTCTGTGATTCACTATTTTAGCGCTTTTTACTGGACTTGAATTTTCTTTTTGTTCATGTTGAATGCACATATAGCAAGATAGCCTGTAGGGAGTTTCAGATTCTCTGATATAAGTTAGAGCAGTCTCTAGTTGGGCTGTCATGGAGAAGGCAATGGCACCCCACTCCAGTACTCTTGACTGGAAAATCCCATGGACGGAGAAGCCTGGAAGGCTGCAGTCCATGGGGTCGCTGAGGGTCGGACACGACTGAGCGACTTCACTTTCACTTTTCACTTTCATGCATTGGAGAAGGAAATGGCAACCCACTCCAGTGTTCTTGCCTGGAGAATCCCAGGGACGGGGGAGCCTGGTGGGCTGCCGTCTCTGGGGTCACACAGAGTCGGACACGACTGAAGTGACTTAGCAGCAGCAGCAGCAGTTGGGCTGTCATATTTGCTGCACCCACATCCTTACTTCTGGTCTAAACCCACACCATTGCCCACCTCTCTGGATTAAGAAGGCATAAAATTCCTGCTTGCAGCTATACATTGGTCCCCAGACTTAATGAAGTTAAATTTTTTAAATTTACAAATGAGAAAAAACTGAGTGTAAGAGGTTTGTTTTCATTATTTTGATGGCTGATTTTCTTCATGATAGTTCAGTTTACTTTAGAACAAGCTCAGGGTTTCCAGAGCAGATGACAATATAGATTGAACTGACAAAAACAGATCTTTAGTTTTGAAGTCTTTACTCTCCCTTATTATTGAGTTAATAAGCCTTCCAGTAAACAAACACTTCCCAAGAGAAAATCTTGCAATTCTTGGGGTTTTGTTCTGGGGGGATCTTTGGTAACCATAGACTCAATACAGAGTATGTTTCTGCAGATTAAAAAAATTTTTCTTAAAATTTTTTAGATTTCAATTTTAAATTTAATTTTAAAAATTTTTTAAACCCTTAAAAAAAAAAATGACTCCTTCTTTACTCAGGTAGTGTTTTGGACATGGTGATAGCCATAGAAGAATTCAGTTTTTTTCAAGAGTATTCAGAAAATGTTTTCTCATTTCCTTGAAATTGCCTAAAGCATTGTTTTTCATAATTCACAGAAGATTGGCTTTCAGAGGCATTCTGTTTCCAAATTCTTCTGTAAATTCCTAGAGAGGAACTCTCTAAAAATTATTTATTAATTTATTTGTTCATTTAACATTTCCTGAGCACCTGGTTTGTGCTAGAGACCATGCCAAGAACTAGAGACAGGAAAAAAAAATGATGCCTATTGTCTAAGAGAAAAAATTAACTTTTAGGAACATCAGAATTTTAAGATTATCATATCTGATCTACTCTTGAACAGATGGAGAAACTGAGGCCCTGAGAGAGGTTACATGACTTAAATTAGAATTAAATTTTAAAAGTTCATTTGATTTGCAAAGGCAATTTGCACTGAAATACATTTGAAGCACCAGGACTTTTTTATATTGAGTTAAGAATTTTTTTTTAATATTCTAAAATTAACAAATAAGGTCAGTGCTCAATTTCCTGGGTCAGTGCCACAGTGGTGCCCTTTATTCTTGGATCCGTCCATGGCCTGGCTTGGCAACCAAAAGACCTAGTGACCTGAGTTTGGCAATTAGTGTAGGGGTTTTAGTGTCTACTGACTAAAACTACTTAGGCTTCCCATTTCCTCAGATACTGGGGGTTAGCCTTTTGTTACAGGACGTTACTACTTCTGTCAAACTCATTTTTTTTTGATATTTTGAATTATATATTTACATTCTTAAAATTTTTAATGAATAAGTCAGAAGTTTCTAGTAATTTTAAGTATAAAAAGTTCTATTTGACTTTCTTATTGGTTTAAAAACAGATACAATCTTGAATTACAGTAAAAAACATTGTCATTTAACGTGAATGTTCATTAATATGAACATTCTGGCCCCTGCTGGGAACTCTAAGAACTACATCACCTGTACTGTTAATCTTTCTAAGGTCATAGGGACTTCAGGTTAAACTTTGAATTCAGTTTTATGTATCTACTCTCTTTTTTGTAACATATAGAAATGTATTGAATAAAACCCATAAATAAGGCACTACTATTAAGACTCAAAATCTGTGTTAAATAATGGACATTTTAACATGTCCATTATTGAGACAATGAATTTAAATCCACCGTAATACAATAAAATATTCTACCTAAATTTAAAATTAATAAATCATTCAGTTCAGTTCAGTCGCTCAGTCATGTCCGACTCTTTGCAACCCCATGAATCGCAGCATGCCAGGCCTCCCTGTCCATCACCAACTCCTGGAGTTCACTCAGACTCACGTCCATCGAGTCAGTGATGCCATCCAGCCATCTCATCCTCTGTCGTCTCCTTCTCCTCCTGCCCCCAATCCCTCCCAGCATCAGAGTCTTTTCCAATGAGTCAACTCTTCACATGAGGTGGCCAAAGTACTGGAGTTTCAGCTTTAGCATCATTCCTTCCAAAGAAATCCCAGGGCTGATCTCCTTCAGAATGGACTGGTTGGATCTCCTTGCAGTCCAAGGGACTCTCAAGAGTCTTCTCCAACACCACAGTTCAAAGCATCAATTCTTTGGTGCTCAGCCTTCTTCACAGTCCAACTCTCACATCCATACATGACCACTGGAAAAACCATAGCCTTGACCAGACGGACCTTT
Source organism: Bos mutus (assembly GCF_027580195.1). Lineage (NCBI taxonomy): Eukaryota > Metazoa > Chordata > Mammalia > Artiodactyla > Bovidae > Bos > Bos mutus. The sequence goes on from NC_091618.1 coordinate 129,857,850, forward strand.
GTTGGCAAAGTAATGTCTCTGCTTTTCAATATGCTATGAATAAATCTGACATTTTTCATCTTCACTCAGACTCAGAGGACAAAATCTGATGAGATAACAAGTGAAATTTAAATACTTGATGAAATGTGGTAAAGACCCTAGTTAGAATTTCATCTCGACAAATTTATTTAACACTCACTGGTTGTGGTTGGCATTGAGTATACTTATGTACAACATTGCCCTACACCTAAAGAGAAGTGGGTCATAGTTATAAAACAGTACTTGAGCAAGTACAAGGTTATGGAATGGAGTATGGCCTATGGGACAGACCAACAGCTTCTTGGTGAAATGGTAGGTACCTGGGATACTCACAATACTGAGTAGAGTATCAATAGGTGACTAAAAACAAGATTATGGAACCTCCCCTCTCCAAAACCTGTGAATAAAGAAACACATTTGCCAGTTAGTACCTATGAGCTCTCAGACTTTGGATAAATTAGGAAACCTTCATTTCCTCATCTGTAAAATGGAAATGTTAGTCAAGTTGTGAGGACTACATGAGATAATAATGTTTAAGTACCAAGAATAATGCCTGTTGTCAAGTAAGTGCTTAATAAATATTAAATATTAAAGTCACTATCACTATCTAATAAAAATATCAGTAATACCTAACAGTAATACCTAAATATTAATAGGTAATACCTAATAGTAATACCTAAATAAAATACCTAAATATTAATAGGTAATACCTAATAGTAATACCTAAATAAAATACCTAAATATTAATAGGTAATACCTAATAGTAATACCTAAATAAAAATATCAGTAATACCTAAATATTAATAGGTAATACCTAATAGTAATACCTAAATATTAATAGGTAATACCTAATAGTAATACCTAAATAAAATACCTAAATATTAATAGGTAATACCTAACAGTAATACCTAAATATTAATAGGTAAACCTAAAATAATACCTAAATATTAATAGGTAATACCTAATAGTAATACCTAAATAAAATACCTAAATATTGATAGGTAATACCTAATAGTAATACCTAAATAAAAATATCAGTAATACCTAAATACCTAAATAAAATACCTAAATATTAATAGGTAATACCTAACAGTAATACCTAAATAAAATACCTAAATATTAATAGGTAATACCTAATAGTAATACCTAAATAAAAATATCAGTAATACCTAACACCCACACAAGTAAGTGCTTAATAAATATTAAATATTAAAGTCACTATCACTATCTAATAAAAATATCAGTAATAACAGTAATACCTAACAGTAATATTTAATAAATATTAAATATTAAAGTCACTATCACTATCTAATAAAAATATCAGTAATACCTAACAGTAATACCTAACTAATACCTAACAGTAATACCTAATAACAGTAATACCTAATAATTAGTATTAGGTATTACTAATACTAATTTGTGCTAGAAATATTTTTTTAATTGAAAATATATAAATTTAATTTTTGTAACAATTGCACTCATCTCACACACTAGTAAAGTAATGCTTAAAATTCTCCAAGCCAGGCTTCAGCAGTACGTGAACCGTGAACTTCCAGATGTTCAAGCTGGTTTTAGAAAAGGCAGAGGGACCAGAAATCAAATTGACAACATCTGCTGGATCATCGAAAAAGCAAGAGAGTTCCAGAAAAACATCTATTTCTGCTTTATTGACTATGCCAAAGCCTTTGACTGTGTGGATCACAAGAAACTGTGGAAAATTCTGAAAGAGATGGGAATACCAGACCACCTGACCTGCCTCTTGAGAAACCTGTATGCAAGTCAGGAAGCAACAATTAGAACTGGACATAGAAAAACAGACTGGTTCCAAATAGGAAAAGAAGTACATCAAGGCTGTATATTGTCACCCTGCTTATTTAACTTATATGCAGAGTACATCATGAGAAATGCTGGGCTGGAGGAAGCACAAGCTGGAATCAAGATTTCTGGGAGAAATATCAATAACCTCAGATATGCAGATGACACCACCCTTATGGCAGAAAGTGAAGAGGAACTCAAAAGCCTCTTGATGAAAGTGAAAGTGGAGAGTGAAAAAGTTGGCTTAAAGCTCAACATTCAGAAAATGAAGATCATGGCATCTGGTCCCATCACTTCATGGGAAATAGATGGGGAAACAGTGGAAACAGTGTCAGACTTTATTTTGGGGGGCTCCAAAATCACTGCAGATGATGATTGCAGCCAAAATTAAAAGATGCTTACTCCTTGGAAGGAAAGTTATGACCAACCTAGATAGCATATTCAAAAACAGAGATATTACTTTGCCAACAAAGGTCCGTCTAGTCAAAGCTATGGTTTTTCCAGTGGTCACGTATGGATGTGAGAGTTGGACTGTGAAGAAAGCTGAGTGCCAAAGAATTGATGCTTTTGAACTGTGGTGTTGGAGAAGACTCTTGAGAGTCCCTTGGACAGCAAGGAGATCCAACCAGTCTATCCTAAAGGAGATCAGTCCTGCGTGTTCATTGGAAGGACTGATGCTGAAGCTGAAACTCCAATATTTTGGCCACCTCATGCAAAGAGTTGACTCTTTGGAAAAGACTCTGATGGTGGGAGGGATTGGGGGCAGGAGGAGAAGGGGATGACAGAGGATGAGATGGCTGGATGGCATCATCGACTCGATGGACGAGTTTGAGTGAACTCCAGGAGTTGGTGATGGACAGGGAGGCCTGGTGTGCTGTGATTGGTGGGGTTGCAAAGAGTCAGACATGACTGAGCAACTGAACTGAACTGAACTGAACTGAAAGTGAGGGATTGGTATACATGATAAGCACAGAGGAAGATCTAAAGCAAAATGACTAGAAAACTAGAAAGAAAAAAGTGGGGAAAGATCTGCCAGGCAAATGCTAGCAAAGAGAAAGTTGGGGTCATGATATTAGTGAGACAGGATGATATTTAAGGCAGAAAGTACAATACAAGATGAAGGGGGAAATTTTATGATGGTAAAGGATCTACAGAAAAGATATGCCTTTCATAAATCTTAAAAGGATAAATAATATACAGTAAAAGTACATAAAGAAAAACTGCAGAACTATGAGGAAACATAATCAGAAACAAAATCACAGTAGCCTGCTTTAATTCACTTCCTGGATCAAGATGTCAGTAGTTAGTTATTTTGAACAGTGAAGTCAGTGGGTTTGATGAAATAGATTTGGTTGATAAAATAATATCACACTAGGACCACAGCCTTGTCTAACTCAATGAAACTAAGCCATGCCTGTGGGGCAACCCAAGATGGGCGGGTCATGGTGGAGCGATCTGACAGAATGTGGTCCACTGGAGAAGGGAATGGCAAACCATTTCAGTATTCTTGCCTTGAGAACCCCATGAACAGTATGAAAAGGCAAAATGATAGAATACTGAAAGAGAAACTCTCCAGGTCAGTAGGTGCCCAATATGCTACTGGAGATCAGTGGAGAAATTACTCCAGAAGATGCTAAAGCTGAAACTCCAGTTCTTTGGCCACCTCATGCGAAGAGTTGACTCACTGGAAAAGACTCTGATGCTGGGAGGGATTAGGGGCAAGAGGAGAAGGGGGCAACAGAGGATAAGATGGCTGGATGGCATCACTGACTCAATGGACGTGAGTCTGAGTGAACTCCGGGAGTTGGTGATGGACAGGGAGGCCTGGCGTGCTGCGATTCATGGGGTTGCAAAGAGTCGGACACGACTGAGCGACTGATCTGATCTGATAAAATAATAGATGAAACGGATATCCTGTTAACTGAAAATCAATCTTAATTTTAAAAGCTCATGAAACATTTACAAAATTGACGATATGTTGGCCTGCACATATGTGCATGCACACACACGCACACATACACACACCCAGATCTCTCAATTAATTCCCAAAATTAGAAGTAATCCAGACCACATTCTCTGAAAACAATGCAATTCAACAAAAAGTGAATGACCAAAATAAAAATGAACATCTCAACTACTTGGAAATATGAAAACAATTTAAAGCAACCTTGGTAAAAAAGAAAGAAAGAAAACTGATACTCCAGAATGCATACAAACAGTAATTAAAACAGTATACACCCAAAGCTGTAGAGTACAACTTCTGTGTTCAGCAGATAGTCATGGTTTCAAACACAAACACAAGAAAATAACATACTATTTAAGTTAAAAAAAAATAGAAAATGAACTACAAAATAGACTACAAATTAAACCTTAAAAAGCAGAAAAGAAATAAAAAGGTAAAATGAGAAACAGCAAAGCAGTAGAATTGATAATATAAATCTATAGCCTGTTTCCTTAAGGAGAAAAAAAACAAGAATATACTAGGTTAAGTCAGTCAATTTTAGAAATTCCAAAGAAGGCACTAATATTCTAAATAAGAAAGGACAGAGAGAAGTGATTTACAGACTCTGTGAGAGAGTTAAAGAATTAGAGTATACTGTGGAGAAGACAATGGCACCCCACTCCAGTACTCTTGCCTGGAAAATCCCATGGGTGGAGGAGCCTGGTAGGCTGCAGTCCATGGGGTCCTGAAGAGTTGGACACCACTGAGCGACTTCACTTTCACTTTTCACTTTCATGCATTGGAGAAGGAAATGGCAACCCACTCCAGTGTTCTTGCCTGGAGAATCCTGGGGACGGGGGAGCCGGGTGGGCTGCCATCTATGGGGTGGCACAGAGTTGGACACAACTGAAGCAACTTAGCAGCAGCAGCAAAATTATTATGCAAATAAATTTTAAGACCTATATGACATTAAGAATATATAGATTGTCTAGAAAAAAAAAAAAAAAACAAGAAAGAAAATGGAATAATTACCAGAGAGCTACTTTCTGAAAAAAGCACCAGTTTATAGATGGTTCTTCCAAATCCTCAAATAACATACAGTATTTTTCAAAATAGTGTTTTGAGATGAGCATTTCTTTATGCTGATAGAATAGTATAAAGTCAAACTCATGGGACAAGTACTATTATTTGAAACATTTGTTACAATGCATGTATTTATGTCAAGTCCCCTTTTAAAGGTATATTTCTTACTCTGAGTCACAATCAAAATACTCTGAAAGCCACTGTTCTAGAATTTTTGGAAAGTAAAGAATAAAAATAAATTAATACAGAAAGCTTACCAAAAAATTTAAGCTACCACAATACTGCTAACACCTGTCAGTGAAAGCAAGAAAAAAAATTAACCCAAAATTTTAAATTAAATATTAGCAAATAGAATTATGCAGTACACAGAAAAGAACAATATACTGTAATGAAGCCAAGTCACTCCAGCAGCACAAACACAGTTCAACATCTGAAACCTATTAATATTTTTCAACATATTATTAGGTAGAAGAGGGAGAAAAGATACAATCATCTTAATTTATTCCTGTGAAACACTTGATAGAATTTAGGAATCCTTTAGTTAGGACCATTCCTTATTAAAAAACCTTTAAGATGGATATTTTCTTGAAGTGATAAACCAGCATTATGCTTAATGGTGAAACACTATACATAGTCTCATTAAAATCAGAAATATGTCAAAGATACCATAACTATTACTTTTTACTTTTCTGGAATTATTAGCCAACACAAATAGACAAGATAGTGGAATAAGGCATAAGTATAGGACAAGAAAAGGCAGAGTTGTCATTATTTTTGTAGATAGTATAATTTAATACCTATAAAATATAAATAATTGACTGAAAATATGTATATTAAGTAAATTCAATAGGTGGCAAGTTACAAAAATAATACATTCTGAAATCCTGGATTTTCTTTATGCAGAAAGTAATCAATTAGAAAATAATAATGAACAAAACAGACACCATTCAAAATAACAGCCCAAACTAAGCCAAAACAAGTAAAAACACCTAAGGAGAACTCAACAAGTATGCAGGCCGGCTTTGCTAGTTCTTGACCCTGACTGTGGAAAATTCTGAATGAGATGGGCATACCAGACCACCTGATCTGCCTCTTGAGAAATTTGTATGCAGGTCAGGAAGCAACAGTTAGAACTGGACATGGAACAACAGACTGGTTCCAAATAGGAAAAGGAGTACGTCAAGGCTGTATATTGTCACCCTGTTTATTTAACTTATATGCAGAGTACATCATGAGAAACGCTGGACTGGAAGAAACATAAGATGGAGTCAAGATTGCCGGGAGAAATGTCAATAATTTCAGATATGCAGATGATACACCACCCTGATGGCAGAAAGTGAAGAGGAACTCAAAAGCCTCTTGATGAAAGTGAAAGTGGAGAGTGAAAAAGTTGGCTTAAAGCTCAACATTCAGAAAATGAACATCATGGCATCTGGTCCCATCACTTCATGGGAAATAGATGGGGAAACAGTGGAAACAGTGTCAGGATTTATTTTTCTGGGCTCCAAAATCAATGGTGATTTCAGCCATGAAATTAAAAGACATTTACTCCTTGGAAGGAAAGTTATGACCAACCTAGATAGCATATTCAAAAACAGAGATATTACTTTGCCAACAAAGGTCCGTCTAGTCAAGGCTATGGTTTTTCCTGTGGTCATGTATGGATGTGAGAGTTGAACTGTGAAGAAGGCTGAGCGCCGAAGAATTGATGCTTTTGAGCTGTGGTGTCAGAGAAGACTCTTGAGAGTCCCTTGGACTGCAAGGGGATCCAACCAGTCCATTCTGAAGGAGATCAGCCCTGGGATTTCTTTGGAGGGAATGATGCTGAAGCTGAAACTCCAGTACTTTGGCCACCTCACGCGAAGAGTTGACTCATTGGAAAAGACTCTGATGCTGGGAGGGATTGGGGGGAAGAGGAGAAGGGGACGACAGAGGATGAGATGGCTGGATGGCATCACTGACTCGATGGACGTGAGTCTGAGTGAACTCCAGGGATTGGTGATGGACAGGGAGGCCTGGCGTGCTGCGATTCATGGGGTCGCAAAGAGTCGGACATGACTGAGCGATTGATCTGATCTGATCTGATCTGAACACTGACTAGCAAAGCCGGCCTGCATACTTATTGAGTTCTCCTTAGGAAAATCCCATGGACGGAGGAGCCTGGTAGGCTGCAGTCCATGGGGTTGCTGAGAGTCAGACACGACTGAGCGACTTCACTTTCACCTTTCCCTTTCATGCATTGGAGAAGGAAATGGCAACCGACTCCAGTGTTCTTGCCTGGAGAATCCCATGGACGGAGAAGCCTGGTAGGCTGCAATCCATGGGGTCGCATGGAGTCGGACACGACTGAAGTGACTTAGCAGCAGCGGCGGCAGCAACCCTGACTAGGGTTAAGCTCTTAATACACAACTCCTGTGCTCTACACCAAAACCAGTTAAGCCTTTGGTGTTGGGGCCTAAACATCTGTATTTTTTTTAACTGTCTAAAGTGATTATGGCTTCCCTAATAGCTCAGTTCAGATGGTGATTGCAGCCATGAAACTAAAAGATGCTTACTCCTTGGAAGGAAAGTTATGACCACCCTAGATAGCATATTCAAAAGCAGAGACATTACTTTGCCAACAAAGGTCCAACTAGTCAAGGCTACGGTTTTTCCAGTGGTCATGTATGGATGTGAGAGTTGGACTGTGAAGAAAGCTGAGCACCGAAGATTTGATGCTTTTGAACTGTGGTGTTGGAGAAGACTCTTGAGAGTCCCTTGGACTGCAAAGAGATCCAACCAGTCCATTCTAAAGGAGATCAGTCCTGGGTATTCTTTGGAGGGAATGATGCTGAAGCTGAGACTCCAGTACTTTGACCACCTCATGCGAAGAGTTGACTCATTGGAAAAGACTCTGATGCTGGGAGGGATTGAGGGCAGGAGGAGAAGGGGACGACAGATGATGAGATGGCTGGATGGCATCACCGACTCGATGGACGTGAGTTTAAGTGAAATCTGGGAGTTGGTGATGGACAGGGAGGCCTGTCGTGCTACAATTCATGGGGTCGCAAAGAGTCAGACACGACTGAGCAAATGAACTGAACTGAACTGAAATGAACTGATAGCTCAGTTGGTAAAGAATCCATCCACAATGCAGGAGACCCTAGTTAGATTCCTGAGTTGGGAAGATCCACTGGAGAAGGGATAGGCTACTCAGTCCAGTATTCTTGGTCTTTCCTTGTGGCTCAACTGGTAAAGAATCCATCTGCCATACAGGAAACCTGGGTTCTATCCCTGAGTTCGGAAGATACCCTGGAGAAGGGAAAGTCTACCCACTCCAGTATTCTGGCCTAGAGAATTCCATGGACTATATAGTCCATGGGGTTGCAAAGAGTGGGACACATCTGAGCGACTTTCACTTTCATTTTCAAAGGGATTATAGTATACAACCAGGGTAAAAAGCCACAGCTTCATATGAAGAAAATACTAAAACTCAAAGGGAAAGACATACCTTGTTCTTGAATAGGAAGACTCAGTGATTTATAATATAAATGTCATTCTCTTTAGTCTATAAATACAAAGCAGTTCCATTTAAAACATGAATCAATTGTATAAACATAACAAATATTTCTGAATAGGTAGGTAAATTTTGGTAAGGAAGAAGAATGAAAGGGGACTAGCATTAATGGATATGAAAACATTTTAAGGACTGGTAATTTAACATAGCATGGTATTTATGGAAAAAATAAAAAGAGATGTGAAACAGAAAAAAAAAGAATGAAAAATAGACACAAGCATGTAAGGAAAATAATGTACATTATTACATTTAATGCATGCATGCTCAGTCATGTCTGACTCTTCATGACCCCATGGACGGTAGCCCACCAGGCACCACTCTCCATGGGATTCTCCAGGCAAAAATACTGAAGTGGGTTGCCATTTCCTACTCCAGGGGATCTTCCCAACCCAGGGATCAAACTCATATCTCCTGCATCTCCTGCATTGCAGGCAGATTCTTTACTACTGCGCCACCTGGGAAGCCCCAAGAAAACTACATAAGAGATAAATAGTGTCATTTGAAGTTAGGCCGTTAAATAGCTGGATTATGTATTGGCACTGGGGCAGATATAGCCAGATAGACCTCTGGCTACTAGACTATAACCTCCATGAAGACAGGCACAGTTCCATATTCATCAGAAATTTAAATCTCAAAAATGAAACAGTATGAGAGTAAAATGTGAGTGGTTTTTAAATACCATGATGTAAATTTTGGATTGGGTATCATATAGACTAAGCACATATACATTCATGAATTAGTTTGAGGTTTTCTTTGTCATGATGAAATTTAAAATTAACTTGGCCCATTTATCAATCTTTTCTATTGTAGCTTAATAGATGTGCCCAGATTTTAAAAAAACTTAAATTTCAGCATGGTAAAGAAAACAAAGTTGTGCACAATACAAAATATTTTCTAATTCTTCTTATGATTATTTCTTTGACCTTTTAACTATTTACAAGTATGTTGTTTAGTTTCCAAATATTTGAAAGTTTTCTAGATATATTTTTGTTACTGATTTCTAGTTTAATTCTATTCTAATCAGATAACATTCTGTATAATTTCAGTCCTTTTGCATTCATTGCAGCTGGCTTTATGGCCCAGCAGATGGTCTATCTGTGTGAATGTTTCAGGAGCACTTGAAAAGAAGGTATATCCTGTTGTTGTTGAATGTATGATTCAAGGTGTCAATTAGTCGGGTAGGGTTGTTTAAGTTATATATAGCCTTACCTATTTTCTATCTATTTGGTCTATCAGTTACTAGGAGAGGAGTGTTGAAGTTCAGTCAGTTTTTGCTTCAAGTATTTTGAAGCTCTGTAATTGGATGTATGGGCTTCCCAGATGGCTTAATGGTAAAGAATCCACCTGCCTATCCAGAAGATTCAGGTTTGATCCCTAGGTTGGGAAGATACCCTGGAGAAGGGAATGCAACTCACTCCAGTATTCTTGCCTTTAAAATCCCATAGACAGTGCAACTTGGTGGGCTACAAGTCCATGCAGTGGCAAAGAGTCAGACACAACTGAGCGGCTAAGCACACACACACCCACAGTTGGATGTATACATGCCTACAATTGTTACGTTTTTGTGATGAATTAAATTGATTATTTTTGTGGTTATGAAATGCCCCTCTGATATCTGGTAATATTCCTGTCCTTTAAATTGTGTTTGTCTGGTATTAATATAACACATCAGGTTTCTTAGCCACTGGGCTGCCAGGGAATTCCTAACTCCAGATTCCTTAGGATTAGTGTTTGCATGGTATATCTTTTCCCATCCATTTACTTCCAACCTGTCTGGGTCTCTATTTTTAAAGTGGGCTTCTTGGGAGTTCCCTGATTATCTAGTGGTTAGGATTTGGTACTTTTACTGCCATGGCCTGAGTTCAATTCCTGGGCGGGGAATTGAAATCCTATAAGCCACACAGTGTGGCTCAAAAAAATAATAATAATAAGGAAAAAGAAAAATATTTAAGAAATAAAATAAAGTAGGTTTCTTATAGACCAGATATACTTTGGTCTTGCTTTTTTTATCTTGCAACCTCAGCTTTCTATTGGGAATGTTTGGGTTATTTACATTTAATTCATGCATCCTCAGTCATGTCCAACTCTCTGTGACCACCAGGCACCAGTCTCCATGGAATTTTCCAGGCAAGAATACTGGAGTCGATTGCATTTCCTACTCCAGGGGATCTTCCAACCCAAGGATCAAACCTGAGTCTTCTGTGTCTCCTGCATTGCAGAGAGATTCTTTACCACTGTGCCACCTGGGAAGCCCTTACATTTACTGCAGCTATCAGTGTGACTTGGTTTTAGTCTGCTGCTGCTGCTGCTGCTGCTAAGTCGCTTCAGTCATGTCCGACTCTGTGTGACCCCATAGACGGCGGCCCACCAGGCTCCCCAGTCCCTGGGATTCTCCAGGCAAAAACACTGGAGTGGGTTGCCATTTCCTTCTCCAATGCATGAAAGCGAAAGGTGAAAGTGAAGTCGCTCAGTCGTGTCCAACTCTTAGTGACCCATGGACTGCAGCCCACCAGGCTCCTCCCTCCATGGGATTTTCCAGGCAAGAGTACTGGAGTGGGGTGCCATTGCCTTCTCCGTGGTTTTAGTCTAGCATGTTTTATTTGTTTTCTATTTGTCCCACCTGTTTTTTTTTTTTTTTTTTCCATTTTTCTTCTTTTTCATCTTCTTTCAAATTGAGTATTTTTAGGGCTTTATTCACTGCATCTGATTGTTTCATTTATGTAGTGGTTACCCAAGAGTTATACTATGCATCTCTAACTTATCACAGTCTACTTTCCGGTAATATTTTACTGCTTTTATTTATAATCTGAGAACTTCCTAATAATATGCTTCTATTTCTTCTGTCCCATCCATTGTGCAGTAGCTGTCACACATTTTATCTCTCCCTGTGTTATAAATTTCCTAATACATTGTTATTAATTTTGCTTCAAACAATTACACCCCTATGCATATATTTATTAATTCCAATGCTCCTCATTCACTGTACAGATCAGGATTTCTCACACTCTGCACAATCGACGCTCCAGGCTGGATAACTCTGTTGTAGGACGCTGTCCTGTACACCGTGGGATGTTTAGCAGCATCCCTGGATCTACTTATTAGATGCCAGTAACAACTCTCCCCCAGGTCATGCTAACCAAAAATGTCTCCAGACACTGCCAGATGTTTCCCCCGGGGACAGAACTATCAACAGTCGAGAATCACTGGGAGAGCTCAATGTTTCTATGTGAAATCATCTTCCTTCAGCCTAAAAGCAATTCTTGAGCATTTAGTTTACCTGAGGATTGTTGGTGAAACGGTCTCTCAGGTTTTGTCTGTCTAAAAAAACGGCATTTTTCACTTTTGTTTCTGAGGGATATTTTCACTGGGTGTAAAATTCTTTGTCCCCATTGTTTTCCTAGATTTTAAAGATGCCATTTCATTGTCCTCTGCATTGCATTGTTTCTGAGAGACATCAGTGGTAATACTTATCATTGTTCTTGTATTAGTCTGCCTTTTTCTTTGACTACTTTTAAGACTATTATTAGTTCTCAGCAGTTTTAATATGATGTGCCTTGATGTGGTTTTCTCTCTGTTAATTCTCCTTGTGCTTGTGGTTCATTTGCTTTTCTGAATTTGGGGGTTTGGAGCTTTCATCAGTTTTGAAAAAGTTGAACCATTATTATTCAAATGTTTTCCTTATTCCTTTCTGGGACTGAAATTGCACGTGTATTAAGTAGACAATGTGATGTTGCCCCACAGGTCATAGAGGTACTATTCATATTGTTTTTCTTTCTCTTTTTCTCTGTGTGCTTCAGTTTTGACAACTTATAGCTGTTTTTCTGGTTCATTGAGGTTTTTTTCCTGCAATGTCTAATCTGTTAGTCTCCTCAAATGAAATTTTAATATCAGATATCATATTTCATCCCCCAAAATCCATTTGGTTCCTTTCTATACCTTCCCTTTCTTTCCTTATTATGTTCATTTATTTTCTTTTAAACTTTGAGCATATTTATAATGACTTTTAAAATCCTTGTCTGAAAATTCCATCATCAGTGTCTTTCCTCTGTGTCTATTATATTGACTGTTGTTTTTTCTCTTTATTTTGAGTCACATTTTCTTGCTCATTTGTATGTTTGCTATTTTTTATTAGGTGTACAGAATTGTAAATGCTGTGTTATAGAGGGTCTAAATTGTCTTTCTCTAATGAGTGTTCAAGTTGGTTTAGACAAGCAGATAAGTTACTTGTAGATCAGTTTGATGTTTTTGAGGCTGATTTTCAGGCTTGCTACAGTGGGTATACAGTAGCCTTTACTCCGGGCCTCGTTTAATCTAACTAGGAACATACAAACTTTCTGAGGTTGTTTAATGCCCTGGATATTCAGCAAGTCTTTCTCTCTGGCTAATCAGAACTTGGAGCCCTTTGTGACCTTGAAGAAGTACCCAACTTACAGTTCCCTGGTTATTCTTTGCCTGGCCCATGAAGTTTTACTCTATTCATTTGCAGCCTGTTTCAGTTTCAAGGGGACTCCATGCAGATTTCTGGAGTCTTCCTTTGAATAGCTCCCTCTCTTCAGCACGCCACCCCATAATATCCAGTGCCCTTGACCTCCCCCATTTCTGATCTCTGTTTTCCCAGCTTAGCAAGATTATTGTACTCTGCTTGGCTTTCACTTCTCTGCGCTGTGATCCAAAATGTTTGTCCAGTGCAATTCTACGGATCAATCGTTTCCCTTCTCTTAAAGACCACAGTCTTATTCTGTCTGTCTCTATTCATTCCATGAGGCCAACATCACCCTGATACCAAAACCATAGAAAGATACACAAAAAAGAGAACTACAGGCCAATATCACTGATACACATAGATGTAAAAATCCTCAACAAAATACTATTAACAGCAATCCAAATGCAACAATACATGAAAATATTATACACCATGGTCAACTGGGCTTCTTCCCAAGGATGCAAGGATTTTTTGGTATCCACAAATCAATCAATGTGATACATCACATCAATAAATTAAAGAATAAACCCATAGGATCATCTCAATAGATACCGAAAAAGCTTTTGACAAAATTCAGCACCTATTTATATTTATTCTGTCTGTATCCAGTTTCTGAAACAGTTGTGGGGTTTTTGTGTGTGTGTGTGTGTGTGTACTTTATCCTGTTTTCTAATCATTTACAACAGGAAGGCAAGTACAGTACCAGATAACAAATGTGACCAGGGATAGAAGTCCCTGAGAAGACAAACATTAGAAAGGGGGAAATGAAACACTTATGAGAGGGAAAAGACTACATTTCTCTTACCTTCAGTTACCCTTAAGAATAAGGAAAAAAGTTAACAACCCAGTAGGAAAATAACAAAAGAGAAATACATATTTCCAATAAATCTGAAAAGATGTTCAACATCACTCACAAATAAGAATATCATTAAAATATCAGTGAAATACCATCTCTCATTCAAGTGGTAGAATAAGCATTGGAAAATAGTGCCCTCTTTCCCTCTTAGTAGAAGTGTAAATTTTAATTTTTATCCACTTTGTAGAGCATTTTGGCATTCTCTTTCAAAATTTTAAATATGCCAGGCACTTTGACCTGGAAATCTGTTTTTTAGAACTTTCCCCTCAGATCAACATGTACAAACTATTAAAAATATTTGTGGAGTTAATTATATTGAAATGTTGAAAATATCCTACATGTCCAATAATTAGAAATAAATTAAACTAAATTGATTTTAGTATGTCCAGGTAAATCTAGGTGTATGCAGTGACATAGAAAGATGAATATCACATGCTAAGTAGAAAAAACAAATTTTAGAACAGATTTTATAACTATGAAAAGAAGAAAAGTTACATTTAATATGTATGTATGTTTTCTCCATAGATATTTCATCCAAGCCTATGACTTTAGTATTAAATATTTGCTGATGTTTTCTCCAGACTCATATTCAACAGACTGCGTTAATCCCTTTTGGATAGTTAATACGAATTTCTAATTTAACATGGCTAGTTACTCATCCTCTCCTTCCCACTCAGACCTCTCGTTTTCAATACATGGCACCATCATTCAACCACTTGTTCATGTCAAGCATCTGGGACTCAAGGAATTTTTCTTGAGAAGTTCCCAGCTCCATGCTGTTCAATGCAATAAAGGAATCAGAAAGCTGGAAGGTTAATAGAGTATTTTCTGGTTGCAGGATAATAAAATAGCTGCTGCTGCTAAGTTACTTCAGTCGTGTCCAACTCTGTGCGACCCCATAGACAGCAGCCCACCAGGCTCTGCCATCCCTGGGGTTCTCCAGGCAAGAACACTGGAGTGGGTTGCCATTTCCTTCTCCAAGGCCTGAAAGTGAAAAGTGAAAGTGAAGTTGCTCAGTTGTGTCCGACTCCTAGTGGCCCCATGGCTACCACTCCTTTTTTGGTAGCAATAAGTTAGTCACTGTATCAGACACTTCATATATGTTATCTCATTTAATCCTCACTCAATGTGCAAAGCAAGTGTTATTTCTCCATTTTATAACTGGAGTTTAAGTTTTCAGGTGATAATGCTTTAGTGAAAAATGAGGGGTGTGTATGTGTTAGCGTGTTTATTACATAAATCCGCTCATGTTTCTCTTTGTTGCAGCCTGTAGGTCCTGCCAGGAGACAGTGGCCGGGTACTGTAGATATCCTGAGAACTCCAGTTGGGTCCCTAGGTAGGTGCCAGTGGAAGTACGTCAGGCACTTCCTGTGAGGTGCTCATTCTCACAGCTGATGCGTGCAGTGAGGCCTCGGATCTCACTCTTCACTAGTTCAGACTCTGTGGTGCAGGATTCACTCTTCCTTAGTTACATGAAAGTTGTCCTTCCTCGGTTATATAAAGATGTTAGCTGGCTTGATGTGTAGAAAGATGCCATTTTTGAAATAAATATATTCAACATGACATTAGTCAGAAGAATTGCAAACAAGTTTTGAAAATTAACTGCCTCAGATGCTGTGCTAAGTACCAGTAACAAAAAAAGTAATAAAGACATGATGCCCCTGATGACCTCTCACTCCAGTGGGGGACAGACTTGTAAACAGATATGTTAAAGTAGAAGGTGGTAAGTGCCCTTCTGAAGACTGAGCAAAGAGCTGTCAGTGCAAAAGCACAGAGGGCTCTGCCTCAGGGAATCAAGGGGTTTAACAGAATAGGTGACATTTGAGCTAGATCTTGAAGGATGGGCAAGGGTTTGCCAGATGAATGAGATGATCTCTATATAAAGTGCCTAGGACAGGGCCAGGCAGTTGGTAGGACCCTGTAAATGTTAACACGCAGTTCCATCAGAAAAGTGTCCCGGGCAGAGGACACGGGTCAATTCAATTCAAGGAACACTTATCGAGTGCCTTGTATATGTCAGGCACTGTTCCAGATTGCTTAGCCCTTTGTGCCAGGCACATCCTGTGAAGGCAGATAATGACACAAGGGTCTGGTGTGAGCCATGTCCAGATCTCCTATTTATAGACTCTGCCCTCCAGATGGAGCAGGGACGTTTGCTTTAACACTGCTGACACATTCTATCTCGATGGCAGCCCCTGCGCAGCAGGGACTGCGTCGAGACTGAAGCGGCTAAAGACTCTTCTGGACTCAGTTTCATGATGGCAGCCGTGACGGCTAGCCTGGCTCCCCGCTGCGTTCTGGGCCACTTTGATCTGCGCTTGGCTCAGGGACAGGCCACCTCTCTTCTCAGAGCATGGATGGAAGAACCCAGACGCCTGCATTTCTTGTTCCAGCCCATTGACCCAATGGGCTCCACCTGTACTGTCTTCAATAAACCCCTTTATCATACCCAATCATCAAGTCTCTATGCTTTTATTCTGTAGCAGAGTACGGAATAGTATAGAATAAATAGAATCCACACTGTCCTTTGAATCTGTTATACTAAACAAAAAAACCTGTACATTTCCACATCTAAAACATAACATTTCTAAATATAAGGAACATTCTATAACTGTTTTCAATGACTGTTTTATAACATAGATTACAAACAATAGGAGGAATATGCCAGGTTTTTCACAAACATTTTCACAATTTTGATTAAAAATTATCACAATTCTATGAGATAGGAATTGTTATAACTGTTATACAAACTAAGAAACAAAGCCACAGAATATTTAACTTACAAAAATCTAAAAATACTAACACTGGGATTTGAAATCAGGTCCATCTAACTACAGGCCCACTTACTTTTCATTATACCACTCTCCAGTTTTAATGCTAACAGTTATAATAATAACATTTATTATTTATTTCTACTACTTGCCAGACACGGTGTGAGATGCTCAAATACATTGCCTGTAACCAGCATGAATTTTTTAAATATGACTCTAGGTACCTTGCTAAAACAGCCAGCATATTATAGCTGTCAACTTCAAGCCTAGGTCTGATACTCAAACACCAGCGGTTCTCAACCCTGGGAATATACTGGAATCATATGTGGAACTTTGAAAAAAAAAAGCCCTGTCTAATTTAGTTGGTTGGTCTGGAGTAGAGCCCAGATGATTTTAAAGTGCTGTCAGCTTTGAGACCATAGCTCTCAAAAGTGAATAGAAAGCTTTGAGGCAAGGCATGCTTTCATTTATCAGGATAACTCAGTGGGAAATGTGGACTATTTTTTAAAGTGACTGTATTTTCTAGAAATTACTAAAGTACATAGAGGAAGGAATGTGGTCTTTGGAGGAAGAGAGTGCTAAGTCACTTCAATTGTGTCTGAATCTTTGGGACCCCATGGACTGTAGCCCGCCAGGGTCCTCTGTCCATGAAATTCTCCAGGCAAGAATACTAGAGTGGGTTGAAAACTTAGTCTGCTACTCTTGCTGAGTGACCTTGGCAAAGTTATTTTGTCAGGTACTAATTTTGAAAGAAGTAAAAGGTGTCTTTGAGGGAAGGATTCTATCTTGGAACGTATGGAGTGAATGCTGCTTCTGGTGGCCTGGTCGGGAGGGTGCAGTCTGCATGTAGTGCCTTGGGAAAGCCCTCTCTGCCCACCACGCCTGCCGCCACATGCTTCCCAAGCCAGCAGGGATGATTCCTTAATTGTCAGACCACATGGAGTCACTGAGAGGTGACCAGGACAGGAGGGTTCCCTTTCGGCCTCTGATGCCAGAGTTGGTCTGTATGCTTAGGTGAGAGGGAAAAGGTAAGAACATTTTCAATGTCGTATAGTAGATGTGAAGTATATTTTATAATAGAAACAATGTCTGGATAGTAATTAGGCTTCCTGGTTATTCACTTAAAGATTATTTATAATTTTGCCAGAAATTGACTGTTTTATATACAAATAGCATTGCATTTCAGTAACTTTTAGGGTTCAATCGTCTTTGAAGAATGTGTATAAAAAGAACCATCATTTATAACATTATTTCAATGAAAAATATGGGGGGACTCAAGAAACTTCTTCTTTCCTCTCTCACTCAGCTTAACAAATATAGCACCCACTGGTCATCTAGTGAAAAGGGAATGGAGCAGCTCAAAGAATGCTGTTTGCTTTCCAGAGTTTAGGAGAACTCTTTTAGCTACCAAGTATAAGATCACAACATATTTGAGGTCAGGGCCCATTTCTTTTCTTCATTTGTATCCCTTTCTTCCCAAGCAGCCTAGCACATAATATGAGCATATAGTGGACATTAACATGTACATAGGTCACATTTGAAATCAGTAGTGATCTATCAGTGGAAAACAAGACACTGGTAGTGAAAAAACCCGCCTGCCAATGCAGGAGACATAAGAAATGGAGGTTTGATCCCTGGGTCGGGAAGATCCTCTGGAGGAGGGCATGGCAACCCACTCCAGCATTCTTGCCTGCAGAATCCCATGGACAGAGGAGCCTCGTGGGCCCTGGTCCATGGCATCACACAGAGTCAGACACTCCAGAAGTGAGTTAGCGTGCACAGACAGTGGCTGTTACAGTAAAATTACCACGGTGGAAATTATGCGAGCTGTGGGGTGTGGTTCTAATTGCATTAGAAAGCTTACCTAAATGACAAAGTCAGAGATTTACATTTTTAATTCAGGGCACTGTCAGAATCAGAAAGCTTCCTTGACTATCTAAAAAAATGTCTTATTTCTTGAACCAGTGGGATTGAAGTACTAAAAAATAAACCAAAGTTTGATTCTGCAGCTTTGTGCATTGCCATGCAGGTCTTCTAGGCATTAATTAGGAGAGTGGGATCCTGAGAATGGAAATCCTTGGGTAGTTTCTGATGAATCTAGCCACCTTGAATCCCCAAATCCCACCGAGTCTTAGGGACATGTGTGCCCATTCGTGTCTGACTCCTTGCAACCCCATGGACTGTAGCCCACCAGGCTACATGGAATTTTCCAGGCAAGAAATACTGAAGTGGGTTGCCATTCTCCAGGGGATCTGCAAGACCCAGGATCAAACCGGCATCTCTTGCATCTCCTGCATTGACAGGTGGATTCTTTACCACTTGCACCACCTTCCCAGAAGCAACCCTTGGTCCTCTGTCTGATAATCTTAGTATCTCTGCCTGGTACCCTGTTTTATTTATTTATTTATTTTGCCATACCTTGTGGCATGTGGGACCTTAGTTCTGCTACCAGGAATTAAACCTGCAACACTTGCATTGGGATTGCTGAGTCTTAGTGTGTGTATGTGTGTGTGTGTGTGCGTGTGTGTAGGTGGTGAAGGAAGGTACAGCACTTATTGACAGGTTGCCAGGCACCTGGTGGAAGCGCTGAGTCTTAACCACTGGACCACGAGGGAAGTCACATGATAACCTGTTTTAGTATCACCCAAGATAGTTGATTTGTCAGAGGATAAGGAATCTCCTCAGAGTCAAACCCATTGCTTCTCATTGCTTCCAGACACAGGCCTAGTCCATAATTAGATTCGGATACCGATAGACCTCAGGGAAGCAAATGAAAATGAAAAAAATATATATATATATACATGATGATTACAGTCCTTATTTCTACACAGTTTATGGGCCATTGTTGGTATTTGCAAGTCCCTTCTTCTACAAGCTTTCCACTGTTCTCTTTGTCTTCAGATAATACTCTCACCAGTTGTGATTGTCAGTTAGGGTAGCCTAAACTTCCACCCTTGAAAGAGCTGAACCATACATGGTTCCTGCTTGGCTATGGTTACTCTAATCCTCCAGAGATGTTACATGGATCTTGGAGTACGAAGAGTTGCCCAAAAAAATCCCTGGGCTTCCAGACACAGTCCTGCCTCCCTTCACGGTGTAGTACTAACCCTGTTCTTATTTCCTAATTATGATCAAGTTCCCCGGTCAGTACAGGAGTCAGTGCCCTTCTTTGCTTGCTGGTTCAGCGGCATGAAGAACTCAAGTGGCTATGTGGCAGTCTCAGCTCCTATTCCGTGAAACCCTTCTGGTGTTTCCTAGAGGACATATTCCTCCCTGGAAGCTATGAGGTAACATCGAGATGAGATGAAAGTTATGCGATTAGGTCGTTAGCAATTATAATGAAGGGACCACTGCTCATTATAATTCTGTATTATAAATATTCTGGCTCTGGGAGAAATAGCATTATATATTGGTTGCTGGCTCAGAGAATTCAGTATAGCTTGTGGGGCAACTCCCCAGCCCGACAAGAGGCAATATACATGTGTTATTAATAGATCATTCCACCATTCTATCAAGGCAGATTTTCCCTCTGGACATGAAGCCATGTCTTCAATTCTTATTCTTTTAATGGAGTTCCTTAGTCAAAATTTTCATGGGGTTCCAGGAGAGTAAACGGAACAGCCCCTAAGTCTGTGAATAGTGGTGCTAACAGAAACATTATAGGCAAAAAGACAAATCCAAATCCAGAGTATGTTTTTCCTCTGTGATGACGGAGGTTCAGTGTAACCAACCTGCCATTAGGTGACTGACAAGTCCTGGAACTGATGCCATTTGGGGAGTTCAGTGTGATTTCGGATATTGATTAGATAAGTACTATCAGGGCAAGTAGCCGGATCAGCCTGGATGAAAGGGAGCCTATATTCCTAAGCCCGCATTCTTGCCGGGCCAACTGTCAGGCACCAGGGTGACTGGGGAAAATAGTTAACTGACATTCACAAAATGGGTCATATCACTTACTTGATTACTGAGGATCTTTTTCAATGAATACCTTTTAGTAAACTTCTGTATAGGATGCAAATATCCTCAGTCTGCCCACTCTGAGAGGCCCATCCACATAAGTCTGCATCAGACCTCCTTTTAATCAGCCTGCTAATCCTTTCCTTCAAGCCCCTGACTCCTTGGTCAAATAGCACTTGCCCATGAGCTGATGTAGATCTCCACTTCTCTCTGTCTCTCTGCAAGCAGAGCAGACAGTCAGGTTTTAATATCTCTGTTATCAAGTCTTCTATCTGGAGGTCTTGCTACCTGCCTCAGGGGCAACCTCAGGCTGTGCAGTATGAAAGCAATAAATCTCTATAACCTTTCTAGTCTAAGCGGGACCGACTTCCATCTTGTTCTCATTGCCTACGTCTCTCCTCTTCCTTCCTTCTCCAAGGGTTCCTAGCATAATCTTTTCTATAAAAGATAAGAGGAAATTTTTAAACCTCAGATAGCTTAAGTTCTCCCTGTGCAAAAAATTCCACCAGCAAAAAAAAAAAAAAACAAGAGAGAGAGAGAAAAGAATCTGGCTACCTGCTTGAATAATAGTTGGAGAGGAAACAAATTACAAAGAAAATGATAAAAATAATATCTCAGAAATTATCCTATCCAAAATTCATTCTGTTCTTCAAATCTCTTTCAAATACTTCTTATTTGAACCTCACTAAACACTGTGAGTGACTGAACTGAATTGAATTGAAACACTGTGAAGTAAATACAGCCAATATTGTATTCATTTAAATGTCACAGAACTGAAAATGTGGAAGAAGAAAAGTGGCTTTGCCAAAATTTTCATAGCTACCTATGAATATAAGCAGGGACCGGGATCTTGCCTCCCTGGTACAGTGAGAGGAGAAGAAACGCACAAACCCCAGGGTCATCCTGTGTCTTGGGAACTCTGATTTAAGGATTGGAGAAGGAGAGATGTTGAGTGAAGAGAGAAAGACGAAAAAGCAGAGCACTCAGGAATGGGCGACCCCAGGGCCCTGAGTAGAGGGGAAGAATTAGAGTCAGGCTTTCCAGAAAATCCTGATATGAGAACAATTCCCATATGTGTTATTTCCCTTTCATCCTTTTTCTCAATACAGTGTCAGGAGATTTTTACAGGTAGACAGCGGGGAAGGACATAAAAAGCATACTCAAGCCCAAAGAAATATTTTTAAAGGGTCAAAACAGCAGAGGTAGGGAACATAGGTAACTCAGTGAAGGACAGAAATTAACATTCCAAAAATACACTTAGTTCTGATATGACATTGTGTAAGCTCATAAAGGCCAAAGAGGAAAGAAAGAAAAATAAATGTCATGTTAGTGTGGATTAGAAATTTGTCTTTTCAGCAAAACTGAGTCTTCACTAACCAAATCCACTAAATAGTGTATTTTAAAATAAGCTTAATTCCTGATATGTTGCTTGGCCTCTTCATTTTGTGAGTTACAGATAATTTTATTTATTGTGACACAAAACTCCACCTGTATAAACAGGCCCACAAACTGGGCAGATGTCTTTTTTCCCCTGGTAATCCAGTTCTGTGAACTAAAGCGAGTCATTTTAAACTCTGTGGGCTAAAGACCCATTTCATCAGTTATGAAATAATGCTGCCGCCGCTGCTGCTGCTGCTAAGTCGCTTCAGTCGTGTCCGACTCTGTGCAACCCCAGAGACGGCAGCCCACCAGGCTCCCCCATCCCTGGGACTCTCCAGGCAAGAACACTGGAGTGGGTTGCCATTTCCTTCTCCAGTGCATGAAAGTGAAAAGTGAAAGTGAAGTCGCTCAGTCGTGTCTGACACTTAGCGACCCCATGGACTGCAGCCTGCTAGGCTTCTCCATCCATGGGATTCTCCAGGCAAGAGTGCTGGAGTGGGTTGCCATTGCCTTCTCCGATGAAATAATGAGGGGATGCTAAATGCTCTCTAAGCCTTTACCCAACTTTCTAACTCAACTACTCTGTAGAAGTTATAATTATCTTTACACAGGCCCTGACTTCAGTTCTCAAATTTAAAAATAAAAAGATAGGCTCCAGCAGGGGTCACTATAGTCCCATCGAGCCCTAATCCTGTAACTGTGCATCCCTCTACCCTGTGTCTGGATTTCTGTTTGAGACCACACAGACCTATCTGCACCCAGCTGTTACCTGAATTCATCTTCAGGTATTTTGTTATTCTGTTTCTTTTCCTTTATTTTATTTATTTATTTTTCCAGTCACAGGTGATGTTTCCCCTCCATTGACTTGGAGGTTTTTCAGGAGAATTTATTTTAATAAGCTATGTCATATTTTTCACCCCTTAAAATTGTGGTAAATTTAAAATAGTGTGTATTTCTTTAAAAATATGAGATTATATTAAAACATAAAACAAAATTCAATCTTCTTTTCTTAATCTATGAACACTGGAAAAAAAAAAAAAGCCTTCACTTCCTTTAGAACCCATCCATCCTTGAGAATTCTAGAATTCTGTTAATTGCTTATACTTCCCAATAGCTACTTTGCTTTTCATATAAAAGGACAAGTTCATATATCTAAGAGTTGGGTAAGGATTTCAAAGATAGCTCTAATTTCCAATAACCCTGTCCATTGCCAAATTATACCATATGTTTTTGTTCTGAAGACATTGTGACCGTACATATCATGCAGACAGCTGGAGATCACTGTGCCTGTGATGCTGAAAGGCAGACATCTTGCAATATCAGTGTTCAGTTCAGTTCAGTTCAGTCACTCAGTCACGTCCGACTCTTTGCGACCCCATGAATCGCAGCACGCCAGGCCTCCCTGTCCATCACCAACTCCCGGAGTTCACTCAAACTCACGTCCATCGAGTCAGTGATGCCATCCAGCCATCCCATCCAGTGTCGTCCCCTTCTCCTCCTGCCCCCAATCCCTCCCAGCATCAGAGTCTTTTCCAATGAGTCAACTCTTCACATGAGGTGGCCAAAGTACTGGAGTTTCAGCTTCAGCATCATTCCTTCCAAAGAACACCCAGGCTTGATCTCCTTTAGAATGGACTGGTTGGATCTCCTTGCAGTCCAAGGGACTCTCAAGAGTCTTCTCCAACACCACAGTTCAAAAGCATCAATTCTTCAGCCCTCAGCTTTCTTCACAGTCCAACTCTCACATCCATACATGACCACTGGGAAAACCATAGCCTTGACTAGACGGACATTTGTTAGCAAAGTAATGTCTCTGCTTTTGAATATGCTATCTAGGTTGGTCATAACTTTCCTTCCAAGGAGTAAGTGTCTTTTAATTTCATGGCTGCAGTCACCGTCTGCAGTGATTTTGGAGCCCCCAAAAAATAAAGTCTGACACTGTTTCCACTGTTTCCCCATCTATTTCCCATGAAGTGATGGGACCAGATGCCATGATGTTCATTTTCTGAATGTTGAGCTTTAAGCCAACTTTCTCACTCTCCTCTTTCACTTTCATCAAGAGGCTCTTTAGTTCCTCTTCACTTTCTGCCATAAGGGTGGTGTCATCTGCATATCTGAGGTTATTGATATTTCTCCCGGCAATCTTGATTCCAGCTTGTGTTTCTTCCAGTCCAGCGTTTCTCTTGATGTACTCTGCATATGTTAAATAAGCAAGGTGACAACATACAGCCTTGACATACTTCTTTTCCTATTTGGAACCAGTCTGTTGTTCCATGTCGAGTTCTAACTGTTGCTTCCTGACCTGCATAGGTTTCTCAAGAGGCAGATCAGGTGGTCTGGTATTCCCATCTCTTTCAGAATTTTCCACAGTTTCTTGTGATCCACACAGTCAAAGGCTTTGGCATAGTCAATAAAGCAGAAATAGATGTTTTTCTGCAACTCTCTTGCTTTTTCAATGATCCAGCAGATGTTGGCAATTTGATCTCTGGTTCCTCTGCCTTTTCTAAAACCAGCTTGAACATCTGGAAGTTCACGGTTCATGTATTGCTGAAGCCTGGCTTGGAGAATTTTGAGCAATACTTTACTAGCGTGTGAGATGAGTGCAATTGTGCAGTAGTTTGAGCATTCTTTGGCATTGCCTTTCTTTGGGATTGGAATGAAAACTGACCTTGTCCGGTCCTATGGCCACTGCTGAGTTTTCCAAATTTGCTGGCATGTTGAGTGCAACACTTTTACAGCATTATCTTTCAGGATTTGAAATAGCTCAACTGGAATTCCATCACCTCCACTAGCTTTGTTCGTAGTGATGCTTTCTAAAGCCCACTTGACTTCACATTCCAGGATGTGAAGATGTGCTTTCTAAGGCCCACTTGACTTCACATCCAGGATAGAGCCAGGATATCTGGCTCTAGGTGAGTGATCACACCATCGTGATTATCTTGGTAGTGAAGATCCTTTTTATACAGTTCTTCTGTGTATTCTTGCCACCTCTTCTTAATATCTTCTTCTTCTGTTAGGTCCATAACATGCCTGTCCTTTATCGAGCCCATGTTTGCATGAAATGTTCCGTTGGTATCTCTAATTTTCTTGAAGAGATCTCTAGTCTTTCCCATTCTGTTGTTTTCCTCTATTTTTTTGCACTGATCACTGAGCAAGGATTTCTTATCTCTCCTTTTTATTCTTTATAACTCTGCATTCAGATGCTTATATCTTTCCTTTTCTCCTTTGCTTTTCACTTTTCTTCTTTTCACAGCTATTTGTAAGGCCTCCTCAGACAGCCATTTTGCTTTTTTGCATTTCTTTTCCATGGTGATGGCCTTGATCCCTGTCTCCTGTACAATGTCACGAACCTCCATCCATAGTTCATCAGGCACTCTGTCTATCAGATCTAGTCCCTTAAATCTATTTCTCACTTCCACTGTATAATCATAAGGGATTTACTCCCAAAAAGTCATGGGACTCCCTAGAGTTCTAAATTTGGGGATTAAGTCCTAAGTCTTGAATCCTAAATCTTAGGACTCTTTAGAGCTACGATTCCATTTAGGACTACTCTGAAGAGGTTCTGTCTGCCCTAAAACCTTTCCCCAGACTCCATGTGCTCATGCAAAAGCTAACACTGGCTCCATCACGCCAGGAACCAAAGAGAGCTGACTTTTTATACAGTGAAGCTCTGTGTCTCTGGTCCTTCGGCACGATGTATATGGCACCCCATTATGACACTGCTTAGCCCAAAACAGTTCTTATAAATGTAAGCGAATGGTAGACACATTAAGCTTATCTTCCATTTCCTTTCTTATACATACCTGCCTCCCCTTGGACAAAGATTGATATTGCCCATCTCAGGGGCTGCTGCCATTTCCAATAGTATTATTTTAAAGTCCTAGTCTAGCAGATCATTGGGTTTCTTTTTATTGTTAATAAGGAAGGACTCAATGGACATGAGTTTGAGTAAACTCTAGGAGTTGGAATGGACAGGGAGGCCTGGCGTGCTGCAGTCCAGGGGTTTGCAAAGAGTGGGACACAACTGAACTGAACTGAACTGAAGTAAGGAAAGCCTCCCACAGTGAATCGGGGTGGCCTGGTGATTCACAGCAAAAGTCTGTGATCTCTGCGACAAGGTCGTAGGAAGTATTCTTCTGCCTGGGTCTCCTGGGTTGCTTACTTTGGGAAAAGCCAGCTGCCATCCTTCAAGGAGGGCTGTAGAGAGGAAACGAAGTCCCCTGACAGCAGCCAGCACCAGTGTGCCAACCACATTCGTGAGCCATCTTGGAAGCAGTTCTTCCCAAGTGAGCTGAATCCACTCTCCTCACCAGGCTTCTGCAGGGCAGGCTTCTTTTCTCCACTCGTTTATGTCTCAAACCACCACCTTGGTTCTATTGTCTAATTCTAACCTATGTGAATAGAATTTCACTTGTATTGGGCTTATTGGTAGAAGCAGAAGAAAACACAGCAGAAAGGCTGTGTTGTCAATTTTCATTTTTCAGACTATGTCTCTATTTTTGAACTTCATGCTCTTCTCGATCCCATATCTACAGAAACCTCAAATCATAGGTAGAAAAGTTTATCAATAGTAAAGATAGGCATGTGCTAAGGCATTCAGTCACGTCAGACTCTTTGAGACCCCATGGACTATAGCCCACCAGGCTCCTCTGTCCATGGAATTCTCCAGGAAAGGATCCTGGAGTGGGTAGCCATTCCTTTCTCCAGGGCATCTTCCTGACCCAGGGATTGAACCTGCATCTCCTGCATTGCGGGCCAATCCTTTACCTTCTGGAGACACCAGGGAAGCCACCCCAAACATGTATATGAGGGCAAAAGATGAATGTTTACAGCTTTTAAAAAGTCATTAACTATTCGAGGTTTTCTGTATTTCCATAAAATTGTGAAATTATTTGTTCTAGCTCTGTGAAGAATACTGTTGGTAGCTTAATAGAGATTGCATTGAATCTAAATTGCTTTGGGTAGTATACTCATTTTCACTATATTGATTCTTCAGATCCATGAACATGGTATATTTCTCCATCTATTAGTGTCCTCTTTGATTTCTTTCACCAGTGTTTTATAGTTTTCTATATATAGGTCTTTAGTTTCTTTAGGTAGATATATTCCTAAGTATTTTATTCTTTTTGTTGTAATGGTGAATGGAATTGTTTCCTTAATTTCTCTATTTTTTCATTATTAGTGTATAGGAATGCAAGGGATTTCTTTTTTTTTTTTTTAACTTTACAATATTGTATTAGTTTTGCCAAATATCGAAATGAATCCACCACAGGTATACATGTGTTCCCCATCCTGAACTCTCCTCCCTCCTCCCTCCCCATACCATCGCTCTGGGTCGTCCCAGTGCACCAGCCCCAAGCATCCAGTATTGTGCATCGAACCTGGACTGGCGACTCGTTTCATACATGATATTATACATGTTTCAGTGCCATTCTCCCAAATCTTCCCACCCTCTCCCTCTCCCACAGGGTCCAAAAGACTGTTCTATACATCAGTGTCTCTTTTGCTGTCTCGTACACAGGGTTATTGTTACCATCTTTCTAAATTCCATATATATGCGTTAGTATACTGTATTGGTGTTTTTCCTTCTGGCTTACTTCACTCTGTGTAATAGGCTCCAGTTTCATCCACCTCATTAGAACTGATTCAAATGTATTCTTTTTAATGGCCGAGTAATACTCCATTGTGTATATGTACCATAGCTTTCTTATCTATTCGTCTGCTGATGGACATCTAGGTTGCTTCCATGTCCTGGCTATTATAAACAGTGCTGCAATGAACAATGGGGTACACGTGTCTCTTTCACTTCTGGTTTCCTCAGTGTGTATGCCCAGCAGTGGGATTGCTGGATCATAAGGCAGTTCTATTTCCAGTTTTTTAAGGAATCTCCACACTGTTCTCCATAGTGGCTGTACTAGTTTGCATTCCCACCAACAGTGTAAGAGGGTTCCCTTTTCTCCACACCCTCTCCACCATTTATTGCTTGTAGACTTTTGGATTGCAGCCATTCTGACTGGCGTGAAATGGTACCTCATAGTGGTTTTGATTTGCATTTCTCTGACAATGAGTGATGTTGAGCATCTTTTCATATGTTTGTTAGCCATCTGTATGTCTTCTTTGGAGAAATGTCTATTTAGTTCTTTGGCCCATTTTTTGATTGGGTCATTTATTTTTCTGGAATTGAGCTGTAGGAGTTGCTTGTATATTTTTGAGATTAGTTGTTTGTCAGTTGCTTCATTGGCTATTATTTTCTCCCATTCTGAAGGCTGTCTTTTCACCTTGCTAATAGTTTCCTTTGATGTGCAGAAGCTTTTAAGTTTAATTAGGTCTCATTTGTTTATTTTTGCTTTTATTTCCAATATTCTGGGAGGTGGGTCATAGAGGATCCTGCTGTGATGTATGTCGGAGAGTGTTTTGCCTATGTTCTCCTCTAGGAGTTTTATAGTTTCTGGTCTTACATTTAGATCTTTAATCCATTTTGAGTTTATTTTTGTGTATGGTGTTAGAAAGTGTTCTAGTTTCATTCTTTTTATGAGTGGTTGACCAGTTTTCCCAGCACCACTTGTTAAAGAGATTGTCTTTAATCCATTGTATATTCTTGCCTCCTTTGTCAAAGATAAGGTGTCCATATGTGCGTGGATTTATCTCTGGGCTTTCTATTTTGTTCCATTGATCGATATTTCTGTCTTTGTGCCAGTACCATACTGTCTTGATAACTGTGGCTTTGTAGTAGAGCCTGAAGTCAGGTAGGTTGATTCCTCCAGTTCCATTCTTCTTTCTCAAGATCGCTTTGGCTATTTGAGGTTTTTTGTATTTCCATACAAATTGTGAAATTATTTGTTCTAGCTCTGTGAAGAATACTGTTGGTAGCTTGACAGGGATTGCATTGAATCTATAAATTGCTTTGGGTAGTATACTCATTTTCACTATATTGATTCTTCAGATCCATGAACATGGTATATTTCTCCATCTATTAGTGTCCTCTTTGATTTCTTTCACCAGTGTTTTATAGTTTTCTATATATAGGTCTTTAGTTTCTTTAGGTAGATAAATTCCTAAGTATTTTATTCTTTTCATTGCAATGGTGAATGGAATTGTTTCCTTAATTTCTTTTCTGTTTTCTCATTATTAGTGTATAGGAATGCAAGGGATTTCTGTGTGTTGATTTTATGTCCTGCAACTTTACTATATTCATTGATTAGTTCTAGTAATTTTCTGGTGGAGTCTTTAGGGTTTTCTATGTAGAGGATCATGTCATCTGCAAACATTGAGAGTTTTACTTCTTATCCTCCAATTTGGATTCCTTTCATTTCTTTTTCTGCTCTGATTGCTGTGGCCAAAACTTCCAAAACTATGTTGAATAGTAATAGTGAAAGTGGGCACCCTTGTCTTGTTCCTGACTTTAGGGGAAATGCTTTCAATTTTTCACCATTGAGGATAATGTTTGCTGTGGGTTTGTCATATATAGCTTTTATTATATTGAGGTATGTTCCTTCTATGCCTGCTTTCTGGAGGGTTTTTATCATAAATGGATGTTGAATTTTGTCAAAGGCTTTCTCTGCATCTATTGAGATAATCATATGGGAAAACTGGTCAACCACTTGTAAAAGAATGAAACTAGAACACTTTCTAACACCATACACAAAAATAAACTCAAAATGGATTAAAGATCTAAACGTAAGACCAGAAACTATAAAACTCCTAGAGGAGAACATAGGCAAAACACTCTCCGACATACATCACAGCAGGATCCTCTATGACCCACCTCCCAGAATATTGGAAATAAAAGCAAAAATAAACAAATGAGACCTAATTAAACTTAAAAGCTTCTGCACATCAAAGGAAACTATTAGCAAGGTGAAAAGACAGCCTTCAGAATGGGAGAAAATAATAGCCAATGAAGCAACTGACAAACAACTAATCTCAAAAATATACAAGCAACTCCTACAGCTCAATTCCAGAAAAATAAATGACCCAATCAAAAAATGGGCCAAAGAACTAAATAGACATTTCTCCAAAGAAGACATACAGATGGCTAACAAACATATGAAAAGATGCTCAACATCACTCATTGTCAGAGAAATGCAAATCAAAACCACTATGAGGTACCATTTCACGCCAGTCAGAATGGCTGCAATCCAAAAGTCTACAAGCAATAAATGGTGGAGAGGGTGTGGAGAAAAGGGAACCCTCTTACACTGTTGGTGGGAATGCAAACTAGTACAGCCACTATGGAGAACAGTGTGGAGATTCCTTAAAAAACTGGAAATAGAACTGCCTTATGATCCAGCAATCCCACTGCTGGGCATACACACTGAGGAAACCAGAAGTGAAAGAGACACGTGTACCCCATTGTTCATTGCAGCACTGTTTATAATAGCCAGGACATGGAAGCAACCTAGATGTCCATCAGCAGACGAATAGATAAGAAAGCTATGGTACATATACACAATGGAGTATTACTCGGCCATTAAAAAGAATACATTTGAATCAGTTCTAATGAGGTGGATGAAACTGGAGCCTATTACACAGAGTGAAGTAAGCCAGAAGGAAAAACACCAATACAGTATACTAACGCATATATATGGAATTTAGAAAGATGGTAACAATAACCCTGTGTACGAGACAGCAAAAGAGACACTGATGTATAGAACAGTCTTTTGGACCCTGTGGGAGAGGGAGAGGGTGGGAAGATTTGGGAGAATGGCACTGAAACATGTATAATATCATGTATGAAACGAGTCGCCAGTCCAGGTTCGATGCACAATACTGGATGCTTGGGGCTGGTGCACTGGGACAACCCAGAGCGATGGTACGGGGAGGAAGGAGGGTTCAGGATGGGGAACACGAGTATACCTGTGGCGGATTCATGTTGATATATGGCAAAACCAATACAATATTGTAAAGTTAAAAAATAAAATTAAATTTTTTAAAAAAGTCATTAACTACTAACCTAAAGTAATAATAATACATGTGCAAGAATCAGAAAATAAATATTCTAGGATGCCTTATTGCATAGGTAGGGGGAAATAAAGAGTCTTATTTAAGGTTATGTACCCTTGACCCTTGCAATGCAGGAGACCCAGGTTCAATTCCTGGGTGGGAAAGATCCCGTGGAGAAGGAAATGTCAACCCCACTCCATGGAGAATCCCATGGACAGAGGAGCCTGGCGGGCTACAGTCCATGGGGTCACAAGAGTCAGACATGACTTAGTGACTAAACTACCACCACCACTTTTGGCCCCAGAATTTTATAAACTATTGTCTGGAACACAAGAACGTTTTGTTTTCAGTCTTCCTTTCTTCATCCATAATTTCACTCTATTTGAGGGTCACGTGACCTCTTCATTTTCATTCAGTCTTTTGGGGAGAAGTTTCCCATAGTCTTAGTGTTAAATTTGACTCTGTGCGTAATTGTTAAAATGTTATTTATAGATTCCAAACATGCTGTCAGTGTATTTTCACTTCAGGAATGCCCTGGCTTGGTAACCTGACCACAGGAACTTGTAGAAGAAGGTGGGATACAGCTGGAGGCGGTTGGAGAGGAAAGCGGTCTCCTCACGCACTCAACTCCAGGTTGGGCCAGGAGGGCCTGCGCTCCTTCTGTCCTCCCCTGTCTCGTGACCAGGCACGCAGTGCACCTACTGAGGTAGCAGCTCCCTGAATGAGGACAAGGGCCTCGCTTTCTCCAAGCTTCCACACTCCTGCCAAGAACTTCTGTCTTCCCCTAGCTGTGAAGAGGGCGAGCTCCTGCACTACTTTAGTTTGGCCTCAGTGGGTGTTACAGCTGCAAAGTAAGATGAACGGGCCTAAGCAACTGGTAAACATACATGCGCTCACCTATAGGGATTTTCTAGGACATCATTTTCAGAGACATATATTTTTAAAGGTATTAATAAGGGGATGCAACTGCTATTTGGGGTGTTTACTAATAGTCTTTTATGTGCTAGAAGTTTTACATATTATTTTTAATCTTTTCCACAATCCTATGAGTTTGGTACTATTACTGCCATTTTGTAGATAAGAAAATTTGGCTTCTGAAAGTTAAATCATTGGCTTAAACTCACAGAGCTGCAGAGTGCCAGAACCATGGTTTCAACCCAGGACTATCTGACTATCATATCTCCCACTCTTTCCAGGCTGCTTAAGTTTTGTTTCAAAGCAGGCCCAGGGAGGGGAATTATAAGTTTGTGGTGTTTGTTCTTATGTTTCTGGCTGTAGGTGCAGGATTACTTCATTTTATCAAAGGATTGATTACAGGATGTTTTCCTGCCAGCAAAGTCTGTTGAGCTGAATCACAAACATTGCCTTGCCTTCTGTCACTATTCATAATTTATTCATGGATCACTGGTTCCTTATTAGCAGTATATCTGTTGTGTATTTTGAACAATCCTTTCAAGGCTTTTTGGAGGGTGTTAGAGGAGAGGTGAGGGGAGGTGTTTTAAAGATAGCTTTAAGTAGGAAACAAATGATTACTTTATCTGAATGAGTTGTTCATGTTCTACTGATCCAAGAAAATAGTATTCAGAAAAAGTGAGGGATAATTTAAAAGAGTAAATGACCAGAATAATAATCCATGAGCAGCACTAAATATAACTCCTACAAATCACAGAAATTGGAAAGAATTTTTGGTTATATCAAAAACAAATATGATGGAGACCAAAGGTTCAGAGGAGCAGGACATATGTATACACATCAGTTCAGTTAAGTTGCTCAGTCATGTCCAGCTCTTTGTGACCCCATGGACTGCAGCACGCCAGACCTTCCTGTCCATCACCAACTCCCAGAGCCTCCTCAAACTCATGTCCATCGAATCGGTGATGCCATCCAACCATCTCATCCTCTGTCATCCCCTTCTCCTCCTGCCTCCTGTATATATACACATTATCTTAAAGTATAGTTGATTTGCAATATTGTGTTAGTTTCAGATGTACAGCAAAGTGATTCAATTATATTTTTTTCTTTTTTTGGTTGTTTTCCATTATAGGTTATTATAAAATATTGAATATAGTTCCTTGTGCTATACAGTAAATCCTTGTTTTATTTTATATATAGTAGTGTGTATCTATTGATCCCATATTCCTAATTTATCCCCCACTCCTTTCCCCTTTGGTAACCATAAGTTTGTTTTCTATGTCTGTGACACTGTTTCTCTTTTGTGAATAAATTAATTTGCATTATTCTTCAGATTCCACATATAAGTGATATAATATTTGTCTTTGTCTGACTTACTTCATTCAGTATGATAATCTCTAGGTTCATCCATGTTGCTGCAAATGTCAATAATGCATTCATTTTGTGGCTGAATAATATTCCATTGTATAGATTATACCACTTTTTTATGCATTTATCTGTTGATGGACACTTGGTTGTTCCCATGCCTTGGCTTTTGTAAACAGTGTTGCTATGGACATTGGGGTGAATGTATCTTTTCAATTTAGAGTTTTCATCTTTTCTGGACATATGCCCAAGAGTGGGATTGCTGGGTCATATGGCAACTCTCTTTTTAGTTTAGTTTTTTTTTTTTTTTTTTGGGACCTCTATAGCGCTTTCCATAGTCACTGCATAATTTACATTCCCACCAACAGTATAGGAGAGTTCCCTTTTTTCCATACCTTCCCTAGTGTTTATTATTGGTCATTCTGACTGGTGTGAGGTAATTCCTCACTGTAGTTTTGATTTGCATTTCTCTAATAATTAGCAATGTTAAGCATATTTTTGTGTGCCTGTTGGCCTTCTGTCATATACATTCTCTTATATTCACGGAGAAGGAAATGGCAACCCACTCCAGGATTCTTGCCTGGAGAATCCCATGAACAGAGGAGCCTGGCAGGCTACAGTCCATGGGGTCACAAAGAGTCAGACATGACTGAATAACTAACACACACACACACACATCATATTCAAGCTATTTATTACAGTAATTTGATTTTGTGTAATGGGGAGCTGGTTAAGCAGTCTCTGAAAAGCTATTATATTCACATCTAAACTGGGAGTTTGAAGTCCACAGCAGGCAGATGGGAAAGAAAGATGGATATAACGTAGGAGGAAGCAAGCAGCAGCCAGAACCCAGTTTGAGGTGGAGCTGACAGGACGCACCTGTGTCAGTTCTTATTACAGCGCTCGTGGTGGGGTGGGCTATCCTGCAGCAGGAAAGGAATACAAAGGCAGGGCTTTCTTCAGGGAGCTAAACACCCACACCTGGAGCAGGGTTTGGAGAAGAAGGAAGCTCCAGGGGAAAGTGAGGCAGTTTCGGCAGCATCAAGTGACCCCACAGCTGAGCTGCACTTTCCTTTCTGCCCTCCACATCACCCACAAGGACCTCTCTTGGGGGCACTCCCTGGTGGCCAGCGGTTAAGACTCCAGCTTCCACTGCAGGGGGCAGGGTTTGTATCCCTGGTGGGGAACTAAGGTTTCATGTGCTGCCCCATGCCCACCCCCCTCCACACAAAAAAAAAAAAGAATCTCTCTTGGGGCTCACCCCAACCTACAGGAAAGGAAAACCAAGAACTCTCGTTCAGGCTAGCCAGGTTACCATTACAAAATCACCACACTAAACAAAAACAATATCATGGTATAGCACTGGAAAAGAGAACAAAATACCTGTGGCCAAAATAAAACAAACTCTTCCTGAGGCTAATTAAGGTGCCATTTTCAGTGGGGGTCTGCTGTCTCCCCACATGGTGCCAGGTTTGAAGCTCGGTCGTAATGCCACTTCAGGGAGCCTGCCGCCTGCCTCTGTGCTCTGTGGGGGAGCCGCGTCCTGGGCTTCTCTCTCTGCTGTTAGCTCCGTGTTGGGTTTGTGCCTCTGCTTGGGCACTGCTTGACCGTCCCTCCCCCTGGGTAATTCCCTCTTTAAACTTGCAGCTCTCGAAACTGTGCCTGTGCCCTTCGTATTAGTTCCCTACTGCAGCTGTAGCACATTACGGCACTAATTTATCCTAGAG
The DNA here is from genome assembly GCF_027580195.1 of Bos mutus. Classification (NCBI taxonomy): domain Eukaryota; kingdom Metazoa; phylum Chordata; class Mammalia; order Artiodactyla; family Bovidae; genus Bos; species Bos mutus. The sequence goes on from NC_091618.1 coordinate 129,892,658, forward strand.
TTCAGAAGTTTGACGTGAGCCTCACTGGGCTGAAATGAGGGTGTTGGCAGAGCTTTGTGCCCTCGGGGGGCTTTAGGGAGAATGCTCTTCTTTTCCTTTTCCTTCTAAAACTGGCCCACATTCCTTGGTTCATGGCCCCCTTCCATCTCCAAAGCCATTGCTGGCCAGTCAGGTGTTTCATGCTGCATAAGCCTGACACTGACTCTTTTGCCTCCCTCTTCCATATTCAGAGATCCTTGTGTTACATTTAAGTCTCCTTAATTTAATGTCAGATGTTTAGTATCTTCATCCGCAATCTTATTTCCCCCTTGCCGGCTAGCCTACCACATTCACGGGTTCCAGAGATTAGGACATGGACGTCTCTAGGGGAGCCATTGTTCTGGCTATCACACCTTTCCATTCTTGTCATAGGCTGGCCTATTGGTACACTCAAACTTAGGAGCATGTTTCAGAGCCTTTGCTTTCCACCTTGCCACAACTCTTACCTTGAGGCAAGGAGCACAACCAGCTCTTTATAGGGGCAAACACAATAGGGAGAAAGAAATCCAAGGGAACACATCAATTTCTGTTCAGAAATAATTTCCTACCACACAACAGCATTCTGTGTTTCTGAAGATCAGCTGGATGGCGGTTCTAATCTCTCTACAAGACTTTAGTGAGCAATAGTCCAGATTCCCAGGCAGTCTAATGGAATGGCTAGATTCCTGTTGCCCAGGTGATAAATTTCTTTATCGTTTTCTCTTGGGCACTTTCTTCTCCACCCAGGAGAAAATTCCACTCTTCTTTAAGACTCACCATCCAGCTCTCTTCTCATTGCTGTCATTTACCAACTAGCATCTGCCCACCCCTTCACTGAAGGCCATACCACCTCATTCAGTTTTCCTTTCTACCACACTCCAGCAGCTCATCAAAGATGACATTCTGTAATCACTTTATTTTTAATCATCTACTTCATCCATCTCAGCTGCTGTGGAGAGACATTTATTCCTCACTAAATATCCTTGTGCTCTTTTAAATTCTTGCCCCACTGCAAATGGGCACCGCAGATGGGGCCATGGGACTACTTCTGGACAAAGGACTGTTAGTCAAAGTGACATGTTTTGCTTCCAGAACAAAGCATCTAAGAACTCAGTACGGTCTTTTCATCTCCTGCCATAGAAACCTGAAGGCTATGTGTTGAAATGGCAGCATGCCAAAATAAAACAGCTTGAGTGATAAGTAAAGCTTTGTTTTATTTGAGATTTTATCTAAGATTGGAATCAATCTTTTAATGCAGAATAGCTTATATTTTCCTGACTAGTACAGCTACCATTCCCAGATTCAAACTCTAGAACTCATCACTGGAAAGTTCCACCTTTGAAACCACTTCTAGAAACTTCACATTCTTAGTTTATAGACACTGAGCTTTTTGGCTTGCTCACTTGGATCTACCACTACTTCAGTTAAAAACTTTCAGTTCATTGCCCATTCATCTTGGTCTGTTAGGGTTACTGTAACAAAATACCACAGACTGGGTAGCCCAGAAATAAAAATTTATTTCCTAGAGTTCTACAGGATAAAAGTCTGAGATTAAGGTGCCAGCATAGTTGGGGGAGAGCCTTTTCCTGGGTTCATAGCCAGCACCTCCTCTCTGTGTGCTCACAAGGTGGGAAAAAGGGAGCTAGGGAACTCTCTAGAGTTTCTTGTATTATACAAGGCACTAATTCTATCCATGAGGATCCCATCCTTATGACTTAAGCACACCCCTCACCCCCAAAACCCTACTTCCTAATACCAGCATCTTTGGAGGTTAGAATTTCAACGTGTGAATTTTGACGGGATACAAACGTTCAGACCCTAGCACCACTCTACTATCTTCATCTCATCATCTCCTTCCTGTATTTAGTTTCCTCCCTCATCCAGTGTATATTCTACAAGCCGTCATTTTCACCAGTTTCCTGTCAGTATTCTAATTGACCTTGCCTCATTGTCTTTCTGTAGCACCTGTCAAAGCCCCAAACTGATAAAGCCCATGCTGGATGAATCCAGCTACCCATCTTCTCTATACGTGTACCCAGGCTGAAGAACACTAATAAATCCTATTAAAAAGCAAATTTCTGAGCTGTCAACATTCCCTGGAAATCCCACTGTGTCTTTACAGCCAGTTCAGTCTTAAACTTCCTCAAGCCTCTGTCCTTCTGCCTATGCTATTACATGGAACAGGCAAACTCACCAGCAGCTTTACGCAGAAAGTAACACACTATCAGAGAACTACCATGGCTTTTCAAAAATCAACTCTATGAAGCTGTCTGCATCTGTCCCCATTCTGCCTTCCTTCCCTCCTGTTTCAGCATTTTGTCCCCGTCAAAGAACAGTCCTCTACCTCTGCCCTTAATCCCTATCCTCTTCCGGATTCTCAGGTCTTTCCTCTGTATAGTGACTTCAGCCTTCTCCTTGATGTGCTTCCTGTCATCAAATATCCTCCATCTATTCCATCTTAAGGAGAAAAAATCACCCTTGATATAACATTCCCTTCCAGCAGTTCTTTTCTTGGCTTTTCTTTACCTCTACCAAAACATTAGGTGATGGAATTCCTCAAGGTGAATAACAGACCCTCTTCTCTTTTCAGTCTATACTCTTTCTTTTAAACTAGCTTATTTGTTTATTTCTTTAATTGAAGTATATTTGATTTATTAGTTTCAAGTATACATATATATATAGTGATCCAGTATTTTTACAAATTATATGCCATTAAAAGTTATTACAAGATAATGGCCATAATTCCCTGTGCTATACAATGTATCCTGTTGCTTATGTATTTTTTACATAGTGGTTTGTATCTCTTAATTCCACACCCTTAAATTAATATACCTCTCTTCCATTACCTCTCCTCTCTAGCAAGACTAGTTTTCTTTATCTATGAGTCTTTCTGTTTTGCTGTACATTCATTTGTGTTTTTTGATTTCACTTATAAGTGATAACATGAAATATTTGTCTTTATCTGATTTATTTAACTAAGAATATTGTTTTCTAGTTCCTTCAATGTTACTGTGAATTATAGATTTTCATTCTTTTCAATGGGTAACATTTCATTTTGTATACACACACACACACTCACACACACACACACACACACATATGTACATCTTTTAGTATTCATTTGTCTGTTGACGGACATTTAGGTTGCTCCCATATCTTATCTACAGTAAATAGAGCTGCTATGAAAATTGGGGTGCGTGTATCTTTTGAATTAGTGTGTTCATTGTTTTAGATATATATCAAGGAGTGAAATTGCTGGATCTTATGGTAGTTCTTGAAATTTGCTCTTGGAGTACAAAATGAAGCAGGGCAAAGACTAACAGAGTTTTGCCAGGAGAATGCATTGGTCACAGCAAACATCCTCTCCCAACAACACAAGAGAAGACTCCACACATGGACATACCAGATGGTCAATACCGAAATCAGATTGATTATATTCTTTGCAGCCAAAGATGGAGAAGCTCTATACAGTCAGCAAAAACAAGACCAGGAGCTGAGTGTGGCTCAGATCATGAACTCTTTATTGCCAAATTTAGACTTAAATGGAAGAAAGTATGGAAAACACTAGATCATTCAGGTATGACCTAAATCAAATCCCTTACAATTATACAGTGGAAGTAAGATATAGATTCAAGGGATTAGATCTAATAGAGTGCCTGAAGAACTATGGATGGAGATTCGTGACATTGTACAGGAGGCAGTGATCAAGACTGCCTCTTTCTTGGGGCAGTGATCCCCAAGAAAAAGAAATGCAACAAGGCAAAATGGCTGTCTGAGGAGGCCTTACAAATAGCTGAGAAAAGAAGAGAAGCAAAAGGCAAAGGAGAAAAGGAAAGATATACCCTTTTGAATGCAGAGTTCCAAAGAATAGCAAGGCGAGAAAAGAAAGCCTTCCTCATGATCAGTGCAAAGAAATAAAGGCAAACAATAGAATGGGAAAGAAAAGAGATTTCTTCAAGAAAATTAGAGATACCAAGGGAACATTTCATGCAAAAATGGGCACAATAAAGGACAAAAACAGTATGGAACTAACAGAAGCAGAAGACATTAAGAAGAGGTGGCAAGAATACACAGAAGAACTATACAAAAAAGATCTTAATAACCCAGATAACCACGATGGTGTGATCACTCACCTAAAGCCAGATATCCTGGAATGCAAAGTCAAGTAGGCCTTAAGAAGAATCACTGTGAACAAAGCTAGTGGAGGTGATGATATTCCAGTTGAGCTATTTCAAATCCTAAAAGGTAATGCCATGAAAGTGCTACACTCAATATGCCAGCAAATTTGGAAAATTCAGCAGTGGCCACAGGTCTGGAATAGGTCAGTTTTCATTCCAATCCCAAAGAAAGGCAATGCCAAAAAATGCTCAAACTACCACACTATTGCACTCATCTCACATGCTAGTAAAATAATGCTCAAAATTCTCCAAGCCAGGCTTCAGCAGTATGTGAACTGTGAAATTCTAGATGTTCAAGCTGGATTTAGAAAAGGTAGAGAAACCAGAGATCAAGTTGCCAACATCCGTTGAATCATCAAAAAAGCAAGACAGTTCCAGAAAAACATCTATTTCTGCTTTATCGACTATGCCAAAGCCTTTGACTGTGTGGATCATGACAAACTGTGGAAAATTCTTCAAGAAATGGGAATACCACACCACCTGACCTGCCTCCTGAGAAATCTGTATGCAAGTCAGGAAACAACAGTTAGAATTGGACATGGAAGAATAGACAGGTTCCAAATTGGAAAAGGAGTACATCAAGGCTATATATTGTCACCCTGCTTATTTAACTTATATGCAGAGTACATCATGAGAAATCCTGGACCAGTTGAAGCACAAGCTGGAATCAAGACTGCCAGGAGAAATATCAATAACCTCAGATATGCGGATGACACCCTCCTTATGGCAGAAAGTGAAGAGAAACTGAAGAGCTTCTTGATGAAAGTCAAAAAGAGTGAAAAGTTGGCTTAAAATTCAACATTCAGAAAACTAAGATCATGGAATCTGGTCCCATCACTTCATGGCAATACATGGGGAAACAGTGGAAACAGTGACAGACTATTTTCTTGGGCTCCAAAATCACTGCAGATGGTGATTGCAGCCATGAAATTCAAAGATGCTTGCTCCTTGGAAGAAAAGTTATAACTAACCTATACAGCATATTAAAAAGCAGAGACATTACTTTGCCAACAAAGGTCCATCTAATCAAAGCTATGGTTTTTCCAGTAGTCACATATGGATGTGAGAGTTGGACTATAAAGAAAGCTGAGTGCTGAAGAGTTAATGCTTTTGAACTGTGATGTTGGAGAAGACTCTTGAGAGTCCTTTGGACTGCAAGGAGATCCAACAAGTCCATCCTAAAGGAAATCAGTCCTGAATATTCACTTGAAGGACTGATGTTGAAGCTGAAACTCCAGTACTTTGGCCACCTGATGTGAAAAACTGACTCATTGGAAAAGACCCTGATGCTAGGAAAGATTGAAGGTGGGAGGAGAAGGAGATGACAGAGGATGAGATCCTTGGATGGCATCACCAACTCAATGGACATGAGTTTGATTACACTCTGGGAGCTGGTGATGGACAGGGAGGCCTGGCGTGCTGCAGTCCGTGGGGTTGCAAAGAGTCAGACCAGCTGAATGGCTGAACTGAGCTGATGGTAGTTCTGTTTGGTGTTTTTAGTTCCCCATTGTTTTCCATAGTGGCTGTACCAATTTGCATTCCTACCAACAGTATACATAGGTTCCCTTTTCTCAGACTTCCTTGGCAGCCCAATGGTTAAGACTCTGTAATTACACTGCAGGGGGCACGAGTTTGACCTGTGGTCAGGGAGAATCCCACATGCTGTATGATGAGGTAAAAAAAAAAAGTTCCCTTTTGTCTACATCTTTGCAAACATTTGTTATTTGGACACCTTTTGACTATAACCATTCTGATAAGTGTGAAGTGATATCTCATTTGATTTTGATGTGCATTTCTTTAATTATTAGTGATGTTGAGCTTTTTTTATGTGCCTGTTGGCCATCTGTAAGTCATCTTTGGAAAAATGCTTATTCAGGTTTTCTGCCCATTTGTTGATTGGTTGTTTGGATTTTTTGATACTGATTCATAGGAACTGTTTATATCATTTTGATATAAATGATATCAAATAACCTTTGTTGGTTATATAATGTACAAATATTTTCTTCCATTCCATAACATGTCTTTTCCTTTAGTCAGTGGTTTCCTTTGTTGTGAAAAAGCTTTTAAGTTTAATTAGGTCCCATTTGTTTATTTTTGCTTTTATTTCTTTTGCCTTGGAAGAGCAATCCAAAAAATATTGCTGTGATTTACCTCAATGAAAGCTCTGCCTGTGTTCTCTTCTAGGAGTTTTATGGTCTTGCATTTAGATCATTAATCCACTTTGAGTTTATTTTTTTTTAATAAAATACCAAAAGGTGAGGAAATGTTCTAATCTCATCATTGTACATGGAGCTGTCCAATTTTCCTAGTGCCCTTACTGAAGAAACTGTCTTTTCTCCACTGTATATTCTTGCCTCCTTGTCATAGATTAACTGACCATAGGTGCGTGGGTTTATTTCTGGGCTTTCTCTCCTGTTCCATTGACCTATATGTCTGTTTTCGTGCCAGTACCAAACTGTTTTGATGACAGTAGCTCTGTGGCTTTGTCTGAAGCCTGGAAGGATGGCACTGCCAGCTTTGTTCTTTTTTCTCAGAATTGCTTTGGGAATTCAGAGTCTTCTGTGGTTCCATGTGAATGTTAGGATCACTCTACCCTCTCTCTTCAGGAAACCTCATCTACTCCACAAAATCCCATTTTCATCTCCGTCTTAGACTTAGGCTCTGAGTCTCCAGTCCAAATAGCCTACTGCTTACTTGATATTACCCTGATATCATCGTGATATCACATGATATCTGGTTCCTTAAATTCAACATGCCCCAAACTGAACCTGAGATAGTTTCCATTAAGTTTGTTCCTTATCATTGTACTCTCTCTGTCATTAAATGCCATTAACAACACTCAGATACTCAAACCAAGCACCTAAGATTGGCATTTGACTCATCTCTCTTTCCCAATTAAGTCCATAAGCAAGTATTACTAAATTATTTACCTGAATACCTCTTAAGTACCTTCCCTTTTATCTGTCCTCACTCTCCAGTTCAAGCCACTGTCATCACTTACTGGATGACTGAACACTTCTCCCACATCTATTCTTTTGGGGCTCTAATCCGTTTCTCCTCTGCATTTTAAAAATGCAAACTTGTTTTAAAATCTTTCAGTAGCTGCTCTTTTGCTCTCAAGAAAAATCCAGACTGTTAACATGTTTTGCACAACTATCTCATTCTTGATATAATGCCCCTCTTCCCGCACTTTCTACCTTTGAGTCCTGTAATCCTTAGAACATCACAGGTGCCCCATGAATATGTTTTGGATGAATGAATACTTTTTTAAAACAGTTTATAAAATGTACCATATTATAACATAAGCTGTTACAAAATAATTATTTTCTGCTCTAAACACAGAATAAAATATGGCTACAACTTTAAGTATGTGGCTCACTTGAAACCAAGAGAGCCCCTCCATATGTCAGAATTAAAGAGGGAATGTCAAATCAGAGTGCTAAGCAGACTCTTGTGCCCAAACAGCTCATAGAATTGTTGGAACCAGATATAGGCCTTAGATGCTGAAAATGGTTCCGACAACTAACTTCCCTGGAAGGAGAGTGCAAGCTCCAGGCCCTCGGAGGAAAGCTGGAACTGAGCTATTTCAATAAATCTGGGAGTCACAAAGGATTGTGGAGACTTTGAAATGAAACTTAGGAAACTCTTCCCAACAGCCCATATAAACAACAAGAAGGTTTATAATATCCCAGGATCACAAATGAGAAAACCTCACCTACAAGAAATCAAAACTCCAGATCTGTGCCACATGCAGATGGAGAGTCTAAAATCACATTCCTTGTGTGCAGGGACCTGAAGCTGGGAAATCAACCTGAACAGAAATCTGGTTGTTTTGCTCAAGTTGAGAAGAACAGTACCCTGTAGACTATTTCCCCAGAGGGAACTCTCTTCTAATGACAGTCACAAATGATAAATTATACCTTAAAACAAACCACTATCTGTAAGAGTCAGCAGATGAAAGAAAGAGAAGCCAATGCTTGAAAGAGAAGAATAACCAGAATAAAATGTTTACAATATATGTTTTAAATGTTCAAAGCAATGAAGGAAGGAGTATAAAACATAAGGGGAAAAAACAACAAGAAAAAATGATACGGATTTTTATAAAGCCAATGGAATTTAGAAATCAAATATAATGTTCTTTTCCACCTGAAGACCTTTAGTAAATATTCTTCCCTCTGCCTGTGCAGTCATGTCTCACTTCTCCACCTTCAAAATCCTACTCATCTTTGCAATCTCAGCAAAGGGGATCCTTTGCTGACCTGTGAGAAGATGTTGGTTCCCTCTGTAATAAATTCTCATGGCTCCTTCATTTCCCTTTTTAGCAACATTCATCACTGTAATAATGTCTTGTTCAATGTTTGTCATTCCTAGATGACTATGATGACAGGTGAGATTTCTGCCTCGTTTTCTTTCTTATCCCTAGTAACTAGCACAGTGTCTATCTAATATGTGGATTACAGGGAGGCCTGGCGTGCTGCGATTCATGGGGTCACAGAGAGTCAGACACGACTGAGTGACTGAACTGAACTGAACGCTATCCTAGGGACATTCCAGTTTACATCTGCTGCCTGGAATAATGATTAATAATTTATTTCACTTCCTCTCACTGTTTGAGCAATAAAACTTGTATGAATACCCTGATTGTGGGCCGATTGGTTTATTGAACCTAAATGCCTAATTCGCCGTCTCCCTCTTTCCTGGCCCTTAAAATCTCATCGAGACCTCTGGTTTCTTTGATCCTCCTCCTTTTCTATTTATCTGCAAACTCACCTAACCTCTTTTAGCTTACTCTCTTGCCTAGCTACTTCAGTCTGAGCTCTTTTCATGAAAAGTATTAATACCCCATATCTCTTGATCCTTTTTTTTTTCCTGTTCAACAATCCTTACAAATCTCTAGATCTACCATAAATCCACTTGGTTTCTTTGCTTTTTTTTTTTTTTTTTTGACCTAGTCTGATATATTTTGGGATTTTTCTATAGCAGCAGAGTGAGTTGATCCCACTGCATATTCACTGTCTCCATTCTTAGTGGACCCTCAAGGCTTCCTAGTAATGTTTCCCTGCTACTCCTGTCTCTAAAATCCCAGCAAACCGCAGGCATACCTCTGCCCTAGCATTGTCACACTGTACTGGGGTTATGTGATTGTGAATCTAGTTATCCTGCCGAATAGAATTCCTTGGCCGTGGGGCCCTTCTCTTACTCATCTCTTCCTCTAGCATCTAGCAGATTTCCTGGCACAGAGAAAGTGCCGGAAATACATACTTGAACAATGAATGAATGAGGATGAGAATGAAATGACAAAGAACTGATACAAGAAGCATAAGTGGGACAACGGAGCGTAGTCTCAGTATTCATGTGGTGTGACAAGATTAGCACCTAATTTATAAACTTTTTAAACCATGAAAAAAAAGACAAGACTATATTATGTTTCTTCATTTGCCCCAACGTGAACGGACCTAGAGGTTCTCAAACTAAGTGAAGTAAGTCAGACAGAGAAAGACAAATATCATATGATATTGCTTACATGTGGAATTAAAAAAAAAATTATACAAATGAACTTGTTTATAAAACAGACATAGAGAACAAACTTATGGTTACCAAAGGGGAAAAGGGGGGATAATTAGGAGTTTGGGATTAAAATATACACATGACTATGTATAAAATAAATAACAATAAGTACCTCCTCTCTCCACCTCCTGAGAAATCTGCAGGTCAAAAAGCAACAATTAGAACAGGACATGGAACAACAGACTGATTCCAAATTGGAAAAGGAGTACATCAAGGCTGTATATTGTCACCCTGCTTATTTAACTTATATGCAGACATCATGTGAAATGCCGGGCTGGATGAAGCACAAGGTGGAATCAAGATTGCTGGGAGAAATATCAATAACCTCAGATATGCAGATGACACCACCCTTATGGCAGAAAGTGAAGAGAAACTTAGCCTCTTGATGAAATTCAAATATGAGAATGAAAAATCTTGCTTAAAACTCAACATTCAAAAAACTAAGATCATGGTATTTAGTCCCATCACTTCATGGCAAATAGATGGGGAAACAGTGGAAACAGTAACAGACTATTTTCTTGGGCTCCAAAATCAATGCAGATGGTGACTGAAGCCATGAAATTAAAAGACACTTGCTCCTTGGAAGAAGACCTACGACCAAGCTAGACAGCATATTAAAAAGCAGAGATATTACTTTGCCAACAAAGGTCTGTATAGTCAAAGCTATGGTTTTTCCAGTAGTCACATATGGATGTGAGAGTCTGACCATAAAGAAAGCTGAGCACTGAAGAATTGATGCTTTTGGACTGTGATGTTGGAGAAGACTCTTGAGAATCCCTTGGACTGCAAGGAGATCCAACCAGTCCATCCTAAAGGAAATCAGTCCTGAATATTCATTGGAAGGACTGATGCTGAAGCTGAAGCTCCAATACTTTGATCACCTGATTCGAAGAACTGACTCATTGGAAAAGACCCTGATACTGGGAAAGATTGAGGGCAGGTGGAAAAGGGGATGACAAAGGATGAGATGGTTGGATGGCATCACTGGCTCAGTGGACATGAGTTTGAGCAGGCTCTGGGAGTTGGTGATGGACAGGGAAGCCTGCTGTGCTACAGTCCACGGGGTCACAAAGAGTTGGACACGACTGAGCAATTGAACTGAATGGAACTGAACCTATTGTATGGGCTTCCCAAGTGGCTCAGTGGTAAAGAATCCACCTTTCTTGACTTGGGAAGATCCCAGGAGGAGGAAATCGCAACTCACTCCAGTATTCTTGCTGGCACAATCCCATGGACAAAGGATCCTGGTGAGCTACAGTCCATGGGGTCGCAAAAAGTCAGATATGACTGAGCATGCACACACCTACTGAAGCACTAGGAACTATATTCAAAATCTTATAATAGCCTATAATGGAAAGAATCTAGAAAAGAATATAGCTACACATATATGTGTGTGAGTGTATATATACATATATATATGAATCACTTTGCTGTACACTTCAAACTAACACAGCATAAAAATTTAAGAGTGTATTTTTCTTATTTATGTTATGTAATATGAGGTAGCATAATAATTAAAGCTGTAGATACATCATACTAGGATTTAATTGTATTTTTATGCTTACATCTAACTGACCTTATCGGAGAAGGCAATAGCATCCCACTCCAGTACTCTTGCCTGGAAAATCCCATGGATGGAGGAGCCTGGTAGGGTGCAGTCCATGGAGTCGCTAAGAGTCGGACACTACTGAGCTACTTCACTTTCACTTTTCCCTTTCAGGCATTGGAGAAGGAAGTGGCAACCCACTCCAGCATTCTTGCCTGGAGAATCCCAGGGACAGGGGAGCCTAGTGGGCTGCTGTCTGTGGGGTCGCACAGAGTCCGACATGACTGAAGTGACTTAGTAGCAGCAGCAACTGACCTTATATTCCTCTGTGTTGTCTGTTCTGAGGCGCCAAATGACACTGAGATCAAGGATATCTGAAAATTCTGTCACTGGAGGTTGCCAGTTGATATATTTCCAAATACACTCTCAGTCTTATAAAATGTTTTCAGTTTTGCTGAGTTGCTATAGCTCCTACCCTAGGGAAAGCTCCTTCCAAATTTCCAACCATCTGTGCCATCATCTGGAAGTTCTCATCCTAGTCCTTACTCTGGTTGTCCAGTATCTGTTCATCCTGTTCTATCTCTGCTGAAGTCTCTGTTCCTAATTGTTGTCTAGCTCTTGAACATTGGTAATTTGACATTTTTCTAGCCTCTCTCCTTATCATCTGTTTTCTGTACTCATGGATGATTCTGAATTTGACAGTCATAAGGTCTTTATCGCTTGGATGCAGATTAATTCTTATCTGAGCAAATCCTAACCATAATCCAAATAAAGTATCTTAAAGCAATCAGCCTCATCCTAAATTGCCAAGAAATGAGACCAATTCAAAAAATGTCTTTAAGTGATTGTATTCTTTGTCTCTGTCTCAAAAAGAGGTGCTAATTGTTCATTAAAACATATTCCCTCATTAGGATTTAGGTTAAACAATTGTATAGCAACTCAAGCGGTATGTTTTTTGTTGTGGTAATGTTAAGTGGTGACCATCACTGAGGAACAGCTTAAATTCACCCAACTGAGGAGATTCTATTCCTAGACCCTACTATTCTGCCAGCAAGAAACATAAGCTGGAGAGAGAAGAGGTGAAATTAGAGACTGCTAAGTAATCTTTGGCAACTGTGTGGGCCACATCTAGGTGTACTGAAGAGAAGGGCCATATTATGTGGAATATAGTACTTTTTACTCAAATATCTGTGCTGTCACATGTTTATTAGTCAGTACTTAAAACATGAGAGACAGGGTGATATAGTTGGGAGAGCATTCAAATTGACCTGGATTCTAGTTGATTCTGCCTTTCCTTATGTGTGACCTTTGACAAGTCACCAAATTTCACTGAGACCTTGTCTTCATCTGTAAAATGGGAAGAATAATAGTTACTTCACTGGGTTCTTAATACAGTAAATTTTAAAAAAGATATTTAAAAGTATCTGAACATCTGGCATGAAAGAGGCAATTATTTAAAACAAGTTTTCGTTAAAATTTCATTTTGTCTTATTATTCATCTACATGATCTTGGTCTCAGGACTCCAAGTTGGAGAAGGAAATGAAGTGGGTTTTTATTTCAGTTTGAGAAATATGGAACTGGGCTGGTTTGCCAGTAGGAGTAGGCTATTTAGATGAGTCTATTTGATTTCAGGATGTTGTCCAGCCTCATCCTTCACCAGCCTGAGTACTGCTTGTTCCAGAAGTGCATTGCTGAAAGAGTGGAGTCATACAAAGTCAGGCATGGGTGTCTCAGGAAAGCAACGCCAGGACACAGTTTTGGAAACACAGTCTGATAGTCATCCAGTAACACTTATTAGTATTCTGTGCATAGAAACAGCTAGACAAGGTAAGGTGATGCAACAGAACACATCAAATTGAATTTTACAGCATAAAAATTTTTTTCTGGAGTTGACCTTAATTACTGTTAAATATTGCTAAAGATCAGAGTCTACTTCCTTCGTTTTATGGATGAAGAAATGATAGGCTGGAAAAGTAACTTGGCCACTTTACTGATAATCCAGTATATTTGCCACTAAACTCTCTGGTGGTACAATTTCTGTTTCATGTAGAAATAAAGAAGTTGTTCAAATTTTACATACAGACAACTCAAAAAGATCTATTAACCAATGTAATCACTTCTAGTTACATAAAGAAAACTAAATCTTGTTACTATATAAAAAAAAAAAAAAAAAACAAAACCTTTCTCTGGAAACGTTATTGGAAATTCCCTCTGATTTAACTAGGAATTATTCTTGGTGCTTATATGGCAACTTCTCCCTGTAGAATGTGGCCATCCCCTGAACAAATGCTGAAGTTATAGAAATGACTGGATTCAGGGGGCACAAATCAAGGAATATCTTAGGCAAGATGTTTCTCTGGGCAGCCTGGATATCAAACCCATAAGACATGTGTAGGAAGAGTCTGTTGGGATCAGGAAGAAAATGGGAGTTTGTGATGTTTAGAGAGAATAGAAAGCATGTGATGAGCAAGTAATAAACACTGTGTTACCCATCCGTGTTTGTTTTTCTTGACTCCTTAGGATTCTCAATAAAATTTCACAAAGGCCTCATTTCAAGATAGAGGATAAAATATTTCCTTCTAAAATCTTTTAAACATAAATTTCAGACTCTCAAGCAAAAGTCAAAGAGGCCTAAAAGGTTGACTGGACTCTAACTAAAATTTGCCTCACTTACTCAAATTCTTACTGGCAAAAGGCAAAGGCTAGCTAGCTCTCTCAACATTCCTATGTGGGGTTTCTGTTTTCTTTACTTTCTGATTACTTCTCAAGTGCTGGTTTATAATATTGTAGGAGGTATGGAGGAATAATCTGTCTTAATAAGATGTTTTTACAACACCTTTGAATTACTTGGGAAATTGTATTTCCTGCCTTTCAAATCTCATTGATTTATAGCCAGGGCTAAGGGGGAAAGGTATGCATATTGTGAGATATAAGAAAAGCAGGCAGGCAGTGTTAGAAACAGAGGTCAGCAAACAAGAAGTGAAGGAGTTTGTAGTATCGAGGCCATGCAGCAGGTGTGAATGCATGCCCAGGGATGAATGCGTGTCCAGGTATCTTCAGCCAGTTGGTGTAATCTTCATTTGTTTTACCAACATGACGTTGCCTATGGCATCCATCCTGCCTTTAGCCTCTACACTATTTTCTCAGGTTTTATCTGACAGTGTCCCCAAAACTGTCACACAGGCTCCTTAACAGGCCTGCATGCCACCTTCTGCTGACAGTCTCACAAGATCCCTCTGCTGGATGGACAATGCCTTTTCCAGGACTCCAGTTAATCCTCTGCTGGGATGTGAGCCCACAACATCCCATCTGCTGGGGAGGCACTCGTCTCCACTTGGCCACTCTGTCCTAGGAGGAACAGACACCCCTCTTCCTAAGGCCCATGTAACCATCAGACTAGAGAGGGGGAAATAATCCCCACAAACCTGAGAACTAGGGTATCCTCCTAAATGCCTATTACCTATCCCAGGATTTGCTTCTTTTCTAGAGTTCTCAAAATAGGACTGTTATTTTCTTTCTAAAGAAACTGTAACCTCAAGCTGTGGACTTGCCCTCTAAGCCCCAGGACATTGATTAAAAAATGCAATTGCCTGGCTTAAGAAAATTTGATTCCTTTAGCCCTCTCTGGTGCTACCATGGATGCTGCATATTGAGGGTATAATTGACCTATGATAGTGGCTTTCAGACTTAAGCAAGCATCAGGATTACCTAAAGTTTCTCTTGAAAGAGATTACTGGACACAAACTCCAGAGTTTCCAATTCAGTTGGTCTGGTGTAGTGCCTGATAATTTGAATTTTCAGGTTCTCATGTGATCCCGATGCTGTTGGCCCAGGAATCAGTTTGCAAACCACTGGCCTGGTGTATGGTGAGATCTAGACAAAACCACAACAAAATACAGTGGCCCAACATCAGAATGGCCTGGACCACTCACTCATACCTGCTGCTCCCATAAATATCATATAATGAGGGTATATTTGGCAAAAAAATGTTAAGCTATTTTTTAGTAAGATAAAAATATTTTAAACTGACAACATTCAGACAGAATATCACACTGGAAGACAATAAATCACTAAGAAAGCTGCCAAGCATCACCATGGCATCATTATATTCAAATGCTCACCGAGAATAAAGTGCATTGTTTTCCAGACTCATACAAAACAATGGTCCTCACATCCTGCTGTGCACTATTTTCCCTTTGATATCAAGGGGAAAAATTGAGTATTTTTTTCTTTAAAGGTCGTTTACTTCTTTTAAATCCTGAATTTAGCCCAGACTCTGCTTAGAGGTAAGCTTAAATCAAAAGAAAGTTGACATTATAAGGTAGACAAATATAGTAGAATCAGCAGAATAGCAAGATTATTTCCTTCTCTTATATAGGATGACTCTGTAATGTAAATAGCATTACTATTTTTTTACCGTAGATTCACCTGGTCTTAAAAATGATCTAGAAGTTGTGATCTGTGATATTCAGGAAGGTAAACCGGGGAAGGAAACTCTTCTGGCCATGTCTTACAGCTGTTAATGGATGCTGGCCCCCGATGCGGCTACGTTTACCGTCGCTGAGAACCAGTCTTATCCTCTGTCACACACATCAGCCTGCCTGAAGAGACCAAGCACGTGGAGCACACCCATCGAGGCAAGGGGCTTCCGCGGTGTCCCAGGATCTAACTCTCAGAGCATTTAGAAGCTCAAAGACAGGCTGCACGATCACAACCGTGTCTTTATGACTCCTAATCTTTCCAAAGACAAGTGGTCAAGAACTGGAAAGCAGTGATTCTAATTCTGTGGGAAGAGCAGATGACTTAGGCCTCCAGGAGAGGAGAGAACCCCTCAGAGTGCAGGGAAGGGTCTGTTCTGCGTGTGGACAGGGCAGGGAGATTGCAAATTGAGCCAGGCCTCAGAGCTGCCAGCTGACCCGGATACCTCGTCAAAACGCCCACTTTGAAAACAAAACGCAACCTGAGTTGGAATGTTTCTGTTACTTCGCTTCTTTCCATCCCAGAAATGAAATCAGATTCCTTCTCATGGCTGAGTCCCATTTCTGGTCATCGAATTACTGAGTGGGACATCATCTCAAATAGGAAACTGAGCCCCAGCGTGCCCAGGATCCATTAGCCATCACGTGGAGTGCATTAATAAACCCAGGCAGAGGTATGATATTACACTGAAAATGCCTCTGGAGGATTTTTACCATCATTCTAACTTTGTGAGTGTGCCAGCAACATCTCTTTCAACTCGAAGTAAACTAAGCTAGGTATTTAGAGAGATTAAGTCTTTCAGGCCCAGACTACGTCACCCCTTGAAGGCACTTGTGCAGGGAGAAATAAGCCTCTATGGGTCTTTAATGTTCATCCTTCAAATAGAATATATGGATATATGTAAAAACACATCATGATAAAGAAATAGGGTTCATACCGGGAATGTATATGTGTTCGTGTGTATGTATGTGGAAATGAGCCGTACGTATTCTTAAATATACATAGTTTAGTCCTTGGTTTAAAAATTTTACATAAATTGTACAAATTCACTTATTTTTTCACTCAACATTACCTTTTTAGTTTAGAATAACATTTTTCCTTCTCACTTCTGCCTGAGTCATGATTCTAGTAATAAATGTAGTATTAATATATACTTCCAATTATTCAGATCTTATAAATTTAATAAAATTTTGTAGTCTTATGTTTAACTTTTAGAGGATTTTCTAGACTTTCCTTATGTATGCATTGTTGATTTATGTAGCGTCTTCTTAGTTTTTTTTTTGTTTGTTTGTTACTATTGTGATTTCTTACCTTCTACTTGTTGGAAAGTAGAACACCACAAATTTTGATATGTTCATTTTCTAATCTATTTCTTATTTCTTTTTAATTATGTACTTTTGAACTTTTATTGGCCAGGACCCACAGTGTTCTGTTACAGTGATAAAGAGAATATTCATCTTGTTCCTGAATGTAAAGGGAACACTTTTTAAGTTTTTCCATTAATATGATTCTTCCTAAAGGTTTTTTGATAATTTTATCAAAGTAAGGGTCTTCTTTCCCATTTCTAGTTTTATTAAGAGCTTTTTAACATATGTAGATTTTAGATGTAATCAGATTATTTTTCTGCATCTATTCCTTGAAAGAAAAGCTATGACCAACCTAGACAGCATATTAAAAAGCAGAGACATTACTTTGCCGACAAAGATCCATCTAGTCAAAGCTATGGTTTTTCCAGTAGTCATGTATGGATGCAAGATTGGACCATAAAGAAAGTTGAGCACCAAAGAACTGATGCTTTTGAACTGTGATGTTGGAGAAGACTTTTGAGAGTCCCTTGGACTGCAAGGAGATCCAACCAGTCCATCCTAAAGGAAATCAGTCCTGAATATTCATTGGAAGAACTGATGCTGAAGCTGAAACTCCAGTAATTTGGCCACCTGATTTGAAGAACTGACTAATTGGAAAAGACCCTGATGCTGGGCAAGATTGAAGACAGGAGGAAAAGGAGATGAAAGAGGATGAGATGGTTGGATGGCATCACCAATTCAATGGACATGAGTTTGACCAGGCTCCAGGAGTTGGTGATGGACAGGGAATCCTGGCATGCTGCAGTCCATGGGGTCACAAAGAGTCAGACACAACTGAGCAACTGAACTGATTGAGTTGGTCATATGCCTTCCCTCCTTAGACTTTACCTTCCTGGCATGAACTCTACTTGATCATGATGTTTTATTGCTCTTCTTGTCCTTGTTATTATTATTTATGGCACACTGGGTTCTATTATTTGATACCTTATTTAGTATTTTTGCATCAATGTTATATATATAATTGCCCATAATTTCCTTTGCTTCTCCCATCCTTATTATATTTTGTATGAAGAGAATACTATTGTTATAAAATTAATTGAGTAGCTTTCCCAGTAACTGGAAATTATGGGCTTTAGCCAGTTTTTACATTTAAAAAAAAAATGATTGATTAAATTTTCTTAGTACTTATTGATCTATTCAAGTTTTCTTTCACTTGGCCAATTTTAAAATTTTATCTTCAGTATTTTCATTTCATTAATTTTTCAAGTTCACTAATTCATTTATGGTATTCTTTCATAATTTAAAAAAATCTGTTATCCTTTTGACTACTTTAACTTTTTTGTTCCATATATTGTTATTTACATCTTCCTCCCCTTTTCTCTTAATAAGCCTTCATTCATTTCTAAATATTTTGAGATTTTCTTCCTGATGTTTATTTTCATTATTTCCATTACTGAGAGAGGGACAACTCAATAGAGTGAACAAGAGTTTCACTAAAAGACACTCAACATCGTTACATGCATATATGTGTGTACACATATGCCTGTATATGCGTACATAGATAAGCATGTATGTGTATGTATATACATATATGTGTGGATATAATACATGAAGGCAGCACTTTTTTATGGAAGTTAGTTGAAAATGTTTAATAACAGAATAGATTTTTTATCAACATTAGTATCTATTTACATAATTAAGTGAGCCATTAAAAATATTTTACTTAGGCTAGGTGACCTTTTTACCACCAGTTTTTTAAAAATTTATTTTATTATGGTAAAAACACCTAATGAGATCTACACACAATAAATTTTAAATGCATAATAAAGTAGTGTTGTCTGAAGTTAGTGTTGTTCAGCAGATCTCTAGAGCTTATTCATCTTGCTTAGCTGAAACTTTATGCCTGTTGATTAGTAACTCATTTCCCCCTCCCCCAACCCCTGGCAACCAGTGTTCCACTCTTTGACTTTATGAATTTGACTATTTTAGGTATCTCATATAAGTGGAATCATGCTGTATTTGTCTTTCTGTGACTGGCTTATTTCACTTTACATGGTGCCCTCAAGGTTCATCCATGTTGTTATATATTGCAGAATTTCCTTCTTTGTAAAGATGAATAGCATTCCACTGTGTGTGTATATATACACACCACATTTTTAATCCACTCATCTGTCAATGTACATTTAGATTGTACCCATGTCTTTGTTGTTGTGAATAGTGCCGTGATGAATTTGTTGTTGTTTAGTCACTAAGTCCTGTCTGACTCTTTTGTGACCCCATGGACTGCAGCGCACCAGGCTTCTCTGTCCATGGGATTTCCCAGGCAAGAAAAATGGAGTGGGGTGCCATTTCCTTCTCCAGAAGATATCACTTTTCTATCGAAAAGAAGTTATGTAAATGCAGTCAATTTTATTTATAATTTATTTAATTTGTTGTTGTTCAGTCGCTCAGTCATGTCCGACCCCCTGCTGCCCGATAGACTGCAGTACACCAGGCTGCTGTCCTTCATTACTATCTCCCAGAGTTTGCTCAGCCTCGTGTCCATTGAGTTGATGATACCACACAACCATCTTATCCTCTGTCTCCCTCTTCTCCTCCTGCCCTCAATCTTTCCCAGCATCAAGATCTTTTCCAATGAGTCAGTTCTTTGGATCAGGTGGCCAAAATATTGGAGCTTCGGGTTCAGCATCAGTCCTTCCAATGTGTATTCAGGGTTGATTTCCTTTAGAACTAGCTAGTTTGATCTCCTTGCTGTCTAAGGGACTCTCAAGAGTCTTCTCCAACACCACAGTTTGAAAGCATCATATCTTTGGCACTCAGCCTTCTTTATGGTCAACAATCACATCTGTACATGACTACTGGAAAAACCTTAACCTTGACTATTCAGATCTTTTTCACCAAAGTGATGTCACTGCTTTCTAATATGCTGTCTAGGTTTGTCATAGCTTTTCTTTAAAGGAGCTAGCATCTTTGAATTTCATGGCTGAGGTCACTGTCCTCAGTGATTTTGAAGCCCAAGGAAATAAAGTCTGTCACTCTTTCCACTTTTTCCAATCTATTTGCCATGAAGTGATGGGACTGGATGCCATGATCTTCAGACTTCATTCTCCCCATTTTCTCCTATACCCCAAGCCTCCATATGGCATCATTTTTCTTCCACATTTAGAATGGGTCTTTTGGTGCCTGGTTCTCTCAGCTTTATCTGAAAATGTCCTTGTTTAATGTTTATTTTTAATTGGTTATGGAATTTTTTTCCAGCCCTTCAAAGCTATCATTCCATTGTCTTCTGGCTTTTTTTTTATGTTTTAAATTCAGCTATGAATTATATTTGTGTGTGTGTGTTGGGGGGGGTGGTGGTGAAAGTGAAAGGGTTAACCCCTCAGTCATGTCGGACTCTTTGTGACACCATGGACTGTAGCCCACCAGGCTCCTCTCTCCATGGGATTCTCCAGGCAGGAATGGAGTTGGTTGCAATTCCTTTCTCTAGGGGATATTCCTGACCCAGAGATTGAACCTGGGTTGCCTGCATTTCAGATGGTTTCTTGCACCTTCTGAACCACCAGGGAAGCCCCCTGTGTGTGGCAGTGGGTGGGGCAGGTAATCTGTTTTTAAGACTTTTTCCTCTTTCTACTTGTTTCAGCAGTTTTACAGTTATATTCCTTAGTATTTTCCCTCTGTGTTTATTCTCCTTTGTTTATCATTCTTTTGAATCTGTAGCTTGTTACTGTTTTTGAAAAATTATCAGTCACCATCTCTTCAAACGTTTGTGTCCCATTTTCTTTCTCCTTTTTGGAATATCAATTACATGTAGTATCAGACTGTCCCACTGCAATTTCTGTCTTTTACATTGCTTTCTCTACTTTCCATTCTTGTCTCTGTCCTTCAGTTTGGACATTTGCTTGTGGTCTATATTCTAGGTCATCGATCCTTTCTTAAGCTGTCTGTAATTTGCCTTTGAAAACAATCCATTGCTTTACTATTGTACTTCTCAGTTCTAGAATTTCTATTCACCTATTTTGTATAGTTTTTAGTTCTCTGTCAAAATTCTAAATCCTGTTTGTACTTCCTTGAAAATATCGTGTTATTTTAAAAACAGTACCATATCTGATAGTATCTGTATATTAGTGCATCTTTCTCTATGGTCTGTTATTTCAGCACGTTTTCTAGTATGCCTAGTTTTCTAGATTGAGTGCTTGAATTGATTCTGAAAAATTGTAGAAAATTTTGAGGCCAGACCGTTGCTGTTTTTCTTCCAAAGGAGACTTACCCTTGCAGGCAAGTGTCCAGGGGTACAAGTGATCTCAGATTATTTTAACTCGATCTAGTCTTTTGGTGATTTGAAGCTGGCTTTTATATTTTAGTTCACTTATCCCTCAAGTGTAGCATTTGGGGATGCCACCTGAAGCGGAGGTGTTACTAGCCCCATTTACCACTCAACTGGTCTTGAACTTCAGTCTTTATGCTGCTGACCCTATGAGTCTATGAAAAGCTCATTTTAGCTTTTGGCCTAATTAGCTGATTCTTCAGTAATTAATAGATGTTCCTAATAGCAGGCTTCCTATCTGTACTTCTTCTCCTGGGCCTTGGCACTGTGATTCTCCATGGGCTCTCTGATGCCAGTTTTCTAGTTGTTCTCAGAGGGCGCATTGATTGGAATCACCAGGTTCACCATTACAGGAAAAATACATAATTTTTAAACCTTGCAAGACATTATTACTACTGTTTTATATCACTCATCGTTTATATAGGTTTACCTACATATTCATCATTTTATTCATCTATAGATGCTTTGAATTTTCTTTACTGTGAGTGTATTTTGACAAATGCTTTCATTTTAGTCACAAATTGACTATTTTGCCTTTATTCTTAAAAAATATTGTTGCCAAATCTAGTTTGACTATTATTTTTCAGCACAACAAAGATGCCATTCTACTTCCTTTTAGCTTCCATTGTTGCTGTAAAAATCAGCTGTAAGTTTTCTTGTTGGTTGTTTCTTGAATATATAAAAAGGTGTCTTTCATAAATTCTATACACGGCTTGGTTGCTATCTTTGAAAATATTGATCAGTCTCTTCTTTCATCTGAGACTCCAGTTGATTGTTAGACCCTGTCCTTTAACTATATTACCCTCTCTTTTATGTATTCTATCTTTTTATCTCCCAGGGCTGCATTCTGTATATTTTCTCCCTTACACCAATTCTCTCTTCAGCTGTTTGTAATCTGCTCTTTTGCCTATCCACTGAGTTCTTAATTTGGTTCATTGTAGTTTTCAGTGCTAGAGCTTTTGGTTTCTTTTGGATATAATCCATCAGTTTTTAGGTTCTTCTTCCTTGCAAACTTTTCCCTCCATATTTGTCTTATTTATTTAAACATAGTTGTTTTGTAGTCTATGACTGATAATTCTGGTATCTGAAGGTTTATAGATCTGTTTCATTTGTCTGCTGTTTTTTCCAGTTCTTGTTTGTTGTGTTCTATTTATTACCTTTGGCTGCTTTATAGCCATTGTACTTAAAAAAATATTACAGAAAATTCTGAGATCTAGAATAAATTTACTTTTTTCCAGAGAAAATTTAAATTGGCTTCTATCAGATACTGAGGAACATTAATTGTATCACTATAATGTGCCACCCTGAGGCAAGTTCAAGACTTAAGTTTCCTCGGTCTGCTGCAATTATGGAAGTATATATTATTATATATATATGTGCTGATTTGTTTCCAGTTAACCCCAGTCTCAGAGTCTTTGAGATCCCAGCTTATCATGAGAAATCTCTAGCATTAGATTCCTCTCCTTGTCTGACACTGAGCTTTTTTTCTGATCTTCTCATTCAAATGAAGTCATCAAAATGAAAGTTCAAATTTACTGCGACTGGCCTTCAGGTCAAAAGAGGACCCTGTATGAGCTTACCTCTTTACCTTCCTCTGTGCCCTTCAGGCTTTGCCTAGTAATTTCTTACAATCTTGTCAATTCTTCATTAATTTAAAGACATCTTTAAAAATCGTATACTCAGTGTATTTAGATTTTTTCAATAGAAGGGTTCATCCAGTAATATAGTTTACTATAACCAAAAACAGAGGAGGAGGACAACCTTGTGAATATTGTGAATGATTTTCCTTCTAATTTCACTGCATTAGAGTCAGAATATACATTGTGTCAAGTCGCTCAGTCGTGTCTGACTCCCCGTGACCCCATGGACTGCACCACACCAGGCTTCCCAGTCCTTCAGCATCTCCCAGCTTGCTCAAACTCATGTCCATTGAGTTGGTGATGCCATCCAACCATCTTGTGCCTGTCGTCCCCTTCTCCTCCTGTCTTCAATCTTTCCCAGTATTGGGGTCTTTTCCAAGGAGTCACTTCTTCCCATCGGATGGC
This sequence comes from Bos mutus, assembly GCF_027580195.1. NCBI lineage: Eukaryota > Metazoa > Chordata > Mammalia > Artiodactyla > Bovidae > Bos > Bos mutus. The sequence continues at coordinate 129,916,124 of NC_091618.1, forward strand.
CAAAGTATTGGAGCTTCAGCTTCAGCATCAGTCCTTCCAATGAACATTCAGGGTTAGGATTTCCTTTAGGATTGACTGGTTTGATTTTCTTGTAGTCCAAGGGACTCTCAAGAGTCTTCTCCAACTCCACAGTTCAAAAGCATCAATTCTTTGGCGCTTAGCTTTCTTCATAGTCCAATCTCACATCCATACTTAACTACTGGAAAAACCATAGCTTTGACTAGCCAGACCTTTGTCTGCAAAGTAACGTCTCTGCTTTTGAATATGCTATCTAGGTTGGTCATAGCTTTTCTTCCAAGAAGCAAGTGTCTTTTAACATCATGGCTGAAGTCACCATCTAGAGTGATTTTGGAACCCAAGAAAATAAAGTTTGTTTCTATTGTTTCCCCATCTATTTGCCATGACATGATGGGACTGATGCCATGATCTTCATTTTTTGAATATTGAATTTTAAGCCAGGTTTTTCAATCTCCACTTTCACCTTCATCAAGAGGCTCTTTAGTTCCCTTTTGTTTTCTGGAATAAGAGTGATGTCATTTTCATTTCTGAGGTTACTGATATTTCTCCTGGCAAAATCTTGATTCCAGCTTGTGCTTCATCCAGCCCAGCATTTCCAATGATGTACTCTGAATATAAATTAAATAAACAACGTGACAATATACAGCCTTGATGTACTCCTTTCCCGATTTGGAACCAGTCTGTTGTTTCATGTCCCGTTCTAACTGTTGCTTCTTGACCTGCATAAAGGTTTCTCAGGAGACAGGTCAGGTGGTTCAGTATTCCCATTTCTTTGATAATTTTTCACAGTTTGTTGTGATCCACACAGTCAAAGGCTTTACCATAGTCAATGAAGCAGTTGTTTTTTCTGGAGTTCTCTTTCTTTTTCCATGATCAAACAGATGTTGGTAATTTGATCTCTGGTTCCTTTGCCTTTTCTGAGTCAGCTTGAACATTAGGAAGTTCTCAGTTCCTGTACTATTGAAGCCTGGCTTGAAGAATTTTCAGCATTACTTTGCTAGCATGTGAAATGAGTGCAACTGTGTGATAGTTTGAATGTTCTTTGGCATTGTCCTTCTTTGGGATTGGAATGAAAACTGACCTTTCCAGTCCTGTGGCCTCTACTGAGTTTTCCAAATTTGCTGGCATATTGAGTGCAGCACTTTCACAGGATCATCTTTTAGAATTTGAAATAGCTCAACTGGAATATCATCACCTCCACTAGCTTTGTTCGTAGAGATGCTTCCTAAAGCCTACTTGACTTCACACTCCAGGATATCTGGCTCTAGGTGACACACCATCATGGTTGTCTGGGTCATTAAGATCTTTTTTGTATAGTTCGTCTGTGTATTCCTGCCACCTCTTCTTAATGTCTTCTGCTTCTGTTAGGTCTATACTGTTTTTGTCCTTTTTTGTGCCCATCTTTGCATGAGATGTTTCCTTGGTATCTCTAATTCTCTTGAAGAGATCTCTAATCTTTCCCATTCTATTTTTTTCTTCTATTTCTTTGCATTGACCATTGAGAAAGGCTTTTTTTTCTCTCCTTGTTATTCTTTGGAACTGCATTCAGATAGATATATCTTTCCTTTTCTCCTTTGCCTTTCGCTTCTATTCTTTTCTCAGCTATTTGTAAGGCCTCCTCAGACAATCATTTTGCCTTTTTGCATTTTCTGGGATAGAGTTGATCACTTTGTCCTGTACACTGTTACAAACCTCCATCCATAGTTCTTGAGGTACTGTGTCTACCAGATCTAATCCCTTGAATCTATTTCTCACTTCCACTGTATAATCGTAAGGGATTTGATTTAGGTCATACCTGAATGCTCTAGTGGTTTTCCCTACTTTCTTCAATTTAAGTCTGAATTTTGCAATAAGGTGTTCATGATCTGAGCCACACTAAGCTGCTGGTCTTGTTTTTGCTGACTGTATAGAGCTTCTCCATCATTGGCTGCAAAGAATATAATCAATCTGATTTCAGTATCAACCATCTGGAGATGTCCATGTGTAGAGTCTTCTCTTGTGTTGTTGGAAGAGGGTGTCTGCTATAACCAGTGTGTTCTCTTGGCAAAACTCTGTTAGCCTTTGCACTGCTTCATTGTGTACTCCAAAGCCAAACTTGCCTGTTACTCCTGGTATCTCTCAACTTCCTACTTTTAGGTTCCAGTCCCTATGGTGAAAAGGACATCTTTTTTTGGTATCAGTTCTAGAAGGTCTTGTGGGTCTTCATAGAATTGTTCAACTTCAGCTTCTTTGGCATTAGTACTGTGAGCATAGACTTGGATTACTGTTATACTGAATGGTTTGCCTTTGGAACAAACAGAGATCATTTTATCATTTTTAAGATCACATTGCCGACTTTTTTGTTGACTATGCAGGCTACTCCATTTCTTCTAAGGGATTCTTGCCCACTGTAGTAGATATAAAGATCATCTGAATTAAATTTGCTCATTCCGTCCATTTTAGTTCACTGATTCCTAAAATCTCAATGTTCACTCTTGCCATCTCCTGTTTGACCACTTCCAATTTACCCTGATTCATGGACCTGACATTCCAGGTTGCTATGCAGTATTGTTCTTTACATCATTGGACTTTACTTTCACCACTAGACACATTCACAGCTGGGCATCGCTTCTGCTTTGGCTCATTCTCTTCATTCCTTCTGGAGCTTTTTCTCAGCTCTTCTCCAGTAGCATATTGGGCACCTACTGATCTGGGGAGTTCATCTTTCAGTATCATATCTTTTTGCCTTTTCATACTGTTCATGGTATTCTCCAGGCAAGAATACTGAAGTGGTTTGTCATTCCCTTCTCCAGTGGACCACATTTTGTCAGAACTCTCCACCATGACCTGTCTTGTCTTGGGCAGCCTTACACAATGTGGCTCATTGTTTCATTGAAGTAGACAAGGCTGTGATCCAAGTGATCAGTTTTGTTGGTTTTATGTGATTGTGGTTTTCATTCTTTCTCCCCTCTGATGGATGAGGATAAGAGGCTCATGGAAGCTTCCTGATGGGAGGGACTGGCTGTGGAGAAAACTGGGTCTTGCTCTGGTGGGCAAGGCCATGCTCATTAAATCCTGTGTTCCCTCCCTGTATTTTTCTGGTAATTACCCTTAAGGTACTGAATCAAGGGCATTTACCTGAAGTTTATCAATATCTCAGTCTTTACCACAAGCAAACCAGTAATCTTAACTTGTTCTTTTTTAAAAACTAACTTTTATTGATTTATCTATTTTTGGCTGCACTGGGTCTTCGTTGCTATGCACGGGCTTTGTCTAGTTGGGGCGAGTGGGGGCTACTGTCTCACTGTGGTGCGTGGGCTTTTCATTGCTTGGCTTCTCTTGTTGTGGAACACAGGTTCTAGGTGTGTGGGCTTCGATGGTTGTGGCTCAGGGACTCCAGAGCTCAAGGGCTCAGTAGTTGTGGTGCGTGGGCTCACTTGCCTCAAGGCATGTGGAATCTTCCCAGACCAGGGACTGGGAAGTCCCTGCGCCCTGCATTGGCAGGCAGATTCCACTGGACCACCAGGGAAGTCCTGTTAATTGGTTCTTAACACACTTTGACCTATACAACCACAAATTCCTATTTGTATCATTTAGTGTTTAAATCCCGGATTCATATTGATCAAGTGGGTTTATTTGTACTAATTGCTGATTTAAACAATAATAAATTACTCAATGCTTTAGTCTTTCACACATTTCTCACTGCCTGCTCCTGGGCTCTTAGATCTTTTACCTGGAGTAAGGCCTATGATAGTTATTTCAAAAAGGATAGATGGTAAACTTTCTGTAATATTTATTTTGTCCTTGCATTTACAGTTTAGCTGGAAATAAGATTCTAGGTCTAAATTTTTTCCTTCCAAATTTTGAAAGTATAACTCCAATGTTGTCTTCTAACCAATATTACTGTTGAAAAGTTTAATGCATGATTCTTGTTTTTACAATGTATTTTTTAATATCCTTTTTTATTATTGTTTTTCTTTTTACTTCTTGAAGCCTTTAGAATTTTCTCTGGCTTTGGATTTTTTAAAAATATTTTATTTATTTGGCTGCAGTTTGGTTGTGGCATGTGGTCCAAGTTGTGGTCTTAGTTGTGGGATTTTCAATCTTCACTGCATCCTGCAGGATCTTTTTTTCAATTGTGGCATTGTTGCAGAAAGGGGGACCCCTTCCAGGGCCTGAAACTGGGTTCTTGTCTAACACTCTGAAATGAGTTGTCCAAGAAGACACATGTGCTGACAAAGCAAGAGATTTTATTGGGAAAGGGCACCCGGGTGGAGAGCAGTAGGGTAAGGGAACCCAGGAGAACAGCTGTCACATGGCTTGCAGTCTCGGGTTTTATGGTGATGGGATTAGTTTCTGGGCTGTCTTTAGCCAATCATTCTGACTCAGTCCTTTCTGGTGGTGCATGCCTTGTTCAGCCAAGATGGATGCCAGAGAGAAGGATTCTGGGAGGTGGTTGGTCATGTGGTGTCTCCTTTTGACCTTTCCTGAGCTCTTCTGGTTGGTGGAGGCTTATTAGTTCCATGTTCCTTATCAGGACCTCCTGTCATAAAACAACTCATGCAAATGGTTGCTATGGTGCCTGGTCAGGGTGGGCGGTTTCAGTCAGTGTGCTTCCCCTAACAACTCCCCTCAAGAGACTTCATACTAAAGATATTTCTTGGGGTGGAGGTCTCTTTCTTCTGTAACTTCTTCCTGCTGTGCATGGGCGTAGGCCTCCCTAGCAGAGCAGAAGTCTCTCTCTACCTGATCTAAGTCAAGGTATTTTTTTTACCTGAAACCAGCATTCACCCTTGTAATAACAGCACTTTAGTTTGAAATTGTTGGCTCCTCTCAGAGATGACATAGACAGGGGCCAAACAGGAGACCTAACAGGATGGTCATCACTGGTCCCCAGAAACAGGAGGCAACATTTGGGGTGAGGGCTGCAGGGTTTGTGACTTTTTTTTTTTGATTGGTTGGTGGTGAGGCAACAGAGCTGTGCTCTGGGAATCTTGCGTTTTGTCTGAAATTACCATCCTCCACTTGGGTGGGGGCTCCAGTTCTGTAGAAGAACTCAAAGACATTGTTATGCATATTTCTTTGAGTAGGAACCAGGACCCTGTCTGGAGGGTCAAACAACCTTTGATTGTTTCTCCTGTGTTTCTATATCCCCTCCCTTCCCTGATTAGCAATTGTTTGAATCCACCCTTTGGAATTCAGTGAAGATCAAGGAGGCTGAATGAAGCCTATATCTTACAGACAAGAAATGGAGAGCACAGAAGAGATCTGTACTCCAGAGCCCCACAGAGTCCTGCTCAGTTTTAATTTAGGGAACAGGGCAACTATGACTGTGATAACTTCCTGTCAAAATGGGGCATAGGACTGCCTCAGTTTGGAAAAGAGATACTGAATTGGATGTGTTCCTGAGTTCCAAGTCCTTGATCTGAGCCTTGTATGATTAAAATTTCAATCCCTTGGTCTGCCATTTTGTTGTAATGGACCGGAGGTGGGATAACTGGAATTTTAATAGGCAAAATAGATCTCATTTCTTTTTAGAAGAATAGACCTGAAACCCAGTCTGGACCTGGCACTTTGGGGAGACTTGTAGCCAGGTAGCAAGTTGCCTAGTTTTATAAAAAGTAAGGTAGCAGTTACTAGCTTCCAGCAGACACTGTTTTGAGAATGGTGGCATCTAAGCCTGACACGGCTCAGAAAACTCAAGTGTTTAGCAATAGAATGTATAATCTGAAATTACACCCATAGTATTACCTAGTTATTTCCCAGGATGTCTGAACCATAGCCACTCTATTTTGACTTTTAATGTAAAATTTTCCATAATAGCCAAAGCAGATGTCACCATTAATGATGTCAGTGCTTCTCTAAGTATGAGAAGATGCAAGAATTGGGACTCATTAATTCTTCTCCTGAAAAGATCTAACTATCTGAAGGCTTGTTCTGCCAGTTTTTCCCAGAGCACAGAGTGCCTCATTCCTGATTTTCACCCTGAACTCCTTTCAGGGGTGTTGAAAGTCAGCAGTTGCAGTGGCCATGATTTAATCTTTGTAGACGTAGATGGCAAGTATCAGTTTTCAGTTGACAGAGCCCCTTTTTGTTCATAAACTTGACCGTGATTTTGATGGGGGCATTTCATAACCATTTTATCCCATGGTGCTGAGAATGTCCATTCTCAGGTTTGGCAAAGATTTTGTTGACAGGTCACTCAATGTGCTGTTACTGGACTAGGCCATAAAACAGTATCCAAAATTCTCTGGACCACCTGTCTTACTAGCTCTTGGTCCAGGAAAACATTCCCTCTTGTTGCTTCTTTCCATATCTAGTTACACTGTTACCATTATTGATCTCATATGGAACTATATATTATTTTATCAGAGGCCTCAGTCACATATTTGGCAGTGTAAGAACAGCAATTTTGTAAAACAGGTGAAATACAAATAACATAGCTAGAAGTATTTTTTTAATTTATTTATTTTATTTCGAGGCTAATTACTTTACAATATTGTAGTGGTTTTGCCATACATTGACATGAATCAGCCATGGGTGTACATGGGTTCCCCATCCTGAACCCCTCTCCCACCTCCCTCCCCATCCCATCCTTCAGGGTCATCCCAGTGCACCAGCCCTGAGCACCCTGTCTCATGCATCAAACCTGGACTGGCAATCTGTTTCGCATATGATAGTATACATGTTTCAATAATATTCTTACAAATCATCCCACCCTCACCTTCTCCCACAGAGTCCAAAAGACTTTTCTATACATCTGTATCTCTTTTGCCATCTTCATATAGGGTTATTGTTACCATCTTTCTAAATTCCATATATATGCGTTAGTATACTGTATTGTTTTTCTTTTTGACTTACTTCACTCTGTATAATAGGCTCCAGTCTCATCCACCTCATTAGAACTGATTCAAATGTATTCTTTTTAATGGCTGAGTAATATTCCGTTGTGTATATGTACCACAGCTTTCTTATCCATTCGTCTGCTGATGGACATTTAGGTTGCTTCCATGTCCTGGCTATTATAAACAGTGCTGCGATGAACATTGGGGTACACGTGTCTCTTTCACTTCTGGTTTCCTCAGTGTGTATGCCCAGCAGTGGGATTGCTGGGTCGTAAGGCAGTTCTATTTCCAGTTTTTTTTTAAGGAATCTCCACACTGTTCTCCATAGTGGCTGTACTAGTTTGCATTCCCATCAACAGTGTAAGAGGGTTCCCTTTTCTCTGCACCCTCTCCAGCATTTATTGCTTGTAAACTTTTTGATAGCAACAATTCTGACTGGCGTGAAATGGTACCTCACTGTGGTTTTGATTTGTATTTCTCTGATAATGAGTGATGTATTTGTATTTCTCTGATAATGAGCATCTTTTCATGTGTTTGTTAGCCATCTGTATGTCTTCTTTGGGGAAATGTCTGTTTAGTTCTTTGGCCCATTTTTTCTTTGGGTCATTTATTTTTCTGGAATTGAGCGGCAGGAGTTGCTTGTATATTTTTTAGATTAATTCTTTGTCAGTTGCTTCATTTGCTATTATTTTCTCCCATTCTGAAGGCTGTCTTTTCACCTTGCTTATAGTTTCCTTCGTTGTGCAAAAGCTTTTGAGTTTAATTAGGTCCCTTTTATTTATTTTTGCTTTTATTTCCATTACTCTGGGAGGTGGGTCATAGAGGATCCTGCTGTGATTTATGTCAGAGAGTGTTTTGCCTATGTTTTTCTCTAGGAGTTTTATAGTTTCTGGTCTTATATTTAGATCTTTAATCCATTTTGAGTTTATTTTTGTGTATGGTGTTAGAAAGTGCTCTAGTTTCATTCTTTTACAAGTGGTTGACCAGTTTTCCCAACACCACTTGTTAAAGAGGTTGTCTTTTCTCCATGTATATTCTTGCCTCCTTTGTCAAAGATAAGGTGTCCACAGGTGTGTGGATTTATCTCTGGACTTTCTATTTTGTTCCATTGATCTATATTTCTGTCTTTGTGCCAGTACCATACTGTCTTGATGACTGTAGCTTTGTAGTAGAGCCTGAAGTCAGGCAGGTTGATTCCTCCAGTTCCATTCTTCTTTCTCAAGATTGCTTTGGCTATTTGAGGTTTTTTGTATTTCCATACAGATTGTGAAATTATTTGTTCTAGTTCTGTGAAAAACACCATTGATAGCTTGATAAAGAAAGTCAAAATGAAGTCACTCAGTCATGTCCGACTCTTTGTGACCCCACGGACTATAGCCTACCAGGCTTCTCAGTCCACAGGATTTTCCAGACAAGAGTACTGGAGTGGGTTGCCATTGCCTTCTCCAGGGGATCTTCCGGACCCAAGGATTGAACCTGGCTCTCCCGCATTGTAGGCAGATGCTTTACCCTCTGAGCCACCAGGGAAGCCTGATAGGGATTGCATTGAATCTATAGATTGCTTTGGGTAGTATACTGATTTTCACTATATTGATTCTTCCAATCCATGAACATGGTATATTTCTCCATCTATTTGAGTCCTCTTTGATTTCTTACATCAGTGTTTTATAGTTTTCTACATATAGTCCTTTGTTTCTTTAGGTAGATCTATTCCTAAGTATTTTATTCTTTTCATTGCAGTGGTGAATGGAATTGTTTCCTTAATTTCTCTTTCTGTTTTCTCATTGTTAGTGTATGGGAATGCAATCGATTTCTGAGTGTTAATTTTATATCCTGCAACTTTACTATATTCATTGATTAGTTCTAGTAATTTTCTGGTGGAGTCTTTAGGGTTTTCTATGTAGAGGATCATGTCATCTGCAAACAGTGAGAGTTTTACTTCTTCTTTTCCAATCTGGATTCCTTTTATTTCTTTTTCTTCTCTGATTGCTGTGGCTAAAACTTCCAAAACTATGTTGAATAGTAGTAGTGAAAGTGGGCACCCTTGCCTTGTTCCTGACTTTAGGGGAAATGCTTTCAATTTTTCACCATTGAGGATAATGTTTGCTCTGGGTTTGTCATATATAGCTTTTATTATGTTGAGGTATGTTCCTTCTATGCCTGCTTTCTGGACGGTTTTTATCATAAATGGATGTTGAATTTTGTCAAAGGCTTTCTCTGCATCTATTGAGATAATCGTATGGTTTTTATCTTTCAATTTGTTAATGTGGTGTATTATGTTGATTGATTTGCACATATTGAAGAATCCTTGCATCCCTGGGATAAAGCCCACTTGGTCATGATGTATCATCTTTTTAATATGTTGTTGGATTCTGTTTGCTAGAATTTTGTTAAGGATTTTTGCATCTATGTTCATCAGTGATATTGGCCTGTAGTTTTCTTTTTTTGTGGCATCTTTGTCTGGTTTTGGTATTAGGGTGATGGTGGAATGAGTTTGGAAGTTTACCTTCCTCTGCAATTTTCTGGAAGAGTTTAAGTAGGATAGGTGTTAGCTCTTCTCTAAATTTTTTGTAGAATTCAGCTATGAAGATGTCTGGTCCTGGGCTTTTGTTTGCTGGAAGATTTCTGATAACAGTTTTTATTTCCATGCTTGTGATGTGTCTGTTAAGATTTTCTATTTCTTCCTGGTTCAGTTTTGGAAAGTTATACTTTTCTAACAATTTGTCCATTTCTTCCAAGTCATCCATTTTATTGGCATATCATTGCTGATAGTAGTCTCTTATGATCCTTTGTATTTCTGTGTTGTCTGTTGTGATTTCTCCATTTTCATTTCTAATTTTGTTGATTTGATTATTCTCCCTTTGTTTCTTGATGAGTCTGGCTAATGTTTGTCAATTTTATTTACCTTCTCAAAGAACCAGCTTTTAGCTTTGTTGATTTTTGCTATGGTCACTTTTGTTTCTTTTGCATTTATTTCTGCCCTAATTTTTAAGATTTCTTTCCTTCTACTAACCCTGGAGTTCTTCATTTCTTCCTTTTCTAGTTGCTTTAGATGTAGAGGTCAGTTATTTATTTGACTTTTTTCTTGTTTCTTGAGGTATGCCTGTATTGCTATGAACCTTCCCCTTAGCATTGCTTTTACAGTGCCCCATAGGTTTTGCATTGGAGAAGGCGATGGCACCCCACTCCAGTACTCTTGCCTGGAAAATCCCATGGACGGAGGAGCCTGGTGGGCTGCAGTCCATGGGGTCGCACAGAGTCGGACACGACTGAAGCGACTTAGCAGCAGTAGCAGCATAGGTTTTGCATAGTTTTGTTTTCATTTTCATTCATTTCTATGCATATTTTGATTTCTTTTTTGATTTCTTCTGTGATCTGTTGGTTTTTCAGAAGCTTGTTCAGCCTCCATATGTTGGAATTTTTAATAGGTTTTTTTTTTTTCCCTGTAATTGACATGTAATCTTACTGTATTGTAGTCAGAAAAGATGCTTGGAATGATTTCAATTTTTTTGAATTTACCAAGGCTAGATTTATGGCCCAGGATGTGATCTATTCTGGAGAAGGTTCCATGTACACTTGAGAAAAAGGTGAAATTCATTGTTTTGGATATCAATTAGATCTAACTGGTCCATTTTATCATTTAAAGTTTGTGTTTCCTCGTTAATTTCCTGATTAGTTGATCTATCTATATGTGTGAGTGGGATATTAAAGTCTCCCACTATTATTGTGCTATTGTTAATTTCCCCTTTCATACTTGTTAGCATTTGCTTTACATATTGCGGTGCTCCTATGTTGGGTGCATATATATTTATAATTGTTATATCTTCTTCTTGGATTGATTCTTTGATCATTATGTAGTGTCCTTCTTTGTCTCTTTCCACAGCCTTTATTTCAAAGTCTATTTTATCTGATATGAGTGTTGCTACTCCTGCTTTCTTTTGGTCTCCATTTGCATGAAATATCTTTTTCCAGCCCTTCACTTTCAGTCTGTATGTGTCCCTTGTTTTGAGATGGGTCTCTTGTAGACAGCATATATAGGGGTCTTGTTTTTGTATCCATTCAGCCAGTCTTTGTCTTTTGGTTGGGACATTCAACCCATTTACATTTAAGGTAATTATTGATAAGTATGATCCCATTGCCATTTACTTTCTTGTTTGGGGTTTGAGTTTATACACCCTTTCTGTGTTTCCTGTCTAGAGAAGATCCTTTAGTATTTGTTGAAGAGCTGGTTTGGTGGTGCTGAATCCTCTCAGCTTTTGTTTGTCTGTAAAGCTTTTGATTTCTCCTTCATATTTGAAGGAGATTCTTGCTGGGTACAGTAATCTGGGTTGTAGATTTTTCTCTTTCATCACTTTAAGTCTGTCCTGCCATTCCCTTCTGACCTGAAGAGTTTCTATTGAACTCTTATAAGCTGTTATCCTTATAGGAATCCCCTTGTGTATTATTTGTTGTTTTTCCCTTGCTGTTTTTAATATTTGTTCTTTGTGTTTGATCTTTGTCAATTTGATTATAATGTGTCTTGGGGTGTTCTGCCTTGGGTTTATCTTATTTGGGACCCTCTGCGTTTCTTGGACTTGTGAGACTATTTCCTTCCCCATTTTAGGGAAGTTTTCAACTATTATCTCCTCAAGTATTTTCTCATGGCCTTTCTTTTTGTCTTCTTCTGGGACTCCTATGATTCAAATGTTGGGGCGTTTAACATTGTCCCAGAGTCTCTGAGGTTATGCTCATTTCTTTTAATTTTTTTTTTTTTTTTCCTCTCTGCTTCATTTATTTCTACCATTTTATATTCTACCTCACTTATCCTATCTTCTGCCTCTGTTATTCTACTATCGGCTCCCTCCAGAGTGCTTTTGATCTCATTTATTGCATTATCCATTATTGATTGACTCTTTTTTATTTCTTCTAGGTCCTTGTTAAACATTTCTTGCATCTTCTCAATCCCTGTCTCCAGGCTATTTATCTGTAACTCCATTTTGTTTTCAAGATTTTGGATCATTTTTACTATCATTATTCTGAATTCTTTTTCAGGTAGACTCCCTATCTCCTCCTCTTTTGTTTGGTTTGGTGGGCATTAATCATGTTCCTTTACCTGCTGAGTATTTATCTGCCTTTTCATCTTGTTTATATTGCTGTGTTTGGGGTGGCCTTTCTGTGTTCTGGCAGTTTGTGGTTCCTCTTTATTGTGTAGGTTTCTCCCTGTGGGTGGGGTTGAATGAGTGGCTTGTCAAGGTTTCCTGGTTAGGGAAGCTTGTTGGTGTTCTGGTGGGTGGAGCTGGATTTCTTCTCTCTGGAGTGCAATGAAGTGTCCAGTAGTGAGTTTTGAAATGTCTATGGGTTTGGTGTGACTTTGGGAAGCGTGTATATTGAAGCTCCAGGCTATGATGCTGAGTTGCTGGAGAATTTGCATGGTATGTCTTGCTCCAGAACTTGTTGGCTCTTGGGGGGTGCTTGGTTTCAGTGTAGGTATAGAGGCTTTTGGATGAGCTCTTATTGATTAATGTTCCCTGGAGTCAGGAGTTCTCTGGTGTTCTCAGGTTTTGAACTTAACCCTCCTGCCTCTGGTCTTCAGTCTTATTCTTACAGTACCCTCAAGACTTCTCCATCCATACAGCACCAATGATTATTACTCTGTTTATTTTGGCTTCTTCTGTTTGCAGATCTCTTCAGTGTCTAATTTCCACCCTGACACAAGGGGGCGAAGGTGGTCACTTATTTAGGCTCACTTGTTCAGTCGTGCTGTGGGGAGGGAGAAACACTGCAAACAAATATCACTGGTGTGTGTGGGGAGTTCTCACAGTGTCTGGGCCACACTGGGTTTGCCCCTGCTCACAGCATGTGTGCTTTCCCGGTCTACATTGCTCAGGCTCCAGGTTGCTCTGCAGGGGAGCTGCCTAAAGCGGCCCTGGGTTGTGTACATTTCCTAGGTCTAGACCACTTGGGTTCAGGTCCCCAGGTACTCCACAAAGGCGCAGACTCGGTTGGGCCGGGTTTTGTGCCCTTCCCAGGTCCGAGCAGCTCAGGTGACCAGGTGCTTGGTGAGCGCACTCTCCCAGGTTGGGGGGTGCCTCTTATCACCTCCCCCATCCCAGCCATTCTGTTATCTGGGTGCACAGCGGGAGCACCATCTCAGGTGTGCCGTGTGTCTCTTCTGGGGAGCTGATCTCTGGCCACGACCCTCCTGGCAGATGTCAGCCATCCAGAATCCCAGGAAGTCTTGGTTAGCAACTGGGAGCCTGCTTGCAGTTTGGTAGAGGATGCCATCTCTGGGGCTGAGTTTGCCCCTTTCTGGCTCTGGCTGCCACCTGCCTACCTCCCTGCCTCCAGTGGGGGATGGGCCAGTCCACAGCCCACTAGCTCTCCTCTGTTATTTGCTCAGTCCTTTGTTCTGTGAGCAGGCCTGGCAGTGCCTTAGGTTAGGGCTTTTTGTCAGATAGTTTTCTCTCTCTCTCTCTCTTTTTTTCTCTCCCTGGCTATCCACAGTTTGGGTTGCTATCTCACATTAGCTCCCTCAGATTGCCCTCAGGGCATTCAGGCCAGGTCCTTACCCTAAGCAATGCAGCCAGTGCCTCCTTGTTCAGCCACTGCTTGCTACTGGCGGATGTGAGCATCCAGGCTGCTTCTCCACTGGGAGTTGCTGTTAGGCACATAATCTATGGGTTTTATTTATTTATTTATTTTTCCTCCCAGTTATGTTGCCCTCTGAGATTCCAAAACTCCCCACAGACCTGCTGGTGAGAGGGTTTCCTGGTGTTTGGAAACTTCTCCTCTTTTAAGGCTCCCTTCCCAGGATGGGTCTCCATCCTTAATTCTTTTGTCTCTCTTTTTATTCTTTATATTTTGTCCTATCTCCTTTCAAAGACAATGGGCTGCCTTTCTGGGTGCCTGATGTCCTCTGCCAGTGTTCAGAAGTTGTTTTGTGGAATTTCCAGTGTTCAAATGTTCTTTCGATGAATTTGTAGGGGAGAAAGTGGTCTCCCTGTCCTATTCCTCCACCATCTTAGGACCACCCCTCAGATAGCAATATTAGTAAAGTCACAAGTAAGACTTAAGTTGCTGCTGCTGCTACTGCTAAGTCGCTTCAGTCGTGTCCGACTCTGTGCAACCCCATAGACGGCAGCCCACCAGGCTCCCCTGTCCCTGGGATTCTCCAGGCAAGAACACTGGAGTGGGTTGCCATTTCCTTCTCCAATGCATGAGAGTGAAAAGTGAAAGTGAAGTCACTCAGTCGTGTCCGACTCTTTGCGACCCCATGGACTACAGCCTACCAGGCTCCTCTGTCCATGGGATTTTCCAGGCAAGAGTACTGGAGTGGGGTGCCATTGCCTTCTCCAGAAGACTTAAGTTAAGAGCTCCCATTAGATGTAGCCCAGTATATCCTAGGTCATCTGACTTAGTCTACTCTGTACGAATCTTTATTTTCCAGGAAAATTATATATTGACACTGTCCATAAGGCACATAGCCGAGTTTCTAGTGTTACTAGACTGATTATTCTTAGTATGATTTAATTGTTTCCAACATAGAGGAGACTTTAAACCTAAATTACCACGCTGCTGCTGCAACTAAGTCACTTCAGTCGTGTCCAACTCTGTGCGACCCCGTAGACGGCAGCCCACCAGGCTCCCCCATCCCTGGGATTCTCATAGCATGGTGTTATCTATATAAATCCATCTCATAATTATGGGAGATTTTTCCTCCTTTGCTGAAACATTGCTTGTTGCTCTGATTGAACTTGAGTAATAGAAGAAAGCTCAAATTTATGGCCAGAGTCAGAGGAGGCATTATTAATTGGCCCAATGAGGGGATCCCATCTAATAATATCAATAGTGACCTGAATATGACTTTAATTTTTTAAATAAATTTTCTCAGGGCCAACCAGTTACAGCCTTGTAGTAGAGAAATTTATCAAGGCAACCCAGAACTAGATACAGGTAACTGGCCACAAACCCAACAATTGGATTGATTTCTAAAACTAGCATAGGATCAGGCCTATGCTAGAAAAGTGTTCGGTTTATATACAACGGTCTAAGAAGTCAAGAAAACATTATAAATGATCATATGAATCAGGTCCAGCATCTTGGGCAAGCTGTCTACCTCTGATGTCATTGTCTTCTCATCCTGGTGTAGTGTAGTTTCTCCTCTCTTTGAGCATCATTTTAAGGTGAGATCAGGTCAGCTGTCTTCTCTGTAGACCAGTCCAGTGTAGGGGCCTTTGGAAGTGGGGATTAATCTGAGTTAATTTCCCTTCAGTTTCATTGTACACGAGCTAGTTAAGAGTACCTGATAAAAAAAGCCCTTCCATCTAGGTTGGAGATAGTCCCTTAAATTATGTCTTTTTCCAGTCCTGGTTGCAGGTCATGAGGCATCTGATCTTCATCCAAAGATAGATTACTGAGATAAGCTTCAGAAACAAACAGGGTGTTCTTTAAGAATTCAATTAAATTTTACATTAATATCACGTAACAGCAAAGAAATGAGTCTTACTAGATGCAGACCTCCATTAACAAACTGGGATTTAACATTTATTGAAACATCCTTTTCTCCCTAAAATTACCCTCATTTTTATCAAATATAACCAAATTAAGCCTAGGTTGTTTGCAAAATAGATCTACTCTCACTAATTTTGACCTGATGATTTATATAACCATAATTGATCATAGACTTTTTATTTTGCTGAAACGTTTATAGAGTCTCAGATTGAACTTTTAAAATAAAATAAGCCTGGGAAACTCACACCAAAGGCTTATCACAGATTTAGCTTAACAAATCTAGGTGAATTCTTCCCTTTTTAAGATCTCAAAAATTCCTTGAGATTTTTATCCCTGTTAATGAGATAACCTTCCTAACTCATTTGATAAACTTACTGGAAACCTAAGAGTTTCCAATTTCTGGAAGAGTCAGATAGAGAGAAAATATAATTGTTTTGTTTATAATGTATAATTTTACCAAATTATTGTCATAATTAGTTTGAGAGGAAGGTTTTCCCTACTCCCAGAAAACACAAGATTCAAACCCGTAATTTTTCAGACAGAAACATAAAAGTTATAAGCATATTTGCTGGTTAATTCAGTCCTTTGTTAATTTTTGTGAGGTCATCAGGTTTTTCATTAGAATACCAGGACATATCAGAATGTTAAGAGCTCCATATAATTTCTAGGATATCTATATTAGTAATATTTACCATACATTCTAACATGAGAGGATTTATGACTCATTTGATAATATTTTTCATGTAATTTAACCAACCAAATAGACACAGTTTAATCTCTCTCTTTGGGATGTTTCAGGGGCCCTCTGAAGCACTCCAAAGTTAGCTAGAGGTCAAAGTAACTTCAAAAGAATTCGATTTAGGAGGTTTTGTCAAAAAAATCAGTTAAAAGGATTTAGAACATTTGGTCAGATTTAGTCAATGTTGATGGGTGTATCATTTAGCTTGTTGATATGTCATGAAGGGGATATATACCAAGGCTGAAGTTCTAGTGAAAGTTGACTCAGCCATCTTGGACCTAACCAGTTTTGGCTCTAACCAGTTTTCCTATGGCTGTGTTATTCCTAACAAAATCCATTTATCTAACCAATTGTAATCCAATTTTTTAAAAATCCTGATCATGCATAACTCTTTTTAGTATTTTTTCATACTTTTTTTTTTTTACTGAAAACACACTTCCCTTTAGCAACCAAGAACTTTTATATTAGCATTTTATAGACTGATGAGCATAAATACCAGTGATAATTTCTAAAACCCTTGCTTTCTTAAAACATTTTAGAATGGCACCAAACACTGTTCATTTATAGTCCCAAATCTCTTTAGTTTTTCTGTAAAAGGAAATCACTGTTTAGTAGTAAATGTTTCCAAATCTTATTTTATTTGGAAATGACCTAACTATTCAATAGACTTCCAACACTTAGTTTAGCACAACCCTTAGAAATTCAAGTTACCCCAATCTGGAGAGACTATTTTAGACAGATTTTCCTAAAGCATAATTATTCATGATAGAGCTTATCTAAAAGCTCATATCTCATTTACATTTTTTAAAGAAGTTTCTTCACTCAAGGTAATGTCCTTGTTAACAAACTTGTAACAGATACAGTAATATTTAACTTATATTAAACCTAGGTACAACAAAAATATTCTACTTAATGTTAATTACTCTAAGACATGTCTATATTAGGTCAACAAACAAACATTAATATCAGGTATTTAATACTGAATATTTACCAGTTCACATGAACCTGGAATTTATTGTTTAATTTAGAATTATTTGATTTGTAAGTGCTTACTTTTCTTTAAGCCAATTAAATAGAGCTCATTTGCAAATTAACCTCAAAAATATTGCCCAGAGACAAAGACATACGAAGACATATTTAGACAGACACAGTGCAAGATCTAACTTCATTTTCTAAGTTTAGTCATGAATTAGATATTACAATATAAAATTTAATAGTTTATAAAAAACAGTTGGAATAAATAAAATTTTTAAAGGCTTTTTCCCATTTTTCCTCAGTCTCAGGAGTTAGAGATGGTCTAGATAAGTGTTCCTGAGAGCCCTGGTCTCAAGGCACAGGGAAAGAAAATCAAGTTCTAACAAAATGGCATCAGGTGTAAACCAAATGGTGGCCAGACAAAGCAAAATGGCCTTCAAAAATCACAACACAGAACACAGAGTTAAAACACACATATAAACCTGGCAGTCCTCATCAGACACTCCCTTAAATATAAGAATACAGTCTCTCTATAAGGTTTTCTCTATAAGAAAACCTATAGAGACACAAAACTTCAGATCCAAGTACTAACAGAATAAAGGAAAATATCTCAGGTCTTCAAAGATTTCAAAGGGAGGAAAGGAAGCCCTTCCTTACAGATGTCTCCTGCCACCTGCAGATACCCAGGCATTATGAGACTTTACCCTGGGCCTCCAGAGAAGGGAGGACTGGAACTCAGCCCTACCAGAAACCAGAATTCAAATTAGAATTCGAGTTCTCTGCCAAGAGGGGGTGATCAGTCTCCAATCCTCAGCTCAGGCCAAGGCCCTTCGACCAGATTCCAGCATCCAGGACCGGGGGACTAGAAAAACGGGGAAGGATAGGAAGGATTAAGGAGAGGAAAGAGAAAGGGAAGGGGAAGAGAGGTCAATAAAGTCTCTTGCTCCTTACCGGTTGGGGCACTCTGGCCAGTTGTCCGCATCAGGAGGAGACCAGGGACAAAAGGGTCCCAGTTGTGGCCACTGGGTCTGGTCCATTGGCAGGCAAGCTGCCCCCTGAGTACCCTGAGTGGTCAGGATGTCAGTCTCAGCAAAAAAGAGTCCCCACCAGAGTTGCCATTTGTTGCAGGAAGGGGGACCCCTTCCAGGGCCCGAAACTGGGCTCTTGTCTAACAGTCAGAAATGAGCTGTCCAAGGAGACACATGTGCTGACAAAGCAAGTGATTTTATTGGGAAAGGGCGCCCAGGTGGAGAGAAATAGGTAAGGGAACCCAGGAGAACAGCTCTGTCACATGGCTTGCAGTCTTGGGTTTTATGGAGATGGGATTAGTTTCTGGGTTGTCTTTAGCCAATCATTCTGACTCAGTCCTTTCTGGTGGTGCACACCTTGTTCAGCCAAGATGGATGCCAGAGAAGATTCTAGGAGGTGGTCGGATATGTGATGTCTCCTTTTGACCTTTTCCGAACTCTTCTGGTTGGTGGAGGCTTATTAGTTCCATGTTCCTTAGCTCCCATTAGTTCCTATTAGCTATTAGCCCCTGTCATAAAACAACTCATGCAGACGGTTGCTATGGTGCCTGGCCAGGGTGGGCGGTTTCAATCAGTGTGCTTTCCCTAACAGCATGCAAACTCTTAGTTGCCACATATGGGATCTAGTTCCCTGACCAGGGATTGAACCCTAGCCCCCTGCAATGGGAGTGTGGAGTCTTGGGCACTAGACCACAGTGAGGGAAGTCCCTCGCTGTCTTTGATATTGTTAAATTTTGTTGTAATTTGTTTGGGTTTGTTATCTTTGTTTCAAAATGCTTGTGTTCCTCAGAGATTACTTACTTCTCTCTTTAAGCTCATCTTTATTTTTTGGCACAATGTATTGCCTTGGTTTTTTTACTTTGAACAAAAGCCTAAGCCTTGGCTTATGTTTCTCAAAGGGATTGTGTGTATATGTGTGTGCACATATACTTTTGCATGAGAAGGGGATGGGGGAAGGGAAGGAGAGTGGAGAGAACAGAGGAGAGGAGAGATGCTTGTGCTCATTAATCTGAGCTTCCTTGTGGCTCAGTTGGTAAAGAGTCTGCCTGCAATGTGGGAGACCCAGGTTTGATCCCTGGGTCAGGAAGATCCTCTAGAGAAGTATATGGCAACCCACTCCAGTATTCTTGCCTAGAAAATCCCATGGATGGAGGAGCTTGGTGGTCTACAGTCCATGGGGTCACAAACAGTTGGACCCCACTCAGCGACTCCATTTAATGAGTTCTATTATTTCCTGCTTTCTCTTCAACAGTCCACTTCTCCCTTGGGGTATTCTCAACCCCTCCACTAGAGGCACTGTTTGTGTCTCAAAGCAAATGGCTTTGTTTTTTGCTTCCTTTCCTCGTCAGGGAGTGAGGGACAGAGGAAATAAGCAACAGTGGGTACTACTTCCTCTGGCTTTCCACTTGGCAAGGTCCAGGCTCTGCCCTATATCCACATGGCTGCTCCCAGTTGATCCTGTTGTTTTCCGTCTCTGTGAGATCAACATAATGGGCACCGTTCTGAGTCTGGGAAATTTGTGCTCATGCAACACATTTGTGCATCTGTGTGTGTGTGTGTGTGAATGCACACCCAGTGCCCTGTTTTGCAGAATTCTACACAAGTCTGAAAGCCTTTAATGTTGGTCAAACTTGGAACGTTAATCAGAGGATGTGTATTATCGTTCTGGTCCCAGTTTAGCTGACCATGATTGCAACTCCGGTTTTAGGTTCCTACAGGAGAAGACTCTCGAGAGTCCCTTGGACAGCAAGGAAATTCAACCAGTCCATCCTAAGGAAATCAATCCTAAATATTCATTGGAAGGACTGATGCTGAAGCTGAAACTCCAGTAGTTTGGCTACCTGATGCAAAGAACTAACTCTTTTGAAAAGACACTGATGCTGGGAAACATTGAAGATGGGAAGAGAAGGGGACGACAGAGGATGAGATGGTTGGATGGCATCACCGACTCAATGGACATGAGTTTGAGTAAACTCTGGGAGTTGGTGATGGACAGGGATGCCTGGCGTGCTGCAGGCTACGGGATCACAAAGAGTTGGATGTGACTAAACTGAACTGAACAGGAGAATGAGAGGGAAAGAATTTAACATGAGCATGCTCCACATCTATGCATACCCCAGTTGTAGCCCTATGGCCCTTCCCTCCATCCCCATCACCATTTGTTCTCTCCATTGTGACTTTCTGATTCCAAAGGACCACTAATAGGGCTTGTTTCCATTGCTGAGCCTGACTCTGGGTTCATAAACTTCTTCCTCCCTCTTGTGGCCTGCCCAGACTTGAGTATAAGGTGAAAACGATCAGCCTGGACTCAGTTCCCCCATCTGACAGAACTGGGCTTCCTTTATTCTTCAACTCTCCTGTGGTTCTCTAACTTTTCATGAGTGTATGTAGGCAGATTAACTTTTTCCCCAAGATGCCTGACCTAGTCTACTACAAAGAAATTCCAAAACTAGTTTACTATGGTAATAACACCTTAAGCTGGAGAGGCAGGATAGCATAGTGATTAAGAGTGTGGAGCATGGGGTCAGGTGACCAAGGCTCAAACCTCAGCTCTTGAGGTAAACTGATGCTTTTTGACTGAATAAGTTCCTTCAGCCCACTGTATCTCAGTTTCCTAATCTCCAAGGTATAGCTGGCTAAGGCACATCTTTTTCCCCATTATTTTTCTTTACCAGGTAAGTTCTATCACTGACCTTACATTTAATGTAGGTGGCAGCCAGGTGGCCAAGGATAGTGAAGCTGAAATACAGCAGCCTTTTTGAAGAAAACAATATGAAATTAGATACAGGGCCTTGGAAGGGGCTATACAAGTGAGGACCCCTAAATTTTTTTTTAAATTTTTTAAAATTAATTTTTATATGAGTATAGTAGCTTTACAATGTTGTGTTATTTTCTGCTGTATGGAAAAGTGAATCCACTGTATGTACATGTATATCCCCTCTTTTGTAGATTTCCTTCCCATTTAGGTCACCATAGAGTGCTGAGTCGAGTTCCTGTGCTATGCAGCAGGTTCTCACTAGTGATCTATTTTATGCATAGTAGTATATATATTGTTGCCTCAAGAATTCTATGGACAGAATAGTCTGTGGGCTACAGCCCATGGGATCACAAAGAGTCGGATACAACTGAGTGACTAACACACACACAGAACATATGTCAATCCCAATCTCCCAATTCATCCCACCTCCCTTTCTCCCCTTGATTTTCACATGTTTGTTCTCTACGATGTGTTTCTTTCTGTTTTGCAAATGAGCTCACCTGTACCATTTTTCTAGATCCCACATATATGCGTTAATGTACAATATTTGTTTTTCTGACTTACTTCATTCTGTATGACAGTCCCTAAGTCCATCCATGTCTCTGCAAACAGCACAATTTCATCCCTTTTTATGGCTGAGTAATATTCAATTATATATGTGCCACATCTTCTTTATTCATTCCTTCGCTGAATGATGGACATTTTTAGTTGTTTCCATGGAGGACCCCCAAGTCTTAAGTCTTCACTTCATTGCATATCCACTGCTACAATGGTAATGGAATCTACATTCCTGTTATTCTATTCTCTATTCTATTTAAGTGTTCTTAATACAGTCCCTGGAAGATAATAAGTGCACAATCAGGGTTAGCTTTTATTATTTTTGGAGGGGAAAATAGGAATCTGTGTTGAAATAAGTGTGGAAATGCTATACAGCCTTTCACTCTTGGAAATTTACAATGCATGTTAACATAATTCAAATGTACAGATAGCTTGTAGCTTCTTCACTTTGTAGCTGATCTGGTCTTCTTCCCATGCTCACCATTCTCTGCTTAGAAAAACAAACAATAAAACAAAAAAATGTCCAATCCAGTTAAAAGTCCTATCCAATATTTTAAATAATTCTTCTGGGTAGTGCTTGGGTTTTCTTGCATGAGACGTCAAGTCTCTTATCTATCTTCTTTCCTCCTCCAGGAAGGCCAGATACCTGGGAGAGAGGTATGTGGCTTACATGATCTTAAGACACAAGGGCAAGACAGGCTCCTGGGACCCCAGGACTCTCTCTTGGCTGCCTCCTCTCCATGAGGAGGAGTGGCTGAAGAAGACTGCTGATCCTTCTCAACTTGGGCAAAGCCTCCTGTGGGCCTCACTGACAGACTCAGCCTCACTTTTAGGCTTCCAATGGCTATGGACCAGGGCTTCTGAAGCTTTAACATGAATCAGTCATCTGTAGAGCTTATCAAAATGCAGATTCCTTGATTTTAAGAGAATCAATTCCTAGGCAGGTTGATAAGAAGTCCGGGGTCCCCGAGGAGAAGAAAGGGGTCTGGGGCGGTCAAAATGGAGATGGGGTCTGGAATTCTCAAGGAGGAGTGAAAAACAAACATCTTTTTTTTTTTTTTTTCCTTCTCTACATTCCTTAGCCTTAGTCACATAAAACATTTTTTTCTTTAAACTCGGAACTGATGCTTTCAGAACAATCAACTCAGTTTAAACTCTGTACTGTACTAAGGATTATATAACAACAATGTATCCTGCTTGAGGACAGTTTCTCCTTCCTGAAAACCTTCTGGCTAATCCTGTTATCTTAAAATGTAAATTATGGGAGTAGGTCTAGTAAGATCTTTATAATCTTGAGACATTCTTTTGATTTATTGTAACAACCCATTAAAAATGTATATAACTCCCTTGCTTAGACTAGCAAGGGGGGCACTCTCCATCCCCCTTCTGATGTCTATGCCAGAAGCTTTCTCAGTCCCTTTCTCACTTTAATAAAACTCTGCTACACAAAAGCTCTTGAGTGATCAAGCTTGGTGTCTGGTCCCGAAGCTAAATCTTTTTCTTCGGAGATCACGAATCCAACATCGTTCATAGTAAGCTATAAGTTTCAACCCCAGATATTCTAATTAAGTAGATTTAGGGTAGGGCCTAGGGCTTCCCTTGTAGCTCAGTTGGTAAAGAATCTGCCTGCAATGCAGGAGACCCGGATTCGATTCCTGGGTTGGGAAGACCCCCTGGAGAAGGGAATGGCAACCCACTCCAGTATTCTTGCCTAGAGAATCTCATAGACAGTGGAGCCTGTCAGGCTACAGTCCATGGGGTCACAAGAGTTGGACATGATTTAGCAACTAAACCACCAAAACCAGGGAAGGGCCTAAGAATTTAAATTTCTAACAAGCTCTAAACCAGTGGTGATGCTGACACTGCCCAATATGGGGGCACACTTTGAGTGAGCAAGCTCCCCTCTGAAAATTGTGGCTGCCATTTAGTCCTGCCTGAGAAAGCCAGCTTCTGAGGATGGTCATCTTCCCTGCCCATGGCTACCATCTGATAAGTTTCCCAGCCCAGAAAGCTAACCTCTTAGCTTCTGTCTGTCTGCCCAAGCTTGGCGAGGGTGGGGGCTGGCAGGGGGGCTGTGCAGAGAGAACTTGTTTCCAGAAAATGGGGGTAGAAAAGAGCTGTTTTCCCTGCCCTGCCTTTGGCATTTTCTTGCTTACTGAACACTCTTCCCATTTCCAGGCCAAAGCCAGGAAAACAGAAACAGGTTCACCTAAAGGCTTTTTCTCAGTATTTTCTCCAGAAAAGTTTGTGATAGCTATTTCCTCCACCCTAAAACACCCACAGAACTGAGTCATTTGTGGAATACATTTACAGGCACTTCCATTAGAAAATATTCAAAAGAATTCAAATGCATTACAAATAATAAATTATTGTTTTGCTTCCCTGTTTTATTTCTGGATTTTCTCTTTTAAAATGAGAAGTGTCGTATTCCTTTAAAAATACGCCTTTAGGGATTAAAGAATGAATATTACCTGAAGTTTTTTGGGGAAAATACTAGTGCAAGTGCTGACAGCAATTACCGATAGGTGGACTTTTCAAAGGAGTCAACCTCCATGGCCTTACATGAAGATCTCAAGACCCAGTATAAGCAATGGAACAAAGAGGAGGACAGTTATGTACTTGTTATTTAACCATTTGTTCTACATTGAAACTAGAGGCTTAAAGTACCCAAGGAATGATATGGGGAGCTACATGATTATCCGCTTGTAATTGAACAAAGTTCTTAAGGAGGCTGCCTGCTGATGAGTGGGAACATTTTGACAGGCAATATGTGAGTTTTGATGCTCTTGAAAAACACTCTGCATGGCATTTGGATGGGCCAGTGAACTGATTGTTAAACTGAATGTGGCTTGTGTCAGCTTTTGTCACAAGAGAAAAATAATATGTGTTAAACCACTAAATGGTTAACTGCTTATGAATGGATTATTTTCTGAGCTGTAATTGATGTGCAGCATTATATGTTTCAGGTGTGCAACATAGTCACAGCGTTTAAAGCTTATATTCCATTTATAGTTACTATAAAATATTGATTGTATTCTCTGTGTTGTACGATATATCCTTGTAGTTTATTTATTTTATGCACAGTAATTTGTTCTCAAAGGAGGGGTTGAGCCAAGACTGCAGCCTAGTGGTGAGTCTGTTATTGTAAGAAGTGGCTGGGCCATTGATGAATGCTGCCTTTGAATTCAGAGTGGGAACACACACAGAGACAAGTGTCCTGGTGCTTTTCTTGTGTAGACTGACCTTCAAATTATGTTGTAAGTGGGCTAGAAATGGAGGAAGGATGACTTTAATCAGATTCCCGAAGCTGTTCACTGGATGTAGCATTTTCTACAGGGTCTGAAGCTTCTGATTACATTACACTTTGTGTCTTTAAAGATGCAGGAACACAACATTGTAAATCAAATATACTCCAGTAAAAAAAAAAAAAAAGAAAGAAAGAAAGAAAGAAAGAATAAATCTAAAGAAAAGTTTAAATAAAAAAAATTTTAAGCTGGAAAAAAATAATTTTAAAAAAGAGGCAGTAACAGGACCAGTGGACTAATTTCTCCTATTTGCTTGTTTAATCAGTTCTACTTTACAGCAGACTTTTAGTTGCTTTTATCTTTGTGATTGAAGAGATTACACTATCTGTAATCCAAATAAAATTTTCATGTAACACGATACTAGATATCATTCTCATGATAATGTTCCGCTTTTTGCAGCCCTGGGGTTTTCGCTGTTGATGATTTGGCTGTGTCACGTGGCTTTCAGGATCTTAGTTCCCTGAACAGGGATGGAACCCAGCTCATCTGTAGTGGAAGCTTGGAGTCTTAATCACTAGAATACCAAGGAAGTCCCTTAACGTTCCTTTTATATAGATTTATTTTACCTGCAAAACTGTAGCTATGATTCTTTTTTCTTTGTTTGCTCCTCCAAAATCTTTTTCTGAAAAACTTCATATTTGGGTGTGAAGTCTGCTTATTCCTCATGTTATAAATCAGTCTTGTGCTTTTGTGAAGGTTATCAAGAGATAATATCATTAGCTTTTAAATTCTTTCTTCACCTCAAGTCTTCCACATTTAATTCAAGTGTATTTTTAGAAGATGTCTTAATTCTTTCAAATTTATATTCTCCTAAGTTTGGAATATATGACTCTGTAGCATTGCCAAAAGCAGATAGCTCACAATTACAAAACTTAGTGAAGTATGTTGAGTACACGAAGCCCCTCTGTCAGTGAAATGATGTCCTCCACATAATTCAAAGGGTTTTTTTTTGGTCTCCAAAGCCACCTTAATGAAATGGTGTTAGATTCTCTTGTGCTCTTTAACACAGCTGACAAGGGCTTGACTTAAACGGGGGGTGGGGGATGGTGAAGCAAGAAATCAGCCTCTGTACTTGATGCAGGAATCAGTGCTGGAATAGTGAGTTATCCGAGAGAGCTTTCTCTTTTCCTACTCCTTTTTTGGGATATATGTTGAGAAGTCTGTTACACAAAGAACACAGTGCCTGACGTGGCACTCTAAAGGCAATCTGCTATTAATGAAAGTTAATGGGACTTGCAACAACATGAATGGAACTGGAGGATGTTATGCTTAGTGAAATAAGTCAGACAGAGAGAGATAAGTACTGTATGCTATCACTTAATGTAGAATCTAAAAAATAAACTAGAGAATATCATAAAAATAAACAGACTCAAAGATAAAGATGACAAACTAGTGGTTCCCAGTGGGGAGAGAGTAGGGGAGGAGAGCAAGATAGGGGTGGGAGATTAAGAGGCACAAACTAAATAAGACACAAGGATATATTGTACAGCACAGAGAATATAGCCAATATTTTATAATAGCTATAAATGGAGTATAATCCATAAAAATTTTGACTCTGTTACATTGTACACTTGACACTAATATATTATCGCAGATCAATTGTATCTTAATTTTAAAAAGTTTATGGGTAAAACATCTTTCTGTAAACTAATTAATGAAATATTGAGGGCAACAAAATAAGTCTCCCCTCCCCAAGACACTTAATTATACTGTGGAATGAGGAGGCAAGTTAATAAAACAGCACAACAGGTTTCAAAGCTATTTATTTTCAATGAATACTTACAGAAAGCTATGTAAAATGTATGACATGAGACAGTTTTACCCTCAAAATCTTTTTTAAAGCAATGTCTTTAATAATTCATGTTTATTAATTGTTCTTGAAGTAATGTATTAAAAATGAGGATACATTGTATACTGCAAAGTGTGATTATATAAATTTTTATTAACAAAAAATCATGTTGTGTTAAATATGTGTAAGCTACAGTGATCTGAAAGCACCTTAATGGTATCCTTTTTTTAAAAAAAGAAATGCTTATCCTTGAATAATGCCCTAATTCTCATATATAAGCAAAATCTACACGGTTTATTTTTCAGCTCTCAAAGAACTATTTTATGTGGGATTCTAAATGTATCAAAAATAAATATAAGGAGTATTGTGCTATTTTATTTCCTTCTCTAACAACAAAATCTTCACTTGGTGGTTAGTGTTACTTTAGATCCATAGGAAAAGCTCCTGGATATGGAATTGTTTACATGCATATTAGAAGTTACAGAATTAGAAGTTTAGATAAAGAAAGACAAAGCAAACAAATTTTGACCCACAAAATCATAAATTTGGGAAGGACAAAAGTTGTAAGAAAAAGGGGTGGAGTAGGTAATTTTTATTTAAATAATAGACATATATAAATGACATGAAAAGAATTGGCATGCTCCTCTTTTTCACTTTATGGGTTTAAATAGATGATTTCCAGGCAAGAATACTGGAGTGGGTAGCTATTCCCTTCCTCCAGGGGATCTTCCCAACTCAGGAATCAAACCTGCATTGCAGGCAGATTCTTTACCATCTAAGCCGACAGTTGTTCAGTTGCCAAGTCATGCCCAACTCTTCACAACCCCAAGGACTGCAGCATGCCAGGCCTCCCTGTCCTTTGCCATCTCCCAGAGTTTGCCCAAGTTCTTGTCCATTATATCATTGATGCCATCCAGCCATCTCATCCTCTGTCACCCTCTTCTCCTTCTGCCTTCAATCTTGCCCAGCATCAGGATCTTTTCCGATGAGTCGGCTGTTCACATCAAGTAACCAAAGTATCGCTTCAGCATCAGTCCTTCAAGTGAGTATTCAGGATTGATCTCCTTGCTGTCCAGGGGATTCTCAAGGGTCATCTCCAACAGTTCAAAAGCACCAATTTTTCAGTGTTATGTCTTCTTTATTGATTGTCTAGCTCTCACAGCTGTACAGGACTACTGGAAAGACCATAACCTTGCTTATACGGACTTTTCTTGCAAAATGATGTCTTTCCTTTTTAACACACTATCTAGGTTTGTCATAGCTTTCCTGCCGAGAAGCAATCGTCTTCTGATTTCATGGCTTCAGTCACCATCTGCAGTGATTTTAGACTCCAAGAAGAGGAAATCTGTCGCTATTTCTACCTTTTCCCCTTCTATTTGCCATTGATGGGACCAGATGGCATGATCTTAGTTTTTAATATTTAGTTTTAAGCTGGCTCTTTCACTCTCCTCCGTCACTCTCATCAAGGGGCTTGTTAGTTCCTCTTCACTTTCTGCCATTAGAGTGGTATCATCCACATACCAAAGGTTATTGATGTTTCTCCTGCCTATCTTGATTCCAGCTTGTAACTCATCCAGCCCAGCGTTTCTCAAAATGTGCTCTGCATATTAGTTAAATAAATTAGAGCCACCAGGGAAGCCCCTAAATAGTAATAGATGGCTAGAAAGAGAATACACACACTCTCTCCAGTTCTGACATATTTGTGTATTTGGCTAAGGTCACACACACTTAATGGAAACCAGCTGGCCACATTTCCTGGCTTACCTCAGTGCAGCTTCTCTTGGCCACCAGAGCTCCTGAAAAGAGGGATTTACAACTGCTAACACCAGCTGCACGAGGCAAGTCTTTCCAGATCTGGAAAGCTTAATTTTGTCTTGTGCTTTGTATACCAAGGACATATATCACTATTTAGGAAGCCCTTAGGAAATATATGGGCTTCCCTGAAAGCTCAGTTGGTAAAGAATTCGCCTGCAATGCAGGAGACCCCAGTTCAATTCCTGGGTTAAGAAGATCCATTGGAGAAAGGATAGGCTGCCCATTCCAGTATTCTTAGGCTTCCCTTGTGGCTCAGCTGGTAAAGAATCTGCCCACAATGCAGGAGACCTGGGTTCAATCCCTGGGTTAGGAAGATCACCTGGAGAAGGGAAGGGTTACCCACTCCAGTATTCTGGCCTGGAAAATTCCATGGACTGTATAGTCCATGGGGTCGCAAAGAGTCAGACATGACTGAGCGACTTTCACTTTTCTTTAGGAAATATATACCCCATTGTAAAAAAAAAAAAAAAAAAAAATTGACATCTGGGACTCTGGTTTTCTAGTCTAACTCGGTGATGAACTCATTCAGAGGAAAAACTAGACTGAATGCCCAAATATTCACAAGTGGTGTCCAGACTCCAGCTTTCTGGTATCTTGGAGAGCTTGTTTTCCTACCACATACTCTTTCCGCCTTCAATCCCATATCCCCAAGGCACTACCCAGAGCAACAAATCAATGGGATAGAGAAATGAATAGTAAATGTATAGATGATAAATCTTGGACAAGCTCAGTGCTCAGGCAGATCTGAGAGAACCGGTAAAGCTTTGCCCTGTGTAAATGTACTTTGTAAAAAAAATTAATTTATTTGATTATGTTGGGTCTTAGTTGTGGCATGATCTTTCATTGTGGTGCACAGGCTTAGTTGCACCGTGGCGTGTGGGGTCTTAGTTCCCTGACCAGGGATTGAACTCATGTCCCTTGCATTGCAAGGTGGATTCTTAACCACTGGACTACAAGCAAAGTCCCTAAATGTATTTTTTATACTACTACAAAATTAAAATGTATGTGGAAAAAAGCATCATAAACTGTACTTTGCCTTTCATGATCAGCAAGAAGATGACTGAAAACGAAGAAAAATTTGTCCCAGTAAATTCTCTTAGTCACATTTTTCTTCCTCCTTAACTATTAGCATAATGTTTGGGATAAGAGTGAAGGGAATAAGTCAAAACTGAGTTCCAGTCTCAGCTTACATTTCTCTTTGTTCTTGTCACTTGGTGTGAAATACATGGACCAGTGAAGTCAGCATCATGGGGGGACTTGTTACAAATGTATAATCGCAGTCTACATCTTATATCAACTAAATTAGAATCTGCATTTTAAAAGACCTGTAGGTGATTCACAGCATATTCAGTTTTGATAAACACTGCTTTATGTAACTTTTTGTAACTGAATATCTCTCCTCCTTTGTTTCTCTTTGATCAGATGATGAGGGTGATCTAGATATTGTATAGGAATTTTCGAACTGAAGGAAACCTGTAGTAAGGGTTAGTGGTTTAGGGCATATGGACTATGGAACCATTGTGTCTGGATTTGTTTCCCAATTCTGCCACTTACTAAGTGGGCAGATTATACAGCCTCTTTGTGCCCCAATTTCCTCACTTGAAAATAGGAATTTTAATAGTTTCTTCTTCAAAAAGTTGATGTTTATAACTGAGTTTATTATAGATAAAGTAGATTGGCACTTGAGACAGAATAAGCACTATGTAAGTATCAGCTCTCATTATGAGTTAAGATTCTTGACTGATAACATTCTAGAACATATGGTGGTGCCAACTGACTTGAAAGTTACGAGTGAGTATATGTGAAATCTAAAATACAACACAAATGAACTTACTTACAAAACAGACTCACAGACAGGGAACAGACATGTGATTGCCAAGACAGAGGGGGAAGAGGGAGTGTTGGAGTGGGACTTTGAGACTAGCAGATGCAGACTGGTGTATATAGCGTGG
The DNA here is from genome assembly GCF_027580195.1 of Bos mutus. Lineage (NCBI taxonomy): Eukaryota > Metazoa > Chordata > Mammalia > Artiodactyla > Bovidae > Bos > Bos mutus. The sequence goes on from NC_091618.1 coordinate 129,946,375, forward strand.
ATAAACAACAAGATTTTACTGTATAGCACAGGGAACTATATTTAATATCTGTGATAAACCATAATTGAAGAGGACAGATGTATTATATGTATATAATATCCTATATATATATAATACATATATAGCCAATGTGTATTATATCTTCCATAATGGAAAAAGACACATACATGTATTAATATAACTGAATCACTGCTGTGATTCAGCAGAAATCACTGCCCTGTACAGCAGAAATTAGCACATTGTAAATCAATTATACTTCAATTAAAAAAAAACTTACGTTACTAATTGAGGGTGTTCTATTAGTGGAGTGTGAAAAATTGAGGAGGCTTTATGGAGGAATGGGAATTCAGAATAGTTCTATGGGATAACTAAATTCGGAAATGATTAGAGACAAAAACCTTATGAGTTTTTCAGGTAAAACAAACTTAGAGGCAGTAATGAAGGTTTGAAGAGGGACAGAGAAAATCAAGGATCACGTCTGTTAGGTGCCAGGAGCTTTGAGGAGGGAATAGGGTGACTAGGGCAGAGGCTTGTTGGACAGTTGAAAGGCTAAGATTCAGTTCAGTTCAGTCACTCAGTCATGTCCGAGACTTTGCAACCCCATGAACTGCAGCACGCCAGGCTTCCCTGTCCATCACCAACTCCTGGAGTCCACCCAAACCCATGTCCATCGAGTCAGTGATGCCACCCAGCTATCTCATCTTCTGTCGTCCCCTTCTCCTCCTGCCCTCAATCTTTCGCAGCATCAGGGTCTTTTCAAATGAGTCAGCTCTTTGCATCAGGTGGCCAAAGTATTGCAGTTTCAGCTTCAACATCAGTCCTTCCAATGAACACCCAGGACTGATCACCTTTAGGATGGACTGGTTGAATCTCCTTGCAGTCCAAGGGACCCCTAGAGGCTTCTCCAACACCACAGTTCAAAAGCATCAACTCTTCAGTGCTCAGCCTTCTTCACAGTCCAACTCTCACATCCATACATGACCACTGGGAAAACTATCACCTTGACTAGACGGACCTTTGTTGGCAAAGTAATGTCTCTGCTTTTTTAATATGCTATCTAGGTTGGTCATAACTTTCCTTCCAAGGAGTAAGCATTGTTTTAATTTCATGGCTGCAGTCACCATCTGCAGTGATTTTGGAGCCCAAAAAAATAAAGTCTGACACTGTTTCCACTGTTTCCCCATCTATTTCCCATGAAGTGATGGGACCGGATGCCATGATCTTAGTTTTCTGAATGTTGAGCTTTAAGCCAACTTTTTCACTCTCCACTTTCACTTTCATCAAGAGGCTCTTTAGTCCTTCACTTTCTGCCATAAGGGTGGTGTCATCTGCATATCTGAGGTTATTGATATTTTTCCCAGCAATCTTGACTCCAGCTTGTGCTCCCTCTAGCCCAGCATTTCTCATGATGTACTCTGCATTTAAGTTAAGTAAGCAGGGTGACAATATACAGCCCTGATGTACTCCTTTTCCTATTTGGAACCAGTCTGTTGTTCCATGTCGAGTTCTAACTGTTGCTTCCTGACCTGCATACAGGTTTCTCAAGAGGCAGGTCAGGTGGTCTGGTATTCCCATCTCTTTCAGAATTTTCACAGTTTATTGTGATACACACAGTCAAGGGCTTTGACATAGTCAATAAAGCAGAAATAAATGTTTTTCTAGAACTCTCCTGCTTTTTTGATGATCAAGTGGATGTTGGCAATTTGATCTCTGGTTCCTCTGCCTTTTCTAAATCCATCTCGAACATTTGGAAGTTCACGGTTGATGTATTGCTGAAGCCTGGCTTGGAGAATTTTGAGCATTACTTTGCTAGCGTGTGAGATGAGTGCAATTGTGCAGTAGTTTGAGCATTCTTTGGCATTGCCTTTCTTAGGGATTGGAATGAAAACTGACCTTTTCCAGTCCTTTGGCCACTGCTGAGTTTTCCAAATTTGCTGGCATATTGAGTGCAGCACTTTCACAGCATCATGTTTCAGTATTTAAAATAGCTCAACTGGAATTCCATCACCTCCACTAGCTTTGTTCATAGTGATGCTTTCTAAGGCCCACTTGTCTTCACATTCCAGGATGTCTGGCTGTAGGTGAGTGTCAGTGACCACAGTATCATGAGTATCTGGGTCATGAAAAATCTTTTTGTACAGTTCTTCTGTGTATTCTTGCCACCTCTTCTTAATATCTTCTGCTTCTGTTAGGTCCATACCATTTCTGCCCTTAATTGAGCCCATCTTTGCATGAAATGTTCCCTTGGCATCTCTAATCTTCTTGAAGAGATCTCTAGTCTTTCCCATTCTATTGTTTTCCTCTATTTTTGCACTGATCACGGAGGAAGGCTTTCTTACTTATATAAAGCTATGTAAAATATATGACGAGATATTTTTACCCTCAAAATCATTTTGAAAACAATGTCTTTAATTGTTGAGGTTTATTAATTGTTCCAGATGTAATGTATTAAAAATGAAGATACGTTGTATACTGGAAAGTAGCATTATGTAAATTTTTATTAACAAAAAAGCATGTTGTGTTAAATATGTATAAACTACAGTGATCTGAAAGCACCTTAATAATATCCTTAAAAAAATGCTTATCTATGATTAGTGCCCTAGTTCACAGATAAGAGAAACCTACAAGGAGCTGTTTTATGTGGCATTCTACATATATCTAAAATAAATATAAGGAGTATTGTTCTATTTTATTTCCTTCTGTAACAACAACAAAAATCTTCACTTGGTGGTTAATGTTACTTTAGATCCTAGGGAAAACCCCTGGATATGAAATTGTTTACATGCATATTCAAATAAGTTACAGAATTAGGACTTTAGGTAAAGAAAGACAAAATAAACAAATTTTGACCCACAAAATCATAGATTTGGGGAAAGTAAAAGTGGTAAGAAAAAGGGGGTGGAGTAGGTAGTTTTTATTTAAATAATAGACATATATAAATGACATGAAAAGAATTGGCATGCTCCTTTATTTTTGCTTTATGGTTTTAAATAGATGATTTCCAGGCAAGAATACTGGAGTGGGTAGCCATTCCCTTCTCCAGGGGATCTTTCCTTCCTTCAGGGGATCAGTCGTGTCCGACTCTGTGCAACCCTATGAATCATAGCCCTCTAGGCTCCTCTGTCCATGGGATTCTCCAGGCAAGACTATCAGAGTGGATTGCAGGGCTTTCCTCCAGGGAATCAGACCTAGGGATTGAACCAGTGTCTCTTACATCTCCTGCATTGACAGGCGGGAACTATAACAGACTGAATTATGGGAAGACAGACAACATAGCCTGCTGTTATATAACTTACCGTTGTCAATCGGCCTTAAGGTATGCCCATTTCCATTCCCTTTCACTGACTGACTGTGGGCACAAGCCCTACTTTGCACCAGGCATAACCAAGAGGAGGAGACTGGAAGGATAACAGGGGGAGCCAAGTGGGATCGATAGGAAGGATGACCTATCGAAGGATGATCGATAGGAAGACTCCTTTGGGAGTGTCTGATTAATAAAAGATTTGTCTGCTTGAGCTGAACTGAGCTTCAACTTGTCTGTTGGTCTGCACCTTTTAGTCTCACTCCAAATTATTGTTGCAGTGAGACAAGAACTGATGAAGAGAAATAAACCAACCTCACAAAAACAAAGCCAATAATGCTTTTTCCTCTTATTGTATTACTGAGCACTTCACTAGCATCTTACAAAGGTAAAACCTTAAAATTCTAGAATGGAAACATCTTTGTTTTCTTTACATAGTTCAAATTATTGTGTCTTTCCCATTAATCTAAATGAGTTGCTTTTAGATTAATTATTAATCTGTATTAATAATTAATTAATTATTAGCTTATTTATGAATCAACAAAAGAACTTGAAAGAAAAATGAGTCTCAGATCCTTTATCCCGTCATTTTGTTCCCTGGACAGCATTTGTACTCAGACTCAAAGAAATTTAAGAACAAATGAATCAGGTAGCTTTCAGACTTTTCTACATCCTCCTAGGAGGCAAAAATAATGTTTTTGTCCAGGAAACAGCCCAGCACAATTCAGTATCCATGAGACTATTAACCATCACCAATACTATTTATCAGTCTCTTGCCTTTAATGAAACAGGAGCAGAGAAATTGAGTGGGAGGGGGTATGTGTGTTATCATAATACTGATCCTTGGGTAAAAAGTGCATTTATGAGCAAATCTAGTACTGCCTAGCAACTGTCTCTAGGCGAAAGGTGGCTGGGAGTCGGCCGCGGCTGCCGCCTTTCAGGAGCCGTCAGCCTGCCTCTACACACCTCCTGGGATATCTGTTTTGGATGATCTGAATTCCAGTTTTAAGGTAGAATTTTTCTTAGCCACTTTTAATATTAAATATTTTGCTTTTTAGTGACTGGTACAATAAATGTACAATTATTACTTTTAATCCACCTCTGAATATAATGTAAACATGTAGATCTTCTAAACTACACTATAATATGTCTGAAGTCAGGAGCTTCAGTGATTTTTTTAAAATGTTCCTATCTGTTCCTTTTAGGCTTGACACATTCTTCAGTGGTCTAGGATAATAACCCAGATTTACACCCACTTCCAAGAGCATAAGATATGGTGTTAAACATACCCCAGGAACTTTCAGCTCCTCCTGAAAAACCCATCCCTGGCCCCCTTGTATTTCTACATTTCTACTCCTGCTACTGACTGGGATTTATTTTCTTGCTTCTGGCCCTTGCAGCAGGGTACAGCTCAGCTAAGAGCAGTGAAGCAGGAGTTTCCAGAGGAACCAAGGGTTACGCCAGAACTTGATGAGGGACAGACAGGCCATCTTAGTGGAGAAGTCTGTCCAGGGAGAAGGATGGTAGTGAATACTGTAGCCTCACACTGCCTGAGTACTTCCTGATACTCCTGGTCGGTCAGTCCCTCTAACCATGTCCAAGCTGCTTATTTCAAGTCCCCATGTGCTTCGTTAAGTACTCACGGCATTCAGTGAAACATCCCTCTGTTCTTCGATCCCTGTGGATGCTTGGAAGTCTCACCCTCTTTCCTAGCCCATTTTCTTACTGCTGCCCAGTCTCCAAATTCAGTTCCACAGGGTCCTCTGAAAGCCCTATTCCTTTGCAAATGCACTTTGCTCTACCTGTTTAGAGTATATTCCGTGGCATCTTTATTTCAGACCTTATTCATGTTTCAGCCCCCTCAAACAGAGCCTGCTCTTTGTGCATAACCTTAACGTCATAAACCAGAGCCAGGGGGCAGGTTGTCATTTACTTTAACCGCCTAGGCCACTTCCAGACTTTTCTTACTTTCATGAGAAGCCCTTCTTCATTTAGGAGACAATGTATATAGCATTTAGGATCATGGGATTTGGATTTGAACCCATATTTTGAGATGTTGAGTAGATCACATTACATTCCTGAGTCTCAATTTCCACATCTGAAAAAGGGGAGTTGTGTTTGCAAGGCTATGGAGATTAAATGTACTCATCCTTTTCACAAATCGTTGCTACTTACCCTGTGCTGGGCATTTTTTTCTGAGTACTCAACAAAACAAATCCTTCCCTCATAAAGCTTGTAGTTTCATGAGGCAAGAAAGTTGACTATACACTGATAATTACAAAATCTAATATGGGAGAAAATATAGGGTGTGGTAACAAAGGTTTATTTATAGGTATAGCTTAGATGGTGGAGAGGTGGTCAGGCGGCAAGGCCTGAGGATTTAAAGTGAGATTTAAAGGATTTAAAGCATTTAAAGTGAGAGGAGCAAGACAGGTAGGATATAGGCAGTGGAGCAAAGGAAAGAGAGAGGTTTGTAGGCAGAGGGGACCTTACAGGCGTTTGCAAGAGAGAGTGTGTGTCACAGGGCATGGTTAGAGATGCAGGCAGGGCACACCGTTTGTGGGACCCGAATGTGAAGGCCAGATGAAGGAGTTTCAATTTCATTTTAAATGTAATGAGAAGCAATGATTTTACGTAAGGGTGTAACATGACTTATGCAGGTAAAAAATGTCTCTGAGGGCAGCATTTAGAACAGTACCTATTCAGTAATTGCAGTTACATTCACGTGGGCTTTGCTCTGTAGTATTTATTGAGTGCAGTCTCCCTGGGTCACAGTTTTTCTCTCTAACCTAGACTCCTGCTGTCTTCTGTTGATAAGCTCAGCTTCTTCTCCTATTTCAGAGCGCCTGACATCCTCAACTCCAGGGGCCACCCTACAGGAGACATATGCCAGTAAACTCCTGACCACAATTTCTGACTTTCCATTCCTGCCACACTTACCCATGTCCAGGCCTCCAGGATGGTAGGAGATAAGGAAAGGAAGATAGGCCAGGGCCAGCTTGTGAAGGGTTGCTTTGAGGCTAAGGAACTTGAGATTTATCCTACAAGCATAACAACGCAGCTCTGATGCTGGGACTTGCTGCTGCCTGTGCTTGCTCTTCCAGGGCCTTCTTCAAGCTCCTAGTCATGCTTTAGAGTCTGGCTTGTGGCTCAGATGGTAAAGAGTCTGCCTGCAAAGAAGGAGAACGAGATTCCTGGGGTGGGAAGATCCTCTGGAGAAGGGAATGGCTACCCATTCCAGTATTCTTGCCTGGGAAATACCCTGACAGAGGAATCTGGTGCAGGCTGTAGCCCACAGAGTCTGAACATGATTGAGCTACTAACACTTTCGTTTCACTTTTGGCTTTTGTCTCTTCTAAGAAAACTGCCTTGGCAAAGAAGTAGTTAATCATGTTACATATTGCATATAGTTTTTGGTGATCTTACACTGCATAATCGGAGAAGGCAATGGCACCCCACTCCAGTACTCTTGCCTGGAAAATCCCATGGACGGAGGAGCATGGTAGGCTGCAGTCCATGGGGTCGCTAAGGGTCGGACACGACTGAGCAACTTCACTTTCACTTTTCACTTTCATGCACTGGAGAAGGAAATGGCAACCCACTCCAGTGTTCTTGCCTGGAGAATCCCAGGGACGGGGGAGCCTGGTGGGCTGCCGTCTATGGGGTCGCACAGAGTCGGACATGACTGAAGTGACTTAGCAGCAGCAACACTACATAATCAATGTTTTTTTTGGTGTGTGTTCTTCCCTATAAGACCACCAACTCCTTGAGAGCAAGAACTTGTATTCTTATTGCATCCTCAGTACCTGACATAAGTGATTTCATTAAAATTTGATTTTGTCAAGTTTTTTGAGTTTTCAGTTTCCACTAAAAGGAAAATACCCTAATAAAAGATTGGCACATTGAAAGTAAAGATTGGTAATTTCCTCATATAATTCTCTAAAACTGTGTTACTTTGCTAAAGTTTATCCAGATATCTTTGCTCTAAAAATTGGCAGGAAGTTTTAAGAAAACTTTATATTTTTATTTATTTTAATTTGATTCAGTCAGTTCAGTTGGTAAGTCATATATGACTCTTTGCAACCCCATGGACTGCAGCCCACCAGGCTTCTCTGTCCATGGGATTTCCCAGGCAAGAATATTGGAGTGGGTTGCCATTTCCTTCTCCAGAAAATAACAGTTTTCTATTGAAAAGAAGTTATGTAAATGCAGTCAATTTTATTTATAATTTATTTAATTTGTTGTTGTTCAGTCACTCAGTCATGTCTGACTCCCTGCTGCCCAATGGACTGCAGCACACCAGGCTGCTGTCTTCATTACTATCTCCCAGAGTTTGCTCAGATTCATGTCCATTGAGTTGATGATACTATGCCAAGGAATTGGAACTTCAGCTTCAGCATCAGTCTTTCAGTGGATATTCAGGACTGATCTCCTTTAGGATGGACTGGTTGGATCTCCTTGCAGTCCAAGGGACTCTCAAGAGTCGTCTCCAACACCACAGTTCAAAAGCATCAATTCTTCAGCACTCAGTTTTCTTTATATGAAAGTTTTCTCAACTCTCACATCCATACATGACTACAGGAAAAACCATAGCTTTAACTAGATGGACCTTTGTCAGCAAGGTAATGTCTCTGCTTTTTAATATACTGTCTAGGTCTGTCATAGCTTTTCTTCCAAGGAGCAAGCATCTTTTAATTTCATGACTGCAGTCACCATCTGCAGCAGTTTTGGAGGCTCAGAAAATAAAGTCTGTCACTGTTTCCAGTATTTCCCTATCTATTTGCCATGAAATGATGGGACCAGATACCATGATCTTAGTTTTTTGAATGTTGAGTAAGCCAGCTTTTTCACTCTCCTCTCTCATCTTCATCAAGAGGCTCTTTAGTTCCTCTTTGCTTTCTGCCATAAGGGTGGTGTCATCTGCATATCTGAGGTTATTGCTATTTCTCCTGGCAATCTGGATTCCACCATGTCCTTCATCCAGCCTGGCATTTCACATGATGTATTCTGCATATAAGTTAAATTAAATAAGCAGGGTGAAAGTATACACCCTTAACGTACTCCTTTCCCAAGTTGGAGCCAATCTGTTCCATGTCTGGTTCTAGCTGTTGCTTCTTGACCTCTATACAGATTTCTCAGGAGGCAGATGAGGTAATCTGGTATTCCCATCTCTTGAAGAATTTTCCACAGTTTGTTGTGACCCACACAGTCAAAAGCTTTAGTGTAGTCAGTGAAGCAGAAGTAGATGTTTTTCTGGAACTCTCTTGCTTTTTTGATGATCCAATAGATGTTGACAATTTGATCTCTGGTTCCTCAGCTTTTTCTAAATCCAGCTTGAACTTCTGGAAGTTCTCAGTTCATGTACTATTGAAAGCTAGCTTGGAAATCTTGAGCATTATTTTGCTAGTGTGTGAGATGAGTACAATTGTGTGTTTGAACATTCTTTGGCTTTGCCCTTCTTTGGGATTGGAATGAAAACTGACCTTTGCCAGTCCCGTGGCCACTGCTGAGTTTTCCAAATTTATCGGTGTATCAAGTGCAGCACTTTCACAGCATCATCTTTTAGGATTTGAAGTAGCTCAGCTGGAATTCCATCACCTCCACTAGTTTTGTTCGTAGTGATGCTTCCTAAGGCCTACTTGACTTTGGACTCCAGGACATCTGGCTCTAGTTGAGTGATCACACCATCGTGGTTTTCTGGGTCATTAAGATCCTTTTTGTATAGTTCTTTTGTGTATTCTTACCACCTCTTCTTAATATCTTCTACTTCTGTTAGGTCCATACCATTTCTGTTTTTTATTGTGCCCATCTTTGCATGAAAATTTCCCTTGGTATCTCTAATTTTCTTAGAGATTTCTAGTCTTTCCCATTCTATTATTTTCCTCTATTTCTTTGCATTGATCACCAGGAAGACTTTCTTATCTCTGCTTGTTATTCTTTGGAACTCTGCATTCAGATGGATATATCTTTCCTTTCCTCCTTTGTGTTCTGCTTCTCTTATTTTCTCATCTATTTATAAGGCCTCCTCAGACAACCATTTTGCCTTTTTGCATTTCTTCTTCTTGGGGATGATTTTGATCACTGCCTCCTGTACAATGTTACAAACGCCTGTCCATGGTTCTCCAGGCAGTCTGTCTATCAGATCTAATCCCTTGAATTTACCTGTCACTTCCACCATATAATCATAAGGGTGTATTGATTTCGATCATACCTGAATGGTCTAGCGGTTTTCCCTACTTTCTTCAATTTACGTCTGAATTTAAAATATCAGTTTATTGAAGTCTCATTCCTACCTGTGCCTTGTCACCTTTTTCCTCCAGCTACACTAGATTGCCTTTTTTATTAGTTTACCTGTTGTCCTTTCAGTATTTCTTTATGCAAAAACAAGCGAATATGAATGTATTTTTATATAAAGATTGTCTTGTGCTCTTTCACTCATTGGTATCTGACTCTTGGTGACCCCCGTGGACTGCAGCCTGCCAGGCTCCTCTGTCCATGGAGGTTTCCAGGCAAGGATACTAGACTGGGTTGCCATTTCCTCCTCCAGGGGATCTTCCTGACCCAAGGATTGAACCTGCCTCTCCTGTGTTTCCTTCACTACATAGCCTAAAATATACACACACTTTAATTCTTCACTTTTTTTAACATGAAAATTTATCCTAGAGATATTTCCAAGTCAGTAGTTGATACAGATATTCCTTAGTCATTCTTGTGGGTGCAGAATTTTTTATATACCATGATTTATTCAGGTAGTCCCATACTGCTGGATGCTGCATTCTAGTCTTTTGCTTTTACAAACAATTCTGCGAAAAATAAACCGTCATTTCAAATTAGCACATATATATAGTTAGGCACACGTGTATAAATTTGTATGTGTATGCATGTTACATACAATATCTGTATCTTCCTATGTTATGTACACACACACACACACACGGGCTTCCCAGGCGGTACAGTGGTAAAGAATCTGCCTGCCAATGCTGGAGACTCAGGAGATGTGGGTTTGATCCCTGGGTTGGGAAGATCCTCTCAAGAAGGAAATGGCTACCCACTTCAGAATCCTTCCCTGGAGAATCCTGTGGACAGAGGAGGCTGGCAAGCAATAGTCCATGGGGTTGCAGAGAGTCAGACATGACAGAGAACACGCAGCAGCAAAATAAATCTGTTACACATATGTATGAGATTCTTAAGATTTAGACAGTTACATCAAGAGTAAATGCATCTGAGATTTTGATTGATAATTCCAGAAATTCTTTCCTAATGGTTATTTCTGCACCTACTAACAATATTTGAGTGTCCATTTCTCCATAACCTCCTCTCCAACAGCATGTTATAACATTTTTGCATTTTGCCAATCTGATGGTTAAGCAGTTATATCTCAGAGTAATATTAATTCGCATTTTTACTAGTGAAGTTAGCACCATTTTAGATGCTATTGATTTAGTGGCTATGCTATTGGTTTTTTTTCTGTGACTTGTCCATTCATAACTTTTGGTTACTTTTCTATAAAGTTAGTCATTTTCTTCTCTATTCCTAAAAGTTTTTAATGTATATTGAGAATGTAAGCATTTGGTTTGTGTTATGAGTTGGAGATATCTTGCCTATTTTGTTATGTTTGTTTTTAACTCTGCTAATGGTGTATTTTTGACATGCAGAAGTATTGATTTCATTTATATTTACTTTTAACTGTTAGCTTTTCCAAAATTTGAGTCACAGTTAAATAGTTATGATAGGCCCTGGGCCCAGAAGGGTGATGCAGCTGGGGCTTTGCCGGCCTCACTATGTCTGCCATTTTCAATTTTCAGAGTCTGTTGGCTGTAATCTTGCTGCTTATATGTACTTATGCTTATATCCGATTCTTGGCACCCAGCCTCCTGGACAGAAATAAAACTGGGTTGTTGGGTATATTTTGGAAGTGTGCCAGAATTGGTGAACGGAAGAGTCCTTATGTTGCAGTGTGCTGATCGTGATGGCCTTCAACATCCTTTTCATACAGTAGCTTGGGAAAATGCCAGAATTCTTCAGTCGCCATCAAATTTAAATATGACAAAAAAGAACTGATCTGCCGAAAATAGTGGAAAGAATGGTTAACCCTTTTATCTCTGAACATTGAATGAGCTACACTTTCAGCTGCTGTTCTCTATTTTTGTTATTGGACCAATGTTCTATATAAATAATTAGGATGTAACATTTAATACTCAGAGTTGAAATGTGTCTGTAACGATCAACCTCAGTAATGTCGCTACAATATTACATTCTGCGCACGTCATTCTGTTGTGCTAGATACCAGTTTTTAGTGAGGTATCTTTAAGGCCCATAGTAGAAAACAAAATTGGTAAATTATTCAAGTTCCTTTCACTGTGATTTAGAAATGATAAATCTTTATAGAATGAGACCTTTAAAAAAAAAAAAAAGAATGAGACCTTTTTCCAGACTAGCTTTTTTATTGGGGAAAAAAAAAGGTTCAATTTGTATTGGTAAGGATTGCATTCATATTTATAAGGATTGCATTCATATTTAATAATGCTGGCTTTCCTCTGGCCATACCATTTTGAGCATTAACCAGAGTACCTATACTTTTAGCAATCTGTAGTTTATTACAGGTGTTTAAACTATTTAAAACAAGCTTATGTAGTTCTTAAGGAAGAAGATAGATGTGACTTAAGAGAAAATGTTAAGACTATTGGGAAAATGCTCCTATTTAACATAAAATAATTCAGAATACCTGACTGGTGTTATTATCTCTGAAACCTCTGGTTAAGTATGGATAAATGTCTTAAGCAAAAATTTGACCAGCTGTCATTCTCCAAATAAGACTACATATTTGGAATAAAAAGAGCTAAGCAGAACAATTACAGAATGATAATCTTGGATGTGTTTTTCATTCTTTTTAGTGTTAGGTCTGTACATTTTTAATTACCCCAAAATACAAACTGTATTTTTGGTTTTTTTAATAAAAATAAATAAGTAGTTATGATAAAATACTTTCCCAAGGTTATAATAAAAACCACCTTTGCTGTTTTCTAATACTTCTAAATTTCATTTTCTTACATTTAAATCTTGATCCATTTGGATCTATTTGTTTAACTTGACATAGCATCAGTATGGAATCTGCCTTATTTTTTCCAACTTGCTATCCAGTTTTCCCAATACTGTTTATTAAAAAGTCTTTCTTTACTGTTTGATTTGATGTGCAGTGTTCACAGTTCACTAAATTCCCATAGGTATTCACGTCTGTCTCTGGACTTTCTACCCTATTTGATTAGTCTGTCTTTTCATGAGCCAATCCTATAATTTAATGATTGACGCATTATAGTATTTTTACACTGGTAGGAGTAGTACCTTTATTGCTCATCATCAGAATTTTCCAGATCATTCTTCTTTGATCATTTATTTTTTCCTGTGCACTTTAAAATTGGTTTATCTAGTTCCAGAAAATAATCCATATTTTTACTGTTTGTTCTTTGATAATTTAAAAATATCACACATTGCTTTATGATATTGTCTTCCCATTAAAGAACACAATACACCTTTACATTAATCTAAGTTAAATTGTCTTCACTGCAATATAATTGACACATAAAATTTAGTTAATAGTTTCAGGTGTACAACATAATAATTTGATATAGTTGCTTGGCCAAAAAGTTCGTTCAGGATTTTCCCATAAGATGGCTTTAGTAGCACTTAGTCTTCAGCTTCATTCAAAACATTTTGTTAGATTGTATTATGACAACTGTCATATTGGCATGCATTTAAAAAAAAATTGGCAAATTTTTTGTAGCTGTTTTATTATTGACAGTGGAAGAAAAGCAAAATTTTTAGCATATTATGCTTTGTTATTTCAAGAAAGGTAAAAACACAACTAAAACACACAAAAAAACGATTTTTGCAGTGTATGGAGAAGGTTCTCTGAGTGACCAAACATGTCAAAAGTGGTTTGTGAAGTTTCATGCTGGAAATTTTTCACTGCATGATGCTCCACAGTCAGGTAGACCAGTTGAAGTTGATAGCGATCAGATTGAGACATTAATCGAGAACAATCAACATTATACCATGTAGGAGATAGCCAACATACTCAACATATCCAAGCCTTGATAATCGTTTGTACCAGCTTGGTTATGTTAATTGCTTCCGTGTTTGGGTTCCACATAAGTTAAGCAAAAAAAACTGAACTGAACATATAAGTAAGATGATTCAATATTTCTTTCTCTCATTATTTTATTTTGTCTTTCTCTCATTATTTCGCTCGGTATAGCACTCTCAAGGCCCAAATGACAGGATTTCCTTCTGTTTATGGCTAAATTATCATAAATATTTATTCGACATCTGCCTTGTCCATTCATCCACCAGCAGTAGACACCTCAATTACTTCCATATCCATATCTTGGCTCTTGTGAATAATGCTGCAGTAAACATGAGCATGTCTTTTCAAGTTAATGTTTTTGTTTCCTTCAGAAAAGCACCCAGAAGTGGAATTGCTAGATCATATGATAGTTCTATTTTCAAGTTTTATTTTTATGTTTATTTTATACTGGAGTATAGTTGATTTACAGTGTGTGTTTCAGGTGTGCAGCAAAGGGATTCCATTATATGTATTCATATATCTATTCTTTCTATTCTTTTTCAGATTTTTTTACCCTTTAGGTTATTACAGAATATTGACTAGAATTCTCTGTGCTATCCAGTAGGTCCTTGTTGATTATTTAATATACAGTAGTTTGTACATGTAAATCCCAAACTCCTAATTTATCCCACCCCCCCCCCTTCAACCTTTCCCCTTTGATACCTATAAATTTTTTTCTAAGATCTATGAGTCTGTTTCTGTTTTGTAAATAAGTTCATTTGTATCATTTTTTAGCATCTACATATAAGTGATATCATATCATACGATATTTGCCTTTCTCTCTGACATATTTCACTTAGTATGATGATCTCTAGGTCCATCCATGTTGCTTCACATGCACTGTTTCATTCTTTTTTATGGCTGAGTAATATTCCACTGTGTATGTGTACCACATCTTCTTATGCATTCTTCTGTCATTGGACATTTAGATTGTTTTCATGTCTTGGCTATTGTAAATAGTGCTGCAGAGAACTTTGGGGTTTATGTATCTTTCGGAATTTTATGGTTTTCTCCAGGTAGAGGCCTAGGAGTGGAATCACTGAACCATATGGTAGTTCTATTTTTAAGTTTTTCGTGAACCTCCATACTGTTTTCCATAACAGCTACACCAGTTTACATTCACACCAACAATGCACAAGGGTTCTTTTTCTCCACATCCTCCCAAGTTAAGTTTCATATTCTTTGTATTAGAAAGATTCTCCTTTGGGTTCTGGGTATTTCTTAAGCCCTGAATATTTCATCTTTTGTTGTTATTGAAAGGGAGTCTACTTAACACATTATTTCGTCATTGTTATTTTAATAGATTAATTTCTGTATAATAATCATTTTATATCAGACTACTTTGAATTCTCTTTAGTTGTCCATTTCATTTGCTGTCTCTTGGACTTTTTCAGGTATATGATAATACCATCTGCAAAATGGAGATAATTTAATTTTTTTCCAATTTTTGTACCTTTAACTTTCTAAAGTTTTTGAGGTATTAGGCAATTAATTATACAGTGTTCATTTGTATCCAATGTAGTTGATTATTGTAGTGATTATTGTAGAAGTTTGATAGTTTGATAATGACAGTTTATCTAGTCTCTGACTTTAGGAGAAATATCTTAGATGTTTCTCCATTAAGAAATATGTTTGCCTTAGGACTGAGATACAATATGTCCAATCATACAAGTGAAGTTTTCATCAACTCTTATTCTGAGTGCTTTTTTTTTTGTAAATCAAGGGTAGATTTATTTTTAGCAAATTTATTTTCTGTGCCTATGTGCATGCATGCTAAGTCGCCGGTCGTGTCCGAGGCTTTGCCACCCCATGGACTGGTGCCTGCAAGGCTCCTCTGTCCATGGACTTCTCCAGGCAAGAATACTGAAGTGGGCTGCCATGCTCTACTCCAGGGTATCTTCCCTTCTATGATTATATATAAATAAAATTTTTCCATGGATTTATTAATATGCTAAAATACGGGACTAAACGTTGTACTATTGAACTATTCAGACGCTCTTATACAGGAGGTGGGGAGGAACCTAATTTGATTATGACAATAATTCTCTTACTGTACTGTTTATTAATATTTTATTGTCTTTTTGAAGTGATATTCATAAATATAACTCATCTTTTTGCATTCTATCAGTTTTAGTATCAATGATTTATGAGATAATTTTTAAGTTTTCATTATTCTGAGAACTGAGACATTTTTCTGAGATCTGAGATAGTTTAAATAATGTTAGAATTACCTATTCTCTAAAGACTTCTCTGTGAAACTAGAAAATAGTACTTTTGGAGGGGTGGAGTAGATATTTGCAATACATATAACCAGCAATTAAGCTAGTTTGCAACCACTTCTGTCAGATTTCCCTCAATTCCGATACACAACTTCAGTATCTTACAGTGTTTAACCTTGATACTCTTAACTGTACTTTAGCTACTACAGCCTAAGTTATAAGTTTCAACAGAAATCGAGCTCAAAAGAATTCCTAAACCTGCTGGGCTAAGTTTTGGTTGAATACTTTTTCCTGGGAATTTATCTATTTCTTTATTTATTTTTCATAGAGTTGTACAAAATAGTTCTATAATCCCTTTTGTTTTTGTGATTATTTCCATTTATTTTGTATCATTTTTTGACTGATATTTTTGGATTGGGAAGTAAATTAAAGTATCCTGTTTGTAGTGTATTTCTGTTTCTCCTTGTATAGTCTATGGGTTTTTACTTCATGAAAGTTAGATATTGCCAAGTCACTTATTTGGTACCTAGGTATTCATTTCTTATATTCCTTTTGAATTCTTACCCTTAGCATTAAAAAAGAAGTCTTTTAAAATTGCTTTCTTATTTCAGTTCTGTATTCACTGATACCAAAATCACTGCCATGCTTTCTTTCTGTTAGTATTTGTTCATCCTTTTATTTTTCTCTTTACTGAATTGCATCCACAACACACAGTAGTGGATGGGACTGGTGATAGAAGCAAGGCCTGATGCTGTAAAAGCAATATTTCGTAGGAACCTGAATGTTAGGTCCATGAATCGAGGCAAATTGGAAGTGGTCAAACAGGAAATGACAAGAGTGAACATTGACATTCTAGGAATCAGCTAACTAAGATGGATTGCAATGGGTGAATTTAATTCAGATGACCATTATATCTACTACTGTGGACAGGAATCCCTTAGAAGAAATGGAGTAGCCATCATAGTCAACAAAAGAGTCCGAAATGCAGTGCTTGGATGCAGTCTCAAAAATGACAGAATGATCTCTGTTCATTTCCAAGGCAAACCATTTAATATCACAGTAATCCAAGTCTATGCCCCTACCAGTAACCCTGAAGAAGCTGAAGTTGAACAGTTCTATGAAAACCTACAAGACCTTCTAGAACTAACACCACAAAAAGATGTCCTTTTCATTATAGGGGACTGGAATGCAAAAGTAGGAAGTCAAGAAACATCTAGAGTAACAGGCAAATTTGGCCTTGGAGTACAGAATGAAGCAGGGCAAAGGCTAACAGAGTTTTGCCAAGAGAACACACTGGTCATAGCAAACACCCTCTTCCAACAACACAAGAGAAGACTCTACACATGGACATCACCAGATGGCTGACACCAAAATCAGATTGATTGTATTCTTTGCAGCCAAAGATGGAGAAGCTCTATACAGTCAGCAAAAACAAGACCAGGAGCTGACTGTGGCTCAGATCATGAACCCCTTATTGCCAAATTCAGACTGAAATTGAAGGTGGAGAAAACCACTAGACCATTAAGGTATGATCTAAATCAAATCCCTTATTACTATACAATGGAAGTGAGAAATAGATTTAAGGGACTAGATCTGATAGACAGAGTGCCTGATGAACTATGGACAGAGGTTTGTGACACTGTACAGAAGACAGGGATAAAGACCATCCCCAAAAAAAAGAAATGCAAAAAAGCAAAATGACTGTCTGAGGAGGCCTTACAAATAGCTGTGAAAAGAAGAGAAGCAAAAAGCAAAGGAGAAAAGGAAAGATATTCCCATTTGAATGCAGACTTCCAAAGAATAGCAAGGAGAAGTAAGAAAGCCTTCCTCAGCAACCAATGCAAAGAAATATAGGAAAACAACAGAATAGGAAAGACTAGAGGTCTCTTCAAGAGAAGTAGAGATACCAAGGGAACATTTCATGCAAAGATGGGCTCGATAAAGGACAGAAATGGTATGGACCTAACAGAAGTAGAAGATATTAAGAAGACATGGCAAGAACACACAAAAGAACTGTACAAAAAAGATCTTCAAGACCCAGATAATCATGATGGTGTGATCATTCACCTAGAGCCAGACATCTTGGAATGGGAAGTCAAATGGGCCTTAAGAAGCATCACTATGAACAAAGCTAGTGGAAGTTATGGAATTCCAATTGGACTATTTCAAGTCCTGAAAGATGATGCTGTGAAAGTGCTGCACTCAATATGTCAGCAAATTTGGAAAACTCAGCAGTGGCCAAAGGACTGGAAAAGGTCAGTTTTCATTCCAATCCCAAAGAAAGGCAATGCCAAAGAATGCTCAAACTACCACACAATTGCACTCATCTCACACCTAGTGAAGTAATGCTTAAAATTCTCCAAGCCAGGCTTCAGCAATACATGAACCATGAAATTCCAGATGTTCAAGCTGGTTTTAGAAAAGGCAGAGGAACCAGAGACCAAATTGCCAACATCTGCTGGATCATTGAAAAAGCAAGAGAGTTCCAGAAGAACATCTATTTCTGCTTTATTGACTATGCCAAAGCCTTTGACTGTGTGGATCACAAGAAACTGTGGAAAATTCTGAAAGAGATGGGAATATCAGACCACCTGACCTGCCTCTTGAGAAACCTATATGCAGGTCAGGAAGCAACAGTTAGAAGTGGACATGGAACAACAGACTGGTTCCAAATAGGAAAAGAAGTACGTCAAGGCTGTATATTGTCACCCTGCTTATTTAACTTCTATGCAGAGTACATCATGAGAAACGCTGGGCTGGAAGAAGCACAAGCTGAAATCAAGATTTCCAGGAGAAATATCAATAACCTCAGATATGCAGATGACACCACCCTTATGGCAGAAAGTGAAGAGGAACTAAAGAGCCTCTTGATGAAAGTGAAAGAGGAGAATGAAAAAGTGGCTTAAAGCTCAACATTCAGAAACTAAGATCATGGCATCTGGTCCCATCACTTCATGACAAACAGATGGGGAAACAGTGGTTGACTTTATTTTTCTGGGCTCCAAAATTACTGCAGATGGTGATTGCAGCCATGAAATTAAAAGACCCTTACTCCTTGGAAGGAAAGTTATGACCAACCTAGATAGCATATTAAAAAGCAGAGATATTACTATGCCAACAAGGGTCCGTCTAGTCAAGGCTATGGTTTTTCCACTGGTAATATATGGATGTGAAAGTTGGACTATAAAGAAAGCTGAGCGCCAAAGAATTGATGCTTTTGAACTGTGGTGTTGGAGAAGACTCTTGGGAGTCCCTTGGACTGCAAGGAGATCCAACCAATCCATCCTAAAGGAGATCAGTCCTGAGTGTTCATTGGTAGGACTGATGTTGAAGCTGAAACTCCAATACTTTGGCCACCTGATGCGAAGTGCTGACTCATTTGAAAAGACTCTGATGCTGGGAAAGATTGAGGGCAGGAGGAGAAGGGGACGACAGAGGATGAGATGGTTGGATAGCATTACCAACTCGATGGACATGGGTTTGGGTGGACTCAGGGAGTTGGTGATGGACAGGGAGACCTGGTGTGCAGCAGTTCATGGGGTCACAAAGAGTCCGACACAACTGAGTGACTGAACTGAATTGCATTACTTCTGGAGTGCCTTTTGTTTACAGCATAGGGCTCAGTTTTGCTTTACAATAGAAGTATGCCTTATAGCTTGCATACAAACCCCAAAAGTCACATTCTCTTATGTTCCACTGGCCAAAGCAAATTTCATGGCTGAGTCCAGATTCAAAGGGTTGGAAAGTTAACTCCATTCTTAGAGAGAAGTTGCAAAATATTGTTACTGTTTGGCCAAAGAATGGGATCTACTCCAGGCAATGAGGTGGACTGCCTGTGTGGGAATTAACTGGGGAGTGGAGAGAAATGCATGCCTGTAGGCTGATCTCCCTCTGAAGAAACTATGCTGGAAAGAGATGTTTTTTGAACCTTATCTAAGAATCTGTGTGGGCTTCCCTTGTAGCTCAGTCAGTAAAGACCCTGCCTGCGGTGCAGGAGAGAAATGGGTTAGATCCATGGGTTGGGAAGATCCTCTGGAGAAGGAAATGGAAACCCAGTTCTGTATCCTTGCCTGGAAAATCTCATGGACAGAGAAGCCTGGTGGGCTGCAGTCAATGGGGTCGCAAAGAGTCAAGTACTACTGAGTGACTAACACTTAAGTATCCATGTGTGGACTGGGTAAAAAAAAAAGGTCTAATGTGACAGTTGTGAGTTCAGTTTTATTTGGAGTTTAGTGAGGACTACAGCCTGGGAGACAGCCTCTCAAATAGTCCTGAGGAACTGCTTTGAAAAGGTAGGGAGCTGAGGAGAGTCAGCATGTGATTTTGGTGAAGGGAGTCTGTGTAGACAAGCACACATCTTGGTAGAAGGTTACTGCAAATCACAAGGCACAGATATCTTAGTTAATGATTTTAGTGCTTTTCTAAGAGATCCAACCAGTCCATTCTGAAGGAAATCAGCCCTGGGATTTCTTTGGAAGGAATGATGCTAAAGCTGAAACTCCAGTACTTTGGCCAGCTCATGCGAAGTGTTGACTCATTGCAAAAGACTCTGATGCTGGGAGGGATTGGGGGCAGGAGGAGAAGGGGACGACAGAGGATGAGATGGCTGGATGGCATCACTGACTTGATGGACATGAGTCTGGGTGAACTCTGGGAGTTGGTGATGGACAGGGAGGCCTGGTGTGTTGCAATTCATGGGGTCACAAAGAGTTGGACACGACTGAGCGACTTGAACTGAACTGAACTGAAACATGAGAAGTTACAAGAAATTGGGATTCATAAAATTTTCTCCCAAAAATAACTATCTGACATTTGTTCCTTGCCCTTTCTTCTCACTGTAAGCAACAGAGCATAGCTTTGGCCTAAGTTAAATAAGAGAAGAGCTGACCATCAGAATGATGTTTCTGGTGGTTGGAAATGGCTGCATGACTGTACAATCTAGCCAAGGGAATTAAAGGAGCCTCTCCACAACAGAAAGGGGAGTTTAACAGAGCACAAAGACTGAAAAAGAGAAAGAAGAAGCAGAGGTGGAAGACACAAGAGTGAAGGGGGCATAACTAATGGAGCAAGGTACTCAAGGAAGTTGAAAGGGTTGGAGTCAATAAAGCCTGGATTTGAAGAGAAGGAAACAAATTTCATCCTTCAGAAACAGAGGAAAGGTGTTAAGAATGGGTTTGAACATAGGTAATTGTACACGGAGGAGTCTGGAAAGCTGATAACCTTAGTTTTTTTAAATGAAGTAAAATGAAGTAGTAGCGAGTGTGTCTGGTGAGAACGAGGACGGCGTGAACAGTGAGGAAGGTTTAGAATGTTCATTGAAATACTAAAGTTGAATTTGACTCAAGATAAAAATAAATTACCTTTTTCTGTACTAGCAGCAAGTTGTAAAAGAGAAAAAAATAACAATGGGTCAGCTGAAAAACTTTATACAAAGACATTAAACAGTATCTGTTTTTAGACAGAAAGATTTAATATCATAAAAACATGAATTCTCCTGAAATTAAGCAAATGTAATACAATTCTGATTTAAATGTGAATAAGATGGGTGGATAAAGTGATCTTAAGGGTTATTGAAATCCTGTAAATAAGACTAGGAAAGAATTACTTGCTTCATATGACTGAAGCATATTATGACCTCCTTTTTGGCTCTGGTTTGAGCTTAGAAAGAGACCAGCCAGAAAACAGATTAAAAGGTCAGAAATAGATCTCAGTACACGCAGATATTTGACATAAAACAAAAATGGTATTTCAGTAGCAAGGGAATAGATGGGTTATTTTTACAATGGTGCTAACTCAACAACCTAGTCATCTGGAAAAAAGTATATCAGATAACTTCCAGATTGAGTAAAGAAAAGAAAGAAGAAAATAATAGATTTTATTTTCTTTTAATTTTTTTTAATTTAAATTTATTTATTTTAATTGGAGGCTAATTACTTTACAATAGTGTATTGGTTCTGCCACATGTCAACATGAATCTGCCATGGGCATACACATGTTCCCCATCCTGAACCCCCCTCCGACCTCCCTCCCCCGTACCATCCCTCCAGGTCATCCCAGTGCACCAGCCCCAAGGATCCTGTATCGAACCTGGACTGGCGATTCATTTCTTATATGATATTATATATGTTTCCATGACATTCCCCCAAATCATCCCACCCTCTCCCTCTCCCACAGAGTCCAAGAGACTGTTCTAGACATCTGTGTCTCTTTTGCTATCTCACATACAGGGTTATCATTACCATCTTTCTAAATTCCATATATATGCGTTAGTATACTGTATTGGTGTCTTTCTGACTTACTTCACTCTGTATAATAGGCTCCAGTTTCATTCACCAAATGGATTAAAGATCTAAACATAAGACCAGAAATTATAAAACTCTTAGAGGAGAATATAGGCAAAACACTCTCTGACATACATCACAGCAGGATCCTCTATGACTCACCTCCCAGAATATTGGAAATAAAAGCAAAAATAAACAAATGGGACCTAATTAAAATTAAACGCTTCTGCGCAACAAAGGAAACTATAAGCAAGGTGAAAAGACAGCCTTCAGAATGGGAGAAAATAATAGCAAATGAAGCAACTGACAAACAACTAATCTCAAAAATATACAAGCAACTCCTACAACTCAATTCCAGAAAAATAAACGACCCAATCAAAACATGGGCCAAAGAATTAAACAGACATTTCTCCAAAGAAGGCATACAGATGGCTAACAAACACTCATATCACTCATTATCAGAGAAATGCAAATCAAAACCACAATGAGGTACCATTTCACACCAGTCAGAATGGCTGCGATCCAAAAGTCTACAAGGAATAAATGCTGGAGAAGGTGTGGAGAAAAGGGAACCCTCTTACACTGTTGGTGGGAATGCAAACTAGTACAGCCATTATGGAGAACAGTGTAGAGGTTCCTTAAAAAAACTGGAAATAGAACTGCATTATGGCCCAGCAATCCCACTGCTGGGCATACACACCAAGGAAACCAGAATTGAAAGAGACATGTGTACCCCAATGTTCATCACAGCACTGTTTATAATAGCCAGGACATGGAAGCAACCTAGATGTCCATCAGCAGATGAATGGATAAGAAATCTGTGGTACATATACACAATGGAGTATTACTCAGCCATTAGAAAGAATACATTTGAATCAATTCTAATGAGGTGGATGAAACTGGAGCCTATTATAGAGTGAAATAATAGATTTTATATACATGCAAGTATCACTTAGGTTATAGATCAACTAGGAAGCTGTAAAGGAAAAGATACTCATTTTAAAATTTAATCTATTTACAAAAGATTAAATGTAAATTAGAAAGAAATGAATGTTGTGCTTCAATAAACTTTAAAGAAGAGAATAATAACTTAAGGGAAATTATTTGATATACATAGTAGAGAAGGTCTAAACTATACAAGATTACAGGGAGAAATATCAATAACCTCAGATATGCAGGTGACACCACCCTTATGGCAGAAAGTGAAGAGGAACTAAAGAGCCTGTTGGTGAAAGTGAAAGAGGAGAGTGAAAACTCTGGCTGAAAATGCAACATTCAAAAAACTAAGATCATGGCATCTGGTCCCATCACTTCATGACAAACAGATGGGGAAATGATGGAAACAGTGACAGACTATTTTCTTAGGCTCCAAAATCACCACAGATGGTGACTGCAGCCATGAAATTAAAAGACACTTGCTCTTTGGAAGAAAAGCTATGACCAACCTAGACAGCATATTAAAAAGCAGAGACATTACTTTGCCAACAAAGCTCCACCTAGTCAAAGCTGTGGTTTTTCCAGTGGTCATGTATGGATGTGAGAGTTGGACTATAAAGAAAGCTGAGTACTGAAGAATTGATGCTTTTGAACCGTGTTGTGGGAAAAGACTCTTGAGAGTCCCTTGGACTGCAAGGAGATCAAATCAGTCCATTCTAAAGGAAATCAGTCCTGAATATCATTGGAAGGGCTGATTCTGAAGCTGAAGCTCCAATACTTTGGCCACCTGATGAGAGGAACTAACTCCTTAGAAAAGACCCTGATACTGGGCAAGATTGAAGGCAGGAGGAGGAGGGGGCGACAGAGGATGAGATTGTTGGATGGCTTCATGACTTGATAGACATGAGTTTGAGCAAGCTCTGGGAGTTGGTGATGGACAGGGAAGCCTGGCGTGCTGCAGCCCATGGGGTCGCAAAGAGTCAAACACAACTGAGCGACTGAACTGAACTGAAACTGTACAAAAGTGCTCACCAATGAAGAATAACGTAAATAACCACAAAGGAAAATGGGCAAATGAGATTTGGAGAAAACAAATCCAAGTGGCCAGTGAATGTGAGCTCTTGTTCAACCTTGCTAGGAGTTAGGGAAATAAACAATGACATAGCCCCTCAAAGCCATTAGATGACCAAAAGCTGAGAGTGAAAATACCTGTTGTGAAGAAAGCTGGGTACTCTAATGTATGTGGAAATGGCCATTGTTTCAGCCGTTTTGAAAAGAAATATGTTATTAGCCATTGAAGTTGATAACACATTTACTTACACCACTCTTAGGAATCTACTCCATGGGAATAAAATCACTAGATTAGGTATATATGAGATTATGTTTATTGTACACTGTACTAGTCAGACTGAAAACAAAGTGAATGACCCTCAGGAGGTAAATGATTTAAGTATTTATGGCATAACCATATCAGGTATTATGCAGCCGTTGAAAGAAAGAAATTGGGTTCTTATGAAGCATTTCCCCTGGTAGGCTCTCAGGCTCACAACAACCTGATGAAGTAGGTAGTAATGCTGTTACAGGTTACAATGTTACAAAGTTACCCAAGGCCTCAGTGAACCCTGTTCAATACTCTGTATTTTCTCTTTATGCCAGTTGACTTGCAGAGATTTTCATAATATTGTTCAGTATGAAAATCTTCAGTTCAGTTCAGTTGCTCAGTCGTGTCTGACTCTGCAACCCCATGGACTGCAGCATGCCAGGCTTCCCTGTCCATCACTAATTCCTGGAGCCTGCTCAAACTCATGTCCATCAAATTGGTGATGCCATCCAACCATCTCATCCTCTGTCGTCCCCTTCTCCTCCTGCCCTCAATCTTTCCCAGCATCAGTGTCTGACAGTGGAGGTTCATTTTCAACGTTAGGAACTTTTTAAGGACAGTCAGGAACCAGCTGATATTTTCATGGACCTAGTTTTGATGTGACTTTCAACCTCAAGTTACTTTGATCTTTTTGGTTTATGTTTCTTAAATTAAGTTGCTTTGAAAACAACTACGTATTTAGAGCCTAGGAGTGGGCTGATGATGTCATCATTTATGAACTGCCCTTGAACATTGGTCTGTTATCCCCACACTCTCCTCCAGTTTTTCCTTCCTGCCTTGATGGGACTAGTCCTAGAAAAAGGCTTTTTTAAGCCATAGTCCTAAACTTATCAGTCCATGTTCCTCTTTGGGGATCTCCCACCTCAAAATATGAACCCTTAAATACTAGTTTCTTAACCTTTTATTTATAGTTTGTGTGAGAGTTGAATAGTTTCCCATATCCTGGGCTAAAAGCATACACTTTGAAACATGTTTTCTCCCATGATATCCACAAAATATAATTAAACTTGTGTGTTAACTCATGGAATGGGAGACAAATTGGAATTTTAGGATATACTTCTTTCTCCTTTAATGCAGATATTGTGCTTGCCTTACACTATCTAGTTAAAGTGACATTAAGACAAAGTGTTTTATATAATTAGCTCTTTTTATTCATTTAGGATATTTTAAGAGGAATAGGCTTTGAAAATTATAGATATTAAATAATAACCACAAAAGACTTCAGCATGAGGGATGATTAATGCTTGAGAGATTCCAAGACAGGTAAGTATATTTTCCCATGGATAACTAACTTTTATTTCTTAATATAACAGTAACATTTCTTAATGATGCTACATGTTCATTTTTAGTTACATAAAAGTCTAGTCACACTTGCTTTAAATCAGAAAGAAATATATTCCAGATAGTCTCCCTAAGGGAAAATATGGTTTCATTCAGTTAAATACTATAAATATAGTCAAGAATTACAGAAAAGTCAATACTATTTAATGTTATTTGAAATAAAAGTCATATTATGAAACTACACTTAAATAAGAAGCACTATACAAAATATAATTGTAGATATTTACTATAAAATATATATTTACTATATTTACTATAAAATATAGTATTTACTATAAAATATTGTTTTTACTATATTTACTATAAAATATTTACTATATTTACTATAAAATATATAAAAATTGAAAGGAAATATATCAAAATATTGAAAGATTTTATCTTTGAAAAACATGCTGATTTTTTTTTCTGCTTAATCTTAAAATAACTAATAGTAGAATTAGTTTAATTTCTGGTTTATCACTTACAGTCTTAAGTGAAAGTAAAGTTAATAAAATACTGACCTATGAAGAATATTAAAATTTAACTTTTAGTTGCTTTTAGATGATTCATTAGAAAAACCTATAGAGCAAACAGTCTCTAAGAGACAAATATTTTTAAAGCTTCTCAGTTACCTAGGGACAAAACTGGGGCTTTAATTCAGTTCCCTTGATTAATACATTTATAATTAAATTAAGCTTTCTTCTTAAAAATATACATGGTGTGTTCAGGCAGGATGCATACAGAGACATACAGAATCTGAATAATTCTACAGGATAAATAAATAATTCAGTCTTTTCATCACAGGAAAAGCAAAGAAAAGGGGAGTGGCTATTATAGATTTTAAAAGGATTAAATTATATTTCAGTTAGTACTCTGTAAGATACTTATTTGGATTCTAATAAAAAGTCAAAGCCAGAGATTTGGGTCAGACAGGTACATTGGACATGGATGTTTCCATGTGCCATTAGGGAATAATTGTAATTTTTGTTAGTTATTAATATAATGGTGATTTTGGTTATTTTTTAAGGCCCTATTTGTTATAGTTTATTGTATATTATTGTGTGTGTGGAGGAAGTAACTTCCTTGGGTTTATGCATAAAGTTGTACGGTATCTATAATACAGTTTGACTGCAAAAAAATGAAAAAATGTGAGCAAATATGAGAGAAGAAAACAATTTATCAATTGTCAATTATTTCTGATTTCTCAAACCATCTTCAGTTTATAGTGAGGATCATTTTCTGATGCTGCAGCTTATTCCAAAGGATAATTCTAAAATAGGACTCATACCTCGCTTTTCTCCTTGCTGAAGTTGTTGAGGGAACAGGCTGATGTCCAAAGTGGGCCACCGTGAGGGAGTAACTGAATTTTAGCTGCTCTTGAAGAGAGGTTTCCACTAATTTCAGTGAAGGTGCTGCCACTTGAAGGTAGACCTTACCTCCAGAAATGATCAATGACACTTCTTATGGTGACATACTTATTAACTAGTCATTTGTTTGCCTTTAACCAGCCCCACAGGAAATGGTCTAATATGGTTGAACCCAGAATGTAGTTTATACCAGCCTTTATAAGGCATATCTTTAACCAAATGGTAAACTATTCCCTTAATAGGCATTCCATCTAAAATTATAGATTTGTTTTCCATGGACTTCCGAGCCCTACATTCCAAGAACGTGGCCGTGGACTCCAGGCATGACTACTCCATTCTTTTATTATTGTTATGTTGTCTTGTGGAGAGATCTGTTGGACTCACTGTGAAGCAGATTATTAGTTTTTATTTTTCTGATTTTTTTTTGATCTTTCATCAGCCTTTGACTCCTGGGGTGGGAATCAGTTATGAGATAAAATGCAGCGCCTGTTACAGATGTTTGTGCAGAAACAGGGGTTGAGCAGTGGAAATAGTCTCTTGTGGCCTAAGAAAAAATTTGGGACTGCATAGGAAATAGGAATGTGTTCCAGACTTTTCTGGATAAATGGGTTACATTTTTTTCTCAGCCTCAAAAAAGAAAAGACCTCTATTCAGATGATATACTGAGTTTGTTATCAGGAACCAGGAGTGACCTTAGAAGACTCTTGGTTCTACTCTCTGATCTCTTTCAGAAAAAAAAAAAATGACTTCAGATCAATGATTCCAAAACTAAAATCATTAACCTAGTTGGTAGCTGAAAGTGAAGTCACTCAGTCATGTCCGACTCTTCACGACCCCATGGACTGCAAGCCTACCAGGCTCCTCCATCCATGGGATTTCCCAGGCAAGAGTACTGGAGTAGGGTGCCATTGCCTTCTCCACGAGTTGGTAGCTGACAGCCCTGTAATCAGCTTTCCTCAAATGCATTGCTGCCTAGGATGCTCCCTTCTGGTACAGAGGATGTGAGATTTACGCCCAGAGATTCTTCAGATCAGGATGGCTAACTGAGCACACATGGCTACTCCCCAAAGCCCCACCTTCACCTCCAGGATGCTCCCTGGTGGGGTGGAGATTGATTGGGACAGGTTGTAGGAAATAGAGAACTTATGTTCTTTGAAAATCTGAGTAGTAATATGAGTTAATTTTTATTCTAATACAATAACTTTTTAGCAATTTGGTTATGCATATATTGGTCCTAGCAAAGTAGTGCTCAAAATTCTCCAAGTCAGGCTTCAACAGTATGTGAACTGTGAACTTCTACATGCTCAAGTTGGATTTAGAAAAGGCAGAGGAACCAGATATCAAATTGCCAACATCTGCTGGATCATCAAAAAAGCAAGAGAGTTCCAGAGAAACATCTATTTCTGCTTTATTGACTATGCCAAAGCCTTTGACTGTGTGGAACACAACAAACTGGAAAATTCTTCAAGAGATAGGAATACCAGACCACCTTACCTGCCTCCTGAGAAATCTGTATGCAGATCAGGAAGCAACAGTTAGAACTGGACATAGAAAACAGACTGGTTCCAAATGGGAAAGGAGTATGTCAAGGCTGTATATTGTCACCCTGCTTATTTAAATTATATGCAGAGTGCATCATGAGAAATTCTGGGCTGGATGAAGCACAAGCTGGAATCAAGATTGCTGGGAGAAATATCAATAACCTCAGATATGCAGATGACACCACCCTTATGGCAGAACTAAAGAGCCTCTTGATGAAAGTGAAAGAGGAGAGTGAAAAAGTTGGCTTAAAACTCAACATTCAGAAAACAAAGATCATGGCATCTGGTCCCATCACTTCATGGCAAATAGATGGAGAAATACTGGAAAAAGTGACAGACTTTATTTTGGGGGGTTCCAAAATCACTGCAGATGGCAACTTCAGCCATGAAATTAAAAGACGCTTGCTCCTTGGAAGAAGAGCTATGACCAACCTAAACAGCATATTAAAAATCAGAGATATTACTTTGCCAACAAAGGTCCATCTAGTCAAAGATATGGTTTTTCCAGTAGTCATTTATGAGAGTTGGACTATAAAGAAAGCTGAGCACAGAAGAATTGATGATTTTGAACTGTGGTGTTGGAGAAGACTCTTGAGAGTCCCTTGGACTGCAAGGAGATCCAACCAGTCCATCCTAAAGGAAATCAGTCCTGAATATTCATTGGAAGGACTGATGCTGAAGCTGAAACTCCAGTACTTTGGCCACCTCATGCGAAGAGTTGACTCATTGGAAAAGACTCTGATGCTGGGAGGGATTGAAGGTGGGAGAAGAAAGGGATGACCGAGGATAAGATGTTTGGATGGCATCACCGACTCAACAGACATGAGTTTGGGTGATCTCCAAGAGTTGGTGATGGACAGGAAGGCCTGGTGTGCTATAGTCCATGGGGTTGCAAAGAGTCAGACATGACTGAGCAATTGAACTGAACTGAACTGAACCGATGTTGGTCCCATGATAGCTTTCTGTTTAAGCAGAATATTCTTCTCAACCACCCTAGGCAATGAATTAGTTGGGAAAAAATGGAGTGAAAGTCTTGTGAAGAAAAAGAAGCCATAAATGTGGAATATATACAGAAGAAACAATTATAATTTAAACTTTATGAATCTTTATGAATTAAACTTTATGAATAAAGTTTAAATCTTTATGAACTAAACTTTATGAATAAAGAAGCCTTGGAAAAGAAAATAGAATTGCTAATAGAGCCACAAAGGCAACACCTGAGAGAAACATGTTGGACAGTAATCTCTCTCCCATTTAGAACTGCAGTAAGGCAGGAGGGCTTTATGCCTTTTGATTTCTCCATCAGTAAAATTGAAAGGATCATGTCCCCATGATCATTTAACAAAATACCAGGGAAATAATTATTTAAGTCTTGTTTAAGGTTTATTGGTAATAAACACAATCCAAACTTAAATTCTGATGGACGTATCTGAGGAATGCGATGGATTTTTCTTGCTTAAGATGTTGGGCTCATGGGAGCAATTTCTAAGGAAACATTTTAATGAAAATTTCTTATCTGGAATACAATGATGATAGATTTATCATTTTAAGTAGTCACATATTTATCTAGATATTTGAGAGTAAATTTTTCTATTTCACTAGAAATAAAAGAATAAAAGTTCTTAGACAAGCAAATAGAACGTAAGCAGAAGAGTGCATTATATTAAATATGAGCCAGACTGTCCCAATGTTGAAACAGATTACTGTATCATGTTGAGATAGACATCATCCAACTGCTGTGTTTTTTAACTTTAGGATTTGGTTCCTGTTAGGTCACCCAGGGGATATCAAGTTCTACAAAGTTTTGCCTTGCCCTGTGATTTACAAATCTGAGACCTTGACTAGAGAGAATTCACAATTGTCTCTAGTGTATTTATAACTTCCTTTGGTTTTCATCCATTTGGCACATCTTAAGTTCCCATTAGGCACTAGGTACTCAGCTAGGAATTGGGCATGCTAATGAAAAGACATCATTTTTTTTTTAACTTTTCTATTGGAGTACAGTAAATTAACAATATGGTGTTCATTTCAGATGTATAGCAAATTAAGTCAGTATACATATAAATGTTTCTATTTTTCAAATTCTTTTCCCAAGTATGTTGTTACATTGAGCAGAATTACCTGTGCTATACAGCACATCCTTGTTGGTTATCTATTTTATATATAGCAGTGTGTACATGTCCATCTCAAACTTGCTAACTAAAACATCACTTCTGTCATTTGAGTGAGAATACATAAATGCAAACCATTCATTACAACTAAGTGTATCTTATTAGGGACACATACATAAAATGTAATGGGAGGATAGGGGAAAGTGCTCCTAAATCAGTCATGTAGATTATGACTAGTTCCTTGGCCACTAATTGTGTATCCTTGGTTTCGCATTTTCAGAAAGAATATGTAGGAATTTTAACAAGTCATATTTACCAAGCTCCAGTATGTGTGTCTGGAGAAGGCAACGGCACCCCACTCCAGTACCCTTGCCTGGAAAATCCCATGGATGGAGGAGCCTGGTGGGCTGCAGTCCATGGGGTCGCTAGGAGTCGGACATGACTGAACGACTTCACTTTCACTTTTCACTTTCATGCATTGGAGAAGGAAATGGCAACCCACTCCAGTGTTCTTGCCTGGAGAATCCCAGGGACAGAGGAGCCTGGTGGGCTGCCATCTATGGGGTCACACAGAGTCGGACACGACTGAAATGACTTAGCAGTATGTGTGTGTATATATTTTGTGTGTGTATATATTTTTTAAACCAATCATTCTTAGGATTAGGATTGCACCTTGTAAATCTTTTTCAGCCATCATTTAGAAAAGGTAGCATGAGAGGTCTTGAAAAAACAAGACTCTAGTATCTACGGAGGAACCATTCCAGCTACTGACGGAGACTGGTAATAGTTTAGTGAACCTGATAACTTCAGGTTATTTTTTCCTGAATAAAAAACCCTGAAGTTATCTGATTCACTTGGCCACAGTTAGTAGCCAAGATGTTAACTAATGATTTATAGTGAAGTAACAATTTTTTTCTTTTCTTTGCAAGATATTTACTTTAAAAACTTAGTTCTGCATTTCAACAGAGAGATGAATCTTTGTTCCGGTGTCATAAGAGGATGCCTCTTAAATTGAATCTAATTTATGCCTTATGTTGGAAATCTGGTACTTGAAAGAAAAAAACTCAATGATTAAATTTATTATAAATTTTAACACTTCTTGAGGTAGTAATTATTTTATTTAGGTATTTCCAATTACTATATTTAATTAGATATTTCTGAGCAGATGTTTTTGGTTCTCAGCTAGGCAGATTTTTTAGAATGTACAATATAATGGAAAGACTTTCATAGGCTAAAAAGATAATAAAACTTATATTCATTGAGTGCACACCAATTAACAGATGTGGTTCTAATAGTGATGAGCATTTCTAGTTTTGGAGCTATCATAAATAGTGATGCTGTAAATATTCTTGTCTCTTGGTACACATGCACATAAATTTTTGTTATGAATGTGATTTCCATATCTTATGATAGGAAAATATTTAGCTCTAGGTAATAGCACCGAACATCTTTCAAAATGATTGCACCAATTTTCCTCCCACTTGTAGCATATGAGAGTTCCAGTTGTGCATTATCCTAACCAATATTTGGTGTTCTCCCAAGTCTGGTGGGTGTCTAGTGGTATCTTATTTTGATCTTAATTTGCACTTCATAGTGACTGGTAATGATGAGCATATTTGCATATATTTATAAATCCTCTTTTGTAAAAGGCCCACTTAGACATCCTCTTTTGTAAATTGCCCATTAAAATTTTTAGCATTTTAAAAATTGGGTTATCTTTTTCTTGTGGAAGTTATTTTTATGTGTGAGTCCTGTTTAAGATATCTGTATTGCAATTACCTTTTCCTATGATATGTTTCACATCTTCATTCTTAGTATCATTTCATGAAAAGAAGGTCTTTCTTTTAATTTGATACTATTACTTAGTCTTATTTATGGATATCCTTTTTGTGTTCTGTGTAAGAAATATTTGCCTATGCAGGGTTATGAAAACATACAAATATTGGCAGGTTTTATTAAATACTTTGATGTTGTTTCTATTGCCTTTTAGCTTTCATCAATTCTTTTCAAAGGCAGTTGTAAATACGATTGATCTTTTGAGGATGATTTATAATCTCTTTTCCTCTGCTGTTCTGAGATCTTCTGTTTGGTTTTCAGCAGTTTTACCAATAGGTGCTTAGATGTGATTTTATTGGGCTTTATCTAGCTTGGTATTCATGGAGGATCTTGAATCTGTGGCTTGATGATTTTCATCAGTTTTGGAAAATCCTCTATTATCTATTCAAATATCACTTATGCCCTATTGTCTATATCTTCTCCTGAAACTCTTAATTTCACCTATAATAGATATTTTCCTCTTATAAGTCTGTTACATTTTTCATCTTTGTAAGATTTGAAGATTTAGTCTGGATATTTTTTGTGGTCCAATCTTTCTCTTCACTATTCCTCTTATTGTTGTTGTGGTTTAGTTGCTAAATTGTATCTCTTTTGCAACCCCATGGACTAGACCCCACCAGGCTCGTCTGTCCACAGGATTTCCCAGGCAAGAATTACTGGAGTGGGTTGCCATTCCCTTCTCCAGGGGATCTTCCTGGACCAGGGATCAAACCCACATCTCCTGCATTGGCAGGCAGACTACCATTGAGCCACCAGGGAAGCCATTCCTCTTATTATTTGTGTCTAATCTGCATTCAGTCTATCTGAGTTCTTAATTTTAGTTATTGCCTTTTTCAGTTCTAAAGTTTCTATATGATTTAAAACAAAGATTCTGTGTGGATTTCTATTTTTTACCTTATTAATCAGAGTTATTTTATAATCTGTGTCCGGAACTCTTGTAGATCAACTTATTTTTCCCATTTTTCTCTTAGTCTTTGGTCTTTGTCTTCAGAATATGTGTGGCAGTAATTAATCGAATCTCCGACATTGTGATTTGAAAATTTTAGGAGTAATTCGAGACTCTAGATGGTGCTTTTGCAGTCTGCTAGACTAGGCAATGGCACCCCACTCCAGTACTCTTGCCTGGAAAATCCCATGGATGGAGGAGCCTGGTAGGCTGCAGTCCATGGAGTTGCTAAGAGTCGGACACGACTGAGCGACTTCACTTTCACTTTTCACTTTCATGCATTGGAGAAGGAAATGGCAACCCACTCCAGTATTCTTGCCTGGAGAATCCCAGGGACGGGGGAGCCTGGTGGGCTGCCGTCTATGGGGTCGCACAGAGTCAGACACGACTGAAGCGACTTAGCAACAGCAGCAGCAGCAGACTAGGAAAGACTACATAATGTTTTGAGCTAATCAAGACTAGGTTTAGTCTTTGTGAGAGCTGATTTACTTTCACTTTATTTATGATTTATTCTGGTTATTCCTGCAATGTAGCACTTCAGCAGTTCCAACTCCCAAACTCTGTGAAATGAATGAAAGCTTCTCAGCCTCTTGGCTGTTGCTTACAAATTGGCAAAGGCCTCAAAGTGGACATGCTGCACAAAACATGGGGTTCACTTTTTAGCATTTATATTCAAATAAGGATCTTGGTCCCTTGAGTCTTGACTGCCTTGATAGTTTTTGGATACTTCTGGTCAATTTTTTAAGATTTTATCCAAATTTTATACTTATTTTCATGGGGAAAGTTGATGTAATATAAATTAGTCTCCTATAATTGGAAGTGGAAATAGCTTGTTGTTATTTGCTCAAGAAGTATTAATATTTTTAGTGCCTACTGTATCCCAGGTACTATTATCCTAGGCACTGGTAAATAATGGGGGTTTTCTTTGTTTTTTTAAGTTATTTATTTATTTTGGCTGCACTGGGCCTTTCTCACTGTGCATGGGCTTTCTCTAGTCATGGCCAGTAGGGCGGTATGCGGGCTTCTTATTGTGGTGGCTTCTCTTGTTTGCGAGCACAGGCTCTAGGGACACAGGCTCAGTAGTTGTGCACATGGGCTTAGCTGCTCTGTGTCATATGGATCTTCCTGGACCAGGGGTCAAATGTGTGTCCCCTGAGTTGGCAGGCGGATTCTTTTCCACTGTACCATCAGGGAAGTCCAATAATGTTTAAGTGCTATTAAAAGTTACTCTTTTCATGGATCTCAAATTCTAGAGAAGACAGATAAAATCAAAACAAATAAGGTAATTTCAAGTAGTGATACAGGCTATGAAGGAAATACACAGTGTGATGTATAAAAGAGTGGCTGGTTATAGAGAGAAGGCTGCTTTAGGAGACAGTCATGAGAGTCATCTCCAAAGAGGGGACACTTGAACTGAGACGTGCAAGATGTGAAGGAGACAGCCAAGCGAAAAAGTAGGAAAAGCAGAGGAGATGGGAGGTGAGAGGGGTCCTGAAGTGCACAGGTAAGTGTGACTAGGACTTAGTGAGAAAAGGAATCACCTGTGCAAGGTAAAATTGAAGAGGAGGTAATCTAAGTAACAGCTAGCAAACTGTATATAATGGGAGGAGAGAGAATACAAGTAGGAGAACTGAAAATGACTCCTAAGTGTGATTTTATTAACAGCCACTAGTTCTGAAGTGACTTAGCATAGCATAGCATAGTTACCATTTACTGAGTTGGAGAAGACCAGAGGAGGAACTTATTTGGAGAATAGGTGTCAAGAGTCCTGTTGTTGACATGTTAAAGTTGAGGTGCCTGTTAGGCCTCCAAGGCAGAGCATGTACATTTGGGATACTGGCAGGAGGATGATATGAGAGCAGTGCAAATGGATAAGCTCCTCTGAAGAATGAGTGCAGAGAAAGAAGAGAAGCTGCACCAGACCCTGGGTGACAACAGTATTTAGATTCATCAGAAGACTAGGAGCAGTTAGAGACACAGGAGGGAAACCAGCGTCATATAATAGTGTTTCAGTTCTTATGAATGCACTAAAAATTAAGGCCTAAGAAATGTCCCTTGAATTTGACGATGCAGGAACATTGGTGACTGGCAGGAACAGGCATCTTAAGAGTGGCAGGAATATCCCTGTAATAGAAGCCAGGCTGGAGTTATGCTGAAGAGCAAAGGGGGCCTCCAATTCTAGCAAAAGGAGGACTGAACTGATATGTGACTCATCACTCTCTAAACACACAGCCATGAAAAAAAACCCAAAACTGCCGTATACTAATGCAGAGGTGGACCACCAATGACCCAAAGGCCAAATCTGGCTAGTGACCTATTTAGTGTGTTTCAGGAGATAGCAATGTTTGCTACATTAAAAACAAAACAAAACACACACACACACACACACACAGCCGTGCTAAATTCAAATAACAAATTGAAATGTAGAGTGGCCTCACAAGAAAGGTACCTCACCTGGTACCTCCCTCCAAAGAAGCAACTGAAAGCTAGAGTTGTATGCAGAGCAGCTGACATCAAGAAGGGGTGGGTACAAGTGGGGCAAGAAGGGTGGGGTCATCTCAGCCAGAAAGAGACCCTAAGCTTAGTAGCTCAGGCTGTGATTCACTCACATTAATAGGAGGGGTGGTGTTGGTCTTATGCACTGGAGGAAATGGGAGCTGAGATCCATGCATAAAACTGAGATAATGCAGTTGTTGTATCTATGTTCTGTTGTACTTTACCCGAGGTAGATTCACTCTTTTCTGGTCTCTTTAGACTTGTAGAGTCGATCTCAGTTGTTAGATCAGGCTGGAATCAGGTTAGGAATCTGTAATGTTGACTGTAGATTATGTGTGTTGAACTTCCCTGTCCATAAAGACTGAGTAATCCTAGATCTGAATAAGTAGTAATGTCCCAGAAATTGAACTCTTTCTGGAACTGAGCTAGGCATTCTCCTGGGAAATAATTGATGGGCCCCCAGTAACTGCTTTTAATTAGAAGCTGATCCTTTAAAAGGAGATGATCAATTTAGCTCAATTGCAAGTAGTACATTAGGTGGAGAAGGGATCATAGGAGGAACTCTGGGAAGCCAATGAAATGATTTAAAGCATCTAGCTCCTTTGGTTTACGTCATAGGTTATCCATAAATTGCCTCTTGCATGAATAATTCTACTTCTCTATTACAACATGTACATTAAAAAAATTTTAAAGGTAAACAGTGAAAATACTGTCCAAAATACTTTACTGAAGGTCAAGCAAGGCCTGATAAAGAAGCTAAAACTGTACTAGCTAAAACTTTATTAAAACTAGTAGCTAATTCCTAAACAAGGACCCCGTAACATAATCATGGTTTCTTCAGATCAGATCAGATCAGTCACTCAGTCGTGTCCGACTCTGCAACTCCATGAATCGCAGCATGCCACGCCTCCCTGTCCATCACCAACTCCCGGAGTTCACTCAGACTCACGTCCATCGAGTCAGTGATGCCATCCAGCCATCTCATCCTCTGTTGTCCCCTTCTCCTCCTGCCCCCAATCCCTCCCAGCATCAGAGTCTTTTCCAATGAGTCAACTCTTCGCATGAGGTGGCCAAAGTACTGGAGTTTCAGCTTTAGCATCATTCCTTCCAAAGAAATCCCAGGGCTGATCTCCTTCAGAATGGATTGGTTGGATCTCCTTGCAGTCCAAGGGACTCTAGACAGTCTTCTCCAACACCACAGTTCAAGAGCATCAATTCTTTGGCACTCAGCTTTCTTCACAGTCCAACTCTCACATCCATACATGACCACAGGAAAAACCATAGCCTTGACTAGACCAACCTTTGTTGTCAAAGTAACATCTCTGCTTTTGAATATGCTATCTAGGTTGGTCATAACTTTCCTTCCAAGGAGTAAGCGTCTTTTAATTTCATGGCTGCAGTCACCATCTGTAGTGATTTTGGAGCCCAGAAAAATAAAGTCTGCCACTGTTTCCACTGTTTCCCCATCTATTTCCCATGAAGTGATGGGACCAGATGCCATGATCTTCGTTTTCTGAATGTTGAGCTTTAAACCCACTTTTTCACTCTCCACTTTCACTTTCATCAAGAGGCTTTTGAGTTCCTCTTTACTTTCTGCCATAAGGGTGGTGTCATCTGCATATCTGAGGTTATTGATATTTCTTCCGGCAATCTTGATTCCAGCTTGTGCTTCCTCCAGCCCAGCATTTCTCGTGATGTACTCTGCATATAAGTTAAATAAACAGGGTGACAATATACAGCCTTGACGAACTCCTTTTCTTATTTGGAACCAGTCTTTTCCATGTCCATGTCCATGTTCCATGTCCAGTTCTAACTGTTGCTTCCTGTTCCATGTCCAGTTCTAACTGTTGCTTCCTGACCTGTATACAAATTTCTCAATACCAGATCAGGTGGTCTGGTATTCCCATCTCTTAAAGAATTTTCCATAGTTTATTGTGATCCACACAGTCAAAGGCTTTGCCATAGTCAATAAAGCAGAAATAGATGTTTTTCTGGAACTCTCTTGCTTTTTCTAAGATCCAGCATATGTTGGCAATTTGATCTCTGGTTCCTCTACCTTTTCTAAAACCAGCTTGAACATCAGGAAGTTCATGGTTCACATATTGCTGAAGCCTGGCTTGGAGAATTTTGAGCATTAGAGGTGGCCTAAAACTATTCAACTTTTCTTTTCAAAATGTAAACTGTCTTACTGGGTTTTTTTCTGACTCCAAATGTAATCAGTGTTCATTACAAAAAGGTTAAGTTCTCAAAACAAAAGCCTTTCTCAAATTCCAGCAATTTCAGACTAAGCTAATAACTGTCTTATTTTTACTGAGCAAACTGAGTGATTTCTTCAACTCCACTCTAGAAATATGTACTTGGTAGATACTTTTTATTGCCTGAGCAAATTTCTTATTACTTGAAATATTTAAAACTCAGTGTATACTTAAGTAATACTTAAACTCCAGTAAGCTTTAAGTGTTTCAGATCTCGGTAGTTCAGATCTTGTCAAGAATAACCACAGATAAAGTTTATGAAGGGAACATAACAAAGCATCTTCTATGAGTATTTTTTCATTCTCAGGCATTATAGTAGGCCAGATCATGATATTTTTCCATCTGGATTTCTGCAGAATGATTGGCTTGTGCTACAAATCTCTACCTAATTCCTTAGAGTTGCCAAATTAATCCTAAATCTATTCTAGTCAAGGACAATTTTTATTACATCACTTTATAATTTAAGAACTTTCAGTGGCTGATTTATTTCTCTAAACAAATCACCCTAGTTTGACATCAGTGGCCCCCGGGCCTTGCTGTTTCTCATGGATTCATTTTCTTCCCATTCATATGTGTTCCAGGCTCATTGCCACCCCTGTGGATATAGCATCAACTACACATCTTCTGGCAACAATTAAAATTCTATGCTGGTCTCATGACCCTAATCAAAACTTACTCACTTTTCGCTGACCTCTTATGATTTACATTTTACAGTATATTCTGTCTTCTATCCACTGGTATATACTTACTGGCTGGTTTGCTTATATCTCTTCTTTAGTTGGAGAAGACTCTTGAGAGTCCCTTGGACTGCAAGGAAATCCAACCAGTCCATCCTAAAGGAGATCAGTCCTGGGTGTTCATTGGAAGGACTGATGCTAAAGCTGAAACTCCAATACTTTGGCCACCTGGTGCGAAGAGCTGACTCATTTGAAAAGACCCTGATGCTGGGAAAGATTGAAAGTGGGAGGAGGAGAAGGGGACGACAGAGGATGAGATGGTTGGATGGCATCACCAACTCAATGAACATGGGTTTGGGTAAACTCCAGGAGTTGGTGATGGACAGGGAGGCCTGGCATGCTGCGGTTCATGGGGTCGCAAAGAGTCAGACATGACTGAGCAACTGAACTGAACTGAACTTCTGTAGTTATTTCATGACTATTGTATCTCTGTGGCTGGCTTTATGGAGGTATTGTGTGCACCTTCAGTACATCATGAACTAACACTGATCTCTCAGTGTGGAACCCAGAGGTCTCTTACGGATCCCTGCAGCACAAAGTTGGTAAAGGCTTTGGTGAAGAGGGAGGGCAAACAGTGACACCTTCAGGGAAGAATTAGGCCTAATTGTGGAACCTTGCATTTGATCCTAATTATTTAGCATGATATGCTTTAAATATATAGAACTAAATACTTGTTTCATCTTAGTGTAGTCAACTGGTATACATTAGAAATTAATACTGAGCAGACAAATCAATTAATATAAGTATTTCATATTCTAAAATTGTCAGAATGTGACTACTCCAATTCCATCAATATTATGCTGAAGGAAAATTGTATTCCTGAGCTACTGTCTTTGTGTATAAAAGTTACTTTAGTTAATTTAAGCATTATAATAAGTAGGAATGTTTGATTCATTTAAAGTCTAAAAAAGTCTGAACTATTTAGATTTTGTATGATTTATGCTTCTCCACTACTCTGCAATCTAGGCATGTTCTTTACTATACCCCTAGAGAGCTAACCTTCATGTTAATCTACAGATTGTGAGCTGTGTAGGTTCCAGCCTTTATTTTTCACATTTAGTTTTGCCACTGGACTCGGGGCCTCTGTCCTCACCTGTTATGTAAAGAAGTCAGGTGAAGTTATCACCAAAGCCTCTTCAAGCGTTAGTTTTGCATGATTAATCCGTTGTAGAACATAACTAAAATAATGGTTCTTCTGTAATTCTTTTGGGGCTTTTATTGTTGCTAGGAATCACGCTGGAAAGATAAAGGCATCACAGCGAATGTGCACGGAAACACCACTGAATTATGTCCATGTTTTGAGATAGAGACTTAAGCACCAAAAAGAGCTAGTAAAGGATGTTTTGTTCAGTTCAGTTCAGTTCAGTTCAGTCGCTCAGTCCTGTCCGACTCTTTGAGACTCCGTGAATCACAGCACGCCAGGCCTCCCTGTCCATCACCAACTCCCGGAGTTCACTCAGACTCACATCCATTGAGTAGGTCATGCCATCCAGCCATCTCATCCTCTGTCGTCCCCTTCTCCTCCTGCCCCCAATCCCTCCCAGCATCAGAGTCTTTTCCAGTGAGTCAACTCTTCGCATGAGGTGGCCAAAGTACTGGAGTTTCAGCTTTAGCATCATTCCTTCCAAAGAAATCCCAGGGCTGATATCTTTTAGAATGGACTGGTTGGCTCTCCTTGCAGTCCAAAGGACTCTAGACAGTCTTCTCCACCACCACAGTTCAAAAGCATCAATTCTTCGGCGCTCAGCTTTCTTCACAGTCCAACTCTCACATCCATACATGACCGCTGAAAAAACCATAGCTTTGACTAGACGGACCTTTGTTGGCAAAGTAATTTCTCTGCTTTTCAATATGCTATCTAGATTGGTCATAACTTTTCTTCCAAGGAGTAAGCATCTTTTAATTTCATGGCTGCAATCACCATCTTCAGTGATGTTTTGTTAGTAGTGTTTTAAGGAGAAACATGCTTGGAAAATGTTGAGTATTTCTGGATAGAGAAGTACCAGATGGATGTGTCCTTTTAAATGTTTAATGACATCAAGCACTTTTGCTCCGTATACTCAGTGTGCACGCTAGTTAGGAAGGGCAGAGTCCCCGACCTAGGCTTGCAGGGTGTGAGGGTCTGAGGTCAAAGTGGGTTTGGCTTCTCAGCCTGGACCGGGGCGCTGGAACCCTTAGCTGGGAAGACCTCGGTGAGGCTGCTGCGTTTGTGCACGTGGGCTCCTGTTCTCCCCACAGCCGCACAAGGGACCAACCCTTCTCACCTTGGCAGAGCAGAGTGTTAGCAGCCCTGGTGGCTCGAATCAGGGGCCAGGCAGTAAAGTGACTTGCTCGTTTATGTTGTCTTTGAAATTTGGGGCTCTCATTCCTGCTGGGGTCGGGGACAGCTGCAGTCCGGATAGTGTATAGAGGGTGGGCGCAAGGGCGGTGGCCGGAGCCGCTAGCCTCACGGCCCAACTCCGCCCTTGCCGCCACCAGCGCCTGAGGACGCGATCCCGGCTGCCCAGGCCGCCCCGCCGGGCGCTGGAGTGCCGCCCGCAGAGGGCGTGCCCTGGAGCCGAGCGCGCCCCTCCGCCGCCACCTGCGGGGCCGGCCAGACGGGTGCTGGGCGCAAACCCTTCTGGAGCGCGCGGCGGGCGCGGCAGCGGCGGCGGCGGCGGCAGCGAGAGGAGGAGCCCGGAGCGTGGCCGAAGGGCACCCCGTCCTCCAAACGCTGCCACTTGACTGAGCCGGCCGCTGGCGAGAAGGCGGCGCCACTGCCCGCACAGCTGGACCGCACTTCGCTCCGGGCCGGGCCTCAGCTCCCCCCGCCCTGACGCCCACCCGCCTCGGATGCCTGCTCCCTCCCCGCCGCCAGCCAGACGCCTCAGAGGCGAAGCGCCTGCCCGCGGTCCTGTCGTGTAAGTGAACTCCTGGGACGACCTGTCCGTCGGCCTCTGCTCCTCCGTTTTGCCTTTTTGATTTTGAGTGACAGAAATCTGAGTTCCAGGAGGCTTTGATTAAACCGGACCTTTCTGGGCCAGCTGCTTGCTAGAGCCTCGTGTCTCCGGCTCCTAATTAAGAACTTAGCCCCCGCCCCATCCCCCTTGTTCTCAGCCCCCAAATTTAAAGCTTTGCATTAATGAATTGCAGTTTCACCTTCTTCCCTCCTTCTTACCTGAAGAGTGAAGATTTTCAGGTAGAAGATTTGCCTATGAACGTTTAATTTGTATGCCAAGCTGTGAGGCTTGTGCTCCGAATGGCATGTCAAGAGCAAAACGTGAGCTCCCGTTGGAGCTGTGGGAGGCTGAATCTGGAGGTGAATTATATTGCAAATGGGAAATGAAGCAGAGCTGACGGTAAGATCCTTTGGCTGTTAGCGAAGGGGTCTGGGAAGCAGAGCGGAACAATTAGAGTTTGTTTCTCTCCTGTGTCCCGTCTGCCCGCTCCCCATCTCTTATGGAAATAGTAAACATTTTCATCAAAGACCCCATCGTTTTCGGATCGGAGATTTACGGTGTTTATCGTAGGGAATATTTTAGTTAAGAATTCAGAGGAATAAAGGGTGTATTTTTATTATGACAGTGTATAAATCACATCAGGATCAACAGTTGAATATACCTTTAATATTTGGATGAGGTAGTTTTCAAATACTTGATACAGATACCATATATAAGTGGGAAATAACTAATGTTTAGGTATTCAGCAGAATAGTCTGTTAAAACCATAACTTCAGTTTTTAACTTCTTTGTTTTGCCATCAAACAAAAATTACTCATTAGGCCCACGGTCTTACAACAAAAGGATACTTTAAAATCATTGACCAACGTCCGGTCCATTTTAACATTCCCTCTGTTGCTCTCCTGACAGACTGGCCACACTCTGCGGGGGGCACTTCAGTGACAGGAAGCTCACTGCGTTGTGAGTGTCCCTCCTTTCTGTTATTGTCAGCAAGGCCTTGTTGACACTGAGCTGACAACTGCTTCCTTGGACCAGCTTCTCATTAATCCTGCTTTTGCCAGTAGCCCTCCAGCTTGTGAAATTATATGTAGAATTTTTCAGCAGAGATCTAAGACTTTAATCCATCTGAAAAAGTTTGTGACCAAAAAATTGTTAAGAAATGGAAAGTCTAAAATGGTTTAGAGTAAGACTTTTGTCTCCTTTACTTGACAGCTTTGGCTTCCTCATCTGTAAAATAGGAGTGATAATATACTCTGTCTACCTATAGGGTTTTTGTGAGAATTAAATTAGATAATATTCATAAAGTACCTATCAAAGTTGCCTAGAAGTTAGTAAATGTTTGTTATCGTCACTAAATAATATTCATTTTGTTTCCCCTTACTTAAGACCTTTCTCTGTGCTAAAGATCCTTAGTCCCAAATTGAATTCAAAAATGCAGTCTAGTCTGAACAGTACAGACTGCAAAGAGTTCCTATCTTCAAACAAAATCATTGGATTTTTAATCAGCTTTTGTAGCAAATACAACAAAGTTGACCAAAAAACTTACCACCACCACTATCCACCCCACCCCCCGCCCCACCCCCCCAACACACACACTTTGCTGTCTAGGTAGGCTTTATTCATTTTTAAATTATGCAATTAATGTCTTGAATATGAACACTTTTTCTCTTACGGTCTATTACTTTAAGTCTCCAATTTCCAGCTTGTTGTTGTTGTTCAGTTATTAAGCCCTGTCTGACTTTTTGGAACTGCATGAACTGCAGCACACCAGGCTTCTCTGTCCTTCACCATCTCCCACAGCTTGCTCAGACTCATGTCCATTGAGTCAGTGATGCCATCCAACCATCTCATCCTCTGTCGCCTCCTTCTCCTCTTGCCCTTAATCTTTCCCAGCATCAGGGTCTTTTCCAGTGAGGTGTTTTAATCCTGATTGTGGCTTTCATCATGTTCACTCTGCCTCTGGTTTTGTGTTACCTGCACATGTGGTGAGTTTGTTCACTAGACATTTATATCACTGATAATACATGGGACAGGTCCTTTTGGCATGTGGCCTCTATAGAAGCCTGCGGCACATAGAAAGATGTGGACTTTTGGATCCTGGTTTTGGAGCCTGGCTACTAGCTTTGTGACCATGAGAAACTTCTTTTCCATATCAATAAATTGAGGTTAGGCATTTCTGCCTTTCAGGTAATTATTAGAACTCAAAGTAATGTGCTGAAAGTGACAACTACAGTACTGGTTGGGAAGATGTATTTGGCCCTCACTAGGTATTGCTGAGACTAATTAATCCGCTGAACTTAGCACTGCCCTTCAGATTAAACTCTTCCAGCCCACAGATCAG
Organism: Bos mutus; assembly: GCF_027580195.1. Lineage (NCBI taxonomy): Eukaryota > Metazoa > Chordata > Mammalia > Artiodactyla > Bovidae > Bos > Bos mutus. The sequence continues at coordinate 129,990,505 of NC_091618.1, forward strand.
TCTTCTTCATACAGACATTATGAGAATAGTTTTAATCAAATGCTTTGCTAGAATTAAAGATCCTGCATATTCTCTTACCTATCACAAAAGTTAATGATGTTAGCTTAAAAATGATTGATTCTCAGTAAAGTCCTACTTCTTTGAAACCCTCAGTATTTTTCCTCCTGTTTTCTGATTAAATCTTGAATTTTGCTGGAGATTGGTATTAAATTAACTGGTTTGCCTAGGAATTCTAATTCTTTCCTTCAGTTTTGAATTCTTTTTTAATTAGGGGAGAAAAAGTGTGTTTCAATCTCTAGTCTCTTGAGACTTCCTTCCTTCTCCATGTTTTTCTGAGGTTGTCAGAATATTTTTGTGCTTACATCTGCCAATTCTCTCTGGAATGTGATTCACCAGATTTTGAAGACATGAATTCTTTTAAAGTGACCTCTTCTGCTTGTGCGTTTGTTCTCTCTTAATGAGGTTTCTTCTGTACTTTGCAGCTTAAAGATCATTTGCTTTTAAGAAAGCAAAACAATTGCTGAGCAGTTCTGTTTCCTTTCCCTAATTAGTTAATATACCATCTGCCTTGGATTGGGGATTTCTTTTTTTTATTAAACTGGAGCCTATTTTCCATAGTAAGACTGATACGAACAGAATGGTGGTGGAGAAATATTACATTATCATGTTGAAAGTTTAGGGGGTAAAAATTACTAGTCAATATATGATATAGAAAGAGCTTGTACTTTAAGAATTTATTACTTATAAATTAAGAGCTGTGAAATAAAGGATGTTTCACAAGGGGCTTTGAGGGTAACATAAACGAGTGAAGCTGGATGGGTTCCAGACATAAAAGAGTGACGAGAGTCCTGCAAACTGGAGAGTGAACGCCCAGCTTAGAGCTATTCTAATTCAGAGCTGTTGAAACATTACACTGCTCAAAGGAAACACTGGCTGTGAGTGTGTGGCTTCTGCTCGCTGCAAGTGTCCTGAAAGAGGTAGAACTACATGGAGTTTCACTGTTTTATCCCCAGTATCTAACACTCCGTGAAGCACATGGGTGTTTGATAAGCAGCCAAACTTTAATTAGCATTCATTAAGTGCCTCTAGGGAGAGAACTGTTCTCTGCCAAATAACAAAAGGAGAAGTTGCTCCTGCCCTTGAGGAATGTTTGGTCTCATTTGAGGAGGCAGCACTTATAAATTAATAGTCTGGACACAAGTTCAAGAAGAATTCTGGGTAATGGTCTGAGGAATTCCAGGAGGTCTGCATGAAGGAGATGGCGTTTCCTCTGGCGTTAAAGATGGCACAGATTTGGTTTACGCGGGGAAGAGGGAAAGGGTGCTGGAGATACAGGGCAGGTGGTGTTTTTCAACCTAAGAGAAAGTCGGAAGGAGAAAATGAGGATATGTGTGTGTTTGTGGTAAAGATAATATCTTGATGGGGGAGGACGTGTCCTTGGATTAGTGAGGAATTAAATCCAATAGGTAAAAAGAAGATTTTTTAGAAATGTTTAAATGTACCTCTGCCGTACCTTACCTCCACCCCCCATCCTGAAATACTGTACCACCAGCTACAGAGACTAGGGTATAATCACTCTATAATCACACTTCTCAGTAGTGTGGTATATGTATCATGAGAACATTATAAAAATTTAAATAGCAAAGCTTTCAGAATTCTTGGTCATTTGACCTAGAGTTCAAGTGGATTTGGATACCATGTTTTTCTCATGTCTCTACCCAAGAATAATGGTTCTTTTAGTTATTCAAAATTATGTGTACTGCTGCCTGGAATTTAATTCCATGCTTAGCACTTAACACTCATTATTTATGCCTCCTACTTGTTCTAAAATATTTGAGGTGGCTTCACTACATAACATAAGGACTAACTTATTTTGACGATGTAGGGAAGAAAAAAGATCATATACTCTCTTAGGGTCATTGGCTGGGCCTGCAAATCAGAATGGTTAACAGGAGAAAGGAATTAATTGCCTCTGTATGCATGGGAGTTCACAAAAAAACATGTTTCAAGGGGATGGTTAAAATTGCAGACTTACATACCATCTTAACAAAGGATGTTAAAGTGTGGAAAGAGGCTAGACTAAAGAAAAGGGCATGACAGTGGGTTCTGTGAAGGTGGCTAGGAAATATATGATAAATAGGGTGGTTTGTTCTGCAGAGAAGAATTGTCTCCAGAGTGGTACTCTTCTTGGTCAAGGAGAGTGAGACACCTTTACAAAGGTGCTTTTGCCCTGCTTTTGGACAAAAAGTTGGAAGGCAGAGGCCTAATTGGCTTTGGCTCAAAACAAGGCTTGGGCAGTGTGCATATTTTGGGGTGACAAACTCTAATCCCTCTCAAATTCCTTAATGACAATTGAGATAAATAAAATGTAATGGCTCTGAAAAAAATGTCAGTTAAGATTATTTGATCAATTAAAATGATTAAGATTTAGGTATTTTGGACCAGCCTTGATGAGACACTACATATTAAGGTTCAGGCTTGACTAAGGAAAAGTGTTTACCCTCCGTAAATTCATAGATTTGTGAAAGAGACTGACAGACCCACCATCCATCCCACTAGAATGGGATATGCAGTCACAGTGAAATGCAATTCCACAAGGATCAACATTTTACAATTGTTTTGGAGTATATGGCTTCCACCTTTAAGGGAAGTTTTGAGGTTGAGGTATCTGATGTGTTTCTTATGGGTAGATTTTTGTGGAGATTGGAAGAACTGTTCAGGACCAGGAAATGTGAGTTACTCAACATAATCTACTCAACAGTCATCTTTCCCTTCCTTTTCACAGTGTTTTCCTCCTTCTTTTTACCTCCTTATCAGTTTAGTAATAATAATAGCAAAATAACTGCTGCATTTCTATGGTACTTTCTGTTTTTCCTTATCACTATTCCCGATGAATTTGGTGCAGGCATTATTACATTTAGTATAAAGATGAGGAAGCCGAGTCTCAAAGAAGAAAAGAAAAATTCCTGTGGTTGCACTGCTAATTAAATTCCTCTACCTTTTTTTAGGCAGAAGTCATGTCAAGAGCTCTCTAGTTAGAATCTATTGGTTTTTCTGACTTTTCTGAGTACGGAATGACACATGTTTGCTGTGCATGAAAAACTTCTCTCCTTAAGCTCATGATGTTCAAAGAAAACTGTGAGAAAAAGATTTTATGCATTGATTTTGAGGGTAAAGTCATTTTGTTTAGTGGAGCCTTTTAGGTTTGCTATTTTGTAATATCAAGGTGTCATTTTTCAAAAGAACTTCGTCTGGGTCTTGGATGAATGACCTGTCTGCACTCAGAGAAGTGAGAAATGGCTCGACAAAAAATTTATTTTACCAAGTCCTAAAATCTGAAACAACTTTCCCCTTCTCCCTATAGGTAAAGCTTTAATAGAAAACACACTTTATACTGTACATAGAAAAAATCCTCAAAGTTGATATGGGCTAGAATGTAAGATTCAAGCATATTTGGGTAAATCATGCTGCTGCTGCTAAGTCGATTCAGTCGTGTCTGACTCTGTGAGACCCCATAGACAGCAGCCCACCAGGCTCCTCTGTCTCTGGGATTCTCCAGGCCAGAATACTGGAGTGGGTTGCCATTTCCTTCTCCAATGCGTGCGTGCATGCTAAGTCGCTTCAGTTGTGTCCGACTCTGTATGACCCCATGGAGAGCAGCCACCAGGCTTCTCTGTCCACAGGATTCTCTAGGCAAGAACACTGGAGTGGGTTGCCATGTCCTTCTCCGGGTAAATCATAGGTGATAAATATTGAGTTTATAGGAGATACAGGAGTTGCTCGGCTCTCTGATGTTCTAATTTATTAGTAAACCCTGAACTTCTGGACCAGTACCATGGAGCACATCTGTCAAATCCCCTCACAAACTCATTCCTGCTTCTGAACCCTGCATTAATTTAACTCTCATCTGACTCTCAGCATCAAAGCTACTTACTCATCTTTTTTTTAAAAAAGAAATTTAGATATACTATATTATTAACTTTTTACCTGCTAATTGCGTGCTATCCCCTAAATCTTGATATGTTGTGTAGTGAAGCCACTCAATTGTGTCCAACTCTTTGCGACCCCATGGGCTGTAGCCTACCAGGCCCCTTCGTCCATGGGATTTTCCAGGCAAGAGTACTGGAGTAGGGTGCCATTTCCTTCTCCAGGGGATCTTCCCAACCCAGGGAATGAACCCAGGTCTCCTGCATTATAGGCAGACACTTAACCGTCTGAGCTACTAGGGAAGTCACATCTTGTATGGGTTCAGTGCTATTATTATTCTCTCTCTTCACAAAATGATTGAGTCTTTTATTCACATTAAATCTTGGTTTGAAGCAGCTAAAATGTGTTGCATCAAATTATCAGTTTGACTTTCTTAAAAAAGATATATTTGATGATAAAAAATAATATATGCATTTGAAAAACTGAGGAGCAGAAAAAAATGCAAAGAAGAAATTTAAATTACCTATAATTCCACCATCCAAAGAGAAACACTTGTTGTTTTCTATTTTTTAAAAAATCCTTCATGGAATTGAGTCCATCTTTTTAAAATTTTATTTATTTACTGGCTGTGCTGGTCTTTGTTGCTACATGGGCTTTTCTTTAGTTGTGGCAAGTGGGCCCTGCTCTCCAGGTGCAGTGCTCAGGCTTCTCACTGCTGTGGCTTCTTTGTTGTGGAACACAGGCTCTAGGGCACAGGCTCGGCAGTAGTTGTGGCACATGGGCTTAGCTGCCCCACAGCATGTGGGATCTTCCTGGACCAGGAATCCAACCCACATCTCCTGCATTGGCAGATGGATTCTCTACCACTGAGCCACCAGGGAAGGCCTGTTTTCTATTCTTTTAAAACCATATATATTTTAAAAATTAGAATCATACATGTATATTATAGTCTTCTGCTTTTAAAAATTAACTATGAATTCTAGAGACTTGGAAGAATCTTCTAATCTCTGCAAATTTTTTATTTATTTTAGACTGTAATATCTTAAATGTTTGGTGTCATTTCTTTAGCTAAATGCTAATTACAGGTAAGATTATATGATATTACAAGGTCGACTTATAACTGTCTTGAAAATATTTTCAATAAATAGAAATATTGTAGGAAATTATTAGTTCAAATAACAAATATGTGAGTGCACAGTCTGTTTTTAAGCAATATTTTTGTTATTTACAGCCTGAGTTTTTTCATTGTTTTGCTATGGATATATAACCATTTGACCAGTAATTTAAAAAATGAACATATGAACATTTTCTCATGTTACTAAATATTTTTAAAGTTATTTTCATATAATGAATTATCCTATAACTTAATTGCTTAAAATGGCAAACATATATTTATTTCACAGTTTCTGTGGATCAGGAATCTGGATACAGCTTAGATGAGTACCTCTGCTTCAAAGTCTCTCAAAATCAAGTTGTCAGTTGGGGCTATAGTCTTATCTGAAGGCTTACCTGGGGGAGAGTTCTTTAGAAGAATAGGTTTATAAAATAAATTGTTCCATAATTAGGCAATTTATTTGAATTAGCACGTCATGAAATGTGAAAGGAAAGCACTGTCATATAGCAAGATCCCTGAAATTAGAATCAAAAGATATGGATGTTAGAACAGGCATTGCATTTGATTTATCATACAGTATCATCAAGGTCACATGCTTCCCAAGGTAGGATAGTTAAGCTGCTTACTTACAGAGTTATACATCAATGTGTTTTGTAAAATGAGGAAAAACTAATCCCTTTCTGTTGTATAAATTCACTTATAAGATACCAGGAAAAGAAGAAAAGAGAAAATGCAAATGAAATAATGCTCAACAGAAATAGTAGAGATAGATGGATAATTTACTCTGAAAAGCTCCAGATACTTGGTTATCATTTGTAACTCAGGACTATACATACTCTGTTGCTAAGAGTATTGGACTTTTATTTAAAATATCTAAACTTAAATTATTTACATCAATTATGGACGCCCCTCACTGTGCTAGGCATATAAGAGTGAGATACAGAGATGAACAATTACTTATTGCCCATCTTATTTCACAGAGAATTTAAGAAGGCTGTTTGTCTGCCTTCAAGAGTCTAGCACACTTATAAACAAGCAGAATGAGAAAAGTACAGTGACAAAGATAACTATGTTATGGAAACTACCTGATAGAGTACTATCAGGTAGTGAGAAGGCCTTTACACTAGAAGTGTACTTGGGATGGACACTTAAGAATGGGTCTATCTGGAGGATTTCCCTGGCGGTCCAGTGGTTTGGACTCTGTGCTGTCACTGCCAAAGGTGCAGGTTCAGTCTGTGGGTGGGGAACTAAGATCCCACAAGCCACAAAAGACCTGTATATAGAAACTATAAAACACTGATGAAAGAAATCAAAGGTGACACAAATAGATGGAGAAATATACCATGTCCATGGATTGGAAGAATCAATATAGTGAAAATGAGTATACTACCCAAAACAATCTATAGAGTCAATGCAATCCCTATCAAGCTACCAACGGCATTTTTCACAGAGCTAGAACAAATAATTTCACAATTTGTATGGAAATACAAAAAACCTCGAATAGCCAAAGCAATCTTGAGAAAGAAGAATGGAACTGGAGGAATCAACCTACCTGACTTCAGGCTCTACTACAAAGCCACAGTCATCAAGACAGTATGGTACTGGCACAAAGACAGAAATATAGATCAATGGAACAAAATAGAAAGCCCAGAAATAAATCCACACACCTATGGACACCTTATCTTTGACAAAGGAGGCAAGAATATACAATGGAGAAAAGACAACCTCTTTAACAAGTGGTGCTGGGAAAATTGGTCAGCCACCTGTAAAAGAATGAAACTAGAACACTTTCTAACACCATACACAAAAATAAACTCAAAATGGATTAAAGATCTAAACATAAGACCAGAAACTATAAAAATTCTAGAGGAAAATGCAGGCAAAACACTCTCCGACATAAATCACAGCAGGATCCTCTATACCCACCTCCCAGAGTAATGGAAATAAAAGCAAAAATAAACAAATGGGACCTAATTAAACTTAAATGCTTTTGCACAACGAAGGAAACTATAAGCAAGGTGAAAAGACAGCCTTCAGAATGGGGGGGAAATAATAGCAAATGAAGCAACTGACAAAGAATTAATCTAAAAATATACAAGCAGCTCCTGCAGCTCAATTCCAGAAAAATAAACGACCCAATTTTTGGCCCCAAAAAATGGGCCAAAGAACTAAATAGACATTTCTCCAAAGAAGACTTACAGATGGCTAACAAACACATGAAAAAGATGCTCAATATCACTCATTATCAGAGAAATGCAAATCAAAACCACAATGAGGTACCATCTCACGCTGGTCAGAATGGCTGCTATCTAAAAGTCTACAAGGATAAATGCTGGAGAGGGTGCATAGAAAAGGAAACCCTCTTAACATTGTTGGTGGGAATGAAAACTAGTACAGCCATTATGGAGAACAGTGTGGATATTCCTTAAAAAACTGGAAATAGAACTGCCATACAACCCAGCAATCCCACTGCTGGGCATACACACTGAGGAAACCAGAATTGAAAGAGACACATGTACCCCAATGTTCATCACAGCACTGTTTATAATAGCCAGGACATGGAAGCAACCTAGATGTCCACAGGCAGATGAATGGATAAGAAAGCTGTGGTACATATACACAATGGAATATTACTCAGCTATTAAAAAGAATGCATTTGAATCAGTTCTAATGAGGTGGATGAAACTGGAGCCTATTATAGAGAGTGAAGTAAGTCAGGAAGAAAAACACCAATACAGAATATGAATGCATATCCATGGAATTTAGAAAGATGGTAATGAGGACCCTATATGCAAGATAGCAAAAGAGTCACAGATGTAAAGAACAGACTTTTGGACTCTGTGGGAAATGGCAAGGGTGGGATGATTTGAGAGAATAGCATTGAAACATGTATATTATCATATGTGAAATAGATTGCCAGTCCAGGTTCGATGCATGAGACAGGGTGCTCAGGGCTGGTGCACTGGGATGACCCTAAGGGATGAGATGGGGAGGGAGGTGGAGGGGGGTTCAGGATGGGGAACACATGTACACCCATGGCTGATTCATGTGAATGTATGGCAAAAACCACCACAATATTGTAAAGTAATTAGCCTCCAATTAAAATAAATTAAAAAAAGAAAGTTGTGGTACATATACACAATAGAATATTACTCAGCTATTTAAAAGAATGCATTTGAATCAGTTCTAATGAGGTGGATGAAACTGGAACCTATTATATAGAGTGAAGTAAGTCAGAAAGAAAAACACCAATACAGTATATTAATGTATATATATGGAATTTAGAAAGATGGTAACAATGACCCTGTATGTGAGATAGCAAAAGAGACACAGATATAAAGAATGGACTTTTGGACTCTGTGGGAGAAGGTAAGGGTGGGATGATTTGAGAGAATAGCATTGAAACATATGTATTACCATATATGAAATAGATGACCAATCCCAGTTCAGTGCATGAAATAAGGCACTCAAAGCCGGTGCACTGGGACAACCCTGGGGGATGGGATGGGGAGGGAGGGGAGAGGGGGTTCAGGATGGGGGACACATGTATACCCGTGGCTGATTCATGTCAATATATGGCAAAAACCACTACAATATTGTAATTAGCCTGCAAATTAAAATATTAATTTTTTAAAAAATCAGTCACTCTGTAAAGAGAAAAGATCCATGTGAATTAGAAGAGGAAAAAATAAGAAAGCCCTTTTAGAACAGAAAACATTTTACAAATGTGATATAGGAGTCTATGGAGTCAGTAATTGGCTTAGTACATAAGAATGAGTGGATCATGATTTTCAGATTGCAGTTTATTGAGGACTGAACATTCATTTTTGTGTTTTGTGTTTTATTAGTTTCATGTTCTGATTTGGGCTCAGATTCTTAATTTCAATTACAAGGTCTAAATAATAATCCAGTTGTAACAAACAACAATATTCTGACATTGTTACCTAGTACCCACCACTCCCCACCTCCATTTAGCAACAGTTGCTTAAGGAACTGGCTTAAGAATTTTACAGAACTTAATTCACGTGTCATTAGTACAGTTGTGCCATTGAGTTAGAACATGATATGCCTGAGAAATGAGTACAGAATATAAAGTTTAAATGTTTTACCATCTTGGTGATTATCTAGATCAGGTATTCTTCAACTAGTTGATTGGGAGCTACCTGTCATTTTCTACAGGGGTTTAGATTATAGGGCTGGAGACTGAAGTTCAATATTTATAGTCGTAAATAGGCATGGTGAGGTGAAGCAGACTTGTACCCAGAACAAAGCCTGTTTCCTGTCGCCACCTGGAGGACCTGGTAATTGACACCTGACATAGTTTGGTCACCTGATAACTCTTTTAATATCCCAAAGGACTGTCAGCATTCTTGGGTTATAATTCTCTTTCCTAATTGTAATTCTGAAACATGACCCTATATGTGAGACAGCAAAAGAGACACAGATATTGTCTTTCTTATCCATTTGTCTAAAGCACTTAAAATAGTTAATAATTTGATTTTAGTAGATTTAGGAGACAATCTAAGAGAGAGAAGGGAAAGAAATCTTACTGAACACCTTCCCTGTTCCAAGGCAGTTCTAGATGCTTTAAGTGTAGAAGCGCACGTAATTTTTATGAAGAACATCCAAGGGAGATTCCCACTTTACAGAAAAAGACACCACACGGCTCTACTCAGGTTTATTAGACTCTCAGATATCATCCTTCCACTTCTCAATGTTGTTTTTTCTGCCTCCCCATTGAGAAGAGTTGGCCCCACGTGTGACGTCATGAAGAGCCCCTGTGACAGCCTGCTCAAGACCAGCTGCACACAGCATGTGTTCTGTGTGTCTGAGGACGAAACCAGCTACTCAGTATCCAAGACTGTACTGTAGTGCCCTCTAGGTGACCTTGAGACGGACCAAAATCACATCTGCTAGCTTTTCTAGCCTTTACTTTTTCATGAGAGTATTACATCTGAGTTCGTGTCTGTTTGCCAGTTTAGCTGGTGTCGTTGGATCCGGTTAAGAAGTTACAGTCAGATTTACCAATACAGAGTCCTCTGCTAACTCTCTGATTTTCATGGACCTCTACAAGAAGGGAAATATACTCTTAGTGTCCATTATTACAGAACAAACAATGACAAATGTGCTGCTAGGAACTTTGTTATTTTTTTAATGAACTTTATATTTTTAAAGAATTGGCATTTCAATTAACTGCATTAAACTTTGTTTTTATTTATTTTTTTAATTTTATTTTATGGTTAAACTTTACAATATTGTATTAGTTTTGCCAAATATCGAAATGAATCCGCCACAGGTATACCCGCGTTCCCCATCCTGAACCCTCCACCCTTCTCCCTCCCCTCCCCTCCCTCTGGGTCATCCCAGTGCACCAGCCCCAAGCATCCAGTACCGTGCATTGAACCTGGACTGGTGACTCGTTTCATACATGATATTATACATGTTTCAATGCTATTTTCCCAAATCTCCCCACCCTCTCCCTCTCCCACAGAGTCCATAAGACTGATCTATATATCAGTGTCTCTTTTGCTGTCTGGTACACAGGGTTATTGTTTCCATCTTTCTAAAGTCCATATATATGCGTTAGTATACTGTATTGGTGTTTTTTTTTCTGGCTTACTTCACTCTGTATAATAGGTTCCAGTTTCATCCATCTCATTAGAACTGATTCAAATGTATTCTTTTTAATGGCTGAGTAATACTCCATTGTGTATATGTACCACAGCTTTCTTATCCATTCATCTGCTGATGGGCATCTAGGTTGCTTCCATGTCCTGGCTGAAAGACAGTATATTTATTCAGCTTTTAAAGACTACAGTGTGGTTTTTATTATATAGATATTTGCATTAATTCAGGGCTAGGGCCCATTTAAAGCTATAGCTTGAGATATGAAACCTTAAAACCTGTTTAAAGGCTTAGAATATGAAATAAACTCGACAACAGTAATAACCATTTCTGTTAATCTAGTATTTAAGAAAGACTCTCAAGGATTTAGCAGCCTGTTCATTCCCAGAGCAGATTTTGGAAGTTTTTGTGTTTTTTCTTTGATAGAGCTGTGTGTATTGGCTCCACTCATGTTCAAGTTGGGGATTCCCAGGTGGCTCAGACAGTAAAGAGTCTGCCTGCAGTGACCTGCAAGACCTGGGTTCAACCCCTGGGTCAGGAAGATCCCCTGGAGAAGGAAACGGCAACCCACTCCAGTATTCTTGCTGGAAAAATTCCATGAATGGAGGAGCCTGGCAGGCTACAGTCCGTGGGGTCACAAAGAGTTGGACATGACTGAGTGACTTCACTTTCACTTCACTTTCATATTCAAGTTATAGCTTTTTGGTGAACCTTCCCTGACGTATTCCCAAGGAGCTTACTCACCAGGCTCAATCTGATGACATTGAATCCAGGATGGAGGGCCACAGCTTCAGGATGAAATATACAGAATGAGCTGCTGTAAACTGCATCTTCTATTTGAAGGATGTAAGATCCTCTAGAGAAGGGCAGTGTTCTTGCCTGGAGAATCCCATGGGCAGAGGAGCCTGGTGGGCTACAGTCCATAGGGTTTCAAACAGTAGGACATGACTGAACGACTAACATTACATTACATTAGCATGGAGGGAACCAAGTAAAAGGGGCTTTCTTTTCTTTATGTGTGACTCTGATGTATGTGTGTGTATATATGTATAAGTGTTGGGATTTGGGGAAGGAATGGTGGGGGAAAAGACATCTTTGTATTTTATTTTTGCTGGCAGTGGCATGAATAAATGGCCACTTCACATATTGGGACAAAGATAATGCTAAAGATCCCTTCTGGGCATTTGCACTAATTATAGCCTGAATGAGCTGTCATCTCATTCTCACTCTATCTCCCTTTGATTTTATTTTGTTAAGTACATTTTGAAAGCACTTATATTGATGGATATTGGTCCTGAAGACACAGAAACTCATTAAATACTGGCTACATGGTTGAAGAATGTTCTCACTGACAACTCTTTATGTATCTTAAAATGTTAAACTATAGTATAAAAGAAATTGATATTCAGTATTTTTGAAAAGTGTATTTTAAAAAACATTTCATACTTATACTTCTATATCAGCCAGTGACAAGACAGCCAAAAAACTTTTCTTTGCTAACATCCAGCATTAAATATATCATACCTTTAACTGATAGCTGTGGTAACTTTCTAACCTGCCAGATGAATAATACAGTCTAAGAATTAACTTAGGAGAGCTCATCCTAAGGCCAGTCCTTAGAAGGCCAATCATATCTGCCCAACTATTGGCATGCATTAATAGTGAACACTGTTGAAACTACTGCTTCATTATGAATCAACTGTCTTATTAGAGGAGACTGAAATTATATAAAGCTTATTCTTCAGTGACATACAGGTTGGGATTTCGTTGCCTTTAAGGTAATTTTATTCACATTTCTTTATTCACATCTGTAATTTTATTTATTTTTGTTCACACAGCTTGGGGGATCTCAGTTCCCCAACCAGGGACTGAATCCAGGCCACAGTTGTGAAAGCACCAAATCTTAGCACTACCAGAGACCAACAGAGAGGGCTTCCCTGGTGGCTCAGTGATAAAGAATCCACCTGCAATGCAGGAGACAAGAGTTCGATCCCTGGGTTGGGAAGATCCCCTGGAGAAGGAAATGGCAGCCTATTCCAGTATTCTTGCCTAGGAAATCTCATGGATAGAGGAGCCGGGAGGGCCACAGTACACACAGTCACAGAGTCAGACGTGACTTAGCAACCAAACAACAGCAAGACCACCAGGAAACTCTCTGTTTTTGCCTTTTATCATGTCTGTCAAGTGTTTGAACAGCTGTTACCATGAACAGAAGTAGCATAAACTTTTTGTTTTTAGCTCTAGTTTTCCTTTCAGGATCACTCTTCCAGAAAACCACAGAATTACAATCTGATGAACAAAGATATGGGATTACCAATCCTGTTCTATCAGGGCAAGTACATCTTTTCTAAGCATGTGACGATAAGAAATTCCATTATACGGTTACTGGACCAGTTGATTACCCAATGACATGAATGTATCAGTGTCATTTTATCCAAGAGAGGCCCTGAAGACCAGAGTTGATGGCTAGTCCTACATAGTGGCCTCTGGGAGCCTGGGAAGCTCTGAGTTATAATGTCCCTGCTGCTGGAGACCAGATCAGACACTAGGCCAGTGACCAGAGAGTAACAGGAGAGCCTCGGAAGGAGCTGTATTGGTCTTTGTCAGAATTAACTTCAAAGCTAGAGGTGGGGAGGGAGGCTCTGTAAATTCAAGAGGGGGAGGATGTTTAACACTTAAAACCTAAAAGTGTTAAACACTAAAAAATGATAAGATAAAGTATTATTGGAGCAACTGTTATTCTCAGAAGAACCTGTAATTAGGAATGGGAGCTCACACTGGCAAGTGTGACCTCTCTGGGTCAGTTTCCTCTGCAAGTGGAAATATCCAGGCCTGTCTGCTTTTTTGGTTCTATTAGTTGGAAAGAAGCAGATGGTAAACATGATATAAATTAATAAACTGAAGTGATAACTATAGAATATTCTATCCATGATAGAAGCAGTGTCGCTAAACCTAGTTGGTGGCATAAATATTTTATCACTTAGATATTTTGCAGTCCTGTAGATAATCAAGATAATGTACTCAAACTAAAGACTGTACTGTAGGGAATGGTGTATCACTAATCCATTTCTTTAGAAAGGCTGTCTATCCCTCTTCCCACTCCACTCCCATTAGCTACAAGTTCAGGAACAATACTGTTTAGGACAAAGGACCATCATATCCAGTTTGTAAACTGATTTCTCTTTTATCGACATTATTTCAAATCAAAGCATTTGACATTTCCATCAAGATATAAAACATTTCCATAACCTATACATTTCTTTCATGCCTCCTTCCAAGCAGTCCTTACCAACTCCCACTCAAAAGAACTGCTCTTATGATTTCCATTCATAGGATTAGTACTGTTCATTCATATAAATATGACCAATCTTTTGTATCTGACCCAACATATTTCTGAGATTCATCCATGTTGCTGCATAGATTGTACTGACAAGTGGTATTCCATTTTATGGATATCCCAGTTTACTCATCCATTCACCTATTGATAGACATTTGTTTTCAGCTTTCAGTATTATGAATAAAGCTGCTATGAACATTGGACTAAAGGTTTTTTTGCAGACATGTTTGCATTTGTCATAAATAAATACCTAGAAATAAAATGGTGAGTTCAGTTCTTTCAAGTGGTTGTACTGTTTTCCACTCACACCACAATATATGCATTCCACATCCTCACCAGCACTAGGCATTGCTAGGTTTTTAAATTTTAGAAGTCCTAATGAGTGTATAATGGTGGTATTGTTCTGAAAACAGCTTTTTAATTTTTACTTTACATACAGCAAAGCTGACATTATTTTGGTGAGCAGTTCTATGAGTTTTGATATATGTATAGATTCATATACCACTATGACAATCAGGATACATAACAGTTCTCAGTTCAGTTGCTCAGTTATGTCTGACTCTTTGCGACTGCATGCACTGCAGCATGCTAGGCTTCCCTGTCCATCACCAACTCCTGGAGCCTGCCCAAACTCATGTCTATCGAGTTGGTGATGCCATCCAACCATCTCATCCTCTGTCATCCCCTTCTCTTCCCGCCTTCAATCTTTCCCAGCATCAGGGTCTTTTCAGAGGAGTCAGTTCTTTGCATCAGGTGGCCATAGTATTGGAGTTTCAGCTTCAGCATCAGTCCTTCCAATGAATTTTTAGGACTGATTTCCTTTAAGATGGACTGGATGGATCTTCTTGCTGTCCAACAGACTCTGTAGTGTTCTCCAACACCACAGTTCAAAAGCATCAATTCAACGCTCAGCTTTCTATATGGTCCAACTCTCACATCCATACATGACTACTGGAAAACCATAACTTTGACTAGATGGACCTTTGTTGGCAAAGTAATGTCTCTTCTCTTTAATACACTATCTAGGTTTGTCACAGCTTTTCTTCCAAGGAGCAAGTGTTTTAATTTCATGCCTGCAGTCACCATCTGCAGTGATTTTGGAGCCCAAGAAAATAAAGTCTGTCACTGTTTCCATTGTTTCCCCATCTATTTGCCATGAAGTGACGGGACCAGATACCATGATCTTCATTGTTTGAATGTTGAGTTTTAAGCCAGCTTTTTCACTCTCCTCTTTCACTTTCATCTTTGCTTTCTGCCATAAGGTGGTGTCATCTGCATATCTGAGGTTATTGATCTTCCAGCATCTTGTTTCCAGCTTGTGCTTCATCTAGCCCAGCATTTCTCATGATGTACTCTGCATATAAGTTAAGTAAGCATAACAGTTCTAACACCCCAAAAAAGTTCCCTTTTGCTGCCTCTTTGTAGTCACATTCTCCTCTTACCCTGACCCCCAAAAACCACATCTGTTGTCTGTTCCTATAGTTTTGCCTTTTCCAGAATCATGCACTATGCAATAAATAAAATCATGCAACATAAAACCTTTTAAGACTGGGATCTTTCAATCAGCATAATGCCTTTAAGAGTCATCCATATTGGTATCAGTACCTTTGCTACTTTCAATTTTTGGCAGTCATGGATAAACTGTGATAAATAACTACATAAAGCTTTTTATGTGAACACAAATTTCATTTCTCTAAATACCTAGGTGTGTTGAAATCCCTTATGATTATACAGTGGAAGTGAGAAATAGATTTAAGGGCCTAGATCTGATAGATAGAGTGCCTGATGAACTATGGATGAGGTTCGTGACATTGTACAGGAGACAGGGATCAAGACCATCCCCATGGAAAAGAAATGCAAAAAAGCAAAATGGCTGTCTGGGGAGGCCTTACAAATAGCTGTGAAAAGAAGAGAAGCAAAAAGCAAAGGAGAAAAGGAAAGATATAAACATCTGAATGCAGAGTTCCAAAGAATAGCAAGAAAAGATAAGAAAGCCTTCTTCAGTGATCAATGCAAAGAAATAGAGGAAAACAACAGAATGGGAAAGACTAGGGGTCTCTTCAAGAAAATGAGATACCAAAGGAATATTTCATGCAAAGATGGGCTCGATAAAGGACAGAAATGGTATGGACCTAACAGAAGCAGAAGATATTAAGAAGAGATGGCAAGAATACACAGAAGAACTGTACAAAAAAGATCTTCATGACCCAGATAATCACGATGGTGTGATCACTGACCTAGAGCCAGACATCCTGGAATATGAAGTCAAGTGGGCCTTAGAAAGCATCACTATGAACAAAGCTAGTGGAGGTGATGGAATTCCAGTTGAGCTGTTCCAAATCCTAAAAGATGATGCTGTGAAAGTGCTGCACTCAACATGCCAGCAAATTTGGAAAACTCAGCAGTGGCCACAGGACTGGACAAGGTCAGTTTTCATTCCAATCCCAAAGAAAGGCAATGCCAAAGAATGCTCAAACTACTGCACAATTGCACTCATCTCACACGCTAGTAAAGTAATGCTCAAAATTCTCCAAGCCAGGCTTCAGCAATATGTGAACCGTGAACTTCCTGATGTTCAAGCTGGTTTTAGAAAAGGCAGAGGAACCAGAGATCAAATTGCCAACATCTGCTGGATCATGGAAAAAGCAAGAGAATTCCAGAAGAACATCTATTTCTGCTTTATTGACTATGCCAAAGCCTTTGACTGTGTGGATCACAATAAACTGTGGGAAATTCTGAAAGAGATGGGAATACCAGACCACCTGATCTGGTATTAAAAAATTTGTATGCAGGTCAGGAAGCAACAGTTATAACTGGACATAGAACAACAGACTGGTTCCAAATAGGAAAATGAGTTCGTCAAGTCTGTATATTGTCACCCTGTTTATTTAACTTACATGCAGAGTACATCATGAGAAATGCTGGACTGGAAGAAACACAAGCTGGAATCAAGATTTCCGGGAGAAATATCAATAACCTCAGATATGCAGATGACACCACCCTTATGGCAGAAAGTGAAGAGGAACTAAAGAGCCTCTTGATGAAAGTGAAAGTGGAGAGTGAAAAAGTGGGCTTAAAGCTCAACATTCAGAAAACAAAGATCATGGCATCCGGTCCCATCGCTTCATGGGAAATAGATGGGAAAACAGTGGAAACAGTGTCAGACTTTATTTTTGGGGGGCCCCAAAATCACTACAGATGGTGACTGCAGCCATGAAATTAAAAGACGCTTACTCCTTGGAAGGAAAGTTATGACCAACCTAGATAGCATATTCAAAAGCAGAAACATTACTTTGCCAACAAAGGTCCATCTAGTCAAGGCTATGGGTTTTCCTGTGGTCATGTATGGATGTGAGAGTTGGACTGTGAAGAAGGCTGAGTGCCGAAGAATTGATGCTTTTGAACTGTGGTGTTGGAGAAGACTCTTGAGAGTCCCTTGGACTGCAAGGAGATCCAACCAGTCCATTCTGAAGGAGATCAGCCCTGGGATTTCTTTGGAAGGAATGATGCTGAAGCTGAAACTCCAGTACTTTGGCCACCTCATGCGAAGAGTTGACTCATTGGAAAAGACTCTGATGCTGGGAGGGATTGGGGGCAAGAAGAGAAGGTGACGACAGGATGAGATGGCTGGATGGCATCACTGACTCAATGGACGTGAGTTTCAGTGAACTCCGGGAGTTGGTGATGGACAGGAGGCCTGGCGTGCTGTGATTCATGGGGTCGCAAAGAGTTGGACACGACTGAGCAACTGATCTGATCTGTTATATGATAAGTAGTTGTTCCAACTTTATAAGAAAATGCTAAGCTGTTTCCCAGAGTAGCTGTGCCATTTTGCATTCCCACTAGCAATTATGAAAGTTTCAATTGCTCTGCATACTTACCAGCAGTTGGTATTGCATATTTTTAATTTTACCCATTTTAATAGATGTACAGATGTATCATACCATGGTTTTCATTCTTCAAATGGCCAGTATTGTTGAGCATGTACTGGTAGGCTGCAGTCCATGGGGTCGCAAAGAGTCGGACACGACTGAGCAACTTCACTTTCATTTCATGTACTTACTTGCCATCCATAGATGATGTCTTGCATGAAAATTCTGTTACACATCCTTTAAAAATTGGACTGTTTTCTTACTGTTGACTTTTGGTATTTGACCATTCTAGATTGAATTCATTTGTTGGGCAAATGACGTGCAAATATTTTTTTCTCCATCTGGGGCTCATCTTTTTACTTCCTTAACTGTGTTCTACTCAGAACAAAAGTTTTCAATTTTTCTTTAGTCAAGTTTATCAGTTTTTTTTATGGTTCATGCTTTCAGTGTCATATCTAGAAGCTCTTTGTCAAACCCAAGATCATGAATGTTTTCTGTAATGTCTTGTGAAAGTCTTATATTTTACATTTAGATTTATGACTCCCTTTGAGTTAATTTTCTATATAAAGGGTAAGGTATAGATCTCTGAGGGGGTAGATATGACTGTCCAGTTGTTCTAGTTCCAGTCATTGAAAAAATGAGCCTTTTTGCACTGAATTATTTTTGCACAGTTGTCAAAACTCAATTGACCATACTCCTGTGGGTTTATTTCTGGACTCTTCTGTTCCAAAAATTTGTGTGTCTGGCCTTTCATCAATATAGAACTGTCTTGATTATTGTAGCCTTTTAATCATTCTTAAAAGTGGGTAATGTGAGCTGCTCGGACCCGGGAAGAGCACAAAACTCAGGCCCAACTGAGTCTGCGCCTCTGAGGACTACCCGAGTGCCTGAACCTGAGCGGCTTGGACCTGGGAGGTACATGCAACCCAGGGCCAGCCTCGGATTGTTCCCGGCGGAACAACCTAGAGCCCGAGCAGTGTGGACAGGGAGGCTACACGCGCCGTGAGGGGGGGCAGACCCAGTGTGGCTGAGGCACTGCGAGCGCACGCCAGTGTTATTTGTTTGCAGCATCCCTCCCTCCCTCCCCACAGCGCGACTGAACAAAGAGAAGAAATACAGCTCCACCCATCAGAACACCGACACAAGCTTCCCTAACCAGGAAACCTTGACAAGCCACCTGTACAAACCCACACACAGCGAGGAAAAGCCACAATAAAGAGAACTCCACAAACTGCCAGAATACAGAAAGGACACCCCAAACTCAGCAATTTAAACAAAATGAAGAAACAGAGGAATAGCCAGCAGATAAAGGAACAGGATAAATGCCCACCAAACCAAACAAAAGAGGAAGAGATAGGGAATCTACCTGATAAAGAATTCCGAATAATGATAGTGAAATTGATCCAAAATCTTGAAATTAAAATGGAATCACAGGTAAATAGCTTGGAGACAAGGACTGAGAAGATGCAAGAAAGGTTTAACAAGGACCTAGAAGAAATAAAAAAGAGTCAATATATAATGAATAATGCAATAAATGAAATCAAAAACACTCTGGAGGCAACAAATAGTAGAATAACAGAGGCAGAAGATAGGATTAGTGAATTAGAAGATAGAATGGTAGAAATAAATGAATCAGAGAGAATAAAAGAAAAACGAATTAAAAGAAATGAGGACAATCTCAGAGGCCTCCAGGACAATATTAAATGCTACAACATTTGAATCATAGGGGTTCCAGAAGAAGAAGACAAAAAGAAAGACCATGAGAAAATACTTGAGGAGATAATAGTTGAAAACTTCCTAAACTGGGAAGGAAATAATCACCCAAGTCCAAGAAACCTAGAGAATCCCAAACAGGATAAACCCAAGGCAAAAAACCCCCAAGACACATATTAATCAAATTAACAAAGATCAAACACAAAGAACAAATATTAAAAGCAGCAAGGGAAAAACAACAAATAACACACAAGGGAATTCCCATAAGGATAACAGCTGATCTTTCAATAGAAACTCTTCAAGCCAGGAGGGAATGGCAAGACATACTTAAAATGATGAAAGAAAATAACCTACAGCCCAGATTATTGTACCCAGCAAAGGATTTCATTCAAGTATGAAGGAGAAATCAAAAGCTTCTCAGACAAGCAAAAGCTGAGAGAATTCTGCACCACCAAACCAGCTCTCCAACAAATACTAAAGGATATTCTCTAGACAGGAAACACAAAAATGGTGTATAAATTCGAACCCCAAACAATAAAGTAAATGGCAATGGGATCATACTTATCAATAATTACCTTAAACGTAAATGGGTTGAATGCCCAAACAAAAAGACAAAGACTGGCTGAATGGATACAAAAAAGAGACCCTACATATGTTGTCTACAGGAGACCCACCTCAAAACAGGGGACACATACAGACTGAAAGTGAAGGGCTGGAAAAAGATTTTCCATGCAAATAGGGACCAAAAGAAAGCAGGAGTAGCAATACTCATATCAGATAAAATAGACTTTAAAACAAAGGCTGTGAAAAGAGACAAAGAAGGTCACTACATAATGATCAAAGGATCAATCCAAGAAGAAGATATAACAATTATAAATATATATGCACCCAACACGGGCAAGATTGGTATGTAAGACAAATGCTAACAAGTATGAAAGGAGAAATTAACAATAACACAATAATAGTGGGAGACTTTAGAGTTGCTCACACCTATGGAAAAAAAAAAAAAAAAAGGTAATGTGAGTATTCCAAATTTGATCTTTCTCAAAATTGTTTTGGCTATTCTAGTTTCTTTCTTTGCATTTCCATAGTGAGCTTAGACTTGGTGTGTTTATAACAAATCCTGCTGGGATTTTGAATGGAATTTTAGAATCAGTTTGTCAGTGTCTACAAAAAAGCCTCCTGGAATAGTGCTTATATGTAAATTTATATATATATAAATTGGGGGAGAACTGACATATTAATATTATCTTTGAGATCATGAACACTTTATCTATTTAGTTTACAATTTATATTATTTACATATGGCATATACAGTGTAGTTTTTCATATATTTTGTTAAATATACCCCTAGCTGTTCAGTTTTTATATATTGCAAACGGCACTAATTTCATCTTTCAATTACTAAGTATACTGAAGTACAGTTAATTTTTCTATAACTTTGTACCATGAGACTTTGCTAAAATCATTTATTCTATTAATTTTTTCATATATATTCCTTTGGATTTTTTACATACATATACAAGTCATGTCATCTGCAATTAAAGGCAGGTTTTTCTTCTGACAAACTGTATGCTTTGTTATTTCTTCCCTCTAGTACAATATTAAGTAAAAATTGCAAAATAAATAGAAATTGTGAGAATAAACACTGTTGCCTTGTTCCCATCATGGCTAAAGTTATTCAGTCTTTCACTGTTATATATTTGTTTGAGGAAGACTCTCCTATTTCTAGTTTGCTAAGAATTTTTATCGTGAATGGTTGTTTTATCAAATGCTTTTACTGCATCTATTGAGATCATCTGGCTGTTTTCTATATTAACACAATGAATTATGTTCATTGACTTTTGAATGTTACAATCAAAATTTACATCGTGTTCTGGTATAAATCCCACTTGGGTCATGATGTAGCAACCATACTCTATATATGCTGGATTCAATTTGCCATTAAAAAAGTGTTATGTGAGTCTGTATTCATGAGGGATATTGACTTGCAGAGTGTTCTTTTCTTAAACTGTCTTTACTTGTGGTAGCAGGGGATCCTGACTTCTTACAGAATGCATATGGAATCCTCTCTCTCTATTTTCTGGAGTTTGGGCAAGATTGGTATTATTTCTTTCTGAAACATTTGAAAGAATTTAGAACTTCAGAGTTGCCATTTGAGCCCAGAGATTTCTTCCCAGGAAGGTTTAAGTTATAAATATGATTTCTTTCATTTATATAGGGATGTCAGACTTTCTGTTTTCTCTTGTGCCAGTTTTGGTGGTTTGGTGTGTACAGAGTTGCTCATAATATTCCCTTCTTAGTCTTTTAATGAGTAAGGAGTATACAGTAATGTCCTTTCCCCATCGCTTCTTGGTTATGTGTGTCCTCTCACTTTCTTGATCAGACTAGATACAGACTTAGCTATTTTATGAGATGTTCTTTTAAGCACCACTATTGGTTCCATTTCCTTTCCTTTTTTTCTGCTCTCATCTATACTATTTCCTTCCTTCTGTTTACTTTGGGTTTAATTTACTTTTCCTTTTCTAGCTTTTTAAGGTGAAAACTTAGATCACTGACTTAATGCTTTCTTTTCTGTTACAAGGATTCAAGTCTATCAGTTTCCCTTTAAACTTTCAAAAGTGCATTTAAAAATTTTTGATATGTTGTGGCTATTACTTGGTTGAAAATATGTTAATTTCCTTATGATTTCTTCTTTGTCCCATGGGTTTTTGTTTAGTTTTCAAGTATCTGGGACTTTCCTGGATATTTTATTATTTATTAATTCTGTGATGGTTGGAAAATATACTCTTCTAAGATTCCAAGCTTTTGAAATCTGTAGAGACTATCATGTAGTCTCTCTCGGTGATTGTTCTATATTCATCTTATAAGAGTGTATCCTACCGTTGTTGGGTATAGTTTTCTATAAATGTCAGTTAAGTCCATCAGAATTATAGTGTTGTTAAAAAATTGAATTCCTTATTTTTTTCCTTTGGGTATTCTTATCAGTTACTGAGAGAATACTGTTTCTGCCTTTAATTATCAGTTTTTCTTAATGTGTTTTGAACCTTTGTTATTAGTTACCTATACACTTATGATTATAATGTCTTCTCCTCATTGACACATAAAATGTCCCTCTTAATTTCTGTAATACTACTGGTTCTTTGAGGTCTGATTTGTCTGATATTCATATAACCACAGCAGCTTTTTTATACTTCTTGTTTGCATTGTATATCCTTTCTCACCTTCTCGTTGCAACCAGTATATTTGTATGTAAGGTGTATCTCTTATAATTAGCATATAGTTGGCGTTTTTAAATTTTAAATAAAACCGCTATAAACATCCATGTATGAGGTTTTGTGTCGACATAATTTTTCAACTCATTTGGGTAAATTCCAAAGAGTGTAACTGATGGATCATATGGAAAGAATATATTTAATTTTGTAAGAAACTGCCAAACTGTTTTCCGCAGAGGCTGTGCAACTTTGCGTTTCCCCTAGCAATGAATGAGAGTTCTGTTTCTCCACATCTTCAATAGTGTTTTGTGCTGTCAGTGTTCTGGATTTTTGCCATTCATATAGATTGTACTGATATCACAATGTTTTAAAATGCAACTCCCTAATGATATATGATGTTAAATACTCCTTCACATGCTTATTTCCCTTTGTCTTCTCTGGGAAGGTATGTTTGTTCAGATCTAGTGTCCATTTTTAAGTCAACCTGTTTTCTTATTAAGTTTTAAAGAGTTCTTGTATATTTTGGATAAACAATCCTTTATCAGATATGTTTTTGCAAATACTTTCCCCCAGTCTGTGACTTGTCTCCTCATTTTCTGGGCAGTGTGTTGCACAGAAATCTTTACTTTTAACAAAGTCCAACTTATCACTCCTTTCTTTCATGATTCATGCCTCTGATATTGTATCTGAAAGGTCATTGCCAAACCCAAGGTCATTTAGATTTCTCTACATTTAACTCCTGGATTTTATCTTTTAAGTTTTACAGTTTGCTTTATATTTAGACCGTGGCTCACTTTGAGTTAACTTTTGTGAAAGGTGTTAGGTCTAAACTTTTTTTTTTTTTTTTTAATGAATGTCCAGTTGTTTCAGTACATATTGAAAAGACTGTCTTTGCTCTATTACCTTTGCTCCTTTGTCAAAGATTAGTTGATTACATGTGGATCTTATTTACCTAGTCTGCCTTTTAATTCAAATTTTTAGTTCATTAAGTAATTTCTGATATCTATGGTCAGCAACTTTGCTGTTTGTTTTCTATCTGTCCCATTATTTTTTCCTCCTATATTCATCCTTTCCTGCCTTCTTCTAGGTTAAATATATCTAATGTCTCATTGTTTTTAAGCCATATTTACGTTATCTTTTTAGTGGTTTCTCTGTTCAGTTTTTTAAAACCTTCCCTCCCCCCCGCCTTTTCAGATTGGCTGTATCTATGGATTTATATTCAAGCTTACTAATCTTTCTTCTCCGATGCCCAATAGCCCATATAATGAGTTTTTCATTTGCTCTTGAATTTACTTCTTGTGTGTTTTGTTACAATTTCTATTTCTCTGCTGAGATACTCTATTTGCTCACTCAATGATCATTTTTCCTTTATGTCCTTGTGTGTGTATGTTAGTTGCTCAGTTGTGTCTGACTATTTGTGATCCCATGGCTTGGCTCCTCTGCCCATGGAATTCTCCAGGAAATGATACTGCAGTGAGTTGCCATTCCCTTCTCCAGGGTATCTTCCCACCCCAGGGATTGAACCTGGGTCTTCTGCATTGCAGGCAGGTTCTTTACCATCTGAGCCTTGAAATTATTTACATTGCTGTTTAAAGTTCTATTAAGTTCTGTTAATTACCAAGTGCTTGGTCATCTGTGGATCTGTTTCTAGTAAATTTTATTTCTTGAATAGGCACATTTTCCTGCTTCTTTGCATTATTAGTAATATTTTATTATGTGGTAGACATTGTGGATAATTTGTAGGAATTTGGATTATGCCATCTTCCTTTAAACAGTATTGAATTTTATCCTTTGTTCAAATGGAACTGTTTGTGCAAACTTAGTCCAGTACAGCCCATTGGACTGGCTGCCTGTTTTTAAAAATTAAGTTTTATTGGAACTTACTCCTTGCCCGTCTGTTTACAAATTATCTATGGCTGCCTCTGCACTACAATAGTAGGCCTGAGTAGGGTAACATGGGCCATGTGGCTCACAAAACTAAATTATACACAGTAAGTCCCCTATATGTGAACATTCAAGTTGCGAACTTTCAAAGATACAAACGTGTCTTGTCACTTAAGTTAGTTCCCATATCTGGCCTACATGTGTAATCCTCTGCAAGTGATTCTGCTTTTGCATATTTTACTGCACAGTACAGTATCTTTATTTCAAGTTTAGGATGTCCAAAAGCAAGCATAAAAGCAGCAGTGATGTAACTGGTACAGTTAAGAAGCACCAGCTATTGTTACTGTAGTATTGTACTTTTCAAGTAAAAATGTTTTATTTAAAAATATATATATATTTTATTGAAGTATAGTTGACTCATAATGTTTCAGGTTCACAGCAAAGTGATTCAGTTATACAAATACACATATATTATTTTGAAATTATTTTCCATCATAAGTTATTATAAGATATGGATATAGTTCCTATGCTCTACTGTAAATCTTTGTTGCTTGTTGTATTCTATTTTTTTGTTTTTAATTAGAAATCAAAATTATATTCATATTAAATAAAACAAATAAGAAATGTCATAATTAGGCAAAAATTCATAAGTTTTCTAATATATATTTTACACATTTGTGTATATATATACATATATATATACACACGTGTATATATATATATATATATATATACACACACACATATATATATATACACACACACACAAAAGCTTTCCTACTACACTTGTTAAAGGCTTGAGAAAGAACATCAAATAAAAAGAGAAGGAGAAATTGGAGAACATAAACTAAATGAAATGGGAATACTGAATATGAAATAGAAAAAGTAAAACAAACTAGATAAAAATAAAAGATCATATAGTCAGTTGTTTTTAAACATGACTGCTCTTTAGAAACATAATATCTGGAGCTCTGGAGAAAAGCAATACCTGAGCATTTGTATTTTTCAAAAAATTTCAAGATAATTATGATATGCATCTGGATTTTAAAAACTGACTACAGGTTTTTCTATTAGATCCCAGCTTTGGTAATATAAAGCTCTATTATTTTTCTGTTGACCAATCATGATACAGTGGTATTAAGTGAGTAATAGTTACATAATCACAATAGTAAAAGATGTTTATCAGTTTTCACAATCAATAGCCAGACAAAAAATAGAAGATAATTATAACTAAGTCATAGTGGGAACATGATTAAGTTAACAATATAAAATAATTACATACAATTGGGGGGGGGTCAAGCAGAGTGATGTGGTTAAGTTGAACTGCATACATGCACATGTTTTCATCGACTAGTCAAAGTCTTTTGCTTGGTGCATTTAATCCATTTATTTTAAGGTAATTACCGATATGTATGATCCTATTCAGAGAAGGCAATGGAACACCACTCCAGTACTCTTACCTGGAAAATCCCATGGACAGCGGAACCTGGTAGGCTGCAGTCCATGGGGTCGCTAAGAGTCGGACACGACTGAGTGACTTACCTTTCACTTTTCACTTTCACGCACTGGAGAAGGAAATGGCAACCCACTCCAGTGTTCTTGCCTGGAGAATCCCAGGGACGGTGGAGCCTGGTGGGCTGCCGTCTGTGGGGTCACACAGAGTCGGACACAACTGAAGCGACTTAGCAGCAGTAGCAGCATTATCCTATTACCATTTTCTTAATTGTTTTGGGTTTATTTTCGTAGGTCTCTTCCTTCTCTTGGGTTTTTTGCCTAGATAAGTTCCTTTAGCTTTGATTGTAAAGCTGGTTTGGTGGTGCTGAATTCTCTTAACTTTTGCTTGTCTGGAAAGCTTTTGATTTCTCCATCAAATCTGAAGGAGTCTTGCTGGGTAGAGTATTCTTGGTTCTAGGTTCTTACCTTTCATCACTTTAAATATGCCATGCCATCCCCTTCTGGCTTGTATCATTTCTGTTGAGAATCAGCTGATAGCTTGATGGGAGTTCCCTTGTTGCTTTTAATATTTTATCCCTGTCTTTAGTCTTTGTCAGTTTGATTACTGTGTGTCCCAGTATGTTCTTCCTTGGGTTTATCCTTCCTGGGACTCTCAGTGCTACCTGGACTTGGCTGACTATTTCCTTTCCCGTGTTAGGGAAGTCTTCAGCCATTATCTATTCAAATATTTTCTCAGGTCCTCTCTTTTCCTTTTGGGACCCTTATAATGTGAATGTTGATGTGTTTAATGTTGTCCCAGAGGTCTCTTAGGCTGTATTCATTTCTTTTCATTCTTTTTTCTATGTTCTGTCCTGTGGCAGTGATTCTCACCTTTCTGTCCTCCCAGTCATTTATCTTTTCTTCTGCCTCAGTTATTCTGCTGTTGATTCCTTCTAGTGTATTATTCATCTGTTTATGTGTTCTTTAGTTCTTCTAGGTCTTTGGTAAACATTTCTTGCATCTTCTCAATCTTTGCCTCCATTCTTTTCCTGAGATCCTGGATCATCTTTACTATCATTATTCTGAATTCTTTTTCTGTAAGATTGCCTATCTCCACTTCATTTAGTTGTTTTTCTGGGATTTTATCTTGTCCATTCATCTAGGACATAACTTTCTGCTTTTTCATCGTGATTAACTTTCTGTAATATGGTTTTTGTTTCAGCAGCTGTGAGACTGTGCTTCTTGCTTCTTCTCTCTGTCCTCTGATGGATGAGGCTAAGAGGTTTGTGTAAGCTTCTTGATTGGAAGGACTGGCATGGGAAAACTAGGTCTTGCTCTGGTGGCCAGGGCCTTGCTCAGTAAAGCTTTTATCTAATTGTCTGCTGATGGGTGGGGTTGCACTCCCTCCCTGGTAGTTGTTTGGCCTGAGGGGTCTACAGGCTCTATGGTAGGGTTAATGGTGAATTCCAAGAGGGTTTACACCCAGGGGACCTTCCAGTGCCCCGTCCCTGTGGTGAGCCCCTGCCAACCCATGCTCCACAGGAGGCCCTCCAACACTGGCAGGTGGTGTTCAGTCTCCTGTGGGGTCACTGCTCCTCTCCTGTGGGTCTTGGTGCATGCAAAATTTTGTTTGTGCCCTCCAAGACTAGAGTGTCTGTTCCCCTCAGTCCTCTGGAAGGCCTATAATCAAATCCCGCTGGCCCTGAAGGCCAGATTCCCTGAGGAATCCCAGTCCCTTTGTTGGATGCCCAGGCTGGGAAGCTTGACTTGGGGTTCAGAACCTTCACAATAGTGCAAGAACTTGTTTGGTATTATTGTTCTCCAGTCTGTAGGTCACCCACCTAGCAGGTATGAGATTTAATTTTATTGTGATTGCATCCCTCCTACCAACTTGCTGCAGCTTCTTAGTCTTTGGACGTGGGGTTTCTTTTTGTGGTAGGTTTCAGCGTCCTCCTATCAATGGTTGTTCAACAGCTATTTGCAATTTTGGTGCTCTCACAAGAGAAGATGAGTACATGTCCTTCTACTCTGCCATTTTCAAAAATGTTTTATTTTTATACACTATTTGTGTGAAAAGTATTATAAACGTTTATTACATACAGTACTACATAGCTGATTGTGTTAATTGGGTACCTAGGCTAACTTTGTTGGGCTTAGGAACAAACTGGACTTACAAATGTGCTCTCAGAATGGAATCTGTTGGTATGCAGGGGACTTACTATATTATCTAGCCCTTTAGTGAAAAGTTTCATTAAACTCTGCTCTAGGGTTCACTCCTAAAGTGTCACATAAAGCAGTAGCTAAATGCCTCAAGTGTTCAGTGAGGTTTCTTCACTTTGGCTGGTGTGGAACTTCAGGAATTCCCTAGCACTATTGAAATTATAGCATCACTGTTCAATTCTAAGTCCCAGAGCAGGTATTCATTTGCTAAGTCTTGCAAATGTTTTCTGTATATACACACCCCAGCCCTCAACCAAACCAGATTTAGGTCTGCTTTTCTGATGCACATCAAAGCTAAGCAACTGACACCAGGTTGTGGTGAAGGACAGCAGTTTTATTGCAAGATGCCTAGTGTGGGGCCAAGCAAGGAGAATAAACAGATCATGGTCAAAATCCCTGAACTCCTTGATGGCTTTAGTCAAGGGGTTTTTGTTTTTAAGAAGCTTTATTACCCATGTTCAGATTAATTAAGGATGCTGTAGTGACAAACATACAGAAACACTGTTTAAAACATAGTCATTAAATAGAAAAGTATCAAATTTATTTTTTATCATTGGACATTTTGTCTTTAAGTTTTTATTTTACATTGGGGTAAAGTTAATTAACAATATGTTATTTTCAGGTTATAGTGAAGTGATAAAGTGATTCAGTTATACATATACAGGTATATATTTTTTAAGTTTTTTTTTTTTTTTTAAGGCAGGGTGAGGGAGACAGTCTCGGGATGTGTGATCACCTCATGGACATCCTTCTAATTGGTTAGTGGTGAGGTAACTAGGTGGCACTTTGGAGTTAATATCATCAACCTTCTGGTTCCACCCAGTCTGGGGTCTGCATGCTGGTGGTCAGCAGACAGTTAACGTCCTTCACCTGGTGGTTTTAGTATCTGCAAAGCAAGAATATGGCTCAAGGTATTATCTATAGCACTTGAAGAGGAACTAAAGATCCTTGACTTTTTTTCACGGCTATTATTATTTTGTCTTGCTTGACTGTTTTCCTTTGTTTCTGCATTTGTTCTTTGGAACTCAGAGAAGGGCTTAGAAAAGGCAGAGGACCCACGGGTCTCTCCCGAGGAAGGCCCTGCAGGGTCCTGCTTGATTTTAGTGAGACCTAATGCAAATTTCTTCCTCCCTCCAAACTCCTTTTTCTCTTGAATTCTCTTGTAATTTCATCTGCTTCAGTAATTCAGTCTCTGCCTCTGTAACACAGCAGAATTGCCACTCTGCTTGGACTCAACCTTCTAGTGTTAAATGCTGGAAGATGCCCCAGGCAGAATCTCAAGATGATTCCTTTTTTTCTTGGTGAACCTGGCTGAAGGTTTATCAATTTTATATTTTCAGGAAGCCAGCTTTTTTTTCCAATTGATTTTTTCTTTTCTTTTTTTTTTTTTGGTCTCTTTCATTTATCTCTGCTCTGGTTTTTATGATTTCTACTAACTGGGTTTTGTTTGTTCTTTCTCTAGTTGCTCTAGGTGTAAGGTTAGGTTTGTTTCCTGATGTAAAATTGTATGGCTATAAACTTCCTCTTAGAACTGCTTTTCCTGCATCCCATAGGCTTTGGGTCATTGTGGCTTTTGTTTTCATTTGTCTCTAGGTATTTTCTCTGATTTCTTCAGTGATCTATTGATTTTTTAGTAGCATACTGTTTAGCCTCCACGTGTTTGTGTTTTTTACAAGTTTTTTCTTGTAGTTGATTTCTAATCTCATAGTGTTGTGGTCAGAAAAGCTGCTTAATATGATTTCCATTTTCCTAAACAAGTTTGCTTTGTGGCCCAGCATGTGATCAATCCTGGAGAATGCTCCATGTGCACTTAAAAAGAGTGTGTATTCTGCTTTTGAATAGAATGCTCTTTAAATATCAATTATCTCCATCTAGTCTGATATGTCACTTAAGGCCTGTGTTTCCCTATTGATTTTCTGTCTGGTCTGTTGATGAAAGTGGGCCATTAAAATCTCCCACTATTATTGTTACTGGCAATTTCTACTTTTATAGCTGTTAGGAGCACCTGAATATATAAGGCAAATACTATTTTGGGTGCATATGTGTTTATACTTGTTATATCTCCTTTGATTGATCCCTTTATCATTATGTAGTGTCCTTTGTCTCTTGTAACAGTCTTTCTAGTCTATTTTATCTGACAAGTATTGCTCCTCCAGCTTTCTTTTGATTTCTATTTGCATGGAATATCTTTTTCCCTCCCCTCACTTACAGACTGTATGTGTCCCTAAATCTGAAGTGAGATTCCTGTAGACAGCATATATAAAGGTCCTGCTTTTTTAAATCCATTCAGCCAATATAGTTCTTTTAGTTGGAATGTTTGATCCATTTACCTTTAGGTAATTATCAATATATATGGTTCTTATGGCCATTTTGTTAATTGTGGTGGATTTTTTTTTTTCACTTTTTTTTTTTTCCCTCCCCTTCCTCTTGTTCTTTTCTCTTGTGACTTTTAGTACTGTATTTGGATTCCTTTGTGTGTGAGTGAATTTATTGTAGATATTTGGTTTGCAGTTATCATGAGGTTTTGATATAGCACTCTATATATAAACAAGATTGTCTTAAGTTACTGGTCTTTTAATTTCAAATACATTTCCAGTATCCTGCATTTGTACCCTCTTCACAATTGCTAGTTGTGATACTGTATTTGTGTCAGATGATTTCCTACCTTTACTGTATGTTCGCCTTTACCAATGAGCTTTTCCATTCATAGTATTCTCGTTTCTAGTTGTGGCCTTTTTTTCTTTCCTGCTTAAAGAAGTTCCTTTAGTGTGTTACAAGTCTGGTTTGATAGTGTCAAATTCTTTTTGCTTTTGTTTGTCCGTAAAACTTTTGATTTCTCTGTCAAATCTGAATGGAGAGACTTTCTGGGTAGAATATTCTTGGTTGAAGGTTCTTCCCTTTCATCACTGTAAATCTGTCGTGCCATGCCCTTCTGGCCTGCAAGGTTTCTGCTGAAAAACTTTATGGGAATTGCCTTGTATATTATTTGTTGCTTTTCCCTTGTTTTAGTATTTTCTTTCTTTGATTCCCACCATTCTATCTTCCAACTCACACTTATCCATTTTTCTGCCCATTTATTCTGATGATTTATTCTCATGTATTTTCAGTTATTGTCATTGTTCATCTCTTTAGATCTTCTAGCTCTTTATTAAACATGTATGTATCTTCTTGTACTGTGCCTCCATTCTTTTCCTGAGACTTCAGATCATCTGTACTGTCATTACTCTGAATTCTTTATTTGCGGGTAGACTACCTAGCTTTACTTCCCTTGGTTGTTGTTTAGGGCTTTTATCTTGTTCATTGTCTGTGACATATTCCTGTGCCATCTCCACTGTGTCTGACTTTCTGCGATTGCCCTTTCCATTTCACAAGCTGCAGGGCTGTAGTTCCTCTTGCTCCTGCTGTCTGCCTCCTGGGGCACGAGGCCAGTCTAAGAGCTTGTGCAGGCTTCCTGGTGGGAGGGACTAGTTTCTGTCCATTGGTGGGCAGGGCTATTTCCAAGGATGTGTTTAGCTGGCAGTTATGGGCTCATGAAGACTTTAGGCAGCCTGTCTGCTGATGAGTGGGTCTGTGCTCCCACCCTGTTGGTTGTCTGCCTTGAGGGTTCCCAGTACTGGAGCGTATAGGGTCTGGGGTGGGGCCAGGTTTTGGGGAGAAAATGGCCACCTCTGAACTTCCCTCATGGCTCAGCCAGTAAGGAGTCTGTCTGCAATGCAGGAGACCTGGGTTCGATCCCTGGGTTGGGATGATTCCCTGGAGAAGGAAATGGCAACCCACTCTAGTATTCTTGCCTGGAAAATCCCATGGACAGAGGAGTCTGGCAGGCAGCAGTTCATTGGGTCACAAAGAGTCAGACACGACTGAACAACTTCACTTCTCTTCTTCACTTCTCTCTATGGCCACCTCCAGGAGAGCTCATTGTTGTTCTTCAGTCATTCAGTTGTGTCCAACCCTTTGCGACCCCATGGACTGCAGCATTCCAGGCTTCCCTGTCCTTCACTATCTTCTGGAGTTTGCTAAAACTCATACGCATTGAGTCGGTGATGCCATCCAAACATCTCATCCTCTGTTGTCTCCTTCTCCTCTTGCCTTCAATCTTTCTCAGCATCTCACCTGGCCAAAGGAGCTCATACCAGTGAGTTTTCCCCAGGATTATGCCCATCAGTGTTCTTGTCCCTGCGGTGAACTACAACCAAAGGCTATATATCGTTTGCTGAACCCTGGTGTACATAAAAAAAAAATCTAAGGTAACAACAGTTTGACTCTTTTCAGTTTTATAAAAGTTTCATGATCTTGAAAAAATGCTTCCTATTTCTTAATTGCCAGTTTTGAATGATTATCTTTTCTATTGATAAGATAAAGCTGTTGATACCTTAGTAAAGTAGTAAAGATTTGTTTCTACTTGCTACCTAATTGGGCACAATTTGCATTATATGACTTCAAAATGAAATTTACCTTCTCTTGACAGATCAAACACTACATGTGAAGATTGGTGAAAGGGAATATTGATTTCTGAAGTGTCCTGGAGAGGAAAAACACTGGTCAGTATCAAGTGGACAATGCTTGGTGTTTTCCAAAGATGCTATTGAAGTAGTCTTTGCTACTGCTTCCCTTCACTCAGTCAGAGCTCTTCATAACATGGGCTGCATGAAATCAAAACAAACTTTCCCATTTCCCACCACACTTGAGAGTGAGAAGAGGCATGTGAGTGAAGAAAACTTTATGCCTGAAGAGAAATTTCTACCCAGGATACCTTCTCTAGTTAATGTCAAAGAGGAAGTGAAGGAACCCCCGGGGCCTCAAATTGTGGTCTTCGAATTTGCACAGCACCTGTCCCAGGAAATCTTGAGTGATGCCTTGCAGCAGTGGGCAGGCAACAACCTCAAGTACTATGACATCCCATATATTGAGAGTGAAGGGCCTTGATTCTATGTGTAGGATGACAACACTTTCTTGAACTGTGGATAAAGTTGGTGCTAGTTTAAATACATGAAACAATAGCAGAAACTGGTGTGAATAAATACAAATAACTTCATCTGGGTGTAAAGAAAAATATTACAATAGCTTCAAGAGTCTAATACCTAAAATGAAGTGTTTTAAGCAGTTCTACATTAACAGCAGTTTCTCTCTGCTTGGTCTTGGATTTGAGTCATTAAAGGTTTAAATGTAAGTCCTCTGGAGCCACAGGAATCAATCAGCTGTGTGTCACACCACTTCCTTCCAGAGGCAGTAATGCCATCACCAAAGAAGTAAGAATTTTAAAAGCACCTTGGGTTTACAAAATAACTGTCAATTTAAACAAAACCCGCAAGGTACGAAAGGATTTTTCTTGAAATGCCTGGGTAAGGGAATGGCACTCAAGCCAGAGTGGTTAACGATGGGTTTGTTTGTCAAAACCTTTTGGGTCAAGGTTTGGATCCCTCCTTAACACAAATGGTCAAACATAAGAAAGCAACCCATGTGGAAGAGGTCTACCATGAACCCTGTCCTTAATTAAATATTTACTTTTGTAGATGAAAAGCATAACTATCACCTGGATAGTTAGGGCCCTAACTAATCACAGCTGTTATTGGATGATTCAGACTTTGCATATAAGCATCTTAATGAGATACAATTTATAGAAGTCATGACAATGTTTACTGCACTGAATTAGGTAGCCCAGTGATATTACTATATAAGAAAACAAGCATGCATAGCTTTTATAAACAGCAATCCAAAAAACTAAAGTAACAGAAACCCTAGCTGGTGAGGTAGGAAGAAGAACCCGGTCTCAGTGCTGCATGTGTGTTAAGTTTTACTGTCTCACAGATATAAGGGATTGGTACATGGACAGGCACCATTCAGATTACTATTCGGATTATGCATGAGATTTATAGTTATTACAAAAGATCAAATACTCCTCTAAAGGAAATATTCACATGTATATTTTTACTGGTAAAAAAGCCCATGGGGGCATTTACAGCCATATACTATACTATTTTCATAAATTTGGCTTTTTGGGGAAGTTTTCTGAAAAAAAAAAATAGTTTAAGATAGTGACAGAAAATTCAGGAAAGCAGAAAGAAGATACCAAGAAGACATAACTTGCAAGAAAACTGATACATTATAAGATCCTTTTACTAAGATACAGTAGACCCTTATAATCAAAAATAAAGAAAGGCAGAAAAAAGCTTGTGACCTCTAATGACATAAATGTATATGACCTTATGAGCAAGCAGAATTGTGACCTCTAGTTTTAGCATTATACTTTGAAGCCCACAGTCAAACAGACTAAATTCTCCAAGGTAAATGGGCAAAGAAAATTTTTCAAAGTGACAGGCGTGTCATCTTTCGTTGCATTTGTACAACTGGTCATTTAACCTTCACCTGCTCCCAGGGTTTGTACTGTACTGTTGTACTTAGCACCAGAAACAGAAGAACCACCACCCTGTTCATACAAAGATCTGAAGTCACAAGGCTAAGAATAGAAAGTTCCCAAAACATGCAAAACATTTCCAGCTCATGAAGAAAAATTTAGTTTTATGAGTGTTTATACTAATAACTCAGACAAAAGCCTAGATGTCATTTTTCATTCATTTTATATCTCACATCATATACTTTCACTACAAGGTCATTGCTGTTTAAAAGATATAAGTATATAAGATAATACATATTATGGTGAGAACACAAAGCCATATGAAAGTGCATTACACTAGATTTTTCAGCATACATAGGGATATAGACTAGTAGGCTTTGATTACACCTAAATATTTTAACCTCAGGTTCCTCCTTTGCCCTGGCCTTTACTTTCTAGGGGAGTAATACAACGATGTCTGCCAGATCGTAATCTAGCTAGAAGCCTAATCTCTGTTGCCACCCTCTCTGATTCTATGGCTTTGTCACTGAGCACCACCTCCTCGCTCCCAACTCATTTTAACAGAGTTATAGTAGCTTGTGACACAGAGACTTAAAGCTTGTATAATCAGTGAGTTAGTGGATAAACCATGTTGGGGGCAGGCAGGAAACAGCTAGATCAAATGTACTGCATATGACTGTTATCAAGATATAGTTTGGTGTGATGGCAAAATAAACGAGAACATCTTTGACAGGATAATTCCATTTCTAACCTGCCTTAATATTTAAATATCAGATTTCCTCCATTTGAAGGTCTTTCATGAACAAAGTAGAAAGGCTGTTTGAGAAGGAAGGAGACAGACATTAAGAAGACAAGACTGAAAGAATTATTAGCTACTGGACCTGAAAACATTTGTTCAAACTTAGATCACAAACACGGAGAAATAAGAACAGTGACCAAACTATAAGGGAAAGAAAAGCGGGGGAAAGAGGGACCAAGAAACAACACTCCCATCAGGCTCTAAAAACAAGCTTCCAGTATTGCTATTTGAGGGCAAGACCTGCCCCCGCTCCCACACCACTCCATTGGTTACCACATGACACGTGCAAAACCATTCAATCTTTTACCTCAAAAACACCCGGTGGAGGGGGAGATGAATGCCAGCAGATGACAGAGTACCTGCAGGGGCAGCTGTAGAAGCAGCAGATGAGCGGAGAAGAGGCACCAGTTCCTCACTTAAAGCCCACACACCCACAGACACACTCTCACCACTCCCTTCCCCATGCAGCCTCTCTTCAGTGCTAGTCACCACCTTTTTTGCCCAGGCCTTTGATCCGAGACCTCTCCAGTTTGTTGCCTTATCAGTTCTTTGCAAACCACCTATGGTTATTAGCACTTAAAGCACAATTTTGAAGGGGATAAATGTGATCTTAGTCCCAAAGGAATCGTTTGTGTCAAACTGCCTTATTAGTATTAAAGAGAGACATGCTGAATGAATCAAGTAGCATGACACGTGTATAGCCCACTCGGTATCATTGGCATTTTATGAGATAGGGGAACTATACTTTTGTAATTAAATATTTTTAGAAATCAGAAGTTAAGAGACAAATTATAATATCAATGAACAGTAATTTAAAAACAAAGTTCTAACAAATAAATGGCTTGCTTAATCATAATTCCCTCATCCTGTATCTTTGTGACCAAACTGGACATGTCTTCCCTGCAGCAGTGGACACGAGCTCAAACGTACTCCCTACATCTTGAAATGACATTTGTTAGCAAATTCTCTTCACTGTAAGACTTACCTATGAAATGGTATATTTTTTCCAATTATTTTTGTGAAAACACTTTTCCTAACTGTACAATAAAAGTCCAGTTGCAATTAACTAGTTATGAGTTCTTGTTTAATTGATGCAAGCAAGTCCTTTTTCCCATTGTGTGATTTAAAATTTTTTTAACATAAAGGACTTAACATTTTTTCCATTTCTAGCAAATACAAAGAAAATAAAGATCCATTTATACAAAATATTTTCCTAGATCATTTGCATCCACATTTAGGAGCTTTAAAAATATAAATGTAGGACTTCCCTTGTGGTCCAGTGGCTAAGAGTCCATGCGTCAACTGCAGAGGGCATGGGTTTGATCCCTGGTGGGGGAAGAGCCCTCATGCAGTGGTGGGCAGCCAAAACAAACAAAAAGAATATAAATGTAAACATGTTCATTCATTACTATGGCATCTTTTTTCCAAATATGTTCCTAATTTTGGGGAAGGGGAGTGATGATTCATGTTAAATATATTGAGAACAGAAAATGTAAGGCAAATCCTTCTGGACTGCAATTTTCTCATCTATGAAAAGAGTGCTGGATATAATCTTTGTCTTTTTCAGTTCTGCCTGCTTTTCAGTTTTCAAAACTAAAGTTCTCTTAGTTTCTGAGGGGTTTGGAATGAAGGAAAAACTGAACCAAGTTATAAAATAAATTATAAGCTAATCTTTAAAAATGATTCTTACCTAGACATTAACGTCCCAAGTCTGGGACATCCACAATTGTGTTGTTGTTCACTCAGTCGTGTCCAATTCTTTGTGACCCCATGGACAGCAGCACGCCAGGCTTCCCTGTCCTTCACCATATCCTGGAGTCTTCTCAAACTCAGGACCATTGAGTCAATGATGCCATCTGACCATCGCACCCTCCATCGCCCCCTTTTCCTCCTGTCCTCAGTCTTTTCCAAGCATCAGGGTCTTTTCATATAAGTCCGCTTTTCACAACAGGTGGCCAAAGTATTGGAGCTTTAGCTTCAGCATCAGTCCTTCCAATGAATATTCAGGGTTGATTTCATTTAGACTGACTGGTTTGATCTCCTTACTGTCCAAGGGACTCTCAAGAGTCTTTTCCAGCACCACAGTTCAAAAGCATTAGTTCTTTGGCACTCAGCCTTCTTTATGGTCCAACTCTCACATCCATACGTAACTACTGAAAAAACCTTAGCTTTGACAGTTGTGTACCTTAAACTCATTTTGTCAACAGTAGCAATTACTGAAGGTATTTCACAGAACAAAAGGGTTTCAAGTATTTTCTTGAAACCAGAAGGTTTTCAAGTTTTTTCTCCTGATTTGAACTACTGTAAGGATAAATTACTGTTATCACACCAAAGTCTGATGTAAATTGCAGAGTGTCTATCTTAAGAGATAAGAATTTTCTAATACCTCATTCTGCCAGATTAGCAAATACTGCAAGCAACAAGAAATAATGCTTTTACTTTCACCATAGGAAGGCATTCTGATTAACTTCAGGGAAGGCCAAGGCTGAGTTAATAATAAAGAAACAATCTCATAATAACCTTTTTCTCTCTGCTTGAGATTCTAATGTTATAAAAGGAACACTTTAGCTACAGTAACTCGGAATTCTTTAAAATAGATTTTTATACTATGAAATTCTATGAAGTGTTAACAAAGTATCCAAAAAACATTTTATAACCTACATATAAGTTTACTTAACATTAAACTTAACATTAAAAGCTTACTCCTTGGAAGGAAAGTTATTACCAACCTAGACAGCATATTAAAAAACAGAGACATTACTTTGCCAACAAAGGTCCGTCTAGTCAAGTCTATGGTTTTCCTAGTGATCATGTATGGATGTGAGAGTTGGACTATAAAGAAACCTGAGCGCCGAAGAATTGATGCTTTTGAACTGTGGTGTTGGAGAAGACTCTTGAGAGTCCCTTGGACTGCAAGGAGATCCAGCCAGTCCATCCTAAAGGAAATCAGTCCTGAATATTCATTGGAAGGACTGATGCTGAAGCTGAAAACTCCAATACTTTGGCCACTTGATGCGAAGAGCTGACTCATTGGAAAAGACCCTGATGCTGGGAAAGACTGAGGGCAGGAGGAGAAGGGGATGACAGAGGATGAGATGGCTGGATGGCATCACCAACAATGGACGTGAGTATGGCTAAACTCCGGGAGTTGGTGATGGACAGGGAGGCCTGCCGTGTCCAGTCCATGGGGTCGCAAAGAGTCGGATGCAACTGAATGACTGAACTGAACATTAAAAACCAATATCCAGAGCCAAAACATAAAATTCCCATTTCAGTTAGATATGCTAACTCAGGAATCTCTAAAG
The DNA here is from genome assembly GCF_027580195.1 of Bos mutus. Classification (NCBI taxonomy): domain Eukaryota; kingdom Metazoa; phylum Chordata; class Mammalia; order Artiodactyla; family Bovidae; genus Bos; species Bos mutus. The sequence goes on from NC_091618.1 coordinate 130,029,305, forward strand.
ACCTTCAAATTTTTCCATCTTTTAAAATAGAGGTTGGCAAACTTCTTGTGAAAAGGACGAGACTTAAGTAAATATTTTAGGCTTTGCAGGCCTTACAATCTCTACTGCAACTACTCAAAACAGCCATAGATATGTAAACAGATGAGTAAAACCATGTTCCAATAAAGTTTTATTTATAGACAATGATATTTGAATTTCATGTAATTTTCACATGCCATGCTATATTGGTCTTTGATTTCTTTTCTCCCAAATTTAAAAATGCAAAAACCATTCTTAGCTGAGCGATATAAAAAAAAACAGGCAGGAGGTTGGCTTTGGCCCATGTGCCATAGTTTGGCAACCTCTGCTCCAAAATAATATTTTAAAAATCCAATCATTTCAAAATTTCAAATCATTACTTCCCAGAGATTTGAAGTAATCATTCAAATCTTCATCAGTAACTTCTTTTAGGTCAGCTGGTTTCCACTTTGGACTCTGGTCTTTATCTATTAAAACTGTCAAGTAGAGACATAAGAAATGTTAATATTTATTTTTTTCTGGTATTACCAGAATTTAATTACTGAATTGACACAAACTACCTTGGACTAGGCATATTTTTCTACAGCACTTCTTTTTCTGCAAAGTTGAAATTTTTGTATATGTTCCTTCCCCTACTCCCCTTAAATTAAGCCCCCACAGAATGTGGATGATGACCTAACATGCTAAGCCTGATGCTTCTAACTTGAATACAGCCTACTGAACTAATCCAGTGATTTAAGCCTTCGAACTTTTTCTAATAAAATCATAAATGAAATCTCTGCTGTAAAAGAGCTAAAACCAGAGTTGGTGTGGTTTGAAGGGAAGGCAGGGGAGGGTGGAGGGCCCAGATCTGTCTTCTAACCTCTACACTGAACTGAGAAGAAAATTACTTAAGGTACAGGGAAAGAGACTTTATGCATAATTAATATGCATACTGCTGTTTTGCTGAATCATCTAGCTCACACTGAATTAAAACACCAGACCACCTCAGGTTATCATGAGAAGCTCTACTTCTCTTATTTCAAGTATAGTCATCACTTAGCATAGCCACACAGAATCCCCACAGGATTTTAAGTATGAAGCAATCCATAACCTCCTTCTAACAGGGAGGAAAATGTCAGTTTCCTGGTTGTGATCACATACTACAGTTATACAAATGTTACCATTTGGGAAACTGGGTGGAGGGTATGGAGGACCTCTCCATATTATTTCTCACAACTACATGTAAATCTACAATTATCTCAAATATTAAAAAAAAGAGAATGAGCTGTGGTAGGGAATTTCAACCACGCTTAGATTGTGCATAATTCTTGTGAGGAATGAAAATTAAATTTAAACATACAAGGCCAACCAGCCAACATTAAAAAATGAGTTTATCACTAAAAGGCTAAATAATTAAAGAAGCAATCTGTGGCGGATTCATTTTGATATTTGGCAAAACTAATACAATTATGTAAAGTTTAAAAATAAAATAAAATTAGAAAAAAAAAGAAGCAATCTGGGAACCAAAGGCAGCAGGCTGCCTCAGGAGATAGAGGGAAGCGGGATTTATGCATAATTAAATGTGGATACTGGAGGGTTCCAAGGTTTGGCTGCCTGACTACAGGATTCCAGTATCTGATCAGTGGTGATACTGAACACTGATGCTATGATCCCAGCCAATTTGAAAGTTTTACATTCCCTGGACAGAGTAAATAAAAACAATCCTGGAACATTCTTTCTACAACAATCTCTTTTAAGCTCTCAAGTCAATGCTATATACCTTCTTAACAGTCTACTGAAGGACAAAAGCAAAGAGAATATTAATCAAATCTTCAATGTTACTTGATTTTAAACTAACAACATTTTTAATCCAGCACAGATAAAACATTCTTGCCATGTAGGAAACAGGTTTTTCAGAAGGTTTCATGAGGTACCACTCAAAACTCTAGTTGGTAACTCTCCAGCAAATCTGAGTTAATCCTTTTAAAATTCTTTTCTGTAAGTTCTAAAGGAAGAAGTTTATTCAAGATGTTAAGAGCATTTCTGACAACCATTCCTCTAATTTGGTAGTTTAATTAATCTGCTAACATACTTTATAATTAGCAAATTGTAACAAACATTTGGTTATGCAAGAACATTTTAACAGTTTTACTCAGAATAGATACTGCTTTCTGAATAAAGAGGTTATGCTTAAAGATGAGGGTGCATACTTACTCTTCATTAAAAAGTAGCTTGATAAGCCCCTGCCCTGTGAACTAGAACTTTGATGTCACTTGGTTTCAGTCCTTTTTCCTTAAAATATCTAACGGTATACCTAAAAATAATACCTTTCTTTTTTAAGTTAAGAAGGGCTTCTATTAACATACATTGAATACTTTAGCAGCATAACCCAAGTAGCACACTGCTGCTGCTGCTGCTAAGTCGCTTCAGTTGTGTCCGACTCTGTGTGACGCCACAGACGGCAGGCCACCAGGCTCCCCCGTCCCTGAGATTCTCCAGGCAAGAACACTGGGGTGGATTGCCATTTCCTTCTCCAATGCAGGAAAGTCAAAAGTGAAAGGGAAGTCGCTCAGTCGTGTCCGACTCTTTGCGACCCCATGGACTGCAGCCCACCAGGCTCCTCTGCCCTTGGGATTTTCCAGGCAAGAGTACTGGAGTGGGGTGCCATTGCCTTCTCCGAAGTAGCACACAGGTCCTCCTCAAATCAGAGGTCTAAGCTCTGATCCACATGCAGCAAGAATTTGCAGGGAATCAGTGGAATGAATGTATGTTTTCTATAAAACATATAACCATCTCCTCTGATTCAGCTCCATGTGTTCTCTAAAAGGATTTTTTATTTCTTATACTATATCATGCCAGAAATGAAGAGAATTCTACCATAGTGACCAGTGTTTACTGAAGCTTACCGCTCAAAGAATATAACCTTTTATTCAGATAAAGTATATCCAGAGTCTGTACTATATTAAAGTGATAAATAAAAACACAAGAAAGGTAGATATGTGAAATACATGCAGAGGGAAATAACTCATTTTATACAACATAAATGACAGCTATTATTTATAGGGATATGAGCTCATACATAAAAAAATGATTGCAAATTTGCTAGAACAAAAATCAATTGCTTGTTTTTTCTTAATATTCTGATTGAAGATGACAAGCAAAAATAGGAATTAATACCATTTGCAGATGCTGTGAATTATGTCATGCAGTTTTTTCTCAAGGCAATGTTGAGCTGCTAGGTACAGGCAAAGTGGTAGATGGCAGGGTTCACCATGGCCAGGGTTTCACCAAGGCGGGACAAAAGAAGAGCAGGGACCTCAGGGCTTTTTGCAAGAGAACAAAGGCACCTTTCAAAGGCTTCAGCTGCAGAATGAGTTGACAAACCCACACTGCACTCAGCCAAGGTAGTCCGTGTGACTGCTAGGAGCAGGATTACTTCTTACATATAAATTAGGGAGCAGTGACAAGGCTACTGGAATTTTTAAAACAATTTTGGTTTCAAAGATTGATCTTCCCTCATATGCCAGTTGGTAATATTAAAATTTTTTTTCAATCTTTACAAAAGTTTGATTTTCACTAATAAAACAACTGTCTTTTTTAAACAATATATGCTCAAAAATCCCGTTTCCATAATAGCCAGGAAGGAAACAAGTGTCACTTACCTGCCCTAACGCCTTCATGAAAGTCATGGCCTTTCTGAAAGAAAATCAAGATTCAAAGAGGAATTTCTGGGCATCCTCCTTCCTGATGAGCCCTGCTCTTCCACCCTCTTTAGTCCCCACTCTCGTGGCCACACCCTGAGCCACGACATTCAGAGACTGGACCACCTCTGATCACCTCCTCCTATTCTTATTTGCTAAGTATCTCCACTGCTTCAAATCCCCGATCTTACTGAGCTCCAGTGACCTATGACTTTCTTACCATTTGTTCTGGCTTCACTTTGCTCTTCATCCAGCCCGGTTTCCCCAGTTATTTAATGCAGTCATTTTTTTCTTGAAAATGCCCTCATCTCCCTCAAGCCCTTTTCTCCCATTTAGTCTATCCTGCCAAAATCTCCACACCAGCTAAACCCTACCATTTATCTCTGCCTGCATTCACACAGCTAAATCTCACTGCAGAAGAACCATACAGCTGTGACTGGCTGCGTAAAAGTCATGATCACAAATCTCAAAGGCACAGAAAACTGCCTCACAATCCATGCTCTCTTTCCCACTGCTGGATATGACTTCCACTGTCTTCGTCCTCTCAACGTCTACCCCTAGGCAAGTTCTACTCTCTACACTAGATTCTCAACTAATGATTTAACCGCCTATATTCTCAGCTAATGACTTAACCTTTATTTTTAAAAAAGAAAGAGAAGCCCTAAGACATGAACATTCTCTTCTTCCCACTATCGAAAAACCTGCAGTCCAACTACAGCCATCTGCACCATGCCTTCCAAGTCCCAACTAAGGCAGAAGGGACCCTCCCCTGCCAAAGGCCAGTCCTCCCCTGCCTTCCCATTCATCTGCCCTCTTCTCAAGGGCTATGCCTGAGAAGGTCTCTCTCTCTTTTCCTGGCATGGTCAAGGTACACAGTATAACTCAGTGGTTAAGTACATACACTTCAAATATCTGGGCTCCTCTCCTGGTAACTACGTGACCCTGGGCCAGTAATTTCTCTACTTCCCAGTTTCCTTATATGAAATGATAATACCTCCATCCTGCTGCTAAGCTGCTAAGTCACTTCAGTTGTGTCCGACTCTGTGTGACCTCATAGATGGCAGCCCACCAGGCTCCCCCATCCCTGGGATTCTCCAGGCAAGAACACTGGAGTGGGTTACCATTTCCTTCTCCAATCCATGAGAGTGAAAAGTTAAAGTGAAGTCACTCAGTCATGTCAGACTCCCAGCGACCCCACGGACTGCAGCCTACCAGGCTCCTCCGCCCATGGGATTCTCCAGGCAAGAGTACTGGAGTGGGGTGCCATTGCCTTCTCCACGATTATTTTAATCAACATCTCAACACAACGTCTGACAGACAGTAAGTGCTCGGTAAATGTTAACTATTATTAGTAGCATCAACATAATCCTTTTCCCCTGTTGGATCATTCCCAATCATTTACAAACATGTTCTAGTAACTTCCACCTTTCAATATAAAAAAGGAATCTCACTTGATTTCACAGCCTCAGCTTCTACCCTGTTTCTCTTTCAAGAAGAAAAGGCTGTGAACACAGTCTTTGCTTCTTCGCATCCCATTTACTCATTTCCCCTCTTCTCCCCAACTTAGCACCCTGTAACTTTTGCCTCAACACACCCCTGAAACGGCTTGCCAAAATCACCTGTATCTTCAGTGCTGCCATTGCACAGTATGCCTTTATTCCTGTCTACCAGAGGCTTCGGCAGTCCTCCTCCTTGGGGCACTCCTCTCCTGCTTTCGTGACACCATGCTCTCCTGGTCCTCCCACCTCTGTCCTCCTCCTCTTCCACTGCTCATTTTCCTTCTATACGATCTTGTTGTCATTCAGTCGCTAAGTCATGTCTGACTCTTTGTGACCTCAGGGACTGCAGCACGCCAGGCTCCTCTGTCCTACACTCTCTCCTGGAGTTGGCTCAAATTCATGTCCATTGAATCAGTGATGCTATCTAACCATCTCATCCTCTGTTGCCCCCTTCTCCTTTGACCTTCAGTCTTTCCCAGCATCAGGATATGATCTTATCCACTCTAAACTCAACACAGCAGTGCCTAAGTAATCAATTCTGTTAAAATATAAGATTCTGGCCCTCCACTGCTCCAAGAACATCCAGTGCCTTCCCATTTTACTCAGAACAAAAGCAAGCAGTTGCCAGAGCTAAAACAGATGACTACTGCACAGGAAATGTTCAGGGAGGATTACTACCCTACCTACAGCCACATGTTGAAAAGTGAAAAGGAGAGAAAACCGATTAAGTCTTTTACGAGTTTAACTTCAGCTTTGCAGGAACTCATTCTTCTGCCCTGGGTACTGTATGGACATGATCCCATAAAATGCCATGACAGCAATCCTACTCCACATTCCTGCCTTTCTGGTTGCACGCCATGAGAATTACGGCACCCCTGCAGCAATCTTAGAAAGTCTAATAAAGACCTCCCAGGCTCCTATGCTCTGCATTGCCACTCCCTACCCTGTCAGCTCTGATCTTTCTCTCTCACCCACTGACCACCCCGCCCCACTCTATCCACAAGGCCTACCTGCTTTCCCAGAACAGGAAGGCCGCCCTCACCCAGCTCAGAGCCCTGTGCTCAGGTGCCGTCCAGGTGTGCGCTTGACTCACTAGCACACTTCTGGGTTTTCACTCAAAGATCACCATCTCAGTGAGGTCTTCTCTGTCATCCTATCTACAAGTTCAACTTCTATCCTCCTTATTCCACACCCTTCTTCCCAATTTACTTTTTCTCCTTAGTATTCATAATAATATACTACATATTTAACACATTTATCTATTTATAGTTTATCTGCCCCACTATAAAGTAAGTTCCACGAGAGGAGGGATATGTCTGTTTTGTTCACCTATGTATTCATGCCGAGCACATGGTAATAAGCACTTTTATTTGTTAAGTAAATAAGCAAATCTCCAAAGTTTTGTTTGTTTGTTTTTAAACTGGTGCTGTCTTTCAGACTTAAATTTCTAACCCACACCTGTAAACTCCAGCTCCTAAATGTGTTCTGTCCTTCATACCCATCAAGGCCTATCTATCTCCTACATCTGTCTCAAATCCAATTACTCCTCACCACTGTGACCTCTTGTGTCTAAGCCACTACTATTCTGCACCTGGATTACTGCAGTAAACTCATATCTGATCTTCACCCCCGCTCTGAAACCCCTCCAACCCCGTCATCACTCAGCAGGAATAATTACCTTCTTGAAACAAATCAAACCAAATCACCCCCTGCTGAAACCCACAAGGCTTTTCAACACGCTCATGTCTCACCCTTCAGGTCACAGGTGAGCTAACATCTCAAGATGTTTTCCTGGACCTACTTATCTAAAGGTTCCCCCATTCCCTCTTTTCCCCACATCATTCTATCACCAACCTTATAGGTTGGTGATTATTTTACTTATTTTATTTGTTTTTTATAGTCTCAGGAAACAATAAATTACACGAGAACAAGGACATACCACAACGTAATACCCAGCACAGTGCCTGGCATATGGCTAGCGTATTTGCTGGGAGAATGAAGGGAGGAAGGAACCAATCCATCCAGCCAGGGCGCTAATGTACGGTGGAGAACAGGGCCTGGGTGAGATATACTGGGTGGTGGTCAAGACTTTGGCCACCGGGCTTCACCTGCCATCTCTGTGCCACTTAATAGCTGTATCACCTGAGGCAGGTTACTCTTCTATGCCACTGTTTCCTCATCTGCAAAGTGGAAATAATAACAATACCTGCTTTCTAGAGACGGTGTAATATTTAATGGAGAGAATACATATAAAGTACAAACACAGTACTGACTTATAATAAAAGACCTCATTGCAATTTACATACTATGGAATAACCTCAAGATATGACTAATAGAGCTTAATTTATAGTTATATGAACTATTTTGAGTATCTTCACAATAATATTCCAGGACATGGAAGTCCATTAGGTATATCTGCTTTCTAGATATTAAACATAATATTTCCTTTAGGCAATGAGTTTATTAATGCAAAGGTTCTCTGCACATAACACAAAAGAGATAATTTTGCTTTAAAAGAATTTATCTGGAAGAAGAAATCACTATGACTAAAATATTTCATGAAATCAATAATATTCTATGTGATTATTGCCTATTTTAAGTGTATCCATAATGGTATTTTAATGCTAGTCTATTAACTGAAACATGTAACTGACTAATAACTTCCCTTTGTGCATTTTATATATATTTAGATTTAGAGAATTTATGCTTCTTGCCTATGCCTGAAAATGGCATATAATTTCTGAAAATGGTTATAATTTCTATTTGAATTTCAAGAAAGGTCAGAGTCCTTCTTACAATTACATGCAAATGTAACTGCTATTTCATAAAGGCTTAACAATCTAGTATTTCCACACACCTTAAGCTAATTGGCCCACTGTATTTTCACAGAGTAAATTTACAGACAGTTTCAATTTTCTTGTTTATAAATTTTCTATATTTATTATGTTCTATAATGAACATATATGACTTTCACAACTAGAAAATGAAAATACTTTAAAGAAAAATTCTTACCATACAAGCTTGACTCAGCCGATATTCCATAATTAATACTTCTGGCAAGGTCTTTGAAGACCCCTCCATGAGTTGCCTTAGTGTGATCTTTAGTGAAGTTGGAGACATTTTATTAATTACCTATTAAAGAAAAAAAAATTTTTTTACTAGCTTTAGCCCAATACTTCCTTTACTTTTAAATAATAAACTAGCTGAGCTTTGATATAAATCACATTAAAATTTGCTCCTTAACAATACCTTCATACAACAAAATCTCACAAAAGTAAGATTATGCCTTAGCCTAATCGTGGCAAAGCACCAAACAAAAGTTTTTAGTCCAGTACCAGGAAGATCATTTTTTCTTTACTAAAAAAAAATGTATAATGTTCTCTAAAGTTTAAATTCTGTGAGATTTAATCTCAAAAGAAGGAACACTAACAGAAAGAAATTCAAGTAAATTTAGATCATTTTACTCTTTAAAAATGCATTATGCATTAAAAAATGGAGCTGATACTGACATTAAATAGAGAGTAAAGACAATGAACAGGAACTGAGAGCTTAAGAAGCTAATTAAAGGCAACAAATTGGCTTATTCTTCATCTAACTCAAAAGAATATATAAAGGTATAGGAAAAAATATAAATGCATATAATTCTGCTCTCTTCTGATGAAAGACTACAGAATATTCCCAATCTATTAGTATACTATGAGATGAACTTTCTAATCCTTCCATTAAAAAACCAAAATCACTACTTTTTAAAGACTGTCTTTGGGGCCTCCCTAGTGGCTCAATGCTAAAGAATCTGCCTGCCAATGCAGGAGACACAGGGTTGATCCCTGATCCGGGAAGATCCCACGTGCCGCGGAGCAGCTAAGTCCGTCTGCCACAAATGCTGAGCCTGTGCTCTGGATGCCGGAAGCCACAACTGCGGAGCCCACGTGCAGCATCTACGGAGCCTGCGCACCCTGGAGCCTGCGCACCCTGGAGCCCGCGCTCTGCAACGAGAACAGGCGCCGCTACTAGACGCCCGCGCACCACAACCAGAGCAGTCCCTGTTTGCCACAGAGAAAAGCCCCTGTGGCAACGAAGACCTAGCACGGCCAAAAATAATAAATAAAAAATAAATAATTATACAAAAGAAGAAAATTAGCTTAAAAATAAATTAATTAAAAAAATAAAAACTTTCTTTGAACTGTTAAAAATGCCATGGAGAAAAGTTTCCCTAAGTCACAGGCAATATTCACTTAAGAACTATTCAATGTAGTTTTCAAATTACAGAGGTCAGAGAAGAAGAAGAAATCATTTGTTCATACAATAGAAATTATTTAATTATTTAATTTGAATAGCAGATATTTTAAAATACTTGCAAGGCACAAGAGAAATAAATCAGTGCTAAACAGGTCAAAACAAATTATTTGAAAAAGTATAGAAACCATTTTGAGTAGAAGTAATGTTTTCTACAAGGGGAAATGACACTTAGAAAATAAAAAAGTAAGGAATACTAATTAGAGACACTGTATACAGTTGGATTTTTAATTTTTTTAAAACAACAAAATAACAAACTCCTATCCTACATTACAGTTGATTAATGTAAAGAGTCTTTAATGAAATCTCCCATTTATGGGTCTGCCCCAAATCTTCAGGAAACCTTCTTCACACATTTTGAACAGAAATAAAGGCCACCATTAAGAGAGAAAAAAGGCAAGTAACAGATAGGAGAAAGATGTATGTAGCTTATGTACTGGATAAAGGACTTAATATGGATAGAAATATCCACATACATAGAAATAACTCCTATATATTAACAGTAATAATAAAAGATTTAACGGACACTTTACAAGAAAAGATACCACACTGTCAATAAAGGTATGAATTAATACTCAACCTCATTAGTCATCATGGGAAATGCAAATTAAAATCATTATGCAATGCTATTTTACATATACCAAAGTGACTAAAATGAAAAACATAAGTAATCTCAGGCATTGGTGAGAATGTAGAGCAACTTACTATGCAATGTAAATTGGTACAACCATATTGGAAAACTTCCTGACAGTAACCAACATAAATGTACATACTGTTAAATTAAAGAGGCCATCCAACTGAAGTGCCCTTAATGCTTTAGTAGCCTGTAAGCAAACCAAAATCTAAGCCTGTAATGCCTCAAGTTTAAAAGTCAAAACTTAAGGACAACCAATCATAAACAGCCAATTTAGGCTTTCCCAAATAAAGCTACTGCTTAAGCTATAGCCAAACAAATAAGCTTTGCTTCCACCTCCTTTCCATAAAAGACTTTGCCCAATTTGGATCAATTTTTGCTCAAATAAACTCTTAAAAATTTTAATATGCCTCAGTGTATCTTTTAACAACACACATGATTTTGCAGAACTCCTTCTAGGTGTATACAGAAATGTGTATCGTTGTTACCCAAAGACGTAGACCAAATTGTTCATAGCAGCATTATTTCTAACAGTAAAAAACTACAAATAACCTCAAATGTCCTAGAAAAAGCAAAACTGCAGCAAATTTAATGCCCACTTCTATAGCATAAACTTTAAAACATAATTTGGCATATCATTTTATTTTTTAAATAATTAGCTTTACTGAAGTATAATTTACATATGATAAAATTCACTCATTTTACGTGAATTTAGGTCTACAAATTTTGATGTATACAGTTGTACAACTACCTCCACAATAAGGATGTAGAACATTTCCATCACCCCAAAGAGTTCTACTTCCCTCAATTCTACCATGGAGAAACAGTTTTCTGTGCCTACAGTTCTGGCTTTTCTAGAATTTCATAAAAATACAGTCATACATTAAGTAATCCTCTGTGTCTGCCTTCTTTCACCTGGCATAATGCTTCTGAAATTCATCCAAGCTTTTGATGTACCAACTCATCCCTTCTTATAGTTGAGTATAATATTCCACTGTATGAATTTATTACAATCTGTTTACTCATTCAACACCGCCAGGGATTGGATTGTTTCCAGTTTGGGGCAACTATAAAGTTACTATGAATATGTAAGTACAAGCACCTGTGTAGACATATGTTTATATTTTTCTTTGGTAAATCCTTAGAAGCAGGATTGTTGGATTTTCCCAGTAAATGTACATTTAACTCCATCAGAAACTGCCAAACTGCTTTCCTGCCGGAAATATGTGAGAGATAGGTGCTCCACATCTTTACCAACACTAAGTGTTGGTACTATCAACCTTTTAAATCTTAGCCATTCTAACAGATGCTCAGCTGCATCTCGTCATGGCTTTAATCTGCATATTCCTAAAGATTAAAGATCTTGAGTGACTACCCTCATGGTTCAGTGGCTAAGGTTCCATGCTCCCAATGCAGGGGGCCTGGGTTCAATCCCTGGTCAGGGAACTAAGAATCCATCAAGCTGAAACTAAAACCTGGCACAGATATATTTTTTAAATAACAACAATAATAATAAAGATGCCGAGCATTTTTTCATGTGCTTCCTATCCATTTGAGTATCTTCTTTGGTGAAATGTCCACATTTCCCATTTTTAGTTGTGTTTACATTCTTATGTCATGAGTTCTTCATATATGGTGGATTTAAGTCTTGTTATCAGATACATGTCTTACAAATATTTCCTCCCAAAGAGGAAAAGTGTTTGACTGTAATAAAGATTTATAATTCTTTTTTCTTTTGCAATTCCAGCTTTTCACATTAAAAGAAAATCTTATCTAACCCAAAGTCACCAAGATTTTCTCCTACACTTTCCTTTAGAGTGGTACAGTTTTAGCACTTACATTTAGGTTTGTAATCCAACATTTTGAACTGCATCTGGTGTGAAGGAGCTCAAAGCATGTTACCCCAAGATATGCTACCTTGGCATACTGATTATTTTGAGTTTGAGGCTTTGGGAAACAATAGGTATAAGAAGGGCACTCTGACCCTCCTTTTCTTTTGAAAGCAGTAGCTGCAATCCCTATGTAAAAGGTACCCTCCCTGTGCCAGGAGGAAGGAAGACATCCTGATCACCAGAAACAGGGAATCTGGGGCCAACGTGTGTGTGCTAAGTCGCTTCAGTCATATCTGACTATTTGCGACCCCATGGACTATAGCCCATTAGGCACTTCTGTCCATGGGATTCTCCAGGCATGAATACTGGAGTGGGTTGCCATTTCCTTCTACACTGGGGCCAATAAAACCGTACAAATAAGCATTGTTTACTTCTTTACCATGTACTACTCCTAACCAAAAGTTCTTTGTCTTGTCAATTCTTCACAAATTTATTGTCTGTTTTATCTAAAAGTTATGAAAGCTTCCTGCTCTGGTCATCCTTCACATCTTCATTCTCTTGTACAGACATCCATGTACCTGTAAAAATTTAACAAAATCTGTATATTCTTTTCCCATTGATCTGTCTTATGTGATTCTCATAAGTGTGATTCTCAGACCAGCCAGAGAACCTAAGAGGATAGAGAATTTTTTCCTCCCTACAAGAGCAAAGTAAGAGCCAGTAACCTTTTTTTCCCTGCATATGGATATCCATTTGTTTCAGAGCCATCTGTTGAAAAGGCTTTCTTCTCCCCACTGAATTATCCTGGGAGTTCAGAGCAAGTTTCAATCTAGTATTAATTTATCCCCACTGCTCAAGTGTAAACTTTCTGGCTCATGGCAGGTGAACACTTCCCAGACCTGTGTGAGCCTTGCTAACTATTCAAACTATTGTTTTCCTGTGACTCTTTCCCTGGTCTTGTGTAGTTTTACCCATAACGTTTACAGATCACTATCCTGGAAATTCCTCTGAGAAGAAAGCTGAATCAATCTTAGGGCTCTTGTTTGTTTCCCTTCTCTCAGGAACCATACGTGCTGCCTGCTTTGTCCAATGTTTGTAAACACTTGTTTCATACATTTTGTCCAGGTCTCTAGTTGTTTACAGGAGAACAATTCCTATAACAAATTTTCTGAATACAGGTCATTTTATTCTTATATAGTACAGTGTACAGGTAATTCTCAAAGCTTACAGAAAGATTAGTAACCTTTTCAGTTCAGTTCAGTCGCTCAGTCGTGTCTGACTCTTTGCGACCCCATGAATCGCAGCACGCCAGGCCTCCCCGTCCATCACCAACCCCCAGGGTTCATTCAGACTCACGTCCATTGAGTCAGTGATGCCATCCAGCCATCTCATCCTCTGTCGTCCCCTTCTCCTCCTGCCCCCAATCCCTCCCAGCATCACAGTCTTTTCCAATGAGTCAATTCTTCACATGAGGTGGCCAAAGTACTGGAGTTTCAGCTTTAGCATCATTCCATCCAAAGAAATCCCAGGGCTGATCTCCTTCGGAATGGACTGGTTGGATCTCCTTGCAGTCCAAGGGACTCTCAAGAGTCTTCTCCAACACCACAGTTCAAAAGCATCAATTCTTCGGTGCTCAGCTTTCTTCACAGTCCAACTCTCACATCCATACATGACCACAGGAAAAACCATAGCCTTGACTAGATGAACCTTTGTTGGCAAAGTAATGTTTCTGCTTTTGAATATGCTATCTAGGTTGGTCATAACTTTCCTTCCAAGGAGTAAGCGTCTTTTAATTTCATGGCTGCAGTCACCATCTGTAGTGATTTTGGAGCCCCAAAAAATAAAGTCTGCCACTGTTTCCACTGTTTCCCCATCTATTTCCCATGAAGTGATGGGACCAGATGCCATGATCTTTGTTTTCTGAATGTTGAGCTTTAAGCCAACTTTTTCACTCTCCTCTTTCACTTTCATCAAGAGGCTCTTTAGTTCCTCTTCACTTTCTGCCATAAGGGTGGTGTCATCTGCATATTTGAGTAATCTTTTAAGTTTCTCTTTTTAATACTTTGCTACTACTCTTTCTTAAAATCTATACCCTGGTTAATGTTCTCAGTTTTCCTATTTTTTCTCCAATTTTTCAGTGCACAAATTATATACAGAGGTTTGTCATATTGGTGTATGTTATCTTCTTCAAGTAAAAACAGTTTCATTTCATTCTTCATGAAATGAGCATTGTAAAATAAAAACACACATAAATCTCACATTGGTGATTAAAGAGAAGAAATACCTAAGAATCTAATAAATTTTGTAGTACTGGAAAAAGAAAGTACATGCCCTCTCTAGGCCTGTAACATAGCAGGCTGTCCTACATCAATAACCAGAAAACACCCAAAGGACAAGTCAAAAGCAACACTGGATTCCCTGGTCCTTTGCTCAGGACCACCTTCCTGGACACTAATCTGACTCACTGCTCCCTGCTCTTGTCTCTCTGCCTCTCTTGGCCGTGAGTATGTCATTCCTCAGTGCTCCTAAGAGCTGGTGACTCATTTAAATTCCTTCCTTGGCTTAGTGTTCTTGCTGAGAATTGAGGTGAGGCAGGTAGTCTCAACCTCTTCTACTTATGATTCCTTTGATTCCTGACATCACTTGTAATCCTGGAAAAGAAATACTTCTCTGATTGGTCCCCAAGAACCTTCTTTACTTTGGCAAGCCTGCATGTCTCGTTAACAGAAAAGGGAGATTGAAACAGGAGAGCACAACCTACAACTGAACACCAAAAAAACAAACAGCTGATTTTAAAATGACCAAAGACGTAAACATTTCACCAAAGAAAATACAAGTGGTCAATATGCATAGGAAAAGATGTTCCATATCACCAACCACAATGATACATCACCGCCCAGTCATTAGGATGGTTATGAGGGAAAAAAAAGGACAAAATAACAAGTGTTGGCAAGGATGCAGAAAAATTGAAACCTCTGTGTACTGTTGTCTGTGGGGCACCTGCTATGGGAAGGAGTACAGAGGTCCTCAACACATTAAAACAGAATTACCATGTGATGCAGCAATTCTACTTCTGGGTATGTCTGCAAACAATTAAAAGCAGATATTTGTACACCCACGTTCATAGCAGCATTATGCACAAGAACTAAAAGGCAGAAGTAACTCAAATGCTTCCAGATGGATAGATAAATAAACTGTGGCATAAACATATAAGAGAATATTATTAAGCCTTAAAAAGGAATGAAATTCTGGTACCAGCTACAACATGGATGAACCTTGCTTTTTCATCAAGGTAAGTGACATAAGTGAATTATTTCATCATGGTAAGTGAAAAAACTAGTCACAATAGGAAAAAACGCTGCATGATTCCACTTACGCAAGGTGTCCAGTGTAGTCGAATTCACAGAAAAGGAAAGTAGAACGGTTGTTGCCAGGGACTGGGAGGAGAGGGAAATGAGGAGTTATGGTTTAATGGGTATAATGCTTCAGTTTTGCAAGCTGAAAATATTCTGGAGGTTGGCGGCACGACACCGTGAATATACTCAATGCTAAACTGTACACTCAAAAGCGGCTCAGAAGGCACTTCCCTGGCAGTCCAGGGAGTCGGCCTTGCAATGCAGGGCTCACCGGTTCGACCCCTGGTGGGGGAACTAGGATCCCATATACTGTGGAGTAACGGGGCCGTTATGCTGCAACTACTGAGCCCGTGCACTCTAGAGCCTGTGCGGCACAACCAGAGAGTCCACAAAAAAATCTCACGTGATGCAGTAAGGATCCCGCATGTCACAACTAAGACCGACACAGCCAAATAAGTTTGCTTGGCACCGTGAACAAGGCACCCCATAAGCAGGACAGGAGATTTGATGAATTCCAACCTTAAGCATTATTTAAATAATGGAAAATGGTATACTGGAACTTAAGAGGAAAGTCTAAAAAAGCACATTAGAAGCCATAAAATAGGTACGATAAAAATTCCATCAGCTGTAAAGAATTTACAACTTCCCTATTTATCGTTTTTGAAGTCCACATGTTATCCTATAGTGAAAGTGAAAGTCGCTCAGTTGTGTCCGACTCTTTGCGACCCCATGGACTATACTGTCCGTGGAATTCTCCAGGCCAGAATACTGCAGTGGGTAGCCTTGCCCTTCTCCAGAGGATCTTCCCAACCCAGGGAGTGAACCCATGTCTCCCTCATTGCAGGTGGATTCTTTACCAGCTGAGCCACAAGGGAAGCCCAACAGTGATCACTAGTCAAAAATCTAAAGAAAGGATTAAAGAAAAACCTTATGTTACTTAATGATAAGCAAGTATGTTGAAAAGAATCCTGTCCTTCCTCATGGACAGTCCTGGAGAGAAAAGAACCCCTAAGACAGAGCAGATGTTTGCAACTTCCAACATCAACACAGACTAGATCACTAGGGCTTGCAGAAGAAAGACAGGAATCCCTGAAGAGCCCACAGGGTTAGGAGCAATCTTTGAGGTTTAATGACACAGAGGTAGAATCTTCTTTAAAATTTGTTCAAATACATGCTCTGCAAACCTGTCACTGAAGCACTAACAACTATCTCCTCCCTCGGGGTTGTTCTCTGGTGTGTGTCCCGGTTGACAGAATTAAAAGGAGCCCTATATCTAAACTCTGTCAGGGAAGCCTCAGTGGGAATTTTTGATCCCTATAGCATGTTATGCCCAGCAGATACTAATATGTGGAGCCACATTCATTCATCAGAGCAGGTCAACTGAATAAAAATGAACATCAGTCTTTCCAGTGAGAGTGGTCAGTGCTGACCCTAGCTGTGAAAGGTGACTTGCCAAGTAGTCCTCTGAATGCAGAATAAACATACTGCCAGAGGAATGGGAGGAAAACTGATCTGAGTTCCATTCTTCAGTTTTGGGGTAGGCCAATGGTTTTAAAATAATATGGCTAGCTGCTTTTCTGTACTGCCTTAAAGTGATGCTATATAGCCTATGAGAGAATATGCTGCCTGGTGACTGCTTTCAAATGAAACTGCCGAGTACATACTTAACGCTATTGCAGGGGGGCAGGGGAAGGCGGGACCAGGAAGGCTGGCTTCTGTGTTGCTCTGAAACCAAGAGAATCAAATTCCAAGTCAGAATCCTTGAAATATAAAATGATTACCTACATTTATGCAAACGTTCCTGAGAGCTGTTAATGGTAACATTACTTTTGTGAATTGGGGAGAAGGCAATGGCACCCCACTCCAGTACTCTTGCCTGGAAAATCCCATGGATGGAGGAGCCTGGTAGGCTGCAGTCCATGGGGTCGCAAAGAGTCGGACATGACTGAGCGACTTCACTTTCACTTTTCACTTTCATGCACTGGAGAAGGAAATGGCAACCCACTCCAGTGTTCTTGCCTGGAGAACCCCAGGGACGGGGGAGCCTGGTGGGCTGCCGTCTGTGGGGCCGCACAGAGTCGGACACAACTGAAGTGACTTAGCATGGCTGTTTTGGGCTTCCCTTGTGGTTCAGCTGATAAAGAATCCACCTGTAATGTGGGAGACCTGGGTTCAACCCCTGGGTTGGGAAGATCCCCTGGAGAAGGGAAAGGCTACCCACTCCAGTACTCTTGCCTGGAAAATTCCATGGATGGAGGAGCCTGCTGGGCTACAGTCCATGGGGTCACAAAGAGTCTCACACGACTGAGCAACTTCACTTTGAAAGTTAATAAAATCCCCATAATAAATAAGATCCTAAGTGACAAATTAACATTCCCTCAAGAATGAGGCAATGTTTTCATCTTTACAGGTAAGACTTAACTTAAATTTTTGTCAATACGTTATCTGACAATTGAAATGCTATACCTATATATTGAAAAATACTATCAGATAATGAGAAACCACCATTTCTTTTCAGGGTAAGGAAATACTTTTTCTTTCCTTTGTCTGGAAGTCTAAAATAAACCAAGTTTAACAGTCACATGACGGTTCCACAAATGTCAGTATCCAATGTGCACTCATTTACACAGAAACAGCTTTTCTCCTGCTGTCATGAGGTGAGTCATGTTGAAGAAAGACCAAAGCGTACTAACACTGGGGAACACCACTTAGAGCTCAGCTATGGCTGAAGATGGAGCCTCTTGCTGGTTTAAAAGGGATCACTTTCTTATTAAACTTCCTGCTAAAAAGACCATATCCTCCCCAATACAATATTGTAAAGTTAAAAAACAAAAGAAAAGAAAAGAAAAAGAAAAGACCATATCCTGACGCGCTGCAAGTTTAACAGAACTTACATTTTAATGTCACAACTGCAATAAATTATAAGGTGACTTGTCCATCAATCTAGCCCTTCTAATAAAAATGTCCCTGAACATTTCTCCCTCAAGACAAAAAGGACTACTGGAGATGAAGCATGCTTATAAAGTCCTTCTCTGTTCCATTCAAAGAACCTAAAAACAGCTTAGCTTTGCTGTCACTATCCAGTGGGTAGACAGGGCATCTGAGTTTAGGTAAAGGCTCTGTGGAACTACTCTCTGATGCTCAATGGAGCTCAGAAAGAATGCTGTGCAGTGGGCCACGCCCCCAGCACAGAGCTCTGACACCCCCAGAGGCTGCTCTGTCACGAGTTTACCACATTCCAGGCAGAGACAGTCTATTACCTTCAGCTGCTCCAGGGCAAAAGATGAGCCGTCTTGCTGTAAATTGTCAACAATCTGTTCCACAGTATTAGCTGAGAACCAACTATTAAAAAAAGGAAACATATGACTTCAACAATATGCAAGCGATTTCTTCTTTCCATGATAGCAACGAATCTAAACATAGATTTCCCTTAAACCTTATTTCAAAAATGAAAAAATTTCCAACCTATACCACAGGATGATGAAATAAAATACTGCCTCTCTGGGTATGTGTTTGCAATCTACCTTCACTAATATGAATATAGCCTAAATTTTCTCTTCTGCTTTCTTGAATCTGTTATATACACATAAATGATGTCTGAACTATTAAAAAAAACTCATGCTTCTAAAGCATAAAGATAGTTGCCTTCTATTCCAGTGGTGTTTTCCTCGTCTTACGTTTCAGTCAGTCAGTCTCTCAAACACTGCACAAAACTTTTTGCTGAACAGCTTGATAAGACCTTCAGAAAAGATGACTTCACGAAGATAAAAGATAAGTTGTTATTTTCTAGCCTCTCTTCCCCATTAAAGAAAAAGAAAGATGTTTTGTGATAAAATGAAACAACGTGATAGATTACTTAAATATAATGAATTTATTTCCCCCTGAAAGAGTGGGCACAAAGCCACTTTCAAAGGTAAGTGAAAATAAAAACACTATGTTACCTGATCTCAGAATTCGGTGCATTGTCAAACAGCACAATTACAGTGTCAGTAAATTCAATTTAATATAGTCTTTCCAAAGGAACAGATATAATTGAGATGTCTAAGTACCTGTTTATTTTGTCCATGTGTTCCTCGAGTATAAAAGGCTTGTCTTGATCAGTCTTTGACTGTTTGAAAAGAAAACCTTTAATTAATTTGAAGTAATACAAATCTTTGTAAAACCTTTAAAATTTTCACCATATTTAATGATATATTTTGAGGGAAATTATAACTTTCGGTCAAAATTACATCCAGTCTCATAAATAACTACCACCGTATGTTCAAAAGTCAGACTAGGTATTATTCTGGACTAATACTTGATAAAAGTATCAACAGCAAAAATAATGTTCTTGTATTTTTATTTGTAGGCATTATACATGATGATGTCATCATCAAAGTGTGTCAGTGAATTTAAGGATTGCAAGGGACCTGAGAAGTCATCCTGCCCCAATTTCTGATACAGAAATTCCTACCACATCTCTGATATCCCCACAGCATTGACCGCCAGGGGAAAAAACACTACCTCAGAAAGGAACTCAGGAGTGCGTGAAAAACTATAATTAGCATTAAAAAAAAACTCTGGACCAAAAATCCACCCTCTCCTGTTTATAGTTCTAGTTAATGCCCCTGAGTTGCTCTTCTTGCACAGTGCAGTTTTGAGTCCCTTACAATCCAGAGCTGCCTATGTACAAGTTCCAGTTTATTCTCCAAGTGTGGTCCAGTACCTTAGCTGCAGGTGTGGCTGAATCATAGCACAGTACAACAAGGCTCTGCACACCCTTGCTTGTTTTGGAAACAACGCTTTATGTAACAGGACTAACTGTTAGGGGAAGCGCGCTGACTGGAAACGCCCACCCTGCCTAGGCGCCATAGTAACCATGTGCGTGAGATGTTTTAGGACAGGAGGTCCTAGTAAGGAACACAGAACTAGTAAGTTACTACCAACCAGAAGAGTTCAGAAGCGATCACAAGGAGATGCCACGTGTCCTACCATCCCCCAGAAGCCTGCTCACTGGCATCCACCTTGGCTGAGCGATGTGCACACCACCAGGAAGGACTCTGAATCAGAGAGTCTGACCAAAGACAACCCAGAAACTAGTCCCATACCATAAGACCAAGACTGCGAGCCATGAGGCAGAGCCGTTCTGGGTTCCTTTACCCTACTGCTCTCTGTCTGGGCACCCCTTGCCAGTAAAATCTCTTGCTTTGTCAGCACGTGCGTCTCCTCAGAAATTCATTTCTGAGTGTTAGACAAGAGCCCACTCTCAGGCCCTGGAAGGGGTCCCCCTTCCTGCAACAACTCTGGCTTAGTTTAGGGGCAGTCTTATTACGCTACTGGTTTCCACTGAACAGTTAAGACTTTTTTTAAACTGGTGCTGTTGTAGGCTACATTTCTTCCATCCTGTACTTATGAATTTGGTACCCTGGACTGAAATTCAATTAACTCTATTGTGACATTGTGATTTAAAATAAAAAACATGTATCTGGTCTTCACCCATATATTTGGGCATTTGTTCCAGGCTCACAGTTCCCAAAACCCATGGAAATCCCTAAGTGGAGAATCTTTTGTCCTCCGTTCCTGACATGAAGGTGAAACGGGTGTCTTCTGTTATTCACAAGCCCTCTTCAATCATACCTCTGTTTATGTTCCTGAGGAAAGCCCCCAGGTGCCAGGGAAACCGACCAAGGGAACTCTGAGTCTCATCACTCACTGTCCACTCTCTCCCACACCTCCCCCTTCTCCACCTCCAGTGAAGGGAAAGGGGCTGGAAATTGAGTTTGATCACTAGTGGGCAATGATTTAATCAACTGTCCGTACATAGTGAAGCCTCCGAAAAACTCCAAAGGACGGGGTCTGGAAAGCTTCCACGGTGATGAACACGCAGGGAGAGTGGTTCACCCCAGCTTCATGGGGATAGAGCTCCTGGGCGTGGGGCCCTTCCGGATCTCACCCAATGCATCTGTCCACTGAGCTGTGCATTCATACCCTTCACTGTGTGCTTTATAATAAACCAAAAAATGTTATGTGTGTCCCTGAATTCTATGAGTCACTCTAGCAAATTCTCAAAGCCGAGGAGGGGATCATGAGCACCCCAGTTTGCTGCCAGTCAGTGACAGGTACAGGTGACAACCTGAGATTTGTAACTGGAGTCTGAAGGACGGCCCATCGTGTGGGTCCAGGCCCATGAGTTGTGTGATCTGACGGTAATCTCAGGTGGGTAGCATTGGCACTGCAATGAGTCATAAGATGCCCCGCTGGTGTTGTGGAGGACCGCCTAATATGTGGAAAGCAAACACATCTGCGTCAGCGTGTCGTGAACACGCGGTGGTGAGAGAATAGAGGGAACACACGGGATGTTCCCCACCCACTGATCAAATTTCATATTTTTACTATTAAACATATTACTCTGAACTGGAAGTATTTTTTTTTTCCGCCCACATGTTTACCTAACTTATTTTCTTAGTTTCAAATCAATCTGATCAAAATGCCATCAACATTCTTATCCAAATAACTGAAAAAAAAAACAAAAAACAAAACAAAACACTGAATAAGGCCAAGATGACTTTACTTACAGACCAATAGCTACACACTTATCAGAACTCTCTGGTAAGGCCCTTCAGCCTCCACACACTATGATCCATCCCTCATTTATCCAACTTGACAACATAAGAGACTGTCAAATGTTTTGACAAACTCCGATGAAACCCTCACATGCTTGCATTCATATTCACAGCATTAAGTGTTCAAGGCCCTGAATCTCTACTCATGTTTTTCAGTTCTGGGTAATTTTAGGGTGCTGCTGCTGCTGCTAAGTCACTTCAGTCATGTCCGACTCTGTGCGACCCCACAGACGGCAGCCCA
This sequence comes from Bos mutus, assembly GCF_027580195.1. Classification (NCBI taxonomy): domain Eukaryota; kingdom Metazoa; phylum Chordata; class Mammalia; order Artiodactyla; family Bovidae; genus Bos; species Bos mutus. The sequence continues at coordinate 130,051,466 of NC_091618.1, forward strand.
ACAGGTTCCCCCATCCCTGGGATTCTCCAGGCAAGTACACTGGAGTGGGTTGCCATTTCCTTCTCCAATGCATGAAAGTGAAAAGTGAAAGTGAAGTCGCTCAGTCGTGCTGGACTCTTCGCGACCCCATGGACTGCAGCCTACCAGGCTCCTCTGCCCATGGGATTTTCCAGGCAAGAGTACTGGAGTGGGGTGCCATTGCCTTCTATTTCTCTAAATATTTCCTATCCTCTATTACAAATTCCTGACAGTTAAGATATTGGACCTCCTGGAATAATTTTCCTTTCTCTTCATTTTTCATCTTATTATCCTCTTAGAGTTTTCCTCATCTACCAATTTTAGTCTAATCTATTGCGGGTTTTTTTTCTCCCTTTCACTGTCATATTTTAAATATCTTTTTTATTCTTTAACTATTCTCTTAGTAACAACTGTTCTTATTTCACAGATAAAATATTTTCCTCTTATCTGAAGATCAAAAAAAAAAAACACAGCCAAATCTATAATTGTTTAGTTTCCTTCTCCTTGCACTGTCTACTCCCTTCGAGTACCTTTTTTGGCCAATCTCTGGTTTTTAATGCCTGACAATCCTTGTTTTTCTGTGTGAAGTACTAAAATTTAGAAGCTCTGTAATGTCAATTGCAATTATAGAAGTGTCAATTATCTATACATTATGAGATGATCACACATAGGCCTGAATGTTTCTTTCATTAGAGGGGTCCTCGAATGTCAATAGCTACACGTTTTCTTTTCCTTCTAATGAAATGCTTGGGAGCGGGATGGTGCTATGGACTAAATGTTTGTGTCCCCACTAAATTCACATTGAAACCCTAACTCCAATGTGATGGTATTTGGGGGGTGAGGCCTATGGGAGGTATCTAAGTCAAGAGGATGGAGCCCTCGGGATGGGATTAGTGCCCTTATACACAAAGCCCTCAGAGAGCTCACTTTCTCTCTGCTGTGTGAGGATACAGCAGGAAGCCATTCATCTGCAGAACAGGAAGAGGGCCCTCACCAGGAACCTGATCAGCTGGCACCTTGATCATGGACTTGCCAACCCCCAAAACCCTGAGAAACTTCTGTTGTTTAAGCCACAGGTCTACAGCAATTTTGTTATGGCTGCCCAAACTAAGATAGATGGTATGTAAGAATTCTAGGAGCCAACTAGGAAAAAAGGCCAGCATTCTTCCCATTTAATATGTTCTTCATCTTTTCAGTAGAATACCTCATCTACCCTGCCCTTAGCCAGCGAGGCCCTGTCAGAGGCCCTGATACCTACAAAGAGTCTACAGCAAGAACTGGTTTGCTTATTGGCTTCCCGCATTGAAGGATAAGTAGCTGCCCTCATCCTTCCACGTTCAAGCTTCCAGAATAGTGACATCTCATACCTGCCACTGTCTCCTCTCCTGTTCTACTTCTCTTTGTGGATTCCTGCCTTTTCTATTCCTTTATTATAATTTTAGTGGGGTTCAGGAGAGAGCATATATTCAATCTTTTGATATCATTTTTAACTAGAAGTCATGTAGCACGTTTATAGATTCTGAGCACTCAAAAGAAAACTTAAGGTAGACTACATAAGCAATTAAAAGAAAACACTGCAATGTACTGCATTATTATATTCAGACGGATACCAGAGTTTCACTTTAGCAGCTCCACAAGTAGTATCTACATTGAACCTACATTATGGAAAAGTCACAGTATGTTGTAAAAAGCCCTTCCTTGCAAGGGCCAGTCACGAGGCTATGCCCCAAAATTCACCAGCAACGAGAAAACAAGCCATGTAGCTGCAGGTAAAGAAGTCATCTTCTCAGATGGCCATCCTAACAACTGTGAAACACTGACACTCCCATCAGGTTTTACAGTAAATAAATCCCAATGTGTTTATTTATATTCACAAACTATAATATTCATCAACTTCTAATTTTTCAGTCACTTCCCCTTTCCCATGAATTAAAATCTGAGGTTAGAATACTGTTAAGATTACCTTTGCATGGTAAGTTTCTAAGACATCTGCAATATTTTCTTTTGAAGGAGATTTCAGGGCTAACAAATCTTCTTCTAGCATGCCCAACTACAGGTGGAAAAAAAAGGAAAACATTTAAAAACCCATAGAAACACAATTTTTTTAAAGAAATCTTATTCTTTAATAAAAATCCTTGTCTTAAAATTATGACACTCGCTTTTCCACTGAGTCAATGAAGGCAATTTTCATTGAAGTTGCATGCACACACATTCCCACAAAGCAAATGCTGCCTTGCAAGGAATGGATAAAGATGAACAAAACTGAAGAGGAGAAATAGAGACATTCATCTTTGTTTCCCTCTGGCTATTGAGCACTGCTACTGCAAACCAACGATCTGAACTATAAATTTTACTTTAACCAATTTTAATTAAAAACTGCCACTTGTGACTAACAGTTACTGTAGTCAATGCACAGCTCTATAATATAGCCACACTTAACTCTTGGACAGCTGTTAACATAACTGATGCCATCTTGTGCCCACACAGGTTCTTCTGCTCTTCCACTGACCCTACCAAGACTGTGCTGTGCAGTAACCCTTCTCTATCAAGTGCTCTGTGGTTAACAGACCTCATTTAATAATTGAGGCCAGGTGGTCTCCATGCTCTGTTAAGTCCCCAGACGATGATAAAGACTCTGGCTAACATATCCCCAGTGCCCAAGAGATGCCATGGAATTCCTGTGTGTGTGCTAAGTTGCTCCAGTCGTGTCTGACTCTTTGTGACCCAATGGACTGTAGTCTTCCAGGTTCCTCTGTCCATGGAATTCTCCAGGCAAGAATACTGCAGTGGGCTGCCATGCCTTCCAAGAGATCTTCCCAACCCAGGGATGGAACCCATGTCTTACATCCCCTTCAATGGCAAGCAGGTGCTTTACCAGCGCCCCATCCGGGAAGCCCACCATGGAATTTCCCAGCAAGAATACTAGAGTGGGCAGACGTTTCCTTCTCCAAGGGATCTTTCCAACCCAAGGATAGGACCTGTGTCTCCTGCATGGCAGGCAGATTCTTTAACATCTAAGCCACCAGGGAAGCCCAGAAATGAGTTAACCATTCATAAATCCTGATTTAGGAATGCATGTCCTGTTCCAAGCACACACCCCCATACCCAGAGGTCAACTATAAAACTGTCCCAGTGGCCCCTCAGCTGTGAATGCTGCCAGATCACTGTCTGCCCAATCCCACCCTGAGAATACATTACCCTATATAAACTGATCCAGTGATTATATGGAGACACCTGCCTCATTTTTTTGGTCTCAAGATACTGTCCCAGTTTGGTGGGTACTTTTGTTCCCTCTATCTTCCAACAGCTCTCCATCTATATCCCTCACATACCTATTCCTAAGCTCAGCCAAATGGACTTTTTCAGATCAGATCAGATCAGATCAGTCGCTCAGTCGTGTCTGACTCTTTGCGACCCCATGAATCGCAGCACCCCAGGGCTCCCTGTCCATCACCAACTCCCAGAGTTTACTGAGACTCACGTCCATCGAGTCAGTGATGCCATCCAGCCATCTCATCCTCTGTTGTCCCCTTCTCCTCCTGCCCCCAATCCCTCCCAGCATCACAGTCTTTTCCAATGAGTCAACTCTTCACATGAGGTGGCCAAAGGACTGGAGTTTGAGCTTCAGCATCATTCCTTCCAAAGAAATCCCAGGGCTGATCTCCTTCAGAATGGACTGGTTGGATCTCCTTGCAGCCTAAGGGACTCTCAAGTGTCTTCTCCAACACTGCAGTTCAAAAGCATCAATTCTTCGGCGCTCAGCCTTCTTCACAGTCCAACTCTCACATCCATACATGACCACAGGAAAAACCATAGCCTTGACTAGACCAACCTTTGTTGACAAAGTAATGTCTCTGCTTTTGAATATGCTATCTAGGTTGGTCATAACTTTCCTTCCAAGGAGTAAGCGTCTTTTAATTTCATGGCTGCAGTCACCATCTGCAGTGATTTTGGAGCCCCAAAAATGAAGTCTGACACTGTTTCCACTGTTTCCCCATCTATTTCCCATGAAGCGATGGGACCGGATGCCATGATCTTCGTTTTCTGAATGTTAAGCTTTAAGCCAACTTTTTCACTCTCCACTTTCACTTTCATCAAGAGGCTCTTTAGTTCCTCTTCACTTTCTGCCATAAGGGTGGTGTCATCTGCATATCTGAGGTTATTGATATTTCTCCCGGCAATCTTGATTCCAGCTTGTGTTTCTTCCAGTCCAGCGTTTCTCTTGATGTATTCTGCATATAAGTTAAATAAGCAGGGTGACAATATACAGCCTTGACGAACTCCTTTTCCTATTTGGAACCAATCTGTTGTTTCATGTCCAGTTCTAACTGTTGCTTCCTGACCTGCATACAGGTTTCTCAAGAGGCAGGTCAGGTGGTCTGGTATTCCCATCTCTTTCAGAATTTTCCACAGCTTACTGTGATCCACACAGTCAAAGGCTTTGGCATAGTCAATAAAGCAGAAATAGATGTTTTTCTGGAACTCTCTTGCTTTTTCCATGATCCAGTGGATGTTGGCAATTTGATCTCTGGTTCCTCTGCCTTTTCTAAAACCAGCTTGAACATCAGGAAGTTCACAGTTCACATATTGCTGAAGCCTGGCCTGGAGAATTTTGAGCATTACTTTACTAGCGTGTGAGATGAGTGCAATCGTGCGGTAGTTTGAGCATTCTTTGGCATTGCCTTTCTTTGGGATTGGAATGAAAACTGACCTTGTCCAGTCCTGTGGCCACTGCTGAATTTTCCAAATTTGCTGGCATATTGAGTGCAGCACTTTCACAGCATCATCTTTCAGGATTTGGAATAGCTCCACTGGAATTCCATCACCTCCACTTGCTTTGTTCGTAGTGATGCTTTCTAAGGCCCACTTGACTTCACATTCCAGGATGTCTGGCTCTAGGTCAGTGATCACACCATTGTGATTATCTGGGTCGTGAAGATCTTTTTTGTACAGTTCTTCTGTGTATTCTTGCCATCTCTTCTTAATATCTTCTGCTTCTGTTAGGTCCATACAATTTCTGTCCTTTATCGAGCCCATCTTTGCATGAAATGTTCCTTTGGTATCTCTGATTTTCTTGAAGAGATCTCTAGTCTTTCCCATTCTGTTGTTTTCCTCTATTTCTTTGCATTGATCGCTGAAGAAGGCTTTCTTATCTCTTCTTGCTATTCTTTGGAACTCTGCATTCAGATGTTTATATCTTTCCTTTTCTCCTTTGCTTTTTGCTTCTCTTCTTTTCACAGCTATTTGCAAGGCCTTCCCAGACAGCCACTTTGCTTTTTTGCATTTCTTTTCCATGGGGATGGTCTTGATCCCTGTCTCCTGTACAATGTCACGAACCTCATTCCATAGTTCATCAGGCCCTCTACCTATCAGATCCAGGCCCTTAAATCTATTTCTCACTTCCACTGTATAATCATAAGGGATTTGATTTAGGTCATACCTGAATGGTCTAGTGGTTTTCCCTACTTTCTTCAATTTAAGTCTGAATTTGGCAATAAGGAGTTCATGGTCTGAGCCACAGTCAGCTCCTGGTCTTGTTTTTGCTGACTGTATAGAGCTTCTCCATCTTTGGCTGCAAAGAATATAATCAATCTGATTTCTGTGTTGACCATCTGATGATGTCCATGTATAGAGTCTTCTCTTGTGTTGTTGGAAGAGAGTGTTTGTTATGACCAGTGCATTTTCTTGGCAAAACTCTATTAGTCTTTACCCTGCTTCATTCCATATTCCAAGGTTTCTAAAACAAAGCTAATGCTTTTCTACCCTACAGGCTTGCTCACTACAGCTTCCTCTATCCAGAAAACCTTCTCCTGTCTTAAGGCCCAGTTGACCTGTTAAGATTTAAGTTGAACTGCAACCTATAGGAGAAAACTTTCAGTCCTTTTTTGTAAAGCTTTTGATTTCTCCTTCATATTTGAATGAGATCCTTGCTGGGTACAATAATCTGGGCTGTAGGTTATTTTCTTTCATCACTTTAAGTATGTCTTGCCATTCCCTCCTGGCTTGAAGAGTTTCTATTGAAAGATCAGCTGTTATCCTTATGGGAATTCCCTTGTGTGTTATTTGTTGTTATTCCCTTGCTGCTTTTAATATTTGTTCTTTGTGTTTGATCTTTGTTAATTTGATTAATATGTGTCTTGGAGTGTTTCGGTTTGGGTTTATCCTGTTTGGGACTCTCTGGGTTTCTTGGACTTGAGTGATTATTTCCTTCCCCATTTTAGGGAAGTTTTGAACTATTATCTCCTCAAGTATTTTCTTGCGGTCTTTTTTTTTTTGTCTTCTTCTTCTGGGACTCCTATGATTCGAATGTTGGAGCGTTTAATATTGTCCTGGAGGTCTCTGAGATTGTCCTCATTTTTTTAATTCATTTTTCTTTTTTCCTCTCTGATTCATTTATTTCTACCATTCTATCTTCTAATTCACTAATCCTATTGTCTGCCTCTGTTATTCTACTATTTGTTGCCTCCAGAATGTTTTTGATCTCATTTATTGCATTATTCATTATATATTGACTCTTTTTTATTTCTTCTAGGTCCTTGTTAAACCTTGCATCTTCTCAATCCTTTTTTGTAAGTAAGCTCTTCCTCCTTTCAGTCCATTGAATCCTTTCTTTGTATTCTGTTTGTAGACTTATCATACTTTACTCTGTCAGATGATACAGGTGGTTTTTTCTCTCTTTTACCTCTAGCTCCATTCTCAATGGGTACTACTCATTTCTATTAACTGTTTCAGGCCCTGTAAATGGTAGCCTATGCACTGCAGAGATTACTGGGCAGACTGACAAAAAAAGGAAGGGTTGTGGATCAGTTCCCCCCACCAGCCTTAAGAGTGTCCCTCCAGAGTAGGTAACAGAGTGCCCCTGTTTGCTCCCTGTTATAGCTCGGGGAAGAATGAGACAGCCACCTACTCAATGTGACTGAAGATGCCCATAAAGATCTGAAAATTCAGGCAAATGTGATGAAAGGCCCTCATGTCAGTGTTACAGGGACAACCTTCAACTTTGTATACTTTCATACATTTTAATAACATTCCCTCCCCTATCCCCTAACATCCTGCCCTCAAGATCAGAAATCCTTTTCCTCCTGCCCTCAATCTTTCCCAGCATCAGGATCTTTTCCAATGAGTTGGCTCTTCATATCAGGTGGCCAAAGTATTGGAGCTTCAGCTTTAGCAGCAATCCTTCCAATGAATATTCAGGGTTGATTTCCTTTAGGACTGCCTTGTTTGATCTCCTTGTTATCCAAGGAACTCTCAAGAGTCTTCTCCAGTATCACAGTTCAAAAGCATCAATTCTTCAGCATTTAGCCTTCTTCTTCTATAAATTCAGATTTTATATATTAGACTTTCTTAAAATATTACTTTTTTTTTTCACACAGACTATAATTATTCATTAAAAGATACTCACTGGAGGTACCAGGCAAAACAGCCCTGGATCTAGATATAATTACCTCTATTTTGCATATGAGAAAACTGAGGATTGAAGAGCTTAAGCACCTTCCCCAAGGTCACACAGCTTTAAGGGCAGATGCAGGATTCAGACCCACATTTGCCAAAAGCCTGTTATCCCAAACACTTATACCCCATGGAATATGAGTTATTCCGACAACACAAAGTGCAGCCATCCAAGTAATTACCTTTTCAAAATCTACGAAGTGTGTAGCAATTCCTGCTGTGTACACATCTCTTCCTTTCAGCCTGAATCCTGTTAATGCAAGGAAGTACCCAAGTTTTCCTTGAAGTCGTGGCAAGAAATAACCTCCACCCACATCAGGGAATAGCCCTGTAATTAAAAACAAAAAGAGATAATGATTCAAATGAAAGAGATAACTGCAGCTCTCTTACTTTATATCAAAGAGCCATTCTTCTCTGGAGTCTGAATCTATATTAAAAATATTATTATTATACCATGGTACTATAACGTAACACATACAACACAACCAATATCACAAAAGACTTGCTATAAATTGTGCTAACTTAATTGGGATATCTTTCAAAATTTTCATGTTTCATTTCTATAGAAGACAATAAAGGGTTTGATGACACAGTATTTACATGTAAGTACTTGATAACTATTACCTAAATTTCTTATCTCAACTACTACTTTTTAAGAATCTCCAATATAGGTAAACACTGAAAACAAATATTTCCTGTCCAAATGATTTAGCACAGAAAAAAATGTAATCTGTGGCTATTATGTGATAAATTATTATTACCATTTAATCAATTTCTAAACAGTCAAATATCTAATATTCAAGATACTTAAAGTGATGTGATAACCATTAGTTCTAATAAATGAACAAGTTTATACCTAATCAACAGAAATTGCACCTATTCTTTTCTTAACCATGAGTATTTTAAAAATTCCCTTATTCTCTCTACTGGCAACAACTAAAAACAGCAGATATGCAAATACTTGTCAATGTACTACTTTTTGGTGTTTAAGAGCTTCCTAAACAAGTTTGACTCTCTAGGTTTAAAAGCTATTTCAAAATCGCTTCAATTAGTTAAGTTGAGATAAAAATACAAGCATTCAAATTCCTTTCAGGTCCACTTGCCAAAAAGTTCCTAGACTTGAAAGAATCAGTGGCATGTTACTGTAAATAGAAATATCTCTTAACATCTCAAACAACATAGGTCTAAAGTTGAATTCATAACCCCTGCCTACCCCCACCAACACCGTCATCCAGTATCACCCACCCCAATAAAGGGTACAACTACCCAGACACAGATCTCCTCCTGTACCACCCCCTCAACCCTCCACCAACAACTATGATCTGTTGTTTCCTCCTCTAGACAGTTCTCTGCACAACAGCCAGTGATCTTTTTAATAACACAAATCTTTTTTTAATGCTCTTGTCTGATTGAATTTTTTAAATTATCTTAATAACACAAATTTTGATGAGTCTTGTATTCTATTGCTTGAAAGTCTTCCATGACTGCCCATTTATTTTAGATTAAAACTAACACCTTTATCAGTCCTCAACACCCCTTATCACTTTCTCAGTTACATCTCTTACCACTCACTCACTAACCCCCAGGCACTTTGGTCATCTTTCTGTTCCTCAATGTTCATTCCTACTTACCCCCAAACTTCAGGAGCACTCTGTCCAAGCAAAAACACCTCTATCCTGAAGCACTTTCATCTGGTCCAGAGCCCACGTTCTCCCTTCACCCCTTGCCTCAGTGGCTGCTTCCTTCTAGTGCCTCTGCTGGCTTTCCTTCCCTTGGGCCTGCACATGCTGCTGTACCTCGGCCTCATCTTAGACTATCCGCTCCCCACTACAAACGTTTCCTTAGCTCTGACAGCTTTAGACAACATTGATGTGATGGACTGAATTGTATCCCAAACTGTGTCCCATAAACTTAAGCTGACGTCCTAGCACCACAATGTGACAATATGGAGAAGGGGACTCTAAAGAGGTAACTAAGATTAAAGAATGCTCAAACTACCGCACAATTGCACTCATCTCACACACTAGTAAAGTAATGCTTAAAACTCTCCAAGCCAGGCTTCAGCAATACGTGAACCGTGAACTTCCAGATGTTCAAGCTGGTTTTAGAAAAGGCAGAGGAACCAGAGATCAAATTGCCAACATCTGCTGGATCATCAAAAAAGCAAGAGAGTTCCAGAAAAACATATATTTCTGTTTTATTGACTATGCCAAAGCCTTTGACTGTGTGGATCACAAGAAACTGTGGAAAATTCTGAAAGAGATGGGAATACCAGACCACCTGACCTGCCTCTTGAGAAACCTGTATGCAGGTCAGGAAGCAACTGTTAGAACTGGACATGGACCAACAGACTGGTTCCAAATAGGAAAAGGAGTTCGTCAAGGCTGTATATTGTCACCCTGCTTATTTAACTTCTATGCAGAGTACATCATGAGAAACACTGGGCTATAGGAAGCACAAGCTGGAATCAAGATTGCCGGGAGAAATATCAATAACCTCAGATATGCAGATGACACTACCCTTATGGCAGAAAGTGAGGAGGAACTAAAAAGCCTCTTGATGAAAGTGAAAGTGGAGAGTGAAAGAGTTGGCTTAAAGCTCAACATTCAGAAAACGAAGATCATGGCATCTGGTCCCATCGTTTCATGGGAAATAGATGGGGAAACAGTGGAAACAGTGGCAGACTTCATTTTTGGAGGCTCCAAAATCACTGCAGATAGTGATTGCAGCCATGAAATTAAAAGACACTTACTCCTCGGAATGAAAGTTATGACCAACCTAGATAGCATATTCAAAAGCGGAGACATTACTTTGCTGACAAAGGTCCATCTAGTCAAGGCTATGGTTTTTCCTGTGGTCATGTATGGATGTGAGAGTCAGACTGTGAAGAAAGCTGAGTGCCGAAGAATTGATGCTTTTGAACGGTGGTGTTGGAGAAGACTCTTGAGAGTCCCTTGGACTGCAAGGAGATCCAACCAGTCCATTCTGAAGGAGATCAGCCCTGGGATTTCTTTGGAGGGAATGATGCTGAAGCTGAAACTCCAGTCCTTTGGCCACCTCATGCGAAGAGTTGACTCACTGGAAAAGACTCTGATGCTGGGAGGGATTGGGGGCAGGAGGAGAAGGGGACGACAGAGGATGAGATGGCTGGATGGCATCACCAGCTCAATGAACGTGAGTCTGAGTGAACTCCGGGAGTTAGTGATGGACAGGGAGGCCTGGCGTGCTGCAATTCATGGGGTCGCAAAGAATCGGACATGACTGAGCAACTGAACTGAACTGAAGATTAAATGAGGTTTTAAGGGTGAGGCCTTATCTAACAGGACTGGTGTCTTTATAAGAAGAGGAAAGACTCCAAGACAAAGGGCCATGTGAGGACACAGAGAGAGACAGCTCTCTACAAGTTTAGGAGAGAGGCCTTGGGTGAAACCAAATCTGCCAATACTTTGATATAGGACTTCCCGCTTCCAGCGGGAGGAATAAGTGGGAGAAATAAATGTTGTTTAAGCTACCCAGTCTTGGTATTTTGCTTTGGCAGCTCAATAAAGACCCAAATCTATCTATCTAGTTATGGTTTTTTCTCCTGGATATGAACTCTCATACCTGCATTTAACCACACAGATAATAAACATCCCAGATATAACATGGCAAACACAAGCCTTGAGTCACATTCCTCCAACCACACTGCTCCTTCTCTAGTGGCCTTATAGCCATCTAGCAGCACTAGCTAAATACCTTGAAGTTATTCCTGATTCACTACATCACAAGTTAACTCCAAACATTTTCCAAATATATCCTCTCTATTCCAACTTTAGAGCTTCTTATCACTCCAAGCCTAAAATTATCTCTCTCTAGACTTGTGCTGTTCAATAGAATTTTCTCTGATGGTAAAAATGTTCTGTAATCTATGCTGCCACTAGATATGGCTATTAAACACTTGAAATGTGGCTGGTGCAACTGAGGAACTGAATTTATTTAAATTAAATAGTCATATGTGATTAGTGGCTACAGAATTAGATAACAGAGCTCTAGATTAATGTAATAACCTTCTAACAAGCCTCTCTGCCATTACTCTTGCACACATACAATCCATTTTCCTTAAAGCAGTCAGAGTGGTATCAGAATGTATACCAGACCACGTCACTCTCTGCTTTAAACTCTCCCACAGTTTCCCGTAACATTTACGTTTAAATCCAAACTCTTCACCTGAGTTGCCTGTGTAGCTCTGGAAGACCACAGTGTATCACTCTGCCCCCGATTCAGACAGCAGACACTATTTGGTTCCTTGAACAAATAAAGTAAGGCTTCATTCTTGCTTTAGACTAACTTTTCTTAATGCAAAGTGTTCTCTTATAAAAGATATTAATATAGCTGCTTGCTTCCTGTCATTCAAATCTCAGCTTAAAGACATCTCCGTGGACAACTTCTTTAATCATCTAAGCTAAAATAGACCATTTGGTTATGACCTAAAACAAATCCTTTATGATTATACAGTGGAAGTAACAAATAGATTCAAGGGATTACATCTGATAGACAGAGTGTCTGAAGAACTATGGATGGAGGTTTGTGACCCTGTACAGGAGGCAGTGGTCAAGATCATTCCCAAGAAAAAGAAATGCAAAAAGGTAAAATGGTTGTCTGAGGAGGCCTTACAAAAGGCTGAGAAAAGAAAAGATGCAAAAGGTAAAGAAGAAAAGGAAAGATATATCCATCGGAAGGCAAAGTTTCAAAGAATAGCAAGGAGAGATAAGAAAGCCTTCCTCAGTGATCAGTGCAAAGAAATAGAGGAAAACAATACAATGGGAAAGACTAGAGATTTCTTCAAGAAAATTACAGATACCAAGGGAACATTTCATGCAAAGATGGGCACAATAAAGGACAGAAGTGGTTATGGACCTAACAGAAGCAGAATAGAAGAGGTACCAAGAATATACAGAAGAACTATACAAAAAAGATCTTCACGACCCAGATAACCAGGATCACTCACCTAGAGCCAGACATCCTGGAATGTGAAGTCAAGTGGGCCTTAGAAAGCATCACTACGAACAAAGCTAGTGGAGGTGATGGAATTCCAAATGAGCTACTTCAAATCCTAAAAGATGATGCAGTGAAAGTGCTGCACTCAATATGCCAGCAAATTTGGAAAACTCAGCAGTGGCCACAGGACTGGAAAAGGTCTGTTTTCATTCCAGTCCCAAAGAAAGGCAATGCCAAAAAATGCTCAAATTACCACACAATTGCACTCCCAACCCACTCCAGTGTTCTTGCCTTGAAAATCCCAGGGACAGGGGAGCCTGGTGGGCTGCCGTGTATGGGGTCGCACAGAGTCGGATACGACTGAAGCAACTTAGCAGCAGCAGCAGCAGCACACACTAGCAAAGTAATGCTCAAAATTCTCCAAGCCAAGTTTCAACAGTACATGAACTGTAAACTTCCAGATGTTCAAGCTGGATTTAGAAAAAGCAGGGGAACCAGAGATCAAATTGCCAACACTCGTTGGATCATCAAAAAAGCAAGAGAATTCCAGAAAAACATCTACTTCTGCTTTACTGACTATGCCAAAGCCTTTGACTGCAGATCACAAGAAACTGGAAATTTCTGAAAGAGATGGGAATACCAGACCACCTGACCTGCCTCCTGAGAAATCTGTATGCAGGTCAGGAAGCAACAGTTAGAACTGGACATGGAACAACAGACTGGTTCCAAACAGGAAAAGGAGTATGTCAAGGCTGTATGTTGTGACCCTGCTTATTTAACTTATACAAAGAGTACATCATGAGAAATGCTGGGCTATAGGAAGCACAAGCTGGAATCAAGATTGCCAGGAAAAATATCAATAACCTCAGATATGCAGATAACACCACCCTTATGGTACAAAGTCAAAGAACTAAAAAGCCTCTTGATGAAAGTGAAAGAGGAGAGGGAAAAACTTGGCTTAAAACTCAACATTCAGAAAACTAAGATCATGGCATCCAGTCCCAACACTTTGTGGCAAAGAGATGGGAAATAATGGAAGCAGTGAGAGACTTTATTTTCTTGGGCTCTAAAATCACTGCAGATGGTGACTGCAGCCATGAAAATAAAAGACTCTTGCTCCTTGGAAGATATGTTATGACCAACCTAGACAACATATTAAAAAGCAGAGACATTACTTTGCCAACAAAGGTCTGTCTAGTCAAAGCTATGGTTTTTCCATAGCTATGGTAGTCATGTATGGATGTGAGAGTTGGGCTATAAAGAATGCTGAGTGCTGAAAAATTGATGCTTTTGAATTGTGGTGTTGGAGAAGACTCGAGAATAACTTGGATTGCAAGGAGATCCAACTAGTCCATCCTAAAGGAAATCAGTCCTGAGTATTCATTGGAAGGACTGATGTTGAAGATGAAACTCCAATACTTTGGCCATCTGAGGTGAAGAACTGACTCATTTGAAAAGACCCTGATGCTGGGAAAGATTGAGGGCAGGAGGAGAAGGGGATGACAGAAGATGACACGGTTGGATGGCATCACCGACTCTATGGACATGAGTTTGAGTAAGCTCCAGGAGTTGGTGGTGGACAGAGAAGCCTGGCGTGCTGCAGTCTATGGCATGCTGCAAAGGGTCAGACAGAATTCAGTGACTGTACTGAACTGAAATGAAGCTAAAAATAGCCATCCAGGAGAATTACACTTTGAGTAAGATGGAGTAAGAAGGAAAGAATTATACTCTTCACCTGAAATAAGTATAGAAAAACAACTGCAGTATATGAAATAAGTTTTCAACATACTGGACCACCAAGCAGTAAAGGAAAGTGATGTCTGAATATCTGAAAACAAATGAGGTAAACCCTACTTAAAAGCTTCCTTGGTAGCTCAGTAGTAAAGAACCCACCTGTTAATGCAGGAGACATGGGTTTGATCCCTGGGTCTGGAAGATCTCCTAGAGAAGGAAATGGTAACCCATTCCAGTATTCCTGCCTGGGAAATCCCATGGACAGAGGAGCCTGGTGGGCTATAGTCCATGGGGTCTCAGAGAGTCAGACACAATGAAGAGACTAAACAACAAGCCCTACAAAAGCTCCATCTTAATGCCTGGAGATACTGTCCAGGCCCAAAACAGTTCTAGATTTGAGGGGAATTAAGCTAAAAATTCAGGGAGAAAGAATTCCCAGAACAGAGTACCAGAGAGTAGAGAGCTGCACAGAGAGAAAACACTGGAGATCTGCAGAGTGTCTCCCTTAAATCCCCAGCTTGGTACTGATAAATACATGTGTTCAATGAAGAAACTGTGAGGTTAAGGAAAGAACCACAAGGAATGATTACAGAGAACGGTACTGGGAATCTATACAGGGCTGAGAATAGTACCTGTTCCCACCAACCAGACCATGAAAGCTCAGGATTCGTGGAGGTACCGAGTAGAATGCAAAGAAGGGTCTTGCTTCAGTAGTAGGAAATAATTAGCCCTAGTCTGAACACTGCTCTAATCCTACATTAAAAACAAACAAACAAACAAAAAACCTAAAAGACCTGAACAAACTATTTCCAAGTAACTTAACCTCATCCTAGAAGCAAAGTAAAGAACATTTACAAGAATGCAGATCTTCCTCAACTTACATTGGGGTTGTGTGTAGGGGTCACATTCTGATAAATCCATCATAAACTGAAAATACCGTAAGTCAAAAATGCATTTAATACACCTAATCTATCAAAAAATCATAGCTTAGCCTCAGTTCAGTTCAGTTCAGATCAGTCGCTCAGTCATGTCAGACTCTTTGCGACCCCATGAATTGCAGCACGCCAGGCCTCCCTGTCCATCACCATCTCCCAGAGTTCACTCAAACTCACGTCCATCGAGTCAGTGATACCATCCAGCCATCTCATCCCCTTTTCCTCCTGCCCCCAATCCCTCCCAGCA
The DNA here is from genome assembly GCF_027580195.1 of Bos mutus. Taxonomy (NCBI): domain Eukaryota; kingdom Metazoa; phylum Chordata; class Mammalia; order Artiodactyla; family Bovidae; genus Bos; species Bos mutus. The sequence continues at coordinate 130,066,829 of NC_091618.1, forward strand.
TCAGAGTCTTTTCCAATGAGTCACCTCTTTGCATGAGGTGGCCAAAGTACTGGAGCTTAGCCTAGCCTACCTTAAATGTGCTCAGAACACTTACATTAGCCTACAGTTGGGCAAAATCATCTAACACAAGGCTTATTTTTTAATAAAATATTGAATATCTCAGAGGATGAGATGGCTAGATGGCATCACCGACTCAATGCACGTGAGTTTGGGTGAACTCTGGAATTTGGTGATGGACAGGGAGGCCTGGCATGCTGCGATTCATGGGGGCCGCAACAAGTTGGACATGACTGAGCGACTGAACTGAACTGATGGAATATCTCAAATAATTTATTGAATATTACACTAAAAGTGAAAAACAAAATGGTTCCAAGTACCAGATATTTATCTTAGTGATTAGATGACTGCCTAAGACGAATGACTCACTGCTACTGCCCAGCATCACAGGAGTATGATACCAGATATGGCCAGCCAAGGAAAAGGTCAAAATTCAAAGAACAGTTTCTACTACATGTATATTGCTTTTGCACCACTGTAAAGTCATAAGTCAGACCATCATAAGTTAGGAATCATCTATACAAAAGTAGCCAGCACCCAACAAAGTAAAGCTTACAATGTCTAGGATCCAATAAGAAAATACCAGGTATCTAAAACCAGGAAGATGCTACCCATAATGACATAATATAACAATCAAAATTGACTCAGAACTGACATATACATGAGAATTAGCAAACAAGGAGATCAATACAGTTATAATATACATGTACCTTATGTTCAAAAAGCTAAAAACAAAAAAGATATTTTTAAAAAACACCCACATGATAGTACTACAGATGAAAACTAAGATGAATGTATAAGCTAAAAAAATACCTAAATGGGACTAAGAGCAATTTTAACTTTGTAAAAGAAAGGATTAGTGAACTTGAAGATATAGGAAGAGCAAGTATCACGACTTAGCGAATGAACAACAACAAGGTGAAAAGAAGAAAATTTTTAAAAATGAATAATGCATGAGTGAGCCTAATAAAAGTTTAAATGGAGTTCCTGTAAAGGAAACAGTGGAACACAAAAATATTTGAAGAAATAATGTCAAAATTTCCAAATCTGACAAAAACTATAAACATAACTAGACAAGCACAACCATTAAAAAATATACACGCACAAACATAAGAAACATGAAGAAAGCTACACAAAGGTACATCATAATCAAATGATCAACAGAAAGTTTTAAGAGCAGCCATAGAAAGTAAAAAAAAAAAAAAACACAGAGGAACCAAGATAAGGGTAAGATCACATTTAAACATCAGAACAGAATTCTATACCTGACTTCAGGTTTAACCTTAGGGGACTAGAGAAAGAGGTGAAACTGAAAGTAGAAACGAGTAATAAATATCAGAGCAGAAATCAATAAAATAGAAAATAAATAAAACCAAAAAAAATGTTGAGATCAATAAAATTAACAAAATGCTAATTCGATTGATCAGAAAAAAAACAGAAGACAGTTAGTAATATCAAGAATGAGAGACCCAGATACTGGTTCTACAGATACTGAAAAGCTAATAAGGAAATTAACTTTATGCTAGTAAATGGACAAACTTTTTAAAAGACTCAAATGACCAAATCTTGTGCAAGAAGAAATAGACAACTTGAAAATTCTACATCGATTAAAGATTTTAATTTGTAGCTAAAAACCTTACCAGGCCTAGAAAAGGAAACTCCAAGCCTAGATGGTTTCACTGGTGAATTCTACCAAACCAGTGGGGAAAAAAAAATAAAAAGAACCAATTCTACAAAAACTTTTCAAGAAATGAAGCCAGCATTATCCTGCATCAAAATGAAGCAAGGGATATTACTAGAAAACTACAGACCAATACACCTCATGAACACAGATGCAGAAATTCCAAATAAAATTTCAGTGAACCAAACCCAACAACATATAAAAAGTAGAACACAACATACTAGAGCGAGATTTATTCCAGCATGCAGAGTTAGTTTAATGTTGAAAAAACAATCAAGTAATTCACCTTTAACAATAAACTAAAAAAGAAAAGAAAAGAAAAAAAACCAGCAGTCATATGAATAGATGCAGGGAAAAAAAGACAAAATCTAAAATCCGTTCCTAATAAAATCCCCCAGAAATCAAGCAATAGAAGGAAAGTTCCTCATCCTCATAAACGGCATCTATGAAAAACCTATATCTAACATTATACTTAATTGGTGAAGACTGAATGTTTGAAGGTCCATTCTCAACATATCTGTTCAACACTGTATTAGAGGTTCTACCCAGCAGAATTAGACAAGAAAAAATAAAAAGTATCCAGATGGGAAAGAAAAAAAGTAAAACATACTTTACTTGTAAAGAACATAACTATATTTAGAAAATCCAATTCAATCTACAAAACATCTACTAGAACTAATAAGTGAATCTATCATTGCAGGATATGAAGTGGTAGTGGTGGTGTAGTCACTAAGTCGTATCTGACTCTTGCGGCCTCATGGACTGGAGCCTTCCAGGCGCCTCTGTCCATGGAGATACTCTAGACAAGAATACTGGAGTGGGCTGCCTTTTCCTTCTCCCAGGATACAAACTACAAAAGTCATTTTCTACATATTGATAACTAACAATCACAACTAGATTTTTTAAATATCATAATATCATTGAACAATATTAAATTCTTAAGGAAAAATCTGACAAAGGATGTATACAAAATTGAAAACTACAAAATTTGGCTTCAAGAAATTAAAGAAGATCTAAATAAATGGAAAGATATACCTTGCTCACAAGTTTAAAGACTCAATATTGTTAAGATGTCAATTCTCCCTAAATTGATAGATCCTAGACAAGCCAATGGATGGAGGAGCCTGGTGGGCTGCAGTCCATGGGGTCGCTAAGAGTCAGACATGACTGAGCGACTTCCCTTTCACTTTTCACTTTCATGCATTGGAGAAGGAAATGGCGACCCAATCCAGTGTTCTTGCCTGGAGAATCCCAGGGACGGGGGAGCCTGGTGGGCTGCCGTCTATGGGGTCACACAGGGTCGGACACAACTGAAGCAACTTAGCAGCAGCAGCAGCAGACAAGCCAAATAAAAATTCTAATAGGTTTTCTTGTTCAAACTTACAAAATCATTCTGTTAGGTAGTTAGAATAGGAAACAGGAGTCCAAAATGGAGGTGGCTAAAAGACAAGGAAGGGAAAAGCCCACGAAAATAGAACAAAGGAAGGTCAAAGGAAGGTCCGAGGACCAGAGTAAGGGCCTCAGGTAGAACAAACAGCACTCCTGGCTAGCCCAATTTACATAGGGCAGGCCCAGGGGGAGGAAAAAACATATAAAAGGAGGAGCCAAAGGGCTAGGTCTCTCTCTCTCCCCCGCGCACTGACGCATTCCCCAACTCTTTTCTCTTCGTGTCTTCCGGTCGGCATGCCCTCACGCCTCGAGGATGGATTTTCCTGCTATTTTCTAAATAAAATAGAGCTGTAACACGGAGCTATAACACTGATCTGTCCAAGAGCAATAACACAGTCTGTTCAAGACCCAAGAGCTGTGACGTGCCGAGGGCTTTAATGTCCATCACTCCAAATCTTTGTTGTGATGAGACAGAACCAAGGAGAATACACTTGCCTGACAACTCTAAAATTCATACAGAAATACAAATGATCTGTATAGCCAAAACAATTTGGGAGGGGAAAAAACAGAACAAAATTAGAGGATTATCATTACTTGATCAGGACTTACTGTAAAGCAACAGTAATCAAAACAGCAGGGCATTAGCACCATGATTGGCACTTACAAAGGCATAACGGCAATCAGCGGAGAAACAGCAGCTTTTTCCAAAAAATAATGTGGGAATGATTTAATCTCCATAAGCAAATATAAACTTTGATCTATACCTTTGACCTAAACTTTGATCTATACCTTTCACCCACACCTCACACCACATAAAAAGTTAATTTCAAATTAAGACTAGATCTGAATGCAAGAATATTTCCTCTAATAATTTTTTATCTAAAATTAAATATATGTACAGCAGAACTTAGCACAGCATTGTAAATCAAGTACACTTCAATAAGAATAAATAAATCAACTACAATGTGCTAGTGTTTCCAGTTAAATATGCTTGCTTTTCTGTTTTCAGATAAACCTGTGAGCTAATATAAACTCTCAGGTATCTTCCTATAATAATTTTGTTTTAAAAGTTCTTTCTTTGCTGTAGCTCACACAAAATTCCATCGATTCTTTCAATAACAATGTAATTTGAAAAGTATCAAAATCTGATCATTCTAAAAGTAATTATTGTGGTGGTTTTTGTTTTAGTTTACCTATTGCTGTTTCTGGCATCGCAAAAACAGACTTTTCAGTAGCCACTCGGAATTGCCCATGAACTGAGACGCCAACTCCCTAGGAAAAAGGCAAAAAATCACTTAAAAATAATGTGGGGGTAAAAAAAAAATTAAACTCTCACATTTATAAACATTAAAAGCCAAGTAAATTATCCATATATATTATATATAAAGACATACATAATATGCATTATCTATAACACCTCATAAAGCATATCTTTAAAGGAAATTTCAGGAGACAGATGAGAGGGAAAACCTAAACCGCACAATTTCAGAACTTACTAAGCAAAAAGATACATGGGTATTCCTGATATATGGACCAGATTTGTTTTAGCAGCAAGCCACCTTTCATCAGTGTCCTGTGTTCTACTTCATATCCTCTACCCCAATTCCTTCTCATTTCAAATCAGACTCAGCATTACAGAGTACTGACTATTCGCAGAACCACTGGCTGTTCTCAGTGGGACGAATCACCAAAAAAGCATAACCAAGCTCTTCTAGCAAATTTCAGTGGCCTTAAATAGAATATTCACACATTTTATTTATTCACATTATTCCATCAAATAAAATTAGCAACATTCTTCTCAGACATACCACTTAGGAACTGTTTAACTCTTAAAACTGATTAGTATGCAAAAGTTTTACAAAATAAAAAGATTTGGCTGAAATTCTTTTCTGATTTGATAAACACACTGAAAAGGACAAACTTAAGAGACATCTCTGGAATAAACAGACATATTTGAATAAAATAAGAGGTACACATGTGATTACAAAGAATTCAAGTTTGTATCAATGCTCACATTGTGACATACATCTCCTATGTTATGTTCTTTTCACAATACTCAAAACATCTACTTATTCTTAATCCTTCTGAACCAGTGAATTGTATCTTTGGCTTCCCTGGTGGCTCAGATGGTAAAGTATCTGCCTGCAGTGTGGGAGACCTGGGTTCGATCCCCAGGTTGGGAAATGCCCCGAAGGAAGGGAACAGCTACCCACTCCAGTATTCTGGCCTGGAGAACTCCATGGAGAGTGGAGCCTGGCAGGCTACAGTTCATGGGGTCACAAAGAGTGGGACATGAGTGAAACGAATTGGCACACACACATGCATGAGTTTTATTAATAATTTTTTGTATTATTGTAAGAACCCTTGCCTCACATTCTACTCTGCAATTTTGTTTATTACAATGTTTTCGTTGTCATTCGGTCACTCAGTCGTGTCCAACTCTTTGCAACCCCATGGACTGCAGCACGTCAGGCTTCCCTGTCCTTCACTATCTCACAGGATTTGTTCAGACTCATGTTCATTAAGTTGATGATGCCATCCAACCATCTCATCTTCTGTCATCCCGTTCTCCTCTGCCCTCAATCTTTCCCAGCACCAGGGTCTTTTCCAATGAGTCGGCTCTTTGCATCAGGTGACCAAAGTGTTGGAGCTTCAGCTTCAGCATCAGTCCTCCCAATGAATATTCAGGACTGATTTCCTTTAGGATTTACTGGTTTGATCTCCTTGCTGTCCAGGGGATTTTCAAGAGTCTTCTCCAGCACTACAGTTTGAAAGCATCAATTCTTCAGCGCTCAGCTTTCTTTATGGTCCAACTCTCACATCCATACATGACTACTGGAAAAAACACAGCTTTGACTATACAGACCTTTGTCAACAAAGTGAACTCTCTGCTTTTCAATATGCTGTCTAGGTTTGTCATAGCTTTTCTTCCAAGGAGCAAGGATCTTTTAATTTCATGGCTGTAGTCACCATCTGCAGTGATTCTGGAGCCCAAGAAAATAAAGTCTGTCACTATTTCCATTCTTTCCCCATCTATTTGCCATGAAGTGATGGAACTAGATGCCATGACCTTAGTTTTCTGAATACTGAGTTTTAAGCCAGGTTTTTCACTCTCCTCTTTCACCCTCATAAAGGGGCTCTTTAGTTCCTCTTAACTTTCTGCCATGAAGGTGATATCATCTGCATACCTGAGGTTATTCATATTTCTCCCCACAATCCTGACTCCAGCTTGTGAGTCATCCAGCCCAGCATTTCGTATGATGTACTCTGCATATAAGTTAAATAATCAGGGTGACAGTATACAGCCTTGACATTCTCTTTCCCCAATTTTGAACCAGTTCGTTGTTTCACGTCTGGTTCTAACTGTTGCTTTTTGACCTGCATACAGATTCCTCAGGAGGCAGGTAAGGTGCTCCAGTATTCCAATCTCTTTAAGAATTTTCCACAATTTGTTGTGATCCACACAGTCAAAGGCTTTGGCATAGTCAATAAAGCAAAGGAGATGTTTTTCTGGAATTCTCCTGCTTTTCCGAGGATCCAACAGACGTTGACAATTTGATCTCTGGTTCCTCTGCCTTTTCTAAATCCAGCTTGAACATCTGGAAGTTCTCTGTTCATGTATTATTGAAACCTAGATTGGAGAATTTTGAGCATTACTTTACTAGTATGTGAGATGAGTCCAATTGTGTGGTAGTTTGAACATTCTTTGCCATTGCCTTTCTTTGGGATTGGAATGAAAACTGACCTTTTCCAGTCCTGTGGCCACTGCTGAGTTTTCCAAATTTGCTGGCATATTGAGTGCACTTTCACAGCATCATTTTTTAGGATTTGAAATAGCTCAGCTGGAATTCCACCACCTCCACTAGCTTTGTTCATAGCAATGCTTCCTAAGGCCCACTTAGGGCTTGTTCTTGCCTGCAGAATTCTACGGACAGAGGAGCCTGGTGAGCTATAGTCCAAGGGGTTGCAAAGAGTCTTACGTAACTGAGAGACTAATACTTTCAGTTGTTATTGAAAACTAGCTTAATTCCTTTGGGGCCAGAGAACAGCCTGTCAGATTAAGCCTTTGAAATATGCTGAGACTAATTCTAGGGCCAATTTTGGTAAATGCTCCATGCACACATGAAATGAACATGAAAGTTACTGAATACATATTAACTGGATCAAGTTTACTGAACAATGTTCAAATCATGTGCTTGCATGTAAAATGATCGTATACACATATATATATAGTTTATGTCTGTTTCATCTGTTATTGAAATTAGTATATTCAAAACTTCTCCTAGGATTGTGATTTTGTCTATTTCTCCTTTAAAGACTTTCCAATTTTTTGAAAGACCACACATTTTTAAATGTTTGAAAATATCACACCACTAGAGTTATCTTAAGAGGCAGAGGCTTGTTCCCACTATTTCTCAGAGTCATATGTTACAAAACTCATTAAGTAATTCTGTTCTGCTTCATTGCTAGAAACAGTTTTACACAATATTTATAAAATATCTTTCTATAGTTGATTATAATCAATAAGATTACTTTCAGAATGTGATCTCACTGATCTTAAGGAGAAAGGCTGAACAATTTTCAATGAACTGAACTAAGTCCTACCTGCTGAGAGAAAAAGAACTGAAATTTAGGGCTTGCTGAATTGAGCCCCCAAATGTTACACATTATGAGTTACAGTGGCCTGGATTCAAATAATCCTTCACACGAAGTGAAGATCAGCTTCAAAGCCTCTCATTCCTGACTGAATTGAGATGATCTGGGATGCTAGAGCCCTTAGCCTAAATACTACTAGATACAAAGGTCAGGAGATTATATCTTAGGGCTCAAATAATACTGAAGTAGAAATAAGTCAATCATAAATAACCAGCACTTGATTAGAAATAATCCAACATAAGACCACATGACTAAAGCCTAATAGAAAAAATACACAATAGAAAGATTCACAGGACATACAAATTTAGATTTGTTATACCTATTTTTATAACTGTGAAATGTCCTTCTAAACCAAGTACAAGTTTTTGCCATAAAATGTACCTTATTTGGGGCTTCCCAGGTGGCACTAGTGGTAAAGAACCCATTTGCCAATATAGGACACAAAAGAGACGTGGGTTCGATCCCTGGGTGAGGAAGATCCCCTGGAGGAGGGCATGGCAACCCACTCCAGTATTCTTGCCTGGAGAATTCCATGAACTGGGGAGCCTGGCAGGCTACAGTCCATGGGGTGGCAAAGAGTCAGACACAACAGAAGCGACTTAGCACACATGCAAGCACATCCCTTATTGGATATAAAAATAACCATTAGCTTTACTCTGTATTGGTATGGTTTCTTTTTCTATTATTTTACATTTAATCTTTCTGGGTCTTATAATTATGATATTGCAAGCATTCTGACATTGCTTTTTAGTTGGATTATTATTAAATAATTTTAATTGCAATACTGTATGAGCATGTGCAGATAAAATGAGTCTGATCCATATTTATAATCTCATATAGAGATACGAATGTGGATAAGCATGAATAACTGAATATATGAATGTAGGCAAACTTGTAACCTACTTTAAGTTTCACATTCTTAAAGGCAAAACTTAGGCAATCTAAAACTTTTTTTAAATTAAGAGACGTAGCCAGGTGAGTTTCCAGACTGTTTAATGACAGGAAAGGCTGGTATAGCTTTAAGGCTTTTAAAGAAGATCTCATTATAATTACTTTAAAAAGCAAAATTTTGTTGTTGTTTAATCACTGAGTTGTGTCCAACTCTTTTGCAATCAACTCTTTTGCAACCCCATGGACTATAGCCCGCCAGGCTCCTGTGTCCTTTGATTTTCTGTGCAGGAATACTGGATTGCCATTTCCTTCTCCAGGGTATCTTCTCAATCCAAGGATCAAACATGCATCTCTCACATTGGCAGGTGGATTCTTTACCAACTGAGCCACCACAGAAGCCCCAAATTAAAGCCTTCAAAATGCAAATCTGTTTATCTGATGCTTTAGAAATAAGCATCACTTCAGTATTTCAATATTGCTATTCTAGACAAAAAAGCAACATTAATTTTTAAAAACTGAAAATTATACAGGTATTTAAAGTTAATTTAATATAGTCAATTGTTCCATGATTTCCACTAAAGATAAGATTAATCCCCGAACACAAAACAAACAAACCACACGTAGAACAATTTAGTTTGGTAGCTGAAAAAGAAATGTTCCAGATATTTCGGTATTAAATTTCCTGATTTTGGTGTCCTTATTCCAAGGCAATACATAATGAATAATTTAGAAACAGAGGATTATCATGTCTCCAACATTCTCCCAAATGGTTCAGAAACTAGACACATTTCGGAGAGAAAAGAAAATAAAGCAAATGTGGAAATAACAAGAAATGTGGATGAAAGATACATCAGAGTTCTCTGTACTACTTTTGCAACTTTTCTGTAAGTTTACACAATAAACTTATAGAAATAAATAATAATAACAGTAAATATAAAAAATAAATAAATTTTACTTATTTATATAAATAATAAATATAAATATTATATATAATATATATAAATATATAATAAATATAATAAATAATAATCACAATAAAACAGTCCTTTTAACCAAAATGAGAATAAAAATAAATGTTCCAGAGTAACCAGCACCAACAACCAGAGTAAAGAAAACAACAAAGTCAGAAAGGCAGACAATGGGGTGATGTGACTAATGCTCACACACAGACTCATGAATTTAAATTATAATCACAGAGAATGAGTAAGCGCCTGTCCAGAACAAACAGTGCATCACAGTATCAGAGAGTATGTGAGGGAGTCTTCTATCACCATCATTCATGATTATAAATGGTGTTTTGAAATTAGATATTTTTGTTAGAAATTCAAATAGATTTTTCATCACACATAATCTCACTATGGTATGTAATATTATAAGTATCATAAGTTTCATAATGCATCTCAGGTCCACATGCTTTAAATTAGCAGCCTACACGGTAAAAACAATGACATTTTATTGTGTGTCACTTCTCACATTAATATTAATGTGTGACACTTCTCACATTAATAGGCTAATACTGCATATTAGTGGTATTAACATAATGACGATGTAACATTAATGTATACTGATAGACTACAGAGATTAGCACCAGACACATTTTTTTATTCTGCTTTGGATGCACATAGTTCATGCTATGTTTAGACAAAACATATTCAATAGAAACAAATAATTGAGGTAGAAATATTTAACTTATTTATGAATTAACAGTCTAACATCCTTGAAGGTACAGTTCTGCTTTAAACGAAAAACAGAGATGTGAAAGTTGCTAAGAGAATAAATCTTAAAAGTCTTCATCATAAGAAAAACATTTTTTTCAAGTATGTGCAGTGATGAGTATTAACATTGTTTTACAACATATACATACATCAAACTATTATGTTGTACACCTAAAACTAATTATACATCAATTATGTCACAATAAAAAAGCCAGTGAGTAAAATATGAATTTTGGTACATCATACTTTAAAACATAAATTAGAAATAACTCTTACACACACCTCCTAAATTCATACTCAAGGTTTTTACCTCAATAATCACATTCTCCCAATATAACATTATCACATATTATATTTAAACATCTGTATTTGTGACTGCATAGACTGTAGCCTGCAAGGCTCCTCTGTCCATGGGATTCTCCAGGCAAGAATACTGGAGTGGGTTGCCATTTCCTCCTCCAGAGGATCTTTTCCACCCAGGGGTCAAACTCAGGTCTCCTGCATTCCAGGGAGATTCTTCCTTGTCTGAGCCACCAGAGAAGCCCCTATATATTTAATAGATGCTTAAAAAGAGAGGCTCTAAGAAACCACTGCCTTATATCATATATTCAAACAAGAAGGGTTATTATAATAGAGGAACTCTTAATAGACCTCAGATTTACCAAAGATTTCTATTAACTCCATAAAACATTAACTAATATCCATATTAATTAGCATCCTGAAAGCTACTCTCTGATATGCCTGATACAGGGCTTCCCTGATAGCTCAGTCGGTAAACAATCTGCATGTAATGCATGAGACCTGGGTTCAATTCCTGGGTTGGGAAGATCCCCTAGAGAAGGGATAAGGCTACTCACTCCGGTATTCTTGGGCTTCCCTTGTGGCTCAGCTGGTAAAGAATCCACCCACAATGCGGGAGACCTGCATTCAATCCCTAGGTTGGGAAGATCCCTTGGAGAAGAAGGGAAAAGTAACTCCAGTATTCTGGCCTGGAGAATTCCATGGACTGTATAATCCATGGGGTCGCAAAGAGTTGGACATGACTGAGCGACCTCTCTGATCTTTTGAGTTCAGAGTTTACCAAATAACAGTCATAAATAAATAATTGTTTCATGAGAATCAAATACTCTGGGAAAATATGAAAAAGCTAAGTTACTAAAATAAATTGGTATAGGGCAAAGATGGCAATTATCTCAAGTGACTATTCTTCATAATAATGTTGCTATTGTTATTCTGAAACTATTACACACATTAGGACAAAGCAAATTTGTCACAATGTTATTTTTACTTTTTATTTTATATTGGGAGTATAGCTGGCTAACCATGTTGTGACAGTTTCAGGTGCACAGCCATATAAATGTTACTTTTTTAAAAAACAAGATATTCAACATATATGGGAAGAAAGATACAAATATCAAAGGAATAAGAATCTAAATTTGCATAGGAAGTATTCAATTTAGGATCTGTTTTCTCTTAAAAACAAAACACATTCTAAGTCCTCTTCAAAAAAGCCTAGAAAACAGTTACAAACTTAACAAGTGCCCAGGCTATTACTGGGGCCAGCCTGGTGGCTCAGTGGTAAAGAATCTGCCTGCAATGCAGGGTATCTTCCTGGAGAAGGACATGGCAACCCACTCCAGTATTTGTGCCTGGGAAATCCCAGGGCACAGGAGCCTGGCAGGCTGCAGTCCATGGGGTTGCAAAAGAGCTGGACACGACTTGGTGACTAAACACCAACGAAGAAGAATATTATGGCTATCCATCCTCGGAAAAACAGCTGATTTCTAAGTCTGGTGAATGAAATTTACCAAATGAACCTGGAATATGGTTCTCTGCCACAAAGCACATTATCAAAGGTTTCTGGGGGTACAGAAACCAACATGAAGGTTTCCAGGACAAGTCCATCCTTCTGGTTTGCCCCAATCTTCTGGGCTCCCTTTTTTCAATGTCTTTTATAGGCTCCTTGTTCTGCCTCTGGCCAATAAACTTTTGTATTCCATTCTGGATTTATTTTGGCTCTCACTCTATTTCGTCACATTTCCTTGCACAATCTTTTCTACTGACAAATTTTCAATACAAGTATCTCTGCTATAATATAAGTTCCTGAAAAAATCCTCAGGCTCTACAAAACTGGACAGATCTTATAAGATAAATAGTTTCAGCAGTCTGCCCAAAACCTATGCAGCTTTGTAATCTGAGTGCTAATAGAAAGTCTAAATGGTCCCAGGGACTTGATTAGGACTGCCAGCTCAATATGAATAAAGAATGCCACAGCAAAATTTAAAATGCACAAAAATTAAGTAGAAAGAATGACAATACTTTAATCAGAGCGGGCCTAGAAGATACTGTGACACTGGCTGAAGCGTAGCTATGAGCCAGTGGGACTGCCATTAAACACCAAGTGCCAGGAGTTGGGAGTTCGCCTAATGGAGGAGGTCTCCCCCGCCCCCAGCTACAGGCATTTGTTTCTGTGGGTTGTTTTTTTTTAATTTTCTTAAAATACAGACAAGAAAACTTATATTCACAGTGTAACGACTGAGCTACTTAAGTGCTCTTTTCCTGTCTGAAATGAAGTGTTGGTTGCTAAGTCATGTCCGACTCTTTGAGACCCTATGGACTGTAGCCCACCAGGCTCCTCTGTCTGTGGAATTCTCCAGGCAAGACTATTGCAATGGGTTGCCACTTCCTTCTCCAGGGGATCTTCCCTGCCCCAGGGATCAAACCCGGGTCTCCCGCATTGCAGACAGGTTCTTTACCATCTAAACCACCAGGGAAGCTCCACTAGATGATTATATATCTACTGCCATATCCTATCTCTCCTTGCCTAGGAAAAAAAAAGAAAACTGCACTTGAACCAATCTAATTTTTGCATTATCCTATGGGAAATAGATGGGGAAACAGTGGAAACAGTGGCTGACTTTATTTTTGAGGGCTCCAAAACCACTGCAGATGGTGACTGCAGCCATGAACTTAAAAGCCATGAACTTTCCTTGGGAGGAAAGTTATGACCAACCTAGATAGCATATTCAAAAGCAGAGACATTACTTTCCCAATAAAGGTCCATCTAGTCAAGGCTATGGTTTTTCCAGTGGTCATGTATGGATGTGAGAATGGACTGTGAAGAAAGCTGAGTGCCAAAGAATTGATGCTTTTGAACTGTGGTGTTGGAGAAGACTCTTGAGAGTCCCTTGGACTGCAAGGAGATCCAACCAGTCCATCCTAAAGCAGATCAGTCCTAGGTGTTCATTGGAAGGACTGATGTTGAAGCTGAAACTCCAATACTTTGGCCACCTCATGTGAAGAGTTGACTCATTGGAAAAGACCCTGATGCTGGGAGGGATTGGGAGCAGGAGGAGAAGGGGACGACAGAGGATGAGATGGCTGGATGGCATCACCAACTCAATGGACATGAGTTTGAGTAAACTCCAGGAGTTGGTGATTGGACAGGGAGGCCTGGCATGCTGCGATTCGTGGGGTCGCAGAGAGTCGGACACGACTGAGCAACTGAACTGAACTGAATATCATTTTCCCATTACCAATCACTTATGACTTAATTCACGTTGCAGAAGCATACATCATGAAGCATACTGTGCCTGAATCCTCAAGTTACACTTCCTACCTAGGCAGCACCCTGAGCTCCAGACCTGCAGAACTGATGAAACACTGCTGTTCAGACAACATACTCCCACACGGATAAGCCCACAGGCATTTCACCCTGAGCTCCAGACCTACAGAACTGAGGAAACACTGCTGTTCAGACAACATACTCCAACATGGATAAGCCCACAGGCATTTCACACCTAACAAGGCCCAAATTAAATTCATCTCCCTTTACTCTCTCTCCAATCCACTCCCCCGCCATCAGATCAGATCAGTTACTCAGTCGTGTCCAACTCTTTGCGACCTCATGAATTGCAGCACACCAGGCCTCCCTGTCCATCACCAACTCCCGGAGTTCACCCAGACTCACGTCCATCAAGTCAGTGATGCCATCCAGCCATCTCATCCTCTGTCGTCCCCTTCTCCTCTTGCCCCCAATCCCTCGCAGCATCAGAGTCTTTTCCAATGAGTCAACTCTTCACATGAGGTGGCCGAAGTACTGGAGTTTCAGCTTTAGCATCATTCCTTCCAAAGAAATCCCAGGGCTGATCTCCTTCAGAATGGACTGGTTGGATCTCCTTGCAGTCCAAGGGACTCTCAAGAGTCTTCTCCAACACCACAGGTCAAAAGCATCAATTCTTCGGTGCTCAGCTTTCTTCACAGTCCAACTCTCACATCCATACATGACCACTGGAAAAACCATAGCCTTGACTAGACGGACCTTTGTTGGCAAAGTAATGTCTCTGCTTTTCAATATGCTGTCTAGGTTGGTCATAACTTTCTTTCCAAGGAGTAAGCGTCTTTTAATTTCATGGCTGAAGTCACCATCTGCAGTGATTTTGGAGCCCCAAAAATAAAGTCTGACACTGTTTCCCCATCTATTTCCCATGAATGATGGGACCAGATGCCATGATCTTCGTTTTCTGAATGTTGAGCTTTAAGCCAACTTTTTCACTCTCCACTTTCACTTTCATCAAGAGGCTTTTTAGTTCCTCTGCACTTTCTGCCATAAGGGTGGTGTCATCTGTATATCTGAGGTTATTGATATTTCTCCTGGCAATCTTGATTCCAGCTTGTGTTTCTTCCAGTCCACCATTTCTCATGATGTACTCTGCATATAAGTTAAATAAGCAGGGTGACAATGTACAGCCTTGACGTACTCCTTTTCCTATCTGGAACCAGTCTATTGTTCCATGTCCAGTTCTAACTGTTGCTTCCTGACCTGCATACAGATTTCTCAAGAGGCAGATAAGGTGGTCTGGTATTCCCATCTCTTTCAGAATTTTCCACAGTTTCTTGTGATCCACACAGTCAAAGATTTTGGCATAGTCAATAAAGCAGAAATAGATGTTTTTCTGGAACTCTCTTGCTTTTTCCATGATCCAGCAGATGTTGGCAATTTGATCTCTGGTTCTTCTGCCTTTTCTAAAACCAGCTTGAACATCAGGAAGTTCACAGTTCACATATTGCTGAAGCCTGGCTTGGAGAATTTTGAGCATTACTTTACTAGCATGTGAGATGAGTGCAATCGTGCGGTAGTTTGAGCATTCTTTGGCATTGCCTTTCTTTGGGATTGGAACGAAAACTGACCTTTTCCAGTCCTGTGGCCACTGCCGAGTTTTCTAAATTTGCTGGCATATTGAGTGCAGCACTTTCACAGCATCATCTTTCAGGATTTGGAACAGCTCCACTGGAATTCTATCACCTCCACTAGCTTTGTTCGTAGTGATGCTTTCTAAGGCCCACTTGACTTCACATTCCAGGATGTCTGGCTCTAGGTCAGTGATCACACCATCGTGATTATCTGGGTCATGAAGATCTTTTTTGTACAGTTCTTCTGTGTATTCTTGCCACCTCCTCCTAATATCTTCTGCTTCTGTTAGGTCCATACCATTTCTGTCCTTTATCGAGCCCATCTTTACATGAAATGTTCCCTTGGTATCTCTAATTTCCTTGAAGAGATCTCTAGTCTTTCCCATTCTGTTGTTTTCCTCTATTTTTATGCATTGATCACTGAAGAAGGCTTTCTTATCTCTTCTTGCTATTCTTTGGAACTCTGCATTCAGATGCTTATGTCTTTCCTTTTCTCCTTTGCTTTTCACTTCTCTTCTTTTCATAGCCATACTTCCTCCCACATCTTAAATAGTCCATTGTTCATCCCGCTGCCCAGTCTAAAAATCTGGGATTAATCCTTGCCTCTATCTTTCCGTTATCTCTCACACCTAATACATCACTGAATCCCACAAGTCTCCTCCTAAGTATCTCCCTTAAACCTAATTTTCTCCCACTTCATTATCTCTTCCTTAGCTCAACATCACCACAATCACTCACCTGGATCCCTGCAATAGCTTCCTGAATAATCTCTTTACATCCGAACCTACCCATGCCCCCTACACCTGTTCTTCCCACAAGAAATAAAAATGGCTTTCCCTCTTGATATCAGGATAAACAATATATCTTATATAAGAGGACTGACCTGGCTTCTTGCTTTCCTCTCTAACCAAAGATCTGAACCACTTTCTCCTTCACAATCTCAAATCTAGGCACATTTAACTTTTCCCAAACATGAATCTTCTCAGCTTCACATATACTATTAATCTTGTCTTCTCACACAGTATCTTCTATACTCCATCAACCTCTTTAACGCACCTGCAACAACTATATCACATTTGTCCACTATCCCAACTTGTTTGTTCCTGGTTGATTTTTCTTTAAGTCTCAGCTTAAATAAAACTTCCTCCAGTATCCTTTCCCTACACCATCCCCATTACTAAAGTGCTTGCACATACATACACAGTTAAGGCTGGGACTCATGTATTTCCAGACCACCGTATACTCGCCTCACAAGACAGTAATCTCCATAAGGAAAGAAAACAGATTTATCCTGCTCACTATCTTATCCCCAGAGCCTCACCAGTACATCCAGTAACTTTTGCTAGTTGTTGAAACAGCTGAGAGCAACCTCATATTATGGCTAAAATCAAAATGAACCTCTAGTTACTCTTAAACCTCTTGTGTGCATATATCAGGAGAATGAGCTCGTTTTATGGGCAAGTGGAGCTCCCCTACCCCTTTCTTCTCTGTGAAATAATCTGAAGCATCAATAAGGCACAAAGCCCTCTAGACCACAAATCATCCAACTCAGCACAGTGGGGGTAAAATAGAGGCAGGATGAGAATGGCACAGACCAAGACCTTGTATGCCACTTGACCAAGAACCTAGTATGCTTCCCTGATGGCTCAGATGGAAAAGAGTCTGCCCACAATGTGGGAGAACAGGGTTCGATCCCTGGGTCAGGAAGATCCCCTGGAGAAAGGGAATGGCAACTCACTCTAGTATTCTTGCCTGGAGAGTCCCATGGACAGAGGATCCTGGCAGGCTACAGTCCATGGTGTCGCAAAGAGTCGGACATGACTAAGTGACTAACACTTTCACAGTTAAAAAGGAAATGAACCAAAATCCTGACCAGTAGGACCACAGGAAATGGCCAAGGAAAAAGGAAAAGAATTCTCTGTAGATCTGAGAATCTGCAAGTCTATGAAAGTTGCCAAGAATACCCACACTCTTGGAAAGTTAAAAGTCCTACTTCCCAGAAATCAATACCTAAAAGTGAGGATAGGGATTGAGCAGAGGGCAAGCAGTAAAGCCAAGTTCCTGCTTAGTAAATGGAAGCACTCCCCAATTCTGTACTAGATACGTCTGGGCTAAAAGCTAGGGTGAAAACAGTAGAGGGAAGGACAGGCTAAAAGGCCCTATCTAATAAGAC
Source organism: Bos mutus (assembly GCF_027580195.1). NCBI lineage: Eukaryota > Metazoa > Chordata > Mammalia > Artiodactyla > Bovidae > Bos > Bos mutus. The sequence continues at coordinate 130,084,584 of NC_091618.1, forward strand.
AGACAATGGGTGACATGGGGTTAAATGTTGGAGAAACATGTGTTAAAGGGTAATCCATCATATCTTGAAAAACAGAACCCCATGCTTACCTATGAAAAAGGTTTGCCGAGAAATGAGATAACCCTAAAAATCTATTATGAGAAATTCTGCAAATAAAAGCAATCTTTACTCTTTCCTCAAAGAGCAGAACAAAATATAAGTAGATAGAATGCTATGGGGGAAGGGTAGGAACCTAACCCTCTCTATGAAGAAAAAGATCTCCACCCCTTTGAAAAAATTTCATTAGTGAACACAAATGAAAATGAATGTATAATTTATTCTAAACACTTAGAAATCCAACGAAAATTTCCTCTCTATTCTTCCTTTTATAGATCCTGCCATGTTACCAATCTTTATTCTTTAAAGAGGCTCTTTTTCTCTTTTTTTGGCCATGCCATGAAGCTTGTGGGATCTTAGTTCCCTGAGCAGGGATCAAACACGGGTCCTGGCAGTGAATGCACCTAGTCTTAACCACTGGACCAGGAGGGAATTCCCCATATCCTTTTTTGTCTGATTATTCTCCCTCTCTTAATATACTTTATTGTTTTCTCTATAAGACAACTTTGCCTGTCAATACAGTTCTTTTTACTTCCCAGGGCAACTGCACTGCAATACCTTCCTTTAGCCTCTGACTGATCCCTTTATCCTTGCACATTCAAGTCTAGTTCCATCATACCAGAGTTCAATGCATACTTGTCTCAGATTCATGTTCTGAGATCAGGTAACCTTGATCCACACAAACAGGCTTAGCAATAAAAATGTCTATTATTCTTATTAGACAAAAACACTATAAGAAAAGGATATTACAGAACAATATTCCTGATGAACACACATGTGAAAAACAAAATATCAGGAAACCAAATTCAACAATAAAAGAACCATATATAATGATCAAGTAGGATTTATTCCCGAGATGCAAGAATGGCTCAACATATGCAATCAACAGGATGTACAACATTAACAAAATGAAGGATAAAAATCACATGATCATCTCAATAGATGCAGAAAAAGCATTTGATAAAATTTGACATTCTTTTACAATAAAAACCCTCAACAAGTTAAATGTAGATGAAATGTACCTCAACATAATAAAGTCCATATATGACAAGCCCACAGCTAATATCATACTCAACAGTGAAAAGCTGAAAGCTTTTCCTCTAATGATCAGGAGTAAGATAAGGATGCCCACTCTCACCACTTTTATTCACCATAGAAAGTCTAGTCCAAGCAATTAGTCAAGATGAAACTAAGCCATGCCCATGGGGCAACCCAAGACAGGCGGGTCATGGTGGAGAGATCAGACAAAATGTGGTCCACTGGAGAAGGGAATGGCAAACCACTTCAGTATTCTTGCCTTGAGAACCCCATGAACAGTAGGAAAAGGCAAAATGATAGGATACTGAAAGAGAAACTCCCCAGGTCAGTAGGTGCCCAATATGCTACTGGAGATCAGCGGAGAAATAACTCCAGAAACAATGAAGGGATGGAGCCAAAGCAAAAAGAATACCCAGCTGTGGATGTGACTGGTGATAGAAGCAAGGTCCCATGCTGTAAAGAGCAATATTGTATAGGAACCTGGAATGTCAGGTTCATGAATCAAGGCAAATTGGAAGTGGTCAAACAAGAGATGGCGAGAGTGAATGTCGACATTCTAGGAATCAGCGAACTGAAATGGACTGGAATGGGTGAATTTAACTTAGATGACCATTATATCTACTACTGCGGGCAGGAATCCCTCAGAAGAAATGGAGTAGCCATTATGGTCAACAAAAGAGTCTGAAATGCAGTACTTGGATGCAATCTCAAAAATGACAGAATGATCTCTGTTCATTTCCAAGGCAAACCATTCAATACCATAGTAATCCAAGTCTATGCCCCAACCAGTAATGCTGAAGAAGCTGAAGTTCAACGGTTCTATGAAGACCTACAAGACCTTTTAGAACTAACACCTAAAAAAGATGTCCTTTTCATTATAGGGGACTGGAATGCAAAAGTAGGAAGTCAAGAAACACCTGGAGTAACAGGCACATTTGGCCTTGGAATACGGAATGAAGCAGGGCAAAGACTAATAGAGTTTTGCCAAGAAAATGCACTGGTCATAACAAACACCCTCTTCCAACAACACAAGAGAAGACTCTATACATGGACATCATCAGATGGTCAACATCGAAATCAGATTGATTTTATTCTTTGCAGCCAAAGATGGAGAAGCTCTATACAGTCAGCAAAAACAAGACCAGGAGCTGACTGTGGCTCAGACCATGAACTCCTTATCGCCAAATTCAGACTTAAATTGAAGAAAGTAGGGAAAACCACTAGACCATTCAGGTATGACCTAAATCAAATCCCTTATGATTATACAGTGGAAGTGAGAAATAGATTTAAGGGCCTAGATCTGATAGATAGAGTGCCTGATGAACTATGGAATGAGGTTCGTGACATTGTACAGGAGACAGGGATCAAGACCATCCCCATGGAAAAGAAATGCAAAAAAGCAAAATGGCTGTCTGGGGAGGTCTTACATATAGCTGTGAAAAGAAGAGAAGCGAAAAGTAAAGGAGAAAAGGAAAGATATAAACATCTGAATGCAGAGTTCCAAAGAATAGCAAGAAAAAGAAATAAAAGGATCTAAAGCAGAAAGGAAGTAAAACTATCTCTGAAGATGACATGATCTTATATATAGAAAATCCTAAAGATGCCACCAAAAAACTGTTTAAACTAGTAAATAAATTCAGAATACAAAATCAATACACAAAAGTCAGTTGTGTTTCTGTACACAAATAACTTTCAGAAAAAGAACCTAAAAACACTCCCATTTACAACTGCATCAACAAAAAAAATACCTAAGAATAAATTTAACCAAGGAGGTGAAAGAGCTGCATATGCACAACTATAAGACACTGATGAAGGAAACTGCAGAAGACACATATTATGGAAAGATATTCTGTGCTCATGAATTGAAAGAATTAACGTTGTTTAGATGTCCATATACCCAAAGCAGCTACAGATTTAACATAATCTCTTAAAATTCCATTGGCATTTTTCACAGAAATAGAATAATCTTAAAAATTGTATGAAACCACAAAAGACCCCAAACAGCCAAAGCAATCTTGAGAAACAAAAACAAAAGCTGGAAGGATGATACTTTCTGACTTCAAATCATATTACAAAGCTACAGTCATCCAAACACTATGGTATTGGCATAAAAAAATCAATGGAACCCCACTCAAAAAAAAAAAAAAAGCAAAGTGAGCCTATAAATATTAATAAAGCCACACAATATGTGAAAACTGGAATGGGAAAAAATGAAACTAGGCACATGGGAAAAAATGAAACTAAATCCCTCACACCATACACAAAAATCAGCTTAAAATGGATTAAAGACTAGAATGGAGACCTGAAATCATCTACCATCTGAAATGGGAGAAATGTCATATAACTGATAAGGGGTTAATATCCAGAATACACTTAACTCTCCAAACCTGCAGATTCAACCAAATGAATTGAAAATATCTGGAAGGAAAATTTTCAAAAATTTCCAAAAACTAAAATTTGAATTTTGCTGTACAACAGCAACTATTTACATTGTATTTACACAGCATTTACATCATATTAGGTATAAGTAACCTATGCTATGCTAAGTCACTTCAGTCATGTCCGACTCTGTGCGACCCCATAGACAGCAGCCCACCAGGCTCCCCTGTCCCTGGGATTCTCCAGGCAAGAACACTGGAGTGGGTTGCCATTTCTTTCTCCAATGCATGAAAGTGAAAAGGGAAAGTGAAGTCGCTCAGTCGTGTCCAACTCTTAGCGACCCCATGGATTGCAGCCTAACAGGCTTCTCCATCCATGGGATTTTCCAGGCAAGAGTACTGGAGTGGGGTGCCATTGCCTTCTCCGATAAGTAACCTAGAGATAATTTAAAGTTTATAAGAAGATAGGCATAGGTTATATGCAAATACTATGCCATTTATGTGAGGGACTAGCCACTCAGTTGTGACTCTCTGTGATCCCACAGACTGTAGCCCACCAGGCTCCTCTGTCCATGGAATTCTCCAGACAAGCATACTGAAGTGGGTTTCCATTCCCTTCTCTAGGGGATCTTCCCAACCCAGGGATCGAAACTGGGTCTCCTACACTGAAGGCAGATTCATTACCATCTGAGCCATCAGGGAACCCAAAGGGTACACTGAAGCTGCATGGGCTGGGAATCAAACCCAGGCCCCTCATGTGGCAAGCAAGAATTCTACCACTGAACCACCTATGCATCAGTGAGCATCCATAGATTTTAGTATCCATAGCACAGGGGAGGGGGCATTGTCTTGGAAACAATCCCCTGTGGATACAAAGGGGCAACTGTATACAAAAAATTCACACAACTCAATAGCAAAAAAAAACAATCCAATTGAAAACTGGGCACAAGACCTGAACATTACTCCAAAGAAGGTATATAAAATAGCCAACAGGTACATGAAAAGGTATTCAACATCTGTTAATAATACCACAATGAGGTTTCACCTCACATCTGTTAGGATGTCTATCATTAAAGAGACAAATGATAAACACTAGCAAGAATGTGGAGAAAAGGGAACACTTGTACTGTTGGTGGGAATGAAAAATGGTACAGCCCCTTTGTAATATAGTATGGAGGTTCTTCAAGAAATTAAAAGCAGGGTGGACTCCGGGAGTTGGTGATGGACAGGGAGGCCTGGCATGCTGCGGTTCATGGGGTCGCAAAGAGTCAGACCCGACTGAGCAACTGAACTGAACTGAACCATATTATCTAGAAATTCCACTTCTGGGTATATACCTAAAGAAAATGAAGTTATTGTCTTGAAGAGTTATCTGTACTCCCATGTTCGCTGCAGCATTATTCACAATAGTCAAGACATGAAACAACCTATGTGTCTGTCCATAGATAAATGGATAAAGAAAATGTGGTGTGTGTGTGTATATTCACACACATATATAATATGAATATATAGCATATTATATACAGTAATTATGTAATATACACACAGTATAAATTACATATATATAAAATACAGAATATCATTCAATCTTAAAAAAGGAAATCCTGCCATTTGCAGGATACATACAGATGAACCTGGAGGGTGTTATGCTAAGTGAAATAATCCAGAGGGGAAAGACAAATACTGGATAATATCACTTATTTTGTGGAATAACTAAAACAAAAAGTATGATTCAGAGCCTTGAATATAAAGTATACTCAGAGCCTTGAATTGAGGTTGCCAGGACTCAGCAGTGGGGAAAATATGAAGACATTGTTTAAAATACACAACCAAAAAAGACAAAAGTTATAAGATGAATAAAATCAGAGGATCCTTTTGTAATATATTCCTTTCACAATGTATTTATATATCATCAAGTTACATACTTGAGTTGCAACTTACCTATCAATCACACCTCATTCTAGTTGTAAGAATTATTATGATTTTTATTTCACTGGAGGAAGGTTGGTCACTCTAAACTCTTTTTTTGTAACATGGCTAGGCCTCTCAGTTAGTCTTCAAACAAAACATCACTAATGAATGGTGTGCAGGAGCAAATACACGATTGATTTTCTATGCATAGCCCTTTCTATCTTTATTGCATGAAAAAGAACATTCTTTGGTTGGTGGACTACAACCTTCACAATGAAAGTCTCAAGCATAAACAACTGAAATGGCTAAAATGTAAATTTAGGGTATTTTCCAGGCTGTGTTAGTGACTTAATATCTGATCTTTTGAAAGCTTCTTGGATGGTTTCTCATTTAAAAGTGGCATGGCCTGTGAAAGTCTCACTGGTCTCATCATACTACAATGTACTCTTTAATGTGTATTAAAGAGTATTACAATGTTTTTTAATCAAGATATTTAAATGGCATGGGGGGAGAGGTGTCCAAAGTTAAAAGCTTCTTTAAAAATCTTCTTTAACATAGTTAATAAAGAAGACATACAGATGGCTAACAAACACATGAAAAGATGCTCAACATCACTTATTATCAGAGAAATGCAAATCAAAACCACAATGAGGTACCATCTCACACTGGTTAGAATGGCTGCTATCAAAAAGTTCTCAAACAATAAATGCTGGAGAGGGTGTGTAGAAAAAGGAACCCTCTTACACTGTTGGTAGGAATACAAACTAGTACAGCCACTATGGAGAACAGGGGACATTCCTTAAAAACCTGGAAACAGAACTGCCATACAACCCAGCAATCCCACTGCTGGGCATACACACCAAGGAAACCAGAACTGAAAGAGACACGTGTACCCCAATGTTCATCGCAGCACTGTTTATAATAGCCAGGACATGGAAGCAACCCAGATGTCCATCAGCAGACAAATGGATAAGAAAGCTGTGGTACATATACACAATGGAATATTACTCAGCCATTAAAAAGAATACATTTCAATCAGTTCCAATGAGGCAGATGAAACTGGAGCCTATTATACAGAGTGAAGTAAGTCAGAAAGAAAAACACCAATATAGTATATTAATGCATATATATGGAATTTAGAAAGATGATAACAATGACCCTATACATGAGACAGCAAAAGAGACACAGATATAAAGAACAGACTTTTGGACTCTGTGGGAGAGGGCGAGGGTGGGATGATTTGGGAGAATGGCATTGAAACATGTATATTATCATACGTGCAATGAATCGCCAGTCCAGGTTCAATGCATGAGACAGGGTGCTCAGGGCTGGTGCACTGGGATGACCCTGAGGGATGAGATGAAGAGGGAGGTGGGAGGGGGGTTCAGGATGGGGAACACATGTACACCCATGGCTGATTCATGTCAATGTATGGCAAAACCTCCAATGTAATTAACCTCCAATTAAAATAAATTTATTTTTTTTTAAAGCAATGCAAGAAGAAATAAATAAATAAAACAGAACAAAGATGTCTTATGTCTTACAGACCCTTGCAGTACGTCAAGCTAATTCAGTCTGTGAGACTATTCATTCTTTTCACAAGAACATGTCTCAGTGACATTAATCAGTGGCTCAACTTAATCTGACTCAGCAGGTCCCACTTAACTGAGCACTAGTCAGTTTTCCATGCGTCTGGTTTGTGGCCCAGAAAGTCTTTTGGAGACTGTATATGCTTAGTGCTTCCAACCCAGTTCCCACTTCTTGTCTATTCATCAGAATATGCCCCTTCTAAAGTATGCCTTGAAATCTTAATTTTCCATTTATATTGATCACAAACCCTTCTGCTGGCAGCATCTGTAGGACACTTTGAGAAACACAAAAACAATACCATATTGTATACATATTTTGAGTTGGTGCATTGGTGGGAAGAGAAAAGGGAGGAAGGGAGAAAGGGACAAAGAAAGGAAAGAATCAAAAGTTCTTTATATTCAATTCAGTTGGGAAGGAAAAGCAGGTAGTACTACATATACAAAATAAAAATGATTTTTTTTCTCTTCTATATAAATACTTAAATCCCAGGGACAGAGGAGCCTGGTAGGAGGCTGTCTATGGGGTCGCACAGAGTCGAACACGACTGAAGCAACTTAGCAGCAGCAGCAGCAGTAGCATAGAACTGGTGGAGAAGGAAATGGCAACCCACTCCAATATTCTTGCCTAGAGAATCCCAGGGACAGAGGAGCCTGGTGGGCTGCCGTCTATGGGGTCACACAGAGTTGGACATGACTGAAGCGACTTAGCATACATGCATATATACTTAAAATTAATTTTAATTTTAAAGCAAGTTTGCCTTCCTGTTATATATTAACTTAAGAAAATATGACTTTAGACATTTAAAATAAAAGGTAAAGAAACTTAAAATTCTTTCTTCCTGGAAACAGAATATTATTTCAAATTGCTATTCAGAATAATTTGGTATATTTCAGAAACACTGTAAAGACATAATCTTACATAGTTTTGATTAACCAAGCGGAAAACCACTCAGAAACATTTTATTTTACTGCATATCAAAATATCAAATAAACATTTGAATTTCTGAAAGCTGAAACATAATAGAATTTAGTCATCCCTTCCACATAGCGCATCCCCTCTACTCTTTATGGTAAACATTAAGAGACTGTAAAACTGTCATTCTCCTTACTGGAAAAAAAAAAAATTTTTTTTCTACAGTAAAAAGAAAAAAATAAAAATCAAGCACTATGGAGCCATCTTTTGGACTGTTCAAGTTTTTATAATTCGTTCTTATAGGAAACAATTTATTGATCAGAATCAAGATAAAGACAGAGACAAAACTATTTAGCCACCTTTTTTTCTTTTTTTTTTTTTTTTTTAGCCACCTTTTTTTCAAAGCTACATTTTCCCTATCTTATTCTCATGCTTTTACATTAGGATTTAAAACATATCCATAAAACAACTACATATAATACTAACATTCTACTAAAAATTCTGAAAATAAAAAGGCCTTTTGCATAAAAACTATGAGCTCTCAACACTTTAAGGCAGCAGCTCCAAAAGTGAGGCATGCTCCCTGTCACCAGCAGCAGCGTCTGGGACTTCTAGAAATGCAAATTCTCAGCCCATCCTTCAAACTGACTAAACTGGAATTTGGAATGGGAGACCTACCTTTAACAAGTCCTTGGGTTTTGATTCAAGTGGTAAAGAATCCACCTGCCAGAAGACCTAAACAGACATTTCTCCAAAGAAGACAAACAGATGGCTTATAAACACATGAAAAGATGCTCAACATCACTCATTACTGGAGAAATGCAAGTCAAACTACAATAAGGTTTCACCTCACACAGTCAGAATAGCCATCATCAAAAAATCAACAATAAACGCTGGAGAAGGTGAGGAGGAACACTCTTGTATTGTTGGTGGGAATGCAAATCTAGAAAGACGGTACTGATGAACCTATCTGCAGGGCAGCAATAGAGATACAGACATAGAGAACAAACTTGTGGACACAGAAGGGAAGGAGAGGGTGGGATGAACTGAAAGAGTAGCACTGAAACATATACATTGCCATATGTAAAATTAGATAGCCAGTGTAAATTTGCTATATGACACAGGGAGCTCAAATCTGGTGCTCTGTGACAACCTGGGAGGGTGGGGAGATGGGGCAGGACGTGGGAGAGAGGTTCAAGAAGGAGGAGACAAATATATATCCATGACTGATTCATGTTGATATATGGCAGAAACCAAAAGAATATTGTAAAGCAATTATCGTCCAGTCAAAAATAAATAAATTTAAAAAAAAAAAGAAGAATCTGCCTGTCAGTGCAAGAGACAAGGGTTCAATCCCTGGGTCGAGAAGATCCCCTAGAGAAGGAAATGGCAACACACTCCAGTATTCTTGCCTGGAAATTCCTATGGACAGAGGAGCCTGGTGGGCTACAGTCCATGGGGTTGCAAAAGAGTTGGACAGCACTGAGCAACTAAACAGCAACAGTAGCAACTTGTAAGAACCACTGGCTTCGGGGAATTTTGAAAAGGGTCCACAGCTAACACTGGACTACTAGTTAGGAATCACTAGTAGATCAGCAGTTCATTACCTTATGCTTCACGTTGGAATTACCAGAGAGCTTTAAAAATGCCTCAGACCTGCTCCAATATCTGATTAATGGTTCTGGGAGGTAAGTAAAGCCTGGGCACTGGGGTTTCTGAAAATCTCTCAGGTGATTCTAAAAGGCAGCCAAAGTTGAGAGCCACAGATCTAGGGGGTTACATTTTCAAAAGTTAAAGTTCACTGAGTCTTAGGTTAAGCAAGGTTTGTAAATGAGACATGAAAAGTTAGCCTTCAAGAAAAAGCATAGCCAGAAGGAACAACAGAAAACCAAGAGTCCTCAACCAGCTTTCAGATTCCATCTCAGAATTCAGCTAGCCAGAAAGATCCTCAGAAAGATGCAGAGACCAGAACAGACGGAGAACGCTGCACGCGCGTTTGGTTCAGTGCAGGTCAGGCAGCAGGCAGGGTGCCAAGGACCTTTTTATCACTAACTGATGGAAAAGTGGACCACAGAGCAAGGCTTTCAGCTTCATATTTCTCTGGGTATACAAACACGACGTCTGATGTTAGTAAGCCATGTAGTACCAGAGTAAGGACCCCCACCAGTCAGTTACAGGTAAGCTCCAAAGTGTGACCAGGCTGGAGGGCTTCTAATGTAATTTTATTTTGAGAACACTGCCATGTTAAGAATAACAGAATGTCCTTTCAATGCAACTTTCATACCTAGTTTATTTCCTTGGCATGATTTTAACTCTGTGTGTATTATTATTTTCAACCAAAATCAAAGATTAAATAATTTGACATTATTTGAAATGTGAAAAAATACAACAGTTAGCTTTCAAAACCAAGATACATACAAAATCCCATTACAAGAACTGCTTTGTGTCCAGTCTGTAAATTTTACTCTTTCAAAGGCTACAAGATGTTTATTATCTAAAGTAGAATTTTCAATAAATAATTTGTTAAATACTTACTGTGCATTCACTAGTTGCTATGGAAACGTTAAAAAGTAGTTGTTGCCTTTATAAACCATCTAACATACTTAAGCACATTTCATAATAACTGACAACAAGAATAAATGCCATATTTGCAGTAAACTTTGAATGCACCAAGTCAATGAAGAAAGAAATCACATCAAACCATAGTGGTATTTAAGACTTTAAAAAGATAGGGTAGAACTTCAGTCTTTATTAAGGATGAATTATATGTAGAGTACATATGGGGCACTGTAGTTGGCGAACTGATGGAAGAAAAGACATGATTTTGTTAGTTTGTCTTAAAGGCGCAGGGCTGACAATATGTTGCTGTTGTTCAGCTGCTAAGTTATGTTCAACTCTTTGCAAACCCATGGACAGCAGCACACCAGGCTTTCTTGTCCTTCACTATCTCCCGGAGTTTGCTCAAAACTCATGTCCATTGACTCAGTAATGCCATCCAATCGTCTCGTCCTCTGTCGTCCCCTTCTCTCTTCAGTCTTTCCCAATATCAGGGTCTTTTCCAGTGAGATGGCTCTTTCCATCAGGTAGCCTAAACATTGAAGCTTCAGCTTCAGTCCTTCCAGTGAGTATTTAGGGTTGATTTCCTTTAGGATTGACTGGTTTGATCACCTTGCTATCCAAGGAATTCTCAAGAAACTTCTCCAGCACCACAGTTTGAAGACATCAGTTCTTAGGCACTTGGCCTTCTGTATGGTCCAACTCTCACCTCTACATATGACTACTGGAAAAACCATAGCTTTGACTATACAGACCTTTGTTAGCAAAGTGACATCTCTGCTTTTTAATATGCTGTCTAGGCTTGTCATACCTTTTCTTCCAAGGAGCCAAGTGTCTTTTAACTTTGTGGCTGCAGTCACGGTCTGCAGTGATTTTGGAGCCCAAGAAAATCAAAACTGTCACTGTTTCCACTTTCCCCCATCTATTTGCCATGAAGTAATAGGACTGGTTGCCATGATCTTCATTTTTTGAATATTGAGTTTTAAGCCAGCTTTTTCACTCTCCTTTTTCACCTTCATCAGGAAGCTCTTTAGATCCTCTTCACTTTCTGCCATTACAGTGGTATCATCTGCATATCTGAGGTTATTGATATTTCTCCCCACAATCTTGATTCCAGCTTGTGATTCATCCTGCCCAGCATTTCACGTGATGTACTCTGCAAGGAGATCCAACCAGTCCATTCTGAAGGAGATCAGCCCAGGGATTTCTTTGGAAGGAATGATGCTAAAGCTGAAACTCCAGTACTTTGGCCACCTCTTGCGAAGAGTTGACTCATTGGAAAAGACTCTGATGCTGGGAGGGATTGGGGGCAGGAGAAGAAGGGGACGACAGAGGATGAGATGGCTGGATGGCATCACTAACTCGATGGACGTGAGTCTGAGTAAACTCCGGGAGTTGGTGATGGACAGGGAGGCCTGGCGTGCTGTGATTCATGGGGTCGCAAGAGTCGGACACGACTGAGTGACTGAACTGAACTGATACACTAAGAACCCAGGCATCAGCAGCAGTGTTTGGCCTGAACACCTGCACTGTTTCCTAAAGTATACAATTCTAAAAACCTTACCTGAGTTTTTATCTACATGTGGATCTCTTTTCACAGGTTTTTTTTTTTTTTTTAACCTGAAGCTGTTTTTCTTTGATTATACATATCTTAGGTTTAAGAGGGGTTTACTGTTGTTTTTGATTATGGTAAAGAAAGTAATCTTTAATTATATATGACCATTTGTTTGATTTACTTTCCACTGAATAGTTGTCATTTCTTTGTTGGGTTCCCAGTATCTTTCTTTCATTTTCATTACCTCACAACATTTGGTCTCATCATTCTTATCCTTGTCCTTTCTTGGTGAGAGCTTGTTAAGTTTGTCCTCCACAGACACAACTTCATATCCGTAATGTTAAATTCGACTCCTAATCTATGGCCTTCAAAGTGGAGTGTCAGGTTCTGCTATTGTGTCTTAGTTTCCAGTCAGCCTTCCTTATGTTAGCTGTTCCCCTGTGTAAACTGCTGCCCTTGCATCTGAGCCTGTTGTCTCCTTACAGACTATCTTTCCTATTTTATTGAAGCCACATCATTTTACACGTTATTAAGTATGCCCAATGGTGTTTTGTTTGTTTTCATTTTTTCCTAGTTCATTTCACATTCACAGGGGGCTCTTTCTTCAGTGCTTCCAATTAAGCTCCTTCCCCTTGTTCTGCAGAATTCTTTCAGAGACTTCTCATTTTTCCCATGGTAACACTTCGTTGACAAAAAAGGCACAATCAACTCAGGCTTAATACCCACCACTAACAAAGATGTAGAAGCCCTTTTCCAAAATCATGTGCAGAATCTAAGCAATTCCAATGGATAGGGAGTTTGTAACTAGCAGATGCAAACTATTACATGCAGAATGGATATACAAAAAGGTTCTACTGTATAGCACAGTAACTATACTCAACATCCTGTGATAAACCATAATGGAAAAGAACATGAAAAAGAATGTACATATATGTGTAACTGAATCACTCTGCTGTACAGCAGAAATTAACACAGTACACTTCAACTATGCTTCAAAAAAATAATTTTTTTTTTAAATCTAAGCAATTCCAAGTGCCCAAGAGACCTCATCTAGGGTGTGGTCTTCCTAGAAGGGAGACTTTTCTCACTGACAAAATCTTTGAAACACTTAACAAGTTCAAACACTGAAATTTCACCCTTCAGCTTCCTACTACCTTCTTAAATCCTATCTTTTCCTGCCATAAAGACCCACTGTGATCTCTCACTTTAAAAGTTTGTCTTTGTCAGTGTCATACATTTGAACAGTTCTTCTGTAATTATTTCATGTTTTCTCCAACTCCTTATAAAGTTGTTCAAGGCTAGTGACATCTAAGACTTATTTATTTTGCATCTGTGTTATTACAAGGTTTTTCAATGGACAGAAATGTACTTTCAGAGAACTTTACAGAGTATCCACACACTTTCACTAAGGTAAAATTTTGTGCAGTACATATAATTTAGGTAACCACATCCTATACAGAGTCTAAAAAGACCTCAATATTCCAGTTTCTTTCATGAAACTGGTGAAAGCAATCAGTTCACTTGTAAGTAGAAAAAGGGCTCTACAAAAGAAAAAAGACTCAGTCATTTTTGTCAGCTAAAGTGAAGTGAAAGTTACTCAGCTGTGTCCCATTCTTTGCGACCCCATGGACTATACAGTCCATAGAATTCTCTAGGCCAGAATTCTGGAGTGGACAGCCTTTCTCTTCTCCAAGGGATCTTCCCAAACCAGGGATCGAACCCAGGTCTCCCACATTGCAGGTGGACCCTTTACCAGCTGAGCCACAAGGGAAGCTCAAGAATACTGGAGTGGGTAGCCCATCCCTTCTCCAGTGGATCTTCCTGACCCAAGAATCAAACAGGGGTCTCCTGCATTGCAGGTAGATTCTTTACCAAATGAGCTATCAGGGAAGCCCATTTGTTAGCTTAAAAAACTTACTAATTGATGAAGCAGAAATAGCATATAACATAGTCTTCTGAGAAAAGCAAATATTACACCCCAAACCTGCAAGGCTCCAAATATGATTTTGTTTCAACAAGTCCTATTTTATTACATTCATCATCTCACTTCTATTTAATAATCAACTTTTTTTTATACCACTCACACAACAATGATGAGAGTGAGCAGGCTACTTACCCCACCCATTGTAATTCCATGAATAAGTGCAATATATGGTTTCTGGCAAGAATCTAGAAGAAATGGAGTTGTAATTAGTCACAATGTTTAAAACACATTTGCTTTTTCCAAAAATCACAAGTTACATGAACTGTGAAATATCAAGTAGACTAAATATACAGCTTATAATACAAACATGTTTTTTAAAACATCAATTCAGAGTATACTACCCAAAGCAATTTATAGATTCAATGCAATCCCTGTCAAGCTACCAACAGTATTCTTCACAGAGCTAGAACAAATAATTTCACAATTTGTATGGAAATACAAAAAACCTTGAATAGCCAAAGCTATCTTGAGAAAGAAGAATGGAACTGGAGGAATCAACCTACCTGACTTCAGGCTCTATTACAAAGCCACAGTTATCAAGACAGTATGGTACTGGCACAAAGACAGAAATATAGATCAATGGAACAAAATAGAAAGCCCAGAGATAAATCCACGCACATATGGACACCTTATCTTTGACAAAGGAGGCAAGAATATACAATGGATTAAAGACAATCTCTTTAACAAGTGGTGCTGGGAAAACTGGTCAACCACTTGTAAAAGAATGAAACTAGAACACTTTCTAACACCATACACAAAAATAAACTCAAAATGGATTAAAGATCTCAACGTAAGACCAGAAACTATAAAACTCCTAGAGGAGAACATAGGCAAAACACTCTCCGACATACATCACAGCAGGATCCTCTATGACCCACCTCCCAGAATATTGGAAATAAAAGCAAAAATAAACAAATGGGACCTAATTAAAATTAAAAGCTTCTGCACAACAAAGGAAACTATTATCAAGGTGAAAAGGCAGCCTTCAGAATGGGAGAAAATAATAGCAAATGAAGCAACAGACAAACAACTAATCTCAAAAATATACAAGCAACTCCTACAGCTCAACTCCAGAAAAATAAATGACCCAATCAAAAAATGGGCCAAAGAACTAAATAGACATTTCTTCAAAGAAGACATACAGATGGCTAACAAACACATGAAAAGATGCTCAACATCACTTATTATCAGAGAAATGCAAATCAAAACCACTATGAGGTACCATTTCACGCCAGTCAGAATGGCTGCGATCCAAAAGTCTACAAGCAATAAATGTGGAGAAAAGGGAACTCTCTTACACTGTTGGTGGGAATGCAAACTAGTACAGCCACTATGGAGAACAGTGTGGAGATTCCTTAAAAAACTGGAAATAGAACTGCCTTATGATCCAGCAATCCCACTGCTGGGCATACACACTGAGGAAACCAGAAGGGAAAGAGACACATGTACCCCAATGTTCATTGCAGCACTGTTTATAATAGCCAGGACATGGAAGCAACCTAGATGCCCATCAGCAGATGAATGGATAAGAGAGCTGTGGCACATATACACAATGGAGTACTACTCAGCTATTAAAAAGAATACATTTGAATCAGTTCTAATGAGATGGATGAAACTGGAACCTATTATACAGAGTGAAGTAAGCCAGAAAGAAGAACACCAATACAGTATACTAACGCATATATATGGAATTTAGAAAGATGGTAACAATAACCCTGTGTACAAGACAGCAAAAGAGACACTGATGTATAGATCAGTCTTATGGACCCTGTGGGAGAGGGAGAGGGTGGGGAGATTTGGGAGAATGGCATTGAAACATGTATAATATCATGTATGAAACGAGTCGCCAGTCCAGGTTCGATGCACAATACTGGATGCTTGGGGCTGGTGCACTGGGATGACCCAGAGGGAGGGTATTGGGGAGGGAGGAGGGAGGAGGGTTCAGGATGGGGAACACAGGTATACCTGTGGCAGATTCATTTCGATATTTGGCAAAACTAATACAATATTGTAAAGTTTAAAAATAAAATAAAATTAAAAAATAAATAAACAAAACATCAATTCATATACAATCCTAATCAGCTATTCATTGTTATTAAATAACTCAATACCTCAATTTGAAACAAATGAAAGACCATATAATTCAGCTACTGAGAAAAACAATGTTTCCCTTGTAAGTCATGAATGTTTACCTAACACAGCTGTATTTTAAAGAACATAATTTGTTTTTTATGCATCTAAAGAAGCATCTGGATATAAAGAGAAGTGCAGCATACAGGAAAAAGCATGGACTGAGAGTGAGAAGACCCAAATTGCAGTCTCTGCTTTGTCATTAACTGGCAATTCAACAATATTCAATATATATGTTGCTGCTGTTGTTCAGTCACTAAGTCATGTCCAACTCTAGCAACCCCACAAACTGCAGCATGCCAGGCTTCCCCGTCCTTCATTGTCTCCCAGAGTTTGCTCAAACTCATGTACATTGATTTAATGATGTTATCTAACCATCTCTCCAGTGACAAAATGTGGTCTACTGAAGAAGGGAATGGCAAACCATTTCAGTCTTCTTGCCTTGAGAACCCCAAAAGCAGTATGAAAAGGCAAAAATATGACACTGGAAGATGAACTATGGGCAAGAATCCCTTAAAATATATGGAGTAGCCCTCATAGTCAACAAAGGAGACCAAAATTTAGTGTTTGGGTGCAATCTAAAAAATGACAGAATGATCTCTGTTTCTAAGCCAAACCATTCAATATCACAGTAATCCAAGT
The DNA here is from genome assembly GCF_027580195.1 of Bos mutus. NCBI lineage: Eukaryota > Metazoa > Chordata > Mammalia > Artiodactyla > Bovidae > Bos > Bos mutus. The sequence continues at coordinate 130,101,376 of NC_091618.1, forward strand.
CTATGCCCCAACCACTAATGCTGAAGAAGCTGAAGCTGAACAGTTCTATGCAGACCTACAAGACCTTCTAGAACTAACACCAAAAAAAGATGTCCTATTCATCATAGGGAACTGGAATACAAAAGCAGGCAGTCAAGAGATACCTGGAGCAACAGGCAAGTGGTCCTTTTCATCACAGGGGACTGGAATGCAAAAGTAGGTGGTCAAGAGATACCTGGAGCAGCAGGCAAGTTTGGCCTTGGAGTACAAAATGAAGCTGGGCAAAGGCTAACAGAGTTTTGCTAGGAGAACGCACTAGTCATAGCAAATGCCTTCTTCCATACACAAGAGACGACTCTACATATGGGCATCACCAGATGGTGAATACCAAAACCAGATTGATTATATTCTTTGCAGCCAAGATGGAGAAGCTCTATACAGTCAGCAAAAACAAGACTGGGAGCTGACTGTGGCTCAGATCATAAACTCCTTATTGCAAAATTCAGATTTAAATTGAAGAAAGTAGGGAAAACTACTAGGCCATTCAGGTATGACCTAAATCAAATCCCTTATGATTATACAGTGGAAGTGACAAATAGATTCAAGGGATTAGATCTGATAGACAGAGTGCCTGAAGAACTATGGAGAGAGGTTCATGACATTGTACAGGAGGCTGTGATCAAAACCATCGCCAAGAAAAAGAAATGCAAAAAGGCAAAATGGTTATCTGAAGAGGCCTTACAAATAGCTAAGAAAAGAAGACAAGCAAAAGGCAAAGCAGTAAAGGAAAGATACATTCATCTGAATGCAGAGTTTCAAAGAATAGGAAGGAAAGATAAGAAAGCCTTCCTCAGTGATCAATGCATAAAAATAGAGGAAAACAACAGAATGGGAAAGACTAGAGATCTCTTCAAGAAAATTACAGATAAGATACCAAGGGCACATTTCACACAAAGATGGGCTCAATAAAAGACAGAAACGGCATGGACCAAACAGAAGCAGAAGATATTAAGAAGAGGTGGCAAGAATACACAGAAGAACTACACAAAAAAACATCTTAATGACACAGATAACCATGATGGTATGATGACTCACCTAGAGCCAGACATCCTGGAGTGCAAGCTCAAGTGGGCCTTAGGAAGCATCACTATGAACAAAGCTAGTGGAAGTGATGGAATTCCAGCTGAGTTATTTCAAGTCCTAAAAGATGATGCTGTTAAAGTGCTGCACTCAATATGCCAGCAAATTTGGAAAACTCAGCAGTGGCCACAGGACTGCAAAATGCTAGTTTTCATTCCAATCCCAAAGGAGGGAAAGGCCAAAGAATGCTCAAACTAGCACTCAGTTGTACTCATCTCATACGCTAGCAAAATAATGCTAAAAATTCTCCAAGCTAGGCTTCGACAGTACGTGAACCAAGAACTTCCAGATGTTCAAGCTGGATTTAGAAAAGGCAGAGGAACCAGAGACCAAATTGCCAACATCTGCTGGATCACTGAAAAAGCAAGAGAATTCCAGGAAAACATCTACTTCTGCCTCATTGACTAAGCTAGAGCCTTTGACTGTGTGGATCACAACAAACTGGAAAATTCTTCAAAAGATAGGAATACCAGACCACCTTATCTGCCTCCTGAGAAATCTGTATGCAGGTCAATAAGCAACAGTTAGAACCAGACATGGAACTGGTTCCAATTAGTAAAGGAGTATGTTAAGTCTGTATATTGTCACCCCGCTTATTTAACTTATATGCAGAGAACATCATACAAAATGCTGTGCTGGATTAAGCACAAGCTGGAATCAAGATGCCAGGAGAAATATCAATAACCTCAGATATGCGGATGACACCACCCTTATGGCAGAAAGCAAAAAGGAACTAAAGAGCCTTTTGATGAAAGTGAGAGAGTGAAAAAGCTGGCTTAAAACTCAACATCCAAAAAACAAAGATGACGGCATCCAGTCCCATCACTTCATGGCAAATAGATGGGAAACAAGGGAAACAATGAGAGACTTTATTTTCTTGGGCTCCAAAATCACTGCAGATAGTGACTACATCCATGAAATTAAAAGATGCTTGATTCTTGGAAGAAAAGCTATGACCAACCTATACAGCATACTAAAAAGCAGAGACATTACTTTGCCAACAAAGGTCTGCCTAGTCAAGGCTATGGTTTTCCCAGTAGTCATGTACAGATGTGAGAGTTGGACCCCAAGAAAGCTGAGCAATGAAGACTTGATGCTTTTGAACTGTGGTGTTGGAGGAGACTCTCAAGAGTCCCTTGGACTGCAAGGAGATCCAACCAGTCCATCCTAAAGGAAATCAGTCCTGAATATTCATTGGAAGGACTGATGCTGAAGCTCCAATACTCTGGCCACCTGATGCGAAGAACTGACTCTTTGGAAAAGACCCTGATGCTGGGAAAGATGGAAGGTAGGAGGAGAAGGGGACAACAGAGGATGGGATGGTTGGATGGCATCACCTATTGAATGGACATGAGTTTGAGCAAGCTCTGGAAGTTGGTGATGGACAGGGAAGCTTGGCAAGTTGCAGTCCATGGGGTCACAAAGAGTCAGACATGACTGAGTGACTGAAATGAACCATCTCATCCTCTGCCACCCCGTTCTCCTTCTCTCAATCTTTCCCAGAATCAGGGTCTTTTCCAGTGAGTTGGCTCTTCACATCAGATGGCTTCAGCTTCAACATCAGTCCTTCCAATGAACATTCAGGATTGATTTCCTTTAGGATAGACTGGTTTGATCTCTTCCTGTCCAAGGGACTCTCAAGAGTCTTCCAGCACCATAGTTTGAAAGCATCAATTCTTCAGCTAATGGCACCCCACTCCAGTACTCTTGCCTGGAAAATCCCATGGGCAGAGGAGCCTGGTAGGCTGCCGTCCATGGGGTCACTAAGAGTCGGACACGACTGAGCAACTTCACTTTCACTTTTCACTTTCATGCATTGGGGAAGGAAATGGCAACCCACTCTAGTGTTCTTGCTTGGAGACTCCCAGGGATGGGGGAGCCTGGTGGGCTGCCATCTATGGGGTCGCACCGAGTCGGACACAACTGAAGCGACTTCGCAGCAGCAGCAGCAGCAGCCTTCTTTATGGTCCAGCTCTCATATTCATACATGACTACTGGAAAAACCATAGCTTTGACTATACGGGCCTTTGTTGGCAAGGTGATGTCTCTACTTATATACTGGCATTTCCATATATGTACACATTTGTATACATATACACACACATAAGCTATATGTATATATGCCTATCATACATGTCTATATCATGTATATGATACATAGATACGTTTTCTCATCTATTAAATGAGACTTGCCTCAGAAGTTCCTTCCAGCTCAAAAATTCTGCCAACTTTTACTCTGCTCCTTTCCCTCTTTTGTTTTTCCTTCCTCTGAGAGAGGGAGTCACCCACAACATAAACATATCCATCACTGTACTTCTACTACAGTTTGTTGCCAATATAACTTCCTTACCAAAGACCAATATAAAATTTCAGTTTTGATCCATCTAGCAATTCTGTAAATATTCCCAACCTGCCAAATAAACCACCAAAGTACAGTTTTAACTTCACATACACAAGCATGTCCACAGCCCTCAATTTTTAACTATAATCCCCTAGAAACAACAGAAACTAATGTCTCTATTGATAGGGGTGGCTACTGCCACTGCTAAGTTGCTTCAGTCGTGTCCGACTCTGTGCGACCCCATAGACGGCAGCCCACCAGGCTCCCCCGTCCCTGGGATTCTCCAGGCAAAAACACTGGAGTGGGTTGCCATTTCCTTCTCCAATGCATCAAAGTGAAAAGTGAAAGTGAAGTCGCTCAATCGTGATAGGGGTGGAGATACATACAAATTCACCATTTCAGCTACAGATGCATATATTTTAGTTATAAAGTATTAAAAGCTAACTGAGGCAGGACACAAGGCCAAAATTTGTCAAATTCCTTCATGATTAAGATAGGTCATTATAATGTACAGAAATTATGCCTGGAAGGCTTTCTCTTGTATATTAATATTTTACCAAACTCTTTTCTTCTTTTTTTTTTCCCCAAACTCTTTTAAAACTAGAGGTTTTATCCCCTCTTTTATTGAGTATAGCAGCAGCAGCACTAATATACCAGCCAACAGCCAAATATAGTTAGATTAATTACAATTAAACAAAGGTAAAATTAGGCTTATTGATCACAAGTAGCCCCATTCCAAGTGCTTGTTAGTCACGTGTAACTAGCAGTGGCCATATTACTCAGCACAGAAGCAGAATATCTTCATCATTCCAGGAAGTACTGTTGGACAGTGCTGGTAAGAATTTTTAGAATGAATAAAACATTCTAAGTGAATCTGATCTGTATAATTTTACAGATTATGAAAGAAATGTGAGCTCTCCACTGAAAGTGGCTCACTTAAATTGGGAAACAGCCTCTTTTCCCCACTGCTACTTCAAAGACACTGAAATTCTAGAAAATAAATTTTTTTCAATATATATCCAAGTTCAAAGCCAAACAAGGGAAATCCCCAAGTGCCAGAAACATACAAGAAAACTCAAAGTTAATAGCTGTATGGAAGCTACAGCCAAAGATTATGAGCGAGGGTGTGTGTATCTGTTCTGAATCAGGAAGAAATTCTAGGCCACACAGAACATGCAATGAGCTACCTACATAAAGCCTTATAGTAATAAGAGCTATGTGGTTTGTGAAACATAGCTAGGAAAACTCTATCTGCTGATGCTGGGACTCAGTAAGTCCCTGCCCAGGAGAGAAGAGGAAGAAGTCAGAAAAAGTGGATGCTCAAGTACTGGACCATTGCAACTGAACAAACAAAAGAAAGTACCCCAAACAACTTTGGAATAGAAATAATGTCTGTAACTTGGTAAAAAAGCGTCTACAAAAAGATTATACTAAAGAATGAAATTTTAAAAGCTTTCCCATGTACATCAGAAATAAGACAACACTACAATCATTCAGTATTATAACAGAGGTTCTAACCAAATGTAACAAGAAAAGTCATAAATATAAGGACTGGAAAGAGATGGGGAAAAGTCATGTGCAGAGGGTAGAATTACGTATATAGAAAAGCCAAGATAATCTACAGAAACATCTTTAGAACTAACAACAAATTTCAGCAGGGTTGCTGGTTATAAAAACAAAATACTAAAATCAAAAATATTTCTATAGGCTAGAAATAGTCAATTAGGAAATGTAACAAGTAACAAAACAAACTATTTAAGAATAACACTTAAAAAATACTTTTATCAGCAAGATCTTTATAGAGAAAATTACAAAACATGAAAGGACATGAAAGTCAATCTGATGAAAATGTGCTAAAACTGGTTTATGGTGATGTCTGCATAAGTTTACTAAACGTCGAAATAATTTTAAGATCCTTTTGGAAAATCAAGTCCAAGAGTAGCCAAGACAATCCTAAAAGAAGGGTAACTTTTCCTACCACATATAGACGTATCTTAAAGCCATACTAATTTTAACACTATAGTTTCATCATAAGTACAAACAGACCAGTGAATAAAGTTGTCCGGAAACAGATCTGATCACAAAGAACTTGATATACGATAGAAGTATCATTAAAACCAGTGAGGAAGACAAAGCCTTTTCAGTCAAAGACATTACACATCTAGTTTTCTAAAAAGAAAATAAAAGATGTCACATGCAAAAAAAATCCAAGTACATTGGATTTAGAGTATAAAAAACAAACTATTAAAAGAAGATATAAAAGAACATCTTGAATACTCCTATGTTATTTATTTTTTTTTTTTAGTGCAAAAGAACACAAATCATAAAGGAAAAGAATGCATTCATTTCATCTCAAACAAAAACTTGTATATATGAAAAGATAAAGTAGCAGACTGAGAGAAGTGTGTTTACATAAAGACCTATAAAATCAATTAAGAAAAAAATGATCCATAAGAAAGAAAAACAAAGGATGAAACTGAAAAGAAAATCTAAATGATTAACATAAAACACCTTCTACCTCATGCACTTACAATGAAGCACAAATTAAACCACAGTAAGATATCAAGCTAACAAAGTTTAAAAACAAACAAATGACAGCAATGACATGCAGAAAATAAAGTCTTGTACTTTGGAGACGAATATGGAAACACACTGAAGAGGTATAAACTATGACCCATCCATTTGGCTTCTATTATTTCTAGAAACTTCTGCACATGGGCACCAAGGATTTACATATAAAGATGTAACAATCTGTATTAATAAAAATTTGAAATAATCTAAAATATCCATTAATGTCAAATAGGTAAGTAATACTGGGTAGCTGAATAACATAGAACAGTTACATTCCATGCTATTAAAAAACAACTTTTGGCATATGCAGTAAGAAAGTACTTATGAAAATTTCAAAACCATGAAATAATACTACTTTTGTTCATAAATATATAGTAAAAATATAACGTACAGCCTAATCAGATGTGCTAAAAATTAATGACAATGGTTTCTTCTGAGGAGGGATCAGGCTGCTTCTGGAGAAAGAAATGGCACTGAAGCGAGCAACGAAGTAGACTGGACAGTAAAAATTTTAAAAATTCATAGTATTCTATTTAATTTAAATAAGTTTCAAAACATCAAACAGAAATAAAATACAGAGGTCTGTTCATTCTGAGCTGGTGGATATACAAGTATTCACTATATTATCCACTGTAATTTAACACTTGAAACACATGCTTGATAAAAGTAACTACTACTTCACTTCCAATGAAATCCGGAATGATGACTATAAAGAAATTTCATCCCAGAGTTTCTCAGGAATTAGGAAACGATACTTCATTTTATAGAGAAAACTGGGACCCTATTTTTTTGTTTTCCAAGAAACCCAACCATATGATGAGAATCCATGATTCCATGTTGATTATAGGGCAAACAGTAGTTAAACCTGACTGTAGTCCACCAGGCTCCTCTGTCCATGGAATTCACCAGGCAAGAATACTGAAGTGGGTAGCCATTCCCTTCTCCAGGGGATCTTTCTAAACTAGGGACAGAACCTGAGTCTCCATCATTGCAAGCAGATTCTTCACCATCTGAGCCACCAGGGAAGCCATTTAATAAAAAAGTGTGAATTGTTCTGGAATTAGCAGTCAGACTTTGTCAGCAAAGTAATGTCTCTGCTTTTTAATATGCTGTCTAGGTTGGTCACAGCCTTCTTCGAAGGAGCAATGCTTGCTTCCAAGGAGAAAGCATTAAAAGACATGCATGGCTAGAGTAACTAACTGCAGTGATTTTGGAACCCCCAAAAATAAAGTCTCTCACTGTTTCCACTGTTTACCCATCTATTTCCCATGAAGTGATGGGACCAGATGCCATGATCTTAGTTTTCTGAATGTTGAGTTTTAAGCCAGTTTTTTCACTCTTCTCTTTCACTTTCATAAAGAAGCTCTTTAGTTCCTTTTTGCTTTCTGCCATAAGGGGGGTGTCATCTGCATATCTGAGGTTATTGATTTTTCTCCCGGCAATCTTGATTCCAGCTTGTGCTTCATTCAGCCCAGCATTTTGCATGATGTACTCTGCATATAAAAGTTAAATAAGCAGGGTGACAATATATAGCCTTGATGTACTCCTTTCCCAATTTGGAACCAGTCTGTTGTTCCATGTCCGGTTCTAACTGTTGCTTATTGACCTGCATACAGATTGCTCAGGAGGCAGATAAGGTGGTCTGGTATTCCCATCTCTTTCAGAATTTTCCACAGTTTGTTGTGATCTACATACACAGTCAAAGGCTTTGGCATAATCATTAAAGCAGAAGTAGATGTTTTTCTGGAATTCTCTTGCTTTTTCAATAATCCAACAGATGTTGGCAATTTGATCTTTGGCTCCTCTGCCTTTTCTAAATCCAGCTTGAACATCTGGAAGTTCACAGTTCACACAACATTGAAGCCTACCTTGGAGAATTTTGAGCATTACTTTGCTAGTGTGTGAGATGAGTGTATTTGTGCAGTAGTTTGAGCATTCTTTGGCATTGCCTGTCTTTTAGATTGGAATGAAAACTGATCTTTTCCAGTCGTGTGGCCACTGCCGACTTTCCAAATTTGCTGGCATATTGAGTGCAACACTTTAACAGCATCGTCTTTTAGGATCTGAAATAGCTCATCTGGAATTCCATCACCTCCACTAGCTTTGTTCGTGATTACTTTGCCAAGAAAGGCCCATCTAGTCAAAGCTATGGTTTTTCCAGTAGTCATGTACGGATATGAGAGTTGGATCATAAAGAAAGCTGAGTGCTGAAGAACTGATGCTTTTGAACTGTGAAGTTGGATAAGACTCTTGAGAGTCCCTTGGACTGCAAGGAGATCAAACCAGTCAATCCTAAAGGAAATCAACCCTGAATATTCACTGGAGGGCCTGATGCTGAAGCTGAGCCTGCAATACGTCGACTACCTGATGCAAAGAACTGGCTCCATGGAAAAGACCCTGATGCTGAGAAAGATTGAAAGCAGGAAGAGAAGGGGATGACAGAGGATGAGATGGTTAGACGGCATCACCGACTCAATGGACATGAGTTTGAGCAAGCTCCGAGAGTTGGTGATGGACAGGGAAGCCTGGCGTGATGCAGTCTACACGGTCACAAAGAGTCGGACACAACTGAGTGACTGAACTGAGCAGTCAGGCTAATTGAGTTCATTTCTGTCACAAAGTATATAAAAGACTAAATAAAGCATGTTGACTACATTTTAATAACTCATTCTATGCAGCTTTTGTCTTCATTCCATTTTCAAAGCTCTCAGCAGGGCACACATACCAATGGCATTGTTCAGAATATATTCCTCTCGGAATAAATCTTGAAGCATTTTCTGGTTTGTATTTCTAGCTTCTGAGAGTGCTAAAATACGAGAAAAGGGAAAAAAAAGAAAAAAAGGATTACAAATATAAAAAAGTGTTTTCCAGTCAATACAGTCAGATAAATTTAAAATACTGTGACAGAAAGTACCAAAGGGAAAGTTTAGAATGGTTTCTTAAGGTTCTGAAGTCGCCCATACCACAGACATCTTATAGTCAGCCCCAAATCCATAGTCCAATATCAAAACTTCAAGGCAAAAATTCTTATTTAGAACAACTTACAAGGTGCTATAAATTGTAAGTTATATATTGGTACCAAATGCATATTATTTTGACTATTTTCTATACCACCTGAATAAACATTTGCTGTATACATGTTTTCTTTGACAACGTATCTTAACACAAATACGTTATACAGGGAATTCCCTGGCAGTCCAGTGGTTAGGACTCACACTTCCACTGCAGGGGGCACGGTTCCTGGTGGCAGAACTAATATCCCACAAGCTATGCAGCACAGCCAAAAAAAAGTACATTATATGCATACACACAAAGAAATGAATGCACACATTGGGCATGCACACACAGAGTTCTATATATTCTAACTAGTTAAATACGTCTGTCATATTCATCTCATGGAACGTTTGCTGAGCATCTACTAGATACCATGCGCTATTTTCAGTGCTGTTATAAGACAGCTGCCTGGAGTTCAGACTAGTAAGACAGACTATTAAAATATACTCCCTGTGCCATGCCCACTCTAGGGTTGGGATGCGACAGAAATGGAAGCAGAAGAGATAATGATTAAAAGAAGGCTTTCCAGAAGAGAGACATCTGAGCCAAATGTGAACGATAGGTGAGGGTTTCCTAGAAAATGATGGCAGTGGGGGGTTGGGGGCTCTGAGTGGACAAAGGAGTACCTACAATGGCAAACAGGCAAGAAAGAATAAAATCAAGAAATAAGTAAAGAAAAAGAAGTAGTTTTAAAAGACTAAAGGAGACTGGTAAAAGGTGAGGCTCGAGAGGTAAATGACATAGTAATATTCTTATTATATTTTCATGGATATTAATAAATAAGGATGTTAAAATCAAATGGTTTCATTTCTGTTGCAATTTTCTGTTATCCAGAGTTCACATCCACTACACTCTTACTATGGTCAATGTCAAAACTGCCATCAAAACTCTCTTCCATATACTACCAAGTGTATATGCTTTTCCTGTCTTTAAGTCCTATGAAAATTACCTGCTGCTGCTAAGTTGCTCAGTCGTGTCCGACTCTGTGTGATCCCATAGACGGCAGCCCACCAGGCTCCTCTGTCTCTGGGATTCTCCAGGCAAGAATACTGGAGTGGGTTGCCATTTCCTTCTCCAACACACGAATGCATTCTAAGTCGCTTCAGTTGTGTCCAACTCTGTGCAACCCTATGGACAGCAGCCCACCAGGCTCCTCTGTCCACAGGATTCTCTAGGCAAGAATACTGAAGTGGGTTGCCATTTCCTTCTCCATGAAAATTACCTACTAAAATATAAACTAAATATATATACATGTTTCTTGTTTTATGAGAAACAGCTGCATTAAAATTGGTGACTATTAGATTTTTAGACAAACTTCAGAACTGATACAGCTTCCTTCAAAATGTTCTAACCAAATATTGACTTCTTTTCCTGTTGTTTTTTTTTTTTTTTTAAAGATTGGGAACTCCCTGATGGTCCAGTGATTAGGAGTCAGAGTTCACTGTCATGGCCCAGGTCCAATCCCTGGTCAGGGAACTACCCACAGGCCATGCGGTGCAGCCGAATTAATTAATCGTTGAAAGTGAAATTAAAAAGATAAAAATTTTTAAAAAGGTTTGCTATTGAGCCTCATTCTGAGGCTTTCACTGATAAAATCCCTAAAACTCTTATCCATTATCTTTTTTCATTTCTCACCAATTCTAAAAGAAAAGGAGTACAAATTGTATTGCTGGTGAAATAAATCTCTTTTACTTCAGAAATCCTCTGAGATTGCCTTCTAATCTTATTCTAATCAATTATTAATAGTTCCATATAAATTAAATGATATTTTAGTAATATCATTAAAAAATTTTTTTTCAGAGTGCTCACTTACTGTCTCGGACTATGATGTTTAAAGAAACTAAATTTCTTGGAATTGAGATCTTAATACTTAATACATGTAAATGAGAATAATTCTAGAATTTGTAAATGTATTTCCAAACAGCAATATAAAGTTAAAACTCATACGCACAAATAGAAGATGCTAAAATCAACACATAAGGCTCTGCTCATTTGTAAACTGACAGGATCAAAGGCCCAACTCTAGAGCAAAAGTTAATTCTAGGCTGAAAAACAGTGTTTTAAAAATATTTAAGTTGTAGGCAAAACAATAAATTCAAAAACAATTCAGTTAACAAGTCATTCTAGGGCTTCTTTGATGGCTCAGACAGTAAAGAATCTGCCTACAGTGTAGGAGAGACCTAGGCTCTATCCCTGGGTCAGGAAGATCCCCTGGAGAAGGGAATGGCTATCCACTCCAGTATTCTTGCCTGGAGAATTCTACAGACAGAGGAGCCTGGTGGGCTACAGTCCACAGGGTCACAAAGAGTCAGACATGACTGAGCAACTAACACTTTCACTATGCAAAGGACATCAGTTTGATCTCTGGTCTGGGATGATCGCATATGCAGTGGGACAACTAAGCCAGTGTGCTCTAGAGCCCAAGAACCGCAATTTCTGAGCCCATGTGCAGCAACTACTGAAGCCCGCATGCCCTAGCGCTCATGCTCTGCAACAACAGAAGCCACCGCAATAAGAAGCCCAAGCACCACAACTAGAGTAGACCCTGCTCACCGCAACTGGAGACAGCCCACAGCAAGAAAGACCCAGCACAGCCAAAAACAGTCTAAGCAGCTGAAAATTTCAAAGTGAGATTTCAAGATTCAGTTCCTTTAATAGATATTCGAAATTATGTCCTGAATTGAGCTTGTTTCTTTCTATTCCAAATGTAATGGTTTACATAAAATTATAAATTTAGCAAACAGAATAACCCTAACACCATCTTAACACAATACAAAAAAATCAAATATAAAAAATAAAACACTAAAAAAAAAAATCCCAGGAGCCTACAAACTCAACATTTCTTCTCTCTTTTGTCTTTAACTGTTAAATGTGTACAGACTGACGTAAATAATTAGCAAGATAAGGAAAATTAATCTTTTTGACTATCTCAACATGTGTATTTAAACATAAAAACATTGATAATATAAACAGGATAAATACTATATTAAGTGCATTCTTGCTTTGGGATCATGAATAGTGGGAAAGCACAAAGTCATAGATATATGTAAGAGTACGTTATATCTGGAGAATGGCAAGTACTCAACATAGCCAGATTGTCAGGCCTATGAGTGTTTAGGGAGAGGAAGCTGAGTTATAACCAGGAAGCATTTCTGGTAAACTGCCTCAACAAAGGGCTTCCCAGGTGGCTCAGTGGTAAAGAATCTGCCTTCCAATGCAGGAGATGTGGGTTCAGTCCCTGGGTGGGGAAGATCCCCTGGAGGAGGGCATGGCAATCCAATCCAGTATTCTTGCCTGGAGAATCCCATGGACAGAGGAGCTTGGTGAGCTACAGTCCATGGGGTCGCAAAGAGTTAGACACAACTGAGCGACTGAGCATGCATGCATGCCTGCCTGTGATAAACTGAGCTGCTTAATAACAGCTATTTAAAAATAAAAAGTGAATTCACGTATCATAAATTAGACATTTTGTTCAAGATGATTAGGGGAAATAAAGTATTCGGGTGAAAGGGAGCAATGTTTTTACCTCTGATATCACCTCCAGCACAGAAAGCCTTTTCACCAGCTCCCTTTATGATGATCAGGAAAGTTTTCGGATCTTGTTCCCACTTCTAGTCAAATGTAAAAGAAGATGGTATAAGCATATTATAAATACAAACTCATGACCTGTGGCTGATTCACATTGAGGTTTGAGGTTTTTTCTGCTTTACAGAAAAAAATTCTGTAAAGCAATTATTCACCAATTAAAAAAATAAATTACAAAAATGAATGAGATATATCCATATACACAAAAACACATATGTGTATATATAGACATATATGGATATACGCAAAGCATAAGCTTTATAAAGCACATCCAGAAGAATGGATTCTAACTTCATTTTCTTTTCTGACATAAATTAGAAGCTATTTCAAAGTTGCTAAATGAGTACATTTTGTGATCCGTATTTGATAATGACAACTTTGATACCAAGGTGAAAAAAATATGGGCCTAATAATGTTATGTTACATAAGCTTATAAATCTGATAAACAAATCAGCCCAGAGATTGCAGATAAACAGCAGTAATCTTTCTACTGTGGTGATAAAGGCTCTGTCCTACTGACAAATTTGTAAATAACAGAGTGGAAACACTTTTCCTGATCAAATCTGGAAGTGTTTTGGGGTTGGTAAGGACAGCTAATAAATAAGCAGGATGAAAGAATCAAGAGCCAATGGATATTGAAAAGGCTAGAACAATGGACTAAATAAAAAATTAGTTTACCAGAGTCAGAAGAATTAACCGGGGTTCCATGAATTCTACACTAGAGAATAAAAATATACAAGATAAAGAAGAGATGCACCTGGGAAGAGGTGGTTGTCCAACAGGTTAATGCAATACTGGATGACACTAATGGAAATACGGTATTCTAACATGGAGGTTTCTACTTTTCTTCCACTTCAACCTGGAACACCTGGTTTATTCCTCTATATCACACTTAAGCTCATATTATAAGGTGGCCCAAACAGATAAAGAATGGAAGACTCATCAAATGAAGAATTAAGGAACCGGTGAGCAGGGGAGAACTCATCTTTAACCCCTATGTGGCCAAGTGTATCAGGTATACTATTTCACTTCATCTTTACAACAATTCTATGAATTACCATCCCTGTTTCACAGCCGAGGAAAATGGAGTAACAGAGAGAATAACATTTCCAATCTATACAGCTAATAAACAGAAATTCAAAATTTCAAACCCAGGTAGTGTGACTGAGTCATGTTTTTCCACTACACCATGCAGTTTTCTTAGAATAGGAAAGCTTAAGGCCTTCTCCAAGAAAAGGCTGGACAAGTACTTCAAAAACAGTCATCTTCCAACCAAAAAAGCTGTCATGTAGAAGCAGACTATATGTGTATACTCATGACCCAAGAGGCAGAGCCAATATTACTGGTCAAAACGTTGGAAAAATGAAGAGCGGCAGAATGTACGAAGAAACTTGTGGTGTGCTTAGTCGCTCAGTCGTGTCTCTTTGTGACCCATGGAGTGTAGCCCACCAGGCTCCTCTGTCCATGGAGACGCTCCAGGCCAGGATACTGGAGTGGGTTGCCATGCCCTCCTCCAGGGGATCTTCCCAGCCCAGGGACCGAACTCAGGTCTTCCACATTGCAGGCGGATTCTTCACCATCTGAGCCACCACAACCTGGAGCCATGCTAAAGTGGAATGGTGTGTCTTATGCAGCAATGAACTCCCCGTCACTAGGGACGCTCCAGGACAACCACTGAGGAAAGAACCAGGGACTCCAGAAGCAATGGGGCTTGGGCACTGCGCCGATACACTGAAGCGATTCTGCGGGAGAAAACACTAGGAAAGTTCTATAAAGACAACTTTTAAAAGGATCCATATGACTGCTTTAAGGAAATGACAAACCTTTAGCTGTGCGTAAATCTGCCGAATCATACCAAGAGTCAGGGTATTCAGAAACCTTGGTCTGTTTAGTGTTATCACTCCTGCACAACCTTTTCTTTCCAACAGGACTTCTGCTGCTGCATCTGTGTGATTAGACATTTTCTGTGTAAACAAAGAATAACTTTAGGATAAAATTCATTACGTTTTTGTCACAAGTCAACATCAACATCACACATTAAATGCACATCTTTCATACAATGTTAAGAGCAGCTAATCAAACGGACAACTTGGTACATCCGACAAAGTGTCCTAAAGTTCTTTACACAGTGTAGATAAACAATTCCAAAAAAGATATATATCTCTTAAATCTCTTAATTTTGTGAATTGATTAGAACCCAGTCCTAAAATTTCTTAGACTATGAAATACTCTTAAATCTTTATTACTGTATACCAAGCAATATGTTACTACTACTACTACTAAGTCGCTTCAGTCGTGTCTGACTCTGTGCGACCCCATAGACGGCAGCCCACCAGGCTCCCCCGTCCCTGGGATTCTCCAGGCAAGAACACTGGAGTGGGTTGCCATTTCCTTCTCCAATGCATGAAAGTGAAAAGTGAAAGTGAAGTCGCTCAGTCGTGTCCGACTCTTTACGACCCCATGGACTGCAGCCTACCAGGCTCCTCCATCCATGGGATTTTCCAGGCAAGAGTACTGGAGTGGGGTGCCACTGCCTTCTCTGAAGCAATATGTTAGGTACTTGAAAATCAAAGATGAACACAGAGGGCAAGTAATTCTGACTATAGTAGCTACCAACAACTTGGAAAAAAGAAAAAACAATGATATTTGAGCTGGACCTTGATGTACTCTAGGAAAAAAAGGAGTGAAAATCCTGGAGAGTAGCACATTGCTAAAACATGAATGACTATCTGAAAATATTAAGTTATTAAACAGGAGTGGAATAAAGGCTGCTTGAGAAAATGACAGGAAAGTAGGCAGAAAAAGTGCTTTAAGGCCAGATTATAAAATGGGATTACAAAATCATATTCAGTAGTAGTGAAGAACATGCCTAATACAGAAGTTCTTAGGGCCTCACCCAGGCTTCCCAGGCAGTTCAGTGGTGAAGAATCCATCTGCCAACGCAGGAGACTCGGGTTCGATCCCTGGATTGGGACGATCCCCTGGAGGAGGAAATGGCAACCCACTCCAGTATTCTTGCCTGGGAAATCCCATAGACAGAGGAGCCTGATGGGCTATATATAGTCCATGGGGTCATAAAGAGTCAGACACGACCAAGTGACTAAGCAACAACAAGAAGGGCCTCACGCACCATGCTGAGTGAGGCAAGTGGCACGTCTTGGGGTGGCGTATTTTGCTCCCCTTCAATACTCAGTGGTTCTACTTCCTTGATTAAACCCTCACTCAGACAAAAAAACAGATGATAGACCAAAAAAGTTGCAGTTTTCAGATACCTACATCATTCTAAATTTTAAAATAATACAGATAAAAGTTTCATATTATACAACATGCTACATACAAGTATTAATAAACTTTCATCTCTCTTCACACTAAATTTCTTTTTTTACTTAAACCAAGTCAGACTTGCCAGTCAGAAAAAAAAAAGTTTCACTGAACAACAACATAAATTACCACCTAATATCAAAGACAATCTTAAGACTGTTATTTGGTTTCAGCTCAGAGATGCTGAGACTGAAAAGATGCACCTCCTGACCTTCTAACAAGAAAAAAGGGTGAAGAGACTGCAAATTAATGGCTTTTGATGAACTCAATCAGATACAGGAGGTCAGAGGGCAAAGAGTCCCATAATAAAGTCTGGAGAGAGAGGTGCCTTCAGGGAGGTGCAGGACCAGTATATTTGCTTACCTCAGGCAGAAGCCCTAAGGCAGATTAACTAGAATGTTTAATGACTTGCTAGAGGTCAAGTCAACCAACTCAATGGACATAGTTTGAGCAAGCTCCAGGAGTTGGTAATGGACAGGGAACCCTGGCATGCTGCAGTCCACGGGGTTGCAAAGAGTCGGATATGACTGAGCAACTGAACTAAACTGAGAGGTCAAGCGTGGGCAAATTGATAGTATGAAGTTCCTGGTTGGGGGTGGGGGAGTCACAATCATAGGGGAGGTCCTACTCTTGCTGGCTTTTCCTCCTGGAAACCAATCAGGTTCTCCCAGGGAAGACTAGAGAAAGCTCCCCCGTGTGGTGGTGGCTGGGGGAGGGAAACATCAGGCACAGCTAAATCCCTTCCCCTTATCTTACAAACAGAGCAAAAGGCTAAGTCTGCAGGAGAGAGAGAAAGGACTTCAAAACCCTGTTCCAGGGGAGCCCTTCCACAGTGGGGAAATAGGATGGAGATTTACAAAATAAGAATCTTAATCCAAAGGGAGAAGCATTTCAAAATCACAGCCTCCTGACCTTAGTGTTTACCACCCAGAGTTGGAGAAAAGGAACAGGAGTCAAAGGAAAAGTGAGTGAAAGGCAGCCCATCCCCAGAGAAGGGACAGGAGCACTTATAAGGACCACACACTTGGTCTATGACTCACAGTGCTTTCCAAACATTAATGGTTAATGGGCTACAACATTAAAAGCGTGATACACAAAAGAATATACTGATAAAAAGAACCGATAAAAAGATACTTCACAAAGTACTGCAGTTTCAGCTTAAGCATCATTCCTCCAATGAATATTCAGGACCGATTTCCTTTAGAATGGACTGGCTGCATCTCCTTGCAGTCCAAGGGACTCTCAAGAGTCTTCTCCAACTTCACAGTTCAAAAGCATCAATTCTTTGACACTCAGCTTTCTTTATAGTCCAACTCTCACATCCATACATGACTTCTGGAAAAACCACAGCTTTGACTAGACGGACCTTTGTTGGCAAAGTAATGTCTCTGCTTTTTAATATGCTGCTAGGTTGGTCATAGCTTTTCTTTCAAGGAGCAAGTGTCTTTTAATTTCATGGAGGTAGTCATTATCTGCAGTGATTTTGGAGCCCCCAAAAATAGTCTGTCACTGTTTCCATTGTTTTCCCATCTATTTCCCATGAAGTGATGGGACCAGATGCCATGGTCTTAGTTTTTTGAATGTTGAGTTTTAAGCCAGCTTTTTCACTCTCTTTCACTTTCATCAAGAGGCTCTTTAGTTCCTTTTTGTTTTCTGCCATAAGGGTGGTGTTATCTGCATATATGAGGTTATTGATATTTCTCCCAGCAATCTTGATCCCAGCTTGTGCTTCATCCAGCCTGGCATTTTGCATGATTTACTCTGTATATAAGTTAAATAAGCAGGGTGACAATATACAGCCTTGATGTACTCCTTTCGCAATTTGGAACCAGTCTGTTGTTCCATGTCCAGTTCTAACTGTTGCTTCCTGACCTGCATACAGATTTCTCAAGAGGCAGGTCAGGTGGTCTGCTATTCCCTTCTCTTGAAGAATTTTCCACAGTTTGTTGTGATCCACACAGTCAAAGGCTTTGGCATAGTCAATAAAGCAAAGGAGATGTTTTTCTGGAATTCTCTTGCTTTTTCGATGATCCAACGGATGTTGGCAATTTGATCTTTGGTTCCTCTGCCTTTTCTAAATCCAGCTTGAATATCTGGAAGTTCATGGTTCACATACTGTTGAAGCCTGGCTTGGAGAATTTTGAGCATTACTTTACTAGCATGTGAGATGAGTGCAATTGTGTGGTAGTTTGAGCATTCTTTGGCATTGCCTTTCTTTGGGATTGGAATGAAAACTGACCTTTTCCAGTTCTGTGGCCCCTGCTGGGTTTTCCAAATTTGCTGGCATATTGAGTGCAGCACTTTCACAGCATCGTCTTTTAGGATTTGAAAGAGCTAACTGGAAATTCCACACCTCCACGAGCTTTGTTTGTTGATGCTTCCTAAGGCCCACTTGACTTCTCATTCCAGGATGTCTGGCTCTAGTTGAGTGATCACACCATCATGGCTGTCTGAGTCATTAAGATCTTTTTTGTATAGTTCTTCTGTGTATTCTTGCCACTTCTTCTTAATATCTTCTGCTTCTATTAGGTCCATACCATTCCTGGGAAAGACTAGAGATCTCTTCAAGAAAATTAGAGATACCAAGGGAACATTTCTTGCAAAGCTGGTTAGGGAACTAGATACTAACTGCTGCAACTAAGAGTTCACAAGCTGCAACTAAAAATCTGGCATGCCACAGTGAAGATCAAAGAGCCTGTGGACCACGGCTGAAGACCCCATGCAGCCAAATAAAAATGGAATAAATATTTTTTTTAAAAATCAATGGGAGAGATGAGATGATCTCACCCACAGAAGAATTTAAATAACTTATGGAAATCCCCCTTCCAGAAGGTAAAGCGTAGCCCCCCTCACCTTCTGAATGTGGGCTGAACTTACTGACATGCTTCCAAAACACAGAGTAGAAAAGGGAAAAAAACGGTAACTTCAGGGAGCAGAGAAAGTTGCTCAGTTGTGTCCGACTCTTTGTGATTCCATAGACTATACAGTCCGTGGAATTCTCCAGGCTAGAATACTAGAGGGGGTAGCCTTTCCCTTCTCCAGAGGATCTTCCCAACCCAGGGATTGAACACAGGTCTTCCACATTGCAGGTGGATTCTTTACCAGCTGAGCCACCAAGGAAGCCCAAGAATACTGGAATGGGTAGCCTATCCCTTCTCCAGCAGATCTTCCTGACCCAGGAATCGAACGGGGGTCTCCGGCATTGCAGGTGGATTCTTTACCAGCTGAGCTACTGACAAATACCATGTTCGCTACATGATAAAGGTCAGCATCACCAGCTGTCATAAGGATGTCATGCACTCCCTGAGGCATATGTCAAAACCCTCGGATAGTCCCTGATACGTGATGAGAAGGGGGCTTTCCTTTGTAATATTCTTTCCAAAAACTTTTAACTGTAGTCTAGTTATTAAAAAACAAACAGCAACAATAGATGCAAGCCAAGATTAGAGACTATTCTACAGGCTACCAGACAGTGTTCCTCCTAACTGCCATGGTCATGAAAAATAAGGAAAGACTGATAAAGAGCACAAATTGGAAGACTAAGAAGACACGACAAAGAAAAGCCAGGTGATATCCTGGACTGGATATTCTGCAATAGAAAATTAACGGAAAAACTGGTGAAATCCAAACAAAGTCCAAAATTAATACTAACACTAATATTGCAATGTTCTTAATTTTGACAAGTGTAACATAGTAACTATATTCCTTTACTAGGGCTGTTGTAACAAAGCACCACAGACTAAGTCTAGGCTTAAACAGAAATTTACTGTGTGGAGGCTAGAAGGCTGAGATCAAGCTGTCAGCAGGACCAAACCTCCTCTGAAGTCACTAGGGAAGGACCTGTTCTAGGCCTCTCTCCTAGCTTCTGAGCATTCCTTGGCTTGTCACAGCATAACTCACATATTCACATGGCATTCTCCTGTGTGTATCTCCACATTTCCCCTTTATATAAGGACAAGTGGAGGACAGAGGAGCCTGGCGTGCTGCAGTCCACGGGGTCACAAAGAGTCGGACATGACTTAGCGCCTGGACAACAACGAGGACAATGTAAGGATGAGCGATACTGAATTACTCCAGTGATTCCTACTCCATATGACCTCATTTTAACTAATTACACCTGCAGTGACCTGACTGGCTGTTGGGAGAAGCCATCCACCGCGGGTCCTGAGGTTTCCCTGTACTTTAGTGCTGTATGTCATGTATCCAAGGGCCTGACTGCTCTGCTCAGAGTTGTATTTGCTGTGAGAAAAACTGAAGAAAAGGTAAAGTGTCCCACTGGGACAGACAGTAGCTTGGTTACAGCATGCTACAGACTGGCAGTTTCCCCCAAACTCAGTACCACTGTCTTGTAATGCAACTCACTGCATATGAACTCATTCATTTGGGCCTTTTGCCACCCCATGGGGCTTGGGGCAAGGGGAACCGGAACTAACCTGAAGCTCAACGCTGCTCGCTGGGTCACTAATACTGATGTTCTCTATCTCTAACTCAAGAGTTTCATATCTTTTCCCAGCATCCATGGAACTTTAACGGGCTAACTACTAGTTACCAGACTAAAACCTAACCCAAACTCTGTTATCTAGCCAGCTTCACTTGCCCCAGCCCGATCAGAGACTCCTCCTTCCCTTCAAAAGTAACAACTGCCTTGGTTTTCACGATAAACACAAAATATACATCCATAAACGTCATCTGTTCATTTTTTAAAAGTGGGTGTATCTTTTGAGTCTTAAAATCTCAGGTTCAGCCTCCATCCCTTTGTTTTCTCTACAGTTTGTTGTGGGGGAGGGAGAAGAGCATTTAACCTATGCTATTTCCTAGTATGCATTTTGCCAATTGCACACTCATGCTACCCACTTATTTTTAACAGTTGTTCATTCTCGATTATGGTTTAGTCAGTCCCCTACTGATCAGCACTATGTCTAATTGTTTACTGTTGCTATTACAGTGATGTAGGAGTATCTTTAAACATGGACTTCCCAGCACTTAGGTGAAGTATTTTTGCAGGACATTTACAAAGAGAGTCAAACTTTGAACAAAGAATATTACAAAATCTTCTGTTAAAAGCCACTAGTATGATAAAATTATTAAAGGATCCTTTTTCCTATCTGAAAAGTTCATGGCCTTCTTAAAACCTGAAAACAACTATTGGTGCATTAATCAAAAACATTCATGCAAAAGGGAAGAAGGGGAAAAGATGAAGTCCTCAGTATTAGTGTCTTTTATGTATGTTAATTCTGCAGAAAACAGCTCTTTTCCAAAAATATCATTAACTTTTAGTTAAAACCTAGAAAAGGTTTCTATGAAGAAAAATTTCTCATACTAGGAAAGATTACAGAGAAGGAGAGTCAGAAATGAAATTCACATACAACCCAAACCTGGGGCTGGGGAGGACGACAGCAGGGATAAGGAGAACATCCATTCAATGGAGAAATGAGAAGGAAACTTCTTAAAATGTATGGACACCATCAACACACAGCCCTACGCTGATCTGAGTGCGTAAAGCCTGTCAAAATAAAATTCCTGAGACAAAAATAACTTAGAATATTCTCTGCTGGAACGTGGAACTATTCTGGCGAAATCCACAGTAGCAACACTTCCCAAAGTGTGCAAAAAGATGATTATTGCTGCTATGTGGAAGGAGAAAATGACCCATGGGCAAATAAGTTTGAGAAAACCTTAAACCAATGTAAAGTTTAATTGCTATAAGATTTTTAGTCTTTAATATGTGAATACAATGTAAACTTTCAAAATACAATACGCAGATATTTCTCACTTGATTAAAGAACTTTTACATTTTCATGGAAAAGCTCTCTTGGGACTCGTATTTTACAGGTTACATTTTGGAAAATGCTGTAGAGACTTCATAAACATTGAGAGAAACAAGCCTTTCCTTTGAGGAAGACAGAGTGTCTGACACTCAGCACGTCTCCCACAAATGTTTAATAAGCTGAATGAATAATCCATCATTATATGGACGCACTCCTACTATAACACAACAAATCTCAAATTTCAACCACATACCTTTCACTATATATAATATCCTCCGGCAGTGAACTAAGTTGCACTCAAAGACATACCCAGGGAGATAGCCTACCTTTGCAGAATATGATTTATTCTGACATTTAATCAATTTCCAGCCAATACTGAAGAATGTAATTTAAGTTAATGTAACAAAATATGACACCAAAGCACATACAACTGAAAGCATCAAAAAACACTGGCTAAAGGATTACTCAAGCTTCACTCAATCCTTCCTGCCTTCAAACTGCATCAGTAAATTCCTCCATATGGAAACAGTTTAGAGAATCTTTCAAACTGTCCTCAGCTGTGCTCTATGCTCTCACCTTTTGTGATATCATCTACTTCCCATCTTCAATTATTGCCTCTAAGCAGCTGACTCAAACCTACATCTGTATCTTTACTTTTCCAGAGCCCCAGCCCTTTATTCCAAATGCCTGCTACAATTACAGAGGTACCTACTCAGCACCCCAAACTCAACTTGTTAGAAACCACATTTACCAAGAAATATCTCTGTGACAAATCTGTCTCTCCTCCTCTGTTTCCTCTATCAGGTAATGGTAACACCATTTTTTCAGTTATACAAGAACACAATGCTAGTGTTATCTTTGATTCCTAAATGTTCTCTTCCTCTCTCTGCCAATAACTTGAAGCAGTTACCAAATACTAGAGAAACTATTTCTAAAATGATTCTGTCTATCCATTACGTTCTATTCTCATTACCCTAGCCATACAGCAGTATTATAACTTTCCTTTTTGGCAGACTTTCAGAATTTTTGCCAGATGGTTTATTTGTCACACTGCATTCAGAGAATTTTGCCAAAGCACAGTTCTATCTTGTTACTCCCATGCAGAAATGTTCCATGACTCAGGCCATTAATTTCAAAAACATCCAAATTACATGACCTGGCCTTCAAGTCTCTCCACATGTGATTCCAGGAAAATTCACCAGCCCACAGCACTCCTTACCAAGGATACATAGAAAGCCCTGAGTGTAATCTCCACTCTCCTATCTCACAGTTCTTTGCACAGGAATAAATATATTGTGTAACAGAAAGAAAACAGATTTTGGAGTCAGATGACCTCAAACATTAGTTTCGCCACTCACGACTAATACACCCTCAGACAAGCTCATCTCAGAACCTCAATTTCTGCGTTTGTAATAGAAATCACCTTACGATAGAGAACAGAATCATCTCTTAGTGTTACTCTGTGAACTCCCACCACTTCCCATCTCTACCCTCTTGAAACCCTAACCACGCTTGAAGGCTCAGATCAAATAAATGGTTTCTCTCCAGTAAGCTTTCACTGGACATAAAGCCAATATCAGTCTATCCCATTTTTGTTCACACCTCTAATTCATCTGGCCTTTTTATAATACATTATTAGTACATATTTCTACCTCTTTCATTATTCGTTTCTGAAGTCAGGAATTGTCTTTTTCATAATAACGTTCTTAACCGCTTAGTCAAGTTCTTTACATACACAAAGCAAACATTTAATGTATGTCTTTTCAAAAGGCATACATTATAAATTGGTTGATACTGATTCTAGATCATCTGGACATACAGAATACAAACATGATTGCTGTCATGAAAGTGATATATGCAGTATCAATTCATGCAGTCCAACCAGCATGCCTTCATACTGAAAAGAACTACTTTCTGAAGGAAAAAAGTTTTTTCCATGTCCAGGTCAAACTTATGTGGGAAAAAAAATGAGCTTCTGCATTTTAAATTAAATGCTGTATATGAGTTTTAAATATAACATTAGAACATTCATTAAGCCTATGAATATAAATAAGACCTCATTAATAGGTCCCACCAGGTTACATTAGCTTGACAAACCCGCAGAACTTTGACCTCCTTTCCAGGTTCAGTTCAGTTGCTCAGTCGTATCTGACTCTTTGTGACCCCATGGACTGCAGCACACCAGACTTCCCTGTCCATCAACAACTTCCGGGGCTTGCTCAAATTCATGTCCATCGAGCCAGTGTTGCCATCCAATCATCTCATCCTCTGTCATCCCCTTCTCTTCCTGCCTTCAATCTTTCCCAGCATCAAGGTCTTTTCAAATGAGTCAGTTCTTCACATCAGGTGGCCAAAGTATTGGAGCTGTGCATCAGTCCTTCCAATAAATATTCAGGACTGATTTCCTTTAGGATTGACTGGTTTGATTTCCTTGCAGTCCAAGGGACTCTCAAGAGTCTCCTCCAACACCACAGTTCAAAAGCATCAATTCTTCAGCACTCAGCTTTCTTTGTGGTCCAACTCTCATGTCCATACATGACGACTAGAAAAACCTTTGTCAGCAAAGTAATGTCTCTGCTTTGCTGTCTAGGTTGGTCATAGCTTTTTTCCCAAGGATCATGCATCTTTTAATTTCATGGCTGCAGTCACCATCTGCAGTGATTCTGGAGCCTAAGAAAATAAAATCTGTGACTGTTTCCATTGTTTCCCCATCTATTTGCCAGGAAGTGATGGGACCAGATGTCATGATCTTTGTTTTTTGAGTGTTGAGTTTTAAGCCAGCTTTTTCACTGTCCTCTTTCACTTTCATCAAGAGACTCTTTAGTTCTTCTTCACTTTCTGCCATAAGGGTGGTGTCATCTGCATATCTGAGGTTATTAATATTTCTCCTCACATTCTGATTCCAGCTTGTGCTTCTTCCAACCCAGCGTTTCTCATGATGTACTCTGCATATAAGTTAAATAAGCAGGGTAACAGTATACAGCCTTGACATACTCCTTTTCCTATTTGGAACCAGTCTGTTGTCCCATGTCCAATTCTAACTGTTGCTTCTTGACCTTTATACAGATTTCTCAGGAGGCAGGTAAGGTCCATCTAATATCTCTGAAGGGTCTAAAGGAATGTCACACTATTATCGCAAGTCAGTTCTATCCATTTCTCATAACTCTGCCTAAAGTTCTGCCATCAATGACATATTTCCATCATTCCGCTATGAAGTCAAAAGGGCTCTCACTCCTGGAGTCATTAGCTCTCTTAGAAGGGTCACAGAAGGACTTCTTGGGATACAGCTTCCCTATTTCTGTGTGCATATGTGCTCAGTCATATGTGCATATGTGAACTCTGCGACTCCATGGGCAACAGCCTACGAGACTCCTCTGTCCACAGAATTTTCCAGGCAAGAATGCTGGAGTGGTTGCCATTTCCTTCTCCAGGGGATCTTTCCGACCCAGAGATCAAACTCATGTCTCCTGCATTGGCAGGCAGATTCTTTACCACTGTGCCACCTGGGAAGCTCCTCTCCCCCCAGATCTGAGGACATGTAAAAACCAACACTGGTACCTAGAACCATTCAGCCCTCAGGCCTTGATGAGAGTCCAATTTACATTCCTTTGCTCAAAGTGGTTTATACCCCAGGTCACACAATCCTATGAAATTTGGATTGTCATGTCTTTCTATTCCACTTGTGGTGGTGGTTTAGTCACTAAGTCGTGTCTGACTCTTGTAACCTCCTGGACTGTAGCCCGCCAGACTCCTCTGTCCATGGAATTCCCCAGGCAAGAATATTCTTGGAATACCACTGGAAGTGGGTATTCCACTTGTGTGTGTATCTAAATATGAATCTAAATATGAAAAATAACATTGTTCTAAGTTCTTTTTCCAGGGAACTCCTCAGCCTCCGTGTAAATCAGCTGACTAAAATAAACAAGGGTAAGACATTTCAGTTTTCATATGCCCATCTCCACTTAGGCTGGACAGAGAAACATGCTGCAGTGGTTAAACTCAGTGCCCATTGTGCCACAGGCCACAGAGTGCAGTAGGCAGTTATGGAGCCAGACAGCCTGGATTCAAACCCCACCTCCTACTTCTGCAGCAGGGACACTGGGGCACACTACTTAGCCTCTGATGCTGACCCAGTAAACAGAGATAAGACCATAGTGTTTATCAAAACTTCTTGCGCCCAGATGCATTTCAAAATTCAGAAAATTTTCTAAACTTTGGAAAGGTAAAAGAACATATCACATACAGTCTTGGTCAGTACACTGTAACCAAATGCTTTACTACTTCTGCACCGAACCATGAATATGTACACTAGTTAGGATAAAGACAGTTCTAATGAGGTGGATGAAACTGGAGGCTATTATACAGAGGGAAGTAAGCCAGAAAGAAAAACACCAATACAGTATACTAACGCATGTATACGGGATTTTGAAAGATGGTAATGATAACCCTGTATGCGAGACAGCAAAAGAGACACAGATGTATAGAACAGTCTTTTGGACTCTGTGGGAGAGGGAGAGGGTGAGATGATTTGGGAGAATGGCATTGAAAATGTATATTATCATATGTGAAATGAATCGCCAGTCCAGGTGCAATGCATGAGACAGGGTGCTCGGGGCTGGTGCACTGGGATGACCCAGAGGGATGGTACGGGGAGGGAGGTGGGAGGGGGTTTCAGGATGGGGAACACGTGTACACCCATGGTGGATTCATGTCAATGTATGGCAAAACCAATACAATGTTGTAAAGTAATTAGCCTCCATTAAAATAAATTAATTTTTTTTTTTAAAAAAAGGATAAAGACAAAAAGAGTTTCAAAAGTATGTTCCAGTCATATTTTGCCATGGTGGGGAAACTAACAAGATGGCCCCAATCAGGCTTTCTCACCCGCTGCTCTTACCCCGTCTCGCCCCATGTTCTGTAAACAATGACCTTACGTGGTTGTGTAACGGCTGAGATCACTTATAGCCCTGTGCATGCACGTCACAAGGTACTCACTTGGTTGTGGGCTAGCGTGTGCGGTACACCCGTATGAGTTTCATGAAAGCCCTGCCTGCTGCTGCCCTGGGGCTACACTGGAGCAACGTCTTAATCGTGTTATGTGAGTCTGTTATGGTTACATTACGGTTATGTTGTGGCTGCTACGGCTGCTGCATCAGCCAGGAGAGAGGCTGTGTTATGGCTGCTGTGCCAGCCGGGGAAAATAAACATGTCTGCAGTTCCTACAGCTCCTTGAGTCTCCCTCCAGCCTCTTAGCTCATGCCTTGCCTACCCTGGGTTCAGCGAACAGTGAGGACAGTGTGAACAGCAAGACAACTGGTGTCAGGAACAGGATGAAGAGCAATACAACTGGTGTAGTTGGCAGAATACCCAGCAGGGAGAGGAGCCTGAGGCTCCACATAAGAAGAGGTGGCGGGATACCCAGAAGGGAGAAGAGCCTGAGGCTCCACCGGATGGGGGAGACAGTGGCCATCTCATAGCATGTGGTACTGTGTGGCTGCGATCCGCTTGGTGTGGGCTCCAGTGGAAGACCGCGAAGTGGTGGACAGTTCACTGGACAGCACTGAAGAGGCGTACCAGGCGGTGAGTTCCCGTCTGCTGCGCAAGGGGCAAGGACTGCCACTGGCACCATGCGGTAGACCTTCCTGGCTGCCTTGAAGGTGAACATGGAGAGTGCTCTCCATGATGCCACACCAGTGTGCAACGTGCAGAGATGCTTGGAAGAAGTGTATTGGCATTGGAGCAAGAACCCCGTGGCCCCGGGGAACCCAGCATCTCTGACAGCGAGGCGGTAAGTGACAGTGGTGATGAACGCTCTGAGACTGCAGGTCTCCACTTGGCAGTGAGGCCCATTGTGCAGCAGAAAGTGAAGCATAAGCGGTCTGTGACCTGGGGTGGGGGCATCCTCAAGCAGGCTCCAATGTGACTGAGTTAATGAGGCATCCACCGTATACTCAGGTCAAGCTAGCTGACTTGGGTACGCAGTTTCAGCAAACGCACAGGGAACCCTTGGCAGTATGGATGCTTTTGCAACTCTGGGATACCAGGGTAGACAGTGTCTTGTGTTCCGGGCACAAGGTAGAACAGCTGGCATCTATAACCACTCACTTCTCGTTGAGACAAAGGCCACAGAAGGCTAGGTGGCTCATGCAGGGTGCACCTAACCAAGCACACACCCTGATGGAATGGACTAACGCTGCCATCTGCACCATGTGGTCAAACACGGGAGAGCTCCCGGATACTCTAAGAGGCATACCTATGCCGAGTTTACCCAAGTGGTGAGAGAACCGGGCATGAAGCAGTAGATATCTAACCCTAATGCTGAGGCCTAGATGATGAGCATTTTACTGGTGGCATTCAAGATACTATTTTGAACAATGCCCCATCTACCACTTTGGATCCCTGACTGCTATTCTTGCACCCTATGTGGGATGTCCCATCTATGCAGTGATCTCGATGGTGGCTAGCTTGGGAGAAATAGAGGGATGGCCACAAGCACAGGGGATTAGAAGTGTGAGGACCCTGAAGGGGGCCCAAACTGATAACAGCCCCACCCAGGTGATGAGACTGCAAATGTGGGCTGATTTGCTGGCAGGAGTTTGCAGAAATAAAGTTGAGAGCCCAGAGCTCTGCTCCTAGAGAGCTATGGAGGCAACAGACTGAAGGAGCAGTTTACCAAGTTCAGGAAGCACCCACAGCAAGAGATGTAGGTGGTTCCGTTAGAAGATTACATGCACCCAAGATATTCCTTTAGATGACACCCTTTTTCACTTTGAATACGGCTCAGATCAAGGCACCCTCCTGAGCCCAAACAGGGACTGGAGGCCCCATGTAGAACTTGCAATTCACTGGTCACGAGCCAGTGTACAAAGAGTAATGGCCCTGGGTGACACTGGTGCTGAACGCAGCCTTGTTTATGGCAAGCCAGAGCAGTTTCCCATTCCTAGTGCATACACTGTGGCTATGGTGGCCAAATGATGTAGATTTAGAACAGTGTACCACAAAGGCCGTGTCCTGTGATACAGATCGTACCGCAAAGGCTGTGTCCTATGATGTAGATTTAGTAGAATAGTGTACTGTAAAGGCTGTGTCCTGTGATATAGATCGTACTGCAAAGGCTGTGTCCTGTGATACAGATCATACTGTAAAGGCTGCGTCCTGTGATGTAGACTTAGTAGAACAGGGCACTGCAAAGGCTGTGTCCTGTGATATAGATTGTACTGCAAAGGCTGTGTCCTATGATGTAGATTTAGTAGAACAGTGTACTGTAAAGGCTGTGTCCTGTGATGTGCTACTAACCTCTAATTCTCTTGCATATTTAGAACAGTGTGAAAACATTTGGAATCATGTGGGTGGTCCCTGAATACCACAAAAAAAATCCCCTCCTAGAAGGGGTTGGGCCTGGAGCCTATGGGGGTTGTGGGGGGGGGGGGGTTGTGGATCCTTAATAAAAAACACACCAGCAGGGGTGGAGTTGCTCCTGTGAAGGCTGTCCTGAAATCTCACAAGGACAGATGGGGACTGGACTTGGTCAAGGAAGAAAAAGGCACTCCACATGCAGTAGGTGGCTCTTCTAGCCCCATGAGGGCAAGGACTGCAACATGAGTTCCAGGTGATACCTGGCACTGGATTTTCTATGTTTTGGGGGATGTAACTGTTGTTGTAGCTACTGCTTTTGGGAGATCTAAATTCAAAGATCAGCATTACTTGCCAAGGGAATATTGTGGACAATGGACTGTGCATAGATTGTGAGGTGAGAGACCCTGAAGGGGTGAATGTGGTTTAGTCTCTAAGTCATGTCCAACTCTTGCGACCCCATGGACTATAGCCTGAAGGGGTGGAATGTGGAGAAATCAACAAGACGGCACGAGTCAGGCCCTCTCACCCCGTGTTCTGTAGACAATGACTGTGCACGGTATGTAACAGCTGAGATTGCTTATGGTACTGCGCATGCGCGTCACGAGGTACTCACTTGGTCGCAGGCTAGTGTGCGCAGTACACCTGTATGAGCTTCACCATGAAAGCCCCAGTAGCTGCTGCTGCTGCATCAGGGCTATACTGGAGTGACATCATGGTTATGTTATGTGAGGTTATGCTATGAATATGTCACAGCTGCGTTCTGGTTATGTTATGGCTGCCGCTATGGCTGCTGCATCAGCCAGAAGAGAGGCTGTGTTATGGCTGCCGTGCCAGCCGGGAGAGAATAAATGTGTCTGCAGTTCCTATGGCTTCCTGAGTCTCCTTCCAGTCTCTTAGCTTGTGCCTTGCATACCCTGGGTTCAGCGATCACTGCAAGACAGCCACCAAATGCATTTACCACAAACATCCACAAACGTTTGATTTTGAGGTTTCAGAACTACAGATGAAAGATCGGTAGTATCTATCCCACAAGACTACGAGAATCAACCGAACTATTAATAAGTATCAGTACTTTGAATAGCACCTGGCATGCCATAAGTGCTACATCAGAGGGACTTGTCATTTTTATGTGCAAGGTGCTTGTCAGATTGTATGAGAGGGTGTCTTAGCCCATTCAGGCTGCTATAACTAAAACACCATAGACTGCATAGCTTATACAGCATTTGATTCTCACAGTTCTGGAGGCTGGGAAGTCAAGATCGAGACGCCTGCAGATTCAGTGTCTGGTGAGGTCTCACTTCCCAGTTCATACATCGATGGCTGTCTTCTCACTACATCCTTCCTCAGAAGGCAGAAGAGGGAAGGGAGCTCTCTGGTGTTTCCTTTATAAAGGTACTGATTCACTCATGAGAGCTCTGCCTTCCTGACCTAATCACCTCTTAAGGGCCCCATCTCCAAATATCAACACACTGGCAATTAGATTTCAACATATGAATTTGGGGGGACAGATTCAGTCGATAGTGGAGATATACAAAAATGAATAAAAATCATTTCTTCCTTACAACTTGATAAACTAAGACCATCTAAGCTCTGGAAGGGTACTATTACAATAGTAGTAGTAACATGTATTAAATGACCATTATATGCCAAGCACTATATCAGATTTTTAAATGAATTATTTATTATTCATAAGCACTCTAAGGTGAATACTAATATCCCCCTTTTTAAAATATCAATAAAGGAGGCTGAGAGAGAGCAAGTAATCTGCCCAAGATTAAGTAGTAGATTCGTTATTTAAACCTAAGCATTCTGACTTGAAGATTCATCCTCTTACCTATAACCTTATGCCACCTCCTACAAGTTATGTGTGTCAAATTTGACACTATAAAATTGGAAATCACAGTGTACCACAGTCAACAAAATCTGCCAGTATTTCTCTACTTCCCTAACAACATTTTAAATTACCCATCAGAATTTATAATATGATGGGTAATTTATGATGGAAAAATAATTTATTATGGAAAAATAAATAAATATGCCAGAAAAACAAAATCCAAACTTACCAAATGCTGCAGTATGATATTAGTCCTTTTATATGAATTAAACCTGAAACAAATGTAGAATACAATGAACACAGTAATGTGGATAGTCATGTTTCAATGTATAAATACAACATTCCCTTTTGTTTGCTTTAGCTTCTTTGAACAGTTATTAGAATAAAAAATTTTAAAAAAAAGTTTAATTCATTCATTGTGGTATGAACACAAAACAATACAGCCACTTTCAAAGAAATTTTGGTAGTTTCTTAAAAAACTAAACATACTCTTATCATATGACCCAGCTATTGCACTCCTTGGTATTTACCCAAATGAGCTAAAAACTTATGTCCACCTACACGTAAATGTTGATGATAGCTTTATTCATATTAGCCAAAATGTGGATGTAACCAAGAGGTCCTTCAATAGCTGAATGGATAAACAAACTGTGGTGTATATATATACAATGAAATACTACTCAGCAATAAAAAGAAACAACACTATTCCATTAAAAAAAAAACAAAAAAACAGAGGAACCTTAAATGCACACTGCTAAGCAAAAGCAGTCAATCTGAAAAGGCTATATATTGTGATCCCAAGCATAGGACATTCTGAAAACTATGGAAGGATACAGACATATTGTGTGTCCTAACATAACAAAATAGGACACGTATTTTGTCTGAAGCTCCTCCTATATGATTCCAAAGTGCAGATAAGTTATCATTAAAATCAATAAATCTGAAGTGACAGATTCTAGCTTATTTAGGAGCATTTCTAAAATAAATTTCATACAGACTTTTAAAATCTGAATTATACTTACCCTAAAGCACCATTTCTAAAACTTATTTCAACTTAACTCAAAACCTTCCAGAAAGAAAAATTAAGTATCAAAAAAGTTAAGTGCTAATTTCTTTTTTTTTTTTAGATCCAGAATAACACTGAACTTTTTTTTTTTTTTTTAATATTTATTTGACTATGCCGGTTCTTAGTTGAGGCATGTGGAAGCTAGTTTCCTGATTAGGGATCAAATCCGGGAGTTTGATCCTAGGTTTGATTGGGAACACAGGAGTCTTAGCCACTAGACCACGGGGAAGTCCCCCAGAATAACTGTGATGAACTTATTGACAAAACAGAAATAGAGTTATAGATGCAAGAACATTATGGTTACAGCAGAGACAGGGGGACAAATTCAGAGACTGGGAGTGACATATACACTACTATATATAAAACAGGTAACTACTGAGAACCTACTATTTAGCACAGGGAACTCTACTCAATGATCTGTGGTGACCTGATGACACCACCCTTATGCCAGAAAGTGAAAAGGAACTAAAAAGCCTCTTGATGAAAGTGAAAGAGGAGAGTGAAAAAGTTGGCTTAAAGCTCAACATTCAGAAAACTAAGATCATGGCATCTGGTCCCATCACTTCATGGGAAATAGATGGGGAAACAGTGGAAACAGTGACAGACTTTATTTTTGGGGGCTCCAAAATCACTGCAGATGGTGACTGCAGCCATGAAATTAAAAGACACTTACTCCTTGGAAGGAAAGTTATGGCCAACCTAGATAGCATATTCAAAAGCAGAGACATTACTTTGCCAACAGAGGTCCGTCTAGTCAAGGCTATGGTTTTTCCTGTGATCATGTATGGATGTGAGAGTTGGACTGTGAAGAAGGCTGAGCGCTGAAGAATTGATGCTTTTGAGCTGTGGTGTTGGAGAAGACTCTTGAGAGTCCCTTGGACTGCAAGGAGATCCAACCAGTCCATTCTGAAGGAGATCAGCCCTGGGATTTCTTTGGAAGGAATGATGCTAAAGCTGAAACTCCAGTCCTTTGGCCACCTCATGCGAAGAGTTGACTCATTGGAAAAGACTCTGATGCTGGGAGGGATTGGGGGCAGGAGGAGAAGGGGACGACAGAGGATGAGATGGCTGCATGGCATCACTGACTGGATGGACGTGAGTCTGAGTGAACTCCGGGAGTTGGTGATGGACAGGGAGGCCTGGCATGCTGCGATTCATGGGGTCGCGAAGAGTCGGACACAACTGAGCGACTGAACTGAACTGAACATGGGAAGGAAATCTAAAAAAGAGTAGATATATGTGTATGTATAAATGATGTACTTTGCTGTGTAGCAGAAACTGACACAACATTGTAAAGCAGCTATATTCCAATAAAAAATTTTTTTAAAAAGAAACTACCCCAAATTTGTTCCACCATTCCAGTAGTGAAAATTCAAGTCCACAATAAAGGGGAAAAGGTGAATAAATCAATGAGCACAAAAAAAAATTTATTTCATTTGAGGAAAGTTAATATAAAACTATAAAACATCAGTTCAAACCACTATGTATCACCTTTACAGGTCAAAAAATCTCTGGACCAATTACTATAAAGCAAATAGAAAATAAACTTAAGTACAACTAAGTTTCCTGCCAGATTCTATATAATCTATTAGTTCTATATATTCCAATTTATACTCAACTATTATTTTTAAACTGGTATTAACTTTTATAACTCAAAAATGTATCTGCATGTTCAGAGTCTCCTAGTAATTCTGAATTTATGATCTTCATATTCCTTCCTATTGGCTCCCAGAGTGCCATCTGGTGGAAGGGAAGAGGCATGCACATCCCAGCGACTGCTAATTTACTAATTCTCTTTATAAAGCTTACTTTCTTCACATGATGGTCAACTCTACTGCCAGCAGCAGTTGTTCCAAAAGTGGCCCCTGGCCCTACATCATCAGTTTACCTGGGAACATGGTAGAAATGCAAATATCTGACCGCATCCACACCTACTGAATCAGACACTGTGCGGTAAGGCTCAGAAATCTATGTTTAACAAACCCTCCAGGTAATCCTGATACATGCTAAGGTTAAAAACAACTAAGAAGAATGAGAACCTTATCATTTATGAAATTTTTGATTATCGACACACACACACACACACACACACACGGGCTTACAAAATTAACTTTCAGTGAACCTGTTTAAGATGACAATATAATAAAAACAGTGCTTAATGAAGATTATTACAGCAGAAATAGGCAAAGTAGAATATGAATAGAATAGAAGATCAAGTCCAAGGCCAAGTAATTCAGACATGAACTGATGAAAAGCAATTGTGGAAACAAAAGCATGATTTACAGAGTTATTATCAAGTAAAAACTCAATGGAAAAGAAAAAGAATTATGCCAAAAATGATCCCAAGATTTCAAGCCAAGAGAATCAGGAGAAATAGGTACTGAAAAGGTTGGAAAGGAAACTAGCTAGTTTGTAGAATGAAATATGAATTCCATTTTTAATTTCTTGAATTTGTAATGGTATAAGTAAAAATATTCAACAGTGAGTGGAGAAGAGACTGGAGTTTGAAAGAAAAGTTAGCTAAAGACTTGTCAACAAGTCACATGCATAGACAATCACTGAGGCATACATACCTCTCAGTTCTCTATGGGGAATAAATTAGAAAGTTGCAGCTAAGAACTGTGGCCTGAAGGCTTCCTGTGCTGACAAACATGTTGTACAGTTAGCAGGATTTTAAAATTATGAAGATTTAAAAAATCAAGAGATTTCACTTAAAAATGGAGTTTTCCAGTCTTTCCAGAAATATTGATAGTTATGGAAACACTGGGACTAGGTTTCACAATGGCAACAATGCCCAAGGCAGAAAAGCTGCCTCCTTGAGACAGAGGGCTCTTTATTGCTCACTTGTTCAGTCGCTAAGTCACGTCTGACTTTTTGCAGCCCCATGGACTGTAGCCCACCAGGCTCCTCTGTCCGAGAGATTTCCCAGGCAAGAATACTGGAGTGGACTGCCATTTCTTTCTCCAGGGATCTTCCCAACCCAGGATCGAATCCAAGTCTCCTGCACTGGCAGGCAGATTCCTTACTACTGAGCCACCACGGAAGCCCCCTCGATTGCTCACCGGTTCCCTGCTCATCCCCACCAGCTAGCACCACTCAATGCTCCCATCTGAGCATCTGCATATGAGTTTGGGACTCTTCGAACAGAAAGGAGCTGCAGTCCATGGGGTCCTTCCTTCATTGGAAGGATGATGTTGAAGCTCCAATACTTTGGCCACCTGATTCAAAGAGCTGACTCACTGGAAAAGACCCTGATGCTGGGAAAGACTGACGGCACGAGGAGAAGGGGACGACAGAGGATGAGACAGTTGGATGGCATCACCAACTCAATAGACTTGAGTTTGAGCAAACTCCAGGAGTCCGACATAACTGAGTGACTAACTCTCACTTTCAGCATAGGAAAACAAAATTGAATCAAGTATTGAGTCTTCAGAAACAACTACGTAAGAGTAAAGAG
Source organism: Bos mutus (assembly GCF_027580195.1). NCBI lineage: Eukaryota > Metazoa > Chordata > Mammalia > Artiodactyla > Bovidae > Bos > Bos mutus. The sequence goes on from NC_091618.1 coordinate 130,136,848, forward strand.
AGGCAGACCAAGAACCAAACCAAAAGAATACAGTTCAGCAAACCACAGAGAAGATGAAGGGAATGAGTGTTACTAACAACTTAAAAGAGATCAATCCCTTTGAAGAGGCTCCCTGATCTCTCACTTCCTTCTAAACCTGGTTCTCTTTTCCTTTAACACACTTACCAGAGCTGATAAATATTACTTCCATTTAAATATCTGTTTCTCATCTGATCCCCCTGGATTTCAAGGACCTGAAGTAAGAAACAATAAGAACAAGTAGTCTAGTTTGGCCACAGGATAAGAGAAGCGCCTAGAATACTATCTCCCAGGAGCTGTTAACAGAAGAGTAAGTACCATTGAATTCATGAGGTAAACTGGGGTCAAATCGTTGAAACCAAGGCTGGGAAGTTTTTATTTAATTCCATAGCTAAGTTCAGTTCAGTTCAGTTGCTCAGTCATGTCCGACTCTTTGCAACCCCATGGACTGTAGCACACCAGGCCTCCATGTCCATCACCAACTCCCAGAGTTTACTCAAACTCATGTCCATTGAGACGGTGATGCCATCCAACCATCTCATCTTCTGTCATCCCCTTCTCCTCCCGCCTTCAATCTTGCCCAGCATCAGGGTCTTTTCCAATGAGTCAGTTCTTCCCATCAGGTGGTCAAAGTGTTGAAGTTTCAGCTTCAGCATCAGTCTTTCCAGTGAATATTCAGCACTGATTTCCTTTAGATTGGCCTGGTTCAGTCCAAGGGACTCTGAAGAGTCTTCTTCAACACCACAGTTCAAAAGCATCAATTCTTCGGCACTCAGGTTTTTTTTATAGCCCAACTCTCACATTCATACATGACTACTGGAAAAACCATTCTGCTGAAGAGACAGACCTTTGTTGGCAAAATAATGTCTCTGCTTTTTAATATACTGTCTAGGTCGATAGGGCTTCCCTGGTGGCTCAGAGGTTAAAGTGTCTGCCTCCAATGCGGTAGACCCGGGTTCGATCCCTGGGTAGGGAAGATCCCCTGGAGAACGAAACAGTAACCCACTCCAGTATTCTTGCCTGGAGAATCTCATGGATGGAGAAGCCTGGTAGGCTACATAGTCCACGGGGTCGCAAAGAGTCGGACATGACTGAGCGACTTCACCTAGGTCAGTCATATCTTTTCTTCCAAGGAGCAAGCGTCTTTTAATTTCATGCCTACAGTCACCATCTGCAGTGATTTTGGAGCCCCCCAAAAATAAAGTCCGTCACTGTTTCCACTGTTTCCCCATCTATTTGCCATGAAGTGATGGGACCAGAAACCATGATCTTATGGTTTCTGACTGCTGAGTTTTAAGCCAACTTTTTCACCCTTCTCTTTCACTTTCATCAAAAGGCTTTGTTCTTCACCTTCTGCCATAAGGGTGGTGTCATCTGCATATCTGAGGTTATTGATAATTCTCCCGGCAATCTTGATTCCAGCTTGTGCTTCATCCAGCCTGGCATTTTGCATGATATACTCTGCATATAAGTTAAATCAGAGCAGATCAGATCAGTCACTCAGTCATGTCCAACTCTTTGCGACCCCATGAATTGCAGCACGCCAGGCCTCCCTGTCCATCACCAACTCCCGGAGTTCATTCAGACTCACGTCCATCAAGTCAGTGATGCCATCCAGCCATCTCATCCTCTGTCGTCCCCTTCTCCTCTTGCCCCCAATCCCTCCCAGCATCAGTCTTTTCCAATGAGTCAACTCTTCGCAGGAAGTGGCCAAAGTACTGGAGTTTCAGCTTTAGCATCATTCCTTCCAAAGAAATCCCAGGGCTGATCTCCTTCAGAATGGACTGGTTGGATCTCCTTGCAGTCCAAGGGACTCTCAAGAGTCTTCTCCAACACCACAGGTCAAATGCATCAATTCTTCGGCGCTCAGCTTTCTTCACAGTCCAACTCTCACATCCATACATGACCACTGGAAAAACCATAGCCTTGACTAGACGGACCTCTGTTGGCAAAGTAATGTCTCTGCTTTTCAATATGCTATCTAGGTTGGTCATAACTTTCCTTCCAAGGAGTAAGCATCTTTTAATTTCATGGCTGCAGTCACCATCTGTAGTGATTTTGGAGCCCAGAAAAATAAAGTCTGACACTGTTTCCACTGTTTCCCCATCTATTTCCCATGCAGTGATGGGACCGGATACCATGATCTTAGTTTTCTGAATGTTGAGCTTTAAGCCAACTTTTTCACTCTCCTCTTTCACTTTCATCAAGAGGCTTTTTAGTTCCTCTGCACTTTCTGCCATAAGGGTGGTGTCATCTGCATATCTGAGGTTATTGTTAAGTTAAATAAGTAGGGTGAAAATATACAGCCTTGACATACTGCTTTTCCTATTTGGAACCAGTCTGTTGTTCCATGTCCAGTTCTAACTGTTGCTTCCTGACCTGCATACAGATTTCTCAGGAGGCAGGTCAGAAGGTCTGCTATTTCCATCTCTTGAAGAATTTTCCAGTTTGTTGTGATCCACACAGTTAAAGGCTTTGGCAGAGTCAATAAAGCAGAAGTAGATGTTTTTCTGGAACTCTCTTGCTTTTTCAAAATCCAATGGATGTTAGCAATTTGATGTCTGGTTCCTCTGCTTTTTCTAAATCCTGCTTGAACATCTGGAAGTTCACGGTTCACATCCTGTTGAAGCCTGGCTTGGAGAATTTTGAGCATTACTTTATTAGTGTGTGAGATGGGTGCACTTGTGCAGTAGTTTGAGCATTCTTTGGCATTGCTTTTCTTTGGGATTGGAATGAAAACTGACCCTTTCCAGTCCTGTGGCCACTGTTGAGTTTTCCAAATTTGCTGGCATATTGAGTGCAGCACTTTCACAGCATCATCTTTTAGGATTTGAAATAGATCAACTGGAATTCCATCACCTCCACTAGCTTTGTTCATAGTGATGCTTCCTAAGGCCCACTTGACTTCACATTCCGGGATGTCTGGCTCTAGGTGAGTGAGCACACCATCATGATTATCTGGGTCATGAAGATCTCTTTTGTTTAGTTCTTCTGTGTATTCTTGCCACCTCTTCTTAATATCTTCTGCTTCTGTTAGGTCCATACCATTTCTGTCCTTTATTGAGCCCATCTTTGCATAAAATGTTCACTGGGTATCTCTAATTTTCATGAAGAGATCATTAGTCTTTCCCATTCTATTGTTTTCCTCTACTTCTTTGCACTGATCTCTGAGGAAGGCTTTCTTTTCTCTCCTTGCTATTCTTTGGAACTGTGCATTCAAATAAGTATATCTTTCCTTTTCTCTTTTGCTTTTCACTTCTCTTCTTTTCATGGCTATTTGAAAGCCTTCCTCATACAGCCATTCTGCTTTTTTGCTTTTCTTTTTCTTGAGGATGTTCTTGATCCCTGTCTCCTGTACAATGTCACGAACCTCATTCCATAGTTCATCAGGCACTGTCTACCAGATCTAATCCCCCGAATCTATTTCTCACTTCCACTGTATAATCGTAAGGGATTTGATTTAGGTCATACTTAAATGGTCTAGTGGTTTTCCCTACTTTCTTCAATTTAAGTCTGAATTTGGCAATAAGGAGTTCATGATCTGAGCGACACTCAGCTCCTGGTCTTGTTTTTGCTGACTGTATAGAGCTTCTCCATCTTTGCCTGCAAAGAATATAATCAATCTGATTTCAGTATTGACCATCTGGAGATGTCCATGTGTAGAGTCTTCTCTTGTGTTGTTGGAAGAGGGTGTTTGCTATGACCAGTGAGTTCTCTTGGCAAAACTCTATTACCCTTTGCCCTGCTTCATTCTGTACTCCAAGGCCAAATTTGCCTGTTACTCCAGGTGTTTCTTGACTTCCTACTTTTGCATTCCAGTCCCCTATAATGCAAACAACATCTTTTTTGGGTGTTAGTTCTAAAAGGTCTTGAAGGTCTTCATAGAACCATTCAACTTCAGCTTCTTCAGCATTACTCGTTGGGACATAGACTTGGATTACCATGATATTGAATGGTTTGCCTTGGAAACAAACAGAGATCATTCTGTCGTTTTTGAGACTGCATCCAAGCACTGCATTTCAGACTCTTGTTGACTATGATGGCTACTCCATTTCTTCTAAAGGATTCTTGCCCACAGTAGTAGATATAATGGTCATCTGAGTTAAATTCACCCATTCCAGTCCATTTTAGTTCACTGATTCCTAAAATGTCAACATTCATTCTTGCCATTAACCCCACCATAGAGCTGCCAGAACTTACACAGGACTGGGAAAAAGATTCTTGGAGGGCACAAACAGAAACTTTTGTGCACCAGGACCCAGAAGAAAGGAGCAATGACCCCACATGAGACTGACCCAGACTTGCTGAGGAGTGTCCAGGAGTCTCCAGTGGAGGCATGGGTCGGTGGCGGCCTGCTGCAGGGGTGGGGGCAGTGAATGTAGCAGTACATGCACGGGATCTTTTGAAGGAGGTTGCCATAGCTAAGAGGATACCTCTAAAAGCTTCTGAGCAGAGAAATGGATGGCACTGAAGTAAACTTTCACAAGATTAACATGGCAGTCATGTGCAGAAACTATTCAAATTGCAAAGAGATAAGAGATAAATCAGCAGTCATGTACAGATGTGAGAGTTGTATCATAAAGAAGGCTGAGTGCCAAAGAATTGATGCTTTTGATCTGTAGTGCTGGATAAGACTCTTGAGAGTCCCCTGGACAGCAAGGATGTTGGGAGGTGCAATGCAAAATAGCCTTGAAGGAGAAGGTCCTCGGGGAAATGGTGAAGGGCCAGAAGTACCCAGGCATTGTGTATTGATAGCTGAAAAACATTTCCTGCCTTTGGCTATGCTCGGCGCCAAAATTTAGCAATTAAACATTAAAGACATTGCTTGAGAAAATGGGTCATGGATAAACACATGGGTCATTAAGAACACGCTGTTCCTTGAAGTATCTTTTACTGATTATATCTTAGCCTTGTACGTGCTCTGCTGGCCGTATGCTCTAAGCTCTTTGTTCCTTGCTCCTATAAAAAGGCTTGACTGCAGAAATAAAATTGTCAGTCCTTGCAGAGACTGTCCAAGTGTTATTCTTTTAGGTTCACTGTTTCCAAGTCCCGGGAAGAAAATTCCCACAAAGGAGATCAAACCAGTCCATCCTAAAGGAAATCAGTCCTGAATATTCATTGGAAGGACTCATACTGAAGCTGAAACTCCAATACTTTGGCCACCTGATTCAAAGAGCTGACTCACTGCAAAAGATCCTGATGCTGGGAAAGACTGAAGGCAGGAGGAGAAGGGGACAACAGAGGATTAGATGGTTGGATGGCATCACCAACTCAATGGACATGAGTTTGAGTAAACTCAGGGAGATGGTGAAGGGCAGTGAAGTCTGAAGAGCTGCAGTCCATGGGGTCACAAAAAGCTGGACACAGCTTGGCGACTGAACAAGAGATAAATCAAGTTTCCACAAAGTGAACATAAGAAGTGTGTTCAAATTCAAATGAGCAGGAAGAGATAAGGATTGAGCGCGTGGGAGAACTTAGATAACTTTAGGAATCTAAAAGGATGGACAGTACTAAGAAGTTGAAAGTGCAGAGGTGGAACAAGGGTTGCAGTTACGTCCAAATGTACATTTGAGGTGCAAAGAAGACATTCAGGTGTTTGTGAATAGTACTGGAGCTCAGGATAAATTAGGGTTAGTCATACAAACCTGAGAGTTATCTTCAGAGAGAGGTACTTTATTGGGGAATAATGACGACAAATTCCAAGGGCTGTATTGGCACCAGGGCAAGATAAGTAGTGGACAGTGGTAGTAGGAAAGCAAGACATTGGCCGAACAGCCAAGGGTAGCCGGACTTCAAGGACTGGACAACAATGTCAACCACAGCACAGAGACCCTACTTCCTCTCAGAAAACTGTGGCACCCTATTACTTAGTACATTTGTAGACTACATTGTTATAGACTGGATGATACTGGCCTCCGTGCTCTGCTTTGCTAGGGTAATACCCACACCAGGCCTACTCCTGGAAAATGCATCTCTGATCAAAACCCCCAAATGGGTCCAGGATTTGCCTAATTAGTGCACCTTGCAATACTGGAAGGAACAAAGCCAGCCTGAACTCTGGGAATAACAAAGTCTTTCCCAAGTCATTTAATTTTGTTAACAAATATGCCTTCCCAGTTTGTTTCTCAAACAATCTGGTATTTGTTCACAGCTTCAAAAAAGCAGCAGCAGTGATTGTTCTTTATACCTGCCAAGTCTCTCTGTGAGCTAGTTAGAGCCACAGGGACAACTAATTTCAAGGTATAAAAATAAACAAGTAAATAAATTTTTAAAAAAATAACCACACAGAGAGAACAAAAGCAACTCTTCTATTTTTTTTTTTTTTTCCAAATACTGAACACCAGGTCCTCGGTGTCCATTCATGCTGTCCCTTCAGTTGTGTCCGACTTTTTGCTACCCTGTGGACTATAAGCCCATCAGGCTCCTCTGCCCATGAGATTCTCCAGGCAAGAATACTGGAGTGGGTTGCCATGCCCTCCTCCAGAGGATCTTCCAGACCCAGGGATCAAACTCACTTCTCTTATGTCTCCTGCACTGGCAGGCGGATTCTTTACCACTAGCGCACATGGGAAGCCCCCAGGCCCATGGATACAAAGTTAAGACAAGACACATTGCTCTAAAGCTGTGCATGCTAAGTCGCTTTAGTCGTGTCCGACTCTTTGCGCCCCTATGGACTATAACCCGCCAGTCTTCTCTGTCCATGGGATTCTCCAGGCAAGAACACTGTAGTGGGTTGCCATTTCCTCCTCCAGGAGTTCTTCCCCACCCAGGGATCGAACCCATGGTCTCTTCTGTCTCCTGCACAGGCAAGTGGGTTTCTGACCACTAGCGCCACCTGGGAAGCCCCCTCTAAAGCCCTGAAAGTGAAGTGAAGCCGCTCAGTCGTATTCGACTCTTGGCGACTCCATGGACTACAGCCCACCAGGCCCCTCATCCATGGAATTTTCAAGGCAAGGATACTGGAGTGGGTTGCCATTTCAACTATCCTTAAATGAAAAAAACCACTCCCATCTCTTATCCCCAAGGCAAAAGCCAAGGTTAAAAACCCCAGGAATTTCAGCTGTCAGGCCAATTAGCGGTTCTCCTTCAAGTGGTCCCATCTGCTACCTGGTAATGCACGGGGGGCAGGCAAACGGTCTCAGGACTGCTGCAGCCTGCCTGCCTGCCTACAGTGATAGCTATCAGATTTTCTCAGCTGAGCTCCAGTGGCATTAAGCAGCACTTTCAAAAGTTAAACATCTTTCCACACACACTTCCCCAAGGCAAGCTGTGTGTGCGCAACACACGGCTCAAAGTTTCAGACACCTATACCAACGCTGGAATCATGCGACACCTAGCACACCAATCACACCACGAGCACAGAGACACCTAGCAAAGCACGAATGTTTGTTAGCAGCACCAAAAATGCCACAAAATTCCTCCAAGTGGAAACTCTGCGTGTCCCCCAAACTTACTCAACTAAAGAAGGAAAGGAACCGGGGTCAAGGCTGCCTAAGAGCCAGAGAGGCAGAAAACGAAGGCGATGCTGAGAAGACGGTGCTAGAAGGAGTAAGGCGAGGAGGTGGGTGGAGGGATGACCCGCGCGAGTCGGGTCTGAGAGCTGAGTCTCCAAAGGCGATGAGAAACTTCAAGGCCAGACAGTCCCCACTCCCGACCTTTTTCATCCGGGCAAGCGCAACTGACGAGGCTGTCCTTAGCCGCTCGCTTACTCACCTCGACATGAGTCTGCACAACCCCTGCAACCCCATTGCCAAAACACGCGAGCTAAATCAGCGCTGACTGAGCAGCCCCCTCGGCGTGGCTCTTCACGTCAGGCCCGCCTACTGCCGCCGGAAGCCTCCGGAAACAGACGGCAAGTCCTCCAGAGAGCTAGAGAGGCCTAGAGCAGGCCTTTTCCGCTGCGCCTCGCTAAGGGGCAGGGCGGGAACAACTGCTGAGGAAGTGGACTGAGAGAGAAAGGAGGTGGGCTGGGCCCGGCGGAGCGAGGCCGGGGGGCGGAGCGGGGCCGGGGGGCGGAGCGGGGCCGGGGGGCGGAGCGGGGCCGGGGGGCGGAGCGGGGCCGGGGGGCGGAGCGGGGCCGGGGGGCGGAGCGGGGCCGGGGGGCGGAGCGGGGCCGGGGCGGGCAGGGCCGGGGCCGGGGGGCCGGGCGGGGCCGGGGCCGGGCAGGCAGGGCCGGGGGGCGGAGCGGGGCCGGGGGGCGGAGCGGGGCCGGGGGGCGGAGCGGGGCCGGGGGGCGGAGCGGGGCCGGGTGAAGGCGGAGGTCGAGGTGGGGGTGAAGACGCGGTCAGAGAGCAGAGGCGGGCTGATAGGGAGCGTGGGAGGAGATTGCTCGCTAGGGGCTCTGTTGGGAAAAGCCCAAGCGGTCTAGGTAGCTTACTTTGACTATCGAAGACTGATAGAAGAGACTTTTCTGGAGCTTTAAGGCCTTTTTTAAAATTAAAAATGTAAGCTTAGGACTTCGTTAGCTGTCCAGTGGTTAACACTGTGCAGCCAGCCACTTCAGAGGACATAAATTTTATCCCTGATTTGAGAACTAAGATCCCGCATGCCTGGCGGTGGGGTGAAAAAAATTTTGTTTTTAATTTTAAAAAATATAAACTTACTCTCTATTCTGAGAATCAAATGGATGAAATATATGTGATAAGAAGACATTTATGTAATCTTTTGCTAGCCTAACAGCAGAATATTAGTATTGAGATATTAATATTTCCTGTTTTTTGGAAAAGTTATAAATTCCCCAGTCTTAATGACAGACAAGAATTATCTCCTTAAGAGATGATAGATATGTCTTCAACTGAACTAAGTTACTGTTATCAGTGAAGGCATAATTGCACTTAGAAAGTAGCCTACTCTTCAATGAAACCAAAATTTAACTCATCCACTGGTATCCACTATTACATAGATACAGAAGATTGGTCCTCTGCCACCTGATACACCCAGATGTCCCTCAGCAAACATTTCATCACCACTGAAGCACTGATAGATTTATCAAGAAGGTGGAACTCAAGGAAGAATTTCAGAGAGAGGGAATTTGAAGGAGTTAGTCTCAGCAATTTGACATCTGTGGATATACCGTCAAGGCTTTGGTCCAAAATTACCTTTCTACTTACCTCAAATATAATTACCAAATAACCATTGAACAGAGGACAAACAGGGCGACAGAAAGAACTCCTGACTTCCAATTCAGTTTTTAATCAGTTGTGGGAAATTGCTATTTGACATCACCCTCTGACATCACCTTCTTTGGGACTGAAGAAAGGCAACGCCAAAGAATGCTCAAACTATGGCACAAATGCACTCATCTCACATGCTAGCAAAATAATGCTCAAAATTCCCCAAGCCAGGCTTCAACAGTACTTGAACCGCAAACTTCCACATGTTCAAGCTGGATTTAGAAAGGGCAGAGGAACCAGAGATCAAATTGCCAACATCCACTGGATCATCAAAAAAGCAAGAGAGTTCCAGAAAAATACCTACTCGTGTTTTATTGACTATGCTAAATTCTTTGACTATGTGGATCACAACAAACTGTGGAACATTCTTCAAGAGATGGGAATACCAGACCACCTGACCTGCCTCCTGAGAAATCTGTATGCAGGTCGAGAAGAAACAGTTAGAACTGGACATGGAACACCAGACTGGTTCCAGATTGGGAAAGGAGTATGTCAAGGCTGTATATTGTCACCCTGCTTATTTAACTTATATGCAGAGTATATCATGAGAAATGCCGGGCTGGGTGAAGCATAAGCTGGAATCAAGACTGCCGGGAGAAAGCGAAGAAGAACTAAAGAGCCTCTTGATGAAGGTGAAAGAGAAGAGTGAAAATTTTGGCTTAAAGCTCAACATTCAGAAAACTAAGATCATGGCATCTGGTCCCATCACTTCATGGGAAGTAGATGGGGAAACAGTGGAAACAGTGTCAGACTTTATTTTTGGGGGCTCCAAAATCACTGCAGATGGTGGCTGCAGAAATTGAAAGACGCTTGCTCCTTGGAAGAAGAGCTATGACCAACCTAGACAGCATATTAAAAAGCAGAGACATTACTTTGTCAACAAAAGTCCATCTAGTCAAAGCTATGGTTTTTCCAGGAGTCATGTATGGATGTGACAGTTGGACTATAAAGCTGAGCACTGAAGAATTGATGCTTTTGAACTGTGGTGTTGGAGGAGACTCTTGAGAGTCCCTTGGACTACAAGGAGATCCAGCCAGTCAGTCCTAAAGGAAATCAGTCCTGAATATTCATTGGAAGGACTGATGCTGAAGCTGAAACTCCAATACTTTGACCACCTGATGTGAAGAACTGATTCACTTGAAAAGACCCTGATGCTGGGAAAGATTGAAGGCAGAAGGAAAGGGGAACGACAGAGGATGAGGTGGTTGGATGGCATAATAAACTCAATGGACATGAGTTCAAGTAAACTCCGGGAGTTGATGATGGACAGGGAAGACTTTCGTGCTGCAGTCCATGGGGTTGCAAAGTCGGACACTACTGAGTGACTGAACTGAACTCTGACATCACTGTCAGTTAGTGTGCACAAAAAATGAACAATCATCAGCATGGTTTACTTTGAAAAGCATGGGCTTTCCCATGATAAGTCCAAAATTCAAATCTTCCCTATGCCCCAGCCTCATGTGTGTGTAATCTGTGGCTCACAGGGCCCCATGCTTAGAAGGACTGTGGCTTTGCTTTATTGCTATTCTTTTAATAATTTTTGAACAAAGGAATCTGCATTTTCATTTTGCACTAAGCTCCACAAATTATGTATTCAGTCCTGACCTGCCTCTAACACACTAAGAATTTAGTGACCTTGGGCAAATTATGTAACCTAAAATCTTTTTCAGTGTTTTTATTATTTTAGATTAAGAATTCTAGTTGCTGACAATCCACAGAATGGGAAACAAATTTGCAAATGATATATATGGTAAGGAGGTGGTATCTACAATGTGTAAAGAACTGTAACAACTCAACAGTAAAAAATGACAAATAGCCCAATTTTTTAGATGGACAGCAGATTGAAAAAACAGTTCTCTAAAGAAGTTGTTGTTGTTGTTTAGTCACTAAGTCATGTTCAATTCTTTGCTACCCAGTGGATTGTAGCCCACCAGGCTCCTCTGTTCACGGGATTTCCCAGGCAAGAATACTGGAGTGGATTGCCATTTCCTTCTCCAGGGGATCTTCCCGACCCAAGGATGGAACCCAGGTTTCTTGCACTGCAGATAGATTCTTTACTGTTTAAGCCACCATGGAAGATCAAAGAGGATGTACAAATGATCAATAATCATATGACAAGGTGCTCAATATGATTGGCAATCAGGGAAATTCAAATCAAAACCATGATGAGATGTGACTTCACACCTATTAGGATGGCTATAATCAAAAAGACAGATAATAACAGGTGTTGGTGGAGAAATTGGAATCCTGAATACTGGTGGGAATGTAAAATGCCATGGCCATTTCAGAAAAGAAGTCTGACAGTCCCTTAAATGGTTAAACACAGAGTTACCACAAGACCTAGCAATTCCACTTCTGGATATACACCCAAGAGAAATGAAAACATAGTCCACACAAATCTTTATGAAAGCATTATTTATAATCATGAAAAAGTTGGCCTAACTGGTGGATTTTTAAGTGATATAAGCACACAATAAAATATTATTTGACAATAAAAAGAAATGAACTGTTGATACATGCTACCGCATAAATGAACCTTGAAAACACTGCAACGTGAAGAAGCCAGTCACAATAGATGACATTTTTTATGATTCCAGTGATATGAGTGTCTAGAACAAGCAAATATATAGAGACTGAAAGTAGACTAGTGGCTGCCTAGGGCTTGGGAGGAGTGGTGGGACAACTGGAGGGTGACAGCTAAGTCATATGAGTTTCTTTTTGGTGTAATAAAAATATTCCAAAATATGTTCTGATTTTTTGTTGTTGTTGTTTGGTTGCTAAGTCATGTCTGACTCTTCTGTGAACCCATGGACTGTAACCTGCCAGCCTCCTCTGTTCATGGGATTTCCCAGGCAAGAGTACTGGAGTGGGTTGCCATTTCCTTCTCCAGGGGCTCTTTCCAACCCAGGGATCAAACCCGAGTCTCCTGCATCTCCTGCATTGGCAGGTGGATTTTTTACCACTGAGTTACCATGGAAGGCCATTGTGATGGTTGCACTAAACTAAAAACTATTGAATTACATAATTTAAATTGATAAATCTGTATTATACATGAATTATGTCTCAAACCTAAAAAAAAAAAAACAGAATTGTGTTTGCTCCACATCCTTATCAATATTTTGTGCTGTCAGTCTTTTTAATTTTAGTCTACTGGTGTGTGTATAGTATTGTCTCATTGTGGTTTTCAGTTACATTTCCCTTGTAGCTAATGATATTGAGCACTTCTTCATATACTTTTTATCTTTTTCTGTAAAGTAGCAGTTTTAACTCTCTTGCTCATTTTTAAATTAGATTATCTTTTTATTAGTGTTTGATGCAATAATTATCAGTTGCTGATACAAATTACCCCAGAGTTTAGCAACTTAAAACAACAAATATTTATTATGTCTCTGATTCTGAGGCTCAGGAATCAGAGAGAGGCTTAGGTGGATGGTTCTGGCTCAGAATCTTCGCTGAGATTGCAGTCAATTCATTAGCTGGGACAATGGTCATTTGAGTGCTCTCCTGGGGCAGAAGAGCCCATTTCCAAACTCACTCACATGCCTGTTGGCAGCCTTCAATTCTAGCCTCAAGGTCCTCTCTTTAGGGTTTCTTGAAAAGTAGCAGCTAGCTTCTTCCAGACCAAGTGATCCAAAAGAGAGCCACCAAGACAGAAGCCACCATATCTCTTATAACCTAATCTTGGGAATGAGGTACCATCACTATGCCCTATTCTATGGGTCACACAGACCACGCCTGGTACAGTGTGGGAGGGGACTCCAACAGGGCGTGATTACTGGGAGGTCATCGAGGGCTGTTTGGAGGCTGGCTACCACTCTTGAATAGTTTTTTCTTCTCTCGTTGCCAATCAGTCATCCAGGCATACCAGTGATTTCTTTGCAACCTATCTCAGATTTGCCCACTCCTAACACCTCACTGCTACCGTCCTAGTACCCATATTCATGTTCATTCCAGATGTAACTTCTCTCTTATCTCTCAACCATCACATCCTTTACTGATTTTACTGATAACAAGCCTTCCTAGGATACCTTTTGACTTATTATTTAATTGCTAAAAAATCTCCCAGTCATCTATTACTATGCTGTTCAAGCTTCCCAGGTGGTGCTGGTGGTAAAGAACCTGCCTGCCAGTGCATCTCCTGATGTAAGAGAGGAGGGTTCGATCCCTGGGTTGGGAAGATCCCCTGGAGCAGGGCATGGCAACCCACTCCAGTATTCTTGCCCAGAGAATTCCATGGACAGAGGAGCCTAGCAGGCTACAGTCCATGGGGTCCCACAGAGTTGGGCATGACTGAAGCAACTTAACATACACACATGTTGTTCAACACCAGACACAAATGATACTGAACACTTGAAAGGTGTCTAGTGCAACTGAGGAAATGAATTATTTTTAATTTAAATTTAACAATTGAACCAGTGACTAAAACATTTTTTAATATTGCTTACCTTTGAGCCACATTTCTGAGTGCCCTTTCTTTTCAACTTCCTCTCTCTGGCCACATGGAATTTCATACACACTTGTGGTATATCTGCCTCTCTCTTGGTGCTTTGTCTAGTCACTGAGGGCCTCTAACGATCCAGATGCTGAGTTAGGTGTTAGGCCCTGCAGCCTTGGAGTTTACATGGTGCAATGGGAGCACAGAGTAGGGCCACTTGTCATAGTCTAGGAATCAGAAAAGGCTACTCAGAAGAATTCAGGTTGTTCTGTTTTTTATCCATTTGGCTGCTTTGGATCTCAGTTGCAACACATAGAACTCATTACATCATGTGAGGTCTTTCATTGCGGCCCACGGACTCTCTAATTGTGGTTCACAGGCTCAGGAGTTGTGGCACGGGCTTAACTGCTTTGTGGCATATGGGATCTTTGTTCCCCAACCAGGGATCAAACCCACCTCCCATGCATTGAAAGGCAGATTCTTAACCACTGGACCACCAGGGAAGTCCCTGGTTTAACTGTTTTGAGCTATAAATTGGTCACCTTAGATCCAGAGATCATGAGATTTAACCATCTGTTTGGATACTGGGGATGTTCATGAGTTCCAGCATTATGTGGATTTGGTAGGCAATGATGGGTTGTTTCTCAGATCATCAGCCAGTATCATGCTCAGTGTATTGATTCAAACAGCAGCTGATAAAGTTAGGAGCATGAATAAAATAGGAAATTTCAAAAACAAAGATGGTTTCTGTTAGAAAAAAAAATCTGTGTATATATGCACAGAAACACTAGAAGAATATATACCCAAAATGTTAGCAGCAGTCATCCTTGGGTGGTAGTAGAAACAAGGGTGACTCTCTACTTCGCTATTACAATTTATATTTTTTATTGTTTCTCTTGAGAGTAAATAATTGTTTTGCAACAAAAAGTGGTTTTTAAGGACATAAAAAACATTACACAAGACCTACCACGTTTTCTTTGTAGGTGATTCCCCAAATACTTTTTGGATGAATTTGCGATGTGCACTAGGTTTCTAGTAAATTGCCACCAGGTGGTGATTACATCACATCAAAGATGGAAAGACATGTTTTTTTCTTAAGGTAGTGTCTCCAAATCAGATTCCTTATGTAAGAGCTTTCATTTATTGCTTATTTTGATATAGTGCATGCACAATTGTGTCCTTAATAATTAAAATAATAATACATGCATAACTCATATATACAGCCCAAGATATAACACTGACATTATGAAGCACTGTATTTTCAAAAAACATAAGCCTTGGTACATGATAATAGTACAAACGTCTATTTGCATATTTCTAATAATGGGCATATTTCTAATATGTAATGTCAAATTAGCATCATTATTTTGAAATATGCATACTATATACAGTCTTGAGGATTTCAGTTTAGCAATAAATATTTTATATTACCACTATAACATCCCCAAATTAATAAATGTGTAAATTGACCTGTCCTACCAAGTTTGATAAGTAGAGTTACAAATACTGTGATGTTAGCAAGGTCAACTGGAAACTATGTAATCAGGAAAACATTTTGGGATAATTATAGCCTTTAAACTCTTCTAGGTTTCCCTAGAATTGTATGCATCTGTACAATGGGCTTCCCTGGTGGCTCAGCAGTAAAGAATCCTCCTGCAATGCAGGAGCCACAGAAGATGGGAGTTCCATCCCTGGGTTGGGAAGATCCCCTGCAGGAGGGCATAGCAACCCACCCCAGTACTCTTGCTTAGAGAATTCCTCATACAGGAAGCCTGGTGGGCTGCAGTCCATAGGGTCGCAAAGAGTCAGACACAATTGAAGCAACTATACACACATGCATACATAGCAATAATAATATGTAGGAAGACTAAAATTTATCTTAAAGTATGCATATACTTAGCTCTTATGAACTTTGGATTTCTTAATATTTGCTATTTCTTTGGAGGAGGAGAAATAAAATCAAATGACTATCAAAATCATATGTTTTTCCACTTACATGAGAAGACTTCGAGTCCTTTTCAGAGTCATATTTTTATTGTTCTGGTGTTTGGTTGGTGAGGTTTGTTACTATTAATGCTACATTCACTTTCCCAAAGATAAAAAGGTAACAAACGAGAAACGTGAATATCAGTATTCTGTGCAGCCTCAATGCTCAGAAACCCTCCTTTGAGACCCTTGCCTCCAAATCTTAAATTAAAAAAACCAAGATAATGCATCCCATGTTATTAGTGGTAAGATCAATCAAAATTTGTAAAATTTCTGCCTGTATTTAGGAGCAAAATTGTCACTTAAAAAGATAGTGGAAGGCAAGATCACAATATTTGTTTGGTGTGTGTTTTTAAGATTCAGAGTGGGGACTTCACTGGTGATCCAATGGTTAAGAATCTGCCTGCCAATGTAGGAGACACAGGTTCGATACTTTGTCTGGGAAGATTCCACATGCCACGGGGCAACAAAACCTGTGTGCCACAACTATTAAACCAACGTCTTTTCCTCAAACTGCAATGAAGACCCAGCACAGCCTAAATAAATAAATGAAATTTAAAAAAAAACCTTTCTGCCACAGAGTGGATAAGGTAGGAAATAATATGCAGCTGATGAAAAACTTGTGATAAATCATAACATCAAAGATTTCTTTTTGGGGAAAACACTTTTCCCCAAGTTTTAAGTTATGACTTCAACAACAACAAATTAGTGATAGCTGCAGCTCTACTCTCATCTCCTCCTAGACCCTGGAGTATGTTGAGGACAAAACCTCCATAATCACCCAGAAGATAAGACTATCTAAAGCGAAGACAGGGGCTTCCCTGGTCGCTCAGTGGTAAAGAATTCACCTGCCAATGCAGGAGCCACTGGTTCAATCCCTGATGTGGCGGAAGATGCGCCGGAGCACCTAAGCTCGTGTGCAACAACTACTGAACCTGCGCTCTAGAGCGCAGGAGCCACAGCTACTGAAATCCACGTGCCCCAGAGCCTGCGCTCCACAGCAAGAGAAGCCGCTGCCATGAGAAGCCTGTGCAGTGCAATTCAAGAGTAGCCTCGGCACCAACAACTAAAGAAAAGCCTGCACACCAGTGAAGACCCAGCATGGCCAAAATTAAATAATTTTTTTTTTTTTTAAAAGGGAAGATGAGCAAGAGACCAGAAATGGCAGTGGGGACATAGATGGTGACTGGGAATTAGCGTCCTTTTCCTCATCTTGGTGTCAAGCAATAGTCTGCAACTTTCATTAACTCACTGGTGCTCACAGAAGCATCTGCTGAACCACATTTGTTGCTGTTTCCAAGGTAAAATTTAACTGTATATTCAGGTAATATATTTAACTTGTGAAAAAAAAAAAAGAGGAAAAATGTTTGATCCCTGGTCAGGGAACTAGATCCCACACGCGTGTTGCAACAAAGACCCAAGATCCAGAGTATCTCAACTAAGACCAAGTGCAGCCTAAGGCAGAAACAAACAAATATTAAAAAATAAAGCTGTGTGAACAATAACAGCCAAAACAGGAGTTCAGTATATGTTCTTTCTAATCTTCCAATGTGTTCTTTCGAAACTTCCTTTGTAGAAATTTGAGACTGATCAAACTAAGCAAACATTTCAGTAAACATTTCAGTGTCAGCATATCCTGTAGGGAAAAACACTTTTCTTTTCATGAAAAGCACTTCGGATAAAAAGTTCAGTAACTGTAAAGACATTTGAAAGCTAAAATTATTTTTAAGTTGTTAAGTGTTAGGATTATATACTTGTTTCCTAATATTACCTAAGTAATGATGAACTTTATGGATCATAGAAGGAAGTCACTAAACAAAAGAGATCACAGTATAATTTGCATATGAAAGATCTACTTGTTTCCACTGGCCTTTCCAGTCTCTTGGCTTAAGGTTTTACCAGAATAAGTAGGTAACATGAGGTATGGAGGGTGTGGTTTGGGGAAAGAATTGGATTCTGCATATTAGACATCTTAAACAAGCTTCTTAAAGTTCTATTTTTGAATGCCTAAGAAGTTTAAAGAATTTTAATGCACCTTTCCCTATGAAATTAGTATCATACTCATGTTTGCCATGTAATATCCAAAAGGTAGATTATAAAATTAACAGTTCTAAAAAAAAAATGCTGGGCAAATGTATTTCAAAGCAAAAATCAAAAAAGGAAAAAGCAATGAAGATATAAATATTAGAAATATAAGCTAAAGAGTATCAAGGGGTCTCCAACAAAAGTTGATTTTAGGACTTTACATGGATAGCTAAAGTAAACAAGGAAATATTGAGGAATATTTAACAATTGGAGGAAATGACTCATTGATAATATGCTTGCTCCAGAAGTTAACCTTTGTACTTGAACAACAGAGAATTCTACACCTAATCAGCAGGGACTGAGCTGGGCAGTTAATTTAAAAAGTGTTCAGATGAAGCAAGGCTATCCAGTGTCCCTGCCCTGAATATTTTGCTCTCAGTTTCCAGCTTTTAATTCCCTTGAGACAGAGGAGAGCTCAGATCCTAAGTATCCATATGTAATACTTCAAGGCTTTGACGTTTATTCTGTTTCACATCTTGGAATTCAGTAATCAGCCCTTCTACGGAAAGGTAAGTGAAAAAAAGATAATTCCCATTTTATGAAGTTTAATGCATGTATGTGTTTGGGTTTTGTTTGTGTGTATAGAGTGTGAGAGAGTAAAGATACACTCAGGCCTGGTGAGACTGATAGAGATAAGCCTATGTTCCCATATACTGGGAAGTGCCTATAAATATATCTGCATGACTTGTTCTAGAAATTAACCCTTTGCTTTTGTGGGATTTCAGCTATGTGTAGCCCTCAATACCACACTCAAAGCTCCCTACTTTATATAGTTTAGTTAATTTCACTGTAATTTAAGAAAAATTCAAGGAGTTTTAAATATTCTATCAAAAACATTAAGGATTCTTCTTCCCCTAAATTCTTCCATAAACCATGGATATGCTTTATTTTCATGAGTTGTTCCATCTTTTCTAAGGCGAGTATAAACGATTTGTATTAATTAATGAATTTCTTTTTTCGCTGAGTCTTCGTTACAGCACACTGGCTACTGAGTTGTGGCTCGAGGGCTCCAGAGTACAGGCTCAGGAGGTGTGGCACACCCACTTCATTGCTCCACCACAAGTGGAGTCTTCACAGAGCTGGGGTTGACCTCCTGTCCTCTGCACTGGCAAGTGGATTCTTATCCACTCCACCACCAGGGAAGTCCTATCAGTTAATGATTTTTAAAGGAAAACAAAAATAAGATTGTGCAATACGGTGCTAGAAATCTCATAACTAAATCAATTCAAGTTTAGTTCTTGTTTGAATAACCTACATTTCTGCCTATTTGTTAGCTACCTAACATCCTATGGTTGAGTCATTTTTACAGATGCCTAACAGATAAGATATAGGTGCAAATGCTCCAAAACCCATTACAATCCAGCAGATTACAGTCAACACCGATTTCAAGTTTGCAACAGCTGATTTCAAGCTCTGAAGTGTGACAGTGACAGGCATGTAACACTGATCCATGTTACAACAACTGGTGACCTCAGTGCTAGCTTGATATGACTGAGTGAAGGATATGACTGAGTCTAGGAGGCTGTGAGCACTCCCTGCTGACACTACTATATTGACCCTTATGCTAGAGGTCTTGGCTAATATGTCATTAAAAATCATATTTCAAAGGAATATTTAATGATATGGTGAAATGCTCATAAATGATTATTAAAGGGCAGTTTACAAAACAGTATGTTTGGTAATATTTGTGGAAATAATATATATATATATATATATATACACACACACACAGAAAAGATGGAAAGTTATACTCCAAAATGTTAACAGTCACAGAATTTGGGATGCGTTTTGTTTCATTCTTTACATTTTCCATATTTTCTCAAAGTTTCTACAACTTGTCTTCATAATGCATTGTTTTTATAACCAGAAAAGTGGTTAATAAATTTCATCTAAAAACAAATATTTTGAATATTTGGAAGGAATTTTGATGAAGAGTTACCCAGTTTGCTATTAAAAAGCTATGCCAGGAACTTCCCTGGTGGTGCAATGGTTAAGAATCTGCCTTGCAATGCAAGGGTCACGGGTTCAATTTCTGGTCTGGGAACTAAGATCCCACAAGACGAGAAACAACTAAACCCACATACTGCAATTACTTAGTCTGAGTGCTGCAACTAAGACGTGATGCAGCCAAATAAATAAATACAATAAATAAAAAGCTATGACTTTGGCACAGCAATTCAGAGGTGGATGAAGATGAACAAAAACAAATAGAGGATCCAGAAATATAGCCTAGAGCATAAAAGAATTTAATACATGATCTATTTGTCATCAGAGATTAGTAGGAAAAGGATGTCTGTTCAATAATGATGTCAGGAAAACTGGCTAGATTTTTGAGCCGGGGAAATCAATTTAGAGCATCCCAAAATAACCTCTAGGGACTTCCCTGGCAGTCCAGTGGTTAAGACTTTGCCTTCCAATGCAGGTTGGATCCCTGGTCAGGGAGCTAAGAGCCACATGCCTCCCGGCCAAAAAAAAAAAGACAAAACAGGAGCAATATTGAAACAAATTCAATAAAGACTTAAAAAACTTACAGATTATTAAAGACTTAAATCTAAAATATCAAATAGTGAAAAATAGCAGGAGAAATAAAAGTGAATATTGATCTGATCTTTGGTTGTAAAAGGATTTTCTAGGC
The DNA here is from genome assembly GCF_027580195.1 of Bos mutus. Classification (NCBI taxonomy): domain Eukaryota; kingdom Metazoa; phylum Chordata; class Mammalia; order Artiodactyla; family Bovidae; genus Bos; species Bos mutus. The sequence goes on from NC_091618.1 coordinate 130,157,180, forward strand.
ATAAACACAAAGACTCATAGATTTGACTACACAAAAAAAAATTTTAATTTGTAATAATAAAAATTCATCATAACAAATTACTCACAACAAATGTGACAAAGAGTTGCCATATGCACTATATTATTAATTGAATTAAACAGGGTAAATAGTAAGACTACAATATTACTAGTTTGTGAGCTCCATTAGGGCAGAGGCATAATTGTATTGTTTATCATTTATATCCATTAGCAGAATACCTACATACAAGGAATTATATGTGGAAGCTGCTGTATAACACAGGGTCGTCTTGTGTTGGAGTGGATGGAAGACGAGAGGGGTGTCTCAAAAACGAGGGGATATACATATATATGGGCTTCCCTGCTGGCTCAGACAGTAAAGAATCTGCCTGCAATGCAGGAGACCCAGGTTTGATCCCTGGGTCGGGAAGATCCCCTGGAGAAGGGAATGGCAACCCACTCCAGTATTCTTGCCTGGAGAAACCCATGGACGTAGATGCCTGGTAAGCTAGAGTCTATGGGGTCACAAAAGAGCAACTAACACTTTCACTTATGACTCATTCACTTTGTTGTACAACAGAAACCAGCACATTGCAAAACAATTATCCTCCTTATATACAATAACTAAAAAAAAATATGTATTGAATAGATAAAAAATGGTCAAACATGAAAATGCAGCTAAAAACAGGTGGGAAGGAAGAGGATAAAAGGAAATATAAATGGCAAATAGACAAGGGAAATAAATTCACTAATAATAAAAATGTGATTAAAATTGTGATGAGAAACTAGGAAATGTTGGGGGGGGTGGTTTGTATTTCATAATAGATGCAGTAACGAGAAAAGCAAGATCATTCACAGTGAGGAGGGTTTTGAAGGGCAATGGGCAAAATCATATGGTTGACCGTGTGATTCTAGGAATCTAACCTAGAGACATATACTAGACACTTGATATTTATGAAGGGTATATCTTCCAGACTCTTGTACTCTCCAAATCTGTATTTTTAAACTGTGTTCCAAGGAGCCCTGGGATTCTGCAGGCATGTCCTAAGGTCTGGTTCAAAGATGAGAAAGAAGCTTCTCCCAAATCTATATATGACTTTTGTCTCATTTATATGGTATACCTGATATTTAAGAATATTTCCTTAAAGATTCCATGGAAAACATCAAATTTTAACACCACCATACTGTAGTGGATGATGTCTTCAATAAAATGCAACTGAGTGTTTCTTGTCAAAAAACGTATGGAGAAGTGGAGAACAATAGTCAGAGCGTTACATTCCCAAGCACTGGCCTCAGAGTAATTCAAATTCCTGTTTCAGGAAACTTGTAAATCATTCTACAATTACCTTGCCAATACCTGAAAGCTCAGATGTAAAATATGATGCATACAAAATAGAAGATTTGTGTTTTACGGTGTTCACCAACGTGCCTTCCCTGGTGGCTCAGATGGTAAAGCGTCTGCCTACAATGAGGGATACCCGGTTTCAATCCCTGGGTCGGGAAGATCTCCTGGAGAAGGAAATGGCAACCCACTCCAGTATTCTTGCCTGGAAAATCCCATGGATGGAAGAGCCTGGTAGGCTACAGTCCATGGGATCGCAAAGAGTCGGACACAACTGAGCGATTTTCTTTCATTTTCACTTTCAGTGTTCTTTAATCCATCATTCTGTCTTAATGGGAACCAACTTCCACTTAGATGCTGCAACAGAAGAGATTTTATTGAGCTGACTATTTACAGAAACTTAGGTTTAGGTTTGGAGAAGGCAATGGCACCCCACTCCAGTACTCTTGCCTGGAAAATCCCATGGACAGAGGAGCCTGGTAGGCTGCAGTCCATGGGGTCGCTAGGAGTTGGACACGACTGAATGACTTCACTTTCACTTTTCACTTTTATGCATTGGAGAAGGAAATGGCAACCCACTCCAGTATTCTTGCCTGGAGAATCCCAGGGATGGGGGAGCCTAGTGGGCTGCCGTCTGTGGGGTCGCACAGAGCTGGACATGACTGAAGCGATTTAGCTGCAGCAGCAGCAGGGGCTGCCTTGCAGGAACCCTAGAGGCCCAAAACATCAAAAAAAAAAAGAGGTGGGGGGAAAAAATCCCCCAACCTTCCTCCTTTTTCCTTTTGCTACTCTCCAATCTACTGTTGGGCTCCCTGAGAGCTTAGTAAAGAATCCGCCTGCAATGCAGGAGACCCCAGTTTGATTCATGGGTTGGGAAAATCCCCAGGAGAAGGGATAGGCTACCCATTCCAGTTTTCCTGGGCTTCCCTTGTGACTCAGCTGGTAAAGAATCCGCCTACAATGCGGGAGGCCTGGGTTCGATCCCTGGGTTGGGAAGATCCCCTGGAGAAGGGAAAGGATACCCACTCCAGTATTCTGGCCTGGAGAATTCCATGGACTGTATAGTCCATGGGGTCTCAAAGAGTTGGACACGACTGAGCAACTTTCACTTTCAATCTACTGTTGGTTCACCCACTGCCCAATCCTCAGAGGAAGCCAGCTGGCAACAGAGCCCAAAGAAAATAGTCTCTGAAAGTTCTGCCTTTTGAGGACAGAGTACGGCAAAGAAGGAAGGAAACAGGATCTGGCAAGCAGCAAGTAGGAAATAACCAGCATACTTACAACAGGGCATACTGGGAACCCAGATGTCCAATAACAGCGGAATGCATAGCTAAATAAAGGTACTGACCATTCTCCAGTGAAATAAATAATGGTACTCAAAAGATCATTGTGTATTCAGGGAGTACACAGAGAGAGGGAAAGTGAATTTGGGGGAACTTTTCTCAAACCGTCAACTAAAGGCCTTGTTGTTGCTCAAGCAAAGTTTCTATTTTTACTTATTTCAAAAACAATTACATATTCACTATTGGAAGCATATACATACAACAAAAAGCCCCAGATAGCTACAATCTCACCCCTATCCCAAGGTCACTATCAACATCTTATAATATCAATAGCTTGTATTTTTCCAGTTCTTTTTCTATGCATATATACACATAATTGGGCTTCCCTGGTAGCTCAGTCAGAAAAGAATCTGCCTGCAGTGCAGGAGACCCAGGTTCCATCTGCGGGTCAGGAAGATCCTCTGGAGAAGGAAATGACAACCCACTCCCGTATTCTTGCCTGGAAAATCCCATGGACAGAGGAACCTAGTGGGCTACAGTCTATGGGGTTGCAAGAGTTGGACACGATTTATCAACTACACCACCACCACCATACACATAATTATGTTGAATTTGGGATAACATAGTGTTCTTGCCTGGAGAAGCCCAGGGACGGGGGAGCCTGGTGGGCTGCCATCTATGGGGTCGCACAGAGTCGGACACGACTGAAGCTACTTAGCAGCAGCAGCAGCAGCAGATATTCTTTGGTAAATTGTATTTTTCCATTTAACAAACCATGAATACTATATCATGCAACAAATATCATTCTGAAAATTTTTTAAACATTTAAAAACTTTAAAAAAAACTTGTTTCACACTTGGTTGGAATGAATTTCTATCCTCAGACATTTAGTTGCTTTCTTTTTGACTATTACCAAATTCACCATGATCAACTTTCTTGCAGTCAACTCTTTGCACGCATTACTGATCTCAGGCCAATTTCAGGCCACAACCAGTTTTTCTACAACATTCAAGCTAATGGCGCTCATATTTTTGCAGAGTTAAAAAAAAAAAAAACACACAGACAAAGAAGAAAAGCAGGAGAGACGTATGTGGCCAGCAAAGCCTAAAGTATTTACTGTCTGGATTTTTATAGAAAATATTTGTCAATCCCTGCATTATGAATTCCCAGAAATGTAATTTTTGAGTCCAAGGGTGTGAACATTTTTGAGGCTTTGATTGCATTCTGCCAAACTGCCCTCCAGAAACACTGAGGTAAGTTATGCTTTTCTCAGCAGATGAGCTTGCTCATTTGCCATACATCCTGTCTCAAGGGTCGGTGGCCCGAATTGTTAGCTCTATTCCCTCACTCCCTTGAAGGTGCATTTTCTTCATTTCTACATTTTCACTTCTCTTAAAAATACTTTGGCCATTTGCATTTGACTTTCATGATTTAACTAATTTATATTTTGCCCATTTTTAAAAACAAGATATTTTATTTTTAAGATCTTATTAAATGAGGACGTTACGTTCATCTTTCATATATAAAGCACATTTTTAAAAGATTTTTTTAATGTAGACCATTTTTAAAGTTTTTATTGAATTTGTTGCAACATTGCTCCTGGGTTTTTTTGGGGGGCCACATCACATGGCATGTGAAGTGTTTGATCAGGGATTGAACCTAAGCCTGCTGCAGTGGAAGCGTGGAGTATTAATCACTGGACTACGGGAAGTGCTGCTTGCTGCTTCTGTTTTACGGTTTGGTTTTTTGGCCACAAGGTATGTGGAATCTTAGCTCCTCAACCAGGGATGGAACCCACAGTCCCTACACTGGAAGGGAAAGTCTCAACCACTGGACCACCAGGGAAGTCCCTATATTGTATATTTTGGAGTAATTTTTACTTTTACCGTATGGGTTTCTTTGATGAAAGAAGTTAAAAATTCCATAGTCAGATCTGTCACTTTCCTTTGTAATTTTATCCTTTGTTCCACACTTACTTTGAGATGAAAAGCAATTCACTTATATTTTCTCTTTGCACTTTTAAGATTTTTTTTTTCACTTTTAAGATTTTTTAAAAACTTTAAATCCTGCTCAAATTTAGTGTCTGAGAATTTTTTAAAAGTATGAACAGGTAAAATAATGTGAGTCCCGGAGTCATACTGCTGAGTTCAAACGTGGTCTCACCACTCTGGGCTTCCCAGGTAGGGCTAGTGGTAAAGAACCTGCTTGCCAAGGCAGGAGACATAAGAGACTTGGGTTCAGTCCCTGGGTTGAGAAGATCCCCCGGAAGAGGGCATGGAATCCACTCTGTATTCTTGCCTGGAGAATCCCATGCACAGACAGTCCATAGGGTCCCAAAGAGTTGGACACGACTGAAGCGACTTACCACACATGCATGCTACATAGTTGAATAAATTGGTTAACCTCTCTAAGTCACAGTTTTGTTGTTTATTAAATTGAGATTAACAGTAATCCTAACCATAGGATTGATATAGGAATGAATAGCTATAAAAGACAAAAGCACTTAGCCATTAGCTATTATCATAGCAGCAGAGAATACTCCAGGCAAAATAAATAACATGTATAAAGGCACAAAGGAATGAAACAAATTTATGCATTTAGGAAACTAGATGTGGTGTGGTAAAACGGGGTGTCAAGTGTGAGGGGGCAGGGTTGACAGATTGGAGGGGGAGAGAAGCTTTGCCTAGAAGCTTGCTCTCCATAGGACGACCGGGGTAGCGGGAGCCAGTAAAGGCTTTTAAGCAAGCAACCCACTGAGACGTGCAATGTAGGGTGAGCTCTGTGGTAGCAAAGTGGAAAGTGGAATAGATTCAGTTGCAGATGAACACAGCTTTGTCACAAAAACATCCTGCTCCACCCTTCACTCCCCCAGTTCCTCCTCCCTCGGGGCAAATTCTTTGCTCTCTCTATTCTGGTATTTGCTTCTTTACTTCCAAAGATCATGTTCAAACTATTTCTTGACCTTTGTCCATCAAAGATAGAAATGGGATAATGATAAATAAACAATAACAAAGGAAATGGACCTAACGAGCCCTAAGGGGATGGATCTAAAATGAATCTGGAGAGACAAGAAAGAATGAATCAGCTGGACTTGCTAGTGAGTGAAAGCCGGGTAATGGAGTTGGGGTGGGAAGGAGGAGAAGTTGTCTCAGTCAGACATCACAGAAGCAGGCTGGGAGCAAATCTGTCTGGGAGACTAACCTTTCAAGCATCATTTCCTGGACTATGACAAGTTGAGCATTACACCAGACCCATCTTGGTGGTTTCCCACTGCTGTGAGGACCAGGTCTTGATAACTCAGGAGGTTTGGGGAAATGGGGATCAGAAAATCTGGTAGCTAGAACACTAAAACAGAGCACTGTAATTTCATGCCAGGGAATGAGTATATAGACAGTGGTCTCCTCTGCCCTCCAAGGTGGAAGGGCCCAGTTCCTCCTACATGAGCCTGTTTGCCATTTGGGGTCCTGCAGACGTGATCATTTCTTAGGTGTGCCATGAAGTGATAGGATGCGTGAAGGGCTTTAGAAGGCCCAGGGTGCTCACTAACCACATCCAGCCTGCTGGGCCGCCGGCCAGCCCCCTTCTATTCAAAACTCTGTAGCCCTTTAAAAATGTCTACCCTTCTCCCTGTCACCACTCATTCCTATCTCCACCCAGCATTCAAAACCATCCTTAAGGTATGCTGAATCCCACAGTTTAAAGCGTTTAAGAGAGAAGAGTTTCCTACCCAAGGTGTGCTTCCGGTCAAGGTGGCCTTAAGCCCACACCGTGTAAGTCAAGCGCCCAGGAGAGGCTGCGCGGGTTTGCCGAACAACCCGCACGCTTGACATTTCTAGTAGAACAATGGGACCCCATTGTCACCCTCAGGAAGTCCATCTTCACAGCTGCCAACCCGTTCGTCAAACCCATAATCCTCAAAAAAAAAGGTGGGGGGGGGGGCGGAAGGATGGAAGAGGAAGATACTAAAACCGAATTTGTGGGCGATTGCAAGAACAAAACAACAGTGGATTAGGTGACCCTGGAGCCCTTCTCTTCCTGGCACTTCGCTCTGAATCATCACGCTCCACTTGTGACGTTGCAGACTCGGGCAGACAGGCGTGGGATGCCCGCTTCGTCCCGGGAGCCTCGAGGCGTCACCGCGGCTTTCCACGCCGCGGTCCCGGGGGACGCGAGGGGGCGGCGGCTTGGCGGATGCTGCGGTCTGCGATCCCCGGCCGAGCGAGGCCGCGAGCTGCCCGGCTGCGCCTCGCTTTCGGACGACCACCGCCGCGCTCCCCGCCCCTCGCCCTGGAGCTGCGCCGGCGGCCGTACGCCCGGCGCCCCTCGCTAGCCTCGCACTCCGGGCCACCTCCTCCTCCGCATTTTCCGCCTCCTCCTCCCCCGCCTCTTCCGTTTCTGGAGGGAAAGGCTGCAGCCTCCTTCTGGGCTCCGCATCCCGGCTTAGGTAATACGTTTTCCTCTTTACGCGCCCCTCGCCCCGGCGCCACAACCTCCCTTCCTGCTCGGATCTGGGTCTCCCCGCTGGGCGAACAGCACGCACTCATCGCCTCTCCGCACAGTAGGTGAGTAAACCTGGGTCGGGAGGGCGCCTTGCCTCTCCGCCCGGCCTGTGATGACCTCTGTCCACTGCAGCGAGCCCGCCACCCAGCCCGGCCCCCTCGCTGCTGCTACCAGCCGGGCGGAGGAGCTCTCGAGTCCTCTGGCTCCCTCAGCTACGCAGAAACTGCCCGAAAGAAATAGACGGAAGGAAGAAAGACTGGCAAACAACTTTTTTTTTTTTTTAACTCGATCATTAGCATTTTTAAGTCGTAGAAGCTCATCTGACTGTAGCCGAGCGCCGTGGTCCAGGTTCAACAGGTAGATGGCGTAGCTGTCAAGCGCCCCCTCGTTTTGCTTTGAGAGATGCTTCCAAGTGTCCACCGCTGTTGGCTGACGCTAGTGACCTAAGATGAATGTAAAATAAACATGAAGGGACTATATTTAGAAGCCTTTGCCTTCTTGCTTTTAATCCCCTGCATTTTGAAAGGCTGTTTTGTGAGATGTGCATAGTTATTTGGTGTGACCAGAGTAGAGGGGAAAATAGTTCACATGGGTTTGGCCGAATTAAGTATATTGTTAAGATACAAAGAGCGTGAAAAAAAATTCCCTAGATTATTTATTACATTCATGAAGAATACATAGAAACGATTAGAGTATTTGGGGGATTTTTCCGTTTTAAAGCTACTTTTAAAGTGTTGAATAAGCAGAAGTTTGCCCGCTGTGTGAATGCGTTCACTTTCACAGAACAGTGGGTTAAGGCTGTGTGGATAGACCTCTTGAGTGCATCCCACATGTTGAATAAAACCTTTTTTGTTACTTTTTTCCTGTGACTCCTAGCTTTAAAAATCAAAGAAATTGATAAGGATCAGCCGTACTCAGCCTGATAATAGTCTAATAATGAAAATAATCTACCGAACCACTATTGACTGATGACTTAGCTAAGTGACCTAATTTTTTACTTTTTAAAATAGGGAATATTAAGGGGAGAAAGGTAATAGAATAGTTCGTTTTTTCTAGGCAGATATTTGTATTCTTAGAATCTACTTTTAAGCTCTTGTGGATTTTTAAACTACTCTTGAAGTTAGTTCTTACTCATAGTCATGAAGAAGATTACGTAAAATGCATAAAGTTACAATTTATTTTTTCATAGAATAAGCTACCATTTCTTTTCAAGCTTTTGGACTAAATTACCACTTGGTTGGAAATTGCAGCTTGGACTCATACTACTTAATGTGAAATGTCTTATTATAGATTTAAATTACAGCTATACTAGTGGTAGTTCTGAAAAAAAAATGTCTAATTTGAAATATAAGGCCTGTTAGGGCGTCTGTGGGGTCGCACAGCGTCGGACACGACTGAAGCGACTTAGCAGCAGCAGCAGAGGCAAACAAAAGCTTTACAGTATTCATTATACATTTATTTCTGCTTTTATTTCTGTCTCTGATACCAATTAGAATATGTCTTAATCCATTTCATTTTGTAGACAAATTGCCTGAGATAATGGTGATAATAAAACCATGTGTCTTCATTTATTAAGAGTGAGGATGCTATATTTATGAAATTTTTCTAGATATGTGTCCTCAATAAATGTCCTTGTTAAAACATTTTGAATCTTAAGCATTAATTGCTTAAATTAATGAAGCAAATACAACTCTCTAGATTGATGTTTTTGTTTGATTTGGAGTTTAGAGATGAAGGAAGAGCTGAGGGTACTTTGTTTCTCATCTCTCATGATTGGTGAGTAGCAGTCCCCAAACTTGTCTAATTTTTAAAATTACCCAGGGACTAAAGAGCACATGAGAGGAGGGGAGGACAGCATTGGTTCTAAAAGACTTCCAGTTTGCTACCTGGGATTTTCTGAATCAGAATTTCTAAGGGAAAGAAGATACTTAAAATAGGTCAAAATGATAAAAATTTCAAAGGGCAAACCAGAACAAACACAAAAGGCAAGATTGGAAATCACAGATAGGCAATAACTGTTGCTGATATAATCTTTTCCCATTCCTGAAGATAACATGTTCATAAATGGAAACTGTGGTTTTGCTAATGTGATAATGTCACACATTGAGGAAATCTGAAACTTTTATATCATTCTTAGTCAAGCCTTCCAGGGTGATTGAATTTAGCAAAGATTTTTACATATTCAGTCTCTTTTTTGTGGTAGGCAATCTTAATTTAAGTTCTTTAATGTTATAAGAGCATTTTATTAATGGATATTTAGTGCAGGTTCTGCTTTGTTGACTATGCCAAAGCCTTTGACTGTGTGGACCACAATAAACTGTGGAAAATTCTGAAAGAGATGGGAATATCAGACCACCTGATCTACCTCTTGAGAAATTTGTATGCAGGTCAGGAAGCAACAGTTAGAACTGGACATGGAACAACAGACTGGTTCCTAATAGGAAAAGGAGTACGTCAAGGCTGTACATTGTCACCCTGCTTATTTAACTTCTATGCAGAGTCAGTCATGAGAAACACTGGGCTGGAAGAAGCACAAGCTGGAATCAAGATTGCCAGGAGAAATATCAATAACCTCAGATATGCAGATGACACCACCCTTATGGCAGAAAGTGAAGAGGAACTAAAAAGCCTCTTGATGAAAGTGAAAGTGGAGAGTGAGAAAGTTGGCTTAAAGCTCAACATTCAGAAAAGTAAGATCATGGCATCCGGTCCCACCACTTCATGGGAAATAGATGGGGAAACAGTGGAAACAGTGTCAGACTTTATTTTTCTGGGCTCCAAAATCACTACAGATGGTGACTGCAGCCATGAAATTAAAAGACGCTTACTCCTTGGAAGGAAAGTTATGACCAACCTAGACAGCATATTGAAAAGCAGAGACATTACTTTGCCAACAAAGGTCTGTCTAGTCAAGGCTATGGTTTTTCCAGTGGTCATGTATGGATGTGAGAGTTGGACTGTGAAGAAGGCTGAGCGCCGATTGATGCTTTTGAACTGTGGTGTTGGAGAAGACTCTTGAGAGTCCCTTGGACAGCAAGAAGATCCAACCAGTCCATCCTAAAGGAGATCAGTTCTGGGTGTTCATTGGAAGGACTTATGCTGAAGCTGAAACTCCAGTACTTTGGCCACCTCATGTGAAGAGTTGACTCACTGGAAAAGACCCTAATGCTGGGAGGGATTGGGGGCAGGAGGAGAAAGGGACGACAGAGGATGAGATGGCTGGATGGCATCACCGCCTCGATGGACATGGGTTTGAGTGAACTCTGGGAGTTGGTGATGGACAGGGAGGCCTGGTGTGCTGCGATTCATGGGGTCACAAAGAGTCGGACACGACTGAGCGAGTGAACTAACTAACTGTGAAAGTAATCTACAGCAAAACATTGTACCTGATCATTTTTCTTTCATATAACAGCCTTATTTGTTACTTCAGGGAGGACCAGCATGCAAATTTTAGTATCTTATTTATAACTTTTATTAAAATGACCCAACACCATCTAAAAAAAGAAAAAAACAAAACAAAACCTGGGCATAAAATTGGTTAATTATATATGAAAACGAATTGACAAAGTAAAATATTAATTATCTATAAAAGAATTCATTCAGATGAATTACCACATGGGAAGTATTTTTTTCTTTCTGTCTCTATTCCTTTGGCACTCTGTCTTTTTTTTTTTTTTTTTTTTTTGAAAGGTGGAAAAGAGTTCCTTGCTTTCTTGTTTTCATTTTAATCAACTCAGTATTTAACATCTTTTAACTTAATTATCCAAGTTTAAATTAATGTAAGTATTTGCTAACTTTATCAATAGATACTTACATTTGTCCTTTTCTTTACAGAGTGATGATGGTAGGTTTCCCTTGATACTAATGAGAGCTGTAATAAATAGAAAAGGATTAAATTCAAATGACTAAAGGAAAATGGCTAAGGTAATCCTAATGTACTTAAACTTAAAAAAAAAAATCAGAGAAGGCGATGGCACCCCACTCCAGTACTCTTGCCTGGAAAATCCCATGGATGGAGGAGCCTGGAAGGCTGCAGTCCATGGGGTCACATAGAGTCGGACACGACTGAAGTGACTTAGCAGCAGTTTGAAAAATAGGATCTCATCTCCCAAGTTCTAGAAAACCCCTCTAGCTAACTCCTTGGAGTTTGCCACAATGACATATAACCCCATATAATCTCAGTTTGATTTGGGAATCATGAAAGATCTGTTTTTAAAATATGGCTGACTGTAAGCTTCCATGAATAGCAAAAAATGAGGGAAATAAAAATGGAAAAATGAGATCAAGAAGATAAATATTAACCAGCTTAGACAATTACCTGTGGTTTCAGGATTAACAAGAATGCAAGCGCATTTAGTATATTAATGTATTGGAATGGCTTTAATGAACCTTTTATATCTTTTTAGTATTTTGACCTTTTCAAGTAAAAGGTACTATTTCTTTGTGTTCCTTAAATATCTGTTAAAAGTAAACATTCACCTCTACAAAATGGAAGTAGAATGATAAGATATAGGCTGCCAGAAATCCAGTCTGCCAAAATGACATATAATGTGATCTGTGATCTTTGCTTTCTTGCTATAATATTCAGAGAATATATTTTAGGTCATGTAATTTATCACTGCAGAAATAAATAATAATAACCATCTTCTAAAATGTTGTGTTAAGAACTCCTTTGAATCATGTTTCCTCACAATTATAATCCTAAAATTTACATAATGAATAAACCCTTACAGATTAATCTTAGTGCAGTAAAATCCTTTTAAACATATTTATCTCAAATGGAATGATATCAGTCAGTTAAATTACAGAATTCCCACTGTGTATCATGAGGGGATAAAAAATTGTGTGTCCTGTTCTCAAGGAACTTAAAACCTCTTAGAGAGAGAACAATTAGAATTGGGGTCAGGGGCTTAGGCCTTCTTCACAAGGTTCACTAACCCAAACCACTGTAACCCGGAAACACAATTTAAGTATAAAAACCAGTGTGGGTACTTTCCTGGCAGTCCAGTGGTTAAGACTCCTTGCTCCCAATGCAGGGGGTATGAGTTCAATCTCTGGTTGGGGAATTAAGGTTCTGTATGCCACACAACACGGCCAAAACAATAAAACCAGTGTGATTGCAGTGTAAAATCAAATACAAGGTAAAGAGCCTAGTGCTCTTTTTCAACTTAATTTTCATGACTTCTTCCCAACCTTGTTTTTTTTTTTCATTCAACCAACAATATTTATTATGCCATTCCTTATTAGGTTGATGATAAACATCAAAAGCTTTTGAAATGTACGTTTTTTTGAACTTGTAATTTTGTGTTTTACTCTTTAAAAATCATAGTTAAATACATATAACATAAAATTACCATTTTAACCAATTTCAAGTATGCATTGCTCTTGCATTAAGTACATTTCCACTGTTATACAACCATCATCACTATCCATCTCCAGAACTTTCCTATCATCCCAAATTGAAACTCTGGATCCCTTAAACAATAACTCCCCATTGCCAGCTTCTCCCAGCCCTGGTAATCACCATTCTACTTTCTGTCTCTATGAATTTAACTATTCTGGGTTCCTCATATAAGTGGAATCATACAATACTTGTTTTTTTAAGCCTGGCTTCTTATAATTAGGATAATGTTTCCAAGGTTCATGCATATTGAGGCATATGCCAGAAAATGTCATTCCTTTTTAAGGCTGAATAATATTCCCCAACCTCTTTTATCTGGAAAATGGATAATTAAAAAGTCAGAAAATTTGGAACTGGAACAGACCATAGAAATCATCTCCTCCAATCTCCCTGTCCTTTCTTTCTTTTCCTTTTTTATGTTTGCAAAAATGAGGAAAACAAGTCCCTGAGAGCTTACCCATGTGGCTAAGGTTTTACACCTGGTTGGTTAAAGTCCAGGCAGAGCCTAAGAACCAGCTCTCCTGTGGCCTAAACATGGCTCCTATAGACCATAAAAAGCAAGTGTTAAGTGAGTTGGTGCCAGAAGTAAGTGTTTCAAAGTTCAGAAGAAAAGATAAAATGACTAAAAATGTTACATTCAAAAGGAAACATTAAAAATGGATTTGAGGATTAATAAGATTAATGATACTCATGGAGAAAGCAACCTTAGATATGCAGATGATACCACTCTAATGGCAGAAAGTGGAGAACTAAAGAGCCTCTTGATGAAGGTGAAAGAGCAGAGTGAAAAAGCTGACTTTAAAGCTCAACATTCAAAAAACTAAGATCATGGCATATAGTCCCATCACTTCATGGCAAGTAAAAGGGGGAAAAGTGGGAATAGTGACAGATTTTATTTTCCTGTGCTCCTAAATCACTGTGGATGTTGACTACAGCTATGAAATTAAAAGACCTTATTCCCTGAAAGGAAAGCTATGACAAACCTAGAGAGCAAAGACATCACTTTGCCGACAAAGGTCCATACAGTCAAAGCTATGGTCTTTGGATGTGAGAGTTGTACCATAAACAAGGCTGGGTGCCAAAGAGTTGATGCTTTCGAACTGTGGTGCTAGAGAAGAATCTCGAGAGTATTCTGAATATTCATTAGAAGGACTGATGCTGAAGCTGAAGTTCCAATACTTTGGCCACCTGATGCGAAGAGCCAACTCACTGGAGAAGACCCTGATACTGGCAATGATTGAAAGCAAAAGGAGAAGGGATTGATAGCAGATGAGACAGTTAGATAGCATCACTAACTCAATGGAAATGAATTTGAGCAAACTCTGGGAGATAATTGAGGACAGAGGACCCTGGTGTGCTAGTGCATGAGGTTGCAAAGAGTCAGACACGACTTAGCTACTGAAAAACAAGATTAATAATAGGATTAACAGCTACCAGACTGATATTCTGCTGGAAAAGATTCTTTCTACAAGCCATACTTCTTGTGTCTTTTCTTTTTGTCTTGAATTAGGCATTAAATTTTAAAATATTTTATTTTTTCCCACAATTAAGATAGCTACACTGAATCTACTTTTTTTTTTTTTTAATATTCTATATGATTTCAGGTTTCATTTCTGACACCTCGGTGGTATGCTAAAAACATCTTTTAGCATACAGAAGTTTAAGTGTGTAGTTGGAAGGCAGCGGATAGAAAAGAGCTTATAGTTAGTGAAAATGTTTCTAACTCTGGAGGAGAGGATAAAAAGGAGTCACTATCAAATTTAAAAGTATTTCTAAATGGAATATTTTTTCATACTTTTCAAATGCATTCTGAGAAGATATTGAAGTCTATATTTCAATGGCAATATTATACTAATGTGAAATACTTATTATGTAGATCAACTTTTTTTCCAGCACATAATTTTTGTTACAAAAAAAGTCAATATAGTTGACCCTTAGCCAACCAAGGCAGTTGCAGTAGCTAATAGCGTTTCCCTGTTCTGCTCCTGAATACCCAGTGAGAGACATCGCTGATGGTTGAACCTGGTGTTTCCTTAAATTGTCGAATAAAAATAGCTGAGTGACATTCCCTGTCCTCAACCCAGATCTCCTGGATCAATATCTCCAGGGGAAGTCTAAAACTCTATATTTTTAATGAATGTTTCAATTAATTCTTGATCTTACGCATTTGGAAAACACTACTTTAGCACAAGCTCTCACTTAAAAGCTACCTGAATAACATTTGAGGATAGAGGCTGTCTTTGTGCTCTATTGCTTTGAGCCCCATCAGTGAGCAAAAATGTGGGCTAATGTGGTCCAAGAGCAGCCTCAGTAGGGCTAGGGTGAGGTAGACTGATCAGCCTAGAGACAGGCTTGTATGTCAACATTGTCTGAAGGATGGGAAGAAGGGAGAGAGAAATGTGAAGGTTAAATAGATGAATTTACATATCCCCTAGTTAATGTCTTCTCTAACGAAGCCAAATTAAACTTACCATTTTGGGCCATTTAATCAATGAAATTAATCAAGATAGGTCACTGCCAGATGACAGAGCATGATATCAGAATCTTCTTTGGTGCTCAGAAATGTAGTTCAGTTGCTAATCATCCAGATACAGCTTTGCTTTGTTTTTGTAAATGAATGTAGGATGTATGTAGTGGTGGTGGTGGTTTAGTCCCTAAGTTGTGTCAGACTCTTGCAACCCCATGGACCTTCTCTGTCTGTGGAATTCTCCAGGTAAGAATACTGGAGTGGGTTGCCATTTCCTTCTCCAGTGGATCTTCCTGACCCAGGGATCAAACCCTGGTCTCCTGTGTTGCGGGGGGATTCTTTACTGACTAAGCTACCAAGGAAGCCCTGATTATACATAGGCTTTGATATAAATAAATATGGGCCCATGTGCCTAATGGCACCTGTGAAATGGCACTTGGGTATAAAACCAGGTGTAATAAACAATATGACAAAGGTGAATTTTGTGTTTACAAAGCTAAGAGGAAATTCTTCAGCCAACACTTATTGAACACCTCTGAGGTATGTGCTCAGAGTCATAAGAAACCACACACATTTAAATCTCCTGCCAGACAGAGCACAGAGAAGCAAACCAGTGTACAGTGTGTTGGAGGGCTGGGAAAGAAATTTGGCATACCTGCATTCTCCCATGGCCCTGGTACAAAAGATGGAGGGTCAGGTGTTGCTCCTGGAGGAGCCAACTGTCACACGGACTCTCCTCGCTACACACACACCCTTTTAAAAACTTTTATTCAATTAGAAAAGTATGCAAGGCCCGAGTGTGTAGCTTGATGCACTTACACAAAGCCAATCCGCCCACATAACCATCACTCAAATCCAGAACATTCCGAATGCCTAAAGGCCCCGTCATTTACCCCCATCAGTAAGTAATTCCTCCTCCTTTTCCAAGGGTAACCCCCATTGCAACTTCTAACACCATAAGTTAGTTTTACCTTCTCTTGAACATCAACTAAATTAAATTGCTCAGTGTATTTATTTTTTTGGTGTCTGACTTCTTTCACTCAGCAGTATGCTTTTGTGAGATGAATCCATGTTATTGCCCAAAGCAGTAATTCAGTAATTCTCACTGTTGTATAGTATTTTCTTCTGTAAGTCTGCCTCAGTTTATTTCATTTTATTGTTCATAGTCACTTGAGTTATTTCTACTGTTCAGTTCAGTTCAGTTGCTCAGTTGTGTCTGACTCTTTGCAGCCCCATGGATTGCAGCACGCCAGGCTTCCTAGTCCATCACCAACTCCCAGGGTTTACTCAAAATTGTGTCCATTGAGTCAGTGATGCCATCCAACCATCTCATCCTCTGTCATCCCCTTCTCCTCCCACCTTCAATCTTTCCCAGCATCAGGGTATTTTCTAACAAGTCAGTTCTTCGCATCAGGTGGCCAAAGTTATTGGAGTTTCAGCTTCAGCATCAGTCCTTCCAATGAATATTCAGGACTGATTTCCTTTAGGATGGACTGGTTGGATCTCCTTGCAGTCCAAGGGACTCTCTCAAGAGTCTCCTCCAACAAAAAGCATCAATTCTTCAGCACTCATATTTCTTTATAGTCCAACTGTCACATCCATACATGACTACTGGAAAAACCATAGACTTGACTAGACGGACCTTTGTTGGCAAAGTAATATCTCTGCTTTTTAATATGCTGTCTAGGTTGGTCATAACTTTTCTTCCAAGGAGCAAGCATCTTTTAATTTCATGGCTGCAGTCACCATCTGCAGTGATTTTTAAATTATGCTGCTCATAAATATTGTATATGTCTTTTAATATACATGAGCAGGAATTTCTGTTGAGGACAAGACTACAAGAGAAACTGCTGGGTCACAGGTTATGCTTATAGTCAACAAATTCTAGTTTTCCAACATGGTTGTACCAATTTCATTCACAGTGGAAGAGGCTCATTGCTTCACATCCTCAGCAAACCTTGACAGTTTCAATCTTTACTTTTAGCTATTTGGTCAGACATGCAGTGGTACCCTGTAGTGATTTTTAAGTTGCATTTTCCTGATAATTATTAACATTATCTTTTATTATATTAATAATTATTATCTTTTCATATATTTATTGGCCAGCTGAATAGCCCCTTTGATGAAGCATCTGTTCAAGTTTCTTGTCCTTGAATAGATTCTGAGAAGGCGAATAGACATCAGGCATACAGGCAGGAGGGAACAGCATGTGCAAATGAATGATCTGCCCAGAGCGTGGGAGTGAACGGACCGAGAGTGGGAGAGCAGCCCCTGAAGTGCCGGGCTTAGTCAGAGCCTGTGAAGTGCTGACAGTAGGATCGCAGAGATCAAAGTAGAGCTACACAAAAGAAGCACAGGCTGTCCCGTGCTGTCCCACTCAGTGGGTTTCGAGAAACATGTAATGACCAAGTCTCTGAAAGCTGAACAAAGCTTATACACTGGAAGGACAACTCAACTTCCAATGAGCTGAAAGGTACAGTTTATAAATCCCTATTAGTGCTTGTGGCACGGTCTTCCTTCTGGCCTATGTGACCGGGTGGGCAGATGAGCATCTCCTAGGGATGTCAGGGGAGGCTGCTGTTAGCAAATTGCACATTCGCCATCATCGGTTGATCCAGTTGAGCCCGTCTGTGTGGGCTCACTTCTGTACACCATCCTTTCTGCTTGAGCAGCTTCCATTCTCTAAACTACTCCCTGAAGCAGCCCTAAACTGGAAGGGGATGAGGAACAAGGTCTCTGTTCCCCCTACAAGAGCAATGTGAGCTAAAGAGGGTTTTGGCCAGCCTCAGCATGTGCCCGCCCAGGGTGAGTCCTGGACAGCTGCGCCCTGTGAGAGGTCACCAAAAACACTTCTAGTGAAACACCCAGGTATCTCATGGAAGTTGAGCTGTTTTCCCCAACAGCAATAGCAGTCAGTCACGGCCACCACACAGTCATTGCAAATTGCCAGTCCTCCAGGGATGAGTGAAAGAGTGAATTCAAGTCATGAATGGTGGGAATGGGGTGGAATTGTCTGATGGCAAGAATGTGGGCTCTATAAAAGGAGTGGATTATCTGCAGGAAGGAATGACTGTCACCAGAAATGCTCTGACCTACTTGCCTACTCATTAGCGAGCATTTCTGTTTTGTTGATGCCCCCGTCTGTTTTGTCCCACTTCCATCCTCACAAACAACACAAGGGCACGGCCAGCTTCCGGTACAACCAGGCCCCTCCCACAAGAACAGACACCATTGGCCTTAGAATCTCTATAGATTTCCTGACAAAATGACCCCTTGACAGAATAATGACCCTCTGGAGCCATCTGTAGGTAGTCTACCGTGAAGCCAGAGTAGTCTTCAACATCCAGGAGCCAGAGTTTCTACCCAGACACCCAGAAACCGAAGCAATCAGATCTGGCCTTCATAAAGGAACTTTTTTCTGGGTCATTTGAATAATCTCAAGTAGATTCCAGCCTTTTGGATTTAATAGAGTAGTAAATTTTCAGAAAAGATTTCGGTGACCCGTAACAAAGCTGCCAACCTCTTATTTTTCAAGTAAGGACTGTGGTTGTGAGTTCTGTGAAACTGTATTTAATAGTAGTTGCTGTCATTTGTTACGGGCTTCCCAGGTGGCGCTAGTGGTAAAGAGCCCACCTGCCAATGCAGGAGACTTAGAGACACGTCTTTGGTCCCTAGGCTGGGAAGATCCCCTCTACTGTATGTAAGGCTCTGTGCTTGATCTTTAAGCATGTATGGTTTCTTATGACTCTGGGAGCATGTTCCACAAGATAAGTATTGTCTTCATATGGCAGATGAAGAAAGAGGGTAGGTAAATTACCTAATGCCACACAGCTAATTCGGAGAAGGCAGTGGCACCCCACTCCAGTACTCTTGCCTGGAGAATCCCATGGGCGGAGGAGCCTGGTGGGCTGCAGTCCATGGGGTCACGAAGAGTCGGACACGACTGAGCGACTTCACTTTCACTTTTCACTTTGCTGCATTGGAAAAGGAAATGGCAACCCACTCCAGTGTTCTTGCCTGGAGAATCCCAGGGATGGGGGAGCCTGGTGGGCTGCCGTCTATGGAGTCGAATAGAGTCGGACATGACTGAAGCGATTTAGCAGCAGCAGTAGTACCTTATAATAATAGTTTAGTGATTATTGATCCCATGATTGCTCATTTCTTCCCTTAGTTAACAACTAACAATTTATGAAGATTTTATTGGCTAGAGCATTGGCTTAGCCAATAAAGTTTGCTACCAGTTTGCTTGGGCTTGAATCTTGTCCTAGCCACTTCCCACCTGTGTGGTTTTGGGCAAATTACTTAACCCTCTTGTGCCTCAGTTTCTTTATCAGTTAAAATATAGATAATAGTATTTTCTTCGTAGGGTTGTATGAGAATTAGAGTTAACAATATGTAGAGTGCTTAGAAGGATACCTGCCATAAAGCACCTACTGCATACTGGCTGTTATTATTTTAGCCTGGATCTGTGTCTGTGCATGGATAACTGAGAGCACATGCTCCCACAGAGATGCCTGAGCCCCACGGAGATTACCAGCACAGTATTGAAGGATGAACAGCCTTAAGAACAGTGGCCATTACATCTCAGTGCTGAGCGTCATCTAGGAAGCTGACAAACATACAAATTCCTGGGACCTGTCTCCAGAGGTTCTGACTCGCTAACTTGAGATGGAACCCAGAAATCTGTCTTGTAATAGACACCTTAGGTACTTCTAACGTGGTTCTCAGAACACCCATTAACCACTAATCCCAAGGAATTTCTTCCATATTCAAGGCTATTAAATTATGGTAAATGCAATAGCTTACTTACCTGCTGCTGCTGCTGCTGCTGCTGCTGCTAAGTCACTTCAGGCATGTCCGACTCTGTGCGAGATCTGGAAGCAGTTAACGGAGAGAAGCACAGAGGACGGGGCCTCATTCATTCGGACAAAACAGTCCAGTCAGCCAGAAAGCAGCCGGCTAGCTGTGCAAATTAATTAGGAAGTCTTGCATGTAGATGATGATGGCTGGGAGAAATTTTTTTTTAAAGGGGGCTTGGACCCTGGAGCTAAAGAAATTCTGGGGGTGGCTTACAGAAAGCCTCGTCCTGAGCTGAAACTGGGTGTTCAGCCTGGAGCTTGACAAGATACCCTAGTGTTTCCAGGTTCAGAAGAAAGGGTGGTTAAGGTTGAGCGCTGGGATAACCTTGGAACTGAAAAACCTGGTTTACTGTGTTACGATGAATTCTGAACATCTGTGCCCCTGTTAATTATGGGACTGAAGTTTAGAGCTGAATTTTTTCCCCTGTTGGTCAAGTTGCTCTGCTCAGGTGACGTGAGAATACTCATTATTGAGGAAATAAAGATCAGGTTCTCAGGTTCAAAGGGGAGACATACCAAATCTCTCAGCTGCTGTATAGAAACTTATCAGGACTAGGTTGGTGAGTTTTCTGTGTGAAGAGAAGGGTGGTGGTGGTGCCTGGAGCTTGTACCCTGTGTAACTCACCTGAATGAGTTCTCAGGACATCATGGGGGAGATTTTTGGTTATTCAACGGTGTGGTGGTACGGTGTTCCTTTTAAAAAAGGTAATCGGTTTTAACAAAGTGGAGTAAAATAGACAATACTGGTATTTTTTAATAATACCCATTGGATGGAAGCTTTTATTTCTTTTGGCTGTACTGTGTGGCTTGTGGACTTTTTGTTCCCTGACCATGGATTGAACCTGGGCCCTCAGCAGTGAGAGCCTGGAGTCCTAATCACTGGACCGCCAGGGAATTCCCTACTGGTATTATTAATCTAGGGGTAAAGAATCTGCCTGCCAATGCAGGAGACATAAGAGATGTGGGTTCTATCCTGGGTGAGGAAGATCTCATAGTGGAGGAAATGGCAACCCACTCCAGTATTCTTGCCTGGGAAGTTCCATGGACAGAGGAGCGTGGTGGGCTACAGTCCGTGGGGTCACAGAGAGTCAGACGTGACTGAGCACGTGCACACGCACACACACACTGACTGTTAATCTAGAAAGTTTTCTAATTGGACTCCTTAAAATCTTCATGCTGTTTTTAAGATAAAAAGTTACTTAGATACTATTAGTTCATTAATTCTTTTCCCTTATAATAATTATATAATGCATCCTAAGAAATAAAAATTATTGAATTTATATACTTGGAACTTAATGTATTCTACTGATATATATGTATCCATGCATGTATATATTATATAAAACTTATAATTAATAGCATATAGATGCCATAAGTTATTTCTAAGATGCCTCAGCTATATTAATATAATTATTTTTCTTAATGTTGAAGTTTGTTGACCAAAGTGATTTTTTTTAATGTATTTATTCCTTGGGGGGGAAGCTAAGGTAGGCAGGTGTTTCTAATTTCTAACTCTACCGTCTGTGTCATCTGGATTTGTGCTGTTGCCATAGCACCTCTTTGTTTGGACAGATATCTTCACGACTTGCAGTCCTTTGTGCTTAATTGTCCTAAAGCATTTTAACATATCCTTTATTATTATAAAAACAGTATTATTTACTGTAGAATATTTGGTAATTACAGAAAAGCATAATGAGAAAAATCCTCCACAATTCTAGTACGCAGTGATAACCACCATTAAACATTTAACTACCATTAGAACATCATCTAGTCTTTCAAACTCTCTCTCCATATGTATAAACAGAGTGTATGTGTGTATTAAACACAAATTAGGAACATACTGTGATACTATATATACTTAACATTATAGCATTTTAACATATTCCTATTAAATTTCTTCAAAAATATTGTTTAATAACTATATAATAGTTTAATCTACATTCCACCAGTATTTAAGATGTTTTTAACTTTTTGCTACAGTCAATAATACTAATCCTTCTTGTGCAGAAATATTTAAAATGTTAAATATAACTTTCTTAAAAAAATATACCTTCCTTAATTCAAAATAAGGCCAACTGGAATTAGTGGCTGAAGGTAATGGCATCTCTAGGGATTTTGATCCATTTTTCTCAGATTTTCCTCTACAAAGCCACATTTTTACGTGCCCATTAGCAGAATATCAGCATCTGTTTCTACACCTGGAAGAATGAATGTTAACAGTTTTGCCCGTCTAATCGTGAAGTAGGATGTCTCATTGTTTTATTCACTTGCCATTTATTACTGTTGAGGTTGGACATATTTTCTGATGATGGTTGGCCCATTATCTTAAGAAAATAGCTTGTGATTTTTAAAGCAGACTTGCTTAAGACAACACAGCGATGACAGTTGACAGTTAACTCCACTGCATTGACATCTTAACTGTTGTACTGTCAGCCTCCCACAGTCCATTAAGGGATTTTTTTTTTTTTTTTTAAGAAGTAAAGTATTTGTTGCAATAATAAAGAGCGTGAGCTTGTGTGTACGACGGAGTCTGAGCCCTGCCGTTTAGTCTTATGTAACCTAAACGAGTTGCTTAACTTCTCCAAGCTGCAGTTTCCTTGACTATAGATAAGGCTGATAATCCTCACAGTAATTCTCATAATAATGAGATAGGAATTATTAAAGCGTTCAGTAAAATGCAGCTACTGTTGAAACAGAGAAATGTTTCTCTGCTATTTACCCAAGAGGTATGTCAAGGCATTGTAGCATGCCTCTTAGAAGCCAGGACTTTTCAAATCCCAACAAGTTGCATGTTTTACTTCATTTTATTATTTAAATTTGCTGTAAGCGGCACAGCTAGTGGGACATTTTAAATAGAAAAAAAAGCAGGGGGTCGGGGGTGGGGGGAGCCGGTTGGTACATCACCTGGGCTGCTAGCTTGTGTGTGGTCTCAAGAGTCTTGCAGGACACTGAGATGTCTGCCGGGGTGGTGCTTGGTACTTTAGGAAGTTGCTCCCAGACTGATAGGATAAACCCACTTTCACTTCTTCCTTCTCCCAAAGGGTGAAGGAAAGAGCACTACTTTAATAGTGTTGCCAAGCTCATGTGCTCATTTGAAGGTCATTTCATGAACTTGGCTTTTCCTTCTAACATTGTGTTCGTGTATCCACCTGCCTATTGGTCTAGAGTTTGGTAAATATAGTGTAGACTCTCTCTTTCACCGAAAAGTCAGTTTTTTGCCTAATGGATTTGAGACTATAAGTATGTTGATCTTGAAAGATAAGTTTCAAGTTTTAGATGAAGCTTCCACCTGAGGTTGTGACTGTGATCTCTACTAGCCACTCAGCCATGCTCACAGGTTGACTCACGCTCTCTGAACTGCTTTCTGTTTCACATTCTTGTACTTTCCCAGCTGACAGCTCAGCGGGTGGGTGCCTGTTCCACCAGCTGCTGCAACCAGCCAGGTTCAGAAATGTCAGATATCCTCCAAGAGCTGCTCCGAGTCTCTGAGAAAGCTGCCAACATTGCCCGGGCGTGCAGGCAGCAGGAAACCCTCTTCCAGCTGCTGATAGAAGAAAAGAAAGAGGGAGAAAAGAACAAGAAGTTTGCAGTTGATTTCAAGACCCTGGCTGATGTACTGGTACAGGAAGTTATCAAAGAGAATATGGAGAACAAGGTAAGGAATGTCACAGCCAAGGTAATTGCAAATTATTTGCCCCTGTGGTTCCCGCCCCCCCGCCCCCCGTAAAACAGCTCGCCTCCTCCTCCCCACAACCCGCCCCCCAGCACCATGGATTCTAATAAACAAATAGGTTTTCCCCCCTTATTTTGACTGTAGTATTACTAAAATGTGTGTTACAGGAAAAACTTAAATGTTGAAAAATAATCCTCCTAATTCTATCACTAGAGAAAACCACAACTGTTTTGCTAAATATTAGAATGTTTTCCTTCTATGTGTGCATGGCAGGTTTAACTTAACTCTATAAAGAAATGAGAACATACTGTTTAATAACTTTTTTTTTAACTTGATAATATTAAGTCCCACCTTTTGACATAGTCATTTACCTAATGGTTGCCTCAGTGATAGCCTCATAGGGTTCTGGAGCCTTAGAGTCTCTCTTTATTTTAGTAGGAAAACGTTGTTTGTAACTAACAATGATTGTAATTCTAGGTATTTTAAGCTGACTAGGGTAAATAAACTATATTCATAAGCAGTTATAGCAAACAATAACAGTAGCAGGCACTTGTAAATGCTTACTATGAGCCAAGTACTTATCTAAGGGCTTTAAATATATTAGTTTAACAAGTAACAATTTTATGAGGTAAGAACTATTTCAATGTAATGGGAGAGAAAAGGGAGACACAGAGGTTAAATAACTTGCCTAGGGTTGCACAGCAAATGCATGGAAGACCTGGTTTTTGAACATGGGCTGACCAGCTCCAGAGTCTATGCTGCTTGTGATACTATATTACCTATTATGTAATAATCGAATTACTTTTCTTTTAGATTTGGGAGGATAGAATTTTATGTCAGAAAGCCCTACAAAATATTGGAATTGTTTCTATGAAATTCTCAAAATGTTAGGGATTGTTTAGAATAATTTAAGTGAGTCCTTGACCACAGGTAGGAAGAGAGAATAAATGACCCCTTGAAATTTCTACAAACTGTTCTTTTTCATGCCCTATACAATCTGGATCCAGTGGAAGGAAATTTATTTTTGTTACTGATCAAGAGAGCTGGGTAGAAGGGGTGGTTGAGCAACTGGATTAGAAGTGTAAGTTTTGTGGGCTAATATTTGCCTCAGAGCATTATAACAAGTTCAGGCAGTTGTTCATTCACGAAGTATCTGCCAGGATTTATGAACACATAAATGACACTCACTTTTGGTTTGTATAAAGTGTCACGACTCTTCCTTACGAACTACAGCCTCAGAAAGGGTCTCTAGGCAAACTGGGGGGCTGGAGCTTCAGCCTTTGATGACTTCATCGAGAGGTTCAGTGCCAGTATGTGGTGACTTTCATTGTTCTTCAAAAGAGTTAAAAATAACAAGTAGTTGTGGGCACTGTTACATCCATTGGCCATCTGTGAATAACTGAGCTCAAACATTTGAAGCATTTCCTTGCTTTCATTGCCTGAGAATTGTACTCTTACCATAATTCAGCACATATTTTGAGAGAAATTATCTTTACTACAGAGAAAATCAGAAGCAAAATGTGTCCAAAAGCTTCCTGGTCATACAAAGATGAGAGAAGCTTCCTATTTAGCTTGTTTCTTTTTGTTTGTTTCTTCATTCCATCAAAATATTGATGCATAAGTTGTTGGCAAGTAAAATATTTCCCCTTTTTTGCTACATGGCCTTCCTAGCCTGATGGTTAAGGATACCTTAACATGTGCAGAAAACAAAATTAAATGTTATCCTCTGTTCCTTTCTATCCGGGTTCAAGTAATCATCTTGGGTACTTGTCAGTAACATTAACTTGTGCAAGTTACTTGGGTACTTTGTAGGAGCAGCAGTTAAAACATCTCCTTTGTAAGCATTCTAGCTCATGGCCCTTAACTAGAAGGATGAAGTTCTAGAAGTACTTCTGCAGACTCAACAGAACATAAAGAAACCAGACTTCTACCATGATTTGGACTTTCTAAAGGGGCAAAGGAGCAGGGAAGTATAGAAAACTACTGATATTAGAAAAGTGCGGAACCAATCTGACTTCACTTATTATACTTGGATTGATTTCTGGAATTGTAAACTCTCAAATTTCTGACCTATTGTGCTATTTAGTTTGAAATATAAAGTGGAAATCTGTTCAGAATTGAGCATGAATGTGGGATTTTTTTTGTTGCTGTTTTGCATTCTTGTCATATTCTGAATCATTCAGTTTCCAGGCTTGGGGAAAAAAATTTTTGGAGAAGAATCCAATGAATTTACTAATGATTTGGGTAAGTACAAGAATCTTAATATAATTTTATAACTTAATTATCATATGGTATTTTTATTTTCAACTTACATCATGAAATGAATGTTTGGAGGCCTTTCATGTAGATAACACATTTGAATGTTAAACTTCATTCAGCACTTCAGGATAACCTGCCACGTAAGACAGAGATGCGGCATCTTAGAATTATTTAGCAAGTTCACATGTATTCTAGCTGTAACTCTGTAGCATTGAACAATGATTTAACCTTTGGGAAAGTTGCACGGCCCTTTGAGAAAGTTGCACGGCCCTTTGAGAATCTGATGGAAGTTATAGATGCCCCGCAAAGGATGCAGATCTACACAGATGTGCAGACAATCTCACGTCCAAGTAGACCCATTTGTGGACCTCCTGGAGAGCCCATGGGCTTCCCCGGTGGGTCAGCAGTAAAGAATGCACCTGCAATTCAGGAGACCCAGGTTCCATCCCTGGATCAGGAAGATCCCCTCCAGAAGGGAACGGCAACCCACTCCAGTATTCTTGTCTGGAGAATCCCATGAACAGAGAAGCCTGGTGGGCCACAGTCCATGGGGTCACACAGAGTCGGGTAGGACTGAGTGACTGACACTTTGGGTAGTCCACAGACCTAGGCTGAGCATGTGCAGAAGCCCCTGTCCCTGAATGATCTCTGCTTCTCTGGTCTCAGAACCTCTGTAAAGGGAGCGGGACAACCTAAAAGGTTCCTTTTAGCACCAAGTTTTAACTCTAATTGGTTTCCTGTGAGCCAAATTCTCCTTTGATGGACCCCCGTGTTCCCTTGTGGTAGAGAGAAAAATACAACATCTCTGACCCTTTTTTAGAGAAGCAAGCGGTTTTTAGTTTGCCTGGGTTTTGTTTGTTTTATGGTAGAACATTAAAATAGTGAACTTTAAACAGATCATGTGACAAATAGTTAAACATCTAGAGGCATATTTACAAAGGAAACTAATTTCTGGATTAACTGTGGGAAAAATTTGTCATTTCATGGGATGCGTATTAAGATAGTTCTGTGACAGTAAGAAGAAAGAAATGTCAGTTAAACTTAAGGTTAAAAAAAATCACCTGTGACTTACCCCATAAGAAATCCTACACTGAAAAACCTATATTTGGCTACAGCATAAACAGTTATTGTAATATTTATCTAGAATGATAGAGGCAAAAATGCATTCCACATACATTTTCCTGAGAACTGAAGGAAAGGATGGTTTTAGTTTATTAGAGGGCAGAGACCTATGGTAGAGGAGGAGCTGGTGGATGAGGTGAGATAAGATCATGGAAGTTCAAAGGAAGGAGTTTCCTTAAGTATGATGAGAATTCAGCGGCAAACTTTAAGCCGTGGAGTAAGGTGATACGATTTGCTCCTTTGAGTGAACCCATGACTTTTCCCGAGCCTAGAGTAGCTGCTCAACAAGTGGTGGTGATTAACATTATTCCCCAACTTTAACAATCTCATGTAATTTGAATTAAACTTAATTGACTGATTCTTGCTGTTTCAGAATCGTCACTGTCATAGATTCACAGTGTGCTTCCCAAACTCGAACAGTCACAGGAGTCACCGGGGGATCCTGTCAGACCTCAGCAGGTCTGGGATGGGGACTGAAGTTCTGAATGTCTAACAGGCGCTCCAGTGATGGCGCCGCTGCTGGTTCTCGGGATGGCTAGGGATAGCTAGGAGTGTTTGTCGAGATACCTCAGGAGCCCCAAAGTGCCATGTTTTCTTAATTTTTAGAAATTTATATCCTGCATTGCTGTCGCTTTTTGTTGGTAAAAGTCCTAGGAGAGCCTCTCTTCTCATTTGTGCTTGGGGGGTTGGAAACCAGATGAAGCAGGGGTCTAAGAAGTATCTTTAAAGTGATGGCGAACACATGGACTTGGTAACGTGGGGTTCCAATTGCGGAAGCAGCTTTGCTTACATCCTGATTCCCAGTGGTTTCACAGAGGAGAGCTATTCTACATATGTGATTTAGAGTCCTACAGCTTTACCACATTTAAAGACGAATGTATGTCATCTTATATTTACGGAGCATAGACAGTTTTTAGTTAAAAGCAGCATCATAGAGGGAGGTAGAAGCCTTTCTGTGTACTTATTAAAAACTCTTTTCTTTTCAATCAACATATTCAAACGTGAACAGGGTGACCTCCAGGATATTAAAAGCCACAAGGTAAAAGACACAGAATATTGTTTATCAAAGACTCAGGGTTCAGGATTCTTAACATGAGCTGCCTTAAACTGGATACAAAAACTGTGCATGTGCCCATGTGGGAACTTTTTTTGGAGAGAAGGCCCTTTGGTGCCTGGATTTCATTTCTCACTGTGAGGTGGTTGAGTGACTACTGAATCAGCTTTGACTTTATGAAGCCCACTGGGGAGATTCTGGCGGTTAGCCAGATTAGGAGACACTAGACTGGATATCTTTGTGTGTGTGTGTGTATGTGTGTGTTGGTCGCTCAGTTGTGTCTAATTCTTTGTGACCCCATGGACTGTAGCCCACCAGGGTCCTCTGTCCATGGGATTCTCCAGTTTAGAATAGTGGAGTTGGGCTATATTTAAAATGGATAACCAACAGAAACCTATTGTATAGCACAGGGAACTCTGCTCAATATTCTGTGCCAGCCTGGATGGGAAGAGAGTTTCAGGGAGGATGGATACATGTGTATGTATGGCTGAGTCCCCTCACTGTTCACCTGGAACTATCACAGCATTGTTAATTGGCTGGACCCCAATACAAAATGTTTTGGTGTTAAGGAAAAAGGAAAAATGAACAGTGGAATGGGCTGGATGTGTTATCCTCACCTAACCTGAGGTGCTTCTCCCAATCCCCTGTTCTTTCTCCTCTGAAACTTGAGATGTAATGGTCTTCAGTTTGTCTTTACTCTAGGGGAAAAGATTATCATGAGACTGGGTCCGACAGAGGAAGAAACAGTAGCTCTTCTCAGCAAAGTCCTTAATGGTAACAAGCTGGCATCTGAGGCCTTAGCCAAGGTTGTGCACCAGGACGTTTTCTTCAGTGACCCAGCTCTGGATTCAGTAGAGATCAACATTCCACAGGACATCTTGGGAATCTGGGTGGATCCTATAGGTAAGCAGGGGAGAGTGTTTGCTTTTGTCTATTTGCTCTTCTTAGTAATCCTTTTTTTGTGAGGGGGTAGTGTTGGAAAAATGAAAATTGAGGATATGGTTTAACTCTCCTAGAAGTTTTTAAATTTTTGAAGTTTTAAAATGATAAATGACTCTCACTGCTGTAACCTGGGTTCAATCCCTGGTTGGGGAACTGAGACCCCACAAGCTACACACTGGGGCCTAAATAAATAAATGAAGAGTTGAGGTGTGTATTATATACATATACACATATTTATAACACACGTGTGTGTATACACACACACACATATAAAGGCACATATACAAAACTGAATTAACTCATTTTTGAAAGACCTCAGGGGCCAGACTGCTAAATATGAGAGAAGAATGAAATGATGGCAGCTATAACTAATTGAACACACATGCATCTTGAGAACATTCAGCTCCGGCAGATTATTACCATCTGGAAGTACAGTGCAGATCTTCAGATTTAAAAATAATAAAAACGCAAATCCAGGTTTTTAAATGAGCTCTCACAATTTAACTCCTGGCTCCTAACTCACTTAAGTAAGTAAGCAGAACCGCTGTACAGATCAGGCAAAACACAACTGAATGTGACTCCTAGCAGTCGGTTTGTGAGTCCTGTGTATACCTCGCCATTATTTTTTTGGTCATGATTATGGTAGAACCATAATCTATAGTTCATTGTTTTAAAACTGTAGGCCTATCTCAATGATGCCGTTAATATAATGCCCTCGGTCTAAGTCCCACTTTTCCCCCAGCTTCCTGGCATAGTGTACCCAACACAACTGGGACCAATCATTAAGCTGAGTAGGCAGACTCCCCTCACCTTCTCCCCTACACCTTCTCCCCTACGTGATAGACATGCCTTTAATCACAGCAGTAGAGCATTCAGTCAGTGGATTGTTATGTAGACTATGAGTGTTTTCCAGGATCTTTTATCGCCTAAAGGTAAATCGGCCTCAGTTATGGTTTTTGAGGAACTGAAACCTTGTTTTGTTTTTGTCCTGAATTGATTCTGTTAGCTAGCTCTCTGGATCTTGTGCCTGGCACATCCTTAACTGGGTATTAATTCACTAGATGCTGGCAGTCAGCTGCTGGCAGGTACATCTTTTAAGCAGAAACCTCACTCCTTAGCTTCTTTTTCCCAGGTTCTTTGCGACCCCATGGACGGTAGCCTACCAGGCTCCTTAGTCCATGGGATTTTCCAGGCAAGAGTACTGGAATGGGTTGCCATTTCCTTCTCCAGGGGATCTTCCCCACCCAGGGATTGAACCCGGGTCTCCCGCATTGTAGGCAGACGCTTTACTGTCTGAGCTTCTTCCTCTTGTGACACCATTGTCTCTTTCCTCCTAATTTGAGGGACAAAACAAACAAGTAAAAAGGCAATTCCATCCCTGATGGAATTCAAATGAAATGGAATTCAGATTCCTGGAAGGAGACTTTCCCGCCCACCTTGGTTGGACCTGTCCTCTGATTAGTAAGAGCTCAAAGGAACCCCCATACCTTTTAAATGATTTTGACACGGTGATGAATATTTGAGTGCTTCTTACCATTTGCAAGGTGTTATGCCCTGGAGAAGCGAATGGCTCCCTACTCTAGTATTCCCACCTGGAGAACTCCATGGACAGAGGAGCCTGGTGGCTCCAGTCCTATGGGGTCACAAAGAGTTGTTCATGACTGAGCAATTAACAACACAAAAAGGAAGGAAGACATGCTAGCTGCCATAGGAATTGTAGACATGTCCCCTTTGTCCAAGAATTTATGTATGGTTGGGAAAATGAAACACAAGCAGCTTAAAAGTGAAGTACAAAATGTCAAATAATAATTCCATATAAGTGGCACCCAAAGGTAAAACGTGATTGGTTATTATCTTAGTCCATTTGGGCTGCTATAACAAGATACCATGGACTAGGTAGCTTTTAAACAAGATAAATTTATTTCTGACAGTTTCAGAGGCTGAGAAGTCCAGTATCAAAGTGCCAGCATGATTAGGTGAGGGTCTTCTTCCTGATTCATAATTGGCGTCTTTTCACTGTGTACTCGGATAGTAAAGAATCTGCCTGCAATACAGGAGACCCGGGTTTGATCCCTGGATCAGGAAAATCCCCCGAGAAGGGGATGGCAACCCTCTCCAGTAATCTTGGCTGCAGAATCCCATGGACAGAGGAGCCTGGCCAGCTACATTCCATGGGGTTGCAAAAGAGTCAGACACGACTGAGCGACTAACACACTGTACTCATAAAGTGGAAGAGACTAAGAATATCATTAATCCCATTCATTTGGGAGGACTGAAGTACCTCCCAAAGGCCCTACTTACTAATACCATCAACTTCTGAGGGTTAGAATTTTGGGGGACACAAACATTTAGACCATAGCTGTTACCAAATTAGAAATGATCTAGGACAGGTTTTATAGGTGTCTTCATCATTATCTTCTAAATAATCATTACCTGAATCCTAACAGATTTGCTTCATTTTTCAGATTCAACTTACCAGTATATAAAAGGTTCTGCTGACATTACACCCAACCAAGGAATCTTCCCCAGTGGACTTCAGTGCGTCACTGTTTTGATTGGTGTCTATGACATACAGACAGGGGTGCCTCTCATGGGAGTCATCAACCAACCTTTTGTATCACAAGACCTACACACCCGCAGGTAAAAATTGAATATTTTCGGCATATTATGGTTTTCAGAATTTACAACCTCAGCTTTGTTTATTGTCAGGATTATCTCTCCATGTGACATTCCCATGACTCGATACATGG
Source organism: Bos mutus (assembly GCF_027580195.1). Lineage (NCBI taxonomy): Eukaryota > Metazoa > Chordata > Mammalia > Artiodactyla > Bovidae > Bos > Bos mutus. The sequence continues at coordinate 130,188,828 of NC_091618.1, forward strand.
GGCATTCCTACTAAAAATCTCCATGTTTGAATGAATGGTCCTTTAATTTTCAATCCTGGGTTTCACAACAAAATGTGAAAATGATCTAACGAAAAGATAAGTAGGTATGGCCAGGATTAGAACCTCTCCCTATAAAAACAAACAAAAAAACTGTCAGTATCACTTTCTTATCTGCTTCCACCTTCCTCACACTCCCGTGGACTGTTCGCAGAGCATAGAGGGTGGCCAAGCCTTTGGTTACCCTGATCCGCGGCCTACGGATCAGAGTATGACAGGGTTGACTCCAGAGCATGGCAGGGTTCAAGTAGAAGCAGCTTTTCTCCTGTGGTTTCAGCTTTTTACTGAAATAAATGACATTTTTTTCCACTCATGTAGAACTATATATTTTTTAATTAAATTTTGACTTGCTTCAAGTAACTAAGAATTGTTTGTTCTTTAATAGTCTTAAACTATACCTCTGCAGTGTTGATATTTTTCCTCTTCCCTGCCTTCTTCCAAACTGAAAGTGTTTGTTATCTTTAAAGGGTCGTCAAGAAGTTAAAAATAAGTGGGACTGGATGTTGACATAATCATGACCTAGAAATGGTTGACAAAGTAGTTGGCACAAATCCTGGGTTTGATAGCAGATTCTACCACTGATTTACGTTCTTAAACACTTACATTCTCTAAGCCTCAGTCTCCTTCTCTGGAAAGAAACTATCCAGCGTATATAGTAAGTTAAACATTGAGAAATGTTAGATGGTATTTTTGTTGTTGCCCACCACCACCCCCCCCCACCAAAAAAAAGAGTCCATCTTTCTTGATGTTAAAGCCAAAGTGGAGCTAGTGAATTGGAAGATGAAAAGGTGTTACCGGTTGAAAAAAATTCAGCATTGTGAAAGATTTGCGGATTGAAAATCTTATTTATCTGTTCATCTTTATCCCCATTAGACTTTAAATGCAAAAAGAGGCAGTGAAACTTCGCTGTGTTCCCAGAGGCTAGAAATCCCACAAATATTTTAGCACTGTCCTAGATGAATGTGATAATGCAAAAAAAAAAAAAACTGAACGCATTCCTAACTGGCAACAACACAGGCAGCAACATGCACAGGGAGTAACTTTTAGAAATGAATTAGCCATTTGATTACTATCTCTAGGCTTAAGGGCCTTGAGACTCACTATGTTATGTATTTTCCACATCAAGTTGGGAAGCCACAGGAGCAATGAAAAACCAGTGTGATAACTTGCCGCCACAAACTGAACGTTCTCTTCCGTAGGTGGAGAGGACAGTGCTACTGGGGCCTTTCTTACCTGGGGACCAATATCCATTCCCTTCTGCCTCCCGTCTCTACAAGAAGCAACAGTGAAACGCAGAGCCAAGGGACCCAAAACCCCAGCTCCGAAGGCTCCTGCCCGTTCTCAGTGGTCATTAGTACCAGTGAAAAGGAGACCATCAAGGGCGCATTGTCGCGTGTGTGTGGAGAGCGCATCTTCCGGGCAGCTGGGGCTGGTTACAAGAGCCTCTGTGTGATCCTCGGCCTCGCTGACATTTACATCTTCTCAGAAGATACCACGTTCAAGTGGGACTCCTGTGCTGCCCACGCCATCCTCAGGGCCATGGGTGGGGGCATGGTGGACTTAAAAGAATGCCTGGAAAGAAATCCTGACACGGGCCTTGACTTGCCACAGCTGGTGTATCACGTGGGAAACGAAGGCGCTGCCGGAGTAGATCAGTGGGCCAACAAGGGAGGACTCATCGCATACAGATCAGAGAAGCAGCTAGAGACGTTCTTGAGCCGCCTCCTCCAGCACCTTGCCCCTGTGGCTACACACACGTAGATGAGCTCCGTCCTCATGGGCTCCACAGCCCAACTGTGGACCTAATTTCCACATCTCTTGTCTTTTGAAGACAGCTTTGTCCTATTGACAGTCAACATTCACCTTCCTCTTTGGGGGAGCATTTTTCCATTATGTGTTCATAATGCTAATAAATGAATGATATTCATGCAGCAGTTAAATGTGTGAGATTCTTTATGGAGGATTTTGTGCAATTATTGCTGCTTGAAATGCTTCAATAAAATATTGAAGACAGGAAAAATTCCTGCTCAATTAATAAAGCTCTTTAGAACATGAGTTTAGAGATGATAAGTTAAGGTCACTGAAATATTAGGGAGAGCAAAGGGGGTTGTGTGTTTCCTGTCTGGAACAAAAATCTTCAGCTTTAGCCTTTGGCAGAACATTTAGAACTGTGAATCTAAAGCATAATTTGGCCATGTTCATGTGCTTTCAGTGACGCTGTTTCTTACAAGAATTAAAGCCCAGAACCCTGATGGCACCATCCTACTCATGAACTCTCACTCTCACACACATCCACACTCAGACACACATTCTGAAACTCTCTCTCAAATCTATATTCTTATTCTCTCATTCTAATTCTCGGATTCTGCCACTAATTATGTCTCTAGTTCTCTCTAATACTCTCACTTAACATACTCTTCTGTCAGTAAGACAGGAGAGGATAAAGACATTTCTGTAGTTTTTGCATAGTATTTATTACACTTCAAAAACCAGAGGTAGAGTTAAATACATACAGTCGTTGGTCTGCTAGAATCCCATGTTGAATGTCCTCTGAGGTGGGTGAGACCTCTTTTTCCTATCTCTTTAGCAGCCCTGGTGAGGAGAGATTTCCACCATCTGGAGATACCAAACTCTCAGCTATCTCCTTTCTGCCCTACGCCCTCTTGAGGCCAAAAGATTTTCTGCAGCATCCTCTGTTTATCTGCAATTACAAAGGAATCACAGTATGTCAAACTTTTAGTTTATTTTTTTTAATTTATTTATTTTAATTGGAGGCTATTTAAAGGTATCTCATTGCACACAGAAGATTCAACGACTTATTTAGTGAAAAAGTTACATAGCTTTTAAAAGTCTGTACATGCTTTGTGATTGATGGTGGGTCCTTGAGCTGTATATTCTAATTTTAAAGGTTGATTTTTAAGTCAAAGTGAGTTCATTCTTCACAAAACACATTAGAAACCAAACCCCAGAAACTAGTTGTGCTGCCTGATAGTCATCAGAATGGAAAAATAGAATATAGTTCAAGAAAAAGCATGTTGTGCACATAAACATTTTTAGAATATGTAAATTATCAATAACAATGCAGTGAAAACAGTCATCTTCAATGTGATCTATTTATTTATGTGATCTATCAATGTGCCATTTTATTGGGGGGGAAACTGGATAGAACGGAGAATCCAATACATTCTGTAAACATCTATTGCACACATCTGTCCATTGTCAATCTTTGCCAGAAAGCTAAGGCCCTTCCTTAAGCATGTGTGTGCCGGTCTTGCATTAACCACACGTATGGGAGTGTGATCTGTAGCTCTGATTTCTTTCTTTTTGGCTGCACAGTGTGACTTACTGGATCTTAGTTCCCCCACCAGGAACTGAACCTGACCTGGCAGTGGAAGTACCTATTCCTAATCACTGTTCCACCAGGGAATTCTCAGGCTCTGATTTCTTTAGAGGAAGAAGTTAAAAAATATTTGCCATATAGTCTGACAACATAATCATTCTGGATTTTAATTTTTTCCCCTCTATCTTTACAATTGTCTCATACTCAGTAAGTTTTTAAGACTCATTACTATCAATACTTTAAACGCCTTAAATTCTTTGTTTTCAAATTCATTTTACATTATACTTGATCTATTATTAAAGATGCCATTGAAATATGATTTTTGAATGAAGTCAATCAGTCTAAGCAAACACATAACTCAGTTGATGGAGTGGGAATTAGGGGTTGGGTGCTCCAAAGAGTAGCCTGTTGGTCGCCAAGATCGAGCGTCTTGTGCATCAGCCAGGGTTTTTTTGCAGGAGGCTGGCAGACAGATAAATCTGCCAGGTTGCTTAAATAGAGGATGATAAAAAGAGAGCCCCCTGCACATCAGTAAGAGCAGTCCCTGGGAAGCCAGGTCAGTGTTGGTTCCTCTCTTGCTCCTACAGCCCACATCCAATCACTCAGGAGATCGGTCCTCTTGGCTCAACCTTCCAAATATACCTGTTACTCTCTACACTAGCCACATGCTTCCACTTAACCATCACGCCAGTCTCAATTCAACTGCTCCTGAGGACTGGCAGCCATGTTGAGTAGGGTTCTAATGGTTATTTCCTTTTAATGCACTTTATGTATTGCTAATTTTTTGCTGTGGCCTCTTAAGCCCCTAGTTATAGGCTCTCTGAATGAGATTTTGACATGCCAAGGGGTAAAGGGCTTTCTGCTGTGTTATAATGATGGGAGTATGAAAAAGCAGATCTTTGAGTCTGAGTGTAAAGTCCTATAAGATAGCCCTTCTGTCTAGAAGAAGTGCAGCCAGGATAAGTTTGCAGTAGCATTAGGTTTAACTGTGAGTGGCAAAATGCCAAAATAATAATGGCTTAAATAAGATCAAAAGTATTTGGTGAGCAGTCCAGAGCTGAAAGGAGGCTCCACCCCAAAGTCCTCAGGGAGTCACACTCCTTCCATCTCACTGCTCTCCCAACCCCAGACCATGACCCTCCTTCTCAGGTCTAAGACAACAGAATCTGCATTTTAGGCAGTAAGACAGAGGAGAAGACAAGAAGGGAAGGGCAGTTTTTCACGTCACTGGCCAGAACCTAGCCACATGACTGCACGTAGGAAGTCTCCATTTGGAGCAACCATGGGCTCAACTGAAAACCAGGCTTTTTATCACCCCGGGAGTTAGGAGCCGGGCATTAGAGGACATCTAGCAATCTCCATCACCTGGGCCAAATGAGTCGTCCAGGCTTCTGTCTTCATCTGACCTCTGATCACACACCTTTTGTTCTATTCACTAAGGTCTCGTGACATTTAAGAGCGGATGTTTTCAACGCTTAGCTACACTCATCTACTTTTGACGTACTTATCCACTTCATCCCCCAAAGAATGAAGAGTGCATAAATACATTTGTCAAGATGGTAAGGCTTCCCTGGTGGCTCAGCGTTAAAGAATGTGCCGGCCAATGCAGAAGACGTGGGTTCGATCCCCAGGTTGGGAAGATCCCCTGGAGAAGGAAATGGCACCCCACTCCAGTATTCTTGCCTGGAGAATTGCATGGACTGAGGACCCTACCCCCTACCCTCTGTGCATGGGGTCACAGAGTCAAACACGACCGAGTGACTAACACGCACACACAGTAATTATGCAGGCGCCCCCAGGGGTTCAGTGGCAAAGAACCCGCCTGCCAATGCAGGAGACGTAAGAGATATGGGTTCTATCCCTGGGTTGGGAAGATCCCCTGGAGAAGGAAATAGCAACTCACTCCAGTATTCTTGCCTGGGAAGTCCCATGGACAAAGGAGCCTGGCAGGCTACAATCCATGGGGTTGTAAAAGGGTTGGACATGACTGAGCGACTGACCGCGCACTGCACACTCGGCACAGAAACATGGCAGAAAAGGTCAAACATACATTCCGAAAAGGAGGAAAAAGCAGACAAAAGTTTCTGAGAGTTTCCTTCTTGTGCTTCAGTTTTGTTTTTATTTTATTTTTTCTGTAAGTGCTAAATGCAAAGGAAGAGTAGAAACGCTAAGTCATAACCTTTCACATCCATAGTTAAGACCTTTCGTTGTGCCAGGCTTGGTACTGATATTGTAACACATATCCATAAAGCACGCCTAAGGGACTGAGACTGTCCCCTCAGAGTGGCAGGGAACTCAATTAAAAGCTGGTGTGTATACAAATGGATCTTTGAAACTGGTCCAGGGGAAGTAGCTGTGCTAAGCACTGACATCTTTCTTAAAAGGTTTATATGCTTATAATTTCTATTTGATAATCAGCCTAGCCAACATTGTGACTACTTTGTAACAAAATGTCTGTAATTTTAAATATGATTTTCCTTTTCTAGGCTGTATTTTCAATGCTCCTGATCCTCAGGGAGCCATTATCATATAGGATTAAGAGCTTTCTCCCTTTCTCCATTAAAAGAAAAAAAGACCATCCTTAGGCTGGCTTCATGGGCTTGTGACTTGTGTGGGTGCAGAAGGCTTCTCACGGGACCATGCCTGGTTCTGCAAATGCTGTCTTGAAATTCTCAAACATTTTGTCTTTGAACTTGCAAATTAAGTTTCTAGGAGAGTGGAGCATGCGTGTGAACAGAGATGTGATGTACAAATGTGTTTGCCTCTTCCCCCTAACCCCACTCCATTCATGTAGTGTTCACAGTGCCGTGTGAGCACAGAATTCCTACAGACCCCTGATGTATAGGGGTTCAGTGAGACTTAAAGCAAGTACAAGGTAAGTGAATTACATTTATTATGACTAATTAGGTGGGGATGGCAAATTTGGAAAACTCAGCAGTGGCCACAGGACTAGAAAAGGTCAGCTTTCATTCCAATCCCAAAGAAGGGCAATGCCAAAGAATGCTCAAACTACTGCACAATTGCACTCATCTCACACGCTAGTAAAGTAATGCTCAAAATTCTCCAAGCTAGGCTTCAGCAATATGTGAACCATGAACTTCCATATGTTCAAGCTGGTTTTAGAAAAGGCAGAGGAACCAGAGATCAAATTGCCAACATCCGCTGGATCATCGAAAAAGCAAGAGAGTTCCAGAAAAATATCTATTTCTGCTTTATTGACTACGCCAAAGCCTTTGACTGTGGGGATCACAATAAACTGTGGAAAATTCTGAAAGAGATGAGAATACTGGACCACCTGACCTGCCTCTTGAGAAACCTATATGCAGGTCAGGAAGCAACAGTTAGAACTGGACATGGAACAACAGCCTGGTTCCAAATAGGAAAAGGAGTATGTCAAGGCTGTATATTGTCACCCTGTTTATTTAACTTCTATGCAGAATACATCATGAGAAACACTGGGCTGGAAGAAGCACAAGCTGGAATCAAGATTGCCAGGAGAAATATCAATAACCTCAGATATGCAGATGACACCACCCTTATGGCAGAAAGTGAAGAGGAACTAAAGAGCCTTTTAATGAAAGTGAAAGAGGAGAGTGAAAAAGTTGGCTTAAAGCTCAACATTCAGAAAACGAAGATCATGGCATCTGGTCCCATCACTTCATGGGAAATAGATGGGGAAACAATGGAAACAGTGTCAGACTTTATTTTTTCCCAAATCACTGCAGATGGTGACTGCAGCCATGAAATTAAAAGACGCTTACTCCTTGGAAGGAAAGTTATGATCAACCTAGATAGCGTATTCAAAAGCAGAGACAATACTTTGCCAACAAAGGTCCTTCTAGTCAAGGCTATGGTTTTTCCAGTTGTCATGTATGGATGTGAGAGTTGGACTGTGAAGAAGACTGAGCGCCGAAGAATTGATGCTTTTGAACTGTGGTGCTGGAGAAGACTCTTGAGAGTCCCTTGAACTGCAAGGAAATCCAACCAGTCCATTCTAAAGGAGATCAGTCCTGGGATTTCTTTGGAAGGAATGATGCTAAAGCTGAAACTCCAGTACTTTGGCTACCTCATGCGAAGAGTTGATTCATTGGAAAAGACTCTGATGCTGGGAGGGATTGGGGGCAGGAGGAGAAGGGGACGACAGAGGATGAGATGGCTGGATGGCATCATTGTCTCGATGGACGTGAGTTTGAGTGAACTCCAGGAGTTGGTGATGGACAGGGAGGCCTGGCGTGCTGTGACTCATGGGGTCACAAAGATTTGGACACGACTGAGTGACTAAACTGAACAGCCCCCTAGAACTAGGATTTGCTTGGAATGCCAAAAGATGGTACTGGCATTCTCAGAAACATAAAAAGACCAAGGAAATCTATTATGCCCTTTAGTATTTTTTTTCCCTGTATAATTACACCAAATCACGTAGGATGAAAATGATGGCATGGAAAGAAAGGGAAAGTTAGGGCCACCTAGGGACTTCCTGGCGGTCGAGTGGCTAAGCCTGTGCATTCCCAATGCAGGGGCCCAGGTTTGTTCCCTGATCAGGGAACTGGATCCTGCATGCCTCAACTGAGACCCAGTGCAGCCAAATAAATAAGTAAATATTTTTTTAAAAGATAGGGCCACCCATAATTCCTTTTCTTCTTGTTTTTCCTTGCCAGAAAACTGAAGGTAGAAAGAGTTAGCAGGATGTGTACGTATCAAGAATTGAACTAAAAACCAGCTGAGTTACTTTTCTGCATTCTTTCCACTTTTGTAGTGAGGATAATATATGTATCCATGGGCTTCCCTGGTGGCTTAAACAGTAAAGAATCTACCTGCAATGCAAGAGACATGGGTTCAGTCCCTGGGTCGAGAAAATCCCATGGAGGAGGGCATGGCAACCCACTCCAGTATTCTTGTCTGGAGAATCCCAGGGACAGAGGAACCTGGCAGGCTACAGTCCATGGGGTCCCAAAGAGTCAACACGACTGAAGTGGCTCAGCGCACACGCACAAGCTGTGAAAAATGAAACGTGTAATTTTGGTGATTGCACATATGAGTTACACTCTTATACTTAAAACTGGCGTTGTGCTATATAAATACAAATGGTAAAATTCAAGCTAACAATTTAAATTTAAGAATTTTCTTATTGACATTAAATAGCAAATAATAGCATGACAGGTTGAAAGAGAGAATAGAAGAAAGGAAAACCTTTTAACTTTAGTATCTGTAATGACAACATTTTCTCCTGCTTTCTGTAAGGGAGCCCCACTATTTCATCTTTCCAGGGTGCTACCAACTATGTATCCAGCTGTGAACTGGCCCCATTTCTACTCCTAACCTCACTGTCTTTTGTTTGCTCTGGATTTTTATCATATTTGTTGGTCAGGTCCAAACCCAGCCCATTGGTGAGCTAGGTCTACCCAAACCTGGGAGTAGCAGAATCTTTTCAGTTATTTGGAAGCTGAGATGGTAAGAGAACCAAAATATGTTTTACAAACATTTCTCCCCTGGTAAGTAAGCTGGCCCTCCCTGCTCTAACTTCTCAAGCAATTTGAGCACATTGGAACATTTGCTGTAAACTTTACAACACTCTCCACCAGGTGTCTCTAGCAGATTTGCATAGGCACGTATGTAACAGTGAAGGAAAATTGTAGCAAAGTTCCTGTCCACACTAACCACTTCCGATGGGTCGCCTTTAAAATACATCATCATGTTTTAAAGGCTTCCCAAGTGGTGCAGTGATAAAGAATCTGCCTGCCAATGCAGGAGACACAAAAGACGTGGGTTCAATCCATGGGTCGAGAAGATCCCCAGAGGAGGAAATGGCAACCCACTCCAGTATTCTTGCTTGGAAAATTCCACGGACAGAGGAGCCTGATGGGTCAAACACGACTGAGTCAGACATGACTAAGCACGTGTGCACACACACATGCATACAGATACACACATCATGTTTTCAATATGCTGTTTTTCTTTAAAAACTCATTTCTTTCATTGTGTTTTAAATTATTTCTTCATTACATACTTCTTAAAGAACTACAAAATATGAAAAAGTAGAAAGAAGGAAAAACTAACTTCCAGACAAAACTACTGTTGGCATTTTAGTCAACTTTCCTAGAGTTGTTTTCTTTCTCTGCATAGAAGAATGAAAACATAAGCCACAGCGTAGGAGAGATATTTGTAACATATACCTAGCAAAAGATCTATATCCTGTAGATATAAAAGACTCCTATAAATCAGCAAGAAAAATATACGAAGTCCAATTGAAAAGTGGCCACAAAACCCTTTACAAAAGAGAGTAAATGGCTGATAAGCATATCAAAAGCATAAACATCACTAATCATCAGGAAAATGCATTTTAACACTGTAGAGCCACTACATCTACCACAATAATTAAAGCTTAACAATCAGTGTCAAATATTAGTGAGAATTTGAAACAACTAAGTCTCTTACATATACTCACTGGTGGAATTACAATTTGTACAAAAATATTTGGCAATATTTAATAAAGCTGAACATGTACTTATTCTATGACCCTTCTCTTGGTACATACCCAACAGAAATGCATGCAAATAATCATCAAAAGACATGTATAAGAATGTCCGTATCAGCAGTATTCATAATAGCCCAAACCAGAAAACTAAGCCAAAGCTCAACTATCATAGAATGAATAAATATAGTATGGTACACAGAAATGGAATGAAACAGCACGTATTTCACATACATAATGTGAAATGAAAGAGGCAACACACAAAAGTATATGCTGGGTGATACTCTAATCTTCAAAACCAAGCCGCCCTCATGGAATACACCCTCAAGGTTCCCCCTTCAGGAAGTCTTCTTAGGAAGTGCCTCAGGTGAAGAGAGCTATTTGACCTCCAACTATATCCCCAATTATGGAGCTGGCTATAAAGGCCCTCACTCAACCTGGGAAAACTCTGAACAGCTGTCCCAGGTTCAGAGTGCCCTGTAGAGTTAGCTGAAGACTTTGTTGAGGCTGTAATTCAGCCACTTTTACTTCTGCCCAGTCACGTTTCTTCCCTCTCTTTCCTTTTTCCTCTGGACCCCTGGCCTTCTACCACCTTCTCTCCCATAAGTACTGGTCCCAGCTGTACAGTAATGTCAGTATCTGCTTCCCTGGGAACTTGATCTTCAACCTGAGAGTAATGATTCCCTTTGGGAAGGCAGTGATGGCGGGAGAAGGCAATGGCACCCCACTCTAGTGTTCTTGCCTGGAGAGCCCCAGGGACGGCAGAGCCTGGTGGGCTGCTGTCTATGGGATCGCATAGAGTCGAACACGACTGAGCAACTTAGCAGCAGCAGTGATGGGGAAACGCCAGTAATGGTCTACACCTCGATGGCAGACACATAGGTGTGTTCACTTTGTAAAAATTCATTGCCCTATAGACTTAAGTTTAGTCATTTCACTGTATTTACAGGGCTTCCCAGGTGCTGCAGTGGTAAATAATCCACTTGCCAATGCAGTACATGCAGGAGCCACAGGTTCAATTCCTAGGTTGGGAAGATCTCCTGGAGGAGGAAATGGTGACCCACTCTAGTATGCTTGCCTGGAGAATCCTATGGACAGAGGAGCCTGGCAGGCCACAGTCCATGGGGTCACAAAACAGTCAGATAAAACTGAGCACACACACTATATTAACACTTAATTAAAGCATTTACCAGGAAAGAAAAAAGCCAACAGATATGCTTGATGAATGTGTATATCTGCTGCTGCTGCTGCTGCTAAGTCACTTCAGTCGTGTCCGACTCTGCGACCCCATAGACGGCAGCCCACCAGGCTCCCCCGTCCCTGGGATTCTCCAGGCAAGAACACTGGAGTGGGTTGCCATTTCCTTCTCCAATGCATGAAAGTGAAAAGTGAAAGGGAAGTAGCTCAGTCGTGTCCGACTCTTAGCGACCCCATGGACTGCAGCCCACCAGGCTCCTCCATCCATGGGATTTTCCAGGCACTCTCTAATTATTTCATTTAGATAAATTCCTAGAAGTGGAACTGCTAGATCAAAAATGGACATTTTAGGGACTTTCCTGGTGGTCCAGTGGTTAACACTGTTTGCTCTCAATGCAGAAGGCACAGGTTTGATTCCTGGTCAGGGAACTAGCGGAGAAGGCAATGGCACCCAACTCCAGTACTCTTGCCTGGAAAATCCCATGGACAGAGGAGGCTGGTAGGCTGCAGTCCATGGGGTCGCTAAGAGTTGGACACAACTGAGCGACTTCACTTTCACTTTTCACTTTTATGCATTGGAGAAGGAAATGGCAACCCACTCCAGTGTTCTTGCCTGGAGAATCCCAGGGACGGCAGAGCCTGGTGGGCTGCCATCTATGGAGTCGCACAGAGTTGGACATGACTGAAGCGACTTAGCAGCAGCAGCAGGGAACTAGATTCCACTTGCAGCATGGCATGGCAAAAAATAAAATAAAAATGGACATTTTAAATTTCGGTGCCTAGTGACAAAGTATCCTCCAGAAAAGGTGTACCAATAGAAATATCATCAACAAAGGATCAGAATATTCATTTGCCAAAACAAGATAGCATCAATCTTTCAAATCTAATAGGTAAGAAAAGTAGATCAGGTTGTTTTAATATTCCATTGCTCGTCTTTAAAACTAATTATATGCTGATGATTAGTTGGCCAGTTGTAAGCATTAATGTAGTCCTTGAATTATACAGTTTTACTGTGGAAAGAAGATAAAAGTGTAAATACTTATATTACAGAACCAATGAGCAAAGATTATAGGCAAGCAAGTTTGAACTCAATACATGAGGCTTTCAAAGAATTTGAAGTTTCCAGCCATGAAATGAATTGTGTTCTAACTACCATTAATTTTAAAGTCATTAATCAGGTTCAAGTAGAATCTATACAATACTTTTCTGGGATTCTAACCATGACATGTAGTTTTCATAATAAATCAGATTATCTCTATTGTGGCTTTTGGGGTGGGAGTGGAGTAAAATCGTAATAATACCATGCTTAGAAATTCTTTTCTTTATGTACTTATCCACTTAAAGATCTCATCGATATTTACAACTTTATATCACCTATATACTTGATTCCCAAATTTGTAAAAGATGGAAAAGAATAAAGGAATGAATGGATTAGAATGAGGAGAAAACCCCAATCTCTCTTTTAAACTCCAGACCCATATATCTAATTACCTGCTGACCGTTCTGCCTCCACATCTTGCCAGTTGGTGAAACTCAACAGTTCCGAAAGTAATCATGGTTCCCATCCTGCCCACCCCCTTCTTCATAGACTCCTCCAGCCTTTTAGTTTTCTGATTCTAGCTCTTCTCTCTCATATCCTTCCCTGAGGGAAGCTCTGGGGTCCTGTTCTTATCCTTGAGCTCTTCCTCCCTGCTGTCTCCCCATACCCTGGGCTCCAACATCCTTTCATCCTTCAAACTTCCAAAGTCACCATGTTTGGCCAGCCCTCCCCTTGCCCCTGACTCCCCTTGCACACACACTGCCAATATGGCTTTGAGGCACCTGCAGTAGTTCAGGAAAACCTAGACTAGGGGTAGTGGCCTTGGCTCAGCTGCTGTGAGTGATCTGTGACCATGGGTGGACACAGCTGTCTGTGCTACACTGTCCTCATTGGAAGGACACTCACCAGAGGCTCTTCCAATGCCTACATCATGAAACTGAGTTTCAGTCAGGTCCTCCATTCCCTAAAACCCTCTGGTGACTTTCTCCTAGTTCCTGGGCTTTAGCTTGGCATTCAAGCCTTTCTTACAGCCCGCTTCCCACCCCTGTTCCCCACCACACATACACACACACAGGAAATTAAGAAAAACAGGTGAGACTGTCAAAATTTCATCTTAGATTTTGAGTCTCTTTGCACCTAGCAGCTCTTTGCTGAGTTTCTCAGCCTTTTACCCCGCATTTGTACAATTTAGAATTTGGAAAAGCCCTGGAAGGAAACTGCAGTCAAAGCATCTGTCTCACTGCTGTATATTCCTCTTTCCTCTGGGATCTTAAGCCCTTAGATAATGGCTGTTAAAGTCCCTAACTCCGATTTCTGTCTTCCCAGCCCAGGAAGGCAGCTGCCAGTGGGGGCTCTCTGTCTCTCAGCCCTACAGTGTGTGTTTAAAATACCATGGGCTGGGCAAAGATTTCTTAAACAAAACACTGAAAGTACTAGTTATCATGGAAAAACTGGAAATCACCTCCAAGATCATAAATGGAAGAATGGTTAAAATAAATTGCAGCCTATATATGACGTGAAGAACAGACTCATTAGAAAAGACCCTGATGCTGGGAAAGATTGAAGGCAGGAGGAGAAGGGGACGACAGAGGATGAGATGGTTAGATGGCATCACTGACTCGAGGGATATGAGTTTGAGCAAATTCCAGGAGTTGGTGATGGGCAGGGAAGCCTGGCGTGCTGCAGTCCACGGGGTCGCAAAGAGTCAGACATGACTGAGTGACTGAACTGAATTGATAGGATGGTATATTGTGCAAGAAAAAGGAAGAGTTACATCTAAAGGCACTATACGAAAACAAGCTCATGGTACACTGTTGGTAAGTGAAAAAAAACATTTCATAGAAAAGCAGTACAGTTTGTAAGTTAAAAATAATTTTTTACACTCTGTATAAAGGCTCTGATGCTGGGAGGGATTGGGGGCAGGAGGAGAAGGGGACGACAGAGGATGAGATGGCTGGATGGCATCACTGACTCGATGGACGTGAGTCTGAGTGAACTCCGGGAGTTGGTGATGGACAGGGAGGCCTGGCGTGCTGCGATTCATGGGGTCGCAAAGAGTCGGACACGACTGAGCGACTGAACTGAACTGAACTGAAGTATATATATCAAACTATTCATGGTAATTATGCCAACCTGTGGGATTACAAAAGAATCTTCCTTTTCTGTATCATCTTTTTCGTGGTTTCCAATAAACAAGAATTACTTTTTATAACTCGGGGAAAACAGTGAAACAAAACTTGATACTACATTTCTTTAAGAAAAACTAACATTTGGGCTACAACTTATATTTTCCCTCTAGAATATAAGCTTGATGGGAATAGGGATTTTGTTATTCGGCTCTGTTCCTAGCACCTAGAATAGTGTGGGGCACAAAGTAAGTGCTTAGATTAAAGTCGTTCAGTCATGTCTGACTCTTTGCGACCCCATGGACCATGGACTTCTCCAGGCCGGAATACTGGAGTGGGTAGCCTTTCCCTTCTCCAGGGGAACTTCCCAACCCAGGGATCGAACCCAGGTCTCCTGCATTGCAGGCAGGTTCTTTACCAGCTGAGCGACAAGGGAAGCGCAAGAATACTGGAGTGGGTATCCTATCCCTTCTCCAGCGGATCTTCCCAACCCAGGAATTGAACCAGGGTCTCCTGCATTGCAGGTGGATTCTTTACCACTGAGCTATCAGGGAAGCACAAGTGCTTAGTAAATATTGGTTGAATGAATGAACAATTGAATCAATATGCCCCCAAATATGTGACATGAGTGTTAAAACACTGGAGCTGGTTTCCTATATCTAATTATCTACAAAGGAGTGTTACCCATAGTATTATGGAGGAATATTTTAAGGAGGATCACTTGAATATAGTCAAGTATTTTTCCTCAAATACAGTTGACCCTTGAACAATGAAGAGGGTTCAGGGTGCTGTCCACTTGTGCGGTTGAAAAATCCACATACTGTTTTCTCTGTCTCAAAAACAAAGGAATTGACAAATGACTCACCAAGAGGGCAGGAACAACATTTTGGATAGAATTAGTGCTGTTGCCTAGAGGATCCCATGGGCGGAGGAGCCTGGTGGGCTTCAGTCCATGGGATTGCTGGGAGTCAGGCAAGACTGAGCGACTTCCCTTTCACTTCTCACTTTCATGCATTGGAGAAGGAAATGGCAACCCACTCCAGTATTCTTGCCTGGAGAATCCCAGGGACGGGGGAGCCTGGTGGGCTGCCGTCTATGGGGTCACACAGAGTCGGACACGACTGAAGCGAATTAGCAGCAGCAGCAGCAGCAGGGCTCAAATCTGGAGAAGGCAATGGCACCCCACTCCAGTACTCTTGCCTGGAGGATCCCACGGACCGGAGGAGCCTGGAAGGCGGCAGTCCATGGGGTTGCTAAGAGTCTGCACGACTGAGCGACTTCACTTTCACTTTTCACTTTCTTGCATTGGAGAAGGAAATGGCAACCCACTCAAGTGTTCTTGCCTGGAGAATCCCAGGGATGGCGGAGTCTGGTGGGCTGCCATCTATGGGGTCGCACAGAGTCGGACACGACTGAAGTGACTTAGCAGCAGCAGCAGGGCTCAAATACTAGTTTTTTTTGATTCCACATTTCAGGATCTTTAATCAAATACAAGCTTTTCCTCACAGTTAAAGATCTATAAAATGAAAACACAGATAGTATATTTATTGGTATTGGTATTCTCCTGAGAAATCTGTATGCAGGTCAAGAAGCAACAGTTAGAACTGGACATGGAACAACAGACTGGTTCCAAATCGGGAAAGGAGTATATCAAATCTGTATACTGTCACCATGCTTATTTAAGTTATATGCAGAGCACATCATGCAAAATGTCAGGCTGTGTGAAGCACAAGCTGGAATCAAGATTGCAGGGAGAAATATTAATAACCTCAAATATGCAGAAGACACTGCCTTTATGGCAGAAAGCAAAGCACTAAAGAGCCTCTTGATGAAAGTGAAAGAGGAGAGTGAAAAAGTTGGCTTAAAACTCAAGATTCAGAAAACTAAGATCATGGCATCTGGTCCCATCACTTCATGGGAAATAGATAGGAAAACAGCGGAAAAAGGGAGAGACTTTATTTTTTTGGGCTCCAAAATCATTGCAGATGGTGACTGCAGCCATGAAATTAAAAGACGCTTGCTCCTTGAAAGAAAATGTATGACCAACCGTGACAGCATATTAAAAAGCAGAGACATTACTTTGCCAACAAAGGTCCATCTAGTCAAAGCATGGTTTTTCCAGTGGTTGTGTATGGATGTGAGAGTTGGACTATAAAGAAAGCTGAGCACTAAAGAATTTGCTTTTGAATTGTGGTGTTGGAGAAGACTCTTGAGAGTCCCTTGGACTGCAAGGAGATCCAACCAGTCCATTCTGAAGGAGATCAGTCCTGGGTGTTCATTGCAAGGACTGATGCTGAAGCTGAAACTCCAATACTTTGGCCACCTGATGCAAGGAACTGACTCATTGGAAAAGACCCTGATGCTGGGAAAGATTGAAGGTGGGAGGAGAAGGGGACAACAGAGGGTGAGATGGTTGGATGGCATCACTGACTCGACGGACATGGGTTTGGGTGGACTCTGCGAGTTGGTGATGGACGGAGGCCTGGCGTGCTGCGGTTCTTGGGGTCACAAAGAGTTGGACACGACTGAGTGAACTGAACTGAACTGATATTTATTGGAAGAAAACCCACATAAACGGCCTCACACAATGCTGTTCGGGGTCAGCTGTGACGTGCTCTTCGCCGGGACAGCCGGGACCTTCATGTCATGCTTGTTCTCTCTGCGCTCTGCATTACTTCATTTCAGGAAGGACTTTACCAGGACTTTCAGTGCCTAACCAACAGTATTTGAATAATCACTAAGTTACTTACATATTGTCAATAGTAAAATAATGACCTGGTATTAAGAATGTAAAAGTCATTCCCATTTATTTTGGCAATATTAAATTTAACAGAGACTCAACTTTGAATCTAGTTAAGTGATGATAGATAGAATTATGGTTCCTTTTACATTCCCCATGTACCATATAATAACATTTTAAAAATAGGTTACAAAGACGAATATTAATATTACAAACAAATGTACAGCAGTAGCAACACAAAGGAAAATACAAGGCTTCTGACTTTACAAGACCAGTGCTCTAACTCCTGACCTATGGAGCTGCTTTTGGCTTTAAAGGGAAACATTTACTGCATAATATTTTAAAAGCAAGACGAAGATGAAAATGCTTGAGATGTACAGAATGCAATTACAAAAATTTTTAGCTAAAGAGGCCTTAAAGATAACCAATTCTCAGTTCATTAATTTTATAGGAGACTCTCATATCTAGAAAGTTTCACACAGTTGAGGGAACTCAGTTCCTTCAGAATTCAGGGTCCCACAGTCAACAGTTGGGGTATTTAATAATAAAACCTATTTGGTTTTAAATAACCAAAAATATTTTAATTGTTTCATACTTTGAGATATATTTAAAATGCCATGTAGAAAAAGTAGTAAATTCTATTTGCACAAGTTGGTGAGTATACAAGTATTTGCTTTCATTGTTGTTTAACTAAATCTATAATTACTGCTTCCCTGGTGGCTTAGAGGTTAAAGCCTCTGCCTGCGATGTGGGAGACCTGAGTTCGATCCCTGGATCGGGAAGATCCCCTGGAGAAGGAAATGGCAACCTGCTCCAGTATTCCTGCCTGGAGAATCCCATGGAAGGAGGAGCCTGGTGGGCTACAGTCCATGGGGTCGCAAAGAGTCAGACACGACTGAACGACTTCACTTTCATAATTACAAATATGTTGCTTTACCTACACAGCTATCCTGAATTAAGTGAGTCTATCATCATATAGAAAAATAACCAGTATAAAAAAATTCCGTATTTACATTTTGTGCAAATCAGTTGATTAGTAAATTCCCAGATACCGAAATGATAGGACAGAGCCTGCCATGGCTGTGGCAGGCAGAATACTGAACGAGGTAGAAACCGAGGCTTTACACTGAATCCAGGGGAAATGATGCCACTTTGGATACCACAGTGATAGCTTTTCCAGAAAGGCATAAGGACCATTTTAGTTGATTCCTTCCCCCAAATAAAACACTTGAAGAAGGATGCAGAAGCTTTAGAAAATGTTCAGAAGAAGTGATCAGGATGGAGAAAATGTTGTCTGAATGGAGTCATTTTCCTCCCCATACTATAGTGTTAGTTTTTAAAGTGCTATTTGGGAAATACTGATTCCTGTATATTAATTTTGTACCTTATCATATTACACAAGCCTATTATTAATTCTAATAATTCTTCAGTTTGATTCTCCCAAATTTTCTAGGTATACAATCAAACAGTATAAATATTATGATTTTGTTTCTTCCTTTTCCACATGTATAACCCATCTTTCATTTTCATATTGCATTGACTAGAACTTCTGGAAGAATGTTTCAGCAAGCATGTGGAAGATGGGTATAATTAGGTGTACTTTTCTGGCTCCTTAACATGTGTGGATTATCCTTATTAGTAACAGTTTATTATTAAACAGTAATTTTATATAGCAAGGGAGGGAAATTTCCTCATCTGCTGTATAATATCTTGGGTCCTTTGGACCCAAGTATAGGGTGCCTGTCAGTATAGGTCACTCCTACCAGGCAGAGTGTTAGCAGTCAAGAATACTCAGAGGTACTGATTGCCTTTCACTCCAGTACTGCAGAGTTGCGTTTGGCTTTTGGAATAAGATGTGGTCCAGGACGGAAGGGATGATTTTACTCACTAAGAGCAACATGAGCTGCAACCTCCAGGCCTCCTAAGCTTTGCTGAGTTATAACTGACATACAAGCTGCTGCACCTATTGAAAGCCTATACTTTGATAAGGGCTTCCCTGGTGGCTCAGCTGGTAAAGAATCTGCCTGCAACGCAGGAGACCTGGGTTTGATCCCTGAGTTGGGAAGATCCCCCAGAGAAGGGAATGGCCACTCACTCCAGTATTTTGGCCTGGAGAATTCCATGGTCCGTATAGTCCATGGGGTCGCAAAGAGTCGGACACGACGGAGCAACTTTCACTTTCACACGTTGATAAGCGTTTATAAATCATCTTGAAACAGTCACCACAGTCAAGGTAAAGAGCGTATTAATCATCCTCTAAAATGTCCTCACACCCTTTTATAATTATGCCCTCTCTCCCCTCCCTTCTCCACCCAGCTCCATTCCCAGGCAGTCAGCTATCTGCTTTCTGTTCCTATGGATCAGTTTGCATTTTTAAGAGTTTTATAAAAGGAATTATAAAACATTTTTTTATAGGTGGCTGTTTACCTTCTTTCCTCGATAATTATTTTTTATATTCATCCATGTATGTTTACATATTCATCAATGCATGCATCTCTAGTCTGTTTCTTTTAGTTGCTGAGTAGTAATCCCACTGCATGCAAAAACCACAATCTGCTTATCGGTTCGCAAAATGGTGGACATTTACGTTGTTTCCAGGTCTCGGCTATTACAAATAAAGCTGCTGCGTACATTCATGTGTAAGACTTTATGTGAACGTAAGCCTTCATTTCTCTTAGGGAAGTACCTAGGAGTGGAATAACTGTGGGTAACTTTATGATTGACTTTTTAAGAAACTGCCAAATTATTTCCCAAAGTATTATAATGATTTTATATTCCCAGCAGCTTTGTATGAGGTTCTAGTTTCTCCACATACTCTACAACAGTTAGTATGCTCATTTTTAATGTTACTTATTTGCCTATTCAACAACATGTATTGTGCTTCTCTTAAGCAGGATTCGGAGAAGGCAATGGCACCCCACTCCAGTACTCTTGCCTGGAAAATCCCATGGACGGAGGAGTCTGGTAGGCTGCAGTCCATGGTGTCTCGAAGGGTCGGACACGACTGAGCGACTTCACTTTCACTTTGATGCATTGGAGAAGGAAATGGCAACCCACTCCAGTGTTCTTGCCTGGAGAATCCCAGGGACAGGGGAGCCAGGTGGGCTGCCGTCTATGGGGTCGCACAGAGTCCGACACGACTGAAGCGACTTAGCAGCAGCAGCAGCAGCAAAGCAGGATTTTTCAACCTTATTAGTAATGACGTGTATGTGTGTTTGCTAAGTTGCTTCAGTCATGTCTGACTCTGCGATTCGATGGACCATAGCCTGCCAATCTCCTCCGTCCACAGGATTCTCCCGGCAAGAATACTGGAGTGGGGGCCCATTTCCTTCTCCAGGTCATCTTCGGTACTCTGGGGTAAAACCCGAGTTTCTTACATCTCGTGCATTGGCAGGCAAGTTCTTTATCACTAGCGTCACCTGCTGCTGCTAAGTCACTTCAGTCATGTTCAACTCTGTGCGACCCCATAGACGGCAGCCCACCTGGCTCCCCCGTCCCTGGGATTCTCCAGGCAAGAACACTGGAGTGGGTTGCCATTTCCTTTTCCAATGCATCAAAGTGAAAAGTGAAAGTGAAGTCGCTCAGTCGTGTCCGACCCTTCGCGACCCCATGGCCTGCAGCCTACCAGGCTCCTCCGTCCATGGGATTTTCCAGGCAAGAGTACTGGAGTGGGGTGCAGCGCCACCTAGGAAGCCCCATTTACTATTGACATTTTGGACCAAACAACTCTTTGTGTTGGGGGCTGCGCTGTGCATTGCAGGAACTTTAGGGGGCATCCCTGGCCTCTACTCACTCCGTGCCAGTAGTACTTCCCACCTCAGTTGTGACAATCAAACGTGTCTCCATATATTGCCAAATGTCTTTGGTGTGTAGGAGCAAAACTGCCCCCAACTAAAAGCATTTCTATAATGACTAGCGATATTGGCCATCTTTTCATGGGCTTATTTGCCCTTGATAAACCTTCTTAGCAAAGTGTCTTTTGAAAACTTTTGTCTATTTTAAAGGTGAGTTATTTGTCTTATTATTGAGTTGTGAGAATTCTTAAATATTCTAGATGCAAGTCATTTGTTGGATATACAGTTGAAAATAATTTTTCCCATTCTATATCTTGTATTTCCATTTGTAGAGCATTGTGTTTGGAAAAGCAAAGTTCCTAATTTTGATGAAGTCTAATTTATTGATTATTTTCTTTATAGTTTGTATTTTTTGTATTCTGTTTAATAAAACTTGCCAAATTAAATGTAACTATAGTTTTCTCCCATTTTCTTCTTGAAGTTTTATGTTTTATCTATATGATTAATTTTGAGTTAATTTTTATGTATGGTAAGAGGTAAGTCAAGGTTCACTTAAAATTATTTTAATTTATTTTTAATTATCAATGTTTAAATTAAATTAGTTTAATTTAATTAATCATTTTAATTGCTTTATAATATTGTGTTGGTTTCTGTCATACATCAACATGAATCAAGGTTCACTTCTTAAATATGGAGAGCCAATTGTTCCAGCACCTATTTTGAAAAGATTATTCTTTTTCTACTGAATTGTTGAAAATGAGTTGTATATGCCTGTGAATTTACTTCTGGGCTCTCCATTCTGTTCCATTGGTCCCTGTATCTTTATACCGATACCTCAATGTCTTGATTACCATAGGTTTATAGTAAGTGTAGAAATTAAATACTGTAAATCCTTCAATTTTGCTTTTTTTCAACATTGTTCTACATGCTAGATCTGTTATTACTGTGATGTTCTAATGGAGATTTTCTATTTTCCTCATTACTTCATTTATGAATTGGAATTTTTGAACAAAAATGTTTTCCTTCTTCCTCACTTGTTTATTCATTTATTTATATTAGTGTTGACTCAGGGATATTTATTTTATTCTTTCACTTAAAATTCAATATTATTATGTATTTTATTTCTCATATTGTTCTATATTTTGCCATTACATATTCTTTCAGGTTGATTTCTGTGGTTTTTTTTTTTTTTTTTCTTTCAGGGTGGAATTTGAGTATAATTTATAATATCAGCAGAATCTAAAATGTATAAACAGGATAATTTTGCCATGAAGTTTGCCAACATATCTTCTAAAATCAATTCTCATATTAGTTGCTTCATAAACTCACTTTTTAAAATTATGGCAAAAAATATTACATGAAATTTACCACTTTAATAACTTTTAATTGTATATATGTTTGTTTCAGCCATGCCATGTGACTTGCAGGATCTCAGTTCCCTGACCAGGGATTGAACCCAGGCCATGACAGTGAAAGCCTGGAATCCTGACCATGAGGCCATCAGGGAACTCCCCCAAATAAGTATATTTTTAAAAATCACATAACTGAGATCCATTTTAGCTGCTTTGGTTCGTACTGGATTGATGTGCAAGGATGGAAAAAGCAAAGTCATTATTGAGACTGTTGCGTTAGGGCCTTGGAGTACTGTGTGTACAGATGGATAAGATGAAATATATTAGCAAAATACCAAGGAGATAAAGTTGGCAAGACTTAGCATTTGATTGAAAGTAGTTAAAGATTGAAACTTAATGCAATAGGCCAGAAATAATGAAAGTGATATTTTTTAAAAGATAATCTGTGTACCACTCATAGCATATGCTACCTTCTATTATAATCAATCTACTTATAGCCAGGTCTTTGCTAGTAAATTCACAAGCTTCTGATGGAAGGGACTGGATTTTATATTTCCTTCTATCACCAGAGTTTAACTCTGCTCCACTGCAATAGATGTATTACCATTTATAGTAAGATGACCACAATTAGTAGACCTTCCTCCTACTTCTATGGCTAATCCTTCTTGGCTCCTCTTCCTATATTGTTGTTGAATTGTTTAGTCACTAAGTTGTGTCCCACTCTTTGAGACCCCATGGACTGCAGCCCGCCAAGCTCCTCTGTCCATGGGATTTCCCAGGCAAGAATACAAGAGTAGGTTGCAATTTCCTTCTCCAGGGGATCTTCCCGACCCAGGGATCAAACCTCCATCTCCTGCTTGGCAGGTGGATTCTTAACCACTGAGCCACCTGGGAAGCCCTTCCTCCTCTTATACCAACTGGTAAATGTTGGCCTTTCTCAGGGTTCTGTTAGTATATGGTGACCCCTTCATTCCTGTGATCGTAAATAGCACATCGATTTTGATAACTGCCAGGTCCAACCCTCTCTTCTGAGTTTTGTAAACACAGACTTAACTGACTACTTCACAGCTCCACTGGCAAGTCTCACAGGCTCCTCCAACTTATGCCAAAATGTGAGCTCTTCCCTTCTCCCCTCCAACCTGCTCCTCCCACGGTCTTCTCCCTCTCTGTAAAGGTTGTCACCATCCACCCAGCTGCTCGAGCCAGAAACTTGTGAGTCATTCTTACACCTCCTTTCCCTTGCCTCCCACACCCAGTACATCGCCAAGTGTGCTGAGACACTTTCCAACACACTCTCTCGAATCCATCCACTTCTCTTCATCCCACTGCTCATCACCCTGCCCCCAAAACACTGCTAATCTCTCTCCTCACCACTAACTCCTTTCCAACTGAGTCTCACTTCCACTTCTGCCCTCTCCATACCATTCTCCATGTAGCAGCTGCAGTGATTTAAAGACACAAGTCAGATCTCCTAAGCATTCTTCAATAGATCTCACTGAATGTGAATTAAAATTCAAGATGCTTGCTGTGATGCCCATCACATGAAAGTTGTTGCCTGACCTGGTTCTTGCCTACTTCTCCAACCTCATCTCTTGACATTTCCCTTTAGGCCACCACTCCCTCTGCTCCAGTTACCTAAGCTGCCTCAAGTCAGCTCCTTCTTAGGGGAAAAATCTTCCCAGAGCTCTCCACCTGGTCATCTCCAACTTATGCCTCAGGTCCAGTTTACTCTTACTTCCTCAAAGGGTCCTCCCTATCTTCCAATCTAAGTTACCTTCTTTCATTTTTCCCTTGTGTGACACTGTTTTCTCTCCTGTGGAAGACTGCTCCTTGACTCCCAGAATCCATTCTCCCTTTCTTTCGTAGCAATGGAGTTCAGCTGGGTCTTTGGCCGCGTAGCTAAAACTCTTTCCCTCCTTTGCACTCAGATATGGACATGCAACTGTCTCAGCCAAGGTGATACATATGGACATGATGTGTGCAAGTGTGAGAGTTTGAGGGCTTCCCTTTAAGTGCCAGAGCTTATCCTCTCCCTGGCCCATGTGCTGCTGCTGGAAATGGTCAACCTGGACCAAGCATGGAATCCGTGTTGTGTGGATGGTGGGGTCATACTATCAATCGTGGATTACCTACTTGTGGATTGCTACATGAGAAAAAAAAATTATAATCCTATTTAACTACTGGACTTTTGAATCTCTTTGTTACAGTAAAGGAGGCCTTGGATGGATGGTGTATTTATTTATTTATATTTATTTTGCTGAGCTAGACTGCTTATGGGATCTCAGGATTTTTAGTTCCCCTGACCAGGGTTCCTGGGTCCTGGCAGTGAAAACGTAAAGTCCTAACCACTTGGATGGGTTTTAAGTAGAGAATTAAGGTCTCCTGGTAGCCCATCCAGGAGGCACAACACAGTATGAACGGTAGGTACCCCATGGTGTTGGGCAACCCTGAGGGGCTGCAAATAAATGACACTGTCTCGTGTTCTTAAGGATTACTTTGGTTGAAATAAGGAAGATTGATTGGGGTGAGAAAACACTCTGAGGCAGAGAGGCCAGAGAAGTGACTGTCATAAGGCAGAGGAGAGAGTACCTCATGCATGCGCACAGCACAGGAATACAGAGAAGAGGTCAAATTCCAGGAATATTTTGAAAGGTGGACTCCACAGGGCTTGGTGTTTCCTGGGTGTGATAGGCAGAATCATGGCCTCCTAGAGATGTCCATGTCCAAATCCCAGGAGCCTGCAACTCTGTTACCTTCATTGCCAGAAGGACTTTGGATATATGATCAAGTCAGGGTTCATGAGAGGAAGAGATGACCCTGGACCAGGAAGGTGAGCCCAGTGTAATCAAAAGGGATCTTATAAGAGGGAGGCAGGAGGGTCAGAAGAGGCAGTGTGGCTGCTGAAGCAGAGGTCAGAGTGATGTATATACTGTGAAGAAGAGAGAAAGGGGCTAGGAGCCAAGAAGCCTCTAGAAGGTGGAGAAGTCCAAAAAGTGGATTCTCCCCCAAAGCCTACAGGTGGAATGCAGCCCTGCAGACACATTGGTTCTAGCCTGGAGAAACCCACTTTGGATTTCCAACTTACAGACATGTAAGATAGTAAATTTCTGCTGTTTTACTTCACTGCATTCATGGTAGCTTGTGAGAGCAGCATAGGAAATTAACATGCTGGGTGTGGGGGTTAGGGTGAAGGGAGAGGTAAGTACAGCGCTTTGCACAACCAGGTGGGGATGATGGTTTAAAGTGAAAGTGTCAATCACACAGATGTGTCTGACTCTTTGCAACCTCACAGACTGTAACCCGCCTGGTTCCTCTGTCCATGGAATTCTCCAAGCAAGAATACTGGAGTGGGTAGCCATTCCCTTCTCCAAGGGATCTTCCTAACCTGGGGATCAAACCCAGGTCTCCTGCACTGCAGACAGATTCTTTACCATCTAAGCCACCAGAGAAGCCCAGGGCGGTTTGGGAACCCAGAAGTAAAAGCCAGTGGGGGAGGGGTGGTAGATGGGCGCCTGTGAAACAAACGCCCTGTGGAATTGGCCACATGGGTCCGGCACCAGGAGAGGAGCTGCCCTGGAGAGAGGGGTTGGGGGCATCCTTAAATATTCCGGGATTAAAGCCAAGGGAGGGGGTGAGAGCAATCACAGAAAAAAAGGAGGAAAGAGAGGCCAAGAACAAAACTGAAGTGGAACCTGAAGTGGCCCGAGAGGAATTGCAAAACCCAAGGCTGTCCGTCACAGAAGTCAGAGGAAGGGAGAGTTTCAAGGTGAGCTGCGGGTCCATCGTGTCCCATGTTGCTGAGAGAAAACTGGATGACATCATTTGGCTTAAAATAAAATCCCCCAAGCTGCCATATGTGAATATTCATGTTTGTAAGGGTTTGCATATGCTAGGAAGAGGGACTGATTAAGAGCCTGGGCCCTGGAGCTGGACTACCGAGGTGCGATTCTACCTAGATGCAGATTCTATCACTGACAAGTGGTTTGAGTTTGGTAGTCACTCCACATTTATATGCACCGATTTCCTCTTTTGTAAAATGAGGTGATAACAGTACCTACGTGTATGTGACTGTCGTGAGGCTTAAATCAATAAATACTTAAAAAGGGCTTTGAACAGTACCTGGCACAGGTAAGTTCTATGTAAGTGTGAGCTATTTTTTCTCACTATTATCTATTGTAATATGTTTGCTTTGTTATTTAAGAAGTCAATTCTGCCAAAGGAAAGAAGAGAAACAAACACGATAAGGAGAAGAAATTAAATAAAAGCAAGTAGTTTGTAAGACTAAGTAGTGCATATATCAGCTGAACGTAGAGAGGAAATGTCCGAAAGTCCAAGTAGGCACCAAATATTCTTGGAACAGTAAATATTCATGAAGCTTACTAGCACTCAATATTCAGGCAGGCTTCAAATGACCACCCACTGGTGACAGCTACACAGACTCCATTTGTTCTCTGCCTGAGAAATGCCGATAAAATCCCATAGCTGCTCATCAGGCTAATTGGAGAGCTGGAACTGGCCAGCCATCCTCACTTCTTATCTCTCAGTAGAGAAAATATGTGCTTCCTCTGGCCCCAGGTACCCTCTGACTGCCAGGATCGACCTCAACTCTGATCCTTATAATCCCATGATCAGCACAGGAAAACTTACACAGGAGATAAAGGCACAGGTTCTCTGCATATTTCATAAAATATACCATCTGCTTATACCCTAGTCTGTGTGTTAATCTATCTCCTGATCTCTTCTTCTGCGTTTTAAATTGATTCAATTAGCCACGTGATTTCAACACCCTAATTTTGTCTTTGAGCCTTTCTGGGCAATGATCTCTAGGACAGCTTGCCTTGTAGTGTAGTTGAAAGCTAATTTCCCAATCCACACCCACTAGTCACTTCACCAGGGGTAGGGAGATGTGGGAGGAGAAGCAGGTCACTTTTTGTTTCTGCATATTTTCATCTTCTCCTTAGTTATACTGAAAAGGGAAGGGGCTATCAGGAAAAACCTGGAGTAGGAAATGGTAACCCACTCTAGTATTCTTGCCTGGAGAATTCCATAGACAGAGGAACCTGGTGGACTACAGTCTCTGGGGTCGCAAAAAATCAGACATGACTGAGCACACACACATACACCAGGAAAAAAATCCTGCCCTAATAATGCCAATTAAAACAACATTTTGTGCTCTGCTGACCCTTGAGGGCACCCTTCCTATCTGAAACCAGCTTCAACTTCTAGAATGATTTCGCTTCACTTGTCAACATGGAACCACCTCTGGGCAGCTCTAGATTAAGAACAATCCCCCACACCCCACCCAGGTCCTTCCTGCCTTCCTTTCATACACAGGAGAGAAACTGAATCATGTTAGACCTGGAGTTTGTTCACTTTCTTCCTTTTCTTTTTCCAAAGGTTGCTTCTTTAATATTGGGACAGATAAGAAGCATGATAATTCTGTTATGACAGCTACCAACTGGTTGTAGTTCTTCAGTTCCCAATTCTGCGTGGGAAGCCATCTATAGGCCACACCAGACCAAAGCCTGTCCTTTTCAGAGTCCGATCACCACCTCCATCTCCTTCATGAGGCTTTAACACCCAGTGCCTTTCGTTGTTTTGCTTTTATCTGTATTGCAAGTGGGTTCATCATGAGGCTAATGGAGCATAAGCTTCAGGTACCCAGTCCCAGATTCCAGGAGGGGCCACGGTGACTGCATAACTTTGTTTTATTCTAAAGCTCTAGGCCTCTGACCCTAAAGCTTCGTGGCCTATAAAATTCTCATCAGTACCATTTCGTGGTTAAGAGCTAAAACTCTAGACATGAACGGCTTCTCACCTTTTACTATTTAAGTCATTTTAGGTAGGTCACATTCAGTTTCAGCCTTGGTGTCCTCAGTTGTAAGATGGGAATAATAGTACCTATATTTTTAGGATTACGGTAAAACTTAAACAGTACTTAAACAGAGCTTCCTATATGAGAAACATTCATCCATGTTAGCTGTCATTATTATTGTCGTTATTGCCAGAACAAGACATAAGCTCCCTGAGAGCAGGATCTGGTACCCCAAAAGCCTATCACAGGCGCCCCCAAAATTCCTTCTGCTGAAGGAATACCTATTACAGCCAAAAATGCCTGCTGAAGGAATACCTTTTACAGCCAACTCCACTCTCCCCACCCTCTCTGCATGTCTAGCCAGAAATACAACTCTAATTACATTTCTGATGCAACACACATCGTTATCTCTTCAGCGAGATACTCGGGTAGCACCTTCTCAGTTTGAAAGCCTGCTTCAGTCTCGGCCCTTCCCTGGTGAGTCCTGCCACCCCGGTTATTTGTCTCCTGCCCAGCTCCTGTCTCCCGGGTCACCTGAGGACTGTTGGCCAGGCCACGGTCGGTCTAGAGACGCAGAACGAACGCGTTAATACTGTCGGCATTCTGCTTGGCACTTAATAGACGCTCAATAAACGATGGCTATGATTGTTGCTGATATTTACAATTCCCAACCAGCCTTCCGTTCGCTCTCCGCCCCATCCCCCCGGAGCTAGGCCCGCATCGTTCGCCTTGTCTGGGGTGGGTCTCAGCCGGGGTCGGGGGACCCGAGGATCGACCCTCGCGTCTCCTCTCCACCAGCTCGGCGCGATTCCCGGGCAGGGCTGAGGCCGCGGGTCCCCCGGGGCCGCCCAGGCGGGCGGGAAGCCGGGAGGAGCTGCCGCCGACGCAGCCGCCGCCGCCGCCGCCGCAGGAGGCGGAGCGCTGCACCTGGCGGCGGCTGCTCAGCGCTCGGCCCTGAAACGGGTCCAGCCGGTAGCGAGCGGCGGAGGCCGGGCGGGAGGAGGAGGCAGGAGGGGAGAGAGAGAGGAGGTCGGGCCGGCCGGTGTGCTCGGCTCGCCGCTCCTGGTCTCCCCACCGGCTCGCATTCCCCCGCCGCAGCCCCGGAGGAGCCGGCTATCCGCCCGAGATGGTGCGCGCCGCCCCGACAGCCGCCGCCCGGGCGCCCAGAGCCGCCGCCCCGCGCCGGGGGGAGATGGTGCCCCGCGCCCCGCGCAGCTGAGCGCCGCCGCCGCCGCCGCAGGTGAGTCGGGGCCCGGAAGCGCCGGGGGCCGAGCCAAGGGCGGGGAGCCCCCCCTGCGGCGCGCACACCTGCTGTGCGGAGGGGGGGCGGCTGGCGAGGACGGGTCCAGAGCCCGGGCGTCGGGGCGAGGGGTGTCACCGCTCTCAGCCCCGATCACCCGCTGCTGTCTCCCTCCCCTTGGATTCCCCAGTCGTTTGTCATCTTTTGGGGTGCTAGGGCCGGCTATAGCCGGCACCCCGGCGCGGGCAGCACTTCCGCAAACGTAACTGGAGTCAGGAAAACAAAGGCGCTGCCCAAGGGAGCCCTGGCCCGGCGCCGGCAGCAGCCGGGGTGCGGGGTGAGGTTGGGCCCCAGTGTCCAGGCCCTTTTTGGCCCAGCCCCACTCGCGCCCTTGCCATAAACATCGTTGGCGAAAACCAGCACGCAGCCAGCGAACAGATACATAGACGCTTGTGTGGCTAGAGGAGGAAACTGACAGCGTCTGCTTCCCCCCAGGTGAACAAATAGGGGGAAAAAACCCCAAAAAGCCCTCTTTCCCTTGCCTACTACCATCCTAGAAGAAATACACCACCTCTGTGCTTCTTTTTACTTCAACTTGGCCTAACGTGTCCCTAGAGCCATTTTGAGGTAACAGTAGGGGTTTCTAGGCCTTTGGGGTCCAGTTTATCTTCTACACAGCCCCCTACAAATTTAAGTAGGATGGTGAAAAATCCCAGATGCAACTTTCCCCTTCATTTATCCACCCCCACGTGAAGAGGCAGGTGGATTAATTACCCTTAAGGCCAGGACACGGTGTGGTTTCTCCTCTCCCACACACTCGCAACCAAGAAGGTTTCCTTTCATCCGAAAATATTCAGTAAACATTTGACAGAGCTACTGGAACAGATAAAACCATACCTATCAGTAATAGGAATGAACCTTAGAGAGCTGAGGTTTTAATCCCAACTGGTGTCTAGATTATTTGTATGTCGTCAGACGGGTCACATCTTGAGCCTCCGTTTTCTCACCTGTCAAAGGAGATGGTTGAACAGTATAGTGGACAAGCTTCTCTCTAATTGTTCTAGAAGTTTAGGATTTTGTGGAAGTCTAACCTCTTCAAAAGTAAATGAATGCAAAAGGTGTGGTGGATGTCCGGTTGACCAAGGAGGTGATAAAAGCAGGCCCCTGGTGTCTGCAGGGCATTTCTTTCCCTGAGACGTGGCCACTGGTCTGCCACAGGTGTACGTGTGCATCATTGATGGCCTTGGCAAGTGAAAGGGGAGGCCAGGAAGCAGCTTCACTGGAAAGGTCAGCTTTTGACACTTGAAGCTGCTGGGCATCAGCAGACATGAGAGGTATTTTCAGTGATTTTGTGGTACTCAGATGACTTGTGTTTGTCACAAGTTGTAAGCAAAACTTAGGATTGCTTTAAGGAGGAGGCTTGGAAATTGCTACTGAGCCCAGAGCAAGATACCCTGGGGGACTAGGAGGAGAAAGGATCATATTTCGATAATGCATTACAGCTACTAGGCATGTTTACAGTAATTTATTTCTAAGACATTTTCTGTGTCTGTATGAATAAAATTAATATAAAAACATGAAGCCAAACCAAAACACAAAGATAAACAAAATAGCAGGGTTTGTAGGTATCTGGTGATATGAGGTATCAGGTCACCAGGTCTAGAATATATAGTTTCTGGATTATTAACGGTAATAAGGCACTTTTTGAGCACTTAGAATGTTCAAGGCACCATCTTAAACACTTAAATTCTAAAACTCTGTAAGATAAATCTTTTCCCATTTTACAGATGATGAAAAGGAAGCTCAAATGGTTAAGAGACATACAAAAACCACAAAATCTGTAGGAGGTGGGGTTAAATTTGACCCTGTGTCTCTGCCTCCAAAGCCCAGGAAATTTCCACACGGTGTCCCTCCCTATTCAAGACCCAGAAGCCTCACCACCTACATGGGTGCCTTCCTTTGCTTCTTGCCTTTGAAAATTAATTTCATTTCAATATACATACATTACTATGTTAACATTTATCTGTGTAAGATAATCTACATACTTATAGTGCATATGTATTTATGCATGTACATTCACCCGTTTGTTTTCACCATTTGTATGTTGAAGGCAAGTGTAAAAATGATCATAACCAGATATGTTAGTATTAGACCGAGAGGTTTTTTGTTTTACTTCTTTTGCTATTCAGTAAATCTTGATTTAGCAGTCTCATTGTAGGGAAAGGAAGTGCACTACATGTAAATGTGTCTGTTAACTGCTTTGGCACATTATCTTAGGAAAAAAATCATGATATGGTAAGTGAAAAAAGGAAACTGCAGAAGATCTTTATATACAGACCTGCATACAAGCACATATATACCTTGTCTCTTCAGGTGGCTTCCTGAAGGAAGTGGGTTCAGATGACAAAGAGAGGAGGGCACTTTTCCTTTTTACCTTATAAAGTTATTTTGGGCTTACTAAACATTTTTTTTTTTTTGCAACAGGCACTTGTTCTTTTATTATATAAACTAAATAGAGAAATAAAAAGAGTGGAATTGATTCACTTAATAACAGAAAATAAGGAAAAAAGTGAATGTGCCTAAACTCTGTAATATTAGAGGAGTGAAACATGGGACTCAGGATGTCAAAGAGGAAGGTGGTATTCTGGAATTTGCAGGTAAGGGAGCAAAGGGTGATGAATCTTGGATGACTAAGTTTTATCTTTTCTAATAATACCTATAGCATATTCTATAGTATGCCCGATTTTCCTCCATAATAAGAATGCTTTGGTACACACACCCTAATTTTTAAAAATTTTATTTATTTTTTGGCTGTGCTGGGTCTTTGCTGCTTGCAGTTTTCTCTAGTTGCAGCGAGCGAGGGCTGCTGTCTAGTTGCAGTGCACAGGCTTCTCCCCGCAGCAGCTTCTCTTCGTGGGGAGCAGGGCTCTAGGGTACGCAGGCCCCAGAGGCAGTTCCCAGGCTCTAGAGCACAGGCTCAGTAGTTGTGGCTCGTGGGCTTAGTTGCTCTGTGGCATGTGGGATCTTCCTGGACCAGGGATCAGACCCATGTCTCCTGCATTGGCAGGTAGATTCTTTACCACTGAGCCACCAGGGAAGCCCACACCCACCCCAGGTTATCTGCTGGAGAGGGTGGTAAGGATTTCTTCCTGCTCTTGCTAGTGGTGGCTATCTGTGGAAGCATAATTGGTCTTTATGTGGAAGGTAGGAGTGCGTGCATTGTGCGCTCAGTCGTGTCTGACTCTGCAACCCAGTGGACTCTAGCCTGCTAGGCTCCTCTGTCCATGGGATTTCCCCAGCAAGCATACTGGAGTGGGTTGCCATTTCCTCCTCCAGGGGATCTTCTCAACCCAGGGATCAAATTTGTGTCTCCTCCCTTGGCAAGCAAATTCTTTACCACTGAGCCACTTGGGAAGCCCAGAAGTTAGGAGTAGGAGATATAAATTTACCTGCTGTGTCATGTCTATGAAATGACTTCACAGGTGTAATTATTTTTAGTAACATAATTTCACGAGCAGGAAGCTATTATCAAGTTAATCTAATCTGATGCATACATATATATATATATCCATACACATATAGTTTAGAAACATACATATGTGTATATATAGATAATCTTGTCTGATGGGTATATATACAATCCCACAATTTGGCTTAGTTTTATATAATACTAATAAAAAACACTGCTTAGAATTCTTAAAAATTAATACATTTCCCTGCTCAGACTTAGAAATCCAGAATCAAATGCATTCACGGTTTTCAGAATCAAGGAAACACGTTCTTCCTTGTGTTTTTTACATGAAGGAAAAGTGAATAAGATTGGTTCATTGTAAATGTAATAGGCAATCCTGAGAAAAGGGTAACTGTAAAATTATTTTGCATAAGAGATATTCTGACAATTTTAGGTGACATCCAACATTTCGTGTAGGGTTCTAATTCTGTTTTGGTCTGAGGGAAGTCTCAGTCTTTTGATTTAGGAAACTTTGTTGCTCAGTAGGTCCTCTTTAAACCCACAAATCAAGTGCAAAATCCTACCCTAGTGTAAAGCCAGTTTGGGTAAAACCTTTTCCCCAGAGCAAAATGGATGTGTTATTTTCCAGGACACAGCATTTTGGATTCTTGGGAAATGCAGACATATATATCTGCTGTGACTTCTGCATGGGGCAAAGAAAACATCCTAATGTCTCCATCCAGAACATTCCACTTGGATATGATTCTTCCACAGTTAATTACCCAACAGTAGCTGTCTGTGGCCATTATTATACTTTACTGGCATTTTGGAGGGTGAGAAGGCCCGTGTCAGCTTGATTTATTGTCCTAAATCCTGAATGACATGTTATCCAGTACTTAGCCCTATTGTTGGGTTTCAGTAACATTTGCTTTGTAGCTGGTTTTCCTTCTTTGTATTTATAAGATACTTATTTGCTACTTTGTATAATGGTATCATTTAAGTTAGTTGGCTGGGCACTTTTGAAAACTATGAGAGTCATTTGCTAAGGTAATGATTTATGGGCCCTCAGCCCAAATAGAAAACTAAACCAAACCAAATAAAAAATGTGGAACACCTAAGCTGTGAACCTGTATATTAATATATGTCTATATTATGCTATAGCTATTGCAACTCTGGTTGCTAGTCTGTGGCTTTAAATAGCATATGCGAACAGACACACATACACACCCCTACCTCAGCACCAACAAAAAATATCCCAAATGTTGTGTAATAAAAGTAGCTTTCCTGACTTCACGGGTGGTCCAGTGGTTATGACCATGTGCTTCTGCTGTAGTGGGTGCAGGTTCTGTTCCTGGTCAGGAACTAGGATGCCACATGCCTTGAGGCCTGGCAAGAAAAAAAGAAAAAAGTGAAAGTAGCTTTCATCTGCCTTTATCCCTTTGTCCGTTACATTGAAGAGATGTTAAGGTTTGGAAATGTGAATGACTGGCCTGTATTACCATGGAACCTGGTGGTCCCGCTGAATATTAAGAATAGGAAAGGATGGGGGCAAAGATAGGAAGAATACTAGGCTCTTAGAAAAACCATATTCCAGAGATATAAAATAAGATTGAGGAAAGCAGGGCTGAGACATCTTTTCTGACATTTGTCCTGGCCTGTGTTTGAGTAGGGGAGACAGATTCAGAGAATGTGCAGAAAACAGGGAAGTCCAAGTCTGAATGACTCTTTTCTCAACTGTGAATGAGGAAATGTTTTGATCTGAGACCAAGAGTGGAACTTGGGGGAGAGAAAGAGATGGGACGCCGTGAATCAGCGGTGGCCGAGAGAGCTCTGGTGTGGCTTTGTGGGGGATAAAAGAAGAACTGGAAAGAGGAACTGGTGTTGTCTCAACAAGTCTGATTTATGGATGAATTGTGTCCAGTGAAAGTGAGCAAAAAGCCTAGGCTGGCATCCTAGCCCCAAGTGGTTCCATAGAGTGGGGCAGGTGCTCCTACCCCACTTCCCACATGGCCACCATGGAGTGAAGATTGGAGACGGGGCCAGCAGAGCTCAGGACTCCCAGAGGAGGAGGACTGCATCCCTGTGAGCCACATGCTCAATTCTTATAACTGCTCTGGGCATTTTTAGGGACAAGGTTAAGGTAGAATACCCTTGGCCCAAGGTAACCAAGTCCCTTCTCGGCAGAGCCAAGCCCAAAGCCCCCACAATAAACACTTAAAGCAGAACCATACAAAGTGACACACTAACTCTCTATGACTTTTACAGAAATGCACTGATCCAATCCAGCATAGCCCAGCTTCTGTAGCTATTGTGGCGTGCCTTCTTCTGTTTGAAAATGATTCCTGGGAAATTGTGTTTAATGAACAGATAGAACCCAAACTCACCTTTATGAGAGAGTTTGAATAAAAGAGTTTCAAAAGTGTAAAAATGATATCCATTTACCTTTTATTTCCTATAAATGAGGTTCCCCTATTTTGAAGATGTTTTATCTTTTAAGAGCATCTCAAAGCTCTTATAACTGGCCCTTTCAGTTGTTCCTGCAGGATCCCACACAGTGATAGGCAGACTTCAATTGAGCAAGTCCCAGTGACCTTTCCGGGACTGCAGGATCAAAGGTGTCCCAGTTATCACTCAGATGCTTTGTATTTCAAATGATTCCTTTTAAATATGTATTTTCAAAGTGATACTTGTTGGGGAAAAAAATTCAGTAAACTAAAAGAAAAAAAATTAAAGTAACTCCTAATTTTACTTTTAGAGTAACATTTTGATATTATTTTCAAATCTTTTTCTAAAGTATATTTTGTATAAAGGACAAAATTTACAAATGTAAACTCTTACATACAGGTTTGTGTCTTGCTTTTTCTCCACTTAATGCTTTTTTTTTTTTCATGAACATTTATCTATTAATTTTAAGTTCTGTTAAGTTCAGTTTTCTATCCTGTGGGTATAAGTTTCTTTTTTTTCTCTTATGTTCAGATACATAATTCAACTGCTTCCATTGCTGATCACTGACTTTGTTTCAGTTCTCATCATTATGATAAACATCCATACACTTAAATCCTTGCCTTCTAGAAAGACTTTTCTTCTACTCTCAGTTAATGAGAGTGCCTATTAATATTTATCTTTACCAGCATTGAATATTTTCATTTTCAAAAGTATTAGTATGGTATGTTTATTGAAGTGCCTTATTTAATGGGCTAGGTAATAAATCTGAAAGAAACTGATAGCACTTGGTGGCTCTGAATTCAACAGAGTCCTAACAGCATAAAAAGCAAGACAAATTAGATTACATATGCTGGAATGTGCTTAGTATATAAAATTTTGTTTTAAACTATAGTGTAGTTAGAGGGTATAAGGAAAAGTCATTGGTGATAGCTACATGTCTATGGAAGAATGTATTTTAAACTGTGAGATCTATATTTTGATCTAGATTGTAAACTCATAAAAGACATGTTTGAGAAAGAAGCAACTATAAATTTTTGTTTAGAATGCCATGTCTTATGTATAGACTGTACACTCTTTAAGCCTCGTAACTTTCTCAGTGACTAATAATGCCGGAATAGCCAAGTAAGTCTTTTCTTGACTAAGCCAGTCTTTTATTGAATAAGCATTTATCAAGCACCCATTATAAATATAGCATTATTTTACACAACGGACACATGTGCTGATGTCCTAACCCAGTGTTATAGAACTAATACCTGGAGTTGTCTCTTTATTTCTCAGTATAATTCTTATTTTTCCACAGTCTAATTTTCTTGTGTTTCTAGTATTTCGTATTTCCTGTATTTCTAGATTTTAGACTCATGGTCCTATAATAATTGTATTTGCTCAGGTCAGTCCTTTTCTGAACAGATTTGGAAAAAAAAATGAATGTGTGTCTGTGTATATAAAACAAGCATTCACATAGGTTTAAAAATAAAAAACCTTTTAAAAGTCAAAAAGCATTTTAATAGAATTGAAATTCCTTTTATAATCATATATATTCTGTATAAATTGCTTCTGAAGTATACAGTGGTACTTTACAGAGAAGACTCTAAATAACTCAACTTTCATCATCAACCTTTTAAAAATTCTTTGTTTTATGCTTTGAAAAAATAAGAAAAGAGAAACAAAAAGGTAAGATTTTTCTGTGTTAACTTCTTGGCAAAGAAACAAAGATTGTGTTTACAATCATTAAAATAGTAAATAATTTGATAATCGAGGCTCCCACTGTAACTGGGCTTGTGCTCGTGTTGATCAGGTTTCATACTTTCCTTTTCCTCTCCTCTTCTAATGCAGTACCTGTTCTATTACCTCCAAGGTGTTTGCAGACACCATGGTTCTTGGGCTCCGACTTGACGCTAATTGCCCTTGTAGGGGCCCCTGTCTGAGAAATCGCATAATGTCAGAAAGCTAATCGGAATTGCATAAACATTTATTAGAGAAGAAGATAATATGATGGTAGCATCAACATACATTTGAAAATGAGTGGAACATGTATGTATGACGCATTTATTCAGTGGTTTCTAAGATCACTGGCAGGAAAGCCACAGTTTCATAGAACTGTTGCCCTGGAGGAAGCAAGTGGCTGGTGGCTCCATGCCCACTTCCGTGGCTCCTGGATGGAGGAGAGTGGATGGGGAACCTCTGAGTGGGCTTGTCTTTAATGACATGTTGCTTACATTACAGGTTGAAAAGTATTAAGAAAGAATTTCCCCTCGTTGGAAAAGACTCTGATGCTGGGAGGGATTGGGGGCAGGAGGAGAAGGGGACAACAGAGGATGAGATGGCTGGATGGCATCACTGACTCGATGGATGTGAGTCTTGGTGAACTCTGGGAGTTGGTGATGGACAGGGAGGCCTGGCCTGCTGCAATTCATGGGGTCACAAAGAGTCAGACACGACTGAGCGACTGAACTGAAAAGTTATGCACGTTGTAACTTTTAGCACTGTTGGTTCCATCATCTGAGTTCCACCACTATTTGTAATATTATTTCAGTGGGGAAAAGGTTTCTAAGCTTCAGCTATGGAAGTTCAGTGAATATTGGAAACCCAGCCTATTCAGGAGCTTGGTTATTCTAAACAGTTTCATTGATGCATCTGGCTATTGATCTTGGTTTAGAGAGAGATGACTCTGCACTGATTCTAATTTTTACAAACCTGTGACCCCCTTAAATCCTTATATTGTTTCTCTTCTTGACAAATAATGCAGGGTGTCACTAACATCATGTCCAGTAAATTTCACTTCCTATTTTGAACACTTTGTGGAAAATTCTGAAAGAGATGGGAATACCAGACCACCTGATCTGCCTCTTGAGAAATTTGTATGCAGGTCAGGAAGCAACAGTTGGAACTGGACATGGAACAACAGACTGGTTCCAAATAGGAAAAGGAGTTTGTCAAGGCTGTATATTGTCACCCTGTTTATTTAACTTACATGCAGAGTACATCATGAGAAATGCTGGACTGGAAGAAACACAAGCTGGAATCAAGATTGCCAGGAGAAATATCAATAACCTCAGATATACAGATGACACCACCCTTATGGCAGAAAGTGAAGAGGAACTCAAAAGCCTCTTGATGAAAGTGAAAGTGGAGAGTGAAAAAGTTGGCTTAAAGCTCAACATTCAGAAAATGAAGACCATGACATCCGGTCCCATCACTTCATGGGAAATAGATGGGGAAACAGTGGAAACAGTGTCAGACTTTATTTTTCTGGGCTCCAAAATCACTACAGATGGTGACTGCAGCCATGAAAGTAAGCCTCCCACTTACTCCTTGGGAGGAAAGTTATGACCAACCTAGAGAGCATATTAAAAAGCAGAGACATTACTTTGCCGACAAAGGTCCATCTAGTCAAGGCTATGGTTTTTCCTGTGGTCATGTATGGATGTGAGAGTTGGACTGTGAAGAAGGCTGAGCGCTGAAGAATTGATGCTTTTGAACTGCGGTGTTGGAGAAGACTCTTGAGAGTCCCTTGGACTGCAAGGAGATCCAAGCAGTCCATTCTGAAGGAGATCAGCCCTGGGATTTCTTTGGAAGGAATGATGCTAAAGCTGAAACTCCAGTACTTTGGCCACCTCATGTGAAGAGTTGACTAATTGGAAAAGACTCTTATACTGGGAGGGATTGGGGGCAAGAGGAGAAGGGGATGACAGATGCTGCGATTCATGGGGTCACAAAGAGTTGGACACGACTGAGCGACTGATCTGATCTGATTGGATTTTTTTGGTTTGGATAAATTCACAAGATAATAAAAAAAATTTTTTAACACTTTTTTTCCATGCTATACTATGAACCATTGCTTGTACCTCACACTGGGCTTGTTTTAAGACAGGAGGTTTATTTGAGAGAGAGAAGGAAATGAGGTTCTGGGCCTTGCTTCAAATTTATACTGTAACCTCTTGACACAATATTTAACCAAAAGCCTTAAAGGAATTAATAGAAATCTGTTTCTATGATAGCTGATAACGTCTGAGAATCTAAATTACAGTTTTTAAAATTGATATTTAAGTGTGTCTTTCACAAAGTAGAAGTGAAAATCCACTTGGCTTTAATCACTAAAACCTTATTTAAGGTTAAAGTCTATTCTGCCTCTCCTCTTCTTGAGATGAAAATAATTTGTTCTTTTCACCATCTTAGCAAGTGAAGGAAAATATGTTAGAGATAGTTTCATCTCCTTTCTTTCACATTTACTTTGTTACAAATATAATTAAAATGTTCCTAAGGGGGCTGTATTTTAAATGGGTAGTTATTTCTTGCCTGGTTTACTTAATTATTCTAGTTCATAATCCAACAATGTATCCTCTAATGAGCCTGTGCACCTCCTCCCCACTCTGCAGCTAGGCTGTAGTCATGGGAATGGTTATGGATGTGAATTCATGAGCAATGATGGATAAAATACTAGCTGGGTGCCGGGGTTCAAGGGTGGTGCCAGAGATTACCACGAGAACACTCGGGAAGAATGCTTTTGGAGTAATGGCAAAATAAGACCCAGAGTTGTAATGAAATATCATACCCTGGAATAAGATCACAGCCACCACCACCGAATTTTCCTGTGTTGCTTTTGAGTTAGAAAAATTGCTTTTTCATACATTATTTCATTTAAGCCCCAGAATCCCTCTGAGAGTTAGTTGACTTGGGTTTGTGTTTTCAGTCTCCATTTTATACTGAGGAAAGGGAGGCTGAAAGAGGCACTGCTATGTCAAAGCCAAGAGAGCAACTGGGACTTCTCTCTGCACTTCCTAAAATAAATGTCTGCCATTTTAAGCCTTAGTAAACCCTTTAGAATCTTGCCATCAGGTGTTTGTAAAAGATAACCAATATTTATTGAGAGCTTAAGAGTAAAGGTGGGGAAAGCAATGGCACCCCACTCCAGTACTCTTGCCTGGAAAATCCCATGGATGGAGAAGCCTGATAGGCTGCAGTCCATGGGGTCGCTAAGAGTCAGAGACAACTGAGCAACTTCCCTTTCACTTTTCACTTTCATGCATTGGAGAAGGCAGTGGCAACCCACTCCAGTGTTCTTGCCTGGAGAATCCCAGGGACGGGGGAGCCTGGTGGGCTGCCATCTATGGGGTCGCACAGAGTCAGACACGACTGAAGCGACTTAGCAGTAAGAGTAAAGGGCAATATACTAAGTCCTGAATTCTTCCCTCAAGGTGTTTATGATCTAGTTGGGGCACACAGGAAATACCTATTAAAATAGCAGTAAAATCACCCCTAAATCATGCAACAGCTCAGCTGTGAGAGCAACCTCCAGAAGTTGAGGAAGGAGTCAGGAAAATACTGCCAGTTTATTTGATTTCCAGACATTGTAAAAGATCGCATTAGATTCATAAAGTTCTGCTACAATGGTTCCATCACAGGATATTAGTATTTGCAATTAGTGTTAAGTGCAGTTGTTGTTGTTTAGTCGCTTAATCATGTCTGACTCTTTGTGATCCCATAAACTGTAGCCCACCAGGCTCCTCTGTCCATGGGATTTCCCAGGTGAGAATACCGGAGTGGGGGGATCTTCATGACTCAGGGGTCAAACCCACATCTCCTGCATTGGCTGGCAGGTTTTTTACCATTGAGCCACAGTACAAGAAAAGATCAAATGTTAGGAAATCCTTAGTAGAGATTGCAGTAACAGAATGCTGCCGATCTGCTTTCCATACTGAACCTCTGACAATCATTGCAAAATACAGATGTGCTCATTCTGCCCTCCTCTTCTCTTTCGTGGCTCTCCATTATGCTCAAAATAAATAACATGCATACATTCTTACAGATTGGGCACCGTGCTAAGAGTTCAACAGGCATCATCTTTTTTTTTCATCCTCACGGCTACCGTAATGGAAAAATATCCATGTATTCCACATGTTGTAGATGAGGAAGAATAAGACTTGGAGAAGCTGGAAGCCTTCCCAAAGCTACAGAGCTTGACGGTAGCAGAGGGAGGCTCTCAGTCTCTGCCCGTCTCACTTCCCACTCAGGAACGCCTTGGCATCGTGCTCAGCCCCTCCCCTGTGCCTCCTCTGTGGGTGTCTCTTACTCATCCTTTAAGACTCCCACTCTGTTAAGACCCACCCCAGAGACTCCTGTGTTGCCCGCACTTGCCCCTGCCTTTGGCTCACCACTGGATTCAATAGCAGGGCAGCAGGTTCTTCACTGTTTGAATT
This sequence comes from Bos mutus, assembly GCF_027580195.1. Classification (NCBI taxonomy): domain Eukaryota; kingdom Metazoa; phylum Chordata; class Mammalia; order Artiodactyla; family Bovidae; genus Bos; species Bos mutus. The sequence continues at coordinate 130,230,093 of NC_091618.1, forward strand.
GTTGCTCACCAAGCATGCATCCCATCTAATAGTTGATGCTAGATTTATATTTGTGGGGTTAAAAAAAAGAATGTCTTCATTGCTGTTGTTGAGTCACTAAGTTGTGTCCAATTCCTTTGCGATCCCGTGGAGTATAACTTACCAGGCTCCTCCCTGTCCTTAGGATTTCCTGAGAATACTGGAGTGGGTTGCCATTTCCTTCTCCAGGGGTCTTGCCAACCCAGGGAGCAAACCCGCATCTTCTGCATTGGCAGGCGGATTCTTTACCACTGAGCCACCAGGGAAGCCTTTTATCTTCATTATCAGTCCCTAATGTAGTATTTTGTATTCTGTCCATTCATCCCATAGCTTACTACTTGAGGCCTCCTGTAAGCTATTACTGTCTGCTCGCCTCATCAGCCCCAGGGTTAACCTTGTAAGGAAGTCTCGCTGTCTTTTCTTTCCCTCATCCCGAGTAGTTTTCTCATCCTCTTTGCCTAAAGCCTAACCCTGCACATCCGTCAAGGGTCAGGTTAAGTCCTTCATCCTCTTGACAGCTCCCATCTGGAATCTGGGCTCTCTTCTCTGAACTCCGGAAGCACCCCTGTTGTCAGTAACATTTTTTGATTTTGCAGTGTTCTGTGGCTTCTGTTATTCTTCTGACTTGTCATTTAAACCTTCCTTGTGCTTTGGGCTCACCTTTTAACTATGAAGTCTTTGAGACCCAAGACCAGGTCTTTGGCTCCCTGTCTAGTAGCTGCCCTGCGTGTCAAGAGGCAGTGGCTGCTAAGAGAAGAGACTTCGCAATTTGAATCCCAGATCTGCCACTTATTCCCTTGGGGTAATTGTTTACCTTCTTTCTTTCTCAATTTCCTCATCTGAAACGTGGGGGAAGTAATCATATTGCCCCAGAGAACTGTTGTGAGGAATAATGAGTTAGTCCATTTTAAGCCCACAGCAAGTGCTGTTTAAGTGTTGTGTTTTATTTAGTAATAATAGTGAGAATAATATAGCCCACTAAGCTCCTATTAAAATACAAAAGCATTGTCTAAAGTGGGCAGCCGCAGGCTATGAATTAACCACCACATGGATCAGTTTGTCCCCTAGCAGACGCATTTTGCTACAAGCTTGGGAAAGGTCCACCATGAATAACAAGAAATGGCAGGTTCTGGGTTCTGGGAAGGGTTGTGCGGAGTCTGTGGGTAGCACTGAGCACCTGCAGGGCTCCAGTTGGACCCTGGAGAATCAGACAGGGTTGACAAGACTAGAACTGCTTCGGTTCTTTCACAATTTCATGCAGCCATAAAGGAGTCATGTCAAAATGCTCGCAGAGGAAAAGGCAGATTCCACAACAGGCATTCACCTTTGCGTACCTTAGTGACCCTGCAGCATGTGGGACTGTTATAAAACCGACCTTATATTTCTTTTTCATGACGTTGGCTCAGTGTGTAGCAGATGCTAAAGTAGTCCTTATTGAAAAAAAGGTCTGTTGGAATTGACATTGAGTGCTGTGCCTTTAAGGAAAACTCTATTCTGGAAAACACCGGGGGTTGAACTGAACGGTTCACAGTGCACTGTGTGAATACCAGGATGCTAAGGCTCCCTGGTGGCTCAGACAGTAAAAGCGTCTGCCTGCAGTGTGGGAGGCCCGGGTTCGATCCCTGGGTTGAGAAGATCCCCTGGAGAAGGAAATGGCAACCCACTCCAGTCCTGCTAACTGCTGCTGCTAAGTCGCTTCAGTCGTGTCCGACTCTGTGCGACCCCAGAGACAACCCACCCGTCCCTGGGATCCTCCAGGCAAGAACACTGGAGTGGGTTGCCGTTTCCTTCTCCAATGCATGAAAGGGAAAAGTGAAAGTGAAGTCGCTCAGAGGTGTCCAACTCTTAGCGACCCCATGGACTGCAGCCCACCAGGCTCCTCCGTCCATGGGATTTTCCAGGCAGGAGTACTGGAGTGGGGTGCCATTGCCTTCTCCACACTCCAGTACTCTTGCCTGGAAAACTCCATGGACGGAAGAGCCTGGTGGGCTGCAGTCCATGGGGTCGTAAAGAGTCGGACACGACTGAGCCACTTCACTTAAGGCTCATTTACAGCGGTTTTTCCATGTCTGTGTTGGGAATAAATTGCAGCCATAGTTAAAGTTCTGCTCTATGATCTGAGTTACTCAGAAGCCTAGTGAGTGGCCCATAAGAGCTGACAGGGTAGCTCTTTCCCCATCTGCAGCCTCAGTTCTGGTCTCTGGGCAGCAGTGCGTTAAGAGAGCAATGTTGCCAGGAGGGAATGTCTCCCTTCTGGGTAAGCCAAGGGTTGTTTCCTCTCCGACACCGATGTTATGTCACTGCTGCAGTAAAGCACACATCATCATAGTGTGTTGGTAGATCTGACCTTTGGCATTTGTTGTTCCAAGTAATATATTCAGGTTTAAGATTTTTTTCTTCAAAAGTTGAATCTGCTTCCATACTCATCTACTTGTGGGTAACTCAATATATGTTTTAGCAGTTTGAATTTAAATATTTAATGAAGAAAGCTATCAATTTTAACAAGAATGATTTCATCACCTCTCATCAATAATTCAGAAATACCTGCTATTTTTTAATGACTTGGTGTAGATACTAGTTGAATGCCTTTCCAGGTTTTCACAGTAATGATGTTGATTAAGATCATTAGAGAGTGCCAGGTGAGAAAATTTTTCTGATTTTCTGAAAAACAAAAGCCGCCCCCCCTGCCCTCTTCATCCAAGTAGGATTAACTGCAAACCTATCGGAGAAGGCAATGGCACCCAACTCCAATACTCTTGCCTGGAAAATCCCATGGATGGAGGAGCCTGGTAGGCTGCAGTCCATGGGGTCGATAAGAGTCGGACACGACTGAGCAACTTCACTTTCACTTTTCACTTTCATGCATTGGAGAAGGAAATGGGAACCCACTCCAGTGTTCTTGCCTAGAGAACCCCAGGGACTTCGGGGCCTGGTGGGCTGCCGTCTATGGGGTCGCACAGAGTCGGACATGACTGAAGTGACTTAGCAGCAGCAGCAGCAGCAAACCTATATAAAGATTTTCCAGAGAAGTTCATCAATTTGTTTCTGCTTATAATTTAAAATGTTCCAAGTAGGATTAACTGCAAACCTATAATAAAGATTTTCCAGAGAAGTTCATAGATTTGTTTCTGCTTATAATTTAAAATGTCTTCTCTCTTTTTAAAAGTTTGTTTTAAAAAATCTTTAAGATTCAGAAGTTTAAAACAAAATATTAGGTTAATGGGTTCAAGTTGATGGACTGTTAAATAAACAAAATCTCTCCTAGGTTTGCAAACAGAGTAAGTACTTCATCCAGTATATAAATATTCTTACTATTCCCTATACTTATTCTGTCAATCCTTATGGCAAATTAAATGTAATCTAAGTCAGCCAAAGCATGTCCTGCTTTGGGACCCGTTTTAATTTTATTAAAACACAGAGGTTTTGGTGGAGTTCATTTGTTTCTTTTTTGTTCCTGATCTTTTAATTACACAGATGGCTATCAGTTAGGTTCAGATGCTCAGTCTTGTCCAACTCTTTGCTACCCCATGGACTGCAGCATGCCAGGCCTCCCTGTCCATCACCAACTCCCGGGCTTACTCAAACTCATGTCCATTGAGTTGGTGATACCATCCAACCAGCTCATCCTCTGTCGTCCCCTTCTCCTCCCACCTTCAATCTTTCCCAGCATCAGGGTCTTTTCCAATTAGTCAGTTCTTTGCATCAGGTGGCCAAAGTATTGGAGTTTCAGCTTCATCATCAGTCCTTCCAAGGAATATTCAGGACTGATATTCTTTAGGATGGACTGGTTGGACTTTAGGATGGACTCCTTGCAGTCCAAGGGACTCTCAAGAGTCTTCTCCAACACCACAGTTCAAAAGCATCACTTCAGGGCTCAGCTTTCTTTATAGTCCAACTCTCAAATGCATACATGACTACTGGAAAAACCATAGCTTTGACTAGATGAACCTTTGTTGGCAAAGTAATATCTCTGCTTTTTAATATGCTGTTGGTCATAAGTTTTCTTCCAAGTAGCAAGCGTCTTTTCATTTCATGGCTGCAGTCACCACCTGAAGTGATTTTGGAGCCCAAGAAAATAAAGTCTCTCACTGTTTCCATTGTTCCCCCATCTGTTTGCCATGAAGTGATGGGACCAGATGCCGTGATCTTAGTTTCCTGAATCTTGAGTTTTAAGCCAACTTTTTCACTCTCCTCTTTCACTTTCATCAATAGGCTCTTTAGTTCTTCTTCACTTTCTGCCATAAGGGTGGTGTCATCTGCATATCTGAGGTTATTGATGTTTCTCCCGGCAATCTTGATTCCAGCTTGTGCTTCATCCAGCCCAGCATTTCTCATGATGTACTCTGCATATAAGTTAAATAAGCAGGGTGACAATATACAGCCTTGACCTACTCCTTTCCCGATTTGGAACTAGTTTGGAACCAGTCTACAGATGGCTATAGTTATACTTTATTTTGTTTCTGTATTCACAATGTGGATTATCTCAGTTCCTTTTCTTCAGTATCTAAGGATGACCTGAAAATTTTAGCATCTGAACACTAATATCCTGAGTTGAAACAAAAAGTTTTTGTTTGTATTTTTAGATTTGAAGTTCATATAAAAAAGTTACTGAATGTGACATTCATATAACAGGTACTGAATGTCATATTACATGAACATTTTCTTCACTACTTTGCATTGGTTGATACTCTGAGAACTACTTAACACCTGGACTCATGTACCAAGAGAAACCTTTCATAACCTTATGATAATCAAAAATCATTTGAATCTGATGGAGAGGAAAGAATGGTTTAGGGGAAAGTCACTCATCAAGGTTTAAATCAACCTCCTAATGTAAGATATTTTGCAACTTTGAATTACTATTTGGGCATTAGTTCTTCATCATCCCTTGAACAATTTAGAAATTATGCTTTTTAAAGGCAACTTTGTGTCCTTCTCTGACCCACTTGTTATAGAATCAGCAGTTGATTTATGGAGAATAATTAAATAAAGGCCACCTGGCTAGAATTCGTGCAGTTAGAATTTGATCTGTACAAATCTGAAAACTCTTTTTAGTCTGTGATGGAAGGATACTAGTAACTGCTTTTGATTATTATCTTTCAAAAAAACATAGCTCTTACAACTGCATAATTATTTTTTAGCTTTGATTTTTATTTTTAAAATGAGTTATGTATATACAAAGCTTTTTTAAAAAACTGAGCAAGTTTGCAAGGCTTTTTTTTTTTTTCAATTAGACTTTTTACACCATCTTGCCTCATTTCTTCTCTCAGAGGCAAATATTAATACATTCTCTGCTTTTAAGGGGAGAAGGCAAAGGCACCCCACTCCAGTACTCTTGCCTGGAAAATCCCATGGGCGGAGGAGCCTGGTAGGCTGCTGTCCATGGGGTTGCTAAAAGTCAGACGTGACTGAACAGCTTCACTTTCACTTTCTGCTTTTAAGGTGATTATTCTGATATTTACCAGTGTGTTTTGAAATAAAAAGCTGGTGTTCTAAGTTCGTGGTTTTTAAATGAAGGCATTATCTATTGTTTTCCCACAGTGGAAGATACAGAGCTAAGTGTCCATCCTGCCTCGGCTCTCCATGCGCATTCAGCCTTCTCATTTCCCTGTTTTCTTCATATAGGTATGTGGCAATTTTGAATAGTTTACTACTCACTGCTTACATTACTATGAGCATGTAGCTGAGACATGTATGAATAGCGAAGTATGATTATTTGTCTTTTCCTGTGCAACTTTTTGTTTTCTTACAGGGTTTTATTTACTTTTCTCTACACTTACCAGTAATTAAACCCTAAACTCTCAGCAATGGTCTAACCTTAGGACATTCAGAGGTACTGGTATCCTGGCGATGTCACTTTGCTGACAAAGCATCTGCTTGGTGCCTACAGACCTGCCCCAGTGACACCTGCCCTTTGCGCCAGCCTAGGACCTCTAGTCACCAGCACACCATCTTTCCTTTGCCTCTCTCCTGTGTTAGTTCTCTTACTTTCTAAATTCCATGTCTTACTCTCTCTTGTTTTATTCCCTTGTTTTGGCGGTGCTCAACCTAAGAAAGGATATACGAGAGGTGCATTTGTTTTTTGAGAAATTGTGTATGTAAAGTGTCTTTTTCCCCCTATAAACTTGAGTGATAATTTGGTTGGGAATAGCTTCCAGGGTTATTGCTGGGACTCCTGAAGCCATTCTGGTTCCTGGTCCTTAGTATGTGACACATTTTATCCTCTAAGAGTTTGTAGGACTATCCGATTGTTCTCAAGTTCTGAGAGCTTACTCATGTGCTTTGGCTTGGGTCTGCTTTATCCACTATGTCAAGTACTCCATGGTCATTTCAGACAGCTCATATATTTCAGTTCTGAGAAATTTTCTTGAATTAAAGAATTCCCATCTCTTCATTTTCTCTGTTTTGTCTCAGAGTTGCAGTTTTTTAGATACCTGTCTTTCTGGGTGATCCTATAATTGTCTTTTCTCTTGTACTTTCATCTCTTTTCTTTTTATATTTCAAGTCTTTAAGTTCATTTTTGTTTCTGTGCTTCACTTTATTTTTTTAATTTTATTTTTAATTGGAGGATAATTGCTTTACAATGTTGTGCTGGTTCTGCCATACAAAAATGTGAATTAGCCTTGAGTATATGTGTGTGTATGTATGTATATATATCCCCTCCCTCTTGAACCCCCTTCCCACCCCACCCCCCCCAAGTTAATTTTCTGTTGAAAAATAATATAGTTCACTGACTTCTTACAAAGTGAACACTTCCATTTAATAAAAGATCCAGATTAAAAAGAAAACAATTATCAGGATCCCAGACCTTCTTCTAGCTACTACCTCACCCCAGGGTAACTGCTATCTTGAGTTTTTAAAATTAACCTGTTTTATTCTGAGATAATTGTAGATTCACATACAATTATAGGACATAATACGGAGAGAGCCCATTGATCCAGTACCCACTTTTCCCCAGTGGTAACATCTTGCAAAACCATTAGGAGAACAGCTGACATTGATACAGTCGAGATGCAGAGCACTTTCAGGGCACCAGAGCCCTCCTGTCACACTTTTGCAGCCACCTCCTCCCCCTCCCACACCACTCCTGGTGAGCCCCGGCAGTCTCTCTTGTGTTCTCCACACCAGTACTTCTGTTACTCCTAGGATGGTCTGTGAATGGAATCATGGAGTACATCATCTTTTGAGATTGGCTTTTTTCTCTCTTTTTAATTCTCTGGAGATTTATTCAGGTTACTGTGTCAGTCATTTATTCCCTTTTATTGCTGAACAGTTTTCAGTGGTATTGAGGTGCCACAGTTTGTTTAACCATTCATCCGCAATGGACACCTAAGCTGTTTCCAGGTTTTGGCTATTACAAATAAAGCTGCTTTATTTGTGAACAGGTGTTTGTGTGAAAATAAGCTTTCACTTTTCTGGGATAAATGCCCAAAAGTGAAATTGCTGGGTCACTAGTCACTGTTTTAATTTGTAAGAAATTGCCAAACTGCTTTGCAGAGTGGCTGTACCATTTAACATCCCTAACAGCAATGTATGAATGATCTAATTTCTCTTTATTGATGTTAGAATTTGGTGTTGTTACTATTTTTTATTTTATCCATTCTTATAGATACGTAGTGGTATATCATGTTTTTAACTTATGTCCTAATGGTTAGTGACAATGAACATTTTTTCACAAGTTTATTTGCATCTGTATATCCTATATATTCTCTTTGATGAAATGTCTCTTCATGTCTTGTCTGTTTTTTAATTGGATTGTTTGGTATATTTTCTGTTGAGTTTTGAGAATTCTTTACATATTCTAGATACTACTAGCCCTTTGTTGAATATGTGGCTTGCAAATATTTTCTCCCAGTCTACAGCTTGTCTTGTCTTTTTTGGCTGTGATGAGTCTTCGTGTGGTGTATGGGCTTAGCTGCCCCTCAGCATATGGAATCTTCCTGGACCAGGGATTGAAACCACTTTTCCGGCACTGGAAGGCAGATTCTTTACCACTGGGCCACCAGGAAAAGTCCTCTTTTCATTCTTTTAATAGAGTCTTTCCCAGAGCAAAAGTTTTTAATTTTTAAAAAATCAATTTATTTTTAATTGGAGAATAACTGCTTTACAATATTGTGTTGGTTTCGGCCAAAAGTTTTTAATTTTAATAACGTCTAATTTATCAATTTTTCCTTTTATGAGTCATGCTGTTGGTATTAAGTCTAAGAACTGTTTGCCTAGCACTAGAATCTAGGGGTCTTTTTCCCCTAAAAGTTTTATAGTTTTTCATTCAAATCCATGATGTGTTTTGAGTGAGTGTTCATATAACGTATGAGCCGTTTATTTTTTGCCTACTGATGTCTAATTGCACCAGCACTGTTTGTTGAAAAGGTCATCATCTTTCTCTCACCAAATTGTTTTTGCATCTTTGTCAGATATCACTTGGACATGTTTGCATAGATTTATTCTCGGGCTCTCTGCTCTGTCCCACTCATCTATGTGTCTGTTCTTCTGCCAGCATCACACAGCCTGATTAGTATGTGGCTAGGTGATAAATCTTTTTCAATGTTGCTTCCCTGGTGGCTCAGATGGTAAAAGCATCTGCCTGCAATACGGGAGACCTGGGTTCGATCCCTGGGTCGGGAAGATCTCCTGGAAAAGGAACTGGCAACTCACTCCAGTATTCCTGCCTGGAGAATCCCAGGGACGGAGGAGCCTGGCAGGCTACAGTCCATGGGGTCCCAAAGAGTCAGATACGACTGAGCGACTTCACTTCAGGTGATAAATCTTTTTCAATGTTGCTTTAAAGTGAAGTGAAGTCGCTCAGTCGTGTCCGACTCTTTGCGACCCCATGGATTGTAGCCTATCAGGCTCCTCCGTCCATGGCATTTTCCAGTCAAGAGTGCTGGAGTGGATTGCCATTTCCTTCTCCAGGGGATCTTCCTGACCCAGGAGTCGAACCCGGGTCTCCCGCACTGCAGGCAGACTCTTTACCGTCTGAGACACCAGCTTTAGCTATTCTAATTCCTTTTCCTGTTCAGACAAATTTTAGAGTGATCTCACCCAAATTCCCAGAAAGCCTTCCTGAGATTTTGATAGGGACCGTGTTAAACTTGTATATAAATTTGAGAATAATTGAAGTCTTTACTGTGTTGAGTGTTGCAGCCCATGAACATGATGTAGCTCTCCATTTCTTTAGATTTCTTTCTTTTACTGGCATTTTGTAGTTTTTCAGCTTATAGTCCTGTACATGTTTTGTTAATTTATACTGAAATATTTCTTCTTTCTAGAAGCTTTTTATATTTCTTGGGATTTCCTGCATGGACAATCGTGCCACTGTAAACAGAGACAGTTTCTTCCTTTTTGATCTATATACTTTTTGTTTCCTGTTTTTCCCTGTATTGCACTGGCTAGAACTTCCACCACGACGTTGCCTAAGAGTGATGAGAACATCTTCCCTTCTTCCCTATCTTAGAGAAAAAGCATTCAGTCTTCCACCATTAAAAGTAATGCTACCTGTGGGGTTTTGTAGGAGATCTTTATTGAGTTGAAGAAGATCCCTTTTATTCCAATTTTTTGAGACTTTTCAGGAATGAGTGTTTAATTTCGTCAAACGCTTCTTCTGCATCAGTTGTTAGGACCATGATACCTTTTTTTTTCCTTTGCTTGTTTATATGGTGGATTATATGGATTGAATTTCAAGTACTGCAGCAGCCTTGCATCCTTGGAATAAATCCCACAGGGTCATAATGCACAATTCTTCTTGCTAAATTTTCTAATACTTTGTTAAGGATTTTCATGTCTGTGTTCATAAGGGATATTGGTCCATAGTTTCCTGGGTTTTTGACTGTCTTTTTTTCTGGATACTGGATTCTTGCTTGACAATTTTTCTCTTTCAGCATTTAAAAAATATTGTATTTCTTCTTGGGTCCGGTTTTAAAGAAACAAACATTCTATCATTTGAATGGTTTTTCCCCTGTTGGTAAGTTGTGATTTCTGTCTCTGCCCTCAAGATTTTTTGTGTGTTTGGTTTTTACAGTTTGACTATGTTGTGTCTTGGTGTGGGTTTCACTTGTTCAGAGTTCATTCAGCTTCTTAAATCTGTAGGTTCATGTCTCTTGCCACTTTTGAGATGTTTTCAGCCTTTGTTTCTTTGAATACTTCAGCGCTGCTCTTTTTCTCTTCTCCTTTAAGGACTCTGATGTCATTAATGTTCAATCTTTTGTTATAGTCCCACAGGTCCTTGAAGCCCTGTTAATTTTTTTTCAATCTATTTTTTTTCTGTTGTTAAGATTGTATAATTTCTATTATACTTGCAGTTCACTGATTCTTCCCTCTCCTCCATTCTGCTGTTGAGTCCATCCATAGAGTTTTTGTGTTTTGGTTATTGTATTTTCCAGTTCTAACATTTCCATTTTGTTTTTCTTTATATATATATTTCTTACACTGCTGAGACTTTCTATTATTTCTGTTCTTCAACTTTCTATTTTTTTTATTTGTTTCAAGCATGTTTGTAGCATGTATGTATCTTATTTATGAAAATATTAATGTTATATTTAAGAACTATTTTCCTCCTCATAGAACTTCTGTTTTCTCCATATTGATTTTTTTTCCTGTCTGTTTTGATTCCCTCTTTCCTGTAAGAGCCATTTGTTAAATGTCTTAGAATTCTTGGTGACTGCTTACATTTAGTGACAGGGCTTGTTAAGACCCTGAGCTCCTGTGTGGAGTGATTTGGTTGGATAGTTTAGTTGGGGAGGTTTCAATATCATGATTGAGAGGTCATTTCTCTTGGGTTGGTCAAATTCTCCAGGGAAGACCCTTCCAGCCTCTGAGAACCTAGTGTGGCAAGTGGGATAGGGCTTGGGGTCCAGGCCAGGGCTTGAATCTCGGATGTGTATGTTCACTCAGCGGCCCCCTCTTTTCAGTATGGTGCCGTAATCTCAGCTGTTACTGGTCCTCTATGACTCAAGAACTCCGTTTTATCCTCTCCAGAGGGATATCCTCTAGTTGATTGGCTAGCTAGGTGGAGAGGGGAAGGGGACTGAGCCTTCTGCGCTGGGGTCCAGACTTTCCATTAACTCTGTTGTTAGCAGCAACCCCCACTTAAACACATATCCTCTTACTTGCAGATAAACCTCATATGGCCAACCTGTGAGCCTTTGAGGGACTCTGAGGAATGAATTGTAATTTATTGTTCTTGGCTTTCCCCACAGTCAACCAGGGTTCCAGTTTTCTCAGATTCACCATTATTTACCAGTTGTCTATGTTTTGGCTTCCAGAATTTTATTTTATTGCTATTATGTACCTTTTAATTTTCACAGCTTGGATTATGACTTTAAAAGCGTGGGTGTTTGTTGGTGTTGCCGTTTGAGTCAGGTTTAGGGATGCAGTAAAACAGATGTGCTCAATCTGCCATTTTTACCAGAAGTGTCGTGTGATTTTTATACATTTTAAAAATGACAAATATTTCTTTGAAGTTTGAACTCAAACTTAAATTAATTTAGAAAATAAGTCCGAAGGAGAATGACTGTGTTTTTCAGGTGATGAAATAGAATTGGAGGTGCTGACTTGAGTAGGTGGAGGCACTAGAGATGAAAGAAAAATAATAGAGAACAGTGAGGAAAATCTTTTAGCCTGGCAGCAGAAGGTTGGATTTTGCTTTTCCTTCAAGTTTTGTGGGAGATGAAAAAAGTTTTCCATGATTAAGAAAACTGTGATTTGGGAACTAGAGAGAGGTGATGGCTGTACAACATTGTGAAAGTGCTACATTCCACTGAATCATTCACTTTACCTGTGGCGGATTCATTTCGATATTTGGCAAAACTAATACAATATTGTAAAGTTTAAAAATAAAATAAAATTTTAAAAAATAATAAAAAAAATAAAAATCTGAAAAAAATAAAAAAAAAAAAATGGCTCATTTTTTGTTACATGAATTTAATTTTGTTACATGAATTTTAATTTTTACCTCAGATTAAAAAAAAAACTTAACCAAAAAAAAAAGAGAAATATATGAACATTTTCAAAGCTAGAACTATGTTGACACCTGGCTTTTGGTGGTAAAAGATAATTTGACTTATTTGACTTATTACACAGGCCTCATTACGTTATGTTTCTACTGTCTGCCTGGAGCTAGGTAGAGATTTTTAAGTGTTTACAAGCATGATTTTGGAAGATCTTCAGAAATTTACTTCTCATTTTGGGAAAAGGGAGAGCAAAATGTACTTCAAAGGGTGGAGTTATTTCTCTCTAGTAAAGAAGATGAAAGGAATTAATAGATATTTAATATGACACCTCCTACATACAAATATACTCATTGCACCTTGACAAATCTTGATGTAAGCAAGACCTTTTGACTCTTTAATCATTTGTATAATAGAAGAAAAGGACATTCCGGGGAATGTGGCATTGTTCCGATAAGTTTATCCCTTTGTTATATTGCTTATCTTTCATATGAAACACCCTGTCTCATAAAAAGATTTAATAGCACTTTATTATCCAAAATGTGATATTTGGCAGTTTAGTGTGCTATACTAGAGTATATGTCCTAAAGCCATAATGTCGTTGTTTTAGTTGCTAAGTCATGTCTGACTCTTTTGCGACCCCATGGACTGTAGCTTCCCAAGCTCCTCTGTCCATGGGATTTCCCAGGCAAGAATACTGAAGTGGATTGCCATTTCCTTCTCCAGGGCATCTTCCTGATCCAGGGATTGAACCTGCATCTCCTGCATTGGCAGGTGGATTCTTTATCACTGAGCCATATGGGAAGCCTAAAATCATAATATTGGAGTTCAAATCCTTGTGCACATGTGAGTTATTTAAACTCACTACGCCTCATTTTTTCTCATCTGTAAAATGGAGGAGACAGTAGAGATATTGTGATGAATGTGAATTAACACATTTAAAGGCCTTTCAGTGTTGTCTGGTGCAGAGTACGTGCTCAGTAAATGCTATCTGCTGTTTTTCTGACATTTTCTTAAACTACAGTCTATAAAAGCACATCTGGAAAATGTATGTTAAAAAAAAAAAAGAGAGAGAGAAAAAAAAGAAAATGTATGTGATATAAGCAATGTAAGGACTACTTCCTTATCAGGATATCGTTGTTATGGCTGTAGTGACCAACTGCAGATGCAAATGTGCGATTGGGTCCCTTTTTCTCATCACATTTGTAGTCATGGTTAAGGGCTTATTTCTGTTTTTTTTTTCCCTAGAAACTGAAATGGTTTTAGCTGCCTTTATTTTCTAAGCATTCTAGACTTCATAGTGCAATGGGTTTGTTTGAAAAGTAAACTCGAGAAACTGTAAATACTGTTTACCCACTCTTAGGTTTAGACGTAATCCCTATTATTTGTACATTTTCCCTAGGAATCAGTGAAAAGATTGAGAATGAACCTGAAGAATGAACTATTAGAAGATGTACTTATAGCCAGTCAGTGGCCACAGAGAGAGCACTTGATTTTTGTAAAGTTATTTTTCCTTATCATTATTGTATGGCTGCAAGTGAATGGTGATAGTTCTCTCTCACAATTATTATTTTTAGCTGTAGTTTGAAACTCCTCTATTTCCTACAAGGTGAAACTCTTATGTTTAAATGTTATCATTTTCATACTAAGCCTTCTTTTAAATTTTACTTTACAGATCAACAGCCAAAATTTTGAAGGTCGTCAACTTTCTAATGGTGGTGATAAGCCATGGCGACAGATGATAAAGTTGCCATCTTAACCGATGATGAAGAGGAACAGAAGAGGAAATACGTGCTTGCTGATCCTTTTAATGGTATTTCCAGGGAACCAGAACCACCTTCAAATGAAACGCCGTCCCCCTCTGAAACAGCTGCTATTCCCGAGGAGGAAATAGACTGGATAGAGAAACACTGCGTTAAGATAAACAATGATCTTCTCATTTCCAAGGTCTTTTATTTTTTCTTTTACTCTGCATATGGCTCTCTCTACCCCCTTTTGCCTGTGTATTACAAGCAGCTGGGAATGTCACCCAGCCAGAGTGGACTGCTGGTAGGTATTCGATACTTCATTGAATTCTGCAGTGCCCCCTTTTGGGGTGTAGTTGCAGATCGCTTTAAAAAAGGCAAAATCGTCCTCCTCTTTTCTCTTTTGTGTTGGGTTTTATTCAACCTGGGCATTGGATTTGTCAAACCCGCTACCTTGCGATGTGTACCAAAGATCCCCCCGACAGTTCATCCCACCAATTCAAGTCACCCATTCACTATCCTGCCAACGAATTCCTCCATTGTCTCTTTCATCACCACCTCCCCAAGAATTCGTGACAAAAGGCACCTGCTTCCTTATGGTGGGCCAGTGATGTCAGAAGTGGGGCCCAATGTCACAGAAACTGTCATCTTCTCGACAGCTCCAAACAAGACCAGTGCACCCACTCTGCAGACTCAGACTGATGAAATTATTGACCATATTGTGACCTTGAACTCAAGCACTGCAACCTCCTCTACCCCTCCAGGAAATGCAGCCAGGGAGACAACCACTTCTATGGTCACCACCACCAAGTCTGTACCTTCTGACCGAGTCACTCTTGTTTATGATCAACAAGAAGTGGAGGCCATCTTCTTGGTGGTCTTGGTAGTTGTTGTCATAGGAGAGTTTTTCAGTGCCTCCTCCGTCACAATCGTGGACACAATAACACTCCAGTACCTGGGGAAGCACAGAGACCGCTACGGCCTGCAGCGCATGTGGGGGTCCCTGGGCTGGGGCCTGGCCATGCTGTCTGTGGGCATCGGCATCGACTACACCCACGTAGACGTGCTCATCGAAGGGAAGGGCTGTAAGCCGCCCGAGTACCGGAACTACCAGATCGTCTTCTTCGTCTTTGGGGTTCTCATGACCATGGCCTTGATTGTTGCTACTCAGTTCCGGTTCCGCTACAGCCACTTCAAAAACAGTGAAAGTAAAGGGAAAGAGGTAGAGATCCCTCAGGTGGAGCGGAACAGCTCCACGGAGTCCTCTGAGGAGACACCGACCGCCACCAGCCACTCGCAGGCCTTCAGCTTCTGGGACTTGATCAGGCTGCTTTGCAGTGTGCAGTACGGCTCCGTGTTGTTCGTGGCTTGGTTTATGGGTTTCGGATATGGCTTCGTGTTCACCTTTCTCTACTGGCATTTGGAGGACCTGAATGGAACAACAACTCTCTTTGGGGTCTGTTCAGTCCTGAGCCATGTGTCTGAGCTGACAGCTTATTTTTTTAGTCACAAGCTTATTGAACTGATTGGCCACATCAGGTAAGAGTATGCCTACTGTTGCTGCCCCTCGCAGTTGAACTCTATCTTTTCATAGTTTATAAGATCCTTTGAGCACATTTATAATTTGTGTTGGGGGTAAGGTTTAGGTGGGAGTGGCAATTTCGGTTGCTCTTTCTCTTTAAAATAGAATCAAAAGGAAGGAAATGATGAACCTAGTTGAATTATCTCAATATATGATGTTTCCCCTCTGTATGCTAAGGGACTCTTACATTAAACGTTTTCAAGTATATAAGCACCAATTTAGTCGACTCTGTTACTCTATGGACCTTGAAGGGTCCAGCTGTCTAAGACATTTATGAAGAAGGGTTTAAGTAGATAAAGAGGATTATGTTTTTTCAGCCTTCAGTTATTCTCAGCTACTTGCTGATGCAGAAACACCTTGAACATTTGGTGTATTGAAGATGTCCATTATATTTAATAAGGCTGTGATGTGACCCACCAAAATCATTAATCCATGGTATTACATGGAAGAGCATCTTATATAATTTTTTCTGATTATTACATGGGTCTCTGCATTTTTATCTGCCATGAAAGCATGGGATACTTAAAAATCTTTCTTCTACCTAAAATTTCCCATGTAATCCTTTTAAGCAGAAAAATCTATAAATACCTAGTATTTTTTATGTAAAGTTTCTTACCACTAATGTTTGTCTGAAGTTGTGTGAATAGTACCTTGCTCTTTATGTCTTTCTGCTTTGCTCTTGGCTCTAAAGTGTGGAGCCAGATACACTTAAACCTCACAGAAAGGCATGGCATGTCTGTCCCTAAAATTTGAAGTTGCTGTAATTAAAAGCAACCATGTGTGTTTGTGTGTATGTGGTAATCTTTAAATCTACTGTTTCTATGAGAAATTACGAAGGAGAAATAGATGCTGGCAAGATCTGAGAAACATTGATCTTTTTTCCTTTAATATTCCTTTGACTAACTGAAGAAAATATTTTCTATTGTCAGGTTTCAACCTAGAATCTTTCTTGTCCCAATGCAATTGTGGCTATTTTTCCTTGTTTGATTTTGCTTTGGGAAGCTGTGTCCCGTTCCTTCTCCGTCTCAAATCTTTGACCCCTTTGTTGTCACAAACAAAGTCAGGCACTGTATGGACAGCCACCAGAGACACAGGGTCCCTGAGGCACACTCAGTGGGGCCAGTCGGCAAAGAGCCTTGTGATATTATGGTCTGGGGTTGTCCTTTAACCTTGTCCAGGTCATGTTTATGTTGTCTGCGCTATAATGAATTAAACTCACGGTGATGAATTTCTTCAGCTTGGTTGGGTTGTATGAGCAGGAGCTCCTCTCACCTAATAGTGTGTTTAAAAACCACAGCCATTTATTCCCAGAAAGGTACCTTGTTAGGTCTTACTCATGAGTGGCTTTCCTAGACATCATGATTTAATCACTCAATAATGTTAATTGAATGTCGACCCAGTACAGAGTGTGCATGTAGGTTTTATTTTCACAGAAATTGTGAAGGTCTTCTCATATGCTACGAAAAGTAATGTCTCTTCTACCTTTGGCTTTTGTCTAAAGTATATAGCTTTTTTTTTTTTTAGTGTACAGCTTTATGATAGAATCCTAGCGGGTTTACTATTAGGTTTGGTAATTACATAAACTTCACACTTGTGTTTTCTTTTTATAAGAGAGAACTCATTACATAAGAACTCATTACATGAATGCTAGTATCTCATTATGTAAAAACGAATGACTCACTTAACCTTAATTTTCTAGTTTTACACACAAAAGCATCTTTTTTTCCTTAAACGATGTAGTGGAAGAAGGAAGCTGCTGTGGTCACATTGCTGTTCCCAGAAGCCTACTGGGATTCCATCAGTTTGTGGTCATTTACTGCTTTTGGATTTTTTTCCTGTTGATTCTGATAGCTGTGGTGAGATTATGCCCACGTGTTTAGGTAGAATGGATATGTTTCTTTTGGTGAGAATTTTTGGAGCCCGGTTAGGGGTGGTTGAGATTTGAGGGCTTAAAAAGGTAGTGATGACAGTTTCACTTTTTAATTGGAAGAATATCATGTATTCGCTGATAAACAGAAATCATCTTTCTGTGAATAGCCTTTATGTTTCCCTTGTAGGATCATAAGGAGAGATCTGTCTGGCCCGCATATATGCACTCATGTTTTCCAGTGTTCTGTGACCATCTTATGGGGGTTTGTTTATAGGAGGCAGCATAACCACAAAAATTGTAACTATCCTAATGTAGTCAAAAGTTGATGGATGGCAGAAACCAATACAATATTGTAATTTTTCTTCAATTAAAAATAAATTAAGAAAACAGCAACAAAAAGAATTTTTAAAAAGTAGATTTTCGTAAGTTTATATAGGTTTGTAGTGAAGAAACCATCATACCAGAAAACAATGTTTAAAACAGCATGTCCAATTTTGAACCACTTACTATTGTAACAGTTCTGCAGTTTGGGCCCCATTTTTCATTGACTAACGTATCTATCAGTCTAAACACACACAGAGTAAATGATTTCTGATTTCAGTCTTGGATTTTGTCCCCATTGGAAAGTGGCTATCTCAGGTAAATAGGATAATGCTTCCTATTTCCACTAAAAAAGTAAATTTCTTTTGATTCAAACCTACAAAACTTTGGTATTTACAGCAAGTACATTTCTAGGCTAATTTATGTAATGACAATGACTAGATTTCTTTATCTAGAAATATAAATGTATTTTAAGGCTATATTCACCTTGTTGAATGTTTCAGCAACCATGAGTAGAGTTGTGATCAAAATACATTTCAATTAATCATTTGTTTGAGCAAACCCCAGGAGATAGTGAAGGACAGGAAAGCCTGGCATGCTGAAGTCCATAGGGTCACAAAAAGTCACACATGACTGAGTGACTAAGAAGAACAACAAAAATCATTACCATTTAATATTAGGCCATCACCTATGTTATGCGATTCAAATTGATTTACATTTTAAGGGACACACAAAAATCTACTCAAGCAATTCTGACTTTGACCTGAAATTCTTGTACTCAGTCAGTTTTGTCATGCAAATACTGTCTGGAAGCGATAATATATTAACCATCATTAGCCATTAATTACTACTAAATAGTTGCTAAGTATCCAAATGAGTTGGCTGGTCATTTAGGGAGGAGAGAGGGAAATACATGATGCTACTAGCAAGAGGAGGAACACAGACATTCCTGGTGGGTGCTGCAGAAAGAGCCAGAGCAGATAGCGGGACGCCGGCCCACAGCTGAGGACACGTGTGGCAGTGTTAGCAGCCTGTCACTGGAGGGATAGCCGGCAGCATCAGAAGAGGGCGGAAACCGCAGCTGGTGAGGTCGGGGAGCTGATCTGGAGCTGGAGATTTAGGGCTGTGTTTATGACTTTCTTGCTTCGTATCCTCTCCCTTGTTTCTACCTGCCTCTTCGGCCTCATTGTTGATCCTGGCCCCCTTGGCTCTTAGGGCCTCTCCGCACCTCGCGGGGCACGGTGCAGGCTTCCACAAGCTGCTTCTCCCAGCCCCTGGTCTTCTGGGTCCACTGCTGCAGTGGTGCTCAGATGGTAGACTCACACTGGGAGAGCTTTTAAAACTCCTAATGCTCCAGCTACATGTAGACCAATTGCCTTAAGCTGTCTGGGGGTGTGTACCTAGGTATTCCAGCCAGGGTGGTAACTGCCAGGCTGGTGAGAGGCCCAGGTGGAGAATGAGAGGGTGTGAAGAAAGGGAAAAACCTTCCCTCTTTCATCTTGGGTGAACTTTGGACATTGTTCCCTGTAATCCTTTCACGTGGTTCTTGCCCCGGCTTCGGTGATTTGCTCAGATGCAGGTGTTGACCAGTACTCAGCTGGAGACTGAGGGCCGCCCTCTGCAGGCCTCACTCGATGTGCTCAGAGTTCCCCGCTTTGTGGTGCTCAGCCCTGCTCCCAGACTCAGCCCTGCCTCCTGTCAACCCAAGTCCTCCATGCCCTGTCAAGTCACTGCTCACCTGTGGCTCTGTGCGCTGTGACCTTGAGCTCTGGTAACGCGGCTCTCACCCCCATCCTTCAGACCTAGACCTTGCGGAGGCTGTCTGCAGCTTTCTCCAGGTTCTCTGGCTTCTCAGCTCTTCCGGTGTCTGTCTAACCACCCTGAATTAAGTTTGGTGCCTGTTTCCCTCATCATATCCTGACATCCACAGTCCTTAACTGCTTCGAACTTATACTGGCAATCGCCACAATGAAGGGAAACAATGGAAATAGAATAATTCAATTCTTGATTTAAAAAATAAAACAACAACAGAGGATGGACCTGAACATTTTTTCCTTCTCTTTTCTTAGTGGAATGTTATTTTTTATTTACAAAATGACTTTACCACAATAGAAAAAAAATGATAAGGCTTATTTCTCACGTTGTCATTGTTATTCAGTCACTGAGTCGTATCCGACTCTTTGCCACCCCATGGACTGCAGCACTCCAGGCCTCCCTGTCCTTCACCATCTTCTGGAGCTAGCTCAAAGTCATGTCCATTGAGTTGGTGATGCCATTCAACCATCTCGTTTGAAATTAAACATGATCTAAAGGAGTAACTATTACTCTATCATTTAAAAATCAAAACTCTGCATACTTGTTTAGTTTAATTGAAGAGTTTATTTAGGCCTGGACAACCTAGATTAATAGGATGCAAGGATGAACACTGAAAGGAAGGGGGTTGGAAAAGATGGGGGGAGAGAAGGCCAGATGGGAGCTGGGATTAGGAAAGGAGCTTTATCCTGGGTGCAGGAGGGCAGTGTGGGAAGGTTTGGAGCCAAGGAGAGCCACCGGTGTTGATTTATTTGCAGCGCAGTGGGGAACTTGGAAGCAGAAGCCCACTGAGAAGTTTCTTAAAACAGTCCAAGTGAGAGATGATTAGGCCTGGAATACAGCAGTAGCAGCAGAGGTTCAGAGACGGAGTGTGGTGGG
This sequence comes from Bos mutus, assembly GCF_027580195.1. NCBI lineage: Eukaryota > Metazoa > Chordata > Mammalia > Artiodactyla > Bovidae > Bos > Bos mutus. The sequence continues at coordinate 130,250,265 of NC_091618.1, forward strand.
AGGTAGAATCAGTGGAACGGCTTGATGTGAGAAGTGATGGAGAGACCTTTGGGTTTCAGTTTGGGTGCAGTGGTTCTGCCAGACCCAGGAGGAAATCTGAGAAGATACAGAACAGAGGAGAGGGTGGAAGTTCATCAGAATCCAGTCATGGGTTTGTTTACCTTAAAATTGAAACATCTCTGTGGGAGTGTCTAACAGACAGTTGACTGTTATAAAAGCCCAAAAAGAGGTTAGGGTTGGGAATACAGATTTGGGATAGTTAAAACCAGAAACATGAGCAAAGTGAGCAAGGAAGCCTTGTTGTTGAAGAAGAGAAATGGGCTGAGGAAAATCAGTTATGCTTGTCTCCAAGATTCTGTTCTGAGTTTCTGATCTTACTGAAATGTTGGTCTCTTTTATGGTTTAAAGTAGGTATCCTTGTATCCTCATGTTTATGGGGAACTATATGATACTGTAACCTGTTTCCACATCTTGCTTCAGGAGCAAGTGCCTTTCTGAGCACCCCTCCAATGCCATCACCTGAGCCATGGTCTTCTAGACATGTTTACAAGTGGACCAAGGGAGACGTGAGTAAGGGAGAGGGAAAAATAAAGGGACAAGGAATGAAAGGAACAGGGATCAAGAGTAAGAAAATGGAGAAAGGAAATAGCTGCAGTCTCCAGGGAAAGGTCTCTTCCCGTCCTTATTCGTGAAAGGCAGTGTCCACAGTGTTTACAAGCATGGACTGGGGGCGTGTTGCTGGTGTAGAACTTGACTGTGCCTCTTGGAACCATGTGGCCTTGGAGAAGTTATATAACTTTTTGTATGTCTGTTTTGTCATCTGTAAGTAGGAATATCATTAGTATTAACCTCTTTTTCATGAAAATTAAATGAGATAAAGCACATTAATTGCTTAGAACAGTGACTTGCATATATTAATTCTCTTGATTTTTTTTATTATTATTTAGCCAATCTTCTGGTAGATTATGTTGCTTGATAACCACTGTGGAGACCAATTCAGCAGTCCATGGTAATGTACAAGTTGGACATTTCCTATGGCTTGATAATTGCATTTTAAGATACTTACCTGCCTAGAGAAACTTTTGCTGTGTGCGGTGCTTATTTGCTCAGTCGTATCCGACTCTGTGACCCCATGGACTATAGTCTGCCAGGCTCCTCTGTCCATGGGAATTCTCCAAGCAAGAATAATGGAGTGGGTTGCCATGCCCTCCTCCAGGGGATCTTCCCAACCTAGGAATCAAACCCAGGTCTCCCATGTTGCAGGCAGATTCTTTACCGTATGAGCCATCAGAGAAACTTTTACACACGTGCAGAGAGACATGTACAAAGATGCTGCTTGCTTACTGCAGCTTTCTAACAGTGAGAAAGAGAACTGGTCTAAATATTCATCAGTTGGGGAATAGGTGCATTCAGAGTAGGATAGTCGTAAGACGGAACAGTATGCAGGAAAGGAATGCACTATATCAGTATGTCAACATAGAAAGCTCTCCAACCATGATGTTGAATGGGGGAGAAAGCAAAATAATACACAGTTTGGTGCACTTATGCAAATTTTAGCAATACGTTTCAAAAGTTATACATACTTTTATGGATATGCCTAATTGTATAGGAAAAAACACTTAAATTTATGGAGGGAAAATGCATCCTGAGTTCATATAGCCCTAGCTTTCTAGACAGGACATAAAAAGAAGGGGACTGGTTGGGGAAGAAAGAGGGCAGGGGAAGCCCTCCGTTTATCTGTAACATTTTGTTTCTTTAAGGAAGTACAGCAAAATATTCAAAGTTTCCATTCTTGGTGCTAGATATATGTATTCTCTCCCTTTTTTGGTATTTTCGATTGGAAAAGAGCTTGAAGCTTAGGTCTGTTTATAGTGAATCAATATAATTATCTTCCCATAAAGGAACTAGATATGTGTGTGAGAGAGAGTGAGAGAGAGCTTATGTTTGTTTAAAGCTGTATATGTTCTAAGGAGACATAGTGTATCTTTATATATCAGGTAAAATAAACACTGAGATTTTGTGCCGCTACCCCGCTCCAGTACTCTTGCCTGAAAAACCCCATGGATGGAGGAGCCTGGTGGGCTGCAGTCCATGGGGTCCCTAGGAGTTGGACACGACTGAGCGACTTCACTTTCCCTTTTCACTTTCATGCATTGGAGAAGGAAATGGCAACCCACTCCAGTGTTCTTGCCTGGAGAATCCCAGGGACGGGGGAGCCTGGTGGGCTGCCATCTATGGGGTTGCACAGAGTCTGACACAACTGAAGTGACTTAGCAGAGCAGCAGCAGCAGTTGGGTCCAACGCTTTCTGACCCCATGGACTGTAGCCCACCAGGCTCCTCTGTCCATGGAATTTTCCAGTCAAGAGTACTGAAGTGGGTTGCCATTTCCTACTCCAGGGGATCTTCCTGACCCAGGGATTGCACCCTCATCTCCTGCATCAGCAGGACTCTTTACCATTGAGCACCTGGCTCTCCCGTATAGCTTTCCCTAAGTAGCACACATTTAATGATTAGAAGTCTACTTTTACATAGTTATCATGGCTTCAGGTCTTAGTTCTTTTTCTTTAAAATGAAATCAGGTGGAAATTTATAGTACCTCATTAAGAATTAATATCAAAATGTATCAAATAACCCTGACTTGGGCAGTAATTATAATATTTCTTTATATATTAAGAGATCAAGGTACTAAAAAGTCAAGTCAAGTGATATCCCAGAGATCATGCATTTTATTGCTGACGTGAGTCCAAGTATGAGTGTTTGCACCAGCTGTTTAATTATCTTGAGTCATACAGTGTCAATTACTGCCTTTTTTGTGCAAGTCAAAAGCCTAAGCAGTGTGGCTAACTTATTTCTACTTATTCTTGTGATGCTTGGTAGATTTTAATTATATAATTTCAATAGGATACTTTGAATAGTAGATAAGAATTTTTCTTCAAGCTTCCTTCATAGCATATCCCTCCAAAACCTTTCCAACTGGAAGAATCGCACCCCATTCTTATTTCTCAAGTATTAATCATCTCTTCTTCACCTTTGGTCTGCTGTCACCAACATCTTCGAATAGTAGTCTGGAGGCTGACAAACAGTAGCTTGTTAACTTTTTCTTTCCTTTAAAAAGATAACACATGGAAGGAAGCTCAGACATTTTCAGAAAGAATCAGTGTCGAGTTACATTCGTCTGGGGACCGTAGTTTTGGACTGTGAGGCTGTGTGGTGTGGTTGACTGCTGAGTGCAGCGAGGTCACCTCAGCAATGGAGGATTGGCATGGTCCTTGGTAATAACTGTGGATGTTGGCCAGGCTTTCACTCCACTTAGGAGAATGAACAGGAGCAGAAAGTAAATTGGCCCAGGGTTGACCCTAGTCATCTTCCCAAACCCTGGTAGGAGTGTTGGGTCGTCTAGTAGTTCTCCTGTCTCCTTGTGTTCTTCTTTTTGCTGGTTCACCTGTGAAAAGTACACATGTGTGCGTGTGTGCGTTTGACCTGGGTTCAAATCCCACACTTACTATAGTATCTAACTTCATACCGTTGTTAAGATTAATAAGGTAATGCATAGCAATATAATAAGTGCTCAACTGTATCTGACCTTGGATAAGCCAGCAATTTAGCTTTGTTAAGCCTCAGGTTCCTCATTTGTGACATGGTGGTAATAATTGTATCTGACTTGATACCATTGTTAAGATTAATAAGATAATGCATAGCATATAGTAAGTGCTCAGCTGTAAACAACAGGTGGTGTTATTCCTGTTGTTATTAATTCACTCCTTCAACACGTGTTTCTTAAACATGCCCTATGTGACAGGCACTTTTGTAGGTCTTGGGGATATTTGGAATGTGTGATGAGATAGACAAAGGCCAGTCCTCATAGGACGAGCCTTCTATTGGGGTAGACAGTGAACAGTACACAGATTATCTCATTTCTGATCATGATGAATGACGACGTGGCAAAATTCATGCAGGACTCAGGTTCCCAGAGCGACTGAGAAGAGGCGACTTTTCCGCTTGAGCTTACAGAGAGGCTTTCTCTAAGGAAGGGACATCTGAGCAGAGTGGTGTTTGCACAGAAGCCGCCCAGGGAAGATGAGGGAACCAACCACACGTGTGCATGTCGCCTGAACGAGGAGTGAAGAGTAATAAAGTCAGCAAGGTGGTCAGGGCTCGTGCAAGGGCTCCGGGTCCCACTGAGAGAGAGTGTGTTTCCCTGAGAGAAATGGGAAGTCATTGGTGAGTCTGAGCAAGAGGTGACATGAACAGATGTCTGCCTTGATGTTTCTTTAAAACACTTCTATTGCAGGAAGGGGGACCCCTTCCAGGGCCCCAGAGGGGATCTAACACTTGGAAGTGAATTGTCCAGGGAGACACGGCTGACAGAGCGTGAGACTTTACTGGGAAGGGCGGACAGCAACAGGCTAAAGGAAGCCAGGAGGACTCTGCTGCATGGCTCGCTGTCTCGGGTTTTATGGTTTGTCAGCTGTGTCTCCTTGGACCATTCGTTTCCGGACAATTCCTTTCTGAATGTTAGACAAGAGCCCGCTCTCAGGTCCTGGAAGGGGTTCCCTTTCTGCAACACTTCTCTGGGTGGAGCATTTATTATTGTTTATTCTGCCCTACTTTAGAGAAGTCCCATTTTACTTTGTTCTCTGAGTTTCAGATAAATAATGTGTTGTCCTTTCTTGCTTGAGTCACAAGCTGGTGACTCATGCATGACCTTTGTTGATGTGCCTTCCACCAATCCCAGATAAAAAAATTTTTTTTTTTAGCAACTTCAAAATTGCAGAATAGCAAATTTTTTTAATTAAAAATTTAAATTTTATTAAAAATAAAAATTTTAAATTAAGAAATCTCCAAACTTAACAAACATTATAATTATAGTATAATATTGAGAAAATAATAATAGTTGTTAACACTGTCATTTCAGCACTTACTACATCCAAGTGCCCTCCAAGGCACTGTGTGAAATATTTTGTCTTCAAGCCCCCATTTATCCTTGTGAGTTAGGCACTGCTATGTCCATCATAGAGTGGGGAACTTCAAGGTGCAAAGGTAAGTTGCCCACAGTCATACAGCTAGTAACTAGCAGAGGTAGAATTCAAACCAACCACACAGACTCCAAAGCCTGTGTTCTCAGCTGCCTTGTAGGTTCGTAGGCACCGTCTTAGACTGGAGAGTATTTTGCCCCTTTATGCAGCCGAGCCTCACATCTCAGACTGCTCTCAGTGAGCAGTGTCCGATACAACTTTTTCACCTGTTCCAACCACCCTCTTTTGTCTTCCTGGAAAGCTCTCCATTCCTCTAAAATACCCCATTCTCTCAAATTATTTTTTTTTACCCCCAGTGAAATTGTCATTCCTCCGGATTAACTACCCTCAAGAAGTGTTAGGAAGAGAGTAATGTGATTAAACCAATTCACACTGAATATAAGTGGCAAAACTGTTTTTAATGATGACTAGGTATCATACAGAAATGTATGTATGATGACCAGCCATCAGACATGACTAGGTATCATACGTCATTAACAGAGCTAATTCACAGTTAAATATTACGTTCTCTCAGTATTTCTTTAAAGAAGTCTTTATTAAGTGGCCAGGTTCTATTCTATGAATGCAGTGCTGAACAAGACAGATAAGGTTCCTCTCTCAAGGAGTTCACTGTCTGGTAGGGGGTGGAGGACCATAACATAAAAGGAAAATACTAGGTGTTACAGAAGTGTTAACTTAGGTACCTGAGACACTGGGAGTTGGAAAAGAGTAAAGCAAGTAAAATCAAGAGTTTTGGGGGGGCAGGCCTACTGTAGGTGGAGTGAGAAGAGTCATCTTGTGAATTGGATACCAAATGGCTGGTGATGCCACTCACCAAGCAAGGAAACCCAGGGAAGGGGTATCAGTTCTGAAGAATGGGACTTGTGGAGGTCCTATTAGATGAGAAAGATGCCTAATGGGGAGTTGTGTTTATGAGTCTAGATCTCCGGAGAGAGAATGAAGCTAGAGATGTTTGTGGGAAACCTTGGCACAACAGCTAACTTCAGCCTGGGATTTCTGTAACCATCCTCCTCCTCCGCTCTCCTGCCTTCCCTTCAGCTAGTAAAGCTATTGGGGGCAATCACCTACCTCAAACAAGACACATGACGCTATCAGCGTTACTTCTGGAAGCTGTGCCATGGAACAGGACTTTCGGGAAGAGACAAGTTCAGTGCTTGTAAGGGGAAGAAAATTATATTCTAAAGTCAGGACATGAAGTTGTGGCTGTATCTTTAATGCTCTTTTGGTGTTATTAACTCATAACTCAAGGACTTCATTCCAGAGTGGATTTCTGCCTGGAGAAACGCAATGCCAGAGGGAATATGAAGCCCCAAATGGCCTAATGGCTTAAGGGTTATCTTCTGTGGCTACTGTTTATCTGTTGAAAGTGAAAGTGAAGTCGATCAGTCGTGTCGGACTCTTTGTGACACCATGGACTGTAGCCTACCAGGCCCCTCCCTCCATGGGATTCTCCAGGCAAGAGTACTGGAGTGGGTTGCCATTTCTTTCCCCAGGGGATCTTCTGACCCAGGGATCGAACCTGGGTCTCCTGAATTCTAGGCAGACGCTTTAACCTCTGAGCCACCAGGGAAGCCCCAGTGTTTATCTGTTAGGTGCAATTAAACTGGGAAAGAAAACAAACCAAGACTAGACCAGCAAACACATCAATTATTATTATTATTATTATTTAACACAAATGCCCGAGTGTAGGATTGATTTTTATTACCCTACCTCAGGAATGCTACTAATAGCTGTAATATACTTTATTCCACAAAGAAGATTCTTGTAGTTTTTATAGGGGAACAGTTTTATGCTCAGTTTCCTAATTAGGCTAAATCAGAAAATCATTGTTTCCATTTCCAATTTCTAGATCACTAATAGAAATGAATCTATGATATTTTTGTAGGCATTACAATTTGAATGTGTGTGCACGCTTAGCGGCTCAGTTGTGTGTGGCTCTGTGACCCCATGGGCCATAGCCCACCAGGCTCCTCTGTCCTTGGGGTTCTCCAGGCAAGAACACGGGCATGGCTTGCCATTTCTTCCTCCAGGGGATCTGCCCAACCCAGGGATGGAACCTGGGTCCCCCGCGTTGCAGGTGGATTCTTTGCTGCTGAGCCGCCAGGCAATCCCTTCTGCTCCTTACCCAACCCAAACCATGCAGTCAACTTCTGATTATTTGACTTAGAAGTCTGCTTGCTGGAGGCAGCCCTTTTCCAGCCCGTGGGTGGAGGCAGAAATGCTGGTTCACCCTGTGTCCTACCACAGCACTGGTACTTGAGGTCTCTGGTTCTGCATCAGTAGAAAGGGTCTTTTGAGCCATTCCATCTAGCATCCCAAAATTTTGTTTCTGGGTGAATGTTTCTTTTGTGATCCAGGATATTGGGCAGCTGTTGAGTGGCCTTTGTTTTTCTACTTTCCTCTTCCCTCATTCCTACTGACTCATCAAAGTTTAAAATCTTCAGTCAGTCCAGTTCAGTCACTCAGTCGTGTCTGACTCTTTGCAACCCCATGAATCTCAGCACGCCAGGCCTCCCCGTCTATCACCAACTCCTGGAGTTCACTCAAACTCACGTCCATCGAGTCGGTGATGCCATCCAGCCAACCATCTTCTAAAGTCAACCTAAACATATACCCAACTTCCTGAATCCAATTCAGAGTTGTTTCTTCAAGCCTGTGTGTAGGTTTGACTTTACGCAGGGGCCTTGCAGTAGGAGCAGAGCACTTTGTTACCGGCCTAAGAGCCACAGAGCAGAGGGCCCTTGGCCTTCCACTGGCCTACTAATGGTGGCCCTCTCCTGCCTCTCTGGACCTGCATTTTCTTGTCTCTGTGAAACAAGGGGGTTGGATTTGATGTTGTGTCTTTGTTGATGCTAATGATCTAATTTTTTTACTTTGCTTGGTTTCTCTATGTGAAAAACCACACGTCAGATCTCACTCCTCCCTGGCCACCCCACCAGGGACTTAGGTGTTCGTGGCTTTTGCTGATAAGTCAGAAATGTACACAGAGCCATTCATGCCAACTCATCCAGGCCATGCCGTGACACCAGGCCGTGATAGGGGAGGTGATTGATGACAGCAGTCACTGGGATCTGTATGGAGAATGTTCTTTCTCCAGCACCCGCTGACTTCAGTGGATGTTAGCATCCTAAACCTTAAACATTTCTCCATGTGCTGGCTCAGATGGAATTTGTAAAAGACTTGGTTGCTCTTGCTGAGATATGTGCATTGTACCTAATGGGAGTTTACACATTTGCGCACTGTTTTGTGTTTTTCTTAACATGCTTATTTGATCTTTTCAAAATGCCTGTAGTATGACCCAGAACCACTCCTGAGAAAAGTCCCCTTCCTGTTGTGTGTGCCCTGGATGCCACCGCTTCAGCCCGGGTGCAGCAGGCGCCCTGTCGCACTGCCCCTTGTGAAAATGTGTTAATTAGCGCTGTTTGTCAAAGCCTTTCATTTTACATCAGCTCTGGAAGAGTAAACAGCAATGCCCTAGATAACATAAATGAGTAAATACAGTAGATTGGGTTGTACAAAATGCTAACACTCCTCCTCTGAGGGTGCGGACTCACTTTGACTTCAGAGGCCCAGGGAAGCTGCCTCTGCTTGCACAGGCTCTGTTTCTGGTCCACAGAGCAGATGGCTTTTTCTTACAGTCACACTTGCCAAGTGTGTGTATTTTTTCTGTTTAGCTGCGCTGGGTCTTTGTTGTTACGTGCAGGCTTCTCGAGTTGCAAGGCGCGGGGGCTGCTCTCCAGTTGCCATGTGTGGGCTCCTCCCTGCGCTGACTTCTCGCTGTGGAGCACAGGCTCTGGGGTCCTCGGGCTTGGGTAGTTATGGTGCATGGGCTTAGTTGCCCCAGGACATGTGGGCTCTTCTGGAGCAGGGATCAAGCCCAGGTCCCCTGCACTGGCAGGCAGATTCTTAACCACTGGACCACAGGGGAGGCCTAGATGGCTTTTGAGCAAAACAAATTAGGACTTTTTACTCAACTTTCTTTCATGTTGGAGTTGTAAGTAGGCTTAGAGGTCATTTTTGTGAGCTGAATTGTGGCCCTTGAAATTCACCTGTTAAAGTCCTAATCCCCAGTACTCCAGAATGTGACTGCATTAGGAAATGTGGTCCTTAGAGAGGTAAATTAAAGTGAGGCTATTAGGAAAAGACTAGAGATCTCTTCAAGAAAATGAGAGATACCAAGGGAACATTTCATGCAAAGATGGGCTCAATAAAGGACAGAAATGGTATGGACCTAACAGAAGCAGAAGATATTAAGAAGAGGTGGCAAGAATACACAGAAGAACTGTACAAAAAAGATCTTCATGACCCAGATAATCACAATGGTGTGATCACTCACTTAGAGACAGACATCCTGGAATGGGAAGTCAAGTGGGCCTTAGGAAGCATCACTACGAACAAAGCTAGTGGAAGTGATGGAATTCCAGTTGAGCCATTTCAAATCCTAAAAGATGATGCTGTGAAAGTGCTGCACTCAATATGTCAGCAAATTTGGAAAACTCAGCAGTGGCCACAGGACTGGAAAAGGTCAGTTTTCTTTCCATCCCAAGGAAAGGCAATGCCAAAGAATGCTCAAACTACCGCACAATTGCACTCATCTCACACGCTAGTAAAGTAATGCTCAAAATTCTCCAAGCCAGGCTTCAGCAATACGTGAACCATGAACTTCCAGATGTTCAAGCTGGTTTTAGAAAAGGCAGAGGAACCAGAGATCAAATTGCCAACATCTGCTGGATCATCGAAAAAGCAAGAGAGTTCTAGAAAAATATCTATTTCTGCTTTATTGACTATGCCAAAGCCTTTGACTGTGTGGATCACAACAAAATGTGGAAGATTCTGAAAGAGGTGGAAATACCAGACCACCTGACCTGCCTTTTGAGAAACCTATATGCAGGTCAGGAAGCAACAGTTGGAACTGGACATGGAACAACAGACTGGTTCCAAATAGGAAAAGGAGTACGTCAAGGCTGTATATTGTCACCCTGCTTATTTAACTTCTATGCAGAGTACATCATGAGAAATGCTGGACTGGAAGAAGCACAAGCTGGAATCAAGATTGCCGGGAGAAATATCAATAGCCTCAGATATGCAGATGACACCACCCTTATAGCAGAAAGTGAAGAACTAAAGAGTCTCTTGATGAAAGTGAAAGAGGAGAGTGAAAAAGTTGGCTTAAATCTCAACATTCAGAAAACTAAGATCATGGCATCCAGTCCCATCACTTCATGGAAGATAGATGGGGAAAAAAATGGAAACAGTGTCAGACTTTATTTTTCTGGGCTCCAAAATCACTCCAGATGGTGATTGGAGCCATGAAATTAAAAGACGCTTACTCCTTGGAAGGAAAGTTATGACCAACCTAGACAGCATGTTAAAAAGCAGAGACATTACTTTGCCAACAAAGGTCCGTCTAGTCAAGGCTATGGTTTTTCCAGTGGTCATGTATGGATGTGAAAGTTGGACTGTGAAGAAAGCTGAGTGCTAAAGAATTGATGCTTTTGACCTGTGGTGTTGGAGAAGACTCTTGAGAGTCCCTTGGATTGCAAGGAGATCCAACCAGTCCATTCTAAAGGACATCAGTCCTGGGTGTTCATTGGAAGGACTGATGCTGAAGCTGAAACTCCAGTACCTTGGCCACCTCATGCGAAGAGTTGACTCATTGGAAAAGACTCTGATGCTGGGAGGGATTGTGGGCAGGAGGAAAAGGGAACGACAGAGGATGAGATGGCTGGATGGTATCACCGACTCGATGGACAGGGAGGCCTGGCGTGCTGCGATTCATGGGGTTGCAAAGAGTCAGACGCGACTGAGTGACTGAACTGACTGATTAGGGTGGCCCCTAATCGAATGTGACTGGAGAAGGCAATGGCACCCCACTCCAGTACTCTTGCCTGGAAAATCCCATGGATGGAGGAGCCTGGTAGGCTGCAGTCCATGGGGTCTGGAAGAGTTGGACACAACTGAGCGGCTTCACTTTCACTTTTCACTTTCATGCACTGGAGAAGAAAATGGCAACCCACTCCAGTATTCTTGCCTGGAGAATCCCAGGGATGGGGGAGCCTGGTGGGCTGCCGTCTCTGGGGTCACACAGAGTCGGACACGACTGAAGTGAATTAGCAGCAGCAGCAGCAATCGAATGTGACTGCTGTCTTTTGAGAAGAGGAGATTGGGGCACAGACACATGCAGAGGGGACCACGTGAGGACACAAGCAAAGGGTAGTCATCTACACGCCAAAGAGAGAGGCCTCAGAAGACCCGAATCCTGCCGACACCGTGGTCGTAGACCTAGAGCCTCCAGAATGAGAAGAGAATAAATTTAAGCTGCCCAGTCTGTGGTATTTGTTATGGTGCCCTTTGCTTAGTCCCTGTGTTGTGTCTGACTCTTCATGACCCCATGGACTGTAGCCCACCAGGCTCCTCTGTCCTTGGGATTTTCCAGGCAAGAATACTGGAATGGGTTGCCATTTCCTCCTCCAGAGGATATTCCTGAGCCAAGGATCCAACCCACATCTCCTTCATCTCCCACACTGGCAGGTGAATTCTTTAGCACTGTACCACCTGGGAAGCCCATTTGTTATGGTAGCCCCAGTAAAATAACAGGGGCCTAAGTTCAGCCCAGTTGGCTTCTCTCCCCCTAATCCTTGGTAGATGGTTACTTAGCCTTTGTTTGGACCCTTCTAATCATGTGGAACTTGCTACCTCACAAGGCAGCTAAGATCCTGGGTCACTTAGGACTCTTTGACTTGAGGTGGCAGAAAACCTTACCCAGGGTATTTAAACAAAACAAGGAGGGTATTGTCTAACTGAACAGTCCAGCAGATGGCCTTAGGTGTGGCTGTAACTGGGTCTCAAAAGGTGTGACCAGAGCCTGCTGTCTCCTATTGGGTATATTCCAGGCTTTCACCAGAGGTCCCAGGCAGGTCCACATCTTTCCAGGATCAAATGCAGCTGAAAGGACAAAGTGCTGCATTCCCTTTGTTTCTGCTTAGCAGCTGAAACAACATGCCTGTTTGGCTGACTGCTCACAGGTATGACTCTGGGCCCACACAGCCCACTCCCTGTTCAGCAGAAAAGCCCCTCACATGTCTGAATGTGCCTCCTACAGCTTTGCTTCTCCAGTTCCCTCAGGGATTTTCCACAGAACATCTTATCCTAGACTCTCCTCTTTTTATCTTCCCCCTCATTCAGACTCCTTTTTTTTTTTTTTTTTTCAGTGATCTCCTAATTGTAACCACTTCCTGCTATGGTCTGGCCAAAGTCAAGAACAGTAGGATTATTATGTCCTTTTGGTTTGGTCATAATATTCCTTCAGCCTGAATTTTGATGGACTTGTTTACAGCATAGGGTCAACTAAAACTCCTGAGGCCTTTTTCAAATTAATTTTATGACGGATGTCAGTGGTTCCTGTCTGGAAATTACAGAGTTTGTATTTTATGTGTACTTCAGGCCATCTTACGGAAAGTTTTTAAACAAAATCGTGGTGTGTGGGGATGTATATGTATGTGTATGTATATGTACGTGTATTCGGTCATGTGGTTTTTGCCCAAATGGAAAGTAGAACAACAAAACAGCATATTGTATCTTTCAGCTGGTTGGGCTCCATTAATCAGGGGTATATTTTGTTTTTGTTTTTTTCTATTTTATTTTAAACGTCCTTATTTTTCTACCTAGAGATATACACAAGCTGAGAAAAAGCAGATTGATAAAAACTAAAAGAGCAACGGAGAAATGTACAAACGGCCAGGAACCAGCACCTTGACCTGGCTGATGGTTACCACTGTCATTCTCTTAGCTTAGCTTGTTGGTCATTTGGAGAAGAAAGATTTGAAGGCAGCAAATAAAGAATGACTTAAGACCAGCAGAGACTAAGACTTCAGTTTTACCTTTTCTTTTTCTAGCAGAAAAAATAGAAGGAAATATTAGTAGCTGTAGAAAACATACACAGCTAAATGGATATTCTTCCCCCCTCCCCAATTTACTCTTCTGACATATGGTATGAGTCTTATGCTGTGTTCTGCAAAGATGGGCTAGTGGCCAGCTGTATTTGGCGATAGAAGCTTGATGTCTTCCAGAGTCCCTGTTGGTGATCCCTTTGGCTGTGCTGTGGTTGGCATGGCAGCACCACTGACTGACTCTTTGAGCTTTGTGGCTTATATGCTAATTCTCACCCTGGTGAGATAGGCCTGTGGGTACCCAAGAGCCTTGTTATCTGCTTGTGCACATGTGCTGGGGATCCATTGAATAGTACTTCAGGATGCCCCCCCAAAATACAAACTGCAGTCAACTATTCATTGAACTATTGTTTGTTCATAAATGACTGGATATTTATCTTCAAGCGTAGCCTGTTAACATTAATCAAGAATACTGCCAAATGTGGACATCCACTGTTTTAATCAGCCTAGTTGTAGGCCTCTTTTATAAGACAGTTTATTCTTTCACATGAAAAGAAAAAGAAAGACCTTCAGCCTTTGACTAAGTACACATATTTTCAGTCATTCAATCATGTCTGAGTCTTTGCGACCCCATAGACTGTAGCCCACCAGGCTCCTCTGCCCATGGGATTTTGCAGGCAAGAATACTGGAGTAGGTTGCCTTCCTTTTCCAGGAGATCTTCCAGACCCAGGGATAGAACCCATGTCTCTTGGATCTCCTGAATTGGTAGGCAGATTCTCTACTACTGGCGCCACTTGGAAAACCCACATACCCATCACTTATTCCTATACCATGATCAAGTATCTTATTATAATATACATATGTATATAATTACAAGTATGCATATATAATTACCAATATAATGGGTGCCTGTGTGTTGCAAAAGAGTCAGACATACTCTTTTGCAGCCCTAAAGACTGTGGCCTGCCAGGCTCCTCTGTCCTTGGAATTCTACAGGCAAGAATACTGGAGTGGATAGCCATTCCCTTCTGCAGGGGATCTTCCCAAACCAGGGATCGAACCCAGGTCTCCTGCATTGCAGGTGGATTCTTTACCAGCTGAGCCCAGCAGAGAAGCCCAGTAGGTGCCTACATATACATACAATTAGAAGGATAGTTTGTGCAGAGTTTACATTTATACCTTGTTCACTGCCCTACACCTGGCACTTAGCACAGATTATGTTCAATAAATATTTGTTGTGTAATGTTCTATTTAAAGTATTGATATTTTCCCACTAGTCCATGAGTATTGAGTGTGTACTATGTGTCAAGCAGAGTGGATAAATCTACATCAACATAATATTAAATAGACATCACCCTGCATGGAGCATACAGTCAAGTTGTCAGTGTACAGTTACAACTCAGAAAAGGGTTATGAGGAGAAGCACATGATACTGTGATCACATATAAGGAGCTGAGTGAGCTCTGGAGGAGGAGTGGGACATCAGGGCACAGGTAGGAATGGGTGGGGACAGTGGCCCAGTGGGTCCCTTGGGAATTCATGCGGCTAGAGGACAGAGAGCTAGGCAGAGCACTGTGTCATAAAGGCTACTGAAAAAAGAAGCTTTATAATAGAAACTTTTTCGTTAGCAGTTTTGATTCCGAGTTCCCTATTGTATTACATATAATACTTTCAGATGATCCAGGTGGCTCTTGAGGCAAATGAATACTTTCTTAAGTTTATCTCTACAGAATACCAATTTTCTTTGTCCAGAAGGAACCAATCATGGCAATACTGAGTATTTCATGTGCCTTTCTTAACTATTTGTATGACTATTTGACTTAATTAATTAAGTTAGGAGGTTGTATTGTTTTTTCATTTAAGCGTTTGATTTTCTGTTGAAGTACAGCGGATTAACAATCTTATGATGGTATCAGGTGAACAGTGAAGGCACTCAGCTGTACATACACATGGATCCATTCTTCCAGGACGTTGTATTGTTTTTAAACCAAAATAGGAATCTAGATAATTATTCCTTCTGGTAGGAGAGCCCTGGGTCAGACATCATACATCACTTACTGTGTCTGCTTACAGCTACATGAAACATAATTGATCCCTGTTCTTTGAGAAAGTAGATATACACAAGGCGTTTCCCAGGTGGTGCTAGTGGTGAAGAATCTGCCTGCCAGTGCAGGAGACACAGAGATGCAGGTTTGATCCCTGGGTCAGGAAGATCCCCTGGGGAAGGAAATAGCAACCCACTCCAGTATTCTTGCTTGGAAAATCCCATGGACAGAGAAGCCTGGTGGGCTACAGTCCATGCAATTGCAAAGAGTCAGACTTGATTGAATGACTGAGCACACACATACACGAGAGCACTGAAAGATAACCAGTAAAGTCTGTCTCTCCCACCCTTGGGACAGCCCCTCAGCCCCCCTACCCTGTCCCCCGGAGCCCCTTAGTGACATGAGGGCTAGCATCTTCTTCCAGAGATATTCTCTTCATGTGTAAGTGCACACATGTGTATGTAACTCTCTTCCTCTGACGTGAGGATTAGAATGCTGTATTTGCTATTCAGCAGTTCCAAAGAATAGCAAGGAGAGATAAGATAGCCTTCCTCAGTGATCAATGCAAAGAAATAAGGAAAACAATAGATAATGAGTGATGTTGAGCATCTTTTCATGTGTTTGTTAGCCATCTGTATGTCTTCTTTGGAGCAATGTCTATTTAGTTCTTTGGCCCATTTTTTGATTGGGTCGTTTATTTTTCTGGAGTTGAGCTGTAGGAGTTGCTTGTATATTTTTGAGATTAGTTGTTTGTCGGTTGCTTCATTTGCTATTATTTTCTCCCATTCTGAAGGCTGTCTTTTCACCTTGCTAATAGTTTCCTTTGATGTGCAGAAGCTTTTAAGGTTAATTAGGTCCCATTTGTTTATTTTTGCTTTTATTTCCAATATTCTGGGAGGTGGGTCATAGAGGATCCTGCTGTGATGTATGTCAGAGAGTGTTTTGCCTATGTTCTCCTCTAGGAGTTTTATAGTTTCTGGTCTTACATTTAGATCTTTAATCCATTTTGAGTTTATTTTTGTGTATGGTGTTAGAATATGAAATACAAATCAAAACCACTATGAGGTATCATTTCACACCAGTCAGAATGGCTGCGATCCAAAAGTCTACAAATAATAAATGCTGGAGAGGGTGTGGAGAAAAGGGAACCCTCTTACACTGTTGGTGGGAATGCAAACTAGTACAGCCACTATGGAGAACAGTGTGGAGATTCCTTAAAAAACTGGAAATAGAACTGCCTTATGATCCAGCAATCCCATTGCTGGGCATACACACTGAGGAAACCAGAAGGGAAAGAGACACGTGTACCCCATTGTTCATCGCAGCACTGTTTATAATAGCCAGGACATGGAAGCAACCTAGTTGTCCATCAGCAGATGAATGGATAAGAAAGCTGTGGTACATATACACAATGGAGTATTACTCAGCCATTAAAAAGAATACATGTGAATCAGTTCTAATGAGGTGGATGAAACTGGAGCCTATTATACATTCTCCAAGCCAGGCTTCAACAGTACATGAACCATGAACTTCTGGATGTTTAAGCTGGATTTAGAAAAGGCAAAGGAACCAGAGACCAAAGTAATGCTCAAAATTCTCCAAGCCAGGCTTCAACAGTACATGAACCATGAACTTCTGGATGTTTAAGCTGGATTTAGAAAAGGCAGAGGAACCAGAGATCAAATTCAATGATCCACTGGATCACTGAAAAAGCAAGAGAGTTCCATAAAAACATCTACTTCTGCTTTATTGACTATGCCAAAGCCTTAGACTGTGTGGATCACAACAAACTGTGGAAAATTCTTAAATTGGTGGTGGGAATACCAGACCACCTGACCTGCTCTTCAGAAATTTGTATGCAGGTCAGGAAGCAACAGTTAGAACTGGACATGAAACAACAGACTGGTTCCAAATCGGGAAAGGAGTATGTCAAGGCTGTATATTGTCACCCTGCTTATTTTAGTTCTGTGCAGAGTACATCATGAGAAATGCTGGGCTGGATGAAGCACAAGCTGGAATCAAGATTGCCGGGAGAAATATCAATAACCTCAGATATGCAGATGACTGTTACGGCAGAAAGTGAAGAAGAACTAAAGAGCCTCTTGATGAAAGTGAAAGAGGAGAGTGAAAAAGTTGGCTTAAAGCTCAACTCAATTCAGAAAACTAAGATCATGGCATCCAGTCCCATCACTTCATGGCAAATAGAAGGGTAAACAATGGAAACAGTGGCTGGCTTCATTTTTTTTTGGCTCCAAAATCACTTCAGATGGTGATTGCAGCCATGAAATTAAAAGATGCTGCTCCTTGGAAGAAAAGTAATGACCAACCTAGACAGCATATTAAAAAGCAGAGACATTACTTGGCCAACACAGATCCATCTAGTCAAAGCTATGGTTTTTCCAGTGGTCATGTATGGATGTGAGAGTTGGACTGTGAAGAGAGCTGAGTGCTGAAGAATTGATGCTTTTGAACTGTGGTGTTGGGGAACTCTTGAGAGTCCCTTGGACAGCAAGGAGATCCAACCAGTCCATCCTAAAGGAAATAAGTCCTGAATATTCATTGGAAGGACTGATGCTGAAGCTGAAACTCTAATACTTTGGCCACCTGATGTGAAGAACTGACTCATTTGAAAAGACCTTGATGCTGGGAAAGATTGAAGGTGGGAGTAGAAGGGGACGCCAGAGGATGAGATGGTTGGATGGCATCACCGACTCAATGGACATGAGTCTGAGTAAACTCCAGGAGTTGGTGATGGACAGGGAGGCCTGGCGTGCTGTGGTCCATGGGGTCACAAAGAGTTGGACATGACTGAGCGACTGAACTGAGTGACTTTTAGCTTGCTTTAGGTGACAGCATCAGATCCAGATGGTTAGTGGCTGGTGGATTATTGATGAAATGTGATATATTCACAAGTTAAGCATTTTAAAACACAAAAATATAAAAACATTTGCTAATCTTTGAATGTAGGGTGAAATCTTTTCCTTGAAAACGATTCTGTTATTGGGGTTTATGATTTCCATTGGTTTTGGTTTCTTTAGTGTAGAACACAGATGTAAAGATACTTTTAAGACCGTCTGAATATGGAATTCTACTAGTCTTTCTATTATTTTAACCTAGGTTTTTAATGGTTGCTTTCCTATGCCTAATTGTATAGTTTTTCCCATCTTTTAAATCTTAATTTTTATATGATTATCAAAAAGTACATAACCCACTATACAGACTCTAATCTACAGAAATGCACTCCTTAGACAGTGAATGATCTATTATCACAAATCTCTAAGATAACCATCGGTCATGTTTTAGTGTCTGTGTCTTGCAGATTTGTTTATGTACTGATATAACTTGAATATGGAGACACACACTCAGCATTATAACACAGTGACCAGAAGGCCTTTGTTTCAGAGAGATCTTTCTAATAGTTCCCAAAAGGAGGTTTAGAAGTGTATGTGTGTCAGGGGTGGAGGGGAGAGCATTTTAGTTTTTCCAGGGATTGACATTTAGTGCCCAAGAGCCAGGATCCTAAACATCCCCCAGTGAATGGGTGTGTCCCGTATGATAAAAAATTATGCCATCCAAAATGAGAGCGGCGCATCCTGAAATACTGTTTTCCTGAGAATAGTGCTGGTTTTTGTCCTCAGGTGTTACCCATCTACATCGGTTTTATTAAGTTACTATGATTCACAGAGCGCGTGAGCAGAGGGGCTCCTTTTGAGAACAAGGTGACCCAGACCCAGTCCTCGCCTCCCAGGAACGCTCAGTCATCTGTGTGCAGCACGTGTAGGCTGTGACAAGCACTCGATGGAAACAGAGTCTAACAGAAGAACAGGGCGAGAGGGGATCAGTTACACCTGGGGACATTTGAGAGGGTTCCTTAGAAGAGATCAGCCCTTTCAAGGATCGGACTCTCACAGTCAGAGATACTAGCCCCCAAGGTCGTGTCTTGGAAGCAGGAAGCGGTGGTGTGTCAGCGGCTCGCCGCTGCTGGCCGATCGCCGGGCGTGGGCGTGGCCGCTGCTGCCGCACGTTGCTGGGCCCCTGCCTCTCGGCCACACCTCCACGGCCTGTCTGGTTGTGTTTGCTACCACTGTAGCATGAGAACTGTCCATGACGGGAGCTCGGGTGGGAATTCCCAGGAATGCCAGCCAGGGTCCACTCAAGCCAGCCAGCCCTGGGTATGGGACAAGAAAGGGGAGGCAGGACAAGAGGCTGCAGACGGTGACAGTGAACCCCTTTCTACTAGACGGGGCAGAGAACCCCTCTGAGCACACCCACAGTGAGGGTCCCTCGTGGAGGCTGGATGGGAGGAGGGGGATGGATATGAGGAAACAGGAATTCTCTAGCTAAAATTTAACTCTTCGGGGCTTAAATCTTCTATTTTAGTTGTCTTCTAAAAAGTCTGTATATGTTTTCCTACCTTTTAGAGCTGACAGTCGGGAACATCATCTTACTATAAGGTTGTCAGTATGAACTGGTAATTACACTGGAAATAAGCTTCATTCTTCATTCACTGTTTACACTGAATGCTGACTTTAATTAGCAGCTGGTGTCTGCCTGCTCTAGAAAGACATCTGTAATGGTGTCTGAAGGAATTTGCTTGCTTGTTTGTTTTTCTGACAAGTTTATATAGACCAGAAAAGAACGACCTGGGAATAACGGAACCCAGCCTAAAAGGTGAGCCCATGTACTGTTCACCCTTCAGCAAACCTAAGCTAACTCAGGCCTGAGGCAAACCGCAGACAGTACTCCAAGCGTCTGGTACTTAGGACCGCTTCTTCCCCATTAGCAGTTGGTATTCCTGTGAAGCTCCAGCCAGGTGTAGCTGAGGACATTGCATAGTGCTCTGTGACCTGCCACAATGTTACTTTCTGAATCTTGGTTTGTTCCAGTCCTGGAGCAACACTTGTGTGCGTGGGAATACTGTGTCTTTGTGGAAGGACTTGAACCACAGGTTGAGCGCATGTTCAGTCTCCATCTGCAAATACGTCATGTCTGGTTGATAAAAAAACATCTTTACCCAGGGTATTTTGTTTTCATCCAGTGTTCTTTAAAATTAAAAAAAAAAAAAAACACTTTTCTTTTTGGTTGCGCTGGGTCTTTATTGCTGCACTTGGGCTGTCTCTAGTTGCAGTGCGCAGGCTTCTCATTGTAGCAGCTTCTCTTGTTGCGGAGCACAGGCTCTAGAGTGTGTGGGCTCAGTAACTGTGGTGCATGGGCTCAGTTGTTCCACGGCATGTGGGGTCTTCCTGGACCAGGGATTGAACCTGTGTCCTCTGCATTGGCAGGTAGACTCTTAACCACTAGACCAACAGGAAAGTCCCCTCCCATGGTTTTTCTTTTATGAGAAACATTTCTGTTTGTCCCTTAGAGGCTTGGCAACATGCTTGCTGCCAGTTACTCATTCAGCTGAGAATGGGTTCTCTCCCTGTGGTATTGCTCTTTTGTCTCATTCGTTTGAGAGCATTGTAGTATAATCCTTCTTCAGTCTTTCTCTGCTGCTCATAACCTGTATTGTCTCTGGAACAGAGGATAATTTTCAGAGTGGATCTGGACTGGAGAGGTTCACTCATCTCTTCATAAATCCTGAGACTTTGATCCTTCTTATATCTTTCAAACACCCTATCTACATATACATGCTTGAGGTCTCATGGTTAACCTTCTACTCTTCCCTCTGCCTGTGATGCTCAGCCCTCCCTCTTTGTCCATTTGCTTCTAACCCGGGTGCCTTGTGGAGAAGGTGATGGCACCCCACTCCAGTACTCTTGCCTGGAAAATCCCATGGATGGAGGAACCTGGTAGGCTGCAGTCCATGGGGTCACTAAGAGTCGGGCATGACTGAGCGGCTTCGCTTTCACTTTTCACTTTCATGCATTGGAGAAGGCAATGGCAACCCACTCCAGTGTTCTTGCCTGGAGAATCCCAGGGACGAGGGAGCCTGGTGGGCTGCCATCTATGGGGTTGCACAGAGTCAGACATGACTGAAGCGACTTAGCAGCAGCAGCAGCAGGTGTCTTGGAATGTCTCCTTTGTCACAGACCTCCTGGAGTATTGTATTTAACTTAACTTGCTTCTGTGTCTGTCTCCCCACTAGACTAAGTTACTTGAAGGCGTGGAGGATTTCTCCATTTTTTAAGAAACATTTTTTAAATGTTTATTTTTGCTCATTTATTCATCTGCGTGGGCCTTAGTAATGGCATGAAGGACCATCGACCTTTGTTGCAGCATGTAGGACCCTTTCATCGCAGCAACAGGGGACCCAGTTCCCTGACCAGGGATTGGACTTGGGCTCCCTGAGTTGCGAGCGTGGAGTGTTAGTCCTGGACCACCAGGGAAATCCCAATTTCACTTCATTTTTTAAAATTCCCCTTTAGTCCAGCATAGTGTATAGCACAGAGTGTTACCTCGTTAGTGTTTATTGAGCAAAGTTCATGTTCTCTGTGGTTTAGAAATGTTCTCAGGGGGCATTCAGCCATGTTATAGATGGTTTGAACTACAAAAGTAGGGCATCATAATTAACCCACAACTGTGTTAGGAATTGCAGGATGACTCACAATTAATTATATCTGTATCTTGAATACTGTCTTTCTGGGGGAAAAAAAAAAAGTACCCGTTTTATTATAAGATAATCACCAATCAACTTATCTTGTTAATACTGTGGGTTGTAGTTTTGTAAGAAATTAGAATCTCAAGAGTACTTTTCTCCCACCGTTATATTTTGCTCAAGTATCAAATCAAGGAGTTTGACGTGTGATTTGAGTTTTCCATGGTGTGGTATTTTCTGCTGAATCATCTGCACCTTACCAACTGTGTTCTTTACAGTTAATTTATCTATGCCACCAGTTCTAAAATTGTCTTTATTTCTTGTCTACTTTTATACTTACCGACTTCCAGCTGTGAAACAGGAAAGCACTGATATTGTTTCTGAGCTGTTTCACTATAGGTGCTTGGTAGGTCTCCATATTTCACTGAGAGGCCTTTTTCAGACTCTTCTGTATTTCCAGACCTCTTAGTGCCCAGGAAAAGTTCTGGACCTCAAACGTGTGCTCTCTATGCAGTATAATGAATTTGATGGTCCAGAAGATGATTTCGTAAAACATATTGTAAATTCCTTTTTATTAGCAAGTCTTAATTCCACGAGTGTGCATGTATTCATTGGCTAGAGCTGTCACCCCACAAAGCAGAAGTGTTATTTCCTCACAGTTCTGGAAGCTGAAAGTCCCAGGCCACAGTGCTGGCAGGATGCGTGTCTTCTGAGGACTTCTTTCCCTGGCTGGCCTTCCACTGTCCTCACCTGGTCCCTCCTCTGTGTCTGTCGCTACCCTATCTTATCAGGTCACCAGTCACGTGGGATTAGGGCCCACCCATGTTACATCACTTCCTGGCAAATAGATGGGGAAACAATGGAAACAGTGACAGACTTTATTTTCGGGGGCTCTAAAATCACTGCAGACAGTGACTGCAGCCATGAGATTAAGAGACGCTTGCTACTTGGAAGAAAAGTTATGACCGACCTAGACAGCATAATTAAAAAGCAGAGACATTACTTTGCCAACAAAGGTCCGTCTAGTCAAGGCTATGGTTTTTCCAGTGGTCATGTATGGATGTGAGAGTTTGACTGTGAAGAAAGCTGAGCGCAGAAGAATTGATGCTTTTGAACTGTGGTGTTGGAGAAGACTCCTAAGAGTCCCTTGGATTGCAAGGAGATCCAACCAGTCAGTCCTAAAGGAGATCTGTCAGTCCTGAGTATTCATTGGAAGGACTGATGCTGAAGCTGAAACTCCAATACTTTGGCCACTTGATGTGAAGAACTGACTCGTTTGAAAAGACCTGATGCTAGGAAAGATTGAGGGAGGGAGGAGAAGGGGACAACAGAGAATGAAATGGTTGGATGGCATCACCGACTCAATGGACATGGGTTTGAGCAAGCTCTGGGAGTTGGTGATGGACAGGGAAGCCTGGTGTGCTGCAGTCTGTGGGGTTGCAAAGAGTCGGACACGACTGAGAGACTGAACTGATGTTACATCATCTTACCTTAATTACCTCTTTAAAGGTCCTTCTTTCATATCCATACTCTGAGATCCTAGGGTTTAGAACTTAGAATTTCAACATATGCATTTTAGAGATGACACAATCAGCACAAAAGTCAGTGAATAATGTCTCAGTTTAAATATCCCATTCAGATAGTAGAGAGATTCTTAGCTTGCTGCAGTACTTTTCAATGATTATTCAATAAATATGTATCTACTACTTTCTCTTTTCATAGACCAAAATGCCGTCTTCCTTTCTGCTTATCCTTTTACCTTTGATGATTTTTTGAAGCCATTGGCTTCCCCAGAATGGTTGGTAAGGAAGGAAAGCTCCACACTCTCTTTTGGAATTCTGGGATCAAAGTTTTATCAGAAAAATAGATACTTGGATACTATTCTTTAATAAGACTAGTAATAATAACACCTTTTACTGAGTGCTTATTATAGGCAACTCACTGTGTTGTAATGATCACAATGAGCCTGCAGAGCTGATGTTACTGTCTACTTGATATATGAGGAAACTGAGGCTCTGAGACATGAAGTAACTTGCCCTGGATACTTACTTTGTGTTTTTCCTTTAAGGCACATGTTTGGTCCTGAAGGACTATCAGTTATGAGATTAGCAGTGTGGAAAAGAAGGATGTATCAACTTGTATCCCCTGGGTTTGTTGGTGGTAATCTGAGACCTAAGGCTCCCAAAAGTTACAGATTCGACTGAATTCCACATGGGCAGAGGTTTGAAGTATATAGCACAGTCTGCCTCTCAAACTGGGCCAGTCAATTCTGGGTTACTTGGAGCCAAGATCTATGGACCGTGGCCTGGATTGAATAGTGGTTGTCGTGGTAACTGATTCAAAAGTAGGCTCAAAAGAAAGCTTCAGGACAGGCAATATGACATAAGAGACACAGGTTCAATCCCTGGGTCAGAAAGATCCCCTGGAGAAGGAAACGGCAGCCCACTCCAGGATCCTTGCCTGGAGAATCCCATGCACAGAGGAGCCTGGTGGGCTACAGTCCATGGGGTCACAAAGAGTCAGAACTGAAGCAAGTTACCAAGCACAGGCAATAAGAACACGAGGAAGATGTATTGCCCAATATTTCATTATGGGCAAGAATTACTGGGAGCTGCCTGGAAAGGGCTAGATCAGTGGTTCTCCATCTTTGGCTCAGTATCTGAATAACCTGGGGAGCTTTTAAAAGCACAGAGCCTGAGTTCAGCCTAATTGAGAGTGGTATGGGCCTTGACCTCTGTAGTTGTTAACACCTGCCCAAGTAGCTCTGATGTACAAAGTTAATCAGAACTAATGAGCTAGGTCAGAGGTTGGCTAGCTGTGACCCAGGGGCCAGATCTGGCCTGCTGCCTATTTGGTAGGGTCCAGGAACTAAGAATTGTTTCTACCCTTTCAGATGGTTGAAAAAAAAAAAAAAACCTCTATTTTGCAATACATGAAAATGACATGAAATTTAAATTTCAGTGTTCCTAATTCAATCTGTACTGGAACACAGCCATCCATGCTCATTCATTTACGTTTTGTCTATGGTTGCTTTCACGCCACAAAGGCAGAGTTGAGTAGTTGCAGAAGATCTGGAAGCGTGTTTACTGTATGGCCCTTTATAGAGCATGTTTGCTGAGCGTGAGTGAGGTGAAGCTGATGTCCACATCAGGACTGCCTTAGAACCTGGAAGGAAACATTTGTGTACCTTGTTTTTTGTATAGTGCACTTTACATTTTAATCGCCTGTGGATTTTTTGTTATTTCCTAGCAGAAGGGCCCTGGTTGACGGATTTATAGCAAGTTTGCTCGGCTGACTTTTTATCAAACAGGTTTGAGACATACTTTTTCCCTCAAAGCATACAAATAAGAAGAACACAGAATCCGAAGGTTATGATAACCCGGCCAGTTCACTGTTGAAGATCTCCCAAATCGTGCCTGATACCCGTTTCCTAGCCCCTGCCGCCACCTCAGCCCTTTTGTTGCCTTCCCCCATCTTCTGCACATATTTGCCGTTAACGCCAGCTGGATAGCTCCGAGCATTTCCTTTCCTTAATCCAGTGTTGGAAAAAGAGAACATTGTTTATAGGAATGATTTTGGTATAAAAACACAGTCGAGCAAAATTAGGAAAATAACTGCTGACCGTCAGATTGGTTTCCTTCTTTTACCTTCTACTTTTCATTCACTTGGATTTAGAAAACAAGAAAAGTATTAAGCTTGGAAATTACCCAAGAAATGGAAAACAACCAAGAGAAGGAAACCCCCCAGGCTGTATTCTGTAGAGAGAAGAAGCCACCGTTTGCGTCTAAACCAGCCCAACTGGCTCAGAAGAGAGAGATCGGAAACTTGTGCTTGGATTCACCACTTGAGGCTTTTGTTCATTGTGTTTTCACTCGTAATTTTGGTGGCGGTGATTGTGAGGGTGAAAGCTAGAGGCTGATATACATTTATCAATTTCATAAGCATGCGATATCATGGATTTTTTAAAAATAATGAACTTGTATCAATTGAACTCATAGGAAAAAAGTATTTGATTTCCAAGTAGTTTATTATTCATCATTGGAGGATAGTTTTCAATGACCTTGAGAGTCTCCTTGTGAAGCTACTCCGTGTCTTGTGTATTGCAAGTGAGGCCACATGTTCATACGTTCTCATTTTTATCCTGTCCTTCCCCATCATAGTGAGGTAGTTACAATCCTAGGCATATTTACCCTACAGCCACCTGGAAGGAAGCCAGCAATGTCATTACAGATGGCAGTGTGCCCAGACTATCTTAAAAAAGCATCATCTCTGTGACTAATTAAGTTTCAGGAAGGGCGACGTTTGCTTTTATATTAACAAGCATTTTGAAAAGGCTGAGAGCAGATATGTTAGAAGCAGCCTTCTTATTCCTAAGAGTTCATGGTTGCATTTATTTATTTTTTTGTTTTGTTTTTTGTTTTTTTAATTTTATTTTATTTTTAAACTTTACATAATTGTATTAGTTTTGCCAAATATCAAAATGAATCCACCACAGGCATACATGTGTTGTCCTTTAGTTTCTCCACTCCTGAATTTGGAAAGCCATCTGTTGGATCAGGGATATTCTGGGCAGGGGGAAAAGGAGTTGATGTTTGCATGTTTTGTATTTCTACTAGTGACTCATTTTTCTTTTTTTTTTTTTTTTTAGGGTTCTGTACATTGGTCTGGCCTGTAATACAGCTCGCTATATTTATATTTCCTACCTGGAAAACGCCTGGACTGTTCTGCCCATGGAAGTTCTTCAAGGTGAGTTAATAGTTGGAGTTAGGATTATTTTTCTACCTGAGTTATGACTGCATGAAAGTTCAGTGGCCTTCAGCATCTGACTCTACAGAGGAAGGACAGACACACTGTTTTATATGAGTTTGAAATGGTTGTGAAGGAAGAGGTGACATCAGCAGGACTGGCTCTTCAGTTCCTCTGAGTGTTCTGTGTTTGTCAAGCCAAACAAAGCTGGACTATTTCCCACACCCTGTGATTCAACAAAGAAAGAGGAACTCTGCAATAAACTCTTACATACAATTGTGAGGTGTGCACATCCAAAGGTGGTTTTGAATATAAGAGGATTTATGTTTTAAAGATTTTGGTGTTTTTGTCGGTTAACTAATTGATAAAAATGTTTGCCATAATTATTTTATTTCTTCAGTTACTTTGATCAGAGCTAGTGATTTGTAACTAAAGCTTTACAGTCAGACTGTTGTTTTCCTGTGAACCTTTAAAATCTTTGCTCAAATATCCTGACCTAAGCTCTTCTCTTTGCTTCACTGGACTGTTTCCCTGAAACATGTAACTTTGAAAAAAATTTCTTGCCATGTGGTTTAAGAACAGTGAAAACATAGATTTCTATTCATTAGCTCTATATAATCCAGACTGTATCCTGAGAAGCTCTGTTAGCAGCTTGGCTGTTCCATTTGGTGATTGGTATTATGATTAAAATAAAGGTTCAGGACAACATCATTGGAATTTAGGTCTTCTGGGACCACCCAGGCTCCTAAATCATTAATTGTACCAAATAATCTGTGACTATATACAATTTCATTAGCTTTATTGATTGCTGTTATCATTTTCCGTAACCCTGAAGATACAAATACAGTACCATCAACATAATTCTCTATCATAATATAGAAGATGAAAGATTCACAATTACATATCTAACTGAAATGTACAAAATGCAAGGTCATTCATCAAATGCCATCGTTTCAAGAAAAAAAAATTATCCTAATTGAAAGGAGACATAATTTATAGTCATATGATAATTATAAAATTCAAGTATGTACACACTTTAAAGATGTTTTTCGCAGGTCTGATGCAGTGGTATAAATGATGAAAACAGATTCTATTTTAAATATATATATATATATATATATAATGGAAATTTGGTCTTATGGTAAGAAATTGTTTGTAATCATGAGAACTCTTGAAGAGTCTTAAGGTGGAGCATACATGTCAGTGTTCTGTCATATAAGAAAAAGCACAAAATATGAAATGCAGGAAAGAAATGTGCAATGATAACAAGATATATGCAACACAGTTCTTAGGAATTCCACCTCTAATTCCTACTCTGTTCTATGAGGAGGATGCTCACCTGATTTAACTACTTTATTTATTGGTATGATATCAGGTGCAGACCCTTATCTAAGAAATGAAACAAACAAAAAACCCAGTATACCTGTCATAATAATACATGCATGTACTTTTTTCTCTCCTTTTAATTTAATATGAATTAGATGAAAAAAGATGGTTTGCATTAGTGACTTAAGAAAATAGAGCTAATGAGAGAAGTTTTTTTTTTATGATTAAAGAAGATATTTATAACAAGAATTTTGTAAGAGGGAAGAAAACAAATGCTGTTGTGAATCGAGACACTTTTTCTCCTGTTAATTTATCAAAGAAATGTTTAACAGCCACCACAAGTCAAGCAGGATGCCGGGTGCTAGGAATGGAATTAAAAAACAATGTATTAACTTAGCCCTCAAGGTCTCGCCAACTGTTCTGGAAGGCAGTTGTGTAAACACATGCCTGCTACCCTGTGTGTTAGATGGAATCAGGAGCAATGTGCCAGGTACCAGAGATGCTGCAGAGAGGGAATGATCAGCTTTGTGAAGCAGAGAGTGGGAGGATGGAGATATTGTTAAAAGATTCCCCAAGGAGATCATAGGTGAGCAGGATGTTGAAGGGGGACTAGGACTCCAGCCAGGGACCTAAAGAGAAGTGGAGATGCTGGCTTAGAGCAGAGCCCCCTGCCGAAGCAGTCTGTGCGGAGCAGACTAGCCTCCCGGGAACCCGAGCGGGAGACCCTGGCGAGGGCTCGGTGGGTTTGTCGTCCTCAGCTGCTGACCCAGGACGTGGTTTTATAAATTGTACATACGTGCCTCTCCGGCTATATTTATATTTCCTACCTGGAAATATAAATTTCCAGGTCACCCTGCCTCCTGTGGCAGGCTGCAGTTTATACCTCTGTGTTTGATTTTATTTCACCTTGTGCCAGCAGAGACCTAGTTACTGATCTGAAGTAAGTAAAAAGGGGGAATCTGTAAATACAAAGAGCCTCCTCATCTA
Organism: Bos mutus; assembly: GCF_027580195.1. Taxonomy (NCBI): domain Eukaryota; kingdom Metazoa; phylum Chordata; class Mammalia; order Artiodactyla; family Bovidae; genus Bos; species Bos mutus. The sequence goes on from NC_091618.1 coordinate 130,278,834, forward strand.
ACAGGGCTCTGGGACTGGCTCCACAGTGCTCTCTGTGTCTAAGCCTGGAGGGGACGGGTCCATCCCCTGGCGGAAGTGAGGCCTGAGTGTTTTGGCTGTACACCACAGTCTCCCTTGCCTTTGTTTGACCCGTGCCTGCCACGGAAAACAGTGGATTATCTATGTGGAGTAAATCCTGCATTTTAGGAACATACTTCTGAGTGAACAGGGTTGTTTTCCAGTCTGGATTCTTGCATATTTGCAAGGCTTGTCCAAATGACTGTCAAGTCCTGGTGCTTTAGGCAGCTCTAATGGTGATGCAGTCAGACAAGAAATGATGACAAAGCAGGAACGATTTAATTACAGGCCAAGCCCGCTGTCACGATAGATGCCCCGTAACCCCGTGGCAGGAACTGCTACCTGACAGTTTCCAAAGACCCAGCCATAGGAGGGGAGGGTGGGGTGGGGGAGGTTGGCTTTCACCCTAATGCTCACGACAGCACTTGCACTCTTTAATTCTTCCCCGCGCCACACGAGAGGGTCTTCTTAAAAAAAAAGAGGCGAGGGCTGGCTACTCATCGTCCCTCTCACCCCTTGCCTCGTTCCCCAAACACCATGAGAACCAGCACCCTCTGAGCAACCAAAGGGGCAGAGACAAGGGGTATGCTTGAACCCGTATCTCGGGCTGCTCCTCTCTTCCTTTTTGGGGCTGCCTGTAACTGGTGGAGGATGCCTTGTTATTCCACATTCCTGGAAGCTGTTTATCATCATCTTAGCATTTGGTTCCTCAGGCCATGCTGGTAATAATTGGCAGATGGGATGGGGATAAAGCGTATTTCTTCTCCTCTAGGCCCCTAGGAAAGAGGCCATGTGGGTAACTATTTGGGGATAGAGGTAAGACTGTTGGACACTGTTGGGGATCACGAGCATGTTTCTTTTCCCTGCTCTTTCTTACATTTAGTAGCCAGTGTCTCTTGCAGCAAATGTGTTGTTCAGTAGGCAACTGGTGCTACCATGTAAAGCAGCAGAAAGATACATTTTCTACTCATAAACAGCCTGTGGTGGTTCAGTAGCTAAGTCATGTTAGACTCTCTGACCCCATGGACTGTCGCCCGCCAGGCTCCTCTGTCCATGGGATTCTTCAGGCAAGAATACTGGAGTGGGTTGCCATTTCTTTCTCAAGGGGACTCTTCCTGACCCAGGGATGGAACACAGGTCTCCTGCATTGCAGGCCAATTCTTTACCAACTGGTAGTCGGTGGTAAGGAGCCTGTAATTTAATTTAAAAAGAGATGGTGAGTCTAAGTGCCTCAGAGCATTGCTGGTTGCAGTGGAAGGGGTGGGATAGTTTATATTTATTTAAAGATCTCATTTTCAAAACCCATAGGTTTTTCTCCTTCTGTATGAGAAGCATTTAAATATATTCTTGATTGTGAGCAGGAGTATACACTTTTGATAAAAATCAAGGTCAAAAAAAAATCAAGGTCAGATTTGTTATGCTCATTTTTATGTGGGTATTAGTTATAAACCCTTGCAAGACTTAGAGATGCATGTGATCCAAATTATTCTTGCTATTAAAATGTATTTAAGGAGAAGAAGGCCAGACCAGGACTGCTGTAACTGAAGAGGTCCTTCTGTGGTGCTCACCTTAATGGCTCGAGCACTGAACTGTGAAAATGAGGTCTGTGTTGGTTCCTCGTCTGCAGGACGCTTGATCAGTAAGATGTGGGTTAAGATTTTGATAGAAGATAGTTTTTTAATGTCACCAGTAAGAAGGCTTGAACTGACATTCATGAAGCTTTACCTTCTTGTTTAGTATGCCTGCTCAGCCAAGTGAGAATCACGTTTCCCCTCCTCTCATGTTCTGGTAGAGTGCGGAATTATGAAATATTAGCTATGTGGTCCTTATCTGACAGTGGAAATTCTAGCTGTGATTCTAGGCTATTGGAAATTTTCTGTCTGACTTAACTCTTGAAACACAAGTAGCTTGTCACATGAGTATATAATATATACAGAATGCTCTTGGTATTTCAGTGGGTAGACTGACATACGGAGGTCATTGATGTTACTGTGAATTTTTAATCAGAAGAATCTTATAAATTGTAACAGAGCAGTTTTATTCTTTATCGCTCCCATGCTTTACAGTTACTGAAAGTTCTTATTAATACATAACATCTTCAAAATAGACATTATTTTGTCCCTTTAGAATTTAAATATCTCCTGCCCCAAGAATGCTTTGCTGGCAAATTGCATCTGACATTTAGCTCTTCCTTTTCTGAACTGTTCTCAAACTTAGGGACTGTGTTACAGTTTAGCACTTACTTGTTACCCAGTTATTTTATGGAACAAATATTACTTCCTGACTTGGTTTTAACCCTTAAGAGCAAAGACCACATCTTATGCTTTTTGAATTCTTCAAAGAGACATGGTCATAGGAAGACATACTATAAATGCTTTTTTTCTGGTTTCACAGTCCCCTGAGAGATGAACTGTAGTTGATGTTTTCTAATTATTAAAGCTTTTGAATAATACAGGAGGTTCTATCTCAGAGACTTACAAATATGGGAAGAAAAGCTGAAAACTAAATTTAAAAGTTGAATCTTTAATATGATAGCTTTTCCCCTAGGATGCCATCCTGCCATCCACTGCGTCTTTCTAAAAACATCAGTGCGTCTTAATTATTTACTTATTTATGCTCCTACATCGTCCTGTATATTATTTGAGACAGCATACCAAAATATGCAATAATCTGGAAACAATACAGTGCTTAGCCTTGAATTAGATCATCTTGCCAGCTCCCCTACCTGTAGGTCTGTGTCCTTTACACAAACTGCTTAATCACTCACTCTAAGCCTCTTAGACTTTTGTGCCACAGATCAGGCTGAAATGAGTGTTAAATAAATTAATTTATGCAAAGTATTTAGCATATTACCTGGCACATAGTTAGCTTTCAATAAATGTTAAATAATATGCAATAAAGTAAAACAAAGAATTATCATAAAAATTAGGACCAGGAGAAATATAATTTAGAAAATCCTACTCTAAAAAGTTAAATTGCGACTATGCATTAAAGCCTTGCCATAAGTGACTAGTCAGTGAACAGGTTTTTAAAGTTATCTTTGGGGAAGTGAAATGTTTACAAGCTCTGCAATAAAGAAGTTCTTCTGGGAGGCTGCTATGAGGAGACACTGAACAACTGGGACATAGTGCTTTTCAGTCTCGACCTTACACACAGCAGTGTGTGCTGGCAGGCTTCTCAAACTTGTTTCAAGATATGCCAAGCGTGAAAAGAAGAGAAGTGAAAAGCAAAGGAGAAAAGGAAAGACATACCCATCTGAATGCAGACTTCCAAAGAATAGCAAGGAGAGATAAGAAAGCCTTCCTCAGTGATCCATGCAAAGAAATACAGGAAAACAATGAAACAAGAAAGACTAGAGATTATCAGCAGATGAATGGATAAGAAAGCAGTGGTACATATACACAATGGAGTATTACTCAGCCATTAAAAAGAATACATTTGAATCGGTTCTAATGAGATGAATGAAACTGGAGCCTATTATACAGAGTGAAGTAAGCCAGAAAGAAAAACACCAATACAGTATACTAACACATATATATGGAATTTAGAAAGATGGTAACAATAACCCTGTGTACGAGACAGCAAAAGAGACACTGATATATAGATCAGTCTTGTGGACTCTGGGAGAGGGAGAGGGTGGGGAGATTTGGGAGAATGGCATTGAAACATGTATAATATCATGTATGAAACGAGTCGCCAGTCCAGGTTCGATGCACGATACTGGATGCTTGGGGCTGGTGCACTGGGACGACCCAGAGGGAAGGTATGGGGAGGGAGGAGGGTTCAGGATGGGGAACACATGTATACCTGTGGCGGATTCATTTCGATATTTGGCAAAACTAATACAATATTGTAAAGTTTAAAAATAAAATTAAAAATTTTAAAATTAAAAAAATAATTAAAAAAATTAAAAATAAGAAAATCAGAGATACTAGGAAACATTTAAGGCAAAGATGGGCTCAATAAAGGACAGAAATGGTATGGACCTGTCAGAAGCAGAAGATATCAAGAAGAGGTGGCAAGAATACACAGAAGAACTGTACAAAAAAGATCTTCATGACCCAGTTAATCACGATGGTGTGATCACTCACCTAGAGCCAGACATCCTGGAATGTGAAGTCAAGTGGGCCTTAGAAAGCATCACTACGAACAAAGCTAGTGGAGGTGATGGAATTCCAGTTGAGCTATTTCAAATCCTAAAAGATGATGCTGTGAAAGTGCTGCACTCAATATGTCAGCAAATTTGGAAAACTCAGCAGTGGCCACAGGACTGGAAAAGGTCAGTTTTCTTTCCAATCCCAAAGAAAGGCAATGCCAAAGAATGCTCAAACTACCACACAGTTGCACTCATCTCACACGCTGGTAAAGTAATGTTCAAAATTCTCCAAGCCAGGCTTCAGCAATACATGAACCATGAACTTCCAGATGTTCAAGCTGGTGTTAGAAAAGGCAGAGGAACCAGAGATCAAATTGCCAACATCCACTGGATCATGGAAAAAGCAAGAGAGTTCCAGAAAAACATCTATTTCTGCTTTATTGACTATGCCAAAGCCTTTGACTCTGTGGATCACAATAAACTATGGAACATTCTTCAAGAGATGGGAATACCAGACCACCTGACCTGCCTCTTGAGAAACCTGTATGCAGGTCCGGAAGCAACAGTTAGAACTGGACATGGAACAACAGACTGGTTCCAAATAGGAAAAGGAGTATGTCAAGGCTATATATTGTCACCCTGCTTATTCAACTTATATGCAGAGTACATCATGAGAAATGCTGGGCTGGAAGAAGTACAAGCTGGAATCAAGATTGCCAGGAGAAATATCAATAACCTCAGATATGCAGATGACACCACCCTTATGGCAGAAAGTGAAGAGGAACTAAAGAGCCTCTTGATGAAAGTGAAAGAGGAGAGTAAAATGTTGGCTTAAAGCTCAACATTCAGAAAACTAAGATCATGGCATCTGGTCCCAATCACTTCATGGCAAATAGATGGGGAAACAGTGGCAATAGTGGCTGACTTTATTTTTGGGGCTCTAAAATCACTGCAGATGGTGACTGCAGCCATGAAATTAAAAGACGCTTACTCCTTGGAAGGAAAGTTATGACCAACCTAGACAGCATATTAAAAAGCAGAGACATTACTTTGCCGACAGAGGTCCGTCTAGTCAAGGCTATGGTTTTTCCAGTCGTCACTTATGGATGTGACAGTTGGACTATAAAGAAAGCTGAGCACCAAAGAATTGATGTTTTTGAACTGTGGTGTTGGAGAAGACTCTTGAGAGTCCCTTGGACTGCAAGGAGATCCAACCAGTTCATCCTAAAGGAGATCGGTCCTGGGTATTCATTGGAAGGACTGATGCTGAGCTGAAACTCCAATACTTTGGCCACCTGATGCAAAGAGCTGACTCATTTGAAACAACCCTGATGCTGGGAGGGATTGAGAGCAGGAGGAGAAGGGGATGACAGAGGGTGAGATGATAGGATGGCATCACAGACTCAATGTACATGAGTTTGGGTAAACTCTGGCAGTTGGTGATGGACAGGGAGGCCTGGCGTGCTGTGGTTCATGGGGTCGCAAAGAGTCGGACATGACTGAGCGACTGAACTGATCTGAGCTGAAGGGTATAATAACTTCCCAGGTGGCGCTAGTGATTTAGAACCCGCTTGCCAATGCAGGAAAGGTAAGAGACTCGAGTTTGATTCCTGGGTCATGAAGATCCCCTGGAGAAGGGCATGCTATCCCACTCCAGTACTCTTGCCTGGAGAATCCTATGGACAGAGGAGCCTGGTGGGCTATAGTGCGTGGGGTCACCAAGAATCGGACATGACTGAAGCAACTTAGCACACACGCAAGGTTATTATGCCAGCATGTAAAATTCACAAAGGCCCCCAAAACATTGGTGTATTAACTACAGACCCTTTTTTTTTTTTATTTAAAAAAAGCAACTTATAAGTCTTTTTTTTTTTTTTGCAAAGTGAAGTTTATAGAAGCTTCATTTTCCACTTTCACTCACACATGGGAGTTAGTTTTCTCCATCCTTACCCAGGGTACCTTTTTTTTCCACAAATGCTTTTTCCTCACATCCCAGCCCGCAGGCCACTGCCTGCTGAGTTTCATTCCAGCTCTTTTGCTCAGTTGCCAGTATCTGTGAAGCCCTGAGCCAGGCCCTAGCCTGTTCATTCTCCTCAGGGAGCTCGGTCAGCTCCTCCTTCAAGTGCATCCTATCCCCTTCCATCCTCGAGACTGTAAGCTCTGTAGTGCTTAGAGATATGTTCTGTGTATCGCCACAGTCTCAGTGCAGAGCAGGGCCTCTGGCACCTAGTCTGGCTGCTCAGTAAGTGCTCGTGAAGGAATAAATGAAGCAGATTCTTGCAGCGGTTTCTTAAGTATGTTGGTGGGCTTGGGAGCATCGATTGTCGCCTGCCATTCATAAAGTTACCTTCATGTAAGACGCAGAAGGTTCTTGAAGCTTCTGCTAGGACCACTGTTCTTGGTGGGGTCCTCTTCTCTCTTTGGAAGGTCCCTTGCTGTTGGTGGCCCTGACTTCGGCAGAGAGACTGGCTTGCTGTTTACCTGCTGTGTCCCTTTCTTCATAGACACATGCTGGACTCCACCTGCCTGTCTCCGTGGCAGTTAGGTATGAGCAGATGACTGACTGGTAGTAAGCAGGAATGACGTGTCGCTTGTAAACCCCCTCTAAAGGCTTCCCCGTGTCATCTTCTCCTCCCTCCTCCACCGGGCACTGCTGCCCAGGTGCCCGTGTGTGGAGCGCAGCAGTGAGCCCGCCTCGGGGCCCTGAGGGGCTCCTTGCCCACTGGACTTGACGTGAGCAAGGCAAGAAACCGCACAGTGGGTGAGACCACTAAGGCTCCGAGGCCTGTCTCTCACCACAGCAGCACGACCGTAACCAGTACTGACTCCTTTTTTTATTGCCTGCCCAACGGTGGTTCTGTTTGGTTTTTCTTTTTCTTGTGTTGTTTTTTGAAGAAGAGTCTCTTACTGATTTTCACCACGTTGATCTCTCAGAAACGTCTTTTAATCTCAACGTTTGAATGGTCCAGTGAACTAATTGAAATGTCTGCTTTGGTCCGTGCATGGAAAAGGTTTGTCACAGGTGATCTAGTGTGCCAGTGCTAAAGGGATGTGTCTGTTTTGTTGAGTAAGCGCATGTCAGTGACAGAGCAAGAAAAACAAAACCACCCTAGTTCCCCAGTGCTTTGTCAGTTCTCACCCCTCCCTGCCATTATGATGTGATTTCCCCAAGCCAAGCAGCATTGTACAAAGAGCAGCTGTCTACTTGGGAAGAAGGATTTTTTTCTTGTTCATACCTGCCATGTATTGTAATAGAGCATGTTTGTGAGCCAAGACTGAACAATCTTGAACTTCATGTGGCAGAATCAGGTGGGAATGTTGAGATTATAAGGTATGGAGTTCTCTGGAGCAGATAAAAAACTCGATATTATGTGTGGTCTGAGCACTTTTAGAAGGGAAGAGAGGAAGGTAGTGAGAATATACTTGAAAAAAATTGATAGGTTGTTGGGCATGTTTGATATTATCAATAAAACCTCTCAAATTAGATGATTACCTTTATTATAGAATAATAAAGAGAAGGAAATGGCAACCCACTCCAATATTCTTGCCTGGAAAACCCCATGGACAGAGGAGTCTGGCGGGGTCCAGTCCATAGGGTCACGAAGAGTTGGACACGACTGAGCGGCTAACACACACTATTATGGAATATTTTCAATAGTTATGAGAAGGTACAGTTTATTTCTTAAGCACTGAAGTGCTTCAAATTCTGTTCCACTACCCTGATGTCTGTATCACTTTGGAGAAGGCACTTTAATCTCTGTCCCTTGGTTTCCCTTTTGGAAAATGAAGAAAAAAATGGTACCTGTTACTAAGAACAACAGATGAGATAATGCTATATAAAATACTTAGCACAGTTCCTGGTAGAGTAAGCTGCTGTAATAACATTAATGGAAATTATTGTTGTTGTTGTTTAGTCACTAAGTCATGTCCGACTCTTTTTGTGATCCCATGGATGTAGCCCGCCAGGCTCCTCTGTCCGTGGGACTTCCCAGGCAAGAATACTGGAGTGGATTGCCATTTCCTTCTCCAGGGAGTCTTCCCGACCCAGGGATTGAACCCACGTCTCTTGCATTGGCAGGCAGGTTCTTTACCACTAAGCCACCACAGACTTAAAAATTATCATTATTAATGGGAAAAGTTAAACATTCATCTTAATTCTTTCCAGTGGTTCAAGGTTACTGAAATGTAGTGTATTCACAAACAGCTAAGGTCCTGGCAGCAGGTGGTGTGAAAGTATCTCTAAATTTCTGTTAGCCTTGAAGGTGATCCTGAGGGACCCAGGGAAGGGAAAAAGGCTGAGAAGCTAAGTTTCCATGACCTGTGTGATCTTGGAGAATCACTAGTTGTCAGTTAACCTATGGTGTTGAATTGCCAAACACCTTTATTAAGCACCTGTTATGTGAGTTGGTGTTGAATTGCCACTCAAAATTACCAGTGGTTTGATGACAAGTTGTCAAGGAAGAGTAATACATATTGCAAGGAGAATCAGTTCACGTGCCTTTGTTACTATTATCAGTCAGGGAGGTAACATCTTTTAATTTGTCCTGTTTGATCCACCAACTTAGTTATCTCATACTACAAGGTTTAAAAATGGGTAACTCTAGTATAAACATATTTACCCATGCCACTGAATACATTAGCTTATTTCATTATGTAGAGAATAATCATCTATTCCTTTTCATAGTTATCTAATAAAAAGGCAAGCACATAAGAAACCTTTTCTTTTTCCTGCTTATGATATCTCTTACCCTTTAAATTTTAAAGGAAAGTTTTTTTATACCTAAAATACAATTTTACAAATATGGAAAATGGATTCTTTTTTTAGATTTTTAGATTGCTTTATGATTCAAAGTTAGAGGACTAGAACACAAGTGTAGTAAAAATATTGGCAAGTGTTTCAGATTATTAATAGAATTACTAGAAGTCTGCATTAGTTTAAGAACAAGAGCTACAACTCCACAATAGTCTTTTGTATACAAGGTGTTGTTACCAACTGAATGCTCTCTTGTGGATTTAGATTTGCTAGTTCTTGGAAGTAATATGGATTCTTCCACTTACATGATATTTTGAAATAAGGTATTTCAGATGAACCAATTTTAATTCTACATCTACCTTGGAAAATGTTGGAGCATATAGACAGAATTGCTTTCATTCTGCTTTTAGTACCAGAGAAAATTTTTTCTCTAAATGCTTTACTATTTTTCCCTTCAGTTAAAGCCCTGAGTTGCTTTAAAGAATGTAGTTTCCAATTATCTAATCAGTCCCCAAAAGCAATAAGGAAACTCTAGAATTCTAACTATAGAGAGTTTTTTATAACTGCCACTTAATACCAGCCAACAAATTTAGTTTAAAAGTATCCTAATTTTCAGTCATCCTGCTGGAAAATGCTTTAATTATCCTAAAAGACTCAAAGTTTTAGAAAGCCCTTGCTACTGCTGCTGCTAAGTCACTTCAGTCGTGTCCGACTCTGTGCGACCCCATAGACGGCAGCCCACCAGGCTCCCCCGTCCCTGGGATTCTCCAGGTAAGAACACCAGAGTGGGTTGCCATTTCCTTCTCCAATGCATGAAAGTGAAAAGTGAAAGTAAAGTTGCTCAGTCATGTCTGACTCTTCGTGACCCCATGGACTGCTGCCTACCGGGCTCCTCCGCCCATGGGATTTTCCAGGCAAGAGTACTGGAGTGGGGTGCCATTGCCTTAGAACTGGAAAAAAAAAGAAAGAAAACAAACTCTTTATTACTGAAAGATTTTGTGTGTGTCCAAGCCTTCACATTTAAGAGAATAACTGCTAGAATTATATTTGATATAGAATTATAGCAAAAATACATTTGTTACCATTTGGTAACATAAAGGGCTTCCCTGATGGCTTAGATGGTAAAGAATCCACCTGCAATGTGGGAGACCTGGGTTTGATCCGTGGGTTGGGAAGATCCCCTGGAGGAGAGCATGGCAACCCACTCCACTGTTTTTGCCAGGAGAATCCCCATGGACAGAGGAGCTTGGCGGGCTAGTCTATGAGGTTGAGAGTCAGACACACTGAGCATCATATAAATACGTAGACCCATCTATGTCTCCTTGTAAATCCTGTAATTGATTGCTGAAACACAGACATAACAATCGAGTTGGCATCACCATTAAAACTAATTTTAAACCATCTCATGTGGTTTCAGGTCTTTGATGATTCATCTTTAAGAAATGACTTCCAAAACCTATGCTGGTTATTAATTAGAATTGATTTTGAATGAATTTCATTTTATTTATTGGAATAGTTTTGAGGTTTTTCCCTAAGTGCTAATGAAAAAACAGTCATATCTGAAAAGTTAGCAGCATCTTTAAAAATTATTGTTTAAATAGATATATATATATAATAATATTTAAATTGTATACTACTGTCAACATTTATAATCAAGATTCTATCCAGGCATTGTTCAATTTGGAGAAGGCTGGCATTATCTAAGGTACTGTAGTTGTTAAGCCCGATAAAGCAAATATTTCATTTGAATTCTGTTGAAATTAATTAAGTATGCATACTGCCTCTAATCATCTAGCTCATCTTTCTAGTTAAAAAACAACCTACTTTAAATGATTACTGAAACATACATAAGAAAAATTATTGTGGTATTTCTCAAGGCATATAATCTAATATACCCAGTGAAAATAATGTTTATTCTATTATGGTCAACCACTGATGCTGAAGAAGCTAAAGTTGACCAGTTCTATAGAGACCTACTGTATAATCATAAGGGATTTCATTTAGGTCATACCTGAATGGTCTAGAGGTTTTTCCCTACTTTCTTCAATTTAATTCTTAATTTTGCAATAAGGAGTTCATGATCTGAGGCACAGTCAACTCCAGGCCTTGTTTTTGCTGACTGTCTAGAGCTTATGATTACAAAGTAGAAGTGACAAATAGACCCAAGGCTTTAGATCTGATAGGTTGCCTGAAGAACTATGGATAGAGGTTCGTGACATTGTACAGGAGGCAGTGATCAAGACCATCCCCAAGAAAAAGAAACTCAGAAAGGCAAAATGGTTGTCTGAGGAGGCCTTACAAATAGCTGAGAAAAGAAGAGAAGCTAAAGGCAAAGAAGAAAAGGAAAGATAAACCCATCTGAATGCAGAGTTCCAAAGAATAGCAAGGAGAGATAAGAAAGCCTTCCTCCGTGATCAGTGCAAAGAAATAGAGGAAAACAGTAGAATGAGAAAGACCTGAGATCTCTTCAAGAAAATTAGAGATACCAAGGGAACATTTCATGCAAAGATAGGCAGAGTAAAGGACAGAAATGGTATGGACCTTACAGAAGCAGAAGATATTAAGAGGTAGCAAGAATACACAGAACTGTACAAAAAAGATCTTCATGACCCAGATAACCACGATGGTGTGATCACTCACCTAGAGCCAGACACCCTGGAATGTGAAATCAAGTGGGCCTTAGGAAGCATCACTATGAACAAAGCTAGTGGAGGTGATAGAATTCCAGTTGAGCTATTTCAAATCCTGAAAGATGATGCTGTGAAAGTGCTGCACTCAATATGCCAGCAAATTTGGAAAACTCTGCAGTAGCCACAGGACTGAAAAAGGTCAGTTTTCATTCCAATCTCAAAGAAAGACAATGCCATAGAACATTCAAACTACCATACAACTGCACTCATCTCACATGCTAGCAAAGTAATGCTCAAATTCTCCAAGCCAGACTTCAATAGTACATGAACTGTGAACTTCCAGATGTTCAAGCTAGATTTAGAAAAGACAGAGGAACCAGAGATCAAATTGCCAACATTGAAAATGGATCATCAAAAAAACAAGAGAGTTCCATATAAACATCTATTTCTGCTTTATTGACTATGCCAAAGCCTTTGACTGTGTGGATCACAACATAATGTGGAAAATTCTTCAAGAGATGGGAATATAAGACTACCTTACCTGCCTCCTGAGAAACCTGTATGCAGGTCAAGAAGCAAGTTAAAACTGGACATGGAACAACAGAACTGGACATGGAACTGGTTCCAAATTGGGAAAGGAGTACATCAAGGCTGTATATTATCACCCTGTTTATTTAGTTTATATGCAGAGTACATCATGCAAAATGCCAAGTTGGATGAAGCATAAGCTACAATCAAGATTGCTGGGAGAAATATCAATAACCTCAGATATGCAGATGACACCATCCTTATGGCAGAAAGTGAAGAAGAACTAAAGAACCTCTTGATGAAAGTGAAAGAGGAAAATGAAAAAGTTGGCTTAAAACTCAACATTCAAAGAAGAAGAGGATGACAGAGGATGAGATGGTTGGATGGCATCAGTGACTAGATGGACATGAGTGTGAGCAAACTATGGGAAATGGTGAAGAACAGCCTGGAGTGCTGCAGTCCATCCATGGGGTCGCACAGAATCAGACATGACTGAGCAACTGAACTGATGAAGACCTACAAAAACTAAGATCATGGCATCTGGTCCCATCATTTCATGGCAAACAGATGGGGAAACAATGGAAACAGTGACAGACTTTATTTTCTTGGGCTCCAAAATCACTGCAGAAGGTGACTGCAGCCATGAAATTAAAAGATGCTTGCTACTTGGAAGAAAAGCTGTGACCAACCTAGACAGCATAATTAAAAAGCAGAGACATTACTTTGCCAACAAAGGTCCGTCTAGTCAAACCTATGTTTTTTCCAGTAGTTATGTATGGATGTGAGAGTTGGACTGTAAAGAATGCTGAGCACTGAAGAAATGATACTTGAACTGTGGTGTTAGAGAAGACTCCTGAGAGTCCCTTAGACTGCAAGGAGATCCAACCAGTCCATCCTAAAGGAAATCGGTCCTGAATATTCATTGGAAGGACTGATGTTGAAGCTGAAACTCCAATACTTTGGCCACCTGATGTGAAGAACTGATTCATTGCAAAAGATCCTGATGGTGGGAAAGATTGAAGGCGGGAGGAGAAGGGGACGACAGAAGATGAGATGGTTGGATTGTATCACCGACTTGATGGACATAAGTTTGAACAAGCTCCAGGAGTTGGTGATGGACAGGGAAGCCTGCCGTGCTGCAGTCCATGGGGTCTCAAAGAGTCGGACATGACTGAGCTACAGAACTGATGAAGACCTACAACATCTTCTAGAACTGACACCCAAAAAAGATGTCATTTTCATCATAGGGGACTGGAGTGTAAAAGTAGAAAGTCAAGAGTTACCAGGAATAACAAGCAGGTTTGGTGTTGGAGTACAAAATGAATCAGGGCAAAGGCTAACAGAGTTTTGTCAAAAGAACATGGTGGTCTTAGCAAACACCCTTTCCCAACAACCCAAGAGATGCCTCTGTACATGGACATCACCAGATGGTCAGTACCAAAATCAGATGGATTCTATTCTCTGCAGCTGAAGATGGAGAGCCTCTGTACTGTAGTCAGCAAAAACAAAACCTGAACCTGACCAGCTCAGATCATGAGCACCTTATTGCAGACTTCAGACTTAAATTGAGGAAAGTATGGAAAACCACTAGGCCATTCAGGTACGACCGAAATCAAATCCCTTATGATTATACAGTGGAAGTGCAAGTAGATTCAAGGGATTAGATCTGATATTCAGAGTGCCTGAAGAACTATGGATGGAGGTTCATAACATTGTACAGGAAGCAGTGACCAAAACCATCCCAAAGAAAAAGAAATGCAAAAAAGCAAAGTGGTTATCTGAGGAGGCTTTACAAAAAGCTGATGAAAGAAGAGAAGGCAAAGGCAAAGGAGAAAGAGTAGTATATCCAACTGAATACAGAGTTCCAGAGAATAGCAAGGGGAGATAAGAAGGCCTTCTTAAATAAACAATGCAAAGAAATTGAGGAAAACAGTAGAATGGGAAGGACTAGCGATCTCTTCAGGAAATACCAAGGGAACATTTCATGCAAGAATGGGCATGATAAAGGACAGAAGTGGTAAGGACCTAATAGAAGCATAAGAGATAAAGAAGAGGTGACAAGATACACAGAACTATATAGAAAAGGTCCTAATGACCCGGATAACCATGATGATGAGGTCACTCACCTAGAGCCAGACATCCTGGAGTGTGAAGTCAAGTGGGCCTTAAGAAGTATTACTATGAACAATGCTAGTGGAGGTAACAGAATTCCAGCTGAGCTATCTAAAATCCTAAAAAGATGATGCCATTAAAGTGCTGCACTCAATATGCCAGTAAATGTGGAAAACTCAGTAGTGGCCACAGGACTGGAAATGGTCAGTTTTCATTCCAATCCCCAAGAAGGGCAATGCCAAAGAATGTTTCAACTACCATGCAGTTGCTCTCATTTCACCTGCTGCTGCTGCTGCTAAGTCGCTTCAGTCGTGTCCGACTCTGTGCGACCCCATAGATGGCAGCCCACCAGGCTCTGCTAGCAATGCTCAAAATCTTTCAAGCTAGGCTTCAGCAGTATGTGAGCCAAGAACTTCCAGATGTACAAGCTGGGTTTAGAAAAGGCAGAGGAACCAGAGATCAAATTGCCAATGTCCATTGGATAGTAAAAAAAGCAAGTGAATTCCAGAAAAAAATCTGCTTCATTGACTACGCTAAAGCTTTTGACTGTGTGGGTCACAACAAACTGTGGAAAATTCTTAGAGATGGGAATACCAGACCACCTTACATGTCTCCTGAGAAACCTGTATGTGGTCAAGAAGTAACATTTATTAGATTGGTGCAATGTAATTGCAGTTTCGGACCGTGAACTTGAAATCATTTTAACTAGGCTTAAAACATCTTTATTAATAAAAATAATAATGATTACAGTCAACACATTTTTGCCAATGAGAAATAAATCTGTTTATTCCTGTAGCATAAAAACCCTCTCTTCAGGATTCAGTTAACTCTTGGAAAGCATTTTCTGCTTCCTGCTGGTTGTGGAAGGCTTTTACCTGCCAAAAGTTGTCGAGATGCTTGAAGAAAGGGTAGTCGGTTGATGCAAGGTCAGGTGAATCTGGCTACTGAGGCAAAACTTCAGAGCCCAATTTGTTCAACTCTTGAACCGTTGATTATGCGGCATGCTGTCGGGCGTTGTCACGGGGAAGAACTGGGCCCCTTCTGTTGACCAATGCCAACTGCAGTCATTGCAGTTTTTACTGCATCTCATCAATTTGCTGAGCATACTTCTCAAAGGTAATGGTTTCACCAGGATTCAGAAAGCTGTAGTGGATCAGACTGGCAGCAGACCACCAGTGACCATGATCTTTTTGGTGCAAGTCTGGGGCTTTGGGAAGTGCTTTGGAGCTTCTCGGTCAAGCCTTGAGATGGCCATCACCAGCTGTCATATAAAATCCACTTTTTGTCACAATCTGATGGAGAAACGGCTTGCTATTTTGCAGAATATGAGATGACACTTCAGAACGATTTTTTAAAATTTTTGGTCAGCTCATGAGGCAACCACTTATGGAGCTTTTTCACCTTTCCAATTTGCTTCAATACTAAATGACCATAGAATGGTCAACGTTGAGTTCTTTTACAACTTCGATGATGGTTCTTGGTTGTTGTCAGCTGCCTATGGCAGGCCATTGCACTCCTCATCTTTTGAGGGTTTTGTCTCCTTTGTAAAACTTGAACCGCCACAGCACTGTATATTCGTTAGTTTCTGAGCCAAATGCATTGGTGATGTGAGTGTCTCTGCTGTTTTATGACTCATTTTGAACTTGAATCAAGAAACTGATAAAATCTGCTTTTTGTCTAACATCATTTCCCTAAGTATAAACAGCAAATAATGTCATTGGCAAAAAAATGAAGCGAGAAACACCCATTAAAATGATGTATAACATAACCACATATATTTAAGAATGTATTCTAATATCAAATGGTAAAGTTCTACAGTGCAGAACTGCAGTTACTTTTGCACCAACCTAACAGAACCAGACATGGAACAACTCACTGGTTCAACACTGTGAAAGCGGTATGACAAGGCTATCTATTGTCACCCTGTTAATTTAACTTATATGAATTGTACAACATGTGAAATTCTGGGCTGGATGAATCACAAGCTGGAATCGATTGCTGGGAGAAATATCAAAAGCCTCAGATATGCAGATGATATCACTATAATGGCAGAAAGTGAAGAGGAACTAAAGAGCTTCATAATAAAGGTGAAAGAGGAGAGTGAAAAAGCTAGCCTATGATTGAGTATTCAAAAACTAAGATTGTGGCATCTGGTCCCATCACTTCATGGCAAATAGAAGGGGAAAAGTGAAAGCAGTAAAGACTTTATTTTTTTTGGTCTCCAAAATCACTGCAGATGGTGACTGCAGCCATGAAATTAAAAGACGCTGCTCCTTGGAAGGAAAGCTATGACAAACCCAGACAGTGTATTAAAAAGCAGAGACATCACTTTGCCGACAAAGGTCCATATAGTCACAGCTTTGGTTTTTCCAGTAGTCATGTACAGATGCGAGTTGGACCATAAAGAAGGCTGAGCACCAAAGAATTGATCCTTTCAAATTGTGCTGGAGAAGACTCTTGAGAGTCTAGTCAAAGCTATGGTTTTTCCAGTGGTTGTGTATGGATGTGAGAGTTGGACTGTGAAGAAAGCTGAGCGCCGAAGAATTGTTGCTTTTGAACTGTGGTGTTGGAGAAGACTTGAGAGTCCCTCGGACAGCCAACCAGTCCATCCTAAAGGAGATCAGTCCTGGCTGTTCATTGGAAGGTCTGATGCTGAAGCTGAAACTCCAATACTTTGGCCACTTGATGCAACGAGCTGACTCACTGGAAAATACCCTGATGCTGTGAAGGATTGAAGGCAAAAGGAGAAGGCGACAACAAAGGATGAAACGGTTAGACAGCATTATCGACTCAATGGACGTGAATATGAGCAAACTCTGGGAGATAGTGGAGGACAGAGGAGCTTGGTGTGCCGCAGTCCATGGGGTGTCAGAGGCCTACACAACTTAGCAACTGAATAGCAATGTATTTGATTACATGCTCAACACTGTGAATTTTACCTTAGGTGCTGAATATTTTTGCTTTCCTACAAATATTCTTGAGCTTTGTTCTGGAACATACCTAAACTTAGAAAGAGTATGACCCTCTTGAGTCTTGCTTTTAAACATTACTTAGATGGGACCAGAACGTTGTTTAAACTAGGGCTCTTTCGTAATACTAACACATGACCTTTTGTTTGTTTGTTTTTATCCTCAGTGTCTTTTAAAAACCTTATTTTGCATTAGTGTAGCTGATTAACAACAATTGTGAGAGTTTCAGGTGGACAGCAAAGGTACTCAGCCACATACATACATGTACCCATTCTCCCCGAACTCCCCTCCTGTCCTCGCTGCTGTGGAACAGTAAGCAGAGCTCCCTGTGCTGTACAGAAGGTCCCTGTTGGTTGTCCTAAAACAAGACCCTTCTGAATCTAGCAGTCCCAGGAATCACGAGTTTTTCCAGTTTGGCTGGTAGAAACAGGTACTATTCCCAGCCCTGGATGGGCTCTGAGGAGTGTTTTTTGTATTGTCTTGGGCATTGCTTTACCTGGCTCTGGATGGTTTCTAACACATGCACCTGTTAATCAGCACTCTGCTGGACATTTGAGGGTAGCCATCTGCGGGCCTCTGGAGTTCCTGTGGCGCGCTCTCTCTGGCTCTCTGACCGGGAGTCCCGGCTGCCCCGTCTTCCCAGACTGTCTGCCCCATCTCCTCAGTTTGCTGGCCCCCTCTGTGCCTTGCGGCTGTCGGACTCTGGCCCAGTGCACTGGGCCCCTCACTGTTTCCCGTCTCTCAGAGATCACTGCCCTTATTGCTGACGTCCAGTGTCTTAGGAACTATTGTTTCATATATTTTGTCCAGTTTTTGGTTGTTTCAAGAAGGAAGTAAATCCATTACCTGTTATTCCAGTTTGGCCAGAAGCAGATTGTCAGATTAAATCTTAAATGAATATTACTCTTTCAGTTTAATTTTCCAAAACATGGGTTAAAACTTTCTGATGATGTTATCTCCAAGTGAGATTAGTTTTCAGGAGCAAGCCCATATCTTAATGTAAGCAGTACCAGATGACTTCTTAATCCTTTGCAGCTGTTTATAAACCTGCTGTGATGGTATCTTCCTGTTCCATGTAAAGCTGTGTTCTAATAAAGACTTAAATTCATTTAGTGTGTAGATGCTGTACCTTAATGATCAATTTTTTTCCAACCTGTTATCTTTATCCTCCTCTCCCTGCCAACCAATGGTGAAGACATAATGAAACTGGTGATGAGGCATTGTAAATAGTCCCTGCAGTCTTTTGGAAAACAAACTGGAACTATATATTAAAAGGCAAAAAAGAAAAAAATGATTATATCCTTTGAGTCATTAACCCCACTTATAGAATTATAGCCAATGTAAATAAGATACATAAAAGCTATCTCTCTGAAAATGTTAATCATAGTGCTAATATACTGGAAAAATTGGAAATAATTTTTAAAAATCGTACTTGATTTACTTCATTATTTTCAGATGTACAGCAAAGTGATTTTTTTAGATTATATTTCATTACAAGTTATTACAAGATACTGAATTTCCTGTTATACCGTAAATCCTTGTTGCTTATCTGCTTTTTGTATAGTAGTTTTATCTGTTAATTCCATATTCCTAATTTGTACCCCCCCTTCCCTCCCTCTCCCCTTTGATAACTGTATGTTTGTTTTCTATGGCTGTGAGCCTGTTTCTGGTTTGTATATGGATTCATTTGTATTATTTTTTACATCCCACATATAAGTGATATCATATAGTAACTGTCTTTATCTGCCTGACTTCGTTATAACACTTCTAGGCCCATGCCTGTTGCTGTCAATGGGAATGTTTCATTTTTTTGGCTGAGTTATATCCCACTGTGCATCTGTGTGCCACATCTTTTGAGCCAGTCATGCACTGACGGGCATTTGGTTGCTTCTCTGTCTTGCTATTGTAAATGGTGTTGCTGTGAACATTAGGGTACACATATCTTTTCAAATTAGAATTTTTGCCTTTTCCATATAATTATCCAGGAGTTGGATTACTGGGTCACAAGCTAGCTCTATTTTAGCATTTTAAGGAACCTCCAAACCTCTTTTACCATAGTGGCTGCACAAGTTTACATTCCCCCCAAAGAGTAGGAGAGCTCTCTTTTCTCAACACCCTCTCCAGCATTTTCAGACTTTTTAAATGATGATCATTTTGAATAGTGTGAGGTGATACCTTTCTGTGGTTTTGACTTGCATTTCTCTAATGATGAGCAATGATGAGCATCTTTTCATGTGTATGTTGGCCATTTGTATGTCTTCTTTGGAAAAATGTCTGTTTAGGATTTCTGCCCATTCTTTGATTGTTTTTACAATATTGAGTTTTATGAGCTGTTTGGAGATTCTGGATAGTAACTCCTCGTTGGCCACATCACTTGCAAGTATTTTCTTCCATTCCTTAGGTTGTCTTTTTATTTTGTTGATGATTTCTGTGCAAAATCTTTTTAAGTTTGATCAAGTCCCATTTGTTTATTATTGCTTTTATTTCTTTATTGCTTTGGGAGACTGATCTAAGAAAATATTTCTACAATTTATGTCAGAGAATGTTTTGCCTATGTTCTCCTCTAGGAATTTTATGGTGCCATGTCTTACATTTAGGTCTTCAAACCATTTTGAGTTTATTTTGTATATGGTATGTGGGAGTGTCCTAATTTCATTGATTTACATGTAGCTGTTCATGTTTTCCAACACCACACGGTAAAGACGCTGCCTTTTCTCCACTGTATATTCTTACCTCCTTTGTTGTAGACTAATCGACTATATGTGCATGGGTTTATTTCTGAGGTCTATTCTGTTTCATTGATCTATGTATCTGTTCTTAATGTCAAAATAGGTACCCAATAAAAGGTTTTAATATCCAAAATATATTTAAAAACGACTACAACAGCAAAGAAACCCAAACAGCCCAATTTGAAAATGAGCAAAGACTTGCATAGATTTTCTCCAAGAAGATTTATAGATGGCTAATAAATGAAAAACATTCAGTATCAGTAGCTATTAGGGAATGCAAATCAAAACCACAGTGCGATACCACTTCATATCCATTGTGCTAAGTCGCTTCAGTTATGTCTGACAGTACGCAACCGTGTGCACTATAGCTTGCTAGGCTTCTCTGTCCATGGGGATTCCCCGGGCAAGAATACTGGAGTGGGTTGCCGTGCCCGCCTCCAGGGGCTTTTCCCGACCTAGGGATCGAACCCGCATCTCTTCATGTCTCCTGCATTGGTAGGCGGGCTCTTTACCACTAGTGCCACCTGGGAAGCCCTAATAACCATTAGTATCGTTATTATAAAGACACAGAAGATAACATCTGGTAAGATATGGAAAAACTGAAATTCTTGAGTGGGAATTTCTAGTGGGCATTTCTGGGAATGTAAAAGGGTGCAGCTACTGTGGAAAACAGACCCTCAAAGTGTTAAATATATTACCATGTAACCTAGTAATTCCACTTTAAGGTATATACCCCCAAAGAACTGACACGGGGACTCAGACACTTGCACTTCAGTGTTCACAGCAGCAGCATTCGCAACAGCCAAAAGGTGGAAACAACCCAAATATCCCTCAAGAGATCAATGGATAAACAGTGTTGCAAGGCTACATATCCATAAGCCATAAAAAGGAAGGAAATTCTGGCACATGTAACATGGACGAACTCTGAAGGCTTTATGCTAAGTGAAAGAAGCTAGACACCAAAGAACCAAGCCTGTATGAGCCCACCAGTATGAGGTACCCAAGCAGTCATACTCACATAGAGAATAAACGGTGGTTCTCAAGGCCTGGAGATGGTGTTGTTTAACAGGTGCAGAATTTCAGTTTGTGCTGAAAATAAATTCTGGAGATGGATGGCAGTGATGGGTGCACAAAACTGGAATTGTACTTAAAGCCGCCTAACCATACACTTAAAAATGGTTAAATGATGAATTTTGTTACGTGTATTTTACCACAAAAAGTATACATCTTTGTTAGATGTGTGTATATGTGTGTATGTGTACATGTGTATGTACCTCATTAGTAACTCACATTCCAAAAGAGTAGCCTGAGGAGTGCTGATCAGCCATCCCGCCTGCTCCCCTCTCTCCCCAGGAGTGACACACGCGGCCATCTGGGCGGCCTGCATTTCTTATCTCAGTGCTGCGGTTCCCCCTGAGCTGAGGACGTCTGCTCAGGGCATCCTGCAAGGCCTGCATCTGGGTTTGGGGAGAGGCTGTGGTGCCATGATTGGAGGCGTGTTAGTCAACTTTTTTGGTAAGAATGGCTCGCTTTCTTTCCCTTTCTTCTTTGATGAAACCTTAAAAATTTTCAGCAACACCTCCATAAACGCTCAGGTTATTACTGAAGATCGCCAGAAGCTAGACTCTCGTTTTCATATTCTTTTTCTAGCTTTCACAGTAGTCAGAATTGCAGTGCAGTGTGCTTCAGTAGTTAAGAGGATTAGAGCAGACAGACAGTTAACCGCAGTGCAACACAGGTACCTCAGAGGAGCCAAACAAAGGAATAAGCCCACGTGCTTTTGGTGTGAAGTGCCCTAAACCTGTTGATGAAAATTCTGGAGAAAAGATAATCATCACTGTTTTTCCATCTGGCTTTGGTGACCTCCCTGCATCTGTGGTAACAGTCTGTCTGCTCCATCAGCTCCCCCTTACCGGAAATACAGGGGCCGAGGTGGAGGTGGGATTATTCTGCTCCAGGATCTTGGACTACTCAGTCATCTATAGAAGGTGGGCTCAGAGATGTCTGAATTTATAGCACCTATTGAGCTTGGCTGTTTTAACTACAGATTAATAGGACTGTTTATAACAGGTAGATGGCCTTTATGAAGAAGAGAGCCCACTGCATTTTAAAAAGGCACTCAGAGACAGTCCCTTTATTTTATAAATGCAGTCTGATCAATGACAGATATGCAATACCAGCTCTTGGGTCTCTTGACAACTACCCAGACTTGTTTTTCCTTCGGTATGAAGCTAACGGCCACTTGCCATTCTCTGCTCTGCTGCCTTTGTCAGCTTTAGAACATCTACAGGCCTGGGTGAGGGCTACCCGCCTTTCCAGGAACTACTCTCTAGAGCGCCACTTGTTTTCACAGGGGCTGCTGCAACCTTCCGAGGAATTGGCATGGCCTGCCTGGTGATCCTCCTGCTCTTTGCCCTGATCCAGTGGCTGGCAGTACCAGATGAGGAAGAAGGTAGACATGTTCATTGATCCTTAATGGTTCTAAAGGCTGAAGCCAAGGGGAGTTCTGCACATACCCCTGAGAAACCCAGAGGTGGTAACAATGTGCCACAGACCTGCGTGGCTCTGAGCTCGTGTGCACCACGGCTGGAGAGATGCCACTTGCTGTGTTGAAAAGAATACGGGTTGTTTAAATAACTTGGGGTTTTCTTCCTTTTGTTTTGTCTTATGGTACAAGGTACTGGGGAAAGTATTGGTTTTAAATTTCTCTGGTATTCTAAAGAGATTTAAATTTTAAATACATAAAGGACTATACAGTCATTTTACTATTAGGGACAGGAAGTGGTATTCATCTCTGTGCCTTAACTTCATCTGAAAAAAAAAAAGCCTAAACGTTAATTTGAAGTCTTCCCTTAATTAGGCATGAGAGTGAAAATGGTAGCTGCTTAGTCGTGTCCGACTCTTTGTGACCCCATGGACTGTGGCCCACCAGGCTCCCTGGTCCATGGGATTCTCCAGGCAAGAGTCCTAGAGTGGGTTGCCATTCCCTTCTCCAGGGGATCTTCCCAACCCAGGGATTGAACCAAGGTCTCCTGCATTGCAGGCAGATTAGATATGGACTTCATTAAAATTACTATACACTAAGGTTATATCCAATATAATATGTGGATGAAAACAAGTTTTCAACTTATTTGGGCGGTGAACTTTTTGTTTTTGAATGAAGAAGGCCAACCATTAAAACAAATATTCTTTCTCAGCTCCTGAGTCCTGAAACAGGCTCATCTTCTATGGTGTCTTGTCCTTTGAGGAGCATTTGCCTCAAGTACTCAAAGTGCTTCTATTAAGAGAAAAAGTAACTTGTTACAGAAACCCCAGAGACAAATTTTAATGCCAACAAGTTACTCAGCCAGAAAGACCAATGCTGACTTTTCTCAGTCTTGTTCTACCATAATCCTAACCACATCGTATCTCCTACATAGCTTGGTCCATGTCTTCAGTAGAAGTCTGATAAAAGCATCTGTCATGTGATTTTCCCATTTTGATGCTTATCTTTACAATTTCAGTTACTTTAAGTGGGCTGAAGCTATAACCTATGCCCCACAAATATGATATACTGATACATTAACAATACGTTTCATAAATATGTTCATGTCTGTTAGGCTCTGTAAGACCTGGAAGGCAGACATCACATTCATTTGCTCAGTAATCTCCACCAGGTAGAGAAGCCTCCCTTGCTGCACTGCAACTTGCTGACATTCCCAAGCACACTAGAATGGGCTTATCAAGGTTGTGTGTTTATTTTTTACTATTTATATATACTTACATGCATCTGTTTAAATATGTAGAAAACTGACAAATGATTTAAACACGATTTTCTCTCCAGACAAGACGATGTTGGCAGAAAGGATTCCTGTTCCTTCTAGCCCTGTTCCCATAGCAACCATCGACTTGGTCCAGCAACAGACAGAAGATGTTATGCCACGCACTGAGCCCAGACTTCCCCCCAAGAAAACCAAGCACCAGGAAGAACAGGAGGATGTGAACAAGCCAGCCTGGGGGGTCAGTTCCTCTCCCTGGGTGACCTTTGCCTACGCACTCTACCAGATCAAAGAGTTGATGCAGCTCACGAGGGACAGCCGTGCTTCTGAGATACAGCCTCTCCAGGTAAAGGTCCTCTGCCCCACCTTACATGGGCCTGGTTGTTCCAGATGTTCGTTCAGCGAAACTTCTGGGAGGTCTGACGGGGGAAATAAACATGCAGACAGGTAATTTCAGTACTTTCGTGACAAGTGTGTTACAGAGGTGTATACAAGGTCTCATAGGGAAAACTCTGCCTTACACAGTTCAGAAAGGCCTCCAGAGAAGACAGTACTTCTTGAAAGAAGTTCATTCTGATTTTCTATATTTCTTTAAAATGTCTGTGTTGATGGACACTAGTTACTGTGTGGATATATGGTTCTTGCCTTGGTGGATTATATATATATTAATCTCTAATTTAAAAATTCTAGTGGGGACTTTCTATATAGTAGTATGTCAATAAATATCTGATGAATTAGTTAGTACTCTGAGCCACTGTAGGCATCTTATAGGATACCCAACTGAGTGGAGTGTGGATTTGCTGGTGGGCTCACCTCAAAGATAAAAAGTGTGGTTTTTCTTATCCTTAGAGTTGTGGTCTCTCCTGAGTAGAGTCGAATCGCATGGATAAAACATTGTAGGTAATTGTCACTGAAGCTATATTAATACTTTTGGAAAATGATTAAGTGTGACTTCGTTTAGCCAAAGTAACGAGTTTAACGTCCCTGTGTTCTTTTAATCAAATCATTCTCTTTCATGGGATGAATCGTCAGTTTTATATCTAGAGCAGTTTCAGAGGACATAGGAGGAAAAAAAATAAAGGAGAAAGACTTAAAGAGTACTTTGATAATTTCTTTAATTTGAAATACATTAATTTATCACAATTTTGTAAACTAACATAGTATTTCTATAGCTTAAACCAAATCTGATTCTTTGCTGGTAACGTCTAGTCCATGTATGATCTTACTGGTCTATCAAGATAAACTCATGCAAATCCTCTGCTCACAAGTCAAGAGGGACGATAAGAGGGTGGAAGACCGTATGAAGGAGGTGAAGCAGGAGAAAAAAATGAGGTCTTCTGCCCAAACGGCAGTGTTTTCATACTTCGGACACTTATCCTCATTTTCACAGAAGCCTATGAAGCTTAAGTATCATGAAACATTTTTTTCTGGTATGTTAAGATTAATTAAAACTAGCTGGTATAACTTATAAAGAAGTCATCATACGATTTTTTCTTTCACATTTTAGAATCAATTACAGAAATAAAACTTTTTTTTTTTGGTGCTCAGCTATTTGAAGTGATGGGTATTAGTTTGGAGGGCAATCCATTAAAGAAAAACAAAAACATATTTTTTGATTTTCAGAAACCAGGAATGTGGTATTTTACAGACATGGTGTAGGTGATGTTCTGGAGTGATAGGTACTCCCTCAAACCAGCTGGTCACATAGGGGCTCATTTACTTTTTTTTTTTTTTACATGGATGTTCCACCTTATTTGTTTAGTTAAATACACATCAGGATTCTTCATTTCAGGACCTTTCTTTTCCTGGTCCCATCTCCAAGGCCGAGAACGCCTTCCTCACTCCCTGTTAGACAAGGTGCCTTCCAGCCTTGAATGCTCTGGCCTCAGCAAACGGCATGAGTTTCCATTCCATGCTGCTCACCCAGCGACTTGCCACAATGGCCAGTGGGGGCCCAGGAAGCATCTGCTGATGTAGACTGTTTTCCTCAGAGTAACAGGCATTTTGGTAGTAATGTATCCTTTATCCACAAGGTACATCTGCTTACAGTGTTTATGTTTTTCATGCGGCTTTGGCAGTTGCACGTAGGAAAGGAGATGAAAGGTAAGCCGTTCCACCCTTATTCCTCGATTACTTGTTTCCTGAAGTCGCTGCTTCAGGATGCTCTCCCCATGCTGCCTCTGTCTTACCTGAAAGCATATAAAAAGTTTGCTAGCACTGACCATGGGGCATATCCTATCTTTACCTTCCAGGGGACCAGTGAGAATCAGAAAACTTCTGCAGCTGGTGGAGCCCAGCCTGGACCATGTGAGGCTCCCCCTGACCCACCTAGAAGCCAGCCATCCCCTCCAGCAGCCGCATCTCAGACGCAGAGCAGCCCTGCTCACCCCAGTGTGGACCCGCGCGCAGAGGACAGTGAGGACCACCAGGCTCCGCCTGCTGCTGGGGGACACTGAGGCATCCCGCTCACCTCACACCCTGCATGGAGCTGGGCTCCTCTGCCAGGACGGAGGGAGAGGCGCCTGAACCCAGGACATGCCTCACTTGAGGAGCATAGCACCACATACGCTTCTAAACACCTGAACTCATCACCATGGAGACACTCACACACACAGGAGCTGCAGTACATATTGGCAGAAGCAGGCCACCTCCCCCAGCCCCACCGGAGTCACGGGGGAAAACGGAGTCAGTGAGGGCTTTCGGTTCTGGGTTTGTAGGTTAAGGACCACAGGACTTCTCTGCCAGGGCAGTAAGAGTTGGAGCCAGCAGTTACACTGAATGGGTGGAGGGGAAGAAAGTGTTTCAAGGTGAATGCTGATGTAAGTTCCCTCTTCTGATTATTTATTCTAAGTATTTGGTTCTTAATGCAAACGGGGAAGAAACAGAATACATCTATAATTTTGTTTCTTTTAAAAAGAACCATTTAAAAATTATAAGACTTATTTTAAAAGTAACCAGATAAAAGTTGGTAGCATCTATGTTTTTGTTTAATACGAAAGAAAAAAAAAAAAGGAAAAAGTTTCGTTAGAAACTCGGGATATCTCTAGGAAATATATTTTTATATGTGTATGGTATATAATGAAAATAGTCAATTCTTGGAGCAGCAAAAGCTGTTACTGACCACTGCAAGCTAAGCTGAGCTTTAAAATGCCTTCTGTTTTAAATGGGCTTTAAGACCAGAGGAAGGAATATCTGAAATAAACCAACCAACTCAGTATGCTGTGGCTTGATAGACAAAGGTTTACTAAATATATTGATACTGTAAATAGCCTCTATCACTATTTACAGCTTTCTAGTGATTTGGGCTCTAATTAGCTGATGGAATAAAACAAACACAAAATCAATGAATTCCTAAGGGTTTCTTTTAATTAAGCAGTACTACTTACAAATAACAGTATAAGATTTAAGTGCCTGGGGAGGGATACAATTTTTTAAAATTACATAATGGCTCAGTTTTTGTTTTGTTTTTGGTGAGGGGAAAAGGTGGTGACAGGAAGCCAGGAACGGGAAAGACAGAAATAAGAAGTACACTTTCCAATGACCTAAGACACAAATATCAGTACATTCTTTCCCATGAAGACACAGTCAGACACTGGACAGTTCAGGTATGAGCACACTACTGGGATACTGCAGCTACAGTCAGGACAGTGGCCAGGTGACTCCTGCGTAGAGCATGCTGCTAAAAATGAACGCTGAGGTTACAGGAAGCCTTGGGGGAGGGCTGTGGACAAGGGAACACGGCTTCAGCTGAAGGAAGGTCAGTTACACAGTGTCTACGATACTGTGGATGAGCACAGAGGAGAGGAAAGAAAAGAACAGAGTTAAAAATGAAAAACTCACCTTCCTCTCTGACCCCGACTAGGTAGGACCAACTGTAAAGTAAGGGCTTCCTCACGACACCGCACTTCTGCCCACAACAGCATCTGGGAGAAGGCACCCTACACTTGGATATCTAGCTTCACCACAGGACACAGCCTAAAAATAAAATAATGGGAAGGAACAGAATTAAGCAAATAGTTATTTTTGCACTTGACTGAAATGTACTGTACTGTAAATTATCATAACTCATTTTAAGTGACCTTTAAAAATCAGATGTATTTATTATGCTTATGTAATTATAGAAATAGAGAGACGGGTGAAGGCTGAACCTCACCTATGAATATACAGTACGTGGATTTGTGAAACTGACTGTAGGAAGTCAAAAAACTTCTACTGTGTCTTGTGTTTACAGTTCTGATTTATTCCTCTGAAAAGCCTGCTGTTTTGGAAATGCACAGTTGACATGTTCAAATAAACGTAACCATTTTTAAATATTTCCTAAATGATAATGATGTGACCAAATAAAAGTCCCTTGCTCTGTAATGAATGAGATCAAATTCTACAGGCCTTTATTATGAGACATTTACTGTGAGAGCTGATTCAACAATGCAGTAATTTCCAACCTTTCAGAACAGACACCTTCATGGGTTTGTAGACTTTGTGACTTCTGTCCTTAAAGTGCCATTAAAAAATAGAGTGCAAATTAAATTTTGATTTGATAATTTTATAATCCCTTTTGAGAACCCCTGGAAATACCTAGGGAAGTCACAAAGCCCAGGCTGGCAATCAGTGCCTTAATGACCTGTTTCATATTTTTCCCTTAATTGTAGAAAAAGTAAATCAGGCAAAGCGCTGAGCGCATGTGGTATCTGAAGAGGTTAGTTGTGAATTAGTAAACTATTGCTCAGAGCCTTCAGTAGATAACAGATGACCCTAACACACATACCTCCACCTACCAAAAAAACCTCATGAAAAGTATAAGGAATTCACAGGAAGAACATCACAGCCTTACTGGCTTATTCATCTTGTCATGGGCCACAGGAAGCAGAATGCTGGTGAAGTGCTTCCCTCTGATGGCAGTTCCTCCAAAACTGCCAGGGTGGAGGCTGCCATGGCGCTGGGACCATTATTTAAGCAGTATTCCTTGCAGTGGATCTGGAGTTAGGCAGCGATTCTGGGAGGTTAGTTACTCACAGGAAGCCACACCCATTGTTACCGGGTGCTTGCAGTGTGCTGATGACCTTGTTCTTCTGCCTTACAACCACCCGCTGTGATACGTATCACTGTCCCCACGTTAAGTATGAGGATTCTGCAGCTAACTCAGCTTATGTTATGGGGCCCAGGTCACAAAGCCAGGATTCAAAACTCAAACCCACCTAATGTCCACCCAGGACTTTCCCTGACCCCAGGAGGCGGGGAGGCCTTCCCTGCTTCTGTTGTGGTAAAACGAGCCTGAAGAAAAGCCCTGGTCATTCTGAATCCCCCCCTCACGTGTCTGGTACTCACAGGGCACGGTTGTAGCTCCATTTAGGATCCCTAGATATTCCAGATACGTGGAAGTCCAGCACCTTCAAACTCCAGCTGTTAGTCGTGAGTGCCACCCTGGGGGTAACTTGGAAGGTTTGGCAACCTGCAGAGAAAACTTGGAGGTCAGCGGGGATTCTGAAGACCAATGCCATGGAGTCAGGAAGGGCCAGCTGACACATCCACTGCTCAATGTCCTGAGGCGACAGCCTTGTAGAAAAGCGCCCTCTAGTGTGGCAGCCATAAGCCACAGGCAGTTCTTAAGTGGTTGCCATGTGGCTAGTACATCCGAGGAATTCAATTTCTCTTGCTGTTTAAACAGCCACATGTGGCTCCTGGCTATTATGCTGGACATGCAGAAACAGAGGAAGAAACCACCTTTGGGAGATCTCTGGGTCTTAGTTTTCTCATCTTCACTGTGAACGGCTGGACCCTAAAATTAACATTATTTTGTGAAGAGGCATTACGTTACACCACCTCATGTGGTTTTAAGGACAAAATGTCAAGGTTATCAGCACACAACAAGCGCCCTGTAACAATGGGTGTGGCTTCCTGTGAGTGACTAACCTAGAATCACTGCCTAACTCCACATCGACTCTTAGGTTGTGACAGAGCTGAATGTAGGGAAGCAAAAGATGGTTTTCTCTTCAGAAATTCTTCTGTTCCTGGGTGCGAGAAATGGAGAAAGCTACTTCTGAAGCCCCAGAGCAGTCCTGTGAACCCCTGGCTCAAGAATCCCAAATCACCAGGCAGACGGGAGAAAGGCTGGTGTCTGGACAGACAGAGAATAAAGGGGGAAGGGGAAGTGGGCTCTCAAATCACAAAGCGACTTACCTTACGCAAGGACAAACTGTGATTTAAAGTAAGACAGCAGCCAGAAACTTGGTGATGTCCAGAGGGGGAAGATATGAGCCAGACCAGGTGAGTACCTTACTCTCACTCAGCTCCCATCTCCTTCAGGTGTGAATGCAGGACCACTTACCCCACTGTGGCTCCAGGGAGGTCCCCACTTTCTGACGGCAACCCAAGGACCTCTAGAGTGCTGGCCATGGAGCCCCACCGTGTGGATGTGCGTCTCACTGCTGCCAGTGGGGACTTACACCTGGAAGTAACCTGTGTGGCATCAGGGACCTCCTCTGTAAAGTCAAGGTCATCAAGCATCGGCCTTACTTCTGATGTCTAAATGACATACCTTACACACAGTACGCACTCCATAATACTGCCAGCATTCTTGTGTGGCAGACAGACACAAATGCTGTCTCATTTCTCCAATCAAGTTCCAGCTCTGAGTATTTTGTGACATTTGAATCCACTGCATGCTGGATTATGCATGCATAATCTATAGTACCATAGATTAGTATTATCTATCTATAGTACTATAGATATAGTACTATAGTACTATGTTACATGCTTACCTATACCCAGTAAGCTGTCTAATAAGGCATTCCATTATTAGTTCCATTGGAACTTATTCTAATAAGTTCCAACATGAACTGTAAACATTAAGTGATCAGAGATATTAAAGGATAAAATTAATCAAAACATAAGTTGAAGAGGATGGGGGGATAAATGACAAGTAATGTTATATGCCAACAAACTGGGCAACCTAGAAGAAACAAATTTCTAGAAACATACAGCCTGCCAAGACTGAGTCAAGAAAAAACAAGCAATTTGAACAGATCGATCACTAGAAAAGATAGAATCTGAAATAATAAAATTCCCTGCAAACCAAACTCCAGGACCAGATGGCTTCATTGGGGAATTCTACCAAACATATAAAGAGGAATTTATACCTATCCTTCTCAAAAAAGATTTCAAAAAAATCAAAGACAAAGGAACACTCTCAAATTCATTCTGTAAGGCCATTACCCTGATACCAAAACCAGACAAAGACAACACAAAAAAAGAAAACTACAGGCCAATATCACTGATGAACATAGATGCAAAAATCCTCAACAAAATTTTAGCAAACAGAATTCAGCAACACATCAAAAAGCTAATACACCATGATCAAGTTGGGATTATTCCAGCAATGCAAGGATTCTTCAATAAACACAAATCAATCAATGTGATACACCATATTAACAAACTGATAGATTAAAACCATATGATAATCTCAATAGATGCAGGAAAAACCTTTGACAAAATTCAGTACCCATTTATGATTAAAACTCTTCAAAAAATGGGCACAGAAGGAACTTACCTCAACAGAATAAAGGCCATATATAAGCCTACAGCAAACATGAGTCTCAATGGTGAAAAACTGAAAGCATTCCCCCTAAGATCAGGAGTGTCCACTTTCACCACTATTATTCAACATAGTTCTGGAAGTCCTAGCTACAGCAATCAGAGAAGAAAAATAATAAAAGGAATCCAGATCAGAAAAGAAGTAAAACTCTCACTGTTTGCAGATGACACAATACTGCACATAGAAAACCCTAAAAACAGTATCAGAAAATTACTAATCAGTGAATTTAGCAAAGTTGCAGCATACAAAATCAATACATAGAAATCACTTGCATTCTACATACTAACAATGAAAAATCAGAAAGAGCAATTAAGGAATCAACCCCATTTACCACTGCAACAAAAAGAAATATCTGGGAATAAACTTACCTAAGGAGACAAAAGAACTGTACACAGAAAATTATAAGACACTGATGAAAGAAATCATAGACAACATAAACAGATGAAGAGCTATTCCATGTTCCTAGGTAGGAAGAATCAATATTGTGAAAATGACTACACTACCAAATGCAATCTACAGATTCAATGTGATCCCTATCAAATTACCAATGACATTTTTCACAGACCTAGAACAAAAAATTTCACAATTCATATGGAAACAAAAGACCCCAAATAGCCAAAGCAGCCTTGAGAAAGAAGAATGGAGCTGGAGGAATCAACCTTCCTGACTTCAGATTATATTACAAAGCTACAGTATGGGACTGGCATAAAAACAGAAATATAGACCAATAGAACAAGGTAGAAAACCCAGAAATGAACCCATGCACCTACGGGTACCTTATTTTTGACAAAGGAGGCCAGAATATATACAATGGGGCAAAGACAGCCTCTTCAATAAATGGTGCTGGGAAAACTGGACAGCTACATGTAAAAGAATGAAATTAGAACACTTCCTAACACCATACACAAAGATAAACTCAAAATGGATTAAAGACCTAAATGTAAGACCAGAAACTATAAAACTCTTAGAGGAAAACACAGGCAGAATGCTCGATGACATAAATCAAAGCAAGATCCTCATTACTTCCTAGAGTAATGGAAATAAAAACAAAAGTAAACAAGTGGGGCCTGATTAAACTTAAAAGCGTTTGCACAGCAAAGGAAACTATAAGCAAGGTGAAAAGACAATCCTCAGAATGGGAGAAAACAATAGCAAATGAAACAACTGACAAAGGATTAATTTCCAAACTATACAAGCAGCTCGTACAACTCAATACCAGAAAAACAAAACAACCCAATCAAAACGTGGGGAAAATATTTAAATAGACGTTTCTCCAAAGAAGACATACAGATGGCTAGCAAACACATGAAAAGATGCTCAACATCACTCATTACTAGAGAAATGCAAATCAAAACTACAATGAGATATCACCTCACACCAGTCAGAATGGCCATCACCAAAAAGTCCACAAACAATAAATGCTGGAGAGGATGTGGAGAAAAGGGAACACTCTTGCACTGTTGAATGTAAATTGGTACAGCCACTATGGAAGATGGTATGGAGATTCCTTAAAAAACAAGAATAAAACCACCCATATGACCTAGCAATCCCACTCCTAAGCATATACCCTGAGGAAATAAAAATTGAAAAAGACACAGGTATCCCATTGTTCACTCCAGCTCTATTTACAATAGCTAGAACATGGAAGCGACCTAGATGCCCACTGACAGATGAATGGATACAGAAGTTGTGGTACATATACACAATGGAACATTACTCAGCCATAAAAAGGAATGCATTTGAGTCTGTTCTAATGATGTGGATGAACCTAGAACCTATTATACAGAGTGAGGTAAGCCAGGAAGAGCTAGATAAACATTGTATTCTGACGCATATATATGGAATCTAGAAAAATGGTACCGAAGAATGGGCAGCAATGGAGAAACAGACACAGAGAATACTTACGGACATGGGGAGAGGGGAGGAGAGGGTGAGATGTATGGAGAGAGTAACATGGAAACTTACATTACCATATGTCAAATAGATAGCCAACGGGAATGTGCTGTATGGCTCAGGAAACTCAAACAGGGGCTCTGTACCAACCTAGAGGGGAGGCATGGGGCAGCAGATGGGAGGGAGGTTCAAAAGGGAGGGGATATATGTATACCTATGGCTGATTCATGTTGAGGTTTGACAGAAAACAACAAAATTCCGTAAAGCAATTATCCTTCAATTAAAAAATAAATAAGTTAAAAAAAAATATTATACTAAATGAAAAATGCCAGAAACCAAAGGCTACAAATTGTATGAGGCTATTGACTGAAGCTGCAGAGCAGCATGCATGCACTGATATGAAATGTTCAGAATACGCACATACAGAGAGGTGGAGAGGAGACTGCTAGGTGCTGTGGCTCCGGGAAAGAAGACTGGGGCCAAGCAGTGAGTGACTGCTGACGGGCACAGTGGTTTTTTTCAGAGTGACAGAAATGTTCTAAAATTGATTATGGCAATGGTTGTACAACTCTGAATATATTAAGAATCATGAACTGTACACTCTAAATAGATGTGTATATAAATTATATCTCAATAAGTTATTTAAAATATTTTTAATATTTAATATTACATATTAAAAATATGTAAAAGAGGAAATAAAAAAATACAGAAAGCATCTGGCTCTTAGGGTCAGCTAAAAATACCTGTCTTACTGCAGGAGTCTTCAAAATTCCACATCCATTATGTTATTTTTGCACAGGATCCTTCTTTCAGTTGGACCAAAAAAAAAGTGATTTAAACACTGTACTTCTCTAAACTCTGGAGTAATAATCACATACAAAAAAATATAAGATCCTTTGTCTTTTCTTGATGCCATTCTGGGGGTCTTAACTCTTTCACATGTTTAGAAATCAACTATTCCAAACCTCTTAAAATCTAGAATTTCTTAAATTTCTTGATTAAAAAAAAAAAAGTCATGAATTCAAATACTGTCCTAAATGTCAGATGGACACTCTCTTGTAATTCAGCCCTAAGTATTACGGGCAAACTAAACAACTAGTTCACAAAGCAATTTTTGTGATATATGTTGTAAAACCTTTAAAGAATAATATAGAATGATACGATTATTTAAACATGGCCACCTACACTACCTCTCACCCACATATGCTGGTGTCCAACAGTCCAATTTGCTAGCAACGGTGAGCTTTTACGAGGCAGCCTGTGGAAGCAGGAACACAACGAAGGTTCCCTTGTGCTCCCCAGCTACACGCCCACGGTGGCATGAGGCACAGAGCCCGTGCCAACCACCTGAGGAGGGCAGAACCCCTTTACTCAATGCAGACGAGAGACGGGAGATGTCTTGTCCTTTATGCTGCTACTCAAGGCCCCCCCCATAGCAGAAGAGTCCATGTTTGATTCTTAAGAAGAATCAATTCAACAACATCTTAACCCCTGGGTTGCTGTGCCACATTCAGATCTTTCCTCACACCTACGTTTTGGCCTCTTTTCCTCAGGGTCAAAGCTCACCATCAGTCTCTCACTTCATTCCAGAATTAACATCATGGATCAAGAAAAAGAAAGATCTGTTCTCTATAAGGAAGAACACAAATCTGTTTTGTAGGAAATTGTTATATATAATTACACAATTTTTAAAAAACAGGCCAGTAAACTTGAGGTTAAATTTCAACATACAAAGAAATACAAAAAGTAGTTCAACAATTTCAACGCACACACAAAGATTTAGAAAAGTAATTCTAACTTCTAATCTTTAATATATGTCTATAAAAGTCTTGTCAAAACTTTAAAATATAACCTTAGGAAATGTTTCTCTTTACTGAAGGTATCAGTTACTTGGGTATTATTAAAAAGTAAAAAAATACGTCACCAATACTGTAAGACCCAAGGCTGTGGAGAGATGGCCCCTCAGCTTGCTTCTAAAAGTCTCTTCTACCTGAATCATAGGAAGCAGTAGGGCTGGAGTTCTAGTCCCAGGGCTGCCTCTAAAAATCTCTGTGGTCTTGGATAAGTTATTTAACTTTTCCAAGTCTCCATTCCTTCACCATCAGCATTTTCTAAACATTCTGTCCAAGGAGTATTAATCTCATAAAGAAGGGTTCTGTTTTCAAATTAAGTCAGAGACTGCTACACACCATTTCTCCTCTTCAGGAGGTTCACGCAACATGCATTAGCATTACTGAAGGCTCTGAGAAGTCCTGCAGCATCCATCCTGGTTGACCTCAGGATCCCTTACCTGCTAACACTGCAGCATCCTGTGGACTACACTTTGGAAAACACTGGTCCAGCATATCCCAGGTCTCTTCCAGCCCTTACACTGATAACAGGCAGGAAGAGCAGTGCACTACTTTGTTGCAGGTTCTGAGGTTTAAGAGAGGCTTTAATGCCCTGGAGTTGACAAGGAACTTGTTCACATTAACTGGACCTTTGAAGATCAACACAATTCCCTTGTTCCTAACAAGAGTCTTCATTCAAGGAAAGTGATAATGATCGTCACACAATCTCAGTGGCCGCCTACAGGACAACACACAGAACTGACCAAGAAGGATCAGTTATCTTCAATGAAGTTTAGCTTTCCTTTCCGGTATGGTTTGATGTTTCTCTGTGGCGAGCGCTTTGGCCACTGTTCCTTGGACAGTTCTGCCCGCCCGCCCATGCCCACTTCCTTGTCCAGGATGAAGTCACTGTGCAGGCAGACTGTCAGGAGTCCTCAGGTGAAAGAGCTGCTCTTCCAAGAAGGCACCCCCAAGGCCATACTGTTCTTCATGGAGCCTCACTTCTTCAGGCGACAAGTGGCTTCCTCCCAGAACGAAGTCTGCAAACCTAGTATTTGTTTTAAAAATAAAGTTAATGTTATCACAGAAAGCTTTATTTGGAAGATAACATGTTCCCTGGCTACTTATCCCCCTTAATGAAATTTGGCTTTGCATCAGTACAGGATGGCATTTGCACAGTGGGTGTGAGAACAGGAATGGCTGTGTGCTCCTCCAGACGTTCAGGAAAGGATCAGGAAGCAGGCAGACTTGGAAGCCCAGGTGCTGCGAAACAGACCCACTCCAGTTTTCTAATTCCTTTTCTCTCTTATTAAATGTATTATTTACTATTTTAGTGTCTTTCCCCCTTCGATTTTTAATTTGAGAGCGCTGCTGTTTGGATAAAGCAATGAAGAAGGAAAAACAGTAAAGAAAAGAGGCTGGGGCAGAGCTTTCTTTCTTGGTGAACTTTATAAATGAGTTTCCAGCCCTAAAGCATGAGAAGCAGATGACGCATCCCATTCTGTCTCCCTTCTCCTATGAGTGGTCTTTATGGCCTTCCCTATATAATACATCAGATCAACATTTACTCCGACCCTGGCAGTTCTACGGTGCAATGCAGAGCACTGAAGCAAAAGAAGCTCGATAGCTTCCATGTCATGTTACCCGGGAAGCTGTGTTTCTAGCCTTAAGTACCTGGTCCAAACTGCCATGTTATTTCGGGGTAACGCCAACCCAGCTGTGGTGTGGGCAGCGCGGCAAGGCTTACTTTTTCGGCTCCTGGAGCCTGGAGACCGCCAGCCAGGACGGGAAGCCGGGGCTGCGGCAGGCCTGGCGGAGCTCCTCCAGGGCGCAGGTTGTGGCGGCATCAGCTTGTTCCCTGTACTCATCTTCAGTAAGAAACTTCACCGCCGGCTTCTCTGATGTAAACCATTTCTTCATTTTCCTAAAACAGGCAGCATTTGGTTGCTAGATTCCTGGCCATATCTCGTTGCTCAATTCAACTCTTAAGATTTATAAAAATACATGTCTTAGAAAGTAATAATTCTTAACTTCCTCTATATCATACTATACTTATTTCTCTTGTTATCCCAATTGAAGTTTATAGAACGTGTAATTTG
Source organism: Bos mutus (assembly GCF_027580195.1). Taxonomy (NCBI): domain Eukaryota; kingdom Metazoa; phylum Chordata; class Mammalia; order Artiodactyla; family Bovidae; genus Bos; species Bos mutus. Next base: position 130,315,878 of record NC_091618.1, read on the forward strand.
GGCCTAACTGCACACTCCCCCTCTTCCTGGACCAGCTTAAATAATGTCCTAAGGCACCGAGGATCCTTTTTCTCTTTTTTGGGCTGAGGCATCTTCACTGCGGCCCATGGGATCTTTAGCTGCGGCATGCAGACTTAGTTGTGGCACGTGGGATCTAGTCCCCCAACCAGGGACTGAGCCTGGGCCTCCTGCATTGGAAGTGTAAAGCCTTAGCCAACTGGATCACCAAGAAGTCCTGAGCATCAATTTCTGATAGAGACATAATTGTATTTTTCTTCCTCGGTGCTTTCAAATCAGGCAATTAAAAACCTGGCTTCTTTTTGCCTGCCCTGCTGATTTTCTTGGGCACCAACAGCAGCAAACCTTTGAGATGACCTTTTATGGAGACCCAGCAGAATCACTTGCCACTGAGTCTCAACAGAGAAGCTGGGAAGATGTGCGGGGTATGGCCTCCACCTAGTGGTGCAGACACTGACTAACCTCAGAGGAAGTAAATACACTTCCCCCGAGTACAAGGGTCCTGTACACACAGTAATTCATAATATTAAAATCATTATTCTTTTGCTACATATGGAAGGGCTCACAAATGGAACTTTTTTCCAACCAAAACAGTCCTAGAAGAATCTCATAAGGAATGGTAATGATGAAGAGGTTTTAACACATATATTTATCAGTGAGTTTTAAAAAAATGTTTTAGGTGGTTTAAAATTTAACCAAAGATTCCCAAATACAAATGAGCAACAAAATCACCAGGAGGTGTTTTAACGTATGTTTGCTTCCTTGAGGTTTGGGGCCTGAACATCTGTAAACTTTTACAGCTCGTCTGCTGGTTGATAAACTGGATTAGGGAACCACTGACATTATTTCCTCCTCCTATTCTGAGCACTGAACACCTAGCCTGGTCTCCATGGAGGAAAACGCCCGGGCTTGGAGCACAAGAAGGGGCACGCTTTGAGCTGTGAGGTTTACCCACTGTGTGAGCTGGGCAGCTCCTTCACAGTTCTGAGCCTCACTTTGCTCACACGGAAGAAAAGTGAAAGCAACATCCGTCTACCTCAGGAGGTCACTGGACAGATGAAAACCATTACTTTGTGTCAAATGCTTAGCACAGTAAGTGTTCGACAGAGACAAAATAGTAACACCATATATTATCAAAATGTATTCAAACAGCTCTTTGTAAACTAGAAAGTACTGTACGATCAAAGTATTATTTCTTTGGCTTATTGTTTACCCTATGAGTTCCTATTTTATTTCCTAATCCTTCACATAATCACTCACCAGCAATATGAAAAGTTGACGAAGTTACAGTCCATTTGGATCGTTAGGTCTGTGTTAAAGAGAATGCACAGCAAATGCATAAGAGGATCACTGTGCAGATAAGAGAACACACTCGGCTCTTGGCAGGGTAGTGGATGTTGACAAGGAAAGTGGAAGGAATTCTCCTGGGTTCCTCAGGCCACAAGCCAGACAAGGGACAAGAGGCCTAAAGGGTGTGCAGTGGCCAGTCCCCTCCTGGCAGAGGCATCTCCAAGAGCCCCAGTCAGCGTCTGCCTCTGAGACAGGGCAGAGAGAAAGCAGTTGGCAGCAGCCTTGCCAGCATCCTCTGCAGAGAGGCCCTGCCCTGCCTCTGGTGCCTCTTTAACCCTGTGACATCACCCCCCCGTGGAATCAGCAGATACATAAACTATCAGCTGGCACAGAGTCTCCTCCTCACAGTCAAGTTTACCTCGTAAACATTCACTAACTCCCTCTTCTAGCCTTGCTCTCACTGCCCTGCTCCAGGCCCTGCTCACCTCTTGCCTGGACCCCTGTGATGTCTGATGACTGGTCTCCTGCCCCCATACCTGCCCTTAACCTCCACCCTCTGCACCCAAAGACAGATGGGCCCCATCGCACTGCCCAATGAGTGACTGTGGCTTCTGCTTGGATTCTGGCTTGTTGATTGTGTTTTTATTTTCATATCAGTTCATTTCAGTTCAGTCACTCAGTCGTGTCTGACTCTTTGGGACCCCATGAATCGCAGCACGCCAGGCCTGCCTGTCCATCACCAACTCCCGGAGTTCACTCACGTCCATCGAGTCAGTGATGCCATCCAGCCATCTCATCCTCTGTCGTCCCCTTCTCCTCCTGCCCCCAATCCCTCCCAGCATCAGAGTCCCTTCCAATGAGTCAACTCTTGGCAGGAGGTGGCCAAAGTACTGAAGTTTCAGATTCAGCATCATTCCTTCCAAAGAAATCCCAGGGCTGATCTCCTTCAGAATGGACTGGTTGGATCTCCTTGCAGTCCAAGGGACTCTCAAGAGTCTTCTCCAACACCACAGTTCAAAAGCATCAATTCTTTGGCGCTCAGCCTTCTTCACAGTCCAACTCTCACATCCATACATGACCACAGGAAAAACCACAGCTTTGACCAGACGGGCCTTTGTTGGCAAAGTAATGTTTCTGCTTTTGAATATGCTATCTAGGCTGGTCATAACTTTCCTTCCAAGGAGCAAGCGTCTTTTAATTTCATGGCTGCAATCGCCAATTGCAGTGATTTTGGAGCCCAGAAAAATAAAGTGACACTGTCTCCACTGTTTCGCCATCTATTTGCCACGAAGTGATGGGACCAGATGCCATGATCTTCGTTTTCTGAATGTTGAGCTTTAAGCCAACTTTTTCACTCTCCACTTTCACTTTCATCAAGAGGCTTTTGAGTTCCTCTTCACTTTCTGCCATAATGGTGGTGTCATCTGCATATCTGAGGTTATTGATATTTCTCCCGGCAATCTTGATTCCAGCTTGTGTTTCTTCCAGTCCAGCGTTTCTCATGATGTACTCTGCATATAAGTTAAATAAGCAGGGTGATAATATACAGCCTTGACGTACTCCTTTTCCTATTTGGAACCAGGCTGTTGTTCCACGTCCAGTTCTAACTGTTGCTTCCTGACCTGCATACAGATTTCTCAAGAGGCAGGTTGAGTGGTCTGGTATTCCCATCTCTTTCAGAATTTTCCACAGTTTATTGCGATCCACACAGTCAAAGGCTTTGGCATAGTTGATAAAGCAGAAATAGATGTTTTTCTGGAACTCTCTTGCTTTTTTCATGATCTAGCGGATGTTGGCAATTTGATCTCTGGTTCCTCTGCCTTTTCTAAAACCAGCTTGAACATCAGGAAGTTCACGGTTCACGTATTGCTGAAGCCTGGCTTGGAGAATCTTGAGCATTACCTTACTAGCGTGTGAGATGAGTACAATTGTGTGGTAGTTTGAGCATTCTTTGGCATTGCCTTTCTTTAGTTGCCACCATTTAAAAATCGTAAGACTTGACATTCAATCCACGTTCCCAGCTTTTCTAGAAAACGAGGTGATCTGGCAAGGCCCGTATTCCCAAATGGCAATCATCAGCTCCAGCTGAGTGGTAACTGACCCCATTTCTCTGGGGCAGTTGCAGAACTTTGTACAGTCTCACCTCTGCCTTGCCTCTGCTAGGAATCCTTCACTGTACCTTCTGGGGCCCCAAGCATTTGATTTCTAACTCCTGTCTGGGCAGCAGTTAGAGTGCATGGCCTGACGTGCAGAAAGGGCAGTGCCTCCACCATGTACAGGATCAGATTAGATTCTCCAGCACTGCCTGAGAGGCCTCCACATCCACTTCACTCGCCTGCAAACGGGGCTTTCTCCCTATCAGGAAGGCCTTTCCTACATTTATTCATCTGGCTGTTTTGATTCATTAGGATTCAGCCCATTAGTCTCTTTTCCAGAAACTTTCCTGAACTTTTTCTACATGCTACACTTTCTGGGTGGGTTTCCTCAATGGCTCAGTGGTAAAGAATCTGCCTGCGTCACAGGAGACCTGGGTTCAATTCCTGGGTCGGGAAGATCCCCTGGAGGAGGAAATGGCGACCCACTCCAGTATTCTTGCCTGGAGAATCCCCATGAACAGAGAAGCCTGGCAGGCTACAGTCCATAGGATCGCAAAGAGTTGGACACAAGCGAGTGGCTAAGCAGGCGTACTTCAGATGGGCAGGCCTATCTGCACACTTGCTCTAGCACCAATACGCCTATGTCTCCACGAGTACACCTCCAGGGTAGGGGCCACTCCTTTACCTGTGTCCCTGGCACAGGACAGGTGCTCAGACTCCATGGCTGAAGGACATTTAAGCCTTATCTTAAAACCTAAGAAAAAAGAAAGTCCTGACTATATAAATTGTAACTTTCAACAATTTGTTATTCAGTTCTGTTCCCTCGTATCTTGTAAGCACAAGTAGCCCCAAAGCAGTCCTTGGGCCCAAAAGAAAGGAAATGTAAACTGTTAGGTGACGCCACGCCCAAGTAATTTGTCACGGATTTTAGTGAATTCTGGGTGAGCCGTCATTACCTGGTAATCGGGGGCTAACGACGGCTAGCAATGGAGTTTGGATCAGGCACTTACATTGTCTAACCTTACCCCCTTCTCAGAGGGAAATCTGAAATCTCCAGATGAAGTGGAGTGAATTGTGATATCAAATAAGACGTGTCCAAAAAATTCCCCCAAAGAATAAATAAAACCAGAGCTCAAAACATCAAACTTATGATGGAGGAAAGAAAAGAGGCCACATACCTCCCGACACAGGCGAGCACGCTCCGTGGATAGCACCGACTCCCAGATGACAGGAAGAGGAGCAGGGCGGCCGTGCAGGCGAACTGGGGCGCGGATACCCCCATGTACACCAGCAGCAGGGACAGGAGCCGCAGCAGCCATGCCAGGAGCACCACGCTCCTCTCCTCCACCAGGGGCCCGTGCTTGTAGCAAACAGCAAAGCTGACACAGCCAACTGTCAAGATGTAGCCTGTAAGAGCAGAAAGATGCACAAAACGTAATGCCAGATCTGCAAAGTTATGGGAAAAACCTGGCGGAGTCATGACTTAGAGCTAAGAACATATCAGAACACCTGCATTTTTCTTTCCCCAGTGAAGCTGAAAAATGCATTTAGGGCTAGTTACTCCTCCCCTGTGAGATACTAGGTGGACTCTGCAGTACTTAAGGATATATGCTGCTGCTACTGCTGCTAAGTTGCTTCAGTCGTGTCCGACTCTGTGCGACCCCACAGACGGCAGCCCACCAGGCTGCCCTGTTCCTGGGATTCTCCAGGCAAGAACACTGGAGTGGGTTGCCATTTCCTTCTCCAATGCACAAAAGTGAAGAGTGAAAGTAAAGTTGCTCAGTCGTGTCCTACTCTTAGCGACCCCATGGACTGCAGCCTACCAGGCTCCTGCATCCATGGGATTTTCCAGGCAAGAGTACTGGAGTGGGGTGCCATTGCCTTCTCCGAAGGATGTATAATACTACTACATAAGTGTACCTTTTTTCTGGCCCAGAGTCATAGAGGACAGATGTTATCACAGCTGCTTTGGTCAGGAATAAGCCTTAGTGTACGTCATAGTCTGCCACAAAACCCATTTTTAATTTTCTAATCACTAAATCAAAGTGTGATTTTACAGTGACGGGATCAGCTATCACCCTTGCATTCTGGTGCTCAGCTTCTGTGCTATGAACAGAGGGACAAGTGGCGATCCAATGTCGAGAGCACATCACCTCTCAGGTATTCAGTGAGCATTTCATTTGTATCTAAGCAAGTCTCAAGACCCAATTTCCAGCTTATATAAGATACAGGAGAGAAACAAGTTAAATTAAACCACAAAGGAATAATCAGAGAAACCCAGAAAGTGGAACATGCTGTAAGGCAACTAACTTGGTCTCTTTAGCATATCACTGAGATGGGGGGGAAAAAGCCCAAACCAGAAACCTGTTATGGATTAAACGAGACTTAAGGGACACAATATATGCAGAATGTGATTCTGGACTATATCCTACTTTATAAAACCAAATATCAAGGATGTTTAGGAAAGCTGAACATGGCCTAGGTAACAGATAATCTTAGGTAACTATTAATTTTTAAAGATTTAGTTATTGAACTATAGAGGAAAATGTTCTTGCCTTATAGAAGTATTAAGTATTTAAAGAAACACACCATAGCAGCAGTAATTTACTTTGAAAATGCGTTACTATAAAAAGAAAAATGGACTAAAAACATAAAAGCTTCAAGGGAAACAAAAATCGATTGCTTTTGCTTTGGGTGGGAGTACTTATATGAGAAATTCAGCACTAAGAGGTTAGGAGAAAATGGATTCTCCCATTCTCTGTTATTTCCCAATTAAAACACTCTAAAAAGTTGATATTTTTGTTCTTTTAAATGACAATAACAAGTCTGTCTCTAAAAGTCAAGTTTTCATTGGTCATTTACAATTTCTTACCTTTTGTAACAAATACATTAAGAAAAAGAAATAAAGAGTTGCATTTTAGAGCAATTTTTTCATTACAATTCAGAGGTGGTTATTAACTGCAATTTAAAAGCATGTGCAGTCAAAAAGGGCAAGTGCTGTTCTGCTCTTTTGATCATCAGAGTAGAAAACTAAGAAGAATGTCAAAGAGAAATAGTCTAAAATGATATCTAATGAACTGAAACCACCAACTGTGGGAATAAAATATTATTTTTAACAGTTCTTCTCCTTAGTTCAAAGTGAAAATCTGAATGCTGGAGCGTATGTCAAGAAAGGGCCCCTGGCTGTACTTTCCAGCTTTACCAATAACAGACTGTATTTTTCAAAGCTTTACCTACCTAATACACATACTCTGCCTTCATACCACAGTCTCTTCAGCTCTTCCATCAGTTGCCCCAGAATATAAACTGAAGCAAACCAACAACCAAGCATTAGAGCCCAAAAGGTGCTATACTGTGTGCGGAAGAAAATAAATCACATGGTTTTTGGTTCATTCACGCTCATCAAAGTAGAAGTAAACAAATAAAACCCTTTGTATTTGAAATCTGTATATCAAACTACACTGAAGTCAAGACAAGACACTCTTCTCAAGTCTCACTAAAGGTATGGTCCGTGCACCAGGAGCCTAAGATTCTCAGGCCCACAGCAGACTCCTGAGTCAGAGACTGCACTTCAACAGGACTCCAGGTGACTTGCATGTACGTTACAGTTGGAGAAACATTGTTCTAAATAAATTTATCTCAAAATAATGCTGGTGTTATAGGCTTTCATCAGAGTAAACCCAACATTAGCATCATGAACTAATACATATGTATCCTCAACTAAGTGCAGGCCATTCTTTTATGGAAGATGTTTTGGGGGAACTAATAACGATGAAGAAATCCCCAGGTGTTGCAACACTGTTATTCAAGGCCCTGATGGTTCAGCATCATGACATTCCTCAACTATGACAAGAGAAATTTTCATTCAGCATAGGATGAGTCCCCATCACTCATAAGAACGTTGCACTATCTAGAAAATAAAAGGGTCTCAAAAAAAGTATGGCCAAAATGTAATTCTGAAACCTATACATTGTAACAAATGAAAATAGAATCTCTTAAGAAAAGACACAATTTAAGCCAGTTTATACAATGTAGAAATTAGGAACTGTCATAATAAACATGAATTAACTTTAATCCATTTTTCATGTTTATAAGATAATGATTTCCATTTTTTAATTCATCTGTACCTGATATACCTACCTTAGGAATGAACTTTTTCACCAGCAACAGGACAAAGACTAATGTCATTAGAACACCTAGCACAGTCCCCAAAGAGTAAAAGAAAACAGGGCTTCTGTCAAGACAAGCAGAAAAAAGTCATTTAAATGCCAAGTCACACTTTCGGTATTAGAAACGTGGAATTTGACAGATGCAATAAAGAATACTAAGAGGAAAAACTAAGATGCCAGCTGTAATTATATCCTATACTCTTAAAAAGTGAAATCTCTACTTGAAATTTATGGCAAATAGCTTGCCACTGACTCAGAACAGAACGTCTGAGTTATCTCCTGTGTTCAGAATCTGGTCCAACAGTAATTACTGGAGCACCTATCATGTGGCAGGCACTTGTCTGAGAGCTTTACATGCATTCACAATAGCCCTGTATAGGAGCTACGTGTATGTTCAACTGCTCAGTCATGTCCAACTCTTTTGTGATCCCATGGACTGTAGCCTGCCAGGATTTTCCAGGCAAGAATACTAGAGTGGGGTGCCATTTCCTACTCCATGTGCAATAGCTATCCATGTCTCAGTTTTATGTGGGAGGAAACCCAGGCACCAAGAAGTTAAAGACCTTCCTCCAGTCAGTATCTGCCAGTTGGAAGGATTCAGGCTTGCAGCCCAGCTCCTCTGAGTCCAAGCTTTACTCTTCAGGTTATGCAAGCAACATATAGTTAATTAAGACCATGGAGGACATTAAATACACACTGTGACGCTCTAATGAAAAGCTCAAAAATAAACAATGTTCAGAATAGCAAGTCAAGAAGTAAAATATTACTGAAAAGAAATTTTTCCAAAAAAAAGTTATAAGAAAGAAAGCATCAGGATAATACATTAAATCCAACCTTCTGTATCAGAGTCACAAATCCAGGAGGTGGTACAAATGTAAGAGAGAGAGGCACGGCATCAGAAAACCTGAGTGTGAATCTCAGCCCTGGCAAGGCTAGTCTTGTGATGATGGATGCTGGTTTTCTCATCCATAAAATGAGAATCATCATCCAGAGCTCACACAGTTGTTAAGAGAAACAAATCAGTTAAAATAACGTATGCTGATACATGATACAAAATAATGCGTGTGAAAACACGGTGTAACCGGAACATGCCACGTTATACAAATAACTCTCACTGGTTTTAAAAACCTTTTCAAAACTATCTTGAGACCTGTTGTTGGCAAAACCTAAAGCAAGAACTACAACTAGTATGGAAACATTTAGCACAAGGTCAAAAGTGTCCTACTCTTTTTTTTCCCTTGCCGGCTATGCCCTGTGGCTTATGCCATCTCAGTTCTCTGACCAGGGACTGAGCCCGGGCCCTTGGCAGTGAAAGCCCAGAGTCCTAACCACTGGACCAGCAGGGAATCCTCCTGTTCTACCCTTTTTGACTCACAAAATTAAGAAAGTAAAAATGAATACTTACCGACTCAAGGTCTTTGCATAAAAGAAGAGGAAGATGCCCACCACAAACACAAAGACGAGCTTGAAATTCACAACTGGAGCAAAAAAACAAACAAACAAACAAACACAGAAACACGACAAACAAGGATTCTGTGTCAATGCAGTCAGTGAAAGACAGGCAGCTTACTGAAATGTCACTCCAGAAAAGCTGAACCAGAAAGTCACGTATAAAACAGACTTACTGTTTCGTTTCACACTTATCGTATAGATAAAGATCTTCCTGGCTGGCTTCACAGAGAAACACACAGTCTGTCCGTATGGATGGATGGTGATGGTTATATCATTAGACTCCTCTGGTGTCCAAAAGTTATGAATCATACATCTGATGATGGATAGAATGGTTTCTGGATACTGGCAATTATACCTTTCTGTGATATATACAACATTGAACAGGTCTGAACTGTTAATTTTCACCTATGAAACGAGAATCAACAAATTTACAAACAGAGAAGTTAAAACTTCTTAACAGCTTCTCAAAATTATGAGCAAAGGAATAAAGAGAACCCAGAACTGGGTGAGTAAAGAACACTCAGAGTACTTGGTCACGTTCTGATCCCAGGGATGGACCTGGATTTCTGGTGTAGCCAACACATATGGGACCACAGACACTTCTGAGAGTGGATGCTTCTTCCCGAGTTGTGGCTGATTTAACGCCTTCTTCCAGCAGCTTACTGTGACCAAAGGCCACACGAAAACAGATGAGAGAAAATAACGGGCAGCAACTACTGGGTTATAAACCTCATGAGAAGAGGCTCTCTCTCTCTACTGTTTCCACTGTGACTGAGAAAAAAAACATTTCTGTCTTCCGGACCAGCTGAGCATGTGATTCAGGCTTCTGTCACCATGTCCTTTGAAGAGGGACCCAACCCCAGGTCCTACTCAACTCCCGCAGCAAAGCGCCATCTAGAACGCTGAGCAGAGGCCAACAGCCCAGGGACCATTAAACGACACTCTGCTGCTGCCTTTATCCCTCTCTTTCTTCCTTGTCCAAGGAGAGGGCGAGCCTGAGAAGGGGAGTGAGAGCAGCAGCCCTGAATCTCAGGCATCAGGTGGTACCACCCACAATCTGTCCACCTACACCTCAAACCTCTTGGGACTTCAGCTCCTGGCTCACCGTTGCTCTCCAAATACTACTTCCTGTTATACGTCTCTGGGACTAAATTCACACAATACACACATCCTGTCCTTCCAACATCCTGGCCTCTTGGTTCTCCGAACTTCTCCCCTCTTACAGCTCCTCTTCTCCACACACCTCAGGTAATCACTCTCGCGGCCACAGGCTAGATCCTGTCAGTCCCAAACTGCAGCCCCAAATACAGGCTGCATCAAATGCACCCCACTAGACAACCACCACCTGTCTTTCCAGCGTGCCCCGCTGACTCCCGGCCGCCAGCAAGCATGGACCCCAGCACTGATCAAGCGTCTCTCCCCTCCTCCGCACCCTGGGTGGCCTCAGCCCCTTTTTTGCCCACTGAGTTCCATGATCGATCATCACGAAACATTCCCTCCATGAATCCTCGTCTGTACCCCTCGTGCTCTGTCACACTCACTCACAAAATTCAACCCTCCACCTTTCCCACTTCTGCATTTGCACCATTGTGCTGGAAAAACCAGCAGTGCTCTCTTCAAATCCGTGTGTGGGAACCTGAAGTGGGACCAGAGGGCTGCCTGCCATCACACCACACATTCCTGTCCAGTCACTCTTCCCTTCTCTTCAACCCTGACCTCACAGCTTCTCTGTCCTCAACACCCCAATAACTCCTCCCCTCCTCACTCTTGGCTGAGGATTCTTCCATCTTCACAGAACGGAAGAGATCAAAGAGAACCCGGACGGGCTCCTAACCCCATATCTCCCCACCTGTCAGCACCTGCAGGCACATGCTCTGCTTCCAGCTTGTGTATTTCGGAGGAAATTTCCACCACAAGGAGACTGACATGCTCCATTCTAAAGATAAGCTCCCAACCTGTGCCCTGGATCCGACCCACTCAGCTGCTCAAGGACATCCCACCAGAACTTCTTCTCACTTTTCTAGACTATTCCCATCAGCTTACAGACATGACAGTATTTTTCTCATTAAAAAAACACACACACACACACACACATGAAAACCTTCTACTGACTTCCTTTTACCCTCCAGCTATCACCCTTTTCCTCGCTTCCCACTGCAATAAAATTCTTCTGCATTCTCCAGTTCCTCTCCCCTATTTCTGTCTTTAGAACTTCAGTCAGGCTTTCGTTCCCAACAGGCTGCCCCTGACAAGGTCACCAGCGACCTCCATGTTGCTAAACCAAACGGTCAGTGCATTCCCTGTCATCCTGTCTGACCCGTCCTCAGAGTCCGGCGCGGCTGGGCCCTCCCCCGCTCCTCCCTCTGGCACTTCCTGGGCTCCCGGGGTTCCTCCTCAACCTGCTCTTCCTTCTCTCTCTCCTCTGCTGCACATCCCCCCCTTCAACCCCGATGTCTTAATAGCAAACTGACCCAGTCTCAGCCACTGATCCTTTCCTTTTCTCTATCTAAACTCACTGCTTAGCCTCATGGCTTTAAGTATGATCTATAAATATGCCTCACTGCTTCTTTTGCAAAAAGAAACACAGGAAAGATAACAAAACTGATTCCCTGCATGTATCCAATGGGAAAGGGTCAGAGGGATGAGATGGAGGGACACTTCTCTGAGAACATCTTTGTGTAGTTTTGACTTTGGGGCCTTTAATATTGTACCCTTTTAATGCTGTACACACTAAAAAAAATAATGACAATAAAATCAACTAGAATGAGGAAGAACTCTGCAATGGTAACAAATAGGAACAAATGTATTCCAAATGAATAATATAACCAGATTTGAGGGAGATGGGTGGGAATGCATGAACCCAAGTAACTTTTGAGCACAGTATTTAGATTTGTAACCCCATTAGTATTTAGATAGTGCAAACTATGAGGATGAAACGTTGTAAACAAATGCTGAGTTCTTGTTACTAGGTTTGCTTTTCACAACAGTATGGCTTAGCAACTCTGAAATTACTCTAGGAATAGGAAAATATATTGAAGATAATGGGAACCAGGTTTCTCACAATCCAAGAAGAGAGTTACAGAGATAGAAAGGATGAAGACTCTAGAATCCAGTGGTACTGGAGAGAGAAGAATGCATGGTTTTTGACAGTAAGGAAGAAAGGAAGGAAGAACAGTTATGTGTACAGGAGTGTGGATGCGTATGTGTGTACAAACACATTTGACAATGATACCCAGTACTGAAGAACACACCTAACACTTAAGGCTCCTCAGAAAATGTATGACTCCAGAGCCGGGTCTAAGAAATCACAGGGTAAGCCTGGGAACATCCTATTTGCCAGAAGGTAAAGAAGTGCTCAAATAATGATAAGCACAAGGTAAAAGTCATAGGAGCTAGTTTGAAGGGGCTCTTACTGGCCAAATCCAGGACAATATGAATATAAAAATAAATAACACAAGTAATCAACTGTAGTCCAGTGAATGAACTGGCAATCCACGAGACTATATGGATCTAAATAAAATTGGAGAGATAAACTCTTCCTTAAGGAAGGATGCCAACTGTAGAAGGAATAATGGAATTAGAAAATCACCATTTGATAAACACTGTGATGATGACTGATTTAGGCATCATCAATGGATAATAAAACTAACGGGTGAAAGTTTGATGAGCAACAGAATATATACCTAGTCTCAAATTATCCCCTCAAAATATTCATTCACCACAGAAGTGAGGATAGTCATTTTATAGTAGTAAAACTGCAAACTGATAGACACCTTCAGTTCAGTTCAGTCAGTTCAGTCACTCAGTCGTGTCCAACTCTTTGCGACCCCATGAATCGCAGCACGCCAGGCCTCCCTGTCCATCACCAACTCCCAGAATTCACTCAGACTCAGGTCCATTGAGTCAGTGATGCCATCCAGCCATCTCATCCTCTGTTGTCCCCTTCTCCTCCTGCCCCCAATCCCTCCCAGCATTAGAGTCTTTTCCAATGAGTCAACTCTTCACATGAGGTGGCCAAAGTACTGGAGTTTCAGCTTTAGCATCATTCCCTCCAAAGAAATCCCAGGGCTGATCTCCTTCAGAATGGACTAGTTGGATCTCCTTGCAGTCCAAGGGACTCTCAAGAGTCTTCTCCAACACCACAGTTCAAAAGCATCAATTCTTCGGCGCTCAGCCTTTTTCACAGTCCAACTCTCACTTCCATACATGACCACAGGGAAAACCATAGCCTTGACTAGACGGACCTTTGTTGGCAAAGTAATGTCTCTGCTTTTGAATACGCTATCTAGGTTGGTCATAACTTTCCTTCCAAGGAGTAATCGTCTTTTTATCTCATGGCTGCAGTCTGCAGAGCCCAAAAAAATAAAGTCTGACACTGTTTCCACCGTTTCCCCATCTATTTCCCATGAAGTGATGGGACCAGATGCCATGATCTTCGTTTTCTGAATGTTGAGCTTTAAGCCAACTTTTTCACTCTCCACTTTCACTTTCATCAAGAGGCTCTTTAGTTCCTCTTCACTTTCTGCCATAAGGGTGGTGTCATCTGCATATCTGAGGTTATTGATATTTCTCCCGGCAATCTTGATTCCAGCTTGTGTTTCTTCCAGTCCAGCGTTTCTCATGATGTACTCTGCATATAAGTTAAATGAGCAGGGTGACAATACACAGCCTTGACGTACTCCTTTTCCTAATTGGAACCAGTCTGTTGTTCCATGTCCAGTTCTAACTGTTGCTTCCGGACTTGCATACAGATTTCTCAAGAGGCAGGTCAGGTGGTCTGGTATTCCCATCTCTTTCAGAATTTTCCACAGTTTCTTGTGATCCACACAGTCAAAGGCTTTGGCATAGTCAATAAAGCAGAAGTAGATGTTTTTATGGAACTCTCTTGCTTTTTTTATGATCCAGTGGATATTGGCAATTTGATCTTTGGTTCCTCTGCCTTTTCTAAATCCAGATTGAACATCTGGAAGTTCATGGTTCATGTACTATTAAAGCCTGGCTTGGAGAACTTTGAGTATTACTTTACTAGCGTGTGAGATGAGTGCAATTGTGCGGTAGTTTGAGCATTCTTTGGCATTGCCTTTCTTTGGGATTAGAATTGAAACTGACCTTTTCTAGTCCCGTGGCTACTGCTGAGTTTTCCAAATTCACTGACATATTGAGTGCAGCACTTTCACAGCATCATCTTTTAGGATTTGAAAGAGCTCAACCGGAATTCCATCACCTCCACTAGCTTTGTTCATAGTGATGCTTCCTAAGGCCCACTTGACTTTGCACTCCAGGATGACTATCTTGACCATATGTGAGATCAGAGATAACTTCAGAATTTCTATAATATATATATAGAAAGGCCTGAGACAGCAATGATTTTGGAAGTACATGAGAGGATGTTGCCCTGAGCCATGTCTCAACAGCAAGCACACTGCATCATATAGTATATTTACTTGGAGTGGATGAAGAAGGGCTGATGAAGAATATGGAGAGTTTATGTTTCTACCACATCCCTCTGCTTGAACTACCGTGTGATTCCCCAGGCAGCTTTCCTACTGGTAATAGCTCTAAGTCACATAAAAGCTCTATGTCTATTTCTACTCTTGAAATAGTACCTTTAAAGTCTCTGTTCCTAAGACATAATTTGAAAGTAAGCTCTTACCTGCACAGTTGACCATATATACTTCCATTTCACTTGGGAATTTTGATTGTAGCAGTAACAGCCTGACAGAGAAGCTTTAATTATCTTCATCTCCTTCAAAACTTGACACGTAGAAACTGAAAGATGGAAAAGAGAATGTATTTCCTAAATATATAATTGCCCAAAATCTTTTTTATTCACAGGGTTAATGATGACTGCTTCTATACTTTATGAACATTAAATTATTCTAGGCAGTAATTATAGTCCTTCAGTCTTTCCAGCCTAGCAGGAGACAAAAAATATTACAGTCTAATAACAAAAGTCATATGGCAGATGGAAGGACGGTAAGAGCAAGGAGAACAGGCACATCTTCAATCTTGAAAGAGAGGGGAAGGACTGAGAGGCTTCCCGGAGAGGAGGAAATTTGAGTGGACCACTGACCACAGCTGGGGGCAGTGATCTAGAAGTCAGGGGGTGGGGGTGACAAGTGCGCAGAGATCCACAGAGATGAGGGAAACGATGGACGTGGTCTAGCCATTCACGAGGATGGCACGCAGGGAATACACAAGGGCATTTTAACACTTGCAGCTAGAGAGCTAAGCAGCAATTATCATTACAGTGAGTAACAAGGACTTCTGGCTGAAAGCAGAGCACTGAGGGATTTCAGGCAAACAAAATTTCAGGAGGAAACTGCTGACATGCCAGAGGGTTTAACTGAGAAGAGTTCAGTGAAGACGTGGATGGGGGTTCCCAGGCACCGACAACAGCAGAAAGCCTTCAATCTTCCTAGGCCTGAGATGGCAAGGGGGACCCGCTGTCACTGGAGGTGCCAGAGCTGAGAGGACAGCAACCCAAGGGAACAGACACTGCCGGGACTCCAGGGGCAGCTCTCTCCTGCCCCCACCCCCTACCAGTCTCTCATCGGCCAAACCCAGTGGGAAGCCAGAGGGCGAAGAAGCCCGCAGAGGCCACCTCCCTGGCACTGAGCAGGGGAGAGGAGGGCAAACGGACCTGCGGGAACAGAAAACACAGGCGTGTCTTGGAAAGAGCATTCTGGAAGCCATGTGAAACCCAGAGGGGAAGAGCATGGCACGCGGAGCTGTGGGGGCTCCCGAAGCAATCTGAGTAAGAAATGAACCAAGCAGGAGGGAGAAAGAGCAGATCAAAAACACCTAGCAAGTCGGATCAACAGACTTAGAGATTCAGAGGCAACCTGATGGTTCTGGTGAGCGGGAGACGGTGAGGCCCTTTATCCACATACAGAATACCAGAGAAGAAGCAAGTCTGTCCAGTGAGAAAGGCATGAGTTCACTTCTAGATGTACTGAGTCTTGGTTGATGGGACTAGGTAAAGATGACAGGTCTGGAGCACAGGAGAAGTCTGGCTCAAAACAGATGTGTACATACATGTGTGTGTGTGTTCTAGGTAATATGCAATATATAGTGTGTAATATATAACACAGCAGAACACTGGAACAGAAGACAGGTGCTGCGTTACAGGTGGTAAATGACTGTAGTGAATGCCACAACCAAATTATCAAGTACTGGGGTTCATTTTACTCTGCAGCTGCTGCTACTGAATTATAAAGAAAGGGAGATGAAAGTCAAAAGCCAGTCCTGGACCCAGGACAGGGTACCACCACCACATCTGTCAAGCATGGAACATCAACAGGGCACACAGAGAAAACACAGGCCAACCCCTGACTCCCCTAAGGAGAGTGTGATCAGTTGTTTCTCCAGGAAAATCTGAAATGAAGCCAGAACCGCCTGCTACACCAAAGCTGGGGAAGGACGGGGTGACCGGTAATGACTCAGGAGGAACCGCGTGAAATTGGTCAGCCAGAGCGGAGATCTTTCTGCTGGGAGTCTCCAATAAAAGAGGGGATCCCTGCCTGTCACTGCGGAGGGAGCACATGCAGAGGCAGGGGAGAGGCAGGTGAAGAGCGGTCTGCAGACCCCAGCAGCCCAGACCATCATGAGAACATGAACCCCAGCTGTTCCTTCCTCAGGGTTGCTCCTCAAACTACGTGTGCCCACCGTAGGGGCTTTTCTTATGGTCCTTCCAGGGTCCTTCCTCTCAGAGAGTCCCACGTCTACACAGGTCAAACCAGTTCACACAAGTATGGGAACTGATGGCTAGCGGGCTTGTTAGTGGGCAGAAGAAATGTGCTGTGGAGCCTGAGCATCACAAGCAAACGTTACCTTCCACTGAGGCTTTTTTTCATTTTGGTCCTAAGACTGTCTCCTAAATCATTTGATATTTGTAACTCTTCAGCTACGAGCAAGATGATGCGATCTGGGTACAGTGCAATAGCTTGACTTTAGGAGTAAATGTTCCTGTCGTCCAGACAGGCTTCATGCACTTGGATGAATGTAAAGGACTGCGAGCTGGTCGGCTCCCAGAACCGCCTCAATTCCCCCTTCCATCCCTCTTTCCAGCACATGGACCTTTTAGAAACATCAATCAGAGCACATCGTTTACCTCTTCAACCACCCCCTCCCCAAACGACTTCTCAAAGCAAAACCTGCTCTCCTTTCCTGGGATCCAGGCACCTCTGGCCACATCGGTCAACCTGTCCTCAGGACGCTGAGCTGCCCCCGCCTCAAGCTTTCCTGCAAGCAGTTTCCTCCGCTTGCAACTGCTTTCCCCAGATCCTGGCAGAGTTTCTCCTTCCAATAGATAACATTTGTGTGCTCAAACGTTCCCTTCTTAGCAAGGCCTTCTCCGACCCTGCTGTCTAAAACGGCACACTCCAACCCCTCCCTTCTTACTCTGCTTTCTTCTCTTCATATTACATACATATTTTTTAGTTGATACTCTCCCTTCATGAAGTTCAGGACACGGCATGTTCATTACTGTATCCCCACATTTAAGTATTCGTCTTTTACTCGTGTGCTGTAATTGCAGAGGACTGGTGGGTTATTTAGGACTTCCCTGGTGGCTCAGACGGTAAAAGCATCTTCCCATAATGCAGGGGACCCGGGTTCGATCCCTGGGTCAGGAAGATCCCCTGGAGAAGGAAATGGCAACCCACTCCAGTACTCTCGCCTGGAAAAATCCCATGGACGGAGGAGCCTGGTAGGCTTCAGTCCACAGGGTCGCAGAGTTGACCTAGTGAACGCAAGGCTGTCTCGCTGTATCTCACTGTGCGCGCTGTTTGATGAACCCATGGCAGGCAAGGCACAAGCAGGGAAGCTGGAAGAAAACTCGAGGAGCGAAAGGAACTGCAGACACGCTGTCTTCTCTCCTCTCGTGGTTGACCCAGCAGACACAGACATAATGCAGCCACAACACAGCCACAAGGTCACTCCCAGGTGGAGCTTATATGTGCTTACAGAACAAAAGCAGCCCATGGTCAGCTGGGTACCTCGTGATGTGCACGTGCAGCACTTTAAGTGATCTCAGTGGTTACATCATCACCATCTACAAAACGTGGGGCAAGAGAGCCTGACGACGCCATTTTGGCCAATTTGTTCTTTCCCTGCAATGGCCAGTCTTCACAAGAGCCTGGCCAGTGCTGGCACCATAAGAGGGGGTGCTCTCCAGGCTCCCCTTGAAGCAACCTGATGCTCAGCACCTGTCCAGCCTGCACCATGGCCATCCCCACAACAGAACCTGCAGGCTCCACCGCCCCTTCCCTACCCCAGCATCCCTGTGCCCTGAACTACAGGGTGAGAGCGCTAACCCTTAACACCCCTCGAGCTGGGAACCATCTTCTCTCTCCTCACCAGGCAGAGGAGGGAGCGGGAGACAAGAGGTGGGAATCCGCTTGCTGCTGTTGTACTCGATACGGTACGTCAGTGCATTCTCTGTAAGGGACCTCCCAGCTGGAGGACGAGAACTAGCTCCGATGTCACCTGGTCTTCAACCAGATTAAGGAAAGCACAGATAGAGGCAGGCTGCCCTGATTTTTGACACCTACAGATCTACTACTAAGAGCATGTTGCAAACAGTATCTCCCCTGGAATTCTCCAGAGCAACATCTGGCTTTGGAGGTGAGACTGACATTGAGTTCACACAGGAGACATCACAGACGAGGCACTGGCATTTCATGATGTTCTCTGGCTGCTCTGTTACCACCTGTCTCCTGAGGTGACTGCATCTCAGTCAACCCACACAAGAATTCCTAACTACCTAAGGAACTAGAAACTCAAGCCACAAGAAAGCTCAACCCTAGCTCCAAGTGAATTCACTCCAAGGAGTCTTAAGTCATGGACTAGTTGGGCCAGCGTAAAATAGTAACTTTGACAACCAAGGTTCTTAACACAGCTGGCCTACTGTCTTCCTAGAGGGAACCAGATCTTTTCATTTCGATGATTTATAAAGGTCATGTCTTTCCTAGGCCTCGCCTCCTTTCAGTTATCTTCTTCTAGAGACATTTCATTAGGCAGTTTCTACTTCCTCTGCCTCTGCCAGAGGGGGGCAGACAAAAATTGTAGCCAGCTTGACTGATTGGCTGAATTTTGTCACCTGTTCAAGCCCTGACACTGAAGGCTACGAGGCTGCGGGCATGTTGGCAGGTGTCATTTATTCATGCAGCCTCGGTCTTTGCCC
Source organism: Bos mutus (assembly GCF_027580195.1). Taxonomy (NCBI): domain Eukaryota; kingdom Metazoa; phylum Chordata; class Mammalia; order Artiodactyla; family Bovidae; genus Bos; species Bos mutus. The sequence continues at coordinate 130,335,089 of NC_091618.1, forward strand.
ATTCAATCAGGTAACATTGGAACTTCCTGGTGGTAGATTGGGCAAAAGGACATATATCTCAATAACAGCAACATCCCCTTACAAGGCAATCCAGAAAACAAAAGGAAACTTTTAGGGATACATACAAATGTCAAAACAATCATTCACTGGGTCAGAAGACAGTAACACCTGCCCAGAAAGAGCCACTGCTTCCCCGGAGCTGAAACACATCTCCTTCCCAGCTGGTGCCCCCCCACCCCCGTAACCTGGGTACTCACTTCCTCAACCCTGATTCAGGTCAGGAGAATGGTCTGCAAGTGTGGGCCGGCCCAGCTCTGCCTCAGTTCCCAAACACCTCGGAGCATCTGCAGGACCGACCCCAAGTGCCATCCTTACTATGACGACCCAGCAAGGCCACCACCGAGCACAGCCCTCCTTAACCACCTGCAGTCCTCGGCAGGCTCTCCTGAACCTGTCAATAACCCTGACTTCTAGAGAACAGTGGGTTTCTGGCCAGCTGTGCCCAAACTGCTATGACGAAGCTCAGTTCTTTACATGACCAAAGGATTTGAGTCAGGGTTCCCTTTACCACTGCGATCCCTTAGTTCATTTAAAACACCACTCGACTTGAAAACATTCAATCTAATGTTAGGACTACATATCATATATAAAAGAGACCGCTTCACATCACTTGCTTCAACCAATAAATTTAAAATTACTCTTCCGTACTACTTTTGTCATTTATTAGTTTTCCTACAGGTATAAGGATATAATTAAAGAGTTTAGTCATAAACTAAACTTACTTTTTAAGGTAAAAATATTCAGTCAAAACTTCAAAAAAAGGGCAGGTAGTACTTAAACCTACTTATAGAATATGCTAAAAATAAAGAGCACAAACACTCTTCAGGTGTTTGCAGATTTTAAACAATCTCCAACGTAAAAATATTTCAGCAATGTTCCTTCTGAAAATTTAATCTTACATGCCCTTATGGGAAAAAATATCTTCAGATGAAATTAGAATAATAAAATCACTTATTAAATCAGGCTCCCACTTTCCCCATCTGGCCTATATGACTGCTTTTCTTTAGGGATAAGGTAAGGCAGGGAGAAGAGTTAAAAAGCAATAAACTTGAACTCTTGAGAGTTCGCAGGGCGGAAGGATTTTTTTGGGTATTATTTTGTAAGTTCAAATTCAAACTAATTAGCAGGTAGTATCAAAGTTACAAAAGAACTTCTCTATTAACCGTACTTGTTGTTTTTCTAACCTGGCTTGAATATGAATCTTGATCTTCATTTCTCTTCATTGCATTCTCTGTGCAAGAAGGTACATAGAGAATGAAACTCAAACTATCATATGCAAATGCACATTCTGGTCTGATTTTAACTTCAAGTATTGATTTTCTTCCCCATGGATGAATTTGAAAGCTGTGGTTTCAAATGGCCTATCACTATGGTTCAATCCTGGGAATTCATCGCAGTGGCCTGAATTTCATCTAAGGACCTTGCCCGCTGGTTCCAAACTCCTGGTTACTTTGGTTTGAAGGTTCTCTTCCTCTTAGCCAGACAACTATCTGCTCCTCCTGTATCAATTGCCTCTGACTTTCCTCCAAATGGGGAGCCAGAAAGCTGTTCTGGCCTCAGTCTGGATGTTCTCCATTCCATGGAAGGGTGTGTAAGGGTATGTGTGTGTCTAAGTGTGTGTGTTATTGGAAGACAGATTTCTAGAACAGGAAGTATCATCTAATCCAAGCATCTCACATTATAGCTGGGCCCTATTTTGAAAACGAAGTACCAGCTGAAACCTGAAAAACAACGGGCTCATTGAGGCAAATAAAAGTAAAGAAAAGGTAGCGCACACAGTGTATGAGAGTCTGCCTGTCAATGAGGAGATGTGGGTTCAACCCCTGGTGCAGGAAGGTTCCACATGCCTCGGAGTAACTAAGTCTGTGCGCCACAGCCGCTGAGCCTGCGCGCTGGAGCCCAGGAGCCACAGCCGCTGGGCCTGCGCGCTGGAGCCCAGGAGCCACAGCCGCTGGGCCTGCGCGCTGGAGCCCAGGAGCCACAGCCGCTGGGCCTGCGCGCTGGAGCCCAGGAGCCACAGCCGCTGGGCCTGCGCGCTGGAGCCCACGAGCCACAGCCGCTGGGCCTGCGCGCTGGAGCCCACGAGCCACAACTACAGAAGCCTACGCATCCTGGAGTCCGCGCGCCACAAGAAAAGCCTTCACAATGAGAAGTCTGCACACCTCAACGAAGAGTAGCATCCACTCATCACAACTAGAGAAAAGCCTGAGCAGTAACAAAGATCCACCAAAGCCAAAAAAAAAAAAAAGATTCCCTTAAAAAGAGAAAAAGGTAAGGAAAATATTGGAGAACATTCAGCAACAGAAGATTTTTGTTTTACTGATGGGAAAACTATGGCCCTTAAAGATTATCTGCCTGGACCAAGATAATTCTACAAATGAGTGGCTGAATGTAATGACCGAAGAAGAAATCAAAGTTCTGGATGCTGGTCCAGGCTACTTACAATGTTCTGGCTGCTGTCATGCTCCGAAACTCTTAGACAGATCTGTGCTTTATTTTTTTATCAGTATATACTGGTTACCTCTTTTACTACCAAGCCCTCTTCTGTAAAATACGTATATAAATGGTTCCTACCCTATAGGGCTACTATGGGTATTAAATAAGATAATGCAATCAAAGCACTTTTAACACTGCCCAGTAGAAAGTAAACACTTGACAAACTTCTATTCAATGAAAACTGATCTAGAATAGCCCCAAGTACCTCACTGTGAGATTACCAGGAGTTGGCAGCTCCAGCTGAAAATCTGGTAACTGCCTTCATTCATAGACAATCCGGATTTTAACAGGAGGAGGCAGCTTTCCCCACCTATAAGCCCACAGCTGGTTGCCTCCCTTGCAACCGAAGGTGGGCAAAAAGATGAAGGGAAGTTAGTGGACAGTGAGTCTAGGAAATCTTTTAAAGGATTTAATGGGGAAAATTAATGAAATAGAAATGTTAAGCTCATAGCAGAACTGAAGTTAGAACTCTTGCCCTGCCCGGAGTCAGGATCTTGAGAGCACGCCACAGATAGCCATACCACCAGAAGCAGCTACCATTTCCTGTTTCCTCTGGACCAGGGACTGCACACACGTTACACATCACGACAATCCTGTGAAATATTATTATCCGTGTTTTACACGCGACCGGTAGTGGCTTGACTGACTCAAGGTCACAGAACTAGTCAGGGTAGCAGAATTTCAGTGTAATTCTAAAGCTAAGCTTTTACCATCCCGAATCTTGAGTCCAAAGTTGCGGCTAGATAGGGAAAGAATATTTTTCGACCTAAATTGATAAATACAAATGTCCTGTGTTGAAAGTCTGGAGACAAGGATCATCTGTAACAATGACTTGTCCTCATGTTCCTTGGACAAATCAAAACTTCTCTGGACTTTGGTTGCTTCTGTAAAACGTGGGAACTGGGCCAGAATGAACTTTGCAGCTGCTTCTAATCCTAAAATCCAGTCCCCGGCAGAGTCCAGGGAAGCCGAAGCAGGCGGTAAGGGCCGCGCTCGCGAAGGAAGCCTTAAATCTGGCAGGGAGACGCCGCCCGCGCCCGGCTCCGCGCCGCCGGGGCGGGGAGAGCCTGGGTCACCGCCGGGCCGGGGTGTTGGCGTGGGCGGGGACGAAGAGGGGGGAAGGGCGACAGGAGGCCGGAGAGGGAGGGGGCGCGCGCTCCCGCAGCCCGTGCCCGCGGTTACCTGAGACGGCTGCCGCCTCCTCCTCCCCGCGCTCGCCGCCCGCGGGCTGCGCGGCCAGAGGCGGCAGCCAGAGCAGCAGCCAGCACGTCTCGGGGGGCAGCCTCATGCCGCTCGAGGGCCAGCCGCGCTCGGCCCTGGGCGGAGGGGTTCCTCGGGCGAGAGTAGCGGTAATGGCGCGGTGCGCAGGAGGAGAGCGGGGGGCGGCGCGGCCTGCACGCGGGAAGGGCGGACGTCCCGCCTCCCCCGGCGGAGGAAGGGTGCGGCCGCTGTCCAGCCCCCGCCCCGCCGGGCTCCGCCCCGTCTCCCCCTGGAGGCTCTTGGGCCCGCTCTAACCCCGGAGGGTGCGGGCCCGAAAGGACCGTCTGTGCAGAAACCTGCCCTGACCCCCGACTGCCGGGTTTTAGGGCTCAGTTTCCAGAGTTCCCTGCGTGACATCCCAGGAAGGCTAGGGCCCTTCAGTTCAGTTCAGTCGCTCCGTCGTGTCCGAGACCCCATGGACTGCAGCGCGCCAGGGTTCCCTGTCCATCACCAACTCTTGGAGCTTGCTCAAACGCCTGTCCATCCAGTTGGTGATACTATCCAACCATCTCATCCTCTGCCGTCCCCGTCTGCCGTCAATCTTCAGCAACCCCCTTTACTTATAAAAAAATAAAAATCAATTCATCTTTCATTTTCCTTTTTGTTTATAACAACAAATTTGCAATTTGGTTGCTTAAATAGACTGACTTCTCACATTTCAGTACAAAGAGCATGTAAAACAGTCTCTCGGAGAAGACTCTTGAGAGTCCCTTGGACTCCAAAGAGACCCAACCAGTCCATTCTAAAGGAGAGCAGTCCTGGGTGTTCATTGGAAGGACTGATGTGGAAGCTGGAACTCCAATACTTTGGCCATTTGATGCGAAGAACTGACTTATTTGAAAAGACCCAGATGCTAGGAAAGATTGAAGGCAGGAGGAGAAGGGGACCACAGAGGATGAGATGGCTGGATGGCATCGCCGACTCAATGGACATGAGTTTGGGTAAACTCCGGGAGTTGGTGATGGACATGGAGGCTTGGCATGCTGCAGTCCATGGGGTCGCAAAGAGTCGGACACGACTGAGCGACTGAACTGAACTGAAAACATTCTCTCACCAATATAACATACCCCTTGAAACTAGCTTGTGTGTGTGTGTGTGTGTGTGTGTGTGTGTGTGTGTGTGTGTAAAAAGATACAGAGAACAGATTGGTGGTTGCCGGAGAAGGGGTGGGGAGACGAGGGAACTGGGTGAAGGTGGTCAAAAGGTGGAAATTTCCATTTATAAGTTCTAAGGATGTAATGGTGACTTAAGTTAACAATACTGTAACCTATATTTGAAAACTGCTGGCAGCAGATCTTAGAAGTTCTCATCATTTAAACAAAAGCGTGCAACTGTGAGGAAGTGGATGTTAAATAAATTGATTATATTTACAGTATATACATATATCAAATCCCTATGTTGTACCCCTAAAACAAGCACAATGTTATATGTCAGTATCTCAATAAAACTGGAAAAATATCTTGAGTGGTTTTAATAGCAATAATGACTAGAGAACTCCTAGTCTGAAACACCGTTAAACTGTACTTTTTTTTTAAAGGCACAGATCCTCTTCAGGCCTTGGAAACCCATTAATGTGATTCAGTATTTCACACTAAACATTCAGTAGAACAAGAGCTCATTTCCTCTTTTCTAATTTTGGGCTTCTGCGAAGATACTCCAGAGAACCCAATTGTGACAGAAATGATCCTCTAAAAATAGTTTAGCCTCATTTCCCCCAAAGGTCTGAGTAAAACCCACTAGACTTTCCCTGGCTTCAAAGTAAAGTTAAACCAACTGCCTTCAAATCCCTGGTGCCATGTGTACACCCAATTATTGCTTTCTGCAAATTCAGAAATCTTATAAAGAACTCTTAGAGTTCAGAAATCTCCTTGTAAGGGGCTCTTGGGGAGGATGATTTTTACAAACAAACTGTTATTATTTGAACTCCTATCTTGTCTGACCCTGAAGACTACCTCCAGAGAAATAGCAGAGACCCTAACCCCACTTGCCCCTTGCACAACACTTTTTTCTAACCATATTTATTTTGATTTAGTCTAATTTTAAATGGCATTATGAAATGTGGCTAAAAGAAACAGGTATATTCTCAAATGACAGAAATGTTTTCCTACATCTGTATCAAGTAGAGGAATAAAAGGAAACAAGTGTGTATTAAATTAATATTTTAAGTGCTATTCATGTAGAATATTCTTAATAAATATCTTTAGCTTATTAAGGAAGCTAAATCAAAACACCACATTCCGCTTTAAAGGATAGCAATAAATATTTTCCTAGAGATAACAGAATCTTAGAAGGTGACCATTTTATCACTGGGGGACTATGATGAAATTAAACTAAACCTCCCCAAAACTTTCTCTCTTATGAAAACCGCTCATATGAAAATAGATAAGCTTTGTGGTGACAGTGGCAATGAAGGGGGGAAAAAGATACTAAAGAACTGTGGAGAGAGAAATACAAGAAGACAGAGTAAGGAGAGTAAGATTAAGAGTAAGGAGAGTGGTCAGATTTAGGAAAACTCACGGGTTCTTTCACATCATTATGGAATACTGCTTCCTTTTCATGAGAAGCAGATGGGATTAACAATCTGTGATTAGTGCAGTCTATTGTGCTTAAATTACATCAGCATTTGTGGTGCCTTTCTAGAAGACAATGATACTGATTAAACAAACCAAACCAATACCAAATCCATATAAACAAGACTCCTGCAGAATCTTCTGTTCAAAGCTTTCTGGGATATTATACAGGTTTGCTTTCTATCTTTCTGTTAGAAAACAGAATATGTTGGCCTATTAGTGGATCAGTGAGGTAAGAAAGTTGTAATTGGGGGTTGCCATTATACTTGCCCAGGTGATATAAGACAATTAATTGTACCTAGATTTTAACACCAGCCAATACATTTCTACCCCAAAAGAGATGCTTGAAAAAGGACAAAACTCATTGTCTATTTGAAGAAGTTGCCCAATTGTATTGCCTACAGATTTCAGCTATGGATTTCCAGTAAACACTCTGTGGCAAACTCTAAGACAAACAAAGCACTGCCTGTCTGGAACTCATAGATGAGGAAGACGTTAGAACTCTCGGCAGAATGCTAGTGGTGTGGGTAATATTTAAATATTTAACGCTGTAAAGGCAGATTCCCAGGACATACCCTCCTGAGACTGAGTCAGTCCATTTGGCATAGAGACCCAAATGTCTCTTCTTAATATTTACCCCAAGTAATTAAAAAATATTAGGACTATGAGTTTTATAAGTTTCATGCTTGACTGGAAGTAGAATTTGGGGCAAGTTTGTAATCACAACTAAAATACCGTGTGCATTTTATGTAATTCATATTGCTAGAATATGACATCTACTTATTTTTTTCAAAAATCAATACATAATAAGTGACCCAAGTTCTTTAATTCCATTTGACTATTTTCACATAATGTGATAAAGACTGCAATTCAAATTTCAGCCTCTGCGTTTTTATTTCTGGAGTTCTTGCTCTTTGTAATTAATTTTCTGTAACTGTCACAGGGTTATAATCAGTCATTATGAATCAGAAATAAAATTTAGTTCATGTCAGAAATTATTTAGGAACTTTCACTTGGTTTCTAGGTTGGTAGAAGGTTTAATTAAATGAATTAGAAGAAAACAGGCAAAGTTCTGTTACTTTGGATTCTTCCATAAAGGAAGATTTAGAAAGACTGTAATGATACCCAGCAATGCCACAAAGATTACAGAAGCTGTATGTCATCATTTATTTAACAATTCCCATTTTTAGAATTTTATACATCAAGAGAAAAAAAACAGGTTGTTCAAGATTTTCTCATAAAAGAATAGAAAGAGACATTGACTTGTTGGATCATGTTTTTTGTAGCATATTTCATCTAGAAAATACTTTGAAATTGACTTGCCATATCCTAGCTCAGTAACTTTAATAATTCACATCAGGTAGCTTTTCAGTATGAATAAATGATGTTGGGAAGGATTAGAATAACTATAATTTATTAAGAAATACATCATATGTTCTCTAAATTGCTAAAGACCTTGATAAAACATAATTGGTCAAATTCAATCTTTCTGTTCAAATTGAGAGCTGTGGTATTCTTTAAAGTAGTGGTTCTCAGATTTTGGTATGGCTGAGTCGCATCTCCAAAAATCTTTATTTATTAGGTCCGTGCAATGACGTAGGAATCCACGTTTACAATTCTGAGGCAAATAGTCTTCGGACCATACTGTACAAGTCGTGGGGAAAAAATATTCAAGTGTTTGATGATTAGTTGATGATGACTGGAAAATAGTTATCTATAGGAAACGATGTTCTTGGTTAATCTGAGAAAAAGAACGTAGAAGAGTTGCAGTTTTCTAAGAGTTAACTGAAGGAACTAGGATATAGAAAAATAGTCACCAGTTATGTTATGTTTTCAAAGAAATGAGCAAAAAAGAAATAGGTTTAAATTGCAGTGAGTAAGCTTAAGATTGCATGTGTTAATAGATAGATTTTCCCAGCACTGGGATCCTAGTTTATCTCTTACATGGATACCATCCAATCCCACACTCCAGTTGACTTGTTCCTAAAGAATCTCTGCCAAAGCTTTCTTTTCTGCCAACTCACCCTTAGGAAACTTTTTTTCTTAATCAGCTATTCTCTACAATCTAGGTGACCCGCCCCCCTCCACCCCTCTGGAGTAGTCACTATGAGAACAATTTAAAGTGAGATAATTAAATGTGAAAGGCTTTTCTTCTTTCAAGGAAAGCTTTAAACTGCAGATATCCTTTCAGATGGGCTTCCTTGGGTGGCACTAGTGGTAAAGAACCCACCTGTCCGTGCAGGAGACATGAGAGACCCAGGTTCGCTCTCTGGTCGCATTCCTGGAAGGGGGATGGCATAGCAACCCACTCCAGTATTCCTGCCTGGAGAATCCCCATGGACAGAGGAGCCTGGCAGGCTACAGTCCATAAGGTTGAAAAGAGTCGGACATGACTGAAGTGACTTAGCCCACATGCACCCATCCTTTCAGTTAAGTTCTTTAACTGCCTTTATTAGTCATTTATTGACAATGTAGAAGATCTGTGTGTAATTTAAGGAGCATTGGTGGTATAGTAGTGAGCATAGCCGCCTTCCAAACAGTTGACCTGGGTTCGATTCCCAGCCAACGCAGCGGGCTGACCTTTATGACTTCTCTCGTGGCTCAGCCAGTAAGGAGTCTGCCTGCAGTGCAGGAGACCCAGGTTCAATCCCTGGGTTGGGAAGATCCCCTGGAGAAGGAAATGGCAATCCACTCCAGTAATCTTGCCTGGACAGAGGAGCCTGACAGGCTACAGTCCATGGGGTCTCAAAGAGTTGGACACGACTGAGCGACTTCACTTCAACTCAAACAGAGATTTTTCCTCTTGTGTTCAGTTTCCCACTAGGTACGTCAGAACTTCCCCCGTGGTCAAAGGCTACTCAGAAAAATCCTTCAATCAATATTCTTTCATGCGTTTTTGGAAAGAACTTAAATCTTTTGTAAAAAGAGTATGTGGAGCTGGGACATGGAGATAAATAGTCTCAGATTTTGTTCTTCTGCTGTTTCTCTCCCCTCTCCAAATCAGACCTTAAGAGCCTCCATTTCCAATATTACTGTCTGTTCGTATTCTGTATCTGGCTGGACCCAAGTGTATTATGGAATTGTTATACAGATTTTTGACTTCTTTATTTTCCCAGGATGTTATAGTGACCATGGGCGTGGAAAGACAGTGTAAACCACTGCTAGGAAGAAATTTATGTTTAATTTATAATAAAATAATACTTTATTTTTTGAAGAAAATTGACACAAGAAAGTCTATCTGTTCTGAGTAGTTTCTATAACAAAACCATAATTTCTAAATTGGTCACATTTCAATAGTTTGTGGAGAGTATAAATAATTCAACCAATATACTTCTGCTGCTGCTGCTGCTAAGTCGCTTCAGTCATGTCCAACTCTGTGCGACCCCATAGATGGCAGCCCACCAGGCTCCCCCACCCTTGGGATTCTCCAGGCAAGAACATTGGAGTAGGTTGCCATTTCCTTCTCCAATGCGTGAAAGTGAAGTCGCTGAGTCGTGTCCGACTCCTTGTGACCCCATGGACCGCAGCCTACCAGGCTCCTCCGCCCATGGGATTTGCCAGGCAAGAGTACTGGAGTGGGTTACCATTGCCTTCTCCGTAAAAAAAAAACCTGTTTAACATAAAGGATACCTATTACACAAAAAGGAGAATTTCAACAAGATCCTCTCACATATATTATTCACATTGATAAAGTATCAAAAAGAATCTATAATATTTCCAGTGATTATTATATCTAGTAATGAGTAGATAGAGGGAAAAACAAGGAAAAGTCAATTAAGAACCAGGAGAGATAGTGAAATGAAAGGCAAAGACAGTAACCTCTTAATCCTAAAACAGATTCTTACTGAAATTCTCCTTTTTGTGTAATAGGTATCCTTTATGTTAAACAGGTTTTTTTTTTTACTTGTAATACTTAAATATCCACTGTAAAACAAAAGATTTAGAAAGCACTGCAAAATAAATGGATAGCCCAATGAGTTGTTATAAGGCCAGTACGCCTGTAGCCAAGAGTATTTCAGAAGTCCCCCATGTGCCTCATTCCAAATTCAAGTCACCTCCTGCCCCTCAAAGCATTCACCATCCTGATATTCACAGCGATCATTTCCTTTGTTTCCTTACAGTTTATGGCACCCAAATGCACATCCATAGACATTTTTACCCATTAAAAAGTTGTTTTGGATATGCCTTTTAAGTCTCTCTTGTACTGCTTCACTCTTCTATCCTTGGTATTTCCTGCAAACTGGCACCTGGGTTCAGAGACTTCCCTGGACTTGCTTTTATTCCTTTGGGTAAGACTAGAGGTGTGTTGTGTTCTTTCCTGAGGAGTCATACAATGTCTGGTTTATTCTTATTTTGTGATACTTCTAACTATTGGTATGTAGATCCATTGGGGGTTACAGAATGGTGACATTCAAATTCCATCATTTCTTTTTCACTATTAGCTGATATATTTTGATAAGGAGACATTATCTCTCATCTACTATTTGGTTACCCAGTGATACATTTCACATGGAAAATGTAGGATAGGTGCTCAGGTTTTTTTCTCCACCAGTTTATTGTCCTCCTCTAAAGGTCACCAATTCTTTTGTTTTTAAAAATATTGTCATGAACTCATGATTTCAACATATTTGATAAAATTTCAATCAATAGCAATTATTACTATTATTATTATGTTTTTGCTCGTATTGTCCTATCTTTGGCCAGCAGGATTCTCTTCAGGTTGGCTTCTGAGTCCTTTCCATATGACTTGATTTGATAACTTCCTTGATTTTTAATAACAGATGTCTATGTTCATCTTATATGCATCCTGCGCCAGACAAGAACTCAGTCCTGTTTCCATAAGTCTTGATTTCTTCTATGATTTCTAGACCACAATCAGGGTGGTAATGCTTATTGCTCCTGAGTTGGCTACTTATTGCTATTTGGCCTTTTCAGTGGCAGAGTTAGGGAATCTATCTATTGATTAGTATACATATAGGTACAATTTTACAAATAAAATACTGATATTTCCAATTAAAAGTCAGTGCTGTTTTTAGTTGCTCAGTCGTGTCTGACTCTTTGCAGCCCCATGGATTGTAGCCCGCCAGGCTCCTCTGTCCATGGAAATTTCCAGGCAAGAGTACTGGAGCGAGTTGCCTTTTCCTACTTCAGGGGATCTTCGTGACCCAGGTATCGAACCTACATCTCTTGCATCTCCTGCATTGGCAGGCGGGTTCTTTACCACTAGCGCCACCTGGGAAGCCAAAAGTCAGTACTGTGAGATTTTAACCTAGTCAATTTTATACTTTTACTTCATCTGTCTCTCTCTTCCTCCGTAACAAGATTTCTAGTTTCCAAGGGTAGGGTAGATGGTGGAATTGTAATATCCCATAACACTCATTTACAGTATCCCACACTGCATACAGAACAGGCTTAGAATAACTACACACATATCACCACCACCAGTGTAATTACAAAGGACAGCTCAGGGCTTCCCTGGTGGTCCAGTGGTTAGGACTTTACCTTCCAATGTGGGAGACACTGGTTTGGTCCCTGGCTGGGGAGTTAAAATCTGACATGCCTTGCAGCCAAAAAAACAAAACATAAAATAGAAGCAATATTGTAACAAGTTCAATAAAGACTTTTAAAAATGGTCCGCATTAAAAAAAATCTTTTACATGTTTCAGTGCCATTCTCCCAAATCTTCCCACCCTCTCCCTCTCCCACAGAGTCCATAAGCCTGTTCTATACATCAGTGTCTCTTCTGCTGTCTCGTATACAGGGTTATCGTTACCATCTTTCTAAATTCCATATATATGCGTTAGTATACTGTATTGGTGTTTGTCCTTCTGGCTTGTGAAATGTCATGTATGAAACGAGATGCCAGTCCAGGTTCAATGCACGATGCTGGATGCTTGGGGCTGGTGCACTGGGACGACCCAGAGGGATGGTATGGGGAGGGAGGAGGGAGGAGGGTTCAGGATGGGGAACACATGTATAATTTTTTTAATTAAAATTGAATAAAAAAAAACTTAAAAAAAATAAAAAAAAAAAAAAATCTTTTAAATAAAACAATGGCTTAAATTTTTTTTCATATGCTCTCCTCACCCTCATCCTATTTTTATAGTTATACTATATCTACATTATGTGCAAATATAGCTTTTACATATTATACTCTTTTAATTCTCATTTAGCATTAGTTCTTCAGATAACTGTTTTTATGTCCACCACCAATTCTTCTACTAATGTCTATCTAATCATTTTGATTGTTTAAAACTCATCCTCCTCTAGATTCTTCAGGAAGGGCTAATGTGAACAATACTCTCTGAATCCTTGCATAATGATAACTGTTGTTCTGTGCCTTTTATAGTTGAAAGTCGGTTTTGCAGTATATAAAATCCTTGCTTTACATTTTATTCCTTGTGTCTCTTAAATACGTTATTCCATTTTTTCCTGGCATAAAGTATAGCTGTCAAAAAAACCTGATGATAATCTACATTTTTTCACCTTTTAAGTCACTTTTGGTTTTGATTGGATACTCAATGAAAGTTTTTTCTTTAAAGTTCATTCATTTTGCTAGAAATATGTCTTGGTGTTGATAATTCTGGGTCAACATTCTCAGCTACACAGTATGTTTTTTTTTTTAATATATGACTTCATATAGTTTTTTATTAAAGAAAATTTCTCTTTAATTATAATTTTTAGTATTTGTTTTGTCCCCTTATTTTGTATTTCTTCTTCAAAAATTAGAGATATTATCCTGTTCATTGTTTCTCTTAGACATAACTTTGGAAGACATTTGGCCTCAATACTTATCTGTTCCTCATTTTTATGTAAAAATGGCTTTCCAGAACTTTTAGCAGGATACATGGCTTTGAGTGACTTTTCTAACTGCACAAACTCTTCTGTGGTTTTCAAGAAGTGTTACGAAGAGTCACCTTGCTTTATGAGGTTTCCAGATTCTGTTCCCTTCCACCACTTTTATCTGACCTCCTCTCTGTTGTTCTCTGCCCAGCTCAGTTCTGACTCCACTTTCAGCATTTCCCTTCAGCGTGACCCTCCGTCCTGGAAGGCAGGTCAGTCTCTAGGGCAGCTTAAGCGCCTTCAGTCTTTTAGCAGACCCCTTGCACTCACCACCTACTGGATTGGACAAAACGTGCCCACTCGCTTTCCAATAAACAGCCCTTGCTATCTAGGGATTCTCTTCTCAAGTCCACTAAAGTCCGTCAAACTTCACTGCTTCTTTCGGCTTTTCCTGCCCACGTGTTGAAAGGATTCAGGTTTTGCAGCTGTTGGTGGTCTGTCTGCCCTCACTCACATGTATTTTGAAGTTTGTATAGATGCCTTGTAGCCAAGCATCAGTATAAATGTTGTCCATGGGATTTTAAGTTTTGCTAAGTTGTTGTTCTCTATGATTTTATGTTAAGATTTAGATTAAAAATTACACTGCTGCTGCAGTCATCTCCCTAGAGCCCACCACATAAACTACTCTCTTTAAGTAAAGCCCAGATTTTCACAAGAATTAGGAACAAAAATTATTAATAACTTCCTAAGCTTTGATAATTTTATTATAACTTCAGCAGGGTTTAGAAAATGTATTCTCCATGTTATAAAATCCTAAGCACTTTGGAGCAATGTAATTTTTGTTTTACTTCTGGTGCAATTAAAGAGAGAACATTTCTTTGTTTCTGAACCGGTGCTCCATGTATTAATGGAAACCAACCTTATATAAACCTTTGGTATAAGGCAAGTATAAGCTGATGATCAAAGAAATGATAATTTTCATTGTAGTAAAAAAGGAGGTGTGTTTGCACAGTGTTTTCATGTATGTTATCTTATTTCATCCTCAAAATAACTCTCTTAGAGAGGTACTGTTATGAGTCCCATCTTTCAGAAGAAGCAGTTCAGCTTAGAGGACTTAAAAGACTTGTTTCAAGACACTGGCTTTGGGACTCTTAACCCGTCTACGTGTTTACTTGTCCTCTGAGGGCTCAGTTTGGGAGAGATCCCTGTGCAGCCACACGGGAGGAAGTGGAAACTGCCTGGCAAGCTCTATGGTCAAATACTTCTTGAGGACCCACAGGGTGACAGGTGCTGCAGGCAGATCTCCCTCACAGGCTGGCCAAGAGCCTTGTCTAGCCCCTTAGAGTCGTAGGAGACAGAGCGGCATTTGAACCTGAGTTTCTAAACTCCAGCGCCTGTGGTTTGCTTTTGCCTGCTAGCTAAGGTCAGTGACAGAAGGCGCTTTGTGTGACCTGCAGCGCTTAGAGGGCTCCACGTGGCATCGCAACACCTGCATGTTGCTGGACATGAGTTGCTTCACTTCGTGGCAGATGTGAAAGGACAGGGTCAGCACTTCTGGAGCTTGCAGCACAGCTCTTCCAGGGTTTACTTGGCATACTCTGAACAGCAGAGAAGAGAATCCTGTCCCAACCTCCAGGCAGCCTCTTATCGCATGCTAATCTCTTACCTTAAAATCCATGCACTTTTTATTATTATTTTAAAAATTTTGTTTGTGCTGGGTCTTCACTGCAGCACACAGGCTTCTCTAGTTGTGGCCCTTGGTCTTCTCTTGTTGCCCAGTACAGGATCTAGAGTCTGTGGGCTCAGGAGTTGCAGCGTGCTTGGGTTTAGTTGCCTCGGGGCATGTGGGATCTTAGCTCTCTGACCAGGGATCAAACCTGTGTCCCCTTTTAATAAATTACCCTAGGAGAGAAGGGGGCAGGCTGCAAGAGAGTGAATGGTCCTGAGGGGAGCAGAGAAAATCTGGCCCCAGGGAAAGGGCGTGCAAGCTCCCAGGAAAACAGTGGTAATGGGTCCTGGGAACCTCATTGCCTCATCGCCTGGAAGGCAGATTCTTAACCACTGGACCACTAGGGAAGCCCCTCGTGCAACTTTTAAATTCTACTTCACAATATATGTGTGCTATTGAATACAAAAAGCATATTTTCCATACACATCAGCAAGTAAAATTTTTGTTATAAGGAGGCACAGACTGTTCTCGGATGGCTCTTAGTATCTCCTGGCACATTACATACTCCTAAAGTGCTCCTCAGTTTGAAAGCATAAGAAGAAATACAGACATGTAGACTGGGGCTCCATCTTGGGAGTTTGAAGGTTTTGCTGAATCTCTGGACTTTGTTCTGTAGACACTGAGGGTCCAATAAAGCATTTCAAGAAAGAAAGGGAACGGGTCAGTTTTGTCTTAGAGGAATGGTTCTGAATTTCCTTGAACACCATCTGTAGTAAGAAATACATATCACATGCCAATTCATATGCATATTATATATTCAGTTCAGTTCAGTCACTCAGTCGTGTCCAACTCTTTGCAACCTCATGAACCGCAGCACACCAGGCCTCCCTGTCCATCACCAACTCCCGGAGTCCATCCAAACCCACATCCATCAAGTCAGTGATGCCATCCAACCATCTCATCCTCTGTCGTCCCCTTCTCCTCCTGCCCTCAATCTTTTCAGATGAGTCAATTCTTTGCATCAGGTGGCCAAAGTACTGGAGTTACAGCTTCAACGTGAGTCTTTCCAATGAACACCCAGGACTAATCTCCTTTAGGATGGACTGGTTGGATCTCCTTGCAGTCCAAGGGACTCTCAAGAGTCTTCTTCAACACCACAGTTCAAAAGCATCAGTTCTTCAGCGCTCAGCTTTCTTTATAGTCCAACTCTCACATCCATACATGACAACTGGAAAAACCATAGCCTTGACTAGACAGACCTTTGTTGGCAAAGTAATGTCTCTGCTTTTTAATATGCTGTCTAGGTTGGTCATAACTTTCCTTCCAAGGAATAAGCGTCTTTTAATTTCATGGCTGGATCACCATCTGCAGTGATTTTGGAGCCCAGAAAAATAAAGTCAGCCATTGTTTCCACTGTTTCCCCATCTATTTGCCATGAAGTGATGGGACCAGATGCCATGATCTTCGTTTTCTGAATGTTGAGCTTTCAGCCAACTTTTTCACTCTCCTCTTTCACTTTCATCAAGAGGCTCTTTAGTTCTTCTTCACTTTCTGCCATAAGGGTGGTGTCATCTGCATATCTGAGGTTCCTGATATAAATAAAAATTTGATGAAACTTTACTTACCTTTATATTGTCCACCCTAACCTCGTTCATCTAGGAAAAGTTAATGCAATCCACTAAATTGGTTGCACAACCGCTACTGCACTGCACTTCAGGTAACCAGAGAATTTATATACTTCATTAATATTTCAAATGGAACAGAACTGTACTCATTCAGAAACACTTTAATGCTTCTTCCAGGAGGGTTAGAGAGGTTACTGGGAAGAAAGAGGCAATGAGGTTCCCAGGACCCATCAACCCATTACCACTGTTTCCTGGGAGCCTGCACGCCCTTTCCCTGGGGCCAGATTTTCTCTGCTCCCCTCAGGACCATTCATTCTCTTGCAGCCTGTCCCCTTCTCTCCTAGGATAATTTATTTCAAACAGAACCTTCTCCAATCATCCCACTTGAGAAGGCCCGATAAGTGGGAGAGAGTAATCTCTGTCTTGAACTTTCACCCTCCCCCAGATAGAGAACACCTGAGGGCAGAACGTAGCACGTCGTGATCGGCAGTAGTTTGCTAAGCTGCTGAGACCAGGTGCTGGAGACCCGGTGATTCACACAACAGAAACTGATTTTCCCGCAGCTCTGCAGGCTACCATTCAAGATTAAGATGTCAGCAGGGTTGATTTCTTCTGAGGCCTCTCTCGTTTGCTTGTAGACGGCTAACCTCTCCCTGTGTCTTCATGGGATCTTCCTTCCGTGTGTGTCTCTGTGCTAATCTCTTATAAGGAGACCCAGTTGGACTGAATTAGGGCCCACTCATAAGTCATCAGACACGACTGAGCGACTTCACTTTCACTTTTCATGTTCATGCATTGGAGAAGGAAATGGCAACCCACTCCAGTGTTCTTGCCTGGAGAATCCCAGGGACGGGGGAGCCTTGTGGGCTGCGTCTATGGGGTGGCACAGAGTCGGACACAACTGAAGAGACTTAGCAGCAGCAGCAGCATAAGATGTCATGTGCAAACTGAAGAGACTTAGCAGCAGCAGCAGCATAAGATGTCATGTGCACTTAATCACCTCTTTAAAGACCCAATTTCCAAATACAGTCACATTTTGAGGTACTCGCGTTTAGGACTTCAACTTATGAAGGTGAGACAAAATTCAGCCTGTAAAAAATTAATGAAGAGAAATCTCAGTTAAGTAGAGTCGAGAGACCAGAAGGGGGAGCTCTCACGCCCTCGGATGAGCCCAATAGGAAGAAGAAAGACTTCTTCCCTGGTAAGAGCCCAGCCCATGACAGTCAGAACTCACCCGCTGAAAAGCCATGGACTCTCTGCTTACTATGCCTGCTTGCCCCCGCACTTCTTCCCCACCATAAGAGTTCTCTTCTCCATTTTTGTGGGGCACTTGCATGTGAGGCTCACCATGGTTGCACACTGTGAACTGCAACTCATTGTTAATACTAAATAAGCCCATTTTTGCTGCAGAAATAACTAGCAGTCTATTTGTTTTAGGTTAGTCCACAGCACCATTTATGTTTATTTTTTATAAAGGAATCAAATACAGTCATTTTTATGTTCTACAAAATAAATGCCAAAATACTAGCATTACAAACAACATCACAGCTATTCTCATAATATAATGAGTTCAGTTACTTAATTGTATTTTGGATAGATAGATTTTCCATTTTAGTGCCCCCCACCCCACCCCAGGAGAGTCTTGGAGGCTACCAACTTTACTTTTTAAGAATAAGAAGGTCTTAGTTTTTTATTTTACTTATAAAAAAAGTACTGTATACTTAACTGCTGCCCAACTGTTTCATCTTACCCTTGACGGGATGTCCTCAACACACACACACAAAAAAATGCATGAAAAGCTGGTACATGTTAATTAAAAGATTTCAATAAAAGAGAAGAGAAAGACAAGAAATCTTTTATTTGGGATTCACTGGGCTGACTGAAAAGAAAAAAATCTGACAAGCCCTTTCTCTCTTTGGGAAGTTCAGCAAGAAGCAAGCCCAGCAGATTGGAATTAGCTCAGAGGAAAAACACAGGCTAAGAACAGTAGCAACGGGACATGAACTCTAGCTAAGCTCTGGTCTGATAAGGCCACTTCTCAGCCAGGAAGCTCCTGTGATTACAGATGGACTGGGTGTCTCCTCCCGGGCCTGTGGTCCACAGACGGGCCTGTAGCACCAGACAGGGCTCTTCCTAGTCTGCATCCCGCAGCGCCAGTCCACAAGCCTCTCCTCCTGCCTCTTTCCTCTCTGTGGAGCTGCGAACACTCCCAGCTTCTGCCTCTGAGCTTCCCATTTAACATTTATTTCAGGAGGCTGCTGCGGGTAGGGGCCAGTGCCCTTGTTTCCAATTGGTTGACTGATTTATCAAACTCTCTAGACTCCCCACTCTATTCTTTGGCCGACTCCTTTTCAGCTCTCTGAATCTGTACTTCATTCTAGAGATGTGGTTGTTCATCAAGATGATCTCTATGATTCCTCTTCACCCTAATGTTATATGAATCTATTCTGCAATTTCACACTTTCATGCAGATTAAAAAAAAAAAAAAACTCCCATGTACAATTACAAAAGAAACTCAATATAGATACCATTGCCTAACAGATAGGAGGAGAAAAGTACCACCTTTCTTCTTTAAGCTTATTTTAGGTAGAAAATTTAAGCATATCTCACGATTACCTGTGGGTCTTCAACTTGCTCCTTTGTTCTGCCTTGGGCCACTCATTTATAGTGGCAACTCTGAGAGAGTTCACTGCTGGAACTACATGTAACCTGAAACATTCTCCTTCAGTGACACTGGCAGGTTCACCACTAATTATCCAGCTAACTCAGTTCAGTTCACTCGCTCAGTCACGTCAGACTCTTTGCAACCCCATGGACAGCAGCATGCCAGACCTCCCTGTCCTTCACCATCTCCTGGAGCTTACTCAAACTCATGTCCATTGAATTGGTGATGCTGTCCAACTATCTCATCCTCTGTTGTCCCCTTCTCCTCCTGTCTTCAATCTTTCCCAGCATCAGGTTTTTTTCCAATGAGTCGGCTCTTCTCATCAGGTGCCCAAAGTATTAAAGCTTCAGCTTCATCATCAGTTCCTCCAATGAATATTTCCTTTGATTGATTGGTTTGATCTCCTTTAGGATTGACTGGTTTGATCTCCTTGCAGTCCAAGGGACTCTCAAGAGTCTTCTCCAGGACCACAGATCAAAAGCATCAATTCTTTGGCACTCAGCCTTCTTTATGGTCCAACTCTCACATCCATATGTGAGAAAAACCATAGCTTTGACTATACGGACCTTAGTTGGCAAAGTGATGTCTCTGCTTTTTAATATGCTGTCTAGGTTTGTCGTCGGGCTAACACACATATAATTCTGAAAAACGTCATCTAAAAAATTCAAAATGACTATCTGTGAGATGGCATTATCAGCAATGCTTTGTTTTTCAAAATTAGAATTGCTAATAAATTATTTTCTAATGCTTTTTTGTATGAAATTAAAAGATGCTTACTCCTTGGAAGGAAAGTCATAACCAACCTAGATAGCATATTCCAAAGCAGAGACATTACTTTGCTAACAAAGGTCCGGCTAGTCAAGGCTATGGTTTTTCCAGTAGTCATGTATGGATGTGAGAGTTGGACTGTTAAAAAGGCTGAGCGCCGAAGAATTGATGCTTTTGAACTGTGGTGTTGGAGAAGACTCTTGAGAGTCCCTTGGACTGCAAGGAGATCCAACCAGTCCATTCTGAAGGAAATCAGTCCTGGGTGTTCTTTGGAAGGAACGATGCTAAAGCTGAAACTCCAGTACTTTGGCCACCTCATGCGAAGAGTTGACTCATTGGAAAAGACTCTGATACTGGGAGGGATTGGGGGCAGGAGGAGAAGGGGACGACAGAGGATGAGATGGCTGGATGGCATCACTGACTCGATGGACATGAGTTTGAGTGAACTCCAGGAGTTGGTGATGGACAGGGAGGCCTGGCATGCTGCAGTTCATGGGGTCGCAGAGAGTCGGACATGACTGAACGACTGAACTGAACTGAACTGATGGATATTTTCTTAAGATAGTCACATTTGCAAAATGGCTTTGTACTGTTTTCTCTTTGCGCCCACTTGTGGCCCACACATGCCTGGCCTCCTCCTCCTTGCTGACTCACAGGCCCAGGCTCTGCCCACACTCACACTCAGTGACCTGGCACCCACTGTCCAGCTCTCCTGTGTTCTCCTACAAGTCCACCCACGCACCTGCTCTCCTTCACACAGGTAGACACATTCATCCTTCCACTGCTCAGCAGCCAAAGCACAAGCATGGCTTAAGGGAGGGGAAGAATAATGTTTCCAATGATCATCATGTTTTATTTAATTAGCAAGCTCTATTCACACATGAATAGTTTACAAACAGTTCTTTAATTCTTAAACTACTCCTCCAAAACCCCCTCATACACGATAATTGGGGTTTTTTATTAAAAAAAAAAACCCTACCAAAATATATGTGTATGTTCATGTTGCAATTTTTTGCAGTGACAATATTTGTCCTTATCTTTTGTCCACACTGAAATATTTTACTCACATCTTGAAGTGAATAGGTATACCAATGAGACAGTGGCTTGTTGGGATGGTTATTTGTAATGCCAGTACCTGAGCTAAAGCTGGAATCAACAGGCTGCCTGACAAGATTAATTGGCTGTGGATCATGCCAGAGCAACTCCAGAGCCAACGCCAGAAACAAGGGTCAGCCCACTCATTAAAAGCCTGCCAAGGCATACTCTTGGGGAGGCAGGCCCCAGAGGAGGCGAGGAGGCCAGCCTGTACTCCCTGTGTGTATTTATAAGGCTACTAGAAAGGCCTTCCTCAAATCATCCTCACCCCGGTGTTGCCATGTCTACAATCCCAGCATTAGAGAGTCATTCCTGAACCTTCTCAGGATTTAAAGTATGAAGAATTAGAAAGAGGCTGTTGGAGTTTCTTCCCATTTGTGGTAACTACTTTTATCTTTCCAAGGAGCTCAGATTATATGCCACATGGTGTGAACAGAATCTATTCTGCAATATTACAAATCCACTCTTTAATAGGAAATATGAGCATTAGGGTGGATTTTAAGAAGCACACAATTGAATTTGTGTTGATATTTTTTGGTTTTGGTTCATTGTTTGGCTATCTCTATATTAAGTTGAAGTGCACTCCTTGAAGGAAGGCTAGGACCATTTCTCTTTCTTATTTATATTTCTGAGCTGTTGTTCAGTCGCTAAGCCATGTCTGACTCTTTGCGACCCCATGGACTGCAACACACCAGGCTTCCCTGTCCTTCACTATCTCCCTGGGTTTGCTCAAACTCATGTCTATTGAATCAGTGATGCCATCCAACCATCTCAACCTCTTTTGCCTCCTTCTCCTCTTGCCCTCAGTCTGTCCCAGCATCAGGGTCTTTTCCAATGAGTTGGTTCTTTGCATCAGGTGGCCAAAGTACCATGCCTAATAAGGCTGGAAAATTGCTGCCTATCCCTGGTAATTTCTCTTATCAATACTAAACCTTTAGAGCCAATTTTATTTTACTTTTCATCCACCATTATTTTACTCTTTATGTTGAATATAACTACTTTTTTCCTTTAAATTCCCACAATGTTGGGTCTACTGTCTAACATATCTAATCACTTTCTCTCTTGTATCATATTTAATCTTAGAGCTCATCATGGCTCATAAGGACTTTTAAGTTAATCTCTATATGATTTATACATCCTATGCAAAGATCCCTACATAAAAAAACTCCTCACGTAGAAAGACGCAAGCAAAGTATGAAAAGCAAGAAATAAATGTCTCCTGGGCCACCCCACAGCGATCTGACTGCCACAATGTTGTTTCCAGCTGTGAGGTTCCAGCTAAAGATGGTAAAAGGAACACAGCACATTATCTCTTCTCAGCAGAAATCAGAAGAGGGGTTATAAATAGATGCAAGATTTCAATAAATATTTGGTGGAAAGAGAATGGAGGAAATTTAACTGGCCCAATGGGAAAGGAAGTCACAGTCTAAAGTATGTGTACTTGGGGATGCTGAAGATAAGCAAGATATTTCACCATGAAGAACCTGAAGGAGGCTCAGGACTTGGAGTCACCACATTTGGCAGAAAGTAAGGGTAAGGTGTGGGATGTAAAGCGGAAGTTGAAACCTTATATATGGGTCAGTCACCTACTCTTACAACCCCAGGCAGAGAAAATCAGGAGCCAAGCTACTCCTTCCTTCTTCAAGGAGGAAACTGAAGTCACTCAGTTGTGTCCCATTCTTAGCAACCCCATGGACTGTAGCCTACCAGGCTCCTCTGTCCATGGAATTTTCCAGGCAAGAATACTGGAGTGGGGTGCCATTTCCTTCTCCAGGAGATCTTCCTGACCCAGAAACTGAACCCAGGTCTCTGGCACTGTAGGCAGACGCTTTACCATCTGAGCCACCAGGGAAGTTGAGGAGGAGGAGGGATTTATTTCCTGGAGACACTCAGTAGGAAAGGCCTGGGCATCAGAGAAATCAGGTCTCTAGAAGACATGGGTAAGGCATGGGGATGTAAACAGCCAAGTGAACTGGAGGCCTGCACTGGGAATGGCTGGATCACCTGTCCCTCTCCACTGCCGTATCATCAAAGCACTGTTAATCAGGAAACTAACCCTGAGGCCAGGCTTCTTCAAACTGTGGGTTAGGAAATCAGTTTAATGGGTCATAATAAACACTGTCATTGGTTGGGCTCCCCAGGAAGCAGATTCTGAGACAGACTGAGAGTTTAGAACATTCATTGTATGCTAAGTCGTTTCAATCATGTTCCACTCTTTGCAACCCTATGGACTGTAGCCCATCAGGCTCCTCTGTCGATGGGATTCTCCAGGCAAGAATACAGGAGTCTGTTGCCATACCCTCCTCCAGGGTATCTTCCTGACCCAGGTATGGAACCTGGGTCTCTTACATGTTTCCTGCATTGGCAAGCAGGTTCTTTACTACTATTGACACCTGGGAAGCCCAAGAATATTCATCAGGGAGAGACTTTGGGATCAGAACTTGTAGAAGGAAACAAGAACTAGACAACAGGGAAAGTAGGGCTGTGATTCAAGGTCCAGTGACTACTTCAGCCAAGCCCTCAGGGGACACAGAAGCTAAAACAGCTCCTCAGAATTGTCCCCAGTCAGGCCAAAGTGGCCAGCCTTTATCCCCTTTATCCTTGATTGGGAGACTAGGTCTTTAAAGAGGCGAGTAAGTTCAACTGAGGCCCTCAGGGCAGAGCCCTAATTCCATGTGACTGGCGTCCTTACAAGAAGAGAAGGAAACATCTGGGGGTTGCTCAGAGAAGAGGCCGCGTGAGGCCACAGCGAGAAAGCAGCCATCTGCAAGCTAAGGACAGAGGCCTCAGGAGAGAAGATCCCACACGCAGTGCGGTGCGTCCAAATAATAAAAGTAAGGAAAGGAATTCCATGCTGGTCCAGTGGTTAAAGCTCCGTGTTTCCACTGCGGGGGCACGGATTCAATCCCTGGTCGCGGTACTGATATCCCTCATGTCACACAGTGCAGCCAAAAAGAGAGAACAAAATGCTTACATCTTCACCCTAGAAGGCTGAGAAAATACATTTCTGTTGTTTAAGTCACCCAGTCTACGGTATTTTATTATGGTAGCCCTAGAAAATTAATATATTCCTCCCTTATTGGACGTATGACCTTGCGCATGTCAACTCTTTGAACCGAGGGAATCCCTGGAGGGGCTGACAGCTCAAGCCTGCCCACCAGCAGTCCCCAGCGACCGGGGCAACCAGGCTGTCACTGCAGAGGATATGACTGGTAAAACACAAGGTCTGTCACAAACATTCAAGAAAATAAAATTCAACAGACTAAACAGAAAATATCAGAGTGCATGTAGAAGAGATAAATATTGTTCCATGAAACTTTTCTGCATAAACATACACATATATATATATATATACATATATATACGTATATACACACACACACGTGGGCATGCCTTGTATAAATGTACATATATATATATGTGAACTAACATGATGAAAAATGATTTCTTTTTGCCAAAAATGTTTATAAGTCACTTCCTGAGGCAAGAAATTACAGGAATGTTTTTCTGAAAAAAGCTAAACAGACCCAGAGAAGTGTTGAAGTCCTTTAATGGACCGGAACCTGGTGGTCTGGAGTCGACCGATAAGAAAGTAAAGCAGAGAGAAAGAGGCTGATATTCCTTGGTTTACACAGGAAGCCAATAAAGCCCCTGGCATGGGGCTTGCTCTGTTCACGGAGGCCTCAGGCGCCCTCTCGATGGGGTGAAGGTGCAGAGCACCTTCTAGAGAGGGTTTTAGAAGCCAGGGCAGGAAAATGAACTCAGAGAGCCTGCAGAGAAATAGCCTGAGAGAGAGAGAGAGAAAGAAAGAGAAAGACACGGGGACCAGAGCTCTGATGGAGCAAAGGTGTTTTAATCAACATGGTGTGGGCATATATACTGTAGTTATCCTCAGCAAAGATAAAGATTAAAATTCGGACTTAACAAACATAGGCGATCCATATTAAAGAGAGAGAGAGAGTTGTAAATAATCACTTTTACCATATGGTTCACAAGAAGGAAGAGGGTACTTATAACCGTATAGAAAAACTAATGAAGGAAATGCCTGGATTCCTCAGCCCTGGGAGAGGCTTGCCTCTCCTCTTAATTCCTGAATATTCAGGAATTAATAAGGAACAGAGGATTCCTGACAGATCCAAAACAGTACACAGAAAGCCTCCTGTTAAATGCTTCCTGACAGAGAAAAAACAAAATGTTTTCTCTACCATCCAAAAGTGAACTGCTGCTGCTGCTGTTAAGTCGCGTCAGTCGTGTCCAACTCTGTGCGACCCCATAGACGGCAGCCCACCAGGCTCCGCTGTCCCTGGGATTCTCCAGGCAAGAATACCGGAGTGGGCTGCCATTTTCTCCTCCAGTGCATGAAAGTGAAACATGAAAGTGAAGTCGCTCAGTCGTGTCCGACTCCCAGCGACCGCATGGACTGTAGTCCACCAGGCTCCTCTGTCCATGGGATTTCCCAGGCAAGAGTACTAGAGTGGGGTGCCATTGCCTTCTCCGAAAAGTGAACTATCACCCTATAAACCCCATCCACACACACAGAGTTCCTCATTAGAGCAATACCAAAGAATGTTCAAACTGCTGTAAAACTGTGCTCTTTTCACACGCTAGCAAGGTTATGTTCAAAATCCTACAACCTAGGCTTCAACAGTACATGAACCGAGAACTTCCAGATGTACAAGCTAGATTTGGAAAAGGATTTGGAAAAGACCAAATTGCCAACATTCAATGGATCATGGAGAAAGCAAGGGAATTCCAGAAAACCATATACTTCTGCTTCGTTGACTATGCTAAAGCCTTTGACTGTGTGGATCACAACGAACTGTGGAAAATTCTTAGAGAGATGGGAATACCAGACCAGCTTAGCTGTCTCCTGAGAAACCTGTATGCAAGTCAAGAAGCAACAGTTAGAACTGGATTTAGAACAACAGACTGGTTCAAAATTGGGAAAGGAGTACTTCAAGGCTATATACTGTCACTCTGTTTATTTAACTTATATGCTGAGTACACCATACGAAATGCTAGGCTGGATGAATCACAAGCTGGAATCAAGATTGCCAGGAGAAATATTGACAACCTCAGATATGCAGATGATACCACTCTAATGGCAGAAAGCGAAGAGGAACTAAAGAGCCTCTTGAGGAGGGTGAAAGAGGAGAGTGAAAAAGCTGGCTTAAAACTCAACATTCAAAAAGCTAACATCATGGCATTTGGTCTCATTGTGCCCGTGTGCTTAGTCGCTCAGTCACGTCCAGCTGTTTGCGACCATTTGGCCTGTAGCCCACAAGGCTCCTCTGTCCATGGAATTTTTCAGGCAAGAATACTGGAGTGGGTTGCCATTTTCCTCCTCCAGGGGATCTTCCCAACCCAGGAATAGAACGTATGTCTCCTGTGCCTCCTGAATTGCAGGCAGATTCTTTACCCACTGAACCATCAGGGAAATCCCATTTGCCATGCCTTTTCATGGCAAATAGAAAAGTAAAAAGTGAAAGCAATGACAGAGTTTCTTTTCTTGGACTCCAAAAGCACTGTGGACAGTGACTGCAACCATGAAATTAAAAGACATTTGCTCCTTGGAAGGAAAGTTATGACAAATTTAGACTGTATTGAAAAGCAGAGACATCACATTGCTGACAAAGGTTCTTACAATCAAAGCTATGGTTTTTCCAGCAGTCACGTATGGATGTGAGAGTTGGTCCATAAGGAAGGCTGAGTGCCAAAGAACTGATGCTTTCGAATTGTGGTGCTGGAGAAGCCTCTTGAGAGTCCTTTGGACTGCAAGGAGATCCAACCAGTCCATTCTAAAGGAGATCAACCCTGAGTATTCATTGGAAGAACGGATGCTGAAGCTGAAACTCCAATACTTTGGTCACTTGATGAGAAGAGCTGACTTTTTGGAAAAGACCCTGATGCTGGGAAAGACTGAAGGCAAAAGAAGGGGCCGGCAGCAGATGAGATGGTTAGATAGCGTCACCGACTTGATGGACATGAATTTGAGCAAGCTCCAGGAGACAGTGCAGGACAGGGGAGCCTGGCGTGCTGCAGTCCATGGAGTCACAAAGAGTCAGACACACTCGTTATATAAACACTGAATAGTGATACAACTATATTGGGAGAATTAGAGGAGGGTATAAGAGGCCAAATCCACATCTGCTATGGAAAAGAGTAATAGATAACACCCGGAACTTTGAAAAATCAAGAAACAGCATTAGAAATGTGGAGATAAATACCAGAAGAAACGGCTGAGAGTGAGTGTGGTTGCTCTGGGGAGGGAATTAGAACTAGAACTTGCAGACGATTCAGGGAAAGGTGATCTCTTTTTCTTTTAGGCATTGAAGAGAGATTTGGCTTTTTAAACTCTGTACGCTTGTAACTTAGATGAAAATAATATAAACAATTTCAGAAAGAAAAATAATATATGCATATTATTTTTGAGTTATGGAGGCAACTATTTTAAAAAGCTCTAGGGAGTCACAGGGATGTAATGAATACGTAGGGAATACAGTTAGTAAGAGTTTAACAACTTTGGTGATGGATGGTAACTGGACTTACTGTGGCAATTATTTTGTAATGTACAAAGTATGAAATTATTATGTTGTATACCTGAAACTAATATTGTATGTTAAGTATAACTTAATAAATAAAAACTAAAGGGAAAGTCTGAAAGTTTTTTCCGGGGGACTGGGGGGGATGATAGAACCGGAGTTGATTTTCGCTATTAAAACAATTTGATTTTGTAGATTTGTGACAATATTACATTGAATAAAATTTTTAAATAAAAATAAAACAATTAATTTGCAGGAATGAATTCAGGCATGCAGACGCTTAGGAAGGGCTTTGATTCCTAAGCCTTGCTGCTTGCAGATTCCTCATCTTTGAAATCTTTCACATCTTCTTTACACAGTGTAAGCAGCTCATGAGAAAACATATATGGAAGCTCCTGGTGGATTGAAAATGATCAATAAAGGTTCCCTTCTTTCCTCTCATAGATGAAGAACTCAGGCACTAGTGTTCAGGAGCATAAACTCTTTGAAACGCCTCTTTGCTTGACTCACAAGGACCCTCCCAGTACACTTTGGATATAAAAGGAATACCTAGCATGAACATATATAATGAAGTCATTAAAAAATATCCCATGTGAAATAAGAAATACCCTTTGTGTAATCTGGCTAGCTTTGCAATGAATCTATTTTTTTCAACAATAATGTGCAATACACACTTTACTTACATGACTTTTCTCAAGCCTTACTGATTTTTGAAAAAGTTCCAGATCCAAATTTTATCTAATAGTAATTAGAGCCAATTTATCCATTGTGGTTTCCCATTAAAGCTCAGCTTTAATGCTTAGGAAGGGGGGTTGAGAAATTGATCCCTGCATTGCTTAGGGTAGGCAGGCACCCTGAATTACTAGCCTCTGGACAGGAATAGCCTGTTTTATGCAGATCTGAATGCTGATTATAATTTTTCTTTGAGTGCCCTGTCATGAAAAAGGTTGGGAAGCATTTCCTTAACAGGTGCCATAAAAATCCACTGTAAAGACTGGCAGCTCTTTAAAGTCTGAAGAAAGTTGCTTCCAACCCTCTTACATTGTTGGTGGGAATGCAAACTAGTACAGCCACTATGGAGAACAGTGTGGAGATTCCTTAAAAAACTGGAAATAGAACTGCCTTATGATCCAGCAATCCCACTGCTGGGCATACACACTGAGGAAACCAGAATTGAAAGAGACACGTGTACCCCAATGTTCATCGCAGCACAGTTTATAATAGCCAGGACATGGAAACAACCTAGATGTCCATCAGCAGATGAATGGATAAGAAAGCTGTGGTACATCAGTTCTAATGAGGTGGATGAAACTGGAGTCTATTATACAGAGTGAAGTAAGCCAGAAAGAAAAACACCAATACAGTATACTAATGCATATATATGGAATTTAGAAAGATGATAACAATAACCCTGTGTACGAGACAGCAAAAGAGACACTGATGTATAGAACAGTCTTTTGGACTCTGTGGGAGAGGGAGAGGGTGGGATGATTTGGGAGAATGGCATTGAAATATGTATAATATCATATATGAAACGAGTCGCCAGTCCAGGTTCAATGCATTATACTGGATGCTTGGGGCTGGAGCACTGGGATGACCCAGAGGGATGGTATGGGGAGGGAGGAGGGTGGAGGGTTCAGGATGGGGAACACACGTATACCTGTGGCGGATTCATTTTGATATATGGCAAAACCAATACAATATTGTAAAGTTAAATAAAATTAAATTAAAAAAAAAAAGAATAGTTTAATTTGCATGACTTCAGATGGTTTTCAATGTCTTCCACATCTGACTGGAAATTATGTAGCATTAGGTTTATGTATCGGAGAAGGCAATGGCACCCCACTCCAGTACTCTTGCCTGGAAAATCCCATGGACGGAGGAGCCTGGTAGGCTGTAGTCCATGGGGTAGCTGAGGGTCGGACACAACTGAGTGACGTCACTTTCACTTTTCACTTTCATGCATTGGAGAAGGAAATGGCAACCCACTCCAGTGTTCTTACCTGGAGAATGCCAGGGACAGGGGAGTCTGGTGGGCTGCCATCTATGGGGTCGCTGAGGGTCGGACACAACTGAGTGACGTCACTTTCACTTTTCACTTTCATGCATTGGAGAAGGAAATGGCAACCCACTCCAGTGTTCTTGCCTGGAGAATCCCAGGGACAGAGGAGCCTGGTGGGCTGCCGTCTATGGGGTCACACAGAGTCGGACACGACTGAAGCGACTTAGCAGCAGCAGCAGCAGGTTTATGTATGATTTTGAATCATTAAGCTACAAGTAACTTAATAGAGACCCCAAGATAGTTGTTTAAACAATCAGATTACTCCCTCTTGCAAAAAGAATTCTGGAGAAAGTAACCCAAGGCTAGCATGGTGGCTTCATAATAATCAAGGATCCTGCTGCTTTATTGCTAAGGCTCAGGGAATGAAAGCCAGAACACCCACACCTCAAAGAGCAGGATGGAGGAGGGAACAGGTGTGCCCTTTATCTCTTAGGAAGACTTGGTAGAAATCACTGTCCTATCCCCATTTAAGTCTACTTATGCGGAATGCAGTCACATGACCAATAGCTGGAAACTCAGTAGCAAGTTATGATCTTTTAGGCAGGTGACATGATGTCCAGCTTGAGCTAGGAGTTTCATTAATCTGACAGAGGAGAATGAGTATTTGGTAGGGAAACAGCAGTCTTTACAACATGCTTTTAGTAATTGCTGTGTAATTCATTTCAAACAAAAGCAATCTGTCAATTCGTTATTTCATATATACTGCCAGAAAAGATGACATAATATGTATTAAGGAAGACTAATTAGCAAGTTCATTAATTGAAGTTTTGATTATATATTTTTGTTGGATTTAATAATTCAATGATTAAGGGAGTGTAGCTAGGAGGTAAAACAGATTCTGAAGCAACTGCTTGACTTCCGTCTATTAGTTGTGTGAACTTGAGAAAACTGCTTAAGTGCTCTGTGACTTAGTCTCCTTTTCTGTAAAGTGGAGATAAAAATAATCATACCTATTTAATAGGAATTTGGAAGAATTAATGAGTTAAAATATATAATGTACTTGGAATAGTAAGTGATTAATAAATGATAGCTATCAATATATCTTTAGCTTTGTTTGTTTTACCTGCTAAGTGGTGTCCTACTCTTTTGCGACCCCCTGGACTGTAGCCTGCCAGGCTCCTCTGTCCATGGGATTTCCCAGGCAAGAATACCAGGTTGGGTTGCCATTTCTTTCTCCAGGGGATATTCCCCATCCAGGAGTAGAACCCATGTCTCCTACATGGGCAGGCAGATTCTTTACTACTGAGCCACCTGAGAAGCCCAACATATCTTCAGCTTAAATTAAAATCTTTTCTTTTAAAACCAGAGGTAACTGTGACAATCTTCTTTATTAAAGAATTTTGGGGGTTCCCTGGTGGCTCAGTGGTAAAGAATCTACCTGCCAATGCAGGAGACATGGGTCTAATCCCTGGTCTGGGAAGATCCCACATGCCACGGAGCAACGAAGCCTATGCGCCACAACTTCTGAGCCTGTGCTCTAGAGCCCCAGAGTCTCAATTACTGAAGCCGTGCACCCTAGAGCCCCCGCTCTGCAACAAGAGAAGCCAGCACAACAGGCCCACCTACCGCAACCAGAGAGGAGCCCCTGCTCACCGCAACTAGAGAAAACCTGTGCGTAGCAACGAAGACCCAGCACTGCCAAAAATAAATACATAAATACAATTTTAAAAAAGAATTCTTCCAGATATGTAAAATTTGCCAGGTTTTGCATTGGTAAGAGAAAGAGAGAGTGAAGTCGCTCAGTCGTGTCCAACTCTTTGCGACCCCATGGACTGTGCCCACCAGGCTCCTCCGTCCATTGGTAGATAACTTAAAAATGCCGATCCCTGAAGACAAACCACAGGGCTTTGAACTAATTAATGTTATGTTCCACAGTAGCATTATGAAAGGAAAGGCAACATAGTAAGACTGAACAGTAACTAGCTTGTCTCTTTTTCCCTCCCCTTCTCCCACTTTCTCCCTTAATAACCTGTACTGATGATATCACCGCCTCTCTTCTCCCCGCCACAGCCTGACAGTCTCACGTTGCCCCAGGGCAGCACAGATTCTGGGTATCTTTACCCCTGACACTGCGGCATGCCTTCTGCATCCATCGTCCTTTCCAGTCATGTTCCTAATCATTTCTGGTGGTTCAAAATTATAAACTGCCCAGACGGGAGCAATAACGTCATTTACATGCATGCTAAGCTGCTACAGTCGTGTCCAGCTCTTTACGACTCCATGGGATTTTCCAGGCAAGCATACTGGGGTGGGTTGCCATTTCCTTCTCCAGTGGATCTCCCCTGATCCGGGACTATTGCTGTCTATTATGTCTCCTGCATTGGCGGGTGGGTTCTTTACCACTAGCGCCGCCAGGGAAGCCACTAGAAGCCAGCTGAAACATGTTTTAGGTTTTCCTCGAACAGCTCCACAAATATGAGACCCATTTTCCTTTTAGAAAGACAAAATTTAAGTTTTGACTACTAATGACACTAAGACTATAGCTAAAACACTTTCTTACCTTCTAAAAATAACAAAAATTATATTAAAGAAGTTTTCAGTTCAGCCTGACTCTTTGCGACCCCATGGACTGCAGCACGCCAGGCCTCCCTGTCCATCACCAACTCCCGGAGTTTACCCAAACTCATGTCCATTGAGTCGGTGATGCCATCCAACCATCTCATCCTCTGGCGTCCCCTTCTCCTCCTGCCCTCAATCTTTCCCAGCATCAGGGTCTTTTCAAATGAGTCGGTTCTTCACATCAGGTGGCCAAAGTATTGGAGTTTCAGCTTCAGCATCAGTCCTTCCAATGAATATTCAGGACTTATTTCCTTTAGGATGGACTGGTTGGATCTCCTTGCAGTTGGAGGGACTCTCAAGAGTCTTCTCCAATACCACAGTTTAAAAACATCAATTCTTTGGCGCTCAGCTTTCTTTATAGTCCAACTCTCACATCCATACATGACTACCGGAAAAAACCATAGCTTTGACAAGAAGGACCTTTGTTGGCAAAGGACTGTCTCTGCTTTTTAATATGCTGTAAATTATATTAAAGAAGTTTTACAAAAAATAAAAAATTCCTATTTTCATTAATGTGTTACTTTCATTTTTGAACCTAAGGCAATTGCTTCAGTTGTCACCATTTCCTTCCTAGAGGGGGGTTAATAAGGGATGGAGAACATTTCTAGTCAAAACTGGGGAGTGTACACATATCCTCGGCTTATGCTCTATTGGTAAGAACCTAGTCACGGGGCACGACCTAGATTCAAAGGAGGCTGGGAAATGTCCTCCGTGGCTGGGACCAGCTAAAACTGGAGGTGGGGTTTCTTTTACCAGAAGGAGAAAAGAGAGAACAAATGAGGAGTGTGTAGCTTTGCCACACAAATGTGTCACGGAGTTGTGATACAGTAAAAGCCATTTTACTTTGCTTTTTACTTAACATTATGTCAATCAAAAGCTTTTACCCCATGTTATTACATGGTCTTCAAAATTATAAAGCAACAGCTTTATCGTGATTAATGTGTGTATAATCAATAATGCTTTGACTCTTCCTATTATTGAGGATGTAGATTCTTTCCAGTTCTTTACAATGTCACAAAAGATTTTTCCATAAGTATATATTTTTTTAATCTTCCTGGAACAACTCCCTTAGGAAAATTCCCAGAACTGGGAATACTAGGTCAAAGGGTATGTGAACAGTGTATGATTCTTAATGTTTTTGTTTCAAATTGGTTTCTAAGAAGGCTGTATCAATTTGTTCCCAAAGGAAATGTGCATATTTTTCTATGAGGGTGGGGAGGAAGACATATTCACATATCCTTGTAGGTAGAATATTTTCAGTTTTCAGGGTCCGGCTGGAGTGATCAGGAAACACAAGACTTGGGTTTGAATCTCTTATTCTGCCACTTCCTAGTTAAACAGCTGTAGGCAAGTTCCTTGTGCCTCAATTCCTTATTTTAAAATTGACGATAAAAAAAATTCCTCATAAGATTGTGATTCTTGATAAATATTGTTTTTTTTAAGATTGTTGACAGATATTGTTTTACCATCTGCTACACACAGGGTAAAAATGCAATTTCCTGCTCCACTGAAGAGAGATATAGCCATGTGACTTTCTTTAGCCAGTGAAATGGAAGCAAAAGTAACAAGTGTCATCTCCAGGCATACATTTCAAGGACCTGTGTGTTATATGCCACGTTCTTTTTTGCCTTTGCCATATGATCGGAAATACTTCAGATCATCTGTTGTCGTTTAGTTGCTAAGCCATGTCTGACTCTTTTGCGACCCCATGGACTGTAGCCCGCCCAGCTCCTCTGATAATCGGATTTCCCAGGCAAGAATACTGGACTGGGCTGTCATTTTCTTCTCCAGGGGATCTTCCCAGCCCAGGGATCGAACCCACATCTCCTGTACTGCAGGTGGATTATTTATCTCCGATCATACCAGCTCTTCAAGTGAGTCCTAGACTAAGGGTGGCACGGAGCAAAGCCTGAAGCCAATCTGTGATGGATTCGTGAACTTAGTAAGAAATAAGTCTTTGAGTGTTTTTTAAGCCACTGACACTTTGACATTGTCTGTTATTGCAGTATAACCAAGCCTATTCTGACTGCTGCACATTTTCTCAGGATTAATAAAATAACATGAATGAGATGTTGGGCCCATGACAGGCATTCAATATATGTCCTTTATAATAATAATTACTACCCTCTATTCAATAATTCAATGCCCTCTATTTGCCAGGCAATTTTACACATTATCTCTAATCTTCAGAATAACCCTGCATATTATAAAAGCCTCCATTATAAAGGAGAAAAACAAAGCTTGGAACGGTTAGTATTTTGCCTAACATCATCCAGCTAGAAAGCTGCAGAGCTGGGATTCAAATCTGGCGTGTTTCCTTCCATCTTTTTTTCTTTGCCTTTGGAAGTCTATGGCACCATTTTTAAACTACTTACATCATTATGTGAATTTTCTTTTACTTTTGTTTTCTAAATTTTATATTTAATCCTGCAACAAAACTTCTATTGTCTTAAACTTATTGAAAGATACACAGAAATTGAATCAAAGATACAGTAGCTTGCTATTCAAGCCCCTGTTTGTTCCACAGAAGAAACAATATGAACTCAGATACCTTCTACGGTTTTCCTGACAGAAGTTAAGATTTATATACTTATAAAAAGAAAAAAATGGTTTCACCAGTATCCTATTTCCACGGTAGGAACAAAGATGTAGATAGAGAATGGAAGGGAAGGGGCGGGCGGGACGCACTGGGAGAGCGGCGCTGACGTACATACATCACCGTGTGTAACACAAGTGCTGCTGGGAAGCTGCCATATCGCACACGGAGCTCAGCTCGGCGCTCTGTGATGACTTTGGGGGCGGGAGTGGGGGGAGGGGCGGGAAGGGGGGAGTGGGGGGGCGAATGGGGGGGCGACTGGGGGGGGCGAGTGGAGGGGGGGAGTGAGGCGTATGTGTACATACAGCATATTCACTTCGTTGTACAGCAGAAAATAACACATCATCGTAAAGCAACTATACTCCTATTAAAAATAAATTAAGAAAGAAAAGAATGGTTTCAAAATTGGAGTGGAATGAGTCAGATTGGAATGAGTTGGATTAAATTCTCAAACCAAACACTTACTCTGT
The DNA here is from genome assembly GCF_027580195.1 of Bos mutus. NCBI lineage: Eukaryota > Metazoa > Chordata > Mammalia > Artiodactyla > Bovidae > Bos > Bos mutus. The sequence goes on from NC_091618.1 coordinate 130,370,309, forward strand.
CTCTTTCTTTTAACAATTAAGATACAATTCACATACCATTCAACTCAACCATTTAAAGTTACAATTCAGTGGCTTTTAAAACTGTCACAGAGTTGTGTTATCTATCAACCCCATCAATTTTAGACAACTTTCATTACCTCAAAGAGAAATCCCACACCTCTCAGCCATCACTCGAATCTCTCCATCCACCCCACCTCACCCTCTAGCCCCAGACAATTAGGAATTTACTTTCAGGACTCTGGCTCTTTTTACAGTGCTTCCCAGAATTTCAATTCCCCTCCATCCCCCAAAAATGGTTTGCCGTACCGTCTTACCACTCTAGCCTCACACCTAACCCGGCAAAGCTTTGTTCAATTATTTTTAAATTGAAGCTTCAGTTCTTAGACTTTTTGTTTGTATCGGTCATTAAAGTCCTGCTAGGTATCCAGAGTTCTATTTATCTTAGCTGTACAGACTCTTTCAGAGGTTTGATGTGCTGCTTCAGATGCATCTCCTGTGATCAACAGTGGATCACATGAAGTGAAAGGCAAATCTTTCTGCTTTATGTAGAAACATTTCCAATAGGAAGCTCTGCTATCTCTAATAAATATTGCTGAAGACAGAAAAACAAAACAAAACACCAAAGCTTAAATTCTAAAGTATCTGGTGTAAGAAACTAAAATTCTCTTTTCTTTGCTGTTGTTGATCAGTTGCTGAGTTGTGTCAGACTCTTTGAGACCTCATGGACTGCAACACACCAGGCTTCCCTGTCCTTCACCATCTGCTGGAGCTTGCTCAAACTCATGTCCATTGAGTCGATGATGCCATTCAAGCATCTCATCCTCTGTTGCCCCCTTCTCCTCCTGCCCTCAATGTTTCCCAGCATCAGGGTCTTTTCTAATGAGTTGGCTCTTTGCATGAGGTGGCCAAAGAATTGGAGCTTCAGCTTCAGCATCAGTCCTTCCAGTGAATATTCAGAGTGATTTCCTTTAGGAGTGACTGGTTTGATCTCCTTGCAGTCCAAGGAACTTTTTACTTACTCTACTAAAAACTTAGAATTTCCTTGTGATATATTACTAAAGATTCACAAAATATACAGTTTTTTAAAAAGCTCTCATCTGTTCGTGACCTGATCATCTAGTCCGTAGAACTTTCAAAACTTTTTCTTCTCTTTCATTATTCCCTTATGAGCCATTTCACAGTTTGTAAATACCTCTAACTCGTGATATAAGGTGGTCAAGTGGGTGAGATGAAATTAAAATTGCTCTCTTATGATTCTTATTTTTTAAAAGTGTTGGTTAGGAAAAGGCAGACATTGACATTAATGGTTAAAAAGACTACAGTAGTCCCCTCTGACCCACGGTTATGTTTTCTGTGGTTACCCATGGTCAACCAAGGTACAAAAACATTAAATGGCAAACTCCAGAAATAAACAACTCATACGCTTTAAATTGTGTGCCACTCTGAGCAGAGTGACAGTCTCTCGTCATCCAGCTGCATCCTGCCCGGGACGTGAATCATCCCTTTGTTCAGCCCGTCCCTCCTGCTTGTCACGGAGAGGCCACCTGGGTGATCAGACCAACAGCGGTGGCTGTTCTGCAGCTGTGCCCCTGTGCAAGTAACCCTTAGTATACTTGATGGCCCCAAGGCGCAAAAGCAGTGATGCCCGCAATTCGAGTATACCGAAGCCAGAGAGTGCTTCTTTTAAGTGAAAAAGTGAGAGTTCTTGACTTAATAAGGAAAGAACACAATCATATGCAAAGGGTCCCAACACCTACGGTAAGAATGAACCTTCCACCTGTGAGATTGTAAAGCAGGAAAAAGAATTTCATGCTAGTTTTGTGGTGGCACCTCAAACTGCAAAAGTTATAGCCATAGTACCTGATAAGTACTCAGTGAAGACAGAAAAGCCTTAGCTATTTTGAGAGGGAGACCACATTCACACAACTTTCACTAAAATATACTATTGTAACTGTTCTATTATTAAATCATCTCTAATTTCTTACTGTGCCCAGTTTATAAATGTAACTCTTTTATCAGTATTAAATTAATAAATATAGATATTAAATAAAGCAGGTAGCAAAAAAATGCACCAAAGCATTAAGAGGATGGGAGAGATGAACTGTTCCCTTGGAGGGAAGAAATTAAGGAAACGTTGAATGCTTGTATACCCATGAAAACAGTGTCTCTGCGATGGACTGAATTGCGGATGAGTTAACCAGTTTGCGGGGTCTGGTTCTAGTCTCTACTTGTGCTCTGCTGAGCTGTTTTCCGCGTGTTTTGGATACATGTGGCGATAGCAACCTGTTAAGTCTCTGGTAAAACCCAGTCCAAAGATATGCGAAGCCTGGACATGTGGAGCTGAATAAGCATGTATTAAAGCCATGAACTGTATTAACCTTATGGGGCAGTTATGGCAACGGGAAAAACAGTGTTGGTGAATAAGAGCGCTTAAAGGGCGACGGCTTAACGTAAGGAAACAGCAGGCACTGTGAAAGTTCAGAGGGCATGACATGCCTTTCTTTGACTCCAGGAGCTGCAAGTTCTACTTCTCCCCCGCCCCCCACCCCATATACAACTGCACTATTCTCATGAAGCTTACCTTCAGCAAATACTTATTCAACAACTATAAAATGACATGTGACTCGGTGGCTGGAACAGTGAGGGGTGTGTAAAAGACAGGACCCCAGGAGTGTGTGGGAAAGCACAGATGATGCTTATGAAGCAATGAGTCCAGTGTGTAGACTACTATATTGGTGGGGAAAACGGAAGAAGAGCGTGGGACTCAAATCAGTAGGTTCTTGAATACCAAATTTATGTTAGGACTTTATTCTTTGGAAAACACAGGCTCATAATTTTTTTCCTTTTAATGTGAAAAGAAAGTGATCAAAGCTGTTTCTGGCTATTTATTCACATTTTTTTGTCCTATTGATATCTTTTTTTAGACAGTAAATTTTCAGTGAACAAAAACAATATCTATTTTACTTGCTTGTTTAATGTCTAATGCAATTTGGTAGGCTATTGCTTAATATTTAGTTGATGTAAACACCGGCTGTTATTAAAAATTCAAGAGTTCTTAGTATAGAAGGAATAAAGGATGCCCATTGTTCTTAAGATTTATTTAGCTAAACTATCATCTGCCTCACCAGGAAAAATAAGAAACCGAAGCAACTGTGGCAAATCATTTGCCCAAGAATGCCACTTTAAAATCCTAGTGAAGATATCAGGTACTACAGCATAGAAGTTCTGTAAACTGATACATGCTGTATTTCATTGATTTCAGCATTTTTTTTTTTTCAGTATTATAACTGTAGGTAGATTCCAGAAGACTCGCATATATTTAAATTATCTAAAGATCTGGTTAAACATGATCAAACTAATTCTCCTCTTTCATTGCCCTCTGTAGGGTCTCCTACCCTGAGTGATTGGTTATAATGGACAGGATGTGACAGATGCCACCCCCGGGCCCCATAAGGTAAGGCATCTGAAGGAGGGTCGGAAAAGCCTGTGGCAGAGTTAGAGGGAAGGAGGGATGATGGTGACTACCATAGAGCCAGCATGGTCCCACCAGTAATTTCAAGAGGGAAAACAAGAGTTCTTGCAGTTTCCAGAAACAGGACTGACTGCCAGCTCCTTGCCATCCTCCGCCTTAGACTGGCTATGGGAGAACAGGCAGGCACACGCAGGCTGACAGCTCTTGCCTGTGACAGCTCCAGCTGACACATATACAGTGCCAGCCTTCCCAGGCCCTGGGAGCCAAGCGGGGTGAGCTGGGATGAGGTGAAGGAAAACCCCGAAGTAAAACAGAGACGATGGGAGAATTGGAGGCCGGGGTGGTGAGTGTGGTATAAGGTGCCCTGTGGAGGCTGAGTGGAAGCGCGGATGAGGGCATGAGACAGAAAGCCTGGGGCTGCCTGGTGGGCCTCCTAGAGGGGCGTGGGCATGTTTGCAGAGGAAGCTGTGGGGGCATGTGCGTGTGCAGAAGGTATGTTAGGGAGGGGTTTTATTGATGTAGGCGTGGGAGGGTGTGTGCTGCAGGGTGTGGAATGCGAGGGTGGAGAGAAAAAAGAGTGAGGAGGCCGGGAGGACTTTCATGGAGTGCCAGGAACACCCATTTCACAAAGGAGAACTGCCAGCTGCCAGAGGGTCAGATCTCCTTGTGGGAACGGATCAGCTCCCCACGCTGGATTCTGGCCACAGATCCTACCCTGCCAGATTTCTGACCCCAAAAGGGAGGGACACAGTTACTGGATTTTTACCACACCCTGATCCATGATCTTTCCCAGGGACTGATGTTTTTGCTTGAGTTATTATCATAGTGTTGGTCACAGAGCAGTATTTCTTGGCAGACAGTCTGGTGAATAGAACTATAAATTAGAAAGAAAAGAGTTTCTTGTTTTGGTTTCTTTCATGTGCTTTCTGATGGCCTTTGGAACCGTGCTGTAATATTTCTGTGTCTTGGTTCCCAATTTTCTTAGTAACAAGAAAGACTACATCAACCAGCTAAGGGAAATATAATGTAAAATAACTGCAATGAATAAATAATTATAAAGACAACTAGATAATACATTTTAATCCAGTGTGAGAAAGAATTTTCATGAATTACAACTATTCAAAACTTGGAGGAGGTGAAACAGGAGGTAAGGGGACAGGGCTTAACCTTTGAAAGAATGACATAGTCAAAGATTATAGGACATAAATTGGTTAGAACCAACTAGATGCAAGATGGTGGAAGATCTGACTTCCCAGTGGACCTTGCGCCTCATTACTGTATGTAATACACTAGCATGCTAAATGACGCATGCACAGTCCTGACCATAAAATGCCACAAAGTGGGCAGTGGACCGATTCCTGGAAGTCCCTGCCCCTTCTCCAAAGTAGTTGGAATAATCCTCCCATTCATTAGCCTATGAAATCACCCAGCTCACAAAAACTAACCACTCCATATTTCAACGCTGCTCTTACCTTTTGAGACAGACTGCATTCTCTCTAAGGGATGTGTATCTCTGTAGATAAATCCACTTCTTAACCTATCACTTTGTCTCTCACTGAATTCTTTCTTCAATGAGACATAAAGAACCTGGGCTTCATTAAGTCCTGAGACCAGGTGTGGGTTCAAGGCTCAATCTGAACTGTGCAATTTCAGCGGTATTTGTCTGTCATGTCATTAGATATGTTCAAATAGAGGGAAGAGGACCAGTTGTTGGGTGTCTAGCAGCAAATGAGGTGTGTATTTAAGATATCCTGAAGACTTATGTAAAAACCCTGAGATGTTATGATTCTAGGACTACACAATGCTTTAAGCAATACAGAATTATTTCAAACATTAAAGTGCCTTAGATATGAAATGATCATAGTATTAAATGGTCAACTAACAAAGAATGTCTCTGTGTGATTAGCACTATTATTGGACAGGCTGTATGTACAGCACAGAAATACAGAGAGAACTTGAGGCCCAAGTACTCCACAGTAACCCTGAAGCAAACTGAATATAGAGAAGAAGGCCCTGTCATATACCAGCGGGTAGTATTCAATGCAAACAGGCTGGAACTCTGATCAGTCATTCCTGAATAGCCTCGATTCTTATGAGCCATGCAGTCCAACTTTGTGTAGTCCTGAAAGAAGACGAGGCGGTGGCACGGGTGAAGAATCCTCCTGCCAATGCAGGAGATGCTGGAGACAAGGATCTGATCCCTGGGTGGGGACGATCCCCTGGAGGAGCACATGGCAGCCTCCTCCAATATTCTTCCCTGGAGAATCCCATGGACAGAGGAGCCTCGCGCTCTATGGTCCGCAGGCCTGCAGAGTCAGACACAACTGAAGCGACTTAGCAAGAAAGAAGACCACAGGTGTTCTCTTCAGTGATTAAAAAAAACTGTCAGATGTCTGCAAAGCACCAAGTACAGATAACTACGAAGTGCTCATTTGAGAGATAGTCAAGAAGTCCTTCGGATAAGGCAATGGCACCCCACTCCAGTGCTCTTGCCTGGAAAATTCCATGGACAGAGGAGCCTAGTGGGCTGCAGTCCATGGGGTCACTGAGGGTCGGACACGACTGAGCAACTTCACTTTCACTTTTCACTTTCATGCATTGGAGAAGGAAATGGCAACCCACTCCAGTATTCTTGCCTGGAGAATCCCAGGGACAGGGGAGCCTGGTGGGCTGCTGTCTCTGGGGTCGCACAGAGTTGGACACGACTGAAGCGACTTAGCAGCAGCAGCAAGAAGTCCTTAGAGCGTCCTTAGCTTCCCGAGTACTGCTGACAAGTCTCCTCAAATGTCAGTGTGCCTTTTAATTACCTGGGGATGGATCAAAATGCAGATTCTGATTTAGTAGGCATGGGGTGGGCCTGAGATTCTAGTCAATATACGAACTAGTTCCCTTTTTTAAGCATGCATCAAATGATGTGTTCTAAAACTTATTAATTAATTCATTGTATTTTTGGCTGTGCAGGGTCTTTTTGTTGCTGCCCCAGGCTTTCTCCGGCTGCAGCAAGCAGGGCTCCTCTCTAGTTGCTGTGCACAGGCTTCTCATTTCGGTGGCTCCTCTTGCTGAGCAGCACGGACTCCAGGGCACATGGGTTTCAATAGCTGCGGCCTCTGGGTTCTAGAGCTCGGGCTCAGTAGTTGCGGTGCATGGGCTTAGTTGCCCTGTGGCTTGTGGGATCTTTGTTTCTGGATCAGGGATCAAATTCGTTTCCCCTAAGTGGCAGGCAGCTTCTTAACCACTGAGCCACCAGGGAAGCCCCTCAATATATTTCAAAGAGATACCGATGATACTTGTCCACAGGTCACTCAGAGAAGCCAGGCTGTAGAATCTACAATGTAGACGAAAGTGCTGAGGGAGTTGCAGGTATTCACCTATTTGACGCTGCATTAGGAGAATAAGGTTCAACACTACCCCGTGCATGGAATCACAAAACCCATAGTATACAAGGAACAGAGCCTTGTGATGCCCTTTGAAAACCATAATATGTCTCTGTTTACTGGCCAAAATTTATTATGTGAGGGAGTATGAAATCTGTCTGGAGCTGGATTGATATCTCCTTCCCTGGTGGCTCAGATGGTAAAGAATCCACCTGCAATGCCGGAGACCCAGGTTCCATCCCTGGGACAGGAAGATCCTCTGGAGAAGGACGTCAACCCACTCCAGTGTACCTGCCTGGAGAATTCCATGGACAGGGGAGCCTAGTAGGCTATGGTCGGGGGTCACAAAAAGTCCAACACATTTTCAAATTTTTCAACTAGAGCAGTGATAATGTGGTCTCTTAGGGTAAATGTCAGCAAAGTCTTGAGAATGCCAAACTACACTGACAAGGAAATGAAGTATATTTTAGTCCCTTCTTACCTGTCTTTTCCCTTCTTAGAACATGCTTTTCCCTAAGAGGCGACCTTGATCTTTTCTCTCAGGGCTTCGACCTCAACTAATTATCTTAATATCCTCCATTGAAATAGACAGTAAGGAATTTAAGGTGCAACCTTTCCCTGGGGAATCTGTAAGACTCCACATCTTCAGGACACTAAAGGATAAGGCACTATCAGGAAAATGTCAGACCCTGTGACAGGTAGAAAAGTATATTTTAATAGGTGGACTTGCTTTAAATGGCCTTTTCACATCTCTGCAGATTGACATTACCCAGGATGAAAGGAGTGGGGGAAATGACAGTGCTGGGAGAAGTCTTGAGAAGGGTCTCGGTCTCATTCTGACTCCTCAGGATTGAGAAGGTCAAAAGATGGAAGCTTCAGTCCAAAGGAAAGACATCTGAGCACATGAACTAGCAAAGGTTGTTAACCATCTTCTCAATGGTGACTGATTTATTTTGCATCAATGAATCAGAACTAATTAGATTCCACCCTGTTTCTCACCTCAGAATAGATAGTAACTAATGTTGTACCATATATTTTTAACTATATTATAAATGTAGGAATTCTTTGCTTCAGCCATCCACAACTTAGCTCCCCAGCAGTACTGTCCATCTGGAACACAACTATAAACCAAGAATTATGCAAAAAATTCCCCTCATAGGCAAATAGATGTCATTACATTCACATGGAAGCTCGTAAGACCTAAAGATCTTAGAATTTACATAATCGACATCTCCCACCTCACAACGGTAATTCATTACTGACAATCAGCTGTTGTACATGAAACAAGCTGACTGGACTCCTGTTTCCCATTATTTCAAATGGGGAAAATTATAACGTGTCACACATCGGCCCTAAACCACCACCAAATTTCTAAAAATGTAGTGAAACCATAGTAAGATGTGAACATGTAAGTAACAAATGACATATTATGAAGTAAAATGACTCAGCAAGCTTACTGATTATAAAAGAACGGACACAGAAGTTACCAGCTGCTCTTAGTATCAGTTTCACATCTTAGTACCAGTGACACAGAAACTCATCTTTATTGATGATGTGCACTTTTAAAAGTCTGTGCACATGATTCTATCAGTTAAAGAAAGAAAGTGAAAGTGAAGTCGCTCAGTTGTGTCCGACTCTTTGCGACCCCATGGACTGTAGCCTAATCAGGCTCCTCCATCCATGGGATTTTCCAGGCAAGAGTGCTGGAGTGGATTGCCATTTCCTTCTCCAGGGGATCTTCCCGACCCAGGTATCGAACCTGGGTCTCCCACATTGCAGGCAGACGCATTACCGTCTGAGCCACCAGGGAAGCCTCTATCAGTTACTTCCCTGCATATTTGCTTTTAAAAAATGTTCTACTGAGGTTTGAGTATGTAAGCATGTATTTTCCCCATAAAAATATCAGCCCCAAAATGATATGCTGAGAGTGATGTATGTTCTGTGAAGTTGGGTGTTAAAAACCAAGAGATATTCTATGAGAAGATGTAAACTGGGGAGGTTTGCAGCATATGTCTACTGGCATGCTGGAGTCCACGTATATTGGTTCATGGGAGTCAGTTATTAAATTCGCTGGAGTTTAGAAAGCTGGTTGATGTCACATTGATAACTCAAAATTGGACATGATGGAGTATTTACACCATACCACAAAAACAGATGAATACTACATGTCAAGGACTCCTCTCACCCCCATGGGTGCTGGCTGTTGAGCACTTGCACACCACCAAGTACGCCTGGACTGTATCTCACCAAGTGTAAGCTATCATTGGTTACTATAGGTTATATTACAGTAAGGATATGCTAGACTCAGGGTATGGCGAAAGCAAACCCCACACGCCAGGGGCTTACACAACAAAAGTTTGTTTCATGCTACAAGGAGAGTCCCTTGAGGTTTCTGTACGACTTGGTCACTCAGGAACCATGAGTGATAAAGGCCCCATCGTCTCTATGAGAGGTTCAGGGTTTACTAGGTGAGAAAAGCGACTGGCAATCAAGACCTAGTTTTCCTATGCTTGGAACACAAGTCACTTTCCATCCACATCCTCTGGCCAGAACTGGTATCATGCACAGTCTATTTAGAAAGAGCACAGACAGGTGAGGACACTCTTCAGTCACATGAACCATTTATTTACATGTGTTTAAGCTGGGGGTGGGGGAGGGAAACACTGTCAAACTGTGCCTTTAGGCTATACTCTTGAGAGTCCCTTGGACTGCAAGGAGACCCAACCAGTCCATTCTGAAGGAGATCAGCCCTGGGTGTTCACTGGAAGGACTAATGCTGAAGCTGAAGCTCCAGTACTTTGGCCACCTCATGCAAAGAGTTGACTCACTGGAAAAGACTCTGATGCTGGGAGGGACTGGGGGCAGGAGGAGAAGGGGACGACAGAGGATGAGATGGCTGGATGGCATCACGGACTGGATAGACGTTGAGTCTGAGTGAACTCCGGGAGTTGGTGATGGGCAGGGAGGCCTGGCGTGCTGCAATTTATGGGGTCGCAAAGAGTCAGTAACGACTGAGCGACTGAACTGAACTGATAGCACAGAATGAGTTATTTGAGACCACAGATTTTAAAAAATCTTTTGTTACTCTTTTGCATGCTGAAGAGGGTAAATTAATCAAAATAAATCAGTTAAAGTATTTCATAGGGCTTCCCTGGTGGCTCAGAGGTAAGATTCTGCCTGCCAGTGGAGAAGATGCAGGTCTGATCCCTGGGTTGGGCAGATCCCTTGGAGTAGGAAATAGAAACCCCCTCCAGTATCCTTGCCTGGAAAATTTCATGGACAGAGGAGCCTGGCAGGCTACAATCCATGGGGTTGCAAAGAGTCAGACACAACTAAGCAACTCAGGGTGCACACAAAGTATTCTATTAAAAAAAGGCAAATCAAAACTACAATGAGGTACCACTTCACACCAGTCAGAATGGTCCTTAAAGGTCTACAAATAACAAATGCTAGAGAGGGCATGGAGAAAAGGGAACCCTTTCACAAGGTTGGTGGGAATGTAAGTTCGTACAGCCACTATGGAAAACAGTACAGAGGTTCCTCAAAAAACTAAAAATAGAGTTGCCACACGATCCAGCCATCCCACTCCTGGGCATATATCTGGACAAAACTCTAATTCGAACAGATTCATGCACTCCTATGTTCATGGCTGCACTATTCACAACAGCCAAGACATGGAAACAACCTAAATGTCTATCAACAGATGAACGGATAAAGATGATGAGATCCATACACACGATGGAATACTCCTCAGCCATAAAAAATGCAATAGTGCCATTTGCAGGAACATGAATGGACCTAAAGATTATTATGCTAAATGAAGTAAGTCAGAAAGAGAAAGACAAATATCATCTGATATCGCTTATATGTGGAATCTAAAATATGACACAAATGAATGTATCTATGACACAGAAACAGACCCACAGACATAGACAACAGACCTGTGGTTGTCAAGGTGGTGGGGGATGCAGTGGGAGGTTGAGATTAGCAGATGCAAACCAGTACACACAAAATGGATAAACGAGAAGCTCCCATCATATGGACGAAGGAACTGTATTCAATATCCCATGATAAGCCATAACGGAAATGAATATGAAAAAGAATGTATATATACGCATAAATGAATCACTTTGCTATTCAGCAGAAATGAAAACAACATTGCAAATGAACTATATTTTGGTAAAAAAAAGTATTCTCTGAAACTTCTGTACATGTAGGGGCTTATTGTTTTGAATCACTTTTGAATCAGTAACTGGTATCTGTGATTTTCTACAGACACCATGCCACCAAGAGCGTGGGGGAGGCAGCATTTCTTAAAAGTGTTCCATTTTTAGCTCAACAAGTTTTCCCAAACCAGTAACACCCATTATGCATGTTTTAAATGTGGAGCTTTATGAATCCTCCTGGGAGTTGCTGGAAGGTTTTCAGACAACAGGTTTATACTGTCTCAGATAGCCTCAAACGATTTGCTGTCTGAAGCTCTGCGGTTGTCCAATCAGGCCCTGATGGGAACAGCCAAGTCATGATATTTTCAGTAGGCTCATTTTTTAATGGACTAATTTCTCATGGATGTAGGCAACTATGTCATGAACACTGCTTGGCAAAGTGTGATTGTTAAAGTGTGACTGTCATGGATTGCATCCTGATTTCAGAGATGTTGAAATGTAAAAATTAAAATGAATAAGATGAAATAAGTGTGTTTTAGAATCTATTAAAAGACACTTACCTAAGGGGGAGATTGCACTAAAACTTAGCCTTAAAGATCTTTGAAAACTTGATGGACAGAGGATGGAGAAAAGGGATTTAAAAGCTATGTCAGTTTTTTTCTCCCTAGAGATGACAGCTAGAATTCACCTTCAGGCTAGACTGTTCTCTCTTATTTTGGGAAAATTCAACAGAATGAGTCCTTTAGGTGTCAAATCTAAGCAAAGGCCTTGTTCTGAATTGGTGACTTTCAATCAGGGTGACTCTGAGTTGCTAAACATCTTTGTTTTATAACTCAACAATAAATGTCTGTTTTGTAATCTGAAGAATTACATCTCTGCACATTGTATTTCCCTTGATAAATGTTTATTATCGTGAAAGAGTGAATTTAGGCTTTATTGTACCTATAAAGTATCACTAATTCATTTGGAGATCTGTACACTCTTGTTCAGAAGCAAAATCTAGAGATTGTGTGGAGAAGGATTAGGCAAGTTTGCATGTCACTAGCGGACAGCCCTGCCAAGGACAGAAATGCCCTTGGTAGGCCTCAACCGGGCCCAGACTGTTCATGTCTGTGGGCTGTGTGTGTGCTAAGTTGCTTCAGTCATGTCCCACGCTTTGCAACCCCATGGACTGTAGCCCACCAGCTCCCAGGGTCCATGGGATTCTCCAGGCAAGGATACTGCAGTGGGTTGCCATGCTCTGCTCCAGGGGATCTTCCCTACCCAGGGATCGAGCCCGAGTCTCTTACGTCCTGCATTGGCAGGCAGGTTCTTTACCACTAGCGCCACCCGGGAAGCCCTGTCTGTGGGCTGCTGCTACTGCTGCTGCTAAGTCGCTTCAGTCGTGTCCAACTCTGTGCGACCCCATAGACGGCAGCCCACCAGGCTCCCCCGTCCCTGGGATTCTCCAGGCAAGAACACTGGAGTGGGTTGCCATTTCCTTCTCCAATGCATGAAAGTGAAAAGTAAAAGTGAAGTCACACAGTCGTGTCCGACTTTTATCGATCCCATGGACTGCAGCCTACCAGGCTCCTCCGTCCATGGGATTTTCCAGACAAGAGTACTGGAGTGGGGTGCCATTGCCTTGTGGACTACATAAGGTCAAATAATCTAGAATGTATTGATACTGTACTGGTATGTTTTGATGCATTATCCTACAGGGAACCATGAGACAAGTTCATGATTCTGTTGGTCTGTCATCTTAGGAAAAGTAATCAGTCGCTAGCCAATGATAACTGGAGAAGTGGGCTCCAAACCGGGGGAAGGAAACACCTCCTTCCCATGTCTGGAGTTCGGCAGTGGGCTTGTGCTTGGGGTTGTGGATACCTTTGACCTGCTTCTGGGGTTGGCCTGAGCAGGACAGAGATGGGAGCTACACAGGCAAATCTTTGTGGAGGACTCAGAGTGGGTCTGAGCCTCGCTGGGTTTGGGGTAAGCTCATCTGGTAGCTCAGGGGTCCCCAACCTTTTTGGCACCAGGGACTGGTTTCATGGAAGGCCATTTTGCCATGGACCAGGAGGCAGAGGGGATGGTTTCAGGATGATTCAAGTGCATTACATTTGTTGTGCACTTTATTTCTATTATATTAGCTTTCACCTCAGATCATCAGGCATTAGGTCCCGGAGGCTGGGGACCGGGGAGCCAAATCCAGCAGCGGGGCTATGATGTCCTTCTCCTCTGTTACTCCCCACACTTCAGTTAAGCTTGTTAAAGGTGCAGCCTGGTCTCTGAGGGCTGCAGTGAGTTAAGGGGAGGTCTGCTGCATAGCTGAGATGACATGATACAGAAGGGAGTTGGGGGCTTTGCTCTGAAGTCAAAGAGGTGGGAGCTGCATATTAGGAGTGAAAGGGCTTTCCCTGCAAGCCCACTCACAAGGCTGAAAAGAGAAGCCTGAAAAACAGGAGAGAAGATTTTAAAAATCTTACATAAAGGAAGCACAAATACTGAAAGAAATGAAAAACACAACCACAAAAAGTCTGTGGGTCTAGGTGAGAGTCAAATAGCACCACACACCTGAGCTGGGTCCTAACACAGCACTCTCTTACAGCCCAGCACACACCTGAGCTGGGTCCTAGCACAGCACTCTCTTACAGCCCAGCACACACCTGAGCTGGGTCCTAGCACAGCATTCTCTTACAGCCCAGCACACACCTGAGCTGGGTCCTAACACAGCACTCTCTTACAGCCCAGCACACATCTGAGCTGGGTCCTAACACAGCACTCTCTTACAGCCCAGCACACACCTGAGCCGGGCCCTAGCACAGCACTCTCTTACAGCCCAGCACACACCTGAGCCGGGTCCTAACACAGCACTCTCTTACAGCCCAGCACACACCTGAGCTGGGTCCTAGCACAGCACTCTCTTACAGCCCAGTACAAAATGCACAGTTGTCATGACAATTCCAGGTTCTCAGGGAAAGGTTTAAGGTCACATGAAACTTCATACCCACCACTGAGTAAAATGTTTATGTAATTTGTTAATGTAAAGAAAATCCTTATGATACAGAAGCTTAGCCCTCGGTTACTTAAAATCTAACCTGAGTACCGTGGGTGCTGAGAAACTCGGAGAGTCCGAGAGCTGCCTGTTCAATTCACGGCACTGGCACTCCAGGACATTTCGAAGATAAACACGGTGTTTCCCCTGAAAGCATTTGGAGACGTTCCCTGTGTGTTTCTAACAATGCTCTAGCAGCTCATATGAATCAAACAAGCATGAATTTATCTAAATCTTCATTTATCCTATTTATATTTGTAAACTACGCAACATCTTGAGGATAATGAGTTCCATATGTTTACTACCCACTGTATAAAGTAATGCCATCTTTTATTTGTCTTTAAACTACTTTCATAGCATTTCAATGGATGCCCTGAAACATTCCAGGATTTGAGATGCTCTCACTCGAGAGCCACAGCTAGCACAGACAGGGCTTTAAGCGGGTAAGGAAAGCCATGCCCTCTGGGCACTTGAGTGGAGGAATGGGCACTCCCTTTTTGGAGCAAGTGCACAGCCCAGTAAGCCGAGCATGGCTTCAGTCCTGGCTGGGTCTCCTCCTGGCTCCCTGCCCCTCATATGCCCTTATCTGCTGCCCTGCTGGGCGCAGCTGGCACGGAGCTACACAGCGCTCCTGGGTTCATCAAGATTGTACATATTTTGATAATATCCTTTCTCAGTGATCATCTTTCTAAGGGATCTTAGTCTTTCCGTTAATTCTTAATTTAGAGCCTATTGACCCTGCTCTGTCTTTCCTGGGATGTGGGGTTGTGGCAGTTATAAAACAGGGGTCAGAGGAACAGGGCAGTAACGATTCTATTTCCAGGATTTCTAATGATTTCAATAATTCAGAGAGGACCATTTTAGGACCATAGGTTAGGTTAATTTTCCCAAGACTCACTTACTGTCTGCTGATGGCCCATGCAGAGTTACTAGCTACTTTTCTAACCATTTCCCAAGCTTGATGAGGTATCATTTCATTTTTATCTATATCAGTTCAGACCTGTATCACCTGTCCAGGTCCCCTTTCAGATTACATTCTCTACTTCCTTTCTGTAAATATGTTTAAATCCTAATCAAGAACTATCACAATGTAAGGATAATATAATTTTAAGAAAAAATACTGAAGATGATGACTTCATTCCCCTTCTCTTAAAAAATAAATCTTTAAATCTGTTCTCTTTTTCTAGATAAACTCACCGAGCCCAGGGGTGATGCTCGGGTGATACTGAGTGAAAGAACGAATACCTACAGTCCTCTTACGGTCAGTTTGTTTTGCTGCATTTGTTGTGTGGAAGCAGCCTCTGCTGGAAACATGTGCAAGCTCCTTCTTCTCCTTGTTCTCAGTGAACACTGGCATCTTAGTGATGTTTGGTTTAGACGCCAGATCTCTTCAGCAGTTAAGTCTATCCAATAAAATTCAATTCTTCAATTTTCTTTCATCCCAGGTCTTTGTCCCCATATTCAAAATACTTCAAGCATTTCTAAAACTAAAATTTCAATAATATCTATGGATAAAATACATATTTTTCTTCTCCCTACCACAGTAGATATTTTCTGGTGGAGAAATATTCTATACCAAATTCAACTATTAGAGGTTTTTATCTTGAGCATTTTCTCTTCAATGGAGAATTCTGTTAATTTCACATTGTTTAAAGAAATTTTTAATTATTATAAAAAACTTTAAAACACATAGTTATAGAGTGATCAGTAAAAAGCATCCCCAAATACCTATCATACTGCTTCAACAATTTTCAATAGCTCTTGAGTTTAATTTAGTATAAAAAAAAACCTCGACTTCTGATGTCACTGCGATGTCTGAAATTCTCAGATTCTTCCTCTTCTTGTGAGGATTTTTATTTTATTCCACAACCTCTTGTGGAAGGTTGAGAATGTTGTGTGATCATCAGCTCCCAACACCCCCAGGTCTGTAATCCACAGGAGGACAGGAGCTGTGGACGTAATTCCTAGTCGCCAGGTGTTTGAGTGCCACTCCCCTATTGTTGCTGGTTATTTCTTTCTGCTAATGGAGACAGTTCTCTGAGGGTTTCTCATATTTCTGCACACCTGTGAGCAAAGCACCGAGTTACCCTTTGTTCCTTTAAAAGGATTTTGTATAGCAAGCAGCCTTGGAAGTGAAGGTAGTTTCTCTCTGGAACAAAGGGCGGGCATACTTCTTGGCATTATAAAGAGATCCTGGGTCCCTGAGCTTGGGGTCTTTCTGTAACATGACCTACTGCACAGGCAGAGGTCACCTGATCCTACTCTCATCCCCCCATGGGAACTGGGAACTGACATAAAAATGCTGATGCTCAGGTTGTTGCTAGTGCTGTAATAAACCTCATCTTTGACCTAGGAATCGCAGGCTTTCATCATGACACTGTGGCAAGCTAACTTTTTGGTTTACAAGGAGGGCAAGTGCAGACCCTTTAGGGTTCTTGACAGTTTTGGCAATGATGGTGGGACGATGACAAAGACGTGGCTTTCTGAAACAGGAAGCATGAGGGCCTCCCAGGCCAATTAACGGGATTTGAGGAAAGTCCAAGGGAATCAGTATTGAACTGCAAATGGTATGGCCAACTAGGAAATAAATGTTTGTTTGCTTGTCTTTTTTAAAATTTTATTTTATTTCCTGCTAAATTGAAGGAATTTGGTAGGTACTTGCAGGCTGAATTATTAGGAAGGAGTTTCAGAGACAGTTGCCTGACCAGTGAGTGCCCTGCTTATTGCTAACTCTTCTCTGGGTGAAGGAACTTTCCTCACCAACCCAGGGGTCAAACTCTAATCTACCCCACTGTAATAGCCAATAGATGGGAATACAAGACCACCTTATCTGCCTCCTGAGAAATCTGTATGCAGGACAAGAAGCAACAGTTAGAACTGGACATGGAACAATGGACTGGTTCAAAATTGGGAAAAGAGTACTCAAGGCTGTATATTATCATCCTACTTATTTAACTTATATGCAGAGTACATCATGAGAAATGCCAGGCTGGATGAAACAGGAATCAGGATTACTGGGAGAAATATCAACAACCTGATATGCAGATGATACCACTCTAAGGGCAGAAAGCGAAGAGGAACTAAAGAGCCTCTTGATGAGGGTGAAGAAGGAGAGTGAAAAAGCTGACTTAAAACTCAGTATTCGAAACACTAAGATCATGGCATCTGGTCCCATCACTTCATGACAAAGAGATGGGGAAAAAGTAGAAACAGTGGCATATTTTATTTTCTTGGGCTCCAAAATCACTGCGGATGGTGACTGTAGCTATGAAATTAAAATATGCCAGCTCCTTGGAAGTAAAGCTATGACAAACCTAGACAACGTATTCAAAAGCAGAGACATTACTTTGCCGACAAAGGTATGAATAGTCAAAGCTACGGTTTTTCCAGTAGTAGAAAGGTAAAGATGTGAGAGTCAGACCATAAAGAAGGCTGAGCACCGAAGAACTGCTGCTTTTGAATTATGGTGCTGGAGAAGACTCTTGAGAGTCCCTTCCTCAGCAAGGAGATCAAACAACTCAACCCTAAAGGAAATCAACCCTGAATATTCATTGGAAGGACTGATGCTGATGCTGAAGCTCTAATACTTTGGCCACCTGATGTGAAGAGCCAACTCAGTGCAAAAGACTCTGATGCTGGGAAAGATTGAGGGCAAGAGGAGAAGGGGGTGGAAGAAGTTGAGATGTTTTGATAGCACCACCGATTCAATGGATATGAGTTTGAGCAAACTGGGAGATAGTTAAGGACAGGGAAGCCTGGCGTGCTGCAATTCATGGGGTCACACAGTCGGACATGACTTAGTGAATTGAATAAACAACACTAAGATTCATCTCGGTTGGCAGAAGGTTCCACTTGCATTCAGACAAGTTACAGGGACCCACATCCATACTGAGCATGAAAGGAAGAAAAACTGCTATCATTATGAGCAAAAACCAGACAAATATAGAGCTTTGGCTGGTTTGCTTAGGAGTTGAGGATGTGGAGTGTGTAAAGTTTATTAAGGAAGAATGACAACTAGGCTTTCTCACAACAAATCCTCCTGCAACCTCTAATGCTAACTTTTGATCCATTTGGAGATGACAGTAAAAGGTCTCAGACTTTTTCTGCAGTGGATTCTGGCTTCTATAAGGCAACACTGACCTTCATGGGGAGATTTTTTTCTGACACAGAAAAACTCCATGGGAAACCACAGATATGGCATTGACAACAAGCCAGTACTCTGGAGTGGGTATCTAATGTTGATGAATGAGGAAATGATGTCATCCTACCTCTTCAGACCTCAGCCACACTGGGGAGAAACAGTTAGAGATGGGGGTCAATATTTTCCCATCCCTAAGGAAGGTCGACAGAGAAGGCAATGGCACCCCACTCCAGTACTCTTGCCTGGAAAATCCCATGGACGGAGGAGCCTGGTAGGCTGCAGTCCATGTGGTCGTGAAGAGTCAGACACGACTGAGCAACTTCCTTTCACTTTTCACTTTCATGCATTGGAGAAGGAAATGGCAACCCACTCCAGTATTCTTGCCTGGAGAATCCCAGGGACGGGGGAGCCTGGTGGGCTGCCGTCTGTGGGGTCGCACAGAGTCAGACACGACTGAAGCGACTTAGCAGCAGCAGCAGCAGCAAGGAAGGTCGAAGGCCACACACATCTATCTCAGTAAGCTGGGAATCTCGGAGTGAATCAAACTTTTACGGCTCTGTTAAACACAGGAGTCCAAGACACTGTTACACCTGGACATGTGGGAGGAAAATGCACGCAGATTCAGCTAACGGGGTTTGGGCAGCCTTCACAGAGGGGACGGAGAAGCTAGTCTGACTTTGGGGGTGGGGCACTTTGAGTCAATTTAATGTACAGATGTTGCTGCTTTTACATCTTTATGTCAGTAAGAATTGATGCTTTTACTTCCCTCTCTCATAAGTGCCAGAGAGGAGTCTCCACAATTGAGAAGAGCTGCATGTAGAGAATGCTGATAGGACACAAACGTTTTTAATGATGCCGAGGGGAATCTGGTATCCCTGGAGAAGCACTAAACACACACGGAGGCCTTGCCATGCAAACGAGACTGATCTTGATCAAGTGCCAGTGGTGTGGCGTCATTTGTCTGTAACATGCCACTAATCTGTAAAATAGATTTGGGTGCAGTCACAGCGTCTAGCAAAGTTGACGCTGTGAGGCAACAGCTGATTTTGGTTGCCAGGACATTTTCCAGCATTTAGTGAGTGCCTCTACCCTCCGATGTCCAAAGTTTTCAATACATAAGTCAGTAGTCACCAATCTTTTTGGCACCAGGGATAAGTTTCACTGAAGACAATTTTTCTACTGACAGGGGCGGGGGTGGGGGGAGGGTTAGTCTTGGGGCAGGCCAGGTGGATGGTTTCAGGATGATTCAAGTATATCACATTTAATGTGTACTTTATTTCTATTCTTATCACATCAGCTCCACCTCAGATCATCAGATCATTAAATCTTGGAGAGTGCGGACACCTGTTATACATGATGCATTGTCAATGGGCAAGTCAGAAGCCTCAGTTCAACTACTCTTACTGCAGTATTCAGTTCAGTTCAGTCGCGCGGTCGTGTCTGACTCTTTGCGACTCCATAAATCGCAGCACGCCAGGCCTCCCTGTCCATTACCAACTCCCAGAGTTTACCCAAACTCATGTCCATCAAGTCAGTGATGCCATCCAGCCATCTCATCCTCTGTTGGCCCCTTCTCCCCCTTCTCCTCCTGCCCCCAATCCCTCCCAGCATCAGAGTCTTTTCCAATGAGTCAACTCTTCGCATGAGGTGGCCAAAGTACTGGAGTTTCAGCTTTAGCATCAGTCCTTCCAAAGAAATCCCAGGGCTGATCTCCTTTAGGATAGACTGGTTGGATCTCCTTACAGTTCTCTCCTTACAGGAGAGGATCTGGTTGGATCTCCTTACAGGACTCTCAAGAGTATTCTCCAACACCACAGTTCAAAAGCATCAATTCTTCGGCACTCAGCTTTCTTCACAGTTCAACTTTCACATCTATATATGACCACTGGAAAAACCATAGCCTTGACTAGACGGACCTTTGTTGGCAAAGTAATGTCTCTGCTTTTGAATATGATATCTAGGTTGGTCATAACTTTTCTTCCAAGGAGTAA
Organism: Bos mutus; assembly: GCF_027580195.1. Classification (NCBI taxonomy): domain Eukaryota; kingdom Metazoa; phylum Chordata; class Mammalia; order Artiodactyla; family Bovidae; genus Bos; species Bos mutus. The sequence continues at coordinate 130,390,487 of NC_091618.1, forward strand.
GCATCTTTTAATTTCATGGCTGCAATCCCCATCTGCAGTGATTTTGGAGCCCCAAAAAATAAAGTCTGTCACTGTTTCCACTGTTTCTCCATCTATTTCCCATGAAGTGATGGGACCAGATGCCATGATCTTAGTTTTCTGAATGTTGAGCTTTAAGCCAACTTTTTCACTCTCCACTTTCACTTTCATCAAGAGGCTTTTTAGTTCCTCTTCACTCTCTGCCATAAGGGTGGTATCATCTGCATATCTGAGGTTATTGATATTTCTCCCAGCAATCTTGATTTCAGCTTGTGCTTCTTCCAGCCCAGCGTTTCTCATGATGTACTCTGCATAGAAGTTAAATAAGCAGGGTGACAATATACAGCCTTGACACACTCCTTTTCCTATTTGGAACCAGTCTGTTGTTCCATGTCCAGTTCTAACTGTTGCTTCCTGACCTGCATATAGATCATATCCCTATTGACAGACGTGGCAATTTTATTGATAAAGTGGAAATTTATTGATAAATCCAGATAAAAATTCAGGAGTCTGATGACCAATTAAAGTTTCTTGAAACAATGAGGGTAGATTCACAATACTCAGTATCTCTGGCAGAAACAAAACAAAACAAAACAAAAAACCTGCTGTCTCTTTGCCCTTCTATCACCAAAAAGGAGGCCCATGTGGGACAGCTTGAGTATTGGAGACGGTATCTGGTTCTTTACATGCGCTAATTTGCAAAGTAGCATCCTTTGGATGAGGCCCAAACCTAGAGACTGCCTTGGAAGCTGTATGGAAAGTTATTGAAATAACACACTCTCTAATCTGGGGGCCCAAATCTCTAATGATCCCTCTGAGTTACAAAATTCTGTGACTAATGGTTTTGTTGACTGCAGCCTCTAGCAAAAGGAGGCTGTCTCCACCCAGGGATGCTCCTGTGACGTTTTAGATTCATTATGTCCCTGATGAAACTACCAAAGATCTTCTTTTTAAAAAGTAGCTCTTAGCGTGCCACTGTGCTCTTATCAACACTGAATGCCTGACCCATGGAAACCTTGTGACTCTCTGATGTGATATTCCTATTTTGGGTGAGTCACCTCAGATTCAATGACTAACAGAGGGGGACAGTCCCGATAAGTTTCACTTGTCAAATGAAAACAGCACCTTCAAGAACACAACCAGCTTGGCCTCCACAGCACCTAGATTTTACACGTAGAAGTGGTACCTGTTCCTTTAGGGGAAACTTTATGCCCTATTACTAGCTTTGTACAAAAGTAACTACAGTTTTGCACTGCTGAACTTTGCCATTTGATATGGAATACATTCTTAAATAAATGTGGTTATGTTACATATCATTGTAATGCACATCTCTCCTTTTTACTTTTTTTTTTTTTTTTTTGCTAATGACATTGTGCTGTGCTTAGTTGCTCAGTCGTGTCTGACTCTTTACAACCCCACGGACTGCAGCCCTCCAGGCTCCTCTGTCCGTGGGGATTCTCCATGCAAGAATACTGGAGTGAGTTGCCATGCCCTCCTCCACAGGATCTTTCCAACCCAGGGATCGAACCCAAGTGTCCCCCACTGCAGGTAGATTCTTTACTGTTTTACTTGATGCTTATTTTATATTTATTTTAGACTACGGAAATGATGTTAGACAAAAAGCAGATTCAAGTGATTTTCTTATTTGAGTTCAAAATGGGTTGTAAAGCAGTGGAGACAACTTTCAACATCAGCAACGCATTTGGCCCAGAAACTGCTATCAAATGTACGGTGCAGTGGTGGTTCAAGAACTTTTGCCGAGGAAACGAGGGCCTTGAAGGTGAGGAGGGCAGTGGCTGGCCTCCTCGGTTGACAACAACCGAGAGCATCATCGAAACTGATCCTCCTGAAACTACATGAGAAATTGCCCAAGAACTCAATGTTGAGCATTCTATGGTCACCAGGCATTTGAAGCAAACTGGAAAGGTGAAAAAGCTCTATGATATGTGGGTGCCTCATGAGCTGATAGAAAATTTTTAAAAATGTCATTTTGAAGTGTTGTCTTCTCTTATTCTATGCAACAACAATGAAACATTTCTCCACTGGATTGTGACATGTGACAAAAAGTGGATTTTATATGACAACCGGCAACAACCAGCTCAGTGGTTAGACCAAGAAGAAGCTCCAAAGCACTTCCCAAAGCCAAACTTGCACCAAAAAAAGGTCATGGTCACCGTTTAGTGGTCTGCTGCTGGTCTGATCCACTACAGCTTTCTGAATCCTGATGAAACCATTACATCTGAGAAGTACGCTCAGCAAACTGATAACTGCAATGCCTATAGCCAGCACTGGTCAACAGAAAGGCCCAATTCTTCTCCATGACGGTGTCAACTGCATATTGCACAACCAGCACATCGAAAGTTGAATAAATTGGGATATGAAGTTTTGCCTCATCTGCCATATTCGCCTGACGCCAACCGACTACCACTTCTTCAAGTATCTTGACAACTTTTTATAGGAAAAGGCTTCCACAACCAGCAGAATACAGAAAATGCTTTCCAAGAGTTCATCGAATCCTGAAGCACAGGTGTTTATGTTACAGGAATAAGCAAACATTTCTCGGTGGCAAAAATGTTTTGATTGTAATGGTTCCAATTTTAATTAATAAAGATGTGTTTGAGCCTACCATGGCCCTTGAAACTAATCCAGGTGAAGTTTTTGGCTCTCTGGACCATCTACAGTCTGACAATGGTGTGCTTTTTATCACAAGCCACTCAACAATGGGCTGGCCAGTCAAGGTATCTGATGGACCTTCCATGCTTCCTGCCATCCACAGGCATCTGGTATTGTTGAACTCTGAAATGGGCTCCTAGATAATTGGCTCAACAATATTTCCAACACTACCTCCTTCACCTCCTCCTGGTCCACATACCTTAGGAAGATAATTATATCACTAAATGCAACTCTCCCCAGAAGGGGATCACTTTCTCTCAGTTGCTTCCAGGGTAATGATTAGGATGAAAGGGGTAGGAAGTTATTAGCACAATATATCGTCCTATCTGGGCTTTGCATGTGGTGCAGTGGTAAAGAATTCACCTGCCACTGCAGGAAATGCAAGAGAATGGTTCAATCCCTGGGTCAGGAAGATCCCCTGGAATCGGGCATGGCAACCCATTATAGTATTCCTGCGTGGAAAATCATGGACAGAGGAGCCTGGAGGGCTACAGCCCACGGGATCACAAAGAGTTGGATACAACTGAGTGTGCGTACACACACACAGAGTCCTAATTAAAAATTTTAGGACTCTTCCCTGACCATTCCCAGGTAAGATGCTTTTACTTTTCTCCTAATAGCAACCCCAGGCCAAAACAGTTGGTTTGCCCACTATTGCTATGAATAATAAATTGTCCTTTGTCTCTGACTTCTTCTTCTTTTCTTATTTCTTCTACCAGAACACCTGAAATATGGCAGGCTAACTTGCCAGCTCGCAGAGCACAGTATCAGACTCTTCAGAGCTCTTGACACCATGCCAGCACTGAACAGCAATCACAGCGCAGAGCTCTACAGAAATGAGGCCGACTTCCTAACTTTCTTCCTCGTGTTGTCAGACCGAGAGTGATAACTTTGTTACGTGCTCTTGTGGACTCAGCAAGATTGTACAAAGAACATTTTGACCAAAAAAATGAAAATGAGTAGGATCCAGGCACTACTTGTTCCTTTCGTATTTCCATGCAGGGGAAGAAACCGTGTATTTTCTTTGCCAGTTGCCGTCAGGTTTATTGGGCCCCGGGTGTGATTACCCATGGGAGAGTGTGCCTCTTAAGGACCTTTCCTCAGTGGCCACACAGTGGGTACAACAAAGAACCTAATTACAGTAAAGATTGTATGCAGCACAACTCAGGGTGGCCTAATTAAATCTCGTATCATGGCTGACAGCTGTGAATTTGTTTAAAGAATTTGTTGTGAAAGCTCCTCTGATGTTTACTATTGTTACTCAGACTTCATGCAGTGAGATTATAGTTCAGGAGGTCCCTGATACTGGAGGGTTAATGCTAGCTCTCACTGTGCGTGTGGACGTGTGCGTGCGCACATGGACTGCCCTTCAGAACCTTTTAATACGTCAAATCAAGGCAGAGGGAGAGAGCTGTTTTCTCATTTACTGAGAAAGGTTTCTGCAGTTACCTTAAAACACAACTTCAAAAGGCCTTTGTGTATATTACTTGATGTGTAACAATTCTGACACGCAGTGCTTCACACGTTTTCACACACGTGTGACAGCTGCTAACTCATGGAAACCCTGAGGCTTTCCTCCAGGCTTAGGGGCCTGGGTTGAAGATAAGTCAAAGACAGACCTGAGACTGGTCATGGACAGCTGGATGATAATACATTATTGCTGTTGGGGAATCTGTTGATGCTTCAGCAAACATTCATTGCTGCTGCTGCTAAGTCACTTCAGTCGTTTCCGACTCTGTGCGACCCCGTGGACTGCAGCCCACCAGGCTCCTCCACCCATGGGATTTTCCAGGCAAGAGTCCTGGAGTGGGTTGCCATTGCCTTCTCCGAAACATTCATTAGGTATCTGCTATCTGCAGGTATTGAATGAGACACGAAGAATACACAGATGTCAAAATATTTGCCTAAATGTTTGATGTAAAGCTGTCAATCCATGGGAGGCAACCATTAATAGGTCTGTAAACCAATAATTATTCTACATATAAGATATATAAGATGTTAAATGGGGGCTTCCCTGGTGGCTCAGCAGTAAAGAATCCACCTGCCAATGCAGGAGACACAGGTTCAGTCCATGATCCAGGAAGATCTTACATGCCAAGGAGCAACTAAGCCCCTTTGCCACTGCGTTGAGACTGTGCTCTGGAACCTGGGAGCTGGGACTGCTGAAGGCCGCATGCCCTAGAGCTCATGTTCCACGGGAAGAACAGCCACTGCAAAAGAAGCCCACACACTGCAACCGTACAGCAGCTCCCACTCGCCACAACCAGAGAAAAGCCTGCGCAGCAATGAAGACCCAGCACATCCAAAGTAAATACATATAAATAGAATTTTAAAAAATTTAAAGATGTCACATGGGAATACAGAGGAGAAAATGATTAATTGTGCCTGGGATTAAAAAAGAAAATTGAGAGTAGACAGTGGTTTTGGGGTCTACTACCACGTTGGGACTGGTGCATACAACCCTGCATTCTGGGCACTGTGAGGCTCAGACACTCCAGAGGTGCAGCCAGAAAGGTAAGCTTTGGAGCCACATAGCTTTGGGTTTGAATTTTAGCTCAATGACTAACAACCAGTTATCAGTTATATGATAGGCTTCCCTGGTGGCTCAGACGGGTAAAGCATCTGTCTGCAATGCAGGAGACCGGGGTTTGATCCCTAGGTTGGGAAGATCCCCTGGAGAAGGAAATGGCAGCCCACTCTAGTATTCTTGCCTGGAAAATCCCATGGACGGCGGAGCCTGGTAGGCTGCTGTCCATGGGGTTGCAAAGAGTCGGACACGACTGAGCGACTTCACTTCACTTCACTTTACTTCACTTCAAGGAATTTATTAACCTCTGTCAAAGCAGGTTTCTTTATTGTCAAAAGAGGAACTGGCGTTTAACAGTCTGACATAAATTGTAGCAATATTTTCTTTGAGCAGTCTCCCAAGGCAAAACAAATAAAAGCAAAAATAAGCAAGTGGGACCTAATCAAATTTAAAAGCTTTCGCACAACAAAGGAAATTCATCAAAAAAATGAAAAAACCTGGGGGATGGGAGAAAGTATTTGCAAATGATGCTACCAACAAGAACTTAATATTCCAAATATACAGACAGTGCATACAGTACAATATTGAAAATACAAACAACCTGATTAAAAAATGAGTAGAAGACCTAAACAGACATTTTTCCAAAGAAGACATACAGATGCCCAACACACACATGAAGAGATGCTTGACATCAGAAATTATTACAGAAATGCAAATCAAAGCTACAATGAGATAGCTCCTCACACTGGTCAGAATGGCCATCATTGAAGAGCCTACAAATAATAACTGCTGGAGAGCGTGTGAAGAAAAGGGAGTCCTCCTACACTGTTGGAGGGAATGTAAACCGGTGCAGCCACTATGGAGAACAGTATAGAGATTCCTCAAAATACTAAAAACAGAGCTATAATACAATCCAGCAATCCTAGTCCTGGTATATATCTGGGAAAAACAAAAACTCTAATTAAAAAAGATAAATGCACACCAGTTTTTATAGTGGCACCACTGACAATAGCCAAGACACAGAAACAATCCAAGTGCCCATCAACAGATCACTGGATTAAGAAGATGTAGCATATATATATATATAAATATATAAAAATATATACATACACAATGGAATATTACTCAGCCATAAAAACAATGAAATATTGCCATTTGCAGCAACATGGATGAACACAGAGAATATTATACTTAGTGAAGCAACTCAGAGAAAGATAAATAAGATATCACATATATTTTGAATCTAAAAAATAATACAAATAAATGTATAAACAAAACAGAAACAGACTCAGAGACATAGAAAAAGAGAGGAAAGGAAAAGAAAAGGAAAGAGAGGGAGGGAGGATGAAGGAAGGGACAAATTAAAAAGTATGGGATATGATATTGCTTATATGTGGAATCTAAAAAAAGTAAAAATGAACTTATTTACAAAATAGAAACAGTTACATACATAAACAACAAACACGGTCATCAGCAGGAAAGCAGGGGGTAAACTAGGAGAGTGAAACTGCCATATACATACTGTGCTGTGCTGTGCTGTGCTGTGCTTAGACGCTCAGTTGTGCCCGACTCTTTGCAACCCCCTGGTCTGCAGCCCGCCAGGCTCCTCTGTCCATGGGGATTCTCCAAGTAAGAATACTGGAGTGGGTTGCCATGCCCTCCTCGCCATATACACACTGCTGCTGCTTCTACTGCTAAGTTACTTAGCAGTAACTTAGCAGGTCCGACTCTGTGCGACCCCATAGACGGCAGCCCACCAGGCTCCCCCGTCCCTGGGATTCTCCAGGCAAGAACACTGGAGTGGGTTGCCATTTCCTTCTCCAATGCATGAAAGTGAAAAGTGAAAGGGAAGTCACTCAGTCGTGTCCGACTCTTCTCAACCCCATGGACTGCAGCCTACCAGGCTCCTCCATCCATGGGATATTCTAGGCAAGAGTACTGGAGTGGGGTGCCATTGCCTTCTCCAATATACACACTACTATATATAAAATAGATAACCAATAAGGACCTATTGTAGAGCATAGGAAACTCTACTCAGTACTCTGTAATGATCTATATGGGAAAATAATCTGCAAGAGTGGATATATGTGTGTGTGTATACATAAATTACACACATGTATTACATATATATGTAACTGATTCACTTTGCTGTACACCTGAAACTAACACAATATTGTAAATCAACTATATTCCAATAAAAATTAAAAAACACTTTTTTAAGTATGAGATTAACAGATACAAACAACTACACATAAAATAAAATAAATAAATAAGCAACAAAGACCTACTGAAGAGCACAGGGAACTATAATCATTATAATAATTTTTAATGGAATATAATGTGAAAAATATAAGCGAATCACTTTGCTGTACACCTGAAATGATACAGTATTGTAAATTAACTACACTTTAATAATTTACAAAAAAAGAATGATGGTATCACCACATTGAATTATGAGAATCAGAGGAAATAACCAACCTAAAGTGTCCACAAGGTAGATGCTCCATAAATGTTAGTGTCCCTTGCCTCCCACCTTTCACTCCAATCCTATACTGAGAAATGTAGAAAAGCCAAATTGCCAGTTTACTGGGAATGATCATTCTTTCAGGGATTCATGGCAGATTTCAGAGTATATTGGGATTTGAGAGCCAAATAATTTAGTATGTATAGGAAAGGGAGAAACTAACAACAACATTTTTTGCTGGCTGCTTAACATATATTCTCTTTTTAATTCTCAAAAAATCCTCTAAGGGAGCTTGTGTTTCTTCCATGTTGAAGAGTATTTCTTACCTAATGTAATATCAGTATTACTTAATTCACTTCGTGTGCGTGTAAAGCTTCATAATCTTGATATAGGCTTTAAAAAAAAAAATAGTAAGGTTCCAAATTAAGGTACACTGTAACCAGATGAAAACAGCTGGCTGCAGCCACCCAGTACAGATACAGGAATAAGGGTTGTGTGGAAACGTGCTCCATTGATATAGAACTTGGTGTATTTTCCATTTATGTGTCATCTATACATACTTCTTCACTTGGAATAATTAATTCAAAATGTAAAGTTTCTTTAAAATACCTGGTAAAGAAAACAAGCCTGTTTTATTTTTGTTTCTTTTTTTTAAATCAGTTTATCACAAACAATTTTATAAAGAGTTCATGACCAGAATGTTCCTTTATTACTCACCCTAAATCTTAGCTGGGGGGTCAGAACTCTCCCAAGGCTTGGGTATAGCCCTAGGGCTTTGGAGTAGATGCAGTAGATTAGTATCTATATATAGTTTTTCTCATTTGGTTATGCTTTTTTCCTATTCCAAACAAGAGGGCACTAATCAGCCCAAAGACATATGCCATTCCCTGATTTCTCTGCTGTAAATACTTCTTTTGGCTTCCCCAAAGCTCCCCATTTACTGAAGGTATGGGATATAAACAGTTCTAACCAAAACACCCTAGAATTCAGAAGAGCTCTAAGAAGAAAAAAGTTTCTTTTGCTCATGTGATACAGATTGAAGGCGAGCGCTGAGGCCAGACAGAGGGCTGTCCCATGAGGTCATTCAGGGAAGTCTGTCCTCGCAGCTGGTGCTGCATGGTATGCACTAGGGTGATGTTCTCACGCCCTGGGGTCACGCCCTGCTGAGCCACGTCTGAGTTTCAGCCCAAGGGAAGAGTGACGAGTTTACCAAGGGCTGTGTCCTTGAGATAATCTAGGCTGAGCATACATTACTTCATTTCCCGATGGTCTAAATGGTCAAGGTCCCTCCCAGTAACAAGGAAAACTGGGATATGTAGTTGACAACCCAATAGACATGTGTCTACCTAGAACTCAGGGAGTTCATACAAAAGTAGAGGAGAAAGGATACCATGAGATGACAGCAATCTCAGCCACACTCTGATAAAAGTTCAAACAGAAGAGTAGCTATACAATGGTAAAGCACTTTTTTTGGTGTTGTTTTTCCAACCAGGAGGTTGTTGTTGTTCAGTTGCTAAATCATGTCTGACTCTTTGTGACCCCATGCACTGCAGCACACCAGGATTCCTAGTCCTTCACCATCTCCCAGAGTTTGCTTAAACTCATGTCCATTGAGCCGTGATGCCATCCAACCATCTCATCCTCTGTCGGCCCCTTCTCCTCCTGCTTTCAATCTTTCCTAGCATAAGGGTCTTTTCTAATGAGTCGGCTCTTTGCATCAGGTGATCAAAGTATTGCAGCATGAGACCTTCCAATGAATATTCAGAGCTGATTTCCTTTAGGATGGACTGGTTTGATCTTCTTGCTGTCCAAGGGATTCTCAAGAGTCTTCTCCAGCACCACAGATTGAAAGCATCAATTCTTTGGTGCTCAGCCTTCTTTATGGTCCAACTCTCACATCCGTACATGACTACTGGAAAAACCGTAGTTTTGACCACACATACCTTTGTTGGCAAGGTGACGTCTCTGCTTTTGAATATGCTGTCTACGTTTGCCATCGCTTTTCTTTCAAGGAGCAAGAGTCTTTTAATTTCATGGTCATTGTCCGCAGTGATTTTGGAACCCAGGAATATCTATCATTCTCCCATTTTAAGTTTTTAGTATCTCTCCTCCACTATCATCCTTAGGCAGCAACTTCTAGCTGTGTCCTCAATAGCATCTGGCCACCACTTCTGCCTCCCCCAAATTAACTGTTAACCCAGAAGTCAGCAGGACTCTTTCTCAAATGCAAACGAGGCAACATCACTTCTCTAGTTAGAACTTACCGTAAACCTCTCGTTGCAACAGAGAATAACATCTGAATGCTGTACCGTGGCCTGGAAGGCTGCGCTACTGGCTTCAGCTTACATCTCTTCCTTCTCGGTACTCTGCCAACTTTTGTTGTTTTCCCCGAACAAACCAAGTTGCTCTCATCTTGGGTCTTTCCCTTCTGCTGTTCCTTCTGCTCAAGGTCATATCTTCACAAAGCCTCTCCTAATATTTAGCTTCAACCCAAACATGACCTTCTCAGTCACATTTGGGTTGAAGGCCATCAGTTGAGGCCTTCCACAAACCCTCAGCTAAAGCAGCCCCACCCTCCTAGTCACTATCTGTGATATTACCCCCAAATGTTCTTCATAACATATGTCTTGGACACTATGACTTATTATCCGTTTACATGGTTATAGCATATAAGCTCCTGGAGAAAGAACGCTCTCTTGTTCATTATTGGATACAGAGCTCCTACCGGGCAGCTATGAACACATCGCAGGCACTCTGAATATCTGTGAGCTGACAGGCTTGGGTTTTGTAAAACAGCAAAACTATCTAAGCCATTAGCACAGGACCTTGAACACGACAGGTATTCATTACTTATTGAATGAATAGGTACAAACTCCAGTGAATCAGAGAGACAAGGAAGGCCATTTGAAAAGGCTATACATAAACATTTTGTGTTTAATTAGCAATTTTCTAAATATTAAAGAAATCAATAATCTTTGTAAAAAATACAGATGAGTATAAAGAGAAGTCATACATACTACTGAAAGAAAACAATCAACATCTTGGTAAACACACATATAGACTTTTTTTCCCTATGTATGTGCACACACACACAGTTTTTAAAAATTGGTATCATACATAATATGCAATTTAAATAGAAAACTTCTCAAGTATACTCACCAATAAATCATGTTTATTTTAAAGTATGAAGATGAATAGTAAGATATATTAGACTGTGGTGTCCTTCACTTACTGATTTCAGATGGTGATTATAGAAAATAGAGAAAAAGATTTGCATGGGCACATATTTCACCAAACTCATGTCCCAGGTTAGGGGTTCTCTGCAGAGAAGGGAAAAAAGACTTCTTAGAAAAGCTTGTCAAGCCTGAGATGCTGCTTATTCTTATGTAGGTCTAACTTTCCTTCCTTTCTACAGAAAAGCATTGATTGCTTGTCTTTGAAGGTTCCTCTGTCCATGGGATTCTCCAGGCAAGAATAATGGACTGCCAGTTAATTCTCCAGGGGATCTTCCCAACACAGGAATCGAACCCGGGTCTCCCACATTGCAGGCAGATTCTTTACCGTCTCAGTCACCAGGGAAGCCCTTCCTAGCAAACGATGATGACAGTGGGAATTCCTGGCAGTGAGAGCTCAGCGCTTCGACTGCCAGGGGCCCAGGTCCAATCCATGGTTGGGGATCTGAGACCTGGCAAGCCTGGGCACAGCCAGAAACAAAACAGTAAGTTTTTTAAAAAAAGATTTGTATCACTGGAAGAAAACTATCAAGCCCTAATATTTTTACCTTTATCATCAACTTATATATAATACAAACTCCCATGGTAGAACTGCTATCAAAATGTCAGGAGTGGTGTCTTCCCTGGAGATGAGGGGAAGCAACTAGATTTGGAAATCTGGTGTACAAACGTATATGAATATACGAATGACATTTATAATCCATATCCACCCATCATCCCATGAACATATGTAGCTGGCATAGATTAGAGCAGCCCTCATTTTCAACAAAAGAATCTGAAATGAAGTATTTGGTGCAGTCTAAAAAACGTAAGAATGACCTCTGTTCGTTTCCCAGGCAAACCATTCAACATCACAGTAATCCAAGTCTATGCTCCAATCACTAATGCCAAAGAAGGTGAAGTTGAATGGTTCTATGAAGACCTACAAGATGAAGTTGAATGGTTCTATGAAGACCTACAAGACCTCCTAGAACTAACACCAAAAAAAAAAAAAAAAAGATGTCCTATTCATCATAGAGAACTGGAATCCAAAAGCAGGAAGTCAAGAGATACCTGGAGTAACAGGCAAGTTGGGCCTTGGCGTACAAAATGAAGCAGGGTAAAGGCTAACAATTCCATGGACAGAGGAGCCTGGAAGGCTACAGTCCATGGGGTCGCAAAGAGTCAGACATGACTTCACTTTCACTTTCACTTTCACAGGCTAACAAAGTTTTGCCACGAGAATGCATTGGTCATAGCAAACATTCTTTTCCAACAACACGAGACAACTTTACACATGGACATCACCAGATGGTCAACACTGAAACCAGACTGATTGTATTCTTTGCAGCTGAAGATGAAGAAGCTCTATACAGTCAACAAAAACAAGACCTGGAGCTGACTATGGCTCAGATCATTAGCTCCTTATTGCAAAATTCAGGCTCAAACTGAAGAAAGTGGGGAAAACCACTAGACAAATGACCTAAATCAAATCCCTTATGATTATGTAGTGGAGATGACAAATAGATTCAAGGGACTAGATCTGGTAGACAGAGTGACTGAAGAACTATGGACAGAGGTTTGCAACATTGTACAGGAGGTGGTGACTAAAACCATCCCCAAGAAAAAGAAATTCAAGAAGGCAAAGTGGTTGTCTGAGGAGGCGTTACAAATAGCTGAGAAAAGAAGAGAAGTGAAAGGCAAAGGAGAAAGGGAAAGATATACCCAGCTGAATGGAGAGCTCCAGAGGACAGCAAGGACACATAAGAAAGCCCTCTTAAGTGAACAGTGCAAAGAAGTGAAAGAAAACAATAGAATGGGAAAGACTAGAGATCTCTTTAAGAAAACTCGAGAGAGCAAAAAACATTTCATGCAAAGATGGGCACAATAAAGGACAAAAATGGCAAGGACCTAAAAGAAGCAGAAGAGATTAAGAAGAGGTGGCAAGAATATACAGAAGAAATGTACAAAAAAGCTCTTAATGACCCAGATAACCATGATGGTGTGGTCACTCACCAAGAGCAAGACATCCTGGAGTGTCAAGTCAAGTGGGCCTTAGGAAGCACTGCTACAAACAAAGCTAGCAGAGGTGATGGAATTCCAGCTGAGCTATTTCAAATCCTAAAAGATGATGCTGTGAAAGTGCTGCAAATTTGGAATATTCAGCAGTGGCCACAACTGGAAAGGTTCAGTTTTCATTCCAATCCCAAAGAAAGGCAATGTCAAAGAATGGTCAAATTACTGTCAATTGCTCATTTCACATGCTAGCTCAAGATTATGCGCAAAATCCTTCAAGCCAGGCTTCAGGAGTATATAAATGGAGAACTTTCAGATGTACTAGCTGGATTTAAGGCAGAGAAACCAGAGATCAAATTGCCAACATAACATATAGTGAATCATAGAAAAAGAAAGGAAATTTTAAAAAAATATCTACTTCTGCTTCACTGACTACACTAAAGCCTTAGACTGTGTGGATCACAACAAACTGTGGAATATTCTTGAAGAGACGGTAATACCAGGCCACCTTACCTGCCTCCTGAGAAACCTGTGTGTAGGACAAAAAGCAACAGTTAGAACTGGACATGGAACAACAGACTGCTTCAAAATTGGGAAAGGAGTACATCAAGGCTGTATACCATCACCCTGCTTATTTGACTTATATGCTGAATACATCATACAAAATGGCTGGATGACTCACAAGCTGGAATCAAGATTGCCAGGAGAAATATCAACAACCTCAGATATGCAGATGATACCCCCTAATGGCAGAAAGTGAAGAGGAACTAAAGAGCTCCTTGATGAAGGTGAATGAGGAGAGTGAAAAGTCTGGTTTAAAACTCAATATTCAAAAAATGAAGATCATGGCATCTGGTCCCATCACTTCACAGCATCGGGTCCCATCACTTCACACCATAGATGGGGAAAAAGTGGAAACAGTCTCAGATTTCATTTTCTTAGGCTTCAAAATCACTGTGGACAGTGACTGCATCTATGAAATTAAAAGATGCTTACTCCTTGGAAGAAAAGCTATGACAAACCTAGACAGCATATTCAAAAGCAAAGACATCAATCGGCTGACAAAGGTCTGTCTAGTCAAAGCTATGGTTTTTCCAGTAGTCACGTACGGATGTGTGAGGTGGACCATAAAGAAGGTTAAGTGCTGAAGAATTGATGCTTTTTAACTGTGGTGTTGGAGAAGACTCTTGAGAGTCCCACGGACTGCAAGGAGATCCAACCAGTCCATCCTAAAGGAAACCAACCCTGAATATTCATTGGAAGGTCTCATGCTGAAAGTGAAGCTCCAATACTTTGGTCACCTGATGCAAAGAGCTGACTCATTGGAAAAGACCCTGATGCTAGGGAAGACTGAGGGCAGGAGGAGAAGGGGCCGACAGAGGATGAGATGGTTGGATGGCATCACGGCTCAGTGGACATGAGTTTGAACAAACAAAAGGGAGATAATGAAGGACAGGGAAGCCTGGCATGTTGCAGTTCATGGGGTCTCAAGAGTCAGACACAATAGCGACTGAACAACAACAATCAAGTCACAAAACATAAAAATGTTGTGGGTGTTTACAACTTGTTTTAAAAAGGCATTATTTGCATTAAAAATATGTCTTCTAATTTCCAAAATATGGGAAATTTTGGTTAAAAGATAATGGGGGAAAAAGGAAAGCACTGGAAGCAACTGGAAAAGTATGCATATAAATACCACAGTCCTTTTTGCTTTCAGCCTTTTAACTATGCAGAAGAACACGCACATTGTGTCTCCAGTTCTGACTTTGCCCAGATGCCTGTGTGACTTTGGCCAAGTCAGTTTCCCTCCCTGGGTCTTTGAGTCGTCATAACCAAAACAAAACAAAAGGGTAAAAAAAAAGCCAGCACTTTTTACACCAGGGAGCCCACCTAAGCCGCAGAGAATGTCCCATCCAGCTCTAGCAGTCTATGATTATTACTGGTGAAAAATACATTGATTGTGTTATTTTGTACAGATTAATTATATAGGGTGTTGCTTTTTTTCCCTCTTGCCTTTTTGTTTGTTAAAAGGATGTTGGTAGGTAGTTTTGCTGCTGCTACTGCTGCTGCTAAGTCGCTTCAGTCGTGTCCGACTCTGTGCGACCCCATAGACGGCAGCCCACCAGGCTCCCCCGTCCCTGGGATTCTCCAGGCAAGAACACCGGAGTGGGTTGCCATTTCCTTCTCCAATGCATGAAAAGGAAAAGTGAAAGTGAAGTTGCTCAGTTGTCCCCAACTCTTAGCGACCCCATGAACTGCAGCCCACCAGGCTCCTTGGTCCATGGGATTTTCCAGGCAAGAGTACTGGAGTGGGGTGCCATTGCCTTCTCCAAGGTAGTTTTGCTAAATGGTGCTTTATCTGCTTAAAATTTCTGGTGTGAAACGACGGACATTTCTAGTATCTATCAGTTAAATTTTGAAAGGCTCTGATGCTGAAATGGCAACCCACTCCAGTGTTCTTGCCTGGAGAATCCCAGGGACGGGGGAGCCTGGTCGGCTGCCATCTATGGGGTCGCACAGAGTCGGACATGACTGAAGCGACTTAGCAGCAGCAGCAGATGCTAGTTGACTTTTTAGTTGAGTCAAAACCCTCCTCAGGTGGGTTTACCATGGGTGGTCGTTTTTCCTAAAAGGAGGCTGTGACTTGGCTCAGGAAGGACTGTGTTCTCCATGGTCAGGAAGACCGTGGTAGAGAACATAGTCATTTCAGAGCTGCGGCCAGTGAGACAGGGGACTGGATGGGGAAACAGAAGTGTGCTATATGGTTTTCAAGAGAGAAAAGGAACTTGCCATAAGGGACTGTTGGTATGTGAAGACAAAATTATGCTGAAGCCCTCCAAATCCTGTGACTGCTAAAGACCCCATTGCTATCCAAAACAACTCTCTGGAAAGGAAACATGACCCGAACTCTCCTGCTGTCTTGGACAAGGGCCCAGAGGATGAGAAGAAAAAAAGAACAACTGAGTAAAAGGGATGACAGAGAGAATGCCCCCATGGCAGTCACTGTTAAAATGCTCACTTAGTACTTCTAGGACGGAAGGAGCAAACTCATGAAAGTGCCCGATACAGAAGTGGAGCATTCCACCTAAAAGGTCCAGCCACAATACTAAAGCCTTAGAATAAAGTCAACAGGTTTACCATGGGTTGAACCTTAGAATAATGCAGTTCCTTGGCTTGTTTACCACAACGCTTTCTTTAGAGCTTCTACTTGAGGAACTGGGGTGGAGCAAAGAATAAAAAATATCCTTTCTGAGCTTGCCTCACATCTAGCTTGAAAATGGAACTGCTGACTGGTAAGGCTACCAGTTTACGTGGTTTCAGTGAGCTTTCAGAGTCCAAGCATGGGTAGAGTCTGCCTGTTTGCATGACAGTGCTGCACATATATACACACACACACACACACGAACACATACACACCTGCCTCATTTATCCCTCTGGGTTAGTGTTTCTCAGTCTCAGAACTATTGATGTTTCTGTCTAGATGATTCTTTGCTGTGGGCCTGTCCTGTGCATTGTAGGATGGTTGGCAGCAGCCCTGTGCCCCTTCCTCCCCTCGTTGCCTCCTTCCTTCCCCCACCAGATGTACCAATAAGAACCAACAATGTCTCCAAGCAGTGCCAAGAGTCTCCTGGGGAACAAAGTCTCCCTTGGTGAACATCACTGCTCGAGGCTGAGATGAGGGCATTTGGTGAAGGGGAAGAGAAGACTGCGACCTTTCCCGCAGAAGAGAGAGTGAGGAAAAATGCAGATGTTTATTCTTTAAGCCATTCTGCTTATGGATGTTATTTGCAGATGCCTACAAGTGTTTTTAGGAAACTGGTCTTATTCTAAGCAAGCCAGTATTACAAATATCACTTTAAACTGTAACTTAGAACTGCTTTTCCAGACAATGTCTCATTGGATTCAAATATCTGTCTTGAAGAATGCTCCTGATTTGGTCATCGTTTTTATCACTTGCGGTACTGCAGCCTTCCCTGTGGAAGAGCATCAAGTGATGTTTTGCTTTTGTCCCCAAAACTTTGCAAACTACTCTGAAACACTGTTGAAAACACATTTTAGCAGAATGACTTTTTTTTTTTTTTAACTGTGATCCTCAAAGAATCCACTTTGTCTACTAGCTAGGAGAGCAATTCTCTTTATTCTGAATGTAACTGAGATAGAGTCATCGAGATCCATCTTACTACGTGGCTATGTAGACGTGAACTATTTTGCCACCAGCACGGCTGTAACTTGCAGGCAACAATGATCTTACTGAATAACCTTATGACCAAACCTCATAACTTCAGAGTGACTAAGAAGTAATATATCTTAACCTGAAGCTTAAGGATACACCCTTACTTAGTGTTTACATCCTATCTTGACTTGTATTTTGCTCCTAAAGAATAGGAAACCATCATAAATGGTGAGGGTGTGTGTGTGTGTGTGTGTGTGCGTAGGAGCACTCCAAGCCCCCTCCTTCTACAATTTATTTAAACCATCATTTACTGAATATTGATTATGGCCCAGTATTTGTGCCAGTTTTAAGCAGATTTGTATTTTGAAAAAAAAAATCAGCTGTATATCTTTTTAAATTGTGTTGTAATTAATACTTTCTCCATTATTTTGATATTAGTGAAGATTACCACAAAATTACTGTTTTTTTCCAGCTATATGGACAGAAATCAAGAAAAAGGAGAAGGACTCTACAAAAGATAGCCTGGATTTTTATAAAGCCAAACATCCAGGTTTATCAGATTACAACATGTGGGGAGAATCCTTTCCCTATTGTTTTACTATTTGTAGATAAGTAGGCAAAAAAAAAAAATTCTCTTGGGCTAAATTTTTATTTTCAGCTGGATGGATGGCAGGCCCAAGAACATCACAGGTAAAATTCTTGAAATGTGTAATTTCAGAGAGTTTCTGGAAAAAAAATATATACTTTCTGGCCTTTAAGTGAGTCATCATAGTTTTCTGAATTTGCTACTGATTTACAAGAAATATGTTAAATATAAGTAAATAGGGATAATATGAATATTGCTAATGCGTTTAAGTCTTAACTTTAATTCTTACTTGCTTTTAGATTCTATCTTCTGTGTTGGGTGCTGGCCTGTAAGCTGGTGTCGATCTACTAGGCTGCATGGGAGTTATGTAAAATTACCAGCTGATATAGGCCAGGCGCCCACAGCTCTCTATGCATCAGGGACCACACTGAAGGCTTTCCAGGAGTAAGTGGCTCTGACCTACAGCAGGCACGACAAAGACAGCACGTGGGCCTATTTTCAGCGTCCCTTAGGCAGGTTTTCTCCACAAACTCATCAACTTCCTCGAGCCTCCCTGCCATCCCCCCTCCACCCGGTCACGTCCCCTCTCCCCAGTCATCCGAAAGAACTGTCTCTGGCCCCCACCACCACTGAGATGCAGAGCCTGCAGCAGCACGATGGCCTCACGCTCTCCCACTGCCGAGCACGGTCCTAGGTGCTGCCCCGCATGCCACCTCCCCCATCTCTAGCTGGTCTGAGCGGCACAAAGACCCTGGAAGCTCAGAACATGCCTTTTTGAAGCTTTCCAACCTCAGCTCTATATGTCTCAGAAAATTGTACCTTTGCCACCTCTAACAGTGTTATTCTTAAAACCTCTCTTGCTCTTCCTCTCATTCTTTTCTTGCTGTTTCTAATTCTTGTTTCTTGGTTATTGTTTTCTAAGGAGGGAGAAGAAACAGATTGAAAACCAATTAGAGGATATTAGAGAAGGAAAGAGGATCCATTAGAGGAGAGTACAAGAGGAGGATGATCAGTATTAGTTCTGGAACAAAGCTGCTGCCACCAGACAGAAATTATTGTTTGGGGTGGGAGTGCGTGGCTACAGTCACAGAGCCACTGAACGGCCAGAATCTCAGCAACCTGTCCCCAGCCCTGGCGACAGCATTCCCATCCTCCCGTCACTCATGGCTCTAGTGTCTTCATACAAAGGCTGCTCAGAAATTAGTTGAGGAAGTACAGACAATTGTTATGGGTTGAAACATGCTGAACTCCTAACCCCTAATATCTCAGAATATGACCTTATTTTTCTATTAATAAGTGCAGATGTAATTAGTTAAGATGAGCTCACCCCAGAGTAGCCTGTGATCCAAAATGACCAGTGTTCTTAAAAAGGGGAAATTCAGATATGAACATTCACAGACAAGAAGAATACCACTAGAAGGTTGGAGTCATGCTTTCATAAGCCAAGGAACTATCAGAAACTAGAAGAGAGGGTTGGAACAATCCTTCCCGTTGCCTTCAGAGGAATTAAGGCCCTGCTGACGCCTTGATTTCAGACTTCCAGTTTTTAGAACCATGAGAGAGTACACATTTGTTTAAACCACCTGCTGCTGCTGCTGCTGCTAAGTCACTTCAGTCCACCTAGTCTGTGGTAATTGGTTAAAAGACAGGACAAGCCAACTAATACTACAATGTAATAATGAAGGAGCTGTCCTGCTCTTGACTAGGGATCTCCCTGCATGGGTACTGCTTTGATGCGGCTAAGAAATGTGCACCATCCAATCCAAACACCTAGAATGAAACCCATGTGTGTTGATAATAGACATACACATGTAGGGACATAAACAAAAACACGCTGCAATGATTTCTAGGAAACTCCATAAAAATAATAATTGCTGAAGCTACCTGTTCCAGTTATCATGCGCACGTGTGCTCAGTCATATCCCACTCTTTGCGACCCCATGGACTGTAGCCAACCAGGTTCCTCTGTCCACGGGATTCTCGAGGCAAGAATACTGGAGAGGGTTGCCCTTCCATTCTGCAGGAGATCTTCCCCACCAGGGATCAAACCCGCATCTTCTGCATCTCCTGCATTGCAGGTGGATTCTTTACTGCTGAGCCACCAGGGAAGCCGCTATGGCTATCATAACCAAATGATAAAAATCTGTGGTATTCTTGGTCTTTTTACACGTCAGAGGAGCTGTATTCCCACATACCTGGACAGTTTCATGAGCTGAGCACTCCAGGTCACCTCCTTCTATAACTCAGCACTGTAGGCAGATTCTTTACAGTCTGAACCACCAGGAAAGCCCATAAGTCAGCTCAACCAACATTTATTAACAAGACAATGTATCAAGAATTCTTAGCAAGGGCAGTTGAATAAAGCATCAGACACAATCTCAGTCCTTAAGTAGCTTATTGTATAGTAACTAATAAGGCAGAATTCTAGAAGAATCTTTCATCTATCAACCCATAAGATACTCTGTCCAATTATACCCAAGAATGTTCAAGATTCTTAGTTATAGGTGATAGAAGCACAACTCAAGCTGGCTTAAACAAACGAAACCCTGTGTTTTTGGAGGGTGAAAATATGACTTAGTGTAATAGTCAGGGTTCTCCAGAGAAACAGAATCAACAGGAGAGAGAGAAACAGGAAGAGAAAAGGCAGGGGAAGGGTGGAGGAAAGGAAGGAGAGACAGACAGAAGAGAGGTCTTTAAGGATTTTGCTCATGTGATTGTGGGCTAATTTGTAGGGCAGGCTGGCAGGCTGGATAATGAGGCAAGAGTCTTGAATCCGAATTCTGCAGGGCAGTAGTCTGGAAACTCAAGCAGTGTCTCTGTGTTGTAGTCTTGAGAAGAATTCCTTCTTGGGAAACCTATCTTTGTTCTCAAGGCTTTCAACTGATTGGATGAGGCCCACTCATATTATGGAAGGTAATCTGATTTAACCCAAGTCTGTTGACGTAAATGTTTTGTGGTTATTGTTCAGTTGCTGAGTCTTGTGCAACTCTTTGAGGCCCCATGGACCGCAGGCTCCTCTGCCTTCTGCAGACTCCAGGCTCCTCTGTCCTTCACTATCTTCTGGAGTTGCTCAAATTCATGTCCAGTGAGTCAGTGATGCTAGCTAACCATCTCATCCTCTGCTGTCTCTTCTCCTTTTGCTGTCAATCTTTCCCAGCATCAGGATCTTAGCCAACAAATTGGCTCTTTGCATCAGGTGGCCAAAGTGCTAGAGTTTTAGCTTCTGCATCAATCTTTCCAATGAATATTCAGGGTTGATTTCCTTTAGGATTGACTGGGTTGATCACATTTTAAAAATACCTTCACATAGACATCTAGACTGGTGTTTGACTAAACAACCTGGCAAAGCCTAGAGAAGCTGACAGAAAGTTAAGCACCACAGCGAGTGGAATCCAGGGAGTGTCCCAAAGTTATCAGGAAAATCCACCCCTCCCATCTTCCATGATGAAGATTTTGGCTGGCTCATCTTCCAGTTCATGCCCTGGGGAACCCGTCACTGTGGCTGAGGGAATGTAATGCCTTGGTTGGGGCCAGGAATGGGGAGACAGGCTGTTGTGTTTAAGAAGGGAGGTTGAGAAGGCATCAGGAGCTGTTCAACTAGAAGTATCTCAGCAACCAAGGGCATGGGGAGTGTGGTTTTGAAGCAAAAGAAAACATTTTGTGCAAATCCAGTCCTTAGGTACTTAGACGTATGAAAGACAATGGAGAAAGGAGAGACCCTTTGGGGAAAATGGAAGGTTCTTGCAGGACTGTCCTATATGCTTCTGCCACTGGAGGTGGGTAGTTACATCAGCGGTCACACCAGAGACCATATGCAATTAACAGACTTATTTTACATTAGCTAGATGTACACAACCTTTGAATCTCAGGAAATTTTCCTTTGAGGAAAATTTAGTTTTTCTCATTGATTTGAAGTCAGTAATTTCTGTTCCTCTGAGCACAGAATTGCTTTTAATTATAAATGCATGACATTTAAAATTATTTAAATACAAATATTTTTACACCAAGGGGTGTGGAATGCAGGGTGTGGGATGTGGGGATGGAAGCAATGAATTTTTTCCTGTGCAGAAACTCTGCTGGAAAAATATTTTCCCTTAGTCATCGTTCCGAAGAATCATTCCTCTCAGGGATGCTTGTTATTTAAAATTAAATGGAATTGGCATTTAGAGATTCTTAGAATAATTTAGCTGGACTTGTTTCAGTGATTACATAATGGTTTCAAACGGGTCAAGGTCCCAATAAATGTTATCTGTTTATGTGGTCACTATTCATCTGCCTCCCCTCACCCTCGTCTCTTTCACCATCACGGCTGCTACCCCACTCCTCTCCACACTGGAAGCTCCTTGAGGACAAAAACTTTTCATTTCTCTCACTCCCAGGGTGGTCTCTGAAGAGTGCACTGCCTAGGTGCATGCTGAGCTTCACTCAACACTGATATCTGGGGAGCCTGGGCTCTTAGGAAGGCAGAGAGTTCTGTGAAGCCTCAGGGGACAAAGCTCCTGGTTTTTTTTTTTTTTTACGAACAAAAGTCAACACCACTGTAACAACAGCTTTACAAATTTCCAGATGCACAGCCGCCACTGTTAGCAGCTGTGGACACGTCTTACATGCAGCTAACATCTGTCAAATATTGGAAAACAGTTGCAGGCGAAATCTGAAGCATGTTTCCTATATACTCCCTCTTCGCATTAAAAAAAGATTCGCTTCCTCAACAACTCTGCCAGCTAGCCTTCCCTTTTCCGGTTCAGTTCTCCCCATCCTCTTCACTCCTTCCTCTTATTGGAACAGGAAAGACCTCCCTTTTATCCTTTTTACTCGTACATTAGCGGACTGATTAGAATTTGGAATTAATGAATCTCATTTGAATTTCTTTCTCTACTGTAAAATGGAAGACTGTGTTATCCTCTGAAAGGAAATTCAGGTATGAATAAGCATGTGGCGAGGGTCCTCCCTTCCATCCACAGGGGCCTCCTTCCTCCTCCCCCTCCCCTTCTGCTTTCCTTCTTGGGGAGTGGGTGGGAGAGGGGCACAGGCAGGGTAACTCTGAAATGCAATGATTTTAACTCCTTGAGGGTGCCAGAGGGAATCAAATGGAAAAGGTGGCTATGCTTTTTTTTTGCCTCTAACACCTACTTCTGGGACCTGAGCAGGGCTATGGATCATAAGGACCCATTTCTCTACAGAGGGTAAGTCCACCTTGCCTTACCCTAGCCACTTTAACTAAATCCCTTCCCTGGATTTTTTTCTTTCTTTTGAACACAGACCAGGCCCCTCTCCTGAATTTAACCTAACTTCTTCCATCCATGAACTTTAACAAAAACTCCCATGTGCCAACCCAGAATAGCATTGTTAGGAGTTCGCAAACTTCCTTGCTAACGTGAATACAATGGTTAATATTATTTCCATTTTACATATGAGATTTCCAGAGGCAAGGTAACCTCCCAAGGTCACAGCACTCAGAAACCAAGTCTGGAAGCCTGAGTCTTTCGGCTCCAAAGCCCATATGGACTCCCAGATGTGTTCTAATGTCACATTAGACAATAGAACTAGCAGTTTGGCATTCATTTTTCAAAAACTGACAATATTTCAATTCTGCTGCCTCCCTAACCTGACATCTTGGGTCACAACCCCGTGCCTCCTATATTATTTCTGTCCTCACTTCAGTATCTCTGGGGTACCTCACATTCCTCCTGAGCAAAACTGCTCCTGAGGTTCCAGTCTTCAACTCATCAAGTTAGTTGCTTAGAGATCTAGGATCCTTGATTTTCCCCTTTATCTCTCTTTTCCAAAAATTGGTTACCAAGTCCTACAGATCCTCTCTGTCACATGCACACACATACAAACACTGCAGATCTACTCCAGGATTTGCATTTTGTCAGAGTTCTAAGCGTTCTCTCATTCACAGCTCCATCAAAGTACATTTTTTCTAAAACGCATATATAATCCCATTACTCTCTTGCTTTTAAATTCACAGGATAAGGTCAGATCCCTTAGCTAGGCAAAGGCGATCCTGTGTTCCTCCCAACCCACTAGTCCCTACCATAACCTTGACTCCTTAACCCATTCCCACCTACTCTGTCTTTTGAATTCTTGCTTTCACACCTGCTGAACTTTCATGCTCTTTTTCCATTCACACACCGAACCCAAGTTCAAATGTCAGTTGTGCTGTCAAACCCGCCCTGATTTCTCTGGAAAACTTGGTGGCCCTGTACTTCTACAGCTGCAGAAACATACCTTGAAAATAAAAACACATCCCTTTGTACTTGGAGTGACTGCTAATGGTGTACCTCTTTGCCCTAGCAGAGTGAGAGCCCTATGTGAGCAAAGAGACCTAGCATCATCTGTGCTTGGAGCCAGACCTCTGGCACCGGTTCTGTTTCTGGTGTGGGACAGATCTTCAATAAACATTGCTGGGCTGAGCTCAACTGAAGTGCATCTGAGGAACGAGGGTCCCAGCTTCCAGCCCGGTGCTTGTCATTTAAATATCTCCTCATGGGGGAGGGAGGTGGGAGGGGGGCTCAGGATGGGGAACACGTGTACACCCGTGGCGGATGCATGTTGATGTATGGCAAAACCAATATTGTAAAGTAAAAAATTAATTAATTAATTAAAAAAATAAAAATCCAAAACCAAAAATAAATAAATAAATATCTCCTCATGGTTAAGCTGAGGCCTGAGCAAAAGAAGTAAGATTTCAACATTTGTCATTTCTGTCTGTGACCTCAATTTTTTTTTTTTTTTTTCCCTTTTCCTACCAGTTACAGTCTCTCTTCTTGTTTTAGATTCCCAGTGACCTCCTACATTTCTGCTCTGATTTCGCCAAATCAGGAAAGACCTAGAATCATCACTTGTATTCTAGCTGAAACCCCCAGCTCTGCTGTACACTCATTGGGATCCTGGGTAAATTCTTTTTTTTTTTTCCTTTTGTGAGCTCACATTCCTTGGAAATGTTCTTCTCAAGTGTGAGGCTTAGGTTTTAAGAGGCATTCTTTCAGAGAAGATTTGCATTTCTCCTGTCGAGGACCTGGGAGACTATGAACTTGCTGCCACTTTTAAACTCAAAATCTGCCCCTTTTTTGATGGCTACAATGGTTACCTGGTAGGATTGAGCTTAGGCGTTTTTCAAAAAATAATTTATTTTGTGTGCGCTGGGTCTTCGTAGTTTTTTCAAAAGCTGCACAGGCTTTACTCTAGTTGCAAGGACTAGGGGTACTCCAGCTGGGTGCATGGGTTGGTTTCTCATCGCAGTAGGTTCTCTAGCCACAGAGCACAGACTCTAGGGCACGTGGGCTTCAGCAGTGGCAGCATGTGGGCTCAGCAGTTTTGGTTCCCGGACTCTAGAGCACAGGCTCAGTAGTTGTCGTCCGTGGGCCCAACTGCTCTGGGGCATGTGGGATCTTCCCGGATCAAGGATCGAACCTGTGTTCCCTGCACTGGCAGGCAGATTCTTAACCACTAGACCACCAGGGAAGCCCCTGGGCAAATTTTTGACCTGTCTGAAATTGGTTTCTTATTTATAACATGGAGATGATAGTACCTGCCTCCTAGGGTTGTCATGGAGATGCAGTAAGAAATTCTAAGTAAAGCTTTAGCACAATCCCAGAAACATAATAATGGCTCAATTAATGTGAAAAGAAAACTGCCTCATTTACACTGACCTGGTAAGTTCTTCCCAATGCATTTACTTCAAAGAGGTTCAAAAGGGAGGGGATACATGTATGTTGAGGTTTGACAGAAAACAACAAAATTCTGTAAAGCAACTATCTTTCAATTAAAAAATAAATTAATTAAAAAATAATGAAGACCAGATTCTTCAAAGGGAGGAAGGTTCATATTTCAAAAAGTAAGAAAGTAGCCCAAATGGATATCAAAATTGATCATTAAAATGTTTTGTAGTGGCAAAGAAAAAAAAATGCTATTCAATTGTGGGATGAATTACCTATTAAAGAAATCTATTTGTTCAACCGACGTGTACTGATAACGTCCTTGGTGTCTTGCTTTGCACTTGGGAACAAAGAGGAAAGACTGGCTCCCGGACCTGGGGAGGGGTCTCCCACCTCTGTGATCAGGGCAGCCGTATGGGGGGGGGGCAGGGGGGGTCTCCACAGGCAGTCTTTCCAGGGTTTAGAGGAGGGCATCTGGCATGGCCTCGTGAGGGTGCTGAGGGCAGGCTTCTCAAAGGAGGGGCCCACTGAGGCTGATACTGGTCAGATGAGGGCAGTCTTGCTAGAGGAAACTGGAGCAAAGGGACAGAAGTCAGACAGGCTCTGACAGAAGAGGATAAATGACAAGTCGTTGGGTTCAGCTGTACTTTGGGTACGTGCAAGAGCAGGTGAGTTGGAAAGATAGTCTAGAAAGATATGCAAGTGGCCAAATAAATCTTCAGGAGCAAGAGCAAGTGGGTGGGGAAGGTGTGGGCTGCAGTTCTTCTCGCTCAGTAAATCTCAACTGAGCTTTGCATATTGGAATCACCAGGAGCTTTTAAAAATACCCAAACCTAGGTCCCTAGACAATTATGTATAAATCAGCATGGAGGTACTGAAGCATCATTTTTTTAAAGCTTCCAAACTGACTTTCGTTTGCAGCCAAAATTGAGAACTGCTCTATAATTTAGCCCCTGAAACCACACCAACCCAAAGTGCGCTGGAAACGTAACTTAAGAGAACTGCAGTGAAACTGAAAGCATACCTGACCCTACCCCTCCCTGTATTTTCTCAATTAACTTATTTATTAACTTCTTATTGTGGTAAAATGCATATATCATAAAATTGATCATCCTTACCATTTTCAAGTGTACAGTTCAGTGGCATTAAGTACACTCCCATTATTGTGCAACCATCTTCATCACCATCCATCTCCAGAAATTTTCATTATCTCCAAATGACACTCTACATCCATTAAACACCAATTCCTTGCTACAGTGAAGCTGAGCTGGACCTTCAGAGAGGTTCATTGTTTGTTAGGGGTGAAGGAGTGGCCTTTGATTTTGATCAGTCACTGGATACAAAGAGCTGCAGGAAGGGGCTATGACTGAGGGCGGAGACAGCTCCCTTCAGCCCAGGCAATTCTAAACAAGGCAGACAGTTGAAGGCTGCTGGCTACCAGCACTTCTGGCATTTGGAGAAATAAGGCCTTTATTCCTGCAAGGAGATGTGGGTGACATGTTGCACCATTCACCACATCCCAAAGAGGTCTCCTCCTGCTTGCTTTGGCCTCCTGGTTCTTGGATGCCGTGGGCACTTTACCATAATTGAGAAAGGAAGCAGCCTATACTTTCCAGGCCCATCCCATCCCTTCCCTTCTTCACCTTCCACTTTGCCTTCCCTGTTCCTTCTTTTCCTCAGTTACAACCTGGTAACATTCCTGTTGCCCTTCTGTTGAAGACTACAGTTTAAGTCTTGGACCAGAGTTCCTGCCACTTCAAGCCTCTCGCTCCCTAAGACAATGAGCAGGAATGGAAGTAGAAAGCGGTTGCCCAAATCCTGGAGAATGGGTGGATGGGGTGAAGGTATAGCAGAGGGATACTGGGATAAAATACTTAGGCACAGAGAACCCCAGGCCAGGAGCATGGATTCAGGTACTGAGGGGCAGATACCAAACCAAATAAGCAGGTACCTGATGAGAAAGTTAGGACCGAAAAGGATGATAGTTAAATTGTACTTGGCATTAGGGACATAAGCATTGACCTTAGTTTTTGCATGTTGAAGAAATGGCAAAATGAGAAGACAAAAATACAAAGTTAGTATTTATGTCTAATTATTATGATGTGCAATAATCCAGTATATAATAAAATGTGTTAACACTTAAATGTGTTAAAATTAAAGTCTATCTCAAGTTGCATTTGATTAGAACAGCAAACGCTTATATACAAATGAAGGGCTTCATAAACTGTAAGATAACATGAAGGTACCTATAACCTGGAGATCTGCTCACATCCTCAAACATCAGAGGGTATGCCCTGCCGTGCATCCTCTTTTGGGCCGAAGGAAACTGCACCTTTGGGTCCTTCCTGTGGCCCCCTTGGCTCTCACAGATGCACAACCCATGTACTGAGTCCCTAATTCTAAACTCCAGGACTTGTTTCTCATAAAAAATTTTTCTTAATAATCTTACCTGTGCATCGTAACTATATTTTGTGACTTTTCTCCTAAAAATAGCTTTTAGATAATTTGTATAATTGGATTTACGCACATTTCAATTCTGAGTCCTTAGGTAATCCGCTCCACTTCAGCTTTAACTGAAATGCACTACCTTAGGGTCTTCCCAAGGTCATCTGAAGTTAGACTCCGTCTGGAAGCTCAGTACTTCCTTTTTATTTTTTTTGCTGAGAAGGCATGATTTATTTGAAAATTGTTTAATATAATCCAAATGGAGGAACAACAGGTATTCTTCCTTTCCCTTTCAAGTCCTGTGGTACCAAAACACAATTTCTCCCCACCCTCACCCCACCCATCCCATCCCCACTCTCACCCAAAACTAAATTACCCCTATCAGAGAGATTAGGAAAATGTACTAGTGATTTAAAAACATTTCACCTGCACAGTATTTTCATTTGGGCCCTATTTAATTTCTGAGTGTCATTTCCATTTCTGGTTCTGACACTATCTGTACTCTCTATATCCTCAGAGTAAGGGAGCATAACACTTCTCTGAGGAAATTTACTCAAAATAAACCTCCAAATGCAAATTCTCTGAAAAAAATAACAGGATTATGCACTCAAAGAAAAAAAAGTTTTGATATTTCCTTTAGGCTAGCGTCTCTTTTCTCTTAGGATAGTCATATGGGAATTGAACGACTTCTTTGGTTGGATTACAGTCTTTATCCTCATCACCATGATTATTGCTATTAAGTTTTTAGCGTACATTTTTATGATTCAATCTTGGAAATGGTTCTTAAGAGTTTTCATGATCATTTCCTTAATTGTTTCCTTTTTTCGGGCTTTTACGAGGACATTAGCTTTGTCCTTTCTTTTAACTGCCTGCAAATCAGGACTTAAATTTTATTATCACGTAGCTGAGTGGAAAATCCCTCTCCCTGGACTCTTAGTGAGGCCACATAAGAAGCCTCTGAGGATGTGCTGTCTCATCGTAGAGCTAAGTCGCAGCCCAGGATCCGAGCCGGTTCTCCTCTTTGCCCACAAATTAGTGTAACAGCTCATAAAGACTTGAGCAAAAATCACCCTGCGTTTCACTCTTTCGCCTCACTGTTTCCTTAGTGTGGCCCAAACTACAAACCAAACCTCATCTCCTCTTGTCTATCAGTTCTTCACCCTTGGCCAGCTGTTCTGGTGGTTCCTTAGTTCTTACCATCAATCTCTAGCAGTTCCTGGGACGCTCTGAGCTAGCACGGACCACTACAAACACATTTCTCATAGGGATCAGTGGCATTTCCCAAGAAACAGGAAACTCCTTCACGGAGAACCGAAAGGTAAAACACTGCTGTGAGTTTTCATGTATCCCAATCCATTTTTCTTAGATCATTCCTTCTTTCTTTCCTTCCATCGAGCAGAAGTTATTACATAGAGCTAAATGATGTCATCCTCAGAAGAAACTTCCCTGATGGCTCAGATGGTAAAGCGTCTGCCTACAAGGCAGGAGACCTGGGTTCGATCCCTGGGTCGGGAAGATCCTCTGGAGAAGGAAATGGCAACCCACCCCAGGACTCTTGCCTGGAAAATCCCGTGGACGGAGGAGCATGGTAGGCTATAGTTCATGGGGTCGCAAAGAGTTGGACGCGACTGAGCGACTTCACATCACATCAGAAGAAACAATTCCCAATTACCTAACTTCTAACTTACTCTGTGATTGGGTTACAGTTTCATCTGAAAGCAAAGGAAGATTCTTTGCTCTTTTAAAGTTCTTTTTATCCAGATAATTCTTGCCTAAAACGATGGGAGTTGGCAGAATGGAAATAAGCATAACACAAGATTGCAAATCAACTAAAATCCAACATGATAAAAATAAGTTAAATACCTGAGAATGCTTTAAAAAAGAATGAAAATAAGCAAGAAATAATCTCTCTTCTATCAGAGGCAGCAAAGCTGGCTCCCAATTCAAAGAGCAGAACTGGTCTTGTTATTAAGACTTAAAGAGTGCAACGCTTTTGTTACTTAGCTCTGAAAGCACATGATGTGGACCATAAAAATTTTTTTTCAATGTTATGGTTTGCTTTTCAGATTGTAACTGTCATACAGAAATAATGCAAGGCTAAGCAAAGTCAAACCTAGGGTTCTGCAGGGTCAGTTCCAAAAACAGGAGACGTGTGGTGTTTTTATTCTGCCATTTAAGGGAGAGGTTCACAGGGTAGCCAAGGGCAGTACTTACTGTCTCTAGACATTATAAAGAGCTAAGGCACAGGGCTAAAAGTTGAGAGTGAGAGATTAGCACTGATAACTAAGGAAAACGGCCATCTAATAGTCAACAGGAAGTTAGAAAATAGAGAATAGAACCAAAGCCATTCAACTCATTCTGCCATATCGGGTCTTCCCTGGCTGTGATTGCTTTTATCTGGGCGGCCAGTGCTGCACTGGCTCTTTGGCTTCAGCTTCTTAAAGGTGCCACTCAGCACCTGGTAGTTCTTCTGCAGTCAATTGGTGCTGCTGCATCATCACCACCTTTATCATTGTCATAATCATCATCAAATCAGCAATTCTTTTTCCAGGATGCAAAGCAAATCCTAATTTGCCAGATCCCATGAGACCTAAACTTTCAGTTGGATTTGATAATATCTTGTTTCCTTAGAAGTTTGTCGAGATGGTTTTCTGGAGTTGATACTTTACAGGCTTTCCTGCAGTCTATTTTATATATCATCCACAGAATGTCTGCTACTGAAATCTGGGTACAAATACACCGTGTCCTACAAGCATAAGGAGAGTGTGGAGAGAAGCCATGATATTTACTTGCCACAATCAGTTTGCGCTCATGCAGTGGGAGGTAAGGAAGATGCTTAGGGCAGCAATCTGCAATCTCTTTGGTACAAAGGACCGATTTTGTGGAAGACAGTTTTCCACAGACTGCAGGGTGGGTGTAGACGGGGGAAATGGTTTCAGTTTTGCCCACTGCTCAACTCCTGCGGTGTGGCCCAGTTTCTAACAGATAGTGAACTGGTACCAGTTCATGGCTCGGGGGTTGGGGACCCCTGGGTTGCTGCTGCTGCTGCTAAGTCACTTCAGTCGTGTCCGACTCTGTGTGACCCCATAGGCAGTAGCCCACGAGGCTACCCCATCCCTGGGATTCTCCAGGCAAGAACACTGGAGTGGGTTGCCATTTCCTTCTCCAATGCAGGAAAGTGAAAAGTGAAAGGGAAGTCGCTCTGTCGTGTCCGACTCTTAGCGACCCCATGGACTGCAGCCTACCAGGCTCCTCCATCCATGGGATTTTCCAGGCAAGAGTACTGGAGTGGGTTGCCATTGCCTTCTCCAGACCCGTGGGTTAGGGGATAGGAAAACTGAAATATAGAAAAGTTCCCTCTGCAACATGCAGCCTTTTCCAGGGGGGTAAAAGAAAGATAACTTGGCTCTAGTGGGCACTGTTTCCATATCTTATTACACCATTAAAAAGGACATAGAGTCCCAAAAGAACTTTTAGATCTCATTAGTTTTCTATTCAGTCCTGCCCATCAGTGGCATTAAAAGAGAACTACACAGGGAACTTCCTGAACCTGATAAGGGTCAACTACAAAAAATCCACAACTAATACCATACATGATGGTGAAAGACCAGATGTGTTCACTCTAAGATTAGGAAATAGACAAGGGTATCCATTCTTACCACTCCTGTTCAATACTGTACTGAAGACAGGACAATTAGGCAAGAGAGAGAAACAGAAGGGATCTAAGCTGAAAAGAAAAAAGACATGCTCTTGTATACAGAAAATCCTAAGGAAGTTACTAAAAAAAAATACTAGAACTAACAAACATATAAGGTTATGGGATACAAGATCAATATACAAATGTCAATATATTTCTATACACTGGCAGTGAACAATGTGAAACTAAGAAAATTTCATTTACAGTAACATAAAAAAAGAATAAAATAGGAAAAATTTAATAAAATAAGTAAAAGATTTGTACACTGAAAACTTTTAAAACATCACTGGAAGAAATTAAAGAAGATCTAAATAAATGGAATCGACACCCTAGGTTCAAGG
Source organism: Bos mutus (assembly GCF_027580195.1). Taxonomy (NCBI): domain Eukaryota; kingdom Metazoa; phylum Chordata; class Mammalia; order Artiodactyla; family Bovidae; genus Bos; species Bos mutus. The sequence goes on from NC_091618.1 coordinate 130,422,304, forward strand.
CTTTCAAGACTCAATATTGTTAAAGTGGTGGTACTCCTTAAATTGATCTACATATTTGATATAATACATATCAAAATTTCAGCTGGACTTTTTGCAGACATTTCCTCACACTCCTCCCATTTCAAAACTTATTACGAAGTTATAGCAATCAAGACAGTGTGATAGTGGCATAAGGACAGACATTTAGATCGACGGAACAAAACTGAGAATGCAAAAATAAAACCCTCATGTGTATGGTCAACTGATTTTCTACAAAGGAGCTAACCAAGACAATTAAAAGGAACAACTAGATATCTACATACAGAAGAAGAATTAAGTTGGATTCTGACCTTGCATTATATAAAATCATTACCTCAGAATGAATCAGAGACCTAAATACAAAAGTTAAAATTACAAAATTCTTAGAAGAAAATATAGGAATAAATCTTTGTGACCATAGATTGTGCAATAGTTTCTTAAATATGACACCCAAAAGCACAAACAACAACAGAAGATAAATTGGACATCATCAAAATTAAAAATTTTGTGCTTCACTTCAACAAAGTAAAAAGAGAACACACAGAATGGAACAAAATATTTGTAAATCACTTATCTGTTAAGGGACTTGTATCAGAATACATAAAGAATTCTTAAAATTTAACAATAAAAATAAATAACCCAATTAAAAATAGGCAAAGGACTTTCTTCAGAGAAGATATACAGTGACCAACAAATGCATGAAAAGATGCTCAACGATGTTTGTCGTTAAGGAAATGCAAATCAAAATCACAATGAGAAATCACTGCAGACTCACTAAGATGGCTATAATCAAAAATTTGGACAATCACAAGTGTCAGCAAGGATGTGGAAAAATTAGAACCCTTATTCTCTATGAGTGGAAATGTAAAATGATGCAGTCTTCTGAAAGACCGTCTCAGTTCCAAAAAAAATTAAACGTAAGACTTACTATATAATCTGGCAATTCTAGTTGAAATACACATTCACACAAAAACCTGTACACTAATATTCATAATAGCTAAAAAGTGGAAATAACCTAAATGTCCTGATGAATGAATAAGCAAAATGTAGCATATCCATAAACGGAATATTATTTGGCTATAAAAAGAATGAGTATGAATGAAACTTGAAAGCATTATTCTGAGTGAAAGAAGCCAGATACTGAAGGCCACTTCTTGTATGATTCCATTTATATAAAACGTCCACAGTAGGCAAATCCATAGGGATAGGAATTTGATTAGTAGTTGTTTGGAGAAGGGACACTGGGAAGTGACTATTAATGGGTATGGGGTCTCTCTGGGCTGATAAAAATGTTCTGGAATTTTGGCTGACAATCTCTCTGGGCTGATAAAAATGTTCTGAAATTTTGGCTGACAATTGTACAACTTTGTGAATATACTAAAAACACTGAACTGTATGCTCTGAAAGGGTAAATTTTTTGTTATGTGCATTACATCTCAATAAACCTATTATAAAAAAGAAAGAAAAAAGAGAGAGAGAGAGAAAGGATGAACGGAGGTAAGGAAGGGAGGGAAGGAGGGAAGAAGAAAAATAAAGAGAGCTCTATAGATAGTAATCTGTGACGCTTAGGTCACCATCATCCTTGACAGCTTGAATGCTATCAGGTATTTAGATTTATTAGATTGTCTTTAGTTGTGCTTTTTCTTTCTTTCATTCTTTCTTTTTTAATATTGAGGTTTCAGTCCAAGTCATCCAGCCAAACAGATTCTCAAACATGTGTTTCCAACATATCAGAGTCCCTGGCCAAATGATCTGGATTCAGCTAAGAAATCATGACCCAATTCATTTTAGCTACAGATTAACAAGCACAGGGGCCTCAAGAAAATAGGTTCCCTTTAGTGCCAGGTTAATTATAATGTTGACTGCAGCCATGAAATTAAAAGATGCTTGCTCCTTGGAAGAAAAGTTATGACCAACCTAGATAGCATATTGAAAAGCAGAGACATTACTTTGCCAACAAAGTTCCATCTAGTCAAAGCTATGGTTTTTCCAGTGGTCATGTATGGATGTGAGAGTTGGACTATAAAGAAAGCTGAGCACTGAAGAATTGATGCTTTTGAACTGTGGTGTTGGAGTAGACTCTTGAGAGTCCCTTGGACTGCAAGGAGATCCAACCAGTCCCTCCTAAAAGGAAATCAGTCCTGAATATTCCTTGGAAGGACTGATGCTGAAGCTGAAACTTCAATACTCTGACCACCTGACGTGAAGATTGACTCATCTGAAAAGACCCTGATTCTGGGAAAGATTGAAGGCGGGAGAAGATGGGGAAGACAGAGGATGAGATGATTGGCTGGCATCACCAACTCAAGGGACACGAGTTTGAGTAAACTCCGGGAGTTGGTGAGGGACAGGGAAGCCTGGTGTGCTGTAGTCCATGAGGTCACAAAGAGTCAGACACGACTGAGTGACTGAACTGAACTGAATAATAATAATCAGTGTAAAAGTTAGAATGAATAACAAATGAAATGAAACACAAAGACATTCAAACATATCTTGAGGAATACCCCATTATATCACCATATTAAGAGTTCAGTTCAGTTCAGTCACTCAGTCGTGTCTGACTGTTTGTGACCCCATGGACTGCAGCACGCCAGGCCTCTCTGTCCATCACCAACTCCCGGAGTTTACCCAAACTCGTGTCCATTGAGTTGGTGATGCCATCCAATCATCTCATCCTCTGTCGTCCCCTTCTCCTCCTACCTTCAATCTTTCCCAGCATCAGGGTCTTTTCAAATGAGTCAGCTCTTTGCATCAGGTGGCCAAAGTATTGGAGTTTCAGCTTCAGAATCAGTCCTTCCAATGAACACTCAGGACTGATTTCCTTTAGGATGGACTGGTTGGATCTCCTTGCAGTCCAAGGGACTCTCAAGAGTCTTAGGAATATAAAAAAGGAGGTGTCCCTGTAGAGTGATTTTGGGTTATGCAGCACCCTTTTGAATTGCTCAGACTGCTTAATAGCATTGACTTTAGCAAGTGTCACAACATCCTTTTGGGTGGCAAGCATTGCGCTAATAGTGCTGTACAACTGCAGGTCAGACAACCAAGGGACACAAGGTTATCACACGTCTAGAAGACAGTTATGCATGAAGTTCAGATGGCCCACCTAACAACGCTTCATCCACACCTGACCCAAGTGGCATCTTCTTGGACTGATCATCTCTCTAACCGATGACGGGTCTGAGTTCCTGTTACTCTGGATTTTCCGAGTGTATCTGCCATTTCCTAAACAGATGGTCAGTATCACACTGTATCACTGTTTTTGATGGTAATAGAAATCACATAGCTAACACTTCCTGAAGAAACTGGATTAGATATTGAAAATTGGACCCTGGGCTTTTTTAAAATTTGATTTCCTGTTTCATTTCCAGAAAGTCACAGGAATATTGACAGTCTATCAAGGGTATTTTGAAATAGATTAAAATCTACATTTGTTACCTGACATATACTCTGAACATTTTAGAAGGACCTATGGGACAAGACATGCTTCTTTTTGATAGCAAAAACAGAGAGGCCAAGAGTACAGCATGGCTTATACATTTTGGGGCTCAGTTTCCTGTGTAAAATAAAAGTTAGGACGAACTCACCTCTTAGGTCCCATGCAGCTGTTTGATTTGGTCATTGTGATGGTGATTTTCTCTGGTCAGCTCAAAACCTGGGCAGGAATAGGTATATGTAGGGATAGCATTCAGCTTATTTACCAGCATATTCCCCATGCTTAGCACACTGCCTGGCACACAGCACGTGCTTAAAAATATCCTTTGAGTAAACACACATCTGCAGTATTTTGTTTTATAAAATTTTCTCTGACTGCAAAGCACTACAGTTGAAGGTGAATTTAACGTAACAGCCTCTCCCAGGAATATATCTGTTGTGTTGCTAATGTGTTGTTTTTTTTTTCCTCCAGATTTCTTTCATTCCTAATTACTCTGACTGACCATTCACAAAAGGGTATTAAGCTTTGAAGATTTCCAAACCCCTCTGGTGAGGGAATGTATATAAGTGTTCATGTGTTTCTCAGTAAATTTTAAAAGGTTATTCGTATCTGCAGTATTTTTTGGCATTTTAACGAATAATAACATATTCATATTACATCAACACTTACTTCATTGTTTTTCCTTTAAAAATTCTTTTTTAAAAATGTCAACATCTTCCCTGGCTTTATTTCGTTCATTAGTTACCAGTGCTGACTCTTTTTTCTGGCCAGTCTTCCTCCAGAAAACTTAGAGGAAGGAGATGACCTATTTGTCTTTGATTTTTGCTTCCAAAGATGCTCCGCCAAAGAACAGAAACTCCTTATAGAATGCATACGCTTCAGGGGCATCTGGCTCTGTCTTTAACTTGACAAAAATAAAATAATAAAGTTACGTTTTTCCTTCACACATTTAAAAGCCGGAAATAGATTCAGACGTACAGTTTTCAATCCATGTGCCAACCTAGCAAGCCGAGCGAAGCAGACGGCAGTGAGCAGGGCCACCTCCAGCCACCCTCGCCCACGCTCTGCCCCCCTCCCAGGGCCCAGCCTCCCGCAGCCCAGCCCCGAGCCCACCAGCTGCTCCCATGGCAGCTGCACACTCGCCTCTGGGGCTGTTCCTGAGAGTCCTTAAAACCAGAGCATCGTGGCATGACTGTGGACCAGCTCCTCTGACACCAATGCATTTCTGAAGATTATTTACTCTTCAGGCTCTTCACACTTAACCATCAAGAATGGACTAGGGTTGCCCCGGACAGCTGACTGTCTGCGTGATGTCTCGTGCTCAGTCAGTCTCCTCTGAGAACAGAAGTCAAGGACATGTTCTAGGTTCCCAGAGAGACGGGCCCGATGTGTGCCTGGGGACATCTATTACTGTGTTTTCACCCTTCAAGGAAGGAAACCTCCCAGGCTTCTGAGAATTTAGAGCCCAGCAGTGTAACATGGTTTTAACTAACAACATACATGATTCACATTTTTTCCTTCGAAAATATAAAATCAGTTCTATTAAGTCTGTTATCACACGAGTTACTGAGTGATAACTCTGGCCTGAGCTGGGCAGATCAGTCTTCCTCACTTGAGTTTGAAATCAAGACAAAATGTTCCTCTCAGTCTGTCCTGGTTTCTCCAACAGAAAAGATGCACCAAGGAACTGTGGATCAACAGTAATGGGGCTGTGCACCCTGAGTCAATAAAAATACCTGCAAAAAAAGAGGAAAGAGAAATCTATAGAGAGAAGAGCAGAGAGGAGAAAGACAGCATGCTCCCCAGCTTCCTCCTGGCTCCCTGGTTTTTGGTTCTAGTCCCTCAGGAGGCAGGGCTGCCTCCACCCTTGGCACACTTCTCTTAAATGCAATGTTAAATCTGTTGTTTAGTCACAAAGTCACGTCTGACTCTTGGCGACCCCATGGCCTGGAGACCGCAAGGCTCCACAATGTTAATAGTCGTTCCTAAAATATTGACTCCACAATTTTCTGACAACAAAGCACAGTTATAGTCCTTTTTATCAAATTCAATTATTCAAACTCTCCACAATTTTACAATATAGACATAATCCTACAATATATCTAAATAGAAAAAGGTATGTTTTTGGTTAAGAATGATACAGAGCATCACTTGCAGCTGTGCTAACCTACCAAATCACACCGCCTCAAATAAAAAACCACTTAATTCACCAAATATTTATTGGGCAGCTGCTAGAGACTCCATACCAGGTCAAAGGTTGGAGGCTTGAAAACCATTCAGACACAGGGCCTGCCTCCTAGGAGCTCTGGATCTGCTGCTGCTGCTGCCAAGTCGCTTCAGTCGTGTCTGACTCTGTGCGACCCCATAGATGGTGGCCCACCAGGCTCCCCCGTCCCTTATAATTTTAAGTGAACTGCTGCCGCTAAGTCACTTCAGTCGAGTAAGTTAAATAAGTGCACCACATCTCCCTGAGGCTCACTGGAGAAAGGATTCACTCCCGTTTAACACTGTTTTCAGTGAGCACCTCAGTGTTAAGCAATGATAATCCTAGTTTGCAGATTTCATTTGATTCATATTTCAAGAAGTTAGGCATGAGCATCAGCTACAAAAATTTCAATGTTTAGGGTTTGACCAAAATTCTTTCAAAGATGTTGGATGAGTGTTATAGAGTTCTCGGTGAGGAATAAACAGCATCTTCCAAGATGTTTAGTATCCAACCAGATGAAACAGATCACACACAATTTAACTTCCCTCCTCTGATTGTATAGAATGATACATATCAACTTTGATATGAAGTTGAACTTTTTAACCAGGCTATGTTGACAGTAAAGCAAAGTCCTATTTGTCAAAATTCATCTAGACACTGTCAAAGTCCAGTTATAATATGTTATTTTCAAAGATTAAAGTATAGAAATCTTTATATTAATATTTTTACCACTTTTATGTACTTTTATATTGATTATGCATTGAGGATTATATGTTACACTTTTAAGTTAATTTGGTGTTTGGAATAGAACTTATAAAAGTAACATCTAACTATAAATTAACACATACTTAATACATAATATTTGCATAATACAGTGAATATTTTCTGACCTAACCCACAAAGCCATTTTATTGCTAGAGTCAAATCTTTATTTTTATAATAATTTTTTTTAGACCTTTACTTGCTCTCTCAGCAGAAGGTTTAACATAGACTCTCCTCAAATTGTCTAAGACCTCAGGACTTAGTCCAAAGGAAGACAAGGGTGAATTGTGTTTCCAATTCTAGGTCTAGAGGGAAAACTCTGAATTTTTTCACTCGTACATAGTCCATTCTGCAATAATGCCTTTGCTGGTTTTGGCCCCTGCCCAGCTACAGTGAGGCCTTGACCTAGGGATCTGTAGTTACAGTTCTGTTCAAGTCCTTCACATACTCCTCAATAGGTAACCATCTTCCCCTAATGGACAGAATTGGGCCAGGGTGGCTGGGTCCCAAGGACTACATCAAATTAACAGTCTTTGGCACAGTGAAGGAAACCACCACAAAACAAAAAGGCAGCCTATTGAACGGGACAAGATAATTTCAAACACTATATCCAGTAAGGGGTTAACATCTTAAATAATTCATATAACTCAACATTAAAAAACAAACACCAGAGTGGGCAAAGGATCTGAGTTGACATTTTTCCAAAGAAGACATACAGATGGCCAACAGTCACCTGAAAAGATGCTCAATATCACTAATGATCAGGGAAATGCAAATCAAAACCAAAATGAGATACTACCTCACACCTGTCAGAATGGCTATCATTAAAAAGAACACAAATAACAAGTGCTGATGAGGATGAGGAGAAAAGGGAAACCCCATGGGCTGTTGGTGGGCTTGTAAGTTGGTGCAGCCACTATGGAACACAGTGAGGAGGTTCCTCAAAAAAATAAAAAATAAAACTACCATACAATCCAGAAACTCCAATCCTGGGTATTTACCCAAAAAAAAAAAAAAAAAAACCAAAAACCTAGAACAAAAAAAAATACTAAAAAAACAAAGAAAACAAAAATACTAATTCTATAAGAAATACACACATTAACGTTCATAGCAGCATTATTTAAAACAGTCAAGATATGAAAGCAACCTAAGTATCCATTGACAACTGAATGGATAAAGATGTGGTATGTTTACAAGGGAATACTACTTAGCCATAAAAAATGAAATCATCTGTGACAACATGGAGGAATCTAGATGGTACCACACTAAGTGACATAAGTCAGAGAAAAGCAAGTACTGTATGATCTCACTTTTATATGTAATCTGAAAAACAAACTGAAAACGGACTCATAGGTACAGAGAATAAACTAGATGGTTGCCAGAAGGGAGGGGAGGTGGGCAACATAGGTGAGGGGGATTAAGCGGTAAAAGCCTCTAGCTATAAAATAAACAAGTCACAGAGATGTAATATGCAGCATAAGGAATACGGTCAATAATACGGCAATAACTTCATACGGAAACAGATGGTTACTAGACTTAACAAGGGGATCATTTTGTAATGTATGCAAATGTCAAACCACTATGCAGTACACTATGTAATATTGTATGTTAAATGTATTTCAATTAACAAAGACTATTCAATTCTGCTTTAGAAAATAAGAGAAATGAACGCACAGGGAGAAAAGTAAAATGAAGAATTAAGGGAAACAGCTTATGAGACAGGCAAGTTTTATAAAATATGTAAGATAAGTCAGTAACTTGAGATGTTAGATGTACATAAAGTAAGTATAACGCTTAAATAATGAACTATAATGAACATACCTGGAAACAGATGGAAAGAGCAAGAAATACTTAATAGTCACAATATGCTAAATATGTATGAGGCCATGAATCATCAAACACCCACGGCACACTTAAGATACAGGGGGCACATGAGGAGTTCACTATTTACGAGGTTTTAATTCAGCCGACTATTGGCTCCTCACATCCTCTGCACAATGGATACAAGATTAAATCCATAACTGCTCATCAGGCTAATTACAGTGCAGCTGTCAGCCAGAAGCACTTGCTCCCAAACCTGTAGAGCAAGTGTGTGTTTTGACTCCAGGCACCTTCTATGAATTGGGTCACTTTGTTCAAATCTCAACTCTGGTCCACACCCTTCTCAAGGAAGATATGGACAGGACTGAGTATTCAGATAGTGTCATCTTATGAGACCCCTACATCATACCTAAAATGTGCTAACCTACCCCATCTCTCTCACCTTGCTTCTTGCTGTGTTTTCAATTGATTTAATAAGCCATGTGATTCAAGCATCTCGTTTTGGTCTGTAAGCCCTTCTGCTTTGTGAGCTCTTGGACAGCCTGCCTGCTGTTATACTTAGAGGCTTCCGTTGTAGCAAGGTAATTTCCCACACAACAATAATATTTACAAGTTTTTAGCCTGGATAATAAATGGCATCATCTTATAGACCTTTATAGCCACTTGCTCATTTATCCTACATCATATTTGTGACATACTCCCATGGAAGTTGTAGATCTATTTATTTTCACAGCTATATCCACTGTATGAATGTATCATAACATGCTCATAAATTCTTATTGATATAATGTAGGTTGTTTCCAGTTTTTAAATACAGCACCCAGTGATGCTGTGATTATTCCTGGGCACATGGAAGAGAGTCACTCTGAGAATACACCTGGGAGTGCAAATTCTGGGTCAAAGAATTTGCACACCTTTAACTCGATTAAGTATTGCCAAACTTCTCTCCAAGATGATTGTATCAAGTTATACCCTTACCAGAAGAATATGAGTTCCTACGCTCTTAATCCTAGCCAACACTTGGTGTTGTCAGACTTACACACTTTGCTGATCTAATGAATCAACGGACGAACTCTGGTTACAAGTAATAATTCTGGCAATTTAAAAGCCTTGTGGCATTTCCTCATGAGAAAAAAAAATCTGGACACATTTTGTGTCATATTTTTGGACTTTCCTATCCTTTGTTTAAGGCCAAGTAAAGTTTCCTCTTTATTTTTCTAACTCTGTGAATACCAAAGGAAAAACAACTCTGCAACAGAATTTGTCATTTTTTTTTCCCCATAGGGATTAGGGTTTGAAAGAATACCATGTTGGCTGTTTTATATCACAAAAATAACCCTCTGATTATAAAGAAGCACAAGAAAAAGAATTTAGCAGCACCCATGCAAATCAGTCTAAGTACAAATCAAAACTAAGTACATGACATAATGATGGTGGGTCAGTAGCTGGACAACTATTACTCATAGGCTGAGAATGCACTTATTTAAAAAATTCTAGAAAGTTGCTCCTTGCCCCAGAATATATACCCAAGAGGCTTGTTCCATACCTTAAATCTATTAGAAATTAATTGTACTGGGGTTGAATTTTTTTCATATTTAAGGAACTCCCAAAAAAAAATCTCCAAAAATACAGTTAGTACTTATATATTATCATCACCTTATTTGTCACATTTTTTTCAAAACCACAAAGGAAATGGGATATAGGACCTACAAGCACTATTGGGTACAAGACAGAAGCCATCCTCAATTTACTCCTCTCTCTAATCCAGCCATTTGGACAGGCGAGTCTGTGTTCTTCATTTCTTGCTTAAACCTTTTGGATGACTTCACAAGAGCCCCAGCAGTGTTCTCAAAGTGTGGTCGAGGGGTCCCTTTTGACTTCAGATGCCCTACACTAACTGTTTAAAAAATGCAGATTCCTGAGTCCCAGGCCTTACACTCAGAGTGTAAAGCCCTAGAATCTGTGTTTTCAACAAATTACCCAGTTTGATTAAAAAGAAAACTCTTTTACAATTGAGATGGATAGCTCACATTAAGTACTGAAATCATAAATATTTAATGATTTAATAAATAATTACAAAGTGAACAGCCACATAACCACAGCCTAAAACAACAAAGACAGCCTCGCCCGAACTTCAGAAGTACAATACTCCCTTTCCAATCGCCTCCCTCTTCCCTAACTGGAACTACTCTTCCAAAGGTTAGCACTCCTACTTTGATTCTTGTACTCAGTGACGCTGAGGACTACAGCAACAGGATAAAGTGCACACTGCTTAGAGTATCATGTGAAGACGCTGCATAATTTGTTCTCTGCAACCTCATCTTCTGCCTCTGTCCTCCTCGCATTTCATTCTGAAGCCACTTGGAATCAGGTTTCATTGCACAGTTACTGCCCTAATTCATTGCTCTTGTTTCCTGCTGTTTCTCTGCCTCAGTACTTGCTGGGGAGTGCCTGTACTTCCTGAGTCTTTCTATTAAATTCATCCTTCAAGACCCGCTCCACCGTCACTTTTGTGTAAGCCTCTCCTGACTTTCACCCCTGTGCCTCATCCGAGGCAGAACCTCACTCCTTCCACTGTGTGACTGAGAACATCTTACAATGTAGAACGACTGTTCTTTTACATGTCTAGTCCCCTTCTTAGACCAGGAATTAGGACAGAGGTTTATTTGCATATTTTTAAAACTCTCTTTGGTATATAGTACAGGCTTCAGTAGATGATCAATTGTTGCTCAAACAATCTCCAAGTATGCACATCTTTGGAAAAGTGGCACACTGCACAATTAATGCCTCCAGGTATATTTGGATTAGATTATATTCTTCCTTTGCTATTCTTGTTGCTCAATTGCTCAGTTGTGTCTGACTCTTTGCAACCCCATGAACTGCAGCACGCCAGGCTTCCCTGTCTTTCACTATCTCCTGGAGTTTGCTCAAACTCATGTTCATTGACTTGATGATGCCATCCAAATATCTCAACCCCTGTCACCCTCTTCTCCTCCCACCCTGTGTTTCCCAGAATCAGGGTCTTTTTCAATGAGTTGGCTCTTCATGTCAAGTGGCCAAAGTAATGGAGCTTCAGCTTCAGCATCAGTCCTTCCAATGAATATTCAGGGTTGATTTCCTTTAGGACTGATTGGTTTGATCTCCTTGCTGTCCAAGGGATGCTCAAACCCCCATCTTCTGCATCCCCTGCATTGCAGGCAGATTCTATAGCCACTGAGCCATCCACTCGTCAGGAAACAAACCAAGCTCAGACCTCAGGAGAACCCTGGGAGCCTGAGTTGGGGGTGGGGGGTGGTGGTGGTGAAAGCAAGCGAAGGAAGCGGAATGAAATGCAAAGTGGGGCAAGTGGGGGAGCCAGAATGATGTCTAGACCTCAGGGTGGGGTAGGCCATGCAGAGAAAGGAGTGGTCATGCTGCTCCAGGCGTAGCGGGGAACCAGCCTCACCGGGGTCTTCCTTTCTTCCTCGGACAAGACACCTAGCTGTCAGGCTGCCGTACGGCGTGGAAAGCCCAGACTGCTCTGACTTCTTTACAACATCTTGTCCTGCCTCTAATCGCCCCCCCTCCACTGTTCATCTGCTTCTGCGTGTCCATTCTTGTGTGAAAAATGCCACCTTGTAAGTAACCTGCCTATTTCTTGACCTTAGCATACAGGGAAGGTGGAGCATTCCGTCCTTCAAAACTCCTGCCCATCCACAGTATGTGCGAGGAGGAGTGGAGGGCGACCACAAGGGACAGAGGGGCCTTGTGCAGCTGCCCTGGCGTGCAGAGGGTCTGGATCGTACGCATCTGGGCAGCCTGCACGGGGACCTTCTCAGCAATGTAGATAGTCCTTACGCAAATGATCCACGACTGTTAGGCAAACTGAGAGGCTGGAAGGACGGGCGTGAGAATGACTCAAAGTGCATATAATCCAGAAAAGATACTGTCAGACAAAATGCAGATCTGTTATATCAGAAAGTAGTCTGAAAGGGAGCCAACACTGCCAGTTTGATCCCTGGGACGGGGGTAGGAGTGGCTTTGAGCATAGAGAAGGTCAAGGTCAGTGTGGAGGCAGCACTCTTGGGAGATGGTTGCTTGTGAAATGAAGGAAGAGTGGAGTCCTGAGAACGGCAGACTTCGGGAGACTGGGCTCCTCTTTCCTCCCCTAAAGGACCACGCAGTCTGCAGAAGGGTCCCAGCAGTACTGCACCAGTACTGTGGCTGGAGGGCCCAGTTCACTGCAGCAAAACAGGGGCAGCGAGACACGGGGACACCAGAGGCTGCCCAGAAGCCAACTTTGTCCGTTTGGCTGTGGAAGCCCAGTGGAAGAATTACCAAAGTCCCGAAGCTGCATACGTTCCTGGAGTAGGGGCACCTTCAAGAAGGTACAAGTTTATACCTCCTTAAGGATTAATCAGAAAAAGAAAAGAGGTATGACTGTAACATCAGATTAAAGCTGCTCCTAATGTTATAAATATATAAATGGTACACACACACACACATATGGCTTCCCTCGTAGCTCAGTTAGTAAAGAATCTGCCTGCAATGCAGAAGACTGGGTTGGATTTGATTCCTGGGTTGGGAAGATCCCCTGGAGAAGAAAATGGCAACCCACTCCAGTATTCTTGCCTGGAGAATCCCACAGACAGAGGAGCCTGGAAGGCTACAGTCCATGGGGTCACAAGAGTTGAGCACAACTTAGCGACTAAACCACCATACCCACACCCACACCCACACACACACACACACACACACACACACACATATATATACCAGACTGGGCTTCCCCAGTGGCTCAGAATATATATCATACATTCACATCTCACACATGGTAGGCTCTCAATATACAGTTCAGTATAGACAACTAATATCATACGAAGTGCTCCATACATACATGTTCACTGCATAAGTTCCTGATTTTTGTGCTCTTTTCAAATAGATAAACTAAGAATTTTGTTTTCATTTTTATTTCATTGTAAACTGCTTCTGAAGCAAGATCTTTTTACACAAATAATATTGCAATGTTCCCTCTGATTCTTAACGTTAATGCATGTTTATTGTTGAAGGTTTTGATTAAAAGAAAGATAAAAAATGATTTATAATACCATCATCTAGAGATAACTGCTGCTAAGATTTGGTAAATTTCCTTTCATATTTAGCTAGAGTGATTATAGTTCATTCACTTTTGTCCTATTTTGACTACTACTATTGTATCATGATCATTTCCCAAGGTTATTAAATATTAATTAAATGTATTCCATCACATTGATGTACTATAATTTAATCATCATCTCAAGTCTTGGTTTTTCAATTTGTAAATAAAGTTGTGATAAATATCTTCTTAAATGTTTATAAACTTGGATAATACCCTAGAAATGAATCTGTTGGATCTACTTGTATGAATACTTTGAAACGCTTGGCTCAATTTGCCAAGTTACTCTTCTAATGTTTGTTTACCTTTTGACCAGCAATTTACACAAGAACTCCTAAACTTACCAATACTGGAAGTATTTGGAAAATTTTATTTAAGAAATATATTTATGGTCAGAAAAAACTCACACTCCGTCATTATTAGAGACTGTTGTTACAGTACAAATTGAAAAAAAAAAGGCAGCGCTAGCTTCTATTATTAAGAAGTCAAGGTCTTTACCATTCTTGACTCCCATATATTATTGCCAATCCTGGGCAGGCAGATGAGTCATGATGTATAAATCCCAGTAAGACAACAATAAAATTCAAACTGTAACTTGGCAATTGTATGTGAACATGATTTGCTTTTATGTCAATAGTTCTAAGTCTCTTATTGTACAATACATGCGTTGTCCTTTCCAAGCGTCTGCTCCTAGAAGGCAGTGTTGAGTAATTTGCTGTGACAATTAGCCCAACTTATTAACATTAACACACTCGATTTCCTCATATCTGAACCACAGTGTAGTGAAAGCACTTGGCGCAGAGGGTGCTTTCTGAACCCACTCTGCTTTTCTTTCCTTTTCCTGATATGCACTTCTACGTGACACGCACTTGTGTCTGATACGTTCAACACCTCTTCTAATCCAACTTAAAGGGAACGAACACATAGGCTCTCTGCAAGTCAAGAGAGCCGGACACCGGCTCTTTCTCTGCCCCTTCTTCCTGCAGATCTACCCCCTATACTCCATCCATCCCTGCCATCCGTCCCAGGTTGAGAGCATACCAATATGGTGAGCTCAGAGGAATTTATGTTGGGGTGGTCCCTTTTCTGTCTCTTCTTTTTTCTCCTTCAGGAGAGTTATGGATTTGGGTACTTTTCCCTTGGCTTTTCCACTTCTTCAAAGAGTTACGTCCCCTTTAGTTAACTTCTCACAAGTGCACTTATCTCCTTTTTGTCTCATCTCCTCCCACTTTCTTTCAACGCTTGCCCGTTTACTTCAAGAAAGTTCTCCTTCTTTACATGTTCTTTTCCTATTCCTTTACTCCGCGTCTTGGTTAATGAGCCATACACCTTTGTTAAGGGAACAAACAAAATCTTCCATCCACTCTCATGAAGGATGCTTTGAAAGGGGGACTTGAACTGGTGGGTCGTTTACCTGCACAGCGTAGGCCTGACGAGACAAGTGCAGAGACAAGGTGGGAGAGTGAGCACAGACTTGCTGTCAATCTCCGCAAACTGGGTGGAGAAGAGCAAAAGCCAAACACGGGGTTGTGAGGAACAAGAACAAGAATGAAGTGTGCAAATGGAAGATGGTCTGGATTAATTTCAGAGGCTGAGCAGAGTATTTTTTTTTCCTACTCTCCACTTTGCCTTGTGTAGCTAGCTGAGAGTTATTAACGGCCAGTGCTTTAGTCCATTCAGGCTGCTACGACAAAAAGTACCATAGACAGGATGGCTTAAAAAACAAACATTTATTTCTCACAGTCTGGAATCTGGGAAATACAGGATCAAGACACTGGCAGATGATTCTGTGTGTGGTGATGGGCCACTTCCTTGTTCATATATGGTTGTCTTCTCACTATGCCCTCACTTAATGGCAGGGTCAAGAGAGCGCTCAGCAGTCTTGTTTATAAGAACACTAATCCCATTCATGAGGGCCTCACCCTTGTGACCTAATCATCTCCCGGTGGCTCACCTTCTAATAGCATCACTCTGGAGGATGGCATTTCCATATATGAATATGGTAAGGACACAAACATTCAGTCTCTAACAGCCGGGAATGAGCGGACAGTAGGTAGTGTGACGAGGCCTGAAACAGGGTCATGGAACAGTTAACTATACAGGGGCTACACAATGAAGGCCAGAAAAAAGGGAAAGAAGTGTTAGTCGCTCAGTTGTGTCCATCTCTTTGCGACCCCATGGACTGTAGTCTGCCAGGGTCCTCTGTCCATGGAACTCTCCAAGCAAGAATACTGGAATGGGGAGCCATTTCCTTCTCCAGGGGAATCTTCCCAACCCAGGGATTGAACCCAAGTCTCCCGCATTGCAGCCAGATTCTTTACCAGCTAGGCCATCGGGAAGCCCGAAAATGGGGAAAAGGTGGGAAGAAAAGAGAGGATGCTACCAGAGAGGATGGAGGAGGAAGAAAAACAGGGCACTAATCTCTACAAAATGTCCATAAATTCTCCTGTCTTAAAGACAAACTTTTAGCTTTTATTAACATTTAATGCTTTTTCCCTCTCATATTCCAAAATTCTTTATTTGTAAAATGTGAGGACTACTGTCCCCGAATACATGTTTTTTTTTTTTTTTTTTATTGGAGCATAGTTAATAAAACCAGAATTACTCAATTAAGTGTTTGCTTGTATCTACTGCGTAATATATTAGTATTTTTCTGCTCTTTATATCAGCAATGTATAACATAAATGTTCTTATCTGTAGAAGTCAATTGGATTAGATGACTTCTAAGATCCTACTTGGCTCCCCACTAAGTCTGTAATTGGATGTTTTCATTTGCATTCTATAAGGACTTAGAGCCTATCCTGGGAATCTACAATTTTCTTTTCCAACAGGAATTGCAATATGAGTTCAAAATAACCAACTTATTGGAAACTAAACTAGTTGTATGTTGAATTTCTGAAAATTATTTGAAAATATTTTGAATGTACAAAGGTAGTTGAACTAGGTGAACTTCACAGTCCTTTACATCTTAAAATTCTATATTGGCCTGTATTGAAGATTTGTTTATTTTTAAGAAGACCAAGTGTCTTTAAAGTCATGACTCTTGAAATAATCAGTTATATATTAGCATACCTTTAAAAAACTTGTTTATAATCTTCATATATTTTAAAACATTCAAACCTCTACACACTAAAAACACCAATTTAATCAACATATACATCCAAAACTTTAAATTTCACATTGCAAAATAAGGGAAATTTAAATTATATTTCGGATAATATGAATATTACACAGGATTCAGTTAACTGTAGGGCCACCACCACATAGAGTAGAAAATCAGTTAGGTATGGAATGGTTCTGGGCTTCCCTGGGGGCTGAGAGGTAAAGAATCTGCCTGTAGTGCAGGAGTTGAGGGTTTGACCTCTGGGTCAGGAAGATCCCCTGGAGAAGGAAATGGCAACCCATTCCAGTATTCCCGCCTGGGAAATTCCAGGGACAGAGGAGCCTGGTGGGCTACAGTCCATGTGGTTGCAAAAGAGTCGGACATGACTGAGCAACTAAACAACAATGGAATTGTTCTAAGGCAACCACAGAAGAAAAAGAGGATAAAGTTATACAATATCTCAGATCTTATCGGTCATAAGCCATGTTATTCCTTCTCTCCTCTAGGAACATCTAAAATCATTTGTTCTGTTGTTTTGAATCACTGAAGCATTTTAAAGGAATCTTTCTAAAAGTAATCGAGTAATGCTCTTCCAGGGAAGTTTTCATTCTAATGTCAGAACCACTACCAACTTTCTACATCAGTTTGTATTCAAAACTTTATTTTAGTTTCACAATGCAGAAATATTTTTTTGTCCAAAAATTCCTTATTTTTGCAAATGCACTAATCATTCTAATAATCACTTTTTAAGATCCTATTAAACATACATTTACTGAATTCAACAGATGTGTAAAACATACTTACAGAATGGAATATAGAATAATACGAAAGCAGAATACAATGGAATATAGAATAATCCAAAACCAGAATTGTTACCTTACAGGATGGAATGCTTTTCCTTAACAAACTACCAGGGCCTGGGCATGGCAGGAGACCGTGTTTTGTGAGGGAGACGTCAAGGTGGCACTAGCAGTGAAAATGGTAAGGAGGTGAATTTATTTAGAATCAATGCTTCTTTACTGGAGTTGTCTCAGATACAGGTGAATGTCTCAACTCTCTTTTTGAACAGCCATATTAACTACAGTGTTGTCATACAGACATACAGAATTGGATGCTAAAAGCTTAAAATATTTTCTTTTCTTCATTTTCCTTCCTCCCACCATTTCCCTCAGCATCATGGGTGTTTAAAGCAATGCAAAGTGGGCCAAAAATGCCATTCTTAATGTGGGAAGAACATACTATCTAAATGTGCTCAGAAAACAAACAAGGAGAGACTTCCATGTTTAACTGTAGAAATAACCAGTTAAAAGGCAGAAGAAAATGTATCTGCCCTGACACATTTCCTTTTCAGCACTGTATTCTATGCTGGCCAGAGATACAAGTTTGGGAAGAGGATTTCATGTCATTTCTTCCAACTCTGGAAACAATTCTACTGGGAGGCTCAATAGTTCAGGTAAGACAACTCATTTCATGACTGATGAATCACTGATTGTACACCTTTACGTAAGTAATTTTTCTCTAGCTGTTCAGAACCAGTAATGTGTGCAAAACATCAAGATTCCAGAGAGGAACTGGAAGAAAATAATCATGCAGATTTCATTTGTTCATTTGAAAACTGAACAAATTTAACCTATATCTTTACCTGTATCTTTCCAAGAAGTTGTTTTTATTACAACCCATGTTAACTTTCTCTTTAGAACAGGGTCCAAAACTGCAAATCTGAGACAATGAGGCTAAGACACACTTCCAGTAGTGATTCTTCAATTGAAGAAAAATTCAAGGAAGCATGCTTATTCATATGATACAGTAACACAACTATTCCTGACAGAACCTTCCACTAATACAGATTTAATTATATATATTACATTGTGACATTACTCTTTCCTATAACATGCTTTTGCAAAAAGAAAAAGGTTCAGTACTTTAATAAGGTCTTTTTCTTTCAATGTTATCAGCCCATCCATTGCTGCAACATAAAGATGTGGTATGAAGAATTTCCCATCTCAAAGAATGCCTTGTATAGCCATCAGCAAAGTAGGCACACTCTGGGAGGCCAGCCAGGATGTGGGAATGGCCTCCTATAAAACCGAGTTTGTATATGAACATTAAAACGTAATTTTACCTGTATTTGCAGTCGTTTTATATTTACTAAACGCTCTCTAGCCTTCAAGAACACAATCCTAAAATTCAAGGAATTCTTCCCTTGTCCCATTTTTGCAAAGAAAGGAAAAATAGATTCTAAAACAAATTTCCGAATTTTCTGGCAATAGTTTAAGTACATTTTTGGAGGTGTTTTAATACTTTTCTTTGGTTAGAAAAAGTTCACGCAAACCAAATTAAAAAATTCTACAGCGTGCCCTGGGAGCTCAATTTTAACACATCCCAGGGCTGTTCTAGCGCCGTCGGATTTTTACACCATGGAAATAGAAAATATTAACCAGTGAAATAACAGGCAGGTTTTCAGGAGAGTTGACAAGGTTGGAATGAAGCTACCCAGCAAGCCAGACAGTTGTCAAAGCCGCACTTCGGAATCGTGGGTTCCCATTCCTTCCCACCTTCCTATGCCAGAGGGGTGGTGGGGAGGGGGCAAGATGGGCGAAGCAGAGATTCACAAGGACTGCCAGTTTCTCTTCCAGCCCCGCGCACCTGCCAGCCCTCCCCCCTCGCCCCCGGCTTCGCGGCCGCAGCCAACTTCCCGCAGGACCCGGGGGCCGGCCGACCCGGGGGTGGGGGTGGGGGCGGCACCTGGCTCCCGGCCTCGGGCCGGCGGGGGCGGGGCGAGCCAGGCGCCCAGATCGGTGGGCCAAGCGTGCTATTTTTTTTAAAGTCAGCCTCCCGGGGGATGTTGGATTTGGCGGGGTGTGCTCTTTGAAATACTATATTGGGAACCTCACACATTAAACAATTTTTTTTTTTAATTGCAAACCTTCCCAGTTCACCCGGCAGCTGGCAAGCCTCCCCTCTCTCCTGCCCGCCACCCCCGCCTTCTTCCTTCCCGCCCCTTCTCCCCGCCGGGCTCGCGGGAGCCGCCCCCTCCCAGGCGCCCGTTTGGTTCCTCCCAGCTGCCGCGTGAATGGGCCGCCCTCCGGGTTCCGTGGGGCGGGGGCGGCGGGAAGAGGCCGAGCCCCGGCCCCGGCGGCCGCCGCCCCCGCCCCCGCTCCGCGGCGGCCCACGCCGGGATCTGCGTCACTCGGCCGCGCGGGGGCGGGAGCCGGAGCGGCGCATGTAGCAAGAGCGGAATCTCCCAGCGTGACAGCGCGCGGGGGGTGGAGGCGGCGGAGGCGGGCGGGGGAAGGGGGGTGCCGCGCGCGAGGGGAGGGGCGGGGCGGGGAGGGGAGTAGGGGGGAGGGCGCAGCGGGGGAGGCGCCGCCGCCTCAGCCGCCCGCGCGCCCGAGTCGGGAGGAGCCGCCGCCGCCGCCACCGCGGCCGAGCGAGTGCCGTCGGGGCTGGCGGGCGGGAAGGAGCCGCGGGCCCGAGCTGGAGGGGGGGAGTAGGGAGAGCGCGCCCACCACCTTCCCTTCCCCCCACCTCGATGGGAGCGGGGGCGTCCCGGCCGCCGCAGCCGACCGAGGAGACCGAGCCGGGGGCCGTCACTTCGGAGTTGGGGCTGAGGTGTCCTCTGGGGAGAGCGCGCCAAGACCGCTGCAGCAGCTGGCCGAGTACGTACCGACTCGCTGTCCGCCAAGTGCCAAATGCCTCAGTGCTCGGGCGAACTTGGGGCGGCGGATTCTCCGGGCTGCGCCGGCACTTGGTGGGGCGGGCGTCCAGGGCCGCGGGCTCGGCGCGGCCGCTGCCGGAAGGAGAGGGCGGACTCGGGCTCTTGTGGACGATTCCCGGAGAGAATCGGTGCGCAGGGGCAGCGAGAAGAGGGCGAGCCGGGACGCGGGGCCGACCTGTGCGTTCCGCTCCCAGAAAGCCCGGGGTGCGGCGTCCACTTTTCTGACCCGGCTGTGGCCGTCGCGCGCGGCGCTGAGCGCTCGTGGGTTGTGCGCGGTGGGAGCGCGCGCCGGCCCCGGAGTTTTGCAGCCTCTTTCCGCAGAGGCAGAGTCTTTTTGTTGGTTTGTTTACTTTAGAGTCTTAATTTTCGTCCTGAGTATCCTCTCTTTCGGAATGTAGTCGTTTTCTTTTTAAAGGCGGAAGGAGAGTTTTGCTTTAAAGTGGCTTACAGAAACTTGGCACCGAGGTGAGATGGAAGCGAGAGACTCATTTGTGCTCGCTAAGGCCGAGTATGGAATTTGCCAACACATGTGGGACATACAAGCCTTGGATGCAGAAGTCTGTGACCTTATTTATGGAGAAACGTTGCGAGGGCAGTCAAATGCTTTGGGACTGCAACTTCGCGGTTCACAAGGCTCATGTGAAAGGACACTTCCGAGTGAGCCTAAGTTTTGTAAGATCTTGGGCGAAAGGATAATTGAATTGGAATATGCATTTAGAGGTTCTGCAGACCAAGTTTTGCAGCAGGTGATCAGGAGAAATCCTTGACTTGCATATACTTAATTCCTCACTCAGAGAGATTCGGGAGGCAGGGAAAATTTGGGGGTAGCTGTCAATTTAAAATTTCCCCCAGAAAGAGTTGGTTTGGAGTAACCTGTCACTACCAATTGGTTTGCCAGTGACATGTCTGCAAACTTAAGGAGTGCAAAGATCAGAGCTGAGAGGGAAATACTCAGATCTTATTTAAAAATATTTTGGCAGTTTTAATAGATAATATTAGATTGCATAGGAACAGTGAAACAGAATTTTAAAAAGATTAGTCACGTAGGAAATGCTAGGCTGTTTTGTTGGAGAAGTGTGCACACAATGAAATACCTTCTTAGATTTTCACTTTTTTGAAAAATTTCCCTGTAAACCATACCAGATTATGACATGTCGGAATTTATGTGTGGGTTTTAAGAAGGAGTAGTGGGAGAAAAGATGCATAGGATTTACTTTCTCTATTTTGGATGGGAGCTGATGTTTTCCAGAAGACCTTAAAAAGCTGCTTCTAGTCCAGCCTAAGGGCCAGTAAAAGTGTCTCTTTAGATTCAGGGGTATCCTTTTTCCTCCATTTTCCAGTACTTGAAACATTTAATACTGTATTTTCGTTAAGTTTTAAGAACTATATTCTCCTTGTAGGTATTATTGTGCATGTTAGGATTCTCTTTGGAGAAGGAAATGGCAATCCACTCCAGTATTCTTGCCTCGAGAATCCCACGGACAGAGAAGCCTGGTGGCTACAGTCCCCGGGGTCACAAAGAGTTGGACACGACTGAGTGACTGAGCAGCAGGATTCTCTTGAGAGTTTATATATATCTGCAAGGTCAGCCTACTTTATTTCTGTTTGGGTATTAGTTATTGGTAAATCAGGTCATGAAAGAATATACCAAAGAACCATTGGAAGGTTTCTCGTTTTAATTTTATTATTTTTAGCAGCTTGCACCAAAGTTAATATGTCAGCCTGGTATTAGGAAAATTTTGTTTTCCTTGGCTCTGGTGATTTCCTATTATGTGTGAGTAAATCTGATAATAATAAAAACATTGAGGCATTGTAGATTTTGATTTCATTCTTACTGCTAATTATGGATGTAGCGAACATGACAGAAATCCTTAGGAATACTGTAGCCGATACAAGGAAATTTAGTGAGCTTATATAGCTAATAAGTAATTTGCTATATCCAGTGGATATATCTTTCCTTGTTTGAGAATTAACAAAATTAAATAATCTCGGTTAAATTAATGAAAAATTTTCCTTTTTTGTTGACTAGTAAAATCCATTGCCCTGTAGAAAATTAATATATTTCCATTCTCCTTGTTATTTGGAGAATCAGTTAAAGCATTAGGTATTTTCTTTTAATCACATTTTAAGAGCATATTGGCTTATTATTAAAGATTTTGGGGATTTGTACCATGGCTGTTTTGAAAGAAAAAATTATAATGTATGACAAAGTGGCAGAGACCTTTGAAGAATTTATTGCATGAACGTTAAATATTTAAAGTAAAAAATGGTTGCATGGCAACAGAAGTATGTCAGGTTTTTGTGTCTGTTAACCTAGACTCTGGGCTTCGTCTGGTCCATTATAAGTCTAATTGTTTTTGTTGGTGCTGTGCATGTACATTCTTAGGAATAAAAGCTTTGTAAAATTTACCCTTAAATGTGAAGCATATTCTGGATACCACAGAAGTATGATACATTTTATGTTACTTCCATGGAAATGACCATTTTATAATACTTTTTAAACAGGTTAAGATCTTCCTTAGTATAATCGTCTTTGTATGCATATTTCATAAAGTTTATTAAAAATAATAAGGAATAAATAATGCCCACTTAAGCTTAATATAAGGTTCCTAGCCCCTGTGCTTTGGATTTAGTTTTAACTGTTTCGTTCATTCCTTTTAGTAGAATGAAGAATAGTACAGTTCTTATATTAAATGCAAATTTGCCTTTTGATCTGACATTTTCAATAACTAGTGCAATAGTAGAATATACTCTCTTAAATATGAAACAAGTGGGAAGTTGA
This sequence comes from Bos mutus, assembly GCF_027580195.1. NCBI lineage: Eukaryota > Metazoa > Chordata > Mammalia > Artiodactyla > Bovidae > Bos > Bos mutus. The sequence goes on from NC_091618.1 coordinate 130,445,281, forward strand.
TGTTGGGGAAAAAATAGTAATCCTTGTCAGAATTCTCACAGCTAAAATATACCATTAAGCTTTCAAATAGTTTGTTATTTATCAATATATTGTATTTAGAGAGTTGCATCTTAATTTGTAGTACATGTTGATTTAATAATTTTTAAAGAGGAATTTATGAAATAAATAAAATTTTATATGTACTGTGTGCACACCACATGCTCAGAAGGCACTTAATGTTTGGTGACTAACTTGATTGTTCGTTGATTGAAGAATTTCCAGTCATTATATGAAATACTAGTGTTTACCTGTTATTATCACAGTTAATGCATACTTATTATTTAATTGCAAAAAATCTGATTTTCCTAATACTGATAAATTTAAGCTTACACCTTGAATAATTAAAATTTTAAGAGATTTATGTGAAATTTTTTCCAGCTTCATTCAGAATTCAGAAGAAAATCAGTAGGCGAGAACATTTTAAGTTTGCTAAATTATTGTTAATGTATTAGAAGATATATGTTTAATTCATAGATATTACAGTAATAAGATCCAAAAATACCTCTCTTTTTTTTTTGCTTTAAAAAAAATATTTATTTTTAACTGGAGGATAATTGCTTTACAGTATTATGTTGGTTTCTCAAAAATATCTTGCCTTAAGATATATTCCTGAATGTTTAACAATAAATATGCCTGGTTAAATCATTTGATACTTGAAACACATACATAGGACCGCCCTGCAGTCTTAAATAACCCATGATGTAACTAAGCCACACTTAGTTATTTTAGGTTGAGTTCTGGGACTAGGAAAAAAAAATTCAAATAATTCACTCCTAGGCTCAAGGGTCATCCAGATTCTGGCTTGTCTTTTCAATCTCAACCTGTAAAGTACCCATTGCACCCTCTCCCCAGGCTCCTATACCTTCAGGCTGTGTGTGCTTAGTCACTTGGTCATGTTTGACTCTTTGCGACCCTGCGGACTATAGCCCGCCAGGTTCCTCTGTCCATGGAATTCTTCAGGCAAGAATACTGAAGTGGGTAGGCATTCGCTTCTCCAGGGGATCTTCCAGGAATCAAACCTGTGTCTCCTGCATTGCAGGCAGATTCTTTACCATCTGAGCAACCAGATAAACCATGCCTTCAGGCTACATTCTCCCAAACCTGGCCTTACCTCAGATGTTTTAAATGTAGCCACCCACTTCAGATTTCCTATTTCCTTTCTTGCCATTTCCTGTCTCTACCTTTCATTCCCTTAGTGTGTACCCGATCTCATCTAGGTGTTAGAGGAAAACAATCTGGTGGAACCAATTCACCTTAATCTGTAAATGACTCATGAGCTAACTCTTCCCAAGTATTTTCACATTTTTTTTTTAGAAGTCTGGAAGAGATTGGTGTTAATTTAGATAATTTCACAGTAAAACTTTCAGACTGTGTTGGGAGGCAGGAATTGATAGTCCTCTGCATAAGTCAGATTTTACTAGAATTTTGCCCTTGGTTTCTCCCCACTCCTGGAAGAGTCTCTTCTTTGGAATGCCGTAGACTTCACAGTGTGTATATACATTTGTGTATATACATTTGTATATTTCCTGCATCATGAAGAGGAGTATTCCAGAGTAGTGTTTTTTAATCCATTTGAATCTAATGATCGTTAATAAGATTGATATTTGTTATCTGGAGATGACATTTTAATTCATAGAAATCAAGAGGGAAAAGACCTAGGATCTCTCATGATTGAAATTGACTTCTTAAAATGCTGCTGTTGGGGCTAGGCTAATAATGATGTATTCTGGTAAAGGGAGCTCATCTGGCCATCTTATGGGAATCCACCATATAATTAAAGAAAGGGGAAGTACTGAGGATGAGGGAATGAGAAAGATGGTAGGTAAAGAAGCAGGATGGGCCTTACTAGATTGGACACCAGTTAACACAGAGGGGATCCCTTTTGGAATACAAAGTGAAAGTCCCTCAGTCGTGTCCGACTCTTTTCGACCCCATGGACTGTAGAGTCCATGGAATTGTCCAGGCCAGAATACTGGAACGGGCAGCCTTTCCCTTCTCCAGAATATATTCCCAACCCAGGGTCGAGTCCAGGTCTCCCGCATTATAGGCGGATTCTTTACCAGCTGAGCTACAAGGGAGGCCCAGGAATACTGGAGTGGGTAGTCTATCCCTCCTCCAGAGGATCTTCCAGACCCAGGAATCAAACCGGAGTCTCCTGCATTGCAGGCATTCTTTACCAGATGAGCTACCAGGGAAGCCCTGATTTATAAAAGGAGACTGCTAATCAGAGTCGGACTCAAATGTTGGGTTTCATTTAACAGAGGCTTTTAGCAGAGATGTTATTCCTCTTTCAATACTTAGATGAGAGGGATAAAAGCTGAATGAGACTCTAGTCCCTACATCTTGCATGCTAAGTTACTTCATTTGTGTCAGACTTTGCAACTCTATGGACTGTAGCCCTCCAGGGTCCTCTGTCCAAGGCAAGAATACTGGAGTGGCTTGTCATGCCCTCCTGCAGGGGTTCTTCCTGACCCAAGGACCAAACCCACCTCTTCTGCATTGATTGGCAGGCGGGTTCTTTACTGCTAAACCATGAGCTTCTGCCATCGAGGAGCTTAAAGCCTGAGGTAATCTGTTCTACAGAGCCATGTAAGTTTGCTTCTCTGTTCCATGGCTCTTTATGTTTAATATTTAGCATAGCATTTAGCATAGTGTTTAAGTGTGTGCCTGCTTCTCTGTCTTCTGGTTCTTAACTGTCTGTGAAGAACCACTGGAGCAAAGTCCAGTGTTTGGCACAAGCATCAGAGGAAGGTTAAGGGCTACAGAGGAAGATGGATAGGTCTAGGATACCTGTATGAGTTGTTTGGATTTTTTCCTCCATCCAGTGGGGAAATTTGCATAAATGAGTAAAGGGCCACATCTGTACTTCAGGACAATGAAGTCGACATTTCAGTATGGCATATTTTGAAGGTGAGGAGGCTGTTTTCAAAGTTGGGGCAAGAAGCAAGGGGAAAATTAGAATTAGGTGCTTTTGAGGCAAAGAAAAAGGTTGGTGATGTGGCCTAAGGACATGTAGATTTGAAGAAGGAATAGGAAAACAAAAGCATGAGTGGATAAAGAAGATACACACGCTGGAATATTATTCAGCCATAAAAAAAATTCTCCATTTGCAACAACATGGATAGAATTGGATGGTATTCAGGCAGAGAATGACAAATACTATATAATATCACTTACGTGTGGAATTTTAAAAATAAAACTAGTGAATATAACAAAAAAGAAATAGAGTCACAGATACATAACAAACTAGTGATTACCACCTGGAAAAGGGAAAAACGGACGGGCAAGATAGGAGTAAGGGATTACAGGTACAAACTACTGTGTATAAAATAAATAAGCTACAAGGATATATTGTACAGCACAGGAAATAAACCAGTATTTTATAATGACTGTAAAAGAAATGCTGTGCTGTGCTTAGTCGTGTCCAGCTCTTTGCCACCCCATGGACTGTAGCCCACCAAGCTCCTCTGTCCATGGGATTCTCCAGGCAAGAATACTGGAGTGGGTTGCCATGCCCTCCTCCAGGGATCTTCCCAACCCTGGAAGGGATCAAACCCATGTCTCCTGCATTGCCGGCAGATTCTTTACTGTCTGAGCCACCAGGGAAGCCCATGAATACTGGAGTGGGTAGCCTATCCTTTCTCCAGGGGGTCTTGCTGACCCAGGAATTGAACTGGGGTCTCCTGCGTTGCAGGCAGATTCTTTATCAGCTGAGCCGTTAGGGAAGCCCAGAAAAGAAATATGACCTTTAAAAATTGTGAATCATTTAAAAAAAAATTGTGAATCATTATATTGTACACCTGAATCTTTTGTATGATATTATACATTAACTGTATCACAATAAAATTAAAAAAAATAAATCCTTTTATTAATCCAGAAAACTGAAAGAGTAGTGGTGCAACTAAAAGTAATGAGAGCTGGAAGAACAGATTTGGGAATCTGGAAGAGGGGAGGAAAATTACAGCACATACTTCTTTTTGGCTTACCAGATTTGAGAAGTTTGACAGCATCCAATGTGAAATGCTGAATTATCAGAAAAACAATTTGGGTTCTCACAAGATCACTTTCTAAATTAAAAAAAAAAATAGCAAGTACTCATTAAGTTTGCTTTTAGTGTTTTATCAATGGAGAATACTTTGATAACTTGAATTTGATCACACTATTAAGTGAGATTTTATTAAATCACAAAGTTCTTTTTTTTTTCTTTGCAAAGTAGATGTATATGTGTGAGTCAGTGTTTGGTGTGCATTTGGATTTGAGAGCAGTTGGCAGTGACTTCATGAACCACTGGTCCAAGCTACACATAGCGGTTTGGAGGTCAGTCTGCTATAGGTAATATTGAAGCCTAGGAGTGGACGGAGATCATCAGGGGAGAATATGGAAAGATAGTAGAAATGGGATCTAATAAAAAAATTTGGAGAATTCCTGCAGTTAGAGTAAGGGAAGGCAGCATAACATAGTAAAAAAAGTCAGGTGAAGAGCATTTCAAGGAGTGATGTCAAACTGCAGAGAGGTTAAAGAGAAAAGCTGGTGATCACTCAGTAGTTACTTGGGAGCTTTGATGGAGGAGTTGGGACAGAAGGCAGGCTGAAGCTTCCTGGACTAGATTGAGGCAGGTTTGAAGGAATGGTTCTTCTTTTTCCTTGTGACCATTAAACACCTCTGTCTTAACCCTAAATCCCCACATCCCAGCTTGGAGAAAGAGAAATTGTATTTCCCATAATTTATACTGAGTTCTGTGTTTTGGTTCAAGGACAAAGCAGGAGTTGACCAGTAAAGTCTTTGGAGCCAAACCAGCTCCTTACTTCACTTAGCATAGTTTAAATCTTGGCAGATGACTGATCCTACCCCAGAAGGAGCCAAAGTGAGTTTGTCGTTAAAAGGTTCTGGAACAAATTATTACCATTTGAAATAGATCATTGAATAGCAAATAACAACAAATGGCCTTAAATGAATCCACTGTTTTATTCCTCTTCCTTTGGGACTAACTGGACTGAAGAACATTTAAGCTGGTGCAAGTGGAGGTTTGCTGTATATAGGCAGCAGGCCTTTGGTTTAGGTTTTGAATGCAGTAAAAATGGGTAACTGATTTCTCTTAATTGTGGAATTCATAAAAAGGTCAGACTCAGCATGGTTGTTCCAGCATCTCTTGCAAAGGCCAGGTAACTGGAGTTCGCAGCTGAGCAGACTTGCTGTGCTGTTAGCTGCCTATGTTATGTTGCATTGTATTAGAATCCTTTTGTATTCACTTCCGATTGGAGAAATGCAGCTTTCTTTTGACTTATTAGACCTTCATGTTGAAGCAAGAGTAGACACAGAGTTTGTAAAAACAGAAAATCTTGTCTTATAAAAATTTTAAATCAAATTAATGTATGAAGTGGTGGATGTTTAAATGATCACAACAGGCTTTATGAGAAACTGAAATGTGCTCTTAAAGGAATAAAGCTTAGGGAGAAAACTCCTTTCCCAGCGGTAAGTGTGGGCCTTTAGCAAGTCTCCTGGGACTCTAAATAGTTCACTTATTTATCTTTCATCTGGTGTCTTGACTTTGGAAATGTACACTTGGTCTTGTCAGTCCTTGTGGAGATGTTAATAATGGTAACTACTTTCTTACTGGAACATAAGAGCTTTCTCTTAGGAAACTAGGGGGTTTCCTTTTTTTTTTTTTTCTGGGTAAAAATGACAAAGGATAAAAATTGAAAATTAATATTTTCTAAAACCATTGCCTATCTCAGAAGAATAAAGCCTAAGTTTGAGTTTTGAGTTCTCTTCTTCTTAAATTTCTCTTTTATATTTGTCCATGATATATTCTTTGTTATTGCTTATAAAAAGATTCAAAAACTCTGTTCTAGATTTTCTCAGGTAATTTTTAGTTTACTCCATAATTTGGGGGAGTATAGGTGGTGAGGTCATTGATGACACCATGAATCTTGCAAGGTTACAGCCCTTTTATAAAAAAGCTTTTGCGTGTGTATGTGCATACATACATATTTATGTGTATGTATGGCTTAAAGCTCAACATTCGGAAAACTAAGATCATGGCATCTGGTCCCATCACTTCATGGGAAATAGATGGGGAAACAGTGCAAACAGTGTCAGACTTTATTTTTTGGGGCTCCAAAATCACTGCAGATGGTGACTGCAGCCATGACATTAAAAGACGGTTACTCCTTGGAAGGAAAGTTATGACCAAACTAGATAACATATTAAAAAGCAGAGACATTATTTTGCCAACAAAGGTCCATCTAGTCAAGGCTATGGTTTTTCCAGTGGTCATGTATGGATGTGAGAGTTGGACTGTGAAGAAAGCTGAGCGCCAAAGAATTGATGCTTTTGAACTGTGGTGTTGGAGAAGACTCTTGAGAGACCCTTGGACTGCAAGGAGATCCAACCAGTCCATCCTAAAGGAGATCAGTCTTGGGTGTTCATTGGAAGGACTGATGCTAAAGCTGATACTCCAATACTTTGGCCACCTCCTGTGAAGAGTTGACTCATTGGAAAAGACTGTGATGCTGGGAGGGATTGGGGGCAGGAGGAGAAGGGGACGACAGAGGATAAGATGGCTGGATGGCATCACCGACTCGGTGAACGTGGGTTTGGGTGAACTCCGGGAGCTGGTGATGGACAGGGAGGCCTGGCGTGCTGCGGTTCATGGGGTCGCAAAGAGTCGGACACGACTGAGAGACTGAACTGAACTGATAGATATTTTTGTGCGTGTATACTCTGGAGTTGAAAGCCTGTGGAATTACTGCATTAAGCGTATGAAGGGAAAATGGGTTTCCTTCCCTCCATCTCATACACTTTCTAGAAACCCTTCTATTTGGTATAATATTGTTCAATATAGACTTGAACTTGGGTCTGTAACTCCCCAGAGCTTGTTTTTGTGGGTTAGCGTTCAGCTGGATGATAAATTCTCTCCCTCAGAAGTCTCCCTTTATGTGGGAGGACAAAACAAATCCTCTTATGAGTGATTCACAAGGTGCAGAGATGTTTTTATCCAGAGAACTAACATGACATGAACACAAAGGTGACCAAAAGCTGTACGAGTTTGTGGTGCCCAGAGGGTGCCCTAACCAGGGATCTTCCAATGTAGTTTGCCAGGTTTGCCAAATCACAAGAGTCTTCTGAGATGCAACCCGAGCAAATTATATTTTTCAGAAGCTCCCCCAAGTGATTTCCTGGCTGTCAGCAGAAGTTTAGTGGGCCCAAATTGAATTTTTTTTTTTAATATATACCTTGGGAAGTCATCAGGTCATGACTTACAAAGAGCCATAAAATTTGAGGAGGTCAGTAGTTGATGAGAGCAGATTGTGGATGACACAGGGGTTCCAGGAGTTGGGGTTTCCCAGGAGTCAGTCCTTAAGGTGGTAGGGAAATGCATTCTCCTTGGACGGGATGACTGAGACTAGAATTTTGTATAGCAGTCTGGCCAATGATGTAAAGCAGAAGTCCCAGATTTGTTGATCTGGCCTTGAGGGCTGTTCCCAGTGTTCCTCAGCTTGCCGAGTCTCCCAGTTGACAGTTGCTCCTGACTTTCTTGAGAGTGTACTTGCATTTTCTTCCAGTGTATGCATTCTTTTGGCTTTCTATAATTTTTGCTATAGAGGGCTGTAGGAGCCTTTTAATCCTACAGGTGCATTGATTACAAGTTTGTTTCTCTTAAACGGAAGTGCTTGGCCAGCTCCTCTATGTATGTGGGAGGTCTCCAGGCAACTGTGAATGACTTTTCAATAAAACTGCCAAGAGGTCAAGAAGTGCTTTGCTGGGTCTTGTTCTGTCTCTTTAAAGGGAGACTTCTCTGCCTTCCTTGGGCTCTAGAAGTATAACTTCCTTGGCTCTGTCTTGGGCTCTTCCACACACACTGGCTTCGTCCTCTCTCTTGAACCCTGAGACAGACTTAGGTTCCATGCTGTTACTTTGCAAACAGGACCACTCTGCTTCAGCTTTATGCTTTGCGCCACATTCTCTAGTGCTGTGTGTTTGAAAGAGAATTCCAACATCCCTAGTTTTATGTATCTCTGATGCCTAGGTAATCCCATAGTCACCTATTAGTCTCTTTCTGGAACCACAGAAAGTGTTTCTAAAAAATGGTAACCGTTTCCTCTCTTTCATCACTTACACCGAAGTGATCACCAAGTCTTGCCATTTATTTGTCTGAATTTTTCCTTCCTCTTTTTTCTCCGTTTCTAAATATACCACCTTGTATCCTATTAATTCTAGTTCATACTGAAATCTCTCATCTGCCTGCGAGACTAATCTTGCTACTTTTTCTTTATAAAATAGGAACTAACTATACCTATCTCACAGGGCTGTTGTGAGGATGAGACATCATGTTAAGTGCCTATTTATCATACGGTCTGACGCAAGTATTCAGTGCATGCAATACTTCTGGCTTGTGATACTGAGCCCTGGTGGCTCAGACAGTAAAAACGTCTGTCTACAAAGCGGGACACCCGGGTTTGATCCCTGGGTCGGGAAGATCCGCTGGAGAAGGAAATGGCAATCCACTCTAGTACTCTTGCCTGGAAAATCCCATAGACGGAGGAGCCTGGTAGGCTGCAGTCCATGGGGTCACAAAAAGTCAGACACGACTGAGCGACTTCACTTACACCTATCTCACAGGGCTGTTGTGAGGATGACACGTAATGTTAAGTGCCTATTTATCATATGGTCTGACACAAGTATTCAGTGCATGCATAGTAGCAGAGTATACTTCTTATCTCCGTCAGAAGTTTATCATCCTTCACTTCTCCTCTGTGTGCACACCATGGAAGCAGCAAAGTGAATACTCAAAAATGCAGCATACAGAGCCCTGTGAGCCATGTTTGGCTTAAGTCCCTAGACCTATTTAGCTACCTATGAGATCTCAGGCAGATTACTGATCTTTGAGCCTTTATATTTTTTTCCTTTAAAATGGAAACTATTACTGACTGTTGATCATTATGATTGTTAGGAGAGTAAGATAACTTAGAGAGAGGCTTCCGAGATGGTATCAGTGGTAAAGAATCCACCTGCCAATGCAGGAGACACAAGAGACTCAGGTTCGATCCCTGGGTCAGAAAGATCCCCTGGAGTAGGAAATGGCAAACCACTCCAGTATTCTTGCCTGGAAAATCCCATGGACAGAGGAGCCTGGCAGCTACAGTCCGTGAGTCGCCAAGAGTCAGACACAGCCGAGTGCGCGCGCATGCGTGCGCGCACATACACACACACACACACACACACACAGCATAGAGAGAATGCGTGCGTGCACACACACACACACACACACACACACACACAGAGCATAGAGAGAATGCTTCCGTAACAGTCTGTTGCTGTGCAAATGCTCCTTGTTTTTTGCTCTTCCCATACTGCAATCTTAAACCCTGTAGTGTCCGACAAAGAGGCTTAAGAAGGGTTTTAGCAAGTGTGATGAGCGTTTCCTCTCTTCTTTTTGCAGGTTAAGCCCATCCACAGTGATGGCTGCAGCCTTACCCAGGACCCTGGGGGAGTTGCAGCTGTATAGAATATTACAAAAAGCCAACCTGCTTTCTTATTTTGATGCCTTCATCCAACAAGGTGGTGATGATGTCCAGCAGCTCTGTGAAGCTGGAGAAGAGGAGTTCCTGGAGATCATGGCACTCGTGGGCATGGCTAGCAAGCCCCTTCATGTTAGAAGGCTGCAGAAGGCTTTGAGAGACTGGGTTACAAACCCTGGCCTTTTCAATCAGCCACTGACGTCTCTGCCTGTCAGTAGCATACCCATCTATAAGTTACCAGAGGGCTCACCAACATGGCTGGGAATATCCTGCAGCAGTTATGAAAGGAACAGCAGTTCCCGAGAACCTCATCTAAAAATCCCCAAGTGTGCTGCCACCACGTGCGTGCAGAGCTTGGGACCGGGGAAGTCAGACGTGGTGGGGAGCTTAGCGCTGCAGAGTATCAGTGACTCCCGACTCTGGCAGGGCCACCACGCCACTGAGAGTGAGCACAGCCTCTCCCCAGCTGACCTTGGCTCCCCGGCTTCCCCAAAAGAAAGTAGCGAGGTGCTGGATGCCGCCGCTGCACTCTCTGTAGCCGAGTGTGTGGAGCGCATGGCCCCCACGCTGCCAAAAAGTGACTTGAACGAAGTGAAAGAGCTGCTGAAAACCAACAAGAAGTTGGCCAAGATGATCGGTCACATCTTTGAGATGAGTGATGACGACCCACACAAAGAAGAGGAAATTCGAAAATACAGTGCAATATATGGCAGATTCGACTCGAAGAGGAAGGATGGGAAGCACCTCACACTTCATGAGGTAAAAAGCCCACATTTAGCTTTGTGTGTATGTGGTGTGCATGTCTCTTAAAGAGATTAATTTGGTAATAGTTTATAGCAGAGATGATACACTCCCCGGATTAAAGACGTTTAGGTTCAGCAAAACGTAACTCTTTAGTGAAAATAGACCATATTTATTGTGTTAAGGTATTTCTGTGTTGATTTCAAACATGTTTAACTTTAAAATTGTAGTGTAGAGTGACTCTTAGAATAATATTGGTTTAAGTAGTAAAAGCATAAAGTCTGCGTTTACAAGGCAGTTTGTCTTTTAATTAAGAATTAAAAATGAAATTTTAAATCTAACTTAAAAATCATTTTTGTAGACTTTTTAGAAAAAAAAGTTGTAAAGAATAACCAGAACTTAAAGTGATTTTCAGCTAGCATAGAAAACAAAATTAGATGGATGTTAGAATTATTGTAGCTTTGAATATTGTTTTGGTGTGACATTTGATATTAAAAATCCTCATTTTATTTTTGTAGCATTCTATCTAGAAATATTTTGCTTAAGTAGAAGAATACATGTATGTATATTTCTTTTACATTTGCTTCCTTTTTCTTGTCCGCCTGGCCAACACATCATCTTTAAGGCTCAAGCATGAGCTTAAGTCTTTTATAGTGTGTTTTCCCCTGAGTAGAATGACCTTTCCTTTTCATTTTTATCCCTATACATACTTCTATCACAGTAACTTCAACACTTTATTGTACTTTTTAATATATTGGTCTGTCCCTCACAGTATACTTTGGGATTCTTCAAGGCAGAACTTATATCTCATTCATTTTTATATCTTCAGAATCTAATGTACTCAATAAATGCTTGAAAATTAAGTGCATTTCAAAATTACCTTTTTTAAACAAAAGCTGTTTCATAGCTAAAATTCATAGCCATTTATCCATTAGAAGAAAGAGATAAATTATCCTTGGAAAAAAATGTTCAGTTGAATGCAGTATTTCATGTTAGTAATATAAGATCATTCCCCACAGTCTTGTACTTGAACACAAAAAATAGTATATACTCACTGAAAAAGCATTCAGTTACTACAGAAAGATGTGAAGTAATGGAATCTGTAAACATCCAGCTACTTTACATATACAAATGTGGGGTCATATTTTACACACTCTTCTCCAAACTCTTTTTTTTTAAACTTAATAATATACTCAGAGTACAGTATACTATTAGATATATTTTCAGGTGGTTACATATAGAGCTGCCGTATTCGTTTATAGGTTACATTATATTTCACAGTGTGAATGTGCTGTTATCTTAACCATTCACTTTTTGATGTCACTTAAGTTGTTTTCATTTTTAAAAAATTTTATATGTGGTGAGACATGAACATTCTGCACATATACCTTTACAGATTTGTACATGTTTTCCTATAGAATAGATTCCAACATGTAAAATTATGGGCCCAAAGAATATGTAGATTTAATATTTTAGTAGATGGTCCTTCAGATCAGATCAGATCAGTCGCTCAGTCGTGTCCGACTCTTTGCGACCCCATGAATCACAGCACGGCAGGCCTCCCTGTCCATCACCAACTCCCGGAGTTCACTCAGACTCACGTCCATCGAGTCAGTGATGCCATCCAGCCATCTCATCCTCTGTCGGCCCCTTCTCCTCTTGCTCCCAATCCCTCCCAGCATCACAGTCTTTTCCAATGAGTCAGCTCTTCGCATGAGGTGGCCAAAGTACTGGAGTTTCAGCTTTAGCATCATTCCTTCCAAAGAAATCCCAGGGCTAATCTTCAGAATGGACTGGTTGGATCTCCTTGCAGTCTAAGGGACTCTCAAGAGTCTTCTCCAACACCACAGTTCAAAAGCATCAATTCTTTGGCACTCAGCTTTCTTCACAGTCCAACTCTCACATCCATACATGACCAGAGAAAAAACCATAGCCTTGACTAGATAGTCCTTAATTGCCTTCTAAAAAAGCTAGAACAATTTATATTTTCTTTATCATTATTATATGCAACTGTCCATTTTTCCACACTCTTGCTAATATTGCATTAGTCATTTTTAATTTTTGTCAGTCTAAGAAAAATTTTCATTGCTCAAAGTAACTTTTATTATTGAGGAAGAGCATCTTTTCTTATGGTTAATAGACATCCAATTTTATATTCCTATCCTTTGTTTTAATGTTGGAGTTGTCTTACCTTTAAAATATTGGTAAAAACTTTTATATTGTAAGTATATTAACTTTTTGTCTTAGATTGTAAATATTTTTCCAGATTATCATTTGTCCTTTGACCTTGTAGACTGGTTGCCATGTGGAAATTTAATTCTATGTAGTAATGGTCGTTGATCTTGTCCTGTGTCATTTCATTTATCTGATTCTCTGTTCCTTCACTGGTATGAAGTTACTTCAGGTACTGTAGCAAAGCAGTATATTTTATATATGGAAAGGCAAGTGCCTCTTCAATAGTATTCTTTTGTAGCTTCTTTTTTTTAGGTAACCTTACACATTTCTCCTTCTCAAATGAAATTTTTAGTGTATTTGTCAGATTTCCCCAAAATTTCTGTTGGTGTTTGATTAGAAATGCCCTAAAGGTATAGATTAATTGGGGGGAAAATGATATATTTACAATAATGAAAACTCCCATAGAGTAACATAGTATGTGCATTTACTTAGCTCTTTTATATTTTTCTGTAATTTTTTAGTTCTTTATTCATAGTTTTGAACATTTCTTGTTAGGCCAAATACTGTATATTATATATGTGTATATTAAATGTTTGTATTATAAACATTTACATTTATTTTGCTTGTATGGATACATGAATATGTAAGATATGAAGGGGATATAATTGTAAATGAAATTGTTTCCTTTTTAAATTACTATCACTGGCCGATTTTTATATATTAATCTTCTTTTCAGCAGTTTCACCATCTGATATTTTTAAATTATTGTAGATGTGAATGTCTACTGATGCTTAATATGAGAGAATTGGTTAGCAAAAGTAGTCACAGGGACTCTGTGATTTGACCTCCTTTGGGCATGTCCTTGTGTAATTGTTGTGTATTGTTGGCATACAATAATGAATTCACAAGAACTTGTGGATAGATGTAGAAAATACAAGTGGCGTTATAATTCAGCTACGCTTTGACAATATTATTACCTGTGACGGGATGCAGAGGAGTCTACTGAAGGCTGCTATAGTAGGGAACAAGGGCGAGGCGTGTTGGCAGCCTCAGGCTCACGCTTTAATCCAGCTTTCATATAGTTTTTAAATATGGCAGATGAAGCACAGTCAAGGGCCTGTATTTTTATTAAAGCAAAAGTATGTTACAGAGATGACTTTAATAAACCCTATCGATTTCACTTTAAAAATTCCTAACCTGCTTTTAAAAAAGTCCAAAATGAATTATTTCACACTTGACTTTTCCTAAGGGGCGCTTTGCTTCTTTGAATAAATAGGCACAGGTGGTATTTAAGTAATGAGACCATTGTGGGTTTCCCAAAAGAAGGAAACAATCAAAATGAGTGCCAGTAGGCGGAGATGTGGGGGTGGAGCTTTGGAAAATGTGGCCTGTGTTTTTGAAACTTAACTTAGACCACTTATTATTTGTAAGTCAAGTGTGTGAATCTGGTCTGATAATATATTTTAGGATAGAAGTTTATGCATCAGAGCACTCTCTTCAAACTAGTAACCATCCAAGGGTTTAATAGAAATTATGAAATCCTGAGGGAATTAAAGAAGCTACCATCAAGTGTACCATTTAGGTATTGTGATAATTCCACATTTTTTTTTTGACTGTTTAAAATGAGAGAAAGACTTGAGTTTTTCTAAATTCCTAAGACTAAAGAAGGTTATTAGTTTGTCCTCAATTTCTAAATAAGGAAAAATATGACTTATTCTTAATCCACTTTTGGTAGTATTTCTGACCCTGTGTATAGTATTACAAACTCTGTGGACACTGTTCTTTTAATCTTTGAAGACATATAAGTAGGTCACAGGTAGATGAACATCAGGAAGTTATCTATACCTGAAAAATAATTTTCAACTCACGAGTACATAAAATTCTCATTTTTATATGCATTTTGTACTTGTTTCCCAGTATACTTGTAAAATTTATAATTCATTACATTTTATTGTAGAGAATTGTAGAATGAGTCATTGTTACAGACACCTTTTTTAAAGCTAGAGAATCAGTGCTGGTCTTAGAACATGGCTAGGTGTAGCCTGGTGGTAGGAGTCAGACCATGAACATATAATGCAGAGGCTGCGGCCTAGAGCCACACTAGTTACTGGTGTGGGGCAGGTGCCAAGGGACGAACCCAGGAGCAGGATTACAAAGAGGTCCAGGCGGGCAGAGTTCCATCTGCCCAGACGTGTTGCTAGAGTATGTGGTAACTAGGTAAGCAGAGTGCATCAAATCTTTAAAGCAGTAAATAGAGAGAGAGAAACCGAAACTTGAGACTAGCAAGGTCATGGAGAATGGAGGGGCTTGTAATATTCAGAGATAGGAGCACACAGACAAGTCGGCATTATAGAGAATGCTCGTCAGCAGATAGCAACTTCCAGCCAGAGAGCTCTGGAACTCAAAGACAGGAAGGAGAAAAAGAGAAGGTAGAGTCAGTGGATAAGTTGTAGGTGTAATGGAAATGCTGCAGAAACTGGAGTGCTAAGGAGATTGCAAAAACAAGGACCCAGGCCCGTGGAATACATAGGCCATGGTTTAGGTCAGCTCCCGCTGTAATGTTGAGAAGGCAAGGCTGAGGGTGTCAGAGAAGCCCAACAGTTTTAGTTTTGAGAGAGGGGGATTGTCAAATCAGGGGACCTGGGAGACCTCAACATACTGCTAGTAGTTATAATGCTTTATTCTGAACTCTTCAGCTTGAGCGGAACAATTTCAACATCTCATACTTGAAAGAAATGCTGGATATTTCCTTTTGATCATTTTAAAAAGTAGATTATAGGGCTATTAGGTTAGTGTCACTTCTTGAGTCACTTTTGATAAATGGACAAATGAGAATTTGTCCATTTCATCTAAGTGTTCAAACTTACTGGGATAGTTTATAGTTTTTAAAACCTAATATTGTTTGTACCTTTGTCTCTTTCCCCCTGATCAGTCTTGCCAGAGATTTGTCAGTTATATTAATCTTTTCAGGGATCTGCAGACCAAAGCCTGTGGGCAACATTTTGCCCACTTCCTAATTTTGCAGATAGACTTTCTTTGGAATACAGACATGCCTTTCTGTTTATGCATTATCTGTGGCTGCTTTTGAGCTACAGTGTAGGGTTGGGTGGTTGTGACACAGACTGGCCTGTAAAGCCTAAAATATTATTATCTGACCTTTTACAGAAAAGCTTTCCCACTTCTTTATTAGGAAGCACTTTTGGCTTAATTGATCTTTGTAGTTAATGTTGTGTTTGTTTACATCTGCTTTCGTATAGTTTATTGTTCTAACTTACATTTTATCCTGAGTTCATTAATGTTCAGCTGTTCTTTTCTAATGTAAGCAATTAAAGCCATGAATTCTCACTATATATTGAATTAGCATTATTCCCAAAGGTTTCAATTCTGATTATTTCTCTTTTTTATTTATGCTTTCTGTTCACAAATTATGAAGTTTTTTTTTTTCCTAATATGAGAGGTTTTTCCTTAGATCTTTTTCCTAATGATTTCTAACTGAATTACATTGTGATCAGAGAACATGATTTGCATGATATGGCACCCCACTCCAGTACTCTTGCCTGGAAAATCCCATAGACAGAGGAGCCTGGTAGGCTGCAATCCATGGGGTCGCAAAAAGTCGGACATGACTAAGCAACTTCACTTTCACTTTTCACTTTCATGCGTTGGAGAAGGAAATGGCAACCCACTCCAGTATTCTTGCCTGGAGAATCCCAGGGACCGGGGAGCCTGGTGGGCTGCCGTCTATGGGGTCGCACAGAATCGGACACGACTGAAGCGATTTAGCAGCAGCAGCAGCAGCGACAGCCCTTTAAAATATGGAGAGATGTTAGTTATGGCCCTGTATGTGGTCAGTGTTTTAAATGTGCTTCTGCAGTTGTTGTTAGAGTGTTCCGTGTGTGTTTGTTTTAACAAGCTTTTTAGGTCTGTTATTCAAAACTTCTGTAGACTGAATTTTTTATTATTTTGTCGGCTTGCTCTATCAGTAACTGAGTTGTGTGTTAAAATCACCTACTTTGATTGTGGAGTTGTCTGTTTCTCTTTGAATTATGTAGTGGCCTTATTGATTTTTTAATAATGCATTTTTAAAAATTTTTTGTGTTGATATTAATACATGTGCTTTCTTTTTGTTACTAATTGCTTGTTACTTCTTTTTCCATCCTTTTACTTTGGTTTTTCTGAATCTGTGTTTTCGATATATCTCTTGTAAATACTGATAGTTGGGTTTTTAAAAAATCCTGTCTTACATTCTTTGTCTTTTAATGCAAACATTTGGTCCATTTAAATTTATTACAGTGACTGATGTTTTGAATTTATTTCCTTTATTTTGTATTTCTTCCCTTCCCCTTTTTCATATTTCACGTTTACCATCTGGAACTAGGGTCCTTTAGCTTGAAGTGCGTTATCTGGAATTTTCTTAATGAAGGCCTACTGTATGCAGACTCTCTCCTTGCCTACCCTATTGGAAAATATCTTCATTCTGCCCTCATTTTTGTTGTTATTGTTGTTCTGTCGCTAAGTTGTGTTCGACTCTTTGCAACCCTGTGCACTGCAGCATGCCAGGCTTCCCTGTCTGTTACTATCTCCTGGAATTTGCTCAAACTCGTATCCATTGAGTCAGTGATTCCCTCCAACCACTTCATCCCCTGTTGCCCCCTTCTCCTTCCCTCATTCTTTCCCAGCATCAGAATCTTTTCCAGTGCCTCAGCTCTTTGCATCAGTTGGCCAGAGTATTGGAG
The DNA here is from genome assembly GCF_027580195.1 of Bos mutus. NCBI lineage: Eukaryota > Metazoa > Chordata > Mammalia > Artiodactyla > Bovidae > Bos > Bos mutus. The sequence continues at coordinate 130,462,493 of NC_091618.1, forward strand.
CTTCAGCTTTAGCATCAGTCCTTCCGATGAATATTCAGGGTTGATTTCCATTAGGATTGACTGGTTGGATCTCCTTGCTGTCCAAGGGACTCTCAAGAGTCTTCTCCAGCATCACAGTTTGAACACATCAGTTGTTCGGTGCTCAGCCTTCTTTAGGGTCCAACTCTCACATCTGTACATGACCACTGGAAAAACTATAGCTTTGAATACACAGACCTTTGTCAGCAAAGTGATTTCTTTGCTTTTTAATGCACTGTCTAGGTTTGTCATAGCTTTCCTTCCAAGGAGAGAGTGTTTGTTTTTTTTTTAATAGTAAAGCAATTTATTTTCTTGGGTTGACAACAGATAAATCTCACTTGAAATGTGGCAGTAAGTTTGGGTAGAAGAGGAGGATATTGGCTGTATTAGTACTGAGATATTGATGGGTATACATCTGAGGCAGCATATTTTCAAGAGTTATTTTCTTACTACAAATCATCTGCCCCATTTCCAGACTGTGCATCTTGATTTTTTTTAATACATATATTTTTTATTAAAGTATAGTTGACTTATGATTCAGGTACAGCACAAGGTGATTTGGTTATACAAATACAGATATATTATTTTTGAAATTTTTTCCATCGTAAGTTATTACAAGATACTGACTATAGTTCCCTGTGCTATACAGTAGACCTTTGTTGCATATCTATTTTTTAATTAGAAATCTAGCATTTTATTCATACTGAGTCAAACAAGTGGAACCAAAATGTCATAATTTTTTAGTTAGGAAAAAATCTTTTCTAAAATATATTTGTTGTACATATTTATATATATATGTATACAAAAGCTTTTCTCAGTTCAGTTCAGTCGCTCAGTCACATCCAACTCTTCGCTACCTCATTCATTGCAGCACGCTAGGCTTCCCTGTCCATCACCAACTTCTGGAGCTTACTCAAACTCATGTCCATAGAGTCAGTGATGCCATCCAACCATCTCATCCTGTCATCCCCTTCTCCTCCTGCCTTCAGTCTTTCCCAGCATCAGGGTCTTTTCCAATGAGTCAGTTCTTCGCAGCAGGTGGCCCAAATATTGGGAGTTTCAGCTTCAGCATCAGTCCTTCCAGAACTGATTTCCTTTAGGATGGACTGGTTGGATCTCCTTGCAGTCCAAGGGACCCTCAAGAGTCCTCTCCAACACCACAGTTCAAAAGCATCAATTAATTCTTCGGCGCTCAGCTTTCTTTATGGTTCAACTCTCACATCCAAACATGACTACTGGAAAAACCATAGCTTCGACTAAACGGACCTTTGTTGGCAAAGTAATATCTCTGCTTTTTATTTATTTATTTTTTTTTGCAGTTTTCATAATTTAATGAAAAAGTATTGGTAAAAAGGTGACATTTGAAAAAAGACAGTTTGTCTTTGAAAACTGGACTATATAAGACAAAATGAAAAAGATTTAACAAGAAGGTTAAGAGGTAATACTTCAAACAACAGCAAAATGTAGCTTTTTAATATGCTGTCTAGGATGGTCATAGCTTTCCTTCCAAGGAGGAAGTGTCTTTTAATTTCATGGCTGGAGTCGCCATCTGCAGTGATTTTGGAGCTGAAGAAAATAAAGTCTGGCACTGTTTCCACTGTTTCCCCATCTATTTGCCATGAAGTGATGGGACTGGATGCCATGATCTTAGTTTTCTGAATGTTGAGTTTTAAATCAGCTTTTTCACACTCTTCTTTCATCAGGAGGCTCTTTATCTTTAGTTCCTCTTCACTTTCTGCCATAAGGGTGGTGGCATCTGCATATCTGAAGTTATTGATACTTCTCCCGGCAACCTTGATTCCAGCTTGTGCTTCATCTCGCCGAGCATTTCTCATGATGTACTGTGCATATAAGTTAAATACGCATAGTGACAATATACAGCCTTGATGTACTCCTTTGCCAATTTTGAACCAGTCTGTTGTTCCATGTCCAGTTCTAACTGTTGCTTCTTGACCTGCATACAGATTTCTCAGGAGACAGATAAAGTAGTCTGGTATTTGCATCTCTTTAAGAATTTTCCACAGTTTGTTGTGATCCACACAGTCAAAGGCTTTAAGCATAGTCAGTGAAGCAGATGTTTTTCTGTAATTCCCTTGCTTTTTTCTGTGATCCAGCAGATGCTGCCAATTTGATCTGTGGTTCTGCTCATTTTTCTAAATCTAGCTTGTACATCTGGAAGTTTTCATTTCACATACTGCTAAAGCCTGGCTTGAAGGATTTTGAGCATTACCTTACTAACGTGTGAGACGAGCACAGTTGTACAGTAGTTTGGCTTCTTTGGCATTGCCTTTCTTTGGGATTGGAATGAAAACTAACGAGTCCTATGGCCACTGCTGAGTTTTCCAAATTTGCTGGCATATTAAATGCAGCACTTTAACAGCATCATCTTTTAGGATTTGAAATAGCTCATTTGGAATTGCATCACCTCCTCCAGTAGCTTTGCCTTCATTCTTAATTGCTACTCATTTTGGGTATCTAATTCTATATTGTCATTTACTTTCTGTTCGTAATCAAAAGTATCATTTCCTTGGCCCTTAGCTTTCATTGTGTTTAGAAGCCAGTGGTTAGGTGACTATTGTCTGCTTTAGACGTCTTTTTTTCCTATGCCCCAATTCTTCTTCCTCCTTAATTCTTCTCTCCTTCTGACTTCTCAATTTTTCTTGGTCATTTTTACTATATTACTCTTTTAGTCATATTTGCAACTCCTTTTATCTCTTTAAATGAAGTCCTTGAGGGTCTGTCTGCTGGTTTTTACTTTTGACTCCTTCTTTCTTTGTTTAATGATTTCTATCTATGAGCTCATATTTCTTGAAACTGTGGGAATGTTTTGAGAGTTAGGAAGAAAATGGACTCTCCTAGAGGTTTCTTGTTTTTGCTTCTACCAGGCACCTGTACTTCACACACTACAACTCTGGAGCCCCATGAAAGTGAATTCTCAGGCTGTTGGTGTGAATTAGGGCTGAAAATCCATGTGAAGAGCTGATTTGGGTTTATGAAATTCTCTCCTAATTAGTAATAAAGTTCAGGACAGGTAATTCTCCTTGCATTTCCCGGTGGGCAAGGGGGGACCGTGAACAGGTGTATTTCTGATTCTGTCTTACATTTCGCTGTAGTACTTGCGTATTATTTTTCACCTTTGTGGAGGAAAGGTCTTTTGACTCTTCAGCCTCTCCTTTGATGGGTTCTGACGTATTTCTCTCACTCTCTCCCCACGCTCACCAGCCTAAGAAGGTGGTGAAGATTGAAGCTCAAGTTCATCTGGTTTGACATCTGTCCTCAGCTTAGTCTTTTGAGATATGGTCTTCATTCATTTTGGCTTCAGTAGTTCTTACTGTCTTGCTGGCTTATTAATGTAAAGATATTTTTTCTTTCTATTTTAGTCAACATTTTTCCTGTGAGAAATGTGAGAAGGGCCAGGCATGGTACATAGCCCTCCCTGTGCTGGAAATGAAAGTCTTGATTGCCCTCTGAGCCTCCCTGTTACCTAGCCTTCATGTTGTAGTTTTATGCTAACACTTATGTGAAGCTTAATTGAAAGTCACACTCATTTGATTGTCAAAGATTATCATTTTAAATACTCCCAGCAAAGACAGTTTTAAAATCTAGTTATAAATAATAGAAGGCTAACTTTAAGAAATCTTTTCACAAAGATATGAATGGAATTTTGGTATTTTTAGCTATGAAAGTAGGAAGTGGAGGAAGTAAGTAAACCAATGAGGGAGACTATCTTATTTTATACTTCTAACAAAATTAGAAACTTAGAACTTTTAAAAAGCTAGCTTGGTGCTTCAGTGACTTAACTACTGGTTTTGGAGAACTTTTTTTTTTTTTTTAATGCATCATTGTTACTGATTTAATTATTAGCAACGAGGATTATGAAATCTAGAAGATAGTTACAGAAAATACATTTTTGAGGGGAAAGCTTGATGAATTGGCTTCCTATTACAACTTGGAGTGAGCTACGGTTATTTCTCTAGCTTGGTTTTTCTGCCAGAAGGCTCTCTGAGGGCCTGGGGAGTTCAGTATAGTTTTTTGGTCTGTTGGAGCCTGAATTCAGTTTACAGAGATTGCGTTCTGTTTGTTTTTCTTGTTTTCTGGTAGGATGATGGAAGGAATACTAGAACACTGTTTTTAATTTATGTTGAAAAGTTGTTATCTATGGTTGTGCATGAGCTTGTACCTCTGAAATGTTGTCAATTAAAATATCTTACTGACAATTAGAATTTCTCCATACTTACTTAGGTTTATGAGCACAAAAAAGAACCAGCTACATAACAAGCAACTCGAAAAGGATATTTAAAAGTCATTGTAGCTACCACTAAGCTGCAATTGAAGTTAATTTATGTAGGAAATTATTCTTTGAAGTATATTTTACTTTTTGCTCCTGTAACATTGTGCTTATCAAAAGCACTTTGGGAAGAAATTGATCTACTGATGATTCTTTAGGATGGGAGGGAGAAGGCTGAAAATAATTTCTTCCTATTATGCTTTTATATTCAGCCATGGGTTTAAAATAAGAAACCTGGCCTTAATTGCTAGTAGCCATATTACAAGCATTCAGTTCAGTTCAGTCACTCAGTCATGTCCGACTCTTTGCAACCCCATGGATTGCAACACACCAGGCTTCCCTGTCCATCACCAACTCCCGGAGCTTACTCAGACTCATGTCCATCGAGTTGGTGATATCATCCAACCATCTCATCCTTTGTCATCCCCTTCTCCTCCTGCCTTCAGTCTTTCCCAGCATCAGGGTCTTTTCAAATGAGTCAGTTCTTCACATCAGGTGGCCGGAGTATTGGAATTTCAACTCAGCATCAGTCCTTCCAATGAATATTCCAGGCTGATTTCCTTTAGGATGGACTGGTTGGATCTCCTTGCAGTCCAAGGGACTCTCAAGAGTCTTCTCCAACACCACAGTTCAAAGCATCAATTCCTTGGTGCTCAGCTTTCTTTATGGCCCAACTCTCACATCCATACATGACCACTGGAAAAACCGTAGCTTTGACTAGACAGACCTTTGTTGGCAAAGTAATATCTCTGTTTTTTAATATGCTGTCTAGGTTGGTTATAACTTTCCTTCCAAGGAATAAGCGCCTTTTAATTTCATGGTTCCAGTCACCATCTGCAGTGATTTGTGTGTCTAGGTAGTAAAAATTACAATGTAAAGAATACTTAAATACATTCATTAGTCAGTATTTATTAAGCTCACAACCCATGCCAGAGACTGACAAGCCAAGTCTCTGCCTTAACATAAAAAAGTAAAAATACAGCATATGTTAAGTGAAGGAAAGGAGGTTATACACCTGTGTTCACATGTATGTACACAAAGGAATATTGGAATAATATGCATAAAAATATTAATAGTCATTCTGGATGGAATGCATGTTGCATTTGTTTTCTTTTGCTTCTCTTTTCAAAACTTTTTTAAAAAAATTATTGTGAATAAAGTGGGATGTCTGGGTCGGGAGGAAGAGTAAATGCCTGATTCCTTATCAGAGGAGAATGAGAATCGATACTAAAACAACTTTGTGGCAAGTGTGCCTTCTCACTTCTTAGAGTCCTTGGAGGTAGTGATATTATCCTGTTTTGCCTCAGAGAAAACTAAGGCTCTGAGACGTTTTTACATGTCCAAAATTACACAGCTGGTAAGTGATGGAGCAGACTCCTCCTACACCTCTCTGCCTTCAAATCCTGTCAGTTTGCCGTCAATCATGCCTGGAATGGGTTTCTTGCTTTTTAAAAAAGTCTGATATACCCCTTGGCAGTTTCTTACATCTATTTAAATTGACAAAATTATATGAAAAAACATTTTCTAGTCTATTAAGCAAATTATAGACTTGGAGTTTAGGATAACATTTGATACTTAAATTTTTAGAACTGGTGTTTGGTCAATGAGCAACTCTATATTGGCAATATTTAACACTTAGATAAAAGAGTAGAATTACATGAAATTAAAACACATTTGCTCCTTGGAAGAAAAGCTATGACAAACCTATACAGCGTATTAAAAAACAGAGACATCACTTTGCCAACAAAGGTCCGTATAGTTAAAGCTATGGCTTTTCCAGTAGTCATGTATGGATATGAGAGTTGGACCATAAAGAAAGAATTGATGCTTTCAAACTGTGGTGCTAGAGAAGACTCTTCAGAGTACCTTAGACAGCAAAGAGATCAAACCAGTCAATCCTAAAGGAAATCAACCCTGAATTTACACTGAAAGGACTGATGCTGAAGCTCTAACACTTTGGCCACCTGATGCAGAGTCGACTCATTGGAAAAGACCTGGATAACTGGGAAAGATTGAGGGTAAGCAGAGAAGGGGGTGACAGAGGATGAGATGGTTGGATGGCATCACTGACTCAATGGACATGAGTTTGAACAAACTCGAGGAGATAGTGAAGGACAAGGAAGCGTGGTGTGCTGCAGTTCATGGGGTCACAGAGAGTCAGACGCAGCTTAGTAACTACACAACAACAATCTCAATCTTAGAGATTTGGTAATTCCAAGACCTTGTTTTTCCTTTTTAGCCCTCGTGTGTGATAATACTTCATTATCTTTTACTAAGTGATTTTGTAAATATTTAATAAATATCATTTACTTTTTATTCCTTCCTAAGAATTTTCATGTCAGTTCACATTTAAAAATATCTATCAGATGATGTATATTCAGTTTTGTAAATTAATTTATTTTAATTGGAGGCTAATTACTTTACAATATTGTAGTGGTTTTTGCCATACATTGACATGAATCAGCCACGGGTGTACATATGTCCCCCATCCCAAACCCCCCCTCCCATCTCCCTTCCCCTCCCATCCCTCCGGGTCATCCCAGTGCACCGGCTTTGAGTGCCCTGTTTCATGCATCGAATTTGGACTGGTGATCTATTTCACATATGGTAATATATATGTTTCAATGCTATTCTCTCAAATCATCCCACCCTTGCCTTCTGCCTCAGAGTCCAAAAGTCTGTTCTTTATATCGGTGTCTCTTTTGCTGTCTCACATATAGGGTCATCGTTACCATCTTTCTAAATTCCATATATGTACATTAATATACTGTATTGGTGTTTTTATTTCTAACTGACTTCACTCTGTGTAATAGGCTTCAGTTTCATCCACCTCATTAGAACTGATTCAAATGCATTCTTTTTAATAGCTGAGTAATATTCAATTGTGTATATGTACCACAGCTTTCTTATCCACTCATCTGCTGATGGACATCTAGGTTGCTTCCATGTCCTGGCTATTGTAAACAGTGATGCGATGAACATTGGGGTACACATGTCTCTTTCAATTCTGGTTTCCTCGGTGTGTATGCCCAGCAGTGAGATTGCTGGGTCATAAGGCAGTTCTCGGAGAAGGCAATGGCAACCCACTCCAGTACTCTTGCCTGGAAAATCCCATGGACAGAGGAGCCTGGTAAGCTGCAGTCCATGGGGTCGCTAGAGTCGGACATGACTGAGCGACTTCACTTTCACTTTTCACTTTCATGCATTGGAGAAGGAAATGGCAACCCACTCCAGTGTTCTTGCCTGGAGAATCCCAGGGACAGCAGAGCCTGGTGGGCTGCCGTCTATGGGGTCGCACAGAGTCGGACACAACTGAAGCGACTTAGTAGTAGTAGTAGTAAAGCAGTTCTAGTTCCAGTTTTTTAAGGAATCTCCACACTGTTCTCCATAATGGCTGTACTAGTTTGCATTCCCACCAACAGTGTAAGAGGGTTCCCTTTTCTCCACACCCTCTCCAGCATTTATTGTTTGTAGACTTTTGGATAGCAGCCATTATGACCGGCATGAAATGGTACCTCATTGTGGTTTTGATTTGCATTTCTCTGATAATGAGTGATGTTGAGCATTTTTTCATGTGTTTGTTAGCCATCTGTGTATCTTCTTTGGAGAAATGTCTGTTTAGTTCTTTGGCCCATTTTTGGATTGGGTTGTTTATTTTTCTGGTGTTCAGCTGCATGAACTGCTTGTATATTTTGAGATATATTCTGTTTTAGTTAAGGAAATATTATCACCATATTGTATAATCAGATCCCTTGGTTTCTTATAAACAAAAAAAGATGCAGAACATTTTTTAACTTTTTATTTTGCTTATTTTCCATAAATTCTTACACTTAAAAATAAATAAAGCATGTAAATACATAAAACCAAGATGACTGTTTTGATTAGTTTGAGTTCTGAGAGGTGTAGGTGACTTGATTTTCTTCTGAAATTAGGCAGTAAGACTAATTAGGAGTAAAGGGTATTCTGATTTTCATAAATTGTGATCTAACTACATAATGATGTGACATTTTTATATTCTTAAGTGAAACATTTTCTATATTGATGAAATAAAAATACTTATAACTTGTGAAACTTTTGAAACGCAGCTCACCGTTAATGAAGCAGCCGCTCAGCTCTGTGTAAAGGATAATGCCCTGCTGACAAGAAGAGATGAGCTTTTTGCCCTGGCCAGGCAGATTTCTCGAGAAGTCACCTATAAATATACTTACCGAACCACCAAGTAAGTGTTTAACTGACAGTATTTTTGCAGTTTGATAAAGTAGAGCTTGAAACACAATCCGTTCGTTGATAGAGTATATTTAAGAAAAGTAGAAGTGTAATTAAATAATTCTGTCAACAGTGAATTTTCAAAACATTGTTGCTGAAGTGGTTTTCGTTAATTCGTTTAGTCCTCTTGTACTGTCTTTTGAAAGATAGTTCCCTAGCACTGTAGCATTGGTCTGGTAGTGGTTCTCAACATTCTCCTCTCACGTGGAGCTTTGGTTTTGAGTGTGATGAAAGGATTTAGTTAAGCAGCATTTATAGACATTGGTACACTACACAAACTCCAGGAACTTTCTGAACTCTCTCTGAAAGGAATGTGTTTTCTTTCGCAAAGTGTTTGCCGATCTGAGGGGCTTCCCTAGTGGCTCAGACGGTAAAGAATCTGCCTGCAATGTGGGGGACCTGGGTTAGATCCCTGAGTTGGGAAGATCCCCTGGAAAAGGAAGTGGCCAACACACTCCAATATTCTTGCCTGGAAAATCCCATGGACAGAGGAGCCTGGCAGGCTACAGTTCCATGTGGTCACAAAGAGCTGGACACAATTGAGCAACTTCACTTTGCCATCTGATGAGATTAGCTAAAGAGATAAAGACTTCATTACCCAGTATGCAAAGGAAAATTGGAAAATACTAGGTTACTAGTGAGTGAAGTATGGAATATGTGTTTGAAATAAAAAACCCCATGTTGAAAAGCAGTGGTGATTTTAAAATTTAATGTAAACATACACATAATATATTCTTCATCTTATCCTCACTTAAAACCTAAGCATCGTCTATAGATAGAGGAACATTTTGATTTTGTTCACTTGGCTTCGTGTGGACCCTGATTTCCAGTGCAGTATCAGCTGTTTGCCACTGCTGCTGTGAGGAGCTGAATTAGCATGACTGAGTGTATGTTGAAAAGACCGTATCTTGAGCGCCCTTCCCAGCTCTAATAAATCACATCCTCTGGGGATGGAACCTTAGAGTCCAAACTTTCACAAGCAGCTGCTGTGATTCTTGTGCGTGTTCAAACTTGAAAGCCACCTAGACAGGCACTTGGTTTCATCACCATTATTTTCCCTAACTCATGATGGCTTTGTCGTCTGTTCTGTCAAGAGCCCACATACTTAGAAATCAGCAACAAGTAAAATTATGCAAAATAAACAATCAGGGTAAGAATATACAGCAACATTAGAGGATTGTTTATAAGATTTTCTTTTTTTTTTTTTAGTTGAGTGTTCAAGAGCTGATTTTTGTGAGGTTTTCTTCACTGTATTATACAAAATTTTCTTTCTGACATTTACACAAAATTTTCTTTAATCCAAGTAGTACATGTACATGATATATGAAGTCTTATAGTACACAAGGCTTATTGCAAAGCAGTTACCCTGCTCCCCCTTCCTTCTGAATACTAAGACCCAGAAGCCACTGCTTTCAGCAATTTTTATTTTTTATAGTATTTATTTACATTTGTATATTTTAAGTTAAATCATTTTAGAATACAAAAGACTTTCACATTATAAGTTGAAACTCAGTAAAGAGCTGATGCCAAAAGTTGCGCTCTCGTTTCTGTCTTCTTCCTCTGTTCCTCTTCTCACTGTTAGTACTTTTTGTTAGTCTCTTTTTCATCCTTCTAGTGTTTGTCTGTGTGCATGTATTTCTCACTTATACCTTTTTTTTGGAAAAAACAGGAAGTAGCATGTGTCTGCATTATGTTGTATTTCATTCTTGGTTTACCATGTGCTAGAGGTCTTGCTGTATTAGTACAGATCCATCTTTGTCACTGTTTTTCGTTTATTTGTTTTTTAACAGCTGCAGGAAACTGCATTATGTGCATCTACCATGATTCATTTAACTAGTCCCTTGACGGACACATGAGTTGTCTCTAGTCTTTTGTCATTATAAGTAATACCACAGGAACCTCATACATATTTTGTTGATTCTGAGATGTGTTTTTCCACATTTTAACATCTTTTGTGTTGAGGTATAACTTAAAAATGTATGACTCGCCATGGTTGACTTGGCAGTTACATTTGCTGTTTGTGTATGTGCTTCTGTGGGATAGATTCCCAGCAGAGGGGTACCTAAAGATCAATGGAAGTGCACGTATGGTTTTGACAGGTAGACAAAATGCACTTTAATCTCATGTAGCCTTAAGCATTCATCCTAAATGGTCATTGTTGTCACTTTATTCTAAATTGTACTGGTCCATGAAGGCTCTCATAGAGTACAGTCCTCGATTTTTCCCCTTTTTCATTTTGTGGTCCTCATTAATACTGGGTATTCTCTGTGTTAGGCATTCTTAGGTAGTGGCCTTTTATAATGTATCATGTACTTGTGTTTGTCTGTTTCCCCATTGTTAACTTAGAAATGATGAGAAGTCCCTTTTTCATTATTTAATGTTCATTATGAATGTCTTATTTCTGGTGGCAAGGTTCCAGAGTTACTTGTTTTGGTGGAAGTTTATAGATTTAGATGCCTTTAGAAAAAATGTATTACCTTCTCAAATTTTTCTCTCTCTCATTCCCCTCAGGTCAAAATGTGGAGAGAGAGATGAATTATCCCCGAAGAGAATTAAAGTAGAGGTATGATTATGTGTTATAGTGTTTGCTTACTAGTTCAACTGAAAAAGAAAGAATGGTCCCTCCAGCTAGTGAGAAAGTGTGAACTGTGGAATCTGAAAAATGGTACAGAATTTGGTCACTTTGAAGTATCCATAGTAATTTGAACTAGGTACTCAGAAAATTCCTAGAAGGAAACAACAGTGATGAGCTTGGTGCCTAGTCAGTTTATCAAAGGTTGATTTGTAAACAGGTGTTTCTTACACGGTTAAAACTCTTTACTGGTTAAACAGTTCCTTTTATGATTTTATTTACATCATTAGTCATCAAGTAGACTTAAAGGAGCTAAAGTTTAATTTCTATATATTAAATATCTGAGAGAAGTGACACTTTAGTAGCTATAAGTTATGAAAACTTCACTATAATTAAAAGCCTCTTTTAGGGTATCACTTCTGAGGCTGTCTTTCTGATTTTAGACCTGTGAGTAGCAAGGTGAGTTGAGCAAGAAAAATATGTTTTTCTTAGGGCTCTCAGAACCGGTTTCAGAATGACTGCTCCTTAATTTCGGAGAAGGCAATGGCACCCTACTCTTGCCTGGACAATCCCATGGACGGAGGAGCCTGGTAGGCTGCAGTCCATGGGGTCGATAAAGTCAGACATGACTGAGCGACTTCACTTTCACTTTTCACTCTCATGCATTGGAGAAGGAAATGGCAATCCACTCCAGTGTTCTTGCCTGGAGAATCCCAGGGACAGGGAAGCCTGGTGGGCTGCCGTCTGTGGGGTCACACAGAGTTGGATACGACTGAAGCGACTTAGCAGCAGCAGCAGCAGCTCCTTAATTTGGATTGATACTTTTCCAAAGGCCAGTCTGAAGCAGAGCAGGCAGCTCCTTTTTTTCTTGGACAGGGGAGAGAGGTCATTACTCTTGGTCATTCATTATTTAATTTCTTGTTAAGGAAAACAAGCTGTGTTTATCCTAAATTTCCATAATCAGATTATTCTTGCTAAGCATCTGATTGCTTGCAATAATTTTTCATTTATACCAAAGCCAGAGTTAATCTTTTAAAAACATACATCCCTTTCTTGCTTAAATCTATTGGCTGTCTACTGTGCCTAGAATAAAATCTACACTTTTTCCTGAGACACCGAAGACCCTGCACGAGCTGACTCTGACTCGACTCTCTAACCTCATCTGCTTCCACACTTCCCCATTCTTACTGTGTCCCAGTTCCACTGACCAACCTTCTGTTGCTGGAACACGTCAAACTCATGTATGCCTCAGCGCTGGCTGGTTGTTGCCTCTCCCTGGATCTCTCTCTAAATCTTCACATGGCTTCAGCTTGTAGTTGAGTTTCCTCACAGTTCCCTGCTTCCCTCTCTAAAGAGGCACTGTTACCCCATCATCACATCTGGGCTCTTTGTCCTGGCGTGGCTTGCTTGTTTTCATAGCACTTAGCCATTTCTGAAACTGTTATGTATGTGTTTCTGATTTGTTACTGGTCTGCCCCATTAGGTGAAAATAGAGCTCTTATCTGTCTGTCCTCTATTTTACTTAGTTTATAGTAGTGCCTTGTACTTAGTAGGACTTAAAATCTGTTTGATGAAATCATGAATGGCCATGAGTAAATATCTTTGCATTCTAAAGGCTTTAGCTGTACACAGTGGTTTTCACAGAAGAAAAATGTTGTCCAAAATGAGCACCTTTTTTAAAATTATGCTTATGTTTGTAATCTACTTCAGTGTTAACTCTGGAGTAGTGTTTAAGATGGGTTAACCTCACACATAGTACTCAGAAAACTTACTGAAATGACCTAAGGCCATCGAAAGAGCTAACTGGTGAAATATTTTCTCCTGTTGCATCTCAAAATAATGAGTAAGAGAGGACCCCTGTGGATTTATCTGTTAGTGACTCTGCCTCTAGAAGGGAAGCTGGATCAACAAAGAGACTACCAAAGGGCATGTGCCATTGGAGGATTTAGAGGCAGGAAGGTACAAAGCCTACCCTGTGGCCGGGAAAGGTAACCAGTCAGCTGCTGGGTTATTAGAGAATATGTCTGCATCTCTTTCTCACCATTGACCCTCCACGCCATTGTGACTCAGGCCGTTCTCACATTTTCAAGCCATGGTTTCTTTTTGTCTAGCTTCAGAGGTCACCGGTGAACACTGAAGTCTGAGATCTTGAATCTCATGGACTCTTGGAGCTATAGTGTTTTCTTGTTAGGCTGTATTGATAAGTCTTTCTGACCCTCTCAATAGCCCTGATCTGAAATGTAAGCTTATTATTTCTGTATCCAGTTACAGTGTTTCGGATTTCTTTTTAGGAGCTCACGGTGTTGGGTTGAAGTTAGAGGCGACCCTTCCAGCCCTTTATGTTCACTAGAGATATTTGAGTTATGCCTGTGTTTTAAGTTGCTTCAGTTGTGTCTGACTCTTTGCAACCCTGTGGACTGTAGCCCACCAGGCTCCTCTGTCTATGGATTCTCCAGGCAGAAATACTGGGATGGGTTGCCATGCCCTCCTCCAGGGATCTTCCCGACCCAGGGATTGAACATGCATCGTTTAGGTCTCCTGCGCTGTCAAGCAGGTTCTTTACCACTAGCGCCGTCTGGGAAGCCCCAATTGATTAGTTCTATATGAGATTAGTTTATTACTTTACTAGACTTCTCAAAGCCATTTGCACAGTTGTGGATTTAGAATTAAGATAATCATTGTTTCCTTTTTCTGTGAATAACAGTTCTAACCCTTCCTAAACAGACAAGTGACTAATAAACCCCAAGTGTTCTTATAGACAATAAACTCTTGATTTTAGAAATGAATAGGGACTTTGGCTTTGAATTTAGGACAGGTGTTTACTTTTGTTGGTTTTTTGTCTGTTTTTGCTTAGTTTTTTTTTCTTTAAACTTGTGTATTGCAGAGCATTGATTTATGCAAAACGTGTGTTAATGCCTGTGTGTATACCTACACAGGTGTATAGTGTAGTGTGTGATGCTTTGTAAAATACCCAGTACTGGCATAAATGGTGTTATGTGCCTGTCCCCGCTAGGCATTTGAAATTCTCCTTGTACTCTGAGTCCGATTTGAGGTCCTGGAGCTGTCCATTTGGTTTCGGAAGCCGATACTGAGGTAGTCAGTATTGGCAGTACAGGGTTACTGCTCCCCTGAGAAGGCTTCACCAAGCATCATTACTTTCTTTATGTCTACCTTCTCTGTGGCTGCTGGGCAGGGGGAGAATTTCTGGCATGAGAAGAGATGAGGGGAGGCTTAACGAAGAGATACCATCTGAGCTGGATTTTAAAAGAAGGGTAGGATTTCAGAAGATAGGGATGTGGGGTGGAAAGTGTAGGGGCATTGCAAAGAAATACCAGCATGGGCAAAGACACAGAGGTAAGAAAATACTCTGTGTGTTTAGAGAACAGTAAGACCAGTTTTTCCAGAATATGTGGCTGACACAAAGGACATCATAAGTCTTTAGAATTCTTTGAGTATACTGTTTGTCTTATTTCATTTGAGTATTGTTTTGTGATTCTTAGCTCATTAATTCTCTATTAAGAAAAAGTTATATAAAAATAAGCTTAGCTTATTGTAGTGTAAGATTCCTAATTACTAGGCTCAAATTAATGAGTTTTTTTCTCTTCATCTTTATTTTTCTAAAATTTTTGTCAGCAACCAATGAGCATATATGCCAAGTTGCTAAGTTTTTTCAATCTTAAAAAGATCATTTTTAAGATCTGTAACATTGGAGAACAAAAAGAAATGTAATGTCTGATAGATGAAATAGAAGTAACTCAAAATAGACATGTAAAGGAAAGAGAAACATTTTCTTTTGCGCCATTTTCAATGCATGAGACTACACTAAAAAGCTAGTGCTTTATTCAGGCTCAGTTGCTGCTGCTGCTGCTAAGTCACTTCAGTCATGTCCGACTCTGTGCGACCCCATAAGTGGCAGCCCACGAGGCTCCCCCGTCCCTGGGATTCTCCAGGCAAGAACACTGGAGTGGGTTGTCATTTCCTTCTCCAATGTAGGAAAGTGAAAAGTGAAAGTGAAGCCACTCAGTCGTATCCGACTCCCAGCGACCCCATGGACTGCAACCCACCAGGCTCCTCCGTCCGTGGGATTTTCCAGGCAAGAGCACTGGAGTGGAGTGCCATTGCCTTCTCCTATTCAGGCTCAGTAGCTGTTGCCATATTTTCCTGATCTGTTGGTGAAGGGTTGAATGGAACAAAATGTTAAAATCCTTGTCTGGTTTTTCTCTTATTATATACAGAATATATTATATATATATATAAAAATATTTTAATAAAAATATATATTTTTATATATCTATATGGTTGTTCCCCCTAATAGTTAACTAGTATACATGTTGCAAAGTACTCAGGATAATCTCTTATTCTTGAATAGCGTTCCTTCCTGTAGGGATGTAAGACATTAAACAACGTAGAAGTTTGGAACTTTATAATTCCTAGAATATATGAGATAGTCACAGAGGAAAAAGCCTGCTGACTTCCGGAGGCCTTGTTAGGGTAGCCTGTGACCTATTATACAGCCTCTGGGGAAAACCTCTTTGGCCCCATATGTTAGTGAGGTTTGGGAATATTTCTCCTGTTGAGGCTAGATCACCGTCCTCTGTGAATCCACTTTCAGCTAAAACGCTAATGGATTATCACGTTTATTCTTTTTCATCAGAGACCTCAAAGCTAGCTCTGGGTCATTTGTGGAAATAACTGATTTTATTAAGTCTCTTATATGCCTGTCCCTACTAGGCATTTGAAATTCATTATCACAAACCTTGTCTCCTCTGTATGAAGGCTTTATGAGTTCCACTTACAGCCAAGGAGAAACCCAGAAAGGCTCAGAAACTTACCTGCCTTTTAACATTGCTGTCTAGTAGCCAGAGCCTGGTCTTCAAATCTAGGTCTAACTTGTAAACTTTAAAGCAGTACCACTCTCCTGGGTGCTAATGATCATTTACAAAGCACCTAAGGTGTGATAAATGCTTTCCTCCTGCTAGTATGGTAAGAATGGCAAAATGTGCACAAGACTGGCGGTCTTAGCAGAGGGGAGAAAGAATGACAGTTATTATCTAATTCAAGGAAGGCAAACATTTTGAGTAGAAAATTTAACAATGTAAGTTACAAAATGTTTTTAAATATAAGATAACACCATTTGACATACTCATTTTTTAGATTGAAGAAAAAACGGTGCATTGGGAAGATTAGCAGAATAAATCAAGAAAAATTAGTTGGAGTTTTTTATACTGTGTGACAGAACGTATTTAAGAAGGCTTGATTGCAAGTTAAGGGAGATGAAAAATTAAGAGCCAAAGTCCTTGTCTTGCCTCCCTCTCAGTTATAACATCCTGAGTGGGTTAAGTTGATATCTTTTCTTTTTTATCAAGAGCACATCCTATGAACAAACCCTGCCATTTCCTCCAGTGTAATAAGTATTATCGTGGAAGAGAGAGAGGGTGAGTGAAAGCACCAGTCTTAGCCCGGTGGTGGCAGCTGACTGAACGGACTGCCAGTGTTCAGTCTCGTCTGTCAGCTTTCTTCGCTCCCTGAAATTGCTGGAGACTAGGCAAAGAGATGAGAGGTGACAGTCTTCTTGATCCTGTGTGGGCTGGGAGTGCAAAGCAATCAGAGATAACTGGATGAAAGAAATGACGTCTGTTAATAGAGACCAGAAAGTCAGAGAATTGGGGCTTGAAAAAGAAGGACTTGGAGGAAACATCTGCTTGCAGTCCCAGTGGGCTGGGGGTGGGAGAGTGAGGAAGGAGGGGGAGGAGGGTCAGAGTATCCACCCACACTGTTACTAAGCTTGTTGAAAGGAACGCTGGTCTAATTTGATGTAGACTCTTCCCCTCTGGATCAGAAAAACAGAAGCATTACAATGTGCTATTCATACAGAAAGTGTGAGTAGAAAAAGGGAAAATGCACGTGTGAGACTAAGAACATCTGTTGGAACAAGTCTTTTTAAAGACAGCCAAGCAGTGGTTTTAAAGCGAGTTGCTAGTATTTGGTGGGAAAGGATGAGGAGGAGTTGGGGTGGAGACCAATGAGATGAGAGTAATTAGGTCAGGAGCAGCATCCCACCCTGTATCTTTTAATTTCTCAGTGCTCAGACTCAGAGTCTCTCCAGTAAGGGAACACGGTGATTAATGACAGCAGCCAAAAATGGCAGGAAGACAAATTGCTCATAGCATGGTACAGCTGGTTCCTGGGGAAAAAGCTTCAGAAACATACTAAGAGTCTTGTACCAAACGTGATTTGAAAAGAGACCATTTTCTTGGGAATGTTCTCACTTTTATTTCTAAGTTGCATGTTTTGGGGCGCCTTAAACTTCCTTTATATGTCATGAAGTGAAGGCCTCTCAGTCCAGTATTTTCTCATCCATGGTGAACCGTTGAAAGACTGGGACAAAATTGGAATGAGTAAGGAACCCAGCTGAGAGAGACCACTGACCTGTGTTGTTTACTGCTTATTGCATGCTTTTCTTTCTCTTTGTTAATGATGGAACAGTGTTCATTTTGTAAAAACTTTTCCCATGTTGAGGTTGAGGTTCTCCCAGCTTTTCAGAATCCTCAGGGTTAATAATCCTGACAGTGGTGCAGCCGTATATTTCTATAGCAATGTGCATTTTCCAAACCTTTACCATTTGCATTATTTTATTTAATCCCCACAAATTTCCGTTGAGCAGTTAAGCTATTTTTTAATCTCCATTTAAAAACTGGAAGCAATGAGGTTAACTTTCCATTCATCTGTTGATGGACATTTAGGTTGCTTCTTGTGCCTTGTAATTAATTGTAAATAATTAATTGTGAATAATTGTAAATAATGTTGCTCTGAACATTGGGATGCATGTATCTTTTCAAATTAGTGTTGTTTCTTGTGGATACATACACAGGAATGGCATTGCTGGGTCATGTGGTGGTTCTGCACTACAAAGCTACAGTAGTCGAAACAGTATGGTATTACCACACAAAAACAGACAAATAGATTAATGAAATAGGGTAGGGAGCCCAGAAATAAACCCACACACCTACGGCCAGTTCTGCAAGGAGGAGGCAAGACTATAAGGTGGAGAAAAGACAGTCTTTTTAATAAGTCATGCTGGGAAAACTGGATACCTACATGTAAAAGAATGAAATTAGAATATTCTCTAACATTATATACAACAGTAAGCTCAAAATGGATTAAAGACCTCAAGGTAAGACCAGCTGCTATAAAACTCCAAGAGGAAAACATAGGCAGGACATTCTTTGACGTAAATCATAGTAATGTATTATTTTTTTGTATCTGTCTTCTAAAATAAAGGAAATAAATGCCTCTGGTTAGTTTCACAAAAGTGGCAACTCAAGGATTTTATGGTTCTGACATAGGCTTTGAAGCCAATGTCTGTAGCTATAAAATGAGGGAACTCTAGGGTTGTTTGTGGGATAAAATGAAACAATACAAGTAAAACACAGAACATAGTTAGGAAACTGGTTGATTGTAGGCACCTGAAAAATGATAGCTGCTCTTACGGATGTTATTTTCTGCTGGCTTATCTCATTGAACTTTCGAATTTAAAGGAGGATTTGTTAAAGATAAAGCTGGGTTTTAGGTCTAAATAAATTCTTAGGTGAAAAGTGGAATGACTAAGAAAAGTGTGCTTTTCATTTAAATTATATACACTTTTATAAAATTCATTCTAGTTCAGTTAATGATTGTATTCTATGCATTCCTTTAAGCCCAGGGTCCTCGGTCTTGTACAGGCCTAGAAAGGTGGCTATTCTTAATTTAAAAAGACTGATTATATATCAACCCACCATGGAGGTACATAAGACTATTTCAAGATGTTAAATTTATTTTCTCTTGACTCTAAATTACTTTATTTCATGTCTATGATTTTTTTTTAAATGGACAATTATTAATAATTATTAGGAAATGAATTTTAGTAGACACAATATTTGAAAACATGAGATTGGCGGAGGAGAAATAATTTTTTGAAAAGACCCTGATGGGGAAAATATGAATCAGTGTTTCATACTTGAAATTGTATAAATAATTTGTTATTACATCTTTTTTTGCTGTTATTATATAACAACTTTAGTTTTTCATAATTTACCCTACAAACATAAAGCTTTATCAAACAAGGAGAAAAATGTTTTGGATGTTAATAACATCTTTGAGGATCTCTTGAGTAATTTTTAGTAGAGTTAGTACAACCATGTTATCATGATGTTTGTAGTTATAAATTTTATATGGAGCACTAAACAGGCACTCAAGGATCTCTTGAGTAATTTTTAGTAGAGTTAGTACAACCATGTTATCATGATGTTTGTAGTTATAAATTTTATATGGAGCACTTAAACAGGCAAAGAAATTTGATAAAATTAGTAAATGGATTTGCATGTATATAATATGTATATATGTATGGTATAAAATGGAAATAAGTTGAAGTGTTACCCAAGAGTAGAGTGCCTCAAGTACACTCTACTTAATATAAGAATAGATATAAATAAGTATATATAAGAATACCAACTGATATATTTATTCAGTAGTTATTGTATGCTAAAGGCAATATCTCATTTGCTTTATCTCACAACAGTCCTGATAGATAGATTCTCTTATCCTGATTCTCCATATGAAGAAACTAAAGTTCAGAAGGGTTCAGTTACTCATCCAGTGTCATGTAGTTAGTAAGTGGTGGTGGAATCAGAACACAGGTACAGGTCTTTCTGATTCCTCACCTCATTGTCTGTCATGTGAAATGGTAAAGAAGAAATGTTAAGTCAGCCTGGAAGAATTCTGCAGAAATCTGGGTTGGAAGTTTACTTTGGATCTTTACCACATTACATGTAACAAAATAGATTCCAGATAGGTTAGAGAGTTAACATTTGAAAAATGAAAGAAACAATAGAACAAAACTTTAGAAAACTAGAGGGTAGATTTGAGTTCCTCTCAAATCTCCAAAAGCGAATGTCTTTTGAATTGTATAGTAACAAAAGAAATCACAAAGTAAAATCTAAGTGTATATTCAGTGTAGCTACAATATGTAAAGTTAAATTTTTTTGACTATCAAAACAAAAATACAAATTGGCAAAAATTAAGAAAACAACACCCAGTACTGGCGAGGAAAACTGTCATACTTTGCTTATGATACAATAGAGCAGTAAAGGCCCTTGAGGAACACATGTGATGGGCATAAGTGTTCATCCTTTTGTACCAATTCCACTTCTGGTAATCTGTTGTATTAGATCATCTAAACTATAGAAAATGTTATTTCCATGAAAGTATTTTTGCAGTATTTTTCATAAAACCAAAAATAAGGCAAATAATCTAAATGTCCAATATGAAGATGATGATTAAACAGTCAGACCACCAGATGAAATGTTATATAATTATTATTATCAGTGATCATAAAATCTGTGTTTCAGTGTAAAACACTGTGAATGTATAAACTTTTTAATCTTTTAACATGTATGTTTTATTGAGGTTGCAACTGTGGAAATAAGGTAATTAATTGTACTATGAAAGACTGAAATGAAGTATTGTATGTTAAAATCTTAATCTTGATTATTCAGGTATCAGGATTAAGGTGGATTTCTTTGCTTCATCTTCTGAGTTTTTGATAATATGGTTATTTTAAAGTAAAAAGTACATATTCTTTGACCTACAGGATGGGTTTCCAGATTTCCAGGACTCTGTGCAGACACTCTTCCAGCAGGGTAAAGCTAAGAGTGAGGAGCTCACTGCTCTTAGCTCACAGGTAATGTCAGCCATTAGTTAACACTTCATAGGAGCTTCGGTGGGTGAAAAACTCAGTGGCCCCTTCAGCTGGCTTCAGTTTTAGATTCAGTTTCATCCAAAGACTAAATTTATTCCCGGTTGTTTTTACAATGTCATCTGATCCACAGTTGTGTCAACAGGATAGCAGTATCAGCTAGGTTTGGTCTGCTTTGTGAGCAGAACCCAGTATCTGCTACTTGTTTATTCTTTGAAGTTTTATAGGAAGTAGGACAGATTCTCTACTTAAGAAAACTCAGAAGCAGCAGCTTGATACCAGGAAAACAGCCATGTTGACTCTGTGTGTATTATAGCTGTGAGATAAAACAATTCTAGTTCTCAGTAAAATAGTAATAGTCAACATTGTTGCTATTGTTTAATCATTTCAATTCATGTATAATGAAAAACTAATATGTACTTTCAGGTGCTTTCGCTACTAAGTAATTTTATTGTGTACACAGAAATTAACGTTTTTAAAAGTCATTTTTGCCTTTTAGTAGGTACTATAGGTTTTATTCTTATTGATCTTCTCACTTCTAATGACCAATCTGCTTTTGGTCAGATTTAGTGGTGCCAAGTTTTGTGTTTTCATGTGGAGAAAATGAAAAATAAATTTTCCTCCTCCAGAAATCTTATTGAAATTTTATTAATTAATAATAAATGAATTAGAAGTTACGATTCCTTTTAATCTGGTTTATTTGATTCAGAAAAATAGTGTAAGCTTTTATTCTGTTTTATGAGTAATTTTATGTGTCAGCATATTTCACCTATTGATTTTTGCTATTGTGAATCAGGATTATTGTAACTAATTTTATATAGCACATTCCTTGTATGAGCCGCCTATGTATGAATCTTCTGTGTAGCATGGCAGCGATTCATTTCTGTGCCTTTGGACTATTACCTCCTTGGCAAAATAGCACAAATACAGTGCTCTGAATATCACACACAGGTAATTTAGAACCGTGCCTAGAGAAGGGACAGATAAATTTATATGTCAGCCAACTAATTGTGTATTTTAAAACATGTCATTTGAAAAAAATAATAAAACATGTCATTTGATGAGTGGCTGGAAAACACTGCAGTTTCATTCCATGATGAAGATGAAGATCCTTGTTGGCACTGAGGTTTTTCTGCATAATTTGCATTGTTTAATTTTAGTGGGAGGTGTGTTTGTCTTGTTCTTCTAGACAGCCGTTTTACACCTTTTCTCCCCCAAACATACTGTCATCATATCGGAGTTTGTGTAGTGCCAAATCCTAAAATAAAAATGCCAAGATTTCACCCTGTGTTAGAAGCAGTTTATAGCAGATGGTGCTGTTGCTCTGAGGTTCTTTTTAAAAGAAAAATCTTTAAAAGGACTTGGTACCTTGGAAGACAAAGCTAAGGTTATTCTGCTTTTGAACTAGAATGGAATTCTCTTTATAGGATTGAGCAGAAAGCTTTTTTTCCTTTTGTACAAAATCCAGCATTCTGTGTTTTAACATGATGATATAGACATCAGTGCATATTTATGGAACGTGTATACCACATGAAGTGTGAACTAATTTTAATGAATACTAAATATATTTGCTGGAGTCTGAAATTGGCATCTTTAAACCATTAAAAAATCTAGGATGTTTTAGTTATTTTATTTTCGCTTTACTTACTAGCAGCCTGAAAAGGTGATGGCAAAGCAGATGGAGTTCCTCTGCACCCAAGCTGGCTATGACAGACTGCAGCATGCCGAAAGAAGACTGTCTGCAGGACTGTACAGGCAGAGCTCAGATGAGCACAGCCCTAACGGCTTGATGTCAGACAGCGCTGAGGGACAAGGTACATCCTTAGAGTGACCTCGCCTTTAGTGCCAGCTGCTCGGTGCACTATAAACAGAAACAAAGAAACAAAAATGCTATTAGAGTTCTCTATCAAAATTTTTAAATTGTCCCTTTTTCTAAAGAGGAAAGAATTCTTCCTGCAGTTTTAATTTGTAGTTTTTTTAACCTTGTTGTTTAGTTGCTAAGTTGTGTCTGACTCTTTGAGACCCACATGGACTACAGCGCACCAGGCTTCCCTGTCCTTCACTATCTCCCGGAGTTTGCTCAGACTCATGTCCTTTGAGTCAGTGATGCCATCCAACCATCTCTTCCTCTGTCGTCCCCTTCTCCTCCTGCCCTCAGTCTTTCCCAGCATCAGGATCTTTTCCACTGAGTTGGCTCTTTGCATCAGGTAGCCAAAGTCTTGGGGCATCAGCTTCAGCATTAGTCCTTCCAGTGAATATTCAGGGTTGGTTTCCTTTAGGATGGCCTGTTGTGATCTGCTTGCAGTCCAAGGGACTCTCAGTAGGCTTCTCTAGCACCACAGCCCTAAACAAGAGCTGGCCCACGTAACTGACATGTATTTCGTAGAGGGTGGATGGGAATGGGAGATGTAAATAGTATAGATCATTTTTCCTCAAGAAATGAATTCCATGGGAGATGCTGATCATTTTTTAAAAGACTAAAAGTGTATTTTTTTAAGACTACATAAGCAGATTTGTCTGAAATTTATAACATTTGGTTCCTCAGAGAATGTGGTAACTGTGTCTAAAATACTATGACAAAATAGAGATTTGAAGAGAGTATAAGAAGGGAGAGACTTGTAGAAATGTTATCTTCTTTCAGGCTTCACATTGTTCTATAGATTCTGTGAAGATATTTTGTGTGGCATATACTTTGGAAGTTGTCCTCTTAAACTCTTTAGATGTAAAAGGCTTTGCTTCGTGAGTATTTTTACCATTTTTAAAATTCCTTCATTTGTATCCACACATGAAGAAACTTCCCAGTGCCTGTCACTCACTCATTCAGCAAATATGTGTTTATGCCTCCTGTGTGCCACGCTGCTAGATACTGAAAATGTAGCGGTAAGTTGGATAGACCCTGCCTCCTTGGGGCTTATGCTTGACTGGAGAAAGATGGATAGCATCCAAGTATCAGAATAGATCCTCTAGTTTGAAATAGTGACAGTGTTTGAAGAAAAGCAACTTTGTAGGATCTTCTTTTTTATGTATTACTGTTAGGCTTTTTTAGAGAGTGGTTACTATAGTCAAAAAAGTAAGATTTCTAAATAGGAATATCATCCTAACCAGCCTTCTTCAACTATAGAGTAAAACATTACATGTTAGCAGATCAGAGTAGTGGTGAAGAACATTCTTCCTTTAAAATATTACAGAAACTTCAGTGGAGGTCTTTTTTTAACTTCTCCAGTCATCCTTAACAGTTAAGATTAGAGTTAAGAAATGTTAGTCACTCAGTTGTGTCCAACTCTTTGCAATTCCGTGGACTGTATTCCACCTGGCTCCTCTGTCCATAGATTCTCCAGGGAAGAATATTGGAGTGGGTAGCCATTCCCTTGAGGGATCTTCCTGATGCAAGGGTCGAGCCCAGGTCTTCTGCCCTGCAGGCTGATTCTTTACCATCTGAGCCACCAGGGAAGCCTGAGAGTTAAGAATCAAAGACATTAATGAAAGATTTGATTACTCTCATTTGTGACACCAGAATATTCCAGTGCAGGGCAGCAGTTTGCTAAGTGTGATGGATTTAGGTTTATGATAGGGAATATGATTTGGTGTATGAGACATTTTTTACCATATCTGTGCTAATTACATCTTTTCCTGGCTTTGCCATAGGTTTTGCTGTTGTTCTAGTAATTGGCAATTGGCTTGAAGCCATCTCTGTGTCTGTGTGTGAAAGTGTTAGTTGCTCAGTCATGTCCAACTCTTTGCAATCCCATGGACTGAGGCCCACCAGGCTCCTCTGTCCATGGGATTTTCCAGGCAAGAATATTGGAGTGGGTTGCCATTGCCTTCTCCAGGGGATCTTCCCAACACAGAGATTGAACCCAGGTCTCCTGCACTGAAGGCAGACTCTTTGCCATCTGAGCCACAGAAGAGATTTCTGTGTCTGTAGTATTTGTTACTATGTGGTTAATGACCTACCTTGGTAAAATGGTTGCACTAATAAGAAAATGCCTGGAAATCTCAGTCTTTTGTTTCATTTGTGATTAGCTTGTCGAAATGTCCTGACAGAACAATAAATTGTGAGACTAGCATGAATTGCCATTTTCTCCCTTAATTATTATCTTAAATATTTCTCCAGCTAGCATTTAAATTCTTCAGTGCCTGTTGACTTTCCTTACTTATTTCTTAAGGAGTGTTCAGGCAATCCATGGAAACTTATTTTTAAGAAAGCCGTGATGCCTTTTTAATTATTCATATTCCTTTTTTTCTTTTCATTAGGAGAAAGACCTTTGAATCTCCGAATGCCTAATTTACAGAACAGACAACCCCATCATTTTGTGGTGGATGGGGAGCTGAGTAGACATTACTCCAGTGAGGCAAAGTCCCACTCATCAGGTGAAAATGTAGGATGTGATTAGAGGGAGTAATACTTGAATAAACTGTATTTTGATTTTAATCTCCTAACTTCTATTTATCCCTCCTTAAAAAGGGGTCATTGCTAATACTGTTACTGGTCAGTTTTCTCGCCTTGGAAATAACAGATTGCCATATTAATAGCCAGTTTTGTTTTGTTTTTTGAAAACATGGTATTCCAAAAAATAGACAGGGAAAAGCTCTTGAAGGTTGAGATTATTTTGATTACCTATTACATGAATGGTGGCTTTATGCAAGATTGTAAAACAGGTAATAAATGACTGGCTTTAGATATCATATTCCCTTTTCCAGCCTTTCATAATATGAAATTGATTATATGTTTGCTGTCATGCTAAAAGAAAACCACTTGTGTTTTTCTAAAATCTGAACTTTTCATGCAGCTGCATTTGGGGGGTGATACTTGTATCTCAGAAGTAAACTGAACTCCATAAAAGGGCAACTGTTTCTCGTATAGTCTGGCGTTTTCATGTTTTTGTCCAAGTAAAGTGAGTTAGGGGTAAAGGTATTAGAGACCAACACCATTTGAAAAAATCCAGTATTGTTCAGTCTTTGAGTTAAAGTAACTTTAGGAGTCACTTGAAGTCAGTTGTCTCATCTGTAAAACATAATTTCTGCCTCACTGAACAGTTAGGAGGATTAAACAGGATAACCTATATGAATTGCCTGGCTGATAAGAATTCAGTAAATGGTAGCTACTGTTACTCTTTGTATGCTGAATTTCTGTACAGAGAGGGAAATTCATAAAGTCAACTTCCTAATCTCAGATAAGCTATAAATGTTGGTTACTTTTCTAGAATCCTCTTTAAAGTGTATATGTGTGTGTGTGTATCCCCCAGTATTAATACTTCACATAAATAAATACTACATTTTATTGTCATTCTGTAGTGTGTGTTTGAGGTTCAAATAATTATTCTTGTAACTCTTAAGGAATGAGTCCTTATGAAAAATAGAATCTTCATTCTTTTATCCCTGTTTCTCCCACATTAAGGTTTTGTGACTAGAGAAACTTAAAAGTAGTCCTGTGTTTAAACATGAAAAATGACTTTCTGCCTCATGTCTTCATTGGTAGTAAATATTTTGGCCAGTAACTTTGTTGTATGTGAGCGACCAGTTTTATTTTAGATATTTTATTTATCACTTTGGACCAAGCATTAAATAAAAATCAGTAGGTTCTATGTGCTGTGTGCTTTACATGCGTTTTGTAATTTAGGTCTCATACTACCATGTATAGATCCTATCCACATTTTATAGATGAAGACACGAAGGCTTAGAGAGATGTGTAACTTGGAACCCAAAATCTTAGACACAATTCACAATTTTGTAAACATAAAAATTTTGTACGGAATTGCAGTTACGAATAGTTGATACTGCTTGTTTTGGGATTTGAGTTTGGGGTTTTCTTTTTGTTCTTTTTGTGACCTTTGATGTAAAGTATTAATATATTTTGTTTCCGTTTTTCTACAGAGAGCCTTGGGATTTTAAAGGACTATCCTCACTCAGCTTTTACTTTGGAAAAGAAAGTCATCAAAACAGAGCCTGAAGATTCAAGATAGCTGTGGCTCTTCCGCTGCTGTCTGGAGATGGCGCCAGAGTTGAGGGTAGTGCTCCATCACAGAAAGAAGCCTTAATGACCAACGTTGCCTCATTCAGCACAAACAGGTTTCATAGCCAAAGCATAAGGACTGATACAGTAGTCTGTGGAAACCAGGAAGACAAAACCACAGCCGCAAAGGAGTAAACTGAGAGAATGTTGCAATCTGTAACAGAAATACCGATCCACATTCCTGTGTAAGTCATTTTATGTGGAAAGGCTTACAAATTAATACTGTAAGCATTCACTATTTAAGAATGTACAATGTACTTGTGTAATTTATAGAAGTAAAATCTAGGTGTTGAGACCTGTTTGGACCAATAGATGCGGATAAAGTTTATTTTACTTGAAATTTCATGGTCTGCTTTAAGTGTTTTACGTAAATATTATTGTATGTCAGAGTTCAGAATCTTTGCAGTCATAAAAAAGAAAGTCTAAAAGTTTAAGTGATGTAGTTGTTGGCAAGGTTGTAATGACTTTGGAAAAATGGAAAGCAGATACTCAATTTAAGCCAAGGAAAATGTTGTAGTTTTAATACCTGATAAAACTGATTTTGTTTAAATAGGAAATGTCTCATTTCTTAGCAGTCAGGTGTCATTTTTACTGGCTTAATTAGGCAATAGTTAATAAATACTGGAGTGGAGTTAAAAAGATGAGCAATAGAGTAGAAAAATCTCTCCTACCTGGTTGATCCAGGTCGCATACTATGATAGCTACTTAAAGTATGAGAAAAATAGGAAGCTGCTCCTTGGACAGAGAGCCTGAAACAATGGACCCATGCACAAAAGCCGTGACTTCAACATTGTTTTTTCAGAATGTGTTATGTAGATTAAGACATAGTAAGTTAACCCTAAATGTGATAAGAATGATGACTGTTAACAAAGGCTATATATGTAGTAGAGTAAGCACTGTTTTATATCCAGAAATTCCTGTACGTAGAAAATCCTTTTCTACATACCAGAGTCAGAGAAGCTAGATGGTTCTCCCTGGGGAACATATTCCCATCCAAACAGTTCACAGTTGTGGACGACCGGTGCATCCACATTTGCAGGCATATTTCTATGAAGGTTTAGTTGACACCTATATTCATTATTTATTTTACAATTTCATTTTTGTATACTTTTCGGATTTATGAATGCAGTTTTTTCTTAAAACTCATTTTAACTTGAAAATCTGTTTTAATTCTCCCTATTTAGTTAGTGGGCTATATACATATATATGAGAGTGTGCTTAAATGTTAATAACATACTTGCATACTTACCAGAATTTCCCATTGGAATCCACAGTGAAAAACAAATACTACTTCTACCAATGTATATTTTTCTGTTGGTTTAAGAGGAGAAGATTTTTGACAGCTTTACCTCCTTCCTCCAGATTTAAACCCAGAGATTGCCCAGGAGAGTGTGTTGACTTGGAATATGTGTTTTTTGTTTTCAGTTCTGCTCTGGGTCATAACTGAATAAACATATTAAGTTACAGTCTGTTATATTAAAATTCATCAGCCAGATGTCAGATGAAATGTCTGCACTGTAGTCTCTGATCACTGTCACATATATAATTCCTTTTTCATGTTGATTTGTAGAATAGCTTTACAGTAGAAACACCAGTAAACAACTTTTATACTATTAAAAGGCTTTTTTCCCTTCTTAAATGTTTTAATTGTACCATAGTGTTTTGCCCACTGAAGAAGCTTTTCATGGACCTTGCAACTTTGTTGCTAGCTTTAGGTTGATAATTGTGGTTGTATTGTTCACTGTATGTAGAAATAGTATGAATATGATTTACATAGATTGTTCGGTTTTTAATATTAGCCATAGAACTGGTTAGTATCTCAGTAGTTTCATGAAACGTTTCCTGTATTCTAATCTATTTTGAGAAATTTTGTGGGTTTTTTTTAATTGTGTCTTACAGTTCAAGTTTGTAGATTTTAATAAGCGACAATTTTTAAAGATATGGTAATCTTCCAACTAATATTTATCTGTCTTTCACGACCAGACAGACTGCATCTTTAAATCCATGAATAAGTTTCCTTAAGTATCATCCTTTCCTGGTTTTTTTCGTGCTTAGTGGTAAGGGGAAGCACAAGAAAAATTTCAGTAGAATACGGTTTTTATTTTGTAAACACTAATGTATTAAACTTGCTATACATTGAAGCAAATAATATATATTTTTATTTGAATTGTATATATGAACTGGATGTTATAACTAGTCGATTTTTTTCATTGTGTTAGAGGTATTTTCACTGAACAAGGTCAATTGGTTACCTCAGTATTACAGCCAATATAGTCCAAGGGACCATTTCTCTCCAAGTCTTGTGTTGTGCTTTATTATGTGAAGTCCTCGTTTCTGTGACTGTAACCGCTGTCGGTGAGGTGGGATGAGTGCACTGGCTTCCTGTGGCAATAAAGACGTTCTGTGCCTCACACATCTATGTTTATAGAGTTTTCTGCATAGCATTCCTCACAGCAGTACTAGCCTGCCTGTCTCCCCGCTCGTTTGGTCTGGGCTTGAGTGCCAGGGCCAGGGGCTTCTGTCTTAAGCCTGTTACTGTCAGCCGCCTTCATCTCTGTAAGGTTGTCGGCAGGCAGGTACTCAGTTTACACTGGCTGTCAGAATTTGGTTTATATTGTTCTCACAAGAAGGTTACAAAGACATTTTGAAAACTACCCACCATGTCTAACCAACTGAATCAATAAAAGGGGGAACATTAGGACTTAAGACTGCAAACATACTAATATTTGCAAAGTGTTAATGTGACTCGGCCTCAGTATTAAGGGCTATATATGAAATTGAACTAACCTGTGGTAGAGAATTAGCAAAAGCCTTGCTGTGAAATTGTAATGGGTGAGTTTGGTAGATTAATAGCTTCAGTGCAGAGCCAGTGGCTCGGGTGAGGGTGGAGGCCACAGAAAAAATATATAAGAGGTGAACTTTGCCCTTTGGGAACCTAATACCTAGTTGAATGGGAATTTTTGTCACTCAGATAAAATCCACATTCCACTGTGTTACAGAGGGATAAATAAGGAACTGACATTTAAGTGAATTTTGTGTTCAGTAGGCGTTACGGGAGTAAATGCTTTACAGGTGAAAGAAAGCGCGTTGAGTGAGTGAGGCTGGCGATGAGCCAGGACTGGAAAGATGTGGGGTGTGCCTATAAAGCTGTGGTGGGCGTGCATTTCACTTGGAGGTCACTTTTTTAAAAGTTACAAAGCTGAATGCTTCAAAATAATGCTTGCCATGGATAATCATTCTTTCGACAGTCCCATCGAACTTATGAAAAGGCAGCGGCTTAATGTGTTAAGACTGAATATTACTGTCAGCTGCCTGCATTTCCATGAAGTTTTTGGCAGACAGGTACTCAGTTGACTCTTCTGTCAGAAAGAGACTTCGGTTTATATTGTTCTCACTTAATGAGAAGGTTACAAAGACATTTTGAAAACTACCCACTGTATCTAACCAACTAAATCAATGAAAAGGGGGAACATCAGGATCTAAGGCTTTGCAAACTTACTAATATTTGCAAAGTGTTAATGTAACTAGGCCTCAGTATTAAGACTTATGCTTTTTCCTGTCCTTAATTAGTAAAACCGCCTGGGGAAAAGCTCTAGGATTTGGTGATTATGAGCACCTAGTGAACCTTTACAGTAAGTTTAAGAGCTGAAGCCTAAATAAGCATGTAAGGAATTTCCTAACGTGGTCTGCTCACTTGGCTACTCAAATGTCTAAGTATTACTGACACAATACGCATTGTGCTTGTGACTTCACCTAATACTGCACTGACTCTTCAAAAGACAATCAACCGAGGTAGCAACCTAGAGAAACTAGGAGGTCTGTCTCTTATAGGAAGTGAATTCATCAGTAAATAGCTGAAGTTAGAGTTGAGCAAACATTTTTGTGTTTGTAACAGCTTGAAGCATAAGACCAAATATGGTAGCTGCTGTTTAACTAAAAACCACCTTATGGTCCAGCTGTGTGCATGGGTGGTGTTTCAGGGAATCCAGACTTATTTATTTGTTACTATCTGTGGGTGTTCTCATAAATGAGATAATCTTAAGTGGGCCTCCAGACTTAATAAAAGAATGATCCAATGTCAAGAAATTTGTTTTTTATTGTAAATATGTGTAATTTCAGAAAACCTTACTGTTGATTCTTAGTGGCTCTACAAGATGATTCTTATTTTACATTGAAGCGATCAAAAGCTAATTGTAGTGTTTTTCTTTGAGTATGCAGCAGTTGCAGCTTTAAAATCTCTTCTCTGGCCTCTGTTTTTACTGACCTACGAAAAATTTTTTAAAAAGAAGAAAACACCTCTATGGTGTTTTAAATTTTTTGTGCAGAAAAAGCTAAGCAGAAATTTATTTTGTAAATTCACTGTCAACTTATTAAAGTTAGAATCTGAAAACTCACTGTGTTTTATCTTATAAATTTTTTTCTGTCTATAAGTTTAGCAATTTTCAGGAAACTATGAATAATCGGTTGGTTCCATTTACAAAATGGGTTTAAAAATCCCTTATATTTTTATTCTTTCATACTCTTCCTGTCTTCTAAGGGCCACAATTTTGAATTATTAAAACAATATCCTGTTGAATTCTAGGTCTCCTTGTGTCTGTTTGATCACAGTTTCCAAGGTTATTTTTCTGACAGCTAAATAATCTACTTCCAACTATTGCTCCCAATAAGGTTAAAGGTCTAGTTTTTACCAATTCATCTTAATTAGTGGAAATTTTTATGACATTTTTGTAGCAACTGCATAAAACTCTCAAGGAACATCACAAATGAATTAAAAATAATACTGATCTTAGTTTTACTGCAACATTCAGATCAAATGTTTAGTTATGATTCTTTTTCTGTTTTATTCTTACTGCCTGATTTACAAAATTGGTTTAAAAATCCCTTATACTTTTATTCTTTCATACTCTTCCTGTCTTTACCTCGAATTTTTTTACTCTACTATATAATTGCTGTCTACTTAAGTTTTCCAGTATAGATTCTCAAAAGAATTGTTTTCTTCACAATATCAGAAATAGAGTTAATTGAATGCTGCCGTCAAACATAATATTGCAAAATGCAGATTAAGTACATGTAACACTAGTTTAAGATGATAACCACCACACAAGTGTTACAATCAACCCAAGAATTTTTTCTCATCAGCCTATTAAGAGTGACAGATTTTTGTCAGTTTCCTGGTAGTCCAAACAATTTGGTAATCTACCAAGGCTAGTTTTACTGTGGGTGCGCACCAGTGACGGTATAAGTTAAGATTGTGCTTCATATTTACACATTCTGAAACTTTATGAGTCATCTTTGCATTAAAAGTTTGCACCTCATAAATTTATGCTTAAAAGTGCCATGTTTAACACCCACACACAGTCCTGAGCAAGTAAGGCCATTCTCTTGCAACTGTCACAGACACCCTCTGCTGACAGGTCATTTAGGCTCAAGTATGTAGGAAGATATTTAAGTAGTGCACACGTAGGTGGAATCTTACCGGTAACTGGCTCAGCTGAGGATTTTATAGTTTTCTGAGACTCCGTACCATCCTCAACTGTGAACTGTTAAACCAGACATCTGTGGTCTAGCCCCATACCCTGTTATTTAGTAGCCTTCCTGGAAGACAAAGTGATCTTTTTTTTGGTGGCATGTTCTTATAGTGTAAGCCCTCCAGCGTCTCATCATTTTAGTATAAAATTCGCAAGAAGAGGTTCAACACTTTCTACCCTTAAGTCTCTGACAACATAATGTGAGGATGTTTTCCATCAGCAGTTAAAATGGACAAGGTCATCTTTTTCCCTTCTGAATTCAGCCAGTTATTCTATCAGAACATGCTTGTACGTTGATTGATGGAACTTCTGCATGCATCAGCTAATTCTCAAGTTGGAGCACATCTCTGATTGTTGATAGTGAGAATACAGCTTGACTGATGAGATAGACCTATCACAGATAAAACCAGGTACTTAATTCCAATTCTTAGAGTTTTAAAAACCATTCACTTGTAAAAAAAAAAAAAAAAAAAAACCTATATATATATATAAAATATATGTATATATAATTGTGAAATCTAGTTTATTCTCCTTTCCTGGACTGAGTGGAAAAATTCTGGAAGTAACACCTTTATTGAAAGCTCGCAGGCTATCTTTATCATTAGAGTTGTGACCTAATTAATCCCTTTCCACAAACCAGCAAATTTGCACTGATTTCCTCTTTTTATGAAAGAAAAACTACATTGAGAGGTTTGGAAGCTCATTGATACCTTGAGAAGGAATTAATTTGCAGGTGACGATTGTTTCTGCTTTGGTTTCTGTCCTTAATGAAAGAAGAGCTCTGTGCATTTAAACCCCAGAGTCGCCTCCAGCTCCTTTACGTGGACCAATGTGAGGGGTCGGCCGAGACAGTTAAAGAAGGTTGAGGAAAGCAGCAGCACAGGAGCTGACAACCTCAAATATAAAGATTGTTACTTTGTTTCCTAAATGGACAGGCTTCAGAGAAATCATGTGTTGTTTTGTTAAGTATTTTCTTAAAACTCCAGGGTTCTCTAAATAAGGCAAAAATTACCATGAACATTTTTTAGTCATGCGTCTGAGAACAAGGTCACTATAAGAACAAACTAAGATTATGGCTCCTGAACGTGAAACATTTATAATACTAAGCAGATGACATTATTCAGAACAAATTCAAAGAATAAGAGAATTACAAACAGCTTACATCCAGACCCATACTCTGCCGTCACTTCAGGGCATGTGTGCCAGCCATCATGGAGGCTGCTTGCGGGGGCGGGGGTGGGGAGGCAGGCCATGAGCTGACGGACACACTGAGTTTGACAGGCCCTCAGTTTGTCTTAGTGGAGCTATTTAGGGTGGAAACAAAGTCTGGGGATCAGGAAAGTCTGGAGCTCCAATCAAGACAGGGTTCATGGATCTGGGCGTTAAACTGGTGTCTCAAAAATGGTAGCTGAAGCTATCAGAGTGAGAGAGCACGGAAATAGAAGGTTAGAGTCCTGGGAAATACTAACACGGAGCAGGTGGGAAGAAACACGGAGAAGAGCTGCCAGACACGCAAGAAAGGGCAGTTAGAAGAGCGGAGAGAATTAATTCATCCAGGAAGCTACAGAGGAGGTCAGCAGTCATGTCAAAGTAGGTGAGAGTCAAGTAGGATGAGAACAGGCTGTTGGATTTGATTGTTAAATAGGTCTTTGTTAACCTTTTAAGAGAGTGATACCAAACAGGGTAATTGGGGGGAGGGGAGAACTGATGCAACTGTTCAGTGCGATTCACCAAAGTAAAACAACATACTGATGAAAGTAATCGAGTGTGAAAATTAGTAGTGACCTTGATTCATGGCATCTTTCATTCAAACATAAGGTTTGAATAAACACCACATTCCTGCCTCAGCACAGGCTAGACGGCTTTACTTGGGGCTGTTTGAAATCGCACTCACTATGCAAGCCAGAAATCAGTGTCCCTAGATCACTTAAGCCCAGCCCAACCCCTGTCACAGCCTGCATCTCAAAAGGCTGAAGTAGAGGGACTTCCCTGGTGGTTCGGTGATGAAGAATCGGCCTTGCATTTCGGGGGACGTGGATCTGATCCCTGGTCTGGGAACTATGATACCACGTGCTGTGGAGCAACTGAGCTCCGCACCTCGACTAGAGAGAGTCCCTGCACCGCAGCGAGGATGCAGCGAAGATCCCACATGCCACAGCTGAGACCCGATGCAGCTAAATGCTTTCTTTTTTTAATTAAAGGTTGAGGTAGAATCCCACAACACCTGATCAGAAACACCAAACTTCACAGCAGAAGAGTTAGATAGAAAACATTTAGGGTTTTGTTTGTTTTTCTATGCATCTCAGTAATGCAAGCTTTTAACTGTAAACTACGAATGACCCGTGATGGAAAAGGGTAGAATGTTAAGATCACCTGCTCTATTCCCCAGATGAACCTGGGCCCAGCAGTTGGTGACTTGTCAAAGGACTCACAAGCGACAGGTGACAGAGCCACCTGCCTGACGAGCCCCTGGGCCCCTGTCTCCCTAGTCCAGTGTTCTCCTGCACCACCCTGCCTCTCCTCTAGGTGAGAATTTTAGTACTTCCCTAAACAAAACAGAGAACATTGTGCTGTTAGTGGCTAGAGAAAATTCAGGAAACATGAATTTGAGTTCTGACTCATCTACCATTTATTTGCCACTGAGTCACTCGTATCTCTACATCTATAGCTGCACTTCCATCATCCAAAGAAGTACAGTTTGGTACTTCAAAGCTGAGTGCTACAGATCAAGGACTGGGGGTCAGGGAGTCGCTGTTTTATAAATGGTTTTATCTTCAGGCAACGAAACATTCAAACAAGTCACTAAAGCTCTTTGACCTTTAGTTTCCCACTTGTAAGAAGTGGATCATGAGGTGCTCTCCAGACCCCAGGGCTGCAGTGAAATTATTGCATATAGAAGACACAGAGCGCTAAAATAGTCACCAACTTTTATAAAGTACAGACATTGCCTTATGTGATTCCATGAGTATCCTTAAGAATCCAGGAGGCTATCCTAATAATGTTTAAGTTATTGCTAATATTTACCGAGGAAAAAGTTATTAGGGTCTGCAAACTTTCTTTCCATTAAAGAACATCTTTGCTTATTTGTTGCAAGCCGATGAAAAAGGCCTTTATTCTAACTCCTGGGAGGGTCAGTCACAAAGCAAGGGAACACTGAGTAAGGTTAGGGATGCTGGACTCCAGTCCTGGATTCTGCTAATGTCTTACTGTGTCACCTGTCAGATCACACCTTTGCTGTACCCTGATTTCCTCTTCTGTGAAAAGAGAGTTGGGCTTCCATGGGTTGTTAATTCTTTGTGCCACATATCCTTCTGATAATGTTATTGATTAAGTGTATTGATCCTCTTCTCATAATGCACCCAGGCCTTAACTTTAGCATAAATTTCAGTGGACTCAAAGCCTAGACAACCCTAGAGAGCATATTTAAAAGCAGAGATGTTACTTTGCCAACAAAGACCCATCTAGTCAAAGCTTTGGTTTTTCCAGTGGTCATGTATGGATGTGAGAGTTGGACCATGAAGAAAGCTGAGCGCCAAAGAATTGATGCTTTTGAACTGTGGTGTTGGAGAAGACTCTTGAGAGTCCCTTGGACCGCAAGGAGATCCAACCAGTCCATTCTAAAGGAGATCAGCCCTAGGTGTTCTTTGGAAGGACTGATGCCAAAGCTGAAACTCCAGTACTTTGGCCACCTCATGTGAAGAGTTGACTCATTGGAAAAGACTCTGATGCTGGGAGGGGTTGGGGGCATGAGGAGAAGGGAACGACAGAGGATGAGATGGCTGGATGGCATCACTGACTCGATGGACATGAGTTTGAGCAAGCTCTGGGAGTTGGTGATGGACAGGGACGCCTGGTGTGCTGCAGTCCATGGGG
The DNA here is from genome assembly GCF_027580195.1 of Bos mutus. Classification (NCBI taxonomy): domain Eukaryota; kingdom Metazoa; phylum Chordata; class Mammalia; order Artiodactyla; family Bovidae; genus Bos; species Bos mutus. The sequence continues at coordinate 130,498,784 of NC_091618.1, forward strand.
TGGCAAAGAGTCAGACACGATTTAGTGACTGAACAACCACACAGTCTAACCTAATACAGAATGGACTCCAGGTTAAGAATCCCTAACCTCATTGGTCTCTTCTAGATTTAATTGTCTAGGAAAGCTCTGACCAAGATGTCTATGTCTATTTTGGGCAAAGATAGCATTCCATTTTCAGTTTTTTTCTTCATTAGAGTTCAGCCTGGATCCTACAGATGGCAGGAGATTTCTGGCACAACGCCACTCCATAAGTAGTTGAAATTTGTGAAGAAAAGGATCTAAAGTCCTCAATATTATTTAAAATGGGAACTCCTGAATCTGTCATCCCATATCTTAAGCACAGATAATTTTTGGCTCACACATCTAGGCCAGCAACTAAAATACAATGGCACTTTATATAACAAGTTCTTAAATCTGTTCATATTAAAAAGAAATTGAAGAACTCCTCTTTGCTTGAAAAGATACATGCAAAGGCAATAAATAAACTTGGATTATGTTCTTTTTTATATATATATAACCTGTCCTGAGAATCAGGTGAATGGGCGACAGACCACCTTCTCTATCAATTATGTCATGACTACAGTAAGCTCTTGGTTGACTGCAGAACAGCCTGTTCAAATCAGTGTAAGCAAATACGGAAGCTTTTTGAAGAATACAAGTATATCCCAAGGAATCCTGGACGGGATATCAGTGCCGGCTCAGGAGGGACCAGGGCCCAGGAAGCTGAGGGTTGAGAAGTGATTTTGTTTCCAGCCTCTCAGAGAAGCTAAGTGTTTGCTAGTTTCCCCTTCCCTCTGCACGTCTACTTTTCTGTCCCACTAGCAGTGTCTGCCTCAGAATACTCCTGGCCAGCTAACCGCAGCAGTGACTTTCCACCCGGACCCCTATCAAGATTGATGGAGTCTTGAATGCTCAAATTCCCCCCAGGGAGATTTGATTGCTCCAGCTTAAGGGAGGAGAGCTATGAGAGCAAAATTTCCCTTAAACTGAAGTCTCTCAGTCGTGTCCGACTTTTTGTGGCCCCAGGGACTGTAGTCCACCAGGCTCCTCCGTCCATGGGATTCTCCAGGCAAGAATACTGGAGTGGGTTGCCATTTCCTTCTCCAGGGGATCTTCCCGACCCAGGGATCGAACTTAGGTGTCCTGCATTGCAGGCAGACACTTTAACCTCTGAGCCACCAGGGAAGCCCAAGTTCTATAAGGTGACGCTAAGTACTACCTTCGGTTCAATTCTGGTTTGAGTGCTTCTGAGCCTTCTTGAAGGGGCTCCGGCGATGAGGTAAACAGCGAACTTCTGCACTATGGGATGGTAATGTCGCTGAGGTAAAGGAATTGACTTCTAAACTAGCATATTTATTGTTCCTGTTGTTTAGTTGCTAAGTTGTGTCCAACTCTTTTGAAACCCCATGGACGATAGCCCACCAGGTTCCTTTGTCCATGGAGTTTCCCAGACAAGAATACTGGAGTGGGTTAGCATTTCCTCCTCCAGGGGATCTTTCTGACCCAGGAATTGAACCCCTGTCTCCTGTACTGCAGGCCATTCTTTACCGCTGAGGCACTGGGGAAGCCTGCCTAGCGTGTGGCAGACCTCAAATCAAGGTGAAGGAATCAACAACATCAGGAGCATTTGATAGTAACTGAGGATAGATCACTGTCACTCGCTCCCAAGGTCCAGTCTCCCTCACGCTCAGAGGCAGCCTTTATCTGGAGAAGACACCCATAGCCCACAGCTACCAGTTAACATCGGGGAGCTAGTCTGGTATGTCTGTATCTGTTTCCAGATGGATCCCAACACTTGAGGTTTTTTGTTACAACCACATTCTGAAATCTTCATCAAGAAAATGTTAACCACAGAGTTGCAGAAATAATACAGACTTTCCTAACAAAAACTGTAGGACCATTTAACTACCTATTAATGTTTAAAAAATTTTTAAGACAAAAATGTAGATTAACTTTGAAACTATAAAACTGTATTTGTTTTCATTGTTCTGATTGCTAAATATCTAAGCTCATTTGAGCTAGCTTAAGGAAAATTAGAAATTTATTTTAGAAATACAATGATGTTTAAGAATATGAGGGTAAAAAGGTAGCTCTAACTGGGCAGGAACTAGGAAATTGATGAGCATCAGGAGCCCACATAGTCCTCCCCTCAGCTGTCCTCTCTGCTTCTCTTTGTAAGTACACTTTCTTACCATCCCTGCCAACGGGCTTTTACCTGTTCCCTTGTTCACAAAGTGGAATATGACCTCCAAGAATAGTGAGTTTACCCACTTCGGAGGTGATTGAAATATGAATTTGTGTTTCTGTTTTGTACTTCTGCTCCTCCAGAGCCATCCACACTGCCTCAAAGAGAATTAAGAAAGTTCCAGATAGTATGCAAAGACAGTCAATGCTTGCTTGCTTTTTTTTTCCTCCCCACCCCCCCACAAAATAAGCTTTTTTTGGTCAGAAACAGTAGCTGAAACTCTTTTTGGTAAGACTTCACATTTTAGAGTAGTTTAAGATTCATAGGAAAATGGAGAGGAAGATGCAGAAGTTTCCTGTACATTCTGTCTTTCTCTTCCTTTCCCCAAGGAGTTTTCCTTCGGGCAGGTTTGAGTGGGGAGGCTTTGCAACCAAATGAGGGTGTTGACTGCCAAGAGAACAGGCTCGTGGCTGCCAAGGGGGTGAGGGAATAGAAGGAAGATGGATTGGGAGTTTGGTATTATATATAGAATGGGCTTCCCTGGTGGCTCAGAGGTTGAAGCGTCTGCCTGCAATGCGTGAGACCTGGGTTTGATCCCTGGGTCGGGAAGATCCCCTGGAGAAGGAAATGGCAGCCCACTCCAGTACCCTTGCCTGAAGAGTCCCATGGACGGAGGAGCCTGGTGGGCTACAGTCCATAGGATTGAGCAACTAACACATATATAGAATGGATAAACAAGGTCCTACTGTATAGGGAATTCACAATCCTGTATTCAATACACTGTAATAATGGAAAAGAAAATAAGAAAGAGTGTATTGAGCCTCTTGATGGTAGAGCATGGTTCGTTCTGGTGACACAGGAGCCTATAGGGCAGTGGGAACTTGGCCTTGGAGTCATGGAACCGTTTGACCACTGCTGGGCAGCGTAGAGATCTGGATCGAGTGGGCCTGGCACAGTAGCACTGGGTGAGGGCATCCGTATGGTGCTGGGGGCCACCGTAGGAGTCAGCACAGCCAGGCGCCAAAGTGCCTCCCCTGCAGGGGTAATTTCTCAAATACTTGCCCACAGTAGACAATTGCCCTTGAGTATTTCACAGAAGTCTTGCAAAGAAGCCAAAGTCTTCATGGAGACATGCATAGAAGCCAAAGTTTTAATTTGAATGTGGTTGGTTTTGTTGAAAGAAAAAGGGGCTGTGAGAAATGAAAGAAAAGACCCTGAAGGAAGCAGAGTATAGAGTTTACATCCTAAAAATAATACAGTGGAAAGAAGCTGGAATAAGACCCTGAGTGTAACTGTCCCTTACCCCCAGAAGAAGGGAGGCCGTCAGTGAAGCCCGGGATGAGGGACCAGGACCTTCCAGGATCCACATAGATGAAGGCAGAGTTGGCCTAGAGAAGCTCTGAGTACCTTAGTCTGCAGGGCTGGGAACCACGTGGGAGATCCCAGCCAGGCCCGCAAATCGTGGGTAACCACTGGAGTGAGCCCACGCTTGTCCTTGTTTCCGGGACCACAAAGGTCTGGCCTCTGTTGCTTTGCTGCCTGTAGAGGTCCTTCTGCTGACAGCAGCTAGTACATCACATCCCCTTGGTGCAGAAGGGGGCCTCCTGGATTCAAGAATTTAAGGATATCCATCTGATCTGCCCATGTGGGCCAGCCATTTCAGTGGAACAGGACATGTCTAAGTCTCTCGCCACAGAGGGTGGGTCCTGACCCCAGAGGTGGGGAGCGACAGAAGGACGGAACGGGATTGGACAGTACTGGCCGTGGAGAGCGCGACCGCTGCATAGGACCACACAGACTGCTGCTTTCTATCGCCAAGTTCAGTTCCAGATTCCCAGGGAAGGAGTTCTGACTGGCATAGCCTGGGTCAGTTGTCCACTCCAGTCCAACTCACTGTGGAAAGGAGGGTAGAGATTCATCCGCTTTAGGTCAGGGGGCGGGTGGGTGTATTTTAGCGGGATGTATGAACCAGCCAAATACTCCAAAGTGTTTTCATGTGAAACTCTTTACACAGTTATAACTCATAGAATCAGATCATTAGACAATATGTCAGCATTCAGACTTATAAAATATAATCTGTTATGAACTATTATGTAAGCTTGGACACAATATTTCTTTTTCCCTCCCAATTTTTTCACATAAACTCTAAAGATAAATGTGTGTGTGTGTGTGTGTGCGCGCACGCGCGTGCGTTCAGTCACTCAGTATGCTCAGTCACTCAGTCATGTCCAACTCTTTGGGACCCGTTGGTCTGTAAGCCCGACAGACTCCTCTGAACTTGGAATTTTCCAGGCAAGAATACCAGAGTAAGTTGCCATTTCCTACTGCAGGGTATCCTCCTGACCCAGGGATCAAACCCTAGTCTCCTGTGTCTCCTGCATCACTGGCAGATTCTTTACCAGTGCCACCTGGGAAGCCCATAGTGTGTTTGTTTTTGTATGTATAGACGGTATTGATTATTTTAGCACAGAAGTTGGTTTTTCAGTTTTAGTTCTCTGAATGATTGGCCTGTCTACCGACATTTACAGATGTGTTAAGATAAAGAGAATCATGGAATATTAAATGATGAGTTTTAAGAAACCTTACACATTTGTAAATTAACACATCTGTAAATGTTGGTAGACAGGTGATCAGAGAGCTGGGACTGAAAAATCAACATCTGTGCTAAGATAATCAATACTGTCCATCCACACAAGCACACCACACACCTGCTCCCCGCCTGCACAGCAATGCACCATGCACCCACCCACACTGCCCACCCTCAGCCCCCAAATATATGCATGTGCCGGAGGTTGCTTGCTTCCTTTCCTCAGAGTCCCTGCCCTGAGACTTAAGAGGGCACTCTGTGGGACTGATGGGCTGCAGTGCAGCGGGAGAAGGCTGCGGAGGGCAGAATGGAGTCTCTTCCACACCCCTCGGACTGTTTGGGGTCCTCTGTGTGGTGAGCGGTTGGAGGCTAGAGCTGAATATGTTAGTCAAGAAGACTCTGAGCCTTCGGGTACAGGCCAGCTGCTTCAGGAGCCCAGATGACAGCAGTGGTGGGGAGCCTGGCTGTGGCGGCTCTGGCAGCTGTGGGAGCAGAGCCTGCACCCTGTACAAGGCCTCGGGAGTTCTCCCAGGCGGGCCACAGGAAGAATTCTCTCAGGAGCCTTGTGAGGAGATGATGTAAAAGAAGTGGGAGAAAGCAGGCCCGGGACCCATGTCAGGTAGTACCGGTGTGACCTGGGGACGCGTTTGGGGCTCACTGCCTGAGAGCCAGTGTCTACACTGACTCAGACAGGGGCTGACAGTCGTTAAGATCCGTAAAACTTCGTCTCCAGGTGTTGGAATTGTGCTTCCCTAAAAATGTCACATGTTGAAGTTTTAACCACTCCCCCAACCCTGGTACTTCAGTGTGTAAGCATATTTGGAGATAGGGTCTTGAAAGCATGAGCGTTAGTCCCTCAGTCGTGTCCGACTCTTTGCGACCCCACAGACTGTAACCCACCAAGTCTCCTCCGTCCATGGGATTCTCCAGGCCAGAATACTGGAGTGGGTGGCCATGTCCTTCTCAGTGATCTTCCCGACGCAGGGATCGAACCCAAGTGGGCTGCATTGCAGGCAGATTTTTTACCACATGAGCCACTAGGGAAGCAGGGTCTTGAAAGAGGTAATTAAATTAACATGAGGTCTTATAGGTGGGCCTTCCTATGACTGCTGTCCTTCTAAGAAAAGGAAGTTTAGACACAGACACAGTGCAGAGAGGAAACTGTGGAGATGCGAGAGCAGATGCCCACCTACAAGGCAGGCCCAGACCAGGCCCCACCCTCACAAGCCTCAGAGGAAGCCAACGCTGCTGATACTCTCATGGCGGACGAATAGCCTCTAGAACTGTGAGTGAATACATTTCTGTTTTAAGTCACTGAGTCTGCGGTACTTTGTTACCAGAAAACTGACATATCAGAACGTTGGTTTCCAAAGGAAATTTCTTAGTCTCTGAATTCTATGGATTTTCTAATATCACAGATTGAAAGATTCATTGAATCATAACTCTGGCTTTTTAGAGACGGGGAGAAGACATTAGTATTATCCATGTAAAGCTAAGCACTTTGCTATAGAATAGAAAGAAAGCTACAGCTTCAGCCCAGCTAGTGACCGATGGCCTTGTAGGTAGCAAAATGGCCACATTTTTAAGTGATTTTGTAACAGAGTTCTCTGAAACAAACCAGTTGACTGTTTAATGATTGACTCCTATGTAATTTCCCACAACCAAAACTATTTGAAACTCAGAGCTGGTTTAAAAGGTAACTAGCTTATTGACCATCTTGGGACTCCAGTCAATAGGGATTCACGTGGACACACTGGACCTAATTGGGAATATCATGGTGGTTAATTAAGTAGCTCCTTGAATAATAGGTTAAATATAACTTGTCTTGCTCCTTTGGTGTTCTTGGGTAGAAATATCAAACAGCCATCTCTGGTGAGAATCTTGCAACACGTAAATGCATGTTGCACTATGCAATATTAAATTGGATATCAACCATGAGATCAGCTGACGGTCTCCTGAAATCTCAGCCAGCTAAAACTGTGACACCTAACACTGCAAGGCACGGTGCTGTTACTAAGAACAAGTGGTTTGCTTTATTGTCTAAATTTTAAAACCGTCTTAGGACTCCCAGGAAATGTGCTATTTCAAAATACTGCAGAAGAAAACTGAAGGGAGAGGGACCCAAAACAAATAAACAACTACAGAAATGTAGACTATTTTGGCCAAAACGTTTCAGTCTTGGTTTTTGGCTACAGGAGTAAATCCCTAAATGAATGTTTCTTTCTCTTGCTTATGTAAACATTTTTTTTGTGTGCAGAATACATTTCATTTTCTGAGTATGATGTGGAAAAATCAAATAAAACAGTGTTGGATGTCTTCTGTGTCAGATAATGACTCTGAAGATTCTATAACTGAAAGCTGATTGAAACTAGAATACTGTGCTTTCCTAAATAAAGCACATTCCAATGGGTTCAGCAAAATAAAATTTGAATGATGTTATTTGGCAGGAATGATTTTAAAACTATAAAATGTGAAAATGTTTTTACGTTCAGGTCATGTAATCAATTCTTTTTAACATAAAAAAAACACAGCTTTTGCTAATAAATAATAGTTTATTCCCATTCCTACTAAACACCTATAGAACAATATTTAAAGAATATTAGCTTGAGTTTATGATATCTTCTGAGAGGGCAATAGCAATCCACTCCAGTACTCTTGCCTGGAAAATCCCATGGATGGAGGAGCCTGGTAGGCTGCAGTCCATGGGGTTGTACAGAGTCAGACACGACTGAAGCAACTTAGCAGCCGCAGCATGATATCTTCACTGGACTCTGCTTATATTACCTTCCTATCTAGCTGAAGAATTTTGTAATCAGGAAAGAGTTTCATTCTTTCTCTTTCTCTGCTCAAATTACCTGATACGATTATTTTTAGCTTATCGGCTTCCCTAAAGTGAGTTATTTCCACCAAAATATGCTCAGGGAGAACTTGAAGGGGAGACAATGGAAAGGCTAACTGTTCTTACTCCTGATTGGTGCCAACACTTTCATCTTCACTTAGATTCAAAACTCGTCATCGTTGAAACATACCTTTCTCTGTTCTTCGTATTTGGCCAAACACCAAGTCTTGTTGATTTTTCATTTGTATTTTCTCACACACACATTCATTTCTTTCTAGTCTTATTGTCATCCTATAGTTTAGTCCCTTATCATTTCATGCAATTTCAACCTCTACTTTTTTTCTGTCCTCCATCTCATTCTGTATATTGTTTCCGGAATAATTCCCCTCAACAGTACTTTCTTCATTCATTGACCTTCTAAAGAAAAACAAAACACAGCACCACAAACGATTCCCATGATTTTCTACTGCTAATAGCATAAAATCCAAATTCCCTAGGCAAGCGTTATGCAGGGGTGGAGGGGCCAGTGAATACTGTTGGGAGTTTCCTCCCTCTCCAGATATCAGTGCCCCTGGGTCACTAGAAAAAAGCCGAGTCTGTTCCCTGGCTCAGAGGACCCTCACGCCTGGCACTTCACACCTGTCCTATGTCCCATCACCAGATTTCTCATTGCCGGCTCTACCCGATTGATAGTGAATGTGGACACCTGCTTGGCTTTGGACTGAACTTTTTCCCAAAAGGTACCTCTCATATCTAGCTCCATACGGTGCAGCCGATGAGGTCCTCTGACAAATCCAACTCAGCTGGATAGGAAAACCCTGGCATTCCACCAGCTGGGAAAGGGAGGTCAGATAGCCTTTAATGCTTTCTTCAGGATGGCCTCCACATAGATTTTTTTGCCTTCTCTCTCTATGCAAATGATTTATTTCAGCAAAGAGTTCACCAAGAGTTCCCTAAATCTCCACTCATGCATTCTAAGCCCCCAAATATGAGAAATTTTTCCTTATCAGAATCCCTGTTACTCATCACCTATTGGTTTTTAGAATGCCCTTAAACTCCAATACTTTGGCCACCTGATGCAAAGAGCCAACTCATTGGAAAAAACCCTGATGTTGGGAAAGACTGAGGGTAGGAGGAGAAGGGGATAACAGATGATGAGATGGTTGGATGGCATCACTGACTCAATGGACATGAGTTTGAGTGAACTCCGGGAGTTGGTGATGGACAGGGAGGCCTGGCGTGCTGCGATTCATGGGGTGGCAAAGAGTCGGACACGACTGAGCGACTGAACTGACCTGAACTGAACTGCTGATATATCAGTGCAGTCACCTAGAAGTCCAGTGGGACCATCTCTATGTCTCACGTTCTCTGTTTCTGGAGACAGTGGGTCTCCTTATCACTGCCGCTATTCAGGTATGACCACTCTCAGTAATCCACTTGGGGACAAAATTCCTTCCAGCTCTGCCTTTGCCTGACCCCTTGGCCTGCCTGATCAAACACACAGAGCCTCAGTCCAAGTATATGAAGTGTGTGGTCGTTGTTTTCCACGGATGTGTCAGATCTCAGGGTAGTGGGGCAGTGTGAAAGATGCATCAATTGTGGCTGAATCCAAGGCATTCCTTTGTCCTATCCAAGCAAAGACTCTCCCCAGCGTGGACTTCAAAGGGAAACTGTCTTCTGTCCATCCTTCTGTTCTTTCTTCCCTTCATCCTCCCCTCCACCATTAAAGCCCCCATCCTCATCCTTTCTCTGGGGAAATTCTTTCCAATGAGGAAGAGAAGCTCTGTCCAGAGAAACCTTTTTGAATCTTGAAAATCTGACCCCATCAGGCTTTGACAAGGTGTTTTGTATTTTTTTTTTTTTTTTGTGGTACTAATGTTGATTCAGTCAACTTTGGGGAGAAGGGACAGGCCTACCCCTAAATGAGGGTGACAGTAGCTGTTCTAATCCCAGGTTAGTCTCCTGACCATGAGAACTACAATAAATTATAATAAGTAAAAAGCTGACCTTTCCCACTGGTCAGCCAGAAAGTAATCACACCTCACTAATGTTTTTTGTCTGAGCATTGTTTTTTGTCTGAGACAATATAGACTAAACTCACACTGAAGAAAGGATAATTCTCTTGTTACTATGATTTTCATATCCTTTTAAAATTAAAAAATGGAACCTGCTGGGTTTTTTTTGTGTGTGCCGGGAAACAGTTGGCCTGAAGACATGAGCCAACATACCATCTGTCTAAGAGGGGTGTCTCAGCTTTGATCAGAGTCTTTGGATTCCAAGTTTCCCCTTGATAGGATTGGGATAATGATGGGGATATTCTATTTATCCCCACCACTCAATATTTATCCCACCACTCAGTATTGTGCTCACATAGCAATCACACAACTTCTTCACAACTTCTGTGTAGGGGATACATGTGGAATTTGTGGGATATGCACAGATAAATGGGACAATCTGAAATCCAGGAGTGTAGAAATTAACAGGTGATATGTCAGCAACTAGTCATGATATACAACATGAAATGACTGCTTTGATAGGTTGGAGGGGTGTTGATTTTAATTGAGGAGGGTCGATTTTGATCAGAAAAAGTTTCCTGGGGGTGGTATTATTTAATATCCTTCAATGTGAAGCAGGGTTTTGACAGATGGACAAGGCATTAGAGTCAGAGGAAATTACATAAGCAGGGCCTAAAATGTTAGTGAATATGGCATTGCTGGGGGAACAAATGGGTAAAGAAGTCAGCTAGGGATTCAAACTATACCATAAGCAACAAAAATGCACTTCCAGTTTGTGAGGAGATGAATATTCTCATTCAACTTTTGGTTGAGAAATATAACTCTGTGTCAGTGAGAAAGCTGGGTTGGAAAGGTATATATCAAATACTTGATAGGGAGGGCCAGCTTTGCTTAGACATATCATGTTTCCTTAAGGTCATCTGCAGTCAGAGGAAATTCACTTCTACCATTTCTTATGCCTTAGAGGGTCTTGTCTGTTGCTTGAGGCCTGTATCTCCTGTCAGCGCCATTAACCAGTCTTGATTACTAGTAATCCATAGAGTAACTCAAAGCTCGTCTTTGTATTATATGAGAAATACCCTTGGAAGTACATACATAGTAGAAACATAGGCAACTTGTTTGTAGATTAAAAAAAGAAAACCCATTAAAGCAAATGTATAATGTGCTAATGCCACTTTAATATGTAACAGTATTATTCATGATGGTTATTATGTATGTTTGAAGATCCATAAAATTGATTTTCTACCCACTGGGGAATAAATGGGCTATTTAAAACCAGAGGCCACAAACGAATCTCCTGAGGTGCATGAGAGCACATTCCCTACTGAAAATTGCCCATAATTAGAGCAGATTCTTTCAGATACATAAATTAAAGCAATAAAATGAGTTCCCTATAAATAGCACTGCGTGTTCACACTGAAGGAATTGAGCTGTAAACTACAAATCCTTGCTCAAAATAACTCTGTTCTGTAGTTGCAAGCACTGATAAGAATAGGTTATGGAATCACCAGATGGGAAGAAATTCTAGTCTAGTGCAAACCTTTTCTTCTAAACTAGATTATATCAAACCTCCCAGAGGTATAAGAATCTGTCTTGCTCTGCTCATCCATATCAGGAAGTATCCACAGAATAGACTGAAAAAGAATTGAGGAGGCTTGGCTGCTGTCCATGGGGTCGCACAGAGTCGGACACGACTGAAGCGACTTAGCAGCAGCAGCAGTGTGTTCCTCACTTACTGTTGTTCAGTCGCTAAGTTGTGTCTGACTCTTTGTGACCCCATGAACTGCAGCACTCCAGGCTTCCCTGTCCTTCACCATCTCCTGAAGTTGCTCAAACTCATGTCCACTGAGTCAGTGATGCCATCCAACCATCTCATCCTCTGTTGCCCCCTTCTCTCCCCCTGCTCTCAATTTTTCCCAGCATCAGGGTCTTTTTCAATGAGTTGTCTCTTTGCATCAGGTGGCCAAAGTATTGGAGCTTCAGCATCAGTCCTTCCAGTGAATATTCAGGGTGATTTCTTTTAGGATTGACTGGATTGATCTCCTTGCTGTCCAAGGGACTCTCAAGAACCTTACTTATTGATCACCCCTGTACAGCATCCATCCCATAAGAGGTTAGAACTGGACAAAACCTGGCAGATCTCACATGCTGTGGCAGATCTCACATGCTCAGGAGCAGGGCATCTCTTCTTATCCATGGTCAGGATGATTGAGACCAGGTGGTGATACCTGGGAACTCTGTCCTAAAGAGGCTTCTGACATTCTAAATCCAAAGTTGGGATACCAGTCTCGGGGCCTGAAGGGAAGCTAGGATGAAGGCATGAAACCAAAATAGGACAAAGAGTCAAAAACAGGAATTCTGAATGGCTTCAATGAATGGGCCAGGCTGTTTTAAAAGATTGGGATGAGGTGGACAGACAATACTTCCATTCATGGATATTAAGTACAGACACTTCTTCCTCAGAGCAAGTTTTGTTTAACACTAGTTACTTAAGACACAATCGACTGATTAGGGAATATGTTTTGTGTAACACAGATTTCCTTTGATTATAACAATTGCAATCAAAAACTGGCATCAAAATAAGAAAAATGAAAATTCTGTGACTCACACAGGCTAGGAATACATGCCTGCTTTGTGTAGCTGGCTGCTCATTTAACTACTTTTTTTCTTTTGTTAATCTCTTACACCAGTTTTGTCTTGTTCATAATAACAATCAAAGTGATAAGAATTGTGTATAAGATTCTCTAGATCCTAACCCCGTCTCCCATGGAAATTAAGTTTATAACAACATTTTTGATAGCACAAGCTTTCCATAGGAATATAATTTTTTCACTATGGCAGAATAGACATTTTCATTTACATTTCTTTGCTTTAAATTTAATACTGTTCCTTTCAAATACAGAAAATGACAAGAAGTATATGTAGGATAACACATCCCCAAGGACTTATAATCCAGCTTAGATGAGACCCGCCCATTTCACCAGCTATCCAATCAATCACACTTTCCTCAAGAAGTCTTAGCCACCCAGACATCTGGCTTCAGCTGTCCTCTTAGGTACCTTTAGAATAATAATAACAACCCAGGACAAACCAATGTATGACATATAGTAAATCACGAGTAAAAGGAATGCTGAGGGCCACTGAGAGCTTGGGCAGGAACTGCAATATTGGGTGAGAATTGGGCAAGGAGGTGCTCCAGGGCATTTCAGGTGGACTCAGAATGGGGATGAGCTCCCTTGTTTGTTTCACCCAGTTATAGAGAAGCCAGTGTTTACTACACCAAAGATTTAATCATGCTAGAGTTACGATTCCTAGAAAAAATACGGTCACCAACTTCATGTGGAAATGCCATTTCCTTCAGTGATGTGTTTTTTGCAACCTAAATTTTGTATATTCCTTTGAGACATGTGTCAGTATAGTTCTGATGACTTAAAAATATGATGAGGAAATACAGCAGACAAGCATAATACATGCTAAAAGGATTTTTCATGACCCAGAAGGATCGGCTGGGGAGGGAGTAGGGAGGGGATTTCAGGATGGGGGGACACATATGCACCCATGGCTGATTCACGTAGATGTATGGCAAAACCTACCACAATATTGTAAAGTAATTATCCTCCAATTAAAATAAATTAATTAATTTTTAAAAAAGGATTTTTCATCAGTGAACTGAACAGTGCTAGAAAATTGGAAGAAATTTAGATTTTGATCTCAGAATCGCAACTGTAATGAATTATATTCAGGCATGTTTTTATATGAGACTTTAAATATAATGCTTTTAAATATATACTTTTTCCACTGTGCAACAGTTTTGCAAGATAAAGATTATTTTAGCCATGAAGACATAGAAGTCCAGAATAGTATAACCTTCCTTTGGTAAAATATAGCAGATGTTGGCCAAGCAAAGATTTAAACCAGATCAGAGCTAATGTAAAGTCAAGAAAAAAACTGTGGGAGAAACAGTTGTTTCTTCAGCTTTCATATTCATGTTATTTCAAAAGAAAATCTTCTTATTTACTTATTTTTTAAGCTCTTTGGAGGTGTCTTCAGGATCCTCAAAATGAAACCCTGGTAAACTAATCTAATCATCACTTGTAAATTGAAATTCAGTATTCCTGTTGTTTGATTATCACACAGAGAATATTTTGTATTAAACCCTACAAAGAGAGAACATATTTTAAAAAATACACTTTTTGTTCTTTTTAAAAGATAACTAATTTTATCAATTTAAACTTCTGATATTTCAAAGCATGAATCAATTTTTTATTATTAAATAATATATCCATATTATATTTTTTTAAGTAGGAACTAAAGAAGAAAGAAATCAATTCGAACCCCACCAACCTAAAAGGAAACTGCTTGCATGTTGGCATGACTTTCGAATTTCATAGTTTTTTCCTTACACTTATTTTTAAAGCTGAATATATCATTAACAGAGACTATCCCTTTTTACCTCTTAACCTTAATATAGTGAGAATTGAGAATTTAATCTTGATTCTTCTGTTGAAGAAAATAAAACTAGAAAAAGATGGGGAGAAAGAGAAAGAAGAAAAAGGATGGATAAAAGCTTTCTTCAACCTTTAATTTGTTAAATTTTACTTTGGGGTCTTATCCCACTCTCAAGCATTGTGTAACTGGGCATAAATATCTTAGTTAGCTTGGGCAGCTATAACAAATACCACAGACTGAGGGGCTGAAATGGTGGACATTTATTTCTCACAGTTCTGGAGGCTAGAAACCCAAGATCATGCTGTCAGCAGATTCTGTGTCTACCGAAAGCCTACTTCCTGGGTTGTAAACCTCCAATTGTCTCCCTGTGTGCTCACAAGGCCTTTTGCATGTGTACAGAGAGAAAGCTCTGTCCTTCTCTTCCTTTAAGGGCACTGAAAGATTGAAGGCGGGAGATGCAGGGGACGACAGAGGCTGAGATGGTTGGATGGCATCACTGACTCAGTGGACATGAGTTTGAGTAAGCTCCGGGAATTGGTGATGGACAGGGAGGCCTGGCGTGCTGCAGTCCGTGGGGTTGCAAAGAATCGGACACGACTGAGTGACTGAACTGAACTGAACTGAAGCTCATCATGGATGCCCCACCCTTATGGCCTCATCTAAACCTAATTACCTCTCAAAGACCCCATTTCCAAATTCCATTGCTTGGATGTTAGGGGCTCAACATATGAATTTTGTGGGGGACATAAGCATTCAGTCAAAAACAACAGGCAAACCACAGCTTAACACTGAGCAAAACCCCACTATTATGCTATAAGCAAAATTCAAAAACCTCAATCAAGTCCTATGAGGATCAGTGTTATTGCGGTTAGTGAATGACCTGGGTGATGGGAAACTATCACTGGTTCCATCACATCCAAGCCTGAGTTGTCACAAGACACGTTATGTCTCTGTTTTGAGAGCACCCTTACAGAGAAGGTATAAAAATAAAGAGGCTCTGAACTTTAAGGATGATGCCCTTCATCTTCCCTCCCTGAATATTACTAGAGCCATTTTTACTGTGAGTTTAAGGCTGTCAGCTTTGTTTTCAATGGCAGTTCCAATTGTTTAGTAGTGGTTAACTGCATTGATGAGAAACTTTGGGCTGGAAGAAGGACAAGCTGGAATCAAGATTGCCAGGAGAAATATCAATAACCTCAGATATGCAGATGACACCACCCTTATGGCAGAAAGTGAAGAGGAACTAAAAAGCCTCTTGATGAAAGTGAAAGAGGAAAGTGAAAAAGTTGGCTTAAAGCTCAACATTCAGAAAACAAAGATCATGGCATCTGGTCCCATCACTTCATGGAAAATAGATGGGGAAACAGTGGAAACAGTGTCAGACTTTATTTTTGGGGGCTCCAAAATCACTGCAGATGGTGATTGCAGCCATGAAATTAAAAAACGCTTACTCCTTGGAAGGAAAGTTATGACCAACCTAGATAGCATATTGAAAAGCAGAGACATTACTTTGCCAACAAATGTGCGTCTAGTCAAGGCTATGGTTTTTCCAGTGGTCATGTATGGATGTGAGAGATGGACTGTGAATACAGCTGAGCACCAAAGAATTGATGCTTTTGAACTGTGGTGTTGGAGAAGACTCTTGAGAGTCCCTTGGACTGCAAGGAGATCCAACCAGTCCATCCTAAAGGAGATCAGTCCTGGGATTTCTTTGGAGGGAATGATGCTAAAGCTGAAACTCCAGTACTTTGGCCACCTCATGGGAAGAGTTGACTCATTGGAAAAGACTGTGATGCTGGGAGGGATTGGGGGCAGGAGGAGAAGGGGACGACAGAGGATGAGATGGCTGGATGGCATCACTGACTCGATGGACGTGAGTCTGGGTGAACTCCGGGAGCTGGTGATGGACAGGGAGGCCTGGAGTGCTGCGATTCATGGGGTCGTAAAGAGTTGGACATGACTGAGCAACTGAACTGAACTGAACTGAACTGCATTGAATGTATGGATGAGAGAGTTGGACGATAAAGAAAGCTGAGTGCTGAAGAATTGATGCTTTGAAATGTGGTGTTGGAGAAGACTCTTGAGAGTCCCTTGGACTGCAAGAAGATCCAACAAGTCCATCCTAAAGGAGATCAGTCCTGGGTGTTCATTGGAAGAACTGATGCTGAAGCTGAAACTCCAATATTTTGGCCACCTGATGCGAAGAGCTGACTCATTGGAAAAGACCCTGATGCTGGGAAAGTATGGGGGCAGGAGGAGAAGGGGACGACAGAGGATGAGATGGTTGGATGGCATCACCGACTCAATGGACATGGGTTTGGGTGGACTCCAGGAGTTGGTGATGGACAGAGAGGCCTGGCATGCTGCGGTTCATGGGATCCCAAAGAGTTGGGCACGACTGAGCAACTGAACTGAACTGAACTGCATTGAGTGGCACTTCAATGAGGAGACTGTCAAAGCCAGTGCTTAGGGGAAATTCATCGCCTGATTGATTAGCACTGTCTAGAATGATTGTGGAAAGGAAGCCTGGAGGTGCGAATACTGCCAATTGGCCTTTTCTGGGCTTGGGACATGTTAGTTTTATTACTAATGAGGACACTGAGAGAGATTCTTCCAGAGAAGCAGAGGCAGTAGGGGAAAGTTGCCTGAAAGGATCACCAGAGGGAGTCTGAGAGAGTAAACAAAGCTGGTGGCCTAGTCAGGAAGAACTTGATTATGCCATGGACTCAGAGTAAACCAATCACAAATGCCCTAAAAATTAATAGAGAACAAGGATCGCTCTCCAAATGGAAAAGAGTGGGCAGTTCAAGAGGGGGCTGAAACAGAGAATGCCTGAGATCCACTGTAGTGATTTATAAGAGCAGATAAGCTTACAGAATAAAGAACTATCACCATGCAACACATTTGTGGGCAGGACGTGTCTAAGAAGTTGAACTTCACCAAAGCAGTAGTTCTCGACACTGCGTGCCTCTTAGATTCACCTGGGGAGCTTTATACAACCCCATCTCTGCCTGGGGACAGAGACAAATTAAATCAGTATACACTGGGAGTGAGCCCAGGTGTTTTAGTTTGAAATCTTCCCAGGTGAGTGTGGGCCACTGGCCTAAAGGAAGAAGAACCAGGGCTTTAGAGTCAGATGCACTGGGTCTAAGTTCTGGATCTACCACTAGTAGCTGTGTGAGCTCGAAAAATGTACTTAAACTCTGAATTACTATTTCCTCACCAATAAAGTATAGGTAACAATGTAGAGTTTTGAGGCTCATATGAGATCATGTGTATATATAAAGGCCCTAATATGATGTCTAGAATGTTCACCGAAAGGTTTCCTGTTGCTCCAGAATTAACAACTGGAATTCAAAACTGAGAGCAAAGTAAGTATCAAGGACCAAAAAATAAGTAATAAATGACTAAGAATCAGACATCCTTTTCAGGGCTTATCAAGAAGTAGTTGAACTTAGTTTGCTTTCCCAGTAAAGACTGCCACCTGCTTCCAGCCCACGTAAGCAGACAGGAATCAGGAGGAGAGACTTCCGGGAGGACGTCTGCATCCCTGTGGCGGGGGTGGGGGGTAGCGGGGTGGTGCGGCGGGGCTCCCTGCTCATTCGACAGTTGGCTGTCTGCTCGTAGCAAAGACGGGCTGGTTCGCCTCTGCCCAGTTTAGTAAGTGGAATAGAGAGCTGGAAGAAGAAAGTGGAGCAGCAAGGAGGAGTAAAGCGTGGTAGCTTCCATGCCCAGCACTTAGCATTTGGTGATGAATATGGGATTTTATGGTGGACCAAAGGGATGCTGTGGAAGGCAGCCAGGTTTGAGGCTGTCTCACCAGTACACCACCAAAGAGAACTGGCTGCCAGGAAAGTGGACCCAGTAACAAGAAACAGCGGGGTGAATCACCAAGGGCAGGAGCAGATGGTGAAGATGGTGAAGTGGGAGGCCTTCTGTGAGGCCTCTGGAAAATTCATGTAAGCAGCAGCAAGGGAGTCAGATCTGGATGTCTGCCACAGACAGGGCAGCCAGCAGCACTGCCCAAGAGGGCTCCAACACCCCAGGCAGTGAAGAAACACTTGTCTCTCCTGTCCCTCTTCCTTGTCTCCTTACAGAGAAGAGGAGGGCCCAGGAGCTGGAAAACACCTCTGTGTGCTAAGTCTCTCTGGCGGGGGTACTGTCTAGGGCTGGGGAAAAGGATATGGTCATTGTACTGAAGCAAGATTGAAGTTTTAAACCCCATTAGACTGGACTGGGCTTTTTATTTCTGAAAGTGATGGGAACCTTAAGATCTGCCTGAGTTGTTCTCGGGGGATGGGATTGGGGGGTGGGGATGGCACAGCATCTATGAACACTGCAGAGCTGAAGGCAGTGGCTGTGGGAAAATAAAATCATTTCATGTTTGACTCCCCTGTGAACGAGGATTGCTTGATACACCAGATGCGGTAGCTACTATTTTCATTACCAACACAGTGGCAACACGCAAGACTGAATGGTGCAGCTTTGGGGAAATGCACTGGTGATGAGTCACCCTGTGAGTATGCGGGTGGGGTTTCCCCCGAAGGACTGGAACTGCTCACAGCCAGCTGTCCTCAGAAGAGGTCAGCAGTGGGGCAGGCAATTAGAACTCTGGGATCTGGAGTCAGCCTGAGCAGGTGTCCCAGGAAGGGCACCTCATGAGGCCCTGAGGTGCTCCCCGGAGCACGTGGGCCCCCAGGAATGACATGCTTCCTCCTGGGGGTGATGGAGTCTATGCTCCAGAATCAACTCTGTGTTCCCCATTTCCATTCATTGTCCCTGAACTTCCTAAGATTTCGTAAGCATCTCATTTATTTTGACTTCTGATGTCCTGGGAAGAATTATGGAGAAAAGTTCACAACAACACACGGAGCAAAGTTGTACAAAGGAGTGGGGAGACTCCTGTTCCGAGGCCGTGGCCCTGGTGGCGAGCCTTGGGCACCAGCTAAGGACTTTACCCAGGAAAAGATCATCTCACTACAGCCGGTTATACCAGAGATAGTGGCCAGAATGGGAGGACTGAAGGGACTGTTTGCGGAAACACATGACAGAGAGTCTCAAAATTCCTAGGCATAGCAGGGGACGGTTGAGGGGAGGGGCTAATTTATGTCAATGAGACCAGTGTGAGTCAAGCCACATAGTTTGAGTTACTCTGTAATTAGAGTTGCCCAGCAGTGGAACAAGCTCCTTGTCACTATAATGTCCTTTGCTTAAAAGGATAAATATTCTCCTTTTAGGGAGTCTTCTAAGGGTGCTCCTCTGATGTTTATTCATTCAACGTGCATTTATACCCATTATTGTATACAAGTGTTGTGCTAAACACTCTACAGACAATCTCCATTGTGCTCACTCAGTCATGTCCAAGTCTTCACGGCCCCATGGACTGTAACACACCAGGCTCTTCTGCCCATGGAATTTCCCAGGCAGAAACACTAGAGTGGGGCGTCATTTTCTACTCCAGGGGATCTTCCCAACCCAGGGATCGAACCCACATCCCTCGTGTCTCTTGCACTGGCAGGTGGATTCTTTACCACTAGTGCCACCTGGGAAGTTTATCGATGGGGAAACTGAGGTTTAGAAATTGCTTAAGATCTTAACAGCTAATAAGCAGTACCGATAGTGTGTGACATTAGGTTGTCTGACTCTAACCACTGCCTTGTACTCACCCCCAAAAGTGAGTATGCTGGTCTAGTGGGGGATGTGGAAACAAACAATTCCAGACTGATTCATTGATGCAGATATGCACAAATTGTTACGGGCCTCGTGACTTAGTGTAATGGAAGGAGAAGAATGGAAGGGACAGTCTGAAGAGGCTTCTTACAGAATGTGCCTCCAAGACTGTTTCTTATGCAATGTGTAAGAATTACAGAGAAGAAGCACCGTGTGGGAGAGGAGGCTGACATTCTAGACAGAGGGGTCAACAAAGCGATTCTCACAGAAAGGTAGTTCAACAAATACCTGTTGAGTAGCTGAATGACCACATGAGCAAGTCACCTAGTCAAGACGCAACATTGCTTTGGGAGGACCGAAAGGTGAGAATAGCATGTCAGCGTGGAATGCAAAGAGCAAGGCAGAGAGCGCTAGTAAGGTAGCAGAAAACACAGAAGGCCGTGAGCCAAATGATAACACATACACACAAAGGAAAAGCAGCTGTGGGCCAGCGGAAGTGTTTGAAGGCTGTTTTTGGGGAGATTTGGACTCCATTTCTGAGCTGGAGCACTTCCAGGTGATGGGACGATGCCTAAGGTCACCCTGATTACGTTGGCAGGAATGAACGGGTGGTGCAAGTCATTAGGGTTTGAAGAACACTCCAACATGTTTAAGCTAAAGAGATTCCTTACAACTCTAAGAATAGATCATTTATTAAGTACCAAACTTTTCTTGAAATGAATGAATTTGTAAAATGCTTTAGTGTCGTTATACAAAAGCTGGTTGCCTGGTTATAAGTTGCTATTTTACTCAACGTTCACAAATACACTGCCAGAGTGTTACAATCGAAGCCTGTGATTTTTGTAATCATGCTCAATTAACCATTTCAGTTTTGTGATGCACGGACAGAACGTTTATTTTGACTCTAATGCCCCCAAACCTGGTACAATGAAAACATACAGGCCCACTTCATTGGTTTGCAGGTCACTGATCGAGCTGGTATACATGTATCACCTTAAGAAACAAATGGTCTACCTAGCTTTGAGGATATAGGCAAGCAGTTTAGCCAGAAGGTTCTTAAAGCCTCACCAGCTGCTAAAGGCATATTTGGTATAGAAATCATGAGAGGCTTCCCCGAATCCCACCCATCCTCTCCTTAGACACCTTCCTGCTTTGTGAGGCATAGGAGACAGCTATCAGTATAAAAAGACACAGCTGAACCTGGTTACAGAGAGCACATCTGAGTGCTTTCCTCTATGCTTTTATGTTTGAACTGACCCTACGGTCACGTGATCAGCTATTACATCTTGCTATTCTTTTGTTCAAAAAAGCAACAAAGATTTCAACAATGTCTGAGAAACTCAGTTAACTTGCCAAATGTAATCAATATAGCTTGAGTTTTTGCTTCTCCTCAGTAAGAAGATAGCACAGAAATACAAATAGATCATTTGAGTCAAACTGAGAAAGCTAATTTTGATCATCAGCAAAGGCAGTGTGACAGAAATTGGAGATTGTCCTTCACGACTAAATCAGTTGTGTTGTTGACAGCTGTGTTGTCAACACAGCTCCAGAGCCTCTGGGGAAAAGATTGTTCTGGAACCTACAGAATCCCCATCATTTTCTCTATCTGCTGGGTGAAACTCAAAAAGATGATTCCTGTAGGACACAATTCATACCCAAGTTCAGTCCTGGAGAAAAAACTCTTTATTGTACTGTACATCTCCCAGCCATTCTCCTTCCCCGGAGCTCACTGGGAAATGTCAGAGCCATCTCCACTCTATCATTTGAGAAAAAAAACATTGCCAGCCTAAAAAGAAAGTTCTCAAGTTCCAGCATGTGGTGAATTTTTATGGTTGACTTACAAATGTCTAAAGACTGAGGGGAACACGAGAAGCTTATAATGGAAATGCTGACTGTGTTCTGATTTATTGATGCTGACAAGCATCTACTGCACTTAAATCTCACAGATGCAAACACAGATCTTGCACTTCTGGGTTTCTTGTGGGGTTATGAGGAAGACAGCAGACACGCTGACTTCACTGGAAATTCCCTGGTAAAAAGACCCTTACCAACATTTTGAAAATTAGATCTCCAGACTCTGATACCAGCCACTGACTATCCGAGTAATGTATTCCCCACCAATGTAACCTGTGAGAACAGAAAGAAATGAATCTTCTCCCTTAACCATATCATCAAATGGGAGGAAGAGGACCCTGCCGGTGACCAGGTGCTTCTCAACTGTTAGCCCAGGGTTTAAGAGGAAGGGTCCACTGCTGACCAGGACACAGGTAAGGCCTCTCTACACGTGACCTGGTGTTCCCAAGTCTCTTCTGCTTTTAGACAACATTTCTTGGAAACTTGGAATGAAACACTTCCATTATTTTCTCTTTCAGGAAATGATTCATGGTCTTTCCAAAACGAACACAATCTCTCTCATATAGCAGAATATTTGAATTCCCAAAGCAGGAATTGCTCTTTGCAGACCTCTCCAACCTCTTTGTTCATTAAGTTTATGTCTGTTAGTTTCTCATTTGCTAGTAATTCTGGCAATTTGGGTCCAAATAAAACAAAGTAGAATTTTTAATGTTAATTTTTTAAAATAAATTAATTTCCCTGTTTCTTTAAAAGCACATCTGGTACCCTGGTTCTGTCTTCTAGGAGGGAGATCTGATGGTAAGGCAGAGATGTGTGCAGTAGTGGAAAGAATGCTGGCGATCAGATTCATCAGATCTCAGGCCTGTATCTGTTACATACTGGTGGTGGAATGGTGGGCTCACCCCATAACCCCTAAGTCTCAATTTCCTCAGTGTTAAGAACTATAACACTGCCTGCTGATGTTCACACAAGATCAGAAGGCCTAATATCTGTAAAAGAGATGTGAAACAAGAATCAAGTAAAATGATGTCTGATTATCATTGTGAGCATAATTACTTGGAAATTGGGTTTTTTTGGTCAACTAAAGGATAGAAGGCTACTTCTGTCTGCCAGTGCCACAGATTCCTTTGTCCTGGGCAAAGCATTCCAATGTAGAATTCCTCCAAGTGGCTAACGTTGGGAATGGGGGTGGTGGTGGAGATAGGATTTAGGCATATGCCAGTACCCGATGGGTAAAGCTGCTCAGACAGTTCTCTGGAGAAAAGTCGAGGCTGTTCTGAGAGCCCTCAGGTGCCAAGATGCTTTAGAAACCTTCTGTTCTACACACCCTTGTAGCTTGTCTTGTATATCTATGCACCATTATATTGCTTGGATTTAGACCCCTGGAACTCAAATTTCTGCTTTAGAATTCTGACATCTTCAAAGTGGTTGGATCTTATTAGCAAAAAAGGAATGGTCCCAGCATCAGCACTCAGTTCATTGTGCCCTCTGAGGTGGATGCTGGGGTGTGCTGCCCATGGGACAGAACACTCCCTGATCCAGCTTTCTGGAGGGCTGCCTACAGACGGCTTGACTGTTTTCCTTCCTCCCCTCTCCTTTTTCCCTCCCTTCCTTCATTCCTTCCCTAAAGAATTCCTTCTCTCAGCTGAAGGGAGCTCCCAGTGGTCAACATTGGGGTAGGAAAGTCTGGCCCCTAGGGCTGGATTTCAGATAGATTTGAAGGGCCATCCAGCTTCAGAGCTTCCTGTGGGATTGATTGAGGCCTTTCATGCAGCTGCTTCACGGCTTACATTTTCTCTCTTCTCAGTTCTGCTTCCCTTTCTTCTGCACAGGTGCTGTTCTCCCTGTGCAGAAAAGAGCTGGCATAGTGGTCTGAGGGGCTATCCTCCAAACACCAGTTTGGAAGTATGGCCCTTGGCTGGTATCTGGGAACTTGGGTTTATTCCATTCCCAGAACTGACAGGAGCAGCTCACAGTGCCCAAACTGGTTGCGGAAGCAATGTGGTCTATGCTAGACACCCGTTTTCCTGCAGGGAGTCCGGAATTCTGGTGTGTGCTGAGTCAATGATACCTGCATGAGCAGCCGCCAATAAAACCCTGGGCACTAAGTCTGTGCTGAGTTTCCTGGCAGGCGCGCTGCATGCGTGTTGCCTCACAGGTTCTGGGTGACTCCACTGGAAGAAGATGCGTGGAAGCTCGTGCCCGGTTTCCTCCTGGCTTTGTCCCAGGTACCTTTTGCCTTTTGCTAATTTTTCTTTATATCCTTTTACTGTGATTAATTATATCTGTGAGTACAACCATATACCAACCCCGGATATTCCTCCTAGCAAATTATCAAACTCCCCCAAATTCCTGCATACAAATTTCCATCATCTAAGTAAACCTGACTGAAGTCACCCTCCCCTCACTGTTAACCCAAGACCTACTCTTCCTTGAAGCTTGATTTCAGATAATGGCACCACCGTGCTTCCAGTTCCCTAATCTGATCACTTCAGAATCAAAACACTCCCATCCAGCTGGCTGATAGTCCTTCCAAATGTATCTCTATAATGCCTCCTTGAATGTGCTCTGCATTCTCACCACCATCATATTTGTAATTTAGGCCATCATGCTCTCCTCTTGACAATTGTTCCTCTAATTGTTCTTTCCCCAGTCACAACGATACCCAATGCTGCCAAGTTCATCTTCCTAATGTAAACTGTGGAATAAATGTCTAGCTTTAAAATCAAGACAACTTCAGTTTTTTTTCTCATTGATTTCAGAATAATATTAAACTGCTTAGCAAGGCATTCAAGGCCTCCATGAACTGGCCTCAGCCACCACGTCTGATTCCCTCTCACTTTTTGTACTGTACTTTTAGCCATACAGAACCTCACACTACTTTCTGAAGAATCCTGATATTTTCACTTTCTTTTTCCTTTGTCAATTCCCTCTCAGAAGGTCCCTTACCCACCTCTTCTTGTCGAGATTCTATTACCATTTTTTATGCCAAACTTCTTTTGAGATCCGTTTTCATAAACCCTTCCCAATCTGTCAAGGCAGAATTGACATTTTGTCCTCTGAGCTTCTACAGCAAAAATAGATTACTGTGTCTTCCACCTCCCTTGATGTGTGTCTCTAAAAATAATAACAAGTCTTTCTCTCCTTTTCCTTTGACCTTAATATTTGACTAAGCAAGAGCAAATTGTTAAACCAGAATTTTTATTTTTTATGAGACAGAAAACCATCCATCGTTTATAAGCTGTATACATATATATAACACTTGAACCAGCAGTTACCAAATGTTCTGGATTGTGTACCCCAAAACAAACTGGAACATGTATTTTCAACTCCATGTGTACAAATGTACACGTTGCACACAGTACACTGTGGTTGTTTAGTCACTAAGTCGTGTCCAGCTCTTCTGCCACCCTGTGGACTGTAGTCCACCAGGCTTCTCTGTCCTTGGGATTTCCCAGGCAGGAATACAGGAATGAGCTACCATTTCCTTCTCCAGGGGAATCTTCCCTACCCAGGGATCCAGCCCACGTCTCCTGCATCTCCTACATTGGCAGGCAGATTATTTACCCCAGAGACACTTGGGGAGCCCATGTACATTACACTAACATTCTCTGTACATCACAGAACATACACATGAAGTTTCAAAGGACGGCGTGAGAAGCAGACGGAGAACCCCTTAGTATTTTCAGCCTACGCCCCAGTGAGTCCCCTTATTCTGAGCTGTTCCTGTTCCCGGGGCTCTGTGCTTCGTTTCCCCTTTGTGACCTGCCTACCTTGAATCAGAAGACTTTGTTTCAGTTGCACTAGGAAATACTAACTTCTTTGTGATCAGAATGCAAAGACGTCATCTTCAGGGAAAGGTGAATTTCCTGAGCGCTGCAAAGTCCTGGTAGTTTAGCTGCCTCTTTTGCCAGACTCTCCAAAGAGAGTCGTCTTATTTTTTATTAAAGAAGGCGGTATATTCACATAGACCCTGAGGACTTTTGTTGTTATTATCTGATGGTTGTACAGGCAAACCACACCTTCTGAGATCCTATATGATTAGAAAGACATTTCAGAGTTGGGCTGGGCTGCAGGCAGGTTGAAGTACGATATTTTCCCCTAGTGATGACAGATACCATGCGATAATGCAGAGCTTCTGGTGGCAGTGACCTTGAGTATGTGAAGTTCTCAGCTCACTGCTGCTGTCACAACAGACTCTTGAGCAATCCAAGCAGAAAAACAGAAGTACAAGAAATACATAAAGGAAGGTGGTGGGTGGTGGTATAAAAATAACTATAGGAAGATTTTCGGGAAATATGGTCAAATGCACATTAGCATCAAGCATAAACTTAAGAATCTGATACAGAGTAAGTCTCAGAAAGAAAACATATTGCAAAAGGACATTTATAAAATTCTGGATTAAATAAGATCTTTGAACTTGAATTGTTAAAGAGACCCCAGGAAGACAGGGTTCTGCTATTATACAAGGAATCTTTGGGCTACTATTCTGCAAAGTTAAGCTGCACAAACTTAATATGATTGATTAAGATTAATATCAGTTGAGACCTTTGAATTTACAAATGGACTCTCTTTCTACTTTTGCAAACAAGCCTTACTGGAAATCACTACATCAAAAGTCATTAAAAATATGTAGATACCACAATGACTCCAAAAGGCAAGCTGAGCATCATTGCCATTTCACACACATCCCACACACCACACACAACCAGGGGTAAAGAAAGGCTACAGTTCACACACTAGCTCTGAGTATAATGTTTCCTATCCAATCACCAGCCCACTACTGGGAATGGACAGTTTGGGGTTTAAAGCAAAATGGACTTTTCCCTGCAGAAATTTCACTTCAGTGAAAGTCAAAACAAATAGGGCAGAAAGGATATATAATTAATCGCTTTCTTCTTCTCAGCCATTGCTGGTATATTCTATGCCTACCCAGGTTCTCCAGGAATGAGCCTTCGCCTTGAACACTGTTCCATTCTCACATGGCTGCAGGGGAGGCTGAGGCAATGAGGAAGTGGAGAAAACCTTCTCTAACAGCCACTCCAGGGCACTGTGAAGTACATGCAGAGCCAGCAGGCTGCAGTTTGAGTCTGCTAAATTGTGCTATTCTTGTGCAGCAAAGCTTGCTTGCGTGTAGGCAAATGTACATTAAATTGTGTAGAAAATTCAAGAGGAGGCAGATAGAGGAGTTTGGGACTTGAGTGACTATTATTTGCATAGAAATGTTTTATATTGGACTAGTGCTTTTACTTAATTACCATAGCAATTCCCCTTTTAAAAAAATTAAGTTGAATAAGTAAATTTATTAAACTAATTTTAAAAAATAAATTATGAAGTCACTAAAGTGGGCTTTTGTTTGTTAGGTTTTGACCTTTATAATGAGCTAGTTTGAAAATAACCATTGGTTACAGATACTTGGGGTAACATACCATCCAATACTGTACTATAAAAATAACATCGTTTTGTACTGTTTTAGTCCCTATAAGCCCAAGCTGGCAGTGTTTTAGTCGATAAAATTCTCGCACAAACTCTGTGGGACTCTTGTGAATCTCACTATAGCTCATCAGTTAGACAAAAGCCACACCTACAAAATCCCTCCTCTAACTTTTGTCCTGCAGAGACTGCTGAGGAACAAGTTCTTCAACTTCTTGGAGACTGTGGTGTTTGATTAAGGGGTTCTCTGAGGCACGCCCCTCATCTTTTTGAAGGTTCGCTGAATTGTACTCTGAGAATCCACTTTAGATCTTTGAAAATATAGTTGTTGAATATTTATTTTCATTTATTTATTTGGCCATGCCGGTCTTAGCTGTGGCACGCAGGATCCAGTTCCCCGACCAGGGACTGAACCTGAGCCTCCTGCACTGGGAGCATGGAATCTTAGCCACCGGACCACCAGGGAAGCCCCAACTCTTAACAAAAGGTTAAAATTTATAGGCAAACTTGAGGCTTTATCTTTAGACTTTTTCTCCTAGCAGTGCCTTGGATCTGAACATTACTCAAAACCATTTCTTGATTTTATCAACTACTGCTGTCTGAAGAGACTAAGGATTTTTAAAATCATCAGTTTAACAGTCCTTCCCTCAATTTATCTCTTTCCTTTCACATCTTACTATAAGCAGGCTGTCTTTTCAACACTTTACTTAGAAAGCTTCTTAGCTAGATCATCAAGTTCTTTAGGCATATTCTCTGCTTTCCACATAACTGAAGAGGATAGCGTTGCTAAGATTTCTGCCACAGCGTAGCAAGGATCGCCCTTCCTCCGCTGTTCTTCATTTCCCTTTCTCAAAGTTCAGATTTCTACTAACAGTCTCTGCAAAGCTTCTCAAAATCCTTCTAGCTTCCACCTACTGCTTGGTTTCAAAGCTATTCCCATTCAAAAAACTAAGATCATGGCATCTGGTCCCATAACTTCATGGCAAATAGATGGAGAAAAAATGGAAACAGTGACAGACTTTATTTTCTTGGGCTCCAAAATCACTGCAGATGGTGACTGCAGCCATGAAATTGAAAGACATTTGCTCCTTGAAAGAAAAGCTATGACCGACCTAGGATATTAAAGAGCACAGACATTACTTTGCCAACAAAGGTCCTTCTAGTCAAAGCTATGGCTTTTCCAGTAGTCCTGTATGGATGTGAGAGTTGGACCGTAAAGAAGGCTGAGTGCTGAAGAATTTATGCTTTTGAACTGTGGTGTTGGGGAAGACTCTTGAGAGTCCTTTGGATAGCAAGAAGATCAAACCAATAAATCCTAAAGAATATCAACCCTGAATATTTATTGGAAGGACTGATACTAAAGCTGAAACTCCAATACTTCACCCACCTGATGCAAAGAGCCGACTCATTAGAAAAGACCCTGATGCTGGGAAAGATTGAAGGCAGGAGGAGAAGGAGGTGACAGAGGATGAGATGGTTGGATGGCATCACCGACTCAATGTACATGAGTTTGAGCAAGCTCTGGGAGATAGTGAAGGACAGGGAAGCCTGGTGTGCTGTAGTCCATGGGGTCGCCAAGAGTCAAACACAACTGAGTGACTAAACAACAACAAGAATGGTAGCCTGCCACTCTCAGTACAGGGTTCAATCAGAGAAGAAGAATCACTAGGATAGATATGAGTGAGTGAAGTCGCTCAGTCGTGTCTGACTCTTTGCGCCCCCATCGACTGTAGCCTGCCAGGCTCCTCCGTCCATGGGATTTTCCAGGCAACAATACTGGAGTGGGTTGCCATTTCCTTCTCCAGGAGATCTTCCAGACTCAGGGATTGAACCCGGGTTTCCCACATTGTAGGCAGACGCTTTACCATCTGAGCCACCAGGGAAGCCTGATATCCCACCAGGGAAGGATAGATATACTCATGCAGACACACACACACACAGAGACACACACACACACAGGAATTTGATCATCCTGAATTGTGTGAGCTATTAAGAAGTCTCTTAAGCCTGGTTCACCAGTCAGGCAGTCTGGAAGGAATGACTGAGATCAAGAGCTAGCCAAACCCAAAAGCATGAAGTTTGAGCCTCATGAGGATAGACTGAAACTGCTACCAATTATTATTGCCTCTAGACCCTGGTGGTGTGAATATCCTGCACATGCCAAGGCTCGTTGTCACAGAGATAAATGCTTACATCTGGCCCAAGAGTTAGCTGCTGAAGGAGAATCCTGGGGAAGATGGAATGCCACGTTACAGCAAGGAGGTAAATCAGCAGATTAGCAACAAGGTGTGAGAGCTATAAAATGCCTGAAGCTCTCTAGATCTCCCACATAAATTTCCCTGTGGCCTGCCCTAGATGGAAACATATGGGAAAGGGAATTCTGTGGAAAGTAGTTCCGGCTGGTTAAATTGACGCATCTTACGTCACCATAATCCATCATGTCTGCGGTCCAGCCAGTAAGAAGGAGGAAGGAAAGGAAGAAAAGCTCATCCTCCTCCATTTAAGGATGCTACCTCAAAGGGATGCTCTAACCCCAGGGGCTAAAACCCAGTCAGGGAGGAGGGAAATACAGTCTTCATTCCAGTGGTCATGGGCATAGGAATTCTGTTCCTGGGATAGGAAGAAGGAGGAATTTAAAGACAATTCACACCTTCTGCCACAACACATTTGCCTCTTCCTAGATGACAGACGATGAGACGGTTGGATGACGTCATTGATACGATGGACATGAGTTTGAGTAGGCTCCAGGAGTTGGTGATAGATAGGGAAGCCTGGAGTGCGCAGTCCATGGGGTCGCAAAGAGTCGGACATGACTGAGCGACTGAACTGAACTGAAGTGAACTTCTCTGCTTGTCAAGCTCTAATTCACCCCAGTGCATGCTTAATCGCTCAGTCCTGACCAACTCTTTTTGACCCTTTGGACTGCAGCCCTCCAGGCTCTTCTATCCACGCGATTTTTTAGGCAAGAATACTGGAGTGGATTGCCATTTTCCTCCTCCAGGGGATTTTCCCAACCCAGGGATTGAACCAGCATCTCCTGCCATTGTAGGCAGATTCTTTACCTGCTGAGCCATCAGGGAAGCCCATTTCACCCCCTATAGACTTAACTCAATTATCATTCTTCCTGCAAAGCCTTCTCTCTTTTTTCCCACTATGTTTCAGGTAAGTCCCTCCATCTGGGTACTTTTTCGTTTACTCATTTAGCAAGTTTTAAGTCCTTCCCTGTGCCAGGCATTGTTCTGGGAACTGGGGAGTTAGCAGTGACTGCAATAAAACCCTTTCCTTTGCAAAGCTCAATGCATCATAATTATTTAATATCCTTTTTTACTCTAAGGCTGTCTCAAATTAAGACAAGAAGGGCAAGATTCATAGATAACTTCAAACATTTTTATTCCCAACTAAATGTATGAATCTATTATCTAGAATTAAGATTAAATAATTGGGTGAGTCTTCTAAAGTACTTCACATTCTTTCCTATAAATCACCAAGGGAATGTCTGTAATTTATAAGTTACATCTCTTTTAGGAAGTCATGGACCTTGAAAGGACCCTGGAGGTTATGAAATTAAACCACCTCAGTTTAGATGAGAAGTCTGAGTCCTGGATCTCAGGACAGTGTGCCATGTTAGTATCAGTACTAGAAGTAAAATCCAAGAATATTGATTTTTGTACAGATGCCCTTGATGTATTGCTTTTGTGTGTGAAAAAAAGAATCACAGTAAAAATATACTCCATTATGTATATAAAAATCAGTCGTTCCAAAAATGATGGCATCAAAATTCAGGTTAAGAAAAAACTGCTACAGGAACAGGGGTTTTTGAGGTGAGTGTATGATAGTGTTAAGGGTATTTTCTAGTTCTAGAATGTGGGGAAAAGATATAAATAATTTGGAAATAAACATATTAGAGAACAGTAATATAGAGTTGTAAAATGTCAGTTATATTTTCAGGGTGACAGATGACACTCTACATCAAGGTCCATGTAGCCCTTTCATAAAATTTCATGGATTCTATTAGAAATCTGCTTTATGTTAATTTGAGATCTATAGCTGCACACATACACTCACACACTCAAAACCAGAACAGCAGAGTTTTAATTTAAAAATTGATATGAAAAATAAAACCATTATGCACAGCTTTGAGTAGCCACTGAAGTTTAACACGTATCCTTGTTCTTTGACCTTTGCTCCCACACACCAACCGACGTGGTCAAAAATACGTGCCCCCGTGCTCACACCTACACTCTCAGCTCTCATCCACCCCTCACACACGGTTCTGATACTTTTGTTCCACCTTCCTCATCTATGGGAAATAGCTGAAGGAGAAATGAAAGTCTCGAGCACAGGTGCATAATGTATAAACGTGTGTACTACACAAAGCCTCTGGAAAACAGCTTGCAGTGAAATAAACCAATTTATTCCAGAAAAATTAATTTTCAGTAGAATTAATGAAAATAGCTAGCCCCTCCAGACAAAATTTGTGAGATCAAATGGGAAGATTGTGATTCAGTTTAATCCATTTTTATAACAATATATCTGAACAAATATAATAAATTGATGGTTTCCTGAGAAAGGGGTTTAAAATAGTACCATTCAATTATCTCTAAAGAAAATAGTTTTATCTTTTTAAGTTGGTACAGGAAGGCTACATTTAATGTTTTAGGGGTCTTGCCTTGAAACCTTTAGTTTCTCTGCTTCTGCACTACATTTCGGTTTAGGAGGATACAGTTGGGTCAAACACCAGATTTTAATGCATACAAATGTGGAAAATCAACAATACTGTTGCTAAAAATACATAAGCTGTGGAAAATTCAAAACTATCAAAGAACACGAATGTTATAAAGTCTCTCTAAAAGTGGTGGCCATTGACTATACATTACTATTGTAGACAAACCACCTTAATTTTATGGGTCAAATTTTTATTATCAAGAATCTTAAAGGTTCTGAAAATCAATAAAATTATGAAAAACAGGAAAGAAAGGCACACATTTCCTCCCCTAATGAGTAAAAATAGCTCACCTTCAGGGCGGGTTAAGATTCTATGAATAAATGGACTTCTTTGGGTTACAGGTGGCAGAAAACCTGACTCAGACTGGCTTAAAAGGAAGTTCATTGTCTCCTATAACTGAGAGATCCAAATGTAGCTTCCGCACTTCAAGCACAGCCTGAGTCAGCCAAACAATTCACAAGTGCTTGGTTGCTCGCCTCTGACTGCCTCCCGTGTGACTGCAGTGTCACAGTCCACACAGATGTGCTCTGGATCGACCATCCTCTCACGTTCAAGACCAAAAAGCCAGAGGAGGCCAGCTTCCTCGGGAGCTCAGTTGCTAACTTGAGTCTTGTGGTCATTCCTGAGCCAGTCGCCATGGCTGAGGATGTGATGTACTAACTGGCTGAGGCCTACGAAGTCTGTTTTACATCTGAGTGAAGACAAAGGTGGAGTCTTAGTCAAGCACGTGGACCAAAGTGGGGGAGAAAAAGTAAATCTCAATATGAAAAGTGGGAGCTGTTTTCTGACAGATGGAGAGTAAATGGATTCTGGAATACAAAACACACATTCATGGGATTAATCTATGATAGGCAGAAATCTCAAATGGGGCCGTCAGTTTAGTCGCTCAGTCAGTTTAGTCGCTCAGTTGTGTCCTACTCTTTGTAACCCCATGGACTGCAGCACGCCAGACCTCCCTGTCCATCACCAACTCCCAGAACTTACTCAAACTCCTGTCTATCGAGTTGGTGATGCCATCCAACCATCTCATCCTCTGTCATCTCCTTCTCCTCCCACCTTCAATATTTCCCAGCATCAGGGTCTTTTCCAATGAGTCCGTTTTTCCCATCAGGTGGCCAAAGTATTAGAGTTTCAGCGTCAGCATCAGTCCTTCCAATGAATATTCAGGACTGATCTCCTTTAGGATGGACTGGTTGGATGTCCTTGCAGTACAAGGCACTCTTGAGAGTCTTCTCCAACACCACAGTTCAAAAGCATCAATTCTTCGGTGCTCAGCTTTCTTTATAGTCCAACTCTCACATCCATACATGACTACTGGAAAAACCATAGCCTTGACGAGATGGACCTTTGTTGGCAAAGTAATGTCTCTGCTTTTTAATATGCTGTCTAAGTTGGTCATAGCTTTTCTTCCAAAGAGCAAGCTTCTTTTAATTTCATGGCTGCAGTCACCATCTGAGGTGATTTTGGAGCCCAAGAAAATGAGGTTTCTCACTGTTTCCATTGCTTCCCCATCTATTTCCCGTGAAATGATGGGCCTGGATGCCATGATCTTAGTTTTCTGAATGTTGAGGTTGAAGCCAGCCTTTTCACTCTCCTCTTTCACTTTCATCAAGAGGCTCTTTAGTTCTTCTTCACTTTCTGCCATAAGGGTGGTGTCATCTGCGTATCTGAGGTTATTGATATTCCTCCTGGCAATCTTGATTCCAGCTTGTGCTTCATCCAGCCCAGCATTTCCCATGATGTACTCTGCATATAAGTTAAATAAGCAGGGTGACAAAATATAGCCTTGATATGCTCCTTACCCAATTTGAAACCAGTCTGTTGTTCCATGTCCAGTTCTAATTGTTGCTTCCTGACCTGCATACAGATTTCTCAGGAAGCAGGTAAGGTGGTCTGGTATTCCCATCTGTTGAAGAATTTTCCACAGTTTGCTGTGATCCACACAGTCAAAGGCTTTGGCATAGTCAATAAAGCAGAAGTAGATGTTTTTCTGGGACTCTCTTGCTTTTTTTATGATCCAATGGATGTTGGCAATTTGATCTCTAGTTCCTCTACTTTTTCTAAATCCAGCAGCCCACTCCAGTATTCTTGCCTGGAAAATCCCATGGACAGCGGAGCCTGGTAGGCTACTGTCTATGGGGTGGCAAAGAGTCGGACACGACTGAGTGACTTCACTTCACTTCACTTCCTCTACTTTTTCTAAATCCAGCTTGAACATCTGGAAGTTCACAGTTCACATACTATTGAAGCCTGGCTTGGAGAATTTTGAGCATTTCTTTACTAGTGTGTGAAATGAGTGCAATCATGCGGTAGTTTGAGCATTTTTTAGCATTGCCTTTCTTTGGGATTGGAATGAAAACTGACCTTTTCCAGTCCTGTGGCTACTGCTGAGTTTTCCAAATTTGCTGGCACATTGAGTGCAGCACTTTCACAGCATCATGTTTTAGGGTTTGAAATAGCTCAACTGGAATTCCATCACCTCCTTTGGCTTTGTTCGTAGTGATGCTTCCTAAGGGCCACTTGACTTTGCATTCCAGGATGTCTGGCTTTAGGTGGGTGATCATACCATCATGGTTATCTGGGTTGTGAAGATCGTTTTTGTGTAGTTCTTCTGTGTATACTTGCCACCTCTTCTTAATATCTTCTGCTTCTGTTAGGTCCATACCATTTCTAGATAGAATATTACTCAGCCACAAAAAGGAACAAATTTGAGTCGGTTCTCATGAGGTGGATGAACCTAGAGCCTGTTACACAGAGTGAAGTAGGTCAAAAAGACAAAAACAAATATATTAATGCCTATAAATGGAATCTAAAAAAATGATTCTGATGAACCTACTTGCAGAGCAAATAGAGATGCAGCAATAGAGGTTCAGACATAAAGAATGGACTTGTAGACACAGCAGGGGAAAGAGAGAATAGGACAAATTGAGAGAGTAGCTTTGAAATATGTATATATTGTGTTGTTTATTTGTGAAGTTATGTCCTACTCTTTTGCAACCCCATGGACTGCAGCCCTCCAGGCTTCTCTGTCAACAGAATTTCTCAGGCAGTACTGGAGTGGGTTGCCACACCCTCCTCCAGGGGATCTTCCTGACCCAGGGATGGAACCTGTGTCTCCTGCATCTCCTGCTTTGCAGGCAGATTCTTTAGCGCTGAGCCGCTGAGGAAGTCCTGGATGTATGTATACCTATGGCTGACTTGTGTTGATGTGTGGCAGAAACCAACACGACATTGTAAAGCAATTATCCTCTGCTTCCCTGGTAGCTCAACTGGTAAAGAATCCTCCTGCAAGTCGGGAGACCTGGGTTGGGTAGATCCCCTGGAGAAGGGAAAGGCTACCGACTCCAGTATTCTGACCTGGAGAATTCCATGGACCGTATAGTCCATAGGGTGGCAAAGAGCTGGACAAAACTGAGCAACTTTCACTTTCCAATTAAAAATGAAAGATTTTTGAAAATAAGAATGAAAATAAATTGAAAGAATGTGTCAGTGAAAAAAATCAAGTAGTCCAGTGATTACAGTAAACGTAATAGATTAAAATTTCTAAAAAACTTAAAAAAACACACAAAAATTCTTCTTCTGTTGTGAGTCCCACTAGCCAACAGAGCCAAGTTATGTAGAGGTAACCCCTGGTGGCACAAGTAAAGTGAAAGTTGCTTAGTTGTGTCCGACTCTGCGACCAGGCAGACTGTACAGTCCATGGGATTCTCCAGGCCAGAATACTGGAGTGGGTAGCCTTTCCCTTCTCCAGGGGATCTTCCCAACCGAAGGATCAAACCCAGGTCTCCCGCATTGCAGGAGGATTCTTTCCCAGCTGAGCCACCAGGCAGAAGGAAAAACTGATGTAAAACCAGGACACAAGACATGTATCAAAGCTCCCTTTTGGGAGATACTGGCGCTATGGAGACCAACAAAGGGAAGGTGCAAAGTTGGCACCCACTCGCTCAAGTGAGGTAGGCAGGGTAGAGATGGCACCCACTGGCTAAAGGAAAGGGGAAAAAACCTTAAATTACAAAATACAACAACAACAAAGATGGCGTCCACCGACGGGAGAGAGCCCAAGAGTAAGTGCAAAGATGACACTCCTTTCCTGGAGAGCACCTCTGTGGGTCCCAAACCTGTGTTAAATCAGATGCCTGCCCCTCGGATCAATGCCTGTGCATGTGTGCTAAGTCACTTCAGTCGTGTCTAACTCTGTGACCTATGGACCATAGCCCACCAGACTCCTCTGCCCATGGGATTCTCCACACAAGAATATTGGAGTGGGCTGCCATGCCCTCCTCCGGGGGATCTTCCCGACCCAGGGATCAAACTTGTGTTTCTTTTGTCTCCTGCATTGGCAGTGGGGTTCTTTACCACTAGCACCAACTGGAAAGCCCCAAGTCAATTTTCCCAGACAAGCTAATGAGCTTCTCCCTCACAAAGTGGATGACTGCTGCCCTGGGTCATGGGGACAAGTGAGCCCTTTAAGAGCCATTCTTCAGATCACTATAGCCGGTGGGTCTTGTGAATGCAAGCCCTGTTGGTTTTCAAAGCTAGAAGTTTTGAGGCTGTCTCTTGAGCACAGATCTTAAAAGTTGGGGTGCTGATGAGCAATACAAACTTTCTGCTTCTCAGAGTTGCTTCTCAAGCTCTGGGTTTGAGGTCCCTCCATACTCAGGATAGCTGTGCTGAGCGTGGGGCTTAAAGTGAGATTGTGTCCCTAACTGAGATGTAGGTCTTCTCTCATTTGCTAGTTTTCAGGGTTTGTTTCTTTTTTTTTTTCGGAGGAAGTTTTTCCAAATATAGCTTTAGATTGATGTGTTCATGGGAGGAGGTGAGTTCAGGATATTTCTATATCACCATCTTGAACCACCATCTTTTTTTAAATTTACTTAAAAAAAAATAATCTCTTTTCAAACGTTTATTTATTTAGGCTGCATCAGATCTTAGTTTCAGGTCTTCGTTGCACCACGTGGGATCTTCAGTTGTGGTGCTCAGGTTTCTCTCTAGTTGTGGCTCTTGGGCTCAGTAGTCACAGCGCACAGGCTTAGTTACCCCACAGCAAGCAGGATCTTAGTTCTCAGTCAAGGATCGAATCTGAATTGGAAGGCGGAATTCTTAACCACTGGATCACCAAGGAAGTCCCTTAAACCACCATCTTGATGCTCTTATATTACCCTCTTATGAACTTGGGTTTTATTCTTAAAGAGTTATTTTCTAGGAATAATTCACAGTCATTTGATCATTTTCCATATGAAGGTTCTAAGAAATGTAGGAAGCATTATTTGAGCTAAGAATTATATTTTCAACTAAAGAGACATAAAAGACTGTTAATATAGTTAAAATCTGTTCCATGTTGAGGGGATTCACCCTAAATCAAAGCATACTTAAGACAATTAGAGCATCCACCATCTATATATGCATATACTAACATATATATAAGTACATATATAGTTAAATAAATATACATATATTGGAGAAGGAAATGGCAGCCTACTCCAGTATTCTTGCCTGGAGAATCCCACAGACAGAGGAGCCTGGCAGGCTACAATCCATGGGGTCACAAGAGTCGAACACGGCTTAACGACTAAACCACCACCAACAACAACATATATATGAACTGGCATGTCATATCACAAAACACACACCAGAATATAATAATCTAATGGATAAAGTAAAATGATTGTAAATAAAATTTCTAATGTTCACTTCTCACATTCTCCTGGGGCTCATACACACACATTAAACCACTGTACCAGTCAATAGGAGAATCTGGACCAGAACTCAAGTTTCCTGACTTCAGTTCAGAGGTGTTTCCTCTTAATTTAATGCTTTTCATCTTTCTAATATCTAGCAGAACTAAAATGTAAGAAAGGCTTTTGTTCCAGACAAGATGGGAAAAGGGCCTACCTCCTACTAATAACTACAACAATAATAACAAAAAAAACCCTGAATAAGGGGGGAGAGATGAGTTAGGAGCTTGGGATTAACATATACACATTACTATATGTAAAATAGGTAAACAATAAGGACCTACTGTATGGCACAGGGAATATACTTAATATTTTGTAGTAGCCTGCAATGGGAAAGAATCTGAAAAAGAATTTGTGTGCGTGTGTTTATAACTGAATCACTTTGCTGTACACCTGAAACTAACACAATATTGTAAACTGAATACACTTAACAACAACAAAAGAAATAATAAACAAACCCTTAACAAAACACCTCCCGGAAGATCTGAAAAGTAAAAAAAAAAAAATGAACTAGTGAGAATATGGGAGATCTGAGGAATAGCTTTCCTCTGTTTTTTCAGTCAGTTCAGTTCAGTTGCTCAGTTGTTTCTGACTCTTTGCGACATCATGGACTACAGCACACCAGGCTTCCCTGTCCAACACCAGCTCCGGGAGCTTGCTCAAACTCATGGCCATCGAGTCGGTGATGCCATCCAACCATCTCATCCTCTGTCGTCCCCTTCTCCTCCTGCCTTTAATCTTTCCTAACATCAGGGTCTTTTCCAATGAGTCAGTTCTTCGCATCAGGTGGCCAAAGCATTGGAGTTTCAGCTTCAGCATCAGTCCTTCCAATGAATATTCAGGACTAATTTCCTTTAGGATGGACTGGTTGGATCTCCTTGCAGTCCAAGGGACTCTCAAGAGTCTTCTCCAACACCACAGTTCAAAAGCATCAATTCTTGGGCGCTCAGCTTTCTTTATGGTTCAACTCTCACATCCATACATGACTACTGGAAAAGCCGTAGCTTTGACTAGATGGACCTTTGTTGGCAAAGTAATATCTCTGCTTTTTAATATGCTGTCTATGTTAGTCATAGCTTTCTTGCAAGGAGCAGGCGTCTTTTAATTTCATGGCTGCAGTCACAATCTGCAGTGATTTTGGTGCTTCCCAAAATACAGTCTCTCACTCTTTCCATTGTTTCCCCATTTCTTTGCCATGAAGTGATGAGACAGGATGCCATGATCTTAGTTTTCTGAATGTTGAATTTTAAGCCACTCTTTCACTCTCCTCTTTCACTTTCATCAAAAGGCTCTTTAGTTCTTCACTTTCTGACATAAGGGTAGTGTCATCTGCATATCTGAGGTTATTGTTATTTCTCCTGGCAATCTTGATTCCAGCTTGTGCTTCATCCAGCCTGGCATTTCCCATGGTGTAATCTGCAAAAAGTTAAATAAGCAGGGTGACAAAATATAGCCTTGATGTACTCCTTTCCCAATTTGGAACCAGTCCGTTCATTGTTCCACGTCCGGTTTTAACTGTTGCTTCTTGACCTGCGTACAGGCTTCTCAGGAGGCAGGTAAAATGGTCTGGTATCTCCAGATCTTGAAGAATTTTCCACAGTTTGTCATGATCCACACAGTCAAAGGCTTTGGTGTAGTTAGTAAAGCAGAAGTCGATGTTTTTCTGGAACTCTCTTGCCTTTTTTACGATCCAATGGATGTTGGCGATTTGATCTCTGGTTCCTCTGCTTTTTCTAAATCCAGCTTGAACATCTGGAAGTTCACGGTTCACGTACTGCTGAAGCCTGGCTTGGAGAATTTTGAGCATTTCTTTACTACTGTGTGAGGTGAGTGGAATTATATGGTAGTTTGAGCATTCTTTAGCATTGCCTTTCTTTGGGATTGGAATGAAAACTGACCTTTTCCAGTCCTGTGGCCACTGCTGAGTTTTCCAAATTTGCCAAATTTGCCAAATTTCCAAATGGCATATTGAGTGCAGCACTTTCAAAGCATCATGTTTTAGGATTTGAAAGAGCTCAACTGGAATTCCATCACCTCCACTAGCTTTGTTGGTAGTGATGCTTCTTAAGGCCTGCTTGACTTTGCATTCCAGGATGTCTGGCTCTAGGTGAGTGATCACACTATTGTGGTTATCTGGATCATGAAGATCTTTTTTGTATAGTTCTTCTGCGTATTCTTGCCACCTCTTCTTAATATCTTCTAGTTATGTCAGGTCCATACTGTTTCTGTTCTTTATTGTGCCCAACTTTGCATGAAATGTCCACTTGGTATCTCTAATTTTCTTGAAGAGATCTCTAGTCTTTCCCATTCTATTGTTTTCCTCTGTTTCTTTGCACTGATCACTTAAGAAGACTTTCTTATCTCTCCTTGCTATTCTTTGGAACTCTGCATTCCAAAGGGTATATCTTTGCTTTTCTCCTTTACCTTAGCTTCTCTTCTTTTCCTGAGATTTTACTTGCCCTGTATATATCTAGGTTTGTGTGTGAGAGAAGTTTGCAACATGGAAATACCAGTGGGAAGGAACAAAAAAATCCCCAAGAAAATCCTACTCTGGGCAGCTATAAAACAGAAATCTTTTAGCTGTATGCTGTAGGCAGAATTCCAAGATATCACCCCAGATTTCCTACCAGTGATGCTTTGACCTGGAACTAGAAATATCACTTTACCTCTGTGATTAGGCTCTGTTCTATGCTATGGTTGATCTTAAGACATGGAGATTATACAGGTGATCCTGATGCGTCTTTTAAAAGTCAAGAATTTTTTCTGGGTTGTGGTAGAAGAGAAAGTCAGAGGGATCCAACACGGGGGAGGATCTCTTTTGCTCCGACAGGGGTCCTAAGACGTGGCAAGGACATGAGAATGGCCTCTAGGAGCTTAGCCTGGTCCCCAGTGATGGCTAGCAAGGCGATGGGGATCACAGTCTTAGAACTGCAAAGAAGTGAATTCTGTCAACAATGGGAAGGAGTTGGGAGCAGGTCTTTCGGTACTTGAACCTCTAAGTGGAAATAATAACTTGCTCACATCTTGATTTTAGCCTTCTGACCTACAGGACTCTTGATTCAGAGAAACTACGAAATAATAAATGTATGCTCTTTTAAACCACTAAGTTATTGGTAACTTGCCTGTTCTTGAGACAGAACACTATGAAAAAGCCATGCCCCAGTGGTGCTGCAGTGATGGAGCTGGGTGGCAAAATGCTGACTATATTAGCTTCCTGTTGCTGCTATAACAAATCACGACAATTTTGGTGGCTTAAGAAAACACAAATGTATTATCTTACAGTTTTGGAGATCAGAAAGCCGAATGCATCTAAAACCAAGGTGTCCACCGAGCTGCATTCTGTCTGCAGAGTCTGTTTCCTTGTTTTTCCTCCCCAGTTTTTAGGTTTCCTACATGGTTTGGCTCATTGCCCTTTCCTCCATCTTTAAAGCAAAGCACTCCAACCCTGTGATCACATCTCCCCTCCTTTTTTTGACCCTTTTATCTTACTCTTATAAAGACACATGTGGTTACATTGGGCCTACCTGAAAATCCAATATAATCAAGATCCTTAATCACATTTGCAGTCTCTTTTACCATGGGAACATATAAGAATATATTAGAATGTAATAAGAATATATTTTCCATATAAAAAGATATTCCATATAAGAATAAGGGAACATGTTCACAGGGTCTGAGGATTAGAATGAGCAATAGTTCTGTAGAAGCCACATAAACTGAATTTGAACCACAGTTCACAAACATAGGCTAGGATATGCATTCTGAATATAAACAGGTTAACTAAATACTAAACTAGGAAATGTACATAAGAACCGGAGTCTTATAATACTGGGTTGGCCAAAAATTCCTTCAGGTTGTTCAATACCATGTTACAAAAATTTCAAATGAATTTTTTGGCCACCCTAATAAAAAATGCTCAGGATATAGTCCAAACTTACTCATCATATTAGGAACATTTCAACTCAAGTAAGAAAAGACAATCAAGAGTTACCAACACCAAGATGACACAGATGTTGGAATTATTGGACAGGAATTTTAAAGCAGTTATTAAATGTTCTAATAAGCTATCACGCATGCTCCTGAATCAAGTGGGGGAAAAAAAAAAAAAACCTTAGAAAATATTTATATAAGATATAAAGAAGAACCAACTGGGAATTTTATAATTTAAAAATATAAAAACTGAAATAAAAACACATTGGTGGGTGTTTTGATAGTACCCAGGGTTTAATTTACCAAGGTAACTGAGTGAGGATATGGAGAGGTCAGTGCTATTGAAAGAAGAGTTTATTTAAGGGACATGTCGTGCCATGCAGGGCTAGATGAAAAAGTGCCAGCATGGACACAAGCCATTTTGGCTTCCAAAAGAAGGAAGGAGCAGGCAAGTTTGAGCAATCTTAAGACTGGATAGTTGTGTGTGTGTGTTTTAATTTATTTTAATAAATAAAATTTATTTTATTGTAAAACAGGTCATCTGTTTCACATACAGTAATATATATGTTTCAATGCTATTCTCTCAAATCATCCCACCCTCGCCTTTTCCCACAGACTCCAAAAGTCTGTTCTTTACATCTGTATCCATTTTGCTGTCTCACATATAGGGTCATCGTTACCATCTTTCTAAATTCCATATATATGCATTAACATACTGTATTGGTGTTTCTCTTTCTGGCTTACTTCACTCCATATAACAGGCTCCAGTTTCATCCACCTCATTAGAGCTGAGCCAAATGCATTCTTTTTTATAGCTGAGTAATATTCCATTGTGTATATGTACCACAACTTTCTTATCCATTCATCTGCCAGTGGACATCTATGTTGCTCCGTGTCCTAGCTATTGTAAATAGTGGAACATTGGGATACTTGTGTCTCTTTCAGTTCTGGTTTCCTTGGTGTGTATGCCCAGCCAGTGGGATTGCTGGGTCGTACGGCAGTTCTATTCCCAGCTTTTTAAGGAATCTCCACACTGTTCTCCATAGTGGCTGTAAGGACTGGAGAGTTTTCATAGCCACTGGCTCACAGTGGTGGTCTCTGCTTGTCTAGTACTTGGCCCAGGGGTGCTGATTTAGGGCAGGGGAAATACTGGCTTGATGTGTGAATGTTAGGTGAGAAAGGTTGTTGGGATATGGGCTCTGGAGTGGTTGGTTTGCAATATGAAAAGCACATGAAGGAGTGTCATTTGCTCTCTGAAGGAATTAGTTAGCTCTGGGAGGGCCAGTCTCTCTCTGGTCAGCAAGGGCCCCAAAATGTGAAAGCAATGTAAAGTATAAAAAATAAAAAACATAATTAAAACAATGGCTCAATAGTGAAATGGGGTGCCAGAAGTATCAGTGAACTTAGAGCAATAGAAATGATAAATATGAGCACCAGAAAGAAAAGAGATTTTTAGTAAAATGAATAGATCCCCCGGACTTGTGGGATAGTAACAGAAGATCTGACATTCACATTATCAAAGTTTCCAAAGAAGAAACAGGATACTGAGCAGAAAAACATTTGAAAAAACAGTGGCTCAAATTTGGTGAAAGACATAAGCTTCCAGATTCAGAAAACTGAGTGAACCCTAAATAGAATACATTTTAAGGCCTTCACACCCAGATACATCATAATCAAACTTCTGAAAACGTAGGACAAAGGAAAACTTTTGTAAAGCTGCCACAGCTAGAGAGAAACAATGGATTACTAAGAAATAATGATTCAAACGACAGCAGATTTCTCCTCAGAAACTTGAAGGACAGTCGAAGGAAGAGGTAAAGATTTTTCAAGTCCTGAAAGAAAAGCACTGTCAGCCCAGAATTCTTTACCAAGTAAAATGTATCCCTCAGGAAGGAAGGTGAAGGAACTGTAAGAGAATCTGTTAGCAGCACACCTGCTCCACAAGAATGGCTAAATGAACTTCAGACAGAAAGGAGACGGCAGTGAGAGGACCCCCGGAACATCACCTATCGAAAACACGCAGTGGGGTCACATGGATTGCATTTTGGACGACACTCTCAACGTGACAAAACTGCAGTGATTGGAGGATTGATCAGTGGTTTCAAAGCCTTAGGACTGGAAGAGGGTGTGATTATTGAGGTGGTTTTTCAAGTGTAACACGAAGAAGTTCCTTTCTTGTTATCGGGACAGTTCTGGATTCTGATTGTGGCAACGGTTATAGAAATCCACAAATGTGGTAACACTTCAAATTTTACCCCCTAAAAAGAGTGTATGTGAATAAAGACTGGTAAAACCAAATAAGGTCTGTATGTAAGTAAACAGCATTGAGCCACTGTGAATTTTCTGGATTTGACATGTTACTATGGTTATAGGAGATACTATCACTGGGGCGATATTAGTTACCCAGAAACTCTTTGCAATATTTTCTGCAACTGCTTGTCTTAAACATTTCCAAAATAAATTGTTAGAATGACAATATAGGACATATTTTAGTTTTTAAACAATTTAATAATTTATAAAGGTAGCCTCCTACCTTTATAGGTAGGAAAGCAAGGTTGAAGAAAATCAGCTGAACTGGAAGTTGGTGTAAGAAAGATTTTGGATCAGTGAGATCATTCTGGGCACACCCCCTCCAATCTACACAGGCTTATGTGCATATGCGTGTGCGCACGCACACACACACACACACACACACAGACACACTTAGAGCCACTCAGATTTCAGTATTTCTCCGTTGCTTCTAGTATTCTCTTTGCAGCCACCTAGGAGTTTTCTTGCTTAGCATTAGGAAAGATCTCTCCGGAGATTGTCCCTCTCTTCCTGTTGGTGATCTGACCCATTTAACTCCTCCCTCATCTCCTAACCTTTTTAAAGTCTATAATTAAAAAAAAAAAAAAAAAAAAAAATTGGCTGTGCCTTGCAGCTTGTGGGAATCTTAGTTCCCTGACTGAAGATCAAATGCAGGACGTCTGCAGTAAAAGCAGGGAGTGGAGTTCTAACCCCCGGACCACCAGGGAAGTCCCTGACGTCTTTATAATTCTTGTCCCCATAAAATTCTAGCCTCCATTTCTAACAGTAATACTGCCGGCAGCCTGTTTAACATCCCAGCATTACTGCCACCTGATTAGATATGAGTGAGACAGCACACACTGAAGGCTGACTCAGCAGTAAGTGATGTCAGACAGAGGAGGCAGCCAGAGGTGCTCAGTCTTACTGTCACATGTGCTTTGGAAGGCTGGGGAGCATGACTCCAGGAAGGTCTGAGGAGCCACAGCAGGTAAGTAGAGAGTTGGAAGAAAGGCAAGGAGTGGTGAGAAGTCATCCCATTTATGACAGCATGGTGTGCTTAGTCCCTACGGTCGTGTCCAACTCTGTGACCCCATGGACTGCAGCCCGCCAGGCTCCTCTGTCCATGGGGATGCTCCAGGCAAGAATACTGGAGTGGGTGGCCATGCCCTCCTCCAGGGGATCTTCCCGATCCAGGGATCA
Source organism: Bos mutus (assembly GCF_027580195.1). Classification (NCBI taxonomy): domain Eukaryota; kingdom Metazoa; phylum Chordata; class Mammalia; order Artiodactyla; family Bovidae; genus Bos; species Bos mutus. The sequence continues at coordinate 130,543,696 of NC_091618.1, forward strand.
AACCCAGGTCTCCCACATTGTAGGTGGATTCTTTACCATCTGAGCCACATTATCCAGCTCAAATCCTTCAATGATCATTCACGTTGGGACTGAGAAAGGAGAAGAGCATTCAAGAAGGAACAGAAGGAAGAGAAACCTTCTTACAACCAAAGACTCTATTCCCGTCTTTTTCTGGGGCTAGAGGGAAACAGGGTCACGGATGGTAGACCCAGGTCTGAGGCTGCTGGGAGAGGGAACAGGGAGAGTTCAGTAAGTGCTGATGACTCTGTGGATCCAGTCTGTATAGCGAGAAACCTTGGTGTAGTAGCCAACGTCACCTCTCAGAACACACCCTTCTGACCAGGATAAGATCCCCTGGAGCTGATTTTGGCACAGGATTGGGGCAGCAAGTACTTCCTGTTATAAAGAGGAGAGATGGGTCAGGCACAGTAGCCAGAACAAAGATAACCTCGTACCCAGTGCCCATCTGAGGAGCCCAGACAGAAAGATTCAGGTGATGAGGGTTGGGAGAAATGTCTGGTGGCCATCTGGGACCCAAGCCATCACTCACCCGAGGCTACATCAGCAGAAGCCATAGAGAAAGGAAACACTCAGGTGTCTCCACACTCACATTCATGTTCATTCAGGATTGGTTCTTCCTGGACCGCATTTACCTTGATCTCTTCTTGGATGTAAACAGGAAACTGGATTGTGTTGAAGGAGCTATGTGGACCCCCGAACAGTGTCCCAGAACAAACTTGGGAGGGCCCAAGGGGAAAGAATTACCTTACATGTGTGTTTGCTCTCCAGAGACAATCCTGCACAGAACATGTTCTCTGTGATCTTAACAGGCATTTTTCCTATAGGGGAAGCTTCACAATGTTCATTAGGGAAGCAAGAGACAGTCTGGTTTATCTTGACATCAGGCTTTGGCTCTGAGCACGTGCACACGCAGGATGAGGGCGGGGTGGAGAGAGAGACCGGGTTTATTTTTCTTTGGTCCTTCACACATTCATCTCCCTCTCTTCTCTCCTCCCCTCCCTCTTATCTGTAATTAACCTCTCTGTCATTCAACGAAAGAAAAAATAAATTGAAAGGGAACCAGAGAAGAAAACAGATGAAACGAGAAAGCCAGCATCTGGTTCCGGTGCTGGACACTGCGTGCCTTGGACTTGGGTGTGCACGGCTTTACTTGTGAATTCTGTCAGTTTCTAAAGGAGGAGCCACATTCAGCATCACCAGCAGGATGACCCTCAACCCCTTCCTCACCCATACACGCCCCCACCCTTCACCTGCATCTGAATGATAAATGAGTCAAGAATACAGGATTCCAGAGACCTCCAGCCATCCATAGTCATGTTACCCCTTATAAGACAAGGTCTATCCTATGACCAATTTTGGCCTCAATTTCCACATTCATAAAATTAGAAGTTAAGATGTATAAGTTCTCAGGACCCTAACAGCTCTCTTGATCTCTAATAATTCAATGATACGACAACCCTCACAGAGTGGGCAGTCAAGGAGCACTAAGAGTCCGTCTTGAGGGTCACTCACCAGAATTCTGCCATGACCAGCCCCAGCCAAAAACAGCGCAGTCGTCCATCCTGTTGGTCGTGGGGCTGGGCAGAGCTGCCAGTTTTACCTGGTCGTTGAGCTTTAGGGGGCGTGTCAGCTTGATGAGCACTATGTCATGCTCGGCAGAATCCTGTTTGAAACTTGGATGTGGGATAATAAGCATGGGTCTTAAGCCCTCCATCCTTTTTTGGAAACGCTCATCTGAAATAGCAATCTCCATCTCAAGAAATCTGGAACAGGCCATGAAGGATAAGCAGAGGAAATAGATGTTATTCTATTGTTCATCTTGCATCATCCTACTGGGGAATCTAACTCATAACCACCAGGATCTATTTCCTGCCTCCTTCCAACCACTTCTTAGGTTTGAGAGTTCCCCCATGCGAGTCTCTTCAGGGTTGAGCCACCCCAGCGACTAAGAGCGGGGCATGTCTCTCACTCTAGGACCCCATCACTCACGGTAAGAAGCAGTGTGCTGCGGTGAGAACCCACTGTTTGTGGATCAGGGTCCCCAGACAGGTGTCCTTTTCTGAGTTCAGGAAGACCAAACAGGTTGATTCATTTTGGACGTTCTCCTGATAGAATTGCTCGACTGAGTCTGCCTGTTCTGCTGGTGGTGTTCCGGGCGTTGTTGCTGCTGTCGGATGGGGAGAGGAAGGCAGAATCTTAGAGGCAGGGGCACACTTTCCAGAGGATGGGAGTCTGGAATGTTTTGTGTGGAAGTGCTTTGAAATGGTCCGTCTGTTTTTGGTGTATCAGGAACTGTTAAACTATTTTAGAACCTTCTGTTAATTTTCCCCTGGACCCCCCTCTGTGTTTGTGTCCTCCCTCTCAGTCACACTTCCTCTCCCTTCCTTTCTTCCTTCTTCTCCTCAAACATCCTTCTTAGCTATATAGCAAAATCACATTTTTTTTTTTTTTTGGTGCCAATATCCACCCTCTATTGCGTAAAGTCTCATCTCAGTCTGAATCTTCTCTTGTGGTCATGGAGCCAGAGGAAAAGTCAGTGGAATCCAGTTACCTCTGAGAGTTCTAGGAAACTACCAATCCCTGGAGTCCTGAGCTCTTAACCTTCTGATGATCACTTGTGAAAGTCGCTCAGTTGTGTCCAACTCTTTGCGACCCCATGGACTATACAGTCCATGGAATTCTCCAGGCCAGAATACTGGAGTGGGTAGCCTTTCCCTTCTCCAGGGTGTCTTCCCAACCCAGGGATTAAACTCAGGTCTCCTGCATTGCAAGCGGATTCTTTCCCAGCTGAGCTACCCCTGTTATCTATACCCATTTCCTACTCTTTCTTCCAATATGAACTTTTCAAAATTTTAAGCCAAAATAGGAATCTGCACTCACCAGCCACTGTCAGAATAGTGAAGACTAGAAGGAAGCCATTCATGTCTGCTGTCTCCACACCCTCTTCCAGCAAGAAGACCTGGGAAGGGAGTGAATTACCAACCAGCCTGAGGCTCAGGAAGCTTTGCAAGGGGAGAAATTACACAAAGGGGTGGGGAGGTTCAAGGGAGCAAGTGACTCTGAACTAAGAGAGGATGGCATCAGAGGGAAGAAAGACAGTCCCTGTCTCTCTAGAGAGACGTTGCCCATACTCCACTGCAGTATGGGCAATTTATCCAACGTGAGATGTCTGACCCCCAGAGGGAGGTGCTGTAAGCCAAGAACTTTGCTCTCCTTTATTGGAAAAGAGAAATCTCAGCTGGCCAGTCCTGTCTGCCCTCATCTACTGGTGATACTTCAGCTCTCTGTTGCCCTTAGGTTTACTCACCGGTCCTCAGTCAGCGTGGCTGATCGCTTCCTCTCTGTGTGACATTTACCAGCACTTAACTTAAAAATAAACTCCCTCCTCTGTGAGGTGCAGGCCCCCTTCACCTAGCCCGCCGAGCCCTCTCACATGTCACACTGATCCTTGTCATGTGAGGACCTTTGCCCTCGTGTCACACTGGCCCTACCCCCCTGTCATCCTCTCCTCATGTCACACTGTCCTCATCTCCTGAAATCACAGGCTTTTAGGCCTCTTGCTTTGGCTCCCACACACACCTGAGCATCTACCATCAGTAACCTGCAGGCACCTACTTCTGCCCTGATCTGAATACCTTCTTCTCCTGTCAAATGCCCCTTGACTTCCTTCCTCAAAGGTCATCTATACACACCCTGGCTGGCAAGCAAGCACTGGCTCCTCCTCCAGCATTTAGTCAAATGGTGGTCCTGACTCTTGAATGTATCCCTCTGATTGGCTGTGAATGTTTAGCTGTGCTTTCTGAGTTGGTGGCTCAGAGGATAAAGTGTCTGCCTGCAATGCAGGAGACCCGGGTTCGATCACTGGGTTGAGAAGATCCCCTGGAAAAGGAAATGGCAACCCACTTCAGTATTCTTGCCTGGAGAATCCCATGGACAGAGGAGCCTGGCGGGCTACAGTCCACGGGGTCGCAGAGTTGGACACGACTGAGTGACTTCACTTTCACTTTTCACTTTTCTGAGTTCATAGTGGTCCTGACTCTTGAATGCATTCCTCTGATTGGCTGTGAATGTTTAGCTGTGCTTCCTGAGTTCATAGCCATAAGTGAGGTTTCCCACTCACTCTCTGATCTGGCCGCACCACTAACCACACTGAGGAACACTGCCTCTCTGCTCTCTATCTGCGCTGATTCTTGTCTGATACTCACTGAGCTCCACTTGTTCAGACTGGATTTTAAGAGCTCTCAGATTCCAATTTGAGTCCACTCCTCCAATCCCTTCAACCCTCAACCTAGAATATTAGTTGGAAAGACTGATGCTGAAGATGAAGCTCCAGAGTATTGGAGAAGAGCCAACTCATTGGAAAAGGCCCTGATACTGGGAAAGATTGAAGGCAGAAGGAGAAGGGGATGATGAGATGGTTGGATGGCATCACGGAATCAATGAATATGAATTTTAGCAAGCTCTGGGAGATAGTGAAGGACAGGGAAGTCTGGTGTGCTGCAGGTCATGGGGTCACAAAGAGTCGAACATGACCGAGGGACTGATCAACAATCACCTCCAATCCCCGAACGGTTTCCTGGAGCATTCTTTTTCTTTTTCCTCTATTTTGGACTTTCTACTATAGGCCAGCCAGTTTCCTCAGTGCTTTTTCCTTTGGCCATTACTGAGCATGCTTCCTTGCATTCTTTGGCTCATTGTACAGACATATTTGGGGGCAGTTACTTTACCTACTCTTTGTCAGGGGATCTGCCCCTGCCCAAAACCCCCGCTGCATGGCTCAAGATTGGATGTCAGAAGGCCAGAAACCGAATCCTTAGAGGTCCACCTGGGTCAAAGTAGCTCTGCTTTGGTGCCCAATCCTGGTTCTTCCTAACCTGGGTCTGACACTTGCACACTCATAGCTCATCCTGCCAGACCCTCACATACTTCTGGAAGGTCTCAGACTCAAGCAACTCTACTTACCTGGTATATAACACCTTGACGTCCTTAAGGACAGGATTTATATCTGATTTAACAATGTGCCTCCAGACCCTAGCACGGTACCTGGCACCACACAGATTTTACACACACACACACACACAACTTTTTTAGATGAATGAGTGAATACCACTTTTTATTTATCTTTTGACTTAACGCCCTCAACAGCCTGCAACACTGACCTGACTCCAGGGAATCTATGCTCTCTGACTTGATTTAGGCCATTGCCCTGTGAGTTGTATTGGGAACAGTATTCCCAGATCATGGTCTTTGATTAAACCACCGATGAGGTACTGGACATCATTGACTTGAGATTTAATCTTTTCTTCTTTTAAAAGTTTAATTGAAGTATAATGACATACAGTAACTACACGTTTCAAGCGTAAAATTTGGTAAATTAATGAGCATATTCCCAAAAGATTCCTTCTGTCCCTTTGTAATGCCTTCTTTTGTCCCTCTCAACCACCACCTTTTCACCAGGCAACTACTAATCTGGTTTCTGTCACTATAGGTTCAGTTACACTTTCTAGAATTTTAGATAAATCACGCAGTATGTTTTCTTTTTTTAAAATCTGGCTACTTTCACTCAGCATAATTAATTTGAGATTCATAGATGCTATTGTGTAACTATAGAATTCATTTATTCTCACTGCTGAGTGATATTCCATTGTATTGGTATACCAAAATTTGCTAATTTATTTACCCATTGATGAACATTTGGGTTGTTTCCAGTTTGGGGCTGCTACAAATAAAACTTGCGTGAAATCACTATACATGTATGTCTTTATGTAGATATATGCTTCCTTTTCTCTTGGGTAAATAACTAGAGGTGGAAAGGGCTGGATTATGTATAGTAGGTGATGGTTTAACTTTTAAAGGAATGGCCAAATTATTTTCCAAAGTATTTTACATTCTCACCAGAAGTGTATGAGAGTTCCAGTTCCTCTATATCATCACAAACACTTGATGTGCTCAGTCTTTTAAAAAAGTTTTTTTAATTGAGATATAATTGACAGATAACATTGTATTCGTTTTACATATACAGTGTGCTCAGTCTTTTAATTTCAGCTATCCTCATAACTGTGAAATAGTGTTTCATTTTTGTTCTAATTTGCAATTCCCTAATGACTAATGATGATGAACATCCTTACACGAACTTGTCATTCATGTATCTTTTTTCGATAGTATGTTCAAATCCACTAAAAATTCGATTCTTATAATTGAGATGTGAAGGTTTTAAAAAATATCTTCTAGATGGGAATCCTTCAATACTTCCAGAAGCTGGAGAAATGGACTCCTTCCTCCAGGTCCATCCACATGCCTCGTCCCTAGAATCAATTATTTTCAATTTCCTAATCTTTCTCTTTCCAAACTCCAAAGTAAGCAGCCACAGTCTTCATCACTGACATGTGTCCCATATATATTTTTATTTCAGCTGCTTTTCTTTCCACACAAGGTAGATGACCAGGTATACCACAGATCTCTTTCTTTCACTACTGTCTTCTAGGGCCATGTTTGAATGGGGTTATAATGTAGCAGTCCATTTCTGACTTTACACATACCAGGCAGACCCATCTGTATACCAAGCACAGGTTTTTCCTTTTCCAAGAGCTTGTCATAAGGGAAGGCAGGGAATCTCCCTGCCTCCCACCCCTAAAACGAGCATACGTGTAAACGGAGGAAGGGGCAACAGTGCCATGGTGGCGGGTGGCACAGGCATCTGAGCCATCTGCTCATGCAGCTTCCTTGTCCTCTGGCCCTGCCCAGGACCGATCCTACATGTATCCCTTCTGTCCTGCTAGAATTCTGCCGGGGCCCACATGACATTATGATTCAGTGGAGTTGATAGAACACACCTTATGATGAACAATTCTGGTGTCATCGTCGCTGGATATTCCAAGATCCGTTCTCTGTCTCTACCAGGGCATGGTAGCACATTAGGGACTACTTTCTGAATGGTCTCTGCTGCAGATGGCGTAACATTGTTCCAGAACTCTACAGTCTATGTGGTATTCTCTTACTAGGGCCACAAAATTTCTTTCCCCATCACAGATATCTCTAATAGCATAGTTCTGCTAGGCTATAAGATTCAAGGAGCAGGACTCCTCGCACCATAACCTGAGACTTCTTCGGAGCTTTTTCCTATCCTGGACCCCACTCAGGAAATGGTTCAATGCAGTATTTCCAAGTGTTGGAGACGCCAACTCCAGAACCGCAAGAGCCCACTGGGTACGACGCTTCTTCTCAGTGCTGGGGTGTCTGGCGTGTCCCTGTCCCCTGAACAGTGATAAGGAGAACCGCTGAATCTGATGTATCTTTTACCCTCTAGAGCACATGCTTCTTGACAAGGCCTCTAACATTCTCACCACAGCTTAATCACTTGTTCTGATTAACCTGATGGAGTAGTTATGTTTCTCTCTTTGAAATTATACATCAGGTTAAAACAATAAATGTTTATTATCTCACAGTTTTTGTAGGTCAAGAATTCAAGAGTGGTGTACTTGAGTGATTCTGGCTCAAGGTCTCCCGTAAGGTTACAGGCAAGATGCTGAGTCATCTGAAGGCTTGACTGGGCTAGAGGATATGCTTTTATTTAATACAATGGCTCACTTAAATGGCATTTGGCAGCAGGACTTAGTTCCTTTGCACATGAATCTCTCTGTAGGGCTACTTCAGAGTCCTTATCACACGGAACCTGACTTCTCTCATAGCAGGTGACCCAAGAGAGAGAGCAAGGAACGGAGCTGGATGTCTCAGAAGTCACACATCATCACGCTGCACCACTTTATTTGTTAGTCACTAAGTCCAGTCCACACTCAAGGGAAGAGAAATTAAGCTCCACCTCTTGAAGGAAGAGACACCAAAGGATTTGTGGGCATACTTGCAAACCACCACGCGTGGTATCTCTACTATAGTGGATCTCTGTGATGATATGCAGGATATCCAGGTGGTCCAGGTTTCTTAGGGCTCTCTCATGACTGAAGGAAAAAGAAAACGCCTGCATTATTAATGGGCATCTGTTACCTTTTCTTGTGCTCTGCTGTCCTTAGTCCTGCTCAGTTGTGTCCGACTCTTTGTGACCCTGTATACTGTAGCCCACCAGGCTCCTCTGTCCATGGGGATTCTCCAGGCAAGAATACTGAAGTGGGTTGCCATGCCCTCCTCCAGGGTATCTTGCCAATCCAGGGATCAGACCCAGGTCTCCCACATTGCAAGCAGATTCTTTACCGTCTGAGCCACCAGGGAAGCCCAAGAATACTGGAGTGGGTAGTCTATCCTTTCTCCAGGGAGTCTTGCCAACCTAGGAATTAAAGTGGGGTGTCCTGTATTGCAGCCAGATCCTTTACCAGCTGAGCTACCAGGGAAGCCCCCCTTTTCTTGGGGGGTGGAAATGAAATGAAGGCATTTGCAAGTCAACACGAGGTACACGAGGCCATATTAATGTGTTCCAGCAGAGATATTACATCTGGCATAGCAACTGTAACTAGGGCAACTATTCGGTTGAGTTTAGTGTTCTCCAGGATCAGACAGTTTTGTCAGGGCAAGACTGGTGAATTAAATGGGGATAAATGAGGAATATCATCCTATATTCTTCAGATCTTAAAGGGTAGCACTAATCTTTGCCACTTTCCCCAAGATGTGATACCGTTTTTAATTTACTATCTCAGTGAGGGAGCAAATGTTAGATATTTCACTTGGTCTTCCCAACTAATACAGCTTTTATCCCATAGTACAAGGGATCTCGTACTGGAGGTTCTGCCAGTTACCAAGCACGTCCATTCCAACTACACATGCGGGACCCAGAGAAATGAACTCTTCCATGGCATTTATCACCATCTAACCTAGCACATATCACACTTACTCATTTTTATTTATCGTCTATCTTCCCAATGGATATAATTTCTGCAAGGGAAGGCTCTTTTGCTTTTTTAAAAACTGATACATTTCCAGTGCCTACATCGTGCCTAATATGTCACAGAAACTTTATAGTTCTAGCACGTAGCAGACAGTCTGTAAATATTTGCTGGGTGAAAGAATAGTGACTCTCAATATGAGTTTATTTTTTGCTATTCTTATAATTGCTCCTAAGATTTTCCCATCTCTTCCAGTAAGAATGAATCCAAATGTGAAGTGTTCACTTTGGAGCAAATTAGGGAAAGGCTCCTACAGGAGGACCAGAGATGACCACTGGCCCCTCAACGGTCCCTTGGAACAGTGCATGTGTTGGTGATGAACTGAAAGGTGGGAGACGGGCCGTGAAGGACACCAAGGTTCTCAGGACCTTCTATATCTCTCTTCCCCAGTGTGGGTTGAAGTATACATATTTAATGTCCCATGTTTTCCCATGGTAATTATTGGTGTTTTGAGAGCCTCTTAAAATGGAATTTCTTGTTTTTAAAGAATTGAATTAGTCGTAAAATTTTAAATACTTTCAGGCTTTCTTTTGAAAACTTGGAAGACCTGCCTATTGCCATTTTTTCTGATGTTTAGAATTAGAGACTCATTTCAGATGGGGCATATACTTTTGTATTTTATCACAGTTCTCATCACTCCTTTTGTCTCTTTGATACTAAGGTTAAATGACTGTTGTCATTCATCAGTATATGAATAGGATCATTTTTCTTAAAGAAGAAAGTGACATAGTCTTATATCCAAGTCCATATAAAAACTGGGGAAAATGAAATGTAGACAAGGAGAAGTATACATTTCAAGGAAAATGGAAGAATGTTTGTAGGAGGTAAGAGAGCACAAAGATCACTCCTGAGCATTTACCACATAACATGCAAACAGGTGGGAACACAGCATGCAATTCAAGGTACAGGGGGCTAGTGTCTGCAGTCCTTCTTAGTCCAATAAGAGACAATAAATAGTATATTCTCCTTAATTTGTAAGGTATTTCATTGTTTTTAAAAGAAAACCTATAATTCCCATTATTATGCACTGCTGCTAAGTCTCTTCAGTTGTGTCCGACTCTGTGCGACCACATAGACGGCAGCCCACCAGGCTCCCCCGTCCCTGAGATTCTCCAGGCAAGAACACTGGAGTGGGTTGCCATTTCCTTCTCCAATGCATGGAAGTGAAAAGTGAAAGTGGACTCTTAGCGACCCCATGGACTGCAGCCCACCAGGCTCCTCCATCCATGGGATTTTCCAGGCAAGAGTACTGGAGTGGGGTGCCATTGCCTTCTCCGATCATTATGCACAGCAATTTTTAATTTCTTTTCTTTCCATGTCGATATCAACCCCCCAAGATCTGTACTGTCTCACTCCAACTCCCAAATTTTGCCCTTTGGAAATGGAACTACAGAGGGAATTCAGTGCTAGTTCATATGCTTAATAACGGTAGCTTCCTTATTTACATAAAGAAAAGTTTTGCTATTCTAGTTCAAAAGAGAGTTAATCTCACCCAAGGACCTTTATTTTCTTCAATTCTAATATGGGGGGGAGGGCGGGTTCAGTTCAGTCGCTCAGTCGTGTCTTTGCAACTCTTTGCGACCCATGAATCGCAGCACGACAGGCCTCCCTGTCCATCACCAACTCCCGGAGTCCACGCAAACCCATGTCCATCGAGTCGGTGATGCCATCCAACCATCTCGTCCTCTGTCGTCCCCTTCTCCTCCTGCCCCCAATCCCTCCCAGCATCACAGTCTTTTCCAATGAGTCAACTCTTTGCATCAGGTGGCCAAAGTATTGGGAACTTCAGCTTCAACATCAGTCCTACCAATGAACACTTAGGACTGATCTCCTTTAGAATGGACTGGTTGGATCTCCTTGCAGGTCAAGGGACTCTCAAGAGTCTTCTCCAACACCACAGTTCAAAATACATGACCACTGGAAAAACCATAGCCTTGACTAGACAGACCTTTGTTGACAAAGTAATGTCTCTGCTTTTTAATATGCTATCTAGGTTGGTCATAACTTTCCTTCCAAGGAGTAAGTGTCTTTTAATTTCATGGCTGCAATCACCATCTGCAGTGATTTTGGAGCCCAGAAAAATAAAGTCAGCCACTGTTTCTACTGTTTCCCCATCTATTTGCCATGAAGTGATGGGACCGGATGCCATGATCTTACTTTTCTGAATGTTGAGCTTTCAGCCAACTTTTTCACTCTCCTCTTTCACCTTCATCAAGAGGCTCTTTAGTTCTTCTTCACTTTCTGCCATAAGGGTGGTGTCATCTGCATATCTGAGATTATTGATATTTCTCCTGGCAATCTTAATTCCAGCTTGTGCTTCCTCCAGCCCAGCGTTTCTCATGATGTACTCTGCATATAAGTTAAATAAACAGGGTGACAATATACAGCCTTGATGTACTCCTTTTCCTATCTGGAACCAGTTCCTTGTTCCATGTCCAGTTCTAACTGTTGCTTCCTGACCTGCATGCAGGTTTCTCAAGACAGCTTGCCTGGTGGCTCAGATGGGGGGCAGGTAGGAAGGGATTTATCCTTCTAGTTGCTTTTTAGTTGATGGTTTTAGGATCCAATAACCGTAATTGCAACAATAAAATTAAATTTCAGGTTAATAGTTTGAATTCTGAGATGTTTTTAGCTAGAAAATATGCATGATGACTAGAAAAATGTAACAACATCAGGTAAAATTATTTAGATGTTTTATTAAAAGGCCAAACACAAATCTATCATAATACGGGCATTTAGCTAAGCTTAAATAGTAATTAGATTATGGTGCATAGGTGTCAAACTCTTGTAAGGAAACAAGAGTGTTCTTATATCTATCTGAATATGTCTTTCTCCTTCTATCACTTTTTCCATTTTCATTTAAATCAATTTTAAAGATAAAGGAGTCACTGAGCCCAATATTCACTGATAGCCAAGCAGCAGCTTTTGGGTGTGAACCAGACTGGGGATGACTCACTGGAAGCCAAATGTTCGTATGGAAAGCTCCCCCTAAAATGGCATGAAAGCAAATATTTATAAACATGTTACAAAAGCATTGTGGAACCCTTGGGAGGAGGGGTTAAAATATTGCCACACATTCCTAATTACACCATTTTGATAAAACACTGCTTTGCTACAATGGAGGCTGGCCCAAGCCTTACGCCTTTCAGACACAAGGTTGCTATAATTGGTGTGACTGTCCTGACTCACAGTACTTCTTATTTTGAAATATGGTTCTATTTTGATAACCTCAGCCCAATCTGTATTTTGAATGCGTTAAAAAATTCATATGCTACTTGTGAAAATGTTCAGTTTCCTATAGATAGGTCTCTCAGTTGCAATCTACCCAGGGGTCGCAAGAAAGGAGTGATTAAAAATGGAAACGTATTTCTTGTTGAGCAAATATTTACCTCAAATTGTATATTTAAATTCTACACCATGATGTTGACTGTTGTATTAAATGCCCTTGTCCACCCTCTCAAACAAATTAAAAAAAATTGTTTTTATTCTGATAGATATTTTTGGTACATACCAGTTTCCTGTTACACTTAGGCCCTAGAACCCATGACTCAGACGACCTGGGTCCGTGGGAAGTCAGCTCCTGTTAGAAAAGCTCTGAAGAGAAGGCGATGGAAGTGGTGGAAGCGTGGTGCTTTTCTGTCTAGTCCTGATTTGAAAAGGAACCAAGGAATGAAGAGGCGATCAGGCCAAGAGGCCAGTCCTCCTGCAAAGCCCAACTACCTGCCCTTTCCCAAGGCCCCTACTAGGGTTCCTAGGTCTGTTGGCACATTTCAAAAAGGACATTGAGTCAGCCAGCCATGACAGTTGAACTCACCGAACTTAGTGAAGTGAAAGTCCCTCAGTCGTGTCCAGCTGTTTGCGACCCCATGGACTCTACAGTCCATGGAATTCTCCAGGCCTGAATACTGGAGTGGGTAGCCTTTCCCTTCCCCAGGGGACCATCCCAACCCAGGGAGCAAACCCAGATCTCCCACATTGCAGGCGGATTCCTTACCAGCTGAGCCACAAGGGAAGCCCACTGAAGTTAGCAGCAGCAATTTTTTTAGAATTTTGTCTTGTTTATGGGTCAAAAACTCAGTCTATATAACAAAAGGAAGTCTATCAGAGAAGGAATAAATAAATAAAGCTGTAGTATTAAAGTGAAAAAAAAAAAAACCACTCTGTCTTGTATCCAAGAAATCAATAACAACTCCTTTCAATTATACCTGTGTTGTATATGTTAATAAGGTGACTCTTGGTAGGCATGATTTAATCAGTCATAACCATGTATGGAACCGCCATCAAATTCCCTAAATGATAAAGTTCAGGGAGCTCCCTGATGAGTGAACCCATTAATTCCCTAAATGATAAAGCTCAGGGAGCTCCCTGAAGAGTGAGCACATTGAGGTGCTGGGAGGGTGGTATTCCTAGAGGGCTCTGTGCCATCACCCCCCTGAGACAATCCTAGACCTTGTCTGGTACACTTCTTCCAATTGGTTGTTCCTGAGTTGTCTCCTTTTTCATAAACTGGTCGTAGCAAGTCAACCATTTATGATTTCTGTAAGCTGTTCAAACAAATTATGAAACCTGAGGGGGAGGCAATGGGAACGCTCGATTTATAGCCTGTCAGTCAGAAGTATAGATGCCCTGGGACTTGAGACGGTTGTCTAAAGAGGGTATAGTCTTGTAGGAATGAGTCCTTAACCTGTGGGGTCTGCACTGACCGGTCGCTACTGTCAGAACTAAACTGTGGGGCACCTCGTTGATATCTGGAGGGTTGGAAAATTGGCTAGTGTGAGGGAAAAAACCCACAGATTTGGTGTCAGAAGTATTGTTAGCAAAAAACAGTTCACTGTGCTTTTATGATTTCAGTAAGCTAGAATATGTATCAGGTTTGCCAAATCCATATGAAAAAACATACATGTAGGTTCTAGTCTACTGGGTAGATCAGACAAGACTCAGCTGACTCACAGATACGTGGAAATAGATCAAACAAGTAGCATGTGTTTGAAAGGAACACTTTAGTTAGACAAGGAGTGGGGATTTTTTGACAATCGTTTTGAATGTGAGTCAGAGTGTAGGTTTGAGTGGGTGAGCATGTGGGTGGATACATCTGTGGGTGTCAGAAAGAGACAGCCACGGATAGATGGCTGCAGTTCCCTAGCTAGTAAAATGACTATAATAGTAAGATAAATTTAAAAGCATAGAGCTCCACGGAGCCCTTTAAAATAGTTTTAGACACATGATGTCTACAGACAGGCTTATTTAAAATACCAATTGCTTCCCACAAAGACTTTAAATTACTCCCTCCTTACACAATACCAGACAATTTTCATTTACCACTTACTTGAAATTTGGTAATTATCACAAATTACCCTAACTTACATTGCTAGTAGTCCAAACCATTTAAAAACGGGAAAATTGAGATAATTGGGCTGCATTTCTTATCTAGAAAGTGACCTTCAGCTGTTCACAGACCAAGAAATGATAGCAAATAACTTCCACAGAAATAGGAGCTAAAGAAGAAGGATTTTATTTATTTACAGCTGTGACAAGATGGTTTCTGATATACTTATCTGCATGAAATAAACAGGTGATACAAGAAGTAAAAAGACATGGAATAGGCAATGTGATTTCTTGCCTGCTTTTACTGGAGAATAATAATAATGGTGAAGTGAAATCTATGCACAGAGACTTCATTTAACAAAAAATTCACAGATGTTCACTGGGGCAATTCCATGATGACGTTTCTAGATCCTGGCAAGTGTGAATCTATGGGCAAGTCCACAACTCACAAAAGCTGCAAAGAACATCACTGGAGACTAAAGGAAATAATCCCAGAATGACAGAGATGATGGATCAACAGGCACAGGATAGGTAGCCACTCGGTACACAGCTCCCATATCAGAGCCTCTGTGATGTGCCTCCCTGCGGTGCTTGCCTGTAGAATGACACCCTGCATCTGCCCTCAAGGCACTAGCTCATAGGCACTGTTTGTGCCAGGTCAACGGAGGAAACCATAACTAATTCTTCATTCATCAACAGTGATTTTTTTTCAAAACCAAAACCTTTTCCTAATTATAAAAATAATGCATGATCATTATTAACAAATTCAGGTAGAAGAGAAAAGCAGCATTCAATGAGTTTTGGAGAATTCATTTAAAGTCATTAGATACCAAAGGAGTATAAAGGGTCTGTGCTTCATCTCATACTCCTTCTTTGTAAACTCACTTCTCCACTCCTTGCCACGCATCACTTTTCATGATTAATTAATGGAGAGCAAGTGATACAACATACTTGCCTAGCAGGGCAATCTGTCTATATACTATTATTGTTTCTCACATAATGGAAGCATAATACACATTTATTTCATACTGTACTTCAGGCCTGGAAACATCCAAAACTATATCTGCCTCTTATTCGCATTAATATCACTCCTGCACTCACAAGAAGGGAGCACTCACCTCTCTCTGCTCTAAAGTCCTGATTCTTTACCCTTAGAGCCGAGCTAGGAAGTCAAATTCCACGTAAGCAGTCTGAGAATGATGAGTGGTGGCTTTGAGTCTCCTTGAGGTTCAGAACCTTTAATGCAGAGGGTGAACAGATACAGAATGTGTGAGCCTCCTGTATGTCAGGACAAGACAGGCTAACATTGCAGTTACCCAATTAATCTGAAATCCCAGTGGCTTAACCCAAGAAAGATTTAATTCTTGCTCTTGTTACATACCCATTGCAGATGGGAAGGCCGTCTTATTCAAAGACCAGGATGATGGAGTTTCTGCCATCTTGTGGCTGCAACAGCTCCTTGGTCCCTGTAGAAAGAGAGAGAAGGGATTCTCAGTGGGCTTTCCACTGCCTCTGCCCAGAAGGACTGCCTGTGGCTTCTGCTCACATTTCATTGGCCATAGCTAATCACATGGTCTTCCAAACTTCAAAGGAGCTGAGGAATTTGGAGAACAGATGAAATGATTAGCTAAAACTGTCTCTCACCTAAACTGTCCCACACTTAAACCTAAGTGTACGTTTTTGACACAGGCTGACATTATCCAAAATCAAGTAAGTGATATCTACTTATGTCAGTTTTCTACTCCTTTTGACATGAATATTTGAGAGTGAGAAGAAGGTAAGGAAGAATATATTGTACACATAAACAGTTTTTTATATATATAAGATAATTACTGTATACATAATAGCATTTTATTTTCTATAACAGGTATTCGAGAAGGAAGATGATGATTGTGAAAGAGAAAACCATTGCCAAACCCTCATTTTTAGCCACTAATTCCAATTTGGGTTAACTGAAAGCAGCAGCAAGCTTGGATTCGTAAGGGTGGACTAATTTCTGCAACAATTAGTTATCTCTGATCTTTGGAATTCCGGAAAATTTTTTTCTTTTGTGTATCTGAATTTTTTAATTTTCCTATAATTTCCCTGGTTAAGACAACGGAATTTATTATTGCATATGTGACAGTTCTGTGTAGGTGTTTGATGAGTGGCCTTCCAGTGATTCTATTTCTAGAATTTTATCCTGGGAAAATAAACAGCTAATATAAACATTTGGCCACCTCATGCGAAGAGTTGACTCATTGGAAAAGACTCTGATGCTGGGTGGGATTGGGGGCAGAAGGAGAAGGGGACGACAGAGGATGAGATGGTTGGATGGCATCACTGACTTGATGGACATGAGTCTGAGTGAACTCTGGGAGTTGGTGATGGACAGGGAGGCCTGGCATGCTGCGATCCATGGGGTCGCAAAGAGTCGGACACGACTGAGCAACTGAACTGAACTGAACTGAATATAAACAAATGCATGCACAAGTGTATTTATTATAGTATGGGGCTTCCAAGGTGGCTCAGACAGTAAAGAATCTGCCTGCAATGCAGGAGACCCGGTTCAATCTCTGGGTCAGGAAGATTCTCTGGAGAAGGGATTGACAACCCACTCCAGTATTCTTGCCTGGAGAAATCCACGGACAGAGGAGCCTGGGGGGCTATATAGTCCATGGGATCACAATGAGTTGGACACGACTCGACTAACACACACACTTGTTAATAAGGGGAAACACTTTCATGACACTTCATACCTCCAGCAATTGAAGGTAAATTAATAATGGTAATTCTAATAAAATATCATGAATGATGCCATAGATGTCTTCAGTAATGATGAACAATGTTCGTTATACATTAAGTTAAAATGAAAAGTGAAAGTAAAATTAATCAGTTGCCTCCAACTCTTTGTGACCCCTGCAGTGTAGCCCATCAGGCTCCTCTGTCCATGGAATTCTCCAGGCAAAAATACTGGAGTGGATTGCCAATTCCCCCTCCAAGGGATCTTCCCAACCCAGGGGGTGAACCCAGATCTCCTGCATTGCAGGCAGATTCTTTACCAGCTGAGTCACCAGGAAGCCCTTAAGTAAAAATACCTGTTTATAAATCTCTATGTCTAGAATATTCTCATTTGTATTTTTGGCTTCCCTGGTGGCTCAGTGGTAAAGAACCCGCCTGCCAATGCAGAAGATGCAGGTTCAATCCCTGGGTCAGGAAGATCCCCAAAGAAGGAAATGGCAACCCACTACAGTATTCTTATCTGCAAAATCCCATGGACAGAGGAGTCTGATGGGCTAGAGTTCACGGGGTTGAAAAGAGTTGGATACAACTTAGCGAATTAAAACAACAGCAACAACAAATACATGTATATACACATACACACAATATATATATCAAATAAAATGAGAATATTCTAGACATAGAATGTTTGTATATATATAATTTTTGCTTAAAGTGATGTTTTTCTTAAAAAAAAAAAGAAATTTATTTTTTATTTTAAAGCAAAAAAAGAAAACGCTTGATGTTTAAAACAAAAACTCAAGAGTTTTAATCCATAGACATCTCAAAGGAAAAACAGAATACCACCTGGTTACCCACACTGGCTCTATCTTCCGGACAGCCCCTGCTGGAGCACCTTGATGGAGCCCCAGCCATCGTGGTGCAGATGGGTGGGTGGAGGGGGTGGGGAGCCAAGTTCTTGGTAGGCCCTTGTCTCAGTGCCCGGCTTGAGCTAACTGCAGAGCCCATACATAGCTGCTGCTCTTCATTCCTTACCTCCCTCACTCTGACAATGGTCTGCTTTCTTTCCTCTGAGTAGGAAACCTGCAGAGGCAGCTGGCTTGGGATATTTTGTGTAGGCATGTGAGTTATATGTAAATCACATGCCCAGACACTAAGAATCGTTTCTCAGATGGCGCAAGTCAGGAATATTTGCCTTGAGTTTGTGTTACACCTAAAAGAGAGCACATACTTCTGATATTTCTCTTAATTTCTTCCAGAATAAATCAAGCCACTGTCAGGAGAGGTTTGGCTTTTCTAGTTCACTATTCATTTTTGAAGTTATCCATGCATGCATGCTTATAAACATTAAATCATTTTCAAAGAAATTCTACCACAGTTGAATTCAAAGTGAAGAGCCAGAACGTAATAGTTTTATCCAAGAATCAACATCCTTTACAGTTTGAATAATGTAATATGAATTTATAACAGCCCAAAGAGGAAAACATTTTAAACTACTTTCAGTATTGAGAATAGTGATTTTATGAACCGTAGACTTCACTCAGCAAAATCATACATCTCTTATTTATACATATAAACACACATCCCAAATTTTATTACTATCTGTTAAAATTATAGCAGCTATATTCAATTCAAAATTAATTCAAAGAGGTGTACTTTTTAAAAAGATAACACCTACACTTAAAAGTCAAAGCCAATCTTGCTTTTATATTAAAGACTCACTTTTATTCAATCAGTATACTCTCTTCTGAAAATTATGAAACTGAGGGAAAAAAAAAAAGACAACACCATTTATAAGGTATAAAAACTAGTTTGCTGATTTATAATTAGCCTATATTAGCCTAGGCCATTGTTTTGGTATTTGGAAGCAGGTTGAAAAAAAAGAACTACTGATAATTATATGTAACTCATTCTGATTTTACTGATTCAGTCCAGATGCCGGGAGCCAGCGTGAGGAATTCCGCCTATGGCAAAGGTCATGAGGAAGGAGGCTCAGCATACGCAAAGGCGGGATCGAGCCTCAGGAGTCCCCCTGGAAATTTTTGAGCATCTACCCCCAAAACCAGAGTCTGCCTACTTTACTGCTTTGTGCTCTCACCTACACCTCTGACTTTATGGGGGGCTGTCCCCCACCACCTCTCTCTGAAAAAGAGTTAACTTACAGCTCCAGTTGATAAAGTTCCTGGGTGTGACAAGAGTGTTTTAACCTACAAACTCCTCTGAAAGTTATTCTGGCCACATGTGATTGTTCACAGCCTCCCAACTGTGAGAGGCATGAGATGTTCTAAACTGTCTAAATACAGATTCCTTTGAGCAGTTAAAAGATTGATTAGAAATTGTATTGGTGAAGGGTTTTTCACTTGTTAGGCCAATGTTTGCTGCTAAGTTTCCATATCCCTTACCTACTGTGTCCCTGGCAGTGTATTGATTAATATAATTGGTGTATAGGAATGTAAGTAGTACCTTTAATGTTTGTAACCTTGGACCCTTGAGTTAATTCTGTTCTTGTTATAGCCCACCACACCTTTGCCCTATAGGAATGCAACTTTATCTAATACTTTTGGAGGGTGGCGCCTGACTTTAGAATAATCACCTTTAGAGAAAAATAAGTTTTCTGAAGAAAGGATCTTAAAATGTTAACAGGCCTCTTGGCCAGAAGATGATGTAATTCACCTAAACTTTTGCATATGATACGTTTGCAGGAAGAAAGCCTGGCTTACTGCTAACTCTACCCCTTCCTCCATTTTCCTCTATGCACAACTTAAGGTATAAAAACTACTTTGGAAAATAAAGTGCGGGCCTTGTTCACCAAAACTTGGCCTCCCCATGTCGTTCTTTCTCTCACCTTCTGGCTGAATTCCCATCATGAGCGTGGAGGCTCGTCAAGCCTACTAATTTTGCCTGGGCTTCTAAGGTCTGACCGGGAGGCCTTAGTATCTCTTCTCCTTCGGGAGAATGGGAGGACGCCTGCAGCCTACGTAAGTGACGTAAATTCCTTATTTTGGAATTTTATTAGCCTTCCACGTAAACCAAGTTATTCAGCCTCTTTTCTCCACTGAATTTTCTCACTGAGATATCCTTATTTAACCACTCTTTATATCTTTAATTCTATTGTAACCTGATTGCCGAAGCCATCTCCCCTTCGAATTCCCTGGATCCAACGGGCCTGGACCCCGGCACAGTTCAGTTGCTCAGTTGTGCCCAAATCTTTTCTACCCCATGGACTGCAGCACGCCAGGATTCCCTGTCCATCATCAATTCCTGGAGATTGTTCAAACTCATGTCCATCGAGTCAGTGATGCCATCCAATCATCTCATCCTCTGGTTTCCCTTTCTCCTCCTGCCTTCAATCTTTCCCAGCATCAGGGTCTTTTCCAATGAGTCAGTTCTTCACATCGGGTGGCCAAAATATTGGAGTTTCAGCTTCAGCATCAGTCCTTCCAATGAATAATCAGGGCTAATTTCCTTTAGGATTGACTGGTTAAATCTCCTTGCAGTCCAAGGGACTCTCAAGACTCTTCTCCAACACCACAGTTCAAAAGCATCAATTTTTCAGCGCTCAGCTTTCTTTATAGTCCAGCTCTCACATCCATATATGACTACTGGAAAAACCATAGCTTTGACTAGACAGACCTTTGTTGGCAAAGTAATGTCTTTGCTTTTCAGCATGCTGTCTAGGTTAGTCATAGCTTTTCTTCCAAGAAGCAAGCATCTTTTAATTTCATGGCTGTAGTCACCATCTGCAGTGATTTTGGAGCCCCCAAAAATAAAGTGTCTCACTGTTTCCATTGTTTCCCCATTTTTTTGCCATCAAGTGATGGGCCTGGATGCCATGATCTTAGTTTTCTGAATGTTGAGGTTGAAGCCAGCTTTTTCACTCTCCTCTTTCACTTTCATCAAGAGGCTCTTTAGTTCTTCTTCACTTTCTGCCATAAGGGTAGTGTCATCTGCATATCTGAGGTTATTGATATTTCTCCCGACAATCTTGATTTCAGCTTGTGCTTCATCCAGCCTGGCATTTCTCATGATGTACTCTGCATATAAGTTAAATAAGCAGGGTGACAATATACAGACTTGATGTACTCCTTTCACGATTTGGAACCAGTCTGTTGTTCCATGTCCAGTTCTGTTACTTCCTGACCTGCATACAGGTTTCTCAGGAGGCAGGTAAAGTGGTCTATTTCCATCTCTTGAAGAATTTTCCACAGTTTGTTGTGATTCACACAGTCAATGACTTTGGTGTAATCAATAAAGCAGAAAAGATGTTTTTCTGGAACTCTCTTGCTTTCTCAATGATCCAACAGATGTTAGCAATTTGTTCTCTGGTTCCTCTGCGTTTTCTAAATCCAGCTTGAACATCTAGAAGTTCTCGGTTTACATACTGCTGAAGCCTGGCTTGGAGAATTTTGAGCATTACTTTACTAGCATGTGAGATGAATGCAATTGTGTGGTAGTTTGAGCATTCTTTGGCATTGCCTTTCTTTGGGATTGGAATGAAAACTGACCTTTTCCAGTCCTGTGGCCACTACTGAGTTTTCCAAATTTCCTGGCATATTGAGTGTAGCACTTTCACAGCATCATCTTTCAGGATTTGAAAGAGCTCAACTGGAATTCTATCACCTCCACTAGCTTTGTTCGTAGTGATGCTTCCTAAAGGCCACTTGACTTTGCATTCCAGGATATCTGGCTCTAGGTGAGTGATCACACCATCATGGTTCTCTGGGTCATGAAGATATTTTTAATATAGTTCTTCTGTGTATTCTTGCCACCTGTTCTTAATATCTTCTGTTTCTGTTAGGTCCATACCATTTCTGTCCTTTATTGATTAGCAGTAAATTAAGAATTCTCTTTCCTAACAGAGAAGGATAAGATGTTAATTTTCATAAGCATTCAGGATTTTAATAGGCTGGAGAAGACTCTTGAGAGTCCCTTGAACAGCAAGGAGATCAATCCAGTCAATCCCCAAAAAAATCAACCCTGAATATTCATTGGAAAGACTGATGCTGAAGCTGAAACTCCAATACCTTGGCCACCTGATGCAAAGAGCCGACTCATTAGAAAAGACCTTGATGCTGGGAAAGATTGAGGGCAGGAGGAGAAGGGGATGACAGAGGATGAGAAGGTTGGATAGCATCATTGACTCAATGGACATGAGTTTGAGCAAATTCCGGGAGATAATGGAGGACAGAGGAACCTGGCTTGTACAGTCTATGAGGTCACAAAAGTTGAACACGACTTAGCAACTGCACAATAGTAAGAAGGGAATTAGTCCTTGAGGGGTGAGGAAATAAAGTGCCAGTGCTGAGCTGAAAAGGCAAGGGAAACAGACTTTGGCAGGGCCCTTTGCCTCTTTCAAGATTTCCTGAAAGGATCCAGCTAAGAATTGCCATAAATAACTCTCTTGCTAAGGTACAGCTTTTGCTACCACAAAGGACATGAACCAGCATAAAAGGTGTGTTCTGGAAGGAGGACTTACACTCATACCTCAGTGTTACTGCTCCTCTGGAGACCTTGTCTGTCTTCCCTTATTGGCTACTCCCATTGAGCACCAGCCGTAAATGCCGATCATTTGCTCCTGACTCACCATTCCCTCCTGGAGGAGGAAATGGCAACCCACGCCAATATTCTTGCTGGGGAAATCCCATGGACAGAGGAGCCTGGCGGGCTACAGTACATGGGGTCGCAGAGCGTCAGTCACGACAGAGACTGAGAACATTGTTCCCAGCCTCTGACCTCCTCAGTTGGAGCCTCGTTAAAAAGACCTTAGTCAGGCTGGGTCATCCCTCCTCACTCTCCACGCAGTCATGGAGCTTTTCCACTGCTGAACTCAGACAGTGTGAGGAGGGTTCACTGTATTGGGCAGGAAGAATATAAAGCAGCTCACTTACTTCACCTGAGAACTATCCTGAAATAGTGTTGGGACCAGTGGAAGGGACCCGTGAAATTATAAAGGTAACTAAGTGTATGGCTTGTTCTCTGATACCCAGGCATCAGATAATAAGAAAAAGTAAAATTTGGCAACTCAAGCATATTGTGTTAAATCTCTTTGACAAAGAAGCTGTGTGATGTTTTCCTAATTCCCACTCACACGTATCAGCCATCCTCTCTTCCATATAACATTAGCCTCCGACACTTGACTACCCTGCGTCTCCCACCGACCCAGCAGTGAACCCATTTACATGCCCTTGAACCCTTTCACTGTTACACAGGCGCCAGGGAACTCTGTGGAATGCCCTTCTGTATGTGTCAGCTTTTGCTTCCTTTCACATCTAGAACACGACTTTCCTTAGTTGAACAGGTTCTCTGTTAACCTGTGTACTGTTACATAATAATGCATAGGGGTGTGCATCTCAGCCATCAGCAGATGCTTAAATCCTGATGGCGGTTTAAATCAACCATCGGTGCGTATAAAGTGCACGTTGTGTGTCTGTAGATTTGTACGTTCCGAGAGGTATAAACCCCTGTGTCTCTCTGGGTACCTGTGCTTAGGCACCTGTGCTGTGTTTACGTGTGTGTGAGTCCACATCTGTATACAGCTGTATGCGTGTCTTACGGCCCAGTCAATAGCATCCTGTAGAGTATGGCCATTTGCTTCCACATTTCGGTATCTAGCAGAGCTATCCTCTTGGATTTTTTTTAACTTTATTTTTACTGTGGTAAAACATATGTAACAAACAATTTACCATTTTAACCCATTTTGAGTATATGATCCGGTGGCACTAACCACATTCACAGTGCTGGGCACACAGTCACCGCTGTCTAGTCCCCAGATTTTTCATCACTCAAAAAGAAACTGTAACCAGTAACTCCCAGTTCCCCTTCTCTCAACCCCTGGGACCTTCTAATCTACTCTCTACCTCTATGATTTTGCCTAATGTTTTCAAGGCTCATTCTTGTTGGAGCATGTATGGGAACTTCTGTTACATGGATACACCACATTTTATTTCTGTTTATTCATTGTGGACACACTTGCATTGTTTCTACCTTTTCATCATTGTGAATAATGCTGAAATTAGCACATGCGTCTGAGTACCTGTTCAAGTTCCTGTTTTTAATCCTTTTGGGTATATACCTACAAGATGAATGGCTGAGTCATACGGTGATTTTATGTCTAGCTTTTTGAGGAACCTCCAGATTGTTCCCGCAGTGGCTTCACAGTACCATGAGCAATGGATGAGGGTTCCAATTTCTCTACATCCTTGCCAGCATTTGTTGTTTTCTTCTTTTTTAAAAAATAATAAGCTTGCTAATGGGCTTGAAGTGGTAACTAACTGTGATTTTGACTTGCATTTCTCTAATGATTTTGACTTGCATTTCTCTAATGATTAGTGATGTTAAGCATCTTTTAATGTGCCTGTTGCTTTTACTGCTAAGTCACTTCAGTCATGTCCAACTCTTTGAGACCTTATGGACCATAGCCCACCAGGCTCCTCTGTCCATGGGATTCTCCAGGCAAGAATACTGGAGTGGGTCCCCATGCCCTCCTCCAGGGGATCTTCCCAACCCCAGGGATCGAACCAGTCTCATGTCTCCTGCATTGGCAGGTGGGTTCTTTACCACCAGCACCACCTATCTTTAGAGAAATGTCTGTTCAAGTCCTTGCCTGTTTTTAAGTGGGTTGTTTGCTCATTGTTGTTGCATTGGAATTCTTTATATACTCTGGACATCAATTCTTTATCAGATATATGATTTGCAAATATATTCTCCCAGTCTTTAGGTTTACTTCTCACTTTCCTGATAATATCCTTTGAGGCACAAAAGTTTCTACTTTCGATGAAATCCAATTTATCTATTTTTTCTTTTGTTGCTCATGCTTTTGGTGTCATATCTAAGAATTTATTGCCAAATCTAAGGTCATGAAGATTTCCACTATGTTTTCTCCCAAGATATTTATCATTTCAGCTCTTATATTTAGATTACTGACTCATTCTGAGTTAATTGTTGTATATTGTGTGAGGTAGTGGCCCACCTCTACCAGAACTATTTGTAGAAGAGACTGCTCTTTTCCAATTAAATGGACTTGGTACACTTGTCAAATGCTTCCCAGGTGGTGTTAGTGGTAAAGCACCCACCTGCCAATGCTGGAGACGAAAGAGACGCAGGTTCAATTCCTAGGTTGGGAAGATCCCCTGGAGGAGGCAAACCACTCCAGTATTCTTGCCTGGAGAATCCCATGGACAGAGAAGCCTGGTACAGTCCACAGGGTACCAAAGAGTCAGACACAACTGAGCGACAAAGCCCAGCATAATACCCTTGCCAAACACTGATCATAGTGTTTGTTTGTTTGTGAACTATCAATCTTATTTTGCTGACTTGCATGAACCACGCTGTTTTGACTACTATGGGCTTGTCGTAAGCTTTGAAATCAGGACATGTGGGTTCTCTGGTTTTCTTTTTAAGACTGCTTTGTATACTCAGAGCCCCTTGCAATCCTATATGAAATTTAAGATTGGCTTTTTCAGGTCTGCAAAAAGGGATGTTGGAGTTTTGCTAGAGATTGTGTTGAATCTGTAGATTGCTTTGGATATGATTACCATGCTCACAATGGTAAGTTTTACTCCCCACGAACATGGCATGTCTTTTCACTTAGTCAGGTCTTTAAGTTCTTTCAACAATGTTTTGTAGCTTTCAGTGTACAAGTCTTTCATCTTTTTGGTTGAATTTATTCCCAGGTATTTTTTTTTACCCTTTCCTTTTAATTGACTTGAAATCTTCCACTGTAATTACTAGACAATAACGTGTCCATAGCACACAGAACAGTGCTTGGCACACAGCAGACACTGAACAAATGCTAATTGAATAAAAGAATCTCCAAAATCATAGGATCTTAGAACTTTGAGGAAACACTCCTACCAATTCTTTTCTTCTAAGGATGAAGTAAGGTTGTTCAGGGACTTCCCTAGCGGTTCACTGGTAAGGAATCTACTTGCCAACAGGAGATGCGGGTTTGATCCCTGGGTCAGGAAGATCCCCTGGAGAAGGGAACATCAGCCAGTATTCTTGTCTGGGAAGTCCCGTGGACAGATAGGTCTAGCAAGCTGTAGTCCATGGCCTTGCAAGAGCATCAACTTAGCAACAACAAAGAGGGTGTTCAGACTGGGTAAGTGAATTGTTCCAAACAGCACTTAGCCAGTAGCAGAACCAGAAGTTCACATCACTAAGAGTTTTCTGTGGATCAAAATGTGGTCATTATATGCCAAGATTCTGCCTGCTGGAATAAGTGAATGTGTCTGTAAACTTGGATGCTTTTCTTTGGGTATGGGAATTTTTTCAGAATCTGATTTCTTATACTTTTAAATGAATCTTAGGGTTCATTTAGGATTCAAATGAATCATAGGATTATACAAAGGTTTAGTATACTTACAAAAGTATCCAATATGAACACAAATAAGGTTATTAAAATGGACTATC
Organism: Bos mutus; assembly: GCF_027580195.1. Taxonomy (NCBI): domain Eukaryota; kingdom Metazoa; phylum Chordata; class Mammalia; order Artiodactyla; family Bovidae; genus Bos; species Bos mutus. Next base: position 130,570,065 of record NC_091618.1, read on the forward strand.
TGGAGATACGTATCTATGAGGGCATCATAAATGGAAGTTTCTAGGAGTGTGTGTGTGTGTCTGTGTATCTGTGTTAGATGAGATGGCTGAGTGTCATTGTGGAAATAAATTTAGCCCTTCAGATCTTTCCTCACTCACAGCAGATGACCCTTCACTAGACTTTACTGCCTAAAGAACTTGTTTCATTTTAGAATTACTTCCATTAAGAGAATGAGTGGAGAAAAACAGAAGTGTATCCTTGCTTACAAGCTGAGACATTCCGTAGTGTGCTTCAAGAACAATCACTCGCTGTTCTTACGTTTTGCTTTTTCCTGAAGTAGGGTCAGCCGGCCGGGACAGAGGCTCAGTGCTGCCTGATGCGGGCTCCGTTCCACAGCTGGTCAGTCCCCGGGCCATTCTCTTCTTTCTCCTGATCTAGGCTTCTCCCGGGGCCTCCCAAAGATGGCCAGGAACCATCAGTCTAGGAATCATCTCTGAGTCAACAGTGAGAGATCAGCAACTCTCTGACTCCGGAATTTGGCAGGCTGAATAAGAGAATTGAGAACTGACTACTCAATATCCCCTCACTCTCCCAACTCCTCCAATTTGATTGTGGGCACGAATGTACTTAGGGAAAACAAAACAAAAAAATTGTAAAAAAAAAAAAAAAAAAAAAACCCACCACCCTGCATTTCTCACTCTCCTTTGCAGCTAGAGGTTGTCATTAGCCTAGCTCTGGACAATCAGGCATAAGCAAACGCTTTTGCATAGGGTTTTCAGGAAAGATCTTTAAAATGGAACTGATAGCTGACAAATGCCTTTTGCCCTTCTCATTCTACCTTTTCCCAGCTGGATTCTAGATGTAATGATGAAGGTGTAGCAGCCCTCGTAACCATGGCAACCATGAGGGAAAGGTTAAGATGTCACAGAGATATCCACACTGAGATCACCATGCTGCCCAACCACAGCCCACTACCACCTACCTCTTGTTTCACAAGAAAAACCCCTGATCAGTTTAAACCACTGTTTTCTGGGTCTCTTCACTAGCAGCCCAATTTAATTCTTAACTCATATTGGAGCTTAAAAGGCTGAATGAGATAATTTGAGTCAGTGGACTCCTATTGTATCTCGTTGCCAAATTAGAGAAACTTAAACATTATGGAGGAATTCTAGGTAGTCAAGATAATGGTGGCGGCATAAATCTAAATTTCCTGACATACTGCCCTCCCCTGTAAAACACACACAGAGCAAGAAATCAAGTAAAACTACATAAAACCCGTGTCCTCACCAGAACTAGAAAACAGAAATCCAAATTTCAAATTAACTGCAAATAGAAAACTATAAATCCCAGAAAGCTGCCTCCCACATTGTGGATGAAGCCTTTCAGGTAAACAAAGTTTGGGAAAAACCATGATGGCGAACTCAGGGTTGAGTTAAAACTACCAGAAAGATAAAGTCTGCGCCTGCGTCTAAGCGGAGCCCTTACTACATGGAAGGCACTTACCTGTGTGCAGGGGGTGAGGAGGCGGTCTTGGAAAGATAAAGCTTCTGAGTGAAAAATGTCCAAAGGAAAGGGGTCCAGAGGGTTCTTCTGAAAATCAGTCGGGGGAGGCGGGTGGGGACTGGGTTCGGGGGAACTTGGGGGGAACTTTGAAATCTGCCAGACCTTCTCTTCCTCCAAAGCCATACTTGGCTACACTGACAGAAGAGGGCGCTCTTGATCTAGGAATCCTGCAACCCCTACCTCTCCAGCCCCGTCTCCATCTAAGCACAATTAACTAGAACAGAAAAGAATCCAGAACCATTCAACTAATAAAATTTCTACCCCAATAATGGCAAAGTAGAAGAAAACTCCCTAACACCACTAAGTAACACTACTGTCTAAACTGAGTCATATATCTTCAACACTTTGAATAACAAATTTAAAAGCTAAGTAGAGAAATGGACCGGAAAGGAAAAAAAAAAACCTAGGAAGAAATAAAATGAAAGTTGATTGAATTCAGAAAAAAAAATAGAAAAAAACAATAAAATAAATATTGTACTGCATTGGCTGTAACATTTTAGGTAATACATACTACCACATTTTAAATACCTGGGAAATAGATGGGGAAACAGTGTCAGACTTTATTTTTCTGGGCTCCAAAATCACTGCAGATGGTGACTGCGGCCATGAAATTAAAAGACTCTTACTCCTTGGGAGGAAAGTTATGACCAACCTAGATAGCATATTCAAAAGCAGAGACATTACTTTGCCAACAAAGGTTCGTCTAGTCCAGGCTATGGTTTTTCCTGTGGTCATGTATGGCTGTGAGAGTTGGACTGTGAAGAAAGCTGAGCGCCGAAGAATTGATGCTTTTGAACTATGGTGTTGGAGAAGACTCTTGAGAGTCCCTTGCACTGCAAGGAGATCCAACCAGTCCATTCTGAAGGAGATCAGCCCTGGGATTTCTTTGGAAGGAATGATGCTAAAGCTGAGACTCCAGTACTTTGGCCACCTCATGCGAAGAGTTGACTCATTGGAAAAGACTGTGATGCTGGGAGGGATTGGGGGCAGGAGGAGAAGGGGCCGACAGAGGATGAGATGGCTGGATGGCATCACTGACTCGATGGACATGAGTCTGAGTGAACTCCGGGAGTTGGTGATGGACAGGGAGGCCTGGCATGCTGCGATTCATGGGGTCACAAAGAGTAGGACACGACTGAGCAACTGAACTGAACTGACTGATATATATGCCTGTTATCCTCCAAGTTACAGTCAAATGATTTCTTCACCATGTAGCTGTTCAGAATTTATCCTCACTGGGTCTGATCTTTGAGGCATGCAGTAAACAGTGTCTGGCTGTGATTGCTGCCATCACTGTTATTGGCAATTGACTGGTCGGGGGCAGTGAGGGAGAGGAGAGAATCTCAAATAACGCATCTGGGGCAAAAAGTGAAGGAATTTGTCATACTGTGTGTCCACCTAGGCCAAAGACTTGGCTTTGCAGACAAGAAGACTGAGACAGGGAGGTAACACAGTAGCCAATGGAGAAAGCCTTCTTTCCTTCCCTCGCCTCTTTTCTTACTGGTTGAAAAGACAACGAATGCCTCCTCTCTGAATCAGCCTGCAACGCCCTCCAGATGCTATGACTCCCCTCTTAGCAGGACCTCTTTATAATTCACCCTCCCCTTTCCTTCTGACAAATTCCCCCAGACAGAAGCTCTGTGTAAGTCACTCTCATTCTAGAATGCTAAAATGCAAATAAACCAAACCACCTTCCCTGATTCTTACAGTCAAATGATTTCCTTGCCATGTAGCTTTCCAGAATTTACCCTAGTGGGGTCTCTGAGGCATGCAGTAATGTTTAAATCTCTGATTCTCCTCTTATCAAACTTAGAAGTGTGTTACACGAGCTGCCTCTTTTCCTTCCCACTCATTCCCAAAGCTCTAGCTGCTTCCCCCTTCATCCTCTCTGAAAACGTCATTTTCAGAAGCTGTTGGCTACCATCTTTAAACACCCTTATTCTTTGTCTTCTTGGAGCCACAGTCTTTTTCCTCCGGTCAGTCCCACAGCTATTCATTCTCTTGTTCTGGGTTGTTCTCTTCCCTCTTCAGTGGAGGTATCCCACCAAAGGTCTCTACTACCTTCTGCACTCATAGCTGCAAACCACAAATACACACATCCAGGCACATCTGCTTCTTGGGTGCCTCCCTAGATGTCACGCCTGGGTTTCAGGAGGCACCTGGAGCTCAACATGTCTAAAGCTGAATCCCACAACCTCTTTTCAAGTCTGCATCTCCTCCCAATCTCCAAACCAAGGTCAAATGATCCTTGATACCATCCTTTCCTTTATCTTCTCTCCCAAATCATTCATAAATTTAACTGAAAACACTGAGTACCTAGTGTGTGTGGGCACAGGCCATTGACAAGACCCACTTTCTACACTGAACTTACAGATTCAGTGAAAAGTCCTGCACAGGTTTCCTTCCATCCCACTTTTCATTCACACTGTCACCCTCCAGGTTCAAGTCAGCATTGCCTCGTTCCTAGACTGATAAATCAGCGCTTTGTGAGATTTGTCTGAAGCCAGCCTGTTCAAACGGAGCTGATGTCTTTTCTCCTCGCACATTTTATAACTGTTGTTGTTGTTCAGTTGTTCAGTCATGTCCGACTCTTTTGTGACCCCATGGGCTGTATCCCACCAGGCTCCTCTGTCCGTGGGATTTTCCCAGGCAAGGATACTGGAGTGGGTTGCCATTTCCTTTTCCAGGGGATATTCTTGACCCAGGGATCAAACTCCCATCTCCTGCACTGCATGTGGATTCTCTGCCACTGAGCTGCCAGCGAAGCCCTCCTTGCACGCTTTGTACCGTAACACATTTGTTGCTGTCTCTGGGTTTCCCTCCTCCTGGAATTCCCTCCTCTAATCTCCTCATACTATACTGTATCTGTCCTTTAAGGCCCATCTCAAATGCCAGTCCTCTCTGATGCTTTCCCTGACTTCCCAGGCCAAGAATGTGGCTTCTTTCCCTGAATTTATCAGATTTGCCCTCTTCACCCCTGCTTTATCAGCCATCCCTCCTGCCCAAGCTAGTTGCTTCACAAATCATGATTAGAATGATAGTGGAATCCAGTTTTATGTGATAGGAAAGTGGCTCCGTGATCAACTTCAACAGAGATTATTCTATCATCAGCTAATTTGTGTACCTTTTTCCCCTGGAGATTTAATAAACTCAATTCCTGAAGAAGCTGAATATGCTGCTGCTAAGTCACTTCAGTCGTGTCTGACTCTGTGTGACCCCATAGACGGCAGCCTACCAGGCTCCCCCATCCCTGGGATTCTCCAGGCAAGAACACTGGAGTGGGTTGCCATTTCCTTCTCCAGTGCATGGAAGTGAAAAGTGAAAGGGAAGTCACTCAGTCGTGTCCGACTCTTAGCGACCCCATGGACTGCAGCCCACCAGGCTCCTCCGTCCATGGGATTTTCCAGGCAAGAGTACTGGAGTGGGGTGCCATTGCCTTCTCCGGCTGAATATGCTACGGTTACTAAATTCTGTTTGGGGCTTCAAAGGAAATATTACATAACTTTTAAAAAGTCACATGAGTTCTAGGGACCTCAGCTTCCCTATGGAGAAGGCAATGGCACCCCACTCCAGTACTCTTGCCTGGAAAATCCCATGGATGGAGGAGCCTGGTAGGCTGCAGTCCATGGGGTCGCTAAGAGTCAGACATGACTAAGCAACTTCACTTTCACTTTTCACTTTCATGCATTGGAGAAGGAAATGGCAGCCCACTCCAGTGTTCTTGCCTTGAGAATCCCAGGGACAGGGGAGCCTGGTGGGCTGCCGTCTATGGGGTTGCACAGAGTCGGACACAACTGAAGCGACTTAGCAGCAGCAGCAGCTTCCCTATCTAGAAAACAGAAAGTTGTACTGAATGATCTTAAGCTTCTGAAGATTCTAGTTCTCTAGATCTAACAGTCTATAACTAAGTTTTCTAGGGGATTTGACCGGGTGATTTCACCTACTGATAGACTGCTTCTACCCGTTGCCAGCCTTTTTCCTTTCCTTGCCTTCTCTATAGAAGTTGGAAAAGCTAGACAGCCCTCTTGGCAGCTTTTCTTACAGCTAGAAGTGGTCGTGTGATATAGTTCTAACCAATGAGATGGAAGCAGAACTCTACTAAAGGGAATTCTGGGAAGCCGTTGCTTTCCAGATGGAAGAGAAAGGCACAGCTGACGTGACTCCTGTGGCAGGCAGACTTCTCAGATGGCCCCCTGATATATGATATATGGCCCTGTATAATCTCCTGCCTTAGGGTATGGGCAGAATCGTGAGCTATCACCCCCACGATTAGGTTACTAATCAGTTGTCTTGGAGTCAATCAAAGGGAGATTATTCTGTGTGGGCCTGACATAATCAGATGAGCCTTTAAAAAGAGACACAGCTTCCTGTCAGGAAAACAAACGGTTGCAAACTGCCTTGGGGCGGCCTCCAGAAGCCGCTAAGAGCTCAGCCCTAACAACTGCGTTCTACCAACAGCTGGCGAGCTTGAAAGGGACCCTAGGGTTCAGACGATGCGCAGTCCCAGCTGACACCTTGGCAGCAGCCTGCCTTCTCAAGCAGAGAATTCAATGAACCATGGCCAGACTCCTGACACGTCGGAGCTCCAGGATCAACTTGTGTTAACTTGCAATGTTTGCAGCTCCTTGTTATAAAGCAATAGAAAATGAAACAACCCCTTTCCATTTAATCGCAAAAGCTGGGCACTTACGAAAACCATCTTGTGATCATAAAGGAAAAGCCAAGTGAATCACAGAGCCCCTGACCTCTTGCACCTCTAAGCCACAATCAGCAGCTGCTTTTCTCCAAGAAAACTTCTATACCAGAAAAAGAAATGTCTATTTATATAAGCCAATACAAATTAGAAAGCATTTCTTGTACTTGTAGTCGAAATCATTTCCAACTGATAAAACAGACTTCCAAAACCAGCATGAGTATATTATTTATTCACTGGCAAACTTTTATAAGGAATCTATAATGTTACAGATAGTAAAAGAAAGAAGCACCAGAAATTAAAAAAAAAAATTTGCCTTCTGTAGGCTTGTAGCCTAGTGTAGGGGGAGAGGTGGTGGGGGAAAAGGTGAGGAAAGGTAGTCAGGATACAATTAAAATACAGAATGACTAGGCTATGATAAGTATAAGCAAAAGGTCTTGCATGCATGCTAAGTCACTTCAGTTCAGTTCAGTTCAGTTGCTCAGTCGTGTCCGACTCTTTGCGACCCCATGAATCGCAGCACGCCAGGCCTCCCTGTCCATCTCCAACTCCCAGAGTTCACTCAAACTCACATCCATCGAGTCGGTGATGCCATCCAGCCATCTCATCCTCTGTCCTCCCCTTTTCCTCCTGCTCCCAGTCCCTTCCAGCATCACAGTCTTTTCCAATGAGTCAACTCTTAGCATGAGGTGGCCAAAGTACTGGAGTTTCAGCCTTAGCATCATTCCTTCCAAAGAACACCCAGGGCTGATCTCCTTTAGAATGGACTGGTTGGATCTCCTTGCAGTCCAAGGGACTCTCAAGAGTCTTCAGTCATATCCAACTCTTAGTGGACCCTATGGACTGTAGCCCACCAGGCTCCTCTGTCCATGGGCTTCTCCAGGCAAGAATACTGGAGTGGGTTGCCATACTCTCCTCCAGGGGATCTTCCCGACCCAGGAATCAAACCCGCATCTCCTGCTGCTCCTGCATTGCAGGCGGATTCTTTACCGATGAGCCTCGAGCCTCGGGGTAAGCCCAAACAAAAGATCTTAGGGAAGCTCAAAGAAGAGACACCTAGTGTAGACTTTAGGGTTGGTCAGGAGGGAGGAGCTGGATCCAAGGCTTTAGGATGAGGCACAGAATTACGAAGGATGAGCATGTCACTCAGGAATAGCAGAGGAGGGGAGTCCTGGCACAGAGAGTGGAAGTCAATCAGTCAAATAATTGACAACCACCAAAATCGGTAAGGTGAGGCTGAGGAATGTGTGAGCAACAGAGAAACAGACCTAGCACCAGGTACCGCCCCAGGCTCTGATGAGCGTGCTGCCTCGCCCCACTCCCTTCCCCAGGACGAGTGCTCTTGCATCGCTGAGGGAAATGCAGGTAGCTCCGGCAGCTGCCCCAGATGTAAACACATGCAGGGAGCGGCTTTCCCAAGGAAGACTCTAGGTCAAGGTACTTCCGGAATGTGCTGCGCACAGGGAATCCAAGAAGAGAGAAAGGGATTTGACAGAGGAGACAACCCCTTCAGTTTTTTGAAGGAGAATCTTGGGGCCTTCAGGCTCCGTCAGAGCACATTAACTCTCCTCGTGACTTAGGGTTCTCACAGCCTAGGATTTCACTTGGAAATTAGAAAGCTTCTGTAAATCTCCTTTAAATGAGTCAAGGAACAAATACATCGCAATGATAAAATGGGAAATACTGAAATAGGGACTAGAGAAAAACCCTGGAAATGAAAAAGCCTAAGGCAGAGACTGAACTGAACCGAAGGCAGAGACAGTCGCAGGAAGTTGAAGGCAGCAATGAATCCAATCTCATGTCATCCACTGACCTGTGTTTTCCTATTTGAGGAGCAAAGGGGTTTCGAATGCTAGAGAAAAAGAGGTAAGTTAGGGAGCAGAAGCTACATGTCCTTCCTTCAGAGGACATCCTTCCCAGCCTCCCCTGGTCTCCCCAGGAAGCTGGGGAAGCTCCCCTTGTAGCATCAGGTAGGGAGCTTGCCTGAGGCCTAGGAGGTTTTTTCCCACTCTTTTCAAACGTGGGATACAGTAAAATTCACCCTTTTTAGGTGTACAATTTGATGATGAGATTTGACAAATGTGTATAGTGTGGTGACCCAAGGACAAAAGAGCAGATAAAACCCAGGAGGGTCTTAGAATGCAGGAACAGAAAAACCAGACTCTTATTGTCCTTCCCTCCCCCATGTTGTAACTACTAATGGATTTCAGGCCCTCCTGAGCAGTAGAACCTATAACCTGTCTCCCCTCCTACCCCACAGGAAGAAGGTATTTGCCTTATTCTCCACCCCCGCCCCCACCACCCGACCCAGTATACATGCCTCATCCAATCAGCAAATGACCCACAAGACCCCTATCCCACTCCTTGTACCCTGGGTATAAAAGTAGACTAAGGACTCCTGTTCAACTCGGTTCTCCCTTGAGCTGGCCTGCTCTTCTAACAGCGTCTCCCACTCTAATAGACTTTATTTCCCTCTCCTTCTGTCTCATGTCTGGAAATTCTTTTCCAACCCGCACCCAGACCATGACATATAGTAGCACTAACTACTCCATGAGAAAGGCAAAGGACCCTCCCGTCACCCCGCAAAGCCGCCCCTGCCCTTTTGTTGTCAACACCCCCACCCCTGGGAAACTACCGACAGTTTCTATCCCTATAATCTCGCCTTTTCCAGAATGTCGTGTAAATCGACTCATACACTATATAGTCTTGTGTGTCAGGCTTCTTGCACTTAACATCACGCAAGGCCAATTTTTAAAAACTGTTGTCTGCCAAGGTCATCTTTCCCTGTGAACCAAGGCTAAGTGGGTGAGGATCAGTGTTCATGCTTGTCTTAACAAATTCACTGGAGTATATAACTGTAGACCCTAAATCAAACCTGCTGAGTCAAAAGCAGTGTCTCTTCGTAATCTATTCTGATGTGATGACTCAAGTTACACTTCTATTGTGCAAACACTAATAGTGCAATAGTGAATTTATACATGCATATCTCTGTTTATTAGCATTTAGAAATGCATAATTGCATTTTAATCATCAAGAGCATTTATAGGCCTATGCTACTGCCCTTGAGGACCTTGCAAAATAATTTAAAAGATAGCATATACTTAAATAGGGCTTCCTAGATGGTGCTAGTGGTAAAGAACCTGCCCATCAATGCAGGAGACATAAGAGACACAAATTCGATCCCTGGGTTGGGAAGATCCCCTAGGAGGAGGAGGGCCTAGCAACCCACCCTAGTATTCTTGCCTGGAGAATCCCATGGACAGAGGAGCCCAACAGGCTACAGTCCACAGGGCTGCAAAGAGTCTGACATGACTGAAGCGACTTAGCACGTACGCATATACTTAAATCATAGACTTTTATTGCTGCAAAAGGTTTTAGGGCATCCTAGATTTTCACATTTGGCAATGACTTTCAAGATTATCCACACCTGCCTATCATTTTAGATTTGAATTTCCTCCAGGGGTGGCAAACTCCAAGAACAGATGAATGATGTAAATGTGTGAAATGAGCCAGGGGACACTGACAACTTGCCTGAGGCAAATCGGAGAGAGTTTGGTAGTACCTGTGGCCATTCAAATTCAATTTGAAAACAAACACTTTGAAAAAACATTAAGTATATATATTTTGGCTTGCTTTAGTCCTTGGGTAGTCACACTGCAATCTCTTCTATAATAGCCTTCCCAAGTTTTTGCCTCGTATGCTGGATACTCCTGAGTCCCTGACCTACACCCTTTCACTCTTATCAGCTCAGTAGGTGCCAGTCTGGCTTTCAATTGCCAGCATGGCATTTAAATGCTATAGGATTCCTTGAAGCCCTAATGCTGGCTTTGCCCTTCTCCCACCAGGCAGGCAGGAAGTGGCAAGAGATTGATGCCCTTTCAATGACCACTGATGGAAATTTGAGTATAAGTCCCTCAGCTTGCTGGGGGACTAATTAAAGTTAGTACTTTACACGGGCCACCAGAATTTCCAAGTGAGATTAGAGTTCCCTTTACGACCGTTGACTCTTGTGTGACAGTGTACCTTTTATTTCCAGCATCCTTTCTCGTTCTACTTACCCGTCTCTTACAGTCTTTCCTGACATCACCTGCCAGATAAGCTACTTTATTTGGATCTTCATATCAGGATCTGCTTCTGAGAGTTGACCTCAAGTTGATGTAGCTAGTGAAAACTTGAATAACTCCAGAGATGAGAGACTTCAGTTCAGTTCAGTTCAGTTCAGTTCAGTCGCTCAGTTGTGTCTGACTCTTTGCGACCCCATGAATCGCAGCACGCCAGGCTTCCCTGTCCATCACCAACTCCCGGAGCTTACTCAAACTCATGTCTATCGAGTCAGTGATGCCATCCAGCCATCTCATCTTCTGTCGTCCCCTTCTCCTCCCACCTTCAATCTTTCCCAGCATCAGGGTCTTTTCCAATTAGTCAGTTCTTTGCATCAGGTGGCCAAAGTATTGGAGTTTCAGCCTCAGCATCAGTCCTTCCAATGAACACCCAGGACTGATCTCCTTTAGAATGGACTGGTTGGATCTCCTTGCAGTCCAAGGGACTCTCTCAAGAGTCTTCTCCAACACCACAGTTCAAAAGCATCAATTCTTCAGTGCTCAGCCTTCTTCACAGTCCAACTCTCACATCCATACATGACCACTGGAAAAACCATAGCCTGGACTAGACGAACCTTTGTTGGCAAAGTAATGTCTCTGCTTTTCAATATGCTATCTAGGTTGGTCATAACTTTCCTTCCAAGGAGTAAGCGTCTTTTAATTTCATGGCTGCAGTCACCATCTGCAGTGATTTTGGAGCCCCCCAAAATAAAGTCTGACACTGTTTTCACTGTTTCCCCATCTATTTCCCATGAAGTGATGGGACCAGATGCCATGATCTTAGTTTTCTGAATGCTGAACTTTAAGCCAACTTTTTCACTCTCCATTTTCACTTTCATCAAGAGGCTTTTCAGTTCCTCTTCACTTTCTGCCATAAGGGTGGTGTCATCTGCATATCTGAGTTTATTGATATTTCTCCCGGCAATCTTAATTCCAGCTTGTGCTTCACCCAGCCCAGCGTTTCTCATTATGTACTCTGCATAGAAGTTAAATATGCAGGGTGACAATGTACAGCCTTGATGTACTCCTTTTCCTACTTGGAACCAGTCTGTTGTTCCATGTCCAGTTCTAACTCTTGCTACCTGACCTGCATACAAAAGGCAGATCAGGTGGTCTGGTATTCCCATCTCTTTCAGAATTTTCCACAGTTTGTTGTGATCCACACAGTCAAAGGCTTTGGCATAGTCAATAAAGCAGAAATAGATGTTTTTCTGGAACTCTCTTTCTTTTTCAATGATCCTGCAGATGTTGGCAATTTGATCTCTGGTTCTTCTGCCTTTTCTAAAACCAGCTTGAACATCTGGAAGTTCATGGTTCACGTATTGCTGAAGCCTGGCTTGCATTCCTAATCTCTAGAGAATAGCTTGAGCCATCTTTGACCTACAGAAATATCTTCCCCTCACAGAGATGAAAGTGTCTCCCTGTGACTAGCACCTAAAGGTTCACTCTGTGGGACCGTCTACTGTTGTGTGAACCCGTCTAGAAATCCCCTCTTTAGAGAGAAATCCTTCAACCCAATTCCTAAACTGTCCTTGAATATATCCTACATTTCACTCACCTTATCTATGAAAATTGTCAATCGGTACACAAAGCCAGTAATGAGAATCTGGAATGAAAAATGCCCAAGAGGAGAACCCCCAGAAATCTGGGGGTTTTAGGAGGATACTGGACTTTCCCATTGATGGAATATGGAAACAAGAGCCATTTTTAGTTAAATGTTAAAAGAAGAATCAGTCCAAAGGACATGAGATCATTTTGTTTACACATATATGTATTATGTGTTACATTTACAGTCCTAGTTTTTCACTTGGGAAAGGATCACGAAAAATGTGCTGTGTCTTCATTTTCAGCCTGACAGGCTTCTGCATTTCCCAGTCAAGGATTTAATGTTTGCTCTTGTATGTACTACCTAACAAGATATACACAGTTTGTATTAAATTCACAGCTTCCTTCCAAGAGACAAATTCTGGACATTTTTAAGAGGCAACAAAGGTTCTAAAATATCTGACAGTGTCTTGTATCCATCCCTTCCCATTTTAAGAGAAAAGGGAGTTTCAGGAGAGCTGAGAGCTGGGCAAAAGAGAGTGCAAAACAGGGTGAAAAGTAGGTTTCAGAGCCCTTATGAATGTCCCTTCTGACATTATATTTGAAATAGAGTACTTGTTGGGGAGTTAAATGTACTAGTTTCTAAATTTTGAAAGAGATTTGAGGATATCCGTGGCCATGTTTTTGCAGCCTGTTTTTGGGACACACTGAAAGGACTGATTACTTGCTAATGTGTCTTTTCTTTTACAAAACGATTTGTGAATATGCATTCTGAGTATTTATGAATAGTTTTTCTTTTACATATTTTTTTTTGAAAGAGAGATAAACAAGTGATGATTGAATTCAAGGCTATACCTATTCCTCCCACTTCTTCTCCATCTGATATAATTACAGTAAGTCTGGCTTGTGCATATCTGAACATCTTCTGGTTTTGACTGTCAAGCAATCAAATAGCATTTCTCACCCCCACTCAGACCCATAATTTAGAAGCTTCTCTGAAGTGACACTTGTTGCAGTTTAATTACAATGCTCTTCAATCCAGAAAGCTATTTAAAGAACAAAGGAAGCTGTGCCTTTGCAGTCCAGTCTTTTGAAAACAATGCAGAAATACATATGTGTAGCTGATCCCTCGGAGAAGGCAATGGCACCCCACTCCAGTACTCTTGCCTGGAAAATCCCATGCGGAAGAGCCTGGTAGGCTGCAGTCCATGGGGTCGCTAAGAGTCGGACACTTCCCTTTCACTTTTCACGTTCATGCATTGGAGAAGGAAATGGCAACCCACTCCAGTGTTCTTGCCTGGAGAATCCCAGGGACGGGGGAGCCTGGTGGGCTGCCATCTATGGGGTCACACAGAGTCGGACACGACTGAAGCGACTTAGCAGCAGCAGCAGCTGATCCCTAACTGAAACTTGATAACGTGTGTGATGAATGACTTGTTTCCTTTGGGAAAATGACTGATATTTTAACATACATGTTTCTTTCCGAGAGTGTCCAGCACAGTTATGCCATTTTAAAACTTAGGAGCAAGCATGCACAATTTCACAATCTGCATTCTGTTTACAGGAAATGTCTTCTTTCATTTCAAAATGAAATTCTCAAGGCTCAAACGGGTAAGTGTTTTAATTCAGCAAAGAATTAAAGAGCTGCTTTTTCCAGACATATTCTCTTTCCTTCCCTGGCAGTTACGGGTACCAACTTGCTCTTAATTATCTTCCATTCAATGCTAGTCATAGCCGCCTGCCTACTTCACACCTCGGCAGGCCAGCCCACAGTACTCACCCAGCCCTCTCTGGCTGAATCATCTTCCGCCCCCATCCTTTCCCACTGCTGTTTCCTTTCCACTTCAGTGCTCTTTTTAGAGGGACATGCTTGCTTTTCCAGAGCTTTTTTCTTCATTCTATATTATGTTCCCTTTATATTCTAGAGAACAACAATTCTTAAGGAATTTTCTTCCTGTGACTGAAGACACCTTGTGCTTAACATAGCTATCCATTAATTCTTGCCTACTTTAGGTGAAAGTAGGATTTGAGAAACTGGACATTTATCACCCTCACTCCAACATATGAAAGAGAAAATGAGTCATTTTTTTGTGAGTTTCTGCCTTGGCAGAGACACAGGAAATCCTAGGCTTGGGCAATTTAAACCGTCGCCTACAGCTTTGACATCCCTGCTTTCAACATTCTGGTCTCATTGATTTTTTTTTTTTTTAATGTTGCAGTTAAGTCCTTCCAAATTGACTCTCCAATCTCCATTTTTCTTAGGCATAAATGCTGACCCAATGGCTCCAACAAAGTGTCAGAAGTTGGAGGTTTTAGGATTGTATACCTGACGGTACCTGAGCTCTGACCAACCAACAGAAATGTGCTCATACCAGTTGTGTGAAGACACAAACTTTTCATCTTTATGTGTTACTGGTCTCAATATTTTATGGAGGTATCCATGCAAGTACATAAATTTCTCCATATTTACAGATGAGTCACTTGTCATCAGCTGACAATGGTTCCTAATGCAGATCTCACAGCAACCCCAAAAATCAACGGGAGAAAATAGGAAGCCCAGTTCAAATAATCAACCAATGACCCCACTGAGGGGGTCTCCTTTTGGTAAGAAGTTTAGGGCTTCCGAGGCAGCACTAGCGGTAAAGAACCCACCTGCCAATGCAGGAGACACTAGAGATGCAGGCTCAATCCCTGGGTCAGGAAGATGCCCTGGAGGAGGGCATGGCAACCCACTCCAGTATTCTTGCCTAGAGAATTCCATGAATAGAGGAGCCTGGCGGGCTACAGTCCATTAGGGCACAGATTTGGACACGACTGATGCAACTTAGTATGCATGTTTCAGTTAAAATATTTGGTCCAACTCTCCATTTTAAGTTAAAAAAATGAGCTCCAAAAGACTGATATGACTTGTTCAAAGTCATTAGAGGATTAATTTTTTTAAAAAGTTAAGAGTTTGGCAAAACTAATACAATTATGTAAAGTTTAAAAATAAAATAAAATTAAAAAAAAAAAGTTAAGAGTAGAACCCAAGTTTATCCACTAGACAAAAGGAAACCCACCTTTGTGAAGTGGCCTTCTTATCATTTCACCAAATCTTCACAACCACCCCACAAAAAGGCATCATCTTCCCCACTTAACAGACAAGAAAACTGAGGGTCATAAAGGTAAGTAATTGTCTCAAGTCCACACGCCTGGAGAGTGATGCTGACATGTGGAACTTTTGCTAGTGTTTGCAGAGAACATTTTACAGTTTTGTGAGCACTCATTCAGGAAGTACCAGGCATTGAACCAAGCTCGTTACCGTATCATCCAACTGAACTCTCATGACAGCCCCTTGTGATATTTATGTGTTAAAAATATAATTTTCTCCATAGTGAAAACATGGAATTTGATACTTCTTTTGTGCCTTTTCTTTGTTTTGTTTATCTCTTTAGAAACAAAGGCCATTCAAAAAACAGAGGGCAAATGCATTTTTTTCACATATTATTTTTGTGTGTCTAAATAATCGATATGTTTTAGGAGACAAGAGAGTAATCACATTCTCATAACTGTTAGCATTTTCCCTCTATGGACTTCTGAGAGAGGATGAATGAGGGGCCAAAGACCCCTCACCTATCATTGGAATTTTGTCGGGAAAAATCAGCTATAAGGTGACGCTTAATATCTTTGCTCTAACTCAAGGTTTGATTGGGGGGACTACTGAGATAAGAGAGGAAATGTGCTGTTATTATTTGAACTTATCTGATTTTGCCAGGATATACATGTGGCACAATTCTCAATCCTTTACTCAGAAAATAAAGGAATCTATGTTTAAATAAATGTATAGCTTGGGTCTCTAAAAACCTATTCTTCAAAAACTAGGCAGGAAAAATTTGGAGATAAAAATAAGAAGAAGAATAAAATTTAATGTATAGGTTTGTTTTGAAGATAGGTGAACAGAGCTTTCAAGTCACAGTAATGTATTTTTAATATGCATTCATCAGCTCAGGGATCCGCCTGTCTCTAAACCCTCCTGGATGCCCCTGCCTGAGGTCTGGAACACACTCCCATTCTCAGCTCTATGAGCTCATGCATTTTCAATTGTTCAGCCATCCCCTCAAATTACTACCTTTCAGGAATCCTTTTTTGTATTAAGTTGAAGCGTGATGGTAATTTCCTTTAGAATATCTGTCTGAAACGACCTTTTCAGACTGCATTTTCTTCACTTGTGAAATGTGAATCTGATTAGATCAACAGTAAGGTGTCATCCAGGTCTAAATTTTATGAGTTTCTAGTTGTTCAGTTCCCCAGTCATGTCCGAGACTCTTTGCGACCCCATGGGCTGCAGCACGCCAGGTCTCCCTGTCCCTCACCATCTCCCGAAGTTTGCCCAAGTGGATGTCCATTGCATTGATGAATGCCATCCAGCCATGTTATCTTCTGACACCCTCTTCTCCTTCCAGTATAATGTATAATGTTTCTAGTATAATGTATTAAATCAACAAACATATATTGAGCACCTACTAATGTCAGTCTCTATATCAGAAACTGGGGGAACCAGAATGCAGTCCTTCCCTGCAAACATCTTATTCTGGAGCAAAGGGGAGAGGCTCAGAGATGGCTGATTATCACTCAATATTGAAAATGATAAAATCAAAGTATGTGCACAGAGACGGAGTGATTATGCTTAAGTAAAACACAAAGAACATGGCATCCAAGCTGAGCCTTGAAAGATGAATTAATGGGCCCAAAGATGAAAGAACTTTCTAGATAGGAGGAACAGCATAAGCAATGGCACAGAAGCATGTTAACACAGGGAAGAGCCCAAAGAGCACAGATGAGAGGAGCCGTGGAGCAGCAGCATGGGGCCTGTATCCTCTGAGAAGCCAAAACCATCACTGTTAGCCATCTAGAGCTGCCGTATAAAAGTACTATGACTGGATGGCTTCTGGTGGCTGGAAGTCCTAGACCAAGCAGTTGACAAGTTTGGGTCCTCCTGAGGCCTCTGTCCTTGACTGGCAGATGGCCATCTTGCTGTGTCCTCTCATGGCACCGCTACTGTCTCTTCTTTGGACTAGCTGCTGCTGCTGCTGCTAAGTCACTTCAGTCGTGTCCGACTCTGCAAGACCCCATAGACGGCAGCCCACCAGGCTCCCCCGTCCCTGGGATTCTCCAGGCAAGAACACTGGAGTGGGTTGCCATTTCCTCCTCCAATGCATGAAAGTGAAAAGTGAAAGTGAAGTCGCTCAGTCGTGTCGGACTCCTAGCCACCCCATGGACTGCAGCCCACCAGGCCCCTCTGTCCACGGGATTTTCCAGGCAAGAGTACTGGAGTGGGGTGCCATTGTCTTCTCCGTCTTTGGACTAGAATCCACTCTTATTTGTTTAACCCTCACTACCTTCTTAAAGGCCTTATCTCCCAATATAGTCAGGCAGCACAATAGTAAAGAATCTGCCTACCAATGCAGAAGGCGCGGGAGACATGGGTTTGATCCCTGGGTCGGGAAGATCCCCTGGAAAAGGAAATGGCAACCCACTCCAGTGCCTGAAAAATCCCATGGACAGAGGAGCCTGGCGGACTATAATCCACGGGGCGCAAACAGTCAGACACACCCGAGCCTGCACACATGCCCAATACAGTCACATATGGATGGGGGCGGTGCTGCTGCTGCTGCTGCTAAGTCGCTTCAGTCGTGTCCGACTCTGCAAGACCCCATAGACGGCAGCCCACCAGGCTCCCCCGTCCCTGGGATTCTCCAGGCAAGAACACTGGAGTGGGTTGCCATTTCCTTCTCCAATGCATGAAAGTGAAAAGTGAAAGGGAAGTCACTCAGTTGTGTCCGACTCTTAGCGACCCCATGGACTGCAGCCTACCAGGCTCCACCATCCATGGGATTTTCCAGGCAAGGGTTCTGGAGTGGGGTACCATTGCCTTCTCGCAAGGGGAGGTACAATTCAGTCCATAACATACAGCTGGCTGCACTACTTGGAAAAGAGCAAGGAAGAACTTCAGGGCAGTCAGAGTGGCTACCAACAGGTACATCAGTGACCTCAGTCGTAAGAGAACCCTTACGACTGCCTCACCCAAATGACTACATATACAATTTCCCATTCAACTTTGGTTTGTTTTGCTACTTTAGAACTTTAGAATTGAAACTTAGTGTGTGGGAAGCCTCTGGGAGAGACATCAATAATAAGAAGAAATGGTTACTGACAGATAATATTTTTCAAAGATGGTCCCAACAATCTTTCCCACCCCTCTCCCTCCTGCAGAGTAACTTCGTCCCTGTCCCCGTCAATAAGGAGACTCTAAATCTTGTTTCCTTGAATTTGGGGCTGACCTCATGGCTCACTGTTGCTAATAGAATGGTGTTTTATGATTTCTGAGGCCATGAGAAATGCCATGAAACTTCCGCCTGTTTCTTATCCACTTTGGGGCTTTCTCTCTCAGAATCTAGTCACCATGCTTTAAAAATCTCAAACCATGTTAAAAGGCCATGTGTAGGTGTCCTGGACGATAGTCACAGCTGAGCCCAGCCATCAGCTGTCCCAGCCCAGGTGCCAGACAGGTGAGTGAGTGATCACAGAGAGAGCTCCTCCAGCCCCAGCTGTTTTAGATTGCAGCTACTGAAGTCGCTTCTCGTCACCGAAGTCTTCCTAGCTGAGAGGCCAGACGTTGCAGAGCAGAGAATGCCCTTTTGTATTTAGAATGTCCCTCACGGCCTTTCCAAATTCCTGATTCACAGAAGCTGAGAGTGTAATAAAGTAATTTTTTATGTCACTAAACTCTGGGGGCAAACTAGAGTCTGGTGGCTAGCGCCTAGGGAGACACAGGGCACCAACATGTTAACACCCAGAGCTTCAGCTCCCCGCTCCTCCTGGAGAACCCTCGGTCCTCTTCCCGACCCTCGAAGGTGCCCACCCTGCAGCCCTTGCAGCTCCATAAAGGACCCCTGTTAGCATCCATCTTAGGGGGCTGGGCCCCCAGCTTCAGACAGGTCAGGTAAATGTGCCCTCCCAATTATTCCCTTGTATGACTCAAGACTGAAGGCGGGGGGCTGTGGACTGAAACTATCTTTGCTGATCATATGACTATATGCAGGCAGTGTAATCACAGCTGGGGATGTGGTTAAGATTCAGCTCAGGACTTTCCAGTTGTCCAGTGGTTTGGACTCAAGAGTTTCCACTGTAGGGGCACAAGCTCGATTCCTGGTTGGGAAACTAAGATCCCACATGCCACATGGCATGGCCAAAATAATAAATGAATAAAAATAAAATTCAATTCAAAATATATGATCCCTACCGTTCAGAATTTATAATCTAGTATCTAGTTGGAAAGACACAGGCTCAGACATTTCTAGCTAGCCATAGTCATTTCTGACTATAGATGTCAGACGTTAGTCTTTAAGAATGAGTTAAGTGTGACATGGGGCATCTGTGAAGGGAGGCCATTGCCTTTGACACTGTGGAGGAAGACAGATCTTACCTGACTCTCAATTTTAATGAATGGTTCTGAATAGAACAGCTAACGCTATGAACTGTAAAATGCTTGTAATATAATAATTCTAATAGTATTTAAGTTATTGGATATATACAATCCAACATCCTAAAATTCTACTATTATGCTATGCAATTGACTGCTTTTCTTATTTTACGCTTAGAAAGAGCCCTAGAAGTAGGTACTACGAGTAGGTACTCTGTTTCACAGAGAGAGAAACTGAAGTTTATCGAAGTGACTTACCAAGGTCACATGATTAGAAAATGGCAGAGTCGGGATATCCAAAGAGTTCAGGATATTTCAAACTAAATTTTGCACTGTACAATGTCAGGAAGGTATCTGGATTCTTTGCTTCCACAATATAATGATTTGAATATTTAAATATACTTTTGTGGTCTAGTTTCCCCTTACCCTCAAGAAAGAAAAGAAATTTAACACAAGCCTTAATTTATAACTCAAGATCTATCCAATAGAGTATTATCTATATCTTTAGATATGCAACAGAGTATTAGTTGTCTAACAGCTTTTCTAGTTAATTGCTAATTAATTATATATTTCAAATTGCTTATAATATGTTTCCTTTAGAACTAGAGAGCTTTATTGGTAGGTTACAATTATGAGATTATACAGTTCCCACCACTGCTTTAAAAATAATTAACAAAGGCTTGTATGGCTGTTAGAATAACTGACACAATCCTGAGTCTTCACGGTTTCTCCTGTCCTTCCTACCCGGGACTGCACTGTGTGGTAAACCACTTCCCTGTAGTCAAGGGCTTGGCAGTAAACAGATGTTGTTTAATAAGCATCAGGACCAGGTGGCCTCTATGATCTATTAGTTCCAAAACAATGATGAAAACCTTTGCTAACGTATTCCTGGTACCCACGAGACTAGTAGCCCATTCATAAACCTTGACTTAGGAATGCATGTCCGGCCTACTCCCACACCCTAGGTTAACTATAAAATTATCCAACGGCCCCTCAGGGGTGAGTGGTGCAGCTGCAAATGCTTCCAGATCGTTGTCCACCCAATCCAAATCCCACCTTGTAAGTTATTGTTTTTTTAGTTACTAAGTCCTGTCTAACTGTTTTGCAACCCCATAGACTGTAGACTGCCGGACTCCTCTGTCCATGGGATTTTCCAGGCAAGAATCCTGGAGTCGGTGCCCATTTCCTACTCCAGGGATTGAACCCGTGTCTCCTGCATTGGTAGATGGATTCTTTACTGTTGAACCAGGGAAGCCTTTGTGAGTAAGTTACCCTATAACAAACTTGATCCATTGATTATGTGGAGCTGCCTGCCTCATTTTTTAGGTCTTTCGATGCCTTCTCAGTCCGGTGGATACTTTTGCTGCTTTCATCTTCCAAAGAGGCTCAAGTTTCAAAATAGCAAGGACATTATTTCAAAAATGCTAATTTCTAGTTCACTGAGGGCAGCAAGAACCTTTTCAGATATTTTATCTTCAAAAGTGTCAAAATTTCCTATACCAAAATACACAGGCCATGATTTTTGAGCAAGACATCTATGTACACTAGTGACTCAGTGAGTATTATATCATACCATATCAACCATTCCACCGACCTGGAGCAGGAACAAGGAAGCTTCTATAGCTGTATCAATATCATACCATATCAACCATTCCACCGACCTGGAGCAGGAACAAGGAAGCTTCTATAGCTGTATCAATATTACTCTCTTTGAAGCCTAGGTTATCGTAATTTCCCCCCCATTTGAGAAAAGAATTATAGCCTTTATCCAGTAGATTAGTTTATCAACTGATCCCTGGTTTCCAAATTAATCAACAAATATAAAGTAGGGCTTCCCTGTGGACTCAGTGGTAAAGAACCTGCCTGCCAATGCAGGAGACATGGGTTTGATTCCTGGGTTGGGAAGATCCCTTGGAGAAGGAAATGGCAACCCGCTCCAGTATTCTTGCCTGGAGAATCTCATGGACAGAGGAGCCTGGGCAGGCTACAGTCCATGGGGTCAAAAAAGAGTCAGACATGATTTAGTGACTAAATAACAACAATACAAGTAGGGCATAATGCCTGAAAAAAAAAAAAAGTACAAATGCATCTGGTATCCCAGACTGGATTAAGCAAATTTAGGTATGTGCTTACTGCTGCTAAGTCACTTCAGTCGTGTCCAACTCTGTGTGACCCCATAGATGGCAGCCCACCAGGCCCCGACATCCCTGGGATTCTCCAGGCAAGAACACTGGAGTGGGTTGCCATTTCCTTCTCCAATGCATGAAAGTGAAAAGTGAAAGTGAAGCTGCTCAGTCGTGTCCGACTCTTAGCAACCCTATGGACTGCAGCCTACCAGGCTCCTCTGTCCATGAGATTTTCCAGACAAGAGTACTAGAGTGGGATGCCATTGCCTTCTCCCAGGTATGTGCTTAGGATACCACAAAAAGTTAAAACAACAGATAGGCAATCATTAGGAGAGAGAAGTAGACTTAATGAACTATATTACACCGAGTTTATAAATCAGACTTAAAAGTTTTTTGAAACAGGTATGAGAGGTTGAAGGGAGTCAGAGGCATCATAACCTTTTCAGAGGTTGAGGCCACAAGGCAATCAATCCCTCTTTATATCTCAGAGTAGAGCAGTTTGGCATAGAATACAGTTGCTCATCCAGAATCCCTCCAAACTCTTCATTTGTAACAGATACTGGAAACTTTTCGTGTAGTTCACAAAATAGCTCTAGTCAACAATAGCATCTATTTCTAAGTACTTGTCCTTATGTGGCCTTAGTATTTTAACAGTAAATTGTTTTGATTGAGGTTTCAATAGAAAAAAAGTGTGGACATACTTCAGTGGATGGTAATTGAATGAATGAACTAGAACCAATAGAGCTGGATTCAAAACCCACTTTTTAAAAAATTTCTAATCTGTGACCTTTGATCCCTTACTTAGGTTTCTACATCTATAAAACGAAAATCATTACATACTTCAAGCAGTTGTTATGATGCTAAAATGAGACGTTGTGAGGTTATCTAGTTAAGGTAGTTGAATCTCTAATTTGGGGATGGAAGGATTAGAAATGAGACACTTATTTAAGGAATTGTATTAAAATCCATCATAACTTCCCCATGATGATTCATTCATTCATTCCTTCAAAGCATATAGAATACCTACATGTCCAGTATTAGGTACAAAGAAGCTTCTATGATAAAACCTTAAAGAATAAGATGTTTTATTTCCATTTGGATATAGTTTACAAACTACATAGTCTTTGATAGAATCTGCAACAATTGATTATAGTTTCAATCTAACCATCTCTCACTGGTGCCTCCTCCCCTCTTTGAGAAAGAGAGGGAGTGAGCAGCTTCCCTGGTGACTCGTTGGTAAAGAATCCTCCTGTCAATGCAGGAGACACAGGTTCAATCCCTGAACCATGCTCCACACGCTGTGGAGCAACCAAGCCCAGGTGCCACCACCATGAGCCTGTGCTCCAGAGCCGGGAGCTACAACCACTGACCTCTCAAGCTGCAACTATAGAAGCCTGTGCTCCCTAGAGCCCATGCTCTGCCGTAAAAGAAGCTGCTGCAATGAAAAGCTTGTGCACCGCAACTGGAGAATGGCCGTTACAACCAGAGAAAGGTCCTCGCAGCAACGAAGACCCAGCACAGCCAGAAATAAAATAATTTTTTTAAAAAAGAGAGGAAGTGAGAGTGTCTGTTTTACAAATCACCTAATTATTTTCAGAAATCAAAGTTTAATGACTTGGTACTTTGACAGTCACAATATAGGTGCAAATGTCAAACTGCCCACCCAAAATGTCATCCCCTCCATGACCTCCCACCCAAAATGTCGTATCCTCTTGAAGGCACCCTCCTCTCTGGTCTCTAAGATTTCACAGATGCTGCTCCATGTGTCTGAGCCATGCTCTCTTCACCTCCCTGCCTCAGCTCATCGGCTCCTACCCAAACTTCAGCACTCTCTTCAGTCATCCCCTGCTCTGGGTGGTTCCTCTGTCCTTATTCCCACTGTCTCCAGTCCAAACAGAGGTCTTTCTCACCCTTATGATAGGCTATTAAATGAAATCAAGTTTGATTTTTTCTTAACTAGAAAGATCATTTAAAATGTATTAGTAGTGGAAACATTCATTCACCTTTGAAGTCGACTCTTTTGCTTCAGGAAAATCGCTAGAATAGTTTCATAAACATAATAACCACCTATTGTTCTTGGAGAAAAATGTTAAAGTCATTTTTAATCTGAAAGCTTCAGACAGAGATGTGAAATGAGCCATGGACGGCTGTACGTTTTGTTGTCTTTAGCATAAACATCGGAGAAGGCAATGGCACCCCACTCCAGTACTCTTGCCTGGAAAATCCCATGGACCGAGGAGCCTGGTAGGCTGTAGTCCATTGGGTCACCAAGAGTCGGACACTTACTGAGCGACTTCATTTTCACTTTCATGCATTGGAGAAGGAAATGGCAACCCACTCCAGTGTTCTTGCCTGGAGAATCCCAGAGACGGTGGAGCCTGGTAGGCTGCCATCTGTGGGGTCGCACAGAGTCGGACACGACTGAAGCGACTTAGCAGCAGCAGCAGCAGCAGCATAAACATGTCCTTGATAAGACAGATAATATTTTTTTTTAATATGTATTTAATCTTGACCCTGAAACCCAACCCACCCCTGACCCAGGAGATGTGTATATCTTTTATATAAGAACTTTTTCATGGACCGATTTAGAACATTCCGTATCAGGCCTTCACTTAATATCATGTTGGAGTAAAGATCTGAAATGGCCTTATGGCTGAAACCATGGCGTTTTTTTAAACTGAGTAACACAAACTTTGAAGTATCTCTTTTAAACCATTGCATTGTCTTGTCTGTTGCCCCAAGGCTAAAGAGAACTTGTTCAGTGAGGGTGAAGGAACTGGGTGTTTCCACTGTCAATCATCCTGGGGTAAGCGATGGGGCAGGCTTGGGCATGGATGGGCAGACCTCTTCCCAGCTGTAAATAAAGGAGTTCAGTTCAGTTCAGTTCAGTCGCTCAGTCGAGGGAAGTGTAAAAACTTCACCGTGCATAGATGCCTGGGGTGACCTGCCGCATGGAACACTGACATACAGGATCAACTGTATATACAATATTTAATATTGACGGAAGATCCTAAGAGCAGAGAGTCACTTTTAGTGGCAGCTGAATTATAAGACACTTTCTATGTTGTGCTTGAATTATCCCTAACGTGTCCGTGAAGGGCTGAGTATTTCAGTCACCTTGGCTGTACTCTAGGGAATTAAGGAAGAGCTGTGTGCATGTATCTAGCGTGGAGCAGAGAAGAGCAGCAGCACTGAAAGGCATTCACAGGACATCAGAAATAAGCTGCGGAGTACGGAGCTGTAGCGTCTAGATCAGGATGTCCGGTCAGCCAGTCAGAGATCATCTAGATAGACTGCAGAACATCTAGATAGACCGCTCTTTGGAGATTTACAGAACTTATTTGGGAAGGAAATCTGGGAAAGAACAGATTTCACACAATTCCCTCTGAGGGCTATTGCTATTGTTTGAGGGAAATATTGATAGAAAAGCATGTGCTTTTTAAAGACAAAAAAGCTTGAATTGCATCCTTCAAATTCACTTTGTCTTTTCTACAAAACCACCGACTTACTGATAATAAGGACTGTGGATTTTTTTCCTTAAATCTTTACATCATCACAATTTCTAGAACAGTGTCTGGAGCATAGTAGGTGTTCAAACATACCTGCTGAGTTACACAGGCACAAAGTCTGTCACAGAATTTTCTTCAACTTGATGAGATGACTTAGGTCAATAGTCATTTAAAACTGGTTTTGAAACCAGAAACTGAAAAACTCATAGAAGAAAACACAGGCAGAACACTCTTTGACATAAATCATAGCAATATTTTCTAGATCTGTTTCCTGAGGCAAAGTAAACAAAGCTAAATAAACAAGGGGGACCTAATTAAACATAAAAGCTTTTGCACAGCAAAGGAAACCACTGACGAAATGAAAAGACAACCTACTGAATGGGAGAAAATGTTTGCAAATGATGACCAATAAGAGGTTAATATCCAAAATATACAATAGCTCATACTATTACTCAATAGTAATACAATACATACATACAATACAATACATACAATAACTCAATATCAAAACCCCCAAACAATCCTATAAAAGATGGGCATTAAATCTAAATGAACATTTTTCCAGAGAAGACATAGAGATGACCAATCCACGTGTGAAAAAAAGCTCAACATTGCTAATCACTAGAGAAATGCAAATCAAAATCACAGTGGTACATCGCCTCACACTTGTCGGAATGCCTAAAAGCCACAAATAACAGATGTTGGCGAGGCTGTGGAGGAAAGGAAGCCCTTGTGCCCTGTTAGTAGGAATCCGAATTGGTGCAATTAATATGGAAAACAGTACAAAAGTTCCTCAAAAGACTAAAAATAGAATTACCATATGCTCCAGCAATTCCATTCCTGAGTATATATCCAAAGAAAACAAAAACAATTTAAAAAGATATACGTACCCCTATGTTCATAACAGCATTATTTACAATAACCAAGATATGAAGGCAATGGCACCCCACTCCAATGCTCTTGCCTGGAAAATCCCATGGATGGAGGAGCCTGGTGGGCTGCAGTCCATGGGGTCGCTAAGAGTTGGACACGACTGAGCGACTTCACTTTCACTTTTCACTTTTATGCACTGGAGAAGGAAATGGCAACCCACTCCAATGTTTTTGGCTGGAGAATCCCAGGGATGGGGGAGCCTGATGGGCTGCGTATATGGGTTGCACAGAGTCGGACACGACTGAAGCGACTTAGCAGCAGCAGCAGCAGCAAGTATCCATCAACAGATGACTGAATGAAGAAGATGTGATTCAAGCACACACACACACATGATGGAATGAGATACTATGTTTAGTGAAATAAATTGGACAGAGAAAGACAAATACCACCACTTGTATGTCACCTGTATGTCACCACTTGTATATGGAATCTGAAAAATAAAACGAGTGAATATAACAAAACAGAAACAGACTCAGATACAGAGAAGAAACCCATGCACACCAGTGGGGAGAAAGAAGTGGGAGGGGCACGACGAGTGTGGGGAAAGAGGCACAAACTACAATATATTTTGAACTACTCTGTTGTACACCTGAAACTACAATTAGAAATATACTGAAATAGAACCAGTCAGATACCTCTTTATTATAAGGCTGTTGCTGTAACTTTCAAATGGAAAACATGTTTTAAGCACAGATTCCTACAAAAAGCTGCACCATCATCACATATTGTTAGAGAATCAGGAAACCAGAAGAGATCGAAGGCCGTGTAGTTCCCTTACTTTACGAAGGAGGAGATTAAAGCTGTGAGGAAAAAAAGTTACTTGCCCAGTGTCACACACCTCACCAACAGGAGCCAGGGCTAGGCTGTATCTGTTCTGATCCATTGCTCTCCTTACTAACTACCACATCATAAGCCTCTACTACATCACACCACTCATGGGTCCACGGCTAGAATGGAGGTAGAGAGCACTTATTTGTATTTTATGTTTAACAAATACTCTGAAACAATAGTTGGTGTAGTGATTTTTTTTTTTAACCATACTTTGCTTAATTTTATGAGCATCAAATATCCTTAAAATCCTAATGTGAGAGCTGGATCATAAAGAAAGCTGAGCACCGAAGAATTGATGCTTTCAAACTGTGGTGTTGGAGAAGACTCTTGAGAGTCCCTTGGACTGCAAGGAGATCAAACTAGTCAATCCTAAAGGAATCAACTCCATGGAGTCACAAAGAGTCAGACACGACTGAACAACTGAACAACAATAACAACAAAAATTCCTAATGGTGATTCTCACACCTGGCTGCAAAAAGACCTGGGCCAGGTCCTACCCCAAGCCAGCAGGATTCAGGCATTGGTTGTTGTTTTTTTTTTTTTTTAATCTTCTCCAAATGTTTATAATTGCAACCAATATTGAAAATCATTGCCCTAAAATAGTTTTATTTAATGTCCTTTTCTTTTTTCCAATCCTTTTGTGAACATTTCCCAACTTCTCTCTGATGCCCTCCTCTATGATTAACTAGAAGACATGAGAATGCACAGTCCTTATTTGGATTTCACTAATGACCAGTAAGAACTTCCTAAACGAGTGAAGTTCAATGCCAGAAACATTTAATTTACACTCAACACAAAAGACATTTCCACCTGCCTAGGACAATGTTCTCTTGGCAAAACTTTTGCTTTGCTAACCTTTGACTTGCTTCATTTTGTACTCCAAGGCTGAATGTGCCCATTACTCCAGGTATCTCTTGACTTCCAGCTTTTGCATTCCAGTCCTCTATAACGAAAAGGACAACATTCTTGGGTGTTAGTTCCAGAAGGTCTTGAACTTTCTTGAACTATGAACAATGGTTCATTGAACCGTTCAACTTCAGCTTCTTCAGCATTACTGGTTGAGGCACAGATTTGGATTACTGTGATATCGAATGGTTTGCCTTGGAAACGAACAGAGATCATTCTGTCATTTTTGAGACTGCATCCAAGTACTGCATTTCAGACTCCTGTTGACCCTGATGGCTACTCCATTTCCTCTAAGGGATTCTTGCCCAGAGTAGTAGATACATTGGTCATCTGAGTTAAATTCACCCATTCCAGTCCATCTTAGTTCACTGATTCCTAAAATGTCTATGTTCACTCTTGCCATCTCCTGTTTGACCACTTCCAGGTTGCTTTGATTCATGGACCTGACATTGCCAGGAGAAATATCAATAACCTCAGATATGCAGATGACACCACCCTTATGGCAGAAAGTGAAGAAGAACTCAAAAGCCTCTTGATGAAAGTGAAAGAGGAGAGTGAAAAAGTTGGCTTAAAACTCAACATTCAGAAAATGAAGATGATGGCATCCGGTCCCATCACTTCATGGGAAATAGATGGGGAAACAGTGGAAACAGTGTCAGACTTTATTTTGGGAGGGGGGGGCTCCAAAATCACTGCAGATGGTGACTTCAGCCATGAAATTAAAAGACGCTTACTCCTTGGAAGAAAAGTTATGACCAACCTAGACAGCATATTGAAAAGCAAAGACATTACTTTGCCAACAAAGGTCCATCTAGTCAAGGCTATGGTTTTTCCAGTGGTCATGTATGGCTGTGAGAGTTGGACTGTGAAGAAAGCTGAGCGCCAAAGAATTAATGCTTTTGAACTGTGGTGTTGGAGAAGACTCTTGAGAGTCCCTTGGACTGCAAGGAGATCCAACCAGTCCATTCTAAAGGAGATCAGACCTGGGTGTTCTTTGGAAGGACTGATGCTAAAGCTGAAACTCCAGTACTTCGGCCACCTCATGCGAAGAGTTGACTCATTGGAAAAGACTGTGATGCTGAGAGGGATTGGGGGCAGGAGGAGAAGGGGACGACAGAGGATGAGATGGCTGGATGGCATCACCGACTCTATGGACATGAGTGTGAGTAAACTCCGGGAGTTGGTGATGGACAGGGAGGCCTGGCGTGCTGCGATTCGTGGGGTTGCAAAGAGTCAGACATGACTGAGCAATTGAATTGAACTGACTGAACATTCCAGGTTCCTTTACAGCATCAGACTTTACTTCCATCACCAGTCACATCCACAACTGGGTGTTGTTTTTGCTTTGGCTCCATCCCTTCATTCTTTCTGGAGTTATTTCTCCACTGATCTCCAGTAGCATATTGGGCACCTACCAACCTGGGGAATTCATCTTTCAGTGTCCTATCTTTTTGCCTTTTCATACTGCAAGGAGATCAAACCAGTCCATCCTAAAGGAAATCAGTCCTGAATATTCAGTGGAAGGACTGATGCTGAAGCTGAAACTCCAGTACTTTGGCCACCTGATGTGAAGAACTGACTACTTTGAAAAGACCCTGATGCTGGTGAAGATTGAAGGCAGGAGGAGAGGAGACGACAGAGGATGAGATGGTTGGATGGCATCACCGACTCAATGGATGTGAGTTTGAGCAAGCTCCAGGAGCTGGTGATGGACAGGGAAGCCTGGCATGCTGCAGTCCATGGGGTCACAAAGAGTCAGACACGACTGAGCAACTGAACTGAACTGAGGACAACAGGTATTAGAGAATAGATTTCCATAGAACTGTATGATCAGCAAGAAACATGATCATTCGACCACAGCAACCAGGGACATTTTTACCTATGGTGCATGTCCTCCTTGTTCAAAGTCACCCAGGAGAAGTATTCTATATTTTCTTTCATTATGGGTGGCTGGTGGCTCAGTTGGTAAAGAATCCACCTGCAATGTGGGAAACCTGGCTTGATCCCTGGGTTGGGAGGATCCCCTGGAGAAGGGAAAGGCTACTACTCCAGTTTTCTTGCCTGAAGAATTCCACGGACATAGGAGCCTGGAAGTCTGCTGTCCAAGGGGTCTCAAAGAGTTGGACACAACTGAGCGACTTTCACTTTCATTTTTAGTCACACTGCGGAGAACATTATTTATTTAACCAATTTAATGTTTAACTGATGTCTTCCATGGAAATGAAGAACAATGAGTAGATTGGATTGCCTGTTTACATATCTTTTCTTTAGTTGTAGACTCACAAATTCAAAACCTAATCTTCTTTCCTTTAGGCTAATAATAATGTAACCTGTCATGATGGCCTACATTTTATAACCATTTATAGTTTCATTTCTCCTCTCTGAATATAATCAGAACACAGTGTAATAAAACAATTTACCTTTGCTTTAACATCATGTAAAAGTGAAAAATGCAATGAAGTCATCACTTTTAAGTATCGTTACCTTCATTCTCAAGTACTTTCCATTCTTTACCTTATTTTTCAACTTTAAGACATGAAATACAGTTACTGGGTCACAAATTATAATTATCTTGCCTTGTATCTGAAAACAAAGTGCAAACATAAAGGTTTCTTGCTTTGGTAATTTCTGTAATTTATTCATAGCATTGATGAGGCCCTGGGTATAATTCAAATGTACAGACAGTACCCACAATACCATAAACATAAGCTTTTCTCAGAGCAAGTTATTACTGAAGCACAAACTAGGATAAAGGAATTAATCATTAACTCTTCAGGCAGCCTTTACATTTTCTTTATGTAGTGTTTTCTATACTCACCTGTACTCGTCGTAATATTGTGCCATTTTTTACCAGCTAGTTAAGATTTCATTGTATAAACAGTAGCTGAATATATTCATGTCAAAGATAATCATGCCTTTAAAAGGTTTCTTTGTCAGGTATTCATTAAAGTGGGTTTCACATCAAAATGATAGCGCAAACATCTTACCCATTTGGCAGGTTTTTAAAATTTTTTAATTTTATTAGCACCGTATCAAATCCTCAGCCTATATTATATCTCCTTAACAGCACAGAAATCTGTTTTGTGAATGCACACAATTGGTGGGCATCCAAAGTGGAATAATCTGTGTATCATTTACAAATATGTGTTGGAGACCATAATAGCAATGATGCTGCTCATGAATGCATCAGAAATGCATAATTAGAAATATCTACTTGTACCAATGGTACACCTTATAAATGGTGCTTCCACTTTCTTAATAATTGGCCTTCAAAAATTCATTCTGTGATAAATTCTCTAAATAAAGACTTCTTCCCAGCTGATGTTTACCACTCCGGGTTGCCTGAAGCACTGGCATTTTGCTTCAAGACAGGAGGTAACAGGAATAAACAGAGCACCAGCTACATTTCCTCCGGATCAGATATGTGAATGTTGTGAACACTGTAACGGGTGGTGTGGGTGACACAGAGCTTCACAGAAGCGCCCACACGGAGAGCAGCCCGTCTTCAGAAAGCACAGGAGACACCGCTTTGTCTCATTCTAAAGCAACTCACAACCTTCTCCAGTTTTCCAGTGGAAGCTTTCTGACACAGTGTTTAATCTAAACCTGATGGGATATGACGAATTTTTAGGAGGTAATTTGATTTCTAGACAGCAGGCAGGAGAATAGAAAAGGACAACATCTGAGGTCACAGCTGTAACTATCTCTGAGTTCTCTGAAGGAGTAAAGTGACCAGGGACGGGGGAGCCTGACGGGCTGCCGTCTATAGGGTTGCACAGAGTCGGACACGACTGAAGTGACTTAGTAGCAGCAGCAGCAGACACTGATAGGGGCTTCCCTTGTGGCTCAGCTGGTAAAGAATCTGCCTGCAATGCAGGAGACCTGGCTTCCATCCCTGGGTTGGGAAGATCCCCTGGAGAAGGAAACAGCTACCCACTCAAGTATTCTGGCCTGGAGAATTCCATGGTCCATGGGGTCACAAAGAATCGGACACGACTGAGCGACTTTCACTTCACTTCACTTCAGAGACTGATAGGCACTAAATTAATGACAATGCAAAATTTCATTCTTACATTTCCTCTTAGGAGGGACCCATATTTGCCCTGGGGGCTTGGCAGCAGAGGGTCAGGGTAGGGGGAGTCATGAATCCCACCCCAGGCCTTTCTGTGGAGATACATGAGAAGACTGTTGTGGACTGCTGCCTAGGAAGCCCTGCGCACTGAGAAGACCTCCTGGGACTCTGATCGGCCTGACTATGAATGTGTCAGTCATGATTGTATACGCACTGCTCTAGCTGTTTGTGGGAAGACTTGCAGTGATTTTTAGCTTTGTTTGCTTTTGCTTTAGCTTTTCGCAAGGCAAAGGATACATCTAAGTGAGAGTTGGCTTTCAACACTGCAACCTGACATTTTTCCCAAATATTTACTGTCACTGCTTAAAACATTTCTGGGTGTATCTTTTAGAATTCCCCTCAACTCCAGTGGCACATCTTTTTCAATACAGTGAGTACTATCAATCTTCATCCTTTGAGGGAAGACTTTATTCTATTTTATTTATATGTATTTGTTTCTTATTGTGGAGAACATATATAACGTAAAACTTGTCATTTTAAAGTGCACAGCCTGATGGCATTTAGTGTGGTCACAATGTTTTGCACTTGTCACTACCAATCTCCCCAGAGGCTGGCAAATCAGTCTTGGTTGCCAGCATCCAAAATAAAGCAAACTTCCCTTTCCAGGAACCTCTCCTCTTTAATGGCTTTTGAGTGGGGAGCAGCCAGACCCCACTTTCAATAACAAGCTGAGCTTCCTTTGCTTTGCAGCGTGTTCCCACTAGCTATCTATTTCACACACGGCAGTGTATGTATGTCAACCCTAATCTCCCAGTTCATCCCGCTTAATGATACTTTTATGCAGCTCTTGTGAAGGAGGCAACATTGCCTTCTCACTTTGTTGAGATTTTTTTTTTTTACGCCAATATTTCATAAGATCCTGTCATTCTATGGCTCAAATGGTCAAGGATCTGCTTGCAATGCAAGAGGCATGGGTTTGATCCCTTGGTCAGAAAGATCCCCTGGAGAAGAGAATGGCTACCCACTCCAGTATTCTTGCCTGGAGCATACCACGGACAGAGGAGCATGGCAGGCTACAGTCCATGCAGTCGCAGAGTCACACTTGACGGAGTGACTTTCACTTTCACTAGGACTTCTTTAGTTAGCAGAAGAAGGAGGGAAAGAAAAGCAGGCCAGGAGCCCATAAATTGCAAGATGGAAAAGAAATGGGTAGAGCTGAATAATTAAATAAATGGCATAGTATTTTGAGTCTACAATTATTTAGGATTTTAGCTGAACTGCAATGATTGATGGGCTTCCCTGGTGACTCAGATGGTTAAGAATCTGCCTGCAATGCGGGAGATCCACGTTTGATTCCAGTGTCTGTAAGACCCCCTGGAGAAGGAAATGGCAACCCACTCCAGTATTCTTGCCTGGAAAAACCCATGAACAAAGGAGCCTGGTGGGCTACAGTCCATGTGTTTGCAAAAGAGTCGGACATGACAGTGACTAAACAACAATGGTGACGTATGTCGGCTAGACGTATTATGGAAATCATTTTGCAATATATACAAATATCAAATCATTATATTGTACGCCTAAAACTAATATAATATTTCCCTGGTAGCTCAGCTTGTAAAGAATCCACCTGCAATGCAGGAGACCCTGGTTCGATTCCTGGGTTGGGAAGATCTGCTGGAGAAGGGATGGGCTACCCACTCCAGTATTCTTGGGCTTCTCTAGTGGCTCAGCTGGTAAAGAATCTGCCTGCAATGCAGGAGACCTGGCTTCCATCCCTGGGTTGGGAATATCCGCTGGAGAAGGGAACAGCTTTCCACTCCAGTATTCTGTCCATGGAGAATTCCATGGACAGTGTAGACCATGGGGTCTTAAAGAGTCGGACACAACTGAGCGACTTTCACTTTCACTTTATGTCAATGATACTGAAAAAAAGAAAAATGAATAAATGTCGAAGTGAAACCAGTAGAAACAGAAAGCAAACAACAGAGAAAATAAATAAAACCAAAAGTTTATTCCTTTAAAAGACTTTGAAAGTCAGTAAGCCCCTAGCTAGATTAACCAAGACAAAAAGAGGAAAGAAGATAAACCATCAAGGAGATACAGCTATGGCTGCTACAGACGCAGAGAAGCTGATGAAGGGAGTTATGAGAGCTCCGCGGTGATAGTCAACCACATAGAGAGTTCCTGAGCAGATGCAGATCGTAACTAACCGAGAAGAAATAGAAAACTTGGATATACTTATGTCCGTCTTTTTTTTCATGTTTTATAATTTAAAACCTTCCTAAAAAGAAAACTCCAGGGCTAGATGGCTTCCCTGGTGGATTCTATGAACCTTTACACAAACTATTTCAGAAAATAGAGGAGATGAATATACTTTTCAATTAATTTATAAACCCAGGTGAACCCACCAACATATTTTAAGGACGATGAGCAAGTGGAGTTTTTCCCAGGAATATTAAAAAAACAAATCACTGCATTCACACAAGAAAAGAGGAGGGTAATCATATAATCATATCAATGGATGGAGAAAAAAACATTTGACAAAATGCAATATCTACTTGTGCATTTTTTTAAAAAAATCAGGAATAGCAACCTCTTAGAGGGAATTTACAGAAAATCTACAGTTAACATCATATTTTAAGGTATAGGACTGAATACTTTCCCCTAAGATCAAGAGCAAGGCAGGAATGCTCACTTACCACTTCACTTCAGCATAATAATGGAAATTCTATCTAGGGCAATCAGATCAGATCAGATCAGCCGCTCAGTCGTGTCCGACTCTTTGCGACCCAATGAATAGCAGCACGCCAGGCCTCCCTGTCCATCACCAACTCCCGGAGTTCACCCAGACTCACGTCCATCGAGTCAGTGATGCCATCCAGCCATCTCATCCTCTGTTGTCCCCTTCTCCTCTTGCCCCCAATCCCTCCCAGCATCAGAGTCTTTTCCAATGAGTCAACTCTTTGCATGAGGTGGCCAAAGTACTGGAGTTTCAGCTTTAGTATCATTCCTTCCAAAGAAATCCCAGGGCTGATCTCCTTCAGAATGGACTGGTTGGATCTCCTTGCAGTCCAAGGGACTCTCAAGAGTCTTCTCCAACACCACAGTTCAAAAGCATCAATTCTTCAGCGCTCAGTCTTCTTCACAGTCCAACTCTCACAGCCATACATGACCACTGGAAAAACCATAGCCTGGACTAGACGAACCTTTGTTGGCAAAGTAATATCTCTGCTTTTGAATATGGTATCTAGGTTGGTCATAACTTTCCTTCCAAGGAGTAAGAGTCTTTTAATTTCATGGCTGCAATCACCATCTGCAATGATTTTGGAGCCCCAAAAGATAAAGTCTGACACAGTTTCCACTGTTTCCCCATCTATTTCCCATGAAGTAATGGGACCGGATGCCATGATCTTCGTTTTCTGAATGTTGAGTTTTAAGCCAACTTTTTCACTCTCCACTTTCACTTTCATCAAGAGGCTTTTGAGTTCCTCTTCACTTTCCGCCATAAGGGTGGTGTCATCTGCATATCTGAGGTTATTGATATTTCTCCTGGCAATCTTGATTCCAGCTTGTGTTTCTTCCAGTCCAGCATTTCTCATGATGTACTCTGCATAGAAGTTAAATAAACAGGGTGACAATATACAGCCTTGACGAACTCCTTGTCCTATTTGGAACCAGCCTGTTGTTCCATGTCCAGTTCTAACTGTTGCTTCCTGACCTGCATACAATGGGCAGGAAAAATAAATGAATAAAGCCATAAAGATTAGAAAGATATTACACTGTCTTTTTTCACAGGAGACATAATTGTGTACATATAAAGTCTTAGAGAATCTACAAAAACTATTAAAACTAATAACTAAATTTAACAAAACTGTAGAATACAAGCTCAGTAAAGAAAACCTGGGGCTTCCCTAGTGGCCCAGTGGTTAAGTCTCCATCCCCCTAATGCGGGGGAGCCAGGTTCGGTCCCTGGTGAGGGAAGGAGATCCCACATGCCACAACTAAGAGTTTCCATGCCACAACTGAAAATGCCACATGCCGCAACTAAGCCCAGGCACAGCCAAGTGAACAAATGAATACCTCTCTGGATTCAGTGGACAAACAGATTCAAGGGATTAGATCTGATAGACAGAGTGCCTGACGAACTATGAATGGAGGTTTCTGACATTGTAGAGGAGGCAAGACCATCTGCAAGAAAAAGAAATGCAAAAAGGCAAAATGGTTGTCTGGGGAGGCCTTACAAATAGCTGAGAAAAGAAGAGAAGCAAAAGGCAAAGGAGAAAAGGAAAGATATACCCATCTGAATGCTGAGTTCCAAAGAAGAGCTAGGAGAGATAAGAAAGCCTTCCTCAGTGAGCAGTGTAAAGAAATAGAGGAAAACAATAGAATGGGAAAGACTAGAGATCTCTTCAAGAAACTTAGAGATGCCAAGGGAACATTTCATGCAAAGATGGGTATAATAAAGGACAGCAGCAGAAGATATTAAGAACAGGTGGCAAGAATACACAGAAGAACTATGTAAAAAATATCTTCATGACCCAGATAACCATGATGGTGTGATCACTCACCTAGAATGCAAAGTCAAGTGGCCCTTAGGAGGCATCATTACTAACAAAGCTAGCGGGGGTGATGGAATTCCAGTTGAGCTCTTTCAAATGCTAAAAGATGATGCCGTGAAAGTGCTACACTCAATATGCCAGCAAATTTGGAAAACTCAGCAGTGGCCACAGGACTGGAAAAGGTCAGTTTTCATTTCAATCCCAAAGAAAGGCAATGCCAAAGAACATTCAAACTACCACACAATTGCACTCATTTCACACGCTAGTAAAGTAATGCTCAAAATTCTCCAAGCCAGACTTCAACAGTATGGGAACCATGAACTTCCAGATCTTCAAGGTGGATTTACAAAAGGCAGAGGAACCAGAGATCAAACTGCCAACATCCGCTGGATCATAGAAAAAGCAAGAGAGTTCCAGAAAAACATCTACTTCTGCTTTATTGACTACACCAAAGCCTCTGACTGTGTAGATCACACCAAACTGTGGAAAATTCTTAAAGAGATGGGAATACCAGACCACCTGACCTGCCTTCTGAGAAATCTGTATACAGGTAAAGAGGTAACAGTAAGAACTGGACGTGGAACCACAGACTGGTTCCAAATTGGGAAAGGAGTATGTCAAGGCTGTATATTGTCACCCTGCTTATTTAACTTCTATGCAGAGAAATGCTGGGCTGGATGAAGCACAAGCTGGAATCAAGATTGCTGGGAGAAATATCAATAACCTCAGATATGCAGATGACACCACCCTTATGGCAGAAACTGAAGACGAACTAAAGAGCCTCTTGATAAAAATGAAAGAGGGGAATGAAAAAATTGGCTTAAAACTCAACATCCAGAAAACTAAGATCATGGCATCTGGTTCCATCAGTTCAGTTCAGTCACTCAGTCGTGTCCAACTCTTCGCAACCTCATGAATCACAGCACGCCAGGCCTCCCTGTCCATCGCCAACTCCCGGAGTTCACCCAAACTCATGTTCATCAAGTCAGTGATGCCATCCAGCCATCTCATCCTCTGTTGTCCCCTTCTCCTCCTGCCCCCAATCCCTCCCAGCATCAGGGTCTTTTCCAATGAGTCAATCACTTCATGGCAAATAAATATGGAAACAATGGAAACAGCAAGAGACTTTATTTTCTTGGGCTCCAAAATCACTGCAGATGGTGACTGCAGCCATGAAGTTAAAAGACGCTTGCTCCTTGGAAGAATAACTATGACGAACCTAGACAGCATATTAAAAAGCAGAGACATTACTTTGCCAACAAAGGTCTGTCTAGTCAAGGCTATGGTTTTTCCAGTAGTCATGTATGGATGTGAGAGTTGGACTATAAAGAAAGCTAAGCACTGAAGAATTGATGCTTTTGAACTGTGGTGTTGGAGAAGACTCTTGAGAGTCCCTTGGACAGCAAGGAGATCCAACCAGTCCATCCTAAAGGAAATCAGTCCTGAATATTCATTAGAAGGATGACGCTGAAGCTGAAACTCTAATAATTTGGCCACCTGATGTGAAGAACTGACTCATTGGAAAAGACCCTAATGCTGGGGAAGATTGAGGGCTGAAGGAGAAGGGGACGACAGAGGATGAGATGGTTGGATGGCATCACCGACTCGATAGACATGAGTTTGAGCAAGCTCCAGGAATTGATGATGGACAGGGAAGCCTGGTGTGCTGTAGTCCATGGGGTCACAAAGAGTCAGACAATGACTGAGTGACTGAACTGAACTGAACCTCTCTGGGGTAAAAAAAAAAAAGAAAACTGTTTTTTTTTTTTTTCTTGTCCCACAGGAGTCATTTTCTTTTAAAATTTTTATTAAATCTTTCCGAAAGTATAATTGACATACAATAAACTGCACATATTTAAATTTTACGAGTCAGTAAGTTTTGACATAGGTGGTTGGCTTGGATGGTGAAGAATCTGCCTGCAATGCAGGAGACCTGGGTTTGATCCCTGGGTTGGGGAGATCCCCTGAGGAGCATGGCAACCCACTCCAGTATTCTTGCTTGGAGAATCCCCATGGATGGAGGAGCCTGGCGGGCTACGGTCCATGGGGTCGCAAAGAGTCAGACATGACTGAGCGACTAAGCACACACAGCACATACACATGTGAAACCAAAATCAGGATAATGAATATGCCCATCACCCCTAAAAATTTCTATGTGCCCCTTTGTAATCGCTCTCTTCTCTGCATACTCCTCCATCTTCAGGCAGCCACCGGACTGCATTCTGTCAGTACAGATGTTGGCATTTCTTAAAATCTTACATAAATGGACTGACATATGTCAGACTTTTTCTCTGATTTCGTTCACATAGCATAATTATGTTGAGATACACCCTGTTGTAACCATTTGCATATCTACCTTGGGAAAAACTCTGTTGAAGTTCTTTGTCCATTTTGTACTCAGATCACTTGTCTTGTTTGTTGTTGAGTTATTAGACCTTCTCTATATATCCTGTATATTAACCCCTTCTTGCATATATGATTAGAACCATTTCTGCCATTCTGCAGGCTGCCTTTCTACTCTGTTCAGTGTCCTCTGGTGCACAAAAGTTTCTAATTTTGAAGAAGTTCATTTCGTCTTTCATTTACTGCCTGTGCCTTTGGTGACGCACTGCCAAATTCAATGACATTTCTGTCCTGTCTTCTCAGAGTTTTATAGTTTCAACCCTTACGTTCCTGTCTTTGCTTTCTCAGTTCATTCTTGCTTATGCTGTTAGGTGAGGGTCTGTCAGCTACAAATTGTCACTTGCCATGGGCACTTGCCGTCTACCTTTACAAGGATTCGATTATGTGCTGCTGCAGCCGCTGATCCTCATCACCTGCTGAAGGGCGTTCAGGGTGGAGACCATGAATGAGGACCTCTGTGCTCTGAAAACAGGTCTTCAGATAGGTATTTTCAGGAAAGAGATGAGTTCTTATGCTTCCCAGGTGGTTCTAGGTTTGAAGTCCAAGGCAAGAATTTCCCACTTCCCTGAATAAAACATTTCACTCCCGTACTTTAAGGTTGTGACTGTTTTTTAGGTCAATACCCTCTACATCTTTGGAGCAGTTTTCTCAGAACTATCTGAAGTGCTGTCTCCTGGGCTGCAGTCCTCATGTTCCACTAAATAAAATTTAACTCACAATTCTCACATTGAGCGTTTTTCTAAGTCAACAGGCCCAACTTTATTCCTTTGCATCTGAACATCCAGTTTTCTCTGCATCATTTTTCCTTGAAATGTTTGTTGGCCACTTTCCCTGCAAACTGACTCAGAAGGACTCAGGGCTGAAGATAGTGGAGGGCAGTTTATTACTGTTTTTTAGGTCGATACCCTCTACATCTTTGGAGCAGTTTTCTCAGAACCCTGAAGGCAGTCTCCTGGGCTGCAGTCTCCACTAAATAAAATTTAACTTAGCCAAGGAACAGGCCCAACTTTATTCCTTTGCATCTGAACATCCAGTTTTCTCTGCATCATTTGTTGAAAACCTTATATACAAACTTAATAGTGGAGGGCAGTTTATTACACGCTCAAGGCCCTCCTCTTAGCCATCCCCAAATTCCTTAAACCTAGCCTGGAAAGTATTAAAGGGAGATTCAATCAGGTTGCAGCCATGATTCATAATCAGAAGGGTCAGCTGGTTATACACTGTGGCCTACACCAATGGGTGCCATCAAGATTACAGAGGTGATTGACCACATAGGGGATTATTACATTCTTTTTGGGGATGTGAAATCTTGGTATGGAATCTGGTGTTTATCAGTCCAGGAGGCCAGTTCGGCCACGGGTATGTTACCCCCAGGGTTACCAGGCACATAGTCCAAAGCTCACTGAAAGTGCAAGATGGACTTTCCTTCTTTTTCAAGATGGAATCAGCTTGGTCTGTTCCTTTCCTCCCTCAGAAAAAGACTCCTTTCCCCATTGAATGATCTTTGCAGTTTGTCAGAAACAGAGGTGTTGTCTCCTGGGTTGTGTCCTCATTTTGGGACTTAAACCACAGGCTTTCTTTCTTTTTTTTTTTTAATGTCAAATGGAATCTTTCTGAATGCTGGTGAATGCATGGAACATAATACAAACAGGTATGGTACTGGAGTTTATCTTTCAAATCCCAAACTGAAAAAAATACCAATTGAAAAATAGAAATATTTAATTACTAAAAATTTTTTTTCTCTATCATAATTCTTCTGCTCCCTGGACTATGAAGCCGGGAGGTGGGCCTCATCTGTGCCACTCCCTGGATGTCAAGGTCAGGCCTCAGATATAACTGCTGGATGGGTGGTTGAGAACTCAACCTGAGCTCCTGCTGCTGGGAGCCGTATGGAACCTGATTCAGTTTTCTAACAGAAAACGGCTGTTCACAAGCATAAACCACGATCTTTTAACTGAGATCACACTGGTCTCAGGACTTAATGAAGTTCAGGTTCTCGATGTCTCGTCACAGAAAGAATTCAGTGAGAGACAGAGTGATAGGTAAGAAGTGAATTTACTTAGAGAGAAGCGTACTCTACAGATAGAATGTAGGTCACTTCAGAAAGCGAAAGTGGCACCAGGGTATGGGGTTGTCAGTTTTTTGTTGCTGCTGTTGTTGTTGTTCAGCTGCTAAGTTGTATCTGACTCTTTCCAACCCCATTGACCACAGCAAGCCAGGCTCCTCTGTCCTCCACTACCTCCTGGAATTCGCTCAGATTCATGTCCACTGAGTCAGTGATGCTACCAACATTTGTCTCTCTCTTGAGTACGATATTGAGCAGTGAGCAGCCAGACCTTAGTTCAGTAACACCTCTACTAGTCACCACCCATTCCTTTGTTCCCTTTGCAGCAAAACTCAGAATCACCCACACTCACGGTCCCCAGTACCTCTCCTCACATCCTTCTTTAACCCACTCACTGGGGTTTCTGTCCCAACCTCTCCGCTCTTGCTGCCCTGTCAAGCCCACAATAACTGATGTGGCTAAATCTGATCTCGATTCTCCTCCTCCCCCTCCACTAGGCAGTGCTGGACACAGCAGGGAACCCCCCTCCCTCATGCCCTCTCTTCACTGGCTTCTAAAACATCTAAGACTCTAGCACCAGTTCCAATGTGCAGGGTTTTTTCCCCCCTACACCAACAAGCAATTCTCAGACACCAGTTCAGTGCGCTACCATTAAGTCAGTTCTGACACCATCTGCCTGCAGACAGCATCAGATCTCCCAGATGAGGCTCAGTCCTACAAGGCTGCCCTCCTCCCCCACTTTAGACGCCAATCGCAAGTCCAGGGTGTTATGTATGATTCTGACCGACCGGCTAGAAGACTGGAGGTTCCCATGGCCCCCTTCTTGGATGTGATTAACTTGTAGAGTGGCTCACAGAACTCAGAGAAACATTTTACTCTCTAGATCATTGGTTCATTACAAAGGATATACCTCAGGAGCAGCCAGAGGGAAGAGATGCGTAGGGCAAAGCATTTCGGAGGGAGGACGAACTTCCACGCTGTCTCTGAGCATGCTACTCTCCCCGGATCTCCCTGGGTTTATCCACCTGGATGTTCTCTGAACCCTTTCTGGATTTTTACTGGAAGTTTAATTACATAGGCACGGGTGATTACATTTATTGGCCATGGTGACTGATCCAAACTCTAGCCTTATTCCTCCTCCCTTGACGTCAGGGGACTTGATGCTTAAAGTTCCAGTTCTCTCTTCGCGTGGCCACCAGCCACCACCCTTAGGTGCTTTCCAAAATCCACTTCATTAACGTAACAAAGACAAGTTCCAAGGGCTTTAGGAGCTCTGTGCCAGAAAAGGGGACAGAGACTAAATATACATTTCTTTTTGTAAATCACAGTATCACAGCTTCCAGCTCTGGGCTGTCCATCTCCACCTCCACTTCCTGGGCTGACTCTTTCTCTCCCTGGCTGTTTCCGGTGAAGGGAAAGGATCCAGTGCCAGTGCCCCTCTCTTTCCACACCTACCCGTTTGTTGCCATTCAGGCCATGGCACAAAAGACCACCCGTTTGCCCATAGCTCTTGAGTTTAGCTGTCTGCACCCCAGACATCTTCCCAGCACTCCAGGCCACCTGGACTCCTGCCTCTTCCACATCTCCACCAGATGCCTTGTGGGCAGATCAGCCCTAACAGGTCCAACAGTGATCTCCTCCAGAGATCAGACCCAAAACCCGGAGTCAGCTTCCCCTGCTCTCTTCCTCCTACGGCCCCACATCTGAACTTCTGAGACATTCTCTTGGCTTTGACTTCAAAATCTGTCTGGAACCTGACCATGCCCACCACCTCCACTGCTATCACCCTGGTCCAAGCCTAGGTGACCAACACAGCATCTTAATTGGGCCCCCTGCTGCTGTGACAGCCAAGGAGAGCCTTTTGAAATTCGAGTTCTATTGTGTCCCTCCTCTGCTCAGACCCC
Organism: Bos mutus; assembly: GCF_027580195.1. NCBI lineage: Eukaryota > Metazoa > Chordata > Mammalia > Artiodactyla > Bovidae > Bos > Bos mutus. The sequence continues at coordinate 130,612,716 of NC_091618.1, forward strand.
TGCCATAACCCCCATTTCACTCAGAGTCCTTACAAACGGCCACCACTTGGCCCCACCAGCCCCACCAGCAACTCTTACTGTCCCCGCCTCAATCTCCACTGCAGCCACCTGGCTGCCTCACTGCTCCTGGGACACCCAGGAACACGCCCACCTCCACGTCTCTGCACCAGCTGCTCTCGATCTGGAACATTCTTCCTCCAGAAAATTCCTCAATGAGGCCTGCCCCAATTGCCAAGTTGGATCGTGCACCCTGTCATCTCCTTGCTGTGCCAGGATCTTCCCTTGCATGGGAGATCTTTAGTTTTGACGCAGGATCTAGCTCCCCAGGGATGGAACCCGGGTCCCCTTCATTGGGAGTGCGGAGTCTTAGCCACTGGGAAGTCCCTCGCTCTCCTTATTCCTATCACTTTTAACACTTTTGAAAGAAACTGACTACAGTTACTGTCTACCGCCCTCTGCTGGAACCTGGGCGCCTGGACAAGACTCTGCACCTGATTTTTGTTCCCTGGTTGAACTCCAGCCCGGAGAACAGTAAAAGGCCTGCAGTAGGCACCCAGTAAATATTTGTTGCATGAATGAATGAATGAGATGATATTGCTTCCTCTGTTCACTGTGAGGTGTAGACACGAAGGCTGAAACGCGCTCCCAGCCTGAAAGGAGCTCCCAGGCTTGCCAGAAGGCAGAGCCAAGACAACAGTGGAGACAAGCTGAGCCCGACGCTGGACAAGTCACCCCGTTGCGCTGGAGAAACCGCTGGAGAAACCGCTGGAGATGGGAGTTTCGCTACTAGCAACTACGACCCTTCTGTGACAGGAGGGGAAAGCAGTTGTCCATGAAGGCTGCAAGAAATCGCTCCAGAGGCGTATGGAATTATTATTAAAGTTGCGATTGACAGCTGGTGGGTGGGGCTGAGTTGCCTACCACATCCGCCTGTGGGGCCCCCAAGGTTTGCTTTCTCCTGCTGACTTCTCTCATCCTCCACACTGCGGGCTCCCACGCAGGATTTGTTCTGATAACATCCTGTGTAAACAACAGCCCTCCTTGGCCTCCATCCCAATTAACAGGCAGGCAGCTGAAAGTAACCCCCACACCTGCCGTTCAGGAAGTGCAGCCCAGAGGACTCAGGTCCGCAGCGGATGGGGACACAGGCAGGCAGTTCCTGGAGGGCGCTTCACGGGTGCGGGCATGGGCTCCTCGTGAAAGCCCTCCATGCGGCTTCTCTCCTCCTCATCCCACGGGCCAAGCTGGTGACCCTTCCCCACGTCCTCCAGCCTCTCAGCCTGCACACTGCCCCCACTCCCACCCTGGCAGAGGCCTCCTACCAGCCCCCAGCCTCAGGGTAGGTCATCCGGATCTCACACACTCCTCACCCCGCAGCTCAGCGCTCAGAGACCCTGGTCCCTAGTTCTGACTCCTCCCTCTTCTCCTGGCTGATCTGAGGTAAGCCCAAGCCCTTCTGTGGACCTCCCTTTCTCTCCTGTGACGTGGACATGAGCTGAGATTACCTCGGCAGTCTGTTAGTGCCTGGTCTCCGCGTGGCAAACCTAGAACTGATTGGACAGTTTGATCATTCTGCTCCATCAGCTGCGCTTCCAGTCTAAGCTCCTCTGCCACATTTTGAGCCACCCCTGACTTGGCCCTCCCTGCCGCCCAAGATGGGCACACACACGCATCCTCCCCACACTCAGCCCAGGTCCCACCACTGCCTGCAAGCTATCTCTCTCCCTTCGACCAGGCCTGGCCCCTCCCAGAACACTCACCCCTCCTTTCTTCCTCCCCAAACACCAACCGTCTTTGTCCCTTCAGGGTTCCCCTCATGCCCTGCTTCCTCCAGAAGGCCCTCTGCTCTGGGCTCAGCCTGAGCTCTCCTTTCTCCCTATTAGACTCAGGCCCATCCCCCCATATCTAGATCACTGTCGATGACAGCATAAACCCTCCACTTACGTCAACTAGTGATGTGCCTGCAGCTTTCAGAAGTTTGCCAGTGGAGGGGTGGGGCCCGCACAGAGGGAAGGAAAAAAAAAAGAAGTTTGCCAGTAAGGCGGAGCAGTGTCCTGACCAGAACAGAGGCTGTGTGATCTTGAGGCAATTAGTCAACGTCTCTGAGTCTCAGTTTAGTTGTCAAGAAAAACTAGAATAACATGGGCTTTGGGGGACGTTAGGAGAATTAGATGAGACTATATATGAAGTACCCAGTACAGTTTCTGGAACCCATAATAAATGGAAATTAATGTTCTAGCGACCATTGAAAGGGGCTTCTTAGCTGTGTCACAAAAAACTATATTCCAAGTGTTTTTCCTGGGCTGTGCTAACAGATTCTTTGGATAAAAAAAATATTCCAGCATCTACAAAACTGCCTCTTTTTATGATAATTCCAACTATACAAGGATGTCATAGAGAGAGCACAGCCCCCACCTCCGCCCATCGTCACACTCTACTGAGCCTGAATCTAGCCTCGGAAACTTTCTCGGCACAGTTTTAGAAGCAGCCGCTAACACATCAGAATGGGCACACGTTGAAAGAAAGTTGGTTGATCATTGTCTTAGGTGTCTGGGAAGTGACATCCTCGGGATTTTCTGAGAAGTAAGAGCATCTTGGTTATTCATGCTGAGTCCAATAGTTTATGCTAACAAGATTAGTCATGTGGGCCCTGAGATACCTCAAGGTGAGGGAAAGACCAACCCTGTGATTAGGCTTTGAGCCTTGTGTGATTAAGGGGCCATGTGCAGCAAGTTCAGCCTTGACTCGGGTTTGGCTGTGACTCAGTCAGCTGTGCCTACGTAATGAAATCTCAGTAAAAACTTACTGCGTGGTGAACACACTGATGTGCCAGGAGGGTGGCTCAGCCCGGGGGAGCAGAGGCTTCACATGTGAGGCCCTCCCAGACCTGACCCTACATGTGTCTTCATTTGGCTGAATTGTACCACTGAAAACAAAACTATATTGATAAATCTAGTACTTTCTTGAATTCTGTGGGCCATTCTAGTGAGCTTTTGACCCTGAGGTGGTCATGAGAGCTCCTGAATTTGCAGCTGGTTGGTCAGAAGCACAAGTGGCCTGGTAGCCCCAGAGCCTATGGCTGGTGTCTGAAGAAGGGGGAGTCTCATGGAAGAGGTGCCCTCAGCCTGTGAGGCCTGTGCTGAGTCCAAGTGGTTAGTGCCAGGACTGCATCACACTTCAATCAACCAAAGGCAGATCCTGTGGGCCTGGTGTGGGCCAAGCTACAGCCAGACCATGGACCTACAGTGGAGTCAGAGGAAGACGAGGGGGAGTCCCATTGTCCTGCCCAGAGGTGCTCAAGTACAAAATCCACCCTCAGTCACAATGCTCCACGTGCAGAGTGGGTACCAGGCCTGAGCCTACAGGAGAAGCCTGCATGTCTGACTCTCTTTGCCCAGGTTCTTAATGGTCCCAGGGACCACCCCAGCCCACAGGGGACGAGGGTAGTCAATACTTCAGCTCCTGACCTCCCAATGGACCATCCTTGGCAGTGATCCCATTGCTCACAAAATCCTATCTGATGTGGGCTTTCTCTGCTTCCCAATCTTGGTTTGCCTCATCCCTCTCTCCTGCTTCCCTTTGGGGTCACCTCCCAAATAAAATCCCTGCAGAGTCTATTTCCAGGACCACACACATCACAGCTGGGGGCAACTCTGCAGCGCCGTGCTTGGGAACATGTCAGGGCAGCCCAAAGCCTGGCCCAACCTCCATGCCATGAGAGTCTGGATGGACAGAGAATGGCAGTGTGGCCTTCCTGGGGACAAGACAGTCCTGGGCATGGGGAGCAGGGCTCCCAGAGCCAAGAGGGGAGTTCTGGAGACCCATGGAGCAGCTGTAGAGAGAGCCACAAACACAGTGGGAGCGGTCTCAGCCCCTTCTGGTGGACATGGGGGCTGGACAGTCAGTCCCTGGGGGGTGGCTGGGGAAGGACACAGGGACAAGCAGGCCCTGCATCCTGGCCCCCACCCCTGGCAGGCTGCTTTGTCCTGGGGCCCATTGGGTTGGGCGCCACCCCAGGCTTGAGTTTTGACCTGCTGACCTAATGTCCTGGGACCCTTGCTTGACCCGTCTGCAGGACACTGTCCAGCCCAGGTCAGTACAGACCACACTCTGCCCGAAGGTGCTATTACCTGAAAACTGGGCTGGCCTCTTGATGGGTGTCAAACCAATAGGTAAAACCAAACCAAAGACTGGGAGAAGGAAGGATGGAAGGATTTTTTTACTTGCAGCAAATTAGGAGAATGCTGGGGATCTTTTCCAAAGCAGTGTCTTCCTAACAGCAAAATCGAGGAAGTTTTAAGCTAAGGGTCCTGGCATATTCATGGAGGGGCTCGAGCAGAGGATAATTCAGCATAGAATTGGGGCAAAGGTCAACAGAGTCCAAGCTTTAGTTGATTTAAGTCAGGAGGGTCAACACCATCATTCCATCCTCCAGCTGGATGGGGGCTTTGCTGGGAGCCGGCATATTGCATATTGAGTGCATATTGCATATTGAGTGCAGCACTTTCCACAGCATCATCTTTCAGGATCTGGAATAGCTCAACTGGAGTTCTATCACTGCCGGTAGCCAGCGTGAGGAACTCCGCCCATGACAAAGGTCATGAGGAAGGAGGCTTGGCATACGCAAAGGCGGGATCAAGCCTCAGGAATCCCCCTGGAAATTCTCGAGCATCTACCCCCAAAACCAGAGTCTGCCTACTTTCTGCTTTGTGCTTTCACCTACACCTCTGACTTTACGGGGGGCTGTCCCCCACTACCTCTCTCTGAAAAAAAAAAGAGTTAGCTTACAGTTCCAGTTAATAATTCCTGGGTGTGACAGTGTTTAACCTACAAACTCCTTTGGAAGTCCTCTAGCCTGCCTGAATAGGTTTTTCCAGCCACACGTGATTGTTCAGAGCCTCCCAACTGTGAGAGGCATGAGATGTTCTAAACTGTCTAAATACAGATTCCTTTGAGCAGTTAAAAGATTGATTAGAAATTGTATTGGTGAAGGGATTTTCACTTGTTGGGCCAATGTTTGCTGCTAAGTTTCCATATCCCTTACCTGCTGTGTCCCTGGCAGTGTATTGATTAATATAATTGGTGTAAGTAGTAGCTTTAATGTTTGTAACCTGGGACCCTTGAGTTAATTCTTTTTCTTGTTATAGCCCACCACACCTTTGCTCTGTAGGAATGCAACTTTATCTAATGCTTTTTGGAGGCTGGCGCCTGACTTTAGAATAATCACCTTTAGAGAAAAAGGCCTCCGAGCCAGAAGATGATGCAAATCACCTAAACTTTTGCATATGATAAGTTTGCAGGAAGAAAGCCTGGCATACTGCATGACTCTACCCCTTCCCCCATTATCCTCTATGCATAACTTAAGGTATAAAAACTACTTTGGAAAATAAAGTGCGGGGCCTTGTTCACCGAAACTTGGTCTTACCATGTCGTTCTTTCTCTTATCTTCTGGCTGAATTATTCAGCCTCTTTTCTCCACTGAATTTCCTCACTGAGCTATCCTTATTTCAGCCTCTTTTCTCCACTGAATTTCCTCACTGAGCTATCCTCATTCTATTACTCTTTATATCCTTAATTAACGTTTAATTAAGCAATTGTTTCCTGATCTTTGCCTACGCCGTCTCTCCTTCGAATACCCTGGATCAGCCGGGGCTGGACTCCGGCAGGGCTTTGATTCCCCACAAAAATATATCATTATGTATAGTCAAAGAGTCGGACACGACTGAGCGACTGAACTGAACTGAACTGAACTGAATCCTAAAGGAAATCAACCCTGAATATCCACTGGAAGGACTAATGCTGAAGCTGAAGCTCCAATACTTTGGCCACCTGATGCAAAGAGCCGACTCATTGGAAAAGACTCTGATGCTGGGAAAGATTGAGGGGAGGAGGACAACAGAGGATAAGATGGTTGGATGGCATCATCAACTCAATGGATATGAATTTGAGCAAACTCCAGGAGATAGTGAAGGACAGGAAGCCTAACGTGCTGCAGTCCATAGGATTGCAAATAGCCAGACATGACTTAGCGACTGAACAACAAAATTAGTCCCTAAGGAGGAACTAGGACACTGCTTTATCTTTGCATTATTGTTTGACTACCTTTTCTCTGTTCCTGCATTCCTTTGTTGCCTTAAGAGAGTTGATTACTAGGATCAGTTCCAGGTCAAGCATCGTGGCCAGGCTTAGATTCCAAAATGGCTTCTCTTACGTCAAGAAAGCCATGCCTTGTTCTTTCTCCCAGGACCCCCTAACTTACCTGCTTACAGTGCTTTCCGAGGGGTGGGGGCCGGCCCCACCCTGTCCACGTCAGTCAGCGTGCAGGGTGCTCTCCCCTCGCTCTCCTCTTAAGGGCACCTCATTCCAACTCACAGAGCAAGTGTGCCAGGAGAGGTCCTGACTCTCCCCACCCCAGAGGGGAAGACCGCCAGGTGAAGAGGCCCTGGAGAGTGAGGCCTGGGTCGGGGCCTGTCCAGCATTCGCGGCAGACTCAGGCCCAGGTAAAGTTCCAGCACGGGTTTTAGCGCTTGAGAGGGTGTAAGTGAGGGGACAGCTCTGTATGCCCCCGAGGGGGCTGTGGAGTGGGAGTCTCCCCAGACCCTGCCTCCCCAGCTGGCCTGGGGGCTCTTGTTCTCTGAGTGTGGGCACTCCCAGGGAGGGTGGGCAACCCAGCAAACACCTCGAGGCCTCAGTCTCTACGCTCACTGTGAGAAATCCAAGTTGCTGCGCAGGCGACCTGCAGTCTTTCTTCTTACACGGCCCAGACGGTCGCTCCTCCATCTACATCTGCCCTGTCTCCTGTCTCAGGCTCCCTTTCCAGCTTGCCCCCTGTGCACTGTCTTGGCCTTGCTTTCCTTCTGGACTTTACGGCACGAAATGAGCGCAGCCTTCCACTGAGACACTTCCAATAGTAAGGGGAGGGAGGAGGGGCTCTGTGGTGTTTCAGCTCTAAAGAGGCCCCTCATCCTGTGACAGAGTTAATGCAAAACAATAACAAACAAACAAAAAAATCCATGATACACAAAATATAAAAATTTCCATTAAAGACAGGATCAATATTACTGATTTTCCTTTTTGCCTCAGCAACAATATGATTTGGCACTAATCTTGTCTTTATTTAACACTTCAATATTTTTTTAGTTCATCTTGGAAATTTGACCTTAATTTTTATTATTTTTAACATTGCGTTAAAATAATACATTTCTTGATTCCTGAGTTTTGGAGTACCGTTTTAAATTTTGCACCCAAGGCAACTCCCCATTGCCTCACCCTAGTGCCAGCCCTGCCCCCAAACTAACATGGACCTTCCGATGAAAGGGGCTCTAGACCAAGCCATTCCCTGCCATGTTTTGTGTAAGAGGGATAACAAATCAACCTGAACCATGAACAATTAAGACAGTTTTGGGAGAGGAGATCAGAGAGAGAGAGAGAGAGAGAGAGAGAAAGTCACCGAGGGAAGTGGAGCAGATGCAAATATTAAAGAGAAGAGCAAGGACTGGGGCCAAGCCTATGACTTCAGAAGCTCATGCAAAGGACTCCTGGCCCGCGGTACAGCCTTGCCCTGATCTGAAGGCTTTCCCTTCAGACTGGTAATACTTGTAATCAGCCAGACACAATAACAGGAACATTTGTTGTTCTTGTTGTTTAGTCACCAAGTCATGTCCGACTCCTTGCAACACCATGGACTGTAGCCCACCAGGCTCTTCTGTCAATGGGATTTTCCAGGCAAGAATACTGGAGTGGCTTGCCATTTCCTACACCAGGGGATCTTTCCAACCCAGGGATCGAACCCTCATCTTCTGCAATGGCAGGCATAGTGAGTAATTTAATAGCTTCCAAAAACAAGCCCCCTGTTTATCTTGGATGCCCTAAGGAATGGAAATGATCTCCATGGGGGCCAAGAGCACGTAGAAAACTTTTAAATACAAACTCATTCTGAGGACGGAAGCCTTGCTCACCTTCCCCACTGTCATCAGCTGGGAGAACAAAAGCCATAGTGTACAAAAAGGTCGCCTTCTGTGCTCAGGGTCACCAAGTGTCCCAGCTTCCACAGCATTGTCCCATTTGGATTTACTATCCCTCTGTAATTATAAATATCATACCCTGTCACTCTTAAATCTGGCCCAGCTTGGACCAATGACCTATGTGAGTTACCTTATCCACACATAATGGCTGCATGAGTTCTGTGAGCCTCAAAGCAACCCTTCGAGGCAAACAGAACAAGTAAAATTATCTGTTTTATAGAGGAAGAGACTGAGGGTCAGCGAGGTTATGATCCTATTCACAGGACTGTTAAGCAGAGGAGCCGGTATCTGAACATTGGTCCACTGCACCAGGCAACCAGTACTCAGGTTCAAGGGACAACTTAAAGCCAAGAAACTTCAAAACCAGGTCAGAACTGCCACAAATGTCAATCCAGAAATACACCCTAAGGTACCAATGACATGTATGGCTCCTGAGATTTGCAAATAAGAAAAATGAGGCAATGGTAGCTCAGTTCAGTTCAGTCACTCAGTTCAGTTCAGTCGCTCTTTGCGACCCCATGAATTGCAGCATGCCAGGCCTCCCTGTCCATCACCAACTCCCGGAGTTCACTCAAACTCATGTCCATTGAGTCGATGATGCCATCCAGCCATCTCATCCTCTGTCATCCCCTTCTCCTTCTGCCCCCAATACCTCCCAGCATCAGAGTCTTTTCCAATGAGTCAACTCTTTGCATGAGGTGGCCAAAGTATTAGAATTTCAGCTTTAGCAACAGTCCTTCCAAAGAACACCCAGGACTGATCTCCTTTAGAATATACTGGTTGGATCTCCTTGCAATCCAAGGGACTCTCAAGAGTCTTCTCCAACACCACAGTTCAAAAGCATCAATTCTTTGGCACTCAGCTTTCTTCACAGTCCAAATCTCACATACATACATAACCACTGGAAAAACCATAGCCTTGACTAGACAGACCTTTGTTGGCAAAGTAATGTCTCTGCTTTTGAATATGCTATCTAGGTTGGTCATAACTTTCCTTCCAAGGAGTAAGCGTCTTTTAATTTCATGGTTGCAATCACCATCTGCAGTGATTTTGGAGCCCCCAAAAATAAAGTCTGATGTGAATTTAGTTTGTCAGAATCCCATGGTCCCACAAATGGCAACCATCCTGTTTTCCAAGAGTTAGTTTGGTGATAATCAACCAGACACGCTCTCTTTCTCCTAAAGTTTGTATTCTAGGCTGGTACTAATTAACTCCCTTCTTGGCCAAGCCTGTTTTCCTCAGTGGAATAGAGTTAGTGCAGAGAATAAGACAAGATAAGGCAGGAGCAGTGGGCAAGTGTCAGACCACAAAAGACCTTGAAGGACTTGATAGAAGCTATAGTTCCTAAAGGTGAGAGCAATGGACAGCTACTGAGGAACTGTTCCCAGAGGAGTGATGTAAGGAGATCTGTGGCTTTGGAAGTCTGTAGCAGACAGAAATGGAACAAAAGGGCAGGCTGGAAATAGAGCAGAAACTGATCAGACTTGGTTATGATTGACTCTGGGAGGGAGGAGAAGGAAAGAGAAGGAGGTAAAAATATTTTTAGACTCCCCCTTCTGGATGGAGAGGATGTCCGTCACTGAAGGAGGAGCAGGTTTTGGGGGCCTCAAGCTCTGTATTTTGTCATATGTGCTGGGTCCGATCTGAGGTGCATTTGAGAGATCCGTAACAGCAGATCAGGTAGGCACATTTATGTGTAAAGCTCAGAAGAGAAGTCTGGGCTGGAGGTGAAAAGGAATGGCTACTCAATAGTCACTGCACCTGTAGCAGCTCCCAGGATGCAAGTTCACTCAAGGCCATGGCCTCCAGTGGGGCTGGAGTGAGACTAGAGTCATGCTGATTCCTTTGCCCAAAGAATTGTGTAATGTTGCTTGGAATTTAAAGAAGTAATTACCCACCAAAATGTAAATTGGTGCAGCCACTATGGAAAACAGTATGGAGGTTCCTCAAAAAACTAAAAATAGAATTGCTGTATGATCTAGCAATCCCACTCCTGGGCCTGTATCTGGAGAAAATTACAATTCAAAGATACATGCACCCCAATTGTTCATAGCAGCATTATTTACAATAGTCTAGACATGAAAGTGAAAGTCACTCAGTTGTGTCCGACTCTTTGTGATCCCATGGACTATATAGTCCATGGAATTCTCTAAGCCAGAATACTAGAGTAGGTAGCCATTTCCTTCTCCAAGGATCTTCCTGACCCAGGGATTGAACCCAGATCTCCTGCATTGCAGGCAGATTCTTTACCAGCTGAGCCACCAGGGAAGCCCAGACAAGGCATGGAAGCAACCTAAATAGCCATTAACAGATGAATGGATAAAGAAGGTGTGGTACATATACAGTGGAATACTATTCGGTCATTAAAAGGAATGAAATAATGCCATTTGCAGCTACATGGGCAGTCCTAGAAATGATAATAGTAAGTGAAGGGAGAAAGACAAATACCATATGATACCACTTATATATCGAATCTAAAATCTGACACAAGTGAATTTACAGACAGACTCACAGACATAGAGAACAGACTGCTGGCGGTGGGGAAGAGGGTGAAGGAGGGAGGGACCGGGATTTTGGGGTTAGCAGATGCAAAGTATCACATACAGAATGGATCAACAACAACATCCTACTGTGTGGCACAGGGAGCTGTATTCAGCACCCTGTGATGAACCACAAGGGAAAGGAAGATGAAAACGAATGTGTCTATGTGTAACTGAGTCACTTTGCTGTGCAACAGAAATTAACACGTTGTAAATCAACTATAGTCAATAAAATTAATTTTTTGAAAAAATTTACCCACCAAAACAAGCACTTCAGATACCCTCTCTTTGCTCAAACTGTTTAGTCTTTCTGGGCTATAGTAACTATTTCCACAACACCTCTCAGAGCTGTCCAGACCCCTCCAGCCCTACTTTCTCTCTTTTGGAAATTCCTTCAGTAGAGTTTGTTTTATAAGTACTTTCAATGAAGCTGGGAGCTTGAGGAAGTTCTGGAAGCAGGGTACACACCCAGCCTGTCTCACCCGGGGCCTCTCGGGGCCAGCTTACAACTGCTTTGGGTTTGCAGCATCAGTTCATTTACTCCTCGCTATCTCCTGGGAGACCACTAATCCCCCATTTGACAGATAGGAAGTCAAGGCACTTCCCTGGGACACAGCTGGCAAGGAAACAGCTCACACTGGGACCCAGCACCTGGGACAGGAGATGAGTGAATCTTGGAGAAACGGCCCTTTGTAGCCACTTGGCAGTGGCCAGGAAGCAAAAATGTAGGACTTTGGCTTTGTTTTCAAAAGGAATTTTTCCACTTTCATTTTCAAAGGGAATTTTTTAGAATTCTTACATGTAAAGTCGTGAGCACTCAAGCTGTTACTCAAAAATACTGACACCAAAAGGAAAAAAGTCCACTAAAAGTGAACTTGCTTAAAACAGAAACTAAAATTTAGAGGAAATATTAGGAAAAAAGTCTTCTAGTTAGATTTAATTTGAAAAAATAAAGCTAAAAATTATAAAAATAAAATTATTTCATTTTATCTCAAATAAAACCTAGTTTACAATTACAATGACTCCTTCTGAGGATTTTTTTTTTTTTACTTTTTATTCTGAAAAATTTCAAGCAGAACAGTAAACAGACTGGTATAACAAAACTCCATGTATCCATTACCTAGACTGAATCATGGTTGACATTTTTTTATGTTTACTTTTATTGGCAAAGGTATTTTGAGGTCAGATACAGGTATTGTAACATTTTGATGTGAATCTTTTTAAACAATGACATCTACCTACATAGACACAAAGCCATCATCACACCTAAGAAAATCAACAAAAATTTCCTAGTATCATCTTATAACCAGAACACGTTTAAAGGCCTCCCTTTTATACCTCCCCCAAACGTCTTGCAGTTGGTTTGTTGAAATAAAGATCCAATCAAGAACCACTTGTGGACAGGAGAACAAGGTGGAGGAGGAGTCGGTGGACGTGGAGCACATCTCTCTCCACGGATACATCAGGAATACAGCTTCAGACTCAGAAGTGCTGCAGAACACCAGCTGAGAGCAGACAGGAGTGCCTGAACAGTGGAAAAGAATATATAGAACCACACCAAACTCAGGAGGATGAAAGAACTAGGGGGAAACCAGGAGTGTTAGTAGGACTGGACCGGCCCTTGGCGGGCGCGGGAACTGAAGCTGGCATCGGATCCCACATCAGGGCGATTGTCTGAGGCAGAGGAGAAACATATAAGGCTGAGAGTGAAACAGCTGCTCCGTGGCAGCCTAAATGAAAGGAAAATAAGATATTCCTTGCCACAGCCGGGGATAGGGATGCAGTTCCCCTAGAAGGCGCAGCAGCTGGGAACTGGAATTTATATTAAAAAGCAGAGACATTACTTTGCCAACAAAGGTCCGTCTAGTCAAGGCTATGGTTTTTCCAGTAGTCATGTATGGATGTGAGAGTTGGACTATAAAGAAGGCTGAGCACCAAAGAATTGATGCTTTTGAACTGTGGTGTTGGAGAAGACTCTTGAGAGTCCCTTGGACTGCAAGGAGATCCAACCAGTCCATCCTAAAGGAAATCAGTGCTGAATATTCATTGGAAGGACTGATGTTGAAGCCGAAACTCCAATAATTTGGCCACCTGATGTGCAGAACTGACTCATTGGAAAAGACCCTGATGCTGGGAAAGATTGAGGGCAGGAGGAGAAGGGGATGACAGAGGATGAGATGGTTGGATGGCATCACCGATTCAATGGACATGAGTTTGAGTAAGCTGTGGGAGTTGGTGATGGACAGGAGAGCCTGGTGTGCTGTAGTGAATGGGGTTGCAAAGAGTCGGACATGACTGAGCAACAGAACTGAACTACCCAGGAAAATGGAATATCACTCCATCTCTTTATGTCATCTTTGATTTCTTTCATTAGTGTCTTAAAATTTTCTGTGTACAGTTCTTTTGTCTCCTTAGATAAGTTTATTCCTAGATATTTAATTTTTTTTTGTTGCCATGGTAAATGGGATTGATTCCTTAATTTCTCTTTCTGATTTTTCATTGTTAGTATATAGAAATGCAAGTGATTTCTGTGTATTAATTTCATATCCTGCAACTTTGCTAAATTCACTGATTAGCTCTAGTGACTTTCTGATACTATCTTTAGGGTTTTCTTCATACAGTATCACATCATCTGCAAACAGTGAGAGCTTTACTTCTTTTCCGATCTGGATTCCTTTATTTCTTTTTCTTCTCAGATTGCTGTAGCTAGGACTTCCAGAACTATGTTGAATAATAGTGGTGAAAGTGGACACCCTTGTCTTGTTCCTGATCTTAGGGGGAATGCTTTCATATTTTCAGCATTGAGAATAATGTTTGCTGTAGGCTTAACATATCTGGCCTTTACTATGTTGAGGTAGGTTCCTTCTATGCCCATTTTTTTATGAGTTTTAATCATAAATGGGAGCTGAATTTTGTCAAAGGCTTTTTCTGCATCTATTGAGACTATCATATGGTTTTTATCTTTCAATTTGCTAATATGGTATATCACATTAATTCAGTTCAGTTCAGTCGCTCAGTTGTGTCCAAATCTTTGCAACCCCATGGACTGCAGCATGCCAAGCTCCCCTGTCCATCACCAACTCCAGGAGCTTATTCAAACTCATGTCCATTGACTGGGTGATTCCATCCATCCTCTGTCATCCCCTTTTCCTCCCACCTTCAATCTTTCCCAGCATTAAGGTCTTTTCAAATGAGTCAGCTCTTCCCATCTGGTGGCCAAAGTATTGGAGTTTCAGCTTCAGCATCAGTCCTTCCATTGAATATTCAGGGATTGATTCAATTCAGTGTGAATCAATCACATTGATTGATTTGTGTATTTTGAAGAATCCTTGCATCCCTGGATTATACCAAACTTGATCATGGTGTATGAGCTTTATGATGTGTGCTGAATTCTGTTTGCTAAAATTTTGTTGAGGATTTCTGCATCCATGTTCATCAGTGATATTGGCCTGTAGTCTTCTTTTTTTGTGTTGTCTTTCTCTGTTTTTGTTTCAGGGGATGGTGGCCTCATAGAATGAGTTTGGAAGTGTTCCTTCCTCTGCAATTTTTTGAAAGAGTTTTAGAAGGATAAGCATTAGTGCTTCTCTAAATGTTTGACAGAATTCTCCTGTGAAGCCATCTGGTTCTGGGCTTTGGGGGTTTTTTTTGCAAGATTTTTTATCACAGCTTCAATTTCAGTGCTTGTAATTGGGTTGTTCATAATTTCTGTTTCTTCCTGGTTTAGCCTTGGAAGATTGAACTTTTCTAAGAACCTGTCCATCTCTTCCAGGTTATCGATTTTATTGCCATATATTTTGAATGAGATCCTTGCTGGGTACAGTAATCTTTCCCTTTCAGGACTTTAAATATATCCTGCCATTCCTTCTGGCCTGCAGAGTTTCTGCTGAAAGATCAGCTGTTAAACGTATGGTGTTTCCCTTGGATGTTATTGTTGCTTTTCCCTTTCTGCTTTTAATATTCTGGTTTTGTGTGTTTGGTCTTTGTTAGTTTGATTAGTATGTGTCTTGGCGTGTTTCTCCTTGGGTTTATCCTGAATGGGACTCTTTGCGCCTCTTGAACTTGACTATTTCCTTTTCCATGTTGGGGAAATTTTTAACTATGAACTCTTCAAATTTTTTCTCATACCTTTTCTTTTTCTCTTCTTCCGGGACCCCTATAATTCAAATGTTGGTGCATTTGATATTGTCCCAGAGGTCTCTGAGACTACCCTCAGTCTTTTTTATTCTTTTTAGTTCATTCTGCTCTTCAGAAGTTATTTCCACCATTTTATCTTCCAGCTTACTGATTCATTCTTCTGCTTCAGATATTCTGCTGTTGATTCCTTGTAGAGTATTTTTAATTTCAGTAATTGTGTTGTTTGTATGTTTATTTTTTATTTCTTCTAGGTCTTTGTTAATTGATTCTTGCATTTTCTCCATTCTGTTTGCATGGTTTTTGATAATCTTTACTATTATTATTCTGAATTCTTTTTCAGTTAGTCTGCCTATTTCCTCTACATTTATTTGAATTTCTGTGTTTCTAGTTTGTTCCTTCATTTGTGTAGTATTTCTCTGCCTTTTCATTATTCATTTTCAACTTATTGTGTTTGAGGTCTCCTTTTCCCATGCTTCAGGGTTGAATTCTTTCTTCCTTTTGGTTTCTACCCTCCTAAGGTTGGTCCAGTGGTTTGTGTAAGCTTCGTATCGGGTGAGATTTGTGCTGAGTTTTTTTGTTTTGCTTTGTTTTTCCTCTGATGGTCAAGGCTAAGTGAGGTGGTAATCCTATCTGGTGATGATTTGGTTTGTATTTTTGTTTTGTTTGTTGTTTAGATGAGATGTCCTGCACAGGGTGCTACTGGTGGTTGGGTGATGTTGGGTCTTGTATTCAAGTGGTTTCCAAAACAATCCAACAAAAATAAAGTACAGTAGATTGACCCAGCAAACAAAGGAAATAAAAAATTATATCTACCAGTTAAGAACAAAACTAACTAAAGCACAAACTGGAAAACAAAACTAAAGCAAGGTGCCAAGTGGGAAATAAAGCAATGAACACAAAACTAACAAATATTTTGAGAGGAAAGGAAAGAAAGAATTAATATGCAAAGTTAAATAGAGGTAGATAAAGAAGATTTGTATACATCAAAGATTAACTGCAAGGGCAAAGAACAGTAGGAAAAGCAAAAAAAAATAAATGTAGAAAAAAATATAAGTTTAAAAAATTAAAATTAAGAGGGGAAAAAAAGGAAGAATTTAAAAAAAAGAAAAAGGAAAACTCCACAGAACTGCAAAAGCCCAACATAGAGGCAGAAGTTTATAACAACAATAAAAAATGTGGCTGAGAAAAGAAAAAGCTCAGAAGCTTAAGTAGATTTCATAGTGCCAATAAAATCGACAACTACAACGGGGGGGGAGGGGGGGAATCCAAATGAATCTACAGAACAAGTCAAAACATAAGAATAATGAATGTTTTTCTTGAGTCACTGCTGTCAGAGTCCTTTCCCTCGCTGGGAGTCACAGTCCAGCTCACCTCCCTAAGACGCCCTCCAACACTGTGCTGCTGTGGGGGCAGCTCAGAGTCTAATCTGGTCCTACTCCTGTGTGTTCTTGCCTCCAATGTCACAGCTATCAGAACTAGTGTATTTTCTTTTGCGGGAGCTCTCAATGACCTTTTATATAGTCCACAGACATAGAGTTTGCCTAGTTGATCGTGTGGATTTAATCTGCAGTTTGTACAGCTGATGGGAAGGTTTTGGGTCTTCTTCCTTAGCCACACTGCCCCTGGGTTTCAACTGTGGTTTTACTTCCACCTCTGCATGTGGGTTGTCCACTGGGATTTGCTTCTGAGGCTGCCCTGAAGGACTTGGGTCTGCCCCAGTGAGGACCAGATGTGGAGGTGGTGCAGCAGCTTGGGTAGCAGGGATTTTGGCAGCTCTCAGGAGAGTTGGCAGCTAGGGCAGCAGGAAATATAGTGCTCTAGAAGGGTATGGCAACCAGTATTGGCCAATACACTCCAGGATTCTTGCCTGGAGAAGCCCCCTGATGGAAAAGCCTGGCAGGCCACAGTTCACAAGGTTGGACATGACCAAAGTGACCCTATCTGCATAGATGCAAGACTTTTTTTTTTGGCCTGTGGCAGCTCTGCCCCAGTGAGAGTTGAGTGTGAAGGTGGCTCAGCTGCTTGGCTTGTGAGGATCCTGGCAATGCCAACTGTGCAGGCACACGGACTGCCTCCACTGCAGGAGTTATGGCCCCATCAGAGTCTTTTCAAGCCTCTTGTAGCTGGTGATCAGAAGGCCTCTTTGGCCACTCTTTCTCTGTAGCTGCTCCCATTCAGGCACTTGGAGGGCTCCCTTGCCTGGGGTCCTTCGCTGTTGTTCGATGCATCAGGCACATAGAGGGGCACCCCCTGGCTGGGGTCTTCTCTGTAGATTGGCAGGTCAGGGACTTAAATGGGGCACCCTGGGTGGGGGTCCTACTCTGTAGTTCAGTGCCTCAGGCATTTTATGGGCCAGCCTTTCTATTGTTCAGCTTCCCATTCTGGCCTGTGGGGAGAGAGAGACTATGGTGATGGCTCCACCCCCTATGCATTGTCGTTTTTCTTCCAAGGAGCAAGTGTCTTTTAATTTCATGGCTCTAGTCACCATCTGCAGTGATTTTGGAGCCCCCCAAAATAAAGTTTCTCACTGTTTCCATTTATTCCCCATCTATTTGTCATGAAGTGATGGGACTAG
Organism: Bos mutus; assembly: GCF_027580195.1. NCBI lineage: Eukaryota > Metazoa > Chordata > Mammalia > Artiodactyla > Bovidae > Bos > Bos mutus. Next base: position 130,629,989 of record NC_091618.1, read on the forward strand.
ATGCAATGATCTTAGTTAATCAAGCTGATCACATGGACCACAGCCTTGTCTAATTCAATGAAACTATGAACCATGCCATGTAGGCCCACCCAGAATGGACAGGTCATGGTGGAGTGTTCTGACAAAACGTGGTCCACTGGAGAAGGGAATGGCAAGCCACTTCAGTATTTTTGCCTTGAGAACCCCATGAACAATATGAAAAGGCAAAGAGATAGGATACTGAAAGATGAACTCACCAGGTCAGTAGGTGCCCAATATGCTACTGGAGAAGAGTGGAGAAATAACTCCAGAAAGGATGAAAAGACAGAGCCAAAGCAAAAACAACACCCAGTTTTGGATGTGACTGATGATGGAAGTAAAGTCAATGCTGTAAAGAACAATATTGCATAGGAAGCTGGAATGTTGGGTCCATGAATCAAGGTAAATTGAAAGTGGTTTAACAGGAGATAGCAAGAGTGAACATCAACATTTTAGGAATCAGTGAACTAAAATGGAGTGGAATGGGTGAATTTAACTCAGATGAGCATTATATCTACTACTGTGGGTAAAAATCCCTTAGAAGAAATGGAGTAGCCATCATAGTCAACAAAAGAGTCCAAAATGCAGTACTTGTATGCAGTTTCAAAAACAACAGAATGATCTCTGTTCATTTCCAAGGCAAACCATTCAATATTACAGCAATCCAAGTCTATGCCCAGATCAGTAATGCTGAAGAAGCTGAACTTGAGTGGTTCTATGAAGACCTACAAGACCTTCTAGAACTAGTACCCAAAAAAGATGTCCTTTTCATCATAGGGGACTGGAATGCAAAAGCAGGAAGTCAAGAGACCCTGGAGTAATGGACAAATTTGGCCTTGGAGTACAAAATGAAGCAGGGCAAAGGCTAGTAGAGTTTTGCCAAGAGAACACACTGGTCATAGCAAACACCCTCCTCCAACAACATAGGAGAAGACTCTACACATGGACATCACCAGATGGTCAACACTGAAATCAGATTGTTCCTACGTAGGAAGAATCAATATTGTGTAAATGACTATACTACCAAATGCAATCTACAGATTCAATGTGATCCCGACCAAATTCAGTTCAGTTGCTCAATCATGTCTGACTCTTTGTGACCCCATGAACCACAGCACGCCAGGCCTCCTGTCCATCACCAATGCCCAGAGTCCATCCAAACCCATGTCCATTGTGTTGGTGATGCCATCCGACCATCCATCCTCTGTCATCCCCATCTCCTGCCCTCAATCTTTCCCAGCATCAGGGTCTTTTCAAATGAGTCAGCTCTTCACATCAGGTGGCCAAAGTACTGGAGTTTCAGCTTCAACATCAGTCCTTCCAATGAACACCCAGGACTGGTCTCCTTTAGGATGGACTGGTTGGGTCTCCTTGCAGGCCAAGGGACTCACAAGAGTCTTCTCCAAAACCACAGTTCAAAAGGATCAATTCTTCAGCACTCAGCTTTCTTTATAGTCCAATTTGCACATCCATACATGACCACTGGAAAAACCATAGCCTTGACTAGACGGACCTTTGTTGGCAAAGTAATGTCTCTACTTTTTTTTTTTTTAAATTTTATTTTATTTTTAAACATTACATAATTGTATTAGTTTTGCCAAATATCAAAATGAATCCACCACAGGCATACATGTGTTCCCCATCCTGAACCCTCCTCCCTCCTCCCTCCCCACACCATCCCTCTGGGTCGTCCCAGTGCTCCAGCCCCAAGCATCCAGTATCGCGCATCGAACCTGGACTGGCAACTCGTTTCTTGCATGATATTCTACATGTTTCAATGTCACTCTCCCAAATCTTCCCACCCTCTCCTCTCTCCCACAGAGTCCATAAGACTGTTCTATACATCAGTGTCTCTTTTGCTGTCTCGTACACCAGGTTATTGTTACCATCTTTCTAAATTCCATATATATGTTAGTATACTGTATTTCTGTTTTTCCTTCTGGCTTACTTCACTCTGTATAATAGGCTCCAGTTTCATCCACCTCATTAGAACTGATTCAAATGTATTCTTTTTAATGGCTGAGTAATACTCCATTGTGTATATGTACCACAGCTTTCTTATCCATTCATCTGCTGATGGACATCTAGGTTGCTTCCATGTCCTGGCTTTATAAACAGTGCTTGGGGTTTCTTTCCCTTCTGGTTTCCTCAGTGTGTATGCCCAGCAGTGGGATTGCTGGATCATAAGGCAGTTCTATTTCCAGTTTCTAAGTTGGTCATAACTTTCCTTCCAAGAAGTAAGCGTCTTTTAATTTAATGGCTGCAATCACTATCTGCAGTGATTTTGGAGTCCAGAAAAATAAAGTCTGACACTGTTTCCACTGTTTCCCCATCTATTTTCCATGAAGTGATGGGACCAGATGCCATGATCTTAGTTTTCTGAACGTTGATCTTTAAAGTCAACCTTTTCACTCTCCTCTTTCACTTTCCTCAAGAGGCTTTTTAGTTCCTCTTCACTTTCTGCCATAAGGGTGGTGTCATTTGCATACCTGAGGTGATTGATATTTCTCCCAGCAATCTTGATTCCAGCTTGTGCTTCTTCCAGCCCAGCATTTCTCATGATGTACTTTGCATAGAAGTTAAATAAGCAGGGTGACAATATACAGCCTTGACGTACTCCTTTTCCTATTTGGAACCAGTCTGTTGTTCCATGTCCAGTTCTAACTGTTGCTTCCTGACCTGCATACAGGTTTCTCAAGAGGTAGGTCAGGTGGTCTGGTATTCCCATCTCTTTCAGAATTTTCCACAGTTTATTGTGATCCACATAGTCAAAGGCTTTGGCAGAGTCAATAAAGCAGAAATAGATGTTTTTCTGGAACTCTCTTTCTTTTTCCATGATCCAGCAGATGTTGGCAATTTGATTTCTGGTTCCTCTGCCTTTTCTAAAACTAGCTTGAATATCTGGAAGTTCACGGTTCACATATTGTTGAAGCCTGGCTTGGAGAATTTGGGGCACTACTTTACTAGCGTGTGAGATGAGTGCAATTGTGCAGTAGTTTGAGCATTCTTTGGCATTGCCTTTCTTTGGGATTGGAATGAAAACTGACCTTTTCCAGTCCTGTGGCCACTGCTGACTTTTCCAAATTTGCTGGCATATTGAGTGCAGCACTTTCACAGCATCATCTTTCAGGATTTGAAACAGCTCAACTGGAATTCCATCACCTCCACTAGCTTTGTTCATAGTAATGCTTCCTAGTGAAGTGAAGTTGCTCAGTTGCATCCGACAATTTGCAACCCCATGGACTGTAGCCTACCAGGCTTCTCCATCCATGGGATTCTCCAGGCAAGAATACTGGAGTGGGCTGCCATTTCCTTCTCCAGGAGATCTTCCTGACCCAGGAATTGAACCCGGGCCTCCCGCACTGTAGGCAGACGCTTTACCGTCTGAGCCACCAGGGATGCTTCCTAAGGCCCTAACTCCCTATCAAATTACCAATGGCATTTTTCACAGAACTAGAACAAAAAATTTCACAATTCATGTGGAAACACAAAAGACCCTGAAGAGCCAAATCAGTCTTAAGAAAGAGGAGTGGAGCTAGAGGAATCAACCTTCCTGACTTTATATTATAGTACAAAGCTATAGTCATCAAGACAGTGTGGTACTGGCACAAAAACAGAAATATAGACCCATTGTTCCGTTGAACAAGATAGAAAGCCCAGAAATAAACCCATGCACAGTTTGGTACCTTATTTTTGATAAAGAAGGCAGTAATACACTATGGGGCAAATTCAATAAGCCTCTTCAATGAGTGGTGCTGGGAAAACTGGACAGCTACATGTAAAAGAATGAAATCAGAGCACTTCTTAAGACCATACACAAAGATAAACTCAAAATGGATTAAAGACCTAAATGTAAGACCAGAAACTATAAAACTTTTAGAGGAAAACATAGGCAGAATGCTCGATGACATAAATCAAAGCAAGATCCTCTATGACCCACCTCCTAGAGTAATGGAAATAAAAACAGAAGTAAACAAGTGGGACCCGATTAAACGTAAAAGCTTTTGCACAGCAGAGGAAACTATAAGCAAGGTGAAAAGGCAACCCTCAGAATAGGAGAAAATAATAGCAAATGAAACAACTGACAAAAGATTAATTTCCAAAATATACAAGCAGCTCATACAACTCAATGCCAGAAAAACAAACAACCCAATCAAAAAGTGGGAAAAAGACCTAAACAAACTTTTAGGTCTGTATGTTTTCCAAAGAAGACATACAGATGGTTAACAAATGCATGAAAAGATGATCAACGTCACTCATTATTAGAGAAATGCAAATCAAAACTACAATGAGATATCACCTCACACCAGTCAGAATGGCCATCACCCAAAAGTCCACAAACAATAAATGCTGGAGAGGATGTGGAGAAAAGTGAACGCTCTTGCACTGTTGATAGGAATGTAAATGGATACAGCCACTATGGAAGACGGTATGGACATTCCTTAACAAACTAGGAATAAAACCACCATATGACCCAGCAATCCCACTCCTAGGCATATACCCTGAGGAAACCAAAATTGAAAAAGACACAGGTATCCCATTGTTCGTTGCAACACTATTTACAATAGCTAGAACGTGGAAGCAACTTAGATATCCATCAACAGATGAATGGATAAAGAAGTTGTGGTTCATATACACAATGGAACATTACTCAGTCATAAAAAGGAACACCTTTGAGGGAGTTCTGATGAGGTGGATGAACCTAAAGCCTATTATACAGAGTGAAGTAAGTCAGAAAGAGAAAGACAAATATCGTATTCTAACACATATATATGGAATCTAGAAAAATGGTACTGAAGAATTTATTTACAGGGCAGCAATGGAGAAACAGACATAAAGAGTAGACTTATGGACATGGGGAGAGGGGAGGAGAGGGTGAGATGTATGGAAAGAGTAACATGGAAACTTACATTACCATATGTAAAATAGATAGCCAACGGGAATGTGCTGTATGGCTCAGGAAACTCAAATGGGGGCTCTGTATCATCCTACAGGGATAGGATGGGGACGGAGATGGGAGGAAGGTTCAGAAGGGAGGGGATATATGTATATCTATGGCTGATTCATGTTGGGAATTGACAGAAAACAAGAAAATTCTGTATAGCAATTATCCTTCAATTAAAAAATAAATTAATTAAAAAAAAGAAGAACCACTTGTCACATGCAGCTGCAGTGACTTCTAGGTATCTTGTAATCTAGATGTTGCCCTGTCCAAAATGGTAAACACTGGCCACATGTGGCTCTCTGAATTAATTGAAAATAAATAATAACAATGAAATAATATTAAAAACACAGCTCCTCAGTCCAGTGCTTAATAGTCACATCTATATGAGAGAACATTCCCATCATCACAGAAATTTCTCCTGGGCACTGCTGGTCTAGAACATTCCCCTTGCTCACTCTGTTATCTTTTTATATGTTATATTGACCTATATTGGTACATAGATGACCCTCGTTTCAGAGTTGTCTGTTGCTTTGTGGTGTCATTTAATTTGTTCCTCTGCCCCCCGTTTTGCCTATAAACTACCAGTTAGAGCTAAGAGCTCAGTTCAGTTTAATTCTTAGCATCAGCAGGGTGGAGATGGGGGTGATTTACCTACAAAGTGTGTGCTGACAGTATTGTCATGTGACTAGGCACACTTACCTTCATTCTGAACTTGTCCAGTACAATCATACACGATCCTAGAGTCATGGTTTTGATATTCAAATATTCAATTGTTCTACTTACCGTACATAGGAACTTTCCAAAGTCACATTTATAAAATTTTCCAGAGTCACATCTATAAAATTTTGTATCTTCTGCATGTGTGCATGCTCAGTCGCTTCAGTTGCATCCGACTCTTGGGGACCCCATGGACTGTAGCCTGCCAGGCTCATCTGTCCAGGGGATTCTCCAAGCAAAAATATTGGAGTGGGCTGCCATTTCCTTCTCCAGGGTATCTTCCTGACCCAGGGATTGCACTGTGTCTCCTACCCTGGCAGGTGAATCCTCTACTATGCACCGCGTGGGGAGCCTAAATGGCAGGGGGCAGAAGCGAAACTTCTCAAACAGCTTTAGAAGCCTGACTCAGTGTCTTTTTGTGTGTTCTTCTGTCTGCGTGCTCTTCAGGGAAGACTTCCTATCCCAAAGAAAGTGAACCTCAAGAAGGATGGCAAGACCAAGACTGCCTCCGTAACTCCACCTGGAAGCAATGAACTCCACTCCCCAAAAATCAGTCACCTCCACTTTTTTTAATCGCCTCCACTTGCATTACATAGGGTACAATGGTATTGGTGAGGTCATGGTATCATATATGGGATTTTTTTTTTTTCTGTGCAAATCATCAAGTACAAGAAGAAACTATGGGACTCTTCTTGGCTTTAGAGAATTTACAGTGGGCTAATAATTATCATCAAACCAGTTTTTAATCATTCTGACTCAAGTGAAAGTGCTCAGAATTTCACACTGTGAATACACAGTTACAACTCTTACAGGCACTATTTTCTTGCTCTACTTACACAGCGAAATACCTATCCTTTTTTTTTTTTTAATGGTTATCTATTTGGGAAAAAAAGAAACAGAGTAAAGGGAAAATAAAGATATTATTTGCTCGGCTCCAAAACCACTGCAGACAGCGACTTCAGCCACAAGATTAAAAGACGCTTACTCCTGGGAAGAAAAAATATGACAAACACAGACAACCTATTAAAAAGCAGATAACACGTTGCCGAAAAAAAGTCCATATAATGAAAGCTATGGTTTTTCCAGTAGTCATGTGCAGATGTGAGAATTGGACCATAAGGAAGACTGAGCATTGAAGAATTGATGCTTTCAAACTGTGGTGCTGGAGAAGACTCTTGAGAGTCCTTTGGCCTGTAAGGAGATCAAACTAGTCAATCCTAAAGGAAATCAACACTGAATATTCATTGGGAAGACTGATGCTAAAGCTGAAGCTCCAATACTTTGGCCACCTGATGAAAAGAGCTGCCTCATTGGAAAAGACCCTGATGGTGGAAAAGATTGAGGACAGGAGGAGAAGGGGACGACAGAGAATGAGATGGTTGCATGGTATCACCAACTCAATCAACATGAGTTTGAGCAAGCTCCAGGAGATGGTGAACGACAGGAAAGCCTGGCGTGCTCGGGGTGGAAAAGAATCAGAAACGACTTAGTGATCAGAAACGACTGAACAAAAACAATGGAAGCAAGACTTCTGTGAGTGCAGCTTGTTAAATAGTTTTTTCTTTGAACTTTAAATATTCTATATAATTTTTAAAATTGTAGTCACAAAAGAAAATTTCTCTTAAAATTTGAAAGTAAACCAAAATGAATTAGACTGACTGCATATGAAGTGTGGCTTAACCACATAAAGAAAACAGTTACTTGAAGTGGCTTTAAAACACAGCATTTTTGCTATATATCCCAAGAAGGAAATATTCTATGGATAATAAAAAGGAAAATTATGGGCTTTATTCAATAGTATTAATGTTTTTATTAAGTGATTATGTTGCTATCATTAGGAACCATAATTTTCACCATAAAAATCATACAGTATAAAATCAAGGAAGCTAGGCAAAAATCCCAGGCGCCCAAAGCAAGTGCTCTGGGACAACCCAGGGATAGGGTGGGGAGGGAAGTGGGAGGGGCTTCAGGATGGGGGGACACTTGTATACCTGTGGTCAATTCATGTTGGTGTATGGCAAAAATCATCACAATATTGTAAAGCATTTATTCTACAATTAAAATAAATTAATTAAGAAATAAATCAGAAATAGCAGTATGAAATCAGAGAGTATTTTTCTTTTAAAAAGTATCTGTTTCCTAGCTCCATCCACTAAAAAGGCCTAGAAGAAATGCCCATACACTATTAGTGAGTGCACTTATGGGGCTTCCCTTGTAGCTCAGCTGGTAACAAATCTGCCTGCAATGTAGGAGACTCCGATTCGATTCCTGGGTCAGGAAGATCCCCTGGAGAAGGGGTAGGCTACCCGCCCCAGTACTCTTGGACTCCTCTGGTGGCTCAGTCAGTAAAGAATCTGCCTGCAATGCAGGAGCCCTGGGCTCGATCTCTGGGTTGGGAAGATCCCCTAGAGGAGGACACTGCACGGAGCACACTTATACCGAGGTCGTGGTCTCCAGACAGCATTTACTAGGGGTACTGACCAATTACAGGTCCAGGACTCAACATGTAAAAAGTGAGACTGAGTCATCTTGTAACGGAAAACAAGGGAAAAACTAAAAAATAGAACTACCGTATGATCCAGCAACCCCACTCCTGGGCCTATACCTGGAGAAAACTCTAATTTGAATAGATGCATGCACCCTAGTGTTCATAGCAGCAGTACTCACAATAGCCAAGACACAGAAGCAACTTAAATGGCCATCAATAGATGAATGGATAAAGAAGATGTGGTACATATATATAATGGAATATTACTCAGCCATAAAATAGAATGAAAAATGCCATTTGCAGCAATAAGGATGGGACTAGAGATGATCACACTAAGTGAAATAAATCAGAAAGAGAAGGACAAATATCATATGCTATCACTTACATGTGGAATCTTATAAATGATACAAATGAACTTATTAAGAAAACACAAATAGACTCACAGACATAGAAAAGAAACATGGCCATCAAAGGGGACAGGGGTTGGGGGAGATAAATTAGGCATTTGGGATTAGCAGATGCCAGCTACTATATATAAAACAAACAAGATCCTACTGTATACCACAGGAAACTATATTTAATATCTTTGTAATAAACTACTGTGCTGTTCAGTCGTTCAGTCGTGTCCAACTCTTTGCGATCCCATGGACTGCAGCACGCCAGGCTTCGCTGTCCTTCACTGTCTCCTGGAGCTTGCTCAAACTCATGCCCATTGAGTCGGTGATGCCATTCAACCATCTCATCCCTGTCGTCCCCTTCTCTGTCTGCCTTCAACCTTTCCCAGCATTAGAGTCTTTTCCAATGAATTGGCTCTTCGCATCAGGGGGCCAAAGTATCAGAGCTTCAGCTTCAGCATCAGTCCTTCTAAAATGAATATTCAGGGTTGATTTCTTAAGATTGATTGGTTTAATCTCCTTGCAGTCCAAGGGACTCTCAAGAGTCTTCTCCAACACCACAGTTCAAGAGCATCAGTTCTTCGGTGCTCAGCTTTATGGTCCAACTCTCACACTCATACATGACCACTGGAAAAAACATAGCTTGGACTATACTGACTGTTGCTGGCAAAGTAACATCTAGGCTTTTTAATATGCTGTCTAGGTTTTTATAGCTTTTCTTCCAAGGAGCAAGTGTCTTTTAATTTCATGGCTGTAGTCACCATCTGCAGTGATTTTGGAGCCCAAGATAATAAAGTCTGTCACTGTTTCCATTGTTTCTCCATCTATCTGCCAGGAAGTGATGGGACCAGAGGCCATAATCTTCATTTTCTGAATGTTGAGTTTTAAGCCAACTTTTTCACTCTCTTCTTTCACCTTCATCAAGAGGCTTTTTAGTTCCTCTTTGGTTTCTGCCATAAGGGTGGTGTCATCTGTGCATCTGAGGTTATTGATATTTCTCCCAGCAATCTTGATTCCAGCTTGTGCTTCATCCAGCCTGGCATTTCGCATGATGCACTCTGCATATAAGTTAAACAAGCAGGGTAACAACATACAGACTGATGTACTCCTTTCCCAATTTGGAACTAGTTCCTTGTTCCATGTCCAGTTCTAACTGTTGCTTCTTGACCTGCTTACAGGTTTCACAGGAGGCAGGTAAGATAGTTTGGTATTCCCATCTCTTTAAGAATTTTCCAGTTTGTTGTGATCCACATAGTTAAAATTTTTAGCATAGGCAGTGAGGCAGAAGTAGTTGTTTTTCTGGAATTCTCTTGCTTTTTCTATGATCCAGTGAATATTGGCAATTTGATCTCTGGTTCCTCTACCTTTTCTAAATCCAGCTTGAACATTTGGTAGTTCATGGTTCATATACTATTGAAACCTAGCTTGGAGAATTTTGAGCACTACTCTGCTAGTGTGTGAAATGAGTACAATTGTATGGTAGTTTGAACATTCTTTGGCATTGCCTTTCTTCGGGACTGGAATAAAAACTGACCTTTTCCAGTCCTGTGGCCATTGCTGAGTTTTCCAAATTTGCTGGTGTATTGAGTGCAGCACTTCCACAGCATCATCTTTCAGGATTTGAAAGAGCTCAACTGGAATTCCATCACCTCCACTAGCTTTGCTCTTAATGATGCTTTCAAGGCCTACTTGACTTCACACTCCAGGATGTCTGGCTCTAAGTGAGTGATCACACCATCGTGGTTATCTGGGTCATGAAGATCTTTTTTGTATAGTTCTTCTGTGTATTGTTGCCACTTCTTAATATCTTCTGCTTCTGTTAGGCCCATACCATTTCTGTCCTTTATTGTGCCCATCTTTGCATGAAATGTTCCCTTGGTATGTCTAATTTTCTTAAAGAGATGTCTAGGCTTTCCCATTCTACTGTTTTCCTCTATTTCTTTGCATTGTTCATTTAGAAAGGTTTTCTTATCTCTCCTTGCTATTCTTTGGAACTCTGCATTCAGATGGGTATATCTTTCCTTTTCTCCTTTGTCTTTTGCTTTTCTTTTCTCAGCTATTTGTAAGACCTCCTCAACAACCATTTTGCCTTTTTGCACTTTTTTTCCTTGGGGATGGTTTTGATCACCGCCTCCTGTACAATGTTGCAAACCTCTGTCCATAGAACTTCAAGGACTCTGTTTATCAGATCCAATCCCTTGAATCTATTTGGCACTTTCATTGTATAATTGTAAGGGATTTGATTTAGGTGATACCTGAATGGGCTAGTATATTTCCCTACTTTCTTCAATTTAAGTCTCAGTTTTGCAATAAGGAGTTCATGATCTGAGCCACAGTCAGCTTCCAGTGCTGACTGTATTCTCCATCTTCGGCTGCAAAGAACATAATCAATCTGATTTTGGTATTGACTGTCTGGTGATTTCCATGTGTAGAGTTGTCTCTTGTGTTGTTGGAAGAGGGTGTTTGCTATATCCAGTGTGTTCTCTAAACGAAACTCTTTAGCCTTTACCCTGCTTCATTTTGTACTCCAAGGCCAAACTTGTGCATTACTCCAGGTATCTCTTGACTTCCTACTTCTGCATTCAAGTCCCCTGTGATGAAAAGGACATCTTTCTTGGGTGTTAGTTCTAGACGGTCTTGTAGGTCATCACAGAACCATTCAGCTTCAGCTTCTTCAGCATTAGTGGTTGGGGCATAGGGTTGGATTTCTGTTATACTGAATGGCTTGCCTTGGAAACGAATCGAGATCATTCTGTCATTTTTGAGATTGCATCCAAGTACTTAATTTTGGATGCTTTTGTTGACTATGAGGGCTAGTCCATTTCCTCTAAGGGATTCTTGTCCACAGTAGTAGATATAATGGTCATCTGAATTAAATTCACCCAATCCAGTCTATTCTAGTTCACTGATTCCTAAAATGTCGATGTTCACTCTTGCCATCTGCTGTTCAACCACTTCCAATTTGCCTTGATTCATGGACGCAACATTCCAGGTTCCTATGCAATATTGTTCCTTACCGCATTGGACTTTACCTTCACCACCAGACACATCCACAACTGGGTGTTGTTTCTGCTTTGGCTCAGCCCCTTCATTCTTTCTGGAGCTATTTCTCTGCTCTTCTCGAATAACATATTGGGCACCTACTGACCTGGTGAGTTCATCTTTCAGTGTCCTAACTTTTTGCCTTTTCATACTGTTCATGGGGTTCTCAAGGCAAGAACACTGAAGTGGTTTGCCATTCCCTTCTCCAGTGGATCATGTTTTGTCAGAACTCTCCACCATGACCCATCCGACTTGTGTGGCCCTACACGGCATGGCTCATAGTTTCACTGAGTTAGACAAGGCTGTGGTCCATGTGACTAACCAAACTAACCACAGTTTGGTTAGTTTCCTGTGGTTTTAGAATACGACTCAGTCATAAAAAAGAATGAAATAATGCAACTTGTAGCAACAAGGATGGAGCTAGACAGGAAGTAAGTCAGGAGAAAGACAAATATGATATCCCTTATACATGGAATCTGAAATACAATGCAGTAAACTTATCTGTGAAACGGAAACAGACTCATAGACACAGAGAACAGACTGGTGGTTGCCAAGGGGGAGAGGTATGGGGAGGGATGAGTTAGAGGTTTGGGGTTAGCAGATGCAAACAGTTATACATAGAATGGACAAAGAACAAGGTCCTATGGTAGAGCACAGGGAACTATACTCAATATCCTGTGATAAACCACAGTGGCAAAATAATACAAAAAAGCATGGATGAACATATACCTGATCACTCTGCTGTACAACAGCAATTAGCACAACATTATAAATCAACTATACTTCAATGAAAAAAAAAATCCAGGCTGAGACTCATTGTGAAGACTTCCCACGGAAGCTAATTCCAGGGCCTTGGTGATGGCACAGGACAAACTTACGGAGGCCTGTAAATTAACAAACTTTCTTATTGCGCCTACATAAATAATCAGGTCAACCTGAATGAGGCCATAGTTTTGTGATCAAGGGGAGTTGGGGTTGATGATTATGGTCCTGGAGGAGAAGATAAGACTGTTTAAAAAATTGCCAGAAACTTTATTGCACAAATAAATACTTACTGATGGAATTATGGGTGTCACCCAGGGGGTTGTCTGATTATAAGGGGTGCATGCCCGTGACTAACCGTGGCTGCTGTTCTGGGGAGATTGAGTTAGCTTGTACAGGACAAACAGAGATACATGTGATTCCTGGTCCCAGGGCACGAGAATTTTGTCCAGGAGAGACTGAATCTCTGTGAATCTAGTGCCCACTGAAGCTACCTGGTAGCATCTCACCAGTTCCTTATTAACTGATTACATAAACTGTGTTGCTTTTTATTTGTCTGATATGCAAATATATATGTATATATGATTTTACCTCTTAAAAAATATTCTATAGAATATAGAAGTGTTATAACACTTCTTATTTCATGCAACAACCCTGCCAATTAAGGACTGTCATCGCTATTTCACAGGAAACAATCTGAGGCTCAAGGCAATGTCCTTCCATCAAGGCCACAGGCTTGGAGTCCGGAGCCAGGCTGGGAGCAGCCTGGCACCAGCTTGTGGGGGCCTGAAGGCCACCCAAACATCTGCCTTGTCAATGCCCTGGGCCCCTGCCCCTTCTGGAACCACCCTTTCCTTTGCTCCCAAGTGGAATGGCCCTCTGTTCCTTCCTACCTATTTTGAACATTTCAGACCCTGCCTCATCTTCACAGGGCTGAGGACTTGAGGGGAGACGGCCCTTTCCTCCAAGCTCTGTTCTCGGGACCTCCTGCTCCTGGATTTCCTCAAAGCAGACTTGACACACAAAAGGTTCAGAAGGAAAGGCAGGATTTTCAGCCCAGCGCACAGAACTAGAAGGGCTTCCAAGCTGGCTCAGTGCTAAAGAATCCGCCTGCCAATGCAGGAGACAAAGGAGATGTGGGTTTGATCCCTGGATCAGGAAGACCCCCTAAAGGAGGAAATGTCAACCCACTCCAGTATTCTTGCCTGGAAAATTCCATGGACCGAGGAGCCTGGCATGCTGCAGTCCGTTGGGGTGGCAAAGAGCAGACACGACTGAGCACACACACACAGAATTAGAAACTAATTGAATGCTAGTTTTCAGTGTATCACAGATGCAGGATTCGCTGCCAAGAATGTTCTTGCCGCTGGTTCTTGGGCCTGACTTCCCTCCGTCCTCGGGCCCCTCTCCCTGCAGACCCCTCCCCGCCTCTCTCCACCATCCCCTCCTGAAGGCTTGCCCCCCCATCCTCCTCCCCCACAGCAGAGGGAAAGCACTTCCTTGTGCAGAACAATTCACCTCTTTGTTTCTTTCCTTCAGCCTGTGAGTGAGGGGAGAAACCATGGTTAGACCCAAGCAAACCAAACATGATCTAAAGATGCTTTTTCCAACAAAGGACCTTTTTCCTCATTCAGAGGAATTTTTTGCTTTCTCTTAGTTTAATCATTTCCAACTGCTAACTGTAGACAAATTTTCTGATGGAAATTGTTTTCTTCCTATCACACAAAAACTGCAATTCCCCAAAAGAGGATAATCTTCCAACACAGAAAACTTCCACTCATGTTTCTGTGGTCTGAACATGCTCCCTGAGAGGAAATCCCAGAACATGCTGAACAAGTGTAGTCTTTTGTTGGAATAAGGACACATACACCAAATACACTCTTTTTTTTTCATTGCAGTATGGTTGATCCACAATGTGTGTTAGTTTCTACTGTATAGCAGTGGTTCATTATACATACATACATTCTTTTTTATATTATTTTCCTTCCTGTTTTATCTATATTTTTATATTTTATATCTATATTTTATATCTATATAGATATTTTATATCTATATTTTTATATCTATATTTTATCTATATTCAGAATACTGAATATAGTTCCCTGTGCTCCACAGTAGGACCTTGTTGTTGATCTTTTCTATATATCAGAGCTTGCATCTGCTAATCCCAAACTCCCAATCCATCCTTCCTCCCCCTCCCCCTTGGCAAAACCACAAATCTGTTCTCCGCATCCGTGAGTCTGATTCTGCAAAACACACTATTTTCAAAGATAAATGTTCACTTGGATGAACTGTTGGCTGAAAAAATTATGGACACACATCTTAAAATTCAATCTTTGCCTTAGGATCTCATGAGCTCTCAAGAAATCCTTGTGAACAAAATAGAGAAAGATTAGCAGATGAAGGGGGGTGTCAAAGAGGAGAAGCCAGCCTTTCGGAGGAGACCATCTGAGGAGCGTGGAGCTCTACAGGCAGCTGGCTTTGTTTTTGCTGTTGGTCATCTGCTAAGTTGGTCTGACTTTCTGTGACATCATGGACTGCAGCATACCAGACTTCCCTGTCCTTCACCAACTTCCGGAGCTCACTCAAACTCATGTCCATTGAGTAGGTGATGCCATCCAACCATCTCATCCTCTATCGTCCCCTTCTCCTCCTGCCTTCAATCTTTCCCAGCATTCAGGGTCTTTTCCAATGAGTCAGTTCTTTATATCAGGTGGCCAAAGTATTGGAGCTTCAGCTTCAGCATCAGTCCTTCCAATGAATATTCAGGGTTGATTTCCTTTAGGATTGACTGGTGGGGTTCAGAAATTTTATCACAACCTCCTGACTTAAATATGGAGGAGCTGGCTTCAAAGCCTCTAAGCAGAGGAGAGGAGGTCCCGTGAAGGTTCTGAGCAGATCGGAAGTTGCTTCCATCGCCCTGTCTGTCTATCGTCCTGGGTGCCAGGCATCACTCATGTTAGGACACAGGCTGACATGGACAGAAGTCAGCCACGGCAGGATCAGAGTCCACCAAGAGCTGAGACATCTCAGATGTGGTGACCAAGGCCACGAGGGAAATGTGGCCAAGAGAATCACCAGTCTGCTCTGGAGTTTTAAAAACCACAGATCAAAACAGGCAAAAATGAAACAGGTGGCCGGGCTAGGGGGGTGAGAGTATGACTCATTTATTCCAGGTTTACTAAACAATGAGCTGTGGCTTCTGCAATAGAAGATGTGGCAGTTGCTTGGCAGGCACTGAGCGGAGAGTGGGGAAGCCCAGCACTCTGAACGCCCCAGCCTAGACCTCGAGGCGAAGCCTCGGGCAGAGAAGCGGACAGTTCCACCCCCTACACATGGTGCAAGCGCCAAGGGCCCTGACGGACAGACGGGCAGGTGGGGTGGGGGCCGAAGCTCAGAGGAGGCAGTCAGCACCTAGGACTAGACACTCAGATGCTACAGGCTCAGCGTCGGTGGAGGGGGGTGGGAGAGCACATCTCTGCAGGGCACTGGGGCACAGCAGCGTGGAGCGGAGTTAACAGCCAGAGAGGCCAGGCACTTTGCCTGTGTTCCAGGGACAGCAAATTCAAAGCAGGGAGCTGAAGAAGATGGGGTGGAGAGATGGTCAGGAATCAGACCCTAAGGGACTGGGTGAGGGATTGGGTTTGTGGGAAAAATGGAGACCACCAGGGACTTTAAACAGGAGAGTGATTTGACCAGAAACGAACTCCTGAAAAATCGCACTGGCAGCCCTGGTCTGCTTCAGGCATCAACTAGAGACAGCAAGGTGGGCCAGGATGCTACCTGTCACGTTCCTGCAGGAGGAGGTGGCAGGCCTGAACTGGGGGCAGGGTAGGGAGGAAAGGGGTTTAGAGCTGTTTAAGAGGCCTGCAGGGGACCTGGTGACAGACACAGGAGCACCAAGCCACCAGAACCATCCTGGTAACAGAAGCCCCACCAACGCAATGGGCTTGCTTCATTACAAGCAAGGAGAGAGGCAAGGGTCCTTCTCTAATTTTTCTTTTTTTTTTTTCGGGTGTGCCTGTAGCCTGCAGGACCCTAGTTCCCTGACCAGGGATTGAGCCCGGTAAGATTGCCAAGTTCTAACCACTGGCCCACCAGGGAATTCCCAAGGGCCCTTCTCTTAAGAAGGCTTTGACTTTGGAGAGAAAAGATGCCCTCCCTCATCTCGTTGGCCAAAAGTATGTTGAAAGGCCACCCATAGCTGTAAGGCTGAGTGACTTCAGGGGAGTTAACTGGTACCCTGAACACAATCAGAGTTCAGTTGGGGAGGAAGAGCAGCTGAGTATCGGGTGAGGACCCTGCAATGTCTGGGATTGGACCGGCCCGGTTTAGAGATGCATAGCCATCGGGAAGGTGGGCAGTTAGACATCCGCACCTGAAGCTTGGGTACGGACACTGGCCTGAAGCCACAGAGTTGGGTTTGCCAGCTCACAGTGAAGGATGACCTGTAAGTTTCCCATCCCATTCTGCCCTGTAGACCCACTAGAGTAAGAATGGGGCATCCTATCAGGCTTCCAAAGGAGTAATTCCACTGCCTTGGCTCTCGGATGGTCTCTGTGTGTGAACCTTGACCCACCACGGGCTTATCACCTCCTCGTGGGAAGAGCTGGACCTTCTTCCTGGTCACCCCGGCAGTTCACACAAGGCAAGGCACAGGGATGTGAGTTGACAGAGCCTTTGCCCACCCTGAGATTCCAAGGCCTGGCATCCATATCTGCCCAGGGTGAGCTGACCTTGGCTGTCTGGGTACCAGAGAGGTCTCTTCCCCACTTCTCCCCACCAGCAGTCAGGATGCTCATCTGTAATCAGGGGTGTCCAGGAAGGCTCCTGTCCAGGAAGGGTGTCCTGGCTCACTGTTAGTTACCCTTGTCAGTTATACTGAGAAGGGCCTTCCTTCCCAGAGCCAGGCCTGGACAGGCAGCAGTGGCCCGCCTGTGCTCTCAGGCAGGCCCACAGCGGTGGCTCCCCAGACCCCCAGGGATGCAAGGGCAGGCCAGGCCAGGCCAGGCTCTCTTGCCTGCTCTTTCCATCGTCTCTGGCCTCACTGGCCACAAACGTTCTTTTTTTTTTTTTTAACTGGAGTAAAATTGTTTTACAATGTTGCATTAGTTTCTGCTGCACAAGGAAGTGAATTGGCCAGATGTATACACATACCGGCTCCCTCTAGCTCCTCCCTCCCCTTCATCCCCCTCATCTAGGTCATCCCAGAGCACCAAGCTGTGCTACACACCAGCTTCCCACTGTCTGTTTTACAGATAGCAGTGTATATATATGGAGAAGGCAATGGCACCCCACTCCAGTACTCTTGCCATGGACGGAGGAACCTGGTAGGCTGCAGTCCATGGGGTCGCTAAGAGTCAGACACGACTGAGCAACTTCACTTTCATTTTTCACTTTCATGCATTGGAGAAGGAAATGGCAACCCACTCCAGTGTTCTTGCCTGGAGAATCCCAGGGATGGGGGAGCCTGGTGGGCTGCCGTCTGTGGGGTCACACAGAGTGGGACACAACTGAAGTGACTTAGCAGCAGCAGCAGTGTATATACGTCAATCCTAATCCCTCAATCAGAGAAGGCAATGGCACCCCACTCCAGTGTTCTTGCCTGGAGAATCCCAGGGATGGGGGAGCCTGGTGGGCTGCCGTCTATGGGGTCACACAGAGTTGGACACGACTGAAGTGACTTAGCACAATCCCTCAATTCACCTCACCCCCTCTTCCCCCCACCACAAGTCCACAGGCCCACTCTCTACATCTGCGTCTCTATTTCTGCCCTGCTAATAGGGACCTAATTAAATTTAAGAGCTTCTGCACAGCAGAGGAAACCATAAACAAGACAAAAAGACAACCCTCAGAATGGGAGAAAATATTTGCAAATAAAGCAACTGACAAAGGATTAGTCTCTAAAATATACAAACAGCTCATGCAGCTCAATATCAAAACAATAAATATCCCCATCAAAAAAAAAAAAAATGGGCATAAGACCTAAACAGACATTTCTTCTTACAGGAAGGCATTTCCCAACTCCTCAGCATCCCATTCCCACAACACCTCCTCATCCCCCTCCACTGGATGCTATGGTTGGACCGCCCCGCCCAAGGGCTCTCCCCTCTCCCAAGTGCCCTCTTCTTGTCCCTGGCCCATCTCCACACCCCTGCCCCTCAGTCTGGCCTCTCTCCTGAGCTCCAGGCCCCTCCAATCCCACTGATCTGACCACCAGACTCACCCACGCTTCCGACTGCTTCCGTCTGAAGTGGGCCTCGGGTGCCTCAGCTCCCAGGGACCTCCAGCAAAGATGCCCCCTCCCATGTGAAGCCAGGTGGTGCAGACCCCCAGCCTCAAGTCTCCAAATGGCTGGCAAAGGTCACAGTATGCACTGTTTCCAGTGGCAGGACAGACAGGTCCTATCTCTGGGGCTGCAGGGGAGGGTCAGGTGAACATTACTCCTTGAATACGAACAGCCTTTCATGGGTTGTGTTTGCCAGTCACATGCTGACCTCATTGAGATCAGCCCGAGATAGACTGGATGGGGTGAATAAAAGCCAGGATCTCGCAAGTGTCAACTACTCTCTCTCTCTCTCTCTCACACACACACACACACATTCACACACACAGACACATTCACACAGTCACAGATTCACACACATATTCACAACACTCACACACACTTACACATTCATACACACACACACACACATTCACATTCACACACACATTCACACGCACACACCTGTGGTCTCCATCCAGGCACGTTTCCTGGGTCTCATGGGAAGCCACCACAGAGCGCACAGTCAGGGCTTTGAGCTCCCAAAATCCATCCCTCTTCTTGGAAGCTATATCCAGATTTTTTATTCGAGTGTCCTGTCTCCCCTAGCCCAGCCCCACTTCCATGTCCAGGCCATGGAAGTGGTCCACCCCAGAGGTCCCACCCCTGGTTCAGCACTGGGGACCTGACCCAGTTCAGGCCAATGAGACAAAGGAGATTTGCTGGGGGCTTCAGGGAAGGAAGTTCCCCCAAGAGCATCTCAGAGGGCCTGAGCTGCAGCCCAAGTGCCCAGCCACCTCGGACACTGAAGACAGCCAGTCGAGGCTTGCTGAGCCAACGAACCCGAAGTTCGGTCACAACATCCCTGCATAGTGAGAGCCTGGTGTTAGTGGTGGGGGAGGCTAGAGGTGTGAATACTTAAAAGTTCCAGAGGCAGGGCCAAGGCTCTGCAGGCCAGTGGAACCAAGGGGAGTAAGTCCAGCGTGGTTACCAAATCCAGCCAAGAATGAAGAGAAGGGGGCCAGCAGGCTGGACAGCGTCCAAGTCACTGTGGAAGGCCTGGGAGCTGGCTGGAGGGAAGTGTGGCTAGGAGGCCCTGAGATGGACCAGGGGCATCTGTGGCCTTGAGAATGGGGAGAGAACTCCAACAAGTGTGACCTGCCCACCTCTTAGCTCTCTTGGACTGACACACACCTGGAGATGTACCAGCTCCCACACTCGGTGCAGCTCAGACCTCTAGCCTGCTGGTTACTCAGTTGGGTAGGATCACCACACCAGGTCCTACCCCTGGAGCTCTCTCTGTAGAGCCGGCTCCCACCCCCCTCCCACAAGATGCTCCCTGCAAGCCCCACCTGTGACAGAGCAGGGCTCTCCCGGCGTAGTACCCCACCAGCTGATACATCTTTGAATCTCATCTTGTAAGAAACCTAATGTGAATATTTGCTACTGAATAAAAATTCCTCATCATGACATGAAAGTGAAGACTCTCATGTTGGCACCTTGGAGGCAGATCCCCCACATACCCTGGGGCACGGCGCCCCAGGTTTGGAAGCTCAGTGGAGATTGCTAGGTCTGGGCTTCAAGCTTGATTCCACCACCAATGAGCTGTGTGGCTTTGGGCAAGAAAATTAACCTGTCAACGTGGAAAGAAGGAAGGAAAGGAGGGAGGGAGGGAGGGAAGGAAAAGCTAAGTTTTCTAACAGGGACACCTAGAAATGAGCTCCCCACGCCCCCTTTCCTAACTGCTCTGCTCACAGGAATCCTGGCTGTCAGAGCCAACACTGTCAGCCACAGGACAAGGCAGAGCTCCAGCAGTAACAATGCTGCCACCTGAAACAAAGCTCAGGATAAATAAAACCAAGACTCTGACAGGCATCCCCCTTCACCTGCTTTTCCCACAGAACAGATTTATGCAGACATAAATCCCTGCCACTGGAAGCCCAGGCTGGCCCCCGGGCCCAAGAGCACAGCTCCATGACCCCCAGAAAGGACGCAGGCCGCTGCTGTGTGTGCAGCCCAGGCACCCCGATGGCGCTGGGGACCCGGGCTGCATGCTGGGAAGGGAGGCAGGTGGGGAGACAGGGAAGCTCGCCCATCATGCCCAGGCCTTCTTGCGCCTGGGGGCCAACTGTCCAGGTTTATCCCCGCCCCTCCTTGGGCCTGATGCCACATCTGTGAAATGCAGTCCTGGGACTGCCTCCTGAGTTCTCCCTGTTAAATAATGTTACTGAGGACAGCACCCAACAGCCTCCTTGGCACCCTTATCTGCCCTTCCTGTCACCTGGTCCCCATGCCCTGCACCCCAGCCAACCACCAGCGAAAACATCAGTGAATGGGGCTGAAGCCCAGGGGAACTCAAAAGGAAGTGGAGGTCACACGCCGGTGGGGGGTTGTCCAAGACATAGGGCCTGCCGGGTGGGCCGTCCCAGGACAAAAGCACAGATAACCACAGCTCCACTGCATGGCAGGCGGAAAGTGAAAGTTGCTCAGTCGTGTCCGACTCTTTGCGACCCCATGGACTATATAGTCCATGGAATTCTCTAGGCCAGAATACTGGAGTGGGCAGCCTTTCCCTTCTCCAGAGGATCTTCCCAACCCAGCGATCAAACCCAGGTCTCCTGCACTGCAGGCGGATTCTTTACCAGATGAGCCACAAGGTAAGCCCACGTGGCAGACGGAAATGGAGGGGAAAGAAAATAAACACACACGTTCTGAGCGCGTCTGTCAGCTTTTGTTGGTTTCGTTTTGTTTTGAACACTAAGATTTATTTTCAAACAGCACACAGACTCCTGCGGGGCTGGGCCAGGCCAGGCTAGGCTGGTGACTGGGCCCGAAGTCTCTGGAGACCCTGGACCCCACCCACGGCGGCTGCCAGGAAAGGAGAGCCTGGCCCAGGCGGCACGGCCCAAGCTTCAGGCAAGCGTGGTGGCTCGGTGGCCCCCAGGCCCCGTCCCGTGGCCGGCGGCGGTGACACCAGTGGGCGAGGGTGGGGGAGGCGGCCGGGAGCTCAACTAGGGAACACAGCAGCTTTAGGAACACTGGCGACTCTGTCGGACTCGCCGAAACCAGGCTCTTTGGAAAACAACCTCATCTTTGGGAGAACACCTCCTGGCTTAGGTCTCTCCTCTCAATTTCCCTTTTACTTCTCAAAAGTTTAAAAACAAAAACAAAAACAAAAAAGAAAGAAAGAAACACACATTTTTCGGGAGAAGGTGCTGTTCTTCACGCGCCCAGAGCTCCGCCAGCTGCACTCTCACTGTACTCGCTCGGTAAAGTTCTCAGGGAAGACGCCCCGGCATTTCTCCAGCTCCTTGTGCTGGTTCCAGTCACTCTCCTTCACGCCCATGAGCCAGCCTTCATCCTAAGGGGAAGTGAGCAAGGTTGCAGGGGGAGGAGGGCATTCACACCTACGGGCTGGGCCCTCCTTCTGCAGGCTGTTTCTCCTAGGCTGTCAGACTTAAAAGACTCAAACTGACACCTCCTACCCCAGGAGCCATCCCGGCCTTCAGCAGGCAGATTTAACTCTTTGTTGTTTGGTGAGTCCTCCTCACTGCAGAAAGACAGCTTGACTGCCGCACTGGTCCAAACGCCTCTAAACAACTCCCTCAGTCCCCACCACAGAGCTCCTCACTGGCTGGTGCCCACAGAGGACATCACCAAGGAGCATATCAGCTGTCCTTCCGGCCTTCTACAAACAATGCACTGACCACTTAAAAACTTCTAGAGTGACCTGAGGTGTTCCACCAAGCCCTCCAAGCTGAACCTGACCTTTGCTTTAATATTGACCCCTCACAGGGATCATCCATTCAAGCCCTGACAAGCCTTGACCCTGGGCCTGCGGTGACCACACACCCTGCCTGAAGCCAAGGCCATTGCTGCCCCTGCAGCTGGGCCATCCCTGGGACCTACCCACATGATTTCCTGCCTTGTCTGACACCCTATGTGGGTCCTACGTGAGCCGTGTCTACCATCACAGACGGCTCCCGCTGTGTGCTAGGGGACCAAGACTCTGCTCCTGAGAACCCCACCCAGCCCAGGGCTGGCCCATCAGGGAGATCAGCGGAGACCTGGGGCTTTAGGAGAAGTAACTAATTCAGCACCAGGCCCAGGAAAGCCTTCTTATTCAAACCTCCCAGCCCACGGTGGGCTCAAAAAGTACCTAGTAGCCTCAAGTTCCAGCCCAGGACGCCCCAGCCAGACTGGCCTCAATCCACACCCGGCCCTCCTCCCCGACTCAGTCACTCTGATAATTAGATCACACAGACGTGTTGACGACTAAAAGCTTAGGAATCCCGCCAGGTCTGCTCCGCACCATCGCTGCCACCTGGATATTCACATGGGCACCCGCACGGCACCATCAATGCCCCACAATCAAGGGCTCCTGCTGAGGGACCCACTCTGAGGACATTCACTAACAAAGCAAGGCCGCAGCAGAAGCGTCTGGGATGCTTCGGAGTGAGGACCAGCTGGGGACAGGGCTGGAGACTCAGGGGTCTCTCCCTGTGGGCAGGGACGTGTGCGGTCCTTGTAGACAGGGCAGGGCCAGCCTGGGGGGTGGCACCCAGGACCAGTGGGAGGCTGTAGAGCAGGCTGGGGGGTGGGGGAGGCCCATGGAGAGGCAGCCAGGGGTCCTGTCCTGGATGAGAGAGACCGCGGAGGGGCAGGGAAGGGAGAAGATGACGAAGGAACTGAGATGCAGAGAGCCCAGGGGAAGGCAGACCGAGCCTGAGGAGAGGAGGAAGCAGGAAGCAGGAAGTGAGAGACTGAGGTGGGAAGAAGAGTGAACAGCCAAGGGGAGCCCTGAGGGCCGCAGGGATGGAAGGGAAGGAAATGCTCGGTGGTGGGCAGAGGCCACGGATTGGCAGGCGGGGCTCTGCTGCCCCCTGCTGGCCGCCGTGCCTCCCACAGAGCCGGCCTCACCTGCTCCTCCGGGTTCTGGAAGGGGATCACCAGCACCACATCCCCAGCCTTGAGCTGCAGCTCATCCGTGTCAGTGGCCGTGTAGTCGTGCTGGGCCTGCACCTGCAGAGGGTGGGGGAGAGCTGACACCCCCTCCCTCAGCGACCTTTGCCCCCCCTGCAGTCCCATGGGCACCGGGAGCAAGTGAACGCAGCAGGAACTGGGCTGGGACACCACCTCACACCTGGGGAGCGGGGGGTCGGGGGGGAGAGGCGTGGGGTGGGCATGGGCCACCCCCATAGCCCAGGGCCCAAGGAGATCGTAGGTCAGCAGGCCAGACTCACCTTGAACATGAACCCCGGGGGCAGGTCCAGACGTCCTGCCCCACTGCCGCTCTCCACCGTGCCATTCACTGTTGCCGAGAAGGTCTCCACGACCACCGCGGGCAGAGAGCTCTGGCGGGGGAGGAGAGTAGGTCAGTGACGCGGGGAGGGGGTCCCGGAGGGCGGGCCGCGCCGGCAGAGGAGGGGGGGTGTCTGTGCCTGACGCCAGGCCAGCGGGCCTCCAGGTTCCTCGACAGGAACTGTGACCTGGACCAGCACAGAGCAAGACACGGGCTAGGGAGCCGCGAGTGGCGGGGAGGAATCACAGGGCCTGGGTCCCTGGCATCTTACGGAGGCTGCTTCACTTGCGGTCGTCTCCCCAGGCTCCTGGGCTCCAGCCGCCTCCGAGGCCTCCGCTGGCTGCAACATAAATGCCACGTGGGGTCAGACGCAAGACAGGGTGTGCCGGCCAGAACAAGGAGACGTTGCAGAGGGCCAGCGCCTCTGTCCAGTGCAGGGAGCCCCGGAAGGAAAGGCCCTGGGCGTGGGGAGCAGCTGGAGAAGGCGCTGGCAGGCACACAGACCCCGACCCCAAAGTGAGGAGCTGCTGAGAAGCCCAGCACAGGCCCCTGGGCCCCCCTCACAGGCTCTGCCTTCTAAGCCCAAACCCTGGTCGAGCCTCGGCTTCCTTCTTCCCACCTGCTCAGCCCCATTGGCCCCTCACAGGTGGCTCCCACGGTGAGGGCCCAGGCAGGGCACCGCGGACGCTGCTTGGCTGCAGTCGGGCCGAGCTGGGTCTGCCCTGAGACTCAGCCACGTCTGAGCTCTGGGAGCAATCACTCAACCCTCCTGGCCCCCAGGAGGCAATGTCTAGGTTAGGCTGAAGATTCAAGGAGAATTCTAGAAAGTGCCCACTGTAAACCAGGAGGTCATCTCAACACACCTCCCTCCCACCGCGGGGGCCCTGAGCTGGGAGGCTGGTGCTGGCCAGCAGACGAGGGCTGAGCGGATCTGGCCCCTCCGGCACGAGTGACAGACAAGCCCTGTGCAGGGGCCTCCTGGCTAAAGGCTCACCCTCAGTCCCACCGTGACCCCTCCTGTGCCCCTTCCTCCGGCCTCTTCCTCCATGCTACACCCCCAAGAGGCAGGGAGGGTGGGGGCGCTGACAGGGCACTTACTTGGGCAGGCCCCGGCTCGGCCGTCTGGCTGGGCCAGGCCACAGCAAAGGTGCCCTCGGCAGCGCTGGGCTCCCCGGAAGGCAAGCTGCCGGCTGGACTCTCTGTGGGCTAGTGACGGGCCAGCGCGGGGAACGGGGAGGGAGGGCCGGGGCGGCAGGGGGAGGTGTCGGGCGGGGCAGGAGACAAGAGAAGAAGGTGGTGAGCCGCCAGCATGGGCCAGCTGAGTGCCCAGAGGGCAGGGAGGTGTGGATGCCGCAGTAGCGCAGCTCCTGCCAGGGAAGCGGCGCTGCCCGCCGCGCCAGACTTCCTCGGGCCTCCTCCGGTGGAGCTTCGCAAGCCCCAGGCCTGGGCTGCCCGCCTTCACGCCAGCCCCTCCTGCTCCTGCAGGAGCTCCATCGCCGGCTGCGGGGCGTCCCCTGCCCCCCGAGTCTCCGTCCCTGAGCCCCCAGGTGACGGCGGCTCCCGGTCCAGCCTCAGGCCGCTTGTCCTGCTCCTCGAGTCGCCACCCCTCTCTCCTGTGTCCCACCAGCTCGCTAGTCCCACTGCCCTAAGGGGCCTCTGCTGACAGAAAACCCCTCCACCCCGAGGTCCCCCTGCTCCCCAGACCTGGGCCCAGTACAGGGACACCCCATCCACCCTGGGGACCAGCCGGTCACTGTCTAGGGCCATTCACAGCCCCTGAAAACTGGGCTGCACCCTGGGGAACTCTTCAGAGGCTGAACTGAGGAGCCCTGTCCCAAAGGGCCTGGCTGAAGGCGCAGGGTCCCTAACAGCGGGAGGCGCGGCCGTGCGTGCCCGTACACCTGTGAACGGTGCGGCACGCGGTGGGCGGGGCCGCACACACAGCACAGCGGCTCCCCTGCGGGGCGGGCACAGCGCCAGCACAGCTTACCTCCCAGAGGTCCCATGGAATCGACTGAGCGCAGAGAGGGGAGAAGGACAGTTAGCACGGAGGTTAGAGACAGGCAGGCAAACAGTCCCCAGGCCCACCCCAGGCCCACCCCAGGGCCCTCGAGCCCAATAGGTGTGGGACAGAGCAGAACTAGGCTCTGAGGCCTCCAGAGGACCGAGTCCTGGACACCTTCAGGAGACCGAGACCACAGGCCAGGGCACACCCACATCCAGGGCTGCCACCGGGAGAGGAACGGGGTGCTCAGATGGATGGACTATGTGAGCTGCCAGTCAGGTATGCAGCTGACCTCCTGAGGGGTCTCTCATTGACCTGTGGTCAGGACCAAGGGAAGTGACAAGAGTGGGGACCAGGGCTCCAGGGGAAGGCAGGTGAGTGGGAGGAGAGCCAGGGACCCCAAAACCCCCAAAGGAGGTTGGTGGGCAGACATGAACCCAGGCCCCGGTGCCCAGAGGCCAGTGGGCCCGTGGGCGGTGGTGGGCTCACACCAACCTGACCAGAGGGCGTGGGCGCCTTCACAGGGCTTGCCACAGGCGGGAGGGGGTCAAAGTCCAGGTCCAGCAGACTGGCCTGCTCCGAGAAAGGCCCCGGGGCCTCAAACTTGGCAGCAGTGGCAGAGAGGAAGGCGGTTAGTGACGGGCAGCAAGCGCTCAGCCAGGACGCGCACAGCAGGCTCCTCTCCCAGGCATACCCACTGACACAAGGGAGGCCCGTCCCACACACCTGGCACCGGCCCCACCCTCACAAGGACACACCTGGGGCCAGCTCAGCCCTCAGCCGGGCAGCCACCCCCAGACCAATGCCCAGCCTCCAACGCTCTCCGTCCCACGGGCCGAGAAGATGTCCCAGTGTGCGCGCCCAACAACTCCCCTGATCTCGTGTTCCTTCCAGCAGCGGCCCAGCCACGGTGCGGCCTGGACAAGACCACACAGCGACAAGACCACGCAGCCCCTCTGGCTCAGAGGAGCCCTGCACAGGCACGGGCTGTCCCAGATGGACAGGTGGTCCCTCAGTGACCCCCACCCCCAGCCAGTTCAGGGCCGACCGAGCCAGCACACCGTGCCCGGGAGCCCCATCGTAAACACAGGGGTCCCCAACATTGGAGCACCCGTGTTCACAGTGCAGGGCCCTCTCCAGTCACCCCACGGTCCCTTCAGCGGGGCTGAGCGCAGCCCAGGGATGTGCATGGAGCAGGCACGGCCCCCAGGAGACCGCAGCGCAGTGGCACTGCCACTGTGAGAAGCCAGCTGCTTAGTAAGCGGGGCCATACGACCACGGAAGACATCTTCCCAGAGCCGGCCCCGGTCCAGTGGACACACCGCCTCCCTACGAGGATGGCTTGCTCAACTGCATCCTCGTCTCATACCAGGGGCTTACCCCGGGACCAGGAGTACTCTGCCTGCCCTGCCTTGGCCCAGGGTGCGGTCCTTAAAGCAGAGCTGAAAGGGCCACAGCCCCACAAGCCCAGGGCAGCCAGCTCCCTCCCTACCCCCTTGATGGTGCCCAGAACTGATGGGACTTGCCCTCCAGCCCAAGGCACCAGAGATCCTCCATTCAGAAGGGCCCAAGACCTGGGAGAAGGCAATGGCACCCCACTCCAGTACTCTTGCCTGGAAAATCCCATGGACCGAGGAGCCTGGCAGGCTGCAGTCCATGGGGTCGCTAAGAGTCGGACACGACTGAGCGACTTCACTTTCACTTTTCTCTCTCACGCATTGAAGGAAATGGCAACCCACTCCAGTGTTCTTGCCTGGAGAATCCCAGGGGTGGGGGAGCCTGGTAGGCTGCCGTCTATGGGGTCGCACAGAGTCGGACACGACTGAAGCGACTTAGCAGCAGCAGCAAGACCATGGGCAGGGCACTCCTGGAGGGCCTTCCCAGCTGAGCTGTGGCCTGTCCAGGGAGGCCAAGACCAGGGTCCTGAGAAGGACTGGAGTTGCCAATCCACAGCTCAGGGGACAAGGGGCTGAGCTCAGAGACGTCACACCAAGCGGACTCACTCCCGCCCCACGGTCACCCCCAGCCACAAGGCTCTCCTTTAGGTCAAGCCCTGTCCAGTGAGCCCGGAAGGAAGGTCACCGCTGTCTCTCTAGCATCAGTCCAAGACACTGTGGAGGCTGAGCTCTGGGTGCCCTCCGGCCAGGGACAGGTAGCATTTCTCTCCCCAGGGTCGCCCCACAGCCCACCCTCGCTCAGAAGTCAGCCAAGCCCAGACAGAAGCCCCTCAGATTCCGAGTGGACAGGGTCACCAGGCTGAAGGCAGGCTGCATCTTCTCTGCCCCACCTCCCAGCATTTCAGCCTTCCCCACGCAGGCTGGGAGCCTTCCCCTGAGCATAGGGACACAGGCTACTCAGCCCTGGCCAGCAGAGCAGCCTAGTCAGCACAGCATCATGGATGGACCAGTCCACCCCACCCCAGGCAACAGAACCCATGGGGGCACTGCCCACCCCACCAGGCAGGGCCTCAGCTCCCAGGAGTGGGCAGAGAGACAGCAGGAGAGGCATGCAGGGACCGGGGGCAGGGCAGACCGCCTGGCTGCAGCTGAGGCCCACAGTTCCTAGCCGGTTCAGTGGGAACAACCCCTCCCAGAGAGGACTGAACACTGAGCCGGGCCAGTGGGTCAGCGGCTGGCTGCATTCTCTGTGTAGCATCTACCAGCCCTTACGTGCCCGAGGCGGAGGCAGGCTCCAGGCAGCGAGCACCCCAGCTGCAATCCGCCCGGAGGTCGTGGTTTCCCCAAGACCCCAGGAGCACCTTGAGCCAGTCTCAGCCGTACTCTGCAGAGGGGCTCCCGCCCTGGTCCCCAAGCCGAAGCACCACCCGCCTGCCCCCAGCCATCTGTATTGAAAGTTCCAAGCTTAATCCAAAGTCCTCCTGTGGGGGCTTGAAGCCCACTCGGCCACGGCCCCTTGTAGCAGGAAACGCTGTCCTGTGCTCCCAACTGCCTCTTCGGCCACATGCACACCCTCCAGTCCTCCCCTCCCCTCCAGGCCTCTGAGCTTGTGCAGAGGAAGACCCCTGGCAGGGCAAGCCCACAGGAGCACTGCGACTCGGGGCCCAGCGCAGGTTGGGACTGGCTGGCCTACACAAAAGGTGAGCCCGGCACAGACAGGGAGGCCTGGAAGCCAGGCTTGGAGAGGTCGGCATACTGTGGCCTCTGTGAGCTGATCTGACTGCGGGCAGCCCGCCTCTTCTGCCACCAAAGCGACCTTCCCTGCTCCGCCCTCCCTTCGTCCTTCTGGGAACGGGCGTTGCACGCCTCTGAGGGCGGGTACAGCAGCCTCTCTGCTCTGTGACCCGGCCACTGCCGCACCTCCGTGTGGTGACGGCAATTCTAGAAGCTGGAGTCTTGGTGCCTTGGAGGGCTCCCGAACCGGTCCGGTGGCCTCCTCACCTGACACTGAACTCCTGCCCCTCCTGAGCCTGCCTCCCGCCACTCCCAGCCTATATACAAGCTGCCGCCTCTGGCTACAGCTTGCGTCTGCTCACAGCCACTTGGCAAACTTCACCTGCTCCAGGAAGTCTTCCCTGATTGGCCCAATTCCTCTGAGCCGCCCAGCCCTCTGGGCCACAATGTCAACGGACTCTGGAGGCCACTGTTGAGTCAGCCATCTCTATGAGGACCATTTCCCCTTGTCCCTCCATTTGGCCACATGCTCAGAGAGAAATGAAGAATGATGGGCGGGGGAGTGGACGGATGTGCGAGAAGGAGGCTCAGAACCAATCCCTGCAGTCAGCCTCCTGGGTCCTGAGGCACAGGCACAGGGCATGGGATGGAGGGGAAGGCCATGCACGCCCCGAAAGAGCAAGAGAAGGCGGAGAGAGAGCTGGGCCGCGGTGGCCGCGGCTGACCTGGGAAGGGGTGGTCACGCTGATCTCAGGGACAAACGTGTCGTCAAACAAGCTGAGGATCTGCTCCTGCTTGACCTCCTTGGACGGGGTGTGTTTGGGAGGCGGAGGGACTGGTGGGCCTTTCCGAAGCTGGGGGTCGGCGGCAGGTGAGGGGGCCGCGTGGAAAGGCGCAGCAGAGCG
The DNA here is from genome assembly GCF_027580195.1 of Bos mutus. Taxonomy (NCBI): domain Eukaryota; kingdom Metazoa; phylum Chordata; class Mammalia; order Artiodactyla; family Bovidae; genus Bos; species Bos mutus. The sequence continues at coordinate 130,659,964 of NC_091618.1, forward strand.
CGGGGGTGGGGGGGACAGAGACAAAGCCATGGTTAGTCACCGCCCAGCCACGGCCCCACCAGCAACCAAGGAACACAGGCAGGGAAAGCCATCACCCCCAAGACACCGACCCGGAGACCACAAGGGCCCCTGGGAGCGGCCGAGGCCCGGCGGTCAGGAGCCCTGCAGAGAGAGGTGGGTCAGAGGGCAAGGGAGTGAGACAGGAGAAAGGGAGAGAGCAAGACAGAAAAGAAGGCAAGACGGGCCTGCCGGGCTGTCAGGGGCCACGTCGGAGGGTCCGGCTCCTGCTGCCCTTGGTGGGGAAGCTGAGGAGAGAAACAGGAGCTGAGAGAGAGCCAGCACCCAGGCCCCCTGCCCCTCTGCCCAGCCTCCTGCCCCCGCCCCCGGAGGAGCTGCAGTCCAGACTCTGGAGGCCACCATGCAGCCAGGGCCCCGCCGAGGGCCACACATCTGCCCACCAAGCCTGGGTTTCCTCACTTGTCAAGTTGAGGCGATAAGAGTATCCACCTCACAGGCTGGTGTGAGGACAATGAATGAAAATACAGAAAGGCTGGCGCAGGGTGCGGCCCAGAGTAAGTGTCCGAGTGTGGGCTCTCATCACCCTCTCAGCATCGCTCTCCTAATCAGCTGTGAAGCGGGCCTGCAACCGGCAGAGCTGCAGCCGGGAGCCCAGTGGCTGGTTGTGGGGGCGGGGGGGGGTCGGTCAGCCCATCAGGGTTCAGATGGGGCTGCACAGTGGACCCCACTCCTCCTTTCTCCCTTTCTGGCTCCTGGGGATGCTGCAGAAACCTGGAAGAAACTGGGTTGGGGGGAGGGCCCTCACCGAGCCCCTCCTCTTGCCGGCCCTTTCAGGGTCCTGGGTGCCCTCCACCCCCACAAGAAAGGAGGTGAGGCAGAGGGAGAGGCGGCCACCTTGGCAGACCCAGATGCTCTGGGGGCTGAGGGCCCTGGAGCCTGTGTCTCCGCAAGAAAGAAAGATGGAGAGAGTTCAGCAGCCCGGAGGCCAGGGAAAGGGAAGAAGGGGTGCCGCAGCAGGGTGGGGGCACCAGACTGTCACAGATGCCCTGGGAGGGGCCGAGCCCACAGGGACAGGGGACTGGAAGGAGCCGGGACGACGGCAGAGCAGGAAGAAGCAAGGGAGGGGACAGGCCACCAAGACAGGCACCTACCTGAGACGGGGACTTGGGGAGGGTGGCCCCGGGGTGGCGCCGCCAGCCGGCTCGGGCTCATGGTTGACTCTGATCTCGGGGGTGGCAGCAGGGGAGCCATCAGGCGGCGGTGAGGGGCTCTTGTTCCCTTTCGCAGGCACGTTGTCACTGCAGAGAGAGAGGAGGGAGAGAGAGCCCGATGGAGGGAGGCTGAGGTGTCCAAGAGGGAGAGAGGAAACGTGTGTGTGTGTGACAGGCTGTGTGCACGCACCAATGCCCTGGGGACCTGTGTATGGAAATGTGCATGCACATGTGTGTGTGTCCATGTAGATCCTGGGAGACTCAGGGTGCTTGTGTGTCCACAGACTCACTGTGAAAATATGACACCCATGTGTGCATGAGTGCATGTCCCCACACATTTATGTGTGAATGTGCATAAGAACAGGTGGAAATGAGGCCACACAGGCATGAGCACTGGGAACACGCAGGTATCTGCAGCAGGGCCTGCCCTGGACACAGTGACAACCCCACCCCAGCTGGAGGAGCAGGGAGGGTCCCTGGGAGGCATCACCAGGCGGGATCCCCAGCCTCGTGCAGGGGCGCTGAGCCCACAGCAGGAGAAAGCCAAACATCCTAGAAGCAAAGAGAGTATCATCCGACATGGCACGCAGCAGCCCCTGTGCTCAGGGCGAGCCTGCTCCTCAGCCTGACCCCAGGGGCCTCCGGGCAGGCCTGCCTGCCATCTGCCCTCACCCCAGCCAGCCCCACCTCCAGGGCCCGGCTCCCCACCACACCAGAGTGGCTGGCTCCAAGCTCTTGCTCCTGCGGGTCCTCCCAGGGAACCTGGGTGATCAGCAGAGGCCACAGGCAGAGGGGATAAATAAAGGGGGTGCTTCAGAGCCTGGATGAAGTGGGAGAAGCCGTCAAGTCTCAGTACCGACAAGGACAAACGGCATGCACAGCCCACCACTTGGGCACAAAGGGGCAGAAATAGACATCTATGTTGTACTTGCCTGGAGAGACTCTAGAACAGTGCTGACCGAGACCAGCCCCACCTACAGGGGGCTGCTTACACTTATGTTTGAAAAGTGAAAGTGAAAGTCGCTCAGCCATGTCTGACTCTTTGCAACCCCATGGACTATACAGTCCATGGAATTCTCCAGGCCAGAATACAGGAGTGGGTAGCCTTTCTCTTCTCTAGACAATCTTCCCAACTCAGGGATTGAACTCAGGTCTCCCGCATTGCGGGCAGATTCTTTACCAGCAGAGCCAAGGGAAGCCCAAGAATACTGGAGTCGGTAGCCTATCCCTTCTCCAGGGGATCTTCCCAACCCAGGAATCGAACCGGTGTCTCCTGCATTGCAGGCGGATTCTTTACCAACTGAGCTATCAGGGAAGCCCATATTTTATGTTTATATTAAATGAAAATGCAGCTCCTCGGTCACAAGGGCTACATTTTAAGTGTCCCCTGGCCACATGGGGTGGACAGACACCATGTTGGATAGGGCAAGTCCAGAAGGACAGACAGAAACTAGGAACCCTGTCACCTGCCCGGGGTGTCTTTGCCTCCTTAAAGACTGCATATACATCCAGTACATGAACACGCACACACGCACACAGAATTCCTACAATCTGGCATGCTGCAGCAACGCTCTCCCCGAGCCTCCCAGGCCTCCCTTCTGGCGGATCCTCCACTCCTGTTTGGGCTGCAGCCCGAGAGGAACGTGCTAAGGTGGTCTGCCCACCCTCCCCTCCGCCCGATTCCCACCGACACCTCTCTGCCCTCTGCCACCCCAAGACACACCACACACGGGAAGGCGGGTTAGGGGTTAGTGGCGCCCTCGGCTGGGCCAGGCGCATGCATGGGGGTCTGGGGGCTGTCCTCAGAGGCCCCCACAGCACAGCACTCCCTACTGGTACCTGTTCTTCTTTCTGCGCAGCCGGGAGAACAGTTTAGTTTTCTTTCTGTGGGGGCGGATGGGACGTGGAGGCCTTCATTTGGGGGAATGAGGATGTGGGACTGGCCTGACCCCTTCCCTCGCCGGCAGCCCCTCTGCTTGGAGGAAGACTAAGGGCTGAAGCACCCCCGACTCCCTGGGTGTGAAGAGGCCCCAGGCCTGCCCACGATCCCTGCTGTCCAGGGCCAAGGCCTTGGCATCCGGCCAAGCGCCCTGAGGCGGTGTTGGCAGAACGAGCAGCAGACGCCCCCTGAGACAGAGCTTGGTGGGCGGCTCTCGGCGGGACAATGCCAGCCGCCCTCCCTGCCTGGGGTCCAGCCACAGGAGCTCAGGACCCGGGAAGGAGCCGGGTCAGCGGACCAGCACGGGGCCCCGGGAGAAGGCCACTGGGCTGCCCTGGGGGCCACTCTGGAGTAAAGGAGACATACGAGCCTCCTTTGCAGCCCGTCCTCTCCTCTCAGACCAGCCTTTTCCCAAGGGCAGCCTGGCCCCACTGCCTGCACGGTCCCCCTCCTCAACCACCCTGCGAGTGCCGCCCTGACCTCCAGGCAGGAAGGTGACCTGTGAAACCGACGCCCCTGGCCTTCATTTCCTGCAGGGCAGCCTGTGGGCTGCTCCCACACTGTGTTTTCAGCGGGGAGTGGGGCAGTGACAGTCACGGAATACTGACTGCCTTCCTCCTCCCCAGGTACCCCAAGAACCTGATGCAACCACCCTGCGTGGTTGATAAGGAAAGCGAGGCGCACCGCAGCGCTCCACGCCATGCCGTGACGCACGGCACCTCAAGGACAGAGATGAAGGGAAGCCCCAGACTCGCTGTGGTTTCCTGGGGGCTGCGGGCCAGGCGCATCCCCTCCTCCCTTGAGGTTCCCCTCAGGAAGCAGGGCTCTCCTCCGTGCCGTGAGTGGTGGAAGGGGGCTCCCCGCTGCGAGGATCCCCTGAGTCCTTCAGCCCCAGCCCTGCCTGCAAAGCAGTGGACGCACCGCTTCTGGGCTCCACGGTGGAGGAAGCCAGGCACGCACTGGGGGAGCCACAGACTGCCCGGGGTCGCTCCTTCTCAGATGGGACACAGCCAAGGAGAACGGGCGCCTTCGCCTGCTCCCCTGAGCACAAGGGAGGCCAAGCCAGAAAGGCTGAACCCACAGGGGACCGCAGGAAGATGCCTTGCCCCAGCGGACACCTCCCGCAGCCCCCCAGCGCCCTCAGGGGACTCACACACCTAGGCTGGGCCTTGACTGTGAACGTGTTGCTCCCGTGCTGCTTCTCCAGACTGATGAGCACATCGTTGAGGTTCTGGTTGAGCTGCAGGAGGGACAGCAAGCATGTTGGGTGGGGGCCACCAACCAGCCCCACCTCCCAGCGAAATCCCTGCCTCTCTTCTACCCTGGTCCTGCCCTGTGCCTCTGCTTGGACCAGGAACAAGCTCTTGTCTCTCCATCAGTGGGAGCTGGGAGCCAGCACACCAACCCCAGAAAGAAAACCAAAGAGGAGGAAGTGGGCTGCGCTGCTTAGCATCACGGTTTCTGCGGACCATCTTTTTCTTCTTTCTACTTACAGGCACTTCCTAAAATGCCACACAAAGCTTGTACTGTTTTATTTTGCTTGTTCTTTTTTTTTTTTTTTTTCCAATTTTGCAAATGAACTGTTGATCCTAATTGCTGAAGTCATTTGCCAAGATGCTTTCAGGCCACGTTACAACTGACAGAGATTTCACCAAAAGCACCAGCAGGATGAGGGACTGACCCCATGCATCTTGTGGTTCTGCTTACTGAAAATATTTCCCTCTCCTTCAGCCACTAGGAAGCCCAGAGCTGAATCTTCCTCCTGACTTTACAAATATTTTCTCCCCAAAACACATCTCTGTTTTTTTCTTTTAATTTTTCACAAGTTGTCTCATACTGAAGGGAAGAAGGAAAAGAAGGAAGGAAAAGGGAAAAAAGGAAAAATCAGGCAGAAAACAATACTCAGGGTGGTCCCTCAGGACAGGCCCCAAGGTGGCCAAAGCCTTTTTCCTGTCCTGGGCTTGGAATCCCCCATGATCTATAGCTTCATTCTTCTGGGCCCTGGAGACAGTCAGGCCCACCCACGGCACAGGGAAGGAGGAAGTTGCCAACATGAGGTTTTTACAACTCAGCTTTGCAGTTTAACTGCCATTTTCATCAAAATGAAAATAATACAACATAGGAATTTAAGCTAATCAGACCCCATCTTACATCAGATTCCAGTAGGTAAGGCAAATCTGCTTTAATGTCTTCAGGAATATTAAAAATTTTTTTTAATTGGAAAAATTTTACTATTTATCATCAGCCTACAAATTGGGAAACCACCACCATTTTCTAACACTGAGCTCCCTGGGCCAAGGCTGCCTGAGAACATTTCTCCAGTTTGAGGGCCGCTGGCCCTGCCCAAGCAAGGAGGAAAGAACTGGGAGCAGGGCAGGGGCTAGGGCTAGACCCGTGGGGCTGGCTTGCAGCCTCCCAGTGCACCCAGCAGCTCCTACTGGGCCCTGACCCTGTTCCTCAAGGGCAGAGGCTCAGAGGGGGCGCTGCGGTAACCTGTGTCTCTAACCCCCGCAGGGAAGAGGGAGACGGGCCACCCTGTGCCGCTGACCCTGACCCTCGGCAGGTGGAGCATGGCCCTGGGTGAGGGGGTGAGGGGCCTGCGGGGGAGGAAAGGGACCTACCTTACTCATTTCCTTGTGGAAGTTTTCCTCCAGGCCCGCAATGCTCTGAAATGTGTTGACATAGAAACCCACACGGCTGCAGTACACAGGGAAGAAGGGCCAGGTGGATTACAGGTCAGGGTGGGCAGCCCGGGAGAGCCATACCTCCACCTCACCAACCCCAGCCCCGGGAGGCCATGGAGCAGAGCAGCACAGCCCTGCAGCCTCCGGAGGGTGGCCGAGGCTCTGCCCGCCCCCTCCCACCCCTCACCTGTTCCACAGGGATGGCAGCTCCTCCTGCAGATCCACATTCATCTCCTCAAACACCTTCTGGGCTTTGATGAGCTCCTCCTCAGCCTGGGGGGTGGGATGGGTCATTCCCCTCTGCAGGGCCTGTGTCCTAGCCAGCCCAGGCTAGGCCAGGCCCCCACCAAGACCTACTCTCTCCAGTGCACTGGAACCAGGGCTCCGGGCAAGACAGGCTGAACTAGCTGTGGACGCCTGGGCAGACCTCCCCGATCTCCTCCCCCGCAACCCCGGGGTGCGCCGGGCAGGGGGCAGTAGAGCAGCCATGGCCAATGAGAGAACCCCCATCTGGTCCAGGTGCCTCAGGGGGCCCCGAGGAAAGAATGGAGCACACGAGAAGGCGCCGGCCAAGGGGACAAGGGGGCTGAGGCCCAGGCAGGCCACGAGGCCCCAGATCCAGCCAGGTGGGACCCTGTCCTCTCACACTGGAGCCCCTCTCAGGCTCAGGGTCTGCCTGCTGCCCAGCACTCTGGCCCTGGCCCATGCTGGCCCCTCTGACTTCTCCTTCTCCTTTCCCAGGGCCGGCCCCTACTCAGCCTCCACCACCAGGCTGACTTCACTTCCATGGGAGAAGCTTTCCGACCCTCTCCTCTGACCCCTCTCTCCTGACACTTCCCCAACAGAGGCAGGAGCTCGGGGACATGCGGAGAGGCAGGTGAGAGGGCAGGCGAGGAGTGGGCTGGGCTGCTGGGCAAGGTGCCTGTGCCCCCTCCCAGGCCAGCCCGCGCCCTCCATGCCTGCACACACACACCAGTTGGTGGCACTAAGGCCCCATGGCAGAATCCTAGAAAGGCGGGAGCTGGGCGGAGGGCGGAGGTGAGTCACAGACCCCGGCCCCAGAAAGGGCTCTGCTGGCTCATTCTGGAGAGCGCTGCAGGAAATGGTGACTCAGGGGGGTGACTTGGATTCGGGGTCTGAGTCACAGCCCAGGAACGTGGTGGCCTCGCCCAGGAGAAAACTTCCCTCCAGCAGCCTCACGTTCTCAGGCCAGCTGGCCTGAACGCCACACTGCTGCAGAGCACACCAGAGCTGCCCGTCCCACTTAAGCCCACCCGGCTGTCCATGCAGCTACAGACACCGGGATCAGCCCAAGTCACATCCTATTCCTTCTGTGTCTGGCCCAGCCAGGATGACTAGGGAACCGGAGGAGAGAGGGGTCACCACGCTCCTGACTCCATCACCTTGAGGTTGTTGGAACTTGCTAGACTGAGCATGAGCGTCTCATCTAACTTTTTTAAAATCTCATTTAAAAATTAAAGGGAGTATAAGAAATCAAAGAAATGTCTCTAAATATGCATGCCTCTGGCCACACCTAGAATGGATTAGACCTGGGGTGCCCTCCAGGCCAGAAGCCAGATCATCCCTGTCTTAATTCTCTGAGAACCCCAGTGCCTGAAAGGGGCTACCACCCTCAAAACAGTGACTCCCACACTTCCAGACACCAGAGCCTCACACGTCACGTGTACTTCCCATTCAAGTGCCCACTGGCTGGTTCAAGTCCCACTTCCTCCAGGACACTGACCTCCCCGGCTTCCGTACCCACAGAGACCACCCCTCTGGTCCCCACGATGCTGGTCCTAACTCCTCGAGTGTACAAGCATGGCCAAGACGGTGTGGACGGCACAGCAGTTCACAGCTGGACACCAAGCTCTGTTCACAGAGCTCAGCAATGCTGCAAAGGGCAGGGTGGCTTTGTTTTAGAGTTCCTAGAAGTCAGGGCCTATCCTTTATTTCCTTTGAGTCACATTCTTCATATTCTGGCTCTTTCAGAAATACAAGGGGTGGCAGGAGGCGGGGGGAGAGCTGTCCCTTGCTGGGGAGACCTTGCAGCCCCCGTGGCTCCACTACACGCCTCCGCACACGGGGAACAGTGACAAAGTGACGCCCTTGCCATGCAGCCTGTCACCAGGGTCCTGCAGGCAGCTTTGGGGAGACCATGACACGTGTGGAGAGCAGCTTGGAACCAGACCAGGGAACACCCAGAGCTGGACAGCTCAGGAGAACACAGGCTCAGGAGCTGGTGCTGTCCCTCCAAAGTCAAGTCAGCCAGCAAAGGCGGCACAGGGCCCCAAGTACCCCAGCTCACTGCCAGCCAGTTGCCTGAAGGCTCCCCAGCCCCCGGCCAGGGGTGAGGCAGGGTGAGGAAGAAAGAAGAGAGGCTCAGATGAAAACTGGATCCAAATGGGAATGTAATTTGGCCAAAAGGCAAAACATCTGCCGTCCAACATCCAGAGACGAGATCCCGTGCCCTGGCTTCTCCTGCCAATCCTCCAGGGTGGGGGGTGAAGGTGGGGGATGGGACCCTACCAGCTGGATCCCCAACCACACCCATCCCAGGAGCCCCAAATCGGCCATGGCCACCACCCTGGCCCCACAGTCTCCCAGGAGCTTATCCCACTGGACTAAAATGTTCACCTGGCATCCTCCCAAACCCATTTCAGGGAAAATTATGCAGAAATCCTGGCCCTGGGTCAGTGGCCCCATTATTCCCCCTCCAGCCCGAAGTCCTGAACTCTACAGGCGGGACAGGCCAGTCCCTCAGCACTCCCGCAGGCTGACCTAACCCAGGCCATCTCCCCTAGACCAGAAAGAGGTGGGGCTGTCACTCAGAGCCTCTAAAGTCAGCCCACAGCTCTGGCCTAAGAGAAATCAGGCAGCAGGGTGAATAAGAAATTGGGCCACGAGCCCCTGCTAAACCCAGCCCTCTCCACATCACAGGTATCCAATACATGTGAGTTGAAGATGATGAAATCAGAAGTGGCCCAGAAAACATGGGGCAGCTGCCTGGAGAGAAACCCAACCTCCTCAGTGGGGCCTGTCTCCTGCCCCCTCCCAGGACCACAAAGTGCTGCTACAGTCATGTCAGTGTCACTGACTGAGAACCATGAGGCTACCTCTCCCAGGGCACTGCTTCATGGTCCTTACCAGGACCCAGCCCACTCCTATTGCCAGGATAGTAGTATCACTTTGTGCAAAGAGCCTCCTCCAGGAAGCCCTCTGGGACCACTGTGATATAGACTGTTTGCCCTCCGTGGAATTCCCAAAGAGCCAGTCCTTTCGGCCCAGGTCTCAGTATCCCAGCCAGACTGAAGAGCCTTCTCAGCGTCCCCTCAGGGGCACCCTGGGGCCTACAGGTCCAAGGGTCACCATGACTCTGGCCAGTTGTGGCAGGACCACCCACAGGGACCCCCAGTCTAGGGAGCTAGGAGAATGACCCAGGCCTTGAGGTGGGTGAGCCCCAACTCAGTCACTAAATGGCTCTGGGAACTGGGCAGGAGATCCGGCCTCTCTGGACGGGTTTGTCTCCTCAGCAAACCCAGGTTAACCGCACAGTTCTTATGAGGTTTGAAGGACAATGCACTAAAGACACCACATCTGTCCCTGCAAGAGCCCTCACAGAGGACAAAGAGTCTGAGGCTTTCCTGGGCTCCTGGAGGCTAGGATTTCAGAGTCGGAGCCGGGACGACCAGAGGTCCAGGCGCTAGGACAGAGATGGCCATCCCAGGTTAACCGGAGCCCCAGCCCCCATCCACATCCTCCCTTTGAAAGCAGGAGGTCTCCCAGCAGAGACATTTGAAAACAGCCCTGCCTCCCAACCGGGGAAAGAGTCGAGCCCTCCCCAACCCCCCAGTAGGGCTGGGCAGACGGGCACCCAGCACCACCCAGCACCAAGGACAGGACGACAGACCAGAAGGCGCCAGCACGTGCAAGGTTAGAAGCCAGTGTCACCTGATTTCGGAGCAGGTTAGTTTGAGCTACGAGATGAGCCTGCAGTTTGCCTTGGCACCACTGGGGGGCGGCTTTCTCAAGCAGCGAGACAGGCTAGGGGTGGGGAGGGGAGGTCAAGGCCAAGGAGAGTAGAGAGAGAGGAGGGAGACGGGGAGAGAGAAACGACACAGACATTAAACACCACATCCAAACGTCTCCAGGGCAGTGACGGAGCCCTGCCACCCTCCAGAGGGCCAGCCCCCACAGCAGGTAAAGGCCCCTGAGGCTGAGAGAATTAAGGGGAGCCCCGAGGAAGGCGGAGAATTGGGTGAACTCCAGCTGCAAAGCAGAATATGAGAATCGTTAGCAAGGGCAGACAGACTCAGCAAGCAGCTCCTGCCCTGGGGGCACTCACTGCGGGGCAAATGTGGGTGCACCCCCCCCGACCCGACCCGGCTTGTTCCAGCTGAGACAGGTTCACATTGGATCCGGTGATGGAATTCCACTCGGAGCACACCAGGCCAGGAGGGGCTGGGCCAGTGAAACCCAAGCCAGGCCTGCTCTCATCCTGGAAAGTGGCCTCAGGACAGGCGGAGGGGCCAGGCGGGGGCCCCACCCATTAGGCCCACGAGGCCTCCCACTCACTCGCCCTGGACCTGTGACCCGAACTAGTCACCGGAGGTGAACCCCTCTGCAAAGGGGGCCGAGGACCCCTGCCCGCCAGGGCGCAGTGACAAGCCTGCAGAGGGGGTGGTGGACCAGCCCAGGAGGAAGGCACCCTGTGGAGACTCCCGAGGACTCTCCCCCAGCAGCCACACGGCCAGCCTTACCTTAGCAATTTTGGCTTCATCCTTCTTTTTGGCGGTTTGAAGGGACTCGTAATGGTGCCGGGCACTGTCGTAGTCCACCAGCTTCCGCCCACGCTTGGCAATGCGTGACTGAAGTATAGGAAGGAGGAGGCAGCTGAACAGGGCCTGACGCCCATGCTGAGATGCTGACCCAGGCAAGGGGGACTGGATGAACCCGGAGGGCTTAGGGCCGCCGACCCCAGGCTCAGCAAGTCTGTCTCACAGATGCCCGAGACACTCGAGTGAACATTTCTGGCAGCAAAGAGCTCACCCCTTGAAGGCTTCTCTCCTCCTGAGCCACCCCACCAGCCTCCCTCCTGCACTCTCTGTAAAACTCCTTCAGGAGCCTTTGCACTGTGTGGCCGGGGGCCAGCATGGAGTGTGACCCCTCCAGAGGATCAGGCCCAGCACCACGGTCACTACCTGAGCTCTAGACAACTGTGCCTGTGTGTCGGGGGCACCTGGGCTCCCAGGTGCCTCCGTGGAGATCCTGACACACCGACCAGTCCTCAGTCCTAACTCACCTGGGCCCGGCAAGGGCAGCTGGCGTTTTGAACACACGCAGTCACACAGATACATCCAGATAAGAGGCGACGCACACAATGATACACACCTTCCCTTGCAAGCACAGAGTCTCATACAGGGCATACAACGCCAGGCCTTCCAGCCCCTTAATACACGTCGTCAGCCCTAGAGTCACTCCACAGTTACATGGCCCCACATGCACATGCTCCACGAGGTCTCTTTCCACAGCCCAGAGACCCACAGGTACAGGGTTTCCAGCTCAGAAAGGCCCAGGCCTGGGGACTGGAAGGCCAGCCTCAGAGGGAGCAGCCCCAGAGGATGAACTGGGAGGCGAAGGGGAGGCCTGCCTCCAGCCCTGGGCTGCCTGCATGCCCCCGCACCCCTCTCCCACTCCCGCCCCCCGACACAGGCTGCCAGGCCGCAGCAGGATGGAGGGCCAGAGCACCGCTCACCTTGATGTCAGGAAACTGGCCCAGGTACGTGTCCATGGTCAGCAGCGCCTGGTCCACCAGCTTCTGGTGGTAATCCATCCAGAGCAGGTCATTGTTCTGCAGAAGGCGAGAGCACAGGCGTGCACACTGGCGCGCTGGGCTGCAGCAGGGCCAGCTCCCCCTCCCGGGGACCCAGGGGCCAGCCCCGTCACCCCACAGCTGGGTGGCACCTCAGAACCTCAGACTGGTGGTGGTGGTGGTGGCTTAGTCACTAAGTCGTGTGCGACTCTTACAACCCCATGAACTATAGCCCACCAGGCTCCTCTGTCCATGGGATCCTCCAGGCAAAAATACTGGAGTGGGTAGCCATTCCCTTCTCCAGGGGGTCTTCCCGACCCAGGAATTGAACCCGGGTCTCCTGCATCACAGGCAGATTCTTTACCAACTGAGCGATGAGGGAAGCGCAACCTCATCTATAAAACAGGGTCACAAGTCCTGCCTTTTCACAAGGTGACCTTGAGGATGAGATACGCCCAGGGCTGGTGGGGTCCGGGAGGGAGGCTTCTGGAGCCAGGCGATGCGACTCAGAGAGGAGAGATGCCTCCAGACACCACAGGAAACGCATCTCAGCGTGACGTCTCAGAGGAGAAAATGACCCCCAGAGAGGGGCGGGGCCTTGCCCAAGAGCACCTGGCACGTGGGAACGGGAAGGGCTGTTCCCAGAGGGTGCAGGGTGCGATGGGCGGCCAGCTGAGGTCAGAGGCCCCTCAGGGCAAGGACCAAGGCCGCTGGGCCCACACTCACCTCAGCGATTTTGCTTGCTTCATCCCTGCCAGGCCAGTCGGGCTCGTACACCTCCTGCAGACACTCGTTCAGCTTCTTGGAGGCCTCATGCATGGCTGGTGGGAAGACAGGCCACACTGCAGGCAGGGCTGGTGGCGGGGGCAGGGGGCGCAGGGGCTACCCCTGCCCCCACCCCTGAAGGCCCAGGAGGTGTGTGGACATACCTGGCAGCCCTGCTCCCCTCCCAGCTTTGCATCCATCAGCTCCACCTGGGGAAGGCCCCGCTCGGTGTCCCAGGAAGCCCACCCGTCCAGGCTGGGCCTGCCCCTTACCTTTGACCGAGGCCAGGTAGGTCCGGAGGTCCTTCTGCAGGCGGGTGCCCTCGGTCTACAAAGAGAACGACAAGGAGAAGGGGAGGGCCTGGAGCACAGCCCACACCTGCCCCCTGCCTTCTGCATCCTGGGGACACCTGCCACGGATGGGCTGTCTACTGCAAAGCATCGGGTCTACGGGAGACCAGATAGGAAAACACCCTGGCTTTGGGGTATGGCGGCTACTGCCTCTCTGGCCACAGACACACACTGAGCTCCCACCTGGGGAGCCCTGTGCCTGAAGGGACATTCACCTTCTCTCCCAGGCACTGTTCTCAGCCCTGGAAGGAAGGCAGCAAGACAGGGACCCTCCACCCTGGACGAGACACTGGAGCACAGCCCGTGTGTAAGATGGGACCAGTGGGTGGCAAGCCTGCCCTCAGGCAACCATGAGCCAGGTGACCGACAAGCACAGGAAGATGATGGGGGTACAGGGACCACCCAGCACCTGGTCCTGAAAGCTTGGGTTCTGCCTGAGGCCAGCTGGCTCCCAGCGCATCCCACCGGAGATGGGGGGCCGGGGGCAGGCCTTTACAGGGTCAGGAGGGTTCTGATGGACAGAGGACGACCTGCTGGGGAGAGGAGAGACCCAGAAGGGGGGAGGCCTTTGAAAGGAATGCAGAGAAGGGTGGGGTCGTGTCCAGGCTTCTCAGGACACCGGCCCTGTTGAGAGGGAAGATGCAGGGGAAAGGGGAAAGGGGGGAGTGGCCCAGGGAATGAAACCCTCGGAGCTGGGAGGGCAGCCCCAGGGGCTTCCTGGAGCAGTAGGGCCAGCAGAGCGGTAAAACCACGGGCGCAGCCTCAACTCCCTCTGGCGTCAGCAGGAGGCAGGAGCAGGAAAGCTGAGCTCCAGGTGTGAGGACGGGTGAGCTGGCTGAGGCCAGCAAGGAAAGTCTGAGACTCCCGCCAGGGAGATGCTGAAGTTTCCAGAAGCCGTATGGAATGCAGGAGATTCCACACACAGGCTGTGGGGCTGTGGAGACCCAGCTCTGTCTCTACTAGACACATGTGTTCAGGCACTTCAGTCGTGTCCAACTCTGTGTGACCCCATGGACTGTAGCCCGCCAGGCTCCTCTGTCAATGGAATTCTCCAGGCAAGAATACTGGAGTGGGGGCCCATTTCCTTCTACATACTAGACACGTAACCCTAAGAAAGTTACTGAACCTCTCGGAGCCTCAGTCTCCTCATCTGTCAACCGGGTCAAATGACCCTGGCCTGGGAGACCACAAGCACATGGGCATGGAGCACCTGCAGGGTGCCCGGCACATCGCAGGCACCGGGAGTGGCTTCACTGCGGCCGTGAAGAGCAGCCTCAGGAGGCGGGCTCTACCCTGGGCACCACGATGGGTGTGGAGGGGGACACAAGGGAGCCCGGCTTCTGGAGGGCCGTGAGTGGCTGAGCCTGGGGCTGGCCTCCTGGGCCCCCGCCAGCCCATGCCTCAGGGACACCTTGTGTGGAAGTCTCGCTCTCTGAGGGAGACCTAAACAGACCACGGCAGCAAGCTGTAGTCCCGGAAGACCTGAGCCCCTACAGGGCTCCACCTGCCAGCCTGGAGCTCCTGCCTGAGACAGAAGTGGTCTCCACCCCTGCCAGTCAAACAACGCCCCTGCCGAGAGCAGGCCAGGACGCGGGCCCCAGGCATGGGCCCACCCCAGCACCCTCAAATCGCTCCTGTCCCCCTGCAAACCGGGCCCCTCCTCCTGGCCAGAGCCCTCTCCTCCTGCCCTGAAGTCCTCAGAGTTGGGGCACAGTTCCTCACTGGGGCCAGAACGTCCCACACATAGCCTCTCGACGCCACTGCGCCACCTGAGGAAAAGGAAGCTGAGAGGTTCCGAGACTTGCCCAGGATCACACTGGCACAGGGAGAGCTGGTGAGAACCTCCAAGTCCCGGGCACGTGGGCCCCAGTTTGCTGAATTGGTCTTGACAGGGCCAGGAACACAGGCAACTGCCTATTCGTTACGACAAATGCAGCAATGGGACAGCAGACACCACACAGAGAGGGTTCCAGGGCATCACGTTAAAAACGGAGACCCTCTCCCAGACTCCTTCAGTCCCCATGGAGTATACAACCCTGGCCACGTAGGAATCTCCCAAACATCCAAGTTCAAGGCGTGCTGATTAGAGTAGGAAACCAAGGCCAGCCCACAAGCACTCACACCTCCCTGGAAGCCCATCGGGGCCATGCGTGGTCCCGAGATGGGGGCAAGAGGAAGGGTCTACCCCACTCCCCATGTAGCCTCCCCAGTCTTAACAGTTAAGTGCTGTGGTGGTAGAGACGAGGATTTAAGTGTACCTATGATGCGATGCTCTTGTATTCATCCGATGTCAGAATCTTCCAGACCCAGCTTCTCTTCCCACCAAGCCTCATCAGCTTGCTCCCCTCCCCACTGTCCCCCAACATCTGTCTACAAGGCACCCAGGGAAAGGGGTCACCCACAGGGCAGGCTGCTGTGCTTGCCCAGGCTTCAGGCTGTACCAGGGCCCCTTGTGCTTCCCAAACAAGGCCATGCTGTGAGCAGGCACACTGGGCACAGATGTGCAAGGGCCGCCCGGGGCCCTGCCTCCCCTGTGCCAACTGCAGCTGGTCCCCAGTGTCGACGTCCCCCTCCCGGGGCTCCCAGCCAGCTGCTTCCTCAGGCGGCCCTGGCAGCAGGCTACCCTCCACCCTGGCTCTGAGAAACATCTCTCTGGAGGTCCCTGGGCTCTAACCATATGCCTTTCAGAGCAGCTGGGGGAAGGAGAAAGTTCTGGAGCCACTGCCCTCAGCCTGCTCTCCTGGCAGCCCAGGACTAACACCAGGTGTGGCCCCACAAGCCGGCCAGCAGGCACTCCACACCCCCCACACCTCCCTCCAAAGGCTATCCCCAACTCCCTGACGTCAGCCCCCATCTTCCCAGGGAAGTGCTCCCTCCACCGACCCCTCTGGCTCCAGCTGGACTCGTGAACCTCTGTGGTCAGTGCCAGAGGATCTCCACGTGATAGCCAGGGATGCCCACTTGGAGGAGAGCCCTGGGTGGGCCCTGAAGAATAAGAAGGAACCAAACCTGCCCTATCTCATTGACAAATAGCAACTCTGAGCCCTGGGGAGCCAGGTCCAGGCGGTCCCCTAGGAGGAAGAGGCTGAGCCATCTGGAGGACCCAAGAATGGCTCCAAGGATCTGAGCTGGATTTAAAACACTTGGGTGGGTGAGAGTGTGAGTGAGCCCTCCAGGGCTTCACAAAGAGGACAGGGCCAGGGATGCCAGACCTGAAGCTGAGTGGGCCCAGAGTGGCTATGTAAACTGGGTCCCTGTGAAAGCAGGCGACAGCAAGGCGACCCAGCCCCTCTCCTAGGGCCCACCCCCAGAGGAAGGCGTGGGGGACTCGTGTCCTTGAAGCCCAAACTCCCCGCCATCCCTGGCCCCAACTGGCGCTGGCGCACTAGGCTTGGCGTTCCCAGAGGAAGAGCAGGGCTCCCCATGCTCAAGCTTCACTTCGCCTTTCCCAGGGCTCCTCACACCCCGCAGCTTTCTGAATTCACTTCCCTGAGAAGAGTGATCCTCACTTAGTGACCCCACCCCCAGGCCCCAGTCACCCCCACACACCAATCAAATCCAGAACTGTCCAGCTGCCCTAACTCCTAAGGGAGGGTTACCCTGAACCTCAAACGAGACCTCATATTTGCCCACTCCTGCTTCTACCCTCGGCCCCTGAGAAGCTGACCACACCACCCAATCTGCGGGCAGACAGAGCACCAGCTCAAATGACCACCCATATCCACAGCCAGGGAGCCAAAAGCACTGGCTATCTTTAGCCCTAGCCTCACTCCCCAGCCGCTCTGGGCAAGGATCAGTGACTGCCTGCCAAAAGCCAGGGAGCCAGAGGGGACTTCAGTGTTCTTCTTCAAGCCTCCACTTTGAAGGTGAGAAAACCGAGGCCCAAGGGGCGAGCGGTCACCCAGAGCCAAACAAGCCGTCTCTGCTATGGGCTTTGAAACACCTCCCATTACTGGCCTCGGGGGACAAGCAGCCATGGGGGCTCCCAACCCTGCTCTGAGGAACCCCTCAGTTGAGCCTCTCTGGCAGGTGAGGGTGACTTGGCCCTGGGCCCTCTCCCAGCACGCACACTTGCCCTATCCCAGCATGCCCTCTGATCCTCTCCCAGCATGCTCCCCGGCCTTCTCCCAGCATGCTCCCTGGCCCTCCCCCAGCATGCTCCCAGCCTTCCTACCATCATGCTCCCCGGCCTTCTACCATCATGCTCCCTGGCCCTCTCCCAGCATGCTCCCCAGCCCTTTCCCAGTATGTTCCCCGGTCCTCTCCCAGCATGCTCCCTGGCCTTCTCCCAGCATGCTCCTCGTCCCTCTCCCAGCATGCTCCCCGTCCCTCTCCCAGCATGCTCCCCGGCCTTCTCCCAGCATGCTCCCTGGCCCTCTCCCAGCATGCTCCCCAGCCTTCTCCCAGCATGCTCCCTGGCCTTCTCCCATCATGCTCCCTGGCCCTCTCCCAACTGCTCCCAGCCACGGGCCAGTGAGCTGTCAGAGTTTTTCAAAGGAGGCCCCTTCTCCCAGAGGTTCCCTTCCAGCCACAGAAGCATTGGTGGGTATCTTCTGTGCTTTCTGAGGCCTCAGATGTGGACCAGGAGTAGGAAGAGGCCTGGTCCCTCCCAGCCCCCAGTCTAGGCCCACCAGCCCCTTTCCTAGCAAAGCTTAGATCTTGACCTCATTGCCAACACTCATGCCCACTCCTGTGGCCTCTTCTGGCCTCCATTCCTGTCTGTCACTCACTGGGACTGGTTTGCAGAAGCCACAGAGCCATGGCCCAGCTCTCTGTCCCTGCTTCCTTGGCCTTTCCCAGGGAGGAGAGAATCACCAGAGTCATTTCACTCCCAACTTCTACTATCTTCAGATACAGTCACCAAAGTGGCTTATTCTAGACTTAGCAGATCTGAGGGGGGAATGTCTCGAGCACAACCCAGTCAAGGTATTTAGGGCCCTTTGGGGTCAGGACATCCTCCCTTGGATAAAACCACTGCCCCCCAGGCTGTCCACATAATTAAGGCCCTTCTGTCACCAGCCCTTGGTCTATAAAAGAAAATGCTAAGGATGTCCTTTAATTCATTTGCAGTTTTTAGAACCAGAGAAGTATGGGTCTGAATCCACTCCCAAAGCTGGATGGCCTTGGGCAGATTACCCAACTTCTCTAAGCCTCAACTGCTTCATCTACGAAAGGGGAGCACTGATACCAGTTGCCTTACAGGGGTGTCGGAGGGATCCACAAGCCATCTACAAATGGCCCGGCCTGGAGCCCACCACTCAGCCAGGCACAGTCGACACTCAGCGGGTACCCAATCAAACCCAGCCTGCTCCGCTCCCGTATTAAACCTTGCAGATACCACTCTCCTCACAGGACACTTCTAGAGAGCCCACCTGCCTCGACACTGAAGGTTGCCCAGAATCTGGCCGTGATCTAACACTCACTCCCACTCCCACCCCGCCCCACCTTACATCTTACCTAAAGTAAACCCCCACACTCCCCCTCTTCCCCTAGTCCATAGCCAGTGCCAGTGCCCCCTCCTCCAAGAAGTCTTCCATGACATGCCAGCCCACACTAATCCCTTCTCAAGCTCTTCTACTCCACAAATTCAGCTCTTGACATTTTCCACCTGGCAGGCACAGTTCCATTTTTCACAAGCTCCGGAAGGCCAAGGGCCACCCATACTCACCAGCTGCTTGTTGAAATTCTGGACACACTGTTCAAACTGCTCATCCTTTGTCTCATCCGCCTTCCCCAGTTTCTGGAGGACCTTCCAAGGCAGAGGGAGAAGGGAAGAATGTTACACTGAGAAGGAAAGTAGCCAAACCAAGAGCACCAGATCATCAATACCACAGACTCCTCTTCACCCCAGCAGGGTTCTGGGAGGGCCATGGCCAGGATCACCCAGCCCAGGCCACCAGGACCACCAGAGGTCTTGTGGTTGCTGTGACCCCCAAGGGCCTGAGGGACTGAGATCTCTCCCTCCTCTTCTCAGGGCTCACCCATCTGTCAAGAGGAGGAGCTTAGGACAGGCTTGCTGTAGTGACAGAAACCAGGAGTACGAGGGGTTGGGTGCCCCTCCCAGCTGATATCACACCGCAGCCCTGGCTGCTACACCCCAACCTGGCAACTGAAAAGTGAGCCAAACACCAGGGGGCCGGCGGGGGTGGCCCCACCTCCCCACAGGACTCCATTTCTTGGGCCCACTGCTCACAAATCCTAGAGGGAGGGGCAGGGAGGTAATCACTCCAGGACCAGGAGGGAAGGGAGGGCTGGCGGAGGGTCAGGCTCTTGCTGTCACTAGGAGTCAGCTTCCAATCTGCCTAGATTTCCAGTTGAGACCCATTCTAGCCCGTATCTAGACGCCCTCCCACTCCTGTAACTGACACCAGCACACACACATTCATGCACACAGAGGCACCCAAAAGCACGTACACACGGGCTCACAGACACACACCCTATTCCTGACATCTCAGAGGCTGACTCTCCCCTCGATGAGTCACGGCTGTCCCTTCTTGGCGGTGTCAAAGAGAAGAAGTGGCAGGCACAGGTGGGGAGATGGATGGGTGAAGGCAGAGAGAGACCCAAAGTCTGGAGAGGGAGAAAGCTCTAGAAAAAGAAGAAAGTGGACCAGGAGCCTGAAAGCCCTGAGCAGAAGGGCTGGCCCACCAGGTTCTCCCAGACTCCCAGCTCCCGCTGCCTCCAACTCCGGAGTTCTCTTTGGTTAGAAAGAGAGGGAGTTCAAGAAGCAAGGATGGGTGAGGGCAACAGGGGAAGAGCAGAGAAAAATAAGAGATGGGGTACAGGTTAGGCAGAGAGGGGGTGAGGTGTGCAGGGAGAGACGGAGGCAGAGGCCCCCTCCACAGGCCTGGGCAGGCACCTCCACGGGAAGCAGAAGGAACAACATGGAGATGATGGTCAGCAGAGAGTGACCAAAACCCAACAAGAATAAGAAGGAAGCACATGGCTCCGGTTAGGGGTGGCAGGTGGAGGAGAAAAACAGGTGAGCTCCCAGCAGGGAGGAGCTCAGATGGGGTTGGAACACCAGGTCGGGGTCCTGGACCGAGGGATGCCCGGTCTCAGAACAGAGCCTAGACCCTCCCGAACCCCGACTGACCCTAGGGTGGCCTGCGCTGCCCTGCTCCCCCTCCCCCACCTGCCCAGGAGCCACAGCGAGGCCAGTCAGCTCTCTGACCCTCTCTCTCATCGTGTAATGAATTTGGCCATCTCTTGCCAGGCACTTGCTCTGTGCCCTTGGCATCTCTACTGGGGAAGCAGACCGATCAGACAAGGGTCCAGTCCCAAGACAGAGGGAAGTACATGAGACTGTGGGAGCCCAGGATGGAGATCCTATCCAGCCTGGGTAATCAAGGAAAACTTCCTGGGAGAAGTGGCAGCTCAGACTGAGAGGAGCGCTGGCAGCAGGAGGACCAGAAAGATGAGGTCCATTGTTAGGGAATTTTAAGACGCTCAAGGTGACTCGAGGTCGCACAGGAGGGAGAGGGAAGGCGGTGGGGAGCAGTGCACATTGGGGAGCGGCCCCCAGTAACCCTGTCAGGACACTGTCCATCAGGCAAGGGCAACCGGATGCCAAGTGTGGCAGTGAACTGAGGAGAAAAACCAAACCACCATGAGCAAGAAAACGGGCACTTCCCTCGATCTGGGCTCCCCCTTCCCTTGGCAGCCACATCCGGCCGGCCCCATGGGAACAGGGTGGAGCTTCGGGGGTGCCTGGCCCACCTGACACTGGGCACGGGCAGGTGACTCACCCCCGTCCACGCCAAGGAGAGAAGTGGACCACCAGGCGGGAAAGAACTTCCAAAAGCCAGCATGGCCCACCGGAGCAAACCAGAGGCTCCTAGGGAGCAGAGCCCGGCCGGCCCTCAGGCAGGGGGACTGGGAGTGACGCTATCTGCCCACTGCCTCTCCTTCTCCCTGCGGAGATGCTCACAATCAGCGGAGCTGCCAGTCCCCTCCCCGCCATCGGGGTCCCGAGGAGGCCCAGATATCCACACCTGGCTCCAGGCATCAAACACAGCCGCGTGGCTCACCAGCCAGCGGTAGCTACCAGTGAGACCTTCAGGCCTTGAGAAAGAGGCCAGCCATGGTGACATGCCAGGCAGTGAGAAGAACCCTGAGAAAAGGAACTCTTACTGTCTCTCTGAATCTCAAGCACCTTGTCAAGAAACAGAACATTAGCGTCCACCTTAAGGCTCACGTGAAACATGTCTCCACATCTAGCCCATAACAGGTACTCAAGTACAGGGCTTTCAGAGCTGTCTTTACACAGCTGAGGGCTGGGCCTGACATGAACCCACCCTCCTAGTCCATACGGATGGCATCCCAAGATGCCAGACAGAAGGCAAGTATGCACACTCTGTACTCGAATACATAGGCAGGCAGGTGCACACAGCCAACTCCTGTTTATCCTTTAAAACCTTGCTCAGGCGACATGTCCTCTGAAGCTGCCCTCTCCGTCCTCCCCCGACTCTACCACTTAGGGCCTGGGACCAGCTCTCCTCATTGCCTGGGGGTCTGCCTCTGGCCCCACCAAGCCTGCACAGCCTGAGGTCGAGGACAGTGTCCAGCCTTCCTGCGTCCCCAGCTCACTGACAGGGCTGAGCACAGGGTCAACACACAACACGTTCTCATCTGAGCTGTGAACTTTGAGGTCAGAGTCACAACCTAGAACAAAACAGCCCGTCTCTCAGTTTCCTGTTACGTAAAATGAGAGGGTCTGTATGGAGAACCGAGAAGGCAATGGCAACCCACTCCAGTACTCTTGCCTGGGGAATCCCATGGTTGGAGGAGCCTGGTGGGCTGCAGTCCATGGGGTCGCGAAGAGTTGGACATGACTGAGCAACCTCACTTTCACTTTTCACTTTCATGCACTGGAGAAAGAAATGGCAACCCACTCCAGTATGCTTGCCTGGAGAATCCCGGGGCGGGGAGCCTGGTGGGCGGCTGTCTATGGAGTGGCACAGAGTCGGACACGACTGACGTGACTTAGCAGCAGCAGCATATGGAGAATACTTAACCTGACACGCAGAGAGCTCACCATGAAGGTAGCCATTAGGATCAGGGGTTAGAACTGGCATTCACATGAATCTGAGGTCTGGTCTCAGAATCTGGGGAAGCAGTTGGCTCCAGTGGGTCCCACTGGGCCCTGCAGGATGCTGCAGAGGGGGATGACCAGCACGGCTCTGCGTGAGCTCCAGCCAGCTGCTCGCCTCGCCTCTGATAGCTCAGTGCCCGCCTGTGCCACAGCACGTGGAGGCTCAGGCCTTGTCTCCTCCTCACTGTACCTGCCTCGCTCCACAGAAAGGAGGACGAGGGCACACACCCTGGGGCCCTGTCCTTGGGGGAAGCCCCCAGTGCGGCTACAGGGGGGAACAAGCTGGGCACCACCCACCCCAGGACAGAGACCGGGACTAAACTTGGCGCAGTGAAACCCCACAGCCCTGACGGCTACCTGTTTCCCACCCTCCGGAGCACGGCTCCTGCTGCACCCCAGACACTGGGAAAGAGGCCCTTCCCACTGGCCCCTGGGGCACCTGGACCCCACCGTATCCTGCCCTGCCACCCAACAGCTGCTGAGCCCTGCCTGATCTGTCCCCACACTCAGAGACCCCAAGGCAGCTCTGTCCAGCCGCCACCAGTGCCCTCGCCTGGGACACACACACATGATCAGAGCCCTCTCCATGCCAAGAGGGGAGCCCTGGCCACAGGCCTGGGGGACACAGAGGTCACACTCAGTGCGTGGGGCCACCCTGCGTGGAGCTCAGCCAGCCACTGCGAGCAGCGGGCGGGCCACCGGGGTTCAGGGGATGCCTGATGGCTGAGCCAGGTATTGGAGAACGGGCAGGAGTCAGGTGAGGAGGGGGCCTGGAGGCAGTCAGGCTTCCCAATCCCTGCCTGAGGCTACAGAGATCTGTGGTGGGGGCGGGGGCGGGGGCAGCAGACACCCCTATGTCACACTAATCTCGCATGTCTCCCTTGTAATAAACAAAGGGACAATGTGACAATGTGACAGAGGACAGGTCACAGCCCCACCACACCAAGGTGGGAGTTGCTCAGCCCAAGCCCAGCGCAGTCCGGGAAGCTTTATCGGTGGCCCTGCTCCTCTCATCACATCCTCAGTGCAGCCACGGACAAGAGGGGCTGAAAATCTCGGTAGGACCAATCCCCAGCAGGGCCAAGTGAAGGAAGCTGTTGGCAGAATGAGCCTCCTCCTGACAGCATCTGCAGGTCGGCCTGTCAGAGCCTGGGCTGTGACTCAGGCGGGGCAGGAGGCCCGCAGGACACGGCTGAGCACCTCTGAGTACCAGGGCTCAGGGACAGCTTCCTGCCTGCCCCTCCCCAGCCTCTCACAGCCCAGAGGCCTCGGTTGAGGGGTCTTCCCAGGCCCGCTCCTCTGCTCCTGGCCAGCCAGTGAGCCAGGGGACAGGCCACCCATGGTGACAGCCTCCACACAGCTGGGCCGCACACCCGGCCACCAAACCCAGAAAGGGTGCCCAGGGCCAGTGTCCTTCGAAACAGGAGCAAGTTATCACTCACTGCTGACCCAGCATAGCACTTTACAGGCCCCACACACTCCTCCTCCCAGCTACGGTCTCTACCTTCGTGGGACAGACGGCAGGCAAATCAGGCCACCTAGGGCCTCACACTCAGAAGCAGGCAAAGGGCTTCTCCCAAGCTCCAGACTGGAAGAAGGGCACCCAAACTGGAGGTGGGGGGGCACCCAGCAGACCTGGCCCTCTCCACGCCACCCCAGCTGGGCCAGCAAGGGCAGGGGAGCACGCCCACAGGCCCTTACCCCTAGGCTGACCCCAGGAGCCCTCTGGGACCCCTCTTTCTCCCCAGAGCGTGGCCAGCCCTGTGTGGGAACACATGCCCACATCTGAGCATGTGGCACAAAGTAAGAATAAGCACTTTCTAGAAGCCAAGGTTGGGGAGAAGAGCGGAGCCCGGAGGCCCAGGAGGGAAACCCCGGACAGGAAAAGCTCTTCTAGCAACCAGCAGAGATGAAGGACCACCCCCATCCAGAGCATCCCCAGCACCCCCATCCACCCTCTCTCTCACACACGCACAGACAGGTCCCCGGCACCCACCACCCAGCGGCCGAGACCCCAGGGGGCCTTCACCTTCCTCATCATCTCCCAGCACCCCAAGGTCACGGCCTCAGTGGAGGTTGGTCGCAGAACGAGCTGCGCCGGGTGGCTGGGCGTCACTATCGTACTTCCTCCTCCCCTGCCGACACCAGAGCCTGCGGTCGGGACCACAGCAACAGGATGCACGCCCTCACAGAGGCTCCCAGGTGGGCAGGGGCACACAGACACACAGGCCGTCTGGGTGACGGGTGGGCAGGTGGAAGGCTCGCCTTTCCCACGGGTCACACAGCTGGGATCCCTGTGAAGGGAGACACCTCAAGAGGCAAGAGGGGCCATCCGAATTGGACCAAAGGCCACCTGGTGACCGGAGCTGTCCCCTCCTGGTAGACATGCCAGGGTAGGGCACTCCGCCCCTACTGCCCACAGCCTCAGGGTCTCTGGCTCACTCCCTGACATCTGAGGGGTCCCCCTGTCTCCTGCCCACCGGCTCAACCCTCCCGCCCACACACAGTATCAGCCATGCCCCAGAGCTATGCTCGCAGCTGGCCTCACAGTCCTCCTGCCCAGATGGTGCCCAAGGCACCTGGCCCCCATGATGGACACTCGGTCCCACACTCCTCCCAGCTTCCCAATAACCCAGGAGCCAAGTGGGCAGGGCCTCAGCAGAGCCAGGAGAGAGTGGGGAGGGGTAAGCCCCAGCCCACCAGGCACTGCCACATTGCATAGGCCCCCTCCCCAACTTCTAGTCTGAAATATAAACCCTATAAACCGCAAAAGAAGTTGAAAGAATAGTACGATAGACTGCCATCTGTCCTTCCCTCAACTCACCAATTGTCACCATGAGGCCACCTTTCCTTTCTCTCTTTCTCTCTATTTAAATAGTTTGGTTCGTTTGTTCATATGTTAGCCCAACCCCTGGAAAGGAGCTGCAGACATCACGACCCTTTAACCCAGTCCTTCACCCCTAACTACTTTGGCACATTTCCAAAGAATAAGAATATTCTCCTAAACCCCCGTAATACCAGAGAACAGCCAGTGTTCACTCTTAACTTATTACTATTATCCAGCACATGTCCATGTGCAAACATGCCTAGTTGTCCCCTGCATCTCCCTTATGTTTGGGTTATTTGCTTTTTGATCTGGGATCCAAATGTGGTTCACACACTGTTTTTTTAATTGAAATATAGTTGATTCAATCCTAAAGGAAATCAATCCTGAATTTTCATTTGAAAGACTGATGCTGAAGCTGTAGCTCCAATACTTTGGCCACCTGATGCGAAGAGCCGACTCATTAGAAAAGACTCTGATGATGGGAGAGATTGAGGGCAGGAGGAGAAGGAAACGACAGAGGACGAGATGGTTGGATGGCATCACTGATTCAATGCACATGAGTTGAGTAAGCTCCGGGAGATGGTGAAGGACAGGAGCCTGGCGTGCCGCAGTCCATGGGGTTGCAAAGAGTTGGACACGACTGAGCTACTGAACAACACAAATAGTTGATTTACAATGTTGAGTTAGTTTCTGCTGTACAGTAAAGTGATTCAGTTATACATATATATATGATTCAGTATATATATATATGGAGAAGGCAATGGCACCCCACTCCAGTACTCTTGCCTGGAAAATCCCATGGACGGAGGAGCCTGGTAGGCTGCAGTCCATGGGGTCGCTAGGAGTCGGACACGACTGTTTAACTTTCAAGTAGACAACCTGAGCGACTTCACTTTCACTTTTCACTTTCATGCATTGGAGAAGGAAATGGCAAGCCACTCCAGTGTTCTTGCCTGGAGAATCCCAGGGACAGGGGAGCCTGGTGGGCTGCCGTCTCTGGGGTCACACAGAGTCGGACACAACTGAAGCGACTTAGCAGTATATATATATATATGATTCGGTATATATATGTATATGATTCAGTATATATATATACACATATGTTTCGGTATATATATACATGATTCAGTATATATATATACACATACACGCACACACACACATTCCTTTTCATACTCTTTTCCATTCTGGTTTATCATGACATATTGTGTAGAGTTCCTTGTGCTATTCGTGCATGCATGCATGCTCAGTCTCTTCAGTCGCGTCTGCCTCTGTGAGACCCCATGGACTGTACCCCACCAGGCTCCTCCATCCCTGGGATTCTCCAGGCAAGAGTACTGGACTGAGTTGCCACGTCCTTCTCCAGGCAATCATCCCAACCCAGGGATAAACCTGCATCTTTTGTGGCTCCTCCATTCCAGGCAGATTCTTTACCCACTGAGGGATGGCCCTCCGCTATACAGTAGGATCTTATTGTTTACTTATTCTATATATAATAGCTGGCCTGCTAACCCCGAGCTCCCGGTGGATCGCCCCCTCATGCCCCTCAGCCTCGGAGCCACGAGTTCGTTCTCTGAGTCTGTTTCTGTCTCACAGGTGGGTTCGTTTGTGTCGTATTTCACATCCCATACGGGTGATGTCACGTGGTATCTAGCTTTCTCTTTCTGACTTACTTCACTTAGCATACACACTGCATTGGGTTGTGTGTCTCCCGTCTCCTCTAATCCAGAACATTTCCCCACACCTATTCACTGTGCATATTTGTTTCTCTTTCATGGTGTTGACACTTTTTTATTGGACCATAGTTGATTTACAATGTTGTGTTAGTTTCAGGTTGTAAGATATATATATATATATTCTTGCTCAGATTCTTTTCCCTTATAGGTTATTACAAAATATTGAGTATCGGACCCTGTGCCAAACAGACATTTTCTTTAAGCATGCAAACCAGTCCCGTGGAGCATGACCTACACTCTAGGTTCATCTGCTCACTTCCTCGTGATTGAGTCCAGATTAAACATTGTTTTGGCAAGCATACTTCAGAGGCAACGTGTCCTTCAACAGCAACACCTCGGGGCGTCTCCTGCTTCCGGTGCTGAGCTTGACCACATGCACAGGTTGGGCAGTGTTTGCCAGACCTCTGGTGTGACTAAGGTGACTTTTCTCTAGGTAACTAACCAGTCATCTGAGGGTCGATATATCATCCCTGCATAAATGTTTACAGCCCATAACTTTTTACCTGATGCCTTTATGTCCATTTAATACTCTACCACTCAAAGTGGGGTCCATGAACCAACAGCATCACAGCCCTTTGGTAATCTGGTAGAAATGCAGAATTTCAGGCTCTGCCCTGGAACTGCTGGATTTGACAATGCATTTTGACAAGACCCCTTATACCCTATGTGCAAATGAAAGTCTGAGAGGCTCTGCATCTCTCATCTTTGCCGGGACTAACTGTTACCGAGGGCTTCTACCCTCCTCCGTATTACCTGGTGTTCTATACAGGTCATGTCTTTACAGGGACATCATTACGGACTCTCGCCTCCATTTTGCATTCAATGTTTTATAGTCTATTACTATCATTATTCTTTTTGATGTTCAAACTGTCCTAAATTTGGCCAGTGGGAGCCTGAGGACGTGTCTCCACTAGTCTTTGGGCATGTCCTTGTTTCCTGACACTGCGAGATGCTCCAGGCTCAGGGGGGTGTGTAGGGGGTATTGTAGGCCCTGGGCCTACAATCAGCCATTTCTCAAAGAAGCCCGGGTTCCCTTTAAGGAGAGGTGTGTTCACTGCTTCTGGGTGTCCTATTCCTGGTCCTTTCTTGCCAATTTCATGCCTGGCCTCCTCTAAGTATTCTCACCCCTACTTTAGAGATGAGAAAAGGAAGGAATTTGGCCACAGCTCGACCCCAGGAGAGTCTGGTAGCTTTGTGGTTGCCGAGCAAGTGCAGCTCAGATCTCATCTGCTGTGGCAAGGGGGCTGGACTCAGGGCCCTAGCAGCTGCCCTCTGGGTCCGTCACTGTGTCATGGTTGAGGCCACACCGCCCGCTGACTGACCCCTGGGGATGCAGAGGTGCCTCTGGCCCAGGCGGCTGGCCTGGCTGACCCGTTCTGGGCACTAAGCTGCAGTCTGGGTCCCTGGGCCTCTTCCTCCAGCAGGCCTTGGCACCCCTATTTTGAGTGAAGAGACTGTGGACAGGCCAGGACTGGACCCAGGGCTCCTGACTCCAGGGTCCTTTTCACTGAATGCCACTCTTGGGGTACGGCTCTTGCCTGCAGCCTGGCTAGTGACTGCACCAGGGGGCAGCTTCATCTTGTCATCCAGCAAGGAAAACTCTGCCTCTCCCTCTGAGGGCCCGTGAGCTCACTCACACGGACATGTTGGACATCTCTGCCACCAGAGCCACAGTATTTAGGCCTGAGACTGGTTATCTGCTGGCCAGGGTGACACAGTTCACAGCTTGGGAGCTGTCGCTGTGCCCTGGCGTTGAGAGGGTATCAGGCAGAGAGGGGCTAGATTGAGGGGCCTGGCCTCCCTGGCCCAGTTGTGAACGACAGTGGGGAGAAGCAGCTCAGGCTTCTTCTGCCCGGGAGCAGAGCCCAGAACACACGACTTCCAGAAGGCACAGCAAGAGGCCTGGCCGATAAGACTCCTCAGCCCTCCTGCGGTGCCAGACTCAGCCTGTCGACTTCCCAAAAGGGCAATGACTTTTTAAGAAAGATAAATGTTAAAATGCTGGCCTTGGGCAAAAGGCAGGAACAGCATTCCACCCCCAGGAGGCAAGAATGTGCCCCCACGTAGGCCCCCCAAGTGGGCCTGTCTGCACCCTCACGTGTCCATACTCTGGTGCTCACCGACCTGTCTGCACAGACACACACATGCTCCCTGACACGGCTCCTGCCCACGACCCTTCGGTCGATTCCAGGCACAGTGGGAAGGTGGCAGGAACCATCCAGAAGCCACAGAGCCAGGCGAGAAGCTGAGTGGAGGCCAGGAGACAGTGTGGAAGAAGAATCCAGAATGCAGAAGGGAGCTGGAGAGAAAACCAGAGAAAGAGAAAGCAACAGGCTCCCAGGGGAACCAGCCGGGCTCCTGGCTCGGAAAGGGCCGGCTCTGGGCAAGAGCATCTCAGAGGAGACGGGGACCTTCTGACTCAGATCCCTCTTCCTAATCCAGTACACACACAAAGCTGTCCCCAAGAGAGAGACGCCTCCCCTGATTCCTCTGCACCCCCATCCTTGGACCTCCGTCTTCCCAGGCTGGTGGCTAGAAGGTGGTGACCATCATCCCGCCTTCCCCTTGGGGAAGTGCTCTGAGCTCAGCTCACACTCTTGAGGGGACCCCTCACCATGGGATGTCACCTCTCAGCCAGGGAAAGCTCCCCTTGGATTGCAGCTGCTCCTCCTTCAAAGCTCCACAAAAAAATCACATTGCAAGGCACAACCCCAGGGAGCTTGCACCAAGGATTCACCTTGAGGGGGCTCAGCACCCTTGACACTCCCTTACAGGTGGGCTCATACCACCAGGACATCCAAAGGTTTGACTTTGGGTGCTATTTTACAGATGAAAAAACAGGTTCAGAGGGATCGCTCAGCTAAAGAGCGGCAGAACAAGGACCCCAGGCGGGATGGATTTCTACGCCCAGACCCGACTGATGATTCTTTTTTTCTGCCAGGGGCTGCAGCTCGCAGTTTGTGCTTTCTTAGTTCCCTAACCGGGGATCAAACCCAGGCCCTCAGAGCAGTGACAGTCCTAACCACGGGAGTGCCAGGGAATTCCCTCAACTTTTGATTCTTAAACGGGGATGACAGGCAGCATGTCTGCCCACTCCAAAAATTCCTGCCCCACCTGCGTTCCAAAGATTTAACTGGTGAAGAAACCACTTTTGTGCCATAAGCAACAAAGACCGTGTATTAGAATGCAAAGTGTGCAAGGATTTTTGCAATGAAATATAAAACTAAAAACAATCTTTCCAAGTCTCATCCACCCTGAATCTCCAAGGCCTCACCCCACAGTAATCTTTTTTTTTTTTTTTTCACAAGTCCTCGTGTTCTGGAAGTCACTGTCCCCTGACACCAGTCCACAGAGATTCATCATCCTTTCCCGTGGGCCCCTGGTTAAGAACGGCTGACCTACTGAGGAAGCCAAAGGGCCTTTCTTGGGAGACTGTCACTCTAAAATTATCTCCTTCCTCTTTTAATGATTTTCCCTTTCCTTTTGAAATACTGGTGAGAGTAAACAGTGATGTTTGGTTTCCTTTTTTACGTCCTTAACTAGTACGTAAAGACCTGGCTGCCACGTACGTCTGTCCCGCAACAATGCCTTGAAATACAACTGCTTGGTCAAAAGCAGCCTCTCCCAGCCTCCCAGCCAGGCCCCTGGGAAAGGTAGGGACTGGGTTCAGGGGGTGCTGGGGGGTCTCCTCCTGCACACCCACTGCCAGGTGGAAGGGAAGGGCTCTGACCCCAGGTAAGAAGTTTCCAGATGATTCCAGCTGGGAAACCCTGCCCTCCTCTCCTTTCTCCCCTCTCCCCCTCCCAGGAAGCCTGACATTCCAGCCTGTTCAGCAGATAAGCTAGTGGGCAGCAGCCAGAGCAGGGCCACCCAGACCCCAGAGGAAGCTAGGGTGGGCTGCAGGGGGTGGGGGAGGCTGGAACGGCCGAGAACAGAGGCAGGGGAGCAGAGGGGCAGGGGCCAAAGTTGGGAAGGGATTGGGAGTTCCGGGAGGGGGCTGGGCTGGGCCAGTGAGGTGAGGTGGCACCCACAAAACAGAAGTAGTCGCTAATCCACAGGCATCCCAAGAGGCTGCCAAGCATTTTCTAAGAGAGGGAGGTGTTCAGATGAGGAAACTTGAGGCCTACCATCCCCGGTCCCAGGGTAAGTAAACAGGATCTAGAATCTGAACACGGCCATCGGTTCCCAAACCCAATGGCGCAAAAGGAGCCCCTTTCCATGCGTGGGAGCCTGGGGAGGGGGGATCAGGCCAAAAGGGGTGCCCTAGAGCCCCAAGGGGGTGCAGGAGAGGGCCCAGGCTTGGTTGTGACTGGCTTCCTCCCCTCAGGGACCACCCATCAGGCTGAGTTCATTCCTAGATGTCAACAGACCCAGAACCTCCAGGAGAGGCCTCCATGAGGATAGGAGGGCTTCTGGAAGGGCCAGGGCCACCCAGAGCAGAAAGCCACCTCCTTCAGCATTCAGGCACCACCCTGCCGTCCAGACCCCACCCTTCCAGCCGTCGCCCCACCTGACCCACACTCCAGGGGGACAAAGGAACTTTTCACCAACCTCTCGGGATGGGCCCAGGCTGCCCCCTCCTCACTGCCCCCTCACCCCCCACCATCCCCACAGTTTTGGCCTTCACAGGGAAGGGGAAGTGGAGTCCCCACCCCTGGGCTCTGGGACCTGCCCCTAGGCAGCGAGGGCTGGGACTGGAGCTGAGGCTTCGTGGTCTGCGACACCCTCCCCCAGCTGCCCGGCTGTGCTCTACAGTGAGCAGAGCAAGGTCTCTGCCCTGGAGGGGTCAGTGCTCCAACGGAGGCATGTCCAGTGGCAACCGAACAAAAACACCGCAGGGCACAGAAAGGGTGGGGCTCAGGAAAGTGGCCTCTGTGACCCGATGAAGGAGAGAGCATGCCAGGCAGGGGGCACAGCATGTGCAAAGGCCCTGGGGTGGGAAGAGCAAGGCTAGAACGTGAAAGAGGACAGGAGGGTGGGCGGAGGAGGAAGATGCCCAGGAACACAGGAGTTGAGGCCTTTGCACAATTCCTCAAGCAATCCCCTCTACAACCTCACAAAGGAAGTACTACCATTACCCCACTTTGCAGATGTGGAAACTGAGGCACTGCCTTAAAAACTCCACAGGGTCACACAGCCAGTGAGCCTGGCTCCAGAGGCTGTAACCACTGTATGAACTGCCTTGGCAGCCAGGGCAGGGCCATGGGGCTTTGAGACTCCAGCGGGGAGGAGGAAGTCTGGAGAGCTGTGCTCTGACTCACAGTTTTAAAGTCCCAGGCTGCCATGTGCAGACAGACTACAGAGCAGGTTGGAGCACGGAGCCCACTTAGGTGACTGTGATGACCCAGGTGAGGCAATAATGGCTTATGGCCGGGACAGGACATGGTGAGGAAGGGTCAAGGATAGGCTGACAGGGAGAAAAGTGAGGGGGACAGCGGGTGTGAGCAACAAGAGGAAAGGAACCTGAGCCACCCGAGTTGGGAACACCTGGGGGTCACTGTGAGCTGGATGTCCCCAGAGACGCTGGGAAGGGAGGTGGGGACAGGCAGCCAAGGCAGGCCCACCATGGGCTCCTGAGGATCCCCTCCTCACCCACTACCCCCTCAGTGGCTCCCACCCCTGGCAACCAGCTCCATATCTGGTCTGGACAGTGAGTAAGAGAAAGGAAGGAAAGGAGGGCCCTCTGGACCCTTTCTGATGGGGAGAGTCGAAGGGGGGCCGGGAGACATAAGGAGCAGGTCCAGGCTGTGTACACCTGGGCAAGGAGTTTCATCTTTCAGAGCCCTGAGTCCCATTAGTAAAACTGAGCCAAGACCTCTCCCTCAGGAAGTGTGAGGATGAACTCGGGCTGTGTAGGTTAGAGGGCCTAGCACAGAGCGGGGGCTAGCCTCCCCCCACCCCCCGCCCCCCGCCACCTCTTGACCCCTGATGACCTAGGACTGTGCCCACCCAAGCCAGTACGCTCTCCCTAACCCCCGTCCCTCCCCAGCCCAGCCCACACATGCCTTTCCGCGCTGGTGCCTGGTGCCCCGAGCTCCCCATGACTCATCCAGGCTTACATGGGAGACAACTCGCCCCACCGCGCCCCACCTCCCGCTTCTGGCCCCACCTCCCTCAGCAGACTCCCCCTCTGGCTCTGCAGGGCCCTGCCAGCAGCCCCACCACCATGACCCTGCTCCTGAGCCCAAACAGCTGCTGGAAGTTCTGGCCTCTGATGCCCTGCAGCAGCCACCACACGCGGCCCTAGGGCACCCTGATCCCTAACCTCCCACACTGAGCCCGGGACACAGCCCACACTACAGAAGGGCCAGGAGGGCTCCCAGCCAGGGCACCCCGGATAGGAGTTCCACAAGCCCACCCGCTGGCCGCTTGAGGAGGGGCTGGATGGGGCTGTTTGAGGACACCGCAGCCCTGCCCTCGGCCCAGCCCTCCAGGCCACCTGTTGAGAGATGTCAGCACCACGCCCCCCCCCAGAGCCACTGCCTGCCCACCTGTCCCCTCCATGCAAGTGTGGGTGCTATTCTCAGCCCCAGGCAGGCGCCAGGACGCCGGCCATCAGCAGAGGGGTGGAATCTGCCCCTCTAGCCCGGCCACCTCCCACCAGCCCCTCATCAGCTGCTTCCTGGGCTGGGTGAGGGGACAGCCCTTGTGGAGCAGCAGCAAAGCAGGAGCCCACCCCCAGCTCAACAGAGCATGGAGCCAGAGCCTGGGGAGGGGAGGTGAAGGTCCTGCCTCCACGCACCAGCCTGGGGCCAAGTCTGACCCAGGAGGGACCACGGGCACCCCCACAATAGTCATTAAGAAATTTCTTCCCCACTGATGCCAGGCCAAGTCACCTCCTTCCTGCCACCTCCTCCAGGCAGCCTTTCCTGATCTCACCTCAGGCACATGAACGCACTCAGGCCTCTAAATGTCCTCAGCCCTTTGCCTATGTCTGTTCAACCTAATGTGGAACCAGGCTATTCCTTCATTTTACCACTCGGAATCGTCCATAGCCACATCTGTGAACCTGGAATGTTCACAAGTACCTAAAGGACATAAGCCGTGGTGTTTTTTTCCCCAACACAGTATTGCTATTATTTTGCTTATTATTGTTATTTGTGTCATTCACAGGAGCTGATGCCCAGAGTCAGCTTTAAATAGTTCCACCCAGTCCTGCCAAGCAAAAGCGCAGTCACACACCCCACCCACGACACTGCAGTGGGGAGGGCCACCACCCCTCCCCACCCTCGGTCCCGTGGTCACTCCCAGGCCCTTGGCTGCCCAGGGGGTGGCCCCAGTGGCTCCCCTATCTCTGCCCCTGGGCTGATTCCAAGTCCCCAGCACCTGTGAGGACCCTCCACTTCGCAGATGTGGTGGATCAAAGGGTGGGGACTCACTGGTTCTCACTGGTTCCGAACAGGGTGGTCCTCTCCCAGTCCAGGGCCAATCCCACTGCTTTCCCCTGGTTGAGGGTGGGGGAGCTGGAGGAAGGCTGGGAGGGGGCTGGTAGGGAGCACAGACCAAGCAACGGTGATGAGCATGAGAAACAAGAGCGGCCAAGAAGGGACGGGAAGCTGGGCGGTGCCCCTGCCCCTGGCAGATGCAGTGACTGTTCAGGGCACCAGGAGGGCTTTTCCAGGCTCTCTCCTGCTAAGCCTGCACCACTGTTCTTGGGCTGGGGGGGAGCAGAGAAACATGGTGGGCAAAGCGAGGCCTGAGGGGAAGACCCTGGTCCTCCCAGCCCAGCAGACGCAGGAAATCAGCACACAGTGGACAGGAGCTGGGGTCTTCCCTCCTAGCCTAGAGACCACAAGGGATGATGAGGGGGCTGCCAGAAGCCTGGGCAGTCACCACTCAGGGTCCCATCTCTACCCTCAAAGTGGAGAGGTGAGGATCAGCTGGACGCAAAGGGCCCCTGCATCTCTGACTTATCAGGACACAGGCCGAGCATCAGCCCTGGAGTCTATCTTGCAGTCTAGAGAGGTCCTTGGGGTAAGACCACATCCCTCCCTAAGAGGAGGTGAGGCAGCGTGGACGGGGAGGGGTAGCAGAGGCCAGCCCCATGCCCCACACACACACCCACCAGAGAGCACTGGCCCCCAAAATCACAGCAAACACCAGCTCACCCCCTGGGCCCACTGCTGACCTGGCCCTTTCTTCCCCCAGGGCCCTGTTTCCCAAAAGAAACGCAGTTCAACAGTAAGGGGAAGCTAAGCTGCCAGAGTCACCAATTCTAAAAAAAAAGACAAAATCACAGGGAAGTGCCAAAGAACAGAAAAGAGTGGAGCAGGGCATGGCTTGGGGTGAACATCCAGGGCTAGATCCCTAGCCAGCCCATGGTATGACTCTGGACACTTGCGGAGCATCTGAAAGCTGGAAGGGACTCCTGCTACCTACAAGGAACTCGGGTCTGGTGCAGGGAGGTGCTGAGCATGAGGGGAAGGGGTCCAGGTGACACCTGGCCCCTGCCAGGCCCCCTCTGGCCCTCCCTCTCTCTTCTTCCCCCACGGCCTCACCATCTGGATCCCAAGCTGAGCCAGCACACCTCCGCCACTGCTGGGCCCAGGCTGGTCCAGACTCGGGTGAGAAGGTCCAGCAGGACCCGCAAGCAGAACGCCCCACGCCCGCTAAGGCGCCTTACACCCCCACCCCAAACTCCAGTGTTCTACGGCGTGAAATGGAGGCACGTGGCCCCCATTAAACCCTCACACACAAGAGCACCGAGGCTCAGAGCAGACACGTAACTTGCCCAAGGTCAAGGCCTCGGGAGGAGCAGACCTGGGACCTGAACGTGGGTTTTCCACTCGCCACACTATGCGAGGTACTCTGCTAAGGCTTTCCCAGCCCTGGGGCACAGAAGCCCCTCACCCCAACTGACTCTGCGCTAAGGGCCTACTATGCGCACTTAGGTGCAGGGTCACAGACTCCACCGTCCAAGGCTTGGGCCTAGCAGGGGGCACTGTCACCCCGTTTTATGGAGGAGCAAATCGAAACGAGGAGGTCAAGTAAGTGACCCAAGTCCCCAGCAGAGGGGAGGGGAGGGGATCAGAAGTGATGTGCGCTGAGAGCCGCCCCACACCCAGGCCCCCACCAACCACCAGGCTCCGAAGAGCCCTGCGCTGGCTGCAGGCTGTGGGGAGGCCTCCCCTGGTCTCTCAGCGCACGCAGCAGGACAGGGTGACCTGAGAGTGCAGTGACTCAAGTCAGGACGCAGGCACCGGCTTCTGGCCCGCTGCTGACCACGGGCTTCCCACGGAGCTGACTCAGCTCTCCCGCAGGCCAGGCAGCCCAGCACCCACACCTCGGGGCAGCGTCCCTGCTGTGGCACCAGGCTGGCCCCCAGCTGGCCCACCAGATCCAGGGCAGCACCACGCGCAGCCCACTGGAAGGGCCCTGACCCCTCTCAGCAGTGGCCCGCTCCAGGCCCACGGTCCACTCCATCAGGAGGCCTGGGCTGGTAAACTTGGGAAGACAGTGACATTCCAGCTCAGCCAGGCCCACTTCCAGAGCAGACTGCTGCACAGAGCCCACGGTGGAGATACACACACACACACACACACACACACACTCAAACACACTCACACACACTCACACACACACACACTCACATACACACCCTCACACACACACACACACACACACACACCCACACACACACACACACACTCACACACTCACACTCACACACACTCACACACACACACCTCACACACACACACACACACACACTCACACACACACACACTCACACACACACACTCACATACACACCCTCACACACACACACACACACACACCCTCCTGGCTTAAGCTGTATTTCAGGAGAACGTTTTCACCTTGTCCCAGGTTCAGCAAATGCAGCCAATTAATTGCGGATTCTGTTTCTCAGTTTAGATCAAGATTCAGCTTGTATTCCTGACCATTAATTCGTCCTCAAGTGTCCCTCCCCTCCCCGGCCCTGGGCCCCCCAACACCCCCCCTTGCCCTCGCGACTCCCGCACCCTCCCCAACTGTTTTCCCGCACAGCTTTGGCGTCTGTGCCTGGAACTCTTTCTACTGAGGCCCCCTAAGGAGTGCTATGTCAGCCCTGTCCACATCCGACATTGACCTTCTGGGGTCCCCGTGACTCCTCTGTGAAGCCACGTTCCCCCACCACCATGATGGAGTCATAGGGGAACCAGGGGCCATGTGAAAAGCTCCAAGGTGGCTTTTCTGCAGGGTCACCTTCTCCTCCAGTGTGTCAGCCTCCTCCCCAACCTCCTCCCCAAACACACACACACACACACACACACACACCCCTTCCCCCAGGTGTTTGCCCCACAAAGGCAG
Organism: Bos mutus; assembly: GCF_027580195.1. Classification (NCBI taxonomy): domain Eukaryota; kingdom Metazoa; phylum Chordata; class Mammalia; order Artiodactyla; family Bovidae; genus Bos; species Bos mutus. The sequence continues at coordinate 130,696,711 of NC_091618.1, forward strand.
CCCCACACACTGGCTTTCATTTGAAAACACTTAGGCATTTATATTTGCACTACAATAATCTATTTCCGGCATCATCCAACCACCTTCTCCCCCATTCAGGGATGGGGGTGCTAGCTCCCAGGAAAGGCCAGCCTGGGGCCAAGTCGGAGAACAGAAGGGGGAAAAAAATCCCAGGGCTTGCTTGAGCTCCAGTGTTCTCACCTCCCCAGTGGGACCATAATCCAGTCCTGCCGACCGCACTGGTCACTGAGAAGAACAAACGAAAAATGGCAGGTGGGAAGGCTCTGAGTAAACCCACGAAATGCCGCAGAGATGCTCTCCTGTCCTCCCTTCCAGAATCATCCAGACCCAGCTGCATCCAGTAGAACTCTGTTCTGCCAGGGGAATCTCATGCTTCCCCGTTCCCAGATGAGCAACTGAGGCTCGGCGGCCAAGGCAGGCTTCCACCCAGGTCTCGAAGCTCCGGCTCTCCTTTAGCTGCGCCTCCGGCTCCTCAAATGAATGAGTGAATGAGGGACGGGAGACCCCTCAACCCAGCCCACCTGGAACCGATTGCCCTCCCCTGCCCCAACCCGCTCAATCAAGCTCTGGCTCAGGGGGCGCTTTGGCTTCCCTCCTGTAGGAGATGACACCACCCCTCCCAATTTAGCGTTTTCAGACTATACAGGGAAAAAGGGAACAGAAACCGCACTGCAGTTCAACTTCAAGAATCTGTTCATCAGCAAAGAGAAACAGCTCAAAACACAAAAGCCAGAACGGCCCCTACCTGTGGGTTCCCAGGGGTTCCCCAAGATGCTCCCTGGGACAGAACCTGCGTGTCCACCCCAGCAGGCCCTGATCATATCACATCCTCCTGGACTCTCGCCACAAGTCCATGGGCAGGAACCCCCGTTTCCACTTACAGAGGAGGAAACGCGGGCTCAGAGAAGGCATGAGTGCCCAGGACCCCAGAACAGGCGGGTAGTTCCTGGGATCAACCTCCTTCTTCCCCTTCCCTTGTTCAGTCTCTTTCCCTGACTCTTGCCCACCTGCCAGGGGCCCAACCCAGGTCACCATCTTCATCCACCTTATCACCCACATCTGGTCCCAAGGTAGTTGTTGATAGGCTGGAGGGCATGTCTTGAGAGAGGTGATGCTGCCTCAGAGCAGAAAAGTGGGGGGTGGAGGGCCACAGGGGCCGGAGAGGGAGCAACAGGGGTCCCCTAGAGGGGCCTCTCCGGCCCCGCCCCCCGGGGCCAGGTCTGACCTCAGCACCCAGTGCCGGGCCTTGGCCCGCCCAGGGCTCCAGTGTGCTGGCTGCAGTCCCGGGGAGAGGCTGAGCTGAGCACGGGTCCAAAGAAAGTAGCAGCAGCTGTTGGAAAAAGGGCTGGCTCTCCGCTCACTCCAGCCCCCTTCCGGCTGCACAGCCCCTGCAAAGCTCCTCAGGCACAGGCCTGGGTGGAAACCCGGACCCCTCACTGGCCAGCCGCTCGTCCTGAGCCTCATCCTCACGACGTGACGTTACTGTCGTCCACTCCTCACCCGGCCATCTGCGCTCAGAGCCAGGATCCCAACCAGCTGGCATGACCCCTCACCCCCTGAGGACCCAGCCCGGCTCTGATCCAGGACCAAGGGGGCCCCCACTTGGCCATCTGGTCTGGTCTCAAAAGGCGAGTGCAATGGAGTGCCTGGCCCTGGGGGTGAGCTGACCCACTGACCCCTCACAGCTGTCCAGCTCTGCCAGCTTAGCAGCGTCATCCCCTCCAGGGTGCCACCCTGGGGCCTTGAAACACAGAATGGCAGGTCTGCACGCAGTGGGAGGGAATGCAGGATGTAGAGCAGCCTTCTGGGAAGGCCCCGACCCCAGCCCTGACGTAGTGGACTCCAGGACGGCAGCCCTGCCTTCCTGGGCACAGCTGGATTCTGGCTGCCTAAGGAGGGCAGACCACTTCCTCCAAGCAGTCTTTCCTGACTGCCCAGGCCTTATGGAAGGCGCCGGTGCCCTTCCCCCAGCTCTTCCCAATGCTGCGGTGGGCACAGAGTGTGGGGCTGGGAGCTCCTTGAGGGCAGGGCCCGTTCCCCTCCTCTGAGTGGCCTCAGAACCAGAGAATGACAAGGGGGAGAGAGGCGACAGAACACCAGGAGTGAAGCAAGGAGCGGCAGCAATATCCCTAGGAAGGTGTCCTGGGGGCTCCAGGATGGGAGGGCAGGCCTTGCAGGGGCCCTGAGAGCCCCAGCCCAGCCCGGCTGTGACAGCAGTGGCGAGTCCCTGCCCCCAGCGCTGCGGCCGCTGGAGGCTGCTGCCTGCCGTTGGCTGCCACCCACTCACTCCCCAGCCGCTGGGGCTCAGTTCCCACCCTGCTGCAGCCTGCACACTGCACAGGCTGCGGTGTCTCCAACTTGCATCCACCCATCCACCAAGCCCCTCGTCCACCGAGCGGGGCCAGCAGCAGGGACCCAGCCCATCAGCACAGGCTTGGGCACAGCATATGGCAGTCACTCAGTCGTGTCCAACTCTTTGCAGCCCCATGGACTGTAGCCCACCAGGCTCCTCTGTCCATAGGATTCTCCAAGCAGAAATACTTGAGTGAGTCGCCACGCCCTTCTCCAGGGGATTGTCCCAACCCAGGGATCGAACCTGGGTCTCCCGCATTGCAGGCAGATTCACTGCTGTCTGAGCCACCAGGGAAGCCCCTGGGCACAGCACAGGGGGATACACATGACCCCGCCCAAGGGCACCGTGGGCAGCACCAAGGTCAAACCCCAGCACCAGGCTCCAACCCCCACTGTCCATCCAAGCTGTGGGCTCGCTCCTACCCTGTCTGTGGCGGCCCTGGGACCTGGGTCACAGCCTGGGCCCGAAGGTGAGGTCCAGGAGGCCGGGGGGTCTGAGCGAGGCCATGAGTCTTGGGGCCGGCAAATCACAGAGACCCTCAGGTCAGTGAGTCCCGGGACCCCGGTCACCCCAAAGCTTTCTCATATCGGAAGAGATGACTCAGGCCAACCTCTCTTTGGCAATTGGTCTAAAGCCAAGGAGGGCTCCCCAGCAGGGCCCCAGCCCACTCCTAAGAAGGCCAGCATCTAGGCCCAAGCCCTCAACCCGTGGCTCAGGTCAGCACCATCACAGCCCTGAGACTACTGTGGGAGGGAGTTCTGTGTTTGATGCCCAGGCCCCTGGGGATGGCCTGTGCCAGGGCCATCGTATGCCCCCCGAACCTGACCCCAAGACCTGGACTCTGACACCCCTTGTGCTCGCTGGAGGCGTGAAATCCTGCAGCCACATCGCCCCTACCCCTCCCACCCTACACCCTGAACCCACAGCCTCCAGGACCTCTGCCAGCCATCAACCTGTCTCCATCTCCCTGAAGAATCCGGGCATCCAGGCAACACGGATGCACTGAGCGCCCACTGTGCGCACAGCTGGGGGCACCGTAGTGACTGCAGCAGACAGCACCCAGCTGCACAGAGCAGATGTTCCAGGGGCTCAAGCCACTGCCGAGCTTTGAGCGCGGACCAGAACAGCCAACCCACCCCAACTCCTGGCGGCCAGTCCACAGGGTAGGCAGCAAACTGCCCCAGGGCAGGAGGCCCCAGACATTTAGATTCCACACCAGGAAAATCTTCTCAGCTTGGGGGGGCAGGGATCAACATCATGACTATTTCCTCCCCAAGAACATAGGGAACAGCCAGTAGTACCATCATTTCATGAGAGAAACACTACTGCAAAAATATCAACAAAGTAGGTACAATCTCAGGATAAAGTGTACTCCTTTATATTGAATAAAGTAGACACAGCCTACACATCTGGGAATACACACACACACACACACACACACACACACACACACACACCACCACCACCATTTGTCCCCCTTGCAGGAACTCCTGTCCCTAGACTTGCCTCACAAAACCCCAGGCTGTCCCCTCACCTCGTCCATCTGTCCTAAGTCGCTTTAGTCATGTCCGACTCTTTGTGACCCTATGGACCATAGCCCACCAGGCTCCTCTGTCCATGGGACTCTCCAGGCAGGAAAACTGGAGTGGGTTGCCATTTCCTTCTCCAGGGGATCTTCCTGAATCAGGGATCGAACCCGTGTCTCTTATGTCTGGCAGGCAGATTCTCCACCACTAGCACCCAAGGCTGGAGAAGGCAATGGCACCCCACTCCAGTACTCTTGCCTGGAAAATCCGTGGACGGAGGAGCCTGGTAGGCTACAGTCCATGGGGTCGCTAAGAGTCGGACACGACTGAGCAACTTCACTTGCACTTTTCACTTTTATGCAATGGAGAAGGAAATAGCAGCCCACTCCAGTGTTCTTGCCTGGAGAATCCCAGGGACGGCGGAGCCTGTTGGGCTGCCGTCTATGGGGTCACACAGAGTCGGACACGACTGAAGCGACTTAGCAGCAGCAGCAGCAGCACCCAAGGCCTACCAAATACGTCCAAACAGAAAGACCACATTCTGAAGTATAAACTTAGACGCCAGGTGGAGACCCAGGGACATACAAGCAGCCTCAGACCTCATTTAACGGGGGAGAAGGTCTTGGGACCCAAATCTATCAGCTGACACTCCTCATGACGCCTCCTGGGTGGAGACCTACGTCTTATTTGCAGTGCGTGTCTCCAGGCTTTCCCCCAGCCTGAGGGCCTAGTCACCAAGGGAGACGCAATCTCCTAGACAGTGGACCAAAACAGCCCATGGGCAAGTGACACCACTGCTCTGAGCCTCAGTTTCTTCATCTGCCAAGTGGGAATCATGATGACCTCCCAGGCTGCACTGGGGATGAGAATCCTCACCAAGCACCTGGCGCTCAGCAGGTCTGCAACAAAATCAGGTTGTTTTTAAGTTAATATTTGACAAAGGCTTCCCTCGGAGCAGGAAGAGCCTATCTTTCTCTTCTCAATTCCCCAGCCCTGACCCCTGCCAGCCCTTGGCACTAAGCCAGCTTCGCTGCCCGGGCCAGAACCATGCGGCCTCTCTGGGAGCTGGCAACCTCGCTGGGGAGGCCCCAGGAGCTCAGGGTGCCAGCCAGTTCCCGGCACAGGAACCACCAGCCCTGCCCCTCACTTGTGTCCATTTCATCTCACAGTATTCTCTGTGGCTCACACCACTGACTTCAGGTGAGGAAAGTGAGGCTCAGAGGTCAGCGCAACCTGCCCGAGGGAGGTAACCGGTGGAGAGGGATTCAAGCCCAGCTCTCTAGAAACCGAATGCTTGTCACTACCTTGCGTCACGACCCTGCGCTGCTACTTGATGCGGAAATTTTGCAAACGGTCCTCCACAGGCTGGGCTGTCTTTGGTGCCTCCCCCTTCCCTTTTATTGTTCCCTCCTGCCTCCCTTCTTACAACCCCCAAGCAGCCTGGCCTGCATTCTCAATGCCCTGCGGGGTGGTTTCAGCATGAGCGCCCTTTTCTTTGCACTTTTAATCCCAAAGGGAGACTTGCCAAAAAAGGAGCTTACGTATGGGTGACCTACCAGGGTGACATCCAACAGGAAGCCCCGGTCCCCCAAGTGCTCTCTCACCTGGAGACCAGAAGCTTTGGCTCAGCTTCTCCATGACCAGAGGCTTCCCTGGTGGCTCAGCGGTAAAGAATCTGCCTGCACTGCAGAAGCTGCAGGAGATGCAGGTTCAAATCCTGGGTCAGGAAGATGCCCTGGAGGAGGGTATGGCAACCCATTCCAGTATTCTTGTCTGGAGAAACCCATGAATAGAAAAGCCTAGCGCTACAGTCCATGGGGTCACACAGAGTCAGACGTGAGTGAAGCGGCTTAGCACACACCCACACCTGCACGCACACACACCCTCACCAATCCCTTACACCATGTGAGCACTGGCCCTGGGGTGCTCAGGAAAGACTGCCCTGAACCATCAAATCCCACTATGGAAAGGCTACCCTGCCCTGTATCTACCTGCCACCATACTTTTCGTTTCGTGTCTGCCTACACCCTGGGAGGAGGGGAGAGCATCCATGCTCCAGTGGTGGGGACTTGCCTTTGTTCAGCCCTCTCCACACAGCGCCTAGAGTACAGTGGGTGTTTAGTATTTGTTTTCCGAGTAAATGAAGAAGTAAACCCCGTGATCACTTTACTGATCGTCAGAGGGAAGCCTGGGGGTGGGGGGGTGGGGTGGGGGGTACACTTACCCAGGGCCACAGGATTTACACTTACATGAGTCCAGATCCCCACTCCCACCCCGACCCGGAAAACTGTGCGATTCCCTTCCCCATCACATGCTGCCCCTCTGCACACACACACACACACACAGGCACCCACACATGGACACACACCACCCTGGGCTGATCCATCCAGGGCTCAGCAGGGATTAGCTGTCTGCAGGGGCCTGTAATGGACACTGCAGGGAGAAGGGCAGGGAGGAGGGCTGGGGGAAGGCAGGCCTCTGGGCCACGGTTCGGCTCTGCCCACTGAGACTTGGTCTGTGACTGACTGTTGTCCAAGGTCCTCCTCTCCACAACAGGCGTGGGGAGGGGACCATTGTTATCCCCATCTCACACCGAAGAAACCGGCCTCAGGAGGGTCCTGAAACTTGCCCAAGGTCCCAGCTGGTTGGAGGAGCCAGGAGCCCTGCGTCACTGCTGCCTGCCTACCCAGCCCATGCCTGGGCTCTGTCTCTTACATACCCACCCCAAGATCCAGGGAGGAAGGACACAGGGGTTCTAGAACCTCAGGGAAAAAGTACAGGCAAGGCCAGGCTAAGGCAGGCAGGAGGATCAGAAGCACAATTTGTGTGGGCTGAGCTGAGCAGAGGGCCAGGAGCCTGGGCGATGCCAGAGAGGGGAGGTGAGAAGGGGACCCAGCGGGGTCATCTGAGAAGAAAGAAGTGAAGAGTCGAGGCCTCAGCCTCTCTGAGAAGCCATGGAATTCACAGATCCTACCGGCGTTCAAGATTCAAGCAAACCCAGCCCAAATTTATCCCCCAGCCACCTCCTGACACACCCCATACCTTCCATTAGTGACCAGCAGCTCACTCTCCCACTCCACACACACTCCCTGGCCCACAGCTGTCCCCCACCCCACCGCTACCCCAACACCGCCCCCAGGCCCCCGGCAGCCCCATGAGCCGACCTGGGCAAAACTGCCTCTGCCTGCTTTGGGCCCTGCATGAACCAACAGCTTCGACAGAGGAGGGCCTCAGCTCATGCCTGGGCTCAGCCCAACCCAGCCTGTTGGGGCCCAGGAAGTCTGGAGGCCATGCTTACAACTTCCCCACACCCACGGACCTCAGCCAAATGTCCACTGAGCCCCCAGAAACACCCCACCCAGAGATGACGCCTGGCTGGAGAGCCTTCCCTCAAGCACTGGCAAGATGAACCAACGACATAAATAACTCGGGTTCAGAGAGAAGCTGATCCGAGCCTGGAGAGGTGCAGAGAAGCATGTACAGGATCAGAGGAAAGAGACAAGAGCAGCGAGGCAGAGAGGTGGAGGCAAAGCCGACGTGGGGATGGACACGAGAGAGGACACTCGGGGGTGAGAGAGAGGCACCCCGATGGGGAAAGCAGTGGGAGTCACTGACTGCAGCCTGGGGCCTCAGACCTGGGCTCCCTGCCCCCCGCCCTTCCGTGTGGCCTGGCTGCTCTCAAGGCCACTCTGAGCATAAGAACTGGTCGCAAAGGCCTGGCTCCTACTGAGGAGGTCCATGGCTACAGCGTGGGAGACCTTGACCATCCAGATGAGAGTGGCACCATCATGGCCATGTGTCGGGGTCCTATAAATAACTGCCACTGCACCTTCCCTCTAGGGAGCATCAGCTGTGACCTGCCAGTGCTGTTCTGTCCACAGACAGCCCTGGGCCCTGAGCCTCCACGCCGGGCCTCCCCACTCCCAGCAGTTCAGGGCCGGCAGTGAGGGGTGGTGGGGTGCAGAGTCTCCTCTCCTGCGCCCTTCATGGTTCCGGCTCCTCCAGCATGGGCTGGCCTCCCTCGCACATGCCCCATGAGGACTTCTGAACAGTGGAACTCAGGGGCAATCAGGCCAGATTCTACCCCCACCCCAGCTGTCCCTTCTCCCCAACTGTCCCATCCCCCGCACCAAGGACCCAGCCCGCCAATCCCTAATCCTCTCTGTCATCTGACACACGCTCCACCCCAACTTGACTCTGCCCAGCCACCTACTGAGGCCCAAAAATGGAGAGAGTCATTTATAGAGGGTCCGACAAGCCAAATGAGCGATGGGAAGATGACCTCAGGGTACTGAGCACCCTGCGGGCAGCTGGGGGCTGGGAGGTGAGCTGTGACAGTGCCATGCTGGGCTGGCAGACCCCAGGGAGCCCCCCAGTGTGGTCTTGTGCACTCTTCACACCAGGGCCAGAGGCCACAGGCCCTTACAACAACAATTAGCTCCTTGATGGCCAGAGCCACAAGCACCCTGCTCCCCTCAGCACCCTGGGCCGAGCGAGGCCCAGGCGCTCCACACAAGCGGGATTTGCTGAATGAAGGAAGGCTGAGGAGCACTCTGGTCAAATCACCCACCCAGCATCAAGGCTCCCACACCAAGTCCCCAAACACCCCTGTTTGTTCCTAACCGTCCCTCAGCACTGGCTGGGGCCAGGTGAATGTGGGGTGCACACATAGATCTGCCCAACCCCCAGGGAGCACCCAGACCAGTGGTGGAGGCTGGCAGGTGGAGGAGCAATGGCAAGCCCCTGAGGGACTCACTGGACCGGGGAATAGGATAGCTGGTTCCAAAGGCACCAGCGAGCAAGCTTTCCTCCCCCACCCAGGCCCCCCTGAATCCTGGCGGACGGGGCTGAGAGGAGATGGGGGGAAATCAAGGCGAGGAAAAGGAGAGATGGGGCCCTTCTTCCTACGCAGATGTTGCCTAGGCCCTCCCAGCCAAGCTCCTGCTTGTCCCTGGTCAGGAAATACCTTGCCATGGCAACGGGACAACTGGAATTGCCCCATTACTCATAGATTTGACCAAGGCAAGGTGGGGGTGGGGTGCCCATGAGACCACTGACAATGCGAATTAGATGTGGCCCTGAAGGCCACCAGAAGATGCTGAGGAGGCGGCCAGGCCAGCAGCAGCCAGGCTTCGACACAGACTGAGCCTCCGAAGGGCAGAGGGGAGAGACTGGTGTGGGTCGAGGCACCCAGCTTCCTGGACCAACAGGGGAGGCTACTTTTCCAGACTCAGCCAGGAGGCCTGTGCTGCCGCTCTGGCTTCTGGAGGGGAGGGTCTCCCCAACCAGAGCCCATGGGGCAAAGAACAGCCACAGCGCTAAGCAACTCCAGTCCCATGAGGCCCAGGCTCGGGCAGGGCCAGCCCTTGGCCAAGGCCAGTATCTACAGCTGAGCAGCTGTCAGCCAACGACCCAAGGCCACACAACAGAGGCTAAAGAGGGAGGGGCGGCAGCTCAGGGGGGTTAGTGGAAACATGTCACCACATACCCGCAGGGGATATGGCCCAGGCCTGCCACCCCTGAAATCCCTGAAATATGCTGCTGCAGAAACAAGGCAAGTAGGGCAAAGGGGACACAGCAAGAGCAAAGGGAGGGCTAGGACATCACTGGAATGGGGGCAAGGAAATTGTCTCAGCCTCATTCAGCTTCCCATTCATCTTCCTCAGCCCCTTAGGTACAGGAAGCAGGCTTAGACCCAGGCACCTAAACGGATTAGCCAGTCATGGGGGGAGGGGGGTGTGAAGGAGGAGCAAGAGCAGCAGCATCTGCCCCCCACCCCCAATCTGGGCAACTGAAGCCGTCCCAGCCTCCAGCCAGCTATCTGTGGGGCTCTAATCCCTCCGCCCGCTCTGGGGAGGGGAGGAGGACAGCTGGGGCAGGCCAGATCTGGAGTCTGGTTGAGGGCCCTTCCCTCTACACGACCCACCACCTCCTTAGCCCGGGACCACGGGGATGAGAGGCAGACTCTGAGGGAAGCTCGGGGGAAGCTCCAGCGGCCGCCGCCGCCCCCCACCCACGACGATCACGTGGCTGCATCCTTAGGGAGCCCGCAGGTCTCAGCTGCAAAAGTCATTGTTTATAAACAGCCACAGCCAGGCGGGGGAAGGCCGGCCGGTCTCCCGGTTCCCACCCGGCCGTGTGTCGGGCGACAGAGGGGACAGACCCGGCCGGGAGGGGCGCTGAGGGGGGCCACCCTGGTAGGATCACAGATTCTGCGATCTCAGATTTCAGAGTCGGAGTCGGCAGGGGAAGTGGCGTCAGCAACTGGCGCGATCCAATTCAATAAACCCGAGGTGGCTGGGGATGGAAAGCCGGCGCGCGCGGACCCCCGCCCCCAAACCCTGCATTTCCTGCACAGTCAGGTTGCCACGGGAAGCCCCGGCTCCATCCCCCAGCCTACGACCAGGGGCTCTCCCGGCCGAGGGGTCGTGTTTCCTGCGGCGGCTTGCCGCGCCTTCTCCGCTCCAGCTGGCTCCCCACCCGGCCGCGGGCTCCCAAAGCCAGAGCCGCCACCCTCACCTCGGCCGCCGGAAATGCGAAGCCCCTTCTCTGGCGAGGGCACTTCCCGAGGGGCCCGCAGCCCTCCCCTCCCGCGGGAGCCGGACCGGAGCTTCCAGGCCGCGGGCACCCCTGGTGAAAGGAAACCTGACCGCTCCCTCAGCCCGCGAGGACAGAAGGTGGAGAGGCGGGTGGAGAGGAGGGCACGGCGGGCGCAGGAGACGCTCAGAGGCCTGGAGCTGACGCGCCGGCACTCGCGAGCGGAGGGACAGTCTCGGGAATCCCGGATCTAAGCGACCCTGGGGACAAGGGGCATACGCCCTCCCGGCTAGCGCCGGCCCCGCCCGCGGGGAGGGCTAGGAGCGCCACCTCGCCTCCCAGCCTCCCGGCCTCGGCCTCCAGGCGGGGTTAGCCTGGACCTCGCGCCCGGAGAGCCGGGGCCGCCTCTCCCCTGCAGACAAGCAGCGAAGATACAAAGCGGCTGGAGCTGCGGGTGGAGGAGAGGGGGGAGGGGGAAGAGACAGCTGCGCCCTCTCCTGCCCCCGCCGGGGGTGAAGAGACGGAGGACGCGGGCGCGGGGGGACACCCAGAGCGCCGCGGGGCGCAGCCTGTGGACCCCCGAAGGTCCTCGGCAGCCCTCGTCTGGAGGTGACAGCGCCCAGCCGCGGACGAGGACCGGCCCCCGGCGCGGGGGTAGGGGACAGGTGTCCAGACGGCGCGGGGGCAGGGGCTCGGGCTCGCTCACCTTCTCCTGCGCCCGAGTGAGCTTCTTCTGCACGTTGCTGGCGATCTTCCCCGCCGTCACCCCCTTGCTGCCCATCTCAGCCATTGCGGCTCAGGCTCGCCGGGTGGCGGGCACAGATCTCCCAGCCCCCGGCCCCGGCCCCGGGCTCCCGCTCCACGCCGCGCACTAGACCGCCGAGCCGACTGGTGGAGGCGGAGCGTGCGCCCGGCGAGCGAGCGAGCGACGCGGGGACCGAGGGAGGGACGGACGGATGGAGGGAGGGGGAGGGAGAGAGGAGGGGCCGGGCCTCGGGTGGCGGTCAGCGCCCCCCGCCCGCCCCCTCCGGACAAGACCCTGCCTTTTAAAGGGCCACCCCGGAGGCCAGACCCGGTCCGCCGGCGGGGAGGGAGCGGCGCCCACCGTCGCCGCGGCTGCAGCGGCTGGCCGGACTCCCAGGACACTTCGCTGACACCGCCCCGGGGCGGGAACTAGTACGACCGCCCCGGGTCCGACGCCGCCGCGAGCCCTTCTTTCAACCCAGTAGATACCTCCCGCAGCCCAGGAAAAGAGGCCAGATGGAGGAGAAAGGTCCTTTCACAAACCGAAGATAAAGTGGGTGGCGATTGCTGAGCGCCCCGGGAATCCGGGAGCCTGCGCAGGAGCGCGCTCACCGAGGGTCTCCTTCTTGACACTCAGCCTCTTGGCCTCTAGGTTCACCCTTCTCGACCGGGGTTCTTGGGACGCCACCGGGGAACTGTTCCTCTTGCTTAGTGCCTTGCTAACCAGACGCTGGGTCTTCTAATCTGCGGATAATTATTATGATAACAACAGCCTAATGGTACTGAGCGCTGAGGAGTGCCTGGCACTCTGTTAAGTGCCCCCTTGGCAACAGCCCTATGAAGTAGAGCTATTATTTTTCACCTTTTACAAGTGAGACACAGAGGCCTGGAACCAGACCTCTGACTCCACATCCCAGGCTTTCCAAACACTCTATCCTGGGTGGTTGGTCTCCTATTCCGTGCTAGAAGAAAAATGAATGGTCATTATTCAAAGGAAAGAAGGTTAATCTATCACTGACAACTGTGCCAACAGACCAATGACACTTATTCGAAATTAATAAATATGCATTGGGTTTACTGATCCCACCCCCACGGCTCCCCAGAATCACGTCAGAGCCTTGGAAGGATGCCACAGCATTTTGTTGCCCGGGAGGCCAGTGCCTGTCCCAGGGATGTAGGCTGAACTGAGTAGAGAGAGGAGTCCTGGAAGCCCTGCTGAGGAGGCCTGGACATGTCCAGCACCCCACAGGAGCCAGGGTAGAGGGCACTGGCAAGCTTCCAGGAAGAGTAGCAAAGGCTTTTGCAGACCATCCACCAAGCCCACCATACACAGAGAAACTGAGACCCAGCAATAGAAGGTTTCTCCTGGGCTCCCTGGAAACATGTTCCTCTCTAGAGCCTGGCTTCTCCTCCACTTTTTCCTGCAAGACTGCTCAGCACCTCAGTCGTTCCAGCCTATTCTTATTCCTATTTTGCAGGCAGACAGACTGAGGAACTGCAGCTGCTGAAGGTCAAAGAGATAAGCAGAGATTCAGACCTAGACCCTTGTGCACTAAAGCCCTCAGCTAGAACATGGACCTGCTTTCGAGGAAAAGCACCAAGCACACAGGAGCAGAAAGCATTTTGTCAAAATTATTATTATAAATTCATGCCTGATTCCTGAATTACAAAAACAAAACCAAAGTAGTGCAGTTTCTCAGGCAGCTTTCTCTTAAATGCTCATCAGCTTTCACCTCATAGGTGTTCTCCTCCTAACTTTATGCATGGCACTTTTCTAACCATTCTCTAAAGAGCAATTTCTTCCAGCCCTCCTCTGACGAAAGGAGAAAATGTGCAAAAGTCAAATCAGATTACAGTCAGCCCCAGGGAAAGTGGGAGATTCTGCTTCACTGGACTTGGGTCAGTTGACAGAAAAATTGGAAGCAACATGAATGGTTATCAATAGGATAGGGTCAGCTAGACAGCAAAGCAACCACAGAGACCATTAAGGGAATCATTTTAAACAATTAAGGAGACTGTGTAGCAACATGAAATAATGCTTAGGTACAATTATGAGTGAAAAGGAGAAGATAGGAAATTTCACATGTACTGCCTTCGCAACCACATAAAAATAAATATAAATGCTCATGATCAAAGACTGGAACAAACCATGCACAAGGAAATAGATATTTTAAGGTCAAGGCATTATGGCTGATTTTTTTCCCCTTTGTGGGCTAAGTCGCTTCAGTCATGTCTGACTCTCTGCAACCCCACTGACTGTAGCCCACCAGGCTCCTTTGTCCATGGGGTTTTCCAGGCAAAATTACTGGAGTGGATTGCCCTTGCCTTCTCCAGGGGATCTTCCCAACCCAGGAATTGAACCCATGTCTCTTTTGTCTCCTGCGTTGGCAGGCAGTTTCTTTACAACTAGCACCACCTGGGAAGCCTTTTCCCCCTTAACTTCCTAAATATTCTATAATAAGCTGTGTTGCCTTCATAAACACATATGACTTTTATCTTTAAAGAAGACAATTCTTTGATCTGATCTCTAGTTTGGAAAGACTTTTTTAAGCACAAAACCACTGGAAGAAGTTTTGAAATAAAAAATACTTGTTTGGGGGTACGTAAAAATTCAATTTTTTTAAACCTCAAAAAGTACCATCGACAAATAGGATGAAATTTGGAAGGAAATGCTCCCAAGATATCATAAGGCCAAAGGCTAGGAATGTAGGGGATTTTTACTTTATGGTTTCCTATAGTGTCTGATTTTTTTAGCAGGACAGTCCATTGTTTTTACTATCAGGAAAAAAGATTACTTACATTTTGAAAAGAAAGTTGACATAAAAAAGCGTAAGAATTTAGGGGAACATTTTTGAAAATAAAACTCTCACAATTCATAAGAAAAACACAAAGATTTTCACAAATAAATGGGCAAATGGTAAAAAAGGACAGTTCACAATGGAGATTCAAATGATCAATACATAGGTATTAAGAGTTCAGTCTTACCAGAAAAACAAAATTGCTTCTTAAATCAATGAGATACCATCCCTGATGTCATTTTCATCAAATCAGCAAGTCATTTTTTTAAATTATGTTATTTAAAACCAGAGAGACAGACACATACTGCTTCTGAGAATATAACAGATACAGGATTTCTGGAAAGCAATCTTGCAATATGTATTAAGAATTATCAAAATACTCTTCAATCCCAGAATCCCAAGTATAAGAAACATCTCAAAAGTTTAGCAAAGTTTAATTACACAGATGTCCATCCCATTATAATAGTACAAAATTGACAGTACATTGGCTATTATTATTGTTCTTGTTACTACGATACTAATATACATATTCCCCAACTCCTCCAGTCTCTTGACTTGCATTGCATATTCTATAATAAGCTGTGTTGCCTTCATAAACACATATGACTTTTATCTTTAAAGAAGACAATTCTTTGATCTGATCTCTAGTTTGGAAAGACTTTTTTAAGCACAAAACCACTGGAAGAAGTTTTGAAATAAAAAATACTTGTTTGGGGGTACGTAAAAATTCAATTTTTTTAAACCTCAAAAAGTACCATCGACAAATAGGATGAAATTTGGAAGGAAATGCTCCCAAGATATCATAAGGCCAAAGGCTAGGAATGTAGGGGATTTTTACTTTATGGTTTCCTATAGTGTCTGATTTTTTTAGCAGGACAGTCCATTGTTTTTACTATCAGGAAAAAAGATTACTTACATTTTGAAAAGAAAGTTGACATAAAAAAGCGTAAGAATTTAGGGGAACATTTTTGAAAATAAAACTCTCACAATTCATAAGAAAAACACAAAGATTTTCACAAATAAATGGGCAAATGGTAAAAAAGGACAGTTCACAATGGAGATTCAAATGATCAATACATAGGTATTAAGAGTTCAGTCTTACCAGAAAAACAAAATTGCTTCTTAAATCAATGAGATACCATCCTGATGTCATTTTCATCAAATCAGCAAGTCATTTTTTTAAATTATGTTATTTAAAACCAGAGAGACAGACACATACTGCTTCTGAGAATATAACAGATACAGGATTTCTGGAAAGCAATCTTGCAATATGTATTAAGAATTATCAAAATACTCTTCAATCCCAGAATCCCAAGTATAAGAAACATCTCAAAAGTTTAGCAAAGTTTAATTACACAGATGTCCATCCCATTATAATAGTACAAAATTGACAGTACATTGGCTATTATTATTGTTCTTGTTACTACGATACTAATATACATATTCCCCAACTCCTCCAGTCTCTTGACTTGCATTTCAGTCGTATCTGACTCTTTGTGACCCTATGAGCTATAACCCACCAGGTTCCTCTGTCCATAGGATTCTCCAGGCAAGAATATTGGAGTGGATTGCCATGCCCTCCTCCAGGGGATCTTCCCAACCCAGGGATCGAACCAGCGTCTCTCATATCTCCTGCATTGGCAGGCAGGTTCTTTACCAGTAATGCCACCTGGGAAGCCCCTACCTACTGAGCACCAGCCCTGGGCTTAGCTCTGCCAGTGGTGCATGCAGCGAATCCCCTCCCTCAGGAATTCACTATGTGGGGGCCGGGTGGGGGCTGGGAGGGCTGGGAGGCTCTTTGAGGGAGTGATGTTGACCACCGGAAGCACTTTCAAGAGAACAGGGAGGGAAGCCTGCTGCCCGGCAAAGCCCTCAAATACGGAGGCAGGAATAAAGGAACAGACAGACAGGCGTCTGGCATGTCACAGGTCTGCCTTTCCTTCTGTTCTTTCGGCATCCAGGTCTCCCAGTCCCTGCTCCGCACCAACTCGCCACAACCCAACCCCAGGCCTCTGCACAAAGTCCTTTAACCAGATGTGATTAAGCTATAGAATAGCCAAACATGAAATGTTTACCAAAACAATAACACTCTTGCATTTTTGTGATGGGGAAATGCTATAATGTGTTGTTAATAGAATAATGCAGGATATTAATGCGTACAATGGTATAGTGTCAATGGATATTCAAATGTGGCTGGTATCTCTGGGTGGAGTGGTAAAGGGGTGGGTTTGGTCTTTTTATCTCTCTCTCTTCTTCCTTTTTTATTTTGCAAATTTTGTTCATGTACTATTTCTGTAATCATCAAAATCATCAGGGGTAGCTGATAACTCAGTTGGTAAATGAGCTGCTGCTGCTGCGTCGCCTCAGTCGTGTCCGACTCTGTGCGACCCCATAGACAGCAGCCAACCAGGCTCCCCCGTCCCTGGGATTCTCCAGGCAAGAACACTGGAGTGGGTTGCCATTTCCTTCTCCAATGCATGAAAGTGAAAAGTGAAAGTGAAGTTGCTCAGTCGTGTCCAACTCTAGCGACCCCATGAACTGCAGCCTACCAGGTTCCTCCGTCCATGGGATTTTCTAGGCAAAAGTACTGGAGTGGGGTGCCATTGCCTTCTCCGGTAAATGAGTTACCTCCCTGCAATGCAGGAGACCCTGGTTAGATTCCTAGGTCAGGAAAATCCGCTGGAGAAAGGATAGGCTACCCACTCCAGTATTCCTGGCTTCCCTAGTGGCTCAGACAGTAAAGAATCTGCCTGCAATGTGGTAGACCTGAGTTCAATCCCTGGGTTGGGAAAATCCCCTGAAGAAGGGAAAGGCTAGCCATTCCAGTATTCTGGCATGGAGAATTCAAGGGTTGCAAAGAATCGGACATGAATGAGCAACTTTCACAATCATGAAGAAATGCTATTAAAAACACAAATTGAAATGAGGACAGTGTTCCCTGGTTGGGAAACCACAATGTTGTGGCGTGTGTTCCATGCCTGCTGGTCTGCATGTCTGAATGGTGATACCTGGGGAAATTATTTTTTAAACCATGAAAGACTCAGGCTGGGGCAAAGGTCAGTCCTCCTGTCCCTTGGAGAAAAAGAGCACCACGAGATATTTTCCTTCCATCCTTCAAAAATCAAGTAAGACCCAATATCAACTTTTCCTGGGTAACTGAAAGTAAAAGTGCCGTGGGAACGTGAACACTTTACTTGCCCTTGGCCTTGTGGTGGCTCTCAGTCTTGGGCAGCAGCACAGCCTGGATGTTGGGCAGCACACCACCCTGAGCGATGGTCACACGGCCCAGCAGCTTGTTGAGCTCTTCATCGTTGCGGATGGCCAGCTCCAAGTGGCGCGGGATGATGCGGGTCTTCTTGTTGTCCCGGGCCGCATTTCCCGCCAGCTCCAGGATCTCGGCTGTCAGGTACTCCAACACCGCTGCCAGATACACCGGTGCGCCGGCCCCGACACGCTCGGACTAGTTGCCCTTCCGGAGCAGGCGGTGCACGCGGCCCACGGGAAACTGGAGCCCAGCACGCGAAGAGCGAGTCTTGGCTTTAGCGCGAGCCTTGCCACCCTGTTTACCACGGCATGACATACCTGCTAGATCACGAAGCAAAATATTTCACAAGGAAAACCAAACAGAAAATGACCCAATAAAAATAAATGACCCAATCAAAAAATGGGCCAAAGAACTAAATAGACATTTCTCCAAAGAAGACATACAGATGGCTAACAAACACATGAAAAGATGCTCAACATCACTCATTATCAGAGAAATGCAAATCAAAACCACTATGAGGTACCATTTCACGCCAGTCAGAATGGCTGCGATCCAAGAGTCTACAAGCAATAAATGCTGGAGAGGTGTGGAGAAAAGGAACCCTCTTACACTGTTGGTGGGAATGCAAACTAGTACAGCCACTATGGAGAACAGTGTGGAGATTCCTTAAAAACTGGAAATAGAACTGCCTTATGATCCAGCAATCCCACTGCTGGGCATACACACTGAGAAACCAGAAGGGAAAGAGACACGTGTACCCCAATGTTCATCGCAGCACTGTTTATAATAGCCAGGACATGGAAGCAACCTAGATGCCCATCAGCAGATGAATGGATAAGAAAGCTGTGGTACATATACACAATGGAGTATTACTCAGCCATTAAAAAGAATACATTTGAATCAGTTCTAATGAGATGGATGAAACTGGAACCTATTATGCAGAGTGAAGTAAGCCAGAAAGAAAAACACCAATACAGTATACTAACATATATATGAATTTAGAAAGATGGTAACAATAACCCTGTGTACGAGACAGCAAAAGAGACACCCATGTATAGATCAGTCTTATGGACTCTGTGGGAGAGGGAGAGGGTGGGGAGATTTGGGAGAATAGCATTGAAACATGTATAGTATCATGTATGAAATGAGTCGCCAGTCCAGGTTCGATGCACGGTACTGGATGCTTGGGGCTGGTGCACTGGGACGACCCAGAGGGAGGGTAGGGGAGGGAGGAGGGAGGAGGGTTCAGGATGGGGAACGCGGGTATACCTGTGGCGGATTCATTTCGATATTTGGCAAAACTAATACAATATTGTAAAGTTTAAAAATAAAATAAAAAAAATTTAAAAAAAAATCAAGTAAGAGGCTCTGAGCTGGCACCGTGTCTGCCGTCATCACCAGCATCGTTCTGTCTTACAAAGCAAGACTTGTTGCTTACACTCATTTGACCGTCACAGTAATGCTGTGTTCAACAGCAGTAGGACTTTTTGCTGTTCTCTTTCAGGTGGAGACCTGGAGAAGACAGCTTCGCCTGAAGGCACAGGGTTGCTGGGTCCTGTGCTGGGGTCACCTGGCACCTGGCCTTCTTCAGAACTGGGAACAAAACATCTTCCTTCTTCCTGGAACAGCAAGCTTCATCTTTTAGAGAGACAGGGAGCATGCAGAAGAGTCTACCGGCAGAACCAGAGGGGATATGTATTTCCAGAAGCATTATTTCTGGACAGCATATATGTGACATGGTGTCCAAGAAGGGCCCCCTGACTCAAATTATCCTCAGTCCTTCTCATATATAAAATGTGACCAAGATGTGGTGGGAGGGCTAGTCAGACCTGGAGTCAGAGGTCAGCTCCTCGGTTCACCACTTGGGTGTGTCATATACACTGTTCCAGCGTCATCTGCATTATGGGGGTATATAACACTCTTTAGATTATTGTAGAAGTAGAGAACAATAGATATAAAGCCCCTGGAGTGTGAGAAGTGACTCTGTAAGTGGTGATTCTATGTAGTGACTAGCAGATGCTGTAAATTTACTCTGCCTGGCTACTGCCCTTTGTCCTTAGGACGTCCTTCCTCCTTTGGTGTGGCTTGATGCTGCCGTTTTTTGGGCTAGAAAATCACTGCAGATGGTGACTGCAGCCATGAAATTAAAAGACGCTTACTCCTTGGAAGGAAAGTTATGACCAACTTAGATAGCAAATTGAAAAGCAGAGACATTACTTTGCCAACAAAGGTCCATCTAGTCAAGGCTATGGTTTTTCCAGTGGTCATGTATGGATGTGAGAGTTGGACTATGAAGAAGGCTGAGTGCCAAAGAATTGATGCTTTTGAACTGTGGTGTTGGAGAAGACTCTTGAGAGTCCCTTGGACTGCAAGGAGATCCAACCAGTCCATTCTGAAGAAGATCAGCCCTGGGATTTCTTTGGAAGGAATGATGCTAAAGCTGAGACTCCAGTACTTTGGCCACCTCATGCGAAGAGTTGACTCATTGGAAAAGACTCTGATGCTGGGTGGGATTGAGGGCAGGAGGAAAAGGGGACAACAGAGGACGAGATGGCTGGGTGGCATCACTGACTCGATGGACGTGAGTCTGAGTGAACTCCGGGAGATGGTGATGGACAGGGAGGCCTGGCGTGCTGTGATTCATGGGGTCGAAGACAGTCGGACACGATTGAGCGACTGAACTGATCTGATGCTGTCTTGTCCCTTGTACCAGGATGAGTACATACTCCAGGTGGGCCATTCACCCAGGCCACACGATTGGCTCAGACACGAGCACATGAGCCCAGCAGAGCCAGTAGGAGTCTTCCCTGGCCTCAGAGGTGTGTATCCCTGTAAGACACAGAAGTTCCTCTTTCTGCTGGTGTTGCTAAGAAGACACGAGGTATGAGCATGGAGCTTCCAGAAGCCAGCTTGCTCACCGTGGGAAAGAGCCAGACTAGAAAATAAAGTCAAGAGTTGAGAGCTGGAGAGATGGAGACAGAGAAGCAGAGACAGAGAGGCAGATATACCAATATTGCTGGAGTGCCTGGCTCAATCCTGCCCACTCCCAACCTCCCACTGTCCAGCTGAACAAACCAATGCACTTTTTTCCTGCTAAAGCCAACGTGAAGGCACCTGGAACTGTCATGACTGATATATTGTTATCAAAATGATATCCTTCTGAGAGACAACCCGATGAGTCCCTAATGCTATAAGTATCCTCGATGTAGAGTTTCCCTTGAGCAACTCTACCTGGTTCATCTGACTTAAGATGAAATGTCCAAACTCGTATAGTTTTGAGTGAAAGTGGGGGAAAAAAATAATGACACCAGCCTAAATAACATTAGGCCTAAACCAGGACTGTCCTGGGCAAATTGGGACATCCAAGTTCCTTGTTACAGGGTGAAAGTGAAAGTGAAAGTCGCTCAGTCATGTCCAACTCTTTGCGACCCCATGGACTATACAATCCACAGAACTCTCCAGACCAGAGTACTGGAGTGGGTAGCCTTTCCCTTCTCCAGGGGATCTTCCCAACCCAGGCAGCAAACCCAGGTCTCCCACTCCACAGGCGGATTCTTTACCAGCTGAGCCACAAGGGAAGCCCAAGTTACAGGGTAGACACTCAGAATACAGGTGGCAAGAGGCTAAGGACATGCCATTCACATGCTGGTCCTCAGTGCTGATGCCCTTTCATTCCTCCCTTCTCTACAAATGTCCCTTCCGGGATGGTGGACAGGCGTAGGAGAATGGATGGATCTTGCAGGGGACTTTTACACAGATGGGAGGGCAGCCCTCCAGGGGACCTTCTGAAAGGAGAGCTGTCTTCAGGCTCCACATCCTGACTTCCAAACCTACTGACCCAGATGGTCAGCTCCAGTCTTCATCCGGTCCGACCAGGGCCTGCAGGAGGGGTTGGGGAGCAGGCCAGTCACCAAGCCACCCACCAACCTCAGGATCTCTTCAAGACTTCCAGCAAAAATGCTCACTACCCACCAACCCCAGGATCTCTTCAAGACTTCCAGCAAAAATGCTCACTCCCTTTGGCCATAGGCAAATGAAGTCTTCAAGAGAAAAAAAATGTTAAGATAACTGACTTCCTTGTGTTCCTCCCCAGTATCTTGACACTTTCATTGACCGCCTGTGGCCTTTGGTGTGGCTGAAGGTAATAAAGAGCCCAAGAAGATGATGGCAAACAGCATAGGCTTCAGGGCCAGAAGACCCAGCTCTGTTCCTTTTAGTGGTGTGACTGACCTTGAGCTTGCTCCTTTGAAACGAAGCAATAGGGACTTCCCTGGTGGTCCAGAGCTAAGACCCCATGCTCCCGATGCAGGAGGCCCAGGTCCAATTAAATAGGTCCCACACGCCACAACTAAAGATCTTGCATGCTGCAACTAAGACCCAGCACAGCCAAATAAATAATAAAAAAATTTTTAATGAATAAATGAAACAAACATAGCAAGAGGCAAGGTTGCTGCTGAGGATTAGAGGTAACCTAGCTGTCCCTGGCCAAGACCTAGCGGCCTCGGCCAGTGGTTACAGTCATGACATACTGTCCTGAGGGTCAGGAACAGGGGCTCTGGTTTGGGGCCCTCTTTGCTAGTGACACGCAGTAGGCTGACTTTTGCCAGCTTTACAGATGGGTAAGCGAGGTGCAGAAAAGCAAACAGCCCTTGGCCCAGCAATACTTCAGTGAATCATGGCTGAGTTCCTTTAGAAGTAAGATACTGGGCTTTGGAAATATTTATTGGAAATTTTTTATAATTGTCTTTAGTGGGAAAATGTTTTACTAGACAAAGTGTTATGACGAGATTGCACATGTATGTTTTCAAGCATTTCTAAAGATTCATTTATCGATAAACAAACTAGCATGCTATGGGAAAGAATACTAAGAAGACTGGACAGTTCCTTGAAACTGGGCTTCACTGACAGCATACTAGGAACCCTTCAGTAGTGTGTAACAAAACCCTTACAGAAGCTGGCGCTGTAAAATGCATCCGCACTACCCTTGGAACAGTTATACATATAATGACATTCCTTATAAGAAAAACAGTGAAAAGTTAGAACCAGCCTAAATGTCCAAATGTGGGTTGATTAAATAAGTTAATTTCTAAAATTGTGGTATATTTTGAATATTAAGCTACCATTAAAAACTGATAAATAGAATTTCTTCAAAATTTAAAAAGTCTTTCCTTCTAAAGATACCATTATGAAAATGAAGAAGTAATCTTCTCAATAAAGCTACTCATGATACATATATCTAACAAAGGACTTGGATCCAGAATATATAAATAATTATTGTAACTCAATGACAAGAAGGCAAACAATCCATTTTACATTAAAAAAAAAAAAAACATAGAAAAAAGGGCAAATGATTTGAAGAAATCTTTGGCCAAAGAAGGTGGCAGTGGGCACAAGAGAAGATGCTAAACCTCATTAGTCTTTACTGTGGGCCATGCTTCGTTGCTCAGTCATGTCTGACTCTTTGCAACCCCACGGACTATAGCCCACTAGGCTCCTCTGTCCATGGGGATTCTCCAGGCAACAATGCTGGAGTGGGTTGCCATGCCCTCCTCCAGGGGGTCTTCCCAACCCAGGGATCGAACCCAGGTCTCCTGCATTGCAGGTGGATTCTTTACTGTTCGAGCCACCAGGGAAGCCTGCATTAGTCTTTCAGTTCAGTTCAGTTCAGTCCTCAGTCGTGTCCGACTCTTTGGACCCCATGAATCACAGCGTGCCAGGCCTCCCTGTCCATCACCAACTCCCGGAGTTCACTCAGACTCACATCCATTGAGTCAGTGATGCCATCCAGCCATCTCATCCTCTGTCGTCCCCTTCTCCTCCTGCCCCCAATCCCTCCCAGCATCAGAGTCTTTTCCAATGAGTCAACTCTTCGCATGAGGTGGCCAAAGTACTGGAGTCTCAGCTTTAGCATCATTCCTTCCAAAGAAATCCCAGGGCTGATCTCCTTCCGAATGGACTGGTTGGATCTCCTTGCAGTCCAAGGGACTCTCAAGAGTCTTCTCCAACACCACAGTTCAAAAGCATCAATTCTTCGGCGCTCAGCTTTCTTCACAGACCAACTCTCACATCCATACACGACCACTGGAAAAACCATAACCTTGACTAGACTAACCTTTGTTGGCAAAGTAACATCTCTGCTTTTGAATATGCTATGTAGGTTGGTCATAACTTTCCTTCCAAGGAGTAAGCGTCTTTTAATTTCATGGCTGCCATCACCATCTGCAGTGATTTTGGAGCCCCCAAAAATAAAGTCTGACACTGTTTCCACTGTTTCCCCATCTATTTCCCATGAAATGATGGGACCAGATGCCAAGAAATGATTCTTCGTTTTCTGAATGTTGAGCTTTAAGCCAACTTTTTCACTCTCCACTTTCACTTTCATCAAGAGGCTTTTTAGTTCCTCTTCACTTTCTGCCAAAAGGGTGGTGTCATCTGCATATCTGAGGTTATTGATATTTCTCCCAGCAATCTTGATTCCAGCTTGTGCTTTTTCCAGCCCAGTGTTTCTCATGATGTACTCTGCATAGAAGTTAAATGAGCAGGGTGACAATATACAGCCTTGACGTACTCCTTTCACAATTTGGAACCAGTCTGTTTTTCCATGTCCAGTTCCAACTGTTGCTTCCTGACCTGCATGTACGTTTCTCAAGAGGCAGCTCAGGTAGTCTGGTACTCCCATCTCTTTCAGAATTTTCCACAGTTTACTGTGATCCACACAGTCAAAGGCTTTGGCATTGTCAATAAAGCAGAAATAGATGTTTTTCTGGAACTCTCTTGCTTTTTCCATGATCCAGCAGATGTTGGCAATTTGATCTCTGGTTCCTCTGGGAAATGCAAATTAACACCATAATAAGGTAACACTACACACTCCCCAAAATGGCTAAAACTAAAACGACTGACAACACCAAACGTTCGTGAGGGCGTGAAGCATCTGGAACTCTCCCCAGAACCATTTCTTCCCTTGTGTCAGATTTCTCCTCCATTTCTCACAGCAAATTCTTCTTTTTCTTCCTTTCTTTTCCTCCTACCTCTTCTTCTACTCAGGTTCATCGTTTATGCCTGAAAGCTAATTGTGGGCACAGCTGCGTGGTTCACCCTGTGAGTCCTGGATGCAAACACCTGCGTGGAGAGCAGTTGCCCAGCTCATCCCAACTACACCCATGCAGGCTCCAACATGCACTGGGTCTCTGAATGTGTCCTTCCTGAGGACTGGTACCCACAGACCCAACACTGCTGCCCTCGTTTCCTCACCTGGCTACCTGACAACCCCTCTTCACCCTTCAGTACCAGCTCATATGTCACACCTCCTCCAGGGAGCCTTCTTCCACCCATTGAACCCAGGCAAGTTTAAGTGACTCGCCTCCAAACTCCCCAGAATCCTGTGCTTGCCTTCCCCACACACCTAGCATGCATGCGTGCTAAGTCACTTAAGTCATGTCTGATTCTTTGCAACCCCATGGACTGTAGCCTGCCAGGCTCCTCTGTCCATGGGATTCTCCAGGCAAGAATACTGGAGTGGGTTGCCATGCCCTCCTGCAAATAATTTTCCCAGCCCAGGGATCCAACCTGTGTCTCTTATGTTTCCTGCGCTGGCAGGCAGGTTCTATACCACTAGTGCCACCTGGGCACCCACCCCTAAAAATGTCTTTCTGTGATAGTGAATGAAAGGCTCTCTGGGACCCAGCTCTTCACTAACACAGTTAGCATCCAGTGTGCTCCTCCTGGTCCTGGTGCCGACCAGAGCCAGAAGAGGTTATGTTCTTTGGAGGGAAGAATCATTTCTTGTTCAGACACCAAATTGAGAAGTGACAACACCTGAATGAAATTGTGGTTGCCTTTGAGTGGACCTGATGCCCAGGCTGAGAACCATGGCCT
The DNA here is from genome assembly GCF_027580195.1 of Bos mutus. Taxonomy (NCBI): domain Eukaryota; kingdom Metazoa; phylum Chordata; class Mammalia; order Artiodactyla; family Bovidae; genus Bos; species Bos mutus. Next base: position 130,721,830 of record NC_091618.1, read on the forward strand.
CCAACTGAGGTTCCTGAGACTAGATTTAAGGAGCTCTGACCTCCAATGCCCTCCATCAGCAGAGTACAGATCAGTCACTTAGCATAGATAACCGGGATGTGGCCACTGCAGTTGGCCCTGGGCACCGTCCCCCTATCCCCAAGTTCAGGAAAGGTGCTTAGCACCGAAGGGCAGAGACCTACCTGGAGCTGATGGCTCATCGGTGGACAGGCAGCATTTATTCAAAGTCCTCTACCTTTTTGACTTTCAACATATGCCCCGCCCTTGTCACCTCCTCTTTTTCTCTTATTGACATTTGCTTCATTAAGTACGTTGCATTTGCTTATGGTTATACGTCTTTGACTGTGTGTAATTGATTTATTTCCTCCTGATCTGTATTGCTTCTAAAGCCAGCTTCTGCCACTGCAGCCTGGTTCCTGGCCCCCGGGAGCTGGTGGAAGCAGCAGGGACAGGGCCGAGCTCTCACTGGTGGGCCTCTGGGGATACGGGTGTGGTGGACAGACAGTGATGCACATTCAGAGGGTGCAGGTGGCCAGCGTCACTCTTGCAATGAAATCATGTTTCTCGCATTTTATATTTTACAGAATAGGACACAGAACATAATAATAGTTTTTGTTCATTCTAAGTAAACATCTGACAATGTCCAATTCAATGGGTTCTGCCCCCCAAACACAACAATGCTTTCTTAAATAAAAAAATGGCAGAAAAGATGTGCATTCAAAGGTAGTAGGGACAGATTTTAATCCACAGTCCTGCACGTGCAAGAAAGAACCAACATCCTTTAGACTTCTCTCCCAACCCTTCTTTCCCTGGCACATTCCCTGGCAAGTCTCCAGATATGCAAAGCTCTGGTCCTCACATGTGTCCTCTGGCTGCTTCCACACCCTAGCATCGCATTCCTTCCCTTCTCTCCAGCCTAGGGTCCTTATGGTGCCCACCTAACTGCATCATGTGTCTGTTCCAGGGCATAAGAGAAGCAGCCCCCTTCTCTGGTGACTGGATTTTAGGATACCTGGCTTTGGCAACCTCTTGGGACAGACCTAAGGATTTGCTTTGCCTCTCCCTCCACGATGGGGCCATGGAGAACCTTCCCTGGGGCCCACTGCCCAGACAGGACAGGCAGGTTTCTCCTGCCTTATGCATGACAGCTGAGGGACTCTGGGCAAGGTGTATTCTGCTCTTGGATTCTCCCAAACATGGCTTTCTGTCAGTCTCACTGTCTGCGCAGATGGGTCCTGGCAGCAGGGTCAGGGCCTCTTTCAGAACCTAGATGTAGCCATGTTCCCTTCTGATTCTCCACAACCTCACCTTCAGATTAGCTTTCTGATCTGACAGGAGCAACGCTTGCTCTAGACTAATTCGTCCGGTACCATTCCAAGCCTACTGGCTTATGAACAGGTCCAGGGGCTTCCCTGGTGGCTCAGAGGTTGAAGTGTCTGCCTGCAATGTGGGAGACCCTGGTTCGATCCCTGGGTCGGAAAGATCCCCTGGAGAAGGAAATGGCAACCCACTCCAGTATTCTTGCCTGGAGAATCCCATGGACGGAGGAGTCTGGTAGGCTACAGTCCACAGGGTCATAAAAGTCGGACACAACTGAGCAACTTAACTACAGACTTTTTTTTTTTTTTTAATGACAAGTTATTTAATTAGGTTCTTTGCAAGAAGTTCAGAATACTACTTTGTGAGGATAAATCCCATTTGTGAGAGCAAACACAGAGGGGAGGTAGCCCTGGAGCTGAGGGACAGCTTTGATTCTTCACAGAATTTGTGAGTCCACAGCTTTCTGATCAACCTTGCGCTGCTCTGTGATCTCGTCTTTCTCTCTCTCTGTGTCGAAGATCTCGCCCTCCTGGTGTCTGGGTTTACGCAGCTTCTTCTTCTTGAAGTAAGCGTCAGTGAGATGTTCTGGGATTTTCACACCACTGATATCGATTTTGGTGGAGGTGGCAATGACAAATTTCTGGTGTGTTCTACGCAGAGGAACTCGATTGAGGGACAGAGGCCCGTCACAGGCAGCAAGCCACGGCCCAGCTGCTTCAGAAAAATGACCCTCTTGCCTCTGTGGCGCCCAGTGAGGATGATCAGAATGGTCCCAGGAGTGAAGCTGGCACGCAGCTTCCTCATATGCTTACTGAAGGGTTTTTTGCCATGACTCAACAGTTTCCGAGGCACGTCTTCAGTAGGGTAACACCTAGGCATTTTGCGAAGTTTGACCACTCAGGTACCACCATTCTTGTCTCCACCAACTGGTTTTGTGACAGTAGCAAGAACACGAACCTTCTTTTTCTTTTCGACCTTGGATTTAGCTGCTGAATACTTTCTCTTGTACAAGGCCTTTCAGGAGTACATGGCTGATGGGGAATATCTGCCAATTCCTCTGACCAGGACAGGATTTCGGCTGCAGTGGGGCTTCCCCTTCTTAACTTTCTTCACCTTTTCCACCTTTTTAGCCTTGTTGCCAGCATCAGCCTTCTTGGCTTCAGGTTTCTTCTCCTTAGTATCTGGCTTCTCAGCCTTTTCACCCGCCACCTTGCAAGATGGGAAAAGCAACTACAGACTTTTAAAAGTCAAAAGTCAACAGCCTAAGTGTTCATCAACAGATGAATGGGTAAAGAAGATACGCAATGGAATACTAGCCAGCCATAAAAAAGAATGAAATAATGCCATTTGTAGCAATATCAGCGGACCTGGAGATTATCATACTAAGTGAAACAAGAGAACAAAAGAGACAAATACCATACATCACTCAGACCATATGGAATCTAAGATGTGACACAAATGAATTTATCCATGACACAGAAACAGACTCACAGACAGAGAGAACAGGCTTGTGGTTGTCAAGGGGTGGAAGGATGGGCTGGGAGTTTGGAATCAGCAGATGGAAGCTATTATATAGAGAATACTAAACAGCAAGGTCCTGCCGCATTGCACGGCGAACTGTATTCAGTATCCTGTGATAAACCATAATGGAAAAGAACGTGAAAAAGAATCTATATGTATAACTGAATCACTTCGTGCCATTAATACGACAGAAATTAACATGATATTTGTAAATCAACTACACTTCAACAAAATAAAAAAATTTTTTAGTAAAAGTCAAAAGCCAAAAATTTGATCCATTCCTTAAGGCGATGAAAACTCACCCATTTGAACCAGGGAAGGTAATGGGTAACAGAAATTGTTGATGAAAGAAGCAATGGTTGGCGTTCCAAATAGTATCCTGTGTGCACACACACACACACACACACATATAATACAGTTTACATGAGCCCCATTGTAAACATGAAGCGGGGAGGTGTTTTTTATAGCCTAATACGGCCCCAGTACAGCCTACCTCTAAGTGCAGAGACAAAGGCTGCTGAGAGCGAGTTCAGCCTCCCAAGCAGTGAAATCTCCAGTCAGTGCTCAGCCAACATGGAGCCAGCAGGCCCTGGTTGCTGGGGGTTCACACAGAATCCTGCCCACACGTCCCTGCCCACAAGGAGTCTTCAGTCTGGAAGGAGACGAACAACACCCTATAAAGTACCCACAGGAGATGGTCATCTGTGACATTATAAAGCACTGTTGCCAAAATTGCTACAGGTGGGAAAGAAACCCTCACAAGGGTACACACACCCTTGAAAGCACTGCAGTTCATGGAGGTGGGGGAGTGCGAGTCCCAGCAGCAAGCATCTTGCTGGATCCACTCTAAAAGCCTGACCCCGTGCAAGTCATCTGCAGAGACTAAGACATTCCCAAGCAGTGAGCAGCCTCCTGGCCCAGCAGCTCAGAGGAGGCTATGAGGTAGCCCAGGGCTGGGTCCACCCTGCCCCAGGGTCCAGGCGGGGACAATTTGGCAGACCTGAGGAAGCTGAGTTCCAGACATTCTTGGAGGGGGCCTGGCCTGGGCTCTGGAACCACGGTATCTACGTTGCATCTACGCAGCCCCCCAGGTCTGTCTCCCTTTGACCCCTCCACCTGGTGCCCATAGCCTGCCCTCCTCCAGGGTCCCCATGTTTCACCTGCACTGTCCTCTGGCTTGGCCTTTCTGCCCTCCAAGCTGCCCTCTCCACTGCCCAGGGAGATTGTTTCTGAATTATTCATAAGATGGTGCCATTCTCCTGTTCTTTACTGCCTCCCCAGAGACTGCAGAATAAATTGCAAATCCCTTAGATTAATACACAGCTCCCCAGAGGCTCAGCCGACACCTGCCTCCACACCTTCTTTTCCTGCATGCCCAGCCCTTTCCACCAACTCTCACCCCCAGGGCTCCGCCCCAGCCGTCCTTTCTAACCAGCAATCCTTTCTTTGCCTCACTGGTTCCAGCTCATCGTTCTAGAGCCAATTCAAGACTCCTGCCTCTCAGGACACCTCCCCAGGTCTGCCAGCTGGGCCAGTATCTGCATTCTGATGCTCCATAGCTCTTCTTCCACGCTGTAGTCGGCCCCTCTGAGGAGGAGGCCTCCGTCTTATTCATCACCGTGTCCAACAGCTCTGGTGTACTCAGTGCTTGGGAGAAGCAGAGGAGAGTGGGAGGCAGAAGACAGGGTGTGATATTACCCAGACTCTTCTATCAAGACGGCACTCTCCCCTGGGGCGAGCACGCTTGACTGCATCAGTGCGCCCACCAGGCAACCACACTGCCCCTGTGCCCAGTGAGACTCCATCCCAGCCCCGCCACTCCCTCTCCATGACCCTCCCCTGGAGGTCGTGGGCCCTAATACGTTCCATCCTAACAACTTTTTTCCGAAGTTTTTATTTTGCCATCATTTTTTCTTTACTTTTATTTTTTTTCCTTAATTAAAAAAATTTTTTTATCAGAGTATACTTTTGCTTTACAGTATGTGTTAGTTTCAGGTTTATACAGCAGAGTGAATCAGTAATATGCATACATGTATATATACACACACACACATATATATATATATACGTCAGCTGTGTTTGAGATTTGTTTTCCATATAGGTCACTACCCTTTTTCAAAAAAACATTTCTTAAATTTACCTATTTATTTTTGGCTGTGCTGGGTCTTCGTTGCTGCGTGTTCTTTTCTCTAGTTGTGGTGAAGGGGGATTACTCTCTAGCTGTGGTCCTCGGGCTTCTCTTGTTGCGGAGCAGGAGATCCAGGATGTGCAGGCTTCAGAAGTTGCAGCACGTGGGCTCAGGACTTGCAGCCCCCAGTCCCTAGAGCACAGGCTCGGTAGTTGTGGCCCATGGCTTTAGCTGTTCCACAGCTGTGGGATCTTCCCAGACCAGGGATTAAACCCCTGTTTTCCTCCATTGACAAGCAGATTCTTCACCACTGAACCATCAGGGAAGCCCCTAGGCCGTTACTCTTTAATTTTAATTTTGAAATAAGAACAACTTCACAGAAAGTGACAAAGTAGCTGAGATCCCATGTACCCTTCACCCCATTTCCCCCCAGTGATATCTAACTGTGATCCACTATAAAACCAGGAATGTGCCTTTGGTCCAATATATGTGTATCAGTTCAGTTCAGTTGAGTCGCTCAGTTGTGTCCAACTCTTTGCGACCCCATGGACTGCAGCACACCAGGCTTCCCTGTCCATCACCAACTCTCAGAGCTTGTTCAAGCTCATGCCCATCAAGTCAGTGATGCCATCCAACCATCTCATCCTCTGTCATCCCCTTCTCCTCCTGCCTTCAATCTTTCCCAGCATCGGGGTCTTTTACAACGAGTCAGTTCTTCACATCAGGTGGCCAAAGTATTGGAGCTTCAGCTTCACCATCAGTACTTCCAATGAATATTCAGGCCTGATTTCCTTTAGAATTGACTGGTTTGATCTCCAAGAGACTCTCAAGAGTCTGCATATACGGGTACAGCTCTCTGCCATTGCATCACACACGCAGATTCACAGTGACTATCACCAGGGGCAAGATGCAGGACGATTCCAGCCCTCAGAGCCCTCCCTGATTCTGTCCCATCCTGATCACGCCCTCCCATCACATTCCTCCGCTCTGGCAACCACTAACCGTTCTCCAGTTTCATGATATTGTCATTTCAAGAATGTTATATAAATGGAATTGCAGAGGACGTGATGTGTTGAGATGGGCTTATTACCTCCATCATTCTGTGGTGTTACCAAGGAGTATTCCATGACATGGATGGACATACCACACCTCTCTTGGCCTTTCTCTTATTAAGGGATATCTGGGTTTGTGGATATCCCTCCAGTCCAAACTGGAGTTTGGACTCCAGTTTGTGATGACTCCAAATAAAGCTGCTATGAACAATTGTGTACATGTTTTTGCATGAACATAAATTTTATTTCTCTGGTATTTATCCCAAAGTGTTGATACCTAGGGATGTAATTGACAGGTCATATGATAAGAATATTTGTGTTTTTTTAAAAACCACCAAACCATTTTCCAGAGTGGCTGTTCCATTGTACCTGCCCACCAACAAAGTATGCAAGATCAAGGCTTTCTGTACCTTTGCCAGCATTTGGTGTTATCATTATTTTTCTTTTTTAAAAGTTAATTAATTATTTTATTTTTAGCTGCACTGGGTCTTCCCTGTTGTGTGCAGGCTTTTTCAGTTGTGGAGAGTGGGCGCTACTCTCTAATTCCGGTGCATGGGCTTCTCGCTGCGGTGGCCTGTCTCGTGGCAGAGCGTGGACTCGAGGTTGGCAGACTCAGTAGTTGTGGCACATGAGCTTAGTTGCTCTGCCATATGTGGGATCTTTCCAGACCAGGGATCAAACTCGTGTCCCCTGTATTGGCAGATGGATTCTTCTCTACTGTACCACCAGGAAAGTCCTATTTTTTCATTTTAGACATTCTGATTGGAGTATACTAAAAGCTCCAGTACTTTGGCCAACTGATGGGAAGAACTGACTCTTTGGAAAAGACCCTGATGCTGAGAAAGACTGAAGGCAGGAAGACAAGGGGATGACAGAGGATGAGATGGTTGGATGGCATCACCGACTCTATGAACATGACTTTGAACAAGCTTCGGAAGTTGGTGATGGACAGGGAAGTCTGCAGTCCATGGAGGTTGCAAAGAGTCAGACATGACTGAGCAACTGAACTAACTAACTAAATAGCTCATCATAGTCTTCATTTGCATCTGCCTGATGGCTAAACGTGTTAACATCTTTGCAGTGCTTCTCAACCATCTGTATATCCTCTTCAGTGAAACATCTCTTAACATCTTCTACCTGTTTTCTAATCAGATTGCTTATTTTTATACTGTTGAATTTTGACAGCTTTTTATATATTCTAGATAACTGTCCGTTGTCGGACATGTGGTCAGTAAATACTTTCCCACAGTCCATAGTTTGTCTTTTCATCCATTTAACAGGTTTTTTTAAGTCTTCCATATTTATTTATCTGGCTGTGTCAGGTCTTAGTTGCAGCTCTCAGGATTTTCGCTGTGGTGCACAGGCCTCTGTAGTGCGTGGGCTTCCCTCTAGTTGTAGCGCTCAGGCTCTAGATGCACCAGTCCAGTAGCTGTAGTGCACAAGCCTAGCTGTGCGTGCGAGATCTTAGGGCTTCCCAGGTGGCACTCGTGGTAGAGAACCCGCCTGCAATGCAGGAGGCATAAGAGATGCAGGTTCGATCCCTGGGTCAGGAAGATCCTCTGCAGAAGGGCATGGCAGCCCACTCCAGGATTTTTGGAGAATTCCACGGACAGAGGAGCCTGGTGGGCTACCATCCACAGGGTTGCAAAGAGTCACCTGACTAAAGCGACTTAGCACACACGCACGTGTGATCTTAGTTCCCTGACCAGGGATTGAACTCCAGCCCCCTGAATTCAAAGGCAGATTCTAAACCACAGGATCACCAAGAAAGTCCCTTAACAAAGACTTTCAATTTTGAAGTTAAATTTATCCTTTTTTTCTTTCAGAAATCACGTTTTTGGTGTTATATTTAAGTACTCTTCACCAAACCCTTAGTCTCAAAGATACCCCCCTATATCATCTTCTAAAAAGTGATAGCTTTATGTTGAAATCTACAATCCATTTTAAGTTACTTTTTGCAAAAACTGTGAACTGTTGGATTGCTATTGATATCCCATTACTCCAGCACAGTGAATGCCTTGGTCTTTTTTTTTTTTTTTGAAATGTTGCCTTGGCTACATCTTCCGGTACTATGCTGAGCAACAGTGGTGAAGGTGGACATCCTTGACTTGTTCCTTATATCCTAAGGCTAGGAGGAAAGCTTTAGTCTTTCACCATTAAGGAGAGATAAGAACGCCTTCCTCGGCGATCAATGCAAAGAAATAGAGGAAAATAACAGACTGGGAAAGACTAGAGATCTCTTCAAGAAAATTAGAGATACCAAGGGGACATTTCATGCAAAGATAGACTCAAAAAAGGGCAGAAATGATATGGACCTAATAGAAACAGAAGATATTAAGAAGAGGTGGCAAGAATACACAGAAAAACTATACAAAAAAGATCTTCATGACCAAGATAACCATGATGGTGTGATCACTCACCTAGAGCCAGACATTCTGGAATGTGAAGTCAAGTGGGCCTTAGGAAGCATCACTATGAACAAAGCTAGGGGAGGTGATGGCATTCCAGTTGAGCTAGTTCAAATCCTGAAAGATGATGCTGTGAAAGTGCTGCACTCAATATGCCAGCAAATCTGGAAAACTCAGCAGTGGCCACAGGACTGGAAAGGGTCAGTTTTCATTCCAGTCCCAAAGAAAGGCAATGCCAAAGAATGCTCAAACTACTGCACAATTCACACGCTAGTAAAATAATGCTCAAAATTCTCCAAGCCAGGCTTCAGCAGTACGTGAACCGTGAACTTCCAGATGTTCAAGCTGGTTTTAGAAAAGGCAAAGGAACCAGAGATCAAATTGCTGACATCTGCTGGATCACGGAAAAACCAAGAGAGTTCCAGAAAGACATCTATTTCTGCTTTATTGACTATGCCAAAGCCTTTGACTGTGTGGATCACAATAAACTGGAAAATTCTGAAAGAGATGGGAATAGCAGACCACCTGACCTGCCTCTTGAGAAACCTATATGCAGGTCAGGAAGCAACAGTTAGAACTGGACATGGAACAACAGACTGGTTCCAAATAGGAAAAGGAGTATGTCAAGCCTGTATATTGTCACCCTGCTTATGTAACTTTGGTTACATCATGAGAAACGCTGGGCTAGAGGAAGCACAAGCTGGAATCAAGATTGCCGGGAGAAATATCAATAACCTCAGATATGCAGATGACACCACCCTTATGGCAGAAAGTGAAGAAGAACTAAAGAGCCTCTTGATGAAAGTGAAAGTGGAGAGTGAAAAAGTTGGCTTAAAGCTCAACATTCAGAAAACTAAGAATCATTTCTTGGTATCTGGTCCCATCACTTCATGGGAAATAGATGGGGAAACAGTGGAAACAGGATCAGACTTTATTTTTTAGGCTCCAAAATCACTGCAGATGGTGATTGCAGCCATAAAATTAAAAGACGCTTACTCCTTGGAAGGAAAGTTATGACCAACCTAGACAGCATATTCAAAAGCAGAGATGTTACTTTGCCAACAAAGGTCTAGTCAAGGCTATGGTTTTTTCAGTGGTCATGTATGGATGTGAGAGTTGGACTATAAAGAAAGCTGAGTGCTGAAGAACTGATGCTTTTGACCAGAAATACAACTGCCTTATGACCCAGCAATCCCACTGCTGGGCATATACACTGAGGAAACCAGAATTGAAAGAGACACATGTACCCCAATGTTCATCACAGCACTGTTTATAATAGCCAGGACATGGAAGCAACCTAGATGCCCATCAGCAGATGAATGGATAAGAAAGCTGTGGTACATATACACAATGGAGTATTACTCAGCCATTAAAAAGAATACATTTGAATCAGTTCTAATGAGGTGGATGAAACTGGAGCCGATTACAGAGTGAAGTAAGCCAGAAAGAAAAACACCAAAAAAAAAACCAAAAAGAAAAACACCAATACAGTATACTAATGCATATATATGGAATTTAGAAAGATGGTAACAATAACCCTGTATGCAAGACAGCAAAAGAGACACAGATGTATAGAACAGTCTTTTGGACTCTGTGGGAGAGGGAGAGGGTGGGATGATTTGGGAGAAAGGCATTGAAACATGTATAATATCATATATGAAATGAATCGCCAGTCCAGGTTCGATGCAGGATCCAGGATGCTTGGGGCTGGTGCACTGGGATGACCCAGAGGGATGGTACGTGGAGGGAGGAGGGAAGGGGGTTCAGGATGGGGAACACGTGTACACCCGTGGTGGATTCACGCTGATGTATGACAAAACCAATACAATATTGTAAAGTAAAAAAAAAAAGAAGAAGAAGAATTGATGCTTTTGAACTGTGGTGTTGGAGAAGACTCTTGAGAGTCCCTGGGACTGCAAGGAGATCCAACCAGACCATCCTAAAGGAGATCAGTCCTGGGTGTTCACCTGAAGGACTGATGTTGAAGATGAAACTCCAATACTTTCGCCACTTAATGCGAAGAGCTGACTCATTTGAAAAGACCCTGATGCTGGGAAAGATTGAGGGCAGGAGGAGAAGGGGACGACAGACAGAGGATGAGATGGTTGGATGACATCACTGACTCAGTGGACATGGGTTTGGGTGGCCTCCAGGAGTTGGTGATGGACCGGGAGGCCTGGTATGCTGTGGTTCATGGGGTTGCAAAGAGTTGGACTCGACTGAGCAACTGAACTGAACGAAACTGATTAAGTATGATGGTAGTTGTAGGTTTCTTTTAGATGTTCTTTATCAAATTAAGGAAGTTTCCTCTATTCCTAGTTTTCTTAAAGGGTTTTTTTTTTAAATTGTGAATGGATGTTGAATTTTGTCAAATGGCTTTTTCTACTTTAATTGATACAATCATGTACTTTCTCTCCTTTAGGTTATTAATGTGATTAAGACTGTTAATTGACTTTTTTTTTTTATATTGAGCCAGTTTTGCACCCTTGGAACAAATTACAGTTGATCATGGTGTATAATTCTTTGTATATATTGCTGAGTTCTATTTGCTAATATTTTGTTAAAAACCTTTGCGTCTACATCATGGCACATGTGATAATCTATACATTGAGCATCAGTATATCCTGGCTGTTACAGCTCCAGTTTTAGCTGGGGACAATGGGAAGAGCAAACAGTAAAGGCCTCATGCTCCCCCACCCCCCCCCCCCGTATATCCCTTGTGCAAATGTTATCCAGAATCCCCACCCAGTGAATCATTTTACTTTCATCCCATTGGCCAGAACTGAGTCACATGTCGTGCTCACCAACAGGGAATTGGGGAAAGTGAGTATTCAAACTGACCCCGTGCTGTAATGAGTATGTTGATGGAATGAGGCCCATTGGGCAAGTCACCTGTGTTGGTGCCAGTATTACCTGCATGCCACCTGGTCACACTTTCAGCCACAGCAGGCTGGAAGCTGTGTTCCCATTTAGGGTCATCCTGTCACCAAGGACTGTATCTCATGGTAAATGGAAAAGATTTTATACATCACTGTGAGCATCAGGTCAAGAGAAAGCCAAACAACTGCTGCTGCTGCTGCTAAGTCGCTTCAGTCGTGTCCGACTCTGTGCAACCCCATAGACGGAAGCCCACCAGGCTCCCCCGTCCCAGGGATTCTCCAGGCAAGAACACTGGAGTGGGTTGCCATTTCCTTCTCCAATGCATGAAAGTGAAAAGTGAAAGTGAAGTCGCTCAGTCGTGTCTGACTCTTAGCAACCCCATGGACTGCAGCCTACCAGGCTCCTCCGTCCATGGGATTTTCCAGGCAAGAGTACTGGACTGGGGTGCCATTGCCTTCTCCCAACAACTGCATAATGCCCTGTAAAATGGTTTAACAATTGTTTGAGTAGGGAAAGTACTTGGACAATTGAGCCTTCTCATGACACTGAGTTCCATGGGCATGCAGCACCCAATATTAATATAGCAGCAAGAGTGCTACCAAGTACTACCCTGCAAGGTACGAACATCCCTCATCACATTGTCCGTTTACATTGTTACTTTGCTTTTACAGTTTTTCCAACTTTTCTTAATGGAAAATTTCAAAAACAAAAATGGGAAGAATAATACTACAGATCCTCATATACCCATCACCTCAGTGAAAGAATTGTGAATACTTTGCCACATATATATGTAGTAAAAAAAATTATATATGCATTGTATGCATATAATGTATACCTCATATATGAATTTTACATATAAACCATGTACATAATATTATACACATTATATATTATATTATATATTCAGTTCAGTTGCTCAGTTCAGTTCAGTTCAGTTCAGTCACTCAGTCGTGTCCGACTCTTTGGACCCCATGAATCGCAGCATGCCAGGCCTCCCTGTCCATCACCAACTCCTGGAGTTCACTCAGACTCACAGCCATTGAGTCAGTGATGCCATCCAGCCATCTCATCCTCTGTCGTCCCCTTCTCCTCCTGCCCCCAATCCCTCCCAGCATCAGAGTCTTTTCCAGTGAGTCAACTCTTCGTATCAGGTGGCCAAAGTACTGGAGTTTCAGCTTTAGCATCATTCCTTCCAAAGAAATCCCAGGGCTGATCTCCTTCAGAATGGACTGGTTGGATCTCCTTGCAGTCCAAGGGACTCTCAAGAGTCTTCTCCAACACCACAGTTCAAAAGCATCAATTCTTCGGCCCTCAGCTTTCTTCACAGTCCAACTCTCACATCCATACATGATCACTGGAAAAACCATAGCCTTGACTAAACAGACCTTTGTTGACAAAGTAATGTCTCTGCTTTTTAATATGATGTATAGGTTATATATTGGTATATATTATATATATATAATTATATATATGATATATTATTTTAATATATACATGATATATATGAACTATTCTAAATTTAGCTGAAGATACCATAGCACATCACTCCAAGAGACATCAGTGCTTCTCCAAAGGAAAAGCAATTCTCATAAATTACACTACCGTTGTCACACGGAAAAAAATTAACAATAATACGTCTATTTTCAGGCTTCCCTGGTGGCTCAGATGGTAAAGAATCTGCCTACAATGTAGGAGACACACGAGATGCAGGTTCAATCCCTGGGTCAGAAGATCTCCTGGAGAAGAGTATGGCAACGGACTCCAGTATTCTTGCCTGGAGAATTCCATGTACAGAGGAGCCTGGCAGGCTACAGTCCGTGGGTTCGCAGGGTCAGACACAACTGAGCGACTAACACTTTTACTTTTTTACATGTCTATTATCATTTAATATCTAATTCATATTAAACTGTTTAATTTTACCAATTGTCACAGAGCCATATATGTACATATAAAGACCTAGGGGGGTGGTTGTTAACAGGATTCAAATAACATTCACACTTTGAATTTGTTGCTGGGTCATTTTAGTCCACTTTGAAAAGGACCCCACCTTTGGATGGGGATGTCATGTGCTATTGTCTGTCTGAAGAAACCAGGTCAGTTGTCTTATGGAATGTCTCATATTCTGAATTGTGTTTCCTCAGGGTTTGGTTTGACTTGCCTTCTTGAGCTTCTTATAAACTGGAAGCTAAGTCTTATAAACTTCCAGTCTCATAAGCCAGAAGCTAAGCACTCTTGGACAGGCTCACCTGACCTGTGCTGCTGTGCACTTCACAGCACACCACTACAGGAGATGCCTAAAATATCAGCTGACCCCACTGGTTTGGCTAAGGTAAAGACAGCCTGCTCTTCCCAGTGTGAAGTTATGTTTTTGTCTTGCAATTAGCAGATGAGAGGCAAGATGGTACTTTGGCCCCATGCAAGTCAATTAACGGAGATTTAGCATCTATTGATGACCCATTCCCAAATCAATTCTTTCACTGGGGACTGCAAAATAATTGTTTTTTAACATTCTTTTTACATTTCCTGCTAAATAGATAGTATAAATGTTTAATTCTTTCCCTGTATTTCCAGAATAAGGTATTGGTAGAATAGTCATAAATGGTAGCAAAAGAGGTGCGTTTTTTCCTCTGTCTTTTTAAAAGTTGCTATGGATTTAAATGCATGCTCAGTCACTCAGCCGTGTCCTACGCTTCACAATCCTATGGAACGTAACCCACCAAGACCCTCTGTCTCTGGAGTTTTCCAGGCAAGAAGATTCAAGTGGGTTGCCATTTCCTACCACAGGGGATCTTCCCTCCCCAGAGATGGAACGCACATCTCCTGCACCTCCTGCATTGACAGGTAGATTCTTTACCAATAAGTCATCCTGGAAGCCTGTGGACTCATGAGTTTTTATTTATTTGATGTTTTTAACCAATTCATTTTATATTCTTTTTGACACTCAAATTGTCCCAAATTTGGCCAGTGGGAGTCCTTTTAGCCTTTAGTCCTTTAGTCCTTTTGTCCTTTCGATATCCTCTATTAGTCTTTCAAGGTGTATCAGTAAGGGTTATCCTGAGAAACAGAATTAATTATGTATATGTCTGATTTATTTTAAGGAATTAGTTCACATAGTTGTGGGGACAAACAAGTTTGCAATCTGTAGGGTGGGCGAGCAGGCTGAAAACTCGGGCAGAATTTTTATGCTACAGTCAAGCAGGTGGGATGCCGTCTGATCCATGTTTTGTTCTTATGGCCTTCAACTGGTAGGATGAGGTTACCCACCTAATCGAGGGTAAGCTCCTTAGGTTAAAGTGAATTGACTGTAGATGTAATTATTAATACATCTACAAGACAACTTCACAGTAACATCTAGATTAACATTTGACCAAACAAATGGGCGCCAGAGTCTAGCCAAGCTGACATATAAAATATACCATCACAAAGAAAGAGTTTCTTCCTCACGTAAGAAATTCCAAGCTCACCTCGTATTTTCTGACTCCACAGTCTAGCCAAGTTGACATATAAAATATACCATCACAAAGAAAGAATTTCTTCCTCACATAAGAAATTCCAAGCTCACCTTGTATTTTCTCACTCCATTCCTAGAGTCAGTCATTTCTCTGAAAGTTCTAATTTCTTTCCATGGGAAATGGTATTAGAATCCAAAATCTGAGTGCTGGGTGTGTTCATTGCTACTGAGATATGATTGCTCCTGGGCCCTCTCAGTGGGCAGAGCTAGAAAATTCACATTTTTTAAAAAGCATATGTTCTTATTGATATTTTCAATTCAAATTTAATTTTAGAGGGTTTTTCCTCCCTCTTTGTTTTTACTTTGTATCTTTTCCCCTTAAACTGAAATTTTTTAATTTTATTTAGTGTATTTACTTACTTTCTCCTACAACATGCATCAGATAATTTCAAAATTACATTATTAATAGTACTTGGATGACTAAAACTATTAAACAGAGTTTAAGATTTGTTTTCAATTCCTTTGTCCTTGGAAGTGTAGGCATGCTGAATGAGACAAAAACAAAAGAAAAAACAAAATAAAGCCAAATGTCCCCCAGTCCAAGTGATATTTTTATTAATTTTCAGGAAAACATTATCATCCCTCATGGTAAATTAATGGTATTTTTAATTTTATTGGTTTTGTGATTTTTATATGTGATGTCCACATTTGTTTTGGTTTCATAATAGTATAAGAGTTATCAGTGTAGGAAGTTTATGCTTAATTTTATATTTGTGTATATTTAAGAAACACTATTCTCAAAACAATCTAGTCCTTAGTTTTAACTAAAGATCTTATAATGAAGTCAGTTGTAGGTTCTTCTTTTTTGAATTGCAAACAATGCTGATTTGATCCCACGATCAGGAAGATCCCGGAGGAAGAAATGGCAACCCACCCCAGTATTGCTGCCTGGGGAAAATCCCATGGACAGAGGAGTCTGGTGGGCTACAGTCCATGGGGTTGCAAAGAGTCGGACATGCCTAAGCGACTGGGAATAAACACGCACAAAGTCACTGAAGAATAGCCAAAATCCAGTTTTTATACTTTTCCATAATGAGTCACTTTTTTATAAGCCTATGTCATTCTCACAAGCTAAGAAAATAATACATAAAAAAACAAAGTTATTTTTTAAATATAATTTAGGCTCATGCCTGAGGTAAGGGAGAATTCCTTCCTTTGAAAGATGGCAAATCCTGCTGTAGGCCCCATTTGGCTTTTAGAAAAGGCAGAAAATGCAAATGAGCTCCATAAAGAGTAGATGTCCTTATTGCTTTAGAGCTAATGATAAGTGAGTGCCTGCCTAGCTTGAAGGGGCTGGAGGGGGAGTCCAGAGCCCCTGACTCATTCCTTGGGACAGAAAATGAAGGGCTGACCCATGCCACCTTCTCTGCCCTACACTTCGGTCCAGCTAGGGAGCTGGAACCATCTCTGAGGCCCAGGTACCACCTGCCTTGGGGTACTGCCCACCAGGAGGTACTGCTCACCTGTGGGTATTGCCCACCCGAGGGCACTGCCACCTCAGGGTACTGCCCATGGAGAAAGTACTGCTCACCTGGAGAGCACTGCCTGTCTGGGCCTACTGCCCACCCGGGGGTACTGTCGCCCACAACAGCCCACTTTCTCACGTCTCCTTGGCTGGCCCAGGGCAGGGGATGCTTCAGTCCAGCATTTCGGTCCCTGTGTCTACAGTTCTGCACACCTATACACACATATTTGTTTCTAACTTTGATTTCCCCCGAGTGCTTCCTTCCCCTCTGACCTTCACACGATGACCTCACAAAGATAGATCATGAGAGCTGTAAGGCCCTCAGACACAACCTTGTCCAGCCACCTCACCGAGGAGCCTGGAAGCCCAAGTCCAGAGAGGGCCATGGGCTAGGCAACAGCCACTCCTCCGGTCACACAAACCTCCTGTCCTTAGGCCTGGATCCTGCTGCCGACTTTCCCTCTTTTGTACTCCAGACACAGTCCTCACAAAAGGCCTCTGTCTCACAATCCCGTCAGAAGGAGGAGAGCGGGAGGAACAGGACTGCGGTGGATCGCCATTGACTCTCCCATTAGGGGTTTTCCCCTTGCTTCTTGCTGCCTCCTTCACAGAGCCTGGGAGAGTTAAATACTTACTTTACCCCTCCAAATGAGTGGACAGTTGACATAGAAATGGGACATAAGTGAAAATTTTCTAAGATTGATAAGTTTTCTGCTTTTCTTGATTAAAGGGAAATATGCAGGGCTTCCCTCATAGCTCAGTTGGTAAAGAGTCTGACTGCAATGCAGGAGACCTGGGTTCGATTCCTGGGTCAGGAAGATGCCCTGGAGAAGGAAATGGCAACCCACTCCAGTATTCTTGCCTGGAGAATCCCACGGACAGTGGAGCCTGGCAGGCTACAGTCTATGAGTCACAAGAGTCGGACACGACTGAGCTACTAAGCACACACAGGCAGGGCTTCCCTGGTGGTCCCGTGGTTAAGAATCCACCTTGCAATGCAAGGGACACCAGTTCGATCCCTGATCCGGGAAGATCCCACATTCCTCGGGAAAACCTGGCCTGTGTGCCACAAGTACTAGCCCACTCAGCACAACTACTGAAGCCCGTATGCAGGCCCTAGAACCTGTGCTCCACTCGAGAAGTCACCATGAGAAGCCCTCACACTGCAACTAGAGAGAGCCCCCACACAACAGTGAAGACTCAGCACAGCCAAAACCAAAAATAAATGAAAAATGTTTAGTGTTTTTTTGAAATGGAAATATGCAGCTTTTCCTCCTTCATGCTGCCTTGAACACAAGATGTCTGGAGCCACAGCAGCTCTCTTGTAGTCATTAGACAATAAGCAAGAGACTTGCTGATAAGCTTGCACAGACATCAGGAGTTGCTAAACCAATATAAGCAGTTACCTGATCTGATGAATCTTGCTATATGACTAGGCCTCTGTAAAGAGAATTGTCTGTTATTTATAGCAAAAAGCATGCTTAATTCACAGATAAATAAACCACTTACAAACAGTTTAATCCAACAGATATTTACTGAGCACTTATCATGGATCTGAATCTAAGGATCTAGATGAGGATAAGACACTGCTCCTGACCTCAGAGGATTCACAGCACTGAGATTATACTTCTGCTCTTCACATAATTCTGTAAGATAAACACTAATGTCCGCTTTTGGCAGGAGGGATGAATAGAGGTTCAGAGAGGTTGCAGGAATTTGCTCAAGGTCACAAAGCACTTGGAGTGAACACCTGGCCCCTGTGGCACTTAATCCACCAGCAGGCCAGCAAGCAAAGACCTGATGGACAATGACAGTCAACGCATACCGCGAGAAGTGTTCCAGACCCCTCCCTGGACAACGATGCAGCGAGAAGTGTTCTCAGACCCCTCCCTGGACAACGCGTGCAGCGAGAAGTGTTCCAGACCCCTCCCTGGACAACGCGTGCAGCGAGAAGTGTTCTCAGACCCCTCCCTCCAGGGTTCTTTTCCCTTTGAATTGGGAAACCCAGACAAGATCAGCTGGTCAGCAAGGAATGCTGAAGTGAAAAGTGTGAGGTGGAGAACCTCCAGGAATGAGTTAACATATGAGAGGCAGAGAGAGATAGAGACAGATACTGAGACACTGAGAAAAAGATTAAAGGAAAGGAGGTGAGTGGGGAGGGAAGGCACTTATGCAAGAATGGGGCCAGCCCCAAGGACCCAAGCCCCACTCCTGCCCACTGGCCCTGGCAGGGAGCAGCTGGACAGACAACAGTCACAGGAGAGGCAGGAGCTGTAGTGACAGGGTAGGAGGCAAAAAGAGACCTGGGGCTTAGCCCCAGAGCAGGGTCACCAGGAACCCACAGTGGGCCCCTTTTCAGTCTGTAGGAACATGGACCGGGCACTGCTCCCTGAAACCCAAGCAACTCCATCCAAGATTCAAATAACAGAAATGAGCTGAGGGCAACTCAAGCAAACCAGGAGAGTCCATGATGCCTTCAACTGGGAATCAAGAGGCCCTCCTGCCCCTGCGCTCACCACCCCAACCCCTGACTCCTCACCGCAGCCCCTCACCTGCTAGAACTCATTGAGCAGGGACCTGGAGGAGGAAAGTTCTGAGAATAAGGGTCCCCAGGACCTAGTACCCCAGGCTCCGATCCCCATGAAGACAACCTTTAGTCCCTGCACTTACTTCATGACCTACATTGACTCTTTTGAAAACTGGGACTTCAAATAGGCTGGAAAAGCAACAAACACAAAATATAACCAAGACCTCTGTTCTGCTTTTTAAAAATCCCCTTTCCCTCTTTCGATTTCAACAGAAGAGGACTAGGGAAGAATGCAAGAGGAAGGAGAAAGGAGAGGGGAAGGGAAGAAGAAGTCTGTGTTCTGGCTGGGAGCCCCTCATCCTCCTCACGGTCCTTGGGGCCTGAGGGAGCCACCCCCACGGAGCTGGCACCAGCGAGGCTGCAGAGGCTGCTCCTGGCGGGGCGGTCCTCACCGCCGCGCTGCCCCCAGCCCAGGCCCAGAGCAGACATCCAGCACTGTGATGAGACAAAGCATCATTCTGAGCAGGGGCTGCAAGGAGCCGCTGTGCATGATCCTTGCCATGAGCTATCTGTTTAAGCCTCATACCATCCCTGCGAGGTAAGTAGATCTCACCCCGGTTTGTAAAGAGGGAGGCTGAGGTTCAGAGTGGTTGAGTGCCTTGCCCCACATCTCAGCCAGTGGAAGACCAGGCTCTACATCTGACTCCAAAGTCTGTGTTTTGGACCCCATGTCAAAGGCTGCATACTGGTGGCCCCCTGGGCAGATTCCAGCCTGTATACATCTTGTTTGACTCACACAACTGGGGCCTGCACAGTGCTTTAAGTGTGATTAGTTGTCAACATTTAATAATCAGGAAAGTTTACTTTAAAACTCACATTTCTGGGTTCTCGGAAAAATTAGGATATCTCACCCACCCCAGGGCCACATTTCCTCTTGGCAATAATTAGCTGAGCTGACCCCTTCTGTATTAGATCCTGCTGCCTATATTCGCTCAATCCTCATCAAAGCCCATGGTCCTCCTCCTGATCTGTTCCACTACATGTCCTGTGGACAGCTACAACAAGCTACATGGGTGGATGGATAGAAGGAAGGAGGGATTGATGGATGGAGAGAGTGATTGATGGATGGAGGGATGATGGATGGAGGGAGGGACGGATGGATGGAGGGATGGATGGATGGTTAGAGGGAAGGAGGGACAGATGATGGAGGGAGGGAGTGACTGATGGATGGACGGATGATGGAGGGAGGGAGTGATTGATGGATGGAAGGATGATGGATGGTTAGAGGGAAGGAGGGATTGATGATGGAGGGAGGGGTGATTGATGGATGGAGGGATGATGGATGGAGGGAGGGAGGGATGGAGGGATGGATGGCTAGAGGGATGGAAGGATTGATGGATGGAGGGATGGATGGATGGAGGGATGGATGGTTAGAGGGAAGGAGGGACGGATGATGGAGGGAGGGGGTGATTGATGGATGGAGGGATGATGGATGGAGGGAGGGAGGGGGAAGGGAAGGTCTCAGTGCCTCTGAGCTGCCTGCCCAGGAAGTATCCATGGACAATGGCCCAGCATCCTGTCAACCACTTCCTCCATCCAGAATGTTTGTCATAACAAGTCAGCCTGTGTTTTCATCCCCTCCTCCCTGAAACCCAGGCATTAATCGTCCCCACTACCATGGAATGATCTGCCCCTCTTTCAGGCATTCTTGTGGCAGCCTCACTGTGTGTCAGAGCCTGGGCAGAAGCCCTGGAGAAGCCCACAGCCACAGGAAGGCAGATGTTCATTCACTCATGCAGTTGTGCCAGCTCACAAAAAACACCTACTCATGAGTCTGTTGTGACGATACAGTGAGATAAGGCAGGCCGGTGCCCGGCCCTGCCCATTGCCCAGTTACAAGTCAGCCCCAGAAGGTCCAGAAGGAGTCCAGAAATGGTGAGGTGAGTAGATCCCTGACGTGCCCCCAGGATTGGCACAGGTTTAAACAGAGGGACCAAGGTGTCAGTGAACAGAGAAGGGCTTGAGTTTGGAGAACGGGGGAGACAGAGAGAGGAAGGGACCTCGGGAGAAGAGGAGCAACGGAGGAGGAGAGGTGAGGGGAATGGATCAGGAAGGAGGAGAAAGGGCCTGAAAGGGGATCTGATGGGCTCTGTGCGGGGGAGGTGGGGGAGCGGTCGAGCAGGGCTGGGAGGTGGAGCCTTGAGATCCATCCGCTGTGGGGAGGAAGGGACGGAAGTTAACCCAAGGTTAATGATGTAGGCACGGCACTTCTTAGCAACAGAACAGGAACTGAGAGGAGGGGGCGTGTTAGCACCCCCAGGGGAGGGAGAAGGCCTGGTGGGGGAGATAGGTAGAGAGGAGCCCTGCAGGGTCTGGACACCACTCACCCAGAGTGGATGGGAGTGAGAGGCACAAGGTTGAAAGAGGTCACCTGCCAGGGGATGGGCATAACTAACTGCCAGGATGAGCCGGTAGCTCCCCTGGTCTGGACGCTGTGACGGTGTTGGCAGTGCCCAGAAGCCTCCTTCTTGCACCTTCCTGAATGCCTGGCTCACTCACGAGGCTCAGTTTGAGTGGAAGTTAGTCTTGAGGCAATTTTCCCTTTGGTCTTGGATGTATCACCTCCTCCTGCAGAATCAGACTGACGCTCTCTCCTTCCAGAAAAACAAGAGGCAGTTTGAGAAGGCACCTGCTCCTCCGTTCAAGAGCCAAAAATGAATGATCCTTTTGTACAGCTCTTGTAGAACAGAGACCTGAGCCTTGGGGAGCTGGAAGGGCTGGAGTGGCCCTGGGAGCTGGTGAATGCACCATGTGGATGTGGTCTCAGCCAGGTGCCCAGAGGCCACCCAGTGCCACCCAGTCCCAAGTGCAAGGAGAAAATGTTGCCAGCCATTCCAGTTCTACAGGGATCAGGTCATCAGCCACTGCAGTTGCCCACCTACAGCATGCCTCGAGGGGGATTCAGGATGGAGAAAAACAGAAACTTTTTCTGCTTTGGTTATATCGACTCCTCGATAGTTAAGATGTATGTGTGCGTGCTCAGTCGCTCAGTCATGTCCAACTCTGTGATCCCAGGGACTGCAGCCTGCCAGTCTCCTCTGTCCAACGTGAGGATCACAGCCACATCTCCTGCGTTTCCTGCATTGGCAGGCGGATTCTTTACCACTGAGCCACTTTCTATGTCTGGGAAGCCTTTTCCATACAAAGAAAAGGGCTCAAATCATCACCTTAAGATGTCTGTTCTTGGTGATGAGTAGTAATCGTTTGTTGACTACATGTCTTCCCAGCAGGAAAAGTTCATCCATATCCTGGCTCCTCCCTTGCCTCTTGGGAGGAGGTCCTCAGAGATGCTGAGAGCTGTCTCCCAGGCTGTAGTCCTCAGTAAGTTCCCCAAATTAAACTCAGAACTCATCATTTTTACATGTGTGTTTTTCTGTCAGTCAACACTGGGGACAGGCCCAGTGGAGCCCTCACAGATGCCAGTGCTAGAACTGACAGTGAAAACCTCAGCTGCCAAGAGCCGCGGCACCCCTCCCTGAGGCTGGCACGTCCCCGCCTGACAGGGGCATTGCTGTGGGAAGCCCAAGGTCTTCCCAGAAGTTCTGGGTGACGCTGGCTCAGTGCAAAGGGAAATGGCTGGCCAAACTCAGCGGGCCTCATCCTTGAGCCATATCACTGGGTCCGCCTCTCAAGTGTGGCCCTGCCACGAGGACCGGGAGGGCAGGCTTGTAGGCCAAGGCTCCCCGTGACCCCAGCCAGAGCCTGATGGCTGATCTCCCCTTTCTGACCATGCCTCTGGCGACACACACTTTCTCCAGCTGGTCCCACAGCGCTGGCCACCTTTGGGCAGGGTCTGGAGTACAGGGGTCCCTCTCAAAGGATCAGACTGCTCACAGGATCTGGGGATTCACCTGGGCTTCCCCTGACATGGAGAGGTGCCATCTCTCCCAGGAATTCTCTCAGAGGAGAGCTATACTTTGTATCTCTATGGTAGAAGACACACAATGATTATCCTCAGTGGCATCTCACACACAACATTATGCAACCACCAGCAGGCCCCAGTTTCACATCAGTGTCATCAGCCCAGGAGACCCCGTAACCACCAAGCAGTCACTCCCCCACCCTCTTCCTCTCCCAGGCTTAGGTAACCACGCATCTGCTTTCTGTTCCTATAGGTTTGCCACTTCTGGACATTTCACGTGTGTAGAATAATACAGAATGTTCTTTTTGACCAGCTTTTTAAACTCTGAATCATATTTTTTGGGTGCATCCGTGTTGTATCATGGATCAGTTGGGACTTAAGAATCCTCCAGAACTGACAGAATTTCAAAAGCCTCACCCCCAGGACTTCTTGCATCTCACTGGGCAGAACTGGGTCATGTGCCCATCTCTGAACCAATCACTGGCAAGGCCATTGGGTCACCCTTAGGTGGTGGCCATCTGGGCTGCACATTGGGCCACCTGGGAGCCTCAGGAAACCCTGAGCCCAGGGTCATGCCCCAGATATTTTTATTTAATTGGCCTGGGCTGCTGGTGTGGGCAATTGAAAATTGATTGTTATCATCATTAATGGTGGAAATGAGAAGATGATGAAAAAGCAAGTCGGGAGATGGGTGGAGGAGGCAGATGATAGGTGCCAGGAGTGGGGAGATGGTGTCACACATTTCCTAGTCTGTAGCTCAAGCAGCGGGACCCTGCCATGGTCAGGGCAGCCCTTTCCTGAGCGCAGCAGGAGGCGCTCAGGCCCTGCTTGTGCATGACTCTGGGGCAGTGTTTCCCTGCTTTGCTGTACAGTGAGCCCCCCTGGGAGCTCCCTGAGGTGGGCTCCAGAAAGCAGGGTGCTCTGGCACCTGCATTTGGTTCTGGGAGTACCAAAGGTTGAGAATCACTCACTGGCTTAGGCATTAACCCTTCTGTTCCTCAGACTTTGCCCTATGCTGGGCTGTGACTCCTAGGAACGTGAGCTCTGGAAGCAGAGGCCCAGAGGAGAGGTGCTTCCTGCCATGGAGACCTGGTCCAAGGGGCCTGGTCTCTGGCTGCACCTCCGCTGGTCACTATTTAATCTCATCACTCTCTCTCTCGGCTTCCCAGCCCTCTTACTGCTGGCCAAGTGCTCTCTTGTTCTGCCAGTTCCGGTCTTGCCTGAAACAGCAGTTCTTCCAGAAAAAGGAAGATTCCAGGCGGCCTCAAGTTTGCCTCTTTGCCGTTTGCGCCCTCCTTCCCATCTGCTACCTCTACTCTGCAGAAAAGACATTCAGCTTGAGAGGTTAGGGATTAAAGACAGCTATCCCGGAGGCTTTCCTTTTAAAAGGGCAGCGTGTGAAGAGCATAAAATCACTAACGATGTTCTGCGATGGTGGCAGTGGTGGTGGCATTTTCAACCTGACTATTGATGGCACGCAGGGAAGGTCCATGTTACTTAAAGATATTATAATCTGACCAGCTTGCTGGATTTTAATCATTTGCCAAACAACTCTCTTGGGTTACCTAGGTAGAAGGTTGTACTATCTGCCAACAACAGTTTTGTCTTGAACTTTAATTCAAAAAGATACATGCTCCCCAATATTCATAGCAGCACTGTTTACAATAGTCAAGATATGTTTTTGTTCATGTCCAACTCTTTTGCCACACCACGGACTGTAGCCCGCCAGACTCCTCCGTCCATGAGATTTCCCGGTAATACTGGAGTGGGTTGCTATTTCCTTCTCCAGGGGATCTTCCCAACCCAAGGATCAAACTCACGTCTTCTGCATTGGCAAGTGGATTCTTTACCACTGAACCATCAGAGAAACCCCAGTCAGGACGTGGAAACACCCTAAATGTCCATCAAAAGAGGAATGAATAAAGAGGATATGGAACGTATATACAATGGAATACTATTCAGTCATAAAAAAAAGAAATAACACATTTACAGCAATATGGATAAACCTAAAGGCTATCACGCTAAGACAGAAAGAGAAAGAGAAATATGATATGATATCACTTATAAATGGAATCTAAAGTACGAAATAAATGAGCTTATCTATTAAACAGAAACAGACTTACAGAGAACAGACGAGTTAATTTTTGCATATGCTTCTTAAATCCTGTAGCTTTCTCTTGGAATTATTTTTGTATTGGAACATATCATCTCACAGGTAAAATTAAAGGTGATTTATCATCCTTGGCTGCCTGAAATTGTCTTCATATATTTGCCCCACTCTGGAACGAAAGCTTGACTGGTTCAAGTAAACGTCCCTCGGCCTTCTAAAGCTAAGCCAGCATGCAGTGTTGCAGCTGAATCCGATATTAATCTGCTTTCCTCCTTTCTCTCCTTCATGTTCTAAATGTCATCATGACATATCTATTTGTTATCTTATTTTCTGTTCTGTTGTCATGTGATGGGCCCTTTCCTTATGAGAACCTTTGTGTTCATTAATTTGGGAAATTTCCTCCTGTATTTATTCCAGCATTCTTCATTTCCACTTTCTTTATTCCCTCTTACTGAAACTTCTGCATAATGGACATTGACTTTCTAAATCGTTCTTATGTCCTAACTTGTTTTTCTCTTTTTCTCTCCACTGTATCCTAGAAGTTCTCAACTTGATTTTCCAGCTCATTTATATGCTGTTACTCATATGTATCCAACCTCTTTGCAGCCCACTTATTGACTATGTTTTTAAGTCATTTGTTATTTCTGGGTTCTCAGACTGTTTCTTCTAATAGCTTTCTGAGGAGGTTCATGCTTATTCTAAATGTTACTCTGTCTGCTCTGTTCGCTCTGTTTCTTCGAGTGTCAGTTCTTCTGTTCATTCTGCTCTGTGCCTCTTTCATGGTTGTGTTCTTCCTCCGTGTTTAATGACCCTTGGTTGTGTGCTTATCTTGGATTTGAGGTACCTTTTACCCATTCTATGGATAATGTTTCCCAGCATGGTGTGAGAGGCATGACAGTGGGTAAGGAAAAAGCTGATGGGAAGCGTGCCCTTACCCAATGCCCATTTTTCCTGTTGCCTTGTCTCTCTAGCCCAAGTGCCCACGTCTGCATGATGGAGGCAGATATTTCTGTTGCTGTTTGGCTAAGGGGAAGATGGGCTGGGAGGAGGAGGTTGCTGGTTGTCTTGGTTTTCCCTACTGCAACATCTTAAGCCATTACCCTACCAGTTACCACCAGCCCCACCCACTGTCTTCAAGCTTGAAACACCTTCAAAGCCATCACACTTTGTTAGTAGGTCCCTCCTACCCACATTTTAGGCAATAGTTTCTTTCTTCCAACTCCACCATTGCTCTTCTTTCAGGAATTCCTTACAATTTCAAATCCTCTGAAGTTACTGCTTCTTGTTTGCCAGAACACTTATGGATTATATGTATTTATCTTTTCTGATGTTTCTAAATATTTGGGATAGGGAAAAGTGGCTGGAATTCAGTCTACCATTTTGAACTAATTTCTAAACTGATTATTCAAATGTTATTCTCATTTTACAGGTGAGAAAACAAGCTTCAGTTCAGTTCAGTCACTCAGTCATGTCTGACTCTTTTCATCCCATGGACTGCAGCATGCCAGACTTCCCTGTCCATCACCAACTCCCAGAGCCTATTCAAACCCATATCCATTGCATTGGTGATGCCATCCAACCATCTCATCCTCTGTCATCCCCCTCTTCTCTCACCTTCACTCTTTCCCAGCATCAGGGTCTTTTCAAATGAGTCAGTTCTTCACATCAATCAGGTAGCCAAAGTACTGGAGTTTCAGCTTCAGCATAGGTCCTTCCAATGAATATTCAGGACTGATTTCCTTTAGGATGGACTGGTTGGATCTCCTTGCAGTCCAAGGGACTCTCAAGAATCTTCTCCAACACCACAGTTCAAAAGCATCAATTCTTCGGTGCTCAGCTTTCTTCACAGTCCAACTCTCATATTCATACACGACTACTGGAAAAACCATAGCCTTGACTAGATGGACCTTTGTTGGCAAAGTAATGTCACTGCTTTTTAATATGCTGTCTAGCTTGGGCATAGCTTTTCTTCCAAGGAGCAAGTGTCTTTTAATTTCATGGCTGCAATCACCATCTGCAGTGATTTTGGAGCCCCCCAAAATAGTCTGTCCCTGTTCCACTGTCTCCCCATCAATTTGCCGTGAAGTGATGGGAACAGATGACATGATCTTAGTTTTCTGAATGTTGAGTTTTAAGCCAACTTTTTCACTCTCCTCTTTCACTTTCATCAAGAGGCTCTTTAGTTCCTCTTCACTTTCTGCCATAAGGGTGGTGTCATCTGCATATCTGAGGTTATTAATATTTCTCTAGGCAATCTTGATTCCAGCTTGTGCTTCATCCAGCCCGGCATTTCACATGATGTACTCTGCATATTAAGTTAAATAAGGAGGGTGACAATATACAGCCTTGACGTACTCCTTTCCCAATTTGGAACCAGTCTGTTGTTCCATGTCCAGTTCTAACTGTTGCTTCCTGACCTGCATACAGATTTTTCAGGAGGCAGGTCAGATGGTCTGGTATTCCCATCTCTTTCAGTATTTTCCAGTTTATTGTGATCCACACAGTCAAAGGTTTTGGCATAGTCAATGAAGCAGAAGTAGATTTGGCATAGTCAATGAAGCAGAAGTAGATGTTTTTCTGAAATGCTCTTGCTTTTTCGATGATCCAGCAGATGTTGGCAATTTGATCTCTGGTTCCTCTGCCTTTTCTAAATCCAGTTTGAACATCTGGAAGTTCACAGTTCACATACAGTTGAAGCCTGGCTTGGAAAATTTTGAGCATTACTTTACTAGTGTGTGAAATGAGTGCAATTGTGGGGTAGTTTGAACATTCTTTTGCATTACCTTTGTTTGGGATTGGAATGAAAACGGACCTTTTCCAGTCCTGTGGCCACTGCTGAGTTTTCCAAATTTGCTGGCATATTGAGTGTAGCACTTTCACAGCATCATCTTTTAGGATTTGAAATAGCTCAACTGGAATTCCATCACCTCCACTAGCTTTGTTCGTAGTGATGCTTCCTAAGGCATTCCAGGATGTGTGGCTCTAGGTGAGTGATCACACCATCATGGTTATCTGGGTCATGAAGATCTTTTCTGTATAGTTCTTCTGTGTATTCTTGCCACCTCTTCTTAACATCTTCTGCTTCTGTTAGGTCCATACCATTTCTGTCCTTTATTGTGCCCATCTTTGCATGAGATCCAGTCTACCATTTTGAACTAATTCCTAAACAGATTGTTCAAATGTTAGTCTCATTTTACAGGTGAGAAAACAAGCTTAGAAAAAACATATATAATTTGCTCAAGATTTCACAACTGGCAAAGAGCAACATTGTGACTGTAATCCAAGTCTGTTCAATGCTAAGCCCAGGGTTCTAAACCGGCTTCCAGTGCTGGTGAGCTGAAGAGAACAAGAGACCAGTCTCATGATCAGTCATAGTATCCATAAAAGGTCCACAGCCTCCAGGTTTTCTGGTTCTGGACCACATTTGAAGACCACTGCTATAGGTCATGTCTCTGAAACTCTCCCACCCACCACGAGTCTTAATCTTGAATCTTCACTCCTCATTTATTTATTCACTAATTCACTATTTACTGAGTACAGACACTTCTGAAACAAGCTAGGCATGGTCTCAACCTTCACGGGCCTTCCTGTGTACCAGGCAAATGGCTCATGTGTCAGATGAAGATGTCAAAACCTAGAAGGAAAAGGATTTGCCCAAGGTCACAAATCAGAGGCAGGGCTGGCATTAGAGGATTTCCTTACTCCCACGCCAGCACCCCCTTTCCTCTATATTTTTAAAGTAAGTAATACATGAGCATTGTGGAAAATTCAAGTTGGCAATCAAGAAGGGAGTAAAAATCACCCATAATCCCACCTTGCAAAAGCCCAAGACATTGGCTGGCATCATTCTAGACATACATCTATGTATACATAATTTTTTCTTAACAATATTTATAAGGTCCTACAACTTTTGCTTTATCTTAAAAGAGTTAACACATTATATAGACTATCCCTTTTTAAGAATATACATATATGCAAATACTCCCAAGTCAACAAATACTGCAACATCAATCTTAATCATTTTTATAGATGTGGTACATCTATAAATTGCTGTCTTCTTGCTGGAAACCAAGGCTGATTTCCAGTTTTTCACAATCATACACCAGCCCTCCAATTAATATTCTCATATCTCATAATACTAATCCCCAAGCCAGACAGACTGTGCTCAATATTAGTTTTGCCACCTTGGACAAATGTTAACTTCTTTAAGTCTCAGTTTCTTCATTTGCAGAGTGAATTACATGACATATGTTGCACTCGGTATTTTTAGTTATTAATGAGGTAAGGGACAGAAAAAGCCAGGTACGGTTCTTCGTTCACTGTAGGTGCTAAATTCACAGCGGCTGCGTGATGTTTATCATTCACTGCTTCCTCTCCTAGGAGTCCTGCGTAGTATAAAGGGAACCCCTGGTCCACTTCAAGCATTCCCTAAAGGAACTAGTCTGTCCGACCCTAGTGTCCAGAGGATGTCCCAACATAGAGCCAGCTCCACGCTCGGTGGAATCCACAGTCGCTAGCTTTCCCCTGTTACCATCCCTGAGGTCCTCCAAAAGCCCTCCCACCACTAGAGGACACCTGGACAGGTGAGATTTCCAGGAACGAGCAGAGTCGGGTGTTGGAGGGAGAGGGAGAGTCAGACTCCTCCACGCCAGGATGAACACAGCTGGCAGGGACCAGAATCTTGCAAGAATTAGTTTAAGCCTCATCATCCCCAGAATTCTACATGGAACTCAGAAAGGCCTGGTGGCTGCCCTCAAAGAGCCCAAATTCGAGATTAGGACTGAGGAACCCCAGAGCGGGAGGAAACATCCGTAATTTACAGGAAAAGGTCCTTTTCTTTTTCTACTTTTATTGCTTTCACTTCCTGTTCCTCTTTGGTATGGAAAGTAGGAGGGTTGGGAGAGAAAGTAAAAAGGGAGATAGGGAAGGGACGAGAAGGAGCAAAAGGGGAACACACCAAGGCGCCCACAACGGACTGGTGTGCAGGTACACGCTTGCTCTGCCAGGGGGACAACAGTGAGCCCGGAGCCTGCCCTTCCCCCGGTGTCTAGTCCTCGCTATCAGCTAGATGATAATTCCATGTTAGAGTCGAAAAAGCGGTTCTAAGAGAGTAACCACTGATGTTAACAGCTATTATTTATGGAGGGTTAATCATATTTCACAATGCTACTGAATTCATTTAATTCTGATTATGAAAATAACTATTAATAATCTTGTTTTGCAGAGGACTTAACTGAGCCAGTGAGGGAGGCTCTGACACCGGGTCTTTTGGTCTCTTGTGTCTATGGAATCATGCTGTGCTGTTCTGTGCTTAGTTTCTCAGTCGTGTCCAACTCTGCAATCCCAAGGACTATAGCCCACCAGGCTCCTCTGTCCAAGGGTATTCTCCAGGCAAGAATACTGAAATGGGTTGCCATGCCCTCCTCCAGGGGATCTTCCCAATCCAGGGATTGAACCCAGGTCTCCCGCATTGCAGGCAGATTCTTTATCGTCTGAGCTATCAGGGAAGCCCAAGAATACCAGAGTGTGTAGCCTATCCCTTCTCCAGGGGATCTTCCAGACCTAGGAATCGAACCTGGGGGCCTCCTGCATTGCAGGCAGATTCCTTACCAGCTGACCTACCAGGGAAGCCCCTACTGAATCATGCTCTCTTCTAAATCAGGCTTTGAAAGCAAAGAGCAGCTGGTTTCCTATACCTGTGCCATTGGCCCCCTCCTTCCCCTCGCCCCCTCTCCTAGGGTCATAGGGCACATCCTGGGCTGTCTGCATATCTTCTCCCCTACATCCCCTCCACCTGGCCTCTAATGTCCACCCACCTTTCTAAGGCTTGGACTTCAGTGATAGATTCCTTTATCTCCAAGGACTTTGAAGAAAACTTGGAAACTGGCAGGGCCTATAAATTCATTCATTCATTTCCTCATTCATTCATTTATTCAGTATAGACTCAGTGAGAATCTAATAGGGATGAACCAGACATGCACAGAATTCCAGATTGCAAATTATTTTCCCCCAGAATTTTGAAGACATTGTCCCTTTGGTGTCTTCTAGTTACCAATGTTGCTGTCTGATGTTACTTCCATCTGAAATTTATTTATTTATTTTTTTTCAAATCATGTGTCAATTGTTAAGAAGAAAGTACTCAAGTTATTTGGACCTAACTATCAGGTGCTTCTTTTGGCCCAGAAGGAGCTGTGAAAGAATTTCTGAGACACTAAAAGGACCAAGAAGTGAGAAAGTTTGGGAAGCTCTACTCTAAAATAAATTCCCATAACTGCATTTGCTATGTCAAAAGGTAGGCGAGGGGGGAAAAAAATAGGCAAGTTTGGTTTGTTGTGTGTGCATGCTAAGTCGAGTCAATCATGTCCGACTCTTTGTGACCCTGTGGACGCTGAGCCCTGCCAGGCTCCTCTGTCCATGGGATTCTCCAGGCAAGAAAACTGGAGCGGGTTGCCATGCCCTTTTCCAGGGGATCTTCCCAACCCAGGGATCGAATTCACATCTCTCTTGTCTTCTGCATTGACAGGCGGGTTCTTTACCACTAGCGCCACCTGGGAAGCCTTTGGTTTGTCATCCATAAATCCAAATTGCCTTCCAGAAGTGTTTCATTTGTAATCTAACCAACAGATTATGAGAGTGAAAGACAATTTAAAGGTAACAGTAGTGTAAAAGACTCCAAATATCTAATTTCTTTCCTCCAGGAGACTGCCTTGCACAAAGAATCCAAAGTCTTTCTTGGACTTAATATTTATTTCCATATATGCAGATTATGCATTTCAGTTTGTTTTACTCCATGGGATTTAGAGATTCGTTTAAAAAACACATTAGTAGTAAAAGCAACAAGTGTTTCTCTGTGGATGAGGGATTTCCAGTAGTTATTGCTTTCTTCTTCAGAACTTTGTGTATTAGCTGTAATTTTTACAATGATTATATTCAATCCTTTTAATCAGAAAAAAATTTTTCTAAAAATGAAGAGCTCTGAATATTTTGGATTAAATTTGCCCCTAAATTGCATTAGTATGAACTAAGGACATGTACTAAAAGATTTGCCGACTGTCATCCTCCTTTCATTTCTCAAATGAAACCTCTGGTCATAAAAATAGTCTTTGCTTGCAGTTAGGGGAGAGAGAATTTAAAAAGAAAAGCAGAAGGAAAGCTGTCTGTTAGCAAGTCTAAATTCAGACAAATGTCTGAAGGACAGAAAAATGTCTGGGTCCAGGCCCAGCTCCCCCCGAGTCACAAACCCTCAGTGAGGCAAGGAGGAGCCGGTGACTCTAAGTGAGGTGCTGATTTTAGATGTGGACACAGATTAATTTTAGAAGGCCTGACATTCTGAGTCATCCTGAGGTGGCCTGATTGGAACTGGTCGGAGGAGCCCGTTTCAAGCTGTCTTCTCAGCTGTCCCAGACCCCCGGAGCTCTGCCAGCTCCTGGAACGGCAGGCCTTGTTCCCATTAGCAAGGGCCATCGCGCCGAACAGGGAGGACGAGGATCACCGTCTGAAAGCGGCAGACCACCTCCGCACACACAGTCCTGGCTGCTCCACTTCCAGCGGCAGCTCAAAGCCAGCCAGTATGATCACAACCGGAAAATGGACTCCCACCTTTTCCATGACACCAGCGGCTCTAAAGCACCTACCGTACACAGACACAGTGGGGCAGTGATTCCTAAACCTAATCATCCACATTCCCTAGGGAACTTATTAAAAATATAGACGGTCCAGACCAGCCCCAGATCTGCAGGTTCAGTATATCTAGGGAGGGGCCTGTAGGTGTTCTGCATATCAGCTAAGTTTGGAAACTGCTGCCGTCGGGGCCCCGAGACCATCAGGGTGGCTGCAGGCAATGGACTATGTGACTGACCAGTATAGCTCTTGTGTCCCTGTCCTGGCTAGCATTCAGTTTCATCCCAGCACATGGGCTGAGAGCAGGAGTGGGGTGATTCCACAAAGGAACCTGGAGTCTTGCATGGAAAAGGGGAGTGAGTGCTGGGCAGGCAGAATAGCAAATGTCCCCTCTGTTGTCTATCCCAGCCACTTATCATCAGCATCAAAGAACCCAGTTAGCATCGTGTAACGGACATTGTCTGCCCAGTACTGCTTCCTCTATAAAAGGCACTTCCTTCATTAGAGGATTGCCCCTCCCCCAGGAGCGCTGTTTCTGGTTCCATCACCCCAGCTATTACCCAAGTTTGGGTTGGGTTTCTGTCACTTACAATCAAAGAGTTATAACTGGGAATTCCCTGATGGTCCGGTGGCTGGGACTCTGCACTTTCACCTGTGCCCCTGAGGCAAGCCCTGGTGGGGAAACTTAAATTCTGCAGACTTTGCTACACAGTCCCTCTCCTAAAAAAGAGTTATAACTAATGTTCATGCTGTATATCAATTTATCCAAAAAGAAGATAAATAGGCCCCAAAGAAAATGCCAGGGCCAGAGTCCTCCCTCAAAGCCCTACAGATGTCACCTACTCATGATCCATCCCTCAGCCAAATTCAAGTTTAGTCATTTGAGAAATTCAACCCGTAAAGTTTGGTAAGATATGCTTTCTGAAGGAGGGAAATCTAAGGCTGGATTTTGACTGAGAGACCACAGGACACTCTCAAAGCAGCTCTGCAGGCTGAAGATCTCCTATTCCAGGAAGGGCTGTACATACTGCCCACGCCAGAAGCACACATGCCCCACTATCACTATTCTTAGCAGCCTGCCGTGGTTCAGAAAGGGCTCAGGAGCCCTGCGGCTGCACGTCCTGGGGGAAGATGAGCTGGCACTCAGCTGTGCTGCCCCACACGGCGTCTGAGCTCAGCAGAGGGAACTTGATTCACGCTGAAGGGAGTTATCGCCAAGGGCTCTGGGATACCTCTCTTGGGAGCGCCTGTGTGGGAAGTGTGTCCAGCTGACAAGCCTTGTAAAGCCCAAGGGATCCTGCTTCCTGACAGCTAGGAGGGACCCCTGATCCCATGGGCTGATCAACACTAGCATCGCACTAACCTTGCCTGGGATCCTGGACGCGCCTCTCTTCCAGCGAGGGTTACAGGACTCACAGAGTCTCTGCTGAAAGGTCTAGGAAATGTAGATTGACAGAGCACTCCACAAGGGCATGATTTCTTGGAGTCTCAAGTTTTCTCCTAAAACATGCATATGCATTTTTAACAGCCTTATTAAGATGCAATTCCTATAGCACACTATTTACCCAGTAGTTTTTATATAGTCACATAATTGTGCAACCATCCCCACAAACAATTTTAGAACATTTTCATCGTCCCCTAAAGCAACACTGCACCTTTTAAGCTGTTACCCTCACCAGCTGCCCCATCCCTGGCAGCCCTGATTTATTCTCTGTCTCTACAGGTTTGACTATGCTGGGCATTCTATTCCTACAAATGGAATTGTACAATATGTTCCCTTTTGTGACTGTCTTCTTTCACTGAGAATGTTTTCAAGACTCATCCATCTTATAGCGTAAATCAGTACATTTTTATGGCTGACAATATTCCATTGTATGAATATACCACATTTTCTTTATCTCATTCAACCATTGACAGATGTTTGGGTTGTTTCTACTTTTCAGATACTATACATCCTGTTGCTCTGAACATTTATGTACAAGTCTTATCTGGACATATGTTTTCATTTCTCTTGGATATATGCCTATTGTTGGGTAAAATTGTAATCCAGTCAACTATCCCAGGATTTATAATCAGGAGCAGCTTCAGCATCAAAGAATCCAATAAGGTCCATGGAATGGACATCATTTGTGTTTCTACTCAATGTTGCTTCCATTCCTCCAAGAAAGGCACCTTTTTCTTTGAAGGATTTGCTCCTTCCCTGACCTCTCTCAGCCCCGTGATTAGTTCAGAGGGGTCACCTGAATCCCCTGAGCTGCCAGAGTCTCTCACAGAGGCTGCCCGTCTACGTTCTCCCCAGCAGTGTGTAAGGATCCCAGTTTCTCCACATCCTCGCCAACACTTGGTGTTATCTGCCTTTCTTATTATAATGATGATGAATATCTTTTCTTATGCTTCTTGGCTATTTGGCTATCTGGAAAATGTCTGTTCAGATTCTTTGCCCATTTCTAGTTGGATTATGTCTTTTTATTATTGAGTTGTTAAGTCTTTATATAATCTAGATGCAAGTCTCTTGCTACATATATGACTTGCAAATATTTTCTCTCATTTTGTGAGTTGGACTTTGCCTTCAAAGTGCCCTTTGAAGCACAAAATCATTCAACTGTGATGAAGTTCACTTTACTTACTTTTTATTTTGTTTCTTGTGCTTTTGATGTCATACTTAAGAAACCATCACCAAATCCAAAGTTATAAAGGTCACTCCTTTATTTTCTCCTAAAATTTGTATAGCATTATTTTTTTTTTTGCTGTTGCTAAGTCGATTCAGTCGTGTCCAACTCTGTGCGACCCCATAGGCGGCAGCCCACCAGGCTCCCCCGTCCCTGGGATTCTCCAGGCAAGAACACTGGAGTGGGTTGCCATTTCCTTCTCCATGCATGAAAGTGAAAAGTGAAAGCGAAGTCGCTTAGTCGTGTCCGACTCTGTGCGACCCCATGGACTGCAACCTACCAGGCTCTTCTGTCCATGGGATTTTCCAGGCAAGAGTACTGGAGTGGGGTGCCGTTGCCTTCTCCATGTATAGCATTAACTCTTCCTTTAATCTTTAATGCATTTTGAGTTAAATTTTATATATAGTGTGAGGTAGGGATCTAAATTCTTTTTTTTTTTTTTTTTGCCTGTGGCAATCCAATTTTCCCGGCATCGTTTGATGAAAGGACTGTATTTTGCCCACTGAATTGGTTTGACACCTTTGTCAACAATCAATTGACTATAAATGAGACAGTTTATTTCCAAATTTTCATCCAGTCCATTCATCCACATTTCTGTCCTTATGCCAGTAACACACTGTCTTGATTACCATAGCTTTGTAGTAAGTTTTGAAATTGGGAAGTGTCAGTAGTCTGACATTATTTTCTTGAAGATTATTTTGGCTATTCTGGGTCTTGTGGGTCTCCATATGAATTTTATGATCAGCTTGTTAATTTTTACAAAGAAGTCAGCTCAGATTCCTATAGGGATTATATTGAATTTGTAGATCTGTTTTGGGAGTATTGCCATCTTAACAACACTAAGTCTTCTAATCCAGAAACAAGGCATGTTTTCTTATTTATTTAAGTTTAATTTTTCTCAATTTTGTAGTTTTCTAAGTGTAAGGATTATACATCTTTTGCTAAATTTATTCTACAGTGTTTTATTGCCTCATGCTGTTATAAGTGGAATTGTTTTATTAATTCATTTTTTAATTTTTCACTCCTAAGGTATAGAAATGCAACTGATTCTTTTGTATTGAGTTTGTACCCTGCAACTTTGCTGAACTTGTTCATTAGTTCTAATAATTTCTTGTGGATTCCTTAGGATTTTTCTACCCAAAAGGCCATGTCATCTGTGAACTCAGCAAGTTTTACTCCTTTCTCTCCAATTTGGGTTTCAATTATTTCCTTTTCTTGCCCAGTTGCCCTGGCTACCACCTCCAGGACAATATTGAATAGGAACAGTGAAAGCAGAGCGAGGAAGGAGAGGATGGAATGTGTGGAGCGGGTACCAAGGAAACACACATTACCATCCCCTGGAGAAGGACATGGCAACCCACTCCAGTGCTCTTGCCTTGAGAATCCCATGGACAGAGGAGCCTGACAGGCTACAGTCCATGGGGTCACAAAGAGTTGGAACGACTGAGCAACTAACACTGCTGCTGCTGCTGCTGCTGCTAAGTTGCTTCAGTCGTGTCCGACTCTGTGCGACCCCATGGACTGCAGCCTACCAGGCTCTTCCGTCCATGGGATTTTCCAGGCAAGAGTACTGGAGTGGGGTGCCATTGCCTTCTCTGATGTACATTATTATATGTAAAATAGATAGTCACTGGGAATTTGCTGTATGACTCGGAACTCAAACCACCGGTGCTCTGTAACAACCTAGAGGGGTGGGATGGGGAGGGAGGTGGGAGGGAGGGGACATATGTATACCTGTGACAGATTCATGTTGATGTTTGGCGGAAACAAACACAATACTGTAAAGCAATTATCCTTCAATTAAAGTAAATAAATTTAATTAAAAAATAAATAGTGAAAACACACATCTGTATCTTGTTCCTGGTCTTAAGAGAAATGTACATTCTTTAACCATTAAGCATGATGTTAGCTGTGGATTTAGGGGTTTTGTTTCTGGTGTTGCTTTTGTCGTGTTCTTGTAGATGTTCTTTATTAGACTGAGGACGTTCCCTTCTACTCCTACTTTTTTGAGTGTCTTATCATGAAAGGGTGCTGGATTTTGTTAAATGATTTTTCTTATTGTCTTTTCTACTGAGATAACCATGTGGCTTTTGTTTTTAATATATTGATATGGTGTATTACATTAATTATTTTGGAATAATAAAGCAATCTTGCGTTCGTGGAATAAATTTCACTTGGTTGTAGTGTATAAGTCTATTCATGTGTTGCTGGACTTGATTTGTTAGTATTTTGTGAACAATTTTTGCATTCACATTCATAAGAGACATTGCGGTTTTCTCTTTCTAGTGATGTCCTCGTCTTATTTTGGTACAGTAAGGCCACAGTTAATAGCGGCCTTACAGAAAATTGAGAAGTCCTTCCTCTTCCATGTTTTGGAAAGGTTTGTGAAGAATTGGCTTTATTTTTCCCTTAGATATTTGGTGAAATTTACCAATAAAGCCATCTGGGCCTGGGTTTTTCTTTGTGGATAGTTTTTTAACGGCTAATTCAATCTCTTCTTATTTTAAGTATATTCAGATTCTCTATTTATTTTTGAGTCGGTTTTGATGGTTTATGTCTTCCTAAAAATGTGTCCATTTCATCTGTTATCTAATCTATCATCACTCATTGTTCATAGTCTTTTATAGTTTATAAAGGACTTTATAAAGTCCTTTATAGTTCATAGTCCCTCATAGTTTATAACTCCTTTATAATCCTTTTTATTTCTATAAAATCAGTAGTAATATCCTCTATTTAATTTATGGTTTTAGTTATTGGAGTTTCTTCTTTGTCAAAGTAGTTTGATCTGTCAATCTTTATGGTCTTTTTAAAGGACCAACTTTTGGTTTTATTCAGAAGGAAATGGCAACCCACTCCAGTACTCTTGCCTGGAAAGTTCCATGGATGGAGGAGCCTGGTGGACTACAGTCCATGGGGTCGCAAGGAGTCGGACACGACTGAGTGACTTCCCTTTTCCCTTTGGTTTAATTGATTTTTCTCTAATATTTTTTCCATTCTCTATTTCATTTATACCTTTTTAACATTTATTATTCCCTTCCTTTTGTTTACCTTAGGTTTAGTTTATTTTTCTAGTGCCTTAGAGTGGAAGTTTAGGCCTCTGATTTTAGATCTTTCTTGTTTTTTAACATAGGTATTGACAACTATCAATTTCTCCTAAACTCTGCTTTGCTCACATCCTATAAGTTTGATATATTGTATCTTCACTTCATTTATCCCGAAGTATTTTCTAATTTCCTTTGCAATTTCTTTTTTTATCTATTGGGTAATTAGAAATATGATGTTAATTTCCACATTTGTGAGTTTTTCACATTGCTATCAGCTCTTGATTTGCAATTTCGACTATTGTGGTCAGAAGATATACTTTGCATTATTTCTGTCTTTTATTAATAAAATTTGTTTAGGTTTGTTTTATGGCCTAGTTCATGGTCTGTCTTCTGAATGCTACAGGTGCACTTGAGAAGAATGTATATTCTACCATTTTTGGGTGGAAAGCTCTATAGATGTCTATTAATTCTAGTTGATTTATAGTGATATTCAAGTCTTCTGTTTGTTGATTTTTTTAGTCTGGTTCTATCCATTATTGAATATGGCATATGAAGTACCCAACTATTACTGTTGCATTGTCTATTTCTCCCTCTAAGTATGTCATGCTTCATGTATTTTGAGGCTCTACTGTTAGGTACATATATGTTTATAAGTGTTGCATCTTGCTGATGAATTGACACTTTCATCATTATAAAAATATCTCTCTAATATCATTTTTTAACTTATTTTGTTCCATGTACAGTCACTCTGTCTTTTCTTTATTATTTGTATTATTTTCTTTTCATTTTTTTACTTTTAGTCAGTTTGTATCTTTGAATCTAAAGCATATCTCCTGTAGACAGCATGTAGTTGGGTTTCGTTTTTTTTTCAATCCAGTCTGATAATTCTGCCTTTTGACTGGATT
Source organism: Bos mutus (assembly GCF_027580195.1). NCBI lineage: Eukaryota > Metazoa > Chordata > Mammalia > Artiodactyla > Bovidae > Bos > Bos mutus. The sequence continues at coordinate 130,760,912 of NC_091618.1, forward strand.
ACTTGATCTATTTACATTTAATGTTATCATTGATATGGTTGAAATTACATCTGCCCTTTTATTTTTTGTTTTCTATATTTCATATATTTTTTTCTCTGTTCCTCTGCTACTGCCTTCTTTTGTATTAAATAAGTATTTCCTAAGTGTAACATTTTTATTTACTTAGTGTTATCTTCACTTTCACTTTTCACTTTCCTGCATTGGAGAAGGAAATGGCAACCCACTCCAGTGTTCTTGCCTGGAGAATCCCAGGGATGGGGGAGCCTGGTGGGCTGCCGTCTATGGGGTCACACAGAGTTGGACATGACTGAAGCGACGTAGCAGCAGCAGTAGCAGTATTTTACTATGTATTTTCAAAGAGTTTTTTCTTAATGGTTACTTTGGGATTAGAATTAACATCTTAATTTATATCAGTCTAGTTCAGATTAATACCAATGTAGTTTTAATCATGGGGCTTCCCAGGTGGCTCTAGTGGAAATGAACCCCGCCTGCCAATGCAGGAGACGTAAGAGACACAGGTTCAATCCCTGGGTCAGGAAGATCCCCTGGAGAAGGGCATGACAACCCACTCCAGTATTCTTGCCTGGATACACCCATGAACAAAGGAGTCTGGCCGCTACAGTCCATGGGGTCACAAAGAGTTGAACATGACTAAAGTGACTTTGGAGAAGGCAATGGCACCCCACTCCAGTACTGTTGCCTGGAAAATCCCATGGACAGAGGAGCCTGGTGGGCTGCAGTCCATGGGGTCGCTAAGAGTCGGACACGACTGAGCGACTTCACTTCCACTTTTCCCCTTCATGCACGGGAGAAGGAAATGGCAACCCGCTCCAGTGTTCTTGCCTGGAGAATCCCAGGGACAGGGGAGCCTCATGGGCTGCCGTCTCTGGGGTCGCACAGAGTCGGACACGACTGAAGTGACTTAGCAGCAGCAGCAGCAAAGTGACTTAGCATGCACATAGTTTCAATCTTACACAAAACCTTCTTCCAATAAAACTCCATTCCCTCCCCTCTAATTTGTGGTGATATATTCATACAAATTACATCTTAATATACTTTGTAACCATTAACAGAGATTTCTGATTATTGCTTTATGCAATTGTCTTTTATTTCAGATGGGGAGAAAAGAGTTACTAACAATATACATTTATACTGTTTTTTTAATATCTAACTATGTAGTTACTTTTGTTGTTTAGTCGCTAAGTCATGTCTGGCTTTTTTACAACCCCACGGACTATAGCCCGCCAGGCTCCTCTGACCATAGGATTTCCCAACTGGAATGGGTTGCCATTTCCTTCCCCAGGGGATCTTCCCAACCCAGAGATCAAACCCGCGTCTCCTGCTTTGGCAGGCAGATTCTTCACCACTGAACCACCAGGGAAGCCCTGTAGTTATTTCATCAGTGCTTTTAATTCTTTACTTGCTTCAAGTTACTTACAGAGTTTCTTTTCTTTTAGCCTGAAGGACTTAATGTTAAATTTCTTTTAAGACAGGTCTCCTAGTGACGAATTCTCTCAGTGTTTGATTATATGGGAATATCTTAATCTATTCTTCATTTTTGAAGGACAATCTTGATGAATATAGAATTATTTGAGGGGTTTTCCCACCACTTTGAATATATCATCCACTGTTTCATGGCTTCCATTGTTTCTAATTGGAAATCAGCTTTTAATCTTATTGAGGATCATTTGTACATACTGAATCATTTCTCTCACTGTTTTCAAGATTCTTTGTCTTTTGAGAGTTTGATTATGATGGGTCTAGGTGTAACTTCCTGATGTTCAAGCTGGTTTTAGAAAAGGCAGAGGAACCAGAGATCAAATTGCCAACATCCGCTGGATCATAGAAAAAGCAAGAGAGTTCCAGAAAAACATCTATTTCTGCTTTATTGACTATGCCAAAGCCTTTGACTGTGTGGATCACAATCAACTGTGGAAAATTCTGAAAGAGATGGGAATACCAGACCACCTGACCTGCCTCTTGAGAAACCTATATGCAGGTCAGGAAGCAACAGTTAGAAATGGACATGGAGCAACAGACTGGTTCCAAATAGGAAAAGGAGTTCATCAAGGCTGTATATTGTCACCCTGCTTATTTAACTTACATGCAGAGTACATCATGAGAAACGCTGGACTGGAAGAAACACAGCTGGAATCAAGATTGCCGGCAGAAATATCAATAACCTCAGATATGCAGATGACACCACCCTTATGGCAGAAAGTGAAGAGGAACTAAAACGGCTCTTGATGAAAGTGAAAGTGGAGAGTGAAAAAGTTGGCTTAAAGCTCAACATTCAGAAAACTAAGATCATGGCATCTGGTCCCATCACTTCATGGGAAATAGATGGGGAAAGAGTGGAAACAGTGTCAGACTTTATTTTTCTGGGCTCCAAAATCACTACAGATGGTGACTGCAGCCATGAAATTAAAAGACGCTTACTCCTTGGAGGGTAAGTTACGACCAACCTAGATAGCATATTAAAAAGCAGAGACATTACTTTGCCAACAAAGGTCCATCTAGTCAAGGCTATGGTTTTTCCTGTGGCCAAGTATGGATGTGAGAGTTGGACTGTGAAGAAGGCTGAGCGCCAAAAAATTGATGCTTTTGAACTGTGGTGTTGGAGAAGACTCTTGAGAGTCCCTTGGACTGCAAGGAGATTCAACCAGTCCATTCTGAAGGAGATCAGCCCTGGGATTTCTTTGGAAGGAATGATGCTAAGGCTGAAACTCCAGTACTTTGGCCACCTCATGTGAAGAGTTGACTCATTGGAAAAGACTCTGATGCTGGGAGGGATTGGGGGCAGGAGGAGAAGGGGACGACAGAGGATGAGATGGCTGGATGGCATCACTGACTCGATGGACGTGAGTCTGAGTGAACTCCAGGAGTTGGTGATGGACAGGGAGGCCTGGCGTGCTGTGATTCATGGGGTCGCAAAGAGTCGGACACAACTGAGCGACTGATCTGATCTAATCTGAGGTGTGGCTATCTTTGAATTTACCCTATTTGAAGTTTTTGAACACTTGGAAGTTAGTTAGGCATATATATGATTTTTTTTCATCAAATGTGGGACATTTTCATCTAATACATATACTGGTATATGTGATCGTGCCCATAGTCTCTGAGGCTCTGTTCATTTTCTTCTTCATTTTTTTTTCTTTCTGCTTAATTCACTTCTCAGACTGGATAATCTCAATTGATCTACTTCAAATTTATTGACGTTTTTCTTCTTTCTGCTCAAATACACTGTTGAGCCCTTCTGGTGAAGTTTTCATGATAGTTATTGTGTATATATATGTATATATACACACACACACACACACATGCACACATATATAGGTCCACAGTTATCTACAAGTCATACTAAAGGAAAGTATGAGAATATTTCATAATATGCATAGTACATTGATAAAAAGATAAAAATTATATATAAATTAATCATATGTTTTCTTTTAGTATGATATGGTTTTCTTTAGTTCTTTGAGCATATTTAAAATAGCCAATTTAAAGTCTTTATCTAGCAAGTCCATCACCTACATTTCCTCAGGGACAGTTTTTATTGATTGCTTTTTTTCCTATGAATGGGTTATACTTTGTGTCTTTTCATGTTTCATAATTTTTTGATGAAAATGACATTTCAAATACTATACTATGGCAATTCTGAAAAACAGGTCCTCCCTCTCTCCAGGATTTGTTGTTTCTGCTGTTTGTTACAGTTGAGTTTTTGTTTTGTTGTTTAGTGCCTCTTATGGAACTAAAACTTCTGCATAGTAAGTACCCTTTGTTGTGTGTGGTTCTGAAGTTTATGCTTAGTTAACCCTGTGATTCTTATTGATCGGACAGAGATTTTCTTGAACACCTGGAACCAATACCTCTGCCAGTCTGTGATGAGGGGCTGTGTGTGTGTGTGTGTGTGTCTGTGTGTGTTGGATATGTCTTCACACTCAGCCAGGCAGCTTACAACTCTTACAGCCTTCACTTTCTGCTTTAACAGAGCCTCAAGGTCAGCCAGAGTTGAGAGCTTAGAACCTTCGCAGGTCTTTCTTGAGTCTGCATACAGCTCTGGCCATGCTCACAGTCCAGTGCATGAAGGCAGCCTTCTAGACTTCTAGGAATATTTTAGAGCATTTGAATACTCCTATGGACATTTCATTCCCAGCTCTTCCTATTAGGATTTTTTTACTAGTCTATTATTTAACCCAACTGTTATCAGTTGCCTGTAGTTGTTTTCAATGAAAGTTCCCTGGGGAAAGGCTCTTCACGCTGTATGTGCTCAAAGTCTGGTCAAAAACAGATAGTTATATAAAGAGGGGTCTCCAGGGTACCACCAGCAAGTCAAATGATGACAGTTCTCTGATAATGGGGTTTTGAAAGAGCTCCAGGTCAATTCTGCTCCCTTAGGTGGCTGCCAGGCTGCTGATATTCACTGCAAATGGGGCAGCTAATTTTCAAGGCTACCATAAGGGATAGGACTAGGACAGAATAAAATGCCACAAAATCCACCATCCTTCCAAGATTCAGCCATTTTTTAAAATAAGTATTTCCCAGATTTCTGCAAACCTGCGGTTAATTTCTAGAGTTCTGCAAAGGTTGATTCTGGCTTTGGGGGGTCAATTTTCTCATTGCTCTTACAGACAGAAATTTCAGAATTGTGCCAATATCTGTCAGTTTCCACTTCATATTTTACATTCTACTCCGTGATATATCCAAGTGGGTTTTCTCCCCAACTGTTTTTATTATAACCTTATTTGATTTTAAATGATTTCCTGTAGAATGAAATCAACTCTCAAGAAAGATACCCTGAGTGTATTCTGGGACTTCACACCTACCAACACACTCCTAAGAAGTACAGCTCATTAAAACATTCTAATTCTGTGTTGTCTCCTCCACCAACTGTAACCTCCCTGGGTACAGGACCAAGTTAGCATTCATTTCTGTCAGCTGTGCCTGGCACGGACCTTAAAATAGGTGATTGCAAATATGGGGCTGAAATGAATGGTCTGCATTCTTATTTATCAGACTATCCCAACGGTGGGCCGGATAGCTCAGTCGTAACCCCACTAGAGTGAGTTCAGTTCAGTTCAGTCACTCAGTCGTGTCTGACTCTTTGTGACCCCATGGACTGAAGCACACCAGGCCTCCCTGTCCATCCTAAGGCTTGCTCAAACTTCTGTCCATCGAGTCGCTGATACCATCCAACCATCTCATCCTCTGTTGTCCCCTTCTCCTGAAAGACTGAGTTCAATAAATGTATTATAGGACTTCCCTGGAAGTCCGGTGGTCAGGACTCCACACTTCCAAAGCAAGTGATGCAGGTTTGATCCCTGGTCAGGGAACTAAGATCCCACATGCCCTGCGGAGGGGCCAAAACAAAACCAAATCAAAATAAAGACACTGTATATGATATATATATATATATATATATATATATATATATCAATGCTGCTGCTGCTAAGTTACTTCAGTCATGTCTGACTCTGTGCGACCCCAGAGACGGCAGCCCACCAGGCTCCCCCATCCCTGGGATTCTCCAGGCAAGAACACTGGAGTGGGTTGCCATTTCCTTCTCCAGTGCATGAAAGTGAAATGTGAAAGTGAAGTCACTCAGTCGTGTCCGACTCCTAGTGACCCCATGGACTGCAGCCTACCAGGCTCCTCTGCCCATGGGATTTTCCAGGCAAGCGTACTGGAGTGGGCTGCCATTGCCTTCTCTGATATATATTAATAAGAATATATATATATATAAATCAACAAGAATATATATATATATATATAAAATACAGAGTTCTTTTACCATTTCAAATACATGGATAAAATACCACAGCTTCTTGGCCACTATAATGACACCTAATATTTGATGCTACCCAAGCAGGAGAGCTCTTTTCCCATCTCTCTGGTGGGAGCCAGGCTTTGCCTCCCAATGTGTGCCAGGAGGGAGCCAAGCCCTCTCCTTTCCTACTCCTGGTGGCCAAGGGAGGTTACAAGACTCAGCTTGGATGATTAGGTGTTTCTGCCAGAGTCACCATGCTGGTGGGGTCATCCTTTCAGCAGAGGACCCGAGGACACAGAGACAGTGGCTGTGGACATCCAGTTGGCCTCTGGGACAGGGCCTGGGTGGTGATCAGACCATCTGCGGTTCCTGCCCGGCTCTGCTCATAGCCTCCCAGTGCACCCCACAGTCTGTGATGCTCTCCAAACACACCAAGGCTCTGCTTCAGTAGCCCTGGGCATCTGCACTACAACCCCTTCTCAGACCTTCAGCCAGTCCCCATTTTTATTATAAACTGCTTATAATAATAATAATTTTTGTATTGATTGGGATTGAAGAATCCACTGACGTAGAATTTGTGGCGCAAAGTTTAAGCGGTAACTTTTTGAGACTTTGGAGAAAAGGTGGGCTCCAATGACACATATCCTCTAGTCCTGAAAGCTTTCTTCAGGACCCCCATGTGCTGGTGAGACCAGTCTCAGCTTGTCCTTGTTCCTAGAACCCTCCTTCATGCCTCAGGCCTGAAGTCCTACCCTAGGAAGCCTCACAAACATCACCTCATTCATCCACTCGGCGAGCCTTGCACTGTTAAGGGACTGGGACCCCGGCAGGGGCAGGGGGGTCCTCTGGGGGAGGCGTGGAGGAGGGCTGGTTTCCTGGGGCAGGAGGAGGCTGCTCTCTGAGGTCCTGACGGCTGGTCATGGGATTCCCCAGAGAGGAAAGGAGCTGATCATTGGAGAAGTGAGCTCCCAGTGGCCCTGCTCAGCCTTCCCACCAGGGTCCAGTCCAGGGGCAGGTCAGCCAAGCCAGGACTGGGCAGCGGGGACAGGAGTCATAAATTCCTGGCAGTCTTGCTCAGAACCTGGAGGACCCCTTAGTGGCTGCTCCTGTGGGTAAAGATCAGAAGGCTGTGGTCCCAGAAAGAGAGGTGACCAGTAAAGCCCAGGAGAGCCCAGCTATCTCCAAGATGAGGGTGCACATCCCTGCATGGTTAGCTTTGGCTTTTGTGTTTCCAAATAATGGGTCTTCTATTTCATTCTCATCTTACTCTGAAGTCCAAGCCATGGTCCCCCCACCAATCCCATGGCATCCTGCTTGATGGTGCATTTCCCTAAGGAAGACTCTTACTGCCAAGAAATCCTGCAACCTCTTCTCCATCCACTGCGGGAACTGATTCCAAACACACTGTAAATGCTGCCAAGAAGACCAAGGCCCATGATGCAAACCCCCAGGGTTTGTGAGGTCTGGATTCACGCAAGCACAGGAAGAGCGTGGTCATAATGAGAAACTTTAGAAATTGTGTATGAAACCCTAAACCGAAAACCAGAAAGAGAAACAAGACCCTCAAACATACTTCACGAGTTTAGTATAACCCGTAAATTCAGTCCATTTACTCCTGAGACCGTGGGCTCTTGGTGGGAGGCCTGGCCCAGTGCTGCTGGGGGACCGGCTCAGCCAGGCCTGGACTCCTGACTGCAGAAACCAAGAGATAACAAGGGGTGCTCTTTGAGGCTGCTGTGTTTTAGCTTAACCTATAACACAGCAACAAATGGCTAACACAGAGAGATTCTCTGCTGTTGAGGTGGGGGACAGACAAGCCCCGGGCTGAGCAGCTGTAACCAGCCTCCTGCTGACATTTCCAGCTGGTTGGCCAGAGACAGCCCAGAAAACTGCCCCCAGGTAAGCAGCCCAAGTTGCCCCCATTGCACACACTTCACTCCAAGTTCACCCATGTGCTTTTCCACATGTAATTTGCTTCTAATAAACACTATTTCTATTTCACAATCTTGGTCTCTTTGCTAAATTCTTTCCTCAAAGAAGACAAGGACCGAGATCCTTCTTCCAGTTACTCTGCCATCAGAATCATTGTGACCTTCAGGTAAGATCTATTCTTTTTTGAGCTTCCCTGGTAGCTCAGTGGTAAAGAATCCATCTACCAGTGCAGGAGACATGGGTTCGATCCCTGGTCCTGGAAGATCCCACATACCCCAGAGCGTGTGCCGCAACTACTGAGCCTGTACTGGAGAGCCCAGGAGTCACCACCACTGAGCCCACGTGTCTTAACTACTGAACCTGTGCGCTCTAGAGCCTGTCCTCTGCAACAAGAAGCCACCACAGTGAGAAGCCCGCACACCATGACTAGGGAGTAACCTCTGCTCACTGCAACTGGAGACGAGCCTGAGCATCATGAAGACGCAGCCCAGCCAAAAATAAATAAATATTTTAGAAGACATTTTCTTTTTACTGTTTTCCATTGTCCTATTAATATACACACTTTAAAAAAACTTAGGGAGGAAAAACAAGTTAAAAGCACCAAATTTGTCCCCTTGCAACTGCTATCATATTAATCATTTCAGCCATTCTTATATATTTTCTTCTATTTAGAGGGTATTTTGTCTAGTTATAATCATTCAGCACATATAACTTTTTACCTGTTTTTTTAAAAATTTCTATCAGAGTATAGTTGACTTACAGTATTGTATTAGTTTCAGGTATACAGCAAAGAGAATTACGTATACATTTATGTATATCCACCATTTTTAAGATTTTTTTTTCCCCATAGGTCATTACAGAGTATTGAGTAGGGTTCCCTGTGTTATGGGCTTTCCTGGTGGCTCAGCTGGTAAAGAATCCGCCTACAATGCACGAACCTTGGGTTCAATCCTTGGGCTGGGAAGATCCCCTGGAGAAGGGAAAGGCTACCCACTCCACTATTCTGGCCTAGAGAACTCCATGGACTGTATAGTCCATGGGGTCGCAAAGAGTCAGACACGACTGAGTGACTCTCACTCTCCCTGTGCTGCACAGTAGGTTCTTATTAGCTATCTCTTTTCCATATAGCAGTATGTATATGTCAATCCCAATCTCTTAATTTATCCCTCCCTTTTCTTGCCTGGTAACCATAAGTTTTTTTTCTATATATGTAACACTATTTGTTTTGTAAATAAGTTCATTTGTACCATTTTTTACATTCCATATATAAGCAATATCATATAATATTTGTCTTTTTCTGTCTGACGTACTTGACTTAGTATGACAATCTCTAGGTCCATCCATGTTGCTACAAATGGCTTTATTTCATTCTTTTTTATAGCTGAGTAATATTCCATTGTATGTAAGTACCTCGGTGTGTTTTTTTTTTTTTGACTTAACATTTTTGGATTTTGATAATCTTTATTAATTTTACCCCAAATGTATGTATGATGTGTTGGATCTGAGACAGACTTCTCACTAGTGGTCCTGTGGTAAATAGTACGCCGGTGGCCCTCTTTGCTCAGGTCTTTACCCAGGTGACGTGACGAGAGCAAATGGAAAATCTGCCACAAGTGGACACTCCTGAGCCGGGAATGGAGACGCTCCTGAGAGGGGGCCGACACATTTGCTCCTTGGATCTTGGTTCTCATGCTTACTGTCTGCGGTGTAAATATAGCCCTCCAAGGGCCAGGTGACCTAGAGTTGGTTGTCTCCAAGCTCCCAGGCCTTACTCCCCATGACTTATGGAACTACACACGTGAGAGTTAAGTAAACTGTAGAGTTCTCTTACTATGTTTACCATAAATTAACTTTTAAGTCTTCCTTTTAGCCCAGTTTTATGGAATGAATATTTGTGTCCTCCCCAAACTCATAAGTTAAAGCCCTAACCCCCAATATGAAGGGATGATTGGGGTTAGATGAGGAAATGTGAGGGGCAACCTCCTGATGGGATTGAAAGAAAGTGTTAGTCACTCAGTCATGTCCCATTCTTTGCAATCCTGTGGACTGTAGCCCGCCAGGCTCCTCTGTCCATGGAATTCTCCATGAAAGATACTGGAGTGGTTAGCTGTTCCCTTCTCCAGGGGATCTTCCCACTCAGGGATCGTACATGGGTCTCCTGCACTGCACGTGGATACTTTACCATCTGAGCCACCTTAGTGCCTTATAATAAGAGACACCCAAAGGACTTGCTCCCTCTCTCTGCCATACGAAGACTCAGCAAGAAGGAGGCCATCTCAAGCCAGAAGAGAGCTCTTACCAGGAGCTAAATCAGCCAGCACCTGATATTGGACTTCAGCCTCCAGAACTGTGAGATATAAATTTCTGTTGTTTAAACCACCTAGCCTATGGTATTTTGCTATGGCAACCTGAGCAGACTAAGACACCAGGATTCCAAGTTTCAGGAAAATTTGATCAGTGAGCCTGCGGATCCCTGTACAGGAGACAGGGATCAAGACCATCCCCATGGAAAAGAAATACAAAAGAGCAAAATGGCTGCCTGGGGAGGCCTTACAAATAGCTGTGAAAAGAAGAGAAGCTAAAAGCAAAGGAGAAAAGGAAAGATATAAGCATCTGAATGCAGAGTTCCAAAGAATAGCAAGAAGAGATCAGAAAGCCTTCCTCAGCAATCAATGCAAAGAAATAGAGGAAAACAACAGAATGGGAAAGACTAGAGATCTCTTCAAGAAAATTAGAGATACCAAGGGAATATTTCATGCAAAGATGGGCTCGATAAAGGACAGAAATGGTATGGACATAACAGAAGCAGAAGATATTAAGAAGAGGTGGCAAGAATACACAGAAGAACTATACAAAAAAGATCTTCACAACCCAGATAATCACGATGGTGTGATCACTGACCTAGAGCCAGGCATCCTGGAATGTGAAGTCAGGTGGGCCTTAGAAAGCATCACTACGAACAAAGCTAGTGGAGGTGATGGAATTCCAGTTGAGCTATTTCAAATCCTGAAAGATGATGCTGTGAAAGTGCTACACTCAATATGCCAGCAAATTTGGAAAACTCAGCAGTGGCCACAGGACTGGAAAGGGTCAGTTTTCATTCCAATCCCAAAGAAAGGCAATGTCAAAGAATGCTCAAACTACCACACAATTGCACTCATCTCACACGCTAGTAAAGTAATGCTCAACATTCTCCAAGCCAGGCTTCAGCAATACGTGAACTGTGAACTTCCTGATGTTCAAGCTGGTTTTAGAAAAGGCAGAGGAACCAGAGGTCAAATTGCCAACATCCGCTGGATCATCGAAAAAGCAAGAGAGTTCCAGAAAAGCATCTATTTCTGCTTTATTGACTATGCTAAAGCCTTTGACTGTGTGGATCACAATAAACTGTGGAAAATTCTGAAAGAGATAGGAATACCAGACCACCTGACCTGCCTCTTGAGAAACCTATATGCAGGTCAAGAAACAACAGTTAGAAATGGACATGGAGCAACAGACTGGTTCCAAATAGGAAAAGGAGTTCGTCAAGGCTGTATATTGTCACCCTGCTTATTTAACTTATATGCAGAGTACATCATGAGAAACGCTGGGCTGGAAGAAGCACAACCTGGAATCAAGATTGCTGGGAGAAATACCAATAACCTCAGATATGCAGATGACACCACCCTTATGGCAGAAAGTGAAGAGGAACTCAAAAGCCTCTTGATGAAAGTGAAAGTGGAGAGTGAAAAAGTTGGCTTAAAGCTCAACATTCAGAAAACGAAGATCATGGCATCTGGTCCCATCACTTCATGGGAAATAGATGGGGAAACAGTGGAAACAGTGTCAGACTTTATTTTTGGGGCCTCCAAAATCACGGCAGATGGTGACTGCAGCCATGAAATTAAAAGCCGCTTGCTCCTTGGAAGAAAAGTTATGACCAACCTAGATAGCATATTGAAAAGCAGAGACATTACTTTGCCAACAAAGGTCCATCTAGCCAAGGCTATGGTTTTTCCTGTGGTCATGTATGGATGTGAGAGTTGGACTGTGAAGAAAGCTGAGCGCCGAAGAATTGATGCTTTTGAACTGTGGTGTTGGAGAAGACTCTTGAGAGTCCCTTGGACTGCAAGGAGATCCAACCAGTCCATTCTGAAGGAGATCAGCCCTGGGATTTCTTTGGAAGGAATGATGCTAAAGCTGAAACTCCAGTACTTTGGCCACCTCATGTGAAGAGTTGACTCACTGGAAAAGATTCTGATGCTGGGAGGGATTGAGGGCAGGAAGAGAAGGGGACGACAGAGGATGAGATGGCTAGATGGCATCACCAATTCAATGGACGTGAGTTTGAGTGAACTCTGGGAGTTGGTGATGGACAGGGAGGCCTGGCGTGCTGCGATTCATGGGGTCGCAAAGAGTCAAACACGACTGAGTAACTGAACTGAACTGAACTGAACTGAAGCCTGCATAAACACAAAACTAGTTTCTTTACCCTCCATGACATTACAAAATAATACTACTTCTCATAAGCTCATAGTGCTGTTGAGAAACTTAGTCTTCAAGATTTCAAATATCACTTTGGAACTGATTATAGGAATATAAACATAATCAATGAAGGTGTTAACCAAATTTCAAATGCAGTTCTGGATGAATAATCTGTGCATGTAAGCTATGTAGGAACATATTGCTGTTTTTTTTTTCATTGCATAACCTCAAGTAGGGTACATATCTCTGCTTTCTACCTAGACCTCAAAAATATCTTTTCCAATTTCCCTGCTGAATAGTCAATGTTAAGGGATAAACAAAAAAGCAAATAATTAGAACCAAGTTCTCCCGAGGCCACGCATTAGAATCACCTGGGAAGCTTTTCAGACAAATAGCCCAGGGGTTCCTCTCTGGAGGTCAGAGGCCACTTGGAAAAAAGAAATCAAAAGTATTTTCCAGAACCAGAAGAGCCTTGTTCTCACGACACCTGTCACCTCCTCAAAGCCACAAATACATCTCTAGGAAGGAGGACCACGGGTGGAAGGTGGGGCCCATGGGGCTCTAGACTTGACTCCATGCCTGGACAGAGGACCCAGGACTGGTGGGCATGAAGGTTGGAGCCGGTCAGCCTGTCCCAGGGTGGGACGTGGGCTCAGAATTATAATCACAGTCACTCACAGAAACAGTAGTGACTTACTAAGGGGAGAAGCAGGGCCAAAGAGGGCTCTGGAAGGCTGGGGTGGGAGCAGGAAGACCCCCGATGGAGGCCACTAGGGCAGGGCTGCACTCACAGCTCCCTGGCCTTCTATCCTTGTGTGGGGCTCCAAAGTTCTGTGGCCACATCCTGTCCCAGGTCAGGCCCCATTCCCCTGTGATTCCAAAGGCACCCAGTGGCTCCAGTGCCCCCAGCACCACCACCACGCGAGCCTGAGGCCCTGAATGCATGTGCTGCAGAACGGGCCTACAAGCCACCCAGCAACGCAGCCCAGAGCCTGTGACCCAAGGGCAAGTTGGCCCGTCTACACAGTTCTAAAGAGCAGCAGGGAAGGGGAGAGGAGCCTGTGGCTTCGCCCTTGCAGCCGGGCTGCCTCTCTGCTCTTGGCCTCAAGGCCCTGCAGTCCATTTTCTTGTGGTAGAATTTTTAAATCATTTAAATACTTAAAAAATACCAGTGCCTGAACATTGCCCCAAACCTATCAGTCTCCATGGAGCAGCCCTCCGGCTCTGCGCATTAACTTCCCTTTTATCGAGACTCTGTGCCCTAAACCTGCCTGACAGAGATGCCAAGGCTTCAGCCAGCAGCCATCAACAGAGCTTCTGCCAGCTGTTCAGCCCATGAGGCTTTGGGAGCTGTGCTAAGAGGACAGTGAGGGGGACGTGCCGGCTGCTCCTGCCCACAGGGCTTCAAAGCACAGAGCAGGCGAGTTGGAAACCACGAGACCCTTGAGGGAGTCTATGGACGTGGAACAACAGACTGGTTCCAAATAGAAAAAGGAGTTCGTCAAGGCTGTATATTGTCACCCTGCTTATTTAACTTATATGCAGAGTACATCATGAGAAACGCTGGACTGGAAGAAACACAACCTGGAATCAAGACTGCCGGGAGAAATACCAATAACCTCAGATATGCAGATGACACCACCCTTATGGCAGAAAGTGAAGAGGAACTAAAATGGCTCTTGATGAAAGTGAAAGTGGAGAGTGAAAAAGTTGGCTTGAAGCTCAACATTCAGAAAACGAAGATCATGGCATCTGGTCCCATCACTTCATGGGAAATAGACGGGGAAACAGTGGAAACAGTGTCAGACTTTATTTTTCTGGGCTCCAAAATCACTGCAGATGGTGACTGCAGCCATGAAATTAAAAGACACTTACTCCTTGGAAGAAAAGTTATGACCAACCTAGATAGCATGTTCAAAAGCAGAGACATTACTTTGCCAACAAAGGTTCGTCTAGTCAAGGCTATGGTTTTTCCTGTGGTCATGTATGGATGTGAGAGTTGGACTGTGAAGAAAGCTGAGCGCCGAAGAATTGATGCTTTTGAACTGTGGTGTTGGAGAAGACTCTTGAGAGTCCCTTGGACTGCAAGGAGATCCAACTAGTCCATTCTGAAGGGGATAAGTCCTGGGATTTCTTTGGAAGGAATGATGCTAAAGCTGAAACTCCAATACTTTGGCCACCTCATGCGAAGAGTTGACTCATTGGAAAAGACTCTGATGCTGGGAGGGATTGGAGGCAGGAGGAGAAGGGGCGACAGAGGATGAGATGGCTGGATGGCATCACTGACCCGATGGACGTGAGTCTCAGTGAACTCCGGGAGTTGGTGATGGTCAGGGAGGCCTGGCGTGCTGCGATTCATGGGGTCGCAAAGAGTCAGACACGACTGAGCGACTGATCTGATCTGATCTGATCTGATGATGAAAAAGACATTTTCACAGTCCCACTGAAATGCCACTTGAGTTTTGTTGGTGTTCGTGCTGCTGGAGCACAGACAGTGGTGGGTAACCTGAGGGCCTTTGCACGGCTCCAGCAGCAGTAATCACGTGATTCTCCATCACATATGCTAAGTCTTCTTACAATTCTCCCTGATGGAGCCCTCCTACTGTTGGTGGGAATGTAGATTGGCGCAGCCAGTAAGGAAAACATTATGGATGTTCCTCAAAAAACTAAAAATAGAGTTGCCATATGATCTAGCAATTCCACTCCTGGGCATAAATCCAGAGAAAAACTATAATTCAAAAAGACATATGCACCCCAATGTTCATGGCAGCACTGTTTATGGTAGCCAGACATGGAAGCAACCTAGATGTCCATTAACAAATGGATAGATAAAGAAGATGTGGTACATATAGGCACAGTGGAATACTGCTCAGCCAAAAAAAAGACTGAAATAATGCCATTGGTAGCAACATGGGCAGACTTAGAGATTAGTCATATAAAGCGAAGTAAGTCAGACAGAGAAAGATACCATACGATATTGCTTAGATGTGGAATCTTTTAAAGTGGTACAAATGAACTCATCTACAAAGCAGAAATAGAGTCACAGATGTAGACAACAAACTTGTGGTTACCAGGCAAGGTGGGGAGGGATAAGTTGAGAGACTGGGATTGACAAAGACACATGACTATGTATAAAATATGGAGAAGGCAATGACACCCCACTCCAGTACTCTTGCCTGGAAAATCCCATGGACGGAGGAGCCTGCTAGGCTGCAGTCCATGGGGTCGCTAAGAGTCGGACATGACTGAGCGACTTCACTTTCACTTTTCACTTTTATGCATTGGAGAAGGAAATGGCAACCCACTCCAGTATTCTTGCCTGGAGAGTCCCAGGGATGGGCAAGCCTGGTGGGCTGCTGTCTACGGGGTCGCACAGAGTCGGACACAACTGAAGCGACTTAGCAGCAGCAGCAGCGGCACGTATAAAATAGATAACTAATAAGGATGTACTATATAGCACAGAAAACTCTGCTATACACTCTGTAATGACCTATATGGGAAAGAATCTGAAAAAGAGTGAATATATGTGTACATATAACTGATTCACTTTGTTATAGAGCAGAAATTGACACAATAGTGCAAATCAACTATACTCCAATAAAAAAATTTTTAGACAAGAAGAAAGAAAAGAAAAAGAGACCACTACCTATGACATTCTGGTGCAGTTAACAAAGAAGCAGATGCAGAGCTACCTGAAAGGCTATGAAGGAACATATACCTCCTTATTCCAGCTACACATTTCTTCAAACACTTCAACCAAAACAACCTACAGCAGCATATTGATGGCAGGGGCAGTCAGAGAATGCATCAAGCCAGATACTGAAGAGGCTGCAGAAATGTAAAACAATGCCACTCTCCTCACTAAACTGATTTTTGAAACATGGAGTTTTTTTTCCCAGAAAAATGTCTTATTCGTGTTTACATGGAATGGCTTTATGTTTTAATAAATTAATCAATATTTTAAATTTTCTCACTTTAAACATGGAAAAAAATATGGATAGATGTTTGTGCACATAAACAAAAGCCCCTTGGGGTCTTCAATAATTTTGAAGACTGAAAAGGAATCTTAAGACCAAAACATTGGAGACCTGCAGCATCAGCACAAACCTAGATCCATCATGGGGCAGTGATGCCTGCTGAGTCTTCGCAGACAGTGGGCACCTGACTTCTTTGTTCTGGGTCAGTGTGTCTGGTGCCAAGTATGGTGCCAGTTCTGCACATTGATTCACAGTGAGACCCATCAGGAACTTGAGGCCCAGGTGAGGGCACAACCCCCCCCACAGGAAACAGTGGACCTAAAATCTGAGGTTCTGGAGACCGTCCTTAAGCCCCACTTCTTGGGCCCCCACACACACTGTTGCAGACCCCACTGAGCTCTCCATACAGAGCTGAAAAAGTGGTATTAAAGGCCTAGAAGTGGAAGAGGAGAAGCAGCTGTGTGGGGCAGAAAGAATCCAGGAAACTGAAGAACAAGGACTCCACAGTCACTCCCACAGGTGGGTAGAATGTTCTTTCTATTGTCACAGGGCTAGAAAATTCAGGGAGGGAGAGAATTATTTGTATAAGCATGACTCCTCTTCCAATCAGGTTTTTCTGGGTGGCTATGGGGCTGGCAGTCATTCATACCTTAGTGAGAAACACTTTGGTGACCTCATCATGGCCTTTTCTCACTGAGACCAGCTACACCAGAGTAGCAAGCCTTTTACTGCATGTGCAACACTCATCTGCAGGGTGGAGGGTCCTAAAGCCTGCCGCTTCCGGGAGGAGAGCAGAAATGATCAATGACAGTGGATACACTTAAAAGCAGCCAAAGATTCTGAGGGTCAGAGAATAACAGCCCTTAGTGCAAGGTCTGAAGTGGGTCTCTTACAGATAGCATATATATGGGTCTTGTTTTTGATCCATTTAGCCAGTCTATGCCTTTTGGTCTGAGTATTTAATTCATTTACATGTAAGGTAATTATCGATACGCATGTTCTTATTGCCATTTTGTTAATTGTTTTGGATTTGTTTTGCAGGTCTTTTTTTTTTTCCTTTCCTCTTTTGTTCTCCTGTGATTTGATGACTGTAGTGTTGCTTTTGGATTGCTTTTTTCTCTTTTTTGTGTGTTTATCTATTACATGTTTTCAGTTTGTGGTTACCATGAGGTTTTGGTATAGCAGTCTCTGTATACACAAGATTGTCGTAAGTTGCTAAGTACTCAGTGAAAAGAATTAATGTTTAAAATTTTCTGTTTTCATATCCAAGAAGAAAATATCTACAATTATAATCCATACCCGCTAAAGCTCTTCTGGGTCTATTATAATTTTTAAGAGTTTAATAAGCTCCTGAGACCCAAAAAGTACAGACTCAGCCCTCCGTGGCAGTAGCCAGGTACCCTTAGGTTATCTCTTTGGCACCAGATTACTCATCAGCTTCACCTCAAGTGTGTAAGGAAGGGACGACTGACCTTCCCTGTTCCCACAGGTAGTCGCCCATCTGCCCCCATCTCGGCCAGGCCAAACATGGGACAGACCAAGACATGGATGCAAGAAAGATTGTTACTGAATTCTTTCCTGGTTACAGGACTGGAAAAGGTCAGTGTTCATTCCAATCCCAAAGAATTGGGATGGCAATCCCAAAGAATGCTCAAATTACTGCACAATTGCACTCATCTCACATGCTAGTGAAGAAATGCTCAAAATTCTCCAAGCCAAGGTTCAACTGTACATGAACTGTGAACTTCCAGATGTTTGAGCTGGTTTTAGATAAGGCAGAGGAACCAGAGATCAAATTGCCAGTATCCACTGGATCACCGAAAAAGCAAGAGAGTTCCAGAAAAACGTCTATTTGTGCTTTATTGACTATGTCAAAGCCTTTGATTGTGTGGATCACAATAAACTGTGGAAAATTCTTAAAGAGATGGGAATACCAGACCACCTGACCTGGCTACTGAGAAATCTGTATGCAGGTCAAGAAGCAACAGTTACAACTGGACATGGAACAACAGACTGGTTCCAAATAGGAAAAGGAGTACATCAAGGCTGTATATTGTCACCCTGCTTATTTAACTTATATGCAGAGTACATCATGTGAAATGCCAGGCTGGATGAAACACAAGCTGGAATCAAGATTGCCAGGAGAAATATCAATAACCTCAGATATGCAGATGACACCACCCTTAAGGCAGAAAGTGAAGGACTAAAGAGCCTCTTGATGAAAGTGAAAGTGGAGAGTGAAAAAGTTGGCTTAAATCTCAACATTCAGAAAACTAATATCATGACATCTGGTCTCATCACATCATGGCAAATTGATGGGGAAACAGTGGAAACAGTGACAGACTATTTTCAGGGGCTCCAAAATCACTGCAGATGGTGATTGCAGCCATGAAATTAAAAGATGCTTGCTCCTTGGAAGAAAAGCTATGACCAACCTAGATAGCATATTCAAAAGCAGAGACATTACTTTGCCAACAAAGGTTCGTCTAGTCAAGGCTATGGTTTTTCCAGTAGTCATGTATGGATGTGAGAGTTGGACTATAAAAAAAGCTGAGCACTGAAGAACTGATGCTTTTGAACTGTGGTGTTGGAGAAGACTCTTGAGAGTCCCTTGGACTGCAAGGAGATCCAACCAGTCCATTCTGAAGGAAATCAGTCCTGAATACTCATTGGAATGACTGATGCTGAGGCTGAAACTCCAATACTTTGGCCACCCGATGCAAAGAACTGACTCATTTGAAAAGACTCTGATGCTGGAAAAGATTGAAGTGGGGAGGAGAAGGGGACGACAGAGGACGAGATGGTTGGATGGCATCGTCGACTCAATGGACACGAGTTTGAGTAAACTCCGGGAGTTGGTGATGGACAGGGAGGCCTGACATACTGCAGTCCATGGGGTCGCAAAGAGTTGGACATGACTGAGTGACTGGACTGAACTGAACTGAACTGGCCTCACGTGTGGTGGACAGAAGTGGATGGAGGGGTGTTTGTGAAGAAGTTAGGACTGGGCTGCAAAGGAAGGGAAGGCAATCAACTGCTCCATGTCCCCAGCTATTTGTTAAAGGACCCCAGAAATAACCCTGCCTCTGAGCACCAAGCTGAGAAAAGGGGAGGAGGCCTGGCCCTAACAGCCCCACCTAGGAGAAGGCAGGGTGGCCCCTTTTCCCCTCACTCTAGAGAAGAGACCATCAGGGAAAGGTCAGTTGGGGCACCCAAAAGGCTCTGGGATGAAGCACGTGGACCAGGTGCCCCTCTGGCTCCTGCATTCTGGGTGGGACCAGACACCACCAAGGTCCCTTCCCAATCAGTGCCAGAGCAATGCCCAATTCATTTGAATGAATTCCTAGAAGTTTTACAATGCGGGGGAACATGCCTGGATGTATCTGTGTGTTCTTTTCTTCTTTTTCCTAGAACAGTGTGAGACAGAGAGAAAGAGAGAGAGAGAGTGTGTGTGAGGTCGGGGTGTGTGTGTGTTCTCTGCTAGGTGAGGCCAGACTCAGCCCAGGCTGCACTCAGATTTCATAAGGGCAGAAAACCGAGGTTGGTCTGGTTGTGACTGGAGGGACTGACCAGGACAGGTTGGAGGGACAGAAACTCAGAAGATTCCTTTCAGAAGTCACTGAATATGTGATCATCCACGCAGAGAGGGTCCCTGACTTCTCAAGGCCCTGCCTGCATGAAGGCTCCAGCTTTTGTACCAGACAGGCCAGTGGCCAGGGAAATGCTTAGGGTTGCTGCCTCTAGAAGATTCCACCCAAACTGGGATCCGTATGTATTAAATGGAAATTTTTCTTGCCAGCAAATAGCAGCTCCTCATCACCCGTCATATGCAGCCATTCGAGCCTGGGGTCTAAACAGCGGGCCTCAGCCCAGCTCTATGCCCTCCCCTGTGCTTCATCTTTTCCAAAAGGAAACAGGGTCCAAACACCCTCTCTGCTTCCACTAAGCAGGAGCAGTGCTTCATTGCCCCCACCCCTCAGTCCAGCTCTCCCATATGGAAAAGGACAGTTTCTCAATGCTGTGCGCCAACCGCAATTTATTCTGAGAATCACCCTCCCAGGCCCTTTGCAGGAATCCTGGGGGAGCTGAGCCTCTTCCTCCTCCTGGAAGCAGCTGTGGGCAGGGCTTGCATTCAAAATGTCCCGGGTACTGGGTTGGCACTGGGCCAGCACAGAGCTCCCACCCAGCCTATGCCCCTGGGGTTGCGTTGTCCTTGAATTTACCCTCTGACAATGGGTCAGACACATCTGTCTTAGGAACACCAAGCCTCGTCCACCATCAAGCTGAAAATTTCTCTCAAAGCAAATGAAGGAGGATTGAATCTTTTTTTATTGATATATAGCTGATTTACAATGTTGTATTAACTTCTGCTGTACAGAATATATCCAATGGAATGCTGCTGCTGCTACTGCTAAGTCGCTTCAGTCATGTCCGACTCTGTGCGACCCCATGGACAGCAGCCCACCAGGCTTCTCCGTCCCTGGGATTCTCCAGGCAAGAACACTGGAGTGGGTTGCCATTTCCTTCTCCAATGCATGAAAGTGGAAAGTGAAAGTGAAGTCCCTCAGTCGTGTCCGACTCTTAGTGACCCCATGGACTGAAGCCCACCAGGCTCCTCCATCCATGGGATTTTCCAGGCAACAGTACTGGAGTGGGGTGCCATTGCCTTCTCCCACAATGGAATACTACTTAGCCATAAAAAAGAATTAAAGAATGCTATGATTATCGTACTAAGTCAGACAGAGAAAGACAAATGCATTATAATGTCACTTGTTTGTGGAATCTAAAATATGGCACAAATGAGCCTAGTTAGGAAACAGAAACCAACTCACAGACGTAGAGAACAGACTTGGTTGCCAAGGTGGGGGAGGGGAGAGGAAGGTACTGGGAGTTCGGGGTTAGCAGATGCAAACTCTTACCTCTAGAATGGATAAACAACATTTATCCTGTGCTATAGAGCACAGGAGACTATATTCAATGTCCTGAGGTAGGCCATAATGGGGAGAAGGCAATGGCACCCCACTCCAGTACTCTTGCCTGGAAAATCCCATGGACGGAGGAACCTGGTGGGCTGCAGTCCATGGGGTCGCTAAGGGTCGGACACAACCGATCGGCTTCACTTTCACTTTTCACTTTCATGCGTTGGAGAAGGAAATGGCAACCCACTCCAGTATTCTTGCCTGGAGAATCCCGGGGATGGGGGAGCCTGGTAGGCTGCCGTCTATGGGGTCGCAGAGTCGGACACGACTGAAGTGACTTAGAAGCAGCAGCAGGCCATAATGGAAACAAATATAAAAAAGAATGTGTGTATGTGTGTAACTGAGTCACTTTGCTGTATAGCAGAAATTAACACAATATTGTAAATTAACTATACTTCAATTAAAATTTTTTTCAATTTCTTCTGTACAGCAAAGTGATTGAACCCAGGCCACCACAGTGAAAGTGCCAAATCCTAACCGCTAGACCACCAGGAAATGCCAAGAATGAATCTTTTAAACATTAGGCATGTTAATGTTTTCACTCCTGGCAACCATATCTCACTGGAGATTTCTCCATTTCTTAAGCCGATACACCTTCCCTTCCTTTCTTAAAAAGTAAAACCACAAAGAACAGCATCATGGTTAGGAGAGAAAATGGCCTGGCTTTTAGGAGAAGCAGGCTGAATTGATGGGGGTAGAGAGTGTCCTGTCTACAACTGACTTTCACATGGTTCACACACACACACACATGCATATGTGAGAAAGAGATGGAGCAGCTGTGGCCAAATGTTAAATAATGTAGAAATGGGTGTTCATTGTACTATTTTTTCAGCTCTTCTGCAGGCTTGAAAATTTTCAATATTAAGTTTACAGGGGGAAAAAAGCCCTAATAATTAACTCTATGCTTCTAAAATCACTCAGGTGTCATTTCAGGGGCTCTGAAGAGCTCCATCTGGTATCATAGTCCTTTATGTCTCAGTACAGAAAAGAATTCGGTGAGAGGCGAAGTGATAGATAAGAAGTGATTTCTTAGAATAAGACACTTGTGAGGTTTACAAGGGTGTGGATGAGGGGGTGCGGTGACCCGAGAACTTACTGGGCCACAGTTTTATAATCAAGGCAAAAGTGGGGAGGGGGAGAAGAACCGCTTCATCTTTCTTGAGTAGACATCATGCTTCCATCATCAGCTCCTCCTCCAGGTTGGGCAGGGGAGAGTTCTTGACCCTGCATGGTGAAGCTAGGTCCACAGATTAATTGTTTTTCACATGTGCAGAGAGCACGTCCTAAGGATCATTAACTTAGCAGGA
This sequence comes from Bos mutus, assembly GCF_027580195.1. Lineage (NCBI taxonomy): Eukaryota > Metazoa > Chordata > Mammalia > Artiodactyla > Bovidae > Bos > Bos mutus. Next base: position 130,783,338 of record NC_091618.1, read on the forward strand.
TGTGGTCCTCAGGCCACCATGGCTTTGCTGTTTTCTTCTAGTGCTTCTGTCGCAGGATTTTCTCGCTTAAGCAAGCCTGCTTTGTGCTTAAACAAACCTGCTTTCTTGAGTAATCATTAATTTACAGGGGTCTCTCATATTTTCTCTACTTACTTACAATCTATTAAGTATTAGACTATTTAACCACCTACTTTGTCCCTTTACTCTGTCCTATAGCTTCCAGGGTTCTCCCCATCAACCCCCTGCCAGCCAGGCTTAGCGTCTACCCTCCAGCATCTTCTTGGTCCTTCTGAGCCTTCTGCAGCCACAACTCCTAAGAAACCAACATGCAGGACGTGAGCTGGGCAGTCTCAAAGGCCCCTCAGGCTCCAGCTTTCCACGGGTGAGACTGCCTCGGGATGGCTTCCTGGCCTCTTTAAAGTGCTCTCCCTGTTTGGTTGGGGTGGCGCTGCTTTCAGGAATAAATGGGCCCAGAGGAGCTGCTGGGCTGGACTCTGCTCCCGCAGCAAACGCTGGGCGACCGGGCCAGCAGCACCATCTAGTGGCGAGACAGGGCATGGTTCCGTCCTATCTGCAGGACTGGCACCCACCTCCCCCCAATCCCCACCCCAAGCCTCTTGCTCTGACCTGTTTCTGAGCAGCACTTTGAGGGGCAGCAGGAAGTGTAGAAAGAGTGTGCGTTTTGGAGGCAGACAGCACACAGTAGGGGCTCAATAAATCCGTATGGACTACACGGACAACGTGACCTGAGACTCACCTCATTATGATTTTTGAGTGAGCAATGCCGTTCCGAGCCTGTTTTCTCACACGAAGAGGGGTAGTAAGAGCATCCTGGGGGCTGTGGTGAAGACTGAGAGAGCCAAGGAAAGAAGGAAATTCACCCCTCAGCTGTGCTTGTCCCCAACAAGATGCAGCTGGAGACCGCCACAGACACTTAAGGAGAAAGCTGGTAGGTCGCTGGGGCCTCGGCGGGAGGCACAGGAAGGTGGGAAGCTCTTCTTTGCCGAGAAGACTCAAGATGAGGAGATAGAGGTGCTCAGAGTGGGAGGAGGGGCCTTCTCCTCATTTTAAAACCAAACCTGGGTGAGCTACACACGATGAGCCATCAGCGGTGAGGCCCCCACTTTCAGAGATGGTGCCCAGGGCAGAGATGGGGCAGCAATAGCCCAGCCTGTGAGCTGCCAATAGGCAGCTACCCAGACAGGGTTCAAGAGAGCAGCAAGCCCAAGAACAGACTACAGGCACAAGCAAGGCCACCTGAGAGTCTGAGAAGAGCGGCTGACACCCAGTCGGGGGCTCTGAGCAGGACAAGGGGGCTCCCTGCAGCAGGAATGGGGGGCGGTGGAAGCAGGGTGGGGCAGTCGAGTACGTGTCTTTGCCAGTGACTCACTTGCACCCAGGGACTGTGGCTGCCAAGTCATGAAGCACGCAGTGCCGGCAGAGCCGTTCAGCTGTGTGTGTGAAGTCACTTCAGTTGTGTCTGACTCTTTGCAAACTCATGGACTGTAGCCTGCAAGGCTCCTCTGTCCACAGAATTCTCCAGGCAGGAACACTGGAGTGGGTGTAGCCATTCCCTCCTCCAGGAGATCTTCCCAACCCAGGAATTGATCCCGGGTCTCTCGTACTGCAGGCAGATTCTTTACAGTCTGAGCCACCAGGGAAGTCCAGCCATACTCCAATAATAAATAAAACATTGTTTTTTTTAAGTCCACTAGTAACAAATGTGACTTCTCTCCTGGCTCAGCCAATAAGGAGTCTGCCTGCAATGCAGGAGACCCAGGTTCAATCGCTGGGTTGGGAAGATCCCCTGGAGAAGGAAATAGCAATCTACTCCAGTATTCTTGCATGGAAAATCCTATGGACAGAGGAGCCTGACAGGCTACAGTTCATGGGGTCTCAAAGAGCTGGACATGACTGAGCAACAGAATCTGGTCCACTGGAGAAGGGAATGGCAAACCACTTCAGTATTCTTGCCTTGAGAACCCTATGAACAGTATGAAAAGGCAAAATGATAGGATACTGAAAGGGGAACTCCCCAAGTCGGTAGGTGCCCAATATGCTACTGGAGATGAGTGGAGAAATAACTCCACAAAGAATGAAGGGATGGAGCCAAAGCAAAAACAATACCCAGTTGTGGATGTAACTGGTGATAGAAGCAAGGTCTGATGCTGTAAAGAGCAATACTGCATATGAACCTGGAATGTCAGGTCCATGAATCAAGGCAAATTGGAAGTGGTCAAACAGGAGATGGCAAGAGTGAATGTCGACATTCTAGGAATCAGCAAACTAAAATGGACTGGAATGTGTGAATTTAACTCAGATGACCATTATATCTACTACTGCGGGCAGGAATCCCTTAGAAGAAATGGAGTAGCATCATAGTCAACAAGAGAGTCCAAAATGCAGTATTTGGATGCAATCTCAAAAACAACAGAATGATCTCTGTTCATTTCCAAGGCAAACCATTCAATATCACGATGATCCAAGCCTATGCCCCAACCAGTAACACTGAAGAAGCTGAAGTTGAACGGTTCTAGAAGACCTACAAGACTTTTTAGAACTAACACCCAAAAAAGATGTCCTTTTCATTATAGGGGACTGGAATGCAAAAGGAGGAAGTCAAGAAACACCAGGAGTAACAGGAAAATTTGGCCTTGGAATACGGAATGAAGCAGGGCAAAGGCTAATAGAGTTTTGCCAAGAGAATGCACTGGTCATAGCAAACAACCTCTTCCAGTAACACAAGAGGAGACTCTACACACGGACATCACCAGATGGTCAACACCAAAATCAGACTGATTACATTCTTTGCAGCCAAAGATGGAGAAGCTCTATACAGTCAGCAAAAACAAGACCAGGAGCTGACTATGGCTCAGATCATGAACTCCTTATTGCCAAATTCAGACTTAAATTGAAGAAAGTAGGGCAACCACTAGACCATTCAGGTATGACCTAAATCAAATCCCTTATGATTATACAGTGGAAATGAGAAATAGATTTAAGGAACTAGATCTGATAGAGTGCCTGATGAACTATGGACGGAAGTTCATGACATTGTACAGGAGACAGGGATCAAGACCATCTCCAAGAAAAAGAAATGCAAAAAAGCAAAATGGCTGTCTGAGGAGACCTTACAAATAGCTGTGAAAAGAAGAGAAGCGAAAAGCAAAGGAGAAAAGGAAAGATACAAGCATCTGAATGCAGAGTCCAAAGAATAGCAAGGAGAGATCAGAAAGCCTTCCTCAGCGGTCAATGCAAAGAAATAGAGGAAAACAACAGAATGGGAAAGACTAGAGATCTCTTCAAGAAAATTAGAGATACCAAGGGAATATTTCATGCAAAGATGGGCTCGATAAAGGACAGAAATGGTATGGACCTAACAGAAGCAGAAGATATTAAGAAGAGGTGGCAAGAATACACAGAAGAACTGTACAAAAAAGATCTTCAAGACCAAGATAATCACGATGGTGTGATCACTCACCTAGAGCCAGACATCCTGGAATGTGAAGTCAAGTGGGCCTTAGAAAGCATCACTACGAACAAAGCTAGTGGAGGTGATGGAATTCCAGTTGAGCTCTCTCAAACCCTGAAAGATGATGCTGTGAAAGTGCTGCACTCAATATGCCAGCAAATTTGGAAAACTCAGCAGTGGCCACAGGACTGGAAAAGGGTCCATTTTCATTCCAGTCCCAAAGAAAGGCAATGCCAAAGAATGCTCAAACTACTGCAAAATTGCACTCATCTCACACGCTAGTAAAGTAATGCTCAACATTCTCCAAGCCAGGCTTCAGCAATACATGAACCGTGAACTTCTGGGTGTTCAAGCTGGTTTTAGAAAAGACAGAGGAACCAGAGATCAAATTGCCAACATCTGCTGGATCATGGAAAAAGCAAGAGAGTTCCAGAAAAACATCTATTTCTGCTCTATTGACTATGCCAAAGCCTTTGACTGTGTGGATCACAATCAACTGTGGAAAATTCTGAAAGAGATGTGAATACCAGACCACCTGACCTGCCTCTTGAGAAACCTATATGCAGGTCAGGAAGCAACAGTTAGAACTGGACACGGAACAACTGAGTGGTTTCAAGTAGGAAAAGGAGTACGTCAAGGCTCTATATTGTTACCCTGCTTATTTAACTTATATGCAGAGTACATCATGAGAAACACTGGGCTGGAAGAAGCACAACCTGGAATCAAGATTGCCTAGAGAAATATCAATAACCTCAGATATGCAGCTGACACAACCCTTATGGCAGAAAGTGAAGAGGAACTAAAGAGCCTCTTGATGAAAGTGAAGGAGGAGAGTGGAAAAGTTGGCTTAAAGCTCAACATTCAGAAAACTAAGATCATGGCATCTGGTCTCATCACTTCATGGGAAATAGATGGGGAAACAGTGGAAACAGTGTCAGACTTTATTTTTCTGGGCTCCAAAATCACTGCAGATGGTGATTGCAGCCATGAAATTAAAAGATGCTTACTCTTGGAAAGAAAGTTATGACCAAACTAGACAGCATATTGAAAAGCAGAGACATTACTTTGCCAACAAAGGTTCGTCTAGTCAAGGCTATGGTTTTTCCTGCGGTTATGTATGGATGTGAGAGTTGGACTGTGAAGAAAGCTGAGCGCCGAAGAATTGATGCTTTTGAACTGTGGTGTTGGAGAAGACTCTTGAGAGTCCCTTGGACTGCAAGGAGATCCAACCAGTCCATCCTAAAGGGGATCAGTCCTGGGTGTTCATTGGAAGGACTGATGCTGAGGCTGAAACTCCAATACTTTGGCCACCTCATGCAAAGAGTTGACTCATTGGAAAAGACCCTGATGCTGGGAGGGATTGGGGGCAGGAGGAGAAGGGGACAACAGAGGATGAGATGGCTGGATGGCATCACTGACTCAATGGACCTGAGTCTGAGTGAACTCTGGGAGTTTGTGATGGACAGGGAGGCCTGGCGTGCTGCGATTCATGGGGTTGCAAAGAGTCCGACACGACTGAGCGACTGAACTGAACTGAGTAACAAATGCTGGAGACTGTGGGAGAAAAGGGAAGCCTTCTACACTGTTGGTGGGAATGTAAACTAGTGCACCCACTATGCAGAACACTATGGAGGTTCCTCAAAAAACTACAAATAGAGATACCGCATGATCCAGGAATGCCACTCCTGGGCGTGTATCTGAAGAAAACCACACTTCAAAAAGATGCATGCTCCCCAGTGTTCATTGCAGCATTATTTACAATATCCAGGACACATCAGCAATCTAAATAATCACTGACAGATGAATGGAAAGCAGATGTGGTATTTATATACAGTGGAATAGTATTCAGACATAAAAAAGAACAACATAATGCCATTGGTAACAACATGGGTGAACCCAAAGTTCATCATCCTAAGTGAAGTCAGACAAAGACAAATACTGTATGATATCCCTTGTATGTGGAATCTCAACTATGACACAAATAAGCTGATCTATGAAACAGAAACAGATCCACAGACGTGGGGAACAAACTTGCGGTTTCTGAGGTGGGGGAGGGATGGGTGGGAGTTTGGGGTCAGCGGATGCAAACTGTTATATGTAGGATGCGTTAACAGCAAGGTCGTACAGTAGAGCACAGGGAACTATATTCAGTAATTAAACGTGCTCTTATCTAAAGAAAAAACCATCAACGATAACAAAAACAGAGTATTAAAATGATCCTCTTGATAGAACAAGAGGCTGACGACAACACAGGTGAACTTGGTCAGGGACGCGGTGCAGGAGCCGAAGAGCGCTGGCGAAGCGCAGCTTGTGTGATGCTCCATCCAGGCCTGGATAAAGAAGAATTTTCTGTCAAGACTTGGTCCTCAGAGAAGGAGCTGGCTCCCCTACCCCACCCCAGGCTTCAGGACCCAGCCTCAAAGATGGCAGTCAAGTCACCTGCCTGGAGGGGGTCGGGGGTTGGGCGGTGGGGGAGCAGCGAGCGTTATGTCTTCCAACTCCAACATAACATTGCTCTGTGAATCTTGGGTGCTCCATCTAACCTGTCTGAAAAGCCTGTTCTCAGGCAATCTGTCCATTCCAGAGTAAATTGTTCTGAACTTGTGAGGGCCACCTTGTAGAGAGAGTGACTTTGACCTGTGAAGTTCGGCCTAACTCCAGGGAGCATCAGAAGACATTGCCAGGACTTCCCTGGTGGCCCAGTGGTTAACAGTCCACCTTGAATTCAAGGGACACAGGTTCAATCCCTGGTCCAGGAAGATCCCACACGCTGCAGGGCAGCTAAGTCCACGCGCCACAGTTACTGAGGCCACACACCCTAGAGCCTGCGCTCACCAACAAGAGGATTCACCACAACGAGAAGCCCTCGCACCGCAACTAGAGTAGCCCACACTCACTGCAACCAGAGAAAGCCTGCTCTGCAAAGAAGACCCAGTGCAGTCAAAAATAATTAAATAAAATTTAAAACTTTTTAGATAAAGAGAACAGATTTGCAGACACAGTGCAGGGAGGAGAGAGCAGTTCGAATGGAGAAATTAGCATCAACTTATACACACTACCATATGCTAAATAGATAGCTGGTGAGAAGCTGCTTTATAACAGAGGCAGCCCAGCCCGGCACTCTGTGCTGACAGGGGTTGGGAAGTGGGGGAGGCTCAAGAGGGAGGTGATATATGTATAACTACGGCTGACCTGCATTGGTGTATGGCAGAAACCAGTGCAACACTGTAAAGCAATTTTCCTCCAATTAAAATTTTCTTCCAATTAAAATTTTTTTAATTAAAAATTTTTTTTTTCTTTTAATTTAAGACTTTAAAAAAGACTGTGAGCTTCCAGTGCAGGGAGTTCAGTTTCCATCTCTGGCCAGGGAACTAAAATCCTACATGCCACGCAGTGCAACAACAACAAAAAAAGCCATTGCAATAGTGTTTGCCAGTTTCCACGGTGTAAATACTCCTGCTGTGACTAATTTCAAAGTTAGCTCAGAACTCATGACCAGGTCCTGTGAGCAGGGCAGTGAGACGCAGAGCCAGGCGGGAGCCAGAGCTGAGCTGTCTGCAGCCCCAGCGGAGGGATACCTGAGAGGCGACAGGCGGGGGGCAGCATCAGGACCACAGGGAGAGCGGTGCAGGAGAGACCACAGGAGCTGCCAGTCAGAGAAGGCTCTGCAGCGGAGAAAGGATGGGGAGCTGTGGAAACACAAACGTCTTCCCGTGGACCAGACAGCAGCTGAGAACCTCATCTCAAAGTCAATGTTCTATCAGCTGGGGAGTTCCAGTCACTTCCCCCAGACCAGCAACTTGTCGCTGGGGCAGCCAGGACCAAGCCAGGCAGCGGTCCAACACCCAGCCCAAACACAATCCTGAGCATCTCCCCATTGCTAGTGGTTTCCAGCCCCTCCTGGACCTCATTTCCCATCTGGACCCTGACTTCATGTCTCAGTGCCCCAGGACCCATCTTAATGGCACACACAGTTCCTGTCCTCAGCCACCACGCTGTGGGACTCAGAATCCAGGCTGTTTCCCAACCTCATGTGGAATCCACTGAAAATCATATCAAGCAGTTGATTTTGTGAGGCCTTTCCATTAAGAAGAGTTAGCCTTTCCTGAGTCCAGCTGTGTGCCAAATGCTTTGTGGACATGATCTTAACCCTTCTCAAGCAGAGTAGCAATTCCTCTCCCCATATTTATGCAAAGACCTTGAGGTCCTTGAGTGCTCACCAAGGTCAAGCGCTAGACAGCACTGAGAGCCGGACAGACCAAAGGCCCATCTGTCTGCATCAAAGCTGGGAGATGTCTCAGGGCTCTAACTTCCCATCACAGGAACTTTAGGCAGGGTGAGGATAGGAGCAGGGCTGGGGGACACCCATCTAGCAGTGATGTTCAAGGAGGCAGGTGAGAGGGAACAGGAGCTCGGACTGAGCAGATGCTGCCTGCTCCCCAAAGTGGGTCAACTTCCCGGCACTCTCAAGGCCTCCCTCCCTGAGTCAGGGTTCTGTGCTCAGGGACCCTCAGGAATCATCTATTTATGGAAATTGCTTCTGCACCCTGGAGAAGGGTGCAGAACTTCTCTCCATGTCCACCCCAAGCAGAAACACCGTTTTGTTTCCTTTTTTAAAATATAGTTCCAAATGAAAATCTCCTGGACCTACTTTCTTTCACACAGAAGGCAATTTCGAACCCCCTGCAGGTCCCTGGGGGCTGCTTTGAGGTCACACACCAGACCCCGCACCCTGGAGGTTGCCTCCCTGGTCCCACTCAAACCCTGGAGAATCAGGGAGGGGGGTGGCGTGGGTTCTGCAAGCCACACTGTGATCCTAGGCTTTCACTGAGGCTGTAATTTAGAATCCATGTGTGATAATAGTAACAGAACCACCTACCACATGCCTGACATTTTAAACCCACGCTGGGTACCAGGAGCCCTTGTGCTTTTACTACACTCACAAAATGACCCGCCCTGAGGCCCACTGCTCACTCCCTCTCTCTGCAGAGACCTCTGCTCCTGCCTCCCACCCACACGATGGCCAGAACAGAATTGGTGCCTCCGCAGAGTCCAAGGATGAAATAAAACAGAGTGTTCTAGAGAAGGTCTTTGTTATCCAAGAGCTAAATTAGAGCCTTGATGTAATGCAAAGATAAGGCAGTGACTGCAATCTTCCTCCCCTCTACAGCTGACCCTGTAACAGGGATGGGCCTTTAACCAGGGCTATCGTGTGTGACAGTGACCTTTGGACCTGTCAAGACCATTCTGGTTCACAGCCTCACTGCCCGTAAAAGTTCCAGAGGGTGCTCAGCGGAGAGAGTGGACTTGTCCTCCTCCTCATCCTTATGCTCCCATGACAAGACACACATGAGGACTGAGAGAGTAATACAGTGCAGGGACCCAGGGACTTCCCTGGTGGCCCAGTGGCTGGGACTCCATGCTCCCAAAGTGGGGGTCCCGGTTCCATCCCTGGTCAGGGAACTAGGCCCCACATGCCACAGCTAAGACCCGATGCAGCCAAGTAAATAAATACATATTTTTAAATCATATGCTGATCCATCTGGCTGTGTCAGGTACTTGTTGCGGCAGGCAGATCTCTCACTGTGCTGCGTGGACTCCTTACTTGTGGCACGTGGGCTCCAGAGTGCGCAGGCTCAGCGGCTGCTCCAAGGCATGTGGGATCTCAGGGCCCTGACCAGGGATCAAACTTGTGTCCCCTCCATTGCATAGCAGACTTTTAACCACTAGACCGCCAGCAAAGTCCCATAAATACATCGTTTTAAAACAAACAACAACAAAAACCAATTCAAGAACCCAAACGAAACAGGCCTGGAAATAAAGATATAATGAATCTTTCAGTAGTGAAGGTATGGGCTTCTGCTCACAGCAATGTGATAGACTGCAAAGTGAAAACCCTCTGCTATGAAATACCCAGAAACACCATGAGAAATATAATAAATGTCCTTTTAAATACGTGGATGGGTCCACAGAAAAGTAAAGAGACTTACAGCCAAATATCTTGGGGGGTATGTTCATTTTCTATCACCCTCATAACAAATGGCCATATACCTAGTGGCTGACAACGTGAGATTTACTTCCTTATAGTTTTGAAGGTCAGAAGTTCCACACTTGTCACTGGACTGCTTTCTAGGGGAGAACCCACTCCTGTAGCTTTTTCAGATCCGGGAGGCCACCTGCCTTTCTTGGCATGTGGCCTGTCTCACCTTCCTGGCCAGCAGAGCAGCCTCCCTCTGACCATTCTTCCACAGTCACACTTCCCTCTGAGCCTCTCCCGCACCCCTCTCCCTCACATGCGGACCCTGTGGCTCCTCCCATCAGGCCCACCAGATAACCGGCAGCTTCGATCTCCCTCCCCCACTCATGTGGACCCTGTGGCTCCTCCCACCAGGCCTGCCTGGATAACCGGCAGCCTCGATCTCCCTCCCCCACTCATGTGGACCCTGTGGCTCCTCCCACCAGGCCCACTGGATAACCAGCAGCCTCGATCTCCCTCCCCTACTCATGTGGACCCTGTGGCTCCTCCCACCAGGGCCACCGGATGACCGGCAGCCTCGATCTCCCTCCCCCACTCATGTGGACCCTGTGGCTCCTCCCACCAGGGCCACCGGATGACCGGCAGCCTCGATCTCCCTCCCCCACTCATGTGGACCCTGTGGCTCCTCCCACCAGGGCCACCGGATGACCGGCAGCCTCGATCTCCCTCCCCCACTCATGTGGACCCTGTGGCTCCTCCCATCAGGGCCACCGGATAACCGGCAGCCTCGATGCCCCCTTTTGCCATGTGCTCTTGTGTGTTCTCAGGTTCTGGAGGTGAGGATGCAGACATCTTTGGGTGGGGGACATTATTCGACCCACCGCAGAAAGGAAAACCAGAATAAAAAAAAAAAAAAGTACGGCTAATAGTTCAGCTGCCTTGGATGGGGGAGGATAGCAGTTTCCAAACGGCTTGCATTTTAATGGCCACAAAGGCAAGAGACATCTAGAGACAAAGAGGGGCATTAGAACTGAGCACCACCCCCCCCCCATAAAAAGCCAGGAGCCTTTAAAGTTTTTCACTTTCAAAGAATACACAAAAACATGTCCAGTGGAAATAAAGGGGAGTGGAGTTATAAACCAATTTGCCTCAAGTTGTCTTAAAATGTGTGCATGAACAGACACAGCCACAGGCCCACCCCAGTGCATTGAGTGTCCAGGAGCCCATTGCTGAGAAACAAAAAACCAGCAGCTCTGTGCTGTGAACACTCTTGAGGAGGGTTCTATAAAGACCTTCAGTCTGGGCTGCACATGTTCTGCAGCTGAAGCTCCACCCACAGGGATGTGTGGTCCAGACCCACAGAGCAAGCGAAGAACAAGCCATTGTGAGAGACAGCCAACAGAGACCGCGAGCCACTGACCCACACTCCCAAGAACTGCAGGCGACAGAACAGGCAGATACAGGTTGTAGAGTGATTACATTTAAGGTCATCTACGAATAAAGGAAGGAGTCAGAACACGACAAAGGGGAAAGATACTATTAAAATATGTTACTGGGCGTGCTTTAAAAATAAACCCAAAAGTGTTTATAGGGTGGAAAACAATGGTTATTGAAATGGAAAACTCAATGGACAAGTCCACTGAAGAGACCAATAGTGAATTGGAAAATAAGTCAGAAGCAATTTCCAAGAGTCCCACTAGGAAGAGATGGAGATGAAACTTTTATAAGAAAAGATAAGAGACAGAAGGCAGAATGAGAGGTCCAAAATCATGTAGCACACCTGAAACTAACATAATATTGTACATCAATTATATTCCAATAAAAATAAAGTACACAAAATATTATTGTTAACTATAGATCTTGGATATAAAGGAGAAAATAAGGCCCACTGTGAAAAAGAAACTTAAAAGGCGTTGTATTACTCTTTGCGACCCCATAGACTGTAGCCTGCCAGGCTGCTCTGTCCATGGAATTTTCCAGGCAAGAATACCGGAGTGGGTTGCCACTTCCTCCTCCAGGGGATCTGCCCAACCCAGTGACTGAATATCCATTTCTTTGCTTCCTGTATTGGTAGACAGATTCTTTACCACCACACCACCTTTCTTTGTTGTTAGCTAAGATTCAGAAGATACTAATTGTTCCACTCAGACATTTTACTCTGGAATGTGTTCTTGATTTATAAAAGAAACTATCTCCTTTTTAAAAAAGAAAGTGAAATATAACTTCTTGTTCTCATAAATATTTTTCTTGGCATGTCCACTATTACTTAGAATACTTTTATGTAACTTGTTAAGATATTTCAGCTAAATTAACGTAGTTGTATTCAAGTTTCTTTTTGCAATGAGAGCTTCTTTGCCATTAGTAATAGAAAACCCGCTGAATGGGCCAAATGCTATGTCCTGTCAATTATCTCATCATGCCTTGAAGTATGTAGGCAAGGTAAGTCTACAGGCAAAGTACTGAAATATCTGACATGGTAGATACCAGTGCAGTTAGCCCACAGTAAAACTGATTTCTAAAAATCAAGCCAGCAAAGAATAGGATTCATAAGCCCTGAGTTACCTGCTCTGCTGTCAGCACTGGACTCTGGCTCAGAACTTCTCTTGAAATGTACATGTAGGTCACTGATATACCAGAATATAAGAAGATAAAACTACAATAATATGTTCTATCACTTTGGGGTCTATCTTGACTTGGAGTTGTACACTATTATATTAAAAATTTCAGCTTCAATAAATAATTTAATTCAGAGAACATTAGGATCCATTTCATCACTATTTGTTCCTCCTACAAAAGAGCAATAAAATAATAAAACTGCATGATGGCTCTCTGGTTATTGCTTTATTTCAACAAAGGAGATAACATCAAAGAGGAGGCACTAAGTTAATGGACTGAGGGAAAACTTTGTGGGGATTATGCTGCTGCTGCTGCTACTTATGTCATAGAAAATCCTTACCATGTCTTAAAATAGAATCTGTTCATCAACATCATCACTGGTTTGTTTAAAATAAAGTACGTTAATTCCCAGTGATTTTTCCCCAGTCCTTAACAAGGTCTTGGGCTTGGGTCCAATCCACCTGCAGTATGGGAGATCCAGGTTCGATCCCTGGGTCAGGAAGATGCCCTGGCGAAGGGAATGGCACTCCAGTATTCTTGCCTGGAGAATCCCAAGGACAAAGGAGCCTGGTGGGCTACAGTTCACACGGCCATAAAGAGTCAGATATGACTGAGTGACTTTCACTAGGAGGCTGAGACCAACTCAGCCTGTTGATCAGGAAGGCTAAGACATAATAGGAGCACCTCTGAAGTCTAGGTCTTACTCTGGAAGTTCTCCAATATTATACAAAAGTGAAAAAGAAAGAGGAGAGAAGACAGAGAAGCTGAGGTTTCAAACCGAAACAGGCTGGATTGTGTGTCAGTCTGAAAGAACAAGAACAGGCAGCAAGCCAGTGGCTTCCGGGAGGCAGAGAGTAAGAACCAAGCACTAAAATGAAGACTCCAAGAAGGATGAAACTCATCATCTACTTTGCCGTGTTCCTGGAATAATGCCTGGGTGTGGTAGATGCTGAATTCACATTGATTAAACAATAAATGGTTGTCTAAATAAAGGAATTCACAAAAGGTAATTATGTACAATCCGGTACACAAAATAGATGTCCCTTTCATGTCCCCTTCAGTGGGTACTGCTTAAAATGACCTTTTATCCGGGAGGAGAGTTTGGGGGAGATTGGATACTTGCATATGTATGGCTCAGTCCCTTCACTGTTCACCTGAAACTATCACAACATTGTTTATTAATTGTCCAACCAGTCCATTCTGAAGGAGATCAGCCCTGGGATTTCTTTGGAAGGAATGATGCTAAAGCTGAAACTCGAGTACTTTGGCCACCTCATGTGAAGAGTTGACTCACTGGAAAAGACTCTGATGCTGGGAGGGATTGGGGGCAGGAGGAGAAGGGGATGACAGAGGATGAGATGTCTGGATGGCATCACCGACTTGATGGACGTGAGTCTGAGTGAACTCTGGGAGTTGGTGATGGACAGGGAGGCCTGGCGTGCTGTGATTCACGGGGTCGCAAAGAGTCGGACACGACTGAGCGACTGATCTGATCTGATCTGATGCATGCATGCTAAGTCACTTCAGTCGTGTCTGACTCTGTGCGACTCTATGGGCTGTAGCCTCCCAGGCTCCCTGTCCACAGGATTCTCCAGGCAAAATAAAAAGTTTTTTAAGAAAAGTACCTGACTCTACCAGAGTAGAAATATGCTCCTAAAAGGAGTAAATGCAAGAAGTTATGCTGTGCAAAAGGTCTTACCTTTCATATTTTATCAGAATAATTATCTCCATTATTATCATAATAATTAAGCTCCCATTAACTGTAGAATCTTTTCCCCCTGCTGCTTAAGTATACCATGCTTTTTTCTTTTTCATTAAGAAAAAATACAGAAATAGTACCAAGTAAAATCGAATGTGTTCTATTATGATAATAGGGGCTTTCCAGGTGGCCCTAATGGTAAAGAACCTGCATGCCAATGCAAAAGACATAAGAGACCAGGTTCGATCCCTGGGTCCGAAGATCCCTTGGAGGAGGGTATGGCAACCCACTCCAGTATTCTTGCCTGAAGAATCCCATGGACAGAGGAGCCTGGAGGGCTACAGTCCTCACGGTCATAAAGAGTCGTACATGACTGAAGAGACTTAGAACACACGCATGGAGGCATTGTGATAATAACAAACATGTCTTCGCTTTGACTGTGTGGATCACAACAAACTGTGGAAAATGCTTAAAGATATGGGAATACCAGACCACCTGACTTGCCTCCTGAGAAACCTGTATGCAGGTCAAGAAACAACAGTTGAAACTGGACATGGGACAACAAATTGGTTCCAAATCAGGAAAGGAGTACGTCAAGGCTGTATATTGTCACCCTGCTTATTTAACTTATATACAGAGTACATCACGAGAAACACTGGGCTGGAAGAAGCACAAGCTGGAATCAAGATTGCCGGGATAAATATCAATAATCTCAGATATGCAGATGACACCACCCTTATGGCAGAAAGCAAAGAAGAACTAAAGAGCCTCTTGAAAGTGAAAGAGGAGAGTGAAAAGCTTGGCTTAAAACTCAACATTCAGAAAACTAAGATCATGGCATCTGGTCCCATCATTTCATGGCAAATAGATGGGGAACCAATGGAAACAGTGAAAAACTTTATTTTCTTGGGTTCCAAAATCACTGCAGATGTGACTGTAGCCATGAAATTAAAAGATACTTGCTCCTTGGGAAAAAAAGCTATTAAAAAGCAGAGACATTACTTTGCCAACAAGGGTCCTTCCAGTCAAAGCTTTGGTTTCCCCAGTAGTCATGTATGGATGTGAGAGTTGGACTATAAAGAAAGCTGAGCACTGAAAAATTGATGCTTTTGAACTGCAGTGTTGGAGAAGACTCTTGAGAGTCCCTTGGACTGCAAGGAGATCCAACCAGTCCATCCTAAAGGAGATCAGTCCTGAGTGTTCATTGGAAGGACTGATGTTGAAGCTGAAACTCCAATACTTTGGCCACCTCATGCAAAGAGTTGACTCATTGGAAAAGACCCTGATGCTGGGAAAGATTGAGGGCAGGAGGAGAAGGGGACGACAGAGGATGAGATGGTTGGATGGCACTACCAACTCAATGGACATGGGTTTGGGTGGGCTCTGGGAGTTGGTGATGGACAGGGAGGCTTGGAATGCTGCAGTTCATGGGGTTGCAAAGAGTCACACACGACTGAATGACTGAACTGAACTGAGTGTATGGAAAGAAGAGGAGAAAGAACATTTTCTTATAAAGATAATGGCTGAGAATTTTCCATAATTGATGAAGGACATGAATCTTCCAATTTAGGGAGTATGGCAATGGCAACCCACTCCAGTACTCTTGCCTGGCAAATTCCATGGACGGAGGAGCCTGGTAGGCTGCAGCCCATGGGGTGGCTTGGCGTCGGACACGACTGAGTGACTTCACTTTCACTTTTCACTTTCACGCATTGGAGAGGAAATGGCAACCCACTCCAGTGTTCTTGCCTGGAGAATCCCAGGGACAGGAGAGCCTGGTGGGCTGCCGTCTATGGGTCGCATAGAGTTGGACACGACTGAAGCGACTTAGCAGCAGCAGCAGCAGCATGAGCTGTAAGTAAGAGAAATAAAAATAATGAAATTGGAGAACTTTAGGGACAGGGACAGTCAGAGAAAAAAAGATAAATTGCTACAAAGTACAGACAGGCTGACTCAGACCTCTTAATACTAGGCAGCGCCTAAAGACCACAGAATATCTTCAAAATGCTGAAAGAAAATAACAATTAATAGTTCTGTACTCAGCTAAGTGAGTTGAGGATGAGGGACTTCTGGCTCTAGCCACAAATATACAGGATAAACAGGGGATAGAAGGGCATGCTGGACAAGATCAGCAACACTCAGATTGTGGGGACTGGCACAGGACAAACACCTTGGTTTCTTCAACAAATAAATTGCAAGGAAATGTTTAAAAAGGAAGAAAAAGACAACCCTAGAAGATACTTAAGAGAGAAAATTAGTCCGTCTCAGTGATTGGGCCTCACTTGAATTGATTCAAACTATTTTTAAAAATTATAGTCATGAAACAACTAGAATTTTGAATAGTGACTAGACATTTAATAATAATAATGAAGCATTGCTAAACTTTTATGTGTTATCATGGTATAATGGGGTTTTTATTAATTCTTATGTTAACAGATGTAATGATACTATGTGTAGGGTTTACTTCAAATAATCTAGAGAGTGGAGATATGCACAAAACTAGATTGGTTATGAGTTGATCATTGTTGAGGGTGAATACATCATGTTTCATTATGCTATATATGGTGGTTGTTAGAAATTTTTCACAAAAAAAGTATTATAATAATAGTTATAAAACAGATTTAATATTATAAAATAAATAGAATTATTTTGTTATAAAATAATTATAGTCACTGCTGTTGCTGTTGCTCAGTTGCTAAGTCATGCCCAACTCTGTAACACAATGGGCTGCAGCATGCTAGGCTCCCCTGTTCTTCACTGTCTCCTGAAGTTTGCTCAAATTCTTGTCCGTTGAGTCAGTGATGATATCTAACCATCTTATTCCCTGTCACCCTTTTTTCCTCTTGCCCTCAATCTTTCCCAGCATGAGGGTCCTTTCCATCAAGTCAGTTCTTCCCATCAGGTGGCCAAAGTATTGGAACTTCAGCATCGGTCCTTCCAACGAATATTCAGGGTTGATTTTCTTTAGGATTGACTGATTTGACCCCCTTGCTGCCCCAGGGGCTCTCAAGAGTCTTCTCCAACACCACAGTTTGAAAGCACCAATTCTTTGGCACTCAGCCTTCTTTATGGTCCAACTCTCACATCCATACAAGACTACTGGAAAACCATAGCTTTGACTATACAGACCTTTGCCAGCAAAGTAATTTATCTGCTTTTTAGTACATTTTCTATGTTTGTCATAGCTTATCTTCCAAGGAGCAAACATCTTTTAATTTAATGGCTGCAGTCTGTTGCAGGGGGAGGAGCAGAGCCCAGAGCCTGCCCCATGACTTGCCCTCGTAATCATCCTAGTAAGCATGCCAGACAGACGTTTTCGGGGCGGGACGTGCTCTCTGCTCCATTTCACTGCCAGCCCCTGCGTCCGTCCCCATAGAAACAAAACAAGATGTTCCTGATCGACAACAGAGCCTTAACTTTACTCCCTCTTTATGACGTGCTGATCAAACTTCCTAGTATAGCTATTTCTTAATGATCTCATGTGACTTCTGCCAATAAAAGCACAGGTTGAAAGGAGCCATTTTGTCTTCCTGCCATGGAGAGGAGAAGGGCCCCCTAACTCCCCGATGCCAAGTTATATGTGTCTGTCTTTTCATTATGTTTGCCTCCATTTCAGGTCTTTTTCACCTGCTGTGCTGGATGTGGCAGCAGTCACCATCCACAGTGATTTTGGAACCCAAGAAAATAAAATCTGCCACTCCTTCCATTTCTTCCCCATTTGTTTGCCATGAAGTGATGGGACCTGATGCCATGTTCTTCATTTTTTTAATGTTGAGTCTTAAGCCAGGTTTTTCACTCTCGTCTTTCACCTTCATCAAGAGGCTCTTTAGTTCCTCTTGCTTTCTGCCATTTTAGGGTGGTTCCATCTGCATATCTGAGGTTACTGATATTTCTCCCGGCAATCTTGATTCCAGCTTGTGCTTCTTCCAGCTCGGCGTTTCACATGATGTACTCTGCACATAAGTTAAATAAGCAGAGTGACAATATACAGCTTTGATGTACTCCTTTCCTGATTTTGAACCAATTTTTGATTATAATTATATAAATTATAAAATAAATTTTAAAAATGAATTCTCTTGAAAGTCTTCTTCCAAGAGAATGGGTAGATAAATTGTGCTGTATTAATATAATGAGATACTGTAAGAGTTAAAATGAAAGAAACAGTTACATGTAACTGCATGAATAACATTTAAAATGACTGTTGAGAGGGGGGAAATCAGGCTGTGGTGTAATAATACAGTGTGCACTATTTACATAAAATTTGAAAATGTGACCAAAAATGAGCATGAAATAAAGACATTTCCAGGCAAAAATTGAGTTTGCCACTAATAGATTTTTATTGCTAGACCTTCTAAGTGATGTTCTTCAGCAAGAAAGAAATTAAAACCAGAAGAAAGATCTGAGGTGCAGGAAATAAATGAATATATCCTATATAAAACCATAACTACAATAATGAATAATACAGAGGATAGAAACGATGAAACCAAAATACCGAATGACAAAAACACATATGACAGAAGAAGGTGGCCAAGGTTAAACCTTGTGAGGTCTTTTCATTTAAAGAAGGCAGATACAGAATCATTTTGAGGTAGAAATTGTTAAGCAATTACTGTGGGAACTCTGAGATCTCAGCCTGTTTCAATAAACATCCCGCTCCATTAACCTAAAGCTACACCCTTTGTCCCAAATTCCTGGCTGGCAGAGGAGTGTGTCCTTGGTCTGATAAATTACCAGCACTCAGATCCAGGAAAGAGTAGTAATTAACTTCTGTTCCATATGACTGAGGGAAAAACAATTGGAGATCATTAATCTTTAGCCCATACGTCTGGTCCTTTGTAAAATGGCCAGAGGTCATGAGAAAAGGTGAAGGGGTGATGACTTAATGTCTAAGAAAACTAAGAATCTGAGGATCTAAAGAAGCCATAAAGATGTCAAGTTAAACATTGCAACCTTTAACCTGATTGGTTAGAAATGATACGTGTTAAAAGTAAGAGCCAATTAAAAGGGTACAAATCAATACTAGTAAGAATATAAACTGCTGTAAGTCCTGCCTCTTCAGGCACTTCACCCTCTTGTAGGGTCTATGCTGAGTTTTTTACTTCTTTCTCTCTGAAATAAATTCTGTTTGCTTGCTACCAAGAGTGTTTGTGTGTTTGTGAAGTTCATTCTTCAGCCCTGCAAACAAGAACTTGGATTCTCCTTTCAATTTTAAACTTTGTCAATGGGTTCGATCCCTGGGTTGGGAAGATTCCCTGGAGGAGGGCATGGCAACCCACTGCAGTACTCTTACCTGGAGAATCCAAAGGACAGAGAAGCCATCCATAGGGTCTCAAAGAGTCCGCCAAGATTGAAGCCACTTAGCATGCATACACACACTGTCTTTGGAAATGAAATTATTAAACCTCCTCTCTGAACAGTATACTGTGCTTTTTCATTGGGTTGAGGGAGGTTGGAAGGAAAATTGCAATATGATGCTTTTAGAACATTTCAGCTTACCACTGCTCCATATATTAAATGCATTTTAACTTTACTGTATATATTATGTATATACTGGACAAATGGGTCCCAGTTCTATAATATCTGGTCTTTATTCTCTAGATAACAAAGAGGTTGCCAATGTCTGACAAAAGTAGGGTTAGTAAATTAACACATTTTTTACACTTTGTGTTAAAATTCATTGAAAGGCCATCTTCTGAAAAGGACCTTTGGAAGTGAAATTGTCAATCACAGGTAAGTGATACACGTGTCTATACTCACTGCCCACTGTTAGATGGATGGCAAAAAGGAGGAACTGGAGCAATGAAATGTTCTAGACTAGAATGTTTCTTCATAGAAAACACTTTCGGAGAGAATCATTGTCACATGTGTGCAGTTTATTCAACACTACTGTGTATATAGTGGACAAACTTAAGTCCTTATTTGAAACATCTCCCAAGTGGCTCAGTGTGTAAAGAATCCGCCTGCAATGCAGGAGACCCAGGAAACAACCCTTCCTGGGTTGGGAAGATTCCCTGGAGGAGGAAATGGCAGCCCACTCCAATATTCTTGCCTGGAGCATCTCCATGGACAGAGGAGCCTGGTGGGCTGCAGTCCATGGGGTCTCAAAGAGTCAGACATGACTTTCCTTATTTGAAACATCCAGCCTTTCTAGATGTGTAGAAGTACACAACCTATTTTGAAAGTAGAGAGTTAAAGTAACACTTTTAAGTACTTTATTCTGTTAATTTATACGAATGGTTGTGTTTGGGGAGTGGAATTGTTAAACGAGTCTTGGAGAGTAAGATGACTCTTCACTGGGTGGTGGGGATGGAGGGAAGGGACAGGGAAGGACGTGTAGAGAGAAGGGCTCAATACCCATCAATCTTTAGACAAGTTCACACTGTCGAGCCATTGTTCTGTTTGTGCATTTTAGTTAATATTGCCGTGCCATAAAGAATAAGCAAGTCATAATGCCCACAGTATATACAAAGTAGAGGTAATAAAATAACCACTTAATAAATGCCCTTTTGTTGGTTCTTAGGAAGGGCTGTGTCTTCTGGGAGTGCCTATATTAATCCACCTCTTGGAGCTAGATGTAGTCTGGTATGTTTTCACCAAAATGCTGGAGGAGGGTAAGAAGAAGGGTGAGCAGAAGGGCCTTTGGCTAATCTCCATTATCTAGAAGATAGTTTTAGATCATAACCATACACCTATATGTGCATTTTTGTAAAGTACCTATGTTTACTGTGGATAAACGTCACTATTTTGCAACATCTAGGCTTTTTCAATGTCCTGAAGTGACAAAGTATGGTTAAAAAATAGAGCTATTGAATTAACCAATTTTTAAATATCTTTGTTATCATTGATTTTTAAAAAGCATTTTGGACCCGGGGTTGGTTATACAATCTCTGAGAAGTATACATCAGGACTTGTTCATTTAGGTTGGCAGCAGAGGGATAGAAGGAAGTATGAAGGGAGGACTGTATGTGGATGTGTTCATGTTTCTATTTTGATGATAACCATTGATGTGTTTTCATCTCTTGGCTGTCCTAAAGGAATGCATTTTTGAGTAATTCAGTGGGAAGATACCTCTTGGCTAACACATTAATAGTTATGTAATTGTTATTGGGTAATGAATCCTCTTAGAAGCATTACATTTTGTGTAGTTTGTTGCTTTATGTCTCATGCAGAAGTGCTGTGCTGTGCTTAGTCGCTCAGTCATGTCTGACTCTTTGAGACCCCAGGTACTGTAGTCCGCCAGGCTCCTCTGTCCATGGGGATTCTCCAGGCAAGAGTACTGGAGAGGGTTGTCATGTCATCGTCCAGGGGATCTCCCCAACTCAGGGATCAAACCCAGGTCTCCTGCATTGCAGGTGAAGTCTTTACTAGCTGGGCTACCAGGAAAGCCCTGAAGACCAGGAACCTTAGGGCAAATCTACAGGGCAACAGGCAGGGCAGCTGGTGCCCTGATTTTCTCCAGCACCAGCACAGGAAGGGTCTGACTTCCACTCCATGCACGCTTCAGCTACTGGAGAGGATTCCTGCACTGGCTATCTCCCCTGCCATCTCCACCAGCAGAGCCAGGGAGTCTGCAAAGCCAAAATCTGATCATGCCATGCTTAGATCAGGGTCTTCCAAGAGTTTCCCATCTTATCAAGAGCAAAGCACCATGGTCCTCAGGGGTGCTCCGCAAAGGCAGACCCTGCCTGGATCACCAGAGATGAAAAGGAGGGCTAGGAGTGGGGACAGGGACTGCTGGCTCTCTCCCCAAGGAGAAGTCCTGGGCACTGAGTGGCCCACACAGGGCATGGAGGCGGCCCTCCCGTGCTGTCTCTACTACCGTCCTCAGCCCTGGCACCATCTGGTCTGCCCTGCTGGGCTGGGAGGCTGGTTGGGCTTGGCAGGCCCAGGAAAGTTATTCTGGGGGTCCCTTTTCTAGAAGGTTATGTAAGCAGCCAGCACTTAACTGGTCAGCAGAGACCCTCTCAAAGCAGGGGTGGACACAGCTGACCCTGAGAGGCTTTGCAAACTGCCCACCAACCACATCCTCACGGTTGTAGGGAGCTGCTGTCACCAATAGGCGTCAGAGTCAGGAAGATCCTCTGGAGAAGGGAGTGGCTACCCACTCCAGTGTTCTTGCCTGAGGAATCCCATGGACAGAGGAGCCTGGCAGGCTACAGTCCATGGAGTCAAAAAGAGTAAGACATGACTGAGCAACTAACACTTTCATGTTCAAGGGAATGTAATGATTTAATCAGAACTCTGACAATATCTTTATCTAGAAGTCTGTTGCCATTTTTGTCTTCTCTGAAATTTCTGTCACTAAGAGAGGCAGGATTAAATTTTTTTCCTTCAAAAAAAAAAAAAAGAGTTAAATGACAAGAGGGGTGGGGGAGGGATGGAGTAGGAGTTTGGGGTTAGCAGATGCAAACTATTACACATAGAATGGATAAACAACAAGGCCCTATTGTATAATACAGGGGACTATGTTCAATATCCTGTAATAAACCATAATGGAAAAGAATATGAAAAACAATGTATATACAGACATGTATAACCGAATCATTTTATTGTGATTCAACAATGTAAATCACGTATACCTCAATTAAATAATTTTTTTTTAAAAAAAGAGTCAAATGACAGAGATCACCAAGTGGGATTTTAAAAAAAAAATCTGACTACATTCTATTTACAAGAGACACATCTAAAACAAAAAGAAGACAATATGATTAAAAGTAAAAGACTAGGGGGGGTGGGGAAAGGGAACTAATAGGCATAGTAGTGCCAGGCAAATAAAATAAAGTTGGAATTCCTAAATCACTGTCAGATAAAAAGAGACTCTAAGGCCAAAGTGCCTGGAGGGATCAAGAGAGTTACTACATGATGATGAATGGAGCATTTCACCAGAAAGATAAAACAGTACTCAGATGCACGTAATAACATGAACTGAAGTTGCAATATGCAAAAACTGACAACTCCACGATTAGAGTGGGGATTCTTAATACACCATTCTTAATGACGGAGAGGCAAGCATTAGGAAGCATACAGATGTTTTCAGCAGCACAACAGCAAGCCTGGCATAATAAGACAGATATGGAGCCCTTCATCCAGCAAGCATCACGGAACATTTTCATAAATTAACCCTGTATGAAGCCACAGAGCAAGTTTCCACATCATAAAGTTGTTAGTCACTAAGTCATGTCCCGACTCTTGCAACCCTGTGGACTGTAGCCTGCCAGGCTCCTCTGTCCCTGGGATTTCCCGGGCAAGAATACAGATCCCAGGACCATTAAATTAGCACTTTAAATAAAAGGTTTGCAGAACTAGAAGACATGGCAATGGGCGGGGCTCTAAGTGTCTGTCAGGATCTGCTCCCCACCCCAATCCCATTCCACTCAAGGGAGGGTTCAGGGTCCATTCTAGACCAGCACTGCCTCTGGTGTGAAAGAATGAGAAAGCCAAGCACAGACACCCACATCAGCAGGTCCTGTCTCCAGCGTCAGCTCAAAGGCCAGACCCCAGCTCTGTGGACAGGAGCGGTGACTGAGGAACAAGGACTTCCCCTTGGGCTGTATCTTTTCCAGTAAGGATGCAGTGGCTGCAAACAGAGCAAACTGTGAACAGTGCATGGCAGGGACCTCACATTCTCCTCCCTAACCCCAGGCTGGGGGCTACAACCCTCGCCAGACAAGTGCCGGGGGAGGGGGCGCTTCTGGAGCCTCTCAGAGGGAGCCTGATCCCATCCCCCACTCAGAGTCTGCAGGGTCCAGAGACCAGAGCCTAGCTCACATCACCTGAAAAAATCCCCGCACAGGACTGGACACACAGGGAGGAAACTGCACACACGAGGCTGGGGACAACGGGAAGTTAGGCAGGAGGTTTATTTTTTTATTTTTCTTTTTTTCCAAACTTTAAACTTTTTATTTTGTATTGGTGTATAGCTGATTAAGAGTGTTATGGTAGTTTTAGGTGGACAGTGAAGGGACTCAGCCATCCATATACACGTATCCATTCTTCCCCAAGTCCCCCTCCCATCCAGGCTGGCACATAACACTGAGTTTCATGTTCTATATAGTAGGTCCTTGTTGAATTTACTCTTTTATTAAAGTCCAAAGTTAAAATGCCTCTTTTTTGTGTGCCACCATTCTTTTATTTATTTATTTTTATTTTATTTAACTTTACAATATTGTATTGGTTTTGCCATATATCAAAATGAATCTGTCACAGGTATACATGTGTTCCCCATCCTGAACCCTAGGCAGGAGATTTAGACTCTGGCCAGGAGGAGAACAGGGAGTGTATTTCTCCCCAGGCCACTCTTGCCTGCTGAGATAGGCTGCATGCTGTCTATGCAATGTGCATCTCTCTAAACAAACCCACCTCTTACCTATTAATATGTCTCTCATTGAATTCTTTCTGCACTGAGACACAAAGAACCTGAGCCTCAGTAAGTCCAGACCCCAGGTAAGTGATTCTAATTAAAAGACCACTGGTTCAAGTTCCAGTCAGATTTAGGCTGTGTTCAAGTCCTGGCATGTGGGCTCAATTCCCCATATGAGTCACTTCCCAAAATTATGGTATTACAGAAGCATTCTTTTTTAAAATTTATTTTATTACAGTTGATTTACAATGTTAAGTTCTGCTGTACAGCAAGTGATTCAGTTATACATATATGTACATTCTTTTTCATATTCCTTTACATTATGGCTTATCCCAGGATACTGAATACAGTTTCCTGTACTATACAGCTAATTCTACATTCCCAATCTTTCTCTCCCTCACCCACCCTCCTTGGCAACCACAGGTCTGTTCTACAGAAGCCTCTAATGTTTCCTCTTCAAGATAAGAAGTTGGAATTCTGTCCTAAGATGCAGTCCTGATGCAGTATCAGAGAAGGTATGTTCAAGCACTGAATCTGTAAGTATACCAACACTTCTTGGCCCAAATGCAGAGGAGAGTCCAAGGGCAAGACACCATATGAGGCCTGAGAATTCAGTGCCACTGGCTTCTCAACAGCTGTTACTCAAAAACAAACCAAAAAAAAGCAACTCTGGAATGCAAAAGCAATCTTCTCACATTACTTTGCAAAAAGATTTCAAAGTTTCCCAGGACCAAGGAGGCCAGTCTACGACCAAGATCGCCTGAGAAGAGATTCTTTCCTCCCCTGCCGTCATCCATGGCCCACAGACACCTGCTGTGTGTCGGTCTGGTGGCTGGGTGAAAAACGCCAGGCTCACTTTCTGTTAACAAAACGCACGTGGATGGGCTCCCCTGGCATCAGAAGCCCATGGGTTTTTGCATGAACAGTTTTAGTCCAAGGAGATGTTTTGATCTCAAAATGCTGAAGCAGCTAAAACGAGAAAGAGAGAAGGGTTTTAAAATTGGGATAGCAGAAACTCTGCAGCACCTGCACTCTCATCATAGCTCCAGCTGCAGGAAACCAAGGGAACAAGAGATGTGAGAAACAGCGTCATGTCCTGATCGGGAGTCCGGCACATCCAGTGACTTACTGGGAGGTCCATGGAACAGATATGCAGGCAGAACTGAAACTGAGTAGGATTTTGTGGGGTTCCTGGGCACAAAAGCCTTCATGTCCCGCATTTCTTGTTTGAAAGAAATAGGCTTCATTAGGCCTCCTTGACCTTCCCTGAGTTCCAAAGAGGGAATCACCCAGTTACTAATTAGTGAAGGGAGGGGATGCAGAACCAAGGGGACGGCAGTCAGAGTCCGGATTCCTCC
This sequence comes from Bos mutus, assembly GCF_027580195.1. Lineage (NCBI taxonomy): Eukaryota > Metazoa > Chordata > Mammalia > Artiodactyla > Bovidae > Bos > Bos mutus. The sequence continues at coordinate 130,808,820 of NC_091618.1, forward strand.
TCAAGGGATACACATAACAGTGTACTAGAGCTCTTCTGCAGAACTAAGGACCCCACCTAGGTGGAAAAGGGTAAAGTCACGCTGAACACAAGATTCCTGGAGCACCGCCCTGTCAAACTTACCATCAACCAACCAGAAGAAAGTCATGCACCCTGCAGCCGCACCCCAAATTTTGCCTAGAAAAGTTTCTCCCCCCAAACCATTGACTAGATCAAGGGTTTTGAGCACAAGCCACCCATTCTTCCTGCTTGACTCTGTAATAAACCTTTTACTGCTCCAAAGTCTGATGTTTTGGTTGGTTTGGCCTCAGTGTGTTGGGCACATGAACTTTGCTTGGTAACAAAATGTTCAAATAACTTATATTTTATTAGCCAGTTCAAAATTCTAACTCTATTGGTTCCACTGTAGGTCTAGAAAGAGAAGGAATCAAAGGAGAAAGGAAGGAGAAAAGAACAAAGTGAAATTCCAAGGTTTAGAATCTGCAGCCACCTCAGTGGTGGGACACACACAGCTGTCAGGAGGAGGCAGAGCATCCAGACTTCACCCATTACTGTCCTTAATTTAAATATTCTTCATTTGCACCTTTGATTCCATTTCTCACTTCTATGGTTCCAAAGCAGAAGTAGTCCTCTCTCTCAGGGTGAAACTGCAAAGTATCTAAACGACCAGCTTTAAAGAGCACCTAAGGACCCATCAGCCTCAAGCACTAATGTCCCCATCAATTGGCCATGGCCTGATTTTCAAAATCACCTCTAAGCTTAGAGGAAAAAAAGGCAACCTCCTCTACCGACCTCTGTCAGAACTGCACTGGTCCCTGGAGGGGAGGCAGGGCCTGGCTCACAAGCCCGTGCGGACCGTGCAAGGGGCAGACAGCCACTGTTCCCTCCCCCACTCCAACCACCTAACAGAGCATAGGCGCTGGAGAACCTGTATCACCATGTGGGATGTGGGCGCCCCAACCCACTCCACCCCGACTCTCCAGCCTCGTCTCCCAGGCAAAGCAACAGTGTGCACTGATGGGTCCTTCAGGTGAGCTGGGCGGGGTCAGGCAGGGAGCGGGGCTGCAGTGAAGACACAGACCGAACTACCCCTTGTCATCGTTAGAGAGCCAAGCGCAATGACCCGCGTTCAGGCAGATCTAGAATGCTCTGGCATCAAGAGGCCGTCACCTCAACATCGGATCTCTGACTCTTTGTTCTGACCTTATAGAACTGCTGGCACAGCCCCCTGTGGCAGTGGGAGGACGCACACGCACTTCTCACTCTAAGGCCAACATCCCACATGGATTTTCTGCCTTTCTGAATGGCAGTACATGCTCACTGAAAAAGTAAAACTATGCAGGAGGCATAAAAACAAAAAACAAGGCCCTCGTTCCACTTCAAGACTCCGCCTCCCAAGGAGCAGAGGTGTATCTTCCAAACATTCCCTGTGCGATATGAATGTCTTGTTCCTGATTTCAAGAAAACATGTTATTATTGCAGCATTAAAACCAATCCATGCCTTCCCATAGGCCACAGGCACAGTCTCTGTTCTGTTGGGATAGACACTATTTATTTGCTGAAGGAAAGCCCTTCCACTGTTGTTGTGCTAAGAGATTTTCTTCATGAATGGGTGTTGAATTTTATCAGTTATTTTGGGAGATGGTCATAAAATTTTGTCCGTTAATTTCTCCCACTGTGATAAATTCTATCCTGAGGTGGGCCATTCTTGCATTCCTGAACATACGTGGTTTGGTGACAGGGCATTTCTGTAAAAAAAGAAAAATAGCTGTTTGCAGTCTTTTCTTGATTTAAAAATAATCCTCCACGGCATTTGCAGCTATGCCTTTTTTCTCATTCCTAGTGCTGTTTATCTGTGCCTTTCCTTTTTCTTTTTCTCTCTTGGAAATAACAAATAATGATTTTCCCTCTCTACACTTGCAGTAGAAATGAGAACTCTTGAAGCAAGAACTTCATCAGGTACACGAGTATGTTAACAGAAACAAATAAAACCCCTGTCCCCACCACCAAACACGCCGTTTCTGATCCTCTCCCAGTCCACCCATCTGGGCCCTCAGCTGACTCTTGTCCTTGGCATCCCCTGTAACTGTCCAGGCCATCAGAGCCAGGAGGCAGTGAGCTCCCTGCCAGCTGTCTGAATGGCTCTCAGCAAGCAATGAACTCTGCCTGTCAGAGATGTGCCCGTGGAGCCCACAGCATCACTCAGGGAGCCAGGGCCTTCCCAGTCCCTGGGAGCAGACACCGAGAACAGGCGTGCAAACCCCAAAGGCTGCCACCCAGACTCTGTGCACAGACCACTTTCACCCCTCACACACCCAAGAGGCAGGTATCTGGCCCGCTTTGTGGATGAGGAACAGGCTCAGAGAGTTGCGGAGCGGCCTGCCCAGGGTGTCGGAACCACAGACTGGCAGAAGTGGGACTGGAGTCCGTTTGCCTGAAGCCACCATCCCCTCTGCACGGACCTGTCTCCACTTTGTCCACGACTGAGCCTGGATAGTGTCTGTGGGGCTCATGGCGGGAAGAGACACAACTCGGCCCTGCTGAGCTGCAGCCACTGGCATGCCCATAGAGACGGGATGACCGCACGACGGTCCAGCCACCCCTTCCACACCAGCCTCCCCTGGCAGTGGCCCCTCACCTCCCCCAAGCCTGCCTCCCCATGCCAACCACCCAGAATCCCCACCAGGCTGGCCAGGCTTCCCCATCCCTTATGCTCTCTGATGCCATCATCTGCAAAGGTCCCAGTCCCTGCATGTTCTGCCCTGGGCTCCAACAGCCTGCAGGAAGCACCTCAGTGACACATGGGGAAGTGTAGGTGGGAGGCAGGACACCTGCCCAGTGCCCCACACCTGCCACGCCACAACGGTGGCAAGTGGCTCCAACTCCACTGAAAGCTGAGACTCAGCTTTCTTATCAGTGAAAGGGGGAGATGGGTCCCCAGGCCATCCCCTCACGCTTCCAAAGCCTGGGGTCAACGACAGTAGCTCCGGAACCTTGGGCCAAGGTTTTCCGTGGCAGGCTTCCCAAATCTGTGGGAAAGGATAATGGGTAGAGTTTTCTCTACTACAGGTTTTCTCTTATAAAATTTCCTTCAGTCATTGTTTACTTCCGGCCGCAGCCTGAACTTGGATTCTGTACAAGCACAAAAGTAAACACTTGCACACTTAGAGATTCAAGTGTAAGGTTTTCTCTCACCAACACCAAGCCTGCCTGAGGTTTTGAAACCCAAACAAGCTGGAGAACCACCTCCCTGTGTAAAAGGCTGATTCACATAAAACGAGGTGATGAAGGGGCCTCGGGGGGCAAGCGTGACATCCTCCCCAGTGACAGTGACAAGACTGACAAGCTCGGAAGGGAGGAGCCTGGGAGGCCGGGACTTGAACAGCATCCACAGGGGTGGGTGGAGCTGCCCCCACGCCCAGCACGTGCATTTTCTTAGACAGAGTGCAGCCCACGGACACTGCCCTCAGAATCACCTGGAACCCACCCCAGACCCACTAAGTGACTCTCTCTGTGGCCGGGAGCTCCTGGTGACAGGGTGACCCATGGTGTTTGAGGGCCACTCCTGAACACCTCCCACACACCCATCTGCAGAGCTCCCCTGGGAGCTTCCCATCCCCGCCCACATACACCCCTCCCAGTTCTGCCCACATGACTCCAAGGAGGAAAGAAGCAAAGACAAGGCAGGTGGCCATGTGACCAGAGATGGCTCCTGCAGGGGAGGAGGAGGCATTTTAACACATAAACAAGATTTAATAGGAAGCTCGTAAAGTTTTCAAAATTCTTTTTCCCTTTTTTCCATCTAGGTCTTGATCCAGCTGAGCCCAGTCACCTAGACCAAGCCCACAGGCCACTTAGCCCCTAAGGCTTACCTGGATCACGAGCAGGTGGATCTCCAGCTCTGCAATCCTCCGCCCGATGCAGCTTCGAGCCCCGTAGCCGAAGGGGATGGACCCGAAATTGTCAACCCTGCGCAGGTTTCCTTGCCGCAGCCAGCGCTCAGGCCGGAACTCCTTGGCCCGAGGGAAGTTCTCATCCTCATAGGATGTGGCATAGTGGCAGAGGGCCAGCTGGGTCTGTGCAAACCATAAGAAAAGGAATAAAGAATGGAATCCAGGGAAAGCAGAGCAGAGGCCATAGCCCTGGCTGGGCGGACCCTCCAGAGGTGCTCTGGGCTGGGACAAGCCATGTAAGGGCCCAAGAGGCCGTGCAGACCCAGGATGGTAGGTCCCCCTTCAAAGCATACCCCACCCTGAATGAACCTCAATGCCGCAGAGAAGGCAATTCAAGTCCTTCAGAAACTCCCCCTGAGGGACCTTCTGCTTTCACGGAGCCTCCAGGGGAGGGAGGGTGGAATGGTCATATGAGCTACAGAATTATCTGACTTTGTTTTTGCCAGAGCAATATCACACAGTAAACCTCTCCTTGCTCCTAAAGCCCCATCTTCATCCTAAAAACACATGTAGAAGAAAAGGAAATCTACAGAAATTCACACAGGAACAAGGACATCCTAAACGTGGAAGCAAATTCCCAATCCAGCCTCCCCAGCTCAGCCAGCCCCACTGTGCCCACCAGACTCACGCCTCTGGGAATCAGATACCCGCCAACAATCAGGTCCTCTTGGGTGACCCGGCCGTTCCCCGGCAGCACTGGAAACAGCCTGGAGAGAGCCAACGGAGGCCAGAAAGGAGCGGAGACTTTCAGAATAGTTTATCAAACATATAAAAGTCTGGATACAATGCCATTTTCATTTTCTAAAAATTAAATGGGAAAATCTTGCAAGAACCTTTGTGGTCCTCAGAAGGACTCAAAAAAGCCTCACACAACATTGTAAAGCAATTATCCTCCAGTTAAAAATAAAAATTTTTTAAAAGGTCTCACAGTCAAGAAAGATTACAAAACACAAAGAAAAGCTTTCAGTGTGTTATTATGCTCCCAAGAGGAATAATTCTGAATTTCTGAAATACATGCATGCATGGGAACTCTTTATCAAGGAATAGTTCTTAGGACTCAGGGTTCCAGGAAATAAATTCTGAGAACTATACTTTAATTTTCAGACTCTCTGAGAGGTGACCTACGAAAACTCTGAATATAATTTTAATTGACAAATACCAGTTAACACACAACTGGCTTTTTTTTTTTTTTTTAAGATTAAATCGCATGCTGAAGATTGAGGATGCAAATATGACTTGAAACATCATTATCAAGTCAGGTTTACGAGAATTATTTTAGTGAGTATTTTGTGAATAACCCTTGTTCCTTGTCATGGCATTCCCTCCATAGAGGAAGTCAGGATCCTGACCCTCACAGGAGGAAGAACCTTCACTGGTTACCTAATCCCACCTCCTCCCACCCAAGGCTGCCCAACATCACTTATATCCCTCACGCTCTGGCCTTCCCCGTGTCGGTAAAGCCCCGTCAGGGAGCAGAGGAGCCTCACTACTTGGCGTCTCCAGCCCAACTCAGAGGTTTACACAAGACCACAGGATCTTGGAAACACACGTGGTAACTGGCCAAACACCCCAGTACATCCTCCTGACGATCACTCTGGTTCTGCTTTATCCTTCAAGGAGCACACTGGGAAACGGCTGGTGAAGCGGATGTCCAGAGTGAGTGCAAAGTTTGAGCGAGGCTCTTAAGATCTTCAAGGGCACTCCCCTTGTAGTCCAGTGATAACGTTTCCCACACCCAACGCAGGGCACACGTTCGGTTCCTGGCGGAGGAACTCCACCCCACATCCTATGTGGTATGGCCACAAAAAAAGAGTAATGAAGGTCTTAATGAAGAAATGAATATTTCCAACTCTAAAACAGAACACATTTCTCCTGCTCTGAAGAGAGCAGAGAGGAAATAAAATGGTCATGAGTTCCTCCTTCCTAAACATTTCAGCCACCAAGGGTCACTGGAGTATTGGTTTAGGACCCAGTTTTTAAGTCAAAGCCACAATCATCATGATGAAGAATCAGATGTAATGGACATGGTTTTTGACATAAATTTTGGTGAGCCTTTTACCTCAAGGTTTCCTTAAGCAGAGCTCGGACCAGTGGGACTTTGGGGACGTCTGCGGCCGTGGGAACGTGCCTTTCGCCCAGATTCCTCACGATCTCCCGGTACAGGGCCTGCTGCACTTCTGGGTGCCTTGCGAGGAGATACACTGCCCAGGACAACGTGAACGATGTCTAAGAAAGAAACCGGCAGACAGGGGCACGTGTCTTGAATGAAGCCAAGGATTTCCGCAGCAGGAAGCACTGGGCATGAGGTCACAAGAGAATAAGTGCAGGTGAAACTCTGTCAGGGCGTTGTATGTGTTACCCAAACAGGAGACGATCCCCCTAACTCCTCCAGGTATCTTGGGAAAGTAGTGTCAGCTATGGGATCCAAGTGTTTTTTTCAATAATGAGCTACAGGAAACATTATTTTAGAACTTTTTAAAAATCACTGAAGAGCGGGAATTCCGCAGCAGCCCAGTTAGGTCTCAGTGCTTTTCCTGCCGAGGGCCTGGGTTCAATCCCTGGCCAGGGAACTAAGATCCTGCAAGCGACATGACGTGGCCAAAAATAAAAAGTAATCTTAGAAAATCATTGAAGAGCAACTCGCCTCCTCTTGCCTGGAGTCTGTGGGCCCATAGGAATGCTGGTCAAGCCTGGAGGTTGTGCCTAGAACTTTCTGCAACTTTCTTTACAAGGGTCACTTGGGTTTTGCTAAGAAGGGCTTGAGGCTGCCCATCAAGCTGAGAACAGCATGCCGCAGGCCCGTGGCTGGGCCAGGCCTGCTCTGGTTGCCCTAATCAGATGAGGAGATGTGGGAGTCAGGGAGTAAGGGTGGAGAGGGGGCAGCCATGGGTCTATTAATGGTCCATTCATTGTTCCCGTGTGCTTATCAAGCAAACTACCATATGCGGATTGGACGGCATTTGCACGAAGCAGTATCACTGTTTCTACCACTTCTTAGATTGAAGACGGAATTTCTGGTTATTGAGAATAATTCTATTCTATATCCTAGGTTCCAAGATTTTCACTAAAATCAATACTATTATCTATGTGACTATATTTCACTTGCTTGTAAACAAGGACATTCCACAGTAAAGAGCCCTTCCTTTCAACTAAAAAGACTAACTTAAGTAAGTCATTGACATTATTTCCCTCCGATAGATATTACGGACTTTTAGAGGATATAGTCCGTAAGTGTTTATAGGACAGCTCTACTGTAATACATAATATAATATGCAAGTTCCTCCTGTAAATGGTTAAGGAAATAAATTAGATGCTTCCGATCAAGAGAACAGAAAATTTCTATTAAAATCAGTTTCATGGAAAAACCACATGTGGTATAGCCATACAATGGAATGCTGCTGCTGCTGCTAAGTCGCTTCAGTCGTGTCTGACTCTGTGTGACCCCATAGACAGCAGCCCACCAGGGTCTCCCATCCCTGGGATTCTCCAGGCAAGAACACTGGAGTGGGTTGCCATTTCCTTCTCCAATGCATGAAAGTGAAAAGTGAAAGTGAAGTCGCTCAGTCATGTCCGACTCGTAGCGACCCCATGGACTGCAGCCCACCAGGCTCCTCCGTCCATGGGATTTTCCAGGCAAGGGTACTGGAGTGGGGTGCCATTGCCTTCTTCATACAATGGAATACTATTCAGTAATTGTTGTTGTTCAGTCACTCAGTCGTATCCGACTCTGCAAGCCCATGGACTGCAGCATGCTAGTGTCCCTGTCCCTCACCATCTCCTGGAGCTTGCGCAAACTCAGGGCCATTGAATCAGTGATGCCAACTATTCAATAATAAAAAAAAAAAGAATAAATATCTTTATAAGCAACAACATGCATGAATCTCAAAAATCATTTCACTGCGTGAAGGAAGCCAGACACAAAATACACACCATATGATTCCATTTATATAAATTTCTAGAAAAATGCAAACTTATGTACAGTGGCTGCTATTGCCAGGGGCGGGGGTATGGGAGGGATGGACTGAAATGAGGGTGAAGAACTTGCAGAGATGATAAAAATGTCCAGGATGTTGATTGTGGTGTTGGTTTAAAAAATGATAGCATTTGTATTTATACTGTATCTGTCAACAATCTGTACTGAATTGTACCACTTAAATGGACATAGTTGGTTGTGCACAAATTATGCTCAACAAAGTTGGCTTTTTAAAATAACATTTTTTTAAATGAGCATAACGTTGCAAGCTTTTGTCTCCTGAAGGTTCCTTCAGGTAGGAATGGGTCCTTTCTGCACCCCCACCTCCATCACGTGGTGATACTCTTAGTTACCACGAGGGGGCAAGAGTACCACACATCTGAATCAGCTTAGGGCTGGGCTGTGCATTCCAACACTGGTTCCCCACTCAAAGCCACACGAAGTCACATTCACACCATTAATTAGAATTTTCATTGCTGGAACTGAGTGCATTGATTAGTTTGCATTTCATATACATACATTTTGTTTTATTGTTGAAGATGATCTAAAGAGTAATGAATTTATGTGAAGTTTTTCTGCTTTTACTTAAGTGACATCATGTCACTAAAAATGTCAACCATAGGTTTTCTTCTCCCTCTAAAAGGGAGATTCATGCTTTCCTCAAGTCCAGGAAGCACTCGTGTGAAGGAAAAACCTTGAGGTAATCTTTGCTGTTTCATCTTTCCACCCGTTAATCGAGGACAATAACACCTACTTCAGAAGATCCTGTGAGAACAAAAGGATACTTACAGACACGCACAATCACCACATTTACTACTTAATCTTAATTATTTCACGCAACTGACTTCCTCCACATTACTGAAAGCCTGGCCCTCCTTTTTCCTATTTCACCACTATCTTTCTCAGCATCCCTGTAGCACCCTCGCCCCAGTCAGGGAGCCCGCGGTAACCATCCAGTGTGCGGGTCCCACACTTCCCCCATGCCCGCAACCGCTCAGAGGTGCGCCTGCGCGTGGACCATCCGGTGTGCAGGTCCCACACTTCCCCCATGCCCAGCAACCGCTCAGAGGTGCGCCTGCACGTGGACGGCGGCGGGGGCAAAGCTGGTTTTACTAACGTGAACACAGGATACTCACTTTTCTGCACCTTCATTTTTCACTTAGCAATAGGGTACAGAATTTCCTCCAAATCAGTGGTCAGTGCTTTGTTTCATTCTGATATTGAGCTCTCCTTGGTCATAGTATATTATCCATCTGCTACACTGATTGAATCTATTCATTCAGATTTTATTTTAAACTGATACACACACATATTAAAGCAAAGTGCTTATTAAACATTTCTTTCCTTACGCTTCCTTTAGCAGGTTTTGAAGTTATGCTGGCCTTATCAAATGAACTGGGGAGTTTTCCATAACCCAGAATATTTTAGGTGATAAATAAGAGGGCTTTTCATGTCTGTGCTCTCTGCATTTCTGATATTATGAAACAATGGAGAAACGTTTGCAAATCAGGATTTTAAACTTTAAAGCGTGTTATTTAGCACAGGAACTCTAGTTAATGCTCGATGGTGACCTAAATGGGAAGGCAGCCCAAGGAAGAGGGGATACACCTCTACATGTGGCTGATTCACTTTGATGTACAGCAGAGACTAACACAACATTGGAAAGCAGCTATACTCCAGTAAAAAAGTCATAAAATATTTTTTTAAATTGTTACTTTGTGTGCATGATTGTGGAACTTGGTTATGTTCTTTACAGAATTCACTGTGCACCTTAGTTTTACATTTTACACATATTTTTAAAAAGAGAAAAAGTGGAGTTTTCTTCTGGAGATGTGCAGCAGCGAAGCAGACGCTCAGCTAGTACAAACACGCACAGTCCTTTTGAAGTATCCGCCATCCGTCGGATTTCTTAGAAAGGTCCTAGACTCTAACCATTGTGTGTCTGTTGAGAAAGAAGGACTCGTGAGAGCTCACCGTGTCTACACCGGCCAGCAGCATCTCGGTCATGTTGGCGTAGATTTCCTCCAGTGTCAGTTCCTGGCTGAGGAAGAGGTAGGTGAGCAGCCCTCCTCGCACTCTCTCCCCTCTTTCCATCTGGCACCGTATGTCCCTCAGCTTGTTGTCAACGTGAATTTGGCCTGTTTGAAAACAGTGTTTCTGTTGGAAGAAGTTTGGTTAAGAATCACCTCTTCAAGTGATACAAATGAACTTATTTACAAAACAGACTCATGGAACTTCCAGTGGGGGAGGGCGACTAGGACAAGATGGGAGGCTAGGGGATGGACACGTACACAGTGCTATATTTGACGTGGACAGCCAACAAGGACTTCTTGTATAGCACATGGAACGCAGCTCGATGCCATGCGGCAGCCTGGAAGGGAGCGGGGCTTGGGCAGAATGGATTTATGCTATGTGCGTGGCTGAGTGCCTTTGCTGTCCACCTGAATACTCCAGTACAAAAAAAAAAAAAAGAATCTCCCCTTCAGTCTCAATTCCCTCTTCATCCCTCCAATAACTTCTCTCAATTTTTGACAGGTTCAGAGGCTAGACAGCCCCCATTGGTTTACTGCCAACCTTGGAACTTCATCCATATGCTTGTTTGTATAAATGAATAATGGTTGGGAACTGCCTTCTATTTGCAAGGTGGGATGCTACTGGGTTCATGAATTGTTGAATAAACCCAACGAGGTACTTACATATACTCCGAAGAAAGAAAGATAAATATCTCTTCTTTTTGTAAAATAATCTATAAAGTATTTGCAAATGTTCGTTTTTCTACTGTAATAGCCAAAAAAGCTGTGAAGTAACAAGAATATAGATCCTTTTTTCCCACTGTGTTTCCAGAAGGGAGAATGAATGAGGGAAAGGGCCAAATTACTGCAGAAAGATGCTAGAATATTATATATATCAGAACTCATATACGCAAATGAGGGAATTCCCTAGTAGTCCAATGGTTAGGACTCCAAGCTTTCACTGAAGGGGATGAAGTTCGATCCCTGGTCAGGGAACTAAGATCCCTACAAGCAGCACAGTTTGGCCACAAAAAAAAAAGAGAAATCAAATGAATGCTGACCTCTAAGACACTTCTTTCTTTCTTTTTTTTTTAAGACACTTCTTTCAATGTTAATATTGTTCTAAAAACATAGTTCTAGACATCTTGGAAATCTCTCACTTTGAAAATTCTTTTATACTAAAATTTTTAACCATATTGGAAAACTAATCTTACTTTGTTCATCTCAACTTGGGTTGGAGCAAAATGGTTTCTCCCAGCTTGTTTTCACCCAGTAAGCAACAAATGAATTTGTCCAAAAAAGCCTCCATTGAGAATGTTTCAATGATTGAAGCAATGACAGAATGATTGGACTAAAGACATCATCTCCCATAGACAACACTTACTTGCACCTATCCCTGCAAGCATGTTGGTTAAAATTAAAAGAGTTTAAAAATGAGAAATCAATCACATTACTTGTGGTCACACCCCACGTGCTTTTTGCTCCTTCAGAAAACCAGGCTAAGAGTTCTCGAGTCCAAACAGCACATAACTTCACCAGGGCATCCCCTGCAGTGATCCCACTGTCTGTGTGAGTGTGAGACACACAAGCAGCGGGGAAGTCAGGCCCACCCGGCTCCACAGCAGGTGCCCCCACTCTTCTCTTACTGAATTCGAAGAGTCCATCCCAGGACCTGCAGAATTCCTGCCAGGGTTTGGGGATGAGCAGGCGGAGCCACCTAGGGATGGCGCCGGCATACATGGAGGTCTTGAACGTGCAGAACATGAGCGCCAGGGCCTCGATGTAGTCCGCGGTCAACTGCGGGATGCTGTTCCCCAGGCAGCCCAGGCGACTCTCATAAAGAATGGTGGCCACTCCTGCACAGGGGAGAGGTTACAGCTTTTCTCCTTCCGGATTAGCCACAGAATCAACATGAGATACCTGCCCATAAAAGTAGCTACCCCCGAGGTTTTCCTCTATCAGATTCTGATCCTCAGGACGTTGTGCGTTCGGTGATGACTGACCCTCGGCCTCACCCTGCCCTCAGGTCAACAGTCTGTTCAAGACCCACGACGCAAAATTTCCCAACCTTTCAGCCAATTGCTCGAGTTTGGGGAGTTAAAAGGTGGCTCTTCCTGGCCACACATCAGGGAGCCCCAGACCCAAGAGCTAAGGGGGCAGAGGAAAGGGCTGCCAAAGAATCAGGGAAGAGCAGGATTTCTCAGTGTATTTACAACTCACTTCTCTTGATTTTATGACTGTTTTTAGAGAACATTAATGCCAGAACTTTAAAAAGTTAACTTAAAAACTAAATTTGAAGCAAGCTAAACTAATTTTTTTTTTAATGGGAAACCTGGACTTCCTTGGTTGTCCAGCGGGTAAGGCTCTGCACTCTCACTGCAAGGGACATGGGTTCAATCCTCAGCCTGTGAATAAATAGTTAAAGTGGGGAATCTAATAGAATTCTCAAAAAACTCAGGTTCAGAAAAAATGTTTGGTATGCTACCTTTTTTTTTAAGTAAAAACAAGGCTCACGTGTATTTCTTCGTACATGTGTAAAATATTCCCTGAAGAAACTGGTAACCTAGCTGGGTCAGGAGAGAAGGAAACTTTTCCATGAGTACCTTTTGGATTTGGTTTTTGAACCACGGGAATGTACTACCCATCTAACAAGGGTTTTAAAAGCTAGAATGACTGCAGTACACACCCTCTCAATTTCTGCTGCGTCTTTTAAACTTGGCAGTGCCGGGTCTTAGTTGCAGCATGTGGGATCTAATACGCCGCCCGGGGATCAAACAGGGGCTCCCTGCATTAGGAGTGCAGAGTCTTACCCGCTGGGCCACCAGGGAAGTCCCTCTGTTGCTTTTTAAATTGTGCTAAAACAAAATGTGGAGTAATTAGGAGCGAGGTTCTTGAGTTAGAGAGGCCTGAATTTGAAACAAAGTTTCTGCCATTAAAAATGGACAGTAGTTTTTCAGTTTCCCCATTTGTAAAACAGTGGTGGTCACTCTGGTTCCGTTAGCACTGTGAGGATTACACATACATACATATGGGGCTTAGCACAGTTTGGGACGCAGGAAATGCTCAATGATAACAAACATTTTGGCAAACGTTCATTCTTTCATCTTTCCCACCATCTGACTTCACTTCACCTTCCATTGAGTATTTGAAGAAAAGGTCATTGATGTTGGTCACTGTATCTCCATCTTCTGCCTGGCTCTTGAGGAAGTAGATTCTTTTAATTAAATCAGCAATAACTTGGTTGATTTCTCCTGCAAAAATGGCCACATCTTTCGGTTTCAGAATTCTTTGTCTCAACACACTTCTCATCTTGAGCCACTGTTCACCCTCCCTAGAATAAAGTGAATTTCAAATAATCTTACTTATATCAATATTCTGGGAAGGAATTCAGAATATCTCTGCAAAAATTTCCTAGCAATAGTCAACAAGATCTGCCAATCCAAATGGAATGGCAATAGGATAGACACGGCAAAGAGAGGGGAGTGATGGTGTCACTCCCCAGCTCATGTATAAGGACAAACAGGCAAGAACAGAATCTCTGAACTGATGGGAACTGGGCCAGGGGATCGGGGGATGCACTGTGCTCTCCTCCCTGCTTGAGGCTGTGTTGATTAACTCTCGGAAGACACAAAGGTGTATAAAAACAAAATAATAACCAAAGCGGTTATGAGACAGGAATCTCACAAAGCAATCAGTGCTGACATTCCGAGACCATCCTGGAGTTCACCACAAGAGCTCACCACCCTCACCCCGGTCCACAGGTGGGCTCTGTGAGCTTCAGCCACCTTGGTGGTCATCACGTGGACACCTAAAGCCACGAAGTGTCGCCTGAGAAACAGTTTCTCTCCATCACTTGGTCAGTGGGACCTCCCACCTGTCCCCGCCATCAAGTTTCTTCCCAGAGGATTTCAGGAGATTTCAGGAGACCACACAAGAGGCTCTTTTGAGACAGTCCCCCTGGGAGTTCTGTGCTTTATTAATAGCTGGTTTTAGGAGCCCAGTAATTCAGGGAGGGAGTCTCCCTGGGCTGCCTGCTCCTGCTGAGGCTCAGCCTGGCTCCACATACTCACGCAGAGATAAGGCCAGTGGATCTGCCCCGCAAGTCTCGATACTCCTGCCAGGACCCCATGTTGGCTCTCTGGGGCGAAGCCCCCTCCGCGCGGAGCACCTGAGCCACCAGGTCTCGGTCTGCAACAGATACTACAAACTGAGGACCAAAGTGAGACTTGAAGATTTTTCCATATTCCCGTGTGTGCTTCTGCTGCAATACCAAGGAGAAATCACAAAAGTAAAAAAATACACAGATATGACACACCTTCAATACAGACACTCCTAGGTGTCAGGGGGGCAGAACACTGGGGCAGAGGGAAGCTCTACATCGTACAGAACTGATCAGAGTGGCTGCTTTACTTGCGGTTATCAAGGGGGAAAGGAGTGGGGAGGGAACAACTGGAGATTGGGGTTGATGTACACACACTATTAAATACAAAATAGATACCTAATAAGGACCTGTTGTATAGCACAGGGAACTCTACTCAGTTCTCTGTAATGACCTGCAAGGGAAAAGAATCTGAAAAAGAGTGGATAACAATATATGTCTAACTAAGTCACTTTGCTGTCCACTTGGAAGTAACACAGCATTGTAACTCAACTCTGCTGCTGCTGCTGCTAAGTCGCCTCAGTCATGTCCAACTCTGTGCGACCCCATAGACGGCAGCCCATCAGGCTTCCCTCTCCCTGGGATTCTCCAGGCAAGAACACTGGAGTGGGTCTATACTCCAGTAAAAATTAATTAAAAAAAAGAAGGCCACGTTAAATATTCCTGAGATAAACATATTTTCACATCATTAATCATATCCACAGAAGTTTTCTTAATTCTTTAAAGATGTGTATTTAAAAATAACTTAAGTGTGTGAAGCAACAAGAGGAATGGGGTGTAGATGAACTAACTGCAGGGTCTAAATGTCCTCTGAGTCAAATGTCCTCTGAGTCAAACGTCCTCTGCCGGCTCCTTTCCCTTAGGCCCTCAGCAGCCCACCCAGCCTGCCCCCTCGAAGAAAGCTGCCTGTGGGCAATGTGTAATGAACCTGTGAAAATATCTACAGCAAGAAAATGAAAGAAAAGGCACCCAGATTAGAAAGGGGAAAATAAAGCTATCACTATTCACAGATGCCATGATCTCACATATAGAAAATTCTAAGATACCTGCTAAAAAAAAAATCAGAACTAATAAATATGTTCAGTAAGCTTACAGAATATAAGATCAATATACAAAAATAAAATTGTATTTCCATACACTAGCAATGAACAACCCAAAAATAAAATTAAGAAAACAATTCCATTTGCAATAACATCATAAAGAATAAAACATTTGGGAACACAGTTAATAAAAGAATTGCAAAACTTACACTCTGAAAACTACAAAAATCATTGAAAGAAATTAAAGAAAACATACACAAATGGAAAGATAATCCATGTTAAAGGAAAGAAAAACAATATTATTAAGATGGTAATACCTCCCAAACTGATTCATAAATTCAGCATAATGCCCATCAGAAGTCCAGCCACTCAGAACAGCAAACACAATCTTTTTTAAAAAAGCAAAGTTGAAGGCCTAACATTTCCCTGTTTCAAAGGTTACTATGAAAGTAATGAAGACAGTGTGATACTGCCCTAAGGATGGACGTCTAAATCACTGGAATAACTGACAGCTCAGAAATAAACCCATACATCTATGGTCAACTGATTTTCAACAAGGGTGTGAAGACAATTAAATGGGGAAGAATAGACTCTTTAAGATACGATGCTGGGAAAATTGGATAGCGACAAACAAAAATTAAGGTGTACGCTAGTCTCACACCACATTCAAAAACTACCTGAAAATGGACCAAAGACCAAAACATCAGCGCCAAACCCACAAGACTCTAAGAGGAAAACACAGGGATAAACATTCATGCCTAAGATTTGGCAAAAGTGTCTTAAGATATGATACCAAATGCATGAGCAACAAAAGAAAAAATAGATGTTTGGACATCTCACAATTTGTACATGTGCTTCAATTTTTAAACGTGTTTCACTATCAAGAAAGTGAAAGACAATCCCTAGAATGGGGAAAATATTTGCAAAGTACATATGGATAGAGATTTATGTCAGAATGTATAGGAAACTATTACAACCCAACAGAGAAGAAAACAAATAACTCAATTAAGAAACTGGGCAATTATTTGAATGGACACTTCTCTAAAGAAGGTCTCAAAATGTCTAATAATCACATGGAAGAAGCTCAACATCATTAGTCACTGCTGCTGCTGCTGCTAAGTCGCTTCAATCGTGTCCGACTCTGTGCGACCCCATAGACGGCAGCCCACCAGGCTCCCCCGATCCCTGGGATTCTCCAGGCAAGAACACTGGAGTGGGTTGCCATTTCCTTCTCCAATGCATGAAGGTGAAAAGTGACAGTGAAGTCGCTCAGTCGTGTCCGACTCTTAGCGACCCCATGGACTGCAGCCCACCAGGCTCCTCCATCCATGGGATTTTCAGGTAAGAGTACTGGAGTGGGGTGCCATTGCATTAGTCGCTAGGGACATGTAAATCAAAACCACAATGAGATATCACCTTGCATGCACTTGTATGCTTATAATCAAAGGACAGGTAATAATAAGTATTAGCAAGAATGTGGAGAAATCAACACCTTCTTGTACTGCTGCTAAGTCACTTCAGTCGTGTCCGACTCTGTGCGACCCCATAGACAGCAGCCTACCAGGCTCCTCTGTCCATGGGATTTTCCAGGCAAGAGTACTGGAGTGGGGTGCCATTGCAGCTACTTTAGAACAGTCTATGCTGCTGCTGCTGCTAAGTCGCTTCAATCATGTCTGACTCTGTGCGACACCATAGACAGCAGCCCACCAGGCTCCCCCGTTCCTGGGATTCTCCAGGCAAGAACACTGGAGTGGGTTGCCATTTCCTTCTCCAATGCATGAAAATGAAAAGTGAAAGGGAAGTCGCTCAGTTGTGTCCGACTCTTAGTGACTCCATGGACTGCAGCCTACCAGGCTCCTCCATTCATGGGATTTTCCAGGCAAGAGTACTGGAGTGGGGTGCCATTGCCTTCTCCAAGAACAGTCTATAGAGTTACTATTTGACACAGCAATTGCACTCCAAGAAATAGACCCCAAAGAAATGAAAACATGTGTCTGCACAACAACTTACACTGAATATTCCTAGCAGCATTACTTATAACAGTCAAAAGGTGGGAACAATCCAAATGTCCATCAGCTGATGAATGAATAAGCAAAACGTGGAATATTATTTATCCATAAACAGGAATGAGGTACTGATACATGTTACAACATGGGTGAGCCTTGAAAACATGATGCTCAGTGAAGGAAGCTAAACACAAAAGACCACATATTGTATGATTCCACTTATATGAAATGTCCAGAAAAGGCTAATCTATAAAGATAGAAAGTAAATCATCAGTAGTTGCTTAAGGTTGGGGGAAATGGAGGGTTGGTGAGTAATAGCTAAAGGATATATATTGTATTCTTTAGGATTTCTTTTTAAGGTTATGAAAATGTTCTATATTTGTTTGTGGTGATGGCTGTATACTTCAAGTGAGAGAACTGTATGACATGTGAATTATATCTCAACAAAGTTGTTACCAAAAAAGGAAATCACAATAGATGTAAATGAGTTAATCTGTCCAGTTAATAACTAAGGAAGGAAGGAGAGAAGGAGAAAGGATGAAAGATAAGTGCCCTCAAGCATGGCTCAGTATGACAAAGGCAGGGCTGAGCGTGGCGGAAATGACTGCATTTCTCTTTGGCATCTGCCAACGTTTCTTATCACCCCAATTCTCAACCATGCAAATGGCAGGCCAGAGAGTCTGTCATCTCTCCACTCTTCTGCTCTCAAGTGGAAGCTGTTTGCTTCTTTACGGGCCTGGTTGAAGTCCCGCTGCCTAGAGATGAAGACACTCAGACTCAACTGGGATGTGTCAGGTGCCAAAGGACCACTCAGCCTAACCAACAGGTGACCCCAGAAGGGCGTTTCTCCAGGTGTCTGATAGCATGGCTGTTACAGGAAGGACTGGGAGAGGGGCCATTCATCAGGGAAATCCAGCTACTGAATGGGCACAAGCAGACAAGGGAGCAACTGACCAAGGGGCAGAAAGAACCAAATGAAGGAACCAAGTTTATGGCCCTTTCAGTGGAGGGCCATGGAATGATACAGTCAGCCAGACTCAGTTTGTTTAGCCAGCTGGAGCACAAACTCTGGAGTTGGCATCTTGGGTCACAGATGGGTGACCTTGGGAAGTGAGGTTCCACTGTGCCTCAGTTTCCTCATCTGCAAAATGGAGAAATAATAGAAATTACCTCCCAGGGAGGACTTAGAACTGTGCCTGGGCAACCATGAAAAGAGTTCTAGAAGTGTCCATTCTTCTTATGTATTGGTTATTACTACAGCTTACAAAGCCCTCACAATAACCCATGAGATGGATGACGAATGTTAGACGTCTGCACAGAGGAGGAAACCACAGTCCAGAGAGAATAACTGATTGGCGAAGACTCCACAGGTGTTTGCAGATCACTGGTATGTAACTCAGGACCCTTCCACTCTGTCACACCAGGCACCCTGATCACTGTCTGCTCTGCCACTAACTAGCTGTGTGACCATGGCCAAGTCACTCACCCAAGGCTTTGGGTGTTTGCCACATGTAAAGTGAAAGACCTGGATCCTATAGCTGGCATTCTGATTACAAGTCGAGTGAAAGAAAACTGGAGTTGAGATAACAGAATAATTCTCTTCCTCCTTAGAACGGCAGTAGCGGTGATCTGGAGAGCACCGCAAAAGGGTTATAAGAGAACCTTATCCAGTCTAGAGCAACCTGTATTAAACATGCCAACAAATAATAAATAATGTTTTTACCATATTTGAAAACTATCATCCTGATATCTTATGTTCAGATTCCACATGGAAAAGAGAGGAAATCATTTTTGACCCCTAGAAACATGTCTGGGAAGAAATTGTGTAGGGCTCATGTGGCAGATGGCAAGATGGGGGCCAACTGGAATTTTAGTCAAATTACAACTGCTCCTCTTGTCCACAGTCTTTTTCTATCAATGAAATTTCTGCTCCTCCAAAGGTAGCCCTGGCCTCTGGCACCATCTGGTAGGTTAATGGTTGAGGGAATGGATGAATGACCAAAACCCAGGTGGATGGTTACAAAATCTTCCTCTGAGAAGTTTCTGAAGGTTGAACGGTAAGCTTTGAACAAAAGGAAGGGAGTAGTAGGGGCGGAGGGTGTTCTCGGAAGAGGTCCCAGAAATGACAGCCGGTGCTGGAGTGGCAGCCCTGAGAAAACGACGGGGCAGAGTGGGCAGCAGCTGCCCGGCAAGTGAGAGAGACCGGATCTGCCGGCCTTAAAGGTGAGGGTCACCTTGCAATTAAAAGTTTGAGGTGGGCATGGGAAGGGCAAAACTCTGGGTCAACGTGAGCCACCGTAGAATGAGCGGGCTCCCCTACACTCCGACAGGGTTGTTGGACCGGTTGGGTTCTTCCTAAGGCCCTGCCCAGCCCTGGCTTGACGCCGAGATTCAGGAACCTTCGTCTGTCTTCTTATCACTTGGAGGTTACATAACCCGGAGCCTCCGAACCCCCGCTCTTTGGGGGATTTTGTTTTTCAATTATAAAACACCAGCAAAGAGGACTAAAAGCATATGCAACCAGTCCTCGGCCGCGAAAAGACCCACGGGCTCCTCGCCCACCTCGTGGAGAGACGGTCCTCTGGGCCTCCCCGGGGGCCGTCGGGGAAGGCCCGGCGGCTGCCCGCTCCCCCTCTCCTCCGCAGGCCCGCGCGCGGGAGCCCGCCGGAGCGCACGGCGCGCGGGGCCCAGGGCTCCCGGGCGCTCCCGGCCCTCGACCTGCCCTCTGGCGCCCCTCCTCGGGTCACTCAGAGCCCCCTCCCCGGCGCGCCCCCAGGGAACCCTTCCCGGCGTTTCCTCTTCGGACGTCCCTCCTCAATGCCCCCTCCCGAGGTCCCCTCTCCGGCGCGCTTCCAGGGATCCTCTCCCGGGACCCTTCCCCGGCGCTCCCTCCCCGGCATCCTCTCCCGGGGTTTCTTTCCGGAGCTCCCCGGGCTTCCCTCGCTGGCGTCTTTCCCGGGTCTCCTTCCCGGCGCTCCGTCCCCAGCGCCCTCCCGCCGGAGAGAGCCCCCGCGCGCCGCTACCTGGATCTCGTGGATGCGGCTGAAGCCGTCCTTGCCAAAGAACTCCACCAGGTTGGCGAGGGTCCGGGGCCCTGGCATGGCGGCGAGGCTTCGGGGCCCCTCTGCCCGGCCCCCGGCCTGCGACGCCCCTGGCCGCCCCGCTCCTTTGTCCTCGGCCCGCGCCCTCGCCGAGAGCCCAGAGCTGGCCAGCCGGGGCTGCCCAGCGTCCCAGCCGCCCAGAAGCCCGCTACGCCCGGCCGCCGGGCTCGGACGGGCTTTCAGGATCCGCGCCAGCAGAGCCATTGCGATCCCGTGCGTTGGTCGGTTTGAGCAGTTTTTTTGTTTCGAGGGCGGCTCTTTGAGGTTACTCTCTGCTCCGTTTTAACTTGTTCGAGCAGCGCTCCTTCGAAGTACTACGGCCCGGGCATCAGTTTACACAGACTTTTATTGAACGCTCCCTCCCCTAAGGCTGGGGAAAAGGGGGTGGTCTGTGATTAGACTGCAACAGAAATGAAGCGATTATTGTTTTTTCTTCACATCGATTAATTAAGCGTTCCTTGAGACCGCAAAGTTTTAAGGTCAATCCCACTTCCAAGCATGGCCAAAAAAAGAAGTCGACTGAGATTTTTTACATTATTTCCTTCCTTAAAAATTACTATTGACGAAAGAAAGCTAATTTGCTCCTTTTGTATTTTAAAACCTGTTCTTTGTGATTTCAAGTTATGCAATTATAATTCGATCCCGAAATGAGAACAAAAATGTTGGATGACTTTGCGATCCCTCACAGTATTGTAAAATGACCACATTATTACTTTAGCACAAGTTTTCATAATGAAAAATATGCTGCCTCTATTGAAGGTTTTATAGGTCTCCTTAATTTTATCCCAGCACACAGTACAGACTGGAAGTGCTAGTGAGGACCTGTGGTGAGGGCTGAGTGACTTCTTGAACATTTGGTGTTTTTTGTCTCCAGCAAGGATTGGTCCTGTTGCACAATGCCTAGAGAAATGAACACACCTCCAGGCGAAAATGAGAAGGAAGAGCACTTTGCTAACATAGGTTCAGATGGCAATGCCAAGCTGCACAGGAAAGTGGGCTGTAAAGGAGGTGCTTGGCACAGGAGGGGCAAGAAATGTGTCATCTGGTTTCAGGAAGGCAGCCCAGATTCTGAACTAGTTATTCAACAACTCACTCTGAAAACTGAGAACATTATTCAAAGATTTCATGCAGTTTGTTCTTCTACATCTAAATGTGTTTTTTTAAAAGCCTACAAAATATTGTTACTTTTTGATTAGTAGTTTATACCTTTACAACTCTGTTAAATGTGCATTTCTTTTAAATAATCGTAAGTAGGTAAGTGAAGCAAAGAAGACCATAGTTTCTAACAAGTACTTAGTTATTCCATTTTTAGGAAGTACTTAGCAACTCTTATTTATAAGGTACTATTGCTGTAAGGGACTCAAAGTGTAAGATATTAATCCTGCCTTCAAGGAGCTCATAACCCACAAGAAGAATAAAACAGTACACAAATACACACCAGATTAGCATAAGTGCCATGAAACTGATACAGAATATGATTGGAATTTGTGGGGAGGAGAGATCACACCTCCTACTAGGGTAGGAAAGAGTAGTGCAGGAGAGAGCCCTTCTGAAGGAAGGAGTCTTTCAGGCAGGGTTTGAAGAGAGGGCTCAACTTTAATAGGCAGAAGTGGGGTAGCAGTTCAGCTAGAAGGCAGGATATGAAGAATGGCACAATTGCTCTGTTCCTAGAGATGTTTTGAAGTATTTTTGAGGGTTCCTGCTCAATGGCACCCCACTCCAGTACTCTTGCCTGGAAAATCCCATGGATGGAGGAGCCTGGTGGGCTGCAGTCCCTGGGGTCTCGAAGAGTCAGACACGACTGAGCGACTTCACTTTCACTTTTCACTTTCATGCTTTGGAGAAGGAAATGGCAACCCACTCCAGTGTTCTTGTCTGGAGAATCCCAGGGACGGGAAGCCTGGTGGGCTGTCGTCTATGGGCCGCAGGGAGTCGGACACGACTGAAGCGACTTAGCAGCAGCAGCAGCAGCTCTTGATATTTGGCTCAAGCTCAGTGAAAATAGGCAAAAGGCTGTTTTAGAGTCTCAGTTTGTTGGTATAAATTATCAAGCTGAAATTCTGCAATGAAACAGTATACTATCTTGTAGCTAATTATTATAGCAGGAAACACATCTGAATCCAGACATGGAATAAATCATTTAGATTGGGAGAATTTTTTTGTGTGATAATCAAAAGTAATTATAAAAGTAACTATTACTTTGGTCTATCCAAGTTTCTTCTCATGAATATTGCTTTGTTGTTTTTCTTAAAGATTTTTTGATATGGACCATTTTTAAAGTCTTTATTGAATTTGCTACAATATTGCTTCTGTTTATGTTTTGGCTTTTTGGCCCCAAGGTATGTAGGATTTTAGCTCCCTGACCAGGGATCCAACCTGCACTCCTTTCATTGAAAGGTGAAGTCTTAACCACTGGGGTGCCAGGGAGGTCCCTGCTTTGTATTTTTTTAGAAAGGGTTATTTAAAACAAATGATTCTCGTAATTGTGGGGAAGTCTAGTGGGGAGGAAATAAAGGATGGAAGGTTATAAGAATCTTTAAAAAAAAAGGGCAAAAAACTGAAAAAAGAATTCCAGCATAGGAAAATACCATCCATGTGTTTGTCCCCTTCTCCCCCAGTGAGCAAGAGAAACAGAAATGAGACTCTGAGTTCCAGGAGACAGAACAGCACCATCTGTCCCCATCTGACCTGAAACCAGACTTTGTACAGATGTTTTCCCTCAAGAAAACCAGTCTGTTGGCAGTACATTGGGAAACAATGAGTTGCCCTTCCCCAACAAAAAACAGGAAAATAAGATTGCCCTCTAAAAGTTAGACAAATAAACACACAAATAATTAGCCATCTGTGGAAGTAAAACCAAGAGATGGTCTTCAACATCTCTCAAAACTCCAACAAAGGGGACCTCAGATACATCTCAGGATGCAGAACTGGAACTTGGGGCCTGTTAGTTACGCAAAGCTCAACAAAGTGTATTCCTGGAATAGAACAAGGATGATCAAACTGGATCTCAGAAAAGATAGCAACCATACAAGACGTTCTAGGAAACAAGATTCTGAACTCCAAAAATCCAAACTTGCTAATCATGGTACATGCGTGCTCCGTCGTGTCTGACTCTTTGCAACCCCATGGACTGTAGCCCACCAGGCTCCTCTGTCCGTGGGATTCTCCAGGCAAGAATACTGGAGTGGGGTGCCATTTCCTCCTCCAGGGATCTTCCCGACCCAGGGATCGAACCCACATCTCCTGCCTTTCCTCCGTTGGTGGGCAGATGCTGTACCACTGAGCCACCTGGGAAACTGGTCATAGAGAGGCAGGATTAATTCACCAAGCTCCCCCTGTCTAGGTGAGCTGTCCCCTGTGCTCTTGAGTCCTTGTCACTGGCTGCTTTCATTCTCCATTTGAAGAATTAATGGTATTTTTACAAAAAGAATTAATGGTGTGATACTGTTCCTTCCCCTAGACTCATTCCTAAAAAGAACAGAACAGAAAGAAAATAAGACAAAGTTATTCCAGAACTGAGAGCTCTTAAATCCTCTTCCTAAGCTATTGCTGACATCTGGCCACAAAAATCCCTGTTAGTTCAGGCCAAGAGAAAAACTTCCTCTTCTTAGAAACGTATGTGGGGAGAGTTCCCTGGGGGTCCAGTGGTTAGGACTTCAGGCCTTTACTGCGGTGGCCCGAGTTCAAACCGCAGTCACGGAACTGAGATCCCACAAGCCAGGTGAGGCAGCTAAAAAATAAAGGTATGTGGGAATTCTCTGCTGGGGTTCATCATCCAGCAAAGGCTTTCAAGCAGTTGTTAAGCTGCCAGAAACAAGTGTAATATGTGTAGTATTGTTATTGAATAGATGTGTTTACATATAAATATATGTGCTAAATACAAGTATTTAAAACAGACCAAACACTTATATATTCGGTAGACTTGTACTGAGCATCAGCCACTATCCTAGCACTTCTATCCCTTTTAATCCATCTCATTCTCATGACTACCCTGTGACATGGGCACATTAGCCTCATTTGCTTGAGGAAACAGGCTTAAGAGCTCTGCTAAAAAGCGTTGGCTTAGTAGGACCAAAGTTAACATTTGAGTCCAAGTCGGCTTCAGAGTTTGCTTTCACGGCACCTGCTCTGCATGGAAGTGAAGAGAAGCGGCGCAGGCCAGCACAGGTTGCGGCGGTAGGGCATATTGCTTCAAGGCACTCACCATGTCCTGCAGGATTGCTGTAGACAGATAACGAAGAGGGAGGCTGTAGTGCCTCCTGAGAGGAAGGCGGAAGGCCCCAGGAGGAGGTGAGTGCTGTTCTCTCACTTTCCTCTTTTTTGGAGAGCCAGCCCTTCCCTGTTTCAAAGCTGCCCTGCTTTATCCAGGAGGTTTTGTCCTCAGAGAGACAGCAGTGAGTGATCCTGAAGTAGGATCTTATTTCTGTGCCCAGGAATTGTTCAGGAACCCCATTTCAAGGGGGCAAAACCCAGTACACAGTTTATTATCAGAAACTCGGCACAACATGTGGGAGAGCACGCAGAGAAACAGTTTATTTAAGACAGAAGCAGGGCAGAGATTCATACCCAGAGGAGAGTGTGGGTTTCCTGAGTGAGGAGCCTGCCAGAGAGGTGATTTAAATCGCCTAGATGGGGTCTTTGCTCGCCTCTGGCCAACTGTCTCACTTCTTTTCCCGCACCTGACTTGCCTTTAGGCCCCTCCCGGCAATGTGTAGGTGCATCGTTTTGTCAAGATGGACTCCAGCACAAAGGCCTACAGGAGGTCGGCAGCACCTACTATGGGGCGGCGCCCCCTCCCTTTTTGACCCCAGAGGAGCCTTCCTGCCCATGTGCAGTCAGCGAGGTCTCCTTGAGCTCAGGAGTAATAGATGTGGTCCTCTGATCTCCTTACTCCGGCAGAGCTCAGCTCCTGCCATTAACATTGCCCTTGGAGTGTCGGGGAAAACAAAGCTCCAGTTTACTCTGCTGCACAGACTCCAGCTGCTCAGCCTAGGGCCTATCTCCTACCTCAGTTTGGATGGTGTTAGCTGCCTGGGGGCCTCTGATTCCAGAGTGGCCAGAGCCTGCCATTGACTTTACTAGAGCAGTCGGTATGAATGCTGTCTTCTCTGGGATCGAAACCTGTAAGCCCCCGTGAGCTGGCTGTCACACTCAGAGGCACCCAAGCGGGTGCAGACAAAGGATGGGGAGGCCTGACACTCTTTTGAGAGACCCTGGACCTCAGCTTCCCAGAAGGGATGTGTCATTTCTTCCCTACCTTCTCAGGTGAGTTGGTACTCTTTCCCCTTTACAAAGTGGCGTTTACCTGGTGAATTAATCATGGCTCAGAGTGAGGTCCTCCGTCTTGCAGATTTAGAGATTCTGTTCCCTGAACAGAGCCTCATGAAGAATACCTCACTGATAGGAGTGGGGACTCTCAATATGATTAAACTCTGAGTAACTTAAATGATTACTTTAGAATAAGAGGGTGAGCTCTGAAAGTATCAAACATTTGAATTGACCTTACCAGTCTATTTTCTCCCTGCAGACATCTGAAGTGAAATTATCAGCAGGTTACCTGGTGTCCCTCATGGATCCCTAGGCCTCTACCCTTGGACAAAGTGTGCTTGTTCCCAAGCCTCCGAGATCCCAGGTGGCACAGTGGTAAAGAATCTACCTGCCAGTGCTGGAGACACAGAAGACCCAAGTTCAGTCCCTGGGTGCTTGTTCCCAAGCCTCCGAGATCCCAGGTGGCACAGTGGTAAAAAATCTACCTGCCAGTGCTGGAGACACAGAAGACCCAAGTTCAGTCCCTGGGTCAGGAAGATCCCCTGGAGGAGGGCGTGCCAACCCACTCCAGTATTATCCTGGAGAATCTCGTGGCCAGAGGAGCCTAGCGGGCTGCAGTCCATGGGGTCACAGAGAGTCGGGCACAACTGAAGGAGTGAACATGTGGTCCCTAGCCTGCGTCTAGGACTTAAACTTCATAAGGGCTGGGATTAGGTCTCACTCGTAGTTGGATCCCCCCAGCCTAAAATAGCGCTAACACACTTGGTATCACTCCAGAATGTCCAAACATGTTTCAGTCAGCAAAATAACCAAGTCTCATCAGCGCTACTGTGAGATATAAACCACACACCATCTACTGATCAGATGAAAACATTGCCTGCAGTGGTGAAACATGACTGTGATGTTAGCCAGACTACTTCCCAGTACTTAGATGGATCCATGACCCCCTGTCCACTGATCAGGACTATGGCAAAGACCACCAAGGCCTCGGGACTTCTGTCATCCTCTGGGAGGACTGTGTCACTGCCTCAGTCCTGAGGGCTCTGTGGACCCATTGGTGTCTGCTCTGTGTGGGTCCTGAAACCTCACGTGTATATTAACATTTTGTTGTTGAACAAGTGGCTTTCCTACAATAGACAGGGAACAGAGGCTCACATGGATTAAGTAGCTTGCAAGCTTCATATCACTGGCTCCTAAATTCTGTAGGATAGCTCATTCAAGGCTTGCTTTCCACTGGGCTTTAAGAGCATCAGCTTTTCATTTAACTTGAGAAGAGCAGAGGATGGGGTTTCACTTTGGGATTCTTTTCTTGGATGGGTCACTTAAATTCTGACACTTATCTTCCCTATTTGAAAATACAGTCACAATAACAATACTAACATCTGATTTGTAGACAATACTTTATAGTTTGTAAAATATGTTATTTCCATTTGACGCATTCGACAGTGCTTTGGCTAGACAGATCAGTGGCTGATTGCTAGAGATTATTAGAGTGGTTTTCCCCAAGTCATCCAGTAGGCAAGTGACCAGGATAATTCCAGTCTTCTTGACTCCCTGTCCCAGACTCTCTCCACCTACTTGCCCTGCCTCATCCATGCACTGATAGCAGTCATAGTTGCGTGCATGTTCAGTCGCATCAGTGAGCCTGACTCTGTGGGACCCCATGGACTATGTCCCGCCAGGTTCCTCTGTCCCTGGAATTCTCCAGGCAAGAATACTGGGGTGGGTTGCCACGCCCTTCTCCAGGGGATCTTCCTTACCCAGGGATGAAACATGTGTCTGTAATGTCTCCTGCATTGGCAGGCAGGTTCTCTACCACTTAGTACCACCTGGAAGCCAGCAATCAGAGTTAGGTCTGGAAATATCATACAATGTATTTCATCCACCACAGAATTTGATGAGGCTGAGTTTATTGTGATCTGTGACTGTTGAGCTCCTCCTGTGTGGATGTCAGCAGGCCAGGAGCTATGGGAGCTACCAGGAGAAGTTAACTAAAATGTGTACTTGTCTGCCTGGACACCGATTCCCATGCGCTCTGTCCACTGAGATTTGATTCCAAACTGACTCTTTTTGGTGTACAGTTTTATGAGTCTTGACAAACACATGCAGTTGTGTGACTATCACCACAGTGATATCTTATGGTTATTGATATCTAGCAAATAACTTCATCACTTCAAAAAATTCCCTTATGCTCCTTTATAGTCAGTGCCCATGGATTGTAGCCAAGTCTCCTCTGTCCCTGGAATTCTCCAGGCAAGAATACTGGGGTGGGTTGCCATGCCCTTCTCCAGGGGATCTTCCAGACCCAGGGATCAAAACCGGGTCAAATCCCACAGTGCAGGCAGATTCTTTACCATCTAAGCCACCAGGGAAAAATCTCATACTTCCAGAAGGGAAGGAGAAAATACTCCAGAGGACTCTGTTCTTAACAAGGCTTTCAAGAGATACAAATTTACCAGAGTCTGACTGATGTTTCCCCTGGTGGCAATTGTGAGAATTGATTTTTAGGCTCGAGATGGATCGTGATCATGGATGCCCATGGTTTGCAAAGCAGTAGATAAAGCCAAGACATGGAAACAATGTCCTTCAAGAGAAGAATGGTTAAAGAAGATGTGAATAATGTTTGAACACAGTAATAGAGCTATTGAATGCATGCCCTCAGGCTAAAAACACAAACCATCCCTAAACAAACACTGAATTCTCATTAGTAGGCTGATTTTTCAGAGGCAAAAGTTAACACTGAAACTACTTTATGTACATTCTAGGGCTGAGTAAATTTTAAAAAATTGTGTAATGGGAGCCAGTTATCACAATGTCAGAGAAAGAAGTTGTAAATATGAAAGGAAGGATAAAATAAAACCTGTGCCTTGAATTGGAATTATAGTTATCACTGTGAACTCGTGGGGAGATAGATGATAGATGATGATAGCTGGCAGATTAGATAGAAGAAAGAGAAGGGAGGGAGGGAGGGAAGAGGGAGGAAGAGAAATATCAGATGAATATTAAAATGGATATAGCTGGATGAAGGTGTATACAAGCACGCATACATTACTTCTGCTGCTGATAAGTCGCTGCAGTCGTGTCCGACTCTGTGCGACCCCATAGACGGCAGCCTACCAGGCTCCCCCGTCCCTGGGATTCTCCAGGCAAGAACACTGGAGTGGGTACGTCTAGCACAGATCAAGTTCTTGATACCAAGTCTCTTCCAGGTTTCCTGTGTCATTCTAATAGGAACATTTCTCTGTTCCTGTGCCTACAGTGCTCTTCTTGTAAACTATCATTAATATTTTTTATTTTTAAGTGTAAGTATGGTTGATTCACAATGCTGTCAGTTTCTGGCATGCAGAAAAGTGATTCATTCATATACATGTGCATATACATATTTTTTCAAATTCTTTACTATTGTAGGATATTACAAGATACTGAATACAGTTCTCTATGCTACACAATAGAACTTTGTCATTCATTTGTTTTATATAAAGTAGTGTGGATCTGTTAATCCTAAGCACCTACTTTATCCCTTCTTCTCCTTTCCCCTTTGGTAACCACAAATTCGTTTTCTATGTCTGAGAGTCTGTTTCTGTTTTGTAAGTAATTCATTTATATCATTTTTTAAGATTCCACAAATAAGTGATATCATATATGTTTATCCTTCTCTGACTTACTTCACTTAGTGTGATAATTTCTTAGGTCCATCCACGTTGCTGCGAATGGCATTATTTCATTCTTGATGTCTGATCAGTATTCCACTGATACATGTATATACACCCCCCATCTTTATCCATTCCTCTGTTGAGACATTTAGGTTGCTTCCATGTGCTGGCTATTGTAAACAGTGCTACTATGAACATTGGGGTGCATGTATCTTTTTGAATTAGAGTTCTCTCCAGATATATGCCCAGGATTAGGATTGCTGGGTCATATGATAGCTCTATTTCTAGTTGTTTTTTTTTAAGGAAGCTCCATACTAATGGTAAAGAATTCACATGCAATGTAGCAGACCTGGCTTTGATCCCTGGGTTGGGAAGATCCCCTGGAGAAGGAAATGGCTCCCCACTCCAGTATTCTTGCCTGGAGAATCCCATGGACAGAGGAGCCTGGTGGGTATAGTCCATGGGGTTGCAAAGAGTCAGACACAACTGAGCAACTTGGCACGAGCACGGTACTGTTTTCCATAGTGGCTGCACCAATGCACACTCCCAGCAAAAGTGTAGGAGCATTCCTTCTCTCCAAACCCTCTCCAGCATTTATCATTTGTAGACTTTTTGATGGTGGCCATTCTGACAGGTATAAGGTAATACTTCACTGTAGTTTTGATTTGTATTTCTCTAATAATTAGCAATGTTGAGTATCTTTTCATATGTCTGTTGGCCATTTGTATTTCTTTAGAGAAATGTCTATTTAGGTCTTCAACCCATTATTTGGTTGGGTTTTTTTTTTTAATATTGAGCTGTTTACACTCTTTGTCTTTGATGTTTATTTTATAATAAGTTTGTAAATTGTCTTGAAAAACCTGGTAAAGAATTTGATTTAAAGATTTATAGATCAATGTAAGCAGAATTTATATCTTTTGGAAGATTAACCTGAAGCATTTCATATTTTCTATGGTATTATAAACAGTATATTTGCTTCAATTTCCAATTGTTTGTTGCTAGTTCATTAAAATGTAATTGACTTTCATATGTTAAAATACCCTGCAATGATGCTAAACGCACTCATTAGTCCTATAGGAACTTTTTCTGTAGTTTCTATGAGACTTTTACATAGATAATCAAGTCACCTGCAAATAAAGATAATTCTGTTCCTTCCTTTCCAACCTGTATGATTTTTTTCCCTTACCTTTCTGTACTGGCTAGAGGTTCCAATACAAAGTCAAATAAAAAGTGAGAATGGACATACTTGACTTGTCCCTGACCTTAGCAGGAAAGCATTGCCTTTCAGCATTAAGTATGCATTTGTATGTGTGTGCTGAAGTTTTACGTTATGTCTGACTGACTGTGACTCCACAGGGTGTAGCCCACCAGGCTCTTCTGTCCATGGGATTTTCCAGGTAAGAATACTGGAGTGGGTTGCACTTCCTTCTCCAGGGGATTTTCCTGACCCAGGGATTGAACCCACGCCTCCATTGGCAGGTGGATTCTTTACCTCTAGAGCCACCTGGGAAGCCAAGCATGCCGTTGAAAGGTGAAAGTGTACTCAGTCACGTCCAGCTTTTTTTCACCCCATGGACTGTGGCCTGCCAGATTCCTCTGGCCATGGGATTCTCCAGACAGGAACACTGGAATGGGTTGCCATTCCCTTCTTCAGGGGATCTTCCGGACTCGGATCAAACCAGGGTCTCCCACATTGCGGGCAGATTCTTTACTATCTGAGCCACTTTAATGGAACCAAGTATGCCGTTAGCTGTAGGATTTTTTTGTAGATGTCCTGTATCAGTTTGAGAAACTTTTCATCTATTCCTCATTTCCTGAGAAGTTTTCTCATGAAAGGAGGTTGGATTTTATCAAATGCTTTCTTTGTATCTATTGAAATAATCAGGTGGTTTTTCAATATGGGAAATGACATTGACTGATACTCAAATGTTAAACAAACTGCAATCTTGGGATAAAATCCACTTAGTCATGATGTATTGTCCTTATTATAGACTTTCAGATTTGATTTGCTAAAATTTTGTTAGGAAATTTGGCATCTATGTTTATGAGGGATATTAGTCTGTCATTTTCTTTTCCTGAACTGTCTTTGCTTTCCTTATCAGAGTAACACTCTCTTCACAGAATGATTTTTAGAGGGGAGGAATATGTATGGTTGTTCATAATATTCACTTGCTATCCTTTTAATATCTGCAGGATTTATAGTACTGTCATAGCTTTCGTTCCTAATATTGGTAATTTGTGTCTTTTTTCCTGATCAGTCTGGCTAAAAGTTTATCAATTTTATTTATTTTTTCAAAGAATCAGTTTTCCATTTTTGTCAGTTTTCTATATTGTTTTGTTTCTATCTCATTTATCTCCTTTTGCTTGTTTTCCGCTTTATTTTCTCTTCTTTTTCTAGTTTCTTAAATTAGAAGCTGAGGTCATTAATTTCATAATTTTCTTCTTTACTAATACAGCTTAATGCTATATATTTCCCTCTAAGTACTGCCTGGCAGGTTACAGTTCATGGGGTCACAAAGAGTCAAGACACTACTGAAGCAACTGAGCGTGCACACACACACACACACACACACCACTGCTTGTATCCCCCAAATTTGGATATCTTGGGTTTTGTTCTGTGTTCTTTTATGTGACTGTCAGTCAGGTGTGGCCACAAAAGGCAGCATGGGAGAGGCTCAGGAAGACAGTTTATTAAGCTCCCAAGTCCCAGCACTGGATGCAGAGCATACCATGCCATGCAGGCTACATGGGAAGGCCTCAGAGTGGTCAGCAGGCTGAAGGTGGGAATGGGGGCAAAGCCGAGGCTAGAATCTTTATTGGCGTTTCTGTGGGACAGGCAAGGCAGGGCAAAGTGAACAGTTTAGAATTGGCTAGTTTGAATAATTTCATCAGGTTCTACAAATGTCAGCGTGGTCCCCAATTGCCTGGTACCTGGCCCTGGGATGACTAAGACAGAGGAATATTGCTCCGAAGGTGTATGGATCAGATAAAGGAGGTATGTTTCTGGAGTGGTTAGTTTGTAGGTCAAAGACATTCTCCTGGCTGAGCCCTTTGCTATCACAAGAACTAGCTAGTCT
The DNA here is from genome assembly GCF_027580195.1 of Bos mutus. Classification (NCBI taxonomy): domain Eukaryota; kingdom Metazoa; phylum Chordata; class Mammalia; order Artiodactyla; family Bovidae; genus Bos; species Bos mutus. Next base: position 130,841,061 of record NC_091618.1, read on the forward strand.
CACCATTCACAACAGCCAAGACAAGGAAGCAACCTAAATGTCCATCAACAGATGAATGGATAAAGAAGATGTGGTTTCACACACACACTGCAATACTGCTCCGCCACAAAAAAAGAATGAAATAATGCCACATGGGTAAACATAGAGATTATCATATGAAGGGGAGTCAGAAAGAGAAAGACAGATATCATATGATATCACTTTTATGTAGAATCTATAATATGATACAAATGAAATGGCTTACAAAGCAGAAACAGACATATAGACTTGTGGTCACCAAGTGGGAGGGCAGTGGGAGAGGGATGGACTGGGACTTTGAGGTTAGCAGATGAGAACTAGTATAAATAGAATGGGTAAACACAAGGTCCTATTACATAGCACAGGGAAATATATTTAATTATTCAATATACTATGTTGTTCAGTCATTAAGTCGTGTCCGACTCTTTGCAACCCCTTGGACTACAGCACACCAGGCTTCTCTGTCCCTCGCCATCTCCCAGAATTGGTTCAAACTCAGGTCCATTAAGTCGATGATGCCATCCAACCATCTCATCCTCTGTCGTCCCCTTCTCCTCCTGCCCTCAGTCTTTTCCAGCATCAGGGTCTTTTCCAATGAGTCAGCTCTTCCCATCAGCTGGCCAGAGTATTGGAGCTTCAGCATCAGTCTTTCCAATGAACACCCAGGACTGATCTCCTTTAGGATTGACTGGTTGGATCTCCTTGCTGTCCAAGGGATTCTCGAGAGTCTTTTCCAACACAATTCAAAAGCGTCAATTCTTTGGCACTCAACTCTCTTTATGGTCCAACTCTCACATCTGGACACTACTGGAAAAACCGTCACTTTGACTTATGCAGACCTTTGTCGGCAAACTGATGTCTCTTCTTTTTAATACACTGTCTAGGTCTGTCATAGCTTTCCTTCCAAGGAGAAAATATCTTTTAATTTCATGGCTGCAGTCACTGTCTGCAGTGATTTTGGAGTCCAGGAAAATAAAATCTGTCACTGTTTCCACTTTATTTCCATCTATTTGCCATGAAGTGATGGGACTGGATGCCATGATCTTAGTTTTTTGCACGTTTTCAGCCATCTTTTTCACTTTGCTCTTTCACCCACATGCACACACACACACACACACACACTCACACACGCATAACTGAATCACTTTGCTGTGTACCAGAAACTAACACAGCATTGTAAATCAACTATCATTAAACAAAGAAAAAAGGAACGGGTTAGCCTCAGCAAGGGCTGTCTCTCCCCACCCAGAACAGTTTTTAAGGTGTCAGAACATAATATACAGAAAACTAAAAACAAAGAGTTTTCATTTTCACTCAGTTTGAAATACTAATTTCCCTTTGATCATTTTTATTTTAGAATGATATTAGTTTTCATATATTTGGGGCTTTCCCACAGATCTTTCTTTTCTTGATTTTTAATTTACTTCCACTCTGGTCATAGAATATGGCTTGTATGACTTGAATCCTTTTAAATTTATTGGGACTTATTTACAGCCCAGAATTGAATCTTAGTAAATGATCTATACTAACTTGAATGTATATTCTGCAGTTACTCGGTGGTATTCCATAAATGCCAATCAGGTGAACTTGGTTGATAGTGCTGAAGTCTTCCAAATCATTTCTGATTTTTGGTCTATTTAGTATATCAATTATTAAGAAAAAGATACTAAAATCTCTGAAATGTGAATTCTTCTCTTTTTGCAGAGGTATCGGTTTTTTGATTCTTGTCTTTTTAAGCTATTGTTAATGACATAAATATTTAGGATTATTAGTTCTGCTTAATTGACCTCTTTATAAAATGACCCAGGTAATATTTTTTGCTCTGCAATCTACTTTGCCCAATATCAATATAACTCCTCCAGGTTTCTTTTGCTTCATGTTAGCATAGTACATATTTTTCCATTCTTTAAACCCACTTGCATCCTAATATTAAATCTTGCAGGCAGCATAATTTTGTTCTTCTTTTAAAAATCTGATAATCTTTGACTCTTAATTGAGGGTGTTTAGATCTTTTCCTATTTATTCTTAATCCCATCTGCTCCTGCTTCTTTCTTCCTCTTTTTCTGACTTTTTTTTTAGAATTGAGTATTTTTCATGACTTCATGTCCTATATTGTTTTTTTAGCCATTCTTTGTTATTTCAGTGGTCACATCACATCACAAGCTATTTTCAAGTGATATACCACTTCATATATAACACAAGAAACTCGCAACAGTACAACAGTAGAAACATCCATTTCTACTCTTGGCTTTTGTGCTACTGTTGTTATACTTTCTACTTTTACGTGCTATACACCCCACAATACATTTTCTTTAAAGTTATCTTTTTTGTTGTGGTAGAATATAGAAACATGAAATGTACCATTTTAACTTTAAAGTGCACAATTTAGTGGCATCAAGTACACTCACCCTGTTGTGCAACTGTGACCACTGTCCAGCTCCGGAAGTTAGCGACCAGTTCTCCTTTTTTAAAAATTGATGTGTACAATAGAAAATCTTTTATATTTATCAATGTAGTTTGTAGTGGTCTTCAATCCTTTGTGTAGATACAAATCTATAACTAGTATTATATTCCTTTCTTCAAAGGACTTCCTTTAACATGACTTCCAGTACAGGTGTGCTACTAATGAACTTTTTCAGCACTCCTACACGTGAAGAATTTCACTGTTATTTTTGAAAGATCTTTCCGCTGGGTACAGAATTCTAAGTTGTTTATCTTTTCCTTCAATACTTAAAGATATATTTCCATAGTCTTTTTGATCACATGGTTTTTTTTGGTTTTGGCCACACCACGTGGCATGTGGGATCTTAGTTCGCTGACCAGGAATCAAACCCATGCCCTCTGCACTTGGAAATGTGGAGTCTTATCTACTGGACTGCCAGGGAAGTCCCAATTGCATGTTTGTTTTTTTATTTTTAACTTTACAATATTGTATTGGTTTTGCCATATATCAACATTAATCCGTGACAGGTATATACGTGTTCCTGATCCTGAACCTTCCTCCCTCCCTGTACCATCCCTCTGGGTCGTCCCCGTGCACCACGCCCAAGCATCCAGTATCGTGCATCGAACCTGGACTGGCAACTCATTTCATATATGATATTATACATGTTTCAATGCCATTCTCCCAAATCATCCCACCCTCTCCCTCTCCAGAAATCTCATCAAACAACTGGGAGTTTGTGACAGGTTTCTTTTACTGATTTTAAATTTAATTCCACTGTTGCCACAGAACACCGTCTGCCATCTTTTTTTTTTTTTTCGTCTGCCATCTTTATCTGTTTCCCTGCACAAAAAAGCGTACTCTCTGGCTCCTGTTTAGAATACTTGGCACTCATTTTTATTCTTTCCTTTTGTGTTTTACTAAGCAAGAGGGAAACAAGTGACTCCTTGCAACTTTACTTGCAAATCTTGCACAAAGTTCATTAGACACATGCTGCTTTCTACACAACTGCAGATGGCAGAGCCGCTAAGTTTCTGGCCACTGTGTAACAGAGATCCTCCTTCCTCCAGTTCCCGTAGCAGCCTCTTTGCTTCTTTTTAAGCACTCGCTGGCAGTGTTTTCAAAGTCTGGATGTCCACTGATAATCTGTTGATGGCAATTTGGGCATTCTCTAACACGGTCCTCAAAATCCTTCCAGCTGCTGCCCACTTCTTAGTTTCAAAGCCACTCCCACATTTTTGAGTATTTATTACAATAGCATCCTACTCTTGGTACCAAAATCTGTATTATTTATCCACTGCTTTGTAACTGTGGGCGACCATGACCACTATCCATCTCCAGAGCTTAGCAGTCAATTCTCTTTAAAAAAGAAAAAAAGAGAGATATATATAGTAAGAAAATTGTAATTTTGAGGCTTTGGGTATCAGAAATGCAGGTACTTAGCAGGGTCCTCTGGGTTAGGGTCCTCCCAGGATACAACCACGGGGTAGGTTAGAGCTGTGATCATCTCAGGTTCAGCAAAGGAGGGTCTGTTTACAACCTCTCTTCTGTGAGTGTTGGCAGGACCCAGTCCACTGAGGGCCATTGAACTGAGGCTCCCTCCACTCTTTGCCATGTGGGCCTCTCCACTGGGCAACTTACCGTGTCAGAGCAAGCAAATGAGATACGTCAGAGAATATGGACTTTTGTCATATTTCATCAAGTCAGAGAATAAAGACTTTTCATTATGAGTTGTATTTTTTCCCTGGCTCTTTGCTTGCCTGGTAATTTCTGATTGGATGTCAGATACTGTATATATTTTTCAGTTGCTCAGTCATGTCCAACTCTTTATGATCCCATGGACTGCAGCCTGCCAGGCTCCTCCATCCATGGGATTTCCTGGGCAAGAATACTGGAGTAGGTTGCCATTTCCTTCTCCAGGGGATCTTCCCAATCCAGGTATCAAACCCAGGTCTCCTACATTGCAGGCAGACTCTATTGTCTGAGCCAAAGTTTTACCTAATTGGTTGCTAGATATTTTCATACTATAATAGGTAGCTTTGTTCTGGAATGTGGTAAGTTACTTGGAAATAGTTGGATTCTCTTGGGTTGTGTTTTCAAAACTTTATTAGAATGCATGCAGCATGAGTTTAGGTCTAACTTTCGCAATATTGAAGCAAAACCTTGTTGAATACTCTGCCTGATGCCCTGTGAGATGAGGAACGTCATCCAGGTTGGTGGGAACAGGAACAGTGCAGACCGTGGATGTGCTCCCCTGGTCCTTCCAGGCGTCTCCTTCCCCAGTCTCAAGTAGCTTCTTCATGTGCATGTGCTTCCCGGTGCTCAGTGGAAGACCCGTAGGGCCCCCAGGCATATTCAGTACTTCTTCGTGCAGCTCTCCGATTTGGTATGTTGCCCTGTAAATTCCACCCGTGGTGAGGTGTAAGGGCTGGTTCAGGGAAAAGGCAGCAGGAAGGGATAACAGGGTAAATGGTGGCCAGTGAATCACTCATTTACAACTTCCCTCAAGGTATAAGCAGGCAGAGTTACTGTTCTATTGTTTAAGTCCATAAACTTTGAAAAGAGTCCAATTCATCACTGCCTAACTGTATATCAGATATCGGGGTACAGATGAAACTCAAATAGGGTACCAATGTAAGAACCAAAAAGGAAGAAGAGAGCACAGAGGACACAGCAGCAGGGAGACAGGGGTGGGAGCGGGAGTCAGGCTTCCTGGGGACACCACCTTAACTCACGTTCAGAGGATCAACAGGAATTTGCTACATGGTGCGAACTAATCCAGACTTGGCAAGGGCAGATTTTACTCGAAAAGATGACAGCAGAGCAGAAAACAACTGTTTCAACAAGGAGAACACACTGACCATAAGATCGGCAAGTATCTCAAGAGTTACACAAAAGTTTTCTTTTACAGGAAGGAGGAAACAAGGAGAGTGGGGACTTCCCTGGCAGTCCATCAGTTACGCATCTGCCTTCCGACACAGGGGAACTAAGCTCTCACATGCCTCAGGGTGAATGAGCCTATGCGCACCTACTACAGAAGCCCCCAGTCACCGTTAACTTGAGAAAAGCCTGTGCTCAGCAACAGAGACCCAGTGCCGCCAAAAAGGAGGAGAGGAATAGGGTGAACAGCAGTGGGGTGGTCAGGTGGCAGATCGGACACTGTTTTCCCGAGTCCAGCTTGTTCTCAGGAGGGGCCGTAGGCTGAGGCTGGGCCAAAATTTAGGGGCCTGTGGGAAGGATGGAATCTTAACCGAGATTTGGTTAAGAAGCATTTTGTTCCAATTGATCAGTGGGAACAAGTAATTCAGCTAGTCACATGAGGCAGAGAATGGGAGGCCTGTGTTTGGCCTTGTCACTGGTAAACGAGAAGAGTACCCTTCCTTGAGTCTTAAGACTCAAGACTTAAGGGGAAAAGTGGTTCTTTGTAGCAAGCTGTTTTCCAGAACACAAAAGACTGGGTGTTTCTTTAACATGCTGTCTCTGTCTTCCAGGATCACAGAGCTTGGGTACAACTTGACATCACCCATGGATACGTTAAAGAACACGAAAACAGTAAGCAACAAGGACAGAAACGAAAATGCAAGTGTTCGCTGTTGCTTGAGCATCTCAAGCATACAGGTGGGACAGGATACGAGAATCTGGAAACAATGCTGGTTAAAGTCCAGCCTGAGACAGCTGGGAGCCACCCGTTGCGGTGAGTGACGGGCTGGTCTGCAGCCTCTGCACAGCCGCGCTTGAGCAGAGGTCTGGCTCACAGGGCCTGAAGGTCTGGCTGCCCGGGGCCATATCCAGGGTTTGAACGGACAAAGCAGCTGGCTCTGTGGGTCAGCACCAACTGCCGGCCAGACTTTAACAGTGTGTTTGTCCCAAAAGGTCAGCTCAGAGAAGAGGAATTCAGGGAAAGTGGCTTTTGCTTAAAAGCACTCTTGACAAAATGAATGTGGTCTTCTGCCCAGGAGGGCACTGACAGATGGAAACGCTGCTGCCCAGCGGCAAGGGGCAGGCAGGACTCTTGAGAAGCCTTAGTCACACAGAATGAGCCTCCTCAAGACGCTGGAACACACTCTTCAGGACCTTGCGCATGCCTGTCTGTCTTCTATGGTATGAAAGAACACCTTTTCTTTCATACTAGGAATAAGGAAAAAAGCCCAGAGACATTTTTCAGAATAAAGGAACCAGCCATTAAAGATCTAAGGGTCATGTTGATGTATGGCAAAAACCATCACAATATTTTAAAGTAATTATCTAATTATCCTTCAATTAAAATTAATTAATTAAAAAAAAAAGATCCAAGGGTACTAGAAGAGGAATGTTCTAGTTCTAGGAATGCTGTTAGAAGACGAATCCAGCCTTCCAGCAACATCAACAATGTATCTTGAGGGAGAAATAAGAGATCATTCTCTCAGAGAAGATCAACCACCAGGACCTGTGTGCACTGTGGATCCCAAAGGGGGTGATGGCCCTCAGGTGACCTAGAGGGCCTCCAGCTGTGGGTACCTCCCGGGGAACACACGTGAGCTGACCAGGGGCCAGGCAGCACTGCAAGCTGCTCAAAGTCCTTGCTCGCTCTGGACCACCGTCACAGGCTCACAGGGCCTCCCCGGCCACACAGCACACTAACTGGCAAGTCTTCTCGTCTCTCCGGTGCTCCCTGCAGACGGGAACTTACTTCCCATCTTACTCCTCTGGGCCTGCCACCAACTGAGGCCCTGCTGGAGGTTTGTCATCTAGACATAACTGATGGCAAGGCTCATAAGAACATCTATAATGAACAGTGGTTAAATGTCCCATTTCTGTTTATTCAGGAGAACATTAAGATAAATACACCTAAATATTACAAAATTTTTATATACAATAATGAACACTCCCCCAAAATTCTGAAAAGTGGTCTGAAAAAAAAACTCCCAAAAATATAGTCTCCCCACTCCCACTTTTAAACCCTGGATGACCCAGGAAGATAGAATCAAGCTCTTGATGCATTTTCTTCAACATGGTTAACAGATACTTGAATCTAGATTGGTTTGGCCAATGCTATTGGAAAGAACATAGATGTAGAAAGAAAATGCTACATTTAAAATCCTGTTCCAGCGTTGGTGCTGGCCATCCAGCCTTCAGCCACATGCCCCTGTGGGCGTCATTTCCTGAAGCGCTTGAAAAGCGGGTGCACGTGCTTAGTGGAAGTCTTACTCCGCGATGAGTGGTACTCCATGTACACCGTGTCGTCGGCCCCGGACATGGAGCTCATCGTGCCAAAGCGCCGGGACACCTGCAGGGGGACCCAACCCGCCGTTAGTTTCCAAGGTGAAACACCCTCCCTTCTACATTTATAATCATAGTAAGTTTTATAAATTTATGAGTTTCATAGATTTTATAATTTTTAAAATAACATTTACTGACTGCATAGTATGTCTCAAGTATTATTCTAAGCAGCTTATACTTATTTATTACATGTCGTAACTTACTGAATCCTCACGATCATTCTAATGCCCATTTTACAGAAGAGGAAACAAACATGGAGAAATGAAGTAACTCGTCCAAGAGCACAGAACTCTTTAAGAGATGGGACGTGAACCCAGGCTTAGATTCCCTGTACCTAACCGTAATACCACACTGCCTCTCTTCATGGCAATTTCTAAACAGAATCTTAACAGTGAGGGCAGGAGTCCTTCAAATCTCCTGAGACCCTACCATAAGGCTTGAATCAAGTAGAAACTCAGAAAGCCCCAGGCTTGGTTCTATGTCTCACTGAATGGCCTTGGGCAAGTTCTGAATGTCTGTAACTCAATGAACTCACGTGTAAAATGGGGATAACCACGTCTGCTTGACATATGTGGTGTGAACGGAAATCACACAGGTCAAGAAGGGTCTGGCCCAGTGCTTGGCACACAACTCGCACCAGATTACAAGCAAAGGATGCAGACGGGCACTGAAGCCACACCTTCTGCAGCCTGACCTTAGGTGACCCACTGTGAAGCGGAATTGACTTGACACCACCTTCGGACAAAAACCGGAAGCTTCCCTGGGCACCCATGGAGGGTGCCTGGAGAAGATCCAGCCCCCAGCCGCCGGCGCTGGGACAGGGAGGTCTCAGGGCGCACAGCACCTTTCCCGGCGACGGCTTCCTTATTCCCTTGTTCTACTGTCACTCACCTTGCGGCTCTACCGCCAACTTAGTTTCAAAAGCACCTGATCAAACAGTACTTCTCTCCTTGGAAGGGCCAGATACGAATTCCTCACCATGATACTCTCATCAGTTATACCATACTATATTTGCCGGCGCAAAAACAGGCATTCGGTAAGTATGCGCAGAATTACTGAAAAGTTGAACACTTGCAGAGAACTCTAAATTTTTCAAAACATGCATTGAAACTACAACACAGTTCTTTCTCAGTCCTGTCTTACAGGCCGGAAGGCTGTGTTATCACTGAGGAGGAAGCTGGGGTGAGGTGACTCACCCAAGGCCAAGAGGGGTAGCCCCAGGTCCGTCACACTCCTTGCCACCACCACCCTAGCGGGAGCCTGGGCTCCAACATCCAAATACTAACAAACACTTACGCCTGACTATTACGTGAGCGCCGCAGGAGACAACTACACCTACCATGGGCTCAGACACGTAAAATAAGACAGACACACAGAAAGGCTAACAGGGATAATTTCTATTATTTCCTTCGCTACAATTTCCCATGTATTCCAAGTTTTTAAAAAACCACAGAGGCACATACACACACAGAACTGTGAAGCTGTATGGGTGTCTAAGACTCTGTCCTTCAGGAGAACGGACATCTGGAGCCTCACCTACTCACTCACCTGGCTGGATTTGGAGCCAAATTCGCCTGCCACCACCTCCTCCTCAGCATCCAGGTCAGTGGCCGCCAGGACCTTCTGTAGGAGCTGCTGTTGCTCCTCTTTCGTTGAAAATGCCAAGTCTTCCTCTTCCATGCCAGCAAGCTTGGTGATCACCTGTAGAGCGGAAGGAACCCTCTTGTTTTCTCCCCCTTGGCCCGATCCCACCTTCTCCTGGGCTCATCTGGTCTGGTCGGCTCCTCACTCAGGCCCAGCAGAGAAGCTGCCTAATAACAGAGAGCTCCTCTCTGGCAGTGCAGAGCCCAGCCTCGGGAGCCACCTCAACAAGGAGCTCAGCCAAGGACTGCAAGGCAGGAAAGGTTCAGCAAATTCTAGGGAAATCTGCTCCCAACACATGGCACCTAAATAACCACTTACAGAAGATCTCCAGGGATCTTGGCAACCTCCAAGGAACCATTCTAGTAGCTTTCCCATCTTGCACCAGGTAAAGGGAGGGAGCAAGAACTGAAGGGCACAGACTGTTGCCCTTTAAGAAGGTATCCAACCTCCAGGCCTGGCACCCAGGGCTTCCAGCAGAAGGGGCATGTACAAATGATTGGATATTTTTTCTAAAAGAGAAAGACAGCAGCAGGGTGGAGATCTGGTTTTCACTTCCTTGGGGATAACTCACTACAAGGCCTACTTATACCTGCAGAAAGTGAGGATTGATTACGTGAAGGGAACTTCTTTTCTGCTCCCCCCTCTAATTTTCACGTAATTTTAAAAGAAAATTCCTAGAAGGAAGGACCTGGCTAAGCCCTTCAGGTGGCCACAGATCTGGAGGACAGATGCGGGACACTTCTGCCCTGGCCTCCTCCCCAGGGTCATGATTCTGGGAACCCTAGCCTGGCTGCTCTCGGCGGGCAGACTTGAAGGTGAGGCTCGCAAAGGCAGCTCCAGCCAACACAGACCACCACGTGCTCAGCACTTTGTCAAGCTCACCTGTCAAGAACCCAGAGCCCTTCCTGATTCAGTGCTTCTCTTACCCTTATGACTCCCCTGGGAATCAGAAGGTACGAGTGCTGTTCTCACCACAAATGTTATACAGACGGATAAAAAGGTTGCAGTGAAAATCCTTCGAAAAACTGTGCCAAGTGTCCTGAACTAGAATTCAGCATGAGAAGTCTGAAAAGTGTCACTGCCTCTGACTGAAAGAGGAGGGTCGGACAACCCTGTCCTCTTGTCTAAGGTGATAAAGGGAACTCTGTTAGTTCCCTGATTAGTTCTACTCTAAACCAATTTGAGAAAGATACAATTTAAAGTAGCTGGAGAGGCAGCCTACAGGCTTCCACAAATCAGGAACCTGGGAACCTGTATGTTCTAAAACGCCCTTTCAGTCCCCTGCTTGCAGTACCCTCCACACACACACACAAAAAAAACCCTTTGGGATACTAAATCCTGGCATAAATTTACTATCTGTGTCAAGAGGAAAGCAAGCAAATGCTTTCACCAATGAAAGTCAGCCAAAGCTTCAGAGTTTCCCAAGTTATTAGAATACCAGATTTATAGTTCGTGGATGGCTCCTGATGTTTGAGGCTCACGGAAGCCGAGGCTCACTGATGGCTAAGGACAGAGCTCTCCCAGCTACTGGCGGGGACCCCTGAGAAAGGAAACCCAAAGGGCTCACACTCACGCAGTGGTGGCCACAGCTCCCTGGCTTCTCAAGCCCTGCTAGCTTAGCACATTTTCCCACCAACGTCGAATGGGATCTTTTTTTTTTTTTTTTTGCAAGATGACTATAAAAAGTTAACAAGCTGAGACTCCACATGTTGCTTGCTTCAGAGGCCCTGTTCTCTGAGAGGTTGGAGGCAGGAGAGGAGCCTACACAAGCTTTTTCCTTCAAAGCTCCCCACAGTTCATGCAAGGAGAACAGAAGTCTGAGGCGGGGCCCCCAGTCCCCTAACTTCTGTGCCTGCCGGAGACCTGTCCCACGCTGTGCTGACAGTGGCCCCCACTTCTCATGGAGGGCTGGGTAGAAAAAAGCCTCGGTCCGACTCTGACCAGAGACCAAAATGGATACATACCTTAAAGCTGTAACCTTGATCTACCAAAAACCTCTGTCGCTTGGTTGAGTAAGCCATTTCCTGTGTGTCCTGGGATACCAGCGAGTAAAAGAAGGCATTGTACTCCTCTGCAACCATCCCTGGGGGGAGGGCATGAAAAAGGATGACATGAGCCATCAGAACTCCAGGAACTAAGGGTCCACGGCTCAAAAGGGTAGCTATGGCTGATTCTTGTTGATGTTTGACGGAAAACAACAAAATTCTGTAAAGCAATTATCCTTCAATTAAAAAATAAAGTTAATAAAAAAAATAAAGTGGCAAAAAAAAAAAAAAAAAGTTAAGTCCTGCAGTGGGAGAGCATTGCAGTCAGAGGGGTCACTGCCCTGACTTTGCACAATGACTTCAACAAAATTAAAAACTTTGGTGCTTCAAAGGACACCATAAAAAAAGTGAAAAAACAACTCACAGAATTGGGAAAAACATTTACAAAGCATACATCTGATAAGGGATTTGCCCCTAAGGCATAAAAAAACTATTACAACTCAATAATGAAAAGACAAACCAGTTATATTCAGGAAAAAAGATCTGAATAGACATTTCCCCAAAGAAGATATACAAAGAAGATTCATGCGTCCATGGGCACATGGAGAAAGCTCACTGGCACTGGTCATCAGGGACATGCAAGTCAAAACCATGACAAAATACTGCCGAACACCACAGAATAGCGAGGATAAAAAGGGTGATTACAGCTGTCGTCAAGGCTGTGGAGAAGCTGAAATCCTCACACACTGCTGCTGAGAACGTGAAATGGTGCAGCCACTTGGGAAAGAGCCTGGCAGTTTATTAAACTGTTAAACATACAGTTACTACATGACCAACAATTACACGCCAAGATACACCCAGGAGAATTAAAACTTATGTCCAGACAAAATTTGCATATGAATTTCATAACAGCACTATTCTAAGTGCCAAAAAGTATAAATAATCCAAATGTCCATAAATGGATTTTAAAAGTTCATACAGTGGAATAGTACTCATCAATAAATAAGAATGAGGTACTAACAGGTGCTGCAATATGGATAACCCTTCTGAAAATATTATGCTAAAACTACTAAAAGAATAAAAAGCTCAGAGAAAAGACACAACAGAATTATCACAGAAACAAGGTAACCTAAAAATCTGGTCCTGCAGGAAAATCTGAATGTTTTTGCTTCACAGTTCAGTGTAAGTTAATTATTTGTGTACTGCCTCTGAATTCAATTGTTTGTCTTCCAAGAGCGCAGAGATGCAAAGAAAAGGGCTAATTATCTTATAACAAATATTTTCTTTTGTCTTATTGAGATAAAAATGACATAGTGCTATAGACACGTAATGATATGACTTACATATATGGCAAAATGACTACCTCAGTAACTTTAGTTCACATCCGTCATTTCACAGTAACACACATACAAAAAAAGGGAAAAAATGGCTTTTCCCTTGTGATGAGAACTTTGAGAATGTACTCTTGAACAACTTCAAGTATAACATACAGCAGTGGAGACTATAGCCGTCATGTTGCACTTCGTATCTCCAGTACGTATTTAGCTGAAAGTGTGTACCTTTTGAATACATTCTTTCAAATCCCCCACTCCCAAATCCCCATTCTCTGGTGATCACAAATCTGATATCTTTTCCTCTAAGTTTGTTTTTTTGTAGATCCCTTATATAAGGGAGATCATATAGTATTTGTCTGTCTGACTTATTCCAACTAGCATAACATTGTCAAGGCCCATCCATGTTGTCACAGATGGTAGGATTTCCTTCTTTTTTATGGCTGATTATTATATTGGGTTGGCCCAAAAGTTCGTTCCAGTTTTTCTGTAACATCTTATGGAAAAATCTGGACGAACTTTTTGTTCAACTCAATATATGGACACACACGTGCACGCACACCACATTTTCTTCATCCATTCATCTGCTGATGAACATTTATACCATGTCTTGGGTATTGAAAATAATGCTGACATTAAATTAACATGGTGGCACAAATATCTCTTTGGCATAGTGACTTCATTTCTATCAGATATACATCCAGAAGTGTAATTGCTGGATTATACGCCAATTCTATTTTTAATTGTTTAAGGGACATTCATACTGTTTTCCACAACAGCTGTACCAATTTACATTCCCAACAGCACACAATGGTTCCCATTCCTCTACATCCTTGACAATGAACAAATGTTAACTACTGACTTTTTGATAACATTCTAACAGGTGTGAAGCAATCTCATGGTGTTGATTTGCATTTCCCTAATAATTAGTGATGATAAGCACCTTTCATGTACCTGTTGGCTATTTGTGTATCTTCTTGGGAAAACTGTCTCTTCAGGTCTTTTGCCCAGCTTTTAATTGAATTATTTTTTTTTTTTGCTGTTGGGTTGTATGAAGTCTTTATATGTATATTAACTCCTTATTAGATAAATGAGTTGCACGTATTTTCTCCTATTCCACATATTGCATTTTCATTATTTTTTAAAAAATATTTATTTATTCAGCTGCATCGGGTCTTAGTTGAGACGTGCAGGGCCGTCACTGTGGCACGTGGGACCTTCCCATCGTGGCCCGTGGGCTTAGTTGCCTACAGCACATAGGACCTCAGTCCCCTGTGGCACACGGGACCTTCCCATCGTGGCCTGTGGGCTTAGTTGCCTACAGCACATAGGACCTCAGTCCCCTGTAGTAGTAGTTTAGTCCCTAAGTCGTGTCCTGAGACCCATGGACTGTAGCCTGCCAGGCTCCTCTGTCCACGGGATTCTCCAGGCAAGAGCACTGGGCAGGGATCAAATTCACGGCCCCTGATCGGAAGGCAGAGTTTTAACCACTGGGACCACCAGGGAAGTCCCTGCCTTTTCATTTTGCTGCCTATTTCTTTTGCTGTGAAGATGCTTTTTAGTTTCATGTAGTCAACTATTGACTTGGCAGTCAAAAAAAACAGTGCCAAGATCCATGTCAAAGGAGCATTTTTTCCCTATGTTTTCCTTTAGGAGTTTCATGGTTTCCAGTCTTGTACTTAAGTCTTTAATTCATCTTGAGCGGGCTTTTGCTAGTGGTGAAAGATAGGGGTGGAGCTGCATTCTTTATATGTGGATATCCAATTTTCCCAGCACCATTTATTAAAGAGACTGTCTTCTACTCCACTGGGTATTCTCAGCTCTCTTGCATGGGTTTATTTCTGGGCTTTGGATTCTGTTCCACTGGTCTATAATCTGTTTTTATACCAGTAACATACTGTTTGGATAGCCAAAGCTTTATTAAATAACTTAAAATCAGAAGTGTGATGCCTCTTGTTTTGTTCTTTCTCAGAACTGCTTTGGCTATTTAGGGTCTTCTGTGGTACCATATAAATTTTAGGAATACTATTTTTACTTCTTTAAAAATGCCAGTAAAGACTTAATAGGGATTGCACTCAATCTAAAGATGGCTTTGGGTAATACAGATTTAACAACATTAATTCTTCTAATCCATGAACAAAGGATACTTTCTATTTATTTGTATTTTCTTCCATTTCTTTCGTCAGTGTCTTGTAGCTCTTTCACCTCCTTGGTTAAATTTACTTCTAAATATTTTATTGTTTTTTGATGCTCTTGTAAATGGAATAGTTTTACTTTTTTCTTTTAGACAATTTGTCATAAGTGTATAGAAATGCTACTGATTTTTTAATGTTAACTTTGTATCCAATAACTTTACTGAATTTGCTGAATATATCTAACAGTTTTTTGGTAAAGTTTTTAGGGTTTTCTACCTGTAACATCATGTCACATGCAAATAGAGAAAATTTTACTTCTTCTGTTTCAATTCTGATGCCTTTTTCACACCTAATTGCTTTGGTTAGGACTTCCAGTATAATGAACAGATGACAGTGGGTGTCCTTGTCTTGCTTCTGATCTTAGAGGAAAACCTTTCAAACTTTTCACTGTTAAGTATGATGTCAGCTGTGGGCCTATCATACGCAGCCTCTATTATGCTGAGGTACTTTCCTCCTATGGGATTCCCAGCTGGCTCAGTAGTAAAGAATCCACCTGTCAATGCGGCTGACACAGGAGACATGGGTTTGATCCCTGGGTCGGGAAGATCCCCTGGAGGAGGAAATGGCAACCCACTCCAGTATTCTTGCCTGGAAAATTCCACCAACAGAGGAGCCTAGTGGACTACAGTCCGGTGGGGTCCCAGTAGTCGGACATGACTGAGAGAGTGAGCATGCACACCCGTTCCTCCTTTACCTAATTTGTTAAGAGTTTTTATTACACACAGATGTTGAATTTTTTCAAACGCTTCTTCTCCATCTACTGAAATGATCATATGAATTTTCTTCCTTAATTCTATCAGTGTGAGGTATCGCATTTATTGATTTGTGTGTCTTGTGTATGTTTGCATCCCAGGGACAAATCCCACTTGATCACGGTGAATGATCCTTTTAACGTGGGGCTGAATTTGGTTTGCTGGTATTTTTTTGAGGATTTTTACATCTGTATTCATAGGATATTTGGCCTGTCCTTTTCTTTTCTGTAGTGAACTTTTCTAGTTTTGATATCAGGGCAATACTAGCTTTGTATAATGAGTCAAACAGTACTTTAAAAAACAAAATCAAAGAGCTGTTCAAATTAGATTTGTTTCTGTGTGATGAAGAGTAACAAGTAAATAAAGAGTCATTTTCACATATATTAGTCAGATTTATCCAAGAGTCTACTACATTCTGGGGGGCTCCCTGGTGGCTCAGCAGTAAAGAATCCACCTGCAGTATAGGAGATTGGTTCGATCCTTGGGTCAGGAAGATCCCCTGGAGAAGGAAATGGCAATCCACTCCAGTATTCTTGCCTGGGAAATCCCACAGACAGAGGAGCCTGGAGGGCTACAGTCCATGGGGTTACAAAAGAGTCAGACACCACTCAGTAACTAAACAACAACAACTACTGTATTCTGTACTGTAGTCTCATTCCTCCTCATAGCCCTGAACGATAAGGATCGTCAGTCCTGCTTTGGATGAGAAACCGATTTGCTTTGCTGAGAGGGGCAAATCACTTATCCAAGGTCACACAGCTGGTCTGGGGCCCAAGCCCACGTTTGCTATTCCTACAGCTTGCCCTGTCTCCATTGTAATCACAGTCAGTTAGCTGCTTCCTAAATATACTCAAATGCTCATCAATCTTATCATTTTCAAAAACCCTAACAGTCCAAGCTGTTCCTGAGATGAGTGACTCCCTTGAGGACAGGGCCTGGGTCATTCCTGTAGGACCCACATGGCCCTAGGAGGGTGCTGGAGGACGCCAGCAATACTGGTCTCTACTCTGCCCATGATGGGGGTCTAGGCCTCTTTACTGCAATTAACAAGCAGAAACTCCATGCCTCTTGCTTCCTCATTTGCTAAGCTTCTATTAGCTGCCACTCGGGGGACCATTCTTCACAGGTTAGGAGTGAGGTAACCACCGTGGCTGCTCCTGCCAAGCTCTCCCCTTACTCTTAACTCGAGGTTCAGAGGGCACCTTCCAGCTCCGATACATCCACTGGGGGCCAAAGCGTTGCTTTCTCCCTCTACAAGCACACCGTTCGGCACTGCTTCCCAGGTCCCTTTTCCATGAACATAAGCACTCAGCTCAGACTATGAGTTCCAGACAGCTGCCATGGAAAACATCCAGATGGAAATAATAATGCCAAGGAGCCTGGGTCCTTGCTTTGGAACCCCCTCCGCCCCGCCCCCTTGTAGAGTCCACCTAACCCAGGAGCACAAGCCCGCCCTCACGATCACACAGGCACCGGACAGAAGTGGTGGAAAAGAGAGCCCCGGGGCAGGTACCTTTTTTCGCTCGGAGCACTCGCCCTAGCCTCTGGGCCTCCTGCCGCCGGGAGCCACCATGAGAGGAAATCTGAATGAGAACATTTGCTTCTGGCAAATCAAATGATGTGTCACCCACCTGCAGAAATGAGACAGCTGTGAGCTTGGGAAGGTTTTTATATGTGAGACAAAAAGGAAAAAAAAATTCAACTAGTCTCAAATTTAAAAAGGCTCTGTACATAATTTATGAACAACAATCACTACCATCTCAGTCTATACCAGGGTCCCTCAGATGCAAGCAGGTCTCTAGGACCGAGTGTGCTTCTGGAGAGCTGTCTTACGGAAGCTGTCAGGACCCAGGTCCTAACCATCTGTCTCAGCAACAGTCCTAGTGCGAACTGCTAAGGCCCAGAGACAAGAGGGCCCGATCAACACTCTGAGTGATGCTTTTCATTTTTTGCAACTGAACTAGGTCTGCACAAAACCATCCACAATCTTAACTCGAGGCCACTGAGGCCAACAGCACAAGCTGGACACGTGACCTGGTAGGGCCCACGGCCTGCAGTGGGCTGGATCCTGGCTCAGGGCAGCTGCCCCAGCTTGGGGGACGGGGGACGGCAGCACCATCAAGGTCTCCAGACACAGAAATCAAAGGCTGGTACTTACTGATCCATCTATGATCATGTTATAGGTAAATCTCATCTCTCTGGGGCTTTGGGTCATTCTAATCTAAACAACTATTCTACACTGTCAGGCTACCACTTCTGACTGCAAATTGAAACCGTCACCAAGCTGGCCTATGTGACCTTGTACTGTGTTCACATTCACCACTCACCCCCAAGGCACACAGGAGCCAGGACAAAGGCTGCCCGCGGCCCGCAGGAATCTCCAACCCCACAAAGAGAACCTCATCCACATGCCTCCCTTTGTCAGAGTATTTAGTGAACTTCCCCCTTTATACGAAAAAAATACAAATTAAAATTCCTGTATCCCCAAAAGAGGCAGAAAAAGCTTAAGTCATACAAAAGGACTTGCTAGAGTGTATACTCCTTGAATTAGGAATATAGAATGTATACACTAAACTCTACATCTCCTTCTTCTACTACCCGCCAAACAACATTCCCGTGTCCCTAGAAACTGGACACACGGGAATGAAAACTGACGCATGATGTTCCTTCAACAAACCCCAGTGCACTGCCCAGAAATCATCCAGCTGCCCCCAGGCCCCGGGCTGCTGCATGCCACACTGACCTTGGATATGAAGATGGTGTTGATTTTGGGGTTATGCTTGAAATTCTGGAGGATCTGCATCCTTTCTCCCTGGGACGTAGGGCCATAGATATAGGGTCTAGAGAAGAACAAAGCTACGTTAGGAAGACCTCGGAAGCACTCCTCAACTGTCCTGAACGCACGTCAGAGGGAAACGGAGCTCTGCAAGGTTTCTCTCTCCCAGGAAGACCTCTGTCATGGAAGAAGAGCAGGAAGAGACCCATAGAAAACACGCCCCCACTGCCGCCACCCCTTCCCCCTGAGCCAAGGTGCAGGTCACCATTCTCTTCAAGATTCTCCCTTCACTCTCTTGTTTTTGGACTGTGCTCCTTCCTGCTTCAGCATCTCTCACTCTAAGCTTAGTGTCTATACAAGGAGAATCCCCTGGATTCCATGAAGCACAACGGGGAAAAAAAGAAAACATTGCTATTTGCAAACCAAAGCCTGGAAGGAACCATTTCCAAGTGAAACAGGCATTCTCCAAGAAAGGAGAAAAGAACCCCTTCCAGACTTCTTCCCACTGACTCCCTGTAACGCTATGTTCAAAGCACTTCTCGCTAGTCTCCAGCTGCCAAAGGGCACAGCCCTTTCTAACAACCTCACTGGCTCACCCCTGGCCTCTGGCAGCGTCACTCCTCTAGTCTTCCTGTACTGATGTGCTTTTTGTAGCTTCCACAGGGTCAGTAACGATAGTGAGAGTGACGACGACAAGGACAACGAGGACAGCAGCCAAGTGCGCAGGGCCCCCCCACACCAAACAGAGGCGGGCTCCACGCTGTGGGGAAGACCCACGCCTGCCAGGAGCCCTCAGACCTGTACACCTGAGGCTGGGAGCCAGAGGACGCTGAACTCAAGTGGCTGTTCCCCCGTGCAGGCCCATCAGCTCCCTGGAAGGCCTAGGAAGCACTGCTTTTGCTATTTCACACACACTTCCCGACACTGTGCTATAAGCTGGTAACAGGGATGCCGAGAGAGCAGCCCCCTGGCCTATGGGGAAGCTGGGCGAAGCCTGGGACAGCTGGATGCTTCCCCAATCCTGTGAGCCTGGCTTCCAGAGTGTTTGGAGCACCCTACAAATTTATTATTTTCTGGATGTTCATGCTGTGAAAAAGGTTGGGAATCTGTACTCTTCAGAACAGCTTGTCTCTTGACATCTAGGTTTTTAGGTGATTCTTCTCTGTGATCATCATCAGGAAAAACAACTCATATAGCAGCAAGCCCTCAGTTTGAGTCAAAATGTCAGTTGCTCAGTTGTGTCCAGCTCTTTGTGAACCCATGGACTGTAGCCCGCCAGGCTCCTCTGTCCATGGGATTCTCCAGGCAAGAGTACTGGAGTGGGTTGCCATTTCCTTCTCCAGGGGATGTTCCCGACCCAGGAATCAAACCTGGGTCTCCTGCATTACAGGCATATTCTTTACTGTCTGAGCCACAGGGAAGGTTCCCTCATATAGGAAATGAAACAGAAGGGTAACCATCCTCCAGAAAAAGGACCTAACATTTGTTGAACACCTACTAGATGTAAGAATCCTGAGGTAGGTGGTGGTAACTCTAAGAGATAGTAGAGCAAAAGGGTAGAACAGAGAAAGCAGAAGCCCAGGCCGGCAGGAAAGCAGAGCCAACATAAAACAAGCCAGTTTTCTATACAGAACACAAAAGGGTTCAAGATCTAATCACCAGCTGCCTCAGAAGGTCGGTGTTAGGGCAGGATTACAGACAGGAAGACGGACAGAGTGTATGTGTAAGGAACAGTGTCGGATTCCAACTCCCGCCGCCAAGCATGCCTCTGCCCACCTGGCAGGAAACTGGAGATGTACTGCCTAGATTCTGAACACACTGAGGGAGACCCTTTGCCCTCAGGGAGAGCTGAGGGTTAAGCAAGAGTAAGAGTGAAGAAAGACAGGGATTCCCCACTCCCTCCCCTGCCACAGGCTGGGATCTAGGAAACGGTAAGATTCCTCTCTGGAGAAACTTTCCAGCCCAAAAGAAAAGACCCTGAGACACTGGCATCTGGCAACTTCTTGACAAACTAGCCAGGCCCATGCCTGATCATGGAGAGGTCCACAGGCTGGCAAACCCACCAAGCTATACAGAAAGGCCAATCAGCTTTTCAGTGACTCACCCTTAGGTAAGAAAATAGAGCCAAAGATCACCAAAAATCAGAAGATGGGCTCGAAAGACAGAGCTGAAACAAAACACTTGAAGAAGAGAGAGATGGTGCAGGGAACAGAAGAAAGCTTTGAAAGCTTTAATAGCCACAGAGAAGACACCGTACTTGCTCAAAAAAACAAGAACAGTTGACAATAAAGAACTCCTGGAAATTCACAAAAGCTTCAATAGAGTTGGTAGACAAAAGGATAAAAAATAAGAGAAAATGGGAGTTCCCTGGTGGTCCAGTGGTTAGGATTCAGTGTTTTCACTGCCACAGCCTGGGTTCAATCCCTGGTCAAGGAACTAAGATCCCATAAGCTACATGGCACAACCAAAATAAAGGTGGGATGGGGCAGGGAGGAATTGGAGAAGGTGCCCAGAAGATCTAACACCTGGCCAGCAGGAATTCAAAATGAGAGAAAAGGAACTTCCTTGGCAGTTCAGTGGTTAAGACGCCAATGTAGGGGGCATTAGTTGGGGAACTAAAATCCCACATGCCACATAGCACGGCCCTCTCACCCCTCGAAAAAAAAAGAGAGAAGAGAAAACAGAGATGAGTAACAAAGAAAAAACAGAAAGAACTTCTCTGAATTGAAGGACATGAGTTTTCAGATTGAAAAGTGTCTACTGCATGTATTGTAATGAAAGAAAAAAGATCACACCAGTCACACTGTTTTCAAACTTCCAAAAATGAAAAAAAGATTCTAAAACCCTCTTGAGGGAAGGAAAACCTATGATCACCACAATAGATCACATACAGAGAGGAGTCAGAAGGGCATCAAGCAGGCTTGCAAACAAACAGCTGCATTGGAAGCTGAGAAAACAGCCCTACCTCTGACATTCTGAGGCCCCATCAACTACTCACCAAGTGTGAGAGTGAATAATGACATCTGCAAGCAAATTCTTATGAAATTTTCCTCTACATACCTTCTCTCAGAAATCTACGAAAGGATACACTCCATCAAAATGAGTGACCAGAAAAGGGGAGACTTGAGATGTGGCAACAGGGGTTTCAACACAGGGAAGAGGTACAAGGAATTCCCAGGATGATATCAGAGGCGTGCCCAAAGGTGACAGGCAGCATCTCGAGTCCTAGAGAGCAGCAGACCAGAGCAAGACAGGAAGATGAAGCACTGAAGGGATCTGACCCTTCTGAGAGGGAATTTTACGAGGAGTCTGAAAAGGGATAACTCAGTAATTACATAGAAAACCAAGCAAAAGTAATGACAAGGCAACTATTAAATCTAGGGAAAAACAACATGTTAAGAAATAATGTAATCACAGTACACTGCCTGCCTTGGCTTGAACAATACTTACAGAGTCAAAATAATGTAACACTGACATTAGCTAGAACATGGAAGCAATCTAGATGCCCATCGACAGATGAATGGATAAAGTTGTGGTACAGATACACAATGGAATATTACTCAGCCATAAGAAGGAATGCATTTGAGTCAGTTCTGATGAGGTGGGTGAACCTAGAGTGAAGTGAGTCAGAAAGAGAAAGATAAATATCGTATTCTAACACACATACATGGAAGCTAGAAAAATGGTACTGAAGAATTTATTTACAGGTCAGCAATGGAGAAACAGACATAAAGAATAGACTTATGGACATGGGGAGAGGGGAGGGGAGGGTGAGAAGTATGGAGAGAGTAACGTGGAAACTTACATTACCATATGTAAAATAGATAGCCAACAGGAATGTGCTATATGGCTCAGGAAACCCAAATGGGCTCTGTACCAACCTAGAGGGCTGGGATGGGGAGGGAGATGGGAGGGAGGTTCAAAAGGGAGGGGATGTATGTATACCTGTGGCTGATTCATGTTGAGGTTTGACAGAAAACAACAGAATTCTGTAAAGCAATTATCCTTCAATAAAAAAAAAAAAACAGAACTAATAAAAAAAAAATGTAAAAATGTAACATTGAAACTAACTTGGCCCCAAACATTTTGTGGGGATGGAGTGGAGGTAGGGGATGGAATGATGTATGTAAGAGGGCTAAATCCACAGCTCCCATGGTAGGAAATTAATAACCAATTTCTATAATCAATCATCAAGAAATTGCTATATAAATTATTACTTAGAAATATGAAGGTAAATACAGAAAAGAGTTGAAAGTATCCATCTTTGGGGAACAAGGAATTTTGACTAGGAAGACAGGTGCAAGGAATTGCTAGTTTTCTTGACGGCCTATGTTAATTTGATAAAACATAAAATATTTCCTACATTAAATAAGGCACAGTTTTAGAAATCTGAGAAACTCAGTCTGTGTCCCAGTTTTTAGTCTATGAGACTAACACAATCATGTCTTGCGGCTGAGGTGATGATTAAATCACAGCTTGTGAAGAGCAGCTGCCTGTATGCATCCCTCCCAGCGACATAAAAATTCAGGCCGGAGGGCCTTGTCTTCTGCTACACTCACAGCACCTGAAGCCCTGTATCACTGTGTAAAGAAGCACAGGCCTCTTCCTCTTTACCTGGCAGGAAATTTTCAAATTTTCAGTAGTATCTGGGTGAGGCTGTAACAAGGACTCTGCCGGCTGTTTCCTGAGCAGCTCTTTCTAGATGCTGGGCCATACCTGGGATGCTGGTTCCGTCTGCCTTGCCTTCCCGGCCCCTAGTCCATGTGGTCTGATCGCATCTCCAGTCACAGTGCCACTCAGCCTGAAACTCCAGATGCCAACTAGTGCCCACCTTCGGAGCCCAGCTCCAAGGCAGCACTTGCTCTCTTGGCTCACAGTGACCAGGCCCTCTTTTCTATACACACCAACCTCTGACTCTGACCACTGCTCCTCTGTCTCATATGGTCCCTGGGAACAGAAAACTAGGCCTTCAGATACTAACAAGTTCCTGAGAGCTTCGAGAAAAAAACAGTCTTCTGCACTCTCACGTGGGGAAGATACCTGGGCTTTTGAGGCAAACTCTAACTTTTCCATTCTTACTTGTTCAGTCGAATGGCATACTCCTTCAGAGCAAACACGTTGTCAGCAAAGACGATAATCTTGTCATTCCTCCTTTCATGAAACTTGATCAGAAACTGGCAAGCTCTGAATTTGTTGGGATTCATGGTGTACAGCAAGATCCGTTTCTTGGTTTTGATTGCCACATACTCCCGGTAAAACTCAGGAGACATTGGGCACCAAACCTGTGAAACGGGAAGAATTAGGGGTCAGTATGCAAGCTTAAGTACCACACAACTGAAAACTTTGGCAAATCAGCTTTAAAACAAACCAAGACAAAACCAATGGCATGTGGATTACATCTCAAAACTATTGTAAACACACACATTACAAAACAAAACCTGAAACCCAATGCCGAACCAAGACCCTCTTACATGTTAATAGCAACGATTTTAAAATGTATTGACAGCAGAGGTGGACTTGCTCTGTCCACCTTTGGACAGAGAACTGCACACACACTTGCCAGCTCTATGTGTTGGGCTAGCCTAGCAATGACATCCCAGTAACGATACAAGGGAACTCTTGAGGGTGGGGGAAATGCTCTAAAACTGGATTGGAGGACACAGCTGCACAACTCTTTACATTTACTAAAATCACAAAAATTATAAATGAACAGCATTTACTTACAATAGGTGAATGTTATGGAACATAAACTAGACCTTAATAAAGCTGTTAAAAAAAGCAACTTAGCAACCCCAATGTCTGTCAACATCACTAAGTCACGACCAACTCCTTTGCGACCTCATGGACTGTAGCTATCAGGCTCCTCTGTCCATGGGATTTCCCAGGCAAGGATGCTGGAGCGGGTTGCCATTTCCTCCTCCGGGGGATGTTCCCCACCCAGGGATTAAACCCACATCGCCTACACTGGCAGACGGATTCTTTACCACTGAGCCAACAGGGAAGCCCCTGTTAACATTAGAAAAGACTATTTTTACTGCTGTGTAATATTCCATTAGCTATCAAATTGTGGTATATTTGTCCAGTGGAATATTACAGGGGAATTCAAAGTAATGAACTATAGCTATAAGAATAATCAAAAACAACGCATTATGCAAGGAATAAAAATATTAAGCAAAAATCAGAAACCATGCAAGAACATTTATATATATATATATATATATATATATATATATATATCTATCTCCTGATTCTTTCTGCATATACATAAAGATTTTAAAGGGGCTTCCCAGGTAGCACAGTGGTAAAGAATCTGCCTGCCAATGCAGGAGATGTGGGTTCAATCCTTGAACTGAATAGATCCCCTGGAAAAGGAAACAGCAACCCACTCCAGTATTCTTGCCTGGAAAATCCCAAGAACGGAGGAGCCTGGCGGGCTACAGTCCATGGGGTCAAAAAGAGTCAGATATGACTTAGCAACTAAACAAAGATTTTTAAAAAGCAAAGTTAAACAACAAATGTTTAGGGAATTGCACATAGGAAGTAAAATAACAAAGAAAAGCAAGAAAATGACAAACCTAAACTCCAAGACAGCAGCAGAGGGAGAGGAGATGCAATCAGACAGGAAGAGGCACCTCAAAGACTCCAGCAGTGCTGTGCATAACTTGGGTGCTCTTTATGAAGACGTACCCAGAGAGTAAGCAAGCGTCTCGATAGAGCAAGGCCACCTGCACAGCTGCCTCCTGCTCATCTTCACCCAGGAGGCCCATCTCTGCCCTTCCAGGACGCAGCCCACCCTACTCTAGCCACTAAGTGACGGTCATTTTAAAGTGCCAGAAAGGCCTTCTGTTGCTATTCCTTTGAACGTGTATTTTTAACACATACCTGTGCAGGTATTCATCACAGAACAATCCTGGGAAAATGTGTTCTTAGAAATTGAACGTTGGTCACATGTGCTGTCTGTGGGTGTCAAAACCAACAGACTCTGGCACTGGGGGTGGCTGGTGGCTGTTCCCACGGAACCAAGAATCCCTCTGGGGTGAAGGCGTGCAGAAGCACCCTGAGGTGCTCACTCCCAGAAGGGAGGACGAGGAGCCCAGCCCACCTGGATTAGCCTCCTGATTCGACCACTTCCCGTGTGCCCCTGGACAAGCGACTGTCTGACACATCTGAGATGGCACATCGCCCACACCACAGGAGGGCTGAGGCTACTGCAAAGGCAGCAGAACCCTTGCTCAGGTCTTGACCCGCGTATCTGCCTGTGAGGAATTGACCTGACCCAGTTCCCCTCCGCAGGGCAGTGCCCGCCCTCAGGGACCATTAGGAAGAGGCCAGCTACCTCAGCACACTGGACTTTGGCGATGTAGCCACTGTTCTGTAGCTCCATCCAGTTGGCTTCATAGAGTTTCGGCCCAATCAAAAAGTTTAAGTCGACGATTTTGTCATCTTCCCGGACGAGGGTTGCGGTCAAACCCAGCTTGCAGTGCGCCTGCACAATGGTGAGCACCCGTCGGAACATCTTGGCTGGGGAAACAATTGGCACATTAACACCATCACTTTTTAAATGCTCTAAGTACCAAAGACAGCTTTGACCTAAGACTGGTCCAGGACACCACATGTCTAAGCCCTGGGTCACAGGATCACAGAAACCTGGCTCTAGTCATGAATGACTAGGTGAGAAAGCTTCAACTCCACTTTCAGACCTGCTCCAAAGAGGGGTGAAAGGGAGAACAGGAGGCAGTGACTCAGAGGAAGCCCCAGGCCAGGGAGCCCCGGCGCTCCCCTCACACAGCTAAGCTATCGGGCGGAGCATAAACAGCAATTGGAACCATGATCCAGGATATTAAAATGCCACTGAGCTCTGACTCACAAGGAATTTATGCACCCTGAAGCTTGCTGACCAGAATGAATGCTTCAAACTCAGCCTCCAACTGAACTGCTA
Source organism: Bos mutus (assembly GCF_027580195.1). Lineage (NCBI taxonomy): Eukaryota > Metazoa > Chordata > Mammalia > Artiodactyla > Bovidae > Bos > Bos mutus. The sequence continues at coordinate 130,867,403 of NC_091618.1, forward strand.
CAAAGCAACTTCAAAGTTATTTACAGAAAATGTTTCTTTTTATCAATTTCCAATCCATCTGACCAAATACCCACCTTCTCTGTAAGGGTTTTTTTTTCTTTTAGTTTATAGTTTTTGATTCCCAGGTGGTACTAGTGGTAAAGAACCTGCCTGCCAATGCAGCAGATCTAAGATTCCCAGATTCTAACTTTGGGTCGGGAAGATCCCCTGGAGGAGGAAATGGCAACCCACTCCAATATTCTTGTTTGGAGAATTCCATGGATAGAGGAGCCTGGTGGGCTACAATGGGGTCACAAGAGTCGGACATGACTAAATGACTTAGTACACTGCACAATGAACTTTTCCTGAGGGTGGGTAAGTGAGCTTACCCTGTTTTATAAATGTTAACACAGCGGCAGACTGTGCCACCACCACGACCAGGTTACAAGCCGATCCACGACCCCAAAAGCTCCCCTATGCTCTGCCTTGTCACACCCCCCATCCTGCCCCAGCAACCACTGATCTGTTCTCTGTCACTACAGTTTTATATTTTCAAGAATGTCCTACTGAAGGCATCACGCACTCTTGCAGCCTCTTGGGACTGGCTGACTTCACTCAGCAAGATGCCTCTGGGCTTCCTTTCCACGGCTGAGAAGTATCCTATCGAATGACGTACCAGCTTGTCCATCCAGCCCCTCACTGACACGCATTTCCATGGTCAATATAGGTTTTGGAGACTACAACCAGGGCTGTTATAAACATGACAAGTTTTTGTGTGAACCTAAGTTTTCATTTCTCCATAACAGATGCCCATGGTGGGACTGCTGGCTCATATGGTGATTTTCTAATAAACTGCCAAACCTCCCCAGAGTGACTGTACATTTTGCAATTCCTCTGGCCATGCATGACAGTTCCAGCTGCTCTGCACTCTTGTCAGTATTTGGTACTTTATATATATATATAGACATTCTATATATATAGACATTCTAATAGGAGAAATATCAATAACCTCAGATATGCAGATGACACTACTCTTATGGCAAAAAGTGAAGAACTAAAGAGCCTCTTGATGAAAGTGAAAGAGGAGAGGGAAAAAGCTGGCTTAAAGCTCAACATTCAGAAAACTAAGATCACAGCATCTGGTCCCATCACTTCACGGCAAATAGATGGGGAAACAGTGGAAACAGTGGCTGACTTTATCTTTCTGGGCTCCAAAATCACTGCAGATGGTGATTACATCCATGAAATTACAAGAGGCTTATTCCTTGGAAGGAAATTTATGACCAACCTATTTGGAGAAGGCAATGGCACCCCACTCCGGTACTCTTGCCTAGAGAATCCCATGGGCGGAGGAGCCTGGTAGGCTGCAGTCCATGGGGTCGCTAAGAGTCGGACACGACTGAGCGACTTCACTTTCAGTTTTTACTTTCCTGCATTGGAGAAGGAAATGGCAACCCACTCCAGTGTTCTTGCCTGGAGAATCCCAGGGATAGGGGAGCCTGGTGGGCTGCCGTCTCTGGGGTTGCACAAAGTCGGACATGACTAAAGCGACTTAGCAGCAGCAGCAGCAGATAGCATATTAAAAAGCAGAGACATTACTTTGTCAACAAAGGTCCATCTAATCAAGGCTATGGTTTTTCCAGTAGTCATGTATGGATGTGAGAGTTGGACTGTGAAGAAAGCTGAGTGCCAAAGAACTGATGCTTTTGAACTGTGGTGTTGGAGAAGACTCTTGAGAGTCCCTTGGACCGCAAGGAGATCCAACCAGTCCATTCTGAAGGAGATGAGCCCTGGGTGTTCTTTGGAAGGAATGATGCTAAAGCTGAAACTCCAATACTTTGGCCACCTCATGCAAAGAGTTGACTCATTGGAAAAGACTCTGATGTTGGGAAAGATTGAGGGCAGAAGGAGAAGGGGATGACAGAGGATGAGATGGCTGGACGGCATCACCGACTCAATGCACATGAGTTTGGGTGGACTCCGGGAGGACTCCGGGAGTTGGTGATGGACAGGGAGGCCTGGCGTGCTGCGGTTCATGGGGTCGCAAAGAGTCAGACACGACTGAGCGACTGAACTGAATAGCTGTGTCTCTTGGATGAAGTCTATTCATGTCTTTTGCCTGTTTTCTAACATTTTCTGCCATTGCCTGACTGTCTAAAGGCAATAAAATTAACATGTCTAAAACCTACTCCTTGGAAGGAAAGTTATGACCAACCTAGATAGCATATTCAAAAGCAGAGACATTACTTTGCCAACAAAGGTCCGTCTAGTCAAGGCTATGGTTTTTCCAGTGATCATGTATGGATGTGAGAGTTGGACTGTGAAGAAAGCTGAATGCTGAAAAATTTATGCTTTTGAACTGTGGTGTTGGAGAAGACTCTTTAGAGTCCCTTGGACTGCAAGGAGATCCAACCAGTCCATCCTAAAGGAGATCAGTCCTGGGTGTTCTTTGGAAGGACTGATGCTAAAGCTGAAACTCCAATACTTTGGCCACCTCATGCGAAGAGTTGACTCATTGGAAAAGACTCTGATGCTGGGAGGGACTGGGGGCAGGAGGAGAAGGGGATGACAGAGGATGAGATGGCTGGATGGCATCACCAACTTGATGGATGTGAGTTTGAGTGAACTCCGGGAGTTGGTGATGGACAGGGAGGCCTGGCATGCTGTGATTCATGGGGTCGCAAAGAGTCGGACATGACTGAGCAACTGAACTGAACTGAAAGCCTACCCCCAATCTTCTCTCTCCAAACCTGCTCCTTCTAGAGCCTTCTCCACCTAATATCCACTCCTCTCTTCTGATGGCTCAAGCCAAAATCTGATAGTCACCCTTGATTTCTCTTTCAGAACCACATCTAACCTGTGCAGTTCATCTTCAAAGCATAACCAGAATCAGCTTACCTTCATTCTTACTGGTTCCAAGCCTTGTGTTGGGATTCCACAAACTAACATATCTAGATGCTCTCCACCCTTGCTTCCTGCAGTGTCTTCCCAGCACAGCAGCCGGGGTGAAATTTTTAGAATGTTAAGTCAGATCTTGTCACCCTTGGCTCAAATGTCTCAAAAGGCATCTCACCCAGAGTACAAGCTGAAGGTCTACCTTCAGGCCCTACAGGATTGGCCCCAACACCTCTCTGAACTCAGTTTTGACTGCTCTCCCCCTCGACGCCCTCCGCAGCCACAGAACTACACTGAGGTCAGACCATGGAGGCACTACTTCCCCATCTCAGGACTGTGTCCTTCTGACCGAGAGACCCTCATCCCTACTTGGCTTGCTGTGAACATCTCATCTCTACTTGGCTTGCTGTGAACATCTCCCAGGCATCTTCAGACATCCAGAGAGGCTGGAGGAGTTCTCGTTACAGAGAAAACAAAAAGATGGAAAGGCCATCTTCACAATATTTTGAAAACACTATGTGAAAATGCCTCTGATTTCGTTTAATTCAGAGTCATCTCTAATTTCCTGGAGAAGGCAATGGCTACCCACTCCAGGACTCTCGCCTGGAAAATCCCATGGATGGAGGAGCCTGGTAGGCTGCAGTCCAGGGGGTCTCACAGAGTTGGACACGACTGCAGCGACTTAGCAGCAGCAGCAGCTCTAAATTCCACTTCTCAACTGATCAGAACTGTTAATTTGTTTTATCAAGAAAGGTTTGCCTGGTCTGCTACTCAGTAATAAAGGGAACACATCATCAGCACATGTCACAATGTGGATACATCATTATGTGAAGTGAAGGAAGTGAGACATAAGAAAATATATATGATTTTGTTAATATATTTCCAGAAAAGGCATGTATCCAGAAACAGAAAACAATTCAGTGATTTCCTGGGGCCAAGATGAAAAGCAGTGATGGTGAGTATGAGAAAGATGTTCTAAAACTGGATCATGGTGATGGCTGTACGAACGCCTTACTAAATTCAAGATTACTAAAAATCTTGAATCATATACTTAAAATGGATGGATTTATGGCTCATAAATTATATCAATATGGCTATTAAAAGCCATATTGTGATATGGCTGCCTGCAATACTTGGACAAGTACAACTTCTATAACATGATAAGGATCAATACTTTAGTCTTAAAAATAAAACAAACATTGCAAGAACTATTTTGTGCTCCTAGTATAGTTTTTGTGGGACTGTAAAAAAAGCGAGGGGAGGGGTTAAGGATAAGTGGATAAGTTGAGGTGCAAAAACAGAGAAGGGAAAAAGTATCCCTTTCTAAATGACTACTCTGGGCCAGTCTAAGAAGACTGTCAGTGTGGACGCCCACCCACCACTAACCCCCACTCCGCACATGCTCATTACTTCACTGAAAGCTTCACCAAGAAAGTTTCTCTAGCAAGATGGATGTATTACACAGCAGCCCCTCTCTCAACCCAAGAACTGGAAAATTACTCTGTCCATACGGTGAGCAGCATCCCAGCTCTCAGCCTGCTTACCTGGTATGGTGTGTACTTCATCCAGGATCATGAGGCCCCATTCCTGAGTTTTGAGCCACTCCATCACCCGCTCAGCCTCCCAGGACCTTTTGGTGGTGTGGCCCAGCATCGAGTAGGTGCTGATGGCAATGGAGCAGCCTATGGGCTTGTCCTTGGCATCGGAGGTAAAGCGGCAGATCTGGCTGTCGTCGATGGTGGACCACATCTTGAACTGGGCTTTCCACTGCTCCACAGACACGGCCGAGTTGCCCAGCACCAGACAGCGCTTCCTGACAGTACACGCGGCTGTCACGCCCACCAGGGACTTCCCAGCACCTACAAGACACCAAGGGCAACCCCCCCAAGCCGAGCTGAAATGAGGGACAGGGACAGACAAAAAGGCTCGCCGGCACACCAATCTGGCCCAAATTATTCGTAACGATCCTCACAGCGGACACTGTTGAGGCATTTTTTCTGCTCCAAACCTGTTTCCTTCTTTACAGAAAAGGAGGCATGCCCACTTCACACACAGATGTGAAAACTGAGAGACAAGTGCCAGGCCCTGTTAGAGCACCATATATGCACCTTGTTTAAATCTTAAAAAGCAACATTTGTCAAAACAAACTATGAATAAGAGACACCTCTACTATTGCCGTTTTAAAGATGGGAAAACTAAATCTAAGGTGCAACTTGCCCAAGACCCTGGGACAGCAGTGCTGCTAGGGTACAGTGTACCCAACACACGGACCACCTTCGGAGGGACTGAGTAAAAGATGGCTACTAAGATCACACAATCAACTGGGCTGAGCACTCAGGAATGTGGTAGTGTGAACACTGCTACTGGCAAAGACACAGGAAGGTGAAACTCCAGGGGCTTCTGAGTTCACCACCATCCACCATGAGAAGATCAAGATTAAAACTCAAGCTGTTCCTTTAAAAAGCAATTCTTCCTTAACCAGGGATGTGCTTCAAAGTAACCCATGGAGCTTAAAAAAAAAAATGAAGGTGCAGGCCCCTTCCTGAGAGAGTGCACCTTCTAGAGTCTGGGGCAGGGCTCCAGCTGAGTCTACTATGACTGCCAGCCTAGAACCTAGGCTAGACCAGACACGACTCAGGACAGATGCAGAGAGAGCAGCCCACCCACCTCCTTCACTCAGTCACTCACCACAAGGAAGGACAATGACCCCGGAGCGTGCACGCCCGTTCCCAAACATCTTCCGCAAACTCTTCTCCTGATAAGGTCTAAGGACAGCTGTGGGCTTCAGGTCAATGTTGATATCAGGGTTGACAGAATCATTCCGAAAGTCGTATTCTGCCAACAGAGGGTACTCCAGGTGGATGCAACGTTTCTGGAGTTCTTCAATCATTTCCTGGAAAGTGAGCATGAAGGTTTCATAATCTTGTTAACTCCAAAGCGTGCTCAGAAGCAACACATATCCTAAGACACCTAACAATAAAAAAACAAGTTAACCTAGACTTTTTGCCATTTCAGATCTTGCTTGATAACAACTGGGTTAAAGCATAGAAAAGGACCCCAAACTAAGGTAATGAACAAAATTAAATCCAATCAGCTACCAAAATGCCCCGCAGACACCATTTCTCACTGACCCACCAGTGGGAAGAATGGGACACTCAGATATAACTTCATCAGGAAGAATGATGCCACAGTACATTGGAGATAGACAGGGGTTCCTTCCTCTCACACAAACTATGGGCAGTCCAGGCAGGGCCAGACCAGCTTCTGACATCCGCTTAGAGAAGCAACCAGGAGGGGTTATGTTCACTAACCTGCTTGACTTCAAAAGACACTGTCTGTGTCTCTTCTTCTTCCTCCTCATCCTTGTCCATTTGCTCATAAAAATCAAACAGGTCTGTGGGGATGTCAGATTTACCCTGTGGATCTGTCACTCGGGAAGTAGAGGGCCCACCGCTACCTTCAACACTCTTAGCAATCTGAAAGAGAAAGGCAGGATCTGGACTTGCACAAAACATTTAACCCTACTGCTACCAAGCAACAGTCAAAGCTGCAAGAAAGCTACAGGACTACTAGGCTGCAAATGCTGGACTAAAAGCACCTGAGGGCTAAAATCCTGGATGTGTCCAACCCCTGAGGGTGACCTAGGAGCCCACATACAGCAGACTTGCTTGTGAAAGTCTCGGTGATGAGCTCGGTGGCCTCCCCTCAGAGTTCCTCAGGCGGCACTCCCGGATCACAGGATCCTGGAGAAGATGCTGGATGACATCAGGATGAGAACTTTCAACGAAGTATCTATAAAAGGGGAGGAAGCAGAAGCCTACTGACCAGGACAGAATTTGCAGAAGAGTCCATTTAGCATTCTTAAGATGGTCTGGGGATAGTGGCCTCCGGCTTCTCTCCACATCCACCCTTCCCCATCCCTTTGCCAAAGCTGAGTGATGAGCTACTGGTCATGATATAACACAGAAGGGTTGTTGGCAAAGCCCCACTTTGAAGACAAACTAGCAGGGATCTGAACCCCAGCTACACTGCTAGGAGAACACAGTGGTCAGTGAATGAACAGTTTTGGCCACACAGCTTCACTCATTCCCTTTAGCCCCTTACTCTGGGGAGTAGTTGTTAGTGCAGAGCACATTCCACAAACGTTAGCTTCCTGCCGCTGATACGCAGAGGGTGAAAACGCCTTGGTGAGCCTTTCACGGAGCCCCTTACCTGTTGTGCTTCAGGACCAGCTTGACTTTCCCATAGCTGACGGTACACAACTGCAAGGAGTGAGAACACCAGACAGGCAAAATCAGCCACATGCAGGGCACTCACAACATTACTGGACGCATTTTACTACCTATCAGCCAAGTGGAGGGTTCATTTTACTTTAGGAAAATCCAATGTGCCATCCTGAAGGGGTAGATCTGTCTAAATACAGCTTTTTCTACTAGCTTCTACTTTTTTTTTAAGCTTTACTTTATTTTTACCTTATTTTCAATTAAAAATAACTGCTTTACAATATTGTGGTGGTTTCTGCCATACAACAACATGAATCAGCCATAGGTATACATATGTTTAAATATTTCTACCAATAAGGATGACTAGAGATTAATGAACTAAGTATCTAACTCAAGCTACAGGTTAAAAAAACACCACTACCCACAAAAACCCAAAAGAAACAGAAGGACAAAAATTAAAGATAAAAGTGTAAAAATGATTTTGAAGAAATAAAACAAACAAACAGTAAAACTACTTCAAGTAAAATAAATCCAATAGAAATAATTTTTTTTCATTGAAAATAGCAGGAATTCGCTGGTGGTCCAGTGGTTAGAACCGGAGGCTCTCACTGCAGAGGGCCCAGGGTTAAAGTCCTGGTCAGGGAACTAAGATCCCACATGCCCATGATGCAGGGTGGGGTGGGGAAGTGAAAATAGATTAAATCAGTAGTTGATCTAGTCAAGAAAAGATAAGAATAAAATACAAAACCACTACAGAAAGTGGTAAGTGGAGATAAATTGTTCACTGCACACCTTTTGGTGCCTTTGTGTGCATGCTGAGTCCATTTCAGTCATGTCTCTTTGTGTAGCTTCTACTTTTTGAGAGCAAAACCTCCCTCTTGTCTGGCTAATTCTGATGCACATACCTTAACCTATAAAATGCTGCTTTAAATCTTTCTGTTATTTTCCCTTTCTCTTTATTCTTCACTTCGAGAAGCCCCATCCTAATCCAGAGACTCATCCCACTGTACCAGCGCTACCCCCAACACAAAGCTACCCCCAAAGCTGGCAGAATATGTGTTCAGTAAGTGTGTGCTGCAAAAATTAAACACAAAGCCTCCAGCCTCCTTGCCAAGATTCCCATTTCTTCAACTAGATGTAAGATTCTTAATGGTAGAAAATCCTCCCAAGTTCCCAACAATCTTTAGGATGGAATGAGCAGAGAAAATGTGGTGGCCACAAAATTTGCAACTCAGATCTCGGGCTGCTGCCTGCCTCCACTACTGCCCTCTAAATCCACCGCTGCACTAACCAATACCCGCATTCCTGCAGGCAGCTCCCAGCCAAGACTGAGAAGAGCCGGGGAACTGAAGCAGGCTCATTTTATAAGATGCAAGCCCCTCTCCCAAGGTACCCTTGCACATCACAAGAAAAGAAGTCTCTCCAGGGCTCCCACCAGCTTCTCTGAGATTGGCTTCATTTCTGTGCTGGGTTGGACGCCTGTGGTACTCATCTTCTGCCACTCCAGACCTGGAATCCGAATCCAACTGCCTACTGACCAGCAGAAGGCAATGAAAGCTACCGTCCATCTCTTCTGAAGGGTATTCACCATCTCTCAGAACCCAAGCATGTTCTCAGAACCCAAGTGCTCGTCACAGAGAGCTCTTTCCTCTTTCACGTATGAAGTCCTTTTTGACTCTGCCTAATGGAAGTTGTTGACTAGTGGTCTCCTGTCTCTCAGACTTAAGTGAAGTTTATCATCTGTACTAGTCTGTTCATGTTACCACACAGTACACCCTGGACCAAGTTGTTTAACAAACAGAAACTTATTTCTAGAAGTCCAGGATCATAAGGCCAGGAATTTCTTTTCTAGTGAAGGTTCTCTTCTTGGTTTGTAGAGGGCTACCTTCTCAGTCTGTGCTCACATTACCTCATCCTTGTACAAATGCAGAGAAAGAGCATACAAGCATTCTGGTATCCTTTCCCATAAGGACACTAATCCTGTTGGCCCTACCCTTTTAACCACATTTAACTTTAATTATCTCCTTACTCCAGATGCAATCATATTACAAGTTAGGTAGGTCCTTGAGATGTGAATTCTGGAGGAGGCACAATTCAGTCTGTAACAGCCACACTTTGGGCTGTATTCCCAAATAACCCGGGCCAGAATGGGCCTGAATACCCACTGTGTTAGTACCCACTGGCTAAGAGCAGCTCATGGGAAGTGTAGCCTCAGCAAAACACAATACTGGATCCAGAAGAGCAGCAGCCAGGGTGATTGGTTATTCTGCTCCCCACACTGAATCTGAATGGCATTTTCTTGACTGCCACAGGCTAATGATGTACAGCACTTGTCCCTATCATTCCTACATTAAGAAGGAGGGCAAAAGAGCCAGCCTTAGCCCCCACTTGCCTTAATAAACTGAATGATTCCCTCTGGGACTCCTGTCTTGCTGAGCTTCCTGAGATAGTCCGTGATGTCGCTGGTCTGCAGCCCGACGCTGACAGCTGCATACAGGGAGTAGGCAGTTAGTTTGTACTCATGCACGTGGGTTGGTCGGCACACCGGTTCTGCAATAGCCACCAGGAAGTCTTGAGCGTATTTGTAAACTGGAGAGAAGGCTTCTAAAAAGATGTGGCCATCAGGAGCCTGAGAAACACCAAATGGACACAACAGTCAAGGAAATTAATGAGATGATTAGACTCTTTTCCACATCATTATCTAGAAAGGATAAGCTGCCCAGAAAACCAACACCAGGGATACTTTTGTAAGCACATCTTCAGTCAACTGTAGGGCCTGCTACTACTTTAATCAGATACAAGGAGTAGAGAGAACAGAAGACAAAGTTTCCAGAGTCAGTAGCTGCTTCCCACTAGTCTTCACAGGAAAAGCCAACGAACGACCTTACTGGCTATCTGTCTGGCTAGATGACCAATGAATGGAGAACATTAATTACTTCAAGTTGAGCAAAAAAGCTGCCTAGCAAATGTCTCATTAATTTTTTCCAAGAGGAATTAAAACGTTACACAATACATGCCGCTACTCCATAGATGAAAGTAATTTCCAATCACGCGGCAGAACTGGAGAGAGAATGAGAGTAAAAGCAGGGGTTAGTGAGGAAGGAAGCCCAAGACCCGCCAGCACATGAGAGCGAACACGCTCATTCTATCTCGGCTGTTTCAGTCCGTGACTGTGAAAGCTCGCTCTCAGTGGGCTCCGAAGCGCACGATCCTGCATTTCTGTTTGGGCCCCACCAACTTTTGGCCGCTGGCTGTGGGCGTGCTTACCACCCAGAGGGGTCTGGAGGTGTGGTCGTCCTTCAGCGGCATCTGCAGCCTGTAGTCCTTGGCTCCATACTCATCCACTTTGGTGCCGGACTCATCCACCTGCTTTCCGGCCGCGGAGGGAACAGCTTCCTGGGTGTCGTTCCCAGGGGCGTCGTCTTCCTCGTCTTCCTCATCCTCGTAGTGACGCTTCTTGGACTTCTTCTTCTCTGCAGATATTAACAAGGACACACAACGTGAGCCCTGCAGGAGCCTTGAGCTCCCCCCGCACTGAATAGTCGCAGGTCGGGGGAACCAGACTTCCCCAGCGCCAACCACCCCTAGCCCGGAGCCACTGTGCACCTCGGGAGTCCTCTCCCTCACGGTGCCCACCTAGCCCGGTTGCAGGGCTCTCCGGAGGTCGGGGTCGACCCCAGTCCAGCGGCCAGTCCTGACAGCATGCGCCGGCCGCGAGCGACTCTGGGGTCTACCGCCTCTGAGAAGGCCTAAGCAGCAACCACACAGGATGAGGGGGCCGGCGGGTGCAAGCAACCCCGAAACACGCCCGCGCCACGTCTCACCGCGGTCGGCGCGGTCTCTCTTGCCCATGACTGCGCCCGCTGCAACCTACCACCGCCCCTAGCCTACCGCGGCGGCAGCTCTCGGAGGGACTTCCTGTTCACACCGGAAGCTCTTCCGGGCACCTCCCAGGAAGTCCCGCCGCGGGGCGTTCGGTTGGTGTGAGTGTAGCTGAGCCTGGCAGCTGTGCAATCCGCTGGCTCTTTCCCGGTGCAGGCGCTTTCTCGACACTTTTTCTCCTAGTCAGTGAAACATGTTTTGAGTACTTGTTATGACCGTCCAGGCACTGTTGTTTTAGCCCGTGGGTCAGGACAGTGAACTGAGAAAAGGTCTTGGCCCTCTGTAACAGAAAAATGTGGGCAGTAAACAAATGTGTTGAGCGCTCTAAGGAGAAATAAAAGAGAATGAGTTTGTGCTATTCTGAATGGATGGTGCTAGAATCTCTCTCTGAAGCGGTGCTAATTGAGTGAGTGATCATGCAAGTGGACAATGTCCTATGTAAATACCAGAAAGGTACAGTGTGGACCTAGGGGCCCACTCAGGTTTGGCATTTAAGAGGAGAACCATGGCTGGGAGGGGTGGGGGACAGGAGACAGTATAGTGCGTGAACAGAACTGATTCTCAAAATGGGATCCCCTGGCTCATCGACATCATATAGGAACTAGTTAAAATTAGTTATAAAGGCACAAACACAAAACAGATGAATCATAAAATTCTGCAGGCCATGGCAACAATCTCGCCCTCCAGATGCGATGTTCAACTTTGAGAACACCTCATATAGAGCCTTGTAGGTCATTGCAAAAACTTTGGATTTTATTATAGGGAGCTACTGGGGAATTTTTGAGCAGAGAAATGACAGTCTGATTTAGTATTAAAGGGTCACTCTGCACTAGATGCATTGTTGAAGATGGATTTTACAAAGTCAAGGGCAGCTACTGCAGGGCTCCAGTTGAGAAGTCACTGGCTTTATCCGGGTGATAAGGGTAAAGTTGATGCACAGTGGTTCCATTCTGAATATATGTTAAAGACAGCACAGGATTTGCTGACTAGCTCTGGAAGGTGAGTGAGAGGAGTAAAGGAAAACTGCAACGTTTTTGACCTGAGCAACTGTAAAAATGATGTACCTCAGGGAAGGTACAGATTTTTTTTTAAATAAGGGTGACTGAGCAGCGCTCAGCCTGGTACCAGCCTGCTGCTGTCCAGCGCTGGGCACCCCTACCACTGGGGGACCATGGTCTCTACTGAGAAAGCTCTGTGGAGGTATGCTACTGCCAAGTCGCGCAGTGTACTACTTCATCCTGTACTACACCATTGGACGAGACCATACCATCCTTCCAGAAACTATGGGTCCCTGCTGGGCTGCACCTTTTCCCAAACCTTGGAAAAACCCAAAGGAACCAATCTGTGGGATCAGCCCCCAGATGGCTAAGCACTGTCCTCTCCCAAAGGCTCCCAAACTGCTTCCTCCCACCTCAAAAGGTACAGATTTGAAGAGTGGTTCTGGATATATTGAATGTGAGTGGCTATACTAGCCTGCTTGAGTGCCATAACGAAACACCACAGACTATATGACTCCAACAGTGAAACTTATTTTGTCACAATTCTGGAGGCTGGAAGTCCAAGGTTAGGATCCTGCTCTCTTCCTGGCTTGAAGATGGCCACCTTCGTGCTATGTCCTCACACAGGGACTGAGGGAAGGGAAAACTCTGGTGTCTTTTCTTCACATAAGGGCACCAGTTTTCTCAGATTAGGGCCTTAACCATATGACCTCATTTAACTTTTATCACCTCCTCACAGGCTCTGTCTTCAAATACAGTCACGTTGGGAGTTAAATCTTCAGTGTACAAATTCAGGGGACGATGCAATTCCTACAAGCAGCCTATTACATAAATAAACGAAATGTCAAGTTGACAGTTGGGTGGAAATCTGAAGTTCAGGGACCTAAAATATGTCTGAGAACTGCCATCACATATCTATGATATTGAAGCTATAGGACTGATTAAAGTTACCCAGGGAACAAATGTAGGTAAAAAAAACGTCTGGGAACATTTTACAGTCAAGAGGCTGGAAAATGGTGAATTCTTCAAAACCAGATGAATGAAGAACAGCCAGTGAGATAGGAAAATCAGGAATCCTGGAAATCCTTTTATTCATCTCATTTCAGGGTCAAGGAAGTGATCTGCTGTGTTAGATGCTGCTGATCAGCTGAGCAAATTGAAGACAGACTCAGCCACAAAATCTGCAATGTAGAAGATCAGTTCTCAGATAAATGACCTTCAGTAAATTGAAGCTTTGTTGTTCCCTGCTCTAAATGAATTTCACTTTTTAAGAAATGGAGGAAACACCACTAAAACTTTCTTTGGCAGGTTTACATTTTCCCTCTGATTAATCATTTCCATGTGAAAACAGGGAAAAGTATAGTGAAGGCTATTTAAATCATACCTAACACAACCCTAGCCATCTATATTTTGGCTTTTTTTCCCCAGGCTTTTTTTCCTGTGAGTAGGTGTTTTTTTAACATCAAGATGTTGCTTGGACATAGAATTTTTTTTATCTTTAAAAAAAAAAAATCTTAACATAAGCTTTCAGTTCAGTCACTCAGTCGTGTTTGACTCTTTGTGACCCCATGGACCGCAGCATACCAGGCCTCCCTGTCCATCACCAACTCCCAGAGTTTACTCAAACTCATGTCCATTGAGTCAGTGATGCCATCCAACCATCTCATCCTCTGTTGTCCCCTTCTCCTCCTGCCCTCAATCTTTCCCAGCATCAGGGTCTTTTCCAATGAGTCAGCTCTTCACATGAGGTGGCCAAAGTACTGGGAGTTTAAGCTTCAACATCAGTCCTTCCGATGAACACCCAGGACTGATCTCCTTTAGGATTGACTAGTTTGATCTTGGAGAAGGAAATGGCAACCCATTCCAGTACTCTTGCCTGGAAAATCCCATGGATGGAGGAGCCTGGTAGGCTACAGTCCATGGGGTCGTGAAGAGTCGGACACGACTGAGCAACTTCACTTTCACTTTTCACTTTTATGCACTGGAGAAGGAAATGGCAACCCACTCCAGTATTCTTACCTAGAGAATCCCAGGGACAGAGGAGCCTGGTGGGCTGCGGTCTATGGGGTCACACAGAGTTGGACACGACTAAAGTGACTTAGCAGCAGCAGCAGCAGTTTGATCTACCTACAGTCCAAGGGACTCTCAGGAGTCTTCTCCAACACCACAGTTCAAAAGCATCAATTCTTCAGCGCTCAGCCTTCTTTATGGTCCAACTCTCACAACCATACATGACTACTAGAAAAACATTCAAAAATGAATGTTTAATGACTATTTAATGAAGTTTAAATAGTTAGGCCACCTGATGAGAAGAGCTGACTCATTGGAAAAGACCCTGATGCTGGGAAAGATTGAAGGCAGGAGCAGAAGGGAATGAAAGAGGATGAGATGGTTGGAAGGCATCACCGACTGGATGGACCTGAGTTTGAGCAAACTCTGGGACATAGTGAAGGACAAGAAAGCCCAGCCTGCTGCAGTTCATCAGGTCACAAAGAGTTGGACATGACTTGGCAACTGAAAAACAACAGTCATAATTTATTTAGTCAAACCCTAATTTGGGGGTATTGGAATAGTTAGTTCCAGGTTCAGTTCAGTTCAGTTGCTCAGTCGTGTCTGACTCTTTGTGACCCCAGGCCTCACTGTCCATCACCAATTCCCGGAGTTCACTCAAACTCATGTCCATCAAGTCGGTGATGCCATCCAGCCATCTCATCCTCTGTCATCCCCTTCTCCTCTTGCCCCTAATCCCTCCCAGAATCAGGGTCTTTTCCAATGAGTCAACTCTTCCCATCAGGTGGCCAAAGTATTGGAGTTTCAGCTTCAGCATCATTCCTTCCAAAGAACACCCAGGACTGATCTCCTTTAGAATATACTGGTTGGATCTCCTTGCAGTCCAAGGGACTCTCTTCTCCAACACCACAGTTCACAAGCATCGATTCTTCGGCACTCAGCTTTCATCACAGTCCAACTCTCACATCCATATGTGACCATTGGAAAAACCATAGCCTTGACTAGAAGGACCTTTGTTAGCAAAGTAATTTATCTCTGCTTTTTAATATGCTATCTAGGTTGGTCATAACCTTCCTTCCAAGGAGTAAGCGTCTTTTAATTTCATGGCTGCAATCACCATCTGCAGTGATTTTGGAGCCCCAAAAAATCAAGTTTGACACTGTTTCCACTGTTTCCCCATCTATTTGCCATGAAGTGACGAGACCAGATGCCATGATCTTAGTTTTCTGAATGTTGAGCTTTAAGCCAACTTTTTCACTCTCCTCTTTCACTTTCAGCAAGAGGCTTTTTAGTTCTTCTTCACTTTCTGCCATAAGGGTGGTGTCATCTGCATATCTGAGGTTATTGATATTTCTTCTGGCAGTCTTGTTTCCAGCTTGTGCTTCTTCCAGCCCAGCGTTTCTCATGATGTACTCTGCATACAAGTTAAATAAGCAGGGTGACAATATACAGCCTTGACATACTCCTTTTCCTATTTGGAAACAGTCTGTTGTTCCATGACCGGTTCTAACTTACCCTATTGTAAATCGCTCTATAGAGTATTGTCAGATACTAATCTTTAACTGCATCTTGAACTTAAGACAAATTTTGGTAAACAGAAATAATGGCTTGGGAGTTCCCTGGTGGTCCAGTGGTTACGACTCTGCACTTCCACTGTGGAAGGCCTGGGTTTGATCCTTGGTTGGGGAACCAAGATCCCGCAAGCCATGTGGAGCAGCCAAAGAAAAACAAAAAATGACCTTGAATATACAGCATTTATGCTCTAACTGCCAAACCCGGTTAATTTTCCTGAGGATGAGTTGGATGGCATCACCAACCGGATGGACATGAATGTGAGCAAGCTCTGGGAGCTGCTGATGGACAGGGAAGCCTGGTGTTTTGCAGTCTGTGGGGGCTGCAAAGTCAGACATGACTGAGCGACTGAACTGAATGAACGGAAGTTTAGTAACATGTACGGACTTAGAGTTGATGTTAGAATAAGACTTTGGGGGAAGTTGGGATGGGGTGAAAGTTGGGATGAGGTCAAAGTATTTGGTACCTGGGAAAAATATGAATTTTCAGGAGCCATAGGGCAGACTGCAGTATGTTTTGTGTTTCCCACAAAAAGATATTTTGAAATCCTAACCTCCAGTACCTCAGAATGTGACCTTATTTGGAAATACAGTCTTTAGAGGTAATCAAGTTAAAACGAGGTCATTACAGTGGGCCCTGATACTGCATGACTGGTGTCCTTACTTAAAAAAAAGAAACAAGAGGGAGACCACCACATAGCCACATGCCAAGAATGCCTGGGGCCACCAGAAGCTCGAAACAGGCAAGGAAGGACTCCCCTGCAGGTTTAAGGGGGAGCACGGGCCTGATGATGCCTTGTGCGTGTTGCTGTGTGTGCTTATGCTCAGTCATGTCCCCACAGACTGTAGACTCCCCCATGGCCCCAGGCTCCTCTGTCCATGGGATTTTCCTGGCAAGAATAACGGAGTGGGTTGCCATTTCCTCCTTTAGGGGATCTTCTGGACCCAGGAATCAAACTCATGTCTTCTGCACTGAAGGTAGATTCTTTACACTGAGCCACCTGAGAAGCCCACCTTAACTTCGGCCTTATTGCCTCTACAGCAAAACAAGCCAGCCAGTTTGCAGTGCTTTGTTACAACAGCCCCCAGTACTGAACATGGAGAACTCAATTTGGGGCTTTTATAGATATATTCTTGCACATCTGCAATCATATTCCTACACACAAAACTGATGGGTCAGAGGATATACAAGACTCTAAGGCTTTTGACTTGGTGTTGCTAGGCTGCCCTGTATATGACAGTGTTAACTTAAATGATCTCCAGTACTGTGGGAGTGTCCATTCTCTACCCTCTGACAGTAGTCTTTTTGTTTTTAGTCACTGTTAATTTCTGATTTGGGTAATCAAAGTATCTAGAGAAATATGCCAGAGCACGTTGAGGAGAACATTACAGACTTGTATCTTGGGAAGATTTAGTTGCAATGTTTCTAGGCTGTCTCCTAGAGAGTGATCAAAGCAGGCAGAGGAGAGACAACAGTGTGTCCAAGAAGAGCTGTGGACAAAGCAATCACAGTGGAAATAAATATCAGCTTTATTAACACTCAAAGTGCCATTCATTTATATTCATTCCATAGTCCAGAAGGTTACTTAGAGTAAGCCTTTGCACCACAATCTTTCAAAAAATGAACATGTAAGAAAAAGCAATTTTCATTGTGCTAATTATTGCAGGCCTTCATGCACGATAAATCTAAACAAAGATGTGTGCCAACCATATACAAATTTCCATATAAACAAAGTCATTGATCACTAACAAAATATAAACATGGTTTCTTTCACATTAGATTAAAAAAAAAAGCTATTTACCAGCAAGAAAAAACAAGTACATAAAAACTGTAAAACTCAAAAATTTTATACATTTTTACAAGCACAATTTTGAATGAACACAAAGTCAAATGTGCATGAAATGTGGCACATACCACACTGTATCTGGCTTCTGGTAGGTTTTTCTAATCATATCGGCTCCTTATAACATAAGCTTAGTGACATTCAACTTCAACAGTGGACTCTATTCCTAACATAAGTAATTTCACATGATACCGCATATTAAAAACAAGGTTCTCCTTAAGTACAACAACATTGTCAGATTGGAAATTTAATTCCCAATTCGTTTTCTGCCAGTTACTTAAAATACAAAATACGGTGTAAAGACACAATAATGTATGTTTGGACATTTCTAAACCAATTTATAGTTAATCACAGAGAATCACAATTTTTTAATATATTGTTTTATGAGTGAGGTCTGACCTTGCCCAGTAAGAAGAAAACTGAAAGTTGAAATCTTTGGGGTAGAATAAAGGAAATATTCAAAAACAGTAGGACAGGCGAACAGCAACTGGAGATATAAAAGCCTTGACATCTCTTCAAGATAATTTAGTTTCTCACATTTTTTCATAGCTCTGAGAATTCAAAGGTTGTTTTAGTGGACAGTGTTTTTGCTACTGCTTAAAACCTATTTTTTCCCCTTAATTTGCATTTCATAGAATTCTCAATGAGAATTCAATGTTCTCTGCAAGAGTATTTTAATTGATAGATATCTAAGTAAATCTGCAATCAACTGTGGAAATACAAATACATTTTGAATGGTAAAAACAAAATTAAGAAAATAGTTTTGATCAGCCAGCTGAAAATATATTCATATAGTAAATAATCTCTCAGAAAGCTTTATATATATTTAATTATTCTAACTAAACAGTACCCTTATAAAACAAGTTCATAAAAATGTAGAAATGAAAATAAGAAATTACTGGGATATATACACATACCTACAGACAGAAAAAGACATCTCCACACACACATCCCCCAATACACAGAGTTACAAGCATACTTTCAACTTAGTCATGGATTTTAGAATACACATAAAATCAGAAAGTGATGTTGAACTCCTGAGTTCTCAACAAAGATAGAACCATAGATAAGTATACTTTGTAAAAGCATGAAAGTCCATCTAAATCAGTAATAGCAATGCAGTTACTGATGGCTACATCTTGAAAGAAGTTTAAACATAGAGACACAGACAGTAGTTCAATGCACGCATTCACGATGCTCACACACCCATCAACAATTATTGGTCAGAGTAGTAAATCAGTGTACAAATAAACATTTCCAAAAATGTGCAAAAAAGTCAACCTTGATAGGAAAAGAACACCTCTGTACATAAACTGCCCAGCATTTAACTGAGATTAAAAACATTTACAGAGAGAAACTAACAGATTAAATATAGAGAATTTAATGGCTACATTTAAAAATGTACATTAGGTCAAAGGGTAAATTTACAAATTGATAATCAGAATTTGCAACAATTAAAAGTTTATTCTCATATTTATCCAAGTTTACTTTTATTTACAATGATATCTGAATAAAAAGAACCATGTGAAATGTAAGAGATGTCAGACATTAAAAGTATTTTTGGTATTAACTCTTTTATAATATTTCAGAATGCAGGGTAGCAAATTTTAAAACCAACAGCAATAGAAAAAATGTAAACCTTTTACTTACTAAGACTGTATTAAAAACAAGTGCTTGTTTTTTAAAGAAGTATTCTTATCCTTAGACACTGCACTTTCACTTGAATGGGGTATATTCCAAGGGTTTGGCCTACTTTCTTTTGCCTGTAAACCTTTCCAGCGCAAATGTTTCCACTAGTTCTTTCTTATTCCAGGTGGAAAAAAAGTCTTTGGAAAAATGAGAACATGACAAATCTATTTTGAAGCCTAAGTGTCTAACAGAGTTAGATGTAATTTTGTTACTTATCTCTCCCCTCCAAGCAATGCTAATGCTAAATCACCAACAGTTAATTACACAAATAAGTGAAGACAAAAGTGCTTTTCAGTACAGTCACAAACTTTACTGTCCTCAACTGGCATTAAGGGACTCAGAAATCCTACTTGGGGACAAATTCTGCATGTATGCTGGAGAGCAGACTTGTCCTTGTCTTCCAAAATGTCTATGGCACAAAAAGTCCATAACCTACTTTTCTGCAAAACTTTCCTGGAATGCCCCTCAAGTCAAACACAAGTTCATAAATGTCAAGACATTAAGAAGAAAGTACGCCCCCAACCTGAGGCATGTGTGTCGATGTGTATGTATATGCATCTGTGGTCAAGTGACATTAATAAGATTGGCACGTGTACAAGCTCAAGTCTGTAATGTCTATATAGTTCCATAATAGTTGAAGTAAATTCTGCATGTCTAAATGCAAACACCGAGCACCTGTCCTTTAACTTGAAGGATAGACTGAGATACAAATTCTACTAGTACCTGTTTTATCATTTTTACACTATTAGCTTACAATTGGGCAGAAGTAACAGTGCTAATCATTTTGGCTATGTGTGCAGAGAATATAAAAGCTTTGGTTTAAAGTGATTCTGATAATACAGATTGTAAATACAAACAAGAAGTCATTAGGCATAGGGAATAATAGTAATCACTGATTTAACGCCTTTTCTATTAACAAAAATAGCATTACTGTCAATTAAAATGCACAATTTTGAAAAATATGAAGAATTACATGAGACTGTAATACAAAGCAAAGATAAAGTTTATTCTTTACTATAGCTATGACTCCTCCCTCAACTTTCTGAAACTAAACCATGTCCACTCTCACTACCATCGAGAGAAGGTTCTCTAAACTGCCCTAAGAGCGCACTACCCGCTACAGCTCTGAAAGGTGAACACAGAGTCAGTAGGCACGATAACTCCCACAACTATTATGGCATCCTGTCCAGGTCGCGGCAGAAGTCAAAGCAAAGCTAAAGGTGACTATCAAGTAGGAACAGTAGCTTCACAGCACGCCTTCCCTAGCCAACCAAAAAGAGGTATAAAACAATTTCCTTTTGAACACTTGGTAAGCTAAGGATGCTTGTTTTGATAATGTCTGGCAGAATTTCTATTCCAAAGAGCTCATGAAGAACTATGCAAAACCAATTACTTTCTATTTAGGAATTATATATAAGCTATTATACACACATACAAATTCAATTTTAATCTACTTTTAGCAACCAAGAGCTTGGCAATTTACAATAAATACCTTTATTAAACAACTGTTTGTACTAGCTACTTTTGGAAAATGTGCTGGCATTCCAACATCAGTAGGTTATACATATTTAAATTGTTCTTCCAAGAACAGAGACTAATCTAATTGGACATTCACACCTTTCCTTCCTTCCCACCCCTGCCCCAACTCCACACACACACACACACACACACACACACAGACACACACTCTTCACAGAAAAGCTAGAGTTTTAGTCAAAATGCTAGCTTAAAAGTAAGGATTAGAATTTGCTATCCCTGGATTTCTTGCTCATTGCCCTAAGTCTCATTGCCTTAACATTTGTAAACCATTCAAATGATCTCTTTAGGACAAAAACCACCATTCCAGTTCTTCTTTGAAAATCGTTAACTGAAACATGATATGCAAAGAATTTGAACAGTGCCAATGTGATTGAAAAATCAACTAATCAACTTGGAAAATAATTTACTATGTCTCTTTAGAATTAAAATATCTTTCTATCCTTATCTTAGAAATTTGTGTCTAGTAAAACTGCAATGTGTCTATCACAAAACAATGTTAATGTTTCTCTTCTAACATATTTTAAAAAAAAGAGGTAGAAAAGGGTAGGAGGAAGCAGGCATTAAGAAAAGTTTAATGGCCAGTACACAGTCTAAGGCCAAAGGAACTCCTGAAGCCTACTGATTTTGGAGAAACTTTCATTGCGGTGGGTAATGTGAATTATTATTGATATAAAACAAAATTAAGGCATACAGAGAAAAAGGCACTACGAAAAATTAACAATTAAACTGCTTTTCATTAACATTTTAACCAATCTTAAGATTCAAATAAATATGAACATTACATGTGTAACAAAGGCCAAACTTCATATAAAACAGTAAGATCTCAAGATTTTCCTGATCTTAGTATAAAAAACACTGTTGGCAGAATTCAGTTTCTATCAAATGTTTTGGGTATTTTAATAATTCAGACCAAAAGAAAATATTTTCTTTAAAAGAAAAAAGCAGGGGAAAAAAAAGTGCCATGTGATGGAATAAATGCCCCATCACTGGGACTGTCTGAACAGAGGCTGGGTTTTCAGAGTCCTGAGCGAGAGGGGGCCTGACCTGTGGCAGATCTCTCCAGCTGGGGCGCTTCTGCTGTCTGCTGTTCAGTTTATCACAGCCAATGGCCACCCAAAATCGCTTTCCCCTCACCTTATAAGTAATAACAGTTTAAAACATCATTGACGAACTTTTCAGAGTTAAGATATGTCAAAAAAAACAATTGTTTGCCCATTTTTTCCTCCTAGACTGTGACCTCCTTAAGGACAAGTTAACTTAATACCTGACATAGTAAGTCACAATATTGAATAAGTAAATGAAAAAGACTCACCATGTTAAAAAAAAAATAGATAGATCCCTATACTTGGCTGACACTAGGTGATTTTATATTGAACTATTGGTCCCAAATGAAATCAATGACAAAGAACTCTGCTGTGGGCCAAGGAGTTTGCATCTGGCAAATGTATTTGCTTTTGCTCCCAAGCTTGGTTGTCCCTATAAACTGTTCAAATTGTATTTTCTCAGTAATTTCATGTACCTTATTATACTTCCATCTCAGAAATATTACACACCAGACCTGACATATACAAGAACTGAAGTAGCAGAGAAAGCTACTCTAAAGAAATAATTTCACCTTTTAAATGTAGCTTCTATTGGAAATAAGATAAAGACTCCTTCAAAGCCAATTCAATTTACTATGAAATAAGTTTTAATTTTTCTTTTCTAGTTCAGCCTATGCATTAACATTTCAATCCATATAAATTATGTAAGGTTGTCATGCCTTTGAAAACTTTTCTAAGGCAGTAGTCTTCAACTGTTTCTCAGGTTAGAAACATGTTTTGTAAATGAGGAAAATTAAAGATCATCATATTGAAACTTTCAAAGTCTGTATATTTTAAAATACATTTTAAAGAATTATCATCAAAATTTCTATTAGTCATTATGATATTTTTAAACCCTTTTATTCAATATAATTTGAGTGCAATGTAAAAGATCTTGTATTTGGTCCAAGCCTAAGTCATGCCATCTTGAATCTCTCAAGGCCTAAGTAGAAAGGTATATCCTGAAAAGCACATAAAAGACTGCTAGTGAATCTTCTCCAGCACCAAAAAGTCTGCCACTATCAAAGCAGAACGCATTTTAAAGGCACAAAGTTAGCAGTCTGGTCATTTTCCAGCCTCAGCAAAGAAACATTACAGTATAGAAGAATCAGGCTGTGCATTTAAAAAACAAAACACATTTATAGTCATCCTAAAAAGTTCAAATTTCATTTGTTGATCCATAGCATTATTAGAAAGAAAAAAAAATGGAGTGTTACAGCCCCTGATAGATGTGTTTCCTTTCAAATTTTTCTTTTTTAAATTTAATTTTGATCTTCCATACCTCACCCCACTTTAAGCTTTTTTGTTCTAGTAGTTTTTATATATATTAACTTTTTTGTGTTTTTGGTACCTTTAACAACTTGTATGAAATAAATTCACATCACATTTTTATATAGCTCTGTAAACTATTATCTATTCTTAAGTCTTTACATAGAGAACAATACTTTTCCATAGCTAATATTTTTCTTATAAAACAAAGGTCTTACGCAGCAGTGTTAACATAGTAGTTTCTTTTCAGGTGATTTTATTTTCTATAGCATTTTGGAAAGAGAGAGAGACTGAAAAAAGCAAACATTTTGCTTTGGGTTTCACAGTCTCCCAAGGTTTCTCTTTAAAGAGCACTTGTCTCATATTCTGCACTGCTGATTACCCTGACAGACCAAAATTGAGCCAAAAGAAAATCACAAGCACACAGCACAAGGGAAGGAAAAGCCCACTGGTCCAGATACCATGGTCTTGCTCAAGTAGAAGAGATGCCTTCACTCATAAAAGATGAAGAAATTATAATAGATCCACATCCTTGGGGACTATGTTTATAGCACAAGATTTGGCAGTTGATTTTCTGGGGGGTGGGAGGTAGGCTACTAATTCATATTCTTCCTTGCAAGCTGCTTCCTTTCATTATACGGGAATAGGAGAAGCTTTAACAGCTGTATTTGTGCTTTGACTTCTTCTCAGACTAGCTAGTGGAATTTCAAATATTCCTACAGGGAATGCCAGATAGGACCTTGATACAGTAAACCAACATCTACTTAACTTCAGAAACAAAGTATTTTAAAACGATTCCTAAACAAGCATACCTTTCAGCAGAAAATAAAATACCCAAGTCCCTTATGAATCCCATGAAAGGCATCACACTGAGGGCCTCCAGGAAGAATACTATTTTCTAGACCCTTAAAGTACTCAGCCCTTGCTCTAATATGCTGAAAACATTGCAAGTGGCCAAATCACTGTATCATTCACGTTTTTCAGTAGCACAGGTCCATCAGAGATAGTGGGAGTTTCCCAGCAGTCTCTTTCTGCTTAATGTCCTTGGCTCTTATACTAGAAATATCTGGCAGTTTTTAACCTTCGTTTAAAGTAGTTAATACTTTGTTTTAATATGCCTTTCTTTTCCCACAATTATGAATGAACTGACTTCCGAGGAAAGAATACATACATACAGATGGCTGAGTTCAACAGGCTCCATGTTTAAGTTAATTTTATTTCCAAAATGAAAGTTACTGATTTGGGTGCAATATGCAGCTGGTAAGAAAAGGATTGCTCCTTGCTGTTTGTACAGATCATTCACCCTTGACTTGAAGTAGTGATCTCTGCTCTTGTAAAACCCTCATTATGCACTATATCACTCTCTGAAATTTACTTTTTGCAAGGAACCTGCTTTGTACATAGCCATTTTTGGTTTATAACCAGGGCTAGTATTGATCTCAGGGATTCTCAACTTCAGCACTTTTAATATTTGAGGAGGATAACGCTTTGATGGGGAAGGGAGGTGCTGTTCTTGTGTATTCTAGTTTGTTTAGCAGCATCCATGACCTCTAACCACTAGATGCCTCTAGCATCCTCTTTTTTATGACAACCAAAAATGTCTCCAGGCATTGCCAAATGCCAGGTAAAACTATCCCCACCCCAGCCATGAAAACCACTGTTTTACATGGTAACTGTTTTCTGAGGTACTTTAGTCCTCTGTGATCCAAAGAACAAGGGTTTTCTCTCACAACATTAGCTTTTAAGACATGGATACTGCAGGTTAAACTCTCAGTTCCTCAAGATGTTTACCTGCGGGGAATCAGGAGCTGGAACTGCAAAGATACAGTATGCATGATTTCACTTCTCCTTCCCCTTGATTTTGGGGCTTCCCCCTCAGGTAAAGAACGCAGTTTAACATGCACTAAACCACACTCGGTTCTTTTCATTTCTGCTGACTGGCAAATGTGGCCTCTTCTACTCTCAGACATTTAATTAGAGCAGTCTTCTATCTTTTAATTTGAATTTGCTTATTGACTTCACATATCTGCTTTAAAATAAAACAGTATCTTTTTTTTTTTTTTTAAAGCAGAAAGCTATCCCTCAAGGTTGATAGATTCCAGTAATATGGATCTATTATAGTGTATTTGCTTATTATACTGGTTAGGATTAACAAATAAACATTCCTCTAGAGATTCATATTTTCTATCAAGATTCCTACTGAGCAAAAAGCTTGGTAGACAGAGGTTAGGATCTAAAGAATACAGATACAAGAAGAAACCTATATTCTTTCAGTTGAGTACCTATCCTAAACTCAAGTTTAGGGCTCAACCCCACAAACGAGAATCTATTTTAAATACTATCACTAAAATCTACAAATTATACATCATTTTTTTCTTCTCGTTTTCCTTGTCTCCCCATCACTGCCAATCCGTCAGTGACACAGGGAAAGACTCTACAATCTTTAGGTATTCCAATGATTTTTTTGTACTAAAAAGAGTGACTATGTACTAAAGTGCTGTATGTCTCTGAACCACATCAGTACATTATAAAAATTAAAAAAAAAAAAAAAGCTTCAAGTTCTTATAAGGGAAAAAAAAGATTAAATATAAAAAATTTAGGTTACTATTATTATTAGTAATCAAATTTAACCAAGAATCAAGAGAAACACTTTTCCCTCTTGTCTTTTTCCCTCCGCATCTCTCTGTTATAAACAAGGAAAAGTGCAGTCAGAGAGAGGGTGCGTGGACAGCAGGGAGCTGGGCAGGCGCACAGAGGCCCCGGCCGCTAGTGGCAGTGCACAAACGTGTGCCTCAGCAGGTCGTCGGCGGGCGGCCTCAGTTTGGCCTCTACAAAAATCCGTTTGAGGAAGTCTCGAGTATAGTCGGAGACATGAGGTGGCAGCTTTGGGTTCGTTGGCTGAGTGGCGATTTTAAAGATGGCAGCCATCGCTTCAAACTCGGCCCAAGGAGGCTTTTCAGTTAGCATTTCTACCACAGTACAGCCCACGCTCCTAAGAGGGGAAAAAAAACACCTTACACAAACAACATCATCATGAAAGTCAGTTAACTACCTACGAAATGAGAAACGTGTGAAGTTCATATACATTTAAACATGACTTGGTTTCAAGTGTAAAACTTCATTACAAGGCTGTCACCATTGACAGCTGGAACTGGGGTCACGGCCCTCGGCGCCCTCATGGAGCCGCTGGGCTCTGAGGCTGACATTCTACGTGCCTCTGAAGGGCTCCTGCTCTGGACTGTCCGTTTCCCCAGCAGCCCTGAGGGGTCTTGGAGCCCCTGTGAAGCGCCAAAAAGACGCAGGGGTGACTGAGGCCTCAGTTGGCCTGGCCAACCGCGTGATGGCCGGGACACCTGCTCCCAGCCACCAGGCCCCCTCCCAGCCCTGGAGGAGAATCCACGGAAGGTCAAATGAAGACAACCTGAGAGAAGAGCACTTCAGGGCAAGAATGATGTGGTTTAGATCGACTGACATGGAGACCTGACAGAAGGAGCTGAAGAAAACAGGGCTTTTAAATTTGAGGAGACATTTTTAAGTGAATTTATGTAATCTTAAAGAAACATCTTTTTCCAAACTTGGTATCAATCCCAAACCCAAACAATGAGAAAAAAATTGCTTTAAAGATAAATATGCCTGTAGTCACTACTGAACTCCCCCGTAGGGATCTGTCAGGGATATAGTGTAGTTATAGGAAAAGTATTTTATGTATGCAGTCTCGAAGAAAAATTTATGTTTTAAGTCTGCATTTCAATGAATTCTAACAGCTGTAGAAATAAATGGGAAACAAATATTCTTCTTGTTGCACCAAAAAGTTAAATTTGTGGTACATGAATTGTTTTATAATAACTATTACTAATAAAATGCCTTTTAGTGCATTATATCAACTCTTAGTTGAACCAACAGCCAACTTAAACATCTATGCAAATTTTAAAAAGTGATTTTCTTTCTGAAAGCTGGTACTGTCTTAGAAGAGCTTTCCAAATGTAAAGTAGTGAAAACTGTAGCATATAATACATTTGTATAACTTTCAATATTTGATGTTTGTTAAACTCCACTCTGGGCAATCAAAAACGGATAAAAAATAATGAGAAATGAATTGGTGCTTTCCTCCTCCTTTTGCTAGGGTAAGAGAAAAGAAATTTACCATATTTCTTTTTTTAACTTTGTGTTTTTGAATTGCTTTTAAGGCATAATTTTTATTGCTTATTACTTTAGACTTGTACTTCTCAAACCTGACAACACTTCAGAAATCTTTGCCTGGGCCCCACTCTTGAGATACTCACATATAATAGTTCTGAGATGAGCTCTGGGTATAGTTAACTTTATTCCTCCTTCTTCCCTCCATTTCTCAAATGTGTGGATATGTTTGAGAACCACTAGACTAACAGGTTAAATTTTTCCTATTTAAAGGAGATCATCAATTTAAAGCAATACATTTAGTTTTGTTTCTATATGGCTCTGTTGATGGCTTTGTTACAACTAAATTACTGTGTTATTATCTTGTTAAAAAAATAAGCAGCTTATGTTTGAGCTAAAAACAAAAACCCAAACCTGTACTTTAAACATAAAAATCAATGAAAACAAACTACAATTTAAGCTCTCAAATTTGTTAGGCACAGAATATTATTCATAAGTTTTGCTCCATATAATTCTCTAGCCTGCCACTGAATGTAAGTGTTTTTTTTGTCTTTATCTCACAAAGAATAGAAACATTAGAAATTCTTTGTCTTTAGGTGCCTAAAACGAATACCTATTAACAACTTTACTCAAAAGAACTCATATAAGTAGCTGGGGCTGAGAAGCAGGCAGGAGAGACTCCCGAGCTGCACAATAGAAAGGGTTTAGAGAACTGCTGACCTCTCAGGGTGCCCAATCTCAGGCTCAGGAGCTGGCAGGCAGTGAGAACTTGGTTAAGGAGGAACCAGAGTGACCTTTATTGAACGGCAAGAGGAGGAACAGAGACTCCCCTCCCTCACTTCCTAGCTCTGCACTGGTCACAGAGAGAAACCTTCTCTTTGCCACTTCAACAAATACCAATAAACACCGAAGGGAAAAAACCACTTTTCTCAGTGGGAAGTAGGAAATGGCCGTTTTATGTTCTAACTTAAAATTATTAAGCAATTAAAGGTTAAATGACTTGTAAGACTAGCAATAAACATTAATTACTTTAGAAGTTCATCCGGGAAATAAAATGAAGACAGCTTTCTAATGCTGAAATTTTCTTAAGATGAAATTCTTCTCAAAGAATGAAAAAATGGTTCGAAAGCTTTATTTATTTGGTCAGTTATTAAGCCTCAAAGGGCATAATTAAAATGATATCAATCCTTGTAATCCTGACATTTTATTTCAAAAATACAAAAAAGAATTTAAGTTCATTTCAATAATTTCCATCCTGAGTGGAAATATGTTAATAAGGTATGTGTTTTCAGGCAAATCCCGCGTCAAAACCTACCAGATATCTGCTTTTCTGCCATAGCCTTCTCCACTAATCACTTCAGGGCTCATCCAATACGGTGTGCCTGTCACAGACTTCATTCCCGTCCCTGAAAGACAGATGGTTTGAAGCCGTTTGCTGGCCCCAAAATCTCCTAGTTTGACGTTGCCTGTTGAATCTCGCAGAATATTTGCGCCTAAAACAAGAAATATCCTCATTTCATTATTTTTATTGGTAATCTGGAATATAACGTAAAAGAAAATGGCAAAAAATTACTTAGACTCTTCAATCTGTCTCCAAAATCAGGCTGCTTTGCACCTCTGAATAGTACCTAGCATAATGCTAGGTGTAAGGTCAGTGTGTATTAAAGATTTCTTACATGGAACAATGAAAATTTAGTGTCACTGTGTGTGCTTCAAGACCTAAGAAAAGGTTCCCCCACTGAAAAGGGCTGGTGCAAGTGGGAGGTGAGGATGAAAAAGAAGTGAAAGGGGAAAAGGACTAAGAATGGGAAGTTCAAAAAAAAGGAACGGGAAGTTCAGGGAAGGATGATGAAAGCAATAGCAGGCTCTTGGCCCCAGCCTCTCTGTTATAAAGCAAGAAGCCCATGTCTACAAGATTACTTCCCTGTGAACCTAGCCTCTCCTCAGGAACCTCCAGAATCAAAATTTCTCCTCAACTTCTATATAGTACATTTTAAATCTAATCTAAGCAAGCTTCAAGGTTTCTGTTTTAAAATTTCATTTGCTTCTATAACAAACTTCTAACTTTATTTATTATAAACTGACCACGACTGCTTAGCTGAGAAAGTGTTTACAGAGTCCTCCAGTGTAAAGTTACTCTTTCCCCCTTTCCATACTCAGCTCTCTGGAAGAAGTTCACTACGTATAAGTGAGTGAGAAATTATGCTCTAGGCTTAGTAGTTACATATATTATTTGGAATTATTCTGCATGGGAGATTTGTCTCTTCTTTCCTATTTATTTGACCATCCATTTCTACCAATCTGAATATGTGGATATTTATTTTGTACTTTGGGTTATAAACAATGACTTTATTATTATTTTTGTTTTGTTTTTGCTCATGTTGTTTACAGCTTTGTCCATTGGGAGTCCTCTCTGTTGACGCCTGTGTCCCACTGCCATAATTCAGTCATCGTGTTCTCACTTGTTTGGATTTCTGGACTGTTTGTGTCAGCACTGCCTTACATTCTGGAACCAGAAGATGCCCCATGCTCACTCTGCACCTCCTGCACCGGCTCTACAGTCAGCCATTTCTCCAAGGGACACTAGTTCCTTCTAGTGGAGAATGGTATCAGAAACCAGCAATCTAGGAGCTAGGTTCATTTATTTTTATTCTCTATTTTCCCCTTTACCATTCTTTAAACTCAACCTTTTTTCTAGGATTATAAGTCTAGTTTCTTCATATATAAATTATTTCTAAAAAACTACCATTTTTTAAGTAGTTACATATATTATTTGGAATTATTCTGCGTAGGAGATTTGTCTCTTTTTTCCTACCTATTCAACCATCCATTTCTACCAGTATGAATACACGGATATTTATTTTGCACTTTGATTATAAACCAATGACTTTATTATTTTTTTTGCTCATGTTGTTCCAGCTAAGTTGCTGTTTTTAAACAAGTATTTTATCGACTTATCTAATTTTAGTTTCTAAACTTTACCTAAAATCTTCCTAACCTTCAGCATATTTTAGATTAAAAAAAAGATTCCTACCTTCTTTTTCTTTTTTAAAAACAGCCTCTAAGAAGGAATGTGAATAGTGGAGAAAAACGTATATTATAGACTGGAGAGAATGCAAATTGTCCATCCCTACCATGAACTTCTGGCCCTGTCTTCTGTTCTCCAGCAAATTTCCCAGTCTAGTCAATTAAGGCCTGTCTTGAGGGGAGAGTCAAGGATTCATTCTCTGCATGCATAAGCCAAAGTATGCCTTGGTACCAATGATTCTCTAAAACAGCACTGCCTTTTTGACACCTCTTGCTGTCCAATACTTAAAGAAGGACTCTGTCAAAAAAACCCACACCACTGTGTCTAAAATATTTAAGCTGGGGAAGGACAACCAACAAGCCAGTTTTTAATGGTTACCACCTGGGCAGAAACAGTCCCAGGCAGGTAGACAAGGAGAGCTATCACTGGGGAGTCATCACCAATGCTGAATCAATGCTCATCCATACAAAGGGCTGAGGAGAAAATGTACATACCAGGTTCCCAATATAGTTACCTAACTTTTTAAAACCTTACTTTGGATACGTTAAAAGTAAACTGTTAAGGAGACTTTTCAAAGACACACAAAAGCAGACAGAACACTGCACGGCCCTCTCACCCAATCCCAGCAATCATCTGGGCAACCTCTTCGAACCACACTACTAGCCACTCCTTCCCCTCATATTATCTGAATTGAATTAAAGACATCATGATCAATAAACAGTTCAGTACACATCTTTAAAAGACAAGGACTCTTATCACACATAAGACCACAGATAATAATTCCTTGACATTATTAAATATATAGTCAGTGGGGTTTTAAGTTTTTTTTTTTTTTTCCCAAAAAAATCCAAATCCAAACAAGGACCTTATGTTGAGAATCACTGATACATCTTTTAGGTCTTTCCTAAAGTTCCTTCCAATCTTTTTTTTTCTTTGCAGTTTATGAAGAATCTAAGTTGTCTGCCTACAGCTTTCTTATGGTCTAGGTTCTGCCGAGCCCATCCTAAGGAGTCATTTAACATGCTGATCTGTTCTCTATAAATGTTCCATAATTTTCCAATTTGGTAGCTGAATCTAGAGGCTTGATCAGACTCAGGTTCAAAAAGAATTTGGGGGTGGGTGGGTAGGAAACTGCTTTGTAGATATAGTCTACAAATAGGAAGTATGCAATGACAGACTGTCTCTGTGAGGTGATGTTAGCAACCATTAATGTTTAGTGCATATATCTATTAATCCCATTAGTAGTTGTAAAATGGTACTATTCTATCATTCCCTCTTTGTTAGCCAAAATATTTTTATAAAGGTCATCCTCTATTTAGTCCTCAGTAGAGAAGGCAATGGCACCCCACTCCAGTACTCTTCCCTGGAAAATCCAATGGACAGAGGAGCCTGGTAGGCTGCAGTCCATGGGGTCGCTAAGAGTTCTCAGGACTGAGTGACTTCACTTTCACTTTTAACCCACTCCAGTGTTCTTGCCTGGAGAACCCCAGGGACAGAGGAGCCTGGTGGGCTGCCGTCTACAGGGTCGCACAGAGTCAGACACAACTGAAGCGTCTTAGCAGCAGCAGCAGCAGCAGCAGTATAGTTCATAAAAGAAAGGTCAAATAAAGAAACCCTATTACGAAATAATGAGCTGGTTCCCTACTTTTCATTATGAACTCATGAGTATAAACTTAAAAGTAAGCAACTAGCTTTCTTTTTCCTTTGCCATTTAAACACTGCTCCTTCTGGGACTTCCCTGGGGGTGCAGTGAGTAACAATTTTCCCGCCAATGTAGGGGACACGGGTTTAATCCCCAATCAGGGAAGATTCCACACGCCTTAGCAACTAAGCCCATGTGCCACAACTGCTGAGCCTGTGTACCTAGAACCCGTGCTCCAAAACAAGAGAAGCCACCACAATGAGAAGCCCATGCACCTCAACTAAGAGCAGCCCCTGCTTGCCACAACTAGAGAAAGTTCAAGTGCAGCAACGAAGATCCAGATCGGCCAAATTAATGTTTAAAAACTGAGGAGCCGAGGCATAGAAAGACTAAGTGTCTTGTCCAAGATTACACATGTGATGATGGATAAAGCCTGAATGCGAACTGGGTCAAATTTGAGCCCCCCTTTTTTTTCTTATTTTTAATTGGAGGATGTTTTATAATCTGTGTTGTCTCTGCCATACAACGTAAGTCAGCCATAACTATACATATACCCCTTCCCCGTTGAACGTGTCTCCCATACCCCTCTATGTCGTCACAGAGCTCCAGGCTGTGACCACTGTGTTACACTGCAGCTCCCCACCGGCTGTCTGTTTGACACCTGGTAATGTGTATGTTTCAATGCTCCTTTCTCAATTTGTCCCACTCTCTCCTTACCCCAAGACCCCCTATTCCTAACCACTATGTTCTAAGCCTGTGTGCTGTGTATGAAAATATGTCTCATTCTTATGTTCATTTGAACTTTACTGATTCTGTGAACCTCCACAGGACAGCTTCCCTT
Organism: Bos mutus; assembly: GCF_027580195.1. Taxonomy (NCBI): domain Eukaryota; kingdom Metazoa; phylum Chordata; class Mammalia; order Artiodactyla; family Bovidae; genus Bos; species Bos mutus. The sequence goes on from NC_091618.1 coordinate 130,900,032, forward strand.
TTGGAAACCTGAACAACAGGACTAGCTGGAATTGTTTTCCTATGGCATTGTAGAGGCAGATGAATTAATTTAAATGTTAAATTTCTTAACCATAGCACATTTTCATTAAAAAAAAAAAAAAACAAAACAACTGAGTACTTAAAAAACACCTCACTACTTACCTTTTATATCTCTATGAACAATCATATTACTGTGCAAATAATGAACTCCCTCAAGAATCTGACGGGTGTATTTCCGGGTCACATTCTCAGTAAGAGCTCCATATGCTTTTAATTGGTCCTTAATGGAGCCCTAGGAAAAGAGAAAACAAAAGAAAACTAGAGTATGGTTGGAAAGGAAAAGCACTGGTAAATATTTTTAAGATCTGTGTACCTATATTTATCTATTATTCTTATTGACTGAATGAAGTGCTCTTTATTTTATTTACTTGAAGCTTAGTTGACATACAATGTCATGTTAGTTTCAGGTATGTAACATAATGACTCAACATTTAAATACATTACAAAATGATCACCACTGTGATCATTCCTGGTAACCATCTACCTCGGTACAAAGTCATTACAGTATTATTTGACTATATTCCTTATGCTGTATATTACATCCCATGACTTACTTATTTAAAACTAGATGTTTTAATTTAGAGAATTCTAATCAATGACTAGAAGGCTCTAATTGGAGAACACAGGAATTCTTAGAAAGGACATTATATGCCATTAATTTAACACAAAACTCTACTGTATTTCTGGACTAGAACTGTGAAAGAGTATATGGCATAGCTGAAGAAAGCCTTTAAATTATTTTTGACTGATATCCTTGTTTCTGTGACTGCACTGGTTCTATCTCCTGTTCTCTTGCTAATTACAATTTTTAAAATTCTCCAGTACCTTTGTCTTGCTTGTTTTTGCCCTGAATACATTTTTTTTATTTTCCTACTTGCTCTTCTATGTATGTCCTACTTTAAATTTATTTATTTTGTTCTTACTTTGTTTTTAAAACACTGTTTTATTGATATCTGAAAAATTACTTCTCAGGAGAAAGAATGGGTATGATTAGAAGATCAGAACACATATAAGATTTTAAAGTTTTTCTTTTATATACTCACCATTTTAGCTCAAAACATGAGAAAAGTATATTAAAAAGGGATTTCTAATTTTTTGAAGTCTTTTTAGGCAGGTGCTATTTCTGAGAACAGAGAATCAATCTGAGGTAAGACATGGGCATCTGAATTTTGAAAAAGCTTCTCTGATAATTCCAACGTGCAAATTTGACAATCACCACTTTAAAAGATAGAAATAAAATGCTTCCTGAGGGACAAAATCTTTTCCTTTAAAGAAAAAATATATCCAAATGTTCCTGTCTTTCTTTCAATTCTTGTAAACTGTATACTCTGTCATATAAAAATAGATCCTTGGATTTTGCAGACTTAGCCATATGCTGTTTCCACTATTCTGAGCAATCCCTGAAGGGACAGCAAGATGCAGTCCTGCTAACCCTGACTTGCAGACATGTATTGAAAGCCTTAGACAGTGACTCAAGCTAGGCAACCAGGCATACCTATAACTCAATGTGGCTTTTTGTTCAGTCAACTTACTATGTCTCTCTTGTAGTAATGCACAAAATAACAGAGCTAGAACTGAGCTTTCCAAATCATAAGCCCCCAGATACCTGTAGGCTGCAAATGACTGCCAGACTTTTGCATCCTCTGGGTCCTCAGGCAGCTAGGCCAGTGGCCCATGGTGCTAACAGCTCTCTCAATGTAGTGTGTATACTGCTATGTAACATGAAAATGTTACCTTCTTTGGTGTGAACAACTGGAGTGGGCTGGAAAGCACTGTGCCAGATAAACTGTGTGTGTAAGTAAGAGTAACAGAAGTCAACTGCTAATCCAGGCACTGGAGATAAAAGAAACTTACAGTTCTAATATGAAAATAGTTCTAGATTAACTAAAAAATGAAATGCTATTTTTGGGAAAATTGAAGAATGATGTTTCTGGCAAAGCTTGAATCTAGGGCATAAAGGGGCCCATTATACCAAATCTACTGATGGAAATTATACAGAATTCACAGACCTGGAGATTCAGCAAAGTCTAGGAACACTTATGTCCAGTCCATATATGCCATAGGTTTATCATACGAGAACTGTAATTAATCTAGTAACATGCTTTTCAAATTCAAGGACTGATAACCTATACTTTGAAAAGATAGCTATCTTTACAAAATCTAATCAGAAATATGATCTAATACCTTTTCCTGAATAGTCCTAGTTTAGTCTTAAGATGGCTAAATATATAAAGAGGACTTACATCTCTATTTGTGACATAAATTGGTTCTAGCCAACAAACCAATTTAATTAACTTTATATTCAATAATCTCCATCTCTAGTCACATTTATTCATAGGTATTTAATTTACATCTTTACTGCACAAACAGTAATGGAAATCTGAATAAAAGAAAAATCAATCACAACACCAACATATTACATTTTCATTTTTTAGTTTCTTCTGTTATTTTTCAAATACAGATACTTTTAAAATACCATTACCAATATTAAAAAGCATTTTATATTCTTTTTCGTTCTCAAAGTACTCCTACTTCCTCCAACTTTGTTACTTGGTTTTCACAATTTTAAATATATATTCTCTTGGACAATGTCATCATAATTTACTCCCACTGAGTGAACTGATATTTCCACTTTTGCCATTACAGACAGTACTAAAACAAAGGTACACAACTTTCGTCTTCTTTTGAATTATTTCTGTAGACTGAATTTTAAAGAACAATTTTTACACTGCCAAGATAAATCTTTGAAAATAAAACAGCAGCAATGATGAATAACAATGATGTCACTATAAACAATTATTCATGAAGATAAAAATCAAAGTTTACTGTTGCTCTTGTAAGACTGAGGATGGTTAAAACCATTACAATCAGTTCTCTATATTCTTGGACTCCACATCTCCAGATTCAACCAACTACTCATTGAAAATATTTGGAAAAAAAATTTCCAGAAAGTTCCATAAAGCAAAACTTGAATTTGCTGCACTGGCAACTATTTATGTAGCATTTTACAGTGTACTAGGTAGTATAAGTAATTTAGAGATGACAATGTATATGGAAGGATGTATGCAGGTTATACGCAAATACTATACCCTTAGATAAGGGACGTGAGCATACTTGGATTCTGATATCTGTGGGAGGGCCTGACTATCCCCCGGGGATACCAAAGGACAACTGTACTATCAGATACTGGTCCACGGTTTTGTTGATCCATAAGATTAAGCTGCAATATGTATATTTTATTTTACATACAATTCTAATAAGCTTTTTCCTTAAAGATCCACAAATCTTTTTCTAACACATATCACCTATTATGAGAATGAATGTATTTTTAAGTGAGTAAATATACCACCATGTTGAAAATCATTAGTATTAGAATGTACTCTACATATACTAAAAATAATGTAGAAGGAATGAAAGAGTTTTTTGCAAATCACATTTTCACCTCCTAATGAAATGAATGACTCAGGCAATTCTTATTAATCTGTGTTAAAAACATTTAGGTAGATGATTGAAAAGGAACTGGATATTCCCATGTGCCACTGCTACCGCTCAGATTACTTTCTGGTCTTCAGAAAAAAAAAACTTTACAATGGAGAAAACAGGATGTCAATCACCCTAATTAAGCCGTCAATCTTAACATCACTATCAGAACCACCAGAAACTGTGTGTCTTCTAATGGGATGCACAGCATCATCTGGGATGCATGCTGGTAAAAGCTGAATTTGAATATAATTTAGATTTTAGATCTAAGTTGGAGTTTATAGGAAATATGCAGACAAAGGAACAAACTAAATACTACCATGAGGATGTGATCAGAGAAGTCTATGAGATGAGACTGTCAACAGAACAACTAGCTTGGTCTCTTTGTCAAATCTATGTCACCTAAAAATTGTTTTATGTTAAAAGAGGGGTAAGAGACATAGTAGCAAAATGTAAGGTGTGGTCCTGGGCTGAATCCTGGTTTGGATAAACCACTTGTGTGTTATTTTTAGTGCACTTAGGGAAATCTGAGTATAGACTGCTCTGATGTTTATAACCTATTTTAGTATACTTTAGTATTTAAAAAAAAATACAAAGATAAGTGAAGAAGACAGAAAAATAAAATTATATTAAATTTAAACTCTTCCAAAATGTCCATAACATTTTATAATCAAAGTTGTTGTTTTTCTTTATCCTCAACTAAGACTTTAAATAGAGTATCTCTAATTTCAAAGGATGTACTAACTTACCCCTGGCATATATTCCATAAATATGGAAAGTGTTTTTTCTTGGGGATCCCTCAAACAGCCATAATACTGAACAATTCGCTCATGCAGCAAGTTTTTCAACAACTGAATTTCACACTCAAGTGCATTTACTTCCTGAAAGACAGAACTCATTGTTAAGTCTTTATAGCATTGCTAGTAAAAGCAAAAAAAATGCAAACATCATAGACCATCAAGGTGATTTCATTCTGAAATTTCCACTTCCCAAAGAATAAACATTTTAAAGTCTCTAGGCAATAATTCTGTAACAGTCCTTGATGGTATGCTAAACCAACACTAAATCAGATTAAGAATACAACTGAGTACTAAAACAGAAAATCCAGAGTACACAGCAAGTAAACATATCCATTATCTATTTTTTTCAAATAATTTGCATTGAGGAAAAACAAAAAATTCTATGGTGTGTTATATTTATTTTAGTAAAAATGGTTCTTATAATGTGACAAAGTTGCTTGTTCAATGATTCTTACCTTGCTGGTCTCAGGACTATCTGGGTCAAACTGAACTTGTTTAACAGCCAATTCTCTTCCTGTATCAACATCGTAACAGAGGTAGACCCTGCCAAAGGCTCCCTGGCCAAGTAATTTGCCCAATCTCCAGTTGGTTGGAGCACGAGGTGCTAAAAAAGAACATTTTCTTAAAATGGGAGTAGCCCAATGGCACACAATGGTTAAGGACTATTGCATTGGTGATATCTTTAATTGAATATGCTTGGATATTAAGAGAAAATCATGTTCATCCAAATTCATAATGATCATCATCTTTGAAAACTGTAAGAATTCTAAATCCAAACATGGTTCAGATTCCTAGGACTAATTTTTTCCAATGAGGCTTTTTTTTACCTGATTATAAATATAATAGCATCTTTCACACAATTTAAAATGCCACTGATTATATAAGATGTGCTATTTCTAATCTTTATTGCAGTAATATTTGTAATAAGTTTTTCCATCTGCCTACAGTGCAGAAAGCTGGAAGACCATCACTCTCATTCTAATAAGAGGAAATCTTTAAAGCAGCCAGTGGGAGAAAAAAAGCACATTACATACAAGGGAACAAAGGTAAGAAATACAGCAGACTTCTCAGCAAGTATATAAGCCAGAAGACAATGGAGAAACAGTTTTAAAGTGCTGAAAGAAAAAAATTAAAATGTCCAGAATTCTATACCCTGAAAAATATATGTATCTTTCAAAAATAAAGAAATAAAAGTTTTTCAAACAAAAGCTGAAAGAATTTGTTACCAGTAGACTCATATTAGAATAAAGGTTAAAAACAATTCTTCAGGCAAAAGGGATATGATACCTAACAGAATCCTGGATCAACATAAATAAAGATCTATAGAAATAAGCTGGAGGTAAATATAAAAGACATTCATCTCTTATTTTAATTACTTTAAAATATAGTTGCCTAAGCCAAAAATAGCAGCAATGTAATGGAAGTTGCAGGTGTAAAAGTAAAATACGACAACACGAGCACAAAAGCAAGGAATTCAGAGTATACAAATATTGTTGCAAAAAATACCCTTGAGCATGAATCTTTTATATATTGCTTACAAGATAAAGGTCACATACTCCACAATCTGGCCTTAGTTACCATTCTAGTTCTATTTCTGCTGCTTCAAGTAAGATATCCTCCACCTCAGCCAAAAAAGAACTATTTCTCATTTTCAGAATATGTCATGTGTGCACAGTCACTCAGTCATGTCCAGCTCTTTGAGACCCCATGGACCGTAGCCCGCCGGGCTCCTCTGTCCATGGGGATTCTCCAGGCAAGAATACTCCAGTGGGTTGCCCTCCTCCAGGGGATCTTCCCAACCCAGGGATCGAACCCAGGTCTCCCACATTGCAGGTGGATTCTTTACCATCTGAGCCACCATGGAAGCCCAAGAATACTGAAGAAGGTAGCCTATCCCTTCTCCAGGGGATCTTCCTAACCCAGGAATTGAACCAGGGTCTCCTGCATTGCAGGAGGATTCTTTACCAGCTGAGCTACCAGGGAAGCCCAAAATATGTCATGGCCTCCTGTATATGTCACCTATTTAACTAGTGAATTCCTCCTCACATTAAAGGTCTTGATTAGACACTATACTATAATTATTTCTCCACACATCATTCTCCCCATTAGATTACATCTTGGAGGTCATATTTAAAATTTCTCAGAACTAAGCATTCAATAAGAATATGTGGAATGAACGAATGAGTAACTGGTAACAATTTTCCCAAAAAAAGCAAAAGATAGTAAATCATTTAAAGTAATTAGCAGTAATACCATGCTTTTACCCAACATTATAAACACATTAGAAATATCATTTTTACCTCTTTTGAAAACCTGCTTGCACCCTGAGGACTGGCTTCGTTATATTTGCTCCTATTAATATTATAAAATTCTGCACAGGTTCTGCCACACATTTCACTATGCCAATTTCTATTACTCACAGCGGCTGGGTGGGCTAATGTCCATTACAGTCAAAGTAGGATTGTCTATGTCACTTCCCCTTCTTCTTATTCGACTCTCATCGTACTCCGGGGTAAAGATACTGCTTCCACTACTGGTGCTTAAGGAGTGGTCAGTAGGACTGAAACTCACAGGAGATCGGAAGCTGGTCCCCTGGGTCCTTCTAGCTCTTGGAAAAGTTTTACGACCTACAAAATGAAAACAGAATTACCTTGCAACTTGTAATAATATATCGTAATTCAAAGTATTTAAAATTTGTAGCATAAGGAACAGAATTTGTTCTGTGACTAGGATAAGAAGCTAAAACAGCAATGATTATTTGATTTTACGTTTTAAACTTAAGAACAGTATTTTTAAGAGTTCAAGGAACTACCCTAGCTAACACTGAATCACGAAAAAAAAAAAAAAGGTATAAGTAGAAATGAAAAATGGGGAAAAAAGAAACAGAGTCTGAATATAAGTTCAAATAACTTGTGTGCTCACACATTCATAAAAGCACAGACAGAACTCTCTCACTTTGTATAAAAAGGAGAAAAATATTTTATTTTCATTTTCAGTAATGATTTAAAATATAAACAAAAACTGTAAAGTTAATAGGAAGTACTTTTTCTCCTTAAAAGGACAATACAAAAAAAAAAAAATACAGTATGCATTTCATCACTAAAGGAGTAATTTTAATTAGTACCATTTTTAACTACTTCTTTTTTTTCTAAGGAAAGACATGTCTCAAGAGGTAAGCTGGCATAAAGCTAAAATGCTATTGTAGTTATGATCCAAAGTCTTTTTAAAAAGTTTTAAGTAGAAAACTAAGTCATACAGGAACAAACTTATTTTTGTCTGCGAGATTTTTAACAACTGTTGTTGACCTAATAAACTTACCATCATTATAGTCTTGATGGTGATAAGAAATATGATACCTTCTTGGATAAGTTCCTCCTTTTCCAAATTTTTCAAAGATAGGGTTATCATAGTCTATTAAGATACATAAGAAAGTTATATATTTAAAAAATCAAATATTTCTGATCATGAAAAACACATTTACACATTTTTGGATTTTTAAAAAAATTTCTCTCTCCCACCCAGCCAAAATATTATTCAATGACATAAATATTTAAACATTTAGAATGTGAACAGTCTAACCTGAAAATTCCTGATGATTATCTGGGTAGCTCTGTGCCCTAGGCATTCGTGATTTTGGATAGCTCTCTCTAAAAAGTAGAAAAAGTGTCATTATTTTAAGAGAAAGTATTTAAGATATTTTAAAAAATCTTTATGCAATATCAGTATCTATATGTATGTATAGATATATAGGTATTTGAAATATATACACACAAATATACATATTTTATATATATATAATATATACATACACAGGTACAGCACTCTCTCTGAAACATTAACTGAAAAAAGGAAACTTTTTTCAAACACTTATTTGATACACGCACACAAAAAGCCTGGTTTTTAAAACTGACCTACAGAGTACAGTGGTTAAGAAAGATACATTTTGGCATTATAGATACATGGAAAAACCTGTGTTTCAATCCTAGCTCTGCCACTTAAACTAGTTATTGCAACCCTGGCAAATCATCTTTCTGAAATGATTTCCACATTTATAACAAGGAGATAATACTAACTCAGCAATTTTATACTTGTCTATCTCAGGACACTGTCTTTCAAATACTAAGTACTCAATATGTAGCTTTCACATCACTATTCATTCCCCTGAATTCCTTAAATGTTTTAAGTATCTATCTTGAGACAGACATGGGCACAGACAATGGTTTCATATACATGATTAATAGAAAATTAAATGTATATTTCCATACAATAGTAGTTGCATTTTCAGAAGTTACTTTCAAAAGCAGTCTCAGAGGAGAGTAAATAGGTACTGACTTTGCACGCTACAAGTGAAAACAGTCCTGCTGAGACCAGGAGAGAGGGAGCACTTGTAACAAAAATTCACAGATGCAACTTGACCATGCTTATATTCCTGAACAAAAGTATATTCCTCACAAAAAGTACTTAAATTTTAACTGACAACCAAAACTGGGACATAATTACCAAGAATGTACAGTACTTATAATTTGGTACCAGAATAAAAATAATTCTGAACAACAGAAATTAAAGAATCTCCAAAATTAAACCTATTATGAAACATTTGACAGCAGTTTCACCAACACAGGTTTAAAAGTAAATTTACCAAGAAGGAAACAAAATATTATCATCAGAAATCATTTTAAGTAAAAAAGATACTGAGCCTGATGACTGGAAAAATCAATTTGCCATTAAGTATACATGAGTATGAACTACATTCCTCTGAATGTAGCACAGAAGAGTTGATGTGCTACTTCAACGTGCTATTAATACATATGCATATTTACCCATGTATATTAAAAAACAAAAACTACAATCAACATTACCCATCCAGAGGGCTATCAAGTGATGGACAACTTCCTGAGCCAGAATTTTCAGGGCTGCTTAAAGATAATGGGTCCAGCATCTAGAAAAATAAAAAGTCCACCTTGATTCTACATGAATATAACCGAAGTTACTGTTTTTTAAAAATAACTTTGTTGGGCTATAATTCATGTATCATAAAATTCACCCATTTTAAAGCATATAGTGCAATTCAGTGCTTAATAGCAGAATGTATAACTTTCACCAAAATCGCAGAACACTTTCAGTACCCAAAAAATAAACTCCATATCCAATAGCAGCCACCCTATTTAAATGTTCTAAAAGTAGCTGTCCCCTGTAGGTGGACTAAAACTGCAAAATTTACTAATAGAAAAATAGGAATTTTCTATATCTTCCGCTCTGGATTATCATCTAAATAATTAAAAGCTAAACACTTCACATAATTTTGTCTACTGAAAACTGAACAACAGCACCACCCAAACTGAAATAAATGACACCATGACTGCTACATTATTAGAAAATGTGAACTCCTGTAATAATACAAGCAGCCAATGTAATGATAAGAGAACAACAGCAACTCCATAAAAATACTTCACTACTACAAAACTTTAAAAAAACATTTTAAGGCCTTCCATGTGGTCCAGTGGTTAAGAATCCACCTGCTAATGCAGAAGACAGGAGTTCGATTCCTGGTCCAGGAAGATCCCATAGACCGCAGGGCAACTCAGCCCATGCGCTATAATTACTAAACCCGAAAGCTACTGAGCCTGCGAACCACAACTACCGAAGCAGGCGTGCTCTAGAGCCTGTGCTCTGCAACGGGAAGCCCACGCATCACAACAAAGCACAGCCACTGCTAGCAGCAACTAGAGAAAGTCTGTGGCAACTCAGACCCAGTGCAGCCAAAAACAAAGATACAAATTAAAAAGTAAATCTTTTTTAAAAAGATTAAAAAAATTTTTTTCAATGTTTTAGGAATCCTAGTAGACAAACCTCAACTTCACAAAGTTAAACATTTATTAAATTGAATGTTAATATCAGGATTATAAACAAATGCATTCATTCATTTATGAACATAAGAAAATCAGCCTTATACCACCTTTCTTTATATATGAATACAGACACATGTAAATTAGTGGGTATTTTCCTGTATTTCCCCTGTTTTGCTCACTTGAAAAGGAAGATATGGGACTGGACAAGAGGTAAAACAAATACCTTCCTCCATATACCTGCCAAACCACACTATCCCCTGACAATATCCCTTTAAATGAAATGAAAAACAACATTCAAATTTTGCTTACTTGGTCCATGCTCTCTGGGATGAACTCTCCTTCACTGTTGATACTGGTAAATGACCCATTCCGGGCAACCTGGTGTAACTCATCTGGAATGTATCCAGGGGGAGGGGAGCTTCTATCTCTACTAGTGGGACCTCAAGAGAGAAAAATTATAGATTTTATAAATTCTATCAGGGGACCAATTCTTATTTTAATTAAATATACACTCAGAACTTAATGATTGATTTTAGCAACTGATCTCCAATTTTGATTAAAAGTTATCAGAGCACTCATGTCTGTAAAACTTCAAATGTTTTTTACTCTTTTCTAAACTCCCACCTTAATGTAATAGTCATTTATACTTGTTAGGTAGTATGTTCTTCTGCCTGCTGACAACTGCATTATGAGGTTGATAACACAATGAAAAACAAAAAGAAAAGAAAGTTGTTCAGTCGTATCTGAATCTTTGCAACCCCATTATATAGTCTGCCAGGCTCCTCTGTATAAGGAATTCTCCAGGGAATGACATTGGAGTGAGTAGCCATTCCAGGGGATCTTATATTTTTAGATAAATGCCACTGCTTCTTCATTTCCAAAGGTCACTGGTACCCTGATATATGTTACCCTTTAATGTAATTTATGAAAGGCATCATGATCTATGTGATCATGTGAAAGTATGTGAACTTCACAGTCCAACCTCAGTTTAAATTCTAGTTCCAGTTATTTACCAGCTCTGTCTTTGGAAAAGCTATCTAATCTCCTTGAACCTGTTTCCTCATCTGTAAACATGGGACTAAAGCTTTCCTTTGCAAAGGTGCTGTGATGGCAAAACTATTCCTAATGAACATACGCCGTGCACATTTGTCTACAGGATGTTCTTTGCACTGCCTCTCTTTAATCTTTAGAAATCTAAAGTGAGATTTACTTCTTAGTCATTTAGCCAATATTAGAATGTTTCCAATTTGGAATGCTGGATTTTATCCTTGGATACTTAAAATTAGGCTTCTGGTGGCAAGCCACATTCCTGGAATTTAAATTTCTTCATAGTTTAGAGAATTAGAGACACTAAAATAGCTCATCTCATTGTGCTATGTTTATTAACACAGTTTCTGTGCTTTCCTCCTAATTTTTTGAAATTAAAAAAGAGATTTGAGGAAGTTATGTGAGCATTTGCATTCTGGTCAAATTTCAAGCAAAAAAGCCTCTTGCCTCATGTAAAGGGGTCACTAAACACATGTTGGCATTTGTTAGTGGAGAGAGAGGGAGAAAGAGAACAAAATGATTACCAAGAGATACGCATAAAAAAAGATAATATTCTACACTTGATTCTAAAATTATTAGGAAACCTCTGAGCCAGGAATTGATTTGGACTTTGCAACAACTATGATCACAATGTCCCTAATGTTTTTATTCCTTCCATAAGCTCTTATTTACAAAAGAAGATAAATACACTCATTTCTCAAAGCACAACAGGGAAGAAAAAAGGCTTTGAAAATTTCTTTATCTCCTTACTTGATAACCTATATTTTTGAAACTTTGTTAGTACTGGATATTTCAATGGTCAAGACCTTCACACCAGCATATACTCCTGTCCCAAAGAAGTTCTTCTTCTATCTTTTGTGAAAATAATTAAAGGAAATAATTTTTAATAAACAAAGGGAAAAGATAATGGTCATATCTATCAAGCCCACTTCAAGCTTAAAGAGGTGCCAAGAAAAGACTAGTAGTATTATACTTTACAATTTCCGTTTCTTTTATACTGGCACTGAAGTCAAATAAGAATATTTATTAGCAGAGTAAAAGTGAGGCATTCAGCACAGTTTTAAATGAAAATGAATTAAAACTGCCAATTTAACTAATGTATTTAGCTTGTTCTATCTAATACAACTAAGGTGAACCGGCATTTTTTTGCTTTAAAATGATAGGTACTATAATGATAAGAAAAGGGAATACAGAAAGAAATCGATGATTAATAACCGTCATGCTTTCTAGTTTGAAAAGCTAAATGTACTTTAAAGTGTTCTCTCAACTGTCTGCTGCAATAATCCCATGATTTAAAGATGAGGACCATGTTACTGGCTGCTGGTTAATTAGAGAGCTAGAATTTGAACTCAGATACTTGTAATATTCTTTTATCAAAAATTATATAAAAATAAATACAAATGAAGATAAGCAACTATTATTATTTTACTTGTATATTATCTCTGCTGCTCATATTTCTAACACTTTGGAAACCCAAAGTGAGATTTAACATAAAACAGACACTTGGAAGGATGCAGATGTAAAATGGGCTTCTCTGATGGCTCAGATGGTAAGGAACCCGTCTGCAATGTAGGAGACTCAGGTGTGATCCCTGGGCCAGGAAGATTCCCTGGAGAAGGGAATGACTACCCATCCTAATACTCTTGCCTAGAGAATTCCGTGGACAGAGGAGCCTGGCAGGGTACAGTGCATGGGGCCATGAAGAGTCAAGACATGACTGAGCACGCATGCACGCACGCAGCAGCAAGTCATAAATAGTTTGGGGGGACAAGACAGAAGATGAGTAACAAATTCATAAATGTTTTGGTTTGTTCACACGCCAATTTAACCTTTTCTTTCATTACTAACAATCCTCTTCTATCACCAGTCTTAGATTCCCTTTCGCTTTCTCCCTGTTCATCTGTTTTTATCTCCTTCTACCTTCCTTCTTTAAATCCATCTCTCATGTTTTCATGCTACCTTTAATGCCCATATTCACTGCCCTATCTGTTAAAAACATTTATATCAATGTTTTTTGAGCAATATAATGTTTTTATCATATAAAAATGTAGAATATCAATGTTTTATACAAACTCAAGAAGATTCACAGAACTGGCGAGTTCAGAGCACCTCTGCCCAGCCTATGTTTCTCTAATAAGCCTCCTTTAAAAAAAAAAATTGCACATAGGATCCATTTTTCTATCATAAGCTTAATTATAAGTGTATTTTTAATGACTACTAAAGTAATTATAAAGCATAATCTGCAAATTCTTAGCAATCTTTATTTTGACAGCATTCCTGGCAATAATTAAAACTTAGAGAAAGGCCTATGAACTTATTAGTCCATCCATTAACTTTAATATATTGGAATTACTTTTAATTTTTTCCCTTTATTTTTACAATTAAAACATTTTTTAGGTTTTAATTTTTTAAAAATCAAAATACCCCATGTATATACAGAAAGGAAATATTTAAACTGGTGACTGCTAATCCTGTTAATACTTGAAGTAACTTTTCAAGGGACATCAGATACTAGAATGTAGTTAACTGCAATAAACTACAAGGAGTAAAAAGATAAACTATTTATCAGGATTATGTACAGGTGTTGCCCTACATTAAAGAATGGAGATGAAGCTGAGAATAACCCATTTCATGATTTACACTCGAGCTTTCTTACCTACTACAGAAAGTCCTTTTTTCCTCTCTGCTCCAAATACTGTGTTATCCAAATCTTCTAGTGATGGCAATGGCTCTAAATTAGTAGCCTAAAGAGAAAAAAGGAAGATGAATGTTATTCTTCTCCTTTAGGGTTTTAATCAGACTCCTTCCCTATCAAATACAACCCAAGTATTCTCTGTCTGGGTCTTAGCAAATTTACTCTTTGAAATTTTAAATCTAATGTAATTCTTCCCAGGTTCTCAGCTGCTATTAACATCATGTGTACAGTATATTATACTTATTTGTAATTTTGGCTATATAGTTTTGAGGAGCAAGGATACTGAACTATAGCAATTACAATGTTTAAGTTTAAATTTAATCATACTGAAAATATATCAATGATTATAGAATATAACTATGTTTCATACATTGTCTTCTTACAGGCATATATCCTATAATCCTCACTGAAAAAAATTCCCAGTTCATACCTGTGCACTTCCATTTATTACAAGTAATATTTTGAGGCTCTTCATATGAATACTACGATCCAGCAGTTCCACAGCCTTGTCCAAGTCATCTTGGGTGGTTAATGGAATTACCAACTAAACAAAAAGGAACATAAGGAATTGTGTAGCCATCTCATCAAGTCCTTCCAGGAGTATCTCCATTATTATGGAATTATCAACCTCAAAATACTTTGCTCCTTGTCAGTATAATGAAATTCTGAATGAATACATGTATCTAGGTTTTTTTCTTCTCATCCTACCATCACTGAAATCATAAAATGAATATGAATAAATTTTTTGCTTTCTTATACATTAAATTTTTCTAGAAAACATATTTAAAGATTAAAGATCAATTTTCTAGGATATTTCCACAATATCGTTAAACTTAAGTTATAGTCTCTTCACCTCAAAACAGCATTAAGGAACATAAACAAAAACTATATAAAAGTATTATCTTTCACCTGCACTGATGAAATTTTTATTTTTTAAAAATAATAACCAGAGAAATGCATTCTCACCAGTGTACTTACCAACATATAACACGCAACTAAGCACTGGTGGCAGATGCCGTGGCGGGGTGCCACCAGTACCGTGCCCGCAGTCTATAGCCCACCTTGCACTGCTGTCCCTGACCATGGCAACGTGGCCACCGCCATCTAAAGCAGTAAGCTGAACAGGTGAGCCACCCTCAGTAAGCCCTGGATGCTGCACTCTGCTTTCATCAGTCCTCTTACGGATCAGACGTTATAAGCGACAGAAGCACCTAAACAGTCCGTGAGGGAAAAGCAAGCTTCACACTACTTAACAAAATACTTGTTTTAAATGTAAATTTACTGTCTCGCATACAGGGCTGTCGTTACCATCTTTCTAAATTCCATATATATGCGTTAGTATACTGTTTTGGTGTTTTTCTTTCTGGCTTACTTCACTCTGTATAATAGGCTCAGACAGCAAAAGAGACACAGATGTATAGAACAGTCTTTTGGGGGAGGGGGGGATGATTTGGGAGAATAGCATTAAAACATGTATAATATCATGTAAGAAACGAATCACCAGCCCAGGTTCAATGCAAGATACAGGAAGCTTGGGGCTGGTGCACTGGGATGACCCAGAGGAATGGTATGGGGAGGGAGGTGGGAGGGGCCTCAGGATAGGGAACACGTGCACACCCGTGACGGATGCATGTTGATGTATGGCAAAACCAATACAAATAAAGATAAAAAAGTAACAAAAAAAATGTAAATTTACTAGCTAAAGACAACTCTGTCAATAATCTTCAAAGTACATTCCATTTCATTAAAAGGACAGAATGAAAACAAGCAAACGTACTCCACACTTGTGAGCCTGCACTAACACAAGCAGTATACAGGCCATGCGAACGTAAAGGGCCAGTGAACTAGGTAAGGGTGTTGTGCAGTATGAACACCCAGCAGACAAGGGTTTCCCCTAAACTAGCAGTGAAGGCAGAGCACAGCAGAAAGCAACTTCTTGGTAAATACTGTCTGTCTAATAAATATCATAGGGTAAAGCTTCATCTGTACTCAAACCCACTAGCTGACATGGTGTGAACTCGTTCTCTGTCGATTTCTTTTATGAAAACTACCCCTTGTTTAAGAAAGGCTGCCAGACACAAATACAAGGCAGACTAATGTGAATTACATCATACAATCTGCCTACCCTCTCTCAGTACTTGAAATTATATTCCCAGTTTCTGTTCATAGCAAATTTTATACTGTTACAACTTATCTACTATTAGGCCCTTTTTTTTCCTGAGAATTTTTTCTTAAAACAAACAAACAAACAAACAGAATAGTAACTGATATCAAAAAACAAGTCTGATCTACTTAATTAAATTCCTTTCACTTTTCTATCAATCATGAACCCTTTGTTCCCATCTTTAATAGCTTTTAAATTAAATTTTAAATACTAGAAAACATTTTAAAGCAATGATAAGGATTGTTCTGCCAATTTTCACTTAAGGAGAAAACCTGAATATTTACTTTAACTACACATTATTTATAATTGTATTGTTTACTTCTCCAAGGAAAAGATACTAGTTTAAATCACAGTAACAGAATATTAACATAAATGATTCTACAGCTTGCTAGAGTGAAATCTGGACATTCTGGAGGAGCCTGGAGTGGCACCTTGGTCTATAGCTCTGATGTAATCTCTCATATGTGCTAACGGCACCTGTTACAAATTTTAAAACAAGAACTAAAAGTCGAGAACAAGTTTCACCTTTTCTAAATTATACTAAATAAATTACCCAATATTTTCTTGTTTGGTGAGTTCACTTCAGTCTCATTCATAAAATCTATTTCCCTCAAGCTTATTACAGGTAAATCAGTTGTATGTTAATAAAAATAATTTCTGGAAAGGAAACAAAAATTGAGTCCAAAAATCTCATTAAATAGAACCTAAATTTGAAATAAATGAATTATCTTTTAACTTTACATAGTGAAACATGAAAACAGTTCATAAAAAGGTTCACCGTCTACCTATCTAAAATGGAGAAAGTCTTAGAAAATCCACTTGGCCTGCACATCCCCGTCTATGCCCTGTGACAATACATACCTGCCTGACACTGTATAAGATAAAGATCCAATCCCAGCTTAAATTGTTTCAATTCTGGTAAACCAAAAAATTCTTTTAGAACAGAGGATTTTGTACTACACAGAAAAAAAAATATTTATAGAACCGGAATAAAAACAGTATCAGTGAGTTTTCTGCATATCTACAGGTCCATAAAACTAACACCTCTTTTAAGTCTCTCCCTAGTACCCCCACTGTCCAAGAACACACACCAGGCTTGTCATTTTGTGAATCAGAACATAGCTAACTCAAAAATCACAGACTCTCACAGGAACTCAGAGCGGCAGGAAAACGTTAAGCAATGTAATGTTGTACCCTAATGCCTCCTCTACCATACTTTTGCCAAGAGGACACCCAGATATAAACAGCAAAACCACTCTAAGAATCCTTCAGAAAGCATGAGAAAAAGAAGCTGATACGGAGAAATTTCCCAATTTTTGGAAAATGGGAGCAAGTTGCTAAAACCTAGTCAATCAGCTCTACGTCAATCCTCAAGAAAACCCTAGAAAATATTATATGCAGGCACCCCTGCTTTAGAGCACATCACCTATGCTCTTCACAGATTCTGTTTTTTCACAAAGTGAAGGTTTGTGGCAACCCTGCCTCAAGTCTATTGGCACCATTTTTCCAACAGCATTTACTCCCCTGTGTCTCTATGTTACTTTCTGGTAATTCTTCCAAATATTTCAACTGTTTTCATTATTATTGTAACTGTTATGGTGATCTATGATCAGTGATCTTTGATGTTACTATTGCAAAAGGATTATAATTTGCTGAAGCTTACAATGATGGCTAGCATTTTTAACTATAAAGTATTTTTTAATATCACACACTTGAGAGACTATAACACATGCATAACTGTACTGGGAAAACAATTCATGTGACTGGTTCTATTGCAACAGTCACTTTATTGTAGAGGTCTAGACTGAACCTGCAGTATCTACAAGGTATGTCTGTAAACAAACTGGGAGAACTCAGAAAAGGAAATGGCAATTTTAAGAGCTCAGACAGGAATAATATGAACAAATCATGCAAAACTAACCTAATTTTCTTGACAGACATACTAGGCTCACAGGTCAAGGAAATATTGTAGTCAATGTACCTTGGCATTTGAAAGTTTTCCATGACACAATTTTAGACCAAACAAAACCAAAACAAAGATATATCTGGGTTCCCCAGAATCGTACCATGAGATAAAGATTCAGGTATGTTTATAAAAGATACTAGGAAACACTGGCAGGGTAATCGGGAAGACAAGGAAGAGAGGAGGTCCATAAAGGGTGTACCACCCAGCAAGTTGGCACGGTGGGCAAGTGGGGCCCATCCATCCCCATCTCCCACCACATCCTTGAGCCTCGTATCACCAATCCCCATTCCCTCCCTTATGTACTCAGGTTACACCCTACAGTCGTATCTCTGAGAAGTCCTCAGAATCTCAGGGGCAGGCAGTTGGAAATCAGGCCAGCACAGACACAAATAAGTGTCAAGACAGGGCCAGGCAAGAAGAGGTGTTCATAGCTAACCAAAAACCCAAAAAGTATTTGAAAAATGATATTTTAAGGTATTACTATAGTATGGTACTCATCACTTTGTTCAGAAACACTGTTTGTTTGGATACGGATTTTTACTTATTCAAAATACTTTCCACTTTATGAGTGATATCTTTAGACAAGCCATATTTGCATGTTCTCTTGCTTTAAAATGACAGTAATTCATTAGAAAATCTAATATTTCAAATATTTTTATTAGCACAATGCTTTAACATTTGCAAAGTACTTGCACATTTTCTAATTTTTACTAAACTTCCCACTGTCACTCCATTACCACTGACATTTTTTTCTATTCCTGACACACAAGTCTTTTCCTTCCCAGGATCTCTGTACGCTCTGCTCTCAAGCTGCTCTCTACCATGAATGTTATTCCCCTCAAATTCTTTGTAGGGTTGGCTTATCATACTTCAAATCTCAACAATCAAGTATTACGACCTCATTTAGCTCTTCCTTATTATTAACTAAATAAGACATATACTGCCCTTGCCTTTATCCTTTATCATAATATTTTATGCATTTCCTTCAAAGAATTCACATATTTAAACAATTCAATTATTAACTGTCTACCTCTACTACAAGTCTATAAAATTCACTAGGGGCTGCAATTCATAAATCATAACCATCATGCCTTGCAAATTCAACAGATATTTCTGAGAGGGAAAAGAAAATAAATTAACCAATTAACTAAACTGTCCCTAGAAATTTTTAAATCTCAAGATCTTGATCTGAGATCACAGGATCTGAAAAAAATCTCAGAGATTTGCAATCCAAATTTTACAGAAGGCT
Source organism: Bos mutus (assembly GCF_027580195.1). Classification (NCBI taxonomy): domain Eukaryota; kingdom Metazoa; phylum Chordata; class Mammalia; order Artiodactyla; family Bovidae; genus Bos; species Bos mutus. The sequence continues at coordinate 130,919,341 of NC_091618.1, forward strand.
CAAAAGGGATTCCCCAGAACACAGAGCTCCTTAGTGTCATAGTGAGCCCCTGAGATTACATACTGACTCCCAAACATAATCTAATCACATCCTTACCAGTATGAAAGCAATCCTTTAAGCTTTAACTAAACTGTCCAACTACCAAAGCCCTGTTGTCTCTGTAGAAAAGTATACAGTATGAAAAGGACAGAGTTCATCAATAAAGAACAAAGAACAAAAATAAAACATAAACAAGCAGCAAACTTCTAGGCGATACATGCATTTCCTCCTTTAACAGATTCTCAACTGTTGCACAGCAGCACCTTTCAGTACCTTCCACGATGAAAAAATGCATTTTAATGAGTTAAAATTTACTACTGATATCTTATTCCTCTAAAATAGCACATCTGTATCGATGCCCAAATAAAAGCACAATCATCCTAAAACAATCTCTTAAATAAACACACTATTTTTCCAAAAAAAGAACTTGAAAGTTAATGTGCACATGTTTACCTCATTATTGGTATAATGCAGATCCATAGACTGTCCAAAGGCAATTTTAGCTTTAGACCTCAGGTCTTCCAGTTTAACTGGTCTGGGGAACTGAAGGATTCTATGTAAACAGAATTTTAATATATTTTATTTTCTTATGCACAGTTAAATAACTTAATCGTAACAGTTATCTCCTGAATACAGAAATACAAAATCAAGTTAAAATATAAATATTCACTTTACTTACACATTACAATGGCTCATTTCTGATCAGGTGCACTAACATTTTAACACAAAGTTCAAGAACTCTGAAGTCTGTTCTAGCCTAATAAAAATTATAAAAAGGAAATACTCAAAATACTCTGCAGTTTATAATTTGCACTGTTATTTATAAGAATACTAAATAACAATGTAAAATGTTCATTTTGGAAAGTGATTAATAACTACATCATGGCCATACGATGAAACTGTTAAAAGAATAAAGTTGTTCTCTGGGAATCCAAGTTCTGATTTCTGAACTCTTATCAACTCAGTATTTCTGAGTGCATGTGCATGCACACACACACAAACACACATACACACATATATATCACGTAAGCATACACATCCCAAATAAATATTTTTAAAGAATTAAAAATTTTTAATCCTAGAATTTTCTTCTTATTTCACAAAGGATTGACTTGTGTTGCCCCTAGGGACCATGCCTCTAAGCTTGGAGATTATCTACTAGACTTGTAAGTTTTGTAACAGGAGGGATCATGCATATTTCACTTAACTTTATTCCCTTTATAGCCCAGCATATAGTAAGTACTCAATAAACAGTGCTCAATGAACTATAACAAAATTGAGAATATATCCATAAAAGTTGTAAACAGGAAAAAGTAGACAGGACAATACTTATATGATGTATCTGCATCCCCTACTCCCTTCTTTTCTTTAAGTTTACTTATTTGTTAAAGTCCTTATTGAATTTGTTACAATATTGCTTCTGTTTATGTTTTGGTTTTTTGGCCCTAAGGCATGTAGGATCTTAGCTCCCTGACCAGGATCAAATACACAGTCCCCGCATTCGAAGTGCAGTCTTAACCACTGGACCGCCAGGGAAGACTCTCCACCTCTTTTTTTTTTTTTAATCTCTGTGTAAAACATTTTTACATCTTCAGGTTATATGATCTGTGAGCTTTTTAAAATCCTTAAGACGGATAGATCTTTCATTACATTAATGAGACACTAATAATAGAAATAAAATTCTATCTTCTTTAACATCTACGAGGTCTTGTCAGCAATTCTGTCGTCAACCACCCACCACTGCGACCATTTCCACCATTCCACTGAGATACAAACGCCCAGGTGAAGGGTAGTCGTCCACCTTTGCTAAATAATTTACAGTCACCAGTCCAACACTTTTCTCAATGTTACTAATAAAGGTCAAATGATTCAAGTTTTTTCAGAATACTCAAAATTGTGAATTTAAATCCATACACCTAAAATCTGTATAGTATCTGAAGAGATGATAGAATTATAAGGAGAAAAATATTTAATTTCCACTGAGTAAAAATGTTTTTAAATGGTAATATTTAAAGTTGCATTACACAATGACCTGACTTATTTCCTAATACTGCAAAGTAAAAACATGATTCACTTCTGATGCTTAGCCTGAAATTTGATAGACTCTATCTTAAGTACAAGTACACATTACAGTTACCAACAAGGACTATTCCATTCTCAATTTGTAAGCCATGAGAACCTACATTAAAATCTACAAAGAACCTCTACTATCTTAAGCAGGCCATGCATTTGATTAAATCAATGAACTGACATATAATGCTTCCTTCCTTACCTTTTTTCTCCTCTGTGTTCAAATTTGACTCGAACATCATTCTGTAATGAAATGATAAGTCATGTCAGAGATGAGATAAAATTCCCAGAATTTCTAAATCACTTTTCTTTTTAGTCACTCATTTAAGATAGAGCAGAGGGGGAAGGAGATTTCAATCAGTGTCAACTTCAATCACCTGACAGTTTCTACCAAAGAGCTGAGTTGAGAATTAGGTTGCTTAATCTGGGCTCAACAGGAAAGAGCACCAAGATCTATTAGTGATGGCATCCCCAGTATGAGACATTTACTAATTCTGTTAGAGAGCAATACAGAATACTACACTTCCACTATCTATGTTAGATGTTCCAAATAAATTTCATGTATGAGAATCAAAATTATCTTCATCTGTAAATACAGAGAATAGTCAGTTATTTAAGTAAAAGCCATTTGTGTGTGTTACATGCCTTAGGAATTGGATGAGGTATCTACTCTAGAGAGAAGTTACCACAAATGAAACTATCATTAAAAAAAAAAAACTGACACCCTTAGAGAAAAATGTATGACAAACAACAAAATACTTGATTCAAAAGTATAAAAGCTAATCACTTCAAACAAGTACTCTATACAATTAGGATATTCAAAGAAGATAATTCACAGAACAAATACATATTTACTAAAATATTACTGAGACAAATACCTGCTTTTTTGGTGATGAGGACTTTGTTTTTCTGGTTTCCTGTAAGGATAATGCTGGTCGACTGGCCTTATGAAGAACAGCCAAATCTTGCATGATTGAGTTCAAAGCTTGCTGATCATCTAGGTATTTTAAAAATAAAACACACACAGAACTGTGATTTCAATATGTATTTATCATAGACATCAATACAAAATTTATAATACAACTCAATGCATCTAGAACACTTTTAAGGCCTGCATTGGTTTTTTTGGTGAAAGAAAAGCTTAGTTATTTAAAAACTGAACATAAATAACATTAAAACTGTACTATATCAAGCGCCTGCCTCACACTAGGTGTTCACACAAGACATTTATAAGGCAAGTACAGTCCTGACTCTTCTCCTGATGTAACATCCTCGGATATGGGTCAAAACAACCCTGTTATAACAAATTCTTTTCTATGACTCCTAAACAAAACATCAACAAGACATCTAAAATCTTAATTAAAACAAGTGGGGAAAAAATAAATACCTTTCTCTAAATACTATCATTATTTAGCATGTATGTTTAAAATACAGAATTCCTTTCAGAGTTTTTCTCTTTCATCAGTACTTCAAGTCAGAAACAAAGAAAAGCTGTATCTGTAGATAAAGGGCTACTGATATTTGGATGTGGTTTTTTTTTTTTTAATATCTTTACCATAAGGTTCAACAAGACTACATTAACAGACTAATGACCTCAACCACTAACAACTTAACAGGTATCAATGCAAGAAAAATTCACTTCTTAGAAAAAAGTACTGAATCCATAAAACTGAAACGATCATGAACCATGAACTTTTAATCTTTTCCAAACATACCAAAGATTTCTTTCTAAGACTATATAAGCATGAGCATCCTAGTAATGATAATTATATGATCTCTGGACAATTTAATTGATTTTTCACTAGTAAATCAATTCTACTAATGATAATCAACAATTGGTCAATAAAGGAACTGAGGGACTTTACAGCTTACATTTTACAATGTAACCATTTTTGGTAATAATAATTTATGTTCCACAGCAGTAGTAATTAAAACATGCTTTATCCTGTAAAGGGAGATCATTAAAAAGAATTTGGCAAGTTAATGGCTTTATCAGTCTTTTGAACACACAAATTGCTTATTTCTCTAACATTTAATTTTTTTACAACACTCAATATATTCTGTTCTATGGTGAAACTACTTGCATACTAAAATTAAAATTATGGCTCCAAAGGTTTTGTTAACAAATTCCAGGTCAAGAGAAAATTTTAATCCTTCAAGAAGTATTGTTTGTGAAATATAATTTCTACATAATATTAGCTTAGCCAAACAGTAACTGAGCCAAATGGGTCTATAACGTAATTACAACATGTGTGCTGTATATGGGTCCAAGCCAGACTATGTCATTTATTGATAAAATATAAATCCTTCCTTAGAAAAAGAATAAGCTGAAAATACTATGAACTGGAATGAAATTATCTGATATAACTTTCTTATGAAAAGTAAGACCCGTAATTCTACACTGGGGAGAGGAAAACTTTTAATACCTACACGTATCTATGTCCTAATTATTTTCTTCTTTAAGCATGTGAATTTAGGCATTTTCACCATATTTCATGTTCAACATTACATGTTTAATATTATAACACCAAAATAAATTCTTGGGAAGGCTTTGGCTTAAATCTCTTATCACGTTTACATATATTAACTCAGTACATGTAATATATACTCAGTATATTACATGTACTGAGTTTAAAGAAATGAATACCATTTGCCATTGTACATGTAAAAAAGTAGAGAGGGCCACTGAATAAAAGTAACTTCTCAGGGAGACGACATACAAATGAAGGGTTACTTAACCGAGTTCCTTCTTTTTTCTGGTTTGAAGGAGAATCAGATGCTACATAAGTACCCAACAGGAAACTTGCTTTTGATAAGATATAAGCTAACAAATGCCCAAAGGATCAAGCAAAGTGGTGAACTTATACTACAAGCACTGCTCTAACAATTCTAGACCATTTTACTCTATTAAGAATCTCTATGGTGGTTACAGGTACCAGCAAGATTAGACAGGTTATAAACATCACAGGATCATGAGTTGCTCTATGTGGCAGAGAGGCTGCTCAGAGGATCCCACAGTCTGACCAAGAGTCACACAGAAGCAGCAGTGAATTTCTGACACACATTAAGAGGACGTTTCATTGTTGAGCACAAACACAGAAAATGTTTGGGAGGTAATAATTTCAAATAAAAGATTTATCAGAAATGCTTAATTTATTAGCTTTTATGGTTCATTCATTATACTTAAAAAAGTATTTACAGGAGAAAATCTTCAATTAAAATTCAAGTATCTGTGATGCATCCTTCTAAATAGTCACAGTTTCTTGAGACTACCTCTGTAAATGTTTTTAAGCAATGACTGTACTTTGCATACTATGGTGAGAGCAACAAAAATGAAAAGCTGGTACGAATTCAGTAAAAGTTCCAATTTGGAACTGGAGGTGAAGGTGACAAAAGTGGAGCATCTGGACCACCTGATGGCACTGCACTCCTCGTTACAAAAAGAGGAAACGGAAGAGAAATTTAAAAAGTAGGAAGGTGGGGGTTTTGCCTACACATTTACCACAACAGACACACTGATGTGTGCTAGCCCTTCCAGTGAAGAACATGGACAAATTTAAGCTCTTTGGCTCTAATGTCATGTATATACATATAAGACTGAATAATATCTTTGTTAAGCAAGGGATAGGAACACTGTGACAAAGACAAACATTGGCAAATACATGTCAGAATTAAGATACTGGTATAAGATACTGGTCTAAATTTAAAACCTCAGCTTCCAACTACACAGTCTATTTTTCCCCATTAGGATAGGATGGGCCATTTGCTCCATTTCTTTCTAGTTTTTCCCTGTCTAATCCCTGCCTCACATTGGAACCCTCAACTCCAAGGAGAAAAGGAGGGGGAAAAAAGAAAGTACAGAAGAAAACAAAAAGATATATAAACTTAACCCCACAATCCATTCCCATACTTTGGCCTTCCTTTCCATTAACATTATATGACACCACAGAAAACTCACAAGAGTTGTAAAACATATCCTCCTTGAGCACCAATGATTTACTCCTCGATTCTGTTATAAAGTTTTATGATTCACTATTTTTATGCAGCTATTTTCTTTAGTCTATCTATACGACTATACTGCTGAGTAATTATATAATAATTCATTCCTCAGCCTTTACTCAATCTTTAAAAGTCAGGTTTCTTTACCAAAAACTTTATCTGGCCATCAGACTCTAAGAAAATCACAATCCAAAAAAATAAATAAATAAAAGAAAGAAAGAAAAAATCACAATCCATCTTAACAGTTTATTTTGAATGTCCACATCATGTCCTGCACAAATTGGTTATCCCAAAACTGTAAAAGTCAACACAGTAAGTGCTTTAATCGAAAATCTATTAAGTAAATAAATGTAAAACATTATATAAACCTACTAAATCATAAGATTTCTTCCTAAGAAGCTCATCATACACACAGAGAAAGCCCCCACCCCATATTATCCTTTAATTATAGATGAGAAATGCTTTTAGTTGGAACTCACCCATCATGGCAATCAGCTTGACTACTTGGAAATTAGGGAAATGGTTCTCCCATCAGCATTCTCTGTGGCCTAAGGAGGTAAAAAATGAACACGGTAATAGTAAGAAGGAAGAGAAGAGGGAGCCATAAAAAAAAAAAATCTACAAGTACCACTAATGAGAATGTACAATATTAATATTTTTACACATTTTTATGGGGAAAGTGCCTTATTCTTCCCAGATATTCAATTATTGAGAATGAACTAAAAATCATTATGACTTCATATTAAATTTATTTCAATATTGTTCAGATTCCTGTCTATCTAAACTAAAGCAAAACAAAATGGAACAATTGTTGACAGTTAAAAAGCTTAAGAGATAATTGAATAAACTCAAGCTCCCACAAGGCAGAGGCACATAAAGATGAATGGAAAAGGTCATGTTCAGAGACAAAAAGGAGGATATCAATAAAGTAGTAAAAGCCTACAAAAATTCTCTCCTCCATAAAAGAAAAAATTATCAGAATCAACACAAAGGAATTAACCAAAAGTTTGCGGCCATCTGGGAAGAAATTCTGTAGTCTCAATAAAAACAGAAAGCCTTGTGGTGTTTTGGCCTTCCCTATTCTTATCTTTCCACCCTTTACTTCCAGCTCCAAATTAGCAATTTAAACCAACAAGCCCAGAGATTTCCCAGACAGTCCAGTGGTTAAGACTCTGTACTTGCAATGCAGGAGTGCAGGTTTGATCCCTGGTCAGGGAACTAAGGGGACTCCTAGGTGGCACAGTGGTAAAGAATCCGCTTGCCAAAGCAGGAGACATCAAGAGATGCAGGTCTGATCCCTGCATTGGGAAGATCCCTTGGAATAGGAAATGGCAGCCCACTCCAGTATTCTTGTCTGGGAAATTCTATAAACAGAGAAGCCTGGCAGGCTACAGTCCGTGGGGTCACAAAGAGTTAGATACAACTGAGCACATACATACAACTGGGAACTAAGATTCCACATGCTAGAATGTGGCCCCAAAACAAAAAGCCCCAACAAGCCCAAAGTCCCCATGAAAATGAGCAGCCTGGCAGCCACTGAAGGCAGAATGAATTCCCCCAAAATTATTATATTTGACCTATCTAATGGTTTGCTGATAGACCCCCATTTGAACGGCTGCCTTTATTTAACCTGACTTAAAGCTTTTCCAACGCGAAGAGCTTGGGGTATTTACTGAAAATCAATCAAGGACAACCGTTACATATCTCAACTGTCAGAGGTTGGGGAAAAAATAGTTGGGGCAGGCAATACATTAAGAAAAAAATTTTCTAGAAAAGCTGAGGAATGAGATGTCAGTAGGGAACTCTGAAAATCTCCTACAGATTCCTAGAAATCTAGAAGTTATGCAAACGCCCAAGGCTGTTGCACAGTCAAGAAAGGCCTTTCACCTCTGGCTAACTTTGAGGCTTTGTGCAGCATTAAGTGAAGCACGAGGCCAAACTGTAAATGCCTGACACACACACACACCCCTTGAAAGACTGTGAGACTTAAAGGTTCCAAGTATTTAAGGAAATGTGTCTAATCACGAGCTGACAACTAAACTAGGAGCAGTCTTCAGGGACCACATACAACAGAATACAGACTTTAAAAATGAGTTCTGAAATGTCATTAAACAAACAAACTATAACAACAAAAGAAATACAGGGGAGGGAGAAGAACCAGATTTCCAGAGGTGGTACATTAAAATATTTTAAATGTCCAGTTTTCAAGGGAAAAAAAAAAAAAAGACATTGGTCCATACACAGAGAAAAAGCAATCAACAGAAACCGACCCTGAAGAAGCCCAAATGTCAGACTAACTAGATCTGTATCAAAATTCCAGATTCCCTTCAGCACGAACTACATTGTTTGTACAAGCAGTTTAGGCACAGTAAGCCATTCGTGTCAGTTAGGCAGGTGGGAACCCTCCTGAAATCCAAGTTTTCAGATGCCAGCAATGAGCAGGCCTCATAAGCAGTTATTTCAAGGATAAGGAGCAAGGTCTACTGTAACTCTTTTTTACACAAGCAGCAGGAGGAAATTAATAGACAAGTTTAAAGAAACTGCATAATCAATAATTATAAGCATGCTGTTCGGTGTGTATTATGTAGATGTAGTTTATATAACAACAATAGCACAAAAGACAGACAAGGGATGGAGTCAGAAGGAAAGTTTTGTATGCCACTATAATTAAGTGGTATTAACTCAAACTATATTGTTGTAGGTTGAGATGTTGATTTTAATCCCCAGGTCAACCACTGAAGTGCACATTTATTTAAATGGCAAAAGAAACAAGAGAATTAAAAAGCACACTAGAAAATATCTATTTAACAAAAAGAAGGCACTAATGAAGGAATGAGGAACAAAGAAAGATATAAAACACACAGAACACACCTGGCAAAAATGGCAGAAGTAATCTTCCCTTTTGCATAATTATATATATATATATATATATATATATATATATATATATGTAAGCAGAACGAACAAAGGCAGAAATGAGCAGACTAGGTTAAAAAACTTGACAACTACATACTATCTACAGCAGACACATTTTAGATTCAAGCACAAAATAGATTAAAAGACTAAAAAATACCATGCAAACAGTAGCCAAAAGGCTATACTATTAGCAGAAAAATGGAATATATTACAAAATGGTTATTAATGGCAACGAAGGATATCTACAGTGAAAAAATGGCCAACTTATCAACAAGATACATAATTGTAAACATGTATGCATGTAACAACAGACTCTCAAAATACATGAAAAAAGATATGAAATAATTAAAGTAGGACAGTTGGAGATTTCAATGCCTCATTTTCAATAAAGGATAAACAAGTACACAGAAATATCAATGAGAAACTAAAGATTTAAGTAATGCTATAATATGCTATATAGATAAAATAATTCTATTTAGATATAGAGCATATCTATAGTACACTCAACCCCAAAAGAGCAAAATACACATTTTTCTCAAATGCATGTAGAACATTTTCCAGGACAGATCACATGTTAGGCAATAAAACTTATCTCAGTAAGTATAAATAGATTTAAGAAATATTCTTGGCATATACCCCAGAGAAAAGCATGGTCTGAAAGGATACATGCATCCCAATGTTCACTGCAGCACTGTTTACAATAGCCAAGACTCAGAAGCAACCTAAATGTCCACCAACAGTGGAATGGATACAGAAGATGTGGTTCATATATACAATGGAATATCACTCAATCATTGAAAAGAATGAAATAATGCCATTTGCAGAAACATGGATGGACCCACATATTGTCATAATGAGTGAAGTCAGACAGAGAAGGTGAAATATCATATGACATCCCTTATATGCAGAATCTAAAAAGAAACGATACAAATGAACTTATTTACAAAACAGAAATAGACTCACAGACTTGGAGAACAAACTTATGGTTGCCAGGGGTGAAAAATTCGGGGAAGGAATAGTTAGGGAGTTTTGGATCGACATGTACACACTGCTGTATTTAAAATGGATAACCAAGCAGGTCCAAATGTAGCACAAGGAAATCTGCCCCATGTTATGTGGCAGCCTGGATGGGAGAGGAGTTTGGGGGAGAATGGTACATGTATAGGTGAGTCCCTTTGCTGTCCACCTGAAACTTATAAAGTGTTAATCAGCTATAGTAGTGAGTGAATGTGTCAGTCGCTTGCTGCTAAGTCGCTTCAGTCATGTCCAACTCTATGCGACCCCATAGACAGCAGCCCACCAGGCCCCGCCGTCCCTGGGATTCTCCAGGCAAGAACGCTGGAGTGGGTTGCCATTTCCTCCTCCAACGCATGAAAGTGTAAAGTGAAAGTGAAGTCGCTCAGTCGTGTTTGACTCTTAGCAGCCCCATGGACTGCAGCCTACCAGGCTCCTCCGTCCATGGCAGGAGAAGCATTTTCATTTCCTCCGTCCATTTTCTAGGCAAGAGTACTGGAGTGGGTTGCCATTGCCTTCTCCGTCAGTCGCTTAGTCTTGTCCAACTCTTTGTGACCCTAAGGACTATCGCCCACCAGTCTCCTCTGTTTATGGAATTCTCCAGCCAAGAATACTGCAGTGAGTAACCATTCCCTTCTCCAAGGGATCTTTCCCAACCCAGGGATCAACTCAGGTCTCCTGCATTGCAGGAAGATTCTTTACTGTCTGAGCCACCAGGGAGGCCCTCATTGGCTATGCTGCTGCTGCTGCTAAGTTGCTTCAGTCGGTCGGACCCAACTGAAGTCGGGTTCACTCTGTGCAACCCCATTGACGGCAGCCCACCAGGCTCCCCCATCCCTGGGATTCTCCAGGCAAGAACACTGGAGTGGGTTGCCATTTCCTTCTCCAATGCATGAAAGTGAAAAGGGAAAGTGAAGTCGCTCAGTCGTGTCTGACTCCTAGAGACCCCATGGACTGCAGCCTACCAGGCTCTTCCATCCATGGGATTTTCTAGGCAAGAGTACTTCAGTATAAAAGAAAAAGCTCAAAAGACAAAAAATAAGTAAATGAATGTGCAGGAATGACAACAAAAAGTACAGGTAAATCATAATCATGAATATTTATAAAATATCTATTAAAACAAAATGTTATCAAGCCTTTCCTAACTGTAGAAATTTATAACTTTGAATATAGAACTTTAGACAACCATATGCATAAAAGGCAAACCATAAAGCCAAACAGATTTTTCCTCCTTTTGGTCAAGAGAATAAAAATATAATTGAATAGAAATAAAAGAAAAAAGATACACAATGTATGTTCCCTGACAACAATGAAATGAGAAATTGTTAACAGAAGGAAATCTGGGGGATTTACAAACATGAAAATTAAACACACTCCTAAAGAACTAATAAGACAAAAAAGAAGTAACATGCAAAATTAGAAAATGCTTTGAAATGAATGAAAATTTTAAAACATACTGAAAAGTATCAGCTGCATCTAAAGTATAATTTAGAGGTAAACTTGTAACTGCTGGGAATTTGCTGGTAGTCCAGTGGTTAGGACTCAACTCTCTCAATGTTGAGTTCAATCCCTGGTCAGCGAAGCAAGATCCCACAAGCCACACAGCATGCCCCTTCCCCAAAAAATCAGAGACAAATTTATAACTGTTAATGTTTATATTAAAAAATAAGAAAGATCTCAAATCAGTAACCTAAACTTCTACCTTAAAAGATGTAAGAGCATGTTAAGTCCAAAGCAAGTAGAAGGAAAGAAACAATAAGGATTAGAAATGGAAACAAACCAGAAAATAAACTCACAAATTTTTTAAATCAATGAAACAAAAAGTTGGTTACATGAAAAGATCAAAAAAACTGACAAATTTTTAGCAAGATTAACCAAGAAAAAAAAAGGAGGAGGATTCAAATATCTAAACTCAGGAATTAAAGGAGAATTACTACCAACCTTACAGAAACAAAAAGGAAAAGCGAACACTATGAATAATTGTACATCAGTGAATAAGACCACGTGGAGGAAATAAAGTGACTGAATCAGACATTTTAAAGCTTTTCACAAATAAAAAGTCCTAACCCAGATAGATGGCTCAAGCATTTAAGGAAGAATTACCACCAATTATTAATATTTTATTACCCAGGATTACTCTGATAATCAAATCAAAGATATTTTGAGAAAACTACAGATTGATAACTTTGTGAATATAGAAAAATACTAACAAAACACTAACAAATCTAATCCAGAACATTAAAAAGAGGGATTCTACACCAGAAACATATAGGATATATCCCACAAAAGCAAGGTGGATTCAGCATACAACATCAATGTAATAAAATACAGATAAAAGAAAGATACATAATCACCTCAATAGACAAAGAAAATGCAAGTGCCAAAATCCAACTGCCTACTCAGAAGATAAGGAAGAGAAGGGAGCTTCCTGCAGCTGATCAGGGCAACCATGAAAAATCTGCAGCTAACATATTTTATGATAAAAAACTGGATATGTGCCTCCTAAGATCAGAGACAAGGATTCTAGTCTTGCCAGTCTTATTTAATATTGTACTAGAGTCCTAGTCAGAAAATGAGGCAAGAAAATGAAATATTTGATAAAAGGAATTCAGACTCAATAAGAAGCAAAACTATACCTATTTGCAGACGACAACCTTGTATACAGAAAATCTAAGTTCACAAAAACAGTATTAGGGTTAATGAAAGAGGTCAGCACAGTTGCAGGATACAAGATCAACATTTAAAATTACCAGTTGTAAACCTATGTCTGATTCAAGTTGAGGTCTGACAGAAAGCAACAAAATTCTGTAAAGCAATTATCCTTCAATAAAAAATAATTTTAAAAAATCAGTTGTATTTCTACACACAAGCCATGAATAATATAGAACTAAAATTTACAAATAAATTCCACTTATATTACCATCAAAATAATATAATTCTTAGGAATATATTTAACAACAACAAGTCTTGTACACTGAAAACTATAAAACGCTTCTGAAAAACATTACAACAGACCTAAGTATCTGGAAAGACATTCCATGTTCAAGGATTGGAAGAAATGTTTTTAAGATGGTAAAACTCTCAAAGTCACCTACAGATTCAATGTAATCTCTATCAAAATTCCAATGACCTTTCTTTACAGCAATGAAAAAAGTGATATTTAAATGCATATGGAACTAAAAGAGACCCTGAAGAGCCAAAACAATAGTGAAAAAGAAAAATAAAGTTGGAGGACTCACACGCTCTTGATTTTAAAAATTACTACAAAGTTATGGCAATCAAAGCAGTGGGAGTACAGAAATAAGGAGGGAGACTGGTGAAACAGAAGGGAGAGTTCAGAAATAAACTCCAACATCCATAGTTAAATGAGTGCCAAGAGAATGGGGAAATAATAATCATCAATAAATGGTACTGGACAACTAGATATCCACACGCCAAAACAAGAAGTTAGACTCCTACCTCACACATTATACAAAAATTAATTCAACATGGATCAAACACAAAATGGAAAAGCTAAATGTATAAAACTCTTAGAAGGGAACAGAGGTATAAACATCATTTTTTACCTACCACCCTGCAGAACTTACCTAAAGGGCACACATTTTTAATATACATTTTACATATGCATTCACCCAAATAACCACAACAGATAAAAATATAGACATTCCCAGGACCCATGAAGACTCCCTTGTACCTGTCCCCTGTCAGCCACCATTACCCCATAAGGGAACCTTCATCTTGACATTTACTGCCATAGATTAGTTTTGCCTTTTAACATTTCATGCTAATTGAAACATACAAGACATATTCTTTGTATTTTTCTTTTTTATTTTATGTTTTTGGTTGTGCTACACAATTTACAGGATTTTAGCTCACCGACCAGGAGCTGAACCCATGCCCTTGGCAGTGAAAGCCCGTGAAGCCCTAACCACTGGACCACCATGGAACTGCCTGTATCTATTTTCACTTGATATCTTATGTCTCTGGAATTCTTCAACATACTCTGTACAAGTATTTTATTCACTTTCATCACTGTGCAATATTCCATTATAAGCTTATACCTCGACTAATTCACCCATTCTACTACTGGTGGACATGAAGGCTGTCTCCAGTTACTGGCTATTACAAATAAAAGCTCTATGAACCTCTTGAACATGCCTTTCAGTAAACATACACACATATTTCTGTTGGATATATATCCAAGGAGGGAACTGCTAAATCTCCAAGACATGCATATAATTACCTTCAGCACTTATGGAGGAACATTTCTTCAAAGCGACTGTGTTAAACACAGATACTCTCATCAGTAATGGAAGAGAGTTCCAGTTCTTCCACATCCTCACCAACCCTAGCAGCCATTCTGGTGGCTGTGTAATGTATTTATCACTATAGTTTTAATTTACACTTATCTGGTGATTAATGATGTTGAAAACCATTTTCATTGGTTTACTGGCCATTCTGATATCCTCTTTTGTAAAGTGGCTATTTAACAAGCCTTTTGCACATTTAAAAATTTTAAATACAAGAACTCTGTTGGATATGTTCATTATGGTCTACGGTCTATGTCTTAGCTTTACACTTTGTTTATGGTATCTTCACTCTAACAAATCTAATGTAGTCAGTAAGTATACAGCAGAGAATTTGGGCAACTCCTTAATGAGGTGATTAAGATTAGCATCACATATAAAAGACAGATGGACATTCTGTGTCTCAAGGTTTAATACTCTGAGAAGGAAACAGCATAAACTAAGCAGCTTTCTGAGACTGTATAACCTAAATATAATTAAAGAAAACTCAGACAAAATGAGAAACATTGCATTTAAACAAAAACGGAGATGGCATTCCTCAAAATGTCAATCAAATAAAAGTCAAAGAAAGGCTATGAAAATGTTGCAGATTCAAGGAGAGTAAAGAGACACAGCAACTTGATCATTCCTAAACCTAGACTGGATCCTGCACCAGAGAGAAACGGCTATATAGGCCATTATCAGGTCAAATGATGAAATTGGAATATGTATAGGAATTATTTCTTCAGAAAGTCTACATTCCAGTTACTACTGTCTCTGCTATCCTCCTATTTTTATGCTATGATAAAAATGTGCATGTGTGTTCTAGTGATTATTAACTGGCATAAAAGACATATTAGTAATGAGTTTTTAATCCACAAAACTGGTGGGAATTCAAATATATGGACTGCCTAAAACACCAGAGAAACACTCTGCTACTCTGCATGAACAAAATATAAAACCCTATATTCTTTATTGTTTAATTAAAAAAAAAATTTTCTTATTGAAGTACAGTTGATTTACTACATTGTGTTAGTTTCTGGTGTACAGCAAAGTGATTCTGTTATACATTTATACACATATTCTTTTTCATATTCTTTCTCATTATGGTTTATTACAGGACACTGAATATAGTTCCCTATACTATAAGTTCAGTTCAGTCGCGTTCAACTCTTTGTGACCCCATGAACCACAGCATGCCAGGCTTCCCTGTCCATCACCAACTCCCGGAGTTTACCCAAACTCATGTCCATCGAATCGGTGATGCCATCCAACCATCTCATCCTCTGTCGTCCCCTTCTCCTCCTGCCCCCAATCCCTCCCAGCATCAGGGTCTTTTCAAATGAGTCAGTTCTTCTCATCAGGTGGCCAAAGTATCGGAGTTTCAGTTTCAGCATCAGTCTTTCCAATGAATATACAGGACTAATTTCCTTCAGGATGGACTGATTAGATCTCCTTGTAGTCCAAGGGACTCTTCAACAGTCTTCTCCAACATCACAGTTCAAAAGCATCGATTCTTCAGCACTCAGCTTTCTTTATAGTCCAACTCTCACATCCATACATAACTACGGGAAAAACCATAGCTTTGACTAAACGGACCTTTGTTGGCAAAGTATGTCTCTGCTTTTTAATATGCTGTCTAGGTTGGTCATAGCTTTTCTTCCAAGGAGCGTCTTTTAATTTCATGGCTGCAGTCGTCATCTGCAGTGATTTTGGAGACCAAAAAAATAAAGTCTATCACTGTTTCCATTGTTTCCCCACCTATTTGCCATGAAGTGATGGGACCAGATGACATGATCTTAGTTTTCTGAGTGTTGAACTTTAACCCAACTTTTTCACTTTCTTCCTTCACTTTATCAAGAGGCTCTTTAGTTCTTCTTTGCTTTCTGCCATAAGAGTGGTGTCATCTGTGTATCTGAGGTTATTGATATTTCTCCCAGCAATCCTGATTCCAGCTTGTGCTTCATCAGCCCAGCATTTTTCATGAAATACTCTGCATATAAGTTAAATAAGCAGGGTGACAATATACAGCCTTGACGTACTCCTTTTCCTGTTTGGAACCAGTCTGCTGTTCCATGTCCAACATGTCCTAACTGTTGCTTCTTGACCTGCATACAGATTTCTCAGGAGGAAGGGCAGGTGGTCTGGTATTCCTATCCCTTGAAGAATTTTCCGCAGTTTGTTGTGATCCACTGTCAAAGACTTTGGCATAGTCAATAAAGCAAAAGTACATGTTTTTCTGGAACTCTCTTGCTTTTTCAATGATCCAGCAGATGTTGGCAATTTGATCTCTGGTTTCTATGCCTTTTCTAAATCCAGTTTGAACATCTGGAAGTTCACGGTTCACGTACTGCTGAAGCCTGGCTTGAAGAATTTTGAGCATTATTTTGCTAGTGTGTGACATGAGTGCAATTGTATGGTAGTGTGAACCTTCTCTGGCATTGCTTTTCTCTGGGATTGGAATGAAAACTGGCCTTTTCCAGTCCTGTGGCCACTGCTGAGTTTTCCAGATTTGCTGACATATTGAGTATAGCACTTTCACAGCATCTTTTAGGACTTTCACAAATCTTTTAGGAGTTGAAATAGCTCAACTGGAATTCCCTGTACTACTACACCTTGCTTTTTATCTATTTTTTACATTGCTGTTGCTGTTAAGTCGTGTCTGACTCTTTGCAACCCCATGGGCTGCAGCACATCAGGCTTACCTGTCCTTCACTATCTCCCAGAGGTTGCTCAAATTCATGTCCACCGAGATAATGATGTTATCCTCTGTCACCCTCCTCTTTTGTCTTCTATCTTTCCCAGCATCAGGGCCTTTTCCAATGAGTTGGCTCTTCACATCAGGTCGTCAAAGTACTGGCGCTACAACTTTAATTTTAAACACAGAAGCTTCTAACAGTTAATTCCAAATTCCTAATTTATCCCTCTCCCACCCTTTGGTAAACAAGCTTGCTTTCTATTTTTCTATATCTGTGAGTCTGTTTCTGTTTTGTAAGCAGATTCATCTGTGTCATATTTTAGATTACACATGTAAGTAATATCATACGATATTTTTGTTTCTGTATGTGACTGACTTTACTTAGTATGATAATCTATAGGTCTATTCTTGTTGCTGCAAATAGCATTATTTTATTCTTTTTTTAAGGCTGAGTAATATGACCAACCTAGATAGCATATTAAAAAGCAGAGACATTACTTTGCCAACAAAGGTCCGTCTAGTCAAGGCTGTGGTTTTTCCAGTGGTCATGTATGGATGTGAGAGTTGGACTGTGAAGAAGGCTGAGCGCCGAAGAATTGATGCTTTTGAACTGTGGAGAAGTTGGAGAAGACTCTTGCAAGTCCCCTGGACTGCAAGGAGATCCAACCAGTCCATCCTAAAGGAGACCAGTTCTGGGTATTCATTGGATGGACTGATGCTGAGGCTGAAACTCCAATACTTTGGCCACTTCATGTGAAGAACTGACTCATTGGAAAAGGCCCTGATTTGGGGAGGGATTGGGGGCAGGAGGAGAAGGGGACGACAGAGGATGAGATGGCTGGATGGCATCACCGACTCAATGAACATGAGTTTGGGTGAACTCCGGGAGTTGGTGATGGACAGGGAGGCCTGGCGTGCTGCAATTCATGGGGTCACAGAGTCGGACACAACTGAGCGACTGAACTGAATTGAGTATTCGTGTGTGTATACATATATATACACATATATATCCCACATTTTCTTTATCCTTACATCTGTCAATGGACATTTAAGCTGCTTCCATGTCCTGGCTATTGTAAATGTGCTGCTATGAACACTGGGGTGCATCTATCTTTTCAAATTAAGAGTTTTCTCCCAATATATGCCCAGGAGTGGGACTGCTGGATCATATGGCAACTCTAGTTTTAGTTTTTTAAGGAAACTCCATACTGTTTTCCATAGTTGCTGTGCCAATTTACATTCCCTTTTCTCTACATTCTCTCTAGCATTTATTATCTGTAGACTTTTTAAAGGTGGACATTATGATTGGTGTGAGGTGGTACCTCATTGTTGTTCTGATTTCCATCTCTCTAGTAACTGGCAATGTTGAACATGTCTTCATGCGTCTACTGGTCATCTGGATGTCTTCTTTGGAGAAATGTGTATTTAGGTCTTCTGCCCATTTTTTGATTGGGTTGTTTTTCTGTTATGGGGCTGTACAGCTGACTGCATATTTTGGGAATTAAGCCTTGGTTGGTCGCATCATTTGAAAATATTTTCTCCCAGTCCGTAGGTTGTCTTTCCATTTTGTTTTTTGTTTCTTTTGTTATGCAAAAGCTTTTAAGTTTGATTAGGTCCCATTTGCTTAATTTTGCTTTTACATCTATTGTCTTGGGAGACTGACCGAAGAAAACAATGGCACAATTTACATCAGAGAATGTTTTGCTTGTGTTCTCTTCTAGGAGTTTTACAGTATCGTGTATCATATTTAAGTTTCTAAGCCGTTTTGAGTTTATTTTTGTCTATGGTGTGAAGGTGTGTTCTAACTTCACTCATGTACATGTGGCTGTCCAGTGTTCCCAACACCACACTTGCTGAAGAGACTAACTTTTTCCCACTGTATATTCTTGCCTCCTTTGTTAGATTAACTGACTGTAGGTACGTGGTTTATTTCTATAAAAGCCTATCTTCTTAAAGACAGTGTCAAGGCCAGTCATTCATTTTGAGGAGTCTGGTTATTTAATGCCACCAATAAGATTAACCAACTCCTGCGTCTACAATTTTGTTACATCTGTAAATCAACTGAATCTTTCACACAAGGTATGGCTGAAGTACCTTAAAGATAAGGAAGCTGAGGAGTTCACATGTTTACAAAGCAGATGGCACTTACTATTTTTGAACTTGCTTGCTAATAAATGATGGCAAAATAAAAGTCTACTGCATTTGGAAGGATTTGGTCTAAGGTTTACTTTCACTATAAGCCAATAGATTATATGAAAGCAGCTGATATTCACTTAACTTCACTGACTGCTATATATTTATTTACCTAAAATAACACAATAAATTGTGCATAACCAATTAGACTTTGTTCAATTCACAACAGCCAACTTAGGGCCTCCTGACTCACTTTTGCTACATTTAAGGGTCTTTCCCCCCAAGTCTTTAAGTGGCTGCTAAGGTCTACTGACCATCTAATAGAAAACATTTCCCTCATTCACCCAATTATTTATTTTTTTTACATCATCCTATTTTTGCTTCTTGATAAAACACATCATCACATAAAAATTCTTTTAGTCAATTTACTTATTTATTGCACCTCCATCCCCACTGGCACACGGTAGCCTTAAGAACAGAGACTCTGTTGGTATCATTGATCACTGCACCTCTGATGCACAGAATACTGCATGGCTCATAGAAGGTGCTGGGTATTTCAGAATAAAAGAGAACATTTTAAAAAGTGGGAGGTGAAGAATAAGAGAAGACAGGAGTTATCTTGCAAAGATCAAAAAACTAACTCTAAAAGAATGGGTTTGCGGGGGTGGGGAGGTCTACACAAATGCTCAGATACTAAGAAAATGAGTAAGACATTAGCAAGACAGTTTTGTACTCCACACTCAAAAAGCCCATGGACCAATAAAGAAAAGAGAAAAAGACACTGCTGTAGTATTATGGATTTTAACAGAGAGATGTCATTAAAATACAGGTTAAGAAACAGCCCACTGTGTGACAGTATCTGCCATACTGTCCTCCAACCATTAATAACTTAGAGTAAGTGCATTTCCCCCATCCCCAAGTAAAGTATGAATTGAGATCAAACCAAATGTTATGTATCTCTGTCTTCACGTAAAAATGACAGTCAAAAGTGGTACTCAATCTAAATACATCAAACCATTCTAACAAGATTTTAATGACTTTCACATTTATAAGAAATGAATAATGATTAGCAGACTGTATCCTGATATGAATAAATTGTAAGTTAAAAGAGATCTATGATCAGGAATAAGAAAAGGGTGCCTACTCATGCCACTATTATTCAGCACAGTTTTGGAAGTCCTAGCTAAGGCAATCAGAGAAGAAAAAGAAATAAAAGGAAGCCAGATTGGAAAGGAGGTAAAACTCTTGTTTGCAAACAACACAATACTATACACAGAAAACCCTAAAGATACTATCAGAAAATTACTAGAGCTAATTGGTGAATTTAGTAAAGTTGCAGGATACAAAAATCAATACACAGAAATCACTTGCATTCCTATACATGAACAATGAGATATCAGAAAAAGAAATTAAGGAATCAAGCCCATTATGCCACTGCAACATAAAGTATAAAATGCCTAGGAATAAACCTACCCAAGGAGACAAAGAGCTGCACACAGAAAACTGTAACACGCTGATGAAGGGAATCAAGGTCACAGAAACAGATAGAGAGCGTCCATGTTCCTGGGGTGGGAGAATCAAAGCTGTGAAAATGACTACACTACCAAATGCACTCCACAGATGCAATGCAGTCCTCATCAAATAACCAATGGCATTTTCCACAGAACTAGAGCAAAAAATTCCATAATTCGTATGGAAACACAAAAGACCCCAAACAGCCAAAGAAATCTTGAGAAAGAAGAATGGATCTGGACGTTTCCTGACTTCAGACTGTACTACAAAGCTACAGCAGTCAAAACTATATGGTACCAGCACAAAAAAAGACATATAGACCAATGGAACAAGACAGAAAGCCCAGACATAAACCCACACACCTATGGGCACCTTATCTTTGACAAAGGAGGAAAGAATATACACTGGAAAAAGACAGCCTCTTCAATAAGTGGTGCTGGGAAAACCGGAAAGCTACATGTAAAAGAATGAAATTAGAACACTTCCTTACACCGTATACAAAGATAAATTCAAAGTGGATTAAAGACCTAAATTTAAGACCAGAAAGTATAAAACTCTTACAGGGAAACATAGGCACAGCAAGATCCTCTATGACCCACCTCCTAGAGTAATGAAATAAAAACAAAAATAAACAAGTGGGGCCTAATTAAACTTAAAAGCTTTTTCACAGCAAAGGAAACTAAAAACAAGGTGAAAAGACAACCCTCAGAATGGGAGAAAACAACAGCAAATCAAACAACTGACAAAGGATTATTTCCAAAATATTCAAGCAGCTCATACAAGTCAAAACCAGAAAAACAAACAATCCAATCAAAAAGTGGGCAAAAGACCTAAACAGACATTTCTCCAACGAAAACATGCAGATGGCTAATAAACACATGAAAAGATGCCCAACATTGCTTATTATTAGACAAATGCAATAATGAAAACTACAATGAGATATCACCTCACACTGGTCAGAATGGCCATCATCAAAAAATTTACAAACAATAAATGCTGGAGAACATGTGAAGAAAGGGGAACCGTCTTCCACTCTTGGAAGGAATGTAAATCAATACAGCCACTATGGACAACTATGGACAGTCCTTAAAAAAACAGGAATGAAACTACCATATGACCCCAAAATCCCACTATTGGGCATATACCCTGAGAAAACCGTAACTGAAAAAGATACATTTACCCCAATGTTCACTGCAGTACTATCTACAGTAGCTAGGACGTAGAAGCAACCTAGATGTCCATCGACAGATGAATGGATTAAGAAGCTGTGGTACATATACACAATGGAATATTACTCAGCCATAAAAAAGGAATGCACTTGAGTTAGTTCTACTGAGGTGGATGAACCTGGAGACTATTATCCAGAATGAAGTATGTCAGAAGAGAAAAACAAGTATCATATATTAATCCACATATATGGAATCTAGAAAGATGGTACTAATGATTCTATCTGTTTGGCAGCAGAGGAGATGCAGACATAAAGAACAGACTTATGGACATGGGGTGAGGGTTGGGAAGGAGAGGGTGGGATGAATGGAGACAGCAGTATGGAAACACACACTACCATATGTAAAAGCAGTGCTAAAAGAAAAATGTATAGCAATTATGAAGTGAAAGCAGTGGTAAGAGAGAAATTTATATCTGTAAATGTACATGTTAAAAAAGAAGATTTCAAATCAGCAACCTAACTTTACATCTTAAGGAACCAGAAAAGGAACAAACTAAACCCAAAGCTAGCAGAAGAAAAGAAATAATAAAGATTAGAGCAGAGAGAAGCAAAATAAAGAGATAAATAATAAAAGAAAAATCAATAAAACCAAGAGTTGATTCTTCAAAAAGATCAACAAAATGGGCAAAATTTTAGCTAGACTAAGAAGAGAGAAAAGAGTCAAACTAAGATCAAAAATGAAAGAGGAAACATTACAGAAGTAAAAATAATCAGAGAATTCCTTAGCAGTCCAGTGGTTAGGACACCACACTTCCTCTGCAGGAGGTACACAGGTTCAATCTCTGGTTGGGAAACCAAGATCCCATATGCCACGTGGCACAGCTAAACAAACAAACAAACAACAACAACAAAAAACCCAAATGAATAAACAGAAACCTCCTAAAAAGAAAAGTCTAGGTCCAGACGGTTTCACTGGTAATATTCTACATTAGAAGAAATTCTTCCAAAAAACTGAAGAGGAAGGAAAATCTACTAACTCATTGGATGAGGCCAACATTAGCCTGATACCAAAGCCAGACAAAGTCATTACAGGAAAACTACAGACCAATTATCTCTTATGAATACTGATGCAAAAATCTTTAACAAAATACTAGGAAACAAAACTAAGCAGCATATGAAAAGGATTATGCATCACAATCAAATGGGATTGTTTATTAAAAGATAAGGATGATTCAACACATGAAAAAATCAACGTAATAAATCACATTAAGGGAAGAAAGGGGAAAAAACAGTCCTCTCCATTAAAGCATAAAAACCATTTAACAAAATTTAATACTCTTTCATGATGAAACACTCAGGAAACTAGCAACAGAAGGAAATTCCCTGAGCATAATGAAGGTCATATAAGAAGAGCCTATACCTGACATCTGGAGAAGGCAATGGCACCCCACTCCAGTACTCTTGCCTGGAAAATCCCATGGATGGAGGAGCCTGGAAGGCTGCAGTCCATGGGGTCACTGAGGGTCAGACACGACTGAGCGACTTCACTTTCACTTTTCACTTTCATGCATTGGAAAAGGAAATGGCAACCCACTCCAGTGTCCTTGCCTGGAGAATCCCAGGGACGGCAGAGCCTGGTGGGCTGCTGTCTATGGGGTCGCACAAAGTCGGACACGACTGAAGCGACTTAGCAGCAGCAGCAGCAGCAGCATACCTGACATCACACTCAGGGCAAACCACTGAAGGCTTCTCCCTACGCCTTTCCTGTCCAGACCAAGGACAAGACTCAGACGTCCACTTGGCCACTCTTACTCAGCACAGTGTTGGGAGTTCTAGTAGGAGCAACAGGAATGGAAACAGACAGACTTCCAAATCAGCATCAAAGAAGCAAAATTATCTCTATTTGAAGGTGACATAATCTCAAATACAGAAATGCCTAAAGACATGGTGCTGAAGCTAACACATTCAACAACACTGTGCGTACTGTTACAAATCAACACACAAAAACCAATTAAATTTCTACACACTATGAACAATCAGAAAATGAAACTACAAAAATCCCATTTACAATAGCATCAAAAAGAATAAAGTACTTATGAATTAACCAAGGTACTAAAAGACTTATACAATGAAAACTACAGAATGCTGCTGAAATAAATTAAAACGATACAAATAAATGAAACTTATCCCATGTCCATGAATTAGAAGACTTAAAATACTAAGATGTCAATACTACACAAAATGATCAATAGATTTGATGTAAACCCTATCAAAATCCCAATGACATTTTTTGCAGAAACAGAAAAATCCATCCAAAAGTTCATACGAAATCTCAAGGGATCCCAAATAATCAAAACACTCCTGAAAAGAAACAAAACTAGAGGACTCACACTTTCTGATTTTAAAACTCACTACAAAGTTACAGTAACCATAACAACACAGCACTGGCATAAAGACCAATGGAGCAGAGCCCAGGATTATACCCTTGCATATTTGGTCAAATAATTTTTGACAAGAGTGCCAAGACTATTTAAGAGGGAAAGCATAGTGTTTTAATAATATGGTGATGGGAAAACTGGATATCCACACGCAAAAAAAAAGTAGCTGGTATTTTACACCAGATACAAAAATTACCTTAAAATGGATCATAAACCTAAATGTAAAAGCTAAAACTACAGAACTCTTCAAAGTATAGAGGGAAACCATTTTTGCAACAATCTCTTGAATGTGACATCAAAAGCTCAGTCAACAAGAGAAAAAAATAGGTAAACTGGAGTTAATCAAAATTTAAAACACCTCATGGATAAACCCAGAGGACATTATGTTAAGTGAAATAATTCAGGTATAGAAAGGTAAATAATGCATGATTCCACTTACATGAGGTATCTAAAATAGTCAAATTTATAGAAACAGAGAATAAAACTGTGGCTGTTGGGTTCGGGGGGTTGTCAGGTAGCAAAAATGGGGCATTTTTATTCAATGTATGTAAAATTTCGTTTATGCTGATGATTTAAGTTCTAGAGATCCTCTGTAAAACATATTGCCTGAAGTTATTAATATGGTATTGGGCACTTCAAATTTTGTTAAGAAGGTAGATGTCATGGGAAGTATTCTTGTTGTTATTCAGTTGGTAAGTCATATCCAACTCTTTGTGACCCCATAAACTGCAGCACACCAGGCTTCCCTGTCCTTCAGCTATCTTCTGGAGCTTGCTCAAACTCATGTCCATTGAGTCAGTGATGCTATCTAACCATCTCATCCTCTGCCGCCCCCTTCTCTCTTGGCCTCAATATTTTCCAGCATCAGGGTCTTTTCCGATGAGTTAGATCTTCTCATCAGGTGGCCAAAGTATTGGAGCTTCAGCTTCAGCAGCAGTCCTTTCAATGAATATTTAAGACTGACTTCCTTTAAGAATTGACTGGTTTGATCTTTCAAGAGTCTTCTTCAGCACCACAGTTTGAAAGCATCAATTCTTTGGCACTCAGCCTTCTTTTTGGTCCAACTCACATCCACACATGACTATTGGAAAAACCATTGCTTTGACTATATGGACTTTTGTCAGCAAAGTGATGTCTCTGCTTTTTAATATGCTGCATAGTTTTGTCATAGCTTTTCTTTCAAGGAGAAAGCATCTTTTAATTTCATGGCTGCAGTTACCATCTGCAGTGATTTTGGACTCCAAGAAAATAAAATAAAATCTGTCACTGTTTCCACTTTTCCCCTGTTTGCCATGAAGTAATGAGACCAGATGTCATGATTTCTGTCTTTTGAATGCTGAATTCTAAGCCAGTTTTTTCACTCTCCTCTTTCACCCCCATCAAGAGGCTCTTTAGCTCCTCTTTGTTTTCTGCCATAAGAGTGATATCATCTGCATATCTGAGGTTGTTGATATTTCTCCCTGCAATCTTGATTCCAGTCTGTGATTCATCCAGCCCAGTATTTTGCATGATGTACTCTGCATTTAAGTTAAATAAGCAGGATGACAATATATAGCCTTGACTTACTCCTTTCCCACCACCAAAAAAAGAAAGCAGGGAAAGGGACACAAGGAATTTGGGGAGGCACTGCACATTTCTATTACTCCAATTGTGGCGACAGCATCACGAGTGTTCATTTATGTCCAAACTCAAAACCTCTATACATTAAAAATGTGCAGTTATTTTATCAGTTACACCTCAATAAAACTTTAAAAATTTTAAACTTCTGTGCATCAAAGGACACAATCAGCAGGGTGAAAAGATAATCCATGGAATGGGAGAAAATATTGCAAATCATTTATCTGATAAGAGGTTAATGTCCAAATTTATCAGTTACTCTTACAATTCAACAAAAAAACAAGACTAAAAAATGGACAAAGGACTCATTCTCCAAAGAATATCACTAATCATTAGGGAAACAAACACAAATCAAAACAATGAAGTATCATCTCACACCCATACAATGGCTACTGTTAAGAAAAATGAAAATAAATGTTGGCAAAATGTGGAAAATTTGGAACTCCTGTATACTGTTGGTAGGAATGTGCAGTCACTATGGAAAAGAGTATGGTGGGTCCTCAGAAATTAAAAACTAAGTTACCATTCTGTGCTGTGCTTAGTCGCTCAGTCGTGTCTGACTATTTGCAACCCCACGGACTGTAGCCCACCAGGCTCCTCTGTCCGTGGGGATTCTCCAGGCAAGAATATTTGAGTGGGTTGCCATGCCCTCCTCCAGGGGATCTTCCCAACTCAGGGATCAAACACAGGTTTCCCACAGTGCAGGCAGATTCTTTACCATCTGAGCCACCAGGGAAGCCCCAGAATACCGGAGTGGGTAGCCTATCCCTTCTCCAGCAGATATTCCCGACCCAGGAATCTAACTGGAGTCTCCTGCATTGCAGATGGATTCTTTACCAACTGAGCTATCAGGGAAGCATATATATAATGGAGAATTAGTCAGCCTTAAAAAGGAATTAGATCTTTACATACGCTACAACAGGGATAAATTTTAAGGACATTTTACTAAATGAAATAAGCCAGTCAACAAAAATATAGTGTATGATTCTACTTATTTAAGTCAAATTCACACAGACAGAAAGTAGAAAGAAAGTTGTCAGGAGCTAGGGTCAGAGGAAAAGGAGGAGTCTTGTCTAATGAATCTAGAGTTTCAGTTTTGCAAGATGAAAGAGTTCTAGAAATGGATGGTGGTGACAGTGAAATATACTAGCAATGTTACGTAAGAATGCTAGTATATTTAATGTCACTGTGCTATACAGTTTAAAAAAATAGTGAGGATGGTAAATTTAAGTTATTTGTATTTTACCACAATTTTAAACAACCTGCTCCAGTATTCTTGCCTGGGAAATCCCATGGACTAAGGAGCCTGGCAGGCTACACAGTTCATGGGGTTGCAAGAGTCAGGCATGACTTAGCAACTAAACCACCACCACAATTTATAAAAATACCAAGAAAACCCCCCCAAAACCTTATTTCTTGCAAAATGCCGACAAGACTCAACTCTAAAATCTAATGATCCTACACTGTCCTTTCCTTCAAATGCAATCATTTACTTTTTCAATGTAGGAATTTACTGTGTATTTCCAATGATCTACTAACACTGTAAATTTCTCCATTTCAAACACTTTTTGAGGACTACTATTCACTAGTTTCTTAAAAAACAAACAAAAAACATTTTATTAAGTGTCTACTCACTATGCGCCACATATACTGCTGTACTCTTGGGGCTTACACTTTAATGAGGAAGACAAACATGTGACTACAAAGTGCCAATGAAGAAAATGAACTCAGTGAATGAGAAAACATGTAAAACCTCTAAAACTGAGAAGGTATTAATCTTAAGAAGACTCAGTGGGAAAGCTCTCAAGGCCGAAAAAAAGCACACGCAAATGCCCAAAAAGCTCAGCATGTCCCAGGAACTATAGCAAGAACTGTGTGATCAGCGTTTTACAAAGCAAAGAGGGAGTGACAATAAATAAACTGAAAATGTAAGCCAGAACTACAACCAAGGAAGGTCATAAAGGAATCTAGATATCCTATGTAATACAACAGTAGGTCGATAATGGTTTTAAGCAAAGATACGACATCATTTGATTTGAGGGTTTTTTTCTGTTTGGTTGGTTGGGTTTTGTTTCTGTTTTTTCATCTGTTCTTAAATGTCACATTGGCTGCTCAGTAAATAGCCAAAATGTGTATCAGGCATAGACAGGATACATTATAAATTCAAACACTGAATGTTAGTTTGTTCATTTGCTTTACTACATATACATGTTATAAAACATGGGTATTAATTCCTATTGAGCAAAAAATGCTTAAAGTTAAAAACATATGTTGAGCAAAAAAGCAAACAAAAAAGAATCCTTAGTGTGTTTTCATCTGTAAAAGAGGGGAGGAGTAACTTTACGGAGCAGAAATACAATAAATACTGCCTCCGCTCAGTGACCAATACCAACACTACAGTGATGAATTCATGTTTATGCTGTGGTTCAGTCACCAAGTTGTGCCTGACTCTTCACAACCCCGTGGAGCACACCACGCTTCCCTGTCCCTCATCATCTCCTGGAGTTTGCCCAAGTTCGTGTCCATTTATTCGGTCATGTCATACTCAGCCTTTAATACGATGTTATAAAATGTGATGAAAATAGCACTTTATCTTTGTGATCTTCCTCCAAGAACTCAAAAACTAAGTAACATAAGAAAACATTAATCAAAATGAAATATGAGAGACAGTCAATGAAACACCTGATCAATATTCTTCAAAACTGTCAAGGTCATTAAAAACAAGGAATGTTTGAGAAACTGCCACAATCCAGAGGAATTAAAGCATTACAAAAGCAAATGCAATGTTGTATCCTCGATGAGATCCTGCAATGGAGAAAGGACAATGAAATCTTAATGAAGTATGAGGTTAATAATGATGTATCAATAATGCTTGGAGAAGGAAATGGCAACCCACTCCAGTGTTCTTGCCTGGGAAATCCCATGGAAAGAGGAGCCTGGCAGGCTACAGACCATGGAGTTGCAAAGAATCAGATGCAACTTAGCAACTAAACAACAAAAACAATCAATATTGCTCCCTTACTTGTGACAGATGTATACATAAGATGCTAACACTAGGGAAACTGGATACAGAGTACAAGAACCCTCTTAACTATTTTAAAACTCTCCTATAAATCTAGAACATTTGCAAACTCAAAAAATTATTTAAAGAATGAACTGTAAAAGGAACAGAAGCAGCAAAAACTGGTTATAGGATTACTCAGGTCCAGAAAGAGACGATGATACATTAAAATGTTGAGAATAAAATAGCAGCAGGGAAGATGGAGAAAAAAAGATGGATTCAAGGCATATTTTGAAGACAGAATAAAAAGAACTTGGGGGGCTTCTCTGGTGGCTCAGTGGTAAAGAATCCACCATCCAATGGAGGAGACAGGGGTTCGATCCCTGGTCCAGGAAGATTCCCCATCCTGTGGAACAACCAAGCCCACGCGCCGTGACTACTGAGCCTGCGCTCCAGAGCCCACATTCCACAACTAGTGAAGTCCACACACCCTAGAGCCTGTGCTCTGCCTGCACACTGCAATGAAGGGTAGCCCCTGGTCACCACAGCTATAGAGAAAAGTCCCGTACAGCAACAAGACCCCCACAGCCAAAAATAAATGAATAAATAAAATTATTAAAAAAAAAAAAAAAAGAATTTGGGACTTCCAGTTAATGCAGAATACTGAAGTCAGCAAATCCTCTTCTCCAAAAATAAGAATAAAACTGGACAAATTGCCAAAAACTATTTCAGGGATTTGGAACTTACCAAAAGATAAAACAACAAATTGAGAAGTATTTATTCATGGAAAACTACCAGACCCTCAGGTAAAGCAGTGGGAGTCAGTAGATTCCCAACACTAACCTAGCTTGGTCTACATAAGAACTTTCAACAGTTTTGAAATTCAGCAACTCTTGCTAGAGGGGTTGACGTGATTTGGAGTGAAAGATGAAAAGTCACGCTAAATACCGACACCAACAATAAAAGGAAAAAACACAGTAAAAATGAATGGGGAAAACCAGTAACTCTATTAGGAGGAGGAAGAAAAATGTCTCAGGTGAAGGCAAAGGCAG
Source organism: Bos mutus (assembly GCF_027580195.1). Lineage (NCBI taxonomy): Eukaryota > Metazoa > Chordata > Mammalia > Artiodactyla > Bovidae > Bos > Bos mutus. The sequence goes on from NC_091618.1 coordinate 130,949,284, forward strand.
ACTGGCCAAAAATTTAATGGGAAGATCTTGAAAATCAGAGAGCCACAGAAGTGCTCGATGGACTCTACAAATCTCCGGCTGAGGAGGAAACTATGAGCACGCAGAGACATGAATGCATAGACCCAAGACATGAATATGCCCAAAACGGCCAGGTACAAAATAAAAACTAAGGTCCACTTGGCTATTGCCTTAAATTTGTGCTCGCCAATTCATACACACCCACCAGAAGATGGCTGAAGTCATCTTTAGGTTTGAGGTATTTGAATGCAACCTCTGCCCAATCACCGCCTGACCACCAAGTTACACAATTACAGGGTAACCCCTAGGAAGTCTGGCTTAAAAGATACAGACAGAAAAACAAACAAAAAATAACTAAACAAATATAATAACAGCCCAACAAGCATGGCCAATGATGTATTCCACATTTAAATTTAAAGTTGGTTTTAAGAAGACACAGATGTATTGAACAATCTTTTGGACTCTGTAGGAGAAGGCGAGGGTGGGATGATTTGAGAGAACAGCATTAAAACATGTATATTCTCATTTGTGTTTACATTCTCTCAATCATACATTTTGGTTAGTAAACAGATCACACAATAAAACATGTATATTACAATATGTGAAACAGAGCGCCAGTCCAGGTTCAATGCATGAGACAGGGTGCTCAAGGCTGGTGCACTGGAATAACCCCGAGGGATGGGATGGGGAGGGAGGTGGGAGGGGGGTTCAGGATGGGGAACACATGTACATCCATGGCTGATTCATGTCAGTGTATGGCAAAAACCACTACAATATTGTAAAGTTATTAGCCTCCAATTAAAATAAATAAATTAAAAAAAAATAAACTTGTTTTTTTTTTTTTTTAAAAAGCCCAATCCAAAATTCCTACATTATCTGTCTAGTTTTCAAAAAAAAAAAAGTAAGGCAAGCAAACAAAGAGTAAAGTGGGACCCACACTTAAGATTTTTTTTAAAAAGCTGTCAGTAGAGACAAACTCTGGGTAGGTCAAGATGTTGGAATTTGTGCTTAGTCGCTCAGTCATGTCCAACTCTTTGCAACCCCATGGACTATCGCCTGCCAGGTTCCTCTGTCCATGGGGATTCTCCAGGCAAAAATACTGAGGTGGGTTGCCATGCCCTCCTCCAGGGGATCTTCCCAACCCAGGGATCAAACCCAGGTCTCCCACACTGCAGGTGGATTCTTTACCATCTGAGCCACCTGGGAAGCCTAAAGACTTCAAAGTAGCTATCATAAATACATTTAAAAGAATTAAAGGAAAATCTGGTGAAAATTATTCCACAAATAGGAAATATCAATAAACTATAAAAAAAAATGCAAATTCTAGAGTTGAAAAATACCATATCCAAAGCTAAAATATATCAGATGGACTCACTAGTAAATCTGAGATGGCAGAAGAAAAAATTAAACTCCACAAAAAGATCAACAGTAGTCAACAATCTGAAGAACAGAGAGAAAAAAGACTGAAGGAAAATCACCGAAGTCTCAGAAACCTATGAGACACTTAGAAGACCAACACTTAATGTGTGTCCCACAAGGAAAAAAGAAAAATGTAGACAGAAAAAAATATCTGAAGAAAACAATGGCTGAAAAGTAGCCGAATTTCATGAAAAACAGGAATCTAAAGATCCAAGAAGCTCAATAAACCTGAAACACAATAAATATCAAGAGATCTCTACCTAAATCTTTTTAAATACCATTTGAAAAATTAAAAAAAAAAAAAGAAAAGAGAGAGAGAGAACCACACCTAGATACACATCATGGTTAAACTATAGAAAGCCAAAGATAAATAAAATCTTAAAAGCAGAAAAATAACTCATTTTGCTACAGGGAAAAAATACAATTAACTACTGACTTCTAGCATAAATAACTGAGTCAGAAGAAGGTGCAATGAAATGTGCAATGAGAGAAACAAAACAAAAATATCAAGCAAGAATCATATATTCAACAAGACTATCCTTCAAAACAGAAAACGAAATAAATATATTCCTAGATAAACAGAAACTGAGAGAACTCTTTGCAAAAACCGCCTTATAAGAAATACTAAGGGGAGTTCTTCAGACTGAGAAGTGACATTAGAGGAGGAAACTCAAATCCAGCAGACAAACTGAAGAACATTCAAATCAAAAGAATTAAATTTAAGAGTAAGTTCAAAGATTAGTATTTTTCCTCCTCTTGAGCTCCTTAAAAAAATTTGACTGTATACAGCTAGTTCACACATACACACACACATATCATTCCACCCATTAATGGCTAATGGCAGATTACACATTCTTCTCAAGCATCCACAGAACATTAACCCAGGTAGACCTGGGCTATATCCTGAGCCACAAAATAAATTATAACACACTTAAAAGACTTAAAATCATATAAACTATGTTTTCTGATCATAATGGAAGCAATGCAGTAAGTAATAACAGAAAGACAACAGGAAAAATCTCCAAACATTTGGAAGTGAAACAACATACGTAAAGAATAATCTGCAGCTAAACGAGAAAGTCTCAACAAATTTTTAAGTATACACAACTAAATAAAAATATAACATGTTACATCATATAAAATGCAGGTAAGGAAGTGATAAGAGGAAGATTTACAGGACCACTCTGTGTTGCCATTACACCCACCTCCCACCATGCAACAGTTGCCCCATCTAATGTCCTTTGGGCTCTTGAAAACATGGAAAGGGGTAAGGTTAAGAATGAACTCTGTGGTGTGGAACTGGAACTGAAGGTATCATCATGAGACCACAGTTTTGAAATATGTAAAGAAACAGATGTACACAAACATACACATTTGTACCCATATGTGTTTTACAGCTTTGGCTATGGAGACCTGGAAGCAGTGACATCCTACTCACAATGAGTACATCTGCTAGATACCAGTTTCTAAATATCAATCTCCACTAAGAGGAATGAGGACTCCTTGAAAATACGGGTTATTTCCATGTAACTGCAAGGTAACCCGAGAACATCTTACTGTACCAGAATATAAGTATACAAAGAATCACGGGACATGTCAAAAGGACACAAAAACCACTCTAAATGGGCTCCCACTGGCCAAATATGGGACAATTTGGGTTTCAAAACAAATAATGATAAACTACAACCCATTGAATGACAACAAAAAAAGGGAACCCACAAGTCTACAGATATACAATTAAAAAATGAATCAGTAAATGGGAGAAGAGAAAGAAGCTTTATCTTTTTTTGACATTCAAGGCATAGGTATTTGAGTGTTAATTAATAAATTATAATTAATGAAGTTATAAAATAATTAGTTGGCAATCATCAATAATAGTAATTCAGCCAAAAAAATCAGTAACTGCTAAAACTAGCAGGTGAAGTGATAAGGAATGAAATACTCAGTCTCAAAATACTTTTCCTCCTAATATTTATTAATTATAAAGGAAAAAAGTATTTTTTAGTGTAGAAATCTGGCAGAATGCTTAAGTGATCAAGATCACCAGTGATGGGCAAATTAAAATCACTTGCACCTGACAGGATGTACTGAGAAGACTATCACATCACTTCTGTAATGTTTCTGCCAAAAATATATAACCTAAGTTGAATTACAGGGGAAGCATAAGACAAACCTTAACTGAGGAATATTTTAAGAGTCAACTATTCTATAAATTTCAAAACTGTCAAGATCATGAACGTCAGGCAAACATGAAAGAACTGTCCCAAGACGGAGAGACAGTCCATGTTCCTGGGCAGGAAGAATCAATACTGTGAAAATGACTACACTGCCAAACACAATCTACAGATTCAGTGCAATCCCTATCAAATTAACAATGGCATTTTTCACAGAGCTAGAACAAAAAATTTCACAATTCATATAGAAACACAAAAGACCCCGAATAGCCAAAGCAGTCCTGAGAAAGAAGAATGGACCTGGAGGAATCAACCTTCCTGACTTCAGACTATACTACAAGGCCACAGTCATCAAGACAGTATGGTACTGGCACAAAAACAGAAATATAGATCAATGGAACAAAATAAAAAGCCCAGAAATAAACCCATGCACCCATGGGTACCTTATTTTTGACAAAGGAGGCAAGAATTTACAATGGGGCAAAGACAGCCTCTTCAATAAATGCTGCTGGGAAAACTGGAAAGCTACACGTAAAAGAATGAAATTAGAATACTTCCTAAGAACATACACAAAGATAAACTCAAAATGAATTAAAGACCAGAAACTATAAATGTAAGACCAGAAACTATAAAACTCTTAGAGGAAAACATAGGCAGAACATTCGATGACATAAATCAAAGCAAGATCCTCTATGACCCACCTCCGAGAGTTAACAGAAATAAAAACAAAAGCAAGCAAGTGGGACCTGATTAAACTTACAAGCTTTTACACAGCAAAGGAAACTATTAGCAAGCTGAAAAGACAACCCTCAGAATGGGAGAAGATAATAGCAAATGAAACAACTGACAAAGGATTAATTTCCAAAATATACAAGCAGCTCATACAACTCAATGCCAGAAAAACAAATAACCCAATCAGAAAGTGGGAAAAAGACTGAAACAGACATTTCTCCAAAGAAGACATACAGATGGCTAGCAAACACATGAAAAGATGCTCAACATCGCTCATTATTAGAGAAATGCAAATCAAAACTACGATGAGATATCACCTCACACCAGTCAGAACGGCCATCGCCCAAAAGTCCACAAACAATAAATGCTGGACAGGGAGTGGAGAAAAGGGAACGCTCTTGCACTGTGGGTGGGAGTGTAAACTGATACAGCCATATGGAAGATGGTATAGAGATTCCTTAACAAACTAAAAATAAAACCACCATATGACCCAGCAATCCCACTCCTAGGCATATACCCTGAGGAAACTAAAATTGAAAAAGACACAAATATCCCATTGTTCACTGCAGCACTATTTACAATAGCTAGAACATGGAAGCAACCTAGATGTCCATTGATAGATGAATGGATAAAGAAGTTGTGGTACCTATACACAATGGAATATTACTCAGCCATAAATATAGGAACACCTTTGAGTCAGTTCTGATGAAGTGGATGAACCCAGAACCTATTATATAGAATGAAGTGAGTCAGAAAAAGTAAGATAGATGTCATATTCTAACGCATATATTGGAGAAGGTGATGGCACCCCACTCCAGTACTCTTGCCTGGAAAATCCCATGGACAGAGGAGCCTGGTAGGCTGCAGTCCATGGGGTCACGAAAAGTCGGACATGACTGGGCGACTTCACTTTCACTTTCATGCATTGGAGAAGGAAATGGCAACCCACTCCAGTGTTCTCGCCTAGAGAATCCCAGGGACGGGGGAGCCTGGTGGGCTGTTGTCTATGCGGTCGCACAGAGTCGGACATGACTGAAGCGACTTAGCAGCAGCAACACATATATACGAAATCTAGAAAAATGGTACTGAAGAATTTATCTGCAGGGCAGCAATGGAGAAAAAGACATAAAGAACAGACCAGACTTACGGACATGGGGAGAGGGGAGGAGAGGGTGAGATGTATGGAAAGAGTAACATGCAAACTTACATTACCGTATGTAAAATAGCCAATGGGAATGTGCTAAACGGCTCAGGAAACTCAAACAGGGGCTCTGTATCAATCTAGAGGGGAGGGATGGGGCGGGGGGATGGGAGGGAAGTTCAAAAGGGAGGGGATATATGTATACCTATGGCTGATTCATGTTGAGGTTTGACAGAAAACAACACAATTCTGTAAAGCAATTATCCTTCAATTAAAAATAAATTGGAAAAAAAAAAACAAAACATGAAAGAACAGTTCCAGAACGAAAAACACTAAAGAGACACTAAAAACAAAATACGGCCCTAGACTGAATTATTTTGCTAAAATGGACATTACTGAAACCACTGACAAAACCTGAATGGGTTCTGTGGATTAGATGATACCAATTCCATTAATGCTAACTTCATGATTTGATGGTTTCTTTCCAGATATGTGAGAAAATTTCCTTGCTGACAGCAATTACAAACTAAAGTGTTCTGAGGTCATGGGGCCTCATACTGGCAATTTACTCTCAAATGAAAAGAAAAGAAATTCCTCAACTTCTGAAAATTTCTAAAGAAAAAATGTTTAACAAAGTTTGGAAAATAAACATTAGTATTCCTCCCCAGTCTTTACTATCACACACACACAAAAAATTCTCTACTTTTCTAGTTGTTCAAGACAAAAATTTTGGGACAGCCTTAATTCCTCTTATTCCTTCTTTCTACATTCACGCCTGGATCAGCAAATCCTGTTAGCTTTTCTTTAAATACACATTTCCACTACTACCACTCCACTCAGAGGCATGATACTATCTCTTGCCTGGGGTTATCTCCAATACCTTCCCATCTAATCAGCCTGTTTTCACTCCAAACCTTCAAAGAGTGATGAAAGTTAAATTTTTTTTTAAGTTGGTGGATAAATAAACTGATATATTTGAGCAGTAGAACACTCAGTGCTGAAAGGAAATGAGCTCTCAAGCCATGAAAAAGACCTTAAAGGAAACTTAAATGCACATTACAAAGTGAAAGAAGCCAATGTGAAAGAGTTATATATTGTATGCCTCCAACCATGCTGCTGCTGCTGAGTCACTTCAGTCGTGTCCGACTCTGTGCGACCATAGACGGCAGCCCACCAGGCTCCCCCATCCCTGGGATTCTCCAGGCAAGAATTCTGGAGTGGGTTGCCACTTCCTTCTCTAATGCATGAAAGTGAAAAGTGAAAGTGAAGTCGCCCAGTCATGTCCGACTTGTAGCGACCCCATGGACTGCAGCCTACCAGGCTCCTCTGTCCATGGGATTTTCCAGGCAGGAGTACTGGAGTGGGGTGCCATTGCCTTCTCCGCCAACCATACTACATTCTGGATAAGGCAAAACTAAGGAGACAAGCAAAAGGTCTGTGGCTGGCATGGCAGCCAGGGAGGGAGGGATGAGTAAGAGGACCACAGATTTTTGGGGCAGTGAGACTATTTCCCATGATACTGTAAGAATGGTAGATACATGTCATTAAACATTTGTCAGAACTCATACAATAAATAACACAAAAAGTGTACCCTAATGTAAACTATGAACTTCAGTTAATAAGAATATATCAATACAGGCTCATGAAAGGTAACAAATGTATCACACTAATGCAAAATGTTAATAATAGGGAAAACTTGGAGCAAGGGAGAGGGTAAATGGGAACTCAACGCTCAATTTTTCTGTAAATCTAAAACTGCTCAAAAAAAAAAAAAAAAAACCACCTTAAAATTCCTTCCTTTTCACCTTTGGAAAAGAGGGGAGGGGGAAAAAAATACAATGAGATTCCAAAAGAATGGTCATATGAAGTGTTGGCAAGGATGCTGTGCAATGAAAATGTTCACAGTGCTGGTAAGAATGTCAAATGTCCAATGGTATAACCACTTTATGAAACAGTTTGGCAAAATCTTATGACCCACCCATTCCACTCCTAGATATTTACTCGAGAAAAATGAAAGTGTAAGTCCACACAAACTGTTCACTGATGTTCAGCTGCTAAGCTGTGTCTGATTCTTTGCGACCCCATGGACTGTCCACACAAATACTTGTATACAAATGTTTGTAGCATTACTGTGTGATAGCCCCAAACTGGAGACTCAAATGCCCATTACCAGCTGAACAGCTAGTTTATGATAACAAAAAGCAGATCACTGGTTGCCTAGGGACAATAAAAAGAGGCAAGACAGTGATGGGAGTACAGAAGGGCATGAAGAAGCTCCTGGGGGCGGTGGGTATGGTCACCATCTTGATGAGGTTGTGGTTTCACGTGTATATACACATATCTGATTTTGCCAAATCACATACCTTAAATGTGTAGTCTGTCGATTATCTCAATCTAGCTACAAATTTTATTCTATAATGCTACTAGCACTGCATCTATGACTACTGACCTTAAGCCAATTTATAAGTTACACGAGTCTCATTACCTTACGGACACCCCTTGCTTTTGATTTACAAAAATATTACACAGAGCAGTAGCCCCTTTATTTGCCAGACTACAAATGAATTCTGACTTTAAAAAATAAAATCTGTCATCATGTGTCAGACACATCCCAATTTCAGGTATTCAAAAATTCTAAAGACAATTTCAAGGGAGTATTTGCCTAGTAACACTGGTCACTTCCAGTTAGGAAGAACTGGGTAGCTGGGGAGGCAGACCTGCATTGTTTATCTATTCATAGTTTCTGAACTTTGTACCAGATTATCTACTCAAAACCATATAGAATTCAAATTTAAAGAGAACTGGAGGGACTGCAAGGGGTGTGGGTCTGATCCCTGGTCAGGGAACTAAGATCCCACATGCCACATGGCATAGACAAAAAAAAAGAGTGTGCGCTTTAAAAGTGTTCCTAAAACATTTTAAGTAATTTTATAAAAGTAGTAACAAAAAATACATAGCCTCCTAGAATGATTATATAGTTATAATCATCACCAGATCACCATGGAGATTAAACAAGTTAATGTTTGTAAAGTGCCTAGAATGGGCCTAGCATATTGGTAATAATTATGCAAATGTTTGTTAAAAGTAAGTTGATATCTCCTGAGTTTTTTTTTTCCTCTTCCTTAGTTCTTAAATCAAATTGAGAATACTGGTGTTTTTTTTTTAACTTTTTAAAAACTTTTTATTTGTATTGGAGTATAGCCAATTAACAATGCTGTGATAGTTTCAGGCGGACAGCAAAAGGCCTCAGCCATACATATACATGTAGGGGAATTTAAATGTCTACACATCTTAATTATTTTCTACATTTTATTAAATGGATCTTAACGGAGAATGAGGTAACTCTTCAGTCAACACTTGTAAGAAATTTAGGCTTTTGTTCAAACTTAAATTACTGCAGGCTGATGAAGAAGTAATTGTCATTCCCTGATATTTCTATCAGGTACCAGAGAGAAAAAAATATCATTAGTTTACCAAAAATACCTCTCAAAATTCATTGATAATAATGATAATGATGGCTCTCAGTGCCCAATTCCTCATCTATAAAATGGGAACAGTAACTGTACCTATTTTATGTAAATATTGTAAGGCATAAATGAAATATTACTTATTAAGCACTTTGAAAAATAAAGCACAGTGAACACTCAAAAAATAGTAAGAGCTAAGTTTACTTATAATAAGTTCAGCTTTGGAACTCAAGACAGTCTTATTTGCAATCCACTCTGACATGCTACATTATATTGCCTCTCATTTGCTCAACCAACACTTAGCCCATGCCTAATGTGTACCAATATGCTCCACCGGCTAAGCTCCTGGATTCAAAAAAATAACAAAATACCAAGTTCTAAAATATTAATGTCTCTTTAAAATTCTAAAATCTACCCAAACCTTAAAAAGTACGCAAACAAGTATACCCTATACTGGTAGAGTAAAATGATGGCCAGGGTTATAGTCAAAATAGGATTATGTTCAGCATACTCATTTTGCTGGCAGGAGTCAAACACTTTCTATTGCTTGTCATATGAATCAAAGCTGCCAAGAAATATGAAATACAGTACTTCTCAGTCAGAACTCTTGAAGTCAGTATATATTGCCAGGAACCTCAAACTCTAACATAAAACCCTACAGCCAGGTTTCCCTGGTGGCTCTGTGGTGAAGAATCGCCTGACAGTACCAGAGACAAGGGTTCGATCCCTGATCTGGGAGAATTTCACACACTGTGGAGCAACTAAGACTGTGCTCTGAGCCCAGGAGCCACAGCTACTGAAGCCCACATGCCCTAGAGCATGTTGTTACGCAACAAAAGCAACTGCAACTGAGCTCGCACACCGAAACTAGAACGTACACCCCTCACCACAACTAGAGTAAAGCCCTTGCAGCAAAAGACTCAACAAAACCAAAAACAAACAAACCAAAACACAAAACCCAAGGCTACCCAGTTTTCATCAAATCAATTCCCAAAGTCCCTTTCAAGTTTTGTAGAAAGGTTATGTGTACCAAGGCTTCCCTGGTGGTTCAGACGGTAAAGCATCTGCCCGCAGTGCGGGAGACCCGAGTTCGATCCCTGGATTGGGAAGATCCCCTGGAGAAGGAAACGGCAACCCACTCCAGTACTCTTGCCTGGAAAATTCCATGGACTGAGAAGCCTGATAGGCTACAGTCCATGGGGGCGCAAAGAGTTGGACATGACTGACAGACTAAACTGAACTGAGCCACCTGGGTGAAAATTGAAAGTCACTCAGTTGTGTTCACCTCTTTGTGACCTCATGGACTCTCCATGGAACTCTCCAGACCAGAATACTGAAGTGGGTAGTCATTCCCTTCTCCAGGGGATCTTCCCAACCCAGCAATCAAACCCAGGTCTCCTGCATTGCAGGTGGATTCTTTACCAGCTGAGCCACCTAGGAAGCCCTAACAAATTATGAGGCAAGGTATGTCTGTCTCCCTCCCACATTAGAATGGAGCTCTATAATTATAGAAACAATGACCGATTCATTTATCTTCAGTGCTAACACACAGAAGGAAGTCAAACATTTTACTAATAATTGTGCCCACCAACAATTAAAACTCAACAACAAATTTATTAAAGGCTTATTTTACTGATTCCTAAGACATTCCTAAGATTTTCAATAAGCGTTAAATGAATTTAAAAATTAAAGTAGAAAAAATAAAAACCAATGTGAATATTTCCATTAAAAAGTCAATTATATACTCTAACAACACAATAAAAAATTATTATTAATAAAACATCCAGGGACTTCCCTGGTGGTCCAGTAGTTAAGAATCTGCCTTGCCATGCAAGGGATGTGGGTTCAATCCCTGGTTGGGGAACTAAGATGCCACATGCTGTGGAGCAACTAAGCCCGTGCACTTTGGAGCCCACATGATGCAACTAAAACTTGATGCAGTCAAATAAATAAGTATATACTAAAAAAAAAAAAAAAAAAATTCTGAATCAAAAATAAATAAAAATACTCAAAAAAACCCCCATATCCATACAGTCTTTTAGATCTGATTATACAGTAGAAAACAGGATGGAATAATATCTTCAAAATGTTGAGGGAAAAATAACTGCCAGTCTAGACTTTCATTCACAACTAAAATAGCTTCAAGAACACGAGCTAAAGATTTCCAACAAAAACTGTAATTTGTCACCAAGAGACCCTTAGTCTAGGAACTTCAACAGGATATAATTCATGGCCACTCTAGCCTTCGAGATGGCCCATACTCCATGTAGAGTGTGTTTTTCTATAAATAAAATACTCTTCTTACCTATCACTCCGTCTCTCATTGACTGCTTTCTGTGATGAGACATCAAGAATCTGAGCTTCATTAAGGCAAAACCTGGTGTGTGATCTCAGTTAAAAGACCATAGGTCTTGGAACTCTGCTCAACTATGTGGCAGCCTGGATGGGAGGGGATGTGGGGGGAAATGGACACATGTATATGAATGACTAAGTCCCTTCACTGTTCACCTGAAACTACCACAACATTGTTTGCTAGTCAGTTATATCCCAATACAAAATAAAAAGTTTAAAAACAAACAAACAAAAGACCGTGGGTTTTGGACTTCCCTGGTGGTCCAGTGGTTCAGAATTCACTAGCCAGTGCAGGGTATGGGTTCCATCCCTGTGCTGTGCTTAGTCTCTCAGTCATGTCCAACTCTGCAATCCCATGGACTCTGGCCCAGCAGGCTCCTCTGTCCATGGGGATTCTCCAGGCAAGAATACTGAAGTGGGTTGCCATGCCCTCCTTGGCTTTGATCCCTGGTCCCAGGCTCAATAGTTTTGGCACGTGGACTTGGTTACTCTTGAGGCACATGGAATTTTCCCAGGTTCGGTCCCTGGTCCAGGAAAATTCCACATGCCTCAGAGTAACTTAAGTCCATGTGCCATAACTCCTGAGCCTGCATGCCATAACTACTAAAGCCCTTGCACCGAGAGCCTGTGCTCCTCAAGAAGAGAAGCCACTGCAGTGAGAAGCCTGGGCACCACAACTAGAGGGAAGCCCCCACTCACCACTAGAGAAAACCAGGCAACAAAGCCCCCTGGGCAACCGAATACAATCAATAAATATTTTTAAGAAGGCCACGATAAAGGATATTACTTCATGAAGAAGGAAAGCGATTCCAGTAGAACAAAAGCTAGCAAGAAATTGATGAAAAGGTGAAGAAAAGAAACTTAACTTGCATATTGATTGTATTAAAATAAAACGCTTCATTCGAAGAACTTGAAAATAACAAGGTAGATTATACTGAACTGACCAATTAATCAATTAATATACTGAATTAAGTGATTCACTCTAGTGGCCTTCTTTTGGAAGCTTATCCCTTCTACAAACACAACCTCCAACCACCCATTTGATTACTAAATGTCACCAAATTAGCTCAGTGTGGTCCCTCACCAAAACAGATGGTCCAGAGGTGCGCAACTGGCCCAAATAGGAGTAAACATGGACAATCTTTAGAAACTACAAGTATAAAAGTTGCTTCAGTCATGTCTGACTCTTTGCAACCCCATGGACTGTAGCCCATCAGTTCAGTTCAGTCGCTCAGTCACGTCCAATTCTTTGCAACCCCATGGACTGCACCACGCCAGGCCTCGCTGTCCATCACCAACTCCCAGACTTTACTGAAACTCATGTCCATCGAGTTGGTGATGCCATCCAACCATCTCAACCTCTGTTGTCCCCTTCTCTTCCCACCTTCAATCTTTCCCAGCATCAGGGTCTTTTCAAATGAGTCAGCTCTTCACATCAGGTGGCCAAAGGATTGGAGTTTCAGCTTCAACATCAGTCCTTCCAATGAACACCCAGGACTGATCTCCTGCAGGATGGACTGGCTGGATCTCCTTGCAGTCCAAGGGACTCTCAAGAGTCTTCTCCAACACCACAGTGCAAAAGCATCAATTCTTCGGTGCTCAGCTTTCTTTCTAGTCCAACTCTTACATCCATACATGACCACTGGAAAAACCATAGCATTGACTAGACGGACCTTTGTTGGCAAAGTAATGTCTCTGCTTTTTAATACGCTGTCTAGGTTGATCATAGCTTTTCTTCCAAGGAGTAAGCGTAAGTAATTTTAAAATTTTCATGGCTGCAAGTCACCATCTGCAGTGATTGTGGAGCCCCCAAAATAAAGTCAGCCACTGTTTCCACATCTATTTGCCATGAAGTGATGGGACTGGATGCCATGATCTTAGTTTTCTGAATGTTGAGCTTTAAGTCAACTTTTTCACTCTCCTCTTTCACTTTCATCAAGAGGCTCTTTAGTTCTTCTTCACTTTCTGCCGTAAGGCTGGTGTCATCCGCATATCTGAGGTTATTGACATTTCTCCCGGCAATCTTGATTCCACCTTGTGCTTCTTCCAGCCCAGCACTTCTTAAGATGTACTCTGCATACAAGTTAAATAAGCAGGGTGACAATATACAGCCTTGACATACTCCTTTTTCTATTTGGAACCAGTCTGTTGTTCCATGCCCAGTTCTAACGGCTGCTTCCTGATCTGCATACAGATTTCTCAAGAGGCAGGTCAGGCGGTCTGGTTATTCCCATCTCTTTAAGAATTTTCCACAGTTTGTTGTGATCCACACAGTCAAAGACTTTGGCATAGTCAATAAAGCAGAAATAGATGTTTTTTCGGAACTCTTGCTTTTTCAACGATCCAGCAGATATTGGCAATTTGACCTCTGGTTCCTCTGCTTTTTCTAAAAACAGCTTGAACATCTGGAAGTTCACGGTTCATGTATTGCTGAAGCCTGGCTTGGAGAATTTTGAGCATTACTTTACTAGCATGTGAGATGAGTGCAACTGTGCGGTAGTTTGAGCATTCTTTGGCATTGCCTTTCTTTGGGATTGGAATGAAAACTGACCTTTTCCAGTCCTGTGGCCACTGCTGAGTTTTCCAAATTTGCTGGCGTACTGAGTGCAGCACTTTCACAGCATCATCTTTGAGGATTTGAAATAGCTCAACTGGAATTCCATCACCTTCACTAGCTTTGTTCCTAGTGATGCTTCCTAAGGCCCACTTGACTTCACACTCCAGGATGTCTGGCTCTAGTGAGTAATCACACCATCATGATTATCTGGGTCGTGAAGATCTTTTTTGTATAGTTCTTCTGTTTGTTACCTCTTCATAATATCTTCTGCTTCTGTTAGGTCCATACTATTTCTGTCCTTTATCGAGCCCATCTTTGCATGAAATGTTCCCTTGGTATCTCTAATTTTGTTGAAGAGATCTCTAGTCTTTCCCATTCTGTTGTTTTCCTCTATTTCTTTGCACTGATCACTGAGAAAGGCTTTCTTATCTCTCCTTGCTATTCTTTGGATATATCTTTCCATATCTATATATCTATTCTTTGGGTATATCTTTCCTTTTCTCCTTTGCTTTTCATTTCTCTTCTTTTCAAAGCTATTTGTAAGGCCTCCTCAGGCAGCCATTTTGCCTTTTTGCATTTCTTTTTCTTGGGGATGGTCTTGATCCCTGTCTCCTGTACAATGTCACGAACCTCCATCCATAGTTCATCAGGCACTCTGTCTATCAGATCTAGTCCCTTAAATCTATTTCTCACTTTCACTGTACAATCGTAAGGGATTTGATTTAGGTTATACCTGAATGGTCTAGTGGTTTTCCCTACTTTCTTCAACTTAAGTCTGAACTTGGCAATGAGGAGTTCATGATCTGAGCCACACGGTCAGCTCCCGGTCTTGTTTTTGCTGACTATATAGAGCTTCTCCACCTTTGGCTGCAAAGAATATAATCAATCGGTGTTGATTTTGGTGTTGACCATCTGGTGATGTCCATGTGCAGAGTCTTCTCTTGTGTTCTTTGAAGAGGGTGTTTGCTCCATGGAATTCTCCAGGCAAGAATACTGGAGTGGGTTGCCATTTCCTTCTCCAGGGGATCTTTCCAACCCAAGGATCAAACCCAGCTCTCCTGTTTTATCTTCTTTTAGTTTTGTTTTCTTTTGGTCTTTACTCTACTGGGGTCTTTGGGAACTGTGAGTATGTCTAACAGCATCTACCACACCTCATCATTTTAGCTTAGGCTAGATTTGAAAAGCCAAAATAGTAAAACATTTAAGGAGCCCTGAGACTCACGAATAAATTAGAGCTGCTGTTTCTTTTAAGCTTTGCTTTTTTCTTCTTTATTATTTATTTTTTAAAAATGTAATCTCTCCTTTTATCAACCTTCATCATTTCATACTGTAAGCAAGTGGAGTCACTAAAGGTAAATGACCTTATGAATCTACTGAGTGTGAAGAGAAAACGCCATGGTATAGATTATGGATGAGGAGGGAGACACCTAAGTCTAGGGGTTTACAGTTGGTAAAAACTCAGGCTTTGTTGTACAGTAAGTATCATTATGTGCTACACAATTACTGGGTACTGGTTGTTTGCAGTGATACAAGCATAAGCAATCCTTCAAAATCAAAATCAAGAAACTACAAACAGGCTATCAAAAGCACAGAGTAGGAGCCAGTAGGTACCAACTCGTCTTATGAAGTGCTGCATGCCATGATGATGCCTCCTCCTATTTCTGCTATCTGAAATGTGTCCTCCTTTCCTTCTTGTCTAAACAAGGACCCAGTTTCAGCCTTCTCTACTCCCTTCATCTGTCCATCTTTCTAAATGATAAAGAAGTGAAAAATAACCTCTGAGGACTGACAGTGTACTAGGAATTTTACACTACCACTTTTAATCTTAACTACACCCTGGAGAAGGAAATGGCAACCTACTCCAGTATTCCTGCCTGGAAACTCCCATGGACAGAGGAGCCTAGCGGGCTATAGTCCACAGGGTCACAAAGAGTCGGACTTAAATGGACGATGGAGCATGAGCGTGCCGGGACGACAGCATTCGTCGTTTCTCCACTCATCATGGCAGGGTCATTTGTCTCAAAGGATATTATCTGATTTAACACCTTCCCAACCTTGCTCTAGGCTGGCATGTGTCCTCCGCAGCTTGATTATTGCATTTTCAATTACAGGAACTATGTCTTCTACTTCATTCTTATCTCCATTCATCTTCTCTACTTCTCCCCTCTCTTTCAAAATACACCCTTCCTATTTCTCAATCCATCCTCTTTACTACCACAATTACTACTACTAATAAAAGCTATTATTTACGTTATTTTACACTGTGCTGACAGTCTGCTAAATACAAAACATTTTATTTAATGCTCACAATAATCCCTCCTGTAGGTATTATCTTCCCATCTTACAGAGGAAGAGAAAGGCTTGGAGATTTTAAAGCACTTGCTCTCTCACAGAAGATGTAACGTCACTGTGGACTACCACAGCGATCACAGCCCTCACTGTGATTTCCCACCCACCCTCCACTCTCACCCCCGGTGACAGTTTGTACCATTTCAACTTTTAAGTTCAAACTACATTTCCAGAATCCTTTTCCCACCAGGTTCCTGGTTAGAAATGGTCAAAGACGGAAGTTACTCTCTGAAGATTATGGTTAGATGGATATAGAGCTGACAGAGTATTTCACTGTGTCTCTGCTCTCCACTGTATTGCATGTAGCTCTTTCTTATTGTCAACCCTGCCAACCAAACAGCAACCTCAGGCCCACCATCAAAAGCCTGACTGAAGACCACAGAAGAGGTAGCTATGTAGAGACAACAGCGTTCTATACTTTCCACCAGCTCTACTGTGTGGGCCCACACTTCAGTAGCTGGGCATAACTAGCTTCTCAAATTCCCCTGCAAACTCTGACTTGCCCACTGCACCACTGCTTCAGGAAGGCTGATTAGTGATTTCTCTGATCTGCCAATTCCCCCTTACAGACTTTGGTTTCCAAGCTTCTCCCACAACTCCATAAGGTCTTTTATCTTTCATAAATTCCTTAATTCCATGATACCACAGCAGTTCGTTCTTCCTCTGTGACTGAACCCTAACTCATGCAACTACTCAAGCCCCCCCTCCACCTACTGATCTAGATCTCTGCAACTTTCCCTCTAGAGACCTTCCTGCATAACCAAATTTAAGCCACTTAGTCTTTTATAATCTCCAATCAAGCCTTCTTTTATCAGTTCTGAGCTGCCAATCTTTGAAAACAGGATGAAGCGCCCTCATTCTATGAAGCCATATCATCCAAACTTGATCCTCCCATTTGCAAAAGAGCAAGATTTATATGAGAGAAAAAACTAGAGTGGGTATCAGATTAACGAAAGTGTTAGTCGCTCAGTCGTGTCCAACTCTTTGTGACCCCACAGACTGCAGGGATTGAACCCAGGTCTCCAGCACTGCAGGTAGTTTCTTTAACATCTGAGCATAAGGGAAGCTCTAGTTTAACAAATGCCAATACCAATTTATTACCTAAAAACAAAATAAGCTAACAACACTTAATGTACTTCTATGCTTTGGTTAGAGATGCGAAGATGGAAGAAATGAAGAATAAAGAAGCAGAAAGATTCTGAAAAAAAATTTGCTGGGACTTCCCTGTGGTCCAATGGTTAAGACTCCACATTCCCAATGCAGGGGGCACAGGTTCAGTTCCTTGTTAGGGAACTAAGATCCCACACAGCCTCGCAAAAATAAATATATATATTAAATTTTTTTTTGCTGATGTATGGTTTGCCCCAAATGTTTTTTTTCCATTGGGAAGTAAGAATTTTTTTTTTAATGTAATCATTTGGGGTTTATCCAGTACATCCATAAAATTATTTTAAAATTTCTAGCGGGCATAGACTGCAGGTAAAATTTTTCCAATACTTCTTTTTTTTTTCTTTTCCAAAAAGATCTTCCCTCACTTTTGGCTAAAGTATTTCAAAAAATGTATTTCACTAGTCTTGGGTGCCCATTTACGAGAATAATTTAGTTCTTTTCTAGAATTCAGTGGTTATTATCCTGGATTTTCATCACTAAAATATCATCAGGTGATTCTGATTTTAATCGTATCAGTCCTGAAGTTATTCATCTACTCTTTCAACAAGTATTTACTGCGAACCTACTATAGATTATCACAGTTCAACACAAGCTACCTGGCTATAAAACATCTTTAAGTAAAAGATGTCATTCTGACAAATTAATCACATTTAAACAGAGCTATTTATCTTCCAAATGCTGCCCTATAACAAATCTTCCCTGGACAGTTGTCATCTTAACAATCTCCCAAGCAAGAAAACTTGAATCTCTCTTGACTCTATTATTTTCTATGATGCTGTGGATCTCACAGAATCATAGATTAGATAGGTCCTTAAGAAATCAACTAGGTGGGGTGGGGGGCGGGGGGCGATTCCCTGGTGGCTCAGTGTTTAAGAATCCACCTGGTGATGCAAGGGACGTCAATTCAATACCTGGCTGGGGAAGATCGTGTGCTGCAGAGCGACTAAGCCTGTGCACACAACTACTGAGCCTGAGTTGGAGGCCGGGAGCTGCAACTACCGAGCCCACGAACCTCGAGGCTGTGCTCCACAACAAGAGTAACCACTGCAAGCAGCAGCCCAGGCACTGCAAGAAAAAGTAGTCCCCATGCAGCAAAAAAGACCCACCATAGCCAAAAAATAAATAAATCTTTTTAAAAAAAGAAATCAACTAGAGCAACTTTTTCAAATTCAGAAATGTTGAACTAGGGACTTCCTTCGTGGTCCAGTGGTTAAGAATCCACCTTGCAATGCAGGGGGTGCAGAGCGGATTCCTAGTTTGGGGGCTAAGATCCCACATGGTGTGGAGCAACTAAGCCAAAGCACAACAAGTACTGAGCCCGTGGACCACAACTTAAGAGTCCGTGTGCTACAAAGAAAGATCTCACATGACACAGCGAAGACCTGCACATACCTGCTATGTGCTAAGATAATGTTTTTTAAAAAATTACTGAAGTCACTTTGTCACAGTCAACTTCTAATTAATGGCAGATTTAAGACTGAAATCAGGCTTTCCATCTACTATCAGTGTTCAACAAACAGTATGAAATACAGTTTGCAGTCTGTGTATTCACTTCAGGAACGTTCTAGGCAAGAAACTCTTCAGGTACATCCCTGAGTAAACCTTCTAACCTTAAGGCAGTATGCAACAGTCCATAACTATGGGACAAAACTTTGAGATGCTGATTAATACACATTACATGATCTCAGAACACAAAATTAATCTACTCTTTCTCAAATCATGGGGAAAGATTTATAATGAAGGTATATGGTGGTTTGGGGGTGAAGTCAACTGAATGCAGTCAGGTACTGCTAACAGACTGGATGGTTAATGATACACCATCTCTCAAAGTAAATCTTTATCAACATCAAGGCTGAGCTAGCTACCTTCTACTTGTTTCATTTCCTTGTAATATCTAAACAAACAAGAAAGTTTGTAAATGTTCTTTGACATACTGTTTTTATATATTATGTCATATCATATAATAACTATTACTAATTTTACAAAGCAGTCAACAGGTCTAAAAATGCCTAAACTGATTTTAAAATGCATTAAAGCATCATATAAATCATGATATTAATCTCTCCGCAAAATTTAGTTGGAGAACATTGGTCTCATTCCTTTCATATTAAAACAAAAGAACAAAGTATTTTGAGTTAAAGCTCCATAAATATCATTAAAATGTAGCTAAGTCAGTCAAATTTAGGGTAATGACAAACTTATCAAACAATAATGATGATAATGAAACATCTTCAAGTCACAAATCTAAAATACAATATGAGTTGGGAGCATATAACTATTACTAAATAGCACAGAAAGAATTGAAATTTTATTTCGGCTTAGACTGCAGAACTGTTCTCTGAAAAGACTTTCAGAAATAATAAGTATTATCTCACATTCTCCCACTGATTCCTATTAATAATTTTCAGAAACTTTTCTACTACCTTGCCTCTGTGGTAGAGCTTTCCACAAATGCTTGATTTTCTCTGAGGGTACAGAAACATTTTATTGAACTTCCCCACCCTGTTCCACTAATGTAGCTGCCATCTTTTAAGAATCTGAGAACACTGAAGGAGGCCTCTTGTCAATTACCTATCCATGTAATAAACGTTTGGCAACAGGTATTGTGCTAGGCGTTGGGGCACCACAATCAACACAGCACTGCCTCTGTGCTTGAAGAGCTAATTTCTCCGCGGAGGACACAGAGACAACCGCGGGTGCCGTGCAGTCAGAGGGTGGCAGAGGCGAGGGTGGCAGAGGCGAACACAGGGCGCTCAATGGGAAGCCTGCCTGAGGCAGTGGCGCTGAGCAGGCACAATCTGGGAATTATTGAAAGAATGCTGATAAAATTGTATCTTAAACTACTCTTTTAATTTGTCACTATTAATTTATTAAAGTCCATACTAAATGACTAACTGTATAAATGGGGGGAAATTACCCTAGAAAAAACTTCCAAAGTTTATAAACTACAGAATGCTTTTTAAATTTATAGCACTATGAATCTCAAGCATAACATTCTTGAGCACTTACAAGAAAGGTGGTGGGCTAGTTATGGGAAGAACACCAAAGAAGAATCTATTCCTATCCTCCTGACATGTTTACGACCATGTTTACTAACAATCACTATGACATGAGAATACAGAGTGAAGTTAAAAAGTTTATAATCCTTGAACTTCATATAACAGTTGAATTAAGCCTAGGGTTTAGACCTTCTGATTCTCAATCCAGTTCTCCTTTGCATGACACCAGAAAACAGTTTTCTCAAAATATTCTTTAGTAAAGTAGCTCTCCTTTTATATTTCAGCTATTCCTGAGCAACAAATATTGGCTAAGACTTAAAAGAAACATATTATTTGAGGGAATTCCCTGATAGCCCAGTGATAGGGACTCCTCGACTTTACTGCCAAGGACTGAGGTTCAGTGATGACTAATATCTCACGAGCCACACAAGCCTCACAGTACAGCCAAAACACACACACACACACACACACTCCTTGAGAGAGTACAGGAAAAGACAGGAACTGAATTGTCCTCTGTTCTCTCAAGTCAGGTCTCTTTTTATTCATAACTGGCGATAACCTTGAATTCATTATTAAAAATACTTAAAAATCCCCCAAATCAAAACCTGATTAATACAGCTGCAAAATCAGAACCTGATTAATACAGCTACACAGAATATTTTTACAATTCCTGCGGTTCTGTTGCTGTCTACAGACCAACAAAAGATTGTTAGCATTGAAATTCAGAAGTCAGCTTGCCAACAGATGCAGCAATCAATATTACTATCTACTGAAAACTTAAAGATTACTGGAGAACACATGCCAGTTGCAGTGGGGAAAATATACCTCACCTAAAGAGGAGAGCTGAAGCTGAAACTCCAGTACTTTGGCCAGCTGATGCAAAGAACTGACTCGCTAGAAAAGACCCTGATGCTGGGAAAGACCGAAGGCAGGAGAAGGGGATGACAGAGGATGAGATGGTTGGATGGCATCATCAACTCGATGGATAGGAGTTTGAGTAAACTCCAGGAGTTCGTGATGGACAGAGAAGCTTGGCATGCTGCAGTCCACGGGGTCAAAAAGAGTCGGACACGACTGAACTGACTGAAAGAGGAGAGTGAAAGAGCGGGTTTAAAACTCAACATTCAAAAAACTAAGATCATGGTATCTGGTCCCATCACTTCATAGCAAACAGATGGGAAAAAAGTGGAAACGGAGGCAGATTTTATTTTCTTGGGCTCCAAAATCACTGCAGAGGGTGACTGCAGCCACAAAATTAAGAGATGCTTGCTCCTTGGAAGGAAAGCTATGACAAACCTAGACAACATATTAAAAAGCAGAGACATCACTTTGCTGACAAAGGTCCATCTAGTCAAGGCTGTGGTCTTTCCCGTAATCATGTAGGGATGTGAGAGTTGAACCATAAAGAAGGCTCAGCGCCTAAGAACTGATGCTTTCAAACTGTGGTTCTGCAGAGGACTATTGAGAGTCCCTTGGACAGCAAGGAGATCAAACCAGTAAATCCTAAAGGAAATCAGCCCTGAATATTCATTGAAAGGACTGATGCTGAAGCTGAAACTCCAATACTTTAGCCACCTAATGGGAAGAGCTGACTCACTGGAAAAGACCCTGATGCTGGGAAAGACTGAGGGCAGCAGGAGAAGGGGGTAACAGAGGATGAGATGGTTGGATGGCATCACTGACTCAACGGACGTGAGTTTGAGCAAACTTAGGGAGATAGTGAAAGACAGGGAAGCCTGGAGTGTTGCAGTCCATGGAGTCGCAAAAACATGACTTAGCAACTGAACAACAACAACCCCCATAACCAAGTGATCAAACTCAGGATCACAAATAGGACTTAACAATATATGACCCCAATGGGGAGCAATATAAAGTACACAGAAACATTCAGTAGTTATTCTTGCCCAAAATATTTAACCTGAAACTAATGATTCTTTAAATCTAGCTTACAGTTAGCTAACGCAGGAGGCAAAGAGGAACATGCTAAATGACACCATGGGGGGGGGGGGGGGAATCAGACAAATCCAGAATGTGACTGGTTTTATAAGATAACTGGCTTGATCTCTTTTATTAAAAAAAAAATCCATTTTATAAAATAGAGAGATGATGGGACTTCCAAGGCATCCAGTGGTTAAAACTGTGCTTCCACAGCAGGGGCCATAGGTTCAATCCCTGGTTGGGAAACTAAGATCCCACATACTGTGTGGCATGGCCAAAAGATAAAAAAATAAATAAAATGGAGAGGTGATATTGTTTTAGACTGGAAGAGATCAAAGAGACTTCCAAATGTAGTGAATAAACCTTGATAGGATCCTGGTTTGGTGGGAGTAAGTATAAAAAGCCAAAAAAGATCTTTCCAGCACAAATGGGGAGATTTAAACATGGATGGATACTAGATTACATTAAGAAATTAACAATAAGAAACTATTAATCAGAAACTTAACAATAATATTTTGGCTGTGTAAGAAAATGTCCTTATCTTTGAAAATGCAATTTGGCATATTTAGGGGTAAAGTGTCATAGTGTCCACAGTTTAGTTTTCAAATAGTATAGCTAAAAATTCTTCCCACGTGGCTCAGTAGTAAAGAAGCTGCCTGCCAATGCGAGAGACACACAGGAGATAGTGATTCAATCCCTGGGTTGGGAAGATCCCCTGAAGGAGGAAATGGCAATCAATTTCAATATTCTTGCCTGGAAAATCCCATGGACAGAGCCCAGCGGACTACAGTCCATGGGGTGACAAAGACTGGGACCTGACTGAGTGACTGAGCACACAGGTACGCATGGCCAAAAATAATGTACACATTATGGCAAGATGCCAATAAGTCAATCTATAGGATTACTATATGGGTGTTTGATATTACCAAATTCCTGTGTACTTAAAACTGTTTCATAATAAAAAGCTGGGGCTGGGTTGGGGGGCAGGTGGGAGGGAGCTTAGCTCCAATTCTACAAGGAAAAATAAAATCAATCTGATACTAAAGCTGTGGGACTTGTCTAGAACCAAACACAATTCCATTTTAATACAGCATCTATTAAATATAGTTTACCCCTGTGGTAGCAATAAGGTAAACAAGGGAAGAAAGTTCCAATTAAAACACTTAAAAGACTGAGCCTACAATTAATCATAAAATTATTTACAATAAATCTTTAATAGTTATTTCTTTCAAGAGAGATTCATGGAGAGCATGACTAGATAACCATTCTATAATGATACTACATTCAACAAGACTCAACATATGTTTATATTTTAAGCAAACAACAAATTAATCTGTGAACCATCCACTTCTTAACTCTATAATTCAACTTTTTCTCTACAGACATTACAAAGACATTCAACTACAAATTTTCTTAAACCTGATAATACATTTAAAAAATTATAAAATACTACAATTTGGGGCATCAATAGATTTCTTAAACATTTACAACTAAACATGAAACTTAAGTTACTCAAGAGAATTTTATCAACACTTTCTTCTGCAAAGAGAAATGTAAAGGCTCTAACTTTAATCATAATCCAAGAAACAGAGTATAGGTCAATGCTAAAAGGAGAATTTCAGTTAGTTTTATAAATACTCATTAGTTTTCTACATAAATACGAAAGAAAACAATCACATCATTAAAAGATAACTTTGTGCAACTCTACACATTAAATTCTGGCACTCCACTCAGAGCTATTGCACAAGTTAATGCACAAATTACTAAGCATGTTGTCATTGCCACATAATCCAGAGACAAATTTTGCAATAAGGAAATCTCAAGCAAATAACCCAACTGTGAGTTCCCTGTATGCATCAAGAATAAATTGCACAAATTGTAACTTTTCAAGAAATACGGAGTTTAACTAAATCCATTTCTTCTTTTTGATAAGAGGGGAAATATTTTCTGTTCGGTCAGTTCCACCGCAAAAAAAGAAAAAGGTAAAGGTGCCTGGAGTCACCTTTTAAAAGTAATTTTTGGGGGGAAAGAATCAAGAAAATCATTTGGCTAGGCTGCAGGCAAAACACACTGAACAACCTACAATACGGGCATGTAAGCTCGATCTACTTTTGTAAATATTTAGATTTTACTCCCAAGAAAAAACTTTTCATGTTTTCTCATTTTCCTCACATATTTATTTTCGCAAGATCTGAACTAGAGAAATACACTTCTACAGAAAGGACATCATATTCGAACCAAGGCTTTCCCAGATTACCAAGCTGCGTGACCTTGGGCAAGTTCCTCAATCTGAGCCTCGATGTTTTCAACCGTAAAATGAAGACAGTATCACCTCACTGGGCTTCGAAGGTGAGGTGAGCGATGCACGGTAAGTACCGGGGGCGTAACAAGTGCTCGCTAAACGGTCCATAAAGAGAAAAGGGCATCAACCCTAACACTAGTGCACGACGATACAGCGGGGCAAAGACAAGCACTTTCTCGCTTCCTGCATGTAACATTTCTGCGTCTCCCAAGGACCAGGCGCAATCTTCCTTCCAAAACCCGGCGGAGTACGCGTCTTGACAGCTCCACCGCCCAGCGGTCTACTTCGCTCGGACCTGGACTTCGGGACTGGATGCAAGGGACCCAAGGTCCGCCCACCCCAAGCGAGGCAACAACCTAGCGAAATCTCCGCCCCAGGGGCTGCGCCCAGGCCGGTAACGGCCCCCTCCTCACGTCCGGCCCCCTCCCCGCTCCCCCACCCCTACCGCCACACATTTGTGCGGGCGCGCGCGCGCGCGCTCACACACACACAGACACACACACACACACACACACACACACACACACACACACGCACTTACCCGCCGCTCCGCGGGGACGTAGGGAGCCGCAGACCCACCCCTCCGCACCCGCGCGGCCTGTCACCGCGCCCCCCGGTCGAGGGAGGCTGCGGGCCCCCGGGGACCGGAGGGGCGCACGAGGAGTCGGGCGCGGGCCGGGGGCCAGGCCCGGCCTTCCTTCACATGGAGCCTGCGCCGGGCGCAGCGTGGACCGTGGCGGCCGGCCGGGGCCTCTCGGCGCCCCTCGTTCCTTCTCGCCGCCGCGGCCCCGAGGCCCGCGGGAAGCTGGGCAGAAAAGGAGGAAGCCGCGGGCCGGGTGCCGCCGAGGCCGGAGAAGGGGCGGGAGCGACGACTCCGCGGCTGGGAGCGCCGGGCCTCCCGGTAGTCGTCGTCGTCGCCGCTGCCGCTGCGGGCCGCAGGACCCCCGAACACCGCACCCAGCGACCGCACCACCCTCGTCGGGAGCCGCTGCTGAGGGCAGCCCGGCCGCCACTACACACGGACCCGTGACGTCGGGCGTAGCGCGGTGCACGTCACGGCCGGCTCTCTCGTGCGCACGCAGCCCTCCGCCTGTCGGGAGCGGAACCCGCCGGGAGCGCGCGCTCACCCAGAGCGCCGCGCGGAGGCCGAGGGGGAGCGAGTCCGCGCCTGCGCAGTGGCTGGCTGCGCCCACGCACGCCCGGTTGCACCCGCCGGCTCAGTAGTGCGGAGATTCCTGGCCTGCCAGGGCTGTTGCGCCACTTTGCCGATAGCTCGTGGCAGCCGGCTCCGGGCCTGTGCTCTCACGCACACACATGCACCTCAGTTCCCTTACGGGAGTCCTTGGCGCCGAGACGCCAAAACAAACCTCGAAAATGGTCTCCCGCGTGGGCTTCTGGCAGAGCGAGAGCAGCAGAGCAAGAAGAGGCTGCGACCCACTTCGAGTCCATAGCAAGTCGTTTGCAGGCGAAAAGATTTCGTTTTGGGATCTGGTTTCAGCATTTTTTCCTAAAAAACTTAAGAAATTTTTGTCGACCTGTCACCTGACCGTAAACCACTACCCTGGAGATCGGCCTTCTAAGTTTTACAGTTCACGGTTTACTTGTATGTATGCGAGGTCGGCCCAGCAATTACTTTTTAATTGTTAACAAATGTGGAAATCTCGGTGCAGGAAGATGAGTTGACACTCCACCCCCAGGACTTGTGACAGAGTCTAAAACCCAGTCGCTTTCACTGAGTCTTTTCTTCACTCCCCGTAGCCCCGCAGTACTAAGTACAAATTCCTCGCTTTAGCGTTGGAGGCCTCTGTCATGTGACTGACCTGCATTCTGCATTGTCTTTAGCCCAAACTACTATGACTGGTGGCTCAGAGGTTAAAGCGTCTGCCTGGAATTCAGGAGACCCGGGTTCGATCCCTGGGTCGGGAAGATACCCTGGAGAAGGAAATGGCAACCCACTCCAGTATTCTTGCCATGGAGAATCCCATGGAGGGAGGAGCCTGGTAGTCTACAGTCCACGGGGTCGCAAAGAGTCGGACACGACTGAGTGACTTCACTTTCACTTTCACTATGATCCAGAGAGTATCTCTCCTGCCCCATCTCTTGTTTCCTCAAATACCCCTTACAACTTCCTGCGCCATTTCTTCCCTCTTTAGTATCTGCGTGCTTTCTTGGTAGGTTATGGATCCCACCTGTTTCCTGCCTTTTCCAGACCTCATATCCACTCAAACAGTTGAAATAGGAGAGATGGGCATGGTGCCCACCCAGAGGTAAGCAGCTACCCAACTTGCTGCCCTGAAGAGCAGGGGAGATCGCACCTGTGGGGCAGGGACTGAGGGAAAGGGTGTTATGTAATAAAATATCTAGGTCCCCTTCGTGAAATTTTTATTGCAGGCACACTAGCGGTGTTGTCAAAGGAGCAAGAACAGAGATGTTCATTGGCAAGTTTTTGTAATGGTGAAGCCTGGAAATCTAAATGACTCCGACTGAGCGGATAAATAATGGTTCATTTGCTCTGCAGAGAATTAGGCGGCCACCACAAAGAAAGGCTAATGCTGGAGGACCTCAAAAATACAAAGCCTAATAGAAAAGCAGTTTGCTGCCACTAATTTAAAAAGTAGAGTACTTTTAAGCAGAAAACGGGTCTTTAAGATGGCTTTTGGTTCTAACATCCAAGCCTGATATACCACAGAAAAATAAAGGATCTCAATATACTTGGGCAGGATTTAAATCTTAAACTTTTATATTATTTTCCATGGTTCCTAGCAAGGCAATGGCACCCCACTCCAGTACTCTTGCCTGGAAAATCCCATGGACGGAGGAGCCTGGTAGGCTGCAGTCCGTGGGGTCGCTAAGAGTTCGATACGACTGAGCGACTTCACTTTCATTTTCACTTTCATGCATTGGAGAAGGAAATGGCAACCCACTCCAGTGTTCTTGCCTGGAGAATCTCAGGGACGGGGGAGCCTGATAGGCTGCCGTCCATGGGGTCGCACAGAGTCGGACACGACTGAAGCGACTTAGCAGCAGCAGCAGCAGCAGCCTGACCATATAGTACTCAATAAATTCTTGTTTACAAAATAATCTCAAGATGGAGATGGATTTTTCTTCATACCTCTACTCACTTTTTCTCTCCCTACCCTAACTGGGACTTCATCCATCATTTTCCACCACACGTGTATATTAATAAAAGCCTCTTTTTTTCTTTTTCTCCAGTCTCTTTTTACATTGGTGAGATACTTGCTTAGACCGTAAATCTCTGGCATGCTGGCTTATTTGGGGATATATGATTACAAATTCGTGAGCTTGGAATATTTTTTTTTTCAGCTGCAAGGAACAAAACAGCTTAAACAGTAATGTTTATTTTCTCACATAACAAAAATGCAAAATTGGGCTAGAGCTGTGAATTGTCATCTCTACAGTCAGAATATGACTGCCTCAGCTTCAGACATTATGACCTCTCATTCAGGAAAGGAGAGAAAGTCTTTGTCTTCTCACTCTCTAATAAACCTTTAATTTTAGAATAGTCTTAGATTTACAGAGAAGTTGAGAAGATAGTACAGAGAGTTCCTATATACCCCACAGCCAGTTTCCTCTTTAATTCATATCTTACATGAAAATGGTAATTTGTCACAATCAGGGAACCAATATTGATACAATATCATTAACTGAAGTCCATACTCGACTCAGATTTCCTTAGTTTTCACCTAATGTCCTTTTCTTGTTTCAGAATCCCATCCAGGATACCGCATTACACTTAGTCATCATGCCTCCTAGGCTCCTCTTGGCCATGACTTCTTTGTTTTTGATGACCTTGACAGTTCTGAGGAGTGCTTGTCAGGTGCTTTGAGGACTATCCCTTCGCTGTAGTGTGTCTGCTGTTTTTCTGGTGATTTGACCAGGGTTGTGGGTTTGGGGGATGTAGATCACTGAGGTAACATGTCATTCTCACCACAGCCTTATCAAGGACATTCCTGACCACATGGTTTATGGCTGTTGAGCTTGACCTTGATTGCCTGTTTGTGGTTTTATTTGTCAGGCTTCTTCACCTTCTTTCCATGCAGTACTCTCTGCAAAGAAATCACCCTTCTCACACCTGGAGAGTGGGGAGTTAGGCTCCATTCCCTGGAGTACAAAGTATCGACATGAATTCCATGGAATTCTTCTGCATGGGAGATGTGTCCCTTCTCCCTCAGTTACTTACTTATGGAATCATTTATTTATGTTACTATGGACTCATGGGTTTTATGTTATCTCTGGTTTAAAGAACCTCTTGTTGAAAGTGAAAGAGGAGAATGAAAAAGTGGGCTTAAAACTCAACATTCAGAAAACTAAGATCATGGCATCCAGTCCCATCACTTCATGGCAAATACATGGGGAAACAATGGAAACAGTGACAGACTTTATTTTCTGGGGCTCTAAAATCACTGCAGACGGTGACTGCAGCCATGAAACTAAAAGATGCTTACTCCTTGGAAGAAAAACTATGACCAACCTAGACAGCATATTAAAAAGCAGAGACATTACTTTGCCAACAAAGGTCCATCTAGTCAAAGCTATGATTTTTCCAGTAGTCATGTATGGATGTAAAAATTGGACTATAAAGAAAGCTGAGTGGAGAAGAATTGATGCTTTTGCACTGTGGTGTTGGAGAAGACTCTTGAGAGTCCCTTGAACTGCAAGGAGATCCAACCAGTCCATCCTAAAGGAAATCAGTCCTGAATATTCACTGGAAGGACTGATGCTGAAGCTAAAACTTCAGTACTTTGGCCACCTGATTCAAAGAACTGACTCACTGGAAAAGACCTGATGCTGGGAAAGATTGAAGGTGGGAGGAGAAGGGGACGACAGAGGATGAGATGGTTGGATGGCGTCACCGACTCAATGAACATGAATTTGAGTGAACTCCAGGAGTTGGTGATAGACAGGGAAACCTGGCGTGCTGCAGTCCATGGGGTCGCAAAGAGTCAGACACGACTGAGCGATTAAACTGAACCAATAATCCAATACCACATTATTTATTTTGTTCAAGTTACTCCAAGTTTGGGCATTAGGAACTCTTTCCATTGACTTTTGTCGCCCTTTGACATATCCCCATCATTGTGGGGTGTTTTCTTGTGTTGGTTTGTTTTGGGATGTTGAGTGTTTTTGTTTTGTTTTTACTTTTAGAGAACTCCCCTACTTTCTGGCCTTACCAGAGGTGCCAATTCATCTTGACTGTTTCCTGCCCCAGTCCTAGAGTCAGCCATTTCTCCAAGGAGCCCTGTTTCCTTTTATTGGGGAATGACATTAGAAACAAAGATCTGATGCTGAGTATATTTGGGATTCTCTTTTGAGGATGTCCTCACATCAGCTCTCCTGAGAAGGCTGCCTCTTTTGTTTTTGCAGCAGGATCTTCTAATGGTGGCCCCAAAGTCATCAGATTTTACCTGAGTACATAGTATCCCCGCCCCATAGTAAAGAGTCAATTTCCCAATCTCACTTGCAACTCATCATAGCTGGGTGACTAAGTACTGTCTAAAAGGAAATAAATGAAAATGTCTAGTCCAAGTACCTGCTTTCAGAGATCTTTCCTTAACAGACCACTGCTCTTGCCCCTCTGTCTTCATCCCTTCCTCCATCCTGGAATACCTCCTGGCCTTCTTGGAGAGTGAAAAACAGGAATGGTGGAGCTGGAAGCAGAGCCCTCTTCCCAGGGCTCTATACTTTCACAAGAGAGAAGAGTAAATACTTGTCGCCAGTAGATGAACCTACCCTACTCCTAAAAGCATCTCATTGGTAGGAGCTGGGCCTTGTGTCTGTGCCTGCAAAGGACTCAGCTTTACCACAAAGGGTTCAGCCCACAGGAGGCCCGCCCTGGGACTGGGAACACTGCCAGGCCATGTCTGGACAGAAACCTGGGTGAGGTTGCAAGGGAGTCGAGGAATGGATGGCTGTTGTGTAGTAGCCAATGGGGTGTACCTGAGAAGTGCTTGGAGAGTCAGGATGTGGAGAGCCAGAGCAGGACCCCTTAAGCTTATCTTATACTGTGTAAATGCTCTGTGGGAGATTTGTTATCCTTGTCATCCTCAGGGCAGCTGCGGTTGAAACTCAACTTTGCTGTTTTAAAAAACAAAACATTAACAAGGTAAATCTTCTGATAAAAAGTGCACAGTGCTTCCACGATCAAAGAAAACTCATTTCTGGGATTTCTGCTGTTTAGAATAGCCCTTTACGTTTTCTGAGTTTGGTGAAAGGGCATATGAAGGATTTCTAACAGAGGGATTATCTTGAATTTTCTGTGATCCTGATCATCTCCAATTCTTTCATTTATCTGTTGCTAATACGTACATTTCTTTAAAATTGTAGTATATTTCCTGTAATTAATAGAAAATGTTGAAAACACAAGGGGGAAAAGCCTCTAATTCATTGTGTAGCTCTGTTTCCATTCCATCTTTTCTCTATGTGTGGAGCTTTGTTGTAGGGGTGTTTTTTTTTTACTTTTAGATACATTTTTAGATAGTTTTTAAGTAATTTCACATGTAATTTTATGTCCTACTTTTTTCACTTACACAGCATAAGTAGTCTGACTTTATCTTCCCTTATACTTGCAAGCAAATTTGAACAGCTGGCATATATACTTAAAGTTTTACCTTTATTCTAACCTTTTTAATGAAAAATGTTCATAAAATGGATATATGTAGAGCCAGTGACAGCTTCTTGTGTACCATGGGACACATTAGAGATTTTTTTTTTGCGCTTAGTGTCTGAGCCGTGAGAGCAACCAGAGGAGATCCCAATGCTCAGCTAGATCTGAGAAGTGAAGCTCATACACATAACGACTGTCCCTTTTATATTCTGTTAGCCCTTGCCCAGCATGATCGAATTTTGCTTACAAGGTCAAAAGAATATTATGGATTACCATTGGGGGAGAATATCCTGTTTTGGAAAAGAACCCAGAGGTACTTAAATCCTATGTTTTATATGAGTTGGTGCATTCTAAGACTATCTAGTTAAAAGATATGCTTTTTTTTTTTTTGGCTGTACCTTGTGGCATGTGGGATCTAGTTCCCTGACCAGGGATCAAACCCAAGCCCCCTGCATTAGGAGCTCAGAATCTTAACCACAGGACCACCAGGGCAGTCTTATTAAGATATGCTCTTTTTTCTTTACTATATTTTTATTTGTTTATTTTTGGCTGTGTCGGGTCTTAGTTGCAGCAGTTGTGCACTCTGGCTTCTCTAGTTGCAGCTCGTGGGCTTAATTGCCCCAAGGCGTGTGGGGTCCTAAGTCCCCATCCAGGGATTGAACCTGAGAACACCGAGGAGGAGAAGAGGACAACAGAGGAAGAGATGGTTGGGTGACATCACCAACTCGATGGACATGAGTTTGAGCAAGCTCCGGGAGTTGGTGATGGACAGGGAAGCCTGGCGTGCAGCAGTCCATGGGGTCGCAAAGAGTCAGACATGACTGAGCTGAACTGAACGCTGTATTGGAAGGCAGATGGTTAACCACAGGACCACCAGGGAAGTCCCCCAAGATACGCTTTGAAAACATCAAGTTGTGTGGTCTTACCTGGTGTAGTGCAGTGGTTAAGATTCTGTGCTTCTAAGGCAGGGGACCCAGATTTGATCCCTGGTCAGGGAACTAGATCCTGCATGCTGCAACCAGGAGTTCGCATGCCACAACGAAGATTGAAGATGCTGGGACCCAGCACAGTCAAATAAATATTAAACAACAACAACAACACTGTGAACAATAATAATCATTTTTTAAGAAGGTGGCTGTTTGTTTGGGGCCTCCTGGTGGCCTCCACCACTGCAGCAGCCCCCAACCGAACCACTGCCCATGGGCTCCTCCTCCCTTCTGACTTGTCAACAAAACAAGGATTGGCTGCTTCTTCCCTTCCTCTGTTTTTATTAACACTGGCTTCTTATTTCTTTTCCGTTCCACTTTTTTCTTCTCTATCTACCTCTACCTCACTCTCCTTTATCAAATTTTATTAGTTATTTTTCATAAACATCCTATGAAGTAGGTTGCAGAATTAATACCTCATTCACCTATGAGGAAAAACTGTCAGAGAAAGGTTGGGCTGCACCAGGCCCCTGGGACATCTAATGGAGCAGCCCTGAACTAGAGTCTGCCTGTCCAGCCCTCTCTGCTCCTGATGTCTCACTTGGCTCCTTGATGCCAGCTCTCTCCATTTGCCTAATGCCCTGTGCCCCTCCCAGCACCAGGGCTCTGCTCTCCAGGTTCAGCCTCACCATTCCTGAAACCATGGTCCTTCTGTCCAAGCCTTCCCAGCCCCATCTCAGATCTGCTTTGCAGGACCCTAGGCCCCAATGGTATACCATCAAGTGGGTTGACACTAGCAGAGGTGAGTGAAGAGTTAGCCATATCCCTCCTTAAGGTTCACCATATCCCTCAACCCAGTGTGACATAGCTCCTTCCACAAGCGATTTCTGCAAGGCAAGTCACAAGGGTTGGTGTCCTTTCTTCAACTGGTTCTACACTATAGACCAGCCTGGCTGAAGCTGAGCAGAGAGAGCTCAGTGTCCCACTTGAGCCTTCAGGCCCTCCAGACTGCTCAGACCCGTCTCAGAGAGTGGGGCTCCCTGTGCCCTCAAATGGTAGTCATTCTGCAATGGCCAGGCCTGGTAGCTCGGGCCAGCCTGAACCATACAGAACACTGGAGTTGGCAGACACTGGTGTCTGCCTTCTCGGCCACTTCACTCAGCATCCTCATCTGAAGACGGGAAGGCATCCTGGCCCAGGGTTGTGGTGGACACAGTGGGTTAATGCATGTGAAAGCCACTGGGCAACAGCACTTGTCCCCACCTGCTGCCCGCAAGAAGCCCAGCATGCCCCTCCCTGGAGACTACAGAGCCAGCCGGCCCTTCGGAATGGAGAGCACCCAACAGAACCGGAAGGTGTAGTTATGGCCTCACGTTGTGAGTCACCACCTCTCGTTCCTGGAGTTCACACCAATGCTCAGGCCCTGATGAGCCAACTGGCCAGTCAGCCTGCAGCACAGAACAGGGTCTGTGCCAGGAGAAATCTGTGCTGTTTTCTACACCGTGGGATACACAGCCGACTATCTGGAGCCCCTGAGACCATCCTTCCCCCACTCTCCCTAACCCTCTTCCACCATCCCTGAGAGCCAAGCTCTCATGTCCTCTGCCCTGGAAGTAATTCACACCAAAGCAGGAAATGTTGAAAGATGTTACCCCCAGAGGCTTATAAAGTTATAGAGACATTTTTGAGCAGAGAAACCGTACTGTGATTGGTCTGGCTTGGGTTTCCATGGCCACTGAACCAGGCTTTTACTATAAATTCCCGTACAGGCTGATGGCTGATTTTGCTGAGCATTCACTTGCCAGTCCAGTCTCAGTGCCCTGCCTTTCACCTAACTCTACTGCCATAAGATCCGGTAGCCTGAGGGGGGCCTGTGAGTCAGACATCCCAGTGATGATGCGTATATTCAGTGCCCTGGTAGGGTTTCTGAATGCCGTTCTCCATGGACAGGACCAGGACTGGTGCAGACGTGCGAGGCCCTGGACCATCTTACATCAGAGAGTACGGAAGTGCCCAGAAGACCATAAAGGCATGTCAGGAGTCAGCGTAAAGGAACTGCTGCTGGCCAAATATGGGACATGTTGAACATTAAAACAGTGAATTCTATCCCATATTATAAAATAACCCATGAGTCATACTGACACATAAAGGGAAAACCTCCATAGCAGAAGAATTCAGCTAATAAGTAAAAGGAATGGTGGAGTTAGGTAATTCATGTTGCATATTCAAACAGGTGGGTGAAAGCGTGATGAGAAATAGAATACTTACTTTCAAAGTTTCTCTTCTCAAATTATTGATTACAAAGGAGAAATAGTAACTTTACGATGGAGAAACCTGGCAAACACTGTCTTCAGCACACAAATACCCTGCAGCTCTGCCACTTTGGCTTCCAGAAGTCAGCACTGCAGTGGCCACGAGGGGTGCCCTTTGTCCCTGTGTACATGCTGTGCTCAGCAACTTGTGCTCAGTGTCAAGCTATGCACTTGAGTGCAGATGAATTCAGGCCACGTACACATTGCTACACTGATTACTGACCAAGGAAGTACTTTCAGCTCAATAAATACCTGTTTCCTATGGATGGCCACTTGGCATACAGGTCAGACTTGACTTTGAATTTCTGCCAAACTGAGCTCAGGCAGGCTGCTTAACCTCTCTGAGCTTCAATCTTTCATCTGCATAAAGGAGATGATAATAATAATAACACCTATTGAATGAATCCAGAGAAGGCAATGGCACCCCACTCCAGTACTCTTGCCTGGAAAATCCCATGGATAGAGGAGCCTGGTAGGCTGCAGTCCTTGGGGTCGCTAAGAGTCGGACACGACTGAGCGACTTCACTTTCTCTTTTCAGTTTCATGCATTGGAGAAGGAAATGGCAACCCACTCCAGTGTTCTTGCCTGGAGAATCCCAGGGACAGGGAGGCCTGATGGGCTGCAGTCTATGGGGTTACACAGAGTCGGACACGACTGAAGTGACTTAGCATAGCATAGCATAGCATTGAATGAATCAGCAATTCCATTCCTAGTATTTTCTCACGAGAAATGAAAACATAGGTCCACACAAAGACTTGCACACGTATGTTCACAGCTGCTTTTTTTATGATAGCCCCAAACTGGAAACAACCCAAATATTCGTCAACTGGTTAGCAAAGAAAGAAAAAAACCAGGGCTCACTTGAATGACTTTCAAAAGCATTATGCTAAGTTAAACTAGACAAAAGACTACAGTGCATGATTCCATTTATATGAAATTCTAGAAAAGGCAATGGCACCCCACTCCAGTACTCTTGCCTGGAAATCCCATGGACGGAGGAGCCTGGTAGGCTGCAGTCCATGGGGTCGATAAGAGTCGGATGCGACTGAGCGACTTCACTTTCACTTTTCACTTTCACGTATTGGAGAAGGAGGTGGCAACCCACTCCAGTGTTCTTGCCTGGAGAATCCCAGGGACGGGGGAGCCTGGTGGGCTGCCATCTCTGGGGTCACACAGAGTCGGACACAACTGAAGCGACTTAGCAGCAGCAGCAGAAAAGGTAAAGCTATAGTGATCAGTGGTTGCCAGGAGCCAAAAGTGGAGCCTTGTCTGCAGAAGGATAATAGGAATGTTCTGTTTAATATGTCATGAACATTGCGGTGTGGTGGTGGTGAAAAGCTTGTATACTTTTGTCAAAATTCATCAAATTATATACATAAAATTGCTGGATTTTGTTGTAAATTAAGCCTAATAAAACTCATTTTTAAATACCTACTTTACAATGTCACTGTGAGGGTTAATGGAATGATACATATGCAGCCCCCAGTTCAGTGCCTGAGTAGGACAGCAGATCTAAAATAAGAGCTGTTAACCACGCACACAGTCTTTGACCATGCAGGCAAAATGTGTGGGCAAGAGGCTACCCAGGGGAGCCACCCTCTCAAGACGTTTTCAGCTGAACTGAGTGGTGGAGTAAGGAGAGCGCAGGGTGGCAGATTCTAAAGGAGGGACTGTGGAGCTTCCGAGCCCCACACAGGACGGTGTCACCGCCCTCGGGGCATCAGAAGCTTCTCGTGCCTGGGAAATGGGCACGCACTCTCATCGCGGAGCCACCCTGCTATCCTCCAGTTCAGACTCAGGAAGTCCTGCCTGGGCACCACCTCCGCGGGCCGAAATGGTGAAAGTTCACGCCGCCTGCCGCCGCCCACGCCTTCGGCTGCCCCTCCCTGCACCCTGCCCTGTGCAGCGTCGTCCCATTCCTCGCTAGGGCAGAGCCCCACACCCACACAAGGGAATACACATTCACTCCAGTCTGGAAGCCTTTAGCCCGAGGGTCAAACCTTCGCTCCAGGGCCCCGGCTGGCGGGGAGGAGCAAAGGAAAGACAGCAGCGCCAAAGACAGCCTCACGCTTACAGCGAGGGATCGCAGTGTGTTTATGTGTGTTGTGTCTTGTTGCTTGGCAACCAGGTCTGGGCCGCAAGCGGGCTGGGGAGGAGGGGGGTCTCCTCGCGGGAATGGGTTGTGGTGACTCATTCCTGCGCACTGTGGCCCCTGGGACGAGGTTACCAGGTACACGCGGTTTCAGGCTGGGTACAGCCGGCCAGGCTTCCTCTTTGGAACCGAGCCCGGAGCAGCAGGAGCTCCTGGTAGGAACACCAGGTACAGAGAGTCAGACCACTGCTGGGGTCCTGGTTTTGCCAGCTGTGTAGGCTTGGGCTACACAGTCCCTTAACCTTAACCTCTCTGACCTCAGCCTCCTCATCATGACAGGAAGCCTATGAGATCATATTAAGAGTGACTCCTTACTGGGGGCTTACAACAGACTTTAAACATATTACCTCATTCACACTTATCTCCCTGTTGAATTTGACAATGAGGAAATTGTAGTCCAGGGCAAAATAAACTAACTTT
Source organism: Bos mutus (assembly GCF_027580195.1). NCBI lineage: Eukaryota > Metazoa > Chordata > Mammalia > Artiodactyla > Bovidae > Bos > Bos mutus. The sequence continues at coordinate 130,986,338 of NC_091618.1, forward strand.
CCTAAAATCACCTAAATTGGAGGTGGTAGAAACAGGATTCCAACTTGGTTCTCTGTGGTGCAGCACCCTGTCTTTTCATTGTGACATTCCACTTCAAGTGCCCCGGGGGTTCAGGGACTGAGCTCCTGGGCTCAGCCTGCAGCAGTTCTCCAGGGCGGTCCCACAGCTGGAGGGCTGGAGAATTCTGTCTGACATCAGGGGCAGGTCTGACTCTTGCAGATGGTCCCTGCACTTGGCTGGGAGAGGCTGTGACTGCCTTCATGCCTCAGCCTGTCTCCTCTCACTGGAAACACCAGTTTCCCTTTTCTGTTCTTGCCTCACCTCCATAGGCTATCTTCCAAGTGCTGTATGATGTCAGACTTTGACCAGTCTCCTTACAGCTGCAGGAATCTCTTGAGTCAGTGTAAAGGATACAGATCTGGCCACATCATTCTGTAACAGACCAGGGTTGTTGGCCTCCTTAGTCAATAGGAATTGATAAGAGGCCAGACAAGAAATTCAGGAAGGCTTTATTGGGGCCCTACTGCAGCAAGAGGGAGCAAGAACAAGTAATGGGTTCCCTTGCTCTCTTGCAAGTGAGCTGGTTCCTTATATGAGGTGAGGGTCAGCCCAGAGGGGTGGCTTTCGTGGTTTGCCCACCGCCTTTGGTGGTGTTGAGTGCAGGGAACATGCGCTGTACGCTGCTTTTGCTCTGGACCCCTGCTTTTGCTCCCAGCTCTTCAGAAGTGGCAGTTGGGGTTTTTGGTCTTTTTGTTTCTTATTGTCCATAATTTGTCCCAACTGCACATGTATATCAGAGAAGGCAATGGCACCCCACTCCAGTACTTTGCCTGGAAAATCCCATGGATGGAGGAGCCTGGTGGGCTGCAGTCCATGGGTCACTGGGAGTCAGACACAACTGAGTGACTTCACTTTCACTTTTCACTTTCATGCATTGGAGAAGGAAATGGCAACCCGCTCCAGTGTTCTTGCCTGGAGAGTCCCAGGGACGGGGGAGCCTGGTGGCTGCTGTCTATGGGGTCGCACAGAGTCGGACACGACTGAAGTGACTTAGCAGCAGCAGCAGCAGCAGCACATGTATATAGTTATTTTTAGTCCCTTGCAGTTTCTTTGCATTTGGTTGCTCTGGAGATATATGTCCAGATGGAAGCACTGCAGCAAAGGGTCCCAAGTCCCAGTCTGTCTCAACAACCCTTCACGGAGCACCTCATTGGCCTCCCTGCCCATAGGATGAAGTTTAAACTCCATTGTGTGGCAGGCAGTCAAGGCCTCCATGCTGGGGCCTCTGCATCTCCAACCCCTCATTGTTATTCTCATCATGCCCTGTTCTCCAGCCCCCAAATCCTCAACCAGCCCCACCTTTCAGGCCTGCAGTTTCCCTGCTGAACGCCTCCTCCCCTCCCCTGACTCCCTCCACAGGCCTCCCGACAATGCTCTCCTGAGGCCCTTCCCAGGCTCAGTACAACTCAAGCAGGCAGGGCTTCACTGCTCCATTTTACAGGGGAGGAAACTGAGGCTCAGAAGGATGACTTTTCAACAGTCACACTCCCATCCTGCCGGGCTGACAGTTTCACTCTCACCCTATTCATCTCTGTCACTGCAAGGTCTTCTGTGGCTGCTTGTACAGCTGCCTCCCAATGAGACCGAAAGCACCTCAAGGGGAAAGCACCCCAGCTTCACCTTGCATGCCTGCTTCTGCCTAGGACGAGCTGTGTATATTTGCTGAGTAAGCAGATGCGTGGGTAGGTGAAGGACAAAATGCTTATTTTGTTGTTAAAAACTGTATTTATTTTTGGTTGCACTGAGTCTTCGTTCGCTGCATGCAGGCGTTCTCTAGTTGCAGTGAGCCGGGGCTACTCTCACCGCTGCAGTGTTCGGGCTCCTCATTGCGGTGGCTTCTCTTGTTGCAGAGCACAGGCTCTAGGCTCACAGGCTTCAGGAGTTGAAGTTCGCAGGCTCTAGAGCACAGGTTCAGGAGTTGCGGCGCACAGGCTTAGTTGCTCCATGGCATCAGGACTCTTCCTGGACCAGGGGTCAAATCCATGTCCTCTGCACTGGCAGGCGGATTCGTAACTACTGGACTACTAAAGTCCCAAAACATTTATTTTAAAGAGCCAAACGCCTCCAACATTAGGAATTTGAGACTATGGAATAAGGGCAGGAAGTCACTGGTTCATGATCCTTGTTGGCCTACTTTCATCTAGCTCTGGACACTTTAAAAAAATCTAGTCTTATTATTCAGACCTATTTCTCCCCAACAGCTGTAAAAAAGCAGTTTTAAATGCTATAAGTAAATGTATCCTGAAAAGCCACAGCCATTTGGACACTCACTCCCCTTCTTAGGACCTCTGTTTCCCCCCATGCACAAGAACAAGTCAGCCTAGAGGGGTGTTTTTTCAAACTGCAGGTCCTGATGCATTCGCTAGTATGTTCTGAAATCAAAGTACTGGGAAATAACCTGCATTGGGTAGAAAATGTCACACAAAACACGACTATTACGTTGTGAAATTTTAAATTGAGTGTGTGTCTTTATGGTAGGACATTTTGTAACATATATTTTTAATTCTGGGTGACAATCAGGAGAGTACGAAAGCCCCTCTCCTTCAGAACTGAAGTGCAGGTGGACCACCCACAAACACTTTTTGTGGTGGGTGAACGCTGCTGTAACAATCCATCCAGAACCCCTCCACTGTTCCTCAGTTTGAGAAAAGGAAACAATATAAACATTGTTAAAAAAAAATGCTTACTATAAAAAAAAGTATAGTTGATCTTTTCTGTACTGCTTTAAAAATAATAGATGCTGTGGTTAAAAAAATTTTTACATAGTACTGAGCCAAGAGAGAAAAAGAAAAATTATTCTCTCCCTTTCCACTCCCAGAGACAAGCTCTGTGTAGAGCCCAGTGGACTGAGGGGCACTGCTGCTCTGAATTTACCCTTTCGCCTGCTCAGAGGCCAGGGCCCCACAGGTGCTTCCAGCCAAGGACTGAGGGGCCAAGCTGTGACTCACTCTCAGTCCCACAGTCTCTGTGTCCCCCTGCCTCTCTCCACAACCCTGCACTTTGCCCCTCTCCTTCCCAAGTTGTCCCAACGCCAGCCCAGTTCTGCATTTTCATTTAACCAAGTTGAATCTGACTCATGCCTAGATCTTACTTTCTAAATATTGTTCTCCAGTGAAAAAAACTGCTGCTACTGCTGCTAAGTCGATTCAGTCGTGTCCGACTCTGTGCGACCCCATAGACGGCAGCCCACCAGGCTCCGCCGTCCCTGGGATTCTCCAGCAAGAACACTGGAGTGGGTTGCCATTTCCTTCTCCAATGCATGAAAGTGAAAAGTGAAAGTGAAGTCTCTCAGTCGTGTCCGACTCTTAGCGACCCCATGGACTGCAGCCTACCAGGCTCCTCCGTCCATGGGATTTTTCAGGCAAGAGTACTGGAGTGGGGTGCCATTGCCTTCTCTGGAAACAAACTAGACCTCCTAGAAAAAGGGTTGATCCCAAAGCTGGAACAGGGGAAGTACAAGATGAGCCTGGAACATCTTGTGTCAGACAATAAAGAAATGCTCAAATGGAGATGGGGTACATCACAGGCACAGGGACCAACTCGAAGATGTTCCCAATAGCTGAATGTGGTACAATCTGAGCAAAAATAAAGGTGTGATAGTAATGGGTTATTACCCATAGATTATATAGTGGAAGTAAGAAACAGATTCAAGGGATTAGATCTGATAGAGAGGGTGCCTGAAGAACTATGGACTGAGGTTCCTGACATTGTACAGGAGGCAGGGATGAAGACTATCCCCAAGAAAAAGAAGTGCAAAAAGGCAAAATGGTTGTCTGAGGAGGCCTTACAAATAGCTGTGAAAAGAAGAGAACGAAAGGCACAGGAGAAAAGGAAAGATATATCCATTTGAATGCAGAGTTCCAAAGAATAGCAAGGAGACACAAGAAAGGCTTCCTCAGTGATCCACGCAAAGAAATAGAGGAAAACAACAGAATGGGAAAGACTAGAGATCTCTTCAAGAAAAATAGAGATACCAAGGGAACATTTCGTGCAAAGATGGGCTCAATAAAGGACAGAAATGGTCTGGACCTAACAGAAGCAGAAGATATTAAGAAGAGGTGGCAAGAATACACAGAAGAACTATACAAAAAAGATTTCATGATCCAGATAATCACGATGGTGTGATCACTCACCTAGAGCCAGACATCCTGGAATGCAAAGTCAAGTGGGCCTTAGGGAGCATCACTACAAAAAACGTTAGTGGAGGTGATGAAATTCCAGCTGAACTATTTCAAATCCTAAAAGATGATGTTGTGAAAGTGCTGCACTCAATATGCCAGCAAATTTGGAAAACTCAACAGTGGCCACAGGAGTGGAAAAGGTCAGTTTTCATTCCAATCCCAAAGAAAGGCAATGCCAAAGAATGCTCAAACTATTGCACAATTGCACTCATCTCACACGCTAGCAAAGTAGTGCTCAAAATTCTCCAAGCCAGGCTTCAACAGTACATGAACCATGAAATTCCAGATGTTCAATCTGGTTTTAGAAAAGGCAGAGGAACCAGAGATCAAATTGCCAACGTCTGCTGGATCATTGAAAAAGCAAGAGAGTTACAGAAAAACATCTACTTCTGCTTTATTGACTATGCCAAAGCCTTTATTGACTGTGTGGATCACAACAAACTGTGGAAAATTCTTAAAGAGATGGGAATACCAGACCACGTGACCTGCCTCTTGAGAAATCTATATGCAGGTCAGGAAACAACAGTTAGAACTGGACATGGAACAACAGACTGGTTCCAAATTGGGAAAGGAGTACATCAAGGCTGTATGTTGTCACCCTGCTTATTTAATTTCTATGCAGAGTACATCATGAGAAACGCTGTGCTGGAGGAAGCACAGCTGGAATCAAGATTGCTGGGAGAAATGTCAATAACCTCAGATATGCAGATGACACCACGCTTATGGCAGAAAGCAAAGAAGAACTAAAGAGCTTCTTGATGAAAGTGAAAGAGGAGAGTGAAAAGTTGGCTTAAAACTCAACATTCAGAAAACTAAGAACATGGCATCTGGTCCCACCACTTCATGGCAAATAGATGGGGAAACAATGGAAACAGTGACAGACTTTATTTTCTGGGGCTCCAAAATCACTGCAGATGGTGAGTGCAGCCATGAAGCTAAAAGACACTTGCTCCTTGGAAGAAAAGCTATGACCAACCTAGACAGCATATTAATAAGCAGAGACATTACTTTGCCAACAAAGGTCCATCTAGTCAAAGCTACGGTTTTTCCAGTAGTCATGAATGGACGTGAGAGTTGGACTATAAAGAAAATTAAGCACAGGAGAATTGATTCTTTAGAACTGTGGTATTGGAGAAGACTCTTGAGAGTTCCTTGGACTACAAGGAGATCCAACCAGTCAATCCTAAAGGAAATCAGTCCTGAATATTCATTGGAAGGACTGATGCTGAAGCTGAAGCTACAATACTTTGGCCGCCTGTTTCGAAGAACTGACTCATTGGAAAAGACCCTGATACTGGGAAAAACTGGAGGCAGGAGAAGGGGACGACAGAGAATGAGATGGTTGGATGGCATCACCTACTCAACGCACATGAGTTTGAGTAAACTCAGGGAGTTGGTGATGGACAGGGAGGACTGGTGTGCTGCAGTCCATGGGGTCACACAGAGCTGGACACCACTGAGTGACCGAACTGAACTGATAACTCATAGAATGAAAAAAACACTCAAAAGTCCATACAAATATAGAAATAAAGGAATACATAAATAAATGGGGGAAAGAGACAGCTCTTTTTTTTACAGCAGAATTCCAATGAACCAATGTAGAAAGAATAATAGTAATATTTAGAAAAACCACCGTTTGGTAAAAACTATAGTAATAACTGTTGCAAACAAGTATGATCTAATCTAAACTTAGAGGGGGGAAAAGTACCATGAGAAACAGGATATTTACATAGTCATAAAGGTTCTCCCCACAGGATGTTTATTAATTACAAAGAAAAACAGTAACAGTGGAGAAATCTCAAGGACACATTTAAGTGATCAAAGTTAAAGTTACCATGACTAGTACAGGCACACATGGGAGATATTTTGGGTTGGGTTCCAGACTGCTGCAACAAAGCAAATATCGCAATAAAGCAAGTCACACTTTATTTTCCCAGTGCCTATAAAAGTTATGCTTACACAATACCTTAGTCTATTAAGTTTGCAATAGCACTATGTCTAAAAAAACAATGTTCATACCTTAATTTAAAGATACTTTATTGTAAGGAGTGCTGACTATCTTCTGAGCCTTTAGTGAGAGGTAGTAGGAACACGAAAGGTCACTGATCACAGACAACCGAAACAAATATAATACAGAAAAAGTTGGAATATTGTGAGAATTGCTAAAATCTGACACAGAAACACAGTGAGCAAACGCTGTTGGAAAAACAGTGCAACAGAGGCACCTGATGCAGGGCTGCCACAAACCCTCAATCTGTTAAAAAAAAAAAAAAAAGGAACATAAGTGAAGTACAACAAAAGCAATGAGCAATAATTGACACAACACCTGATGTGGTATCCCGAGCCAGGCACACCATCACTTCCGTGGTATGATGGTGTTATGCCTAAAACGCATAACCTCAATCTAGTAAGGGAAAAAAAAAAAAAAAACCCATCAGACAAACCCAAAGTGAGGAATAGCTTACAAAACAACTGCCCCAGGGACAAGGACTGAGGAACTGTCCCAGATGGGAGGAGACCCAGGAGCCAAGACAAGCAAATGACATGTGGGATTTTCAAAATAGAAAGACTGGGTGCTGGCAGACAGTGTTGGGAGGGGGCAGCCTACAAGATAGCAAGTAACTTTCAGCTCAGGGCTGCCCTGAATGCTATTTCTTTGGCTTCATCCACTCCACTGGGCAGTAGAGAGGCTAGCTGGAGCTGTCTGTGGGGAGGCGGACAGAAGGGAGAATGGGAGGAAGGCCGAGTATGTGGGCTTGGTGGTGTTACATTTGTTCCTGACACCTTTGTGTAGGTTGGAAATATTTTTAAATAAAAATTTCAAAGCAATATACATGCGACAAAATTCAAACACAACAGTGAAAAGTCTTCTTCCTATCCCCAGCTCCTTCCTCCTCCCGCCCTCCCGCCCAGGGTGTCATTCGGTCACCCAGTCCTGTCCACCTCTTTTCGATGCCATGGACTGCAGCACACCAGGCTTCCCTGTTCTTCACCAACTGCCGAAGCTTACCCAAACCCATGTCCATCGAGTTGGTGATGCCATCCAACCATCTCAACCTCTGTCATCCCCTTCTCCTCCCGCCCTCAATCTTTCTCAGCATCGCTCCAAATCTTTGTTGTGACGAGACAAAGAACTGAGGAACATACACTCACATGACATATAGATGTGAGAGTTGGACTATAAAGAAAGCTGAGCACCGAAGAATTGATGCTTTTGAACTGTGGTGTTGGAGAAGACTCTTGAGAGTCCCTTGGACTGCAAGGAGATCCAATCAGTCCATCCTAAAGGAAATCAATCCTGAATATTCATTGGAAGGACTGATGTTGAAGCTGAAACTCCAATACTTTGGCCACCTGATACAAAGGACTGACTCATTGGAAAAGACCCTGATGCTGGGAAAGATTGAAGGTGGGAAGAGAGGAGGACAACAGAGGTTGATATGGTTGGATGGCATCAACGACTTGATGGACATGAGTTTGAATAAGCTCCAGGAATTGATGATGGACAGTGAAGGTGGCTTACTGCAGTCTATGGGATTGCAAAAATTGGACACGACTGAGTCACTGAACTGAACCTATCACTTTGTCTCTCACTGAATTCTTTCTGCGATGAGACACCAAGAATCTGAGCTTCATTGGGTCCTGAAACCAGGTACTGTGGGCTTTGGCTGGGTTCGAGTGCTAATCTGAGGTACTCCTTGGACTCCAAGGGACTCTCAAGAGTCTTCTCCAACACCACAGGTCAAAAGCATCAATTCTTCAGCGCTGAGCTTTCTTTACAGTCCAACTCTCACATCCATACATGACCACTGGAAAAACCATAGCTTTGACTACACAGATCTTTGTTGGAAATTAATGTCTCTGCTTTTTATATGCTGTCTAGGTTGGTCATAGTTTTTCTTTGAAGGAGCAAGCGCCTTTAAATTTCATGGCTGCACTCACCGTTTGCAGTGATTTTGGAGCTCAAGAATATAAAGTCTGTCACTGTTTCCATTGTTTCCCCATTTACTTGCCCTGAAGGGATGGGATCGGATGCCATGATCTTCATTTTCTTAATGCTGAGTTTTAAGCCAGCTTTTTCACTCTCCTGTTTCACCTTCATCTAAAGGTTCTTTAGTTCCTCTTCGCTTTCTGCCATAAGGGTGGTGTCATCTGCATATCTGAGGTTATTGATATTTCTCCCTGCAATCTTGAATCTGGCTTGTGCTTCATCCAGCCTGGCATTTTGCATGATGTACTCTACATATAAGTTAAATAAGCAGGATGACAATATATAGCCTTGACCTTGATGTACTCCTTTACGATTTGGAACTAGTCCGGTTCTAACTGTTGCTTCTTGACCTGCATACAGGTTTCTCAGGACGCAGGTAAAGTGGTCTGGTATTCTCATCTCTTTAAGAATTTTCCACATTTTGTTGTGATCCACACAGTCAAAGGCTTTAGCATAGTCAATGAAGCAAATGTATTTCTGGAATCCTTGCTCTCCCAGGTTATCAGAGTTATTTACCAAGAATTTAATGCACATCAGATAATAACAAACAGGTACATGTATTTATTGCCCATAGAGGCTGAGGGCTCTGACTTCAGTCAAAGGAAGTCAAGGAGGGTCATGGCAACTGAGAGCCAGAAGCCTCCTCCAGTAAGCGAAGGAGGACCTTTTCTGAACTGAAAAGAGAAGAGACAGATATGTCTGGATGCCATCAAACACATTTATATTGCACTAAGGTTTCAGGGCTTCCCCTGCGACTCAGCAGTAAAGAATCCCCCTGCAATGCAGGAGATGTAAGAGGTGGAGGTCAATTCCCGGTATGGGAAGATCCCCTGGAGGAGCGCATGGCAACGCACTCCAGTATTCTTGCCTGGAGAATTCCATGCATAGAAGAGCTTGGTGGCCTGTAGTCCATAGGGTCACAAACAGTTGGACATGACTGAAGGGACTTGCACGCACATGCAACAGGCTGCAACCTATTAGTAGGTCAAAAAATCAATTCAGTGTTTCATGATTTTTTTTTCATTATCATAATTTTTGAAAAATAGGAAAGATATTCTGGGGAAAAAAGGATGGGAAGAGATGAAACAAGTTGGACAAAACTTTAATCTTGAAGCTCAGGGACTGGTACATGAAAGCCAATTATATTATTCTATTTTTCTGTGTTTGAGACTTTCCACAATAGTCTCTGTAAAATATATCTTCTAGCAAGCTTTTCTTTCAAGAGAGATGCAAGAAGAAAGGAACTGACAGTGGCAAGAATGCATCAAGGTATTAAGGGTGAACTTGTATTAAGGGTTAACTGTACTAAGGGCAAATTTGTTACCATGTAAAATATGTTTCTTACTGAGGGTTGAGTTTGTTTTTGTTTTAAAGTTTGAAAAGCACTGCCTGGAGCCACAGCTGTCATAAAGGTTCTCCAGGATGCTTTTCCCCAGGCTGCAAGTGATAGGGTAGGTCGTCACCAGGGATCCACCTGGCAATAAACAAGCAGGCCTGACTTCCTTGAAATTTTACGTGAGGACTAGCCAGTTAATGGGTAACCAGGAGCAGAAACCACTCCGCTGGGAGTCTGTGGCCCCGTGGGGGACCCTGCTACAGCGCAGTTAGGGCTCCCAGGGGTGCTGTGGGACAAACCTGGTTTCCAGGGCTGCAGCCCTCTATCCCAGAGCAAGTTCAACCACAGAGGCCTGGGGGCTCTCCCGCCAGCTGACAAACCCTGAGGCAGCTCAGCTGGGCTGGAAAGCTTCCCAGGGTGGTAATCCCCCTCGGGCCTGAGTTTGCCCTTCCCACCCCCACCCCAAGACTTGCTCTCTGCAAACCAAGGGACCTCCTTAACAGCCAGGGCTGAGCGTGCCTCCTGTGAACGTACGGAAAGTGAAGCGCCTAGGCTTTGGGGGCCACACAGCCCCTCACGGGTGCTCAGCTCTGCAGCTGTCTTGCAAAGCAGCCACGGACAATACAGAAACAAATGAGCACTGCTGTTCCAATAAAACTTTTCATGGACGCTGAGGTTTGAATTTTATGTCATTTTGTTTCTTACAAAATAAATCATTTTTTTGGTACTTCAAAACCATTAAAAATGTAAAAGTCATTTTTAGCTCCTGGGTTGAACAAAAAACACGAGACAGTCGGATTCGGCCCGCAGGCCGTGGGCTGCAGACCCTTGCTTTGGAAGCGGCTATCCTCCCCGCTCTCTCCCCCTCCCCCATCCCTCGCTCCTCCTCCGCTCCCCGCGCCGGTCCCCAACTGCAGCCCAGACGCAGCGGCCAGCGGTCAGGGGGCGCTGACTCACAGGCTGACTCAGCTGCAGGCGTGCATCCAGCACACGCCTCGGCCGGGCAGCGGGGCGCCGGGCGGGCGGCGCAGCCGGCGGAGGTAGGGGCGTGGCGGCTGCCGCGCGGGAGTCGGAGCGGCGCGGGCCCGGGCGCAGGTCCCGCCACAGGAGCAGCTTTGCAGGATCCTGACCTCTGTGGGGCCGGGCAACCCGCGTTGCCGGGCGCAGTAGCCACGCTAGAAGCTGGGCCCGGAAGGACTACGACTGCCCCTGGCGCAACTCAAGCGCGTAACACCCAGAGCGCACAGGGGCGGAGACCCGGAGGGAGACCCCCGCTGCGCAGGTCCTGGAGCCAGTCCTGGGTGAGGAGAGGCCCGGGCGGCGGCTCCGCCCACCGGATCACACGTCCCCGTCCCGGCCTTTTCCCCCGCGGTCCAGCCTGGGCTGGTCTCCTCCAGGCAGCCTTCCCACCCGGACTGCTAGGAGCTAGATAGAGTCCGCCTCAAGGTGGCCGGGGCATCCTTCCTGGCACCTTCGACCTCGCTCTCCGCCTGCCTGTTTTGTGTCTGGCTTCGTCACCAGACTGTGAGCCCCTGGAGGGCAGCGACCGGGTGTCAGAAGGCTCTGAATCCCTGGGGTTTAAACAGCGCCCGGGGACAGGAGGAGGTAGACTTGTAGTGGAGCAACCAACTTTAGTGATCCCACCTGAGACACAGGCGTACCAGATCGCCCAAACCCATGATAATGTAATAGGTAAAAAATGCAGTTCTTATACCCATAGTCAACCCACTCCAGTACTGTTGCCTGGAAAATCCCATGGACAGAGGAGCCTAGTGGGCTATATAGTCCATGGGGTCGCAAAGAGTCGGACACGACCAAGCGACTTCACTTTCACTTTAGTAATATGTAAAAATATTCTACGCTTTGTGAAAATGACCAAATCATTTATTTGAAATGATACAATTAGAAGTACACATTATTAAAATATGAAAAATAGGTGTTTATTTGAAATTATATATTCTGTATTTACTTTTCTGTTACATAAGTGCTGTTGTTTAAACAATAGGATTAGTCACAATGGCAATAATTCATAGTAGGACGAATTAAACAAATAATATGCAGGAGAAAGAAATATACAAATAGTTTTAGAATGTTTCTGTCCTCTGATAGGGCAATTTTTTTTAATCCATTATGGGTTACTTAAATTTTGTATTAAATACATATGTATGAAAGGTTATGTACTGTATGATTGCAACTTTATGACATTCTGGAAAAAAGCAGAACTGTGAGAAGAATGAAAAGATCAGTAGCTTCCAGGGGTTGGGGGTGGGGCTAGTGGCAGGGATGAGTAGGTGAAGCACTACATCAACAGTGAATTTAATGTAAACTCTGGGCTTTAGCTGATGATGTTGGGTCAATGCAGGTTCATAGTAGCAATTGTACCACTATGTCAGATATGTAGATAATGGGGGAGGCTATGCATGTGTGGGGGTCCCCTGGATTTTGCTGTGAACCTAAAACTGCTGTACAAAAATAAATTTTTAAAAAAGATACATATAAGACTTTTGAAAAAGAGAAAGCAAATATAATAGGACCAATTACCAATATTTAAGTTAAAAAATAACAGTGACATTTCTGTCCTATGATACAAAGGCTTTTTTTTACCTCTATTTCCTTGCCTGCAGCCTTTAGGGAACACTTCCTTTATGTAGTGATCCAACTGAATGTGGTTAAACATAAAATTCTTTGACTTGCAACTCTGCTGTTATTGAGCCAACTTTATACTGATTCCGGCTGTCAGTCCAATGTAATGGCATCAAGATACCATTGATGGCACCAAATCATTTGAGCAGGGAATACTTAGGGTCTTACTAACAACAGCAGGTTTTTAGACTGTAGGGATTAGTTTCCAGCTCTCCAAAAATGTGCATCCACTTTGTACCTACAGGCTGGTTTTGGTAGACCAGCTGTTTGTGAGCTCCTTTGCATCTATAAATTCAGTGTATAGGATATCCATGTCTAAAATAGCCTTCTTTTTAAACATGTTGAAGCACTCTGGATGTCATAAGCGAAACCTCTATTTGTTAGGAAAAATGGTTTTAAAGCACAATGATATATGAACTTGGGAAATTAAAGTTGAATGACAAATAATTTCCAGTTTTAGTAAAGAAATGATCAAGTCCTGCTTAAACTGGTTTTCCTCTTCTGGTGATGTTTGTTTTATTTCCCCCAAACTGAGTCATTTTTCGTTATATGAGTTTTTGTCACTACCTACATATCACACTGAACAAATCAGGTGCAGTCAGCTCACCCATTTTTAGTGTCTGGATGGCCTCTTCAAAGATCAAACAGTTTTAGAGGAACAGTTGAGAAATTTCTGCTTGCAACCCTTTTCTCCATTCTCATTCTCAGTCTATCCCCATGTTAGAGAAAGTCATTATTCTTGTCCCACACTTTGAAAAGATGGTTTTGTAGAAGGCTAAGTTTTTTTTTTTAATTAAAGTATAGTTGATAAGACTTCCCCGGTGGCTCAGATGGTAAAGCGTCTGCCTACAATGCGGAGACCCAGGTTCGATCCTTGGGTAGGGAAGATCCCCTGGAGAAGGAAATGGCAACCCACTCCAGTATTCTTGCCTGGAAAATCCCACGGACGGAGGAGCCTGGTTGGCTACTGTCCATGGGGTCACAAAGAGTTGGACACAACTGAGTGACTTCACTATCTTCACTATCTTTAGCTGATTTACAATGTTGCATTAATTACTTCTCTACAGCAAAGTGACTCAGTTTTATATACATATTCTTGTTCATGTTTTTTTCCTTATGGTTTATCACAGGATATTGAATATAGCTCCTTATGCTATAAGTAGGACTTTGTTGTCTATCCATTCTGTATAGCCTGTCCACATCTATGGCAGGTTAACTGTGGTGTATGACTGACCGCAGTCAGAGCTGTCTTGTAGGCATATGTCTGTAGGAGATCCTCGTCTTCCATTTCTAGAAACCCAAGTGGCTGGAGTTTCTAGAAACTTTTGCTTTTGCGTGTTTTGGGGAAACAGAAGTCACCACACCTTTTATTGTGAAAGCCTCAGTATCCCAGGAAACAACCCACACTCCAATAGTTGTGCTGTGGACAATTTTGCAAGACACTCAGCAGGTAAGAACTTAATTGACCATAAGGGAATGGGTTTATTTCTGAGCTCTCTATACTGTTTCACTGATTTGTGTCTGTATTTGTGCCAGGACCATACTGTTTTGATTACTGTAGGTTTGTAGTATAGTCTGAAGTTAGCATGTTTCCTCCAGTGGCCGCTATACTCAACTGCAAATTGGTTGGGGGACACACACACACACAAAAAAACAATTTTGATGAATTTAGAAGCCCTTGTCTATCTCACTGAAGAGTTGTGAATATCAGTTTCTACTTTTACATTCCTTTCTCAACCATGTGCTTGTGTGCATGCTTAGTCGCTTCAGTCATGTCCAACTCTTTGGGACCCCATGGACTGTATTCCACCAGGCTTCTCTATCCATGGGATTCTCCGGGCAAGAATACTGGAGTGGGTTGCCTTGAGCCCCCTGGGAAGCCTTCTCAACCATGCCCAACCTCAGATTCTTTTCTGCATATTGTGAAGCATGCCCTTTTTGATTTACCTCCCTAAACCAGTTGCAATGTTATGCCAGTAGTCAGCAAAGTAACACAGTTATGGGTCTTTCCTGGTGGACCACCTTCCAATGCAAGGGACATGAGTTCAATCCCCAGTGGGGAAACTAATATTCCACATGCTGTGGGGCAGCTAAGCCTACACACTGCAACCAGAGAACCCGTGTAGCACAGCTGGAACCCAATGCAGCCAAATAAATAAATAAATGTAATTTTTAAACGTTACAGTTGTTTGGACTTCTAAATGATCATCATGTCTGGTTCCTGCTGGCACTGACTGGTATTGTCATCATTCTCATTTTCATTAACTGAACTATTAAAAAACATGGCCACAATATTCACCGTGTTAAAAATTGAACTAGCACTGTCTCAACACAAATCACAACAGTCAGTTCACAGGCAAAGTGGATGTTCATGCTTTAGATTACAGTGCACCTGAGTTGAATCCCTGGGTCAGGAAGGATGGTTATAATGAATGATCCATTATCAGGAACTGCAAATTGTGGTTGCCATCAGCAGTGGTAGAAACTAGGGAGAGTGCCATGTTCATTTGGTACTAAAATCAGTATGGCTTTCAGCCTCTCTTTTTGGGGTCACCTTTGGGGGCTGTACCTTTCCCCCAACCTTCTGTGCCCATTACTGAAAACTTGGAATTTTCTCATCCCAGGGAAGAGTTTACCTGATGTAGGACTTTTACTGCTAAAATAAGGAGAATCCCGGACAAACTGAGTTGGTTGTTCATGATAGCAAATGCTTGCAGGATCAAGAACTCAGCTTCAAGGTAAATACTGTATCAGATCAGATCAGATCAGATCAGTCGCTCAGTCGTGTCCAACTCTTTGCGACCCCATGAATCGCAGCACGCCAGGCCTCCCTGTCCATCACCAACTCCCAGAGTTCACCCAGACTCACGTCCATCGAGTCAGTGATGCCATCCAGCCATCTCATCCTCTGTCGTCCCCTTCTCCTCCTGCCCCCAATCCCTCCCAGCATCAGAGTCTTTTCCAGTGAGTCAATTCTTCGCATCAGGTGGCCAAAGTACTGGAGTTTCAGCTGTAGCATTATTCCTTCCAGAGAAATCCCAGGGCTGATCTTCAGAATGGACTGGTTGGATCTCCTTGCAGTCCAAGGGACTCTCAAGAGTCTTCTCCAACACCACAGTTCAAAAGCATCAATTCTTCGGCGCTCAGCCTTCTTCACAGTCCAACTGTCACATCCATACATGACCACAGGAAAAACCATAGCCTTGACTAGACGGACCTTTGTTGGCAAAGTAATGTCTCTGTTTTTGAATATGCTATCTAGGTTGGTCATAACTTTCCTTCCAAGGAGTAAGCGTCTTTTAATTTCATGGCTGCAGTCACCATCTGCAGTAATTTTGGAGCCCAGAAAAATAAAGTCTGACACTGTTTCCACTGTTTCCCCATCTATTTCCCATGAAGTGATGGGACCAGATGCCATGATCTTCGTTTTCTGAATGTTGAGCTTTAAGCCAACTTTTCCACTCTCCACTTTCACTTTCATCAAGAGGCTTTTGAGTTCCTCTTCACTTTCTGCCATAAGGGTGGTGTCATCTGCATATCTGAGGTTATTGACATTTCTCCCGGCAATCTTGATTCCAGCTTGTGCTTCTTCCAGTCCAGCGTTTCTCATGATGTACTCTGCATATAAGTTAAATAAGCAGGGTGACAATATACAGACTTGACGTACTCCTTTTCCTATTTGGAACCAGTCTGTTGTTCCATGTCCAGTTCTAACTGTTGCTTCCTGACGTGCATACAAATTTCTCAAGAGGCAGATCAGGTGGTTTGGTATTCCCGTCTCTTGAAGAATTTTCCACAGTTTATTATGATCCACACAGTCAAAGGTGTTGGCAGAGTCAATAAAGCAGAAATAGATGTTTTTCTGGAACTCTCTTGCTTCTTCCTAATGTGTTAAATTGAAAAAGAACAACTCATAGATTAAGGAAACAGGTTGGTCAGAAGCGATGGGGGCAGAAATGGGTGAAGGAGGTCAGTTATAAGTAAATAAGTTCTGGGGATGTGATGTAGAACATGGTAACTATAGTTAACAATGCTGTATTGCATGTATGAACGTTGCAATGAAATTAGATCTTAAAAGTTCTCATCACAATGAAAATATTATAACTGGATGAGGTGATAGATGGTTACTAAACTTATTGTGGTCATCATTTTGTAATGTACATATATGTCAGATCATATTGTATACCTTAAACTAATATATGTTAACTGTATTTCAATAAAACTGAAAAAAGTCTCCATATTAAAAAATCAATTGTATTTCTATATACTAGCAACCAACAATTCCAAATTGTAATCTTTAGAATTCCACTTATAATAACATTTTTAAAACATAAGTGCTTCATTGGTGGTCCAGTGGTTAAGAATCCACCTGCCGATGCAGGAGATAGGGGTTTGTTTCCTGGTCGAAGAATATCCCACGCTGCAGAGCAACTAACCTGTGTGTCACAACTACTGAGCCCATGTGCTGTGCTGTGCTTAGTCGCTCTGTCGTGTCCAACTCTTTGCGAACCCTTGGACTGTAGCCCACCAGGCTCCTCTGTCCATGGGGATTCTCCAGGCAAGAATACTGGAGTGGGTTGTAGTGCTCTCCTCCAGGGGATCTTCCCAACCCAGGGATTGAACCCAGGTCTCCTGCATTGCAGGCAGATTCGTCACTGCCTGAGCCACCTGGGAAGCCCATGGGCCACACTATTGAAACTGGGTCCCCTAGAGCCCATGCTCACAGCAAGAGATGCCACCACAATGCGAAGCCCACACCCTGCAACTAGAGGAAGGCCATAGTCACAAAGACCCAGCACAGCCGGAGATAAATAAATCTTAAACATGAATTATGGAGGAGGCAATGGCACCCCACTCCAGTACTCCTGCCTGGAAAATCCCATGGAGAGGAGCCTGGTAGGCTGCAGTCCATGGGGTCGCTAAGAGTCAGACACGACTTCACTTTCACTTTTCACTTTCATGCATTGGAGAAGGAAATGGCAACCCACTCCAGTGTTCTTGCCTGGAGAATCCCAGGGACGGGGAGCCTGATGGGTTGCCGTCTCTGGGGTTGCACAGAGCTGGACACTGAAGCGAGTTAGCAGTAGCAGTAAACATGAATTAAGTAGGGATAAATTTAACAATATATTTAAGACCTGCACACTGAAAACTATCAAACTTTCGTGAGAAATTAACAAAGACTTTTAAAAAAATAGAGAGAAATACCATGCTAATAGATCAGAAGACTCAGTGTTGAGATGTCTCTTCTGCCCATATTGTTCTATAGAGTCAACTCAACCCCATTCAAAATTCCAGCAAGCATTCTTTAGGTAGAAATTGATTCTAAAATGTGTGTAGATGATACTGGATGCTTGGGGCTGGTGCACTGGGACGACCCAGAGGGATGGTATGGGGAGGGAGGAGGGAGGAGGGTTCAGATGGGGAACACATGTATACCTGTGGCGGATTCATTTCGGTATTTGGCAAAACTAATACAATTTTGTAAAGTTTAAAAATAAAATAAAATTAAGAAAAATAAAATGTGTGTAGAAATTGATTCTAAAATGTGTGTAGAAATGCAAAGGACCTAGAATAGCCAAAATAATTTTGAAAAAAAAAAAAGCTGGAGGATTTACACTACCCGATTTCATAATTCAGTAGAGTCCTGTAACAGTGACCAGGAAATTAAGACAATATGATGCAGGCATAAGGAGGAACAGATCGATCAATAGAATAAAATATAGACTTCCCTGGTGGCGTAGTGGATGAGAATCCGCCTGCCAAGGCAAGGGACGTGGGTTCGATCCCTGGTGTGAAAGGGTTCCACGTGCTGTGGGGCTGCTATGCAACTAAGTGAAGTCGGTGCTCTGCAAGGAGAGAAGCCACCACCTGCCGCAACTAGAGAAAGCCCCCGCAAAGCAACAAAGACCTGGCGTTGACAAAGATAAATAAAATCTTTTTTAAAAATATAGTGCAGATATAGACACATGTATATATGGTTAGTTGATTTTTAACAAAATATCAAGTGATGACACTGATGGGAAAGTGACAGAGTTTGTCACAAATGCTGCTGGGACAACTCGATATCCATATAGAGAAAAAAATTAAAGCACTAATCTATGCCTCAGACTATATATAAAAATTAATAAATTCCAAATGGGTTGGAGACCCAAATGCAAAAGCTAAAACCATAAAGCTTCTAGAAGAAAACAAGAGAAAGCCTTTGTGAGCTACATGATCTAAGGCAAAGATTTCTTAGGTAGGATACAAAAACCACACAAAAAAATTGATAATTGGACTTCATCAAAATTAAAAATATTTGCTCATGAAAAGACACTGTTAAGTAATAAAAGACAAACCATTGACTGAAAGAAAATTTTATGTGACAGAAGACTTAGTGCCAGAATATATAAAAATTCTCAAAACTCAATATAAAAAATAGGTCAAAGATTTAAACCATCACATAACCAAAAGAAGGTATATAAATGTCAGGTGAAAGTGAAGTCGCTCAGTCTCGTCAGACTCTTTGCGACACCATGGGCTGTAGCCCACTAGGCTCCTCCGTCCGTGGGATTCTCCAGGCAAGAGTACTGGAGTGGGGTGCCACTTGCTTCTCCAGGGGATCTTCCCAACCCAGGGATCGAACCCCGGTCTCCCGCATTGGAGGCAGACACGTTAACCTCTGAGCCACCAGGGAAGCCCTAAATGTCAGGTAAGCACATGAAAAAGATGCTTACCATCATTAGTAATTAGGGAAGTAAAAATTCAAGCTACAACCCAAAGAACTGACCACACCAAATGCTGGGAGGATGCAGAGCAATTAGAACATGTGTATGTTGTGAGTTTTCCAAATTTGCCGGCATACTGAGTGCAGCACTTTCATAGCATCATCTTTTAGGATTTGAAATAGCTCAGCTGGAATTCCATCACCTCCACTAGCTTTGCTCATAGTGATGCCTCCTAGGGCCCACTTGACTTCACACTCCAGGATGTCCAGCTCTAGGTGAGTGATCACACCATGGTTGTCCAGATCATTGAGAACTTTTCTGCATGGTTCTTCCGTGTATTCTTGCCACCTCTTCTTAAGCTCTTCTGCTTCTGTTAGGATGAGATGTTTAGATTGCATCACCAATTCAATGGACATGAATTTGAGCAAACTCCAAGAGATAGTGCAGGACAGAGGAGCTTGGTGTGCTACAGTCCTCGGGGTTGCAGAGTCAGACACAGCTTAGCAACTGAACAATAACAACAAAGTGTTGCTGGTGGGGATGCAAAATGGTATAAGCCACTTTTGAAAACAGTTTTGCTTTCACTCTTTTTTTTTTTTTAAGTGAACATGTACTTACCATATGACTCAGCAATCCCATTCCTAGATATTTGCCTACAAGGAAAGAAAACATATACCCACGCAAAACCCTGTGTGTGAGTGTGCTGCTACTGTTGCTAAGTCGCTTCAGTTGTGTCCGACTCTGTGCGACCCCATAGACGGCAGCCCACCAGGCTCCCCCATCCCTGGGATTCTCCAGGCAATTACACTGGAGTGGGTTGCCATTGCCTTCTCCGGTGAGTGTTCTAGCAGTTTTATTTAATAATAGCCCATAACAGGCAAACAGATAACAATATGTGGCAGTTCTGTATAATGGAAACTACTCAGCAACCGAAAGAAACTACTGATATACACATCAACATGGATAAATCTGAAAAGCTTCACGGTGAATGAAAAAGCCAGTTTTAAAAGGTTACATACTGTAAGGATTCCATGTTTCTATCATTCTATAGAAAACAACAGAAATCAGATCAGTGACTGCTAGGGGCTGGGGATAAGACACAGGGTGACTTTGTGAGGGTGTTAAAAATGACCCATTTAATGCTTGTGCTGCTGGTTACACTATTACATACATTTGTCAGAACAGATCCGTTCATTCAAGATGAGTGAATTTTACTGCTTGTAAATTATACTGCACACCTATTTTTTTAAAAAAAGGAATGAAATAATGCCATTTGCAGCAATACTGATGCACCTAGAGATTACCATACGAAGTGAAGTAAGTCAGACAGAGAAAGACATATAGCAAAAGATGTCACTTATATGTGGAATCTTAAAAAATGGTGCAGATGAACCTGTTTATAGAACAGAAACAGACTCCTAGACTTAGAGGGCAGGCTTATGGTTGCCAGGGCAGAAAGCTGGGGAGAGCGATGAATTGGGAGGATGGGACTGGCACATGAATGCTTCCCTGGTGGCTCAGAGGTTAAAGCGTCTGCCTTCAATGCAGAAGCCCCGGGATCAATCCCTGGGTCAGGAAGATCCCCTGGAGAAGGAAATGGTAACGCACTCCAGTATTCTTGCCTGGAGAATCCCACGTAGCCCTGGTAGGCTACAGTCCACGGGGTCACAAAAAGTCAGATACAACTGAGTGACTTCACTTTCTTTCTTTCAAAATGAAAACAGGTCAACAAGGACCTACTGTAGAGCCCAGCAGTTATACTCAACACTCTGCAATGACCTATATGGGAAAAGAATCTGAAAAAGCATAGATGCATGAATGTGTGAAAGATGCTCAGTCATGTCCAACTTCTTGAGACCCTATGGACTATACAGTTCATGGAATTCTGCAGGCCAGAATACTAGAGTGAGTAGCCGTTCCCTTCTCCAGGGGATCTTTCCAACCCAGGGATCGAACCCAGGCAGATTCTTTACCACCTTAGCCACCAGGGAAACCCAGATATATGAATATGTATAATTAAATCACTTTCAGTTCAGTTCAGTTCCGTCGCTCAGTCGTGTCCGACTCTTTGCGACCCCATGAATCACAGCATGCCAGGCCTCCCTGTCCATCACAAACTCCCGGAGTTCACCCAGACTCACGTCCATCGAGTCAGTGATGCCATCTAGCCATCTCATCCTCTGTCGTCCCCTTCTCCTCCTGCCCCCAATCCCTCCCAGCATCAGAGTCTTTTCCAATGAGTCAACTCTTCACATGAGGTGGCCAAAGTACTGGAGTTTCAGCTGTAGCATCATTCCTTCCAAAGAAATCCCAGGGCTGATCTCCTTCAGAATGGACTGGTTGGATCTCCTTGCAGTCCAAGGGACTCTCAAGAGTCTTCTCCAACACCACAGTTCAAAAGCATCAATTCTTCGATGCTCAGCTTTCTTCACAGTCCAACTCTCACATCCATACATGACCACAGGAAAAACCATAGCCTTGACTAGACGGACCTTTGTTGGCAAAGTAATGTCTCTGCTTTTCAATATGCTATCTAACTTTGGTCATAACTTTTCTTCCAAGGAGTAAGCATCTTTTAATTTCATGGCTGCAGTCACCATCTGCAGTGATTTTGGAGCCCAAAAAAATAAAGTCTGACACTGTTTCCACTGTTTCCCCATCTATTTCCCATGAAGTGATAGGATCAGATGCCATGATCTTCATTTTCTGAATGTTGAGCTTTACCAACTTTTTCACTCTCCACTTTCACTTTCATCAAGAGGCTTTTGAGTTCCTCTTCACTTTCTGCCATAAGGGTGGTGTCATCTGCATATCTGAGGTTATTGACATTTCTCCTGGCAATCTTGATTCCAGCTTGTGCTTCCTCCAGCCCAGCGTTTCTCATGATGTACTCTGCATATAAGTTAAATAAGCAAGGTGACAATATACAGCCTTGACGTGCTCCTTTTCCTATTTGGATTCAGTCAGTTGTTCCATGTCCACTTCTAACTGTTGCTTCCTGACCTGCATATAGGTTTCTCAAGAGGCAGGTCAGGTGGTCTGGTATTCCCATCTCTTTCAGAATTTTCCACAGTTTATTGTGATCCACACAGTCAAAGGTGTTGGCAGAGTCAATAAAGCAGAAATAGATGTTTTTCTGGAACTCTCTTGCTTTTTCGATGATCCAGCGGATGTTGGCAATTTGATCTCTGGTTCCTCTGCCTTTTCTAAAACCAGCTTGAACATCTGGAAGTTCATGGTTCACGTATTGCTGAAGCCTGGCTTGGAGAATTTTGAGCATTACTTTACTAGAGTGTGAGATGAGCTGTACATCTAAAACTAACCCAGCATTGTGAATTAACCGTATTCCAATATAAAATTAAAAAGAACCAATGTGCCATTGTGCTGTTGACACTGGACTGTATCTATTCATCTCCACTTCTTAACGGGAACCCACCTACCCAGGACTGTCTCCTCTCTTCACCCTTCCCAGGGTGAGCCCTGAGTAGCCTGGCTTCTACGCCAGAAGACACAAATGGACACCAGGCAAGGGGAGAGGCAGGGGGTGAGGGCAGAGGCTCCCTGTAAGCCTTCACACCTCTAATCACTCTCGCCAGTACGTGAGCTCACGTTGGGTTCTGACACCTGTTTCCAGAGTTGGCCGATACTAGGTAGGCACGCCCGCCAGACCTTGGGAATCTGGGGTGACTCAGCATTCAGAGCTGATGGCTGGTAACCTGCAACACAGATGGCAGCTGCCCTTCCTCTCCTGCTAACCGCCGCCTCCACTGGCAGTTGTGAAAGGGGACCCCATTCCTGCTGGGCTTTGATCTTCCCCTTCTCTCTGACATATTTGGGGAGCAGGGAAGAGAAAATTGTCAGTTAATCAGTCACGTGGGCTTCCCTGGTGGCTCAGAGGGTAAAGAATCTGCCTGCAATGCAGGGGACCCGGTTTGATCCCTGAGTCGGGAAGATCCCCTGGAGAAGGAAATGCCAACCCACTCCAGTATTCCTTTTTTTTTTTCCACTCCAGTATTCTTGCCTTAAGAATTCCATGGACAGAGGAGCCTGGCGGGCTGCAGTCCATGGCATCACAAAGAGCGGGACACAACTGAGCGACTAACACTTCGACTTTTCAATCACTTGTTAAGTCCCAGGCCCTGTCCACCTTGTAGAAACGATCTGAAAG
Source organism: Bos mutus (assembly GCF_027580195.1). Lineage (NCBI taxonomy): Eukaryota > Metazoa > Chordata > Mammalia > Artiodactyla > Bovidae > Bos > Bos mutus. Next base: position 131,009,424 of record NC_091618.1, read on the forward strand.
CCCATGTACCCTGCTGCTGCTGCTGCTAAGTCGCTTCAGTCGTGTCCGACTCTGTGCGACCCCAGAGACGGCAGCCCACCAGGCTCCACCATCCCTCGGGATTCTCCAAGCAAGAACACTGGAGTGGGTTGTATTCCACAACAAGAAAAGTCACCACAAGGGGGACCCCGTGCGCCACAGTGAGGAGTAGCCCCCACTGGCTGCAACTCGAGAAAACCTGCGCAAAGCAGCAAAGACCCAGTGCAGCCAGAAATAAACTATAAACACACATATATAATATACATCTATATATTATATACATATTATCGTATATCTATATACACACACACTATTTGATCCCCATACCAACCCCCTGGGTGGATGCTCTTCTTGGCCTCATTTCCAGAAAAGAAACTAAGGCCCAGGGAAGTTAACCCAGCCAGGAAAGAACCAAGATGAGGTTTAAACCTGTGTGAGCCTGATCCCAAAGGGGAGGTTTTTGAACGTCCCACCTCTGGATGCCACCTGATAATTCTGGCTTTTGTTTTTTACTTCACACCTTTGCTTCCCGTACCTTCTCCCTCGTCCTCACAAATTCGGGCAATTCCCTGCACGCAGACTCCTTCCCGTCTCTCAACCGTCTCTAACCGGAATGCCTGAGTTCTGCTCTAGCATCTGACTCAACTTGACTGAATCGGACCAACTCACACCTAGGAAGAGCAACCCCAGAGACAGATAAGGTCAGTCGGCTACGTCCACCACGCCGGGTGAAGCTGCCCGGGCCGGAACCCTTCCGCGGGACCAGGGCAGCGCCCCCTGCTGGAAGGCTGTCGCAATTGAGCAGAGATGCCGCATACCTGGACTCACCCGGACACTCCAGGTGATGCCTGCCTTTCAGAGTCAGCAGAACTTGGTAAGAGCTGGTGGCACTGACCTTCTCTGCTTCAGGGAGGCGACCCGAGTCTCCTGCGCTGGCTGCAGATGCCCTGGCTCTTCTAGGTACTGATGCTTTGGCATCTCGGCTGGTTTGGAGGTGGGCGCCTCTGGCAGAGTCCCTTATTCTTGGTCAGGGTTTGTGGTGGACCCTAAGTAAACTTCACACGGAGCTGACCTTCTGGGCTAGGCTGGGGAGCAGGCGGGAGGCAAGGAGATGGCAGGGGAGAGAAGATGGGCAGGAATCCCCGTGAACAAGCACAGCGCCTTGCACTTGGAAGGTGAAATGAGGGATAGCAGGCTATGGGGTAAAAGTGATGCTGCAGACTCATGGGGGAGGATCCTGGAGCTAGCATGGGGGTGCAGGGGGCATCTTTATACATTCCTTGGCTGTGAAAGCCGCCCCTCTTGTGTGTTTGGGCACATGGTCTTCATGCTTCCTGCCCAAGTCATCAGGACCATGACTTCCTTTCTCCATGCAGCAGCCCCAGACCTTACAAACAGCCACTGACTCTCCTCTTGCCAGAAGCTCCATCCCAAACTCTGTCTTTTCCTCCTCCCCGCCTGAGGGCCCTTCCTCTCTTACCTGGGTCCTGCCTGCCTTCTGATGTCCAGCTGAAGCTGGACTCCTTCAGGTAGCCTTCCCTGGTCACCCTACTCGCTCTGATTTCCCTCTCTTTCATAAGCATCGCCATCTTCACCAGCCACTTGGCCTCTGCACAGTGCGTCTGCCTTGTTAGACGTTCATCCTGTTTCTCTGGTTTTCTCCAGTGGGCCGTGTGGGCAGCATAAGGGCCTTGTACTTCACAACCAGGAACAGTGCTGTACCCCAGGAGGAGGTGTCTGGTTGCAAGGAGACTTTAAGGAAAGAGGGGATTTCCCACGAGGGCAGGGAGACCCCCATGAAGCCAAACATAGGTTGTGCCCCAGTCATGATGAAGTAGGCTGCTACTGCTCCCCTTGCCCTGACTCTCCAGGTCTTCGTGGTCTGTCTGTCTCTGTACGTCTACATCTTTCTCCTCATCAGCCTCCTCTGCTTTAAGTTCAGACATGTGTATCTAAGCTCTGGCTTCAAACCCTGTGAGTCCTGTGCTCAGTGGAATAAGACTGATGCCCCACTCCTGCAGGCTTGGGGAGAGAATCTGTTTGACTCCTGGGTCAGGGGACTTCCTGGTACTCTCACCAGAGGTCAGCAGGGCAGAGTCACATGAGCTGTGCAAGGGCTGGACTCTGAGGAGTGTGGTCAAGTCCTCCAAGGAGGAAGTGGGCTTTGGAAGAAGCGGGGTATTTCTAGGACAGGAAGGAAGATGCGTGATAAGGGCTGATGGACCGCAGCGCCAGGGCCAAGGTTCCAGGTCAAACCCTTTACTTCTGCTCCTGCCCTTTCTGACATACTGGTCACAAACGGACTGCAGACTTTCCACAATTCTGTTGACTTTTCTCACTTGCTCACAAAAGTAGGTGAGAGGTGCCCGAAGTGCTGGAAAGACCTGAGTTCTAATCCAGACCTGCCATTTACAGGCTCCGTGAATTTGGTCCAATGACAAAAGATTTCTGAGTGTCCTCATCTGCAAAATTGAGGTTATGGAAGTAGCAATGTGCAGCTGTGTGTGGTGGGAGAGGGTGACAGTTAGGGGAGCAGCTGGAGCTGAGGGTTTAGCTGAGTATTGGCACCCATGTGGTAGAGAGCCTGAGAGGCAAATCTTTTACTGTTTTTACATCACATCACGATGTTATCAGGAAGGCAGGCCATTGAATAAGTAACAATGTTTCTCTTATGCTGACACATAAAATAGACGCATCTTGTAACTAATGGCATCCTGCATGCATGCTAAGCCGCTCAGTTGTGTCTGACTCTTTGTGACCCTGTGGACTGTAGCCCGCCAGGTTCCTCTGTCCATGGGATTCTCCAGGCAAGGATACTGGAGTAGGTTGCCATATCCTTCTTCAGGGGACACTCCCAACCCAGGGATCAAACCCGTATCTCTTATGTCTCCTGCATCGGCAGGTGTGTGTGTGTGTGTGTGTTTTACCACTAGCGCCACCTGGGAAGCCCAGTGGCATCTTAGATTTGGTGAAATAACATTATCAGTTGTGCTGATCTGAGGCAAACGGCAATAGCACTGGGTAAAAATGTCCTCATCTGTGAAAAGGGGACAGTGTCCCTCCTTTAGCCAGCTGCTCTGAGGCTACAACGAGGCCATGGCTGGAGGTGCCTGCCCTCGCCTCCCTCCCACTGCTGGGGCACAGGGGGCTTGGGGCAAACAGAGCTGTCCTGAGCCGGGAACTTGTTTGTTTATCTGTGCAGGGGGAGGCCTCTGCACCAAGGGCCAAGCAAATATTTGTGGTTGTGGATTAACTCGAGTTCCAGGCTGTCATGGCGGCAGGAGGGCAACCTTGCAGTTTCTCCGTGGCCCACCCCAGTAAGTCCCCTTCGAGGCAGGTCTGTGACAGGGGCTGGAGGAAGGGAGCAGGCCTGAAGGTGGGATCTTCTCGCCAGGGTTCGAGAAGCTGGCTGGAGCTTGGCGTAAGGAAATCGCAGCTCTGCCAGCAGCCAGGCCAAAGCTCTGGTTGGCATTCCTCGGGCTTGGGTGCCATGGTTCCCAGGGGCTTTCTTCCCAGACTCTGAGGGAGGTGGGAGTTGGCTGAGGGCCTCCAGATCTGAGCCATCATCAGAGGCAGCTGGAGCCCCGGGGTGACCAGGGGTGCCCGTCCCACCCCCACTTCTACTTCTAAACCCTTTAAACAAAAGTCAGAACTAGCCTCAGAGGGAGTCAGCAAAGGTGGGAGGGGAAGGTGGGAGGTGAGCAGGGAGGGGGTGCTGGTGGGGCACCCCCTCAGCCTGGGGGGCAGCGGGGCGCCTAGGTTTCTGGCCTGAAGTGCTATGTCTGTGGCCCCAATCTGTGGCCTTGGGGCTCGCCTGGTGGTTTGGGGCAGGGGTTAAAGTTCCAGGTCTGGAGCCACACGGGCCTGAGCTTGAGTACTAACTCTTCCACTTCCTGGTTGGGAGTGTTTGATGTGTGACTTCTCTCCTGCGAGCCTCAATCCCCGCTCTGTGAAATGGGGTGACACCGTGAACACCTCTCTCTCGAGTGGTGGTGAGCCTCAGCTGACATACTAGTAGCTCGAGCTTACTGAGCATTTGCTATGCACAAACCTATTCAACAGCTTTATGTAGATTAACTCATTTAATTCTCACAAGAACCAGATAAGGCAGAAATACAGTTTTCCCATCCATTTTACAAACGAGGAGACGGAGGAGCAGTAAGGGGTCTTGCCCAGCAACCCTGTCCTGGAGCTGGGATTCGCTCTGACTTGGTGACCCGCCCTCTGAACCAGGTACAAATTGCTTGAAAGGCACCATGAGTGTCCAGTAAATGTTAGTTATTACTCTTGGCCTGACTTGTAGACTGGCAGAGGCACCACCCCCAAGCCCTCATCAGGGGAGGGCACAAACCCTTCAGTGCCGAGTCCCCTTTGATCTTCCCCAGGTTGCTGCCCCTTCCACTTCCTCTCTTCACCCTGCAGACTCAGGGCGTGTGACTTTAGCTCTGTATAGAGAAGCGGACCCCTGGGACCCCTGACCCCAGCTTCTGCCCTGGCGACCAGCGCTCACACACACACACACACACACACACACAGAGGCTTGTTCACTCAGCTCCCATGGTGGGGGCAGGGCGTGGCGGTGGGCAGAGTGGGACCTGGTGGGGCTGCTGGAAGCTCAGAAGTCCTCCTCAGACAGGTGGCTGCAGCTTCAGAATGTGGCAGCTTACAAGCCTCTTACTGTTCGTGACCATCTGGGGAATTTCCAGCACACCAGCTCCTCCTGGTAAGGCCATGCTCCCCTTCCCCGCTCCCTGGGACCCTCGGGGTCTTCATACCTTTCTCCATCTCCTCTGAGCCTCAGGGTGAGGTGTGAACAGGGAGGACGTGAGTGAGGGCAAGAGCAGCAGGGCATGCAGGGTCTGAGTACTGAGATGATGACCCCCTGGGGCACGCCCTTCCTCCTCCCTGGGGGAGAGTGGTCACACAGTCCCCTGGCTTTCCCTCTCCACTACTCCCTCCCTCAACTGTGTAAACTCCAGGCCCAGCTGCCACCCATCCTACCCCAGGGCAGTCTCTCCTCCTAAAATGCTCATCTGCTGCCCTGCGAACTGGAGGCCAGAATGCAGGGGGAGGGGAGGCCTGTGGGAGAAATGAGCTGCCTGGCTTATTAGGCAAGCCATTCCCCCACCTTCTGGGGCCGCAACAGGCTGTTTCTTACATTTCTGCCTCTTCTTGAGTGGCTGGTCTGCCTGGGGTGCCTTCCTCCCCACCCCCAACCCTGGTCCATGTGGCTCCTAAGGCCAGACTCAGTTCCAGCACATCTTCCTTCCCCAAGGATGCCCTTCCTGGCCACGGCATCCTGGAGTCTCTCTTTTACACTACCCAACTCGGTCCCTCCACCGCAGCTATCCCCCTGCATCCAAGGCAGACACCTTTCAGAGCCTGGGGATATAATGGTGCTCCCTGGGTGGCTGCGCTGCTGTTGTCCAGGTGTTCCTGCCCAAGGGGAAGGGCATGGGAAAGTCATCATGGGGTGGGGGAGGGGAGAGCAGGGAGGCTGGAGGGAGGGAGTCAAGATAGGGTGCCTCAAGGGGTACTTGGAGAACAATGAGGCCCATTTAACTCTGCAGTTGAACAATACCAAGAGGAGTGAAAGTCGCTCAGTAGCATCAGACTCTTTGTGACCCCACGGACTATAGCCTGCCCGGCTCCTCTGTCTATGGAATTCTCCAGGCCAGAATACTGGAGTAGGTTGCTTTTCCCTTCTCCAGGGGATCTTCCTGACCCAGGAATGGAACCAGGGTCTCCTGCACTGCAGGCGGGTTCTACCAGCTGAGCCACCAGGGAAGCCCAGTAATAGTAGTAGCACGTGGCACTGGTCACTGGCTGCTCATTTCTGCGCTTGGCACTGTCCTAAGTGTTTTACTTGATTATCTCATCCTCATCTTTTGATGAATAAACCAAAGTGAAGAGAGGTAAAGGCTTGCTCAAGGTCACATGGAGATTGGGTTGGGTCTGTCTGTTTTAGCACACGCACTCCGAATGGTCAAGTGTCCTGTCCTCAGATGACCTGTCACCTCCTTCGGGAGAAGGAAGCGTGCAGGGAAGGAGGGGAACCAAGATGCAAACCTGCCCAGGGTCTCTCCCCAGTGGGGGCCCCTCACGGCAGGCCCCCCACCAAAGTCAGCTCCCCGTCCCCATCCCAGACTCAGTGTTCTCCAGCAGCCAGCGTGCCCACCAAGTGCTGCGGATCCGCAAACGTGCCAACTCCTTCCTGGAGGAGCTGCGGCCCGGCAACGTGGAGCGTGAGTGCTCAGAGGAGGTCTGTGAGTTCGAGGAAGCTCGGGAGATTTTCCAAAACACGGAAGACACAGTAAGGCCGCCCGACTGGGTGCAGAGCATGAGGCTCAGGGGTGGGACCTGGAGGAGCAGCCTGGGGTCCTTGGGAGGTGGGCAGTGGATGCCAGCCCCTTGCCCTCCCAGCTTGCTGGGGTGCAGCCGTGGCGTAAATGGCCCTACGGTCTTGGTCAGGGCACACAGGACTCCAAAAAACAACTCTGCAATGAGCATGAAGAGTCTGGGAAGCTTTGGGCTGGGTTCCCACTCAGTCCCACAGGAGGCAGTTCAGCCCCTGTTCACCTGCAACTGGCCACCACTGCCTCCTTCTCCTCTCTCCCTGTGGCCAAAAGGCCACCACTGCTTCCACGCCGCACCCCTGCTTAACTGCTCATCAGGTGACCCAAGACTCTGATGTCTCTGCACACACACCCACTCTGTGCCTCAGAATCTCCAGGGCTGAAATCTGGTTGCTCAGGGCATCTAAAGAAAGGGTCTGTCCTCTGTACCCCAGAGCTCCGTGGTGGAGACCCTGAGGCGCACTCGGTAGGGGAGGTCGCTTCCTGATACAAGGCTCAGACCCTCTCCAGCTTCAAGAGCTCACTTTAGCTTCTAGGACCTGGGGGCTGTGCCATCACCTGGGGGGCCCTCGAGCTGTCTGTAGGCATGCCCTCCCACTCAGGGCTTTCAGGGCTGAAGGGGGAACTCTGGGCGGCTTTTTCTCTTGCCCTCCTCTACCACGTCCTTGATTAGATCCCCACGGACTCTTTCCTCAAATGGCCTCTTCAGCAGACGCCTAGGTGGCTTTCTGCAGGCATGGCCTGGGCACATCACACCCACCTAACCCGAGTCTCCAGCTGGGGGCTTGTGGCCTGGGCATCAAGCAGTGGATCTCAGGGAATGGTGGTCCCAGCCCAGCAGCAGAAGTGCCACCAGGATGGTGGTTCAGTCACCAAGTCTTGTCCAACTCTTGTGACCCCATGGACTGTAGCCCGCCAGGCCCCTCTGTCCATGGGGTTTTCCAGGCAAGAATACTATAGTGGGTTGCCTGACCCAGGGATCGTACTCAGGTCTCCCGAATTCATGGCAGATTCTTCACCAAGTCACCAGGGAAGCCCAAGCCTGGTTACAAAAGCAGACTTCTTGAACTAGCAAGCTGTGTCTCACCTCCAATGTCCTTCTGGTCACTCAGCTCTGAGCACACCGGTTCAGGGAGACCAGACAGGCTGAGAAAGGAGGGAGGGGCTGGAAAGAGACAGAGCAGGGCACTCCGGGGGTGGGGGAGCTTTTGGGTCCCTTCTGCTGCAGTGGCTGCCTTGGTGGCTTGCCCAGAGCAAGCTTCCAGGGCACGGGGGTCAGGTATGGGATGTGGAGATCGCCAGAGAGGCAAGGAGGAGCCTGGCATTTCTCAGGATACAGCTGCCTCCCCGCCCCGCCCCTCCTCGGCTAAGGGGGTTGACTCCTCCTTGTGTGGGATAATCGCTCCCCTGCCCGCTTAGAGGCTGCTCTGCTGGACGTGGGCCAGCGCGGGGAGGGGTCCCAGGGGCTCCCCATTTACACAGGCGGGCTGACGGCCCCTGATGCTGCCACTTCTCTCCGCAGATGGCCTTCTGGTCCAAGTATAGCGGTGAGTGCGCTCCAGTCCTCGGGCCGCCATACCTGTGCCCCTCGGGGGTCTCCGGGTCGCTGAGGAACCGGGAGCGGGCTGGCGGCCCGGGTGACGCCCTCTTCACCCCTCGTCGCAGACGGGGACCAGTGCGAGGACCGGCCCTCAGGGAGCCCGTGCGACCTCCCATGCTGCGGACGCGGCAAGTGCATCGATGGCCTGGGCGGCTTCCGCTGCGACTGCGCGGAGGGCTGGGAGGGCCGCTTCTGCTTGCACGGTGAGGGGGCGGGGGCGGCGGGGCGGGGACCTTCCCAGGCCCTTGGCCGGCGGGGCGCGTAGAGCCTCGGCGCCCTCGCGGTGCCCTCCGTGTCTGCCCAGAGGTGCGCTTCTCCAACTGCTCGGCGGAAAACGGCGGCTGCGCCCACTACTGCATGGAGGAGGAGGGCCGGCGCCACTGCAGCTGCGCGCCCGGCTACCGGCTGGAGGACGACCACCAGCTCTGCGTGTCCAAGGGTGAGCTCCCTCAACGGGGACCGCACGGGATCCCCGGGCGGTGAGCGAGCCACCGGGCTGAGCCCTAGGCAAGGGAGTGGGAGACGGAGGGTGTCCCCGACGGGTGTCGCGGGTGTCCTGCCCGCTCTTTCCTTCTCTTGCCCAACTTTCTCCAGGGGCCACTGCTCACCTGGGGGACGCCTCCTGGGGCAGGAGCACAGAGGTAGCTCCTCGGATGAGCGGATGTAGAGGGCGCGCCTCCAGCACCCTCCGCATCTATCCTGTGTGTGCTCAGTCGTGTCTGACTCTTTGCGACCCCGTGGACTGTAGCCCACCAGGCTCCTCTGTCCCTGGAAGAATCTTGCCTCTGTCCCAGGCAAGAATCCTGGAGCACGTTGCTATTTCCTTCTCCAGATTCTTCACCAGCTGAGCCACCGTCTTGGATGGCTTTACACCTCCCTTTACCGCTGGCTTCTCTGAAGAGAGCGCAACCTTCTTTTCTGTTTTCCTTTTTATACATTTTAATTTCTATCAGAGTTATATACTTACACAACAATCGGAGTTTGGCGACTCTTACCATGAATTTCAGCAGGTCGTTCCTCAGTGTGGATCTTCTTTCATTCACTGTGTAGCGCCTTTTTCATGTGGAAATTCACATCTTCTACTTCTAGGAATATTTCTTTCGTTATTTTCTTGATGGCTTGACCTTCCTGCTTTCTCTGTTCTCCGTTTCTGCGTCTTCTAATCGGATCTCTTCCCCCGGGGCTGATTTTCTAGTTTTATGATCTCTTCTATTTTCCATCTCTTTGATTCTGTGTTCTTCGTTTGGAGAACTTACCAGGACTCTATAGTCCAGTCCTTTTATAGTCCTTTTACTGAAGAAAAAAAAAAAAAAAAGAAAATCTAACTTTTCCTTTTGAAGCAATTAGAGAGTCACAGGAAGTTTCAAAGAAATGCCTGGTGAGCCTGTTGGCCAGTGGCCTTTTCTGTGAGACCATCTGAAGGCTCAGGTCACTGACAAAACCCTGTTGCTCAGATTCTTAGGTCTTTAGGCCATTTTCTGAGAGGAATCATCCAAACTCATGCTTGGGTGGTCCCAGCCTGGCTTCCAGCCCCTTGTGGGGGTGCAGGGGAGAGGAGCTGGCAGTTGCCCAGTCTGCACGTGTCTGCGTGACTTTCTCTGGCCAGCCTTGTGTATCAGTCTTTCCTGTGGCGTCTCCTTGAGTCCTGAGCTCACAGTCTCTGGTTCACCCTCTTCAGAGAATATACCTAGGGTCTTCTGCAGGGATCAGAGAGGACAGTCAAGTCACTGATGAGGGGTCGAGACAGAAGCCTAGGGCTCTAGCAGTTTCTTTGACAAACTCTCAACATTCCTGCCATACTACCTGCACAGCTTCCTCAGACACACATGGAGGCTTCCTGGGCATCTCTGGGGCTAAGCAGCCTGCTACTGCATCTCCTACGACTGGCTGAGGTTTCGGCTTCCTCAGACGACCAAGTCAGTCACAATGCCCCTCGGCTTCTGGAGCTTTGTTGCTATTGTCTCATCTCCATTTGCTGTCACTGTTCAGTCTCCCTGCTGATGGCTTCCTCTTGCTCCTGCAAGTCTGAATCTCTCCAGCCAGTGTGAAGGGCCCTGGCCTCAGTTCTGTTCTATGCTCTCTCTTCCTGGCAGAGGACCACACAACTGTGCTCAGAGCCACTTTGAGGCTCTCCAGGAGTGCCCACCTCCACCTACCCATGAGTTCTTACCTCTGTTAGGAGCTCGGTAACATCCTAGCGTGAGAGCTCACTGCGCGTCCCAGGGATTACTCCCAACAGCCCTGGTGTGTACTGAACTCCTAGAACTTGAACAAGCTGCCTCAGGACAGGCCACAGGTTAGAGATGCTGCTTGGTCTGACTCTTGCCGTTAAGTGGCACTGTTTGTTAACCGACTGACTGACCTGAGGGGCTTTGCAAGTTGATAGAACTACATGTCTAAGCATCATTTATCCTGCTGCTACTGCTGCTAAGTCACTTCAGTCGTGTCCGACTCTGTGCGACCCCATAGATGGCAGCCCACCAGGCTCCCCCATCCCTGGGATTCTCCAGGCAAGAACAGTGGAGTGGGTTGCCATTTCCTTCTCCAATGCATGAAAGTGAAAAGTCAAAGTGAAGTCACTCAGTCGTCTCCGACTCTTAGCGACCTCATGGACCGCAGCCTTCCAGGCTCCTCTGTCCATGGGATTTTCCAGGCAAGAGTGCTGGAGTGGGGTGCCATTGCCTTCTCCATTTATCCTACAAGGCAGCAAATGAGGCTGCTGGCAGGAGGTGGGCAGACATGGGGGGCAGTCTTGGGAGCAGTTGCCTGGCAGGCACTCAGCTGCTTTCTCCTGCTTTCAGTGACGTTCCCTTGTGGGAGGCTAGGGAAGCGAATGGAGAAGAAACGCAAGACCTTGAAACGTGACACAAACCAAGTCGACCAAAAAGACCAGTTGGATCCACGGATTGTCGATGGGCAGGAGGCTGGATGGGGAGAGAGCCCCTGGCAGGTGAGAGGAGAGGCAGTAGTCCACCATCTGGGTCAGGAGTCACTGAGCCCAGTTCCTGTTCTGGAGGCACCAGTGGGGAGGGAAGTGAGCCTTTGCTCGGGGTGGGGAGAGGCAGTGCTAAGGGTAGAGGGTCCCAAAGAAAGATGGTGCTAACCTGATGAGAGAGGAGCAGTTGGGCAGGGTGGAGTGGGCACAGGTGTTTGTATCTACAGCACCCTTGGGTGCAGAGCAATCAGGAAGAAGTATAGCTTTAAAAATCAGCTGGAAAGATAATGCTGTGCTGGTGGTGTTTCAGGCAGAGGCCTGCCTGAGGGGAGCAGCGTTTGCATAGCAAAAGGCTAGGAGGGAGGGTTGACCCCTGAGTCCCTCTCCAGCTTCCCCATGGAAACTAACACTTACTTGATGTCTGACTCCCAGGCACTGGGGGTTAGGGTCCCCAGAGATCAATAACCTGGGGACTGGTAGGTCTTGGGGATCTCACCCCTAGGAAGGTCAGGATCCTAAACACACGGCAACCCAATGGGACCAGAGCTGGGATGGCTGGCAGGACAGGGGCTGAGGGAACCTGGAGGGGGACCCCCAAGGGCTCTGGGGGGCCTCAAAGGCTACCCGGGGGACTCGAGGCCCAGCCTTAGCCATCAAGGGTAGGAAAGACTCTTTGCATGCTGCTGAGGGTGATTATAGGAACAGCATGGGCAAATGTGGGGAGACACCCTGGAGCAGGCAAACTCTTATCAAACGTGCAGAGGAGAAAGTGCCCAAAAGTCCATGCTGTGTGACCAGGGAACCCAGGAAAGACCTACTTATGCAGCCAGTGTGTTGAGCTTGAGAACCATACATAGGGCTGTGACAAGACCCCAGAGGCCTAAGCGGAGCTGTCAGAAAGCTGTGTTGTGAAGTTGCTGCCCACCCCCCCCCCGCCGACTCTTCCAGGCAGTGCTGCTGGACTCCAAGAAGAAGCTGGTCTGTGGGGCAGTGCTAATCCACGTCTCCTGGGTGCTGACGGTGGCCCACTGCTTGGACAGCCGCAAGAAGCTCATCGTCAGGCTCGGTGCGGGCTGGAAGCAGGCGGGAGGGTGGCCGGGTTTGGGGAGCCTGGTCTCTGGGGGGCTTGAACCCATGAAGAAGGCATCTGGTGGGAAGAGGGCTGTGTGCTCCCAGCCCGCCCCTCCCATGGTGGGAGTTTAGACACCACAGCACCAGGTAAGTTTGCACGTAAGGGGTTCTCTTTGAATCTGGTGGCCAGGTGTTTACATATGTGTGTTTGCAAGTGAGGGGGTTACACACATACTGTGTCTTCACTCTCACTGTGTGGAGCAGGCTCTGTGTATGTATCTACAGCACGCTTGGGTGCAGAGACCCAGGAGGTGTCCACATGGCCTGGCCTCAGGGCTGCACTTCACACGGATTGACAGGGATCGACTGTGCAGTGGGAGCCCTGGCATCTGCCACAGCAGCCAGTTGCTCCCCTGCAACAGCCCAGGGCTCCCCAAGCCTGGGTCCCACTCTACCAATTTCTGGGGGTGGCGGCTCTCACTCCAACCATCATGCAAAAAGAAGGAAAAAGATATGTATTGAGAATGACTGACCAGACCCACACTCTCTGCCATTATGTCCAGCACAACCAAAGGCCAGTGGGCTCCCATGGGGCTGGGCTTGGAATAAGAGCCCCACCCCCACTTACTAGGTGCCACCTGCCTCGCCTGAGAAGACCTTGTGTCTTATGTGTGATCCAGATCTTTCTTCCCTGGTTAGAGCCTGTGTGCAGCTGGCCCTCCTCTGGGTCCTGCTGCTCCTGCCCTGCCCCCACTTCAGCAGGCACCCCATTTTCTCTTTGAGGCTCTGGTCTATGTCCCAGGTTTCCAGGGAGCTTCCCTGCTGACTGCCCACTGCTGGTCACTGCCCAAGCCTCACTGCTGCATCTCTGAGCCAGTCCTGAATTCAGACCAGTGTTTGCCCCTTTATGATGGACACTCGTGGGCTGTTAACCTTGATAGGGACCTGAGGCACAGCCCTGTGGCCCAGGACCTGCCAGGAATGCATGGTGACCACTCCCACTGTGGACGCATTCCCTGCCATCCACGAGGGCCCACAGGAGCAGGGCAGTCCTGCTAGCTTCAGTGGGGCCCCTGGAGAAGGACGTTCCCCCAGGCTCACTCTGACAGCCCCACTGCCCTGCAGGGGAGTATGACATGCGGCGCTGGGAGAGCTGGGAGGTGGACCTGGACATCAAGGAGGTCATCATCCACCCTAACTATACCAAGAGCACCAGTGACAACGACATCGCCCTGCTCCGCCTGGCCAAGCCTGCCACTCTTTCGCAGACCATTGTGCCCATCTGTCTCCCGGATAGTGGCCTCTCTGAGCGCAAGCTCACCCAGGTCGGCCAGGAGACTGTGGTGACAGGCTGGGGCTACCGTGACGAGACCAAGAGAAACCGCACCTTCGTCCTCAGCTTCATCAAGGTCCCTGTGGTCCCGTACAATGCATGTGTCCATGCCATGGAAAACAAGATCTCTGAGAACATGCTGTGCGCTGGTATCCTCGGGGACCCGAGGGATGCCTGTGAGGGCGACAGTGGGGGGCCTATGGTCACCTTCTTCCGTGGCACCTGGTTCCTGGTGGGCCTGGTGAGCTGGGGCGAGGGCTGTGGGCGCCTCTACAACTACGGCGTTTACACCAAAGTCAGCCGTTACCTTGACTGGATCTACGGCCACATCAAAGCTCAGGAGGCCCCTCTTGAGAGCCAGGTGCCTTAGCATCCCCCGTCACTTGTGTCTGGGCCCCAGAGGACACCCTTGGATAGGGGCTGGATTGTTGAATGGCAAGATGGTGGACATTAAAAAGGGCTTGCTGCAAGCACACCAGCTATGGCTCTGTCTTTTCAACCCTTTTCTGGGCTGCTCTGGAGGGAAGGATTTTTGGAGCATCTACTGCGTGCCCCACACTTTATGAACAGAATCTTATTTAACTCCTACAGCACCTCTGTGGGGTAGAAAGGAGCGTATCTGAGGTTTGTGGCATCTGAAGCTGGTAACATATAGGAGAGCTCGCTTAATGAAAAAGAACACAAAATGGGACTACAAAAGTGTGAGAGCCCCTTCCAGGACTTTGGAAGGAGCTTGTGTGAGTCAGGGATCCTGATCCAGAGTAAATCCACCTCTGAAGGTAGAGATTGCAGCTCATACTGTATGGGAAGAAACAGGTTCAGGAAGTTTTGCATTGTGAAGCCAAGATCCAAACTGGTCTGACTTCCATCGGGCTGCCCCCCTCTCTTCCTGCTGGCTATGGAGGCCAGCATCGGCCTGGTGTGAGGAGGAGCCAGAGACCCAGAGGGGTTGGTTGAGTCCAGAATGAGCTCATACTGTAAGTGGTGATGCTGTTTAAGAACAATGTCACACAATCAATAAACAAGAGGCTCTGTCTTGACCTGGCCTTATAGGCGTACCTGAATGAGACAGAGAAGTAAGTTAGGATGCACCCAACAGAAAGGGATAGTGGTGAGATAAAGCCAAAACAATTAGTCTAAAGTCATCAGATTAGTCTAACTCTACGTATGCCTCAGGCAAGTTACTTCTGTTTTCTGGGCATTAGTAAAATGAAGATTAGATTGTCAGCAGTGGTTCTCAACCTTCACTGTACTTTTGAATCTCCTGGGGGGCTTTCAAAAACATGTCCATCCAAATTCACTTGCAGAGATTCTGGTTTAGATGATTTAGATGGGGAATCAAGACTTAGAACTCCTCAGCTCATTTTAATGTGTGACTAGGTTTGAAAGGCACCGACCAGATGGTCTTTAATCACCTACTTGGGTAGGTGCCATGATGCTCAGGGCCAATGAATATAAAGAAAGTTCAGCACAGGGAGTTCCCTAGGGGTCCAGTGGTTAGGACTCTGAGCTTTCACTACAGTGCCCCAGGTTCACTTCCTGGTCAGGGAACTAAGATCCTGCAAGTCTCAGGGTACAGCCAAAAAAAGAGAAAAGAAACAATAAAAACAAACAACAGTATAGCACAGATCAATCAACGGTACAAGAAACCTTGACTTATGATTACACCCCGCTTCTCAGGATCACAGCTGCTGCATACAGACCAGAAGGGACACCAGGACCCACTGAATTCTCTATGTGAAACACAAGGACAGAAGCATGGTGGAGAAGAGGCCTGTAGGATCCGTCTCCTTAGGACCTGGGGAAGGGTAGGTGGGACTGCTTGGGGGTAGGAGGAAGCCTGGCCCGGGGCTGGTACCATCTGCTGATTAGTGCTTCAGGCAAGTGTTCCCAACACTCGCAGTGGGACATGACAGATTGGGAGAGTGACAGCATGCTGAGGTCTTTACCCCTGTAAAAGATTTCCTAGGTGAGTCTCCTGTCAAGGTGGTTAACTAGCATGGTAGAGAGAACTTCTGGCATCCCAGCTGGAGGAGACCTGCTGACCTGCTCTATAGTGAAACTGGTGAAAATTATTAAACATTTAAAGTTTCTAGAAATGGCCCTAGGGGCAAACAAAGTAAGAACAAAATTACAGCTTTTAAACCAGTATAAGTAAACTTGATCTGTCCATAGAAGGCAAAGAAGGAAAATAAAAGTAAATGAGCAGCATGTAAAAATTAATGGTATTTCTACATGCTAATGGTGAACATGTGGAAACCAAAATTAGTCATAATACCACTTCCAATCACTCTAAAGAAAATGAAGCTCTTAGATATTAGTTTAATAAAACATGCACCAGATCTGTGTAATGATATTTACAAAGTGCTGATGAAAGAAATTAAAGAAGACTTAAATGCATGGACAACAGAAGGTTCAGCACAGCGAAGATGCCAGTTTTCCCAAAGTTAAGCTGTAGATTTAACACAATTCCTATAAAAATCCCAACAGGTTTTTTGTAAACAAGCTTACTATTTTATGTGTGTGTATGTGGAAAATGCCTTGAATAGCTAAAATACTTTAGAAAAAGAAGAAAGAATGAGAAGGCACTCCACCCAGCGTCACGGATGATGATCTAGCTGCAGTGATGAAGACTGTGCGGCACTGGTGCAGGGAGAGACACACAGATGAATGGAAGGGAAGAGAGAATCCAGAACAGACTCACACAGCCATGGCTGTCCGATTTCTGACAAAGGTGCAAAAGCAATTTGTTAGAGGAAGGAGACCCTGTCAACATGTGGTACTGGTACAGTG
Source organism: Bos mutus (assembly GCF_027580195.1). NCBI lineage: Eukaryota > Metazoa > Chordata > Mammalia > Artiodactyla > Bovidae > Bos > Bos mutus. The sequence goes on from NC_091618.1 coordinate 131,025,530, forward strand.
TGGCATCCTTAGGCTAAAAAATAACCCCAATCTAAGTCTCACAGAAAAAATAGACAAAAATTAACTCCATATGGACTTAAATATAAAAACTGTAAAATGAAACAAGAAGAAAGTATAGTTAATGAAAACTATGGAGTAAGATGGAAATAATAAACATAATGTAACTGGGTTAAACTTACCAATTAGAAGAATTTTTTTAATAAGAAAGCTTTTTCTTTCAGAATAAAAGATAAATCTGACAATATATTATTTACAGACAACATAAAATCAAAAAACACTGAAAGATTTAAAATAAAGAATGTTAGAAATTCCTCATTGATTTGAATGAAAAGAAAGATAAGATAGTGATTTCAATAACTGATAAAATGGAAATCAATGAAAAATATCACAAACAAGAAGGATGGACATCAAATAATGATAAAAGAATCAATCATGCATAAAGATATAATCATGATAAAATAATATGTGCCTCTAACAATATAACCTCAAAATATATAATCCAACAATTGACGGAAGTGCAGGGAGAAATAAGCAATTGTACTTGGAAATTTCAAAAAATTCTCTCAAAAGCAAAAAGTTAAACAGATTAAAAGCAAATTGATATATAGAAGATTTGGACAATAAAATTAATAAGCTTTTTTTTTTTTAGCACACTAAGTTCAGTTCAGTCACTCAGTCGTGTCCAGTTCTTTGCAACCCCATGAACTGCAGCACGCCAGGCCTCCCTGTCCATCACCAACTCCCGGAGTTCACCCAAACCTATGTCCATTGTGTCAGTGATGCCATCCAACCATCTCACCCTCTGTTGTCCCCTTCTCCTCCTGTCCTCAATCTTTCCCAGCATCAGGGCTTTTAAATGAGTTTGTCCTTCACATCAGGTGGCCAAAGTATTGGAGTTTCAGCTTCAATATCAGTCCTTTCAATGAACACCCAGGACTGATCTCCTTTAGGATGGACTGGTTGGATCTCCTTGCAGTCCAAGGGACTCTCAAGAGTCTTCTCCAACACCACACTTCAAAAGCATCAATTCTTTGGTGCTCAGCTTTCTTCACAGTCCAACTCTCACATCCACACATGACCACTGGAAAAACCATAGCACTGACTAGACGCAACTTTGTTGACAAAGTAATGTCTCTGCTTTTTTAATATGCTGTCTAGGTTGGTCATAACTTTCCTTCCAAGGAGTAAGTGTCTTTTAATTTCATGGCTGCAGTCACCATCTGCACTGATTAGCACAGTAAGAACATTCACAAAAATTTACTGGTCCACGAAGGAAAAGCCGCAATAAATTCCAGAGGCTCAGAATGATATAAAACATATCCTCTAGACAAAAGGCAATGAAAATAGAAATTAATAACAAAAAGTTTTAATTGATGTGGACCCTCTTTTTTTCTTGGTGAGTCTGGCTAAAGATTTATCAGTTTTATTTATCTTTTCAAAAGTTTAGTTTTTAGTTTCATTGATTATTTTTTTTAAAGTCTCATTTATTTCTGCTTTGACCTTTTTTATTTCTTTCATTCTAGTAACTTTGGGTTTTTTGTTGTTGTTGTTGTTGTTGTTCTTTTCCTAGTTCCTTTAGGTGTAAGGTTAATTTGCTTATTTGAGATCTTTTTTACTGAGGTATGCTTGTATCACTATAAACTTCCCTCTTAGAATTGCTTTTGTTACATCCCATAGATTTTGGAATTCCCTGATAGTTCAGTTGGTGAAGAATCTGCCTGCAATGCAGGAGACCCTGGTTCAATGCCTGGGTTGGGAAGATCCACTGGAGAAGGGATAGGCTACCCACTCCAGTATTCTTAGGCTTCCTTGGTGGCTCAGCTGGTAAAGAATCTGCCTGCAGTGTGGGAGGTCTGGGTTCGATCCTTGGGTTGGGAAGATCCCCTGGAGAAGGGAAAGGCCACTCACTCCAGTATTCTGACCTGGAGAATTCCATGGACTGTATAGTCCATGGGGTTGCAAAGAGTCGGGCACGACTGAGGGACCTTTATGTGCATAGATTTTGGATTATCTGACTTCAGATATTTTAAAATTTCTTCTTTGACTTTTTGAGTGATCTGTTGGTGAGCATATTGTTTAGTCTTCACATGTTTGTATTTTTACTTTTTCTTAAAATTATTTTTAGTCTCATAGCATTGTGGTTGGAAAATACACTTGGTATAATTGCAGTTTTCTTAAATGCATTGAGACTTGTTTTGTGGCCTAGCATGTGATCTATCCTGGAGAATTTTCTATATGTACTTGAAATTCGAATGTCTATTCTGCTTTTGGATGGAATTTTCTGTATATGACTGTTAAGTCCATCTTATCTAATATATTGTTTGGTCAATATTTTCTTATTGATTTTCTGTCTAGATAATCTGTACATTGCTATAAGTGAAGTATTAAAGTCCCCCACTATGATTGTTTTACTGCCAAATTCTCTTTTTTGTATGTCAACATTTGCCTTATATATTGAGGTGCTCCTAAGTTGAGGGCATATATATTTACAATTGTTATACCTTCTTCTTGGATTGACCCCTTGAGTATTATGTATTGTCCTTGTCTTATGGTACAGTCTTTGTTTTAAAGTCTATTTTGTGTCATGTACCTATTCCTGAATGGATAAAAACTCAAGCCTCATCTATATGTTGTCTACAAGAGACAGTTCAGCTTTAAAGACCCAACACAGATTGAAAGTGAAGGGATGGAAAGATATTCCATGCAAATGGAGACTGAAAAAACCTGGGGTAGCTTTACTATATTAGACAAAATGGACTTTTTTTTTTTTGGCTGCACTTGAGTGGCTTGTGGGATCTTATTTCCTTGACCAGAGATTGAACCCATGCCCTCTGCAGTGAGAGCATTGAGTCCTAACCACTGGACCACCAGGGAATTCCCAACAAAATAGACTTTAAGACAAAAACTGTAATAAGAGGTTTAAAAGGTCATTCAGACCAGATCAGATCAGTCGCTCAGTCGTGTCCGACTCTTTGCGACCCCATGAATTGCAGCATGCCAGGCCTCCCTGTCCATCATCAACTCCCAGAGTTCACTCAGCCTCATGTCCATCGAGTCAGTGATGCCATCCAGCCATCTCATCCTCTGTCGTTCCCTTCTCCTCTTGCCCCCAATCCCTCCCAGCATCAGAGTCTTTTCCAATGAGTCAACTCTTCGCATGAGGTGGCCAAAGTACTGGAGTTTCAGCTTTAGCATCATTCCTTCCAAAGAAATCCCAGGGCTGATCTCCTTCAGAATGGACTGGTTGGATTTCCTTGCAGTCCAAGGGACTCTCAAGAGTCTTCTCCAACACCACAGTTCAAAAGCATCAGTTCTTCAGCGCTCAGCCTTCTGCATAGTCCAACTCTCACATCCATACACGACCACAGGAAAAACCATAGCCTTGACTAGACAAACCTTTGTTGGCAAAGCAATGTCTCTGCTTTTGAATGTGCTATCTAGGTTGGTCTTCTTTCCTTCCAAGGAGTAAGCGTCTTTTAATTTCATGGCTGCAGTCACCATCTGCAGTGATTTTGGAGCCCCAAAAAATAAAGTCTGACACTGTTCCCACTGTTTCCCCATCTATTTCCCATGAAATGATGGGACCGGATGCCATGATCTTCGTTTTCTGAATGTTGAGCTTTAAGCCAACTTTTTCACTCTCCACTTTCACTTTCATCAAGAGGCTTTTGAGTTCCTCTTCACTTTCTGCCATAAGGGTGGTGTCATCTGCATATCTGAGGTTATTGACATTTCTCCTGGCAATCTTGATTCCAGCTTGTGTTTCTTCCAGTCCAGCGTTTCTCATGATGTACTCTGCATAGAAGTTAAATAAACAGGGTAACAATATACAGCCTTGACGTGCTCCTTTTCCTATTTGGAACCAGTCTGTTGTTCCATGTCCAGTTCTAACTGTTGCTTCCTGACGTGCATACAGATTTCTCAAGAGGCAGATCAGGTGGTCTGGTATTCCCATCTCTTTCAGAATTTCCCACAGTTTATTGTGATCCGCACAGTCAAAGGCTTTGGCCTAGTCAATAAAGCAGAAATAGATGTTTTTCTGGAACTCTCTTGCTTTTTCCATGATCCAGCGGATGTTGGCAATTTGATCTCTGATTCCTCTGCCTTTTCCAAAACCAGCTTGAACATCAGGAAGTTCATGGTTCACATATTGGTGAAGCCTGGCTTGGAGAATTTTGAGCATTACTTTACTAGTGTGTGAGATGAGTGCAATTGTGCGGTAGTTTGAGCATTCTTTGGCATTGCCTTTCTTTGGGATTGGAATGAAAACTGACCTTTTCCAGTCCTGTGGCCACTGCTGAGTTTTCTAAATTTGCTGGCATATTGACTGCAGCACTTTCACAGCATCATCTTTCAGGATTTGGAATAGCTCAACTGGAATTCCATCACCTCCACTAGCTTTGTTCGTAGTGATGCTTGTAAAGGGGCCAATCCAACAAGAGGATATAATGTTTATAAGGATTTCTGCATGAACATTGGAGGTTCTAAATATATAAAGCAAATATTAACAGACCAGAAGAGAGAAAGAGACAGCAATAAAATAATAGTAGGGGACTTTAATACCACACTTTCATTAAAGTAATAGATACTCTGGACAGAAAGTCAATAAGGAAACACTGGCGTTAAACGACACATTAGACAAGATGAACGTGACAGATACTTGCAGAATATTCCATCCAAAAGCAATAGAATACACATTTCCCCCCCATTGTACAAGTGAACATTCTCCAGGATAGATCATATGTTAGGCCACAAAACAAGTCCTAATAAATTCAAGAAGATTTAAATCATACCAAGCAGATTTTCCAACCACAGTGATATGACACTTGAAGTCAATTCTAAGAGGAAAACTGGAAAATTCATAATTATGTGGTGATTAAACAACATGCCAATGAACAACCAGTGGGTTAAATAAACCAAAAGAGAAAGCAAAAACTACCTTGAGACAAATGAAAATGGAGATAAAACATCAAAACTGTGGGATGCAGCTTTTAAGTGGAAGTTCATAACTAATTTTATGTCTCAAGGAACAAGAAAAAGAAAATCAAACAAAGCCCAAATTTAGTAGAAGGAAGGGAAGAAAATAACAAAGATCAGAGTAGAAATAAATGAAACAGATACTAAAAAGATAATAGAAAAGATCAATGAAACTAAAAGTTGTTTTTGTTTTTAATTAATTTATTTTAATTGACAGTTTATTACTTTACAATATTGTATTAGTTTTTGCCATACATTGACATGAGTCAGCCATGGTTGTACCTGTGTCCCCCATCCTGAACCCAACTCCCACCTCCCTCCCCATCCCATCTCTCTGGGTTGTCCCAGTGCATTGGCTTTGAGTGCCCTGTTTCATGCATCAAACTTGGATGGTCATCCATTTCACATATGGTAATATACATGTTTCAGTGCTGTTCTCTCAAATCATCCCATCCTCACCTTCTCCCACAGAATCCAAAAGTCTATTTTTTATATATGTGTCTTTTTTGCTATCTCGCATATAGGATCATCATTACCATCTTTCTAAATTCCATAAATATGCATTAATATACTGTATTGGTGTTTTTCTTTCTGACTTACTTCACGCTGTATAATAGGCTCCAGTTTCATCCACCTCATTAGAACTGATTCAAATGCATTCTTTTAAAAAGCTGAGTAATATTCCATTGTGTATATGTACTACAACTTTCTTATCCATTCATCTGTTGATGGACATCTAGGTTGCTTCCATGTCTTAGCTATTATAAACAGTGCTGTGATGAACACTGGGATATACGTGTCTCTTTCAGTTCTGGTTTCTTCAGTGTGTATGCCCAGCAGTGGGATTGCTGGATCACATGGCAGTTCTTTTCCCAGTTTTTAAAGGAATCTCCATACTGTTCTCCATAGTGGCTGTACTAGTTTGCATTCCCACCAATATTGTAAGAGGGTTCCTTTTCTCTGCACCCTCTAGAGCATTTATTGTTTGTAGACTTTTTGATAACAGCCATTCTGACCAGCATGAAATGGTACCTCATTGGGGTTTTGATTTGCATTTCTCTGATAATGAGTGATGTTGAGCATCTTTTCATGTGTTTGTTAGCCATCTTCTTTCAAGAAATGTCTGTTTAGTTCTTTGGTCCATTTTTTGATTGGGTCATTTATTTTTCTGATATTTAGCTGCATGAGTTGCTTGTATATTTTTGAGATTAATTCTTTGTCAGTTGCTTCATTTGCTATTATTTTCTCCCATCCTGAAGGCTGTCTTTTCACCCTGCTTATAGTTTCCTTCGTCATGCAAAAGCTTTTAAGTTTATTTAGGTCCCATTTGTTTATTTTTTTTTGGAATGCTTTTATTTCCATTGCTTTTATTTCCATTATTCTGGGAGGTGGGTCATAGAGGATCCTGCTGTGATTTATGTCAGAGGATGTTCTGCCTATGTATTTCTCTAGAAGTTTTATAGTTTCTGGTCTTACATTTAGATCTTTAATCCATTTTGAGTTTATTTTTGTGTATGGTGTTAGAAAGTGTTCTAGTTTCATTCTTTTACAGGTGGTTGACCAGTTTTCCCAGCACCACTTGTTAAAGAGAGTCTTTTCTCTATTGTATAGTCTTGCCTCCTTTGCCAAAGATAAGGTTTCCATAGGTGCGTGGATTTATCTCTGGGGTTTGTATTTTGTTCCATTGATCTATATTTCTGTCTTTGGGTACCATACTGTCTTGATGACTGTAGCTTTGTAGTATAGTCTGAATTCAGGCAGGTTGATTCCTCCAGTTCCATTCTTCTTTATTAAGTTTGCTTTGGTTTTTTGAGTTTTTTTTTGTATTTCCATACAAACTGTGAAATTATTTGCTCTAGTTCTGTGAAAAATACCATTGATAGCTTGACAGGGATTGCATTGAATCTATGGATTGCTTTGGGTAGTATACTCATTTTCACTATATTGATTCTTCTGATCCAGGAACATGGTATATTTCTCCATCTATTTGTGTCATCTTTTATTTCTTTCATCAGTGTTTTATGGTTTTCTATATATAGGTCTTTTGTTTCTTTAGGTAGATTTATTCCTAGGTATTTTATTCTTTTCTTTGCACTGGTGCATGGAATTGTTTCCTTAATTTCTCTGTTTTCTTGTTGTTAGTGTAGAGGGATGAAAGGTATTTCTGTGTGTTAATTTTATATCCTGCAACTTTACTATATTCATTGATTAGCTCTAGTAATTTTCTCGTGGTGCCTTTAGGGTTTTCTATGTAGAGGATCATGTCATCTGCAAACAGTGAGAGTTTTACTTCTTTTCCGATCTGGATTCCTTTTATTTCTTTTTCTTCTCTGATTCCTATGGCTAAAACTTTCCAAAACTATGTTGAATAGTAGTGGTGACAGTAGGCACCCTTGTCTTGTTCCTGACTTTATGGGAAATGCTTTCAGTTTTTCACCATTGAGGATGATGTTTGCTGTGGGTTTATCACATATGGCTCTTATTATGTTGAGGTATGTTCCTTCAATGCCTGCTTTCCGGAGTTTTTTTTTTTTTTTTTTTGCCGTAAATGGGTATTGAATTTTGTCAAAGGCTTTCTCTGCATCTATTGAGATAATCATATAGTTTTTATCTTTCAATCTGTTGATGTGGTATATCACACTGATTGATTTGCAAATACTGAAGAATCCTTGCATCCCTGGGATAAAGTCCACTTGGTCATGATGTATGATCTTTTTAATATTTGTTGGATTCTGTTTGCTGGAATTTTATTAAGGATTTTTGAATCTATGTTCATCAGTGATATTGGCCTGTAGTTTTCTTTTTTTGTGGCACCTTTGTCTGGTTTTGGTATTAGGGTGATGGTGGCCTCATAGAATGAGTTTGGCAGTTTCCCTTCCTCTGCAATTTTCTGGAAGAGTTTGCATAGGATAGTGGTTCAGATCAGATCAGACCAGTCGCTCAGTCGTGTCCGACTCTTTGCGACCCCATGAATCGCAGCACGCCAGGCCTCCCTGTCCATCATCAACTCCAGGAGTTCACTGAGACTCACGTCCATTGAGTCAGTGATGCCATCCAGCCATCTCATCCTCTGTTGTCCCCTTCTCCTCTTGCCCCCAATCCCTCCCAGCATCAGAGTCTTTTCCAATGAGTCAACTCTTCGCATGAGGTGGCCAAAGTACTGGAGTTTCAGCTTTAGCATCATTCCTTCCAGAGAAATCCCAGGGCTGATCTCCTTCAGAATGGACTGGTTGGATTTCCTTGCAGTCCAAGGGACTCTCAAGAGTCTTCTCCAACACCACAGTTCAAAAGCATCAGTTCTTCGGCGCTCAGCCTTCTTCACAGTCCAACTCTCACATCCATACATGACCACAGGAAAAACCATAGCCTTGACTAGACGAACCTTTGTTGGCAAAGTACTGTCTCTGCTTTTGAATATGCTATCTAGGTTGGTCATAACTTTCCTTCCAAGGAGTAAGCGTCTTTTAATTTCATGGCTGCAGTCACCATCTGCAGTGATTTTGGAGCCCAGAAAAATAAAGTCTGACACTGTTCCCACTGTTTCCCCATCTATTTCCCATGAAATGATGGGACCGGATGCCATGATCTTCGTTTTCTGAATGTTGAGTTTTAAGCAAACTTTTTCACTCTCCTCTTTCACTTTCATCAAGAGGCTTTTGAGTTCCTCTTCACTTTCTGCCATAAGGGTGGTGTCATCTGCATATCTGAGGTTATTGATATTTCTCCCGGCAATCTTGATTCCAGCTGTGTTTCTTCCAGTCCAGCGTCTCTCATGATGTACTGTGCATAGAAGTTAAATAAACAGGGTGACCATATACAGCCTTGACGTGCTCCTTTTCCTATTTGGAACCAGTCTGTTGTTCCATGTCCAGTTCTAACTGTTGCTTCCTGACGTGCATACAGATTTCTCAAGAGGCAGATCAGGTGGTCTGGTATTCCCATCTCTTTCAGAATTTCCCACAGTTTATTGTGATCCACACAGTCAAAGGCTTTGGCATAGTCAATAAAGCAGAAATAGATGTTTTTCTGGAACTCTCTTGCTTTTTCCATGATCCAGCGGATGTTGGCAATTTGATCTCTGGTTCCTCTGCCTTTTCCAAAACCAGCTTGAACATCAGGAAGTTCATGGTTCACATACTGGTGAAGCCTGGCTTGGAGAATTTTGAGCATTACTTTACTAGCGTGTGAGATGAGTGCAATTGTGCGGTAGTTTGAGCATTCTTTGGCATTGTCTTTCTTTGGGATTGGAATGAAAACTGACCTTTTCCAGTCCTGTGGCCACTGCTGAGTTTTCCAAATTTGCTGGCATATTGAGTGCAGCACTTTCACAGGATAGTGGTTAGCTCTTCTCTAAATTTTTGGTAGAATTCAACTGTGAAGCCATCTGGCCCTCAGCTTTTGTTTGTTGGAAGATTTTTTATTACAGTTTCGATTTTTGTGCTTTGATGGGTTTGTTAAGATTTTCTATTTTTCCTGGTTCAGTTTTGGAAGGTTATACTGTTCTAAGAATTTTCCCGTTTCTTCCAAGTTGTCCATTTTATTGTCATATCGTTGCTGATCATAGTCTCTTATGAACCTTTGTATTTCTGTGTTGTCTGTTGTGATTTCTCCATTTTCATTTCTAACTTTGTTGATTTGATTTTTCTCCCTTTTTTTCTTGATGAGTCTGGCTAATGGTTTGTCTATTCATTTATCTTCTCAAAGAACCGTAAAAGCTGGTTTTTTAAAAGATAATTTGACAGACTGTTAAGTAGACTGCCCAAGAAGAGAGAGGACACAAATAAATAAAATTAGAAATTAAAGAAAAGATGTTACAACTGCTACTATAAAAATACAAAGGGACATAACACACTACTGTGAACAGTTATTCAATAAGAAATAGGACAACTCATAGAAGTCAATTAATTCCTAGAAACATATAAACTACTAAGACTGACTGATGAAGAAATATTAATAGAAAATATGAACAGGCTAATTAGTAGTAAAGAGATTGAATCGTAATCAACACTCACCCAACAAAGAAAAGTCCAAGACTAGATGACTTTTAAGTTATCTCTATCAAACACTCAAAGACAAGTGAATAACAATCCGTCTGAAATTCATCTGAAAGACTGAAGAGAACACTTCCAAACTCATTGCATGAGGTCAGCATTATCCTAATACCAAAACCAGTCAATGACACCACAGGAGAAGACAATTACAGACAAATACCCTTGATGAACACAGATCCAAAACCTTCAACAAAATATTAGCAAACTGAATCCAGTAATACATTAAAAGGAGCATACACCATTATCAAGTGGGATTTAATACTAGGTTGTAAGAATGGTTTAACATCTACAAACCAATCAATGTTTTAACAAAATGAAGGATAAATGATTATCTTAATAGACGCAGAGAAAGCATTTGACAAAATTTGATATCTAGTTATTATAAAAACTCTCAACAAAGTGGATATAGGAGAAGTGTGCTTCAACATAATAAAGGTCACATGTAACAAGTCTGCAGCTAATGTCATACTTGGGTGAAAATATGAAAGCTTTTTGTTCAGACTTGGAGCAACACAAGGATGCCCACTCTCATCACTTCTATTCAACATAGTATTGGAAGTCCTAGTCAGAGCAATTAGACAAGAGAAAGAAACAAAGTGTATCTAAATTGGAAAGGAAAAATTAAAACCATTACTATTTGCAGATGACATGATATTGTACATAGAAAACTTTAAAGACGTTACCAAATAAAATTTTTAGAACTAATCAACAAATTCAATAAAGTTGCAGACTAGAAAATTAACATAGTTGCCTGTTGCAATTATATACACTATGTTAAACTATCAGAAAGAGAAATTAAGAAAACCATCCTATTCACAGTATATCAAAAGAGTATTTCTTAGGAATAAATTTAACCCAGAAGGCTTCCCTGGTGGCTCAGACAGTAAAGAATCTGCCTGCAATGCAGGAGACCTGGGTTTGATCCCTGGTTTGGGAAAATCCCCTGGAGGAGGGCATGGCAACCCACTCCAGTATTCCTGCCTGGAGAATCCCCATTGACAGAGGTTCCTGATAGGCTACTGTCCATGGGGTCTCAAAGAGTCAGACACAACTGAGCGACTAAGCACAGCACAGGAGGTGAAAGACCTATACAATGAAAACTATAAGACATTGATGAAAGAAACTAAAGAAGACACAAGTAAATGAAAAGATACTCTGAGCTAGCTCATGGATTAGAAGAATTAATATTGTTAAAATGTTCATACTACTCAAAGCAATCTACAGATTCCTATCACAGTGAAACTCCTATCAAAATTCCAATAGGAATTTCACAGAAATCTTTCACAGATGTTTTTCACAGAAATAGAAAAGAAAAACCTCCTAAAATTCATATGGAACAACAAAAGAACCCCCCAAAATCAAAGCAATCTTGAGAAAGAAAAACAAAGCTGGAGGCATCATACTTCCTAATTTTTAACTATACAGTTTTGGCATGAAAACAGACACAGAGATCAATGAAAGCAGAAAAGTTCAATTTTCCAGTGGAAGCTGGCCATGCAGAGAGCCCCATGCTGGGGCTGCTGGGGTGAGGGGTTGGGGCACTGCCTCCTGAGGAGCCCTCTTCCCAGACTCGCTTGGAAGGACAGATGGGAAACTGCTAACTAAACTGAGCCAAGAGGACCAGAATGACCTGGGAGGAGGTGGTGAGTGGTGGCAGGAACTGGTAGGCAAAGGTCCAGGAACAGGCAGGCCAAGTCTCAGAGGAGGCCAAGGGAGGCTGGGCAGTGAGATGGGCTCCAGGGCTGTCCTGGAATAGACTACAGGTCAGGGTGACAATGGCCGGTCTGAACACCTTCACTACAGCTGACTGTGTGATGGAAATCTCACAGAAACCAGAGGGGCGAATTGCTGACTCTCCCCATTTTGATGAGGTGGAAAGAGGCTTGAGGGGGATGCCTAAGTTGTCCCTACTGGGGGAGTCCGGCTGGGGATGTGCCTGGCTCCAAAGTCCCTGCTCCCTCCAAGTGACATGGAGCCAGGTCGCAGGTGAAAGAGGAGTCATTTATGGTTGGGCAGTGGCAGGACCTGGGCTCTGTCAATATTTGGGATGGTTCAATCATTAACCAACTCAGCCTTCTTTTTTGGCAGGCTCTCCTCAGGCAGGTGCTGGGCCAGACCTAGCCCAGCCCTTGGGGACTGGAGCCCCGAGTCCCATCCTGCCTGCCTGCCTGCTGGGGGCTCCATGGGGCGTCAACAGGATTGGACATGGAGGAGCAGGCAGGTGGCAGCACCCTCTGATCAGGAAATTTCTCCCATGATAGGTGGTTCCCCACCTTGTCCCCACCCACAGGGCTACAGTCTTGATTTAGGGGCTAAATAAACATGTGATTAGGGTGCTAAATCAGTTGGGGAAATGAGTTTGAAAAGACCCTATCAAGTGAAAAAAAAAGGCTTTGAAAGTAGTTGTCATAGGAGTCAGAATTTTGACGGATTTTACTACACTTATTTTGTGGTTTAGTATTATTTTATTTTAAATTACAAATGTGGGGAAAGAAATCACAGCAGGATCTTTCTAGTGCTGTGCTCACCTTGACCTGTGCTAAGGGCCAAGGACTATTCTGTGTGTGTGTTCAGTCATGTCCAACTTTGCAACCCTATGGACTGTAGCCCGCCAGCCTCCTCTGTTCCTGGGATTGCCCAGGCAAGAATACTGGGTGGGTTGCCATCTCCTTCTCCAGGGACCCAGGGATCAAAACCACGTCTCTTACATCTCCTGCACTGGCAGGTGGATTCTTTACCACTAGTGCCACCTGGGAAGCTCAAGGACTATTCTAGGCCCTTCATATGCACTGTTTGATTTAACCCCTATTAGCCATTCTAAAAGATATATGCACTCCCATTTTACCCATCTTAGGAAACTGAGGCTCAGAGAAGTGAAATTACTTTTGAAATGCACAGTGAGTATGGAGAGAATGAGGATATGCCCCCAAGTTTTCTGACTTCAAGCGAGGACCTTTCAGGACCTGTCAGTCCTGAAGAGACCTCAGCAGAGTAAGGAACTGGGAAAGGGTGCAGAGGGCAGGTGGAACTCTACATACAAAGGCTAGAGATAAATGGGACCAGCCCTGGGAGGGCAGGGTCCTGATGGTTGACACATCCCTGCTGTGTGGTCTCCATAGATGGAGTTCTGATTCTATCACAAAGTGAGGTGTGGGAGACAGGGACAACAGACCTCCTGAGATAAGGCACGTGAGCTGGAACTAGATAGTAGTAACTGGGTTGTAACAAGCCTAACGGCTCCTGTGTTGTTTGGGGGCCAGTCACTTCACCCCATTGGGCCACTGCAGTCATCAGTTGTCCCTCACTTGAAAGGCAAGAAAACACAGATCACACTGCAAGTTGGTGGTAGAGCTCAGCCTGAAATCCAGGACCCCTGGTTTGTAGCCCGTGTTCTTTCCCCTGCACCTGCTCAGTTTGTTATTGTTTAGTCATTAAGCCATGTCCAACTCTTTGCAACCCCACAGACTGCAGCATGCTAAGGCTTCCTTGTTCTTCACCATATCCTGGAATTTGCTCAGACTCATGTTCATCGAGTCGGTGATGCCATCCAACCATCTCATCCTCTGTCGTCCCCTTCTCCTCCTGCCCTCAATCCTTCCCAGCATCAGGGTCTTTTCCAGTGAGTTGGCTCTTCGCATCAGGTGACCAAAGTATTGGAGCTTCAGCGTCAGCATCAGTCCTTCCAATGAATAATCAGGGTTGATTTCCTTTAGAATTGACTGGTTGGATCTCCTTGCAGTCCAAGGGACTCTCAAGAGTCTTCTTCAGCACCACAACTTGAAAGCATCGTTCAGCACTCAGTCTTCTTTATGGTCCAACTCTCACATTCATACATGAGTACTGGAAAAACCATAGCTTTGCTATATGGACCTTTGTCGGCAAAGTGATGCCTCTGCTTTTTAATATGCTGTCTAGGTTTGTCATAGTGTTTTTTCCAAGGAGCAAACGTCTTTTAATTTCATGGCTGCAGTCACTGTCTTCAGTGATTTTGAGCCCAAGAAAATGAAATCTGCCACTGTTTCCACTTTTTCCCCATCTATTTGCCATGAAGTGATGGGACCGGATGCCATGATCTTAGTTTTCTGAATGCTGAGTTTTAAGTCAACTTTTTCACTCTCCTCTCACCCTCATCAAGAGGCTCTTTAGTTCCTCTTCACTTTCTGTCAATAGAAGTGGTACCATCTGCATATCTGAGGTTGTTGATATTTCTCCAGGCAATCTTGATTCCAGCATGTGATTCACCCAGTCCAGTGTTTCTCATGATGTACTCTGCATGTAAGTTAAATAAATAAGCAGGGTGACAATATACAGCCTTGATGTACTCCTTTCCCAATTTTGAACCGACCTGTTGTTCCATGTCTGGTTCGAACTGTTGTCTCTTGACCTGCATACAGGTTTCTCAGGAGACACGTAAGGAGGTCTGGTATTCTAATCTCTTTAAGAACTTTCTAATTTGTTGTGATCCACACAAAGGTTTTAGTGTAGTCAATGAGGCAGAAGTAGATGTTTTTCTGGAATTCCCTTGCTTTTTCTATGATCCAACAGATGTTCGCAATTTGATCTCTGGTTCCTCTGCCTTTTCTAAATCCAGCTCAGTTTGTACTATGAATGTAAGGGCCAGAGTGAGGGCACTGAGGTCCCATAGGATCTTTCCTCAAGCAGAAGCATGTTGCACATGCTGTCACACATGCTAAAAAAAAGCCCAAAATTATACATGCACATGATTAAACAACCAACTAGTACAATAGACTTAGTATGAGCAGTCATTATCTGCCATCCCATTCCTCATCTACTCCCTTTTCCCCCTCTGTGCTGATTTGAGTACATTTTATTATTCTTTCTTCATGCTCATTAATTCTGTCTTCTCCTGTGTCCATTGTGAAAGCTATCCAATGAGCTATTAATGTCAGATATCAACGTTTTCCATTCTAGAACATCTGTATAATTTTCTTTGCATATTACATCTCTCTGAAAAAATTCTCATTAATTCTTTTCTATCTTAGGTTGTTATAATCACGTTAAAACATTGTTATCTATTCCAACATCTGGATCATTGATAAGTCTCTATATATTGGCTTTTTCCCTCTTGATCATTGGTTACAATTTCCTGTTTCTTTGCCTGTCTCATAATTTTTAAAATTATGCTGAAAACTGTTTGTAAAGGAACCAGCAACTGAAGAATTTGTTTTTTCCTATCAAAAAATCTTTTCCCTTTCTAGTTCAATCAATAACTAAGCTGAAGATGCAAACTATTATTATAGGATGGGTAAACAGCAAGGTCCTACTTGTTGTATTGCACAGGGAACTATATTCAATATCCTGTGATAAACCATAATGGAAAAGAATATGAAAAAGAATGTATCTATCTAACTGGATCACTTTGCTAAAAAGCAAAAATGAACACGTTGTAAATCAATATACTTCAATAAAATAAAGAAAAGGAGGAGGAGGAACTAAGCTGTGATGAAGCTGGATGGCAGCTTTAGTTAAAATCAGAGCCCACCAGATTGCAAGTACTTCCTAGGGAGACATTCTCAGCTTTGGACTGACAGCCTGACAGGTCTGTCTTGTCCACCCCAAAGATGCAGGAGGTTATTCTTCCCTTTGGCAATTTTAAACTTCTCTTCAGTCTTCTCCCCACTGCTACGCCCACCAATGCTCCTTCCAAATTTAGCAAATATCTTAAGGAGACTGGAAGGTTGTTAAGAGTCAGGCCCTTTTTCTGGTTAGAAGTTTGTCTCCTAGATACCTAAGAGTAAGGGAAACTATGCTCCACCATTTAGAACCCCACTAGTCTCTTTAATCTTTAAAAAGCAGAGACAGGGGAGGCGGCGGCCTGGCTTGGCCTGGCCTGGCCTGTCAGGGCGCGGGCGGCGGCGGCTCCAGCACCATGTCCCTGCAGTACGGGGCGGAGGAGACGCCCCTCGCCGGCAGTTACGGCGCGGCGGATTCGTTCCCAAAGGATTTCGGCTACGGCGTGGAGGAGGAGGAAGAGGAGGCGGCAGCCGCGGGCGGCGGGGTTGGGGCGGGGGGGGCGGCGGGGGGGGGGGCGGCGGGGGGGGCCGGAGGAGGCTGTGGCCCGGGGGGCGCTGACAGCTCCAAGCCGAGGATTCTGCTCACGGGCCTCCGGCGCAGCTGCAAGTCCTCCATCCAGAAGGTGGTGTTTCATAAAACGTCACCCAATGAGACTCTCTTTTTGGAAAGTACCAACAAGATTTACAAAGATGACATTTCTAATAGCTCCTTTGTGAATTTCCAAATATGGGATTTTCCTGGGCAAATGGACTTTTTTGACCCAACTTTTGACTACGAGATGATCTTCAGGGGAACAGGAGCGTTGATATATGTCATTGATGCACAGGATGACTACATGGAGGCTTTAACAAGACTTCACATTACTGTTTCTAAAGCCTACAAAGTTAACCCAGACATGAATTTTGAGGTTTTTATTCACAAAGTTGATGGTCTGTCTGATGATCACAAAATAGAAACACAGAGGGACATTCATCAAAGGGCCAATGATGACCTTGCAGATGCTGGGCTAGAAAAACTCCACCTTAGCTTTTATTTGACTAGTATCTATGACCATTCAATATTTGAAGCCTTTAGTAAGGTGGTGCAGAAACTTATCCCACAGCTACTGACCTTGGAAAACCTATTAAATATCTTTATATCAGATTCAGGTATTGAAAAAGCTTTTCTCTTCGATGTTGTCAGCAAAATCTACATTGCAACAGACAGTTCTCCTGTGGATATGCAGTCATATGAACTTTGCTGTGACATGATTGATGTTGTAATTGATGTGTCTTGTATATATGGGCTAAAGGAAGATGGAAGTGGAAGTGCTTATGACAAAGAGTCCATGGCCAACATCAAGCTGAATAACACAACTGTCCTGTATTTAAAGGAGGTGACTAAATTTTTGGCACTGGTTTGCATCCTTAGGGAAGAAAGTTTTGAAAGAAAAGGTTTAATAGACTATAATTTCCATTGTTTCCGAAAAGCTATTCATGAGGTTTTTGAGGTGGGTGTGACTTCTCACAGGAGCTGTAGTCACCAGACCAGTGCCCCCAGCCTGAAAGCGTTGACACACAACGGCACGCCACGAAATGCCGTCTAGCCTGGATGCCAGTGATCGGGGCTCTGTGCCAGCTTATTCTTCACTCCAGGGTCAGGTGCCATGTGCTACAGGACATAGGAGTTGCCGCTTGTGGGAACCTGGTGCCTGTCCCACTAGAGACAAGGGGTAGAGTTTCTCATTTGGATGCAAACACCTTCAGCCAGTGGTGTGCAACTGAAGCTACTATTTCTTAAAAAAAAAAAAAAAAAAAGGCAAAAAAGAATTCCAGAGACCACAGAAGTGTGTGTCTTTCTCCTCTTGGGGGCCCTACTTTAAGTAGTTGGGACATCTTGGACCTGGAGATAACAGCCCTTAACCCGTCCTTACCAGGGGATGTCTCCATCAAATACCAGTTGAAAATAATAGAAAGAACTGAATTTTTATATGCTTCACTTAGATTTTCATTTGAGTAGTCTCTGAAAATCCTGCCTCGCTTAAGTTCTAACACTGCCTCTCAGATTTCAGTTTTGGACCTTGCACACCTCAGACCTTCTAAACGCATTTGCTTGCTAACTCGGAAGACACATGGTCTGACTGCAGCAAGAAAGGACATTCCTGTATTTGTTTCTGAAGAAATGAGAAAATTTTATGCTGCATTAAGTCGAGAGCAAGTCTCCAACAGTGGCTGCTGTGTTCGTTCCCTCAGAAGTGTTGAGGAACAAACTTTGAGACAGAAGAAGATTTTTGCACCTGTGTTTTGGATACCAGATACCTGGGTTCCTTCCCTCGCATTTGAGAAATGATTCTGATCACTGTTTTTTTTTTAAAAAAAAAAGGGAATTAAAAAAGTTGTTTTCCCCACAATCTCTTCCTCCTCTTAGGAGAAAAACTCATCATGTCATTGAAATATTTAGCTCATTTTTCTTTAAACTTGATACCAGTCTCCACATACCTTTTTTCTCAGCTGGTGAGAGTCTTTTAAGAAGTGCTGTGTTGTTGACCCTGAATGACCCGGAGGCACTGGTGGACTGCCCTGGGGCTTGAAGAGCGTATGGCACCACGATGTGTCGGTGAGCATGCTTCGTCTCCAGTGTCCCGACACCAGGTGTCAACTGTGGTACTTTCTTCACCTAGGATATTGATTTATAATTGGTTGTTGTTTGTTGAAAGTTGATACCCTTTCCATTGACTTAAACTTATACGTTACTTTTACTCCACACGCCCAGTTGTCATATATTCCAAAGCCACTGGACCACTTGAGTGCATAAGTGCCACTGTCCCATGAAGTGTGTGTATTCAGGTCTGTAAACCCAACTGTGTGACTTGAGTGCTTCCTGCAGGTGATTCTGACTGTTGAGTATTTACATGGACCATGGTGATATCCAAAAGAAAAATGCCTTTATATTTATAGGTAATTTCATTGAACTATATAAAATGGGTATCAATAAATGTATTTACTCCAAAAAAAAAAAAAAAAGCAGAGACACTATTTTGCCAACAAAGATCCATATAGTCAAAGCTATGGTTTTTCCGGTAGTCATGTATGGATGTGAAAGTTGGACTATAAAGAAAGCTGAACGCCAAAGAATCAATGCTTTTGAACTATGTTGTTAGAGAAGACTCTTGACAGTCCCTTGGATTGCAAGGAGATCAAACCTATCAATCCTAAAGGAAATCAGTCCTGAATATTCATTGGAAGGACTGATGCTAAAGCTCCAATACTTTGGCCACCTGATCAAAGAACTGACTCATTGGAAAAGACCCTGATGCTGGGACAGATTGAAGGTGGGAGGAGAAGGGGACAACAGAGGATGAGATGGTTGGAAGGCATCACTGACTCGACGGACATAAGTTTGAGCAGGCTCTGGGAGTTGGTGATGGACAGGGAAGCTTGGCATCTGCAGTCCATGGGGTCACAAAGAGTCAGACACGACTGAGCAATAGAACTGAACTGATCTAGTTTCTTTAATCAGCAAATTCATTGGGGTGGGAGTTGGGGTAGGGGCAGAATGGCTGCTACACTTAAAATTTTAATAGACTTCTTAAGGAACAGTTTTAGTTTTGCAGAAAAATTGAATGGAAGGTACAGAGTTCCCACGAATCCCCCCCACCCCCTCACCACCACCAGTTTCCCCTATTATTAACAACTTGCTTTGGTGTGATATGTTCGTTATAACTAATGAGTCAGTATTGACAAATTATTATTAATTAACCCAGGTCTCCCACATTGCAGGCAGATTCTTTACCATCTGAGCCACCAGGGAAGCCCATTATTAACTGAAGTCTATAATTCACATTAGGGCTCAATCTTTGTGTTTTACTTTGTATGGGTTCTGACAAATGTATAATGAAATGTATCCATTACAATATCATACAAAATATTTTCACTGTTTTAAAAATCCCATGTTTCACATACTCATCTTTCTCTTCCTTCCTCCAAGCTCCTAGCAACCACTGGTCTTTTTACTATCTCCATAGTTTTGCCTTTCCCCCCAGAATGTCATACAGTATGGAGCCTTTTGTGATTGTCTTCTTTCACTAGACAATATGCATTTAAGTTTCCTTCATGTCTTTTCATGTCTTGAGAGCTCATTTCTTTTTCTTGCTGAATAATATTTCATTGTCTGCATGTTCCATGGTTTATCTATTTCTGTATTGAATGACCTCTTGATTGCTTGTAGGTTTTGGCAATTATGAATAAAGCTGCTGTAAACATCTGTGTGCAGGTTTTTGTATGAATGTAAGTTTTCAAATTCTGGTAACATACATTAACATTTGGAAAAATACCAAAGAACATGACTGCTGGATTGTATGGTATGATTATGTTTAGTTTTTTTCCTTTTTTAAATTTTACAATGAAATGAATCCGCCACAGGTACACATGTGTTCCCCATCCTGAACCCTCCTCCCTCCTCCCTCCCTATACCATCCCTCTGGGTCGTCCCAGTGCACCAGCCCCAAGCATCCAGTATCGTGCATCGAACCTGGACTGGCGACTTGTTTCATACATGGTATTATACACGTTTCAATGTCATTCTCCAAAATCTTCCCACCCTCTCCCTCTCCCACAGAGTCCATAAGACTGTTCTATACATCAGTGTCTCTTTTGCTGTCTCGTATACAGGGTTATTGTTACCATCTTTCTAAATTCCATATATATGCATTAGTATACTGTATTGATGTTTTTCTTTCTGGCTTACTTCACTCTGTATAATAGGCTCCAGTTTCATCCACCTCATTAGAACTGATTCAAATGTATGTTTAGTTTGTAAGAAACTGCCAAGCTGTCTTCCCAAAGCAGCTGTACTAGTTTTCATTCACAATAAGCATGATATTTTTTCTTGGTCTGAAGTCTGTTTTGTCTGAATTTCATATAACTATTCCAACTTTCTTTTGACTAGTGTTAGCATGGTATATTTTTCTCCATTCCTTTACTTTTAATCTATCTGTATCTTAATGTTTTATGTAGACTCCTGTTTTCTATTCATTGTCCCTGTTATTTTCTTCCAACATTTTCTTCCTTCTCTGGTCTTAACTGAGCATATTATATTGTATTCTTCTTCTTCTCCCCACTTAGCATATCAACTATACTTTTGAAAAAAATTAGAATTTTTGTTTCCCTTGAGTTTGCAATATACATTTACATTCAATCTAAGTTTTCTTTCAAGTTAACACTATACCAGTTCATGGATAGTGCAAGTAAATATCTTATAATACAGTGTTCCCGATTGCTCTCTCCATCTTTTATAACATTGCAGTCATTCACTTCACTTATCCATAATCTATAATCACTATTACTATTTGGAACAAAATGTTAGATCAATTAAAAATAAGAAAACTCAAATATTTTAATTTACCTTTATTTCTTCTCTTCCTTTCTTTTTGCAGATCTAAGTTTTTAAAATATTTATATTTATTTATTTATTTGGCTGTGCCAGGTCTTAGTTGCAGCATATGAACTCTTAGTTATGGCATCTGGGTTCTAGTTCCCTGACCAGGGATCGAACCTGGCCTCCTGCATTAGGAGCATGGAGTCTTAGCCACTGGACCCCCAGGGAAATCCCAGATATGAGTTTTTGACCTGTATACATTTGCTTCTCTTTGAAAAATTTGTTTTTCACATTTCCTGCAAGGCAGATCTCCTGGCAACAGTTTCCCACAATTTTATTAATTACTTTTGGCTGTGCTGGGTCTTCATTGCTGCGGCTTCTCTTGTTGCGGAGCACAGGCTCTAGGGCACAGGCTTCAGCAGTTGTAGCACATGGGCTCAGTAGTTGCTGCTCCCAGGCTTTAGAGCACAGGCTCAATATTGTGGTGCACCTGGTTAGTTGCTCCACAGCATATGGGATTTTCCCAACCAGGGATCGAACCTGTGTCTCCTGCATTGGCAGGCAGATTCTTTACCACTGAGCCTCCAGGGAAGCCCTCTCTCTTTTTTTCCTGAGAAAGTCTTTTTTTCCCCTTCACTTTTCAATGATAATTTTCTGGATACAGAATTCTAGGTTGGTGGTTTTTCTAGGTTAATTCTTTCAATACTTTAAATATTTTACATCACTCTCTTCTTGCCCACATGGTATCTGAAGAGAATTTTGATGTAACTTTTTATCCTGGTTCCTCTATTGGTAATGTGTTTTCCCCCTTTGGATTTTCAACTTTTCTCTTTGCCTTTGATTTCTGTAGTTTGAATATACTATACATTGACGTAAGTTTTTTTAGTTTTTTTTTTTTTAAGTATTTATCATACTTGGTGTTTTCTAGGCTTCCTATATCTGTGATTTGTTGTCTGAAATTAATTTTGAAAATTCTCAGTCATTGTTACTTCCAATATTTCTTCTTTCTTCTTCTGGTATTCCAATTACACATGCTACACCTTTTGAAACTGCTTCATCATTCTCGGATATTCTGTTCCATTATTTTTTCTCCTTGCTTTTCAGTTTTGGAAATTTCTACTGACATATCTTTAAGCTCTGGATTCTTTCCTGGGCTAGTACAGTTTATTGATAAGTTCAAAAGCATTCTTCGCTTCTGTCACAGATTTTTTGATTCCAAGCATTTCCACTTGATTCTTTCTTAGTTTCTACTTTTCTGCTTATATTGCATATCTGTTCTTGCATGTTGTACCCTTTTTTCCATTGGAATCCTTAGCATATGAATCAAATTAAAAAATTTTTTTTCAACCTAGTAATTTCAACCTCTCTCATATCCAAGTTTTATTCTGATGCTTGCTCTGTCTCTTCAAAATGTGTTTCTTGTCTTTGAGTATGATTTGTAATTTTTTGTTGAAGGTCAGTGTAAGGTACTGGGTAAAAATGAATTGAAGTAAATAGGCTTTTATGTGAGGCTTTATGTTTATCTAGCTATGGGTTAGGCTGTATGGCGCAGTGGTAAAAAATCTGCCTGCTAATGCAGGAGAAGCAAAAGACTCAAGTTTGATCCCTGGGTGGGGAAGAGCCCCTGGAGAAGGAAATGGCAACCCACTTCAGTATTCTTGCCTGGGAAATCCCATGGACAGAGGAGCCTGGCGGGCTACAGTCCATGGGGTCACAAAGAGTCAGACACAACTGAGCACACACACACACACATAGACGTAGATGTCAGAGGATAAAATTCCCTCTGGAGTCTTGGCTTTGGCTCCCCTGTTGCCTTTGGGTTTCCTTAGAGCCTTCTTACATTACATCTGAGACCCACTTCTTTTAGTTGTATCCCCCATCATTAAACAGGATTTCTATTGACGTGGTTGTACAGTGTGGAAAGAGGGGAATGTTCTATAGTACTGTGATTAAGTGTCATCCTCTTAATGAGCTTGTGATCCTGGATTGTGATCTTCACAAGTGCTTTTCAGTTGCTTTTTTCTCTGTTAGGAGAGACAAAGGCCAGAGGGCGGTGGTTTGGGTATTTTTCTTCACCCAGATAGTAGCTTAGAGGAGGCTGTAGTTAGGTATTTCCCCTCCCCCAAGTCAGTTGAGCTCTGGTAAACCACTTTCTCTGGAGGGCAGGCCTTCTTAAGACAAACAGAGTGCTCTCAGCATACTTCAAAATGGCCATTTTCATTGCTTCTCGTCTTTTCGACCAGTATCAAGTGCAAAATGGTCATTTTCCCTCTGCCTGCCAGAAGCACGAGGGGATTTTTTTTTTTTTCTGAGGACTTGGTAAGGTTTCTGGAGATAAACCTCAGAAAACTGGTGGGGTAGCGTTGAAGGGGCAGGTGGGTGGTAATTCTCAAACTGTTTTTACTTAGCCTCTAGCAAATCAATTACAGTTTAGCTTTTCCTGCCCTGGTGTTAATTCCTTAGAGATACTGCTCCTATACATTATGATTCTCTGTATCTGCCTGTCGCTTTAATTTTGTGGGCAGAGGTTGTGATCTCGAAACTCTGCTGGATCTGAGAATAGTTGTTGATTTTCAGTTTGTTCACATTTTTTTTCTTGAGGTCAGCAACGATGACTTTCAAACTCCTTACGTGCCAAGTTGAAAACTAATGATGTTTTTTGAAGATTGAAAGTTGTTTTGAAAAAGTCCAATTTATTAATTTTTTTCCTTTACAGTGTGTGTTTTTTTGTGTGTGTTATGTTTAAGAATCTCTGCCAAACTCAAGGTCACTAAAATTTTCTCCAAGAAATTTTGTAGTTTTAGCGATTATCTACGGGCTTCCCTGGCGGCTCAGATAATAAAGAATCCTGCCTGCATTGCCAGGAGATCCTGGCTCGACCCCTGGTTGGGAAGATCTCCTGAAGAAGTTCTACACTCCATTTCGGGTTATTTTTTGTAAGTGGTAGTGAGGTAAAGCAAGAGATTTAATTTTTTGCATATCCAATTGTTGAAAATATTTCTTGCAAAGATTTATTTCTTGTAAAGATTACTCTTCTTCATTGAATTGCCTTGCCAAAAATCCTATGTGTGAATCTATTTTGCTCCATTGATCTAATTGTCCCTCTTTATGCCAATACCACAGTTTTGATTACTATGGCTTTACAATAAGCCTTTAAATGATGTAATTACTGTAAAGAAAAATTAATTAAACATTATTTTTCAAAGTATTTTGGCTTTTCATTTCCATATAGGTTTTAGAATTGGCTTGTCATATTTTATGAAAAAGCCTGCTAGTATTTTTATTGGTATTGCAATAAATTTATAGATCAATTTTGGAGAGAACTGATATCTAATTTCTCCATAATACATTTATTAAATTTCTATAATATCAACAGGCACTGTGCTAAGCGTTTTACACTTATTCTTTTTAAATTGCAGTATTAATTGCTTTACAATGTTGTGTTAATTTCTGCTGTACAATGAAGTTAATAAGCTATATATATGTATACATATATCCTCTCCCTCTTAGACCTCCCTCCCACCCTCATATCCCACCTATCTAGGTCATCACAGAACACCGAGTGAGCTCCCTGTACTATACAGCAGGCTCCCACTAGTCATCTATTTTATATGTGGTAGTGTTTATATGTCAATCCTAATCTCCAATTCATCCCACCCACCCCTCCCACCCGTGTCCACATGTCCCTTCTCTATGTCTGCATCTCTATTCTTGCCTTGCAAACAGGTTCATTTGTACCATTTTTCTAGATACCACTGCTGCTGCTGTTGCTAAGTTGCTTCAGTTGTGCCCAACTCTGTGCGACCCCATAGACAGCAGCCCAACAGGCTCCCCCGTCCCTGGGATTTTCCAGGCGAGAGTACTGGAGTGGGGTGCCATCGCCTTCTATGTCTAAATACCACATATATATGTTAATATACAATATATGTTTTTCTCTTTATGACTTACTTCACTCTATATAACACATTCTAGGTCCATCTGCTGCTGCTGCTGCTGCTGAGTCACTTCAGTCGTGTCCAACTCTGTGCGACTCCATAGACGGCAGCCCACCAGGATGCCCTGTCCCTGGGATTCTCCAGGCAAGAACACTGGAGTGGGCTGCCATTTCCTTCTCCAATGCATGAAAGTGAAAAGTGAAAATGGAGTTGCTCAGTCATGTCCAGCCCTCAGCGACCACATGGACTGCAGCCTTCCAGGCTCCTCCATCCATGGGATTTTCCAGGCAAGAGTGCTGGAGTGGGGTGCCATTGCCTTCTCCGCTAGGTCCATCTACATCTCTACAAATGATGCAATTTCATTCCTCTATATGGCTGAGTAATATTCAATTACACACATATATATGTGTGTATATATGTATACATATATATACGTATCTATCACATTTTCTTTATCTATTCATCTGTTGACGGACATTTAGGTTGTTTTCACGTCCTGGCTATTGTAAATAGTGCTGCGATGAGAATTACGGTATCTGTGTCTTTTTAAATTGGAGGATAATTGCTTTACAATGTTGTGTTGGTTTCTGTTGTATAACAGCATAAATCAGTCGTGTGTGTGCATGTGTGCTAAGTCACTTCAGTTGTGTGCAACTCTGTGGGACCCTATGGACTGCAGCCTGCCAGGCTTCTCTGTCCTTGGGATTCTCCAGGCAAGAATATTGGAGTGGGCTGCCATATCCTCCTCCAGGGGATCTTCCTGACCTAGGGATCAAACCTGCATTTCTTATGTCTCCTACATTGGCAGGTGGGTTCTTCACCACTAGCACCACCTGGGAAGCCCATGAATCAGCCATGAGTATACATATATCCCCTCCCTTTTGAGCCCCCCTTCCAAGCCTACCCCCATCCCACCCTTCTAGGTCATCACAGGCTGGTTTCCTTGTTATACAGGAACTGCCCACTAGCTAGCTATTTTACATATGGTTATGTATATATTTCAATGATACTCTCTTAATTGTGTCACCCTCTTCTTCCCTGCTATGTCTACAAGTCCGTTCTGTGTCTCTATTCCTGCCCTGAAAATAGATTCATCAGTACCATTTTTCTAAAACCCATATATGAGTTAATATATGATATTTGTTTTTCTCTTTCTGACTTGCTTCACTCTGTATAATAGGCTCTAGGTTCACCTACCTCAGTTCAACTAACTCAAATTCATACCTTTTTACAGTTGAGCAATATTCCATTGTGTATATGCACCACAACTCCTTTATCCATTCATCTGTTGATGGACATCTAGGTTGCTCTCATGTCCTGGCTACTGTAAATAGTGCTGCAGTGAGTATTGTGGTACATGTGTCTTTTTGTAATTTATTTATTTTCGGCAGTGCTGGGTCTTTGTTAATTTGTGCAGGTTTTCTCTAGTTGAAGCAAATAGGGGCTGCTGTGTTGTGGTTCATGGGCTTCTCACTGTGGTGGCTTTTCTTGTTGTGGAACACAGATTCTAGGCATGCAGGCTTCAGTAGTTGCAGCACGTGAGCTCAGCAGTTGTCACCTGTGGGTTCTGGTGCATGGGCTCAGTTGTTCCACAGCATGTGGAATCGTCCCCGACCAGTGACTGAGCCCATGTGCCCTGCATTGGCAGGTGAATTCTTATCCACCATGCCACCAGGGAAGTCCCATGGGATACATGAGTCCTTTTTGTATTATGGTTTTCTCAGGGTATATGCCCAGTAATGGGATTTCCATGTCAAAGGTAATTTTATTCCTTGTTTTTAATGGAGTCTCCATACTGTTCTCCATGGTGGTTATATCATTTACATTCCCACTAACAGTGCAAGAGGGTTCCCTTTTCTCCACATCTTCTCCAGTCTTTACTGTTTGTAGATTTTTAAAATATTTATTTATTCTTGATTGGTTTGTAGATTTTTTGATGATGGCCATTTTGATCTGTGTGATGTAATACCTCATTGTAGTTTTGATTTGTATTTCTCTAATAATGAGTGATATTGAACATCTTTTCATGTCTTTGTTGGCCATCTGTGTGTCTTCTTTGGAGAAATGTCTGTTAGCTCCTCCACCCACTTTTTGATTTGGTTGTTTTTCTGATATTGAGCTTCATGAGCTGCTCATATATTTTGGAGATAATCCTTTGTCCCTTGCTTCATTTGCAATTCTTTTCTCCCATTCTGAGAGTTGTTTTCTCATCTTGCTTATAGTTTCCTTTGCTGTGCAAACTTTTCAAGTTTAATTAGGTCCCATTTGTTTGTTTTTATTTCCATTACTCTAGGAGGTAGGTCAAAGAGGATCTAACTGTGATTTACATCAAGAGTGTTCTGCCTATGTTTTCTTGTAAGAGTTTTATAGTTTCTGGCCTTAAATTTAGGTATTTAATCTATTTTATATTTGTGTATGATGTTAGGAAGTGTTCTATTTTTATTCTTTTACATGGCTGGCCAGTTTTTCTAGCACCACTTATTGAAGAGGCTGTCTTTTCTCTACTCTCTTCTCTGTCAAAGATAAACTGCCCATAGACGTGTAGGTTTTTCTCTGGGCTTTCTATCTTGTCCCATGGAACTATATTTCTGTTTTAGTGCCAGTACCATACTGTCTTGATGACTATAGCTTTGTACTGTAGTCTGAGGTCAGAACTGTAGATTCCTCCAGCTCCATTTTTCTTTCTCAAGATTGCTTTGGCTATTTGGGATCTTTCTGATTCCATACAAATTGTAAAATTTTTTGTTCTAGTTCTGTGGAAAATGCCATTGGTAATTTGATAGGGATTTCATTGAATCTGTAGATTACTTTGGGTAGTATAGTAATTCTCACAATACTGATTCTTACAATCCAAGAACATGATATATTCTTTCCGTTTACATCCTCTTTGATTTCTTTCATCAGTGTCTTAGTTTTCTGCATATAGGTCTTTTGTCTCCTTAGGTACATTTATTCCTAGGTATTTTATTCTTTTTCTTGCAATAGTGAGTGGGATTGACTTTTAAATTTCTTTCTGATTTTTCATTGTTAGTGTTTAGGATTGCAAGGGATTTCCGTGTATTAATTTTCTATACTGCAACTTCACTAAATTCATTGATTAGGTCTAGTAATTTTTCTGATGGTATTTTAAGGTAGTATCATGTTCGCAAACAAAGAGTTTTTCTTCTTCTTTTCCAATCTGAATTTTTATTTCTTTTTCTTCTCTGATTGCCATGGCTAGGACTTCCAAAGCTAGGTTGAATTACAGTTTCAAGAGTGATCATCCTTGTCTTGTTCCTGATCTTAGAGGAAATGCTTTCAGTTTTTCACCATGAGAATAATGTTTACTATGGGTTTGTTACATATGGCCTTTATTATGTTGAAGTAGTTTCCTTCTACACCCGTTTTCTAGTTTACCATAAATGTGTGCTGAATTTTGTTGAAAGCCTTTTCTGTATGTTGAGACTATAATATAGTTTTATCTTTCAATTTGTTAATATGGTGTTACACATTATTGTGTATATTGAAGAATCTTTGCATCCATGGGATAAACCCCTCTTGATCATGGCATACAATCCTTTTAATGTGTTGTTGGATTCTATTTGCTAGTATTTTGTTGAAAATTTTTGCATTTATATTCATCAGTGATATTGGCCTGTAATTGCCTTTTTTTTTTCCCCTGGTCTTTGGCCTCATAGAATGAGTTTGGGAGTGTTCCTCCCTTTGCAATTTTTTGGAAGAGTTTGAGAAGGATCAGTTCAGTTCAGTTCAGTCGCTCAGTCGTGTCTGACTCTTTGCCACCCCATGAATTGCAGCACGTCAGGCCTCCCTGTCCATCACCAACTCCCAGAGTTCACTCAGACTCACGTCCATCGAGTCAGTGATGCCATCCAGCCATCTCATCCTCTGTCGTCCCCTTCTCCTCCTGCCCCCAATCCCTCCCAGCATCAGAGTCTTTTCCAATGAGTCAACTCTTCGCATGAGGTGGCCAAAGTACTGGAGTTTCAGCTTCAGCATCATCCCAGGGCTGATCTCCTTCAGAATGGACTGGTTGGATCTCCTTGCAGTCCAAGGGACTCTCAAGAGTCTTCTCCAACACCACAGTTCAAAAGCATTAATTCTTCGGCACTCAGCCTTCTTCACAGTCCAACTCTCACATCCATACATGACCACAGGAAAAACCATAGCCTTGACTAGAAGGACCTTTGTTGGCAAAGTAATGTCTCTGCTTTTTAATATGCTATCTAGGTTGGTCATAACTTTGCTTCCAAGGAGTAAGTGTCTTTTAATTTCATGGCTGCAGTCACCATCTGCAGTGATTTTGGAGCCCAAAAAAGTAAAGTCTGACACTGTTTCCCCATCTATTTCCCATGAAGTGATGGGACCAGATGCCATGATCTTCGTTTTCTGAATGTTGAGCTTTAAGCCAACTTTTTCACTCTCCTCTTTCACTTTCATCAAGAGGCTTTTGAGTTCTTCTTCACTTTCTGCCATAAGGGTGGTGTCATCTGCATATCTGAGGTTATTGATATTTCTCCTGGCAATCTTGATTCCAGCTTGTGTTTCTTCCAGCCCAGCGTTTCTCATGATGTACTCTGCATATAAGTTAAATAAGCAGGGTGACAATATACAGTCTTGACGTACTCCTTGTCCTATTTGGAACCAGTCTGTTGTTCCATGTCCAGTTCTAACTGTTGCTTCCTGACCTGCATACAGATTTCTCAAGAGGCAGGTCAGGTGGTCTGGTATTCCCATCTCATTCAGAATTTTCCACAGTTTATGTGATCCACACAAAGGCTTTGGCATAGTCAATAAAGCAGAAGTAGATGTTTTTCTGGAACTCTCTTGCTTTTTCCATGATCCAGCAGATGTTGGCAACTTGATCTCAGGTTCCTCTGCCTTTTCTAAAACCAGCTTGAACATCAGGAAGTTCATGGTTCACGTATTGCTGAAGCCCGGTTTGGAGAATTTTGAGCATTACTTTACAGGTTTTAGTTTTTCTCTCAATGTTTGATAGAATTTTCCTGTGAAGTCATCTGGGCATGGGCTTTTTTTTGAAGATTTTTGATCACAGTTTCGGTTTCAGTGCTTGTGATCAGTCTATTTATAATTTCTATTTCTTCTTGGTTCAGTCTTGGAAGGTTGTACTTTTCTAAGCATTTGTCCATTTTCCCCCAAGCTGTCCATTTTATTGGCAAATAGTTGGTCATACAAGTCTCTTATGAGCCCCTGTATTTTATGAGCCCCTGTTCCGCATTGTCTGCTGTAACTTCTTTTTCATTTCTAATTTTATTGATTTTAGTCTTCTTCATTTTTGATGAATCAGGTTAATGGTTTGTTAGTTTATTTTCTCAAAGAGCCAGCTTTTTATTGTTTTCTTCATTTATTTCTGCTTTGATCCTTATGATTTTTTTCCTTCTACTAACTTTGGTGTATTTGTTATTCCTTTCCTAGTTGCTTTAGATATAAGGTTAGGTCGTTTATTTGATATTTTTTTTTTATCCTGGAGAGTGTTCTCTGCGCACTTGAGAAAAAGTGTATTCTGCTGCTTTTGGATGGAAGTCCTATAGCTATCAATTAGGTCTATCTGGTCTAATGTGTCACTTAAGGTCCGTGTTTCCTTATTGATTTTCTGTTTTAGTGGGGTGGTAAAGTCCCCTACTATTATTGTGTTACTGTCAATTTCCCCTTTTATTGTTGCTAGCTTTTGTCTTATGTATTGAGGTGTTCCTATGTTGGGTGCATAATTTATAACTGTTATATGATCTTCTTGGATTGATCACTTGATCATTATGTAGTGTCCTTTCTTATCTAACAGTTTTTATTTTAAAGTCCATTTTGTCTGATAAGAATATTGCTACTCCAGTTTTATTTTTACTTCCATTTGTATGGAGTATCTTTTTCCATCCCCTCACTTTCAGTCTGTATATGTTCCTAGGTCTGAAGTGGGTTTCTTGTGAGCAGCATATACACAGTTCTTGTTTCTGCATCCTTTCGGCCAGTCTATATCTTTTAAATGCTTTACTTTTAAGGTAGTTATCAATATGTATTGCCATTTTCTTGTTTTGAGTTTGTTTTTGTTAGTCTTTTTCTTCTCTTGTGTTTCTTGACTAGACAAACTCCTCTACCATTTGTTGTAAGGCTGATTTGGTGGTGCTGAATTCTCTTAGGTTTGCTTGTCTGTAAAGCTTTTCTTGATCCAATCTGAATGAGATCCTTGCTGGGTAAAGTAACCTTGGTTGTAGGTTTTCCCCTTTTATCACTTTAAATATATCCTGCCACTCCCTTCTGGTCTGGAGATTTTCTGCTGAAAAAGCAGCTGACAGTCTTATGGAGATTCCTTTTTATGTTATTTTTTTGCTTTTCTCTTGTTGCTTTTAATATTTTTTCTTTGTATTTAGCTTTTGTTAGTTTGATTAAATGTGTCTTGGTGTGTTTCTCCTAGGGTTTATCCTGGTTGGGACTCTAACAAACCTACCAAATACACAGAGATAAAAATGCAAATTAGACAAAATGAGACAACAGAGGAATATATTCCAAATGAAGGCACAGGATAAAATACAAGAACTAAGCGAAGTGGAGATAGGGAACTTACCTGGGAAAGGAAAGCAACATCCAGGTCCAGGAAGCAGAGTCCCAAACCAGATCAACCCAAAGAAGACTACACAGAAACACATTGCCATTAAAATGGGAAAAATTAAAGACAAAGAGAGAATAGTAAAAGCAGCAAGGGAAAAAGCAGTTAAATTACAAGGGAGCTCCCAAAGGCTGTCAGCAGAAACCCTGCAGGCCAGAAGGGAGTGGCATGATATGGTTAAAGTGATGAAGGGAAAAAATACAACTAATACTGGCAAGGCTTTTATTCAGATCTGGTGGAGACATCAAAAGCTTTACAGACAAGCAAAAGCTAAGACAGTTCATCACCACCAGACCAACTTTACAAAAAATGTTAAAGGTACTTCTCTAAGTGAAAAAGAAAAGGCTTGTCTTTCACGATTTCACACTTCATGAAAATTATGAAAAGAAAAAGCTCATTGGTAAATGCAAATATATGTAAATGGAGCAAATTAACCTAATTGTATTGCTGATCCTGCTCACAGTGCCAACTGTCTCACTGTTCACACTGCGCACACTGTTCATTAAACCCAGGGTAGGCAAGGTGTGAACTAAGAGGCTGGAAGAAGACATAAAGAGCTGTAGGAACTACAAACACGTTTATTCTCTCCTGGCTGGCACAGAAGGCATACCGGGATTCTGTCCTCTCGTGGGTGACCCCGTGGACACAGCTGTAATGTAGGAGTAAATGACACCACTTTCCAGGTGGAGCTCCTGTCCCTACAGCACAAAGCAGCTTATGACCAGGCGAGCACCTCATAGCATGCGTGTGCAGTGTTGTAAGTCATCTCAGCTGCTACACAGTCATTATTTACAAAACATGGGGCGACGGAGCCTGAACATGCCATCTTGGCATTTGCTCTCTCCCTCAACACACGTAGAGCTAAAAGGTTAAAGACAAAAGGAGTAAAAGCATCTATATCCATAAGTAGGGAATCACAAACAAAACATGATGCAAAAACAGTAAACATGGTAAGGAGTAAAAATGCAGGGTTGTTAAAAATGCATGTGAACTTAAAAGATCAGCAACTTAAAACAACCACATACTGTGTAGAGATTGCTATATAGAAACCTCACAGTAATCATAAAGCAAAAATTTGTAACAGACAAAGATACAGGAAGAAAGGAATTTGAACATAATACTAAAGATAGACATCAAATCACAAAGGAAGAGAACAAAAGAACAAAAAAAAAAAAAAAAAAAAGCCCAAACCTCAAAACAATTTACAGAATGCTATATGTACATCAGTTCAGTTCAGTTCAGTCGCTCAGTCGTGTCCGACTCTTTGCAACCCCATGAATCGCAGCACGTCAGGCCTCCCTGTCCATCACCAACTCCTGGAGTTCACTCAGACTCACGTCCATCGAGTCAGTGATGCCATCCAGCCATCTCATCCTCTGTCGTCCCCTTCTCCTCTTGCCCCCAATCCCTCCCAGCATCAGGGTCTTTTCCAATGAGTCAACTCTTCACACGAGGTGGCCAAAGTACTGGAGTTTCAGCTTCAGCATCATTCCCTCCAAAGAAATCCCAGGGCTGATCTCCTTCAGAATGGACTGGTTGGATCTCCTTGCAGTCCAAGGGACTCTCAAGAGTCTTCTCCAACACCACAGTTCAAAAGCATCAATTCTTTGGCGCTCAGCCTTCTTCACAGTCCAACTCTCACATCCATACATAACCACAGGAAAAACCATAGCCTTGACTAGACGAACCTTTGTTGGCAAAGTAATGTCTCTGCTTTTTAATATGCTGTCTAGGTTGGTCATAACTTTCCTTCCAAGGAGTAAGCATCTTTTAATTTCATGGCTGCAGTCACCATCTGCAGTGATTTTGGAGCCCCCCAAAAAATAAAGTCTGACACTGTTTCCACTGTTTCCCCATCTATTTCCCATGAAGTGATGGGATCAGATACCATGATCTTCGTTTTCTGAATGTTGAGCTCTAAGCCTACTTTTTCACTCTCCTCTTTCACTTTCATCAAGAGGCTTTTGAGTTCCTCTTCACTTTCTGTCATAAGGGTGGTGTCATCTGCATATCTGAGGTTGTTGACATTTCTCCTGGCAATCTTGATTCCAGCCTGTGCTTCTTCCAGCCCAGCGTTTCTCATGATGTGCTCTGCATATAAGTTAAATAAGCAGGGTGACAATATACAGCCTTGATGTACTCTTTTTCCTATTTGGAACCAGTCTGTTGTTTCATGTCCAGTTCTAACTGTTGCTTCCTGAACTGCATACAAATTTCTCAAGAGGCAGATCAGGTGGTCTGGTATTCCCATCTCTTTAGAATTTTCCACAGTTTATTGTGATCCACACAGTCAAAGGCTTTGGCATAGTCAATAAAGCAGAAATAGATGTTTTTCTGGAACTCTTTTACTTTTTCGATGATCCAGTGGATGTTGGCAATTTGATCTCTGGTTCCTCTGCCTTTTCTAAAACCAGCTTGAACATCAGGAAGTTCATGGTTCACATATTGCTGAAGCCTGGCTTGGAGAATGTTGAGCATTACTTTACTAGCATGTGAGATGAGTGCAACTGTGAGGTAGTTTGAGCATTCTTTGGTATTGCCTTTCTTTGGGATTGGAATGAAAACTGACCTTTTCCAGTTCTGTGGCCACTGCTGAGTTTTCCAAATTTGCTGGCATATTGAGTACAGCACTTTCACAGGATCATGTTTCAGGATTTGAAATAGCTCCACTGGAATTCCATCACCTCCACTAGCTTTGTTCATAGTGATGCTTTCTAAGGCCCACTTGAAAGGCCCATTCACACTCCAGGATGTCTGGCTCTAGGTCAGTGATCACACCATCGTGATTATCTGGGTCGTGAAGATCTTTTTTGTACAGTTCTTCTGTGTATTCTTGCCATCTCTTCTTAATATCTTCTGCTTCATACCTACCAATAATTACTTTAAATGTAAATAGACTAAATGGACCAATAAAAAGATACAGAGTAGCTGGATGAATAAAAAAACCCAAAAGGTATATGTATATTGTCTAGAAGAGATAATATTTGTGTCTTTAAAGCTAAAGACACAAACTGACTGAAAGCAGGGGGATGGAAAAAGGTATTCCTTGTAAATAGAAACAAAAAGAAAGCTGGGATTGCAATACCTGTATCAGACAAAATAGACTTTACGACAAAAACTGTATCTAGAGAAAAGGTAGGACATTACATAATACTCTAGGGGTCAATCCAAGAAGATATAACAATTGCAAATATACATGCACCCAAAATAGAAGCATCTGAATACACAGAGCAAATATTAACACACATAAAGGGAGAAACTGACAGTAACACAAAAATAGAAGGGAACTTTAAAACCCCACTTACTTAATGGGCAGATCATCTACATAGAAAATCAATTAAGGGAACACTGGCCTTAAATAACAGATTATTCCAGATAGATACACACGTTACATATACACACACTCCATTCCATCCAAATGCAGCAGAATACATTCCGGTACACACAGAACATTCTCCAGGACAGATCACATGCCAGGTCACAAAACAATTCTCAGTGAATTTAAGAAAACTGAAACCATACAAAGCATCACTTTCAACCACAGTGCTATGGGACTAGTAATCAACTTCAAGAATAAAACTGGAAAAATCACATTCACATAGGATAAACAATCTGCTACTAAACAACTGATGAAGCACAACAGAAATCAAAGAGGGAATCAAAAAACACCTGGGAACAAATGAAAAGAAATAAAATTACCCAAAATTTATGGGATGCAATGAAAGTGGTTCTAAGGGGGAAGTTTATAGCAGTACAAGTCCTGACCTCAAGAAACAAGAAAAATTTCAAATAAACAACTTTACACCTAAAGAAACTAGAAAAAGAAAACAAACAAAGCCCAATATTACCAGAAAGAAAGAAATGATAAAGATCAGAGCAGAAAAGAATGAAAAAGAGATTAAAAAAATACTAGAAAAGATATATGAAACTAAGAGTGGTTCTTTGAAAAATTTGCAGGAGACATAGGTTTGATTCCTGGGTCAGGAAGATCCCCTGGAGGAGGGCATGGCAATCAACTCCAGTATTCTTGCCTGGAGAATCCCATGGACAGAGGAGCCAGGTGAGCTATAGTCCATAGGGTCACAAAAAGTTGGGACACGACTGAAGTGACTTAGCACACACACATGCAGTATCTATTTAAGATACAGTCTCCAAAAGGTGGGCACAGCAGGAATATACCTCAACAAAATAAAGGCCATATGATGAGGTCACAGCTTAACAGCATACACAACAATGATTAGCTGAAATAATTTCCTCTAAGATCAGGAACAAGACAAGGATGCCTGGTCTTGGCACTTTTATTCAATTTAGTATTGGCAGCTGTAGCCACAACAATTAGATAAGAAAAAGAAATAAAAATCCAAATTGGAAAGGAAGAAGCAAAACTGTCACTGTTTTCAGATGACATGATACTTACATAGAAAACCCTCAAGACACCACCAAAAATTACTAAAGCTCATAAGTGAATTCAGTTGTAGGATACAAAGTTAATATAGAAAAATCTGTTGAAATTCTATACACTAACAACAAACTGTCAGAAAGAGAAATTAAGAAAACAATTCCATTTACAACCACATGAAAAAGAATAAAATATCTAGGAATAAATTTAACCAAAAAAACAAACAAAAAAAATCCCAATGTGATTAAAAAACAGGCAGAAGACCTGAATAGACACTTTTGCAAACAAAACACCATGCTGGCCAACAGGCACACAAAAAGATCCTCAATGTCACTAATCATCAGGTACATGCAAATCAAAACCACAATGAGATATCACCACCTCACACCTGTCAGAAAAGCTATTATCAAAAACACAACAAATAACAAGTGTTGGTAAGGATACAGAGAAAAGGGAACCTTCACACACTTCATACACAAAGTAGACTTTTAAGTCAAAATCTGTCATAAGAGACAAAGAAGGACATTATATAATGATAAAAGGTTAATTTACCATGAAGACATTTATAAACATATATGTACCAAACATCAGAGCTCCTAATATGTGAAGCAATAATTTCTTATTGGCAAAATTAAAGGGAGATATAGATTTATAAAGATAGAAGAAAACTTCAAAACCCTCTTTCCATAATGGATAGAACAGCAAGACAGAAGATCAATAAGGAAATGGAGGCCTTGAATAACACTAGAGCCTAGTTAGACCTAGCAGACATATACAGAAATGTGTTACTGGACAGTAGCTCTCAGGTGCATATGGAATATTCTCTCGGGCAGATGATATGTAAGACTGCCACAAATAAGTCCTAATAAATTTTAAAGACTGAAACCATACAAAGCATCTATTCTAATCATAATGGATGAAACTAAAGAAATCAATAGCAAGAAGAAAACTGGAAGCTCCACAAGTATGTGGAATTTACACAGTGCATCTTTAAACAACCAATGGGTCAAAGAAATCACATGCAAAGTTAGAAAATACCTTTGAGATAAATGAAAATGAAAACACAACATATGAAAACTTATAAGATGCAGCAAAAGTAATGCTGAGATAAATTTATAGTTATAAATTCTTAATTAAAAAACATTAAGTCAGTAACCTAACTTTACACCTTAAAAAACTAGAAAAAGAATAACAAACTAAACGCAGAGCAAAAGCAGTAATGAAGATTAGAGCAGAGATAAAATTTAGAATAGAAAAAAAAAGAAAAAAACAGTAAAACAAAAGAGTTGGTTCATTGAAAAGATCAACAAAATGAACTTTAGCTAGACTGACTAAAAAAAGACTCTAAATAACTAAAATCAGATATCAAAGAAGGGATATTACTATCAACTTTACAGAAATAAAAAGAATTATGAGGGAGTACTATGAACTGTATATCAAAACAGGATAACCTAGATAAAAATGGACAAATTCCTAGAAACACAATGGGCCAAAAAAAAAACCATGAAAAAAGAGAAATATGAATAGACCTGTAATTAGTAAAGAGACTGAAATGGTAATTAAAAGAAACCACCCAACAAAGAAAAGCCCATGACAAGATGGCTTCACTGGTGAATTCTATCAAACATGAAAACAATTAACATGAATCCTCTTCAAATGATTCCAAAATCAACTGAAGAGGAGGGAACACTTCCAAACTCCAAATTCTGAGGCCAGCATTATCTTGATGCCAAAAACAGAGAAAGATTGTACAGGACAAGAAAAACTACAGACCAATATCCTTGAAGTATACAGATTCAAAAATTCTCAACAAAGGCGGGGGGAATGGGTGAAGGGGATCAAAAGGTACAAATTTCAAGGATAATTCAATCATAGGGATGTAATGTACAGCAAGCACACCAACTGTAGTTAATAATACTGTATTGCATATTTTAAAGTTGCTAAGGGAGTAAATTTTATAAGTTCTCATCACAAGAAAAAAATCTGAACTATGTATGGTGATGGATATTAACTAGACTTATTGCAGTGGCTTTTCAATATAAAGACTGAATCATGTTGTACATGTGAAACTAGTAGAATGCTGCATGTCAATTATATCTCAATGAAAACAAACAAAAAAAACACTGCTTCAGACTGTGATATAAAACCTATTTGAAAATAACCTTTAATTGCAGTAATTCACCCCTCCGTATCCCACCCCCCCACCATTGTCACAATTCAGCTTAAG
Organism: Bos mutus; assembly: GCF_027580195.1. Classification (NCBI taxonomy): domain Eukaryota; kingdom Metazoa; phylum Chordata; class Mammalia; order Artiodactyla; family Bovidae; genus Bos; species Bos mutus. Next base: position 131,063,625 of record NC_091618.1, read on the forward strand.
GAAGTATATCAATTCTTTAAAAGAGTCAGATGTTTAAAAGAACTGTTACAAGAAAAATTAAATGGGGATACTGAACAAGATAGGTGGAAACATCCTCTACACAGGAGAATCATATAACAAAGTAAATAAAGCTAATAAGCCTACATTAATCATACGTAACCCAGTGAAGGCCCTCTTCAGAATGACTTTTTGAATATTGGTATGACAAAGATGATTATGTATCAGGTGACTGTGAGGTTGTTTAAGTTAAAAATCTCTAACTGATGCTATTAGTATCATTAGAGTGATAATTATTATTATCATTAGAGTGAAATTATCATTTCTAATAATTTCCAAGGTTATAAACTTCTTAAAATTGGGTTCATACTTTCCACACTTTAAGATTCCCTATATTACTAAGTATCATGGTCTAAACATAAATGTTTGTTAAGTCGAATTTCTGCATAAGTTGATAGCCTTTTATTTTCTCTAGGAAAATAAAATTTATTAAGCTAAAAAGACAGTGTCTTTGAATTATTTTCAAAAATGTATTATGACTAAGAAAAAAAGCTCTTAGCAATAAAAAAGTTATATAGATACTAAACAATTATCTCAACTTTCACTTTAGTTAAGAGATAACTTTATATATGGATAAACTGTATATATTACCATATTTTCAAAAATAACCTGTGTCAAATTGAATGTTAAAACATTCAATTACAGACTGCCCTTAAAATTCTGAATTGTCTCCATTACAGGTATTTGGCTAATTAACCCATTATTCTACAAGAGGCGGGTAACAGTCACCATGCTATGATAATTCTCTTGCCACATATAATACCATTGTATATTACACCAATTTAAGCAGTTGAATTAGGCCACACTGCCAGCATAGCCAGAAAAATAAAGTTAACTTTAAAGTTAAAACACCAGTTGCTTTTTGTTAGGTAAGAACTTTCAATGAGCAGTAAGAGCAAGACCATCATCTAGGAATCATATGACTACAGCATACAATATAAACAAGAGTGTACGATCATTGGGTATCACAGGTGTTCAATGCTTTCAACAGTTAAAACAAGAGAGTATTTGATTAATATAGAGGTAAACACAAATTTTAATCACCTTGTGACTAATGTTAATGACAGCAACAAAATCATGGTGTTTTCCCTAGTAAATGTTTTTTAAAAAAATCCTCAACAAAATCTTAGCCAACAAAATTCAATAGTACATAAAAGAATTATGTACTTTATGGTTCAAAACACAAATATCAATTAGTGTGATACATCACATTAATGGAACAAAGGGTAAAAACCACATGACCATCTTAATTGATGCAGAAAAAGTGTTTGACAAAATTCAACATCTTTTCATGATAAAAAAACATTCAACAAACTGAACAGAAGGAAACTGTAACAAGTTAATAAAGGCCATACATGACAAGCCCACAGATAACATCATACTCTGTGGTGAAAAACTGAAAGCTCTTCCTCTAAGATCAGGAAAAATTAAGGATGCCCATTTAAAAAATATTTATTGGATTGACTGAGTGGCTGCTTCCGGTCTTAGCGGCAGCATGCAGGATCTTTCGTTGCAGCACACAGGCTACTTGTGGTGCGCAGGCTTCCTTGCTCTGTGGCATGTGAGGTCTTAGCTCCCTGACCAGCGGTTAAACCCACATCCCCTGCATTGCAGGCGGATTCTCAACCACTGGACCACCAGGGAAGTCCCAGGATGCCTGTTTTTGAGGCTTCTAATCAAAGAGTACCAGAAGTCGTAGCCAGAGCAATTACCTAAGTAAAAAAAAGTTAACCAAATTGGAAATAAAATCTATTGGTAGACAGAATCTTATATGTAGATGTGCCAAAAGATTCTATATCCCACACCCACACACGTTAGAATTAACAAATTCAGCAAAGTTGAATGATATAAAATTAATATGTAAAAATCTGTTGTATTTCTATATGTTAACAATGAAAAATCCTAAAAGGGAATTAAGAAAACAATTCCATTTACAACTGCATCAAAAAGAATACAATACTTAGGACCAAAGTTAACCAAGGAGGTGAAAGAAAGACTTGTGCACTGGAAACTACACAAAGTTGATGAAAGACGTCACCGAGGACAACACACAGAAAGACGTTGTGTGTCCATAAACTGGAAGACTCTGCAGACGTCACTACTACCCAAAGTGATCTACCAAACCAATTCAATCCCTATCAAAATCCCAATGATGTTTATTACAGAAAAATATAGTTCATTCTAAGATTCAAACAAAATTTCAAATGACCCCCAAATAGCCAAAACAGTCTCAAAAAATAATTAAGTATAAGGACCCACACTTTCTGATTTAAAATTTTAATACAAAGCTACAGTAGTCAAAGCAGTATACTGGCACAAAGACAGGAGTACTGACAAGAGTCCAGAAAAAGACACAATAGACATACATGGTCAAACAATTGTTGACAAGGCTGCCAAGATCATTCAATGGGAAAGGACAGTATTTCCAACAAATGTGTTTTAAAAACTAGATATTCACACGTCAAAAAAAAAGGTATATGCTTACCTTAAATCAAATGCAAGTTAACTCAAAATGGATCAAAGACCTAAATATAAGAGATAAAACGCTTATAAAAAAATGTTAAGAAAAGCTTCATGACAGGATCCGACAATTATTTCTTGGACACCACAGAAGAACAGGCAATTAAAGAGGAAACAAATAAACTGAACTACATCAAAATTAAAACCAATTATGTGTCAGAGGGTCCAACAGTGAAAATGCAACCCAAGAAATGGGGAAAAAAATTACAAATCTAATAAACTTATCCAGAATACATAAAGAACTCTGACAACTCAACAAGGAAAAACTTACTTTTAAAATGGGCAAAGGATCTGAACAGACATTTCTTCAAAGAAGATATCCAAAGCCCCCGAAAGAATACAAATGTTCAGTATCAATAATTATTAGGGAAATACAAATCAAAACTACAGTATAATACAATCTCACATCTATTAGAATGGCTACTATCAAAAAAATAGAAAATAAGTGTTGGTGAGGACGTGGACAAATTGGTCCTGTTGGTGAGAATGTAAAATGGTATAGCCATTATGGAAAACAGCATGGCAGTTCTTCATAGAATTACCATATGATCCACCATTTCCACTTCTGGGATATACTTGAAAAAATTGAAAGTAGGGTCTCAAAAGAAGTATTTGTATACCCATGTTCATGGCAGTATTAGTCACAACGGCCAAAAGGTGGAAGTAGCCCAAGTGTCTGTCAACAAAATGGATTGACGAAAGGTGGTATCTACAGACAATAATTATTACTCAGCCTTAAAATGAATGGTACAACATGGATGAACCTTGAGAACAGCATGCTAAGTGGTAAGTCAAAAAAGGTAATGCATGACTCCACTTACGTGAGATACCTAGAGCAGCCAAAATGGGAGACAAAGTAGAAGGTGCTTGCCAGGCTAAGGGGAGAGGAGAAAGGAGTTACTGTCCAAAGGGGAGTTTCAGCTCTGCAAGCTGAGATTTGTGGAGATGCAAAGTAGTGACTCCTGCACGGCAAAGTGAACGCTGTATTGCCACTAACTGCATACTTAAAAACTGTCCTTTTTGATGGCAAATTTTATGGGTATTTTATACATTCACACACAATTTCCCAAAGTTAATCAACAATTAAAACTTGTTAACTGAAAAAAATAAATGTGATTCTGCATCACTGCATCCGTGTGGTCAAAGTTGCCAGTACCAACACTGGGACAAACTAAAGGTCCTTGTTTTAGAAAGAAATATGCTTAAGTATTTGGGGATCAAGAGGCAAGCGTAAGCAAGTTACACTTCTGTGACAAAGCAAACGTGGCACAACGTTCACACTCGCTGTCCATATGTGAAATGTATATGGGGTTTATTTTACCATTCTTGCAACATTACTGTAAATTGGAACTATTTCCAATTTGAAAAACAAGGCTTTTCTTGGCCAGTTTTGAGACTAAAATAAACCATGCAGCAATGGCCATTTATACAGAAAAATAGTACTTTGACATTTAAAATTTCTCAGGTATGATTATCACATTAACACTTGGCACCATCACGAATTTTAACCCTATATAGGTGAAAAGTTTTAGGTGACTGGGACTTACTACTTTAAATGCTAGAATGGTGCATGAATAGCTTTCAAGTCTTTTTTCTTTTTTTTTCTTTTAAATAACTTATTTTTATTTCTTCTTCAGTTTATACTTAGGTATACAATGATTTTTAAAAACTGGATGAAGTCATAGTGTAAAGTGCTACTTTACTTTTCTTGTTTAGAATTTTTAATGATCAAGGTCATCAACATCTGCTTCAGTAGATGGCTGTGCTGGTTCTCCAAGTGTTTCTGAGAATATGATGCAAAAATGACGCTGCAGATAACAGCTGTTCTTCCGTCTCCACCTAGTGGTTAGTTATTACCTCTATCTTTACCTACCTGCTTTTTACAACGATCACATTTGTACTTTTAAATTTATTGAAAGTAAGGGTAAAGAGATCCTGAGAGATTCTAAGTGCACAAACTTCATATTTTGGTTGTTCAAAGACTTTTACCAACAATCTCATGTATTTCTGAATATCAACAGTCAGATAACACTTCCCCAATTTGTAACATAAGATTTCTATAATTAAAATCAATGACTTATTCTTGGATTTAGTCATCTTGATTAATGAGATTTCTCACAAATAAGTCTGCAGAGACTATAAAAATGACTTTAAAGTATCACAAAAATAGAACTATACAGCTGTAAGTTATACTATTCTCTGTCTCAATTGCCTGGCTGCTCATCAGCAATTATAGCGATTTTCAACTATGCCCATGTTTCCTCTTAGATAGTACTTCTTAATCTTTTTTCAAATTGTAGGACCCTCCTCCCCCAAGGAGAAAACGAATTTGAAGGTGAAGGTGAAGTTGCTCAGTTGTGTCCGACTCTTTGCGACCCCATGGACTGTAGCCCACCAGGCTCCTCCGTCCATGGGATTTTCCAGGCTAGAGAACTGGAGTGGGGTGCCATTTCCTTCTCCAGAGGATCTTCCCGACCCAGGGATGGAACCCCAGGTCTCCCGCATTGTAAGCAGACGCTTTTACCATCTGAGCCACCAGGGAAGCCCTTATAATTAGTTTTATTATAAAGCATTCAAATGAGGATCAACGAAATGAAGACACATGGAAGATGAGGTACGGTCTGGGAGGAAACGCAGAGCTTCTGCACTCTGTGGAATCAAGGCACATAGCCATAGCAGCACATCAGTGTGTTCACGGAGGAACACAGGAAGCTCCACTGACCCTCAGTGCCCCGAGTTTTTAACTGAGGCTTCATTATTTGGGCACGACTGATTACAACATGGGGCATTACAACTAGGTCAGGTCAATCTCCAGGGTCCCCACCCACCCACCACGGGGCCTGCCCCAAATTCCAACCCTCTGTGTGGTAGGTCCTTTCTGGTGACCAGCCCCCAATCCTAGTTATCCAGGGGTCTACCAGGACTCGCCTCATTAGCAACATAAAGACATTCCTAGTACCCAGGAAATCCCAAGGGCCTTAAGAAGTACACGGTGAGGAACCAAGGATGGAGGCCAGACAAACCATACCAGAGTTGGAAGGTTGAACTTTTAAGGGTCAAACCACTGTAACAGTTACAGTTTTTCTTCACTCACCAAGAACCAATTTTCACCCTGGTAGCGAATGCACCCTTGAAGACAATGAAGAGACAGCCCCCCAAAACCAGAATGGAATTTTATTGTGTAAAGTTTATAGAAGTATGACTAGTATTCTTCTGTAAAAAGTGCACAACAAATGGTTTTAAATATAACTGAGAGAACTGCGAATCCTATGACATTTGATACAGGCTGAATCATTTACAGGTACACTAAAAAAGTTTTTAAAATATCATCTTTCTCCAAAGAGTCCATCGCGCATTTCTGAAGAGTAGCAACGGGGAACCTCCCAGGCAGTCACAAGGGCATCTTATTGCCCTCGATGCTGATTTTTACTGCGTGTGCAGATCTGCTTTTTTTCCTGATGTCTGTGAACTTTCTCATCTGTTTATCCAGTCGACTGATACCCTTCTTGGAGGTCCCCTGAAACTAAGAGTGGGGTAGAAATTAAACAGCAAATTACTGAAACACATATATTTAGTTTTGTCTTTCACCTTCTTTTATCTGAAAGTCAGCAGACTGAAGAGCTCCCAGCTCTGGAATAACCAAAATAAGCTTTGGTGACCTCAGGAACAACAGAGCAAGTATACACAGCAGTGTCAGAAATGTATATTAAGCTCTCTCAGAGAAGAATAATTTTGTTGTTATCTGCGCCGTATTTTAAAATTTTGCCTCAAGTCCACAGAAATTTGCTAGGAGACAGAAACGGGGGAGGAATGAAACTACATTCCCCCTGATTCATCAGATTACATTTTGACTGTATGCTTTTTCCTTTCAAAGACCAAATATGGAGGTGACCACTTGACATACACAAGTTCAAACAGTGCTGGCATAAAAAATTATCTTCTAAGGCAAGGAAAGTCATCGAGAAAAAACCCTAAGCGTAACGAATGAGATCAGAACTGCTAAGTGCTTGCTGGAGCTCTAGTTTCAGATTAGAAATAGTCAGGATTCTATAAACCTGTGCAAATGATGCCCCTTGTCTGAAAGACTTCCAGGACTGCTGGGAGAAGTGATCAGGTAATAATAACAAATACAAGCACACAATCACGGCTCAAAATAAACATCGGCTACTACTACTATTACTACTACTTTGCAATCAGTTTGACACAAAAAGAAAAGTAAGTTAAGTCTCTTGATCGAAGAGGCTTACTACTTCTTGCATTCTCTTTCTACTTGCCCTTTTATGGTTAAAGATTTGTTGTTAGGTAATTTCTTCTATATTTTGAAAAGATTGTTATGTCTTGAAAAAGTGTGGTCTCCAAGAAGTTGACACCTTTAAGAAATGCTGAAAAGGTCTGCCATTTATGTTGGATCAGGGCAAACTCTTCTTGTTTGGTACAGTAATGCCAGCAATCCCAATCTTCATGAATGTTGAGTAGTTAAAAAGAGGTGAGTTTTTTCAGTTCTTTTCCCCAGATATTTACTACTGAATCGCCTGTGAAGCTTAATTCAAAGAATGCTAAAATAAGGTAGAGACTGGAGATACTTTAGGGCTGGTACTAGTGTGGTGAAATTCTTTTGAGTTGGGGAACCCCTCCTAGGCTTAGCTCACCTTTAGATTCAGCTTCTACCTCAGATATAAGCAAGGGTCTCTAATAAAATCATTCTTGAATAAGAGCTACATTGATATCCATCCTAGATTTTCTATGTACATCCAATTACAAGTATTATATTAACATCAATTTTAGTATTTGGCACTAGTCCTGTGAGGGGGTGTAAAAATTCATTATCAGATGAGAAAGCACTATCACCCTACGCAATACCCCAGATTTCTGGAGTCCCTTCCTTTCAGACAGTGTGCCCCGATTTTAGGATGTGCAGAGTCAGTGCACACTGGAAGCCTTGCCTGCTCAGATCTCTGCCGACTGCCCAGCTCCCAGCAGCTCTCCACATCAGCCTGCACTTCTTGTCCACTCCCAGCCCCTTCTGTAACAATTTGAGCCCTCTAATCTCAGCAACTGGGACACGCCCAGGCTGCGCTGATCTACTACCCCTTGTTATAGATCATAAGTCCCGTAGCTGGCAAATGCCTGGTTACCCCAAGTCTGAAAACACACAAAACTGAACACCTAGCATGTCAGATTCAATAACTTCTCTCTTGATTTCTTAACCCTACACCACCTAGGACAGTAAAACTGTATACTACACTTTATCAGTGAACAATCAAAAGCAGCCTAAAAGATTAGCAAGATGGGTTTGCTTTAAAAAATACGGTCAATCATATTATAATACAATATTTAGTCACTGAAGAATGTTCACTCAAATGAATTTTTACCATGTTAAGTAAAACACAAACCTAACAAGGTATAAAAGAATATGATCACAATTTTGCTTAAAAGTTCAAACACTACTACCACAACAAAAGAAACCCCAAACCAGTAATAATATGTTTATGCACACATATATAAAGGATTAAAGAAATAACCCAGAATGTTAATATAAGGTGTGGTGGGATTACAAGTGACACTAAGTTTATTTGTGCTTTTTGTATTTAAAGATTTATATAAAAACATGCACTGCTTTGTCATTTTAATGTTATTTTAAAAGCATTACATGGAATAAATTAGCATATAAACATACAATGTAGTGCAAGTTATTGAATTATTTAGAAGTGAAAAATCAGAAACCATAGAAGAACGAACAAATTATTAATATGTTTTTACATGATAGACTTATGCAGCCATTACAAATGATAAATATATAAGGTGGTTTAATGAGAGGAAGTGATCAAAATTATATAAATATAATTTTAATTATATTAAAATATCAATAGGAAACAAGGCAAAATTTTTGTCACATTGCTTTTGAGTGGTGAGTGATTTTTCTTTTTATAATCTCAAAATTTTCTACAATTATAAGCAGGAAAAACTAAGTTTAAAACATTACTGAAAATACATTTAATACATCAAAATTGTTAACAGTGGTGCTTTACATGGAGGAAGAATAGAACTTTGGGGAATGGGGTTTATTCTACAGTATATTTACTCATGTAATTTCAAAAATAAGAATTACACTTAAAATAAAAAGAGTTTCATGTGAAAGCCATTAATTCAGTTCAGTTTTCTCTTAGGAAGCGTGTTTTCCAGTAACACTCATAGTGTCTGTACAGTGTGAGAGCCTGAGGGGACATGTGAGGAGTCTTAATAGGGAGACAGTGCAGGACAGTTCACTGCAGTGTAACACAGGATGTGCTGATTTGTAGTTTAGTTGCTCAGTTGTGTCTGACTCTTTGTGACCCCATGGACTGTAGCCTGCCAGGTTCCTCTGTCCATGGGATTCTCCAGGCAAGAACACTGGAGTGGGTTGCCATTTCCTTCTCCAGGGGATCTTCCCAAAGCAGGAATCGAACCTGGGTTGCTTGCATTGCAGGCAGATACTTTACCAACTTAGCTACGAGGCCAGCTCCCCAAACATGCCTTATTATTATTTTTTGGACAGAGCTCTATAAGCCAGACAGGCCAAGATAAATAACAGTCCATTTTGATTTGGGAATGTTGGACAAAGGAGAACTCTGAACTTCCCTCTCGTCATGCTGGTCATGTCTCAGTCTAGAAGGAGGCTGGGCCACCTGTTCCCCCCTCCCCAACACCTACAGGGAGGGTGGGATCCAGACTATCAACACCGCAGACAGGCACATGCCCTTCCAAAAGAGACTGGCCATTACCACTTTTTACTACATTTTTCTCTGCCCTATTGTAGATCCTGATTTTCTGGAATAAGTGTACTGGGGAAGAAAATATATTATGAAAGAGAAGAATAAAAGAAAGGAAGAGACAGTGAGAATAGTAAAGGTAAAGAAAAACAGGGGTGGTGGGGAGGGGAAGGAGGGATATCAAGGGAAACAGAAATAGAAGAGGAAAGGGAAGGAGGGGACTTCCTTGGTGGTCTTATGGTTAGGACTTCAGGTTTTCACTGCCCGGGTTCAATTCCTGGTCAGAGAACTGAGATCCCACAAGCCACAAGGTGTGACCAAAAAGAGGGGTAGTGGGGAGAAAAAAGTGAAGGAAGTAGAGATGAAGGAGTTCTTAGCACTGAACCAGTGCTCTTCTACCTTTATTTATTCTCAATAAAGTAAGACTGTGTGCTTGGACTTCCAAATGTATATTAATTAAATTTATCTCCTAAATATTCAGTGTTAGGATTTATGCAATGAGCCCTCAAAGGCAGGTTACTGAGCCACTGATAACACAAAGCCACGTCCCTTCCACCAAGATGTTACTAACCAGCTTATATGCCTGTAAGGCAGACCAACCACTATGATTCTGGGCCCTGACAAAAACCTTTTTAATAAAAAGGGTACCAGGCAGAAAGACCAAAATATCTATCAGTGAGGTAATTATATACTGGGGTACTGATAAAGGAAGGGAACCTCATATCAATTTCTAAATATTCAAGATGACCAGAATGTCACTAGGTGCCTGTCACAGTCATTATTTCAGAACTAAAAGTGGTTCTGGCCTTTTCTGGTTAGGAAAGCACACACACACGCTTGTTTCCCCTCTAGCTGCTCAAGCCCATGCACAGAGCATGCTTCCTTGGGGATACCTCCCAGATAAGGCTCGGGCAGGGCCAGGCCTACAGGGGCATCCTGTTGCCTTCAATGCTGAACTTGACAGCACGGTGCACTTTGCTGAGTCGTTTCTGTTCTGCAAATCTCCTCTTATGCTTTTCCAATCGGCTTAGGCCCTTTTTAAGAATACCAGGCTAGAAAGAGTAGTTTGAATGGAGAATAAAAAAAGATTACTGAGCAGCAATGAGGATCAGCGAGTAGTATTTACAGTGATGGAGACATAGTGTCTACCCTAAACACCTCATAACAGACTGACTTAAAACAGCTCAACAGTAGGGTGCAAAAGGTGAGTTCTGTTCCTCAGGGTTCTAAAAAAAATAAAAGACTACACCAAAACACTCTAGCCTTCAAGCTTCAGTTGAAATAAAAGGAGTTAATATGAAGAAACTTCCCAACTGATAATGTTTCTTTAAGTCAGAAGTAATGCTCACCAGTAATAATGGTCAGAAATATAATCAAACCAGTAATAATAATAACCAGATAAACTGGCTAGATAAAGAGAAAAATAGCTCTCTTCAAATCAGACAAACCCTAAGAGCTGCTTAAGGGTTCTCAAACATGAAGTAAAAGACAGACAGTAATCTGCGTTTCAGATCCACCTTGTTGTCCCTGGACTGATTACTTACCCTGGATGATTCCATTTCCACATTCCACTTGGGCCTGACAACATAGTCCTTGTTCGAGGGCATGGGGACCCTTGCCCGGGCGCAGAATCCAGGATCTCCAGGTCTAAGAGCCCTGAGAACGGGAAGAAGAGCACGCTGCTTATGTAGCCAGCCTTAGCCGGGCCCATGCACTCATCCGCACATCTGTGTCAGATCTCCTCTGCCCTCCCGATGTCACCCACCCATGCCCTGCTGTCTTAGACGGCTGCATCATCACTCATGCTGCTCTATTAACTGCTCGACTTTCCCCACAAAGCCAGCTTCCTCTGCAGGATTCCTTATCCCCTCTTCTCAGCTTCAGATATAATCGTGTCTCTCTCCTTTCTAAGGCTGGTTCCTCCATGAGGACTCTGAATCTCAATTTCTCTGGTCTAATGGAGTCACTTGTGTTCACTTGTGACATGGAAAGTCAGGCAGTCAAATGACCTCCCAAACTGAGTATGACCATAAAGTGGTTTACATGGTTGTGCATATGCAACTCATACAGTCATCTTTTGGTCTGTTTCCTGTTTTGTAAAAAAAAAACTTGAGATACAGATTCACATGCAGTTTTAAGAATTAATACAGAGAGATCCAGTGTCTCTCTCAAAAAACAACATGCAAACCACTACAGCACACTATGGCAAGCAGGATATTGATGTTGCTGTCACTCATCAATTTTTATTTACATTTTCCCGTTTGGCTTGCATTCATGAATCTCTGTGCATGTGTTTCTACATAAGAAACCACCACACTATTTTCCAGAGTGGCTGTACCATTTTACCTGCAGCAGTGGATGAGTGATCTAGTTTTTCTGCATCCTTGCCAGCATTTAATGGTGTCACATACAGTAACTTTCACATACAAATTTAAGAACTACCATGCTCAAGTAAGACTGCCATCCTTCAAAAGTAAAGTCTATTCAGTGTCTGGGAATTCGAATCACTCAACTTTTAGGTAACTATCTCCACTGGTAAAATGGAGATTGGATATGTGTGTATGTTGGGGTGGGGGGTGGAAGAGAAGGCTAAAAGATTCTAAACTCTTTTCTATTCCCTTGTATGGTTTGCTCTATTCTTAAATATCAAGCTTCTATAACTTTCATATATGTGAATAGACCAACTGACTAGAAAATTTCCCACAAGTCTTATTTCCCCCTGAAGCCACTATCAGCAAACCTATCCACAAGTAAATGACATGTGCTCCCTCCAACTGATTTCCTGTTTGCCTTTTGTGATGTGGGTGCTGCATAATTGCCAGCATTCACTGCAAAGCCCCTCTGAAGTCTACTCTCCACCATAGCCCCCTCCAGGGCAGCCTTGTCCTTCTCTAGGTTCTCGTCCAATGTGTAGGATCACAGCTCCTCACTGGCCTTCGGTGGCTACACCCCTTTTCAAAGCATTCAGTTTATTTTTTGATGCATTTAGTGGGTTTTTTTGTTTTGTTGTACTGTGCAGCTTGCGAGATCCTAGTTCCCCAACCAGGGACTGAACCTGGGCCACTGCGGTGAAAGCACCGAGTCCTAACCACTGGACCACCAGGGAATTCCCCGTTCAGATTATTTTTCACTCTGTTAATCTCATGATTCAACAGTCTTTGCTAGGGAGATAACTATCAATGTCTCTAGCTCAAACTCCAGCACTAGACCCAGGATATTTACAGGACTCTCTCATTCACCTTCTATTTAATACGTTCAAGAAAAAACTCACCTATGACTTCACATCAACTTCTCTCCACTCTAGTGAAGGGTAACACCATCATCTCAGTTAGTTAAGTTTAAAATTCTGGTTGGTATCTTCAACTCTAGCCAGCTCTTCGCCCACCAAGTCACCAACTCCTGGCAGTTTTGCACCTGTGAATTCTCAACTTTCTGCTTCTCCATTACAGTTTCAGTTGACCTGTATCATCACCTTCAGTTCTTCTGCCCTGCAACCCATCCCACAGCATGCCACCAGCAGTGCATTCCAAATCAAATTTAATTTCACATCCATGCTCAAAAACTTTCTAGGAAACCAGAGAAGTAAACATCCCTCATCTTGATTTAAAGCACTTCAGAGTTTGGTCAATATTTGCATTTCCAACCTTATCTTCCACCACTTCAGGCACCACAGTTACTGCCCGATCACTTCGGCCTACTCAGTTCAGTTCAGTTGCTCAGTCATATCTGACTCTTTGTGACCCCATGGACTGCAGCACACCAGGCTTCCCTGTTCATCACCAACTCCTGGAGCTTACTCAAACTCATGCCCATCAAGTTGGTGACGCCATCCAACCATCTCATCCTCTGTCGTCCCCTTCTCTTCCCACCCTCAATCTCTCCCAGCATCAGGGTCTTTTCAAATGAGTCAGCTCTTCGCATCAGGTGGCCAAAGGATTGGAATTTCAGCTTCAACATCAGTCCTTCCAATGAATATTCAGGACTGATTTCCTTTAGGATTGACTGGTTGGATCTCCCTGCAATCCAAAGGACTCTAAAGAGTCTTCTCCAACACCACAGTTCAAAAGCATCAATTCTTTGGTGTTCAGCTTTCTTTATAGTCCAACTCTCACATCTATTCATGACTACTGGAAAAATTATGGATTTGACTAGATGGATCTTTGTGGGCAAAGTAATGTCTCTGTTTTTTAATATGCTGTCTAGGTTGGTCATAGCTTTTCTTCCAAGGAGGAAGTGTCTTTTAATTTCATGGTTGCAGTCACCATCTGCAATGATTTTGGAGCCCAAGAAAATAGAGTCTCTCCCTGTTTCCATGGTGTCCCCATCTGTTTGCCCTGAAGTGATGGGACCAGATGCCATGATCTTCGTTTTCTGAATGTTGAGCTTTAAACCAACTTTTTCACTCTCCTCTTTCACTTTAATCAAGAGGCTCTTTAGTTCTTTGCTTTCTGCCATAAGGGTGGTGTCATCTGCATATCTGAGGTTAATGATACTTCTCCCAGTGATCTGGATTCCAGCTTGTGCTTCATCCAGCCCAGCATTTCACATGATGTACTCTGCATATAAGTTAAATGAGCGGGGTGACAATATATAGCCCTGAGGTACTTCTTTCCCTATTTGGAACCAGTCTGTTGTTCCATGTCCAATTCTAACTGTTGTTTCCTGACCTGCATACAGGTTTCTCAGAAGGCAGATCAGGTGGTCTGGTATCTGGTATTCCCATCTCTTGAAGAATTTTCCACAGTTTGGTGTAATCCACACAATCAAAGGCTTTGGCATAGTCAATGAAGCAGAAGTAGATGTTTTTCTGGGACTCTCTTGCTTTTTCGATGATCCAACGGATGTTGGCAATTTGATCTTTGGTTCCTCTGTCTTTTCTAAATCCAGCTTGAACATCTGGAAGTTCATAGTTCATGTACTGTTGAAGCCTGGCTTGGAAAATTTTGAGCATTACTTTGCTAGTATGTGAGATGAGTGCAATTGTGCAGTAGTATGAACACTCTTTAGCATTGTCTTTCTTTGGGACTGGAATGAAAACTGACCTTTTCCAGTCCTGTGGCCACTGCCGAGTTTTCCAAACTTGCTGGCGTATTGAGTGTAGCACTTGCACAGCACCATCTTTTAGGATTTGAAATAGCTCAACTGGAATTCCATCACCTCCACTAGCTTTGTTCGTAGCGATGCTTCCTAAGGCCCACTTGACTTCACATTCCAGGATGTCTGGCTCTAGATGAGTGATCACACCATTGTGGTTATCTGGGTCATGAAGATCTTTTTTGTATAGTTCTTCTGTGTATTCTTGCCACTTCTTCTTAATATCTTCTGCTTCTGTTAGGTCCATACCATTTCTGACTTTTATTGTGCCCATCTTTGTATGAAATGTTCCCTTGATATCTCTAATTTTCTCTAGTCTTTCCCATTCTATTATTTTCCTCTATTTCACTCAGGAAAAGTTTCTTATCTCTTCTTGCTATTCTTTGGAACTCTGCATTCAAATGGGTGTATCTTTCCTTTTTTCCTTTGCCTTTAGCTTCTCTTCTTTGATCAGCTATTTGTAAGGCCTCCTCAGACAACCATTTTGCCTTTATTTTTCTTGGGATGGTCTTGATCACTGCGTCCTGTACAATGTCACGAACCTCCGTCCATAGTTCTGCAGGCACTCTATCAGATCTAATCCCTTGAATCTATCTGTCACTTCCACTGTATCATCATAAGGGATTTGATTTAGGTCACACCTGAATGATCTAGTGGTTTTCCCTACTTTCTTCAATTTAAGTCTGAATTTGGCAATAAGGATTTCATGATCTGAGCCACAGTCAGTCCCATCTTGTTTCTGCTGACTGTACAGAGCTTCTCCATCTTTGGCTGCAAAGAATACAATCAATCTGATTTCGGCTACTAGCAATCCTAAAATAGGCCTTGAGTGTTTATCCTACATCTTTGCTTAAGCTCTCCCCTTTGCCTCTGATCCCTCTAAAGACTTTGAGAGAATGGACTACTTTTAATATGATTCTGTATTTCTGGAGCCTAACACAGTTTATTATATAGCAAGTGGCAACAAAATCTTTACTTGAACTATTTTTCAATTTTCTTGTAGCCTCCAGAGCACCAATACAGTGTGGATATTCAATAAATGCTACACTAGAAATCATCCCCCACTACTCTGAACCATCATTTCATTCGCTATTTTTCTTAAGGCAGCAAGAAGAACATTCACAATATCGTGTAAGAAGAAAATCAATACAAAAAAATCTTACTTTTCCTCCCCTGTCAGCACCTTTTCCAGATCTCTTCGGGGTGTCTGACCACCAGTGCTGGGAGAAAAGCAATTGATGAGATATTAGGAATGTTAGAACTTTACAATTAAGGGGAAAAGAGCACAGTGAAATATCAAACTCAGATCATAATTAGGTCTTTTATATTGGATCAGAGAAAATAATTCCTAATCTTATAAAAGTGCTATTTATTTCAGTCATCATTTGCACATCAGGTTTCACTCACCTGTAATGATCCTGCTAGATGCAACTGTATCCAGTTTATGGATACAAATTTAACCAGTGATATCCCCCCCACCCCCACCCCCCTGCCCCGCCACTAAGAATCTGGAAATGGGACTAAGAAAGTCGTTCCTATAAGTGGTTGCAACAACAGAAGCAACCTCCAAAACGGCAGAAGAGGCCAGATGCAACCAGGAAATTCTGGGAGGGGAGCAGGTAACAAGCTTCACTAGACACTGCTGCTGCTAAGTCGCTTCAGTCGTGTCCGACTCTGTGTGACCCCATAGACGGCAGCCCACCAGGCTCCCCCGTCCCTGAGATTCTCCAGGCAAGAACACTGGAGTGGGTTGCCATTTCCTTCTCCAATGCATGAAAGTGAAAATGAAAGTGAAGTCGCTCAGTCGTGTCCGACTCTTAGCAACCCCATGGACTGCAGCCTACCAGGCTCCTCTGTCCATGGGATTTTCCAGGCAAGAGTACTGGAGTGGGGTGCCATTGCCTTCTCCAACTAATTCACTAGTTTAGTATGCAATAAAATAACAGAGGCTTTGAATAAGACTAGACTAGTGTCTAGTCACTAGACACTACCCACATTTAAACTTAAACGGTATTATGAACTACAAGAGACAGCAAGCGGAAAGACAAACTCCTATCATCTTATGGGTTTCTTAATCATCTTTATTTACAAAAAAACACAACAACAACAAAAACCCTGAGTTATCAGAGCAATAGTATTTACTTCACTTACTCATACCTGTTCCCTCATACCTGTTCATTCTTCGCCTTTGGGGCATCTGTTCTAGGTCTCTCTGCTCCCTTTCTTCTCTTGTCATTCCTTTGTAGTTTGAGGTAAGACCAAATATAGGCCGAGACCATTCATCTACAACAAAGGGAAATTAATTATTTAGTCAAAAGAGTGGCATTCTTGAAATAATCACACCCTATGGGAATGTCATATCAGAATATTCTCTCCTTAAAGACACCATTATTTCAGAACCATTTATAGGATAAATGTCTATTTAAGTCTTCTGCCCATTTTCTGATTTTTTTTTTTTTAATACTGAGTAGTATGAACTGTTTGTATATTCTGGATATTAAGCCTTGTTGATCACATTGTTTACAAATACTGAAAACAAAATCTTGAAATTCTCTATGCTCTTATTCTAACCAAAAACAAGCTCCTTTATTACTTAGTTGTCAAATTGGTTTAAATCTTTTAAAATTACCTTTTGATAGTGCAGACGTTGGGCCTGTATTCATCAAGTCTAAGAAAGCTGTTAACAAAAGTGCACACACAAAAATGTTCTACATGCACACTGTTTAGCCAGCAAAAGGCCAGAGGTGCCATTTGATGTTTTTGTTCTTACTGCTGCATTATATGGACATCCCTGGTGGCTCAGACAGTAAAAAATCTGCCTGCAATGCAGGAGACCTGGGTTCCATCCCTGGGTCAGGAAGATCCCATGGAGGAGGGAATGGCTATCCACTCCATATGCTAGCAGTCCCCAATCTTTCTGGCACCAGGGATCAGTTTTGTGGAAGACAATTTTTCCATGGACATGTATGTGCGTGTGATGGCTTTGGGACGATTTAAAGTGCATTACATTTATTATGCCACTGCTGATCTGACAGGAGGTAGAGCTCAGGTGGTAATGCAAGTGATAGGGAGCAGCTGTCAATACAAATGAAGTTTTGTTTGGTCGCCAGCTGCTCACCTCCTGCTGTCTGATCTGGTTCCCCTGGTACAATAAAGGACCTTTACAGACAGGACACAGGTGTCATCAAACTAAGAAGGAAGCAAGGAGTCTTGGGGGTCTATATCTCTTTAAAAACTGACATGCCTTCCCCATCTCTGGATTCAGAATTACTTGTAGTACATCATGGGTATCAGTAGGAACAGCCTGCTTCCCTCTGCCTAGGGCAAAAAGAAGGTTGAAAACCACTGCATCAAAGCATCAAAAGCTCATTATTTAATAGGCAGTAAACTGCAGGTTAATAAGATGTAATACTCCTCTAGTTTATTTAAAAAATTAAATTTCTTCTAAAAGTTTTTGATAATCTTAAAATAGCAATAGGCAAGTAACTACTGTATTCAGATATAAAGTCAAAGTGAAAGTGAAGTCTCTCAGTCCTGTCCGACTCTTTGTGACCCCATGGACTGTAGCCCACCAGGCTCCTCCGTCCATGGAATTTTTCAGGCAAGAGTACTGGAGTGGGTTGACATTTCCTTCTCCAATTCAGATATAAAAGTAGTTACCATTTCAATCTAGCCTTAAAGTTTAAAAATCTTTCCAACACAAAGCACAGGAAGAATTAAGGAGGGGGATGAAGACACACGTGGTGTTCAATATAGCAACTGATTAGATGAATTTCAGTTAAGACTTCTCAGGATTTCTCTGGTATCATTAAGTAATAACACACAAAAGGCTCTGGAGATCATTATAAAAGTAACAACAATAGCAGCAGCAGCTAACATTTCTTGAGGATTTACTGTATTCTAGGCACCATGCTTTATATATATCTTGTTTAATCTTTACGACAACCTAAGTTAAACACACAGTTCTCTGTTTTACAGAGGAGGAAACCTGATTTAGAGTTTAAATCACTAGCCCAAGGATATGCAGTAAGGCAGGTGGTAAACGGGAACTCTAGGGCCTATATTCTAATCTCCCTCTCTCTACATGTTCTTGATCCATAATTAGAAAACACATCATTTTATTTGTTATACACTGGGATAGCATCCTTAAATATACTGAGAAGCATTTTAAGCCTAAGGACAAAAAGCTTGGTATCTATAAGAAGGTATCAAAAATTTTTCTACTTCGTTTCATAGACTCATTTTAAAAGAATACTGGTAGAAATATAGTTAGTTTATATATATATATATAAAAAAACATATATACATATATACATGTATGTATATACAAATATATATATATATATATATATAAATATATATACACATATATATACATGTCTCTCTATAAACATAAACACAAGAAACAAAAAGCAAAATGTACATACTGATTAATTTCCCTGCCATGTCCTTGTTGGACCTTGATTCCTTGGGGTGTTTATAGAGATACATCACTGCTCGTCCAATCCCACTATGCTTCAGGGTCTCCTGGCTCACACTAGGTAGCTGGGGAACATAAACACATACACACACATTAATCATTAAGAAGCTGGGAGTCCTGCCAATCTACTCTAGCGGGCCTGCAACACCTGGTTCATTCACAACAGAACAAACGACAAAAAAGTTCTATTTTCAGTATCTATAGTCATTGAATACAAAGATACTCTGTGAGGAGTTCAGAGTTCAGTACTACCACTGAGTTGAAGTAAAACTTAACAGTGTGAGAAAGTGTAAACTAAGCACCCTCGGAGGTTGCCAGTTTAACAAATCAAGGGTCCTCTCAGGTCTCTGAACCAAACAGACCTACATCTGAACCCACAGCCACTTGCTAGTTTTGTGACCTTGGACAAGTCATTTAACTTCTCTGAGTCTTAATTTCCTCATCTGTAAAATGGAGATAATACACCTATGCTGCAGGTTTGCTGTGAGGAATAAATGAACCTATACATTTAAAAAACACCTAGCACATAGCAGGTTCCTCGGGATTCCTTCAGAAGTTAAGCAGCTTGCCCAAGGTGTCAGAGCCACATAAGGTGGCCCAGACCAAGATTTAAAGGCACATCTGAGGCTGAAGTCGGTGCTCTTTCTACATCAAGTGCCTCCCTATAAACACGCCCACCACCATACTACTGTTCTCAGATAAACCAGAGCTACTGCAAGATCTTTCTTCTTCAATACCATAGTCACAAGAAGTTTTAAAAGGCCTTCCTTTTAAGTTCATTTTACTTGGTATGCTCCTAATAAACATACCTAATACAACTCTTCTGACAGGCTATGGCAGACAGAATACAAAAATACACAGTAAAATGCAGAGGTTATGATAATACAAGCCATGTCTAATAATTAATGCAAACAAGTCAGATTATCTGCCTCTCACCTCTTGCAGAATCCTCAGCAGCTCTTCTCGAATCTTCAGTGCTGGTAAACTCCTATCTGGTAGAGGAGAGAGCCATTCTTTGATGGCGGACATCACACCACTGTCAATAAATGTTTCTTTAAGGTCCTGCCTAAAACAATGACAATAAAGGAAAAGAAGGTCAAGTCTATGAACGCTGGTTCTACTGTAGCTTCCTTTGATTTTCTTATATATTTAGTGATGTTTCAAAAAACTGCTTAAAAAAAATTACGCATTTATTTACTGAGCCCCTGTTCATAGATTTCAACAGCTCTATGAAATTTAGTTCCTGTTTTCAAGAAACAGACATGATACGCAAAGAAAGATGGTTTGTTAACAGTAACCTGCACCCCCACCCCCCCCCGCCCCTGAAAACACATCAACTTACACGAGGGTAGGCTAATGCTGGTATGACTGGTGCAGACATAATGAGCTTCAACTATCACATCTAAAAAACTTATGTTGAACCTAGGAGAACAGTGATCCTTAAACTGTTTCAAGTAATAGAGAACCCAGAATTATGCTATTCTTTGCAGGCAGGAATACCACCACTCTCCCAGCAGAAAAAAATCAAAACGAAATACTGATTATTATTAAAATTCCATTTTATGTACCAGATCAATTATGTTAACAGGGAACATGATATTATATATATGAAGTCTGGCACAGATAATTTTCTCTGTTGGCATAGAGGTAGCAATTTTCTAGTATAAAGTCCTAGACCATGTGTTTGGCTCATTGGTGTACTAATTCAAAGATAAAATTCATGATATAACAGGTCGCAGGAGTCTTGTTCAATACATCCTCCAAGCAGTCTTCCAGGATTTGCTCTGCTCTCAATCATACTGGGAAAACAGACCCAATTTATAAAGAACAAAATTAGTAGTTTCCAAATTTTCTTTCATTACCATCAGCTTGCCATTTGTTCTGTTTTTATCAGGCATAAAAGTTAAGAAAAATCTCTAAGAAAGTAATAATTTAGGAAATTCTATTCATTACTATTTTTCTGTAAATTGATAGAAGTTGATCATTCTTTAATAACATCTCTAGAACACCAGTACATAGCTTGAATATCATTCCATTAAAAGGAAAGCACTTTTTTAAGAAAACAGAACACTTACTTCTTAAGGTGCATGACCACAGTAGGTAATAATGTTAATTTTTTCAGTGCTGGTTTTTTTTGATTATTCAACTGTCTGTCTTCCTATAGGAAGAAAAAGATTTTTCTAAAAAAAAAAGTAAAAAGAAAGCAATGGCTTTTTGTTTTTAACTTTTTAAAATAATTTATTTTTAATTGGAGGAAAACTACTTCACAACATTGTGTTGGTTTCTGCCATATATGAACATCAATCAGCCATAGATATACATATGTCCCTTCCCTCCTCCCACCCTATCCTGTCTCTCCAGGTTGTCATAGAACACTGGATTTGAGCTCCCTGAGTAATACAGCAGATTTCCACTGGCTATCTAATTTTGCACATGGTAATGTATATGTTTTAATGCTAGTCTCTCAATTTGTCCCACCCTCTCCTTCCCTCCATGCCCACGAGCCTGCTCTCTGTCTCAGCTGCTGCCCTGCAGATAGATTCATCAGTACCATCTTTCTAGATTTCATATATATGTGTTAATATACCATATTCATCAGAGAACAACTGCTAATAGCAAATTATTAACACTATAATTCTAAGCTTTAAATATAACAAAGTGGCAACTTCTCTGAGACACTAGAGGTTCTCCTAC
Source organism: Bos mutus (assembly GCF_027580195.1). Taxonomy (NCBI): domain Eukaryota; kingdom Metazoa; phylum Chordata; class Mammalia; order Artiodactyla; family Bovidae; genus Bos; species Bos mutus. The sequence continues at coordinate 131,085,219 of NC_091618.1, forward strand.
AAGAAAGAACTACATACAGTATAGGCATTTAGTAGTGCCAAAACCCACAAAATTGTTAGAATAATTAGTTTTAACATCTACAAATTGAGAGTAACAATTTTAATTTAAAATACTGGCACAAATGTCAGGTTTTCAGAGTTCATTCAATGTACAAATTATACATGGAAAAATTTAGTTTATCATCAAGAATAATATTCTACCTATGCAGTTTGTAACAAAAAGAATATGTTATTAAAAACTTTTAGTCTTTGATATTTGGGTATTTTTTTTCCTACTTTTTTTTTTTGGTTGCACTGCAAGGCTCACAGGAATCGTTAAGTTTCCGAAACAGGGATTGAAACCCAGGCCCTTGGCAACAAAATCTTGGTGTCCTATCCACTGGACCACCAAGGAATTTCCTCTGCTTTTTTAACTGTAGAAAATTTAAATTCTACAAACACAGAAAACAAAATGACACACTCCTGACACACACATTTCAATGATTAAACACACATGGCCAATCTTGCTTACTGATCTCTCTAGCTGCTTTCCCCTTCACCCTTGAAGGGGAACAAATCTGGAACAAATCCTATACACACAGCAAAATACCTCAGCAAGTGCCTCTAAAAGAGCAGGACTTGTTTTTAATCATTGTATTTGGCCAATTTTTACAATTTGAGCACAATTTTAAAATGTAATCTTTTAATCACAGGCAAAAGCATGACGCATGAGTTTAAAACCTATTAGACGTAAGTTTATAATTTTTTTGTATGTGAAGAAACGTCACTTTGTGGTAAACTAGCCAAACCTGAGAGCAAAATCATTCCTCCATAAAAACAGCAAACCAGGGACTTCCCTGGCAGTCCAGATGTTAACATGCCATACTTCCAATGCAGAGGGTGCAGGTTTGAACCTTGGTTGAGGAATTACATACTGTGTAGCCAAATAAATAAAATAGCAAAATATTATGAAAAAGGCAAACCAATTCAGCTAAAAAGGCTCATTTTACTAAATAATCAAGTCTTCATTTTTTTCCCCTAAAACATACTACTAAAAATTTCCATGTTTAACATTTGGAACATTAAACGCTTATCATAAAAAAAAAATTAAGTATCTTTAATGTAAATTAAGCAAGAATTAAGTTTTTTTTTTTTAAAGGCAGGAATTCCCTGGTGCTCAAGTGGCTTGGACTTGGTGCTTTCACTGCCAAGGACATGAGTCCAATCCCTGGTTGGGGAACTCAGATCCTGCAAGCCACAAGGTGTGGCCAAAAAACAAAACAGGCTATATAACCAATTATGTGAGAGAAAGAAGGATGAAGCCGGAAGTGACCCACCTCAGCAGCTTCATTCATCTTGACAATCATGGCACTCACAACATCGTCAGCATCACTAATAAAAGTGCCACCATCGCGGTTGCGTCTGCGCTTGCCACTCATGCTCTTTTTCCGTTGTAACATCATCTCAAAGTCTGACAGAAAGTCCATGCTAAGCAGTAACACAAAAGCAAGTAGAATATAAATTCTCTTTTAAATACACATCTTCTTTTAAGAGTTAAGAACCACCATTTTTAAAATTCTAACTCAATGAAGTACTACTTTTTTTTTTTTTAAAGTACAAGTACTTTTAAAATTGTTTTTAACAGAACACAATACTGCTGCTGCTGCTGCTAAGTCGCTTCAGTCGTGTCTGACTCTGTGTGACCCCACAGATGGGGGCCCACCAGGCTCCCCCGTCCCTGGGATTCTCCAGGCAAGAACACTGGAGTGGGTTGCCATTTCCTTCTCCAATGCATGAAAGTGAAAAGTGAAAGTGAAGTCGCTCAGTCATGTCTGACCCCATGGACTGCAGCCCACCAGGCTCCTCTGTCCATGGGATTTTCCAGGCAAGAGTACTGGAGTGGGGTGCCACTGCCTTCCCCGACAAATCTGCTAAGAGCCTCAAAAAGTCATCTTAAGTGTTCACCTGAATCTTTACACTTAACAAGGAAGCTAATATGCTCTCTGCCAAGTAAGATGATACGGTTTATATAATTTAATTTCCAAAGGTATTGGAAACTCTCAGCTTAAATCTTGCATGTCACTAGGAATTAAGAAGGAAACTATTATTTACAGTATCATCTTTATAACCCTAACAGTAACTAATAAATCTTTCTATGTTTGGCACCTTTCAAGACACCAGATTTTTCTGCACAGATTCCTATCATCTCAACAAAAGTATGTGAAATACAATCAAGCAGTATTCTGTACCTAAAACTTTCCCCTCCGGGACTCCTAAATCAACTTTCTCTTTCTCAACAAACTTTTACTGGGCTACTTTTCAGACTGAAAAGTAAGCTGAGATATGAATTAAAAAAGCCTGACAACCAAATAGCTCCACAAAGATAGCTAAGCACAGGGCAAATGAAAGAAGAACAGCAAGTACAAATAATTTTAAGATAGCAACTGTATACAGAGAAGTAGACAGGAGGACAAAAATGGAAGATTCTTTCCTACACTTAACCAGGAACCAAAATAAGAAAAACAAAGTTTGTTAGTCTTCATCTCATTTTAAAAGTTCTCTTTAACAAAGTCCTTAAAACAAACTTACTGTTTTCCTCTCTTTATGTTATCATCAGAATCTGAATCTTCTGCTTCTTTTACCTGTGTTTCACTTTTTTCTTCTTCCAAATCTTCTTGGTTAAAACCCTAAATGCAGGGTAAGTTAGTCAGTTATCACAACCTCATTACAGACTCTTCCGTGTAACTGCCTGCTCTTGGATACCAAAAGATATATAGCAAAAAAGCTCCTTCCCCTCCAGCCACTAGCGTTACTGGTTTTCTTGTTTCCTTCCAGAAACACTTATGCTTACAGAAGCACTTCTACTTACTACATTCTTTTATTATACACACTGAGTGTGGTATACTGTTGTGCACATTTCACATCTAACAAAAGAATCTGGAGTCAAACTGATATTGGTATAAACTACCTTTGTTTTTAAGGCTTTGATTTCATCAAACAATTGCAGCCATAATTTAAGTATTTCCCTATTGACATTTAGATATGTGTAGTTGAAATCTTGAGAAATATCTGCAAATTGTCTGCAAATTGGTTATACCATTAACTCTCCTTCCAGCAAAGCACAAGTGAACCTGTTTCTCACCTTCTCATGACTACAGCAGGTTATCAAGCATTGACATTAGCAATCTCTGCACTGAGAAAAACAAAAGACATCTCTGTAGTTTTCTCTGCATCCACTTATTATGAGTAAGGCTGGGCATTTTTCAGGTTTCAAAGCTATCTGTTATTATTTCTCTGTGAACTCTCAATATCCAGTGGCCATTTTCCCACTGGATCTTTGTCTTACTGGTATAGAAAATCTCTTTAAAAATGAGAGAAATCAGCCCTTGTTATGTGACAGGAACAGCACAATCCTCACACCTGTACAGTTTTGCAAACACAGTTTGATTTTGTTTATGGTAATGTTTTCCAGGCACAATTTTTTAACTTAAATGGCCAGTCTTCTCTTCGTAGCTTGTAACTTTCACATTATACTTAGAAAAGCCTTCCCAATGCCTTCCCTAGTATGCTGTTTTTCTCACTGGACTGAACCTATCAGCTGATGTCCATTCTCCACACTAGAAAAATATATCTTGTCCTTGTAAATGTGGCTTAATGTTGAGTATAAGCCCCATGAGGGCAATGTTCAACAATCTCTGGCATTCATTGAGTGAATTCTTTTCTATTTTCTTTGGATTTGCTATTTTTCTACCATCTTGACCTATACTCTAAATTCATCTACTTTCATTCTCTCTTGCTTTAGTAATGAAAGTACTGACGTCTTTTTCAACATAAGAACTGTTTAACAAGTTTTAATTTTCTCTGGATGGCAAGGCTGTTTTATTTGCCAATTTTGTTTCAGACTTTTAATTACATTGCATTCAGAAAATGCTGTCTATAGTTTCTATGTTTGGCAAAAGTTTAAATTTTATTTGGAAATGCAAAGAACCAAGAAAAGTCAAGGCAACCTTTGAGAAAAACAGACTTAAAGGACATAAAAAACCAAATATCCAGAGTTATGCATTAACAGTACAAGGATAGACCAATGGAACAGAAAAGATAATTCAGAAAGAGACTAGAAGATACACACTTGATTTATGACAAAGATGTCACTACAGAGTAGTGAAAAGAAGAATCTGGGTCAACTAGGGGGTGGGGGGCAGAAATCTTGACTATCTCATACATATTGAACTTGTTTGTTTTTTATTCACTGAGTCGCGTCTGACTCTTACAACTCCATGAACTGCAGCCCACAAGGCTCCTCTGCCCATGGGATTTTTCCAGGCAAAAACACTGGAGTGGGTTGCCAGTTCCTTCTTCAGGGGATCTTCCCAAACCAGGGATCTAACTTGTGTCTCCTGCATCGGCAGGCAGATTCTTTACCACTGAGCCACCAGGAAAGCCCACACACTGCACATAAAAACTCATTCTAGACAGACTATATAAGTTAAATGAAAAGATAAGCAAGATTCTAAAGAATTACTCACAAGAATGTTTTTATAACCCTGGGAATAGGTAAAACTTTCCTACAATTCGAAAAACCTTCAACATAAAGCAAAAGATTGGTAAAGCAGATTTACAATAAAAAACTTTTGCTCATTAAAGACTCCATTAAGAAAGTGAAAAGGCAAGCCACTGAATAGAAGATATTTTTATCTTTTATAATCTCCAAAGGGTTTCTATGTCTGGATTATATAAAGAGAGAAACTTCTCGGACTTCCCTGGTGGTATAGCAGATAGGAATCCGCCTGCCAATGCAGGGGACGTGGGTTCAGTCCCTGGTCTGGGAAGATTCCACATGCCACAGAGCAACTGAGCCCATGCGCTATAACTACTGAGCCTGAATGCTGCAATTACTGAAACCTATGTGCCTAGAGCCTGTGCTCCCCAACAAGAGAACCCACGGCAGTGAGAAGCCCACAAACAGACTGGAGTAGCCCCTGCTCTCTGCACCAGAGAAAGCCCTCACACAATAACGAAGGTCCAGTTCAAACAAAAATTTTAAATTAAAAAAAAAAAAAAAGAGAGAGACTCTTTCCTATCTTTGGTGGTATTTTTTGGTCTGATGGTTCTATTGTTTATATTTCACTTACAGAATTGTGCATTCTCTTTGCAGTTCTGTCAATTTTTGCTTTGCATATGTTATATGTATTTAAAGCCATGTTACTAAGTACATGGCTAGGTACAATTTAAAACCTTTTTCCAATATAAAGTGACCCTCTTTATCTCAAACAATGGGTTTTGCCTTAAAGTCTAACTCTTTGATATTCATATAGCTACATCAGCTTTCTTGTGGTTAGTGTTCAGAGAGAGTATCCTTTTCCATTCTTTTATTTTCAATGTTTCTTTATCTTCTGTTTTGGATAAATTTTGAAATGAGTATAAATATACTCATTTTAAAAATCTAGTCTTTTTAAATTTGTTCTTTAACTGGAGCACTCAATACATTTCAGTATGATATTATCAAAGTTTGTTATCTGCTATCTTACCGTGTACTACTTTCTAACTGTCCCCCTGTTCTGTATTTCCTTTATTTTTCTCTTTTTTGCCTTCTTTTGGATTGACTAGCTTTTACTATTTCATTTTTCCTATTAGGTTGGAAGTTACACACTCCAATAGTATTTTTAGAGATTACAATGTGTATCCTGACTTACCAAAGACTACTAATGTATTTTTACATACCTTTGCAAAGACCTGTGAACATTTCAATTTCACATAAATGCCCAATTTGCTACTGCCATCATGTTTTAATTTTAAACATATTTTAAACCATACCAAACGTGACTTTGGCTTGCATGACCACTACCCATTTAGACTGAGCCACATGCTTTTGTTTCTCTTTTTTCCTTCCTGCATCCCTGACTTTCTGCCTGAGATATTCTTTCTGCTTTTACAATTTCTTTCAGTTGGCATTTTGATAAGATGAAATAAGAAGGGAATCTTCATTTTTGTAGAATACAAAAAACTCTTAAGTTTTAGTTACTGGATTCTCTTACTTCTGCTGACAAGTCAGCTATTAAAATAACTTGCTCTCTGAGGGCTTCCCTGGTGGCTCAGACAGTAAAGAATCTGCTTGAAATGCAGAAAGCCTGGGTTCAATCCCTGGGTTGGGAAGATCCCCTGGACCCGAAGGGCATGGCAACCCACTCCTCTCTGAATGTGCTTGTTTATTACCCTTTGGCTGCTTTCAAGTCTTTCCTGCAATTTTATTGTGATGTATTTAGGGGCAGATTGGTTTGTATTTATCCTACCTGTAATCTGTAGAATTTCTAGACTCTATGATTTATGAATTGTTTCTTTAAATACTGCTTCTGATATACGTATATTTTTCCTTTCTCCTTCGAGGATTCCAATTCACCCTGTTAAACCTTCTCATTATGTTTTTTACATTTTCTACACTAATATCTCAGTATTTCATTCTACATAGTTCCTTCTAACTTACCTTCCAATTCACTCATTTTCTTGTCAAATATGTCTAATCTGTTGTTAAACTCATCCACCAAGTTTTAAATTTCAGTTACTGTATTTTCACAGTTTCAGAGTTTATAAAAAAATTAATTAATGTATTTAACCACCCTGGTTGTGGTGGTTTAACCATCACTGGTATTTAACCATCCCAGTGTGGTTCACGGGATCCGTCCTGCATCACGCGGGATCTCTCCTTTCAGCCAATGACTCTCCAGTAGCGGCGTACGGCCTCCAGAGTGCGCAGACAGCCTCCAGAGTGCGCAGGCTTGGGAGTTGCGGCACACAGGCTTTAGCTGCTCTGCGGCACGTGGGATCCCAGTTCCCTGGAAAAGGATCAAACCCTCCTCCCCTGCACTGAAAGGTGAACACTTAACCAGTGGACCACCAGGAAAGTCCCCAGAATCTCAACTTGGTTCTGTTCCAAATATTTAAACACACACACACACACAACTATTTGCTCTAAGAAACTTTTTAATCTTTTATCTTGCTGAACACAGATACCATCTAAAATTTCTATATCTAGAGCCCTTAGGTCTATTTCTACCATCTGTTGTTACTACTGTTTTCTTTTAAATTGTGAAGTGCATATTATGTATTTGAAAAACTACAGAAATAATTTGAGGTCTATGATTATGTTAACTTTGTCCTGAAAGGTTTTTTTTTTTTTTAACGTTTTGGCACATGGGATCTTAGTTCCCTGATCAGGGATAAAATCCAAGCTTCGTGTGGTGGAAGCACAATCTTAATCAATAGACTGCCAGGGAAGTCCCTGTCCTGAAAGGATTTCTGTTTGAATATATCAGGTTCCTGAGAGCCAGCCAACAGGCTAATCACGGTAATCAAACTTCTGAGACTGAGACTGAGCAAACCATGTTGCTAGATGACTCAAAGGTAGCCTAAAATCTGAGCAAAGGCTATTTTAACTTCCAGTTCACCCTTAATCTTAGGAGTCTCAATCCAGAGCATTGGGTTTTCAGGGTCACCTAACCTCAATAGGCCCTGACCTCAAAGTTTTGTCTCTTGAGCCTTGAGGCAACTGAAAATAAACTTATCCTCTCAGCCTGACTAGATGAATAGCCCAGAGAAAGCAATTCTAAATGCTGAGCTTACCTCTTTAGGTTCCTACCTTCTGCTGGGTTTTATCTCATTTTTATGATGATGAGCAACTTTTTGAAACATTTTGTCTAGCTTTTGTAGATGTCCTTAGCAGAAGGACAAATTACATTGCCTGCCATTGCTATAATCAGAAGCTCCATAACTATTGTGAGTCTCTAGCATTATAAAGTGCCTTTTCATTGTACTTTAATGTGTTCCTTCCTGTCCTTAATACAATTTGCCTGTTATATTCCTTTTATGCCTTTGTAGACCATTTCATTTCACTTTCTGAATACCTTTTTTCTAGATTATTCTGCTGGATACATCATAGTTGTTTATTTTTACTTACTGAAATCTCTTAATAGAGAACCACTGCCATAAAAACAAACAAAAAAAACATAAAGAGGAAATATTTCCATCTTATACTTACTGTAAATTCTTCCTCCTCCTCATCACCAGATTCTCCAAATATGTCTGCAATAAGATTTCTAGAAAAGAAATATAAACAATTTTCATTTGTTTTCTTCTCATTTGCATAGGAATCATGAAACCTTTTTCTACTAGGGTATAATTTACATATAGTAAGACATGTAGGTCTCATGTGTCTACTTTAATGGGTTTTGACAAAAGCACACATTTATGTAACCATTACCTTAATAGAACAATTGCATCTCCCAGAAAGTTCCTTTGTGACCCTTTCTAGTGAGCCCAATATATAAATGTCCCAGAGGCAGCCACCTTTCTACCTACCATCAGATTAGTTTTGCCTGTTCTGCACTTCATATAAGTGGAATTAGATAACATGTCCCCTGTACTTCTTTCACTTGTAAGAGAGTGTTTTTGAGATTCATCCATGCTGTACTACGCAGCAGTAGCTGAAGAATTAAAATCCTTCATCTCCCACAGCCATGCAATTAGGCAGGGTATACTGTATTACGCTTCAACACAGAATTTTAATGTAAGTTTAAATAACTTGAAAGACAAACTCCTCTCTACCACCTTATATGAACCCTGGGAAGTTCGGGTTACACGGTCACTTACTCTTCTTCATTCCCTGACTCACTATCACTCCCAAACAGATCCTTCTCTTCATTTTTCTTATCAGACAGTTCTTTCCCCGCTTCCTCGTCACTGTCAGATGCTATCGTCTTCTCTCTTTTGCCTGATTTGTCCGATATAACATCACTGTCAGAGTCATCTGCATCAGAGACAACACGACTCTTCTTTGCTGCTGCTGAAAAAGAAAACCATCATTAATCTTATTCACCATGGTCACTGTGTTAGAACGTACAACAGATGCTCTAAAATGGCAGTATGTGGCAAAAATGAAAGGTCTTATAACACAGTTTAGAATAAAAAAAACTTAAAGATTCACTCAAGAGTCATCTTACAATTAAGAAGATGTTAGGAAAAAGAGGCCAAAAGATGAAGTTTTTCACCAAAATAAAGTGGGCATCAATAGCTACCTTTCCTTTGGGGGAACGAAGAAAATAAGACTAGAATCTCTTTCATGCTGCCTAGTATTAGCAGAACTCTTAAGGCTTGGATATTCTTTTGTGGAATCCCCATTTCTCAATTATCCATCACTGCTCAATCCGGAATTTCAAACTGCACATATGTTGCTCTTTTCCCTTCTCCTTTAATAACTGTCAGGTATTGGGGAATGTCTCTTCCAAAGAAGATATTTCATCAAAAAGTAATCAAGTAGTAAAGATTGGAATACTCTGTGGAGACACTGAGTCTCTAAATAAGAGTACTTCACAAACTTCCCGGCATTCAATGATGTTTAACAAATGAAGACAGGTACCCGTGGGAGCTCAGTCACTGTATGGATGGGATGCAGTGCATTTGCTGTCAAAGAGACCCACCGCTAACTCTGGATACAGCTGAGTTTTCATGTAATCATATTTCCTTGAACATTACCCTTTCTAGTAAAAAACAAACAAACAAAAAATTTTCATGTAAATCTTTCATATTGCCATTATCATGCAATCTATCTTATCAACCTGAAGCAGTCAGAACTTAACAAATACTGCTCAAAGAATTCAAAGGAAATTTAATATTAAGACTTGCCAATGAGGGAATTTCCTGGTGTCCAGTGGTTAAGACGCTGCACTTTCATTGCCAAGGGCCTGAGTTCAATCCCTAGTTGGGGAACTAAGATCGCATAAGCCAGAACTATGCTTCATATTATAAGTTTAGACAATAAGTAAAACTACTGATAAACAGCCCAAAATAATTCCTTACATGCTTTCTCTTCATCATCACTATCAGAAAGCACAGCAGCTTTTCGCTTTGCTACCTTCTCCTCCTCCCCTTCTTTTTCTTCATCCTCATCACTGTCAATTTTGGCCCTTTTAGGTTCTTCCTCCTCGCTGTCAGAACTGTTGAACCGCTTTCTGTCTACATGGGCATCTGCAGGAAGGGAGTCATTCTGCACTTCCGTATCCTCTCCCTTATTCTCCCCATCACTGTCCTCCTCAGACTCTTGTTTCTGTTTGTGTCTGGAGGCATCCTCAGTTTCTGAATCACTGGCAGGTCCCTTCTGAGGCTCCTCACTCTCAGAGTCACTGACTCGGGGTTTGGGAAGCTCCTCATTTTCAGAATCACTGGCCTGGTTCCTTGGGGGGTCCTCACTTTCCGAATCACTTATTCGGGGTTTGGGAAGCTCCTCATTTTCCGAGTCACTGGCTTGGTGCCGTGGGGGATCCTCACTTTCTGAGTCACTGATACGGGGTTTGGGAAGCTCTTCATTTTCCGAGTCGCTGGCTTGTTGTCTTGGCGGGTCCTCACTTTCTGAGTCACTGATTCGGGGTTTGGGAAGCTCCTCATTTTCAGAGTCACTGGCCTGAGTCCTCTGAGGCTCCTCACTTTCTGAGTCACTGATCCGAGGCTTGGGAAGCTCCTCACTTTCAGAATCACTAATTCGAGGTTTAGGGAGCTCTTCATTTTCAGAGTCACTGGCTTGGTTCCTCGGAGGTTCCTCACTCTCTGAGTCACTGGCTTGAGGTTTTGGAGCACCTTCTGTTTCCGAGTCACTGGCAGGACTTTTGGGGAGCTCTTCAACTTCTGAATCACTGGCAGGAGGCTTCCTAACATCTTCATTTTCTGAGTCACTTGCATGTCCATTAAGCAGTTCCTCATTTTCAGAGTCACTCGCAGGTAATTTCCTGGTCTCCTCACTTTCAGAGTCACTCCCATGGTGATTGATGTCTTCATTTTCAGAATCACTGGCAGGAGGCTCTGCGTGCTCTTCAGATTCAGAGTCACTGTCCTTTTGTCTCTGGAGTTCCTCACTTTCAGAGTCACTGGCATTAAGATTGGAGGGGTCATCATTGTCAGAGTCTGTCACCTGATGTCTTTTGTTGAGGTTATCTTCTCGATCACTAGGTTCATTCTGAAAAATTAAGGGAGAAAAAATTAGAAAAGTAAAAAAAAAGTTTGGTAGTAAAAATGTTAAACTTTTCAGCTATTTTTTTTTTTTTTAAAAACTGAGGTTTAGAGCAGTCTTGGTCATACATCCAAGTAACCCTGGCACAAAAAAAAAAAAGTTTTAGGGAAAACACTGACTAACCTAACAATACTAACATATAACATCACATGAAGTAATCTGAAAACTCAAGGGTACAAAGGTGATACAAGTATATTATAGCTGTGCTTTTGTAAATGCAGAGAAAAACATGTAAAATTAAACATGTCAAAATACTAACAACTAAAATGTGGGTAATTTTTTCCCTTCTAGTATCTGAACTCTCCATAATACGGTAATTAATATTCTGGCTTAAAAAGTAAAGTACTTCTGTGTTTGAGTTTCCCTCCTTAAAAATATGTTGAGCCAGTATTTTTCTTTATAATATATGACGAACATTACCTGGACTTACTTTAGCACAAACCAATTCTCAAGCACCAAAGAAACAAAGTATAAGCCCACCATATCATGGGATGAAATAATTAAGTAGTAAGACAATTCAGTGACAAGATGAAAGGCTTATAAAATAAGCTTATAATATAAAAAATTGAGGGCTTTTCCCCCTCTGTATTTCACTGCCATCTTGACAGCAAAGTTTCAAAGACATAGTAACTGCTATAAATATATTCATTCAAATATAACATATTCAAGAAATTTTTTAAAATCATAAATTTTTCAAATTTCCCAAAGGTATTTTTCTTTTATTATCATGGGTCACTCACAGCATAGCACTGTACTCCTTGTCAGTCATACACCCTGTTACCCCAATAAAACTGGCATTTATCTATTAAATTAGGACAGGAGAAATTACAGAATTTTTTCATACTGTACAAGATATAGTACTCCATATATGGATAGAAGCTTACTTTTGGCTGTATTTCATAATTTAATTTTTTATGTTTTAAAAGAATATAGATGAAAAAATTAACTATCTAGAGTGTGACGCCTAAACAGGCAGGCATTTTTTGGCCTGTTGTCGTCACTGAGAAGGCACACTCTGTGCTTCAGAGCGCAGAAGGGTGTCTGGTATACACAAAATCATAGGAAGAATTCATTGAATGAATAATAAGAATTAAATGTTAATAATTTAAAGTGAGGAATAATTAACTCAACAAGTATCTGCTTCAAGTCTACCATGTACAAGGTGCTAAGAATCAAGGCTGAACATGTCTCAGTGCCTGACCTTAAGGAAGTTTTATCTAGTGAGCTGGCCACATATACAGTAACAATAGTATAACATACACTATTACAAAGGTGATATTCTGAAAGCCAGGAAGTGATTTATATGAAACTAAGCCATAAAAGGTGTGCAGACAACAGGTATTTAATTATTGGTGATGACAGAGTTAAGAAGTTAACTACATTATTGAGGGTGGAAGGCAAAAGATACAGGTACCAGCAGAGGTAACTAAAGCAGGAGGCAAAAGGGAAAATTGTTAACTGCCTTTCAGAATGCTTTCAATAACATACTCATGACATGTTCTTATGACTCAATTTATTTCAGCTGCAAACAACACAAATCATTTCAGGCTAACTCCAGAACAATCTTTCCAGAATCACAGCGGGATGAATGGTTAAAGGCTCTAGAAGGGTAGGAACCAGGGCAGTTCAGAGAGCTCAGAAAGGGAACTCAAGGACCTTTCACTAGAGACTTAGCTCTCACCACTGATAAATTTTGGTGCCTTGGACCTCAATTTTAAGTGCCCAGAAGAGATGATCTAACAGGTCATGGCAATAGAGGATGTCCAACAGGTTATAGCCAAAGCAGAGGCGCAGCGCTGGGAGAAAGGAAGAAGACAGAAAGACTCCCAAAGAAAGAAGAGAGGCCATGAACTGAGCAGTCATTCCAAAACGCATCTATTACACTTTACCCTGGACTTCCCGACCAAGGACACGACATGTGATAACGACTGTGAAACTTGTGAATTCTCATCAATTTTTGAGGAGATTTGTAAGAATCTGAGTATCTACCCATCAGGTGTGGCACAATGGAGGGAAAGTGGGAAGTCACCATGGTAAGAAAGTACTGATGGATAGAATCAAGGTAGACAATGTACTTCGGCGAATACATTGTAAGACTTAGGAAAAGAGTACATTAGAAATTATATGGTAAAACTTAGAAGTTATCAAAATGATATTAAAAAAACTTTAGACTGGTTTCAGCAATTAAGTTGTAAACTTAAAAAAATATTTTAAAAAATGCTTTTTAAAAGTCATATTTGATATCAACAAATAAACAGTGGGATTCCCAGGTGGCCCAGTGGTAAAGAATCCGCCTGCCAATGCAGGAGATAGAGAGATGTAGCTTCAATCCCTGGGTCTGGAAGATCCCCTGGAATAGGAAATGGCAACCTACTACAGTATTCTTGCCTGGAGAATCCCACTGACAGAGAAGCCTGACGGGCTACAGTCCATAGAGTCGCAAAGAGTCGATACAACTGAGCAACTCAGTGCAAACACGTGCCATTTAAACACTATTTCTTAATATAAAAGGATCCCCAATTTTAACTCTCAGAGAAACTGAGCTCTCTAACAGTCCTTAGAGGCTTTAGACATGTCTATAACGCCTCATATCCCGCTCTTAAAATCATTTACACTATAGTGGTTACCCATAGTGAATGAATTGGTTGATGAATTGGTTGTTCGTCTCAGCAAATGGTAACAGATTCCTTACGACCAGTGCCACAATATGCAGAGATAATTAACATCCTAAATTAAAAATAATTAATCAAAATGATATAAAGCAAGTATCAGTTTGTAAATTTCAAAGAAGTATAAGAATGTCAAATAGAAGTCCTTGTAAAGAACCAAAAAACTGAGGACAACTGTTTCCTCCTTATTAATTAAAAGAATTAAACTCAAAAGAGTTGAACTTGCAGACCAACCCTTCATCATAAATTGGTAAAACATTCAACACCAAGTCACATAGTAAATTCCATGAGGAAGTATTTACAGGAACATTTTCCAAAACATATTTCACTGGATCTTAGTTCAAGAAGATAAATTTTAAATCCTCATTGTGGAGCTTTGACAATACATATCACTGTAAGAGCATAAGGAAGGATCTGAGAAATCCAGTTTTTATTACACAATGCTGTTAATCCAGTGTAGCTCCTGAAGGGCTGCAAGGCTTTTGACTTTGTGAAACTCCAGCTTTACAGCAATCATACACATAATAAAAAAAAGATATATACCTGAGTGTCTTTTGTCAAAAGCTGGTTGATCTTAGAATCAGTCAAAAACAAAAACACTTCTGCTGGGTACTAGAAAAAGAAAATGTCTACACAAAGTTTAGGAGTTTATAATGATGGGACTTCCCTGGTGACTCAGTGGTAAAGAATCTGCCTGCCAATGCAGGAGACACAGGTTTGATTCCTGGTCTGGGAGGATTCCACATGCCTCAGAGCAACTAAGCCCATGTACAACTACTGAGTCTCTGTTCTAAAGCCTGGGAGCCACAATTACTGAAGCCCGCGCCCCCTAGAGCCCATGCTCCACAAGAGCAGTCAGTGCAGTAAGAAGCCCGCACACCAGAAAGTAGCCCCTGCTGGCCGCCACTAGATAAAAGTCCACGTAGTAATGAAGACCCAGCACAGCCCAAAACAAATAAGTAAATAAAAATAAAAAGTTTATAATGATGAAGCAAACTCCCGTCTACCTCTCCAGACTCGCTTCTGCCCTTTCACCAGCATCAACTCTATGCACTGCACCAGCAGTTCCCAAACTCTTGCATTAAGAATCACCTGGGAAGCTTTGGTGAAAACACAGATTTTGTGCTTCTCCTCTCCAGGTATTTAGATAGTAAATCTGGGGAAGGGGGTCAAAGAATCTGCATTTTGACATCTAATCCAAGTGACTCTAACTGCACATTAAAATTTTACTGCAGACACATGGAACTACAGATTCACTACATTACTCCATGTTTTCACCTCAGCTTGTCCTTGTCATATCTCAACATGAGGCAAAAATACCCCCTTCCTGAAGCCTCTTTCATCCTTCTCTCTAGGTAGAATGGATTCTGAGCAATATGAGTTCACAATGTGGACTTAAGAGTCTATAAGATCTAGGCCATCTAGGTTCATGGCTCATCTTCTTCTGTAAAATTTAGGGAAATTACCTTAACTTCCCAAAGTCCTCAATCTGACAGTCAGAAATAGTATTTATAACTTAGAGGTCGGTCTATTGAGAGGACCAAATGTATGTGCCTGTGAGCACTCACTGTATGTTGCTAATCATCTACAACCAATTATTAATTATAAGACATTCACCCTTGAAGACAGAGCTCAGATGCATCATCTCTGCAGGCTGAGCTGGTCAGTCACTCCTCCTTTCATGTCACCAGAGCGTCTTGTGCATCTACCTCACTAAAAGGTGATGTTTTTACATTTATCTTCATAATATGAATGAACAAATGACCTTAAGATAAGAGACCATTTAAGAAAAGTAACCCAAAACCTATCTTTTACCTTCAGTATACAAATAAAACAAACCCCACAAGATAATGCTTAACAAAAAAGAACCAAAGCAAAATGTTTTTCTCATAAATTTGGTAGACTCAAAGACAAAGGCTGAAACCTAACACAAAGAAAGGACATAAATGGAATTGAAAGAAGTGCTATCAAATAGGGTAAACAAGGAGAGCAATGTCTGAAAAGAATCTTCTACAGGCTTCAGTGTACTCCTCATAGGAACGCTTTCCTTATATTAGCACAACCTTTCTGTGCAAAGACCCAAATGATTGCAGACTGCTATCTCTTCTCAATTCAAAGTAAAGCTGGGGCTAATGGGGCTGTCACCAACTTCAACCAAAGATGGATACTTGTGCCCATTAGCCTCTGCCTACAGTCAGCAAAAAAGGAGAAGCCAGGCACTATTTCCAAACAACCTCTTTCTCAATAGCCCCATACACTATTTTTTCCTGTGAGACCCTCAAGAGGGGAACATTACTTTTCTATGCAGATAAAACCTATAAAGTGGATTCTTTTTTTTTTTTTTTTAAAGTGGATTCTAAAATGCACATTACTTTCCATATATTTTCTGTGGAACAAAAAACAGCTGATCACAATCCACAACTAATTTCATGCTGCTCAAGAGACTATTCAAATAAAACAACAAAAATTAGAACTGGCAACTAGTTATAACTAGGTTGCATTCATGCTCAAATTGCTTTATTTAAAAAATTGTGTTTCCAAAGAAGTTAAACTGTCACTGTTTGCAGATGACATGAAGATTCTAAAGATGCTACCAGAAAACTACGAGAACTCATCAGTGAATGTGGTAAATTTGCAGGTTACAAAATTAATACTCAGAAAATCTGTTGCCTTTCTATACACAAGAACGAAAGATCAGAAAGAGAAACGTCAAACAGTGATTCTATTTACCACTGCATCAAAAAGAATACAACACCTAGGAGTAAACCTACTTTCCAGCCATAATACTCCTGAAACACAAGTGCTTCTCAGTCCTAGGCCTTTAAACCTGTGGTTCTCTCCAGCTAGAATTATCACCACCACCTCTAACTGGCTTCTCTATCTGGTAATGTCAGTCACTCCTCAGAGTCTACTTAGCCCACCCTCCCATCCTCCTACAGTCCTTTGTATGTGCCCTTTATGTAATTTTTAAATATATTTAGTTATTTGATGCATGCTAATAAAAATAGGTAACTACATAAAATGATGGGACAGTTATTCTAGTTATTTTCCTATGATTTCAAATATTAATGTGCAGACACAGAAAAGTATATTAAAATCACCTTCAACAACACAACCCAAAGATCACCATTATTTACATTTTTTACGAGAAATTTCCTCTCAATCTCTTCTCTGTGTGAATTTACTTTAAAACAGTAAATAAGGATCTAGAATCACAATTTAATGGCCGGTATCTTTCAAGTAACACACTGAATTCTCCCATTTCACAAAATATTTTTTTGGAAACAACTGTAATGGCTGCATTGCCATTCTTAGAAATGTTCTCTTTATATTTTAATTACTAATTTTCATTTTGTTGGACACGTATTGCTTCCTTTCTTATTTTTCTTTGCCTCATTTGTCCATTTCAGTGTTCTCAACCTGAGGGTGGTTCTGAGTCCTCCCCTAAGGGGGCATTTGTGAATGCAAAGGCCCTTTGGTTAGCAATGACTGGAGAGGGTATGTTACTACCATTTTATTTAATGCTTTGGAACCAAGATACTAAATGTCCTGCAATATAAAGGACTGCCTCTAAATGCCAACAGCTGGCTTACTCAGAATCATCTGTTTAGCTGGGCGGCTCTCCGTGGAGGGGAGGCCACATCCACACACAGCAGGAGAACCAATGAGATGAAAGAGCCAAAGGTCCCAGCAGAGACTGTGTTACCAGAGTAACAAGTAAAGCAGCCTGGCTTCTTCTGGAATGTGAACTGGGAAACACAGCTTCAACCAACTAGTAAAGAGAGATAAAAATGAGGCTAAGTGAAAACTTCTGGTATGCTCTGCTGACACACTAACAGTGTGTCCATCTAACAGTGAAATCTGTTACAAGTATTTAAGAACAACCATTCAGGGACTTCCCTGGGGGTCCAGTGGTTAAGACTTAGCACTTCCACTGCAGTAGGTGAGGGTTTGATCCCTGGGGAGGGAACTAATATCCTGTATGCCATGGGGTGTGGCCAAAAAAAGAAAACTTGAGAGGAAATAAAAAGACACACCTTTAAGTGTAAATTAAAAAAAAATTATTACAACCATTCAAAGCCTCTGGAAATGGTACTAAAGACAAAGAGCAAATAAAGAAGCATCTATCCAAGAAGGTCTACAAAAATTAGGTAAGAAAGGCAAAAATAGCTGGTATTTGAACCAATACTACTCCTTACTTCCACCCTCAGAGATGAACAAGAAAATGATTCTACTCCAGGCTGCTGCAGTCAAAACCAGGGTACTCTCTTCCTCTAGCTCCCGAGGGTGGGGTTTCTTCCCAGGAAAAGCATGATGTCAGTGTTTCTCATTCTGCCTCCAGCTACCTGTTGCTGTAGGTAAGTTCCCAGCAAGTGCAGCTGAAACTGGTGGCTCCCAATCATAGTAAGAAGGCTCTACTGGGGGCAGAGCACACTGAGAGTGCTGGAGGCCTTATCGCCTTTGCCCGAATTTGTGCACAGTGGTTCCATGCCAAGAGAGGCAAGCCAGGAGCACTTCAGGTTGCTATCCAATCCCCACCCCACACTGCGAGCTCAGCTTCTGGAACTGGGATGTCACTCAGAGAGAAATGTGCCATCACCCTTTCCCGCCCCAAACTCCAGATCCCTGGCTCAGAGATTTTGCTTGGGGAAAAAGCAGGCAGTAGGACTTCTCTGGTGGTCCAGGGGTTAAGAATCAGCCCACCAATGCTGGGGACACAGGTTTGATTCCTGGTCTGGGAAGATTCCACATGCTGTGGGGCAACTAAGCCCGTACACAACTACTGAGCCTGTGTGCCTAGAGCCCGTGCTCTGCAACGAGATGAAAGCCACCACAACGAGAAGTCCATCCACTGCAACTAGAGAAAGCCTGCACGCAGAGACGAAGACCCAGCATAGCCAAATATATACATAAATAATAAAAAGCAGGCAGTAAACCAGATAGCTTCTAATTTTTCCCAAAAGAAACCAACTTCATCTGTAACCAAGCTTGGGGAAGTTCAGGCTAAGGCACTTTCACAGGAAGTTGTGGTGAAATGCACTTAGGAGGAGATTCAAAATATAGATAAACTGTAGGCCAGCTAGTTTGCAGGAGATAAGCAGGTAATAATATAGCTGGAAGGAGCCAGACTAACTTGTTGAGCAATTTATGCCATAGGGCAATGCTGAAAAAAACAGAGCTATTTGTGGAGTTTTAACAGCTGATGACGGTCACAGAAAGAGGAAAAAAAGAGCCCTATTAATACTATTATCATCTCAGGTGACAGTCAGCATGTCCCAAATTGCACATCTGAGGATGCAACATTAGAGATTTAAAGCTGTGGGTGAGGAAACAGAATTCACTAAAATAATCCAGCCAGTCATTAAACAATTCAAAACATCCAGTTTCCAACAATAAATGAAAAGGTATGCCAAGAAACTGGAAAGTTGACCCATAACCAGGAAAAAAGCAGACAACAGAAACTGCCTGTGATAGCAACCAGATACCAGATTTATCAAAAAAGACTTTAAAGCAGCCATTTATAAACATGCTTAAAAAAATAAAGGTATGATGACAATATCATATCAAATACACAATATATACAGAAACAGAAATTTGATCACATAAAATAACAACACAGTAAGATTAACAACTGACTCCTCAACGGAGACAGTGGAGGCCAGAAAGCAGTGGGATAACATATTCAAAGAGCTCAAAGAAAAACTGAATAAAGGAAATGGCAACGCACTCCAGTATTCTCGCCTGGAGAATCCCATGGACGGAGGAGCCTGGTAGGCTACAGTCCACGGAGTTGCAAACAGTCAGACACGACCGAGCAACTTCACTTTCTCTCTTTCTTCAAAAAAAAAGTTAACAAAAAAAAGAAAACTTTTCCAGATGACCAAAAGAGGAAAGAATTTGTCTAGCACACCTACCATACAAGAACTGCTAAATGAAGTTCTTCAGGCTGAAAGCAAGTGACCTCAGTGAATCTACATGAAAAAAACAATAACCACCAGTAAAGGTAACTGTGTGATTATAAAATCTGTATTTTTTCCTTTCTTGATGTAATTGATTAAAACAACAGTGCACAAATACGTATATATTGTATTGCTGAACCTGCAATATATAAGAATATAATGTGTATTTCCCAATGACAATCAAATGGCAACCCACTCCAGTATCCTTGCCTGGAAATCTCATGGACACAGGAGCCTGGTGGGCTGCAGTCCATGGGGTCGCAAAGAGTCGGGCACGACTGAGCGACTAAGACTTAACGCTTCCCAATGACAGTATAAAGAAGGTGGATGGGAATAAAGTTGTATTACATGAAGGAATAACTTTAGCATGTACTTGAAGTTATCAGCTTAAAAGAGACTGGTAAAAGATAATTTTACATATGCCTCATGGTAAGCCACAAAGCAAAAAGGTGTAAGTAATCTTAGCATACTGCTACAGAAAATCATCAAATCACAAAGGAAGAGAGCAGGAGAAAGAAAAAAGGAATGGCAAAACAGTAAGAAAACAATGAACAAAATTGCAATGATAAGCCCCTAACTATCAATATTTACTTTAAAGGTAAATCGACTCAATTCTCCAACCAAAAGACAGAGTGGCTGAATGGCTGGGGAAAAAACAAACTGAGCTATGTGCTGTCTCACTTCAGCTTTTAGAACACATGCAGGCTGAGGAAAAAAGGGATGGAAAAGATATTCCATGCAAATGGAAACCAAATGAAAGCAAAGGTAGCTATGGTATTAGCTATATTTATAATAAGAGAAAATAGACTTTTAGCAAAAACTATAAGATACAAAGGAAATCATTATATAATGACAGAAGAGTTACCCCAACGAGAGAATTTAACATTTGTAAATATTTACGCACCCAAATCAGAGCACCTCAATATTAACAGACCTGAAAGAAGAAATAAGATACCAATGCAATAATTGTAGGGAACTTCAACCTCTCACTTTCAACAATGGACAGAACAGACAGAAAATCAATAAGGAAGTACTGGGCTTAAACCACGTTAGACCAAATGGACTGAAGAGACATTTACAGAATGTTTCACTCAGCAGAAGCAAAGTACACATTTTTCTCAAGTGTACATAAAACAAACTTCAGTATAGATCAATGTTAGGCCACAAAATAAGTCCTAATAAATTCAAGAAGACTGAAATCATACCAAACATCTTTTCCGACCACAGTGGTATGAAAATAGAAATCAATTATGAGAAGAAAACAGAAAATTTCACAAATATGTGGAGATCAAACATCATGTTACTAAATGACCAATGAGTCAAAGTAGAATTCAAAAAATATCTTTGAGACAAATGAAAATGGAAATACAATATGCCCAAACTTATGGAAAACAGTACAGTAGTTCTAAGAAGGAAGGTTACAATAGATGCCTACATTAAGAAAAAAGAAACAACTTAAACAACAACTTTATACCTCAAGGAACTGGAAAAAAAGAATAAACTAAGCCCAAAGTTATTAGAAGAAGTAATAAAGATTAGAGCAAAAATAAATTAAAGAGACTAAAAAGACAACAGAAAGATCAATAAAATTAAGAATTGTTTTTTAAAAAGATAAACAAATAGGCAAACTTTTAGCCAGACTTACCAAGGGGTGAAAAAAAGAGGATGGAAAGAAGTTAAACTATAAAGGAAAGAAAAGGTGTCAACATTACAATTGACACCACACAAATACAAAGGATCATAAAAACTAAAAAGCTGTATGCCAAGAAATCGGACAATCTATAAGAAACAAATTCCTAAAACATTCAAACTAAGACCAAATCAAGAAGAAACAGAAAATCTGAACAGATGGATCACCATGAAGAGACTGAGTCAGTACTGAAACACTTCCCAGCATTAGGAATCTCAGGACCAGACGGCTCCACTGGCGAATTCTACCAAACGTTTAGAGGAACTAATACCAGTCCTTCTCAAATGGTGCCAACCAAAGAGGAGGGAACATTTCCAAAATCATCTTATGAAACCGGCATTACCCTGATACCAAAACCAGACAAGGACACAAGAAAAGAACATTACAGACCAATAGCCCTGATGAACATAGATGTAAAAATTCTCAAAAAATTATTAGCAAACTAAATTCAGCAAGACATACACTATGATCAAATGGGATTTATTCCATGGATGCAAGGATGGCTCAATATCCACAAATTAATGTGACACACCATATTAACAAAATGAAAGCTAAAAATCACATGATCATCTCAATGGCTGCAAAAAAAAAAAAAAAAGCAGACGAAATTTTACAATTAACGACAAAAACTCTCAACCAACTGGGTAAAGAGAGAATGTATCTCAACATAATAAAGACCATGGGACAAGCCCACAGCCAATATCACTTTGCACTCAATGGTGCAAAGCTGTAAGCATTTCCTCTAAGATCAGGAAAAGACACAAATGCCATCCCTCAACATTTTTATACAACACTGCATTGGAAGTCAGTAAAAAAGAAATAAAAGGCATCCAAAACAGAAAGAAGCAACAGTGTCATTATTTGCAGATGACATAATATATAAAGAAAACCCTAACGACTCACCAGAAAACTGCTAGAACTAATCAGTGAATTTGGTAAAGTTGCAGGGTATAAATCAACAAACAAAAAATCTGTTGCATTTCTCTACACTAAAAATGAACTATAAAACAGAAAAAATTAAGAAAGCAATCCCATTTATAACTGCATCAAGAAGAATGAAAAATCTAGGAATAAATTCAACCAACAAGGACAGTACACTGAAAACTAGGACACTGATGAAAGAAACCAAAGACACAAATAAAAAGAAAGCTAATCCATGCTCATGGACTGGAAAAATTGATATTGTTAAAATGACCATATTATTCAAAGCAAACTACAGGTTCAATGCAATCCCTTTCAAAACTGCAATGGCATTTTTAACACAACTAGGAAAAAATAATCCTAAAATAAACCACAAAAGAACCTGAATAGCCAAAACCGTGAGAAAGAACAAAGCTGGAGATATCATATGCCCTGATCTCAAACTATATTATAATGCTACAGTAGTCAAAACAGTATGGTACTGGCATAAAAAACAGACACACAGATCGACACAACAGAATAGAGAGCCCAGAAACTATCAGAAGCACCTGTGGTCAAGTGATCTACAACAAAGGGGTCAAGAATATACAATGGGAAAGAACAGTCTCTTCAATGAATGGTGTTGAGAAAACTGAACAGCTACATGCAAAGACTCCAACTAGATTACTTTCACACCATATATAGTAATATACTAAAAATGGATTAAAAACTTAAAGAAAACATATGTAGTGCACTCCTGACGCCAGTCTTAGCAAAATTTTTTTGGACACATCTCTTCAGGGAAGGGAAACAAAAACTAAAATAAACAAATGGAACTATATCAAACTAAAAAGCTTTTGCACAGCAAAAGAAACTATCAACAAAACAAAAAAGTTGCCTACTTAATGGGATAAAATTATTTGCAAAAAACATACCTGTTAAGGGGTTAATATCCAACATACACAAAGAATTCACACAACACAACATTAAGAAAACAAATAACCCAAAAACAAAATGTGCAGAGGATCTAAATAGCTATTTGTCCAAAGAAGACATACAGATGGCCAACAGACACATGAAAAGATCACTCATCATCAGGGAAATGCACATCAAAACCACAGTATCAGTAGTACCACCTCACACCTGTCAGAACGGCTCTTATCAAAAGGACAAGAAATAACAAGTGTTGGCAAAGACGTGGAGGAAAGGGAACACCTCTGCACTGTTGGTAGGAATGTCAACTGATGCAGCAACTGTGAAAATAACAGCGGAAACAATTTAAATGCCCATTAACTGACAAATGGATAAACAAATGTGATTTATCCAAAGAATGGAATACTACTGATCACAAAATGGAAAGAAATACTAACACATGCTACAACTTGGATAAATATGAAAGCATTAAGTGAAAAGAAGCCGGTCATAAAAGACCATATGTTATATAATCCTATTCATATGAAATGTCCAAAATAAGGAGGGGCTCAGGGGTGGGAGCACAAGCTGGAATCAAGATTGCTGGGGGAAATACCCATAACCTCAGATATGCAGATGACACCACCCTTATGGCAGAAAGTGAAGAACTAAAGAGCCTTTTGATGAAAGTGAGAGAGTGAAAAAGTTGGTTTAAAGCTCAACATTCAGAAAACTAAGATCATGACATCCGGTTCCATCACTTCATGGCAAATAGGTGGAGAAAGTGGAAACAGTGGCAGACTTTATTTTCTTGGGCTCCAAAATCACTGCAGACGGTGACTGCAGCCATGAAATAAAAAGACGCTTACTCCTTGGAAGGAAAGTTATGACCAACCTAGATAGCATATTAAAAAGCAGAGACATTAATTTGCCAACAAAGGTCCCTCCAGTCAAGGCTATGGTTTTTCCAGTAGGCATGTATGGATGTGAGAGTTGGACAGTGAAGAAAGCTGGGCACCGAAGAATTGATGCTTTTGAACTGTGGTGTTGGAGAAGACTCTTGAGAGTCCCTTGGACTGCAAGGAGATCCAACCAGTCCATCCTAAAGGAAATCAGTCCTGAACATTCATTGGAAGGAATGATGTTGAAGGTGAAACTCAAATACTCTGGCCACCTGATACAAAGAACTGACTCATTGGAAAAGACTCTGATGCTGGGAAAGATTGAGGCAGGAGGAGAAGGGGACGACAGAGGATGAGATGGCTGGATGGCATCACCGACTCAAGGGACATGGGTTTGGGTGAACTCTAGGAGTCAGTGATGGACAGGGAGGCCTGGCATGCTGTGATTCATGGGGTCATGAAGAGTCAGACACGAATGAGCGACTGAACTGAATGACTAACTGGGGGGTGGGAGTGGTAAAGAGGTAACAGCTAAAGGGTTTCCTTCTGATGTGATTAAAATATTCTAAAAAGGACTATGTTGATGGTTGTACTGCTGTGAATATACTAAAGATCACTAAATTGCACACTTTAAATGGGTGAATTGTATGGTATATAAGTTTATCTTAATAAAGCTGTGTAAAAAAAAAGGTGTTATTTTTAAAGGTCAAATTTGACATATAAAAAAAAATCCATGAACACAGTATCAAAATTTAAACACTGGGATATGTATTACTTATTTTTTCTTTGCTTCAGGCTCCAATATGGACCACTAAAGCACTGTTACTAATCTTGACTTTAAGATTTTGCTATTTTTTTCATCATATTGATTGTATTAACTTTAAGTTTTAAAATATTATCTTGATCTTCTTCAACACTTTCCTTAGAGATCTAAAGAAATACATGCAGAGTGAGTATTACAGGTAAAATGAACTAAAAAACAAACAAAACCTGGCCTGTAGAACTCCAAAATCCAAATGGGAAAAACATTATTTGGAAAATCAAGTTGTGAGTACCATCTTGCACCAGGCAAAATGATGCCCCACAAAAGATGACCACAGAACTTGTAAATATGCAAAAGTAATGTATAGATATAAATAAGGATAGGGAGATTATCCTGGATTACCTGAGTAGGCCCAATATAGTAATAATTATAGGGATCCTTGCACCCCACTCCAGTACTCTTGCCTAGAAGATCCCATGGGCGGAGGAGCCTGGTGGGCTGCAGTCCCTGGGGTCACAAAGAGTTGGACACAACTGAATGACTTCACTTTCACTTTTCACTTTCATGCATTGGAGAAGGCAATGGCACCCCACTCCAGTACTCTTGCCTGGAAAATCCCATGGATGGAGGAGCCTGGTAGGCTGCAGTCCATGGGGTCGCTAAGAGTTGGACACAACTGAATGACTTCACTTTCACTTTCACTTTATGCAGGGGAGGGAGGAAAGTCAGAGAAACTGACATATGAGGAACTAAGCAAAGGTCTGGGAGATCTGAAGATGCTACAGCTCTAGCTTTAAAGATGGAAGAAGCCACATGCCAACCAGTGCAAGTGTCCTGTAGAGCTGAAGAAGGCAAGGAAGCAGGTTCTCCCTTAGAGAAAGAACACAGCCCCAGTGACACCCTATTTTAACCCAGTGAGATCCTCTTTGGACTTCCGACCTCTGGAATTTTAAGAAACAAATCTCTGGGGTTATTTTTAGCTACTAAATTTGTATCTGGTTGTTATGGCAGCAATAGGAAACTAATACACATCTTTCAAATTATGGGGCTATAATCTGCACTGCTCCATATAATGTAACTGTACTTTTTCAAGGGTACAACTGCTACTCAAAACTACTAGTAATTAGAATAACCTTTCTGGAGGGGAAAATCTATGAAAAGCACAAAAGTATGTTCATGGCAGAATTCACTGACAATAGCTAGACAGTCTAAATATTAACAATTAGGAAACTGCTGAATAAGTAATAGTTCATCCATGTTATGAAATATTAAGCAGCCATTAAAAATTACACTTAGCGAGAATCTTTAATAACATGGGGCAGTATTTAAAATCTTAAGTAAAGAGATAAAACTGTTATACAGACATATATATATATATATTTCAAGTAACTTAAAACATATACATACATTCTATATAAGAATAAAAATGCAGGAGAAATATATTTTTATATAATAATATAAAAAGTTAATATTTCTGTGACAGGAGTATGCTGACTTTAATTTCTTTTTTAAACTTTCATATAATCTCTAAATTTACAACATGCACATTTATTTATTTAGAACCCATCTCATTAAAAAAATAAAAGTAGTTGAAAAAAGAAAGTCAACACTACATTTATAACACACTTATAACTGAAGCATGAAGCCATGAGTCAATCTCCTGATGCGGTTTTCCAAAATGGGAAATTAAGACGTCACACACTAAATATACTAAAACAACGTTTACATTATCAAGTAATTTCTACCTATCATTTAGAATTTAGTCTAAATGCTTAACAGTATACAAAAAACCAAAATGACACCAAAATAACTAAAAGATAAGCCCTCTTCCCACTTCTGATCTCATCTGCCCCATATTCATTCTACTGTAGCCACAATGGCTCCCACCTTAGATCTTTGTTGGGAATGTTCATTCGCTACATAGCCATGTAGCTATTCCTTCACCTCCTTTCACATCTTGATTCAAATGTCACTTTCTTAATAAGGCCTACATGCACCTCCCTATTCAACATTCAAGCCTGCCCTCCATCTTGGCACCCTCCATTCCATTCTTTCTTCTTTCTTCACAGCAGTTACCATCTTCTAACAAACTATACAATTTTCTTTTTTTTAAAGTATACTGTTTAATGTCTTTCTTCTGCTACTGGAAAACAAGTCTAAGAGAAGGAGTTTCGTGGCAGTGGAACCTCATTAAGTCATTGATATGTCAAAAGAGCCTGACACATAGCAGCTGCTCAATAAATATTTGTTGGATATATGGCTAAACTAGAGATATATCAAAGGACAAAGTCAATAATACAATCTCTAACAACTGCATCTATTATTGCATGTAATAACCTAAAATTGGGCAATTTTCTGTGCAAAATATATGGCATATTGGCCATCTTTATCATTCCTACACTTTAGTTTGTTTTACTGCAAACTTACAGCTGAATTTTTTTAAAAGCCTCAATTTTATTTTGTTAACATTGTGCAGTACAGGACTGTATAACCAGGCAAGCAAATTAAAATGACACAAAGGTAGCAGGTGATAATCCCCATAACTTTCTGTTTCAACTGGTATTTCTTCAGACTTCAAATCCTCACCATCGGATTAGGACATCATTCTGGGAATGAGGAAGTCCAGTCAAATATCAAACACCTGACCTGTTTTCTGAATCAATAAGCACAGTTGAGACTGCCTACTATCCAAAATGAGACTCAATCAGTCCTTACTCCCTATGATTTCATACGTAACCAGACTATCCCTATTTATTTTTAAAGCAGTTCTCTATTATTTTTGAAGGGTTTGCAGCCTAGACCCCGTGACAGGGTCTCTACATCTCCTAAATAAAACAAGTCTCACAGAATAAGCAAGGGAAAAGCCTCCCCAAAGATGTTGTTTAGCCAATACCTCTGAATGACGTTCTACACTTCCAGTGTCTGATCCAGAGTGCTGCTCATTTACATCATCCTCAACGTCTGACCCTGAATCCCGTTCATCCTGCACTGGGGTAGCGCCACCATCATCTGCTTAAAAATAAAACAAAAACCCACTTAAGGAGTAAGATGGATGACATCCTCAACTGAAATGAACACAATGAATCAAGAATAATGTAAGAGCAAAGGTTACCACTGATGAAGCATAACTAATAATACTAATTTGGGAACAAGTACAATACATACATAAATACTCAGTCATACCCTGTACTGCTGACACATTTGGCAGTGAAAATATATCATTAAAGGAATGTGAAGCTTAAGAAATGCCACTAAGAACCAAGTCAACAAATTCTAAATAACAGTGTGTACTTTCAACTTTGTTACAATAACAAAGTCTATTTTCTCCACAGCACTTACTTACCACCTACTAAAGGACTACATGAGTTTCCAAGTTAATTTTGTTCAACGTGATTCTTTCCTCACTTGAATAAAAGTGCCAAAAGAGCAGAGATTCTAGTTCAGTGATGAATCCCTGGAGTGGAGAACACTACCTGGTATAGTATTTGTTTATGAATGAAGAGCATACAGAATTCCATTCCAGAAACAGTGTAAACTCCTTGAAGTAAAAGCATATACTACTATACTATTATAAAACAAAGCTACCTATCTTTAACCAATACTTTAAAAATACAAAGTAAAATTGTACTGAGAGGAATTCAGAGCTGTTGGAGGATACAGGAAGCCTTGGTTAAAAGTTTAATAAAAATAAAATTTAAAATATGAACCAGCCAACTACAGAAGAGTTTAAGAATGAAATCACATTGAACTATGTGTGAACTACTAATGAACTATTCTACTCAGCTAAGGAGTACTGAATATACATATATTTAACCTTTTTCTTATATAGTCATAATTAAAAAAATTTGAAGTGTAATGAAAAGTTATGCTTCAACGGTCAGAATCGGGGTGGGGAGGGGCAGAAGAGGTTAAAACTCTGTCCTAGCATAATAGGAAATAATTACAGAATGCCTAAAAATGATGCAACAAGATAGCATAAGTTAGGAATACAGGGATAAACATCAAAAACGGCTAAAAAAAAAAAAGTCAGGGAATTGCTAACTTTTCATGTCTTTCAGCATGTTAAATTTAAAAACACAAATGAACTGACAACTATTTTGAAAACATCAGGAAAACGTTTAAAGCCAAACAGCAGAATATGTTTGGAAACGTGTTTGCAGTCACTACTGTTCGTCGTCTTATACTAGAATCGATGTGAACGCAAAACAGAAAAGAAGGTAGTTCATGCTTAGAAATTTATTTAAGCACTTCTGACAGAGAATACTCACTGGAACTATAACACAATAGAAAAGCAAAAGTAATGTTTTTATTCCCCATGAGGTTCTGCCTTATTCGTCTTTGGTTCCCAAGTGCCCAGCACCGTGTTAACAAAGTGGGGTCCCGTGTTTATAAACAGGAAAAGAAAGAACTTGAGGGAGGAGAAAGGGGAAAGATCTCAAGGTGAAGGAAAGGCACAAAAAACACTAGTAAGCCCCAGAGGTACACATCTTATTCTAAAATACGTATACAACTCAACTCCGATGTTATCTTTAATGGGAGAAACTAGTTTGCAGGCATAGTCAAACCAGTTTCAACTCCAAGTGAAAAGTCTAGGTAAGATCCTGCACCCCCACTGAACAGCTAGCTCCCCGGGATTCTCGAAAATCACTCTCAACTCCTCAAAGACATTCCCTATCAGGAGAGGCCATTCCTAGTACTTTGCACACAGTAAGCATTTGATATACGGAAGTGGCTCCCATTTCAGCAACATCCTTCGCCAATCTGGAAGACGGCTTTCCGTCCAGAATTCCCTCTCCAAGGTTCTAACTTCTGGGTCCGCAGACGGGCTGCCAGCTCTTCCCGCTACGCCTCAGTCAACATCAGACCCAGTCCCGGGAGAGAACGTCTCTAGGGCCTCCTTCTCTTCCCCGCGGGAGTGCGTGGCCAAGCCCGGTCGAGTAACCGCACCGCCCCCCAGCCCTGTCCCCTACGTCCCTGCCTCACCTGACTGGTCGCCGCTGTAATACTCCGAGTCCATGGCAGGCGGCTCTCGGCGGGGAGTGTCTGGGCCCCGCGCCGCCCCCGTCACTTCCTTGCCGGCGCTTGCCTGCGCCTCAGAGGCTCCAGAAGGTACTCAAACAAACCTCAGAGGCTCCCGCCCAACTGGAGGTTTGGGAGACTGCGGAGAGTAAGGCAGCAACGGCGGCAGACGCCCACACTTGGACCTACAAACGCCGGCAGAAAAGGCCGTACCCTGCTCGCGACCAAGGCGCGCGGGTCGGTAATCTACTTCCCAGAAGCACCTCTGGACCAAAATGGCGTCTGCCCACGACCCTCAAAAGAATGCAGTGCGCAGGCGCTAGCTCATGTCATCTGGCCAATGAGAAGACACAACGCTAATGACGCACGGCATGGCCGGAAAGGAGACTAGTGGGAAAATTGAGCGGGAGCCGCGACTGCAATTACAATCTTCTCCTTGGAGGAACCTGGTCTGTTCCCCATGGAGATGATAGTGTTACTTTATGGGTTCTCCGCCCGCGCTTTGTTTGAATACTTTCTGGACTATTGTTCCGAAAAATGAAGACTCGCTAAAATTAAATTTTCCATCATACGGAAATTAACTATTGTCCCCATCATGCAGCGAGGCTCTTGATTCCCGCCCTTAGTACGGGAAGTGGCGCATTTCCCTCTGGGACTTGTAGTTCGAAGCCTAGCGAGCTATGATGTGTTACTAAGTGGCCTGATCAAAAGAGCCTCTTTTCAAGGCATTTTTCTTCCTTTCTTTTTAAAAATTACGACTTAATTTCCATCTTAAGAAACCATTTGGTTTACACTGGGAAGTACAGGTTTTTGCTTCCAGAAGGGTTCCCGGATGAAATCTTGCTAAAGTGACATTGTTAAACTTGAGCACTACATGCTTGTGAGAATCAACAATGGTTGAGAAACTACCTGACTTGTCAGAAAGCTGACTGTAAAGAACCGTCCTTCTTCCTATCTCTCAAGTAAAAGTTATTCTCCACTCTTTTATGAAACCTGTAAGACTTTACCGTCTGCTGCTGCTGCTGCTAATTCGCTTCAGTACTGTCCGACTCTGTGCAAAGAGTCGGACACGACTGAGAAACTGAACTGAACTGAAGTGAACTGAACTGTAAGACTTAGAGATGACCCCCTAGTTTACCCATGACAAGGCAGAAGACCTTTCCCCTTTCTTCTGAACCTGCTCAGATCTTGCAACTTTCTGTTTGTGTCTTTGCCCCTCTAAAACTAACTAGTGCTGTGCTGTGCTTAGTTGTGCACGTGTCTGACTCTTTGAGACTCCTTGGACTGTAGCCTGCCAGGCTCCTCTGTCCATGGGAATTCTCCAGACAAGAATACTGGAATGGGTTGCCATGCCCTCCTCTAGGGGATCTTCCCAGCCCAGGCACGGAACCCAGTTCTGCTAGTGGATTCTTTACCATCTGAGTCACCAGGGAAACCCAAGAATACTGAAATGGATAGCCTGTCCCTTCTCCAAGGGAACTTCGTGACCCAGGAATTGAACAGAGGTCTCCTGCATTGCATGCAGATACTTTTCCAGCTGAGCTACCAGGGAAGCCCCAAAATAACTAGATGCAGGAATAAGCATTTTTCTGTTCTCATTACCAGTTGAAACTTCTGATTGCAGATCAGTCACAACTATAAGTCATCACACATTCCTTTCTAGGAAAGTCTGAGACAACCCCATCTCCCCTGAACTAGATACTCTGATCTTCATATCTGGTGTATTCTCCCTACTGCAATACCCTGAATAAAGTCTATTTTCTTGCTTATTTTTGTCTTAAACAGAGAGGACAATATTACTGTCTTTAGATTGGAGGAAGTATAGGAAATATTCTGCAGGAGGTGTTCAGTTCAGTTCAGTTCAGTCGCTCAGTCGTGTCTGATTGTTTGCGATCCCATGAATCGCAGCACACCAGTCCTCCCTGTCCATCACCAACTCCCAGAGTTCACTCAGACTCACGTCCATCGAGTCAGTGATGCCATCCAGCCATCTCATCCTCTGTCGTCCCCTTCTCCTCCTGCCCCAATCCCGCCCAGCATCAGAGTCTTTTCCAATGAGTCAACTCTTCACATGAGGTGGCCAAAGTACTGGAGTTTCAGCTTTAGCATCATTCCCTCCAAAGAAATCCCAGGGCTGATCTCCTTCAGAATGGACTGGTTGGATCTCCTTGCAGTCCAAGGGACTCTCAAGAGTCTTCTCCAACTCCACAGTCCAAAAGCATCAATTCTTTGGCACTCAGCCTTCTTCACAGTCCAACTCTCACATCCATACA
Source organism: Bos mutus (assembly GCF_027580195.1). Lineage (NCBI taxonomy): Eukaryota > Metazoa > Chordata > Mammalia > Artiodactyla > Bovidae > Bos > Bos mutus. Next base: position 131,117,338 of record NC_091618.1, read on the forward strand.
TGACCACAGGAAAAACCATAGCCTTGACTAGACGAACCTTTGTTGGCAAAGTAATGTCTCTGCTTTTGAACATGCTATCTAGGTTGGTCATAACTTTCCTTCCAAGGAGTAAACATCTTTTAATTTCATGGCTGCAGTCACCATCTGCAGTGATTTTGGAGCCCAAAAAATAAAGTCTGACACTGTTTCCACTGTTTCCCCATCTATTTCCCATGAAGTGATGGGATCAGATGCCATGATCTTCGTTTTCTGAATGTTGAGCTTTAAGCCAACTTTTTCACTCTCCACTTTCACTTTCATCAAGAGGCTTTTTAGTTCCTCTTCACTTTCTGCCATAAGGGTGGTGTCATCTGCATATCTGAGGTTACAGATATTTCTCCCGGCAATCTTGATTTCAGCTTGTGTTTCTTCCAGCCCAGCATTTCTCATGATGTACTCTGCATATAAGTTAAATAAGCAGGGTGACAATATACAGCCTTGACGTACTCCTTTTCCTATTTGGAACCAGTCTGTTGTTCCATGTCCAGTTCTAGCTGTTGCTTCCTGACCTGCATACAGATGTCTTAAGAGGCAGGTCAGGTGGTCTGGTATTCCCATCTCTTGAAGAATTTTCCACAGTTTATTGTGATCTACACAATCAAAGGCTTTTCACAGTCAATAAAGCAGAAATAGATGTTTTTCTGGAAGACTTGCAGAAATAGGGCCTTTCGTTCATTAGTTGGTAAAGCATACATCTTGGACTGGATTTCAAGGCATATCTCGCCTGCCGTAAGGACCCATGTGGTGCCCTGAAAAGTCCACATTCTACCTTGGAGTTCGGATTTATGAATTTTATGATGTTAGCTATGCTGTGAATTCTCAGAATGTCATTAGTGAAGCCACATCCCAGCTTTGATAATCCTGGAACCATTGTTAGGCAGTCAGAATACTCTGGCAGAACCCAGTTCTAGGCTCCAGAAAAGGACATGGAAAGGAAGAGAGAGGGATGGTTTCTCTAGAAATTACCATTTTCTTGCAAGAGAGTTCATAGGCAGTCTTTTCCCTGTACATACAGTGGAAAACAGCTTTGAAATCCCAGTCTACCCCTTCAGCTGTAGGAATGACATCTTATTAAGCTATTGTGAGAATCATAAGAGCAAGGAATTAACAGTGCCTAGAACTAAAGGTAGAAAATTTAAAAATTCATTCCCTTCCATTTAGTAGAAAAGGGCTCAGGATTCACCTCTCTTCCAAAGAGATCAACCTCTCTTCTAAGAGGTTGTACCTGTGTAATAAGGTGAGTGAATAGGGCAGAAATCCAGAAAAGAACACACTGAAAATCCTGTCAATAAAGATCTTGTAGTTTCACCAAACATACATAACCAACAGCTATGAAAGTAATTGGCCTAAGCAATGCAATTACAAAAAGATAATGACTGAATTTTAACATAAAAATTCTAACTGTCCTGATGGTTTAGAGAATGGAGAAATAGAAGCAGACCAAATACACCATAATGTGCAGAGAGCCAGAAGGGTCTAAGGAAGTGTCAGATCTATGTTTTGTACTCAAGAAGCCATTAACTTAGTGAGATAGGACAGACTTTTTGAAATAAGTATATGTCTTAGTTAAAGCATTGTGGTTGCAAATGCAAACACAGCTCCGGGAGAGTTTTCCAGAGCCCCTTTCCACCAGGTGGCTGTCTTTCAGAGCCTCCAAAGGATAGATCTTGGAGCAGAACAGATACGCTTTCTGAGTCTTGGCTGCCTTGCATTTTGAAGACCACCATCTCTCTCCACTCCTTGTTCTAGTCCCAGCACAGCTGGTGGTAGAGAGGCCACTCAGAAGGGAGGCTGTTTTTTCCCCCTAAGGATACTAAAGACAGAGAAGAGACATGGGAGAAATGAGCTTGTGGCAGTCCTGAACGCTGTTTCCCTTGACTGATAACCATGCAAGAATTATCCTCCCAGTCTTTTGAGACACTGCAACTTGCTGAATATTTCTGGGAGTGAAAAGTCATACGATATCAAGAGCAGCCTGGCACTGGCAGAACTTCAGACTCGGGGGTCAGAAATCTGGGTTCTGTGTCAAGCTCTGAGTTTATTGTGTTAGATGAGGCAGTTGAATCAGAAGATTTCAAGACCCTTGTTGTTGTTATTCAGTTGCTAAGTCATGTCTGACTCTTTGCAACCCCATGGACTGTAGCATGCCAGCTTTCCCTGTCCTTCACTATCTCCCGGAGTTTGCTCCAACTCATCTCCATTAAGTTGGTGATGCTATCCAACCATCTCATTTTCTGTTGCCCCCTTTTCCTCCTGCCCTCAGTCTTTCCCAGCATCAGGTCCTTTCCAATGAGTCCGCTCTTCCCATCAGGTGGCCAAAGTATTGAGATTCAACAGCAGTCCTTCCAATGAATATTCAGGGTTGATTTCCTTTAAGGTTGACTGGTTGAGCTCCTTGCTGTCCAAGAGACTCTCAAGAGTCTTCTCCAGTGCCACAATTTGAAAGCATCAACTCTTTGACACTCAGCCTTCTTTATGGTCCAACTCTCACATCTACATTTAACTACTGGAAAAACTATAGCTTTGACTATACAGACATTTGCTGGCAAAGTGCTTTTTAGTACACTGTCTAGGTTTGTCATAGCTCTCCTTCCAAGGAGCAAGTGTCTTTTAATTTCATGGCTGCAGTCACTGTCCACAGTGATTTTGGAGCCCAAGAAAATAAGATCTGTCACTGTTTTCACTTTTCCCCTTTATTTGCCATGAAGTGATGGGACTGGATGCCATGATCTTAGTTTTTGAGTATTGAGTTGACATCTTATTAAGCTATTGTGAGAATCATAAGAGCAAGGAATTAACAGTGCCTAGAACTAAAGGTAGAAAATTTAAAAATTCATTCCCTTCCATTTAGTAGAAAAGGGCTCAGGATTCACCTCTCTTCCAAAGAGATCAACCTCTCTTCTAAGAGGTTGTACCTGTGTAATAAGGTGAGTGAATAGGCAGAAATCCAGAAAAGAACACACTGAAAATCCTGTCAATAAAGATCTTGTAGTTTCACCAAACATACATAACCAACAGCTATGAAAGTAATTGGCCTAAGCAATGCAATTACAAAAAGATAATGACTGAATTTTAACATAAAAATTCTAACTGTCCTGATGGTTTAGAGAATGGAGAAATAGAAGCAGACCAAATACACCATAATGTGCAGAGAGCCAGAAGGGTCTAAGGAAGTGTCAGATCTATGTTTTGTACTCAAGAAGCCATTAACTTAGTGAGATAGGACAGACTTTTTGAAATAAGTATATGTCTTAGTTAAAGCATTGTGGTTGCAAATGCAAACACAGCTCCGGAGAGTTTTCCAGAGCCCCTTTCCACCAGGTGGCTGTCTTTCAGAGCCTCCAAAGGATAGATCTTGGAGCAGAACAGATACGCTTTCTGAGTCTTGGCTGCCTTGCATTTTGAAGACCACCATCTCTCTCCACTCCTTGTTCTAGTCCCAGCACAGCTGGTGGTAGAGAGGCCACTCAGAAGGGAGGCTGTTTTTTCCCCCTAAGGATACTAAAGACAGAGAAGAGACATGGGAGAAATGAGCTTGTGGCAGTCCTGAACGCTGTTTCCTTGACTGATAACCATGCAAGAATTATCCTCCCAGTCTTTTGAGACACTGCAACTTGCTGAATATTTCTGGGAGTGAAAAGTCATACGATATCAAGAGCAGCCTGGCACTGGCAGAACTTCAGACTCGGGGGTCAGAAATCTGGGTTCTGTGTCAAGCTCTGAGTTTATTGTGTTAGATGAGGCAGTTGAATCAGAAGATTTCAAGACCCTTGTTGTTGTTATTCAGTTGCTAAGTCATGTCTGACTCTTTGCAACCCCATGGACTGTAGCATGCCAGCTTTCCCTGTCCTTCACTATCTCCCGGAGTTTGCTCCAACTCATCTCCATTAAGTTGGTGATGCTATCCAACCATCTCATTTTCTGTTGCCCCCTTTTCCTCCTGCCCTCAGTCTTTCCCAGCATCAGGGTCCTTTCCAATGAGTCCGCTCTTCCCATCAGGTGGCCAAAGTATTGGAGATTCAACAGCAGTCCTTCCAATGAATATTCAGGGTTGATTTCCTTTAAGGTTGACTGGTTTGAGCTCCTTGCTGTCCAAGAGACTCTCAAGAGTCTTCTCCAGTGCCACAATTTGAAAGCATCAACTCTTTGACACTCAGCCTTCTTTATGGTCCAACTCTCACATCTACATTTAACTACTGGAAAAACTATAGCTTTGACTATACAGACATTTGCTGGCAAAGTGCTTTTTAGTACACTGTCTAGGTTTGTCATAGCTCTCCTTCCAAGGAGCAAGTGTCTTTTAATTTCATGGCTGCAGTCACTGTCCACAGTGATTTTGGAGCCCAAGAAAATAAGATCTGTCACTGTTTTCACTTTTCCCCCTTTTATTTGCCATGAAGTGATGGGACTGGATGCCATGATCTTAGTTTTTTGAGTATTGAGTTTTTAAGCCAGCTTTTTCATTCTCCTCTTTTACCCTCATCAAGAGGCTCTAGCTTCTCTTCACTTTCTGCCATTAGAGTGGTATCATCTGCATATCTGAGGTTGTTGATATTTCTCCTGGCAATCTTGATTCCAGCTGTGATTCATCCAACTTGGTATTTTAACGGCATATTCTGCACAGAAGTTAAATGAACCAGGTGACAATATACAGCCTTGACATACTCCATTTTGAACCAGCCCATTGCTCTATGTCCGGTTCTAACTATTGCTTCTTGACCTGCATACAGATTTCTCAGGAAACAGATAAGGTGGTTCAGTATGTCCATCTCTTTAAGAATTTTCCACAGTTTGTTGTGATCCACACAGTCAAAGGCTTAAGCATAGTCAGTGAAGCAGATCTTTTTTTGAATTTCCTTACTTTCTCTATTATCCAACGAATGTAGGCAATTTGATCACTGATTCTTCCACCTTTTCTAAATCCAGCTTCTACATCTGGAAATTCTTAGTTCACATTCTGCTAAAGCCTAGCTGAAAGGATTTTAAATGACATTACTTTGCTAGGACGTGGAATGAGCACAATTGTGCGGTAGTTTGAGCATTCTTTGGCACTGCCTTTCTTTGAGATTGGAATGAAAACTAACCTTTTCCAGTCCTGTGGCCCCTGCTGAGTTTTCCAAATTTGCTGACATACTGTATTTTAACAGCATCATCTTTTAGGATTTGAAATAGCTCAGCTGGAATTCCATCACCTCCACTAGCTTTGTTCGTAGTAATGCTTCCTAAGGCTCACCTGACTTCACACTCCAGAATGTCTGGCTCTAGGTGAGTGACCACTATTTTCATTAATCTCTGTTTCTTTATTATCTTATTATTCTCTGTGAGAGAAGCTGTCTCCAAGTCTGACCTGCCTTCTTGTGCTTGAGCCGCTAGGGGTCCCTGCAGGTGAAGAAACAAAAGAAACAAGTGCGTTCTAAGCCTGCTTTCCAGCTCTGTGCAGCGTTCGCACATCCCAGACTCACCACTCACTAAGACACATGCGAGATTTGTCCTTGCCCACATCGTTCAGAATACTGAAAAGTTGGACCCACTTGAAAGCCCATGAGTAGAGGATAATGAATCATTAAACATCAATACCATGGCACACCACACCGCCACTAATACTAGCTAGTCAAATCTTTAGCCCTCACATGGAAGGATGGCCAGAATATATGAAATTAACAAAATAGTCATAGAACACTATAAATGGCAAAACTGTGTGTGAACAACCAAAACCCCACCTAAGAATTCCCTAATAAAAATAGAGGGAAAAAACTTTCAGACAAAGATTGAAAAGCCAAAAGCCATAAAAGTCTGAAAATTTTGACTACACACAAAAAATTAAACACAATAGTAAAACAATTGTAAAAACATATGCATGGCAGAAACAACACACCATTAACAAAACCAAAAGATAAATGACTAGGAATTTAAAAAATGTGTATTCAACTATCATAGAGCCTTCTCTATGTGGTTAAGAGAAATGATTAAGACTTCACCTTCTAGGTAAAGTTCCATCCCTGGTCATGCCGCTAAGATCCCACATGCCTCCTGGCCAAAAAACCAAAACATGAAATAAAAGCAACATTGTAACAAATTAAATAAGGACTTTTAAAATGGTCCACATGACCCTGGAGAAGACAATGGCAACCCACTCCAATATTCTTACCTGGGAAATCCCATGGACAGAGAGGAGCCTGGTGGGCTACGTTTTAAATATGAATTTATTTTCCATTTTGTTACCTGGAACTTTTAAACCAGAGGGTGGACTTTGTGTCATTTGATAAAAGGGAATTTCCTGGCTCAGGTCTTCAGTACTGTTCTGCTCTATTACTAACAGAACAGTACGGTACAATTCACTCAGTTATAAACATCAACAGATCTATTACTAAGGATGATGTTTAACATTTCCACTTGTGCTGAGCAAGGACCGGGGAAAAGTCAGGCCTCAGGCTGTTGAATTTAAATGTCTTGTGATAAATAAGGCCCTACAGTGTAGCACCGGGAACTATATTCAGGATCTTGTGATAAATCATAATGGAAAAAAATATTAAAAAAAGAATGTCTATATGTATATAACTGAGTCACTTTGCTCTACAGCAGAGATTGGTACAACATTGTAAATCAGCTATACTTCAATAAAAAAATAAAATTAAGGGAAAAATGGTCCACATTAAAAAAAAATCTTAAAAAAATTTATAGAACGAAAGGTTAATCTCCTTAATGAATACAGACACCCTAGAAATCAATAACTCAATAGAAAAAGACCAATAAACCAGTAGAAAAATGGACAAAAGATATGACAATTCACAAAAGAGAAAATATTAAGGGCTCTAAAATTCATAAAAGATATCTTAAAACAAGATCAAAGCAAATTAAAATTATATTGAGATATTATTTTTCACTTCTCAGATTGCAAAAATCTGAGAGCATTCCACTGGTGAGGCCATGGAGGAAGAGGCCCTCTCCCAGGGTACTAATGGGAGTATATTACAGAAGCCTTTACTTTCTTACTACTTGCCAGAAAGTAAGCTGGCAATATTTATAAAAATTACAAATGCATATACTCTTTAGCTTAGTAATTGAACTTCAGAAAATGTATCCTACAAATACACTTGACCATGAACTCCTTATTGACAAATTCAGACTTAAATTAAAGAAAGTAGGGAAAACCACTAGACCATTCAGGTATGACCTAAATCAAATCCCTTATGATTATACAGTGGAAGTGAGAAATAGATTTAAGGGCCTAGATCTGATAAATAGAGTGCCTGATGAACTATGGAATGAGGTTCATGACATTGTACAGGAGACAGGGATCAAGACCATTCCCATAGAAAAGAAATGCAAAAAAGCAAAATGACTGTCTGGGGAGGCCTTACAAATAGCTGTGAAAAGAAGAGAAGTGAAAAGCAAAGGAGAAAAGGAAAGATATAAACATCTGAATGCAGAGTTCCAAAGAATAGCAAGAAGAGATAAGAAAGCCTTCTTCAGCGATCAATGCAAAGAAATAGAGGAAAACAACAGAATGGGAAAGACTAGGGATCTCTTCAAGAAAATCAGAGATACCAAAGGAACATTTCATGCAAAGATGAGCTCAATAAAGGACAGAAATGGTATGGACCTAACAGAACCAGAAGATATTAAGAAGAGATGGCAAGAATACACAGAAGAACTGTACAAAAAAGATCTTCACGACCCAGATAATCACGATGGTGTGATCACTGACCTAGAGCCAGACATCCTGGAATGTGAAGTCAAGTGGGCCTTAGAAAGCATCACTACGAACAAAGCTAGGGGAGGTGATGGAATTCCAGTTGAGCTATTCCAAATCCTGAAAGATGATGCTGTGAAAGTGCTGCACTCAATATGCCAGCAAATTTGGAAAAGTCAGCAGTGGCCACAGGACTGGAAAAGGTCAGTTTTCATTCCAATCCCAAACAAAGGCAATGCCAAAGAATGCTCAAACTACCGCACAATTGCACTCATCTCACACGCTAGTAAAGTAACGCTCAAAATTCTCCAAGCCAGACTTCAGCAATATGTGAATCGTGAACTTCCTGATGTTCAAGCTGGTTTTAGAAAAGGCAGAGGAACCTGAGATCAAATTGCCAACATCTGTTGGATCATAGAAAAAGCAAGGGAGTTCCAGAAAAACATCTATTTCTGCTTTATTGACTATGCCAAAGCCTTTGACTGTGTGGATCACAATAAACTGTGGAAAATTCTTCAAGAGATGGGAATACCAGACCATCTGATCTGCCTCTTGAGAAATCTGTATGCAGGTCAGGAAGCAACAGTTAGAACTGGACATGGAACAACAGACTGGTTCCAAATAGGAAAAGGAGTACGTCAAGGCTGTATATTGTCACCCTGTTTATTTAATTTATATGTAGAGTACATCATGAGAAACGCTGGACTGGAAGAAACACACGCTGGAATCAAGATTGCCGGGAGAAATATCAGTAACCTCAGATATGCAGATGACACCACCCTTATGGCAGAAAGTGAAGAGGAACTAAAAAGCCTCTTGATGAAAGTGAAAGTGGAGAGTGAAAAAGTTGGCTTAAAGCTCAACATTCAGAAAACGAAGATCATGGCATCCGGTCCAATCACTTCATGGGAAATTGATGGGGAAACAGTGGAAACAGTGTCAGACTTTATTTTTCTGGGCTCCAAAATCACTGCAGATGGTGACTGCAGCCATGAAATTAAAAGACGCTTGCTCCTTGGAAGGAAAGTTATGACCAACCTAGATAGCATATTCAAAAGCAGAGACATTACTTTGCCAACAAAGGTTCGTCTAGTCAAGGCTATGGTTTTTCCTGTGGTCATGTATGGATGTGAGAGTTGGACTGTGAAGAAGGCTGAGCGCCAAAGAATTGATGCTTTTGGACTGTGGTGTTGGAGAAGACTCTTGAGAGTCCCTTGGACTGCAAGGAAATCCAACCAGTCCATTCTGAAGGAGATCAGCCCTGGGATTTCTTTGGAAGGAATGATGCTAAAGCTGAAACTCCAGTACTTTGGCCACCTCTTGCGAAGAGTTGACTCATTGGAAAAGACTCTGATGCTGGGAGGGATTCAGGGCAGGAGGAGAAGGGGACGACAGAGGATGAGATGGCTGGATGGCATCACTGACTCGATGGACGTGAGTCTGGGTGAAGTCTGGGAGTTGGTGAGGGACAGGGAGGCCTGGCGTCCTGCGATTCATGGGGTCGCGGAGAGTTGGACACTACTGAGCGACTGATCTGATCTGATGTACAAATGATGTATCTACAAAATTAACTATTGCAGCACTAATTGAAAAATGCTGGAAATAACCTAAATATCTAATCAGGAATGATCACAATATTATGATACATCTGTACAATGGAATGTTATATAGCTATAGTGAAAAGCAAAGAAACTCTCTTATGTATTGATACATAAAAAGATTTCTAAACTGTGAAAAAAAGCAAAGCACAGAACAGAGTATGCTATTGCTTGTGAAAAGGGGAAGAGTACATATATTTGTTGTTGCTTTTAACTATGTTTTTTTAATCTGAGATTGTATAAGAAACAAAACATTGGTTTTTTGTTGGGGAAAGGGAGGACAAGGGAAAATGGTGCAAATAAGCTTCTAAGGTTGTTAATAGCATGAAACACTTACTCTTGTTCCACATGATAACTTCTACTCAGCTCTGATTTTGTCATATTATACCTGTGAAATGGATAAGCAGAAGCCTCAATGGAGTCAGTAGGCCAGAAAGGGGAGCTCTAATGCTCTACCGCTTCACATCAGTTACAGACCCAACAGAGAGAGAAGTAACTTAACATCTCCAACAGGAAGAAGATTACTGCTCTACTACCCAGCAGGAGCTAGGAAGAATTTTTCCTGGGCTGGCAATCATCAGCCAATGAGAAGCCATCACAACTTAGCCAGTGAAAAGCTGCTACACTTCAAATTAGAAGTTTCATTCAGTGGACTCTGTTTAACAGCCTCTCCCAATACCCCTTCCTCTATAAAGAATATGGTCCTCTCTTTGGTTCTCTGGATATACCTGCAGTTCACCATAGATTGCTTGTCGTGAACTGCAATTCTTTGCTGTTCCTGAATAAACCTATTTTGCTGGTAAAATAACTGATTGTTTTAGGTCAGCATATCAAATTAACTTCACACTCCACTAATGGGCTGACTACTCATAACCTGAAAACCAGAAGTACCAGTCTCCAGTTGATCATGATGTGGAAGCTAACCAGACCAATTTGCTATGCTTGGGGATCAGGCAGAGATATCTTCACGGATTCTGGTCTTGCTTTGTATAGAAACCATCTTTGTATAGATGTGTGCCCTGTCCTGAGCACAGCCTCTTCAACATGCAGTTATGTATGTGGCTGAATAATTATCCAAGTTACAAAAGGAAGGACGTCCCTGATGGTCCAATGGTTAAGACTGTGCTCTCCCAGTGTAGAAGCCGTGGGTTGGAGTTCTGGTCGGGAAATTCCACATGCCATGCCATCAAAATAAATAAATAAAGACTTAATCAACTTAAAAGAATTTTTTTTTTAAGTTACAAAATGCCTCTTTATTTTGTTTTGTTTTTGTTGGCTTTGGTTTTGGTTTGTGATGAGCACTGCCTCCTCGGAAGTGTGGGAGCTGAGACCGTCAGTATGTCATAAAGGGGGTCAGCTGTGAAATCATGGTTGGACCAACTGAACTTCACAGTCTTTTTTTAAATTTTTGTAATATTGGTAAAATATATATAACATAATAAAATTTGCCATTTTAAGTGTACAATTCATTATATGTATAATGTTACCTAGCGGTCACCACTATTTCAAAAAATTTTCATCATCCCAAACAGAAACTCTGCACCCATTAAGCAGTAACTCCTCATTTTGCCTTACTCACAGCCCCTGATAACTTCTAATCTGTTTTCTCAATGAATTTGCCTATTCTTTATATTGCATACAATGTCTGCCCTTTTGTAACTGGTTTATTTCACTTAGCGTATTTTCAGGGTTCACCCATGTTGTAGAATGTGTCCGAACTTCATTTTTAACAGTTAAATAATATTCAATTGTACATATATGTGGATATCCATATTTATCCATATATACAAAGCACAGATATACTTTGTTTATCCATTCTTCTGTTGATGAATACTTGCATATTTCCCACCTTTTGGCTACGGTGAATAATACTTCTATGCAGACCAAAATTGCCATACAAAATCAGCACACAAAGATTAGTTTTTTTCTATACACTAGTAATGAACAATCTGAAAAGAAATTAAGAAAGCAATTCTATTTATCAGAGCACCAAAAAGAATTAAATACTTAGGAACAAAGTTAGCCAAAGAAGTGAAAGACTTGTGCACTGAAAATACAAAACATTTCTAAAAACAAAGAATATACAAATAAAAAGATATCTCATGTACATGGATTGGAAGACTTATAGTGGTAATACTACCCCAAAATGATCTTCAGATTCAATGCAATCCCTATCATAACCCCAACAGTATTTTTTTTTTTCAGAAATGGAAAAACCAGTCCTAAAATTCATATGCAATCACAAGGAAATCCTGAAGAGTCAAAACAACTTTGAATAAGAACAAAGTTGGGAGACTTTCACTTTCTGATTTCAAATTTTACTAAAAACCTTCGTAAATCAAAGCAGTGTGGTATTGGCATAAGGACAGACATATAGACCAGTCGAATGGAAATGAGAATCCAGAAATAAATCCTCACATCTGCAGTCAACTGATTTTGACTAGGATGCCAAGACCATTCAGGGGAGAAAGAACAGTCCCTTCAGCAAATGGTGACAGAAAACTGGACATGAACATACCAAAAAAACAGACCCTTATCTTAACACCACATACAAGACTTAATTCAAAATGGATCACAGATCTGGATGTAACAGCTAAAGCTATAAAACTTTTAGAAGTAAACATACAAGCAAATCTACGTGACCTTAGATTTGGTGATAGTTTCTTAAATATGACACCAAAGGCATAGGTAACAACAGTAACAAAGTGAACTTCATAAAATGAAACAAATCTGTAAAGGAGCACTACCAAGAGAGTGAAAAGATAATCCATGGAAGAGAACATTTTTGCAAATCATGTAGCTGATAATTGCTTAATATTTAGGACATATGAAGAACGCCTACAGTTCAGTAACAAGAGGACAAACAGCCCAATTTAAAAACAGGCAAAGGACTTGAATAGACATTACTCCAAAGATATACAAGTAGCCGATAAGCACATGAAAAGATGCTCAGCATCACTGGTCATTAGAAAAATGCAAATCAAAACCACAGTGGGACACCATGTCACACCAACTAAGATGGCTGTAATCAAAATAACGGAAACTAACACGTGTTGGTGAGGATACAGTGAAATTGAAATCTTGGTACAGTTGCTGGTGGGACTTGTGCATCCACTGTGGAAAATCCTGGCCATTCCTCAAAAAGTTAAACATAGGATTACCATGCTGCTGCTGCTGCTAAGTCGCTTCAGTCGTGTCCGACTCTGTGCGCCCCCATAGACAGCAGCCCACCTGCCTCCCCCATCCCTGGGATTCTCCAGGCAAGAACACAGGAGTGGGTTGCTATTTCCTTCTCCAATGCATGAAAGTGAAAAGTCAAAGTGAAGTCATTCCGTCGTGTCTGACTCTTAGCGACCCCATGGACTGCAGCCCACCAGGCTCCTCCATCCATGGGATTTTCCAGGCAAGAGTACTGGAGTGGGGTGCCATTGCCTTCTCCTAGGATTACCATATGACCCAACAAATCTACTCCTAGGTATGGATACCAAAGAACTGAAAGCAGAAACTCAAATGGACTCTTTGTCTTTTAATACATTTTAGGTTTTGGAATAATTTTAGATTTACAGAAAATTTGCAAAGAAGTTTAATTTCCATATATCCCTCATCCAGTTTTCCCTAATATTAACAACCTACATTACCATTTGTCATTACTTTTCTCAAAAGCCAGAAACCAACACTGATACATATTCTTAACTAAACTCTAGTGAGAAATTTCATGGACAGAGGAGCCTGGCAGGCTACAGTCCACGGGGTTGCAAAAGAGTTGGACATGACTTAGCGACTAAACAACAACACAAGAAGACCTTATTTAGATTTCAACAGTTTTTCTGCTAGTGTCCTCTCTTTGTCCTAGGACCCCAACCAGGATATAGTATTGTATGTTTGTCTTAGTGTCCAGTGGTCTATGACAGCTTCTCAAACTTCTCTTGTTTTTCATGATCTTGACAGTTTTGAGGCATCCTGGAAAAATGTTTTGTCGAATGTCCTTCAGTTTGGTTTGTCTGATGTTTTTCTCATGATTAGACTGGGATTGTGGGTTTGGGGGAAGAATACCACAGAGATGAAATACTGTTCTCATCACAGCCTGTGAATATGATGTATCTCAGGAAATGATAAACTTGATCACTTGGTACATTAGTCTGATAGGGATGCTGCACAAATACCACAGATTGGGCAGTTTAAACAACAGGGGTTTATTCTATCCGTTTTGGAAGTGGGAAGTTCAAGATCAATGTGCCAGCAGGGCTGGTCTCTCCTAAGGGTTCTCTCCCTGGCTTGTAGGCAGCTGCCTTTCCCCTGTCACTGCCTTGTCCCTCCTCATCTCTATGTCTCAGTCTGCTAAGGACATCAGTCAGATGGGACCAAGTAAGGCTCTACCCTAATGATCTTGTTTAACCTTAATTACTAGTATTCTTGTCTGGAAAATTCCATAGACAGAGGAACCTGGCAGTTACAGTCCACGGGGCTGAAAAAGGTTGGACACAACTGAGTGTGCGTGCACACACACACAACCTTAATTATTACTTCTTTAAAGGTCCTATCTCAAATGCAGTTCCATAATGGGCTACCTCGAGACCCTAGACTTCCATTTGGCTCTAATAGTCAGGGTTTAACAGGAGATACAAAGCTGGAAAGTTAACTATATTTAAAAAAGATTTAGGAGAAGTTGCTAAAAGTTATAATCTCTGCTTTCGGGACTATGCAGGAAAAAAGGTTAGTTGTTTTTTTCCAAAACTAGTTTAAAGCAGCAGTGAGTTTTCCTGAATTATTTGACACCTTTTCCAGGGCTCTCGGTGGTAAATACAGACAGCATAAGAGCAAATCCTGCCCTGCCCACACAGCTGGCTTCCGGCTGGCCTGCAGTGGTGAGGGGATGACAGTTCCTCTGCACCCGGCCAGCTTCAGATATAAGAACAAGTGAGATCAATACCAATGTTCCCTGTCCAACCAGGGTGCAATTTAACTGGACATACAAGCTAACAGTCCTTTAACAATTATGGTTAAGATGGTATAATTATTGGACACTCATTCAGTACTCAGGTTTCTAGGTGTGAATCCTAGCTCTGTCACCTTCTAACTTATGATGACCTTGGACAGACTGCTTAACCTCTCTGTGCTTAAACATCATCTATAAGCTGGGGATAATAGTAATATTCATCTCATAGTGTTGTTATGAAATGAAATGTGTTTATATATAAATAATGATTCCTGGGACATAATATATATATATTAATTATTATTAGGAATTGTTATTGTTAGGAATTATGAAGATACAAAACACTGTACCATATGATTCTTGCCTTGAGAAACTTACCATCCATCAGGAAGTCCTACTCTGAAAAAAAATACATGCTAACAGATAAGTTATGTGATGTGTGTAATGAGTGCCTTAGAAATTAAAAGGGGGCAAGGCTAGAGTGGCAGTCAGGGCCAAGTTCCTGGGAGGAGTGCTTGTGCTGGTGTTTGGAAGACAAAGGCAGATTTGGATGGCAGAAGGATCATGTTTTAAAGATGGTAGATTAACTGTTACAACAACAACAAATTTAAGTGACTTGAAATAAAAAAATTATTTCTTGTCCTTGTAAATGGGTACTGGGGTCAGTGGTGGAACTCTGCATCCCAGAGTCATTCAGAAACCCAAGGTTTTTCCATATTGTGGCTCCACCACCCCCTAGGGCCTCAGAATCCACTCTTGGAAGCTCCGCATGCCACCAACAGAGAGGAGAAGAGAGACTGTGCAGGCTAGTGCAGGTTTAAATGGGGCAGGCAGGGAAGTGAAGCATATTACTTACCCTCATTCCATGGTTGATCCTAATCATGAGTGAGGCTGAAAAGAGTATTCCAGCTGTGGAACCAGGAGGAAAAGAAACTAACCTTGGTGTACACAAAGCATTCCAGTCAGTGGTAAGAAATGTATCCTAATGCTTCTTCTTCTTCTTTTCTTTAGAAATAAAGCTTTTAACAAAGGACCTTTCACCCTTAACCTTTTCCAAGACCTGGACAAAGTATGATCATCATTATCACAATCACCATCATCAGCATCATTTAGCTGGTTTATTGAGTTGCCACGTAATCAGGTTTTGCTGTTCCTTCCACTACTTCAACTCCCCAGGGCAATCATATTAGTCATTGAGATGCTATTGACTCTGGTCATGGGGCAGAGGTCCCCCTGTTTATGACCAGTAACTGGACTTTAAGTGCCAGGGCCCAAGACCGAGATTTATTCACTGGACTGCCACGGTTTTCCAGAGAGTGACATATTTTGTGCCCTTGTGGTCACGTTACTCAAGACGACTGTTTTCTTATTCTCTGTACATCCCCTGCTGGACCAGGGCCTCCTTCACCTATATCCAACTCACAGGACTGATCTTCCTACATATTTGCCACAGTCCCTGGCTAGTGATCACTCTTATCAAAGAGGCAATGAGGGGCGTGTCCCTCTGCTGGTTTCCCTGGTAACTAATAAGTCAAACTGATGTCAATTTCACCGTATAACTGGCTGTCATGTCCTGCCTGCTGTTAGCCACATCCAGTGGGGGGTGTCACTCAAGGACCTCGCTCTGACTCTGTCATCCATTAAACCATTGATATCACTGTCGCTGACTCCGAGCTCTTTCTTTGGTCTTAAAGCCGGGCAACTGTGGGCCTTAGAGCAGGTTATAACACAATTGTGCCCCTCCTGTTGCCTAACTCTAACCCCAACCTTTGGACAAACCTCTGGGTGGGTCCTTCAGATGGGTTATGATAAAGCCCAATCAGAATGAATCATTTCTCCTGGATAGGGGTAGTGGACGCCCCCCACCCACCCCCAACCCATCAGGACTTGGGTTCCAGGCTTTGCCCAGTCTAGTGATGGTACTGATCCAGGGAGGAGGCCGCACTAAGACTTCTCTGTCGATACAGGCATTTTCTTGGTGTGTCAGAACAAAGATCCTCTAGGGAGCACCAGCCCCTTCCCTCTATCTCCCGTATCTTCTGAGCTGGATCTTTTTGCCACTCAAGGAGGCCAATTTTGGCATCACTTCTTCCAAGAAGCCGTTCCATCTAGCCCTTGCTGGCCTCCTTTTGTTCCAGCCTTAATTGTACTCGAACCTATGAGCCACGTATTGGTTCTCAATGGGAGCTGATTTTCCCCTCTAGGAGACATTTGGAAATACTTGGAAGCAATTAATTGCACCACTTGGGGAGTGCACATCGTGAGTAGAGGCCAGGGATGCTGCTAAAAAAATACTACAGTGCCCAGGACAGCTCCTCCCAACACACCCATAAGGAATAGTATAGTTCGAAGTGTCAATAATGCCAAAGTCAAGAAAGTCTGACCCACAAGATAGAATGTCTTCCATACTACGCACAACTGTTTCCAGGGAAGCATTTAGGCCTGGTTTCTTCCCGGATAATTTTGTCCTAGGACGTTGGTGATCACAGAAATTAAAGGAGAAATTCTCTTTGGATCCTATGCTGCTGCTGCTACTGCTGCTAAGTCACTCAGTCGTGTCCAACTCTTTGCGACCCTATGGAGCAGCCCACCAGGCTCCTCCGTCCATGGGATTTTCCAGGCAAGAGTACTGGAGTGGGGTGCCATTGCCTTCTCCGGGATCCTATGCTAGGATGAGCAAATTGGAGAAGCACCTTCCCTGAAAATCTCTAAAAATGGATGTCTTATTCAAACTTGAGGGAGTCCAGGTTTGTTTGAAGATTGGTGTGGTGTAATATAGTGCGGTAAGCGCTGGCCCTGGAGTCAGGCAGACCTCCATTCAAATCTTGCCTCCACCACTTTTAGCCACGTGACTTAAGCAAGTTTTTTAACTTCTTTGGTTTTAATTTCCTTACTGTGAAAAGAGTTAGATAAGCACCTCTAATTTGTAGGGTTTTGATGAAAGTTGAATGAGTGGCATATGCAATGAACCCATTACATAGAAGTTCAGTTCAGTTCAGTTCAGTTGCTCAGTCGTGTCCGACTCTTTTCGACCCCATGAATCGCAGCACGCCAGGCCTCCCTGTCCATCACCAACTCCCGGAGTTCACCCAGACTCACGTCCATTGAGTCAGTGATGCCATCCAGCCATCTCATCCTCTGTCGTCCCCTTCTCCTCCTGCCCCCAATCCCGCCCAGCATCAGAGTCTTTTCCAATGAGTCAACTCTTCACATGAGGTGGCCAAAGTACCGGAGTTTCAGATTTAGCATCATTCTTTCCAAAGAACACCCAGGACTGATCTGCTTTAGAATGGACTGGTTGGATCTCCTTGCAGTCCAAGGGACTCTCAAGAGTCTTCTCCAACACCACAGAAAGCAGTTATTAAATGCTCATTTTCTTTGAGATGGAGAATTGTAAAACTCTGTAAACAGTAACTCAGTCCTGGAGGCCTGTGCTTACAGCTGTTCCATTTTATAGTGTTAATGGGTAACTCTGGCTTCGGAAGGCTGGATGGGAAGGTCAGGGCCACTAGGAGACAAGCTGCTTCCGGTTTCTCTATGATGGGTTTGGCAGAGCTGAAATTAAATACTCTCTGTACATGGAACTCTCATATCTGCTCAGAGTTACACGACAGATGGAGGGTAGGG
Organism: Bos mutus; assembly: GCF_027580195.1. NCBI lineage: Eukaryota > Metazoa > Chordata > Mammalia > Artiodactyla > Bovidae > Bos > Bos mutus. The sequence continues at coordinate 131,135,231 of NC_091618.1, forward strand.
GAATTTGGGGGAGAATGGATACATGTATACATATGGCTGAATCTCTTCACTGTTCACCTAAAACTATTACAACATTGTCAATCGGCTGTGCCCCAATACAAAATAAAGAGTTTATTTAAAAAAAAAGCAATGCTCACTGCGCTCTCTTTTAGTTGCTATGCAGATACTACAGTGGGCTTGACCTTTGGATAGAATGGAATGGAACATAGGTTGTCTCATGGAGGCCTTTTGGTTCAAGTCAGAAACATATTTTTAAAGGTTAGCGGACTCTGCATCTTGAGGAGAATTGTGGAAGTAACATTAGCCTGTGGGACAGTCAAGTCTGGCCACATGTGTGACAGATAAGAGTTCTTAGGCTGCGGCAGGCTGAGTTCCCAGACTCTTTCCTTGATTCCCAGAATGTGGGGTACCCTCAGCAACAGAAAACCCGAGGTTCTCAGAGGACTGCCCCTCAGGAGTTCCCTTTGAGCTCTACCAACTGATGTGGCAGTCAGGCCAGGTCCTTCAGGTTTCCTGGACACTGTCTGCTGGGAGGGACAACTTGATGTGCTGCTTGAGAAAGGTTAGTGACAAAGCATTCAGGCCCCTTGTTTCAGTAAGTTCCCAGTAAATTCCCTTCTGGAATTTCCCTGTAATGACATATTGCAAACAGAGCTGTGAGCACAGGTCTGTACACTGCAGTGTTGTGGGTGGTAGCGATGGATTGACTGCCACCCCGTGTCCCTCCAAGGATGATGGTTACATAAATGATGGACCACTTGTAGCACGGACCACGCTGCCTTTTTTAAAAATTAATTTTTGTTGGAGTATAGTTAATTTACAATGTTGTAATTGTTTCTTCTATACAGCAAAGTGGGGCTTCCCAGGTGGCTCAGTGGTAAAGAATCCACCTGCCAATGCAGGAGATGTGAGTTTGATCCCTGGGTGGGGAAGTTCCCCTGGAGACAAAAATGGCCACCTACTCTGGTATTTTTCCCTGGGAAATCCCATGGACAGAGGAGCCTGGCATGCTACAGACCATAGGGTCAAAAAGAGTTGAACATGACTGAAGCAACTTAGCACCCATGGAGTGTGTCAGTTCCAATCTTCCAACTTAACGCCCCCTCTCTTCGCCTGGGGGCTCAGGCAGTAAACAATCTGCCTGAAATGCCGGAGACCTGGGTTTGATCCCTGGGTTGGGAAGATCCTTTGGAGAAGGGAATGACAACCCACTCCAGTATTCTTGCCTGGAGAATCCCATGGACAGAGGAGCCTGGCGGGCTACAGTCTGTGGGGTCACAAAGAGTGACTATTGAGCGACTAACACTTTGACTTTCATTTGTCCCTTAATAACTGTATGTTTGCTTTCTACATCTGTGACTCTACTTCTGTTTTGTAAATAAGTTCATTTGTACCATTTTTTTAGATTCCACATATAAGAAGTATCATACGATATTTGTCTTTGACCATGCTGACTTGAAGACTCATGGTTAATATCTGCTATAGTGTAAGAAAATACTTATGATTTAATGTCAAACTAGTAAAAAAAAAAAAAAAAAAAAAGCAGGAGACAAGTCTGTAAGTATCCAAAATGTGTTTCTATCAAATTTTAAGACAGGCTCTGGAATAAAAAAGTCTTATGAATCATTTTGTTCTACACAAATATTCTGTTCCACTATTTTTTTTTTGGAAGAGGACAGTGGAATGAGAGCCACAAAGGACCCAGTCTGGTCTCAGGAGTCCCAAAGTAGGGGGCTTATCATTTCCAGGAGCTGCCAGAATTAGCAGCACCCATTCTGTGGGAGTGAAATGTTTCCTTTCTAAACCAGAACAGCCAACTGCCATGTGAAACCCTCCCAAAGCAAGTGTTGACCCAGAAACTGGATGAGGTTTTAGGGGCCAGGAAGCTATTTGGAGCCGGACAGAACCTGAGCACAGCACTTTTGGGGAGTGGGTGGGAAGTTGACTGGATGCCTCAGAGCACATGCTTCCTCCTAATGGCCCTTTCTAAGTCACCTCCCAATTCACGTTCCTACCTCTGGCATCACCAACTCAATGGACATGAGTTTGAGCAAGCTCTAGGAGATGGTGGAGAACAGGGAAGCCTGGCAGGCCTCAGCCTATGGGGCTGCAAAGAGTCAGACACGATTGAGAGACTGAACCTTTGTCCTGGGCTGCTTGATTGCAAGGAACAGAAATGCCTTCAAGCTGTCTCAACAATGGAGTGTGTAGCAGCAGGAAGCTGGGCTTCTGCAGAGCCCACAGCAGGACCCACAGAAAGCTCAGACAGCAGTGGCCGCTGTCTCTCTCCAGGGCCACATGATTGCTCCCCCATGGCTCTTCAACTTTATCCTTTTCCCTTCCACCAGCATTTGGTTCCCATCTCTCAAAGAGGCTCAAGGTCAGGGTTGTCACCCTGCTGTGGCCTCAGTCCTATTTAGAAGATGATAGGGACTTCCTCGGAGAAGGCAATGGCACCCCACTCTGGTACTCTTGCCTGGAAAATCCCATGGATGGAGGAGCCTGGTGGGCTGCAGACCATGGGGTCGTTAAGAGTCGGAAACGACTGAGGGACTTCACTTTCACTTTTCACTTTCATGCATTGGAGAAGGAAATGGCAACCCACTCCAGTGTTCTTGCCTGGAGAATCCCAGGGACAGGGGAGCCTGGTGGGCTGCCGTCTCTGGGGTCACAGAGTTGGACACGACTGAAGTGACTTAGCAGCAGCAGCAGCAGCAGCAGCAGGGACTTCCTTGGTGGTCCAGTTGCTAAGACTCTGTGCTCCCAATGCAGGGGTCCCGGATTCCATCCCTGGTCAGGGAACTAGATCCCACATGCCACAACTGAGAGTTAGCATGCCACAGTGAAAAATCCCACATGCCGTAACTAAGGATCCCACATGCCACAATTAAGATTGAGTGCAGCCAAATAAACCAATAAATATGACAGCTAGTTCCCACACCTCTGCCTGCCAAGTCCTGGGAAAGAGAGGGAACCCGATGGGCTCCTGCTGGGTCACTGAGGAGTACCCCTGAGGCCTCTCCTTGCCCAGGGATAGTGTTGCAGTCAGCAGGCATCTCCTGTGGACTCATTTTTCATCCACCTTCAAAGACCTCACCATCGCTTCCAGGGACTGCCTGTCCCCTCCAACCTGGCCTCTCCCAGGGTGCACTGCTGCATGCTCTTTACTTCTGAAAGATCTGTATTTGCCTCATCGCAAAAATCCCCCTTTATTCAAGTCCCAGCCCAAGTCAGCCCCCTCTGCTCCCAGAGACCGTATTGGGAATCTAGGTGCCCCAGTGGCCTTCAGCTCTGGTGCAAGGCTCCCTGGCCTCTCCTGTGGGTGCTCTCAACTAGGACAGGGGGTTTGGGAGTAGAACTCCTGCATAGGCAGTCTTGGAGTTCCCGTGATCCCCGGAAAGATGCTCAGCTCCCTGGATGGATGGGCACCAGGGGATTTGGCTGGCTGTAAGTGCCCACTCCAGTACTGTTGCCTGGAAAATCCCATGGATGGAGGAGCCTGGTAGGCTGCAGTCCATGGGGTCGCTAGGAGTCAGACACGACTGAATGACTTCACTTTCACTTTTCACTTTCATGCGTTGGAGAAGGAAATGGCAACCCACTCCAGTGTTCTTGCCTGGAGAATCCCATGGACGGAGAAGCCTGGTAGGCTGCAGTCCATGGGGTCGCACAGAGTCGGACACAACTGAAGCGACTTAGCAGTAGCAGCAGCAACAGGTGCACAGAATCAAGCTCTCACGGCCCACGGAGACTCTCTGACGAAGAGGCCAGGGTTAAAGATTGGACCGCTCTGAGGCTCTGCTAGCTGGGGCCGCAGGAGCCCTGTGGGAGTGGGTGTGCCTGGAGCTCAAGGACAAAGTCCTGTCATAAATTACGTGGGCCCAGAGGACTCGGCCATTTCCTCTTGGGGCCCTTCCTCCTCTTCCTACTCTTTCGTGCGCTCCAACACACCCAGAGTCCTGGCACTGCCTTCTGCCCAGCTCATTTCAGAGAACCTGGGTGGAGGGGAAGGCAAGCAACAAGACCCCTACCCTGACAAGGTAAGGGCACTTCCTGGGCCTTCTCTGTGGGCTGGTTGCCCCGAACCTGTGTTCTGCCAGCTGGGAGGGTGGAAGGAGGGTCTTCGGGCAGGGGTGGGTTGGGAGTCACAGCCTTGGGAAAGCACTGCAGGGAACAAGGTGATGAGGAGGGAGCGTGAGAGCCCTTTCAGGAGCCTGGAACTCCAGCCCAGAGAGCCATCCCAGCAGCCGCAGGGCTGCTGGGGCCCAAGCAGGAGGAGGGGGTGTGCTGGGCCTCTGCTCCAGGAAGGCAGGTGCAAGAGTAGAGGGGGTGGCAGTGTGGGGGTGCCTTCCCCCAGAAGGGGGGCCTCCGGGTGGCCTCAGGAGGTGTGAAGCCTCGGCCCCGAGGCCTGGGTACTAGGCAATGTCAGCCGTGTCATATGTGCCGTTTCCCCGCACTTGGGGTGTTATTGCCTCTGTTTCATGGACGAGGACACTGAGGTCCATGAAAGATGAAGTGCCCACAGGAAGAAGCAAAGGGGGACATGATGCCCAGGTCTGGGCTGATCTGAGTTACCACCTACCTTCTTGGACAACTGTGGACAAGTGTGTTCGTCATCTCTGAACAGCTTGGGCCCCAGAGTGAGGCAGGACCCTGCCTGCCAGGCCTCAAAGCCTCCCCTGGGTGGGGTGCTGGGCTGTGGCGGGACGGCGTTCTGAGAGGAGGAACACTCCCCGGCTCTCCCTCGAGCTGTCAGGGTGCTGGGCACCGTCCTCACTTCTCACAGGAGGGAATCTGACACAGACACAGGCTGGGGTGGGGCCCATCCTGAACCTCCTAACCCCACAGCCAGGCCTTCCCCTCAGTCTCCACTCTTTAACTCTGGACTTAAACGTTGTCCCAACCTGAACTCCATTTAGGGTTTTATTTTGAAGAAAACCAAAACTCTGTGTGCAGCTATCGGCCTGGAGCACAAGCCCCCAAGGAACTTTTGTTTAGAGCCACTCAGTTCAGTGGCACCCCTGTCTCTCTGAACCCACTGGGAGCTGAACGCTGGCCCCACTGCCTTCTCCCAGGGGAGCTGTCTGTGTGGGTCTTGGGCCCTGCTGCACCCCCACTTCAAAACGGCTTACAGTGGGGGTGGAAGTTACAGCTCGATGTAAGGGTGACACAGCGGGGTTGAACATTTCCCAATTTCCCAGCTACATTCTTATAACTGAGTGCTTTTCATGTCATATGAAGGCCCTGGCTTCTGCATTCTCAGTCCCTGTGACAAGCCCTCCAGGGAAGAACAGCAGGAATTACAGGACATTTTTCACAATACAGGAAATTTTTCATAGGACATTGGGATGAAGGAGGGTAAAATCCTTCACCCAAAGCCACTGGAGATGAGCTCCGTGAGGGCACAGGTTGGAACTGCTCACAGTTTCTCAGGCCCCTGCACCCACCCATGGCCTGGAGGAGAAGAGGCCCTGGACAGAGAGCTGTATTGGGGAGTGGAGTCATGAGTGGCAGAAATAGAGGTTGGGACAAAGTCATGTTTTCTAGTCGATTTTCATGTTATACTCTCTTGTCTTCCCCCTCAATTAATCAAGCAGCGTGTATCTCTTTTCTGCACTGTTGGGTGAGTGAGGTGAGGCTGTGCCAAAGAAAAGTCACCCACCTGGGGGCACAGACCTCAGGCATCAGGAAGTCAGAGGTGGAGATGTCTGGGGCCGAGGACGGGTGGGGAAGGGGAGGGATTGAAGCAGGCTGCAAAGACAAGGATGGCTTGGTGATGATGTGGAGGGCTAGGATGCCCAGGCTAAGAAAACAACATCCTAAAGATGCAGAGGAAAGAAAGTACAAGTCCAGCCTGGGCACTGCTGGCTCCTGGCAGGACCCTAGTGCAGGTGTAAGGAGGCTGCAGGAAATGCTCTTTCCGTGCTGAGAATGGCACTCTTTTCTGTACTAATACAGTAGCCACTGGCCATACAGGGCTACAGAGCCCTGAAAGTGCAGCCAGCAGGCCTGAAGAATTTTTAATTTTAACTAAGACTAATTTAAATTTCCATGGCCATATGTGGCTGTGTGCTGTGCTGTGCTCAAAGTGTCTGACTCTTTGCAACCCCATGCACTGTGTCCGCCAGGCTTCTCTGTCCATGCAATTCTCCAGGCAAGAAGACTGGAGTGGGTTGCCATTTCCTATGCTAGGGGATCTTCTCAACCTAGGGATAGAACCCGTGGCTCTTGCATCTCCTGCACTGGCAGACAGGTTCTTTACCACTGCACCACATGTGGCTGGTGGCTACCATATTGGGCCTCACAGGTCTAGAGAGCAGAGCATGTCAGACTTGGCAGAGAGGTGAAGTATAATAAACAAACAGAGCCCAACAGGCGTGGGTTCAAATCCTGACTCAGCCACTTACCAAGGGTGGTACCTGAAGCCTCAGTTTCTTCAACTGTCAGATGGAACCACATCACTTACCTTGCAGCATTACTGTACAGATTAAACTAATGAACTACTATTTCAAAACTCTAAGTAAGTATATTATGCACCCCTACTCTGTTTTGGGGGCCAGGGATGGAGTGTTGAGGGGGTACAGAGAGGTGCCATGGCACAGTGAGGTACTGGCATGTACATGTGGATGTATCTGTCAACTTCTCTCTCATCCATCTCCTGCCTTATTCTAAAGGTAAACAAGAGCCTTTTGAGATAGCTTACAGAGATACCTGTAATGCAGAGGAATCAAAATTGAAATGAGAAACCAAGATGAAGGAAAATTAAGGTAAACGTGATGCAGCTGGAAAAAGTTTCATACAAAGTTCCCATCTATTTGCTAGACAAAGCTACCAAATGTATTCTGGGCTTTCTGGCAGATGATCAAAAATAAAATACAAGCAGTGACAAGAATAATAACATCCTCAAGTTAAGAACAAGACCATTTCTGAGAAGAAGCACTGATGGGATACCAGGAAGGGGATATCAAATAAGGAAATGCTATTGACAAAAAAAAAGTAAATTCAGGAGGGCTTCTCAAGAGCCATCCCTGCTAAGATCTCTCCAGGCAGGCTGACAGCACCTTGCCAAAGTGAATCTCAAGAAAAGAAATGTTCTCTGGACAGGTATAAACGATGGGTTTCAATTCAGGGTGGTGAATGCCCTTCCTGAGGGCTGGCCAGGGTCTTCTGGGACCAGAGAGCGACAGATAATAGGTAGGGTGGCTGAGAACAGCATCAGGGAGGCTGCAAGGGGACTCTTTTTAAAAAAAAAAAAATATTATTTTTATTTTAACACCAAAAATATTTTGTATTTGGGTATAGTTGATTAACAATAGTGTGATAGTTTCAGGGGAACAGTGAAGGGACTCAGTCATACATATACGTGTATCCATTCACCCCCAAACCTCCCTACCATCCAGACTGGCACATAACTGGCACATGGAGCAGAGTTCCTTGTGCTATACAATAGGTTTTTGTTGGTTATCCATTTTAAATATAGCAGTATGTACATGACCTTCTGAAAGCCCTTAACTATCTGCAAGGGGACTCTTAAGCCAGATCTGGGAGAGTGGGCTGGAGATGAGGCTGGAGAGGCAGGGACTTCACCTATACCTGCAGGGAACCAGAAAGCACCTGAACCCAGGTGTGAGAAGGGATGGGATAAACGTGGTTTAATTCACTTACTCATGACTTTGCAGAGGACTGGCAGGCTTGTCAAGTTCCCCACAAGTGCGTTGGCCCTCAAGAGTGGGAGCAGAGCCCTGCTGGGAAGAGAGATTCCCCTGGGAGCGACTCTTCACCAGAGTCAGCCTGCCATCTCTGACTTCCTGGGAGGGAACAGGACCCAGGCTCTGGGGGAGCCAGTTCTTGCATGGTCTCACACTTCAGGGGCTTTGGCCGTGGGGGTGGCCAGCCCCTGTGCCCACTAGAGGAAGATGGGAAGGAGGACTGAAACTTTGTATCCTCACCCTGGGCCACCTGAGCAGAAGAGAAAGGGCCCAGGAGTATCGTGTCTCCAGGTCGGGGCACCTCCGTACACCTCCTGGGTGGCCAGTCACAGGTATTCCTGGCATCCTGCCATCAGCTCCTCCATGCCCCTCTGTCACTGAGCTTGGTGGCTGATCTTTGCAGGGAGTCATCACTGTGGAAAAGGGGTGGAGCTGATTTCAGGCCCGTGGACAATCCTGTGAACAGTGAAATAAATAATGGAAAGCGATCTCTGGATATGGAAAAGCCCATCTCTCTCTGCTCCCTATCCCGATTCCCCTTCCAGGAAAAACCACTGTCAACGGCTTACCGTAATTACCTTTAAAAAGGATGTATCTCCCCCAAATATATCTTATATTTTAAAACAAAAATGGCAGTCTTGTGCTTATGCTCAGCCGTGTCCGACTCTTTGCGACCCCATGGCCTGTAGCCCACCAGTCCTCTCTGTCCATGGGATCCTCCAGGCAAGAATACTGGAGTGGGGTGCCATTTCCTCCTCCAGGGGATCTTCCCAACCTGGGGGCTGAACCCGAGCTGCCTGCATCTCTGGCATTGCCAGATGGACTCTACTACTGAGCTACCTGGGAAGTCCACTGCAAAAATGGCATAATTGTATAAAATATAGCTTGTTTCTATTACATAGTCATATATCAATATGTATGTAGATGGAACCATATGAAACTGCCAATATTTGACTTTCCTGACGTCTTGACTGGGTGGTCCAGCACAGATTCCTTATCGCCTGCTGGATGGTTCTGACTTCCAGAGCAGTGGCCCTGTCTGCCTTCACCAGCCCATGCAGGCTCTGTTTTCCTTGGAGTGATGGATTCCAGGCTAGGGACCTTAGGCTCAGGGTTGCGGGGGGAGGAGTGGAGAATAGGCAGTTAGCTGGTGGCATAGCATACCTTCCAAGGTTCTCTTTCTGTTACCCAATCCTTTCTGCCCCAAAATGCTCACATCCCTGCCTTGGGAAATGCTTTTTAGTCTTCCAGGAGAGGGCTCCTTCTGGACTGGCAGCTCATAGACCAGAGTCTCCATTTGGGTTTTGCCTTTTAGACCCTGATCTCCTGAAATGTGCCGCCCACACCACCTAGCACACAGCCCTTTGTCCTTTTTGGTCCCTGCAGCACTTTGATTTTCTCCCCAGATCTACCTTCCCACGCACCTTTTAGTGTTGCTTACCACTCCCGCTACACACAATCCACTTCAATGATGCCCCAGAAATGCATGTGAGTCCTGTGGCTTTAGACTTCCAAAAGCTCTGAGGAGGTCTTTGGGAACCAGCAGCTTGTCCTTCTACCCTCAAGTTATAGTCAATGCCATTCTGATTCTTAAGATTAGGCAGACTCTGGGTCCAGTGCAGGACACTGATCCCCACATTCTCATACTGACCAGCCTCAGAGCTGGACAAGGGGGCCTGAGCTAAGAAGAAACATCTCACTTCAAAAGGGCAGGGACTTGCAAATACTCCTGGGCTTCACCTCATAGGCAACCCCTTACCTGCCTTCCTGGGATGGGTACCAGGCTGCTTCCATCCTCCTGGTAGCTATTCATCCACCCACCCACTCATCTATCCATCCATGCACCCACCCACTCACACATCTATCCATACATCCATTCACCCATCCATCCATCTCTTCATCCATCCATCCACTCACCCACACATTTATCCATACATTTACCCATCCATCCATCCATCATTCAGCAAACATTTTGTGAATTCTTTATGGAATGAGTAAGGCAAGGTTTTGCTCCTAAGTATCTCACAAATGTGGGAGAAACACATACAATGACACAAAAAGCAGAAGTAAGTGATGATACAGAAAGAGCTGCTGCATGTGAGATGTGTGTGCCTGTGTGTGAGTACATGTCTGCATGTATATGTGTTCCTAACTCATTTCCGATCAAGTACAGAGACACAGTACTTGACTCAGTGTCTCCCATCAGGAAGCTTCCATAAGCCTCTTACCCTTCTCCATCAGAGGGCAGATAGACTGAAAACCACAATCACAGGAAACTAACCAATCTGATCACATGGACCACAACCTTGTCTAACTCAGTGAAACTATGAACCATGCCATGTAGGGTCACCCAAGTTGGACGGGTCATGGTGGAGAGGTCTGACAAAATGTGGTCCACTGGAGAAGGGAATGGCAAACCACTTCAGTGTTCTTGTCTTGAGAACTCCATGAACAGTACGAAAAGGCAAAAAGATAGGACACTGAAAGATGAACTCCCCAGGTTGGTAGGTGCCCAATATACTACTGGAGATGAATGGAGAAATAACTCCAGAAAGAATGAAAAGACAGAGCCAAAGCAAAACAACACCCAGCTGTGGATGTGACTGGAGATAGAAGTAAAGTCCGACGCTGCAAAGAGCAATAGGAACCTGGAATGTTAGGTCCGTGAATCAAGGCAAATTGGATGTGGTCAAACAGGAGATGGCAAGAGTGAACATCGACATTTTAGGAATCAGGGAACTAAAATGGACTGGAATCAGTGAATTTAACTCAGATGACCATTATATCTACTACTGTGGGCAAGAATCCCTTAGAATAAATGGAATAGCCATCATAGTCAACAAAAGAGTCTGAAATGCAGTACTTGGATGCAATCTCAAAAATGACAGAATGATCTCTGTTCATTTCCAAGGCAAACCATTCAGTATCACAGTAATTCAAGTCTATGCCCTGACCAGTAATACTGAAGAAGCTGAAGTTGAACAGTTCTATGAGGACCTACAAGACCTTCTAGAACTAACACCCCCAAAAGCTGTCCTTTTCATTATAGGGGACTGGAATGCAAAAGTAGGGAGTCAAGAAATACCTGGCGTAACAGGCAAATTTGGCCTTGGAATACAGAATGAATTAGGGCAAAGGCTAACAGAATTTTGCCTAGAGAACGCACTAGTCATAGCAAACACCCTCTTCCAACAACACAAGAGAAGACTCTACACATGGACATCACCAGATGGTCAATACCAAAATCAGACTGATTATATTCTTTGCAGCCAAAGATGTAGAAGTTCTATACAGTCAGAAAAAATAAGACCAGGAGCTGACTGTGGCTCAGATCATGAACTCCTTATTGCCAAATTCAGACTCAAATTGAAGAAAGTAGGGAAAACCACCAGACCATTCAGATATGACCTAAATCAAATCCCTTATGATTATACAGTGAAAGTGACAAATAGATTCAAGGGATAAAATCTGATGGACAGAGTGCCTGAAGAACTATGGATAGAGGTTTGTGACATTTTACAAGAGGCAGGGATCAAGCCCATTCCCAAGGAAAAGAAATGCAGAAAGGCAAAATTCCCTTCTCCAAAATGCAGAAAGGCCTTACAAATAGCTATGAATAGAAGAGAAGCAAAAGGCAGAGGAGAAAAGGAAAGATATACTCATTTGAATGCAGAGTTCCAAACAATAGCAAGGAGAGATAAGAAAGCCTTCCTCAGCAATCAATGCAAAGAAATAGAGGAAAACAATAGAATGGGAAAGACCAGGGATCTATTCAAGAAAATTAGAGATACCAAGGGAACATTTCATGCAAAGATGGGCACAATAAAGAGCAGAAATGGTAGGGACCTAACAGAAGCAGAAGATATTAAAGAAGAGGTGGCAAGAATACACAGAAGAGCTGTACAATAAAGATCTTCATGACCCAGATAATCGTGATGGTTTGATTACTAACCTAGAGCCAGACCCTGATGCTGGGCAAGATTGAAGGCAGGAGGAGAAGGGGATGACAGAGAATGAGGTGGTTTGATGGCATCACCAACTCAATGGACGTGAGTTTAAGGAAGCTCTGGGAGATTGTGAAGGACAGGGAAGCCTGGCATGCTGCAGTCCATGGGGTTGCAAAGAGTCGGACATTACTGAGTGATTGAACAACAACAACCATTATTGTATCGTTGTCAATTTCTCTTTTTATGTCTGTTAATATTTGCTTTACATTTCTAAGTGCTTCTGTATTGGGTACATGCATGTTAATGGATGTAATATCCTCTCCTTATATTTATCCCTTTACCGTTATATAATGATCTTCTTTGTCATTTGTTACAGACATTTTTTTTAAGTCTCCTTCTTCTTAGATGAGTATTGCTAGTCCCACTGTCTTTTATTTACATTTACACAAATGTCTTTTCCCCTACCCTCACTTTCAGTCTCTGTATGTGTTTATCTCTGAAGTGATCCTCTTGCAGATATCATATAGATGAGTCTGGTTTATAACCCAATCAGCCACCATATGCCTTTTGATTGGAGCATTGCCATTTTATTGTTTATTTTCCAGTTGATTTTGTGGTCTTTCCCTAATCTTCTTCCTTTTTTTCCCCTTTAGTTTCTTCCCTTGTAGTTTGATGATGTTATTTAGTAGTATGCTTCTGTTCTTTCTTTCTTGCCTCTGAGTATCTATGATAGGCTTTTGATTTGTGGTTACCATAGGGTTCATGCATGTTGACCTATAACTGTATCTGTTTTAAACAGGTAGCCCTTTGATTTCAAACACATTCTAAAAGATCTACTCTTTTTTTTTTAAACGATTACCACAGGTTTAATTAACATCAATCACTCACATAGTTACAAAAGATTTTTCTTGTGATAAGAACGTTTAAGATCAACTCTCTAAGAGGTTTTCAAATATACAATATAGGGTTGTTGACTGTAGTTACCATGCTGTACAGAGTTATTTATCTTATAACTGGAAGTTTTTACATTTTGACTGCTGCTGCTAAGTCACTTCAGTCGTGTCCGACTCTGTGCGACCCCATAGACGGCAGCCTATCAGGCCTCCCCGTCCCTGGGATTCTCCAGGCAAGAACACTGGAGTGGGTTGCCATTGCCTTCTCCAATGCATGAAAGTGAAAAGTGAAAGTGAAAAGTGAAAGTGAAGTGGCTCAGTTGTATCCAACTCTTAGCGACCCCATGGACTGCAGCCTACCAGCCTCCTCTGTCCATGGGATTTTCCAGGCAAGAGTACCATTGCCTTCTCCAACATTTTGACTGCCTTACGGTAAAAGATCTATGCTTAAAAATTCCCCCCCCAACCCATTTTGTGTTTTTGGTGTCATATTTCACATCTTCATGTTTATACCTTCACTGATTATTGTAGTTATACTTAGTTTTATCCTTTTTTTGTCTTTTAATCTTCATAATAACTTATTTAAATGGTTGATACTCAACCTCTACTATATATCTGTCTTTACTAGTGGGATTTTTTCCTTTCTTATAGGTACTTACTTTTTCTTATAACTTTTTCCGTTTCTTTGAAAAGACTCTTTAACATTTCTTTTCGGGTTAGTTTAGTATTGATGAACTTGTTTTAGTTTTTTCTTATCTGAAAGGTTCTTTACCTCTCCTTCAATTTTAAATCATAGATTATAATCTTGGTGGATACAGTATCTTGATTTCATGGTTTTTTCCCCTTTCAACATTTTAAATATATCATGTCATTTCTTTTTGGCCCGTAAAGCTTCTGCAGAAAAATCAGTTGATAGTTTTATGGGGTTTCCCTTGTATATAACTCTTTGTTTTTTCTCCTGTGTCTCTAGAATTCTCTCTTTTTCTTTAACTTTTGCCATTTCAGTTATGCTAAATCTTGGTGTGGGTTTGTTCTGTTTATCTTGTTTGGGACTCTATGCTTCCTGTACCTGGATATCTGTTTACTGCTTCAGGCTTGGGAAGTTTTCAGTCATAATTTTATTAAATGCTTTTTTTTTTTTTTTACTTTCTTCTCTATCTTGTCTTCTGGGACCCCTATGATGTTGATATTGGTATGCTTGATGTTATCCCAAAGATCGCTTACTCTGTTTCAGTTTTTTCAATTCGTTTTTCTTTTCACTGTTTTTATGGGTGATTTTCATCATTCTACCTTCCACATCACTTACGCATTTTCTATATCTAGTCTGTTGTTCATTCCTTCCTGTGTGCTTTTCATTTGAGTTATTGTATTCTTCAGCTCTGACTGGTTCCTTTTTATATTTCCTAGTTCTTTGTTAAAATTCTCCCTGTGTTCATCTATTCTTTTCCCTAATTCACTTAGGAGTCTTATTACCAATGCTTTGAGTTCTTTATCTAGTAAATTATTTATTTCTCTTTCATTAGTTGTATTTTTTTAGGGGTTTCCTTTTGCCCTTGCAATAAAGACAAATTCCTCTCTCTTCTCATTTTAATTATCTTTCTCTGTCTCTATGAATTTAGGTGAAATTGTTACACACGGTGGTCTTGAAGTGGTGTTCTTATGGGAGAGTGTCCCTGCACACTTTGCCTACGCCCAGTGGCTTTGCTGTGAGATTTGGATTTGATATGAGCACAAGTGGCATTTTTCCTCAGGGTGTGCCGGCAGCTATCACCTTGGTGCTAGGCGCGACTGGAGAAAGATCGGATAGGGCTAGAGTCAGGTGCGAAGTGGGTCTTCCCCTTTGCTCAGTGGCTAATACTGCCTTATTGAGGGTGAGGTTAGGTAACGAGTTGCTGGAACAGAAGCCCCGTGTGGCAGGTGTGATCTGGCTGAGTCCCCTTTCACCGTGTGTGTTTTCCCTTTCCCAGCACGAGCACCTTCAGCCCCAGAAGGGAACAGCCCTGGAGCAAGAGCAGGTGTGGGCATTCAACAAAGGTTGGGCAGAGAGTATGGTGATACGGCCGCAGTCAGAGCCCTGGACCGGCTCTCACGTAACACCTGTGCAATCACCAGTGAGGACGGCCCCCTCCCTGCTAGGAAGCTGCGTAGCATTGGAGCTGCCAGAGTCTCACGGCCAAGCCTTTGCCCTGGTTATGGCAGCCCTCCCTCCTGTGTGGAGCTGTGACATGAGGGGAGCAGGGCTGGAGCATTCACTCTGCTCAGGCCAGGGCGTGCTCTGGAGTGGTGCTGGGAAACACGTCAGCTGACTGCGTGATCTCAGTCTGCCCTCTCCCGTCCGCTTTGGGAGCAGGCAAATGTTAATGTGCTCTTCACAAGCAGAGTCCACTCTTCCCACAGCCCTCCTGTTAGTCCCACTGAGCCGCCAGCAAGCCAAGGGGGCTCATCTTCCCTGTGTCATACCCAGGGCTGGGGAACCCAATGAGTGGCTCAAACTGCTTCCTTTCCAGGGAGGGTCTCTGCCTATGCAACCTCTCTTCCTCTGAGTCCCCTTCTAGGGGCACAGATTCCAACCTGATCACTTCTCTTATCTTCCTACCCAATTCTGTGTATATCTTTTTTAGAGTCTTGGTCATACAGGAGTCTTCCTGTTAGTCTCCAGTTAGTTTTCTGTGAGAATTTTTCCACACATAGAAGTATTTTTGGTGTGTTCGTGGGGGGAGGTGAGTTTACTCTGCCATCTTGGTTTGGATGCTCATCTTTTTTAATATAGTCTTTCAGCAGTATAAGTTTCCTTCTAAGCAAGTTCTCACTGCATTCCACAACTTTTAATAAGTTGTATCTTCATTTTCATTTAATTGAAAACACTTTAAGAATTTTTCTTGAGACTTTGACTTGTATTATTTATGTTTCTTAATCTCAAAATATTGGGGGATTTTCCAGCTATTTTGATTTATAGTTTATTTTCTTTGTGGTCTAAGAGCAGACATTGTATGGGTTTTATTTTAAAATTTTGCTCAGGAGTGTTTATGACCCAGAAGGTGTTCTATCTTGGTGAATGGTCCATGTGAACTTGAGAAGAAGGTATATTCTGTTTTCATTAGATGAAGTATTCTATAAATGTCAATTAGATCCAGTTGACTAACAATCGTATTCATTTCAACTATGTCCTTGCTGATTTTATGCCTGCCAAATACATTAATAACTGATAAAAGCATGTTGAAGTCTCCAACTATGATATTGGATTTACCTTTTTCTCCTTGTAGGTTTACCAGTTTTTGCCACATGTATTATGATTCCCTGTTATTAGGCACATACATGTTAAGTAATGTTATATCTTCTTTGGGAGTTGGCCACTTTATTATTAGGTTATTCCTGTTTATATTCCTCATAATTGTCCTTGCCCTGAAGTCCACACTGTCTTAATTAAGTATAGCTACTCCAACTTTCTTTTGATTAGTTTTAACATGGTATATTTTTCTCTATTTATCTTCAGTCTATCTGGGTCTTTATATTTATAGTGAGTTTCTTGTAGACAACATATGGTTGGAAGCCTCACGCTTTTAAAAGATGAAATCTTTGGATCTTAGCGATCATTCAGATATGAGGATTAAAGGATGACTCAAATGTTTTCTTCAACAATTGATAGTTTCGTTCACTGAGATGAAAAATGAAGAGGAAGGAGCAGATAGAAGACAGAGGAGATGTGTATTCATGTTGAGTGTGCTGTGCCCATGGCCTATCTGCTGGAGATGTCCAGGGGTTCGAGTCTTGGTGGATCTAAAGTTCAGGACAGAGATGAGAGTTAGAGACGTTGAATACAGTCAAGAGCTTTGATCCTGTCAGTGGCCCTGGGAAAGGATGGGCATGCACAAGGGGAGTGGGCAGACTGAGAGAGAACAGAATAAGGACCACTAGGTTGATAGAATTCTTTGATTTCAATGACAGAGTCCAGGTGGCTTCACTCAAGCAACAAACTGCAAAGACAACATTTTGTCTTTGTCTCATTCCCTCTTGGCCTGCCAACTTTATTCTCTCCTATCAGCTATTTTTGGGACACTAGAACCATAGCCCCTGGCAGTTCTGGAATCATATTTCAAAACTTTGTGACTAGAGAGGAACATCAATCCCCAGTTCCAATTCAGAACATTCCAGGGAAAGCCTGTGATTGGCCCTTCCTTGCATCACACCCCGTCTCTCAGAAACATTTTGGGCAAAGGGAGGAGAATTTCCCTGAAAGAAAATAGAGGAAAGCATATCAGGCAGACTGAAAGCATCAGCATCTCCTTCAGACATCAAGAGATCAAAGTGAGGGGAAAGAGCCCTGGGAGGAGATTGAGGGCAACCCCAGAATACAAGGAAAGACAGGGAAGTGCAGTCCTGCAGAAGTCACAGGGGCGAGCTCAGGGGACAGGGCATGGCTGAGAGAGTCCTGGCACCAACGTGGGCAGTGGTGTCCCTGGAGGGATCAGTGCAGTGTTGGTGGGTATGCACATGCAACCCAAGGCTTGGGAAGGTGTGAAGGGCAAGAGGGTGGAGACAGGGCAACTGTTTCAGGCAGTTCAGCTGTGGAGTGGAAACAAGAGGAAGGCAATATCTGGAGGGGGTCAGGAGGCCAAGAAAATTCATTTTAAGATAATCAAAACTTCAGCTTGAAAATGTTACTGACAAGGGGGTATTGGAGTTATTTTCTGGTGGAATTATCATGTCACTAAAGCAGGCTTTTTGATACATTAAAAAATTTTAAAGCAAAACAGAAGTTTAGATTTTAATCATATTTATAGGATTCCCAAGTTTTGCTTTACAGAATTGCTTGTTTGCTTCAGCTGTCTCCTTCCCATCTCTACTCTTGGAGGAGAGGGGAACAGGTCTGGAGTCCAAACACTTGTAATTTTGTATTCTGGTATCTATTCTCTGAGTACAAAATATTCCCTTCCTTGGTTAAGATTCCCGAGTTTTTTTCTTTTATAATAAAAACAAACTCTACCTTAGTCCCTAAAAAAAAAAGATAGACAAAATTTGCATTTTTATGTAAGAAGGAGGTCAGAAGAGAAATAACGAATGAAGATGTGAGAGAGAGGGGTGATTGTATTAGTTGTCTACTGCTGCATAACAAATTACTCCAAAATTTTGCAGCTTAAAATGACAAATATTTATTTTCCCACCAATTTCTGAAATCCAAGAGTGGCTTAGATGGGTGGTTCTGAGCCAGCATGTAAGCCAGCATATTTGCAGCATGTAAGATCTTTTTTTTTTTGAGTTGCCACATGTGGGATCTAGCTCCCTGACCGGGGACAAACCCAGGCCCACTGCACTGACAGCTCAGAGCCTTAGCTGTCGGGCCTCCAGGGCAGCCCCTCATGAGATTTGTATTCATTTTCTAGGGTCGCCATAACAAAATGCCACCGACTAGGCAGCTCAAGCAACAGACATTTCTGTCCTCACAATTTTGGAACTAGAAGTCCCAGACCAAAGATGCTGGCAGGGTTGGTTTTTCCTGATGCCCCTCTCCTTGGTTGCAGACAGTTACCCTCTTCATACTCTGTCCTCATATGATCATCCCTTTGCACACACAGCTCTGGTATCTCTTTTTCTTCTTACAAAGATATCAGTCAGATTGGATTACGCCCCCCCTAACAACTTCAGTTTAATTTCACCACCTCTTTAAAGGCCTTATCTTCAAATACAGTCCCACTGTGAGATGCTGGGGTTAAGACTTCAACTTATGAACTTGAGAGGGGGAGTGGACACAATTCAATACTCAACAAGGTTACAGTCAGGACACTGGCTGGAGCTCTGGTCATCTGAAGCCTTGATCAGGGCTGAAAGATCTGCTTCCAAGATCACTGGCTGTTAACTAGAGACCTCCGTGGGGCTGCTTGAGTGTCCTCATGACATGGCAGCAAGTTTCACCAGGCCGAGCAATCTTAGAGAGAACAAGGAGGAAGCCCCAAGTCTTGGAAGCTATACTCTATCACTCCCATCTTATTCTATTTGTTAAAAGGCAGTCCCTATGTCCACACCCATGGTAGGGAGAACGAATGAATCCATCTTTGGAAGGGGGCGGAGTCAAAGAATATGTGGGCATATTTTCATCACCACAATAATCGATAAAGCAAAAGCCCTGATGGAGGAGGCCAGAGAGGGCAGGGCTGGAAGGGTTAGCGTGGAGCTGTCAGCGGCCCCTCCCCAGGGCATCCCTTACGTGCCCACAGGTATAGGAGAAGGCAGGGATTGAACAGAGCTGGAAGCTGAGGGTGACTTCTTTCTTTTTTCAGTGATGCAGATCAAGTTCTGCAGAGTGATTAGTGGGAGGGAGCCTTGAAATTGGAGGGATTTTTTTTTTTTTCTTTTCAGAAAGAGCTGACTAGAGCCCACTCAAGGATCCCCAAGCATTTCTAGAGTCTTAGGGGAGGTACAGGTCATGAAATTTCCCTGGCCCCTGTTGTCAAGATGGTGTGACCCATTCTTGGAATGCTCAGCTCAGTGCTCGGACTTTGCAAGGTGAGAGCAGGACTCAACGACATTCACAGGACAGGAGTGAAGGTGGACAGAGGGGTCCACAGAGTGTGCAGCTCATTGTACTGCTTGTATTCCATTTATGGGTACTTACAAAACTACTCTGTTCCAAAACAGATTTAAGTTCCGTTTCCAGGCTGGTTGAGATAGAAATGAAGCTAGGATAGTTGACAGACTGGGGAGAAAAGCAAAAGCTGAGGAGTTGTGATGAAATGAGGGAACAGTTGCCATGGGCAGAGGGCCCAGTGCTGGTCTGGGGTGTGGCGAGAGAGTGGCAGTTGGAGGATGTGGCCTCTGCACTGCAAGCATGGAGTCCTAACCAGGAGACTGCCAGGGAACCCCTCAGAGGATGTGGCTTTTGGAGTGGAGAAGTTCTGGGACACGGGAAGACCAGGGGAAGTTGTGGGAAGTGGAGGCAGTGGAGTCTGGGAGTCCAGGACACACGGCCGGCTCAACCCCCAGGGATGGCAGGACTGGTGGGGAACGCCTGTGGGGCAGATCCTGGAGGCTGGAGAGGGAAGATGTCCACGGAGGCCAGTGCCATGGGTGAGGGCACTGAAGAACACAGGTAGGCCTCAAATTCCTAGCTGGGGGGAGAAGTGAGGAGCCTGGGCCAGGCCACAGTGGGGAGTCAGAGGTAGAAAATGCCCCCTGCCTCTTCCCCACCTGCCACCTCACTGGGGTATGTGAGGTTACCCCAAAGATGGACCAGCCTCTCTTTGAAAGAGCTGTAGCCTCTTTCAAGGAATCTCAGTCTGATTATCGCCTTTTACTTTTTAGGTGCTCAGCAAATGCTGGGAGGTATAGATTGCCATAAACATATTAATGCCCATGCACTAAGTAAAAATGGAATGAGAAAATTCTTTATTCAGCAGAACAGAGAGGCAAAGACTCTCTGTCACATTTGCCCGCTGCCTACAACGAGACACTTCTTTCACCTCCCCACAGTCCGCTCAACCCAAACATGCTGACCGCGCATCCTCTGTACTTTGCCCTCTGCCTTTGCTAAAGTTACAGCATCCCTAGAGAATGCCCCTTTCTTTCCACTGTGAATTCTTGCTCATCTGACAAAGCCAACATCAGAGGACACCCTCTCCAAGGGCTTCCTTCTCTGTTTCACTGAACAGATATTTCCTAAGTTCCTCCCAGGGGCAGGTCTGCGTTACAAGCAGGGAGTATGTGACCAGCAAAAAAGCCAGCCTCTGTGTCAGGATGCTCGAAGCAGAGAGGGCGGGGCTGGTGGTGGGCGGGGCTGGTGGTGGGCGGGGCTCCCCCTGAGCTCAGGGCCCCGCCTTCCCTCCCTGACTAGGGGGCAGCTACTCAGGCCTGCCTGATGCTCCCTGGGTACCGGAAGTAGCCAGGCGCTGAGACAGGTTTGAAAGGACGCAGGTCCAGACTGAATTTCCAGCTGTGCTACTGATAATGGGTCACCTTTCCTTTGTTGAGTCCCATGAATGAAATGGGGGTATCAATGTTTTGTGGGTGCATGAGGTTTACATCAAGTATGTTGCATCTCAAGTTCTGCTGGCTGGTTCCCTCAGCACTCCGTGTGGCGTGTGGTAATGCCTGATGTTCACAGATGTCTGACCAGACACAGTCTGCGTTTCTGGGTGGCAGAGATGCTGTTCTGAGGCTGTTCAGAACCACCCCACTCCCTATGTTGAGCCGAGTGCTGAGTGCAAAATAGGCGTTCAGTAAAGATGAGATAGGGCTTCCCTTGTGGCTCAGCTGGTAAAGAATCCGCCTGCAATGCAGGAGACCTAGGTTGGATCCCTGGGTTGGGAAGATCCCCTGGAGAAGGGAAAGGCTACCCGCTGCAGTATTCTGGCCTGGAGAATTCCATGGACTGTATAGTCCATGGGGTTGCAAAGAGTCGGGCATGACTGAGTGACTTTCACTTCACTTCAAAGATGAGATAGGACTGAAGAAACTGAGAGAGTCTCCTCCAACACTTGCCATGGGGCTATGACACACCCATCCATTCTTTCAAGAGTCCTTTCTTGGCCCCATGCCAGGCACTCAGAGCTACACTGATAAGCACTCTGGCCCCTACCTGCCAGGGCTCCAACTCATGGTCACAAAGACTGACATTCTGCTTTCTCTCTGCACACAGGCTGTCGGGAGCTGCTGCCTCAGGATGTCAGGGTTGAGACTGGTAAGAACTGCATCTCTTCCATTAAAGGGTTGTTCATGGGAGTTGCCAAATGCTGACTCAAACCACTCCCAAGGAAAGAAGAAGTAAGGCAATGTGACCTTGGAAGGAAAATACCAGACACAGGGAGTTTGAGGGAAAAGTCAAAGTCACTCAGTCGTGTCTGACTCTTTGCCACCCCAAGGACTATATAGTCCATGGAAGTCTCCAGGCCAGAATACTGGAGTGGGTAGCTGTTTCCTTCTCCAGGGGATCTTCCTAACTCAGGGATTGAACCCAGGTCTCCCACATTACAGGCAGATTCTTTACCAGCTGAACCACCAGATTGTATTACCTAAAGAAAATGAGTTTGGCCAAACTTGGCCTTGGCAGGATGGCCACATGCACAGAGTAATCCCTCACTTGTACTCAGGGCTTAAAATGTCTTGACAAAACACATACTATATTTAAAATAGGTGTTCCACAAGGATGTACTCTATAGCACAGTAAGATAAGATACTAAATATCTTGTAATAACCTATCATGGAAGAGAATGTAAAAAAAGAATTGTTGTTCAGTCACCAAGTTGGTCTGATTCTTTGTGACCCTATGGACTGCGGCATGCCAGGCTTCCCTGCCCCTCACCAACTCCTAGAGTTTGCCCAAGTTCATATTCATTGAATCGGTGATACCATCCAACCATCTCATCTTCTGTCATCCCCTCTCCTCCCGCCTTCAATCTTTCCCAGAATCAGGGTCTTTTCCAATGAGTCAGTTCTTCTCATCAGGTGGCCAAAGTATTGGCGTTTCAGTTTTAGCATCAGTCCTTCCAATGTATATTCAGGACTGATTTCCTTTAGGATGGACTAGTTGGATCTCCTTGCAGTCCAAGGGACTCTCAAGAGTCTTCTCCAGCACCACAGTTTGAAAGCATCAGTTCTTTGGCACTCTATCTTCTTTATGGTCCAGTTCTCACATCCATACATGAATATACATATACATATATACATATATATATATATATATATATAACTACATGAATATATATATAACTACATGAATATATATATAACGGAATCACTTTGCTACACACCTGAAATTAGTACACCATTGTAAATCAAATGTATTTCAGTAAAAATTTTTAAAAATAAAAGAATCTAGAAAAAAGTATCTTGACAACAGTATTTTTTATTTGTTAACTTCTCCACTTACCTAAATAAAGGCAGCCCAGAGCTACTTCTAGGCCTATCTTTTCTCCTGTGGGAAGAAAAGCCTGGTGGGTGGGCGCATGGGACAAGCCACAGTGAGCATTTCAGCCAATGGCTGGAATAGCCAGCCCACCTCGGAAGACTGAGGATCAGGTCTCTCGGAAGTGGATTCTTTGTGTCTTTGAGATTCCTCGTAGTGATTTCTGTCTCAGGCTAGGGCAGGAGTTCTGCATCACGGGCAGAAGTCAGTTGTCAGGTATTTCTTATCACAAAGAGCAGTGAAGACCTAGATCCCTCTGCTTTCTGTGACTCATTCTCTATTTCTTTTCTAAAAATGTTATTTATTTATTTGGCTGCGCTGGGTCTTAGTTGAAGCCCACAAGATCTTTGTTGCATCATGTGGGATCTTTACTTGCGTCATGCAAACTCTTAGTTGCAGTGTTTGAGATCTAGTTCCCTGATCAGAGATGGAACCTGGTCCCCCTGCTTTGGGAGTGTGGAGTCTTAACTACTGGACCACCAGGGAAGTCCCTCGTGCTCTATTTCTTCTTTTTTTTTTAAATCATTTATTTATTTATTACTTATTTTTGGCTGCGCTGGGTCTCCGTGGCTTTGTGCAGGCTTTTTTTCCCCTCTAGTTGTGGTGAGCAGAGGCTATTCTAGTTAGGGAGTTTGGGATTGGCATGTATACTCTGATGTATTTAAAGTGGATAACCAGCAAGGACCTGGTGTATAGTACAGGAAATTCTGCTCAATATTATGTAACAATCTAAATGGGAAAAGAATTTGAAAAAGAATAAATACATGTATAGGTATAACTGAATCACTCTGTGGTACACCTGAAGCTAACACAACATTGTTAATCAGCTATACTCCAATATAAAAGAAAATGTTTTTATAAAAAAAAAGAAAATGTTCCTCTCAGTTGAGACCTGAAGTGTACTCTAAGTGCTAGACTGTAATTATCTTGTTCCCTATCTGCTTTGTTTTCTCTGTACTTATCACAACATAACCACGCCTCACCCTACCCCCACCCAGCTCTCTCCCAGGTATGTCAACATTCTTGTTAAATGATTCATCTGGGAGTTCAGTCAATGTCATCCTCAGGAGGAGCTTTCTCCCAGAGCTGCCGATGCCATATCTAAACTCGAATCTCATACTTCTGAGGCACACGCCTCAGGATCACGGGGTCTCCTTCACAACCACCCTGGACATTTCTTTCACCTCTCCTTTACCTGAGTCCCTTTTCTTGGATCCAAGGTTTTTCTCTTTCTTGGTTTACTCCCTTGGTTTGATCAAGTACGACCTGTAATAGCTTCCTGAGATAGGCTGCATATGAAGTAAACATTTTTAACAACTTGCACGTCTAAAACTATGTTTATTCACATTTGAATATTAGCTGGACTTAGGATTCCATACTAGATATAATTTTCCCTGAAAATTGTGAAAACATGTACTCCTTCTGATTTCCAGCATTGCTATGGAGAAGTTGGAAACCCTTCTAATTCTTGAGCCTTTGTATGAAACTTAATTTTTCTCTCTGAAAGTTTTTGTGATCTCTTCGCTCTCCCAAATATTTTGAAACTTCATCATTGTGTATGTTGGTGTGAATTTACATTCATTCTTGGTACTGTTGACTTAAATTTGTCCCCTAATTATTTTTTCTAAAAGACTTATGAGAAAATATTCATCTAAAAATGTTGATTATCTTTATACAGAAATGACAAATGGGCTGGGTAAAAAAATTATTGGATTCTTTTTTCTATTTTTGTAATTGTGGTAAAAAAATATCACATTCAATTTTCCATCTGAACCATTTTTAAGTATACAGTTCAATATTGTTATATATATTCACAGTGCTGTGTGACAGATGTGAGATCATTTTCATCTTGTGCCCTTGAAACTCTTCACTAATTAAACATGACTCTCCATCTGTTTTCCTCTAGCCCCTGCAACTGCCTTTCTACTCTCTGTTTGTGTGATTTTAACTGCTTTAGACACTTTCTCTGAATGGAATCATACAGTTTTGTCCTTCTGTGACTGGCTTCTCTTGCTTGGTATAATGTCTTTGAGGTCCATCCACATTGTAGCATATGACAGAATTTCCTCCTTTTTTAAGGCTGCATGCAATCTCAAAGTGAAGAGCTGACTCATTGAAAAAGACCCTGATGCTGGGAAAGATTGAGGGCAGGAAGAGAAGGGGATAACAGACAATGAGATGGTTGGGTGGCATCACTGACTCAGTGGACATGGGTTTGGGTAGACTCTGGCAGTTGGTGATGGACAGGGAGGCCTGGCGTGCTGTGGTTCATGGGGTCGCAAAGAGTCGGACACGACTGAACAACTGAACTGAACTGAACTAATATTCCATAGTGTACTATTTGCTGTGCTGTATCATTTCATATAAGGTATTTGGGCATCTATGGATTTGGTATCTGCAGGGGCTTCTGCAATCAATCCCCTGATGATTCTGAACGATGACTGTGTATTTTACATTTTTATTTATTCATCTGCCGATGGACATTTGGGTTGCTTTTACCTCTTGGCTATTATGAATAATGCTGCAGTTAACATAGAAATGCAAATATGTCTTTGAGATCCTGCTTTGATTTCTTTGGAAATTTACCCAGAAGTGGAATTGCTGGATCATAATTTTATTTTTAGTGTACTGAGGCGCCTTCACGCTGTTTTCCCCAGTGGTGTCACAATTTTACATTTCTACCAACACTATACAAGGGCTCCAGTTTCTCTGCATCCTCACAAGCATTTGTTATTTTCTGTTCTTTTTATAACGGCCATTCTGATAGCTGTATTGCTCTTTTCCTGAGGTCTTTGTATGAGTTGTTCAGCCCTCATATGATTTGAATTTGTCCTGAATTATCTCCTTATAAGGGCATTTGTCTTTTTATCTGCCTACCCCTCAAAAAATTAACTCTAGGATCAGTATCTGTCCTAGAGTTGATTTTTCTTTGTCATCATTTCAAAGAAAGGATGGTGTGTCTTCAACCCATAGATCCAAACCTTCATTAATTTCTGGAAAGTTGTCTTGAATTATATCTTTAAGTGATTTTTCTGTTTTTTTCCCCCTGTTTTCCTTCTTTGTGCACTTAAGTTATTTGTATTTTCGCCTGCCTTCCATATCTATGCTCTTCTGCCTCATCCTGATTGTTTGAATTTCTTTGTCACTTTGCTCCCTTTTCTTCTCCTGTCACCCGTGACCTTTACCCTGATTTTAGCAGTGCTTATCTCCCTGTTGTTGCTTCCAGTTTGCTTTCACCTCTGGCCCATGCTTACTTGTTTTCCTCCATTTCTCTTTTGAGCTCTGCGAATTCATGTCTCATCCTTTTCAGCTGTCTCAGTGTCTAATATCTGAGCTCAGTAAATTTCTGGAAATAGTGGTGAGATACTTGGGTATGACTTTGCACTGTTCTGTGGCATTTGGTTTTCCCCTGGTGAGTGTTACTCATGCTCCTTTCCTCCTTTTACATTTCAGTATCTTTATGTGTAGACCTGTGCTTTTTCCTTTGGGATTACTCCTCTTTGAGTAGGGTGAGCTTTCTTGGATCAGAAAGAGGTTCATGTGGGTTAATGCCATGTTGCAGGCCAGGAAGAAACCTAGTGAGATTTTAGTCTTTGCTTTCCCCGCCGTCCATGGGGTCACACAGAGTCGGACACGACTGAAGTGACTTAGCAGCAGCAGCAGACACTGGGTTTGGGTACTATAGGGCTAGTCAAAGGCAGAGACTCTCTTTTTGCACCTCACGGGGGACACTTTCCTGCAAAAACCAGGCCAACAGAGCTTCCCCTGCCATCACCCATCAACATCTTGACAAGAACAAGAAAGGACTGGGGAGGGGTGGGTAGGAGAGAGGGAAGAAGGAAAAACAAGAGGAGGAGAAGGGGAAGCAGGGAGGGCAAGGGAGAGAGAGCACATCCCAGTCACTTGGCATCTCTTGGTTGAAGGGACAGCCCCCAGGGAGGTAAATCTTTAGCAGGAAGTGGAAGGTGGAACATGGATCTGACCTCTCTGCCCTCTAGGGTGACCACGTGTGGCTGAACCCCACCCCTGCCGACAAGACCAGGGTGGCCATTGGGGGCATCATCAAAGAAACCAAGCCTGGCAAAATTTTGGTTGAAGATGATGAGGGCAAGGTGAGTATGGCTATACATTCCTCAGAGGCTCAGCCTTCTCAGCTCCCGTCCAGAACCCTGAGCCCCCTCCCTTCTCTGGTGCTGCTCCCAACACCAGGGATTCTAGAGCCCAAGTCTGGGAACCACGTGGCAGGATAGACCATAGGGGAGTCCTGTCACGGCGGGCATTGTGTGTCTGTCTAGGGAACTGTTTCTATAGGGAAGAAGCAGGGAGCAGGTTGGAAGACGGAAAATTAGGACAATTAGGGGAGCAGGAAAGAGTGAAGTGGGAAAAGGGTGGGGGCAGAGAGGGGGAAGGGCCAGAAACTTGTTTTCAAAGTAATGCAAGGTGAGCAGGAAGGACAGGAGAAGTGAGGGAGAGAAAGGTGCATGAGAAAGATGCCTGGATGGGGGCCCCCAAGCACATGAGGAGGAGAAGGAGACCCATCTCACATGAGCAATGCAGCCCAGATGATAGAGTAGGAAGCTCAGGGTGACCTGTTGGGGAACCAGCTTGGTCACCTGGCAAGCTGGGGAGGAGCAGGGGAGGGGCAGAGGGGAAGGACTTGCAGACTGGGGCCTCCAGCTGGTCACTGAGGTCCTCCCTGGGCAGCCCTCTTTGCTGAGGATCTGCAAAGTGAAGCATGTAGAGACTTGGCCTCCGAGGAGAAAATTCTAGAGTGTGACCTGTGAACCCTATAGTATGTAAGTCAGTCAAATATTAACAATAATGTCTCCTATTTGCAAAATGACATAACATCATTTATATTAAAAACACTTTCTTGCACACTTTTATCCCAGCCATCTGTGAGACCCCAGCTGCAAGCTGCCCCGATCCCAATTGTAGCCATATCTAACTCCCGGCTCTACACTCCTCTGACCCTGGTCTGAACTTCACCCCTAGCCCCAGTACACACTGACCCCTGGCCCTAGACACGTGCTGACTCCAGCCTCAGCTTGACTCGATCCTTTGACCTTCACCGCAGACCAGCCCTGGCCAGGTGCGGGCCACCAGGTCAGCCAGTCCATTGAGGACATGGAGGAGAGTTTGGCCCTGGCAGAGGTCACCTCTCAGGAGAGCCTGTGCCCTTTGTTGCAGGAACACTGGATCCAAGCAGAGGACCTTGGCACTCTCAGCTCCATGCACCCCAATTCAGCTCAGGGCGTGGATGACATGATCCGCCTGGGGGACCTGAATGAGGCAGGCATGGTGCACAACCTCCTGATCCGCTACCAGCAGCACAAGATCTACGTGAGTCTCCCTTGGCCATGTGTGCCCCCACGGCATGCTTGGGCCACACATGCTGCGCTGGCTGGGGAAGCAAACCGTGCCCCAGGCACGCCTGGCTTAGTCCCTGAGCCCCACACCCTTACGGTGTGAGGATGCTCATCAATCCCTGCTCCCCAATCCGAAATAAGCAGGGGCATAAAGGCTTCAAGGTTGCAGAAAGCTGACCTGCATGTGCCAGCACAGTGCACAGGATGCAGTATACAGATTAAGTGCTGCCTCTCTCCTGCATCCGTGGCTGAGGAAGAGGCCTGCTCTGATGGCCGAGGGGATCAGAGGCTGTGGGAGAGTAGTTTTCTGCCTGGTTTCTTTCCGGTTACGTGGCAGAGCCAGGGTCACCAAGCAGAAGAGCCCTGCCCTTCTATGAAGTGATGACCAGGAGGGTCGTGTAGGTAGATGCAGGTGCTTCTCCCAAGGCCTTGTGATGGATGCAAAGCTAGCATCCCTGCTCCAATGCAGACTTACCAGGTGAGGTGGTATTCCAAAACTGACACCAGCCTTGCCGTGAGTGGGTGTGACCCAGGGGTGTCACCACCTGCCTGGGCCTCTCACAGGGAGAGGCGGCTCACTGACCTCTGACCAGCCCTGATCATGGGATGCTCAGAGCAGGGGCCTCTGAATAGAGGGCAGGGTGGGAGAGGAGGAGAGAGGCCTTGGAGGGCAGGGACCAGGCACTCAGAGTTCATACTGGCTGAGTGTGCCTCGGCTCCTGGGACTAATAACAGCAATAAATTAAGTTGAATTGCAGCTTATCCTTTACCGAAGAGCTTACGCTTGCATTCTTTTATCTGGTTGTCATAGTCCTGAGTCCTCTCCTTCCCTAAAATGAAAACGAAGGCACTGTACACGACTATTGAGATGACTGTCCCCATCCCAATCCAGAGGGGCTGGCAGGCCCAGTGGAGGCTCCACGTGGGCAAGTGACCCTGAACTAAGGTCCAGGAGGACTCTGAGGGCTCCGATGGTGGCCCAGCCTCACTGAGGCCCCTGTGGGAGGCAGGTGAAGACTTGCTTCATACATTCAGTCTAGTTTCATTGAGCCTCTTCTAAATCCCAGACAGAGCACTAAACATTAACCACAGTGTTAATGTTAGTGCTAAACATAAACCACCTCATTTAATGTTCCTGTGAAGGCATCCTCACCCAGGAGCTCTTGTTCTTGGTGAGCATCCTTTCCAGGGGAAGGATCTGAGCTGCCAGGAGTGTCATCTCTCAGCCCAGAATCAGTCCCCGCCTCCCTGCCAGAGTCAGCCATGCCTGGTGCCCTTGCAGCTGCTGCTAAGTCGCTTCAGTCGTGTCCGACTCTGTGCGACCCCATAGACGGCAGCCCACCAGGCTCCCCCATCCCTGGGATTCTCCAGGCAAGAACACGGGAGTGGGTTGCCATTTCCTTCTCCAATGCATGAAAGTGAAAAGTGAAAGTGAAGTCGCTCAGTCGTGTCCGACTCTTAGGGACCCCATGGACTGCCGCCCACCAGGCTCCTCTGCCCATGGGATTTTCCAGGCAAGAGTACTGGAGTGGGGTGCCATTGTGACATCCAAAGTCAGCACCGATCCTCAGATTAGGGGCCACTAACCACCTCCTCCCTTCCCCAGACATACACAGGCTCCATCCTGGTGGCGGTGAACCCGTTCCAGGTGCTGCCCCTCTACACCGTGGAGCAGGTCCAGCTGTACTACAGGCACCATGTGGGTGAGCTGCCGCCGCATATCTTTGCCATTGCCAACAGCTGCTACTTCAACATGAAGAAGAACAAGAGGGACCAGTGTTGCATTATCAGGTGAGGTTCTGGGTGGGCCACCCACCATTTCTGAGCATCTCGTAAAGAAGGGAGCGTCTCCTCTCCCAAAACCTCTCCAGACCAGCGTGCGACTTAGAGACCCCCAATCAATGAGCTCCCCCTGCGTCTGGCGCCTGCGGCTCCTCCACCCTGAAAGGTCCCTCCGAGGTGTCCTCCTTCAGAACCTACTCTTCTCCTATCATCAGGGCCTGAATAGCCCCAGCCTTCTGTGAATGTTTCCTGAGACAAGAAAGGAAGAATGGGGATGGGTTGGTTTAGAAATGGGACCCAGGATAGGCACTTGGGGTGCAAGGATCGAACAGGTGAGATCCCTGAAAAACAACCTCAGGAGGACTTCCCTGGTTGTCCAGTGGTTAAGACCCCCTGCTTCTAATGCAGGGGGCTCGGATCCAACTGCTGATTGGGGAACTAGGATCTCATATGCTGCTACCAAAAATAAAAAACAAGAATGGAACAACTTTAGGCAGATCTCAGAGAGGATGGCTCTCAGGCTGCTGGACCCAGAAGGGATGTGTCCCTCTCCAGTCCAGACACTGATCCTGACTCACAGAGAGACTCACTGCCTGGCCTGGCTTCTCTGCCTCCTGCCCTCCCAGCACTCATGGAAGGGAGGCTGAGCTGGAAAGGAAGGGGGAGAGGGAATTTGGCTTCAGGGCCCCTTGCTTGGGGCTCTAGTAAAGTCATCTCTTCATTCATTCATTTATGCATTCAAGATTCTGCTGTGCTCCAATTGTGTGTCCTTCTCTGTCCTAAGATGGCTGGACAGCAGCCAAGGAAAGGGACTAAAATCCCTGCCTCATGGAGCTTACATTCTAGAAGGGGAGACAGGCAATAAATAGACAAATTGTTTTGGCAGATAATAAGAACTTTGAAGAAAAACACTGCAGGGAAAGAGGAAAGAGAGCGATGGGGTCACTGCCCTAGGTGGAAGGGCAGATTGGGTTGGCCTCTCTGAGGAGGGGCCATTGGAGCAGAGATTAGAATGAGGTCCTACAGTGTAGGTTATCCTGTTTCATGTTCTCAGCAACTCTCTCAAGTAGGTACTCCTATTCCCGGTTTACTGTTGGGGAGACCTCCCACCAGAGAGGTGGATATTCTTTCCTAGTGACACACAGCTGTCAAGCAGGAGCAGCAAACCCAGAGCTCTGGAACAGAAGATGGAGAGGTGGCCTGGCCAGGAAGCGTCACCCCCCAGACAGCAGTGCCTGCAGAAGAGCCCAGGGCACCTGGGACGTGGGCGAGGCCCTGAGTCTTCCACCCTCAGAGCCACCTCCCCACGCAGGGGCATCATGTGAAGTGTCACTGCTTATGTCACACACACCTTCAGAGAAGACGAACATTTGGATCAAAACTTTTTAAAAACTTAATACTTTCAGATGAAACCTTGTTTGTCCGGAATTTGCTTCAGTGTAGTACAAGAGGGATGTCCCTGGCAGTCCTGGGGTTTAGAATTTGTGCTCTCAGTGCAGGGGCTGCAGGTGTAATTTCTGCTCGAGGAACTAGCATCCTGCACAATGTGGGGGGAAAATCTGTACAGAATGGGATCAAAATTGGTCAGGAGTTGCAGCTGGGAATGGGACGCTAGGAGTTCATTAAGAAGACTGTAAGGTGCAGGAGCCCCTTGGGGGGGCATTTCACAATCTGCATTGTGAAAATGCAGATTTGGCTGAGTAGAGCAAGGGAGCCTTGAAGTTTGCATTTCCAACTAGGCAGCAGGCGGTGCTGGCATATAGGCCATACTTTTATTAGCAGCATACTGCAGCATTCTGCCTTCATTTGTAATGTTTGACGATTTCTATAATTTAAAAAAGTTCATAAAAGCAACATTTCTCCCTTTATAGTAATAATAGTGTTAATTACTGCAACCCTGAGTGTATGCTATGTGCCAGACATAAGTATAGTTTTCAATTTAAACACTCTAAGAAATTTTTATCTTTATACTGATTAATTATTTTATTGTTAAGGTTTAAAGCATGTAGTTTTATTTTGGTTTCCTCTTTAATTCATTATATTTTAGAAGAGTGCCTGTATCTAAATATAAAAATACTTCCACCTTTTAACTCAATTTCTAATTTAATCATAGTATGATTAATATGCTCTATATGTTATTGACTCTGAAATACATTGACTTCTTTTACAGCCCTATTACTTGGTCAAATGTGTGACTATTTTATGTGAGTTTCAAGACATTTATATGTTCTCTGTTAGTTCAAGAGTCTATAAATAATTATTAGTTTAAGTTTATTAGTGCTTTTTATATGCTTTAGATTTCTGATAAAAAATGTTTTAAAACCTCCTTTTAGTTTCCAAAGTTGGCTTTGTGTATTCGGAGGCTGTGTTATTAGGTGCATACAAATTTGTGATATTGATATTCTGGGAATGGTTTCTTTTATTATGTAATGCCCTATTTTTTCTATGAATGCTTTTTTTCCTTGTTATATTTTGTAGTAGTATTTTGGCTATTTTTGGATTATTTGTTTTTTCCCCAAACTCTGTGTGAGCACAGTGTGTGTTTTGGCTATTTTTTCTGATTACTATTTTATGGCATATATTAATGCTTTTTTTCTTCCAGTTTTGTTGAGATATAATTGACATACAGTTAATTATAAGTTAAGTTTTAGCATACAGTTAATTATAAGTTAAGTTTAAGGTGTATAGCATAATTAATTGACATACATCATGGAATGATTATCACAAGAAGTTTAGTGAGCATCCATCATCTCTTATAGATACAAAATTGAAGAAACAGAAAAAAATGTTTTTCCTTGTGATAAAAATTCAGGATTTACTCTCTTAACAACTTTCATATGTGACGTACAGCAGTGCTAACTACATTTATCATGTTGTGCTTTGCATGAGTATTTTGTGTTGTAGAGTATTTTGTGCTGTAGAGTATTTTGTGCTGTAGAGTATTTTGTGCTGTAGAGTATTTTGTGTTGTAGAGCATTTTGTGTTGTATGTTTTCCCTTTCACTACTTTATATTGTGCGACTCCCTTCTGGCCTGCAGACTCTCTGCTGAAAAGTCAGCTGATAGCCTTTTGGGAGTTGCCTTGTATGTCACTTACTGTTTTTCTCTTACTGCTTTTAGTATTTTCTCTTTGTCTTTAATTTTTGCCGCTTTAACCACAATTTGTCTTGGTTTGGTCCTTATTGGTTGATCTTGATTGGGACTCTGCTTCTGTACTTGGATGTCTGTTTCCTTTCCCAGGTTGGGGAAAGTTTTAGCTATTATGCCTTCGAATATGTCCTCTGCCCCCTTTCTCTCCCTCTTCTCCTTCTGGGACCCCTATAAAGTGAACGTTAGTATTCTTGATATTGTTCCAGAAGTCTCTTAACCTGTCCTCGTTTCTTTTCATTCTTTTTTTCTGTTGCGCATCAGTGAATTTCACTGCAGTTTCAGCTTGCTCATGCATTTCTATGTATCATCTGATCTACTGCTGTTTCCTTCTCTTGTATTTTTCAATTTGCTTATTGTATTCCTCAGATCTGTTTGGTTCTTCTTTATATGCTCTAACTCTCTGTTAAACTTCTTACTGTGTTCATGCATTTTTTCTGAGTTCTTTGAGCATCTTTACAATCATAACCTTGAGCTCAGTCTCAGGCAGATTATTTGTCCCCACTTTACTTAGCTCCTCTGGAATTTTTTCTTGTTTTTCTGTTTGGAACGCATTCCTCTGCTGCCTCCTTTTGCCTAATTTGTTGTTTTTATTTCTGTGTATCTGTTAGGTTGGTTACAATTCCTGACTTTGGAGAAGAGGCGTTTTATAGGAGACAGCACACTCCCCTCTGATCACCAGAGCTCTATGCTCTGGCGGTACCCTCTATGTGAGCGGCTTGGGTCATCCACTGTGGTGGGCTGCCTGCCGAAGGTGGTCTAATAGGTGTGACTGGTCCCTGGTCCAGTTTGTTGCCAGGCCCCGCCTCATATGAAGGCTACTGACAGCTGGTGAGGCCTTGTCACAAGGCTGCAGGCTGCAGGACCCTGAGGAGTCCTGGGACTAGTGGTGAGCAGGGCAGGGTTCTGGAATGGGTGGTGGCAGGCCCGGGAATCCCAGACCCAGTGTTGGCCCACAGATGGGCAGGGCTGGCTCCTGACATGGCTCGCTGCAGGGTCTGGCGTGTCCCAAATCTAGCTTTGGCCTGTTGACAAGTAGGGCTGTGCCTTGGGGTGTCCTGGCACAAGTGCTTACTCACAGTGGGCAGAACTGGGCTTCCAAGCTGTCTCAGCGCTGGTGTCAACCTGCTGGTAGGCAGGGTCCAGGGGTTTTCAAGGTTGGTGTTGGCCTGATTGTGGGTGGGGACTGGAGTCCAGAGGCTTCTGAGGGTAGTGCCAGCTCACTGGTGGGTGAGGCTGTATTCTGGGTCCTCTAGTGGACCGAACCAGGTCCTGTCCAGCGGTGTGCTCTGGGGGCCTTAAGGCAGGAGGCCTGCTATGTGTGGAGCTGTGCCTGGCCCTGCTCATTGCTTGGCATGTGGTGTGTCAGTACTGGTACCAACAGGCTGGTGGCCAGGGCTGAATCCAGGCTGAATAAGCTAGAGGGGGGATTCCACCCTGGCACTCGCGAGCACCAGGGGCCGTGTGCTCAACAAGCTCCACAAAAAGGCTGCCCCAGTGTCTGTGTCCCAGGGCGAGCTGCAGTTGCCTCCTGTCTCCAGGAGACTCACTAGGATCAGCAGGCAGGTCTGACCCAGGCTCCTTTCAAATCCCTGCTTCTGCCCTGGGTCCTGGGGCACGTGAGATTTTATGTGCACTATTTACAAGTGGACACTCCATTTCCCACAGCCCTCTGGTTGTCCTGAAAGTAGGCCCCACTGACCCTCAAAGCTTCCTCACTCCTTGGGGAGAACCTGTGTGGTTGTTCTTCTCGCATCTGTGGGTCACCTACCGGGGGTATGTGTCTCGACTTTACTGCATCTCTGCCCCTCCTCCGACTGTCTCCTTGTGGGTCCTTCTTTTTTGCTGTTGTTTTTATTTGTTTGTTGATTTATTTTAGCTGTGAATTAAATATATTTTATATAAACATAATGCCATTTAACATTTAGTCCTGAGACAATGAAGTAAACGTCTTTTGTTTGCTTTTTTTCGTTGTTGTTGTTTTTGGTTTTTTAACTTTCTTGGAGTATAGTTGACTTACAAAGTTGTGTTAGTTTCAGGTATACAGCAAAGTAATTCATATATATATCTCTCCATTCTTTTTCAGATTCTTTTCTCATATAGGTTATCATAGAATACTGAGTAGAGTTCCCTGTGCTATGGTTCTTTCTTTACGTATTATTTACACATTTCTTTTCTGTTAGTCTTCCAGTTTTTGTCATCAATAATTTCTCTGTAAATAGCTGTAACTTTGATGTGCCCATGGGAGGAGGTGGGCTCTGGGTCTTTATACATCACCATCTTGGCTAGTCCATGGCCATAAGTAATTTTTAAAACTGTTTTTCATATTTCACTATTATTAAATTAATATATATTCACCATGAAAATTTCCAAAATTTTCAGAAAAATAAATATTCTCAGAAAACAAATCGCTAGACATTTCTGGAAGAAAAGTCTTCCTCCACTCTCTTGGATCAGTTCAGTTCAGTTCAGTTGCTCAGTCGTGTCCGACTCTTTGTGACCCCATGAACCACAGCATGCCAGGCCTCTCTGTCCATCATCAACTCCTGGAGCCCACCCAAACCCATGTCCATCGAGTCGGTGATGCCTTCCAACCATCTCATCCTCTGTCATCCCCTTCTCCTCCTGCCCTCAGTCTTTCCCAGCATCAGGGTCTTTTCAAATGAGTCAGCTCTTCACATTACATGGTCAAAGTATTGGAGTTGCAGCTTCAACATCAGACCTTCCAATGAACACCCAGGACTGATCTCCTTCAGAATGGACTGGTTGGATCTCCTTGCAGTCCAAGGGACTCTCAAGAGTCTTCTCCAACACCACAGTTCAAAAGCATCAATTCTTCGGTGCTCAGCCTTCTTTAGAGTCCAACTCTCACATCCATACGTGACCACTGGAAAAATCATAGCTTGACAAGACGGACCTTTGTTGGCAAAGTAATGTCTCTGCTTTTGAATATGCTGTGTAGGTTGGTCATAACTTTCCTTCCAAGGAACAAGTGTCTTTTAATTTCATGGCTGCAATCTCCATCTGCAGCTCTCCTGGATAAATTTTACTTAACAGTGCCTACATTTATCACTTCACTTAACTAGTAAGCATTGCTCATGTTGCTGCTCTGTGCAGACCTGGATTAAGTGGCTGCACTATATTCTCTGACTAGATGGACCATAATTTCCCACATTTATGTTACTTCCAATGTTCCACAATTGCAATGACAAAAAATAATGCTTTATAGAGCAGGAAGTATTTGTGGAGAAAGCTTTTTCTCATTTTAAGATTCTTTCTTTAGACTAAGTGAAAGTGAAAGTGAAGTCCCTCAGTTGTGTCTGACTCTTAGCGACCCCATGGACTGCAGGGCTCCTCCGTCCATGAGATTTTCCAGGCAAGAGTCCTGGAGAGGGTTGCCATTGTGTTCTCCGCCTGTAATTTCTCTTTTGTGAGGGGCCATTGCTCTGTCCAAATAGGCTCGTCATTCTTCCAAGTTATTTTAATAATTGTATTGTTTGTTAAATGAGCAGTGGCCCCCAGGAAAAATGTGGAATGTATATCTGAGCTTGCCATATCTTATATCTTTTTATTAAATGCGTATATCTTACTTTTCCTTAGCAACTATGAAGTGTCTTTTATATTAGCATTTTATAGATTGGTGAATATATTTATTATGTCATGCTGCTGCTGCTAAGTTGCTTCAGTCGTGTCCAACTCTGTACGACCCCATAGACGGCAGCCCACCAGGCTCCCCCGTCCCTGGGATTCTCCAGGCAAAAATACTGGAGTGGGTTGCTATTTCCTTCTCCAATGCATGAAAGTGAAAAGTGAAAGTGAAGTCGCTCAGTCATGCCCAACTCTTAGCGACCCCATGGACTGCAGGGCTCCTCCGTCCATGGGATTTTCCAGGCAAGAGTCCTGGAGTGGGGTGCCATTGCCTTCTCCTATTATATCATATTATAATATATATATTTATTATATATATATCAATATATTATACATTATATAATATACTTATTAATAGTTTAAAATATCTTTAGTTTTCCTGTAAGAAAAACTTTTGTAAGAGGAAGTTAATGTTTAGTAATTAAAGTTTTAAAATCTTATTTTATTTGGAAATGACCTAGTTATTTAATAAACTTTTATTATTTAGTTTAGTACAACTCTAGAAATTTAAGTTATCCCAATCCTAAGAGATTATTTTAGATTATAAAAATAGATTATTCTACTAAAAATACAATTATTTTTTAAAGGATGCTTTACATGTGGAAATAAGAACCATTTAAAAAGGGACTGCCCTAAGAAAGCTAAAAAAAAAAAAAAGGAAAAAATAAAAATAAAAAACCTCCAAAAATCTGCCCTCGCTGCCATAGAGAAATACATTGAGCCAAAGATTGTAAGTCTAAATTTGACACTGAAGGAAAACCTATTCCAGGAAACTCCAAGCAGGGGACCCCCCAGTTCCCTTCAGCAAAAACCTGGGGCAAATTCCATCTTTTACCTGAAACCCTCAACATCTGGCAGTGCTGCCCTCGATATACCAGCTTTGTTTTTAGATAATATGAAGTTAATGAGCTCTATTTAAATTCAAACTCACGTGAACTAAAAAAAATTCAATATTAAATATAATGTTTATTTAAATATAAATATAATTGTTTGCTAATCTAATTAAGATGTCTTAAGTCATCAACATTATATAATACTTTTATTATGCCTAGGTTTAAGGTAAACTAAATTTGTCAACAAAAAGGTAACTCTTTAGACTAAAGGCGACATCATTCTGAAGGGGCTTGCAACTATGCCAGATTACTTTCCCGAAGGACTGACGCCATTTCCCTTTTGTCCAGCATGACCTTGCTGCTCATGGAGACAAGGTTACATCGGGGCGTGGCATCGCCCAGTCTCATTCATTGATCTAGGTGACTAAACATTGAGCCGTGACCCTGGGATGAAGCAGATATGAGCAGGACTGTGCAGTTGAGCAGAGAAGGAAAGATGAACACACCAATAACTAGCACAAAGTTAGCAGGGGATGTCAGGGCGGACACAGTGCGATTTCTGCACAGGGAGAGAGCATCTTTGTTCAGAAAGTGGACTTGTGGTGGGTTTACAGGAGAGTCAAGAGATGTTGAAAAATAGTTGTTTCATTGACTGACGTACCTGTACGCCTCTTTGCAGTGGTGAGTCTGGGGCAGGGAAAACAGAGACCACCAAGCTCATCCTGCAGTTCCTGGCCACCATCAGTGGCCAGCATTCGTGGATTGAGCAGCAGGTCCTGGAAGCCAACCCCATCCTGGAAGGTAAGCAGTCACCCACCAGACCAGCCTCCTTCCCAGGCTCTGCAGGCTGGTACCTTCCTGCCAGGTGGTGCTCGTGGGGAAGAAGGAGAGGGTGAGCCATAAACTTTCAGCAACTTCTCAGGATTCCCCAGGACACGAAAGACAAGGATGGGGTGGATGGTAGTGTGGCTGCCAGGAAGCACAGAAAAGAAAGACTGACAACCTTATTAGCTTTCACAGGTGTGTTTTCCACACACGGGATCTTAAACATTCCTTTAAAAAAGAATCCAAGATAAAATCAATTTGGGAGATTCTGGGAATGGATTATTGATACACAGAAGGATCCCAAATGTATTATGCTAATAAAAGTAGCCAGACCCTCTATTTTTTTTTCATTTACCCATACAAGTGAGGATGTGTGCACAAAAAGATCTTTCTTTATGCAGTCGCATCATCAAACAGCTCTATGGAATGCACTTCAGATCATACTGCAACCCAAATGCCATCTGGTCTAACCTCCTATCCACGCCCTGGCTTGTACCAGCCCTTGTCACTCTCCTTGCAAGCCGGCCCTCTCTAGCCCAGTCTCTACCCTGCAGCCTGAGCAATCTTTCTCAAATGCACCCAAACTCCCTCCGGAGGCTTCCTGCTTCCCTCATTGCCCCTGGGGCTAATTCTGAACTTCTTAGCTTCACGTTGAAGGTTCTTTGCTACTTGGCCCCACCTGGGAATGGTTCCATCCATCTTCCTCTGCTTTTCTCCTGTATCCTGTGGTCCAGCCGAATTTCCCTTCCTGAAGCACACTTCATGCTTTCTGACCTCCTAACCTTTAGCTGCCCTTTGACTTCCTCTTAGCAAACCCTTGGCCACCACCACTGTCTGGTGTGAGCCTACCCATCCTTCAATTCTGGGCTTAGCTACCTCCTCTGAGAAACCTTCCCAGAAGATCTCACTAAAAGTAAAATTTCTATTCTCTGCTCCCATCGTGGGCATCATCCTCTGGCCCTTAGCCTTTGGAAATGCCAAGACAATCCGAAACGACAACTCAAGCCGCTTCGGGAAGTACATTGACATCTACTTCAACTCCAGTGGGGTGATCGAGGGGGCGCGCATCGAGCAGTTTCTCCTGGAGAAATCCCGGGTCTGCCGGCAGGTAAGGCCTCTGCCCACTACCCTGGTCCTGGGGAACCTCCCCTTGCCCCAGGATAGGAGTCCGGGGATTGGGGAGGCTTCCAAGAGAGTTCCTTTCCATCACTCTCATACCTCTCTCCCTCCTCCTGGGACTCCCACAGGCCTTGTCTCACTGCCATTGAACCCTGGCCTGAGATGGGCCAGGGACCCCTAGAATTGGGTAATGATGGTTCTTCCCCAATATTCAAGGAAATGATAGGATTTTCTGTTTTGAAATTTCCTTCTATACAATTGCCTTCATTATTTGGTGCTTACTACTCCTCACCTCTATTAGAATTAATTCTGAGGCCAGGTAAGTCCTCAACTGGGGGTGGGTGTATCTTCAGATGTATAGGGAGCCCTGTCAGAAGGACCTAGATGACACCGTCCAAAAGACCGCTGGCCAGGAAATGAGGTGGCGTATGGTCTGTGTCGTCACATGGGCCTCGTACTCACATGGGCCCACATTTGGTTTAATGCTCTGTTGTCACCATCTTGAAATTCTTAATAACTTTTTAGAGAGACTCTCCATGTTTTCATTTTGCACTGTGCCCCACAGATCAAGTAGACAGTCCCGGCTGACAAAGACCCCAAAGTATGACAGCCACATCAGCAGAGTTAACACAGCCTTGTTGGGGGTAGGATACTCCTCTCGTGTAATGGTATAACCCCTAAAGCGTGTGTATGCATGCTCATGAGGTTTCAGAATGGGGCCATGCCACTGAAGGGGCTGGAGATGTGTATGAGGACAGACAGACACCTGGACACTGTGGCAAGCTGAAGAAGGAAGCTCACCTTTAGTGACCCCTGCCTGATGCCAGGGGTTTCCCCTGTGTTATCTCATTAGATCTTCACAACAACCACGGAGACAGGTCTCTTTGTCCCCATTGCATAGATGAGGAAACCGAGTCCAGGGTAACTTATCTAGGTCCCAGAACTAGTAGAAGGTAGAATCTCTCTGACTCCAAAGTTTGCCCTTTCCAGAAGCTTATAGTTCTTCACATAGTGGTTGGTGAATTCATGGAACTTGGTTCTCATAGAGGCATCCCAGAACGAACAGGAGACTTCTAAAGCAGATCAGAGACAAGTCCTGTCCATGATAAGATTAAAAATTTTGTGGGGATGGGGGATGGTGGAGGGACTCCCCTTGCGGTCCAAAGGTTGGGACTTCATCTTCCAATACAGGGCATGCAGGTTTGATTCCTGGTCAGAGTGCTTAGATTTCACATGCCTCGGGGCCAGAAAATGTATAACAGAAGCAATATTGTAACAAATTCAATACTTTTAAAACGGTCCACATCAAAAAAAATTTTTTTGGTGTGTAAGTGGGATCGCAGAGGTGGACGCGACCAATGGAGCAGGCATGCATGCACTCTCAGTAAACGTTCTAGTGATGTGTAGAAAGGACGTCCAATGGTTCTGAGGAAGAAGAGGAGGTCGTCTGAGGAGTGGGAAGGCGGGGGGAAGAGAAACTCCCCCTTTAACACTCTATACTTGGAACTGCCTGAATTTCACAACAGAGATGTGCTCATAAATAATGTTTAAAAATGCAGAAGACCCAGCTAGGTAAACCTGTGGAAGTCAGGTCCCTGGGGGTCACGAGGTGATAGGAAAGCTTTGTTGTTTTTATTGTTGCTCAGTTGCTAAGTCGACCCCACGAGGCTCCTCTGTCCATGGGATTTCCCCGGCAAGAATACTGAGTGGGTTGCCATTTCCTTCTCTGGGGGATCTTCCTGGAGGATCAAATCTGTGTCTCCCACATCTCTTGCATTAGCAGATAGATTCTTTGCCACTGAGCCACCAGGAAAGGCTTTCCCTAGACTGTAGAGTTGGGAATTCTGAGTCAGAGAGCCTGGATCTGAATCCTGACACCTTGCTTTGCCTGTGACTCTGGACTGCGGGGGCAGTCAGGCTGCAGGGAAGTGCCAGGGAGTGACTTTCTGCACGGAGCTGTCAGGATGAACTGGCCTTGGGTGAGGACAGCAACTGGGCGTGCTCATCCCTTGGGTCAATGCCAGAGCCCTACTGGCTGGGGAGCAAGAAACTGGGACGGGGCTGGAGCCAGGAGACAGCCCTGAGGACCCAGAGCCTCAGGGAAGCTGCTGACAAGCTCCTGAACTCCCTCCTTGCCAGGCCCCGGAGGAGCGGAACTACCACATCTTCTACTGCATGCTCATGGGGATGAGCGCCGAGGAGAAGAAGCTGCTGTGCCTGGGGACGCCCTCGGAGTACCACTACCTCACCATGGTGAGGCGCCTGCCCCCTCCCCGACCCTCCTCCCCTTCCCACCTCTCCCTGCCCTGCCTCTTACAATGAGGAAGAAGTAAGAAGGGCCAGTTCTTGCTCAGCGTTGGTTTACAGCCTCATAAAAGCCCAGACTCCGGGTAGGCCCCTGGGCGGGGACTGGGGGCTCCCTTTCCCTTCTCCACCCCTCCCTTCTGTGTTTGACATCCACGTTACAACCACCAGAGGATTACTCTTGACCATCAGAGCCCTACCCTTGTCCATGTGCTTCCTTGTTTTCTGCAGAGCCTACAGTCCTGCCCCACAAGCCTCACCTTCCTTTGGTTCCTAATGGACAGAAGGCTCCTGGCCACCCTGTAGCCCCTGCCTCATTTCATCCCAGTCACCGTCCTCCTGGGTGCCCCTAGAACTTGAACTCCAGGAGAGCAGAGGCCTTGCTCAGTTGTGTCCCCATGCCTGGAACATTGCCACACAAGCAGTCTCACAAGTTGGGCTTGCATTGTTGACAAGAAAATGAATGAGATCCACCTCTTGACGTTCTCTCCTGCCTCACCCCTGTCTCCCCTGTCTCTGCCTGAGGACTTTATCATCTCTTGCCTAGACCATGGTGCTACTTTCCTACTGGGTGCCCCCTCTCCCCAGACTTCAGCCCCAATCTATCATCCACCCCCCAGATCTCCCATACAGGGCGCCTGGCAGACCATATTCCTGGTCACAGCTCTTTGGAAGTTCCTTGTGGCTCCTTGGCAAGGTTTCCAAGTCCCTCCAGATCCCACCATCTGCCAATCTCTCCTCCTCCACATGACCCCAGCCTCTTTGCAACCTTCCTGCCTCCCATCTCACAGCCTAACTCAAGCTGTTATCTGCCAAAACCCTCTCTCCCTGTGCTACTATAAAGCTCAACCTGTGGAACCAGCTCAGGTGCCTCCTCCAGGAAGCCTTTCCCCGGTTCCCAGGAGGGCTGGCCAAGCCCCCTTTTGTCTCAGCGTCTGTAAAAGCCTATGACATAATCTTTCTGCCTCCTCTCCTGGATGCAACAGCATGCAGAACAGGGCCCACTCTCTCCATTAATGAATTCCCAGTAAGTACCCCAGGGTCTGACACACAGTGAGCCTTAGAAGGTGTTTGTTAAAGGAATTAACCCAAGGTATTCCCCCGAGAGACTGAGGCAGGCATTACCATGGATGGTTGACAAGCAGAGGCTCAGAGAAACTGAGTGACTTAGCTATGGCCACACAGCTATCAAGCTACTATAGAATTCTGGGTCTATATCACCATAATTCTGCCTTTGGAAATACCTTTGTGTATTTTATGAGTGTGGTCCTCCAGGTGGTCCCATGGGACCCACCCAGAGCCAGTGAAGTATCACTTACCAGGGGCCTTTGGCTGAGTCCCTGATACATCCCTGCCTTGCTGGCCCTACAGTGGAGAAGGCCCCCCAAAGCTGATGTGTTCAATCTTTCAGGGGAACTGTACTTCCTGTGAGGGGCGCAATGATGCCAAGGACTATGCCCACGTCCGCTCGGCCATGAAGATACTCATGTTCTCTGACTCGGAGAACTGGGACCTCAGCAAGCTGCTGGCCACTATTCTCCACCTGGGGAATGTGGAGTTCATGGGTAATGCTGCTTCCACCCAAAGTACACCCCCTGGGGAGGAAAAATGGGGATGAGAGGAGGAAGAAATCCCTGTGGGTTCTCATCCAAAGGGCCCATCAAAGTCACAACGTGCTGGAAAAGTGCATTAGGAATTATAGCTGTAATTTTGGAGGTCTTGTGGAGTTAGGGGGAAGATGCCAAAGCTTAGGGCCCTCCAAAGGTGAGGGTATTGATCAATCATCCCTAACTTTTGGCTGGAAACCCAAAGAGTAAACAACTTGGAGTAAGCAAAGCCATGCATGAACTTGCAAGCTGCAAAGTATAAAAAAGTGACATTACAGATTTTAAAGTGAACCACATCAAAATTCTAAAGTTAAAAATGTTAAAACCAAAATGAACTCTATGGATGAGTTTAACCACCAGTTTTATAATGTGAAAAAGGAGAAAAGGTCAGAAAAAACCTGTGTGTACAGCACAGAAAGACAAAAAAGATGGAAAATATAAAAGAGAAAATAGGAGACCTAGAAGATACAATGAGAAGATAAAGTATACATTTAATTAGAGTTCTAAAGGGAAAGAGAAACTGTGTGTGCAGCATGGAAACGCAAGAAAGATGGAAAATGGGAACTTGCTTAGTGGCCCAGTGGCTAAGACTCCATGTTACCAATCCAGAGTTTCCAGGTTCGATCCTGGGTCAGAGAACTAGGTCTCACATGGCAACTAGGAGTTCACACGCCACAACTAAAGGACCCAACACAGCCAAATAATAAATAAGTAAATATTTTTTTAAAGATGGAAAATATAAAACACAGAGTAGGAGACCTCAAAGATAGAGTGAGAAGATGTAGAATACATTTAATTAGAGTTCTAAAGGATAAGAGAGGGTTGGGACTTAAACAGCACTTGAAGAGATTATGGCTGGCTCTAGAGCTAATGAAAGACACCAACTCACACAGCAGTGGGGAAAAGGCAGGCTTTTCAATAAACTCTTCCAGAGCGATTGGGTATTCATGTAGAAAACATGAACCACTATCTCAGATCATATAAGGAAATCTACTCCAGCAAGCTGCAGCTGGGTGACCATGTAATCTATCCACCAAACCGGGCACCTCTGCTGGTAAAAAGGGGTGCTGACAAGCAGGGCGCGTCAGGACGTGGAATACTACCAAATGTGATGTTGAGGAGATGAAACCAGGCAAAAGAACGCAGAGAGCTCACACACAAAATTTAAACACAGATAAAATTAAATGCTACAGGGCTTCGCTGGTGGCTCAGTGGTAAAGAATCTGCCTGCCAAAGCAGGAGACTCAGGTTCGATCCCTGATCTGGGAAGATCCCACATGCTGCGGGGTAACTAAGCTACAACTATAGAGCCTGTGCCCTAAAGCCCAGGAACCGCAGCAAGAGAAGCCCACACGCTGCAACTAGACAGTGGCCTCCACTCTCTGCAACTAGAGAAAAAGCCGGTGCAGCAACCAAGACCCGGCATGGCAAAAAATAGATAAATAAACATTTTTTTTTTTTTAATGAAATGCTACAAAGGAATGCAGGTAGTTAGATGACACATAAGTAAACGGGTAAAATTAAATGCAGCTTAGTGGTTAAATCAGTGAGGGACAGGGAGGCCTGGGATGCTGTAGTTCGTGGGGTCACAAAGAGTCAGACTCGACTGAGAGACTGAACAACAACAGGGATTAACATATAGGTAGTAAAAAGATAAGGAAAAACCAGGGAAGTGGTTTCTGTGATAGTCAGGAGAATACTGCCTTCGGTGGAGGAACTGGTCTAAGCAGGAAAGGTCGTGGGAGGCCCCGGCTCTTCGTGAAGCTCTGGGTTTGGCTTTAGTGGTTGATTCACAATATTGACATAATAATTATCCTTTATAACATACCTTTGGGTTTTATGCATTTCTTATCCATACG
Organism: Bos mutus; assembly: GCF_027580195.1. Taxonomy (NCBI): domain Eukaryota; kingdom Metazoa; phylum Chordata; class Mammalia; order Artiodactyla; family Bovidae; genus Bos; species Bos mutus. Next base: position 131,180,167 of record NC_091618.1, read on the forward strand.
CGTTAGTTTATAATTTGTAAGTCTAAAGAAGGAAAAAAAATGACAGAAACAGCTTTCTTCCGTCCCTGCAGCTCAGCGGCCCTAAAGGGAGGGACTCAAAGGGGAGGGATTGAACCAGGAGGTGGGTCAGGAGACTTGCAGCAGAGCTGGGCCCTGCTTCCTCCTTTGCTGAATGCATGAACACACCTGGGTTTCTAAGGACAGCAGAGTGGATGGAAGGAGACCAATGGGTCTTCCTCTCCCTTGATAGACTCCACCCGCCCCACTGGCACCAGACTTCTCCCTCTGATAGCTTCCCACTCCCCTTTGAGTCAGGATCTCAATCTGGGCAGCAGGGGACATACCCTGTGAACAGTGGTTAGAAGCAAAGTGTTGATTGTCCCCAGAGAGGCCATGGTTCTCAGAGGGGGCCTGGGAGAGGCAGTGCCTGGCACCCAGGGATGGCTGTCTCTGAGCCATGCATCTGGAACAGCCTCCCCAGGGCCTCTGTCCCGTCCCTTCAGGCCACTTTGCCTCTCAGGGTCAATTGCTTCTCTCTGCAGCTGCGGTCTTTGAGAACCTGGACTCCTCTGATGTGATGGAGACCCCTGCCTTTCCTACTGTGATGAAGTTACTGGAGGTAACTCTGCTCTTCTGTCCGCTAGCCTCCTTCTTTTGTGAGCAGCCCCAGGGCCTGGGCTGGCAGCCCTTGCCAGTCTCCAGTTCCTGCCTCCCAGGCTCTCGCTCACCCTTTCACCTCCAACTCCCCTGTGGAGCACTGCAGGCCCTAGGCATGGGAATCAGGCCCGTGGAACTAATCATTAACAAAGTCCTGGAAATGATCAGTTTGGCTTGAACATGTGTTTCTTGCCCTTTCCCTGACCTTCTTGCTCTTCCAGGGCCTTTGCTCAACTTTCTACCTCACCCATTCCCCAGGTTGTCCCCACTCAACCAATCTGATGCCTATACAGCAAGACATCCTCGCCCCATATCCTGGTCCCCAGGGCTTCTCCATGAGTTGTGCTCTTCTGGGCTGACGGAATGTACTCAGACCATTCCCCCTGCGTGTTATTTCTGCTGTTGTTATTTTTTGGCTTTGCCACACCTGCTGGCCCTGTAGGCATTTAGGCTGTGACTGCTAATACTTGTACTTTCTGTATAACTTGCAATGCAGTAAACTCAGGTTCAATCCCTGGGTCAGGAAGATCCCCTGGAGATGAAAATGGCAACATACTCCAGTATTCTCACCTAGAGAATTCCATGGGCACAAGAGCCTGGTGGGTTATAGTCCATGGGGTTGCAAAGAGCTAGATGACTGAGCGACTGACACTTTCACTTTCACACAGCATGTGGGATCTTGGTTCTCCAATGAGGGATAGAACCTGTGTCCTTTGCATTGCAAGCACGGAGTCTTAACCGCTGGGCCACCAGGGAAGTTTCCCCTGCACATTATTAAAGAGATCAAATAGAGCCTTGACTTGGAGGACAAGTGATGGGACTTTGTAATCACACCCCACTAACAGGTTCAGTGGGAAATTAATAGAATCAAAGGGGGGGAAAAGGCAATCACATTAGGTAGGCACATTTTGCTGCTAATGTTTTTCATGTGGTCGCAGGGTTCTTAGAAACCTTGGGGGTTTGCCAGCCAAGTCTTCTCTGCATGTGGGAGGCACTTCATCCAGACTCCTCTTGTTAACTTGGGCCTCCAGATTCCAGGCAGGAGTGCCTTCGGTTGAGGTGTATTCAGATGTCAGTGGCCAGGCCTCAGAGTCCTCCATGGCCACTGTTTTCCAGGGTCCACCAGATGGTGGGCCCAGTACCAGGAGACCAGCACAAGACTGGTCAACCAAGCAGCCAGCACGCTCAGGGCCCACCCAACTGGCGCATCCTTCCCTGACACTGATATCCCCGTGCTCAGACTGACGCTGGACCAGTCCTGCCAGCATCCTGACTCTGGTCCTAGTCACAGGCATCTCCCATCCTCAAGATTTGGGCACGGGATGTTTGGTTATGAGAGAGCATGTTGGCACCAGGCCCTGCTCTATCAGCTGTGATGCCAGCCCCTACCTACCTTCCAGGTGAAGGACCAGGCCCTCCGAGACTGTCTTATCAAGCACTCCATCATCATCCGAGGGGAGTTTGTCACCAGGCCCCTGAACATCACTCAGGCTGCAGACCGGAGGGACGCCTTTGTCAAGGTGCAGAGCTGTGGGAGAAGGGGCCTACGTGTCTAGGTATTGAGTGTAGCTCCTTGCCTGGTGAGTGGACAGCAGGAAAGGGCAGAGAGCTGGGCAAGTCCTGACTCTGCCAGTCCCCTGGCTGGTGACCGTGGGCTGCCCAGGCTCTCCAGGGTGGTTTCTTGCCGTAAAGTAGGGGTGATCTCCCTCAGTTGGTCCAGTGTGCCTGCGGCCTTTCCAGGTAAACTTGGAGAAAGCAGCCGCCTTCCTCTCGTGCATCAAAGCCTGTGGGTTCTACCCATGTCTCTACAGGGCATCTATGGGCATCTCTTCCTGTGGATTGTCAAGAAGATCAATGCTGCAATCTTCACCCCACCTGCCCAGGACCCCAAAAATGTGCAAAGGACAATCGGCCTCCTGGACATATTTGGTTTTGAAAACTTCCAGAAAAATAGGTATGGAGGTCCCCGCACCTGTTTTCAGAAAAATGAGAGATAAGCTTAGGTCCTCCCTGAGCCAACTGGAACTCAGCCATTCCTCCCGACTGGCTGGGAGCAGGGCCTCGCCTCCGCTCACAGACGCCAGGGTGAGTCCCTCAGCAAGACTGTGTCCTTCCTCAGTGAGGCAGTCCACGCTCATCCCCTGGCATCCACAAGGTGTCTAGAAAAGGCCATATAGCTAAGAGCATCATGAGAGTCAGGCTGACACTCTAGCACTCATTGCCCATCTCGAGCTATCCACTCTTCCTTCTCACAAACTAGAGTGAATTATCCCGTGTGGTTAAGGCGAAAGTGGAAATCAGTGACACTAATGTGACTGCATCCTTGGGTGGGCTATCATACTAGGTGATGGGGAAGGCAGGGAATTTGTGGCCCATCCCCAATTTTTCAGTCTGACAACGGTAAGGTGAGGCAGGACACTTCTGACCCAGTGTCCCAGCCTGGAGGCTGAAGAGCTAGAGAAATGAAGCAGGTCAGAAAAGTAATTCCCAGCGAAGACTGTGATGAAGACTGGGGTGGAAGTAGACAGAGGCAGCAAGGGGAGCCAGGCCGTGGAGCTGGACGAGGGCAGGTGATGCTCTGCGGAAGTATCATCAAAGGGCCAGAAGAGGACACAAGGACGGGGGACAAGCAAGCAGGAAGTGCAACCTAGCTTCCCAACGTGAGCCTGGCTCGTTTAAAGCATCGGTGAGACAGAGCCTAGGCCTAGTTCCATTACCAAATGGAATTCAGGTCTGCTCACCCAAAGTACACCAAAGCCAGTGTACTGACACCAGGGTGTGGTGAAGCAAAGCACAACACTTATTGCAGGGCCGAGAAGGAGAGCAGGCAGCTCATCCAAATTTGAGGCAGCTCAAAATCCAAATTCCTTGATGGCTTTCAAGTAAAGTTTTTTAAAGGCAGTTTTAGGAGTGAGAGTCACAGGGTACACAATCAGCTTGTGGACTTTCTTCTCATTGGTTGGTGGTGAGGTAATGGGGTGATGTTTAGGGAATCTTAATCATCAACATCTGGTTCCAACCAGTCTGGGGTCTACATGCTTGTGACCAGCATGTAGTCACCATACTCCACCTGGGCAGGGGTCTTAGTTTCTGCAAAACAACTCTAAGAGATCCCTTGAGGAAGAACTAGGACTCTGTTTTATCACTGCACTATTGCTTCTTGACTGCATTTCTTCACTTCCCTAATTGGTCTTGAGTCTGCTCTTAGGACTCAGAGATGTCATAGGAGACTAAAGCCTTTTGCTACAAATAAGAAATGGGGGACAAGGAGGGAGTTTTGTATTCAGGAGGGCCCCACAGGGTTCTGCTTGGTTTCAGTCCCAAGTGGAGGTCTCCGGGCACTGTCAGAGGTGCCAAAGGGCTGTCCTGACCTTGGCATGTCCCTGCCCAAGGCCCTGTCTCCAGCTGAAGGCTGAGAAGGCCCCTTGGTCAAGATGCAAGCCATTCTGAGTGCATGCACATTGGGATTGCAGGCTCCTAGGACCAGCTCACCATGGGCAGGTGGAATGGGGCAGGGCTGGCAGAACTCAGCCCAACATGACAGAAGCTCTAAGGAGCAGAAAAACAAAAAATGATTCTGATCATTGGTTTCTGGCCCTGAGAGGGGCAGCTAAGCAGACCAAGCATATCTTTGGCCACTGTGGAGCTGGATGAGTAGTTTATTTTGGGGGATCTGGCCATTTATTAAGGGACGCCCTCCCCTCCACCCCCTGTGAAGGAGCCACAAGCTGGGTTTGTGGCAGGGCTGCAGTCTGGGGGCCACCTGAAGGAGCAGGGCCATGTCACTCAGCACCCAGTCACTTACCCGAACTGCCTTCTGCAAGGGTGCACCGAGTACTCTTGTCAACTGAAACAAAGTGCATGACCTAAAAGTTGAGACTTGTGTTTTATTCAGCAGACATTCCTAGAACTTCAGGCCCAGGAGACAGCATCTCAAATAATTCTGAGAAAAATGCTCCGAGGAGGCGAGGGTAGAGCCAGGATATATAGGAGTTTTTTGCAACAAAGGGCAGGTAGAACATCAAAAGATTATTGTTAATAAAAGAAAACTAGATATCCCAAGTTAAGGTATTTGGCACTTTTCTGTGTATGGAAAGATGCAAGAGTCTGGGTTCACTGAAATCATTCCTTTGATATGAATCTCAGATATCTGGGGCCAGCATTCTGTGTTTTCACATCCTGAGTTTCTTTAAGCTCTACTGTTGTGAGTGGCTGCAATCTAATGGGGCATCCCCAATGGCTCAGCAGTAAAGAATCCACCTGCATGCAGGAGACGTGGGTTCGATTCCTGGGTCAGGAAGATCCCCTAGGGGAGGAAATGGCAACTCACTCCAGTATCCTTGCCTGGAAAATCCCATGGACAGAGGAGCCTGACAGGCTACAGGCCAAAGGATCTCAAAGAGTTGGGCGTGACTGAGTGACTGAGCACACAGGCAGTCTGATGACTGCTAGGTGGCCAGTATTCCTGGTCTCCATCCTGAGTTCCCTCAGGGCTCATTGTCCGGGGTGGCTGCAATCGCTGATGGCTACAGCATCACTCCACGATGTCCAGGCAGTGTGTTAACTCTCTTGGGTTAACAGACCTGAACAACCAGCCTGAGGAACCATAAGGTTTTGCATAAATGGGCATCCCATCCTGAGGAAGAAATGCCTAAGTGAGACCCAAAGGATGAACCAAAAGAGCAGGTCAGAGAAAGGAGGGTCTCACATGTGTGAAGACTTAGAATTAGAGAAGGGCAGGGCGCCCTGTTGGAGAAGGAGCTGGCAACTCACTCCAGTATTCTTGCCTGGAGAATTCCATGAACAAGAGGAGCCTAGCAGGCTATAGTCCATGGGGTCACAAAGAGTCAGACATGGCTGAGCGACTATCACTCACAGAGTCCCCTGCGTCCATTCCCTGGCTGTGTTGGGCAGGCTTTCCACTGTGTCACTGTCTGTCTGGATCATGAAAATAATGGGAGCTCAGGTCCACAAGGATTCAAGGCAGGGGGAGAGCAGGTCCCTGCTCTGCACGTCCGAAACCTCTGTCTGGTGGCCACAGAGAATGGTTGGAGGGGTGAGGCTGGAGGCAGAGAGAGCCATGAGGCGGTTGTTATTGCACTCCAGGTGAGAAAGAGGGTGACCTGGATTAAGGGAGCAGCAGTGGGAGTGAAAAGAAGTAAACAGGTTAGGCGCTGTGTTGGAGAGAGCGCAGCCGGACTTTGGCAACGGGTTGGAGTTGGGAACGAGGGAGAGGTGTCAGGTATGATGGCCTGGTTTCTGACCTGAGCTGGGGTGATGAGTGGAGGGGCCATTTCAGGAGGTGAAATGGAGCCCAGGAGGAAGAGCGAGTGGGAGGACTCGGGGAGGGGAAAGGGGTATGTCTGACTGATGCAAAGGAGCCCAGCCATCAATGACGGGTCTCCAGAAGCTTGTCTTAATACCCAAGCCACTTGCCCATGGGGCAGGGTGGCTACTGGACCCTTGGCCCCCAGAGATTGTCTCCATGTCAGGACAGCCTAGTTTGGCAGAGGATCCTGCTGGGGACCTTATGGAGTCAAAGTCAGGGCTTGATGCTAAGTGCAGCCTCCATATTTCTCTGAATCTGTTTGCTGTGGGATGGAGGAGGGGATGGAGGCGGAGGCAGGGGAAGAGGGAGGCTATCTGTCGGCCTGTATGGTGTTTGGGGGTGTGCTCTGTGGGTACACATGTGTGGGGCTGTGTGCCAGGGGTTGGCTGCAGTGGCAGCCAGGCCAACCTTGCCCCCCTGGGGCGGTGCTGCGCCTGCAGCTTCGAGCAGCTCTGCATCAACCTGGCCAACGAGCACCTGCAGCAGCTGTTCGTGCAGCACGTGTTCACCGTGGAGCAGGAGGAGTACCGCGCGGAGAGCATCGCCTGGGACTACATTCACTACACCGACAACCGGCCCACCCTGGACCTGCTGGCCCTCAAGCCCATGAGCATCATCTCCCTCCTGGATGAGGAGAGCCGCTTCCCACAGGTGCCCTGGGCCCGCCCACCTCGGGGGAGACCCCTTGCCTGGGAAACTCCACTGCCCGGAAACCGCGGGGGCTGGCAGAGGAGCCCCCGCCTTCCAGCCTCCCTCTCCCTCAAGGCTCGCCTCCTGGAGGAAGGCACCTGAGTCCGCCCTCACTTCTGCTCCTCAGCATAGATTATTTAGATTCAGGAACACACCCCCAGAGAGGGCTGGTTGAGCCTTGTGGGCCAAGGGCTGCATGGAGTGCAAGACGAGGCAACACTTTCCTTCTTGCTTTGGGGGACTCTGCATGTCTCTGGGGAGATGGACTCTCAGGGAGTCAGTAAGAGCTCTGATCCAGAGAAAAGAGATGCTCTGCTCCCGGGGAAGGCTACAGCCAGCGAGCTGGCAGCCTCTCGTCCTGCCTCGGCCCTCACTCAGGGAACAAGCCCCTGCCCCTGACACATCCTCTTGCTGTCTGTAGAAAGGCCCTCAGTCATTCTGAACCCAGTTGCTTTACCCTTTGAGGGAGCCCCTGAGACCTGGGGGTGTACCCAGTGGCTGGGCTGTGGGTCCTCGGCCCATAGGGCATCCATTCTTCCAGGGGACAGATACCACCTTGCTGCAAAAACTGAAGAGTGTCCACGCTAACAACAAAGGCTTCCTGCAGCCCAAGAACATCCACGATGCCCAATTTGGCATTGCCCACTTTGCTGGCGAGGTACACTACCATGTAGAAGGTAGGTGAAGCTCCTCTCCACAGTCCCTTCCTTCCAAATCTGGAGCACCCCAGGGAGGCCATGGAAAGAAGGCTAGGTCATTTTGCAGAGCCAGCAATGGGACAGAGGGAATGGAATGGACCAGGCATGTATGTTTGTGTTTTGTTTTGTTGGTAATAGTTCTACTGAGAGATAATTCACATCCATAGAATTCACTCATTTGAAGTCTACAACTCAATGGTTTTTTAGTATATTCATAGACTTACGTAGCTGTTGCCACAATTTTAGAACATTTACATCACCCCTCAAAAGAAATCCCCACTAGGGACTTCCCTGGCAGTCCAAAGGTTAAGACTCCATTCTTGCGTTCAGAAAAACAAAAGGAACTCCCATTAGCAGTCTTTCTTCATTGCTTCCTAATTCTCCCCAACCCCAGCAACTGCTAACTTCGGTCTCTGTGGATTTGCCTGTTCTGGACATTTCACATAAACAGAATCGTGCATCGTGCGGCCTTTGTGACTGGCTTCTTTCACTTGGCATGGCGTTTTCAAGGTTCATTCACACTGTAGCGTGTTTCTGTACTGGTTCTTCACACTGCATACAACGGTCCGCAGCACAGATATGCCACTTTCTGTTTATCCCTTCATCAACTGATGGATGTTTTTGGCCATTATGAGTAATGCTGCTATTAACACTCATGTACAAGTTTTTATGTGGACATACGTTTTCACTTCCTTGGGACACATACCTAAGAGAGGAATTGCTGGGTCATGTGGTATTTCTATTTAACTTTTGGGATAAGCACCAAACTGTTTTTCAAAGTGGCCGCACCATTTTACATTCCCATTAGCAATGTATGCAGTTTCCAATTCCTACAGCTCCTTACCAACACATGTTAATTGTTTTCTTTTTTATTGTAATTACCTCATCAGATATAGAATTTGCAAATATTTTCTCCTCTTCTTTGGGATATCTTTTCACTCTCTTGGTAGTGAAAGTGTATATGTGGAGATAAGGTCAGGCATGTTTTTAAAGATTTTATTTATCTAGTGGCGGTGCTGGGTCTTCATTGCTGCACGTGGGCTTTCTCTGGCTGTGGCAAGCAGGGGGTCCTCTCCAGTTGCAGTGTGGTGTGAGGGCTTCTCAGTGTGGGGGCTTCTCTTGTTGCGGAGCACAGGCTCTAGGGAGCAAGGGCTTCAGTAGCTGCGGCACTAGGGCTCAGTAGCTGTGGCCTGTGGGCCCTAGAGCTCACAAGCCCTGGTAGTTGTGGTGCTTGGGCTTAATTGCCCCATAGCGTTTGGGATCTCCCTGGACCCTGGATATAACCCATGTCTCCTGCATTGACAGGTGGATTCTTAACCACTTGACCACCAAGGAAGTCCCAAGCCTAGTTTTGATTAGAGAAATAAGGGGCTGAGGTGGTCAAGCTGCTGGTGTGCTTAGAAAAATGGGAGAGGTGGCCAGTGGGTGCTGTGATCAGGAAAATGAGGCGGGAAGCCAGAGGGTGACTCTGTGTGGCTTGTAAGGAGAACTGAGGAGCTACTGTGGTCTAACTGGAAACTTGGAGTCAGGGATGCTCCAAGTATACTTTTCAGGTGGAGGGACAAGGCAGCAGGAGGGGCTGCTGTTTTCACATGGAGGAAGGGAGGTGTTCCGAGACCAGGGGATTATTTCTGTTGGAGAAATGAGGAGGTAAGGGGGGGCTCCTTTATAACTCCCACCAGATCCTGGCTTTGGGGCTTTTCCGAAAGGGGGAGCCCAGAGCTAGTGGGACTTCAGAATTCCAGAACACAGAGACACTGAGCACATCAACCTCCGTGGGCTACTCAAGGCCAAGTTTTAGTTTTTGAAGTGAACTGCAACTTCCATGTATGCTAAGAGTAAGGTTGCTTCTTTCTAGGCTTTCGGAGCACAGAATTCCATTAATGCTCCTGGAAACTGAGCCTGCTGGGTGTTTTTCAGTGCTCTGCTATCTTCATGACCTAAGCTCATTACTCTGTCTTTTGGCGGGGATGGGGTGGGGGAGGTTTGGGCCCAGGTGTGCCTCAATCATCCCCCCAAAAGCACCTGGGGCTGGGAGGCTCTGTCTAAGCCTGGAAGGGCACAGGGTAACATCACGTGCCTGCTCGCCCCGTCTGCAGAAGGCTGTCTTCCAGCATAGGGCTGAGAGAGGGGCTTATGTGCCAGCCTCCTCTTCAGGTGGCCCTGGAGCCTGGGAAAGCAAGCTTGTTGTCACCACACTCAGCTTGGTGAGGGCGGCTCGGTTTGAGCTCTTGGTCCAGTCTTCCCCTCTCATAGCACCTGCTGGCAGAGAGGGAATCAAGCTTCCTCTTCCACCATTGACATGGCCTTCCCAGACCCCACACGAGGCTGTGCAGGCATGCACAGAGCACCCCACTAAAAAGGGGTGACTTAAAGGGAGAAGACAAGTTGGAGTCAGGCGCTTGTGGGGTGCAGCCTTCAGCAGGCCCCCAGTCATCGTCTGGCCTGGTTTTGAGAAGCAGCCGTCCTCTGGCGCCTTCTTCTTGCCGTTCCATGCCCTGCCTCAGACAGGTCCACTCTCTCCCACGGCGGGAGGGAAGATGGGCTGTCCACTCATCCCCAGACGCACGCTGTGTCCCCTGGCCAACACTCCCATAGCAACGTTCCACAAATAGATACAGGGATTCATTTTCTCACGGTCCCAGAGGCCAGGAGTCCAAGACAAACGTCAGCAGGACTGGAGCCTTCTGAAGTCTCTCCCTGGCGTCTCTCTTGTTCCCATGCGTGTCTGTGTCCTAATCTCCTCTTCTTGTAGCACACCACTCTGACTGGGTTAAGGCCCACCCTAACAGCCTTATTTTACCTCCCTGACCTCTTCAAAGGCCCTCTCTCCACACACATTCTGAGGTACTACGGATTAGAGCTTCAGCATATGGATTTGGGGGGCAAACAGCTCAGCCCATACACAGCCCCCTCCCTAATTTCTAGAGTCTCACTCCTTAAGCTGGAGGGCCCTCCGACTCTAGCATGTTGCTAGAGAAGGGCCTTGGGGCACCCAGGCCCTCAGGGTCTCCTTAGTGAGCGGCAGACATGCTTCATTCCCAAACCTACTGGGTCCAGGCCCACGCATGTGCCTGCACATGTGCATTCACGCAAGTGCTCGCGTGTATGTGCACACACTGCCTGTGGGCACACGTTCAGTTCCAAGACCAATGCAGTTTATACTTATAATGAGGAAAGAAATACATTTTAGGACCTCATAATCAGCAAGTCACCTACCCCTGCCCCCTATCCTTGAAGCCAGGAAGCCAAGTCATGTTTAATTTCTTTCCTTTCCCCATTTTGGGCTTCCAGGAAGAGCAAAGCAGCGATTTCTCCCCCTTGCTGGTTCCACAGGGACATGTGAAGCAGCTGCTCCTTTTCAGACAGGCTGCTGGGGAAGGGTGGGCCTCCCATCAGGAGTGTCCAGATTGCAAGCTCCCTGGACGCAACCAGGTTGCCAGATTTTCAGAAGTTACGGGGCTGGGCAGCCTTCTTCGCTTTCTCCTTTTCCTTCTCTTCTGTTTTGCTCCCTTATGTAGACAAGCGGTTGGCTCAATCAGATTTGCCCAGGGTTCCCCAGAAATTCAGAGCCCTGACGAGAATCCACAGGCTCCACCCTCGGGAGGTCCAAACCGCACAATGATTGCACAGTCCGTCTGCTGTGCTGCTAGTGGGCTCCTACGTGGACGTGGGAGTGACGGTGGGGACTGGGAGGGCCAGGATGTTGAGGGGAAGGGGCTCGCTCCCACCCGTAGTCCACCCGGGGAGCTGCGGCTGACAGAACAGATGGGAAGGCCTCAGGCTTCCCTGAGCTGAATGACAGGGCCCAGGTGAAGGGCCACACGGCGCAGGTGGGAGCCACGTGTGGGTCAGTAGGGCCTCCCAGAATAGATGACGCTCGAGCTGTCCTTGAAGCACAAGCCAGCATTATCCTGGAGGGCTTAGAAGGGAAGAAAGCCCCAGAGATCTCTTGGGGGCCATAGGCCATCAGGAAAGGGGAGACCCATGCGGTGGGGCACAGGTACTAGGGGAGAGGAGACCCCTGGGGTGGGGTGCAAGCTTAAATGAGGGAGTTTGGGGTGGGGATGGTGGGTTGTGGGGGCTGCAGGGTGTGGATGTGACATGACTTGGTGCTGAGCGGAGGCACTGGATGCCAAGACGTGGGGAGATGGAGGTGGGCATGGTGGCCTTCTGCCTGCGCCTCACCCTCCCCTCCCCGGTCTGAGCTGGCGGGGGCTGGGGGCTCTGCTTCCCCACAGGCTTCCTGGAGAAGAATCGGGATGTGCTGAACAGGGACATCCTCGCCCTGGTCCACTCCTCCCAAAACAAGTTCCTGCGGGAGATATTTGGGCTGGAGTCGGAGGAAAGCAGGCGGGGCCCTGGAAGCATCGTCCGGGTGAAGTCGAGCAGCCAGCAATTCAAGGTGGGCTCTGGTGGCCCTGCTCTGCCCAGGGCCTGGGGGGCAGACAGGCATGGAGAAGCCCCGCTGCCTGGAGTCTGGGGTGCAGAGGTGACTGCAAAGGGGCTGAGGTACTGTGGGGGTAGTGGCCAGGGGCAGGAGCACGGGGCTCTGCCTGCTTCCAGTGAGCAGTGGTCTCTGTAGGGCTCACTGAGTTTGTTTGTGTTATTTCTTTCTATATTGGTCTCTGTGTATGTTTTATGGGGGGGGGGTGTGGTGTATGTGGTATATGTGTGCTTTGTGTGGTGTCTAGTATGCGTGTGTGTGTGGTATGTAGAGTGTGTGTGTGTGTGTGGGTATGTGGGGTACATGTGTGTTTTGTGGGTGTGTGTGTGTGGTAGGTGGGGCGTATGTGTGTGTGTGGTATGTGGGGTACTTGTGTGTTTTGTGGGTGTGTGTGTGGTAGGTGGGATACATGTGTGTTCTGTGGGTGCGTGTGTGTGTGGTAGGTGGAGGGTGTGTGTGTGTGTGGTATGTGGGGTACATGTGTGTTTTGTGGGTGTGTGTGTGTGTGTGGTACGTGGGCTGTGTGTGTGTGGTGTGTGTGTGGTATGTGGGGTACTTGTGTATTCTGTGGGTGTGTGGTGTGTGTGTGTGTGTGTGTGGTGGTGTCTGTGTGATATGTGGGGTACTTGTGTGTTTTGTGGGTGTGTGGGTGTGGGTAGGTGGGGTGTGTGTGTGTGTGGTGTGGTGGCAACAGCGCTGGGCCTGCTGACCAGAGAGGAGGGAGCAGAGAGCCCCTGGTGCTCCTCAGAGCAGCCTAGGACATCCTGGCAGGGTGGGGGTCTCCCTTCACCCCTTAACAGTGACTGTTCCAGAAGAGCCCTGTGGGTCATCTGATGAGGAGCTCCCCCACCCCTGGGCTGGGAGACGGGGTCGGCACACTGGCACAGGAACTGTGGGTGCAGGCATAGGAACCTCCCGCCCCCTACTCCATGCTGTAGTCCACACTGAGGCGCCCCACCCCCACCCCCACAGGAGCTCCTAACACTTTAGTGCCCAGGGCCCACAGCATGACCACATGCAGAGCCAGCCCAGAGAGGCACCAAGGAGCTATGAGGCTTGCAGGAACTACCCAGGTCTGGAACCAGCTGAAGCTGAGCCAGATCCTCTGCCCTCATGGAGCCAGGCTGGACTCCACAGCTGAGGCCGGAGCACAGCCTGGTCCTGGCCCTGTAGGGCCTCCAAGGCATGTCCACAGGTTTCAGGGAGCCGGAACAGGAGGAAAATGCATTATTTTAAACCCAGGAGAATGCTGCCCATTGTTATACCTGCCAGGGATTGCATCCTATTCTCAGAGGCGTTAAACCATGAATTTGAGTCTCCAGACTGATGCAGTTTGTCAGTACATATGTTTGCCAAGCGCATTTGACCTTGGAAAAAGTTTGATCAAGGAGCATCACCAAGATCAGTATGGCACAAAAGCACACACTACTCTTGGCCCAAGGCTTTCCCAGTGGCTTAGCGATAAAGAATCCACCTGCAATGCAGGAGACGCAGGAGACTAGGGTTCAGTCCCTAGGTTGGGAAGATTCCCTGGAGGAGGGCATGGCCACCCACTCCAGTATTCTTGCCTGGGAAATCCCATGGACAGAGGAGCCCGGTGGGCTACAGTCCATGGGTTCACAGAATCGGACGTGACTGAAGTGACTGAGCACCCACTTACGCACTCTTGGCCTGGGTTTTTTGTTTTCTCTTGCATCCATCATTTTAATACATTAAAAAAATACTGTATACATTTACAGTAATGCTTACAATGTACAGTACATAACATTCAAAAAGAGCATACAAAATCTATACAAAAACTGAAAAATGTAGAATGGCAAGGTAAAAATTGACATTGTCTCCTCTCCCTGGTGCATCTCACTCTGGGGTCCCCACTCCTAGACAGGAGGCTTGCCCAGCTCTACTTGCCTCTGGGTTCCCAGTGTCTCCTGGGTGCCTGCACACAGTAGGCACTTGGGGAACCTATGCTAAACGAATGGATGAGCGACTGGATGAATGTAGCCCTGCCCACCTGTGGGACCTCAGCAGAAGCCCTCGCTGTGCCCTGAGTCAGCTGTGCCCTGGACCGAGCTCCACTTGTGCCCTGTGCTCTGTCTAGGCTGCAGACTCCAGCAAGCGGCCTTCCACCTTGGCTGGCCAGTTCAAGCAGTCTCTGGACCAGCTGATGAAAATCCTCACCAATTGCCAGCCCTACTTCGTCCGTTGCATCAAACCTAATGACTACAAGAAGCCGCTGGTAATGAGGGGAGTCTGGGGACCTGCACAGGACGAGGGGAGGTATCTAAGGGAATGAATCTGATGGCATCTGGAGTCATGTCTCTCCTTTCACCAGTGCCTGGGCAGCTTTGAAGCTATCTGCCCCCATTTTACAGATGGGGACACTGAGGCAAGGTGGCCAGTCTAGACCATTTGAAGGTTGGTGACCTTCAAGGCTTTGGATCTCCCAGACCTCAACTGTTTCCACACTGCCATTTGCTTGCCATTGGCCAAGTGTGTTGCTTCTCTGAGCCTCAGTTTTCTCTTCCATAAATTCTGGATCTGCCAGCCTGCGGGGAGCAGCAAGGGTTGCACATGACTTTGTGTGTGTGTGTGTGTGTGTGCGTGTACCATATCTGCATAATTAAGCCACATTCCATAAGGGCAGCAACCAGTACTGTGATTTTAGAGGCTGACACCAACTACTGGTCACCGAGACCTGAGGCCATTAAACCCTTGGAAAGTGACTGTATCTACTTATGTGCTGGGTGGGAGCCTGCTGCCTACCCAGTCCCTGGGATTCCAGCTTGGGAATCCCACCCAGAGACCACAAATTTAAAGGCTTCCAGACATGGGAAGATGCCATCTGAAAGGAGATAAAATGATTTTTTTTTAAATGTCTTATAAAAGAAAAAAATAATATTACATTAAATAAAGTTTCTTTTTTGAAAGTATAAAATTACATGAATTTCAGGCTGGCCCAGGAAATCCAAAATGCATCTTCCTTAAATCACAGTGCACAGATGTTAGATAGTAACAGTGCTCCCAAAGGCCCTCTGCCACAGAGGCTTGTGGGTCATGCTCAGGTCTTGTGGGTGCCCCTGGCTGAAACACCCCTGGGAGACGCAGCTCCTGTGCAGGTATAGGGGAACCCAGGCTGAGGGGCCAGGCAGGCTTAAGGTTGAAACTCTGGCTCTGCCACTTAAGAATATGTCTCTGAGGCTCAGGCACCTCATCTTTAAGTTGGAGCTAAGTGCCCCATCCAGGTAGAGCTGTTGTAAAGATTAAACAAGAAATACCAGGTCCACCAGAAATACTGGACAAACGGAAGAAATCTAGTTGCCCAGGACTGCTGGGTGGTCCTTGACCGCATTAGCAGTTGCCTCGGTGGCCCTCCATGTTTCCAAGTGGGTGACTGCCTGCTGGTAGGCTTGCCAGATTGGAGGGCATGCACCTAGTCCCCAGACACTCCTGGTTCCAGGTGGAGGGGGCCCCTCTAGGGTGCCAGCCATGGCTGAGCCCCCATACCCTTGTGCAAAGCATTGTGACCAAACTCCTCTCCAAATAGCTATCTCTGGAGGATGCAGAGACTAAATCCATTACAATATTTTCTGAGTCTAAGTAGGGAATGTACTTCTTCTTTCCACTAGAGTGGGAGGCATAATGGTGCCCCTGCCGGAAGGACCCCAGGGGCAGTGGTCACCCCAACATTGGCAAGGTCAGGAGGAAACCGTGTTCTTTGGGATCACTGTTTGGGGGCATTTAACAGTATTTTAAATGTGACATATGCAAAAAAATTTTCTATTCCTCATACTCTGCATATCCTGAAAATGAGGGAAATATTTGCTCTTCTTATGGATGTCCCAGTTTGTATGTGATGGACTTTTATCTCCTTGGAAACACTTCCAGGACTTTCAGCGACTTCAACCAAATATCTCTCTTCAGAATAGAATTTTTATGAAACCAAGTGTTTGTTTCGTTCTCCTGCATTTGGGGACAGCGGCAGAAGTGGTGGCTCAGAGCTGGTGGCGAGTGGTGGGGAAGGGGGCGGCCCGTGCTATCAGCCCCTCGCCTCTGCACCCGCAGCTCTTCGACCGGGAGCTGTGCATCCAGCAGCTGCGCTACTCGGGGATGATGGAGACCGTGCACATCCGCAAATCCGGCTTCCCCATCCGCTACTCGTTCGAGGAGTTCTCACAGAGGTTCCGCGTCCTGCTGCCCAGTGCCGTGCGCACGGAGGTGTGTGTCCCCGCAGCCCGGCCGCAGGCCGCAAGACGCGGCGTGCGCATCCTGAAAACCCGGGCGCCTCTGGGAGCCCCCAACCTCCCAGTTCCAAGAGGGCTCAGGGCCCCTTCTTGATGCCCAGGGGCCGAAGCTTTGAAATGACCCCTGTTCCTGCTTCCTTTCTCTGGAGGAGGCTAGCGGCTGAATATGTTGCTTCTAGGAGCAACCAAAGTTTAAAGCAAATACTCCCTTTTAGGGCAGAATGTCACAGAGGTGATGTGTGGTCGTCCTATCCTTCCCCCAAACACTCAGCCATCCTGAAGTTTGGACTGCCCGTGTCCAAGGGCCACACTGAGACCCCACACCCTTGGGGCATTGTGGTATCGTAATCCTCTGGACCCCATCCTTGATCCAGGGTGCTGGGGGCTTGTGCCCTGGCCCAGCAGCCCCTGACGGTGACCCCTGTGGGAGCAGAAAGACCCCGATCCCTACGAAGGCCCTGAGGAGGGACCTCAGCCTCCTGCGTGACTCCACTGAGCCACTCGTTTCCTCCTGTTAGCTCCGAAACAAGTTTCGCCAAATGACCCTGCGCATCGCCGAAAGGTGGCTGGGGACAGATAAAGAATGGAAGATGGGAAAGACCAAGATCTTCCTGAAGGTGAGAACCTGAAGCCTGTGTGGCTGGTCTGGTGCCCGTGGGTGCCTGCTGCATGCCTAGCCCCTGACCTCAAGGAGCCTGGTCGTAGAAAGCTATGCTAGGGGAAAGGGAGGCAGGGAGTCACAGAAAGGGCCCTGCCCAGCCTGCGAAAGCCCGGGCGGCTTCTTAGGAGAGGACGTTTAGGACAAGACCTAAGGAGACAGAGGGGCTGCTTCCAAGCTACTGGGCAAGAGCAAACAGGACCTGAGGGAGGTCTTCCACTGTCCCCCAGCCCTGGAGCAGTCTTTGCTGCCGGAGCCGGAGCCGAAGCGAAGTCTGCAGTCAGTCCTGGGGAAGCCCCGCCCCTGCCTCCCTGGGGAGGCGGAGCTTCAGGGAAGGCGGCAGTGCGGACCCTGCCCTTTGACAGCTCATCCTTGGCAGGGTCGGGCAAGCAGCATCACTTCCCACCTCCCACCTCCCTCTCCATCAACTTACAGGGAGGCCCAAGGTCACAGCTGAGGCAGCCTCCAGCCCCTGAGGCTGGAATTCGGGCCCTGCAGGATTTTGAGTTGGGTCTAAGGGAGAGAGTTATCAGTGTTTCCTAGCCCCACACACCTTGAGTAGGTCAGCAGGGTGCGGAGGAGGAACAAGAGAAGATCAGGGCCAGAATCAGGGCTCTGCCAGCCCACCCGGCACCACACCCCGTCCCCACTGCCCCTTCCTGAGGCTTCCACTCTCTCCTCTTACCCCATGGAGCCTGCCCACCAATCCTGGTCTGTCCTCCCAGCCCCAGCTCTCCAGTGGGCCTATTGTCGACCCATCACTAGTTAGGCTAGAGCTGGGACTGTGGGGCTTAAAAAGGAAAGAAGCAGAGGGGCTTCAGACTCCATTGGGGCAGCTGACTCCACAGAGGGAAGAGGTCTAGGGAATCCCATGGTGCTACCCAGTAAGGTGCGGTTTAAAGCAGGGGTCCCCAACCTCTGGAATCTAATGCTTGATAATCTGAGGTGGAGCTGATATAATCATAATAATAGAAATAAAGTGCACAATAAATGTAATGCACTTGAATCATCCCCAAACCACCCCCACCCCTCAGTCCATGAAAAACCCAATCCATGGAAAAATTGTCTTTTCCATGAAACCAGGATCCAGGGGGAGCATCAAGGTGGGCCTGGGAATGTCACCACTCAGGGATGAATACAGTCCATCACCTCACACTGTGAATTCTCTGCAAAGGCTGGGGAAACATGTTAATATTTAAACAAGCATGCGTCTATATTACAGCTGACTGCGTGTTTCACATAATTTTTAGGAAATAAAACACAGCTTTGGGGACAGTTTTTGCCCGCCTCTTGGGTTTTCCAGAGCAGAAATGAAATTTTCCAGATTGAATTAACAAGAAGAAAGAGCTAAAATGGGAAGTTCTTGGATTGAGGGGCTGGGCTGCGGCTCTGGGCTCGGAGCCATATCAGTGGCATCTTAAGAGCAGGTCTTTCAACCCCATGTCTTTCAACCCCTGCCCGCTTCTCCCGGGAAGAGTCTTAGAGTTCCTGACTTCTGGAGACAGAGCCCTGGCTGCAGGTAGGGGCTTGAGGGTGAGGCAGGGCAATTATGCGATGAGAACTCTTCTGTTTCAGGAAAACCAGGACACCCTGCTGGAGGTACAGAGGAGCCAGGCCCTGGACGAGGCTGCCATCAGAATCCAGAGAGTCCTGCGGGGCTACACACACAGGTGCAGGCCCTGCCCCAAGCCCCTCCCCACCCACACATCCACACGCCCTGTCCCCTGGGCAGGCCTGTACCCCTTAAACCAGGGTGACATGTTCCCTCTGGTCTCTCTCTGGGGGTGACTGAGGCAGAAGAGCTTTTGTGACCTGCTGACCAGGGACACTGCCGTCTGTGTTGGCAGAGAATTTCTAATACACAATTTGAATGTTTAGGGGTGAAGGGCAGAATCTACCAGTGTGGTCTCGACTGTGTTTTGATTCTCCTTCAATTATCTTAGAAAACATATGGATTTGGGTTTATGAGGTGGTTGGTTTTGGAGGGAAGAAAAGAACCATCTTTGACTCAGTTCCCTGGTCAGTAAATAGGTAACGTGTGAATTTCAGCCCAGGTTCAGCCAATCAGCCATATTACTGCCTCCCTGACCCTCACCATGTCCAGTGAAAGTGAAAGTTGCTCAGTCATGTCCCACTCTTTGCGACCCCATGGACTATACAGTCCATGCAATTCTCCAGGCCAGAACACTGGAATGGGTAGCTGTTCCATTCTCCAAGGGACCTTCCCAACCTAGGGATCAAACCCAGGTCCCCCACATTGCAGGCGGATTCTTTACCAGCTGAGCCATCAGGGAAGCCCAAGAATACTGGAGTGGGTAGCTTATCCCTTCTCCAGGGGACCCTCACCATGTTCAGAGGACTCTGCAGATACCATGATTCTGTTCCCTGCTGTCCCACTGGCCTGTTACCAACCACAGGAAAGCCTGGAAACCCAGACAGGACAAAATAGGAGGAAGTGGCTGAGTCACAGGAACAGAGGCTGTGGGCACCTGTAAGAAGGGTCAGGAGGCAGGGCAGTGTGGCTTGGAAGGCCATACAGGTGCAGGAGTCCCCAGTGGTCTCCAGTGACGTTGTGGGGGATGGACTCATTGCTGCCCATTGAGGATGACTTCCTGCTTAGCCTTTTCTGACACAATACAGGTGAGGGTGGGAATCTAGGCTTCCCACTGGGCATTTTCTGGTGTAACTGGGGGTGAGAACCACAGTTGTTTAAATGGTGTTTCACTGGAGCAGACTGGTTATTATCTAAAAGTTTTGTGTCTTGCTAAACTGTCCTTTTTCTGGTCTTTTTACTGGAGAGAGAAGGCTTTTCTTGGCTTTTTTTGGTCTGTTCCCATTGTTATTTCTGGATTTTCTACTTCTTTAGCTCCTAGTCTGGGGTTCATGAGACAAAAAGAAGCTCAGAGAAGTTACCACTGTCTGAGATCCTTAGCTTGTCTTCCTTCTCATCCTCCATCTTTCAGGGTCTTCTTCATATTTGTTTTATGTATAATGTCTAAGGGTTTTTAGTCATAGTTAGCAGGAGAGGTAAGGAAAAGTATATTTACTCCATCTACCCAGAACTGATCACTATTGATAATTGCAGTGTTATTGCTGTTCTGGCCAATGCAATTAGACAAGAACTTTTTTCAAAAGATATAAATAGAAATCAGGGTTTCTCA
Source organism: Bos mutus (assembly GCF_027580195.1). Lineage (NCBI taxonomy): Eukaryota > Metazoa > Chordata > Mammalia > Artiodactyla > Bovidae > Bos > Bos mutus. The sequence continues at coordinate 131,200,048 of NC_091618.1, forward strand.
ACTTCAATACTATTGATATTTATTTTCTTTATCTACTTATTTTTGGCTGTGCTGGATCTTCACTGCTACACACACACTTTCTCTAGTTGTGGTGAGCAGGGGCTGCTCTCTGGTCGCGGTCTACGGGCTTCTCACTGGGGGCTGCTCTGTGGTTGCAGTCTACGGGCTTCTCACTGGGGGCTGCTCTGTGGTTGCAGTCTACGGGCTTCTCACTGCACTGGCTTCTCTTGTTGTGGAACATAGGCTCTAGGGTGGGTGAGCATGATTTGCCGGCTCCAGAACACAGCCTCAGTAGTTGTGGCACATGGGCATAGTTGCCCCTCAGCATGTGGAATCTTCCCAGACCAGGGATTGGATTGATGTCCTCTGCATTGCAAGGTGGATTCTTAACCACTGGAACCCCAGGGAAGTCCCACTATTGACATTTTGCTTGGATAATTTTTCATTATAGAGGGCTATCCTGGGCATTGTGGGATGTTTAGCAGCATCTAAACTCTACTTACTAAGATGCCAGTAGCATTCTCCTCCCCAACCCCTCAGTCATGGCAACCAAAAATGTGTCTGGACATTGCTGAATGTGCCTGGGGAGCAGAATCACCCCCAACTGAGGACCACTGGTACATTCGAAAAGAGACAAAATTTTCTTTAGACTATTCGGTTGTTTACTTTGGCCTTATATTAGAATCATCATGTACGTGTGTGTGTACATGCATTAAAACTATTATATGTGCATGCATATATTCTTTGCCCATCAACAAAGATTCTGACTTAATTGGACTGGGTGGCACCCAGACATCAATAAATATTGAAGCTCTCCAGAAGATTTTTTTCTTGTTTTTTTTTTTTTTTGTCTCCCAGTTTTATTAAGGTATAATTAACATACAATACCATATAAGTTTAAGGTGTACCACATAATAGGGAGGCCTGGAGTTCTGCAGTCCATGGGGTCGCAAAGAGTCAGACATGACCGAGCAAATGAACAACAACAACGTAATGATTTGACTTATATCATGAAACGATTACCACAGTGAGACTGTTGTTGTTGTTTAGTCACTAAGTCACGTCCAACTCTTTTACACCCCAATGGACTGCAGCCTGCCAGGTTCCTCTGTCTATGGGATTTCCCAGGCAAGAATCCTGGAGTGGGTTGCCGTTTTCTTCTCCAGGGGATCTTTCCAACCCAGAGACTGAACCCACATCTCCTGCATTGGCAGGCAGATTCTTTTTTTTTTTTTAATATAAATTTATTTTAATTGGAGGTTAATTACTTTACAATATTATATTGGTTTTGCCATACATCAACATGAATCCGCCACAGGTATACACGTGTTCCCCATCCTGAATCCCCCTCCCTCCTCCCTCCCTGTACCATCCCTCTGGGTCGTCCCAGTGCACCAGCCCCAAGCATCCAGTGCCATGCATCGAACCTGGACTGGTGATTCGTTTCATATATGATATTGTACATGTTTCAATGCCGTTCTCCCAAATCATCCCACTCTCTCCCTCTCCCACAGAGTCCAAAAGACTGTTCTATACATCTGTGTCTCTTTTGCTGTCTCGCATACAGGGTTATCGTTACCATCTTTCTAAATTCCATATATATACATTAATATACTGCATTGGTGTTTTTCTTTCTGGCTTACTTCACTCTGTATAATCAGCTCCAGTTTCATCCACCTCTTTAGAACTGATTCAAATGTATTCTTTTTAATGGCTGAGTAATACTCCATTGTGTGTATGTACCACAGCTTTCTTATCCATTCATCTGCTGATGGACATCTAGGTTGCTTCCATGTCCTGGCTATTATAAACTGTGCTGCGATGAACATTGGGGTACACGTGTCTCTTTCAATTCTGGTTTCCTTGGTGTGTATGCCCAGCAGTGGGATTGCTGGATCATAAGGCAGTTCTATTTCCAGTTTTTTAAGGAATCTCCACACTGTTCTCCATAGTGGCTGTACTAGTTTGCATTCCCACCAACAGTGTAAGAGGATTCCCTTTTCTCCACGCCCTCTCCAGCATTCATTGCTTGTAGACTTTTGGATCGCAGCCATTCTGACTGGCGTGAAATGGTACCTCATTGTGGTTTTGATTTGCATTTCTCTGATAATGAGTGATGCTGAGCATCTTTTCACGTGTTTGTTAGCCATCTGTATGTCTTCTTTGGAGAAATGTCTATTTAGTTCTTTGGCCCATTTTTTGATTGGGTCGTTTATTTTTCTGGAATTGAGCTGTAGGAGTTGCTTGTATATTTTTGAGATTAGTTGCTTGTCAGTTGCTTCATTTGCTATTATTTTCTCCCATTCTGAAGCCTGCCTTTTCACCTTGCTAATAGTTTCCTTTGTTGTGCAGAAGCTTTTAAGTTTAATTAGGTCCCATTTGTTTATTTTTGCTTTTATTTCCAATATTCTGGGAGGTGGGTCATAGAGGATCCTGCTGTGCTGTATGTTGGAGAGTGTTTTGCCTATGTTCTCCTCTAGGAGTTTTATAGTTTCTGGTCTTACATTTAGATCTTTAATCCATTTTGAGTTTATTTTTGTGTATGGTGTTAGAAAATGTTCTAGTTTCATTCTTTTACAACTGGTTGACCAGTTTTCCCAGCACCACTTGTTAAAGAGATTGTCTTTAATCCTTTGTATATTCTTGCCTCCTTTGTCAAAGATAAGGTGTCCATCCACAAAAAAAAATCCACAAAGATAAGGTGGATTTATCTCTGGGCTTTCTATTTTGTTCCATTGATCTATATTTCTGTCTTTGTGCCAGTACCATACTGTCTTGATGACTGTAGCTTTGTAGTAGAGCCTGAAGTCAGGCAGGTTGATTCCTTCAGTTCCATTCTTCTTTCTCAAGATTGCTTTGGCTATTCGAGGTTTTTTGTATTTCCATAAAAATTGTGAAATTATTTGTTCTGGCTCTGTGAAAAACACCATTGGTAGCTTGATAGGGATTGCATTGAATCTATAAATTGCTTTGGGTAGTATACTCATTTTCACTATATTGATTCTTCCGATCCATGAACATGGTATATTTCTCCATCTATTAGTGTCCTCTTTGATTTCTTTCACCAGTGTTTTATAGTTTTCTATATATAGGTCTTTAGTTTCTTTAGGTAGATGTATTCCTAAATATTTTATTCTTTTCGTTGCAATGGTGAATGGAATTGTTTCCTTAATTTCTCTATTTTCTCATTATTAGTGTATAGGAATGCAAGGGATTTCTGTGTGTTGATTTTATATCCTGCAACTTTACTATATTCATTGATTAGCTCTAGTAATTTTCTGGTGGAGTCTTTAGGGTTTTCTATGTAGAGGATCACGTCATCTGCAAACAGTGAGAGTTTTACTTCTTCTTTTCCTACTTGGATTCCTTTTATTTCTTTTTCTGCTCTGACTGCTGTGGCCAAAACTTCCAAAACTATGTTGAATAGTAGTAGTGAAAGTGGGCACCTTTGTCTTGTTCCTGACTTTAGGGGAAGTGCTTTCAGTTTTTCACCATTCAGGATAATGTTTGCTGTGGGTTTGTCATATATAGCTTTTATTATGTTGAGGTATGTTCCTTCTACTCCTGCTTTCTGGAGAGTTTTTTTTTTTTTTATCATAAATGGATGTTGAATTTTGTCAAAGGCTTTCTCTGCATCTATTGAGATAATCATATGGCTTTTATATTTCAATTTGTTAATGTGGTGTATTACATTGATTGATTTGTGGATATTGAAGAATCCTTGCATCCCTGGGATAAAGCCCACTTGGTCATGGTGTATGATCTTTTTAATGTGTTGTTGGATTCTGATTGCTAGAATTTTGTTAAGGATTTTTACATCTGTGTGCATCAGTGATATTGGCCTGTAGTTTTCTTTCTTTCTTTTTTTTTTTTTGGCATCTTTTTCAGGTTTTGTTATTAGGGTGATGGTGGCCTCATAGAATGAGTTTGGAAGTTTACCCTCCTCTGCAATTTTCTGGAAGAGTTTGAGTAGGATAGGTGTTAGCTCTTCTCTAAATTTTTGGTAGAATTCAGCTGTGAAGCCGTCTGGACCTGGGCTTTTGTTTGCTGGAAGATTTCTGATTACAGTTTCAATTTCCGTGCTTGTGATGGGTCTGTTAAGATTTTCTATTTCTTCCTGGTTCAGTTTTGGAAAGTTGTACTTTTCTAAGAATTTGTCCATTTCTTCCACATTGTCCATTGTATTGGCATATAATTTCTGATAGTAGTCTCTTATGATCCTTTGTATTTCTGTGTTGTCTGTTGTGATCTCTCCATTTTCATTCCTAATTTTATTGATTTGATTTTTCTCCCTTTGTTTCTTGATGAGTCTGGCTAATGGTTTGTCAATTTTATTTATCCTTTCAAAGAACCAACTTTTGGCTTTGTTGATTTTTTCTATGGTCTCCTTTGTTTCTTTGCATTTATTTCTGCCCTAATTTTTAAGATGTCTTTCCTTGTACTAACCCTGGGGTTCTTCATTTCTTCCTTTTCTAGTTGCTTTAGGTGTAGAATAAGGTTATTTATTTGACTTTTTTCTTGTTTCTTGAGGTATGCCTGTATTGCTATGAACTTTCCCCTTAGGACTGCTTTTACAGTGTCCCACAGGTTTGGGGTTGTTGTGTTTTCATTTTCATTCATTTCTATGCATATTTTGATTTCTTTTTTGATTTCTTCTGTGATTTGTTGGTTATTCAGCAGCGTGTTGTTCAGCCTCCATATGTTGGAATTTTTAATAGTTTTTCTCCTGTAATTGAGATCTAATCTTACTGCATTGTGGTCAGAAAAGATGCTTGGAATGATTTTAATTTTTTTTGAATTTACCAAGGCTAGATTTATGGCCCAGGATGTGATCTATCCTGGAGAAGGTTCTGTGTGCACTTGAGAAAAAGGTGAAATTCATTGTTTTGTGGTGAAATGTCCTATAGATATCACTTAGGTCTAACTGGTCTATTGTATCATTTAAAGTTTGTGTTTCCTTGTTAATTTTCTGTTTAGTTGATCTATCCATAGGTGTGAGTGGGGTATTAAAGTCTCCCACTATTATTGTGTTATTGTTAATTTCCCCTTTCATACTTGTTAGCATTTGTCTTACATATTGCAGTGCTCCTATATTGGGTGCATATATATTTATAATTGTTATATCTTCTTGGATTGATCCTTTGATCATTATGTAGTGTCCTTCTTTGTCTCTTTCACAGACTTTGTTTTAAAATCTATTTTATCTGATATGAATATTGCTACTCCTGCTTTCTTTTGGTCTCTATTTGCATGGAAAATCTTTTTCCAGCCCTTCACTTTCAGTCTGTATGTGTCCCCTGTTTTGAGGTGGGTCTCTTGTAGACAACATATATAGGGGTCTTGTTTTTGTATCCATTCAGCCAGTCTTTGTCTTTTGGTTGGGGCATTCAACCCATTTATATTTAAGGTAGTTATTGATAAGTATGATCCCATTGCCATTTACTTTATTGTTTTGGGTTCAAGTTTATACACCCTTTTTGTGTTTCCTGTCTATTGAATATCCTTTAGCATTTGTTGGAGAGCTGGTTTGGTGGTGCTGAATTCTCTCAGCTTTTGCTTGTCTGTAAAGCTTTTATTTCTCCTTCATATTTGAATGAGATCCTTGCTGGGTACAGTAATCTGGGCTGTAGGTTATTTTCTTTCATCACTTTAAGTATGTCTTGCCATTCCCTCCTGGCTTGAAGAGTTTCTATTGAAAGATCAGCTGTTATCCTTATGGGAATCCCCTTGTGTGTTATTTGTTGTTTTTCCCTTGCTGCTTTTAATATTTGTTCTTTGTGTTTGATCTTTGTTAATTTGATTAATATGTGTCTTGGGGTGTTTTGCCTTGGGTTTATCCTGTTTGGGACTGTCTGGGTTTCTTGGACTTGGTTGATTATTTCCTTCCCCATTTTAGGGAAGTTTTCAACTATTATCTCCTCAAGTATTTTCTCATGGTCTTTCTTTTTGTCTTCTTCTTCTGGGACTCCTATGATTCGAATGTTGGGGCGTTTAACACTGTCCTGGAGGTCTCTGAGATTGTCCTCATTTATTTTAATTCGTTTTTCTTTTTTCCTCTCTGATTCATTTATTTCTACCATTCTATCTTCTAATTCACTAATCCTATCTTCTGCCTCTGTTATTCTATCCAAGTAAAAATGGGTACTGAAGATTGGGTTCTTAAAGGTACAAAATTGATAACAAATACCAAAAGCAAAGATTAAAAATCTAGAGTAAAGTTTGGAATTTCAAAAATACAGTATTAAAGAAAAGAAGAAAAAAAGAGAAAAAAAAGTCACAAAATTATAAAAAATATATATATATGAAGTTTGCTTTTAAAAATAGGGTCTTTTTTTTGCAAAGTAATAGTAGGTTATAAAAGTGAAAATTAAAAGAGTAACAGAGGACTTAAATTTTTTTAAAAATTAAAAAAAAAAGAATGATCGTAAAAATAGTAAAAATATATCTAGGACTTTCTCTGGTGTTGTTGTGGGTATTGTGGGATCAGTTCATTTTTGGATAGTTCCTTGGTCCGGCTTATATTTCTCAAGATCTATAGGCCCTTCCTATGTAGTTGGTACTAACTACAGGGTTTTAATCTATTGCACCTGTCACTTCCAAGGCGGTTCCCTCTGTTATAGCTTCTTCTGTTTCCTGGTCTCTTCAGTGTCTGATTTCTGCCCTGACACACAGCGGGTGGTGGAGGACACTTTTTTAGGCTCACTTGTTCAGTCATGCTGTGGGGAGGGAGGGACGCTGCAAACAAATTACACTGGCGTGTGTTCGCAGTGTCTCAGCCACACTGGGTCTGCCACTGCTCTCGGCGCGTGTGCCTTCCCTGCCCACACTGCTCAGGCTCTAGGTTGCTCTGCCGGGAACCATCTGAGGCCAGCCCTGGGCTGCATGCACCTCCCAGGTCTAAGCTGCTCAGGTTCAGGCACTCGGGTAGTCCTCAGAGGCGGAGACTCGGTTGGGCCTGAGTTTTGTGCCCTTCCCAGGTCCGAGCAGCTCAGGTGATGAGGTGTTTGGCGAGTGTGGTCACTGAGACTTATTGCCTCCCCTGTCCCTGCCGCTCGGTTTTCTGGGTGTACAACCGGCGCACCTTCACAGGCGGATGTTGACTGTCCAGAACCCCAAGAAGTCTTGGTTAGCAAAGAAGCCTGCTTGCAGTTTGGTAGATAATGTCTCTCTGGGGCTGCGATTGCCCCCTTCCGGCTCTGGCTGCCTGTCACTGGAGGGGGATGGTCTGCAGCCGGCTAGTTCTGTTCAGTCCTTTGTTCCATGAGTGGTCCTGGTGGTGTCTTAGGGCTTTTCACATGGTAGCTATCCCACAGCTGGTTTGCTAGCCCAAGTTAGTTTGCTCAAATTGCCCTCGGGGCATTCAGGCCAGATTCCTACTCTAAGTAATGCAGCCCGCGCCTCCCTGCCCAGCCCCCGCTTGCTAGTGGCGGGTGCAGGCATCCGCGCTGCTTCTCTGCTGGGGGAGTTACTGTTGGGCTCATAATCTGTGGGTTTTAATTATTTATTTATTTTTCCTCCCTGTTATGTTGCCCTCTGTGCTTCCAAGGCTCGCCACAGACTCGGCAGTGAGAGTGTTTCCTGGTGTTTGGAAACCTCTCTTTAAGACTCCCTTCCCGGGACAGAGCTCCGTCCCTACCTCTTTTGTCTCTTTTTTTTGTCTTTTATATTTTTTCCTACCTCCTTTCAAAGACAATGGGCTGCTTTTCTGGGTGCCTGATGTCCTCTGCCAGCATTCAGAAGTTGTTTTGTGGAATTTACTCAGCATTTAAATGTGCTTTTGATGAATTTGTGGGGGAGAAAGTGGTCTCCCTGTCCTATTCCTCCATCATCTTAGGACCGCCTCCTAGCAGGCAGGTTCTTTACCACTGGGCCACCAGAGTTATTATTATATCCATCTTCTCATATAGATACAAAAACGAAAGAAAATTTTTTTTCCTTTTGATGCGAATGCTTCTTAGGGTCTGCTCTAACAACTCTCGTATGTGCCTTGGAGCCGTGTTCACTCTGGTCACCACGTGCATTTCATCCCTCAGATCAGATCAGATCAGTCGCTCAGTCGTGTCCGACTCTTTGTGACCCCATGAATCGCAGCACGCCAGGCCTCCCTGTCCATCACCAACTCCCGGACTTCACTTAGACTCACGTCCATTGAGTCAGTGATGCCATCCAGCCATCTCATCCACTGTCATCCCCTTCTCCTCCTGCCCCCAATCCCCCAGCATCACAGTCTTTTCCAATGAGTCAACTCTTCACATGAGGTGGCCAAAGTACTGGAGTTTCAGCTTTAGCATCATTCCTTCCAAAGAAATCCCAGGGCTGATTTCCTTCAGAATGGACTGGTTGGATCTCCTTGCAGTCCAAGGGACTCTCAAGAGTCTTCTCCAACACCACAGTTCAAAAGCATCAATTCTTGGGCGCTCAGCCTTCTTCACAGTTCAACTCTCACATCCATACATGACCACAGGAAAAACCATAGCCTTGACTAGACGGACTTTTGTTGGCAAAGTAATGTCTCTGCTTTTGAATATGCTATCTAGGTTGGTCATAACTTTCCTTCCAAGGAGTAAGTGTCTTTTAATTTCATGGCTGCAGTCACCATCTGTAGTGATTTTGGAGCCCAGAAAAATAAAGTCTGACACTGTTTCCACTGTTTCCCCATCTATTTCCCATGAAGTGGTGGGACCAGATGCCATGATCTTCGTTTTCTGAATGTTGAGCTTTAAGCCAACTTTTTCACTCTCCACTTTCACTTTCGTCAAGAGGCTTTTGAGTTCCTCTTCACTTTCTGCCATAAGGGTGGTGTCATCTGCATATGTGCGGTTATTGATATTTCTCCCGGCAATCTTGATTCCAGCTGTGTTTCTTCCAGTCCAGCGTTTCTCATGATGTACTCTGCATATAAGTTAAATAAACAGGGTGACAATATACAGCCTTGACGAACTCCTTTTCCTATTTGGAACCAGTCTGTTGTTCCATGTCCAGTTCTAACTGTTGCTTCCTGAACTGCATACAAATTTCTCAAGAGGCAGGTCAGGTGGTCTGGTATTCCCATCTCTTGAAGAATTTTCCACAGTTTATTGTGATCCACACAGTCAAAGGCTTTGGCATAGTCAATAAAACAGAAATAGATGTTTTTCTGGAACTCTCTTGCTTTTTCCATGATCCAGCAGATGTTGTCAATTTGATCTCTGGTTCCTCTGCCTTTTCTAAAACCAGCTTGAACATCAGGAAGTTCACGGTTCACATATTGCTGAAGCCTGGCTTGGAGAATTTTGAGCATTACTTTACTAGCGTGTGAGATGAGTGCAATTGTGCAGTAGTTTGAGCATTCTTTGGTATTGCCTTTCTTTTGGATTGGAATGAAAACTGACCTTTTCCAGTCCTGTGGCCACTGCTGAGTTTTCCAAATTTGCTGGCATATTGAGTGCAGCATTTTCACAGCATTGTCTTTCAGGGTTTGAAAGAGCTCAACTGGAATTCCATCACCTCCACTAGCTTTGTTCGTAGTCATGCTTTCTAAGGCCCACTTGACTTCACATTCCAGGATGTCTGGCTCTAGGTCAGTGATCACACCATCGTGATTATCTGGGTTGTGAAGATCTTTTTTGTACAGTTCTTCTGTGTATTCTTGCCATCTCTTCTTAATATCTTCTGCTTCTGTTAGGTCCATACCATTTCTGTCCTTTAACTGGAAGTTTGCACATTTTGATGACCTTCATCTAAATCCCCCTCCCCTATTCCCTGAGGGTGACTTTTAATATGATCGAAATCTACTGTTCTAGACCTAAGAAAATACCCTGAAAAATTATTAGAAGTGATAAGAAAACTCAGTTAAGTGTGGGAAGAAAGATACAACCATATGCACCTCTGACTCTCCAGAGGCCAGGTTTCAGATCATCCCTCCATTTTCAGCCCACTTCCCTCTCTGTTGGAGGAAGGCATGGCAACCCACTCCAGTATTCTTGCCTGGAGAAAACCATGGACAGAGGAACCTGGCAGGCTCCAGTCCATTGGGTGGCACAGAGTCGGATGCGACTGAAGTGACTTAGCACTAGCACTTCCTCCTTGTGGAGGGAGCAGTTAGATGGCACTTGCCAGGCTGCCAGCACCTGGGTGCTGCCCTCTGGTTTGACCTGTCCCCAGAAAGGAGCTCTGATACTAAGATTTCTGACCTGATTTCAGTAGACTCCTGGGCTAGTGGCCAGAGGAGGGGGCAAGGAATAAAAAGTTGGAAACCAGTTTTATATCTTCACAGATCTTTGGGGGTAATGAGGAAATCATTCCTCCTCATTCTAAAAACTGGACTGTCCTCGGGAATTCCCTGGCAGTCCAGGGGTTAGAGCGCCACACTGCCACTGCAGGGGGCACAGGTTTGATCCCTAGTCAGGGAACTAAGATCCCACATGTTGCATAGCATGGCAAAAATAAATAAATAAAAGATATAAGATAAATTTAATAAATAACAGAAACTAGACTGTCCTCATTCACAAATTTATTTGTTGGCAGTAGATTTTTTGTTCCTAACCTTTCAGCCTATAAAGTCTTCTGGAAAAGAAATACCACGTGTATTCATTTTTACCCAAATTTTGTTTTCTCTCTTCCCTTCAAAATCAGTTTCCCTCCCCGCCCCACCCCCAGCCCCGGAGGCTTTTAAAATGCCAGTGGTTGTTACCACTGACTTGCATTTCCCCTTCTAGGAAGGAGTTCCTGAGGCAGAGGCGGGCAGCTGTGACCCTCCAGGCCTGGTGGAGAGGCCACTATAGCCAGCAGAACTTCAAGCTGGTAAGAGAACTCATGTGGGAGGTGGAACCTGCAGGGCAGGGGACACCTGTCCAGTTAGAAACCAATATCGACCTTTGTTTGTGAGTGTGAGACATTTATTTATGAATGTGAGCGCTGGGGCAAGGAGCATCACCAGTCACAAACCTCAGTACCCCACACTCTTCTTAGCAGTGTCAGGTCACGTGTTTGTGGGTTTCAAGTGTTCTCCTGCAGGATCTGAGGCATCTCCAGAGCTAGAATGAGATGTCCTGCTCTGAAATGAGACGGTGGCTGGTTTTTTCCCCCCACTTTGCAGGCAGCAATAGAAGTTAACGGATTGATTATTCTCTGTTTCAAGCATTTCTTCCAAATTTTTTCCTTGACCACAGGCACTGCTAATGAGTGTCTGCTAAGCAAACAAACCAGGGGCACCTTTAACATGCCCTGCTGGGCCTCCTTGACTGCTTGCCTTGGTCATGGCCATGACTATGGCTGGAACACGCAGATGGAAAGGCTACATGGGGCCTGTTGCTCTATGTGCATCATTTTATTTATTATTAAACCGACACTGCATGTCATGGATCTGAGACATAAAAAAATTAAGTCATTTTCCCAAGAGCACGCAGTCAGTAAGCAGCAGAGCTGGAGCTGAGATGCAGGTCTGTGTGACTTGACGGTTGTAAAATGAAGCACGACCCCACACAGACAGCACGCACCAGGGTTGGTCTTTGAAAAGCCAATAGAAGTCAGCCCAGAGGCTCAGAGACCTCTGGCCCAGAGTGTGTTTGCAGCATAGAAGTGCGTGCTCATAGTTTATTATTTCCTCTTTATTTTCAAGCTCCCTGTGAGGGAGTTGCTTGATGGAGCAGGCCAAAGGCCTCCACCAGGTCACAGCCCCACACGAGCTGACTGTACTTGGCTGCAGGTGTGAAAAGCAGGACCTCTGCAATCCTGCCACCCATGTGACTTCCAGCCCAGTTCTCTGTCACTAGCCATCAGAAGGGAGAAGGCAATGGCACCCCTCTCCAGTACTCTTGCCTGGCAAATCCCATGGATGGAGGAGCCTGGTAGGCTGCAGTCCATGGGGTCGCTAGGAGTCGGACACGACTGAGCGACTTCACTTTCATGCATTGGAGAAGGAAATGGCAACCCTCTCCAGTGTTCTTGCCTGGAGAATCCCAGGGACGGGGGAGCCTGGTGGGCTGCCGTCTGTGGGGTCGCACAGAGTCGGACACGACTGAAGTGACTTAGTAGCAGCAGCAGCCATCAGAAGACCACTCTATCATTTATGCCATGTAAAAGTACTTCTTTAGCACCAATTTCATGCCAGGCTCTAACTGCTTTACAAGTATAAGTCACTTAATCTGCTTGTGCTCACAGGTGTGCAAAATTTTAGCACCAGCACTTTGCCAAAAAGCATGTAACTGTAAAGCTAATTTGCGAGAACACCTTGCCTCTCGCTCTCTGTCCCCTCAGGAAGCCTTTCTCTGCTCTGTGCCCTGCCAGTCCCAGGCCCCTCTGAGAGTGTACGCCCTTCTTGCCTCCGCAGATCCTCCTGGGTTTTGAGCGTCTGCAGGCCATTGCCCGGAGCCATCTGCTGGCAAAGCAGTACCAGGCCCTGCGGCAGAGGATGGTCAGGCTGCAGGCCCTCTGCAGGGGCTACCTGGTACGCCAGCAAGTCCAGGCCAAGAGGAGGGCTGTGGTGGTCATCCAGGCGCATGCCAGGGGCATGGCTGCTCGACGGAACTTCCGGCAGCAGAAAGCCAATGTAGGTGGTCACTGCCCTCTCGGGCACGTGGGGATGGCTGGGCGCAGATGAAGGAGGGCAGGCAGAAGGAGTGGGCAGCAACATAAGACCATCATCAGACACTCCTGACCCCTCTGGGTCCAAAGTTACTACTGTACTGGCCCCCACCATCAGGCACACCCAGCTCATACCCTGGGTGCTGAGGATGCAGCATGGGAGATGGATTATCTCAGTCTTATACCTGGAATCTGGAACTCAAGTTCTTTGGTCCCCTTCCTTTAGTTTTGGGGATGATTTCTCAGCAGCACTGATCAGTCCGCAGGAAGGCTCAGGAAACCAGGGTCAGCTGAGCTATGGGAGGCCACAGCTCCATGGAGGAGGGTGGAGGTGCCTGGTTCCTGGGCGGGTCTGATAGCTTAGGGCAGAGAAATACCAAGAGTAGCCTTCAAGAGAGTGTGGGCAGGAGAGACGGGAGGGCAGGGGGCAAACAAATGTCACTGAGATGTGTATCCCTGCATTGTGACATTTCACCCCTGGGTGGTCCCATTCCCTCCATCCAGAGAGGACCCAAGACTCAACCTCACTCCTCAGAACTCACTCATTGGCAATGGTGATAAAGAAGGGGGCTAGGGTGAAATTCTCTCCTGCTCCATAGATAATACAGGTCCCCTGAGCACAGTACTGGTACAGTGGCCAGAGCGAGAAAGAGTGCAGAGCCTCAGACATGTCAGCAGATGCTCCTACACCTACATGGCCTTGGACAAGCAACAGACCGGGCGGGCCAGGGCCTTCTCCCTGCTTTTAGTGAAGGGACCACGTGGGCCTGAGTGGGTTTTGCAGCTAGGTTCTGGGAATCTGTGGGGTTTGGTGTGGTCCCATGTGGGGACAAGCAAGCATGTCCCTTCTTTACATCTTCTCTGAAACAGGAAGCCCAGGCTGGTTGATCTCCAGTCCCTCTAGCTATTGAAACCTAGGATTTTAAAGGGAAACGTATTGATTTTGACAAATATGGCAGCAGAAGGTTTATTCAGCTTTGTGAGGGGCTTGCCCCAGCTGGGCTGGTGGCAACTGTGGCCCCATGGGGTGTCTGTGCAGGTGCCCCTCGTCATCCCAGCTGAAGAGCTGAAGAGCCCAAGCGCTGTACCCAAAAGGAAGCGTAAGTCCATCTACGACACCATCACCGACACGGAGATGGTGGAGCAGGTGTTTGGCTTCCTGCCTTCCCTGACTGGTGGGCAGGATAGCCCGGCCACACCGGACATTGAGGTAAGTTGGGCCCTGCCAGCCCAGCATGGGATCTTGTGGGGTGCCTGCCCAGTCCCAGGCTTCAGCCAACCTCTAGGTTTTACTGAAAAGCCACGACTTGGCTCGAGGAGTGAGTTCTGTGGTTGTGGGTGAAGATGCAGAGAAAAGAGGAGCGAGGGTCTCTGTGGTCAGCCCCTTTCAAGTTAAGGAGGTGTCTTAGCTGCAAGGCTTCCTAGAGCCTTTACTATGCAAATGTTCTTGGGCTTTCAACTGGGCAGTGTTTCCCACCTGTATTTGGCCACTGTCACAGAGCATCTCATTGGCTGCTGCTCTGCAGAATGAGACCTGCGGGACTAGGGGTGGGGAGCAGAGCAGGAGGATTGGGCAGAGAGGGCAGCTCCAGGGCCGTCCTGTTGACTCTCACTGCATCCCTCAGGAGCTCATCATGCCTGCTCCTCCAAGCTCCACCCACCCACAAACCGTCTGTGCTGTGGGAGCAGCTGGGCATACTTCCCCTGGAGGGGCACCTAAGGGAGGCAGGCAGGAGGCAGCAGGGAGTGGGGGTGTCTGGGGAGCCAAGGTCTACAGGCAGAGGAGGCAGCAAGGAGTGGGGGTGTCTGGGGAGCTGAGGTCTACAGGCGGAGGGCTCTGAGGGCAAGCCGCCAGGTACCTGGGGCTCTCATATCAAGGCCCACCCAGCACCTGGCAGCCCACTAGGGACGCACTGAGGGTGTGGGCAGGGGGCGATCCCTAACACAAGGGGGAGTGGGTCATTCTGCACCCTGTCACAAACCAGGCAGGCCCTTCTTGGGGCTCCCTGGCCCCAGGATGTGCACACTGGCAGATCACATCTGAGACGAGAGTGGACCCTTGTCTCTGTCCCAGGATCTGAAGGAGATGACCCAGAAGCTGCCTGAGGTTGACCTAGACACGGTCCCCATGATGGAGGAGCCTGAGGATGACCTGGCTGAGTACACCTTCCCCAAGTTCGCTGTGACCTACTTCCAGAAATCAGCCAGCCACACACACATCCGGCGGCCCCTCCGATACCCTCTGCTCTACCACGAGGATGACACTGACTGCTCGGTGCCTGGTCCCGTGCTTTCTAGTGGCTCAGGCCTCCCGCTGACTCTGCGGGAGCAACAAAGGGACAGGATGCTGTGGGCTCTGTGCTGCATGGAGCTGCGTTCCAAGCAGGGGCTCTGTCTCCATTTTCCCAGGCTGCCCTGGCTGTATGGAGCATCATCCTGCGGTTCATGGGCGACCTTCCGGAGCCAGTGCTCTTCACCAGGAACACCCTGCGTGGCGGCTCAGTGATGCGGCAGATCCACGATGCCCTGGGCAAGGACGGCAGCACCCAGCCTCCACAACACAGCAGATCAGCACAGGTGCGCCATGAGGGCGGTGCCAAGGGGAGATGCCCTCCCGGTGTCCCCAGGCCCAGGGCCTGGAGAAGCTGGACCAGAAAGGGGAGGCACAGTGTGGAGTGAGCATCGCCCGCAGGACCTAGGGACCCCTAGGGTTTTCAGTCTTGAATTGCATTCGGGAACTCATGAGTCAGGCATTATACCCAGGACTTTGTGAATTATACAGTCATTATTGGAGAAGGTCCTTCAGATGCTGAACACTGAGTTTGACTTAGTCAAACTTGGTGCTTAGTCACTCAGCTGTGTCTGACCCTTTGAGACACCACGGACTGTAGCCTGTCAGGTTCGTCTGTCCATGGGATTCTCCAGGTAAGAATACTGGAGTGGATAATCATTCCCTTCCCCAGGGGATCTTCCCGACTCAGGGATCGAACCCAGGTCTCCTGCATTGCAGGCAGATTCTTTACTGTCTGAGCACCCAGGGAAGCCCTTCAGGACTCAAATGCATAGACCAGTAATAATAACAACAAATGTTACCGACTGTCAACATGCTGTATGCTGGCTGCTTCTCTTCAGTTAATTTCCAGAGGAGCCATCCCTACAAAGTAGGATTATTAAATTTATTGTAGCTAACGAAACTGAGAAGTTAAGTAACTTGCCCCAAATCACAGTGAATACATGTTACACAGCTGGGCTTTGAATCCACTCCACTGAATTCAAAGACCCAGTTCTTTGAATTTTTCTTTGAATTTTCTTTGAATCTTTCTACACTGCCCTCTGATGAAAGGCTGTTATATCCATTTTTGGTCAGAAGCCCTTCCTAAGGCCTCAGTTTCATGATGTCATCCTAGTGGAATTAACCAAGAATAGTTCAAAGGAATGACACACCAGTGACAGCACTTGGGCCCACCAGCAACGGGAGCCCCACAACGGCCTGTAATTCTGACACCAGTTCCAATGTATATGGGTTTTTTCCACCAAAACTTCTCAGCACCAGCTGGGTGTCCTAAAATTCAACTCGGTTTGGATACTGTCTGCCTGGAGATAGTGTCCGATTCCACAGACGAAGGGCCCGGTCCTTCTAGATTACCCCTACTTTAATGCAAGTTCAGATTGGTCTTTATTTGCTGACTACCTGGCTTGAATCAGACATTCTCACACCTCCTCCTTGGGTTTGATTAATTTGCAAGAGCAGCTCAGAGAATTCAGAGTAACATTGTACTCACTAGCCTACTGGTTTATTATAAAGGATACAAGTCACTACAGCCTGATGAAAGAGGCAAGGTATGAAATGCACAGGGCAAGATATGAAAAAGATTAAGAAACTTGCATGCCCTCTCCAGGTACCACTCCCCAAATCTCCACGTGTTCACCAGCCTGGAAACTCTCTGACCCCTGTCCTTTTGGGTCTTTACAGAGGCCTCACTTCATTGATATGATCAAATAAATCACTGGCCATTGAGCCAGCTGAGCTCAGTTTCACGCCCTTCCCCCCTCCCCTTGACCACTAGCCACCAGCCCCCATCCTTCAGTTCAGTATCTCAGTCGTGTCTGACTCTTTCCAACCGCATGGACTGCAGCACACCCAGGCCTCCCTGTCTATCACCAACTCCCAGAGCCTATTCAAACTCATGTCCATCAAGTCGGTGATGCCATCCAACCATCTCATCCTCTGTCGTCCCCTTCTCCTCCCGCCTTCTATCTTCTCCAGCATCAGGGTCTTTTCAAATGAGTCAGTTCTTCACATCAGATGGCCAAAGTGTTGGAGTTTCAGCTTCAGCATCAGTCCTTCCAATGAGCACCCAGGAGTGATCTCCTTTAGGATGGACTAGTTGGATCTCCTTGCAGTCCAAGGGACTCTCAAGAGTCTTCTCCAACACCACAGTTCAAAAGCATCAATTCTACAGCGCTCAGCTTTCTTCACCATCTAACTCTCACATCCATACATGACTACTGGAAAAACCAAAGCTTTGCCCCCATCCTTAGGTGCTTTCTAAAAGTCACCTCATTAACATAAAAAGACATCTTTATCACAGGCGATTCCAAGGGTTTTAGGAGTTCTGTGCCAGCAATGGGGACAAAGACCAAGTATCTATTTCTTATTATAAACTGAAATATCACAGGCCCCCAAGCATCAGGTGCTCAGATAGCAGAGCAACTGCACAGACATCTAAGCGGGTCTGCAGCCTGGGGTCACATGGTCAAATCTGGCCCAGAGGTTACACGTAAGTTGCCCAAGCTCAAGCCCTGACTCCCTGACCTCTAGAGACGTGGACTCTGCCTAGTGTAATGTCATCCGTTGCTGTGCAACAAATGAACCCCTAAATGTGATGGCATGAGAGCCCACATTCATTATCTCAGACAGTTTTTGAGGATCAGGAGTGGCTTAGTTCGTTAGTTCGGGCTCCAGGTCTCTAACAAAGTTGCAGCCAAACTGTCATTTAAAGCTTGACCGGGGCCACAAGATGTGCCTCCGAATGGCTCCCTCACATAGCTGCTGGTGGGAGACCTCAGCTCTGGCCACCCTGGCCTCTCCACCGGGCTGCCTGAGTGTTCTCACAATTTGCTTCCTCCATGACGAGTGACTTAAGAGAGAAAGCAGGAAGGAGGCTTCATTGCCTGCATGCCATCGTGGGTGAGAATGTCAGGAAGCAAGGGTCCCTGGGGGTCACCTTGGAGGCTGGCCACCACTCAGGGAGGGGACATTGAGAGGTGGTTGAGCTGCCGGCACCTCTGGAAGGTGAGCACAGAGTCAGATCCCCAGTGCTCCTTCTTGCACACTTATTAAGTGTGTGTGCCCCCAAGGAGGGGGAGGGGGCTTAGTGAGCCCTGCCCACCCTCGTTCACCAGCTAATGTATTTTCAATTTGGTCCCTGTGTGGCAAACCAGGTGGCTGGCACTAGTGGCAAAGAATCTGCCTGCCAGTGCAGGAGATGTAAGAGGCACAGGTTCGACCCCTGGGTCGAGAAGATCCCCTAGAGGAGGAAATGACAGCCCCTTCAGTATTCTTGCCTGGAAAATTCCATGAACAGACAGGCTTGGCAAGCTATATAGTCCATGGGACGGCGAAGAGTTGGACACAGCTGAGCACACAGAATGCACACATAGAAGCCCGTGCCCAGCTCCAGACCTGGCTCATCCCAGCCCAAGCCCAGTCCCACACTGAGCTCATTTTGGCAGCAACTTCTCATGACACCATCAGGACAGGCTGTGACCCCTGCTTACGGAGACCATCGGATCCTGATGGCTGGGAGTGGGCCCGGGCCCCAAAGTCTAGTCTTCTGAGTCTCTAGCAAAACTCTGACCTCGCAGTGGGCAGAGTGTATTCCGGTTCATCCACCACATCGTCACAGAGAATGACTGTAGCCTGTGGCTGTCCTGGGCGTCTGGGTTCAGACCCAGCCCACTCAGCTGGTGAGAGGTCCAGACTTTGGAATAGGAGCAGCCCTGAACCCTCCCGGAGGACCGGTGTCTGGCCGAGCGGCTTTTGTCCAGTTTCTCACGTTCTCTCGCCTGTTTCCTTGCCCAGCAGTGAGAATGGCGGTGCACACCTGTCAGTGTTGCACGGCTTGGTGGAGATGAGGGAGTGCACGCTGCTTTATGAGTCAGGCTGGGAAAAGGCTCGGGAGCTAGAGATGAGCCCCACCCAGGTGGGTCTTGGGTTAGGTTTGGAGGTGCTGCCCAGGCTTCACCTTCCCTCAGGAGCTGTCTCCCTCCACAGAGGCCCAGCCGCAGGGACAGAGGGACCAAGGACATCTCCTCCATGAAGCTGAAGCGGTCCTCCTGGGTTACAGGCCAGGTAAGCCCAGGGCCAGGGGGCCCAGGCTTGCTCCCAGCTCTGCTGCCCACTGGCCGGCCGGCTGCAGCGTTCCAGGCTTTCACCCAGTTTCCTTCTTTGCAAATGGAAGCGATCTTGGTTGTCCTGACTGCCACCTTTGGGTTTCAAGGTGGCCAACCAGCTGAATATTGGAGAAGAGGCATTTGAAGAGGACAGCCCCCTCTCAGACCGACCCATGTCCAACCTGGAGAAGGTGCAGTTCATTGTGGGCTATGCCATCTTGCGTCCCGACCTCAGGTCAGTCCCCACCCCCATCACGCCCCCTGAGAACACAGCCCCTCACTAGCTCTCAGCCCAGGGCCCCATCCCTAACCTGCTCCCCACCCTGGCTGGCTCTCAGGACAGCAGATGGTACAACCACCAGGGGTTCTCTAATGCTCTGCATTAAAACCCCTGGGTAAAACCCAGTTTTAGGAAGACAAACTTATCATGGGCTGTTGATTCATCTTATAACCAGCTTTACTGCAAGACCCTGTAAATGGGCAAGTTCCTCATTTATTCTATATATGTTTTGCTTTATATACAATTTGCTTTACAGAAATTGTGTTTTTATACAAATTTTAAGAACTATATATACTGCTTACAAGGACAGACTACTGTATTTCAGGAGTTCACATATTTTAAGTTATTATTAATATTTTTAACCAAACTCAAGGAATTTGAGTCATAATTTTTTCAAATTTTTTTTCTACTTCACTCTCTCTCTTTTCCTTTGAACTCTAATTAAATCTGTAGAAGACTTCTATATTGTCTGTCACATCCCTAAGGGTCTGTTCATCTGTGCTTTCTTTTTTCCCCTTCTGTTCTTTAGGTTAGATATTTTCTATTAATCTGTCTTCATATTAACTGATTTTTCTTTTGTCTTCTCCAGTATGCTGTTATACCCATCCAATTATTTTTTAAAATTTCAAATATTATATTTTTCAATTCTAGAGTTTGCACTTGACTCTTTTTTTTAAAAAATAGTTTCTGTTTTGCCAAGATTTCCTGTTTGTTCATTCACTATGAGCATAATGTCCTTTATATCTTTGATCATAGTCATGGTAATTTTAAAACCTTTCCTGATAAATCAATATTTGGTTCATCTTGGGGTCAGTTTCCATTGACTGCCTTTTCTCTTGAGAATAGTCATGTTTTCCTGTCTCCTCATATGTCTGATACTTGACTATTATTTTCTCAGTAGCCTAGTACTCTGGGGTTGTTATCTTAGACCTTTGGAGATGATATGTTTGAAGACTCTGGAATCTGTTACATTCCTTCAAAGACTTTTCATTTTGGGAGGCAATTAGTTTGGTTGGATTCAAACTCTGTCTCCCTGTGGTAAGCAGCAGCTGGAATCCCTGTGCAGTTATTTTAGCCTTTGCTGCGCTGCCTGGAGTCTGCCTCAGACATGTGTAGATGAGGGATGAGTCAGAGATTTAGGGAGAGTTTATATACAAAGTATAGGGCTCCTCCCCTCCCCCAGAGCCAGCCCCCAGCCTGGCCTCCCAGCGCTCTGTGTCTTTCAGGGACGAAATTTACTGCCAGATCTGCAAGCAGCTCTCAGAGAACTACAAAACAAGCAGCCTGGCCCGGGGCTGGATCCTGCTCGGCCTGTGCCTGGGCTGCTTCCCGCCTTCCGAGAGGTTCCTGAAGGTGAGGAGGGGCAGGGGCAGGAGCTGAGGGCTGGGGCACCATGGGTGGGCCCAGGGCCCTGCAGCAGATGGAGAAACCCCAGCCCGTGGCCTGGTTCTCCTGCTCGTGCAGGCCAGGATGGGCAGCAGTGCCTGGCCTTCTTTGGGCCTCAGTTTCACGTCTATAAAAGAGGATGCTCCTCCGGCCCCTAATCAGGATCTGCAGGGCCATCTCACCTGGGCTCCATCACCAAAAGACAGTGAGGTGGTGGATGAAATGGGCATTGAAAAGACAAAAGTGTTTGAGGAATGGGTACCAATGAGAGGCTGGATGCAGCATCTCTCTCTAGGCCTAAGAACTAACAAGAGAGGTGTTTCCAAGTGTTGGAGGCCCCAGGCTTCGCTGCTCTAATACACCTTTTGGTTCTGAATATAAAAGTAGTATGTAGGGGGACTTCCCTGGTGATCCAGTAGTTAGGAGTCTGCTCTTCCACTGCAGAGAGCACAGGTTCAATCTCTGGTTGGGGAACTAAGATCCCATATGCCCTGCAGCCAAGAGGGAGAAAAAAGTAATGTGTAGGAAATGTAAAAAGTCTAAATAGAAGATAAAAGTCATCCTCACACCCAGAGGCAACTTGCCTTACGGTTTCTGACCTTTTGTGATGTGAGAGAATCATACTTGTGATCACACAGAAAACAATCTCACTATCTCTCATGCCTCCAGGGACAGCAGGAAGTCTGATCACCCTGGCCATGTGCCCTGGGGCAGACTTGACAGCAGTAAATCCTTCCAGGCTGCATCTTCTCAAAGAATCTCTCTGAGAGACAAAAAGCTTTTCAACACCTTGTTTCAACATCTCATGGAACATATTTTGAACATCGGCTCTCCTGCAGCTTTCACTTATAAGCGTCTTCTCACGTCATAAACTGTCCCCAAATGGCAGTGCTAATGCCATTTGCTAGTGTTCCTAATGCATATTTCACTTTTTGATGGACACTTAGGATCTATCTTCCAATTGCCCATCACCATAAACACCACTATGATTAAAAACTATACATCTACCTTTACCAAATTATTTTTACCTTTACCAAATTAGGTCAAAGAGTGAACACATTTTAAAATTATGTACTATTTAAAACATATTGACAAATGGGTCCTCAGAAATGCTGTGCAACTGATACTCCTCATAGTGTGACAGCCCCATGTTAATGCACCTTTGCCACGGCTATTATCATTTTTTAGCTTTTTTCCAGTTTTATTGAGATATTATTGACATATAACATTGTTCAGATGTAGGGTATACAGTGTTGTGATTTTATATAGGTGTGTATTGTAAAATGATTGCCAAGTAATACATCATCCATAATTACAATTAGTATCATAGTTCCTAGAATCTGGACAGTGAATAGAAAGTGGCCTCCATTCTAAGTATCTTTGTGCCGTTCCCTTCCTCATCCACCAGTATCTGCTGAACTTCATTGGTCAAGGACCAGTCGGCTACGGGCCCTTCTGTGCTGAGCGCCTGAGACGCACCTGTGCCAATGGTGTGCGCACAGAGCCCCCCTCCTGGCTGGAGCTGCAGGTAGGGGCTGGAGGGGATGGGAGGCAGCCAGTGTGGGGTGGTGGCAGCCCCCGTGACTCCTCCAGCACAGCTCATGGGGCTGCCAACAGGAAGTATGTGCTCTGGGCCTCTCCCCGCTCTTCTGGGCCAGTGGTCCCTGGGAGCCCCAGCTGGGGCTCAGCCTCCCCAGACCCAGTCCAGGCTTCAGAAGTGCCACCTCCCCCACATCTAAATTGATATTCCTTGGTGGCTCAAATGGTAAAGAATCTGCTGCAGTGTAGGAGACCCGGGTTCAATCCCTGGGTCGGGAAGATCCCCTGGAGAAGGGAATGGTTACCCACTCCAGTATACTTGCCTGGAGAATTTTATGGACAGAGGAGCCTGGCGGGCTACAGTCCATGGGGTTGCAAAGAGTCAGACATGACTGAGTAACTAACACTTTCTCTTTCATTTAGGGCCCTTCTAGCTGAAGGGGAAAATCAGTCTTAGTTCCTTAGCTGCAGGGTGTGAGTGGCTGCTAACTGCCTAAAGCTTACCCCTCCCAAAGACACTTGCATTTTATATGGTCATGCAAGGTTGTCAACCTAGGTGGCATTCTTGTTTGTGTTACTTGTGAGTTCTTGCAGGATCCGCAGGAACAGTACTTCAGACACAGGTAGGGTCTGGCCCCCACCCTACCCGTGGCTCCTGGAAGGTATGCTCTATGCCTTGTGGTGCCCTATACCAGGACACAGAGAGCACCTCCCACCACACCCTATCGTGTTCTTACTCTGCCACCAACATCCACGGGACTTCCCTCCTCTACCTCATCTACCTGCTCTGCCCAGAAGCCTTGGAGTTGAAAGTGAACTTGCTGCAGCTTTGTGGCCTGTGCTCAAGCCCTGCTGTACACAGAGAGTAACAGTGGCTTCCTCTGACCCAAAACGTTCTAGAGTCCAAGACTCAGACATCTCCAAGAGCTTTTTGATTTTCTGTGATCCTGAGTCACCCAATCTCACTGAAGCTCAGGGAACTCATGTTAAAATGGGGCCTTCCAGTACAGGCTGCACCCTACGGACACGGTGCTTAAACAGCTCTTACCCTGGCAGGTTCTTCAGTTCAGCAGCGATGTCTGCTGGCCAGGACTGTGTAAACGCTTTGCCGAGCTGGGCGGGGCTTCAGAAGGCCCCGCCCCCCAGAACCCATGGGAATGCGCCCGCGGGGGCAGTGGGTTGGAAAGAGGGGCTGGTGGGCCAGCCTCCCATCACAGAGTTCCAGGAGCTCCAGCGCAGGCAGCTGAGCCGAGGGGCCTCCTGGGCAGAGGACCTGAGTCTTCGTCCGTGCCCAGGCTGTCAAGTCCAAGAAGCACATCCCAATCCATATCAGCTTGGCGACTGGAGAGAGCCTGACGGTCATGGTGGACTCTGCCTCAACGTCTCGGGAAGTCTGCCTGCACATCGCCCGCAAGCAGGGCCTCAGCGACCACCTGGGCTTTTCTCTGCAGGTCACCGTGTACGACAAGGTACTGGCCAGGGGTCCCGCCACCGCCCGCCTCCTTCACACACGCAGGGCAGCACCAGCCCTTGTATCATGCCAGCCTAGGCACCACTCACCTTCCCAGCTGCCAAACACAGATGCGAGCACAAACTCCCGCTTACAGACGTGCCTCCTAACCAGGCAGCCTGCCCCCTGGCCAAACACTCGCACACTCAGCCTAGTATCTCACACACACACACCTGGAAGGTCCCCTGCTGTGCCTACATCCTGCGCCAAGCCCCTCACCCTGAGGAGCTCAGAATCCCATGCATCCATGTGGAGGTCACACCAGCACTGCCCCATCCTGACCCCACATCGTCGCCCCACCCAGATGCCCTGATTCCCACGCTCAGAACCAGGTATACACAGGCCAATGAATCAAGGCATTCGAACCCAGTCACATGGGCATGAGCCTCCTGTGAGAGGGGCCGGCAGGGGGAGAGTGTAGGCGTGTTTAGGGGTGAATGACAGGCCACGCCCAATGGGGAGGAGTCTGAAGGGTTCCTGTCCTCTTGATGTCCACACCTCCACATGGGTATGGCAAAGGCAGGTGTCCCTGGGGGGCTGACACGCAGCAGTTGCTCACCCCTGCCGCTCTGATTCTGGTCTCAGTTCTGGTCCCTGGGCAGCGGGCGTGACCACGTGATGGATGCCTTGGCCCAGTGTGAGCAACTGGCCCGGGAGAGGGGCGAGAGTGAGCGCCAGGCGCCCTGGCGCATCTACTTCCGGAAGGAGTTCTTCACCCGTGGCATGACTCCCAGGAGGACCCGGTCAGCACCCATCTCATTTACCGCCAAGTCCTCCATGGAGTCTGGCTTGGCGAGTACCCCTTCGAGAAGGTGAGGGGACCACAGCGCTCAGGGCCCCAAAGACCCCCCCTCTCAGACTGCCTGGGGAAGGGCCCTGCTCTAGGGCAGGGACTTTGGGACAGAACAAGGGCAGCTGGGCTGGGCACCAGGCAGTCCCTGGGGAGCCCGTGTGGGTCATGGAGGGCAGGAAGCTGAGGGAGAGGAGTGGGCCCAGGATGTATCTGTGAGTACAGGTCCCTGCGGCCCTCTGGGAGCAGCTGTTCCTGCCCAGTAGCCTCCATCCCCTCCTTTAGCCAGAGGTTCACTCAAGCTTCTGGGGTTTGAGCCACCTGGGCCGGCAGCAAAGCCCCCCGCCCCTGCAATCAGCCCCAGGCCCACCTAGCCTCACCACAGCAGCTGCTCATGGGGCAGCAGGGCCTGGGGGTCAGGAACACGGCCTTGGAGTCCCAGCGCTTGAATTCAGGTCCCACCTACGCCTCTTCCTGGCGGTGTGGCCTTGGAACGTTAGGTCACCTCTCTGAGCCTCTGGCTCTCTCCTGGAAGGTGCAGTCACCAGAGCTTTCTGTGTGGTTGTGAGACTCAGGGTAGGGGAGCTCACGCACCTGACCTCCTTGGGCAATGCTGTGCCTGTTCAGCGGGTGCAGACCTCCCTGGGCCTGAATCCAGAGGATGAGCTGGGGACTGGAGGAAACTGTGGCAGTCCTGGAGGCCTGCCTGGAGCAGGGCAGTGGGCAGGGAGAGGTGGGGGCAAAGGGGTCGTGGGGACAGAGGGCAGGCAAATAGACGGCTGGGCAAGGTTTGTCTTCTTGGAAAGAACAGGGCAGCTTGTCCCTGTAGGGCACCTGGAGCAGGGAACCTTCTGTGTGCTGGGCGTGCTAGTGACTTACACAGGCTCCTGCCCACATGAATCCTAGCAGAGGCTCTGCAGGAATGGCTAGGGAGATCACCTTTGCCCAGTGAGGACTGGGGGAGACAGGGTAAAGGCCTTGTCCACAAGTGAAGGACAGAGAAACCTGATGTCCTGCAGTCCACGGGGTCACAAAGAGTCGGACATGACTCAGTGACTGAACAACAGCACTCACCTCACTCAGCAGTGTTGGGGCTCCAGGCCCCAGAGCTCAATCCCACACACTCACTGGCTCACGAGGGCTGAACAAGGAACATGCAGGACACCCGCCTTGTCTTCAGGCTGGGCTGCTGGGACACTCCGGCCTGCCAACAGGAGCGCAGCCCGTGTTGGGCCCAGTCAGGGCACCCAGGGGCTCTGCCATGTTGGGGGAGAGGCAGGTCCTGCCTAGCAGAGGCGGCTGCTCACCTCAGCTGTGGGTGGTGAGCGCTCAGCAGGGGCAAGGCTTCCTGGGGGAGAGTGGGCTCGCACATGCACACCCCACCCTGGCTCCCGTGTGTGTGCCTGGGCTGTGCAGGAGGAAGAGCTGGTGGAGCTGCTGGCCCAGCACTGCTACGTGCAGCTCGGTGCCTCGGCCGGGAGCCAGGCCATCCGGGAGCTGCTGCCCAGCTGTGTCCCCTCCAAGCTGTACAGGACCAAGACCCCAGAGAAGTGGGCCAGCCTGGTCACCACCACCTATGCCAAGGTCAGCCTCCCCAGAGCCTGTGTACTCCGGCTATGAAGCTCTTTTTGGGGGTGGTGGGCCCCTTGGTATTTAGAGGGGCTGGAGATCCCATTATGAGTCCCTACTCACTGAGGGGATAGAGACTAACCTCCCGGTCAGCATAGCCCTAAGTCTCCAGGTTTAAACAATCTTGTTCAGGTTCACCCCCCTCACAAGATGGTATCTTGGCTGGTCTGGGCAGCTCAGTCCTCCACTGGTCTCTACTACAGGCTCAATCTGGGCCTTGGCTTTTGGGTGCAAGAAGGCATCCCCAGCTGCTGACCACGCGCACACCCTCACCTTGGCCCCAGTTCCGCCCTGGGCCTTATTGGTGTCCCCTTGCTGGGCCCTGAATGCCCGATGCTGGCCTGGACGGCGGGAGGGCTGCCCCTCCTCTACCCCTGCTTGGTCAGCCCACAGCAAGTGAAGATGGTTCCTGAAGGCTCACAGCCTCTTCCCCAAGAAGACAGCCCTCTGACTTGGTCCCCCTGCTTCTCTTCCCCTCCCCACAGGGTTGTCCCAAACCACCCCTCTGTCAGAGCCTCCTTCCTCATAGGGTGCTTTGCTCTGCAGTGTGTCCTGAGAGTGCAAAGGGATCTCTAAGGGCTGGTGGGCTCCGTGCTGCAGCTGGTGGTGCAGAAGAGCTGTGCATGGGGTGAGGGGGCGTGGAAGGGGGAGGATAAAGCCCTTTGGTTAATGCTTGTGTGTGTATTAGTCACGCAGTTTTGTCTGACTCTTTAACACCCTATGGACTGTAGCTTGCCAGACTCCTCTGTCCATGGAATTCTCCAGGCAATTATACTGAAGTGGGTAGCCATTTTCTTCTCCAAGGGATCTTCCCAACCCAGGGATCAAAGCCGGGTCTCCCACTTTGCAGGCAGATTCTCTACCATCTGAGCCACCAGGGAAGCCTTCCCGGCTTCAATTACCCTGTGGCACTGGGAGCCAAGAACCAGCAGGACAAGCAGTGGGCAGTTCAAAGGCAATGCAGTGCTGGTTTGTCAGGGATTGACAGCCTGGCTGCAGGAGATGAGTCCCAGGTGCATGGCTCAGATAGCAGGCATTGCCCGAGTTCAGAGCGGGGCAGGGAGGGTAGACCAATGCAGTCTGCATTCCGGCCACAGGAAAGGAGGTACTCAGTGTGGGTTTGCAGACAAGGGTCCTGTGCACGTCTGCAGTGGGGGAATGCAGCTTGCTTTGTCCTGCTCTTCAGGAATCACAGTGCACAGCCCTGAGGAAAGGCTCCGAGGAGTCCTGCAAGAGAGAAACCCAATTGTATTGCCTAATATTCCTCACACAAGCTTCACCACAGAAGCTTTGTTCCCCAAGGCGGTCGCTATCATTTCTTGGGGACAATCCTTGGACAGGAATTTGGGGAAGCAAACCTTGTGGATTATTTTTGTTGTTTCCCAGCCTGAGTGGATGCGTTTACAGGGGAGAGGCCATGGACTTTTTAGGGCTAGTACGAGGGCTAGCAGAGGAGACAAGAGATGCACATGAACCCGAATGAACTTGAGTAAGAAGTGGCATCATCATTTGGGGAAAGGGGAGATAGGGTGAGAATAAAGAATTAGGAAATTTATGCCACTGTTTTTTCCAAAGGGAACATAAGTTTCACTGATTTTTTTTCAGTAAACACTAAAATGTGGACATTAACAAATAAATCAGAAAACAAGACAAACACAAAGAAAAAAGGGAAACCACCAATAGTATCACAACAAAGAGCTCATCCCTCTTAACACTGTGGTACATATCCTTCTAGACTGCTGTACTCACATGTACACAATTGACATGTGCATATGATTGGAATGCAAGAAGCACACTTAAAAAATTAATTTATTTTAATTGGAGGCTAATTATTTTACAATATTGTGGTGGTTTTTGCCATACATTGACATGAATCAGCCATGGGTGTACATGTGTCCCCCATCCTGAACCCCCCTCCACCTCCCTGCCCATCCCATCCCTCTGGGTCATCCCAGTGCACTGGCTTTGAGTGCCCTGTTTCATGCATTGAACTTGGACTGGTGATCTATTTCACATATAATAATATACATGATTCAATGCTATTCTCTTAAATCATCCCACCCTTGCTTTCTCCCACAGAGTCCAAAAGTCTGTTCTTTATGTCTGTGTCTCTTTTTGCTGTCTCACATATAGGGTCATCGTTACCATCTTTCTAAATTCCATATATATGCATTAAAATACTGTATTGGTGTTTTTCTTTCTGACTTACTTTGCTCTGTATAATAGGCTCCAGTTTCATCCACCTCATTAGAACTGATTCAAGTATGTTCTTTTTAATAACTGAGTAATATTCCATTGTGTATATGTACCACAGCTTTCTTATCCATTCCTCTACTGATGGACATCTAGGTTGCTTCCATGTCCTGGCTATTGTAAACAGTGCTGCGATGAACACTGGGGTACACGTGTCTCTTTCAATTCTGGTTTCCTCGGTGTGTATGCCCAGCAGTAGGATTGCTGGGTCATATGACAGTTCTATTTCCAGTTTTTTGAGGAATCTCCACACTGTTCTCCATAGTGGCTATACTAGTTTGCATTTCCACCAACAGTGTTAGAGAGTTCCTTTTTCTCCGCACCCTCTCCAGCATTTGTTCGTAGACTTTCTGATAGCAGCCATTCTGACCGGCGTGAGATGGTACCTTACTGAGGTTTTGATTTGCATTTCTCTGATAATGAGTGATGTTGAGCATCTTTTCACGTGTTTGTTAGCCATCTGTATGTCTTCTTTGGAGAAATGTCTGTTTAGTTCTTTGGCCCATTTTTTGACTGGGTCGTTTATTTTTCTGATGTTGAGCTTCATGAGCTGCTTGTATATTTTTGAGATTAATTATTGGTCAGTTGCTTCATTTGCTATTATTTTCTCCTATTCTGAAGCCTGTCTTTTCACCTTGCTTATAGTTTCTTCCATTGTGCAAAAGCTTTTGAGTTTAATTAAGTCCCACTTGTTTATTTTTGCTTTTATTTCCATTACTCTGGGAGGTGGTTCATAGAGGATCTTGCTGTGATTTATGTCAGAGAGTGTTCTGCCTATGTTTTTCTCTAGGAGTTTTATAGTTCCTGGTCTTAAATTTAGATCTTTAATCCATTTTGAGTTTATTTTGTGCATGGTGTTAGAAAGTGTTCTAGTTTCATTCCTTTACAGGTGGTTGACCAGTTTTCCCAGCATCACTTGTTAAAGAGATTGTCTTTTCTCTGTTGTGTATTCTTGCCTCTTTTGTCAAAGATAAGATGTCCATAGGGGCGTGGATTCATCTCCAGGCTTTCTATTTTGTTCTATTGATCTATATTTCTCTCTTTGTGCCAGTACCATACTGTCTTGATGACTGTAGCTTTGTAGTATAGTCTGAAGTCAGGCAGGTTGATTCCTCCAGTTCCATTCTTCTTTCTCAAGACTGCTTTGGCTTTTGAGGTTTTTTGTGTTTCCCTACAAATTCTGAAATTATTTGTTCTAGTTCTGTGAAAAATACTGTTGGTAGCTTGATAGGGATTGCATTGAATATGTAGATTGCTTTGGGTAGTATACTCATTTTCACTATATTGATTCTTCCAACCCATGAATATGGTATAGTTCTCCATCTATTTGTGACCTCTTTGATTTCTTTCATCAGTGTTTTATAGTTTTCTATATATAGATCTTTTGTTTCTTTAGGTAAATTTATTCCTAAGTATTTTATTATTTTCATTGCAATGGTGAATGGGATTGTTTCCTTAATTTCTCTTTCTGTTTTCTCATTGTTAGGAAACACACCTTTTTAAAAAATAAAAATTGGATCATCGTTAGACAGCTTTAAACCTACTTCTTCACTTCGCTTAATAGTTTGGGCCCTTATTTCTGTGTCACTAAATACCAGTCTGTTTTTAAGGGCTGAATAGTACTGTATTCATGAGCTACAATTCATTCACTGGTGAACTTTAAGGTCATGTCCCATTTTCACTGTTAAACCGATGAAGTGAATCTCATTGTAGATACACCTTTTATATGCTTGATGGTTATTTCATCAAGATTGATTTCTTGAAAAGGGATTTCAGAGTGTACAAATGTTGGGTTTCCCAGGTGGTGCCAGTGGTAAAGAACCCGCCTGCCAATGCAGAAGACATAAGAGATGTGGATTCAGTCCCTAGGTTTGGAAGATCCCCTGGAGAAGGGCATGGCAACCCACTCCAGTATTCTTTCCTGGAGAATTCCATGGACAGAGGAGCCTGGCAGGCTACAGTCCATAGGGTTGCAAAGAGTCAGACATGACTAAAGTGAATGAGCACGCATGACTGTTCTAAAATCCTTGATATGTGTTGCAAAGCACCAAATCTCAGGATGTGTCCATTTACATCCCCTGGTTCAGTATATGAATGTTACCCAACCACCTTTTAAAGAGGGAACAAGAGAAACAACATTTTATCCAACAAACCATAACAGGAAGGCTCAACTGGATGTTACAGCCGGCGATTTTCCAGCTGGATATTACAGATCTGTGGACATGGGAAGAGGAAAGGGTGAAGGTCAGATAGAGCCAAGGGTGAGGGAGGGAGGAAGGTGAGACAGGACTGGGGAGGGGGGTTGAGGTGAAGGTCCCTGAGAGATGCCTCCCAAAGTGTAGAAGAGAGGCAGAGTGGAGCACCAACACACAGACACAGACACCAAGGCGGGCCTTGAGCACGGAGCAACATGCAGCCCCAGGAGGCCGGTGTTGCTGAGAGCCCGTCTGAGCCCGCAGACGGGGTCCCACAGACAGCTGCACGTGCCCCTCGTTGTCTTCCAGGCTCAGGCAGCAAGCAGCAGCCTGGCCCTCTGGCCCTTGGGAGCTCTGATTCTAAAGCGGGGATCAGAACCACCAGTGATGGGCCCTCCCCAGCCCACCAGAGTCCCTCACCTGACTCTCACGGACACTGGCCTGGCTTTAGGCAGAGACTTCACAGAATGATCCAGCAAATGAGCTCCCTGGGCACCGGGTGAGGAGTTAGCTGAGGGATAAGTGATGGAGGTGACTCATCATCGCAACCTCCGTGCAGGCACCCTATACCCAGAAGCGGGCCAGGCCACTGACTGTGCAGGAGCAGGTGGTGGACACTGCCTGCCTGAAGTGGCCGCTGCTCTTCTCTCGGCTCTTTGAAGTCACCACACTCTCAGGTAATGGTGTCTGATGTGTAAGAGGGTGCCAGTGGGCCCCCACCCTGGACGAGCCCTGGCTTCACACCCCTCTCTCCTTCTGCCAGGCCCCCAACTGCCCAAGACTCAGCTGATCTTGGCTGTTAACTGGAAGGGGCTGTACTTCCTGGACCAGAAAGAGAAGGTGCTCCTAGAACTCTCTTTCATCGAGGTCATGAGTCTGATCACCAACAGGTGGGTGCTCTGAGGGAAGCCCCAAACCTGCTCCTTCCCACAACCTCAGTCCTTGGGGCTCCAGGAGAGACCAGGAGAGGGATGGGGCACACTGTTACTGGGGGCCCGACTGACTCACACTGCATCATATGTGTGGCATAATGGCCATTGGCTCAGGCCCTGCCCTCTACTGTCCTGGGGTCAGCAATGTGTCCACACACCACCGATTGCCCTCTCAAACTTCCTCTAGAGCCCAGCTCCCCTGGAAAGAGGCACATAAGCTTGCGGCCTTTGGGGCGTCCATTCACTTATAGGTTCCTTCTCTTCTCGCTGGTGGGTACTGCTCACATGGAGGTGCCAGCAGTCTGGGAGAGGGAGCGAGGGACAGGCCTGTGTGTGCAGGGCATGGAGCAGAGTGAGGACCACCTTGCATGCCAGGCGTGCCCCAGACACCCTGCCCCCAGCTCTCATCTACTGAGAAGGCCTCCACGCCCTTCTGGAAGGTGTGCCTGTGCCCTGCCAGAGCCCCTCCTTGGTTAAAACACACCCTAGTGTGGCAGGACCATTAAGGTCATTCCCAGTGTGTGCAGGGCACATGCTGGTACCACTTACTGAGGCAGACTGTGCTAGGTGCTCTCTTCTATCCCAATAAGTCCCCCCATCACTCCATACTCTGCAGATGAATAAACAGGCATGCAGAGGGTAGGTGCTTAGTTGCTCAGTCGCGTCCTACTCTGCGATCCCATGGACTGTAGCCCGCCAGGCTCCTGTGTCCATAGGATTTCCCAGACAAGAATACTGGAGTGGGTGGCCATGCCCTCCTCTGGGGGATCTTCCCACCCCAGTAATCAAACCAGGGTCTCCTGCATTGCTGACGGATTCTTTACCAGCTGAGCTACCAGGGAAGCCCACAGAGGCTGGGTAGCTCACCCAAACTCACCCAGGCTGGAGCTCCATCTCAGCACCAACTTTCTTTGCAGTGGCCCCATGGTGGCCCTGCACGCTGGCCACCACCTTGCCTGCCCAGAGCTGACTCCACAGACAGGCTTGGCACCACCACTGCCTTTGAAGCCCATAGAACAGGACCCTAAGCTCTGGCTCATCTGCCCACGCACACAGAGAGTCCGGGGCTAGGGCAGATCCATGCTCAGCCCCAGGCCCTGTATGGCTCCAGACACACTGGAGTTTCCTCATCTGTAAGAGGGCTTCATGGTGTGATGGTTGGCACTCTGGACTCTGTAACTTGGGCAGGTCACCCCTCAGGCTGTTGAGGGGCTGACCCAGGGGGAGGGTGGGGCAGGCCTCTGGTCACATTGCCCTCTTTCCCCCTCAGGGAGGCCCGGGGTGGGCAGAGGCTGATGCTGTCCACGCTGCACGAAGAGGAGTATGAGTTCCGGTCCCCCAGCAGTGTGGCCGTCGCCGAGCTGGTGGCCATGTTTCTGGAGGGCTTGAAGGAGAGGTCCGTGTTCGCCATGGCCCTGCAGGACAGGAAGGCCACAGGTACCCAGCCAGGTGGGGAGGGGGCTGGTGAGGGGCCACTCATGTGGGTGGTTGGAGGGCGGCTTGCTTGTGCCAGGCCCTGGTGGTCACGAAGCAGGCGGAGGGCAGGGACTCGAGCAGAGAGAGGGAGAGGCCACAAAGCACTCAGGGTCACCCATGGGCAAGGCCCTCCCTCCTGCAAGATAAGGGAGTTCAGGAGGGCTCTCAGCCCCTCCAAAGTGAAGGGCACTGAGGGATGCCCTTCTTCTGGAAGCAGGGGGAGAGCCAGCCAGGTCACCAGCCCGTGCAGTGCACACCATCCCCACAGCCACCGTTATCCAGTGT
Organism: Bos mutus; assembly: GCF_027580195.1. Taxonomy (NCBI): domain Eukaryota; kingdom Metazoa; phylum Chordata; class Mammalia; order Artiodactyla; family Bovidae; genus Bos; species Bos mutus. Next base: position 131,233,283 of record NC_091618.1, read on the forward strand.
TGCAGACAAGGATTGGCGGCTCAGAGGAGGAACGCAGCTTGTCCAGGGCCGCTTAGCTTGCGGGTGGGGATGGGAGCGGGGTGAGCCCTGGTGGTCTCGTTGATGGCCACAGCTTCCCTCAGCACAGCTGGAAATCAGGCTTCAGAAAGTAGGGGAGCAGGGGAGGGCTGTGCATAGGGTCTTAATTGCGCTGGAAACATCAGCAGAAGCTTTGTCCCCATGGCCCATCCCATCCTCACAGCCGCCCTAGGAGGGAAGGGTGATATTCTCCATCTTATAGCTGAGGAAACAAGCTCAGACGGGTCACTTAGCTCCTGGGCAGGTGTGGTGACAGCCTGCCAGTCCTCTGTCCCCTTGGTCCATCTGCCTCACAGCTCCCTGGCCACTTCCTGGTCAGGCCTCTGTGCAGGTCTCCCCAGCTTCTGCCTGCCCGGCTGTGCCTGTCCAGGCCCCCCGAGTGCCTGAGCTCAGGGAATCCCAGCCCCAGTCACTCTCGGGGTGGCCTTGGGCCCCCTGCTCTGTGTCCCTGTTTCCTCACCTGTCAGAGGGGACCACCCACAGGATGCCAGCAGGGCCTCTGGCCTCCACTGAACCCTGGGGAAACTGTCTTCTCTGTCTCTTGTGTGTGTCCATGTGACTGTAGAGGATTCCACCCTCCTGCCCTTCAAGAAGGGGGACTTGCTGATCTTGACAAAGAAGCAGGGGCTGCTGGCCTCTGAGAACTGGACCCTGGCCCAGAATGACCGGACCGAGAAGACGGGACTGGTGCCTACCTCCTGCCTCTACACCATCCCGACAGTCACCAAGCCCTCAGCACAGCTGCTGGTAACTCACGTGCTCGCCTGCCCTCAGCCTGGCACCCCTGGGCACCTGTGGAAGAGGCTGAGAGGCCAGGCCTGGGGTCCTAGCTCAGGTGCCTGGGCCCACCCCCCAGAAAGCCTGGGTGTCATGTCAGCCCTGCCAGCCCTGCCGCCCCTCTGGGAGAGGCAGGAAGTGCTTGTGCAGTGAGTGGCTGGGGTGTCACCTGGCACTCAGCAGGTGCTCAATCAGTGCGCATCCCTCCCACCAGGGAGCATCCTGGGGGTAAACCCATCTTGCCTCAATGTCGTTTAAAAACCCTGACCCAAAGGGGCTCAAGTCTCCCTACCCCTGACAACCACTCCACCCTAACCCCCAAGACCAGCGCCCCCCGCCCCCGCCCAGGGAGACAGGACAGATAGGCCTCCCAAATGCATGTATGAGTGCCAACTGCATGCCCTGTACCACAATACAGTATCAAACACCGTAGAATCTCCACCTTCAAGGAGACTTGGATGAATGATGACTTGATGGCAAGTGTGCAAAGTGCCACCAAGAAGCAGCACTTGTTACAGGAGCAGATTCTAGGAGGGGGCTCACCTTGTCCAGGAGGACTTCCCTGAGGGACAGACACTTCAGTGACAAGGCCCGAAGGAGGTGGGGGGCCAGGCCAGCAGGGCCAGGGTGAGGGATACCCCTGAAGAGAAGTGCCCCAGGAGAGGGGAGCCTGGTGGGCCTGAGCGCCCCCTGAAGAAAAAGGAAACAGGTTCAGAAACATCGAGTCACTGGTCCTGGGTTCTAGAGCAGGTGACACAGGACGGGTAGGTCCAAGCCTGTCCAGCCCTGTGGCCCGGCCCCTCCCAAGTCTCTGAGGACACCTGGCCAGGAGGAGCCCATGGGTGGGGCCTTCTGGACACCCATACCTGTGCCCCCCCACCCCCAGAGCTTGCTGGCCATGTCACCGGAGAAGCGGAAGCTGGCGGCCCAGGAAGGGAGGCCCACAGAGGCTCCCCCTGAGGAGCAGCCCGAGGAGAACCTGCACACCCTGGAGGAATTCTCCTATGAATTTTTTAGGTGCCCACCCTGCTCCATCCCAGGCCCCACCCCAACCAGCCCTTCTGTGCTCCCTGGGGACTCAGGTCCATGAAAGCAGAAGCAGTGCCCATGTGGGCTCCCTGGGCAGGGAGGGGGCCCTCTGACCCTGACATGACCCACCTGTCTCTTAGCGGAGTGCTGTGGGTGCGGAGGGCATCCCCGTGGGGGCCCACCCTGGAAGCCTGGGCTCTCTCTGCACTGTGTGTGCATGGCCCACGGTGGGTAGGAGCAAGGAGCAGCACACACCCTGACCTGGCTCCACCCCCACAGGGTCCCAGAGAAGGAGACTGTCAGCAGAGCCGTGCTGCCCTTGACCCGAACCCGCGGGCAGCTGTGGGCCCACTCGGCCGAGCCCCTGCGACAGCCCCTGCTCCGGCGCGTCCACGCCAACGCTGAGCTGCGGGATGCTGCCTGTCAGATCTTCATCGATATCCTTTCCCGGCCGGCCTGCCCCAACCCCACGCCAAGCCTGTGGGCCCGGGCCCCACGGCCAGCCCACCCGAGGGCCAGGCCTCTCAGGGCAGGGGGCTGCTCCGGAGGCAGTGAAGTGCCCTGGCGGGCGCGGGATCAGCTCCGGGCCAGACTCAGGATCAGTGGTGAGAGGCGCTGCTCCTTGACGGCTGCACCCATCCTCAGGTACATGGGTGACTACCCCTCTCGGCAGGCCTGGACCTCCCTGGAGCTCACCGACCAGATCTTCTCATCAGCCCTCCAGGAGGCCGTCCTGCAGGATGAGGTTTATTGCCAGATCCTGAAGCAGCTGACGCACAACACCAAGAGGTCTGTGGGCAGCAAGGAGGGATGGAAGGCAGTGGGCACAGGGTTGCTGTGCTCGGGGCCCCCTTGGTCCTTCCCCCAGCCCCCACCTCGTAAAGGCAGCCTTCGTTGTAACATTGTGGCGGGGGGGGTGTTGGGACTTCTTGCCCTGAGCCATGCCTCTCCGACCCTGTCTCCTTTGTCCCCTGGCCTCTCTAAACCTCAGTGCTCTCCTTCACAAAATGGGCATGATAGCACTCCCTCCCTTCCTGTGAGCAGGAAGGCTTTGGTGGCATTGGCAGCAGGGCAGTGGCCTCCTTGCCCAGGGCCTCAGGCAGGCCTCTGCTCACATGATAATCCTACAAAGAGCCCCATCTCCCTACAGTGCTGGCGGGCCGGGCCTCCAGGAGGGGCCCCTCCTGGGCTGACCTGTGCTGCCGCCCACAGGTACAGCGAGGAGCGGGGCTGGCAGCTGCTATGGCTCTGCACCGGCCTCTTCCCACCCGGCAAGGCGCTGCTGCCGCACGCCCAGAAGTTCATAGACACGCGGAGAAGGAAGGTGCTGGCCCCTGACTGCAGCCGCCGCATCCAGAAGGTCCTGAGGTGAGCCTACCAACTCCTAGGTGCCCCTGGAACGTTGGTCTGGGAGTGCCGGGCGAGGAGGGGAGCCTCCAGTCTCCCAGGATCATGTTCCAGTGGGGACACCCGCCAGAGGAGCCAGACTCAGCTTCCTGTCTGAAGTGGTGTCAGTCTGGGGAGATAGGACCCGGTCCTAGCCACCAGGGAGGAAGACACAAGAGAGGCCCAGGAGGGCTGCGGGGAGGCTGGAGGGGTTGGCAGAGTTCCTGGCCACGAGTGGCCACCTGGGTCATGAAGAGGCCCATACCCGATGCCCAGCTATGTGAAGATGGGAACACGACTGGCCCTGCCCACTGGTGGCCTGCCCAGTCTGGTCCTCTCCCCACGTGTCCTCAAACCTCGGGGCTCCTGGGAGATGAGGCCAGGCTGGCCTCTGCCGCCTCCTATGGGTCATGTGCCCAGCGCCTCCACAGGGCAGCTCCCCGCCCTGACCTGGGCACCACTGTGCTTGTCTCTGGGGTTAGCTTCTGTTGTGCGCATGGCACATAGCTGAGCTCAGAGGCTGGTGCTGGGGCCCGGCCTGGGTAGGGGTGGTGGGTGGCCTGTGCAGCGCGCACTTGGCTCCAGGACAGGGCCCCGGAAGCAGCCGCCGCACCAGGTGGAGGTGGAGGCCGCTGAGCAGAACGTCTCCCGCATCTGCCACAAGGTCTACTTGCCCAACGACACGAGCGAGGTGAGCCTCCCCGCCCTGCCCCCCACATCACCAGGGGCTCACAGCCAGAGCAAGGCACCTTCCCACTGGGGTCACTCTAGGAGGGCTGGGAGACGCCTACAGACACAGCTGTGTGAGTTCGAATGGACTGTCTCCCCTTGTGCGCTCCTAGCCCCTCTCCTGTGAAAATACTGCTCTGCTCTTGCTGGCCCCCACCAGCATGAACTGAGTGCTGGGTGCCCTCAGGAGCTCCGCGCCATGCAGGGGACTACTGGCCCTGGGCAGGTTGTAGTATGGCGGGGAGTTGGGATGTCCCAAAGGCATGGGGGGCCTTCCAGGCCAGGCACAGGAGTGAGGAGGCCAGGAGGCTGGGCAACGAGGCTGAGTTCCAGGGCCTAGAGGCCCCTTGGGGCTTCCACCCAGCCCTGGGGCCACAGTGAGCAGGGAGCCCATGAGGTGCCTATGGATGGAGCCCAGTTGGCTGTTGGGGACAGCGGAAGAGCCAGGTGCGAGTTGGGAGTGCATGCGTGCGTGCTAAGTCACTCAGTTGTGTCTGACCCTGTGCGACCCCATGGACTGTAGCCCATCAGGCTCCTCTGTCCAAAGGATTCTCCAGGCAAGAGTGCTGGAGTGGGTTGCCATCCATTCCTCCAGTGGGAGACCTTGGCTAAATGGCAGCAGTGGAGGGAGGGGAAGTGGGGGTGATGACCTCACGGCCCTCCCCAAGTGGACTGTGGCCTAGAGATGGCAGAGCCCATGATGGGAAGTTCCCAGTCTGGCTGCAGGCTCTCAGAGCAAGTTGAAACAGCCAGGCCTCTTGGGTACCCCGAGACAGTGAGCCCTGTGACAGAATAGTGCACACATCTGGCCAGGTTTCTAGAGGGGTAGTCTCACCCTTCTCAGGACAGGGCATGCCCAGCCTTAGCCAGCAGGGTTCAGAGGGTTATCCAGAGCTGAGCCGGGCTGCCTCTCTGCCCAGATGCTGGAGGTGGGTGCCAACACGCGGGTGCGGGATGCCTGTGACAGCATCGCTGCCCGGCTGCAGCTTGCCTCCTGGGAGGGCTGCAGCCTTTTCATCAAGATCGCAGACAAGGTGTGTGGCCCGCACGCCAGGGGGCGGGAGGGAAGGCGGTTAAGGCGGGTGGGGGTCTCCCACCAGCACTGGGCCAGCCCCGCCGAGGTTCACAGGCACACAGGCGAGAGGGGTCACAGAGCCCCAGGGTGACACCTGGCCTCCTGCACACCTGCCTGCCTGTACCCTCCTCTCCACCTGCTCCAGGTCATCAGCCAGAAGGAGGGAGACTTCTTCTTTGACTCCTTGCGGCATGTGTCCGACTGGGTAAAGAAGAACAAGCCCCAGAAGGAAGGTGAGCAGAAGGCTTCTCAGAGCCAGGCTGGGGCCACAAAGGAGGGTGTTGCTGGGACATGAGGTGAAGCAGAGCTTGTCTGCCTCCTGGACCAGGGTCAGACAGCTCCCCGGGACCCTCCCGCATGGCCCATGCCCATTTATTCATTCATTCTCCTCAGGTCCCCTGGCTCATGGGTGTGGCCAGGCCTGGGGCCAGGCAGTGAGGCCCTGCCCTGAGAACTCTACCAGCTCGGGCAGGGGCTGGGCTTGGGGCAGGCCTGGAACACATGGCCGGACTTTGGGGTGATGAAGGGTGCACAGGGGCAGAAGGGAGTCTGACCCCGCAGGGAGATCCAGGAGCGCCCACTCATCCTGAAGGCTGAGGAAGGGCTGGGGGCCAGGGAGAGAGGTATGGGGGCTTTCCAAAGGGGAGGTCATGGTAGCAGACACAGCAGCGACATGGGAGGGCCAAGTGGCAGGGTGCAGGAGTGGGGGGTAAAGCCTCAGAGCCTGGCTGGCCAGGGACAGGCTCTGTGCTCACTGCTGCCCCTGCCCAGGGGCCCCTGTGACAATCCCCTATCAGGTATATTTCATGCGGAAACTGTGGCTCAACGTGGCCCCTGGGAAAGATGTGAAGGCAGACACCATCCTTCATTACCACCAGGTACCGGGCTGCCCCTCCTGGGGGTGTCGGGGCCACTCTTGCTCAGTCACACCTGCCCTCAGAGTGGGGCATGGCCTCTTTGCCCAGGGCCACCCACCTCCCGCCCAGGGCCTCATGGTCGGTCAGGGTTCTGGAGCCAGGAGCAGATGGAGAGCACTGCCTGGGGCAGCGGCACCTGCAGACAGTGGCTGTACCCTCACCTGCCACATGCCTACCGGCGAGGGGAGGACCCAGAGGGTCCCGCGCCTGCCAAGTGCTAGGCCTTGCCCCGAAGGGGTAGAGCAGGCCCGGCTCTCCAGCGAGGCGCTCAGCCATCTTCCCTCTGCTGGAAACCTAACCCTGAGGACCTTATCTCTCTGCAGGCTCCGTTTCCTACATTCTACTGGGCTACCACCTGAGCGCAAAGCTGGGGGTGGCAGGAGCCTAAAATCCAGCTTTTCCTTCACCCAGGAGCTGCCCAAGTACCTGCGTGGGTTCCACAAGTGTTCCAGGGAGGATGCCATCCACCTGGCTGGCCTAATCTACAAGGCCAGGTTTGGTGATGACCGGCCCCAGCTAGCCAGCATCCCCAAGATCCTGCGGGAACTCGTGCCTGAGAACCTCACGCGCCTAATGTCCCCAGAGGAATGGAAAAAGGTCCTTGTTGGGGGCTGGGGAGGGGGCCCTTGGCTGCTGCCCCTGTAGGGGTCCTGCCCACGTGTGGCTGTGGGAGGGTGGACTGGGTCTGCCACCCCCGGCCTCGGGCAGCGGCTTTTGTTCTGGCTGGGGCCGCAGAGCCTCGGGTGGTGGGCCAGCCAAGCTGTGGTCTCCACTGAGACCTCACTGGTCCTGGATTCCCCTAGAACATCCTCCTGGCCTGCAACAAGCACAAGGACAAGACGGTGGAGGAGGCCAAGGTGGCCTTCCTAAAGTGGATCTGCCGGTGGCCCACCTTTGGGTCTGCCTTCTTTGAGGTGAAGGTAGGTGGCACCCCAGACCCGCTGTCCTGGCCAAGCAGGCCCCACACAGCTCTGGCCCCGGCAGCCTGAGCTTCTCCTGCAGACAGGCCACAGGCAGGGCCACAGCCAGGTCTGGGAGGGCACGTATGCGTGGCTGCGTCTCAGGGAGGGGCTGTGATCCCCGTGACACCCTCCCTCCACAGCAAACCTCGGAGCCCTCCCACCCGGACATCATCCTCATCGCCATCAACCGGCACGGGGTCCTGCTCATCCACCCCAAGACCAAGGTAGCAGAGGGCCCTGGCAGGACCGGGGGGGCCCCCGTGCAGGGGGGCTGGGTGCCCGTCCTCCTACACGTCGGCCCTGGGCTCTAGAGGATCCAGGGCAGCAATGCAGCCCCGGGGCCCCTCAGACCTCCTGGGCTTGGGCTGGCTCTGACCCACCCGCCTGCTGTGGCCACAGGACCTGCTCACCACCTACCCCTTCAACAAGATCGCCAGCTGGAGCAGCGGCAGCACCTACTTCCACATGGTGCTGGGGGGGCTGGGCCGGGGCAGCCGCCTGCTGTGTGAGACCTCTCTGGTGAGCTCCAGGCCTGAGGGGCCTTCCAAGTGCCCCAGGTCCCTTTTCCTAGCCCAGACACAAAGCGCCCAGAGGCTCTGGACACTAGGTTTCCCTCAGCCTGACCCCTGATGCCACCGGGTGAGTTGCTCATGGGAGGGCCCGGCTCCCACGCCTGGCAGGGACAGGCCAGGCTGGGCTGGTGGAGGACTCGATGGAGGTGCAGTGCGAGGAGGGCTGGGCATGTCACTCGGGGGCATCAAGGCCTGGCAGGGGCCTTTGTGGTCCCAGGAGGGATGAGTACTCAGGGCCCAGACACAGTCCTGCTTCTCTCTTTACCACATCTGCCTGGGGTGTCACTGAGGCAGCTGGGCCCCCTAAGCCCTGGTCCACGCCCTGCCTAACTATAACCCACCTTTCCTTAACGCAGGGCTACAAGATGGATGACCTGCTGACCTCATATGTGCAGCAGCTGATAAGCGCCGTGAACCGGCAGCGGGCCCCCCGCGGCTCAGTCCCAAGCCACCCGTAGCAGCAGGGTCCTCTGGCCCACTCAGCCGCCCTCCCCAGTCAGGGGTCATTGTGGGGCTTACCCAGGGCCCTCCTCTGGGCCTGAGGCCTGCCCTCTCCCCAGAACACCCCCTCCCACCCTTTGGCACCCCAGTGGGTCCCTCCTCTGGGTGCTGACTACGAGGGGCAAAGACAGGAGCCCAGGGCAGCACTGGGAGTGGTAGGCCTCCCAGCTGATGGGTGGATGATGGAGAGGACCCCCCTAGAAATGTTCAATAAACATTCGTGGAGCACTGGGGTGTGTGTGTCGATGAGAGAAGAGGATTGCGGGTTAGATGGGCAGGAGATCCAGGAGGTGCTGGCCAGGAAAAGTTCCTTCTGCAAAAAGCAAAAAGCACTATGATCCCCCCAGGGACAAGGGAGGACAGCTTCATCCTCAGAGAATGACTTCCTTCATGTCTCACCCTTCTTTCCACTTCCTTCCCTTCCTGCTTCTCAGACTCCCTATGGGCCTTTGGCACACCTCTCCCCCGTCCCCAGCAGGACTCTGAGCACGGGAGGCTGCCGGGGGGTTCTGCTGGAGGAGCTGTGGGCCCCTCTGCCCACACACAGGGCGGACCTGCATGCAGGGCTGTGGAGCCTGGGCTCGCCCTGGACCGCCCCAGCTGGCCTGTCCCCCAACTCCACCCACGGGGCCAGCCCTCAAGGACTGAGGGTCTCTGCTGAGCTTGTCTCCAGGCCCCGTTGCAGCCTGGCCCTGGGATGCCCGTCCAGTCTGGTCTTTGTCTTTCTCTCACTGAGGTAGCACGTCCACCCTGATGCCACAAACCACACAGGCCCTGCGGTGGTGTAAAGAAGCCTTCATTCATTGTGCGAGTGTAACATCCTTCCTGGAGGGCAGGAACGAACCACCCACTGGGGCCCACTGCCTCCTGGCTCCAGACTGCACCCAGGGAGTCAGCATGTGCCCCAGAGGCGGGGTGCGCCAGGCCCCTCCAGCTGCTGTGTGGGGTGAAGTGCAGGATGTGCCGGCCTGGTCTGGGTCCTGGGATCCTCCTTGACTGAGTGAGCACGTGGTGGGGATAGGACAGTTTACCGGAGGGCCCTCACCCACGTGGCCTAGGGCCCAGGGCGGCTGCCCGGCTGGGGGCTCCATCTGTGCCACGAGGGGCGGAGGCTGGCCACGCTGCCAGGAGGCCTCCTGCAGGGATGGGACAGGACAGGCCAGGGCAGGGCAGGCTGAGTCAGGTGGCACCGGCCCCTATCTGTTCCTGGCCCTGGAGGACCTTGGGCCGAAACTGCGGATGTGGGCCTGTCACAGGTTCACTACACCCAGGCCCCTGCCCCATGGCCTCGTGGGAGGAGGGAGAGAAGGGATGCTCGAAGGTGGCGGGGGAGGAGGAGGGATGCTGAGCACAGAGACAGGAGCGAGATGCCACAGGTTCAGGGAGCCCAAGTGCAGAGTGAAGCCTCAGGCAGCAGAGGAGCACCCAGCAGGAAGCAGCCAGGTGGGCGGGCCTCTCAGGCAGGGTGGAGGCCCGAGGACTTGGGCTGAGCCCTGCGGGCTGCCAGCTCCGATAGCTTCTTGAGCCGCTTCTTCAGCTCCAGCGGGAACTTCTCGTAGCACCTCTTACACACGGGCTTCATGTCGAACTCCACAAACTTGTTCCTGGGGAGGACAGGCAGCGGTCAGGAGGGGTGGGGTCTCCTCTGGGCCCGGAGCAGGCCGCCTCCCACACAGCAGCCTGTCCCCCGCCCTGGGCGTGACTTTGTGGCCAGAGGTCACGGTAGACCTCTGGAGGTAGGAGATGGGCCTCCAGGTCTCCCTTTCTGCCCAGAGACTTTTCTTGAATGCTGACACTCCAGAACCTTCCCTGCTGTCCTGGGAAACCAGGCTCCAGCTCCAGCTGTCCTGCCCCTTTCATTCTCCGAGGAGGTCTGCTTCCTTTGGCTCTGAGCGTGCTGCTCCGGGCTCTTCCTTCCCCAAAGTTCAGTGTGACTCTTCTTCCCACTGGGCCCTGAGGGTCCCTGGACCTCCCTGCTCGGGGTGGGGGCTGCCCCTGTGCCCACTGCATCCCCAGGGGCCGATGTCAGTGGGCGTTCAGGGTAAGGCCCAATGAAGGGGAGAAACCACGGAAAGCCAACTCCAACAGGAGACCCCAGCAGGCTCCAGGAGCGGGAAGGGGAGGAGAGGGGTGCTGTGTGGGTCTCCGCTGTGTGGCTCCTCTCCCGCCCGGGGGCAGGGGGAGTGGGGGGGGCGGGGGACGAGAGTGGGGGCGGGGCGCGGGAGTGGGGGTGGGGCGGGGCGCGGGAGGGGGCGGGGCGGGGGGGGGCGGGGCGGGGCGAGGCTGCGGTGGCAGGTGGGCACGCCACTTACTTCAGGGTGAGCCGGCTGTTGCAGGTGGAACAGGAGAAGCAGTGCACGCACCAGGCCTTGTTGAGGGCTGACACCACTGTGGGGGCAGATGCAGGCTCAGTGACCCCACAGGTCAGCCACAGGGCCCCCTGTGCGCAGGGAGGGGCAGCTGGGCACACAGCTGCAAGACCCACAAGCCCAGAGAGTGCGGGGGACAGGGGCTGGGGCAGGAAGTCGGCACAGGGACGGGGCGGGGGGTGGGGGGCCTCACCATCGCCCTCGATCACGTGGCTGCAGGTGTAGCAGACATCGCCAAAGAGCTGTGGACAGAGCAGGGGCTTAAACAGGCTGCTGGCATTCATGCCCCCGGCCCTGGGCCAGGGGTGTGGCCCCACCCCGCCCCAAAGGGCAGCTCCTGTCATCTGCCAGGGCCTCCCGGCCCTCCTAGGCCTCCCGGGCCTGAGGGCTGGTCAGAATCACCGCCCCCCCAGGAAACACAGGTGGAGGTGCTGCCCCCTGTAAGGCCCCTCCGCCGCCCTGGTGTCCTGAGGGGCGCGGTCTGGGCGGTTTTTCTGGGCCTGGTAGGAGGGAGGGGGCCTGCCGCAGGTCACCCCGAGAGCCCAGGACTCCACATGCCATCTCACTCAGTCCCCACGACAGGCCTGGCCACAGGGCACATTTCCCAAACGGAGACACTGAGGTCACAGGGGCTGCCCAGGTCCCGAGACACTCAGCACACAGGCCTGTGGCACAGCCCCCACTCAGCACCCACCATGGGGGCTCCCAGGGGAGGAGGCTGCCCCATACCCTCTCCGGCCAGCCCGCCCTGACTGGCTCCCCGCAGCACCACATCCCACTGCCCTGCCTCAAGCCGCACCTGGTTGTAGTGGGTCTCACAGTAGGCCAGGCCCTTCTTCTCATAATGCCGGTGCCCCAGGAACGGCTTCTCACACTTGGCGCAGACGAAGTGCTGGGGAGGGGGGCGAGGGGCAGGGATGGCAGAGTTGGAGCAGGAGCCACCTCCCCAGGAGACGGCAGTGACCCCAGGAGACAGCCCAGAGGCTGATGGGGTGGACCCACAGGAGGGCCGTGGGGCCGACACCTCCGTGAGCTGACCCTGCTCAGCAGACCTCACTCCTCGCTGCTAGGCACCCGCAGCCCAAGGGGTCAGGTGCTGGTGAGGTGCCTGGAGCACAGAGGGCTGCACTCCCGCAGACTCCTCTGTCTCTACAAGCCCAGAGTCACCGGACACGTCTTCCTACTCAGGGAGGCTTTTGGGTGTGATGACTCACCTTCCCATGGGGGGCTGGGGGCCAGGGGCCACATCAGGACCCTCACAGAGGGGCCACCCAAGGCAGAGCCTGTGGGACACAGAGCTGGCCTAGCCACGGGCTTGCATGCCTCTCTTCCAGATAGTGACTGTGAGTGCCAGAGCCCCCAGTGGAGCCCCCAGTGTGACCCAGTGGGACACACCTGACCATCTTGCCCGCAGGTGGGCTGAGCTCCCGTTTGCACAGTACACACAGCCACTTCCATCAACCACAATCCCACAGGGCGCCCTGGACCTGTGTCCCCAAGGCGTTCTCATGACTTTGGAATCTTCTAGAAGACCAGGAAAGGGAGGACGGGTGGGGGTGTCTCAGGACTTTGGAATCCTCTAGAAGGCCAGGAGGGAAAGGAAGATTGGGGCGTGGTGTGCCTGCTTGGTCATGCTTTGTGTGCCCAGGTCTCTGGGCCCCAGGGACTGACCTGTCCCCGTCCAGGGGCCAGGAAGGGCAGCACCCAAGAGGAAGGTCAGTTCTGGGAGCCGGCCGCACGGCCCAGGGCTGGGAGGGAGTGTGAGCGTGAGCCGGGGCCCCCACCTGCTGTCCACACCGGCCTCACTCACCTCCACATGCCACTGCTTGCCCAGTGCGTTGACCACCCGGCCCTCAATGGGCCGGCGGCAGGCCCCGCAGATGGGGACCCCCATCTTGTCATGGCAGGGCAGGCAGTAGAGCTCGCCCTTCAGCTCCCGGGCCTCTGCGGTCAGCTCCTTCCTGGAAGACAATGCAGAGCCCCCGGTAAGGGCGCTGCCCAGCTCCCGCCCCTGCAGACCCAAGGAAGCAGCTTCCGGACAGCCCCCAACTCCAGCTCTGTCCCTGCAGAGCCCCTCAGGCAGGCGGTGCTTTCATCTCTGCTCTCTTTGGAGACTTCCTGTGCCCCAGACACGCCCCGGGGCATGGGATTCCCGTTCAGCTTTCGCAGAAGGAGGCCTGTGTTTGGCACAGATCTGTTCTTGGCCGCTCCGCCCCTAGATCAGACTGGGCATCTGGGACAGACCCGAGGGGGGGCTCTGCAGCCTCTCCTTCCTCTCTCGTCCTTCGTGCAACTCTGAGTCTCCAGTCCTCCCTGAACGGAGCCCCAAAGAGAGGAGTCTCCTGCACGGTTGCCCCCGGGCCCCCATTCTACCTTCCCCTGCACCCCACTCTCCCGTCGCTCCTCTGCCCACCTGGTCCTCCTCTCCAGCCCCATAACTGCCCTGGGTGGCTGTCCCACCTCCACGCAGCTCTCCCCCTACCCGCAGTGGGTGCAGCTGAAGTGGTCAGGGTGGTAGGCGTCATTCTTGAACATGAGGGGCTGCTCGTCGATGACCAGGTGGCAGCGCTGACAGATGTACTTGCCCAGGCCCTTGGCCTTCTCGCGGTTGTGACAGGGTCGGCACAGGTGTCTGTGGGGAGTGAGGCAGGTGTGAGGAATACAGCCGCCCCTCCGCAGCACCCTCCCCCAGACAGCTGGGCCACCTCCCTGGAGAAGACATCCCTGAACACCCCAGACAAAGGTCTAGTCAAGGCTGTGGTTTTTCCAGTAGTTGTGTATGGACGTGAGAGTTGGACCGTAAAGAAGGCTGAGCACTGTAGAATTGATGATTTCAAACTGTGGTATTGGAGAAGACTCTTCAGAGTCCCTTGGACTGCAAGGAGATCAAACCAGTCAACCCTAAAGAAAATCAATACATTGGAAGGGCTGATGCTGAAGCTGAAGCTCCAATACTTTGGCCACCTGATGCAAAAAGCTGACTCATTAGAAAAGACCCTGATGCTGGGAACGATTGAAGGCAGGAGGAGAAGGGGACGACAGAGGATGAGGTGGTTAGATGGCATCACCGACTCAATGGACATGAGTTTGAGCAGGCTCTGGGAGTTGGTGCAGGACAGGGAAGGCTGGCATGCTACAGTCCATGGGGTCACAAAGAGTCGGACACGACTGAGCGACTGAACAACAACACCCTCACCCCCACAGCCCGAACAAATGCCGGGAAGCCTTGGGGGTTCAGCCCAGTGGCCCAGAAAAGTCAGCCAACAATCCTGCTGCTGGGAAGGCCACAGGTGAGCCCTCTAACAGGAGCCTTGGCACAGGACAGAGCAGAAGGAGACACGGCAGCAAGCTGGAGCTGACGTCTTTGGACAGCAAGGCAAACGTGGTGTTTTTCTTCTTTATGCTTTTCCTGAACCTAGGACATCACGTGGACAAGAGCAGCTCAAAAATTCGCTTTATTTTTCAAATATCTTTGAACACATACGAGTAACTGTGCAGTGTGTTACCATCCCACTGTGCCCAGTCAAGGAGCCAAGGAGTGCCAGGCCCGTCGGGCACTCGGGGCCTGCTTCCTCAGGGGTCCTCCCAACAAAGAGGAACCCAGACGTCTACAGGCTCGCTCTGTCTCCAAAGACAAGCACGGTTGTGCCAGATGGAGGCCCCCAGACCTAGGAACTGTCATTACAGAGTCTTTTTTGTAAAGACCTCCGAGTAATTTCTGATGGTACTTTCTCCTCTGGGCGACAGCTGTGGTCTCTACTGAGAGAAATGAACATGGTTTCTGTCTCCTTGGGCCTCACAGGCAGCACGGATTTAGATTCAGGGTCCCTGGGCAAAGATGCATTCATACAAAGGCTGCAGTGCCCTGCTCCCGTCCCCCACCTGCCACCTGATCTGCCGGTGCTCTCGGCATCTGGGCCTTCCTGCCTCCCTTTTCCAGGCCCCCAACCCTCCCACCAGCCTCCTGCCCACCTGATACCAGCGTTGGCCTCTTTTAGAGGCAGGTCAGGTAAAGAATCCACCTGCCAATGCAGGAGATGTAGAGGACTCGGGTTCGATCCCTGGGTTGGGGTGATCCCCTGGAGGAAGAAATGGCAACCCACTCCAGTATTCTTGCCTGGGAAACCCCATGGACACAGGAACCTGGCAGGCTACAGAACATGGGATCGCCAAGAGTCTGATACAACTGAGCATCTGAGCACGCACAGGGAGTCTCCTTAAAAGATTAACTCTCAGATTCAGAGTCCTCTTAGCAGCAGGACAACATTCAACCCATATGGAAAGATTTTTGCCTCAAAGTTTACAGAAATGAGCGCAACTCCCCAAAATTTGGTTGCAACACCCTGTGCCCTTAAACTCTGTCATCAATCATCCAACAAAAGACATGTGCACTCAGGGAAGCCGGCCAGATTCCCGTGTTTCAAGCCACCATGAGCCAGTTCTCCTAGACAGCTACCTTGGGCCACAGTGGGGAGGGAGCCTCACACCCCACCAGCTCCGGAGCAAGACAGAACTGAGGAACCCCGCTCTCTCAGAGGAACGTCAGATGTGAAATATCTTTTCAACGGACCTGATCCCAGCACCAGATCTAAGGACAACCAGTAGAGTTTTTCCAAGGTAGAATGAAGATGGAACCTAGGAATTCTACCATTGAGGTGCAACAGAAGAAGAGAACAAAACAACACACGCACACGTGCAGCCTAAGTTTTAGAGCGACACATGCTTGAGTCCAAATCCTGGCTCACTGGTTTGTGGTTGGCCAGTCAGGTCACCTCTCTGAGCCTCAGTTTCCTCGTCTGTAAAATGGGCAGTAATCCCAAGTGCACAGGACTGCATGAAAGAAGACATTTCAGAGAGTACTTGTGGGAGGTTCCTCCCAGTGATAGCATGTACATCTTTAAACATCTTAACTAAAAAGTTGTAAAGTCTTTTGAAACAAGTAATAGTGGTCTGGTGACCTGTGCTACTGGGTGTATCGTTTTGGGAAAGACAGAGAGAACCAACTTTGCTGGAGTAGCCATTGGTGACATGCAAACAGCCACCCCCCAGACTCCCAGGAGGAGCCCTGGGGGAGCAGCACGGGGCAGGCAGCAGTGGCTCTGTTCCCAGGCCTCCTGTCCAGAGGAGGAGCCTGCACAGACGAGGGCCAGGCCTCCGGGTCCCCACAGGCACAGACAGCGCCCCATTATGAGGCAGCCTGCAGCTGGGCCCTGCTGGAGATAAAGGCCATGATTTATTCCGCACACCCAAAGGGGGCCTCATTATACAGGGCAGGACACAAGGACCCTACAGCAAGTGTCCTGAAAGAATCCCCTCTCATTTGACCAAACAAGACTCCTCGGCCTCCCACCCTTCCCCATTCACAAGACCCCCCCGCCGCCGATGGCCAGTGCAGGCTTGGGTGCCCAGGCCCGTTGTCATGGCAACCAGCCCCTCCCAGGCCCCCTCCCCTTGATAGGAAATTACCCTGTTCTGAAACGTCCTGTTGTCTGTCGGTCCCAGCCAAGCCCCCCACCCAGCCGGCGCCCACTCCACGGCTTCGCAGACAGTCACACGCAGACAGTCACACACTCGGCCTCTGTGATGCTCGGCGGCCCAGCTGGGGGGCGGGGGGGTGCTGGGACACACTGGAATATTCACAGCCCAGCAGCAGCAGAGGCAGCCGGAGGAGTGGCCCACCACACAGGGGACCCCTCAGGAATGAAGCAGCCTTTCAGGGCCCGAGGGGGTGCAGCCTCCCCGCCTCTCCTTAAATAGCCAGCCGGCCTCTACCACGGCCGCACGGAGCCACCACCCACCCACAGGCCGCAGCCCACCTGCTGCCCCAGACCTGCTGTGAGAGGTAAGGGCAGGGCTGGGGAGCAGGACACGGGGGTGCGGGGCAAGCGCGGGCCCAGCAGAGCAGGGCCATCTCTGCCATCTCGCTTCAACCTATTTACCAAGGCCTCCCTGGTTTGAATTAGAGCAGCCCATGGGCGGTGCTCCTGTCTCACTGTGGGGGCTTTTAAAAGAAGAGTGGGTGCCCAGTCTGTGGCCCCATGACTGCAGCGATGCCCCTACACTCTTCTCCTCTAGCCAGGGCACCTGGAGGGGCCCAACGAGGAGGCAGGAGGGACAGGTGCCGGCAACACCAAGAGACCTCCTGCCACCTCAGCCTCCTCCCACTACACACCCGCCCATGTTCCCTCACAGAGGCCGAGCCCTGCACCTGCTCCGTGGTCGGGGGCCCCACGCCCCCCAGCCGCCCTGCCCCGAGCAGAGTGAGACGTCGAGAGACAGTGAGAGCAGGCATTTCTAGGGACACGTGGAGAGGAGCAGGAGCCCCCCCAGACCTACTCCAAAACCAGCACCAAAACTCGTAACACAGGGGCAGGGTGGAGAAAACGCAACAGACCTCACACAAGCCTGAAAGCATTCTGAAATCAAGTCTGCACCCAAAGAGAGCACGGGGCATGCGGCCTAGTGGTGGGACTCAGAAGGCCTGGGCAAGAGCAGAAAGCCAGGTGCCAGGCAGCCCACGGGTGCCACCTGCGCACATGCAGGGCCCCACGCTCAGGCCACTGCTCTACTGTCACCATCTGGAAAGCCTTGCTTCTTGAACAAAGGGTGGTGCAGACTGTGTCGCTGTGCCTGGGGCCAGGCCCGCGGGGGAGGCACTGAGCCTGGGAGGCAGCTCCACACCAGCCCTGGCAGCAGGGACCCATCAGCCCCTGGAGGAAAAGCAGGCAGAGGTGTTGGCTGTCCCTGCTGGGTCTTCCGGATCTGGCTTCCTACCCCTGGGCTGTTGCCCTGGCCAAACGACCCTGGGCAAGTTAGCTGATGCTGAGCCTCCATCTGTAAAATGAGCCTCCTCATCTGTAAAATGAGCCTCCTCATCTGTAAAATGAGGCAGTGGACATCTGCCCCTGAGGACTGGTGGGCAGTGCCCA
Organism: Bos mutus; assembly: GCF_027580195.1. NCBI lineage: Eukaryota > Metazoa > Chordata > Mammalia > Artiodactyla > Bovidae > Bos > Bos mutus. The sequence goes on from NC_091618.1 coordinate 131,250,607, forward strand.
GGCAGGCCTGCCTCGCGACGGGCAGAGAAGATGGTCAGTACCTGTGAGCAGACCTCATGGAGGGGCTGGGTGATGACTGTACCACCAGGGGGGTGGGCAGAGTCTGGGCCTCAGAGCAGCCCAGAGTGGAGGGTACCCAGCTCAGCCCCTCCCCATCCCCATCAAGACCCCTCCCTCACTTGGCCTCCAGGCCTCCCCCACTTCCCCCACTGCCTCAGGTCACACACACTTGGGAGCAACAAGAAATAATCTCTGTATTAGAAATTTAGGGAACCTGAACCACTCTGGGTCCAGGAGAGATTTGGGCAAGGGGACATCCCTGGATCTCTCCAATAATCAAAACGTGATGTGATCAGGCGAGCGTCTCCGCTGGCTTGAGAATGACTGGCCAGATGCTCACCACCCCTGACTTCCTCCTGCTCAGCCACCTGTGGGGCAGCGGGGGTGCCAGGGGTGCCCAGGGACCCCAGTGGTGGTTAATGAGGCATGAAGCGGAGGGTCAAGCTGCTGCCTGGCCTGACAGCTCCTCACTACCCACACTGCCCTCCTGCCCTCCTAGCTGCCAGAGTCTGAACCGCTGGCCCTGCTCCATCTACTTCGGGAACCCACACCTGGGGATGGCGCCCAGCCTCATACTCAGGGACTGCCAGCACTAACGTCCCCGTGCTCCCGGAGCACTTGCCAGCCCCCGCCAGGACTATTATCTTGGTCATTAAAAGGAGAGGACCCGAGGACAGGAGGAGTTTACAGAGAACTTGCTCCAGGTCCCCTGTGGCTCGTGTGTGCAACTGCTGCTCCCGCTCCATCCCCGCTGCTCCTGTGAGCCCCTCTCCTGCCCCCTCTGTGGCCCACAGGCAGGGAGTGTGGCTGCTGAGAGGCAGGGTTCAGGGGAGCCCCTGAAGTTGCACTGTAGGCAGAGGTGCCCTGAGAAGAAACGGGCAGCTGCCCCCCCAAGCCCACGTGGGGCTGCGGGCTGCGTGCCGTCTGGCCTTCTCCTGCCCACACCTGTCCAAGGCCTGGGGGAGGCAGGGCGTTTGGACCTTTCCTCTCCTTTGTGAATCTCCTGAGTCGACCAAAATCAACATGGGAAATCTGTCACTCTGTCTGTTGCGGAGGGACCACCGGTGACCCACTCAGAACTGGGGTCACCAGACAGAAACGGTTTGTTTCCAAGGTCAGGAGGGCTCCGAGCCACGCCCCCTGGTTTATGCTGAGGGTAAACCAGGTGGGCAAGGCTGGGCAGAGACAGGCTGCCTCCCTGGGTCCTGGCCTCTCTGGGGCTGCAGATCTTGGCCAGAAAACCACGGCCAGTCTCTCCACCTCTGGGACATATGGCTCTTCCTCTCCTGGAAAAGAATCTGCCTCCTGATAGTTAAAGCGACCCCATGGACTGTAGCTTATGAGCTTCCTCCATCCATGGAATTTTCCAGAAAAGAATACTGGAATGGGTTGCTATTTCCTTCTCCAGGGGATCTTCCCCACCCAGGGATCGAACCCGGGTCTCCCGCATTGCAAGCAGATACTTCTACTGTCTGAGCCACCAGAGAAGCTCTAGTTAAACTACTCCAGGTAGTAAAACACCCAATGCAGGCCTGGACCCACAGGCACAAGTCTAAGACACTTGTCTTTCTAAGACACAAGTCTCCGCCCACTAATATGCCCAAAGCAGGGCTGGTGGCTGAGTTCAAAAAGCTCACGACCTTGGCTGCTGGCCTGGACGGCCTTCGGGTGCTGTAGACAGAGCAGGACACTGCATTGCTCGTGAGGCCCTCCCGTGGCTGGTGCTGGGAGCACGGGGGACCTAGTGGACAGGTGGGTCAGGGAGGCTGAGCAGGGCTCACCTGATGCTGAGGAGGCGTTGGCCAACCCCCCGCACTGGGCTCTCAGGCCTAAGTGCCCCACCCACGAGAAGCAGGGCTCAGGGGACTCATGCACCCCACCGGTTAGACAGCACACAGGGGAGAGAGACAGAAGATGCGGGCCCCTCCCTCAGCCCTCACACCCCCCAGGGCCTCAGACAGACAGACAGGCCACCATGCTCTCTCTGCCTGCGGTGCTGACTCTATCCCCTAGGCCTGAGAGGTGGCTTTCAGGAACACCAGGGCTCTGCCCAGAGCTCTCCATGCTCTACAGGGACACGGCCGCACAGTGGGGAGCTGACCCCAGCATTAGTTTGGCACCCAGGCCCTGGTTTTGGTTTTGCTTTCTGCAGCCTTCCAAAGCAGAGGGTGCAGGTTCGATCCCTGGTCAGGGAGCTAAGACATGCCTTGAGGTTAAAAAAAAAAATCAAAACATAAAACAAAAAGGGTTTCATCCCTGGGTGGGGAAGAACTCTTGGAGAAGGGCATGGTAACCCACTCCAATATTGCCCAGAGAATTCCATGGACAGAGGCTACAGTCCATGGGATCGCAAAGAGTCCGACACGACTGTGACACTTGCCCACCCCCAGCTGGACACAGGAGGTGCTCTGTAGCCCCTGAGGCAATGCCGAGCATGGAACAGCCTATTAAGGGGTTAGGGGTCGGCAGGTACTAAAGGCTTCCAAGAGCTCATGTCTACAGAGGGTGATGCCTCGCTTGTCCCAGGCTCTCTGAAGCTGGGGTGTCTGCTTGTTCCCTCCAGGCTCAGTGCCTCTGCCTCTGGCTGAAGCATGAATGGCCTCGAGGTGGCCTCCCCAGGGCTACTGGCCAACTCCTCCCTGGCCCCTATGGAGCAATGCGGCCAAGAGACGCCCCTGGAGAACGTCCTCTTCGCCTCTTTCTACCTCTTGGATTTCATCCTCGCTTTTGTGGGCAACGCCCTGGCCCTGTGGCTCTTCATCCGGGATCACAAGTCCGGCACCCCGGCCAACGTGTTCCTGATGCACCTGGCCGTGGCCGACCTGTCCTGCGTGCTGGTCCTCCCCACCCGCCTGGTCTACCACTTCTCAGGGAGTCACTGGCCGTTCGGGGAGATCCCATGCCGGCTCACGGGTTTCCTCTTCTACCTCAACATGTATGCCAGCATTTACTTCCTCACCTGCATCAGCGCCGACCGCTTCCTGGCCATAGTGCACCCCGTCAAGTCCCTCAAGCTCCGCAGGCCGCTCCACGCCCACCTGGCCTGCGCCTTCCTCTGGGTGGTGGTGGCCGTGGCCATGGCCCCGCTGCTGGTGAGCCCGCAGACCGTGCGGACCAACAACACGGTGGTCTGCCTGCAGCTGTACAGGGAAAAGGCCTCCCAGCATGCCCTGGCGTCCCTGGCTGTGGCCTTCACCTTCCCGTTTGTCACCACCGTCACCTGCTACCTGCTGATCATCCGCAGCCTGCGGCAGGGCCCACGCGTGGAGCGGCGCCTCAAAAACAAGGCGGTGCGCATGATCGCGGCGGTGCTGGCCATCTTCCTGATCTGCTTCGTGCCGTATCACGTCCACCGCTCCATCTACGTGCTGCGCTACCGCGGCCACCGCACCTCGTGCGCCGCCCAGCGCGCGCTGGCGCTCGGCAACCGCATCACCTCCTGCCTCACCAGCCTCAACGGCGCGCTCGACCCCGTCATGTACTTCTTCGTGGCCGAGAAGTTCCGAGATGCCCTGTGCAGCCTGTTGTGTGGCAAGCGGCTCCCAGGGCCGCCGCCCAGTGCCGACGGGAGGACCAACGAGAGCTCGCTGAGCGCCAGGTCGGAGCTGTGAGCCTGGGCCCCGCCCCCTCCCCAACCCCACAAGGACCACCCCGCAGACTCACCGAGGAGGAGCCCACCTCCTCTGAGAAAAGAAACCGAAACCTCGGCCGGTCACCATCACCTGCTCCAGGTCCGAACTCATCACCCAGCGCCGAGTTCTGTCTTGGCTGTCAGCGGATCCCTGGCGAGGCAGCACCAAAGCGCCCAGACGGCCGCTCCTCTGCGGGGACTGGGCTGACCCTGCTCATTCACAGCCACGAGACACTCAGTGACTTGGACCCCACCCCGCCTCCCCCGGTGAGGGGCAAGGAGGCCAGAGGAACATTTCTGAACAATGAGCGTCTTTCTTTCCCAAGTGCCCTCTGCGAGGCTCTGGGCCTCCTCACAGTAGAAACACATGGCTGCGAAGCTTGGCAGAGAGAACTCAGGAGACAGGGGAACGGCCTGCCAGAAGAGGGGGCACGGGTGGGGACGGCGCTCGGTGGAGGGTCAGGAGAAGGGGTCTAGAGATTTCCTCTCAAGTGCAAGGTGCTTTGAGTTCCCTTTGTGCCCCCTTTCCCAAAGGCCCCTGTGTTTAGGGGACACAGGCAGTACATGAGAGCCGAACACTCTAAGCACGTTTCAGGGTGATCTGCAGGTGACGTCCAGCAACACAGGGCCTGTGGGTCCCTCCTGCCACACACAGACCTGCATGTGCCGACAATCCCCAGTGCTTCTCAGCAGCTGCCCTGTCCCTCCTGAGTCCTGGGCGAGCACAGACTATGGGGCGCCATCACGGGAAGCCCAGCTTCGTCACTGCCGGCTGTGGGGGGCACGCAGACTGGCCCACGAATCTATCTCCCCCTAACCCAGACCCAGCAGGGGCAGGGTCCCACTCCTCCCCAAGAGGTCTTCGCCTGGCTGGCCAAGCTGTGAGGTGTTTTGCTTAGAGGGTGGCCTGTATGCCCCTCACGGGTTCTTTTATGTACTTGGTTATACTGATCATAAGGGCTTCCCTGGTGGCTCAGTTGGTTAAGAATCTGCTTGCAATGCAGGAGACTGCCTGCAATGTAGGAGACCTGCATTTGATTCCTGGGTCAGGAAGATCCTCTGGAGAAGGAAATGGCAACCCGCTCCAGGATTCTTGCCTGAGAAGTCCCATGGACAGAGGATCCTGGCAGGCTACAGTCCAGGTCACAAAGAGTTGGATACGACTGAAGCAACTTAGCATGCATGCATACTGATCATAAACATAACTGTACTTTAATAACTGAAAGTTATTCTGTTTGGTTAATGCAACTCCCTCCCCAGAACTTCTCTCCCTTCCGACCCAAGAACGGCAAAGTGGCGGCGCAGGCAGCAGTGTGCACTGTGGTTCTGGTGGCGCCACAGCCGCCCGCCCGCACAGACGCTGACATTCTGCCTTGTGGGCTTCAGGGTGCCCCACCTGCCTGTCACCACAGCAATACTTTACTTTCCTGAACAAGTCCAGCCTCTTCTGGATTTTTCCAGCAAACACTACAGCAGGAGTCCCAGCGTGAGCTGCAGCTTAGGCCCACGCTCGGGGACCCTGCTGCACTGTCTGCCCCTCAAGGCCACTCATATCAGCACTCAACACTCAGGCTCCTAGTGAGCACCCTGCAGACACCAGGATGAACAACACATGTCTCTGGAGGAGCAGGCAGACGGACAAGGTCACTACAGCAGTGTTAGGAAGTGGGGCTCCAACAGGGCCGGAGATGGTGCCCAGCGCCCAGATAAGGGAGGAAGCGGGGGGCAGACAGACAACTGAGGTGTTGCTAGCAAGGCAGGTGTGTGCTTCTGTGAGGCCTGACTGCCAGCAGAGGAGAAACTCAAAGTTGGCTTGTTGGGTTCTATGGCATTTGGGATGCCTGCCAGACACTGTGGAGATGGCATGTGGGCAATGGGGTATTCCGAGGGAGAGGTCTAGGGTAGAGGCCTACATCTGGATTACCCAGCACAGATATGCCATCTGGGCCAAATGCAAAGCCCCAAAGGAGCCCGCCATAGAGAGACGGGTGGAAAAAGGGGAACCGGGACAGCACAGCCATGCGGTAGGAGACCCCATGGGTTCCTGGGCACCCGGAGAGAAGTGGGAAGGGCAGTGCAGGCTGCGGGAGCCCTGAGCAGCTTGGGCGGGGGGAAGAGGTGGAGGAACCGGCTGGTCACTGGGAAGGGCTTCAGGGAGTCGCTGTGCAGTGAAGGCTGACAGGGTGCCTTGAACCAGGGGCCACCTCGCCTGAGCCATTAGAAAGGGACCAGAGAGGTCCAGAGCTGTGAGCCCCGCTGGAGGAGCGGGAAGTGAGCAGGCCTTTGGGTGCAGGGACACGGCCTCCGCTGCGACAAGGGAGGGAAACACAGGTGCAGGGCAGGGGAGGGCAGGGCAGGGCAGGGGGAAGGGAGGTCCTGGCTGCGGGGGTGGGGTGCAGGGACAGTGAGGGGAGGGGAGGAAGAGGAGAAAGAGCAGGTCTTCGTGGAAGGGGACAGTTTAGCCTGCTAAGGGAACCCGGGCCTGAAGTTTGGAGCACCACTGGGCCCCAACTGAGTGCTTTTCTCCCAGCAGCCCCCGTGGGGTCTGAGGACGGGGGACGGCTGCAGCCTGGGTGGCCAGGCAGGCAGGAGCTTAACTCACAACTCCTCATTCTCACACTGCACCAACAGCTCCGGCTTCGGCTGCCTGCCTGCTGGCTGTCTACCGTCAGCCTGCTCCAGGAAGCAGCCCTGAGCCTGGGGCAGCCCCGATTCCTGACCCCTCACTCTCCAGCCTCCGTCGTCACCCGTAAACCAGAGAGAGTTCTCCTGCCCGCCTCACAGGGACGGCGGGGGTGGCAGCCCCACTGGCAGCCCGAGGCGCCTGGACCAGGCCTGGGCCTGTGGTGAGGCCCGTCTCACCTGCCTGCGTTCTTCACAAAGCCCAGGTCAGCCAGCTCCACGTCGCACAGCTCACAGCGGAAGCATCCAGGGTGCCAGTTGTTGTTCATGGCCTTGATGACACGGCCAATGATGAATTCGCCTGGAGGAGAGATGTCCCTGCTGGCCTTGTGCCCTCCCCCTCCAGAGTCCCTGCACTGGAGCCCGCCCGGCTCTGCCTGGCCCCAGGGCACCGCTCCCAGAGCTTGGGAAGGTGATGAGCACAGGGGCCCGAAGGCCAGTGCTCAGACAGGGCCCCCTACCTGGCTCTGCCTGGCCCCAGGGCTCCGCTCCCAGAGCTTGGGAAGGTGATGAGCACAGGGGCCCGAAGGCCAGTGCTCAGACAGGGCCCCCTACTCTCGCATCCCCACTTCCCAGGCATCGTGGAAGCCTTACCGCAGGACCCGCAGCACGGAGCAAACAGCATCTGGAAGTCGTGCTCGCAGTACTTCCGACCTTCGAACTGCAAATGGGGCCAGCAGAGAAAGGACAAGGAAGGCACTGTCATTTTCTGAGCTGCACTGGTCGGTGGGGTGAGGACCTGCCCTCGGGGAGGCTGGATGAGCACCCCACTTTGTATACCTGCTACCACCACAGGAAGCAAGGGTGGGGACTTCCTGAAGGAGGTGATAAGGAGTGGAAAGACAGAAGGGGAGGAGGGTACTAAGAAGAGGGATTTCCACACAGGGAGCAGTCAGTGCAAGGCCTGAGGGCGGGACGGGATTGGCCTGTTTGACTTGGGGAGAGTGCAAAGTGAGGGACCTCGAGGAAGCTGGCAACTCGGCAAGGCTGGCCCCTCAGAGGGCCTCCGCTGTCTGCTGGAGATCTTGGCCTTGCTGGTTCCAGGCGCAGGCTGCAGGCTGGGGGTGGATGTTTATGCTGGGAAGCCCAGGGATCAAGGCTGAATTCTGTGTGTCCCTTGGCCCTGTTTCGTGTGTGAGAGGTACACTCCCCCAGGGCCCACAAAAGATGTAGGGAAGGGACCCAGAAGAAGAGGCACAGGAATGGGGTGCACCAGAGCACCCCGAGCCCTGCACGCTGTCCCCATCTGTCTGGGCAAGGCAACACCTGCCTCTGCCTTTCCGCCCTTGACAATTTTATTTGGGTGTCCCCTGTTCCCTGAGAGTGTCTTGTTAAGCTGCACCTGGCTAGAGCCCTACCCAGCAGGGGCAGCAGGAATCTAAATCATCATAGGCACATCCACAGAGCCCGGTACCACTCCACCCCTTTACCCCACCTCCACCACTGGCCAGCAATTCTCAGGAGGCACCATGGGGAACGGCAGCTCCTGTTCAGTCAGGCAGATCACACACTGTCTGTCGGCCAGTCCCCTCAGCTTCAAAATCTAGCCAGCCTCTGAGCATTGCCGTGGTGTGCCTATAAACGCTTAACAGGCAGCCCTGAGGCAGCCTGGCAGCATTTGCCAATTTCTGTGGTGTAAATAGTCCCACCGTGGTCAGTTTGAAGCTACCAAAATGACGCTGACATGGAATTGAGAAGAGATGTCAGTAGCCACCACGGTACTGCGTTTCCAGCCCCCAAACACAATAACAGGTAGTGAAATGTAATAAAACAGTTAGGAAGTGATGAGTTTTGAGTATCTGCTATTTTTGTCTTTAATAAAATTTTATCTCATTGTATGTATACATCATTTAACTTTTAATAATGACTGTATTTAGCAACCAGCCTGCAGGATTGCTGAAAATTTAACCATCTGCTCTTGGGACCGAGGGCAGCTCAGCCTAGGTCCCTTGCCTTCCATCTGGATTACCAAAGAAATAACTGGCTTCTGGCCTCACCTGCTCTCCCAGCTTCTGTCCCCACTCCTGCACAGTGTCTCCTCCGCATAGCAACCAGGGAGGCCCTTTTCTACTGACAGACAGACAGGATGGGTCCTGCCCCTCCCAGGATGAAGCCTAAGGCCCCATGAAGGCCCACAGGGTTAAACGATTCTGCCTGCCCTCCCTCATCTTCTACCGTGCCCTCTCATTTCCTCTGCTTCCATCACGCCAGCCTCCTACTGCTCCAAAACCCACACGCCCCAACCTCAGGGCCTTTGCACTTGCTGTGCCCTCTGCTGAGAGCTCTTCCTGTAGGTGCACACACGCTCCCTCACCTCCTTCAGGCCTGCTCAAACGTTACCTCCCTGCTCAGGCCCCCACCCCCAGGATTCCTCATAACCTGAGCACTTAGCAGCATCAGGTGTATGTTGGTTGTGTTTACTGTCGGACCCCAGGGCCTCCCAGATGACAGGATGAATGGTGACTCCTTCAGCACCATGCACACCAGGAGAGCACCATTCGCAGAGGTGAGGGCTGGGCCCCCGCGGGGTGGCCAGCAAGGTTCTGGGCTGGCAGGAGCACCACCGGCTCACGGCCCGGCACGTCTGCCAGTCTGTCACTGGAGGGCCGTGGCCAGGCGAGGCCCGCAGGCTGCCAGAGGGCAGACCCTGAGCTGGGTCAGGGGCTTGGGCTCCGGGAAGCAGAGGCAAGGGTTAGGGAGCACGCTCACCTCGTAAAAGAGCCCCTCGGGGAAGGGCCGGAAGCACTGTGCGCACACGAAGCAGTGCTCGTGGTACAGTTCCCCGTTGCTGTTGACGATCCGCTCGGCAGGGGCGAAGCGTGCCTGGCAGCGCTGGCACACGGCGTTGGCCAAGGCGTTGGACATGTTGCTGGGCAGGAAAAAGGAAGAGGTCAGGACCTGCGGGCCACATTCAAGGGACACGCTTTCTGGGGCAGAGGACAGCACCATCCCCACCCCAGGCTGGCCTTGGCGCCCTGGAGACTCAGTCACGCAGTCGGTCCACGCTGCCCTGCACCGGCTGGGGTCACCCCGGGTGGCTGTCTACACCCCATCCCTGTAGCCACCGTGTGCCAAGGATACACCAGGTGCCAGTGTGTGCAAGGATGCAGTAGCCTTCCCCGATGACAACCCTGCGAGCCCTGCATAGCGTGTCCAGCTCACAGACGGACGAGCAGACACCTGGAGAGAGTGACCCCCCCCGGCCACAGTGGGCAGAGGCAAAGCCCCTCACCCTGGAGCCCCGTCTCTCCCTATACCCTGCAGCCCCCAGTGCCCTTCATGGAGGGTCAGGCGCAGGTCAGGCCACCGCTGGGCTCATGCCAGCCAGAGCAGTCAGGGCTCCAGTCCGGGCCCTCACTCGTGGTGCAGCCAGGGCTGGCCCTTGTGCTCCAAGCCCAGGCTCCCAGCCAGAGAAGGACCCTAATCATGGCCATGAGCGCGTGTTCTGGCCTTTTGATGGTGGACATACAAGCTCTCTATGGGGTGCGCGGCCCACTATAAGCTTGCAGAGGACAGTGTTGTGGTTGTCATTGTCACTGACCTGGCCCCCAAGCTACTCAGTCGTGGAGCTGGGCCATCTCTCAGGGCATCAGGGACACCCGGGCACCCTCCTGCGCCTCCTGTCTCCTACTCAGGGAACCAGAGTGTCTCGGGTACAAAGCATTATCCAGGCACAGGGGAGCAGCCTGGGATTCACATACTTATTTCATCCCTGAGGTCACCCTGCTTTTCCAAGGCTCAGAGAGATTGAGTAACTTGAGCAAACTCACAGAGAAGATGACAAAGTCCAAATGTGAACTCAGGTTGGACCGAGTTCAATGGCTCTTTCCCCTGCACCACGAGTTAGATTCATCCCTGCCCCACCCCCCTCCAAACACAAAACCACCCTACCACGGAGAAGGTGAGACTATGAATATTTGGGAATGGGAGCAGGATGGGAAGCGGGCAACTGCTGTCCCTGGGGCAAGTGATGGCTGTCCTTATGGGAGGCGTGAAAGCCAAACTGAACTCCAGGGGAAATCGCTACAGAGACACACGCTGGCTCCAGCCTAGGGCCCCAGCTCAGAGAGGAGGACAAACCTTGCGGTCAGCCACAAGAGCCTCTACAAATTCCCAGCACCCTAATGCCCGCGACCTTGACTACAAGGCGGCAAACAGACTTTGTCTCTTGTCAGCTCCAGTGGATTGTGGTGGCTGCCTGGAAGGGTGGGCGCAGAAGGGAGGTCAGGCTCAGCGACGAGAGACGCAACCAATCGGCATGTCATGTAGATTCGTGCAGTGGCGCTCGGCCCATCTTTGGAGGACGTCTTTCCAGCCTGTTCTGCCTTCCGCCATGCTGAACCCCAGCCTTCTCTCAGGGCTACAGCGCCATGAGAAGTCTCAAGTGACACTGCTCGTGCTGGAGTCCCCTGGCAGGATGAGCCCGGGAGGCAGGCTAGGGCTCTGCCTCTCAGGTGGGGGCTGTGGACAGTGGGTCTAGCAGAAGGTGCTGCCACTGACACAGAAGGGGAGCTGGGCTGGGGCACCCAGGTAGGACTTCCTCTCTGCTCTGCCAGAGGAGCCCTCATGGCAGGCAAAGGGCCAGAATGCTCTTCAGCAAGCCCTGTCAGGCAAGCAGACCTCCGCCTGCCCTCAGGCATCCCTGGGGGACCAAAGCCACCTCCCATGTCCACATTAAGGCCAAAGGGGTGAGGAAGCAGGACAGACGCAGGAGGGGTTGGGCAGAGCCCAAGTCGACAGGGAGGCTCTGCACGCAGCGGCCACCACCTTCCTTTCCGGCTCACTGCTGGTCACCATGTAGAGGAACAGACAGGACAGGGACTGATCACCCAGGCCCTCAGGAGCTGGGCTGGACTCTCAACACAGGCACAGTTTCCTGTCCCAAGGTCACCATGAACCTGGAGGCCTTGTCCTCCCAAAACACACACCCAAGGTAGCTGGGAGGAAGTTCCAATGCCTGGCCATGAACAAGACCTTGGCGGGTCTTGGAGAAATCAAAAATCAACAGGAAATCCTGTGACTCTGGGCCTGGAATTCCCCACCCAAAGAACCCAGAAAATGCAGCCAAAACACGTATTCAAGTCCAGCCCCAGGCTTTCAGATTGTTCCCGACGTCTGGACCCTGACCGAGTGAGCGTGCAGCAGGCCCATTGTCAGTTTGCCCCTACAGAGCCCCAGCCTTACCCCAGGGCAGACATTCGGAGACAGCATCTCCACGTGATGGCCACAGCAGCTGGCCCCTAAGAGAGCGGCTGGCTCTGCACTCTGCCTGGGTCCAGCTCCCTGGCTGGGGCCCTAGGAGGCTCAGATCAACAATTTTGCCATCTGTCCCCTACACGGCTCTCAGGTAGGTGGGGCATGGGGGAGACCACCTACCTCCCGCCCCGCTGGTAGCCCCAGCCCAAGTCTTGGTCAGTAGCACCCCCAATGGCACTTCCATGTCTGCATCCCCATGGTCCTTGCTTGGGAACACAGTACTCCAACTCACTGACCAAAGACAGGGGATGGACAGACAAGCCCATGTGCCCGATAACTGGATCACAGCCCCATAAGAGACGATGCCAGCTGCAGGAGGCAGCCGCTCCAGGCTCAACTTCTTGTGTTTAAGGCCTGACAGCTCTAGCCACCAGTTGTGCCCCTGGAGAAAGGTACCAGCTCCCTGGGGCCTCGTTTCCTCATCCGCAAGGAGGTGGCCAGAGGAGCAGGAACTGCCACTCAGAACTGAAGTAAAGAACTTGCTGCCTACAGCAGACAGCACGCGGAGCACAGGGCCAGACAGGCCAAGCGCTGGATAAAAGAGCTGTTGTTTCCAGCAGCCCAGGGACCTCCCGCCCAGCCCAGCAGTGCTCCCTGCAAGACGGCAAAGGGGGGAGGCAGGGATTCCATGTCCTCCTTCACATTCTGCCCGAGAACGGGGAGTGCAGTCTGCCCAGTTAACATCAGGGAGACACCACCGCCCCACCAGCACCTAGAAGCCAAACCCCATTGCTGGGGGTGGGGGGCGGGGGGCAGGCGTGGAGACTCACCCACAGATGTGCACACTGCCTGAGACGAGCTGGGGCAGCCAGTGGGGCCAGAGGTAGGTGGTCACCCCACCCTGTCCCCCTCTCCAACCCTCCCCAGCATCCCCAAATACTCTGTCTTGATACCCAACATAAAAGAATTTGATGCAAGACATCTGGAGCTCTAGCCTGGGGTGTGGTGGGTGGGGTCCTTTCTGAGCCAGGTCCTCATGAGGGGAGGTTGCTGGTTTCAGATAGGGAAACTGACCTACCAAGAGGGTCAGAAACCTGCTGAGGTCACACGGGATTGGATCTGTGCTCTCTTGTCCCCTCAGCTCCTGGTGGCATCACGCAGGCACGACCATGCAAAACTCTGTTTTTCCTACAACCTCAGACCAACCTCCATTGCAGCCTCCCACCCACCCAACCCTGGAAAGCCAGCAAAAGGGCCTGGGCACAGGCAGGGCCAGCCATAGGGGACTTTCCACACTCAAGGGTGAGTCAGTGTTGGTGAGGCCAGGTCACAAGCCAGAAGCTCAAGGCAATAGGAAGTTGAGTTTAGCCTATGAACATGCATGCGTGCGTGCGTGTGGGGGACATTCCTGATGCCTGATCCTCACTATCAGCCCTGTCCTCCTTGCATCTAGACCAAGTTCTTGTGCTGCATTCATACCGTGAAACCAGCCTCCACACGGCCTCGGGCCCATCAGTGCCCTGTCACCCACTCCTTGCCCCATGGCTCCCTCCACTCACATCTAGGGTCATCCGGAGACCAACCGGTGAGGGTTCCTGTTCACTCAGGGAAGTCACTTGGCCTCCCAAGCCCCGAGTCCCCCACCGGAGCAGTGGGCTTATCCAGTTCCTGCCCTGGTGTGGCCCCTGGTGAGGAACCTGCAACACTGGTGCGGATACAAGTCCAGCTGCAACAGGTATCCCACGGGTGCCTCTCTGCAGCCTCTGCTCTCCACTCCCCACATGACAGCCTCTTGCTTGCTGCGTTCGTACTCCCAGACATCTTTGCGGGCTCACTCCCCTCCCAGGCACCCACCACGGTGCTCTGTGGTCACCGCTGAGCATCAGCCTCTAAACCTCCTCTTCTCCCCAGGTCCTCCAGGCACCTCACCTCTATGACTGCTGCTCTGTCTCATCCCTGAATCCCTACCCCTTCCTCCCAACCTTCAAGTCCTCCCCCACACTCTGCCCCCACACCCCTAGGGTTCCCACCTGCTACTTTGATGCAAAAGACAACAAACGCACAGCTCCCACTGCTCTCTTGCCCCAATTTCTAGCAGATCTTTCCACCCAGATGGCCCCTGAGATGCTGCAAATGCAAGGAGTCCAGGATCCCCTCCCCCAGCCCCCACTCGGAGGGCTCCACTATCTATGTGCCCTTCAGACTCTCTCCACGCCAGATTAACTCATCCTCAGAGACACCTTGAGGTCCATTCTGAGCCCCAGAGGCTCCTCCTCCCAGTCCCAAAGGAAGCGTTCATCATTGGTCTACCCCAGCAGTTCTCCCCAGGATAGAGCAGTTCAGGCTTTTGAGTCAGTCCAACCTGGCTTCAATTCACCGCTTAGCCCCCTTTATAGATGAGTGATGTCCGGCAGGTTCCTTGACCGCTCAGTTCCATCCGCTAGAAAGCGGCCAAAAAGTTTCGAGGAGCCTGAAAGCGGTAGTGGCGGTTACTTCGACAACTTATCTGAGCGCCCCATGCTCAGCGCCCTGCCCAAGAGTGCTGATCCCAGATCAGTAACCCCGGCTGGATGAAGCCGCGCCTTGCCTCCACTCTGGCCGCCAAGCCAGGCGCTGCCCCCACGCCCCGGGCTGCGGGCAGCCGGGCGGCCGCCGCCGTCGGAAGGGCCAGGCAGGGTGTCCGAGGAAAGGCCCGCGGCCGCTGCTTTCCGGCCATTGTCCCCCGCGCCCCTGCCCTGCCCCCCGGGCCACCTACCCTGGCGCCGCGGGCGGCGGGCTCTGCCGGTGCTGGCGCCGCCGGTACAGCCCCGACGCGGCAAGCGCGCCCAGCCGGGTGGCCATGGCACGGGCCTCCCTCCCTCCTGCCGCCCGCTCCGCCGGGTCGAGGGACCCCAGGCTCGGAGGGCGGGTGCTGCCACGGGCAGCCACCAACGACCGGACACCGGGGCCCGGACGCCCGGCTTGCAGGAGGGGGCTCCCTCGGCACCCACCCGTCTGCACCGGAGCTCACGTTACGCACTGCGATCTCCAAAGGGCAGCGGAGTCAACTCCAAATAGAAAGGATATTGTTCCCGCCGCGGGGGCAGCGCAGTGAAAGCTGAGGCTAGCAGGATTGGGTCCCGGCTGGGGAGGAGACGCGCTGGGAAGATCCCAACGAGCACAGAGGTGAGTCCACAGTGGCAGGGCAGGCTGCCTAGAGATCCCGGGCTGCCAGGAGCCTCCGAGGAAATCCTAAGCCCCCTGAACACCCTGAGGATGGTATGTCCTCCTTTGAGGAGGGCAGTATGGACCTGAGCCAGCTTACGAATCCTGCAGTCAAGAAGCTGATGAGGGATTCACACACGTGCCCACTTTCTGCCTTGGTCTCTTCCCTGAGAAAGTGCAGCCACCTAGGAGACCCAGGGAGACCCAGGAGACCCAGCTTCCCTGGTAGCTCAGCTGGCAAAGAATCTGCCTGCAACGCAGGAGACCCCAGTTCAATTCCTGGATCAGAAAGATGCCCTGGAGAAGGGATGGGCTACTTACTCCAGTGTTCTTGGGCTTCCCTGGTGGATCAGACAGTAAAGAATCTGCCTGCCATGCGGCAGACCTGGATTGGATCCCTGGGTTGGGAAGATCCCCTGGAGGAGGGCATGGCAACCCACTCCAGTATTCTTGCCTGGGAAATCGCTGGGACAGAGGAGCCTGGTGGGCTACAATCAATGGTCGCAGAGTTGGTCATGACTGAGCTACTAAGTACAGCACAGGAGACCCAGACCAGGGCAGCCCAGTCCCTGGACCTGGCCAACAAATAACCATCCACTCCAAAAGAAGTTCACACGGTCAAAACCTGGAGGGCATGCAGTCCCCCAGCTCTTCATGGAGAGCAGAAGCAGCAGGTTCTGATGGAAGACCCCCATGGTTTCCATGCATTTTTATCTAAAGGTATTTATTGGTGGGGCTACTGTGATCTATGTGCAAACACCCATGACCAGCATCTGAACTGTGGCCACTGATGGCCAAGGAAGAACCACGATCAGCATTTAATAAGGATCCACAGCACTCACAGAAATCTATCACATTGATTCCATTTCCCTGAAAAACCTCTCTAGTGAGGTCAGAAAGCATGAGCAGTATCTTCCCCTGCCTTCCATCATTCCAGACAGCAAGGTCTTCTGACACTGGGAAAGGAGGAAACTTTAGAGGGGATCAATCAGCACTCAGATGCTGGGCCTACACATCAAAGAACGAACATCGCCCAATAAATTCAAACTCGAGGAAGTAAGTGCTCCTTAACCGCTCTGGGAGTCAACCCCCAAACATAGCCAGGTGACTACAAGCACCGTGTGCAGTACAGTTTGTCAATACACCTTGATTCCAAAGGTATCAAGTACTGATCAATTCAATAAATATTTTCTTAAAGGTGGCACCAGGGGCTAAAAGGGCATAGAGAAGCTGAGCCTGGAGCCGACAACTAGAAGGATCACCTCCTGCCTTCTGATTTAGAGCTGAATGCTTAAGAAAGCTAGGGTATAGAGTTTTCCTAGGGCAGCTTCAAGTTGATGGCCCAGGGCCTAGGCCCCTCTTACCAGCCTCCATTCAACCTGACCCATATGGAAATTCTGATCTCTAGAACCCAGAGCTCTCAGCCAGAGTCAGAGTCACGTTTAATGAGGGAACACGTCCACAATGGTGGATAGACCTGGGAGGGAGGCTATAGCCACAACTGTTTTGCACATCACCATTTTAAATGAAGTTCAAGTCCAAGATTACCAAACACTGATTGATTCAACAAATATTTACTGTAAAAGGGGCACCAGAGGCTAGAAATTGAGAGAAAGTTAGTGACTGATTGAGTCCAAATCCCAAATCTCTGCATAGCCTTGTTTTCCCATTCTGCAGCCTCTCTTGCAGGGTGAGGCTGCCAGTCATGCAGGCCTCCCTGTCTAGCATTCTGGCTCCAGAGAACACAGTTGCAAAAACACAGCAAAAACGATGTCAGCAAAAATGGCAGAATAAGGACCTCTGAAAGTCTGTCCTTCCGTAAAAGCAATGAAGGATTTCCTTGGTAGCTTAGCAATAAAGAATCCGCTGGCCAATGCAGGGGACATGGGTTCAATCCCTGGATCAGGATGATACCCTGGGGAAGGAAATGGCAACCCACTCCAGTATCCTTGTCTGGGAAATCCCGTGGACAGAGGAGCCTGGCAGGCTACAGTCCATGGGGTCGCAAAGTGTCAGACACAACTTAGGGACTAAACAACAACCACAAAAGCAATGAAAAAACTAGCACAAACTGTCAAGAGTCCCCTTTGTCAGAACTCTATAAATTAACCAAAGACTTGCAGTAAGCAGACAGCAAGAAAAACAGCTGAGAGGACATATGCATGATCAAAAGGTACATGAAAATATGCTCAATATATTATAATCATAATCGTTAAGAAAATGCAAGTCAAAACCTCAATGAGATATCGCCTCTCACCTGTCAGAAAGGCTATTACCAGGAAGACAAGAAATAACAAGTATTGGTGAGGATGTGGGGAAAAGGAACCTTTGCATACTGTTCAAAGGAATGTAAATTGATGCAGCCACCATGGAAACAGTATAGAGTTTCCTCAAAAAAATTTAAAAATAGAACTACAATATGATCCAGCAATTCCACTTCTGGGTATTTATCTGAAGGAAACAAAAACACTCATTAGAAAAGATATACACACCCCTAAGTTCATTGCAGCATTATTTACAAAAGCCAAGGTATAGAAAGAACCTAAAGTGTTCATTGATGGATGAATGGACAAAGAAGATGTGGTATACAAATGAAATGGAATACTATTTGGCCATAAAAAAGAACAAAAGGGACTTGCCTGGTGGAAGTGGTTAAGAATCCACCTGCCAACACAGGGCACACGGGTTTGATCCCTGGTCCAGGAGGATTGCACATTCTGTAGAGTAACTAAGCCTGTGTGCCACAAATACTGAGGCGGTGCTCTGCAGCTTGCAAGCCACACCCGCTGAGCCCTTGAGCTGCAGCCACTGAGTCCGTGTGCTGCAACCACTGAGGCCCCTGTGCCTAGAACCCATGCTCTGCAACAAGAAGCCACCACAATAAGAAGCCTGCACACCGCAATGAAGAGTGCCCCTCTCTCCCCAAAACTAGAGAAAGCCCCCGAGCAGCGATGAAGACTCAGTGCAGCAAAAAAAAAAAGAATGAAATCTTGCCATATGCTACAATGTGGATGAAACTTGAGGGCATATGCTAAGTGAAATAAGTCAGAGAAAGAAAAATACTGCATGATCACACTTATGTGTGGAATTTTATTTATTCTTACATGTGGAATTTTAGAAACAAAAGCCCAGGTCAGATACAGAGAATAGTTTGATGGCTACCAGAGGTGGGGGATGGGAAGTGGCCAAAATGGGTGAAGGGAATCAACAGTACAAAATTCCATTTATCAGATAAATAAGTCATGGGGATGTAATGTATAGCAGGGTGACTATAGTTAATAATACTGTATTTCATATTTGAAAGTTGCTAAGAGAATAAATCTTAAAAGTTCTCATCACAAGGAAAAAAATTTTTATAATTATGGTGTCAGGTGTTAACTAGACTTACTGTGTGATCATTTCACAATATATACAAACATCAAATCATTATATTGCACATTTTCTAAAATTAATATTATATCTCAATAAAAATACATAAGCTAAAAAATAACTGGGAGAAAAAATAAAAAAATAATAACTGGGAGGGAATAAAAGCAAAAAAAAAAAAAAAGCTGAATCTTCATAAGAACACTTTTATGGTATTTTAATTTATCTTAGTACCTTAATCCCCAATTCCTAACTCCATAGCTGCCTAGAAAAGTAACTGCCGACATTCCCAGTAATGGGGGAGAAGAGGGCTGAAATTCTTTCAAGGCTTCATTCCCAAAGAATGACCTGGTCTTCCCTTGAAGATCACACTTGAAGGCTTTTCTTTATGTGACCTCAGTCATATCAACCCAGGGCTGAAAGCCTCTCCTAGGGAGAGTTTTTCAAATATATTACTATCAAAACTACCTATGATGTCATTGTCACAGACAATGGATAACAGTTGGGCAAACAGATGACTAACTTAAACAAGCTTAAAAGGAAAAACCAAGGAATTAGATGTGCTTAGGAGCTCTGAAAAGAACTGACATATCTCTGGGAAACTAGAAGGCCATGCACATGCCCAGGGCTGTGTGTATGCTCAGGAAAGACCTTAGAAGGTCCTAAGCTTTCACTTCTGACAGATCCTTTTAGCTCCATACAGCAGGAAATGAGGACTAGGGCAGAGCTGTAAAATGCCAGGTTGAATGTTGAAAACGTGCCCCAAAATACATTCAGAGCCTTCTGTAAAAGCTGGGAGACACTGATTTTGTCAACTACAAATTTTGGCATTTGCCATCGGCACTTGCCATCTACTTCTACAAGGGTTAAATCAGGTGCTGCTGTATCTGCTAACTTTTAATACTCTCTGAAAGGAGATCAGGATGGAGAGCAGAAGTGAGGCACTCTGTGCTCTGAGAAAAACTGGTAGAACAGGTATTATAGTTAGATATCTTCTCATATCGAGAAAAGCACTAAAATCCTTCATGGTGACGGCAGTTCCTCATGACTAGCAGAAACCCTTTGCCCTCCCCCCCAAAAAAAGTGCTTAATTGCACGTGTTCTCCTGTCACCAAAATCCTAAGTATACTGACCTTCCCCCCTACCCCACTGAGAGCAGCGTCTCAGAGCTATCTGAAATGCTGTCTCCCGGGGTATAGCCCACACTTTGACCCAGATAAAACTTAACTCACAACTCGCACATTGTGCATTTTTTTAAGTCAACAGTTTCAGGCATTCAAAAATATCTCTATCCAAGGCCTTCCATAGTAGCCCAGTGGCTGAGACTCCAAGCTTCCTATGCAGGGATGCAGGGGACTCAGGTTCAACCCCTGGTCAGGGAACTAAGATCCCACAGGCCATGCAGCATGGTTGAAGAAAAAAAAAAAGAAAATCTCTGTCCAGTCATTAGCTGGCCACTAAACTAATCAGGCAGAGACTGCAGTGGCCACAAATGACAGAGATACAGACTTTACAGAGTAAGTTCAGGAAAGTTACTAAACAAACAAATCATAAGCAGCACCAACAGAACCAGGGGATTAGGGAGAATCTGGTTTCCAAAGCTGCCACACCACATTATTTTATTTGAGAAGTTCCGTTCTCAGCAAAAGTTAAAATACATGCAAAAAAACAACAACAAAAATGACCTAGACACAGGGGGAAAAAAGAAAAGCAATGAGTAGAAAGGAAGCCCTGAGGAAGCCCAGATGTTAGACTTACTAGACAGACTTCAAATCAGCTAATTTAAATATCTTCAAAGAACTAAAGGAAGCCAGGTCTAAAAACCTAAAGAAAAGCATGAAAATGATGCATTATCAAATGTAGAATATCAATTGATAGAAATGATAAAATGGAACCAAATAGAAATCCTAGAGTTAAAAGGAAATACCAAAGAGATTTCTTCAGGATGAAATGAAAGGACGCTGGACAACAATTCGAATCCACATGAAGAAACTAAGAGCAGTAACGCTAACCA
This sequence comes from Bos mutus, assembly GCF_027580195.1. NCBI lineage: Eukaryota > Metazoa > Chordata > Mammalia > Artiodactyla > Bovidae > Bos > Bos mutus. The sequence goes on from NC_091618.1 coordinate 131,270,760, forward strand.
TAAGATAAATATAAAAGACAATACAAATGTATTTTTTGCTTGTAAACCTTTTTTCCCATTTGGCTTAAATATGACTGCATAATGACATAATTTAACACAAAAGAAGGCAATGGTGTAGGAAGTGAGAAACAAAAAAAGACATGATATATAGAAAAAAATAGCAAAGTGGCAGATGTAAACCCCAGTTATCAGTAATTACATTAACTAAATGGATTAAACCAGTCAATCCTAAAGGAAATCAGTCCTGAATATTCACTGGAAGGACTGATGCTGAAGCTGAAGCTCCAATAGTACTTTGGCCACCTGATGCAAAGAACTGACACATCGAAAAAGACCCTGATACTGGGAAAGACTGAAGGCAGGAGGAGAAGGGGACGACAGAGGATGGGGTGGTTGGATGGCATCACTGACTCGATGGACATGAGTTTGAGCAAGCTCCGGGAGTTGGTGATGGACAGGGAAGCCTGGCGTGCTGCAGTCCATGGGGTAGCGAAGAATGAGACATGACTGAGCGACTAAACTGAATTGAAATGTATTAAACTTTCCAATCAGAAAGTTTTTTAACTTTCTTTAAATGAATATTTTAAAGGTGATCCAATTATATGCTTTCTCCAAGAGACTCACTTTACATTCAAAACCACAAAAAGATGGAAAGTAAGAGAATGTCAAAGATATACTATACAAACTGCAACCAAAAGAAGACAGGAATGGCTATGTGTGCATGCTAAGTTGCTTCAGTAGTGTCTGACTCTTTGTGACCCCATGGACTGTAGCCCGTCAGGCTCCTCTGTCCATGGGATCAAATAGCATCAAAAGGAAAAAATACTTAGAAATAAATTTAACCAAAGAAGTGTAAGCCTTAGGTGGCACAGTGGTAAAGAATCTGCCTGCCAATGCAGGAGGCGCATGATACGTGGGTTCACTCTCTGGGTCATGAAGATTCCCTGGAGTAGGAAAAAGCAACACACTCTGGTATTCTGGCCTGGAAGATTCCATGGACAGAGGATGCTAGCCCATGAGGTTGCAAAGAGTCAGACATGACTGAGCCTGCACACATGTTATATATACTGATAACTACACAACATTGTTGAAAGAAATTAAAGAATACCTAAAGAAACAGAAAGACATCCCCTGTTCATGGATTATAAAACCTAACATTGTTAAGACAGCAATATTTCCCCCTCCCACACAAGACCTATGGATTCAACACAATCCCTATCAAAATTCCAACTGCCTTTTTAATAGAAATGGACAAGGTAATCCTAAAATCCACATGGAAATAAACGCAAGGAACTCAGAATAGTTATTGAAAACAACTTGAAGAACAAAACCAGAGGACTCACGTTTTCCAATTTCCTAACTTACTACTTAGTTACAGTAATCAAAACAGTAAGGTACTGGCATAAGGACAGACAGATACATCAACTGAATGGATTGAGAATTCAGAAATAATCCCACACATCCATGGTTGACTGATTCTTAAAATTTATTTATTTATTTTAATTGGAGGCTAATTACTTTACAATATTGTAGTGGTTTTTGCCATACATTGACATGAATCAGCCATGGGTGTACATGTGTTCCCCCATCCTGCAACCCCCTCCCATCTCCCTGCCCATCCCATCCCCCAGGGTTGTCCCAGTGCACCGGCTTTGAGTGCCTGGTTTCATGCATCAAACTTGGACTGGTGATCTATTTCACATATGGTAATGTGCATGTGTCAATGCAATCTTCTCAAATCCTACCCTCGCCTTCTCCCACAGAGTCCAAAAGTCTGTTCTTTATGTCTGTGTCTCTTTTGCTGTCTCACAAATAGAGTCATCGTTATCTTTCTAAATTCCATATATATGTGTTAATATACTGTATTGGTGTTTTCCTTTCTGACTTACTTTGCTCTGTATAATAGGCTCCAGTTTCATCCACCTCATTAGAACTGATTCAAATGTGTTATTTTTAATAGCTGGGTAATATTCATTGTGTATATGTACCACAGCTTTCTTATCCATTCGTCTGCTGATGGACATCTAGGTTGCTTCCGTGTCCTGGCTATTGTAAACAGTGCTGTGATGAACATTGGGGTACAGGTATCTCTTTCAATTCTGGTTTCCTCAGTGTATATGCCCAGGTGTGGGATTGCTGGGTCATATGACAATTCTATTTCCAGTTTTTTAAGGAATCTCCACAGTGTTCTTCATAGTGGCTGTACTAGTTTGCATTCCCACCAACAGTGTAAGAGGGTTCCCTTTTCTACGCACCCTCTCCAGCATTTATTGTTTGTAGACTTTTTGATAGCAGCCATTCTGACCAGCGTGAGATGATACCTTATTGTGGTTTTGATTTGCATTTCTCTGATAATGAGTGATGTTGAGCATCTTTTCATGTGTTTGTTAGCCATCTGTATGTCTTCTTTGGAGAAACGTCTGCTTAGTTCTTTGGCCCATTTTTTTAATCAGGTCGTTTATTTTTCCGGTATTGAACTGCATGAGCTGCTTGTATATTTTTGAGATTAATTCTTGGTCAGTTGCTTCGTTTGCTATTGTTGCCTCCCATTCTTAAAGCTGCCTTTTCACCTTGCTTAGAGTTTCCTCCGTTGTGCAAAAGCTTTTAAGTTTAATTAGGTCCCATTTGTTTATTTTTTGCTTTTATTTCCATTACTCTGGAAAGTGGGTCATAGAGAATCCTGCTGTGATTTATGTCACAGAGTGTTTTGCCTATGTTTTCCTCTAGGAGTTTTATAGTTTCTGGCCTTACATTTAGATCTTTAATCCATTTTGAGTTTATTTTTGTGTATGGTGTTAGAAAGTGTTCTAGTTTCATTCTTTTACAGGTGGTTGACCAGTTTTCCCAGCATCACTTGTTAAAGAGATTGTCTTTTCTCCATTGTATATTCTTGCCTCCTTTGTCAAAGATAAGGTGTCCATAGGTGCATGGATTTATCTCTGGGCTTTCTATTTTGTTCCATTGATCTATATTTCTGTCTTTGTGTCAGTACCATACTATCTAGATGACTGTAGCTTTGTAGTATAGTCTGAAGTCAGGCAGGTTGATTCCTCCAGTTCCATTCTTCTTTCTCAATTGCTTTGGCTATTCGAGGTTTTTTGGTATTTCCATACAAATTGTGAAATTATTTGTTCTAGTTCTGTGAAAAATACCATTGGTAACTTGATAGGGGTTGCATTGAATCTATAGACTGCTTTGGGTAGTATACTCATTTTCACTATATTGATTCTTCCAATCCATGAACGTGGTATATTTCTCCATCTATTTGTGTCATCTTTGAATTCTTTCATCAGTGTTTTATAGTTTTCTATATATAGGTCTTTTGTTTCTTTAGGTAGATTTATTCCTATTTTATTATTTTCATTGCAATGGTGAATGGAATTGTTTCCTCAATTTCTCTTTCTGTTTTCTCATTGTTAGTGTGGAAGAATTCAAGGGATTTCTGTGTGTTAATTTTATATCCTGCAACTTTACTATATTCATCAGTTAGCTCTAGTGATCAGTGGTGGTGTCTTTAGGGTTTTCTATGTAGAGGATCATGTCATCTGCAAACAGTGAGAGTTTTACTTTTTCTTTTCCAATCTGGATCCCTTTTGTTTTTTTTTTCTTCTCTGATTGCTGTGGGTAAAATTTCCAAAAATATGTTGAATAGTAGTGGTGAGAGAACCCTTGTTTTGTGTCTGACTTTAGGGGAAATGCTTTCAAGTTTTCACCATTGAGGATAATGTTTGCTCTGGGTTTATCATATATGGCTTTTATTATGGGTCAACTGACTTTTGACAAGCCTGCCAAGACAATTCAATGATAAAAGAATAGTCTTGTCAACAAATGATGCTAGAACCACTGAATAGTCACATGCAAAAGGATGATTTTACATGTCTCTCCCAAATCTTCCCACCCTCTCCCTCTCCCACAGAGTCCATAAGACTGTTCTATACATCATGTATGAAACGAGATGCCAGTCCAGGTTCGACGCACAATACTGGATGCTTGGGGCTAGTGCACTGGGACGACCCAGAGGGAGGGTATGGGGAGGGAGGAGGGAGGAGGCTTCAGGATGGGGAACACATGTATACCTGTGGCGGATTCATTTTGATATTTGGCAAAACTAATACAATTATGTAACGTTTAAAAATAAAATAAAATTAAAAATTAAAAAAAAAAAGGATGATTTTAAACCTCCACTTCAGGTCATATATAAAAACTGACTCATATATAGAAACTGACTCAGGTACTGAAAATTGAAATATTAAAGAGTTAACATGAAAAACTCCAGGGGAAAAAAAAAAACATATGTGTAAATATTTATAAATTAGGTATGTTTCCTAGATATGACACCAAAAAACTTAAGCCATCAGAAATAAATAAATAGGGACTTTCTGGTTAATCATCTGCCTTGCAACATGGGGGTGCAGTCCCATCCCTGGTAGGGGAAGTAAGACCCCACAAGCTGCAGAGAAAGTAAGCCCATGTGCCACAACTGGAGAGCTCACACACAGCAACAAAAGACCCTGCAGCTGCAGCTCAGACTCTAGGCACAAAGAAATAAGTAGAACTTCACCAAAGTTTAGAACTTCTGTGTATTTAAGGACACTACCAGGAAAGTGAAGACAACCTACAGCAGAAAATATTTGCAAATTATATATCTGATAAATATCTAGTATCCAGAATAATGAACTCTTACAATCCAGCAATAAAAAGAACCCAATCTTAAAACAGGCACAGAATTTGAGTAGACATTTCTCCAGATAAGATCAACAAGCAGCCAATAAGCTCCTGAAAAAGTGTCCAAGATCACAGGTCACTAGGGAAATAAAAGTCAAAACCATAATGTGGTGTCACTTTACACCTACAAAAACAGATAACGGTAAGTGGAGAAAACGGAACCCTCAGACATTCTTGATGTGAATGTAAAATTGATGCAGTTACTTGGAATACAGCTTGGCAATTCCTCAGTTTAACATAAAGTTATTATAGGACCCCCAAATTCCACTCCTAGGTATATTCTCCAGATAGTAGACAATATATGTAGGAATATTCACAGCAGCACTTATTCATAAGAGCCAAAAGTGGAAACGAAATTTCTACCACAGATGAATATACAGATAAAATGTGGTTTATCCATATAAGGGCATATTATTTGGTCAAAAAAGGAACAAAGTACTGATTCATACAACAATATAAATGCACCTTGAAAACATTATGCCAAATGAAAGAAGCTAGGCAGAAAAAAAAAAAGAGGCCACATAATGTATGGCTCCATTTATATGAAATGTCCAGAACAGGCAAACCTGTAGAGACAGAAAGCAGACTAGTGATTGCCAGGGGCTGGGGGAAGAAGGGATTAGCTGCAAATGGGTTTCTTTTGGGGGTGATGAAAATATTCAGAATTGGTGGTGATGGTTGCATAACCTGGTAAATATACTATAAACCACTGACCTGCACACTCTGATAGTGAATTTCATGGCATGGGATTCATATCTCAAATGTTAAAGCAGCACACACATAGTGAAGAATGCAACTATGCTGCTTACTAAGAGACAAGAGCCCCAGAAGCAGCATGAAGCTGGGAGGCGGGGTTGCTATCTCTTTCTGGGTGGTGAGTGCCATCCCCAGGGCAGCCAGCGATACCACCACAGCCTCTCTGCCAGAGCCAGTTTCACTGGGGGACTGAAGACAACTCGCCCAGATCCTTTGGCATGGCTGAGATGAATGATAATTTCATCAGGACATTCTGAGTGATTGTATTTTCTTACAGTGCATGTATGTTTGGTTTTATATACACGCATATGAGACATCTCATCTTAGTGAGATACAGTCATCTCACGTGAGCGTCTCATTAAGATCATCTTACCAGGTCATCTCGAATAAACAGTCATCATCCAAAATCTAGAAGATCTGAATAAACAGAACAAGAAGGACTGTTCAGGTGCCTCCCTCTGCTGCCCTCCCTTCCTCCCCCACCCCCCAGCAGAAATGAAGCCCTAAGGATGGTTTAAGTGTGACCCTACGTAGTAGGTGGAAGCAGAGAGCGGACGTGTGGCTGGAGAGGTAGGTCAACCGCTGTGCAGGGAGAGCCCAGGCCCTCCCCAAGCAATAGGCCAGCTCACAAGTGCCGAGTGCTCAGTTTTCAGGAATTCTGGGAACTGGTTCACATCACCTTGGTAGCTTGAAGTGAGCCCAACACCTCTTGAAGTAAGTTACAGCATGGAACTGCGCACACCCTATAGATCAGGCCCCATGGCACTCCCCTGGCCAGCCAGAGAGGGAGTCTCCACCAGAAGAAGAAAAGGGAGGAGGTGAGGGCCATGGGTGGGGCCCAGTCTGGGGCTCAGGGCCCAGCTGCACATCCCCTGTCACCTGCTTCACACTTTGCTTAAACCCTTGAGTCCATCACAGCCCCATGTGCTGTCCCAGGGCCTCTGGCTGCCACCCTAGCTGCTCCTTGGCAAGCTCCTCTGCTGAGGGAGTCACTGGGCATATTCCTGAGGAGGGTGGGGAGCATCTGGGAGCACTGAGGGGGTGTGGTGGACAGGGTGAGGGGGCTGGTAGGTGTGAGGACAGGGATCCAGCAGCCCCACTCTGCACTGTGCCAAGGATGGGGCCCGGCTGTGAGCTGGCGGCCTCTGTGGGTGTCGGTCATGTGGTGGGTGGGCCTCCCCTCCAACAGGCCAAGCCACTGAGTCACAGCTGTGTGCACGGTGCCCCAGGCTCCCTCTGGAGGACAGCCGCTGACAGGTCAGCTCCCTGGGCAGGGGAGGTAACCCGCCCAAGGTTGGAAACGTCAAAGGTCCCTTCAGCTGGGACAAAGACACGGTGTTTTTAAGTCCAGAGTTCTCGGGGCTGCAGCCAGGGCTGAGCCTCTTCCCACAGCATGGAGGCTCCCTAAATAACCACGCCCATGTCCCAGGCCTCATTCACTCTTCTGGCCTAGCTCAGCCCTCTCCTGGGCTACAGGCCCTCATGTCCAGTTTCAGGGTTTCCCCTGAGACTTACCACCGCTCTCCAAATGCTTCATGGCCCAAACTAGCTCTGTGTCCACTCCCACACCTGCCACCACAAACTGGGCACCTGCCCTGGGTCCAGACTCCACCTCCCAGGTCTCCTGAATCGCTCTCCTCTTCTCTTGCCCCATGGCTGCCAAGGAGAGGCTTCATCACTGCTTGCCACCTGGCTGGTCTCCTTCCCTGTCTCTTCCTCAGCAGCCCCTTTCCTAACAGTACTCAGAGGAGTAGTTCCAAAGTGCCAAGCCATGCATGGCACTCCAGGTCACTTCAGCGGCTCCCCCACTGACCTCCCTCTTGTCTCACCTGCTTGGAGAGCTGGGGCTTTACACTGTTGCCAGGGAGAGCCCAGAAGGTGCAGGAGGTGTACAAGGAGAGGGTAATTTCCAAAAATCAGTCTGGTCTGGGCAGCAAGGGATAATGTGGGGGAAACCAGCATCCAGGTGTGAGAACTGCCCTGGCATCTCATGGGGGTAGTGGATGTGTAGAGGGCACGGTGGCATGAAACAGAATGAAAAGGAAACTCCACAGCTTCTGGGACAGGAAAAACCTCACCCACCCCAAAGGCTGGGTCGGACGTCCATTCCTCTGCCAGGCTGGCCCCTATGCCTGCATGTGGAAGGGAGATCAGCCACTCCTGGCATGGATGCCACATGTGGTAGGCCAACTTCAAAGGAGGATGGGAGCATGGGCTCACAGACCACTCCCAGCTTGTGAAAAAGAAAAAAGCAGAAGAATACACAAGAAAAGAAGAAAACCACCAAAATGTTACTGAGGGCTTTTCTGAAGAGTGGAACCACAGGCTATTTTCTTTCTTTCTTTATGTTAACGTTACCTCTTTGTTTCTGGGTTTTTCCTAGTGAGGGAGTGAAAGTACTAGTTGCTCAGTTGTGTCCAACTCTTTGCAACCTCAGTGGATTGTAGCTCGCCAGGCTCCTCTGTCCAGGGAATTCTTCAGGCAGGAGTGCTGGAGTGGGTAGCCATTCCCTTCTCCAGGGGATCTTCCTGACCCAGGGATAGAACCCAGATCTCCCACATTGCAGGCGATTCTTTACTAACTCCCTAACTCTCTAAGATGAGCAGTTTTACTTTTAACCCAACTCAGAGTTTTCCAAGGCTCACTCCAGTCCCTGTGTCATTTGATGACTAGCATCTTTCGGGCTCAGGGTGCCCACTGGAGCCGGGCAGCAGCTGGAGCAGGTTGGCCCCTGTTCCCACCCTGGCCTGCATTCCCAGCTTCTCCTGCGGCGCTATCCTCTGGCCAACCTGATACCCCCCTCTCCCCGGAAGACCCCCGGGGTTCAGGGGGTAAAGAGTTCCTGCTGAGGGAACAGAGGTGCATCTGGTTTCTGCCTCTCCCCACCCCAGAGCATCAGAGCTGAAGCTACTATAGACGCTGACATCCTGCAGCTCGGCCTTACACGATCTCCGCTGTGCCTGGAAAACCACCTGTCACGCATCCCAGCCCCACACCAACACCCATCTGTCGCTGCTCCTGATTCTGTCCCTGTCTTGGGAGCTTAGAGGGTGGGGAGTGAGGCAGCCGGCAGGGGTGCCCTGCGAGGGACAGGAAGGCAAGAGCACACTAGGAGGGGTGAGCACTGGGAGCGGGTTTTGTCGGCAGACCTGGGCTGCGGTGGGAGGTCTGGGAAGTGGGCAGTAAACTGCATGTGAAGCACAGGACTCCCCAGTAACAGGATCTGTGCTGGCTCCTGGGACTGCCCTAGGACTACAGGCCATAGCCTTCATAGCGATCTGTGTGACCCTGAAGGCTGGGTGACTGTCCTGCACATCGCCTAGGTTTTGGGGCCACCACTCTGCCCTCTGTGGCTGCTCCCCATTTCTGAGTACTGCCTCTCCAAGCTCCTTTCCCCAGCAAAGCCACGGGGTCCCCTCTAGCCTCCAGCCCCAAGTCAAGGGGTCATAAAGAAGAGCATCCTCCTCCCAGGGCTTGGCTGGAAGGGGGCCTGTGGGCCTCAGAGACCAGCCCCTCCCACCCCTGAGTCATGCACTTGTACCCAGCCAGGTTCCAGAAAGGGTTGCGGGGGCCAGCACTGGCCAGACACTGGTGGCCATGTGACTGGCCTGGTGAGTCACTTGGCCTATGGGGCGTCAGTCATCTCATCTGTGAAATGGCCACAAGGGATATAAAAGTGGAAACCGGGCCAGGCCTGGGGGAGTTTCTGGGGTTCAACCCATCCCTGTGCAGCCTGTGTTGGGGGCAGGTCTGGCTAGGTCCCCAGACCGACCGTTTACCATTTTTACCACCCCATCTTACAGAGCAGGAAACAGAAGGCTCCAGAGGTGACCTGTCACCAGGGTCACCCAGCGAGGGGACAGGGAAGCCGGCGGGAGCCGACCGCCTGGATTTTGACGCCGTGCCTTTCAGTTGGTAGTGACCTTGAGCAAGTCCCTGGCCCCTCGGAGCGCTAGTTCTCGGGAGCAGAGGGCGGGTGTGGTAATGGCTCCGTCGTCCGGGACAGCACAGACCGTTCACCTGCCGCTGCCCTGGGCCGGCCAGAGGGCTGGACACGCGGGAGCGGGGCAGGCGCCCCTGACTTGACCAGCGCTGCCACCCGTGGAGGGGCCTGGTGAGGCCGGGGTGCCCGCAGGGGTCTGGGCTGGCCGGGGTCCTGCCCCGCAGCCCCGCCCAGCCTGGCGCCCCAGGCGCCCCCTCCCGGGCCCACGGCGCCCACCGCCCAGGGGCGCGGGGAGGGGCAGTTACCTTCCCGTCATGGTGGCTGCGCACGCCGAACCCGGGCCGCCTCGGGACCCCTGAGCCGCCGCCGCCGCCGCTCGCGGAGCGCCCGCCGGCAGGTCCGCGCCCGGAGCGAGGAGACGCCCAAAAAAGGCCGGAGCCGCTCCGCCCGCCCGGCCCCGCCCCGCCCAGCCGGGCGAGCCGGAGGTGGGGGCTCGCTCTGAAGGGCAGGGTGGGGTGGGCCCGCCGCGCCCAGGAGGTGGGGGTGCGGGAGGCGGGGGGAGGCGGTGGGCACAGCGCGCCGGAGGGCAAGGAGGGGGCGCGCGCCACCCTCGCAGCCTCGCCTCTGGGGACACCCGAACACGGCCTGCGGAGCGCGCGGGTCACGTCCTCCCCGCCGGCTTCGCTCGCCACCTCCCGGATTCCGGGCATAGCTTTCCTTTAAAAGGGAGTGAAGTTATAATAAACACGAACGAGCCCCCTTGCCCCGCTGGGGCGCCCCGCCCGGAGCTTCCCCCGCCCCGGCTGTCCCAGGCTGCCCTGGAACGCGAACACGTGCGGGGGAAGGAGCAACGGGGACAGATGCTGAAGCCACCTCCTCGCTGGCCCCCAACCCCGAGGCCCAGCTGCGGCCCCGGGCAGGAGAAGGGGCCACCTTCACGCTTTAATTCTGCAGACAGACGTATCTGGACACCGACTCCCTCCCTGGGCACTGGGGACTCCCAGTCCACGGAGTCCCGCTTCCAGGAAAGTCAAGGTCGAGGGGCGCCCCCTTTGAGTCAGGAGCCTGATTCTGCATACTTACAGGCCAGTGCCCTCCCCCGGAGATACCCAAGTCATCCGAGTCTGTGAGCCGCCCCCTAACCTAGCAGAAGTTACTCTATAAAGATGAACCAAACGCCAGAAGTTGAGGAGGAGAACCAAGGAAAGCTAGAGGGGAGTCATTAAACTGACCTGGAGAAATATAAAAATTTAGGGAACATATTCTGAATAAAAATGTTAAATAAACAAAACCTTTACTCCACCTAAAGGCAGAAATTTCTAGCGAGGCAGTGGAGTGTAGCTCATAATTCAAGGCAGCCCAAATACCAAGGCTGGAATAAAACTGAGCAGCCTGGTCTGTTAAACCAACTGAACATTGCCTTACTTCTTGGAAACAGACAAAAACTATCTAGAAATGGCCATGCGAAGTAGCAACTCACAAATAAACAGTGGAATTCAGAGCGATGAATTGATAGTAACGTGCAGCATTATACCTGCAGAGCAAGCTTGGGAAAGGCACCTGTTCCTAAGTAGCTGATATCTTGAAACTATTGTGGTTTGCAGTTCTTTTTGCAAATGTGTCTTGGCTGATTCTGATTAACTGCAATTTGATGATTAAGTGGAAAGTATGGATGCTTTCTTGGGTCATCCGCCTGTTGATAGAGAAATGCTTTTCATAATTGCCAACACAGAGATGCAAATGTGTTGGAGGTTGTGCACCAGCAATGGACTGGATGCTTAATCAAATATTGGGGTTTTGTGGGAACCAAAGGGGATGAAAAGTAGAGAGCAGAACACCAAAGGGACCTGCTCCCTACCTGGGGATCCCATGCCTGCCCTCCAGCCTTCTAGCCCCCTTTTGTATGGTCACTGAGCAGGCGGGGATCTACCTGTGGCCAAACCAGAGCTCTCTGCTGCTCACCTGTCACGCAGAGTGCCTCTTCCCTGGGCCTGGGCAAACTCAGCAAGAGCTGGGTGGCGACTGTGCCATCATTCAGAGGTGGAGCCTCAAGGAGCTGTCTGCCAGCCTCCTATAGAGCTGCTACAGGTCAGATTTGCAGGAAAGAGCTGGCAGTTGCTTGGCAGTGGTTATTCAGATGTTCAGTCACTCATCACCCCTTCATTCAAGACCATATTTATGGTCAAACCATATTTATGGTTTATGAGCACTGGGGGGTCAGCTGTGAACAAGAGGACCTGGGCCAGGTTCACACTGAGTTTAGCTGGCATGTGGGACAAACTGCAAACAAATAAATACGATTTCAGTCAGGAACAGTACTGCAAAGAAGAGGCAGTGTACAGGGCCACTTTAGAGTGGAGAGGCAAGTGGTGATGATGACTGAATGAGGAAAAAAGTTAGCAAGTGCAGGGACCCTGAGGTCAGAAAGAAGGTGATAGGAGAACACGAGGGCAGGGCATGGAAATAAGGGAGAGGGCAGGGCCAGAGCACAGGCGCGGAGTCTGAGCACCGGACGCAACACTCTTTGACACCAACGTGAGTGAATCTCCAGACATTACTCGGAAAGAAGCCTTAAGCAAAAGAGGCCTGCTCCGTTAGTTGAAGTTCCCTGAGGTAGCCACCATCCTGAATTTTTTCCACCGCTGACTAGTTTTTCTGCTCTAGTCAGTAGTTCACTGGAGTCTGACTCTGCGACCCCGTGGACTCAGGCTGCCAAGCTCCTCTGTTGATGGAATTCTCCAGGAAAGAATACTAGAGTTGGTTGCCATTTCCTTCTCCAGGGATCTTCTCCATCCAGGAATTGAACCCACCTCACCAGGGAAGCCCGAGTATCTGAGCATTCGTGGTAAAATTCTTTGAACTTTGCTGAATGCTTGACTGGGGTGTTTGTGGCGGGCGTGGATGTGATTTCTTTTAGAGTCCAGATGACTGACAGATTTTCTTTCTCTCCTGCTTATTGGCCATGTGGCAGGACAGCTGGGGCAGGTCAGATGAGGGGTATGTAACACTGAAGAGCCTTTTGGGCATCCCAGGGAAGGTAGGAGGGGAGTGGGTGCCCTGAACCTGGAACTCAGCGAGGTCCCATCTCTGCAAAGATGTGGACGGTTTTGTGCAGATAGGGTTTCAACCCTGGGGCTCATGTCACTGAAGGTGTCTGTGCTGAGTCAGAAGCCCTCTAAGGATGAGAGGTCAGGGGTCCCAGAGAGGGAGGGAAGCCAGGGTGTGGAGGTGGGGTGAGGTGTCACAGAAGCCCAGAGAGCACGACCACTCTCTGCTCCCTGTGCAAGCTGCTTCAGGTGCAGGTCAGGGAGGGACCTGGGTTTGGTGTCAGGAGGAGACCCATGGGAGTGAGGGGACAAGCTGGAAGGATAAGGCATGCTTGTGTTCGAAGTCACTTCAGTCGTGTCTGTCTGACTTTTTGCAACCCTATGGACCGTAGCCCTCCAGGGTCCTCTGTCTATGGGAGTATTCTGCAGGCAAGAATACTGGAGAGGGTTGCCATGCCCTCCTCCAGGAGATCTTCCTGACCCAGGGATTGAACCTGTATCTCTTACGTCTCCTGCATTGGCAGGCAGGTTCTTTACCACTAGCGCCACCTGGGTAAGGCAGAGCCCTGCAATGCCCTCTCCCACGGTCCTGTGGTCCTGCAGACAGCGCTCCCTGGGGTGGGGAACACAGCACCCGATGGGGGCAATGGAGATGGCAGAGAACTTTATAACTGCTTGGAGAAATCCTGCTCTAAAGAGAGCAGAGAAGTGGGCAGTTGTCATGTGAGGGAGGGAGGAGGAAAGGGTGCAGTTTGGAGGCTGGGGTTTGACAGGGAGAGAGCTGCTGACACTCAGAAGTGAGGATTGAATCACCCACTGCATGTGATGATTCAGAGCAGGACAGATGAGGCTCTGAGATGTCAGAGGTCAAGGCTGGGCCACAAAGCAAGCAGTGGACGACGTGACAGCTGTCCTAGAAGAGACTGGGAGGTGCAAGGTCCCTCTAGGTGCAGGCCCCATGCCCTCTGGGTCTCAGGTTCTCTGTGAGCAACCCCTTCCCAGGGGATTTCCTTGGCTGCCCCACACCACCCTCTCACTCCCCACTCCAGCACGCTGCCACAGCTGAGCTAACTCAGTTCCCTGGAGGTCCCACGGCAGGAGGAGAGGGAGGAGGTCATGGGGTCCAAAGGAGGGGTTGGGCCTCCCTGGACCTGCATGGCCATGGCAGCAGCAGTGAGAACTGGGGCCTCCAGTTGCCTTGAGCAAACGGCCTTTTCCCCAGAGCCACGTGGGGCTGTGGTGTGGGTGGAGGAGGAGGAGGTCTCAGGTCCCTCTCAGGAGCAAAGTGCCTTCCCAGCAGGCAGGACCAGTATCATGCCTAGTTAATAATGGCCAATGTGATGTGAGTGCCCCAGGGGCTCCCCCTCCCTGTAACTGGTCTGGGCACTTCCCTCTCAGGGTGTTGGGGATGGTCCAACACTGAGCCTCGTAGAGTAGGGATACATAACTCAAATCAGCCAGCTGCTTCGAGCCTGAAGTTTGTTCCGAAGAGGCCTGTGAGAATCCCTGGGGAAGGGCGGGGAAGCACCTGGCCTGTTCCAGCGGGAGCCTCTCCCCAGGCAGAGAAACAAACAGTGAGCGGCACACCCGCCTCCGTGCACCCACACACACCAGGACAGCTGTCATTTTAACAAACACGTTTTTCTATTTTAAATATTTCTTTTTGGCTGTGCCACGCGGCATGCCGGGTCTTAGTTTCCCCGCCAGAGATCAAACCCACACCTTCTGAAGTGGAAGTATGGAGTTCTGACTGTAGGGAATCCCTAAGTTTTTCTATTTTAAAATGTGAGCATGCCCTCAGAACACAGCGTCCGACCGGCACAAAATGTACTTACTTCTTGGACCATGCAGAACTCAGTGAAAGAAGCGGGTGGTATCATAACCCACTAATTCTTTTAACACTTGTAGAAAAACAAAGTTGTTATTTAGTCGCTAAGTCGTGTCCAACTCTTCTGTGACCCGCCATAGACCAGGCTCCTCTGTCCATGGAATTTTCCAGGCAAGAATACTGGAATAGGTTGCCATTTCCTTCTCCAGGGGATCTTCCCCACCCAGGGGATCTTTCCGACCCAGGGCTCAAACCCACATCTCTTACGTCTCCTGGAGTGGCAGAGCAGATTCTTTACCACTGAGACCCAGAGATGTTTTTCAATGTAAAGAGAACACAGGACCCTTATTCAGATCTTGTTTACTCAGGGGTGGAGCTGAGCCCAGGAGCTTTACCGCTCATGGCTCTGCTTCCTTTCCAAAGACTGCCTGCCTTGAACTTTGAAGAGAGAAATGTATTTCACTCTTACCTTAGCTCTGGGACAGACTTCACTCAACTCCCAGGTTTGGACCAAGAGTGGCCGAGTTTGGACCCAGAATGCCTCTAGCTGGCATGCAGCAATGCCACATTTTTGCACCTCAAAGCGTCCTGGCCTCAGTTACCCAACAAGAAACCACCTGTGCACAGTGACCACAGAGTTCTTCATCAGCCTCCCCTGCTTCCAAAAGCACCTTTCTTCCGCACGATAAGGTTCACATTGCTTCCCCTTTCTCATGAGGACAGCCAACCATTAACCCTTCCATTGGAGCATCTCCAGCCTGTGTCTACAACAGAGATCAGCTGCTCCCCACCCTCACCCCCAACCTGTCCAGACTTGCAGGAGGCCCAGCATCCAGCCAGGATGAGCTAGGCATTCGCACTGCAGCTGGTCCTTTATCCCAACAGTAGCATGACCACTTAGAAGCCGTAAAGAGAATGGCAGAGAGAACCGGGCTGGGCCCCATGCACATCTCGAGAGCAACAAGCACCACTCAGTGGGCACTATGAAATGTCTCTACCTCAGAGGGCTGAGTTGCCCCTCGGCCTCCTCCTGCTGCTCCCTGCCCCGAGTGGAGTGCTGCTAGTCACTTCTTTGGGGAAGAGCAGCTGCTCGGCCCTCTTGGCACAGCCACATGGAGAAGCCTGGGCAGCGGCTGGGAGTGTCCGGCCACCACCAGGTACCCAGGCATTTTGGCCCATCTCTCCCTGGACAGGAGGCTGGGCTAGAGCTGGAGGCGGAGCCAGAGGCACTTTGTGGGGCCAAAGAGGATGGAGGAAGCCAAGGAAGGAAGGGCCGGCCTCCCTGGGGAGGTGCCTGCTGGGCGGGCCATTGAAGGCCAGGAGCCAGGAGCTAGGGCTGCAGGACAAAGGGAGCAACAGCTGCCCTCTGAAATCAGAGGAGCCAGCAAAAGTACAGCAGCCAGAGTGGCCTCCACGTGCAGCCACTAAACCAAGCGTTCGCTAAATGGGGTTATTGAGCCCCTGGGAAGCCTGACGCTTAGAGCAGGCACACACCCTAAAGCTGCCCCCTACGAGGACATGAGAGAATCTGCAATCACTAGGAGTAAGCTAAGAAAAGTTACTAAGACACCTCCCTGTCAGTTATTGTTGTCCCCAAAGAAGGGAATTCTTAGGATTATTTCTACCACATCAAATTAATTATAATTTTCTGCTATAAAAATTTCATGTATCGGGAACCACCCAGAGGCAGTAAGAAGAAAACTTACCTTGAGCTGCATCATCCAAGATGAGAATGACGCTTTGCTTCCAGTCTTATTTGGGTAGTTATTTTGTGATCCCCTTGCAGTTATTTTGTGACCCTTTTGCAGTTATTTTGTGATTCTTTTGTGTTCCCAGTTCCACGTTCTGTGTCTTCATGGCAGATGTCCACACTGTTTGGCCCTGAGCCGGACTGCCCCGCTGTCCAGCGCTGAGCATTAGTCACACTGTGCTGTGCAAAAATGCTGCCCCGGGATCTCCCTGGACTCGTCTGCTTGCGAGGGCGGGCGGCATTCATGTGCGCTGTGTTCACAACTTTTATGAGGATAACTGGTTTTCATTTTTCAGTCAAATGTAACACACCTCAAGGTTGGAACTGTTTAACATGTACACAAAACAGCACCCAGCAGAGGGCTGCCTAGACACAGAGCAGGCGCTCGGCTATTCTCCAGAGCTAGTGACGTTACGCCCTATTGCCGTGTTGTTTAGAATGACTTGTCTTTATGCTAGGAATGTGCTATACACCAGAACGTAAACTCTCCGAGGACAGACTCCTGCCTTGCTCACTGCTCTATCCCTTGAACCAAGGGCAGGGTTCTACTCAGAGAAGCTGCTCAGTAAATATCTGTTAGATTAACACTATTTTGAATATTCTTGGTAAGTTTTGTACATATATGATAAGCTGCCTAATTGTGAACTGCGTATCACACTCCTGTTGCTGGAAGCATCTCAGATACCATTTTACTCAAGACATAAATTCCTGAACTGAATTTGTATAAATAAAAAAAGTGTACTTACACCTAAGTGAATCTGTAATTTGAAGAAGTCTTGATGGAAAGTATTTTTTTAAAACTGGAATCTGTTTGAAAATGCAGTTGATGCTCAAATTCATCTTACATATGCTGGATTTTCATAGCAGTTCACTGGTCTGAGATTTGCCCCAGGAGAAGCAGGTCTGGGGACACTCCCCCCCACTGGATAAGGCACAGTAATTTTTACCAGCACTAATGTTGCTTCACTGACCAACCAGCTACAGAGAGGGGCAAGGCCTCTGGCCAGTGCCATGCAGAGAAGCCATAATTCCACCTGCACATCTATCAGTTAGGTTTGAGTCCATTAATGTGGGGTAGCATGAGGGCAAAGCAGAAGTCAACTGTACATCTTTTTCCCTAGGGCCACCCGAAGGATGTCCATATGAAGACACTTGGAACCCAAGGATTCTGCTGGGCAAGAAGGATGCAGACACCTGGGGGAAAGGGCTGGGCCTGCATCTAATGGTTACTCTGAAGCTTAGAAATGTTGCAACAAGTGGACAAATCCATGCTCTTAAGAGCAGTGGGGCATAGTGACTTGAAGAGTATAAACCACGGAATCAGGCTACATGGGTTCAATATTGTCTGGCATTAAGGTGTTCATTGGAGGGAACGCTGCTAAAGCTGAAGCTCCAGTACTTTGGCCACCTCATGCAAAGAGTTGACTCATTGGAAAAGACCCTGATGCTGGGAGGGATTGGGGGCAGGAGGAGAAGGGGACTACAGAGGATGAGATGGCTGGATGGCATCACTGACTCGATGGACGTGAGTCTGAGTGAACTCTGGGAGTTGGTGATGGACAGGGAGGCCTGGCGTGCTGCGATTCATGGGGTCGCAAAGAGTTGGACACGACTGAGCGACTGAACTGAACTGAACTAGCCACATGATGGACAACTGCTTCCCTTCCCTGGGCCTCAGTCTCCTCATCTATAAACAGGGTTAGTAACAATAATCCTAATAGAGATGTCATGGGGATTAAATAAACCCATATGTGTAAGTGATTCTCCAAAGTATTGAGGATACCAAAGATACTTAGGTAGCCTGGATATGCCAAGGTATAGCAAGGATGCTTTTATTTATGTGGGTCATATCTATCAATATTTACCATATTAAAAATGAAAATGAAAATTTGTGATTAGTTATAAATTCATTTAAAATCAATAAGAACATTATTACATATTAACACAATATATGTTTATAAAAATTATGTTTTCCAAGACAAAGAACAATTACTAAGACTTCTACGCTCAACCAAGATATAGTAGCAGAAACCAGACAAAATATGTAGAACAAAAGACAAAATATATGAAACAACTGTTTTCTAGAAACTGAACACCAGGTAGCAAAGGATGGTGATCCATAAGAGAAAGGAGAACAGATCAGTGGACAGTGGTTGCCCCAGCTTATTACCTGGAGAGTGCTCCCAAACCCACGCCAGGAGAATAGGAACCCAAGCAGACCTGAGAGGATTCCCATAGAGAAGGCGTGGAGAGCCCAGGGACACCAAGGCAGCTGCACCTCGTGGAGCTGGACCCTGGGGAGGAGAAGGCTGCACAGACAGAGAACTCCGAGGTCAGAGGGTCGCCCTCAGGTATCCAACAGAGTGCTGACAAGCATGTGCATGTGAGAAACAACTCCTTGGGGGAGGAAAAAAACACCCAAAAGAGTACACAGCAACAGTGCCTGGCACCCACATAGGCCAAGAGCAATGCCTATTGCCAGCAGCCAGATTGAGAAAGCCCAGGATGGAGGAGGGTAAACTACCCAAACTGAACATGGCGAGCTATGCTGACAACAATGCAGAGCCCCCTAGGAGCCTGTAACACGATCAGAAAATGGTAAAATACCGATGCTAGTAGACCGTGATAAGTTATGTATCCACAGCTTTTTAGAGCAAGTGCTTAAAAATCTATACAAAGAGATACACCAAAAGGCACTATAGATGAAGCAACGTGGAATTCTAAAAAAAACATTCAAGGTTACATAGAGAGTCAGGATTAAAAGGAATGATACATACACAGTTTGGACATATCTCAAGAGCATTTTTCTGAGTGGGAAAAAAAGCCAGTCTTAAAAGATGACATACTGTGTAATTCATATAACAACTTTGAAATTAAAAATTGCAAATAAAAGCTATGACAAACCTAGACAGCATATTAAAAAGCAGAGACATTACTTTGCCAATGAAGGTCTGTATGGTCAAAGCTATGGTTTTTCCAGTAGTCATGTATGGATGTAAGAGTTAGATCATAAGGACAGCTGAGCACCAAACAATTGATGCTTTTGAACTGTGGTGTTACAGAAGACTCTTGAGAGTCCATTGGACTGCAAAGAGATCAACTCAGTCAATCCTGAAGGAAATCAACCCTGAATATTCATTGGAAGGACTGATGCTGAAGCTGAAGCTCCAATACTTTGGACACCTGATGCGAAGAGTCAATTCATTGGAAAAGACCCTGATGCTGGGAAAGATTGAAGGCAGGAAGAGAAGGGGACAACAGAGGATGAGATGGTTGGATGGCATCACCAACTCAGTGGACAGGAGTTTGAGCAAGCTTCAGGAGATGGTGAAGGACAGGGAAGCCTGGCTCACTGCAGTCCATGGGGTCTCAAAGAGTTGGACAGGACTGAGCAACTGAACAATAACAACAAGCATTAGGAATGGTTGGAGAGGGGGTACGTAGAAAGACTAGAGGTCTCTTCAAGAAAATTGGAGATACCAAGGGAACATTTCATGCAAAGATGGGCTCAATAAAGGACAGAAATGGTATGGACCTAACAGAAGCAGAAGGTACTAAGAAGAGGTAGCAAGAATACACAGAACAGCTGTATAAAAAAGATCTTCAGGACCCAGATAATCATGATGGTGTGATCACTCACACTCACCTGGAACCAGACATCCTGGAATGTGAAGTCAAGTGGGCCTTAGAAAGCATCACTACCAACAAAGCTAGTGGAGGTGATGGAATTCCAGTTGAGCTATTCCAAATCCTGAAAGATGATGCTGTGAAAGTGCTGCACTCAATTTGTCAGCAAATGTGGAAAACTCAGCAGTGGCCACAGGACTGGAAAAGGTCAGTTTTCATTCCAATCCCAAAGAAAGGCAATGCTAAAGAAGGCTCAAACTACAGCACAATTGCACGCATCTCACACGCTAGTAAACTAATGGTCAAAATTCTCCAAGCCAGGCTTTAGCAATATGTGAAGCGTGAACTTCCAGATGTTCAAGTTGGTTTTAGAAAAGGCAGAGGAACCAGAGATCAAATTGCCAACATCCGCTGGATCATCGAAAAAGCAAGAGAGTTCCAGAAAAGCATCTATGTTTGCTTTATTGACTATGCCAAAGCCTTTGACTGTGTGGATCACAATAAACTGTGGAAAATTCTGAAAGAGATGGGACTACCAGACCACCTGACCTGCCTCTTGAGAAACCTGTATGCAGGTCAGGAAGCAACAGTTAGAACTGGACATGGAACAACAGACTGGTTCCAAATAGGAAAAGGAGTTCGTCACGGCTGTATATTGTCACCCTGCTTATTTAACTTCTATGCAGAGTACATCATGAGAGACACTGGGCTGGAGGAAGCACAAGCTGGAATCAAGATTGTCGGGAGAAATATCAATAACCTCAGATATGCCGATGACACCACCCTTATGGCAGAAAGTGAAGAACTAAAGAGCCTCTTGATGAAAGTGAAAGAGGAGAGTGAAAAACTTGGCTTAAAGCTCAACATTCATAAAGCTAAGATCATGGCATCTGGTCCCATCACTTCATGGCAGATAGATGGGGAAGCAGTGGAAACAGTGGCTGACTTTATTTTTGGGGCTCCAAAATCACTGCAGATGGTGATAGCAGCCATGAAATTAAAAGACGCTTGCTCCTTGGAAGGAAGGTTATGACCAACCTAGACAGCATATTGAATAGCAGAGGCATTACTTTGTCAATAAAGGTCCATCTAGTCAAGGCTGTGGTTTTTCCAGTGGTCATGTATGGATGTGAGAGTTGGACTATAAAGAAAGCTGAGCACCAAAGAATTGATGCTTTTGAACTGTGGTGTCGGAGAAGACTCTTGAGAGTCCCTTGGACTGCAAGGAGATCCAACCAGTCCATCCTAAAGGAGATCAGTCCTGGGTGTTCACTGGAAGCACTGATGTTGAAGCTGAAACTCCAATACTTTGGCCACCTGATGTGAAGAGCTGACTCATTTGAAAAGACCCTGATGCTGGGAAAGATTGAGGACAGGAGGAGAAGGGGACAACAGAGGATGAGATGGCTAGATGGCATCACTGACTCGATGGACGTGAGTCTGAGTGAACTCTGGGAGTTGGTGATGGACAGGGAGGCCTGGCGTGCTGCGGTTCATGGGGTCACAAAGAGTCAGACACGACTGAGCGACTGAGGTGTGACTATAAAGGAGTTTTCTGATCAATTAGCATGAGTTGTGTCTCCATTTATCTAGATTTTATTGAATTTCATTTAACAATGTTTATCGTTTTTAGTGAACAAGTCTTGTGCTTCTTTAGTTTATTCCCAAGTATTTAATTCTTTTGGATGTGATTGCAAATGCAATTGCCTTTTAATTTCCTTTTCAGATATTTCATTGTTAGTGTATAGAAATACAATTAAAATTTGTATACTGATCTTGTATCCTATAAACTTGTGTTTTAATCCTCAAAATTTCATAGGGGATTTCTTAAGTTTTTCCACATATTAGATGTCATCTGCAAATAGTGAAAGTTTTACTTCTTCCCTTCCAATCTTGATGCTTTTTATTTTTCTTGCCTATTTTCTTTGACTGGAACCTCCAGTACACTGCTGAATAGAAAATTTGTTCTTGCTATTAGCCTGAAAGTATACTCTTTCTCCATGAAATATATTAGCTCGTATAAGCTAATATAAACCTCCTTTATCATGTTGAGCAATTTCTGTGCCATCTTTAGCTGTTTATGTTATCATGGAGGGGTGGTTGGATTTTGTCAAATGCTTTTATCTATTGAACAGATTATGTCATTTTTGTTTTTATTCTATTAATGTGATGCATTACATTGATGTTCATATTTTATTCCAAGCTTACATTCCTGGGATAAATTCTACTTAATTATGGTGTGTAATCCACTGTACATGTTCCTGGATTTGGTTTGTTCATAATTAATTGAGAATTTGTTTATATGCTCAGTTGTGTCCAGCTCTTTGTGACCCCATGGACTATATGGCCCATGGAATTCTCCAGACCAGAATACTGGAGCGGGTAGCTTTTCCCTTCTCCGGGGAATCTTCCCAACCCAGGGATCAAACCCGGGTCTGCTACATTGCAGGTGGATTCTTTACAGAGATACCAGGGAAGCCCTTGTATATTCATGAGATGTTGGCCTATAGTTTTCTTTGTGCTGTCTTTCTCTGGTGTTGGTACCAAGTACCTGATCTTGTAGTAGAAACTGGGAAGTGTTCTTTCCTCTTTTATTTTTGGAAGAGCTTGCAAAGGATTTGATGCTAAGTCTTCTTTAAACATTTGGTAGAATTCCCCTGTAAGACTTCTGGTCCTGGGTTTTCCTTGGTGGGTAGCTTATTTGTTTTTTTTTTTTTTTGCCATATAACAGCTTTTTTGAGATAAAATTCACATGCCATAAAGTTCATCCACTTAAAATGTACAGTTCAATGATTTATACTATACTATTCAGAGCTGTGCAGCCATCACCACAGCCAATTTTTTTAATTTATTTATTTTAATTTTTAATTTTGGGCTCCACTGTGTAGCATATGGGATCTTAGTTCCCCAACCAGGAATGGAAATTATGCCCCCTGCTTTGGAAGCATGGAGTTTTAACCACTAGACCAATAAGGAAGTCCCCATGACCAATATTAGAACATTTTATCACCTCAAAAAGAAATCCCAAAGATAGGAGGAAATAACCTGTAAAGACACTTGGGACTATGACATCTGGATGAAGAAAATTCATTGATTAATCACAGATCTCAGCTCCTCCTTATCATTCTCTGATACAAATAGGTATTGTCTAAAATCAACCTGTGCATAATGAGAACCTATTCTATGGCACAGGGAACCCAACCCAGTGCTCTGTGGTGACCTAAATGGGAAGGAAATTTTAAAAAAGGGGGTATATGTATACATCTGGAGAAGGCGATGGCAACCCACTCCAGTGCTCTCACCTGAAGAATCCAACGGACGCAGGAGCCTGGTGGGCTGCAGTCCATGGGGTCGCGAAGAGTCGGACACGACTGAAGCGACTTAGCAGCAGCAGCATGTATACATGTGGCTGATTCACTTTGTTGTCCAGCAGAAAATAACACAAAATTGTAAAGCAATTATATTCCATTAAATTAATAATAATAAATAAAATCAGCCTACTCATACTTCTTAGAAAAACAGAAACTGCACACACTTTAGCAGTCACCCCCTTATCTCCTCTACCACCCCCCACCCCCTGGCAAACACTAATCCGACTTCTGTCTCTATGGACTTCCTATTCTCAATACTTCGCACAATTTATGGTCTCTGGGACTGTCTTCTTTCACTGAGCACGATGTTTTTAGTGCTCACCTCTGTTTAGCAGATGTCAGTACTTCATTTCTTTTTGCTCTATCAACTGAATGGATAAACCATCTTTTATTTATCCATTTTTATTTATTTATCTATTCATTATTTAATAAGTTGTTGCCACTTTTTGACTATTGTGAAGAGTGCTGCTATGAACATTCAGGTACAAGTTTTTGTTTGAACATATGTTTTCAGTTCTTTGGAGCATATATTTAAGAGTGGAATTGCTGGGTCATAGGGCAACTTCATGGATTACATCCTTGTCATGGCAAAGGGCCTTGTGTAACTCAGTGAAGCTATGAGCCATGCAGTGCAGGGCCACCCAAGACGGACAGGTCATAGTGGAGAGTTCTGACAAAATCCAGTCCACTGGAAGAGGGAATGGCAAACTGCTCCAGTATCTTGTCATAAGAATCCCATGAACAGTATGAAAAGGCAAAAAGATATGGCACCAGAAGATGAGCCCCCACGTAAGAAGGTTTCCAATATATTACTGGGGAAGAATGGAGGGCAATTACAAAGGGCTCCAGAAAGAATGAAGCAGAGGGGCCAAAGCGGAAACAATGCTCAGTTGTGGATGTGTCTGATGATGAAGGTAAAATCTGATGCTGTAAAGAACAATACTGCATAAGGTCCTGGAATGTTAGGCCCATGAATCAAGGTAAATGGGACATGGTCAAGCAGGAGATGGCAAGAGTGAACATTGATGGCTTTGGAATCGGTGAGCTAAAATGGACAGTAATGGGAGAATTTAATTCAGGTGATCATTATATCTACTATTGTGGGCAAGAATCCCTTAGAAGAAATGGAGTAGCCCTGATAGTCAACAAAAGTCTGAAATGCAGTACTTGGAGGCAGTCTCAAAAACGATGGAATGATCTTGGTTCATTTCAAAGGCAAACCACTTAACATCACAGTAATCCAAGCCCAGGCCCCAACCACTGATGCTGAAGAACTGAAGTTCACTGGTTCTATGAGACCTATAAAACCTTCTAGAACTAAAACCAAAGAAAGATGGCCTTTTCATCATTGGGGACTGGAATGCAAAGTAGAAGTCAGGAGACACCTGGAGTAACAGGCAAGTTTGGCCTTGGAGTACAGAATGAAGCAGGGCAAAGGCTAACAGAGTTGTGTCTTAGCAAACACCCTTTTCCAACAACACAAGAGATGACTTTACACCCGACATCACCAAATGGTCAATAATGAAATCAGATTAATTATGTTCTTTGCAGCTGAAGATGGAGAAGCTCTATACAGTCAGCAAGAAGGAAACCTGGCTCAGATCATCAGCTCCTTACTGTAAAACTCAGACTTAAATTGAAGAAAGCAGGGGAAACCACTAGGCCATTCAGATATGACTTAAATCAAATTATACAGGGGAGGTGATAAATAGATTCAAGGGATTAGGCCTGGTAGACAGGGTGCCTGAAGAACTATGGACAGAGGTTCATAACATTGTACAGGAGGCAGTGACCAAAACCATCCTAAAGCAAAAGAAACGCAAGAAGGCATTTGTTGTCTCCTCAGTGGCTGTCTGAGGAGGCCTTTCAAATATCTGAGGAAAGAAGAGAAGCAAAAAGCAAGGGGAAAAGGGAAAGATATACCTGACTGAATGCAGAGTTCCAGAGAACAGCAAGGAGAGATAAGAGAGGCTTCTTAAATGAAAAATCCAAAGAAGTAAAGGAAAACAATAGAACTGAAAAGACTAGAGATGTCCAATAAAACTGGAGAAATCAAGGGAACATTTGATGCAAGAATGGGCATAATAAAGGACAGAAATTATAAGGACCTAATAGAGGCAAAAAGAGATTAAGAAGAGGTGGCAAGAATACACAGAAGAATTAAACAAAAAAGGTCTTAATGATCAGGATACCCAAGAGGGTATGGTTATCCACCTAGAGCCAGATATCCTGGAGAGTGAAGTCAACTGGGCTTTAGGAAGCGTTACTACAAACAAAGCTAGTGGAGGTGATGGAATTCCGGCTGAGCTATTTAAAATCCTAAAAGATGATGCTATTAAATAAAGCTCTATACTCAATATGTCTGCAAATTTGGAAAACTCAGCAGTGGCCACAAGGACTGGAAAAGGTCCATTTTCATTCCAATCCCAAAGAAAGGGAGTGCCAAAGAATGTTAAAACTACCATACAATTGCTCTCATTTCGCATGCTAGTAAGATTATGCTCAAAATCCTTCAAGCTCGGCTTCAGCAGTACATGAACCATAAACTTCCAGATGTACAAACTGGATATAGAAAAGGCAGAGGAATCAAAGATCAAATTGCCAAAATTCCTTGGATTATGGAGAAAGCAAAGGAGTTCCAGAAAAACATCTACTTCTGCTTCATTGACTACACTAAAGCCTTTGACTGTGTGGATCACAATAAACTGTAGAAAATTCTAAAAGAGATAGGAGTACCAGACTACCTTATCTGTCTCTTGAGAAACCTGTATGCCAGTCAAGAAGCAACAGTTAGAACCAGATATGAAACAACAGACTGGTTCCAAATTGGGAAAGGAGTAAGACTAGGCTGTACATTGTCACCCTACTTATTTAACTTACATGCAGAGTACATCATGGGAAATGTCGGACTGAATGAATCACAAGCTGGAATCAAGATTGCCAGCAGAAATATCAACCACCTCAGATATGCAGATGATACCACTCTAATGGCAGGGGAAGAGGAACTAAAGAGCCACCTGATGTCGGTGAAAGAGCAGAGTGAAAAAGCTGGCTTAAAGCTCAACATTCAGAAAATGAAGATCATGGCATCCAGTCCCACCACTTCATGGGAAATAGATGGGGAAACAGTGGAAACAGTGTCAGACTTTACTTTTCTGGGCTCCAAAATCACTGCAGATGGTGACTGCAGCCATGAAATTAAAAGACACTTGCTTCTTGGAAGGAAAGCTATGACATACCTAAAAAGTATATTAAAAAGTAGAGATGTTACTTTGCCAACAAAGGTCCATCTAGTCAAAGCTATGGTTTTTCCAGTAGTCAGATACAGACAGATGTGAGAGTTGGACCATAAAGAAGGATGGGTGCCAAAGAACTGATGCTTTTGAATTGTAGTGTTGGACTCTTGAGAGTCCCTTGGACTGCAAGGAGATCCTAAAGAAAATCCTAAAGAAATCAACCCTGAATATTCATTAGAAAGACTGATGTTGAAGCTGAAGCTTCAATACTTTTGCCACTTGATGCAAAGAGCCAAATCATTGGAAAAGACCCTGATTCTGGGAAAGAGTAAAGGCAAAAGGAGAAGAAGAGGGCAGAGGATGAGATGGTTAGATAGCATCACCAACTCAATGGACATGAATTCGAGCAAACTCCCAGAGATAGTGGAAGACAAAGGAACATAGTGTGCTATAGTTCATAGGGTCACAAAGTCAGACAAGACTTAGCGACTGATAACAACAATCTGCGGGAAGTGGCATCTCCTGGTTTTTTTTTTTTTTTAATATTTACTTATTTATTTGGTTGCATAGGGTCTTAGTTGTGGCATGTGAGTTCTTCATTGCAGCATGTGGGTTCAGATGTTGCAGTACCCTGGCTTAGTTGCTCCTTGGCATGTAACATCAGTTTCCTGCCCAGGGATCAAACCCATGTCCTCTGCATTGCAAATCTGCAGCCAGATTCCCAGTGACTGGACCACCAAGAAAGTCTCTCATTGTGATTTTAATTTGCATTTTCCTGATGATGAGCATCTTTTCATGAAATTATTGGTCATTCATATACCTTCTTTAGAGAGATATCTACCCAAACACTTCATTCATTCTAAGATTGGACTATTTGTCTAAGTGTTCTTCATATAGTCTAGACACAAGTCCCTTATCATTTTTTCTCTTGTTACTTGTGCACTTTAGGTGTTATAGCCAAGAACCATTGTCCAATCCAAGCTCAAGAAGATTTACACCTATGTTTTCTTCTAAGAAAAGTTTTAAAGTTTGATTCTAAGAAAACTTTAAAGTTTTAGTTCTTACATTTAAGTCCTTTATCCATCTTGAGTTAAATTTTATATGTGGTATAACAGGGGTCCAACTACATTCTTCTGCTGTCAGACATCTGGTGGTCCCAGGACCATTTGTTGAAAAAACTCTTTATTTTCCCCATCGAATTATCTTGGCATCTTTGCTGAAAATCACCTGACCACAAATGTATGAGTTTATTTCTGGGTTCTTAGTTCTGGTCCATTGATGTGTCTTGTCTTTATGCCAGTAACACACTCTTAATTACTGTAGCTTCACAGTAAATTCTGAAATTTGGAAGTGTGAATCCTCCAATGTTGTTCTTCTTTTTCTAGGTTATTTTGATTATTCTGGGCCTCAGATTTCCATATAAATTTTAGAATCAGCTTTGTCAATTTTGGTAAACTAATCAGCTCTTATTTTGACAGGAACTGCATTGAATCTATAGATCAATTTGGGCAATATTGCCATTTTAACAATATTAGGTCTTCTAATCCATGAATGCAGATGTCTTTCCATTTATTTAGATATTATTTCAGTGAAGTTTTGTAGTTTTCCATGTATCTTGCACTTTGGTTAAATTTATTCCAAAGTATTTTTGTGCTATTTTAAATGTAATTGTTGGGTAACAATTTACAGATTGTTTCTTGCTAGTTTATAGAAACACAGTTGATTTTGGATAGGAAGGCCATATTTAGCAAACGAAAAACAAGAGCTAAACCAAATTTGAATTTCAGACAAACAACGAACAATTCTTTTAGTATAAGTATGCCCCAAATATTGCATGGAATATACTTATTCCAAAACACTAATTATTGCTTATCTGACATTCAAATCCAGCATCCAGAGCATTGCATATTTCGTCTGGAGGCAACCCTGCATCTGGCAAAATGAACCAGGAGGCTCTGGACAGGGCACTGAGGCCCAGCTGAAGATGGGGAAGTTATGAGAGACTATGAGAGTGGAAAATTAAACCCCCAGTGCCTTCCCCCTCTCTGCTCCCAGAACCCTGGTTGGCGGGTCTGCACCTTATCCACATCATGTCCACTAAAAGATTCCAGGGGAAAAAAAAAAATGAGAAAACTTGCACAAGGAATCTGCCATTAGAATGGCTTCAGACTTCTCAACAGCACTGGAGACAAGTGGGACATTTTGAGGAAAAAGGATACCCAAACTGAATTTCTGTACAGCAACCAAACTTCACACAGGGTAAAAGCAGAATAAAGACACTGCAGTCACACAGGGCCCCAGGGGCACAGCCTTAGGATGCTCTGGAGGAAGTGAAGTGTCCACCCAAACCAGGGAACCAACCAGGAAAGAGGAAGATGAGTGTCTGAGAAAGGAGACAGGAAGGGCCCTCCCAGGTGAGGAGCAGCCCCAGGAGGGCCCGTCGGGGGCAGGCCTGGAGGGCACCCGTCCAAAGGAGCAAGAGGGAAATCTAAAGAAACAAGCAGAAACACTTAAGAGATGATCTGATTTTATCATACTATATGGAGAGGTCTGATAGAACCTGTCATAGAACACGGGGATGACTTAGCATTTACAAAGCACTTACAAAATCAAACAAGTGAAAATATATGAACTGTTACTATAAAAGAAGAAAAGAGTCTTAGGAGAGAGGTGGCATCAGAACACACTGTTTTGCTTAGCTGTGAGTAGTATGTATACAGTCCTTATGAGATCCTCACTGAACGGAATAATTACCAAAACTGTTACACAGCTACACTGGGATTGTGATGGGATCGGGGAGGGGATGTGTGGGGAAGTGTAAGAAAGAACCTGATCTGCAATGACAGGAACTCAGAAAGTGTCTAATGTAAATCAAGAGTTATGAGCATGTTATATGGAGATAAACACCAGAAGAAAAAGTTAAACGAGTTGATAATGGTTGCCTTTGAGAGGTCCAGTGTGGAGTGAGGGCATGGGATTGCCTTTCATTTTAAGACGTGGTGTTTTCAAATCTGTACATGTATTACTGCCATAAAAATAAAGTCACTACCTTACACATTAATAAAAAACTAACTCAAGATGGATCATAGACTTAAATGTAAGTGCTAAAATTATACAAGTTCTAGAACCAAACATCAGAAAAAATTGGGGGACCTTGTATTAGACAAAGGTTTCTGAGATGTGATACCAAAAGCACAATCCATTAAAAAAAAAAACTTGACAAACTGGACTTCATCAAAATGAAGAACTTATGCTTTTCAAGACACTGTTGGGACTTACCTGGCAGTACAGCCAGTGATTAAGACTCTGAGCTTCTGACGCAGGAGGTGAGGGTTCAGTTCCTGGTTGGAGAAAATTCCACATACTGTGTAGTGCAGCCTTTAAAAAAGGACACTGTTTAGAGAGTAAAACAGGCAAGCCAAAAACTAGGAGAATATAACTATAATATTACAGATCTGATAAAGGATCTTTAGCTGGAACTTATAAAGAACTCTCAAAACTCAGCAATAAGAAAATTTCAAACAACTCCCTTTTCTAAAGATTGTTTTTAAAATAATTTTATTTATTTATTTATTCGTACCAGGTCTTTGTTGCTATGCCGGTTTTTCTCCAG
This sequence comes from Bos mutus, assembly GCF_027580195.1. Classification (NCBI taxonomy): domain Eukaryota; kingdom Metazoa; phylum Chordata; class Mammalia; order Artiodactyla; family Bovidae; genus Bos; species Bos mutus. Next base: position 131,300,656 of record NC_091618.1, read on the forward strand.
TTGCGGCAACTGGGGCTACTCTCTAGGTGCCGGGCACTGGTTTCTCCACGCGGCGGCTTCTCTTGTTGAGGAGCACAGGCTCTGTGGCACAGGGCTTCAGTTGCTGTAGCACATGGGCTCAGTCGTTGCGGCCCCTGGGCTCTGGAGCACGGGCGGAATAGTTGTGGGCTTAGTTGCTCCTTGGCATGTGGGAGCTTCCAGATCAGGGATCGAACTGCGTTGGCAGGCAGACTCCTTACCACTGAGCCACCAGGGGAGCCCCCCTATTTTTAAACAGGAAAATATTTTTAAACACATATTGGACGGCACATATGCACATGAAAAGAGTCTCAATATCGTTAGTCATTAGGAAAAGATAATTTAAAACCACAATAAACTACCACACTAGAATGACTAAAAAAAGTTTTTTTTTTGGCTGCATTGCAAGGCTTGTGTAATCCTAGTTCCCTATCCAGGAATAGAACTTGGAACCACGACAGTGAAAGCTCTGAGTGCTAACCACTGGACAACCAGGGAATTCTCAAGAGTGACTATAATTTTTATAAGAAATTGACATGACCAACTGCTGATGAGGATGCAGAGCAACATCAGTGGTGGGGTCACGAAAGGAAAACAATTTCGCAGTGAAGCCTATGACCCAGCAATCTCACTCCCAGAAATTTACCCAAGAAAAGCGAAAACTTAGTTTCCTTCAACTTGCACACAAATGTTTAAAGTGGTTTTTCTCATAATTACCCAAAGCCTGAAGCACTCCAAATGTCCTTCACTTGGACAATGAAGCGCTACTCTGCCCTGAAGAGGTTTGAACTATGGAGATTGCTACAACATGGATGAATCTCAAAGGCATTGCCCTGAGTGGAAGGAGCCAGTGACAAAGCCTACACACTACATGATTCCATTTATATGACTTAATAGATAATATAAAACTGTGGGGGACAGAAAACATATCCGTGGCTGACAGGAGCTGAGAGTAGGGGAGGGGCCAGCCACAAAGGGAAGTAGGGATGATGAGACTTCTGTGTCTGGATTGCGGTGGTGGCCACAGGACTGTATAGATTTGTCAAAATTTGCAGAACTGGGGGAGGTCTCGAAACTGGGAGCCACACAGGAAGTCTGTGAAGGCACTGAGGGCCTCTGTCTTGGTCTTGGATGTGATCACCCAAGTCCAGACACATGCACACATCTTTCATGCTGTATATGTTACTTAGGGTAAGCTATACCTGCCTCGGCCTCCTTTGCAGCTATGTGTGACAATGGATTGACTTCTGGCCTGCATACGTGGAAGTTGCCTGTGCAATTTCTAGAGAGGGTCTTTAAAGGAAGGAATGAGTCTTCCCCTTCCTTCATCCTGCTGGCTGGAATGCAGATACATTCTACATTCTGCTGGCACTTGAGCAGCCATATTGGACGACGAGGAGTCACATGTGGCAGAGCAATAACATAGAAAGAGCCTGGGTTTCTGAGACCATGAAGCCTGGCAGCAGCCCTGGAATGGCTACTTCCGGACTCCTTGAAAGTGACAGAAATGAAGTGCCTGAGCTGTAATTTAGGGCTTTCTATAACAAGCAGCCAAACCTAATCATAAGTGATACAAACGCCACGGAGGACAAGTGAGCAACAGACAGGAGAGCTGTGAAGTCTATGGAGGGTGGACTGGACAGGGCCATCCAGGAGGAAGGAAGGGCAGTTACTGAGTGATGCATTTGTTCTGGCAGAGGACACTGTGCCCAACAAGGGCAGTGATGATGGGGGACAGGCCAGAAGACATTGAGGGGGGCGGTACTGAATGTGGACATAACCACAACAGAGCAATGAGAGGGGCTCAAATTTCTGAGCCTTTTCCCCTCTTGGTGCCTTGTCTAGTTTCACTGGCTCACAGAAGGCCACGGGCAGAGGCCTCATGCCCCGCACTTCAGAGCAGAGCTCCTGGGAAGAAATGGCCCCGTAAACACCTCAGCTCTATGTGCCAAATGCAGAGATGCCAGATGGGGGTGGTTTTTTAAATTACTAATTCAGGAGATTGCTTAGCAGGCCAGTGGTTAGGACTCCAAGCTTTCACTGCCATGGCCAGGTTCAATCCCTGGTTGTGGAACTAAGATCCCACAAGTCATGTGTCCCAGCCAAACAAACAAAAACACTTCAAAAATTACTAATTCAGTCTCTTTGTTTGATATGCATCTATCCAGATTTTCTATATTTCCTTGAGTCAGTTTCAGTAATTTGTGTTTCTATGAATTTGTCTGTTTCATCTGGATTATCTAATTTATAGGCATAAAACTGTTCATAATACTCTCTTATAATCCTTTTATTTCTGTAAACTTGATAGTGATTTTCTCTCGTTTCAGATTTTAGTTATGTGTGTGTGATTTTTTTTTTTTTTTTTGTCAGTTTGGGTAGAGGTCTACCAGTTTTGTTGATCTCTTCAAAGAACCGACTTTTATTGAACTGATTTTTTCCCCTTCTGTATTTATTTCCACTCTCCTATTTTGTTTCCTTCCTTCTGCTTGCATTGGGTTTAGTTTGCTCATGTTTCTAATTTCATAAGTGAGAAGTTAGGTTATTGATTTGAGATCTTTCTTCTTTTTTAATATATAATTTGACAGGTATAAATTTCCTTCTCAGAAAACTAAGATCATGGCATCTGGTCCCATCACTTCTTGGCAAATAGATGGGGAAGCAATGGAAACAGTGAGAGACTTTATTTTTGTGGGCTCCAAAATCCCTGCAGGTGGTGACTGCAGCCATGAAATTACAACACGTTTGCTCCTTGGAAGAAAAGCTATGACCAACCTAGACAGCATATTAAAAAGCAGAGACATTACTTTGCCAACAAAGGTCCGCCTAGTCAAAGCTATGGTTTTTCCAGTAGTCATGAATGGATGTGAGAGTTGGACTGTGAAGAAAGCTAAGCGCCAAAGAGTTGATGCTTTTGAACTGTGGTGTTGGGAGAAAAGACTTGAGAGTCCCTTGGACTGGAAGGAGATCCAACCAGTCCATTCTAAAGGAAATGTCCTGAATATTCACTGGAAGGACTGACACTGAAGCTGAAGCTCCAGTACTTTGGCCACCTGCTGTGAAGAACTGACTCATTTGAAAAGACCCTGATGCTGGGAAGGATTGAAGGCGGGAGGAGAAGGGGATGACGGAGGATGAGATGGTTGGATGGCATCACCGACTCAACGGACATGAGCTTGAGTGAACTCCAGGAGTTGGTGATGGACAGGGAGGTCTGGCGTGCTGCAGTCCATGGGGTCACAAAGAGTCAGACACAACTGAATGACTGAACTGACTGAAATTTCCCTCTGAGGACCACTTTTTCTTCATCCTACAAGTTTTTGCTTATTTCTCTTCATTTTCATTCATCTCAACATATTTTCTAGTTTCCTTTGTGATTTATTCTTTGACCCTTTTGTTTTTTAGGACTATGTTTATTTACTCATATTTGTAAATTTCCCAAATTTCCTTCTCTTATTGAGTTCTCATTTCATTCCATGTGGTTAGAGAACCTATTTTGTATGATATCAGTCACCTTACATGTTTTGAGATTTGTTTTATTGGCCTAGCATATGATCTGTCCTGGAGAATGTTACATGTGCTCATGCAAAGAATATATGTTTTGCTGCTTTTGGGTTGAGTGGTCTATAGATGTCTCCTTCCCTTCTCCATTATTATTGTTATACATATTTTTGTTCAGTCACTCCAGTCGTGTCCAATTCTTTGTGACCCCATGGACTGCAGCACACCAGGCTTTCCTGTCCTTCACCATCCCCGTGAGTTTGCTCAAAATCATGTCCATTGAGTCAGTGATGCCATCCAGCCATCTCATCCTCTGTCCCCTTCTACTCCTGCCATCAATCTTTCCCAGCATCAGAGTCTCTTCCAGTGAGTCAGCTCTTCTCATCAGGTGGCCAAAGTATTGGAGCTTCAGCTTCAGCATCAGTCCTTCCAATGAATATTCAGGGTCGATTTTCTTTAGGATTGACTAGTTTGATCTCCATGCTGTCCAGGGGACTCTCAAGAGTCATCTTCAACACCACAGTTCGAAAACATCAATTCTTCACCACTCAGCCTTCTTTATGGTTCAACTCTCACATCCGTATATGACTACTGGAAAATCCATAGCTTTGACTAAACTGACCTTTGTTGGCAAAGTAATGTCTCTGCTTTTTAATACGCTGTCTAGGTTTGTCATAGCTTTTCTTCCAAGGAGCAAGCCTTTTAATTTCATGGCTGTAGTCACCATCCACAGTGATTTTGGAGCCCAAGAAAATAAAGTCTGACACTGTTTCCATTGCTTCCAATCTATTTGCCATGAAGTGATGGGACCAGATGCCATGATCTTTGTTCATATATATATATATATATGGAAACTATATATATTACCTCCATGTATATTATAAACCCAACAATACATTCTTATAGGCCTACTTTACATAATCTTCTATCTTGAAGAACCTGTGAGACAAAAGTGGAGCGATTATATATTTATAGAGTTTGTTACACTAAATTTCTTTTTTATCATGTCTGATTCTTCTGGTGGATGTGAGTTATCACTACCTTACCCCAAAACAGCTTTGCTCCCACCCTCCTCCTTTGTACTGTTATTGTCAGATAACATTTTGATAAAATGTTGACACATATTATGTTTCTATAAGTGAAAATCCTAACAATGCAGTTATATGCACACATCCTAGATACTTATTTTTTAAACAAGAGAATAAAGGAGGGAAAATGTGCAATCACTGTCTTTTGTAATTATGCATCTTCACCAACACTTTTTTTTTTTTATATAGATTTGAATTACTCTCTTGTGTCATGTGCTTTTAGCCTGAAGAACTTATTTTAGCATTGTAAGTCAGGCCTGCTAGCAATGTATCTTCTCAGCTTCCCTTTATTTTGAAATGTCTTTATTTTTGAAAAATAATTTTGCTGAATATAGAATTCTTGGTTGACAGGTTTTTAAAGCACTGCTGGCCTCCAGTGTTTCTGATGGGATGTCAGCTGTTAATCTTATATGTAATGAACTGTTTTCCTCTTACTGCTTTTTAAGATTTTCTCTTTATATATGACTTTCAGTGCTGTGTGATATATTTCAGTGTGAATCTCTTTATATTTATCCTAGTGGAAGTTCATCATGCTTCTTGGACATATAATTTCTACCAACAAATTTGGGAAAATTTCAGCCAAGACTCCTAATAATTTTATGCCCCCTTTTCTCCATTATGCATATGTTGGTGCACTTAATAGTGTCTCACATTTTCTTTGTGGCTCTGATTATTTTTCTTCCTCTTTCAGATTACATAATCTCTATTGAATTTGTCTTCAAGTTCACTGGTTCTTTCTTCTGCCAACTCAAATTTGTAGAAATCCCCAATGAATTTTTTCATTTTGATTATTGTACCAGAATTTTCCAGAATTTTTTAAAAATAACTTCTCCTCCCTGATATTCTCTATCTTATGAAGCGATGTCATTGAGTGTTTTTGTTTTCTGTCACAAGGTGAGGTTTGCAGGATCTTAGTCCCCCAACCAGGGACTGAATCTGGTCCATGGCAGTGAAAGCACTGAGAACTAACCATTTATTCCCAAGTTTTCTTTTAATTTTTTCTAAGATGTATTTATTTTTGGCTGTGCTGGTTCTTTGTTGCAGTGAGCAACGGTTACTCTTCACTGCAGCGCAAGGGCTTCTTACGGCAGTGACTTCTCTTGTTCCCAAGCATGGGCTTAGTTGTCCCATGGCATGTGGGATCTTCCCAGACTCACATCCCCTGATTGGCAGGCATATTTCTTAACCACTAGACCACCAGGGAAGATCTTTTTAAAATTCTTTGAATGTGATTTCCTTTAGTTCTTTGAGAATGTTTATAATGGCCGCTTCTTGTGTGGGTCGTGCATTATTGTTTTTTGTGTGTCAAATTGATTTTGTTGAAAACTGGATGTTTTAGATATCATGCAACCCTGGACACTATTCTCTTTATCCCTCAGGAACTGATGTTCACTTGGTCATTTATCTGTTCAGTGACTTGCTAAACCAACTCTGTAAGGTCTATTTCCCCTGCAGTGTAAAACTTCTCAAGTCCCTACTCAGATTTTGTTTTGCTTTTATATTTTAATCTGGCTTCCCAGGGGTCACCCCTGAGTCAGCATAAACCACTTATTGGTCAAAGGTGGTACTTAAGCCCCCTTGAACAGTAAATATTTTTACACTTTACCATTGGATGTATGGTTTGGATGCTGCTGTTACAGTTTGAGAATTTTTTTCTTGGCCTATGTTGAGCCAGAGACTGGTAGCTTGGACTGTCCCTCTCTTACCCCCTGAAGAATGTTCAGCTTTGGCCATGCAGTCTTCCAAACTCCTTTATGTTAAATCTTGACTTCCTAGGCACTGCCTCTGCATTCGAGTAGCTTACTGTACAACAACTACCATTGTTTCAGAACTTCTGCTTAAGGCCCTCATGCCAGTGAGGCTTCCACATTTTGCTTAGTTTTTGTGCAGACTAGAAAGTGTTTCCAAGTCTGCTCACATCCTTTTGTGATTGCTCCTAAGTGGTTTCACTCTAAGCCTAATATTTGTATAACAGAATTCCTGACACCCATGATTGACTGTAATCCCAGAAGCATTTTTCTTGGTTGTCTCTTTCCTTGGTTTTCTCTATCATATATCTGGCTGCTCTGCCATTTTGCTTATTGCTATTAATGGAGAGTGAAAAAGTTGGCTTAAAGCTCAACATTCAGAAAACGAAGATCATGGCCTCCGGTCCCACCACTTCCTGGGAAATAGATGGGGAAACAGTGGAAACAGTGTCAGACTTTATTTTTCTGGGCTCCAAAATCACTACAGATGGTGACTGCAGTCATGAAATTAAAAGACGCTTACTCCTTGGAAGGAAAGTTATGACCAACCTAGATAGCATATTCAAAAGCAGAGACATTACTTTGCCAACAAAGGTTCGTCTAGTCAAGGCTATGGTTTTTCCTGTGGTCATGTATGGATGTGAGAGTTGGACTGTGAAGAAGGCTGAGTGCACAAGAATTGATGCTTTTGAACTGTGGTGTTGGAGAAGACTCTTGAGAGTCCCTTGGACTGCAAGGAGATCCAACCAGTCCATTCTGAAGGAGATCAGCCCTGGGATTTCTTTGGAAGGAATGATGCTAAAGCTGAAACTCCAGTACTTGGGCCACCTCATGCGAAGAGTTGACTCACTGGAAAAGACTCTGATGCTGGGAGGGATTGGGGGCAGGAGGAAAAGGGGACGACAGAGGATGAGATGGCTGGATGGCATCACTGACTCGATGGACGTGAGTCTGAGTGAAGTCCGGGAGTTTGTGACGGACAGGGAGGCCTGGCGTGCTGCGATTCATGGGGTCGCAAAGAGTCAGACACGATTGAGTGACTGATCTGATTTGATTAGTATCATGGAGCTATGAGTCCCCACTTAATTTGTTTTAACCAAAATCGCCCTTGTTTTCAACAGTACTCTTAACACGGGATCTTCCACCCTCTGCTCTGAATAAAATCAGTCCCCTCAGACAAAGCAGGGAGTTCTTAGTGCTTACAGACTGACTCTCCCCTGGACAGAATCTCTGCACCATTGCACAGGATCTAGGCTTAGGGACAGCAACCCACTTATCTTAGAATCAACACATCTTCTATAAAAGTGGGTTCCTGGTCTTCTTGGGTTGCCCCTCTTGGTATGGAATCTCTCCCCTATAAGCAATTTTGAGTGTGCACTGGGAGTGGGGAATGAGGTCCCAGGATTCTCAACCTGCTCATCTAGAGTAGATCTTCTGATCCACAGGTAGAGTCTGGGGGCATCCTTCTGCTTCCTGGTTGCACCAAATATGGTGCCTGAAGTAGAGTTTCTATAAGATGGAGTTGGCAGGGGAGGGAGTGTGTTTTAGCTCAGTTGCCAAAGAAATCTTGGTGAGATTTAGGTTTTCTTGAATGAATGTTTCTGTTTGCTGTATGCCCTTAGGACAATTTCCAGAGACTTTTGTTTTTAATAGTTTTTCCAGTTAAATGGTTGTTGGGGAAAGTCTACCTGCCTTCACTCCAACATTCTGGAAATAGATTCACTTCTGTGATTTTTTTATTGACTTTGCATCCAGCAATATTGAATGCATAGGCTTTATTGGTCTCTCAGTATGTACTTCTCTAGTCAAAGCTGCCTGATAACCTAACCTGAGGGTATGCTCTAGTAGTTTTTAGTACCTAATTTTAAAAGCTGGGAGAAATAAGATTTGTCTTTCAAATATTTAAATCGTTCAGTTCCTTTAAGTTCTAATAAATTGTTGGTCTGAAAGTAATAATGCAACTTAACTGGCACTATTGGAAAATGTTCTACTGTGTAAGTGAGTGAAAGTCACTTAGTCATGTTCGACTCTGGAATCCTCCAGGCCAGAATACTGGAGTGGGTAGCCATTCCCTTTTCCAAGGGATCTTCCCAACCCAGGGATCAAACCCAGGTCTCCCACATTACAGGCAGATTCTTTACCAGCTGAGCCGCCAGGAAAGCCTGATCTGCTGTATAAGATATAACAAATTAAAACTTTAACACTACGGAAGACAAAACGTGCTGGATAATTAAAGAGATGATTCTATTCAGCCTTTTGCACTAGGGAAAAGGGTTCATTAATGAGGAATATCTCAAAGGAGTAGAAGGGGGTCTGGGACTTTACAGAGGCAGATAAACAAGAGAGTCATGAGAAAGGGTGTGGGGTGTGGGGTCCAGTCTGCAAGCATAGGGTGGTCCTTCACAGTTAGCTGTCTCCTAGAACACTAGAGGGTCAGAAATTTCTCAATCATCACTGCTCTCCAGGAGCCCAGATTTCAAATAAAATTCAATATGGCTCTTCCCTCAGATATCAGTTGTTGGACTCAGAGGCAATCATAAACCTCCTGTGTAGGTGAAGAGGGGCCCAAGTGATTGTATCTCAGGCATTTGTTGGTGTCATTTTGTAAATCTAGTTGAACCATCTGTTGGAAGCTGGTGGCAAAGGTCAGTTGTTTTGGGGTCCTAGAGATCAGACATCTTAAAAGAGGGAAGCCTAAATGCAAAAGGGGAATATTAACACAGAAACTGTATTAAAGAGCTGCAAGTTGAACCTGAAAGCATCCAGTACAGTGGATTCCAAGAAATCAGTGGAGGAAAATCTTTCAGCTATGCAGCAGCCCAGCCTATTGAGTTTCTTAAAACCCCCTTACTAGATGTCAATGTTCTTGGTGATGGTGTTGACAACCTTGGTTGCCTCCATGTAGGACATGTGTGACACAAGCCTTTTGCCCACCTGTCCTGGGAAATCCAGCTCATGAAGGGTCTCCCGTAGTGGTGAGTCCTTCCAGATTTGTAACAAGTCATCAGGCTTCAGTGCACAGGATCTCTCCAGAACATGGGGACATGGTCAGGTGACCCAGAAATCCAACAGAGATCTGGCTGTTCAGGTTTTAGCCTTGGTGATGTTAAGTCAGGTAGAGAGAGGAAAACTGGAAACATTCGTTTGGAAGGTTGTGGCCAGATACTCATGCAAACTGAGAACACTAAAAATGTAGTAAAGTTTGACAATTTGGGAAAAGAAGCAGGATCCAGTTCAGTGTGCAAGTAGGTGCCAAAACTGATTCTTCTACAGTGTTGAGGTCAGTTAAACCTCTACCAGTGAGACAAGGTTTGCACCTCCATCAGTTACCTGCAATTTACAAAGGAGGTGCAAAGTGGCTCAGAGACAATGAACAGGGCTAGAATCTGAATACCTAGAAGAATGCACGGTGAATAGTTTTCTACTGAAACACAATTTTTTTCCATTCAGTCTCCAATCTCAAAGATAGACTAATTTTGCCCATGAAATAAGTCTAGTCTCATTAGATCTGGCCTGGTGTTTTCACAGGTGCAGCAAGACTGGTCACCTACCATAAGCCTTTCTAGGTTTACTGGAAGTTTTCATGCAGAATCTCAGATTGCACTCTTCAGGCCTTCTCTAGCTCTGATGAGCAGAGGTGCATGATGCATGGGTCCTCACTGAGCTGCTCTCCTCGAGCAGAGGCGCTTGATGCATGGGCCCTCGCTGAGCTGCTCTCCTCGAGCAGAGGCGCATGATGCATGGGCCCTCGCTGAGCTGCTCTCCTCGAGCAGAGGCGCTTGATGCATGGGCCCTTGCTGAGCTGCTCTCCTCGAGCAGAGGCGCATGATGCATGGGCCCTCGCTGAGCTGCTCTCCTCGAGCAGAGGCGCATGATGCATGGGCCCTCGCTGAGCTGCTCTCCTCGAGCAGAGGCGCATGATGCATGGGCCCTCACTGAGCGGCCTCCTCTTGCTGTGAAGCACAGGCCCAGGCACATGGGCTTCAGCAGATGCGGCGTGTGTGCTTACTAGTCGCCTGCAGGCTCTTAGAGCATGGGCTCAGTAGCTGTGGTGCATGCGTTTCAGTTGCTCTGCACCATGTGTCATCTTCAAGGACCAGAGATCAAACTTGTGTCCCCTGCATTGGCAGGTGGATTCTCATCCACTGCACCACGAGGATTGCATTTTTAAAAGCCTCTTGAGGCTAGAAAACCAGGCGAAGAATTTGCCACCTCACCTGCAGTACCTATAGATTTAGGTGAATTCCTCTCTTCTCAAGGCTCGCAAGATATCTTAAGTTTTCTGAGCCTTCCAGAAAGTGACCTTCCTTACTCACTTGTAAAGCTAGGGCACCTGTCAGCCAGGAACCAGCCCAGTGTTTCAAAGGTTTTATAAGTATTGGTTCCATAAAGTCAACCTTAGCTTCTTAAAAGTGTCTGGTCATATCTGATTAAATGATCATCATTCTCAAACATGATACTTCAAGCAACACTTTGGTTCTATAACCAATATTTCCAGCTATTTTATATGAGGAAGACAGAATCTTATAATTTATAATAACTTTAATTTATAATATTATATAATTATTTATATTATTATATTATTATAAATCTTATAATTTATAAATTTATGAATTTATAATAACTCACATTGCTATTAAAATAAGAGAACTCAGTAAGAGTTTCTGAATTCTGGAGGGGTCAGGTAGGAAGAATAAGATTATCATTTTATAAATTACATGTTTCTGCTTATAAAATAATAGTCCACCATACTGTTGTGAGTTATAGATAACTTAGAAGAACAGAGGAAGTAGTTCCTTGTACCTCAGATAATTTTAAAAAGTTAAAGACTGGATGAGAGTTCATTACCAGAACAGTGTAACCGACAAGGAAATCTGACAATTTCTGAAGCATCCAAAACAAGATAATTAAGTGAGCTCAGTTCAGTTCAGTTGCTCAGTCGTGTCCGACTCTTTGCGACCCCATGAATCGCAGCACACCAGGCCTCCCTGTCCATCACAAACTCCCGGACTTCACTCAGACTCATGTCCATCGAGTCAGTGATGCCATCCAGCCATCTCATCCTCTGTCGTCCCCTTTTCCTCCTGCCCCAATCCTCCCAGCATCAGAGTCTTTTCCAGTGAGTCAACTCTTCGCATGAGGTGGCCCAAGTACTGGAGTTTCAGCTTTAGCATCATTCCTTCCAAAGAAATCCCAGGGCTGATCTCCTTCAGAATGGACTGGTTGGATCTCCTTGCAGTCCAAGGGACTCTCAAGAGTCTTCTCAACACCACAGTTCAAAAGCATCAATTCTTGGCACTCAGCCTTCTTCACAGTCCAACTCTCACATCCATACATGACCACAGGAAAACCATAGCCTTGACTACACGAACCTTTGTTGGCAAAGTAATGTCTCTGCTTTTGAATATGCTATCTAGGTTGGTCATAACTTTCCTTCCAAGGAGTAAGCGTCTTTTAATTTCATGGCTGCAGTCACCATCTGTAGTGATTTTGGAGCCCAGAAAAATAAAGTCTGACACTGTTTCCACTGTTTCCCCATCTATTTCCCAGGAAGTGGTGGGACCGGAGGCCATGATCTTCGTTTTCTGAATGTTGAGCTTTAAGCCAACTTTTTCACTCTCCTCTTTCACTTTCATCAAGAGGCTTTTGAGTTCCTCTTCACTTTCTGCCATAAGGGTGGTGTCATCTGCATATCTGAGGTTATTGAGATTTCTCCTGGCAATCTTGATTCCAGCTTGTGTTTCTTCCAGTCCAGCGTTTCTCATGATGTACTCTGCATAAAAGTTAAATAATCAGGGTGACAATATACAGCCTTGACGAACTCCTTTTCCTGTTTGGAACCAGTCTGTTGTTCCATGTCCAGTTCTAACTGTTGCTTCCTGACCTGCATACAAATTTCTCAAGAGGCAGATCAGGTGGTCTGGTATCCCCATCTCTTTCAGAATTTTCCACAGTTTATTGTGATCCACACAGTCAAAGGCTTTGGCATAGTCAATAAAGCAGAAATAGATGTTTTTCTGGAACTCTCTTGCTTTTTCCATGATCCAGCGGATGTTGGCAATTTGATCTCTGGTTCCTTTGCCTTTTCTAAAACCAGCTTGAACATCTGGAAGTTCACGGTTCACATATTGCTGAAGCCTGGCTTGGAGAATTTTGAGCATTACTTTACTAGCATGTGAGATGAGTGCAATTGTGCGGTAGTTTGAGCATTCTTTGGCATTGCCTTTCTTTGGGATTGGAATGAAAACTGACCTTTTCCAGTCCTGTGGCCACTGCTGAGTTTTCCAAATTTGCTGGCATATTGAGTGCAGCATTTTCACAGCATCATCTTTCAGGATTTGAAATAGCTCCACTGGAATTCCATCACCTCCACTAGCTTTGTTCATAGTGATGCTTTCTAAGGCCCACTTGACTTCACATTCCAGGATGTCTGGCTCTAGATGAGTGATTACACCATCGTGCTTATCTGGGTTGTGAAGATCTTTTTTGTACAGTTCTTCTGTGTATTCTTGCCACCTCTTCTTACTATCTTCTGCTTGTTAGTCCATAACATTTCTGTCCTTTATCGAGCCCATCTTTGCATGAAATGTTCCCTTGGTATCTCTAATTTTCTTGAAGAGATCTCTAGTCTTTCCCATTCTGTTGTTTTCCTCTATTTCTTTGCATTGATCGCTAAAGAAGGCTTTCTTATCTCTTCTTGCTATTCTTTGGAACTCTGCATTCAGATGTTTATATCTTTCCTTTTCTCCTTTGCTTTTCGCTTCTCTTCTTTTCACAGCTATTTGTAAGCCCTCCCCAGACAGCCATTTTGCTTTTTTTGCATTTCTTTTCTATGGGAATGGTCTTGATCCCTGTCTCCTGTACAATGTCATGAACCTCATTCCATAGTTCATCAGGCACTCTATCTATCAGATCTAGGCCCTTAAATCTATTTCTCACTTCCACTGTATAATCATAAGGGATTTGATTTAGGTCATACCTGAATGATCTAGTGGTTTTCCCTACTTTCTTCAATTTTAGTCTGAATTTGGCAATAAGGATTTCATGGTCTGAGCCACAGTCAGCTCCTGGTCTTGTTTTTGCTGACTGTATAGAGCTTCTCCATCTTTGGCTGCACAGAATATAATCAATCTGATTTCGGTGTTGACCATCTGGTGATGTCCATGTATAGAGTCTTCTCTTGTGTTGTTGGAAGAGGGTGTTTGTTATGACCAGTGCATTTTCTTGGCAAAACTATATTAGTCTTTGCCCTGCTTCATTCCATATTCCAAGGCCAAATTTGCCTGTTACTCCAGGTGTTTCTTGACTTCTTACTTTTGCATTCCAGCCCCCTATAATGAAAAGGACATCTTTTTTGGTGTTAGTTCTAAAAGGTCTTGTAGGTCTTCATAGAATCGTTCAACTTCAGCTTCTTCAGCATTACTGGTTGGGGCCCTCCCCCCCAATTTAGATAAAATAATTATACACATTATTAACCCTATTTCCAAAGAAGAATAAATAAGAACAAATGATTCGTGATTTTCCAGGTATCCTTGGAGAAATTAAAAGACAATTTTAGGTGTAAAGATATCTTGAAGGAATGTCATTCTCAAATATAACATTCTCAGTGAGATCTTGGAATTTTGTAATTTTTATTTCATTATACATTTAGGGTTAAATATTGAGAACATAAAAATCAAAGTTGTCAGATTTGAACACTTATGACAGGAATCAATCATGGGTGCCTGAGAAACAATGTTTGGCCATTCATTTCAAAGTGACAGTAAGACAAAAAAATAAACATAGATGGCAATATGATTGCAAAGAATCTCACTCATGCTCAGTTGCTAAGTCGTGTCTCAACAGTTTGTGACCCCATGTACTGTACAGACCGCCAGATTCCTCTGTCCATGGGATTTTCCAGACAAGAATACTGGAGAGGGTTGCCATGCTGCCATCCAGGGGGTCCTTCTGACCCAGGGATATAATCTGCATCTCTTGTGTCTCCTGCCTTGGCAGGTGAATTCTTCACCACTGAGCCACCTGGGAAGACCTGCAAAGAATCTTAACCCATTCTTAAATGAGGAACTTTGGCTTCTAATTAATCAAAGACATGATAAATCAATACAAACTAAAGAAGGCTATTCTGGTAAGATACAGAATTTTTGTTGTTTAGATAAATAACAGAATAAGTGATCCTTAAGTTTTAGGTGAAGGTAATCAACAGTAAACCAAGGAAACAAGCCCATGAAATTGAGCAAAGCTAAAATTTTAACTTTTCAGATTCTGGTATTATAAATCAAGGCAAACAAAATTCATTTCCAAACTTTCTTTCATTGAACTCTGATATTCTGGGACAAACGGGCACTATACTCTAGACTGATCTCAAGATGTCCTAGCCCATTCAGGCTGCTATAACAAAATACCACAGACTACATCTCTTATAAACAACAGGAATGTATTTCTCACAGTTCTAGAGGCTGGAAATCCAAGATTTAAGTGCCAGTGTGGTGGGATGAGGACCTTTTTCCAGGCGGCAGACTTCTCCTTATACATGTACATAAATGAAGGGGGTATCACTTGAGCCTCATTTTTCAAACAAATATTTATTTATTTGATCCCACTGGGTCTTAATTGCAGCACACAGGATCTTTAGTTGCAGCATGCAGGATCCAGTTCTATGACCAGGCATCTTACCCAGGTCCCCTGCACTGGGAATGCAGAGTCTTAGCCCGTGAACCAAGAGGGAAGTCCCTGGAGTCCATTTTATAAGAGCACTAATCCTTTTCATAAGTTAACCTCCTCCCAAAAGCCCTACCTGCTAACACCATCATCTCTAGAAGACAGGATTTCAACATATGTATTTTAGGGGGTGGATTTTCAGACCACAACACTGGGTGTTCACATGGTCAGAACTAATTTCATAACATCACTAAGATATCATTAATGCACAGTGCATTCACTGCTGCTATCATCAAATGAATCAATGAGTAAGCATTTCAATGTTTTTTCAATTTCCAAAACATGAAATGTCAGTAGTTACAAGCACAGAGAAAGGTTTTGGGGTCCTCAATAAGCTTGAAGAGTGCAGAAAGGGGATGGAGACTTAAAAAAACCCAAATACTTCTTTAGGATAAAACTACTGTTTTCCTTGAAAAATAGATCTATGTACCCAGATGAGTTTCTCCAACTTGGTCTAAACTACATATTAATGATAACTTTTCCCAAAGCAACTAACTTCAGTTCAGAGATAGCAGGGGGACAACCGTGCACTGTCTGAGGCACACCAGCTGCCGCAGACGAGCAGAGCCCACGAGGACGCACAGCACAGCTCAGCATGAGAGATGAGCGCGTATGAGCACACTCACTACAGACACAAAGACACAGCCCTCTGCAGCAAAGAGAAGCGAGAAGCAAGAGGATGTAAGATCTAGGCAACTCCTTCTCAGTCCAGAGGTTAAGACACAGCTCTTTCTTTGCTGGCGCCGGGGTTCAGTCCCTGCTCCGGGAACTAAGATGCTGCAGGCTGTGAGAGAAGGAAGGATGAAAGGAGTACACAGTTTAAATTATGCTGAGTGACAATGTTTCAGCATTCTCTTACTAAGTGACGATCTAGGTATTTTTGTTTAACTAATACAATATACTCTAAGTCCAAGGATTTAAGTTACCTAAACATCTTGGCAATTATCTTCAAGAAAAATAATTACTGTTGAAATAAAGTTTGTCAGTATAATGATTTCGTTAAATACAAACATGTGTTTTATAATCTTAAACAGTTAACATAAGTAATGCTAGCTTATCTGATCACTAAACTTATATAAATTTAAGAAATATATACCCAAGTAGAATAAAAATGTAAGCACTTAATGGTCAGAGAAGACATAGCTGTTTTTATTAAACCAAAAATATTAAACTAGTCTCATTGCCTAAATAGTGTGCACTTATTCTTAAAACATTTGAGTTAATTTCAGCAAGAATGGATTTCTGTTCTTTGAAAGTATGAGAAGTTCAGTTTCCTTAACTTCTGGGAATTTTAAGAATATTGCATCTATAAGGTGCTTATTTATTTCTAAGTCAATCAAACTAGAGCTCCTTTAATTTAAGCAATTTCATAATATAACTTGGCAATACCACCCAGACAGGAAAACATTACACACAATGAGAATTCACAGCCTTTCTGAATGACAGAGACTGAGAGCTTAGAGCTACCACTCTAACATCTCAGCCCTGGGCACCTGTCATTACAGACTAACTGGAATCACTGCTGCTGCTGCTGCTGCTGCTGCTGCTAAGTCACTTCAGTCATGTCCGACTCTGTGCGACCCCACAGACGGCAGCCCACCAGGCTCCGCCATCCCTGGGATTCTCCAGACAAGAACACTGGAATGCGTTGCCATTTCCTTCTCCAATGCAGGAAAGTGAAAAGTGAAAGTGAAGTCTTTCAGTCATGCCTGACTCTTAGCGACCCCATGGACTGCAGCCTTTCAGGCTCCTCTGTCCATGGGATTTTCCAGGCAAGAGTACTGGAGTGGGGTGCCTTCTTCGACAGGAATCACTAGTCCACACCAAAGAGCTGTTCTCTTCCCAGCGGATATAAAACTTTAACTGATAAGCTCAAAGCAGATGAACAGGAAAGGGTAACAAACAAGACTCCCTGCCACCTTTCCCAACAGAGACAAGATCTCTATATCCCAAATGGCCAGACCATTCAATCAAACGAATCCAGCACCAGGAACCTGGTGAACACTCAAAAAGAATCAGAACCGAATCCTCCCTGTGCTGGGGATGGACCCGAGTCCAGAGCACAGGAGCAGAAGGCAGATGCACACTGGTCCCAGATCTACGGTCAGGAGTGAAGGTGGAGAAAGCAGGGATCTGAGCACAGGCTTGGCTCCTAAACAAGTCATGGCACCAAAACTCTCAAAGACAAGATGCACTGACATCTAAGGAGGTGCTTTTACTTGGGCTGTTGTGCTGGGGTGACTGTTCATTAATGAGGAATGTCTCAAAGAGGAAAGGGTCTGAGGTATTATAGAGGCAAGTGGTGGAGGAGGAGTCATGGGGAAGAGGGGTAGAGGGGCCTGTGTCTCAGATATAAAGACTGGATGTGAGACCTGGGGACTTCTCAACCATCACTGCTTCCAGGAGCACAGGGCCGAGATAACACTCAAACATTTTTAAAGCGGACTTCCCTTTTGGCTCAGTGGTAAAGAATCTGCCTGCCAGGATCCTCTATGACCCACTTCCCAGAGTAATGGAAATAAAAGCAAAAACAAACAAATGGGACCTAATTACACTTAAAAGCTTTTGCACAACGAAGCAAACTATAAGCAAGGTGAAAAGACAGCCTTCAGAATGGGAGAAAATAATAGCAAATGAAGCAACTGACAAAGAATTAGTCTCAAAATTATACAAGCAGCTCATGCAGCTCAATTCCAGAAAAATAAGCGAGCCAATCAAAAAATGGGCCAAAGAACTAAACAGACATTTCTCCAAAGAAGACATACAGATGGCTAACAAACACATGAAAAGATGCTCAACATCATTCATTATCAGAGAAATGCAAATCAAAACCACAATGAGGTACCATTTCATGCCCAGTCAGAATGGCTGCTATGTAAAAGTCTACAAGCAATAAATGCTGGAAAGGGTGTGGAGAAAAGGGAACCCTCTTACACTGTTGGTGGGAATGCAAACTAGTACAGCCACTATGGAGAACAGTGTGGAGATTTCTTAAAAAAAAACTGGAAATAGAACTACCATACGACCCAGCAATCCCACTGCTGGGCATATACACAGAGGAAACCAGAATTGAAAGAGACACGTGTACCCCAATGTTCATTGCAGCACTGTTTATAATAGCCAGGACATGGAAGCAACCTAGATGTCCATCAGCAGATGAATGGATAAGAAAGCTGTGGTACATATACACAATGGAGTATTACTCAGCCATTAAAAAGAATACATTTGAATCAGTTCTAATGAGGTGGATGAAACTGGAGTCTATTATACAGAGCGAAGTAAGTCAGAAAGAAAAACACCAATACAGTATATTAACGCATATATATGGAATTTAGAAAGATGGTAACGATGACCTATATGCAAGACAGCAAAAGAGACACAGATGTACAGAATAGACTTTTGGACTCTGTGGGAGAGGGAGAGGGTGGGATGATTTGGGAGAATGGCATTGAAACATGTATATTATCATATGTAAAATAGATCACCAGTCCAGGTTTAATGCATGAGACAGGGTGCTCGGGGCTGGTGCACTGGGATGACCCTGAGGGATGGGATGGGGTGGGAGGTGGGAGGGGGTTCAGGATGGGAAACACATGTACACCCATGGCTGATTCATGTCAATGTATGGCAAAAACAATACAATACTGTAAAGTAATTAGCCTCCAATTAAAATGAATTTTAAAAAAAGAATCTGCTCGCCAATGCAGGAGACATGGGTTTGATTCCCAATCCAGGAGGATCCCACATGCTTTGGAGCAACTAGGTCAGTATGCCACTATTGAGACTGTGCTCTAGAGCCCACGAGCCACAACTACTGAGTCCACGCAATACAACTGCTGAAGCCTGCACACCCTAGAGTCCATGCTCCACAAGAGGAGAAGCCGCCGCAAGGAGAGGCCCGCACAGTGCGACTGGAGCGTGCCCCTGCTCACCACAACTTGACAAAAGCCTGCACAGCAATGAAGACCCAGTACGGCCAAAAACAAATAAAATTATTTTCTAAAACATATTGCAAAATTAGTAAACAATTGGTAGGTGCTTGTTTTTTCTTTCCACTTAAGTTCAAGGGAAACATCGGGATTTCACAGACTTAATGGAAAATAATGAGATACAAAGATTGTGGCTGGTGTACCAGAAGAGACTTAGGAAGAGCGCAGCATGAGTCCTGGGGCAGACAGAGCACAGCACGGGTCCTGGGATAGACAGAGCGCAGCATGGGTCCTGAGACAGACAGAGCGCAGCATGGGTCCTGAGACAGACAGAGCGCAGCATGGGTCCTGAGACAGAGCGCAGCACGGGTCCTGAGACAGACAGAGCGCAGCATGGGTCCTGAGACAGAGCGCAGCACGGGTCCAGAGACAGACAGAGCGCAGCACGGGTCCACAGACAGAGCTCAGCATGGGTCCTGAGACAGAGCGCAGCACGGGTCCACAGACAGAGCTCAGCATGGGTCCTGAGACAGACAGAGCACAGCACGGGTCCTGAGACAGACAGAGCGCAGCACGGGTCCTGAGACAGACAGAGCGCAGCATGGGTCCTGAGACAGACAGAGCTCAGCACGGGTCCTGAGACAGACAAGAGAACACTTCCTGAGAGAAACTGAGTCAAGTGTCCTAAAGTGACACATTCACACATCAAAGCGCTCACCTTAGAAAATCCTAGAACATACAGCAACGTCCCCTTTCCATGAGCCCCTTTCCTAGGAGATCTCCTGTAGTCCTGCAGACTGCACCCTCCCCAGGCCCTGGCCCAGTCACTGGGGGCTCCGCTGCTCCTGGCTGGGCCACACCTCCTCCGCCTCTGGGCTCCGGGCCTGTCCCAGCCAGGCCACCCCAAGGCACACTTGTCTCATCTTCAGCTCCCTCATCCTGTCAGTGAGGGTGACATTCTTGGTCCCTGGCACCCTATGCTCTCAGGTCCCAACACAGATCACCCTGCTTCCTCCGCACCCACTGGGTCTGAGGCAGGCGGAGAGCTGTGGCCCCTTCCAGGGGACCAGCTCCCACTTCACCCGGGGGTTCTGAGCGAGAAAGGAGCCAAGGTCTAGTTTGGGGATCAGTAGGTGGGGAGAGAAGTGAGAGGTAAACCAGCACCCTGACCACCGCCCTTCTGAGCCCTGTGCTAGACTGCAGTCACACCAGGCTGCAAGTGACAAGCAGGAGGGCCTGATGAATCTTTGAACAAGAATTTGGCCCACGAGGTCCGCACTGTCACGGTGTGGCCACAGAAGGGCAGCAGTGCCCAGGGTGGCTGCCCAAGGCAGCAGCACGGAGATGTCTCAGGTTAAGCCAGCTGGACGTACAAAGCCCTGGCCAACAGTGAGACACCCTGTGATGGGCCCTTGTGCTGTATGAGGAGCTCCTGTGTAAGTCTGCCTGACTACCCAGGAAGCTTGAGACAGCCCAGGGAAAGCACCCTGACTCGGGCAGCCCAGTGCTAGAGCAGCAGTGAGTTCTGCAGAGCTGAGCTGAGGAACCACGGTGTCCTCAGATCAGACTGCTCCGCCAGAGGCCCTGGAGACGATCAGCCAACCCAGCCATGACACCCGGACTTTTGTCAATGCCTGACCCCATAGGCACCATGCAACAAAGCCACCGGTGTCCCCGCTCATGTACACACACAAGTGCTGTGTGTGCGCTAAGTCCCTTCAGTCGTGACTCTTTGGGACCCTTTGGACTATAGTCCACCAGGCTCCTCCGTCCATGGGATTCTCCAGATAATACTGCAGTGGGTTGCCATGCCCTCATCCAGGGGGTCTTCCTGATCGAGGTATCAAACCCACATCTCATTACTACTAGCACTATCTGGGAAGCACCCCCCTATCACGATGATACCAAATGCCCATGTTTCTAACATGCTCCAAGCACACCAATAGAGGAGCCATTGGCCACATGTGGCTCTCATGAATACGATTATATAATGATGTTATAGAATAAATTATATTTTAAATATTATGTATGATAATATATGTGTAAATTTTAGTATATTATAAATGCAATTCATTACAAATAATGACTTAATTAAAATTTTAAATGAGGTTCTTCTATCTCACCAGCCACCTGTCAGGCTGTTCACAGCTACCTGTGGCTAGTGGCTCCAGAACTGAACATTCACCAAGTATCTCTCCCCATTTTCAAGCCACTGAACTTATTGCTGGACTCTGGCTAGACTCCCTGCCCTATGCACTCCTTGCCCATAAATACAGCCCAAACCTACAACGGACTCCTTTGTAGCTGCTACAGTTTGATTTTTCCCAAATTCAATTCCCCTGCTGTTCCTGAATAAGTTCAATGTCTAGTAATTTGAGCTTGCCTCAGTTTACCCCTTTATTTATATTGACACAAGTGAGATAACAAATTGTAATGTATTTTGAAAAAGCATACTGAAACCAAGCAAGATCTTTCCTGGAATAGACCTCCCCATGTCTCCCAGCTCTTATCTATAGAAAAGCTTCAGCTTTCCAAGTGTTTCCCAAGTTCCAAAGAGCAAATATAATCAGAGAAATGAGAAAATGCAGAAACAAAGGAAAGGAATCGAGCAAGACAAAATAATAAGTTTAACCATTAAAAAAGATTGAGAACCTTTAGTTCTTCCTCAAGGGCTGTAGATAATACCCTGAGCCATATCCTTGAGTTGTTTTGCAAATACTAAGACCCCCACCAGGTGGAAGAAGTTAGCTGCATGCTCACCACCATCAACAAGACCCCAAACCAGTAGGAATCAGAAGGTTGATGACTGTACCGATATAAGGGGGGAAAAAAAAACACCAAAAAACCACAATGTGAGAGCTGTAAGTTTAGAGTTGGACTGTGAAGAAGGCTGAGCGCCCAAGAATTGATGCCTTTGAACTGTGGTGTTGGAGAAGACTCTTGAGAGTCCCTTGGACTGCAAGGAGATCCAACCAGTCCATTCTGAAGGAGATCAGCCCTGGGATTTCTTTGGAAGGAATGATACTAAAGTTGAAACTCCAGTACTTTGGCCGCCTCATGTGAAGAGTTGACTCATTGGAAAAGACTCTGATGCTGGGAGGGATTGGAGGCAGGAGGAGAAGGGGACGACAGAGGATGAGATGGCTGGATGGCATCACTGACTCGATGGACGTGAGTCTGAGTGAAGTCCGGGAGTTTGTGATGGACAGGGAGGCCTGGCGTGCTGCGATTCATGGTGTCGCAAAGAGTCGGACACGACTGAGCGACTGATCTGATCTGATCTGATCTGAAGGACTACAGCCTGGGAACAGTTTCTCAGAGGTATTGGATCTCAGAACTCTGAGGATCACTTATCTAGATCATCTCTAATTCCTGAGACTGGCGGGCTTGGCCTGTGGGGGGAGAGACATAGAAAAATCTTTCTAAGAGTTCTGGTCTCAAGGCACAGGAAGAGAAAACCAAGTTTTCCTGGTAGGACTTGTTTCCTTAGGGTCAGAATTCTTAATTTTTTTTTCCTTCAAGCTAGCTTTCCCTGCTACTGCTGCTAAGTCGCTTCAGTCGTGTCCGACTCTGTGCGACCCCAGAGACGGCAGCCCACCAGGCTCTGCCATCCCTGGGATTCTCCAGGCAAGAACACTGGAGTGGGTTGCCATTTCCTTCTCCAAAGGTAGCTTTCCCTACCCTTTGGGAATTAAACAGAAGTTGGTTAACCTTCCAATGACATTGCGTACTTAATTGGTGCAACTGAAGGTTCATAATTTTCAGAGATAAGCCTTTTCCTTCCTTTTAAAAATTTATTTATTTATTCATTTACTTTTGGCTGCTCTGGGTTTTTGTTGCTGCATGTGGGCTTTCTTGGGTTGAAAAAACATATTCCAAATGTTATTTACAACTAGTGAGTTTTACATTGTGATATGTGATTCACAACTAACTTTAGAAAATGAAGCTATGAGATCTCTGCTTGTGTTTGTCTATATGTTGGTCTATATGCATTATCTTTGTTTTTACCTCTGTATGGGATTATCAAAATTAATTCACAAGTGAGGTCTATTTAACTGGATTAAAGGAAATTAAGGGCTTATATAAATTCTAAAAAAAAAAAAAAATAACAGAGGAAATAACTGGCCACAATTAATTTCAGGTTCACATAAACTGGGAAATATCCAGCATTAAATTAATACCTGGAATACAGACATGACTTTACAGTCATCAACATTAAGTATAGTACTTTTATTGAACCTAGATTTAAGTTAAATAGAGTCTTGTAATATCCATAGCAAATTTGTCAGCAAAGAATGTAACTTGATGTGAAGAAATTTTTAAAGAAAGAAAATGTGAGATAAGAGCTTTTAGATATTCTATTAAGAATAATTATACTTTAGAAATGTTTATCTAATAGTCTTTCCAGATTCTGGTAACCTGAAATTCTAGAGATGTGCTAAAATAAGTTAACTGATGGAAGCTTACTGAATAGCTTAATGACCGACAGAAGCTTTCACCATTTCCAAATAAAAGATACTGAAACATTGATTACTGAACATTGGCTTCCTTTTACATAAAAACAAAAAGTTTTAGGACTATTAATGAGTATGTCTGGTGCCATGTTCTCTATAAGAAAGCAAATGTGTTTAGACATTATCATTGGTACTTATGTTCGCAGAACTATAGAATGCTAATATAAATATCAGTTCATAATTGCTTCCTTCTCAGTTTTCACAAGAAATAGAGGTTTTAAGAGCTGAGGATTCTACCATCAGTTCAGTTCAGTTCAGATCAGTCGCTCAGTCGTGTCCGACTCTTTGCGACACCATGAATTGCGGCACACCAGGCCTCCCTGTCCATCACAAACTCCCGGACTTCACTCAGACTCACGTCCATCGAGTCAGTGATGCCATCCAGCCATCTCATCCTCTGTCGTCCCCTTCTCCTCCTGCCCCCAATCCCTCCCAGCATCAGAGTCTTTTCCAATGAGTCAGCTCTTTGCATGAGGTGGCCAAAGTACTGGAGTTTAAGCTTCAGCATCATTCCCTCCAAAGAAATCCCAGGGCTGATCTCCTTCAGAATGGACTGGTTGGATTTCCTTGCAGTCCAAGGGACTCTCAAGAGTCTTCTCCAACACCACAGTTCAAAAGCATCAATTCTTCGGCGCTCAGCCTTCTTCACTGTCCAACTCTTACATCCATACATGACCACTGGAAAAACCATAGCCTTGACTAGATGGACCTTTGTTGGCAAAGTAATGTCTCTGCTTTTGAATATGTTATCTAGGTTGGTCATAACTTTCCTTCCAAGGAGTAAGCGTCTTTTAATTTCATGGCTGCAATCACCATCTGCAGTGATTTTGGAGCCCAGAAAAATAAAGTCTGACACTGTTTCCACTGTTTCCCCATCTATTTCCCAGGAAGTGATGGGACAGGATGCCATGATCTTCGTTTTCTGAATGTTGAGCTTTAAGCCAACTTTTTCACTCTCCTCTTTCACTTTCATCAAGAGGCTTTTGAGTTCCTCTTCACTTTCTGCCATAAGGGTGGTGTCATCTGCATATCTGAGGTTATTGAGATTTCTCCTGGCAATCTTGATTCCAGCTTGTGTTTCTTCCAGTCCAGCTTTTCTCATGATGTACTCTGCATAAAAGTTAAATAAGCAGGGTGATAATATACATCCTTGATGTACTCCTTTTCCTATTTGGAACCAGTCTGTTGTTCCATGTCCAGTTCTAACTGTTGCTTCCAGACCTGCATACAGATTTCTCAAGAGGCAGATCAGGTGGTCTGGTATTCCCATCTCTTTCAGAATTTTCCACAGTTTATTGTGATCCACACAGTCAAAGGCTTTGGCATAGTCAATAAAACAGAAATAGATGTTTTTCTGGAACTCTCTTGCTTTTTCAATGATCCAGCGGATGTTGGCAATTTGATCTCTGGTTCCTTTGCCTTTTCTAAAACCAGCTTGAACATCTGGAAGTTCACGGTTCACATATTGCTGAAGCCTGGCTTGGAGAATTTTGAGTATTACTTTACTAGCATGTGAGATGAGTGCAATTGTGCGGTAGTTTGAGCATTCTTTGGCATTGCCTTTCTTTGGGATTGGAATGAAAACTGACCTTTTCCAGTCCTGTGGCCACTGCTGAGTTTTCCAAATTTGCTGGCATATTGAGTGCAGCATTTTCACAGCATCATCTTTCAGGATTTGAAATAGCTCCACTGGAATTCCATCACCTCCACTAGCTTTGTTCATAGTGATGCTTTCTAAGGCCCACTTGACTTCACATTCCAGGATGTCTGGCTCTAGGTCAGTGATCACACCATCGTGCTTATCTGGGTCGTGAAGATCTTTTTTGTACAGTTCTTCTGTGTATTCTTGCCACCTTTTCTTACTATCTTCTGCTTCTGTTAGGTCCATAACATTTCTGTCCTTTATCGAGCCCATCTTTGCATGAAATGTCCCCTTGGTATCTCTAATTTTCTTGAAGAGATCTCTAGTCTTTCCCATTCTGTTGTTTTCCTCTATTTCTTTGCATTGATCGCTAAAGAAGGCTTTCTTATCTCTTCTTGCTATTCTTTGGAACTCTGCATTCAGATGCTCATCTTTCCTTTTCTCCTTTGCTTTTCACTTCTCTTCTTTTCACAGCTATTTGTAAGCCCTCCCCAGACAGCCATTTTGCTGTTTTGCATTTCTTTTCCATGGGAATGGTCTTGATCCCTGTCTCCTGTACAATGTCACGAACCTCATTCCATAGTTCATCAGGCACTCTATCTATCAGATCTAGGCCCTTAAATCTATTTCTCACTTCCACTGTATAATCATAAGGGATTTGATTTAGGTCATACCTGAATGATCTAGTGGTTTTCCCTACTTTCTTCAATTTAAGTCTGAATTTGGTAATAAGGAGTTCATGATCTGAGCCACAGTCAGCTCCTGGTCTTGTTTTTGCTGACTGTATAGAGCTTCTCCATCTTTGGCTGCAAAGAATATAATCAATCTGATTTCGGTGTTGACCATCTGGTGATGTCCATGTGTAGACTCTTCTCTTGTGTTGTTGGAAGACAGTGTTTGCTATGACCAGTGCATTTTCTTGGCCAAACTCTATTAGTCTTTGCCCTGCTTTATTCCATATTCCAAGGCCAAATTTGCCTGTTACTCCAGGTGTTTCTTGACTTCCTACTTTTGCATTCCAGTCCCTGAAAATGAAAAGGGCATCTTTTTTGGGTGTTAGTTCTAAAAGGTCTTGTAGGTCTTCATAGAACCGTTCAACTTCAGCTTCTTCAGCATTACTGGTTGGGGCATAGACTTGGATTACTGTGATATTGAATGGTTTGCCTTGGAAATGAACAGAGATCATTCTGTCGTTTTTGAGATTGCATCCAAGTACTGCATTTTGGACTCTTTTGTTGACCATGATGGCTATTCCATTTCTTCTGAGGGATTCCTGCTCATAGTAGTAGACCCAGCAATCCCACTACGGGGCATATACCCTGATAAAACCACAATTCAAAAGGACACCTGTACCCGACTGTTCACTGCAGCACTGCTTACAATAGCCAGGGCATGGAAGCAACCTAGATATCCAATGACAGATGCATGGGTAAAGATGTGGCACAGATACACAATGCAGTATTACTCAGACACTGAAAGAGACAAAATAAGAGTCATCTGTAGAGATGTGGATGGACCTAGAGTCTGTCATAGAGTGAAGACAAAAAACCGAATATCGTATATTAATGCATATGTGTGGAATCTAGAAAAATGATACAGATGAACGTATTTTCATAGCAAGAACAGAGACACAGACATAGAGAATGTACATGAGGACATGGGGTAGGAGGAAGGGGAGGGCGGGACAAATGGAGAGATGGGGACTGACATATATACACTACTATGAGTAAACTAGCTGGCAGGAAGCTGCTATAAAGCACAGGAAGCTCAGCTCAGTGGTCTGTGATGATCTAGGTAGGTGGGATGAGGTGGGGTGGGAGGAGGTCTAAGAGGTAATATAGATCAACACAGTAATAAACTTCATTGTACAGCAGAAACCAACACAACATTTTAAAGGAATTATATTCCAATCTAAGAAGAAAAAAAAAAAAAAAAGAGGATTCTAATTTTTAAATGTAATTAAAGCTAATAGAAAAAATTTTTGTTTACAGTAGCAAAATAGGATGTATATTTTCAGTAAAGAAGGCATAAGGAATGAAATTGCATTTTATTAAGGGACAAGTAAGTAGGTCTGACTTAGAGTTGGCTGTTTCTGAATGGAAAAATAAAGTGATAGATAGAGAAAGCTTTGTGGAATGTGGACCCTGCACAGAGTTCTGTATGGTCAGGACTAAAGTATAAATTCATTTGAGTAAATAAATTTTAAAAGTGGGTGCTAAACTTGAATTTAGCTTTTCTCTCTTGTTAAGAGGACAAGTTTTCTTAAGATGTTGAACTGCCTTGGATAATAGATTTTAAGCTTCTTTACCTTTTAAGTGATTTGTTCTGTATTTGCCTTTGAAGTCTTTTATTGTTATTAATACTTTGGGAACTAAAAAGCCTCTTGATGAATGTGAAAGAGGAGAGTGAAAAAGTTGGCTTAAAGCTCAACTTCAGAAAACGAAGATTATGGCATCCGGTCCCATCACTTCATGGGAAATAGATGGGGAAACAGTGGAAACAGTGTCAGACTTTATTTTTCCGGGCTCCAAAATCACTGCAGATGGTGATTGCAGCCATGAAATTAAAAGACGCTTACTCCTTGGAAGGAAAGTTATGACCAACCTAGATAGCATATTCAAAAGCAGAGACATTACTTTGCCAACAAAGTTTCGTCTAGTCAAGGCTATGGTTTTTCCTGTGGTCATGTATGGATGTGAGAGTTGGACTGTGAAGAAGGCTGAGCACGGAAGAATTGATGCTTTTGAACTGTGGTGTTGGAGAAGACTCTTGAGAGTCCCTTGGACTGCAAGGAGATCCAACCAGTCCATTTTAAAGGAGATCAGCCCTGGGTGTTCTTTGGAAGGAATGATACTAAAGCTGAAACTCCAGTACTTTGGCCACCCCACGTGAAGAGTTGACTCATTGGAGAAGACTCTGATGCTGGGAGGGATTGGGGACAGGAGGAAAAGGGGTCGATGGAGGATGAGATGGCTGGATGGCACCACTGACTCAATGGACGTGAGTTTGGGTGAACTCCGGGAGATGGTGATGGACAGGGAGGCCTGGTGTGCCGCAATTCATGGTGTCGCAAAGAGTCGGACATGACTGAGCGACTGAACTGAAGGAATAACTATTGTTTCACAGTGAACTGTGATCCTATCTGAGTGTTCTAAACCTTTTTGATATAGTTTTATTTGACAAAACTTTCTAAATCAAAGTTAAATGAAGTCCTGTGATCTCTAGCTAACTGTGGGATGCTTCAAAGGGCCCCTAACACATCCCAAAGAGATATGTTAAACAGTTTCATTCCTATGTTAAATTACATAGGAAGCATTGTCAAATGCTTAATAAATCTTCTTATAGTGTATTGTGAATATTAATATAGGTATTCTAGAAACTATATAGAATTCCTAAAATTCTGATATGTCCTATAATATAGTTATAAATCTAGTTACTATCTTTAAGTGAGGTATGTTACAACAGTAACCAATTTAGTCAATTGGACTGCATTGTAATCAGATTTTAAACATGTCTTAAATCTTCTGTCATAGACAGTTATGGTTTTATTCTGTTGCCTCTGCAAAAATGCTTCCTCCTCAGGAATATTTATAGAAGGGATTTTTGGATAAATAAAAGCTTTTGACTTTCAGTAAATGTCTCTGCTTTTTAATATGCTATCTAGGTTGGTCATAACTTTTCTTCCAAGGAGTAAGCGTCTTTTAATTTCATGGCTGCAGTCACCATCTGCAGTGATTTTGGAGCCAAAAAAATAGTCTGACACTGTTTCCACTGTTTCCCCATTTATTTCCCATGAAGTGATAGGACCAGATGCCATGATCTTCATAATCTGTATACTCATAACTTCAGTATCATTGATGTCCTATGGTTTTTACTGTAAGGGATGGATTGTTAATCTCATCTATTATGTATAGGATTCGTAAAGATGGAAGGGCAATTAAAATTAAAATAATAGCTGGTAAAACAGTTCAGATTGTTTCCACCTTTTGTGCATCTATTGTACTGGTATGGGTTAATTTTGTTGTTAATATTAGTGAAACAATATCAAGTACTAGCGAGCTAATTAAAAAGACGATTATTAGTGTGTGATCATGAAAGTGTAGTAATTCTTCTATAATGGGTGATGTTGCATCTTGAAAGCCTAGTTGTATGGGGTATGCCATATGAGATGTACAGGGTTTTCATCTGTAACTTAACTTTGACAAAGTTATATAATGTTTTACTAACATCTCATTAATTGAGAGAGACATAGTGGTTATGATGTTGGCTTGAAACCAATAGTAGGGGGTTCGATTCCTTCCTTTATTTTAGGTTGACATATGTGAGTTCTTCAAATGTGTGATATGGTGGACATCCGTTTAATCATTCTAGGTTTGTCGTAGTTAAATCTACGGTCAAGACCTCTCGTTTAGATGTGAATGCTTCTCAGATGATGAAAACCATTAGTATAACTGCTGTCAGAGAGATAAATGAGCCTATAGATGAAATAGTATTTCATATTGTATGCTATGCTAAGTCGCTTCAGTCATGTCCGACTCTGTGCGACCCCATAGATGGCAGCCCACCAGGCTCCGCCGTCCCTGGGATTCTCCAGGCAAGAATACTGGAGAGGGTTGCCATTTCCTTCTCCAATGCATGAAAGTGAAAAGTGAAAGTGAAGTCACTCAGTCGTGTCTGACTCTTAGCGACCCCATGGACTGCAGCCTACCAGGCTCGTCTGTCCATGGGATTTTCCAGGCAAGAGTACTGGAGTGGGGTGCCATTGCCTTCTCCAAAAGAGGGTAATCAGAGTATCGTCGTGGTATACCAGATAGTCCTAGGAAATGTTGTGGGAAGAAAGTTATATTTACACCTACAAATGTAATTGCAAAGTGAATTTTGGCTCATGTAGTATTATGGGTATAGCCTGAAAATAGTGGGAATCAATGTACAAATCCTCCTATGATAGCAAACACAGCCTCTACTGACAGTACATAATGGAAGTGTGCGGCAACATAATATGTGTCATGGAGAACAATGTCAAGGGAAGAGTTGGCTAGAACAATTCCGGTCAAGCCCCCTACTGTAAAAAGGAAGATGAAGCCCAGGGCTCACATTATAGCGGGAGATCATTTGATATTGCCTCCGTGAAGTGTTGCTAGTCAACTAAAGACTTTTACTCCAGTTGGGATAGCAATAATCATGGTGGCTGATGTGAAGTAGGCTCGTGTGTCGATGTCCATCCCAACTGTGAATATGTGGTTAGCTCATACGATAAATCCTAAGAACCCAATTGATATTATAGCTCAAACCATTCCCATATATCTGAATGGTTCTTTTTTTCCTGAGTAGTAAGTCACGATGTGAGAAATCATTCCAAATCCGGGTAGAATAAGAATATATATTTCAGGGTGTCAGAAGAATCAGAATAAGTGTTGATATAGGATAGGGTCCCCTTCCCTATCCTAGTTAAGAAACTAGGCTTCATAAAAAGTTAACAAAAGCACTGAGTGAACTGGTGAATAGGGTTATAATTTTTATGGTTTCTATCTGAAAAATTACAGGCTGGAATCTGTGTTTTCCAAATGTAAGGAAAACCTTCCCCTTTAATTATGATTTACAGTAATTTGGTAAATTATACCTTTGCAAGAAGAATTGAAACATTTAACTTATCTGATCCCTCCAGAGATTAGAAACTCTTAGGTTCCCAGCAGCTTTATCAAATAAATGAGGAAGGCTACCTCTTGAACAGTTACAGAAACCTCAAGGTATTTTGGGATCCTTGAAAAGGGAGGAATTCACCCAAATCTGGTTGTCGAAATCTGTGACAAGGCCTTGGTGTGACTTTCCTAACCCTGAGACATCTTTTAAAAAGTGCAGTCCGAGAGTTCTTATAAAAGTTTCAGCAATCAAAATGTCTATCTGACCAAGCATACTTATGTAAATCAGGCCAAGTTTACTGAGACCAGACTTATTTGGCAAACTAGCCTTAATTTGGTAAAAATGAGGGTAATTTTAGAGAGAAAAAGAGTATGTTTCAATGAATATTAAATTCCAATTTTGTTAATGGGGATCTGTACTTACTAGACTCACCTCCCAGATAATTCCTTGTTGTTAAGTTATATTGATATAAAGTTAAATTGAATTATTAAAAGGACATTCTAAGTTTGTTTCTAAAGCTTATCTCAATAATCTACCTTTGGATGAAGATCAGATGCCCCTGCAACCAGGGGATTATATATATTGGCAAATATATCATTTAAAGGACTCACTACAAGCCGGGTGGGAAGGTTCTTACCAGGCATTCTTAACTAGCTCATGTGCAACAAAACTAAAGGGAACTGACTCTTGGATTCATATTTTTCACTTAAAAAGGGCCTCCACATTGGATTGGTCTATAGAGAGGCCTGCTGACCTCAAGCTCACTTTAAAACAATATTCAGAGGACAAACTACACTCACACCAAGACAAGAAGATGACATCAGCAGACACCTTACCCAAGATGCTGGACCTGATTCGTATGATCATTTATGTTTTCTTAACTTCTTCAACCTTTACATACAGATCAAATGTCTTTCTATCAAGGGCATGATCCTATGCTAGTTTTCAAAATCAATCCAATTGTTGGGTTTGTTGCCAATTACCTATGTCTAGTACTTCTTGGTTACCTTGGTGAATTTCTCACTTCCAAGGCACTGACTGGCCAGCCCTTAGGAAACTGATTTTAGAAGAAAGTAAGCTCAGTCCTGCTCAGGCTACTCTTGATATTACTAGATGGGATCCTCTCACCTGGCCAGTTAATAATACCTGCTCTGACCCTGGCCATATATATGAATTTTCTTTTAGGGTCACTCAAGCTCAATCAGAACAAGAAGCTAAGTTTCAATTAAAAGTTGTAACTTCCCATTTATTAGAAGGAAACCTCCCACGATTATGGGATTGATTTTTGTAGTTAACACTATGGCTATGGTCATTTAGTTTAAAAGTTCCTCTCTGGTGGGAAAAATTAAATTGTACCAAGGATGGTCATCCTCGTAACATTAGGAAATTTGGGTGGGTGCCTTATGAACAATGCCTACATATTACTGCCCTTAGAGATAGTGACTGGTATGGAACCAAATGGGTCAGATGACCAGGGATTCACTGGGCTGTGCCTAATTGGATCTGTGATACTAGTCCATGGGCTTGCACTGGGATGGACAGGAAGATGAACACTAGGACTTCCCTGGACTCAGGGTCATATACGCAACAATTTAGAGATGACCCCAGCCAATTTACCATTAGTACTAGCCCAATAACAACCAATCTACCATTGGTATGAGCCTGACAAGTCAAGAAATCTGTATTTCACTGGTATGATTATTTACAGCTATTTTTGCACCTTCAGTATGTTACATTCTTCAACAGGACTGGAGAATGTAATCACCCATACCAAAGCCTTAGTAAAATTCACTCAAGAGGTTTTAAATAATAGTAACCAAGCAAAGAATGTTCACACTGCCACACAGTTGTCCTCATCACACACTAGCAAAGTAATGTTCAAAATTCTCCAAGCCAGGCTTTAATAGTATATGAACCGTGAACTTCCAGATGTTCAAGCTGGATTTAGAAGAGGCAGAGGAACCAGAGACCAAATTGCCAACATCTATTGAATCAGAAAAAAAGCAAGAGAGTTCCAGAAAAACATCTATTTGTTTTATTGACTACATCAAAGCATTTGAGTGTGTGGATCACACCAAACCGTTGAAAATTCTGAGAGATGGGAATACCAGACCACCTGACCTGCCTCATAAGAAATCTGTAGGCAGGTCAAGAAGCAAGTGTTAGAACTGGACATGGAACAACAGACTGGTTCCAAATCAGGAAAGGAATACGTCAAGGCTGTATATTGTCATGCTGCTTATTTAACTTATATGCAGAGTACATCATGAGAAACTCTGGGCTGGATGAAGCACAGGCTGGAATCAAGATTGCCAGAAGGAATATCAGTAACCTCAGATATGCAGATGATGCCACCCTTATGGCAGAAAGCAAAGAACTGAAGAGCCTCTTGATGAAAGTCAAAAAGGAGAGTGAAGTTGGCTTAAAGCTCAACATTCAGAAAACTACGATCATGGTATCCAGTCCCATCACTTCATGGCAAATAAATGGGGAAACAATGGAAACGGTGACAGACTTTATTTTGGGGGGGGCTCCAAAATCACCACCATGGTGACTACAGCCATGAAATTAGAAGATGCTTGCTCCTTGGAAGAAAAGCTATGACCAACCTAGACAGCATATTAAAAAGCAGAGACATTACTTTGCAAACAAAGGTCTGTCTAGTCAAAGCTATGGTTTTTCCAGAAGTCATGTGTGGATGTGAGAGTTGGACTATAAAGAAAGCTGAGTGGTGAAGAATTGATGCTTTTGAATGGTGATTTTGGAGAAGACTCTTGAGAGTCCCTTGGACTGCAAGGAGATCAAACTAGTCCATCCTAAAGGAAATCAGTCCTGAATATTCATTGGAGGGACTCATGCTGAAGCTCAAACTCCAAAACTTTGGCCACCTAATGCAAAGAACTGACTCACTGGACGAGACTCCGATCCTGCAAAGACTGAAGGCAGGAGGAGAAGGGGACGAAAGAGGATAAGATGGTTGGATGGCATCACCGACTCAATAGACATGACTTTAATTAAGCTCTGGGTTTGGTGATGGACAGGGAAGCCTGGTGTGCTGCAGTCCATGGGGTTGCAAAGAGTCAGACACAACTGAGCGACCAAACTGAAATGAACTGAACCAGGCTATTAGCCTACCGAATTCTGTCTCTATAATGAGAAAAGTGCTAGAAGACCACATGACATTTGACATCCTTCAGCAGCTCAGGGAGGCACTTGTGCCATAACTCAAACTGAATCCTGTACCTGATGAATCCTCTAACACATTTAATGAATCATATGAGAAACCACATTTCTGCCTTAAGTGACCCACTTCCTAGTCTTGACGATCTCTTGAAAAACTGATTTGGCATGGGAAGTTCTTGGCTTAAATATTTACTTATAATTCTAATTAATGTATTAGCTATATTATTTGTATTTTGCCTGTTTTACAAGACTATTGTTCCTTATATTACCAACTGTGTGACTGAGCTTCCAATAAATATAATGACGACTAGGCAACCTGAAGCAACTGATCAAATATATGGTTCCATATGAGATCAATTACTGTAATAGAGTGATTCTTGATACAGGAAGATGCTACAAGAGGGAATTTTTTCCTGGACTATAACAGACTAGCCAGACAGATAATCCAACATTACTTTTAGCTATTGTTTATAAGACCTAGTCCAGTAATAGCATATTGAGTGGCCTTGCAGCAAAATCTCTGCCAGACCTAGGAATAAGCCTTCCTAGCACCAGTGGACAAAACGGTCATAAAATGCCTCTCAAAGCATGAACAAATTTATTACCATGAGGGGGCCCTAACTACAAACTGGCACCTACCACTGGCACTTGCCATCCACCTCTACAAGGATTAAAGTGGGTGCTGCTGCAGCTGCTGATTTCCAACACTCCCTGAAAGGAGTTCAGGGTGGAGAGCAGAAATGAAGCAGGCTATCAGCAGGACTGATGTTGAAGCTGAAACTCCAATACTTTGGCCACCTGATGCGAAGACCTGACTCATTTGAAAAGACCCTGATGCTGGGAAAGATTGAGGGCAGGAGGAGAAGGGGATGACAGAGGATGAGATGGTTGGATGGCATCACCAACTTGATGAACGTGGGTTTGGGTGAACTCCGGGAGCTGGTGATGGACAGGGAGGCCTGGCGTGCTGCAGTCCATGGGGTCACAAAGAGTCGGACACGACTGAGCAAATGAACTGAACTGACGCTCTGGGAAAAATTGGCAGAACAGGTCTTCAGGTAGATATTTTCAGGAGCCAATTTTATGAGCCCAATTCTTGTGTCCTCTCATATCTAGAAAAGCACTCAGATGGTGACAACTGCTCATGACTAGAAGAAACCTTTTGCAAAAAAAATATATATATATGTGCTTATTTCCATATTTCCCCTTCAGCAAAATCACATATATACTGACCTTCACCCTACCTCTTTGGAAGAGTTTCTCAGGGCTATCTGAGATACTGTCTTCCAGGCTATAGTCCTCACATTTTGCCCGAAATAAAATTTCATTCACAACTCTCCCATTATGTACTTTTTTAAAGTTGGCAGTTGAGATTCCCATATCATCCAGTCACCTCACCATCAACTAATCAACAATACTTGTGTATGAGCCGACCTTGCACCCTGTGACCCTCTCCCTCACAGTTTCAGAAACCTATCCCTGAAAGACATTAGGGAGTTCGGGTCATGTGAGCAAGGCGCTTGCCACCCTACAATAAACACGATACGTTCCTCCACCGCAATCCAGGGTCAGCAGATTGGCTTTGCTGCACATGTGGGCAAGTGGAACCAAGTTTGCTTGTTCAGTAACAAGAGTCAAGATCCAACCAGGAAAACAAAGTATTAAAGGGAGTAATTTAATAGGGGAAAACTGGTTACACAGGTAACAAGAAAACTGAAAAGTCAGACATGACAACAGCAGGAAATCATTAATACTTATCTTGTCATAAAGGACAAAGGACGGTCACCAGTCATCAGCTGGAGTTGTGCAGGGGAAGCCAGTACCAAGGAGTGAGGGGAGCTAGTACAGACAAAAGAAACAGACACAGGGAGATACCCTCTTTTCTCCTGCAGCGACAGAAGAAACAGCCTACAGCGCTCAGCCTTGCCTCCCATTCCCAGTGCTTCTGGGGCAAGTAAATCAAAGACCTGTACAAGAATACACTGCTGTAGTACTTAACTGGGTTGCACTCTACATCACAAAGACTTCCATACCATCATATTTAAATTCACAATAGACACTTTAAAAATAGGTTTTTCAACCGAAGGCTTCAACATCTACAAAGGCTTTACTGCACTCAAATCGACAGCTGTGTCAATCAGGTCAACGTCCGTTTGAGTGCCTTTGCTGTCCAGGTCCAAAGAAAAGGGAGATAAGAGAGAACTTGTCCTCAAGCTGCTGGCACTGCCTTGAACAAATAAACTTTCACAATTGGGATAGATGAGAACTCAGAGAAAGTGCACCTCAGTGAGAGATGTAAACAAGAGGTGCAGCTTACTCTGAATGTCTGAGAACAGGAATTAGCCAAGCAGAAACCAGAGAGCAGGGAAACCAGAAGTCCTAGCAGACACCCAGATGGCTGTGACCTACATAACAAGCCAAGGAACTTCAAGGAGGTTCTGAAAAAAGATCAGAAATTAACCGAGCCATGAACAAGCGCTTCAGAATTATCTGATGGGTCTGGAAACTTGTACCCGGAGGTGCATCAGAAGCATGACAATGTGGTCCAAAAATATACATATATGACCTGGGGCTTGAAACAATATTGCCAGACCTATGCTGAAACGGGTAAGAGAAGAGAAGCACATCAGTGGGAGTGGGCGGTTAACTCTGCTTCAGCTCTGTAGCATTCCCAAAGAAACCACTTACGACCTGAAGCGTGAGCTTCTTAAAACATTAAATTAAAAATTAAGTTATAGATTAGCATAATTTAAGACCGTATACCCTTTCCCCATTTCTCCCCAATGGCCAAATATTGGAAAACAACAGCACAGAATCACGATACTGATAACCGTAAAGTCAAGACACACAAGTTTCTTTCATTTATAGCCACACGAGCTCACGCCCCTCAACTAACTTCTAATGCTATTATAATTCACCCAAGCCCTGTCCGCGCCTACAGCGGACACTGAAAATGTGTCCGGATGCTACACGCAGGGATACAGCCGCGGTCTCAGCTCAAGTGCCAGTCGAGACCACGTAGGCAGCGGAACCACAAGCCCCGCCCCTTCCGTCCCGGCGGACTAACAGCCGCCCGAGGTCCGAGCAGTTTCCAAAGCCGACAGAGTAGAGCCGGAAGTGGGAGGCTGCACCCCACCCCCCTCGCGACTTCGCGGAAGCGTCCATCCAACATGGCGGACCTCAACCGCCAGCTGCAGGAATATCTGGCGCAGGGGAAAGCGGGCGGCCCTGCGGCCGCGGAGCCACTGCTCGCCGCGGGAGAGGCGAAGGAGTCCGCGGCGGGGGCCGGGGCGTGGTTCAGCCGCGTAGGCCTGCGCTGGACGTGGACACAGAGCCCCGCGGAGCCGGCGGCGGGACAGACGTGCCTGCCCAGCGTGACGCGCACTCAGCGGCTGGCGGCGAGTGGCGTGTGCCTGCTGCTGGCTGCGCTCTGCTTCGGCCTGGCCGCACTCTACGCGCCTGTGCTGCTGCTGCGCGCCCGGAAGTTCGCGCTGCTGTGGTCGCTGGGCTCGGCGTTGGCACTAGCAGGAGGCACACTACTGCGAGGCGGCGCAGCGTGTGGACGCCTGCTGCGCGGCGAGGAGGCGCCCTCGCGGCCCGCGCTGCTCTACGTGTTTGCGCTAGGCGTGACGCTATACGCGGCGCTGTGTTTGCGGAGTACGTTGCTCACAGCGCTGGGCGCCTGCGCACAAGTGGCCGCACTGCTGGCCGCGTTGCTGGGCGTGCTTCCCCGGGGCGCGGGCACCGCTTTGCGCATCACACTCGGGCGCTTGGGCCCGGGCGCCGCCCTCGCCAAGGCGCTCCCCGTTTGAGGCCCGCGGTCCGCGCCGTCGGAAGGACGCAGAATCCGTCCCCAGGATGCGCCATCATGGGGACACGGACAACCGGCTCTAGGCCCACCGCCAGCCAAACCAAGGACTGCGCCTGTCCGTTCCCAGACCGCACGGGGTAGAAGCCGCTCCTTTACTGTGCCAGCGAACTGTAAACTGAGACACAAGGAGTTTGGGAAGCTCCTCGATTTCTGCATTTTGTGCTACACTCGGCAGCAAGTGTTGTGAAAACCAGATTTTGTTTTGAATTGGTGATAGGACGCTATGAATATTAGTGATAAATTGTTTTTGCGTTAACCGTGGTCTTAGATTACACTCAGTAAAAAGAGGAAATAGCTTTTCCGTTTTGATTGCCCTTATTTTCCCGGATTTGTCTTTCACGTTTTGTCACCTAAAAAAACCCAGGGGTGGATCGCAGTAGCTTAGTTCCACTAAACGTGCTTTCTTTCGCTTTTGGAAGATTTTCCCCTTGTTCTTCAACGTGAGTGTATCCATAGGAGTTAGCAGATTAAATGCTGACTTTAGCCACTGTAATTTTTTCAAGTGCTTTAGTTAATACGGTTTATCTCAGTTTTCTCTTAGTGAAATTGTTAACATGATGTCTTATAAAATTAAAGGACAGCTGGTTCTGCATTACATAAGGAAACCATGGACCAAGAAGCATGGTATCCAGTAAGGTGCACGTAAATGCTCAGAGGTCCAAGGACAGAACTCAGCTAAGGAAATGCCTGGCAGACAGGAAGATAATTCCACATCCAGTTATCCTATTGGATGGAAACCATGGATTTCTACAGGGTCGTTTTTCATTCCTAATTTTATGATGTGCTTTTGAACCATAGTTTACACTTTATATTCTGATCTTAATGGAATGTAAGGTGCTTTTCATACCTAATTGCCAAATTTTCTTCATTTTTAGATTTAGCACCTTGGTCTAGGACTTACCTTAATTTATTGCCAGAAAGAATGGGCTCAGTATTCTGGTTAAGTCCATAAATAAAACAACATTTTTTCACTAGCTACATATTAACTGGGAAGTAAACTGTATTTAAGAAGTTTTAGTCCTATGCCAGTGGTTCTCAGTTCACATGAGAGTTACTTGAGTCAAATTTCAGTTCAGTCAGAATCTCTGGGTGGGGTGAGGAGGAGATTGGCATCAGTATTGTTTTTTAAGCTTCCCAAATGATTTCCTTTTTCTGCTAAGGTTGAGAACAACTTGAAAGTAATTGTTTCCTGGGACTGGATTAGCATTGCTTAAACAGGCTGTCAGGCAACAGAGTTTTGCCTCTTCCTCCAGCCTCAAAACTTGTATTTATAGGTCTTGATCAGTGTCCAACAAGCCCTGCTCCAAGTGGACGCTGAAGTAGACTTACTCCCACTCCCTTACTTTGAAAGAAGGCTGCTTTCCCCCCCATCAGTTAATAGGGTTACCTGCCTCAAGAGGCACTTACTCCTACCCCCCTTACTTTGAAAGAAGGCTGCTTTCCCCCCCATCAGTTAATAGGGTTACCTACCTCGAGAGGCACTTACTCCCACCCCCCTTATTTTGAAATAAGCCTGCTTTCCCCCAGTTAATAGGGTTACCTGCCTGGAGAGGCACTTACTCCCACCCCCTTATTTTGAAAGAAGCCTGCTTTTCCCCCCATCAGTTAATAGGGTTACCTGCCTCAAGAGGCACTTACTCCCACCCCCCTTACTTTGAAAGAAGGCTGCTTTTCCCCCCATCAGTTAACAGGGTTACCTGCCTCGAGAGGCACAACTACTGGGTGTTTGTAAAAGCAAATCCACTGTTTTGGGGGAATGATATATTTTTTTGACTGGAAAGTGTACCATTGGCTGCTTTCTCTACCCCCTAGTTAAATCTGTATTTTAGTTCTAAATTTTAGGCTGAAGATTTTACTGCATTTAGCCCATTTTTATATTGATGCTATTTTTAAAAATTGTTTTTCCAGCATTTTCCCAAGAATTCACTGTCAGGAAATCTGTTTTTATAAAATTCAAAGCACAATATATTGTATGTATTTTGACAGTGATGATTTAAAATGCAGATATATACATTAAGTAATAAAAATGTTGAGTTTTCCGTTTTCTCTAAATGAATTCATTCTCAAAATGCAACCTGGTTATCTGCTTACTGAGGTAGTGTTTTTGGAGTTAAAGCCTTAAAATCTTATGATAAAGTTTTTAGCACATGAGTCTCAGAAAAAAAAAAAAAAAAAAGAGCCTAATCTCTAGAAAAGGCAAAGGAACCAGAGATCAAATTGCCAACATCTGTTGGATCGTAGAAAAAACAAGGGAATTCCAAAAAAACATATACTTCTGCTTCATTGCCTGTACTAAAGCCTTTACTGTGAGGATCACATCAAACTGAAAAATTCTTAAAGAGATGGGACTACCAGACCACCTTACCTGTCTCCTGAGAAACCTGTATGCAGGTCAAGAAGCAACAGTTAGAACTGGACATGGAACAACAGACTGATTCAAAATTGAGAAAGGAGTTCATTAAGGCTGTATACTGTTACCCTGATTATTTAACTTACATGCAGCGTAGCATCATGTGAAATGTCAGACTGGTTGAATCACAGGTTGGAATCAAAATTGCCAGAAGAAATATCAACAACCTCAGATATGCAGATAATACCACTCCAATAGCAGAAAGTGAAGAGGAGCTAAAGAGCCTCCTGATGTGGGTGAAAGAGGAGTGTGAAAAACCTGGCTTAAAACTCAACATTCAGAAAACTAACATCATGGCATCTGTCCCATCACTTCATGGCAAATAGATGGGGGAAAATTGGAAACAGTGACAGATTTTATTTTCTTAGGCTCCAAAAAGACACTTGCTGCTTGGAAAGACAGCTATGACAAACCCAGACAGTATGTTAAAAAGCTGAGACATCAGTTTGCTGACAAAGGTCTGTATAGTCAAAGCTATAGTTTTTCCAGTAGTCATGTCTGGATGTGAGAGTTGAACCATAAAGAAAGTTGGGTGCTGAAGAATTGATACTTTTGAGTTGTGGGGCTGGAGAAGATTCTTGAGAGTCCCTTGGACTGCAAGATGAAACCAGTCAATCCTAAAGGAAATCAACCCTGAATTGGAAAAACTAATGCTGACGCTGCAATACTTCAGCCATGTGATATGAAGAGCCAATGCACTGCAAAAGACCCTGATGCTGGGAAAAACTGAGGGCAAAAGGAGAAGCGGAAGACAGAGGATGAGATAATTGGATGGCATCACTGACACAATGGACGTGAATTTGAGCAAATTCCAGGAGACGGGAGGACAGAGGAGCCTGATATGCTACAGTCCATAGGATCGTAGAGTCAGACACAACTTAGCAACTGAACAACAATAAACTGTCTATTATGGTTTTGTGCTCTGGATCCCTTTTTATCCTCTTAGAATTTGATTACAACTTCTTTTTAAGCTATACCAGTAGAGGGCATGGAGAAGGCAATGGCACCCCACTCCAGTACTCTTGCCTGGAAAATCCCATGGACGGAAGACCCTGGTGGGCGGCAATCCATGGGGTTGCTAAGAGTCGGACACCACCGAGCGACTTCACTTTCACTTTTCACTTTCATGCATTGGAGGAGGAAATGGCAACCCACGCCAGTGTTCTTGCCTGGAGAATCCCAGGGACGGTGGAGCCTGGTGGGCTGCCGTCTATGGGGTTGCACAGAGTTGGACATGACTGAAGTGACTTAGCAGCAGTAGAGGGCAAATAAAGAATATCCACAAACCTAAAGCAATCTTGAGCCTCCTATAGGTGTGTTTAGAGCAAGGTGCTGATAAACAGGATGTTTTAAATTGCAAAGTAAAGAGAAAATCTCTTGAAGCCTCTAGGTTCTAACACCCTAAAAAAGGCAGTGTTTATGTGTGGTAAACATTTTATCTGCATAAGTAACTTAGCTTTTTACCATTTTTTAAATTAGTGGAGAACCAATTAGGAGTTTTTATATACGCCAACTATGTCAATATCCCTTTTCTAAGCAACTACTGACACTTTCCAGCACCACTAAATTTGTCAAATAAACTTGTTTCCAGTGCCCAGCTGAAGTTGTCGAAGTAGTGAGGGTGACCACAGGATGTCCTTTGAAGAATAAAAAAGACTTATAAAAACAAAGTAAGGGGTCAATATAGAAAGTATCCTGGGATAATCTCAAACTGAACTTTTGGCTTCCAATTCAAAGTGGGCCAACTGTCCTATTCATTTAAAACTAAAAGAATCTGTTGTGGATGAGAACTTCCTGGCTCACTTTTAATTGAACAATCCTCCGCCTTAAACACTGGTGTTTCCACAGAGCTAGTGTGGAAGAGGAAGACATTATTTAAATTTTGCAGAACTGTTTTAAGAAAGATTTTGATCCATTCCTTTTCAACTTAAAACCATTTTGAAATGATTTACAGTATTCAAAAGGTATGTGTAGATGATTTCTAGCTTATGTTCCTCTAATGAGAAAAAAACAAGTCAAGGCTAAGGTGTAATTACTAGAAGATGCAGCCAAGGGAGACCTCTGCTTGGACATCCAGATTTTTTTTTTCTTCAGTGTATAATTTTCCATTTGCCACAGCAGGTCTAACTAATAAGGCTTTGAATCTAACTTCAAACCACATTATAGTTTTGAAGTATTTTTCACTATGCTACAAAAGTAAGTGTGACAGAATGGCTAGATAAGAATTTGTTTAAAAACAAAATTCACAGATGAGTTAATTTAGATGACTTAGAGATTCCCATCAAGGATGTTCACAAATGTAAGCAGTAGTTGTACACCTCTCAGCAGACCGGATGCGACGGAAACTAAAGGTTTCCTTAAGGCAAGCACTTGACGACTAGTTGTTTTCTGTTAATTCTTGCGTAAATCACATTCTGTATTCATACAAAAACAACTTAATGTTTTTTCTCTGACAACTGTACATATAGAAACAAATTTTCGATTGGACATGAACTTAAATTTGTGGAGGTGCTCCATGTCTCGTGACACTTAAAAAAAAAAGATTCCAGCTTTTATCTTCACAAACCCATGTGGGATTTCGGGCAGTGAGGGTGGACAGGACAAAACAAGGCCAGCTACTCTGGGTCGCCAGCAGCAGTCTCTTCATCTTGAAGACCTCGGTAGGGGCTCCTGGGATTCAGCTGCCCAGAGAGAGTTCAGGGCCACACGGTGCAGGTCTCCTTTTCTTTCTCTTGGAAAGTCCGCAGAAGCTCTTAAATACTGTCCAGAGAGGCCTAGGGGGTTTGAGCCCCAACTTCTACCGACCCCTCCCACCCCCCCTCGAAGCTCCTCGCCTTGGTGGGCCAGAGTTCATGTTACTCCCTCTACCCCAGTTACTGCCACTCCGGCCCCCTCTAGAAGGGGTACCACTGCCTGGAGGGCCCCCAAAAGGTTCATCTCTGTGGTATCCATCATGGTGGTCTCCATCCAAGGAGCTGGAACGTCCGGACTTAGGCACTCTCTGAGAAGGTCCTGGGCCCCCTCGGCCTGAAATGAAACAGTGGTTTTACATGTGACTTTTATTTCAACTTTTTAGTAACTCCTGGTACAAACATTTACTCTACGATGACAGACACTGCAACATTTCTGGTTTTGTTTGTTTTTTAAACAGAGTTCTGAGAACATTAACACGGTACTCAGAGCAGTAGAAGTTGTGCCTCCACTTCTCCTTTTCTCATCCCCGTCCTGGCCTGTGGCTGTGCCCCTCAGCATCAGCTAGACGCAGTGTTCCCCAAGGCTGTGATGGAGCCGCTGGGGAGCCAAGAGATACATACAGAGCCCCATGCTGGACTGTGCCTACAGCCTATGAGAAGTGTATCTTCACCTTCCTATGCCACCACAGCTGTTCTGGGGGAAGGTTTGAAAAGCACTAACAATATTAGAAGCAAGTAAGAAATACAAACTGCTGATGATGTTAATTACAAGTGTTCTACAGAATAAGTATTTACTATGATTATCCTACAACTATATGGCACTTTTGATTTCTTGTTAAAATACAAAAAGAAAAACACTAGCTTTTAGTGCTTCTCCCAGGGATAGTTTTAGTTGTCCCAGGATTAGACACACAAACCTCTAGGTATCATTAAAATTCTGACTTTTAAAATTTTTTTCCTGAGATGACAGCGTTTAGTCACATCTCCCATCATGCACTATCAGAAAACTATTGCCAACTTTGTCTTAAATTTTTGAATGGAATCTGAATCCAGCTAAGACGAGGTGAGGAAAGATAGCCAAAGGAATTCTGGCTTCTTTTCTTACAAAGCTCAGCCTAGGCCCCCTCATGGTACCCTGGCAGAGAAGCTGTCAATTAGGGTATCACTTCCACACTAGCCATGTGGCCGCAGCCTGGGACCTACAAAGTGCGTCCTGAGTGCCCACCCCAGCCAGCAGCAAAATGTGCATGTGGGTGGGCACTGGTGACACGAAGTTATTTCTGAGAGCTTTGCACTTAGAAGAACCAAACTACCAAGAACGAAAGGCAGAACTCTGTAAAGAAGGGATTCAACAGGAGGCAGGTGAACTGGAGTGGAGCACAGGCTGCGGCGCAGGGGCACTCTTTCCAGCAGCCTCCAAGGCACACTCCTTGTCTGTCAGCCCAGCCTCACCTGAGCCCACAGCTGTAGTTAGCATTCAATAGCTACCACTCCGGGCTGAAACTCATTGCTGCCTCTATAAAATAAAGATCCAGAGTTTCAAGTGGCAGAAATAATCCACTGCCCTC
This sequence comes from Bos mutus, assembly GCF_027580195.1. Taxonomy (NCBI): domain Eukaryota; kingdom Metazoa; phylum Chordata; class Mammalia; order Artiodactyla; family Bovidae; genus Bos; species Bos mutus. Next base: position 131,345,179 of record NC_091618.1, read on the forward strand.
ATGAAAAGAAAACCACTTCCAGACCATGTTCCCCAAAGTCTTTGTGACTCTGGCCACAAGCAGAGCTCCTTCTAAAAACAAAGGCACAGAACCTGAGAGAAGATAATCCTCCCTGCCCCTGACAATGGCCCCGAGGGCTCAGAGCAGTCTTTACCAGAGCACGTCTGCCAATCAGAGCAAGAGTCTCACAGATCAGCAGAGAAAGTGCTGGGACAGTCTGAAAAAGAGCCGTAGTGGAAAACGTGAACAAACCAGGCACTCCTGGAAGCAAGTGGAGGAGACCTGTGCAGAGACTGAGCTTGCAGTCATCCACTGGCTGCACCACAATTGGGAACACGTATCTCTGCAGTCTAAGCCCTGGAGGGTAAAGGACCCCTAGTACCCCAGTGTGGGGTGCCCCAGTAGGGACAGACAGAACAGGCATACACTGGGATGGGGCTTCCAGTAACCCTGAAGCCTTCCTGGCAGGGCTGTAGCACCCACAGCTCCCAAGCTGTAATCACCAGCCTCACTTACCTTTGCCTCCTCGATCCTCAGAAGGACCTCCTGGGGCATCCATTTCTCTGTGCTCAGAGGTTCCCGGCCCATCATGCCAGGGGCGCTTTCGGGGTGGTAAAGATGCCATGTCCATGCCTTGGAGAGAAGAGGACCGTTCTCTGCTAGCTGGGGAATGACCGTCGTGAGGGGGATGATCAGGGCGGGGAGCATCACGGAAATGTTCATGTCCTGGCCCTAAAATAGGAAGCACAGATCCACAAGGCTAAGAATCTGACAATCTCATTATATTTAAGTACATTCACGCATGCTCAACTGCTCAGTCATGTCCAACTCTTTGCGACCCCATGGACTAGCCCGTCAGGCTCCTCTGTCCATGGGATTCTCCAGGCAAGAATACTGGAGTGGGTAGCCATAACCTCCTCCAGGGAATCTGCCCAACCCAGGGATCGACCCAGATCGCCTGTATTGCAGGTGGATTCTTTACCGCTGAGCCACTGGGGAACCCCATATTAAAGTACAATGTGATCAAAAGACGACAGAAATTATACTGTTAAGCAGCAACTTGAAAACAAATATTCATTCACGCAAGAAACATTTCCTAAATACCCGCCGTAGGCCAGTGACATCATGAATACACAGAAAGGTCAAGATTAGGAATCAACACACCCCCTAAAATAAGAGGAGTTGGGAAGGTCTACAAAAGTGATTCTCAGATTTTTTAGTTTCAGAACGTCTTCACACTCTTAAAAATTATTGAAGACCCCAAATAGATTTAATTTATGAGAGTTCTAACAACATCTGCCATGTTAGAAATTAAGACTGAGAAAACTTTCGTTCATTTAACTATATTTTCCAAAAACAAAACTGTTTAGTGAAAAGAGTGGCATTTTGACAAATCTCTTTAATATCTGGCTCAGCAGGAGAAAGTCCCCACCTGCTCCTGCATTCAGTCCACACTGTGGGTTGAAGATATGAAGACAACCCAGCCTCCCAGGGAGAGGTGAGCTGCTGAAGAGAGAATGCAGTGGACCCCTGGGAGAGTCCTCAGACCACACTCTGAGAACTGTTGGTCAGAGGAACCCTAAGGCACAAGCAGCTCTATTGCCTTACCTGGCTCTCTATTTCCATCCCAGGAGTCTGGTTTCCGTCCTCCTTCAAAGCGAGGGAACTCATCAGGAGTGGGAAGCAAACCCTTCCTTCCTCCTACACAATGAAACAAACCACCACCACAGTCACAGACTATTCCAGGCGTGCTCACAACCACCTAACTCTTCATCCCTGTCCTTCCCAGACCCATGGTTCTCAGCTCACCTCGGGGGGTACCCCGACCTCGACCTCTGAGATCCCTTCCTCGGGCTGTTTCGTCAGTAGCATCAAAATTCTCCTCTGGTCCAAAGTCTTCGGGCCCAGGAAAGCCATCTCTTCCTCTGGGGGGAGCACGGCCCTCATGTCTTGGGGGTGCTCCTCTTCTGAAGCTGTTAGGGAAAATCAACAGGATATCCATCTAATGGAATACCTTGTAGGTCGAAGTTCATGTTTCAAAAAAGCCTAATTATGTGAGGAAATATGATACAATGTTGAATGAGAGAAAAACAAAACAAAATTAAGTATTTTTTAAAGTACCCATTTTATAGTATGGCAGGTAAATATGGGCAAGAGGGCAATGTACTAAAATGTGGGGTTATTTTAATTTTCTTTTAGGCTTTTAGGAATAATAACAGTGAGCATTTTTAAAGTGCTTATCTCATGCCAAGTGCTTTACAGTGTATTATTTCATTTGTTCTATCGTCACAACCACCTTATGAAAGTGACTATTCTACCCTTGAGTATTTATTTACACAGGACTCAGAGAAGTTAAGTCACTTATTTAAGGACACATGGTTAAGTGCTGGGATTTAAACTCAGCCAGTTTTGACACTCAGTGCAGGCTCTTTACCTCTGCCTCCCAAATATTTTTCATTTTACCATTCACATTTTTATATATAAACATGGCTTACATAATCAGAAAAAAAAAGTGGGGGGAGGGGGCAGAGATCACTAGAGATCATGCCTACTCACTGTACTTGACTTGTTTGGGGGCATCTGTTCTGCCATGTGCCCTGGTCCACCTCTCTACTCAGGGGCAGGCCTAGGGGCCATAACCTGCACCAGTGGCCCCAGCCACATCTGACCGATGGACAGGAAGGCATCTGGTTTGTGGGTGGCTCACCACTGCCAAGGTGACCATCTCATGCCTGGGCTAGTGGACCATGTCACCACCTCTCAAGAATTCTGAACTGGGAAACTAAGTGGGCCAGGAGTGCTACTGAAGCAGGACCATTAATGAGGGGTGCCAGAGCTGCAGCAGAAGCCTGTGAGGAAGCAGAAAGAGGGGCCTGCCAGTAGGAAAGGTGCGTGAGCAACCAAGATAGGCCACAGAAACTGGAGAAAGGATCAGAGAGGGGCAAGGGCTTAGGGCCCACCAGGCCTTCTGCTTTCTCCCGAGTTTCCATTTGTTTATCTTACACTCCAACATTTTGAAAAATTTCATACAGAGCAACAAATGCCCAGACATTCTTCACCACAATTCATTAATCGGTTCTTAAGATTCTGCCACACAAACCTTGTCTTTTCACTATCTATTTACTAATTCACTTTCTAAGCCTTTTCAAAACCAGCTGTGACATAATGCTTCACCTCTTCATCCTTCAGTAGATTTCTTCTAAGAATAAGGACTTTCTCCTACATAACAACACTACTATCATTCTAAATAACATGTAATAGTATTTAATACACAATCCAATTTTAATTTCTCTGTCCTCAAAATGTCCTTTACAGGTGTCTTTATAGTTTTCAATCATACACTGTTTTTCAGCGGTCCCATCTCTTTGGTCTACTTTAATCTACAACAGTCCCCGTCTTGTGTTTTATCTTTTGTGACCTTGACTTTTTAATTTTTATTGGAATAGACCTTGACATTTTTGAAGGGTCCATACAGGGGTTTTACATAACATTCCACAATTTGAATTCTGATTTTCCTATGATTAGATTCAGGTAAAACGTTTCTGGTAAAACTTCTTATACCTTCACAGTGATGCCAGTCTGTCTCACTGTTTAGGATGTAAAAGTGATATGGCAACCAAATTTCACTGTTGTAAAGGTCCACTTTCTCCTTTGCAATTAAGTAATCTGTGGAGTGATACCTGGGCAGTGTGAAAATATACTGATTCTCCACAATCCTTTTATTTGATGATGGCTTTCCGTATCTGCTGAGGATCCTTCCCTGAATTAATTATGACACTGGTTGCTTAAAATAAGTGATTTTCTAAGTCTGCATCTGTAACTTGCTGTTTTACTGTAAAGAGCTTTCCTTGTTTCACTCCACCATTCCAACGATCTAGATGTGTTCTTAACACCTGTTTTGTAACTTAATGAGCCATGCTCCTGCAAGCCAAGGAGGGGTACTCCAGATGCTGGGAATTTACCACTCAGGGTGAGGGCAGAATTGACAGGGGCGAGAAGTGGAGCAGGAGTGTCAGCAGAGGGCGCTCCTCCCCCGAGGCAGATTCAGGGAGGAGTCCCCACACATGGCAGGACTCTTCTCTTGTCCAGGCATCCATTAGACAACTGCTCTGACTACAGAAGGACAGAGGGAATCTAATCTGCCCTAGTTAGAAAATAGTTCCTGTTACAGACTAAATGTTTTTGTCCCCTCCACAAAATTCATATGCTGAAGCTCCATCCCCCAAAGTGACTTTGGAAATGGACCTCTGAGAGCTATTTAGGTTAGATGAGGCTCTGCAGGTGGGACCCCATGATGGGATATATGCTCTAATAAGAAGAGATACCACAAAGAGCTTGCTCAGTCTCTTTCCATCACGCAAGGACAAGGGGAGACGGTGCCTGTACGCAAGCCAGGAAGAAAAATCTCACCAGAAACCTACACTGCTGGGCCTTGATCTGGGACTTCTAGCCTCCAGGACTGTGAGAAAAATCAATTTCTGTTGTTGAAACCCCTCAGTCCGTATCTGTCAGCTGAGTAGTGTATCTGCTAACAAGCTGACCCCTCTAAAATATATCTCCCTCTGTAACAGATTCATGTATTCAACAGTCACTGGGCACCCACAGGGCGTCACCACTACTGCGCTAGGCTCTGAGGACCTCCCTTCAGGAATGTGCCACGGTTCTGAGAGATACAAGTGATACACAGATAAATATATCACTTCATGTCAAGGACTGCTAAGTGCTCTGAGGAACATAAAGCAGAGGAAAGGGACAGGAAGAAAGAGCCAAGTGCAGTGAGCCACAAACACCTAGGAGACTGTATTCCTGGCGAAGGAAAAAGCAAGCACAACATGAGCAGGATACGCCTGGCATGTCAGAAGAGGAGTACAAACTGTCAACAGCACGGTGTCTAGGTGTGGGTCTGTCACTGACAAATGAAATAAAACACAAACAGAGTAAAATCTAAAACTGTGCACAGACAGAGATTCAAGAAATCAGTGAACGTTATGTTGGTGCCAAGGCCACTGGAAATGGGGCTCCTGCAGACATAAAAAGCCACTTCAAAGAGTGAATTCTTGGATATCATTTAGTGAGCTCTTAAATCTTTTTATTAAAAACTCCCCTCCAAGAGCTGCTTCCCTTGACCCCTCCGTTTCACCCTCCCTGGACGTGTTATCAGCCACTCTTTTCTAACATACCCATGAGAACGGAGATCACCAACCTTCACCTCAATTACCTACTAGCAACAATCATAGAGTGATGAGAAAAGACGTGGGAGAGATGACTGAGGCAGGAAGACAGGGGTGCTGCGCAGCAGAGCATGGCTCTGCCAACTGGATGGCCAGACCGGGAGCTGCTCTTACACGTACCATCCATGGGACCTCCCAAAGTCAAGCAACTGCTCTCTCAGTGGCATCCCTCACCTGTGCAGGCTGACAGTAACACCTAAACTCACAACTCACTGCAACAACTGAATGAAGTAACATCTGGCAGACAGCAAATAATTATTATCATTGATTATTTTGAGTCTCACTTGAGATTTCACTAATTCTTTTTACTCCCTACTTCCTCTATTCCTTTTTTTACCCCAAACAAGTCAAGTGTCCAAGCCTGACCTCAGCCTATTTGAACAGCAAGATTATTCTTCAGCTTGATTGCATTTTGTTAACATCTTTAAGCAATTACACAAAAACTATCTACTCAATAATTCCTTTATTCTCTGTCTAGATGTCTCATATTTCATCATTCTAACCAAGAGAACCTGGAGATTTCTATTCAAATCCAAGTAACTTTATAGTACACAGGCCCACCCATCTGTTTAAAAGGACCAAGAAATAAGCAAAAAGATTTCTAAACTGCAGAGATAATAAAGAACCACATAGATGTTAAAAGGCATATTAGGTCTAAACACAAAACCTAGAGAGGGGAGGGCACTCTTCCCCCAGTGAAGGAGGAAAGAGATCCATGTGGACAGAACAGATGGGAAGCTCCAGGGAGGAGGACATGGACCCATACAGTGTCTGGCCCACCTTTCTTCTCTGCGCCCTCGGAACCGCGGGTCCTCAGGGTCCCGGGGGAAGCGGTCGTCTCCAGGTCTGCGGCCTTCCCACGCCCCTGGGGGGCCCCGGGCTGCACCCCGGGCATCCCCTTCACTGAACTCCCTGTGGTCAGGGGGGAATGGAGGCCCAGGGCCCCCACGCCTCCACTTCTCTTCTTGTGGTAAAGGGCCTCCTCGCCCCTCAAATTCTCGTAACCGGTGGCCAAAGCGCTTGTCGGGGTGGAAGTCGTCTGGTCTGCTGAAGTCATCAGGGAATTCGGGGTGAGGGCCACGCCTATCAGGGGGACCCCTGCAGTCCTGGCTGCCCCGGAAAGGCCCCCTCTCGGGACCGTGCTCAGGGCCGCTGCTCTGCTCGTGCCGCCTCTCTGACATTGGGCCCATGTGATGGTTTGGAGGGCCGCGCGAATCACCTAAAGGAAACAAAACTGATGTTTACCTTGTCTTCCAGGAGTCCTGTCAACACAGGTCTGATTTTCAGCATCTTAAAATTTCAGAATGCAGTCTTTTATTGAGAGTGTTTTCCCTCCTTGGTTCCCAGCGTACTTAGGAGACAAATGTCTCTAAGGCATCATATAATGAAAAGAACAAGGGTTTGGGGATACAGATTTCAACTTCATCAATTCACTGGCTAAGCAACTCAACAGCCGCAGTGAAGGCTCATTTAGAGCACAAGAACATCACAGGTATAAGGATAAGCCTCCCTTCCTGCCCCCATTCCTTCAGAGTGTTGCTGGGCCCACTGCTCCACACCCAGGGAACTCATGCTGAAGGTCGGCCAGGAAGCCAAGTAGACAAATTCACCTCTGCACTCGTAACAGCCTGCAAAGCCCACCACAGGGCCACTGGGCCCACACTGCCCTGAGGTCTTTCCTTTAACTCCTAGTCCATCTAACCTGATTTGTTAGCTGATGCTTTGATTCTTAACAAAATCCTCTGTAGTGTACGTGGAAGCATGGGCTTCTCTAATAACTGCTGGGTGCCCTGCTGTCCTTCAGTTTCAGGGTTTATATAAACACTTTTTCTGGATTCTTCATCACAGTATCATCACCATTCTTCACAGTGTTTGGAAATTAAAGATTTCTTTTAATAAATATTTTAATATATGCTGTATAGTTACTGAATAAAAACGGAAAGAGACCAATTACACTTAGTTTATCTCCCAACTGTAAAGGGGTTTGTTTTCCTGGCTACTGAATGATGACTGCAGCCATTGTAAATGTGCATCTCTTTTCTGTCAACATACAATTTAAATCAAATATTTTTTTAAGGTACGTAGCTAAAGGGACACTCTTGCTTCTAACTTCTAAAAATGTCATCCCTGCACTTTCCCAGCTCATGACTTTTACTGTTTTTTCCCAGCAATAAAGACAAACTTCCTTTCCTTACGTCACAGTCGTAATCCTTACCCTCCCAACACCTTCCTCTTTCATTTTTACTCATCTCTCTTAGCCATTTCAATTCCTCTTCATCATTCAACATGGGTAAAAAACTTGGAAATCTCAGTAGAAAAATACACCATGAGAAGTGTTTTCCTTCTAAAAACATCATTAGACAAGTCTCTTCTCTTTAGCTTTTTCCATCCCCTCTGCCTACTTTCCTTCCATTAAGCCAGTCCTCCCACGCTGAGGAAAGTGTCTTCTAAGCTGCCATTTTGTTCAAATACCTCAAGGCTCATTTCCTCCTGGTAAACAGCCCCTCACTTCCCAGTGTGATCCTGCAGCTAATGGCTCATTCTCTGACTTCATGTAGAGTGGTGTGACCTCAGACACTGCAGACCTTTGACCTGAGGAAGCTGAACACATCCCATTTGGACTTACCCATGAATAACAATCCTCCCATTACCTCTACCATGCTTAAAAGTACCCTGGCTCCTCCAAGGAAAGAAACCCACCACTACAAATAAGAAGGGATGTGGCCGCCGGTGAGCGGGCGGCGGCGCTGGTTAATCCAGTGGGGGATGGCAGGGCCACTTTCTCGGCTCCCCCTTCTCCCTTTGGTCCCTGGGAGGAGAAAGAGAGGAGGAAGAGGAGAGGGGTGGGGGTTGGGGGGGAGTGAAGAGAAAAGGGGAAGAGCAAGGAAGAAAGGGAAGTAGGTGGAGACAGACACAGGTAGGGGAGAGGGAGAGAGGCAGGCTCTCAGTTTGCTGATGGCTGTACCTTGTGGGTAACAGACTTCTTTTCTCAGGGTCCCCAAATCCAGAGATTGGCTCTTGATGCTTTCTTTTTCCCTGGTGGTCACCACTTCCACTTGGTAAGACTAGAAGAAACATTCTCCTAATTCTTTTACCTCTCCCTTCCTATTTCTAACAAATCGCATAAATTCACAGCTAAGCTTTAAATTCCCAAAGCCCCGGGGTTGAATATGCTGACAAGGACTTTGCCTAATCTGATCAAATCGGGGCAGAACCTCACATGTACTACAAGGTGCTGTGGGCTTAGCCAATTACAACTGAAAAGGGGTCTCGTTCTCTGCAGTGATGTCTCCACGATATTCATGATTCTCTGGTGTGTTCCTCCGTGAAAAGGCAGCAACTCCATCCATCCACGTCCCTCCCAGCCCCACCCTCTAACTGCCTCCAGCGCTGCCCCTCCCCACTACACTCCTGCTCTTCCCACACTCCTGGGAGAGCTGAACACCTTGCAAAACAAGACGGTGGCTCCTGCACGTGCCCCCTGTTGATACTCAGGGTTGATTCTTAATGTCCACAGAGCCTACACTGAAAATTCTTAACTCTGCTTTTCACAGTATCCACAACCTGGGGCACAACACACTGGAACACAGCTTTCGTCCTCTCAAAGGTACAGAACAATGCCACCAGGAAACACTGCCTGACACAACTTGAGGGGAAGGAGGATAATACTAGAAACACTGCTAAAACTGAATTCCTTATCCCATCAAAAACTCAGACCGAAACAGTTCAGTTTTCTGGCATGCTAATAAGATACACTTGCATTGGATTAACACAGGAACCACTCCCATTCCCAGGAGGACAAGGCTGGCTTGCAGCACAGGCCCTGCTCTCCTGGTGGCTGTCCAAGCGGTTTCATCTCCCGCCTCTGGTAGTGAGGAGTTGTGCCCTCTGCGCAGCATTCAGGCTAACCAAAGCAAATCTATGAAGACAGCATAAGGCAAAGCTATGACCGAATTGACTATGCTCTTATTTTTCCTAGAGGTTCAAATGATCACATTCTATCAATTACTTACCAGTAAAACTATTGAAAAATTTACCCAAAGGAGGTAGAATATAATCTCTTATTCAGCCGAGCAGATATTTACCTTTGTTAGGGCCAGGTCCTTGTCCAGGGTTAAGAGGGGGGATGCGACCTTGTGCTCCCTGCTGCCCTAGTCCTGGTATCAGGGGTGGGGGGCCTGCGTTCTGTCCTTCCTGAAAAGATGTGTTTAAAGCGGGGGTGTGAAATCAAAGGCTTATGCTTCATGAACAGCAATTTTATCATAATGTGACAAGATAAAAATACTACGTTGCCGCAAATCTTCCAGCAATACATAAACAGCTAGCAGAACCGTCCTTATATCGGGGGAAAGAAGATATTTCTCTGACCATAATAAAAGGAAACATATATTTCAAACCTGCTGATAGGTTTATTTAAAGCTAGATCTTCAGTTGTAATTCCAAGCCAAAACCTCAATGGAAAGTCGGAAATCATAACATAAAAACAACACTGCACAGAGATGGAATTTCTGGCAAAAGTAAAGACCTGGAGACCTTCCAGGACAGGTAAATTCTGCTCTTGCATCCATAATCCCTTTCCAGCTACAGAAAATAATTCATCCTCTCAAAAGGTTATGAGTAGGTTTAAAAGATGGGGGCAGGAGCATAGGAAAGGGCCCCTGCTGAGCAAGGCGCTCACTCACTGCTCTCTCCTTTCACTGCCTTCTCTCTACTGGCTAACTCCCCTGAGCCCAGCACCCACTGCTCGCTAGGGCTCCTGGGTTCTCACAGCTTCTGTCTGACATGTACTTGCTGCTCTGATCCTCATAACCTCCTTGCTCTGCAGCCCCAGAGCTCAACCTTAGCTTGTTCCTAGTCCTTGTTCCACAGAATAAATAATATTCTGTATTTTTACCTAGCCATTTCTAAATTCTGATTCCCCACACTGTCCAGTGATCTTGGATCTGGACTCTTGACAAATAATCAAATATACATCTAGTCATTCCTTCATATAAAAAATGCATTAGTGACTGAACCTACCATCAACAGCAAAACTGCGTTCACATTCCAAACTAGCTACAAGAGCAGCCTCGGCAGGACTCACTCAAGCTCCGCAGTTAAACACTGCCACCATGGACTCAGTACCACTAACGTCCACACGCCTTTGTGTCCTGCGCCTTTTACTGGAGGGCAGCTCTTTTCAACATCTTTCATGTTATCACCTTAACACTTGAAAGCAATTCCATTAAATTTAACCAATTATAATGATTGGCTTAAATAACTGACCTGATCAAGGTGAAGAAAGTCAGATATCAGCATAAGAAATATAAGCAAAGCTTTTCATCAGACAACTTCTGAGACGTGAAATGCCCTCTAATGTATTAATCCTCCATTTTCACTCCAGTATTTCTACAGGTAAATTAAATTTTAGAGCCATTTTGCTTTTCATGTCTAAAATCTTCTACTATATGATACAATAAAAACATTAAATTGTTCCCACAGACCTGTCCTCTGGAATCTGACACGTTTATATAATTTCAGTCGCAAAGTGATAGCTAAAGTTCATCATATTTTTAGCCTACAAAATGAAAGCTGTTCATTCACTAACATAAGGTTAGGTAGGTAAATATTATAAATATTTATAATATAAATATAATATAAAAACTCCGGGAGTTGGTGATGGACAGGGAGGCTTGGTGTGCTGCAGTCCATGGGGTTGTAAAGAGTAGGACACGACTGAGCAACTGAACTGAACTGAATATAAAACACACACACAAATATACACTGTATTAATAAAATATAAAATATTTTTAAGTTTTAGGACAGTTCTGGATGGTAAACTTAGATTTATTAAACATCCTAAGTTCTGAAATGTGCCCAATAAATTCTGGAAATAGATTCAAATGCCATCAAATTCTTCATTGCTATGCCATTTTTAACTTCTGGAAGATGTGCTGAAGAGGACCATAATCTAGTTATTTTAATTCGGTGAATCCACTGGTCACCTTCACATCACAGACACTCAGAGGTGGTGTATGTTCTACACACAGCATCCACAACAGGCCCTCTTCGGCGGGAATCAAGTGCTTTTCAAAAGGTGAAGACCCAGGGAATCAACAGTGGTTCATTCACTCACTTTGGTCCATGACTGACTTCAAGGACACAAACAAAGTTGTTCTTACCCAAATAATTCTTTCAGACTATGAAATTCAGTAAAACATAAAAACCCACAGAGCCAAACAGTGCCCATGCATTCTTCTGTAATTCGGCCCAAGAAAACTGAACTTCCACTACCTCTCAAGCACAGCTCAGCAGATGGGTTTAAAAAAACTTGGCTGACAGTAACAGAATTCTCTAAAGAGAGCCAAGAAAATTTCTGCAAAAATACTTCCTCTTGAAAATATTCTTATACGTGAACTAAAAACAATTTGAATAGAGTTTCATCCAAAGGGTCACCATTTGAAAACATGCAATTCTGAACTCATATCTCTAAAAGTATTCAACGAAATGAAAATAGTGAGAACATAGTCTACAGTATATTCAAGAGTTAAACATCCCAGACTATCTTAAAAGTAGAGCTGGCAGGCAGTGGCTCAGTTGTCTGGAAGCCCATGAAACACCAGCCTATGAAATAAAGAGCCCAGAAAAGGCAGCAGAATAGACCTGGAGCCCCCATGCTCCCTCCTCAGCACCACAGCTCTTTTAGAGCCCTGAGACAAATATGAACTGTATTCAATCGGGAGTTCTTCTGGAAGAGGCTGAGAGTAAAGATTCTGTTGCAATATATTTAATGATCTACTTAATTACTCTTTCTTCCTTCAGTCATGATGCTATTCTCAAGCCACTGTCACTACTTGAGACGTCTACACCAGCTGTTCCTTCCTTTCACAGCATTTTGAAGTGCTGCCTCAGTGTGGAGTGTATTTTCCCAAAGTGTAATGTCTACAAGTTGGAAATAAGTAATACCTGGTTGAAGGGGGCCCGGGGCCCATCACCTAGCAGAGCTGTTTTCTGCTGCTGGAATGGTATTGGCCCTTGAGATGGATGTGGCCCTCTTGCCGGGTTCTGCTGTCCCTGAGGTCCAGGGGGCCCTTGCATGCCACCCTGGGGTGGAGGTCCCAAAGAGCCCTGGGGCGGCCCCTGCTGACCTTGTGAGCCTGGAGGCCCCCTCAATTCCTGGGGAGGGCCCAGCATCGATCCTTGGGGTGGAGGGCCCTGCATGCCTCGCATCTCCTGAGGACCTCGCATCTCCTGAGGGCCATGTCCCAGCAGTCCACTTGGAGGATGAGGACCTCTCATCTCTTGAGGTGGGTGACCCAGCATCATCCCTTGGGGAGCAGGACCCTGGTTCTCTCGGGGGCCTGGAGGACCCTGCATTCCTCTTGGATTCAATCCCATCAGAGGTCCCTGAGACACAGGACCTTGGATCCCTTGAGACCCTGGCCCGCCTTGTATCCCGTGAGGATGGGGAGGTCCTTGCATTCCTCTGGGACCAGGTGGTCCCTGCATACCTTGAGTACCAGGAGGTCCCTGAGGGCCCAAGTGACCCTGGGGACCAGGTGGGCCTTGGGGGCCTATGTGACCTTGTGGGCCAGGTGGGCCCTGAGGACCCATATGACCCTGAGGACCAGCATTACCCTGGGGTCCAGGTGGTCCTTGAGGTCCCAGAGGGCCATGAGGTCCAGGATGCCTTTGTATTCCCTGGGGCCCATGCATGTCCTGAGGCCTTGGCAACCCCTGGGGCGGTCCCTGGGGCCCTTGTGGTCCCATGAATCCTTGCGGCCCCCCACCCCCTGATGCAGTGGAGGGCCTTGTGGTCCCATTTGTCCCTGTGGTCCAGGGGGTCTAAACTGTCCCTGTGGACCTGGAGGCCCCATTTGAGCCATGTTCATTGACAGCTGCTGAGATGGATGAGGCTGTTGAAAACCTTGAGGAATCTGAGACATTGGACCTTGTCCTGGAAAGGGCTGGGGTCCCAGGAGAGGGGTGCCAGATGAAGGAGGAGGCTGAATCTGCTCAGCCTGTTTCTGTGCAAGTCTTTCAATTTTAAGTTGCTAGAAAGAAAGAGAGAAAAGGCATGCTAATAAATATGACATTATTACTATCACTTATTTTGTTTGGGGAATCTCAAAACAAACATAAAGACATTATTGATTGACCTCTTAATGCCCCAACTATAACTAGAATCCATATGATATTCATATGTTCTGAAGGTACTCAGGCTTCCAGACTCTAAAATGCTTCTTTCCAGGTGCTGGGAAACAGCAGCCAGGACTATTCATATCCATCTTGATCGGGGAAAGCACAACAATTTACTAGTGTTTTATCATTCTAAGTAGCTTCCAAGGTAGAAAAAAAAAGAACAAACCACCTGCTCTAAAGCTAACAGAAAATTCTTTTATCTATGGATAAATATGTGACTCCAAATTGAAACTGTTGGTTTTACCTTGTCTATTAAAAATGTATGTTCAACTGAGGTCTACTCATTGCTTGACTGGTCTGGTTTTAAAAGTCTTAGAAACAGGATTCTGCTAGAAACTAGCTTCCTAATGTAGCAATAAGAAATTATACTGCTCATCTGACCCATGTAAGAGTTCCTTTCCTTCTCCTCAAGGGCAGATCAATAAAAAAACATTAACCACTACTTTCTTAGATCATCTTGAATTCCCTCAAAAGTGTCACGCACCTCCAGAAGTTGTGGGTTAGTATACTGTAATGTGGCCATCTCTTGTTCGATTTCTGCTTGTGTTTTTTTCTTCTCTTCCAATTTAATGTCTTCTTTTCTGTCATTCAATACCTCGTTTGGGGCAGGAATTGGAACTTTATTTTGCATCCATGCCTTGGGAATGAAGAGAACATTAAAGTATACCCTAAGTGTGTAAATTATAATGACAGAATGAGAAAACCTTTCTATAATATCACCAGCTCATTCCAACCTGGTGAATACAAGTTCATGCAGCTGGTAAATTATCTTTATTTCTAACTCTAATTCTCTAATTCTTAGTGACACAGGAATAGAATTAGGCAAAGCACATTACTAGGTAGAAACTGCCAAGTTGAAAAAGCTGCAAGATTTCACATGCTATTAAGATGCAAAGCCTGCCTGCCTCTTCAAAAGGGCGTGTACACTTTTGCACGTTGTGTGAGGGACAAACAAAGTGGAAGACAGAAAAAATATGCTGAAGAGTGTCAACATACTCTTTCCACTCCAAGTCTCTTTTCTTCTTCCAATAGCTTGGATAATAACAAGGTGAGAATAAAAGAATATCCAGAGAAGATTCATGACAAACTCAGCACTAACTGCAAAGCAGCAGATGGAGACTATGTCTAATAATGCCTGAAATACGTGAAGAAAGCTCCAGAAAGTCTATAGTACAGACAGACATACCTTCAACAGATGAGATAACATAAGGGAGACCTATCCTTGCACATCAGTGAGACTCACCAGTTCCCCAGCGCATGAGGAGGGCATAGGGAGGGGATGAGGGTGCCCTTGGAGTTGCTCACCTGCTGGAACTGAGCAGGGATAGGTTTTGCATACGGAACCTTCTTCTGAGGCACTTTTTTCTGATCCTTCTGCATTACCTCCTCCATTCCCCAATCTAAACCTGGAATTGTCATTTCAATTTCATTTGATTCATCTTTCCCTGCAACCAAGAAGAGAAGCGGTTAGCCAAGGAAATGAAAGAAAATGGCCACCTCACCAGTGAATGTATTTTTGAAAGAACAAATTCTAAATATTATACAGCTTATATCACTTTTATCAATGCTTCTCAACATACATCATTTTGACATTTTCAAAATAACTTACTATCACAATTATAGGAAACAGGTAAAATTACAGAAAAAGTTAAATTTATAGCAACAACTTCTCTTACCCATCTGTTCTTGTTCCATAGCTAATTTTAGTTGTTCTGGTATTCCCATCCCTGGAATTACTGCCAGACTATTAGGTTCAAGGTCATCTATAAATAGGAATATAGCCATTGTCAATAGAGATTTCATGAATGTAGTGGGCCAATAAAATTAACACTTGATAAAAATTGTTAGAGATTCATAAATCAATAAACTATAAAACTAAAATTCATTTTACATAATCTTCTCAATACTTAACACTTTTATTACAGAATATCATATTTCAAAGAAGAATAAACATGCAAGAACCTCACCATATTCCACTCCATCTTCAGACATTCCAGGTAATAGGTTGAGGTTGTATCGATCTCGCATTTTATCACCTGGTCGGTTTCGGGTCCAAAATTTGCTGTCAAAATAAAAGTATTTGGAGGGAGGAGGAGAGGAGCAGAGTTTCAGTGTATCTCTGGTTTTTAACAGTAGTAGTAAGCAGTCCTCTGGCAAAAACAACAAAGTTTTAAAATGCCCTATTCTAAAAATTTTTAATGTAGAGAGTTTTTTTCAAATTAGAAGGTAAAACAAAATTCAAATAACAAAGTCATATTCAATACTCAATCTCCTTGTAATATGTGTATTTATAAACCACTGCGAACATGTCCTTAAAAGTAAGTTAGAAAATAAATAAATACATTCATCTATGAATGGACTAAATATGCATTTATCTCCAGCTGCTCCATAAACACAGCAATTCCTTGTTACTTTTGACATAAAGCTTACCTAGTATGGTCATTTGAGCCTGAGCAGAGAATATGTCCAAGGGGATGCCAAGCCAGACTCCAGATCATTCCTTCATGGGCCATCTCCATTCCACCCACTTCTTTCTCTACTCTGTAACGGCACCACAGAAAGCAGTCTTTTTCACAAAAGTTACTCAGCTTCTCCTCTGCCAAAGAAGGTACTTTCTTTTAGCGTAATACAAAGCTACCAAACTTGGTAACTTTGAATCTGGTCAATTCCACATGTTTCAGAGGTACCCAGTTGTGATCAATAACATTTTTCCAAAGAGCACTTCAGAGGGGAAGTGCCTTAGAAATTACCTTATCACAGGAAACAAGGAAGTTGGTCTTCCTCTCCCTTTATGACTTCCATAGCCAGAAAGAGAAGTGCTATGTTTTCTATTCCAAACTGGGTTTACAGATACAGGACATATGAACACTCAGAGAAAAATACAACACACTATCATTTTTTTCACTTTCGGGTGTGGTCTTCATATAATTTACAACTTCTTTATGTAGTGAGTGCCACATACCCAACATGCCAAAATAACAAAGAGCCATCAGACCCTCCACTGGCAAAAAGTCCTTCATGAACAGGATGCCAGGCCACAGCTGTAAACAAAAACATAGAGAAAAACAAAATTATTAGGATGTCAGAATTCTACAGTGATAGAATGAGAAGCATATCATAGCTACTGACCTGTAGCTTCTTTCTTATGACCTCGGAAGACTTGAAGCTCTTCTTTCAGATTTCGGATGTCGAAAAGTTTACAGAGGTGGTCACGTGATGCTGTGAGTAGCCAGTTGCCATTGAGATTTAATTTCACTTCCATTACTGTGTTTTTATGGGCATGACTAGAAACAAAGTACCAAGAAAATAATCCTTGGTCAGAATTCAAAACAAGTGTAAATCAATGGTCATTTTCTTGAAAAGCACACGGTAGTCAAGATGGAAGAAGTTTGGCCTAGAAGTAAAGCGCATGTAACATTACAGGACTACCGTTAAAATATACATGAAAGAAATAGGTCAAAGACAGAAATAATGTCCATTATCTAAGCAGTTTTTACTGACCAATTTAAAACAGCAGCAGAACTTCAACTGGGTAGAAAATTTTATCTGTGAAGCAAGGAAAGCACTTGAACACATAAATTAATATACAATAAAACTCATTAAATTTTAGAAATTCAATAACCTGCTCTTATTAAGTCAAACGTTAAAAAAGAACTTGAGACAGTTTGAGGGTTAATTTGAACTAAAGACTCTGCAACTGCTGAGGCCAGGACAATACACGTCTCCTAGGAGCACCATTAACAACGTGTTCTATTTGCTCGTGGCCACTGGAGCTGTGCAACAAAGCAGCCTTGCTGCCAACCAGCTCACTCTGGACATGGCTCAGTTCTCAATCAGAGGGACTAGGAAACAGCTGCTTAGTTGGAAAAAAAAAATCAACAACAATCAATCAATATTAAATGAACTGTGAATGTTCACAGATGAGTCAAAGAGAAAATTTTACGATGTGGCTGCATTGTAACTAAACACCTCAGAAAAAAAAAATTAAAACTGATTTAAAAACAGAGGGAAAACTTCTCTGTTTCCCTCTGTTTTTTCCCTCCCTACCTCTGAAGAGCTGTAGGGAGAAGGAGAAAGGGGGCTGTCTCACACGTGGCACACATATCAACTCTATATAGTGCCAAGTGTATCAGTGTTATGAGTAACCTAGAGTGGTAGTAATAACCACCTCCTCCCTACCCCTCACCCCCACGATACCCAAATTAAATTTACATGTATGTGGGAGAACAAACATCAAGCCTGACTTGATGAGGAATTCAGAGAGAAACCATATTTAATAAATAAAAGGCCTATAGATAAGAATCCATCTACTGTCTACACTACTTTTTCAGGAATACATGAAAGGAAAGAAGGCTAAGAGTTAACAATCCAGTCAGCTGTGCTCCCCTTTTTTTAAGGATCAAGGTGGGGTTCCTATCACTTACAGTGTTGCAAGACTCTGCCCAGTCTTGGGATCCCAGAACTTGATTGGCTGTTGACTATCTTTACTTCCTGAAACAACTAACCCTTTCGTTGGATGCCAGTCTACACACTTCACATCAGCACCGTGCCCTGTCGGAAACAAGTTAAGATAAAAACCTAATCAGCATAGATATTTAAAACAGGACTCCATTCTAATTTAAACCAAAGTAGAGAAATCTATTAAATGCTTTGATCCTAGTGCTCAGTCTTCTTAAACTTTAAAATGCAACCTGTCCTATGCCACAAGGCACAGGAACCATTTCTCTTCTGGAACTATTCTCACTTACTTGCTGGTAGGCCAGTCAAGACTTTTTGGAAGCTTTACCTCTCAGGCCCCTGTATATAAAGCTTTTCAAACTTTTCATGATCTTCTGTGTATTATCCTAAGTATTAGAAACAACTCTTGTTCACTTTAGCTTTCCTACTTTGCAGCAGTCCCTACAGATCTTAAGTTATAAATCCAGACATCATCACTTTCTAGACGTGACAATAGGAAAAGCATTCCATCTTTCTGATATCATTTCCTGAAATATAGAATGAGAAAAATAATCCCTGTTTCACTCACACTTATGTCAGATGAGATGATAATAAAAGCTAGACAATCAAGTGCTCACTATATGATAGGCAGTGTATGAAGCACTTACAATCATCACCTCTTTAAATCCTCACAAAATCCTGAGGAAAGCTGTTCTCTTCAACAAGAACAGGAGCTAGAATCTGAACCCAGTCTCCTGGATTAGGGATAGTAGTTCTCTTAACCACTGTAGTTACTTCACACGCGTAATAGACTAAGCTTACTAAAAATCACTAAAGCAAAAATCAGAATTTACAAAACTGAAAAAAAAAAAAAGAGCATGATTTTTGAAAACTTGGTTGCCATACAAAAAGAGCTTCAAGAGTATTTTATACAGCAAATGCACTAAGAAGCAAATGGAGAGAAGTAAACAGCATTTGAAATAGCTCCTTCTCTAACCTGGATCAAATCCAGCTTCTATGAAGTGGGAAGGAGGAAGGATACAGAAGAACAGAAAAATCGGGAAGGAAGGAAGAAGAGATGGTTCTAGAGGCACTGGAGAGAAGGGGAATTCGCACCTCAAATAGGCAAGGACTTAACTAAAGACCATCCCTGTGCTAGTAAGCACTCAGAAGGTACCAACTATCTGGAGAGCAGTTTGGCAATGTGTATGAAAAAGCATGAAAAAAAGAGTATGACCTACAACCCAATAACTCCATGTCTCAGAAATGATCATAAGGATATAATGTGTGTCCATAAAATTTGATTTGTAAGGATATTTACTGATATAGTTTATTTTTAAATGCTCTTGAGTAGGAAATATACTACAAATTAAATTTTAGTATGGCATATGTGCTCAATAGAACATGATACACCTATTATAAATGATTTTATAGATAACAGCATGATTAAAGTGATCATGATACTAAGTTTATTAAAAAAACAACTGTGTATAGCATTCCTGATGCTATCACTGTAGAAAGCAAACAAATTAATAACATGAGGGACTGTGTGTCCAGCTACATAGAGGAAAAAGGCAAGAAGCCTCGATACCAAGCTGTTACAATATTAAACTGAACAGTAATTTCAAGGTAATTATTTCTCTGTCTTCTGCTTTTATATTTCCTACAATTAATATATATTATTTTGTAACCAACAAAGGGAAAGGGAAAAGAGGTTTTGTTGTTCCCTTAATTTTTTTCATTAAGAGCTAAGGATGGAAAAACTGGATAGAAATATAAATCAAGCTCCCAGCCCCTTGCTTGCCTTAAGAACTTTAAATCTTATTAATAACTTTATCCTTAAAAGATATGACCAGAGAATTTTAAAACTTTATGGGTCACTATCACCTAAAATTTCATATTGTATAGATATGTATTTTCATATTGTATTTTTATCAAATTTGAGTAGAAAGTGCATGAGAAAGTATTTTTTTAAATGTGATGCACTATGCAAAAAAAGTTCATATTCTCAGCAGTCACCTCTACCTCACTTTCTCTGAGACACTTTTACTACATAAAGAAAGTATATCTGTTTAAAAACGTACATGCAAAAACAAACCCCCCCTAAAAAAAACCCTATCAACCCATAAGAAAGGAACAACAAAGTATATTTTAGTTGCTTTACTTTTGTTTTTGGAATTTTTCTGAAATATTTAAATAGAATTCAAACAAGTGAGAAATCCCATTCATCCCTTTTTGTTAAATGAACTTGAAAAGAAAGTGAAAGTGAAGTCGCTCAGTCATGTCTGACTCTCTGCGACCCCATGGCCTGTAGCCTACCAGGCTTCTCGGTCCACGGGATTTTCCAGGCAAGAATACTGGAGGAGTGAGTTACCATTTCCTTCTCCAAGAGATCTTCCTAACCCAGGGACTGAACCTGGGTCTCCCACATTGTAGGCAGACGCTTTACCGTCTGAGCCACCATATTCATATATATCACTAATATAAGTCAAATTGGTCTGGACTGATTCTTGAATATTATTTTATTGGTCACTGTCCCTAATAATAAAAATAATAGCAGTAGCAAACACATATACTCCTTATGTGTGGTACTACTCTAAGCAGAGTATGTATACTGAGCCATAATTTTACATCTGATTACAAAGCACAGATAGGCTAACTAACTTGCCCAGAATTATACACTTGATATGTGGCAGAGCCGATATATGAATGCAACAAGCTGGCTCCTAAGCCACTGCTCTTGTCGTCTACTCCATACTGCCTTATTACATGTGAAAGGTCAGCTTGAGAGTTACAGAGGAAAACAAAAATATGTACCTTACTACTGAATATCTGCTTTTCTATGCATAAAGACTCACCAAAGGACGGTATATTTCAGACAGGGTACTGAAATACAAGGGGGACTATGCAAATCTTTTCATTATTTTATCTTTGAAAAACGTACATATATTATCTACTTAAAAAAATAAATACAAATAATCTAAGAAGATATGTACAATAAGTATGTGTAGCTTGCTAACCTTTGTGGCTTAAATAGACACACACACACAGAGGACACACACGTGCTGAAAATACAGACCATGTGTCTGAGAGGACACGCGAGAGTGTGGTGACAGCAAGTGCCACAAGCGTGAGGGCTGGGCATGGAGGGAGCACGGGCAAGGGCAGCTCGCTGTGTGTCATCTGCTAACTTTAAAACACTGAAAACAAATGGTCTTTGGAGAAAAAAAGTCAATTAAAAATTTTAATTTACTTAATGGATTGATTACCTTTATGAAATCTTTACAAGTAGTGTAAGTCATTTTCATAATTTTTCATGAAAAAGGAGAAAATAGATTGAGCTGGCATAGAAGGAAACTAATATGCAACTGATTCCTTCCCCAGGAAAAAAAGTTACTGAATTCCCAATGAAGAGACAAAAACTACTTCAAATGATGAAATTCTACCCTCTCCTGTCAATATGACACATTTAAATCCAGAAGAATCAAACAAGTAGAAATTTATCCTAAGAAAATAATTTTAAAGGATTTTTTAAAACTTAGTTTCAAAACATGGTATTTGAAGCCTTGTTCATAATAGTAAAAAAGTATAAAATAGTTTAGAAGTGGAATGACTAAATCAACTGCGCCACAGCCCCCAAACAGAAGAAACGTACAACTACTGCAATGAAGCTTCTGGGGACAAAGACAAATGCCCTGAAATAAAGTGGACTTTTAAAAAGCAAACTATACATGCACAAACTATGCATATGCTGTAAAGATGATTATAAAAATGCACATAAACAATTATTATAAAAATGTACATACAGATAAGCGGGAAAGGAAAATTATACTGGAAATTGTGAGAATAAAGGTAAGATTTTTCTATCCACATTTCCTAAAATATTGTGGTTTTAGTCATAAACAACATGGGTAGATACTGTGTGTATGAACTTTCTGATGTGCTTTTAAAATGAGAAAAAAATGCAAGCTACTTTGCTAGGTAATATCTTATCCATCAAATTGGCAAAAATTAATTTTGGTGACACAGTGTTAAGATGGTTGTTTAGTCACTAAGTTGTGTTCGATTCTTTTGCAATCCCATGGACTAGCTCTCCAGGCTCCTCTGTCCATGGCACTTCCCAGGGAAGAATGCTGGAGTGAGTTGCCGTCTCCTTCTCCAAGGGATCTTCCTCACCCAGGGGTTGAACCCATGTCTCCTGCACTGGCAGGCGGATTCTGTTAATGAGTTATAGACATTTTATACACAACTGGTTGAAAAGGAAATTAGCACAACTTTCTGGGGGCTTTTGGCCCAATCAAAATGTTTTAATGCTTACAGCCTTTAATTCTGTAATCCCTCTGGTAGGAATCCACCATGTTTGCAGCTGTAAAAAGCACACCAAGATTTATATTTAAAGGTATTTATTGGACCTTATTTGAATTCTAAAACTGGAAACAATCTATATCAATAAAGGGCTATTTAGAAAAATTTAGGTACATCAATATAATTCAATACAATACAGCTATTAAAATTGAGGTTGGAACTGAAAGAGGAAACGTTTTGGAGTGACAGACTTTATATCTTGATTATGGTGATGGTTACAAAAATGAAGCAATTGGAAGGAACTTTTTGGAGGGACAAAAATGTTATATATCTTGATTATCATGCATATATTTGTTAAAATTCATAGAACTGTACACCTAAACAGGGTAAATGTTACTATACATAATTTATATCTCAATAAACCTGATTTCTAATATCTTAAGCAGATTTTAGCTCCATTTGTAAAGAAGAAAACATAAGCTGTTAATAGTGTAGGGAGAAGAAATGGTACGGGTTTAAGAAGCAATTTACTCTTCTATACTGATTGAAATCTCCAACATGTGCTTTTATTACTCTATATAACGGCAACTGCCTCTGGTTTCCTTCTATTCAAAACTCAAGGACTGACTGACGCCAGTTAGCACTTGGGTTTGCCAGTACAGAACTAACCAGTGCCTAGGGTCCCAGGGAGATACACTTCAGAGCCTCGGTGGGAATGCAAGTTTTCATTGAAAGCTTTTGGACTTGGTATGACTGAATTAAGTTCAAAGATATTAGGTTTTGTGACCTAGCATGCCATATATAAAAACTTAACCTTATATAAATTATTATCTCATGGAAAAATGACTTGAGTCCCAAACACATGGCTTATCAATTTCAACCATTATTCCTACAGAATGCCTATAAAATAATTTTTATTATTTCAAAGATAATTTCAGGATAGAATCATTCAAAGTGCTTTGTTATCCACAAACATGGAAATTTCAAGAATGCAGTATTTTTAATGCTAAAGCAATTAATATATATATATATCCACATGACGAATTTTTATTGGCCTAGTGACCTAGATATTTTAGAAGTAAAAACATCTTGCTAATGGCTCAAGATTTTAGGACTAAAAACTTCTTAACAATGAAAGACCAAATATTTTTTAAAGCAACATTTAAATGTTTCAGGTTTAAGCTTATAAAAAATACAAAGATAAAACTCTCAACAACACCAAACCTGCTCCAGATACTATAAAGGAACAACGTGTAGATCTGTAGGGTACTGATGGGAGTCTACAGGTAGATTGTAGCAAACACATACAATCATCATTAGGATGGCAGAGCTTTAAGAAGCCAGTGATGCAGGCACATGGTTGCCAAATAAGAACTCTAGGATCCCTGAGAAAGGTAACAAGGATCTTGGTTGTAGTAGCAGTAGTAGTGTTAGTCGCTCAGCAGTAGTGTTAGTCGCTCAGCCGTATCCAACTTTTTGCAACCACACAGACCACACACAGACAGAGTAGCCTGCCAGGCTTCTCTGTTCAGGAACTCTCCAGGCAGGAATACTGGAGTGGGTAGCCGTTCCCTCCTCCAGGGGATCTTCCTGACCCAAGGACAGAACTCAGGTCTCCCGCATTATAGGCAGATTCTTTCCTCTCTGAGACACCAAGGAAGCCCAGCTTGGCTGTATTTGACAGCAACTAGAAATGGAGGCTGTGCTTGAAGAAAGATTTCAATATTGATACTTGGAGGTACAACTGCCAAATTCTAATATATCCCAGTTGCAACTCATCAAATGAAAAATAAGACTGTCATGATAAATCTACATGTGAGACTCCTTTTGAATGCTTATAAACACTTAAGAATTTAACCTGCACTGTTCAACATAGTAGCTATTAGCCACATGTGGCTATTTAAATGTTTTTATACATCCCTCAGTCACACTACCAACATGTCAAGTGCTCAACAACCCCATGTGACTAATGACTAGCATATCGGAAGCATAAATATAGAATATTTCCATCACCACAAGAAGTCCTATCGGACAACACTGATTTAGACATTTATTTTTTAAAAAAACTTTCTTCTTAAATCTCCATAATCACATTATTTTTATTTACTATCTCAGTTACAAAATGATAGCAACAACAAAAAATTATCTTCAATCAATACTTGAACTAGTGAAGACCTGCAAAGTTATAAAGTCTTGTAAAAGTTTTACAAGAGAAAACTGAGGCCTATTTGGGTTAGTCCACTGACCACTGGTAGCCAGGACTGCCTCCTTCCCATGTCCAATCTTCCCTTCACCTCACCAAATATAAAACATCCATATAAAGGGGCAAAGAGTTTCTTTTGTTTATCAAATTTTGCTTGCACAAATGTAAATGAGGAGGGTGCAGAAGGAAACCTTCTAAATATCTTTCCATCTTGAAAATATGGAAAGAATTTAGGGGTGAAACCTAAACACAAAAATAAGAATTACTTTTACCTGAGAAGTAATCACATTGACCTTGAAGAGCAAGGTCCTGTTAAATGTGACAACCATGACTCAACTCCACCCAAAGAAATTCCATATTAATCTAATCATACATTATCAAACTTAAGTTTTGAGGGCAGTGAGTTCTGCATCATTTCTTCGGTAGCTAAACATTCCTTCAGGATCCTCGCTAAACGAATAGTGACAGAATTAGCATCTCTGGGAGACAGGTAGCATTTGCTTTGTGGGTTAACCAGTGTCTGACACCCAGAATTGTTTAGCTTATTACTTCATACACTTGTTTGCAGAAAGAAACCATTAATTGTGCATTAGAATTTATACTGAATGGGGAGATTAATAACTTTACTTATTCCACCTGATTACTCTTTCACGCATTCATCTATCTTTCACTTGTTCACTAACTCAAAATAAAGGTGCTCAACAGTACTTATTGGGCTCCTATTACAGGGGCTCAATCTCTAAAGTAGGTGATTGGCAAACAAACAGAACTGAACTCTGGGGAAGTATCTGTGGAACCACAAAGTCCAGGCACAAAAGCTTTTAAGAAAGTTAATGCTTAAAAAAGTTTTCTGAATATAGATGGAAATTAAGCCAGCAAAAATTAATACAGGTTTTTTAGAGATAGCTGTCCACAAAACAAATAAAAAACCTTTTTAAATAAGTGTCACGTAACTATCTTGAAATAAGGTGCAGAATGCAGGAAAAAAAACATTTTCCTAATGGTAAAATGTTTAGATGTTATTGTTTTTAAAGGCTATCCTAGAAATATAACGCGGAGACTCTTAATAAATCCTAAAATTTTAGGAATAACAGGATAGATGTCCTTAGCTATTTGGTGAACAGCTCTAGGCTTATTTTTGTAGAAACTGGAGGCTTCCTGTTTATTAATAATTTCCTATCCCAGAATCTGGCGTGCTGCAATTCATGGGGTCACAAAGAGTCGGACACGACTGAGCGACTAAACTGAACTGATTCCAGAACCATAAAGTATGGTGCAGTGAAGGCTAGAAGCCAACAAAGGACTAAGGTCTGTTTTTGGATCTTCCCTTATAGGAGCTTCCCTGGCCTCTGTGAAACTGTGTGTGAATTTAGTACCCCTATGCATTTTAAGAACCTCATCTCTCTTTCACAGCCTCACCAGACCCTAAGGGACCTATTAGCCCACATGGGTAAACAGCCCTGCCTTAAGACAGTGCATATGTCCCAAGGCTTGGTGAACAGTCTGAAAAGCAAGATACAGAATTTTATTTGAAGGTCAGAAATAGCGTCCATTTCCCCATTTTATTTTTCCTGGATCAGATCATTATGTGAACAAATCTTAAGAAAGTTTTCTTTCATACATAGCTTACAAAACACCAAGATTTTCTAATACAGGAAGGGAAAAAAGCAAACAAAATTCAAGTACCACTTTGCACAACATTAACAGTTGAAGAACTGCTATTCAAGAAAGTGTGTCAAACATTAACAACAAACTTAAGCTACTTTCAGCCACAAAAACAGAAAATATAACAGTTCAGTTTAAGGCAAAGGGAATGTGTAGTCATGGTCCATAGCCAGACATTTCAGCAGATCAGCAGAATTAAGAATTTTAAAAATTAAGGAACATTAAGTTACTTGTACATTGGTCAATGAATATGCGATTTATTAGCACTTTTACCTTCCTTTTTTGTAGGATGATTTTAAACTTGATCCAACACTGAACATCAATTGGGAGTAATTACTATCTTTGTCTTTTAAATCTAGAAAGGTATGTTAGTTTAAAAAAAAAAAAACCTATAAAATTAAATGGAAAAATAAATAAATTAAAATTAAATTAAATTAAATTAAATGGAAAATAAATTTTGGAAAGAGTACACCTCTAGGCAGTGCTTACACAAAGCATCTCCTAAGCAGCAACAGTGTACATAATCATGGGTAAAGGGTTTCTCTGGTCAAATAGCTGGGCAATGCTGAATTTTAAAGACTGACAAGTTTCTTTCCATGTCTGAGGGCCTTACAAGGCTTTCAGTGTATATGACACATCTGTAGGTGAGAATTTGACCATGAGTCTTTCTTCCTGAATACTTCCAATACTTCCAAGCCCCTCAAAAGACTAATCTGCAAAATTCTGAAATGCTAGCTGAAATGATGAATGGAAATTCAGGTTAGCAGACAGTTTTGGAGCAGGAGAGGAACAAGTAAAAGGCCCTTTAACCATATCTGTAATGTGTACTTCTTTTTAAAATTCATAAATATGTAAGCCAAAAGGTAAGGGTTTGACAGAGCTGAGTGGTAACACAGAAGTGTTTATCAGGTTATAAAAAACTGTAGAAGATATAGTGTCAGAAGAGCATCGGGTGTACAAACAGAAAAACTCATACGGAATAGGAAGTAGATACATCATAAATTTGCCAAACTTCTACTTAACGTACATATTTAATTTGCATATGCAAGGAAAATGGTTTCTGTATGTTTGTACCATGTGCTTATATAGTACTGACAAAAGCTGACCTAAAAGAAATTGTCAAGTACTTTAAAAATTGAAATCAAACACACATAAAATTAATGCCATGTAACTACTTCTGACAAAATGAAAAAAAAAAAAAAAAAGAATATATGACTAAGTGCATAATTTGAGTCCAATTAAAAATTTAAAGTATTCAAAAAAAAAATTTAAAGTATTCAAAAAATACAAGGCTATTTTGGAGAATATTTATCAAAGAAGATTAAAGAGAAGGAATGCAACAACCAAATATTCTTTCAGCCTCATTGCTGATATACTCCCCCATTGATGAATGTTAACAATAAATATTATAAAGCACTTCAGCCATTTATTTGTCTAAGATGGGAGATAACTGGTGTCTCATCCAACACAAAAACCAGCAGCAAAGTCCTTTATAAGAAAGGGTACACTGGGGTGGTGTCTGTGTGTGTGTGTGTGTGTGTGTGTCTGTGTGTAATTAGCTAGTCAAAGGTTCTCTAGCAAACATTTCTATGCATATACCCAATTCAACAGTAATATACAGATGGTACAATATTCTTTTAAAGGGTCAAGAAAAAAGCATAGTCATTGTTTGAAAAATTGAAAGAAAATGTAAAAAAAGAAAAAAAAACTTTAAAAGAATCAATAGGACTACCAGAAAGAGCAGTCCTATGCAATATTAATAATAAAGCTAATTAATGCCAGAAGATACCTTGGCCAAGAATGAAGATAACTCCTAATTGAAGCTCCTAATAAAGAAGAAAAAACAAAACCATTTACAATGATACCTTTGGGTACTTCAAAGGTAAGCTTTCCTTCTGAAAACAGGTAAAACTATGATTCACCCAGCTGAATGAGACCATTTAAAGAGACCATTTTTTTTAAGTTGAAAGTTTAGATAGATAAACACAACACATAATCCAGGTCAAAGTACAGTTTATTAACCCCAGGGCAATCATAGCCATGCACAGTATCAACTGTACTCTGAATCTCTTGAGTTTTGCCAGAATCTTTTTGGGAATATTTGCACACTTTTGGTAAATGTGGTTCCCTATATAATTCTGCCCATCTACTACTACTCATGCCTTGGAAGAAAGGAAGGTAACAATGGCAAAGTTAGAGAAATTTATCTATATCAGAACAAAAAGGTTATGTGAACCCCTAAATACTGCTGGGGTAAGTGTATATCACATGAGTCCCAGAAGGCTGTGTAATTTCTAACTACAATTAGGAGTTTTTTCCTACAAAAGAATATTCAGATACAGCCGTACACTCTAATTGGATCTTGATCATTATTTTCATTTCTATTTCAAAGCAGAAATAGATAATGGAGAAAACCTCAACTGGAAGCTTGGTCATGTTATCTAGTTTCCATCATAATGAAAACATATTCCAATAAAATAAATATCCATTAGTTCACAGTGATATAAATAAGAGGAGGAGAGCAGCTGAATCACTCATACATGAAAATTCCAAACAACTTAGGTTTACCCTCAAGGATGTGGAGCATAATTCCCAATGCTTTAGGTGTGGGCTGTGCTTCATGACTTCCTTTCAAAGAGAACTGTATGGAGAAACGGGAAAGAAGTCGCCTTACACTGGAGAACTCTGACAAACACTGCTTCAACATGGTGATCAAAGTCAACATTAAGTCATGCTGACAGTATACACCTCATATTCTGATGTGACAGAAGTGGCACTTTACCTCTGTGAATCTCCTCCCCAAATTCCAGAACACCACACCAAAACCAGTCATGAGAGAAATATCAGATAAATCCCAATTGAGGGCCATTCCACAACTACCATAAAACTTCTCATCAAAACATTGGCAGCAAGAAGACACAGAAACAAAACCTTGATAGTGCTAAAATGAGAGGGGCAGGCAGCTTGGAATCTAGGATTCTGTATCTAGCCAAAGACTCACTATAAATGAAGACATATAATAAATTTTCAGAATTTCACTCATAGATCTCAGAAGTAAAAAAAAATTAACTATTCCAGAAATGTGGAAACCAAGTAATGCTTATTAGGAAATGTGAAAATCCAAAACAGCTCAAATTAAATGTAACATATTATAAAGAACACCATGATTTCCTCATGGAGGTGTTTAAAATTTGCCATCTTCTTGTACTTGAATGAATGATGAAAAGCTCAGAGTTCAAAAACAAACAAAACAAAAGAGTGTTCTTGGGGAAAACAACAGATGAGTGTTTTATTTTGCCTCCCTCTCTGAGCAGTGTCAAGAGTGAATTATACAGATTCTCAACTTCACGTACAATCTACTATATTTACTTCCCTCTGGAAGAAATAATCAAGAGATAAAATGAGATTTGTCCAACAGGCCCACAGGTACAGTGTCAGAACAGTTTCATTTGGAATCAAGGACATATTAAATATAATTTATGTAGGTACTATGTTTAGTGTTCATGTGCTATACAAGGGTTAATAGTGAAAAGATTTGTAGTAAACCATCTGTTTAAACCTCAGATGTCATTTACCAGTTCTGGCCTTATATAATTTACATAACCCTTGCTAAACCTTAATATTTTCATGTGTAAAATGGATTACTCAATTATTGGGGGCAGTTTCAAGAATGAAACGAAATGTATGAAGCATTTAGCACCATGCCTAGCACACATTTTGAATAGTCAAATTATAAAAGTTCTTTATTTTGATTCAATCTCTTCCTGGAAAAAGCTCACCACAAGGACAGATTTCCATGTAGAGTTAGTTGTTCAGCAAGAGCTGTCACTACCATGGACAGAGTACGGGAAAGCAGAAAATGGTCCACTGGAAAGTACTTCCCAAAAGTCAGACTTCTTAAGATTTTCCTAAATTTCAATCTTCAAATAACCCATGAGTTCTAATTACCAATACCCAACCTAAGTATTAGACTTGATCTAATGCCATTATTTTCTCAGAATTGGAAGACCTACAAAATTGAAGTCATCATTGCATTTATTATATTATGACTGTATTTTAATTAACTAAGAAAAACAGGTAATACATTTGATGACAGATAATAGAATAAGTAAAATTATGTACCCAAGCTCCTTCCTAAATTACTTTTAAAAAATTTACAGTGGATGTACTTATTCCAAGACTGTCACTGACTACAAAATTTATGAAAATTTCAAAAAACTTCAACTTAAATGTTGACATGCTCCAAAAATAGATGGGTTCATGATGAATAAACCAGAGCAGAAAATAAAACCCATAATACAGAATGGGCTGCTGGGGCCTTAAAAAAAAAAAACAAAACAGGCTCTAGGGACAGCTCAGTGACAAAGGCTGTGATACTATAATGAGGGTAATTACAGAACTCTCCATAGAGCAACTTGTCCAGGCTCTCCTCCTGCCTTCCCATTTATATAGAACAGCTGCATTCAACTAAAGCCAGACAATGGCTTTCTAAACAAAGCAAAAGGTAGCTGGGAAGAAATCCCAGACAGGACTTAAAGTTGGAGAGGAAAGCACAAAGCTTGTGCCAATGCCACACTATGACCCTGGAGAGAGGAAAAAGAAAGGAGAAGTGAAAAAGAAAGAAAGGGCAGGGGAGATTAGATAGGAGAGGAGGAGGAAAGGTGAGGGGGAAGAGCGGAGGCCCATCCAACCAAGAGTGAAATAAACTGAGGACTCCATCTCAGAACACAACACACTTACTCTGGCAATTGTGGTAGTTGCCTGTTTACGCCAAGACTGTTCTTCCCCATTTAGTTCACTACCCACAAACATACACCCGTGAGTGTGGCACACACAGAGTCTATAGTGAGGTCTACTATGGACAGAGGAGTGTTCTGGGCAAGTCGACTTTCTCAACTGCAAAAGAAATAAAAGACTGACTTTTACTAACCAACATAAATTTTCATTTAAATATTTGGCCAACTAAGGATCACTGGACATTTGAGAAAAATCAAACAGGAAGAAAGACCAGGAAAAAGAAACAAACTCAAGTGATTCTAGGGACAACACAGGAAGAACAGACCTAATCGAACTAAAGACACATATACACACACCTGAGTTGTTATGTGAAGAGTTTTAAGGGTACATGCATTTCAAATAAACAACAAAACAAGACTACCATTAAAAATGGAAAGGCCAGAGAGCAACGAGGTCTTGAAACTAAACATGAAGTGGATAAAATAAACATTTCACCAGAAGGGTTGAGTATCAGATTGGGCATGAATGAAGACTGTATTCTGGAAGATAAAACAGAAGAAATCCCCCAGTTCTTAGAGCAAAGGACAGAAGCAGAAAATATGAAAGAAAAGGTAATACAAGGCAGATAGCTCCAAGAGGTGAACACTGAGATCCCTAAGACAGCAGAGATATTGGGAAATGATAATCAAAGAAAGACAAAAATTGTTTGAATGGAATAAAGATTTGAGATTGCACATCAAAGTGAGAGAAAGAAATGAAATTTAAATTAAAAAAGAAAAAAGTCCACAGAGAAAAAGAGATGATTTAAAAAACATTCAGAAGGGAAAGCCAGGTTACATACAAAATAATGAGAACTGGAATAGCATATGATTTCTAATCAGCAGAACTGAGAGAAGGTAGTGGAGGCCTTTAAAATTCTGAGGGAAAAGGATTTCAAATTCACAATTCGAAACCCAAACTATAAGTCAAGTATGATGACAAATTATAGACCTCTCCAGATGTAAGAAATCTGGTATTTACCTCTCAAGCACTGTTTGAAGGTGGTGAACAGAGTATATCTTTTACTAAACTGGGAGGCAGGGAGTGGACTTAATAAGGAAAGGCAAAGAAGTCCCAGTGTGTCTGCAGTTGCAGGCACAGAAGACAATCAGTCCAAATCAGAGCAAGAAGTCAGAGAAACAGGTGAAAAGTATCTTCAAAAGCAAAAACAAAATATTTACTGTCATCGCAGAATTTAAAAACTTCCTATGATAAAGGCTTTTAGTGCCATTAAGAAAAGAAATTAGAAATTTTCAGAAAAACTAAATTATGACATTATTTTAACAGTTTATAAGACAACAGTTAAGAAAACAGACTCACTTGATCTTGACATTCAAGTAGGACAACTTTTAACTGCCCACACAGTTTATTATAAATCTGATAACACTGAGATCAGTAGGATCATTCATAGTCACAATTCTACTTATTGGTTTCTTTTTTTTTTAAGAATGTTCAGTAGTTAAAAATCCTTGGGAGTGTTTGTTTGTTTTTAGTGTTTATTTTTAAATAAAGACAGATAAAAAAAGGTAGAAAGACATTGAGGGCATAGATTTCCTTAGGTAACAAAATGGTGAGTCAAGGAATGTTGTATAAAGGTCACGGCCCCAAAAAATAAAGAACTAAGAACATTTAAAGCTATATGAGAAACTATCAAAGCAACCATAATTTAAAGGGTACATGCATTTCAAATAAACAACAAAACAAGACTACCATTAAAAATGGAAAGGCCAGAGAGCCAACAGGAGGTCTTGAAACTAACAAAGGCATGACTGGTGGTGTCAATACTTGAAATTCTTCACCTTTCATGATAGGAAGTAAACAGGTACTGTGTCAGGCAGATATACCAAGAAATGTATTATTTTAAATTCTGATGGTAACCACAGAAATAAACAGTTTAGGAGGACTGTCCAAATTCCATCCCTCTGTGGTGCCGGAGAAAATTCTACAGGTGCATTTTATTTATAAATTTGTAAAATAAGGTTAGGAATTTCCCTGGTAGTCCATTGGTTAAGATTCTGAGTTTCCACTACAGGGTGAGTGAGTTTTATCCTTGGTCAGGGAACTAATTAAGAAACCACCTGTCTCGAGGCACGGTAAAAAAGAACTCCCAAAATAAACGTAAATAAAATAAGCTTACATTTTTAAATGGTAGAAATTTTCTAAAATGTTAAGCCTACAGAATCTATAATTTTTGGCTGGACCATAATAACATTCTTAATCATTAATGATTCGAAGATGGTGAGGAATCTCAGAAGTATCTTTCAAAAGAAAGTTTGAATGTTATCCATTAAGTTTCCTGTTAGGATTCTATCATAAAGGAAAATTTACATAAGTGGGAACAACCAAAAGGTACAGAAAGCTTGGTGCACAACTATGGGAAAACTTCTTGCAATTCCTAAACGCCTATCAATGATAATGGTGAAATTAGCTATGATCGACACATGCTATGAAATGTTATAGAGCAGTTACCTGAGAAAACGGGAATAGTAACAACATGAAAACATGATCATGATATACTGTGTTGTGAGGAAAGCAAATAGCCGAATAATACATGTAGTATAACCTCATTTTAGTAGGTTTTCTTCAACGTCTTTTTATAGATGCATAAGAGTTGCAGAAACATTCACACCAAACCATGAAGGAAATAGTGATTATCTCTCGAGGAGGGGGAAGACACTGACTTTTTACTTCTAAGTGCTTGAATGTTTTATGAACCTTTATTACCTTTGTAAAAGGTAGAAAATTCTAAAGAAAAGTTTCAAAATTAATCCCACCCAATTCTTTCCTTACCTGTCCACCCCTCCCTTCCCCCAACACTGATGTATCATAGATCTCAGCCTTCCATGTGGCACAGGGTGGGAATGTGTGAATCCAGACATTACAGTTCTCTCCAAAGCTCACCTCCATGTGTTACACAGAATATACTTGTTGCCATGAACAACTGATGGAAAAAAATGCATCGTAATGTTGCATGTGGTCTTCAGCCTGGTTGGTTAGGGAATGGTGCGGCTAACAAAGCCAAGGTTGCAAACGATATCCACATGTAGGTTCAGTAAGTGTTAGGAAGTCAGCCTGAATTTGTATTCATCATTTGTAATCTTTCTGGTGACAGGACAAGATGTGGAAAAGTCAACATAAACCCATATTAACTAGTGAGGACACCTCTTAAAAGGTAAATACTGACAGTGGGCTCCAGTCTCTTGATTGTATTTTGAACACACTTGTGTAAATGCATAACCACAGTTTATGTATTTCTTTGCCAGTCAGTCACACTAAGTTGAGTCATCAATGTTTCCCAGAGAGAAAACGTAGGTTAGCCAGGTATTTGCAGCAACACCGCCTGTCTGCACTCTGTGGGACCAGTGTGATGGTGAGGAGTGTGGGACCACGCAGTTCTCAGTTTCTGGTATTTAATTCTCATCTTCAGCCATCACACCAAACACAAATAAAAGTAATGTGGCAGAATGAAGGTTTCTCAACCTTACTGTGCTTGAAGAATGACTTTTCATTTACTAATTTTCAGAAAAGGCAAAAATAAAAGGAGAAAATCAAAGACTGAAGAAAAACAGAATAAGGACTTATAATGTGACCACATTGACAGTTATATAAATATCTCTAAAACTGGAGAATGTGATTTCAATCTAAAGTAAAACGTCTATTTAAAATGCTCAAATAACTCACACCACAGAGATGTATCATTTTTTTGGCCTTTATATTTTTTCAAGATATTATAAACCTAGTAGTAATAAGATTGGGACAGAATATTCTGCTGTATCTATGGAATATCTCAGTATATTTTATATATTCACCAAGTATAAATTTACCTAACCAGAACTCAAAAAACCAGCTAGTGATTCGTGTCTGACTCTCTGCAACCCCATGGACTATACAGTCCATGGAATTCTCTAGGCCAGAATACTGGAGTGGTAAGCTAGTCCCTTCTCCATGAGATCTTCCCAACCCAGGGATCGAACCCAGGTCTCCCGCATTGCAGAAGGATTCTTTACCAGCTGAGCCACCAGAGAAGCCCAAGAATACTGGAGTGGATGGGTAGCCTATCCCTTTTCCAGGGGATCTTTCTGACACAGGAATCAAACCGGGGTCTCCTGCATTGCAGGCGGATTCTTTATCAGCTGAGCTACCAGGGAAGCCTAGTGATTCTCAGGAAAGATTCAAATATAGTATCTATTCAAAAGCCAAACAAGCAACCAAAAAAAGGAAAAAAACAGAACTTTGGACACAGTGCCTGGGGAATAATGGAAGTGAACAACTGCCTTAAGGTAGTGCTGTGGTTCTAAGATGACAGTGGAAATAAAGTATGAGGACTTATATAAATAAAGCTTCAAAAAATAAGTCATACTTCCATTTCAGTAGAATGTTATTTATTTAAATATGGCTTACAATACAATTAATTTTATCAATGACACTTCTAAACCTAAGAATCACTACCGAAATAGGATAATCTTATATAACCCATCCCAACTCTTGATCTAGTAATCGCCTCATAAATAAACCCTTTATTTAATCTTTCCTAATCAATTTCAACCTCCTCTTAAATCAAATTAACTTAAATGTTACGTTCTTTATATCCTCCACGCTTTCCCCATCTTTCCTAGCACATATATGATTTAAGCAACAAACATTTGCTTCAAGCCTACAACATGAGAAGTGCCTTCTGTGTACTTCTGGGACCCTCACAACAACCCTGTGAGGTAGGTATCATTAGCCCCACTTTACAGAGGAGGAAACACATACAGAAGAGACTGACTTGCCCAGTAGCAGAGCTGGGATTCAAAGCCAGACCTGCTGCTCTTAAGTGAGTAATGTTTAAGGTACTCTGGAGGAAAAACGAAGACTGCCCAAGTAGAAACTGTGAGTGTACCCAGAATTTTGGAACAGCTAGAAGGAGGTTCAGTAACATTAATGATTTCTTCTTCCTTGTCCCTTAACCACTGGAAATAGCAATTACACTATACTGTCCTATATTTTAAAGGTAACAATACACATAGCAGAGAATTTACCCCTCTGTTTTTTTATAGAAAAAAATGACATTACAAATAAGATTTGCACACATCATTGACTATGAAAAGACATAGTGTACTTGTACTATTCTGGTACTTCTGTTAAGTGGACAGCTACAAAGAAAACATAAACGCAAATCTACTGGTTACAGTAAATAACAGTAGAGTCAATTTTGTGGAGATCATGAAAGTGGGATGCTGCCCAGATAAATTATAAAACCTTTAAATCAAGGTTACTTTAAATCAAGAGAACATATCATAAACCTTTGTGCCTAAATTACAAGGAGATATATTCTGGCATCTACATGTAACTTACACACAGATTAAAAATGGTACCATAGTAAGTTCCCTATCAATCTTGAAATCTGTGATAACTCTGGAATACTCTTTCCCATGCAAAAATATTTATTGTACTTATTAAATAAAATCTAAATAGTTCATTATAGAGTGTTTAAAACCACGATTAAACACATTTTTTTTTAAATACATTTTTTTATGTTTAATGGTCTTTAAGAAAAAACCTTATTTTGAAAAGTTATCATCCTTAGTTTGGTCCAAATCAACCATATTTTTTATGCTACTAGTGTTCTCCTAAAAGCATCAAGATGTCAAAAGTTTTGCAATCTAAATTCTTTCTTAAAGGTTTTTGAGATTCTCATAAACATTCAAAGCTAGCATGAAGATTTTAATGACAAAATGTGATTATATTCTTTTATCTATAGGAAAATTCTATACACCAATGGCAGAACTAGTGATATCACATGAAGAGACTAGTTTACCTACAATGTGTCTGCTTGTCTAATGGAGCTAAACATTTTGAATTCTATCATGTGACACTACCCAAATGTGCTCTATACTTTTAATAAAGTCTTAATTACAAACCTAACTTTTCCAGTATTAAAACTTACTAAGCTGTTATCAAATGATAAAAAGATTCAGTGTTAAGGCAAATACTCTTAGTTTACTGTTCAAGGTAAAATACAACAGAAAAAGCCTATTCTGCAGTTTCCTAGGAGGCAATTTTGTTCTGAAGACCTTCAAATTTTAAAAAGATTACCTCTAGACTTGCACAAGATGTTCTAAAATATCTGATTTTAAAAAGTTACCACTTTAAAAACTGCAAACCTGTAAGAACTACCTCATGAATTAGAGTGATACTTTTTTCTGCACTATAACAACACAGTGCTTACAGGGAACTCAAACAGGGACTCTGCAACAATCTAGAAGTGTGGATGGGGAGGGAGACAGGAGCGAGGCTCAGGACGGAGGGGACATGGGTGTGCCTATGGCTGGTTCTTGTTGATGTTTAACAGAAAACAATAAAATTCTGTTAAGCAATTATCCCTCAATAAAAAAATATATTAAAAAAAAAACACTTGGAAGAGGAAAAAAAAATAATGCAGTGCTTACTTTAGGATATATATGAAGATATTAAAATAGATGCTTTTAAACTAAAAATCTCCAGCTATCACTTGTACTGCTCATGAAAACAGGAATGAATAAACGGATAAATATAAATTTCTTTTCAGTGACCTTCAATGAATATGACTAGAGTGGAGTTATGAAAAACATGGTCCTTTTATTTTTGCCTTGAGAGTTCATAAAGAATTTTACAATTATTTTAATTATTAATTGTAAGGTTTCAAACAGTGTCCTTAAGTCTTAAAAACCTTTACAATCCCTTTGATGTATATGGCTACGTATTAACACAGACAATTCAGAAAACAGACAGTTGATTCTTCCCAGATGTAAAGAAAGAACTCCTGAAGTACAAAAAGCTAATATGAGATGCTAAATTTAGTGGAGTAAACCCTTAGGATTCCAGAGAGATTAATAAAAGTGTATTGATCTTATTTCTTAAAAAGAACATGTTTTTACCCACTACAGGTATCCCCTGCTTTTCCAAAGTTCACTTTACACCGCTTCACTTTTATGAAAGACCTACATTAGTACAGGCATACCTCAGAGATGTTGTGGGTTTGATTCTAGAACACCACAATATAGCAAACTACACGAACCTCTGGTGTCCCAGTGCTTGTGCTCACACACACTGTGGTCTATTAAGTGTATAAAAGCAGTGCACCTAAAAACACAGTGTACATACCTTAATTAAAAACAGATGCTGTTGGAAAACGGCATGATAGGGCTTGTGCAACACAGGGTTAGCAACAGACCCTCAACTTGTGAAAAATGCTGACAGAAGGAAATCCAAAGAGGATTTCTGCTTTTACAAAAAAGGCAAAAGCATTCAGGTTTTGCAGGAAAGCCAATATAGAAGAGTGGTCTTCCTGAACAACGAAAGTGGTGCCATCAAGCTCTTTCCTTGGGAATTACACTCAGCATCTCTGCATCAAGCCATGGTAGCTGTGCACTGCAACCGTAAGCATCCATGCTTTGTCTCAATTTATTTTGTACATCTGTTCGTAAGCTGTGTCCTACTTTAGGATAGTGGGGGAAACCTATAACTACTTATAACCAGCTGAAAACTGGCAAGCTTCCCAGTTGCTGTTTTATAAAAATGTCCCTGTCAATATCATCGCAGCCTGTTCAAGTGACAGACCAAATATGTCACTGCTATTAAATCTTGGCCTCCCCATCAGCTGGTTCCTACATAATCAAAGGCCACTTGGACTTAAAAGCTATGGTGGGCAGGGGGCGGGGGGGCGGAGCAGTCACTTCCTCTGAGAACTAATCTAATGCTCACAACTAAGCCTCAATGTTATTACAAACTGATCTGACAATTACAGCTAAACCATTCTGTTCTGTTGGACAATCTCACTAAACATCTATTAAATTAAGTCATTCTGAGATCATGATGAGGTGAGACAAAAATAAGGTCCTGCACAAAGCACAAAATATCAAACGTCTCTCTTATGCTAAAAGAATGACAGCCCTCACGTCCTTAAACCCTCGTCCCAATGATCCAGTCCAAAGCCTATAATATAATCTTCATAAGATCCTCTTACTGAGACACCTCAAATTCCCTAAGGCCTATGTTCTTTGCTGTGACAAGTAATAAACAAACTTGTTAAACTACAAGTATGTTTCTGGTGGTCTCTGACTGCAGGTATACTTGTCAATACTAATTGCAGAATAAAAACAGACTAAGTCTTCTAGGGTTACAAAATGACTCTAAAACATGGGTATTAAACACTCTAAAACATGAGTATTAATACTCATTTCATTATTCTTAAGGAAGGCCACTTTGGATGATTTTGGTGTAAGATTTCTTCCATTTTGCTTTTAATGTCAAAACCATGCTAAAATGTGTTGAAGAATTCAGATGAAAAGCAGGTATTACTGCTAGTCATACTGAAAAGGCATAGGAGAAACCCATCTAGCCAAGCTGTTTAGGAGAATGAACAGGAGTTTATCAAGAGTCATTTCAAGTAGAGGCATGTGCAAAGTGTCTGCGTACATCCAGATTCAAAGGCAGTTTAAAACCAAGGATCCCATGGAAATACACAGCAATAAAACCAAAGGTATATAAGGAAAAGGTGAAAGAAAATAACTCTTGCTTGCTTTTTTCTTACACAACAGTGCTCATCATAACTACTGGAAAGACCTGGATAACAGGTTAGCTATGAGAAGAAAATGAAGATTTTAATATGTACTTTCTCACTGAACGTTTTTTTTAAATGTGCGCAAAACTCTCTCTTCGCAGCTGAATGTTTTTTTTGTAAGAATTAATCTGCTAACTTAGAACAAACAAGTTTCTATAACAGAACCAAATCTACTACAGACAGTAAAATAAGAATTCTGTCAAAAAATATTTTAAAGTTAATCTACTCATAACTGTATGTTTAACACAGAAGTTAAAAACTATTAAGTCTTGAAGAACCTGAGGATAATAATAATAAAAAAGAAGTTTCTGGACCAAAGGAAAAAACAAAATATCTTCTAATTTGTCAACTATAAAATTTGCTTTTCAAAAAAAAAAAAAAAAAGCCCTATATACCAAAACAAACAAAAAAAATCACCCATTACTTACTTTCCAGATAAAACTGGAAGATTATCATGTCTAGGGTTGGGGACAGAGGTGAGTGCATGCAGTTCCCCAGGTGTCTACTGTGTCCTCCCTGGCCACAGAAGACATGCCAGGAACTTCAGTCTGGAGGTCTCAAACATGGAAGTCGCTGTCTGCAAAGGCACGTCGTTCCTGAGGAACGTGCACTGTGTAGGCATTCTGGTTGAGAAGAAACACCTTCACCACCACTGCCGTCTATCCGTGTGCTACACGCGTTACAATCTGATTCCCCTCGTCAGATTTACTTTTTGCAGGCTATGAATACCCAGTTACTCAACAAGCAGGACAAGCAATGATTTACACTTATATGAGGGGATCATATATGGATGTGAGAGTTGGACTGTGAAGAAAGCTGAGCGCGGAAGAATTGATGCTTTTGAACTGTGGTGTTGGAGAAGACTCCTGAGAGTCCCTTAGACTGCAAGGAGATTCCACCAGTCCATTCTGAAGGAGATCAGCCCTGGGATTTC
Organism: Bos mutus; assembly: GCF_027580195.1. Taxonomy (NCBI): domain Eukaryota; kingdom Metazoa; phylum Chordata; class Mammalia; order Artiodactyla; family Bovidae; genus Bos; species Bos mutus. Next base: position 131,385,495 of record NC_091618.1, read on the forward strand.
TTTGCAAAGAATGATGGTAAAGCTGAAACTCCAGTACTTTGGCCACCTCATGCGAAGAGTTGACTCATTGGAAAAGACTCTGATGCTGGGAGGGATTGGGGGCAGGAGGAGAAGGGGACAACAGAGGATGAGATGGCTGGATGGCATCACTGACTCGATGGACGTGAGTTTGAGTGAACTCCGGGAGTTGGTGATGGACAGGGAGGCCTGGCGTGCAGCGATTCATGGGGTCGCAAAGAGTCGGACATGACTGAGCGACTGAACTGAACCGAACTGAGGGGATCATGCAGTTAAAAACCACAACTTCTATGTATCAATAAAAAATGTTCAGAAGCATGTAATGCCAGTGTTAACTTACAGTAGGAAAAGGAAGCTTGTGGTCTCCCTTGAGTCCACATGGTAAATGAGTCCACAATGTTTAGAGAGTATTGGTAAATACTCATGTTACATTTTATTTAGTTTTATATCCTTCCACCAACATTTGTACCAGAGTATTAGAAGTAATCCAAGAAGGCTGACTGTTCTGCTAAATTCAACCTCCTCTGTAAATCTCTTCTACATTTAATTCTTTCAAGAAATGTGGATTAATCACCCATTGGATTTTAACACATTTATTCAAATGTGACTGTAAAATAATGATGAAGGAAACATCACAATACTGACTACTATTCTTTTTACAGTCTAGACCTTAACAACAGTGCCAAGCCTTGTCCCTTTCAAGCATCACAGTCCTTGGCAAGCCTCCACCAGGACTAAAATTCTCCTCTAACATAGTGAGTCTGTTAATACCCATCATACCACAGGCTTCAATTTCTAATATCCAATTCCCCAAATCAGAACTGTATCATCTTATTTCCTCATGGTGGGATGACAGAAACTTTTCCTTTTTAAAAATATGGTCCAAAATATAAAGGGAAAAACATTTAAAACACATAATTGAAAAGGTTAATTACAGTAACATTTATGTAACATTTAATGATGTTTCTGCTAGAATTTAATAAACCAAATAACTTGCCTAGCATATACTCTTGAATGTTTGTGTCAATAAACCTTTTATTTTTACCCAGAACACCCTTGGTGATTTATATTTGTATGATATATTAAAACATTAAATCTGTAAAACTAAAAATATCCTCAAAAATTAGATTGACAAGCCACTTGAAAACTATGTAAATCAAATAGTTTTCCTAAATCTCTGAGAACTAAATAAAATGACCTGACTTGACCATTACAAAAAATATGTAAAATATTAAAAACACAAAACTTTTGGTTGAAGTATTTCAAAACATTCAGGGCCTACTATCCAGCATTAGTGGCTCAGTCATGTCTGACTTTTTGCAACCCATGAACGGTAGCCTACCAGACTCTTTGTTCCATGGGATTTTCCAGGCAAGAATACTGGAATGGGTTGCTATTTCCTTCTTCAGGGGATCTTCCCAAACCAGGGATCAAATCAAACTCCCCCACTGCAGACAGACTCTACCGTCTGAGTCATTAGGAAAGGCCCAAAGTACAGGCATTAGCTGGGAAAGAACACGACAGGGCCTACAGAGAACATTACAAGTGAGCACTGTACTATACGACCTCAAGAGGGAAGCAGGGTATACATTCATAAATCATGGAACTTACAATGCTCTTTACCATCTAGTATGTCCTATAACATCATGCTGTTGGCTCACTTTACCAGCTGGGCCCATATCTGCTCCACCTTATATAAAGATTTAGCTCCTACCCAGCAAATAAGCCTTACCCCAGCCAGTCTGTTGTCACCTGCCAAGTTGGATGGGACAGGGACAGAACATGATCAGGAAGCCCAGACAGATGATATTAGATTTCTGTGTTTAAGTCTTGTCTACTGTGACAAAAAAAAATATGTGGAATATTCAAGACTTCTAACTTAACTGCTGGTCACATTACTCATCAAAGATGACCAAAAAATGACATTTTACTGGGGCTATCACTAGCTCGCCCAACTTTATTACATTGCTAAATGGAGTCTGAAGTTTAAAACTGTGATCAATTTGGTCATTACATAAAATACCTGTTCTTTTCCCAGAGAAAAATAAATGTTGTCTTGATGAAGCTGTCTAGACACCAATTACCACAGTCTACTGCAATGTGATAAACAGTGAAGACTGAATAGCTTCAGTTATTTTTCAGTTATTCAGCACTCTGAATTGGTTCACCATGGGACTAGGCCAATTTACAAAACATGTGAAAAAATAAAAACTAGGGAAATGTTGAAAATGCAGCTTAAGTGTAAAGATCGTGCCATGTATCCACAGAAGAATCAAGCACAGAATCTTGAACAGTGGGTAGTCATTAGACACTCAGGTCATCTAACAAAAACAGAACCTTGAAGTGTCTTCATGTGTTCGTGCTCAGTCGCATCTGACTCTTTGCGATGCCACAGACTGTACCTCACCAGGCTCCTCTGTCCGTGGGATTCTTCTGGAAATAATACTGAAGTGGGAAGATTTCCTCCAGGGGATCTTCCTTGACCCAGGAATTGAACCTGAATCTTCTGTGTCTTCTTCACTGGCAGGCAGATTCTTTACCACTGAGCCCCCTGGGAATCCCTTGAATGTTTCCATATGAGATCCTAGAAAACCCAGTTCTAAGTGCTGAGTTTTTTATACCTGAAAACATTAGAAAATCATGACAACTGTGTTTAAACAAGTACTCCTATTTACGGATGACCTGTAAATAAAACCTGTACTAGTGAAACACCAATGACAATGGTTGAAAAACATTTAACAAGTAAAATACACTTCTGAAACAACCATTTTTGCGCTTAACTAGGCAGAGCTAGGGAAACAGGTTCTGAAACTGGCTTTGAACCTGACAAATAGCATTCACTGAACACTTGTTATGGCACTAGTTAAGTGCTTCTTCTGAATTAACCCATTTAATTCTCACAGCTTAGTACGGTCGGCACTATTATTAATCCCCATTATATACACGAGGACATACCAAAGCAATGTGACTCACACAGCTGCTAACAGCTAAAACTGTGACCAACATTCAGATTCCAGAGCCTGTGATTGTGGTAATACGTAATACTATCTCTTTATAAACTAAGTTTTATTATGTAACAGGAAACTAATAAATGAAAAATTAGTAAAAATGAAAAACTAGTAAAATCAAAATAAGTAAACAGACATTTTCAAAAGGCTACAGAAACAAATCAAGGAAAGGAAATTAAGAAAGCTATACACAAGAGAAGGTGAGATGACAGAAACTACAAATCGACAAAATAATAGTGGGGAAAAAAGGAAAAATAATTGAATGAAAATATCTTTGACAGTCTAAACTACTTAATAAAAGGCATAGGGGGAAAAGAAGCATGAAGGAAACATTAGAACGCTGAAAATACTCTGTATCTTGATCTAAGAGGTAGTTACAGATGAATGTTTAAGTATGTAAAAATACCTCATACTGTAAACTTAAGATTTGTATATTTTACTGTATACACGTATGTATAATGATGTAAGAGTATAAATACTTTTAAATATCTTTAAAAACATGAGGTGGCTTTGAGGCTCTATTTACTACTTCAAATAATAGGATTAATTAAATGATCTACCGTCTTACCAAAAGTATTTTTAGAGCAAAGTGGCAGTATCTCATGGGACTTACCCTACCCATTTTAACCCTTGATAATAAATGTATCCACATGCTTGACTTTTCAGGCTTTTGGGTCTGCCTTAAAACAAGAAACTACAGGAAACAGACAATCTAATCCAGGTTAATTATTTTCAAATAGAACCATCCAATTGAAAAAAGCAGTGCCTTCTCAAATCTCCCTAACAGCTGGCAAAGCTAAACATGGCAAAATCTCAGCAAAGGAAAGCCTGATAGCTCACATAATAGCCTATTATCTTATCTTTCTAAAAAAAAAAAAAAAAACTTCCATAATTAACTCCACATATGAAGTCCTAGGGCTTCCCAGGTGACACTACTGATAAAGAAACAGCCTGCCAATGCATGAGACGTAAGAGATCCAAGTTCAATCCCTGGGGTTGGGAAGATTCCCTGGAGGAGGGCATGGCAACCCACTCCAGTATACTTGCCTAGAGAATGCTATGGACAGAGGGGCCTAGAGGGTTGCAAAGGGTCCTTAGGGTTGAAAAGAGTTGGATACTTCTGAAGTGACTTAGCACACATGATGATGTCCTAATTTTCTCCCTGGCTCCTTTATAGAGCTATATACAATAAATCCAATCCTCAATTCAGTTCAGTTCAGTCGCTCAGTCGTGTCTGACTCTTTGAGACCCCATGAATTGCAGCATGCCAGGCCTCCCTGTCCATCACCAACTCCTGGAGTTCACTCAGACTCACATCCATCAAGTTGGTGATGCCATCCAGCCATCTCATCCTCTGTCGTCCCCTTCTCCTCTTGCCCCCAATCCCTCCCAGCAATCAGTCTTTTCCAATGAGTCAACTCTTCGCATGAGGTGGCCAAAGTACTGGAGTTTCAGCTTTAGCATCATTCCTTCCAAAGAAATCCCAGGGCTGATCTCCTTCAGAATGGACTGGTTGGATCTCCTTGCAGTCCAAGGGACTCTCAAGAGTCTTCTCCAACACCACAGTTCAAAAGCATCAATTCTTTGGCACTCAGCTTTCTTCACAGTCCAACTCTCATATCCATACATGACCACTGGAAAAACCATAGCCTTGACTAGACGGACCTTTGTTGGCCAAGTAACGTCTCTGCTTTTCAATATGCTATCTAGGTTGGTCATAACTTTTCTTCCAAGGAGTAAGCATCTTTTAATTTCATGGCTGCAGTCACCATCTGTAGTGATTTTGGAGCCCAGAAAAATAAAGTCTGACACTGTTTCCACTGTTTCCCCATCTATTTCCCATGAAGTGCTGGGACCGGATGCCATGACCTTAGTTTTCTGAATGTTGAGCTTTAAGCCAACTTTTTCACTCTCCTCTTTCACTTTCATCAAGAGGCTTTTGAGTTCCTCTTCACTTTCTGCCATAAGGGTGGTATAATCTGCATATCTAAGCTTATTGATATTTCTCCCCGCAATCTTGATTCCAGTTTGTGCTTCTTCCAGTCCAGCGTTTCTCATGATGTACTCTGCATAGAAGTTAAATAAGCAGGGTGACAATATACAGCCTTGACGTACTTCTTTTCCTCTTTAAAACCAGTCTGTTGTTCCATATCCAGTTCTAACTGTTGCTTCCTGACCTGCATATAGGTTTCTCAAGAGGCAGGTCAGGTGGTCTGGTATTCCCATCTTTTTCAGAATTTTCCACAGTTTATTGTGATCCACACAGTCAAATCCAATCCTACTCCCATACAAAAGCCTTTAAATATTTGAAGATGACAAAATTTTTCTTCAGATTCTCTTGTCCAAGCTGAATACTAAACTTCGCTGTACTTTTCCTCATGATTTCCAGATCCTTCTCCATTCTAATCATCTCCCATGATAACTATGCCCCATCATTCTGAAGGACTTCACTGGTGACTCAGTCACAAAATCTAACTACAAAGCCTGCAATGCAGGAGACATGGGTTTGATTCCCATGGGTCAGGAAGATACCCTGAAGAAGGAAAGGGTAACTCACTCCAGTATTCTTGCCTGGGAAATCCCTTGGACAGAGAAGCCTGATGGGCTCCAGTCCATGGGGTCACAAAAAAGTTGCACACGACTTAAAGAGACTAAACACACACACTCATATCATTCTGAAACATACATTTTTTACAAGTGAGGGATGGGATGACACCTCAAGAATTCACACCTATCAGCTAAAACCCATGGTTATTTTTATATGAACTCTCATATACCAATCTAGTAAACTCCAGAATTGAGACGGAAAATCTAAATACAGAACTTCACATTTATCTCTAATTAAAATTTTATACAATAATATTCTATTCACAAGGTTTAAGATGACACTATCCATTCTAGATGAGAATTTCTGCTTATAGTTGTGAATCACCTGTTAACTTGCAAAAGCCATCTTTAATAAAAAATATTAAACAGGAGAGAGGCCAAGTAAAGGATCTTGCAGCACTTTCTGCATACATGCCTCACAGGTAACAAATATCCAATGAACTTTTCTGGAAATAACAGTCAGTCATGCAGCTATAATGCCACAATCTACCATGACCTACAGATTAATTCAAAAGACTGACTATGGTTTAAAACAATTCCTTTATCTCCCCCTCTGGTAATTCTATAAAACTAGGGTTGTTTTAGCATGACCTATTTCTATTCCAAACCACTGGTTTTCAATGGAAACAGTAATGTCCCTTAATAAGCATTCTGTAAAGACTTTCCTTCTCAGAGTCTATTTGGATGTGCACTGGTACCTTTTTAAAAAAAAGTTTTATATGTATGGGTTATTATCAATAAATTTCATTTCAGAAGAGTAAAACAATTTTTAAAAAGCAATTAGTAGGCTTTACAGGACTAAGACCAACTGCTCTAACCTTTGGTGACTTCTGTTATCACAAATTACTTTTGTTTTATACAAGAAGTTTCTGTTGCAGATAAAATATTGAGCTCCCAGGTACGAAGTCTCCTGGACTCACCTTAATACTCTTTGGGCTTCCCTGATAGCTCAGTTGGTAAAGAATCCACCTGCAATGCAGGAGACCCTGGTTCAATTCCTGGGTCAGGAAGATCCGCTGGATAAGGGATAGGCTACCCACTCCAGTATCCTTGGGCTTCCCTTGTGGCTCAGCTGGTAAAGAATCCACCTGCAATGCGGGAGACCTGGGTTTGATCCCTGGGTTGGGAGGATCCCCTGGAGAAGTGCAAGGCTACCCACTCCAGTATTCTGGCCCAGACTTGGTCTGCATTCATCTTGATTTCCCTCAGTACTTCCTAACTGTTTTAATGTGGCAGAACACTTATGATTTAAACAGCAGCAACTTAGCCACTTTTAAAGTTATATAACCTAAATTGGATCTCAACACCATGTCTGTACCTTTGCCTGTTGAGAACTACAAAGAGGCATGCACAGTCAGGGCAGGGCTATCACACAGCAGCACACTGGGCTGCACACTGCTAGAGGAGCTCTGCCAATCCCTGTGCAAAGGCGTCTTGTGGTGGCTGGGCCCTTCCTGGGGTTCCCTAGAAACCAATTCAATAGTTAAAAACATCAAATTAAGGTAGATACACTTCACTGGGATAATGCAAGTAATGTGACATTCTAAAACCAGGCTAAGAAGGTAAAGTTCTCTCAGAGAGAACTATATTAAAATATATTCACTGAAAAAGAAAAAAAAAAAAAAAGAAGCCTCAGCAGATTGATTTTGAGTCATAATAGTGTGTTTTGGACAAATTAAGACTATTTTATGACACGATTTGTTAAAAAAAAAAAAGGATAAATGACCAAGAAACTACCATTTCTTCCTTTAAACAGAAATTCTTAGTCTCTTATAACTAAAGAGATCACACCACTGTAGGTGCTTCTTAGAAATTCCCATGATCTGATTTAAATCAAATTTTAAGATGGCTTTCAGATACATAATAAAAGTGAACAAAGAAAGTGACTATGAAAAAAACAATATTTGTTTTGGTACTTAACCTCCTTCACTGTCAAACAACTTACTTGTGGTGATACCATATTTTACCTATACTATTTTTATTAAAGGATCTACCCACTGAAAATGAAGATGCCAAAAGCATACTATACCTTTACTTTTATCAGCTCTTTCCAATGTCCTGAATTTTAATTTTAAAAACTATACAAATCTTCATCAGCCGAGCTCTAGAGGGTAACTAATTCACTGGCAAACAAAAACTTAAGCCTCACTCAAACTGAAGCAGACAATTACAGAATATTTATTAAATGCAAAGATAAAAACTGACTGCCTAGATGACAAGTCATAGTGATCTGTTGCTGTCAAAAAATTGGAATCTCTATACACAAAAGAATGTCTGGAAATTGCTCTTAATTAAAACAGAATGACTGTAACAGTGTGCAGCCCTGGCATCCCAAGAAAGCCAAGATCTATTTTCAACAAGTTTTTGGAACATATGTGCAATATTTTAAATAAGTACATAGTTAAAACAAAGCTCAGTATAAAAACCTAAAATGATACTGTAAAACATGAATGGACCATAGTAAATGAATATTTCAGGATGCTACTACACTAATTTCTTCAAATAATTTGCTTTAGACATACATATTAAGTCTTCTTCCCTCTCATGATATACTCAGATAATTATTTACGTAGGAAAACATACCATGATCCAGTCTGTTCAAGGGAGCAGGGGGAAAAGAGCCTTCAATAAACGCTTCCTCAAAATAAGGAAACACAGGGAAAACAGGTTATCAACCAATATATTTATGGGCCCACATGAATGACTGGACGATTATATAAGATGTGCCCTAAGTTCTTTTAATATTAAAACATGCTATGTTAGTGAAAGGGGTTATTCTGCTACAGGCTATTTTAAAGGAAGCTGAGTATTTGCTTTTCATCTTGGGGAGAACACAAAGGATTCTGTGGAATGTTTTGTACAAATACATTAAGGTCCCTTAATCGCAAACTTCATGGTTTGCCAATTTTAAATAAAACATTACCAATAAAAAAGCATCAGAGACTTTTGAACACTCAAGACTTTGTAAATATTTCTTCACACAGTTCAGAAACACACTGCCAAACCAAAAGATCTTCGCAGAGGGGCTTATCTCATTAAAGAACCACAGTCACATTCAGTCAGGCAGAGATACACAGAGACTTATCAAAAATACTAACAGTATTATTTTCTTATGCTGTGTGTACTCAAGGGTTCATTTCCTCTCCATGAATGGTGTATTTTAAAACTGAAAACAGATCTTACCTCCTGAGTAAGCCTCAGTATAACTCCTTATGTTCATGTTTATTTATTTAACCCAGTATATAGCTTGTAACTCATTTGCAGTTTGAACTATTCTGTGTGATTGAAAACCTATACCCTATATGGACAGCTTTAAAGTAGAATGGCAAAAAAAAATTGAGAATCTACAGTTCTCTCTACCCAATACTTCTCTTCTCTCCCTACAAAAACCTTTATTCTACAATTTGATCATCACAGCTCAGGAAGACATTACATCTATGCTGATGATACTTTTAAAACATAAAAGAGGCAGTTTAACATAACGCTTCAGAGTATGAACTCTAGAGTTGAGAGGGGTTCAAATCTGAGCCTCACCTCTTACAAGTTATATGGCCTTGGGGAAGTTCACTTTTTCTAAAACGTGGAATAAACTATATTTATCGCATAGGGGTAATGGTAAGATTAAATGAACTACTTAGAATAAGTGTAATGTGTCAGTTATTGTTGCTAAAATCAAGAAGGTAAAACAATTCATACTAAAGCTAGTAAATTGGATTCTTTTTAGTATATATTATGTTGGCAGACATGGGGTCACTAAGAGTCAGATACAACTAAGCACAAAAAAATAAAATTTCACTTCTAATTAAAATTAACTACAGTATTCTTATTGGTTCTGTATCTCCAATCTTTCTTATTTTCATTTTAGTCACAAATGATCTGTTTCTAACTTTATATTGATAAAAGCACACTTCTAAGACTCTCACTGACTCTTTCCCCCAATACCCAACATTTTAAGTTTGTGAAAATAAACTTTAAGAAGCATGAGGGTAGGAAGACATCATACTTTATTTTTTAAAAATGTGTTCTACCTATGATAGCATGAATACAATATATGCTCACTAATAAATGGATCTTAATGCCTCTATTTCACTTGAAGTCAAGTGCATAAACACCTACAGGCTCATTTAGACTTATGTATTCTTGGTGCTTAAAGGTTGTTTTAATCCCAGTCCCTAAACTGAGTGCTGTAATTCATACTAGAAAAGAAAGATAAATGTGTGTAAATTATGCTGATTTGCATATGCTTTGGAAATGGGTGGGCATACACATAGTATTTCTCAATGCTGCAATATATTCAGCTTCACAAGTGTGTCCTTTTCCCATCTATGGAACAAATACGACAACCTCAAAGTAGCAAATCTGACAATAGATCGATGCTCATTTAAATATTAAAAATACTGAGTATTTTCTCTTGTGTAACGTCTTCTTTTTCCAAGAAGCATAAGAACAATCTCAGTAAGGACACTCACTAAAAAGCAACTGTAAATTCTGTACTCAAAAGTACCATATAATGGCCTCTGCCACACACAGGGATCCTGTAAGCTTACAGCTACAAGACATTAAGAAGATATGAGCGCTGTCTTCAGATACTTGAAGAGCTGCCATGTAGAAGAGTTCAGATTTAATTTTTTGTGTTCCAGAAGGCAGGACAAGTTATGAGAAAGAAGGCTTCTGATTTAAAGAAAGAACTTTCTGAAAATTAGAGCTACATAAAACTGAACCTCTTTTGAGAGGTTCATGTGAGGTAGTGAATATCGTATGGGCTTCTCTGGTGGCTCAGTGGTAAAGAATCTGCCTGCCAATGCAAGACACTCGGGTTCAATACCTAGGTAAGGAAGATCATCTGGAGGAGGAAATGGCTACCCACTCCAGTATTCCTGCATGAGAAATCCCATGGGCAAAGGAGCCTGGTGAGTTACAGTCCACAGGGTCGCAAAGAGTCGGACACAACTGAGCGAGTAACCACGCACGCATAGTAAATACTGTATCAATAAAAATGTTTTGTGAGTAGAAAAATGGTTTGGGGGAGTGATGTGGGAAAGTATTCGATAAACAGCTGGACTACGTGCTCACAAATATCCCCTTCAATCAAAATGTTGTTGGATTTCCTTAACTTAATCCCAGGTGATGGTCTGATGCACAACACTAACACGCCGTGGAAGTGTGCTTACCTGCCTGACGTCATAGAGCCTATCGCACCTTCATAAAGGGCAAGAGGCATTTTAAAAGCCTCCTATTTGCTTAACTTGGGGATTCCATTTTCTATGAATAGAACTAAATTAAATTCACTTCACTTTGTTAAGAATTTCACCTCATCCCTTGAGACAACTTGAGTGCCATAGTGCCCTGATCCCAAACCCACCAAGTGAATAGGAAAATTATAACAACACTGGTTTCATTACTTTATAATCATGTCTAAAATTCAGAAAATTTAGAAAAATGAGGAATGATAGTTTTCTGTCAGATAATTAGACCCTAACAACCCATCCACTACACCAGATCCACTATCAGAAGTACTACTTAGGTGGTATAATTAACTTGGTTGACTGTATTTCTATTTCTTATGTACTCACTAAGGTACTAAGAAAACAGTCATGACCATAAACCAAATATAACACTGTTTACAGGAAGACAACAACATGAGTAAGCTACAATACTGATCCTAAAAGCACATGGAGGTTCACTGCATTTTTGTTCATTTTTAAATATTCATAGTAAAAACTTAAAAAGAATACCCACAGCAAATATAAAATTCAACTCTCAGTTAATACAGACATGATATTGGTCTGTTTTTTAAGCTATATGAAGAACAGGTTATGATTCAGCATTCATGTAATTTTATCCAAATTCACCTGGACTCAAATTTGAAAATATTTACCTGCTAATTAATACCTAACTTACACTCTAAATCTCAGAAGAATCAAGTTCTTAAGCACTGTTTAGAAATAGTTTCATTAATATAACTGAAAAACACTTCATTGGCACTTGGGGTTAAAGACACTATCTTATATTAGTTTTTCTTCTTTATTTAATACAAGATGCATAGTCGTATTATATCAGACTTCATGGTTATTATAGTCTAGGCCATTGTAAAATTAATGGTTTTGATCCTTTAGAATTACATCAATACATAAAATTATTTGGTTTCCTCTATATTTCTTAGGATTTTCAAAGTCTAGAAAAAGCTATCATTGTTTAACAGCTAAGACTTCTCATAGTAGAATTAGGATAGGTGTCAAGTGATAGGAAGCTAGTCCTGGCTCTGATCTTATTTTACCTTGACTATTTCACTTAATCTCCTGGGTCTTGGTGCTCATCCATAAAAGAATGCAGATTAGATGATTTCAAAGGCTCCATCTAGTTTCTGGTTGTCAATATTATGACCTCATCCTGAGTATACCCCTTCAATAGGACAGGTATGATATCCTTATTCTAGCTATCACAATACATTACTGTGGATAAAACCCACAAAATGTGTAAAGCCAGGAATGTTTAAAAATTGTGATTAAAAAATACACTGGCTTGAAATACGGGTTAAATATCAAGAACACTAAACTTCTTGTCTAGAAAGCATAAACTCTATATGCTGTAAATAAAACTCTGAAAAGGTGTGAGAAACAAGTCAAGCAAGATAACTCACTCTACCAACTCTTGAACAAAAAAGGGCAATCTCTGAATAGTAATTTCTTGACACGCAATGTCTGTGGCACCCATTCTCTCTCTACGCATGTATGTGTAAGAGGAAGATGATACTTTTATGGCATAATGGAATCAAGAGTATGGAAGACAATGTACTCTTCGTTAATACCTGAGGAAACTACCTTCCTAGTTAATAATAAACCAAGATGTACGTAAATGTTTTTTGTGTCAATATTTATATTGAATATATAAAACACACAGTTAATTCCTTAACTCTAACACTATTAAATTCACATCAATAGTGCTGATGTACTACTGTGAGTTATTTCAACAGCCCCATCTTAGAAAACTAAGTTAATCCAAGTGAAAATATGGATTTCTTTTCTAGGATAGAGTAATTCACAGATGTTAGTTTATAACTATGAAATCAATAAAAGTAAATAAAAATCCCGCCAATATGTAGTAACAAATGGCCCATGTAGTATAAATGTGGTATACTGAAAAACCACCTCCTTTCAGAAATACCAATATTGAGAAGTGTAGCTACTGAGACTTTGGTTAATGCCTATTGAAAAAGCAATGTCAGAAGAATGTGAGTTATATAAATAAAATTATAGCGTCAATATGTTGGAGAAAGCCGTCCTGGGTACAAGGCAGGAAATGTGTGTGTATTTAATTTATAGCTCAAAATATTAATAGTAAAAATAGACAAAAAGTGATTGTGAACCAGAAAGAGTTCAGGTTTCTTTAAAGAGCCTGGTTGAGATGGTGTGTATGTAAAACAACTGAATGAAGATGTAAGCTGGTATTGTGGTACTGTGATGATTTAAACCACAAATGCCTTCCCTATTTAAATATTCCAATCAGTACTGTTAGGACACGTACCTCGGAGAATTCTTTCCTCATGGCAACGAAGAAAGTCCCAGATTCTAACAGTGCCGTCATCAGAGCATGTAGCAAATTTATTATCCGTGGGTGAGAAACTGTTACGTGAAGACACACAGCAGGGGAAAGAAGTCAGCATTTCACAGGTTATCTGCGCGTCTCAGACAGGGAAAAATAAAACACTGCGCTGCGCGATAAACAGGAGAGGGAAGCATCCAACGTGAAGGGCCTTAAAGAGACTGCTGTTAGCTAACAACCTATCTCAACAAAAGAATAATTCACAGTAGTTGCTTCTTAGTTTTCAATCATCAATATTCAGAGAACTTAATGAGGGTATTATTAGTACTAATGCTATCCAGACTCCCCACAGTACAGTATTTCCTATGGTATCAACAGAAAACATAGAGCTGATTAAGTATAGAACTAAACAAATTCTCTTTGCAATATTCCTGTAAAGTCTTTTAAAATCACATAGGAATACTGCTCAAAAAAAACCAGCATCAGCTTCTGCTTTGAACTTCATATAATGATAAGCTGAAAAGTTTCAGGCAGGCTGTTTTAAGACTAGTTGTTAAAACATTCCTTCATATGATGTTTCTCACTTATGTAAAAGGTTTGTGGAAAATGTTCACACCTTCTTTTCACGCAAGTTATCCCATGAATGTTACACTTTTTGAAGGAAACTAACATGGGGACATGCCGACTGTTTAAAGCCAAAGAATATGCTGCAAAGGAGGGATCCATTTCTTCCTCCCTGTAAAAGACCATCAAGTTTCTCATTTAACTCTAAGAACGCCCCTGAACTTCTGAACCTTATGCTTAAGAAAGGACCACTTTTGAAAATTCAGTGTATAGTCAGGAGAATAAGGCACAGTCTTTGCAGATGTGTGTTTATCCAATAAGTCTTTGTTAAGATTCTGAAAGTAGAAACAAGTGACTACAGTGGACGATGTTTCTATAAAGATGTCAACCTCCTCCCTCGTGTGGGTGGCACAACCATAAAGAACGCTGCTTAGCTTTCTTCTGAAGCTGCAGCATTTCTTCAAGCTTGTTTTTGAAACTTTTTCTTTTCCATTTCTACTATACATATCTCACTGATATGTAAAAATATACAACTTAATGAAAATATTTTAAACTCCCACTTATCATACATTTGCATTACTGATGTCAACAACAATGAATCAGAAGGAAAGTCCTACAGTCTTCTTGACAATGGTCTGCTCACAGCTCCAAAGCTTGAAAGAACCCGCTCATTAATCCATTAATGTTTGCCACATCCAGAGTTACTTGGAGACTTTTTAGCCCTACTATACTTTCCTTTTGAAGTCGTGGCATAACCAAGCCAACCAGGTCTTCACTTAAGCCTTTTTTTTCTTGTATTTTGTGAGAACTCTGAAGGTGTTTTCTGTAGGCTTTAGATTTTATTCAGTTGTATAATTAAAGACTGAATTCTTTATTTGGAATTAAATATTCTTATCTTACATAGTAGGTAATAAAAATGAATAACGTATACACATTATTAACCATAAATGAAAAGAGAAAACCAGTGCAAAATGCGGCAGACAATACATCTCTAACATATTGCAAAGGCTCATATCGGGACAACACTACTTCAGAAAAGTGCCAGCAAAATGGTGAATGTGTGAAAACAAAGAAAAATATTGTGTTTATAGGGTGCAAAAAGTTTCCCAGAATCTGACAGAACCCATGCATCTCTGCACCCAGAATACACTTAGAGAATAATTTAACCATGACAATAGGGACTACAGAAAATGGTATATTGTGTATAAACCTGGCCTCTCTAATCGCCTCCTTATGTGCCTGGAACATCTTGACGTTGTTCATGTTCGACTGCCAATATTTCACATATCCTCCGTGGTCTGCTGTCAACATCCACATGTCATTATGTGACCAAGTCATGGCTCTCACTGGGCTATCATGAGCCTGTGAAAACACAAAACATTTATAAACATCATATCAAAGACAATACAATGGAAGGCAATGATCTGTCCAATTATAAGTTTTAAAACGCCAGTAACACAGAATGATGCTACCATCTGATGATTACTGTTACCTGTAATATTGTTTCAAAATTGAAAGTGAGTCCATTCCACAAGGTGAACTCCCCACTAGAAGCTCCAGTGACCAACCTTCTTCCTTCTGGAGTCCACTGGGAAAGAAAAAGACATTATACAAGGTCACAAATCCACAACCTTAATTAATTTTTAAAACACTCAGAAAGTCTTTAGAAAATATCCAACAATTGACGTTAAGTGGACAATACTTTCACTTCAGAATATGGCTCAGATTTATAAGCAAATACTTAGCCAGAAAAGAAATTAACACAGTCCAAGGAAAACTCTAGCACTTGGCTCATTAAGTAAATTAAAAAGAGTAAGTGCATTACAATAACCTGTTAAGTTACACACACCTAGGCACCCTAAAGAGCATTTCAAAACAGAATATCTGAAGATCTACTTTTTCTAGAATACATGGAAGATCATCATACTAATAAATAAGATCGTCAGTCACCAGAAAAACTCAGAGACTGAATGAGTGAAAGATTTGGTTTATTACAGCTGCTAGTGGACCTTTGGGCAGAAAAGTTACCAGTGTTTTATGAAAATAACAAAACAAAACAGTATAACAATAAATATCAATTTAAGGAAATCAAGGCTATCAAACTTTTCCTGGAAACTAAATGTACAATACATATAAAGTTCTTCTTCATTCACAATATCAAGCAGTGACAAGTCTCATGCTAATCTAGCATCAAACAAGAAAAAAGCAATACAACAGAGGCATGACTAACAGTACCCCAGTATTTCAACGTCACAATCTGCATTCTGAAGGAATCTGTGGCATATGCTTATCAACTCAAAACACAACGTACTTTTTCTTTTATTTTCAAGTTTCTATGACAGATTACACACGTTTTCCATAGATGTAAACACAAGAAATATCAATACAACAATCCTACATTCCCCCGTAAAAAGTGTGACACAGGGCTGAAAAATACAAGGGTGCTTATAGGATGAGACATATGAAATCAAGTTTATTTGGTAAATTACACAGATACACATGACAAGCCAGCCTTTTACTGCTTACCTGAAGATCACGATTTTGATATCATTTTAAAAAACCCTTCTACTTTCCTAGTTTCTGCTATCTGCTATGGATCCCAACTCAGTAAAGACTACAGGCTACCACCCTGTAGACACAGGACCCACAGTCTTTATGTCTTTAACGCCTGTAATCTGGACTTGTCTTCACTATGTGCAAATTTCCTAAGACCTTATAGCTTGATTCCCAAATGAGCAATTTACCCATCTAACGAGATACAGCACATGGAATGCTCAGATTCTATTCACCTCAAAAAGGTTTTCTGTGTTATGTTAATGAGAAATTAAAATTAGCTGCACATCATACTCCTTTCACCAAATCCTCTGCCATACAAAATTACACTACAAATTGGTTGGCTCTACTAACACAAAAGCCATTCAAATAATGTTCCTTTTCTAATGTTTTCTACTGTAATAGGCCTCCGAAACAAAGAGGAGGCCTGACTGACTGTCACATTTGTATGGAGCTGAAGCCAGCATCTCTTTCAGCCCTCTGAGTTCTCTGGGCTGTCTATCACACCTCTCTAATAAGAAGACCTGCTTATTTTGCTCATTTGCCACAAATGTCTTTCCTCTGTCCCATTATTTTTTCAATTCTTATTCACTCAACTTTGACTATTAACTATCTTATGTTTCTGGACTTGATATACGGCTAACCAACAAGTACTTTCTTACTAGCAAAACACATACACAAAAAGATTATACTATCATCTATAGGAATATTAGCTGGATGCCTGGGACACAGAGATGGGAAGACTTCTTTATTACAAATCCTTCAAATTTTAATAATCTGAACCATGTCAATGTACTGTTTATTTTAATATTATATTTTAAAAATTTTAGCGAAAATGTATTGAGTACCCACAATGTACCTTCACCGATGACAACTATGGTCTACCTTTGGACTTCAGCTCTTCTTGGGTGTTTCCCTTCCCAGTAACCCTAAGAGTTTTGATTCACCTTGAGATGCTGTTCTCTCAACTGCAACAGAACATTTCTATTCAAGAGCAAGTCAGACACCTGCTGCAATATATATCCATGGCCAGCTCAGAGAGAATTCTACAGAAATTGCAACATAAAAGCAATCCAAAAGTACTACCTTACTAAACGTGGATATAATAGATAAACTGGATAGTCCAAAATAAAAATAAAAGCAATATACTGATTTTTATCCCAGTTATATATTTTAAACACTGCTTCATTTTCTTTGTCCTATTAAATATATTTGCAGGTTAATTTTTCAAAATTAATTTTTCCAAAAAGTATCAAACAGAATACTTACCCTGACAACAAATACTGGACACTTTACTTTATTTGTTGATGTTCGAACAAACTTTGTTGTTACTGCATTCATAGGATTATTCAACATCCCAATAGGTGGAACCAGCTACAAAAAAAGAGAATTAGATTTAAAGAGCTTCTGATCATGCACAGGGTATAAACCAGGGACATGGTAAGGTAATTATTTCAACATTTAAAGACAAATTCAGGACCATACAGGACAGTATTGTAATATATTAGTCTATAGTAATCAAATGAAGAAAATGAAAGTACAGGAAAGTTAAATGCCTATTATTTATTACTAAATAAACAATAAAATCAAGGGCCAGATTTCCCAAATTACTTCTCAAAGTCAACACACTTAAACATATTCATAACAAGCAAGGTTTAAAATTAACTTCTCTATTATAAGGACTCTTAGGCAGTGCAACCTTTTGCTGGACATTGCTTTAAGCCCCAAATCAAAAGTTCATCCATTATCAGATTAAAAGAAAAATTTAAATGCAGGTTAAAAAAAAAAACATGGTTTATGCAGATACACTATCCTTTCAGGAATGTTTTAATTATTAAAAAAAAAATGTAAAAAGAAAAGTCCATGTTTACATTAGAGATCTCATAGTTCCTAGGTCCAAGCAAAGAGGTTTTTATTAAACAAATATGACATATCTTATACTTACATCATTATAATAACCTGCATCAGGCTGAATTGCTCGCATATCTCTCTGGTCTCTTTGCCATATTCTATTCTGTTAAAAATCAATCAATCAATCAATCAATCAATATATAGTCTATACTCAACTTGAAACTTAAGTAAATATTTACAGAATGTAAGCTGTCATCAAATGGGGAAAAAGAAGAATAAAACTTTTTCACTATGTTCTAAAACATAGATAATAGTATTTATCTTAAGAGATTTCCCCCTTTTCCTACTGACATTGTTTAGAATTTCCTCTCTTTGCTCATATTATGCCCAACCAATCATCCAAGATGCTGGTGACCCCAACACATTCTCATAGACAGACATTCCCAATTCCTTCAAATTCCTCAGCACAAAACAATTCCTCTTATCCTGGTCTTGGTTTTCTTAACTCCTCCCAAACTCTCTTAGTCTAGTTTTTCAACTGAAACATCTGAAAAAGCCTTAATCTACCTTTACCTCTGAATGAATATTTTTCTGCTAAGTCCCTGCAACATACAAATTAGGCATATAGGTCTTTCAGCAATTTGTCTCAGGTAATGAGAAGGCAATGGCACCCCCCTCCAGTACTTTTGCCTGGAAAATCCCATGGACGGAGGAGCCTGGTGGGCTGCCGTCTATGGGGTCGCACAGAGTCCACAGAAGACACGACTGAAGCGACTTAACAGCAGCAGCAATGAAAAGCAGACAAATTTTCTTCATAGGAAGCAAAACAGACCAAAACCCGATTAAAGTGGAGATGGTAATAAAAAGCAAAGGGACTTAAAAAAGGTTAAGATAAATGAAGAACTCACGGGGAGATGTGTCAAGCTGACCCAGGCTTAGGTAGACCCCTACTCTGCCTTCACACGCCCTATCAGAGCCGTATCAGAGTTTCACCCGACAAGACTGTAGCACATGCTCAATCCTCTAAGTAAACAGAGGCCCTTTCCTTGAGGGCCTTGAAAAGTCCAGCGTACTGGACACACACATCACTACTCTGAACACATGTTCTCATACAAATATCCTTATATTGGTAATCTCTTAACATTTTACATACACTACAAGTTTAATGAGTGCTTTACAATTGGAACAAAAGTACTCTGATATATGTTGTGAACCTTTAGAACAAAGTGTATTTTTAAACTAGTGTCTTTAAAATTTTTTGAAATTATTCATGCATTCAAAGGGAAAAAAAAACCCACCCAGTACTCTACTTAATTGAGGTTACTGGCCTCATTTGAAATGTTATTTCATCCGCCTAATGCAAAAAACACAGGTATACTCATTACCCTACATTTTAAAACTTTTCTTCTTTTTAAAAAACCGAAGTTTGGTCATCTAAAGCACATTAACTGAACTTACCTCCAAATACTTAATTACAGATGGATTATAGTCTATGGTTTTTCGGTTTACTGCTTTTCTCATTCGTTTTCCATCAAAGGTAAGCTGCTGCATTGCTTGCTGCTGTGCAAAATCTGGTCGCTTATAAAACAGTTGTCGAGGTGCCTGGTGTTGGAACCTTGGCATATGGAAAAACCGAGGAGGAGAACCAATTTCTGTAGCCATGGCGATGTTTTCGTTCTATGACACCTGGGAAAGGAAAAAGTACTTTCACTACAAATATGTCAGCACTGTAACACTACCAGAAAACATTTTTAAATGAACATTTTTTTACACTCCTGTACCTTTTTCTAATATGCATCATTTCTAGCTTTTAGTCAACCTATTTACAAAACGAACAATTTGACTTAATGGCAGAAACCAGTTACAATTTGAAAAAAGGTCAATTGACAGATTAAGTGCTAATAAGTATTTGTTGTAGGGGTTTCCCTGGTGGTCCAGTGGTTAAGAATCCACTTGCAATGCAGGGCACACTGGTTCAATCCCTGGTCCAGGAAGATTTCATATACCATGGGACAACTAAGCCTGTGAGCCACAACTACTGAGCCCACGCTCCAGAGTCCAAGGACTGCAACTACTGAGTCCATGTGCTGAAATTACTGAAACCCACGCACCCTAGAGCCCGTGTTCTGCCATGAGAAGTCACTGCAATGAGAAGCCTGAGCGCGGCAACTAGAATAGCCCCTGCCTGCCCCAAGTAGGGAAAAGGCAATGGCACCCCACTCCAGTACTCTTGCCTGGAAAATCCCATGGACAGAGGAGCCTGGTAGGCTGCAGTCCATGGGGTCGTGAAGAGTCGGACACGACTGAGCGACTTCACTTTCACTTTTATGCACTGGAGAAAGAAACGGCAACCCACTCCAGTGTTCCTGCCTGGAGAACCCCAGGGACAGGGGAGCCTGGTGGCTGCCGTCTATGGGGTCGCACAGAGTCAGACACAACTGACGCGACTTAGCAGCAGCAGCAGCAGCCCCAACTAGAGACAGCACATGCAGAGCAATGAAGATCCAGCACACCAGCCCCCAAAAAAGAATAAATAAATAATTTAGTAAGTATTTGTTGTAAAATTTAGCCTCGTGGAAGGAAACATCTGTTTTTCAGAGCTTGGGGCAAGTGTATTTTGTACGTGTAGGGTGGCTAAACTGCAGGGGAAAGGAAGGTAAAATCACTTGAGAACTGTTCACATTTTTAAAATGAAGTTTTCATCAGATGTTTGATAATAAAACAGATCATTTTAAGTTTATTGTAAGACCCTCATTTTATACAAGTTATTTTAAAAAAACCTTAAGCTTCATTTCTATCCTCTTAAATTTCTTAGGACGAGTATAAAAAGTAGAATAAACTATCTTATTTCAAATGAATACTAAAAGTATGTCTATCTAATTTCAGGCTCAAAGTAACAACCACAGAAATGTATTTCTCAGTATGTACAGCTACATTTCTATACAGGCAATATTAGGCTAACATCTGAAGAAAAAATGTTAGGGGCTTAGTTTTTCAACTTTAGTGCTCTCCAATTAAATTTACATTCCAGTAATACAAATGTGCATGAATTAAAAACACATTTCAAGCATATTTTAAAAATCAGATCATGAAAAATATATAAAGGGTGTTAGCATTCCTGCATTTTTGTTTCAAAAAGAGCAATGATTATTTTTCTATATTCTTACATTTGCCTTTCTTAATTCCAGACACTAAATTAAGGACTTGAAAATAAATTTGTGATTTCCTGTGGATGAAAATCAGTACTACTTAATACATCCTTGTCACTTTACTGTCTCCTGAAACCATCTGATGATGGTAACAGAAAGGAAATGGAGGAGGAAAGGTGGGAGTGGGGAGATTAAGTCCTGACTCCCATGATACCAAAAATAAATAGAAACTTCCCTGGAGGTCCAGTAATGCAAGGGACTTGGGTTTACTCCCTGGTGGGGGAACTAAGATCCCACATGCCTTGGGGCAACCAAGCCCATGTGCAGAACCAGATATGCCCACGTGTCGAAATGAAGACCCAGCACAGACAAACTTTTGAAATTAATTTTTTTTTAATTTGAGAAATAAAACATGTTGTTGTGGTTGGTGTTGTTCAGTTGCTAAGTCATGTCCAACTCTTTTCAACTCCATGGACTGCAGCACATGAGGCTTCCTTATCCTTCACTACATTCCAGAGTTTGCTCAAACTCGTCCATTGAGTCAGTGATGCCATCCAACCAGATTATCCTCTGTTGCCCCTTCTCTTCCGGCCCTCAGTCTTTCCCAGCATCAGGGTCATTTCCAGTGAGCTGGCTCTTGAAGTTTTGGAGCTTCAGCATCAGTCTTTCCAAAGAATATCAGGGTTGATTTCTTTTAGGGTTGACTGGTTAGATCTCCTTGCAGTCAGTCCAAAGGACTCTCAAGAGTCTTCTCCAGCTCCACAGTTCAAGAGCATCAATTCTTCAGCACTCAGCCTTCTTTATGGTCCAACTCTCATATCCATACATGACTACTGGAAAAACTATAGCTTTGACTCTATACACTTTTGTCAGCAGAGTGATTCCTTTGCTTTTTAATTTGCTGTCTAGGTTTGTCATAGCTTTCCTTCTAAAGAGCAAACGTCTTTTAATTTAACTGAGGCAGTCATCATCCACAGTGATTTTTCAAGCCCAAGAAAATAAAATCTTCCACTTTCCCCCTTCTATCTGCCATGAAGTGATGGGATTGGATGCCACGATCTTAGTTTTTTGAATGCTGAGTTTTAAACCTGCATTCTTTCTTTCCTCTTTCGCCCTCATCAAGAGGCTCTTCAGTTCCTCTTCATTTTCTGCCATTAGAGTTGCCGGGAGAAATATCAACAGTCTCAGATACGCAGATAATACCACTCTAAATCTGAGGCTGTTGATATTTCTCCTGGCAATCTTGATTTCAGCTTGTAATTCATCCAGCCTGGCATTGTGCATGATGTACTCTGCAGAGAAATTAAATAAACAGGGTGACAATACACAGTCTTCACATACTCCTATCCAGTTTTGAACCAGTTCATTGTTCCATGTCCAGTTTTAACTGTTGCTTCTTGACTGGCATATAGGTTTCTCAGGAGATAGGTATGGTGGTCCGGTATTCCAATTTATTTGAGAATTTTCCATAGTTTTTTGTGTTCCACAAAGTCAAAGGCTTTAGTGTGGTTAATGAAGCAGAAGTCGGTATTTTTCTGGAATTCCCCTGCTTTCTCTATGATCCAACGAATGTAGGCAATTTGAACTCTGGCTCCTCTGCCTTTTCTAAACCCAGTTTGCACACCTTGAAGTTCTTGGTTCACGTACTGCTAAGGCCTAGCTTGAAGGATTTTGAGCATTACCTTGCTAGTATGTGAAATGAGTGCAACTGTATGGTTGTCTGAACATTCTTTGGCACTGAAATGCGAACTCATCTTTTCCAGTTCTGTGGCCACTGCTGAGTTTTCCAAATTTGCTGGCATATTGAGTACAGCACTTTAACAGCATAACCTTTGAGGATTTTAATTAAACAGCTCAGCTGGAATTCCATCATCTCCACTAGCTTTGTTCATAGCAAAACAATAAGACATGAATGTAGTATTATTTCCACTACTCTGGAACAATTACGGAAGACCCTAACAAATGTTAATTTGTAATGAGATGAGACAGGGCTTCCCTGGTGGCTCAATGGTAAAGAATTCGCCTCTAAATGCAAGAGATGCGGGTTGGATTCCCTGGATTGGGAAGATCCCCTGGAGAAGGAAATGGGAACCCACTCCAGTATTCTTACCTGAGAAATCCCAAGGACAGAGGAGCCTGGCACGCTATAACACATGGGGTCACAGAGAGTCGGACACAACTTAGCAACTAAAAACAACACCAGTGCAATGAGAAACATTCTCTCTCTCTTTTCAAGCTGTGCACGTATGAATTAAACAGACTACAACTGCCTCAATAAAGCTGGTGAGGGAATCTGTTTATTCAGCTATCTCATGAGTCCAATTAAGTTTCAGCATCCAGACTTCAAATAAAGGCTTTAATTTCGATGCCTCTGTCAATAATTCTAAAAGAATGCAGCTTTGGTAAGTATACTTTTAAATTACTATTTTTTCACTTTATAATCATCAAATTTCTAATTTTATTAAAATAAAATTATCCTAATATTCTAGTTTCTATTATTGATATCAAATGAGAATAAAGATTTTTATACATATCAAAAGAGGCTTAATTATTCAGCCAAAAAACCAAGGGAATGAAGTGCTGACATATGCTACATGATGACTCTCAAAACCACTACATAAACAAAAGAAGCCAAAGATAAAAGGTCACGTAATATACGCCTTCACGTGCACTCAAATCCAGAACAGGCCAATACACAGTGGCAGAAGCGCACTAGTGGTTGGCAGGCAAAGGGAGAATGGGGATGGAGCTTCCTCTGATGATGGTGGAAGTATCTGGAACTAGGAAGAGGTGGCAGCTGCACAACAGAGAATGCACTGAGTAGTACTGAATTAGACACTGAAATGGTTAGACAGTGAGTTTTATGTTATACAACTTCTACCTCACTTAAAATATAGGGGTTTAGTCCACTGGAAAAAAATTTCATATGGAGTAAAGGAAACACTGGCAGGCTACAGACCATAGAGTCACAGGAGTCAGACGGGACTTAGTGACTAACCCACCACCACAGATGAGACATTTACAGGAAGCTGACGCTATTAAAGTTGGGTGATGGGTACACGAATATAAAGCATTAATCAAGAGCCAAACCTAGGATCTACTGTACAAATACGAGAAAATATTTGAAGTCAATGCTGAAGTCAAATGCAAACCAATCAATATGTTGTTACTAACACTTTTAAATAATTCACTTGTTAAAGCTAGAAAATAAAATTACTCTTTCATTTAAGACATCACTGCCAGGTACTTCCTGGCAGTCCAGTGGTTAAGATCCATGCTTCCAATTCAGGGCGCCCAGGTTTCATACTTTGTTGGGGAACTAAGACCCCACATGCCACGAAGTATGTCAAAAACAAGACTAAACTAAACACAGTTCAGCTCAGTCACTCAGTCGTGTCCAATCCATGGACAAATAGATATAAAGCTTTCAAAAAGACTTTACAGAGGGTGGGAGAAAATATATTTCCACTTACTGATCTGTTGATAAAACTTGTTCAGAAAAAAAAGGCCTTTCACTTTTCCGTGGATGGTCAAGTACCATTTGTATTCTAGAAAGAAAGGTCCAGCATGAAGAAAAAGAGAAAAAAAAAAGTATATTCCAAATCAAAATCCAGCCCTAAAATAAAACATAAACAAACCTCCTGACAATACAGTAATCAATCTTCATAAATGTCTTAACACATGTCAGCATCACTTCGTGCAAACCGCTATAACTTGTCCAAAGTCAAAAGCAAAGCCATTTAGTAGCTGCTACCTTCACAAATTCCCATGCGAAGTCCTAACCTCCAATACCTCAGAATATGACTGTATTTGGAGATAAAGCTCTGACCCTTATGACTAGTACCCTAATCAGAAGAGATTATGACACAGACATGCACAGAAGGAGAGCCATGTGAAAACAAGGGAAGACAATAGCCATCTACAAGCCAGGAAGAGAGGTCTCAGAAGAAACTAACCCCCTGCTCACATCTTTTTTTTTTTTTTCTGTTTTTATTTTTATTTTTTGGGGGGGGAGTTCTAAATTCACTTTTTTTTTTTTTTTACATTTTTTTCTTATTAAGTAATTATTTTATTTTTAAACTTTAAAATATTGTATTAGTTTTGCCAAATATAAAAATGAATCCGCCACAGGTATACATGTGTTCCCAATCCTGAACCCTCCTCCCTCCTCCCTCCCCATACCATCTCTTAGACTTCTAATTTGCAAAACTGTGCGAAAATTGTTTGCTGTTTAAGCCACCTAGTCTATGGCACTTTGTCCTGGCAACCCAAGCAGATTAACACAGAGGCAAAGCAAAGCACCTAGACCTCCTGATCCTCCTTCAACATGGGTTGCCAAAAGATGTCTACAATAATGATATAACAGCTCTCTTTGATTTCAACAGCAGAAAACTTGATATATGAGGTTAAAACTGAGTGGCCTAGATAGAAAGAACCATCAATCAAATCACTGAAATTATTCTTTCCAAGCTTCACTCAGTAGACTGTAATTTAAGGAACCCTATAAATAACCAAATACAAAAAAAGAAGAGCTGTACTTTTCATAAAAATAATTACTGTAATTTCTACTCATTGCAGTATTCACTTTTGAGCTACACTAACAGAAACGACAAATTTAAACTAGTAGTCAGGGTCATCCCCAAAGCGTATTTATCTCATATCTGGGGTGGAGCTTGGGGTAGGGGGAAGGAGGCTGTAGGCAAGACAGAAACTGAGGTAGAATGAGAACAAGAAATTTGTGTATGATTATTAAATACATACCAACAACAGAACCAAACTGCTAAGGAAAAAAAAACTCCACCTGAAACACTGAATTCATTGTCTTTCTCATACACACTAACCTTCAACATTGCAAGGAACCGGCACAATTTTACCAAGTGCCTACTTTTTATTGTACCTTACATCAGGTACAACGTATTGTTCTGACTCAACGAGTATCACTTCTGAGTTCACAGAACCGATTTCGTACTTTGTGGTGTCTGGTCCCCACGCCTATTTTTGGCAAATACAAAGACTCCTGAATCCACAAAAGCAAGCAGCTTCAAGCTTTCTCCAAAATTAGGCAAGTCATGCAACTTCTCTCCATCTGTTTTCTCAACCTGGACAACAGTTTAATGTAAGTAACTCCAAAGATACTTTTTGCTCAAAGATACTATTTTGTATGAAATATATTATTCCTTTAGCCAATGTACTGATTAGTCTGTGAACAAACTGGAATACCCAGACTTAGTTCTCAGATGCTTGAGCATGCAAATCCATACAAGCATTCTAATTCTGCTTCTTGTCCCAACTATTACAAAATAACCTCTTTTATAATCTTAGTCATCTGATGTTACCAAGATTACAAATGAAGATAGGGAAAACAAACAAATGCTCTTTTTTTGGCCACACTGCACAGCATGTAGGATCATAGTTCCCTGACCAGTGATTGAACCATGCCCCTTTCACTGGAAGGCAAAGTCTCAACCACTGGACTGCCAAGCAAGTCCCTAAACAAATATTTTTCTTAAAGAAGTCACTACAAGTTTCATGCTGAATTGTGTGAAACAATAACTCATTTCACTGAGACTGTCTGATTAAAGTAATAAAAACTATAAAAAATGTAAAAATAAAAACTGTATAAACAAAAACATGATCTGAAAGGATATATGCACCCCAATGTTCATTACAGCACTGTTTACAATAGCCAAGACGTGGTAGCAACCTAAATGTCCACCAACAGAGAAATGGATAAAGAAAATGTGGCATATAGAAAACGTAGACAATGGAGTATTACTCAGCCATTATAAAGAATGAAATAATGCCATTTGCAGCAACATGGATGGTCAAGTGGGCCTTAGGAAGCATCACTATGAACAACGCTCAAGGTGATGGAATGCCAGTTGAGCCATTTCAAATCCTGAAAGATGATGCTGTGAAAGTGCTGCACTCGATATGCCAGCAAATTTGGAAAACTCAGCAGTAGACACAGGACTAGCCGCCATTCCATCCCCAAAGAAAGGCAATGCCAAAGAAGGCTCAAACTATCACACACCCGCACTCATTTCAAACGCTAGCAAAGTGTGCTCAAAATTCCCCAAGCCAGGCTTCAACAGTATGTGAACCAAGAACTTCCAGACGTCCAATCTGGATTTAGAAAAGGCAAAAGAATCAGAGATCAAATTGCCAACATCCATTGTATCATTGAAAAAGCAAGAGTTTCAGAAAAACATCTCCTTCATTAACTATGCCAAAGCCTTTGACTGTGGGGATCACAATAAACTGTGGAAAATTCTTCAAGAGATGGGAATGAATACCAGACCACCTGACCTGCCTCCTGAGAAATCTGTATGCAGGTCAAGAAGCAACAGTTAGAACGGGACATGGAAGAACAGACTGGTTCCAAATCGGGAAAGGAGTACGTCAAGGCTGTGTATTGTCATCCTGCTTATTTAACTTCTGAGCAGAGTACATCATGAGAAATGCTGGGCTGGAGGCAGCACACGCTGGAATCAAGCTTGCCAGGAGAAATATCAATAGCTTCCGATATGCAGATGACACCACCCTTATGGCAGAAAGCAAAGAACTAAAGAGCCTCTTGATGAAAGTGAAAGAGGAGAGTGAAAAAGTTGGCTTAAAGCTCAACATTCAGAAAACGAAGATCATGGCATCTGGTCCCATCACTTGATGGCAAATAGATGGGGGAAACAGTGGCTGACTTTACTTTTGGGGGCTCCAAAATCACTGCACATGGTGACTGCAGCCATGAAATTAAAAGACGCTTGCTTCTTGGAAGAAAAGTTATGACCAACCTAGACAGCTTATTAAAAAGCAGAAATATTACTTTGCAAACAAAGGTCCATCTAGTCAAAGCTATGGTTTTTCCAGTAGTCATGTATGGATGTGAGAGTTGGACTATAAAGAAAGCTGAGCACTGAAGAATTGATGCTTTTGAATCGTGGTGTTGGAGAAGACTCCTGAGAGTCCCTTGGACAGCAAGGAGATCCAACCAGTCCATCCTAAAGAAGATCAGTCCTGAATATTCATTGGAAGGACCAATGCTGAAGCTGAAACTCCAATACTCTGGCCACCTGATGAGAAAAACTGACTCATCTGAAAAGACCCTGATGCTGGGAAAGATTGAAGGCGGGAGAAGAAGGGGACGACAAGAGGATGAGATGGTTGGATGGCATCACTGACTCAATAGGCATGAGTTTGAGTAAACTCCCGGAGTTGGTGATAGACAGGGAAGCCTGGCGTGCTGCAGTCCATGGGGTCGCAGAGAGTTGGACACGACTGAGCAACTAAACTGAGCGACTAAACTGAACTGAACTGTCACAAAACTTGGAGTTTTCTACGCTGAGTGGTTAAAAAAAAAAAAAGACCAATAACAAAATGAACATTGTATTCTCTCTTGGTTGTCCAATCACTGATAAATATGAATCCTGAACAAGTCAGGAGACATTATACTGAGACCATTCCACAAAAAAACAAACAGGAAGGAAACTGTTTAAGTAAGTAGTTTATAAAAGTTCACATGATTCTGGACTTGTGGACACGGTAGGGAAGGGACAGAGTGGGACAAAAAGAGAAAGTAACATCAACATATACACACTATTAGCTGTAATGGATGTGTAATGGATGGCTGATGAGAACGTGCTGTGTAGCACAGAGCCCAGTCTGGCGCTCTGTGATGACCTGTAGGGATAGGATGAGGGGAAGGAAGGGAAGCTAGGGAAGGAGGAGAGGTATGTACAATTATGGCTGATTTGCATCATCATATGGCAGAAACCAACAGAACACTGTTGACATTTTAAAAATATATTTACATTTAAAAATGGGAAAAAAAATAAAATCAACTCTCCATTAGAAAAAAAACTTCACGTGACTGTATCTTGTTGATAACTAAATATGACATTAAAAATCAATTTCAGTTAATCCTCAGTGCAGGAGTTTTCCAACTTTCATTGCTTTCAGCCTCAGATTTAACTACACCATTTTTTGTACTTACTTGGGGTAAGCAGCTTTGGTTGTGTACCTAGGTACAAGGTAACTGAGACATTTTAGTGGATATTGAACTGGATCAGCTTAATGAATGTTTCCTGATACTGTATTTGGGCTTTTACATTCAGTTTTCTGTGCCATTTTAAAGGCACAGAAATATTAAAAATAACTGTAATGCATATGACCACAAATCTGTCTACTTAATTAGACAGTACAACTTAGTATTTCAAAAGTGTGATTCTGGGATAAGGAACCTGTACCATCAACTGTTTTCAATGGAAATAAAGTCAGTGGTTATTGGGTGTGTTTCCCCCGCCCCCCGCTTGTCATTACCATAGAAAGAGGGTTTTCCCGTTATTACAGTTTTTAAAACTGAATTATACATTAATTTATTAACTGTTTAAATCAATAAAAACTAAACAAACAAATTCTCACTGGATTAGTGAATCATCTTTGCACAAGTATACAAAAGCTATGCCTCAGCTAAGGTAACCATAAAGTGACCTCCCAAATTAAATTAAAGACAAAGAATTCAAACATTCAAGGATGAGCTCAAGTCAGCAGTTCCTAAGGTTAGACTTTACGGCTCTCAACGTCATTCAGATTTTATAGTATGGGATATGAACTGGGCAGCTGAGAGTTTTAAAAACTTCTAGGTGATACTTTAGTGTGGCAAAGTTTGGGAACCACAGAACAAAATCATTTGGATAGCCTAGTTATAAAACAGCTGCTTGCTCTTTTTTTAAAAAAGCCATACTCAGCATCTTGTGAGATCTTCGTTTCCCAACAAGATCAAATCCAGGTCACAGCAGTGAAAATGCCAAATACTAACCAACAGACAGCCACAGAATTCTCTCAAAGAGTTTCTTTACAGTAGCAAATTCTTATTTCAGGGCTCATTTACTCTTAAAAATTGAGGCTTCCTTTCCACCCAATTTTTGTTTATTGTGGTATTTATAGCTATAGATACTTACCATATTAGAAATTAAAGAAATTAAAATTTTAAAATTAGAAAAATTCAAAGTATTTAACCTATTTTAGAACAAAGATAAGCTCATAATAACTATTTTCCCTTCACCAAAAACAACCAGTGAGAATCACATTGTGTTTTACATTTCTGCAAATTTCTTTAATGTCTAGCTTAACTGAAACAGGCAAAATCTCATGTCTTTTTTTTTTTTTTTAAGTTGGACCTTTTCAAAAAAAATTCTTTATTTTATTTTTGGCTGCACTGGGTTTTGTGAGGGCTTTTGGAGGGCTTTCTCTAGCTGCGGTGTGTAGGCTCTAGGGCATGGGGTCTGTGGTTGTGGCGCACGAGCTTACTCGTTGCTTCGTGGCGTGCAGAACATTCCCGGGGCCAGGAGGCAAACCTGTGTCCCCTGAACTGGCATGTGGGCTCTCATCCAGCGTACCACCACAGAAGTCCTCTTGTCAGCTTCTGTATTCAATCTGTTACAGTACGTTACTTAAAATACAGGAAAAATGTCTGGGCACACAGAAATATATATTAGGAAACAGGAAGAAAACTATAGGTACTTTTTGATATTCCAACAAAACTTGATGTGATAGTTTATTAAATATTAACTGTAGTGCAACATCAATAAGCTTTTTGTACTATTATGTTAAAATACACTGGTTTATTTTGCACTTTGAAACTTTAAACCATGGGTGATTTTACAACATGATGTACTGATCACTTGGAAAGCAATGGTTCCACAAAATTAGGTATTTCATCTGTCACACTTCTTATAAACATATGTAATTTTTATTAAAATCACCACTGACCTCATCATAAAAACTACTAACTACTGGGAAAGTCAACCTCATAGACACAAGTTTTCCGAAACTGTAATTCTTGCTTGAAAACTAAATTTTTATCACTGGCAACAAATACTAACAGTTGTTTTCCTTGAAGCAACAGTCTACTTACATTTACTGTCAAGAAAAATATTTAACACATACTCAAGAAGTCTGAATGCCATAGCTCGTCACCCTTTCCATTTAAATTTAATACTCTATATACCTTTTATAGTTGATTTACAATGTTGTGCTAATTTCTGCTATACAGCAAAGTGATTCAGTTATACATACCCATATATACATGCTTTTTAATATTCTTTTCCATTATAGCTTATCACAAGACATTGAATATAGTTCACTGTGTGATATAGCAGGAACTTGTTTATACAGTCTATATACGATAGTCTGTATCTGCTAACCCCACATTCCCATTCCATCCCTCCCTCTCCCTCGGCAACCGCCACGTCTGTACTCTCTGCCTGTGAGTGTTTCATAGATAAGTTGAGTCATAATTTAGATTCCACAGAAGATATCATATGGTATTTGTCTTTTTCCTTCTGACTGAACTTCACTTGGTATGATAATCTCTAGATCCATCCATATTGCTGCAAACAACATTCCTTTTTATGAATAAATAGCATTCCACTCTATACAAACAAATCTTCTTTATGCATTCATCTGCCTATGGACATTTAGGTTGTTTCCATGTCTTGATTACTGTAACGTATGAACATAGGGGGGTGCAGGTACTTTTTGAATTATCATTTTATGCAGATAATATGCCCAGGAGTGGAATTGCTGGATCTATGGCAACTCTATTTTTAGCTTTTTGAGGAAGCTCCATACTATTTTCCCATAGTAGCTGCACTAGTTTATATTCCCACCAACAGTGTAGGAGGGTTCCCTTTTCCCCACACCCTCTCTAGCATTTTTAAATTTGTTCAGTTCAGTCACTCAGTTGTGTCCGACTCTTTGCGACCCTATGGACTGCAGCACGCCAGGCTTCCCTGTCCATGATCAACTCCCGGAGTTTACTCAAATTCATGTCCATTGAGTTGGTGATGCCATCCAACCACCTCATCCTCTGTTGTCCCCTTCTCCTCCCACCTTCAATCTTGCCCAGCATCAGGGTCTTTTCAAATGAGTCAGTTCTTCACATCAGGTGGCCAAAGTATTGGAGTATCAGCTTCAGCATCGGTCCATCCAATGAATATTCAGGACTGATCTTCTTTAGGATGGACTGGTTGGATCTCCTTGCTGTCCAAGGGACTCTCAGGAGTCTTCTCCAACAACATAGTTCAAAAGCATCAATTCTTTGGTGCTCAGCTTTCTTTAGAGTCCAACTCTCACATCCAATGACTACTGGAAAAACCATAGCTTTGACTAGATGGACCTTTGTTTGCAAAGTAATGTCTCTGCTTTTTAATAAGCTGTCTAGGTTGGTCATAACTTTCCTTCCAAGGAGCAAGTGTCTTTTAATTTCATAGCTGCAGTCACCATCTGCAGTGATTTTGGAGCCCCCAAAAGTAAAGTCAGCCACTGTTTCTCCCATCTATTTGCCATCAAGTGATGGGACCAGATGCCATGATCTTCGTTTTCTGAATGTTGAGCTTTAAGCCAACTTTTTCACTCTCCTCTTTCACTTTCATCAAGAGGCTCTTTAGTTCTTCGCTTTCTGCCATAAGGGTGGTGTCATCTGCATATCTGAGGTTATTGATACTTCTCCCAGCAATCTTGGTTCCAGCTTGTGCTTCTTCCAGCCCAGCATTTCTCATGATGTACTCTGCACAGAAGTTAAATAAGCAGGATGACAATACACAGCCTTGACGTACTCCTTTCCCGATTTGGAACCAGTCTGTTCTTCCATGTTCAGTTCTAACTGCTGCTTCTTGACCTGCATACAGATTTCTCAGGAGGCAGGTCAGGAGGTCTGGTATTCCCATCTCTTGAAGAATCTTCCACAGTTTGTTGTGATCCCCACAGTCAAAGGCTTTGGCGTAGTCAATGAAGCAGATGTTTTTATGAAACTCTCTTGCTTTTTCAATGATCCAATGGATGTTGGCAATTTGATCTCTGGTTCTTCTGCCTTTTCTAAATCCAGCTTGAACACCTGGAAGTTCACAGTTCATGTACTGTTGAAGCCTGGGTTGGAGAATTCTGAGTAGATTTTTTAATGAAGGCCATTCTGACCAGTGTGAGGTGATACCTCATTGTGGTTTTGATTTACATTTCTCTAATAATTAATTAGCAATGCTGAGCATCTTTTCACATGCTTATTGGTCATCTATGTTTTCTTCAAAGAAACGTCTATTTAGATCTGCCCATTTTTTTGATAGGGTTTTTTAATATAACTTTATTTTACAAATTAATCCCTTGTTGGTCACATCATTTATAAATATTTCCTTCCATTTCCTAGGCTGTCTTTTCGTTTTGTTTATGGTTTTCTTTGCTATGTAAAAACCTGTAAGTTTGATTAGGTCACATTTGTTAATTTTTGCTTTTATTTCTATTGCCTTGGGTGACTGACCTAAGAAAATATTGGTACAATTTACATCAATGAATGTTTTGCCTATGTTCTCTTCTAGGAGTTTCATAGTATAGTCTCTTATACGCAGTTTTAAGCCATTTTAAATTATTGTGTGTGATGTGAGGATATGTTCTAACTTTATTTACATGAAGCTGTCCAACCTTCCCAACACCATTTGCTGAAAAGACTATCTCATCCCCATTGTATATTCTTGCCTCCTTTGTCAAAAATTAACTGACTGTAGGTGTGTGGGGGTGTTTCTGGGCTCTCTATTCTGTTCTATTGATCCATATATGCTTTTGTGCCAGTACCATGCTGTTTTGATTACTATAGCTTCACAGTATTGTCTGAAGTCTGGAGGGTGATTTCTCCTGCTTGGTTCTTTTCCCTCATGATTGCTTTGGCAATCCTGGGTCTTTTATGGTTCCATGTAAAGTTTAGAATTCTTTGTTCTAGTTCTGTGAAAAACATAATGGGTGATATGACAGGGATCATATTAAATCTGCAGATTGCTTTAGGCAGTATGGCGATTTTAACAATATTAATTCTTCCAATCCAAGAGCACGGGATACCTTTTCATATCTCTGAGTCATCTTCAATTTCCTTTATTAGTTTTACAGTTCTCAGCATGTTAAGCCTTTCACCTTCCTGGTAAATATACTTCTTTTTTTAAGCAGTTTTTAGCTCCACAGCAAGTTAGCAGAAAGCGCAGAATTCCTACACACACACACACACACACACACACACACACACACACACACACAGTGCCCCTCCCCCACAGCATTCAGCATCAGAGTGAAAGTTAAAACCAGTGTACCAACATTAATGCATCATTGCCTCTCAAAGCCCGAAGTTTCTATGAGGGTTCATTCTCAGTATTGTACATCCTATGCGTTTTCAAAGACGTATTCAGATTGGCTTTTCACATGGAAATATGTGTTTAAACCCCTCTAGGTCTTTTCCACAATAGGTTAGCTCGTTTCTTTTCAGCACTAACATTTCATTGTCTGGATGGATCATATTTATCCACTTACCTATAAAGTACAACTTGGTTACATAAGTTTTGGCAATTATGAATAAAGTTATTGTAAATATTCATATGGAGGTCTTTTCGATGCACTTATTTTTAACTCATTTGGTTAAACTCCAAGGAGTGTGATTACTGGGTCCACTGATAAAGAGTATAATTCCTTTTGTAAAACAACTAACTGTCCAGAGTGGCTGCACCATTTTGCATTCCCACCAGCAGTGAATGCAACTTTGTGTTGCTCCATATCCTCACCAGCTGTTACTGTTTTGCTATGAACATTCACAGTAGTTTCTGTGTGAACATAAATTCTCATTTTTCTTGAGTAAATATCTAGGACTGAAACTACTGGGTCATGTAAGTTTAATTTTATGGGAAACAAACTGTTACCCAAAGTGGTTGTACCATTTTTGCATTCCCAACAGCAATATGTAGAAGTTTCAGTTGCTCTCTGCTGTGTGCTCAGTAGCTCAGTCCTATCCTACATCCTCACCAACACTTGGTATATAGTCCGCTAAGTGGAGGACAAGGCTGTCTTGCTTCTTAGTCATTCTAATAGTTGAGAAGTAGTAAAAGACACACACACCTCTCAGGTGGTTCAGGGGTAAACACACCCACATCCACCCACACCCACCCCCATCCACACCCACACCCACGGGCTTCTCAGGTGGTTCAGGGGTAAAGAAACCACCTGCCAACGCAGGAGACGTGGGTTTCACTCTTCGTCGGAAGATCCCCTAGAGAAGGAACTGAAATCCCACTCCAGTCTTGCCTGGAAAATCCCACGGACAAAGGAGCCTGGTGGGCTACAGTCCATGGCGGGTGCAAAGACTCAAACATGACTTAGCAACTAAGCAGGCATATAAATAAAACTATGTATATAATTTTGGTTACTTTTGGTTGTGCTGGGTATTCACTGCTATGCAAGCTTTTCTGTAGTTATGGTGAGCAGGGGCTACTCTACGGCATGCAGGCTTCCCACTGCAGTGGCTTCTCTTGTTGTGGAGCATTGATTCTAGGGTACATGGACTTCAGCAGTTGCAGCTCCCAAGCTCCAGAGCACAGGCTCAAGAGTTGTGGTGCTTGGCCTTAGTTGCTCTGCTGCATATGGGATCTTTCAGGATCAGGGATCAAACCCATGTATCTCCTGCATTGTCAAGAAGATTCTTTACCACTGGGCCACCAAGGAAGTCCCAAGAAGTAGCATCTTGCTGAGGTTTAATTTGCATTTCCCTAGAGACTAATGATGTTGAAGTCTTTTCAGGTACTTACTTGTCACTCAAATCTTTTCAGCAGAGCTTTTGTTCAAATCTTGCCTACTACTGTTAAAGTGGACTGTTTTCTTTCCTTCTTTTATTTTTTGGCCCCACTTGATGGCCTGTGGGATCTTAGTTCCTCAACCAGGGATTTAACCAGGCCCTTGGCACTGAGAGCAGGGAGCCATAATCACTGGACTTCAATGGCCTGGGGCTGTTTTCTTACTGCTGAGTTTCTAGAAAGTTCTTTCAACAATCTACAAACAAAATCTTTATCAGATATATGATCTGCAAGTATTTTCTGTCAATCTAACACTTTTCATTCTCTCCATTTCTTTCAGAGTAGAAGTTTCCATGTTAACTAAATCAAATCAATTGATTTTGTGCTTTTGATTATATCTAAGAAGTTTCTAAGTCAAGGCTACAAAGATTTTTCTGTTTTCTCTCGTGTCAATTTTACTGTTTTACATTTCTCGATTATTCTGTAACCAATTACAAAAAACTCTTTTTTCTACTAAACAGCCTTTTGCATTTTCCAGAGGTCTACCTTGACACCCTGATTACTCTAACTGTAAAGAACGCCTTGAAATCAGCTAAATTTCATATCAGATTCTCCAATGATGTTGTTCTTTAGCAAAAGCCTTTTAGCAATCTGTGTTTCTTTGCCATTCTATGATTTTCTAAAAGCAGCTTATCATTCATTATCTACAAAAAATGTTTCTGGGATTCTGATCTGGTGGATCAATTTGAGTAGAAATTACATCTTAATGTTTAGTCTTCAAAACCACAAACAAGTAAATTCTCTATAATTGGACCTTCTTTAATTTCTTTCATCAGTGTTTTATACTTTTCAGCTCAGAGATCCTGTACACATTTTGCCAAACTTACATCTATTTTTTTGGTGCTACTTAAATGTTAACCAGTTTTGACCTAATTCCATTGCTGGTACACAGAAATACAACTAATTGTATAAATTGTCTATATATGCTGAAATCTTGCTAAACTCACTAGTTCTAGAAGCTTTCCTGCAGTTTTCTTAGGGATTTCTGCATAGACAATCAAGTCATTTGCAAATAGAGGCAATTTTATTTCTTCCTTTCTGTTCTGAAAGTCCTCTGTACTTTTTTTTTCCTGTCTTATTACATTGTTCTAAATTTTAAGAGCAAAAGCACTGTCTTTCACCATTAAAGTATGTACCATTCAATACGACATCGTGTTATGACACTCAGCTGTGTTTGACTCTTCATGACTCCATGGATTGTAGCCCTGCCTGGCTCCTTGGTACATAGGATTTTCCAGGCAAGAATACTGGAGTAGACTGCCATTTCCTTCTCCAGGGACCTTCCTGACCCAGGGATCAAACACAGGTCTCCTGCACTGCAGGCAGATTCTTTACTGTCTGAGCCACCAGGGAAGCCCAAATATGACATTAGTCATAAACTTTTACAGCTGCCGTTCATGAGTGAATGGTGCTTCCTAGGTGGTGCCAGTGGTAAAGAATCCACCTACCAATGCACAAGATGCAAGAGACAGGAGTTTGATCCCTGGGTCCAGATGATCCCCTGGAGAAGGAAATGGCAACCCACTCCAGTATTCCTGCCTAGAAAATCCCATGGACAGAGGAGCCTGGTGGGCTACAGTCCATAGGGTTGCAAAGAGTCAGACACGACTGAGTGTGCACACATTTCATGATAAAAGAAAATCCCTCCCATTCCTTCCATGGCATGCCAGAATGCAGTTTGTAAGAATTTTTAGCAGGAAAGTATGAAAAACTGTATCAAATGACTAACCTCTACAAAGACTAGCCTATTAATATGATAAATTATCCCTAACTGATTTTCAGATGTTGAACAGCCTTTCATTTCCAGAATAAATCCCATTTAGTCATGACTTACTATTTTATAATTGACTATATGTGAATCACTAATATTTTGTGACTTTTGCATCTGTGTTTACAAGGTGTACTGATATATTTTACTTTCTTGTATTTGGTTTTTATATTAAGCCTTATATACTGAGTTGGAAAGCGTTTCTTCTAACATTTCCTGGAAAAGACTATAAAACCTGTATCATTTCCTCTCTCTCTTTTTTTTTTAATTGGCTGCTGGCATGCCAGATCTTAGTCCCCCAACCAGTGATTAAACCCATGCCCTCTGCAGTGGAAGAGCAGTCTTAATCACTGGACCACCAGTAAAGTCTAATGTATTATATCCTCCGTAAATGCTTCATAAACTTCACCTGTAAAACCATCTGAATCTCAAGTTTCCTTTTTTGAAAGGATTTTTAACTAAGAAAAAAATATGTTTCTTTCAAACACATGGACTATTCAGTTTATCTATTTCTTCTTGAGTAGGTTTTAGTAGTTTGTGTTGTCACTGAAATTGATCATTTTCACTCAAGCTATCAAATTTAGGGCAGAGTTTTCCTAGTATTCCCTCATTGTCATTTAATGTCTGTAAACTGTGGTGATAGCCCTTCTTTCATTCCCGATGGTTAATTTAGGCCCCTGCCCTCTATACTTGCCACACTTCTCTATGAACAGCCCGTCATTCTTTCATGTAAAAAACGGGTTCCATGGGAAAAACTGAGTATAATCATTACATAATTTTCCATCAAGAGAAATGCCATACTTTCCTAAGTGGGAAAAACTGCTTTATCTGTACTTCTCATTTCATTACACAGTGTACATCGTCTGCTCAGGCTGCCATAACAAACTACCACAGACTGAAAGACTTAAACACCAACAATTTATTTTCCCACAGTTATGGAGCTGAAAATCTGAAACCAGGGTACGAACACCGTCCAAGTCTCAGTGAGGGTTCCTTTCTGGCTTGCCAGCGGCCACCTTCCTCCTGCTTCCTCATGGGGCAGAGAAGGGACAGGAAGTTCTCTGATGTCTCTTCTTGTAAAGACACTAATGCCACTACAAAGGCTCTACCTTCACGATTTCATCTAAACCTAACAATCTCCCAAAGGCCCCATCTCCAAATGTCATTACACTGGGAGTTACTGTTTCAACATACGAATTTCACAGGGACACGATTCTGTCCACAGTACACTACACAGTATTTAAAAACTAACATTCAACAATTAACATTTAAATAAATTATTTTTACTGCTTTCCAATGCCATCCTTGAGCTTTCTTCACTTTAACTACCAGTGTAAGGAGACAGTAAACATGAAATGACTACTAACACAGTTGGTGCCACTGCCTTGAATCATGTTAAGGAGTCAGCATGTTTATCCATTACTGCCTTTTGTACCAGAACTGCATATGTCAATATAGGAAAAAAGCCTAGTAATATCTTGTGTGCTAAGTCGCTTCAGTCGTGTCCAACTCTTTGTATCCCCATGGGCTGCAGCCTGCCAGGCTCCTCTGTCCATGGGATTTTCCAGGCAAGAGTACTGGAGTGGGTGCCATGTCCTCCCCTCTAGGGGATTTTCCCCACCCAGGGATCGAACCAGAATCTCTTACACCTATTGGCAGGGGGATTCTTTACCACTAGTGCTACCTGAGAAGCATTAGTAGTTCTGACTTCTCTTTGAGAACTCACCACTGCCTTACAGACTTGAGTTCAAATAACTAGCATAGAAAAAAATTTTATAAACTGCAAAAATTATTAGGAATTTAAGGTATTCACATAGTACTCACAGCAGACAACTAATACTAAAAAAGTGATCCATTCTTAATTCCATTTTCAAATTCACTGATGAAAATGATCAAGTTACACTTTCATCTGATGAAATAAACCTTAGAAGGAAACAGAAAGCTCTACAGGATCTAAAAAAGAAAAAAAACTAAACTTGGTTGTGATAAAACAAATAAAGAAATAAAGAAAGCCAGCTATTTTATAAGTGCACTCATGTTTTTATAGGATTATATCACTTACAGACAAATACACCAGAAATATTATGAGTGATGACCTCAGGAAGGGAATTAGATAACTCGGGATAAGAAATTTAAACTATGCTCCCTTTAAGTTTTACAGGGTCATGCCTTACATTTAGAGCTTACATTTTGAGTTTATTTGTGTATACGATGTGAGAGAATGTTCTAATTTCATTGTTTCACACACAGCTGTCCAGCTTTCCCAACACCACTTGAAGAGACTGGCTTTTCTCCAATGTATATTCTTACCTCCTTTGTTGTAGATAAGTAACTGCAGATGCATGGGTTCATTTCTTGGCTCTCTATTAAGTCCCACAGAGCTATCTATGTATGTGTTTTTGCTCCAGTAGAATACTGTTCCGACTATTGCAGCTCTATAGTATAGGTTTAAGTCTGGAAAGGTTACACCTCCAAGCTTTGTTCTTTTTCCTCAGGATGGCTTGGGCAATTTGGGGTCTTTTGTGGTCCCATAAATTTTAGGTTTATTTATTCTAGTTCTGTGGAAAACATCATCAGTGTTTTGGTAGGGATTACACTAAATCTGTAGATTGCTTTAGGTAGTATGGCCATTTTAACAATATTAATTTTTCAATTCAAGAGCACAGAATATCTTTCCAATTCTTTGAATCATCTTCAATTTCTGTCCTTAGGGTTTATAGTTTTTGGCGTATAGGTCTTTCACCTCCTTCCTTATATCTTTTCCTAGGTATTTAAGTTTTCTGATGCAACTTTAAACAGGATTTTTTTCCTGACAGTTCATTATTAGTGTACAGACATTCAGCAGATTTCAGTGTATTAGTCTTAAATCCCATTACCTTGCTGAAACAATTTATTAGTTCCAATACAGTTTTTCATGTAGAGACTTTAGGATTCTGTATATATAGTGTATCATGTCATCTGTAAATATTGACAGTTTCACTTCCTCCCTTCCAATTTGGATACCTTTTATTTCTTTTTCTTATCTGATTGCTATGGCTAGGACTTCCAACACTATGTTAAATAGAGGTGGTAAGAATGAGCATCCTTGTCTTGTTCTGAATTTATCAGGAAGACTAAACTCCTAGAAAAGAACATAGGCACAACATTCTTTGACACAAATCATAATAATGTTTTCTCAGATCAGTCTCCCACAGCAAAAGAAACAAAAGCAAAAATTAAAAAAAAAAAAAAAAAAACCCACACAGGACTCTAATCAAACTTAAAGGTTTTGCACAGCAAAGGAAATCATAAAGCAAAACAACAACCTAGGAATGGGAAAAAAGATTTATAACTGATACAACTAACAAGGGATTAATTTCCAAACAGCTTATACAATTCAGTATCAAACAACCCATCCCATCCAAATACTGAGCAGATCTAAACAGACACTTCTCCAAAGAAGATGTATATGGTCAACAGGCACATGAAAAGATGCTCAACATCAGCAATTATTGGAGAAATACACATCAAAATCACAATGAGGTATCACCTCATACCAGTAAGAATGGCCAACATCAAAAAGTCTACAAATAAAAATTGCTGGAAGAGTGTGTGGAAAAAAGGGATCCTTCATACACACACTGGAGAAGCCAATGGCACCCCACTCCAGTACTCTTGCCTGGAAAATCCCATGGACGGAGGAGCCTGGTAGGCTGCAGTCCATGAGGTCGCTAGGAGTTGGACACGACTGAGCGACTTCACTTTCACTTTTCACTTTCATGCACTGGAGAAGGAAATGGCAACTCACTCCAATGTTCTTGTCTGGATAATCCCAGAGATGGGGGAGCCTGGTGGTCTGCCGTCTCTGGGGTCTCACAGAGTCAGACACGACTGAAGAGACTTAGCAGCAGCAGCATACACACACTGCTGATGGGAATGAAACTGGTGCAGTGACTGTAGAAAACAGTTTGGAGGTTCCTTTAAAAA
Organism: Bos mutus; assembly: GCF_027580195.1. Lineage (NCBI taxonomy): Eukaryota > Metazoa > Chordata > Mammalia > Artiodactyla > Bovidae > Bos > Bos mutus. The sequence goes on from NC_091618.1 coordinate 131,427,175, forward strand.
CTAAAGACATCGTCACCATATGATCCAGCAACTCCACTCAGGTATATATACATCTGGAAAAAATTTTAAAAAGATACCTGTACCCCAACATTCGCAGCAGCACTACAGCCAAGACATGGACTCAACTCAAGTGCCCATCAACAGACAACTGGCTTAAGAAAATGTGACAGGTTACCCAATCATAAAAAAAGAAGGAAACATGTTGTAGCAACATGGACAGACCTGGAAAATATCAGCCTTAGTGAAATAAGTCAGGCAGAAAGACAAATTCTATATGATAAACGTATAGGTGCAGTCTAAAAAATAATACAAGTGAATCTATATACAAAATGGAAACAGATGTAAAAATCAAACTTATGGTTATCAAAGTTATGGTTATCAAAGGGAAGGGTGAAGGGACAAATTAAGAGTACAGGATTAACAAATCCAAACTACTATACAGGACTCCCCTGATGATCCCATGGTAAAAAAATCCACCTGCCAATGCAGGTAACATAGGTTCAATACCTGGTCTGGGAAGATTCCACGTGCTGCTGGGCAACTAAGCCCATACACCACAACTACAGAAGCCCACGTGCCCAAGAGCACATGCTCTGCAACAAGAAAAGCCACCACAGTGAGAAGTCCAAACACTGCAACCAGAGAAAGCCCAAGTGCAGCAGCAAAGGCTCATCTCAGCCAAAAACAATTAAAAAAAAAATTTTAAGAACTACTGTACATAAAGTAGATAAGCAACAAGGATTACTGTAAAGCTCAGGGAATACCCAGGATCTTGTAATAACCTATAATGGAATATAATCTAAGAAAAAAATTGAATCACCATGCTGTGAATCTGAAATTAACACAATTTATAAATCAAATTTTTAGAAAAAAAGAAATTCAGTTAACACCTTTTGAATTTTAGACTATATGTGTATCACCCCAAAAGCAAATGAAGTTTCTTTCACAGTTAAATATATAATGATTTGGTACATTAAAAATTCAATTTAAGGGCTTCCCTGGTGGCTAAGAATCTGCCTTGTAATGCAAGGGACATCAGTTTGATCCCCAGTCCCGGAAGATTCCATATATTAAGGAGCCACAAAGCCCATGCACCACAACTACTGAGCCCATGTACTGCAGCTACTGATGCCCATACATCCAGAGTCTGTGCTCAAGGAGCCACCACAACTCGGCAACAAACAGCAGCACCGTAACTACAGAAAGCCCACATGCAGCAACAAAGATCCACCAGAGCCAAAAAATAAACATATACGTCTATTTTTTTTAATTCCACCCTCATTCAACTTGGGAAGCAGAAGACAATTCATTTTTTTTTTTTTTAATATTTTTCCATTCCAGTATATGGTATGTATGTCACCGACTCAATGGACATGAGTTAGAGCAAACTCCAGGAGATAGTGAAGGACGGGGAGCCTAGCGTGCTGCAGTCCATAGAGTCGAACAGAGTTGGACATGACTTAGCAACTGAACAACAACATAATCTTTCTAAAACAAAAGAAATCTAACTAAATCTCGTTTAATGACTGGATGGTATCAATTTATGTGACAGAAATATAAATTCAGTTGTGAACTCTCTATTGGATTGAGTTTTCAATAGAAAACCTGAGATAGTTCTTAGCTGGAAGCTCTGTAAGACTGAAAAACAACATGCATGCCATGTACGGAACTAGTCCCTCCAGATGAAGAATTCTGTCCAATACAGGATTTCTAGAGAACTGACAATCAGCTTCATTACAACATTATTTTAAATGAATAAGGCACAAATCTAATATCTAGAGTTTACCTGAAACATCTGTAACCAAAATTAACTTAAAACAGGAAGTACAACTTTCAAAAAAAGTTGTCCTTTCCTATGTGCTTAAGCAATTCTTTCTATTCCCAAACTGTAAGATACTAATTAGAAAAGCCTCTGGAGATTGATGATTATCACTACAAGGTAAGTAAGCTACAAAATGGTATGGAGGTTCCCCTCAAAATTAAAAACAGAACTACCATACGATCCAGCAATCCCGCTTCTGGGTATTTACCCAAAGAAAACAAAAATATTAACTGAGAAAGATATATGCACCCTCATTAACTGCAACATTATTTATTATAGCCAGATACAGAAACAATGTGTCTACAGACACACACATATTATGTATCAGTATTATTCTCAATCACTAAAAAGAATGAAATCTTGCCACTTGTGACACCATGGATGAACCCTCAGGGCATCATGCTAATTGAAATAAGTCAGACAAAGACAAATAATGTATGATCTCACTTATATGTGCAATCTAAAATACAAACAAAAAACAGAACTCATGCAGAAAATACATTGGTGGTTTCCAGAGGGAGGGAGTGCAAAGTAGGTGAAATGAGTGAAGAGGTCAAAAGGTACAAACTCTCAGTTATAAACGTCATGGGAATGTAATGAACAACACTGCGGCAGCAGTTAATAATCCTATATTGCATACTTGAAAGCTGCTGAGAGAACAGACCTTAAAAGTTCTCATCAAAAGAAAAATAACTTGTGACTAAATAAGGTAAAAGATGTTAATCAGACTTATTGTGGTGATAATTCTGCACTGTAAACATATATGAAATCATTATGTTGAACACTTGAAAATAATAAAATGTTATGTCAATTATACTTCAGCTTTTTAAGTGCCAAACAGTTATATAAGATAATTTATTCAACTGATACAATTCAATTAGGCAAATTTGGTAAACAGACCTTATTAGTTAAATTAGAGTAAGAATTAGATAATGAGGTAATTATTCCTAATTTTTGTCTGATAACACCATTATAATCATTTAAGAAAATTTCTTTATTTCTACAGATGATGAACACTGAAATTTTAAAAGTCTGTATCTTTCAGAGTTCAGGAAAAAAGAAAAACTAAACAAATAAATGAAAACCATGCTGCAATACGTAGCACAATTTAACCTCGCCCTATGGGAAACAGATGGGGAAACAGTGGAAACAGTGGCAGACTTTATTTTTTTGGGCTCCAAAATCACTGCAGATGATGATTGCAGCCATGAAATTAAAAGACGCTTACTCCACGGAAGGAAAATTATGACCAACCTAGATAGCATATTCAAAAGCAGAGACATTACTTTGCCAACAAAGGTCCGTCTAGTCAAGGCTATGGTTTTTCCAGTGGTCATGTATGGATGTGAGAGTTGGACTGTGAAGAAGGCTGAGTGCCGAAGAATTGATGCTTTTGAACTGTGGTGTTGGAGAAGACTCTTGAGAGTCCCTTGGACTGCAAGGGGATCCAACCAGTCCATCCTAAAGGAGATCAGTCCTGGGTGTTCATTGGAAGGACTGATGCTGAAGCTGAAACTCCAATACTTTGGCCACCTCATGCAAAGAGCTGACTCATTGGAAAAGACCCTGATGCTGGGAGGGATTGGGGGCAGGAGGAGAAGGGGACGATAGAGGATGAGATGGCTGGATGGCATCACTGACTTGATGGACATGAGTTTGAGTGAACTCTGGGAGTTGGTGATGGACAGGGAGGCCTGGCGTGCTGCGATTTATGGGGCTGCAAAAAGTCGGACACGAATGAGCAATGGAACTGAACTGAACTGAATGACTATTAGAAGGCACTTGAAGATCCTGTTTCATCTTAGTGTCAAATTAATACAGACACTAATGATATGTTAATACATACTGTAACCCAAACCTGCAATGAAAGTGAAAGTCACCCAGTCATGTCCAACTCTTTGCGACCCCATGGACTATACAGTCCATGGAATTCTCCAGGCCAGAATACTGGAGTAGGTAGCCTTTCACTTCTCCAGGGGATCTTCCCAACCCAGGGATCAAACCCAGGTTCGGGTTTGAATGGGGGAGCATTGCAGGCAGATTCTTTACCAGCTGAGCCACAAGGGAAGCCCAACCCAAATCTGCATTTCTTATCAACAATTTACATATTTTTAAACCTTGATCCACTGTAAAACAATATAGGGTGATGATAGAAATCTGGGAGAAAAGGAGAAAGTAAGGAGAGAGGAAGTAAATCCGTAAGTTCTACACCCCCAGATTCAACCAAGTGTGGATGGGGAAAAAACTTTTTTTAATTCTTGAAAGTTTCAAAAAACTTGAAATTGCCACATAGTAGGAACTACTTCTAAAACATTGTTCTTGCATTTACAACTATTCATATAGCATTTACATTCTGTATAAGTCATCTAGAGATGATTTAAAATATAGGGGAGGATGTCTGTAGGTTATGCAAACACTATGCCTCTAACCAATCCTTCAATGAGACTTAGAGACAACTATATAGCCCCATTGTTGCTTGTTAATTGTACGTGAATCATGGATTATACCTAAATTATTTACTTTCTCCCCCTTAAAAATTACAGGTTAAGAGTTTTCCATGTTACAGAAGGCTTTGCAAATGTTTTTAACAACTTCCTAAATGTTCCATTAAATATGACATGATTTACTTAAGATAGCAAAAATGTAGAAAAAGACCAAGCTGGTTTTTGGGGCACCATTTTTTAAGCAGTTCAAATCTAAGCTTAGAAGAAAAGTTTAGCATCACGTACTTTACCTTCATGGGTAAGTTTCAGCTGGCTCTTGCCAAGAGAAGAGTGTCTTAGCTGGAGAAGGCATAATTAGTTTGAAGAATTCAGCCTTTCTGCAAACTTCAGAGTTTTTGTACATTTCAGAAAATACAGTTTGATATATAAATGACTATTGTGAGATGCCGCTGTCTCTGTATCTATAACCATTTCACTTGGACCATCTAATCAGTCCTATGAATGTATCCCTAAACATGGTTTTTGAAAACCTAATTGCTGTCTCATGACAATTATGTATGACAAATTAAGTATTTACGGAGGAAAATACATTAAATTTTGAATTGAGTATGCAAGCTCCCTAGTCAATTACTTTAACCTTAACTGTGTATGTTTGTAAAGTGTTAATTCTCCTGCATTAAACACATTAAATAATGCCATCTACTTTGAAAGAAGAGAACAAAGAAGAGGCAGAAGCTGGCATTCCTTCATATGCCTGCACAGAGTCAGTCGTGTCCGACTCTGTGTGACCCCATAGACGCCAGCCGACCAGGCTCCCCCGTCCCTGGGATCCTCCAGGCAAGAATACTGAAGTGGGTTGCCATTTCCTTCTCCAATGCATGAAAGTGAAAAGTGAAAGTGAAGTCGCTCAGTCGTGTCCAACTCCTAGCAACCCCATGGACTGCAGCCTACCAGGCTCCTCCGCCCATGGGATTTTCCAGGCAAGAGTACTGGAGTGGGGTGTCATTGCCTTCTCCACCTTCATATGCCTATGAGTCAGTAAAGATTGAAATAATGTCCCATATAGAGACAGTTATTTTGAAATATGATAAAGATTATCATTGAGGTGGGCTTCCCAGGTGGTGCTAGTGGTAAAAAAACCCACCTGCCAATGCAGGAGACATATTAAGAGACTAAGGTTCAATCCCTGGGTCTGGAAGATCCTCTGGAGGAGGGAATGGCAACCCATTCCAGTACTCCTGCCTGGAGAATCCCAGAGGCAGAGGAGCCTGGAAGGCTACAGTTCACAGCATCTCAAAGAGTCAGACATACCCAAAGCGACTTACCATGCGTATGCACATTACTGAGGTAAAATAATTCTATTACCTATGGTTACAGTTGGTTGGCAAGAGGTCAGGAGAAAATGGCTGATGAGAAAAAACTTCACAGCCCAATTTGTTCAGCTTTGGAAGCACTGGTTGTGTGATGTCTGGTCAGGAGTTGTCATGACCTCTTGCCAACCATCATTTATTTCTTCAAGCATCTCGACAACTTTTTGCAGGGAAAATGCTTCCACAACCAGAGGGAGGCAGAAAACGCGTCCCAAGAGTTCATCAAACCCCAAAGCATGGATCTTTATGCTACAGGAATAAACTTATTTCTCACTGGCAAAAATGTGTTGACTATAATGGTTTCTATTTTGATTAATAAAGATGTGTTTGAGTCTAGTTAAAAGGATTTAAAATTCAGTGTCTGAAACCAGAATTACTTTTGTACCAACCTAACATATTAATAACTAAGGTTATCTTTAAGGGCTTCCCACGTGGCTCATTGCTTAAGAATCTGCCTGCAAAGCAGGCGACCTGGGTTCAATCCTTGGGTCTGGGAACATCCCCCAGAGAAAGGAATGGCAACCCACTCTAGTATTCTTGCCTGGAAAATCCTGGCAAGGGATTTTCCCTAGCAGGGATCCCTAGCAGGCTACAGTCCAGGGGATTGAAGAGAGTTGGACATGACTGAGTACAGCACAAGGTATCTTTAAACAGAAGCACATATAAACTAAGGATATGCTTTGGTAGACTGATTGAACTAGTGTCACAGAGGCTCACAGGAATCTAAAGTTCCGAGGACCAATGGCACAGTATTTGCCAGTCCAGTGTTTGTGGAAACTTCAAAGAACATAACTTTGATGAATTAGTTCAGTTCAGTTCAGTCACTCACTCGAGTACATTTCGCAACCCCATGGACTGCAGCATGTGAGGCTTCCCTGTCCATCACCAACTCCCAGAGTTCACTCAAACTCATGTCCATTGAGTCGGTGATGCCATCCAACCATCTCATCCTCTGTCGTCCCCTTCTCCTCCCATCTTCAATCTTTCTCAGCATCAGGGTCTTTTCAACTGAGTCAGTTCTTCGCATCATGTGGCCAAAGTTACTGGAGTTTCAGCTTCAGCCTCAGTCCTTCCAATGAATATTCAGGACTGATTTCCTTTGGCATGGACTGGCTGGATCTCACTGCAGTCCAAGGGACTCTCAAGAGTCTTCTCCAACACCACAGTTCAAAAGCATCAATTCTTCAGTGCTCAGCTTTCTTCGGAATCCAACTCTCACATCCATACATGACCACTGGAAAAACTATAGCTTTGACTAGACGGACCTTTGTTGGCAAATAAATGTCTCTGCTTTTTAATATGCTGTCTAGTTGCTCATAACTTTTCTTCCACGGAGTAAGTATCTTTTAATTTCATGGCTGCAGTCACCATGTGCAGTGATTCTGGAGCCCCCCAAAATTAAGTCTGTTTCCCTATTTACCATGAAGAGATGGGACCAGATGCCATGATCTTAGTTTTCTGAATGTTGAGTTTTAAGCCAACTTTTTCTCTCTCCTCTTTCACTTTCATCAAGAGGCTCTTCAGATTTTCTTTGCTTTCTGCCATAAGGGTGGTGTCATCTGCATATCGGAAGCTATTGATATTTCTCCCGGCAATCTTGATTCCAGCTTGTGCTTCATCCAGCCCAGCATTTCTCATGATGCACTCTGCATAAAAATTAAATAAGCAGGGTGACAATATACAGCCTTGATATACTCCTTACCCAATTTGGAACCAGTCTGTTCTTCCATGTCCAGTTCTAACAGTTGCTTCTTGACCTGCATACAGATTTCTCAGGAGGTAGGTCAGGTGGTCTGGTATTCCCATCTCTTGAACAATTTTCCAGCGTTTATTGTGATCCACACAGTCAAAGGCTTTGGTGCAGTCAATGAAGCAGATGTTTTTCTGAAACTCTCTTGCTTTTTCGATAATCCAGCGGATGTTGGCAATTTGATCTCTGGTTCCTCTATCTTTTCTAAAACCAGCTTGAACATCTGGAAGTTCATGGTTCATGTACTGTTGAAGCCTGCCTTGGAGAATTTTGAGCATCACTTTGCTAGCGTGTGACATGCGTGCAATTGTGCAGTAGTTTGAACATTCTTTGGCATTCCCTTTCTTTGGGATTGGAATGAAAACTGAACTGTTCCAGTCCTGTGGCCACTGCTGAGTTTTCCAAATTTGCTGGCATACTGAGTGCAGCACTTTCACAGCATCATCTTTCAGGATTTGAAATAGCTCAACTGGAATTCCATCACCTTCACTAGCTTTGTTCCTAGTGATGTTTCCTAAGGCCCACTTGACTTCACATTCCAGGATGTCTGGCTCTAGGTGAGTGATCCACATATCGTGATTATCTGGGTCATGAAGATCTTTTTTGTACAGTTCTGTGTATTCTTGCCACCTCTTCTTAAGATCTTCTGCTTCTGTTAGGTCCATATCATTTCTGTCCTTTATTGTGCTATCTCTGCATGAAAAGTTCCATCTCTAGTCTTTCCTATTCTATTGTTTTCCTCTATTTCTTTGCACTGATCACTGAGGAAGGCTTTCTTATCTCTCCTTGCCATTCTCTGCAACTCTGCATTCAAATGGGTGTATCTTTCCTTTTCTCCTTTGCCTTTTGCTTCTCTTGTTTTCATAGGTATTTGTAAGGCTTCCTGAGACAACCATCTTGCCTTTTTGCATTTCTTTTTCTTGGGGATGGTCTTGATCACTGCCTCCTGTACAGTGTCATTGAACCTCCATCCATAGTTCTTCAGGCACTCTTGTTTATCAGATCTAATCCCTTGAATCTATTTCTCACTTCCACTGTATAATTGTAATGGATTTGATTTAGGTCATACCTGAATAGTCTAGTGGTTTTCCCTACTTTGTTCAATTTAAGTCTGAATTTGGCAATAAGGAGTTCATGATCTGAGCCACAGTCAGCTCCCAGTCTTCTTTTTGCTGACTGTATAGAGCTTCTCCATCTTCAGCTGCAAAGAATATAATCAATCAGATTTCGGTATTGACCATCTGGTAATGTCCATGTGTAGAGTCTTCTCTTGTGTTGTTAAAAGAGGGTGTTGGCTATGACCAGTGCATTCTCTTGGCAAAACTCTGTTAGCCTTTGCCCTGCTTCATTCTTCACTGCAAGGCCAAATTTGCCTGTTACTCCAGGTAACTCTTGACTTCCTATTTTTGCATTCCAGTCCCCTATAATGAAAAGGACATCTTTTTTGGGTGTTAGTTCCAGAAAGTCTTGTAGGTCTTCATAGAACCATTCAACTTCAGCTTCTTCAGCATTACTGGTCAGGGCACAGACTTGGATTACTATGATATTAAACAGTTTGCCTTGGAAGCAAACAGAGATCATTCTGTTGTTTTTGAGAATGCATCCAAGTACTGCACTTCAGACTCTTTTGTTGACTATGATGGCTACTCCATTTCTTCTAATGGATTCTTGCCCACAGTAGTAGATACAATGGTCATCTGAGTTAAATTCACCCATTTCAGTCCATTTTAGTTCACTGATTCTAAAATGTTGATGTCCACTCTTGCCATCTCCTGTTTGACCACTTTCAATTTGCCTCGATTCCTGGATCTAACATTCCAGGTTCCTATGCAATACTGCTCTTTACAGCAATATTGCTCTTTACAGTGCACCGCTGGAGCGACTGTGAGGAGATTTCCCACCTCCAAGGGCAGAGAAGCCCCAGCAAGACGGCAGGAGCTGGAACAACTTTTAGGAGATACCCCACATCCAAGGACAAAGAAGCCCCAGCAAGATGGTAGGAGGGGCAAAATCGTGTTTAAACTCAAACCCTATATCCCCCCGAGACGCTCAGAGGGCTCAAACAAACTGTGCGCATCAGGACCCAGAGACCCCACAGCGACTGAGACAGAACTGTGTCTGAGTGTCTCCTGTGGAGCTGCGGGTCAGCAGTGGCCTGCTGCAGGGGCAGGGGCTCTGGGTAAAGTAGACCTGGGTATGGCATAAGCCCTCTTGGAGGAGGTCGCCATTAACCACACCACAGAGCCACCAGAACATACACAGGACTGGGGAAACAGACTCTTGGAGAGCACAGACAGAACCTTGTGCGCACCAGGACCCAGGAGAAAAGAGCAGTGACCCCACAAGAGACTTCCCAGACCTGCCAGTGCTATGAATAACAAGAATCAACTGGAGTTGGCAGCACCTACCATTCACAAGTGAAAAACAGAAGACTGAATAAGACAAAGAATTCAAAGATGTTCTCAAGGACGTTCTCATTATCTTTTTCTCTCCAAGAACTGAACCTGGCCCCTCAGCAGTGAAAGCACAGAAACCTAATCACTGGATTACCAGGAAATTCTCATTTTTTATAAAACTCCTTCAACTGTAGATCCCTTTCTTCAAGCTACATCTTAAAAGTAAGTTCAAGAAGGACTTCCCTGATAGTCCAGTGGTTAACCATCTGCCTTCCAATGCAGGGGACACGTAAGTTCAATTCCTAAATGGGGAACTAAGATCTCACATGCTGCAGGGCAATTAAGCCCGAAAGTGTCACAACTAGAGTCCATGAGCCTGAATGAAAGACCCAATATGACAACTACTGAGCCAACGCACAGCAACTACTGAAACCCACACACCCTGAAGTCTGTGCTCGGCAACAAAAGAAATCCACTGCAATGAGAAGCGTGCACACCACAACTAGGGTAGCCTCCACTCGCTAGAACTAGAGAAAACCCACACACAGCAACAAAGACCCAGCGCAGCCAAAAATAAGCAAATGAAATTAAAAAAAAATATACAACAAAGCTGTACCACTGTAATGCTATTCACAACTCCTCCCTAGAACCCCTAAGCCTTGGGGGAAGGGCATACCGTATCATTAGAGTGCAAACAACAACCAAGTGGAGAAGATAGGACTCTATTTAAGGCTCTCCTACCCTGAAGAAATCTGTGATACTTCTGGGTCTTTTTTCCCTTAATTTTGAAAATGAAGGAATAGTATTAAGAACCATTAATATTACCCAATAGTTAAAATTTGTAAAGCACAGAATGACTTATATCTTCTATCTGAAATGCAAGAAAGCTTCTGCAATTTTTAAAGCATGCTGCACCTAGCTGTGCCAGGAGTACCTTTATATATTTATAAATTTCAGAGAACCATTCTATGATTTAATAGGGATTCACGTAGCCAACTAAGAAATTCTGTCTTACAACAAAGTTTTTCAGTTCAGTTCACAAGCACAGTAAGCAACCTGAGTTATCAATACTTCTGCATATCTATATTATGAAATTTTAGATAACCATTAAAATACTTGAAATATTTTTAAAAATTGCACATGATCTAATATTAAGTGGAAAATTCAGACTGTGAAACAACTGCAATTATTTTAAAAGAACTGTACACTTTTCCTCAAAAGCCAAAAAATGAGAAGGAACACATAACGAAGATAACAGAGCATGGACTCATGGTAAAATTCTGTTGTCTTCTTTACACCTTGAGTTTTTCCAAGTTGTCCACAATGGACAAGGAGATCTATGGAAGCAGCTAGGGGTGGAGCTTTTTCCTTTCACTTTTTTCAATGCTATTCTGAAATCTCTAAGTCTGCCAAATACTCTCACATCCTTTGCTGGTGTATTTCTATACCAATGTTCTCAATTACTTTTGTGAACTTATGCTTATTTATTACACTTAAATTTATTCAGCAGTCTGCATTTCCAAAGTATACTATGCCATAATCATGGAAAAGCATACATTATACTGGTAAAACCTGCATGTCTGCCTATTTAAAATATAAATTCCTTTTAGGCAAGAACTGAACATTTTTTAATCTCTGTATTCCAGTGTCTAGCATACAACCTGGCACACTAAAAATGGTAATAAATATTGGGCTGGCCAAGAAACTCATTCAGTTTTTTCCATAAGCTATCTCTAGGATCATTTAGCTGTCTTTAACTTCATTGAAAACAGTCTTGTTAAGACTGTATTGTGACAGCTGTCATATCAACGTGCATTTAAAAAAAATCAACACTGGTGAATTTTTGTGTAGCTATTTTAATATTGAAGATGAAAGAAAAAAGCAACATTTTAAACATGCATTTTTGTGTAGCTATTTTAAAACTGAAGATGAAAGAAAAAAGCAACATTTTTGGCATGTTATGCTAGTTAAGTAATTCTCCAAGCCAGGCTTCAGCAGTACGTGAACCGTGACCTTCCAGATGTTCAAGTGGTTATAGAAAAGGCAGAGGAACCAGAGATCAAATTGCCAACATCCGCTGGATCGTCAAAAAAGCAAGAGAGTTCCAGAAAAACATCTATTTCTGCTTTATTGACTATGCCAAAGCCTTTGACTGTGTGGATCACAACAAACTGTGGAAAATTCTTCAAGAGATGGGAATACCAGACCACCTGACCTACCTCCTGAGAAATCTGTATGCAGGTCAAGAAGCAACAGTTAGGACAACTGGTTCCAAATAGGAAAAGGAGTATGTCAAGACTGTATATTGTCACCCTGCTTATTCAACTTCTACGCAGAGTACATTATGAGAAACGCTGGGCTGGAAGAAGCACAAGCTGGAATCAAGACTGCCAGGGGAAAATATCAATAACCTCAGATACGCAGATGACACCACCCTTATGGCAGAAAGTGAAGAACTAAAGAGCCTCTTGATGAAAGTGAAAGAGAAGAGTGAAAAACTTGCCTTAAAGTTCAACATTCAGAAAACAAAGATCATGGCATCTGGTCCCATCACTTTATGGGAAATAGATGGAGAAGCAGTGGAAACGGTGGCTGACTTTTATTTTTTTGGGCTCTAAAATCACTGCAGATGGTGACCGCAGCCATGAAATTAAAAGACGCTTACTCCTTGGAAGGAAGGTTATGACCAACCTAGCAGAGAGACATTACTTTGCCAACAAAGGTCCATCTAGTCAGGCTATGGTTTTTCCAGTGGTCATGTACGGATGTGAGAGCTGGACTGTGAAGAAAGCTGAGCGCCAAAGAATTGATGCTTTTGAACTGTGGTGTTGGAGAAGACTCTTGAGAGTCCCTTGGACTGCAAGGAGATCCAACCAATCCATCCTAAAGGAGATCAGTCCTGGGTGTTCACTGGAAGGACTCATGTTGAAGCTGAAACTCCAGTACTTTTGGCCACCTGATGCGAAGAGCTGATTCATTTGAAAAGACCCTGATGCTGGGAAAGATTGAGGGCAGAAGGGGACGACAGAGGCTGAGATAGCTGGATGGCATCACCAACTCAAAGGACACGGGTTTGGGTAGACTCCAGGAGTTGGTAATGGACAGGGAGGCCTGGCGTGCTGCAGTTCATGGGGTCACAAAGAGTCGGACACAACTGAGGGACTGAACTGGAACTAAACCCCAACACAAAATGATTTGAGTGTTAAAAAAAATTAAATTTAAGAAAAAAGGATTTCAATGACCCTCCCACCTCATAATTACAGGTAAAATTCTAATATGGATATTCACTTTTTTTCCTAGGAAGAAATATGTAAGTTTTATCAGATTCCTATGGGGTCCAAAAAGTATAGAAAGCACTACTGTAGGTAACGATAAATCATCCCTGGAACATATATCACATGAAAATTATCAAAAAGGGACAAATTAGTGATTTTAAATTCCCCTTGTTATTCATGCTGAAAATGACTCATCATTTACTAGGAAGCCACATCATTCAAGAAAGCAGAAACTATGATAGTAGAAGTGACAGACTGGTGTGAGAAAAAACACCCTATTCACACACTGACAGTGCACATTCTTTGACCAAGCACTTCCATTCCACGAGTTTATCCCTACATGTGTTCACACATGCGCCAACACATACCCATAAGGTTATTCAATGGAGCACTGTTTTTAATAACAAAAGACTGGAAACTACCCACGTCTATTAATTAGAGAACTAGTTAACATGAAACACCCATACAATACATATTAAGCAACTATTATAAAGAAGGTAGTTCTATTTAGAATCTCCAAGATGTATTAAGTGAAAAGAAGTACAAAACAGTGTACAGACTACCACCATGGATGTGAAAAGCAACAAAAAAGGAACACACACACATCTGTAGGAAATACATTTGCTATGTGCTGTGCTTAGTCCCTCAGCCAGGTCTGACTCTGTGATCCCACGGACTGTAGCCCACCAGGATCCTCTGTCCATGGGGATTCTCCAGGCAAGAATACTAGAGTCGGTTGCTATGCCCTCCTCCAGGGGATCTCCTCAACGCAGGGATCAAACCCAGATCTCCCACACTGCAGGCAGATTCTTAACCATCTGAGCCACCAGGGAAGCCCATGAATACTGAAGTGGGTGGCCTATTCCTTCTCCAGGGGATCTTCCCAACCTAGGAATAGAACCAGGGTCTTCTGCATTGCAGGCAGTTTCTTTACCAGCTGAGCTACCAGAGAAGCCTCACATTTTCTATATATATAACACAAATTATCTCTGGAAAAAAATTCACAACGAACTGATAACTCTAGTTACTGGATAAATGAAAGAGGCTTGGAGAACAGCCACAGGGAAGAGACAGATCACTGTATATCCTCTTATAGTCTTCACTTTTTTTGGCAATGAGGCTAGTGGTAAAGGATCCACCTGCCAATGCAAGAGACATAAGAGATGTGGGTTTGATCCCTGCGTTGGGAAGATCCTCTGGAGAAGGACATGGAAACCCACTCCAGTATTCTTGCCTGGAGAATCCCACAGACAAAAGAGCATGGCAGGCTACAGGACATGACTGAAGCGACTTAGCACGAATGCAGTATAAAAGTAAATGTATGAATGAACAAATGCATAAAGATAAAGTAACTTATAAAAGAAGTTACTAAGTAGGGTTATGAACATAGGCAATGAACTGGAAATGAATATTCTGGGCACGAAACCTGTAAAAAACATAGCCGCAAATGAGCACTGTGGGTAGAAAATGTGGGCGGAAAAAAGAAAAACTCCTTCATATTATAAACTATAATTTGAGAACGTGACACATATGAGGGAGGAACCTAGCTACTCGTTTGGGATGTGGCATGTTTGGATAACAAATATCTACCAAGAGGGAATTCCCCAGCGGTCCAGTGGTCAGGACTCTTCGCTTCTACTGCAGAGACCTCAGGTTCAGTCCCTGGTCAGGAAACTAAGATCCCACAAGCTTCCCAGCACGACCAAATAATATAATTAATTTCTAAAATATCTACCAAAAACTATTCTGTCAAATACTAGATTTAAAGGCTGAAATCATTGTTACTAAAATAGAAGTATACCAAAGTCCAAGGTGGTAATCAATTTTGAACAAAGCTAGATATAACAACTTCAAGACCACAGAATAATATGATCACTTATTTCCTGATGGAAGATCTTCCTATTTTAGACTTTTCTGGCTACGCAAACTTATAATTTTAGCTCTCTCACAAAGACAGTGAACAAAAAAGCTCTTCAAAGTTACACTGAAATGTTGATGGGTTTTGGGGGGTTTTTTAAGGTGGAGAAAAAACACTACACAGGTATTCAAGTGACCTGCATTCTTCCACTGTGTGACTTCGAACAAATTCAATCTCTTCAATCCTGCTTTTTTAAGAGTCTAGATCTTATGGCCTCTAAAGTTAAAATAATTCTAAAATTTCAAGATTATACAGAGAGCAGGTGAGAATTTTCCAGTTTCTCTTCATCTCATTTTTAAATTTAGCTTAACAACTAAACTGAATGTAAAAACATTTAACAAAATACACAATCATTACCAAAGGCAGAATCCTAAGCAGATGGTCCTGACTATTTCAAATTTGTCAACAGCAAGATAAAATGAAAAGCTTGAGGTTTTGGGTGCCTCCTGCTTTTGGCACAGTGATTCTGCTTCTGCTTTTATTACCCACACTGGCCTACAAGCCTAACTAGTTCCTCAGTCACTGGCATTTGTGGTGTCTTTACTCTATGACACATACTGTCTTAGTTTGGTCCTTCCCTTCAAACTAATCAGTCAGAATTTCAAAAATACAGTGGTTATTAAGGTTATAATTACCGAGTTAAAAAGTAAAGTTTAAAAATATTTCACCAATGAAACACATGTCCTTTATTTTTTATGTGAATCTCCCCTTTATAAAGGTTCAGTATAGTTACGTAAAATTGCTTTTATTACAGCTAAAACTAAAGCTTATTAATTTCTAACTGTTAGGTAGTTAGAATAGGGAAAAGGAGTCCAAAATGGCAGTGGCTAAAAGACAAGGAAGAGAAAAGCCCACGAAAATAGAACAGAGGAAGGTCAAAGGAAGGTCCAGGACCAGAGTGAGGACTTCAGGTAGAACAGCACTCCTGACTAAGCCCAATTTGCATGGGGCAGGCCCAGGGGGAAGAAAAAAACATATAAAAAGAGGAGCCAAAGGGCTCTCTCTCTCTCCCCTGCGCTCCTGGGCGCTCTTCTCTTCACATCTTTGGATCGACGTGCCCTCACACCTTGAAGATGGATTTTCCTGTTTTCTTCTAAATAAAATAGAGCTGATTTGTCTGAGAGCTATAACACAGTCTGTCCAAGACCCGAGAGCTGTGACACGCCAAGGGGGCTTTAATGTCCGTCACTCCAAATCTTTGCTGTGGCGAGACAAAAACCAAGGAGCATACACTCGCATGACATAACCACAAAGGCAAACTCACTAGAGCTTTCTAAACAGTCAAATTCATTTTCTTAGGCATACTCATGGACAACAATCTACATTTTTCATTGGAAAAATCAATTGCTTGACCAATTACTAACTGCACTAAATACAGCAGATATATATATTTGTGACTCAGGTTAGGTGAAGCCTTTTTAAGATACAACACCAAAAGCATAATCAACCCAAGAAAAAATGGACAAACTGGACATCATCAAAATTACAATGTTTCTGTGCTTCAATAAAACCATCTTTAAAGAGAAAAGACAGGGCTTCCTTGGTGGCTCAGTGGTAAAGAATTTGCCTCCCAATGTAGGAGCCACGGGTTTGATCCCTGATTCAGAGGGATCACACACGCGATGGAGCAACTAACCTCATGCACCACAACTACTGAGCCTGTGCTCTAGAGCCTGGGAGGCCAACTACTGAAACCCGTGCGCTCTAGAGCCTGTGCTGCACAACAAAAGGCACCGCAATGAGAAACCTGAGGACAGCAACCAGAGGAGCCTCCCCCCACCCCGCTTTCTGCAACTACAGAAAGCCATCTCAGCATCCAAGACCCAGAACAGACAAAAATAAACAGAAGTATAAGAAAAAAAGAAAATGAAAAGACAATCCACATCATTAGAAAAAAATCCTACAAATCACGTATCTGATAAGGGACTGGCATTTAGAATATATAAAGAACTCTCACAGCTCAATATTAAAAACACAACCAATATTTTAAATGGACAATAGCTACTTCTCTACAGATAACAAACGGTTAATAATCACATGAAAAGATGCTAAGCATCATTAGGAAAATGCAAATCAAATCACAAAGGGAAAACACTTCATACCCACTAAGGTGACTATAGTCAAAAAGAAGAAAATGACAAGGGTTGGTGAGAATGTGGAGAAATTGGAACCCTCATATACTGTTGGTAGAAATGAATACAAAATAGTGCAGCCTCTTAGGAAACCAGTTCAGAACTTCCCTAAATTCTAAGGATATAATTATAATTCTAATCCTAGGTACATTCCCACGGAGAAGGCAATGGCACCCCACTCCAGTACTCTTGCCTGGAAAATCCCATGGATGGAGGAGCCTGGAAGGCTGCAGTCCATGGGGTCGCTGAGGGTCACACATGACTGAGCGACTTCACTTTCACTTCTCACTTTCATGCATTGGAGAAGGAAATGGCAACCCACTCCAGTGTTCTTGCCTGGAGAATCCCAGGGACGGGGCATCCTGGTGGGCTGCCGTCTATGGGGTCGCAAAGAGTCGGACACGACTGAAGTGACTCAGCATTAGCAGGTACATTCCCAAGAGAACAAAAAGTATTATTATCCACACAAAAACTTGTACACGAATGTTCATAGCAGTATTACTTGCTATAATCAAGAAGTGAAAACAACCAAACATTTTATTTACTAGGCTACCTCTTTATTATAAACAACAGAAATCAGAAAAAGCCGGGTAGAAGAGATGCACAAGGTAATGTACGGAGGAAGGGTCTTAGAGTTCTCAGAGCCCACCAGTCTTCTTGAGAATCTTCATGCGGTCACCAATCCAGAAGCTCTCTGAACCATGAGCCATGTTCTTTCAGAGTATTTATGAAGGCTTCCTAAACTGGGCATGTTTGACTAAATAACTGGCACTTAATTCAACCTCCAGCCCCCCTCCTCTCCTAGAGGGTGGGACTCAAAGTTCCCTTCACCCCTAGGTGCTTTCTAAAAGTCACCTCACTAACACAAACTCAGGTGTGATTTCAGGGGTTTGTCATGAATATCAAAACACCTTTATCATTCTAACCATTTAGAAAATTCCAAGAGTTTTAGGAGTTCTATGCCAGAAACCTGACAAAGACCAAATACACACTTCTTACTATAAATCACATTGGGGATGGGGGAGCACTGAACTGATATAGCATGATTTCTTGGATACACTGTTAGGAAAAAATAAGGGTCCCACACACACAAATGAGAATATAATCAACCTTAAGCACTTGTGTGCAGCAAAGGACACAATCAACAGAGTGAAAAGGCAACCTACAGAATGGAAGAAAACGTCTGCAAATCCGACAGGGGTTAATATTCAGAATAAATGAAGAACTCCTACAACTCAACAACAAAAATCAAATTACCCAAGCTTCCCTGGTGGTTCAGTGGTAAAGAATCCACCTGCCAATGCAGAAGACACAAGTTCGATCCCTGGTCTGGGACGATCCTGTTGCCGTAGAGCAAACTAAGCCCATATGCCACAACTATTGAGGCTGTGCTCTAGAGCCCAGGAATCACAACTACTGAGCCCTTGCACTACTAAAGCCCCCAAGTCTTAGACGACGCAGCAACACGAGCAGCCATGGCAACGACAAGCCCACGCGCTACAACCAGAAGGCAGTGCCCGCAGGCCACGACTGCAAAGACCCAGGACGGCCAATAAATGAATAAAATTACTAGGAAAAAACAAAGTTCACAAGTTGTTTACAGTATGCCTCTTTTGTAAGAAAGAGAAAATAAGGATGCAGACATAAACACGCCATACTTTGGATGGGTGAGAAAGGAATAGACAGCTTAGAAACAGAAGCAAGATTTATATACTCTTTCAATATTGTATCACGTTTTAAGCCACGTAAACATTTACTATGTTAAAAAGTAAAGAAAAAAACACAATCATGAACAAAAAGCAAAAAGTCTGACTTGATAGTCAAAACTAATCAAATTGATCAAATAAACAAAAAGGTGTCATTTCAAGCAACTTTTGAACACAGTTCTTTTTTGGCGGGGTGCAGCGGCTGTGCTGGGTCTCTGCTCCTGCAGGCAGGCTTTCTTTCGTTGCAGTGATGGGGGCAGTGGTGGGCTGCTCTTTGGCTGGGGTGCGCAGGCTTCTCGCTGCAGTGGCTTCTCTTGCTGCCGAGCCCGGGCTCTAGATCCCAAGGACTTAGCTGCCCACGGCACGTGGGATCTCTCCAGCCCGGGGACTGAGCCAGTGTCCCCAGAACTGGCGGAAGGACTCTCAACCACTGGCCTACCAGGGGACGTCCGCTAACTGCTCATTTTCAGTGGAATACAGTCTAAGGAAAAAGGACTGAAAAGAAATCAACTGCACTCAGTTGAATCTACTTTCTTTGTAACAAATCCCAATAATAATGCTCACTTTAAACTACCCCTGGAGGATTCATGTCAATGTATGGCAAAACCAA
Organism: Bos mutus; assembly: GCF_027580195.1. Taxonomy (NCBI): domain Eukaryota; kingdom Metazoa; phylum Chordata; class Mammalia; order Artiodactyla; family Bovidae; genus Bos; species Bos mutus. The sequence continues at coordinate 131,446,598 of NC_091618.1, forward strand.
TACAATACTGTAAAGTAATTAGCCTCCAAGTAAAATAGATTTATATAAATAATAAAAAAATAAAATAAATAAAAAATAATAATAAATTGGAATTCAAAATACTAATATAAACAGATGGTTTCTGAAAACATATTTTCTAGCTCTGTCCAATGAAGGAGGCCTAGAACACAGACATTCTAATAACAGTATATATATTACCAAGCACCCAAATCTTAAATTTATAAATATCATTTTCTATCAAAAGAAAATAAGACTTTTTGGAGAAATAGAAAAACATAAAAAACAAAAAAGGAAAACAGAGAAAGACATGGGTTATTTTGTTTTGCTAAAAAAACAAGAAAAAAGCTCTCAAAGATTAATTAGGTTCAGCCAAAAGGGACACAAGAGAGAATTCCCTGGTGAATACAGATCTTCCACTGCAGGGGGCATGGTTTCTATCCCTGATCTTGGAATAAGTCACGTGGGATGACCAAAAAAAACAAAAAAAACCACGGGGTGGGGGTGGGGATACAAGAACCAGCTTAAAGAGGGACTCACGCTGGCCAAGTCTGCAACAACTTAAGCATGGAAAACAATAACAACTACAACTAACACATTAAAAATAAAAAAGTAATACTCCAAAAATCAGGAGAAAACAAAACTAGTAGACTAGACTCTTAAATAAAAGTTACTCGTTAAAGAAAGAAAGGCCATAGAAATGACTGAACAACCAAAGACTAAAGAGGGCTTCCCTGGTGGCTCAGTGGTAAAGAAATCTGCTTGCCAATGCAAGAGACACAGGTTGATCCCTGATCTGGGAAGATCCCATATGCCTCAGAGCAACTAAGTCCATGTGCCACAACTATTGAGCCTGTGCTCTAGAGCCCAGGAGATGCCAACTAGAAAAAAGCTCACTCAGCAACGAAGACCCAGCATAGTCAAAAACGAATAAATTTTTTTTAAGTTTAAAAAAATTATAAAGACTAAAGAAACATGACAACTAGAAAAAAGCTCACTCAGCAACGAAGACCCAGCATAGTCAAAAACGAATAAATTTTTTTAAGTTTAAAAAAATTATAAAGACTAAAGAAACATGACAATTAAATACAACGTTCAATTCTAGACTGGAACCTAAATTACAGAGGGAAAAAACTCTGTAAGGGATGTTATTGAGACAACTGGAGAAACTGGAATATGAAATCTGAATATCAGATACTGTACCTAGTTACAGTTCAGTTCAGTCGCTCAGTCGCGTCCGGCTCTTTGCAACCCCATAGACTGCAGGGGGCTGCAGGCTTCCCCTGGACTGCCAGGCTTCCCTGTCCATCCCCAATTCCCAAAGCTTGCTCAAAACTCCAGTCGGTAGAATCTATTAATATTCTGGGTATTTAAGAGAATGGTGTTCTTACGGGAAAGATGCACAGTGGCTATCAAGGACTCCAGATGTTTCAGGAAAAAACACACGGAATAGGCGGAATTCCCTGCCAGCTGCAACTACTGAGCCCAAGGGCTGCAACTATCGAAGCCCGCATGCCCAGAGCCCGTGCTCTGCAAGAAGAAAAGCCACTGCGATGAGAAGCCTGTGCACCACGACCAGAAAGGAGCCCCTGCTTGCCACACTAGACAAAGTCCACGCACAGCAACAAAGACCCAGATCATCAAAAAACGTAAGTAAATAAAATTTAAAAACTATAAAGGAGGGGGAAGCACTTTTTTTATTAACAGAAAACAGCCAAGAAATAACAGAGCCGTGAGGAGAATTTTTATAGAAAGTTCACTTATTCAATTTTTATAACTCCAAATTAAATGACTAGGCCAAAAATCATCAACCATTAGGTGACAGGGGAAAATGTACCTTTTCAATGAAGAAATTCAATGGACACCACACCAACCAAGTAAATTTAGCATTGGAAACAGTGGGGCAAACATCTGGAAGTCCTCACCACCTTATTAATAGATCACTAGAAAGAGGAGAACCAGAATTCTGTTTTTCCTGATGCAATGCAATGTAAATTACATACTACCATCTAGGAAGTATTTGTGCCAAAAATACTGACCCAAATTTAATTAAATCTCTCTAGATCTTTCAATTTATAGGAAATTTAAAAATAGAGAAATAAGTTAAATGACATTTTAAGCATTCAGTCAGAAAATCCCAAATATGGCATATTCTTTAAAAAGTCCATGCCAGAGACAACATTAATTGAAAGTGAAGTCGCTCAGGTGTCCAACTCTTCGCGACCCCATGGACACCAGGCTCCTCCGTCCATGGGATTCTCCAGGCAAGAATACTGGAGTGGGCTGCCATTTCCTTCTCCAGGGGATCTTCCCGACCCAGGGTTAACGTTAACTGACTAAAGCATTCAGCCGGAGGCTAGTTTGCAATAACGATATATAAAGTGTAGAAAAATGGCATTAAAGAGGTATTTAGGGAACAAATACAGAGAAGGCAATGGCACCCCACTCCAGTACTCTTGCCTGGGAAAATCCCATGGACGGAGGAGCCTGGTAGGCTGCAGTCCATGGGGTCGCTAAGGGTCGGACAGAACTGAGCGACTTCACTTTCACTTTTCACTTTCATACATTGGAGAAGGAAATGGCAACCCACTCCAGTGTTCTTGCCTGGAGAATCCCAGGGACAGGGGAGCCTGGTGGGCTACCGTCTATGGGGTCGCAGAGTCAGACACGACTGAAGCGACTTAGCAGCAGCAGCAGGGAACAAATAGCATGATATCAGCATTTACTTTCAACTGGTTGTTGAGGGGAGAGGTATGCTGAGAGTTAAAGCAAAATGGTCAAAATGTTAGAAACAGATAAATCTAAATGAAAGGCAATAGGTGTTCACTGCATTCTTCTTTCAGCTTTTCTGGATGTTTGCGATTTATCCCAACACACAAAGAAAAAAAAGTTACCAGAATACCCTACACACAAATAAAGAGAAATTGCTCCTAAACCGTATCTTACTAAGTGGGACAGTAAACAGAGCAGGTGGTTATATTACAAAGTCAGCCTTAAAGCACAGCTGTGTGTTTGTCAACACACCCAAGGACCTGCTCAAAAGGTAAGGCACAGTGTCAGGTGCTAAAGTAATAGACCGCAGTCACACAGACCTTAGGTTAACCAGAGGCACAGTTGAAAATAAACAAATATTCACTGAAGACCTCACTAATGAGACAAGACATAGCTGGACTTTGAGAAATGGACAGGATATGCAGTATGAAAGGAGGGGGATGGGCAAACAGGTCACCAGTAAGGGCAAAGGAGCAGAAATAAACCCAGTCTGTGTGAAATACAGATCTCAGGAGAGTCATGATGGGAATTTTTGTAGAAAAATCATTCACTCAATTTTTATAATGCTTTAGGCTTTATGAGCACACAAAATATATAAGGCCCTGTGGCATCTGCCTTCTAAGAGCTGACAAAGTAGTGGAGAAGTTATGCTCCAATCAAAATACATTAAATAGGACTTCCCTGGTGGTCCAGTGGTTGGGAATCTGCCTGCCAATTCAGGGGACCCAGGTTCCATCCCTGGTCCCAGAAGATGCTACATGCCATGAGACAACTGAGCCCTTGCGCCACAACTGAGGCCTGCGCACCCTAGGGCCCACAACTAGAGAAAACCCACGTGCCCAGAGTAGCCAAAAATAATTAAGTAAATTTTACAAACACATTAAGAAGAGATATACACAAAACTCTTTAATAACACAGGGAAGGGAGTATTTACTTTACCAGAGGAATGAGGTTCATCCAATCTTTGTTTCCAACAAAGACATTTGAGTTAATTTTTTAAAAAGTAAAAATGGGGAAGGTAGAAATGGACAAAATGGATGAAGGGGGTCAAAAGATACAAATTTCCAATTCTACAGTAAGTTAAACATAGCAACTACAGTTAACACTATATTGCATATTTAAATTTTCTAAATGAGTAGATCTTAAAAGTTCTCATAACAAAAAAAAATTATAACTGTATGGTGATGGACTTATTGTGGTGATTATTCTGCAATATATACTAACAGTGAAGCATTATTGTATATATGTACACCTAAAACTAACATCTCAATTTTAAAAAAGAACTTCATCAAATTCAAGTCACAAAAGAAAAACGCCAAAATTTGCTGCTTACTATGTACTAGACTCTTTTTTTTTTACCTTGGAGATAAGTACTATAACTAACATTTCTAAACTGAAGTTCAGCATGTAAGTGCCCAAATGTAAAAAACTAGGTAGTGGTGAGACTAACCAGTAGACAGACCTTCAAACCTAGGTCTACCTACTGCTAAAACCCATAGCCTTTCCAATACTACCTAGATCTTAGAAAATAACAAGCACTCAATTATGATTATAAGGTACTATACAAACATTATAAAGTCAGTCACTACCAGAAAATACTAAAATGTTCTAAGGCCAGAAAGGATGAGAGTAATGTAAAGATTTTCCAATACAATGCCATATATGAGTCTCAGAGAAACTTTCACTCATCTAAAAGAAAAAAACAATCTCTTATAAGCAAAAGTTACAACACAAATAAAATCCTGGAATAATGTTTGGCAGAAAACTAGGACAATTTGGAATCTTATAAAACAAATCTGGAATACTGAAACAACTGGTGAGCTGGACAACTAAATGTACTTTGATAACAAAGATTTCTAATCTTCGGGCTCTAATTAATACTACTTTATCTAAAAGTCCTATTTTTTGCTAAGCAACCTCAAAAGGATTACATAAACAGATTCTTACGTGAAAAGCTTTCACTAATATCTTTGTCAAAATATTTGTGACAGTTATAAAACTTTACATTGCCTTACTTTCTTCATTCTTATTCTGAAATATGAAATAGTTTCAGCATCAATTAACATTTTTCCCTAAGTAGTGTGAAAAGTATACAGAACTTGTTACTTAGCATGCAGAGCTCTGAATAAGCACCTTAAATGGTTACTAAAAGTGTAATTAAAGCCTTAGGTCAGGGTAAAATCTGCGTTTTAATATTTTTCACCAACCAAAGAATACAAGTTATGCCATCAACTTCAGAGATAAGGATTTATCTTTTTCCTAAAGCACTGTGATTTAAGGCCAACTTTCTACTAAAGTTCTTCCCCTAAATACCAAAAGTTAAAAATTTTCTCTAAACTTCAAGAAAAAAGGCCAAATACAGAAAGTAAGGCCTCAACATAAATACAAATCGATACAGTATTTTGTCTTCTTCTAGGCAAGGAAACCAATTAAAAAGTGCAAAAGTACTGTATGGTAATAAGAGAGGCCAAATGCAATTAAGATTAGCTGGGAAAAAATGCCATCGGGGAACAACGAACACGTTTAACTAAAAGTTTTTGTTTGAATTAAATAGGTCTACCTCTGCATCACTTTCACAGGCAAAAAATACTGCGTGTGCTAGATCTCCAGAGGGTACTTAAAAAAAGTCCACTCAGGCTTCGTAAGAGGTATTCCTTTTACACAGGCTTTTTGTTCATTTTCTAGTCTTCCAAAGTTCCCGGAACACTCAACATAATGTCATCTGAGTAGAAAATACTTCAAATCATTCATGACAGGTTTTCTAGAAATAATCTATGCATTTCTGATTTGATTTAAACATGTCCAACTGCTGAATTCCCTATCGACCCGCCTCCTCCTTTCTCCGGAAGGACCACCAATTACAAGGGTTTACATGCACGTATCAACAGTTTTTATATTTCCTCAAAAAAAAAAAAAAAAAAAAAAAAAGAATGCCTTCTATGATCCTAAGTATCTAACTGCCAGAACTCAAAATCAGAAATGTGCAGGGAGTTACTAACGGCCACCTGCAGAGAGCACGATCTAAACCAAACAAAACAATAATAAAGCTATTCCGCAGGAGCAGAGGTTTTTTGCGTATCTAGCTGTGGACTTATACGTGTTAAAATTACAGACTTTAGGTCAAGATAAAAACGAGGCTAACTAAACCTTCGCCGTTTTACAGGTTTCGTATTAACTAACTTTCCATGACCTCTTCAACCAACCACTCAAACCATTCAATTCTCGGCCCAACCCCTTCCACTCCCGCCCCCAATTTCAGTTTTAAGGCGCTTCACTCCTCCAAACTTCAGTGTTTTCCGCGGCCTACCCTACCTACGTCTTCGCGTCGCCACAGGTCCCAAGTCAGGGCCTTAGCCTTACCATGTCCGCCCTTCCTGGTCTGCCTCAAGCTGCTAGCCCCCTCCCGTAAGGCCCAAACCCGCCTCAAAGAGCCCTCGGGAGGTCGATCCTCCCAGCTCTTCCAACTCGTCCACAGGCACCCCTGAGGTCCCCAAAGCACGCAACGGCCGAGCACGAAAATGGCGGAGTGCGGCCGCCTGCTGCAGGTGACCGGTCCCATGCCGCCGCCGCACTCACCCTCGGGCGCTGATCAGAGGTCCTAACGACTGGCGAGCGATATGTTCGTCTTCACAATCAGGAATGTCTCTCCCGTCGGGCCCCCTCCCTCCTCCCCTCTCAATCCCACTCCTCCAAAAGAGCAGCCGCCATCTTCCCCTATGAGCCACCGAGCGCACGTCCGTGTGTCATCACGCACCGGCGTACGCTTCTACGTCACGCGCGCCTGGGCCGAAGGGCTCCGTAGAGCTGACTCTGCGCATGTGCTTAGCTGAGAGGCGGGGCCTGACCGGAACCTCACGCGGCCTCTAGGAGCGACTTCTTTGTTCCGGCTGAGAGGAGGTCCGCACTCCTTGGGGAGAAGGAACTAGGGGAGGTGGTGCCGCCTTACTTTCTTCACCCTGTGAGCTAACCCTGGTCCTCTTAGAAATACCCCTTTTTGGAAAATTTGAATGAGAAATTTGTTCGTGGGCGGTACTGCAGTTGCTAATATGTTTATTCATCCGTGAAATTAGGGGGTCTGGCTGACAATATCTTAAGAATTTGAAGAAACGCACCGAGCTGAGTCAAGCACGTTTGTGTCGTTTGTGCATTCCCAGTGCCTCTTAAAGTAGCTCCTTTCTAAATGAGAGTGGATAGTGAGTCATAAAACTTGAGCCCTAGGGTACAACCAGTTTAGAAAACTGTTTCCACAGTGTCTATTAAAGCTAAGCATACACTCACCCTAAAACGCAGCAGTTACCCTGCAAGAGAACTGAGTGCACGTGTCCACCAAAGGTTTACATGAGAATGTTCATAGCAGCTTTATTTGTAATAGGGCTTTCCTGGTGATTCAGACAGTAGAGAATCCACCTGCATGCAGGAGACCTGAGTTCAGTCCCTGGGTCTGGAAGATCCCCTGGAGAAGGGAATGGGTACTTGTCCCAGTAGTCTTGCCTGGAGATTTCTGTGGACAGAGGAACCTATGTACCAGAAAATAAGTTGTGGTGTGGTCATGCCATTGATAGGGACAGAGTCAAGGGACAAGTGTGCTCACTCAGTGGTATGGACTTTGCAGTCCCAAGGACAATAGCCGGACAGGCTCCTCTGTCAGCGGAATTTTCACAGTAAGAACTGTGGAGTAGGTTGCCATTTCCATTTCCTTTTCCAGGGGATCTTACTCACCCAGGGATGGAACCCTTGTCTCTTGCCTCTCCTGCACTGGCAGGTGGATTCTTTGCCACTGCGCAACCATGTAGGTGATTAAATAGTTAATCCCACTAGAGAATTTTAAGTAGAAAAAATAGGAAAGATCCCTGTTAGTTAATGATTACTAAAGAGAGTTGGTTTGCTTAGCAACAAAACCATGCTACAGAAGTGGGAGACAGGCCTGAAAGCAATAAAACAATGGTGGCATGAGACCCATATCCTACCTAGTGAGCCCAGTAAATTAATGATCTCTAGGACATGCTTTCTGCACATATAAAAAATAATTTGTGGACCTAGCTGGACTATGTAGGGATAAGAAAACCCATGCCCAACCGGCAGAAGGAGCGGATAATGAAAGCATAACTTGTACTCAAGACAAAGTTCTTCTCCCCCTCCCCACTTTTCCTTTGATTATAAAACTGTAGCCCACTAAGTTCTCAGAGATGGCATCCCCTTGCCCGCCTGTTGTAAACCTCAGGAGCATCCTGTTCTAATTAAGTCACTTTTCATCTTCCTCTTTGCCTCTTGCTGAATTCTTTCTGTACTGAGACATAAAGGACTGTGGTACCAGAGCACTTCAGAGCCCCTGAAACGACACCTAATAGTTTGAAAAGCAATTAACCAAGCTGATGCAAGTGATTTTACAGTGCTTGATTTAGATATTTTGAGTATTTTGGCTGTCTTTCTCATGGTATAATGTTAATGGTTCTCGATTACTGCAACTGGTCTACCTGACCATGAAGCATCATGCAGCAAGAAAAAATCTCCAGCATGAAACTTGGCCAACCACTTTGACACGTTTGATCAGTCACAGCACCTTCACCATACATTGCACAATCCTTTTGGGTTTTTTTTTTTTTTTTTTGCATTTCAGTTGTGCTTTTACCTTTGTTGAAATAATAAAGCATAATATGCCAAAAAATGTTGCTTTTTTCTTTCCATCTTCAGTATTAAAATGGATACACAAAACTCACTAATTTTGATTTTTTTTAAACACGAGGCTAATATGACAGCTATCACAATATAACCTAAAAAAATTGTTTCAAATGAAGTTAAGGACAACTAAGCACTACTAGAGCCATCTTACAGAAAAAACGAAATGAATTTCTTGGCTAACCCAGTACATACCTTACTTATAAAATTTTTTTTTTTTTTCTTGGTAAAAAGTGCTAACCATCATTTGACAATGCACAAACTTGGAAGCAACAAGCAAAGATTTAGGAAATCTACACTACTCCAGAGTAGTGTTAAAAAACAAAATTGAGTGAATTTTAAAGATTTTGATTGACTTTATTTAATGATTCATGAATCAGGCAGCACCCAATCTAACAGATGGAAAGGTGCTCCAAGGAGAGTGTAGGCAGAAGGGACAAGGACGTTCTCCTAAGAAAAAGTAGAACGGTGGCAAAGTCACTTTCCTTTATGGGATGAGGTCTATCAAGTAGGTTACTACTTAACTAGAGCTGTTTATGCAATTCTTGGTTGACTGACTTAGGATTGCATTCCTGGGAGAGCCAAAAGTATAATTAACTCTCAGTTTGGTGCTGTGAAACTTAGCATAAGTGACTCCATTTGGGGCCTGTTGTCTTGTTTTTATCAATTTCCCCCTTTCAGTGAGATGCTCAGGCTAACTGAGATGTGATCAAAGGAATTGGCATTACTCCCAACTATTGCTCTGAAGTTCTCTAAGTTTTTGCTGAATCTCTCTGTGGTGTCTACAGGCCGAAACGTCAGATTCACATACTTTAAGCCAGTCATTCTCGTCATTCCTTTTCTGATGCTCTGGTTTTAGGGAGATCTTTTGCTAGCTCATTAGTGGCTGCAAATATGCATTTGAAGATTTTCAGAGAACACTGAGCCCTGGGGAGACTACTATGATTACCACAAGCAGGATAATTCCCAATACTTGTCATGTACTTTGGAGCTGCAGCCCCCAAGACCCAAATCAATCAGAATCAAATAAGTCAGAGAAAGACCACAATTAAGGGGTCATTTTCTTAAGATAACTGGTTTGTTCGCTGATCTTACATAGCCAAATCTTAGCTTCTTGAGAAGCATCAATCCAAGTGCAACAAGTCACATTAGCCCTTACACAAACTCCTCCTTACTCAAGAGATAATCAAGGATTATTCTAGTATCAAAAACCATTTCTGCCAGAGAGTCTAGGGATTTTTATCGGACAGCTATGGCTTTAGCAGAAGATTCTACAATATCTTCAAGAGTTGAGGAAAGGTTCCTGGTCACAACCTCATTTGCACTTACCCGTAGCCAAGGGAGTAGGAACCTGCCATCAGAAGTGAATATGAATCATAAGTGCCTTCTGGTAATTGCCATTTGGGTCTGTGGCTCAGAACTGAAAAAAATTATGACCATGGAGCTCAGTAAAATTTGAGGGTGTTAAAGGAGCTTCCCAGGTGGCACAGTGGTGAAGAATCCACCTACCAATGCAGGAGACACAGACGCGGGTTTGATCCCTGGGTCAGGAAGATCTCCTGGAAAAGGAAATGGCAACCCACTCCGGTATTCTTGCCTGGAAAATCCCTGAACAGAGGAGCCTAGTTGGCTACAGTCCATGGCATCACAAAGAGTCAGACATAACTGAGCATGCACCCACAAAATGCACAGGCAGTTCTTTTAATCCATTCTGATGGTCTGTGTCTTGTAACTGATATATTTAGACCATTCATATTTAAAGTGTTATTGAGATAATTGGATTAATGTATACCATATTTGTAACTATTTTCTATCCTTTGCCCTTGTTCTCCCTTGTCTGTGCTACTGTCCACACCCCTTGAGCTGAGTGGCCACAGGAAACTTTAAAACAGCTCTGACTTCCTAATCATCACTCTTACAAGTCAGTGTTTTCCCCATGATCTGCAAAGTACAAACATGAGAATTATGAAAAACAACAAGAATAAGGCTTGATTGTAAATCATGAAGAAGACCCAAGGGTTCTGAGACAAAAATGGGGAGAGGGGTTGAGAGAGGGGATGAACCTGTTGGGGCTGAGAAAGGGGGTGAACCTGTTGCACTTGATAAGAGCATGCCTGCTGCGTGCCTGGAGGGGACAGGGCAAGGACTTCTGTTTACAGACAACAGCCACAAACTACCCACTTTTGTGGGAAACTGCAGAGCAGGGAGAGGGAATGCTGTATCTCTGTGTGCCCACTTTGCTCCAGTATCACAGAGGTCACACCTACACATGTGTATCTCATTGAAATGGGGCTCATACAAGGTCCAGCCTGGAAGGAACATAGACACTGACTACTTCTCTAGGAAGCGCTATTCACTCAGGCTAGCATTCATCTCTTAGACCCCAAGAGAGTGACTGGATCCTAACCTGGGGGAAAATGACTTGGTTGGCCCAACAGTTTTGTGTCCAACCAAACCCTGGCAGGTGATGAGGGAACTGTTAACAACAAGGTTACTCCTTGTGCCGGCCTCATAGGCAGGGTTCCCAAGGGTAGAGACTGGGATGAACATGCCCCTAAAGGCAGTGTTGCTGGCAATGCTACTCGGCTCTTGGCTAGAAGAATGGGGGCTCTACCAGGGCAGGCCCCTGGGGATGTGACTTAAGGTAGGGGAAGCAGTGCGTCCAAAAACGGGGTTACTATTATTCTAGTGCAGGGTCCTGTGGCCGCCATGGGGGTTCTCTGACCAAAGAAACCCTAGGTATTGAGGCCAGAGCTTCCCCCATAGCAGTGTTTTATACTCAGCCCCTTGACCCATTGTCTCTACTACAATGTTGAGTGTTGCAAATCAGTCCAGATCTGGGGTAAAGCCCATACGTGTTCCTGAAACCCTCAACTTGAAGGAAGCTGGGCTTGTGCTGCCAAGCTCCTGGCACATGCTGGCCCCCAGTGCCTTTCGTGGGGGTGAGGGGCAGAGTCTGCTCAGGTAATTGCCCATTGAACACTTGAATGAGGCCAGTCCTCAGATAGAGAACTGGGCTTCAAGCGCTCTCCTCCAGTTCCCAACCTCTACAGGCGACACAGGCCCTGTTTGGCCTGCTTCTGGGATGCAGCTCTTGAATACAGGAGCCAAGAACGGGTGCAGGCGCATGGGACTGCCCCGAGCAAAGGTCCTGCAGAGACAGCATGTGTGCAGAGGGCACTCGAGGACTGGAGGCAGCACAAGCGCAGTTCACCTCAGACTCTCTAGCGCTTCCCAATGTCCTGGGGTCTAAGAGCTGGAGATGTTTGCCTTAAGGGTAATGAGCTTATTGGCAAGGCAGTGGCCCTTCTCCCCAGGCCAGGCCCCAGAGCTGTGGGGGAACTAACTGTACAGGAAAGAGTCCTCAGTCCCCACCCAGCAGAGAGGGAACTCAAAAACAGGTTTCCTGGTTCAGCACCCCTAAACAAAGTGGCAACTTTGGGATCACCAACTGTGTGTCCTCCTGCCCTTTCCCTTGGTGCCCACACCATCAAGATGCTGCTGGTGGGGAGGCCAACTGAAGTGGCAGCCAGGCAGGCAAGGAGGGACATGTGTACCACATGTGTCTGTGAGAGGGTAGGAGCCTGACTTTAAATGGTACTAAATAGCACACACAGGTGTCCTAATCACAGAGAAAAGCCATTGCAAACTCAAGAATGACACAATGACCTGGACTCACCCCATAGATCAACATTAACCTCAGCACTTAAAACTCTCCTACCTTTGGATTCAGTGAAACCGAGCTCAGGCTGAGTTCTGCTCTCTCTCTCCCTTACTGCAGGAATCTTGAATGACATCTTCCTTGCCTATTTAACATTCTTGGGTGCAGTTTTTGTTTTGACAATAGTAAAATGTAGGCCTTACAGCAATATAGTCTTTTACTCTATTTTTTATGTTTTAGTTGTCATATGTGTAACATCAACATGAACTGAACCCCACCCTCTGAGATTATGGTATAATTTTTTTTCCTGCAAAAGTTTTATATATATATATATATATATATATATATTAAAAGAATTTAAGAGGAGAAAATAATAGACTATCACATTTATCCAGATACTACCACTTCTGTTCCTCTTCCTTTATCCCTGAAGTTCCAGATTCGGCACTTTTGTGTGTTTTCACTTTAATCTGAAGAAATCCCTTTGATATTGTTTTATATCTAGTTGCCTGGTGATTAATGCCTCTAGGCTTTTTTTCGTCTTCATCACCCTTTGTTCTGCCTTCGATTGTAACTATATCTTTGCAGCATATAATGTCCTGGATTGGTAGTGTTTTCTTCCAGTATTTTAAATATATTTTCTGGCCCCTGTTTCCTGATAAATTGCAGGCCTTTGAATTGACATTCTTTTACATATAGTGTGTCATTCTTCTCTGACTTCTTTCAAGATTTTTCTTCACCTTTGATTTTTAGCAGATTAATTATGACATGTTAGGTTCAGGGTTTTCTGAGGTTCCAAGATCTATGTTTTACAAATTGTGAAGTTTTTGCCATTTTCCCTTACGTATTTTCTTCTATGCTAACTTCCTTCCTTCAGTGGAATGGAAATTATACCATATTTTTTAACTGAAGTACAGTTGCTTTACAATATCACATTAGTTTCAGATGTAAAGTATCAGTTCAGTTCAGTTCAATTGCTCAGTCATGTCCAACTCTTCGCGACCCCATAGACTGCAGCACTCCAGGCTTCCCTGTCCATCACCAACTCCGAGAGCTTGCTCAAACTCATGTCCATAGAGTTGGTGATGCCATCCAACCATCTCACCCTCTGTCATCCCTTTCTCCTCCTGCCTTCAATCTTTCTCAGCATCAGGGTTTTTTCTAAGAAGTCAGTTCTTCATATCAGGTGGCAAAATATTGGCATTTCAGCTTCAGCATCAGTCCTTCCAATGAATATTCAGGACTGAATTCCTTTAAGATTGACTGGTTTGATCTCCTTGCAGTCCAGGGGACTCTCGAGAGTCTTCTTCAACACCACAGTTCAAAAGCATCAGTTCTTCAGCTCTGAGTTTTCTTTAGAGTCCAACTCTCACATCCATATATGACCACTGGAAAAACCATAGCTTTGACTAGACGGACCTTTGTCAGCAAAGTAATGTCTCTGTCTTTTTAATATGCTGTCTAGGTTGCCCATAGCTTTTCTTCCAAGGAGTAAGCATTTTTTTTTTTAAATTTCATGGCTACAATCACCATCTGCAGTGATTTTGGAGCCCAAGAAAATAAAGTCTATCACTGTTTCCACTGTTTCCCAATCTATTTGCCATGAGGTGATAGGACTGGATGCCATGATCTTCATTTTGTGAACGTTGAGTTTTAAGCCAACTTTTTCAGTCTCCTCTTTCACTTTCATCAAGAGGCTCTTCAGATCTTCTTTGCTTTCTTCCATAAAAATAGTGTCATCTGCATATCTGAGGTTATTGATATTTCTCCCAGCAATCTTGATTCCAGCTTGTGCTTCATCCAGCCCAACGTTTCTCATGATGTACTCTGCATATAAGTTAAATAAACAGGGTGACAATATACAGCCTTGACATACTCCTTTCCCTATTTGAAATCAATCTGTTGTTCTATGTCCAGTTCTAACTGTTGCTTCCTGACCTGCATACATATTTCTCAAGAGGCAGGCAGGTCAGGTGGTCTGGTATTCCCATCTCTTTCAGAATTTTCCACAGTTTGTTGTGATCCACACAGTTAAAGGCTTTGGCATAGTCAATAAAGCAGATGTTTTTCTGAAACTCTCTTGCTTTTTCAATGATCCAGTGGATATTGGCAGTTTGATCTCTAGTTCCTCTGCCTTTTCTAAATCCAGCTTGAACATCTGGAAGTTCACAGTTCACGTACTGTTGAAGCCTCGCTTGGAGAATTTTGAGCATCACTTTGCTAGCATGTGACATGAGTACAATTGTGTGGATGTTTGCGCATTCTTTGGCATTGCCTTTCTTTGGGATTGGAATGAAAACTGACCTTTTCCAGTCCTGTGGCCACTGCCGAGTTTTCCAAATTTGCTGGCATATTGAGTGCAGCACTTTCATAGCATCATCTTTTAGGATTTGAAATGGCTCAACTGGAATTCCATCACCTCCACGAGCTTTGTTCATAGTGATTCTTCCTAAGGCCCACTTGATTTTGCATTCCAGAATGTCTGGCCCTAGGTGGGTGATCATACCATCGTGATTATCTGGGTCATGAAGATCTTTTTTGTATAGTTCTTCTGTGTATTCTTGCCACCTCTTCTTAATAACTTCTGCTTCTGTTAGGTCCAGACCATTTCTGTCCTTTATCGAGCCCATCTTTGCATGAAATATTCCCCTGGTATCTCTAATTCTCTTAAAGAGATCTCTAGTCTTTCCCATTATATTGTTTTCCTCTATTTCTTTGCACTGATCACTGAGGAAGGCTTTCTTATCTCCAATACTTTGGCCACCTGATGCAAAGAAATGACTCATTTGAAAATATCCTGATGCTGGGAAAGATTGAAGGTGGGAGGAGAAGGGGATGACAGAAGATGAGCTGGTTGGATGGCATCACCGACTCAATGGACATGAGTTTGAGTGAACTCCAGGAGGTGGTGATGGACAGGGAGGCCTAGAGTGCCGCAGTCTGTGGGGTCGCAAAGAGTCGGACACGACTGAGAGACTGAACTGAACTGAACTGAGAGGAAGAGCATGTTTGGGTTTATACAGGACCCACATCTCACTACAGAACCATCCTAGGTGGCTATGCATGATCCAGATACACCACAGGTTACTCCTGAGAAAGTAGTACCCTTGTGGATTGGATAAAAGGCAGGGTAAAATGTGTGAATCTTGAGAAAGGGGACTATCGGACTCTGCCTATGAGTGCCAAGTGGTCCATCTCAGATGAAGCAGCTGATATCCTTTGCTTGCTGGACTAGCTTTATGATGGTCACAGTTTCAGTGCACAGAGTATGCCACTTATCTAGGGCATGGCAAGTGCTGTGATTATCTAGGGTAAGTGCCCCTATTGCATGGGCTCATCGTGTAGACTTACAGCTGTAAAAGCAAACACAGGCCCCCAAGTGACTTCCTGGATTTTTGAAAAATATTGATTTATTTATTTGGCTTTGCTGAGTCTCAGGTGTGGCTCGCTGGATGTTTTGTTGTGGCATTTGGAATCTAGTTACCTGACTAGGGATTGAACCAGGCCCCCTGCATTGGGAACATGGAATCTTAGTCACTGGACCACCAAGGAAGTCCCAGCTTATTGGATTTTCCTCTCTCAGTCTCACCTTATGGGTCTTAAGGATGTGAATTAAAAACAGATTAATTAGAGATTTCCCAGGTGGCCCAGTGGCTAAGACTCAGAGCTCCCAATGTAGGGGACCCAGGTTCAATCCCTGGTCAGTGAGCTAGATTCCACATTTCACAACGAAGATTGAAGATCCTGGGTGCCTCAACTAAGACCAGGAGCAGCCAAATAAATAAGTAAATTTTAAACCATAGATTAATTAACAAAAATATGTAGAGAGGCAGAAAGCAGTATAAAGGGACTCATCCCAACAGAATGGAAACCCCTACATGGCTTGAATGGAATGGGCTGAGTAAAGCAGACGTTAGTGGCACTGAAACAAAGGTCTTCATGGAGCCCTGTCGAAGGATGGTGGACCATTAGGACCTCCTCAGGGTCCCCCCCAAAAGCCTGTCCATTCTACTTAACCCAGTTTGGAGGAATTTTAAAAACCAGAAGGCACAGATTACAGTTGATTCCAGTTTCCAAAGATTCCAGTTGATTAACCTGGAATCAACTGGGGCAATTGTCAGCAGATTTATCAAAATAAAGATTGACAAAAAAGCCAGGGTATCTTGGCTCCTCCCTTTGCTGGGACATAAAGCCTTATGCTCCTGAGTTTTGGAATGATAAGGGAGTGGAGAAGTTTCTCAGACTCCTTGATAAGGGAACCTCATAAACTCTGAGCTACTAAAATCTGTTGGGAAAATCCTAATGGAGCCTACAATTAAATTGAAAAATGTAGAAATACAAGAGTTGGTAGGATTAAGGTGAAATTTTGGGGTAAAATTTGAAATGTTTTTTCAGGCTCTGTGTGAGGTGGCTGTGTCTGCTTCACTTGAATGTATTATGGGGATAGTTATTGTGTCTGACTACAGTCCTTTCTTAAGGAGATCAGCCTTGGGATTTCTTTGGAAGGAATGATGCTAAAGCTGAAACTCCAGTACTTTGGCCACCTCATGCGAAGAGTTGACTCATTGGAAAAGACTCTGATGCTGGGAGGGATTGGGGGCAGGAGAAGAAGGGGATGACAGAGGATGAGATGGCTGGATGGCATCACCGACTAGATGGACATGAGTTTGAGTGAACTCCGGGAGTTGGTGATGGACAGGGAGGCCTGGCGTGCTGCGATTCATGGGGTCGCAAAGAATCGGACACGACTGAACGACTGAACTGAATTGAACTGAACTGAACTGAGAAAATGTTTCCCCTCCCTGCTAGGATAAAACAAAGGCACAGAAATCTACCCTTCAAGCAGTATTAATTGGAAATGCTAATGAGAATTCTTAAAGAGATGGGCATACCAGACCACCTTACCTGTCTCCTAAGAAGCCTGTATGCAGGTGAAGAAGCAACAGTTAGAACAGGACATGGAACAAAGGACGTGTTCAAAATTGGGAAAGGAGTACATCAAGTCTTTATATTGTCACCCTGCTTATTTAACTTATATGCAGAGTATATGATGTGAAATACCAGGCTGGATGAATCACAAGCTGGAATCAAGATGGCCAGAAGAAATATCAACAACCTCAGATATGCAGATGATACCACTCTCATGGCAGAAAGTGAAGAGGAACTAAAGAGCCTCTTGAGGAAGAGGAAAGGAGGATGAAAAAAGGTGGCTTAAAACTCAGCATTCAAAAAACTAAGATCATGGCATCCAGTCCCATCACTTCATGGCAAATAGATGGGGAAACGATGGAAACAGTGACAGATTCTATTTTCTTGGGCTCCAAAATCACAGCAGGGCTTCCCTGTTGGCTCAGATGGTAAAGAATCTGCCTGCAATGAAGGAGACCTGGTTCGATCCCTGAGTTAGGAAGATCCCCTGAAGAAGGGCATGGCAACTGACTCCAGTATTCTTGCCTGGAAAATCCTATAAACAGAGGAGCTAGTGGGCTACAGTCCATGGGATTGCAAAGAGTTGGACACAAATGAGCAACTAACACACAAAATCACGGCAGATGGTGACTGCCACCATGAAATTAAAAGGCGCTCCTTGAAAGAAAAGCTATGACAAACCTAGACAGCAAATTAAAAAGCAGAGAATCACTTTGCCAACCATGTTAAGTATAGTCAAAGCTATGGTTTTTCCAGTAGTCATGTACACATGTGAGAGTTGGACCATAAAGAAGGCTGTATAGACTGCAGACTGGGGATTACGGCAAAATCCTCTGGGCCCCACCCGCTGCCCTGCAACAGCTCCTGGCATCTTGGACTAAAGAATTTCCATTTGAGGAGCAGGTATAACTTGAATCAGATATTTATTGACTCTGCCCTACAACTGAAGGATATAAAATAGTTGAAACCCGAACTATCCATAATATCTTGAGAGATCAGAGAGACACTGTAATATGAAGGGCAATGCCCAGATGCTGCAAGGGGAGTGTAAAGAGTTAGCACATTTGTGAGCAAGTACGATCTTTTCCTTTAGGACTGCCTTGAGAACCACATGAGGGGCTGCCTGAATCCACTGCCACTTGGACAGCGCCCTATAAACAGCTCTTGATTGACCAGCACAGAGCTGCTTAGCTTTTGGATGGCAGTTCTAAGGTCAACAGAGTGTGTTCTGTTTGGAAGACTGTCATGTTAATCAAAGAAAGTAAAAATAAATTAGCTCAGCAGACTAAACCGAATGGTGTTTGCCCCTGTTTTTTACTAATGGGATGTGACCTAGAGCCAGGGCAATATAGTCAGACATGAGAGTACTGGAAAACAGTCCTATTAGAAGGATGCTCATGGACTTCCCTGGTGGCCCAATGGCTTAGACTCCATGCTCCCAGTGCAGGGGGCCCAGGTTCGATCGCTGGTCAGGGAACTAGATCCCACATGCTGCAGCTAAGAGTTTGCATGCGGCAACTAAAAAGATCCTGCATGCTGCAACAAAGACCCAGTGTGCGCAAATAAATAAATAGATATTTTAAAAATATATATCTTTAAAAAGGAAGGATACCCGAACAGGATGTAGCCCTATGGAAATCACTATGGAAATTTGAGGAGTGTTTGAAAGGCGGGTGTCTCAATGCCCATCAGAAAAACCCTTTTCTTAAGGCTTGATTGGAATAGACGAGTGGATGTATCAGTGTGCTTGCTTGAGGTGGCCATCTTGGCCCATGGACTGCAATAAAACAGAAGTGGATGAAGCTACGTGTTTTCTTCTTGCACCCTTTGAGACATGAAATGCCAATAAGAACTGTTCTGTCAGCCAACAACAGTGATGGAAACTGCAGATGGCCACAGAGCAGAGTCCCTAGGGGGAAAGCTGGTATGGGACCAATGTCAGAGTCCCAGGGGCTCTCCTCGCATCCTGATGGGAATAGACCCTGACTTTGGACCAGACTATAAGTACCAGCTGGTAAAGGCAGATGCTCAGTGTACAACAAAAGAATGAGAACAGAAGGTTCTGGACCAATTTAGAACACCCAGTTAGATTTTCTTAGACCAAGGAACACACACTCATTCTCAGAATAGTGATCTGATAGAGAATTGGGATAGGCAACTAGATCATTCATTTCTCTACAACAAGGGGCATGCATGCGTGCTAAGTTGCTTCAGGTATGTCCAACTCTGTGACCCTATGGACTGTAACCCGCAAGGCTCCTCTGTCCGTGGAGTTCTCCAGGCAAGGATACTGGAGTGGGTTGTTGTGCCCTCATCCAAAGGATCTTCCCTATCCAGGAATCAAACCTGCATCTCTTATGTATTCTGCATTGGCAGGTGGGTTCTTTACCACTAGCTTCAACTCGGAAGCCCAAAACACAGGGAGATAGTTAGGACAGGCTTGCTTACTCACCTTTACAAGGGTTTGCTCACACTCACCATGACCGGTGCTGAGGATGTGTCCCCACTAGATAGATCCTCCTACTTTTCTGATGGATCTGGGAAGAGGTTGTGGGAGAGGATGCTGGTATGACTACCAAGTTTCTTTTATTGTTTTGGCTGCACTGGGTCTTCATTGCCGTGCACGGGCTTTCTCTAGTTGTGGTTCATGGGCTTTAGAGTTGAGGGCTCTGTAGTTGCAGTGTGTGGGCTTAGTTGCCCTGAAGCATGGGGGATCTTAGTTCCCAGACCAGGGATCAAACCCCTGTCCCCAGCACTGGAAGGCAGATACTTAACCACTGGACCACACAGGAAGTCCCTGTCTATGCACTTCTTCCCACTGGGGAAAGATGATGGCATGTCTATATACGTTTCTTTCTTCCCCCATCACCTCAATTTTTTTTATCCTACTGACCCAGTAGTTCCAGGATTGGGTTGCAACTACAATTGTCAGAATCAGACATGGTTTCTAGATAAGAAATTGTAACTATACCTTTATATTTTTATGTCAGAATCCTTAAGGGCCTGATTGAATGAGTTGTGCTTTCACTTCCTCTGGTCAAAATGGGAGTCACAGTAAATGCACCCGTATTGTCTAGTGTAGAAATAGCACATTGGTTCTGTATCAGAGGAGAGACGGGGAAGTAATACTGAGGGTAAAGGAATGAATACATGGATTATGCAATGGAATAAACCTTGTATTCGTCCCAAAAATAGCCCTTAGTCCAGTTATTCCAGATGCCAGAAAGAGTGAAGCATATCGAGCTGAGACAGCTCCTTTTTGTGGAACCTGACAATCTCAAATGGAAGTCTGCATGGTTGTGTGACCCTGGCCCATGGGGACATCTTGGATATACACCATGATGATGGGCTGAACTAATTATGAATGACTGAAAGGAACTTTAGTAACATGTCAGTATCTCTTGACTTCTATTTTTCAGTTTATATCTGCCATTTTTCAATATGGTCTAACACTGGCATTATTAGTAAAATTATAATTATGGTATTGATAGACACATGTATTATGAAGTACACTGGAGGCAAAAAACCTGTGCCCCACACTTGCTCCTCCAAATGTTATATTCATGCTGGTACTCTTGCTGTATTTGTTATATAAATGCTATAGCAAATGTTGATGCTCAGACAGGTATGATCATATGATCATAGATCATATGATCTTTGACCATGGTCAAAGACTAGGAGAGGGGAGGGCAGACAGCGCACAACTTCAATCGTTTGGGCAATGCTTTAGTCAATTATGCCTACATAATGAAACCCCAGTAAAAATTAGAGACACTAAAACTCAGTGGAGTTTTTGTTTGGTGAATACATGAATGTACTGGAGGGTGGTATACTCTGACCCCACAGGGAGAGGCGATGGAAGCTATGCTTCCAGGATCCTCTCACAGACCTCATCCTATGTAATAAATATATAATAGTAAATAATAAAATAAAACTTCAGTAATAAGTATAGCCCTTTCCTGAGTTCTGTGAATCATTAATAGTAAAGTATCAAACCTGAGGGGGTCATGGGGACCCCTAAATTTATCTCCAGTCTTTGGGAAGTACCAGTAGTCTGGGGACCACTGAATTGTGACTGGGTATCTAAAGAAAGGACAGTCCTGTGGAAGAATTTATTCTTAACTTTGGGGTCTAATAGTAACTCTGAGTGGTTACAGTCATAATGGGATTGCAAGGCACCCAACTAGGGTGGAAAGAGGATGCACTCATACCCACGAGGTAATGGTAACAGGATTTTTAAAAATACTTTGTATATTCATGTGTTTGTTTATGTGGCTGTGTAGGGCTTTAGCTGCCACACGCAGGATCCCTGATGTGTGGTGTGGGGTCTTTCATTGCAGTGGCACGGATTCCCCAGTTGTGGCTGTCAGGCTTACTTGCTCCACGGCGGGTGGGATCCTAGTTCCCTGACCTGGGATCAAACCCACATCCCCTGCATTATTAAGGCAGACTCCCAACCACTGGACCACCCAGGGAAGTCCCAGGTGACAGAAGTTTTTACTGAAAAAGTTGACACTTGCAGTTTTGCTGTGGAAGGGAGATGTAATCTAGGGGAAAGACACACCACACAAAGTGACGAGAAGATGTGTCCCAGACCCCACGACAAACCTGTGCTATCTAAAGGGAGTGCAGCAGCTTACAGAAACACAGCCACAGTTCTTTACCTAGAAAATCGTTTTCTTCTGCCTCCTCTCAATCCTCACTTCCACCAGAAAGTTGGAATAGGGCTGGTTGTCTAGATAAAAGCCAGAAGGAAAAACCCACCTTTCTTATCATCTGGATTTTTTTCCCCAGCAAGTAACTGACCCAGAATGTGTACAGTTCGTTTGTTTGTTTTTTTGCTTTCTCTTGAAGCCACCTGCAGTTACAGAAATGAAAGCACCATGAGGATCAGGTCACAGTGTGTTCACACAGATAGTTTGCTCTCCTTCTGACTTTAGAGAATCAGATGAGAAACAGTGGTCAAGACTAGAAAACCTATAAGCAAGAATAGCAGACACCTACAAATACCAAAAGACATAAATGTTTCCTGGAGGATGTGTCTCAAGTCTGTCCTGGTTGTCAATTTCAAAAGTCTTAATTGAAGAGGAAAAATTGCTGCTGGAGAAAGGTCCCCTACCAACAGTTTATAACCTGATACTCCCATATTTTAGTGCCTCTTAAGTCAGAAACCGGAGAAGGCAATGTCACCCCACTCCAGTACTCTTGCCTAGAAAATCCCATGGATGGAAGAGCCTGGTAGGAGTCTAAGAGCTCAGAAAAAATCAAGAGCCTCTTAGCCTCGCTAAGAGTTGGGCATGACTTAGTGACTTCACTTTCACTTTCCACTTTCATGCTTTGGAGAAGGAAATGGCAACCCACTCCAGTGTTCTTGCCTGGAGAATCCCAGGCAAGAACTGGTGGGCTGCCGTCTCTGGGGTCGCACAGAGTCAGACACGACTGAAGCGACTTAGCAGCAGCAGCAGCAAGTCAGAAACAGTTGACAAAAGACGGGGGGAAGAGTTGACAAAAGGGAAGAGGGACTTTGGGGTTAGTAAATGCAAACTGTTACATTTAGAATGAATAAACAAGGTCCTAGAGTAGAGCACAGGGAACTATATCCAATCTCCTGGTATAAACCAAAATGGAAAAGAATGTA
Organism: Bos mutus; assembly: GCF_027580195.1. NCBI lineage: Eukaryota > Metazoa > Chordata > Mammalia > Artiodactyla > Bovidae > Bos > Bos mutus. Next base: position 131,469,271 of record NC_091618.1, read on the forward strand.
AAAAAGAATATATATGTGTATGACTAAGTCACTTTGCTGTACAGAAGAAATTAACACAAACAACATTGTAAATCAACTATACTGTGATAAAAAGAAAGAAGGAAACAGCTGGCAAGAGACTACCCTTCCAGTCCTCCAAGGAAACTGTAAATAAACTCTATGATGTGCCTGATCAGGTCATATCTGAGCTAGGCTGATTAAGAAAAAAATCAAGAAAGCAACATTTCTGCCTCAGACAAAGACAATCTTAACTTGGCATTAGATGGCCCCCCTTTACCTGCTCTGCTCACCGGTCCTCTGGGGGAACTCAGAGGATGCAGATGAACTTGTAGTACACTGATGGGCCGGCTCACTCACTGCTTTTGCTTAGCGATATGAGGGAATTGCAAAAAGGGACGCCAGTGTTCCTCTGAGCGTCTATTTGTCCTCATGTTTTGTATCTCCCACTATTTGTGCATTTCCAGGGCTTGTGGTGGCAGTGATATCAAGTAGCACCAAACTATCTCCCAGTTCTTTATTTTGGATGAGATGCTAAGGAACAGCCCCAACAGTGGCAGAGGTTGACCAGATTGCCCTTCTTGCCTCTGCAAACTGTCAGAATCTGCAAACTGACTAGAAGCATCTGAAATTTCGATGTGCTTTTTGAGCATTCCCAGAATGGCTGATATAACATTTCCAGAAAATACCAATTGTGGGTGAGGCTAGGCAGCAACCAAACCAACCAGATGCTCTTCGACAGCCAGTGTGAGGGTTAGATGTACACTCATTCTATCTGGAAAAACTCTCGGTCAGTATCCGAGGATGAACATAGGCATTGCTGTGTCCCAGTGGTTCTTCCTGGCAGAGGAATAAAGAATACACTAGAAATGCACACACATGTTCCCAGAAGACATTTACAGGACGGTACATAGCAGCTTTATTCTTAAATTTCCCAAAGGCATAAACCACCCAAACCCTCCTAACAGTAGAATGTGTGAACCAGTTCTAGCATATTTCAGCAAGTGTATGCTATCGTTTCATAGGGAAGAAGGATCCTTAAAGTATATGGTTATATGAGTGAGTTCACAAAATGTAGAGCAAATGAAGTTGACACAAAAGGAATTATTATTTTCTTTATTTGCAAGTAGTTGACAATGGTGACCCCCTGGTGCATAATGCGAAAGAGGTCTGAAGGAACTTTGGGGTGCTGGGTTCGAGTCATGTATTTTGGGTTCTGTCTTTATTTTTTAATCTAGGGGGTGATTACATAGTTTGTGGAAATTCATTGAACTAATCAATCATGTTATGAAAGATTTTTCGATATGTTTATAATACTTCAATTTAAACATTTTTTAAAAGTATGTTTCGAAGATACTTTGAAAATCTCAGCAGTGACATGTTTGTTTCATGTATACTGCACTTTTGAGGAATTCTCACACATGCGGAAAATGAAAACTCAGTACGGTGGTGGACGTTACACCAGTGGCTTACTCCTTCCTCCGTCCCCTCTTCTACCTTAATACGAGGGTTCTAATTCTATTTTAGGTCAGCCATGTGCTCATCTGAAATAAGTACTGACACATAACTAAGTTTATTAAAGGCTATAATCAGACTGTTTATGATGTCAAGAGCAAATAATTTGTTTGGTATGTTCAAATATGAGTAAACACACACTCTGTAAAAGGTACATTTGTAATTTCATTCTACTTTATGAGACAAAAGTAATTAAAGGAAAGAAATGAGGACAGGAAATGATTAAGATCCAGATACCAGAAGACAGAGCCCATACATTTTCAAATACCTAAAAATACCTTGTTTCTTCTGTCAAGGGCTGGAGATTCTAGAGTTGTTGGAATCACAGGTATATTTAAAATATTTTTAAAAGTAAGTGTAGAACTAAAAGCATGGTCACGGAATTACAGATTATCAAACATGTCCTGACAGATTATTAAAGGAAACAATTGGAAATATTAGACATAAAAAAATACAGAAATTAAAACTAAAAACTCATTTAATGAACTATCAAAGATTAGAGATAGGTGGAAAAAAAAATAGAAATGGAAGTTAGATCTGACATATTTTCCCAACCCAGCTATACAAAGAAATGGAATACTCAGTTAGGGAGGTTAACATAATAAAAACAAAAAGACAAACAAATAAAAAAAGAAAGAAATAGATAAATAAATAAAAAGGTTAAATAATATGAAACAGGATGAGATCTGATAACCTTCTAATTTTATTCCAAGAAGAAAGTGAAGAGAATGGAGAAGAGAAAACATTGAAGTGATTACAGCCAAATATTTCTTAGATTTAATAAAATGTATGAATTCTCAGCTTTAAGAAACAGGATGAAAACCATGGTGGGTGGAGAAATTAAAAATTCACATACAGCTATATTGAGATGCAAAGAAAACAAAGGGAAAGATGAACTGTTTTTACCCCAAAAGAACAACCAGCAACAGTAAAAATCAAAGGAACTAAAATAACACCTTAATGTGTCAGACTTCAAAAGAAGATCAGTATAGAATCGTGTACTTCAACGTGTACTCAAATAACAGTAAAAATAAAGATGGTTTCTCAGAGACAAACTGAGGCAATTAAAGGGAGCATGATCTCAGAGGGAATGTTCAGCAAATATTGATAAACGTACATGTAGGCAGAAATGAGATATTCACTAGCAAAAAAAACCCCAATGATTCCTAGGCTTACCTGGTGGCTCAGTGGTAAAGAATCCACCTGCCAATGCAGGGGACACAGGTTTGATCCTCGGTCTTGGAAGATCCCACGTGCCTCGGAGCAACTATGCCCGTAAAGCACAAATACTGAGCCAGTGCTCTAGAGCCCATGAGCCGTAACTACCGGAGGCCCACACGCTCAGAGCCTGTGGTCTGCAGTCGGAGAAGCCACTTCAGTGAGAAAAATGGTAGAATGTATGAATTCCAAAATAGCACAATGATAAAAATTACAAAATAATAACAATCGTGAGTAAATCTGAAAGAAGGAGAAAGGAAGCATGAAACTGCTGTCAACTAAAAAAAGGGGCACAACGTGAGAGTGTGAGTTAAGTTTTATTTGGGGCAAAATGAGGACTGCAGCCTGGGAGATAGCACCTCAGATAGCCCTGAGAAACTGCTCCAAAGAGGCAGTGGGGAAGGTCAACCTATATGATGTTGGTGAAGGGGGAGTTCAGTGTAACCAAGCACTGGTTTTACAAAAGGTTTTCTGCTAGTCACAAGCAGCTGGTGTCACCATGAAGGGATTTAGTGCTTTTTGGATATGAGGAGATGCAAAGATTGAGATCATGAAATCAGTTCCTAAAAAATATCTATTTAAAGACTTATTCCACCAGTTTCCTTGGAGCACAGAGTGCCTCATTCTCCACACTCAACTTCCCTCAGGGCTTGTCGAAGGTCAACAGCTGCCGCAGTACAGGGTTCAGTCTCCACAGAGGCAGATGACAAATGCCCTTGGCAAGTGCCAATTTGTAGTTAACACTATCAAGACAAATAGCCCCCCCCCCAAAAGTTATATATATATACACACACGCTTGCTGTTATTGGTTAGGTGCTAAGTCATGTCCGACTTTTGAGGACAGAGGAGCCTGGTGGTCTACAGTTCATGGAGTCTCAAAGAGTCAGACACAACTGAGCGACTAACACTTTCATTTCTTCACAGTGGAGGTTTGGAGATTGATTAAAAGGATAGGTAGAGGGGAAAAAAGGATAGGTAGGATTTGAATCACTACAGACCGTGACTGCAACCATGAAATTAAAAGACACTCTTCGGAAGGATGTAAGAGCTGGACCATAAAGAAAGCTGAGTGCCAAAGAATTGATGCTTTTGAACTGTGGTGTTGGAGAAGACTCTTGAGAGTCCCTTGGACTGCAAGGAGATCCAGCCAGTCCATCCTAAAGGAGATCAGTCCTGGGTGTTCATTGGACGGACTGATGCTGAAGCTGAAACTCCAATACTATGGCCACATGATGCGAAGAGCCAACTCATTGGAAAAGACCCTGATGCTGGGAAATATTGAAGGCAAAAGGAGCAGGGGAAGGCAGAGGATGAGACAGTTAGATGGCAGCACCAACTGTATAGACATGAATTTAAGCAAACTCAGGAGACAGTGGAGGACAGAGGAAGCAGCGTGTTGCAGTCTGTGCGGTCACAGGAAGTCGGGCATGACTGAGCGACTGAACAGCAGCAGGCTTTGCATTGCTTGTAGAGCTGCATTTCTGTTTCTGTAAAGGCTCAGTTTATAAAATGGATGGGAGGGAAGGAAGAGCTAGATGACAGGAATGGGCTATGTGACAGGTAAATGAGAGCTCATAAAGCTATTCTATTTTTGTGTGCATTTGAAACATTCTTTAAGGAAATATTGAACAATTGCTCCTTATAAATTGGGGGGAATAGGTAATACATTCAAATGTCACAACATCCAAGTTACAAGAGGGAAAAAGGAGGAAAAGAGAACTGCTTTCCCATTCAGTCGCCTCTCTGAAGGCAGCCACTCTTACCAGTTTCTTATGTGTCCTTCAAAGATGAAACTGCACACCTCAGACTGCAGTTCTGAGCCCAGTCACACTTCAGACTGGACTTAAACCCACAATCTCCCAGCTGAAACAGCCCACCTGATCTCAAGAAGCTCAGATTCTTTACATCTAAGCACCAGAGGCATTTAGCAAGAGACAAAGGGATAAGTAGATGTTAATATAGAACCCTTGTGAAGGATACAAGCAGAGTCAAGAGGGCTTTGTCCTGAGAACTAAGTGGGGTAGCAGGTTTCTTTAGGGAGATATACGTGCCATAGTCAGAGTGTGGGCCATCTCAGACCCAGGTGAGAGGCCCTGGGAGAAGAACACTCCCCAGAGTGTGGTCCACCTCCTATGGCAAGAGCAGTCCCGAAATCTGGGGTGGTTAGAATTACGGGCTGGGTAATATCATAGGCTAACAAGTGGGATGATTATTCCAGTTATTTGGGGGAAGGGTCGAGGATTTCCAGGAATTGTGCCACCACCCACCTTTGGCTTTTCTTGACCTCAGAGCTCACGGGGGAGCTCTGCGGGTGTGTCGTTTAGCTGATGTATTACAATGAGCACATAATGAGGCTCCATGTCTACTGGAAGTCAAGTCTTCCACCATGTTGGGCCTAGTTGTTTTTTTGTTTTTAATTTTTTTCTTTTGGCTGCATCAGGTCTTAGTTGTGGCACGAAGGAACTTTGCTGTGTCATGTGGGATATTTCTTTATGGAGCACACTCTGCAGCTGCAGCGCGCGCCTTCTGTGGTTGCAGCATGTGGGCTCTCTAGTTGTGGCGTGCAGGCTTCCTTGCTCTGCAGCATGTGGGATCTCAGTTCCCCAGCCGGGGGTCAAACCGGTGTCCCCTGCATTGCAAGTCAGATTCTCAATCACTGGACCACCAGGGAAGTACCCTCTAGTTGGTTCTAACCAGTTTTTGTTGTATCATCTATGTCCTTCTTTTAAAGGCTGTACTCTGTCCCCTTCCATCCTGTGTATTATATAATATATGGAAATAGTATATAGACATTATTTTTTCCTACGCAAGAAGGATGTGATACAACGTTTCTTATCTTGCTCCTTTTGTGGCAACATGTCTTGGCACTTTTCTTAGTCTCAGTTCAGTTCAGTTACTTAGTCGTGTCTGACTCTTTGCGACCCCATGAATTGCAGCACACCAGGCCTCCCTGTCCATCACCAACTCCTGGAGTTCACTCAAACTCATGTGCATTGAGTCGGTGATGCCATCCAGCCATCTCATCCTCTGTTGTCCCCTTCTCCTCCTGCCCCCAATCCCTCCCAGCATCAGAGTCTTTTCCAATGAGTCAACTCTTCGCATGAGGTGGCCAAAGTACTGGAGTTTCAGCTATAGCATCATTCCTTCCAAAGAACACCCAGGGCTGATCTCTTTTTGAATGGACTGGTTGGATCTCCTTGCAGTCCAAGGGACCCTCAAGAGTCTTCTCCAACACCACAGTTCAAAAGCATTAATTCTTCGGCACTCAGCTTTCTTCACAGTCTGACTCTCACATCTATACATGACCACTGGAACCACTGATGGCACTTGCGTTACTTTTAATCTTTTGCTAGTACAACTAATGCTGCAATTGCCATACTTGTATGTTTTTTAAACATCTAAACACAGCTTCATATATCACCTCCCACTGGATTAAATTAGGTTATTTCTAGAGATCCCTCTAGATAATGCAGAGTTCTAGATAATGTTGTATGGCACATGGGATCTTAGTTTCCTGGCCAGGAATCGAATTCATGCCCCCTGCATTGGGAGCGTGGAATCTTAATCACTAGACTGCCAGGGAAATCCCAATATTTTTCTGAGAGGCCAAGAAAGCAAGGCTTTTCAACACAGCAACCACAACAACAAATCAGAAACGGAACAAACTATGTGCCTGAATTAAAGACCAAAGAAGACAATGCATATAATGTCTTTGACTACTCAGTTCTGACGTTTAGAGAAAATAAAAATTTGCATTTAGAATACTGTATACACAACTCCAGGTTTGGCTTATAAAGCAAGAACACTGGACCCCAGGTCAACAGGCCTGGGTCAGAGTCCTGGTTCTGCCACATGGTGAACTGATGTTGGCCTGCACTGCCTCTGTTTTTTCCTCTAATGCCTGTTAGAGAATTTAAGGAGCACTTGGCAAATTCAATCCCCAGCCCAGGGTTTGCCCTTTGGACATACACAAGCCTCATACCATTTGTGTCATGAATATTTTCTATCACCAGAAATCCCTTGGGTCACATAGTCCTGGATTCAAATAGCTTCTGGAATTTACATCTTATCTTTGTGATTTACTGCTTGCATAATATTGAGTTTTCTGAGTTTCAGTTTCTTCTTTGGTGAAATGAAATGCTCTCATGGAATGTTCAAAACAAATTGTAAACCTGACCACATTTCCTCTCCACTGCTGTCATTCTAGTCCAGATATAGGCAGAATGTGCCTGTATCTAGTTGAGAAGAGCTTTGCATTTTTAAAGGATTAAGGAAAAAGACAAAGAATCTGGGGTGATGATCATATGTAACCCACAATGACTGAAGTATTCTCTGCTCCTCTACAGAAAGCGTGTTGACCTCTGCTCTAGTCCAGGCCGTGTTTGCTTGGACTATTGTGGTTGCCTCCTAACTGTTCTCCCTTCTCTCCTTTTCCATCTTAGTTTCTTCTTCCACCCAACTCCAATCCATTGTCTACACTGCAGCCAGAATGACCTGTTTCAGACACAAACCAGAGCTTGTGTCCCCCTTACTTGAAGCCTCCAAATGGCTTCCCAACGCACAGAGTATAAAATCCAGACCCCTTGCTGCCACCTCGGTTCCTGCTGGTTTTGCCCTAGTTGTTGAAGCGCCAGTCTGTTTTCTCTGCGCCCACACCCCTGTCCCCACCCCATGCCTTTCCACTTTGCATCCTCTCTCCTTATCTGGAACTCTTTCTCCCCCGCTAGATTTCATTATCTTGGCAGCTCAAATTGCAACTCTTTAAAGAGGCCAGCCCCAAGAACCATATCTAATCTGGTACTCTTCTCAGGCTAATCTGCTTCACTGCTTTTCTTGTTCCTTTCTCCCCACTAGAACGTAGACTCCAGGAGCACTGGAACCTTCTCATCTAGCTCGCCTTTTTGAATCCAAGTCTATTTGGTGGGTGCTCAATAAAATATGTTGAATGAATGAATGATCAGATATGGAGAAGGCTATAAGAGCATTCAGTTCAGTTGAGTCGCTCAGTCATGTCCGACTCTTTGTGACTCCATGAATCGCAGCACGCCAGGCCTCCTTGTCCGTCAGCAACTCCCGGAGTTCACTCAGACTCATGTCCATCGAGTCAGTGATGCCATCCAACCATCTCATCCTCTGTCATCCCCTTCTCCTCCTGCCCCCAATCCCTCCCAGCATCAGAGTCTTTTCCAATGAGTCAACTCTTCGCATGAGCTGGCCAAAGTACTGGAGTTTCAGCTTTAGCATCATTCCTTCCAAAGAACACCCAGGGCTGATCTCCTTCAGAATGGACTGGTTGGATCTCCTTGCAGTCCAAGGGACTCTCAAGAGTCTTCTCCAACACCACAGTTCAAAAGCATCAATTCTTTGGCCCTCAGCCTTCTTCACAGTCCAACTCTCACATCCATACACGACCACAGGAAAAACCATAACCTTGACTAGATGAACCTTTGTTGGCAAAGTAATGTCTCTGCTTTTGAATATGCTATCTAGGTTGGTCATAACTTTCCTTCCAAGGAGTAAGCGACTTTTAATTTCATGGCTGCAGTCACCATCTGCAGTGATTTTGGAGCCCCTCAAAATAAAGACTCTCATTATTTCCACTGTTTCCGCATCTATTTCCCATGAAGTGATGGGACCAGATGCCATGATCTTTGTTTTCTGAATGTTGAGCTTTAAGCCAACTTTTTCACTCTCCACTTTCACTTTCATCAAGAGGCTTTTGAGTTCCTCTTCACTTTCTGCCATAAGGGTGGTGGCATCTGCATATCTGAGGTTATTGATATTTCTCCCAGCAATCTTGATTCCAGCTTGTGCTTCTTCCAGTCCAGCGTTTCTCATGATGTACTCTGCATATAAGTTAAATAAGCAGGGTGACAATATACAGCCTTGACGTACTCCTTTTCCTATTTGGAACCAGTCTGTTGTTCCATTTCCAGTTCTAACTGTTGCTTCCTGACCGGCATACAGGTTTCTTAAGAGGCAGATCAGGTGGCCTGGTATTCCCATCTCTTGAAGAATTTTCCACAGTTTATTGTGATCCACACAGTCAAAGGCTTTGGCATAGTCAATAAAGCAGAAATAGATGTTTTTCTGGAACTCTCTTGCTTTTTCCATGATCCAGCGGATGTTGGCAATTTGATCTCTGGTTCCTCTGCCTTTTCTAAAACCAGCTTGAACATCAGGAAGTTCATGGTTCACGTATTGCTGAAGCCTGTCTTGGAGAATGTTTGAGCATTTCTTTACTAGCATGTGAGATGAGTGCAATTGTGTGGTAGTTTGAGCATTCTTTGGCATTGCCTTTCTTTGGGATTGGAATGAAAACTGACCTTTTCCAGTCCTGTGGCCACTGCTGAGTTTTCCAAATTTGCTGGCATATTGAGTGCAGCACTTTCACAGCATCATCTTTCAGGATTTGAAATAGCTCAACTGGAATTCCATCACCTCCACTAGCTTTGTTCGTAGTGATGCTTTCTAAGGCCCACTTGACTAAGAGCATTAGTGAGCATTAAAGTATAAGGGCATGCCCTGGAGTGTTTTTAAAAATTCCCCAAGGGTTGTGCTGAAGTTTCGATAAGATATATAAAACACTTAGCATCTAGCCACAAACACCTGGGCTCAAGGGCAGTCTGCCTTCGCCCCTTCTCTGTTTCAAATGCAAATAAACCTGGGAGTTACAAGACATCCATGGGTAGGTGTGTGTGAGAGAGACATAGAAAGGAGAGATTCAGCTGAGATAACCCCGGGACCATACTAGTTACTAAAATACTGAAATATTTCCATAAGTGACCTTGAGCATGCCTATCTCCCCAGGACCTCACTATGATCTGGCAATTACAGAGTTACTGCCTGACAACATCCAGGTCATCAGCCTAGCTTCTAGATCATTAAATGTTTTGAAAAGCACCTGCTTATTGAAAATTTATAACTGACAGGAGTAAGTTATTGGAGAATGTGAGTTCTGACTAGCTGCTGAAAAGAACATTTTTTACCAAGAACTGCCTCTGGTAAAGGCAGAGACCTCTGTATCTTGTCTTATATAGAAAAGCAAGATAGTATTATTATTAAAACTAGCTCATTTTTTCCCACCAAGAAGGATACATTGATAACGGTTTTTCTACTTCACAGAGGCATATCCAACTGTGAGCTCCTTCACGTGATACTGAAATGCCAACTGCGTGGTTTCCCCAGCTGTGAGTTTGCAGTAAAAAGGGACTGTGTGTCAGACCGGCTCCAGGCGGTACTGGGACCCTGCTAGGGAGTTTTCAGGAGCCCTGAGTGTAGCCAAAGTTGGTTGACACAGTCTGTCCAGGGGTTAGCAGGCCTGCACACTCTGAGTTCGCCTGTCCACACAGAGAAGAGGAGGGCGTTTGGCAGACCTCTGTCCATGCTAAAGTACACTGACCTGAGTAAGGAGGCAAGTTCAGTTCTTAAATGCTCCGTAAGGAAGGGAAGCATAAATGGTCACCTCTTTTGTGTCTGTTTACTCAAGCATCTAATTTTTACTTTAAGTAAAGAAAAAAAAAAAAGTAAGTTTCATGTATTTCTCTAGTTTTATTGAGATATAATTGACACGAAATTTTGTATTAGTTTATGGCATCACCAACTCAATGGACATGAGTTTGAGTAAGCTCCCGAAGTTGGTGATGGACAGGGAGGCCTGGTGTGCTGCAGTCCATGGGGTCACAAAGAGCTGGACACGACTGAGTGACTTAACTGAACTGAACTGATGGTGTATAACATAATATAACAAAATGACCACCACAATAAGTTTAATTAACATCCATCACCTCACATAGTTACAATTTTTTTTCCAGTGAAGAGGACTTTTAAGGTCTCCTCTCTTGTGTATGTGGTAAGTCACTTCAGTCACGTCTGACTCTTTGCGACCCAGTGGACCCTATGTAGCCTGCCAGGCTCCTCTGTCCATGGGATTCTCCAGGCAAGAACACTGGAGTGGGTTGCCATGCCGGGAAGATCCAACCTGGGGATTGAACCGGGTCTCCTGCATTTGCAGGCAGATTCTCTACCATCTGAGCCACCAGGGAAGCCCCTCTAATAGCAACTTTCAAATATATAATACAATATTTTTAACTCCAGTCATCATGCTGTACATTATACCCCCAGGACTTATAACTGGAAGCTTGTACCTTTTGCTCAACTTCACCCATTTCCCCCACTCCTGACCCCCTACCTCTGGCAATCACACATCTGTTCTGTTTCTGTGAGCTTGGTTTTTTAGATTCCACATATAACTGAGATCATGTGGTATTTGTCCTTCTCTGTCTGACTTATTTCACTTAGCATGATGCCCTCAAGGTCCAGCAAAACCAAAAATATTTTGATTACAAACCATTTAGCTCCTGAAAAACTCACCTGTTTAACAGATGAGTATAGTCCACAAATAAGTGACCATAACATACTCTGCCAATTTCTCTACTAGAAAAAGTGAGAATCAGCTCTGGATAGAGAGCTTTTTCTGTACTTAAGATACTTGTTTTGTTTTTTGAGAAATAAGACTCTGTGTTTTCAGCAACATGGATGGACCTAGAGATTATCACATTAAGTGAAGCAAGCCAAAGACAAACATGATTTCACTTGTATGTGGAATCCAAAAAAAAAAGGATAACAAATGAATCCATTCACAAAACAAAAACATATCCACAAACATAGAAAACAAACCCCTGGCCACCAAAGGGGAAAGGGGGCCCAGTAAACTAGGAGCTTGGGATTAAAACAGACACACCACCATACACGGAGTGGACAACCAACAGGGATCTACCGTATAGCACAGGGAGCTATACTCAATATCTCATAATAACCTATAATGGAAAAGAATTCCTACAGATGCCTCAGTGAATTTCACCTGGGAGGGGATTGGGGCTACAGGGCATCAACTTGGTGGCAACTTTGCACACATCCTAGCAGTGTACCACCTTGGCATGCTAGAGGATAGCGATGGTGTCGCCCACCACAGTCACACCCAGTTCATCCATGATTTCCTTGTTGAGATCCAGCAGCACGCTCTTCTGGACCCTATTATCCACAAACATCACTGCATAACTGAAAGAAGGACCTGGAGGAATGCCAGCTTCCTTAGAGAACAGGGTCCATTCAGAAAGGACCATAGTCATTGAGACTGTTGTCTCCCTGGCCTTCACACTGCTCCCTGGAGCTACCTGTGTGGCCTTGGCAAGTGACTTCACCAGTCGGGCCTCTGTGTCCTCATTAGAAGCCTTTAAGTGCTGGTGTCTGCCCACTATAGCTGCAGAGTTTGCTGCATGTGTGCATGCTAAATCACTTCAATTGTGTCCAACTCTTTGCAACCCTATGCACTGTAACCCACAAGACTCCTCTATCCATGGGATTCTCCAGGCAAGATTACTGGAGTGGGTTGCCATGTCCTCCTCCAGGGGAACTTCCCAACCCAGGGATCGAACCCAGGTCTTCTGTGGCTCCTGCACTGCAGGCAGATTCTTTACTGCTGAGCCACCGGGGAAGTCCCACAGAGTTCCCTACTGGACTCAATTCCGTCTCTCTACCATTAAAGCCCATCTCTAGTGCTGACTTTCTTTCCCTCTGAGCCCATGACTACTTATGCCACTCACCTTCACTTCTGGCAGCACCCAAGATATTTGCTATACAGTAAATCCCCTACATATGAACCTTCAAGTTATGACTTTCAAATACGTGAACATGCCTTGACAACCTGATGGAATTGGAGGCCCAGAGTAAGGACAAAGGAGAAGTAACTGAAGAACTAAAGAGATTCATGATGCAGGAAATGGCAAGGGGGTTTTCTTTTTTTGACAAGGTGCCGGGGTCCATCCCCAGCAGGATCCAGGGGTACGCTCGGGATGATGGCGTCGGCGATAAGGAAAGTAAAAGGGAAGAGAAAGAGGCTTGATCTTCCTTGGTTTACACAGAAAGCAAATAAAGCTCCTGGCACGGAACTTGCTCTGTTCACGGAGGCCACAGGCGCCCTCTCGGTGGGGTGAGGATGCAGGATGTCCCCTCCCCGGTGAAGAAGCAAGACGCCTTCCCAATTGGGTCTTAGAAACCCAGGCAAAAAAGTGAACTCAGAGAGCCCCTGTGCTCCAAGGAGTCATCCTGAAAGAAGAACAGAGAGAGAAAGAAAGAAAAGGAAAGAAAGAATGACACGGGAGACCAAGCTTCGGTGAGCGAGGCCCATAACTTTATTTTCAAAAGAAACTTTTATACCTTGACTTGTACATAGAAGGAAATGAAAGATGCAAAGTCATGCAGAGTCAGCCCAAACATTACATCTGTTTTGTCTTTATCAAAACCAGGACTTTTTCTGCATACCTTTCCCATAAACAATGTTGTGTACATTATCTTCTGGCCTTGGAGTCCTGTGGACATTTTATGACCCTTTTTTGATAAAGGCTGCTCAACCAGAAAACTTATTTTCCCTTGAAGTGTTTTTTCTTTATATTTCTAATCTATGTCAACCTCAGAAAGTGCTAAACAGAGTTACATTCTCACGGAGCAAAGGTGCAGTGGGTCACAACAAAGAAAGAACCAATTAGCTCAAAGGTCTGATGTGGTTAATTCCAAGGCTGCTGCTTGTTTTTCTTATATTCCAACTACGTTAACTAATGCACTCCCAGGTGCACAATGGATAAGGGATATGGGAACCTGGCAGCAAGCATTGGCTCAACAATGAAATCTTACACCAGCACCACTCTAATAGTTTTTAACTCTAAAAGGCTCTATATTTTTAGAATGTTTTAGGCTTCCCGTGTCTCTCACGGTTGGAAGGCTGTGAACGATCACATGCATAGCTGTAAGAGTCTGGATAAACCTGTCAGGCAAGCTAGAAAGCCATCAGAGGGATTTGAATTGAAACACTCCTATCACGCCCAGGAGACTTATTAACTAAAGCCCTAAGTTGACTTTTTCTGAGAAAGGTGGTTGGGGATGCTGCTGCTGCTGCTGCTGCTAAGTCGCTTCAGTCGTGTCCGACTCTGTGCGACCCCATAGACGGCAGCCCACCAGGCTCCCCCGTCCCTGGGATTCTCCAGACAAGATCACTGGAGTGGGTTGCCATTTCCTTCTCCAATGCAGGAAAGTGAAAAGGAAGTCGCTCAGTCGTGTCCAACCCTCAGCGACCCCATGGACTCCAGCCTTCCCGGCTCCTCCATCCATGGGATTTTCCAGGCAAGAGTACTGGAGTGGGGTGCCATTGCCTTCTCCGTAGTTGGGGATAGCCCCTGTTAATGTCAGAAGAGTTGGTGAAAGGCACAAAATAGTAACACAGACAGATTCTGGTTTGGGGGTAGATGCTCGAGCAGATCCAGGGGTCCCTCGAGTCATGATCCGCCTTGCTCGTCATGGCTCTTCCACATGACCTTGTCATGGGTGGGATCTCCCGTGCTGGCTCCCGGCAACAAGGCATTGTTAGTTTTTTTTTAATAGTAGATGTTTACCAGTTTTCACAATCAATAGCCAGACAAAAAAATAAAAGATAATTACAGTTGAATGCCATAATGGGAACATGATTAACTTAACAATATGAAATAACTATACACAGTTTGGGACATCAAGCAGAGTGACATGGTAAGTGGAAATGCATATACGCACATGTTTTCATTTGCCCCACCAAGCTATGTCTTTTGGTTGGTGCATTTAATCCATTCACATTTAAGGTAATTATTGATATGTATGATTATGGCACCCCACTCCAGTACTCTTGCCTGGCAAATCCCATGGACGGAGGAGCCTGGTAGGCTGCAGTCCATGGGGTCGCTAAGAGTCAGACACGACTGAGCAACTTCACTTTCACTTCTCACTTTCATGCATTGGAGAAGGAAATGGCAACCCACTCCAGTGTTCTTGCCTGGAGAACCCCAGGGACGGGGAAGCCTGATGGGCTGCCGTGTATGGGGTCGCACAGAATTGGACACGACTGAAGTGACTTAGCAGCAGCAGCAGCATGATCCTATTACCATTTTTTTAATTGTTTGGGGTTTATTTTCAGGAGGCCTTTTCCTTCTCTTGTGTTTCCTGATTAGAGAAGTTCCTTTGGCATTTGTTGTAAAGCTGGTTTGGTGGTGCTAAATTCTCTTAGCTTTTGCTTGTCTGGAAAGCTTTTGATTTCTCCATCAAATCTGAAGGAGAGTCTTGCTGGGTAGAGTATTGTTTGTTGTAGGTTTTTCCCTTTCATCACTTTAAATATATCATGCCATTCCCTTCTGGCTTGTAGAGTTTCTGTTGAGAAACCAGCAATGTCAAGGGGGTTTTCTTTTTTTGACAAGGCATTGTTAGTTTTTTTAATAGTAGAAAATGTTTACCAGTTTTCACAATCAATAGCTAGACAAAAAAAAAAAAAAAAAAAGATAATTACAATTGAATGCCATAATGGGAACATGATTAACTTAACAATATGAAATAACTATACACAATTTGGGAGGTCAAGCAGGAGTTCTACTGGGAGTTCTCTTGTATGTTATTTGTCATCTTTCCCTTGTTGCTTTTAATGTTTTATCTCTGTCTTTAATTTTTGTCTGTTTGATTATTGTGTGTCTTTGTGTGTTCCTCCTTGGGTTTATACTGCTTGGGACTCTCTTTGCATCCTGGACTAGGTTGACTACTTCCTTTCCCATGTTAGGGAAGTTTTCAGTTATTATCTCTTTAAATATTTTCTCAAGTCCTTTCCTTCTTCTTCTTCTGGGACCTCCTATGATGGGAATATTGGTGCATTTAATGTTGTCCCAGAGATCTGTTAGGCTGTCTTCATTTTTTTTTTTTAAATGATTTTTTCTATGTTCTGTGGCAGTGATTTCCACCATTCTATCCTCCAGGTCATTTATTTTCCATTTTTCTGCCTTAGTTATTCTGCTCTGGGTTGCTTCTAGTGTATTATTCATCTCTGTTTGTTCTTTAGTTCTTGTAGGTCTTTGGTAAACATTTCTTGCATCTTCTCCATTCTTTTCACAAGATCCTGGATCATCTTCACTATCATTATCCTGAATTCTTTTCCTGGAAGGTTGCCTATCTCCACTTCATCTAGTTGTCTTTCTGGGGTTTTATCTTGTCCCTTCATCTGCTTTTTCACCCTGATTAACATTTTTCATCCTGATTAACTGTAATGTGGTTTTCCTAGCTGCTGCAGGATTGTGCTTCTTTTTGCTTCTTCTATCTGCCCTCTGATGGAGGAGGCTAAGAGTCTTGTGTAAGCTTCCTGATTCAGGGGACTGGCAATGTGAAAAACTGGGTCTTGCTCTGATGGGCAGGGCCTTGCTCAGTAAAGCTTTAATCCAATTATGTTGATGGGTGGGGTTGTGTTCCCTCCCTGTTAGTTGTTTGGCGTGAGGTAACCCAGTCTTGGGGTCTATGGGCACTATGGTAGGGTTAACGGTGACCTCCAAAAGGGCTTACACCAAGGGGGAACTTCAGAGCCAGGGCCCTGTGGTGAGCCCCTGCCAATGCACGCCTCCACAGGAGGCCCTCCAACACTAGCAGGTGGTTTGGTTCAGTCTCCTGTGGGGTCACTGCTCCTTTCCTCTGGCTCTTGGTTTGCACAAGATTTTGTTTGTGTCCTCCAAGACTGTAGTCTCTCTTTCCCTCAGTCCTGTGGAAGTCCTATAATCAAATCCCACTGGCCTTCACAGATTCCCTGGGGATTCCCAGTCCCTCTGTCAGATTTCCAGGCTGGGAAGACTGATGTGGGGCTCAGAACCTTCTTAACAGTGGGAGAACTTCTTTAGTATTATTGTTCCCCAGTTTGTGGGTCACACAGTGGGTATGGGATTTGATTTTATCATGATTGCACCCCTCCTACCCTCTTGCGGCAGCTTCTTCTTTGTCTTTGGAAGTGAGGTATCTTTCTGGTGGGTTCCAGCATCCTCCTGTGTTTGTTCAACAGCTAGCTGTGACTTTGGTGCTCTAGCAGGAGGAGAGGAGTGTTTCCTCCTACCCCACCATCTTGAACAGGAATCCAAGGCTTTTCTGGTTTTGAGGCACAGGACCTGAATGTAGAGTGGTAAATGAAGGTAAATGGCAGGAGCCGTCCATAATGCAATTCAGTGCTACCATGTCTTCTATGATGAGAAAAAAGAGTTACTACCCAGATATCACCAGATTGTTCTTTCATTGGGGTAGATAGAATTGAATCCAGTAAGGAAACAGAACTTGTGCTGTCAATGACAGGCATGAGTGAAACTGCAGCTTGCCCTCCATCTCCTATTGCTGACAATCATTCAGCTCTACCATCTCCCACATCATCTTTCTCCTGAGTCCCCTGCATAATGCCAGGAACCAGAAGGTCTGTCTCATGAGTGAAATCTGTTGTTTTTCAGTCGCTAAGTCATGTCTGACCCCATGGACTGCGGCATGCCAGACTCCTTTGTCCTCCATTATCTCCCAGAGTTTGCTCAAATTCTTGTCCACTGAATCGGTGATGCTATCTAAACATCTCATCCTCTGCCAACCCCTTCTCCTTTTGCCTTCAATCTTTACTAGCATCAGGGTCTTTTCCAATGAGTCCAGGTGGCCAAAGTACTGGAGCTTCAGCTTCAGTATCAGTCCTTCCACTGAATAATCAGGGTTTATTGCCTTTAAGATTGACTGGTTTGATCTCCTTGCAGTCCAAGAGACTCTCAAGAATCTTCTCCAGAACTACAATTTGAAAGCATCAGTTCTTAGGCACTCAGCCTTCTTTATGGTCCAACTCTCACATCTGTACCTGACTACTGGAAAGACCATAGGTTTGACTACATGGACTTTGTCAGTAAAGTGATTTCTCTGCTTTTTCATACACATTCTAGGTTTGTCATAGCTTTTCCTCCAAGGAGCATCTTTTAATTTTGTGGCTGCAGTCACCATCCACAATGATTTTGGAGTCCAGGAAAAAATAAAATCTGTCACTGCTTCCATTTTTCCCCTTCTATCTGCCATGAAGTGAAGAGACTGGATGCCATGATCTTAGTTTATTGAATGTTGAGTTTCAAGCCAGTTTTTTCACTCTCTTCTTTCACCTTCATCAAGAGACTCTTTAGTTCTTCATTTCCTGCCATTAGAGTGGTATCTGCATATCTGAGGTTGTTGATATTTCTCCCAGCAATCTTGATTCCAGCTTGTGATTGAAATGTGGGCTCTTCCAAAATAACCAGGTGAACAATGATGCTTGTCCCTCATTCAAGGCTTCAGGTTAAAAAAATGTCTCCTCCAAGAACTCAAAACCTGAAACTTGTGCCACGTGTGGGTTTGAATTCAAATTTATGCTACACATTCTATGTTGTAGGAATCGCTATGCTGAGACGTTATTGTAAGAAATATTCCAAGGCCATTGATACCAGAAGCCTAGGAGACCTGCAGACCCCTCTGTAAAAACATGTCAATAAACTCAACACATTTCCTCTCTAAAGGGCAAAATTAACAAATAGAGAACTAGAACTAGAGATAACCAGTCTGAGAGAGAGTAGAAATTAAATGCCAAATTGCCAACATCTGCTGGATCATCGAATAAGCAAGAGAGTTCCAGAAAAACATCTATTTCTGCTTTATTGACTATGCCAAAGGCTTTGACTGTGTGGATCACAATAAACTGTGGAAAATTCTTAAAGAGATGGGAATACCAGTCCACCTGACCTTCCTCTTGAGAAACCTGTATGCAGGTCAGGAAGCAACAGTTAGAACTGGACATGGAACAACAGACTGGTTCCAAATAGGAAAAGGAGTACATCAAGGCTGCATATTGTCACCCTGCTTATTTAACTTATATGCAGAGTAAGTATATCATGAGAAACGCTGGGCTGGAAGAAGCACAAGCTGGAATCAAGATTGCTGGGAGAAATATCAATAACCTCAGATATGCAGATGCCACCACCCTTATGGCAGAAAGTGAAGAGGAACTCAAAAGCCTCTTGATGAAAGTGAAAGAGGAGAGTGAAAGAGCTGGCTTAAAGCTCAACATTCAGAAAACGAAGATCATGGCATCTGGTTCCATTACTTCATGGGAACTAGATAGGGAAACAGTGGAAAGTGTCAGACTTTATTTTTGGGGCTCCAAAATCACTGCAGACGGTGATTGCAGCCATGAAATTAAAAGACGCTTACTCCTTGGAGGGCTTCCCTGGTGGGTCAGAGGTTAAAGCGTCTGCCTGCAATGTGGGAGACCTGGGTTCAATCCCTGGGTCGGGAAGATTCCCTGGAGAAGGGAATGGCAACCCACTCCAGTATTCTTGCCTGGAGAATCCCATGGACGGAGGAGCCTGGTGGGCTACAGTCCACAGGGTTGCAAAGAGTCAGACACGACTGAGCTACTTCACTTTCACTTTACTCCTTGGAAGGAAAGTTATGACCAACCTAGATAGCATATTCAAAAGCAGAGATATTACTTTGCCAAAAAAGGTCCATCTAGTCAAGGCTATGGTTTTTCCAGTGGTCATGTATGGATGTGAGAGTTGGACTGTGAAGAAAGCTGAGCGCCAAAGAATTGATGTTTTTGAACTGTGGTGTTGGAGAAGACTCTTGAGAGTCCCTTGGACTGCAAGGGGATCCAACCAGTCCTTTCTAAAGGAGATCAGTCCTGGGTGTTCATTGGAAGGACTGATGCTGAGGCTGAAACTCCAATACTTTGGCCATCTCATGTGAAGAGCTGACTCATTTGAATAGACCCTGATGCTGGGAGGGATTGGTGGCAGGAGGAGAAGGGGACAAAAGAGGATGAGATGGCTGGATGGCATCACAGACTCAATGGACATGAGTTTGGGTGAACTCCAGGAGTTGGTGATGGACAGGGAGGCCTGGCGTGCTGTGATTCATGGGGTCGCAAAGAGTTGGACACAACTGAGTGACTGAACTGAACTGAAGTTATGAAAGAAGCAGTAGAACTATGATGAAAGAATACGACAGTGTTGAAAAAAGAACGTGGTGATTTGGAAAACATCAAGTTGAAAATTATGAAGTAGAGAGTACAGTCACTGAAGTAAGAATTCAGTTAGCAGGACTGAAGAGGATGGAAATGGGGGAGGAGAAGAGGAAGTGACTATTAATGGTGTAAGTTTCTCTTGAAATGATGGAATGTTCCACACCTGATTCTTGTGATGCCTTCACAGTCCGTGGCTATACTAAAGAATATAATAATTAATAAATTAATTTGTAAACCTTAAATGTGCATGTCAATTTTACTTCAATAAAGCTGTTAAAAAAAAAAACACACACACACAAAAACCTCAGTGGGGAATTCTCTGACAGTCCAGTGCCCCTGGTCAGGGAGCTAAGATCCCACAAGCCACATGGTGTGGCCAAAACAAATTTTAAAAAAGGGGAGAGAGGAAGGAGCATGGGAAATAAGCTGCAGTTAAAAGTGGCAATGACAAAGAACTGTCCCAAATTATAGAGGGCATGAAGCCATAGACAGCAGCAGCAAATTCTCAAAGAGTGTAAGACTGAATCCATTCCTCGACATCTTGAAGTGAAATTGTAAAACACAAAAAAAAGAAGGAAATCATAAAAGCAGTTAGAAACAACAGATTATTTACAAAGGAACATTAAGACTGTCAGAAATCTTACAGGCAACAAATAGCATCCTCAAAGGACCCTGGAAAGTTAATGTCTATGTAGAACATGGAATTCTACAACTACTACTCAAAATGAGGGTGGACATACTTGGCCAAAGAAAGGCCAGAACATTTACTCTCATTCTCTTATTCAAAGAACTACCAAAGGAACACCTCTGTTGAAAATGAAAACTAACCCAGGAGGAAGGAGGGATGAAGAGCGGCAGTGATGAGCAAGTAAATTGTTAAAAATGTGGACAAGTCTCTGCATTGACTGTAAACATCGTGTATTTGCGTGTGTGTTGAGGTAATTAAAAACAGAGTCAATCTAAAGTCCTGGACAAAAACAGCACAGAGGTGGGAGGAGGGGCTTGGGGATGATTTTGTGGTCTTTGTGGGAAATATGCTTTCTTTTTTTTGTCTCACTGAGGCTTGCAGACTCTAAGAGTAGGTGTTCTATCCTGTTTCTGTACCCTCATGTGTATAAAGCAGCACCCAACACAAAGAAGTGTGTCCCTATGTGTAAACAGAGGGTATTCTTCTGTACTTTTTTTTTAAACTTTACATAATTGTATTAGTTTTGCCAAATATCAAAATGAATCCGCCACAGGTATACATGTGATCCCCATCCTGAACCCTCCTCCCTCCCCATACCATCAGAGGAAGGTAAACTTCCAAACTCATTCTGTACCTTTTAAATGAGAAAAATGTCACCTCACTTAATCACTCTTGAAAACTAACTATGGTGTACATTTCCCCATTAACTTGGTAATTGAATGTAACTTGTGTCTATGTCCTTTCTGAAATTGGGTCCCAATATTTTAAAATTTATTTTTAAAGCTGTTTATAAACATCTTCACCTTCTTCTTGTCTTCTCTATGTCTCTCAATTACTTTTTAGTGATTTTACACAATTAAAAATTTTTATGTAATCTTTCATGTTTTTAAATTCTTCTATCATTAAGTTTAGAAAGCACTGCTTTTATTTCTTCAGTTCAGTTCAGTTCAGTCGCTCAGTCATGGCCGACTCTTTGTGACCCCATGAACCGCAGCATGCCAGGCCTCCCTGTCCATTACCAACTCCCGGAGTCCACCCTAACCCATGTCCATCAAGTCAGTGATGCCATCCAACCATCTCATCCTCTGTCATCTCTTCTCCTCCCGCCCTCAATCTTTCCCAGCATCAGGGTCTTTTCAAATGAGTCAACTCTTCGCATGAGGTGGCCAAAGTACTGGAGTTTCAGCTTTAGCATCAGTCCTTCCAAAGAAATCCCAGGGCTGATCTCCTTCAGAATGGACTGGTTGGATCTCCTTGCAGTCCAAGGGACTCTCAAGAGTCTTCTCCAACACCACAGTTCAAAAGCATCAATTCTTCGGTGCTCAGTTTTCTTCACAGTCCAACTCTCACATCCATACATGACCACTGGAAAAACCATAGCCTTGACTAAACAGACCTTTGTTGGCAAAGTAATGTCTCTGCTTTTGAATATGCTATCTAGGTTGGTTGTAACTATTGCTTCTTACATGTCTTGTAACTTCAACATGCCTTTCAACATGGAGCACTGTTAAGTTCCCTATTAACAAGCAGAATATATTTAGGACACGTGTGGTCACGGGCTGGTGTTGATATGGCTTGGGAGATAAGAGGCTGGTCTGAATTTAAAAGGACTTCAGTTTGAATCCAGGAGTATCCAGTGCCTGAACCACATTTATTAGTAGAATTATTAAATATAAATATCAGAAGCCTTTAAAGGTAATAAATCTTGGGAGTTTTGCTTTTTAAATTCAACATACAAGTTTTCAGCCTACTTAAAATGCAGAATTAGGAAAGAGGTTTTCAACACAAGATGAAGTATTCAACTTTTCACTATTTCCAAATGTTACCTTAAAACAGCCTTTATAATTTTGTCCATGAGCATTAGTAGTAAAGAGACAGGTTTTAAAAACCAGAATTTGTACCATACACAAAAGCTGGACTCAGTGATGCACAGAGAGTGATATACACATTTAGCCTTTAAAACTCTGGAAATGCAATTCGGATGAATGGCCCGCCATTACTACTACTGCTCATGTGAGCACTGTCAATCTTGCTGAAATGCTGTCAATGCTTTGCAGGACATTTGTGTTGGGAGCTAAGAGCTGTGCTGTCCACTGGCTACATGTGACTACAAATTAA
Organism: Bos mutus; assembly: GCF_027580195.1. Classification (NCBI taxonomy): domain Eukaryota; kingdom Metazoa; phylum Chordata; class Mammalia; order Artiodactyla; family Bovidae; genus Bos; species Bos mutus. The sequence continues at coordinate 131,491,698 of NC_091618.1, forward strand.
AAAAAAAAAAAACTTTTTGCTGCGCTGGACCTTAGCTGCAGCACGTGGGATCCAGTTCCTTGACCAGGGATCACCCCCAGGCCCACTGCATTCTGAGTGTCATAGCTACTGGACCACTGGGGAGATTCTGTGACTAGTTACATTTTTAAATTTAAGACATTTACAGTGCAGTTCCTCGAGGGACACTCGCCTCAAGTGCTCAAGGACTACGAGTAGCAGGCAGCCCCCACACCGGACGGAGCAGACACAGAACAGTCCTATCTGTTCCGCTGGACAGAGCTGCCCTGTCTTCCACAATTCTCAGGTGTCTCCTGGGCTGCTGCTTCTCCTCCACCATGTCTCACCAAGCCCTCACTTCCAACTGTATTATTTCAAGTATATTCTTGCTCTCCCTGCACTCCTCACTGCTGAAAACAGGGGCAGTGTATTTACAAAAAAACAGGGACGATGTATTTACTCAACACTTACTACTTAAGCACCCCCTTGTCATTTGTCAAAGTCGCTCGGTCGTGTCCTGCTGTGACTGCATGGACTGTAGCCACCAGGTTCCTCCGTCCAGGCAAGAATACTGGAGTGGGGAGCTGTTCCCTTCTCCAGGATATCTTCCCAACCCAGTCTCCCGCATTGCAGGTGGATTCTTTTTAACATCTGAGCCACAGGGAAGCCCATCAAGCACTCCCTCAGCGTCGTGCAAAAGGAGTGAGGCACACAGAACTGCAAGACTGCAGCAGACAGAAGTACCTTCAGCCTGCTGTCACCAAACATGCCACCTGTCAGTCCCAGACTGTCCTCCTGCGATGCTGAGACAGGAGAGCCACATGCAGATACATCACTGTTCAGGGCCTGCACTCTGTTTAGGCCCATTTTTTTCACCCAGGGGTAGTTTCATCCAACAACTTGAGGGCAGTAGCCCGATGTTTCTTCGATATTTCTCACAGTGTTTAGATATTTAATAACAATTGATTTTATATACTGAATTGTACCAGCACTGGGACTGACCTTTGGCCCAGAACTTTCCCCAGGAGATTCTGAACTAAGTACCAGGAAATTCTTGGTGTTCTTACAAGTGCAATAGGCAAACTTATAGAGGAGTGTATTTTTAAAATGCATGCTTCAATTTTTAATGAAGTCTCATGTTGCTTTAAAATGCTTCCTGGAAAAATATAATAAAGTATGACAAATGTGTTAAATGCAGGTGATGAACATACAGGTGTGATCAATGCACTAGCCTTTTAGCTCTTCTGGGCTTAGAGTTAAAAAAAAGCTGAAAGAATGTCACACAACCGACATACCCTGTATTTCAATGGTCCAGGTATTTCTTTAGTTCACCTTTTTATTGCTAAATGGTATTCTACTCCGTGGCTAGATCAGATCTTGCTGATTGACCCACCTGCTGGTGGACATTCAGACTGTTTCCTGTTTGGGGCTATTATGAATAACGCTGTAATTATTCATACACAAGTCTGTGTGTGGGCTTCAATGTGTGGGTTTGAGAGATAAGCATAAAATAGTCATTTTTATTTTATAAGCATAAAATAGTCATTTTATGCAGCTTGTGCTTAGGCCTCACTCAGTAATGCTGTTTGTCAAGACTCAAGTTTAATAAATTTTTATAAAAGCAAAATGACTAGAACTTTCCAGAAAAGCTTTTCAGGTTCATTTAGCTTTCCGGTGAGGTGAGGCTTTGACATGACATCTTTATTTCAATGTGTCTGAATTCTGCTTTTGCAAACAGTATAAGTCTAACGATGTTTCACAGATGATCCAAGAGCTTGTGAGGTTTGCTGCTCACTGGACAGCAAGCAGCTGTCCAGGACTGGAGAGAACCAGTGCAGAAGGCACAGACCAGCCTGTGCATCTGTAACACAGCACAAGGCTGCTTTTACCCATCATCCCAATGTGAGTTAGTTTTTACACCTGCTTCGAGGTGCCTTACTGCCTGCCATTCATTAGTGCCTAACTATATGCCAGGAGCTTTACACAGTGTAAAATTCTCTGGTGGCTCACCCGAGTATTAGGTGGGAACACCGTGGCGACGGTGGCAGGGCCCTACTCCTGCCCCACAGTGCACGTGCCTGGATTCCAGCTGGTATCTTGGTCTGTTTTCTGTTCCATTGCTTGGTGCCAACCATGTAACTGCCTCTTTTACAAACCAAGTCTACAGGCTTCAAAAAGTAGTCAGTTTGCGTTGTCTTCAGTCTGATACCGGTGCCAGTGGGTAGGCTACCAAATCCTTGCACCAACTTCTATGAAGCAAGCTAATGACAGCTAACATGTACTGGGGTATAGTGTATGTCAGATACCAACAGGCTCTAAATTATTAATAATTTTCTCATTCAACTTTCAGTATCTATTATTATCCACATTTTACAATTGAGAATGCTGATCGTCTCAAAGAAGTTGCCAATGATTAAGAGTACTTCCTCAAATATTCCTTTAATTGAGGTATAACTGACATTTCCTTCAAATAATGGTGACTTAAAAACCATGTCATTTCAGAAATTGAAAATAATTTATAAAAATAAGAAAATTTGATTTTTGCCTTGGAAGCTGACATAAAATGGCCTTGACTTTCTAAAGCCAACTTTGTTCTTTCCCCATCCTTGTTTTTGGATCATGAATTCAGGTGGCGTCAACAAGTACTTCAAAGAAAAATCCCCAAACTGTGAAGAAAACAGGTGTATTTCCCCTCTGAAAATTGAGAGCCACAATATTTAGCTATTAAAGTATTTTCCGTGCAACTAGTCTCAGATCGAGTGATATCACTCTAGTGGCTCAGCAAGTGGCAGGCTCCCTCCTTGCAAATCCCCACAGAACGCCTGCTGCTGAGCAGGCGGCCAGACGTCTGGACTTGACGCCCCACGTGAGGAGACTGCAAAATGCTCCCTGCTTCACATCCGGCCTGGTAGGGAAAAGTCTGAATTTGGGAGTGACGAAGTAAGCGCTTTAAGAACACATACTCCACATATACGTTCCACAAGAATCCAAGAAAAAGGTATGGTGCTTGTCCATCACAAGGCTGTGTGCTCCACAACACCCAGTGGTTACCCTCAGGATGACAGAGGAGCTGCTTTTCTCAGAAACCCCTTTCCTGTCTCCTGGGCTAAGCACAATGATGCCAAGGCTCTACATCTTCTCTTTAAGAATTTCAAACAGTGATATAGGTCTGCTTTAATTCTTCCTTTTGCATTTAGGTAAGACTGTTTCCCATACTAGTTTTACATGTTCTAGAAGAGCTTAAAAAACTACGAACACATTGATATTAAAACATGAAGTGTTAGGAATCAAAATGACACAAGGGCCAAAGACCATGATATGAGGCAGTCGGTAGTGTGGCTTGTATGCACGTCACCCCACCTCGTCCTTCCCAGAGGCAAGCTCAGGCAGCCATGAGCAGCTACTGCAAGACCTCTCCAGGGTTGTTCAGGTCATCATGGGCCAACAGTCAAGCTTGAAATAGCAACCTAAACCAAGACGAAGCACTGGGTTGTTCTATCCAAAGGAAGGCCAAGTGTCTTCTGCAGCAGAATTTCTGTGTGAGTCAGCCCTAGACTGAGCCAGCGGCGCTGTGCTGGGGATGTGACGTGGGTCCCCAGCAGCAGTGATATCTGGAGATTAATACTGAAAGCTACGCTTGGTCTGGATGTCATCAAGAATCTGCTGTAGCTCCTCATCTTCAAACCGCCCCTCCAGGCTACAAGAAGAAAACCAAGAGTGAGTGTAACAGCAGCTGGCAGTGCTCCCACCCTCTTCTCTCGTAGGTGCAGATCTTGGAGCACTGCTGGCTCACCTCTCCGCTCACCGCTGAACACTGACACCTTTACGTTTCAACTCAATTTCCTTCCTTTCCTTTGAAACATTATCAAGTATTTCAAATACATAAAAGGTATAGAAGAATTATCCCTAGTTGACTCAGTAATAAATATTGACAGACACAAATCAATGGTTCTCTGTGGGCTCCCCTACTCCAAAACCTTCTCTTCCTTCCCTAGGAGTAACAATCATCCTAAATTTGGCATTCATTACCCCTACATATATTTTTATACTTACTACTGTATACATGAATGTACCTATAAGCAATACATAGCACTGTTTTTAAACTGTAAGAAACAGCAGTTACGTATCCTTCTGCAATTTTTTCACTCAACGTTCATTCTGGCATATAGTGACATTATCTCACATTGTTCTAGTTCACTTATTTTTTTCACTGCTGTATAATAAACATTGCACGACTGCACAGATTTATCCAGTCTTGCAGACTGAAGACTGTTGGCAAGTTTCCACTATCACTAATAATGCAGCAATATACACTGGAATACATGTCTCCTTTTAAACTATGTTTGACCTGCTTTTAGGACACATACCCAGGAATGAATTTTGGGGTCATGGGGTGTATTTAACTTTACTAGATGTAGCCAAATTATTCTCCAAATTGACTGTATAAATCTGTACTCCTATCATCAGTGGACCAGAGTTTCAGCTGTTTCACATTTCTGCCCACAACTGGTACACTGTAAAAACATTGGTCTTACTACAAAAGCACTCATTCTCCTGGGCTGGCCACAAAGTTTGTTTTTTTCCTTAAGATGGCTCTATTAGCGCTTACTTGTCTTTAATTTCATTCAAAACAATTTTGTTAGACTACATTGTGACAGCTGTCATATCAGCATGCATTAAAAAAAAACTTATCAGAATTGGTCAATTTTTGTGTAGCCATTTCAATACGGAAGACAGAAGAAAAAAAGCAACACTTTTGGCCTATTATGCTTTATTTCAAGACAGGTAAAAACACACCTGAAGTGCAAAAAAAGATTTGTGCAGTGTATGGAGAAGGTGCTGTGACTGACTGAATATGTCAAAAGTGGTTTGTGAACTTTTGCACTGGAGATTTCTTGCTGGACGATATCCCACAGTCAGACAGAACAGCTGAAGTTGATAGCAATGAAATCAACACAATAATTGAGAAAACAATCAATGCTATACCACGCAGGAGATAGGTAGCCAACACACTCAAAATATCTGAATCAAGCACTGAAAATCATTTGCACCAGCCTGGTTATGTTGATTGCTTTGATGTCTGGGTTCTACATAAGTTATGCAAAAAAACCAAACCAAACCCTTCTTGACCGTATTTCCTGTGCAATTCTATACATGAATATAACAAAAACATTTCGTTTTAAAAACAAAGTTTGAAAGGTGATGAAAGTGAATACTGTACAATAATGCAGAATGGAAGAGATCCTGGGGCAAGCAAAATGAATCACCACCAACATGCCAAAGGCCAATCTTCATCCAAAGAAGGTGGTGATGTGTACATGGTGGCGTCGGAAGGGAGTCCTCTATTATGAGCTCTTTCTGGAAAAGATCCCAATTAGATCAACCGAAAGCAGCACTTGACAAAAAGTGTCAGGAATTAGTCCACAGAAAATGCATAATATTCTATCAGGATACCGCAAGACCAAATGTTTCTTTGACAACCAGGAAAAAACTGTTATAGCTTGGCTGGGAAGTTTTGATTCATCCACCATATTCATGGGAGCCTCTTGATGAAGGTGAAAGAGAAGAGTGAAAAAGCTGGCTTAAAACTCAACATTCAAAAAACCAAAGATCATGGCATCTGGTCCCATTACTTCATGGCAAATAGATGGGGAAACAATGGAAACAGTGAGAGACTTTATTTTCTTGGGCTTCAATATTACTGCAGATGGTGACTGCAGCCATGAAATTAAAAGACACTTGCTCCTTGGAAGAAAACCCATAACCAACTAGAGAGTATTAAAAAGCAGAGACATTATTTTGTTGACAAAGGTCCACACAGTCAAAGCTATGTTTTTTCCAGTAGTCATGTATGAATGTGAGAGTTCGACCATAAGGAAGACTGAGCGCCGAAGAACTGATGCTTTTGAACTGTGGTGTTGGAGAAGACTCTTGAGAGTTCCTTGGACTGCAAGGAGATCAAACCAGTCAATCCTAAAGAAAATCAATCCTGAATAATCATTGGAAGGACTGATGCTGAAGTTCCAATACTTTGGCCACCTGATGCGAACAGCTGACTCATTAGAAGAGACCCTGATGCTGGGAAAGATTGAAGATAGGAGGAGAAAGGGACAACAGAAGATGAGATGTGGTTGGATGGTATCACCGACTTAACGGACATGAGTTAAGCAAGCTCCAGGAGATGGTGAAGGACAAGGAAGCCTGGCTTGCTGCGTCCTTCCATGGGGTTGCAAAAAGTCCAACACGAGTAAGCGACTGAAAACAAATTCACCAGACACTGAACTTTCAGATTTCCATTTATTTCGGTCTGTACAAAATTCTATTAATGGAAAAAATTTCAATTTGTTCCTCTTCAATAGAAGAAGGTAAAAGGAACCTGGAACAGTTCTTTGATCAAAAAGATAAAAAGTTTGGGAAGATGGAATTATGAAGTTGCTTGAAAAATGGCAGAAGGTAGTGGAACAAAATGGTGAATACGTTTTTCAATAAAGTTCTTGATGAAAATGAAAAATGTGTTTTATTTTTACTTTTAAAACCAAAGGAATTTTTTGGCCAATGATATCACACAGCTTTTAAACACAGTAATTCTACTTGTAGGAATTTATTCAACATACACAGAACTTTTCACCACCAGTACTAACCTTGGGATCAGAGCCTTGGACTCCTCAGCAGTCTCTGGACAAAGGTTGGCTAAACAGGCCAACTCAAACTTATGAAGCTTCTTCTGGAGCAGCAAGCTGATCATAGGGGAGAAATATCAAAACAAGCCAAATGATGAATAAGAAAAAGCAGATGAAATGTAGCTAGCAAGGAAGAGAAGAATGTAAAGCATCTGCAATCTTTCCATTAAGATTAGGTTTGCTGCAAAATCCCACTTTCAAATCATGTTCCTGTTTCTCTTCCTGGAGAGCAGGAAGCTATGAATCAGGCAAAGACGATAAAAGTAACCTGAGCACACCTAAGCAGAGGATTCTTGTGATAAAAACTTACGAAAAAAATGCTCTCTACCTGGAGGAGCATACCATCTTTCCCCCAAGAATTTATTTTGTTGCTTTCCACTCTTCCTACCACTGTTCTTTGCTTCCTTTGTTATTAATTTTATGTCTTAACACATGACGTTAGAGTTCCCTGATCTATTAGGCATTTTGACTTGGAGGAAATTCTTTTTTAAAAAAAGTTTTTCTTTATTTTTGGCCACGCTGAATGGATTGCAGAATCTTAGTTCCTTGACCAGGGATCAAACCCAGGCCCTTTGCAGTGAAAGTGCAGAGTCCTAACCACTGGGCCACCAGGGAATGCCTCAAATTCTCTTTTACATGTATCTAAGAAATGAATACAGGCATATCTTACTTTGTATAAATCTGTGTATAAGCTGCATCTTATTTTAAACGTACTTCTAGTTCAAACTGTAAAAAAGCACATAATTAATACAAATCATATCCTGGATTCTCATACATCTACTATATTTTTAAAAAGATAATATCATTTTAGTAGAATATTTTATCAAGACATCAACTATACATTAAATTTTCTAAACGTTAAAAAATATTTATCTTATCTATTCATTTTTCCTGCACTGTGTGTTCGTTGCTGCACGCGTGCTTTCTCTAGTTGGGAGTGAGTGAGGGCTGCTCTCTGCTTGTGTGCCCGGCTTCTCACTGCGTCGGCTCTTCTCGGTGGAGCATGGGCTGCAGAGCGCACTCAGTAGCTGTGCCGCTTGCAATCAGCTGCCCCTCGGGCATGTGGACTCCTCCCCAACCAGGGGTCAAACCAGTGTCCCCTGCACTGACAGGCAGATTCTTAATCACTGGACCACCAGGGAGATCAAACTGCTTAAAACAGAGGTTGTCCATGGTAAATTAGGTTTCAGAAAGGACCTGTTTTAAAAAATCTTATTTTTGGCTGTGCTGTGCAGCATGCAGCTTCTTAGTTCCCTGACGAGGAATCTAACCTGCATCCTCAGCAGTGAAAAAACAGAGTTTTAACCACTGGACTGACTGTGAAACCCTTGATTATCTCATCAGACAAAAATATTTACTGTCCTTATCACTTGATTACAAGTCTACTAGTTATTATACAAAACTGAGAACATAAAGACAGAAAAATGTCACCCATATTACTACCTAAACAAAACCAACATTACCATCTTAGTAAACCATTCCAAACATCTTTCTATGTTTTAGAAATAAACTTACTCATTCTATTGTGTAACTTTTGGTCACCTAATAAAGCTATTTTCATTTTGTAAAGAAAAACTTACACAGGTTCATAATGTAGTAAATATATGTATATGAAGGAGTTTGTTTGTAAAATGAACACATGCTCATTTATAACAAACACCCCCTCAAAAAAACCCACCCAATATGGGAAAATGACCTGAAATCCTACCCAGAAATAACTAGTGCTAACATATTCATGGAGATCCTCTTCCCCTTCTCTACATAATTAAAAAAAAAAAAAAAGAAATCATAACAAATGTTATTCTGTAACCGGCCTTTTTTCACTCAACAATACAGTCACTGTTTTCCACATTTTACACACGTACCTTTTCCTTCGACTTGGCATTCAACAGGTTGTGTCTTAAATTATATAGCAAACGTCCTGCTCTTGAACACTTCCATTGCTTCCAATTATTCATCATTTTGAATAATGCATTCTGAACATCACTGTAAATGCATACTTCTTTATGTATCTGATTACTGTGTGTTTTAAAGATAAATTTCTGGAAGCAGAATTACTCAGTCAAAAATATGACTGTCCGGAAGGCTTCTGAGAGACAGTGCCCTAAAAGAGCTTTACCATTATACACTCCCACCAGCAGTAAAAGATGGCGCCTGTTTCTCTTACTTCTTACACTAGGTTTCCTATTCTTTGTTTGTTTGTTTGGCTTAAAACAACTTATTACTTCAATTCAGGAGGCCAGAAGTCTGAAATTAAGATGTTGTCAGGGTCGTGCTCTTCCTGAAGCCTCTAGGAGAGAAGCTGTTTCCTGCAGTTTCTTAGCTTCCGGTGCCACTGACAATCCTTGGTGCTCCTTGGCTTGTAACATGACAACCATTCTCGGCTTGCATTGTCATACGGTATTTTCCCTGTCATACTCTTCTTATAAGGGTAACAGTCATACTGAATTAGAATCCACTTTAACTGAGTATGATCTCATCTTGACTTTCTGCAAAGATTCTATCTCCATAAAAAGACACATTCACAGGTACTGGGGATTTAGTGCTTCAGCATCTTTTGAGGGGACACATTTCAACCTATAACATGGTCCAAAGGGGAGAGGTTTGGTCTCAGATGGTTCCAAAAGAAATAGTCACTGGGGAGGCTTCAAAAACATTAGTCAAAGAGCCAGGCCTATTGAGGAATGGGTAAAGAATGAAGAGGGCTTCCCAGGTGGCTCAAGCGGTAAAGAATCTGCCTGCCAGTGCAGGAGACGTGGATGGTTTCCCATTCTTTTAAAATCTGCTTAGCCATTTTAGAATTTCTTTGACTTCCTTGAAGATGAGCATTACTTCATATGAACTAGACAGTCTTTTGAAGTTGTGATATAAATCTAGTCATTAAAGACTAAGTTCATTTTTATAAACTGGGTGTCATCTCTTACTTTTTAGAGCTCTTAACATTAAGGATTATCAATCCTTTCCCAGTTTACTCATACTTACATTTTAAGTATGGCAGTTTATTGATATAAGGAAGTTTAAAGATATTTATTGCAAATTCATTTACTTATTCAACTAAAAACTAGTTAGTGCCTTTAATGAAATTGACAGTGATGAATACGATCAAGTCCTTGCTCTTGCAAAGCTTACAGCCAACTAGAGTTTATCAACCTTCCCCACATATAAAGTCCTACTAACCACAGCCAAAATTGTACATTCACTCATGTTATCACATAGTACTTTTATGCATCATAGTTTACATTTACGTTCTTAATTTCTAAAGAAACCAGTTTGGAATAAGGTACACAGAGTTAAAACTCTGTTTTAAAATATTTCCCCACTAACTCAGCATGCCACCTTTGTCATATACTGGAATCATATAAACTATAATAAATTTGGATTTGAATCTGTTCCTTAATTTCCTATTCTGTCCCAATGACCTATCCTCACACCAAAGTGTCACTATTTTAATTACTGTCATTTTTTAATGTATTTTAACGTCCTATAGGGCAAATTCCCTTTTTTTTTTTTAAATTTTTTCCTGACAATTCTTACAAATTTAAGATCTTTTGGGGGGTATTTATTTATTATTATTTTTCACTGCTGAGGATGTATTTTTCTCGGCACCATTTTAGATAGACTGTGCTACTCACTGGTAGGATTCAAATCATCAGTGTCTTGCCTCAGCCACTATGATCTATTACCATCTCATCTTAGTTGAATTATATGGCAAATTAAGCTTTATCATGAGCATATTTGACAGAGAGAGAGAGAGTGTGTGTATGTGTGTTTGTGTGTCTGTGTGTAAGCTTCTCAGGTGATTAAAGAATCTTCGACTGCCAATGTTGGGAAGATTCTCTGGAGTAGGAAATGGCAACCCACTCTAGTATTCTCACCTGGAAAATTCTAGGGATAGAGGAGCCTCAAGGGCAAATATACATCAATTCCCTTGAGGATTTAGAATGGCACTAAATGTATACATTAATTTGAAGATAAATGACATCTTTATAGTATTAAGACCTTTTATTTGTGAATGTTTAAGTCCATCTTCATTTACTCATTTTTTGGGTCAAACAATTAGCAGTTTTGTATGGAACATTTTCCCCATGAATACACTCACACTTTTCACAACAGTCTATACTTCACATAGTTTTATCACTTCATCTTCTGTGCATTTAACTATTTTTTTTTTTTGGCTGCATTGAGCAGCTTATGGGATCTTAGTTCCCCAACCAAGACTGAACTGAGCTGCTGCAGTGGAAGGACTGAGTCCTAACCAATGGATCACCAGGGAACTCCCTCTGCACATTTAACTTATGTGACCATTCTTCAATTTCATTTTCTATCATAATTTTTAATGACAATACAGGAGTCGATCAAATGGATTTACCACAACTTATTTAATTACTACTGAACACTTAGGTTGTTTTTCACCTTTGACTACTATAATTCTCTGAAGAGTCTGCATATATACATCTTTTTGTTCATCTGCTTTTCCTTAGGACAGTTACTTCTCAAACATTTTCACAGGAGTGGAGCAAACAAGCACCCCGAGGCAGCCTGGAGGCACGACTTTCTGCAACTGCCAAGGATTGAAGTCTCATGATTTAATTCAAGAACTCATAGACATTTTTTGTTTTATTTCACAGTATACTGGTATCTGCTTGCTTTAATGTAGAAATGTATTAAATCATGTACTATCAAATAAAACTGATACTTCAAGAAAAAGATGCTACCCAGTTTATAAAAATGGACTTATCCAGTGGCTTGATTTGTATCAAACTTCAAGTGACTATCTAATTCATACAAATAAAGGTCATCCCCAAGGAAATCAAAGAAACGTTAAAATAGCTCTTGTTTTCTCTGGGGCCTCCTGTATGCTCTGGCACCTCACTGTTCCCAGAGCATATCCAACTTAATTTGAGAAGTAATGCCTTAGGGAGAATAAAGGCTAAAAACCAGTCACCGTTTGAATGGCAAAGATCCAAAAGAATAATCCAAGTTTATGCTTGTTTGTTTATTTATTGGCCATGCCATTAAGCATGTGGGATCTTGGTTCCCTGACCAGGGATGGAACCTGGGTCCCCTGCATCAAAAGGCGAATTCTTTTCTTTTCTTTTTTTTTTTTTTTCATTTATTTTTTTTTATTTTTTAACTTTACAATATTGTATTGGTTTTGCCATATATCAACATGATCCAAAAGGCAAATTCTTAACCATTGGACCTCCAGGGTAGTCCCTCTTGCTACATTAATGAATATAATTATATATTAATTATACAATTAATATATTTATTGTATCATATACAGATATATTAATAATATATAATAATAAATTATACATAATATATAAAATTATATATTATATAACATTATATATAATTATATAATAATATATTCCACCAGGATAATTCCCTGGTGGTTCAGTGGTTAATACTCCACACTTTATACTTCCACTGTAGGGAGCGTGGGTTCGATCCCAGCTTGGGGAACTAGATTTCACACGCAAAAGGGCAACTAAAGAGATCTGCCACAACTACTGAGCCCTATACTCTGGGGCCTGCAAGTCACAATGAGAGAGAAGCCTGCACACTGCAGTGAAGAGCTGATGTGCAGACCCAAAGACCTGACACAGACAAATAAATAAATAGATAGGTATTCCAAAAAAACACAGCAATATCTCTAGGACCTATCAGGTGAATGATAAATAAATAAGTCCACTCTATTTAAAACATAACAGGGCTGTGTGCTTGTGACGTGTATGTATATGAATTCATGGAACAAGCTCTGGAGGGCTAGCAACAAACTTTTGACAGTAGTCACTCTGCAGGGAGGTAAGTGGGATTTGGGGTACAAAAGAAGTAGGCAAGGAGGATTTTGGCCTAACAAGCTACTTTAAATTTTGTCAAAGACATAATTTTACTTGCATGAATCATACGGATGATGCCATGAGGTAGTGGGGGGTGGGGTGGGTGAGTGAGCATGGTGGTGGTGACAGTATTCTGCATGCAGGTATCCAATAGTCTGGGTTAGTAAGAACTTTCTTTCCACTCACCTACGGACACTGGCAATGGTCTCTCTGTTTTTGAAACGACTGAAACGGGCAGTGTAATTTAAAGTTTTCATGAAGACCTCGGAAAGTTCCTGCTCATCCTCTGCGCTCTCATTCTGCTGCTTTCGATGCTCAAGAAGCATATGAACTTCGGAATTCAGAAGCGTCTCAGCTGTTTCAAACTCTATTTGCGAGAAGCATAAATGTCAACTGAAAATATTTCTCCCCAAGTCAGCTTCTAAATGTTCATTTGCCTTAGTGACTATCAGCAAATTTCTGACCCTGCAGAAATCCAGAGGCTTCACATCCTACAACTGCACAGTGTTCAAACAAACAAAACACCTTAAATAAAAAGAACCGAGACAAAACCCAGGTACCAAAAACTGGTTTATCATGAAATTCAGAAAACCACCTACCTCTCAGTTATCACACCTTAAAAAAAAAAAACAAACATATGTGTCCATTATGCCTACAACGTCCGTGACGCTGTCCTCAGAAATATTTCACCCTGAGTCTGTGAAATACAATACTGAAAGCAATCTCTATATACATTAATAAATAGAATTATGGTACAACCATTAAGTGGGCTTCCCTGGTGGCTTAGTGGTAAGGAATCCACCTGCCAATGCAGGAGACCTGGGCCTGATCCCTTGGTGGGGAAGATGCCCTGGAGAAGGAAATGGCAACCCACTCCTGTATTCTTGCCTGGGAAATTCCATGGACAGAGGAGCCTGGTGGGCTACAGTCCAAGGGTCGCAAAAGAATTGACACAACAACTCTGCGACTGAACACCATCACCACCCATCAAGTACTATCTAGTCCTTTAAAAGAATAGAACAGTTCTACACAATTTATGATTTCTATAGCATAATCCTATTTTTGCAAAGAATAAAGGGTATATGTATAAGTATATATTTATAAATAAGAGTGGTTTGGAAGGATAAACACTAAACTATTTATAGTTGTTTGGGTGAAAAGGTGCGAACTTTAATGTTTTACTCTGCATATATTATGGCAATTTTTTTAAAAAGGAGGGTACTGTTAAAGTATCCCCCACTTTGTTGTTACTGTTCACTAACTTCGTGTTTTTCAGTACCTGTAAGATATATTTTGAAGTCTTAAGCTACTTATTTTGGGTTTTTAAATTACACATTAAGTCCATCACACAGCACAGAAGTTCCCTGATAGCAAACCGTGCTGTACTCCCTGCCATCTGACAAAGATTCTCTTCTCTCTTTACTAAACTCTGGCCAGGCTCCTGCGCGCCCCTTTCTCGACTAGGACTCAAGGTTGTTCCACAAAGACTTGAAGAAAACACTAACACGATTTCTAACAGCTCAAGGCTGCATCCCTGGGATGACTCTTGCTCCTTGACAATGGCTGCTTATGAAAACTGAAGGCTGTCAAAATAATTCGTTTGTTCCCGACAACATCTGAAGATATGGCCCTTGTCGCACAGCCCAGAGCGAAGGGTGTGGGAGGGAAGGAGCCTAATCCCATAACTTATCAGTTAACAAATCCAAAAGAGCTTCAAACGGACCAACCCCCGCTTCTCGTAATTTTTCATTTCCCTATGAGCCCCTGCTCACCCCTCTCCCTATTCCTTCATTCTCCCTTTAAAATGCCCAGTCACCTTTGTACAAATCCAAGTCTAGATGATTCCACGCTTCACGCTTTTCCCTACTGCGACAGTATATTAATGATTAAAACCTGCCATTACCCCTTTCATGTTGGCTTTATTTTTGACACAACCGTCTAGCACTTAAAACAACTTAAACACGAACAAGAGGCCACCCGGGGCGATGTGGAGTTGGGCGCCGACGGCTCCAGGGCTGCCGGTGTGGCCTCCAGCCGGCCAGTTCCCGCGGTACCGTGCCCAGACGACCCGCACCCTCCGCCTCCGCGCCCTTCGCCACGCCTGCCCAGGCCGCACCTTTGGGAAAGATGAGTTGTGACGCGTCCTCCTCTACATCTCCAGAGCGCGGATCGCTACCGCCCGCCGCCATCCTCTCGCCGAGAACCAGTACTCACGCTGTCGGAAACGGAAGCTCTTTCCGGCCGCCGCCACGGAAGGGGCGTGTTCTTGGAGACGGGGCGGGGCCCCAGTGGAGATGGGCGGGCCGCGATGGGTAGGCGAGACAACCGCGAGGTGGGCGGGGCCAAGGGACCTAGCGGCCTCGGGCGCGTGCGGAGAGGGGCCAGAGCGGTGGGGTCTTGCAGGTCTCTGGAAGTGCCGTGGCAGGGTGGCGTATCCTGCGGCCGCGGCAGGAGAAAACCGTCACTTTCTTCAACAGTAGGTCCTTCGCCGCGAGTCGTGGGGACTGCTCACTTGGCATTTCTGAGCTTCAGCTATCTTACCTGTGAAGTGTGGATGAGGATACCATCCTCATCCCCTCCAGGGCGCAGGGGAAGGATTAGATGGGATGCAGGAACGCGCTGACCGACCCAAGGATCTCTGGTTGATGGGAAGCTGGGTAGGTGACTCTGAAAACATTCAGTGTAATTCCTCCAGTGCCTCAAAGCGTTTAAAATATTTGATTTGTAGTGGATTTTTTCCAATACTTCTGAACATGTGGATAGTGAAATTGAGAAGCCTGTTGGAACATTTGGATGATAGAGTAAGTAAGCAAATGAAAAATGATTTTGTTTCCAACTTGAGAGAAAACAGATGGTTGTACAATGAAGGAAATAACCATAGTGCACTGCTTGGCTCAGAAATGAACCATCTATAAGTATATAAACTGTTCACAAAAAATGAAGATATTACCAGACAAGGGTATGCATCTGTATTCCTTTGATTTATAATTCCTTTAAATTATAACTTATAAAAGTTAATTTGCCTTGTATATGTGTTTCCAAAAGAAATGTATCAGGTGAATTAGTGGTAGGTTATATAGTGCTGACAGGGCTTATTACTGCTTCAAAGTGCTTTCCTACACAGTTCATTAGAGCTGCAGACCAATGCCCAGAGAAGTCTGGGAACATGCCCCAGCTGGGTATGGGATACAGTCTTGAGCTCAGTGTAGGCCCCGTTCTCCCATCTATCCATCCAACAGGCTTTTGCAGAGCACCTACCTACTACTTAACTGGACCTTAACATTTGCTGGCCCCAGTACTAGCCAGATAACCTAACACACAGCAGGAAGTCAACAGAAGAGAGAAGAAAGGAGAACAACAAATAATCCACACTGATGTTTCACAGGCTGTTCTGTCCACATTTTCATTCAGGAAACCATTATAAACACGTAAGTGCAAGGCAATGAATTTAAAAAGATGAATCAGTCCTACAGCCGTACCAAAGAAGAGCTCACGTAAGAGTAGCTCATGCAAGATCTGGACTTAGTTTCCATCATAAAAGAGAGTGACAGAAGATACAGAGAAAGAGATCATTAAGTTCCTCAAGAGCTACTATGGTTCTTTGTACTGTATTGGCTCAGAGTCAAGTTCTTCAACCAGCCCAGTGAGTGCCTTTCAAAGGCAGATATTCAAGCCAAGGTCACAGACCCTAGATTTATCTGGAAGCAGATTTAGAGCAGACTTGGAGCACCTCCTCCATCCTGATAAGAACTCTGATTTCTGACCACATGGCTTAGTTAACATTTCTCAAACAACAGAATGGTTAAAATGGCAAATTTTATGTTATATGTGGGTCCATGGGGTCAGAGAGTCAGATGTAACTAACACTTCTATATTACTACCACAAAACAACAACAACAAAGACATGGATTTCCATGCCGTTTAACTACAGGTGGTATTACAAACATGAACTACTACTCTAGAACCATAATTTCTCTTGCAGGAACAAAATCCCTCTCACACACTCTGGAGTTATCACCCCAGTCGGTTTAGATCAGTTGTAATCTATTTCCAAAATCATCTAACCCTGATAATGTACACCTGTGGCCAAGAATCAGGGATGAGGATCTGGGTATCTTAAAAAAAATTACACCCATGCAAATAATTTCAGCCGAAGACTAACAATATCAGTATATGAATGTAAAGTGTGAAGTTATTCCTTGCTATTTTCGCCAAACACACCTTATCCTTTCTGGGCCATCCAAAACTAAGAAATATTTTCCTTTAGGTCAGACCACACAATGTCCCAGGGTCACTGTTGGGTTAGTTAACCTCATGAATTATCTTAAATTTGAGCATTTCCCCACGACCCCCTTTCAGGTTGTAGCTTTCTGGGCAAGGTCAGCTTCACTGGAAAATCTAAGAACTATGAATCTTAGTTCAGAAAATTTGGCTCTTAAAAAACCAGTGGTACTGCTAGCAACCACAAAAAAAATATAAAAATGAAAGGTAATTGAGGTTCAACACCATACAAAAATATGCAGGTTGAATAAATATGATCAGGTTGGCTATCTCTAAATAATGACTATTCAAAAATTATTATTACTATCTACTATTAAAAAAAAAAAAAAAGACAAGACAAAGAACAATTTTTACCCATTATGATTTATTCTCTACAATACTTTGTTAAAGAGTTCAATGATTTGCACTCAGAAGTTATATAGCCAAGAGGCAACCAAGTGTAATACAAAGAATTGGTCTAAAGTCTTTGCACTGAAGGCCATACAAAGTCTCTTGCTTCAGGGAAATAAGAATGAAAATAAACAAAAAGAACAAATAGCTCCCTAGGTTCCAGGATCTCAATAGAAAATAACATCAACAGTTAGTGAAATTGTAGGTGTTAACATACCATGGAAAACAGATCTTGTGCAAATATTAACACCCAGGACTTCTGTATAGATGATTTTTATTATAAACAATAAAATATATGTAATGTCTGAACTACAAACCTTTCGTGTTGAAATGGTCTCTAACATGAGTTGCTTTAATATTATGAAGCGAAAAAGTTTAAGAATCTCACAGTGGAAACAATCCAACACTGATAAACTCTAGTGATCAAAGACATTCTCTTTTAATGAAGAACAAGGACAATTCGCAATTACAGAATGTCCTAGCTGTGGGTATTATGAGACAAGCCAACTTTCCAGACCGAAAGGCACTCACAGCTAGGGATGAAACGAACTCCGAACCAAACCAGCCACAGTGGGCTGGTCCCTTAAAAACAGTGGTTACTGTTCAGCTTGAGCAGTCCAAGGACAAAGGAAACACTGAGCAGAAAACATTCCCTTCTCTTTAAACCTACCACTCACACTACATATACTGGCCACCCTCATCACTGCTTTGGTCAAGCAACATGGAAGGCAGGTCAGTTCCAGTTCGGAGTTGTCATTTCCCTACGCAAAGCTGCCATATGGATGATCCAGACTTAGTATTTTTCCTGAGAGCCACCTGCCACACATCTTCATAAGGTGACCATGACCATTTATTTCCAGACCACTTCCTGACTAGGCTCCATTCAGGACAGACACTGAGTGCCATTCCTCACAGGGCCAAACAGTTTTCCTTGGTCGACTCCTGAGTCCTCTTACTAAAGTCAGAGGAACCCGAGCATCTCCATGGCTGGACTCGGATGGGAGCATAAGGGAATGTGCGGGGAGTAAGGCTTCTTCACTCCAAAAACCACTGAGCCCACTTCAGTGTGGTTCTGGGCTTAAGCCCGATTCTTGTGCACTGATTTTTTCCCCCCATTTCCTGGGGTTTTAAATTTTCTGTTTTTTTCTTAAATGGCAGGTTTCCTACCCCACCCTCAATAAAATTAAAAAAAAAAAAAATACTATACACTGGGAAAGACAAATAGGGCAACATTTCTACAAGAAAAAATAGGCTTGAAAGAGCATGGCACTGTAAATGCTTGCATGACCAGTCTCACTGAGCGTGCTCAGGGGTGAAAGTTTAGCACCATTTTTTTTGCTTTTTTTAAACTTTAGAAATTAAACACAACTTTTAACATAGAAGACTTGAACAGTAATGAGTGTAGCCCTATGTATCAATACTGTTGTACAAATTGGAGGTGGGTGGTTTAGTCCAGAGCTGACCACCCTGACATCAATCCATGGCACCTATAAGTAACTGTCGTCACATTTGTTTGTAACAAGACATTTATTCTCAGCAGCAGGAAATCATGAAACAACTCCTTCATCTTCAGAAGCCTGTTTTCATTAACACTGCGAGGGAAAGGTGGCAGGATGTGGGAGTGTGCCCAGCAGCGAGCTGGTGCTGGAGCCTGGCCCACACACCTGGACATCAGCCCACGCTTCCCTTGCACATTCCACATCCTTAACAGCAGCAGAGGATGGTGCCAAGCACACTGCTCTCCCTAACCCCTCTCTTCAAGAAACAGGACTGCTATGCCTAGAAAAGCATGTGTCATTCCTCAGACTGTCCCTGCTCCCCCCGCCCCCCGCTCCTGGCAGAAGAAAACTCAAAAGATCTTTTGCTTGAATATTTGCCCATTTCAGAAAGCCACACCACTACCACATAAACATTAAAAATAAATTAAATCAAAACATTGTGTTCACTGGGTTGACACCCAATCCACTTTAGAGTTCTCTAAGCATATTGTTGGAAACCAGTGTATCACCTGGAGGGTCTTTTCTTCCAACTGGCCACCTCTCCCTGTGAATCACTTCAGCAGTGCCTCTGTGACAACGTTGTCAAAGCATCTTCCAAATTCCCAACTTCTATGAACTTTGCCACCATATGAGTGAAGAATAGGCAAGAGGAAGGAGAAACCTGCTGACAGCTATTTGGAATCAGCAAAAATGGGAAAGGGAAATATGCCACATGAAAGTATGAATGACCTAAAACAAAATAAGCTATTTGGAACTCTGCCACAGTGGGGTGATGTTTTCCCAGCGTGTTAGGCAAGATAAAGATTCACCTTGTTTAATTACACAGCTTTGTCTAAAGTCCCCATAAAGGACTGAAACATTAACAGTTTTCCCACTTCTACAGGCAAACTAGAAAAAGGAACTCCTCTGCTTAAAGGTCTCTCAGGATGTTTGCCTGAAAAGAAAAACAGCTTGGAGACCCTGGATTCTCTCCTATGACGACGTATCCTTCTAAAACCCAACCCAAGTGCTTGTTGGAACGTCTCTGAGAACCTAGATCCAGCTATAGGCACTGCTACCAGTAGAGGAGTGAGGTAGCCAGGTGGTAAGGAAGAGGTCTCTCCCTTGACACTGCGTGCAGTGATGCCATCAGGACCTCCCGCAGGCATCCCAGTCCATCCTCAGCAGGCCAAACCACAGAGCTTGGTTCAGTCCCAGAAGACTTGATGCAGGAAGAGTGCCAGAAAATCCAACTGAGAGTGGGATGAGAATTAGAACCTTCGAGGCTAATTGAGCAATGAGATCTGCAACGCCATCCAAAGGGCTTCTGATCTTGAGGTGGGTCTCTGTCCAGGAGCCACGGAGGACTCATGGTGCCCACGTTTGACCCTAACATGGCGTCCGCTTATGAAGCATGGAGGTTGTGATCAACTCTCGGTACGCAATAAACTGCAAGTTTAAAAAAAGGAATTTAAAACAACCTAAAAATGTTTCTTGTTGGTCTCCGTTGCCCAGACTGCCAGGGGAATACACCTACTTGATCTGGGGAGGCTGCAGGTGTGTGTGGGGTAAGCCTTCATGGACCATCAATTCCAGCTTCCACTGTGTGTCCGACACACAGGCAGCACATCAGCAGCGGCACCTGCATGCCCAAGTCTTCTGAGCCCACACGGAATTCTCACTAGGCATGGAGGAGCCCCAGTCCAACGGAACCCCGTATTGAGGAAAGGCTGAGATAAGGCTTGGGCCCTCAAGTTCTGTTTCATTCAGTATAAGCCCCCCCTCCCACCTCAGTCAGCTGGAGGCAGACTTGGCAACGGAAGCTAGCATCATAAAATGGTGCAGTAATAGAAGTAACTGGACCAGGAAGAGGAGGCATCTGCTCCAATGATGTCATAGCCATTGGTGGCCACGGGGGGGTGTGACTGGTCATGCAGCCGTGTGTCAGGAGTAATGATTGTAGAGGGGCGGGGCATGAAGAGTGCCATTCTGGAAACAATGCTGTCGAGAAGCTATATACTCTGCATAACTGATTGTCACCTTCTCACTTCGGTACCTGTGTAAGGAAACAGGAAAGGGTGTTAGGAACCCCCAATACTTCATTTTAAAATCACGCAGCAGAGTAAACCAAAAGCTTATTCCACATTTTCAAAGAATAAAATGGAAGACCAAGAGCAATCTTACTTACAGAAAATGAAAGACAGCACAAGAAAACAGTGTTGTTATTACAAATGAACAAGATGAAAAAGCACAGTCACAGTCCACCCCTGAGAATGTTTTCTGCACATCCCACCTTTAAACACTTCATATGCTTATCATTAGGCTGCTCTTAAGCAATCTGCTACTAGGGTCTGGATGAAGAATTTCAAGGTCAAATTATATGGGTGGCAGACGGGAAGATGGCTGCACCAATGCCCAGTGTAAAATGCATTATCTATTTCAGGTTAAAATGTGATAAATTTGACAGAAATGCAACTTCAACTTGCAGAAAAGCAACAAACAAGTTATTTATAACTAAAAGGGGCACAGATACCTAATTCTGGGTCAAATTCTGATGAAGCAGGTTAAAAGATCCTGGGTCTCACTTCCCAGATGAATGTGCCATATCATATATCACAGGGTCATCAGAACAGAATTCATAGCACTTTGGCCTTGCTCTAAAAAGAGCCATGAGTCAGGATGCGAAGCATGGGGTGTTACAAACCTATGGAGCCTACTACAGACCACAGGAGCTGGGTGTGACAATCCTTACCCAGAGCCATCTCTTTCCCTCTGTAATCACTCCTCCACTGCAAGGTGATTATTCCTGAATTTTGACAGGGAAATGGCTGTTCAAATAAATTATAATAATAATGATAATAATAATGCTTTGTATTTGAAGATTTTTCTTTTTTGGAATCCAAAGCATTTCAAAAACATGGGGTTATCTTCCAAATAGACCTGTGAGGTTACTACATGATTATTCAGCATTTTACAGATGAAGAGGCCAACAGAGGCCCACACAAACCCACAGAAGCTACACCTCTCAGGATTTCCAATTTCAATAGGGATGGGAAGAGAACTGACACCTACTGACCACCTACAATACTGCCTGGCCCCAGACTAGAATTTCTGCACACATTACCTTACCACACTCTAGAACAACCCCAAGGCAGGCTTTTTTTTTCTGCTCAGAGAGGCCCAAGTCACACAGCTGGAAGTGGTGGAGCTGGGATTTAGGGTCCAGTTCATACAGATTTTACTATAGACCCCCCCCCATAGACGTATTTGCTCCTAAGAGGCAGAGGCGTTTCCTTGTTACTAGTCCATCAACACGCCACCTGACTGCATGTGGTGACTTCGACTGATCCAGGACTTCTGTTATTAAGAGCCTTTTCCCCTGTTTTCAGCTTTCCCACTCAGCCTCCCAACAAGTGGGTCTGGCAAAGACACCCACGATTGTTCAGCAGCTACTCTGCCCCCACTATGCCATCAGCTGAGCTGTGGAGACGCCCAGGATGCTGGGGAGTCTCTGCCTTCTCTGCCACTGCTTCCTCAGAGCTTCAACCTCACATATACTTCTTTGGTTTGGAGACATTAGCAGGGAACATTTTTCTCTTCCCCTGTCTATCAAAAGTATCTTCCATCCAACCCCAACTAAGTTAAAATGACAAGGAAAATGAGACAGTGGCTTACCTGGTGAGTTTGATGGTTTTTCTGAATTCACTGGTAATTGGAGCCTTAAAGCCACCTTTCCTGAGCAAGGAATCTATCGTCTGGATCTGATCCCAGTCTGAGGAGAAGACGGGCACACAGAGGTCAGTGCGCACTGACACCAAACCAGGCAGGCAGTGCCCTAACACAGTGACAGGAGGGCAGCAGCCGGACCCGCTGGGGGCAGGGCAGGCTGGGCGTGGCCCCCACATCCCGGAGTCCTGTCTGCCTCACTGGCAGTCCAAGGAGAGCCAGAGACGTGCGAGGATGCCCAGCACACACTGTCAGTGGCCTTCCCCTTCTTCTGAGTCTTTCCTGTCAGGTATGATCCCAGGACAACTATCTAGAAGCAAATATGGTCCCAACTTAGTTGGCCTAGTGCTGTAACCAGGGCTGCTCTGGGAGAAAGGAGAATTCATATTCTGCAGCTTGCATTCCTTCACGTGCATCTTGATGATTTCTAGGAGTCGTTTTCTACTAGAGGCTCGACAGCAGGACAGAAGCTATTCCCTTGGGAAGGATGGGAAAGTTGTTGCACATCTACTGCTGTGTTGTTCTAGAAATATTTTCACCAGATACAACCAAATATATCAAATTGAAAACCAAACAGAACTCCATAAATCACTTCAGTAGGTGCCTTGATTTTAATTTTCCCAATCAGTTTCCAAATAGAAAAAGTGTTTAATTATTTACCTAAATCATCATCACATCTCACTATTAGGAAATGTTCCTGGTCCATCTCCTTGGACAGAAATGCCAGATTTATGACCTCAAAGAGGTGGCTAAAAGGCTTCTTCTTTTTTAAGCCATATCCCCACTGCTTTCCATGACAGGAACCAACAAGGCAATCCCTCTCCACATAATCAGTTCATTGATATACTGAACTCAGTATTTTCCTCTATTTCAGTTTCATACCTAACTACTAGATATTATTTTTTAAAAAAAGACTAGTTCCAAAAAAGAAAGAAAATTGGGTTGTACACTGCAGAATGCATAAACACCATTTTAAGGTATTCTTCTAAATATTCTTAAAGAGAAAACCTGCCCAGCCCACTTCCTACCTTTAGTGTCCCACTGTAGGAACTACTGAGTTCTTTTTTTCTACAATTACCACTGCAGTTTTGGGGCCAAGAAATACTACTACTCATTGAAAGTAAGTGAAACAGATTACCTGACAAGTATTTACCCCTTTTCCCTCCCAGCTCTTTTGGGGAGTTTCTTATTCTGTAAGAATTTGATAGATATGGAAAGAAAGCCCGCCACTCATACGCAGTCATGCTGCACTGAAAGGCAGCACAGCCCACTCCCCTGCCCTCTGCCTGACAACACTGTGGAGGGTATCACTCCATTTGTCGAACTCACCTTGTTCCTTCGCAACCTCAGGTAAGTAAGTGGCTGTACGTTTGACGCCTTTTTCATTGATGAATTCAATTCGAATCCCATGGACCCCAACCTACAAAAACACACAACCAATAAATGCCGTTTACTTACTCTAATGGAACTTCAATTATCCTCACGTAAATTGACACTGTCCCCTGACCAGCTTGACCCAGGGCTGAGAAAAGGGGAGCCTCATACTTTTCACGACTGACTCTCTCAGGCATAGAAGCTGAAGAAACTGCTGCTTCAGGGAAAGGGAGACTCTATGTGGAGCCACCTCGCTGAGACTATGGAGGCTACATATATCAATTCTCTCAATAACGCATCCAATAATCATGAATATTCCACCTTTAATATTCAAGAACAGGCTACAGGATTTGATCAGGGTTCCTGACTTTTCACATGTGGCTCGTAATAACAACATTTATTCAAGGGCTTACCAAGAAGAATCAGGAATGTTCTCCTTTATCCCATTATTTATTAGACGTGGGAAAAGGACGTGGGAGAGAGCAGACTGGTAAGAAAGGGATTTCTTTCTGCTTCTAATATCGAAGTATCTTTTCTGTCACCCAGGTTGCCTACAACTGCCTCTGACCTCAGCTCTCACATGCTTATACCCTTGCTCAATGAAGGAGATACATTACCATGTACTAACCCGAACCCAAATGCAACGAGAGATGCAGAGTTCCAAATGCGGCTGTTCTCACCTCCCAGTCCAGGTAATCACTGGCATCCTCAAAGTTAGTAAGGAGGGAGACAGAGCAGAAAAGTTTAGGCAGCTCCTCTCGGGTCAGGGGGGGAAATCGGCTGTCCTTAAGTGCACTGGAGGGGACAGAAAACATGAGTGAGGCTGCTCCGGAATTGGGAGCCAATATCATAAGCCTGAAAGTTTACGGCTCTTGAGCTCTGCAGAAAACATTCAATACCCATCAGCACGAACATGCTAAATACAACATGATGCTACTGTCTACACTTGAACTGCTAAGTGACTCACCAGATTAAAGCCCCCACAGCTCCTGACTATCAAAAAGAAACACTCAAGCTTCACCACTCAGAAGAAACAGGCAGTTATTTTCAAATTTTGCAAATAATCTACCCATCTCACGTGTGGTGTCATTACCTGGTTAGCGTGTATTCCCTGAGTCCTGAATGAAGATTCATGGCTGAGAAGGTCCCAATGCAGCCACGAAGCCGCTTGTCCCGCCCTGTCTTCCATGTCACAAAGAGTGGACTGAAAGAGCAAGCACGCAGCAATCAGAGAAGAAAACCTTGGCTTTATCCCTGTCCGCCTGTTCTTCCCCAACACGACTGTTCTCTGATGTGGGCTGTCTGGAAGGCTGCGGCCTCCGGGCGCCGTGCGGCCCCAAGGTGGAGATGGAGAGGAAGTGGCCACGAGGCTCAGGGAGAGGCTCCTGCAGCCCCTGCTCTCAGCTCCGCTCCACTCCGCATGGACACACTGTTTCCTTCCTCCTCTGCTCAGGACTCTCTCTGCTAGTTCTCCACATCTTCCTCCTCCTGTTTACCCTCTTTCTCTGTGTCTCTGTCTCCCAGTTCCACCCTTCCTGAAGACATAGCCTGCACACCTTCTCCCCTCAACCCCATACTGCACCCATCATTATTTCTGTCTCTTCTGTTTATAAATTCCAGAAAAAAAAAAGTCTCCGAGAAAGTTTATTCTGTGGACTTCCCTGATGGTTAAGAATACGCCAGGCAACGCAGGGGTTATGGGTTCAATCCCACATGCAACAAGCCTGCCTGTCACAACTACTGCGCCAGAGCAGCACAACTAGAGTCTGTTCACCGCACAAAATATCCTGGATGATGCAATGAAGATCCCATGTGCCTCAACTAAGACCCAACGCAGACGAATAAATGAATTTTTTAAAAAAGGCTTATTCTGGGATTTTCCTAGTGTTCCAGCGGCTAAGAATCTGCGTTCCCATGCAGAATCTGCGTTCCCATGCAGTAAACATGAGTTTGATCCCTAGTTGGGGAACTAAGATCCCACGTGCTGAGGGACAATTAAACCTTGAGTGTCACAACGAGAGAGAACCCCACAGGCCGCAACTAAGATCCAATGCAGTCAAAAATAAATAATTCTTTTTTTTTTTTTAAAGCTTATTTTCAGCAGAAGTTACCACTTTCTAGGCCAAAGTCATGTTCCATTAGGCTACATCAAATAGACAGTAATAGATATTTAGACACATGTTACGGGGCTGCCTCCTCTTCTGAAAATTCTTCCATGTTCCTATGCCTTTACGTCTTAAGATTCTTGAGTTAACACTGCTAAAAAGCAACTTACATCTTTAAAGTTACCTTTGATCATTATTACAAGGCAAGATCTCCCACCTACCCATCTTTTCCTTTCAGTAAAACACCTGAACAGCACCAGCCAAAGTTAATGTTTCAAAACCTACTCAAAAACCCTTCCAATTCCACTGTCCCCACAGCCTACAAAGCTGTGGTCACCACCTACTCTTCAAAGTCTGTGTCCCTCTCCTGCAAGGGACGCACCTAATCCCACTCAGGTCAAGGCTCAGACTCTCCATCTACTTAGTTAGGACTTTTCTGTCCACAGATGTCACATGGGAATACTTCCCTAAAAAGCGAGCACATTTTCTCATTCCTTTCCTCTGACACAATCACAGACTAACTTCCCCTCTACTTCTGCCCAGACACTGTGAGGCACACCCGGTTTAGCTGTTGTGTGTGATCTGTCTATTCAAGTCTCCTGAGAGCAAGGACTGTTTCTTCATGCCTGTCTATTCCCCACGCAGCCCTCAGTATGGCACGAACAGTTCTTAGTGAGTCCTCTAAAAGCACCTCCTAAAAAATTAAAAAGCAGCACTGCTCTTTAAATGCACCTCAAAGCTGCCTCCAGTTCTGAGAAAGCAAGCCTTAGCATGCCTTTCTTCACTTGACTTCACCCTTTACATACACATATTCCTTATTTAAGTCACTAACACCTCACGGGAACTTGGGACAGTCTTGAACTAAAAACATCAAAACAAATTCTGACATTCTTGGTGGGGTGCTGGCAGCCCCATGGGACTGACAGTAAGTTATGAGACTCTTGAATGAGTTCCTCGTCTCCAGCCTGGCCCTCAGACACTGGTAGTTCACTCGGATTTCAGCAATGCCTGGGTGTGCAATGGTGTGGTGGTGTGACTTCTCCACATGAGGGTCTGAATGAGCTACCCACTGCCATATGAAACCAAAAGACAAGCAAAATCAAAACTCTCTTGATTCCCAGAATGTAACTTTAACAATAAGCCAATAACTCCTTCAAACGTAGCCTAGTATCCACTTTTGATATTCTGGATATTGTCTGGATATTTTTCATCATTCTTTTCCCATTAACCTTTGCCCAAACCATGTTAAAGCTTTTTATAAGTAGAAGACCGTTGCAAGAAAATAACCCTGGAAAGAGGGTGCCACGCCTTTGTCACCGTCCCCAGCGCGTGACTGCTTTACTCACTAGGGGTCATTGGTGAACCTAGGAAGTCGTGGCTGCGGGAAGCCATAGAGGTGACAGTAGAGGACATCAAAGCAGTAGCAGCACATCTCTGCGGTCACCACCAGGTTCTTGGTGGTGTTGGCAGTTCCATTGGGCCGGGGGAGAGGGCTCAGCGCTCCCGATGCGGGATTCATTCGTGTGATGGGAGAGTTTCCAGGTCCCAGAGTTAAGTCCGACACATTCTCCCGACCACTGCTGCCATCCACATGCTGGTGGTTTTGAAGAGGTCCTGAACTAGAGCCGGGGACAGTTGTGGACTGGTTCCCGTGACTGTGCGTTCCACTTCCAGATAACTTAGGCTTCTTGACCCCACAACAACCTGCTGCCAGCTTGGGCTCAAGTGGAGGAACACAACGTCTTTTTCCCATCCTGATTCAGTGCTTGAGGTCTGGAATGCTGCAGAACCCTAATCCAAAAGAGAACACCCAAGCATTAATTCAAATGTTAGTTAGAAGAACACAAAAATCAGAGAAAGGGTCTACATGGAAGGGGTAGGAGTCATCGAGTTCTTTCTCACACAGGTCACACTGCTCACAAAGGGTGTCAGACCAGTGGGCTGGAAGAGCCTGCATTCCAGACCAGGGACGCCCAACTGTTACCTGAGGGGAAGCTATTTTTCACTTTCCATAAAGGTTATGACCATCATGGATGGAGGCAGGCCAAAGACAGCTCCCTCTTGCCCAGGTCTCCTCAGGCAGAAAGAAGGGTAGAGTGGCAGCCGGTGTGCAGGCGAATGGGGACACTTGGAGACTGACTGAAAGACTGCACCTGACTTGGCAGGCTCTTCATCAGGACGCTTTCTCTACATTTCTACAGGCTCCAAATTGAACCACTCTGTTTCTAAAGAACCCCAGAGGAACTTTCATGTTTTTCCTTGTTAACCACATCCTTTCCGCATTTTCCCCATCACTAACCTCAACTTAGCTGTGTGACTTTAGCTCCAGACCTCTGTGAGGATGGAGAGCAGCCGCTGCTCTGGCAAGAGTGCGCTAACACAAGGCGACCGCCCGCCTTCCGTCCTCACAGCAATCCTGCGGTCCTATTTTCTTTGGTTCGCCTCTGAACGTACTCCAATTTCTACACTTCTATACTTTCAAGACCCCATTCAAAAAAAGCTACAACCAAGCAGAAACCTTTATTCACACAAATGACCCAAGCTTCAGTCCTTTTGTGAGGTAGCCATTTCTGCCCTGTCACAGCAAGGCAGAGATGCAAAGCCATCAGTCTGACAAAATGTGGCATTAGATGGGCCAGCAAACCAGAGTTCCAGCTGATAAAGGGAAGGAAGGAATCTTTTTCCATTAAATTCTTTTTCTTAAGAAGCCCAAGGTAAAGATATGTAGCTGTAACATGACCAAGATTCTTTCTGTTATCTATCTCAATAATTGAGACTCATGAAAATAGATCCTAGTTATTTCAATGTTGATAATACCAAAGTTAAAATCCTGCTAACTTGAGAAAAATGTACTTTGTTTTTTCACAAATCACTACATGTTGGTTTTTTTTAAGGGCTTCCCTGGTGGCTCAGACGGTAAAGCATCTGCCTGTAGTGCGGGAGACCCAGGTTTGATCCCTGGGTTGGGAAGATCCCCTAGAGAAGGAAATGGCAACCCACTCCATGGGGTCCAAAATCCCATGGACGGAGGAGCCTGGTAGGCTGCAGTCCATGGGGTCACAAAGAGTCGGACACGACTGAGTGACTTCACTTTCACTTTTCACTTAGTTTTAGCCTCCTACTCAAAATATGTAATTTTCATCTAAAATTTTCTCTGTAATTTGAACACGCAGTACATAATTGCCTTTTTAGGCACTACTCTACTGTATTGTATAGTATTTTGGTTGTAATGTGTACAATCTTTTAAATAAAATTAGGTAAGTGCATACTCGTTTCCAATGCCGTTATTTCTACAGACACAACTTGTCACTTTAGATTGAATGAGATACAAAAATTTCACAAATAGTGCATTTGTTTCTGATATATCCTGATCCCTAACAAAATACATATTTTTGTATTAGGACAATTCTTCGGAAGAAAGTTGTCTCTAGCAGAGGAGTAACGGTTTGCACATTTCGATGTCTAGCTTGCAACAGGCTTCTTTTTGAGAAAGCCTCATGCATGTGATACACTAAAACCTCCAATGATTCTAAGTGTGGATATCACTGTCTTGTTCAGACTGTTAAGAGAGGGAGCAGGAGGTCCTGGTTAAAAATGCTGCCTCCAGACTCAAATGGCCTGGGTTCACATGTGATTCCTCCAGGATTAACCTCTCTATGCCTCAGTTTCAGCAAACTGGGAATTGCTTCATGGGGCTGTTAGGAGAATTGAGTTTATTCTATGTGAAGTGCTTCCATACAGTTTCTGGCATAAAGTTAGCTGCTCTTATCATCTGGGCTCTCATCTGACTGCTCCCCCCAGAGGGGGAGACTCCAGGAAGGCTAGGACTTTGCTGCACACTCAAGGCTTAGAGCACCGAACAGATGCTCTTTAAATAGGATTTCACTTAATCCTCAGAACCACCCAGCAAGGATATTACAATCATTTTACAAAGGAGGAAACTTAGGTTTAATAGGAAAGACACTCTGCCACTGAGTGGCACTAGGTGCCATTAACTGCCACTGAGTGGCAGAGTCAGTATTTGGACCACAATCTACCTGTCAGACTACAAGGCTTGGGTCTTCCCACCATGCCACAAACAAGAACGAAGCCTGCCAATAATATTCACTGGATTCAGTCCCTTTGCTAAGGGCGTGATTAAAAAAAAAAAAAAAATCAAGGGTAT
Source organism: Bos mutus (assembly GCF_027580195.1). Taxonomy (NCBI): domain Eukaryota; kingdom Metazoa; phylum Chordata; class Mammalia; order Artiodactyla; family Bovidae; genus Bos; species Bos mutus. The sequence goes on from NC_091618.1 coordinate 131,521,740, forward strand.
ACTGAAAACTAAAAGAATAGCTTGCAAAATTTTGCCCATAAAAATGGAGCCGAGGGAAGCTGACTTCCCTGGTGGACCAGTGGTTAAGAATCCACCTTCCAATTCAGGGGATATGGGTTTGACCCACAGTCGGGGAACTAAGATTCCCACATGCCTCAGAGCAACTAAGCTTGTGCACTGCACTAGTGAGCCTGCAGGCTCTAGAGCCCGTGCTCTACAACGAGAGAAGGCCTCCCACACCACAACCAGAGAATCCCCTCAAGACGCAACAAAGACAGTGCAGCCAACATAATTTAAAAAAAAAGGAGGAGCAGGGGGAAAAAACCAAAACCTAAGCCCAAAGCTCTGCCATCACCCTGACAACGACCAGTGCCCCTGCCGTAGTCACTTGCGTCCACAACGAGTGACACTGGCCTCCGAGCCCTCACTTGACTGTCCTCCTTGGCCTAACTGTGGGCAGAGGCTTTAGGGCATGTGTTCAACGAAGCAGAGGGACCTTGTCTCGAGAGCTAGAGCTTTAGCAGCACCAATAGGGCCCTGAGGCTCTGCCTCTAGAGTCCCAACGTTCAAAGAAGCAAAGAGAAGGGATGAAATAACAGTAAGTTAAAAAAAGAAATCCTTCCTCATTCTCCTTATACCACAGGCCGCTTGAAGGAAGAGAGAAATGTCATGAGATAGTGGTAACTCAGGTGTTCCTCCCAAGGTGCCATCAGCTCTCTGATGGGTGAAACACCCCGTAACAGAGCAGTAGGTTTTCAAACCACGCCAAGGCAGGTGAGGTCAAGCTCAGGAAGATTCTGCCTACACCAGTGGTCCCCAATCTTTCTGGCCCAGGACTGGTTTCAGGACAATTCAAACACATTTATCGTGCACTTTATTTTTAATCCAATGCCACCGCTGATCTGACAGGAGGTACTGGTCCGAGGCCTGTAGCTGGTGACCCCTGGCCTACCCATAATGCACAACCACTGCTCTGTAGGGGGGCATACCAAGAGATTACATTTAGCAATTCACCCACACCATCCCCAACTGTGATTTGTAATCAACAGAGCCAACCCAAACCTTGTGGATCCTCAGGACCAAGTTTTCTCTGGAGGCCACTAAACAAACAATTCAATCAATATTCTCAATTAGTGACTAAAGGCAGAGTTAGAGACTTTCTGCATCAAAACTATATTAGAAGGCATTTTTTAAAATTTATTCCATAAAACTTAAATCTTTAGAAAACTTCAAACATAAAGTAAAAGAGTATAATGAACCCAATACTCAGCTTTAATAATTTTCAACAAAGGGCCAAACTTATTTCATCCACAGCCTACTTACTCCATCTCCCTCACCCTACTGAATTATTTAAGGTTTGTTTTTTAAATGGGCCAAAATTTTACGTGTATGTCAGCGTAAAGCAAATATTAACTAAACAGTACAGACCGTGAAGGTGCTGGTAGTGAGTACTTTTATTTACATAGCAACCACTGCCTATCCACTCCATCAGGTTTCCCTCTCAGTGAGACTCTCCTAACCCAACTCCAACAAAGTGGGCTGCTGCTACTGCTAAGCCGCTTCAGTCGTGTCCGACCCTGCGCGACCCCAAAGACGGCAGCCCACCAGGCTCCCCCGTCCCTGGGATTCTCCAGGCAAGAACACTGGAGTGGGCTGCCATTGCCTTCTCCAATGTGTGAAAGTGAAAAGCGAAAGTGAAGTCGCTCAGTCGTGTCCGACCCTCAGCGACCCCATGGACTGCAGCCTTCCAGGCTCCTCCGTCCATGGGATGTTCCAGGCAAGAGTACTGGAGTGGGGTGCCAGTGCCTTCCTCACCACAACTAAGTGTCCCAGACCTGGCTCCCAGGACCGTCCCACAGTGACAAAAGACATTGATTCTCCAACAGCTCTGTTTCTGAGGGCACAGTGTAAGATCCCTCAGAATACTTTCAATGCAATAGACTAACCTGCTGTGACCGACTAAAAATACCCCTAAGGACATACATATTCTACCTCTCTTAGAAAACTATGCCTTTGTTCTCACGCTTCCCCAAAACGTCATAAAAACTACCAGCAACGGTCATGGGAGTAACCGAATGGCTACTGTCAAGTTGGTTCATCTGAAGTAACTGGAATCAGGTAAAAATCCTTGCTTTATAAACACATATACCACAGAGACCCTTCTGGAGCCTTCAGCTGGCTAACCTCAAGCTAACCTCAGGGCCATTTTAAGGGCCTATAATAGTGATGTCATTTTCCTACACTCCGTCTACTTTAGAACAAACAATGAGAACAAGCTAGTTAAAACTGGATTTCTACCAGATGGAGACAATACCCATACTTCCACAAAGAGCTGGAGGAAATAACAGGAGTCACTGTTTCACCTCTTAAGGCCTCCTAACCTAGCAAGTGTCCAGTGAAGTTGTTCTCAGTGTTGAAAGTCACCATGCCCTTTATCTGACACACAGTGCTCAAGGGATCCTGACCCTCATGAGGGTCCACAACAAAGGCACCTTTGCGGCCTGAGGGGAAGGTGAGTGGGTACAAAGCCGCCTGAATTCCAGCCGGGGCTGAACTCACCAGTACCTTCAGTCGCAGAAGCTGGGCTGCATTTCCGTTTTTTTTCCCCCACAACACTTAACCCAGCGTCCTGCATATGGTACACACATCAACAATCTTATTTACAGATCTCCCAGCAACTTCATTTAAGTTAGCCTTTCTAATAAAACGAGTATTTATGGAACAGCCTGATCTTTACTCTGTTCCACTGCGAGGGGCTGACTGTTGAGTGTGTCAGAAGCCGAAGGTGACTGAAATACAAGTATCTATTCTTATCAACAACGTCAATTCTACTCAGCCCAAACCAAGGCGTGGTTTAATTCAAGCAAAACGGATAGCTAATGTGGACCATTCATTCTAAAAATCAGGTCAAATATCCCCTACACTAACTTCATGCTAAAAATCAGGTCAAACACCCCCTACACTAACTTTGTGGTTTGGTTTATACTGGTAGCTGTTCTCTGCCAAATCACAGCAGTTGGTCAGTCCTAGGCTTGGCCTCAGGGGCTACTTACCTGTAGGTTGCTCAAGGCTTTCCTTTCAAACGCCGTGTCTAGTTTCTAAACTGCATGTGACAAGAACTTTCCTACTTTTTTAAAATGATGGAGCACTTTAAAAGCATTATTTGTCAGGAGGGCAATTTACAATTTCAGAAGTTAATGGAAATGATGTGTCATAAATTGCTGATATTTATAAACAAGATGTGGAGACCAGTGCTGAGGGGAGGGTGCGAGGGCATCCTGACAGACACGGCTGGCTGGGCAGGAGGGCCTTCTTCCCTCACTGGGGGTCCCTTCCAAGGCTCCAAAGTCCACTGAAAACAACAAGCTGATGCCTTCCCAGAGCAGCTCCCACCCTCAGAGGACAGAGTCCAGGCTTCGGGGTCACCATCTAGGCTCAAATCCCAAATCTGATTTAGCAGGTACAGGCTGTGCAGACTCAGGCAGGCTGTCCGTCTCTGGATGTAGGCTCCTGCTACCACAGAGGGTTTCTCTGTGAGCATTCACTGAGTAAGACGTGAAAAACATCTAGCTGATCTTTGGCACAGAACTACTATTTATTAAAGCGTCTACTATTACTATTAATATGGGGTTATTATTCTAATGACCTTGATGCTTTTCCTCTTTGGGGACCCATACTTCTAATAAGTCATCCATTGATCTTTTCATTGTGAGATGCCAGGAAGTATAAGGAATATTGGGCTTACAGCTGTGCAGTTCTATTCTACAAACATCCTCTTTTAAGTTTGAAGCCATATAACAAAAAGAAACTAAATTTACTAAATACACTACTATTACAGAAATCTTGATATATATTGAGTACTAACAGAACTACCGAGTCAAAATAGTTAGATTTCCAATAACCAATAATAATTTTCTAGATAAAAATATCTAGAAAGGCTAGGAGGTAGGAAAAAAAAATAGGTTCACCTTTGGATGACAAATTTCAAAATAGCTATTCAGGGGCATGACCTTTTAACAACAACAACAACAACAAAACAGACTTGGGAAGCAGGAAAAAGGCAAAAAAAGGGGGGAGAGGTTCTCTGCATTTTCTTCTGTTATTACTAGTGTCCAGATGTCTATTCAAACCAAATTTACACAGAGGGGAACAGACTGCTGTTTCCTTTGTGACACAGAAGTGAACTGAAATTCAATTTAATAATTATTTGAGTATGAAATGGCACGTAAGCTATATTCTGGCCTACTTAAGGAACTATTCCAAGAAATAGTCAGATGAAAGACCCACAAAACATTCTGGACATTATTCCAAATAATCATCTCTGTATTTCTGAAAGCCAATCATACACACATACATATCTGAAACATTTGCTGTGTAAAAATTTTCCCTGAGAAAAACAGATCTGCCTATACAACTGCTTTTTAAACTTACAGATTTAGAAAAACACACAATACTATACACCTTCGTATGAACTTAGCTTAAGGAAAAACATGAATATAAGAAATCAAATGTTTTGTTTTCTTTTTAGATCCCCTCCCTTAACTATGTGAGCTATGGCAGGATGCCAGATCTTTCTGGGCCTCAGTTCTTTCATTTGTAAAATGAAAATATTTGTCCCCAGCCTTGCTCACAGATAGACTGTGAGGCTCCAATAAGATATGAAGCATTCTGAAAAACTTTTTTACAAGTGTTTGCATACCATCAGAAGAGACCCAGCAGTAATAAAAAATTTCCCAGAACTCTGTTTACATGTAAAATTTTAGTTATTTTTAAGAAAACAGTATCACCCTAGCAGATTTAGGGCAAAATGTTCCAAAATTCTCTGAAAATTATAACCATATGGAAGACATCTGATCATTGACCTTGATAGAAACTGTATTAACCTCTGAGTTAAGATCTTTGTCTTTAAATAGTAGTTTGGGAAGGGGCGGGAGGCGAACCTTTATGCAACCCAAGGGTAAGTGTAATGCTACAAAACCATCTAAGTTACTCTAATAGGGTTATGGAAAATAAACTTGTTTTTTACCAATTAAAATTATTTTAAAAGCGAGCAAGCGGAAGTGGAAGGATTCATGAAGTTTAGGACACTCATGTAAGTAGAAAAACAGAAATGAACAAAGTAAACATATATTGTAGTCCAAGCACAGGCCTAAAACCAAGAGAAGACAAAAAAATAAAAGCAACACAATTCCATTCTAAGTATGTCCAAGGTAATACTCACTGAAAGCAGAAAGTTTGTATTGTCAGGGGAACAGCTATAACAGAGGAGGGGAGCTATTTTGTCTCTGAAATGAATTTTCTTCCTTCTGATTCCATTCCTTCTTCCTGTACCTAAGATGGAAATGCAGGTGCAGTGAGTGAACAAAACCAAGGCAGTGAGGAGGTAAGAGATGGTTTTTGAAAGGACTACAACAGAGTAATTTCTAGGAAGGAAAAAAAAAAAGCTAAGGAACAGGTTTTCCTTAAGTCAAAACATTTCAAAATCTAAATATAAGGTGGCAAGGGCAGCCCCCTGCAGTAAACCACCTCGTTCCTGAGGTCAACACCAAGAAGGGAGGACAAGGAAGATTAAAGGTTTTATTGAACCTGAACATGAAACACACATTAAAACTTCCTCCACCACTAATTTAGATCAGAAGTTGCTCTCAGGCCAAGATACACCATCTCAAAGTTTTCTACTGGTTTCAGACTACAAACAAGACTCCCAAATTCTCTGCAAACATGGCGCTGAAGGATTACTGGACAGCATGTCAGGGTCCTGAGGACAGGCCATCTTGTTATCCCAGAAGGAGATGATAACTGTTGGTAACAGTCAGTCATCATTACTCTTAGGCTGGCATAAATTTTTTCATAATCTCACCAACTCTCCCCACCCCCCAGTAGTAGATATGAGTTATTCCCAAAGATGTAAACAGGAGACTCCAGGCCCCACCCACTCTATCCAAGGAGAGGGCAGTGAAAGAGGATAGGCCCAGAGGGATAAGGGTGAGAGAGTGTGGCAAAGTGAGGAGTTCAGATCAGGACAGGGAACGGAGGAGGGCAAGTAATGAAGGGCAAAATCCACAGCCTGGGAAGGAGGGAGGAATAAAACCCACAGAATATCAGGTGGAAATAGGGGCTTTGGGTGGATAAGGAAGGACAGAATGAAAGTGGGGTTTAAAAAAAAAAAAAGATTAATGAAAGGCGAGAGCGTGCGTGTTAAAGAGTTTACCAAAGAAAGGGCGAGATACAGAGGGGAGAGGAGAGACCAGAGCGGGGAGGGGCCAAGCGGGCAGAGAGAAAGGTAAAAGGTAAGAAAAAGGTGATGGAAGGAAAGCGCGGGGCGCTAGGAGGAGTCGGGAGACGACCCAGCGACGGGTAGGGCAGCTGAGGCCGAGCCGCGGGGGTGGAATCCAGACGCCAAGCGGGGGAGGGGGCGCCGGGACGGGGGGCAAGGGCCGCCAGGCGGCGCCGGAGACCACCAAACTTTACACGACCCGAGACTGTTTCCAGGAGGGAGTGGAGAAAAGAGTGGGAGCCTCGCCTGGCCTCGCCCGGCCTCTCCTCGCGGCCCGGGGCAGGGGCGTCAGCCCACCCCCTCCCCAGCGCGTCTCCCGACCCGCCCGCCCCCCGGTGGGCACACGCGGCCCGCAGGCCCAGCCTGCCGCCTCCCTCCCCGGCCGCTCGGGAGCCCCCTCCCCACGCTGCCCCGGGACCCTCGCCCCGAACCCGGGGGGCCCGCTCCCCGGCCCCTCCAGTCGCCGCGGAGTGAGGAGGCCCGGAGGGCACGGTGGCAGAGCGAGAGAGGGCGGCCCGGCGGGGCGGGGGAAGAGGGCGCGGCGCGGACCGAGTTTCCCACCTTTTCTCCTGGCCCAGACGTAGCCGGGGCAGACGGGACCTCTCGCGCTCTGCCTCCTCCTCCTGCTTCATGGAGCCATGCGCCTGGGTGGGGGCTCCCGAGAGAAGCGGGCCGCGGGCGGGCCGGACGCGCGGCGCGGACGGGGCGGGGCCAAGAAGGCCGGCAGGGGGCGGGCGGAGGAGGAAGCTGCGGGGCGGCGGTGGCGGCGGGGAAGAACTGCTAGAGGTATTCCCCGGGCAGCTGGAGGACTGAGCCGAGTCGGGACCCGAGTCTTCCGGTATCCCAGCAGCCACCGGAGGCAGTGAGGTAATGGAGGAAGAATGTAGGGAGTCCTCCAGTGGACCACACGCCCTCTAGCGAGGCGCCAAAACCATAGAGATTAAGGGGCCGCCGGAGCACCGCCCCGCTACTGTCACGTGGCCTGACTCTGCGTACTTTATTGGCTGGCTCCGACTCTACGGGGTTGAATTTAGGAGACTGCTTCCTATTCTTGTGGCCGAATCTCAGGCAGTTGGAATAAAGAGGGGAGGACAGTAAGGCGCGAGAGGAGGTTTGCACGCTGGTTCCCCTCAGGTCGTTGAGCGGGCCGAGGGGTGCGCTGGGCTGTCAGGCTGGCCGGCGCAGAGCACGCCGGGTCCCCTTGGCTTCTGCGAGCGAGTTCGGAGCGCGCCGGGAGTTGTAGTGCGGCCGGCTGGGCGGCATTGTCCGCCGGGACAAGGCCTAAGTGCCAGCTGGGTATGCCAGCCGGGTGCCCGGGTGCCCGGGTGCTGCGGCCTCGCAGCTCCGCCCTCTCTCGCGTTAGAACCCAAGCGTCCTGGCGCGCGTCGCTTCCCCCGACCGAGCCGCAGCCTTAGAAAGCAGCCAGGAAGGGGCAGCTCAGACCAGCTTTAAATAAAGGCGACCCCCTGGCTCTGGCCAGATCCACGGGATAGATGTTCCAGGCTCTGGGCCAGTCTCCTCATGGATGAAAAAGAGCAAACCATATGGGCCAACAGCCCATCTCTGTCTTGACCCGCTGCGTCCCAGTCTGGAGACCACGCAGGTAGAATTGCCCACAGTACAGGCTTAATTCAGTAGGTCGACTAAGAACATTCCTCAGTACTGGCAGGGCAGGGGCCTCAAAAAGAGCACTACAAAAACCAGTTTTTAAAAATTAGGAGTAAATAGTTGTAATTGCAAATATTTGCTATTTCATATGATGACTTAGCACTCATTTTAATTACAGATGGAGTTGCACAAAAAGTCTTATTTCTGCCTTGCTCCCTCACCTTAACCAAATAGTTTAGGCTCTGCAGCAAAAGCATGCTCTGTTTTAAAGCATTTCCAGTCTTGCTAAAAACACACAGTCAAGCCCACAGTTTTGTTTATGCACAAAGGAATCCTAACGTGTTTGTCCTCAAGGAGCAAAGACAAGTATCTAGTAAAAAATGCAAATCATATCTTAACAGTGAAGCTTTCCAGCAAAAGCCTTCTGCTCTGGAATGCATAATGTACTAAAGCATAATAAGATCTACTACTACAGACTTTTAGCTTAATTACCTGTACGCAGCAAAAACCGAGGAAACAGAGTTATTGGTGCCTCTCAGACCTGGCACTCTCAGAAAACCTGGCAAAGCGCAGCAGTGGGAAGAAGAGACGATGATGCCTTGCAGAACAGGAGGTCGATTTTTTTTTTTAAGCCATCTATAGCAGTCTTCATAATTCCTGTCAGTTTTGACGCACTTATCTGTCGTTGAGGCCCACGTTGGCCAGTTTCTAACCACTTGTCAGACTGAAAAACTCCAAATTAAATAATCCCATGGTCTAGAGCCAAAATCAGGAGGCAGCAAGCCAGAGGTCATTTGTTTGTTGGTTTCTGAAGAAGACCAGATATTGACTTTAAATAATCGCAATAAGTTTCACATAGTGAAGGTCTTTCCAACTGAAAGTTTTAAAACAAGGCATCTGGAAAAGGGCCTCAGTCTGTTGCTCCCGGGGTGGTACTATATTGTCACTGAGTAATCCACAGATAAGGAAGTTATTGCGCCCTGGTTATCAAGCTGCCAGGAGGTAAATGATGGAATCAGGTTGGGTCTGAAACACTCTCAAATTAAAAAAAACAAAAACAAAAACCTCGCCTTGAGCTGTGAAAAGGCTTTTTACTGAGAAGTAGGACCCATATACTATTTCTGTTGTTTACTGAGCCCAAAAGGCAAAGGGTTAGGACTTTTTAAAAGGTCACTTTGGGGTCACCTCACATCAGCAATCAACAGTCTGAACTGGTGCAAAAAATAAACAGTGAAATTAGGATTAGGAACAAGGAAGAAATGAGAGCAATTTATGCCGTAAATGTGGAAGGGCCTGTGTCTTATTGTCTCATCTCTCGCACATAATTCAGAAACCTGGTACACAGTAGGCATACAATAATTTGTAGCCTGAATGATTAAGTGAAGAAGAAAGCCAGAAAGCAGTGGGAAGGTAATATATTAGTAGCTGGGAAAGGGGAACTACAAAAGAGCTAAGTGGCTCAAGTGCTATGCATGGTCCTGAAATGTCACCCTAATCTGCTGTACCACTCTATTAAAATACCCTCTATCAAAATATCAGATCAAATTGTCGCTCTCCCTATCTTTCCATGATTCTGACCTTGAATGGTTAAGAATATATGGTAATGTAAGAGATGAGATCTTAATTGTTTCCACCACAAAAAGAAATGATCATTAGGTCACATGATAGAGACATTAGCTAACTCTCCTAGTGGTAATCATAGTACAGTATATAAATGTGTCAAATCAACACGTTGTATACCTTAAACTTATATTAATACAATGTTATATGGCAATTATATCTCAATATTTTAAAAAGTATGTTATAGGTCAATTATATCTCAATTTTTGAAATGATTACGAGAGAATGGAGGGGCTTCCCTGGTAATACAGTGGATAAGAGTCCGCCTACCAATGCAGGGGACACGGGTTTTATCCCTGGTGCGGAGGATCTCATGTGCCCCGGAGCAACTAAAGCCCATGCACAGCAACTCTAGAGCCCAGGAGCCGCAACTACTGAAGCCCACATGTCCTAGAGTCTGTGCTCTGCAACAAGAGAAGCCACTGCAATGAGAAGCCTATGCACCGCGACAACAAAGAGTAGCGGTGCAAGTAGAGAAAGCCTTTACATAGCAACGAAGACATGTACAACCAAAAAATTTCAGTTCAGTTCGGTTCAGTCTCTCAGTCCTGTCTGACACTTTGCGACCCCATGAATCGCAGCACACCAGACCTCCCCGTCCATCACCAACTCCAGGAGTTCACCCAAACTCAGTGTCCATCGAGTCGGTGATTCCATCCAGCCATCTCATCCTCTGTCGTCCCCTTCTCCTCCTGCCCCCAATCCCTCCCAGCATCAGAGTCTTTTCCAATGAGTCAACTCTTCGCATGAGCTGGCCAAAGTACTGGAGTTTCAGCTTTAGCATCATTCCTTCCAAAGAAATCCCAGGACTGATTCCTTTAGAATGGACTGGTTGGATCTCCTTGCAGTCCAAGGGACTCTCAAGAGTTCTCCAGCACCACAGTTCAAAAGCATCAATTCTTCAGTGCTCAGCCTTCTTCACAGTCCAACTCTCACATCCATACATGACTACTGGAAAAACCATAGCCTTGACTAGATGGACCTTTGTTGGCAAAGTAATGTCTCTGCTTTTGAATATGCTATCTAGTTTGGTCATAACTTTCCTTCCAAGGAGTAAGCATCTTTTAATTTCATGGCTGCAATCACCATCTGCAGTGATTTTGGAGCCCAAAAAAATAAAGTCTGACACTGTTTCCCCATCTATTTCCCATGAAGTGATGGGACCAGATGCCATGATCTTCGTTTTCTGAATGTTGAGCTTTAAGCCAACTTTTTCACTCTCTTTCACATTCATCAAGAGGCTCTTAGTTCCTCTTCACTTTCTGCCATAAGGGTGGTGTCATCTGCATATCTGAGGTTACTGATATTTCTCTCAGCAAGCTTGATTCCAGCTTGTGCTTCTTCCAGTCCAGCGTTTCTCATGATGTACTCTGCATAGAAGTTAAATAAGCAGGTGACAATATGCAGCCTTGATGTACTCCTTTTCCTATTTGGAGCCAGTCTGTTGTTCCATATCCAGTTCTAACTGTTGCTTCCCAACCTGCATATAGGTTTCTCAAGAGGCAGGTCAGGTGGTATGGTATTCCCATCTCTTGAAGAATTTTCCACAGTTTATTGTGATCCACACAGTCAAAGGCTTTGGCATAGTCAATAAAGCAAAAATAGATGTTTTTCTGGAACTCTCTTGCTTTTTCGATGATCCAGCAGATGTTGACAATTTGGTCTCTGGTTTCTCTGCCTTTTCTAAAACCAGCTTGAACATCTGGAAGTTCACGGTTCACGTATTGCTGAAGCCTGGTTTGGAGAATTTCGAGCATTACTTTACTAACGTGAGATGAGTGCAATTGTGCAGTAGTTTGAGCATTCTTTGGCATTGCCTTTCTTTGGGATTGGAATGAAAACTGACCTTTTCCAGTCCTGTGGCCACTGCTGACTTTTCCAAATTTGCTGGCATATTGAGTGCAGCACTTTTAAAAACTAAATAATTTTTTAAAAAATAATTTGAAAAAGAGAGAATGGAATCAGACTTCATGATTTCAAATTCTAGTCCTGCTATGAACACCTGTGACCTAGGGCAAGTTAGTATGTTAGTGATTTCATTTTATCATCTGTAAAATGGGGATTGTAGCAGTCCCTATGAATTTAAATGTTTATACTTATAAAAGCCGCTGTCCTCGTTAGTATAGTGCTGAGTATCCCCGCCTGTCACACAGGAGACCAGGGTTCAATTCCCTGATGGGGAGGCAGCACACCCTTTAGCTTCCCTTGTAGCTGTTGGTAAAGAATCTGCCTGCAATGCAGGAGACCTGGGTTCGATCCCTGGGTTGGGAAGATCCCCTGGAGAAGGAAATGGCAACCCACTCCAGTATTCTTGCCTGGAAAATCCCATGGACAGAGAAGCCTGTAAGGCTACAGTCCATGGAGTCACAAGAGTCAGACACACCTTAGTGACTAAAACACCATAACACCATACTTATAAAGCTATGATAGGGTTAACATGTCAAAAATTGCTCTGTCACTGTGAGCCTCATTAGTATTAGGGTGTTGAATAAGCATGAAATTAGTTTGCAAAGCAAACACATGCATTCTTTTGGATGTACAGCTTCAATGGGAAATGCACTGATGCACCAAAGACATTTACCAACCTGTGACCATGAAATAAGTTTTCACAGGATATATTAATGGGAATTATAGATTTCATAGGTCCGTCTAGTCAAGGCTATGGTTTTTCCAGTGGTCATGTATGGATGTGAGATGGACTGTGAAGAAAGCTGAGTGCCAAAGAATTGATGCTTTTCAACTGTGGTGTTGGAGAAGACTCTTGAGAGTCCTTGGACTTGAAGAAGATCTAACCAGTCCATTCTAAAGGAGATCAGCCCGGGGTGTTCATTGGAAGGACTGATGCTAAAGCTGAAACTCCAATACTTTGGCCACTTCATGTGAAGAGTTGACTCATTGCAAAAGACCCTGATGCTGGGAGGGATTGGGGGCAGGAGGAGAAGGGGACGACAGAGGATGAGATGGCTGGATGGCATCACTGACTTGATGGACATGGGTTTGGGTGAACTCCGGGAGTTGGTGATGGACAGGGAGGCCTGGTGTGCTGCATTTCATGCGGTCGAAAAGGGTCAGACATGACTGAGCAACTGAACTGAACTGAACTGTTCATATTGTTCATAGGGTTCTCTCAGCAAGAAGACTGGAATGGTTTGCCATTCCCTTCTTCAGTGGACCACATTTTGTCAGAACTCTTCACTATAACCTGTCTGTCTTGAGTGGCCCTGCATGTCATGGCTCATAGCTTCATTGAGTTATGTAGCCCATTTTCCATGACACGGCTGTGATCCATGAACCAAAGATGAAATTGCCAACATTCATTGGATCATAGAGAAAGCAAGGGAATTCCAGAAAAACATCTACCTTTGCTTCATTGACTACATTAAAGCCTTTGTGTGGATCACAAAAAACTGAAAAAAATTTTAAGAGATGGGAATACCGGACCATCTTAGCTGTCTCTTGAGAAACCTTTATGCAGGTCAAGAAGCAACCATTAGAACCTTATATGGAACAACTGACTTGTTCAAAATTGGGAAAGGAGTACCACAGGGCTATATATTGTCACCCTGTTTATTTAACTTCTGCAGAGCACATCATGGAAAATGCCAGACTAGATGAATCACAAGCTGGCATCAAGATTGCTAGGAGAAATATCAACAGCATCAGATATGCAGATGATACCACTCTAATGCCAGAAAGTGAAAAGGAACTAAAGAGCCTCTTGATGGGAGTCAAATAGGAGAGTAAAAAAGCTGGCTTAAAACTCGACATTCAAAAAACTAAGATAAAAAAAAAATAATAATAAAAAAAAAATTAAAAAAAAGAAAGTAATAAAAAAACAAAAAACAAAACAAAAGCTGAGATCATGGCATCTGGTCCCATCACTTCATGGCAAATAGAAGGGGAAAAAGTGGAAGCAGTGACAGATTTTATCTTCTTGGACTCCAGAATCACTGTGGACAGTGACTGCAGGCATGAAATTAAAAGATGCTTGCTCCTTGAAAGGAAAGCTACAACAAACCTAGACAGCATATTAAAAAGCAGAGACCTCACTTTGGCAACAAAGATCCATATAGTCAAAGCTACGGTTTTCCAGTAGTCATGTACAGTATGAGAATTGGACCATAAAGAAGGCTGAGTGCTGAAGACTTGACGCTTCTGAATTGTGGTGCTGGAGAAAACTCTTGAGAGTCCCTTAGAATGCAAGGAGATCAAACCAGTCAATCCTAAAGGAAATCAATCCTGAATATTCATTGGAAGGATTGCTGCTGCAGATGAAGCTCCCGTACTTTGGCCAACTGATATGAAGAGCCAATTCATTGGAAAAGACTCTGATTCTGGGAAAGATTGAACACAAAAAGAGAAGAGGGCAGCAGAAGATGAGATGGTTAGTTAGATAGCATCACTGACTCACTGGACATGAATTTGAGCAAACTCTGGGAGATAGAGAAGGACGGGGAAGCCTGACGTGCTTATGTTCATGGGGTCCCAAAGAGTTGGAAACGACTCAGCGACTGAACAACAGTTATAGATTTCATTTGTCCCACTTTCCAGACTGACATGAGACTGGTCTTGGTAGTAGATACAGAATCTGCATCTGTGCTCTGGCCTCCACAAACGTGTCTGTGTATCTTTTGTATACTCTTGTGTATCCTTCGAAGGGTGAGTTATTTTGGGTACTTAAGAGCAATGTTGAGGGGACTTTCCTGGTGGTCCAGTGGTTAGGACTCTGTGCTTTCATTGCAGGGGGTATGAGTTCCATCCCTGGTTGAGTAACTGGAATCCTGCATGCTACAGCTTGGCAAAAAAATTTTTTTTAATTTTTACTAAATAAGAAAACTTGAGAGATGTGACCACTAAATATAACCTGATCCTAGACTGAATCCTGGAGCAGGAAAAAAGTTTAAAAAAAAAAAAAAAAAGAGCCCCACAGCAAGAGAAGCCCCCACAGTGAGAAGTCTGCACACCACAACTGGAGGGTATCCCCTGCTTGCTGCAACCAGAGAAAGCCCATGCACAGCAATGGAGATCCAGCACAACCAAAGGTAAAAATTAACTACTTTTTTAAAAAGATGAATACTTACATGATTCAAATAAATCTTTATATATACAAGTGTGTATGTGAGTTGAATATTTTCAGATATATGAAGTAGTGTAAATAAACTAAGTCCCACAGTGTTTTCTTTGTGTTAGAATTAAATCACATTACTCTTGAGAAGATAAGCTTTTAAACTTTAATGTGTCACTTTGGTACAGGGCTTCCCTGGTGGCTCAGAGGTTAAAGCATCTGCCTGCAATGCAGGAGACCTGGGTTCGATCCCTGGGTTGGGAAGATACCCTGGAGAAGGAAATGGCAACCCACTCCAGTGTTCCTGCCTGAAGAATCCCATGGAGAGAGGAGCCTGGTAGGCTACAGTCCATGGAGTCCGAAAGAGTTGGACATGACTGAGCGACTTCACTTTCTTTCACTTTCACTTTGATACAGTTCATCAAAGACTTCCTAAACTTCTACTAATATTATTGATGAAATAAATGAAACCAGGTTGGAAAACTCAAGTTGTTCTTGTTGTTCAGTCCCCTGTGACCCATTGGACTGCAGCATGCCAGGCCTCCCTGTCCCTCACCATCTCCCAGAGTTTGCCCAAGTTCACGTTCATTGCATTGGTGATGTGGTGGAGCCATCCCTCCTCTGACGCCCTCTTTTCTTCCTGCCCTCAATCTTTCCCAGCATTAGGGACTTTTCCAATGAGTCATCTGTTCACATCAGATGACCAAAATACTGGAGCTTCAGCATCAGTCCTTCCAGTGAGTATTCAGGGTTGATCTCCCTTAAGATCGACTGGTTTGATCTCCTTGCCATCCGAGGGATTTTCAGAAGTCTTCAGCACCACAGTTCAAAGGCATCCATTCTTCGGCACTCTGCCTTTTTTATGGTCCAGCTCTCACAACTGTATGTGACCACTGGGAAGACCATAGCCTTGACTATACAGACCTTTGTTGGCAGAGTAATATCTCTGCTTTTCAACACACTGTCTAGGTTTGTCATTGCTTTCCTGCCAAGAAGCAATCGTCTTCTGGTTTCATAGCTGCAGTCACTGTCAGCTGTGATTTTGGAGCCCAAGAAGAGGAAATCTGTCACTACTTCCACCTTTTCCCCTTCTGTTTACCATGCAGTAGCTCAAGTTACACATCTGTTTATTTTATAAATACTTTTAATGTCTTATCTGTACTGAGAGTTTTGTATTGCTTTTTTATTGAGAGATACACATGTAGAATGTGCAACTCATAAGTGTACAGCTCAGCAAATTCTTACTGGATGTAAATTCTCAGTACACATCCATGTAACAACCATCCAAATTAAGACGTAGAAATTTCCAGCAGCCCAGAACGCTTCTATGTGTCTCCACCCGTATTAATCTCTCTTCAAAAGCTAACCATTATTCTGACTGCTATCACCTTGGAATAGTTTTCCTTGTTCTTGAATGTTGTAGAAATTGCTTCATACAGTGAATTCTTTTGTGTCTGGTTTCTTTTGCTCAGTGTTATGTCCTAGGAGTTCATCTCTGGTTCTCTGCAGCTAGAGTTCACTATTTTTCTTTGCTTCATAAACTACTATGTCATTCAATACATATTGGATGAATATGCCACAGTTTGTCTATCCAGGTTTATTTTAAAACAATTTTCTGTCACGTGGTGCTACCAAAAAAATAGGAAAAAAGAAAAATCATTCCTTTCTCTGAATCTAGCGATTTTAAGATTTTTCCCCAAAATATCCTGTTTTTTTGGCAGCCTCAGCATAGTTCATCCTCAAATGCATATCCTAAAAAGGGCTGCTGTATCATCAGGACCCAGGCAGGAAGGAGGTGTGGCAGCAATAGATCTTCAGTTGTCTAGCCTCAGGCTTATGTCACCTCTCCTTCCCACTGCCGTCACTGTGCCAGCAGAGAGCTGAATCTTCCTGACGTTCCCCAGAACATCACCCTGATCATTACATTCATGACATCTTCCTGCATAGACCGAGGAACAGAAAGGGCAGGTACCTCAGATGCATTAGAAAGTTGAATATGTTCCAGGAGGTCAAAAATAACTCCTGATCTTGGTAGCACGTATCCTATCAGCTAAGATCTAGGAAATAGAAACTTTTGTTTGAAATGCAGGAGGTGTTTCAGACGAAATGGATGGGCCACCACAGGCTGGTGCTGGATTGAGAGACTTGCATGTCTGGTGCTGAGATCTCTAAGAGAGTCTGTAGGGAGCCCTTGAGGAGAGCCACAGGAGCCGAAGATGAGAGGGGCTGCCTTCTTTACCATCTTCCAGTCTCCCACCAGCACTTCTCATTGGCAGAACCTGAAAAGAAATTAGATGGCAAGGGCTTCTAGGAAATATAGTCTACAGATTCCAGTCCTAGCATCAAAGAGCAGAATAGAGAAAGGTAGGCTTGGCCTGAGCAGTAAAAGGTAAATAATGGTACAGCCATCAGCTCAAGGTTCCTCCAAAGTAAGATTGCCCTCTGTGTTAATAGGAATATGCCAGTAGCATATCCTTCAGGTTTGGGTTGAAATCTTTGAAGTTTGAGGCCTTATTCCAATAATGTTGAAAGCTGGCACCATCCCTGAACTGTCTAGCACCTTAAGGCTTGCTGACTTCCTGAACTTCTAGCTCCTAAAGCTGCATTGGTCAGATACACATGAGGGGAAGGAAAGGCCCAGAGGTCAGACACACTTTCCTTTCTTTGCCCTCTCTGAGGTCAGTGGGCACATTACAAAAATCCAGCCTTACATGGAACTTCCTAGGTAGTCCAGTGGCTAAGACTCTGCACTCCCAATGCAGGGGGCCTGGGTTCGATCCCTGATCAGGGAACTAAATCCTGCATGTCATAACTAAGATCCAGCACAGCCACAGAAATTAATTTTAAAAAGTAAATGCCTTACAAATATAAGAAGGAGTCTTTTAATATAATTACTTTGTGTTTCTCAGAGGTGGAAACCAAAAAGAGTAATTGAAGACATCTATTTTTCCTTCACTGTTCTGTTTTGAGATCTTTATGTGCAGACATGATGGGGGGAAATAAGACTGAATAAGCAGCTAATGTCTAACCAATACAGAAGGAAGGGCAGGAGACAGGGCCCCAGAAGGAAGGAGCTAGTGAGAAGCCACAAACCCAGAGATTTATTCATGTTCAGGAGGATTACAATTAGCTTGGGGATTGCTCAGGAAAACAGAAGTAACCATGTTGAACAGAAATCACTGAACAGACAGAGAACAACAGAAAACATTGAATCACTGAGAGTACACACAAAGGCAGAGTAAAAGCAGCTCAATATGCCTGAAAACGTCTTTGCTCACTGACCTCTGTCATGAAGGCTTTCCAGTTGAATTCATGAAGGCTTTCCAGTTGAAGCCACGCAATTCGTATGTTGAATACGTCAAAGCATGAAATACCACATAACTACAGCACTGGGCACACAAACATGTCCGTCCAAAAGAGGGAATATGTGAGTGAATTTCAAAGGCTAGGAGTATTTTCTTACTTCTCAGGGCAAGGATCTTAACTGATGGAAAAGCTCTAAGCTTTAGAGCCTTAGAACCATGACACACATTTCTCCAGAGAAGCAGAGAGCCCAGACATCTCAATCTCATGATTATTTTTCTTCCAACCACAAAGCTGTAGGAAGGAGGATGCGAGGAGAACAAGCAGAAAGGGCCCAGGATGGGGAGGGGAAGCACGTCTCTGCTCAGGGAGGCAGAAGAGGACAGACCTGTGAACAGGTGGACATGCCGCTAGGCCTCTGCTCCCTGTGTCGACTGGAGAGTGAATCTGGGTATTTTTGACGCTGTACCTTGACAGGACGACAACAGCTCCACTTCTGCCAGCAGCCCAGTTTAGACACAAGACCTCCGCTATATAGTTCTATCTCTTGCCTACTCAGAGAGGACTTAAAAATCCCCCTTGAGAACTGAATTTTCTCCTTTTCATTTTCTTTATACAGCTGGAACCTTAAAGAAGTGAGGTTTTGGATCTTCTGGATTGCATTATCCACTGTGCTGGGAGGAAGAGCTGCTCCCAAGCTGGGTGCTGGGAATGACTGGGGCCTCTCCCCGGGTTTCCATGCCCCCCAGTTCCCCTTGCCCAGACTAGCAGGGGGGCGGAGGTGGAGGAGACACAGGCTCCTTTGAACAACCGCTGTGCCTGTACCTGTAGCTTTACTCACCCTCTCGGATGCCGGTCCCTCCCAGGAGGTTTACTGGGTATCTCCTTGTCTTTTTCTCTCTCTGGAATGAGAGCTTTTCCAAAACAGAACTGGCTACTTTTCACTTCTATCTCCTTAGCTCGCAGCATACAGGTGGGCACATAGCGTGTGCACAATAAATATTCAACAGGTGGATTAAAAATAAACACGCTGAAGATGGCTTAGGAGAAGAAAAACTATTGTTAGCCAAAAACAGGGTTTTAAAAAGTGAAGTATATATTTAACACAGTGCTGGAAATTTTAAGCAGCACAATATAGCAAGAAAGGGAAATAAAAGGATACAGGTTGGAAGGCAATAAAGAAAACTGCCTCCATTTGTAGATGACATGATTGTCTATGTAGAACATCCCTAGGGGACGACGAAAAACTACTAGAACTAATAAATGAGTTAAGCAAGGCCACAGGATAAAAGAAATCAATACACAAAAATCAATCATACTTCCATATCCGAGCAATAAAAGCTAAAATTAAAAATATATACCAGTTAGGGATTTCCATGGTGGTCAGTGGTTAAGACTGCATGCTCTCACTTCAGGGGGCCTGGGTTTGACCTCTCGTCAGGGATCTAGGTCCCATATGCCATGACTAAGCGCCTGTATGCTGCAAGGAAGAGCCTGCATCTAGTAACTGACTCGACACAGCCAAATATTAATAAAATATATATAAAAAAATTATATGTTGTAAAAACATATATATATTTTGTATATGTATATATCGGTTACAATTCCCCCAAAATCAAACACTTAGGTATAAATCTAATAAAATATGTAAAGGCTTGTATCAATATAATGAAAACTATAAAATGCTTATGAAAGAAGTAAAAAAAAAATCTAAAAAAACAAAAAGACATAGTGTGTTCATGGATTGGAAGAATCAATATAATAAAGATATTGATTCTCCCCAAGTTAATCTATATAAATAAAGATTAAATGCAATTCCTTTAAAAATTCTACCAAGGGTTTTTGTAGACATAGAAAATCTTAATTTAAAATTTATATGGAAAGGAATAGGAACTAGAATATCTATAGCAATTTTGAAAAAGAAAAGTAAAATGGGATGACTCAGTCTACCTGATACTAAGCCTTCCTTATATAGCTACAGTAATCAAGGGCTGTGGTATTGAATAGACATTTTTCCAAAGAAAATATATGGAAGGCCAACAGTTATTGAAAAGATACTCAGCATCACTAGTTGTTAGGGAAATGCAAATTAAAATCACAGTGATGACTTCCCTGCTGCAGTGGTCTGATGCAAAGATCCCACATGCCTTGGAGCAACGAACCCAACGCACCACAATCATGCACCACTGAAAACTACCCTGCTCAGTGCAGCTGGAGAAAGCCCGTGTGCAGCCAACAAATAAATAGGTAAATTTAAAAACCATAATAGCTAAAAAAAAATAAACTCCACAATGAGTTAACATACCTGTTAGAATGGCCATCATAACAACCCTAAAAAAAAAAAAAAAAAAAAAAAAAATTGCTAAGGAGGATGGAGAAGAGAACCTTTGTGAACTAAGGATTGGATTATAAATGGGTCCTTAGCTGCTATGGAAAACAATATGGAAGGTCCTCAAAAAAATTAAAAATAGAATTACCATTGTTTAGTCACTAAATTGTGTCCAACTCTTTTCGATCCCATTGACTGTAGCCTGCCAGGCTCCTCTGTCCATGGGATTTCCCAAGCTAGAATGCTGGAATGGGTTACCATTTTCTTCTCCAGGTAGTCTTCCTGACCCAGGGATCAAACCCATGTCTCCTGCATTGGCAGGCAGATTCTTTCCCAGAGCTACCATAGAAGCCCAGAATTACCATATGATCCAGCAATTCCATTCATGAGACTGTATCTAAAGGAACCAAAAACACTAACTTGAAAATATGTCTGTACCCCCATGTTTATAGCAGTGTTATATATAGTAGCCAAGACATGAAAACAATCTAAGTATCCATAGATGGATAATTGAATAAAGCAGTTCTGTTGTATGTAGACAACGGAATATTATTCAGTCATAAAATATGAAGAAATCCTACCACTTGGGACAACACCAGTGAACCTTGAGAGCATTATGCTAAGTAAAGCAAGTCAGACAGAGAAAGACAAACCCTGTATAATCTCACTGATACGTGGAAGTTAAAAATAAGCAAACAAAAGAACTCATAGAAAAATAGACCAGACTTGTGGTTACCAGAGGCAAAGGGTGTGAGAAGGGGGAATTGGAGGAAGGTGGTCAAAAAGTATAAACCTCCAGCTATACGACAAATAAGTACTAGAGATATTATGCACAGTGTGGTGACTATAGTTAACACTTTATACATGGTTGACATAAAGGAACAATGTTAAAAGTAAGTCCTAAGAGCGCTCATCTCAAAGAGAACCTCTTTTCCCTTTTTACCCCTCTTTTTATTGTATCTATATGAGATGATGAGTGTTAGCTGAACCTATTGTGGTGGTCATTTCACAATACATGCAAATCAAACCATCTGCTCTGTACCTTAAACTTATACAATGATGTATGTCAGTTATTTCTCAGTGAAACTGGGAGAAAAGAGACCGTGGTATTGGCTAAGAGACAAACAAATAGATTACAGAATAGAGAAAGCAGAGATGGCCTGCAGAAGTACAGCCAACTGTTTTCTTTCAAAAAGATGAGAAAGCAGTTCAGTGGAAGAAAAGAGAGTCTTTTTAACAAATGGCGCTAGAGTAATTAGACATCCTTAGGCAAACAAAACGAAAACAAGAAAAGAAAAAGAAAAACAAATCTTGGCATAAGCTCGCAACTTTTACCTGACCTGAAGGCTTTTTCACTTGATGTTTACTCAAGATGAATCATAGACTTTACAATGTAGAACTATAAAACTTTTAGAAGAAAAAAAACAGCAGAAAATCTTCAGAATCTAAGGCTTGGCGAACAGTTCTCAGACATGACAAAAATACCATCCATAAGAGAATAAAAGTGATAGATTTCACAAAATTTTTTTCTCTCTGTGAAAGACCTTCTCAAAAAGGGTAAAAAGACAAACTACAGAAAGGAAGAAAAATTTCGCAGGTTACATATTCAATGAAGGACTCATATCTAGAATACAGAAAGAACTCTCACAACTGCACGGTAAAGAACATACTATCCAATTAGGAAATGGTCAAAATGAAATTAATAAACATTTCATTGAAGATGATATATGGAAGGAAAATAAGCACATGAAAAGACATTCAGTATCACTGGGCAAATTAAGACCGTACTGGAATGTTCTTACATAACTGTCAGAAGAGCTGAAGTAAAAAGTAGTAGTTATACAAAATACTGGTAAAGATCCAGAGACAGTGGGTCCCTCATACAGTGTTGATGTGAATGTAAAATGGTACAATCATTTTGAAAATTGTTCAACAGTTTCTTAAAAACTAAACGTATACTTTCCATAGTGGTGGTGGTTTAGTTGCTAAGTCATGTCCAACTCTTTGCAACCCCATGGACTGTAGCACATCAGGCTCCTCAGTCCGTGGGATTTCCCAGGTGAGAATATTGGAGTGGGTAGTCATTTCCTTCTCCAGGGGATCTTCCCAACCCACGGATCAAACCTGTGTCTCCTGCATTGGCAGGCAGATCATCACTGAGCCACCTGGAAGCCCAATAGGACCCAACAATTGCACCAGCGGATATTTATTGTAGAGAAATGAAAAGTTATGTCTTCACAAAAACCTTTATATAACTGTCACAGCAGCTTCATTTGTACTAGTCTAAAAGTAGAATACTGCTCAGTCATAAAAATGAACCAACTCTTGCTGACCTGGCCAGAGGGAGCTCAAGGGTGAAGACCTAGGGTAGTGTATTGTGAGATCCCCAGGAACGTACCTTTACCACACTTTTGCCCAGCCCTCAGGTTGGCTCAGCTTTGTTCTTCACTGTAAGGACAGGCTGGGACAAGGTCTGACACCTCATCCTTCTCATCCTAGTGAGTGGTCAGGCCTGACTCCATGACCTATTTCAGGCCAAAGACAGTTGCTAAGCAAGAGTGGCAGCTTACCTTTCTCTTGGCACTGCTGACTGGGGTCATGGCACCTTGTAGCTCATGACCTTGGAGGAGCTGGAGAGAAACCATGTTGACTGTATTGTTTGAAACAGTTCATGCCTGGAGGTAGGAGCTACCTCCAGACTCATCATTTATGTGTGCCAATAGATGATGTCTTCTATTAAAAGAAATAACAAGGGGCTTCCCTGGTGGCTCAGTGGTAGAATCCACCTTCCAGTGCAGGAGACACAGGTTCATTAGATCCCTGGTCTGGAAAGATTTCACATACAGCAGAGCAACTAAGCCCATCCATTACAGCTATTGAACCTGTCCTCTAAAGCCCAAGAACTGCAACTATTGAGCCCACATGCTGCAGCTACTGAAGCCCACCCACCCTAGAACCTGTGTTTTGCAACAAGAGAAGCCACTGCAATGAAAAGACCACAAACTGCAACAATGGGTAGCCCCCCCCCCCAACTCTGAAACTAAAGAAAAGCCTGCACAGCAACTAAAAAGCCAAAAATAAATAAATAAAATTATTATTATTTTTTAAAAGGACACTATAAAGTGTCCTTGGAACAGTTCAAATGACAGCAGGCAACAAAAATGCCTCTGAGAGAGTTGCTGAAACCCTAAAGTCTACAGAAAGAGGGAGTGTGCTAGGGAAGAATTATTCTGTCTTCCCTGAGCCCCATCTTCCATCCTCACAAAAACAGAAGATCCTAAAAAAATCAGATTTCTGCAGGAGCAGTCACCCAGTTTTCTGATCCTGTTTTGTATCAATCTCATTAAGGAATAACTTTCCAGTTCCATCTATGGAGCCAGAATCAGATTCTTTTGATTCTAAAGCTGCTGCTGCTAAGTCACTTCAGTCCTGTACAACTCTGTGTGGCCCCGTGGACTGTAGCCCATCAGGCTCCTCTGTCAATGGGGATTCTCCAGGCAAGAGTACTGGAGTGGGTTGTCCTGCCCTCCTCCAGGGCATCTTCCCGACCCAGGGATCCAACCCGCATCTCTTATGTCTCCTGCTTTGGCAGTCAGGTTCTTTACCACTAGCACCACCTGGGAAACCCCTTGACTCTAAAGAGAAAGACTCAAAATACAGGTGACCCACAAGCAAGGTGTAATGTTTTCTTTGTTCCTGAGAGCCAGGACTGGGGCATGGCGGGGTGGGTGTCAGTTTCCCACATCCCAGACTTTGTGGAGAAGGGACATGAATGCAGTTTTAGCAGCTTCAAGGAAACTGGTCCTTCTTTGTTAGCCTTCATTTCTCTTGGCAGGTGCAAAGGAGGCAGCAGGTTTCAGGGGCCTGGTTATTGTTCCTGTTTCTCTGAAGGGTGAGCGATTGTGTCTTCCCTGGGACAGGTCCCTGATCTGATCCTGATTTTTAGCAAGAAGAATGAGACATTGAGGAGGTGGGGCCAGGTTAAGGTATAAGTAACCCATCAATCATCCAAGCTCAAAGTCAGTCACCTCACCCATGGGAAACTTAGTACTGGCTCTGAATTTCACATCATGGTATATTATGTGAGTGCGTGCTAAGTTGCTTCAGTCTGTCCGACTCTTTGTGACCCTACGCACCATAGTCTGCCAGGCTCTCGGGTCCATGGGATTCTCCAGGCAAGAATACTGGAATGGGTTGCCATGCCCTCCTCCTGGGAATCTTCCCACCCCAGGGATCCAAGCTGCGTCTCTTAAGTCTATTGCATTGGCAAGCAAGTTCTTTACCACTAGCGCCACCTGGGAAACCCCAAGGTATTATAACTAGCTGTATTAGCCAATTTTATCATTAAGGCCCAGAGACTTCAACTATTTTGATGGAAAATTACTCCCAAATTCTCATCACAAAGTGACACTTTTTGTGAGATATTTCAAGAATCTTGGCAGGAAGCAAGGACTGCCTCAAGATATCCAAACTAAACACCTTTTCAAATAATTGTGAAGGCAGTGATGTTTAAAAATAAATTACCATAGAAGAGGTGTGGTAGAGTGACTGTGTCTCTCCAAAATCCATTCATGGAAGCTCTGCTCATGCATTCCCTCATGCATTGCCCTTTGCACTTTCCATCTGGCTGTCCCTTAGATGTATCCTTTTTAATAAACCAGTAAATGTGAGTAAAGTGTTTTCCTGAGTTCTGTAAGTCATTCTCAGTTCAGCTCAGTTCAGTTGCTCAGTTGTGCCTGACTCTTTGCAACCCCATGGACTGCAGCACGCCAGGCTTCCCTGTCCATTACCAACTCCCGGAACTTGCTCAAACTCATGTCCATTGAGTCAGTGATGCCATCCAACCACCTCATCCTCTGTCATCCCCTTCTCCTCCTGCCTTTGGTTTTTTCCAGCATCAGGGTCTTTTCCAGTGAGTCAGTTCTTCGCATCAGATGGCCAAAGTATTAGAGCTTCAGCTTCAGCGTCAGTCCTTCCAATGAATATTCAGGACTGATTTCCTTTAAGATGGACTGGTTGGATCTCCTTGCAGTTCTAGTGAATTACTAAAACTGAGGAGGAGGTGGGGGAACCCTTAATCTGTAGCTGATCTGTCAGAATTAGGGGTGGACCCCCCAGGACTTGCAATTTATATCTGAAGTTGGGGTTGTCTTGTGGAAATGACTTCATAAACCTGTGGGGTCTGCCCCTAACCATGAGTAGGTAGTGTCCAAACTGGATTGAATTGAATTTTTGGACATCTAGTTGGTGTCAGAACCACCATTACAGGACTTCCCTGGTGGTACAGTGGGTAAGAATCTGCCTGCCAATGCAGGTGACATGGGTTTGATCCCCGGTCTGGGAAGATTTCACATAATGCAGAGCAACTAAGTCAGTGGTCCACAGCTACTGAGCCCAAGTGCTCCAACTACTGAAGACCACGCATGGACAGCCTGTGCTCTGCAACAAGAGAAGTCACTAAAATGAGAATCCTGTGCACCACAATGAAGACCCAGCACAACCAGAAATAAAGTAAATAAATAATAATTTAAAAAAGAACCACAATTATAGGTGGCCTTTCCTCTGGCTCCAAAAGGAACCATCCATGGGAATGGAGCCAGTGTGGACAGGCCTGATTGTGTATCTGGTACATATCAGATGCTCAATACCTGTAAAAGAAATGTGGATTTAAAATAAGTATTGGTGGGTCTTCCCTGGTGGTCCCGTGGCTAAGACTTTGCATTCCCAGTACAGGGGGCCTGGGTTCTATCCCTGGGGGAGGGACTAGATCCCAAGACTGTGCTGCAACTAGAAGATCCTGCGTGTCGCAACTAGGACCTGGTGCAGCCAAATCAATAAATAAAATACTAAAGTAAATAAAATAAGTACTGCTGAAATGCCTTGCAATATGGGACACTCAAGGCATTTTAGTAAAAGTAGTAGGACGTTTACCAAAGAGTCTCATTTGAAATTATGATCTGTGCCTTTCACTTTGAAGTTAGTCCTATGTGACAGGAGAGGCCTAACTTGCCGATTTCATTCTGAGTTTATAAGATACAAAACCTGTCCTTTTTTTTTTTAGTGCCATTTCCTTAATTATTTGCAACCCTCTATGAATCAGACCCCAAAATCCTCATTTGAGCTGCACGGAGATGCATGTGTTAGCCAGAAAGAGAGTGGACTGGCAGGAGGGAGGAAGGGAGGAAAGACATATTGTTCTGATTCTTGATCAGCCATGATTACACAAGTGTGTTCATTTTGTGAAAATCACTGGGCTGTGTACTTCAGATGTGTGCACTTTTCTATATTGACTTGCTACTTAAAAAATAAATGATAATATTCAAACAAAAAGTTCAAAGGTAATTACTTCTTAGAACTGTGAAGTTTAAGCGATCATATGTGTAGGGCACCTGACAATTTCTAGCATACAGGACACACTTGTCAGATTTATGAGCCAACTCAGCTCATCAGATGAAAGGCCAGGTAAGTATGCAGATGAACTGAGTGGGTGAGGAAAGGATCGCCAGTCCATGACTAAGAGTAGGATGCTGCACGGAGCAAACTGCACAGATTTGTGGTTTGAATTCAGCTCCTCCACCTACCAGGCAGGTCACTTTACCTCTCTGAGCCTTAGCTTTTCATCTGATTAGTAACTGTCCAACAGTGACCAGGTTAAATGACATACATAAAGGCCTTGTCCTAGAGCTTGACCTGTGCACACATAGTCACACTCAGTAAGCGGTAAGCATGATGGTGATTGCTACCAACTCCAAGCGCATACTGCTGCCTGCACAACAGGCCAAAAAATTGAGATTCAGGTTGTTGGGGCCAGGAGTGGAGACTTTGCAAGCCAGGAGACAGAGAAGATGATAGACTCATGTCCCAGAGAATCATCTTTCCTGGGTTAGAATTCAGACTCCTTTTATACTAAAAGGGGAGAAATTAAAGTCAGACACTTCCTGGTTCCCATCAGCCTCTGGAGGGGATGTGTTAATTGCTTCCTCTCTCCAGTCATCATGTCACAGGAGTGGGCCTGATCCTGTGAGCAAAACAAAGATATTTTAGCTAATTACCTGGGAGGTAGTGTTCTCAAAGATGGGCCATTATGTACAATTTAAGCTTATGGAAACATTTCTTTAGTGATTAATTTGTCATAGGGATAAAAGGTTCCTCCCTATTACATGATGAATAGGAAACCTTGCCCAGCCAAGCCCTCACACTACTGCAGTCTACAAAATGAATGTACAGGCAGCTTGAGATACAGATTCTCCAGTGGCCATGAACCCCTAAGCTTTTCTATTTTTAAAAATATTTTATTTGTTTATTTGGCTGCATCAGGTCTTAGTTGTGGCCTGTGGGCTTAATTTAATGGCTCCACAGCATGTGGGATCTTAGTTCCTCAACCAGGGATCAAACCCATGTCCCCTGCAGAGCAAGCCGGATTCTTAACCACTGGACCACCAGGGAAGTCCCCATCCTAAGCTTTTATTAGCTGAAGCTTTCAACTTTGCTCTGGAAAGTGAAGCTTTCCAAGAAAAGCTGTTCACAATCTACCTTCAAGGAAATCATTTGCAGGTCCAGTTGCCATGTCCTCACATTAAGCTTCTTGCTGACAATAACTGTGCCAAGACTGTTGTGCCAAATACAGTCTTCCTGAGTGTCCTTAAAAAATTAAGCTAATGGCAATTTATTGTTTTACGGAAGCTCTTTCTGTCTATTCATTGCCAACAAGAGACAACCCTGGCCTTTCCTACATCTCAGCCTGGACATCTTAGGAAACTCGGTAAGAAATTGTATCAGTGCATATTAAAATTGTGCTTGGCTATATTGTGAATTTCAGGAGGTAAAGTCATATAACTAAGTTTCTATGGAAACATGATGTTAACTGTATACTGACATGCACAGTATTAATTGCCACCACTTGCTCAGGCCCTGCTATAAGACACATGATGGTAGGCATATCCACATGTTATGCCCATAACGGCAATTTCCAGGATTTATTTAACACTGCTGGGAGAAATATCAATAACCTCAGATATGCAGATGCCACCACCCTTATGGCAGAAAGTGAAGAGGAACTAAAAAGCCTCTTGATGAAAGTGAAGAGGAGAGTGAAGAAGTTCGCTTAAAGCTCAACATTCAGAAAACGAAGATCATGGCATCTGGTCCCATCACTTCATGGGAAATAGATGGGGAAACAGTGGAAACAGTGTCAGACTTTATTTTTGGGGCTCCAAAATCACTGCAGATGGTGACTGCAAGCCATGAAATTAAAAGACGCTTACTCCTTGGAAGGAAAGTTATGACCAACCTAGATAGCATATTGAAAAGCAGAGACATTACTTTGCCAACAAAGGTCCGTCTAGTCAAGGCTATGGTTTTTCCAGTGGTCATGTATGGATGTGAGAGTTGGACTGTGAAGAAAGCTGAGCGCCGAAGAATTGATGCTTTTGAACTGTGGTGTTGGAGAAGACTCTTGAGAGTCCCTTGGACTGCGAGGAGATCCAACCAGTCCATTCTGAAGGAGATCAGCCCTGGGATTTCTTTGGAAGGAATGATGCTAAAGCTGAAACTCCAGTACTTTGGCCACCTCATGTGAAGAATTGACTCATTGGAAAAGACTCTGATGCTGGGAGGGATTGGGGGCAGGAGGAAAAGGGGGCGACAGAGGATGAGATGGCTGGATGGCATCACTGACTCGATGGACGTGAGTCTGAGTGAACTCCGGGAGTTGGTGATGGACAGGGAGGCCTGGCGTTCTGTGATTCATAGGGTCGCAAAGAGTCAGACATGACCTATCAACTGAACTGAACTGAACTGAAGGTGAAATGGGCTTCCCTGGTAGCTCAGCTGGTAAAGAATCTGCTTGCAATGTGGGAAACCTGGGTTCAATCCCTGGGATGGGAATATCCCCTGGAAGAGGGTATGGCAACCCACTCCAGCATTCTTGCCTGAAGAATCCCCAAGGATAGAAGTGCCTGGTGAGCTGCAGTCCATGGGGTTACACAGAGTCAGACACAACTGAGCAACTAAGCACACAGCACAGCACACTGGTGAGACGAAATCTCATCTCCTATAGCCCCCCTTGGGGCTTTCCTTGGTGGCTCAGTTGGTAAAGAATCTGCCTGCAATGCAAGAAACCCAGGTTCGATCCCTAGGTCGGGAAGATCCCCCTGGAGAAAGAAATGGCAACCCACTCCAGTATTCCTGCCTGAGAAATCCTGTGGACTGAGGAGCCTGGTGGGCTATATAGTCCATGGGGTCACAAGAGTTGGACACAACTTAGCAACTAAACCACTATAGCCCCAATTCTCTCCCATGTCACTTTGGCCCTGCAAGGACTAAAATACCACACATCATTGTGTCCTAGGTATAAGAGGTTGACATAGCACACTCATAGCATCTATACATCAAAGATATCAAGAATAAGTAGATGTGTCTAAGGCTAAGAGCTAGACAAATGCTTTGTGGAGAGTGCAATCTGAGTGCTGCCTATGGATGCCTGCATTCTGTCTTTGCAGACCTGCTCTTTGGTTTTTTATTTATTTGTTTTTTGGCTGTGCCTGGTCTTTGTTGTGGTGCTTGGGCACATGGACTCAGTAGTTGCAGTGCGAGGGCTTCTCTAGTTGCAGATGTGGGTTCTCTAGTTGAGGTGCACAGGTTTAGTTGCCTCATAGCATGTAGGATCTTAGTTCCCTAAGTAAGGGATCAAAACCACATCCTCTGCACTGGGAGGTGGATTCTTAATCACTGGACCACCAGGGAAGTCCCCAGAGCTGTTCTTTGAAAGGTAGAGGATCTGCAGACTGGGAAGTTCAGAATAAATGTTCCTGAATGATCAAGGAGAAAAGATTGTCTGGTTAACTTCCTAGCCAAGCCAATGTTAACTTGCATGAATGTTTCACAACCAGGCATAAGAGAACTTAGTGTAGAAAAGAGGGCAAATGAGAAGCTTAGTTTTTGTTTGTTTTGTTTTATCTTATACAGAGATGGTAACATCAAGGCATTAGTAAATGCTTACTAACACGATGGTGAATGAAAGGAAATGAGTAAAGTTGTTAGAAAAATAAAGCTAAAGAGAAAGTTTTATACTAGGAAACACACTTTCAACATTCTTCATGTCAAAAAGTTAATACCTGGGAATAGAAGGACATGCAATGGTATCTTCTCCTGTGAGAGCACCAAAATCACGACAGTTGACAGGAGGATGCTGGAACCTACCAAAAAAAGATACCCCACATTCAAAAACAAAGAAGCTGAATCGAGGTGGTAGGAGGGACACAATCATGATAGAATCAAATCCAATACCCACTGGGTGGGTGACCCACAAACTGGAAAACAATAATACCAAAGAAGTTCTCCCACTATTGTGAAGGTTCTGAACCCCACTTCAGGCTTCCCAGCTTAGGGATCTGACAAAGGGACTGGGAATCCCCAGGGAACCTGATCTCAAAGGCCAGTAGGATTTGATTACAAGACTTCTACAGGACTGGGGGAAAGAGAGACTCTAAACAGAAACAGTCTTGGAGGACACAAACAAAACCTTGCACACTCCAAGACCCAGAGGAAGGAGCAGTGACCTCACAAGAGACTGAACCAAAACCATCTGCTGGTGTTGGAGGGCCTCCTGTGGAGGTGTGAGTCAGCAGGCTATGGTGGCTTAGCAGTAAGTCATGTCCGACTCTTGCGACCCCATGGACTATAATCCACCAGGCTCTGCTGTCCTCTATCCATGGGATTTCCCAGAGATGGGGGCAATGGCAGCAGCAGTCTGGGAAGGTCCCCCTTGGAGTAAACCCTCTTGGAAGTTACCATTAACCCTATCATAGAGCCTGTAGACTGGCAGGCTGGTTTGCCTCAGGCTGAAAAACTACCAGGGAGTGAGTACAACCCTACCCAATAGCAGATAATTGGATTAAAGCTTTATTGAGCAAGACCCTGCCTACCAGAGCAAGACTCAGTTTTTCTCACTACCAGTCCCTCCCATCAGAAAGCTTACACAAGCTTCTTAGCCTCATCCATCAGAAGGCAGAAACAAGAAGCAAGAAGAAGTAAAGTCTTACAGCAGCTAAAACAAAAACCATATTACAGAAAGTTAATCAGCATGAAAAAGCAGAAAGTTATGTCCCAGATGAAGGGACAAGATAAAATCCCAGAAAACCAACTAAATAATGTTGAGACAGGTGACCTTCCAGAAAGAGAATTCAGAATAATGATAGTGAAGATGATCCAGGATCTTGGGAAAAGAATGGAGGCAAAGATTGAAAAGATGCAAGAAATGTTTACCAAAGATCTAGAAGAACTAAAAAACAAACAAACAAACAGATGGTACACTAGAAGGTATCAATAGCAAAATAACTGAGGCAGAAGGAAGGATAAATGACCTGGAGGACAGAATGGTGGAAATCACTGCCACAGAATAGAATATAGAGAAAAGAATGAAAAGAAATGAAGACAGCCTTAGAGACCTCAGGAGGGCCGAGAGGAGCTACTCCACGTTCAAGGTCAGAAGGGGCGGCAGGGAGGAGATACCCCTCGTCCAAGGTAAGGAGCAGTGGCTGCACTTTGCTGGAGCAGCCGTGAAGAGATATCCCATGCCCAAGGTAAGAGAAACCCAAGTAAGACAGTAGGTGTTGCAAGAGGGCATCAGAGGGCAGACACACTGAAACCATACTCACAGAAAACTAGTCAATCTAGTCACACAGACCACAGCCTTGTCTAACTCAATGAAACTAAGCCATGCCATGTGGGGCCACCCAAGACGGGCGGGTCACGGTGGAGAGATCTGACAGAATGTGGTCCACTGGAGAAGGGAATGGCAAACCACTTCAGTATTCTTGCCTTGAGAACCCCATGAATGGTATGAAAAGGCAAAATGATAATGATACTGAAAGAGGAACTCCCCAGGTCAGTAGGTGCCCAATATGCTACTGGAGATCAGTGGAGAAATAACTCCAGAAAGAATGAAGGGATGGACCCAAAGCAAAAACAACACCCAGCTGTGGATGTGACTGGTGATAGAAGCAAGGTCTGATGCCGTAAAGAGCAATACTGCATAGGAACCTGGAATGTTAGGTCCATGAATCAAGGCAAATTGGACGTGGTCAAACAGAAGATGGCAAGAGTGAACGTTGACATTCTAGGAATCAGCGAACTAAAATGGACTGGAATGGGTGAATTTAACTCAGATGACCATTATATCTACTACTGTGGGCAAGAATCCCTTCAAAGAAATGGAGTAACCATCATGGTCAACAAAAGAGTCTGAAATGCAGTACTTGGATGCAATCTCAAAAACAACAGAATGCTCTCTGTTTGTTTCCAAGGCAAACCATTCAATATCACAGTAATCCAAGTCTATGCCTCAACCAGTAATGCTGAAGAAGCTGAAGTTGAACGGTTCTATGAAGACCTATAAGACCTTTTAGAACTAACACCCAAAAAAGATGTCCTTTTCATTATAGGGGACTGGAATGCAAAAGTAGGAAGTCAAGAAATACCTGGGGTAACAGGCAAATTTGGCCTTGGAATACAGAATGAAGCAGGGCAAAGGCTAATAGAGTTTTGCTAAGAGAACGCACTGGTCATAGCAAACACCCTCTTCCAACAACACAAGAGAAGACTCTACACATGGACATCACCAGATGGTCAACACCGAAATCAGATTGATTATATTCTTTGCAGCCAAAATTGGAAAAGCTCTATACAGTCAGCAAAAACAAGACCGGGAGCTGACTGTGGCTCAGATCATGAACTCCTTATTGCCAAATTCAGACTTAAATTGAATTTAAGTCGGCAGCGACTTGAGAGGAATCCCGACGGGCCCCTCACAACTCGAAAAGAGACCTGACTTCTCTGAGGCTACACAAGCCGGTCCCTGAGATCCCCGTTGCAACTCAAGAGGAGCCCTGCAGCAACCACCACCCCTCCCACCGTCCTCCAATCCACCCTCCCACCACCCTCCCATTTATCTTCCCACCACCCTCCCAACCACCTTCCCATCCATCCTCCCACCATCCTCCACCACCATCCCACCATCCTCCCACCATCCTCCCATCCACCCTCCCATCCACCTCCCATCCACCCTCCCACCATCCTCTCACCCATCCTCCCATCTCTCCTATCCACCCACACTCTCATCATCCCTCTCATCTACTTTGCTTCCCTCCCTTCTTGTCTTTCCTTCCATGTAGTATTTATTGAGGGTCTACTGTGGGATGCAGTAGACCCTGGTGATGCAATAATGAACACGGCACAGTGACCCTTTTTCCAGAGGGGTGCAGATAGGGAAGCCATATGGTGTCCCTCTATCTTTCTTTGGATGAAATCTCACCCAGAATCACAACACAGAAAGCCAATAAATCCTAGATAGCCTAGAGCTCCAAAAGGTCAAGTTTATAAACCACAGATGAGCTAGATCCTCCCATTTTATGTATAAGAAAACAGGTTCATCCTACTCCATCCTCCTCCACAGGGGTGGGAAAATGAATGGGAGGGTGGATTAGAGGGTGGGAGGGTGGTGGGAGGCTGATGGGAGGGTGCTGGGAGGATGATGGGAAGGTGGTGGGAAAATTGAAGAAAGTAGGGAAAACCACTAGACCACTCAGGTATGACCTAAATCAAATCCCTTATGATTATACAGTGGAAGTGAGAAATAGATTTAAGGGACTAGATCTGATAGATAGAGTGCCTGATGAACTATGGAAGGAGGTTCATGACACTGTACAGGAGACAGGGATCAAGACCATCCCCATGGAAAAGAAATACAAAAAAGCAAAATGGCTGTCTGGGGAGGCCTTACAAATAGCTGTAAAAAGAAGAGAAGCAAAAAGCAAAGGAGAAAAGGAAAGATATAAGCATCTGAATGCAGAGTTCCAAAGAATAGCAAGAAGAGATAAGAAAGCCTTCTTCAGCAATCAATGCAAAGAAACAGAGGAAAACAACAGAATGGGAAAGACTAGAGATCTCTTCAAGAAAATTAGAGAAACCAAGGGAACATTTCATGCAAAGATGGGCTTGATAAAGGACAGAAATGGTATGGACCTAACAGAAGCAGAAGATATTAAGAAGAGGTGGCAAGAATACACAGAAGAACTGTACAAAAAAGATCTTCATGACCCAGATAATCACTATGGTGTGATCACTGACCCAGAGCCAGACATCCTGGAATGTGAAGTCAAGTGGGCCTTAGAAAGCATCACTACGAACAAAGCTAGTGGAGGTGATGGAATTCCAGTTGAGCTATTTCAAATCCTGAAAGATGATGCTGTGAAAGTGCTGCACTCAATATGCCAGCACATTTGGAAAAGTCAGCAGTGGCCACAGGACTGGAAAAGGTCAGTTTTCATTCCAATCCCAAAGAAAGGCAATGCCAGAGAAGGCTCAAACTACCGCACAATTGCACTCATCTCACACGCTAGTAAAGTAATGCTCAAAATTCTCCAAGCCAGGCTGCAGCAATATGTGAACCGTGAACTTCCAGATGTTCAAGCTGGTTTTAGAAAAGGCAGAGGAACCAGAGATCAAATTGCCAACATCTGCTGGATCATAGAAAAAGGAAGAGAGTCTCAGAAAAATATCTATTTCTGTTTTATTGACTATGCCAAAGCCTTTGACTGTGTGGATCACAATAAACTATGGAAAATTCTGAAAGAGATGGGAATACCAGAACACCTGACCTGCCTCTTGAGAAACCTATATGCAGGTCAGGAAACAACAGTTAGAACTGGATATGGAACAACAGACTGGCTCCAAATAGGAAAAGGAGAATGTCAAGGCTGTATATTGTCACCCTGCTTATTTAACTTCTATGCAGAGTACATCATGAGAAACTCTGGGCTGGAAGAAGCACAAGCTGGAATCAAGATTGCTGGGAGGAATATCAATAACCTCAGATATGCAGATGACACCACCCTTATGGCAGAAAGTGAGAGGAACTAAAGAGCCTCTTGATGAAGGTGAAAGAGGAGAGTGAAAAAGTTGGCTTAAAGCTCAACATTCAGAAAATGAAGATCATGGCATCTGGTCCCATCACTTCATGGGAAACAGTGTCAGACTTTATTTTGGGGGGCTCCAAAATCACTGCAGATGGTGACTGTAGCCATGAAATTCAAAGATGCTTACTCCTTAGAAGGAAAGTTATGACCAACCTAGATAGCATATTGAAAAGCAGAGACATTACTTTGCCAACAAAGGTCCGTCTAGTCAAGGCTATGTTTTCTCCAGTGGTCATGTACAGATGTGAGAGTAGGACTGTGAAGAAAGCTGAGCACCGAAGAATTGATGCTTTTGAACTGTGGTGTTGGAGATGACTCTTGAGAGTCTCTTAGACTGCAAGGAGATCCAACCAGTCCATCATAAAGGAGATCGGTCCTGGGTGTTATTTGGAAGGAATGATGCTAAAGCTGAAACTCCAGCACTTTGGCCACCTCATGTGAAGAGTTAACTCATTGGAAAAGACTGATGCTGGGAGGGATTGGGGGCAGGAGGAGAAGGGGACAACAGAGGATGAGATGGCTGGATGGCATAACCGACTCAATGGATGTGAGTCTGAGGGAACTCCGGGAGTTGGTGATGGACAGGGAGGCCTGGCGTGCTGCAATTCATGGGGTCATAAAAACTCGGACACGACTGAGCGACTGAACTGACTGAACTCACTGACTGATTATAGACTGGTACAATATAGTACTATTGCCACTTGTCAGTGTTGGGGAGTGTGGATAAGCGGGGAGTTGTGTTGTAGCCTTTTGGGAAAGTGATTTGGCAGTGGTCTCGGGGCATGGGGGTGATGTGGCTGAAAGCAAGACCTTGGTCCTTATCTTCTTTCTTTTTTAATATTTGTTAAATGTAGATCATTTTAAAAGTCTTTATTGAATTTGGTACAGTATTGCTTCTGTTTTATGTTTCGGTTTTTGTTTTTTGGCTGTGAGGCACATAGGATCTTAGCTGCTCAACCAGGTATCGAACCTGCACCCCCTGCAGTGGAAAGCAAATCTTAACCATTGGACAGCCAGGGAAATCCTGGTCCTTGTCTTCTTTGAAGAAAGAATTCAGCAGACACAGATTATGAACTAGATTACAGTCTGAGTATGTGTGGAAGAGCACACAGCAAGCTCAGGGTGAGTTGTATGTAACAGGGGTGCTTAGACTGCTTATACACGGATAGTCTTCTGGGTGGTCTCTGGCCAATCATCCTGCTTGTGTCCGTATTTGCTTTGAGTCAGTGTCCTTCCTGGTGGTACATGTGCATCTCTCAGTCAAGATGGATTCCAGCATGAAAGTTTCTGGGGTTGGCAGGACATATTATGGGCTGGTGGTTCCTGTCTTCCTTGTTCTCTCCCCTAGAGTGAAGACCATCTCTGTACACGTCAGGCTGGGAAATCCACTTGACCGCAAGAATGAGGAAAATGTGGTCGCTTTATCTTCCACTCACTCAGGGCCCAGCGCTCCTGCTAGTATCTTATCTTGAAGCGTCAACAGGAGGTTGGTTGCAGCTGTTCATCTGTCTCTCTCCTATCTCAGCAGCACACACCAAAATCCAACCTTAGTCCTGTTTTCATTAACATACAGACTCTGTGATATATTTCTATATATGCATGTATTTCTCTGTATGCTTGTTTATTTGCATGCCACTGTCTGGAAAAAAAGACTAAAAGGATATATAGCAACTGTTAGCAGTTTCCTCTGGCTAACTATGTTTTGTCACAAAATGCTTTCCAAGAGTTCGTCAAATCCTGAAGCACAGATTCTTATGCTGCAGGAATAAACAAACTTATTTCTCGTTGGCAAAAATGTGTTGATTGTAATGGCTCCTATTTTAATTAAGATGTGTTTAAGTCTAGTTATAATGATTTAAAATTCACAGTTTGAAACCGCAATTATTCTGCAATTATTCTGCACCAACTTATTCTTAATTCCTGGGAATTCCTAGGCAGTCCAGTGGTTAGGACTCTGTGCTTCTACTGCCAGGGGCCCAGGTTAAACCTCTCATCGGGGAGTTAAGATCCCACAAATCATATAGCCAAAAAAAAGTATTACTAATATAAGTTAATATGAAAAAGTTAATGTAAGTTAATTGATATCAATTGGAATTGATATTAATGTTTATTAAAATAAGGAAATAGAAATATTTATAAAGGAGAGAAGGAAATGCAATGTTTGAATATTGGTCTTATTAGCTACTGGTGTCTATTCCAGAAAAGAAATGTAACCCAAGAGTTAGAAATTATACAGTCCAAACATTTCACTTTACAGACAAGGAAGCTGAGGCCCCAAAGGCAGAGCAACCTGTCCTGCCACAACAGAGCTGCCAGCCCCATTAGGAGTACCATTAAAATCTCCACACCACCAGGCCAGTGCTGTTCCAAGGTATGAGAAGCTGTCTTTGCTAAAAAGCAGCATCTTTTAGCCATAAGCAGTCCGCCCAACCACGTGGAATGGCTGTGATATGATACATTGCAGAGACCTTGCTGCGAGTTGAGATTAGACCCTTCAGCAGAGCCTTCAGAAAATCCCATGGATGGAGGAGCCTGGTAGGCTCCAATCCATGGGGTTGCTAAGAGTCAGGCACGACTGAGCGACTTCACTTTCACTTTTCACTTTCATGCATTGGAGAAGGAAATGGCAACCCACTCTAGTGTTCTTGAGTGGAGAATCCCAGGGACAGAGGAGCCTAGTGGGCTGCCGTCTACGGGGTCGCACAGAGTTGGGACACGACTGAAGTGACTTAGCAGCAGCAGCAGAGCCTTCAGAGTTGGTGGGGAGGAGGGAGCCCTGAGGGCATGTGCCCCTCCCATCACATCCTGAAACTGCAGGTCACACGGGGGCAGTGGTCGCACGGGGGTTTGAGGTCCCTGGACACATTTGTAGGTCAGCGTGCTTAGGCTCTCACTTCGGTCTTTGGAAAATGCTTCTTCGAGAGAGAGACAGAGACCTGGGCAGGGCAGTGAAGCACTGAATCAGTTTAATAGGATTTAGGCTCCAATAGGGATTCCCAGGGGGCTCAGATGGTAAAATGTCTGTCTGCAAGGCAGGAGACCTGGGTTCGATCCCTGGGTTGGGAAGATCCCCTGGAGAAGGAAAAGGCACCCCACTCCAGTACTCTTGCCTGGAAAATCCCATGGGCGGAGGAGCCTGGTAGGCTACAGTCCATGGGGTCGCCAACTGTCGGACACGACTGAGCGACTTCACTTTTCACTTAGGCTCCAATCTGTTATTCCCCAAGGCAAAACTTAACTACCTGTTACTGGCAAGAGGGTGATCTCTTTTCTTCCCACACAATCACTTTCAATAACTGAAAATGAGATTAATAAACTTGTTCAAATCTTTAAAAAAATTTGAGCGAAATAGTTGTTTGTTTTATGTGTACTTTAAAAAAATAACAGTTTTAAAGAGATATAATTCATAGGCCACAAAACTGACTTTTTTACAGTGTACAATCTCATGGTTACTAGTATATTCAGCATTGTACACACATAAAAATTCACTTTAGGACCTTTTCACCACCCAAGGAAACTCCACATCCTTTACTGCCACTTCCCATTCTTTCCCCACCCACCCAAACTCCCCACCCCAAGGTCCTGGTAACCACTGAGCGACTTTCTGTCACTATAGAGTTGCCTCTTCTGGATGGGACAATTTATATGAACAGAATTATACAATCTGTAGTCTTTGTGATCAACTTCTTTCACTTTGCCTGATGTTCTCAGGGTCCCTCCCTGTATCAGTACTCTGTTCTTTTCTTCAGTCGAATAATAATCCATTGTATGGATATACCGAATTCTGTTTATCCACTCACCAGTTGATGGACATCTGAATAATTTCCCCCTCCTGGCTATTATGAGTAAGGATGCTGTGAACAGTTGCGTGCCAGTATTTTTGTGGACATGTGTTTTCATTTCTCCTGGCTATATACCTGGAGAGGAATTGCTGTTTCATATGGTAACTCTTAGGTTTAGCATTTTGAGGAGCTGCCAGACTGTTTTCCAGAATGGCTGCACCATTTTATACTCTCGCCAACAATGTATGAGCCCTGCAATTAATCCACATCCTCAACGATACTTGTTATTGTCTCTCTTTTTAAATGATAGGCATCCTACTTGGGTGTGAAGTGGTATCTTACTGTGGTTTTGATTTGCATTCCTGTAATATTTTTAATGTGTATATTTTTGATTTGCAGATCTTTTTCGGAGAAATATCTATACAGATCTTTTGCCTGTATTTTAATTGAGTTGTCTTTCTTATTGTGAGTTGTAAGTATTCTTTATATACCCTGGATACAAGTCAGATATGTGATTTGCAAATATTCTCTCCCAGTCTGTGGGCTGTAGACACCCTTTTTATAGCGAGAAACTGCTTGGCACCTCACTTTCTTTCACAAAATTGTTTGGCAGTTATCTGTAGTTTAGTACTCGAGAAGCTATTCCTATCTTTCAGCCTGAAGTGCTGGCAGAGCTACAGGTGGTGCTCAATTACGGATAGAAGAAACAGCCCAAGTCCTCAGTTTTGAGAAAGAAATGGGGCTTGTGTGGATGTGTCCTTACATATTTGCTGCTGCTGCTGCTGCTGCTAAGTCGCTTCTTTCGTGTCCGACTCTGTGCAACCCCATAAACGGCAGCCCACCAGGCTCCCATCCCTGGGATTCTCCAGGCAAGAACACTGGAGTGGGTTGCCATTTCCTCCTCCAATGCAATAAAGTGAAAGTGAAGTCGCTCAGTCGTGTCCGACTCTTAGGATGCATTATTTCTTTTAAAGGAAATAGAGGTCTCAGAAAAGCCAGACTATCAGGGGTAATTCTGGCAGGGGATCCATTTGGGGGCTGGGGGTGAAATCTTTTATGCCCAGCCCAGAAATCAGGCTTTTCTATCATGGGACTTACCCATTCGACACAGAACAAGTTGATGAGAATGGGCCGTTTTCCCAGACATCTAACTGCCATCTCCATAACAGTACCCTGTCAATAAGTGCTCTCTATTTCAAGCAACAAAAATCCACCCGGGCTGCTTTGAGAAAGTGAAAATTTTGTCGAAAGACATGGATTTCTTTGGAAAGGAGCAGCTGGGTTTCCAGGCTGTGCAGGGAACACCACAGTCATATAGCTTCTTACAGGGTCTGAGAGGATGGCAAGGCTGCCACTAACTGGTCCGAGACCCCAAGGCTCACCCAGGGTCAGGGCTTCAGGAGCTGGCACCCCAGGAAAGGGAAGACTTCCAGAAACACCAGAGGTGCAAGACAATTTGAACGGGGCTTGAAACTTCTAGTCCAATTCTGAGAATATAAAGAAATACAATGTTGTAAAAAACAAAAACAGGAAGTTAACAAGTGATACAGTAGTTAATAAAATATAGATTTTGTTCAAATTTCACAAAATTTTATGCTAATGTCCCTAATTTGTTTTCATCCCTTATTCAAGACTCCACATTGTAGTTAATTGCATTGAGCAACTTTAGCTGCATGCAACAATTCTGGCAAATTCTCTTTTCAGTTTTATTCTATTACAGATATTTTCTAATTTCCCATGTTATGTCATGTTAGATACATCAATCATTTAAAAGTGGATATTTAATTTCCAAATACATGGGATTTTGTTTAAAGTATTTTTTCATGTTAATCTCTCATTTTGATACTAACTTTTCATTTAAATGCTTTTTTTCTCTGAAATCTCTCTCTGTGTGTGTGTTTTTTTTTTTAGTCTAACTTTATTAAGGCTTTCGGTGACTAAGT
Source organism: Bos mutus (assembly GCF_027580195.1). Taxonomy (NCBI): domain Eukaryota; kingdom Metazoa; phylum Chordata; class Mammalia; order Artiodactyla; family Bovidae; genus Bos; species Bos mutus. The sequence continues at coordinate 131,562,642 of NC_091618.1, forward strand.
TGAAGATCTCTCTTGGTAAATGGCTCACTGCCCTTGAAAATACGTGAGTTATTTTCAAATATCTTTTGATACTGATTTCTAACATAATTCCACAATGATAAGAGAACAGACTCTGTGATTTCAGCACTTTTAGACCATGAAATTTTTGCACCTTGTTTAATGTCCTTGGATATGTTCTAGTATCTCCTAGTTTTTTTTTTTAAATTATTTATTTATTTATTTTTGGCTATGCTGGGTCTTCATTGCTGCGCAGGTTTTCTCTAGTTGTGGCCAGTGGGAGCTACTCTCCAGTTTCAGTGCTCAGACTTCTCACTTCAGTAGCTTCTTCTTGTGGTTCCCAGGCTCCAGAGCACAGGCTCAGTTGTTGCAGTGTGGGGGTCTTAGTTGCCCTGTTGGCGTGTGGAATTTTCCCAGACCAGGGATCAAACCCACATGCCCTGCACTGGCAGGCAGATTCATAACCACTGAACCACCAGGAAAGCCCTTAGTGTCTCCTAGTTTACAGTCTATGGGAACGTGAATGGAATTTGTGTCCTACGGTTGTATAAAAACTGTATAAATCTTAATTATGCTGAATTGGTTCACAGTGCTTTTCAGGTCTGTTATATTCTACTTCTCTGTATATTCATTCTATTAATTTTTGAGGGTTTAATATTGAAATGCCAACTAAAAGTCTTTTACAGTGGAACTATAAGTAACCTTGTTCTATATTTTCCAAGTCTTCTGTAAATGTGTTATCTTACTTTCATAATTAAAAACAACAACACTAGAGATGCAGGAGTCTCTGCCACCCCTGACTCTTTGCATCTCAGGGATATCTTCAAGGCCGCAGATGACCCTTCTAGAGCTTGCCTGAATCCAGTCCTTCCCTCTCTGCCAGGAACATCTGAAATTATGCCCTCCTGGGAGTCAAAGTGATAGGGGTCACTTCTGGTGAATTTCATTAAGTTTCAGAGCCTGTGTGAGCCTCACTTGGCAGCGTACTCCCTGGAGTGTTGACAGTTAGGGTCAGGTGTCCCCAGTGCTGAGGCTACAGGACAGTGACCCTCGGTTAGTCTGTGTCTCTAGGTGACAGTGTGAAGCCAAGCCCCAGGACAACAAGTGTTGGGTGTGGAAAGTCGGCACCTCTGCATACCTGCATCGCTGAGCCATTAAAATGACACAGTTGTTTGTTTCTGAAAGACAGTCCAACCTAGAGGCTCTGCTCACCACCTTAGAAATACATACAAATTAACAAAGTCAAATCTGCCTGCATGCAGGAGATTCAGGTTCAATCCCTGGGTGGGAAGATCCCCTGGAGTAGACCATGGGATCGCAAAGAGTTGGACATGACTGAGGTGACTGAGCATGCTCACATGCAGTAATGTCAAAAGGCAGAAGGAGGGGAAGAGGAAGGAAGTTTAACATTTTTCTCATCATCTCTAAAAGACAGGAGTCCATGATCTTCCTTTGTTTGGGACCTGGGACCCTTTGCTGCAGTGCTTGCACCTGTACAAACCTCTGCAAGAGCAAAGAAATACAAAGAAACTCTAAGGGACTAAAAATAACCTCATGCATACACAGCCGGGACAAATTCTGAACAATGAGCTACAGAGAGCAAATATCCCCACTGCCACTTCTGAGGATCTGGGAGCAAAAGCAGAATACTGAGCATGCCCCGTGCATCTAACACCATTTAATGGTGTTATAAGCCACCTAAGCCACCTCTCCAGTCTGACCCCTGGACACATCCTAACATCACCCCATATTAGGATGAAGTTTGAACTCCACTCCCTCCCCAAGTGAGCAAGCAAGCAGGGGAAGCTGTTAACTGTTTTCGCTCCTCTTGCTGCAGCAGAGCCCTCCATAAAGCCTTGCCTGAACTTCTTGTGTGACCTGTAATCAGTTTCTACTGATTGAGTAGGCCAAGAACTCTGGTTGGTGACATTTATGTTTTATTTCAAATCATGCTTTCCACATTGTTTAATCTTGGTTCTGTATTTTCCCAGCCTGATTTACTTCTATACTTTTTTGTGTGGAGGATAATTGCTTTCATATTTTGTTGGTTTCCACCCTACAACAATGCAAATTAGCTCTAAGCATATATGTATATAAATGGGCTTCCCAGGTGGTGCTGGTGGTAAAGAACCCGCCAGATAGTGCAGGAGACATAAGAGATGCAAGTTCGATCCCTGGGTGGGGAAGATTCCCTGGAGGAGGGCATGGCAACCCACTCCAGTATTCTTGCCTGGAAAATCCCATGGACAGAGGAGACTGGTGGGCTACAGTCCAGAGAGTCACAAAGAGTTGGACAGGACTGAAGTGACTGAGCATGTATGCATGCAATATATATATCCTTTCCTTCTTGAGCCTCCCTCCTGCCCCCATTCCCCATGCCAGTCTTTGGTTCTATATTTAACTTGATTCCATTTTCACCTCCAATATTTTTACCTTGACTTCTCTGTTGTTGAATTCTTTCACTTGAATCTTTCTTATTTGGGTAGATTTCGTTTTGGGTAGCTTTTCCAGCAGCCTTTCTGTTGCTTTTGTATTTGAAGAGATATCTTAGCTGTGTATACTATTCACATGTCAATCTTTCCCTTAGACTTTTGTAGACACTGCCCTATAGTTTTCTGTTATCGAATTTGGCATGGAGAAGTCTTTGTTTTATTTTTTGGCCATTCGGCTTGTGAGATCTTAATTCCCCAGCAGGGTTCGAACCTGTGCCCCCTGCAGTCGAAGCACTAGACTACCAGGGAAGTCCTGAAACTTGCTTTTTTTTTTTCTTTTTCTTGGGGAAAAAAAAAAAAAAAAACTGCTTTATTGAGATATAGTTTACATACCATACAATTCACCTGTTTAAAGTGTACAATTTAATGGATTTTAATATTTACAGAGTTTTGCAACCATTACTGCAATCTGCTTTCAGAACATTTTTATTGCTCCAAAGATAAACCTCCCATCCATTCGCAGTCACTCATTTCCTTCTCCCCTAGGTCTCTGTGGCAACTGTTTATCCATGGTGGATTTGTCTATTCTGGACACTTCATATGTATCAATACATGGACTCATACAGTGTGTGGGCTTTTGTCTCTGCCTTCTTTCATGTCACATGATCTTTTGAAGGTTCATCAATGTGTGGCATGTGTCAGTCCCACTTTAAGGTCAAATAATATTTCACTGTATGAACAGCTGTATCACATTCTGTTCATCTGTTCATCAGTTGATGGATATGTGGGTTGTTTCAACTTTCAGGTTATTATGAATATGCTGCTATGAACTTTCACTTGCAAGGTTTTGTGTGGACATGTATTTCAATTCTTCAGAGTATGCACCTAGAATTGGAATTGCTGGGTCACATGGCGGCTGGTGGTTTTGTCACCAAGTCATGTCCTCCTCGTAACGGAATAATGTCCAGAACTATGATCACCATAAGTTAACACTGATTTTTTTCCTAAGTGGTAGAATTTCAGGAGAGTCACTAATTTCTTCTTTGTACCTCTTTGAGTTTGAATATTTTTTAAATAATGAGAATATATAATTTTATATTAAATTCATTATGGCTTTAACAAGTTTTCACCTTCAGTTTTTCAAATACTTTTAAACACGTTTAAAAGTGACTTCATTCCTTAATATCGTTCGAGAACACTTGACCAAAACCACCTGCCTCGGCCAGACCCTGGCGCCTGAGTTGTCTTACAACAGGAGGTCCCAACAGGGAACGTGGTGCTGTTGCCAAAAACTAACTAGGAGAATTCGGGAGGGGCCAAAAGACGGAGGAGATGACCAGCCTCCCAGAACCCTTCACGCTGGAATCCATCTTGACGGAGAGATGAGCCAGGAAGGACTTTGGGTCAGACTATGGGCCAAGCAAGGTCACTGGCCAGAGACGACCCAGAAACTAACCCCATTGCCATAAAACCCGAGACCGCAAGCCACAGGGCAGAGCAGTCCCCCTGGGCGCCCTCACCCTGCTGCTCTCTGCCCAGTCACCCCTTCCCAGTGCAGTCTCATGCTTTATCAGCATGTGTGTCTCCCCTGACAACTCATTTCCGAATGTTAGAGGAGAATCTATCCTCAGGCCCTGGAAGGGGTCTCCCTCCCTGCAAAAACATCACTGCAATGTTACACTTTACTATTTTTTTCCTCCAGCTTTGTTGAAATGTAATTGACATGTAACATTGCATGAGTTTCAGGTGTACAGCATAATGATTAGATATATGTAAATATTACAAAATGAACACTACAAAAGGTCTAGTAAACATCCATCACCATAGGCAGTTACATTTTTTCCCTTGTGATGAGAATTTTTAAAATCTACTTTCTTAGCAACTTTCAAATATATTAAGCAGTATTGTTAACTATAGTCACCATGCCGTAAAGTTACATCCCCAGGACTTATCTCTTTTTTTTTTTTTTTTAATTCTTGACTGCAGTGGGTCTTTGCTGCAAAGCACAGGCTCTCGGCATGCGCCCTTCAGCAGTTGTGGCTCACGGGCTCTACAGCATGGGCTCAGTAATTGTAGTGAGCAGGCTTAACTGCCCCATGTCATGCGGGATCTTACCCCATCTTCCACCAGGGATCCAACCTGTGTCCCCTACACTGGCGGGCGGATTCTTAACCACTAGACTACCAGGGAAGTCCCAGGACTTAATGGATGTTTATACCTTTTAACCCTCTTCACCCAATTTCCCCTCTCCCAACACTACTAATTTTTGACCTAAAGATTCTTCATCTATGACCAAAGTAGCTAAATACTCATTGCTGTCAGAATATTGGCCTTTTGGAACTATCAAGGCTTTGCACAGAATATTCCATTAATTGTCTCATCAACACCTCAGTAATAGAAACTACTATTATCCCAGCTAAACAGATGTGACAACTGAGGCTTAGAGACATTAATCGGCCTTCCCAGGGGTAATTGAAGAAAAATGCAGGAAACAAAATCATGCTTTGTGCCTTTATTGCTCTCCACTTCCCTCTCCAAGCCCCTTGAAGAATTCCCATGACTCTTATGGATAAGTGAAAATTAAGTAGCAAGGTGTACAAGACCCCGAGGCTTGGTCTTCTCTCTCGTCACTCCTTCTCCTTGCACCCTGCCCCTTCAGCTTTGCCATTTCTTGTTTCTCCCCTTTTCTGCAGACTATCCTTGACAATTTATGGGGTTTCTCCCCTACGTATTCTACCTCGAGTCTACCAATTTTCAACCTGCCCACTCTCATTTGGTTCAATATTTGTCTCTCCCTCCAGGCTACATATTCCTGGAAGGCAGAGACTGTCTGATTCATCTTTCTACCCTCATAGAGTCACTCAGGGCTTAATAAATATTTGTTCAATTCAATTTCAAGATCTAGTTCAAGTGTTAACCTCATTCTGTCACTTCTATCCTGTGTTGACTTCCTTCTCTAAACCCTGAAAGCACTTTTATTTTATACACCTGATCTACTGCTTAGCATATGCTGCTGTCTGTTGCTGCTTTTCTTTTTGATATACACAGTCTGCAATAAAACAGCCAGAAAATACAAACACACTTTGCTCTATCTGTCCTCAGACTTAGCCCTAGACCTTGTTCACATTAGAAACTCAAGACCAAAGAAAGCAACATATTTTCCAAAATGCAGTTTGGTTATATACTTAAATTTTTTTTTTAAAGTCAACTTGTGGGACTTCCCTAGTAATCCAGTGGCTAAGATTCCCAGCTACCAATGCAGAGGGCCTGGGTTTGATCCCTGGTCAGGGAACTAGATACCACATGCCTCAACTAAGACTCAGCACAAATTAATTAATTAATTTAAAAAATCAACTTGTGTTAGGTAGAAGTCTAGGATGGCCCCCAAGTTTCCTTCCCCTTGGTGTGTATGCCCCTTAGAATCTTCTCCCCATAAGTGTGGCTGGGATTTGTGTATATGATGGGGTTTTACGTTCATAATTTTTTTTTTACATTCATAATTTGATTTCATCATATGGCAAACGTGAAGGGCTTTGCTGATGTGATTCAGTTCAGTTCAGTTCATTTCAGTTCAGTTGCTCAGTTGTGTCCGACTCTTTGCAACCCCATGAATCGCAGCATGCCAGGCCTCCCTGTCCATCACCAACTCCCGAAGTTCACTCAGACTCACGTCCATCGAGTCAGTGATGCCATCCAGCCATCTCATCCTTTGTCGTCCCCTTCTCCTGCCTACAATCCCTCCCAGCATCAGAGTCTTTTCCAATGAGCCAACTCTTGGCATCAGGTGGCCAAAGTATTGGAGTTTCAGCTTTAGCATCATTCCTTCCAAAGAATACCCAGGACTGATTCCTTTAGAATGGACTGGTTGGATCTCCTTGCAGTCCAAGGGACTCTCAAGACTCTTTTCCAACACCACAGTTCAAATGCATCAATTCTTCGGCGCTCAGCTTTCTTCACAGTCCAACTCTCACATCCGTACATGACCACTGGAAAAAACATAGCCTTGACTAGATGAACCTTTGTTGGCAAAGTAATGTCTCTGCTTTTCAATATGCTATCTAGGTTGGTCATAACTTTTTTTCCAAGGAGTAAGCATCTTTTAATTTCATGGCTACAGTCACCATCTTCAGTGATTTTGGAGCCCCCCAAAATAAAGTCTGACACTGTTTCCCCTGTTTCCCCATCTATTTCCCATGAAGTGATGGGACCAGATGCCATGATCTTTGTTTTCTGAATGTTGAGCTTTAAGCCAACTTTTTCACTCTCATCTTTCATCTTCATCAAGAGGCTCTTTAGTTCCTCTCACTTTCTGCCATAAGGGTGGTGTCATCTGCATATCTGAGGTTATTGATATTTCTCCCAGCAATCTTGATTCCAGCTTGTGCTTCTTCCAGCCCAGGGTTTCTCATGATGTACTCTACATAGAAGTTAAATAAGCAGGGTGACAATATACAGCCTTGACATGCTCCTTTTCCTATTTGGAACCAGTCTGTTGTTCCATGTCCAGTTCTAACTGACCTGCATATAGGTTTCTCAAGAGGCTGGTCAGGTGGTCTGGTATTCCCATCTCTTTCAGAATTATCCACAATTTATTGTGATCCACACAGTCAAAGGCTTTGGCATAGTCAATAAAGCAGAAATAGATGTTTTTCTGGACCTCTCTTGCTTTTTCGATGATCCAGCAGATGTTGACAATTTGGTCTCTGGTTCCTCTGCCTTTTCTAAAACAAGCTTGAACATCTGGAAGTTCACGGTTCACGTATTGCTGAAGCCTAGCTTGCAGAATTTTGAGCATTACTTTACTAGCATGTGAGATGAGTGCAATTGTGCGGTAGTTTGAGCCTTCTCTGGCATTGCCTTTCTTTGGGATTGGAATGAAAACTGACCTTTTCCAGTCCTGTGGCCACTGCTGACTTTTCCAAATGTGCTGGCATATTGAGTGCAGCACTTTCACAGCATCATCTTTCAGGATTTGAAATAGCTCAACTGGAATTTCATCACCTCCACTAACTTTGTTCGTAGTGATGCTTTCTAAGGCCCACTTGACTTCACATTCCAGGATGTCTGGCTCTAGGTGAGTGAGCACACCACTGTGATTATCTGGGTTGTGAAGATCTTTTTTGTACAGTTCTTCTGTGTATTCTTGCCACCTCTTCTTGATATCTTCTGCTTCTGTTAGGTCCATACCATTTCTGTCCTTTATCGAGCCCATCTTTACATGAAATGTTCCCTTGGTATCTCTACTTTTCTTGAAGAGATCTCTAGTCTTTCCCATTCTGTTGTTTTCCTCTATTTCTTTGCATTGATTGCTGAAGAAGGCTTTCTTATCTCTTCTTGCTATTCTTTGGAACTCTGCATTCAGATGCTTATATCTTTCCTTTTCTCCTTTGCTTTTCGCGTCTCTTGATTGATTAAGGTCCTTAAACAATCAACTTTAGGTTAATGAAAAGGGGGATCATCCTGGGTGGTCCTAACCTAATCAGGGAGCCCTTTAAGACAAGGGTCTGCAACCCCTGGGCCACCAACAAGTACCAGTCTGTGGCCTGTTAGGAACTGGGCTGCACAGCAAGAGGTGAGCGGTGGGTGAGTGAGTGAAGCTTCATCTGTATTTACAGCCACTCCCTGTTGCTTGCATTACTGCCTGAGCTCTGCCTCCTGTCAGATCAGTGGCAGCATTGGATTCTCATAGGAGCGAGAGCCCTACTGTGCTTGCATCATCCTGAAACCACCCCCCACCTTTTGTCTGTGGGAAAACTGTCTTCCACGAAACCAGCCCCTGGTGCTGAAACAGCTGGAGACCAGCGCTTTACGAGGGGCTCAGGACACAGCTTTGGGCCTCCAAGGAACAAGTCACCAGGAGTTCAGTCCCTGGTGCCAGAACGGCTGGAGACCAGAACTTTAGGAGGGGCTCAGGAGACAGCTTTGGGCCTCGAAGAGACAAATCACCGGGAGGTCAGTCCCTGGTGCCGGAACGGCTGGAGACCTGTGCTTTAGGAGGCTCAGGACACGCCTTTGGGCCTCGAAGAGACAAGTCACCGGGAGTTCAGCAGGGATGAATTCTGCCAAAAAAAGGGAGCCTGGCAGAGGACTCAGAGGATATCCCAGCCCTGGATGATAGCATGATTGTTGCCTTTGAGACCCTGATCAGGCTCCCAGTTATGCGTCCTGAGCTCCTCAATCATGGAAACTGTATGTATCAGTACTTGTATGTGTGTGGTTGTAGAAGGTATTTATAGCTGCCTTCTTCTACGATCCATTCTGTATTCACTTTGCCTTCAGTGAGAACCTCAGCTGGTCCTGGTTCTTTACCTGTTGAGGTGACTCAAACCTTCATTCCTGAAGGGTCTGGGCCATAAGTAGTCATGCCTGGATTGAGTTATAGTTTTCCATTGACCTTAGTCACAAGGCATGGAAATACTGAGATGTCCTAAGAGGACTCCTGTATTCCAGATATATAATTCCTTACCTCCGTCATGGAGTAGTAGTCCGATTTCCTCTGGGCTGTTAGGATCAATCCGTAGAGTAACTTTCTGCCTCGCCAGTTGATTCAGAGTAACGAGGAATGCAGAGATCAGGTGGCAGTCTTCACTTTCAGTTCAGTGGAGCCATTGCTGTCTCTCCTGACGTAAGCATTCCTCCTGCTGAAACCAAGACCTCTAAGCCAGCAGGGCAAAGTCACAGGAATTGAAAGCAAAAGCGTTGCTAGCAGGTCACTAAGGGTAGCAGTGAGTGGGGCCACTTCCATTTCTACCCCTTGACCCCTAGGCCTGTGAGTCTGAGCTGTCAGAGAGATAGCATCATATACTGGACACTAATTCAGGGAAGACTGACACAGTCTTTGGAGAACCTAGACCTAGCCCTGAAAAGTATTGCCATAGCCAGCGCTGTAACTGAGTCTTCAAACAGCCATTCCAAATGCAACTAGAGATGATCACACTAAGTGAAGTTAGTCAGAAAGAGAAAGACACATCCCATATGATATCACTTATGTGTGGGACCTAAAATATGACACAAATAAATCTATTTACAAAACAGAAACAGACTCACAGGCATAGAGAACAGACTTCTGGTTGCCAAGGGGGAGGGAGTTGGGGAAGGGATGAACTGGGAGATTGGGGTTAGCAGGTGTAGGCTATTACATATAGAATGGATAAACAACAGGTCCTACTGTAAGGCACAGGAAATTATATTCAATATCCTATCATAAACCATAATGGAAAAGGATATTAAAAAAGAATGTGTGTGTGTATATATGTATATATAACTGAATCACTTTGTTAGGTGGCAGAAATTAACACATGGCAAGTCAATTATGCTTCAATTTAAAAAAAGTAATAAATAAAAGGGCATTCCACCATTCTATCAAGCTAGCTGCTTCAGGTTAGTGGAAGATTTGGTAAGACCGGTGACTTCTGGGAGCATGGGCCCATTGCTACACTTACTTTGCCATAAAGTGAATTACTTGATCTGAAGCAATGCTGTATAGAACATGGTAACAGTGTACAAGGCATTCTGTAAGCCCACGGATGGTAGTTTTGGCAGAAGCATTGCATACAGTAAAGGCAAATCTGTATCCAGAATATCTACTACAGTAAGAACAAAATGCTACTCCTTCCACTGTACAGTCTAATGTAATCAACCTGTCACCACGTGGCTGGCCAGTCATCCCAGGGGATGGTGCCACTTGGGGGCTCAATGTTGATCCCTGATGCTAGGAGCAGAGCGAGGTCGGCCTTGATGAGTGGAAGCCCATGCACAAAGTTCATCCCTGCCATCATGGCCACTTTGTTCATGAGCTCGTTGGGAGACAATAGTCTCCCCAGTCTCACTGGGGAGAGAGACTGACTGGTATCCATAAAACAGATCTCCCCAGTCTCACTGGGGAGAGAGACTGACTGGTATCCATAAAACAGATCTGCTGCTGCTGCTGCTCAGTCGCTTCAGTCCTGTCCGACTCTGTGCGACACCATAGACGGCAGCCCACCAGGCTCCCCCATCCCTGGGATTCTCCAGGCAAGAACACTGGAGTGGGTTGCCATTTCCTTCTCCAATGCATGAAAGTAAAAAGTGAAAGTGAAGTCGCTCAGTCGTGTCCGACTCTTAGCGACCCCATGGACTACAGCCTACCAGGCTCCTCCGTCCATGGATTTTCCAGGCAAGAGTACTGGAGTGGGATGCCATTGCCTTCTCCGAAAACAGATCTATAGAAGTCTATTTACATACATCCTCCCCAAATTTCTTAGTCACCAATTTTCTAATCATATGCCTTCCAAGTCCCTGATATCCAACCGAATCATTGGCCACAGCCATAAGTGGGTATGTAATCACACATCTGGCCGTTTCTCCTCCCAGGCAAAGTGGAGCAGCCAGGTGCACTATCTGAAGTTCTGGGAGGATTTACCATCCCCACTGTCCTCCAGGGATGTTCCATAAAGGGACTATCATACATCTGTCCACTTTCAGGTGGTGCCTGCAAGTCATATAGAACCATCTTTAGCTCGGACCTGAGACTTTTTCCTGTCAACTGATTGTAGGAAACAGCTCATGAGGCCAAGAGAGAGGTGGCCGTGAAAGGGAAGGCAATGTAAGAGGGGTGGGGACCATTGGCATTTGGGCGACTTCTTCATGCAACTTATTTTTGCCTTCAGGGTCTGCCCAGGCCCAATCACATAGATACAGCACTTTCATTTGATGATGGAGTGCTGTGTGCACACCCAACTTTATGGTTTGGTGTGTCAGATAACACTCAGTTCATGAGGTGTAGCTCAGGTCATATAGTAATTTGGTGACCCATGATCAAGCATTCAGTTTCTACTAAGGCCCACCAGGCAGGCCAAGAGCTATTTCTCAAAAGGAGTGTTTTTATCCATGGAGGATGGGAGGGTCTTGCTCCAAAATCCTAAAGGCCTTTGATGTATTTCACATACTAGTGCCTGCCAAAGGCTCCAGACAGCATCCCTGTCCACTTTTGACATTCGAACATCACTGGTTGTGATGGATCATAGGCCAAGTGGCAGAGTAGCTTAGCAGCCTGGACCTGTTGTAGAACTTTCTCTTGTTCTGGGCCCCACTCAAAGCCAGCAGCTTTGGGGTCACTCAGTAAATGGGTTAGAGGAAAAGACCCCGATGCTGGGAAAGGTTGAAGGCAAAAGGAGAAGAGGGCAACAGAGGAAGAGATGGTTAGATATTATCATCAACTCAATGGACATGAATTTGAGCAAACTCTGGGAGATGATGGAGGACAGAGGATTCTGGCATGCTACAGTTCATGGGGTCACAAAGAGTCAGACATGACTTAGTGACTAGTCATCAAAAACAACAGACCCAAATGAGAACTACGTTGCTTCCGAAGGCTAACTGGTCATTGCCTCTTTCTTGGTTATAGCAGAGGCTTTATTCTTTAATGTAGAAAGGGTATCTTGACATTCTGCATGCAATTGGACTCCTAACAAAGTCACTGAGGTAGAAGGATACTGGATTTTAATTGGCTATATTTATCCTCTGACACACGTCTCACCAATACGTCTAGAGTAGTGCCTACACCTGTGCATGTGTTCTCAGTTGCATCCAACTCTTTGCAACCCCATGGACTGTAGCCTGCCAGGCTCCTCTGTCCAGGGGAATCTCCAGGCAAAAATATTGGAGTGGGTTGCCACTTCTTCCTCCAGGGAATCTTCCCAACCCAAGGACTGAACCCGTGTCTCATGTGTTACAGGAGGATTCTTTACCACTGAGCCACCTGAGAAGTCTGAATAGTGCCTATTTCCTACTTACTAGGTCTAAAGAGCACAGTGTTGTCAATGTAATGGCCCAGTGTGATATCATCTGGAAGGGAAAGGTGATCAAGATCCCTTGGACTAAACTGTGACACAGGGCAAAGAATTGATATACCCCTGCGGTAGGACAGTGGAGGCTGAAAGCAAGCTGCTCTGACAAGCATTATGGACAGAGGGAGAGAAAAAGGCATCTGCCAGGCCACAAGTTGCGTATCAGGTACCAAGGGACGTGTTAATTTGCTCAAGCAATGTGACCACATCCACTGTGCAGCTTCAGTTTGAGTCATCACTTAGATAAGCTTGTGATAATCCTCTTTCATTCTCCAAGATGCATCTGTCTTCAGCACAGGCCACATGGGAGAACTGAATGGGGATATAGTGGGAGTCATCACCCCTTCAACTTTCAAGTCCTTAGTCATGGTACAGATCTCTGCAATCCCTGCTCGGATGTGGCATTGTTTTAATTTACCATTTTCTTAGGGTGAAAGTGAAAGTGAAAGTTGCTCAGTCATGTCCGACTCTTTGCAACCTCATAGACTATACAGTCCATGGGATTCTCCAGGCCAGAATACTGGAGTGGGTAGCCTTTCCCTTCTCTAGGGATCTTCCCAATCCAGGGATCGAACCCAGGTCTCCCACATTACAGGTGGATTCTTTAGCAGCTGAGCCACAAGGGAAGCTTCCTAGGATGAGGCAGTTCTAATTTGGCCTTTCCTACTATAATAGCCCTCACTCTGAAGGTCAGGGAACCAAAGTGGGTATTCTGCCAGCTGCTAAGTATGTCTATTCCAATTCTGCATTCTGGAGCTGAGTAAGTAACCACAGGATGGGCTTAAGGACTTACCGGGCCCACTGTGAGATGGACCTGAGTTAAAACTCCATTGATGTCCAGAACCCCATAAGCTTCTAATTTGGCTGGAGGGCACATGACATTTTGGGTCTCTTGAAATCAATGCCTATTCATAGCCAGTGTCCCTGAAAGGTCTGATTATTTCCTTTTCGTCAATGCATAGATGATCTGGTAAAAGGCTGTAGGTCCCTTTGGGAAAGCTGGGAGTAAGATTAACAGTATGTTTTTGGTGGTGTACTGGGGTTCTTCCTCAAGGGGTCTTGCTTCACCTTCATTCAAAAGATTCTGGGTCTGTCAACTGGCTCGTTTGGGAATTGATTAAGTGGGTGTGACTCTACTTTATGACTTGAGCTAGACCTTCTTTCACTTGACTTAGAACTTTTCTTTTTAATTAAAAATTTTATTTATTTTTGGCTGTGCTAGGTCTTTGTTGCTGTACGCAGGCTTTCTCTAGTTGCAGTGAATGGGCTTCTCATTATGGTGGTTTCTCTTGTTGCTGAGCATGGGCTCGAGGGCACTAGGGTTTCAAGCAGCACACAGGCTCAGTGGTTGCAGCTTGAAGGCTCTAGAATGCGGGCTCAGTAGCTCTAGCACTCAGCTTTGTTGCTCAGGAACACGTGGGATCTTCCTGCACCCAGGACTGAACTGCATCCCCTGCGCTGGCAGGTGTATTTCTAACCACTGGACCACCGGGGAAGTCCAGAACTTTCCTACTTATACAGATCAATTAAGAATGTAGTAGGTTTCCTACCTATTTCAATGTTCAGTAACCCCATGATTAACAAGCAAATGCCACAGATTTGTGCACCAGAGTGAGTCAAACTATAAAGATTGTTTCTTTGTCTCTGTTGTCTACTGAGGTAACTATGCCTACCTGGCTTCTGGAGTTATGAGGCCAGAAAAGCCCGCCTTTGGAGCAAGCCATCATGAGTTCAGTAGAAAACGAATTTTACCAAAAAACCACATGAGACTGAAAGAGGACTCAGATGATATCTACCCCTGGTGGATACTATGACTGCAGCCTCATGAGGCCCTAACCAGGCCCTATAGGGTTGCAGCTATATACTCTACTGGGTCCCTGAGCATGGACACTGAAATAATACTGCTTTTAAATGTTTGTGGCAATTTATCATGCGCCATGAAAAACTATGAAAGTGTGTACAAATGTAATGAGAAGAAAAAGCAGGGATGATTCACATCCTGAATGCAATAACTGTAGCACCCTGATAGCCACACATCCCTGAGAACACTTTAAAAGCACCAATCACATGCTATTAAAATGGTAGAAGTTAACTGATAAGTAAGCCTTTTAAAACACTTTTATGCTAGTTTGAATGAAAAGACTATATACGCGTTCCTTGTAAAGTTTCCATTTCCCCTTTGTAAAACAAAAAGGCAAGCTGTATGTGAATCAAGAATTTTATTAAAATCAGTCAGACCAACAGTCAATCACAAAAGGTGTGGACAAAATTACTGATATACACAAAACTGAAGGAATATTGTACCTTGAGTCCTTCCTGAGGAACTCATTAGAGAACAAGTTTCAGACAACAAAATGAAAAAGACGTTGACATAAGGACTGGAGGTAAGCACTAAATGCATAGTTACTGAACTAATACTGATGTTTACAGGGAGAGTGTAGTATGCCCCCTGCTGTTGATGTGCTCTGACAAGGCAGGAAGAGCACAGCTATTTAAAAAATGAGGGGAGACCCCTCAAGGAGCTGGAGCTTAGTCCCTCATCCCTTGAATGTGGGCTATACTTAGGGACTTGTTTCCAAAAAGTGGCTAATGAAAAGGAGGTGGGGCTAACTTTACAATTACACACTACACATAAAACATGTGTTTGTATACCTGTCTACTTAAAAAGTCCTAAAGACAATCACATACTCAATAGCAATAATCACCCCACTGCCTAGATTGTGATGTTTAAGCACCACTTTCCAGAAACTGAAACCAGGGACTCAGAGAAATGACCAGTTTGAGAAGCAGGAAATATACAAGATGTATTGGGAATATTTTGCCATACCAGAGAGCAAAATGATAACAAAGAGTTAGGAGTCAACCTGAAGATACTCCTACTGCCTGCTAACATTATAAAAAGAGATAAAATTAGGCAGTAAGTAACTCCTATGGAGAGAATACAACACTGCACATAGTCCTACCAAAATAAAAAATCAAATATGAAGTGACCAAGATTCTGGATCCAGAAAATAGAGAATCATGTCTTACTATACTATTAAGCATAACTGGCAAAAATTAGACTATGGAAAACTAAAAATTAAAGAATTGAGTCCCTTAAACAAATTGTAAGAAAAAAAGAACAGAAAGCCCATCTATAGATTGAAGATTTAAAAGGCATATCAAAGACAATAAGAATATAAGCAAGATAAACTGTAATGTTTAGATAGACAAAATTTATTAAAACCATAAACAAATGCAAAACTGTGATTAGTATAAATGTCAAGATAGAGGAGTCCATTAATAGCAGAGTTGATTTACTAAGATAAATCACATTCTGGGCCATAAAACACATGTTAGCAAATGTAACAGAACAGAAACCATATAAAGAACATTTTCAGACTACAGTAAAAGTAAAATAGAAATCAATAACGGAAAGTGAAAGTCACTCAGTCATGTCTGACTCTGTGACACCATGGACTATACAGTCCATGGACTTCTCTAGGGCAGAATACTGGAGTGGGTAGCCTTTCCCTTCTCCAGGGGATCTTCCCAACCCAGCGATCAAACCCAGGTCTCCCGCATTGCAGGATTCTTTACCAGCTGAGCCACAAGGGAAGCCCAAGAATACTGAAAATTCCAAAATATTTTGAGATTAAACAATGTACTTCTAAACAACACATGGGTCAAAGAAATTTCAAGAGAAGTTAAATATTTTTGAACTAAATGAAAATGAAATACAAATTTTCAAAATTTGCAAGATTAAATGAAAATGGTGTTTAGAAGGAAATGTATGGCTCTAAATACATGTAGTAAAAAAAGAAAAGAAAGATTGAAGATCAATAATCTAAGTTTCCACTTTAAGGAACCAGAGAAAGAAAAGCTATTTAAACCTAAATTAAGCAGTAGAAATTATAAAAATAACAACAGAAATCAATGAAACTGAAAACAAGAAATCAACAGGGAAAAACCAACAAAACCAAAAATTGTTTAAGAATAGATATGTAAGAAATAAAATTTGAATTAACAATCAAAGAACTTTCCTCAAAGAAAATCACAGGACCAGATGACTTCACTGGTGTATTTTAAAAAATGTTAAGGAAGAATAAATAGAAGTCCTTTACAAATTCTTCCACAAGGAAGGAGAGTGGGGAACAACTTCCCAACTCATTCTGAGGCCTCTATTTCCCTGATACCAAAATAGACAAACAAAAAAAGTACAGAACAATATCTTTAATGAATATATAATAAAAACCTTAAAAAATTAATAAATCACATCATGATCATCTCAATAAATGTAGAAAGAGAATTTGACAAAATGTAACACCCTTTCATGATTAAAAAAAAAACTCAACAAACTTAGAAGGGGACTTAATTTTTTAAATGGCATCTATGAAAAATCCACATTAAACACCATACATAATGGTAAAAGACTAAACGCTTTACCCCTAAGATCAGGAACAAGACAAGGATGTTCTCTCTCACCACATTTATTCAATAGTTACTGAAAGTTATAGCTAGGACAATCAGACAAAAAAATAAAAAATAAAAAAAGAAAGAAAGGTGTCCATTGGAAAAGGAAGGAAAATGATCTTTCTTTGGATATGACATGATCTTGTATATATAAAATCCTAAGGAAACCAAGGAGAAGGCAATGGCACCCCACTCCAGTACTGTTGCCTGGAAAATCCCATGGATGGAGGAGCCTGGTAGGCTGCAGTCCATGGGGTTGCTAAGAGTCGGACACGACTGAGCTACTTCACTTTCACTTTCCACTTTCATGCATTGAGAAGGAAACGGCAACCTACTCCAGTGTTCTTGCCTGGAGAATCCCATGGACGGAGAAGCCTGGTGGGCTGCAGTCCATGGGGTCGCACAGAGTCGGACACAACTGAAGCGACTTAGCAGCAGCAAGGAAAGCAATGAAAATTGTTAAGGCAAATAAACAAGTTTAGTAAGTTCGTAGGACACAAGATCAATATACAAACTGTATATAGATAAATACAAATTGTGTTGTGGGTGATATTCAGGAAGACGGCAGAGTAGGAAGCTCTAGGAATCTATCCCTCCACTGACCCAACCATCAAATTGCCAGGAACTGTCTGAAGCAACTCCCTTATAGAGTTGCTGCAAGTAGAGCACTTGTAGCATCCAAGAGAGAGCTGGATGAAGAGGCTGGTAGTTTTTGTCAATTTCAGCTTTAATGACATGGTGGCTACTATTACTTATTCTTAAGCCCTGGAGTAGGCAGTGATGGAAAATAGCCCACCCAAACTCCTGGTATGGCTTGCTGGACCCAGAGTGGGTAATAAAGGCTTTGTCCTCCAAAACTTGGAGTTGTCGGTTCTGACTGTTGTTTTTGATCAGTGATTGGCAGCCATGGAGGCTGAATGTTGTTTCAACCCTCAGGCTGAAGTGCCTCCCCGACATGAGAGAATCTGAAGAAACATTTTCTCTCTCTTTCTCTCTGAGAATCATTTAAGGAAATCTTTGTCAGGACACTGGCTGACTGTAGAGACAACAGAAGGGAAACTGCAGTGAACACACACAACAAAGGATATATACTTTGCAAAATATAGTATGGAAAAGCTACAAAAGGATGGCTCCAGCCATGAATGAAGGAAACTCCAGCAATCACTGGTGAGTGGGAAAATCAGATTTCCAGAAAGTTACCACAGCATGACGCTCAGAGTATCTACTTCTCAGCAAAAACTAGAAAATGTATGAAGAAATAGATCAGTATGTTCCAGTCTTGGGAAATAAAGAGCTTGACAGAAACTATTCCTGGGGAAGTCCAGATATTAGAACTATTAGTCAAAGATGTTACAGTGACTGTCTTAAATGTTAATCAGCTACAGGAAACCATGAACAAAGAACCAAAGGAAATTAGTAAGGTGATATCTGAACAAAATGAGAGTATCAATAAAGAGATGGAAACTATACAGGGTAGTCAAAAAGAAATTCTGAAGCTGAAAAGTACAATAAGTGAAAAACTCACAGAGGGATTCAACAGTAGATCTGAGCAAGTAAAAGAAAAATCAATGAATTTCAAGGTAAGACATTAGAAATTACCTAATCCGAGAAGAAAGAAAAAAAGGAATGAAGAAAAGTGAACATAGTCTAAGGGACCTGTGGATACTAGCAACAGAACAATATATACATTATAGGAATTCCAGAAAGAGAAGATACAAATGGGCAGAAGAAATATTTGAAGAAATAATGGCCAAAACTTCCTAAATCAGATGAAAGACATGAATACATACATCCAAGAAGCTCAACAAACCCCAAACAGGGTAAATTTAATGAGATGCATACCTTTGTAAGGGATACATTATAGTCAAATTGCTAAAACTCAAAAACAAAGAGATAATCTTGAAAGTAGCAAGACAGAAGTGACTCCTAATGTACAAAGCATCTTCAATAAGGTTAACAGCAGATTTCTCACCTGAAGCCATAAAGGTGAAAAGGCAATGAGAAGACATTCTTTAAGTGCTGAAATAAAAACCTGTCACCTAAGAATTCTATATCTGGCCAAACTATCCTTCAAGAATGAAGGAGAAAATAAGGCATTATCAGATTAAAAAAAAAGCTGAGGATGTTCATTACCAGTAATTTGCCCTATAAGAAATTCTAAAATGAATTATTCAGACTGAAAGAACACTAGAGAGTAACTCAAAGACATAAGAAAATATTAAAAAACACCAGTGAAGGTAAAACTTCATAGGTAAAGAAAGAAAGCCAGCGTTATTGTACTTTTGGTTTAGTTTATATTTACAGTGTCTCCATTTTCATGTGATTTAAAAGAAACATGCATAAAATAATTATAAATACATGACAATGGGTATATAATATATAAAGATGTAATCTGTGACAATAGCAACATAGCAACATAGAGAGGGAGGAGAGGAGATGTATTGGAGCAGAGTGTATACTATTATAATAGAACTATTATTCAAAACATATTACAATCTATGTTAATTGTAATCCCCATGGCAATTCCTAAGAAAATAACTTTAACAATATGCAGAAAAAGAAAGAAGGGAATCAAAATCAAACACTGAAAAAAACTTACTACAAAAAAGGCAGTAATGGAGGAAATGATGAACAAAAAACATAGAAGAAACACAGAAAACAGTAAACCCTTTATATCAGTAATCATCAGAGAAGGCAATGGCACCCCACTCCAGTACTCTTGCCTGGAAAATCCATGGACGGAGGAGCCTGGTAGGCTGCAGTCCATGGGGTCGCTAAGAGTCAGACACGATTGAGCGACTTCACTTTCACTTTTCACTTTCATGCATTGGAAAAGGAAATGGCAACCCACTCCAGTGTTCTTGCCTTGAGAATCCCAGGGACGGGGGAGCCTGGTGGGCTGCTGTCTATGGGGTCGCACAGAATCGGACACGACTGAAGCGACTTAGCAGCATATTAAATGTAAGAGCTTTAGATTGGATGTTTGTGTCCTCCCCAAACTTGTATGTTGAAATTCTACCCTCTAATGTGATGGAGAAGGAAATGGCAACCCGATCCAGCGTTCTTGCCGGGAGAATCCCAGGGACGGGGGAGCCTGGTGGGCTGCCGTCTATGGGGTCACACAGAGTTGGACACGACTGAAGTGACTTAGCAAGCAAGCAAGCAATGTGATGGTATTAGGAGGTAGGGCCTTTCAGAGGTAATTAGGTCATAAAGTGGAGTCCTCATGAATGGGATTAGTGTCCTTATCTCCATGAGAGAGAGCTTGCTTCCTCTTTCTCTGCTTTCCCCCATGTGAGGATAGAACAAGAAGTCATCGGCAAGCCAGGAAGAGTGGTCTCACCAAGACATCAGGCATGCTGGCACCCTGATCTTGGACTCAGCCTTCAGAACTATGAGAAATAAAAGTTTGTTGTTTAAGCCATCCAGTTTAGGGTATGTGTTACAGCAGCCCAAATTAAGATAGCATGTAAGTGGTGAGGAGACTGAATTAGTAATGAAAAACCTCACAACAAAGAAAATCCCAGAAACAGATGACTTTACTGGAAAATTATACCAAATGTTTAAAGAAGACTCAATATCGATTATTCACAAATTCTTCAAACAAATTGAAGAAGAGGAAACATTTCTGAAACTCACTCTACGAGGCTAGCATTACTTTGATACTAGAACTATACAGAGGCACTACAGGAAAGAAACAACAGATGAAAATCTTTATGAATACAGATGCAAATATCCAACAAAATACTAGCAAGCCAAATTCAGCAGCATTTGAAAAGGATCATCCCAGGATCAAGTGGAATTTATTTCTGAAATCAAAGTATGGTTTGATATATTAAAATTAACCAGTACAGTAAATCACACGATTAGAAAGAAGGAACAAACCCACATGATCGTCCTGGTTGTTGCAGAAACAGCATTTAATAAAACTTAATGTAAAAACAATAAACGAGGAATAGTAGGGCAATTCCTCAACATGATAAAAGCCGTATGTGGAAAACTCACAGATAACATCATACTCAGCTGTGAAAGACTGAGAGCTCCCTCCAAGATCACGGACAAAGCAACAGTGCCAAGTGTCACCACTTTGATTCAACACAGTTCTGGAAGTTCAAACCAGAACGACTAGTCAAGAAAAACAAATACAAGGTATGGAAAGGATGAAGTCAAGTTCTCTCTCACATCATGTCATGCAAATGACATGATATGACATATTGAAAAACCTAATGACTCCACAAAAATCTGTTAGAGCTAATACTAATAAATTAAGCAAATCTCTAGGATACAAAACTAACACACAAAAATCAGTTTTGTTTCTATATACTTGCAACGAACAAGTCAAAAGTAAATTGTAAAAGCAATTCAATTTACAATAGCTTCAAAAAGAATAAAATACTTAGTTAATAATGTAAAATGATACAGCCACTGTGGAAACTAGTTTAGTGGTTCCTCAGAAAGCTAATGCCAGAATCATCATACAATTCATAAATTCCTCTCCTAAATAAATATCCAGAGGAACTGCAACCAGGCATTGAACAGAGACTTTTACATCAATTTTCATTACAGCATTATTTATAATAGGCAAAATTTGTAAATGATTCAAGTGTTCACCAATAGACAAGTGGACAGAATAAAATGTGTTATGTATATTTAACAGAATATTTTCAGACATAAAAAGGAAAGAACTTCTGATGCCTGCTACAACCTTGATGACCCTTGAAAAACTCATGTTAAGCAAAATAATGCAGACACAAAGAGACAAATATTTTACAGTTCCATTTATATGATGGCTTCCCCAGTGGCTTAGGGATAAAGAATCTGCCTGCCAGTACAGGAGACACAGGAGATATGGGCTCAATCCCTGGGTCAGGAAGATCATGTTGGGGAGGAAATGGCAACCCACTCCAGTATTCTTGTCTGGAAAATCTCAAGGACAGACGAGCCTGGAGGACTCCATGGGGTTGCAGAGTCGGATACGACTGAGCATGCAAGCACACACTTAAAACAGGCAAAACCACAAAGACAGAAAATACTTTAGGGATTACCAGGGGCTGGGGAAGGGGGACTGAAGAGTTATCACTTAAGGCTGACAAAAGGGTAAAGAAAATATTTTGGAAATAGGGGTGAAGTTTGCATAACATCGTGAATGTAATTAATGCCACTGAATTGTATCTTAAAATGGCAAGTTTTATGCTATATATTACTTACTACAATTTAAAAATTAATACTTTAATATATAAACAATGAATTATACACTGAGTGAATTGTATGGTATGTGAATTATATTTGTCAAGCTGTTCCAAACTAAATAAGTAAGTACAATATCTAAAAATCAATTGTATCTGTATAGCAGCAATGAGCAATCAAAAAATGAAATTAAGAAAGTGGTTCTAACTATTCCCATTTGCAACAACATGGATGGACTTGGAGGGTATCATGTGTATTGAAATATGCCAGACAGAGAAAGATAAAAACCGTATGATACAACTTACATGTGGAACCTAAAAATTAAAACTAGTAAATACAACAACAAAAAAGACACACTCACAGATATAGAGAGCAAACTAGTGGTTACCACTGAGGAGAGGGAAGAAGAGGCAAGATAGAAGCGGGGGGTTAGGAAACAGAAACTATTATTTATAAAATAAATAAGTTACCAGGATATATTGTACAACACAGGAATATAGCAAGTGTTTTATAAATATAAATTAAGAATAACTTCTAAAATTGTGAATCATAATACAGTATACCTAAAACATATAATATTGTAAATCAACTATACCTAAATAAAAATGATAAAATAAAAAAAATGTTGTCGTTACTGTTCAGTCACTCAGCTGTGTCCAACTTTTTGTGACCCAATGGACTGCAGCAAGCCAGGCTTCCTGTCCTTCACCATCTCCGGGACCTTGCTCAAACTCATGTTGACTGAGTCGGTGATGCCATCCAACCCATCTCGTCCTCTGTAATCCCCTTCACCTCCTGCGTTCAATCTTTCCCAGCATCAGGGTCTTTTCAAATGAGTCAGTTCTTTGCATCAGATGGCCAAAGTACTGGAGCTTCAGCTTCAGCATCAGTCCTTCTGATGAATATTCAGGACTGATTTCCTTTAGGATGGACTGGTTGGATTTCCTTGTGGTCCAAGGGACTCTCAAGAGTCTTCTCCAACACCACAGTTCAAAAGCATCAATTCTTCAGAACTCAGCCTTCTTTATGGTCCAACTCTTACATCCATACATGACTACTGAAAAAACCATAGCTTTGACTCTATGGACTTTTGTCATAAAAGTAACATCTCTGCTTTTTAATATGCTGTCTAGGTTTGTCACAGCTTTTCTTCCAAAGAACGAGTCTTTTAACTTCATGGCTGCAGTCATCATCTGTGGTGATTTTGGAGCCCAAGAAAATAAAGTCTGTCACTGTTTTTATTGTTTCCCCACCTATTTGCCATGAAGTGATGGGACCGGATGCCGTGATCTTCTTCATTTTAATGTTGAGTTTTAAACCAGCTTTTTCACTCTCCTCTTTCACCTTCATCAAGGGGCTCTTTAGTTCCTCTTCACTTTCTGCCATAAGGATGGTGTCATCTGCGTATCTGAGGTTATTGATATTACTCACAGCAATCTTGATTCCAGCTCGTGTTTCATCCAGCTGGCGTTTCTCATGATGTACTCTGCATATAAGTTAAACGAGCAGGGTGACATTATATAGTCTTGATGTACTCCTTTCCCATTTTGGAACCAGTCCTTTTTTCCATGTCTAACTGTTACTTCTTGACCTGCATACAGATTTCTCAGGAGGCAAGTAAGGTGTTCTGAAGAATTTTCCACAGTTTGTTGTGATCCACACAGTCAAAGGCTTTAGCATAGTCAATGAAGCAGAAGTAGAGGTTTTACTGGAATTCTCTTGCCTTTTCTATGATCCGACAGATGTTGGCAATTTGATTTCTGGTTCCTCTGCCTTTTCTACTCCACCATCTTTAAGTCATAAAATAAAAAAATAAAACTAATTGAAGGGGCCTGCCACAAATATTTCTGCTATATGGAACAGATCACATTTTTCCTATACTTACTGATGTCAGCAATTATATGTCAGGGCAGGAAGCTGCAATGATATGAAGTCTCCTATGAAAAGGATTGTATCTTAGACTATAATTTCATCTGAATGTGTTAAATGAGTTGTATAATAAATAGTTAACATTTTTTAAAAAAGCTATTCCATTTATAGTAGCATGAAAAGAATATGTTAGGAATGAGTTTGACAACTGAAAAACTTTTACTCTGAATGTTACAGAACTGAAAGAAATTAAATTAGAACTAAATAAATGGAAAAACAGTCCATGTTCATAGATTGAAAGGCTTAATATGAAGGGGAAAATTTTTCCAAATTTATCTATAGATTCAATACAATACCTATCAAAATCCTAGATGATTTCCTTGTAGAAATTGACAGTCTGTTTCTAAATTCACCTGGGAATTCAAGGGACTCAGGACAGCCAGGACAATCTTAAAAAATAATTGCTAAATGTAGAACTCACACTTTCCAATTTCAAAACTTATTGTAAAGTTTTAGTAAATAAGACACATGTGGTAGTGGCCTAAGGCTAGATCAATGGAATAGACTCAAGTATCAAGAAATAAGCCTTTACAAATACAACTCACTTACCTTTGACATATTTCCAGGACAATTCAAAGAAGTTCGGTTCAGTTCAGCCACTCAGTTGTGTCCATCTCTTTGTGACTGTATGGACTACAGCATGCGAAGCTTCCCAGTCCATCACCAACTTTCAGAGCTTGCTCAAACTCCTGTCCATCGAGACGATGATGCCATTCAACCATATCATCCTCTGTCATCACCTTTTCCTCCTGCCTTCAATCTTTCCCAGCATCAGGGTCATTTCCAATGAGTCAGTTATTCTCATCAGATGACCAAAATATTGGAGCTTCAGCTTCAGTATCTGTCCTTCCAATGAATATTCAGGACTGATTTCCTTTAGGATTGACTGGTTTGATCTTGCAGTCCAAGGGACTCTCAACAGTCTTCTCCAACATCACAGTTCAAAAGCATCAATTCTTCAGAACTCAGCTATCTTTATGGTCCAACTCTTACATCCATACATGACTACTGGAAAAACCATAGCTTTGATACGAACCTTTGTCAGCAAAGTAATGTCTCTGTTTTTTGTCATACTATCTAGGTTTGTCATAGATTTTCTTCCAAAGAGCAAGTGTCTTTTAATTTCATGGCTGCAGTCACCATCGGCAGTGATTTTGCCCAAGAAAATAAAGTCTGTGACTTTTTCCTTTGTTTCCCATCTATTTGCCATGAAGTGATGGGACCAGATGCCATGATCTTATTTGTTTTTTTAATGTTGAGTTTTAAACCAGCATTTTCACTCTCCTCTTTCATCAAGAGGCTTTTTAGTTCCTGTTCACTTTCTGCCATAAGGGTGGTGTCATCTGCATATCTGAGGTTATTGATATTTCTCCCGGCAATCTTGATTCCAGCTTGTGCTTCATCCAGCCCAGTGTTTCTCATGATGTACTCTGCATATAAGTTAAATAACCAGGCTGACAATATATGTCCTTGATATATAAAGGAGTACAATATATGTACTCCTTTCCTAATTATGAACCAGTCTGTTGTTCCATGTCCAGTTCTAACTGTTGCTTCCTGACCTGCATACAGACTTCTCAGGAAGCAAGTAAGGTGGTCTGGTATTCTCACCTCTAAGAATTTTCCACAGTGTGATCACAGTCAAAGGCTTTGGCATAGTCAATAAAGCAGAAGTAGATGTTTTTCTGGAACTCTCTTGCTTTTTCAATGATCCAACAGATGTTGGCAATTTGATTTCTGGTTCCTCTGCCTTTTTTAAATCCAGCTATGTGAACATCTGGAAGTTCTCGGTTCACGTACTGCTGAAGTCTGGCTTGGAGAATTTTGAGCATTACTTTACTAGCGTGTGAGATGAATGCAATTGTGCAGTAGTTTGAACATTCTTTGGCATTGCCTTTCTTTGGGATTGGAATGAAAACTGAACTGTTCCAGTCCTGTGGCCACTGCTGAGTTTTCCAAATTTGCTGGCATACTGAGTGCAGCACTTTCACAGCATCATCTTTTAGGATTTGAAAGAGCTCAACTGGAATTCCATCACCTCTACTAGCTTTGTTCATAGTGATGCTTCCTAAGGATCACTTGACTTTGCATTCCAGGATGTCTGGTTCTAGGTGAGTGATCACAGCCTCTTGGTTATCTGGGTCATGAAGATCTTTTTTGTCTAGTCCTTCTCTGTATTCTTGCCACCTCTTCTAAATATCTTCTGCTTCTGTTAAATCCATACCAAATCCATACCATTTCTGTCCTTTATCGAGCCCATCTTTGCATGAAATGTTCCCTTGGTATCTCTAATTTTCTTGAAGAGATCTCTAGTCTTTCCCATTCTGTTGTTTTCCTCTATTTCTCTGCATTGATCAGCAAGGAAGGCTTTCTTGTCTCTTTTTGTTCTTTGGAACTCTGCATTTAAATGGGTATTCCTTTCCTTTTCTCGTTTGCCTTTCACTTCTTTTCTCAGCTATTTGTAAGCCCTCCTCAGAGAATCATTTTGCCTTTTTGCATTTCTTTTTCTTGGGGATGGTTTTGATTATCATCTCCTGTACAATGTCACAAACCTTTGTCCATAGTTCTTTAGGCACTCTAACAGATCTAATCCCTTGAATCTATGTGTCACTTCCACTGTATAATCATAAGGGATTTGATTTAGGTCATACCTGAATGGTCTAGTGGTTTTCCCTACTTTCTTCAATGTAAGTCTGAATTTGGCAGTAAGGAGTTCATGATCTGAGCCACAGTCAGCTTCCAGCCTTGTTTTTGCTGATTGTATAGAGCCTTCTTCATCTTCAGCTGCAAAGAATATAATCAATCTGATTTTGGTATTGACCATCTGGTGATGTCCACATGTAGTCTTCTCTTATGTTGTTGGAAGAGGGTGTTTGCTATGACCAGTGTCAAAACTCCGTTAGCCTTTGTCCTGCTTCATTTTGTACTCCAAGGCAAACTTGCTTGTTACTCCAGGTTATCTCTTGACTTCCTACTTTTGCATTCCAGTCCCTTATAATGAAAAGGACATCTTTTTGGTGTTAGTTCTAGAAGGTCTTGTAGGTTTTCATAGAACCATTCAACTTTAGCTTCTTCCACATTAGTGGTTGGGACATAGACTTGCATTACTGTGATATTGAATGGTTTGCCTTGGAAACAAACAGAAATCATTCTGTTGTTTTGGAGATTCCACTCAAGTACTGCATTTTGGACTCTTTTGACTGTGAGGGCTAATCCATTTCTTCTAAGGGATTCTTGCCTGCAGTAGTAGATACAATGTCATCTGAATTAAATTCTCCCATTCCAGTCCATTTTAGTTTGCTGATTCCTAAAATGGTGGTTTACTCTTGACATCTCCTGTTCGACCACTTTCAATTTACCTTGATTCATGGACATTGCATTCCAGGTTCCCATGCAATATTGCTCTTTACAGCATCTGACTTCACTTCCATCACCAGTCACATCCACTACTGGGTGTTGTTTTCACTTTGGCTCTGTCTCTTCATTCTTTCTGGAGTTATTTCTCCACTGATCTCCAGTAGCATATTGGGCACCTACTGATCTGTGGAGTTCATCTTTCAGTGTCATATCTTTTTGCCTTTTCATACTGTTCATGGGGTTCTCAAGGCAGGAATACTGAGGTGGTCTGTCATTCCCTTCTCCAGTGGACCATGTTTTGTCAGAACTCTCTAATGGTGAATGAATAGTCTTTTTGGAGGTTGGGGGAGGGATAAATAGGGAGATTGGGATTGACATATGCACACTAACATATAAAATGGATAACTAATTAGGACCTATGGTATAGCATAGGGAATTCTTCTCAATTCTCTGTAATGACCTCTATGGACAGGGAAATAAGGAAAGGAACCTAAGAAAGAGGGAAAGGATTTTCCTGATGGTTCAGTGGTTAAGATTCTGCACTTCCACTGCTGGGGGCACAAGTTTGAACCCTGGTTGGAGAACTAAGGTCCCACATGCCATGTGGTGTGACCAAAACAAACAAAAAAGAGTGGATATAGGTATATAGAGAACTGATTCACTTTAGTGTACAGCAGAAAGTAACACATTACAAATCAATTATACTCCAATAAAAAGTTAAAATATGACAAATAAATCCTCCATAAATTAACCTAAAAAAAAGAAAAGAATAGTCTTTTCAACAAATGGCAGTGGGACAACTGGCTGGGTATGTGCAAAAGAATAAAGTTCGATAAAATCCCTAGAAGAGAATAGAGGCAAAACATTCTCCAACATAAATGGTACCAGTGTTTTCTTAGGTCAGTCTTCGAAAGCAACAGAAATAAAAGCAAAAATAAACCAATAAGATCTAATCAAACTTCTTTGTACAGCAAAAGAAACCATAAACAAAATGAAAAGACAACCTATGGACTAGGAGAAAATATTTGTGAATGAAGCCACTGACAAGGACTTAATTTCCAAAATATACAAACAGCTCATACAATTCAATAATAATAAAAAAAAAACTCTATCAAAAAATGGGCAAAAGACCTAAATAGGCATTTCTCCAAAGCAGACATACAGATGGCCATTAGGCGCATAAAAAGATGATCAACATCACTAATTATTGTGTGTGTGCCAAGTCACTTCAGTACTGTCTGACTCTTGGCAACCTTTATGGACTGTAGACCGCCAGGCTCCTCTGTCGGTGTGATTCTCCAGGCAAGAATACTGGAGTGGGTTGCCGTGCCCTCCTCCAGGGGATCTGCCTGACCTGGAGATCAAACCCATATCTCTTATGTCTCCTGTATTGGCAGGCGAGTTCTTTACCATTAGCACCATCTGGGAAGCCCCACTAATTATTAGAGAAATTAACATCAAAACTACAGTGAGGTACCACCTCACACTGCTCAGAATGGCCATCATTACAAAGTCTACAAATAACAAATACTGGAAAGGATGTGGAGGGTGTGGGTGTGTATACTTTTGGGAGAGAATGTAAATTGGTGTAGCCACTATGGATAATAGTATGGAAGTCCTCAAAAAAGTAGAGTCACCATATGATCCTGAAATCCCACTCCTGGGCATACTGGAGGAAACTATAATTCAAAAAGATATATACACTCCAATGTTCACAGCAGCACTGTTTACAAAATCTGAGACCTGGAAATGACCTAGATGTCCACTGACAGATGAATGGATAAAAATGATTTGGTATACATATACAATGGAATGGACTTCTCTGGTGGCTCAGATGGTAAAGAGTCTGTCTGCAGTACAGAAGACCTGAGTTCAATACTTGGGTCAGGAAGATCCCCTGCAGAAGGGAATGGCAATGCACTCCAGTATTCTTGCCAGGAGAATTCCATGGAAAGATGAGCCTGGTGGGTTACAGTCCATGGAGTCGCAAAGGGTCGGTCACAACCGAGCAATTTTCACTCATCCAGTGGCATATTCCTCAGCCCTCAAAAAGAATGAAATAATGTCATTTGCAGCAACATGGACAGACCTAGACATTATCATACTAAGTCAGAAAGAGAAAGCCAAATACCATGTGACATCACTTATATGTGGAATGTAAGATATGACACAAATGAACTTATCTATGAAAGAGAAACAGATTAACAGTCATAGAGAACAGAACTGTGGTTGCCAAGGGGGAGGGGGTTGGAGGAAAAATGAATTGGGAGTTTGGGGATTAGCAGATGCAAATTACTATATACAGTATAATATACAGTATACTTGAATAAACAAGTCCTACAGTATAACACAGGGAACTGTATTCAATATTCTGTGACAGAAATATGAAAAAGAGTATGTATAAATGAATCACTTTCCTCTACAGAAGAAATTAACATATCATTGTAACTTAATTAACATAATACTATAAATCAACTATACTTCAATTTTAAAAAAAGGAATGAAGCTGGACCCCCTACTTCATTTCATACATAAAAATTAACTCCAAACAGATTAAACACCTCAATAGGAGTAATGGTTACAGGCTGCAGGGTTTGTTTGGGGGGCAATGAAAATATTCTAAAACTGATTATGGTGATGCTTGCACAACTCTGTGAATATAGCAAAAGTCACTGTATTTCACACTTCAAGTAGGTGAATTGCATGTTATGTGAGTTTTATCTTAATACACATTTTAAAAAATGAAACCAAAGATTATCACTACTGTTCCCACAGACAAGGAAAGAATAATTAAGGAATACCAAGAACACCTCTATGCCCACAAATTTAATAACTTAGATGCAATGCTCCAATTCCTGGAAAGATAGAAACTACCAAAGCTCACACAAGGAGAGATGATCTGAATAGGCCTATGTCTATTTTAAAAATTGGATCAATAATGAACAAATTCCCCCAAAAGAGAGTATACCAGGGCCAGATGCTTTCACTGCTGAGTTTGACCAAACATTTGAGGAAGAAATTGTATCAATTCTCTGCAATCCTCTCTTGAAAACAGAAGAGAGAGAACATTCCCTAACTCATTCTATTACCAAGACATTGATATAAGACTAAGACGTACAAAAAAGAAGCACAAACCAGTCCTTCTCGTGAACACAGATGCAATGAATTGTTGGCAAATTGAATCTAACTATGTGTAAAAAGAATTATACACCATAACCAAGTGGGATTTATTTCAAGTATGCCAGTTTGGCTGGTTCAATAGTAAAAAATTAATTAATGTAATCTAAGATACCAACATGATAAAGAAGATAACTCATATGATCATATTAGTGATGCAGAAAAGAATGACAAAATCCAACATTCATTTTATAACTGAAAACTTTCAGCAAACTAGGAACAGGAATAACTTCAACCTGATAAAGAACATCTACTAAAAAACCCTACAGCTAATTTTATACTTAGTGGTGAGAAACTGGACCTTTACCCTATGACTGAGAACAAGGCAAGCATATCCCCTTTTACCACTCCTACTCAAGACCTCACTGGAAGACCTCCTGGAAGGAGGGCATGGCAACCCATCCAGTATTCTTGTCTAGAGAATCCCCATGAACAGAGGAGCCTGGAAGGTTCATAGGGTCACAGAGTTGGACATGACTGAAGCGAACTAGCATAGCACAGCAGAGTATAAGGAAATAAAAACTATACAAACAGAGAAAGAAGAAATAAAGCTGTATTTGTTCAGAGACAGAATCACTGTTTATGTAGAAAGTTCTGAAGAATCAACAAAAAAAATCTGTGAACATAGCAACATCACAGCACACAAGGTTGCTGCTACTGCTAAGTCGCTTCAGTCGTGTCCGACTCTGTGTGACCCCATAGACGACAGCCCACCAGGCTCCCCCGTCCCTGGGATTCTCCAGGCAATAACACTGGAGTGGGTTGCCATTTCCTTCTCTAATGCATGAAAGTGAAAAGTGAAAGTGAAGTCGCTCAATCGTGTCTGACTCTTAGCAATCCCATGGACTGCAGCCTTCCAGGCTCCTCCATCCATGGGATTTTCCAGGCAAGAGTACTGGAGTGAGGTGCCATTGCCTTCTCCGGCACACAAGGTTAAAAGTAGATAAATGTGGATTGCTCTCGCACATACCACCAGAGAACAATTAAAATCTGAAACAGAGAATTCCCTGGAGGCCAAATGTTTAGGACTCTGTGCTTTTACTGCCAAGGGCCTGGGTTCAATCCTAAGCTGGGGAACTAACATCCCACAAGCCATCCCACTGACATCCCACAAGTGTGGCATAGCCCCCCCCACAAAAAAAAAAGTGAAATAAAAAATACAGCACCATTTACAAAAGCACACACACAAATGAAATACTTAGGTATAAATCTAATGAAATATGTACAGGCTGTACATGAGGAAAACTACAAAAGTGATTAAAGAAATCAAAGATCTAAATAAATGAGGAGATAGTCCAAGTTCACGGACCAGAACATTCAACATTATTAAGACAGCAATTCCTTCCCAACTTGATCTATAGAGTCATGTAATACTAGTCACAATTTCAGCAAGCTTTTTGTAGGTATTAACAGATTCTAAGGTTTATACGAAAAGACAAAAGACCTAGAATAGCCAATGCGATACTGAAGAACAAAGTTGGAGAACTGATATTTCCCACTTTAAAACTAACTGTAAAGCTACAGTAATCAAAACAGAGTGGCACTGGCAAAGGAACAGACACGTAGGCCAATGGGACCGAATACAGAACCCAGGAAAAACCTCCACAGTTACAGTCAACTGACCTCTGGCAAAGGAACAGGGGCAATTTAATTAAGAACAGTCTTTTCAAGAAATGGTTATGGAACAATTGGACATCCATGTGCACCCCCCCATACCCAAACCAAAACACTCCACACAGATCTTACAAATTTCACAAAAATTATCTCAAAATGGATCATGATAGCCTAAATGTAAAACACAAAACTATAAAACTACTATATCAAAACACAGGAGAAAATCTAGGTGACTGTGGGTTTGGCGATGAGTCTAGATATAACCCAAAAGCACAATTCATAAAAGAAAAAACTGATGTTGTACAGCATTAACATTAAAAACTGCTCTTCAAAAGGTACTATTAAGTAAATGGCAACATAAGCCACAGACAGGGAGAAAATACTTGCAAAACACTTACCTGAAAGAGGACTGGTATCCAAAATACACAAAAAAACCCCTTAAAATTCCATCAGAAAACAAAGAAGCTAGTTAAAATACAGGTAAAGATGTGAACAAATACTTCATCAAAAATGATATAAAGGTGGAAAATGAGCATTTGAAAAAAATGCTCAACATCATGTCACGAGAGATCACTACACACCTGTTCGAATGGCTAAAATGCAAACAGTGACAACACTAAACGTTGGTGAGGATGTGAAACAACAGCAACTCTTACTCTGCTGCTGGGAATGTAAAGTGGTACAGCTCCTTCAGAAGATAGTTTGGCAGTTTCTTATAAAACTAAACATAGTTTTACTTTATGACCCAGCAATCACATTTCTAGGTTTTTACCCAACTGATCTGAACACTTATTTTCACATGAGAACCTGAATTTGAATGCTCACAGCAGCTTTACTCGTAATAGTCAAGAGCTTGAAGCACCAAGACGTCCTTCAGTGGGGTAACAGGTAAACAGACTGTGGCCTAGTCACACAGCAAACAACTCAGGATACACTTAGCAGATGGAAGAACCTCCAATTATGTTGATCAAAATAGCCAGATACAAATAAGTACATGCTGTATGATACCATTTACATGAAGTTCAAGAACAGACAAAACCAATATATGACAAGGGGCAGCAGATCAGTGTTTACCTTGGGGGTTGGGGGTGGGTGCAGAAGTGCATGGACTACAAAGGAGCACTCTTTCTACAGTTATACAGTAATGCCATGGCTCTTTATTTGGATCTTCGCCATGGTTTAATGTATGTGTCAAAATACACAAAACTGTAAATTTAAGATGCGGGTATTTAACTCTCTGTAATTATACCACAACAAAGTTGATTATTTTGGAGTAAAAGTTAAGATGGTTATTTTAGAGGGAAGAAGAGGGCTGTGATTGGGATACAGCAGTTTGTGACTAGCAAACTTATATTTCTTACCCTGGGGGATCATTTCAAAGTTGTTGATCTTACAAGGCTATATATTTGTTTCCCGTACTTTTATCTATGCTGTCAAAGTGAAAATGAAGTCGCTCAGTCGTGTCCGACTCTTTGTGACCCCATGGACTGCAGCCTACCAGGCTCCTCCATCCATGGGATTTTCCAGGCAAGAATACTGGAGTGCATTGCCATTTCCTTGTCCAGGGAATCTTCCAGACCCAGGGATCGAACCCAGGTCTCCTGCATTGTAGGCAGACACTTTACTGTCAGCCACCAGGGAGAATTTTATAATAAAAAAGTACATCCTTTCAAAGGTGTCCCTTTCATCACAGGTTAGGTTGGACTATATAACCTCTAAAGTAACTTTAAACTCTCAAACTGTGACTTT
Organism: Bos mutus; assembly: GCF_027580195.1. NCBI lineage: Eukaryota > Metazoa > Chordata > Mammalia > Artiodactyla > Bovidae > Bos > Bos mutus. The sequence continues at coordinate 131,596,363 of NC_091618.1, forward strand.
TAATTACTATGATTAAAAAAATAAGGTATTCTCTAGTTAAAGATCTTTTGTAATACTCAGGTTTAAAAAAATAATATGATAAACTTGTGAGTAATAGTTTTCTGGACCATGAGCCACTGGGTGTCTGGACTTATCAGCACCATCTCTTGGTCATAAATCCCTGGAAAATACAACTAAGATAAAATCACCAGTTAAGTTGTATACCAAAATTTGTTCATACATCTGTAATAATGAAAATCTAACAACCTGAATGTCTTTCTACAGATGGACAGAGAAGCAACTTGTGGAAGGAATATACATATTCAGATGACAAAATGCTTGCCCTTTAGCAATAAAAAGCAACGAACTATTGAAATAAGCAATAGGAGTAAATTTCAGCATAAATTTCCACCATACTAAGTAAAAGAAGCCAGACTCCCTCCCTCAAAAAATAATGTATGATTTCACTCATATAAAATCACAGAAAATGCACACTAGAATGGCAGAAAGCAGATTAGTGTTTGCCTGGAGAGGGGTGGATGGCAGGTAGGGGTGAGAGGCAAGATGTCACAGAGGCACAAGAAAACTTTTGGGTCTGATTTCTTCCCTCTCTTGACTGTGGTAAATGTTTCATAGGTATTTACATAGACTAAATCTTATCAAGTTGTATCCTTTAAGGTGCTTAGTATGTCAATCGGTGCTCCATAAAGCTGTTTTTAAGTAAGTGTATACACAGATGATTCACTCCCTCCTCCATCCCTTTCCACCTTCTGATCACAGTCCTCATCAGGTGAGGGAAGACAGAAAACACCACTGTTCTCACCTGCCCTGACATCAAAGCTTGCACTGACAAGCTTCCTTTGACCAGGGTTATCGAAGTATTGAAGTTTTGTTTAAAGAGAAGTAACATTCCAGCCATGAAATTAAAAGACGCTTATTCCTTGGAAGGGAAGTTACGACCAATCTAGATAGCATATTCAAAAGCAGAGACATTACTTTGCCAACAAAGGTCCGTCTAGTCAAGGCTATGGTTTTTCCTGTGGTCATGTATGCATGTGAGAGTTGGACTGTGAAGAAGGCTGAATGCTGAAGAATTGATGCTTTTGAACTGTGGTGTTGGAGAAGACTCTTGAGAGTCCCTTGGACTGCAAGGAGATCCAACCAGTCCATCCTAAAGGAGATCAGTCCTGGGTGTTCATTGGAAGGACTGATGCTGAGGCTGAAACTCCAATACTTTGGCCACCTCATGTGAAGAGCTGACTCATTGGAAAAGACCCTGATGCTGGGAGAGATTGGGGGCAGGAGAAGGGGACAGAGGATGAGATCACTGGATGGCATCACCAACTCGATGCACATGAGTTTGGGTGAACTCTGGGAGTTGGTGATGGAGACGGAGGCCTGGCGTGCTGCGACTCATGGGGTCGCAGAGTCGGATACGACTGAGCGACTGAACTGAACTGAACTGAAATGAACAAGTCCTTGGGGTGGCAAAGAATCAGACACAACTGAGTGATTGAGCACACACACAATACTTGTAGAGAGACGAGATCTCTGATGTAGGATCCCAAATACCTGGGTCCTGTCCTTCACAAGCCAGTGCACCAAGCATCGCTAGGCAACATATACAATGAGAAACAGAGGCAAAGAAGCCCTGTTCTAACATCATCACTGGATTACATAGAACACTACTCTGGAGTCTAGCACACATCAGCAACGGCTTCAGGTCAGAACACTCTAGTGAAGCAGCCTTGACTGTTCTGAGGACCTCGTTAGCCTAGACTATGCAGACCATGCGGCCACACCGGAAGAAGGCAGAAAGCCTGCTTCGTTTCTCTTCCCCAGTCCTATACCAGATGAGAGTTTACCACTCCAGTTCAAGGAAAGGCTGTCTCAGGAGAGCCAGACTCCAGTTGTGGTGCACAGGCTTAGCTGCCCTGTGATAGGTGGGATCTTAGTTCCCCTGCCAGGGTTCTAGAGATTGTGCATCTCAATGAAGATCCCCCGTGCTACAAGCAAGACCTGACTCAGCCAAAAAAAGCAGCAAGCAAGCCTAGGCTACCTTCCCACTCCAGCGAGTTCACAGAAGGTAACCTCGTAAAGAAAATCCACTCTCCTGGAAGTCCTTCCCCCATTACCACAGCCTTAACTCCTATAATATGACCAATTTATAACATTGGTTCCAAAGACTGGATCAAATTTGGCATAGACTCTCAGATTTGTTTAGGACAAGGCAAAAAGCCAGCCTGGGGACTTTACTGGTGGTCTAGTGATTAGGAGTCTGCCTTCCACTCCAGGGGATGCAGGTCAGGTCCCTGGCTGGGGCACTAAGATCCCACATGCCACAGGGCAACTAAGCCTGTGCACCACGACCAGACTCTGTGCACGACAACTAGAGATCCCCCGTAACAGAGCCCCCGTGCTACAACTCAGACCCGACGCAGACGGAAAAGGGGAAAGCAAGCTGGGCTGCCTTCCCACGCCAGCGAGGTCACAGAAGGCAACCTCGCAAAGAAAATCCACTCTCCTGGAAGTCCTTCCCCCGTCACCACAGCCGTATTTTTTGTACTATAAAATGACCAATGTATATTTGCAATGAGGTACAATGTAGTCTCATATTTAAGATAATCAAAAGCCCACAGGCTTCACCATCTGCGACATCTTCAAGATACCAAGGTAAGTGGAACCTGTGTGGAGCAACCAAACTGTCAGAGTAGACTCAACAACGTGAGAGAAAGGCCAGAAGGGTAAACACTCAAGTGATGTGCAGTGTAGCACAATGAGCTTCATAAAATGATGCAAACTGCTTATGTACAAAACCTCTTTGAGTCCTTTATTAACATTTGGGGATGTGCCATACGTATAATTAACAGCATCACACCAGCTACAGAAGTACAGATAACCAAGAATGTACTTCGGAACAAGGATCTCAGAGCAACTTACGGTGTTGCCTGCTCTGCACCTCCACAAAAACCCAACTCTGACACACGCAGGACAGACAATATAACAATTTCACTTTGAAATGGTTCTTTAGAAAATGACAAGAATTGGCAGTTCAAACCCTTTAGAGTGAGATGTGGCAGGTCTTTCAAGTGCCATGGCACTGCTTTAGAAGGCCAGCGTGGGCATCTGAAGGTCAGACAGAGTTAAGAACCGACTAGGGCGAGGGGAAGAGGTTTGATTTTCAGTGTACAGAGAGAACAGATGGTCCAAGTGGATACTTTCAGTTCAGGCTCAGTATGGGTCCTGCAGGAATTCATCAGATAAATAGTTTATCAACTGGAAGGCTGAAAAACGCCAGCCTGTCACCTGTGTCACTGATTCCAACCGGGAGACCCTGTTGCAACAGGAGTCAGGCACGATGCAGTAAGCGTAAGAGGGAGACGCCTGAAAGAAGACTGGAGTCCACTGTCGGATCAGTTCTGACCCTTCCACATCACTGGATGTTCTGGGTCCCTCTGCTTTCACGTGTGAACTAAGGAACGCTTTCCTTCATCTCAATGTTCCACTTTGAAAATAACCAACCCTTCCCCCACCCCCAACATCATTCTCCATAAATTCTTTTTCCAAAGTCCTGATTCGGGGTCTAGACTTTTTCCTTTCGCTTCAATTTTGACACCTTCTTGACAGTCCCATTCTTGTTTAGAAGCTTCAGGACACGATCTTTATGATCTAAAACTTTAAGCATGGAGTCTCTGGCCTCACTGATTTGATCCATCACAAGTTTACACCTCTGCATATTTCCCTGAAACAAAAGACATGACACCATCCATCAGCAATCTTCAAGACAGCGTGGCTTTTAAAGAGCTTCCCACCTTTGAACTGAGCCATTTTGAGGCTTTCACATAGGAAAAAAACACTTTACTGTTTCTGGATAATGCAGGCTGAAGAAAATAATCGGTTTTTACCAAAGATATTAGTGGAGAGAGGGGAAGGGAGAAATAAGGGGAGGGAAAGGGCTCCTTCAAACCTGTATTAGTTCATTTATTCGGTGTAAATCATCATCAGTTGCTGCTTTTTTCTTTGGGATAATCCCTTCCTGCAGGTTGGTGAGTCTTTCATAAACATCATGTTCTAGATTTGTCTGCAACAAACAAGAAGGAGGGAATCATGACCTCAGAAATACTTTTCTTCATCAAACGCAGGCAAAAAACCCACCTTGAATCACCTGTGTAAACTGGTATCAGGTCTGTCTGGGTTATAAAATCATTTCTCCCAATGACTAAGATACAGTACAGTAAGGAAAGTTAATCAACAATTTACATCACAATTGGCCATAATTCAGAGTATCTTCTAGGATAACTCTTTTTTTGGCTGCACCACGCAGCACGTGGGATCTTAGTTCCCTAATATATCCAACCTGACCTCCTTGCAGTGGAAGCTCAGAGTCTTAACCACTGCACCACCACGGAAGTCCAAGGATGGCTTTTAAATTCTCCCCTAAATTCCCAATTTCTCTGAAAAACATGTCCATAAGTTCCATAAAAATATGCTTTTATGCTAAATTTAAACCTAGCCATGGCACTACTTAAAAAAAAAAAAAGACCATGTTCTTCAGATCATGGCTACTCCAAAGACAGAAAGACTTCGTGAGATTATTTTGCTCGGCTCCTCTTTACCTTGCTGAAGGAAGGAGTCTTGCCCAGGGGTTATGGAAAGGGCTGAACACAGAGCGCACTGGACAGATGAGATCAACAGCAGTTTACTCTTCAGTATGCTCGCGGCCCAGGGGAGGAGGACACTGCATGTCATGCTGAACCACAGGGGGGTGCCCTCCATGACAGAGAGAGCAAGAGGGAACAGGTAGGGGCTGCAGGAGGCAGGCTCCGTAGTGCAAGAGTACGTGGCGCCCCCTGGTGCCCCCCAGGAGGACATCACTGGCTTATCTGAGTGTCTCGAGCTGGAGGAGAACTGAAGCCCACTGCTTAGGGAGAAGTGCTAATATGCCTTACTCCCACAGTGAGGAGCAGTCAGAACGGGTTGACAGGCCCCCTCTGTTTCAGATGTCACAGCAACACATAATATGAACCTTAACTGTAGGTCTTGCACACATAAAAACTCCACCATGATCCATGTTAACTGGGAACGCTTCACAATCACCCCTAAAGAAAATGCTCTATGAACTCAGATGTCCTCAGCAGGACTAACAACTGCTAGAGTGCCACCTACCAGCTGTAGCAACTGGGCTGCACAGAGGTGAACCTTCCAGCCTTGAGCACGACACGATACTCCTTTCTGATTAGCTATTTCCTGCAGCATAGCTTTCTTCTCCTCTGGAACCATAAAAAAAAAAATAAATAAAAGTCACTGAGAATGTAAGTCACAATATCAATAAAAGCTCTTTTGGTTCACTCCAGCAAAATAAGACTTACTTTGCTAATCTAATGAGTTCAAAAGAGAGTAAGCTACTACTCTAAGGTTTTAAGTGAGGGAAACAGTTTTTAGTGGGTTGGAGCCTTGCTCATGCCTGATGTCTCCAAGCATGTGGAGAGTCTGGGCATTAAGCTTAAAAGCTCTGTGGTGTTATCTAGATCTTGGAAGAAATCATAGGACTCCAACTTGAGTAACATTTAAATTCAGGTGGAAAAGTCCACAAATCAGCACTGTAGTAAAATAAATATGAACTTTATCATTTAGACTGGGGAAAGACAAACTAGGACTGAGGGGCACCTGTCAGAGGTGAGTTTAGACGTATCTGTGAAGTTTTAACATTACTGCTCACCAGGACTTAAAATGGATTTACACATTACATGGATAATCACAAACTATTTTTAAAAAAATTACCTTATTGAAAAAATCAATATTTTTTTCTGTTTAAAATTTTGGCTGCACTGGATCTTTGCTGTGGCACTCAGACTTTCTCTAGTCGCAGAGCATGGGCTCTAGAATGCGTGGGCTCGGCTATCGTGCTATGTGGGATCTCAGTTCCCCACTAGGGACTGAACCCTCATCCCCTGCATTGGAAGGTAGATTCTTGACCGCTGGTCCACCAGGGAAGTCCCTAAAAAATTAATCTTGACAAAATCCTATCTATATATTTGTCAAATGCATAAGACCAAGACTGAATCTTAATGTAAATGATAAGCTCCGGGTGATGATTATTTCAGTGTAGGCTCACCAAATGTGCCACTGCGGTGAGGGACGCTGAGAGTGAGGGAGGCTGTGCGTGTGTGGGGACAGGGGATGGGGGGCAGACACGGGACATCTCTTTACCTCCCGTTCAATTCTGCTGTGAACCTAAAACTGATCAACTTTACTTCCTAGAATAATTAACAACAACATAAAACCCCCAAACTTATCTGGTAGGCAAAGATTAGCAAGAAAGTAATTTAAAAATCTTAAACTTTTTGAGATAATTATTGATTCATATGCAATTGTAAGAAATAATACAGAGAGGTCCTATGTATTCTTTATCTGGTTTCCCTCAGTGGTAGTATCTGGCAAAACCGCAGTGTAACATCACAACCATGCTACTGACAAAGTCCACTGACTCTCTTCAGCTTTCATCAGTTTTACATGGTCTTGTGTCTGTTGTTACGAGCATTACAAAAAAACTTTTCAGCTCAAAATAATTAGATTCACAGAAGCTGCAAAGATAGTATAGAGATATATCTGGTAAGAGACCTGTATTTAGAACATAGGAAGAATTCTTACCACTCAACAATAAAGACAAATGAATTAAAAAGGACAAAATATCTAAACACACATTTTTCCAAAAAACATATACAAATTGCCAACAAACATGAAGATATTCAACATCATGAGGCATTGCTGCTGCTGATGCTAAGTCACTTCAGTTGTGTCCGACTCTGTGCGACCCCACAGACGGCAGCCCACCAGGCTTCCCGGTCCGTGGGATTCTCCAGGCAAGAACACTGGAGTGGGTTGCCATTTCCTGTTTCAATGCATGAAAGTGAAAAGTGAAAGTGAAGTCGCTCAGTCATGCCCGACTCTTAGCGACCCCATGGACTGCAGCCTATCAGGCTCCTCCGTCCATGGATTTTCCAGACAAGAGTACTGGAGTGGGGTGCCATCGCCTTCTCCGTCATTAGGCGTTAGGGAAATGCAAATAAAAACTGCAGTAAGTACCATTTCAAACCCCTTAAGATGCCATAATAATAATAAAAAAAGAGTAAGTGTTGGTGAGGATGTGGAAAAATCAGAAGTCGTATGCATTCCTGGTGGGAAAGTAAAATGTATTTGCTTTGGAAAATACTCTCAGAGTTCCTAGAATGTTAAACATAGTTACCAAACAGCCCAGAAATTCCATTCTTAGGTGTATGTACAAGAGAAATGAAAACAAATGTTCCCACAAAAATGTAGACACAAATGACCATAGGAACAGTATTCATGATCAAAAAGTGGAAACAACCCAAATGCCTACTGAGTGATGAATGGATAAATAGTATGTGGTATACATCCATAAAATAAGAGTATTATTTGGCAGGAAAATTGACTGAAGTCCTGATACATACCATACGGATGACTCTTGAAAACATTAAATTAAGTGAAATAAACCTGTCACAGAAGACTGCATGGTATATGATTCTGTTCATAGGAAATGTCCAGCAACGGGAAATTTAAAGAGATGGCAAGTAGATAAAAGAGGTTCCTAGGGTTGGGTGTAGGGAGGAGTGAAGACGGCAGGACTGGTGATGACAGCTAAGGGTTGTACTAATAGTTAAGGGTTGTACTTGTTGGGCTAATGAAAATGTTTTAAAATTAAATGTAGAGATAAACACGCAACTTTGTGAATACACTAAGAATCACTGAATTGTACATTTTAATAGGTTAATTGCATGCTACATGAATTATAGCTCACTAAAGCTTTTGTTGGGGAAAAAAGATAGTAACGAGAGGTCCAGTATTCCCCTTTACCCAGTTTTCCCTCACTGTTTACATCTTAGTAACTGCAGTACAGTTATCACACCCAGGAAATTGCCACTGATGTAAAGTGAGTATATGTCATATATCACATGTAAATTTATGTAACTGCTATGTCAATCGAGGTTTAGAGCTACTCACCACCACAAGAGACCTCCTGTGCCACACCTTCATGGTCACACCACCCCTTGCTTACGATTAACCCTTGATCCACTCATTTCTTCTCTATGTGTATAACTTTGTCACTCTGAGATTATATAAACAGAGTCGCACGGTATGTGTCTTTTTTCCGGGGAAGGGAGAGGGTGCATGTTTTGAAAATTGATTTCCCCGTAAGCCTAAGCACAATGCCTAAGCTGCTGCATAATCAATAGTTCTTTCCTGTCCATTGCTGACAAGAGTCAACGGCTCGTTTGTTTAACTGTTTGATACCATCTGTGTTGTTTCCAGCTCTTGGCTAATACCAGAGATGCTGCTATGAACACCTCTATCCAGATTTCTGTGTGGACAGAGGGTTTTCATTTTTCTGGGATAAATGCCCAGGAGGGCAACTGTCAGGTTATATGGTAAGTGTATGTTTAGTTTTTATGAAACTGCCAAACTGTTTTCCAGGGTAGCTCAGTAATGTATAAAAGACAGCTGAATTGCAATACGACAATGTTCTGCTAAGCAGCTTCCCCAGTGGAACTGGAGAAATTAAAAAAAACCCTTTAAACCTCTGGAAAAAGGTCCTAAGGGCAAACAGCAAGGCAGAAACATCTATTCAAACAAATCTACTAAAAGGTGAAAGACCAGTAGGTCTGTGGCATTTGAACCAAGACTGATCCCTATCTCCTCCCTCTAGCTTGGAAGGTGGAGACTCTGTTCCAGATTGCTATAGCCCCAAGCACAGGGTTCCCTCTTCCCCAGTTCCCAAAAGGAACAGGGCATTTCCCATCCTGCTCCCTGTTGCTGAGGCTAAGTCTCAGGTCCTGAGTCTAGTCGACATGTGGGGGTTCCCTTCTTTTGCTTAATCCCCACTTGTAGAAGGGAGACTGTACCTTAGGCAAGGTGAGCTGAGAACACTGGGGCCCAGGAGCCCTTCTCCTGGCTTGTGAAGTGGTGCATCACCCTAGGAGAGGCAGGCCACGTGGAAGACAGGCTGCTCCCCATCTCCCCTCCAACGAGCACTCACCTGCTAAGTTGCCATTGGCCCACCCCCACCTCCAGAACCCTAGGCTCAGAGATTCTGCCTGGAGAAACAAACAGGCCATAAAACAGGAAGCTTCTAATCTCTTCCCAAAGGAGCTGGCTCCAATTTCAACAGAGTGTGAAGTTCAAACCTAAAGGTGCTCCCATGAGCAGTGGAGGGTGTAGATAAGGCAAGTGGGAGGAAATGTGCAGACACAGTGAAGACACAGCCTAGACTGTGGGCTGACCCATTTGCAGGAGAGAACAAAGAGCAAGAGAGCTGGCAGGAGCTCTCCTTGGGGTCAGAATGATTATCAAACACTGACCTCAGAAACCATTCTGGCAAGGAGCTACAATATGACTGGATTAGTTTGCAGAGGAATTTGTGTTTAAGGGCAAATTCCAGCACTGTGTTCTTAATAGATCAAATGGCAAGCAATAAGTGGGGTTTATCAGTTGAACGTGGTCAGGGGAACAGGAGGAGAGAAGCCTGCCCATGCCACTGTCCTCCCACGGTGGCTGTGGGTATACTCAAAGCTCTGTCTCCCCAAGGAGTAACATCAGAGGCTTACCACTTGGTGGTGCTGGTGGGGTGGAGCTGATCAGACTTCACTAAAAGAATCCAGCCAGTCACTAAACAGCTAAAAACGCAAATAACTATAGCGGGTCTTTGAGGAGGCAGCGAGACCAGTACCTGGAGTCGCTACATTATCTAAAACGTCCAGTTTCCAACAAAAATTATGAGGCATTCAAACAAACAGGGAAGTATGACCCATACATGGGGAAAAAGAAATAGGCAGCAGAAAATGCTCGATAAGAGTGACCAGATGTCATATTTAAAAGATTTCAAAGTAGCCATTATGAATAAATTCATAGAATGAAAAGAAAGTATGAGTGAAGAAGTAAAAGAAGGGATGATAATCATGTCACATTAAACAGAGTATCAACATAGAGACAGAAATTGTACACCGTTAAGAGCACCAACAGACTGGTTCCAAATAGGAAAAGGAGTACATCAAGGCTGTATATTGTCACCCTGCTTATTTAACTTCTATGCAGAGTACATCATGAGAAACGCTGGGCTGGAAGAAGCACAAGCTGGAATCAAGATTCCCAGGAGAAATATCAATAACCTGAGATATGAAGATGACACCACCCTTATGGCAGAAAGTGAAGAAGAACTAAAAAGCCTTTTGATGAAAGTGAAAGTGGAGAGTGAAAAAGTTGGCTTAAAGCTCAACATTCAGAAAACGAAGATCATGGCATCTGGTCCCATCACTTCATGGGAAATAGATGGGGAAACAGTGGAAACAGTGTCAGACTTTATTTTTTTGGGCTCCCAAATCACTGCAGATGGTGACTGCAGCCATGAAATTAAAAGACGCTTACTCCTTGGAAGGAAAGCTATGACCAACCTAGATAGCATATTCAAAAGCAGAGACTTTACTTTGCCAACAAAGGTCTGTCTAGTCAAGGCTATGGTTTTTCCTGTGGTCATGTATGGATGTGAGAGTTGGACTGTGAAGAAGGCTGAGCGCTGAAGAACTGATGCTTTTGAACTGTGGTGTTGGAGAAGAATCTTGAGAGTCCCTTGGACTGCAAGGAGATCCAACCAGTCCATTCTGAAGGAGATGAGCCCTGGGATTTCTTTGGAGGGAATGATGCTGAAGCTGAAACTCCAGTACTTTGGCCACCTCACCTCATGCGAAGAGTCGACTCATTGGAAAAGACTCTGATGCTGGGAGGGATTGGGGGCAAGAGAAGGGGACGACAGAGGATGAGATAGCTGTATGGCATCACTGACTGGATAGACGTGAGTTTGAGTGAACTCCGGGAGTTGGTGATGGACAGGGAGGCCTGGCGTGCTGCGATTCATGGGGTCGCAAAGAGTCAGACACGACTGCGTGACTGAACTGAACTGAACTGAAGAGCACCAATGCATGTATAATGGGGTACCAAAAGGAAAAGAGATAAAGGAGAAGAAATATTCAAAGAAAAAATGACTTAAGATTTCTCACATTTACTGAAAAACAGTAATGTATATATCAGGAAGCTCAAGGCTAACTCCAAAGAAGATACATGCATACAGATGTATCAAAGTAAAAATGTTGAAAGTCAAAGCTAAAAATATCTTCAAAGAAGTAAGATAAAACATGATGCATCACTTACAATATAATCCCATTAAAATCAACAGCTGACTTCTCAGGAGAATCAGTGGCGTCTAGAAGGCAGTGGGGTAACAATCAAAATGCTCAAAGGAATGTATAAGAAATTTAGTTTCTCTACATCCTCAGCAGCATGTGGCATTATTAGTATTTCTAATACTGTATTTCCTTATTGATTTTGTCTGGATGATCTGTCCATTGATGAAAGATGAGTGTTAAAGTCTCCCACTATTATTGTGTTCCTGTCAATTTCTCCCTTTATGGCTGTTAGTATTTGCCTTATATATTGAGGTGTTCTATGTCGGGTGCATGTATCATTTACAATTGTTACACCTTCTTGGATTGATCCTTTGATGATTATGTAGTGTCCTTTGTTTTCTGTAAGTCTAATTTTGCCTGGTATGAGTACTGGTACTCCAGCTTTCTTTTGATTTCCATTTGCACAGAATACCTTTTTCCATTCTTTCACTTTCAGTCTGTATGTGTCCCTAGATCTGAAGTGGTTCTCTTACAGACAGCAAACTCAGGGGCCTTGTTTTTGTATCCATTCACCAGTCTACGTCTTTTGGTTGAAGCATTTAACCCGTTTACATTTAAGGTAATCATTGATATGTATGTTCTTACTGCCACTTTGTTGTTTTGGATTGTTTTCCTAGTCTTTTTTCTTCACAGGTCTTCTCGCAGGTCTTCTTTTGTTCTCTTGTCATTTAGTGACTAACTTTAGCGTTGTGTTTGGATCCCTCTTCTAAGCGTGTATCTACTGTCGACTTTGTGGTTATCCTGAGGTTTTGATACAGCAGTCTATATACAGACAAGATTGTTAATAAGCTGCTGGTTTGTAAATTTCAAATGCATTTCCAATATCCTGTATTTGTGGTCTCCTCACAACTGCTGGTTGTGATATAATATTTGTGTGGATGTGATTTCCTACCTTTATTGTACATTTGCCTTTGCCAGTGAACTTTTCCATTAGCAATTTCCTTATTTTTAGTTGTGGTCTTTTCCACTTAGAGAAGTTCCTTTAGAATTCGTTGCAAAGCTAGTCTGGTGGTGCTGAATTTTCTCAGCCTTTACCTGTATGTAAAGCTTTTGATTTCTCCATTGAATCTGAATGAAAGCCTTGCTGGGTAGAGTATTCTTGGTTGTAGGTTCTTTCCTCCTACACTTTAAATATATTGCACCATTCCCTTCTGGCCTGCAAAGTTTCTGCTGAGAAATCAGCTGATAACTTTATGGGAATTCCCATGTATGTTACCTGTTGTTTTCCCCTTGTTGCTTTTAATGTTTTATTTTTGTCTTTTTGACAAAAATTACTATGTCTTGGTGTGTTCCTCCTTGGGTTTTTCTTGCCTGGGACTCTGCTTTCTGGAGTTGGGTGACTATTTCCCTTCCCATGTTAGGGCAGTTCTCAGCTATTATGTCTTCAAGTATCTTCTCAGGTCCTTTCCCTCTCTCTTCTGGGACCCCTCTAATGTGAGTGTTGGTACATTTAATGTTGTCTTGAGCTCTCTCAGATTGTTTTAATTTCTCTTCACTTGGTTTTCTTTCTCCTGTTTTACGGCAGTGATTCCCACCGTTCTGTCTTCTAGATCACTCATATGTTTTCCTGCTTCAGTTATTCTGCTATTGATTCCTTCTAGTGTAGTTTTCATTTTAGTTACTGTGTTGTTCATCTTTGTTCTTTAGTTCTTCTAGGTCTTTGTAAAACATCTCTTGTATCTTCTTAATCTATGCCTCTATATTTTTTCTGTGCTGGATCTTCTTTACTATCATTATTTCAAACTCTTTTTCTGGTAGGCTGCCTGTCTCCACTTCACTTGGTTGTTCTGGGGTTTTATCTTGTTCCTCCGTCTGGGACATGTCCCTCTGCTGTCTCATTTTGTCTAGCTTCCTGTGATTGTGGTTTCCATTCTGCAGGCTGCAGTACTGTGGTTGTTGCTTCTGCTATGTGCTTGCTGGTGGATGAGGCTAAGAGGTTTGTGCAGATTTCCTAATGGGAGGGCCTGGTTCCTGCCAAGGGGTGGGTGGAGCTGGGTTCTGTCTCTCTGGTGGTCAGGGCAGTGCTCAGAGACTTAAGCTGTCTGCTGGTTGGCACTAGTGGTAAAGAACCTGCCTGCCAATGCAGAAGATGCAAGACAGTCAGGTTTGATTCCTGGGTCAGGAAGATCCTCTGGAGTAGGAAATGGCAACCAAATTTAGCATTCTTGCCTTGAGAATCCCATGGACAGAAGAGCTTGGAGGGCTATACTCCATCAGATCACAGACAGGACTGAAATGACTTAGCACAAGCATGAGCTGGTGGGTGGAGCTGTGTTCCTGCCCTGTTGGTTATCTGGCTTGAGGCATTCCAGCACTGGAGCCTAGAGGTTGCTGGGGGTAGCTAATGGCAGCTTCTGGGAGGGCTATCCCAATGAGTACTCCCCAGAACTGCTGCCGCCAGTATCTTTGTCCCTATAGTGAACCACGGCCATCCCCATGTTTAATTCCCATGGGTTGAAGGTTTTTCTGTTATCTGTTATTGGTTTCTAGTTTGAGTCTATCATGGCCAATGAAGATACTCTGCTGCTGCTGCTGCCAAGTTGCTTCAGTCGTGTCTGACTCTGGGCAACCCCATAGATGGCAGCCCACTAGGCTCTGCCGTCCCTGGGATTCTCCAGGCAAGAACACCAGAGTGGGTTGCCATTTCCTTCTCCAATGCATGAAAGTGAAAAGTGAAAGTAAAGTCACTCAGTCCTGTCCGACTTTTCACAACCGCATGGACTGCAGCCTACCAGGCTCCTCCATCCATGGGATTTTCCAGGCAAGAGTACTGGAGTGGGGTGCCACTGCCTTCTCTGAAGATGCTCTACATGATTTCAACTCTCTCCAAATTGTTGAGGTTTATGATCCTAAATGGAGAAGGCAGTGGCACCCCACTCCAGTACTCTTGCCTGGAAAATCCCATGGATGGAGGAGCCTGGTGGGCTGCAGTCCATGGGGTCCCAAAGAGTCGTACATGACTGAGTGACTTCATTTTCACTTTTCACTTTCATGCATTGGAGAAGGAAATGGCAACTCACTCCGGTGTTCTTGCCTGGAGAATCCCAGGGATGGCGGGGCCTGGTGGGATGCCGTCTCTGGGGTCGCACAGAGTCGGACACGACTGAAGTGACTTAGCAGCGGCAGCAGCAGCATGATCCTAAATAAGGTCTATGTGCATCTTGAGAGAATATGTATTCTGCTGCAGTTCAAGTGTCCTATAAATGTCTACTAAATGTTGGTTTGTGGTATTCACTTCTTGCATATTCTTGCTGATTCTCTATCAAGTGCTTCTATCAATTGCTGAGACGAGTATGTTGATGTTCTAACTATAACCACATATTTGCCTACTATTTCTTTCAGCTGTTTTTGCTTCATATTTCTGAAGCTCTTGGGTTTTGCTGACTATTTTTTAAATCAGTATGTAATGCCTTTCTTCATTTCTGGTAATTTTCTTTCCTCTGAAGTCTATTTTATTTGATATTAATATAACCACTCTTTTAAAATCAACGTTTGCAACGTTTGGTCTTCCATCCTTTTACTGTCACTCTATGATACACTGTATCTGAAGCTTCTTACGGACAGAGTATGGTTGCATCTTTTTTTCATTCTCTCTGCCAATCTGTGTGTTAATTGATATGTTAGATTATTTACACTTAAGATAATTACTGATATGTAAGGCTAAGTCTGCCAGGTTATTATTTGTTTTCTGTTTGCTTCCTGTGCTTCTTGCCATTTCTTTTTTTCCTTTTCTTCAAGTGAATTACCTGTTTTCAGTATTCTGTCTTTACTTGTTTATACGAATATGACTTTACAGCTTAGGCAAAACAGTTCAATTAAAGTTTAATAGTCAAGAGACTTGGCACAAAGTGATTAATACATACATATTTGAACAGCAGATTTAGGAATCATCAATATTTTCAGCTGTCAAATTACCTTGAGATAGCTTATGAAGAGTGAATTCCAATAAGCAATAGGTATTTTCTTATAAGCCTTAAAATGTTACTAGGGAAACTGTAAATATTTTCCTGCTACAATATGGAATTCTGTGGTGTGAAGAAATGTTTGGTGGCTCATATCCTACTTTCACCAAAGGCCCACAGCCTCTGATTTCTCTTTGGAAGTCTCACCCTCTTTTCTAAACTCAGGGTACACTCACGAGGAAGAAAAGCAGGGCAGTGCAGCCACCTCTGTGCTCCCATTCAGAGACTGAACTGTCAGGATCTTCACTCCTGCTCATGGGCTTTAGTCTGCACCATCTAACTTGGACTCATCTTGAGGCTTCAAGGGAACCCTCAGAGAAGCTTCTAAATACAATTTATTTGAGGGAATAGGAAATATGGCAAATTCTCTGAAAACTCACACTTCTCTATGCAATGATTATATTTGAGACTAATAACACTTAAAGTCTATCCACAGAAATATTTGCAGATTCAAGCAAACTGCTATCATCCATTTTCACTGTAAGTGTGTTTATTAGAATGTTATTCTCAAGTTCAACAACCACAAAAACATTTACTGTGTGCTCACACTAGATCATCCCACATATGTTTGAACAAATGTTGAACAAAAGATCTTTTGTTTCACATATGTTAAACAAAAGGCCTTTTGGAAAATACACTTTCTAGGGCTTATGCTGAATGTACATCTGAGCAGCCCGGGACTACTGTGGTCTATGTCCCATAACAATCTAGTATAGCTCCTCCTCAACTACTTTAGGGGCTAAGGAGGTCATCTGTCACTACCTGGGGAGTGGCAACACAGTAGTCTTATTCATTAGACTGTGTTCTCAGTAAAGTACATATAGCTTTCTACAGCAAAGGATAATTCTCCAAATTTTATGCTCAACTGTATATTATGCTTAAGAGTAAACAATAAATTTATAACAAAACTGACGGGGTTCTTTTTGAAGCTGGAAAACTGTGATTCTGTCTTTTCATTCTACTGTGACTTTAACACAGCTGAATGAAAAACCAACTGCATGAGTCAACACTAACCATTTCTGGCAAAACTGACCTTTGACCCGGACATCACTGTACCGCTGAAAGTGGTGGTAAGCAGCTTTCCAGGGGTTCCGATAGTGACGGAGCAAAGTAATGGGAGGTCTTGGACGCACTGGGACATACCTTACACCTTCTTCATCTATTTAAACCAGAAGAAAAAGAAAACATTATATAGCTTACTATATATTTGCAACAATATTTCCTGGTACAATTTCTGCAGATGAGCTGTAAGTGAAATAGTTACTGTAAACAGCCTCAGGGATAAACTCCTAGCTTAAGTGGGAAGCTTTCCATGACCAAAGTTAACTCAAGTGAGCATTACCAATATACTCCTTGGGAGGAGACTTGCGCTTCTCTGCCTTCACCAGAAGACTCTTGGCAGTGGACTTCTCGTCATCAGTGCTGTTTGTCTCCATCATATCCCCTTCTTCTGTTGAAATCACATGCTGCTGCTTCCGAGGCTTTTTCCTTGGCGAAGCACCAGGGGGTAAGTCACTTGTAGGCATGGACAGGTTGTTAGCCAGCAATGCAAGAGACGGAGACACGGTGTTGGTAGCCAGAGGAGGAACTGCTGTCATAGGAAACAGGGTGCACGTGTATGAGAACCCAAACACGGTGGAGAGTGTCAGCTGACTTCCATCAGAGAGAGCGTTAACAAAGACAGAAAAGACAGCCAATATCTACACGTGCCCAGGACGCTGCTAAAGCACGCTAACTGCGGCAGAGGTTGCCTGCTGCTCTCTGACGCCTCACACCTTCATCTCCCTTAAGGTACAAGGTGCTCCTCACCCTGAAATGGGCACACTGCCACTCAGCTGAAAGACTATATTTACTAGTTTCTCTTACGGTATGGTATGGCTATTTGAAATTAAAATTCTAGTGCTTTGCAGAAATTTTAAGAACTTTCCTTAAAAGAACAAAGGCTTTACCCACTCCATGTCTTCTTCCTGTGACCCTGGAACTCAGATGGGATAGCTAGAGTTCCAGCAGCTATCTTGAGTCAAGAGCATTAGGGTCAAATTCTAGGGGTGGTAGAAGGCTGGATCCCTAAAGATTTTATGGAATCCACATAACATGGCTGGACTGTCTGCCCCAGGATTCACTTCAAGAGAAACAATAAAAACTTACATGTTCAAGCCACTATTTTTCAAGTCTTTCAACAGTAATTTCTAGGAGATAACCCATCACCTCATATAGGCTTCAATAATAATCTGGGTAAGCGGACAGTATTGCCCCTCAACTTAATGATGGGAAATGCGGCACACACCGCACAGAGAGTGATGGAGAGCTGGGTGGTGAGAGAGGCGGTGTGGCTTCAGAGCACAGCCAGTCCAGTGCCTCCAGACAAAGAGCATGCTAAGCACAAAGCCAACAGCGTTTGTTTGGGCTTGTATGGGTCATCTATCTGGTGACTTGCAATTCATGATAAAAGCTCACCTCAACTCTTCTACTGTATCCTTGGTCCGTCCTTTCCTTCTACCATTCCTCAGCCATCCATTCCCAACAGTCACAGCCTCAACTCTGTCATCTAATCTCAATCTCTAACATCTGACTTTCCAGTCAAAAGCAACTCTCTTTCCAGGTCATTTCTCTTAGCAACTCACCTCCAACAATTCTTATACACCATTAAGAACTATTTTCCATTAACCACAGTAGTTTTTTTGCTGTCATTCATCCCTCTAATATCTTCTCTTTCTGATCATTGGGTTTTAGCTCTCCTATCAATTTTATTTATTCACTTACTGTCCCTTCTCATGCTATACTGCACTCACTGAACAAAAAGCACAGCAGGTTAAACCCAACTCTCCAACTAAGTCTACAACTATGCAGCTGAGGGCAGCCAGAGGAAAACACACAGCAATGCAAACAGGCCTCCTGACAGCAGGCCGGCACTGCTGCTGGAAGATCCTCCTGCATCTGCCAAGTCCATTTGCCCTCCACACTTCCCATACTGCCCTTTCCCTCAGCTAATGCCTATGCTTTCTATTTGACAGAAAAACACAGAAATCATCAGAAGGAAACGTCCATAAATTCCCACCACATATACCCACTCACTTGCACGGTGACCAGGCACTTCCTTTCTCTCTCTGTGCTTTCAGGAAAGGCAGATTCCTTCACATTCAAGGTAGGTCCCACCCACTCTCATCTCCTCAGACATCGCCGCAAGAATTCATCTTTTTCCTGCATCATCAGTTCTTTCCTCTTTATTGGCTCATTCCCATTAACATACAAAACTTATTTGTCCTGTCTTAAAAATAACTTTGGGGCTTCCCTGGCGGCCCAGTGGTTAAGAATCCACCTGCCAATGCAGGGGACATGAATTCGATCCCTGGTCTGGGAAAATCCCACGTGCCACAACTACTGAAGCATACACGCTTAGAGCCTGTGCTCCACAAGAGAAACCACCACAGTGAGAAGTCTGGGCACCATAAGGAAGAACAGCAACCAGAGAAAGCCCACGTGCAGCAACGAAGACCCAGTGTAGCCAAAAAGAAAACTTGGCATCATTTCCCTTCAGTTATTGGCCTTCCTTTTTCTGGTGCTTTATAACAAGTCCCTCAAGTGCTGTTTATACTCAATGTCTCTCACAGTTATCTCCCAGCTTTCTCCTGAACCCACACCCCACCATGCTGTGACCCAATATGATTACATGGCAAATGCTCTTCTCAAGATCTGCATGACCTTCATGTTGTTATACCCAATGGTTGCTGCTCAGTGCTTACCTTACTCTATCTCTCAGCAGCTGCAACCCTTGTCCTGGCTTTCCAGGACATCACACACTCCACGTTTTATTCCTATCACTCCAGCCTGTCCATTTAGTCTTCTTTGCTGGTTTTGGACTCCTCTCCCTTCTGAAAACGGTGCAGTGCCCCAGGGCTCAATTTACAACTACTTCTGTTTCTTATCAGCACTCATTCCTCAGATGATTCTATCCATTACCCAGCCAGACTCATGGCTTTAAACATAATTCATACATATAATGGCAACTCCCCAATTTACACCGGCAACTTAATTTTCTTCTAAAAGCTAGGCTTACAGATCAGACTACTTGATGTCCACTTGAAAGTCTAACTCAAACTCACCAGAGCAAAAACTAACTCCTAATCTCTCCCTACACAATGGAGTCCCCCTGCTGTACTGAAAATGAGGGTTTCCAGTTTTGTGTTTGTACTCGGTCTCTCAGTCATGTCTGACTCTTTTGAGACTCCACGGACTGCAGCCTGCCAGGCTCCTTTGACCATGGAATTTTCCACACAAGAATACTGGAGTGGGGTGCCATTTCCTACTCCAGGGGATCTTCCTGACCCAGGGATCGAACCTGTGTCTCTTGCGCTTCCTGCAGTGGCATGTGGATTCTTCACCACTGTGCCATCTGGGAAGTCCTATGCTTCTAGTTACTAAGATCAAATCTTTAGTTTCCTCTGATGCTGTTCCTCATGCACAATATCCCTCTTTAAAGAAATCCTCTCAGTTCTTCAATAAAATATCTATACTCTCACCACGTCACACCACTGGTACTGCTACTTCCTTGGCTGAAACCTTCACTGGTCCCTGCTGTTAAAGCAGTAGCCTCTAAACACATCTCCCTAATTCTAATCTTGTTCCCAGTCTTTTTTTCTACAGAGTAACCAGAGTGGTCTATTAAAAACAGAAGTGAACTCAAGTTCCTCCTCTCCTCAGAACCCTCTCATAGCTCCCAGCTCCCTCAGCAAAGTTAAAGTCCTTCCAGAGGCTCCTAAGCTCTCACAGTC
This sequence comes from Bos mutus, assembly GCF_027580195.1. Classification (NCBI taxonomy): domain Eukaryota; kingdom Metazoa; phylum Chordata; class Mammalia; order Artiodactyla; family Bovidae; genus Bos; species Bos mutus. The sequence continues at coordinate 131,616,331 of NC_091618.1, forward strand.
CTGACCCGTATCTCTGGCCTTCTCTCTCCCACTGCCCTCGCTTACTCAGCTCCATCTGTCAATGCCTCTGTGCTATGTGTTGAGCACAAGAGGCACGTTACTATCTTAGGCTTTTACATTTACTGCTTTCTTAGTCTGAAATGCTTTTTTTCCAGATACTCTCATGGCCAGCACTTCATCTCTTCAATGTCTCTACTCAAAGATCATTTCTTCAGTAAAGCTTTCCCTTTAAAACTCTTAAAAAAAAAATCACACCTCCAGCCCTAACTTTCCCTTACATTTTGTCCTTTATTTTACTTTTTACCACAATAAACTGTGGAAAATTCTGAAAGAGATGAGAATACCAGACCACCTGATCTGCCTCTTGAGAAACCTGTATACAGGTCAGAAGCAATAGTTAGAACTGGATGTGGAACAACAGACTGGTTCCAAATAGGAAAAGGAGTACGTCAAGGCTGTATATTGTCACCCTGCTTATTTAACTTATATGCAGAGTACATCATGAGAAATGCTGGGCTGGAAGAAGCACAAGCTGGAATCAAGATTGCCGGGAGAAATATCAATAACCTCAGATATGTAGATGACATCACCCTTATGGCAGAAAATGAAGAAGAACTAAAGAGCCTCTTGGTAAAAGTGAAAGAAGAGAGTGAAAAAGTTGGCTTAAAGCTCAACATTCAGAAAATTAAGATCATGGCATCTGGTCCCATCACTTCATGGCAGATAGACGGGGAAACAGTGGAAACAGTGGCTGACTTTATTTTTCTGGGCTCCAAAATAACTGCGGATAGTGATTGCAGCCATGAAATTAAAAGATGCTTGCTCCTTGGAAGCAAAGTTATGACCAACCTAGATAGCATATTCAAAAGCAAAGACATTACTTTGCCAACACAGGTCTGTCTAGTCAAGGCTATGGTTTTTCCAGTGGTCATGTATCGATGTGAGAGTTGGACTGTAAAGAAAGCTGAGTGCAGAAGAATTGATGCTTCTGAACTGTGGTGTTGGAGAAGACTCTTGAGAGTCCCTTGGACTGCAAGGAGATCCAACCAGTCCACACTAAAGGAGATCAGTCCTGGGTGTTCATTGGAAGGACTGATGTTGAAGCTGAGGCCACCTGATGCGGAGAGCTGATTCATTTGAGAAGACCCTGATCTGGGAAAGACTGAGGGCAGAAGGAGAAGGGGACGACAGAGAATGAGATGCTGGATGGCATCATTGACTCGATGGACAGGAGTTTGAGTAAACTCCGGGAGTTGGTGATGGACAGGGACACCTGGTTTGCTGCAGTCTGTGGGATCGCAAAGAGTTGGACATGACTGAGCGACTGAACTGAACTCTTACTAGAATGTAATCTTCAAGAAGATGGGAGATGTGCATGATCTGTACAAAGTGCTTGGTGAAAAGCCTGACAGAACCAAGGCTGGTGCTGAGCCCTACAATTTGAGGAAGAACCAGGGTCAGATTCCTAGTATGGAAAGGTAAGAGGAACTGTCTAGAAGGGTGACAGAGCAGATGAACAGCATTTCATTTCCCCTCCGGGGTGACCCATAGCATCTTTCAACAGAAGTGCTGAAGTATCATAGGGTGTTACCATAGGATGTTTCATGGCATTATAAATGAAAATAAATAAGCAAATAAATACACAGCAGATTTACAAACTGTAGGCACAGTATGACTACGCCTCTTAACTGAACGAATGTTATGGGAGGTGGGGGCCTTCATGTCGAAATGGTAGAGGGTAATAGTAGGTAACTACAGCACAAAGTGACTTGCTTTTCACTTTGGCTTTGTCTGTATTACATAAATTTCATACACTGAATGTTACTTTTATAGTCAGGAAAAATAAGACTCCACAATAAATTATGAAAAAAACAGAAAACAGGGACTTCCCTGGTGGTCCAGTGGTTAAGAACCTGCCTTCCAATGCAGGGTACATGGGTTTGGTTCCCTTGGCAAGGAGCTAAGAGTCCACATGTCACGGGGCAACTAGGCCATGTGCTTTAATGAAAGATCTGGCAGGCAACAATGAAGACCCTGAGTGCCACAACAGAGATCTCGTATGCCTAACCAAGGGTCACAGCCAAAAACCCGCCCCAAAACAACAAAGAACCCAACAAACAAACAAATGCCTAGAAAATCAAGCAAACAGAAAGCAAGCCTCTCAAGTGACCTGCCTTTCTACAAACTGGAAGTTTAGAGTTGAGAAGAAAACAAAAAGGGATAGTGGTACTTTTGAGATTTTACTAATCATAAATGTTTATCAAGAGACTAATTTTAACAATGCAAATCTTACTTTATTGCATAAACAAAGGCAAAGCATACTGGGAGGTAATCAACCATAAATTAATCAGCATTTAGCTATAATCACACTGAGAAATGGAGTATCATCTGCCTTATCAATCAACAAGGATGTCACACTCACCTAGCTCTCCAAGATAACCAGGAAGGAGAACTGTATCTGTGGTTTGGCAGCCGTCAGGCTGCAGCCACTCCCTGTGGTGAGCACTGAGGAAAAATGAAGGATCCTGGCCAGAGAGAGCTGAGATACATATGAAAGGAACGATTTCAGTGAGCCCAGACTCTCTGATCTTCCTACACATAGAAAAGCGCTAAATTCCTTAACTTGAGATATCTGGTTTTCTTCAATTCACAAAAATATTTTCACAGTTCAGACCACCTGTCCCGTGCTGCAAACTTCTATATAACCCGACTCCTCCCCCTGCCTCCTTATAGCAGTTCTTTAAGGGTCACTTGAGATGCTGTCTCCCAGGCTAAAAGTCCTAAAAATTTCCACTGAATAAAACATAAATCTCAATTTTTAGATTATGACTATTTTTTAAGTTGACAGTATTGTGATCCTCTTTATATGGTAATACTTCCTTAATTAATACAAGAAGCTATGTTTAAAAATACTCTTGGGGAAACAATCTTTTCATTGATTTGGGTGAGGAATAAAATTAGTTACAAAAATGGCAGCAATATGGTTTTAAGTTTGGAAAAGGATGCTTTCTTCTATTTATTAAAAACTAATGAAATGGAAATTTCAAATGGGAATCTAGGAGTCAGGCTTCCAGACTGAGGGTCATACAAGAGTTTGGACTCTTGAGGAGAGTAAGAAAAGGGGAAGAAGCAATTGCCAGCAAAGAGTATCCTACAAATGAACTTACCAGAAACTGGCCTCATGATGTCCATTGGTTCCACTTCTTCTTTAACTTTTATCTCTGGTACAGGAGGGCCCAAAACAGAAGATAGACTGCCACCCACGGCTGCTGACGGTGGAGGGGCAGCGGCAATGGTAGTGATGGGTGGAGTGATGGGAACTGCTCCAGGAATGGTTGGAAGGGCGACCGCTGGTTGTGATGGGGGACTAGCTGCTGCAATCATAGTTGGAATGGCTGGTGGAGGCTGCTGAGTGGTGGGTGGGACTGCAATGGTGGGCTGATCACTATTTTGACTGGACATGGTCTCCATAGACACAGTGACTGGAGTGGCCATTGATACGTGGATTTCTGACTTGGGTTTGGCACTGAAAAATAAAAGCAAAGATGATGTAGCAAACAACAGAAAATTTACTTAACTTGGATCATCTCAGACGTGAATATTTGTCCAACACACAGTACAACTAAAACTCTATTCCTTGATTTTAGAAGTTGAACTTTAAGGTAACTTTTACAGGGAATTCAAGTTTTAGAACCATTGCCATCAAGTTTTTATAGGCAGTAATAAAATTAACTTAGAAAACAAAGAGCAGTTTAAACAAATTACTGAAAGTCACTTCACTGAAAGGCAATCAGTTTTCATCAAGGTAGTGTATTTTTCCCTCCAAGAATTTGTTACTGTGTATGTTGCCTTGGGAGCTTCAAAAATTGAGTAGATGCAAAACAATACAAATTGAGAATAACTTCCCTCCACTTTGCATACCCAGCCCTCTACCCACAGGCACCACTCTTATAACCTTCCAGTATATGTTTCATCAGAGATACTTCAGACATCTACAAATATACTGTTCAAAAATGTATTGATTTTTGTCAGCTTTATACGACAAAATTAATGTCCTTACAAATTCTTCTCAAACATTTTTTTAAGTCAAATATTTCATTTAACAGCTGTAAAAGTTTGCCTATTCATATTACTACTACTGAAAATGCAAAAGTATCAAAAGCAACACAAGATAATACACTCAAGCTCAAGGCCAAAAACAATTGGACTTGTATAGGCAAAAAATTCAATATTGACTGAGACCTCAGAAAATGAACTAAACAGGAATCAGAAATCTAAATGCAAAAATGTAAAACCATGAAACTTTCATGATCAGAGTTCTTAGACATGATACTAAAAGCATAATTCATAGAAGAAAAAAAAACAGATAAATTGGGCATCATCAAAATTCAAAAAGTCTGCTATGCTAAAGACCATTACAAAAGGTTGAAAAAACTAGGCACAGATTGAAAAAAAAAATACCAAAAAACCATCTGAGGGGTGCATTTCAGGACATTGCATTAAGTAAAATAAGCCAATCACAAAGACAAAGACAGGTGGCACTCTATATACCTGGCAGGTTCCACATCTGCGGATTCAACCAGCAGGAAATGGAAAATATCCAGGGAAAAAAAATTCCACAAAGCAAAACTTGAACTTGCTGCATACTCGCTATGACTTACGCAGCAACGACACTGTATGTATTTAAGTAATCCAGAGATGCATAGGTTACATGCAAAGACTGTGCCATTTTATATAAGGGGCTTGAGCTTCTATGGATTTTGGTATCTGCAGTGGTGTGGGTTATGGAAACAATGCCCCAGGGATATCGAGGGGTGATTGTACTGTAGGACTCCATTTATATGAGGTACCTAGAGTAGTCAAATTCATTGTAAAAGAAAGCAGAAAGGTGATTTCCAAATGTGCACTCATCTCCTGGGGGAACACCAAAATCACAACTAGCTGCTGAACAACCACTGACAAGAGGATGTTTGCATCAAAAAAACGATACCCCATGTCCAAGGACAAAGGAGAAGCTGCAGCGAGATGACAGGAGGGGCGCAATCATGATAAAATCAAATCCCATACCTGCTGGGTGGGTGACCCACAGACTGGAGACCCACAATACCAAAGAAGTTCTCCCATTGCAAAGGATCTAGGCCCCACATCAGACTTCCCAACCTGGGAATTTGGCAAAGGGATGGAATCCCCAGGGAATCTGACTTTGAAGGAAAGTGGGATTTGATTACACAACTTCCATAGGACTGGTGAAAACGGAGATGCTTGTAGGGCACAAACAAAACAATGTGCGCACCAGGACCCAGGGGAAAGGAACAGTGACCCCACAGGAGACTCGAGTCAGACCTGCCTGTGAGTATCTGAGGGTCTCCTGCAGAGGCATGCATTGGCAGTGGCCTGCCGCAGGGACAGGGCACTGGCAGCAGCAGTCCTGGGAGGTATATGTTGGGGCAGATCCTTTGGAAGGTAGCCTTTAGCCTTACCATAGAGCCTGTCTGACTCCAGGACTGGCCTGCCTCAGGCCAAACAACTAACAGGAAGGGAGCACAGCCCCACCCACTAGCAGACATTGGATTAAAGATTTAATGAGCATTGTCTTGCCCATCAGAGTAAGACCTAGTTTTCAGGAAGGTTGCACAAGCCTCTTATCCTTATCCATCAGAGGGCAGACAGAAGAATCAAGTGCCACAATACCACACCTTTCAGAACAAAAACCACATCACAAAAAGCTAACAAAAATGATCACAAAGATCACAGCGTTGTCTAACCCAATGAAGCGATGAGCCATGACATCCATGCAGGGCCAACCAAGGTGGAGAGGTCATGGTGGAGAGTTCTGACAAAACACAGTCCACTGGAGAAGGCAACAGCAAACTACTTCAGTATTCTTGCTTCGAGAACCCAATGAACAGTGTGTAAAGGCAAAAAGATACGACACAGGAAGATGTGTGTGTATATATATATATACACCCCAGGTTGGTAGGTGTCCAATATGCTACTGTGGAAGAGCAGAGAAACAGCTCCAGAGAGAATGAAGAGGCTTGGCCAAAACAGAAATGGCACTCAGTTGTGGATGTGTTTGGTGGTGAAAGTAAAGTCTGATGCTGTAAAGAACTATACTGCATAGGAACCTGGAATGTCAGGGTCATAAATCAAGGTAAACTGGACATGTCAAGCAGGAGATGGACCAGAATGGGCAAATTTAATTCAGATGACCATGATATCTATTACTGTGGGAAAGAATCCCTTAGAAGAAATGAAGTAGCCCTCATAGTCAATAAGAATCTGAAATTCAGTACTTGGGTGCAATCTCAAAAATGACAGAATGATCTTGTCTAATATCCTTGGTTATATCACTGCTGGTGCTTTAATTTTGCTTCTCATAATCATTCTTCCTTGTATTGTCAGGATTCTTCGGCAGAACATTCAGAAGCTCATGACTGAGCTGCATCTGGCTGTTTTAAAAAATAAAAAAGGGGGAAATGCCGGTGGAGCTGGCGGTGAGGAGCTCCACTCATGGCAATGGTCATGAGGAAGGAGGCTCGGCATACGCAAAGGCAGGATCAAGCCTCAGGAGTTCCCCCCTGGAAATTCTCGAGCATCTACCCCCCAAAACCAGAGTCTGCCTACTTTCTGCTTTGTGCTCTCACCTACACCTCTGACTTTATGGGGGGATGTCCCCCACTACCTCTCTCTGAGGTTAACTTACAGCTCCAGTTAATAAAGTTCCTGGGTGTGATAGTGTTTCAACCTACAAACTCCTTTGGAAGTCCTCTAGCCTGCATGAATAGGTTTTTCTGGCCACATGTGATTGTTCGGAGCCTCCCAACTGTGAGAGGCATGAGATGTTCTAAACTGTCTAAATACAGATTCCTTTGAGCAGTTAAAAGATTGATTAGAAATTGTATTGGTGAAGGGATTTTCACTTGTTGGGCCAATGTTTGCTGCTAAGTTTCCATATCCCTTACCTGTCCCTGGCAGTGTTTTGATTTTGGTGTAAGTAGTAGCTTTAATGTTTGTGACCTTGGACCCTTGAGTTAATTCTTTTTCTTGTTATAGCCCACCACACCTTTGCCCTGTAAGAATGCAACTTTATCTAATGCTTTTGGAGGGTGGTGCTTGACTAATCACCTTTAGAGAAAAATAAGTTTTCTGAAGAAAGGGTCTTAAAATGTTAACAGGCCTCTGGGCCAGAAGATGATGCAAATCACCTAAACTTTTGCATATGATAAGTTTGCAGGAAGAAAGCCTGGCATACTGCATGACTCTACCCCTTCCCCCATTATCCTCTATGCATAACTTAAGGTAAAAAACTACTTTGGAAAATAAAGTGCGGGCCTTGTTCACCGAAACTTGGTCTCCCCATGTCGTTCTTTCTCTCACATTCTGGCAGAATTATTCAGCCTCTTTTCTCCACTGAATTTCCTCACTGAGCTATCCTTATTTAACCACTCTTTATATCTTTAATTAACATTTAAGTAAGCTATTGTTTCCTGATCGCTGAAGCCGTCTCCCCTTCGAAACCCCTGGATCCACCGGGGCTGGACCCCGGCAGTAAACCATTCAATATCACAGTAATCCAAGTCTATGCCCCAAATACTAATGCTGAAGAAGTGAAGCTGTACAGTTCTACAAAGATCTACAAGACCTTTTAGAACTAACACCCCCCCAAAAGTCTTTTCATTGTAGGGGATTTGAATGCAAAAGGAGGTAGCCAAGAGATACCTGGAATAACAGGAGCTTGGCCTTGGAGTATAAAATGAAGCAGGGCAAAGGCTAACAGAGTTTTGCCAAGAAAAAACACTGGTCATAACAAACACCCTCTTCCGTCAACACAAGAGGTGACTACACATGGACATCACCAGATGGTCAATACTGAAATTAGACTGATAATATTCTTTGCAGTCAAAGATGGAGAAACTCTATACACTCTGCAAAAACAAGACATGGAGCTGTCTGTGGTTCCAATCATGAGCTCCTTATTGAACAATTCAGGTTTAAATTGAAGAAAGTAGGGAAAAACCACTAAACCATTCAGTTCAGTTCAGTTTCAGTTCAGTCGCTCAGTCGTGTCCGACTCCTTGTGACCCCATGAATCACAGCATGCCAGGCCTCCCTGTCCATCACTAACTCCCGGAGTTCACTCAGACTCACGTCCATCGAGTCAATGATGCCATCCAGCCATCTCATCCTCTTTCATCCCCTTCTCCTCCTGCCCCCAATCCATCCCAGCATCAGAGTCTTTTCCAATGAGTCAACTCTTCACATGAGGTGGCCGAAGTACTGGAGTTTCAGCTTTAGCATCATTCCTTCCAAAGAAATCCCAGGGCTGATCTCCTTTAGAATGGACTGGTTGGATCTCCTTGCAGTCCAAGGGACTCTCAAGAGTCTTCTCCAACACCACAGTTCAAAAGCATCAATTCTTTGGCGTATGACCTAAATCAAATCCCTTATGATTATACAATGGAGGTGACAAAGAGATTCAAGGGATTAGACTTGACAGACAGACTGCCTGAAGGACAGACTGCCTGAAGAACTATTGATGGAGGTTTGTAACAAGGTACATGAGGTGGCGACCAAACCATCCCAAAGAAAAAGAAGTGCAAGAAGGCAAACTGGTTGAGGTCTTATAAATAGCTGAAAATAGAAGAGAAGTGAAAGGTAAAGGGGAAAGTGAAAGATACACCCAACTGAATGCAGAGTTCCAGAGAATAGCAAAGAGAGATAAGAAAGCCTTAAGTGAACAATGCAAAGAAACAGAGGAAAACAATAGAATGGGAAAGACTAGAGATCTCTTCAAGAAAATTAGAGATAGCAAGGGAACATTTCATATAAAGATGGGCACAATAAAGGACAGAAAGGCAAGGACCTAACAGAAGCAAAGAGATTAAGAAGAGGTGGCACAAATACACAGAAGAACTATACAAAAAAGGTCTTTAATGACCTGGATAACCATGATGGTGTGATCACTCACCTAGATCTAGGCATCCTGAAGTGTGAAGTCAAGTGAGTCTTAGGAAGCATTACTATGAACAAAGCTAGTTCAGGTGATGAAATTTCAGCTGAGCTATTTTAAATCCTAAAATACCATGCTGTTAAAAAGTGTTGCACTCAATATACCAGCAGATTTGGAAAACTCAGCAGTGGTCACAGGACTGGAAAAGATCAGTTTTCATTCTAATCCCAAAGAAAGAAAATGCCAAAAATGTTCAAACCACCATACAATTGCACTCATTTCACATGCTAGCAAAGTAATACTCAAAATCCTTCAAGCTAGGCGTCAACACCACATAAATCAAGAATTTCCAGATGTACAAGCTAGATTTAGAAAAGACAGAGGAACCAGAGATCAAATTGGCAACATATGCTGGATCACAGAAAATGCAAGGGAATTCCAAAAAAAAGTACTTCTGCTTCACTGACAATGCTAAAGCCTTTGGCTGTGTGGATCACAACAAACTATGGAAAATTCTTAAAGAATACCAGACCACTTCACCTGTCTCCTGAGAAACCTATTTGCAGGTCAAGAAGCAACACTTAGAAATGGACATGGAACAATGGACTGGTTCAAATTTGGGAAATGAGTACATAAAGGATGTATAATGTCACCCTGCTATTTAACTTATAGGCAGAGTACATCGTGCAAAATGCTGGGCTGGATGAATACCAAGCTGGAATCAAGATCTCTGGGAGAAATACCTCACATAGGCAGATAATATCACTCCAATGGCAGAAAGTGAAGAAGAACTAAAGACCCTCTTGATGGAGGTGAAAGAAGAGAGTGAAAGAGCTGGCTTAAAACTCAACATTCAAAATATTAAGATCATGGCATCAGGTCCCATCACTTCATGGCAAACAGAGGGGGAGAAAGTGGAAAATAGTGGCACAGTTTATTTTCCTGGGCTCCAAAATCACTGAGGACAGTGACTGCAGCCACAAAACTTAAAGACACTTGTTCTTAGAAGGACAGCTGTGACAAACCTAGACAGTATATTAAAAAGCAAAGGCATCACTTTGCCGACAAAGGTCAATATAGGCAAAGCTATGGTTTTTCCAGTAGTTATGTATGGATGTAAGAGTTGGACCATACAGAAGGCTGACACCGAAGAACCGATGCCTTCAAAATATGGTGCTGGAGAAGATTCCTGAGAGTTCCTTGGACTGCAAGGAGATCAAACCAGTGAATCCTAAAGGAAATCAACCCTGAATATTCACTGGAGGGACTGGTGCTGAAGCTGAAGCTCCAATGCTTTGGCCACCGGATGCAAAGAACTGACTCATGTGAAAAGACCCTGATGCTGGGAAAGACTGAAGGTGGGAGGAGAAGGGGATGACAGAGGATGAGATGGTTAGATGGCATCACCGACTCAATGGGACATGAATCTGAGTAAACTCTGGGAGTTGGTGATGGACAGGGAGGCCTGGAATGTTGCATTCCATGGTGTTTCAAGAAGTCAGACAAGACTTAGCTACTGAACCAACAATAGAATCATATATATTGATAATTGCCTTAGAGTAAATGGATTAAATGCACCAACCAAAAGACAAAAGCCTGGTTGGATGAAAATAAAAACAAGACCCATGTGAGACCTAGGGACACTTACAGACTGAAATTAAGGAGATGGCAAAAAGTATTCCATGCAAATGGGAATCATAAGAAAGGTGGAGTAACAATATTTGTATCAGACAAACTTTAAAACAAATATTGTTATAAGAGAAAAAGAAGGACACTGCATAATGTTCAAGGGTTCAGTCCAAGAAGACAATAGAACAACTATAAATACATATGCACTCAACATATGAACACCTCAGTATGTAAGGCAAATACCAACAACTATAAAGGGATAAATCGACAGTAACACAACAATAGTGGGGTAGTTTAAAACCCCACTTTCAACAACGGACAGATTATCTGGTAGAAAATTAATAAAGAAACTCAGGCTTTAAACGACACGTTAGATCAGATGGACTTAATTAATATTCATAGAACATTCCAACCAAAAGCAGCAGATACACATTCTTCTCAAGTGCACATGGAACATTCTTCAGGACTGACCACTTGCTGGATCACAAGGTGAGCCTTGGTAAATTTATGAAAACTGAAATCATATCAAACATCTTTTCTGATCACAACTGCTATGAAATCAGAAATAAAGTACAAGAAAAGAACTATAAAAAACACAAACACATGGCAGCTAAACAACATGCTACTAAACAAGCAATGGGATCACTGAGGAAATTTAGAGAAAATAAAATAATACTTAGAGACAAATGCAAACTAAAGCATAAAACTTATGGGATGCAGCAAAAGGAGCTCTAAGAGGGAAGTTTATAGCAGTATAATGTTACCTCACAAAAAAAGAATAATCTCAAATAAACTACATAACCTTACACCTAAAACCCCTAGAGAAAGAAGAACAAACAAAATCTGAAGTTAGCAGAAGGAAAGAAATCATAAAGATCATAGCAGAAATAAATGAAATAGAGACAAAACAATCGCAAACATCAATGAAATTAAAAGTTGGTTCTTTGAAAAGATAAAATCGATAAACTTTTAGTAGGACTCATGAAGAAAAAAAGGGAGAGGACTTACATTAATAAAATTAGAAATGAAAAAGGAGACATTACAACTGACTCCACAGAAATACCGAGAATCATGAGACTACTATGAGAAACAGTGTGCCAACAAAACGGACAACCTGGAAGAAAAGGACAAACCAATCAAAAGCAACGAAATTGAAATTGTGATTAAAAACCCCCCAATAAATGAAAGTTCAGGACCTGATTGCTTCACAGGCAAATTTAATCAAACATTTAGAGAAAAGTTAACATCTATCCTTCTGAAACTGTTTCCAAAAACTGCAGAGGAAGGAACACTTTTAAACTCATTTTTGAGGTCACCATCACACCCTAATACCAAAACCAGAAAGTGGGCAAAGAGGGTACATATCTTAACATGCTGCTGCTGCTAAGTCACTTCAGTCATGTCCGACTCTGTGTGACCCCATAGACGGCAGCCCACCAGGCTCCCGGTCCCTGGGATTCTCCAGGCAAGAACACTGGAGTGGGCTGCCATTTCCTTCTCCAATGCACAAAAGTGAAAAGTGAAAGTGAAGTCGCTCAGTCGTGTCTGACCCTCAGCGACCCCATGGACTGCAGCCTATCAGGCTCCTCCGTCCATGGGATTTTCCAGGCAAGAGTACTGGAGTGGGGTGCCATTGCCTTCTCCGATATCTTAACATAATAAAGGCCATATACGACAAACCTACAGCTAGCATCACATTCAGTGGTGAAAAGCTGAAAGCATTCCCTCTAAAACCAGGAATAAGACAAGGATTCTACTCTCACTTCTTTTATTCAACATAATTTTGGGAGTCTTAGCTACAGTAATCAGGAAAGAAAAGGAAGTAAAGGGAATCCAAATTGGAAAAGAGGTTGTTAAACTGTCACTGTTGACAAAATGACATGATACTATACACAGAAGATCCTAAAGATGCTACCAGAAAACTACTAGAACTCATCAATGAATCTGGTAAACTTGCAGGTTACAAAATTAACACGCAGCAATCTGCTGCATTTCTATACACTAACAACAAAAGATTAGAAAGAGAAAATTCAGGAAACAATTCCATTTACCACCACCTCATAAAGAATGAAATACCTATGAATAAACCCACCTAAGGAAACAAAAGTATAAGTACTCAGAAAAGTATAAGATGTTGAGGAAAGAAACTGAAGAAGACATAAACAGATGGAAAGATATACCATGATCGTGGATTGGAAGAATCAATATCGTCAAAATGACTGAACTACTCTAGGCAATTTACAGATTCAATGCAATCCCTATCAAATTAGCAATGGCATTTTTCACAGAACTAGAACAAAAATCTCAAAATTTGTTTGGAGACACAAAAGACCCCGAACAGCCAAAGTAATCTTGAGAAAGAAAATGGAGCCGGAGGAATCAAACTCCTGACTTCAGATTATACTACAAAACTAGTCATCCAAACAGTAAGGTCCTGGCACAAAAACAGAATTACAGATCAATGGATCAGGACAGAAACCCAAAAATAAGATCACGCACCTGTGGTCAATTAACCTATGACAAAGGAGGCAAGAGTGCACAACGTTGGAAAGACAGTCTCTTCAACAAACGGTGCTGGGAAAACAGTGACACACATGTTTAAAAAATGAAATTAGATCATTCCTTAACTTCATACACAAAAATAAGCTCAAAATAGGTTAAAGACCTAAATGTGAAACTGGACACTATGTAACTCCTAGAGGAAAACATAGGCAGAACACTCTCTGACATAAATCACAGCATTATCTTATTTGATCTGTCTCCCACAGTAATGGAAGTAAAAACAAAAATATACAAATGGGATCTACTTAAACCCAAAAGTTTCTGCACAGCAAAGGAAACAACAAACAAAATGAAAAGACAACCCTCAGACTGGGAGAAAATATTTGCAAACGATGCGACTGATAAATCGCAAAATTTACTAACAGCTCAAAACACCTAACAGCCTAAATACACATTTCTCCAAAGAGAAATCTTTATCTGCACTAGCAAGGATAAAGATGCTACTATGAAATGTGCACACAGATTCCAAGGATTAGTTAAGGTAGATAAGCTATCCCTGTAAGTGATACTGGCAAAAACCTCACATTAAAGGAACTCATGGAGAAAATTTACAATACTGAAAATACAAAAGATAAAATGTCAGGGCAGATCCAAATTTAGAAAGCAATATGACAATTCACTAAAGCATAGAAGGACTCTTGCACAAATTATATAATGTGAATAAGGCAAGCACTGTTCCAATTAAGTTGAGTTCCAATTAAGTCCCTTAGTACTCATCCCCCAGGGGATATGAAAATCCAGATACCAAATTTGTGGATGCTCAGCATGTGTTTATACCCTCGGATACAGAGGGTGAACTCTTGATGAGTTTTTACAAAGAAATAAAACATTTTAATGTTCTAATGTCTCAGTGCTTCTGATGTTCAAATTACAGTGTACTAAGTAAATTTTAGTTTTATTTATTTATTTTTTTTTCTATTTCCCTATATATTATAGGCTTTCTGGATGGCATCACTGACTCGATGGACGTGAGTCTGAGTGAACTCCGGGAGTTGGTGACGGACAGGGAGGCCTGGCGTGCTGCGATTCACGGGGTCGCAAAGAGCTGGACACGACTGAGCGACTGAACTGAACTGAACTGAACCGGTGGCTCAGATGGTAAAGAAGCTGCCTGCAACACAAGAGACCCAGGTCTGATCCCTAGGCCAGAGAGATTCCCTAGAGAAATAGGAAGAGCGTTTTTAATATTTTCACAAATGTTTTTAAGGTCACAAAAAAATTATAAGTAACCATGTACAGTTTCTGATTACATGGTTATTTGTACATTTTTGCACTAATGTACAAAATGGTGACTGCAAGTACTCCTACATCAAAGACCAGGTCTCGGCTCTTTCCTCTGCCCAACACAGTCTTACATCAGGGAACACGTGGCTCTTAAAACCTATGCTCAGAGAAGCCTTCCTGTAAGTCATCACCCCTTCTCCCATCACTTATATTCCTTTTACATTGGTTTCTTTTTCTTCACATGTTTATTACTTCTCTACATTCACTAGACGGCAAGCTTAAGGAATGGACCCTTTGTTTCAGTCACTTTTATTTCCCTGGATTCTGAAATGATACTTAGTACACACACGGCATTCATAATTTTTTGAATGAGTTTTATGAAGAAGTAGATCTAAATATATTAACACAGTAAGATATTACTGATATAAGTAAAAAATGCCATATAATAAACAATCAATAAAATCTTATTTTTAAGAACTTATCAGCCTATCTACACACGTATGTGGAAAGATACTTAACAAAACTTTAACCAATTAATATTACTCTGGGGGTGCTTTCCAGGTGGCTCAGTGTTAAAGAATCTGCCTGCCAATGCAGGAGATGCAGGTTCAATCCCTGGGATGGGAAGATCCCCTGGAGAAGGAAATGGCAACCCACTCCACTATTCCTGCCTGGAAAATCCCATGGACAGAGGAACCTGGCAGGCTATATAGTCCATGGGGTTGCAAAGACTCAGAGGCTAAAACAGTAACAAATTACTCTGGGGAGTGGGACTAGAGAGGTGAGTGGAGAATGGGACAAAGATTTTTACTTTATACTTAAATTTTTATATTGTCTCATTTTCTTTTCCAAAATACTACTTTTAGAATTAAGAAGATAAATAAAATAGCATGTATTAACTGTCATCATAATGCCGTTTTTGATAGCAACAGGAACTGGGTGCTTACTATGAGGCAGGCTCTATTCTAAGTGCTGTGAATACACAGGAATCCTATGAGGAAGATGTTATAAGTATGCCCATTTCAGTAAATAAGGAAATTAAGGACCAGAGAGGTTGAGAAATGTGTCCAGATCACACAGCTTAGAAAATGGGTTTTTCAGATGCACACAGACAAATTATGTGAAGTTTGTCGCATGTTACTAGACTGTCCTGTCCTCAATTATGTGCTCACCCTGCAGGCCTGGGCGACCCAGACGTACTCCGCATAGAGCTCTCCACGCGAGGGCTGGCCACGTCAGGAGGCTGAGGGGGAATGAGGGTTTTCCGCACTGCCATTCTAGAAGAGACAAGAGACAAACCCAGAATACAAGAGTCTGAGGGCATTCGAAGGATAAGAATGACACATCTGCTACATGGATCTACGGTAAAATTAAAGCACTATGTTGTCAGGTACTTTTTAATGGATTGAAAAGTTTTGTCAATGTAGTAAAGGCACATTATTTAAAAAGTCAAATAGTACTAAAGAGCTTTTAACAAAACACAGCCGATCTCTTTCCCATCCTTCATCACTTCCTGCTTGTCTCTCTTCAGGAAGCAACTATTTTGACTCTTACCTGCTTCTTCTACTTTCTACCTACACATTTCCTTTGTACTTAAAATTTAAATTCGTTTAGTATTCACAATCATTATTACACCTATGTATTCATACTGACCTAAGCAAGTTAATGGAAGCTGAGTGAAAAAAGTCGATTAAGATAGCTAGTGATCAAATGTGTACTGTAGTAGAGAGGCCACATGCGGCTCAGACCAGAGCTTAGTGCTGTGGAAATCATCAATGATCCTGATGTGTAATTCTGGCAGAGTGGTAGAAGCAAATGCTAGAAGAGAACTGGTTTGAGAGAACACGTCTAGAATGAGAACATACCATTCTGCAATGCAATGAATTCAGATACTGATCATCAAGACTGTTAATATCTCAAAAAAGGGTGAACAGCAGACAGCATATTTCTCCTGGTATAATACTAACACCAGGTTTCCCAGGTGGCCAGGGACAAAGATCCACCTGTACACAGGATATGTGGATTTCATTCCTGGGTCGGGAAGATCCTCTGGAGAAGGAAATGGCAACCTATTCCAGTATTTTTGCCTAGGAAAATCCATGGACCGAGGAGCCTGGTGGGCAACAGTCCATTGGGTTACAAAAATAGTTGGATGTGACTTAGCAACTAAACAACAAAACACTAAACTGCCAACTTATGAAGGAATTTTGCTAAACGGGGGGAAAAACCAAGCCTTTAGATTAAAGTAACAACTTGGAAAACGCAGAGGAGAATAAGTGAAACTAGCGATGGGAGAGGGGGGCATGGACTGTGTTCCCTAAAATGAGCCACTGGAGTCCTAATTTCTGGTGCTTGTGAATATAAAAACATAGGGTCTTTGCAAATGTAACTAAGTTAGGGATCTTGACATAAGATCATTCTAGACTTAGAGTCTTTTAGAAAAGACCCTGATGCTGGGTAAGACTGTAGGTCAAAGGAGAAGGGGGAACAGAGGATGGGATGGTTAGATGACATCACCTACTCAATGGACATGAATTTGAGCAAACTCCGGGAGACAGTGGACGTCAGAGGAGTCTTGCGTGCTGCAGTCCACAGGGTCACAAACAGTAGGACACAACTTGGCGACTGAACAACAAAAAAGTTATAGGGCTGGTCCTAAATCCAATGACTGATGTAACAGAAAGGAGATGGAGATCTGAGACAGACAGAGGCAAGGGCATGTGAATATGGAAACAGAGACTGGAGTGGTGCATCCACAGGCAAAGCAACGCAGAGGCCTGCCAACCGCCAGCAGACACTGGGAAGAGGCAGAGTGGATTTCCCTGAGGAGGGACTTCTAGGCATCGTGCTGTGAGAATAAACTTGCGTTGTTTCAAACCACCAAACTTGTGATAATTTGTTATAGCAGCCCTAAGGAAACTAATACAATGGGGATACAACTGACAAATTCAGGGAAAGAGATGGCGGGGGAAAGGGAAAACTCCACGGGACAAAAGAGCCGGTAAAAAAAGGGAGTGGATAGGCATACAGATGAAACATGGACTAAGTTAATAACTGAAGCTGGATTATGGGAATAAATTCTTATGTTCAAATTTGTATTATGTTTAAACTTTCCACATAAAAATAAAAAAGCAAGACCAACTCCACTCACCCCAGAAAACAAACAACTCCCCCCGCAAACCCATAAAGAGATATACTATAAATGTACAGAATGCCCAAACTTACAAAGGGTGCCAAATAACAAGTGCTGGTGATGACAAAGGCAATGATTCCACTGCTAGTGAGAGTGCAAATGGGTATAAAACCTCAACAAACTGCTGGCGTTACCTGTTAGATCTGAACATGAGCACAGACTGCTGCTGCTACTGCTGCTAAGTCGCTGCAGTTGTGTCTGACTCTGTGCGACCCATAGACGGCAACCTACCAGGCTCCCCCGTCCCTGGGATTCTCCAGGCAAGAACACTGGAGTGGGTTGCCATTTCCTTCTCCAATACATGCAAGTAAAAAGTGAAAGTGAAGTCGCTCAGTTGTGTCCGACCCTCAGCGACCCCACGGACTGCAGCCTTCCAGGCTCCTCCGCCCATGGGATTTTCCAGGCAAGAGTACTGGAGTGGGGTGCCATTGCCTTCTACATCCCAGCAAACCCTTTCTGGGGTACCACATTTATGGACACATCAAAGGTGATGTACAAAGATGTTGGGATAACATTACAGCCCCAAACTGGAAAAAACCCAAAGATCCATGGATAAATGATGCTATTCTTATATAAGGGTATTTTAAACAACAATGAAAAGTTACAATCACATGTAGTAACATGGATGAATTGTCCAAAACCAAGTGAAAGATGACAGATCACAAAAATATATATACGATTCTATGGGAACTCAGGAAGAGGCAAAAGAGGGTAAGAAGAGAAACTGCTTAGTAACCTCTGGGAGGAAGTACTAGTAATCACACAGATGTACATTGGGTTCCCTTTGTGCTAAGTCATTACACTGTACATACATTATCTGCACAGTTTCCTATACATCACTGAAAATGCTGAAAGAGAGAGAGAGAGACTGGAAGAAGTAGTGCTGGCAAACAGAGACAACTCCTTTATTTTCATTGCAAACAGGAGAAATAAAATGGGGTAGAGAATGGAGGAAAGTGGCCTAATAGAAGAATTTTTTTTTAAGATGGAAGAACAGACAGCAAGATTATACTTTTTATGTGAATAACCCACTTGCAAGAAAAAACTGATGAAGGAAGAGAGAGAACTGGAGCTGGAGTAGGTAAGAAAGGTTGTGATCAGAGCTCTGAAGAGGCACCCCTGGAACTCACCTGTACTGGGAAATGGAGGTGGAGCGGGGAAAAGAGGCTGGTAGGTGGGATGTGCAAGAAAAAACCAATGAAGGAGGAGAGAGAGAGAAGAGCTGGAGCTGGAAGAGGTGACAAAGGTTGTGACGGGAGCTCTGAAGAGACACCCCTGGGGCCCACCTGTACTGGGAAATGGAGGTGGAGTGGGGAGAAGAGGCTGGCAGGTAGGATGTGACAGCTAGTTTATGAAGTTCTCTTGCGCTTGTTGCCATTTTCTCAAGAAAGTAGGTGGCACTTTCATTAGCTACTAGTGAATGTGGGGAGAAGCTGTGGAAGCCTGGAAAAGAACAGAGATACCTGGTTGTCTGGAAGGGCGGTGGAAGAAAGCAGACAGTGCTGGTCCACCATGAGATCCCAGTGGAAGTGTGTGACGTTAGGCAGGACCAGGCGGTGTGGTGCTCCCTAACACACTGCTGCACATATGCAGGCAGCCTAACACAAATCAGGACTTAACTCTGGTTTTGACAAAGCGAAGAGGAGGGTAAGGAACCTGAGGATGGATGCAAGGGAATGACTGCAACGGACCACAGACTCTGAACCAGGGAGAGCAGACAAAGATGTCAGGAACGGCAGTTAGAAGAGTGAAAAGGTGGTTAAGGACCAAGAGGCTGCAGGCTCCCAGCTGGGTCTTGTTGAGTCACAGTTCTGCTGCCAGGGGCGTGGAAGGAGGCAGGCTGTGGGCCACTGGGGTACAGAAAATGCTGCTAAACTTCTGAGCCGTGGAATGCTTGCGCTCCTGGGGGTGCTCTGCTACGGAAGGGTGGATGCAAGAGACACATTCAAGCAACAGAGAGGCCACAGAGCTGGGAAATGTCAAATTTCTCTTTATGTTAAAAACAGTATGACAGCCAGCCAGTAGGTACCTTCTGAAGGACACACACAGTCTCTAAATCAAACCTGACTCTGTCCCAACAAGGTGGCTGCCAGTCACATGGGGCCACTAAACACTCGAAAGGCAGTAAATGCAAGTGACCAGCAGGACTTTTAAGAAAGTTTCATTTGGGGCTTCCCTGGCGGCTCAGACGGTAAAGAATGTTTCACTGAAGTTAATTTGAATTTAAAAGCTGGTATTTGACTAGAACAGTCAAATTCACAGAGTTAGAAAGTACACTGGTAATGCCAGGGGCCAGGAGGTGAAGGCACTGTAAGGGTGAAGGGACAGGGGGAATGGGGAGTTAGTATTTAGTGGAGACAGAGCTTCAGTTTAAGAAGGTGAAAATCTGGGAGGTGGATAATGGCGAGAGCTGCACAACAATGTGAATGTATTTAATGCCACTGAAATGTACGTTAAATATGGTTAAAATAGTATGTTTTATATTATGTGACTTTTACCACAATAAAAGAAACATTTAAAAAAACATAAAAAATTAAAACTGGTATTTGATCCACTTATTGGAAAACTTTTCAGTGTGTCTAGATGAACTTATGTGAAACTACTTTTTCAATAGCAAATTTTATGAAATTTAAATACAGACCTGGAAGCATATCTGCTGATGAGGAGTGGACTGAGGCTGGCGACGAGGCGCCAAGAGGACCGTCACCCCATCTCCAGGCACAGCGAGCGACAGGGAGGGATGGGGAGGAAGAGACAGCCACCCCTCTGGGGAGAGTCGAGGAAAAGGCCACTGAGACCCCAGAGAAGAGCCAGGACCCAGTTAGAGCAAAAAGCCACGCTCAGAGAAGCCAGGCCGCAGGGGGCTTGGATGGTAACAGGTCATCACGGAAGGTGCAGCAGAAGGGCCTTTGGACACGACAAAGCGTGGGAGAAAGGCAGGTCTCCTGCGTCCCGTGTTATGAAGCTTCTAAATATTTTATCCTGGAGCCAGTGTGTGTCTACTGCACATACCGCGCCAAGCATTTTGTGGTTTGTTAAATCAGGAAACGCTTACTCTTCAGTTCTGGTAATTTACTATGATCCCTCCTCTTCCAAGGCAGGATTCTCCTCAACTGGTGCTTTAATTTTTTGGTATTTTCTCCTCTTTTGTCTTTTTGTTCTACTGAGAGATCTCCTCAGTTTTACATTTCAACTTCTCTACTGAGTTTTCAATTTCTGCTCTCACACTTCTAAGTTCAGGACACACTCTTGTTCTCTGACTGTTACCTTTGAGAATCATGGCCTTCCCGTCTGATGGATGCAGTTTTTTTTTGTCCTTTGAAGATGGCACTGACGGTGTCTGTCTCTGTTCATGCTTTCTTAAGTTTTGTTTTTAGTTTTATTCTCTTTGCCTAGCCTTTGCATCTTTCAAACTGCCTTTTTCAGTGGTTTCTATCTTGTATTGTTAGAATCCCCAGCAGGCACCTCATATGCTGGGCTGCATGCTCATGATGAAGGAGGACTAAAAAGCTGATGGGATGCTCTGAGCTTGTGGCAGGGTTTGTCTACCTTAAGGGTGACCTGATCCCTGTCTGAAGGGTCCTTAAACCCCTAGTGTAGGTATTTTTAGATCCTTCCCATTGGGCTGATGGGCCCTAGGAGAGTAGAGTCCTCGTCTCAATTTCTCTTTAATTGCCAGGGTTGTGGCAGCCAAATGGGAGAAGTGGACAGGCAGTCTCAACACGCCATGCTGTCCAGGCCATCTAGTCTGCTTCTGGTACAGTGCCCTGTCCTCTGCTGTGCTGGCTGATCCTAGCGGGCCACCTGCAGAGTTCCCCGGGGCTGGGGAGGACGCACAGCACAGATCCGCTGTGTGGGCAGACAAGGCAGGGCCCTAACCACTTTTCAGGAGATTTCAGCCGAGCTTCCTTTCACCCTCAGTTCTTCCTGTTTCTGGTTCTTCTGAAGATTTACAATTTAAATGAGGATGGTTCTCAATTGTTCTCTGCAGACTTAATATCCACCATTCTCACTGCTAAGGGAGTGAGTGAGTGCTTGCCTATCTGCTTTCTAGCCTCCAAGTCTTATTGCTGTTGAGTCTTCTCCTATTCTCCCCATCCCTATATATTTATGATCTTTCAAAAAAGCCTCTTTACTAAAAGTTCTGTGGGGTTTTGACAGGAGGAGAAATTAAGAAGAGCATGTTCAATTTGCCATCTTCATTACAGGCTCTGCCTTGCATTTTCCTTGATAAGGTTACTTTATCATGAACAGACTTAGTATTTATTAAAAGACAGAGACTTGGATCTCTGTTTCACAGCAGAGCACGTATCTTCTGGCCGACGACCCATCAACTCAGAAGCTTCTATGACAACACGGAACACTATCTGCTACTAAATCTGACCCTTAATACACTTACTTGGAACACTGCTTGCATGAAGCAACAATTCATTTAGGATAACGAGGAAAAAACAGACAGCACACATTACTGTGCCTAACTAGACAGGCCCGAAAAATTCAGTACAAGCTAGGGGTTCCAGCATTAAACTCTCAGAACCACAGAGAACTCTCAAAGTAATTAATATGCAACAGATGTTTACAAACTGACACCCAACTGAACCCTGGATTCTTACCATCTTACAGTCTGAGCTCAGTAAGGCTCTACTGAACAACCTGGTTGGCAAGTTATTTTGGCAGAAATTGAGTTTGCTACAGCACTGGATTAGTGCCTACGGTTTATACCAATGATATCCAGAACTAGAGGTGTCATTTGACACTTCTGAGTCTACTCACCCATCTGTGGCAGGTTTCTTTCGGAGTATGCTTGGCCGTGGGGATGAGCCCTGGGCTGGAGCGTTGGTGCTCACGCTCTGGCTGTGAGTCTGCACCACAGTTGTTGCTGCTGGAGCAGCACTGAATGGGTTGCTGATAGGGTTGGCTACAATTGTGGCTCCATCCGCCAACACCACTGCTAGAGGACACAGAGGGGGCAGGAGAACAAGGAGAAGGAGGAAACAGAAGTAACATTACTAAAATGTCACACAAGACAAAGAACAATGATTAGACTACCACACTGAAGAGTACCCATGTGAGGACTTTCCAATTTCAAGCAGAGGGATAAGAACAAAAGCAGATGGCAAAATGGGAGAAGTTATAAAGCCTACTGATCAAAAACCACTTTTCTTTGCTCTACAATCATAATTACTAATAAATAAGATACATAAAGTACATACCATACTTCAAGAAATGTTCTCCTATAGATTTTTTGTAAAATATCACCGCTTCTCAATTCCTTAAGGGTACTAACATTCCAGTCTATCTTAACTTTATGCTTTACAAACAACTCCAAAAACAATCTTAGGAAATTCCTTGGCTGTCTAGCGGTTAGGACTCTGTGCTTCTAATGCTAGGGCCTGAATTCAATCCCTGGTTGAAGAACTAGATCCCACAAGCTACACAGTGACCCAAAAATATTAAAATGAAAAAGAAAATCCTAAAAGGGAATGTAAATACTACCTTTGTAAGGGTGAATGTACCCTCTCAACTAAGAGCGCTTCTCCCCCTATGCAAATGCGTATTAAGCTATTTACATATGTAGTTTCTAATGCTTACAATGATCCTGACAGGTAAGTTCTAAGCAACTCACATTCCAAAGAGGAAACTAAGATTTAGTGAGGTTACTTGAGACCACAAAACCAGCAAGTGGCAGAACCATGATATAAACCCTATGTATCTTTTCTCTCCATACCAAATTCCATGTAAAAAATTAAAAGTACCTGAAGTCTTTCCTTCCGGCTGAGGCTGCTGGGTCCCTATTGGTGCAGGCTGAAGTCCTTGGGTGCTGATGGGGGTTGCTGAGTGAATTCCCTGTGTCCCGATGGGGGCTGGCTGGATCCCCGGGGTGCCAATGGGGGCTGGCTGGATCCCCTGTGTACTGATGGGGGCTGGCTGGATCCCTTGGATATGTCGAGCGTGAGATGCATCCACTGTCATCAACTGCATGGGGTTCAGGTGGACTGTGGATGCCACCCCTACTCCAGTCTGAGCTGTGATAGCAGAGTTTGGAGCCTGAGCTGAAACTACAAATGATGCAGAAAGTGACAAGAATGTTAGCTCTGATCGACCTAAGGAGAAAAACACTCAAATCAAAACAATTTTTCCACGTTCAAGATCTAAACTCTCAATTAAAAAAAAAGTGCTATATAAATCTCTAAACACTGACGTTTTCTCCACCTTACTTTCTATTAATTTGAGATGATCTTTCTATAGAAATAGCATTAAAATGAGAAAAAAGCAATCATTTATTAAAAGCCAAATGTGAGCCAGGCAACTATGTGAATAATTAATACAAACTTTTGCGATCTATCCATGCCTCCTAGTCAAGAATCTTTGCTTTAATTGATAGAAGAACCACTATCAGAGGAATTTCTGAAATATAGTAGTTATTAATTTTAAATTCTAAAATATGCACTTAAGAGAACAATCAACCTGTCCTTTTTCAATCATCTACTGTGTACATTAAAAACTGACTCAACAACAAAACTGAAAACACAAACATTCCCAGGAAGAAACAAAAAAAGAAGAGATTTCTCACTATTTGTGGAAAGAAAACAAACAAAAGACTTTTCTTCTCAGAAAACAAATCTGGAAAAAGATGTATGTATCTTCCATGTTCCCTGCAGCATTACTCACAATAGCCAAGATACGGAAACAAGCCATGTCCACTAGCGGATGAGTACATCAAGAAGACATGGTATATACACACACTATGGAGTATTACTCAGCTATTAAAAAGGAAAAAAATCTGAAATACTGCTATTTGTGACAATATGAATGAATCGCAAAGGTATTATGCTTAGTGAAGTCAGTCACACAGAGAATGACAAACATCATCTGATCTCACATACATATGAAATCTAAAATGCAGAAAATCACAAACTGAGCCCCTGGATAGGGAAAACAGACCAGTGGTGCCAGAGGCAAGGGCAGAGGGCAGGTGAGACAGGCTAAAGTAGTGAGAAGGCACGAATTTCCAGTTAAAGACATTAAGTTATGGGGATATTATGCACAGCATAATGATTATAGTTAAATATACAGTATTGTAAATCTGGAAGTTCCTAAGAGTAGATCTTAAAAAGTTCTCATCACAAGAAAAAAACCAATCTGGAACTGTATAGTGACAGATGCCAGCTAGACCTGTGGTGATTATTCTGCAATATAGATTAAGTAATGAATCATTATGCTGTACATGTGAAACTAAGGTATGTCAATTATATCTCAATTTTGGAATTTTAGAATTTCTTGGCAGAAAAGCTACGACAAATCTAGACAGCATATTAGAAAGCAGAGACAACACTTTGCTGACAAAGGTCCATCTAGTCAAAGCTGTGGTTTTTCCAGTAGACATGTACAGATGTGAGAGTTGGACCATAAAGAAGGCTGAGTTCCGAAGAATTGATGCTTTGAAACTGGTGTTGGAAAAGACTCTTGAGAGTCCCTTTGACAGCAAGGAGATCAAACCAGTCCATCCTAATGGAAATCAATCCTGAATATTCACTGGAAGGACTGATGCTGAAGCTCTAATACTCTGGCCTCCTGATGTGAAGAGCTGACTCACTGGAAAAGACCCTGATATTAGGAAAGATTGAGGGAAGGCAGAGAAGGGGATGATAGAGGATGAGATTGTTGGATGGCTCAATGGACATGAGTTTGAGCAAATTCTGGGCAATAGTGAAGGCCAGGGAAGCATGGCATGGCAGTCCATGGGGTGGCAAAGTGTCAGACACGATTTAGTGACTGAACAACAAATACTTCAATTTTAATAATATAATTAAAAATGTTTTATAAATGACAAATAAAAAGGTAAATTATTATTATGCATTAAGAATAATGAAGTGATAGAACATGTAAACTTAGAAGTCACTGTTATAGTACAATTCTTCCTTTGTAGAATACACACATACACAATTTCCAGAGCATTACAGTTTCTTCCTGAGAAGTGTACCCATGTTATTTCTGTTACACAATAGTTTTTTGGTCATTTGCCTGCTGTAGAACCTGTAGTCTAGTTACTACTACAAGCCTTTTTAAGACCCAATCTTATTTCACACTTTATATTCTCACCCACACCATGTGTGCGTGCGTGCTCAGTCGTGTTCGACTCTCTGCGACCCTATGGGCTATAGCCTGTGACCCTATGGGCTATAGCCTGTCAGGCTCCTCTAATCATGGGTTTCTCCAGGAAAGAATACTGGAGTGGGCTGCCATTTTTCCTCCTCCAGGGGATCTTCCCAACTCAGGGATTGATCCTGTGTCTCCTGCATGGGCATTAAGGTTCTTCAGTACTGAGCGAGATCTAATCTTATTCCACACTTTGCATTCTTACTCACACTATGCTTCCACCAAAACAAAACCACTCTGGTTTTTCAAGCACATATTTTAGTTAATACTTTATTCACAGACAGAAATGTGCTTTTCTCCAGTCCTACCATGGCTCTGCCCTATCCATTCTGAAAGATGCTTCCCAAATGTCATTTCTTTTAGGAAATCATTCCTGACCTCCAACCCGACCTTCTCAAGTAGAAGTAACCTCTTACCTCAGAAACAGCGTGGCTTTGCTCAAGTCTCTCTTGTGAGCTTGAGCATATTACAGTATCTTTTCACATCTTATCTCCTTACTAGACTCTCAGCTTGTTGAAAGCAACATCTGTTTATAAGTCAATTTTAAAACAGAGCTAGCATAGGATCTTACATAGAATTTCAATAAATATTTGTGGAATTAATAAATGCATGAATGAATAAACGAATGAATGAAACGGAAAACATCTCTACAACAAGTGAATTTTCAGGAACAATATGAGAGGGATCAATTCCTTGCAAAATATATAGATTATATACCTATAGTCACACACATATATATACAGTTACATATATGTGCCGTCACTTCAATCATGTCCTAATCTTTGCAACCCTACGCACTGTAGCCCTCCAGGCTCCTCAATCCATGGGATTCTCCAGGTAAAAATACTGGAGTGGGTTGCCATACCCTCCTTCAGGGGATCTTCCCAGCCCAGGGACTGAACCTGATCTCTGGCATTGCAGGCAGATTCTTTACCACTGAGCCACTGGGGAAGCCCTATAGTTACATATAGTTATATATCTAGACTTATATATTCATCTTTCCACCTAACTTATAATAGACCAAAAAGATCTCATCTGTAAAAGCAACCAAGACCACGAACAACTGTTCTAATTACTATAAACTATACAGTAAAGTGATCCATATTTGGCAAGATCAGAGGCTATTATATACAAATTTTCCTGTTCTGTTCTTGACTTAAAAATATCTGTTTTAAAATAAGCTAATAAATTCATGATCCTTGAAAACAGGATACTGTCAGCTGGTTTCTAAATGACTTATTCATCTGTGTCCATCCATGTGCAGACTTACACGTTTGACAAATACTACACTACCTCGCATCTGCACCAACAAGGATGGTTTGATACTGGAAGAAACAAAGTACTGATTGTGCTATTTATTTTTCTGTGTTAGTGTCCATCAAGGCTACTGCAGGGGTGAAAAAAGAATAATGTAGACACAGATGACTGGCAGGTTCCCCAATACTTCAGACAGTGTTCTTATGAAGGATTTTTACAATAAAAGTTTATACATAAGTGATAGTGTCTGCATAGTCAGCTCTAGCTCAAGAGAGCCTGCATGCTCTTTTCAGTTGGTTAGCGTTCAGAGAAATATATAGTGGTCATGAATGATTGATGCCTTCTCCAGAAACGTGAAACAACCACACTGTTAGGGAAGTATCAATGGGCTGAGCTAGTGGATGAAGGAAGGAACCTGAAGGCAAGTGATATTACTGATAAAGAGACTCAAAGTTTTCAGCAATCAGTGTAACACACAGACATGCTTCTACAATACTTTTAGCATTCCACTTGTGGCAACAATCAATTAAACAAGATTTTACTTTATAAGATTGCTAATAAAGAACAGTCATGAATTCCTTTTAAAAAGAAAATTTTTAAAAACAAACATTTCCTCCCCCACCCTCAGCAAAAAAAAAAAAATCAAAGCACACACACAAAAAATGTAGAGGTGGAGGAACCTGTTTTCAAAGCTGTTTAAACATCACAGTGTTTGAAAGCTTTAGATTAGCGCTGTCCAACAAAAATATAAGTAATACACGCAATTTTAGATTTTCCAGTAGCCACATTAATAAAATATAGGCCAAATTAATTTTTATGACACATCTCGTTTAACTCAGTATGTCCAAAAAATGATAATTTTAAAATAACAATCTTACTAAGAGTTATTAGTAACGTGTTATAAATTCTCTTTTCCATATGTTTTCAAAATTCAGGGTATATTTTACTCTCAAATCACATTTCAATTCAGAGACTAAATTTTTATCAGAAATACTTGATTTCTATTTTGATTCCATAAAATCAACAA
Organism: Bos mutus; assembly: GCF_027580195.1. Classification (NCBI taxonomy): domain Eukaryota; kingdom Metazoa; phylum Chordata; class Mammalia; order Artiodactyla; family Bovidae; genus Bos; species Bos mutus. The sequence continues at coordinate 131,644,336 of NC_091618.1, forward strand.
TTTTGCAAAAAGTAGCTTCATACTGCTAAGTTGTTCCAAACATATTTGAAATTTCTCTCATTTTAATTTAAAACAAAAAATTCAGTTCTTCATTTGTGCCAGGTCGGCTTCAAATGCCCAATGGCCACAGGCAGCCCTGGCTGCAGCCCCAGAGGCACATGAGAAGGACAACGGCCATAGTCTGACAACCTGGCTTTCTCAGGCCTAAAGTGAGCAGAGGGTCTCACGGCAAAAGATTATACAAACCTTGCAGTTTAAGCATTGTTTACTTTGGATTGGCAAAAAGAACGCTATTAACAAGACTGGATGGTGAATGTTGAGCATAACTGGGCTAACATTAAAAATACAACAAATAACCCATGAAACAGATGACCCATAAGAGTACAGCTTTATTCATTTTTAACTGCACTACCATTTTAAGGGATAACAAAACTTACCATAATTATCCTCAGGGTGGGATAAAATCATGCTAATATCACTAATAAGTAACAACCTTTTACAGTCATAGAAATAGTGATTTACAACCTTAAAGCTTTAGATTTCAGCCTTATCTGACTCTGAAAATTGAAGCCAGAATCATTAAATTCATACTAGTAATACCCACTGATCAATTTCTATCTCATTGCTTGCAAAAACTAAAATGTTAAGTCACCGTAACAGTGGGGTTCATACCTGGATACTGTCGAATGGTGGACACAGAGCTGGTGATTGGGGTGTAGGTGTGAGCAGCCAGTGGGTATGCAGAAGGTGGGTACGTTGGGAGAAAGTACTGGAACTGAACAGGAACAGATGGTCTACAGACGGAACACAGATAATATGAACCAAAATGGTCTACTTCCTTCTTTCCCTTCAAATGGTCGTGTTGCCTACAAACTCTTCATACTTTTAACTGCCTTACCAACATTTCTCAAGTTGTGTCCCAAACAATTATATCAAAGGACACAGACCTAGAGAAAGTAGTATTTTAACATTGATGGACCTAGAGATTATCAATATTAAGTGAAGCAAGTCAGAGAAGACCAATGTCATATATCATCGATATTTGGGATCTAAAATGATACAAAGGAGCAAAACAGAAACAGGCTCACAGAGGCAGAAAACAAACCTGTGGTTACAAAAGGGGCAAGGGGTGAGGAGATGTAAACTGGGAGTTTGGCATTAGCAGATACCAACTACTATATACAAAATAAACAACATGGCCCTACTATGCAGTGTAGGGAAACATATTCAGTATTCTATAATAAACCATAATGGAAAATATGGGAAAAAATGTATACATACACATATAACTGAATCACTTTGCTATATACCAGAAACTAACACAACACCGTAAATCAACCATACCTTGATAAAAACAAACAAAATATCCCCAAGCTGATAAGCGTTTCTAGGGGTGGGATGGGGAGGGAGGTGGGAGGGAGGTTCAAGAGGGAGGGGACATATGTATGCCTATGGCTGATACATGCTGATGTTTGCTGGAAACCAACACAATATTGTAAAGCAATTATCCTTCAACTAAAAATACAAAAATTTAAAATATAAAAAAATAAGCATTTCTACACACCATAATAATCAAACACGAGTATTTAAAAAGGATCCAATCATGAAATCACTGCATACACACTCTGCCTGGTTTTCACTGTGAGGCAGGAGACGTGAACCACAAATACAGAACGTGGGAGGCAGTGGGGTTGAACCAGAGGCACCCGGATGCACTCGTGTTAAAAATGCTATCTACTTCCTACCTCTCCTGCTAAAGGGCCTAGAAGAAATGACAATCCAGTCAAGATAAACAGATCTAATGCCTAGATCTTGGTTCTAAATGATGAAAAGGAATCAGGGCTCAGAGAGATCAAGTTCAAGAGGAGCTACAAGTATTTTGTTGTGGTGAGAAGTAAGGAAGGGCTAGAATGACCAGGACAGTAAAACCCACAGGAACTAGTCCGAAGGGGCTCCCAAGGACCAACCTGGAGACAATTTGAGCATTAATACAGGTGACAGTAATGGATTATAATTATGATAAACAAAACCAAGTCCATGAGCCCATGTGGATTTTTAAAAAATAAAATACAAAACAAAAGAAATAAATGAGGATTGATAAAATTTCTCTACATGAGGATGCCAATCGATAAACATAAAGGAAATGATAGAAAAAAAAATCACTATCTTGCAACCATCATATTGCAAGCATCAACACATCCAGCCAATAATCAACAGAAGCAAAGACTACCGTGTAAAAGTTTACTGGGGAGTAGGATGTCTATAGTCTCAAGGTATTTCCACACAAATTAGTTATTTACAAAGAAGAAAGATATACCTTTACAGTAGAAAAATCTGACAAACATCAACTTCATGAAACAGTGTCGACACAACCAATAATGGGAGAACAGGAGAGCATGAGCCCTGTGGTATACAGCAACGAGAAGAGCTTATCCCCTAACGGCATTCAGCCCCAAAACGCACAGGCTGAATCTAACTATGCGGAACAATCCAACAAGCGCAAACTGAAGAATATTCTGCAAAAACAACTAGCCAATCCATACTCTTCTAAAATGTCAATGTATGAAAGAGACTGGAATGCTAAAGGATCATTTCCGATGCCCATACTGTGGTTAAATAAGAACAGTTTTGTTCTCTGGAGGAAAATGGGAAATTACACTTAGGTATAAAAGGGTCATGATGCTGTCACCCTTACATTCAAAATGGCTCAAAATAAATTAAACCGAGAAATACACAAGGCAAAAAAAACAACGATACTAGAACATTCATCAGAAGGAGAATGAGTAAATACAGCACAGCTTCATTCATAAAATTAAAGAAATCATATACTGTATTGGATTTTCAGGGGTAAATTTGAAAATAAGGAAATATATGCCATATTTGTGGGATAATTTGTTTTACTGAAAAATCAAAACAATTGGTGACATGATGGGGTACATTCCCTCCTACCTATTATCACTGCGGGTTTCCATGGCCACAGGATTTGGAGAGGCTCGATGTCCTGAAATGGGAATCAGGCTACTCCTCTCTGCAGGGTAGTCAGGCTGGATCCGAGGAGACGTGTGTGTGATTTGCTGAGGCACCACCTTAGCTACAAAAAAGTATCGTCCAATTACATTACTGCTCAAATGCTTCTACTGGCATGCTGAAACATTCTCGGTCAGGAACAATCTTAAGAATGCAAATGTTAATAAGAAGCCTAGATATTTAATCAAAATAAAAAATGAAAAGATGAGTACCTATGGGTTCAACTGAATTATTTCAATCTGATAATACACTGATACATTCACAACTGTTACTTGTCAAAGCAGGGTTCAATATTAATCAGATCAGATCAGATCAGTCGCTCAGTCGTGTCCGACTCTTTGCGACCCCATGAATTGCAGCACGCCAGGCCTCCCTGTCCATCACCAACTCCTGGAGTTCACTCAGACTCACATCCATCGAGTCAGTGATGCCATCCAGCCATCTCATCCTCTGTCATCCCCTTCTCCTCCTGCCCCTAATACCTCCCAGCATCAGAGTCTTTTCCAATGAGTCAACTCTTCACATGAGGTGGCCAAAGTACTGGAGTTTCAGCTTTAGCATCATTCCTTCCAAAGAAATCCCAGGGCTGATCTCCTTCAGAATGGACTGGTTGGATCTCCTTGCAGTCCAAGGGACCCTCAAGAGTCTTCTCCAACACCACAGTTCAAAAGCATCAATTCTTCGGCACTCAGCCTTCTTCACAGTCCAACTTTCACATCCATACATGACCACAGGAAAAACCATAGCCTTGACTAGACGAACCTTTGTTGGCAAAGTAATGTCTCTGCTTTTGAATATGCTATCTGGTTGGTCATAACTTTCCTTCCAAGGAGTAAACGTCTTTTAATTTCATGGCTGCAGTCACCATCTGTAGTGATTTTGGAGCCCAGAAATATTAATACTTTATTACAAACATCAGCAAGCGGGCCCTTTCCCCCTGACCTGGCTTCCTGGAAACTTTTTTTTTTTAAAGGAGAAGACTTAAAAAAAAAAAAAAGTGAATACAGAAATGGCAAATACTTTTGATTCTTCTCCAGGGCCCTTAACCAATTAGTAATAATGTAGCTAATTAGTAATGAGATTATTTCAAGCTCAGTTTTCTCATCTATGAGGAAGTCTTCTTTAGATGACCACTTTATTTTTAAAGTCTCTTGAGTGTCCTGTGATTTTGCATATTTTATGGCAAAAATAAAAATAATAGTTTTCAATTTAATTCCACCTGTATAAAGACCCAACCACAGCAATGACAGGCACACAAACAGCGGAGACTGGGCTGGCATCAGCACATCACCCAAAGAACAGCACACTGAGCACCAGCTCCCCACCCCCGCACCCATGCCCAACTAGCTTCCAAGGAAGGCAGCTGGGGAGTCTCTGCAGGAAGACGGTGGGATGCCCAAGTTCACCACTGAGGATGGCCCTGATGTCTAATGCAGACAGAAGTTGGCACGATGCGCTTTTCATCAGTAATAAGTAGAGTCTGTGCTGAGTAAAAAGCAATTAAGCCTTGTTTTGTCAGTATGCCCATAAAAGGGAGGAGAAAAAATAATGCTTCCAATAGGGAAGTACCTGTCATTTGGTAGAGTAGCTAAGCAGAGGTTGGTTACCACAAACACACACATGAAAAATATTTTTACTTTTTCCTAATTAAAAATGTCTTCAATTATTAAAAAAAAAAAAAAAAAACCCTTCAGGAAAATCACAATGCAGAATTCATAAATTGGGGCTATTTTCAAAGATGATTCCTGTTTTCTGAACACCATGATCACCTAATCTGAGACGACTGTCATGTGTAGAGAAAAATAAGGATGTCATTCCACTGGAAACAGGCATTTATGGCAGGAAGGAACCCTATGCTTACGGTTAATCAGACTTTTTCCCCTGATCCAATACTTTCCTAGTAATAACAATGGCTGAATCCAATACTTAATCTCACCTGGAGAAAGCAAGTGACACAGAAAACACTCAGGTGGCTTTAATACACCTCTTATGCCCCTAACTTGAAAATCAATACTCCGAGGGTTCTTATCAGGTATCCCTTCTGAATCGAGGCACTTCTATACAGGGATCCTATTATGATGTAACAAATATTTGGATTATTACACAAGAGGAAAACAAAACTAGAGCAAAAATCCTGATGGAACTTAGACAAAATCACATTAAGTGGCAGATGTTTAAATCTGTTTGGACACGTCTGTCAAATGATTTTCATATCTAGAATTTAGTAAATGGTGAAACATCGAAGATAAATGAGCTAGAGAATATAACCACAGACTACAGTTAGAGAATGTAACTGCAAATACTCAGAAGAGGCAGAATTGGTAGGTTCAGCCAAATGAATGAAATTTGTCTCCTAGTACTTTTGGTGAGTTTACTTCCACAATATTACTCTTAGGAAGATAGAGTGACATTAATAAAAACTGATCTCTAAATAATTCTTCACAGAGAGGGTTCAAGACACAACCAGAGAGCCCCTCCAGGGTACACAGCTCCTCTTTACTGGTCTGATTTTCTTCATAGCTACACATTCCCTAGTGAGACTCTCGACTATAAAATGAAAAGAAAGGGCTTGGCTCTGACTTTATACAGTGCTGAGGATGACTGATGACACTGTTAGGTGCAGCCAGAAAATAATCTGAAATGGCAACATGGAACAGTCAGCGATCTTCTTCAATGTAAGCGCTTTAATGCTAGATACGCCACCCCCAAACTTCACAGAAGTGATGTTAAATTCAGAGGGGTGGGAAAGAAGTTTGGGCTCTCTAATGCCAAGCCACAGTGAGCAGGAGCGTGAGAAAGACCACAGTATCCTCTCGCTAAGAGCGTGCTGTGGGGCTGAGCACCAGTTTAGGGGCTGGCACTCTGGCTTCTCTGAAAAACGGAGCAAGTTTCCTGGGTCCTACCGATATTCTGGAAATGTGCCCTCAAAGTTTGCTACGAGGGCTGTGGAAGCTCTAGCCTGTCACATGCACAAAGGAAGGACGCGGGGAGGGAGGGCCAACCTCAGAGCTGGGACACAGCAGGCTAGGGAGTCACCCTTGTGTGTCTGGTCACCAGGTCTCTACTTTGAAAAGCACAGCATGTTATAAATACAGCAGCTGTCTCGTATCTTTAGGAGTGAAGGAAGTAAGACGGCACACTCACTGTTACAGAACCAGGGCCCAGTCAACACTACCAACCTGAAACCTGTGACTTGTGGGTTAAAGAGGGGCGTGTTCTGCCGCACACACCACAGTTTCTGCTTTGGAAGCTCTGAAGTGAGCTATCAGCTCTGAGGACCGGTGTTGGCAACTCGCGGGCCAAACCTTGCTGTTGCCTGTTTTGGCCCATGAACGAACAATGGGTCTACATTTTTAAACGGTTGGGGGAAAATTAAACAGAAGAATATTTTGTGACAGGTGAAAATGATATGATATTCAAATTTCCATGCCCATTAAACGTCTTACTGAAACACAACCACACTCTTTTGTTTACCTAGGTGGCTTAGACGGTAAAGCGTCTGCCTGCAATGTGGGAGACCCAGGTTCGATTCCTGGGTCAGGAAGATCCCCTGGAGAAGGAAATGGCAATCCACTCCAGCACTCTTGCCTGGAAAACCCCATGGACGGAGGAGCCTGATAGGCTACAGTCCATGGGGTGGCAAAGAATCGGATACGACTGAGCGACTTCACTTTCACTTGTCTATAGCTAGGTGGCTGTACACACTTATGAGGCCTGCAGAACCTGAGGCATTTATGATCTGGCCCTATGGAAAAAGGCTGCCAATCTCTTCTCTCATTCACTCAAGTCTGGCTGCCAAAACCTTAACAGATGTTTTTCCTGGCCACACTGAATGGCTTACAGGATCTTTATTTCCTGACCAGGGATCCAACCCAAGCCCTGAGAGTGAAAGTGCTGAGTCCTAACCACGAGACCACCAGGGAAATCGCTCAAAGATTCTTAATAATGAAAATATACACATATTTAAAGGGGGAATAAACAAAGCCTGGAAGGAATTTTAGGGTGGTCATGAAGTACTCTGGGTGTCACTCAAGACAAGAATCTTGGGGAAGTGACTTGAGGTTTACCATTCTTCCCACTGTTGCATCACCCAGAGATTTTTCCCGAACAACCTATTAGTGTACAAGTTCCTTCCATTCCTGATTTTTGCTTCTTTCTTGCTTTTCCTATTGTTCCTCTCAAACTTTTACCAGTGAAGTTAATTTATTTTTTTAAAAGGTACACATAGAAGAGGCAAAGTTTGATGAGGAAGTCCAAAGTGGAGTTAAAATAGTTTATTTTGAGCTCTCAAAGACTGTTACCTTTTCTTGCTCTACCATCAAAATGCCAAATCTGTATGTCAAATAATATTCAAAGTTAAAAGTCAGCGTTGCTTTGAAAATTAACAGTAAAAAAAAAAGTCAACACTAACCATCTATATGAAGACCCAGTCAGATGGGCTGAAAAATTCCTTGTAAGCGTCTGTCTGCACATTGCATGACACTTACCAACTGGTATGTTTGAGGTGGTCACGGCAGTAGCATGTGACGAATGTGAAGGCATTGTCATGGTAACAATTGTACTTGTTGGAGCTTGTGTGTGTGATACTGATCCTGGAACAAGAGAGAAAGGGAAATTCTTCAACAATGGCCTCTGTGCATTTATTACATACTCTCAAAATCCCAAGATTTTGGGAAAAGTTAAGAGAATTTTTCTAGCCTAATTCTCATTCTCTGCCTGAAACTGAGAAGTAAAAATGGAACCCACAACTTATGCCTCCTTACCTGGCAGAAAGAGCAGGGTTGCTGACTTACCGGCCGTGGTTGCAGAAGGAATGGTGTTGGTTGCCAAAATAGGAGCTACTGTTGCTGCAGCCACTGGTGTGCCAGTACTGAAGATCGTTTTCTGTGTGTGGAACAGCCCATAACACAATTATAAACAAGAACTTCTCCCACTCAATCTCCTTTAAAAGCAACCATTCCCTTCAATATTGCCAGGCTTTAAGCCAGACTTGCACAATTCTGGTTTTAACCCACAGAGTATACAGATGGCTCTTCACCTCTGGTTTTACCTGCGCCATGGTATGCAGCTGCTGTTTTGGTGTTCCCAGCGCAGGGTGAGATGGCAGTGTGATTCTTGTTGTCACATCCCGTGACTGGGCAGGACGCTGAATACTAATTGCTGCAGACGGTGGATGCTGGAGAGACAGAGTTGGCCGACTGGGAAGACAGAAAAGACATGACAATCTATGACTTTTCTCCAGACATAATGCAGGCAGTCTTGTGTAAGATCAGTCAGAGTTTTACTTTTTCACACGTCTATGAAGTCCACAGGTGAACCAATAAACTTAACTGTCCATCGATTTTCTCTCTTTAAACTGCCATAACCTTTCATCTGGAAAGGTATCAAGATGTGTGCGATCTAAGTCGCTTCAGTCGTGTCCGACTTTTTGCAATGCTATAGACTGTAGCCTGCCAGGCTCCTCCGTCCATGGGACTCTCCAGGCTAGAATACTGCACTCAGTTGCCATGCCCTCCCTCCAGGGGATCTTCCCCCTCCCAGTAACCAAACCCATGTCTTTTATGTCTCCTGCACTGGCAGGTGGGTTCTTTACCACTACCACCACCTGGGAAGCCCACGAACCAAATAAATTAATCCTTAATCATCTGAGTATCTTCAACATTAATAATCAACACTCTCTGACAATCTCGAGCAAGTATTATTATAATAAACACACTTCACTCTGTGAACAAAGTGAAGATAAGGTTCTAACTGTTATGAGGGAAGATTACAGAAAACCCTGATTAAAAGTTTAACCTTGATCCCTGAAGCACTTCTTTCTTCCCCCAGTTTTATATCATCCCTTACCATATGATAAAGTTACAGTTATGAATGCCTAATTGAAAAGGATATCAACACAGACAGCATGTCAAATTAAGTGGCAGCAAGCTACTGAAATTACAAAAATGGTAAGATAATTGAAGCTGAATTCCAATTAGAGAGAGGGAGAATGGGCTATTTAATAAATGATGCTGGGAAGACTATGTAGTCATTTGAAAAAAATAAGACTGAATCCCTACCTTCACACAATACACCAGGATAAATACGAAAATAATGAAAGGTTTAATGGAAAAAAAACATACACATGAAAAAAATATAGAATTTTTTTTATAGCCTTGGAGTGGGGGAGAGCTTTCTAACAATCTAACAAAAATTTGAGATTTTTGGTCTCAAAATCCAAAAGCTATAAAAGATCAATGAACTTAACTCTAAACAAATAAGCAAAGTTCCTGAAACACACTACAAGCAAAGTATCATAAAGACTCATAGATGAAAGTGTAATCTTAATATACTAACAACTCCTAGAAATCCAAGAGAAAAATAACAGTCCAATAAAAAAAGAGGCCAAGGATATGAGTAGGCAGTTTGCTAAAAAGAAAACAAAAATGGCCCCTTAACAAAGTGCAAAGACTCTAAGTCTTAATCAGAGGAAGAGAAATGTAATTTAAAAGACACTGATATAGCATCATTCACCTATCAGATTGGCAAAAATCCTCAAAACTCACAGTGTACTCTGTTGTTTAAGCTGTAAGGGAACGGGAAATTTTAAATATTCTGGAGGCAGTGTGAATTGGTACAAACCCTAAGGAAGGCAATTAAGACACAGGTATCAAAATTACAATCACATTCATTTTGTGATCACTTTTGGGAATTTATCCTACAGATTTCTTGCACACATGCATTAGGACCTAAGTATAAAGTTATTCACTGTAATATGATTTATGATAGTACAGGACAGGAAACAAACCTCAAATCCTTTTATACAATGGATCATCATATTGGTCCTAAAAGAACAATGAAATTCCACATACTGAAAAGAAAAACTTTCAATATATGTTGCCATAAATATATATATATATATATATATAATATATATATAAAAACCAACCCAAAGAGGAATATATGAATTATGAGACTCACACGCAGCTAGCTGCAGTGAGAGCAGCTTAGGAATCCATGAATTATACAATTTTGGGGGTAAAAGGATAAAAGTTAAGCACTGCATTTGAGTTCAACTGCAGTTATGAAACACTAGAAGGATACCCCCAAAGCTATTAACATGTTACCTTACAAAGGCAAAGGGAAAGGATCACAGGAACCTAGCAGACGGGGGATAGAGGAGTGATACTCCTTACTGCACACCTTTTTATGCTTTTGGAACCATGTGAATATAGATTAGGAGGAAGAAAACATGAAAATTTAAGCTGTAAAGGTGATGTGACTGGGATCTCATGTATCCAAACTAAGCAATGGTTTCACCATAGGGATCCTCTCTCAAAATGCTTTAAAATCAGACCTGGTGGGATATTAGTGAATGGGTTTACAAACTGAATTTAAGAGATAAGACCCAGTATAGTTCTTCAAAGTGAGGAGTATACTCTGACCCAGTAAACCAAAATGGTCTGTAATAGTGGGAGATGACATTAAAGTAGAACCTGGACCCTGACCAGTTTCAAGATCCAAGAGGCAAGGCATGAACTAGGACTTGCACAGATACAGATAAGCTCCACAGGGCAACTGTGTGGTGAAACTCAGGAAGAGAGAAACTGCCATTTTCAGCAGTGCATTTTCATTGGCAAGAGAGAAGTAATGGCCAAAACCCCTCAAAACAGCATCCCGAGTCTTCAGGAAAACTTCTAACCCAGTACAGAGCTCGCCTACAAGAACCAACTACAGACGGTTGGTTGGTCCAGAGTAAGTTCATTCAAAGATTAGGATTCAGAAAAGCAGCAGCACAGTATCTACTTAAAGATGGTGCAAGAAAAAAGGTGGACAGAAGTGAGGGTGTCCACTGTAAATGTTCTCACCAGGCAGATGGAAACTGTGCCATGAATTAAGGAAGTGAATGTCATTCCTGCTTCTATGGAATGAAAACGCAAAGCAGAGACCTAGGAGCTCACTTGAAGTGACAACGAGACAACAGAAGACAAAATAAAAGGGCAGCACTTGAGAGAGAACCAGAAAAAAAACATTCAGCTGTGTCAGGAATGAAGGCAGAATTAGCAGTAGAGCTTGAGACACAGTCCTGAGGGTTTGGTAAGGGGCAGAAAAACCATGAGAAGAGTAAGCAGTCAAGAGAGGAAAAAAATAGTTTAAAAGGGTTAGACAAGGAAGTCATGCAAAAAGATCCAACAAGCACATCATCAGATGTTCCTCCCCACCCCAAAAAATAGAACAAAATTGAATAAATATAAAAAGATACAATTCACAAAAACTTTCATAAATACAGTGTTATGGTGTAGATTAAAAAGGCACATCATATTCCAGAACAAACCGATACATAATGGTAATGGTGAAACATGTCCTAATAAAGTTCTTGAAATTCAAAGACAAACAAGGTTAAAAAAAAATCAGGCTATAGACTATGCAGCTCTAGAAAGCAGAGGGAAAATATCTCATGAAAATACTCATGGAAAAAAATACAGAAACCAGGACTTCCCTGGTGGTCCAGTGGTTAAGAATCTGCCTGCCACTGCATGAGAAACAGGTTCAACCTCCGCTTTGGGAAGACTGTACATGCTGCAGGGCACCCAAGCGCATCTGCCACAACTACTGAGCTCACGCTCTAGAGCCCAAGAGCCGTAACTACTGCAGCCCGCACGCTCCAAAGCCTGTGCTCGACAACAAGAAAACCCACAGCAACGGGAAGCCTGTGCACCCCAACTAGCGAGTAGCCTCTGTTAGCCCCAACTAGACAAAGTCCATGTGTAACAATGAAGACCCAGTACAGCCAAAATGAATAAACAAATAAAATTTAAAAGAAAAAATAACACAGGAACCAAAAAAGTTCTTTATCTGCCAAACTATTTTTTAAGTGTAAGGATATTCATCTGGGAAACAATTTAGAGCATGTGAAAATTCAAAATATTGGATCTACAGATACAATATCCTTTCGGCCCTTGGCAAAAGAGAATAAATTTTGTTCCAGTAAGTGATGAAGAACAACAAAAAAATGATCAAAGAACTGGCAGACAGGACTGAATTTATTTAACAGATGAAGACATACCACTTAAATTTCTTTGGAAATTTCCTTTCTTTTTCCAGTTCTTGAACTAATTTAATTATCTTCCGTTTATTGGATCTTTTAGAGTGCGGTACAGTTCAATGAAATCATCTGGGCCAGGTGATTTTCTGGGAGATAGTGCTTTGAAATTTTCTATGTTTTTCTATGGAAATCGGTCTGTTTAAACTTTCTGTCTCTAGAATTTAAGTTTATTTGGCTGAGTCGGGTCTTAGCTGGGGCACGTGGGCCCTTCATTGCATCATGTGGATCTTTCATTGCCTAGTTATGGCACACAGGCTCAACAGTTGTGGTGTGCAGGCTTAGCTGCTCTGAAGCATGTAGGCTTCTAGGTCCCTGACCAGGGCTCAAACGTGCATCCCCTGCATGGCAAGATGAGTTTTTAACACTGGACCACCAGGGAAGTCCACCATCTATCTCTAGAATTTAAAGGGAATTAGACATTAGAATTGGTTTTACAAAAGGCAGAGGAACCAGAGATCAAATTGCCAATATCCGTTGGATCATCGAAAAAGCAAGACAGTTCCAGAAAAACATCTGTTTCTGCTTTATTGACTATGCCAAAGCCTCTGACTGTGTGGATCACAATAAACTGTGGAAAATTCTGAAAAAGATGGGAATACCAGACCATCTGACCTGCCTCTTGAGAAATCTGTATGCTGGTCAGGAAGCAACAGTTAGAACTGGACATGGAACAACAGACTGGTTCCAAATAGGAAAAGGAGTACGTCAAGGCTGTATATGTCACCCTGCTTATTTAACTTATATGCAGAGTACATCATGAGAAACGCTGGGCTGGAAGAAGCACAAGCTGGAATCAAGATTGCCGGGAGAAATATCAATAACCTCAGATATGCAGATGACACCACCCTTATGGCAGAAAGTGAAGAGGAACTAAAAAGCCTCTTGATGAAAGTGAAAGAGGAGAGTGAGAAAGTTGGCTTAAAACTCAACATTCAGAAAACTAAGATCATGGCATCTGGTCCCATCACTTCATGGCAAATAGATGGGGAAACAGTGGAAACAGTGGCTGACTTTATTTTTGGGGCTCCAAAATCACTGCAGATGGTGACTGCAGCCATGAAATTAAAAGATGCTTGCTCCTTGGAAGGAAAGTGATGACCAACCTAGACATATGAAAAAGCAGAGACATTACTTTGCTAACAAAGGTCCGTCTAGCCAAGGCTATGGTTTTTCCAGTGGTCATGTATGGATGTGAGAGTTGGACTATAAAGAAAGCTGAGCGCTGAAGAACTGATGCTTTTGAACTGTGGTGTTGGAGAAGACTCTTTAGAGTCCCTTGGATTGCAAGGAGATCCAACCAGTCCATCCTAAAGGAGATAAGTCCTGGGTGTTCATTGGAGGGACTGATGTTGAAGCTGAAACTCCAATACTTAGGCCACCTGATGCGAAGAGCTGACTCATTAGAAAAGACCCTGATGCTGGGAAAGATTGAGGGCAGGAGGAGAAGGGGACGACAGAGGATGAGATGGTTGGATGGCATCACTGACTCAATGGACATGGGTTTGGGTGGACTCCGGGAGTTGGTGATAGATAGGGAAGCCTGGCATGCTGCAGTTCATGGGGTCGCAAAGAGTCGGACATGACTGAGTGATTGAACTGAACTGAGACATTTGAAATTTATCATAGTTATGGATCATTTAAACAGAAAAAAATCATTTGATCATTACAGTTTATGTCTGTTTAACTCCCTAGTGCATTTCTAATGCCTAGAGTAGTGACTGGCTCAGAGGGGGTATACAACACATATTTGTTTTATGAGTGAAGAGATAGTGTTATATGCTGAAAATATATCTGACAAAGTTCAACATCCATTTTTTTAGTAAAAACACAATACACTGGAAAAGAGATAATTCAACATAGTTTAAAGAAAAAAAACCTAACCCTGAATTTCATCACACCATCTGAATGTATTAATTTTTTAAAGGTGCTATAAAGTTAACATGAATAACACAGTCTATTTTATAGTGGGCAATTATATCTCTTTGTACCTCAGACAATATAGTCTATTACCAAAAAGTAAAGTGTCTTCATTTTATTGAAAAGGAGACTAAGGATTAGATTAACTTTAAAACTTGCTGAAGGTTACACATGGAGAAGGAAATGGCAATCCGCTCCAGTGTTCTTGCCTGGAGAATCCCATGGACAGAGGAGCCTGGTGGGCTACGGTCCATGGGGTCACAAAGAGTCAGACACGACTAGTGACTAACACAGAAGTCACTAGTAAATGACACAACTAGCAAATGACAGAGCTAGTGGTTGAAGTTAAGTCCTAGGCACTTTCCTGCATTTAAGTGTCACTGTCTTCAGAGTTCTGTTCCAGGCCCTCTTCTCATTGTATTTATTCCCCCTGGATAGACTCAGTTACCTAAAGCTTCACTACAGCCTGTATTAATGACGTCAAAATCCTGTATCTCAGGCAAAGACATCTCTTCAATAACCTGTTGCCACAGCCACTTGATTAATCATTTCACAGATAAACTCAGTATCCCAAAACTCAACCTTCTCTCTAAAATCTGCTTTCTTTCCCTTGCCTTCTTTTCATTTACTTGGTCAAACAAGGAAGAAACCAAGAAGGCACCTCAGACTGTTTCCAACTGATAGACAAGTCTTACAGATGGTCTCTAGTTCTTGACAGCTCTGCTCTACACGTCCACTACCCCTTCTTTTGTTCAGCGAATCATTTCTTGTTTACACTGCCAAAAGCCCCTTCCCTGGCACCCACATAAGCAATGGCAAGAATCAAGACAGACCACTAGAATTCTGCATGCTCCCAGGAAGACTCACCCTGCTGCCTTCCCCCATGGCCCTCCAAGCATATTAATGGTGAAGGCTGTGAGGACAAATAACATCGTGTCTTATCCCTACTGAGTCATTCACAAAAAACACTGGTGGGCATCCCTCACTGACCAGACTCTTTCCTGTATGGTCTGTAAATCAACTGTACTATCTTCATTTTTCAAACATTCAATCTTTCCGCTATACCCTCTGGACTCACAATTGGTCTTTATCGAAATCCCCTATATCCTCAACCTCTTCTGTGAATATATCCCCTATCTTCCTGCCCTAATGAATCTTGGTCTTCCCTTGAGAACACCGCCTCCCTCAACAGACCTCTCAAGTGGAAGCCATTTTCTCTCTCAAAAACTTCTTCCTTATCCACGCTTTCTTCCTAAATTATATCGTCCAGAACTCTTCCATGGACCCCAGATTCACATGTTAACTTTTCTCAACATCTCCACTTGGGGGGCTCAGAAGTCAGCACAACCATAAAATGCCCCAAATCAAAGTCTGGAATTCCTGCCCCAAACCTGCTCCTCACATTGCTTCTCATCTCAAGTTAAGGCAACTCCACTCTCCCAGCTGCAGAGCCAACCAGTGCTGCCATAATCCTTACTGTTCTCATTCTCCCATAACCCCATACGTAATTCCTCACAAACCCTCTTGACTACCTGCAGAATTCTATTCAGAATCTAACTATGTCTTCTCACCTCCAACGATCATCTCTCTGGATTCCTGCCATCCCCTTCTAAACAATGTTTCTAACTTGGCCTCCTCGCAGCCTACTCTCTCCAGCAACCAGGCTGATCCAACTAATTCAGATTATGGTGATGCTTTGCTCCAAACTCTGCTAAGGCTTCCCTGTGCTGTCTCAGGGCCTTTGCTTTTACTGCTCCCACTGCCTAGAACACTCTTATCCCAGACGGCTCATTTACCGTATCTTTCCATTTTCTGTTCAAATGTATCCCTATCAACAAAGCCCTCCCTGATCACCTTATATGAAATAGTAAGCCCCTTTGCACTGCCTACCTGTCACTCCAAATCCCATTTGCCTTACCTAATTTTTTCCCAAAGCACTCTCTGCCACCTGAAAAAACATATATTTTTCAGTTGCATGTCTCCAGTCACAGTTTCAAAAAGAGAAACTCTATAAGGGCAGGAATTTCTTTTTATTTGTTCATGGCTTTAACCTCAGTATGGAGAACACTACCATGGCTCATTAAAAAAAAAAAGCACTCAATAAATATTGAGTAGAATGAAGGAATGAAAGAAGGAAGAGAAAAGAGGAGATAAGAAGGGAAGATGACAAGATGGCTGATCTTCAGATCCCCAAATATACCTAAGTGTGGAATCAGTGGCATGGGCTGCTGTCGTAGTAATGACTGGAGACTGAGCTCTGGTGGCTGACACGGTTGCTACCACAGCAGGAGGGATGGTATTAGAGGTGGTCACAGGTGGACGAGACTACCAAGAGAAGAGAAAAAAAAAATACTTCACTTAAAAAGCGAAATAAAGTATGCCAAACACTACAAGTATAATGTGAACCCTGGGCCTCTAATAAGTGTGTTTATACCCAAATGAAAGTAAACTCTAACCATTCTCATTAAGGA
This sequence comes from Bos mutus, assembly GCF_027580195.1. Taxonomy (NCBI): domain Eukaryota; kingdom Metazoa; phylum Chordata; class Mammalia; order Artiodactyla; family Bovidae; genus Bos; species Bos mutus. The sequence continues at coordinate 131,660,836 of NC_091618.1, forward strand.
ACTCTTTTTAAGAGATAGGCTGTTAGAAGGCAAAGAGTCAGAATTGTCCAAAAAAAACCAATTCTGACTGGACAGTACACAAGTCCCTCCTTTTCCAATATGACCAGATTCAAAATTCTGTCCTACTATTAGTACAAACTGGAAGCTAACCCTTCAGCTCTGGTTACCACAGATCTGGTGCTGGTCCGAGAGTAGACACTTTTCATGACTATGCAATCCTGCACAGAACTAGATGGAACTGCTGGCTCGCACGCTAAAAGTGAGTACCTGGAAACAGCATTCTTTACCCAAGGAAGATGCAGGTCCCAGATGCTCTCATGTGGATATACTTCCCTCACTCCTACGTCCGAGTGTCAAATCTTCACCTGCAAACTAATTCCACACTGGACTGCCCTTGTCTGCTGTCAGCTCCATCAGCTGAGCTCTAGAGCAGTCCCTCTTTCCCGATCCTGACACGTGCAGGCAGCCAGGCAGGCTCTGTCCACTCCTGCTCTGCTCCTCACCTGCAGACCTCTGCCCACTGCACTGCTCTTACGGTCTGTCATCTCACACTGGGTCTGCTGCACTGTCTTCTCACTCCTGCTCTGCTCCTCACCTGCAGGCCTGCGCCCACCGCCCTGCTCTTACGGTCTGTCGTCTCACACTGGGTCTGCTGCACTGTCTTCTCACTCCTGCTCTGCTCCTCACCTGCAGGCCTGCGCCCACCGCCCTGCTCTTACCGTCTGTCGTCTCACACTGGGTCTGCTGCACTGTCTTCTCACTCCTGCTCTGCTCCTCACCTGCAGGCCTGCGCCCACCGCCCTGCTCTTACCGTCTGTCGTCTCACACTGGGTCTGCTGCACTGTCTTCCTCACTAGCGAGCGCCTTACCTTGGTTCTCTTCTTTTTCCAATCCTTCCTAACATATACTTCTGGGGCCCTAGTCTAGTCTCCAAATGTTTTTCATTAGCCAGCAAGACCTTTTGTTTTAATGTGAATGCTCTAGGCTAGATATCGCTTACTCCACCTTCTAATCAGCACTTTCCTGCACTATCTTAAAGCTGTTTCACACATGCTGCCAGCCTTGCCCCTAAAGGCACTGAACTTCCATGTTCTGTATACAGTTCAGCCAGATTAAACTTTCAGAGATATTTCTTTGATCATCTATCACTGTATTTAAAAAATGAAGTAGCTCTCTACCATGTAAAAAACCAAGTTTATACTCTTAAGAGTCTCAAATTTAGAGACATGGTACCACACAGTATATTTCAGTAGCACTGAGGCCACAGATTTCCTTGAAAAAAGTGGAAAGGCATGAACCGTCTTCTTCAAAACAGATACATATGTGCATAAAAATGTGCTTAAAAAGTTTACAGGTTCATATATCCCTATCCAAATTAGAATTACTTAGTTCTAACTAGTGTTTACTCCACACTGTGTACAACCAACCACCAGCTTTCTTGCCTTGTTCAGAACACTGCTCTCTTCACTCCCTCTTCACTTCTCTGAATTCCCACTGCCACACCCATCCCAACAGAAAGCCTGGCCTCCCTACCTCTCTCCTAAATTCTCACAGCAGACCACATGACACTGTATATAATTCAGCCTGCTCTACATCCTGGCAACTAGATCGGAAGTCACTTAAAGTTTAAGGACTCATGCAGTGCCCAGCAGAGCGAATAGCTCAGAGCAGGCCCTTAACACTTGCTGGCTGACTCCCCGCAGCCCCGGCGTGCCTGGATGGGCTGGTGGATGATGTGCTGCACTGCTGGCTGAGCTGCAGCAGCGTTTGGCAGCTGCGAAGTGGGTCTCAGGACCGTGGTCACTTTAGAACTGGACATCACTGCAGCAGCAGCTGCACCTGGAGAAAGAGCAGTTTTTCATTAGTATGGCGTCTGGGCTCACAATTTAAACAGCTGCAATTATATCCCCCAGAAGCTCAGTATGTCAGTATTTTGAGTGTTTTATGTGTATTTCCCATTTCATCACGTAGGAAATTAAGAAATTAAGAAAATGTGCAGTCAAGGCCCGAAGTTGAGGTTAACAATCTGTATTGCTTCTTTGAGGATGTTCTTCAGTGAAACCGGCTTTTTGGTCTAACTACAGGTGTTCAGCAGTGCAGCACAGCACAGTGCTGCTGCCCTGGTTTAGGCCGAGGCTCCGGCAGGTGCTGCTGCCCTGGTTCAGGCCGAGGCTCCGGCAGGGAAACCACCGGGCAGCTGCATTTGCGTGAACCACGACCGCCCTGCACCGTCAGTGCCCACGTCAGCACAGAGAGGGCACATGTATTAGTTTTGACCTCACCAGCCTCCCCTGCAGTATCTGAACTTCATCCTGAGAACCACTAAGGTATGTTAAGAGAGAGCATCCACTAGCATGCTTCTGCCAAAATAATTTCATCCTCTCTCATAGGTGGTGACAATTTCTGACCAAGTAGTTGAAAACTCTCACTAAACTTAATACTGTAGAAACTATTAGAATGTAATGGTAAGAACAAATTCAGCTTATTGCCAGATGAACAAAGAGATCTGAGTAACCACTTCCACTAAACTTCAAAAATGCTCAGTATTAACATTTGTGAGTTATTTATTAAAAAGGAAGACCATATTTAGATTACCATAGCTTTTAGGAGCTCCTCATTACTAAAGGACAATTTTTAGACCATACTAAAAACCTGAATTGCTTTAAGTTTACACACAGACACATACTTGTTATTACTATAATAAGCAACTATTAGACCATGCTAAAAATGTGCATTTATCTAAGTTTATTTTTCCTGTCCTGCAGCTTCAAAAAGCTCATTCTGGATATGCTTTGTGTTACCGTATTTTTTACCAAATGTATACCTGTCATTGCCTTTCAAGAGTTTCAACAAAACACGCAGCCTTACCTCGAGGTAAATGAGAAGCTCCAATGTGAAGAGGGGGCCCGGAGCATTGCTGCGGATAATAGACATCTGTACATTTGTGGTCATGATGTGATGCAGGTTACTGGGGTGTCCCTTCAAAGAACAGGATGGGATGTTATTTCCAAGTGTCTGGTCTTAGCCATGAGTGCTTAGGCATTGCTTCTGGGAAGCCAGCTACCTCTAAACGTGGGTTGGGTTGCTCCTTGTAGATAGTGAGCACCCAAGGGATAGGACGTTAGCTTTCTTTACGCAGCACACTGCACGATGGCCTAGGCCAGCAGGCATGTGGTGACGGGGGACCCATCGGCTGCCTCGGGTCTAGCTGCTGCTACATCCCTGTCACTGATGACACACCTGACCAAATCCCTGCAGACACCCGCGTTGCCAGCAGTAGTCTTTCTCTATTTGTTTTCTCTATCTTGTTCTATCTTCTCTATCTTGGCCAATAGCTTACTTCTTCTTACTCTCACTATTTCCTCTGCATGCCACTAAATTCACGCATTCTTTATGCCAGCCAGGATTTCTAAGTAAATTGAGTCAATATCCAATGGGCATTCCCCTGCGAGTTCTTCAGCTCAACCCTCAGTGTCCCTTCCTCCCACTCGCCCAACCCTGATGCCAGTGCTTCTCAGGTGGACGTTTCAACACTTCTGGGAGTATTCAGCAGTGTGACAAAATGAAAAAACCACAGTGCGTCTTTTTGGAATACCGATTTTTTTCTCGTAAACTTTAAGGAGAAGTTCTGAGATTCAGTTTTCATTGGTAATTTAAAATTTTTAAAGAAATAAAATGCATATCATGGAGGAGGATTACAATTTTTAAAAATGAAGCTAAATATGAGACTTTAAAATAAATGTTCACGACTGGTAGGCTGCTGAGGGAACCTGTTAGTTCCCCAAAAGATACACATTATGCTCCTCAGAGAATAACCTAGAGAAGCACTGCTACTGTGAGGCTGTTCTTAACCCACTACAGTTCTGTACCTGTAAACCAAGCACAAATGGACTCTGAGCTCAAAGTCATGGGCTGTCTTATCTAGGTTTGTTTCTCACACTGCGGATGGAACCTTGCACAGAGCAGATACTCAATACATATGGGCTAAATGACAAGACCACTGTGCGTGTTGGCCTTACTCCCTATGCCATCCCTCTCTGTCAATTCTACTCTCGTCCTCTTGCAGATACTGTGACTAGTTAATTTTTTAACTTAGTCCAGGGCCTAATGTACTGCTGGCATTCAATAAATAATGATCAACACTCTGGCATCTCAGTTGGAAAATCAGCAAATTAAGAGGAAGAAAACCTGTTGTCCACTGATTGTTGCCACAGGAATGGCTGAAGCTTGAGGGATGCTACTCTCCATGGTAACGGTAACCTGCCCTGGAACCTTGGGGGGAAGTGACAAGGCAGAAGGTGGAGCAGGAGCAATGGGACGGCTAGGCATGGTGGGCTTCGGGGGCGGCTGCAAACAGAAAACCACATGAAACATATCAATAGCTTTTTACTAGTGATGCGTTTCATTCTATATACGCACACAAATCAAACCTGGAGAATGCCACGAAAGATGCTAGAAGCCTTGTATATTTTATCTCTTAGCATCACAGCCTTTCCATTGAAGTACTACCGTTTCCATTTTACAGATGTGCAAACATACAAAGCAAGGCTAAGTTCCTTGCTCAGAGCCACACAGACGGTAAAAACGAGAAATGGGAATAAAGCCCAGATCTGTATGGCTCACAGCCCACATTCTTTCTTCTATACTGTGCTGCCTCCCCAAGTCTGGATGGAAATAAACAAAACTCCCAGTAACTAAAACATATCCACAAGGTAATACACACAAAGCAATGTTCTCAGATATCCCCAAATTAGCAAATAAAATCTTGGAAAAGAATGCCACTCCAAGATAAAAGCTACACTAGTATGCCCATAACTTGTGAATAAAATTTATGTCAATATGGATACTAGAAAAGATCCTGTGATGCCAACTGCCCTGCAGCAGGGCACTAGGCACTGCAGAACGGCGAAACTCTGAGTTACAGGCAGGAGCTGGACTGATGGGTCAACAAGAAAAGGCTACAATCCAAGGCTCTAGCCTAAGACTTTGTGAGCATTGTCAGAAATACTAGCCAGTCTTTAGCTGCGGTTCAGTGTGAAATTTTAAACCTCTCCATTACCTTCATAAGTCCCTCCGAAAATGAGAGTGGCACTGCTGGCGTCAGGTGTGCTGGTGGGGCTGACACTGTGACAGGCGTGCCCGAGGCGACAGCATGGTGTGTAGACAGCATCTGCACCTGCGGGTAGGGCCTTACCACAACAGGTTCCTGCTTCTCTTCACGGGACTGTAAGGAGCTGCTGGAACCCATGTGCTCCCTGGCAGCGACTTCAGCGTCTCGACTAGATTCATCGTTGACTAGTGAAGACATGAAGGAGAAAGAATGAGCTCAAGTAGCTGAAACTGTAATAGGAGACGTAAGACAATTTCATTTAAAATATTTATTTAAAAAGTTATAAAAACTTAATATTAAAAAGATTACTTCAGTTCTTAAGTCTAAGAACATACAATATTTAAAAACAAATTTCCCTACAGAGTGAACAAGTAAAGCTCTACTGTTACTATAATGCATGCACTCTTTGAGATTCAACATTTCAACTTGTAGGGATGTATCTTTTTTTTTTTTTTGGGTAGAGGGCATGAATATTTAATATACGGTATATTCTGAAATAACTACTACAGTGAAGATAGTTAACATATTTATTAATTTACATAGCTATCATTTTGAGTGTGCATACCATGAAACAAACATATCTTATAGATATAGAACATATATATAAAATGAATTGCTGCTGCTGCTAAGTCGCTTCAGTCGTGTCTGACTCTGTGCGACCCCACAGACGGCAGCCCACCAGGCTCCCCTGTCCCTGGGATTCTCCAGGCAAGAACATTGGAGTGGGCTGCCATTTCCTTCATCCAATGCATGAAAGTGAGAAGTGCAAAGTCGTGTCCGACTCTTAGGGACCCCATGGACTGCAGCCCACCAGGCTCCTCCACCCATGGGATTTTCCAGGCAACAGTACTGGAATGGGTTGCCGGGTACAAGTTATTTGTTTCAACATTTTTATACCAGGAAAGAAATTGAAAAAACCTACATGTCCATCAACAGTGATCTGGTTATGTAAATTATGGCATAGTCACACACTACACTAGCATGCAAATATAAAAACAAAGCAGGAAAACTTTTTAGGTACTCTTATGGAAAAAATGTATAATATCTATTATGAAAAAGATACATGAAAATAGCCAGGTATAGCACAGAGAAATAAAATACGCACAAACATAAACACATTTATATTTGAACAGTGATCATGTACCTCAGCAAGCGGTGAGTGGGGGACAGGGAGAAGAGATACTCTTTAGTGTATACTCTTTTTCTTTTGGAATTTTGGACCATGAGAACTTGTAACGTATTTAAAAGTTAAAAAAAAATCAAGGAACTAATGTAAATGAAAGAGGAGAGACCGTGAAGATATTAATTTGCACTAACATTTTCCTAAAATAATGCTGTTTTTCTGAATATAAAGATTACACTTAAAAATTTTTTTTTAATTATTTGGAAAACTATACAGAAAGTAAAACTGCTCCCAAAGTCTATCGCCTAAAAGCTCCAAGTTACTATTTTGGTAAAACCTCAGACACTCCTCGGCTCTTTAATTTTAGGTGGGTTTTTATTTATTTTTGGTGTGCCGCACTGCATGTGGGACATTAGTTCCCTAAGCAGTGACTGAACCCGTGAACCCTGAAGTGGAAAACAGATCTTAGGCACTGTGCTGCCAAGGAAGTCCTTATTTAACTACAACCTTCATAAGACAAGTGTACAAATACTAATGTTATAGCTTAGTGAACTTTCACAAACTGAACACACTTGAGTTACCAGCACCTAGATCAACCAGCAGAATCCTACTGGTTCCCCAGAAACCCCCTGTTCAGCCCAATTCCAGTCACTGCTCCTCCCAATGATACTTACTATGCTGACTTCTAACACTACAGGTTACTGCTATCTTATTTCTGAGCTCTATATAAATACACTTATACCAAACGGTTGTGTCCTGCCTCTTTCACTTACAGGTATGAGACTTCATCCATGTTACTCCACGTAGCTGTAGATCTTTCTTTCTCAGTACAGTATGCCAATTCTTGAATAAATCACAAATTATCCATTTTACTGCCAGCAGGCAGTTAGTTTTCAGTTCTTTCACTATTGATGAATAGGAGTGCTAGGAATATTCATGTACGTCTTTTGGTGAACATTCATATCATTTCTATTAAATACATATATATACCTAAGAGAGAAATCACTGAGTAATAGATATATACTGTATCATTTTAAAAGGGCTAAATGCCCACTGTATAGTTGTACTATAGTTTTTTAAACCCTTATATCACGGACGAGCTTTTAGGTTATTTCCAAATTTCTGCTATTATCAATGACTATGGAATAAATAACCACATGCACTCTGAGCCCTTATTCGATGACCTGCTCAGGAAAAAATTAGAAATTTTTTTCTTGTAGGAAAAATGTGCTAGGAGAAAAGATTCAGTTCAGTTCAGTCGCTCAGTTGTGTCCGACTCTTTGAGACCCCATGAATCGCAGCACGCCAGGCCTCCCTGTCCATCACCAACTCCTGGAGTTCACCCAGACTCATGCCCATCGAGTCAGTGATGCCATCCAGCCATCTCATCCTCTGGCGTCCCCTTCTCCTCCTGCCCCCAATCCATCCCAGCATCAGAGTCTTTTCCAATGAGTCAACTCTTCGCATGAGGTGGCCAAAGGACTGGAGTTTCAGCTTCTGCATCATTCCTTCCAAAGAAATCCCAGGGCTGATCTCCTTCAGAATGGACTTGTTGGTTCTCCTTGCAGTTCAAGGGACTCTCAAGAGTCTTCTCCAACACCACAGTTCAAAAGCATCAATTCTTCAGCGCTCAGCCTTCTTCATAGTCCAACTCTCACATCCATACATGACCACTAGAAAAACCATAGTCTTGACTAGACGGACCTTTGTTGGCAAAGTAATATCTCTGCTTTTGAATATGCTATCTAGGTTGGTCATAACTTTTCTTCCAAGGAGTAAGCATCTTTTAATTTCATGGCTGCAGTCACCATCTGCAGTGATTTTGGAGCCCAAGAAAATAAAGTCTGACACTGTTTCCACTGTTTCCCCATCTATTTCCCATGAAGTGATGGGACCGGATGCCATGATCTTCGTTTTCTGAATGTTGAGCTTTAAGCGAAGTTTTTCACTCTCCACTTTCACTTTCACCAAGAGGCTTTTGAGTTCCTCTTCACTTTCTGCCATAAGGGTGGTGTCATCTGCATATCTGAGGTTATTGATATTTATCCTGGCAATCTTGATTCCAGCTTGTGATTTAAGGGCCTAGATCTGATAGATTAGAGTGCCTGATGAACTATGGAATGAGGTTCGTGACATTGTACAGGAGACAGGGATCAAGACCATCCCCATGGAAAAGAAATGCAAAAAAGCAAAATGGCTGTCTGGGGAGGCCTTACAAATAGCTGTGAAAAGAAGAGAAGTGAAAAGCAAAGGAAAAAGGAAAGATACAAGCATCTGAATGCAGAGTTCCAAAGAATAGCAAGAAGAGATAAGAAAGCCTTCCTCAGCGATCAATGCAAAGAAATAGAGGAAAATAAGAGAATAGGAAAGACTAGAGATCTCTTCAAGACAATTAGAGATACCAAGGGAACATTTCATGCAAAGATGGGCTTGATAAAGGACAGAAATGGTATGGACCTAACAGAAGCAGAAGATATTAAGAAGAGGTGGCAAGAATACACAGAAGAACTGTACAAAAAAGATCTTCATGACCCAGATAATCACGATGGTGTGATCACTGACCTAGAGCCAGACATCCTGGAATGTGAAGTCAAGTGGGCCTTAGAAAGCATCACTACGAACAAAGCTAGTGGAGGTGATGGAATTCCAGTTGAGCTATTTTAAATCCTGAAAGATGATGCTGTGAAAGTGCTGCACTCAATATGCCAGCAAATCTGGAAAACTCAGCAGTGGCCACAGGACTGGAAAAGGTCAGTTTTCATTCCAATCTCAAAGAAAGGCAATGCCAAAGAATGCTCAAACTACCGCACAGCCCCACTCATCTCACACACTAGTAAAGTAATGCTCAAAATTCTCCAAGCCAGGCTTCAGCAATACGTGAACCGTGAACCTCCTGATGTTCAAGCAGGTTTTAGAAAAGGCAGAGGAACCAGAGATCAAATTGCCAACATCCGCTGGATCATGGAAAAAGCAAGAGAGTTCCAGAAAAACATCTATTTCTGCTTATTGACTATGCCAAAGCCTTTGACTGTGTGGATCACAATAAACTGTGGAAAATTCTGAAAGAGATGGGAATACCAGACCACCTGACCTGCCTCTTGAGAAATTTGTTGCAGGTCAGGAAGCAACAGTTAGAACTGGACATGGAACAACAGACTGGTTTCAAATAGGAAAAGGAGTACATCAAGGCTGTATACTGTCACCCTGCTTATTTAACTTATATGCCGAGTACATCATGAGAAACACTGGACTGGAAGAAACACAAGCTGGAATCAAGATTGCTGGGAGAAAAGATTAAAGTATATTTTATATTTTGTTATATATTGATTTTTCTCCTAGATTTTTAAAAATTTTGATTAAAAAAATTTTTTTAAGCATTTTATTGGGGTATAATTTGCATACAATAAAACAGCTATTCTAAGAGAGTTCAGTGTTTTTTTTTTAAACATTCTCACCAACATCTGGTGGCACTAGTGGTAAAGAACCCACCCGCCAATGCAGGAGATGTAAGAGAAACGGGTTTGATCCCTGGGTCGGAAGATCCTCTGGAGAAAGGCATAGCAACCCACTCTAGTATTCATGCCTGGGGAATCCTATGGGCAGAGGAGCCTGGCAGGCTACAGTCCATAGGGTCGCAAAGACTCAAACACAACTGAAGTGATTTAGCACGCGTTCACCAACAAATCAGCAGATTGGTTAGGTCAAATAGTAAACTTTACACGAAACTGTCAAATTACTTTCCAAAGTGGTTGACTCATCTGAAGTTTCCACCAGCAGCATATTAGTAGTCCAGTTGCTCCTCATCCTCACCAATTCTTGATATGCAGACATTCTAGTGGGTGTGTACTGGGTATCTTATTGTGGTTTTAAGTAACATTTCCATGTTGAAGTTCGTTTTATATGATCACAGGTCATATTTCACAAAGGGAAATATATGTTCATATCTCTAGATCTTTTTTAATCAATCGGCCTTACTGAGGTATAATTTACATATAAAATCTACTAATTTGTTCTATAAAATTAAATGCACATAAACGTATTCAGTACTGTAATCACAACACAATCGCAACATAGAACATTGCCTATTACTCTAACAAGTTCATTCATGCCCCTCTGCAGTCAATTCCCTCCCCGCCCATCCCTACTCCTTAGAAACCACTGATCTGCATTCTATCACTATTATTTGGTCTTTTCTGGAATTTCACATAAATAGAACCACACAATAAGTGGTCCTTTGGGTCTGGCTTCTTTCTTTCAATAAAATGCTTCTGACACTCCTCCATTTTATTACATGTAATGCTAGTTTGCTTCTTTTTATTACTGAGTAGAATTCCACTGTATGGATCAAACCAAACTTTGCTCATCCAGTCACCAGTTGATAAAATCTGGGTTCTTTCCAGTGTTTGGCTATCATGAATAAGGCTTCTATGAACCACTGAGGAAATCACTGTATGTGTGATACATATTTTCATTTATCTTGGGTAAATACCTAGGAATGAGATTGCTGGGTTGTATGGTAAGCTCTTGTTTAATTTTTTAAGACACTGTATCAAACTGTTTTCCAAAGTGGCTAAATTATTTTGCATTCCCACCAATATATGGGTTCTACTTGCTCCACAAACATGTCAAAACTTGGTATTGTCAGTCTTTTTTAGTCATTCTGGTGGGTGTACAGTGGTTTCTATTGTTTTTAATTTGCATTGCCCTGGGATTAATAGTTTAATTTTTTTAATGTGTTTATTTGGCTTTTATACAGCATCTTTGATGAAGTGTCTATTCAAATATTTTGCCCATTAAAAAAAAAAACCAAACCGGCTGTTTGTCTTTTTGCTTTTGTGTTACAGGAGTTTTTAAAATATTTGGGATGTAAGTTCTTTGTTGACACATTTATCACAAATGTTCTCTCTCATTTGGTGGCTTGCCCTTTTATCTTACTTAATGATGTCTTTTGCAGAGCAGTCATTTTAGTACAACATATTAGTTGTCTCCTTTATAATCAGCATTTTTTGTGTCCTAAGCCATTTTTACTTACTCCAAAGTAACAAGTAGTTTCTTCTATGTTTTCTTTTATAAATTTTAAATTTTATATTTAGGTTCACAATTACACATTGAGTTAATTTATATGCATGGCGGACATAGAGGTCAAGGTTCATTTTCTTTTCATATGAATATTCTAGGGTTCTAATACTATTTTTGTCAATACCCTATTGAATTCTCTATGTACTTTTATCAAAAATCAATTAACCATTATGTGGTTAATAAACCATTGTGGTTTATTTCTGGATCCTCTAGTTAGTTACAATGATCCAGTGATTTATGCCAATTTAACAATATCTTCATTAGTGCAGCTTTATACCAAGTCTTGAAGTAAGGCAGCAGAGAAAAGGCAACTTTCTTCTTTTTTGTCCAAATTGCTTTGGCTATTCTAGATCCTTTGGTTTCTACATAAATTTTAGATTCAGCTGTCAGTTTTTGGAAAAGTACCTGATGTGAATTTGAATAGGATTTATATGAATCTACAGGTCTCTCTGGGTAAAAGAAAATACTGAGTTTTCCAATCTATAAACGTGACAGATCTTTTCTTTACCTAGATCTTTAATTTCTCTCAGCAATGTTTCACATAGTTTTCTAACCCCAGGTCATACACATATTTTGTTAATTTATTCCTAAGTATTTTTTAGGTTTTTTTTTTAATGCCACTGTCGGAGAAGGCAATGGCACCCCACTCCAGTACTCTTGCCTGGCAAATCCCATGGACAGAGGAGCCTGGTAGGCTGCAGTCCATGGGGTCGCTAGGAGTAGGACACCACTGAGCGACTTCACTTTCACGCATTGGAGAAGGAAATGGCAACCCACTCCAGTGTTCTTGCCTAGAGAATCCCAGGGACGGGGGAGCCTGGTGGGCTGCTGTCTATGGGGTCGCACAGAGTCGGACACGACTGAAGTGACTTAGCAGCAGCAATGCCACTGTAAATGACATTTTAAAAATTTCACTGTTCATTACTAGTATTTAAAAATATAATGATTTCTGTACACTGAACTTTTATCTTGCAACTTTACTAATTTCACTTATTAGTTCTAACAGCTTTTTAAAACATTCTTTAGTATTTTCTGTATATACGATGACTGTGATAAAGACCACTTTACTTCTGTCTTTCCATTTTCAATTGATTTTTAACCTTCCTGACTACCCAGATTTTCCTCTAAGTAAAATTTTAAAGAAAATGGACAATTTCATAACTTTCTTCCAAACCTATTTGTCCAGGAAGACTTTGATTTTTAACACTTTTATTAAGTTATAATGCACTGATCATTTTCCATTAAGCTCTTTTTGAAACCATTTATTGTTTCCTTCCAGGCATTTGCAGTTATTTTCATCAGAAAGAAAAAAAAAATCTTCAAGCAGTAGTTAAGACAACTGATTGTAATCTATACTTTTGAACTGTGAACATGTACTTAAAATCCTGACACGCTTAGGATCCCAAATTACTTCTTTCAATAAATGCAACAGGAACTACAGAAAGATATCTAACCACGTAAGGAAAACTTTTGTTTTCTTTCTTAGACCAATTGAAGGAAAAAAGATACACGTTTCAGAAGTAAAATTACACACAATTTTGGCCTAAGTCAATGATTTCCTTCTCAACAAAATCTGAGGGCAATTATTGCTAATTGATATCCTTCTTAATGAGCAGTATAATTCTTACAAATTGATGTTCAAAACTATTCTCTTCATTATGCTCCTTTAAATTATTCTGGTGCGGGAATTCCCTAGCAGTCCAGTGATTAGAACGTAGTGTATTCACTGCCATGACCCAGGTTAAATTGTTGGTTGGGGAACTAAGATCGCGCAAGCCACACAGCTCGGCAAAAAAAAAAAAAAAATTCTGCTGTGAATTTATACCAGAGAAAACACTGTCAAAATATTTGTTAAACAGTAAATAACTTGAGGCAGCTCTATAATAATTTGTTGATGTCTACACTGTAGCAAGAATAGCACATGCAAAGGAATATGGACAGATAAGTCCTGGCTTTCTTTCGAGGAGGAGGTCCTACCCTGAACTGCTTGCTGTGGATGATGAAGTCAGTAAAGACTTCCCAAAGAAGAGTGATATCTGAGATGAAACCTCAGGAAAGAACAAAGAATATCCAGATAAGTAAGTGTGGAGAGGAAAAAGTAAGACTGTAGCCAAAAAAACACAAAAAACAAAAAGCACAAAAACCAGACTATGTAAAGTCCCAAGGTCAAGAAAATTGGGAACTTATTGCTTATTCAGAAAATGTCAGCAGCTACTCTTAAGTAGGAGTAATACCATGATAAGGAGCACAGAAATCAGGCACTAAAGAAAGGAATAGAAAAAGGGAGTACTTTATTTCACTTTGCCAACACAGAAGTAATAATACTTTTTACTTGATATATATAATATACAGATTATTTGAAGGAGTAATCAACTTCAGTACTGCTGATTAGACTGATACTTTGTTGGGGGTGGGGAGGGCTGTCCTGCATAATGTAGGATATTCAACAGCATCATCCAGGGACTCTAAATAAATATCAGATGCCAGTAGCACCCCTACCTGTGACAACTAAAACTGTATCCAGACATTGCCAAACATTCCCTGGCCAGCCAAATCATTACCAGCTGAGGCCACTCACTGATCTACAGCACTCAGAGCATACAGTTAAAACCCAAACTGCATATATGTGTGCATACACATTTTAGAAAAATCTCTTTTCCTAAACAGTAAGTTCCTAAAAGGCAAGTTTCTAAAAGCTAAGTTCCTATAAGTTCCTATGCCTCTGCCCACCCTCATGGCACTATTATTATACTTCTGGGCCTTAGTTAAATAACAACACATTGATACATTTAAAAAATGTATCTTATAAGCATGCTTTAAGTTTCACCTATACTCTGGCACATGTGAATCAAGTGATTAAAACAGGATGGAAAAAAAGCCTTATGTACATTAGTATTGTAATATATCCTTTCTTCAAATTCAATAACCTAGTATTTACTAAAACCCCACCAAGAATTTGCTAATTTTTAAGTTGGAAAACCTGCAATATTTTAAAAGCAGAAAGCAATGCAGAAAAATATCACACATCTCACCTGTTGCAGCCGGGTTTATCAATCCTGCAGAACCACTGTTGGCTATCTGTGAAGGAGCCTGGCTTAGCCCGGTGGAAGGGGTTCCTAACCGAGGAAACTGTTGAGAACTCATTTCCACCTGCAGTGCATAGTCACATGGTTATTACTGGATTCTGAGATTAGAACCAATAATGAGAAATTAAAACATTTTTAGTACCTATACCTTCTTTTAGGAAAGCAAATGCAGCATCATTGATTGAAAATAATACTTGTGTTCAATATACAGTGCAGAAATGGTCTAAATTGTTTAAGTTTTCCATGTACATAGGTTCAATTAATGGTAAAATCACTTATATGATACTGAGGGATATTATGACTCCCCCCCAAATACTTGTGAATTGCCAAACGGAAAAGTCGACACTACATCGTGCGCAACAGCCACATGACATGTATTAACACAATACATATATTTCTCTGTAAAGTTTCATGACAAATGGCTTGTGCCTTTGAAAGCCAAGCCTCACACCAAGGTGTACAAAACTGTCATCAGTGTGTCAAAGGAGGAATCGGAGGCAGATGCCCTGTCCTAAGAAAGGACCAGAAACCTTACATCAAGACCGGATCCAAAAGGAATTCTCATGTTTTTCTGCACAGGCCTTCAGTGACGGATTTCATCCCACCCCTTTCATAGACGGCCATCGAGCCAAAGGGAACCGAGACCTTCACCACCTTCCCTAAAATTGACCCTCACTTTCCTCTCAGGAGCCAAGCAAGCTCTGCCGATATCCTCGATACACCCGCAACCCTACCCCCACCCAGAAGCCCATAGCTAAGATCGGAGAACATGGGTCTCCAGACACATGGGGTCTCTAAGACTTCTCCGGAGAGGGGTTAGGCATTCTGAGGAGCTCAGGACCAGTATGCCTCTTTACCTGAAGCCGCCGCCCGCCGCCCGCCCCTCCCGACTCCACCTCGCCAGGCTGAGAGGGCCGCGGAGGACCCATCTCAGTGGCAGCGCTGGGGTCCGAGGTCGCCGGGAAGGCTTGCGCCGCAGCGCGCCTCGAGCCCGCCGCTGTCCAGCTCCTCTGGCCCCGCTCACCCGGGCCAGCCGGCCACCGCTCCGCTCCAGTCCTCTTCCCCCGAACCTGCCCCTACCTCCCCAGTCTGCCCATTGGCCCCACGCCGGGCGCGTCACTCCAGTGCCCAGACCAATCCACCGCGGTCTGCCAGCTCTGATCCCGCCCCACCCTCCCGCCGACTGCCAGCCAATCAGGCGCGAGCCTCGCCGGGGCAGCCCAAGGCCCTCGAGGCTGAGCCAATAGCAGAGGAAGACAAGCGCTGCCGGCAAAAGGGGCGGGGAGCTAGGAGGCCCCGCCTCGGTCGGGGTCTGAAAGCGGCGGGCGCAGGGCCCGGATGTGGAGAGTCACTTTAAACTGCTCCAGGAGCCAAACTCCTTGGGCCGCCCGCCCGCCCGCGCTCCCCCGGCCTCTCAGCTTCCCCGCCAAGGCCCACGCCCGCCACGCCCCCACGCCCGGATCAACCCAGCCCTCCCGACGCCTCTCCTTTCCTTGCCGCAGGACACCGGGCCTTTGCCGCCGGGCCAACTGCCATGCTCAGCTCGCGAAAAAGCCCAGGTCTACGCCGCAGAGACGAGGCACCGCTGCCCTTCCCCGGGGACGCGCAGCGGGACGGACGCTGCAGCCCGGCTCGGCCGCCCCGCCCCCTCGTCTCCTCCCCTCCCCTTCGCTCCCGGGCGCCCGTCCCGCCATTACTTGAGTGCTGCGCCAAGTGGCCGCCGCGCCACTTCGAGCTTGCTTCCGTGCGCTCTCCGCCTGTGGAGCCGACGTCCTCGGGCTCCGGGACCCGCCGCCACCGCCGAGGCGCTAGCACTCTGCCCCCCACCCCTCAACCCAGCGCCGCTGCTTCCGCCGCCGTAACGAGCCCCTCACCCATTGGCTGGATTAGGCCCCGCCCTCCTCCGAGGAAGCCAGTCACCGCGCAGTGTGAGCGGAGAGCGGACCGGCCAGCCCCTCGGGGCCGCTGAGGCCTCTGGGAAATGTAGTCCCTGATGCGTAGAGGGCGGGCCTGGGCGGGGCGTCCTGGTGACCCGGCCGGGCAGCACACCCCTTTGCTGTCTGAAGTCGATTCTGCCTTTTCCGTGTGCCTAGTAAAAAGGTCCCACCCTTTTGCTTCAGCTGATGGCACCAGGTTTCATTTTCTCGAGGGAGGTGCCTCGCGGGAAAAGAGTAATGGAGGCCGACTACAGTGGGCCGAAGGAGCTGCAGGCAGGGCCGAGGGGTTTTCTAACTGTACTTGATGTTCGCACCGAGGCCATGGCCCGCGAAGCCTTAGCGTCGTGGGAGGATCAGATGCAAGAAACTGGAGCGACTCTGTTGGGTTTACGCTGGACTCTTCGTCAGGAGCTGCTCATCGGGCCGGACCCACCAGAGAGCTGAGCTGAGCACTCTCAGGTTTAAAGCCGGCTCGGAGAGGCGAAGGACTAGGACACGTTGTACCTGCTTGGTTTTTCCAGATTACGAAGAAGCGGAGGGAGTGGTGGTGGTTTGTTGTTTTATTTAGAGTGGAGGGATGGCGTTTATACGGCTGTGCAAGACTTAGACAAAACTGCCGAAGCAAAATCTAAGTCTGATAAATAGAGATCATGTTTCCCTCCTTCCTTCCCAGATGGTAATTTAGGTCTGGAGTTTTGTGTTAAGAAATAAAAAGGGCTCACATCCTTCTTCCTTTCATGCACAGCTATGTTCTTGCTAGGAAGAGCGTAGCTTGTGGCTACAAGAATGAACCTAAAATACCCCTGTCCTTCCTCAAGCCACTTTCGTTTCTCACTCTCTTCCCTTCTCAAATTTCTTCTAAAAGTAACTGATGTGATATACCTTAGCCTCCTCTCCTTAGGCAGTTGATTCTGCTTCTGCCACTGCTTCTCAAACTGCTCCCCCTAAGTTTCCAGTGACCCTCTCACCTCTCAGCTTGTCTAGTTTACCAACAGTAGTTCCTCCTTAAAATCTTCTTCCCTATGGGGAAAGAATCCTGAAGAATAGATACATGTATATGTGTAATTGAATCATCTTGCTGTTCACCTGAGACTAACACAACATTGTAAATCAACTATACTCTAAAAAAAAAAAAAAAAAAAAAATCTGACAACACTGTAAATCAACTATAAACTCCTTTGGTCTCCAGAAACACACTCTTTCCTGATACTACTTCTGTCTCTATTAAGCTCCTTTATGCCTTGTCTTTTCTCACATGTACAGCATTCTCCAAGGCTCCAGCCCTCTATCAATGCTATGCCATCTTCCTGACTAGTTTAATGCACCCTTACAGTTTCAAATATCATTTTGAAAAATGACTCAGTTTGATTGACCTGGTGACCTCTCTCATGATTTGTACACCTACAGTTCGATAAATATGTCTTACAAACCCCTGAGACTTAACATATTGGACACTTTTGTTGATTTGCCTCACCTCTGTACTCCTCCTGATTTCTGGGTTTGGTTAATGGCAATGGCATCACCATCCATCCTTTCTGCCTTTGGTTTTATTCTTGTTGGTTTCCACTCTTCCATCTTCCAGAGTCAGCCTGTGGATTTCTGTACTTCCTTTCCTGTTGCATTCATAGACTTGGCTCAACGTTTCATTAATTCCTGTCTGGACTTTACTAGTGTTGCCTCCACTTAGATCTCTTCCTACCCCCAACCTGTCCTCCATAGAGTTCTTTTTCTAAAGCATTCCTCTGAATCTGTTATGCCTATCCATGATGTTCCAGTGACTTCAGAATCTATTAATATTCCAAATCCCTAAACCCAAATCAAAGGCTGAGTTTAGTCCCTCCTACCTCTCACATATGGTTGAGTACTGTCTCAACCATAATTTCCACTTGTTCTCCACACAGCTTGGCTTCCAAGCTTTTGCTCAAGCTTTGCCTTCTGCAGGCCCCACGTTTCAGGCGGCGTATAGCAGAGTGCTGCCCATTTTACAGTGCCTGAGTGGGAAAAAAAAGGATTTATCTTCTCCAAGAAATCTTCCTTGAATTCCTCTCTTTCCCATACACTACGGGATACTTCCTTAGATATTTCTTCAGTACCACTATTATAGCACTAATATATCTACCCTGTCTTCTTCCTGGATTAGGCAGAGAGATAAATTATTCCTCTTTATATCTCCCATCAACAGGAAGGATTCAATAAATACTTGCTAAGTATAATCCCAAACACATCCATAGTACATGAATGAAATCCAGATTTTCATTAGTTACTGCTTTATTCATTTATGTCTCTGGCCCTTCACATAATGGATACTTGAAGGAAAATAGATGTTTCACCCCTGGTTGAGTTGCTAGGGTTTAGGATTCCCATTCACTGAACTTGGTGTGCTGAAAACAGCCTCTGTGTAGCACATCCAGGTTGAACCTTCTACACTTTGCAGGTCTTCAAGCACCCCCTGCCAGTTGCAGGGGCTTATTAGTATCTTGGGTTCTTGAAGAAAGTAGTTTGGATGGATTAAACAGAGACACCATTAGGCACCACATCTGCTGGGTGGTTCTCTGGTAACAAAGAAGGAAGATTTTCAGTACAAGTGTTCTGTAGTGGTCAGTCAAGTGTCAGTGGGTGATCTGCACCCTCTGGTCTGCAGGTACTGGTGAAGCTGTCTTTGGCCTCTGCCGCTGAACCCCGTTGGCTCTCAGTCCACCCTGTGGGGTCTGATGATATGACTCTTTGGTTCCTGTAGGTCTAGATACTCTCTTTGGTCCAACCCCCCAGCCAATAAAGTATAGTTCTTCCAGTTAACTCATCTGAAAAATGAGAGTATCGTTGTTGTTATTTGATCACTAAGTCGTATCCAACTCTCTGCGATCCCATGGACTGTAAGCCTCCAGGCTACACACATAAAGGACGTGAAGGATGTGAGCTTACTCCCAACCATTGTTTTTATTACCTTGATCTGGTTTGTTACCCAAGCCAAACTCAGACTCTGTCTCCTCCAAAGTATGGTGGACAGATGCTAAAAGTGAAGTGAAAGTTGCTCAGTCATGTCCGACTCTTTGTGACCCCATGGACTATACAGTCCATGGAATTTTCTAGGCCAGAATACTGGAGTGGAACCCAGGTCTCCTGCACTACAGGTAGATTCTTTACTAGCTGAGCCACAAGGGAAACCCAGACAGACTCTTGAACGACCTCTAATGATCCCACTGTTGGCGTTCATGTCCTTTTGTAATCTCTTTCCATTGTATGTGGCAGGACCTGTGACTCTTCTAATAAATAGAATATGGCAAAGGTCACTTCCTTTACTGTGTTACATTGTAGAAAACTTTCTCTTGCTGCAAAACAGTCTAGGGGTTCTCATACCTGGCCTGAGGAGGCAGCTGTGCAGCTCACATGGCAAGGAACCGTGGGTGGCCTCTAAGGACTGCAAGCAATCTCTAGCGGTTGAGGGTGGCTTCCACCCAAACACCTGCAAGAAGTTGGACCCTCAGTTCCACACATCAAGGAAATGAGTTCTGCCGACGACCTGAGTGAACTTGGAAACTGATTCTTTCTTCATTGAGCTTCCAGATAAGAACCTAGTCCATATGATACCTTAATTGTAGCATGTGAGGCCTGATCAGAGGACTGACCTAAAGCATGCCTGGACTCCTGACATACAGAAACTGTGAGATAATCAGTGTGTGTTGTTCTTAGTGCTAAGTTTGTAGTGATTTGTTATGCAGCAATAACTAACTAATACACCCAGAGTAGGATGGCATTTGATCCTAGGGCAGCTGTTCTTACTACAGGCTGTCTGGAAGGAAAGTTCTGTCCAAACTAGAAAGGATGCAATTAACCAACCTTCTCAATTCTCTCCAGAATGGGATTACTATCTTCTGCTCTGCCAAATCTCACCTACTGCCTCATCACCCAAGTCGGCAGCAGCAGCTCCAGCCATCTATTCTGCTTCCACTCTAAATGGTCTAATGCTGAGTGGACTGTAGTTCAGTCCTGATACTAACCACCCAGAGTTAGCACAGGCCCAAAGATTGAGAACAGAGTTCTCCACAGGGTGCCCTTCACTTCAGGTGTCAGCCACAAGTCTCAGGGGCTCCCCAGGCCATCTATACTTCTGGCTCACTGGCTGCAGCCATGAATCTGTTCAATAGTTCACCTGAATGACTCACAGAACTCAGGGAAGCACTATACTTACTATTACAGTTTTATTATAAAGGATATGCATAGGGTGAGGTCTGAGAGGGAGCATAGAGCTTCCATGCCTTCTCCTCATAGAACTGGGTGCGTCATGCTCCCAGCACATCAGTGTTTTCACCATTCCAGAAATTCCTCTGAACTTATAGAGTCTCTACTGGAATTTCACTTTAGGCATGATGAATTAAGTTATTGGCTATGTGACTGAACTCAATCTCCAGCTGTCGTTTCTTCCCTGAAGGCTGGGCAGCTGAAAGTCCCTACCCCTCATTCTAAAGGTATCTAGGTACTATATATAAAAGAGATAAATAATAAGGACTGACTGGGGCTTCCTGGATGGCTCCATGGTAAAAAATCTGCTTGCCAGTGCAGGAGACACGGGTTTAATCCCTGGGATGGGAAGATTCCCTGGAGGAAGAAATGGCAACCCACTCTAGTATGCTTGCCTGGAAAATTCCATGGACAGAATGGCCTGGCAGGCTACAGTCCATAGGGTTGCAAAGAGTCAGATATGACTGAGCAAGTGAACCTGCAAGAATAGCCAATCAACAGTGTTGTGATAGGTTCTGGTGCACAGCAAAGGGCCTCAGCCATACGTATACACGTATCGATTCTCCTCTAGACTCCCCTCCCATCCAGGCCGCCATATAACATGGAGCAGAGCTCCCTGTGCTATACAGTGGGTCATTGTGGGTTGTCCATTTTAAATATAGCAGTGTGTACATGCTGATTCTGAACTCCCTAACAATCCCTTCCCCTGATCCTACCCCCAGCCCCGGGTAACCATAAATTCATACTTGAAGTCTGTGGGTCTGCTTCTGTTTTGTAAATATGTTCATTTGTGAAGATATTATTTTTGAGAAAGGAGGGAAGATTTGCTATTGAGTAGGCAACCAGTCGGAGAAGGCAATGGCACCCCACTCCAGTACTCTTGCCTGGAAAATCCCATGGATGGAGGAGCCTGGTGGGCAGCAGTCCATGGGGTTGCTGAGGTTGGACACGACTGAGCGACTTCACTTTCACTTTTCACTTTCATGTATTGGAGAAGGAAATGGCAACCCACTCCAATGTTCTTGCCTGGAGAATCCCAGGGACGGGGGAGCCTGGTGGTTTGCTGTCTGTGGGGTCACACAGAGTCGGATACAACTGAAGTGACTTAGCAGCAGTAGCAGCAGCAGGCAACCAGTAGTATTTGCATAGACCTTACCTAAGGTGAAAGTGAAGTCGCTCAGTCATGCTGGACTCTTTGCAACCCCATGGACTGTAGCCCACCAGGCTCCTGTGTCCATGAGATTTTGCAGGCAAGAATACTGGAGTGAGTTGCCATTTCTTTCTCCAGGAGATCTTCCCAACCCAGGGATTGAACCCAGGGTCTCCTCCATTGTAGGCAGATGCTTTACTGTCTGAGGCACCAGAGAAGTCCAGACCTTACCCAAAGGATAGAATAAACACAAAAGGTAGAGAGTTCTTTGACGTTATGGGAAGTTGAGATATCAAGGAACCACTACATGGGAACATTGTGTCCTGGAGCAGCGTCCTGGGACCCATTCCCAAGAATGGCTGCCAGATCAGAGCCGAGCGTACCCACATCAGAGCCTAGGTTATTGCCTGTGGTATGAGCAGGGACAAGAAAGATTATCCTAGCAGCCAGAGGTGAAGACAATGGCACATGTCCCATGGAGCAGACAGGAAGAGTCACCCACTCACTGTACCAATAGACTGAGCGGCAGGGATTCCACAGAGGCTAGGTGTGCAGAGCCCAACAAAACAGGTCCATTGCCACCCTTAGGAACCATTACATACGTACAAAAACCTGCCCTACAAAGAGGTGAAGCCAGACTATAAGAACTAATAATTCATGACCATTACTATAACAATGCTTTTATTCCCAGGCCTGTGTGGACTTGGAAATCTCAGTTAAGAACCATGGTTGAATGTTGCAGTGAGCAACTGGGGTTTCAGACTGATCCATATTCCTTCCTGTTAGAAACTACTCATCTTCACAACCCTTGAGTGTAATTCTGACCATCACTTGGCCCTGGCCCCTGACCACAAGGAGGAGTGTGGGCCGCACTGGAAGAGTGAATCCTTTCTCATGAACTGGAGACTTGCATGGAGCCCAGTCACTCATGGCAACCCCTCAGGGGTACACAGAAAGCTGGGGTGCCTGGGCTCCTGCTCCCACCCCCACCCCTCTGCCCCATCCATGCCTTCAGCTCTTCCTTTGGTTGTGTGCTCTCTAGTATGCATCTAGTTTTCTACTGCTGTTAAAACAAAACCCCACATTTACTATCTCATTGTTCTGCAGATGATCCAGGAGGTACCAGTCAGGCTGCTTTCTCTTCTGCAGAATCTAGAGGAGAATCCATGTTCTTGATCCCTAGGACATATACTACCTGATACCATGCCTTTCAAGACCTTACTATAAAGCTACTGTAACCAGGCCCATGCAGCTGCTGCTGCTTAGGCACTTCAGTTGTGCCTGACTCTGTGCAACCCTATGGACTGTAGCCTGCCAGACTCTTCTGTCCTTGAGATTTCTCTAGGCAAGAATACTGCAGTAGGTTGCCATTCCCTTCTCCAGGGGATATTTCCGACTCAGGGATTGAAGCCTGGTCTCCTGCATTGCTGGCAGATTCTTTACCACTGAGCCACCAGGGAAGCCCGATCAGTACCATATGGTATTTTATCTCAGTAAGGATGGATGTGGGGGCTTCCCAGGTGGCGCAGTGATAAAGAATCTGCCTACCAATGCGGGAGACACAGGGGATGAGGGTTCAGTCCTTGGGTCGGGAAGATTCCCTGGAGCAGGAAATGGCAACCCACTCCAGAATTCTTGCCTGGGAAATTCCATGGACAGAGGAGACTGGCAGGCTACAGTCCATGGAGTCACAAAAAGTCAGACATGACTGATCCATGGATCAAGTATGCAAGTTTAAATGTGCCATTTGTGGAACAGAATAGTCTAGAAATAACTCCCTCTAGTATATGTTTAATTGCATTTCAGAATGGTGCAAAGATTATTCAATGGGGATATATTTTGGTTGGCCAAAAAGTTCCCTTGGTTTTTTTAAGTAAAAAAAAAGACACATTTTTCATTTTCACCAACAATTTTTTTAAACTACATATTTACCATTTTGTTCCACTACCTTATGCCATTTTGCAGGCAATTTCATAATTGCCTCTTCCCCAGACTTTTTATCTTTTGAGCAAAGAACTGTTCCAAGTGCCTTTTATAGTCTTCCAGGGAATTGAAATGTTTTCCATGTAGAGAATTTTGTAAAGATCAAAAATAACTGGACACCTGAAGGTGCAATGTCTGGTGAATATGATGAATGAATCAGAATTTCCCAGCCACATTGCAACAGTTTTTGCATGGTCATCAAGGAAACATATGGTCTTGCGGGATCCTGATGGATCCTGATGGAAAATTATGCATTTTTTGTTGACTAATTCTGGACGCTTGTAGTAGAGTGCTGCCTTCAATTGATCTAATTGGGAGCGGTGCTGGAACAAATTATTTGTTTTTTCTGGAAGAAACTCATAACAAAGGACTCTCTTCCAATCCCACCATATACATAACATCACCTCTTTTGGATAGAGACTGACCTTTGGTATGATTGTGGTAGTTCATTTCACTGGCTGCACAATCTCTTCCATTCCACAGTGTTGTACAATATCCACTTTTAATCACCCTGCACAATTTGTTTTTAAAGTGGAATTTTTACATTTAAGTAGAGAATCATTGGCAGGAATACAATCAAGAAGGTTTTTTTTTTTCACTTAACTTCTGTGGAATACAAACATCAAAGCAATTAACATAACCAAGCTGGCACAAATGATTTCCAATGCTTGATGCCGATATTTTGAGTATGTCAACTGTCTCCCTCATGGTATAACATTGATTGTTTTTGAGTACTGTCTCAATTTGATCGCCATCAACTTCAACTAGCTTATCCCACCATGGAGCATTGTCCAGTGAGAAATCTACAACACGAAACTTCACAAACCACTGTTGATGTGTTCAATTATTCATAGCACCTTCTCCTTACACTGCAAAAAACATTTTTTACATTTCAGTTATGTTTTTACCTTTCTTGAAATAATAAAGCATAGTATGCTGCAAATGTTGCTTATTTCTTCTATTTTCAATATTAAAATGGTGACACAAAAATTCACCAATTTTGGTAACTTTTTAAAAATTGCATGCTGATATGACAGCTGTCACAATAGTTTCAAATGAGGTCAAAGACAACTAAGTGGTACTAGAATCATCTTACAGAAAAAAAAAATGAATGAACCTTTTGGCCAACCCAATAATAATCTTTTCAATAACAATTGCTGGAACAATTGAATGTTTGTATGGAAAGAAAAATGAATCTTGACTTCTACCACAGCATATATATAATTAACTCCTGTTGAACAAATGGATAAGCCCTTTAAATATCAATACGTTAAAAGAAAGAAAAAAATAAAATTACCATCCCAATTTCTTATCTGTTATATAAATATTAGTGAAAATACCCTTTAAATGTCACATTTAAAGACATATTCTGTCACAAAGAAGAGAGAATATAAAGTACTACTCTCCCATCATGCATGGATATAAGACATTTGACCTTTTATAAACAAAGTAATACATTTGAAGATATCTTTAAGTGACAATGAACTATTTTATCTCATCTGTGCCACTGATAAACATTTAAGAATACATATAGAATTTTTAGTCCAACTCGATGAGAACAATGAGGGTGTAATTTGTACAACTCTTTCAAGTTAGTATCTGATATGTGTGGCAAAACTGTTGTATGGAGTATTTATTTGTATATTTATCACATATTGTGTGCCTAGTGTGAGCCAGGCATTACTCCAAGTGCTGGGGATATAGCAGTGAACAAAGCAGACCTCTTCTTATGGTGCTTATTAGTTAGTACTATCTACAGTTACCCTCACAACATTGTAAATCAAATATACTCCAAGATAAAAAAAAAATTTTAAGAATAAAAAAATACTAGATGCTTATGATAGAGAGTATATTAGAAACCACCCCATGGGCCCCCTAAGCCTTTCTTCAAAGCCAACCCAAACATTCTCCTTTATGATTTTATCTTTATTGTTGCTCTAACCACAGCATCTTGCATTTTATCTCTTATATTTGCCCTAAGATAAAATCAATAAACAGTTAAAAGGTAGAAAATTAACCTTAAGTACAAATGGAAATTTATAGAATTGGAAAAGTACAATGTTGAATAATACACATTAAATTTAAAATGTAATAAAAGAACGAGAAGTTATGTACACTTGGAACTAATACAACCTTGTTAATCAACTATACTCCAATATAAAATAAAGATTTAAGAAAAGAATGAGAAGCTATGGAGTGGCAAATATTATGAAAGAACAAAGCGTAGATAACTAATATCTATGCTTTTGACCTGTGGTGTTGGAGAAGATTCTTGAGAGTCCCTTGGACTGCAAGGAGATCCAACCAGTCCATTCTAAAGGAGATCAACCCTGGATGTTCTTTGGAAGGAATAATGCTAAAGCTGAAACTCCAGTACTTTGGCCACCTCATGTGAAGAATTGACTCATTGGAAAAGACTCTGATGTTGGGAGGGATTGGGGGCAGGAGGAGAAGGGGACGACAGAGGATGAGATGGCTGGATGGCATCACTGACTCGATGGGCGTGAGTTTGAGTGAACTCCGGGAGATGGTGATGGACAGGGAGGCCTGGCGTGCTTCGATTCATGGGGTCGCAAAGAGTTGGACACGACTGAGCGACTGAACTGAACTGAACTGATGCTGCCAATACCAATGCTGATTGGAATCACTATTTTACGCATCATAAAACTCTGGTATCCAATGGAATTTTGCCAAATCCCTGGATGTACTGACTAATAATGTGGCATTGTTAATTTTATTAAAGTAAGGTTTCTGAGTAGCCAAATTTAAGACACATTCTCATCAGAAGCTGGGGCAAATTAGACCCACTCATTATATCCTAGTCAAGTCATTGTTAGAAACAGTTCTAAGCATTGGCTATGAGTGCTAGAGTGCGAAACACATTTTCTAGTTGAAAATCAATCTCTTGAGACAGATATTATAAAGATGATATTTGGGGACTTCCCTGTTTGTACAGTGGGTAGAAATCCACCAGCTGACGGTGGGGACATTGGTTCAATCCCTGGCCTGGGAATATTCCACATGTCACAGAGCGTCTAAGCCCATGTGCCACAACTAGTGAGTCCAGGCGCTAGAGCCTGTGAGCTGAAACTAAAGAGCTGGTGCACCCAGAGGGCTGTTCTCTGAAACAAAAGGAGCTGCTGAAACGAGAAGCCTGTGCATGGCAATTAAAGAAAGCCCTTGCACAGCAACAAACACCCAGCACAGCTAAAAATAAATAAATAAAATATAAAAACCAAGCCAATTTTTTCAAAAGATGATATTTAGGCAACAAAACTGGAATATTTAATTTTTCCATTCTTTTAAACTAAATTTGAAACCACAGAGAAATATGATTTCAACAAATTCAGGATGTTTAAGATGCTAAGTTTTTAAAACTTGTTACAAGTTAAAAAAAAAAAAAGTGATTGCCCTAGCTACAATAGTAAGAAAATGTTACAAAGAAGGTATGAACAAACAGTTAGAGAAATTGTTACATCTCACATCATATGTCTCAAACTTCTGTTCATTACTTTCCAGAAGAAAAATCTGAAATGTTAATGTAAACTATTTAGATAAACTATCCATTTGCTGATAATTGAGTTAATTTACACTGAAGGATGATGCTAAGACATTAAGATGAAAAAAATTCAATTATCAAGTGCAAAAGAACATATTATTACCATAATCACTGTTCTCGGGGACCTATTAGCATGAATGATGATTTTCAACCCTGACCTGATAAAATCAGAAGATGGACTTCCCAGTGCATCAGCTATGCGTGTCACATTGTCCCAAGTGTCTCAGGCCATACTGAACTCACCAACAAGCAAGCATATCCACTGTGATATACATAACATCTTCTTAATTTGTTTTTAGGGGGAGAATTTACCTATTGTATTTAATCATTAGTAAATAACATTTAATATAAATATAGGTATGTTTTTACTATATGTCATGAGCTGAATTATGTCTTCCCTTTCCTAAATTCATACTCTGAAATCCTAAAACTGTCAGTACCTTGAAATGTGACTATATTTGGAAGTAGGGCCTTTAAAGAAGAGATTAAGTTAAAACGAGGCCATTAGGATAGCTCCCAATTCAAACTGATTGGTGTTTTTACAATAAAAGGAGATTAGGACCTGATGGGCTGCCATCTATGGGGTCGCACAGAGTCGGACACGACTGACAGCGACTGAGCAGCAGCAGCAGGACCAGTGATATGCTTGCACGGTGAGATGGTAACCATCTATAAGCCAAGGAGCGAGCCCGCAGGAGAAATCTGCTGACACTTTGATCTTGGACTTCCAGCCTTCAGAATTGAAAGGAAACAAATTTCTGCTGTTTAAACTCTATGGTCTGTCATATTTTGCTATGGCAACCTTAGCAAACTGTGTACTGTACATATACTATGTATAGTCAGGTATTGCTTTGTGAAGTTGTAGTTGCAGTTGTGTGTATGTGCATTGGGTCTCATTGCAAAATGCATTTCTTATTATGGGCTGTAGGCCAAAATGTTTGAAAAATACTGAGGTGAAGGAAATGAAGGATTTTGCATCCCAGTTCTGAAATAAGCCAATTGAACTAAAACTTTCTACTAGGCAAATCTAGAGAAATCCTAGCTCCACTTTTCCCAGGAAGGCTCTAAGGAAAAGAAACGGCCTCTAGGACTTTGGGTTCCTCGTGAAAATAACTCTAGAACAGTGTTCTGGAGTG
Source organism: Bos mutus (assembly GCF_027580195.1). Taxonomy (NCBI): domain Eukaryota; kingdom Metazoa; phylum Chordata; class Mammalia; order Artiodactyla; family Bovidae; genus Bos; species Bos mutus. Next base: position 131,689,238 of record NC_091618.1, read on the forward strand.
GAGTCTGGGGACAGAATTTGCAGGGTCTGTGAACTTGGACAGAGAAAAGGTACATGTTTATTCTCACTGATGTGTACCTGAAAGCAACTGCTTCCTTTCACTGTAAGTAGAAGTGATAAATTTTAGTAACATTGGTAGTACTTATAACTCTGTCACCAAATGAAATTATGTATATTTTCATATCACATTACACAAACTCTACTTTAAAATACAAATTGCAATCATTCCTGTATTGAAAGTATATTGGTTATTAGATTTATTGACAGAGCTTGTTATTTAATATATTAATAAAGGAGCACATGTATTATAATGCACAAATCTGTTTTTTAAAATATATTTTGAAAAGGGAACCCTCTTACACTGTTGGTGGGAATGCAAACTAGTACAGCCACTAGGGAAAACAGTGTGGAGCTTCCTTAAAAACTGGAAATAGAACTGCCTTATGACACAGCAATCCCACTGCTGGGCATACACACCGAGGAAGCCAGAATTGAAAGAGACACGTGTACCCCAGTGTTCATCGCAGCACTGTTTATAATAGCCAGGACATGGAAGCAACCTAGATGTACATCAGCAGATGAATGGATAAGAAAGCTGTGGTACATATACACAATGGAGTATTACTCATCCATTAAAAAGAATACATTTGAATCAGTTCTAATGAGGTGGATACAATTATACAGAGTAAAGTAAGCCACAAAGAAAAACACCGATACAGTATACTAACACATATATATGGAATTTAGAAAGACGGTAACGATAACTCTGTATGCAAGACAGCAAAAAAGACACAGATGTATAGAACAGTCTTTTGGACTCCATGGGAGAGGGAGAGGGTGGGATGATATGGGAGAATGGCATTGAAACATGTATAATATCATATAAGAAAACGAATCACCAGTCCAGGTTTGATGCAGGATACAGGATGCTTGGGGCTGGTGCACTGGGATGACCCAGAGGGATGGTATGGGGAGGGAGGTGGGAGGGGGGTTCAGGATTGGGAACACGTGTACACCCGTGGCAGATTCATGTTGATGTATGGCAAAACCAATACAATATTGTAAAGTAATTAGCCTCCAATTAAAATAAATAAATTAAAAAAAATAAAGTAGGTAGAAATAAAAAAATATTTTTATAATAATCATGTTTGTATGTAATCTGTTTCCCCTGAGACCCTAGGTACTTTATCTTATGTGTTTAAGAACATTTTTCTGAGAAGAGTCCATAGGTTTCATAAGACTGCCACAGGTGGTCTGTGGCAGATAACTGGTTAAGAAAATCTCTACTTTTAATAGACTCAGGTCCTGCCTTTGCTACATTTCATCTGAGGCCTTTCTTACCTGTTTCTTTCCACTTCCATCCTTTTGGTTATGACCCAGACTCTCATTGTGACTAGTTTCTTTTAACTGAGGACTTCTTTGATTCTAACTTTGACCTGACATCTTCCCAAAGGCTGCCTCTTCGCTTACTGCTCTGCAGCTCAAGGGCATTGGCTCTGTCCTGATACCTGGCCCAGGAAACTGACCTAGATGGCAATGATTTCCAGATTGCTGAGGACCAGGGAGAAGGTGTCTTCTCCACCCAAGGTCACAAGGCCACCCAAAGAGTTTATGACCTCTAGAAAACCAGGTAATAACATAAGCAGCACAGAATGGGAACCCTTCAATCCAGGCACTGTAGACCTGTTCCAACCCCCTGAGGGTGTCTGGCTTACATTTGTGGCTTCCTTCATCACTTCATTCCCTATGAAGACTTCCAGCTCATGACCTGAATTTGTAGCTCCAAAGGCCATCCAGACCCAGGAGGTCCACATTGCCAGTGCCCACCATCCATGGCCACATGAAGCTTCACTCCCCACCGTGTGAAATCTGTCAGTTCACAGTAATTGGGGCTTTCACTCCCTGTGGATTCCCCAAGCACGCAACACTCTTATCTGGGCTCACCCACCTGGCCAACACTGGGGGCATTCCATACTCCCACAGGGAACAGAATGACGTCCTCCAGGGGTGAGCAAGGACCACGCTAAATCTCCTCCTCTCACCCTCTTCTTGAGAGGGATGGATCATCATGAGCAGTTGGTCCCTGCTAGGCCATTGTGTCAGTAGCACAGGCTGGCCTCTAGAGGGAGCCCCATGAACGATGAGGAAGAGGAGCCACAGCTCTGAGCATTTAGGGAATGGGGGGATGGAAACCTTGAATTCCACCTGTCCTGGGGAATGGGGCTCATCTGGGCCACATACCCTAAGTTCATGGATATCCTTTAGTGTCCTTTGGGCAGGAATACCCGATTTATTTTACTCTGTCTGGTCTGGCTTCCCACCAGTCCCTGCCCACAGCCCAATGTTTATCTATGTGGAGATCATGATCCAGATCGGTTTTTAAAAATCCCTTTTATTTTTATTTACCACTAGTAAACAATTAGGAACTAAAATAGGAAGGTATCTACAAACAATAAATGCGGAGAGAGTGTGGAGAAAAGAGAATCATCCTACACTGTAGGTGGGAATGTAAATTGGTACAGCCACTATGGAGAACAGTTTGGAAGTTTCTTAAAAAGCCAAAAACAGAGCAACCATATGACCCAGCAATCTCACTCATAGGCATATATCTGGAGAAAACCATAATGTGAAAGGGTGCTTGCACCCTGATGTTCATTGCAGTAGCCAGGATACAGAAGCGATCTAAACTAAATGTCTGTTGACAGAGGACTGGATAAACATGTGGTATCTGTCAGTTCAGTCGCTGAGTCGTGTCTGACTCTTTGTGACCCCCATGGACTGCAGCACGCCAGGCTTCCCTGTCCATCACCAACTTCTGGAGCTTGCTCAAACTCCTGTCCATCGAGTCAGTGATGCCATCAAACCAACTCATCCTTCAGTCCTTCCAGTGAATATTCAGGACTGACTTCCTTTAGGATGGACTGGTTGGATCTTGCATTCCAAGTACTAGGTCTTCTCTAGTGGCTCAGTTGGTAAAGAATCTGCCTGCAATGCAGGAGACCTGGGTTTGATTCCCAGATTGGGAAGATCTCCTGGAGAAGGAAATCGCAACACACTCCAGCACTTTGGCCTGGAAAATTCCTTGAACAGAGGAGCTGGGCAGGCTATAGTCCATGAGATCACAGAGTCGGACACGACTGTGAAATTTTCACTTTTCCAACACCACAGTTCAAAAGCATCAGTTCTTTGGTGCTCAGCTTTCTCTTTAGTGCAACTCTCAAATCCATACATGACCACTGGAAAAACCATAGCCTTGACTAGACGGACCTTTGTTGGCAAAGTAATGTTTCTGCTTTTTAATATGCTGTCTAGGTTGGTCATAGCTTTTCTTCCAAGGAGCAAGCGTCTTTTAAGTTCATGGCTGCACTCACCATCTGCAGTGATTTTGGAGCCCAAGAAAATAAAGTCTGTCACTGTTTCCATTGTTTCTCCATCTATTTGCCATGGGACCAAATGCCACAGTCTTAGTTTTTTGAATGTTGAGCTTTAGGCCAACTTTTTCACTCTCCTCTTTCACTTTCATCAAGAGGGTTTTTAGTTCTTCTTCACTTTCTGCCATAAGGGTGGTGTCATCTGCATATCTGAGGTTATTGATATCTCTCCCAGCTATCTTGATTCCAGCTTGTGCTTCATCCAGCCCAGCATTTCACATGATGGACTCTGCATATAAGTTAAATAAGCAGGGTGATAATATACAGCCTTGACGTACTCCTTTCCCAATTTGGGACCAGTCTGTTGCTCTATGTGGTATCTATATCTATATCTAAATCTATATATGGCTTCCCTGGTGGCTCAGAGGGTGGAGAGTCTGCCTGCAACACAGGAGACCTGGGTTCAATCCCTGGGTCAGGAAGATCCCCTGGAGAAGGGAACGGCAACCCACTCCAGTATTCTCACCTGGAAAATCCCATGGAAGAGGAGCCTGGTGGACTACAGTCCATGGGGTCACAAAGAGTTGGATATGACTGAGCGACTTTCATTTCATTTTCATCTATATATAATGGAGTATTACTTAATCATTAAAAAGAATGAAATGCCATTTGTGGCAACATGGATGGGCCTGGAGATTATCATACTAAGTGAAGAAATTCAGAGAAATATCAAATATCATCTGATAGCCCTTATATGCAGAATAAAAAAAAAGATACAGATGAACTTGTTTATAAAACAGAAACAGACTTACAGACTTAGAGGATGAACTTATCGTTACTAGGAATGGGGGAAGGGTGGGGAGGAAGGATAGACTGGGAGTTTGGGATCCACATGTACAAACTGCTCTATTTAAAATAGATAACCAACAAGGACCTACTGTAAAAAAAAAAATAAATAAAATAAAATAAATGAAGAAAATGAAATAGGAAGGTATCACGTTTTACAACATTTTAAAATCAGATATGATTAGATGGCAAGGTTTATACACCAAATAGTATAATTATACACCAAATACATGGAGAAGGCAATGACAACCCACTCCAGTACTCTTGCCTGGAGAATCCCATTGATGGAGGAGCCTGGTGGGCTACAGTCCATGGGGTTGTGAAGAGTCAGACATGACTGAACGACTTCACTTTCACTTTTCACTTTCATGCATTGGAGAAGGAAATGGCAACCCACGCCAGTGTTCTTGCCTAGAGAATCCCAGGGACTGGGGAGCCTGGTGGACTGCCGTCTATGGGGTTGCACAGAGTTGGATACGACTGAAATGATTTAGCAGCAGCAGCAGCAGCATTATAATACAATGTTGAGAGACATTAAGGCAGACTTAAAGGAGGTACATGCCATCTCCATGGACTGGAAGATGCTGGGTGAAAATATCTATTCTGCCCAAAGTGATACAGACTGACTACCATCCTGGTCAAAACCCCAGCAGGATCCCCCTGCCACCCCTGCTGCCTACAATGTGGGAGACCCGGTTCAATCCCTGGGTCGGGAAGATCCTCTGGAGAAGGAAATGTCAACCCACTCCAGTACTCTTGCCTGGAAAAATCCCATGGACAGAGAAGCCTCGTAGGCTACAGTCCATGGGTCACAAGGAGTCGGACACAACTGAGCGACTTCACTTAGAAGTAGTAAACAGCACAGGGCAAAGGCTAATAGAATTTTGCCAAGAGGACGCACTAGTCACAGCAAACACCCTCATCCAACAACACGAGAGAAGACTCTACACATGGACATCACCAGATGGTCAACACTGAAAACAGATTGATTATATTCTTTGCAGCCAAAGATGGAGAAGCTCTATACAGTCAGCAAAAACAAGACTGGGAGCTGACTTGTGGCTCAGATCATGAACTCCTTATTGCCAAATTCAGACTTTAATTGAAGAAAGAAGGGAAAACCACTAGACCATTCAGGTATGAACTAAATTAAATCCCTAACAGTTATTCAGCAGAAGTGAGAAATAGATTTAAGACACTAGATCTGATAGACAAGAGTGCCTGATGAACTATGGATGGAGGTTCGTGACACTGTACAGGAGACAGGGATCAAGACCATCCCCAAGAAAAACAAATTCAAAAAAGCAAAATGACTGTCTGGGAAGGCCTTACAAATAGCTAAGAAAAGAAGAGAAGCTAAAGGCAAAGGAGAAAAAGAAAGATATACTCATTTGAATGCAGAGTTCCAAAGAATAGCAAAGAGAGGTAAGAAAGCCTTCCTCAGTGACCAGTGCAAAGAAATAGAGGAAAACAATAGAATGGGAAAGACTAGAGATCTCTTCAAGAAAATTAAAGATACCAAGGGAACATTTCATGTAAAGATGGGCTCAATAAAGGATAGAAATAGTATGGACCTAACAGAAGCAGACGAGATTAAGAAGAGGTGGTGGGAATACACAGAAGAACTATACAAAAAAGCTCTTCATGACCAAGATAACCACAATGGTGTGATCACTCATCTAGAGCCAGACATCCTGGAATGTGAAGTCAAGTGGGCCTTAGGAAGCATCACTACGAACAAAGCTAGTGGAGGTGATGGAATTCCAGTTGAGCTATTCCAAATCCTGAAAGATGATGCTGTGAAAGTGCTGCACTCAGTATGCCAGCAAATTTGGGAAACTCAGCAGTGGCCACAGGACTGGAAAAGGTCAGTTTTCATTCCAATCCCAAAGAAAGGCAATGCCAAAGAATGCTCAAACTACTGCACAATTGCACTCATCTCACACACTAGTAAAGCAATGCTCAAAATTCTCCAAGCCATGCTTCAGCAGTATGTGAACCGTGAAGTTCCAGATGTTCAAGCCGGTTTTCGAAAGGGCAGAGGAACCAGAGATCAAATTGCCAAAGTCCACTGAATTATCGAAAAAGCATGAGAGTTCCAGAAAAACATCTACTTCTGCTTTATTAACTATTCCAAAGCCTTTGACTGTGTGGATCACAATAAACCCTGGAAAATTCTGAAAGAGATGGGAATACCAGACCACCTGACCTGCCTTTTGAGAAATTTGTATGCAGGTCAGGACGCAACACTTAGAACTGAACATGGAACAACAGACTGGCTCCAAATAGAAAAAGGAGTACGTCAAGGCTGTATATTGTCACCCTGTTTATTTAACTTATATGCAGAGTACATCATCAGAAACGCTGGGCTGGATGAAACACAAGCTGGAAGCAAGATCTCTGGGAGAAAATCAATAACCTCTGATATGCAGATGACACCACCTTTATGGCAGAAAGTGAAGAAGAACTAAAGAGCCTCTTGATGAAAGTGAAAGAGGAGAGTGAAAAAGTTGGCTTAAAGCTCAACATTCAGAAAACTAAGATCATGGCATCCAGTCCCATCGCTTCATGGCAAATAGATGGGTAAACAGTGGAAATAGTGGCAGACTTTATTTTTTTGGGCTCCAACATCACTGCAGGTGGTTACTGCAGCTATGAAATTAAAAGATGCTTACTCCAAGGAAGAAAAGTTATGACCAACCTAGACAGCATATTCAAAAGCAGAGACATTACTTTGCCAACACAGGTCTGTCTAGTTAAGGCTATGGTTTTTCCTGTGGTCATGTATGGATGTGAGAGCTGGACTATAAAGAAAGCTGAGTGCCGAAGAATTGATGCCTTTGAAATGTGGTGTCAGAGAAGACTCTTGAGATTCCCTTGGACTGCAAGGAGATCCAACAATTCCATCCTAAAGGAAATCAGTCCTGGGTGTTCATTGGAAGGATTGATGTTGAATTTGAAACTCCAGTACTTTGCCCACCTGATGTGAAGAGCTGATTCATTTGAAAAGACCCTGATGCTGGGAAAGATTGAGGGCGGGAGGAGAAGGGGACGACAGAGGATGAGATGGCTGGATGGCATCACTGACTAAATGGACATGGGTTTGTGTGGACTCCGGGAGTTGGCGATGGACAGGGAGGCCTGGCGTGCTGCAGTCCCTGGGGTCGCAAGGAGTCAGACACGACTGAGCGACTGAACTGAACTAAACTGAAACAGCCTCTATCCCACAGAGCCTGCTGAAATTATGTACACGTGCAATCCTAAATGTGCTTAGCCTGCTGACCCTGCTTCACCAATTCCTTCCCCTGGGAACGGCAGTAAGAGCTCTGCTCACGTTTCCCCTTGCTCTCTCTGCCTCCTGGCTGACCCTGGGGCTTCCCATGTGGCCCCGCTTGCTGCAGCATGTCCTCTCACCTGGGAACTGTGAGAGACCATCTCTTCAGTAGCAACTATTTCCTGACCTGTTGGTTTCACCATACCTGAGTGATATTTAAACCTACATTTGAAAACAATTTTGCAGTTATAATTGAGGAAAGGTATGGTAACAACAAAAACAAGACCAGGAGCTAACTGTGGCTCAGATCATGAACTCTTTATTACCAAATTCAGACTTAAATTGAAGAAAGTAGGGAAAACCACTAGATCATTCAGTTACGACCTACATCAAATTGGAAAAAGCAAGAGAGTTCCAGAAAAACATCTATTTCTGCTTTATTGACTATGCCAAAGCCTTTGACTGTGTGGATCACAATAAACTGTGCGAAATTCTGAAAGAGATGGGAATACCAGACCACCTGATCTGCCTCTTGAGAAACCTATATACAGTGGAAGTGAGAAATAGATTTAAGGGCCTAGATCTGATAGATAGAGTGTCTGATGAACTATGGAATGAGGTTCGTGACATTGTACAGGGGACAGGGATTAAGACCATCCCCATGGAAAAGAAATGCCAAAAAGCAAAATGGCTGTCTGGGGAGGCCTTACAAATAGCTGTGAAAAGAAGAGAAGTGAAAAGCAAAGGAGAAAAGGAAAGATATAAGCATCTGAATGCAGAGTTTCAAAGAATAGCAAGAGATAAGAAAGCCTTCCTCAGCGATCAATGCAAAGAAATAGAGAAAAACAACAGAATGGGAAAGACTAGAGATCTCTTCAAGAAAAGTAGAGATACCAAGGGAACATTTCATGTAAAAATGGGCTCTATAAAGGACAGAAATGGTATGGACCTAACAGAAGCAGAAGATATCAAGAAGAGGTACAGCAAGAATACACAGAAGAACTGTACAACAAAGACCTTCACGATCCAGATAATCACGATGGTGTGATCACTGACCTAGAGCCAGACATCCTGGAATGTGAAGTCAAGTGGGCCTTAGAAAGCATCACTATGAACAAAGCTAGTGGAGGTGATGGAATTCCAGTTGAGCTATTTCAAATCCTGAAAGATGATGCTGTGAAAGTGCTTCACTCAATATGCCAGCAAATTTGGAAAACTCAGCAGTGGCCACAGGACTGGAAAAGGTCAGTATTCCAATCCCAAAGAAAGGCAATGCCAAAGAATGCTCAAACTACTGCACAATCGCACTCATCTCACACGCTAGTAAATTAATGCTCAAAATTCTCCAAGCCAGGCTTCAGCAATACGTGAACCATGAACTTCCTGATGTTCAAGCTGGTTTTAGAAAAGGTAGAAGAACCAAAGATCAAATTGCCAACATTCGCTGGATCATGGAAAAAGCAAGAGAGTTCCAGAAAAACATCTATTTCTGCTTTATTGACTATGCCAAAGCCTTTGACTGTGTGGATCACAATAAACTGTGGAAAATTCTGAAAGAGATGGGAATACCAGACCACCTGATCTGCCTCTTGAGAAACCTATATGCAGGTCAGGAAGCAACAATTAGAACTGGACATGGAACAACAGACTGGTTTAAAATAGGAAAAGGAGTACGTCAAGGCTGTATATTGTCACCCTGTTTATTTAACTTATATGCAGAGTACATCATCAGAAACGCTGGGCTGGATGAAACACAAGCTGGAATCAAGATTGCCGGGAGAAGTATCAATAACCTCAGATATACAGACGACACCACCCTTATGGCAGAAAGTGAAGAGGAACTAAAAGCCTCTTGATGAAAGTGAAAGAGGAGAGTGAAAAAGTTGGCTTAAAGCTCAACATTCAGAAAACGAAGATCATGGCATCCGGTCCCATCACTTCATGGGAAATAGATGTGGAAACAGTGTCAGACTTTATTTTTCTGGGCTCCCAAATCACTGCAGATGGTGACTGCAGCCATGAAATTAAAAGACGCTTACTCTTTGGAAGGAAAGTTATGTGCAACCTAGATAGCATATTCAAAAGCAGAGACATTACTTTGCCAACAAAGGTTCGTCTAGTCAAGGCTATGGTTTTTCCTGAGGTCATGTATGGATGTGAGAGTTGGACTGTGAAGAAGGCTGAGTGCCGAAGAATTGATGCTTTTGAAGTGTGGTGTTGGAGAAGACTCTTGAGAGTCCCTTGGACTGCAAGGAGATCCAACCAGTCCATTCTGAAGGAGATCAGCCCTGGGATTTCTTTGGAAGGAATGATGCTGAAGCTGAAACTCCAGTACTTTGGCCACCTCATGCGAAGACCTGATTCATTTGAAAAGACCCTGATGCTGGGAAAGATTGAGGGCAGGAGGAGAAGGGGACGCCAGAGGATGAGATGGCTGGATAGCATCACTGACTCGATGGACGTGAGTCTGAGTGAACTCTGGGAGTTGGTGATGGACAGGGAGGCCTGGCGTGCTGCGATTCATGGGGTCGCAAAGAGTCGGACATGACTGAGCGACTGAACTGAACTGATGGTAACATAAGTCCTCCCCTGGTGACTCAGTGGTAAAGAATCTGTCTGCAATGCAGGAGACCCGGGTTCAATTCCTGGGTTGGGGAGATTCACTGGAGGAGGGCATGGCAACCCACTCCAGTATTCTTGCCTGGAAAATTCCATGGACAGAGGCGCCTGGCAGGCTACAGTCCATTGGAATGCAGAGAGTCAGACACGACTGAAGCAACTTAACAGCAGCAGCAGCATGGTAGGAATATGTATTTGAGCAAACTCCGGGAGATAGTGGAGGGCAGAGGAGCCTGGCATGCTGTAGTCCATGGGGTCAAAGAGAGTCAGACCTGACTTAGTGACTGAACAGCAACATGATAACACTGCGGATGAAGTTAAACCTAGAAGTTGCACATCTGTGTAAGTGAATTTAGGGAGAATTGCAATGGGTTATCCAATACTAGATGAATTCAGTTAAATTCCTGTCAAGACCAAATGGCAAACTGAGATTCGAAGTCAATGAATATAACATGTGGATTTCTCAGGTAAACCGATCATTTAAAAGATAAAAAACAGAGCTAATCATTTGATTTCTTTACTCATAAAAGGAAATTTAACAGTTAAATCTTAACAGATTTTCTTTCTGTTAAGACCAGTACAGAATATGGCAGCTAGTTCCATTCAGAAATGCATGTCACTTACAGGTTCAACGTAATCTGTATCAAAATCCCAACTGTCTTCTCCCCAGCCAATCCTAAAGGAAATCAATCCTGAATATTCATTGGAAGGACTGATGCTGAAGCAGAAGCTCCAATACTCTGGCCACCTGATTCGAAGGACTGACTCACTGGGAAAAACGCTGATGCTGGGAAAGATTGAGGGCAGGAGTAGAAGGGGACGACAGAGGATGAGATGGTTGGGTGGGATCACTGACACAATGAACATGAGCCTGAGTAAACTCTGGGAGATAGCAGAGGACAGGGAAGCCTGGCATGCTGCATTTCGTGGGGTCACAGAGTTGGACACGACTTAGCTTCTTAACAAAAACAGCAAAGCTATTTTAAAAGTGTGTAGCTTACTTATCTTAGATGCATGAAAGATATATTCACACCAAAGCGAACCATTTCCATTTCATGATAGAAAGAATATTTCAAATTCAAGGTAGCCTTTAAGTTTCTTATTATTTCCCATTATATTTTAGACATAATAGGTTATTACATATAACATACTATTTTACTTTATTATCTTGTAGTTAGGAAAATAGTAATAGTTGCTTGGGAGATTATCATAATAAGTGAAATAAGTCAGAAAGAGAAAGACAAATAGTATATGATATTGTTACTTACATGTGTAATCTAAAATATGAGACATATGAACCTGTCCATGAAACAGAAACACACTCACAGACAGAGAGCAGACTGTGGTTGCCAAGGGGATGCGGCATGGGAGTGAGACGGACTGGGAGTTTGGGATCAGCAGATGCAAACTGGTATATATAAAATGGGTAGGCAAGGTCTTTCTGTACAGCCCAGGGAGCTATACTCAATATCCTGTGATAAACCATAATGGAAAAGAATATGAAAAAGAATGTATATTTATGTATAACTGAGTCACTTTGCTGTATAGCAGTAATTGCTACTGCTGCTAAATCGCTTCAGTTGTGTCTGACTCTGTGCAACCCCATAGACGGCAGCCCACCAGGCTCCCCCGTCCCTGGGATTCTCCAGGTAAGAACACTGGAGTGGGTTGCCATTTCCTTCTCCAATGCATGAAAGTGAAAAGTTAAAGTGAAATCGCTCAGTCGCGTCCGACTCTTAGTGACCCCATGGACTGCAGCCTACCAGGGTCCTCCATCAATGGGATTTTCCAGGCAAGAGTACTGGAGTGGGGTGCCATTGCCTTCTCCATAGCAGTAATTAACACATTGTAAATCAACTATACATCAGTCAAATTTTTAAAAAATCTATTATAGTTAAAAAAAAACACCTGCAAAAAAAAGTTGCTTGTAGAAAGTTATCCACAGTGGCCATTTAGTTTTTATTCTGCAAAACTGAACTTTGTAGAGCTGCCTAGTGTAAATCCATCAGCACAGCTCAGTACAGCACAAAGGCAACCAAAACCCAGGTACCATCTCCCACGCCCCAGGCGGGTCTCTTCACTTAGAATACTAGGCAGGTTTACTTCCTCTGGTGTTTTCCCATTTTTGTCTGTATTAATTGTCTTGCTCTCATTATTATAGGTGTCTATGTTAAATTTAAACCATCTTCTGGGCTTCCCTCGTGGCGCAGTGGTAAAGAATCTGCCTACCAGTGCTGGAGACACAGGTTCGATCCTGATCTGGGAGGATCCCGCATGCTGCAGGACAACTAAGCCCACGTGCCACAACCACTGAGCCTGTGTTCCAGAGCCCAGAACTGAAGCTACTGAGCCTGTGTGCAACTACAGAAGCGCGCATGCTCTGGGGCCCATGGTCTGCGACAAGAGAAGCCACCATCATGAGAAGCCCACACCGCACGGCAAGAGAAAAGCCTGCTCAGAAACAAAGAACCAGCACAGCCAGAACCAAATAAATAAATAAAATGATAAAAAAATTTAAACCGTCTTCTGAGAGGTACAGGAGAAGGAAGTTCTGGAGAAGGAAAGCCTAAGACAGGAATATTGGCTGTTAGAATGTCCTTGAATTTCTCTATATTTGCTGCAGAGTTCTTCCAGGAAACTTGCTGTACCTCTTTGCACTTGTGATCTAGGTTGCCTGTTTTTCTTTATCTTTTCGTTTTTCAGGATTTGCCCTCACTCTGTGATGTTGGTGCTCATTCTTTTTATGAAGCAAGTATAGTAGTGATTCTTAGGCCCCTTTCAGAGTCTAGGATTTTTCAGGCAGGTATTTATCTGTAAAAAGGCTATACTTCTGAAAGAAAGAGAAAGAGGTCTAAACACCAATAGCTTTGCCCTTGACTACATTCTTCTGGGCTTTTTTCCGTGGTTCTGTGTTGCCTTTTTCCAATTTCTTGGCTCTGAGATTTCATTTCATTCTCTCTCTAAGCTAATATGCTAGCCTGTTCCTATTTCATGGGTGCTGGCAGAAATTACCAGACTCTTGGATCAAGCATCATTGCATGGATTTATGCAGACAGCATAGCAAGCAGCATCAGCATTATATGGCATGATTTTTTTTTCTCACCACCGCCTCCACAAGTCCCATGGGGATGACGCAGTGTGGGCCTGATAGCTTTTGTGCACACGGTGAGTTTTCATGACAGTTGAGAAACACGGAGCTTGGAGAACTCACTATTTTGTAGCAAGCAGTATGCAAGCCTGCTCTCTGCCCCAGAGAGAAACAGTCTCACATCTCTTAGGGCTGCTTGCTGCAAACACAATCCTAAGAAATGGCCTGGGATTAGTCAGGGTAGTCAGGGACTTGTGTTCTTGGCATAGTGTTATAGTGTTAGTGACTCAGTTGTGCTAGACTCTTTGCGACCTCACAGACTGCAGCCTGCCAGGCTCCTCTGTCCATGGGATTTTCCAGGCAAGGATACTGGAGTGGTTTGCCATTTCCTTCTCCAGTGTTTTTGGCATACCCAGCAAGAAATGAGAGACACATGGAGAACTGTCTGTCTCAACATATTGCTCCTATTTCCCATATGTGTTGACCTCCCAAAAGGGCTCCCCTAGGTAATCCACCATCTAGGAGCTTCCTGGATGGCTGTGCTAATAATGTGCTAACAACAAGCATGAAAGATAAACCTTTATTAATGCTTCCACCAGTGGGGACTGTCAAAGGAGAAGGGGCTTCATCAGCTGGAGGCAGGTGATGACAGAGTCATGGGAGGGCAGCCAGGTTACAGAAGCAAAGCTATTTATGCGTTAATTAGGGCTGGGTTACATTTTGCACAAATTCTTCCCTGACTGGCTGGATCTGGATCCTAAAAAGCTCTCACAGGTGCCACCGAAAAGGGAGCATACATATGAGTTCAATACCTGTGAGGTACAGGGGTGTCAGTGGGTGAAGGGATGGAGGACATGCAGATGGGGGAAAATTGCTGGGCGACCCAGAGTTAAGTGGGATTTAACCAAGCTGAAGTGGGTCTTAGGAAGCATCACTATGAACAAAGCTAGTGGAGGTGATGGAACTTCAGCTGAACTATTTCAAATCCTAAAAGATTATGCTGTTGAAGTGTGCACTCAATATGCAAGCAGATTTGGGAAATTCAGCAGTGGCCACAGGACTGGAAAAAGTAAGTTTTTATTCCAATTCCAAAGAAAGGCAATGCCAAAGAATGTTCAAACTACCATACAATTGAAGTCATTTCACATGTTAGCAAGATAACTCTCAAAATCCTTCAAGTTAGGGACTTCCCTGGTGGTCCAGTGGTTAAGAATCTGCCTTGCAATGCAGGGGACACAGGCTCAGTCCCTGGTCAGGGAACTAAGATCCCACATGCCATGGAACAACTAAGCCCATGTCACAGCTGAAGATCCTGCATAAGTCAACAAAGATGCCACATGCTGCAATTAAGACATGTCACAGCCAAATAAATAAATAAATATATTTTAAAAATTCTTCAAGTTAGGCTTCAATGGTAGGTGAACTGAGAAATTCTAGATGTACAAATGAGATTCAGAAAAGGCAGAGGAACCAGAGATCAAATTGCCAACATCTGTTGGATCATAGAAAAAGCAGGGGAATTAAAAAAAAAAATCTGCTTCATTGACTACGTGAAAGCCTTTGACTGTGTGGATCACAACACACTGGAAAATTCTTAAAGAGATGGGAATACCAGGCCACTTTACCTGTCTCCTGAGAAACTGTATGCAGATCCAGAAGCAACAGTTAGAACCAAACAAGGAACAATGAACTGGTTCAAAATTGGGACAGGAGTCTGTCAAGGCTGTATACTGTCACCCTGCTTATTTAACTTCCATGCAGAGAGTACATCATGTGAAATGCCAGTATGCCAGAATGCCAGAAATGGATGAATCACAACCTGGAATCAAGATCACTGGGAGAAATATTAACAACCTCAGATATGCAGCTGACACCACTGTAATGGCAGAAAGTGAAGAGGCGCTAAAGAGCCTCTTGATGAGGGTGAAAGAGGAGAGTGAAAAAAGCTGGCTTAAAACTCAACATTCAAAAAAATGAAGATCATGGCATCCAGTTCCATCACTTCGTGGCAAAAAAAGAGGGAAAAAGCAGAAGCAATGACAGATTTTTTATTTCTTGGGCTCCAAAATCACTGTGGATGGTGACTGCAGCCATGAAATTAAAAGACGTTGCTCCTTGGAAGGAAAGCTATAACAAACTTAGTGTATTAAAAAGCAAAGACATCACTTTGCTGATAAATTTCTGATTAGTCAAAGCTATAGTTTTTCCAATAGTCATGTACGAATGTGAGAGTTGGACCTTAAAGAAGGCTGAGCCTTTATTGAAACCTCACTAAATGACAAGAAATTGACTTTCCATTTCCCTTCAGCTCATGATTGGTCTGCTCTCCTGCTCTGTTGATAAACCTGGAGTGAACTGGGTACTTCTCTTATTTTTGGAGATGTTAGGCATCACTCCCCTCTCCAGAAAGGCATTAAGACATCAGGACATATTCACAGAGTTATGACTGTCTTATTTTGAAAATTTTGCAACCCCCCATTGATTGTCTAAGTATGTAGTACCAAATTAGGCTCTTGGCTTATGTCCTAGTCAATCAGTAATTTCCTCCAAGCTTGCCTGTCTATTATAGAAGGCATATCAGAAATTCCTTTCATAGAGATAAAGTGGCCCAATGAATAGTACTATATGAGCAGGATTAAAAGCAGTGAGGGGACAATTCTCAGTTCCCGCAGCCTCCTGTGTCCTTCATTCCATGCCGTTTGCTGGGACAACTGCCTTTGGGGAGGAGTCTCAGAGGAATCAGGCGGACATGGGAAATGGTGCAGCCTACAGTGCTCTGTCTAGACTACACTGCTTCACAGTTGAAGTGAGAAGAACACAAGTGAGAAAAACTTCAGCCAAGCCTGAATTAGCCTCTGTAAGTTGGCTGAGGCTCAATCACATATGACCCAGAATCCTGGGCTAGACAGAACAAAAGAGAAGTTGGTAGAGCTCGGAGACCCACGCCTCACGCGGAAAGATGAGGGGGCCATGTGGCTTGCAACTACTCCGTTTCTCATAACTATCTGTGCTCACAAGCCAAAATTACTTTTTTTTTTTTGGCCTCACACCTTACAACAGTGAAAGCTTGAAGTCCTGACCACTGGGCTGCCAAAGAATTCCCCCAAATTACTTTTTTTAATGGCGACTGTGGTTCTCCCTGTTGCTAGTTTCCAAGGGGCAGAGGTCAAGCACAGGCCAAAGACCGTTATAAATAGAATTGCAGCACAGTGTGCATGGACGGAGCAGCAACCAGAACGGTTTCACTCAAGAAATCCTTGCTGATGGGTTACAGAACGTGATATAATACGGAATAAAATATATGAAAACTCCACTAAAGTTGTAGTTGCTATGAAGAAGCAAAAATGTTTTACTTGTGGCCTCCACAGACCTGATTTGAGCCAAACATTGTAGGGTGATTTTCCATCACCCGATTCTCACACTGAGGCAGTTTACAGCCCCAGGGCCTCTTAAATTGAAGGGGGAGGAAATCTCTCTGAGGAAAAATCCTGCGAGACTTCCCTGGTAGTCCAGTGGCTAAGACTTCCCGCTCCCTATGCAGCAGGGCCTGGATTTGATCCCTGGTCAGGTAACCACTAGACCACTCAGGTATGACCTAAATCAAATCCCTTATGATTATACAGTAGAAGTGAAAAATAGATTTAAGGGACTAGATCTGATAGACAGAGTGCCTGATGAACTATGGACGGAGGTTCACGACATTGTACAGGAGACAGGGATCAAAACCATCCCCCAAGAAAAAGAAATGCAAAAAGCAAAATGGCTGTCTGAGGAGGCCTTACAAATAGCTGTGAGAAGAAGAGAAACAAAAAGCAAAGGAGAAAAAGAAAGATATAAGCATCTGAATGCAGAGTTCCAAAGAATAGCAAGAAGAGATAAGAAAGCCTTCCTTCCTCAGTGATCAATGCAAAGAAATAGAGGAAAACAACAGAATGAGAAAGACTAGAGATCTCTTCAAGAAAATTAGAGAGACCAAGGGAATATTTCATGCAAAGATGGGCTCGATAAAGGACAGAAATGGTATGGACCTAACAGAAGCAGAAGATATTAAGAAGAGGTGGTGGGAATACACAGAAGAACTGTACAAAAAAGATCTTCACGACCCAGATAATCACGATGGTGTGATCACTGACCTAGAGCCAGACATTCTGGAATGTGAAATCAAGTGGGCCTTAGAAAGCATAACTATGAAGAAAGCTAGTGGAGGTGATGGAATTCCAGTTGAGCTGTTTCAAATCCTGAAAGATGATGCTGTGAAAGTGCTGCACTCAATATGCCAGCAAATTTGAAAAATTCAGCAATGGCCACAGGACTGGAAAAGGTCAGTTTTCATTCCAATCCCAAAGAAAGGCAATGCCAAAGAATGCTCAAACTACCCCACAATTGCACTCATCTCACACGCTAGTGAAGTAATGCTCAAAATTCTCCAAGCCACGCTTCAGCAATTCATGAACCATGAAGTTCCAGATGTTAAAGCTGGTTTTAGAAAAGGCAGAGGAACCAGAGATCAAATTGCCAACATCTGCTGGATCATAAGGAAAAGAAGAGAGTTCCAGAAAAACATCTATTTCTGCTTTATTGACTATGCCAAAGCCTTTGACTGTGTGGATCACAATAAACTGTGGAAAATTCTGAAAAAGATGGGAATACCAGACCATCTGATCTGCCTCTTGAGAAATCTGTATGCAGGTCAGGAAGCAACAGTTAGAAGTGGACATGGAACAACAGACTGGTTCCAAATAGGAAAAGGAGAACGTCAAGGCTGTATATTGTCACCCTGTTTATTTAACTTATATGCAGAGTACATCATGAGAAACACTGGACTGGAAGAAACACAAGCTGGAATTAAGATTGCCAGGAGAAATATCAATAACCTCAGATATGCAGATGACACCATCCTTATGGCAGAAAGTGAAGAGGAACTCAAAAGCCTCTTGATGAAAGTGAAAGAGGAGAGTGAAAAAGTTGGCTTAAAGCTCAACATTCAGAAAACGAAGATCATGGCATCCAATCCCACCACTTCATGGAAAAATAGATGGGGAAACAGTGGAAACAGTGTCAGACTTTATTTTTCTGGGCTCCAAAATCACTGCAGATGGTGACTGCAGCCATGAAATTAAAAGACGCTTACTCCTTGGAAGGAAAGTTATGACCAACCTAGATAGCATATTCAAAAGCAGAGACATTACTTTGCCAACAAAGTTCCATCTAGTCAAGGCTATGGTTTTTCCTGTGGTCATGTATGGATGTGAAAGTTGGACTGTGAAGAAGGCTGAGTGCCGAAGAATTGATGCTTTTGAACTGTGGTGTTGGAGAAGACTCTTGAGAGTCCCTTGGACTGCAAGGAGATCCAACCAGTCCATTCTGAAGGAGATCAGCCCTGGGATTTCTTTGGAAGGAATGATACTAAAGCTGAAACTCCAGTCCTTTGGCCACCTCATGCAAAGAGTTGACTCATTGGAAAAGACTCTGATGCTGGGAGGGATTGGGGGCAGGAGGAGAAGGGGACGACAGAGGATGAGATGGTTGGATGGCATCACTGACTCGATGGATGTGAGTCTGAGTGAACTCCGGGAGTTGGTGATGGACAGGGAGGCCTGGCGTGCTGCGATTCATGGGGTCGCAAAGATTCGGACATGACTGAGTGACTGATCTGATCTGATCTGACCATACAAGGATGGCTCAGCAATAAAGAATCTGACTGCCAATTCAGGAGACACAGGTTTGATCCCTGGGTCGGGAAGATCCCCTGGAGAAGGAAATGGCAACACATTCCAGTATTCTTGCCTGGGAAATCCCATGGACAGAATAGTCTGGTGGGCTGTGGTCCAGGGAGTTGCAAAAGAGTTCAACACCACTTACTGACTAAACAACAACAAGGAGATTGTGCATGCATGCCAAGATTTTTGGTTTGAAAAAATGTAGACTCCTAAATTTGTGAAAAAACCGACTTTGTTTTCTGCAACCAGTTTCTTTGTTGACCTTAGATTCTTAAAGTTCCTAGCCAGTTTTGTATGATACATTTAAATTTAGCCAAAGGTATACATAGAGCCCCCTTAACAGTGATTTCAGTTTCCTGCAGATTTGCATTGTGGGTTCTGTGTAACTCCCACTGCCAACTTTATAAAAGCTGTCTCTAATTGGTATAGATTGGAACTGATTTTTTCACATTTATTTTATTGACATATACTTGAGTTACAATGTTAATTTTCACAGTGTTAATTTCTACTGTACAACAAAGTGATACAGTTATCTACATATATATTCATATTGTTTTCCATGATTTTTTTAAAAGTCTTTATTGAATTTATTATAATATTGTTTCTGTTTTATGTTTCGGTTTTCTGGCCTCAAGGCATATGGGATCTTGGCTCCCCAACCAGGGATCAAACCCATGCCCTGCACATTGTTGAAGTCTTAACCACTGGACCACCAGGGAATCCCTCCATTATGGTTTATCCCAGGATATTGAATGTAGTTCTCAGGACTATACAGTAAGACCTTGTTTATCTAGTCTATGTAATTGTTTGCATCTGCTAATCCCAAATTCTCAAGCTTCCTCCTCCTCCCTTCCCCCCTTCCCCCAGCCATTTGGCAACCACAAATTTTAGAACCTGGTTTCTGGCCATAAGATATTCTCTGAATGTTGTTCCCCTCACTCTCTCTGAGTATATCCTCCTGCCCCCAGACACCTCCCTTTTCGTTGGGCAATTCAAAGTTTAATTCCTTCATCTTTTTAATCTAGTCTTGCATCCTCCTCCAACAACTTAGTAAGACAGAGGAGCTATATGACACTGTATCAGGTTCAGTCACTCAGTCATGTCTGACTCTTTGCAACCCCATGGACTATAGCACATCAGGCTTCCCTGTCCATCATCAACTCCTGGAGCTTGCTAAAAGTCATGGCCATCCAACCATCTCATCCTTTGTCATCGCCTTCTCCTCC
This sequence comes from Bos mutus, assembly GCF_027580195.1. Lineage (NCBI taxonomy): Eukaryota > Metazoa > Chordata > Mammalia > Artiodactyla > Bovidae > Bos > Bos mutus. The sequence continues at coordinate 131,709,381 of NC_091618.1, forward strand.
TGCCTTCAATCCCAGCATCAGGGTCTTTTCTAAGAAGTCAGTTCTTCACATCAGGTGGGCAAAGTACTGGAGCTTCAGCTTCAGTATCAGGCCTTCCAATGAATATTCAGGACTGATTTCCTTTAGGATGACTGGTTTGATCTCCCTGAAGTCCAAGGGACTCAGTGTGTTGCCATGCCCTCCAGATCTTCCCAACCCAGGAATCAAACCAGGGTCTCCTGCTTTGCAGGCGGATTGTTTACCAGCTGATCTACTAGGGAAGCTCAAACAGATATGTGACACTGTACAGAAGTAGCTAAATAAGTGGCAGAGACTTTAAGTGCTAAGAGTTCCAAGGACAAATGTGGACCAGATTTCCTTACACTAAATAGGCACTTCAATGCAGGAGCATGTGAAGATTACATAAGTGGACATATACATTCAGACAAGGAATCACAGGTTAGGAAATGGGGAGACACAAGGGCCCAAAAAGGCCCTTCGTGGAGCAGAGTGGGGACCAGTGATGCAGACCAGACACTGCCCATCAAGTTCTCTGAAGTGATAAAATTAACAACTGAAAAGTCCCCCAGGAGCTTCAGTTCCTTTTTATAAATTAGGGATGCCATTGTGGGGCCAGTCAATAAAGAGAGAATAAGATGCTGGATCAAAGATGTAAAATAAGAACTGATTTGACAGAAATACAAGTAGAAGAAAGATGTAAATGTAATCAAAGATAAAGCAGTGTCAGTTCAGTTCAGTCGCTCAGTCGTGTCCGACTCTGTGACTCCATGAATCACAGCACGCCAGGCCTCCCTGTCCATCACCAACTCCCGGAGTTCACTCAGACTCAAGTCCATTGAGTCAGTGACGCCATCCAGCCATCTCATCCTCTGTCGTCCCCTTCTCCTCCTGCCCCCAATCCCTCCCAGCATCAGAGTCTTTTCCAATGAGTCAACTCTTCGCATGAGGTGGCCAAAGTGCTGGAGTTTCAGCTTTAGCATCAGTGTAAAAATACTTAAAAGGTAGGCATTTACAGTTAACTTATATATGACTCCTCCGTCCTGATAGGCTACAGTCCATGGGGTCGCAAAGAGTCGGACACGACTGAATGACTTCACTTTCGCTATATATGACTATTTTTAGATATTCTATCTTTATTGTGTTTATTAACTTACTTTTGGGCAATTTCTTTTGCCAGATGGTGTGGAGCCCTATACCAAGGTCACAGGATAAAAATCTCTGGAATTGACCAACCCCGATAGCATAGCAACTGTTGCCATGTGCCTCTGGGATCTAAACCAGCTAGTTCCCTGATCCCATATTAGGTAAACTATCCACCCTACTGTCCACCCTATAGCATCCTCACCAATCACCTAATGCCACCATTTCAGTAGGAATTTTCTCTGTCTTGAGGCTATAAAAACTGGGTGCAAGGCTGTGAAAGGGCTCAGTTCTCCCTTGAGTTAGCCCACTATTCTAACAGTATCTCCCACTTTAATAAACTTTATTCTCCTCTCGTTCTGCCTCATGTTTGGAAATTCATTTCCAACCTGTGTACGCACCACGACAGGTCGTTCTTTGTTGGGAACTCTAGTAAAACAACTCTGTAAATGCAAAATATATACTAGTTCAAACAGTACAAAAATAGTAAAATATCTTAATGACATTAAAAATAACTGCACATTTAAAGGCCCTTGTTGCCTTACAAGGACCAGGTGGCCTGGGTCTGCAGGGCCAGCACCCCTGAGGACATAACTCTCCCATTAGGTCTGCCTACTCTTGAGTCCTGTGTTAAGAGAAAAAGCACACAGAGTCAACAGTGGGCTTTCGTTTCTGGAATTACAAACAGAGCTTAAAAGTTGGTAGAGTCTATGCTCTGTCTCTTAAATAGTTCAAGGAGACTCACTGATCTCATGTCAGGTCCTTTGCCCACAAGCTGACAGGGTAAGAGCAGTAGCAAGGGCAGAACATCTCCTTGGTTGAGTATGTTCACATAGACAGAGGAGGGTGATGTGGCTGGAGTTCATCATCAGATGTTGCGTGGTACTGTTCTGGGGGTAAATAAAGTGGGTAAATGAGAGAGAAGGTAAAGATTGGGGGAATCTACTTTAGGTGGGGAAGTGAGGAAAGTCCCTCTGAAGAGTTGATGTTGACTGTGACCTAAGAGTATGAGCAGACCTTGTGGAGAAAGGGGAAGAAGACAATTCAGTCCTGGGGTGAGGACATTGCATGGAACTAAGTAATGTCCTGTAACAGGGAAGAACAAAATCTGACTCTGTGCTGGGTCTGTTTCTTTTACTTTAGCCTTTGCTTTCCCTTGCTTTTGCTACTATAATCACTGGAAGAATGCCATGGATTCTATGTGTATGCTACAAGCATACACAGTGGCCTGCCTTGTGGAACCCTGTCCTTCTGCCTTGATGTTGAAGTACCTTTGTTCAGCTCACAGGGAGACACGCTGACCCTGCCCACCTGTGAATGGCTGCAGAAAAGAAGAAACTAACAAGCCCTCTCCACAGGCTGACCACACCAGGAGATATTTTGCAAGACTTTCGGTGGTTTTATTTTACTTCCTCCTCTCCTTCCCTCTCTCTCTTCTATAAAAGAAACTGGTATCCAGATCATGATAAAATGGTACTCTAGGACTCTAGTCTGTCACCTTCTCTGACACCCGGCTTTCTGAATAAAGTCATTATTCCTTGCCTCAATGCTGCGTCTCTCAATTATTGGTCTGTGGTGCAGAGAGCAGACTGAGTATGGATTTGGTAACAAACCCTGTGCTTGTGTGGTGACATCTAATAGGGTATAGTAGACCATAAACAAATATAGAATGGAAAAAATAAAATGGGTAAATGAGAGAGAAGGTAACAGTTTGGGGGATCTATTTCAGGTGGGGAAGTGAGGGAAATCCCTCTGAAGAGTTGATGTTGACAGTGACCTAAGTCAAGAGTATGAGCAGACCTTGTGGAGAAAGAGGAAGACAATTCAGGCAGAGGGGACAACACAGCAGGGTGTCTGTGCGTTCAAGGAGCAGTCCTGGTGAGGAGTGCATTCAGTTTACTCTTAAGAATTTTTTTAATGACAGATAGGGTGGTTAGCAGAGTCTATGGCTATTGAGCCCTTAACGTGACTGAATTGAGATATGTTGTAAATGCAAAATGTATACTAGATTTCAAACACTATTACAGAAAAAGAGTAAAGTGTCTTAATAACTCTTAAAATAACTGCACATTTAAATGACAATGTATTAAATATACTGGTTAAGTAGAATATGTTGTTAAACTAATCTCACTTATTCTCTGTACTTTTTAAACACTTTTTATTGAAGTATAGTTGATGTGCAATGTTGTGTTTAATTTCTGCTGCACAGAAAAGTCACTCAGCTATGCATATATATGTATATATTCTTTTTAATATTGTCTTCCTTTATGCTTTATCTCAGAATATTGAATATAGTTCCCTGTGTCTTTGTACTTTTTTAATGTGGCTACTAGAAAATTTAAAATTACATATGTGGTTCACATTTTATTTCTATCAGACACCATTGATCTAGAGATCTGGGCTCTGTCAACAGCTTCTCTTAGGCAGGGTGTCTGAACTTCTGGTTTCTACTCTATGAGTAGTGTTTGGAAGTCATCTTTCCTATCCTCACAACAAGAAAAAACTGAGTGAACTGAAAGTCAACAGAGAATTGAGTCGGAAGACAAACTGCCAACCCCAAAACTGGAGAGATGGGTAAACACAGAGAATAAAGATCATCCTACCTGAAGTAGAAGCTGCTGGAACTACTAAGTGATAGGAACTCTGAACAGGTAATTTGGACAATTTTCTAGAGGCTGAGTCTACACTAGTTTGAGAGATACCCCTGAGGGCCCAGAGTAAGGTGAGATGGGTCTTACAGTTTTGTGGGGTCTGTCTCCAGGAGCCTTCCCAGATACACAGTGAGTACCTTAGAAAAATCCGTTCATGTTTGGCCTGGTGGAAGGGAAATGCAATGATTTTGAAACAAGCCCGGAGAATTCCCAGAACAAAGGCTTACCCAGTGAGGAGAAAGCCATTACAGCAGCTTTCTGACTTGGAGGGAAGGAAATCCCTGAAGTCCAGCCCCCTCTGAATATCCTGTCTCATACAATGTAAAAAGCACTTGTGGAGGTCACAGCCCTGGGAGACAGGCCTACAGAAACTAAGACCTAGTCGTAGAATTGCTCAGTTTTCCCTCCCATCAACCTTACCACCACATCAACAGGACTCTTGTGATAAGGTGGGGTATACAGCTGAAAGGACTAACAGTGCCCAGGCTCTACTTAAGAAGTCGTTTCTAGGGAAACCCAAATATAAGAAAGGAAAGAAAAACAAGAGGACAACAGAGTAAATGTAGGTCTCTGATATATACAGCTTCAGCAACAATAAACACAGCCCAACTCCTAGACGGAAAAATATAAAGGCTCACACCAAGGTCTATTTATCTCAGTTCCTCTTACCTAGTACATCATGTCTGGGCTTCAAGCAAAAATTACAGGCATCCTTAAAGTCAACAAAAAATATAGCCTGACAAGATAAAGCATCAGATCAGGCTCTGATACGGAGAGATTTTGGAATTATCAGACTAGAATCTGAGTAACTTTGTGTAACACGCTAAAAGCTTAAGTGAAAAATGTGGGCAACATGCAAGAATTTCTCTTTGTATCTTCAGATGACAAAAAGGCAAGGGAGCCTTTTTTTTTTTAAGGGAACTAACCCCATACATGAGGGTTCCACCCTCATGATCTAGCCCCTTCCAAAGACCCTGTCTACAAATATTACCACGTAAGGTTTCAACATATGAATTTAGGTGGTGGTGGTGGTTTGGTCGCGAAGTCTTGTCTGGCTCTTGCGCCCCATAAACTGTAGCTTGCCAGGTTCCATAGGATTTTCCAGGCAAGGATACTGGATTGGGTTGCCAGTTCCTTTTCCAGGGGATCTTCCCAACCCAGGAATCGAATCTGAGTCTCCTGCATTGCAGGCAGATTCTTTACCAACTAAGCTATGAGAATTTAGGGGTGTGACACAGACATTCAGTTATAGTTCTCAGTCACTCAGTCGTGTCTGACTCTTTGTGACACCATGGACTGCAGCATGCCAAGACTCCCTGTCCATCACCAACTCCCAGAGTTTACTCAAACTCATGTCCATTGAGTTGGTGATGCTATTCAACTATCTCATTCTCTGTCACCCCTTCTGCTCCTGCCTTCAGTCTTTTGCTGCATCAGTCTTTTCAAATAAGTCAGTTCCTCCCATCAGGTGGCAAAAGTATTGGAGTTTCAGCTTCAGCATCAGTCCTCCAATGAATATTCAGGACTGAGTTCCTTTAGGATAGACTGGTTGGATCTCCTTGGTGTCCAAGGGACTCTCAAGAGTCTTCTCCAACATCACAGTTCAAAGGCATCAATTCTTTAGCACTCAGCTTTCTTTACAATCCAACTCTCACATCCATACATGACCACTGGAAAAACCATAGCCTTAACTAGACAGACTTTTGTTGGCAAATTAAAGTCTCTGCTTTTTAATAAGCTATCTAGGTTGGTCATAACTTTTCTTCCAAGGAGCAAGCGTCTTTTAATTTCATGGCTGCAGTCACCATCTGCAGTGATTTTGGAGCCCTCCAAAATAAAGTCTGTCATTGTTTCCAATGTTTCCCCATCTATTTGCCATGAAGTGATGGGACCGGATGCCATGATCTTATTTTTCTGAATGTTGAGCTTGAAGCCAACTTTTTCACTCTCTTCTTTTACTTTCATCAAGTGGCTCTTTAGTTCTTTGCTTTCTGCCATAAGGGTGGTGTCATCTGCATATCTGAGGTTATTGTTATTTCTCCTGGCAATCTTGTGCTTCACCCAGTCCATCATTCCTCATTATATACTCTGCATGTAAGTTAAATCAGTAGGGTGACAATATACAGCCTTGACACACTCCATCCTGGTTTAGAACCAGTCTGTTGTTCCATGTCCAGTTACAACTGTTGCTTCTTGACCAGCATACAGATTTCTCAGGAGGCAGGTCAGGTGGTCTGGTATTCCCATCTCTTGAAGAATTTTCCACAGTTTCTTGTGATCCACACAGTCAAAGGCTTTGGTGTAGTCAGTAAAGCAGAAGTAGATGTTTTTCTGGAACTCTCTTGCTTTTTCCATGATCCAATGGATGTTGGCAATTTGATCTCTGGTTCTTTTGCCTTTTCTAAATCCAGCTTGAACATCTGGAAGTTCGCAATTCACGTATTGCTGAAGCCTGGCTTGGAGAATCTTGAGTAATGCTTTACTAGCGTGTGAGATGAATGCAATTGTGCGGTGGTTTGAACGTTCTTCATTGCCTTTCTTTGAGATTGGAATGAAAACTGACCTTTTCCAGTCCTGTGGCCACTGCTGAGTTTCCCAAATTTGCTGGCATACTGAGTCCAGCACTTTCACGGCATCATCTTTCAGGATTTGAAAGAGCTCAACTGGAATTTCATCACCTCCACTAGCTTTGTTTGTAGTGATGCTTCCTAAGGCCCACTTGACTTTGCATTCCAGGATGTCTGGCTCTAGGTGAGTTATCACACCATCGTGATTATCTGGGTCATGAAGATCTTTTTTGTATAGTTCTTCTGTGTATTCCCACTACCTCTTCTTAATCTCGTCTGCTTCTGCTAGGTCCATACTATTTCTGTCCTTTATTGTGCCCATCTTTGCATGAAATATTCCCTTGGTATCTCTAATTTTCTTGAAGAGATCTCTAGTCTTTCCCATTCTATTGTTTTCCTTTATTTCTTTGCACTGGTCACTGAGGAAGGCTTTGTTTTCTCATCTTGCTATTCTTTGGAACTCTGCATTCAAATAGGTATCTCTTTTCTTTTCTCCTTTGCCTTTCACTTCTCTTCTTTTCTCAGCTATTTGTTAGGACTTCTCAGACAATTATTTTGTCTTTTTGCATTTCTTTTTCTTAGGGATGGTCTTGATCACTGACTCCTGTACAATGTCACAAACCTCCATTCGTAGTTCTTCAGGCACTCTGTTTTTCAGATCTAATCCCTTGGATCTATTTGTCACTTCCACTGTATAGTCTTAAGGGATTTGAGTTAGGTCGTACCTGAATGGTCTAGTGATTGTCCCTACTTTCTTCAATGTAAGTCTGAATTTGGCAATAGAAGTTCATGATCTGAGCCACAGTCAGCTCCCGGTCTTGTTTTTGCTGACTGTATAGAGCTTCTCCATCTTTGGTTACAAAGAATATAATTAATCTGATTTTGATATTGACTATCTGGTGATCTCCATGTGTAGAGTTGTCTCTTGTGTTGTTGGAAGAGGGTGTTTGCTATGACCAGTGCGTTCTCTTAGCAAAACTCTATTAGCCTTTGCCCTGCTTCATTCTGTATTCCAAGGCCAAATTTGCCTGTTACCCCAGGTATTTCTTGACTTCCTACTTTTGTATTCCAGTCCCCTATAATGAAAAGGACATCTTTTTTTGGTTTAAGTTCTAGAAGGTATTGTAGGTGCTCATAGAACCGTTTTACTTCAGCTTCTTCAGTATTATTGATCGGGGCATAGATTTGGATTACTGTGATATTGAATGGTTTGCATTGGAAACAAACAGAGATCATTCTGTCATTTTTGAGATTGCATCCATGTACTGCATTTTGGACTCTTTTGTTGACTATGATGGCTCCTCCATTTCTTCTAAGGGATTCTTGCCCACAGTAGTAGATATAACGGTCATCTGAGTTAAATTCACCCATTCTAGTTCATTTTAGTTGCTGATTCCTAAAATGTCGATGTTCACTCTTGCCATCTCCTGTTTGACCACTTCCACTTTGGCTTGATTCATGGACCTAACATTTCAGGTTCCTATGCAATATTCCTCTTTACAGCATCAGACTTTACCTCCATCAGCAGTCACATCCACAACTGGGTGTTGTTTTTGCTTTGGCTCCATCTCTTCATTCCTTCTGGAGTTAGTTCTCCACTGATCTCTAGTAGCATATAGGGCACCTACCGACTTGGGGAGTTCATCTTTCAGTGTCCTATCTTTTTGCCTTTTCATACTGTTCAGTTATAGTAGATGCTGATAAGATCAGTGTTTGCCAGGATTTCAGGGGAGAGGTGAATAGGTGAAGCACAGGGGATTATTAGAGGGATGAAACTATTCTGCGTGAAACTGTAATGATGATTATGTGCACATTTGTGAAAACACATAAGATAGTACAACAAGAGTGAACTGTGATGTAAACTATGTACTTTAGTAATAATGTATTTGTATTATTTCCACAAATAATACTAACAATCAGTTAGTTGTATGCTATAACTAAGCAAGTATTGGTGTTATTCATGCATCAATAGCAGACAACCAAGTTAAAACAGAGTGAAAAACTAACTCTGTATTGTGGTTAAACAATTCATTTTTAATGAAATTATCACTTGAAATGACTTTAAAAGGCATACAAAATACACAATGGAAAACTTCTAACACAAAATCTCTCTGAAGAAATATATTTTGAAACAATCATTTTCATTCCTTAAATTTTTTTGAAATTTAGTCTAGCAAGGAACAGAAAACCCAACAGTCAGCTACAGTTCTTAAGCACAGTACAAACATATAGGTATCAGACTAAGACAAGTGTTTTTTACTACTTGTTCTGCCACTCTCAAGGGACGGACTGTTTGCACCATATAACCATAAGTCAGTTAATATTTTACACTTTTTATTTAGGTACGTACAAAAATATGTTTGGCTTTTTAGCTCACTTTATTAGTTACAATATATCGCCCAAAGACTTATTCATTTCTGGGTGGCTAAAATGACCTGCCCAGTGTCATAATTCTAAAAGTATTTTACATAGTAATTTATATTTGCCAAAAAGTAATTCAAAGGACAAAGTAACCCTTGCAGATTAAGCTGTCACTTCCTATACAAAATAAGCAAAAACATCTCATGAAATTAAAAAAAAAAATTCTTTTCTCTGCTGCCTGGAACGGAAGCTATCCAAGAGTTTGAGATAAAGTCTAAGAAACTCAGAAACATTAAGTCGTTTGGTCCTTTACGATTCAACAGTGCTTTTAACGGACGAGTTTAAGGAAGTGGATTCTATCCAGTCTCTTCATGTGGTAAAGCTTTTGTGTCTCAGTTGTCCCCTTGCTGCTGCTGCCGCTAAGTCGCTTCAGTCGTGTCCGACTCGGTGCGACCCCATGGACGGCAGCCCACCAGGCTCCCCCGTCCCTGGGATTCTCCAGGCAAGAACACTGGAGTGGGCTGCCATTTCCATCTCCAATGCATGAAAGTGAAAACTGCAAGTGAAGTCGCTCAGTCGTGTACGACTCTTAGTGACCCCATGGACCGCAGCCTACCAGGCTCCTCCGTCCATGGGATTTTCCAGGCAAGAGCACTGGAGTGGCTTGCCATTGCCTTCTCCCAGTTCCCTTACACGTTCACACAACCTCAAAGAACAGCGCCTCCCAAACCAAACGGAACCTCCGGAAGCAAGGAGAGAGGCGGAACCTCTTCGGAAGTAAGATGGCAGTAGCGTGGCGCTCTGGGCGGCCCTGGCCACGACTCTGTAGCCGGAAGTCCTCCGGCGCTAGCCAGTAGGAAGCGGAAGTAAAGGGCGGTCGGCAGCTGGTCTCTCCTTTGCGAGGCCGGCTTGTGAGCAGAGCCGCGGGAAAGGCGCGTGTCGGCCGCTCACTGGCGCAGCTGCTGCCGCCTGCGCCGCTGTCCTGCCCCGCCCCGGCGTTGTCGCAGGTGCCGTCGCGGACAGAGCGCGGCCCCTGGCATGGGCTGGCAAGGGGATGAGAGCGGCGCGTGTGCTGCAGCTGCAAGACCAGTGACAGGTACCCCTGGGGTTGGAGTGGGGAGGTCTCGCCGGCGGAGAGAGGGTCTGGGGAGCGAGGCCACCGTGTGTCTCGGTCACCTTGATCTTCCAATTCTTTCCTGACTCAGTTTCCCCTCCTGTGTCTCAGCCCTTCCTCTCTGTTCGAGTCCCTTTAGAAGTCCTTCAGTGTTTTCTGGGGAAATCCGGTTTCTGCGAGGTTGGCCGCGGACTCTTTTCATCGGTTTTGCGCCTTCATTGGAGAGCTTTGAAACCCGTGTGCCCAAGTGCAGACGGAGGTGGGGGACGTGTCCTAACACGAATTCAGACCAAGCTTGACCCCAAGGAGGTTGAGAGCCAGCGGTTTGCAGGACTCCGGTGGGAAAAAGATGGATCTTTTTATAGATTTCTGTTTTCCCTAAAATGAATTCGGGTGGTGAATTTTGTTTACCGTTTTCGTTTGTTTCAAGGATCTGTTGACTGGAAATTGGATGATCCGGTTTCACTTTTAGCCTGGGACCTGCCAGAAGAATAAGATCCGCGTACATCGCCAATGAGTTATGGGCGTGAGCTCTTCAGTGTTCCTTGGCCAGAATCTAGATTGTTTTGCATTTTTTGCCAGATTTGAAAACTAGCATAGTTTGTTCATTTGAAGTCTTGGGGTCTTATGCCTTACTGTGTGCTAACTATTTTGAAAACATTCATCATACACTTGGCCAGACAATTTTAGTGTGATATTTGAAGACGTTTTAAATAGCTATATGATAGCAACATAAAGGAAAAGGCAATGGCACCCTACTCCAGTACTCTTACCTGGAAAATCCCGTGGATGGAGGAGCCTGGTAGGCTGTAGTCCATGGGGTCGCTGAGAGTGGGGCACGACTGAGCGACCTCTCTTTCACTTTTCACTTTCATGCATTGGAGAAGGAAATGGCAACCCACTCCAGTGTTCTTGCCTGGAGAATCCCAGGGACGGGGGAGTCTGGTGGGCTGCCCTCTATGGGATCGCAGAGTCGGACACGACTGAAGTTACTTAGCAGCAGCAGCAGCATAAAAGTTGGGTTGATTGTAGCCTTTCCGTTTGACTTGCTTTTGATATACTTAGCTGGAACTTATTTTTAATAAGGGAAATAAGCATTGCTTTCTACAGTACTATAACTCCCTTCACAGTGTGTGTTCAACTTGAGGGGACTAGATTGAACTATGGAGAAAATTCTAGGTATAAATGTATATTAATTTAATTATTTCAGAAGTAAATTTATTTCTCAAGAAAGGTAACTTCCTAATATTTTTCCTTGCTGTTGTCATATATGTTGAAACTCATCTATTAACCTGAACCTTTAAGTGTTTTTTTGAGTTCATTAGCTATTTTCTTCAGTTTAAAAATGGAAAAAGTTGGTGATGACTTAGAACTTTATGCCTTTTCTATTTTTCAAAAGTGATAAACACTTGCCAGAATATAACTGATGAATACTTTAAATAAACGAGCAAGAGATAGTGTCTTTAATTTAAAGAAGCCAGGCCACACGTTAGATCTTATAGATGAATCATTTGGGCCTGGAACTTACTAAAGACTTTTTAATTTATGCATCATGCCATAAGCGTGATGCCTGTAATCATGCAGTGCCACACTGAAGATTCTGCCAACCGTTAGTTTGCAGACTACTCCTCTTAATAAGCAACCCTGAAGGACTACTAGGGTCAGAGTGATATGGGATCTCGGCAAATGAAGGTATCCTCAAATAAATGACCACTCAGAAAGGTTCTTATTTTGACTTCTGTGAACAGTCTTTTCCTCTGGTGTTACCTGTGGTATCAAGGATGTGGGGTTTGGGTATGGGAAAGCTGTTCATTAATGTATGGCTTTCCTCCCTTTTCCATCTCTAATGATGCTCTGCGGCACCCCAAGAACTCTCTCTGTGTCTTTAAAACAGGTCTAGGGGATCTCGGGGTGAGTCATGATGCGTAGTTTTCATTTTCACCCTTGTTAAGTCCTAGGCTTTCTGAGCGCCTTTGCGTTTGGTGCCACATCCCTTTTTCTCCCAGATCTTTTCATTCATCTGTTAATGAACAGAGTCTGTTTGTTTATGTTGAGGGCCTCCTGTGTTCCAGGCATTATGCTAGGCATGTGATTGTGACAAACAAAACTCCCTGCTCTTGAGGAGCTCACATTCTGTCCCCAAAGTCAGTCCCAGTATGGACCTGTCAGGCTGGTTGCTTGATTGCTCCCTTGGTTCCTTGGTTTTAAGGTGAAACTGTACCTCTCTTGGCCATTTGGGACCCAAAGACTCTGCCCTAGAAATCCTTGAACTTGTCTTGGGTCTCGTAATAAAGTTGTATGCTCAGTCTAGGTCTGGATGTTAAGAACCCCTTCTTAAAGCCAGGGCAGAGAGCATGGTATTGTAGAACTTTTAAAAACAGGCATGTGTAGGTTCTAAGTATTGCTATTTATTAGGCAAGTTACTTAGCCTCTCTGAATTCCCATTTTCCTATTTTTAAAGTGGGGGTGATAGTGTTTCACCCATCATGCAGCGTATTTATGGACTCTCTGCCATTTGCCAGCCACTGCTGTTTACTGAGGTGAGCTGGGGAACGTGCTGTTTGCAGAGCTCTTGGCAGTGGCGCAGTCAGAGTGATCCCGCCTCTAGTAATTGCTCAGTAAATGTGGGTGTCTGCTCGGGTGAGTGGGGAGGAGCCTCCTCCTCACTCTCTGCATGCGGTCCATCTGGGAGTACTGTTAAGTGGCATCCAGTTTCTCATCTGGAATCATCACTGCTGGGGGTAACATGTCTAGGTCCCTGCAGGAAAAATTGTGAACACAGCTGGAGCATTATTGCTGCTTGAACATAGTTCATATGCGCTGCCTCTGGTTTAGAAACTTACTGATTTGGGGTAGGATTTTAAAAAATTTTTGTTGGCGCAGTGGTAAAGAACCTGCTTGCACATGCAGGAGACACGGGTTCAGTCCCTGGGTTGCGAAGATCCCCTTGAGGAGGAAATGGCAACCTGCTCCAGTATTCTTGCCTGGAAAATTCCATGGACAGAGGAGCCTGGTGGGCTACAGTCCATGGGGTCACCGAGATGGACACAACTGAGCAGGCAGGCACTATGGCTGATCTACAATGTTGTGTTAGTCGTTGCTGTACAGCAAAGTGTTTTTTCCCCCCCAGCCACAGAGGATACGTTTCCAAGGAATGTTTTTGGGGCCTTGTGATAGTGATGAGCTGTTATTCTATAGTTTAGAACATAGTTTCTAGCTTCTCTTCCTTATGACATATTTTGCTAGAGCAGTTTAGTTTTTGTGTAGTACTTGGCACATGCTTGGCACAGTACAAAAAGTAACTTTCAGCTGCAAAGTGACTTTTGTTACAAAGTGATTTCATGTTGCCTTCTCATTCTCCCCCATGGCAGTTACTGTTATTCTTATTTTAGAGAGTGGGAGACTAAAGGTAAGGGCGGAGGAGTTATTAGGTAACATGCTTGGGGTTAAACTGTTGGTAACTAGCAAACTCAGGAATTGATCATAGGTCTCTATTACTAACTGATGTTCTATCATGAGGAGCATGTTTCTGAGGCTGCAGTCCATGAACCTCCAGGGGAGGGTGTCTGAGAGAGTTCTTGAGTGGTCTTAAATTGTATGTAACAGTTTGGGTCCTTGCTTGCCCCTCTGCAGGAAATGTCAATAACTTTTGCTACTTCGGGAGAGGAGCCTACATCATTTCCAGTTTCCTGTCCGTGCCCCCCACCCCCCCACCCCCAACCCCCCACACACCCTCCCAAGCTAGGACTTACCTGCTAGCAGGTTTCATTGTCAGAGGTCTGGTTTGGTTAGTCCTAGTCTTTATTAATGTTGATTTTTAAAAAAATATCTGTTTATAAATGAGGCTTCCCTAGTGGCTGAGGGTAAAGAATCCACCTATAATGCAGAAGACGGGGGTTTGATCTGTGGGTCAGGAAGATTCTCTGGAGAAGGACATAGCAACCCACTTCAATATTCTTGCCTGGGAAATACTATGGATAGAGAGCCTGGCGGACTCCACGGGGTCGCAAGAGACAGACACAACTTAGCGACTGAACAACTACACATTTATAAATGGAACGTTCATATTAATTTTTTTGTTTCCCAAGAAGCCAACAGTACCTGAACTTCACACTCTTTTAAAAGCAACTTTTTGGGCTTCCCTGGTTGCTCAGTGGTGAAGAATTCACCTGCCAATGTAGAAGACATGGGTTTGATCCCTGGTCTGGAGGATCCCACATGCCATGGAGCAACTTAGCTGGCGCACCACAGCTGTTGAGTCTGTGCTTTAGAGCCTGGGAACCACAGCCACAGAGCCCCCATGCTGCAACTGCTGAGGCCCACACACCCTCGAGCCCTTGTTCCACAGCAAGAGAAGCCTATGAAATGAGAGGCTAACATCTCTGTATGGTATAGGCACCCAGGAGATGAAGTGCAGCCTTTGTAGAAAAGAGTGTAATGAACGACACACCTTTAGTTGTGTGTCAGTAATCAACTAACACCTATCGACTATCTATAGATAGTATGTGCTGTTATATTTTGGAAACATTTTTATTTCTGTCACAATCATGTTCTTTTGTGTCTCTAAGTATTAAGATTCAGGTTTAAACATCGCCTTGTAGAAAAATCTTTTTTTTTTCCTTTCTAGGACTTTGCTGTAAAATGGGCCTTCTGACTATGCTTACTGGACTATGGCTGTTTTCCTCAGTTAAGGCAGATTCAAAAGCCATTACGACCTCTCTTACAACAAAATGGTTTTCCACTCCGTTGTTATTAGAAGCCAGGTAAGAAGACATGTTTTTTCCTTTCACGTGTTTAATTGAAAATGTGGGCTCTGCCAGTGAATATTTGGGAGCTTTTAGGGAGTGGGATTCTCATTATGCATTTAGTAGGAGCCCCACTCACGTGCACCGTGCTGAGTCCCTTCACAGATTATGCTGCAGGCTAGGACTGCACTGATGGCAGATCCTGAGGGACTTCTTTAGACAGGTATACTGAATTGGTTAAGTTATTATGGTGTCTTCCAGGAAGAGTGTAAATATGCTAATAAGGGAAGAGAGTGTTGTACTTAAAGGAAAATTTCTGTTTATTTGAACAGGGTGCTAAGGGGTGTTTAATACAAGAAAGAGAAGAGATCTTGTTGAGATGCAGGTGGAGGACATACCCCTCCTGAGAACTCGGAAGGAGACAGACCCCAGATAAAAGAGTGCAGGGGGAAGCTGAGAAAGTGTCCACATCTTATCTGATGTTAGCTTCTCCAAAATCCGAATGCAGCCAAGTTGTTATCTCACAATTAAAATTGGTAGCATCTTTCACTCTTAGCATTTTCTAAAACAATGATATGTCTTAAAATCGACAGTTGTCTTTGGGCAGCATTTCCTGAAACATACTGGACCCTAGTCTCCTACCCCATCTACCTCAGTACCATCTGGGGCTTCAAGAAACTGCAAGACTGGTTCTTGCCTGTTTGCCTTCTGCCCCATGCAGCCATTTCTACTTCTGCTGTGTTCCGGGGTCTTGGTGCAGAAAATGAGTTTCAAAGGCCTAGGCTTCGAAGGGATTTAGAGTGTAGTGAATATGCAGTAAGTCACACCAAGTTTCCCACTGTTACCTCTCAAACGAGAAGAGATTCTCTGGTCTGGGGAGTATGGAAGAAAATGAAAGTTGAAGGAAACTTGACAATCCTTCAATGAACCGCAAGAAGGAGTTAGTAGACAGATTGTAGAAACCAGACGTGTGTTTTTAGGGGAAAAAAGAAAACATGCATCTCAATTTCTCAGTAAAGAAGATTGCCCAAACTTGGGGGAAAAAAAAATGTCTTAAAATTGATAAAGTAAAATATAGTCAATGATTTCTTGGAAGATTTTATAAACCAAATATACTTTTTAGTAAATGGTTGTTATATAAGTATAATCAGATACCTGTCTTTTAGTCAGTTTTTTTGTTTATAGAGGGAAGCTTATTTTTATTGTATCTCAAATAACATATAGCTAGGACCTATAGCGAATCTTTCTAAAGCATACACTTAGGTAGATGAACGATAAACATTTAGTAATTTCAGAATTTGATAGAGCTGGAAATTTGAACTGTTCATCAGTTAACTTTGTGGTCTATCTTTGTGACCTTCAACTTAGAATTTCATCTTCTCACATCTTTCCTTAATCTCTAGAAAGATGGGAGCAAAGTGTTTGTTGTGTTGATGGTGTACCTCCTAAGGAAGAGCCTCCTTTGTATTGAGGAGAGGCCGGTAGGAACATGGGACATGCGGGAGCTGGTCTTGACTTGCTGAGGAGCCTTCCAACTTTCTGCCAACAGGCTTTCTGCCGTCACTTCTCCGTGCCTCCCTCTCCTCAGCAATTAAAGGGCAGCAGAAACAAACCCCAGGCCCTGACAAACCCCTGCCTGCCCCACCAGACCCCACTCTTATATGTCATGGTGATGTTACAATAACTAGTTAGATAAATAGGCCAAGCCCCTTGTTAGATCTTGGGTGTTTATAGCAGTGAAGTGTGCAGGCATGTGAGGTCCGCGACTGCCTGGGCTAGCACTCTTATAACTAACTGAATGTTTTTTTCTTCCTTTCTGCTCATCTTATTTTGGATGATTTGCCTGGTGTCAGTCTAAGTCACTGAAATTTACTACTACTTTACAAATAAGTTTGTGCAGCTGTCTGTAATAGATGTTTTAAGATATTCTGCTTAATATTCATAACTAGGTTACATCCCATTACTCTCACTTATACTAACAAACTTACTGGCGTTTGGATATTTTCTTAGAAGAGTCTTATGGCATATACTTATGGACTTTTGAGAAAGTATGCTCAAGTTGTCAGCCTTAATTGATCAATTTTTTTCAGTTCTTTGATCTCAGTGAAGTGAGTATTATAAACTATTTCTTTCACCCCAGTTTACCCATAACAAACATAGCCCCTTTTCATGATATCCTGGCCATTTGCCATTTGGGTTCACTATTTTAGTTTTCCTTTGTAGCTATTTACAGATAGTTTGCTAGGGTAAAGGGTTGGGTAGACAACTCAAAAACATGCTGTGCTTGTTTGAAACCACTCCATATTCACCTCAGAGCTGGCTGAGGCCACCATCCTTCCCTCCCGCATCCACGGCAGACACTGATGGTGGGTCACAGCACGTCTGTGGTGGGAGGCTGAAGGGTCAGATACTTCTCCACACATCGAGGCATGCAGTTAACACAGACATTTTGCTTTCTTTGCTTCTGGCCCTTAGGGACTGAAAATATTCCCATGTGTATTCTTAGATTGGAACTGATGCTAATGAAGGGTTTGTAGCTTCTGTTTGTCCATCAATACTTAATTGAAGTAGAGCCCTGAATATGTTTTGTGCAGCTATAGTTACTAACAAAAACGTTGTATAAATAAAGTTCTGTTATTAAAATTGAAGCAATCATTTATTGAATGCATAAATATTACAATGGCCTGAGAATGCAGCTTGAAAGATTTGAGTGATAGAGACTGGAATGTAAATTCCAGATTTTTCTTTTACTACCTCTATGCCCTTAAGAAAGTTAATATATTTATAAATGGAGAAAATGTTCTATATGATATGCTCTCTCTCTGCCTGTCGCCCAGTTTTAGCAATTGTCAGCTCAAGTCCAATAACCGTCACTGTCACCACCCTCCTGCCTTCTCCCACTAAGACATTGTAAAGCAAGTCGCAGACACCGTAGAATTTCATCTGTAAAACTTGATTTTTTACTCAGTGGAATAGATATCAGAAGCTAAAAAACAATTTAGAGCAAAAAGCAAACAAATTGAAGCACACTGTAAGCAAATGGCAGCATTCCTTTTAATAGTGTCTTGTACTGTTCTTATCTTCCATGGCTTAGTTCAGTGGATCTGGTAATTAATTTTCTTGAGACTGTTTGACACTTAGACATTGTAAGACTTATTTATACATTGGGGTGAGAAAGAATGGATGTTTATGTTTTCCTGTAATTATATGAAAATTATATATTTATGTGCATATGGCCTTTGAAGGAGGGTCTTAGCTTAAGTGAACCCTTGTCTCAGAACTAATGTGTATTACTTTTCCCCCTTCTGCTCACTTATCTTGTGAATGCTGCTTTAATTCATGAATTTAGCATTTATTTACACATCATAATCTGTCTTAATACCTGTAAGACATTAATAGACTGTAAGCTATTATAAGATGTGTGTGATGTCTGTGTCAGTTGCTCGAAAGCCTAGAAAAATGCCACACTCAAGGAGGCACTAAATAATTTAATACATTATTATAATGGGTATTTTCAGAAACCTATTTTTAGAGAAGCTGTGTATTACCAGGAAATGTTTCTTATTTTTCCCATATTTCTGTGTCTAGCTGTGGAGTAGAGTGAGAGTTGTACACCCCAGTGTTGACAAGTAATGGGAAAATCTTCCTTTGGCTAGGTAAGCTGAGATCCAGATCTGTAGTTTGCTCTAAGACAGGGAAAGACCACCACTACATTGGTATGGCTTGGAGGAGAAGATAACCGATTTACATGAATCATTCAATGAGTACCTGCTTCTTCTTCTCGGGATTTTAAAGGCCCTGAATGAGGGGAAGTGTAGAATAGCCTTTATTTTATTTTAGGTCGGTACAGTAAAGTCAAGGAAAAAATTAAGATGGCATTAAGTTCTGAGACCTGATTTTATTAAATCAGTGCTAACTTTAAAATTTGATGGCCTTTAAAGTTTGGATTTATGGATGTAAAAAGATTGCAGCATGCTGCCTTCAGTCTCCTAGAGATGTTTCTAGGATTCATGTTTTCCTCAGGAGAACCTTAGGCGAAACATGTTTTGTTCTTTGTAAGTCTTTCAGAAAATGAGTGAGCAGAACTAGTACTAGAATTAGAAATTCCTAATTCTGCTTCCACTACTGACAGCATTTTCACAAATGAGATTTCATAACCTTTCTTTGTATTGGGACTTCTCTGTTGTTACAACATTTCTATTATTCTAGGCTGCTTAAGGAATACCTAAGAAGTTATTAAGTGAATAAATTATGAAGCTAATTATTAATAGCTAATTAGTAAGATGTGCCCAAATTAGAAAATATTTTATTGAAATATATTACATGTATTCATATATAATATATATTATCACAACTAAGCTTTGGACATTTGGAAACTTAAAGCTTATTTTTACTCTCCTTAGTAATATAACTTATATTGGAAGATTTTTATTAAGTTGTTTTATTTCTGATATTTCCCCCTTTTCTCTCAGTGAGTTTTTAGCAGAAGACAGTCAAGAGAAATTTTGGGATTTTGTAGAAGCCAGTCAAAATATCGGATCATCAGATCATCACGGTAAAATAGAAGCAGATGCTTCTTTGACTTTGGTGTCTGGGAATGTATTAGAAATTTGGTCTCTTTCAGAGTATGGTGGCATGGCAATTAATGAAAAACATTTTTATCTTTAGTGAGTAGAATTGTCATGGCAGCCAGCAGAGCCAACACAAACTAGTAATTATTTTTGAAAAAGTTTACAACTTTGGCAATAAGAATTGCCTTTGATTCCCACCCCCGCCCCCGCTTTGTGTTTTGTTCTTTTATGTTCTTTTATTGAAAGTGCTATGTGAATATTTTGCAGAAGTCAGATTCATTTAGAATCATTTAGCATCGACATAATAACCATCAGATTTGATTCGCTTTCTTTTGTTATGAACTTATTACTCAACTGATCTGTTATCTGTTGAGTTTCTTCTCACTGAGTGCCATCCAAAATGTTTTCCATTACGCATGCCAACCACTCACAACTAGAGTGTCAGGTGTCAAATTAATGTAAACTGTATACTGGTTTAGTTTTTGATGAGCTTTCACAAACGTTTTCTAATTCAATGTAAACTATATAGAATATGGACATTAATAGTCAAAGATGCTGATACATGAGTAGTTAAAACCTTGAATATTGCATTGACAGGCATAAGTCCTTGTGGAAGTGGAAGTGTGTAAAAATTATAAATATGTGACTGCTGTTAATGTTTGAATTGATTTTTAACTTTATGATTTAAAAAATTAGAGCATATTTAAAAAGTGAAGTCTAAATCTTTTTTGCAGTTTAAATATGTAAAAGTTTTGAACAAGCATCTGTAAGTTTTAGTTAAGTAATTTAGAGTCAACTAGAATTGTTCAGGTAACCAAAAAAATCATTTTAGTTTACAGTTTCATAAAACAAACTTATCAAAGTGGTTTTTATAGTGAAATTTGAACTCTGATATTTAAAATGAAATTTCTTCAGTATAAATGCTAGTGTGTTTTTGGTTGAAGTTAGGAGAGTATGAATTCTTGAAAGTGACCATAAAAGTATATTAAACACTTTATTTGAAATATTCATACTCCTACTACCCAAAGATAGTCACTTTTAACACTCTGGCAACATTCCCTTGTGGCTGAGACGATAAAGCATCTGCCTGCAATGCAGAAGACCTGGGTTCAATCCCTGGGTTGGGAAGGTCTCCTGGAGAAGGAAATGGCAATCCACTCCAGTATTCTTGCTTGGAAAATCCCATGGACGGAGGAGCCTGGTAGGCTACAGTCCATGGGGTCACAAAGAGTCAGACACGACTGAGTGACTTCACAAAACATTTTAAGCCATTTCTTTCTGATCTCTTTTTCTACTTTGAAGGTGCTAATGTCATACAGAACCTTTTACATTTTGCTTTTTAAAATGTTAAATATTTTTCTTGAATTTTTCAAAAATATATAATAGTTTAAAAGTCAAAGCTTCACATACCTGAAACTATCGTAATATTGTTAATCAACTATACTTCATTATAAAGTAAAATTTTAGAAGAAAAACCAAAGCCATATAAAAGGCTGTACACAGAAAAATCTTGTTCCTTCTGTTTCTCTTGGCTTTTTAATAACTATTTAAAATTAATTTGTTTAGCCTTCAGTATTTTTTTCATTCTTCTTCTTTTTTTTTTTTTTTACAACTATTGAGTTGACCAAAAATTTGTTCAGGTTTTTCCATTCTATTTTACAGAAAAACCTGAATAAACTTTTTGGCCAATCCAATACATAAGTATGTATTCTTATTTCTTATTCTTTCTAACAGTACGAAAAAATAGTGTACTAAATATATTGTTTTGTACCTTGTGATTTTCATTTAATATATCCTTGGGATTTTTTTATACTGCTACATGTATTTTTCCCCCAGATAATTTGTTTCAATGCCTCTCCCCAAACCATAGTTTCATTAGCATCTTTTAATATCTTGTACTTCCTCATTACATTGCTCAGTCTTGTTGGGTTATTTGAATAGATAACATGTGCCAGGGGACACAAAGACACATCATAGTTTCTGTGTGCAGGGGCTCAAAGACTATTGCGGGGGGGTAGTTAGTGATTAAGTAAACGAGTGAACAATATGCTAAGTGAGAGAGGTGAGCAAAGAAGAGAGGAACATGATTGATTGAGGTGTGGGAGTAGGGGCTGGGAATGCCTCCGTGGGATAGGTGCTCTCATAAACTGAGTTCTTCCTGAGGAAGAAGGTGGGAGTTAGTCATCCAGGTAAGTGGGAAAATCTCAGTCCAGGGAGAGGGAATAGTGAAGAAAGGATTGAAGATTGAAGAGAGGAAGAGTCCAATTGCACAGCATACTCTAAATAATTCTAAGCATTTGACAACAGCTCAAGACAGTATGCTTTGCTTCCCTGGTGGCTCAGGAGGTTAAAGAGTTCCCCTGCAGTGTAGTAGACCCGAGTTTGATCCCTGGGTCGGAAAGATTCCCTGGAGAAGGGGATGGTTACCCACTCCAGTATTCTTGCCTGGAGAATTCCATGGATAGAGGAACCTCAAGGACTGCAGTCCATGGGGTTGCAAAAGAGTCAGACAGGACTGAGCAACTAACACTTTCACTTTGCAAGACAGTATAGTGGTAACATTTTGCAATTATTTGCTTTTGTAAACATTTTGCAAACATTTGCTTTTGTAACACATAGCTTTATACTTTATGAGCTACCTTATTTGGATACCTGTAGTTATATAGAACTATTTTGGTTGATATTCTTCCTGACAGGTACTGATTACTCCTATTATCATGCAATATTGAAAGCTGCATTTCAGTTTCTGTCACCACTACAGCAGAATCTGTTGAAATTTTGTCTGTCTCTTCGCTCCTACTCAGCTACAATACAAGCCTTCCAGCAGGTGAGTTCAGTGCTTCCCTGTGACAGTACTTTTTTTAGGGGTTGTATAACATGATTGGATATATTGCAGCTGTCCTGTCATTGTGTTACAGCACTGTACCTTTTCTACCTGAAATTTTCTAGAATTTATGATTTGTTTGTAAATAATGAGCAAAACTGATTATGTTCAACCTTCAAATAACATATAAAAAAGGTCCATCTAGTCAAGGCTATGGTTTTCCCAGTGGTCATGTATGGATGTGAGAGTTGGACTATAAAGAAAGCTGAGCGCCGAGGAATTGATGCTTTTGAACTGTGGGGTTGGAGAAGACTCTTGAGAGTTCCTTGGACAGCACGGAGATCCAACCAGTCTATCCTAAAGGAGATCAGTCCTGGTTGTTCATTGGAAGGACTGATGTTGAAGCTGAAACTCCAATACTTTGGCCACCTGATGTAAAGAGCTGACTCATTTGAAACGACCCTGATGCTGGGAAAGATTGAGGGCAGGAGGAGAAGGGGACGACAGAGGATGAGATGGTTGGATGGCATCACCGACTCGATGGATATGAGTTTGGGTGGATTCCAGGAGTTGGTGATGGACAGGGAGGCCTGGCGTGCTGCGGTTCATGGGGTCGCAAAGAGTCGGACACGACTGAGTGACTGAACTGAACTGAACTGAATGTGCACTTATTGTCATTTAAGGAAAAAAAAATGCCTGTGCAAAAACCCTGAAACTACAGACTTCATTTATATAGCACAGCTGAAGAGAGAGATACAGTTTTGCTAAACCAGTTAACCCCGAAGGTGATCACAGTCTGTAGATCACAGGAGAACAGCAGATAGGAAATTTGAAGAAATATTACAGGGCTATAGTCAGGAAAAGCTAGAATGTGAAAGACTTTATGGCAAAATGATCTGATTTTATCAACAAATACATTGAAAAGAAAAGAGGGAAGGAGGAATTTCAAGAGAAACTTAAAAATGTGTCACCTTAATGTAATGTGTGGATCTTACTGGATTTTGAGTTGAACAAACTTGTAAAAAAAATAGAGAGCAAGAGAATCAAAGCTGTTTGTACACTGGTTGTATGTTTGATATAAAAGAAATGCTAATTTTAAAACCATTTTTTAATTCTGAAGTGAAACTGGTATAGACAGCAACTCACAAGAAATGTATAGTGTGATGCATTATGATGAAGGGAACACTTTGGTGATTTTCACCCAGGTCAAGAAATTGAACTTGGCTTGGCACCATGGAAGCCCTGCATGTGCTGTGTGCCCACCACAGCTGACTTTTGCCCTTCAAAAGGAGTCTCTTTCTTCTTTTGGAATCATTTGCTGTTTTCTTTTAAAAAAAACCATTTCATTGCCCAAGAGTGCCTCTCCATACAATAGTTTAGTTTTCTCGTTTTTTTTACAAATTTATTAATTTTTGGCGGGAGTGTGTTCTCTTAGTTTATAGGTCTCCCTCCGTCCCTTTCTTTTCTGTTGAGTAACTTACGCAGTTTGCCCTGTACATTTCTTTTTGGCCACACCAGGTGGCTTACAGGGGATCTTTGTTCCCCAACCAGGGATTGTACCTGGGCCCTAGCAGTGAAACTGTTGAGTCCTAACCACTGGATTCCCATGGAATTCCCAGTATATTGTTATCACTGCAGAATTTTTCTTGTAAGGCTAAGAGTGTTATTCTGTTCTTTCCCCTCCTCTTTTCTTAAAGCAGCTCTGTATGGCATTTGACACTGAGACTTTCTCTGCTCAATTTCATGTGAAATTTGTTTTCTTTAACTTCCCTGGTTCCCTATCCTGTTGATTTTATGTTTTGTTAAAATATGGTGACTTTAAGAAAAAGGTAGCTTGCTTTTTGAAATTTCCTGACTCTGTTCCCTTCTTCAGATTTTATTTGGACTTTTTCTTTTATTGTCTATTTCTGTCCTACTCAAGTATTATTCTGCCCTCAAAAGTTTCTCCTTTGCGTGGAGCCCTTCCCTGGAAGGGAGTCCTAGCTTGTGAGTTCCACATTCTCAGAGGTCAGACTGCCGTGTGCTTACCTAATATTAGGCTGAACAAAACCAGTTGGTCCATCATACTTGGCCATACATCATCTCAGATTCTGGGGTTTTCTTATTCTCAGAATCATTAGAATCTCTGCAGTTTCCCTCTGCTTCCATGACCTCTGATAACTGCAGGTCTTTTTGCATTTTATGTCATGGAGATTTCCTTCCCCCTGGTTTTGTCATAGTTGTGGTCCATTGGTTTCTGTTTTTATTTTTGCTCTAATGAGGGCATTTGAGAAGACAGAAAAACTATGCTGCCAATGGCCATCAACATGGAACTGTGTGACTTTTTTTTTTTAGTTGTTTATTTTAAAGCTTGAGATTTTATTTGTTTATTTATTTTTAGTTTTGGCTGTGGTGGGTCTTCCTTGCTGCATGACAGCTTTCTCTAGTTGTGGCAAGCAGGGGCTACTGTTAGCTGCGGAGCCTGGGCTTCTCACTACAGTGGCCTCTTTTGTGGAGCACGGCCTCTAGGGTGCGTGGGCTAAAGTAGTTGCGGCTCACGGGCTCTAGAGCACTGGATGAGTAGTTGTGGTGCCTGGGCTTAGTTGCTCCGTGGCATGTGGGATTGTCCTGGACCAGGGATTGAACTGGTGTCCCTTGCATTGCAAGGCAGATTCTTAACCACTGGACCACCAGAGAAACCCTGGATTACTTGTTAAAAGTGATAATGGTGGTATGTTTTTAAAAGAAGTCTCTGTGTTTTGGGAGTTCCTTGATGGTCTAGAGGTTAGGTCTTTGGGCTTTCACTGCCATGGCCCAGGTTTAATCTCTGTTACGTGAACTGAGATTCTGCAAGCCACGTGGTGTGGCCAAAAAAACTAAATGAATAATTTTTATGTTTTATTGAAAGATACTGAAACATGCATGAAATGTTATTTGGAGTGCATATCAAAATGATCCAATAAAGTGTGGTAGGAAAATGGAGGAAATAAGATTTGGCCATAAATTGATAATTACCGAAATACTCATCATGGGTACATGGGATTTTATTGTACTATTCTTTCTTTTTATAAATAGAAGTTTGGAAGTTTTGTAGTAACTTAAAAAAGAGACAAAGAATGTAATGAAAAGTTTTAATGTTAATTTTTCATAGCAAGCTTTCCATTTTCTTCCCCTCTTTTCTTAATTATTTGTATTCCAGCCATAGAAAAGAACATTTAGTATGAATATATTACATAAATGACATCAGTGCGTATAGCAGTGCTTGTCATCATGTCTTTTCTTTTTCCTTTCTTTACACTCGTGCATGTCGGTGAGCCTCTCATTAAGGTTGCGGGTGGACTTGCGTTGTCATGCCTGGGCGTTAGTACATTTTCCTCTGAACATACCCCGTAACTCATTCAGCCTTTCTTTTAAATATCTTACTGCGCTCCTTGCGTGATTTTGCCTTTCCATATATACTCTTCTTTTCGGTCCTGTTGGTTTTTTAGATGCAGTGTCATTCTTCCTGTTTCAGGGAGGGGCTTTGCATTAATCTGCATATTACACTCAAGACTGCATTGTTGCACTTTGACACCTACGGCTGCCATTTGTAAGCTTAGTTTTCTGCAAGGTACATATTCTATTCCCTGGATAGCTTTTGATGTCTTCTAAGATAGATTTTTAAAGTTCTGTTTTCGGAATAATAATAACATCTACTTCATGGAGTGATACTGGGAGGAGCTAGGTGAACTGGTGAAATAAGGAAGGTAGTGAAGCAGAGAGCTCTTACTCCTGTCACGTAATGAATGTTCAGTAGGTGTTGCCTTTGTTTTCACTGATGTCTTATTATCATTTTATTACCTATTTAGAATATTTATTTTTTCTCTTGTCTTTGGTTAGAAATTATTTTTAAAAATGTCTTGTATCTTAAATGACAGATAGCAGCTGATGAACCGCCACCAGAAGGATGTAATTCATTTTTTTCAGTGCATGGAAAGAAGACTTGTGATTTTGATACCCTTGAGACTCTTCTGCTAACAGCCTCTGAAAGGTACATCTGTGTTTATTTAAGTGTCATGCATTCATTGTGCTTTCTTCTGATTTTTCTTCTGGGTTTTGTAGTTCGTAAATATAGTGGTTTAGAATATGGATTCTGGAACCAGACTGACTAGATTTAAATCCCAACTCCATCACTTAAGATAGTTTTGCCTACTTAAGCAAATTATATAACCTTTCTTTCCTCATCTTGTTTTGAAATAGAGATAATAAGAGAACTTTACTATTATTTAGTAATGACTATATCAAAGAGCTTACATAGGCTTTTTCATCAGCTTAGTAAAGAATATTCTGTGTATTTAAACCAGTACCTGGAGTAATGATATTAATGGTAATGATCTCTAGGGATAATATTACTTTCAGACAAAGGAGATTATTTAAGATAATTGCAAGCTTAGTTTGAATATTAAGTTGGTAATGGCTGACTTTTTTACTTAAAGGTAGGTTTCCTGTGATGGACAAATAATAGGTCCTTCTTGCTATCTGGCTAGGGCAGTAACCCCTCTGTATATCCTCTCATACTTTTGTAAATAGGATAATAGCGATCTGTCTCTTTGATGTTGCTCTGTGCCAGAAGTGCCAAGGGTGTTTTAGGTGAGGAAATTCTTCTTTAGTGAAATTACCTACTCAGCATCTGTCCTGTGCCCACCAGATGACATGAGTGCTTTTCCTCAGGGTGATAACCAGAAACAGTGAGCAGCATTCAGCCATCTCAGTGGGGAGGTGTGCACTTTTGAAATTGGCTGCATGGCACAGTGCTGTTCACTGGGGAAAGCAAGTTGACTGACTTGAAAAATTC
Organism: Bos mutus; assembly: GCF_027580195.1. NCBI lineage: Eukaryota > Metazoa > Chordata > Mammalia > Artiodactyla > Bovidae > Bos > Bos mutus. Next base: position 131,736,167 of record NC_091618.1, read on the forward strand.
TGTGTTTCATTTGTTAGAATAATGCACACCTTTATAAAGAAAAGAGTGATAATGTTTCCTCTTCTGAGATGTGGTAACTTTTTAATGGATTGGCATATATCCTCTTATACTTTTTTCCTGTGGTTATACATTTATGCAGGTAGGTGGGTTTATTTTTATAAGAGGCATCTTCCACTTAGTACATGTAAGTGTACCTCCTTGAGAGGGGTTGGTCGGTCATAACGTCTGTGCATTATGATCTGTTAATACCTTGATGCCATTCTTAAAGGAGTTTTCTTGAGGGCAGAGTTTCAAAATTTATGACGAAAACCTAAATAAATGTTAGATCCAGTAGTAGGATGATCATAATGGTAAAAATGATAGAGAAGGGAGATGCTGTGATGGGGCAGTTATATGCTTAAAATAATCCCCGCTCTTTTGCATTACTCACACTTAGGTTTTCAGATAAAAAGATAATTATATGCTATTTATATAGTAGAATAATTTACTAAAGTTTTAGTACTATGAGGTCTGGATATGTATTTGTTTCCTGGCTCCCCCCTCCTGTAGGAATTGATAACAATTTCTAGTCAAAGTCTACATTTTATAATTTATATAATTTACATTTGTTATTTTTAATTATGGACCAATAAGACTTACACCTGACAGTATTCTTACTAACTAAAAGCTATTTAAGATTGTGATACTCAATTTTCTATTAAGATGCGTATAATCTTTACTTAAATTATCCTTGCTGTAGCTTCATTTTGTACTGTTTTTAACGTTTAAAAACTTTTTTAAAGTTAACAGTCTTAAGCTTTTAATATTTATTTTCAGACCAAAACCTTTATTGTTCAAAGGAGATCACAGATACCCCTCATCTAATCCTGAAAGCTCAGTGGTTATTTTCTACTCTGAGATTGGCTCTGAGGAGTTTTATGCTTTCCACCGACAACTTATTTCAAAAAGCAATGCAGGCAAAATAAATTACATATTCAGACATTATGTATCAGTAAGTATTGACTTGTTTTATAACTGTTTTAAATGTTAATTTGCCCATGAAAACCTTAGCCCTTAAGCTAATAATTTTCCCCTTTATAAAATGACTTGAACTACTTCTTTGGAAACTGTGGTACTTTCATCAGATCTGTTATTTATACTTTGCTTGCCTTACTGAAGAAGTATAAATAATTATGCTTTAAAAATGACTATATAAAGTTATGCTTTAAAATTTTAAAATAAAATTATGCTTTAAAAATAGCTTCCCAGGTGGTTCAGTGCTAAAGAATCCGTTTGCCAAGCAGGAGATGCAGGTTTGATCCCTGGATCAGGAAGATCCCCCGGAGAAGCAAATGGCAACCCACTCCAGTATTCTTGCCTGGAAAATCCTATGGGCAGAGAAGCCTGGTGGGCTACAGTCCACGGGGTCACAAAGAGTCAGACACAACTTAGCAATTAAACAACACCAGTATAAAATTTACATTCTATTTCAAAATGAACCATGCAAATTATATTTAATTTCATCCAGATTTAATATGGGCATCATACCATGAAACTGATTCTTGAATTCAGCTCCTTTCTAAACCCTTTTTTTTCCTCCTTTTGGAATTTTTCATTTGATAGAAGGAGGAGAATGTCTAAAGAGATAAAATCTAGCTGAATGGGTTTGAAATTAAGGTTTTCAAACTTTGTGTAGCTTTTAGCATTTAAAATATTTATATGTAAAGATCATTAGCCTTTAAAGTCTCTTTGTCATATTGAGCTCAGTAAATACTGTTAAGTACATGTGGAATAAAAATTTTAAAGGAAAACTTACATGAGCAGAAGCAGATTTGTCAGTATCCAGTTTTTGACCCTGTCCCACTATGCTCTATTGCTGGTATTAAAAGGCCATCCTCATTTAGGATGATGGTAAGCCTGTGACATTTGGTCAGCCCAAACCCTACCTGAAGACATTTAAATTCATTAAAAAATGTACACACACATTTACACACATGGTCTCAACAAAGCACTTCAAGGTTTGAAACCTTACCAGTTTTCAACCCTATGTAGGTACAGAACTTCTTTGTTATTTTCTCCATTTCTTCGTATGGTTTGGTGACCATTATCGCTTTCCACTATGCCTTCATCCAGTTTTGTTTCTCCCTTGGAATTTCGGTTCTCACACTTGTGGCGGGATCCACAATCTAAGGATTCCCATAGAAGTTAAAGCGTATCATGAGTGCCTAATCCTAGGTGATGACTGCATGACATTAATGTGGTTGCACTCTGTATGCCATGGTGCATTAACAGCTAGGTGGTCATGATGGTGTGGGAGCTCGGTGGTGATGGAATGCTTGCTCTGTCTGCAGAACCCCAGGAAGGAGCCTGTTTACCTCTCTGGCTACGGTGTGGAGTTGGCCATTAAGAGCACCGAGTACAAGGCCAAGGATGATACTCAGGTGAAAGGTGAATTTGTAAATTAAGACCAACGCGTTTTCTTTAGATACAACAAGTTAAAGGGGAATTTTTTTCTTTAATGAAAAAGAATACATTTAGGAGAATGATGAAGCTGTGTTTAAATCTTGGTTCTGTTATATTCGAGTTGGGTGACAAATTCTGTAGGTCCTAATTTTTTACTCTGTAGAGCGTGGTTAATGATATATGCCTTTTTAAGTATTTGTAAGGAGAAAATAAGATGTATAGGTAAAAAAATTTTACAAAGTTTTTGATAAAATAAAGTTCAGTAAGTAGTAGCTACTGTTATTGATAATAAGTAGCTCACAAATAGTAATTAACTTGTGATCCAATATGAAATCTTAAACTATTATGTAATTAACAGTTTAATTTTTTGTTGTTGTTATTTTCTGACTTGAAACAGTTTGTTATGGCTACTTCTTGTTGTAATATGCTAGGGTTTTGAATTTCAGCAAGGTTTATGTGTACTCTTTTTATGTCTTTTGCTTTATTTTAAAGGTAAAAATGATTGATTTTGGTACATGGAAGGTAGCCTAGTACTTCATCATTTTGTTCTCAATAATTATATCTAGGATTAAGTTGCCTAGTTACAAATTCCTCAGAATTTTGATATTGAAATACCTGTTATTCTTAATTTTGAGGTATTTAAATGTAAAAATTTCAAAGTTCAAGGAAAAATACATTCTTACTTTATCCAGGAACACAGGATATATCAAAAACACATTTATAAATGCTATTTTAGTTTCAGGTATTTTAAAATGTTTTCTTATATTTTTCAAATTTTATGAAGTTATTATTTTTATATTCTGAATGATTAGACATGTAATTGCTGTGCTTTTGTAGGAACTGAAGTTAACACCACAGTGATTGGTGAAAGTGATCCTATTGATGAAGTTCAAGGGTTTCTCTTTGGAAAGTTAAGGTATGTATATTCTTTTAACTCTTTAGGCTTAACATTGTAAGTATCATCTTTCTCATTACTATATCTCCTGTTTCTCAAGAGTACTTTACATATGTATTCTGATATGAGAAGATGACCATTTAGTTTCTAGTATGTTTATGATTTTTAGTAATTCTGAAGCACATTATTCTTACATGATACTATGACTGCCTCCTATGGCTTAAGTTGATTTCCCTTTTTGGACCTTGTAGTTGACGGTATTAAAGTTACATTCCACTTTTTGATTCACATAGTAGGAGAAATCTAATAATTTTATGTAATCTTTTCCTGAGAAAATCAAGTGTATTTTAACTTAAAGAGGTTATAGCTATTTTTTTTTTGCTTGTTTTTTGTCTCTTTAAAAAAAATTATTGAAGTATAGTTGATTTACAATGTTGTGTTTATAGCTATTTACTTATGCTCAGCATAGCTTGAAAAATTGCAAAAGAGTTATAATAGGTATGGAGGATTTTATATGTTCAGTTGAAATACATTTTATTGCAATTTGATTTATATGAAAGAAGATAGAAAATGGCTTTTTGAAGAAAATTTCATTAACTTTTTTTTTTCATTAACCGTTTTATGAAAGCATCTTAGAATTTTTTACCTGAAAAATCTTCTTAGCTCTTATTTTAAATGTTGTAGCTATTTCTGATATGACTTCTCATTGTTCTGAGCCCTGAATTCTGCTCAGGGCTCAGGGAAATCTTAATTAGGACATCTATGGTGTGCTTTTTAAAAAAATAGAAATAGTATATGTAGATGTAGTTTCATACACTTTAGCTTTAACATTTGGTTGAGTAAAATGGTGTAACTAAAGTTTAGCAGAGATGATTTCGTGTTGAGTGACTGCACAGACTGAGTTCATCCTGTGCGTATGTACGTTTCTTTGTGCTGAACGCCAATTATGGCCTCATTAGTATGCAGTCAGGGTCCATTTTTATTGCATCCAGATTTCCATAATTCCTTTTCATAGTCACGTTTTATGTTTGTTTTTTGGATAGCATTATGATTTCATGTATTTACAGCACAGTATTGTGTAGAATATTGAAGACATTTTCCTTTATGGACATTCAGAATAGTTATTTAGCTATTTAAAGTAATTGACCCATTTTAAGACACTTCTATCATGAAGAAAAGTTTGTAATAACTCGAATGTATTGGTTGGATGGTGAGTGATCTGAGTAAATGTTTTACTTTTGGCATGTTGTATTTAATGAATTTTGAGTTATAATATTTAAAAACAATTAGTCTATTCCATCTGTGTTTCTAATCTAAATGATGTATGTCTGACTTTGAAAATTTGTTTTACTAACTTTAAATAGAATGCACTATATTTTGAGATAGAACTAAGAAAAATCCAATTATTTTGGAAAGCTTGAATTATATTCACGTGAGTAAAGGATTTACAGGCAGGTATTGAAAGAAATTCATTTTGGGACCGGCAGCAAGGTATTTCCAGTTTTATTTTGAGAAATTAAAAAGATTCAGGAAAGGAGAATAATATACCCACGTACTCACCACTCAAAATTGATTGTTGCTATCATACTTGCTTTTCTGTATGAAAAAACTGTGAATTGAGTTTTTTTCCCTTCAACATAATGCCTTCTTTTCCTTAAAGAAAGAAAAGAAGAAACAAGTTGAGTAAAACACAGTGAATAGCGTTGAGGTCCTCTCTCTTCCATACTCTCAGTCCCACTCCTCTCCATCCCCTCAGAGAGAAGCACTATTGTAGGGATGCATTTTTAAAACTGTTAGTTTTTAAATGAACTTACTGATTTTTTTTAAGAAAAGTAGTTATACTTTAATATTTTTCCTATATTGTAGGATTTTTTCTATTACGTAGAGGGAAAAGTCGTGAAGATAAATTTGAGGTCAACTTCTAAATGCTTTGGGAAAGAAAAGACACATGAAAGGAATTGATTTTGTGTTTCTTTCAGAGACCTGCACCCTGACCTGAAGGGACAGTTGAAAGAACTCAGAAAGCATCTCGTTGAGAGCACCAATGAAATGGCACCTTTAAAAGTCTGGCAGTTGCAAGGTAATAAAAATGTAGAAGAATCGTTCTAAATTTTACGGTGTTAAAAAAGTTAGAATTTGTATTTGTTCATATTTATTCACAGATTTTAAGGGTTGTGTGATTTATTATGATTTATCAGAAATGGAAGGAAGTCCTTTTGTAGACAGATAACACTTAGCAGAATAATATATATGTATGGAAGAGTACCAGATCTTTCTGTCTTTGCCCAGATGTGTTAGTTTGTAAAACTAGAAACAAGCTTGTCAGAATCTTTGTGTTTCTATATGTACACATTTATTAAACAGTTGGATGCTTGAAGGCATCTCAGTATGGCAGGATGTGCTCTTGGTCCAAAGAACTGTATGTCAAAGTTTTTTCCCCAAGATAATTTACTAAAATCTTTTGCTATACTTTGTGATATGTTGTAAATTCAGAAGAAGGAAAAGGATTTGGGATGGATTAATCCTGTGCTGAATGTGTTTGTATGTACCCTAGTGTTTATGCCGGCAGATTGAGGAACAGCTACAGTAAACACTCTAGGGGCCTGTGAATTGAGTAAAACCTGGACATGCTCTGAAATGGTGGCATTCTAAGGCATTCTTAATTACCAAGAAAATAATGGGAAATCAATGTTTTTTCCTATTTCTCATTGTGTTAGATTAATACACTTCAACTTCTGTTTGACGTTGTTGCAGATCTAAGTTTTCAGACTGCTGCACGGATCTTGGCTGCACCTGTTGAGTTAGCTCTCGTGATGATGAAGGATCTCAGTCAAAACTTTCCCACCAAAGCCAGGTAACACAGAGTAATACAGTTTTGAGGCAGTCTTCTTTTTAACACACGTCTAATTATGTCCATGCTTACGCCATGTTGAAGCCACTAAATTATGAAAATGCTTAGAAAATTAAAGTTCTGTTGCTACTAGTGCTGTACTACTAATGGTACCATCTTTTCAGGAAGGCACCCTTGCATTGTGTGGTTGAGGAGAGTAACTGCAAATAATCACGTTCCTCAGCAATAAAACAGAAGTAACAGTACCTGCCTTTGAGGATTAGATGAGTTAACAAAATTTAACGTATGTAGACGTAACTAATCTAGGGTCTGGTGTGGACTCTAGTGCTTTTCTTCCTAAACGGTTTCATATATATCGTTTTAATCAGTCTTGATGAAGGAAATGAATTATAGAGGCTGACTGATAAAGGTTTGCCAGTCACTGATATAGTGACTGATTAAGGTTTTGAATGCAGCTTTTCTGCATTGCTTTCAGTTGTATAAAGGTCCTCTACTTCTCATAAATATGAGGCAAACTTGTTTTAAAAGCCACATTTTCAGAAACTTAAATGATTGTCAGTCCTTTACTTGAGTAATTGAATGAGGTATTTTAACTGAAATGCTTTTGTAAATAAATTTGTTTACTTGTTTAGTCTTGGAAAACACTTAGGACTTAAAAATCATGTAGTACATCCTTATTTAGTCGTGTGTGCTGTTGACATGTGTGTGCGAAGTCGCTTCAGTTGTGTCCGATTCTTTGTGACCTTGTGGACTGTAGCCCACCAGGCTTCTCTGTCCATGGGGATTTTCCAGGCAAGAATACTGGAGTGGGTTGCCACGCCCTCCTCCAAGGGATCGAACCTGATCTCTTATGTATCCTGTATTAGGGTGGGTTCTTTACTACTAGCGGCACCTGGGAAGCCCTGTTGAAGACATACATATGCTTAAAAAGGTTGAGGAGTCTGTAGCCTTAACTTATTTAACATTATCCTTTTATTCTATGAGCTGTAGAGATGATGTATAGGAATAGAGTTGCATATATTTAACTAAGTTCCTGGAAATAACTGCACTTCCATTAAAATCAGCTATTACTATTACTTTCCTTTGGTTTTCTATCTTATGATAATGAACAAATATACACGTCTGAGAGGAGAAATTTATTTTATCAGTTGTAAAGGTTTAGAGTTTTTTCCATTTAGTTTTTTTTTTGTAATTTATTGAACAGTGTGTTGTTTCATATAGGGAAATTGAAGTCATGTATATCAAATACTAAACCAATCACTGATAATGTTTTTCTTTCCTTAGAGCAATAACAAAAACAGCTGTGACTTCAGAACTTAGAGCTGAAGTGGAAGAGAATCAGAAGGTACTAACCAATGGAAAATAGTAGCCTTTCTATTTTGTATTATATCTTTAAAGATGCACAAATGTGAGTTAAATCAGTGACGTTTAATGGTTTTACTGTTTTATTAAAGATGATATTTTGATTCATTTGTAGAATCTTTTTTATACTTTCCGTTTTTAATCACAGTTAAATATGAATATAACTCAAAGCATCAAATAATGTTATCAGTTTCTTTAGAAAAATAACATCCCCCCTAACATGTCCCACTCCCTGTGTATCCCCCTTCCCAGAAGCATCTGCTTTCAAATCCTGATTTGTTTTGATATTTATCTCCAGATTCTAGCAAGCTTAAATTGGTACTTTCTCATTTTCCAGTCTCATGTATTGGCTTCTGTTACAACGGTGAGGTTTAACTTTCTTTCACAGCGCTGCCTCTCCTCCCACTGTCTACCAGTACTTCATACTGGCACTGTCCCCATCTCTCTACTGTCCCTTTAGTTTTGTCTTGATTATATCGGTTTTGATCCGCTTCACTGTGGACTGGTGGTTCTTTGTGTCTAGTGTTGTGCTGTGCTTAGTCGCTCAGTAATGCTCGACTCTTTGCCACCCCATTGATTGTAGCCCACCAGGCTCCTCTCTCCATGGGGCTTCTTCAAGCAAGAATACTGGAGTGGGTTGCCATGCCCTCCTCTCTTTATGTCTAGTACATATCAATTATCCTGGGACCTTCCTTTAACCTCTTTTGTTGGATCTCCTATCTCTTGGATATCTATCCATGTCTTCTTTGATTTTGGTTTACTCCCTTATTTTGGTGCAGCAAATCATTCTTCATGAGAAGGGTTGTGTGTGAGGTAAATTCTAAGAAATCGGTTTTCCTTTTTTTTTTTTTTTTCTTGACCGTGCTGTGTTGCATGGATCTCAGTACCCTGACAAGGGATCGAACCCGCACCTCCTGCAATGAAAGGGCAGAGTCTTAACCACTGGACCGTCAGGGAAGTCCCTTCTGTTTCTGTTTTTATCAGGAGCTTGGCTGGGCATAGAATTCTAGGTTGGAAATTATTTAGAAGTTTGAAGGAATTTTGGTTTCCATTATGGCTTTTGAGAAGTCTGAAGCCTTTATATGCTGTTGTGTTTTTGTTTTTTTTGAATCATAGGATCTTTTCTTTGACCCTAGTAATCTGAAATTTCACAGTGATAATGCCAAGAAGGGCAATGCCAAAGAATGTTTAAACTATTGTAAAACTGCACTCATTTCACATGCTAGCAAGGTTATGATCAAAATCCTTCAAGCTAGGCTTCAGCAGTACATGAATTGATAACTTTCAGATGTACATGCTGGGTTTAGAAAAGGCAGAGGAACAAGAGATCAATTTGCTAACATTGTTTGATCATGGAGAAAGCAAGGGAATTCCAGAAAAACATCTGCTTTATTGGCTGCATTAAAGCCTTTGACTGTGTAGGTCACAAAAAACTGCAAAGTTCTTAGATGAGAATACCAGGTCACCTGACCTGTCTCCTGAGAAACCTGTATGCAGGTCAATAAGCAGCAGAACCAGATGTGCCACAACTGACTGGTTAAAAATTGGGAAAGGAGTACATATTGTCACCCGGCTTATTTAAGTTGTATGCAGAGTACACCATGGGAAACGCTGGGCTGGATGAATCCCAAGCTGGGAGTTAAGATTTCTGGGAGAAATATCAGGGTCCTTAGATAGGCAGATGGTACCAGTCTGATGGAAGAAAGTGAAGAGAAACTAAAGAGCCCCATGCAAAGGGTGAAAGAGGAGAGGGAAAAAGCTGGCTTGAAACTCAACATTCAAAAATCTAAGGTCATGGCATCAAGTCCCATCACTTCATGGCAAATAGAAGGGGGAAAACTGGAACAGTGACAGATTTTATTTTCTTGGACTCCAAAGTCACTGTGGATGGTGATTGCAGGCATGAAATTAAAAGATGCTTATTCCTTGGAAGGAAAGCTATAACAAACGTAGACAGCATATTCAAAAGCAGAAACATCACTTTGCCAACAAGGGTCCGTATAGTCAAAGCTATGGTTTTTCCAGTAGTCATGTACAGATGTGAGAGTTGGACCATAAAGAAGGCTGAGTGCTGAAGAATTGATGCTTTGGAACTGTGGTGCTAGAGAAGCCTCTTGAGAGTCCCTTGGACAGAAAGGAGATCAAACCAGTCCATCCTAAAGGAAATTAACCTTGAATAGTCATTGGAAGGACTGATGGTAAAGCTGAAGCTCCAGTACTTTGGCCCCCTAATGCAAAGGACATTGGAAAAGACCCTGATGCTGGGAAAGATTGAAGGCAAAAGGAGAAGAGGGTGGCAGAGGATGAGATGGTTAGATGACATCATTGACTCAATGAACATTATTCTGAGCAAACTCTGAAATAGTAGAGGATGGAGGAGCCTAATGTGCCGCAGTCCATGGAGGTGTAAAGAGTTGGACATGAATTAGCAACTGAACGACAACAACAATGCCTTTTAAAAAAGTCTGTACTTTTTAGTGGTTGGTGAACCCTTTAAATCTGGAAAATCATTTCCTTTAGTTTTGGGAAATTTTCTGGACTTATTTCTTTGCATTTGGTCTTTTTGGTTTCTCTTTTCTGTTTTTCTAGAACTCCTGTTTACTCTTAATATGTTATACCTTCTTGACTTGTTTGACCTAATTAAAAATCTTTTATTTCTTGTTTTCTAGTTCATTTGCTTTTATTTTTAAACTTTCTGGGATGGATTTTCAGACCATTTGTTGAGATTCTTTTCTTTAGTTGACAAATTTTTAATTTACAAGGGTTATTGGATTCTTCTTTTTATGGTGTTACTGTTCTGAAGATATCCGTGGTTCATGTGTGTGTTTTCTTTTCATAGTCTGTTTCCTTTTAAGTTGCCTTTCTGTTTGTCTTAGCCTCTTGTCTTAAATGTTGGAGGCTTTCCTGAGATACCTGGTGATCTCTCACTAACTGCTTGTATCGGAGAGCAAGGCAATAAAAAACCGATTGAAAGCCCTGAGAATGCAGCTCTGTGACTGTAGGCTAAGCTGATATGGCCATTTCTTAGGGCACTCCCGTGACAGATCTTTAAACTTTTTGTCTTAAGCTGGGTAGTCTCCAGAAAAGGATCTTCTCATCTTCTGCCTGGCAGGGTTGTTGAAGCCCAGTAGAGCAGAGCATTTGATAGCTTCCACTCGGTCACCTTTTTTCAGCATGGGATCCCCGCCCTCAGTTGTGTTTCATTTCTCATAGATCCCAGTCAGTCTTTCCCACAGTCACAGGGTGCTGTGTTCACAGCCTTGGAATGAGCAGATGTGGAGTTTTCCTTTCCCATGTAAAAATTTCTGATTCTCATTGATGGAGTTTTCTATTATCTACCCTTCTCTTGCTTATTATTTATCTTCTGAGGGCAAAGAAGCAAAAGCTGTGGCTTCTGCATTGTTTTGTCTTATGTTTTTCCCACACAGTGCTAGATCTTAGAGTTCATTTCTCTTGGTCCACTGACTGCGGGGTCATGAAGGGAGCTCAGTGGTCCCTGCTGCTCACTCCCAGCCCTGGGAGAGCTTAGGGATCCAAGTTCTGTCCCTAGCATCTGATTTGTTTCTTTCCTTCTCTATTGTGTGGTGTCTAATATACGATTAACAGTGCTGGTTTCCTTGGAGAGAAAGAATTGAATGGAAAAGATAGAAGTCAATAGAAGCTATGATACGGCATCAAAGCAGTGTTTCCGGTGGGTTAGGCAGTTCTGAAGGCTTCAGGGGCTGTGGGGTCGTGTGTGTTCCACCATGACTGTGAGCATCAGTTGGAGGGTCCCTTAAAGGCCAGGCCTTAGAGAGCGTGGGTGCATATAGGTGCCACCCTTAGCTCAGCGACTCAGTTTCTTGATATGCCTTAGTTTGGAGGTTTAAGGGAGGTATAGGGATTTGAAACCCTTTTGAATCAGATCCCTGGACTTCATCCAGAAGGCCAGCTGTTAGTGACTGCTGGCTCAACCTTGACTAGCATCACAGACAGGCAAGGGTATCAGAAAAGTAAATCTCAGCACTTGGCTTATTGAATACCCTCCCTACCCCAACATTGTAGGAAACACTGTAATAATCATTGTCAATATTTGTACATAAAGCCAGAAACGTGGAAATTTTTGTTAAACATTCTCTTCCTACTCCTTAATCAATTTTTCATATTTCAGTATTTCAAGGGAACTTTAGGGTTACAGCCTGGAGATTCAGCACTATTCATCAATGGACTTCATATTGATTTAGAGACACAAGATATATTCAGGTATGGATAAGTATTTTTCACTCTGATAAGTTTTCATAATGTGTGGCTCCTTGTGATATGTCCAGACTGTTGTTCCTCCTTGATGTGACATGCTGCAAAACCTGATGACTCATCAGCCCAGTGAGTGCGTTTAGGTAGTCCATATTCTGGCTGGGATGGGCAGAATGATACTTGGCCATTTTTTATCATAATGTACATCTGATACCTTGGACATTTAAGGTCCAAGTGTCTATTATTTGAATAGCTATCTTTTTGTTAAAATGTGGTTTAGGATTAAATTTCTCTAAATTGTCCCCATGAATTTTGGGGTGGATGGATGTGGAAGACAAGTGGAATTCTGATTTTTTCTTTGAAATTAAAAGTGACATAGTTGACACTGAGGCTTTATAATAGTGAAAACAAAAGCTATGGTTGGTTAATGCTTCAGAAGAAACAGCTTCCACAGTAAGATACTTTTCACATTAATTTAATTTAGCTTTTATGTCCACACACTGCTTTCAGACCTAGTAAAAAATTGGTAAAGAACACATTAAAAGCTGCCCTCATTTTTACTTCATATTAAAAAAACCTTTAATTTTCCATACTATTACAAACTGTGTACTAGCTTTTTGTAAACCGTTTTCAATAATGCAGAGATAAAGGAACTAAACAGTGAAGTCTTCATTTTGTTTCATCTTATTTAATCTTCCTTACCCTGCAAACCTTTTAAGTTGGATGTGAATTCCTCCAGACCTTTTTCTATGATCATATGTGTGTGGGCCTTTTGGGAATTGATACTGATATTGAAACACATATTATTTAGTGTATTTTTTGGTGTTACTAAATTATTTTCAGATAGTTATAGATTCATGTGCAATTATAAGAAATATCACAGGAAGATTACTTTAGTGTTTTTAAAAACATACAGTGTAAAATCCAGATTTAGGATTATTTCATCCTCAAATTGTGTGTGTGTGTAGTTAATCTCTACACAATGTATACATTGGTAAGTATAAATAAATATCAACCAAGAAGCAAGTCTTACCCACTCTGTTCTGCATATTTGGACAAAATGAACCAAGGGAAGAACCTCCTCTTTTGACTTCTCAACTACTGTGAAGGGGCATAGAGTTTGAACCGATGAATTTTTTCATGGTGAGAAATTTTTTTTAGGGCCCTTTTTCCTAAATACTGTTTTTTTCCCCCAGTCTGTTTGATATATTGAGGAATGAAGCTCGGGTGATGGAGGGTCTACATAGACTGGGAATAGAAGGCCTTTCTCTGCATAATGTCTTGAAACTGAATATACAGCCCTCTGAGGCCGACTATGGAGTAGACATCAGGAGCCCTGCTATTTCGGTAGGTATTCCGTGAGTGTCCAGGGGGTGATCTGGCCAATTATTTTATTATGGAATTTGCATTTGTCTTCTATGAAAGATAAGTTATTCCTGTCATCTCTTTCATTGGCATCAAAGATTTGCAACAACTGCTTATATGGCATATGTGTATATAATAAAGTAGGCTCTTAAATGCTCCAGAAAGTTGAGTCATTTGGTTTAATGTGGTTAAGACAGTGATTTTTCGAATTTTATATCTCCTTGGGAATCAGCTGAGCACCTCTTTGGAAAGTGTTTAGTTTTTTTAGTTGTGTGATACTCTTGTGTGATTTTGTTTAAAAATATTATTTTAGCTACCAAGCCTCTTTAAGAAAAGACTGATATTTTATACTGAATGACTTATAGAGATTAATACCTGCTATATGATGTCTCTGGGCCTTTGTCTCCTCAGATATGAGAGACTAGAGGGGTCGGAGCTGCCTGGGTAGTTGTGGTGACAGTGACACAGGTGGTGAGATGCACCCGCACCTTTCGCTCTCCAGGCCCTTTCTCTCGGTGTCTGTCCTGCATTTATTTTAGGGAAATTTTTTGGAAAGGGGAGTAATACAGAATGTAGATGTTTGCTACTTGAATTCTCACTTGGTGTTACAACTGTTATGTGGATGAATACTGTTATGTGATTTGTTTTTCTGTAGAATTTTTTTCATTACAGAGTAAAGCTTTGACATAATTAACAATCATAGGACCCATTGCCATACTTGGTAAATGTTAGTTTAATCATTTCATGTTTTCTTGGAAGAAAAAAATGTTTCGGTGAAAGCCCTCTTTATATCTCTTTCTAGTTCCACCCCTCTCCTCCCTGCAGGTAATTCATCTTTTGAAGTGGGCATGTATCCCTCCTGTCACTTATTTGATCATTTTCTTCCCTGTCATATGTTTTTAAAATTTTAAAAAATGCCATATCTCAGTATCCTTCATCAAATTTTTAAAAAATGAGTTACTCAACAATTTTTTCAAGACTTACCTACTTGATACATAAAGGTCTAGTTTATCATATCATGTTTTATATTCTTCTAATTTTTAAAAAATACCTTTTATAAATTCACAATGTGGAATTTAAGACATACAAAAGATTGTGTATTGAAAAAACTCTTAACCGAGCTGTCCAGTTTTTCTTCCTAGAAGCAACTGCTGCTGCTGCTGCTGCTAAGTTGCTTCAGTCGTGTCCGACTCTATGTGACCCCATAGACGGCAGCCCACCAGGCTTCCCCGTCCCTGGGATTCTCCAGGCAAGAACACTGGAGTGGGTTGCCATTTCCTTCTCCAATGCATCAAAGTGAAAAGTGAAAGTGAAGTCACTCAGTCGTATCCGACTCTTAGCGACCCCATGGACTGCAGCCTACCAGGCTCCTCTGTCCATGGGATTTTCCAGGCAAGAGTACTGGAGTGGGCCTAGAAGCAACAGGCTTTATCAATTCATTGTATATCCTTCCAGAAATACTCTTTATGTACATGAACAAAGTATTATTCACATACTTTCCCACCCTGCTATTTGTTCAGATATTATGTACCATTTAATTCATTTTTATGAATATTTAGTTGTTTCTAATTCTTTGCTGTTTTGAGCAGTATTGTTATGGCCCTTTTGTACCTCTCTTTGTACATTTGAGAATTTAATATTCGGGATCGATACCTAGAGCTGCAGTACTTAGTGGTAGGATAGTAGCAAAAGTTTCATCTTTGAAGTGGAGTGAGGTGAAAGTTGCTCAGTCATGTCCAACTTCTTGTGACCCCATGGACTCTCTCCAAGCCAGAATACCGGAGTGGGTAGCCTTGTGGGGTAAATACCTGGAGCTGCAGTACTTCGTGGTAGAATAGTAACAAAAGTTTCATCTTTAGTAGGTCATTTTCTCCAAAGTGACTGTTCCAGACTTCAGAATTGGATGAAAATGCCCACTGTTCTATATTTTTGCCTATTCTTGGATATTGACAATATGAGTGAAATTACATTGTGCTTAGTTTATATTTCTTGGATTACTAGTGAAGGTGTGTATCTTTGCTTGTGTTAATTGCCCATTTAAAATTCCTCTATAAATTCCTTATTCATATTTTTGACTCATTTCTATTTCTCATATGTTCCTTGCCTTTTTAAATTGATATGTTAGATTTCTGTAGATATTCTTGACACTAGTCCTTTATTCATTTTGTAAGTTGCAAATACTTTCTTATATTTTGTGGCTTGTGTTTTAGTCACTTTTTAAAAAAAAAAATATTCATTGATTTATTTTTGGCTGTGCTGAGTCTTCATTGCTGCATGTGGTCTTTCTGCCGAGAGCAGGGCTGCCTCCTAGTTGCCGTGTGTGGGCGTCTCCTTGCAGCGGCTTCTCTTGTTGCGGGGCACAGGCTGTACGCTTGTGGGCTTCAGCAGTTGTGGCACATAGGCTTAGTTGGCTCACAGCATGTGGGATCTTCCTGGACCAGAGATTGAACCTGTGCTCTCTGCACTGGGGACATTACCGCTGGACCACAGGGAAGTCCTAGTTACTCATTTGTCTACTTTGAAAATGGTCTTTTCACGACGTGATTATTCTTGAAATAAAGTCTTACTGTTATTTTTGCAAATTTCACTGGTGGTAACTAAAGTATATACACCATGTTGTGTTCTTTTTTTTGTAGTGGATCAACAACCTGGAAGTTGATAGCAGATACAATTCGTGGCCTTCTAGCCTACAAGAATTGCTTCGCCCCACCTTTCCTGGTGTAATCCGACAGATCAGGAAGAACTTGCACAACATGGTAAGTGAAGCTCCTTGTTGCTGGACCATGATCTCTATTTCTTCCTTGCATTCTTCCTTTTCTCTCGTATCTATAGTGTTCGAGTCTCTCCTTTACTAGTTGCTTCTCTGCCTCGCTTCCGCCCTGCACTAATACCACTAAATATGTTTTTTTTCTAGCTCTGTGTTCAAATTGAAAGGGTTTGGAAATGTATTCATTGTAGGGCTGTGAAATGTCTGTGTATAAGGGATGCTCCTCATCTTTAACCTGAAGGTTTAGATTGTCTTGAGTTTTAAGATAGTTTTCCTTTTTCACTCAGAACATAAATATATCTTCTGTTTTTCTTGAATAGCTTAATCCCTAAAATTTGATAGTTCAGTTTATTCTCTTAAATAAATCTTTGCCAGCTCCTACTTTTTATCCTTATTCCACTGCTTTAGAAAGACAGAGGTTCTTAGTTGGCCCTCTTTCCCCATCTCATGTCTTTCTCTTCCCTCATGTAGCTCCTGCAGAGATGGGGCAGGTGAGGGCTGAAGTTGGCTTCCTGAGAACTTTTCTGGGAAACGATCTTTTATACTTCTGTCACTCTTTTGAAACCCCCCTTTTTCCCTTCCTAGTCAAAATTTCAGTCTTTTTTTTTTTTCTTGGCATATGAAATAATTTATTAAATGAGAACTTTATTTGATTCAATGAGATGGCTATTATTTTTTTTTATTCAATTTTATTTTATTTTATTATTTTTTTTAATTTTTATTTTATTTTTAAACTTTACAATATTGTATTCGTTTTGCCAAATATCGAAATGAATCCACCACAGGTATACCTGTGTTCCCCATCCTGAACCCTCCTCCCTCCTCCCTCCCCATAAAGCACACCATGAGAGCTTAATACATGATACCTATTATTGTGGTCTAAAAATTGGGTTCTGTCCTTTGAAATGAATACCCAAGAAGCTAATCTCTGTTTTCTAAAGTGGAAGAATTAATAAAATATGTATTGTTAAGTAGTGAAGGATAGGAATAAGGTATCTGGATGTAGTTTTCATGTTAGCATAAGATCATGACAAAATCATTTAGTCTCTGAGTACCATGTTCTTTGAATACAGAGGGAGGGTAACTGCTATTTGTATAATTTCTTTTTTATAAGGTTCAAAAGTAGCTGGAGGAAAATGGCCAACCCAATAAAAAGACGTAAGGCATTTTTACTGACCCAGTGGCATTTGAATGAATGTCATCTCATGTTTTCCTTTCCCTCTTCCTATAGGTTTTCATAGTTGATCCTGCTCACGAAAGCACTGCAGAGTTGATTAACACAGCTGAGATGTTCCTCAGTAATCATATACCACTAAGGTAACATCATTGTTGATTTGATAATATAACATTTAGTTGAGGTTTTGTTTGTCATTCTTAAATGCAAATCTGGTACTACTGAACTTTAGGATAATTAATTGTGGGAATCATTAATTACAGTTTTATCTTTAGCTCAGTATGAAGCCAGTGTATTTTGGGGTAGAGAACTTGATTCTTAATGAATAGAATCTTACTGTCATTGAGTTATTAGTAAATAGCCCATGTAAAATTAGCATGTGATCTCAGTTTATTTTCCAATTGAAGGGAATTTTCCTACACAAGGGTCCACATCACAAAGCCTACTTCCACTTTTGGCAGAGATAAGAAGCTTTGCCAAGAACTTTTGTTAGACTCAGAACTAAATGTATACATAGCTTTTTGTAGATGCAAACAGACACATTTATTTCACTAAATAGATTTTACCAAATCTACCAACAGAGTATTTAAATGGCTGAGTTTCCACTATGCCTTTTAAGAACAATGTTTTAAGACTTTACATATAAAGGTTAAGGTATTTTCACTCACATTCTAGATAATATCTGATAGTTTTATGAGTTGATAAAATTTGAATTCTTAGAAAACAAAATTAAGAAGAAAAGAGCTCTTCAGTTAACAAATGTTATTGTGTATTCCATACTTAGCACTGAGCTAAGTGCTGTGAGTGGTATATAAGGCACATTTCTACCCTCTTGGAAAAAGTACAGCACCTACTTCCTGTAAGATACTTGGTTAAGTGCTGAGTGATATCCTTACTAGTTATAAGTTCTTTGGAATTTCAGGGAAACAAAAGACTATAGATGGATATTTGGGAAGGACAAAGGTTTCATGGCAAAGTTGGATTTAAGTAGACTTTGAAGAAAAAGGTGGGTTTTCATTGATGGAAAAGCAGAGGTTTTGAGTTTAATGCAATTTTTAATGTAAACATGAATACTATCTGCCTCAGGGGCGGATTACAGCCAGAGCTATGTTTGATTAAAAGGGAAATATAAGAGTAGTCATGTATGGATGTGAGAGTTGGAGTATAAAGAAAGCTGAGCACCAAAGAATTGATGCTTTTGAACTGTGGTGTTGGAGAAGACTCTTGAGAGTCCCTTGGATAGCAGGGAGATCCAACCAGTCCATCCTAAAAGAAATCAATCCTGAATATTCATTGGAAGGACTGATGCTAAAGCTGAAACTCCAATACTTTGGCCACCTGATGTGAAGAACTGACTCATTAAAGACCCTGATGCTAGGAAAGATTGAGGGTGGGAGGAGAAGGGAACATCAGAGGATGAGATGGTTGGATGGCATCACTGACTCAATGGACATGAGTTTGAGTAAACTCTGGGAGTTGGTGATGGACAGGGAGGCCTGGTGTGCTGCAGTCATGGGGTTGCAGAGTTGGACACAGCTGAGTGACTGAACTGACTGATAAGAGCAAAAAGAAGTTGGCTCATGGCACACAGTTCAGTTCAGTTGAGTCGCTCAGTTGTATCCAACTCTTTGCGACCCCATGAATTGCAGCATGCCAGACCTCCCTGTCCATCACCAACTCTTGGAGTTCACTCAGACTCACGTCCATCGAGTCGGTGATGCCATCCAGCCATCTCATCCTCTGTCGTCCCCTTCTCCTCCTGCCCCCAATACCTCCCAGCATCAGAGTCTTTTCCAATGAGTAGGCACTAGTTAAACATTTACTGAATTGGATTGAGAGACAGGAGCAAGAAATGTGGCCTTCGGATTGCAAGGGTAGATAAGAAGAAGGCACTGGCCTCATAGGCATGTTGTGAACAACTGGGGGAAAGGCAGACCAGCAGTTGTTTTCCTTTGTTGCTTTGATGTGGTGGCTGGGTTGTTGGCAGTTCAATGAGGAGAGGAGAGAACGAATCTGAGAGCCTTCTTGCTGGTCCTTGATGAGGGACCGGGCCTGGAAGAACCTGAAGTCTGAATTTTGGAAGTTAGTTAACAGAACGACTCTGATGCCCTTTTTAGAAATTGAATACCTGGGAAAGGGAAGTATTGATACTTTGTGAGGAGATAATTAGGTTCTCTCCCTTATTTTTATTTTCATAAAAATAATATTTAGGTCATTTCTGCCTGGAGCTCACTCATGTGATTTCTGTCATAAAAGAGATTTAAAAAAAAAAACAAAGACAATTTTTAATCTGAAAACAAACCCTCTCAACCACCTTATCTTTGGATACACAAATTTTCCATGTATATTCTGAGAGTTTGATGTTTGAAATATGTTCATATTTTCTTCTGTTTAAGCTATACTTAAAAAAAATGAATAGACTTTGTATTTTTTAGAGCAGTGTTGATTATTGAACTGATGCTGCTGCATTCTTATTAACAGAAGTCCATAGTTTACATCCGGGTTCACTGTTTGTGAATGTTGTGCATGTTGGGAATTTTGACAAATGTATAATGACATTTTCCGCCATTATTTTGCAGCAGTATCATAGATTAGTTTCACTGCCCTAAAAATCTCTTGTGTGTCACCTGTTCGTTCCTCCCTACCTCTCTCCCAGCCCCTGCCCACACACGGTCTTGTTACTGTCTCTGTAGTTTTTGTCTTTTCCCGAATCATAATGTGTGTAACATTTTCAGATTGGCTTCTTTCACTTAGCAGTGCGGTTTGCTTTTAGGTTTTATCCACGCCTTTTTGTGACTTGATACCTCATTTCTTTTTATCACTGAGTAATATTCCATTATATGGATGTCTTATAGTTTTTCGGTCCATTTGCATGTTAACAAACATCTTTGTTGTTTCCAGGTTAGGGCAGTTATGAATAAAACTGCTACAAGTATTTGTGTGCAGGTTTTTGTATGGATATAAGTTTTCATTGCATTTGAGTAAATACTAAGTGTGATTGCTTTATCTTACGATAAAAGTGTGTTTAGTGTTTTGAGAAACTGCCACATTATGTTTGAAGTGGTCATATCATTTCACATTCTCACCAGCAACAAATGAGGGTTCCTATTGCTCCACATCCTTTCCAAAATTTTGTGTTTTGGGTTGTACCCTTTCTCATAGGTGTGTGGTGGTATTTCCTTATGGTTTCAATGTGAAATTCCCTAATGACGGTGATTTTGAGCATCTTTTTTTTTAAAAAAACAATTCTTAAATAAATTATTTATTGTTGCCCGCACTGGGTCTTTGTTGATGCACCCTGTCTCTCTTTCTTTCTTTATTTTTTTTTCCTGTCTTTCTTTAGCTGTGGCAAGCGGGGGCCACTTTGTAGCTGTGGTGCGTGGGTTTCTCCGTGCGGTGGGCTGTCTTGCTGTGGAACACTGGCTCTAGTGCATGGGCTCAGTAGCTGTGGTGCAAGGGCTTAGTTGTCCTGTGGCACGTGGGATCTTCCCTCCCTAGGGATCAAACCTCTGTCCCCTGCATTGACAGGTGAATTCTTAACTGCTGGGCCACCACGGAAATCCTTGAATGTCTTGTAATATGCTTTTTTGCTGACTGTATGTCTTGTTTGGTGAGGTGCTTGTTCAGATCTTTTGCCCAGTTTAACTTTTTAAAAATTATTAGTTTTAAGAGCTCTTAGCATATTCTGCATATCAGTCCTTCATCAGATATGTGTTCCGCACAGATTTTCAGCTAGTCTGTGGCTTGTCTTCAGTCTCCTAGCAGTTTCTTTTGCAGAACAGAAATTTTTAATTTAAATGAAGTCCAGCATACCCAGTTCTTTTTGTTGTGGGTCATGCTTTTGGGGTTAGACCCAAGAAGTTATTGCTAAACCCAGGATCACCTCATTTTATCCTGTGTTATTTTCCACGAGTTTTACAATTTTTTGTGTTTTACATTTATGTCTGTAATCCATTTTAGTTAAAGACTGGCTGTTCTTCATTGCTTTTGCTCTGAGATGGAGTCTAGCGGCCTATCGCCAGTGCACATTTTTTTGGCCAGTCTGTAAATGTGTGATGGTGTTTCTTTGTGGTTTGTTCCTTTAAGTTTTAAAATGTAATTAACTTTGGGTATAGCTTTTTACTTAAGGACAGTAGTAAAAATTTTAATGCTTTCCATTTGCCTATGATACTCATATCGCTGGGGTGAAATCTCAAAATCCACCACACCTGTGTATATTTTCACATTCTGAGAATTTTCACTTCTCCTAATTTTGATTTAAAAACAGAACGAAATCTCTATCTAAAACTATAGCAATACCTTATATGTCAGTGATGGTCTCATTTCATGATCTTGAAATGAGATCTTGAAATGAAACTTGCTTCAATAGTTATAGTCTAAGCCACCTTTGGGAACTTGCTTTTTTTATTCTTAAGTGATGAATACCTTTGCCAACCATGTTAGAGAATGACGTGAACTGTGTTTTGTAAGACAAAGCCTTTCCTTTTTTGACTGGTTGCATTCTTTGAGATGTTTCATTTGCTTCTTTTTGCTCACCCCTTTCTCCCCCCAGACTTGGTTTAATCTTTGTGGTTAACGACTCTGAAGATGTTGATGGGATGCAAGATGCTGGAGTGGCTATTCTGAGAGCGTATAACTATGTTGCACAAGAAGTGGATGATTATCATGCCTTCCAAATTCTGACACATGTATGTTTTTGTTCAAAATGGTGAATAATTTCTAAAAATCTAAGTTACTGTCAGAAACAGTATGTGGTAAGGGGATTCTATATTTCTGGAAAGAGAACCAGGTAAAGTATTCACAAACTTTATGCATTTTATATGTTAGGAATTGCCTTTATTGATACACTAATGTTAATAATAGATTGTTGAGATTTCAGCTAAGATTCCTTAGATACTAATTCCTTAGATACTAAATACATTAATATATCTTAGTCTTCTGCCTTTTGACAATTTGAAATCACTGATTAATGCCTTTTGGTAACTGTGATGTTCTCTACTTGTTTAAAAAACTTTACTCTTTTTTAAGACCATCATGATATTTTCATTAGGGATACATTTAATATTCAAGTCATAAAATTCTTATTATCTGTTTTCTCTATTTTTAACTGGAAATTCTCAAATGTTCTGAATTATATATATGTATTTTGAGATACTTGCTCAAGTTCAAACAGAGAATTCTCCTTGTTTTTTTTTTTCTATTTTTGAGTATTAAAAGCTTATAAGTAGTAGTTGTTTTGTTTACAAATTAGTGTTAATTATTTAAAAAACTTCTGTTTTACCTGTAATCATGGTGGCAGCCTGCTGTTTATTATCCTTGTCTTGTTTATTGTTTAGAGATTCAGTCAGAGGCTTTTTTTTTTATTAATTGAGTGTTCCTTTATTTATTTGGCCAGCCTTTATTAAAGATGCACTCTTTACAAAGACGTGTAAGCTTTCCCCCATCCTCCGACTCCTTACCATCTACTGGGGGACACCTCCACAGAGATGATGTGGTTCTGTGTAGCACCACTGGCTACAGCAGCATGAGGACCTCACTGTACACGGAGTGAGGGTGTTCTTGTGGAGTGTCGAGTTGTCTCAGCTCTGCATAGGTGAACAAACAAGGAGTCAGTGAACAGTGACTGCAGATCAGAGGTAGTGACTCCAAGTTGTTAGTGTGACTTGAACAGAGTATTGTGAGCACAGAGTGGAGCAGGGAACCTGGTCAATGAGCCTGGGCTGCGTAACGGGTATCTGCTAAGTCGCTTCAGTGGTGTCCGACTCTGTGTGACCCCATGGACGGCAGCCCACCAGGCTCTGCTGTCCCTGGGATTCTCCAGGCAAGAACACTGGAGTGGGTTGCTATGGCCCTCTCCAATGCATGAAAGTGAAAAGTGAAAATGAAGTCACTCAGTCGTGTCCAGCTCTTCGCGACCCCATGGACTGCAGCCTACTAGGCTCCTCCACCCATGGGATTTTCCAGGCAAGAGTACTGGAGTGGGGTGCCACTGCCTTCTAGAGTTAAACTCCAGTCCACCTGAAAAACCGCATTGTGATGCGTATATGGAGGTGGATCTGATGAAGGCTGAGAAAGTGGCACAGGTACTAGTTGATGAGCTGTTGCTGTGACCTCTGTAAGAAATAAGGGTGGACTCAGGATTAGCAGCAGGCTGTGGAGAATGAAACAGGTTCATGTGAAGTTACTGAGGATGAGGGTTTTAAAGTCTGCTTTTTAAAGTTTTTTCCTCTCATAGCTATGTGTATGAGGGAAAGGATAGTGAGTTTTTTTTTTCTTTTTAGTCACAAAAGGAAAAAAATTATGTTTGTTATTAAAATTTTTTAAAAACAGTATTGATGTGTCAGTTAAAAATCTCTTCTCCTCTCTCCTTAATTCTGCTCCCTAAAGGCAGCCACTGTTAAAAGCTTGCTTAGTATATCCTTCCTGTGCTTAACTGTGTACACACAGACACAGTTTTGTTGTTTGTTTTGTGTCTGCCTTTTACAAACAGGGATTATGCCGTACATATTTTGAAACTCTTTTCCCCTTAAACATCATGGACATGAATTCTTATTTCAAGGATTACTTATAAGTATTCAGATTTAAAAAAAATTAACAGATTTTTGTGTTTTGGACTTTTAATGTGTGAGTATGAACTGACTATTTTACGAATATATAGTTTCTAACATAAGAAGGCATAAGGAAGTAATACAGAAAAGGGAGAATTGCTAATATGTCCCATTTGCCCTTTAAGAGAAATAGCTACTTTAAAGCAGTTGGTTTTCACCACTTCTGTTTTACCTGTAATCATGGTGGCAGCCTGCTGTTTATTATGCTTGTTTTGTTTATAGTTTAGAGATTCAGTCAGAGGCTTTTTTTTTAATTAATTGAGTGTTCCTTTATTTATTTGGCCAGCCTTTATTAAAGATGCACCCTTTACAAAGACGAGTAAGCTTTCCCCTGTCCTCTGACACCTTACGATCTATTGGGGGATGCCTCCATAGAGAGGCCTTTTTTTCCTCTGCATTCTGAAATCTTTTTTAATAAGTACTCTGAAATTTGGATTTGAAAGTGTAGTTGGTTACTTGGTTTTTCTTTCTTTAGATGTATAACAAAGTAAGGACTGGAGAAAGAGTGAAAGTTGAACACGTGGTCACTGTCCTGGAGAAGAAATACCCATATGTGGAAGTGAATAGCATTTTGGGAATTGACTCTGCATATGATCAGAATCGAAAGGTAAACATTCTCTGGTGTTTCTCATCTGACTGCAACACTATGCTTTCCTTACCTCCCCTTATTATTGAAAGTGAAAGTCACTCAATCTCTCTGACTCTTTGCGACCCCATGGAGTATACAGTCCATGGAATTCTCTAGGCCAGAATACTGGAGTGGGTAGCCTTTCCCTTCTCCAGGGTATCTTCCCAACCCAGGGATCGAACCCAGGTCTCCTGCATTGCAGGTGGATTCTTTACCAGCTGAGCCACCAGGGAAGCCCAAGAATACTGGAGTGGGTAGCCTATCCCTTCTCCAGTGGATCTTCCCGACCCAGGCATTGAACCAGGATCTCCTGCATTGCAGGCAGATTGTTTACCAATTGAGCTATCAGGATTTCTATTAATATAGGTGGTGGTGGTGAAATATTTAGATACTTAGCATTTAAAAAATTTAGAAACTAGATCACTCTTTTATCTTAGCAAGTATAGTTTATTTGTCAATTTTGTGAAGGTATCACTGATCTTTAACTGGTCTATTAGCTATTAAATTGAAAAATAATTTATCTTTATTATGCAGTGGTAGTACTTATGTGATGTGTGTTCCAGATAAAAGCTGTTGGAAGTATATGATGTATGCTTGTGAGGGTATGATGTATAGCCTAATGCGTCATGTATTAATTGTTTAGGCTAAAGGTGAAAATGCAGTAAGAAATGTAATCAACAGAATGGCAAAGTCTGATAATAAAGATGTAGGGAAATATTTTAAAATCTTTATTTAAAGATAATGAGACAAGTAAATACAGTGAAGGACCTTTATTGCAAACAGTAACATGGTGGTTAGTTTATTGAAAATAAGTGTTGAGGCAAGGAATCGAAATACATTTCTGAAACAATTTAAAACAGTAAGAGTATATTTATTTACCAACTTTTTTCATTTCTTTGAATGAAAGACAAGACATTTGATTCATCTGCTTGAGATCTGAGCTATCATTTCATTAGAAACCACACTGATACTGAATGCATTGTTTATAATTGGTCTTTTGTCTGAGTACAGAATCCTAGATTCTATAATTTCCCTCTCAAGTCTTATGCACACCAAATTCAGCACCAGTTGTTTTTAGCCTTTCGCTTTTTTATTTTTCTCATCATTCGGTTTATTTTCATTTCCTCCCTTCCTCTCATTTAACTTAACATTGATTTATAACATTATATAAGTTTCTTGTGTACAACATTTTATTTCTACTTTTGTATCCCCTACAACTTGCTCACCAAAAATTTAGGTTCTATCCATCACTATACAGTTAGTTGATCCTATTTAGTCATTTCTTCCTCTCCAGTATCCACTACTTTGTTACATGTTTGTTTTGTTTGGTTTGTTCATTTATTTTGTTTTGCTTGTTTATTAGCTTTTTATATTTCACATATAAGTGAAATCCTGTGGTATTTGTCCTTTTCCATCTGATTTATTTCACTTAGCTTATTAACTTCAGGGTCCATCCATGTTGTCACAGATGGCAAGATTTCATCTTTGTATGGTTGAGTAGCAGACTGAGCGACTTCACTTTCACTTTCATGCATTGGAGAAGGAAATGGCAACCTGCTCCAGTGTTCTTGCCTGGAGAATCCCAGGGACGGGGGAGCCTGGTGGGCTGCCGTCTATGGGGTCGTACAGAGTCGGACACGACTGAAGCGACTTAGCAGCAGCAGCAGCAGTCTATAGTATGTGTGTATATATTTCATATCTTTATCCATTCATCTGTTGGTGGACACTTGGGTTGTTTCTGTATCTTGGCCGTTGTAAACAGTGTCATGATGAACATAGAAGTGCATATATTGTTTTACATTAGTATTTTCATTTTCTTTGGATAAATTACCAGGAGTAGAATTATTGAATCATATGGTAGTTCTATTCTTAACTTTTCTGAGGAATCTCCATACTGTTTTTCATAGTGGCTGCCCCAATTTACATTCCGACAGTGCAGGAGGATTCCCTTTCCTCCACATCAGTTCAGTTCAGTTCAGTTGCTCAGTCGTGTCTGACTCTTTGCCACCCCATGGACTGTAGCACACCAGGCATCCCTGTCCATCACCAACTCCTGGAGTTCACCCAAACTCATCTCCATTGAGTCAGTGATGCCATCCAACCATCTCACATACTTACCAGCATTTTTTGTTGTCTTTTTTACAGTAGTCATTTTGGCAAGTGTGAAGTGATAGCTCACTGTGCTTTTGATTTGTATTCCATAATGATTAGTGATATTGAACATCTTTTCATGCGCCTGTTGGCCATCTGTATGTCTTTGGAAAATGTCTATTCAGGTCTCTGCTTATTTTTTAATCAGGTTGTTTTTGTTGGTGGTGGTGGTGTTTTGAGTTGTTTGAGATCTTTATATGTATTTTGCATATTAATCTCTTATTGGATATTATTTGCAAATATCTCTCATTTTGTAGTTTTTTTTTTCATTTTAGTGATTTTTCTTTTGCTATGCAGAAGCTTTTTTCATTTGATATAATTCCATTTGTTTATTTTTACTTCTGTTTTCCTTGCCTGAGAAGGCATATCTAGAAAAATATTGCTAAGACCAATGTTAATGAGCATATTGCCTTTCTTTTTTATTGGAGCTTTGTGGTTTCAGGTTTTACATTAAAGTTTTGATTCATTTTGAATTAATTTTTGTATATGGTATGAGACAGTGGTCTAGTTTCTTTCTTTCTTTTTTGTTTTTTTGCATGTGGCTGTCCATTTTTCCCAACACCATTTGTTGAATAAACTATCATTGCTCCGTTGTACGTTCTTTGCCCCTTTGCCATAAATTGTCCCTATATATTTGGTTTTGGTTTTGGGCTGTTATTTCTTGTTCCATTGATCTATGTATCTATTTTCCTGCCAGTGCCATGTTGTTTGGGTTACCATGGCTTTGTAATATAAGGAAGTCAGGAAGTATGAAACCTCCAGCTTTGTTGTTTTTCTCAGGATTGTTTTGGCTATTTAGGTCTTTTATATTTTTGTATAAATTCAGAATTTTTGTTCTATTTCTATGAAAAATGTTCTTGAGATTTCAATAGGGACTGCATTGCATCTGTAATATAAATTGCCTTAGGTAATACAAATGTTTTAACAGTGTTAATTTTTCCAATCTGTGAGCATGAAATATTTTTCCATTTATTTGTGTGTTCAGTTTTTTCAGCAGTCTTACAGTTTTCAGTGTGTTTCAGGTCTTTCACCCACCTGGTTAAATTTGTTCCTAGGTGTTCTGTTGTTTTTGTTGTGATTATAAACATTAATTTCTCTTTGTGCTTAGTATATAGAAATGCAACATATTTTATATGTTGATTTTGTATCTTATAGTTTTACTGCATTTGTTTATTATTTTTAATAATTTTTAGTGCAATCTTTATAGTTTTTTACACATAAAATCATGTCATTTGCAAATTGTAATTGTTATTGGGCTGGCCAGGGTGTTCCTTTGGTTTTTAAGTAAAAATAAAAGGCATGTTTTCATTTTCCCGTAGAACTTTATTGAACAGCATATTCACCATTTTGTTCCACTACCTTCTGCCATTTTCGAGGCAACTTCATAATTCCATCTTCCCAAAACTCTTTATCGTTTTGAGCAAAGAACTGTTCCAGGTGCCTTTTATAGCCTTTCAGGAAATGGAAACTTTTTTCATTAAGAGAATCTTGTAAAGACTGAAATAAATGGAAATCCGAAGGTGCAATGTCTGGAGAATACAGCAGATGAACCAGAACTTCCCAGTCAAACTATAATAGTTTTTGCCTGGTCATTAAAGAAACTTGTGGCCTTGCATTATCCTAGTGGAAGATTATGCATTTTCTCTTGACTCATTTTGGGTGCTTTTTGTTGAGTGCTGCTTTCAGTTGGTCTAATTGGGAATAGTACTTGTTGGAATTAATCTTTTGGTTTGGTGGAAGGAGCTCATAGTAGAGGACTCCCTTCTAATCCCACCATATATACAATATCACCTTTTTTGGATGGAGACTGGCCTTTGGTGTAGTTGGTGGTGGTTCCATGATCTGTTCCATTCCACATTATTGTATAGTATCCACTTTTCATCACCTGTCACAATTTGTTTTAAGAGCGGAATGTTTTCATTACAAGTAGAGAATCACATGCAGAAATATAGTCAAGAAGGTTTTATTCACTTGTGTGGAACCCAAACATCAAAGCGATTAATGTAACCAAGCTGGTGCAAAATAATTTTCAATGCTTGATTTGGATATTTTTAGTATGTCAGCTATTTCCCTTTCTCAATTCATGTCCTGATTTGATTGCTGTCAGCTTCAACTGGTCTACCCAACTATGGAGAATTGTCTGGTGAGAAATCTCCAGCACAAAATTTTGCAAACCACTTTTGACAGAGTCATAGCACATTCCACATTCTCCTTACGCTGCGCAAATCCTCTTTTGAATTTCAGTTGTGTTTTTACCTTTCTGAATAAAGCATAATTATGTCAGAAAGGTTGCTTTTTTCCTCCCATCTTCAGTATTAAAGTGGCTATGCAAAAATTCACCAATATTAATAAGTTTTTAAAAAAAATCCTTGCTGATGGGACAGCTGTCACAATATGGTCTATTAAAATTGTTTCAAAGAAAGTTAAGACAACTGAACACTACTATAGCTACCTCTGCTCTCTTCTGGTTTCCACTTGAATAGTGTATCTTTTTTATCCTTTCTTTCACTTTTGAGTCTTTTTGTGTTCTTAAAGCAGCAATGAATTGTAGGCTTATGTAGTTGGGTCTTATTTTTTAATCTATCCAGCCATTCTATACCTTTTGATTGGAGAATTTAATACAGTAACAGTGATTATTGATAGGTAAGGGACATATAATACCATTTCATTAGTTATTTGAGGCTGATTTGTATTTCTTGTTTTTTTCTTCCTCTCTTGCTGCCTCCCTTTGTGAACTGATGATTTTCCATAATGGTATGCTTTGGTTACTTTCTCTTTATCATTTGTGAACCTACTGTAGATTTTTGTTTTGTGGTTACTATGAGTCTTACATAAAATATTTTGTAGATATTAATGGTCTCTTTTATGTTGATGCTCTAACTTTGATCACTTATAAAAACTACTCTTTTATTCCCTCCTCCTTTTTATTTTGGACATCACAATTTAATTCTGTATTGTATGTGCTGTGCTGTGCTGTGCTTAGGCGTTCAGTTGTATTTGACTCTTTGCGACTCCATGGACCCGCCAGGCTCCTCTGTCCATGGGGGTTCTCCAGGCAAGAATACTGGAGTGGGTTGCCCTGCCCTCCTCCAGGGATCTTCCCAACCCAGAGATCAAACCCGGTCTGCTGCATTGCATGCAGATTCTTTACCATGTATATTTAATAGCAAATTATTATAGCCTTAGTTACTTTTAAAACTCTTTTTTTTTTTTTTTTTTTGCTTTTCATTAGCATATTCTTTATATTGAAAAACAGATGGAGTTTCATGTGTGAACTGCATCATCTTTAGAGGGGAATTCAAGTGACTCTATGTTCTCTTTGAGCGTGGAGGTCATTGCTACAAAGTTTGTGGTTGAGGGCTCTCTCATGCTTCATCTGAATACTCTTGTCATTTGTAGAGTTAAGTTTCTTTAATTTCTTTTTTCTTTGATGCCTTCTGACTGGATAATTGCAAAGTTTCTGTCTTTTAACTTGTAGATTTTTTTCTTTTACTTGATTTCACTCTGATGGTAATGTTATATTGTTTTTCATTTCATTCATTATATTCTTCAGCTCCAGAATTTCTGTTTGGTTCTTTTTTATGCTCTCTCTCTCTGTCAGAATTCCAATTTTGTTTGTGTATTGTTTTCTTGATCTTACTGAATGTCTTTCTGTGTCTTGTAGCTCACTGAGTTTCCCTATGACAGCTATTTTGAATTCCTTATTGTGTAAATTGCAGATTTCCATGTCTTCAAGATTGATTACTGGAAGATTACTGTGATCCTTAGGTAATGTTATAGTTTCTTGAATTTTTTGCATATTTGTTGCATTTTTATGTTGTTACCAGAAGTGACTGGTAGCAGTCACTTCTCCCAGTCTTTGCTCTCTGCTTTCGGAGAAAAATACCTTTCATTCCAGCCTTGTTAGGAATTCTGAGGCTTTCTCAGAACATCTGTGGGTACATGTACTCCATGCTGTTGTTCCCTCTTGTGCAGATTTCTGAAGCTTGTTTAACTCCTCTTGATTCTACAGTGCCCCAGGCTGGGTGCTGACAGGCCCGTTTTTTGTTTTTCCCAAAGTGGCACTACAGTTCAAATTTTGTCTGTTTCTGGCCCACGGGTTTGGACTGGCTTTCTGTATGTCCTCATTAGCCATTGGCAAAGTTCACTCTTGCTGCCGTTATCAGGATTGTACACTGGGAGCCAGCCTCTGTGTGCAGGTTTATGTGGGTTAAGGTGTATAGAGCACTGTAGGGTGCCCATCAGCCATCTGGGGGAGATCTGTGAATGAGATGTCCTGGGTGGCTCTTAGGTGGGCTTCTTGATGCAGTAAGTAGGATCTGCCTTCCTTAAATGCCTGAAGAGCACTGTCTGCTGCTCTCTAGCCTTCCCACTTGGTGAAGCTGCTCACAGTTCTGTATTCTGGATGGGGCAGAACAGAAATGAGCCTCTTTGCCAGCCTCTCACATAGCTGGGGAAGCTGAGTGCTCATTCCCTTGCTCTTACTTCCCCTGTGGAAGAAATCATAGGCTCAGAATGTCTCTTGTGTCCCTGAGCTGTGCTGACTTGGGAGGAGAGTGATATGAATAAAGTCAGACTGTTTCTCTTAGTCTCGCCAATGTGTCCAGCGGACAAAGTCCTGGAACTTCTCTGCTGGAAACCTAGACCTTCTTTGGCATCATATCCATGGGTGATTGCTTAAGATAGTTGTTCCCAGGAGTTCCCTGGAGCCAGCTCAAAGGCCAGTGCAGAGGTCACAGCCATTGTCAAAGTCTGTCTGCCTGTTCCCTGCTGCATGGGTGGGCAACACTTCTCCTGGGCCACTTGGCGTTTGGTGCTGGATTCCAGAGCTCCCACAGAGACACTTTTGCCTGTGGATGGATGCCGAATCATTGCTTTTGTGTGAGGGAGGCACTAATGAGGGATGTCTTATTTAGCCATGAAACTGATATCACTCCTTTGCGTGCATGCTCAGTCACTTGCTTGTGTCCAGCTCTTTGCCACCCCATGGACTGTAGCCCGCCAGGCTCCTCTGTCCATGGGGTTATCCTGGCAAGAATACTGGAGTTTCCATTTCCTCTTCCATGGGATCTTCCTGACCTAGGGATTGAGCCCACATCTCCTGCATCTCCTGTATTGGCAGGTGGATTCTTTACAGCTGAGCCACCTGGGAAACCCCCAAATCACTCCTGCCTCAGTGTTAAATCTCCTTGTTTTCAGAAATATCCAGTTGGGTTTGAAGTTGAAGCTGGTCATGAGGTCTACGCAGTTTACAGTGAACATGTTTCCGTTATTGTATTGCAACCTTTTGTTCAGTCACTTTCCTTTTATTTTTTTAATAAAATAATATTGATATGGGCACGTGCTGGTGATTTTTTTCACAACCAACATGAGGTGTACTGTGTAGAAAAAGGAAAAGTGAAATAAAAGGAAAGGAGGGCCACTTGAGAATATTTGAGGAAATTAATGGAATTTTCTCGTATTTCACATTTGGAAAATGTTTAATTTTGATTTTCTATCATTCTGCTGAAGAAAAAGTATGTGTTGCCTTTTTAATTGTGGGTGATTGCTATATCAAAAGGAATTGCTTGAAAACATTGAATACAATGGACAAATTGGAGGAAAGGGTGTGTTTTAATATTTATAATATATTTTATTAATAACATATTCTTTAATGATACATATGCAGAGTTGGATGTATTAGAGATGAAGGACATATTCTATAATAGTAATGGTTTTAAAGCATAATAATGTGAGAAGGAGTATTAAGCTTCTAGGGCATGGATTACCTTAATACCTTAATACTTGTCCTGTATGGTAAAGCCTCCCAACTTGCCTTTTTAAACTTGAAAAGGCTTATGTTAATAGACTGCTAAAACAATGCTGGAAACATAATTGTTACGTTAAAAGAAATGATAACATTCTAAAATTTACCTCTTATGATCAATTTATCTTGTGCAACAGAGAATCAGTTATTACATCTTCTTGAATTTTCATTTATATCCAAATGAATAATTCACTCTTGAAATACAGGCTTTCAGTGATAGCTTATATAAATACATAGATACAAAAGTGATAAGAAAATAGCATACTATTTTGCTGTCATGTTTCTTTCATATAGTGCATAATTAGCAAGCACTGTTAAAGAAATACCTACTTCTGAAGAAAAATATATTAAATCTAAAGTTCTGATTTCATTTAGCAGATTATACATTTGATTGAAAAATGAAGAAACTCTCTCACAACCAATATTGGGTTTGTGTATATGTGTGAAAAATGTTTCAAGAAGCAGTCTCCACTGCAATAAATTTGAGGTGATCATTCTTTTACGTCTATTGATATAGAAATTGATCAACGAAAGAGATAGATATTGTTAAGAATTTAACATTTAGCTCTTTACATTTATAAAACAGTTTCATCTAAATAAGTTGTATAATCTGTATCTGCATGTGTGGGTGCTAAGTTGCTTCAGTTGTGTCCAGCTCTTTTTGGACTATAGCCTGCCAGGCTCCTCTGTCCATAGGATTCTCCAGACAAGAATACTGGAGTGGATAGCCATTCCCTTCTCCAGGGATTCTTCCTGACCCAGGGATCAAACCTAGGTTTCCTGCATTACAGCAGATTCTTTACTGTCTGAGCCACCAGGGAAGCCCAATCTGTATCTAACTTTCCCTAAATAAGGTTCACAGAAAGTGGTATTTTCACGTGTTGTCTTTTATGCACTGAAATCTTGATTTTGCTGAAGAATCAAGTGAGTATCACAAACCCAGCTCCTCAGTCGTTTCTCCCATTTGGCCATTTGCCTCATCTGTACTAGTTAGTGGGCCTTCTCATATAAACAGGTCATAATTTCCAGCTAAGTAATCGCATACTTTCAAGAGAAGATTATTGTGAGATTCTCAGAAGTTCTAAGAATCTAATGATCAATAAGATTCTTTAATTTTTTAAGGTTTTTGCAGGACATGTACCCTTCATATGAAAAAGCCCAAGGAAAATAGATTTTTTTGAAAAGAAAGAATAAGTGCATGTTTTTTTAAAGGAGAAATGAGTACAATTGGCAAATGTGATTATATTTACAGATATCTGAGTCTTTTGTTATAAATCTGAAACGTTGTTATCTTCTGTGTTTGATATCTGAAAGAAGTAATTGTTTCTATAACTAAGGAGTACAATTAAAGTAGATCTTTTGAACTGAAGAGCATATAGTCTGATAGGTGCATATTTGTATCTTTTAAAGCCAAAGTAAGAAAAGTTCTAAATTATTCATGCCAACATTTTACCACTGGCATATTATCTCTGAGTCTTTGTTAATCTCAGTTATCTTTTTATGAATGACTCATTTGTGACTTTGTAATCAGTGTTTCAAAATTGTGTATAATTAGCATTTTTAGTGATCGGTTTCTAGAAATTCTCACATAAAAGTTTTAAGTGTGACTCGGATTATTGGCCTGCATTCTATTGTTTAGTCTGATAATCTTTTTGCAGGTTGTGAAAATGGAAAGTCAAAACATCTCCCTCCCACTCTTGACTTTTACTCAATTACCACTTTCAGAGAAAGCCAATGTTACTTACTTCCTATTGTTACTGAGAGTTATAGTGTGGGTTTTGTTTTGTTTTCTTGGGGAATCCATCAGTAAATTTTCAGAGCTCAAAGTATATTAAAATTGGGTGTCTAGGAACTTCTTTGAAATAGGTGAGATGTCAAAGAACAGAATTAATATAAGTTTTGGGGGTGTACCTTTGAAAGGTTCTAACACTGGCATAGAGACATGGCAGAGATCAACCTAGAATGGTATAGAGAAATGGTGCGCTCACAGTCTTTCTCGCCGTGCCCTGTTATAGTCCATCATCGAAGTCTGTAGTATCATTTACCACTGTGGCTAGATCTGAAACTAAGCTTATGACTAGTATCAGTTACCACATTTTTCTATTCGTGCTATCTCAAAAAGTTATATACTTTAAATTTCTGCTATTTTCAGAAAATATCAGTTATAAGGTGTTTAACAAGGATGTCTTATAAACTTTTTATGTCTTGGGTAATGACATAGTTTTTACTCTAAAAACTTAGTCTTGAGTCTGTGGTTGGTATCTGGAGGAATGTACCTATATAGATTTTTGGAAAAGTCTCAGATGTATTTTTTCACCTGGTATTTCCCTGCCAAGGAACTTCTTCTGTCCTTGAGAAGAAAAGAAAGATTGAGCTTAGTACATTATAGAGTGATTTTTTGAGCACTGTCTTTTCACCAGCCTTGTTTTGGTTTCTGCAGGTGTAATTTCTTTTTTGGTGATATGGACCCTTTTAAATTGAGAATTGGATGTAAATATTTCATCTCAGGTTATCTGCCCAGGAGCACTAATAATTTATGACAGTCTATAGTAGTGCCACCCATTATGGTAGTCTCTGGTCACGTGGGCTTTTAAAATGGAAATTAATTAGTTTCCTGTGCTCAATAGCTACATGTGGCTAGTGGCTACTGCATTGAACAGTGAAGATAGAATATCTCCATCATTGCAGAAAGGTCTGTTGTGTAGTTTGGGCTGTAATATATATAATTCAGATCTGTTAGCCTGGGCTGCTTAAAATTACCCTCATCCCCACCTTCAACTACTTCTTGATTTATAAGGTTTTGTGGTTTTATTAAACCTCAGTAGTTTAAACTCAAATTTACCTAGTAGGATATTAACTATGATGTTCTTTATATATATATTTAAATTAATTTTTATTGGAGTATAGGTGATTTATAATGTTGTTAGTTTTTTATATATTTTGAAAATAAGTTTTCTACCGTTATCTCTTGGATTCTATATTTCTGTTGATGTTTTTTTCTTGTTAGAACATGTATATGTCAAAAATATGCTTTGTTCCATTTTTCTCAGGAATGACAAAAATATCCTGTTTGTGGTCCCATGTGTTTCAGGAAGCAAGAAGTTACTATGAGCAGACTGGAGTTGGCCCACTGCCAGTTGTCCTGTTCAATGGAGTGCCCTTGGAAAGGGAGCAGCTAGACCCTGATGAGTTGGAAACCATTACAATGCACAAAATCCTAGAGACCACAACTTTCTTTCAAAGAGCAGTGTACTTGGTAAGTAGTGCTTCAGGTAGATTTTGAAAGAGAATGGTTTGCTTACATTTTTGTAGTCTCTGTATTAGGCATTAAAGTTCTTGAAGTATCACTGTTTTCTGTACCACTCTCAACTGATTGGAGACTCCCAGCAAATTCTGGGAGTGGAAATATTCATGAGACTTCTGTACATTGTTTTTGAAATAACTAATTTTATTGGCTTTAAGATTAAATTTTATACTAAAAATTCCTAAGAACTTAGCCGTTCTTAGAAACATTTATTCTACTTCTAAGGGATTTTGACATAGAGAAATTCAAATATGCCATATGTGTGTGTGTGTGTAGTTATTGTTGACATCTAACTTACATGCCATAAAAGTCAACCTTTTAAGGTGGACATGCGGTAGGTTTTAGTATATACACAGAATTATGCAGCTGTCACCTTTGTCTAATTTCAGAGCATTATTACCCCTAGAATAAACCTGACACCCAGTAGCAATTGCTTCCCATTATCCCCTACCCTACCCCCTGACAACCATCAGTCTGTTTTCAGTCTGTGTGGATTTCCTGTTTGGATAGTTTATATAAAGGGATTCAGGTAATATCTGGTCTTTTGTGATTGATTTCTTTTACTTAGCATAATGTTTTCAAGATTTATCCTTGTTGGAGCATATGTCAATACTTCATTCCTTTTATCACCAAATAATAGTTCCTCCAATGGACAGGCTGCGTTTTGTGCATTTATCAGTTGATGCATATTTGGGTTATTGCCACTTTGAGGCTACTGTGAATAATGCTGCTGCTTGCTATAAGCGATCGTGTAAAACTTTTACTGTAGACATGTTCTCAGTTGTCTTGGATATATACCTCGGAGTGGAATTGTGTGTCAGTTTAGTTCTATTTTTAACAGTAATTCTGTTTTTAAGAGAGCTGCCAGACTGTTTTCCAAAGCAGCTGCACACTTAAACATGTATACAGGTTCCATTTTTTATACTTGGTATTATCTGTCTCTTTGGTTATAGGCTGGTGGGTGTGAAGTGGTATCTCATGGTGGTTTTGATCTGCATTATTCAAACATGAATGATGTTGAGTGTTGTTTCCTGTGCTTATTCACCATTTATTTCCTCTTTGGAGAAATGTCTATTCAGATTATTTGCCTGTTTTTAATTGGGTTATTTGTTTTATTACTGTTGAGTTATAAGAGTTATTTATGTATTCTGGATATGAATTACTTATTATATGTATATAATTGTCAAATATTTTCTCTCATTTTCTGGTTTGTCTTTTTACTTTCTTGGTCGTGTCCGTTTACTTTTTTTGTTGTTGCTTGTACTATTTGTATCATATGTAAGAAATCTTTACTTAATCCTAGGTAATGAAGATTTCTGTTTTCTTCTGAGTATTTTATAGTTATTTCTCTTAATGTTTAGTTCTTTGATCCATCCTCAGTTAATTTTTGTATGTGGAGTGAGGTAGGAGTCTATCTCTTTTTCCATGTCCAATTTGAGACATGCAGCTTTGAACTATTCAGTTAGCTGCCCCAGTACCATTTTTGAAAAGAATAGCCTTTCACTGTTAAATTGTCATGGTACCCTTGTCAAAAGTAAATTGCCCACTAATGTATAGGTCTATTTTTAGACTGTCTGTTGTTTCAGTTAACCTACTTTTCCTATGTAAGTACCTCACAGTCTTGATTATAATCATAATCAAGTTTGAGTTTTCCAACTTAGTGTTTTTCTGTTTTTAAGAATGTTTGGCTCTTTTGTGAGTATTAAATGTATAAATATATGAATGTGAAATATATAAATGTATACTGAAGCAGTCTCTATAATAGCAAAGAATGAGAAATGATTTAAATATCCAACAATATGGTGGAACACAATGCAGCCATTAGAAAGACGTTAACTAAGACCATCTAAAGACATGTCTACAACATGTTGCCACGGACCAGCAAATGGATTATATAAGGTAGTGTGGCTAGGCTGATCTTATTACTGTGTATATGTGAATGTGTCTGAGTAGGTGACATAAGTATATGTGTGTGTGTGTGTTAGGCTGGAAATGTGCTTAGTCACCCAGTCATGTCCAACTCTTTGTGACCCTGTGGACTGTAGCCTGCCAGGCTCCTCTGTCCATGGGGATTCTCCAGGCAAGCATACTGGAGTGGGTTGTAGTACTGTCCTCCAGGGGATCTTCCCAACCCAGGGACTGAACCCAGGTCTCCCACACTGCAGGCAGATTCTTTACCATCTGAGCCACCAGGGAAGCCCAGGCTGGAAATAAATAACTCAGATGAGCAGCTTTTTCATGGACAGCATGGTGAGATCACAGATGATTGTTTTTCTTTGAACTCTTCTGTATTTATCATATTTTCATCAATGAATATGTACTATGGTGCTAATTTGAAGTAAAGAAGTTTTTTAAAAAGCCTTAGCCTGTTTACCGCCTGACAGGAAAACTACTCAAGCACAGAGAAAACCAACTGCTTTATAGTTTTAAGATTGAAATTACATTAAAAAAAATCAGATTTGAGTTCAAAGTGAGCTTCAGACAAGATAATTATGTGCCCACTTCCCTGGTGGCTCAGACGGTAAAAGCGTCTAGGTACAATGCAGGAGACCTGATTCGATCCCTGTGTCAGGAAGATCCCCTGGAGAAAGAAATGACAACCCACTTCTGTACTCTTGCCTGGAAAATCCCATGGACAGAGGAGCCTGGTAGGCTACAGTTCATGGGGTGGCAAAGAGTTGGACACGACTGAGCGGCTTTGCTACACTTGTAGTTTTAAAACTCATTGTGTGGTTTTGAGTAAACATTACAAATTTCAGCTCACTATTTGCTAAAATGAATATTTTTAGAAAGGAACTTTTCCTAATCACATTGATTTACATGAACACCTTTGGTTTTCAATCTACTCTTTTCACTGGGCTCCTGTCTATGGTCAGACATGCCCCATCTGCCATTTTGCATCAGGCCAGCTTACAAGACAGTTGTCTATAAAATTTGTAAAATCCCTAGTGAAATTTGATTAACTAAAACCTTAATTAATCAGTCATGTAGGTCTTTGTTTTTTAGGAGAAAGATCAAAGAAAGAGGAAATAAAATATTAGAGACTTAAAGCCGACAAAAAGCCCCTGAAACTCAGCTTTACACGTATGCTTTGTGCTTGTTCCATGTTCAGATGAATCTTAAAATTCCAAACACAAAGAAACTCGAAAAAGCAGCTGAAAGAAAATTAACATAGCCCCAAATCTCTGATTTAGCCACCATGTTACCAGTCGTTAATGCATACACAAAATAGATGCATGCACATGTGTATATATACTCATGTATCTGGGAGGAAGATGATGGCTGGGGGTGGTCGCTTCCTCCTGAAAGTTTGTACCTGGAGTATTAATATTTGAAACGTACTGACAATTTTAAGTTTCTGGAGATGGAGGCATCATTTCTCCTTTGGAGTAGACTTCTAATGTTTCTAGAAAAAGTCCCAGTCTGGGCTGTTTAGTTCCCAAATATAAAGGACTTGGCTCATATACCAAGAGAAAACGTCAAGGTCACCATAAATATAACTGTTGTTGTATACTGTGATGTGGCTACTAATGGGAACAAGGCTATTCTTTAGCCTGACTGTGCCCTTAATCTGTCAGGGAAATGATTTTTATGTAAATAAAACTTTGGATTGGACTGTTAGTATTCCTTAAAAAAAAAGAAGGTTTGGCTTTTCTGTGTCCCTTTAATTCCCTATGAATCTTAAAATAAGCTTGTCAGTTTCTACCAAAGAGAGGCCATTGGGATTTTAATAGTAATTGTGTTGAATCTGTAGTTCAATTTGGGGACTATTGATGTCTTAACTGTAGTGAATCTTCCAACCCATGAATGTAGGACGCATTTCCATTTACTGTCTTTTAATGATGTTTCATAGTTTTCGGTGAAGAAGTCTTAGACTTTTGTTAAACTTATTCCTTAGTATTTTATATTTTACTCTTTTTGGTGCTGTTGTAAATGCATTGTTTCTTTAATTTTGGGGTAGTTTATTTGTGAACTTGAACTTGTTTATTAGCTCTGTTAGTCTTTTGTGTGGGTGCGTGTAGATTTCTTAACATTTTCTGTACAGAAATCATTGTCATCTTTCAAATGACAACAGCATGCTTAGAGTGAAACTCTTGAGTTTTTCCTACTTATAATATGTTACATTTTTTTTTTTTTGCAACAAATTACAGTATTTCTACTCTCTTAGTTTTCTGCTTTTCAAGACATCAAAGTATGACTTACTGTACAGATATTTCAGGACCCCAAAGCAATGTATAGACAGAAAAAAAATCTCAGTATACTTAGGGATTCTCAGTAGCTTGAGAGGGAAATCAAGGTCTGGCATTCTTATAAATGATGATTATTAAGACTGATCAAATGGAAAGACTCAAATGATTTGTCAGTTTTGAACTGTGTATTAAATTATTTACCACAAATTCTCCTGGTTATTGTCATAAGAGTAAAAAAAAAAAAATCTCCCTCTGTATTTAGTCATCCATCTACCCACCTTCCAATAATAGGTAATTACTGTTTTAAGTTTCTTCTGAGTTGTTCCAAAACATTTCTGTATCTATATGCTAACAGTGAAAATTTACTCCTTCCTAACCTTTATTCAAAGTGGTAACAAATTATTAATGCATAACTATACTACACCTTGGTTTTTTTCACTTAACAAAATACATAAGTCTTTCTAATTTGGTGTATAGAGTATTCTCAGTTTTTTTTAAGATAGCCATGTAGTGTTTCATTAGTAAGCAACTTTGCCCCACTTGGCAGCACATTTGGCAATATATAGAGATATTTTTTGTTGTCATAGTTTGGGGAGGAAAGAGGTGCTGCTGGCTTCTAGTGGGAGTGAATCAGGCATGCTG
This sequence comes from Bos mutus, assembly GCF_027580195.1. NCBI lineage: Eukaryota > Metazoa > Chordata > Mammalia > Artiodactyla > Bovidae > Bos > Bos mutus. The sequence continues at coordinate 131,776,585 of NC_091618.1, forward strand.
CTAAACCTCGTGCAGTGCTCAGGACGTCCCTTCCCTTCCAAAACAGCAGGACATCACCTCCCTTTCCAAAGAGTTATCTAGTCCAAAATGTCAATAGTGCTGAGATTGAAAAACCATTTTGTGGATATACCCTCACTGCATTTCTCAGATATATAAATTAACATTTTCCATCAAAACTGGGAACTTTTTACCCTTTATTTCTTCTATTAGTCTTTTGGTTTGTGATGACACGGCCCAGAGTTAGGACATAGTCCTAACAAATTAAGGACATAGTTCTTCACAAGATTGTCTTTATTTTAGACACTAGACACAAGTTCAGAGATCCTCAGGCCACCCTTACTTATGATCAAATAGCTACAAATGCAGGTATCCCCTCAGTTATGATAATTTGCTAGAATGGCTTACAGAACTCAGGATAGTGTGGTTTTTACAGTTAGCATTATTAAAGTAATAGAATATGTATCAGAAGCAGCCGAAGACTGAGGAGCACACAGCAAAGCTTCGGAAGGTTCCAAATGTAAACATTCTATGTCTTTTCCCTGTGATGCCAGGTTATATTATCCTTCCAGCTCTTTGATGTGGGATACAATTGTTCTGCAGTGTGTGGGTCGTCTGCTTGGTGGCTCTACGGTGGGGTTACTGGGGACCTCCTCCAAGAGGGCTTATGCCACAGGCTGTGTGACTCAGATCTGCCACACACAGAGCCCCTGCCTCTGCGACAGGCCCCTGCTGACCTGCACCTTCACAGGAGACTCTCAAACACAGGTCTGGCTCAGTCTCTGTGGGGTCTCTGGGTCCTGGTATGCACAAGGTTTTGTTTGAGCCCTCCAAGCATCTCTGGTGGGTATGGGGTTTGATTCTAAACGTGATTTCACCTGTCCTGCTGCCTTGCTGGGGCTTCTCATTTGCCCCTGGACACGGGCTATCTGTTTTTGCTGGGATCCAACATTTCTCCTGTCAATGGTGGTTTAGCAGTGAGCTGTAAAAAAAAAAAAAAAAAAAAAAAAATGCAAAAGGCAAAATAGTTATTTGAGGAGGACTTACAAATAGCTGAGAAAAGAAGAGAAGCTAAAGGCAAAGGAGAAAAGGAAAGATACACCCATTTGAATACAGAGCTCCAAAGAATAGCAAGGAGAGATAAGAAAGTCTTCCTTAGTAATTAATGCAAAGAAATAGAGGAAAACAATAGAAAGGGAAAGACTAGAGATCTCTTCAAGAAAATTAGAGATATCAAGGGAACTTTTCATGCAAAGATGGGCACAATAAAGGACAGAAATGGTATGGACCTAACAGAAGCAGAAGATATTAAGAAGAGGTGGCAAGAATACACAGAAGAACTGTATAAAAATGATCTTCGTAACCCAGATAATCACGATGGTGTGATCACTCACCTAGAGTCAGACATCCTGGAATGTGAAGTCAAGTGGGCCTTAGGAAGCATCACTACGAACAAAGCTAGTGGAGGTGATGGAATTCCAGTTGAACTCTTTCATATCCTAAAAGATGATGCTGTGAAAGTGCTACACTCAATATGCCAGCAAATTTGGAAAAGTCAGCAGTGGCCACAGGACTGGAAAAGGTCAGTTTTTCATTCCAATCCCAAAGAAAGGCAATGCCAAAGAATGCTCAAACTACTGCACAATTGCACTCATTTCACATGCTAGCAAAGTAATGCTTAACATTCTTCAAGCCAGGCTTCAGCAGTACATGAACTTCCAGATGTTCAAGCTGGGATTTAGAAAAGGCAGAGGAACCAGAGATCAAATTGCCAACATCCATTGGATCATCAAAAAAGCAAGAGAGTTCCAGAAAAACATCTATTTCTGCTTTATTGACTATGCCAAAGCCTTTGATTGTGTAGATCACAACAAACTATGGAAAATTCTTAAAGAGATGGGAATACTAGACCACCTGACCTGCCTCCTGAGAATTCTGTATGCAGGTCAAGAAGCAACAGTTAGAACCGGACATGGAAAAACAGACTGGTTCCAGAATGGGAAAGGAGTACATCAAGACTGTATATTGTCACCCTGCTTATTTAACTTATATGCAGAATACATCATGTGAAATGCTGGGCTGGAAGAAGCACAAGCTGGAATCAAGATTGCTGGGAGAAATATCAATAATCTCAGAAACACAGATGACACCACCCTTATGGCAGAAAGTGAAGAAGAACTAAAGTGCCTCTTGATGAAAGTGAAAGAGGAGTGTTAAAAAGCTGGCTTAAAACTGAAAATTCAAAAAATGAAGGTCATGGCTTCCAGTCCCATCACTTCATCACAAGTAGATGGGGAAACAAGGAAACAGTGACAGACTATTTTTTTGGGCTCCAAAATCATTGCAGATGGTGACTGCCGCCATAAAATTAAAAGATGCTTGCTCTTTGGAAGAAAAGTTATGACCAACCTAGACAGCGTATTAAAAAGCAGAGAGATTACTTTGCCGACAAAGGTTCATCTAGTCAAAGTTATGGTTTTTCCAGCAGTCATGTATGGATGTGAGATTTGGACTATAAAGAAAGCTGAGTGCTGAAGAATTGATGCTTTTGAACTGTGGTGTTGGAGAAGACTCTTGAGAGTCCCTTGGACTGCAAGGAGATCCAACCAGTCAACCCTAAAGGAAATCAGAAGGACTGATACTGAAGCTGAAGCTCCAATACTTTGACTACCTGATACGAAGAACTGACTCCTTGGAAAAGACCCTGATACTGGGAAAGACTGAAGGCAGGAAGGTAAGGGGATGACAGGATGAGATGATTGGATGGCATCACTGACTCAATGAACATGAGTTTGGGTAAACTCTGGGAGTTGGTGATGGACAAGTAAGCCTGGCGTTACAGTCCAAACGGTTGCAAAGAGTAGGACACGACTGAGCAACTGAATGACTGAACATGTGGGGTATTTCCATCCAGGGAAGTTCAGTTAAGTTTTGGCGTCCAGATTTTTTACTGGGGCTTCCTTATGTAGCTGCTGATCAAAAGCTTTTAGGTTTAATTAGGTCCCCAGTTGTTTTTTGTTTTTATTTTCATTATTTTAGGGTCAAAAAAGATCTTGCTGTCATTTATGTCAAAGAGTCTTTTTCATGTGTTTTCCTATAGTGTCTGGTCTATACATTTAGGTCTTTAATCCATTTTGAGTTTATTTTTGTGTATGGTGTTAGGTAGCATTCTAATTTCATTCTTTTACATATTGCTGTCCAGATTTCCCAGCACCACTGATCGAAGAGGCTGTCTTTTCTGCACTGTTCCTGCCTCTTTTGTCACAGACTAGGTAACATAGGCTTGTGGGTTTATCTTTGCACTTTCTATTCTGTACCGTTGGTCTATGGTTCTGTTTTTGTGCCAGTACCATATTGTTTTGATTACTGTAACTTTGTAGTATCATTTGGAGTCAAGGAATCTGATTCTTCCTCCTCCATTTTTCTTTCTCAAGATTACTTTGGCTGTCCAGAATCTTTTGTGTTTCCACGCAATTTGTAGAGTTCTTTGTTGTAACTCTGTGATAAATACCATTGGTAATTTGATAGGAATTGCATTGAATCTGTAGATTGCTTTGGGTAGTATATTCATTTGCACTACATTGAGTCTTCCAATCCAAGAACATCATATATTTTTCCTTCTGTTTGTGTCCTCTTTTGATTTATTTCATCAGTGTTTTATAGTTCTCTGAGTTCAGGTCTTCTGCTTCTTTAGGTAGATTTATTTCTTAGTATTTTATTCTTTTTATTGCGATGGTAAATGGGATTGTTTCCTTAATCTCTATTCTTTTGTTGTTCGGAATCTAATTTCTGTGCATTGCATTTTCTATGCACGTAATTTCTGTGCACTAATTTTGTACCTTGCAACTTTACTTCTGTTTCATTGACTATGCTAAAGCCTTTGACTGTGTGGATCACAACAAACTGGAAAATTCTTAAAGAGATGGGAATGCCAGACCACCTTACCTGCCTCCTAAGAAACCCATATGCAGGTCAAGAAGCAACAGTTGGAACTGGATATGGAACAGACTGATTCCAGATTGGAAGAGGAGTACATCAAGGCTGTATATTGTCACTCTGCTTATTTAACTTATATACAGAATACATCATGTGAAATACTGGGCTGGATGAATCACAAGCTGGAATCAAGATTGCCAGGCGAAATATCAACAACCTTAGATATGCCACACTAATGACAGAAAGTGAAGAGGAACTTAAGAGCCTCTTGATGAGAGTGAAAGAGGAGAGTGAAAAAGCTGGCTTAAAACTCAGCATTCTAAAAATGAAGATCATGGCATTCAGTCCCATCGCTTCATGGGAAATAGGGAAACAATGGAAATAGTGACAGACTTTATTTTCTTGAGCTGCAAAATCACTGCAGATGGTGACTGAAGCCATGAAATTAAAAGATACCTGCTTATACGAAGAAAAACTATGACAAACCTAGACAGCATATTAGAAAGCAGAGGCATCACTTTGCTGACACAAGATCCATCTAGTCAAAGCTATGGTTTTTGTAGTAGCATGTATGGGTGTGAGAATTGGACCATAAAGAATGCTGAGTGCTGAAGAATTGATGCTTTTGAACTGTGGTGCTGGGGATGACTTCCTGAGAATCCCTTGGACACAAGGAGATCAAACCAGTCAATCCTCAAGAAAACCAGTCCTGAATATTTGTTGGAAGGACTGATGCTAAAGCTAAAGCTCCAGTACTTTGGCCTCTTGATGCGAAGAGCTGTCTCATTGGAAAATACCCTCATGATGGGAAAGATTGAGGGCAAAAGGAGAAAGGGGCGACAGAGGATGAGATGGTTGGATAGCATCACTGACTCAATGGACATGAGTTTGAGCAAACTCTGGGAGATAGTGAAGGACAGGGAAGCCTGGTGTGCTGCAGTCCATGGAGCTGCAGTCCAGAGTCGGATATCACTCAGTGACTGAACAACAACAGCAGCCTCACCATATTCACCGATTAGTTCCAGTGGTTTTCTGGTGGAATCTTAAAGGATTTTCTGTGTATAGTACTGCAAACAGTGACAGTTTTACTTCTTTTCCAGTTTGTCGTCCTTTTATTTTTCTTCTTTGGTTGCCATGACGAGGACTTCCAAAACTATGTTGAGTAAGAGTGGTGAGAGTGGCCATTGTTGTCTTGTTCCTGATCTTAGGGGAAATGCTTTCAGCTTTTCACCATTGAGAATGGTGTTTGCTGTGGGTTTGTCATATCTGGTCTTCATTATATTGAGGTAGGCTCTCTCTATGCTCATTTTCTGGAGAGTTTTTTTTTTTTTTTAAATAAATGGGTGTTGAACTTTGTCAAAAGCTTTTTCTACACCTTTGAGATGATCATATGATTTTTACTCTGTTAATATGATGTATCACATTGCTTGATTTGCATATATTGAGGAATCTTTGCATTCTGGGATGTGCAGATGTGTGAGATTCAAAGTGTGTATAGAGATATAAATGAAGCAAAATTGTCACTTAAACATTCCTGTTCCTCACTGTTCATTTTTCTTTCTGCAAACAATCCCTGTGTGTGTGTTTGTAGGTGAACTCCATTTAAAGGTATGTATAATTTTCATAGATGTTGCCAAATTTCCTTCCTTCAGTTAGGCTTTTATCATAGAGACCAAAGTTATATACATGGGCTTGCATCTATACTGAGTCATTGAGTACCTTTGTAAGTCTTTTGAATTGTGTAGTTGGTTTGCTGCTGCTGCTGCTAAGCCACTTCAGTCGTGTCCAACTCTGTGTGACCCTATAGATGGAAGCCAACCAGGCTCCCCTATCCCTGGGATTCTCCAGGCAAGAACGCTGGAGTGGGTTGCCATTTCCTTTTCCAATGCATGGAAGTGAAAAGGGAAAGTGAAGTCGCTCAGTCGTGTCCGACCCCCAGCGACCCCATGGACTGCAGCCCACCAGGCTCCTCCATCCATGGGATTTTCCAGGCAAGAGCACTGGAGTGGGGTGCCATTGCCTTCTCTGGTAGTTGGTTTGTATGCTCATTATTGGCTTATAGTTTGAGATTTTGTATGTGAGTTATTGCTCTTGAGATAAGTAGCCACAGAAGATGCCTGAATGGATTTTTTAAAGACTTGACTGTGTATATTTCATTCACATCTGTTTCCCCTGAAAATCATGTTGAAGTATGGTTTTGTGTGAAATATTTTCAGTGTGAAAGTTTATAAGTTTACACAGCCACATATACTAGATCACCTTCATGAAGTACAAGTATTTCTATAATATGAGAAGCATGAAAGGGAAGAGTTAATGATAAATGATTTCTTTTTCCCCAATGTAATTGTGACCCTAGAAATACAGGATTATTTGGATGCCTGAGATTGAAAAAGGCTTGGGGTAATTTTTTTTTTTCAGAGAATATTAACTGCTTTAGTGAAGTCATTTGGCTTTGTTCTTTAGAGAGAAGCTTACTGTGAGTAGATCTCAAGGTGGGTTTTTGCTTGTGTTAACTCCAGTTTCTCAAGCTTGCTTGTTTCTGTGGCAAGATCGAATAAACATGGGTTTGCATTTCATATGCACTTCTCATTAGCTTTGTGGCTTTGAGTAAGTTATTTAACCTTACTGTACCACATCTTGCTCACATTGTCGAACAGATTAGAAATACTGTACATAAAGAGCCTGCTTGGCAACGACAAGAACCTATAACTTGGTTATATATATATATATATATCTCCCTATAACTTGGGATAACTTCTATTTTTAGCTGTTACTAGTTTGTCAGAAGATAATATAAAAATGATTTTTTAGCTCCTAATAAATCTATTGATCAGTGGCTCAGTGGGTAAAGAATCCACCTGCAATGCAGGAGATGCAGGAGACACAGGTTTGATCACTAGGTGGGGAAGATCCTCTGGAGAAGGAAATGGCAACCCACTCCAGTATTCTTGCCTGGAAAATTCCTTGGACAGAGGAGCCTGGTGGGCTGCAGTCCATGGGACCACAAAGAGTCTGACATGACCGAGTGGCTGAGCACTACTCAGATTTGTTTAATGTGCTTCTTGCCTGCATCCTGTCTCTTTTTTTCCTGTAGGGTGAACTGTCCCATGATCAAGATGTGGTAGAGTATATCATGAATCAGCCAAATGTTGTTCCACGAATCAACTCTAGGATTTTGACAGCTGAGCGAGAATACCTGGACCTAACAGCAACCAGTAAGTAACATTTCAGGAACACTTTAGGCTTTTTTGATTTGTCTTTCAAAATCCTGTATTTATTGGATTGTAATGTTCAGAAGATAATCCAAGATTGTGACACGATTTTGTTTAAACTCTTTGTACCTTGATTTCATTATATGAGCCTCTAAATTTACAAGAGTTTCCTCCAGAGGAGAGAAATTCTTCCTGGATAAATCTTTGTAAACTCTGAAAGTTATTCAATGTCTTTTAAATGCCAGCTAAACATAGGCAGTAGATGGTAGGAATGGTCCTGGATTACTGGCTTTCTTACAGTCCTAAAGCTCTTAAGCAGCTGTTTTCTTTCCTAGTTCTGGTGTCAGTTTCAGCAATAATGTTGACAAATATCTCAGAGAGCTTTACTGTGTGGACTTAAGAATGCCTTTTTAACAAATAAAGCTTCATTGAGAAATACCGTACTTGCCATAAAAGTCAACCTTTCAAATTGTACAGTTATAATGTGTACTGTTTTTAGTATATTCTCAAAGTTGTGTGATCATCACACTGTCTAATTTTAGACTAATTTAGTCTAATTTTAGACTCCTCCAAAGGAAATGATGTACCCCGTTAGTAGTCCCTCTGCTAGTAGTAGTCCATTTCCCACTTCTCCTGTCCTTCAGCAACTACCTAATTTAGTTTCTCTTTCTATGGATTTTTCTGTTCTGGATATTTTATATAATTGGAAGTTTTTTGTGACTGGCTTCTTTCACTAAGCATAAAGGTTTTTAAGGTTCATCCACTTTGTAGCCTGTCTCAGAACTTCCTTTTTACGACTGATTCCTTTTCCATTGTATAGACAGGCCATACTTTGCTTACCTGTTCCTCAGTTGATTAATGTTTAGGTTGTTTCCACAAGAATACCTTTTTGTAGCTCATGAAACTGAATACAGGAAAAACAAACAACCTAGTCAAAAATCGGGCAAAATACATAAACAGATATTTCTTCAAAGAAGACATACAGATGGCTAATAAACACATGAAAAGATGCTTAACATCACTCATTATTAGAGAAATGCAAATCAAAACTACAATGAGATATTACCTCATACAAGTCAGAATGGTCATCTTCAAAGATCCACAAACAATAAATGCTGGAAAGGGTGTGGAGAAAAGGCATCCCTTTTGCACTGTTGATGGGACTGTAAATTGATACAGCCACTGTGGAAGACCGTATGGAGATTCCTCAAAAAACTGGGAGTAGAACTACCATATGACCCCACCATTTCACTACTTGGTATATACCCTGAGGAAACCAAAATTGAAAAAGGCACATGTACCCCAATGTTCACTGCAGCACTGCTTACAATAGCTACAGCATGGAAGCAACCTAGATGTCCATCGACAGATGAATGGATAAAGAAACTGTAGTACATATATATATATATATGTATATATATATATAAAAAATGGAATGTTACTCAGCCATATAAAGGGTCACGTTTGAGTCAGTTCTAATGAAGTGGATGAACCTAGAGCCTATTATACAGAGTGAAGTAAGTCAGAAAGAGAAACACAAATATTACATATTAATGCATATATCTGGAGTCTAGAAAAATGGTGCTGATGAACCTGTCTGAGGGCACCAGTGTCTGAGGGCACAGATGCAGAGAGCAGACGTGGGGACATGGATGGGGGAAGGAGAAGGTGAGATGCATGGTGAGAGGCATGGGGGCGCACACACGCTACCACGTGTGAAATCGACAACCAGTGGGGATTTGCCCTGTGACTCAGGGGCTCAGACTGGGGCTCTGGAACAACCTGGAAGGGCGGGAAGAGGGGGGTGGTTAGAGATGGAGGGGACACGTGCACACCCATGGCTGACTCGTGTTGATGTATGGCAGAGGCCAGCTCAGTATTGTGAAGCAGTTTTCCTTCAGTTAAAAATAAGTAAGTTTGGAAAATGAACAAACTGAAACAATGCCTTGTTTAGAAGTTAACCCCAGCTGCAGCTTGTTCTTTGCCTTTGCTGGAGACTGTGGAGGCCACTGTGACGAACTGCAGGAAATGACATGGAGCTATCATTATTTGCTCAGGAAATCTCACGGGGAAGAAAGGATATGTTAACGGTGAAGTCAGAACCAAGTGTATTCGTTGTGGTAGTTGAGTACGATAAATATATAAATCTATTTGTGATTGGTACTTGATTGCGGCTATCTCTGTTCTACTTGAAACTAAATTCCTTTTCTTTCAGGCAGAATAAAATGGTTAAATATAGGCAGAGGAAAAATTCATATGTATGCTTATATTTGAAAAAAAAAGGTAGTTAAGAAAATGCTTTTTTACCAGAAGAATTAGTAGTGCAAGGCAGGCAGTGTTATGAATCTTCATCCTGTTTGTTGTTTCCATCATTTTAAATTAAGCTGTAAAGAGTTATCTTTGGAGTACTGATGAATAAGGAACGTAAAAACAGCTCTGTGTTTTGGGATATCTTTCTCCACTGAGTGTTAACACCCTCACCTGTGACATGATGCCAGTCCCCAGTGGCAAGGACGTAGTCACTTGGTGAGCGTTGTGAAGCTGTTGGTGAAGGAGTAACTGGCATCCTCCTAACCCAGTGGTTATAGCTCCATGCTCTTGGCCTTTGCTGTCCTGCAACCAAGTTTTAAGGCCATGGTACTTCCTCCCCTCCCCTGCATATAGCCAACAGTATGAATGGATTATGTCTGTCATAAATTGCTTACCATTACTAGAACATTGATTGAGCAGATTGTAGGCCTTTGATGTACTTTCTTTAATGAAAAGATAGATGGGTAAGGGTGGGCAAGCAAGCTGTGCTTGGAGGGTAGGGCAGAAAGCAGGGCGTTTGTATTGGGATGTGAGTAATGCAAAGACCTGGGATGATTGCTAGAGATAGAGGGTTTATGATACCAGGCTGGAGACCACTTTGTAGGTAGGAAGAAATTATGAAGTATTTAGAGCAAGAGAGTGACTTGATGAAGCTGGAATTTTGGTAAGAGTAATCTGAGGGGAAATGATTAATAAGAGCAATTGCACATAGGTATTAATAGGAAAAATATATATCTAAAAATGACCTCTTATTTCTTTTAAGGTTAGAAATGTTATTATGATAGAGATGAAATAACTAAAATATGTGTTTTCTTATATTTTCTCTCCCATTTATCTCCTCTTATCCCCAAATAGAATAGGGAAGTGTTTACTGTAGGGATGGACTATGGAAAGGAGAGATGAAGTTAAAGTCTCTTTAAAAGATCATCCTCTAGGTATAAAGTGAAAAAATAGGAATAAAATTAATTTAAATAATCAAATTAACACATATATGAGAGTTATATGTCAGATGGGTACATTTTCCCTTTGTGTCTTAAAATATGATTAATGAGGTAGGGGTCATGTTGTTAACTTGTTCAATGAACTTGGAACAATATATTTTGCTCATGCATTTTGTTAAAACATATGTTATGGTCAAATCAGATTATCAGTTGAATGTTAACATTAGCTTGAATTTAGGCATATTAATTATAAATCTAATTTTTTTTTTCAGATAACTTTTTTGTGGATGATTATGCTAGATTTACCGTCTTGGATTCCCAAGGCAAGACTGCTGCTATAGCCAACAGTATGAATTATCTGACTAAGAAAGGTAATTCATTTTACGCTTAACCTTGGATTCAACTTTTTTTTTTTCTTAGTATCTACAAAAATTTAGTGTCTGTTGAGAAAGAGATACCATAATTTCTTTTATTTTTTTGTATAATTATTTGAGTCTAGAAATTACCTATTTAAATTTAATTTTTATATATATTTGAAAATTCAGATGTTGTCTATAAATTTTATGTGCTGTGTGTGCTGTGCTTAGTCGCTCAGTCATGTCCAACTCTTTGTGACCACATGGACTGTAGCCCATCAGGCTCCTCTGTTCATGGGATTCTCCAGGCAAGAATACTGCAGTGGGTTTCCATGCCCTCCTCCAGAGGATCTTCCCAACCCAGGTCTCTTGCATTGCAGGTGGATTCATTACTGTCTGAGCTACCAGGAAAGCCCAAGAATACTGGAGTGGGTAGCCTAACCCTTCTCCAGGGGATCTTCCTGACCTAGGAATTGAACCAGGGTCTCCTGCATTGCAGGAAGATTCTTTACCGGTTGAGCTACCATAATAGACATAAAAGGCAAAAAGAAAAATTTTTTCATGGTTCAGAATGGAAAAAGAATTATGTAAAAATGGTTTAATGCATTGCAGATTGGTTTGACTCACCTCTTCAATGACAACATTGGATTAAATTTTTGGGATTTATAGATAAGTGAAGTCAAAGTCGCTCAGTTGTGTCCAACTCTTTGTGACCCCATGGACTATACAGTCCATGGAATTCTCTAGGCCAGAATACTGGAGTGGGAGGTCTTTCCCTTTTCCAGGGGATCTTCCCAACCAGGGATTGTCTCCCACATTGCAGGTGGATTCTTTACTAGCTGAGCCGCAAGGGAAACTTGGTTCAAGAAATCCTTGTGACTGTTTTTAAGCTGATTTTGATACAGAGTTCTTTATGCAGATCAAAATTATGTAAAATGATACCCTTTTAATGAAAGACAGATGTTTTCCCTCTCTGGTTACATTTATTACCCTTTTAAAGCACCAACTGTCATTTAAGGTAGCTATTTTTATTACCATTGTAGTTTTCTCCCAGAGAGAAGTTCTGGCTTTTCAAATGTATATTTAAATACAGTCCATTGCTCCATTTGGTTCCTCTAAGAAATTGATTCCGAGGAGTCCTTGTATAGTTCTGTAACACAAATGGGACTAAGAACCAGAAAAAAAGCATAGAGGATGTTGGGCATTATTTAAAATTTGTCTCTTAAGTTGACATTAATTAGAGAAATGACATTTTCTTTTTTTCTACTCTTTTTCCTTTACTTTTGTCCAGGAATGTCCTCCAAGGAAATCTATGGTAACTTTAAACTTCAGAGTGTTCTATTCCTTTTATTTATTTTTTATTAATTATCTTATGTGGTTCAGGCACTGTTATAATTCAGAATTTATCGCTACTTTATTGGAATGTTTCTGGAACCTGTGGGTAACAGATAAATTATCAATGCAGATAAGTTCTGTGTGTTTGTAAAGAGTTATATTATAGAAAGTTACAAATGAATATGATTAGAGACTATCATATGTTACCCACACTCTCAAAGACTTTTTCATTTTACATGCTAACAGATGCCCAAACCAAAACAGAATTAATAAATGCATGTTTCTAATTTCTAATTAAGCCACATGGAAGGTTATCATGCTTTCATTCTAGTATCAAAGTTTCGCTGCTTTTGCTTTGTATCTTTATTTTTTGCATGGTTTGCAGAAATTACTTGACTTAATAGCAATACTGAAACATAGGATGTGCTTTCTCCCCTCCTCCCACTCAGTATGTTGTGTTTGTTTTTCTACAGATGATTCTTTTATTAGACCAGTAACTTTTTGGATTGTTGGGGATTTTGATAGCCCTTCTGGAAGGCAGTTGTTGTATGATGCTATTAAACATCAGGCAAGTATCTCCTACTTCAGTCTGTGTCTTTGTTTGAGGCTGCAGTATCTTCATGAGCATCTGTGTGCTGATAATATTCTGGTGGGGAGGCTGAATCCTGCATTTTTAGTGCTTGGGGAGAAGAAGCATTGTTTTCTCAGAGGTCTGGCAACTATTGAGAAAGCCGAGAAGACTGCAACATTCTTTTTTTTCTTTAAAAAATTTATTTGTTTATTTATGGCTCTGTTGGGTCTTTCGGGCCTCCTCTTCCTTGCAGTGCACAGGCTTCTCATTGCAGTGGCTTCTCTTGTTGCAGATCATGGGCTCTAGGCTGCAGCTCAGTAGTTTTGGCAAACTGGCTTAGTTGCTCCACAGCAATGTGGGATCTTCCTGGAGCAGGAATCGAACCCACGTCCACTGCACTGGCAGGCAGAATCTTAACCACTGGACCATCAGGGAAGTCTGGGAATAGATTCTTTTAGAGGGAAAAATAACGAGATCTTCATCATGGACAGGTTTTTAATTGTACTCCTGTTCATGCCCTTGCTGAAGAGATGCTGCAAAGTTCATTTTGTATATTGTGTGGAAGAGACAGAGTCCTTACCTTGACAGAGGTCCAGATATGGGAAAAATATTAACCAGGCACATCAGCGCCTATGTAATACAAGTTGGTGTAGGCACGCAGAGGGATGCACATACAGGTGGCCTGAAAGCTAGACAGGGTATCACCTGTAGAAGTGGACTGAATAGCAGTGGTGAACAGTTGAAAAAATATCACCTCTTCTAGAGATCCTCATTGTCAGAGAGAGAGTTGTTACATTTCCTGAGTAGTTTCAGATTGGATCTTCATCCAGGTTTCACACCCCTCCGACCTGTGTCCCTTTACCACCCTGTGTCCTAAGGAGGCTCACTGAAATACTGATGTACTGAGTGCCTTTATTGTCCAAAGGAACAGACTAGATGGTGTGGTCAGTTCAGAGTTGTATTTGTGAGCAGTCCTGGAAGGATGATATATGTATAATGCGTTCTTAAATTGATAAAGCTTGTGTGGTGGTAAAGTGGGAGAACGGGGAGGGAGTAACTGAGGTGACACATAGGTTCAGAAGACAAGCACACATTAACAGGATGTACATTGTCACCGTGTGACCACCCCCCAGGTACAGAAGTAGTCACCTCAAAGTATGGCCCTGCCTGCGGCCTCATCACTATCCCTCTCCGGTCCCTCTCCTCACAGCCTAGGCTTGCCTGTTACTTACTTTGTTTAAATAGACTCTTACAATATTAACATGTGTTTGTTTGCACTTGATTTCTTTGCTCAACATTTTTGAAATTTATCCATGGCTTTACAAGTAGTGGTAATTAGTTCTTTTTCATTGTGCAGTCGCTGTACCACAGAGTTTTGTTTGTTTAGTCTGTTTGATGGACAGTTGGTTTGTTTCTAGTTTGGGGCTAGAAGAATGCTGCAGTGAATACTCAGGTACATGTTTTTAGATACACATCAGTATGAATGATACACATAAGTATGAATTTCTGTTGCTATGGCCCTTTTTTGTTTTTTTTGGTCCTAGATATCTTCTTCCACATGAATTCTTGACTTTTTACCCAAGGAGAGATTAATTTTTGCTAGAAATCTGTAAATCTGTAAAGGGTTTGCGCAGAGCCCTTCAAGAGGGTTGTGACTTGTGGTAGTAAAGATGGGTGTAGTTGGGATTCACATGCCCAAGTGAGGCATAACATGCATAAGAAGAATGCAAAGTGTGTTGGGAAAATACAGGACTCTGACAATCTGTAATGTATTCCATATTTACAGAGATGGCAAGAAATGAATTGGAAAGGTAGGTTGGGGGCCAATTCATGTAAGGGTTTGAATGCCTAGTTACAGCATTTTAATTTTATTTGGTATGCAGAGGAGAACGACTGAAGACTTAAGTGTTATTTGCTACTTATGGAATATGACTGATGTTAATGCTGCTTTTTAAGTTCAAGACATCTACCATATAACTCTTAATTTCCCATTTTGTAAATAGAAATCCAGTAACAATGTTAGAGTAAGCATGATCAATAATCCTAGTGAAGATATAAGTTATGAGAAAACTCAGATCTCCAGAGCAATCTGGGCTGCTCTCCAAACCCAGACCTCCAACTCTGCTAAGAACTTCATCACAAAAATGGCCAAGGAGGAGACTGCAGAGGCCCTGGCTGCAGGAACTGACATTAGGGAGTTCTCTGTTGGGGTAAGTCTGTGTATTGCACGAAGCTGCCTTGTTCTGTTATTTAGAAGTTCATTCCTGTGGGCTGATTTGTCCTGTTCCTGTTGATGTCAGGATTTGTGATTGTAGTTCTGAGCTCAGAGAATATTTTTTAAGTTGGAAGAGCCTTTCCAATAAATAACAATTCTGTGATTTTCCCTTTACTTCACTTGAAACTTACTAGGTTTCATGTGTATACATGAGTTTATGTATGCTTTTAAGCACAAAGCCATTGGTTTTGTAAGTTTTTAAAAGGCAGAGTTAATTTAAAAAGTCCAAGTTAATTTATATACTACGTACTTTTGATTGTTGTGTAATTTTAAAACTTTTTATAAAATGATGAGTGTATTTGATGTTTCAGTTAGAAAAAAGGTTCTCTCTTGAAATTAACAAGATTTAAAAATGCATAATAAAGATACCATGAATTATAGTTTGCCAATTAAACTATCACATAAAGGACCAGGAAAAGGAAATAAGCAATTACTTGTTAAGTGAGAGGTTGGGAAAAAACGGGAGGAAATGTGGAAAATGGAGACATCATAATGTTAATTATTAAAATTAGTCATAACTTTCCTCTAGAGCATTTTATGATTTATTCATGTGATTATTAATTTTTGTGGTTTTCATAATAACAATTACTTTCCTAGGGCATGGATTTCAGTCTTTTTAAAGAGGTCTTTGAGTCTTCCAAAATGGATTTCATTTTGTCTCATGCCATGTACTGCAGGGATGTTCTAAAGCTGAAGAAAGGACAGAGGGCAGTGATCAGCAATGGAAGGGTAAGGATTTTGTCCTGAGACAAGGTTGGCTTCAAATTAGATTAGTGAACAGTCTTGGCAGCATTCTTCTCTGAAGCTAGTAAACTCTTCAACAGAGCCACTTTTTCCGAAGGTGATTAGGGCTTATGCAGTGCTGGTGATCATTACTGCCCCCTTGTTTCAAAGGAAGTTTGCTCATTTGGACACAAAGGTCCTTACATGAAACCTTCCTCCTGTTTAGTTTTGCCCTGTGAGTGTGTAAGATGGTGAGAGTGTGGTTGCTCTCAGAACATAAATTCCTAAGACCTTTGATACATAAAGTATTTGTATCATGTGAGGATTAAGTTTATGGTTTGTGCAGTTTATATGAACTTAATTGGTTTATGCTTAGAATACTTCATAAATATCTGCACATGTGAAAATGAGACTAGGCAGACATACTAAACTTGAAACTCTTAGCACTTAGGGTGAAATCTCTGGTATCTACCACTGCATTTCTATTTTGGCTTTTTTATTATATTCAGTGAGAATTAATGAAAATGATATTGCTGTTTTATATCAGAGTTTGTTTACTGTAAAAATAGTGTAAAATATTCGAGTCTACACTCTGTTGAGTGTGGAGGAATTGATAAGTGGATAGCCATATGAGTTGATTTGGCTTTTATTTTCACTTTTTCATTGATTTAACTTAGACATAAACATGTTTTGGGTCTGTAAAGTGATTTGGTTTGTAAGGTGGCCTGAGGACAACCCAGGGCTTCTTTGCAGCCTGCTGATTCCAACACTGACTGCCCTGCTCTCTTTCACAGATCATTGGGCCACTTGAGGACAGTGAATTTTTTAATCAAGACGATTTCCACCTCCTGGAAAATATCATCTTAAAAACTTCAGGACAGAAAATCAAATCTCATATTCAGCAGCTTCGGGTAGAAGAAGATGTGTAAGTTTTGCCATAGAAGAAATTAATCAGTTCAAGTCATAGGGGCTGTCTTAATTGGACCTTCCTCATTCTTTAAATGGCACCCCACTCCAGTACTCTTGCCTGGAAAATCCCATGGACGGAGGATCCTGGTAGGCTGCAGTCCATGGGGTCGCTAAGAGTCAGACACAACTGAGTGACTTCACTTTCACGCATTGGAGAAGGAAATGGCAACCCACTCCAATGTTCTTGCCTGGAGAATCCCAGGGACGGCGGAGCCTGGTGGGCTGCCGTCTACGAGATCACACAGAGTCGGACACAACTGAAGTGACTTAGCAGCAGTAGCAGCAGCATTCTTTAAAAAAAAAAATGTTAAACATCTATTCCAAGATGTTTTATCTCTAGCTTTAAAATATAATAATTGTCTTCATTTCAGGTTTACTTATTTTTGCTTCCACTAAATGAGTTAATTTTGCAGCAAGCTGTTTAAAGAACTGAATTCTCTCCATTTTGATTTTTTAAAAGGTTTTGATTGTAAAAATTTCAAACATATGCAAAAGTAGAGGGGTGATTTTATTTCTTTGGAATACTTATGGAAAGACATACTTATTCCTAATTATTTCTTTAATTACCCTTCAGTTTTATTTTCAGGAAAAAAAGGCAAATTAAGTGTTTCTTTTTCTTTATTTACTAATTATTGAATAATGAGTTTTTTGTTATGTAGTCCAAAGGTGATGATGATGAGTTGATTATTATTGGTTCTTTACTGTTATTTTAATCCTTTTCAGTGTTATTACTAGCTTATGTATTTTAATAAGTTATTTCTCAAAGGAAGAAAAGTAATTATTTGATTGGTCTATGTACCTGCAGTGTAACTGAAGCTCATATTCATATTCACATGGTTTTTGGCATTAAATATCAAATGCATGTATAATTGGAGGATGTATGTTTATGTTTAATGTTGATGAACCATGATACCTTTTTCCACAGAGGCTATAGCATTTTACTTTCCCATCAGTAATGCATAAGGGTTCTAATTTCTCCACGTCCTCATCAACGTTTGTTATTTTTTATTTTTTTTATAATACCCATTCTAAATGAGTGTGGTATCTCCTTGTGGTTTGTCATACTCCCCTAATAATTAGTGATCTTGAACATCTTTTCATGTGCTTAATAGACCATTTGTCTATCTGGGAAAACATCTGTCCAAGTCCTTTGCTCATTTTTAATTATTTATTTTGTTGTTGAGTTGTAGGAATTCGTTTATATTCTGGATATCAATCCCGTATAGCTGTGTGATATGCGGATGTTTTTTCCCCATTCCATGGATTGACTTTTCACACTCTTGATAGTGTTCTTTGATGCATAGTTTGAGGATATAGAATTTTAAAGTTTTTCTGTTTTCTTCTTTTCTTCATCTGTTTCATCATAGCATGATGTTGCAGAGTTCGAGATGCATGTCTTAGTGTTGACTTTGATAGCTACCAGAGTAGCCTCTTTGCCAAGTTTTATGTGATATGAGAAGGAATCTTTTTTTATCTCAGCCAAACTGGGGTCACAGATAAAGAGGTTTTGTTCTACCTCATTTAGTGCTCCTTGTTTTAGCCTATGAAACACCTCCTGGATACAGGCCAGGAGCTGACCTATGACTTGAAGCCTTGTGTCACAGGCATAGGCTTGCTGTGTTCCTTGGACCACTCCCTCTCTGTCTCTGGAGCCTGTGGAGGGGTCCCTTGGAGTCCTTGTGGACTGTATAATTGCCAGACTATGCACAAAAGACTTGTCTTTAACCAACTAGAGATGTATTAGGTGGGTCCTGGGTGGATATAGACATGTAAGGTAGCTTTGGGCTTCCTTGGTAGCTCAGTTGGTAAAGAATCCACCTGCGATGCAGGAGACCCTGATTTGATTCCTGGGTCGGAAGATCCACTGGAGAAGGGATAGGCTACCTGTTCCAATATTCTTGGACTTGCCTTGTGGCTCAGCTGGTAAAGAATCCACCTGCGATGTGGGAGACCTGGGTTTGATCCCTGGGTTGGGAAGATCACCTGGAGAAGGGAAAGGGTACCCACTCCAATATTCTTGTCTAGAGAATTCCATGGACTATATAAGTCCATGGGTTGGCAAATAGTTGGACACAACTGAGCAACTTTCTCTTTCTTTTTCACTTTCAAGGTAGTTATGGGGCTACCAAAAGATTGATGCTAAAACTTTTAGGGTTCTCAGAGTGCCCTTGCTTGCCTAGGGTTTTCCTTAGTGACAGGACTGCTCCACCTTGGAGTGGCCCCTTATGACAGCCACAGCTTTCATGCCTGACCCAGACCTGCAGCTAAGAGGCCGTCCTCAGCTCCCTAAACCCCAGTTGTGACCTCTTTAGTCGAGGTGCTCATCCCATGCCCCGTTAGTGTCCCTTGACATATTTTGTGACAGTGTTGACACATCACAGGAAACAGATGACCTATTTTATTTTGTTTTCAGAGTTATATTGAGAAGTACCAGGGGATATAATTTAATATAGTTGTTTGGTTCAGTGAGAGAATGGATGGGCTTGATTCTAGTTCAAATATATTCACAAATATACTCAAATATATTTTAGCATTCTTAGAATTCAATCCTTGGTTCAGCAGACTAGAGCATTTTTTTTGAGTCTCATGATTTAGTGTAAAATCTTCCTTGGTTAGAAATCAAGTTAGGAGGGGTGGGGAATGTGGAAGTGCTTTTCAAAGTTGTTTACTGTAATGTTGATTGTAATAGTGTAATAGATAATGATATATCCATAAATATAATACTATGCAGTTATTGAAAATATTGATGTACCCCAACAAAATAATGTTTGTAATATATTATTAAATGAAAAATCAGGTTACCAAATAATGTAGTACCACTTTTGTGTGTATAGATATATATATATTTTACAATATAGAAGAATTATGAACTGAAGTGTTTTCAACACTTATTTCTTAAATATGCTATTGTTGTGTGTATCTCCATTTTCTCCTTATGTATTTTTTTCCTGAATGTTTTTTTTTGTAAATTGTTACTCTAATGATCATAAAAAATAATAAAGTTATTTAGAAGAGGGTGAGGGAGACATAAATGACACTGGCTGCCTACTCTGGGCCAGGCTCTGAGCTAGGTGCTTTATTTTGTATGTTAGGCCAGTGCTGGTTTTATAAGAGCTGCTCCAAGTAGTTGCTACCTCCATTTCACATATGGAAAAATCAACACTAACTGCAGGGCTATAAAACTAATCAGTGACACAGATTGTTGTTTTTTTTCTCATGCCTGTTGGTACAAAGTTTATTTCTTCAAACCATGTCGTTGGCATTCAGTACTTAGGTTGATTGCTAAATTTTCACCAACCACATCTTTCAGGGCCAGTGACTTGGTAATGAAGGTGGATGCTCTCCTGTCAGCTCAACCAAAGGGAGATGCAAGAATCGAATACCAGTTTTTCGAAGACAGACACAGGTATAGAATCAGTGTTGAATTTATGCATATTTTTGTTTTCCTCAGCTCTTTTATTCTTCCATTTAAAGTGTATTTGTAAGTGTGATGTGGTTTTTATATATGTTTATATTCATATGTAGAACTCATAACAGAGCTCAGTTGCATAAAAGTTGACATTTATTTCTAAATCAATTTAAAGTAGTTCTGAGTACACCCTTTAAGAAAACAGAGCTTTTAATAAAGCAGATCAGCTTAATTTTATGATATTAAAGAATAAACAGTTGTTAAACCACTCGTCTCTTCATCTTTTTTTGAAACCTGTCTTGTTTTCAATAAAATAAAAATAAGTGTAGCATTATAAGGAACTCTTTTGTCTTTTGTCTTTTTGTCTCTTGTTTTCTAGTTTTTTATTTTGAAAAGTTTCAAACTTGGAGAATAGTTGAAAGACTATTACAGTGAACACCCAAATATCTTTAACCTAGATTCACCAACTGTTGACACTGTGCCACATTTATCCATATGTGTGTGTATGTATAGTATACATACAATATAGATACATACATATAGTATACATACAAAATTTGTATTGCATACAAATGTAACGTGCATTCACATTTTTGGCAACCATTTGAAAGTATGTTGTTCAGTTCAGTCACTCAGTCATGTCCCAACTCTTGTGACCCCATGGACAGCAGCACGCCAGGCCTCTCTGTCCATCATCAACTCCCAGAGTTTACCCAAACTTATGTCCATTAAGTCAGTGATGCCATCCAACGATATCATCCTCTGTCGAACCCTTTTCCTCCCGCCTTCAATCTTCCCCAGCATCAAGGTCTTTTCAAATGAGTCAGCTCTTCGCATCAGGTGGCCAAAGTGTTGGAGTTTCAGCTTCAACATCAGTCTTTCCAATGAATACTCAGGACTGATCTCCTTTAGGATAGACTGGTTGGATCTCCTTGCAGTCCAAGGGGCTCTCAAGAGTCTTCTCCAACACCATAGTTCAAAAGCATTAGTTCTTCGGCACTCAGCTTTCTTTATAGTCCAACTCTCACATCCATGAGAGTCTCACATACATGACTACTGGAAAAACCATAGCTTTGACCAGAAGGACCTTTGCTGGCAAAGTAATGTCTCTGCTTTTTAATAGGCTGTCTAGGTTGGTCATAACTTTTCTTCCAAAGAGTAAGCGTCTTTTAATTTCATGGCTGCAGTCACCATCTGCAGTGATTTTGGAGCCCCCCAAAATAAAGTCTGCCACTGTTGCCACTGTTTCCCCATCTATTTGCCGTAAAGTGATGGGACCGGATACCATGATTTTAGTTTTCTGAATGTTGAGCTTTAAGCCAACTTTTTCACTCTCCTCTTTCACTTTCATCAAGAGGCTCTTTAGTTTTTCTTCACTTTCTGTGATAAGGGTGGTGTCATCTGCATATCTGAGGTTATTGATATTTCTCCCAGCAATCTTGATTCCAGCTTGTGCTTGTAGACATTGTTATATATCATGGATATATTCTTTGGCATCTGTCTCCTGAGTACTGACAGTATCTCCAGCAATTTAAATCGCTGGCATACCTCAGCAATTTAACCTTGATAAAGCAATATTATGTAATATCAGTCCATTTTCCGATTTCTTCGAAGCCCAGTAATGACCTTTTACAACTGTTTGTCGTTTTGGTCTAGCTCACACATTGAAGTTAGTTATTGTGTCTCTAGTCTCTTCTGAGGTAGAACAGTTTGAGGGTTTTTTTGTTTATTTGTTTTTTCAGTCTTTTATAACATTGACTCTTAGGAGTCCAGGCCAGTTGTCTTGTGGAATGTCCCACAGTCTGGGTTGTTTTCTCATGATTCGATTTAAGATTAACTTGTCTTTAGGAAGAGCTCCTATAGTTGATGTATGCAGCCCTTACTTTACCAGTCAAGTGTATATCTTTTTGCACCTCAGAATCACCACAGAGACTTTAGATGTAGAAGCCTGCATGCTACTCTTCTATGATTTTGATTTAATTAGTTTAGAGTAGATTGGACTTTGGTTTAATTGATCTGTGCTTTCTCACAGTCAGTCCTGGTGGGGATAAAATTTGAACAGACAATTTGCCATAAAAATATTTGTTTAATTATGACTCTCATGTCTAGGAGTGCGTTAATTCTCAAGAAATTTCCAACAGTGATACAAAGTGGTTGTGAGAAGTTCTTTACAGCTTGAAAGCCATCTAAAAGTCTAGCAATAAGGAATAGCTTAAGTAAACTACAGCATGTTCACTTGGCAAATTGAAGATTATTTCTTTTTCAGGATATTAATGTATAACAACGTGGAAAAATCTTTATAATATTTACAATTTCTGGGGGAAGGAATGAAGTCATTATAAGGTTGCTGATATCTTATAGGTGTATCTGATCTTTATATAGGCATATAAGGAGGACTGTATAGAAATGTCATATAGTGGTTGAGTTGGGATGGTGAGATTTTATGATTATTTCCTGTTTCTCTCTTTTGCAAATTTCTTGTAATATTCTTATATTTCTTTTACTATTTGAAAACATCAATTTCTTCTCTCCTTACAACCTTCTTGCCAAGAAATAAAAATTGGCATAATGTTCCTTAACTGTTAAAAACAAGTATTAGAAACTTTGAGAGGGTTTTGCAAACTTTGAGGTGGACATAATCACGTAGTTGACCACCATGTAACTTATTGTTTTTTGGAAAATGCTAAGAGAGTTGATTAGCTGTATTGGATGTGTTGTCTTCCTGCCCCCACCCCGCCAAGAAATCAACTGTTTCCTATTTTCCCCCAGAGTAATGTTTTATCTTTTTGATCTCTGTAGTGCAATTAAACTGAAACCCAAGGAAGGGGAGACATACTTTGATGTCGTGGCTGTCATTGACCCTGTCACCAGAGAAGCACAGAGACTTGCCCCATTGCTTTTGGTAGGTAAAACTGCAGAGGCAATGCCCATGATTTGTCCCCATGATAGGTAAGTGTGATTTTGATTGTGCACTAGAGCTGTGATTTCTAGGGATTTACCCAGTGCAGAATTTATAGGATTTATTATCTTTGTTTTTTTTCTTGAGATACACATTTCTGAAGAGAAAATATAAACATTTTGTCTCGAGTATCAGTCACTTTGTAGGAAAAATTTTTGTTTTGTCATCTGATTTCCTCTTTTAGGTTTTAACTCAGCTGATCAACATGAATCTAAGAGTATTCATGAACTGCCAATCTAAACTTTCCGACATGCCGTTAAAAAGGTAAAACCAACTGGCTAAGAAATCAACCCTTGGAAAAAATTGCACTCAGTCTGAAAGCTAAAAAGTGAATGTAAAAGATCAAAGGGATTTATATACGGACATCATGTTTAGAAAAAAAATCACTTACTGAAGTTTTGCTAAATTTCTAAGAACTGATCAAGAGTTTGAAGAACTTAGTATGAGTGTGGGAGCTGGGGGCACAAGCATTTCCCCTCCCCACAAAATGCAGGAAGGAATGACGTCCCCCCCAACCCCACCTCCCCTGCTCTCCTTGCATCTTCAACAACCACAGGGCATACAGTTAGGGCAAAAGATGGTTTTGGAAACACTTTCTTACTGTGGAAGGAAGGTCTTCCAAATCTAGTTTGTCTTAAGTCAGTTGTTTATCTGTGTAGATATGTATAAGCTCAAAGGTTGTGGTTGCATTAAAAAAAAAGTTTAACATCTTTCCTTTTCCATTTCAGCTTTTACCGTTATGTCTTGGAACCAGAGATTTCTTTTACTTCAGACAATAGTTTTACTAAGGGGCCAATAGCAAAATTTTTGGATATGCCACAGTCTCCTCTGTTCACTCTGAACTTGAACACACCTGAGAGTTGGATGGTAGAGTCTGTCAGAACACCATATGACCTTGATAATATTTATTTAGAAGAGGTAAGAGTATCATTGCTTCCCAGTATCTAATCCCACATAACTCTGTTGAAGATGTTGTTATGGTAGTCTCTGATAATCTCCCTACAGTCTAGGAGTGCTTCTGAAACAGTAGTGTTCAAGTAACAGCCTCATTGAGATCTATATCACACACCATAAAATTCACCCTTTTAAAGTATACAGCTCAGTAATTTGAGTATGTTCACAGAGTTGTGCAGCCATCACCACTATCTAACTTCAGAAAATTTTCAACACCCCTAAAACTAACTCCATTCAGTTCAGTTCAGTTCAGTCACTCAGTTGCGTCCAACTCAGCGACCCCATGAACCACAGCACACCAGGCCTCCCTGTCCATCACCAACTCCCGGAGTTTACTCAAACTCATGTGCATCGAGTCGATGATGCCATCCAACCATCTCATCCTCTGTTGCCCGCTTCTCCTCTTGCTTTCAATCTTTCCCAGCATCAGGGTCTTTTCCAGTGAGTCAGTTCTTTGCATCAGGTGGCCGAAGTATTGGAGCTTCAGCTTCAGCATCAGTCCTTCCATTGAATATTCAGGACTGATTTCCTTCAGAATGGACTGGTTGGATCTCCTTGCAGTCCAAGGAACTCTCAAGAGTCTTCTCCAGCACCACGGTTCAAAAGCATCAATTCTTTGGTGCTCAGCTTTCTTCACAGTCCAACTCTCACATCCATCCAAGACTACTGGAAAAACCATAGCCTTGACTGGACTAACTCCATACCCATGAGTAATCACCCCCAATTCCCCTTGCCCTCTGACAACCACTAACCTATTTTCTGTCACTTTTTTGTGACTGGCTTCCTTCACTTAAATTATTTTCAAGGTTCATTCATATTTTGGCATTTATTAGTACTTTATTCATTTTTATTGCCAGATAGTATTCCATTGTATAGATATACTACGTTTTATTTATTATTTATTATATCCACCGTGTGGCTGTATCACTTATAGACATTTGGGTTGTTTCTGCTTTTAGACCATTATGAATAATGCTGCTTAGGAGCATTTGTACATAAGTTTTTGTAGATATGCTTTTCTTTCTCTTGGGTATATACATAGGAGTGGGATTGCTGGATCAGATGGTAATTTTATGTTTAACTTTTTAAGGGATTGCCAAACTGCTTACCAGAGTGATTTGCCCTAATAACAAATGACATTGAGCATTTTTTCATGTGTTTATTGGCCATTTGTGTATCTCCTTTGGAGAAATGTTTATTCAAATCCTTTGCTTTATTCAAATCCTTTAAAAATTGACTCATCTTATAATTGTTGAATTGTAGGAGTTCTTTTTATATTCTGGATACAAGTCCCTTATCACATATATGCCTCACATACATTTTCTCCCATTTTATATGTTGTCTTTTCACTTTTTTGATGGTGTCCTTTGAAGCATATAAGTTTCTAATCTTCATAAAGTCTAATTTTCCTATTTTTTCATTTGTCACTTATGCTTCTGGAGTTATATCTAAGAAACCATTGTTTAGTCCCAAATCACAAGGGTTTACGCCAGTGTTTTATTTTAGAACTTTCACAATTTAAAACTCTTACATTTTTGAAAACTCTTACTTCCTTGATACATTTGGAGTTAATTCTTTGTATATGGTGCCAGGTAGAGTTCCAGCTTTAGTCTTCATATGTGGCTATACAGTTGTCCAAGCACCATTTGTTTTAAAAACCTATTCTTTCCGCATTAGATGGTCTTTGTGCCTTTGTCAGGAATCAGTTAAACCCTAATGTGAAGGCTTAATTTTGGGCTGTCAGTTCTAGTCCATTGATCTGCGTGTCTGTCCTTAGGCTAGTACCACATTGTCTTTTTTACTGAAGCTTTGTAGTAAGTTTTCAAATTAGGAAGTGTGAATTTTCCAGTTGTGTGTTTTTTTTTCCCAAGGTAATTATGGCTATTCTGGGTTCTTTGCATTTTGAAATCAGCTTATTAATATCTTTAGAAAAAGCTGCTGTGATTTTAATAAGAATTTCATTAAATCACTAAATCAGTTTAGAGAGTATTGCCTTCTTAACAGTATTAAGTGTTCTGAACCATGAATATGGGATATCTTTCCAATTATATAGGTCTTTAATTTCTTTCAACAGTGTTTTGTAGTTCTTAGTATACAAGCCTATACAAGACCATGCCATCTGCAAATAAAGTTTTAATTCTTTCTTTCCAATGTGATGCCTTTTATATAATTTTCTTAATGTATTGGAAAAATTTTAAATTACTGATTCAGTCTCTTGCTGTAGGTCTGTTTAGATTTTCTGTTTTGTCTTGAGTCAGTTTTCAAAGTTTGTGTATCTTAGGAGTGTATCCATTCTATCTAGGTTGTCTAATTTGTTGGCATACAGTTTTTCATAGAATTTTCTAAAATTTAAATTTAACAGCTGTGTTTCCTTTATCCTTGCTTATTTCAGTAAGTTGGCTCTTCTCTTTTTCTCTTGGTCAGTCTAGCTAAAAGTTTGACATTTGTTGATATTTGCGAAAAACAAGCCTTTGGTTTCATTGCCTTTTTTTTTTCTTTTCTTTCCGTATAACTGTGTTTGGAGTCCCTAAGGTAATTGGTCCTTTTCCCCTAACCCATTTTCAAAGATAGTTCAATTTCATTTCACTTATGTCTCTTACCAGCCCTCACTCTATACCTAGCTTAGAGTGTATTAACAAAGGAACTGAAAGACATGGTCTTTACCTCCAGGGAACTTATAGTGCCTCAGAGCCTCCTTCCTTTTTAAAACATCTGTCATTGTGTCTGCCCTTAATATCTCCTATCACGGTTGAACCCTATTTTCTGGTTCTGTCTTCTTGGGAATTGGGAGACTGGAAACTTGAGCATAGTTACCAAAGGACTTTGCAGACTTCTTTTTGTGAGGCTGAATAACTAGTTTCTTAAAGAGGAATCCCTGTGCTCACTTCAGCGGCACATACACTAAAACTGGAAGAAAAATCCTTTAGGTACTAAGCTGATTGAAGCAGAAAGAGAATGTGTGTGTGTGTGTGTGTGTGTGTACACGTAGGTACACACTTGCCCTTTCCCAATCCTATCCACCATATTTTTAAAAAATAAAGAATACAGTTCTTGCCCTTGAGGAACTAACTTTTGTTGAAGAAATTATAGAATGGCCACAAAAAAGCACTAAGGAACATTGCACAGAAGTATAGAATCAAATGCAAAGCAAGTTTCTTCCATATTTCCCAGGGTTTTTGCTGCTCTTTTTTAGGCTTCCTCCAGTTTCTCTACATTCCACTGAAAATATAGAGCCTGACACTTGTGAGCATGTGGGGGTTTCCCTCTTAGCTCTTAATATTATACTTTTGGAATTTAGTATTGCAGTAACATGTTAAGCTCCAAATAGTTCCATTATCAGCATTAGATAAGGCTATAAAACCAAGCCTGAACTAGCCTGGGATAGAAACTCTTTAATTGTTAGTTTGGTGCAAGCGTAA
Source organism: Bos mutus (assembly GCF_027580195.1). NCBI lineage: Eukaryota > Metazoa > Chordata > Mammalia > Artiodactyla > Bovidae > Bos > Bos mutus. The sequence goes on from NC_091618.1 coordinate 131,803,951, forward strand.
TTATGATTTGGGGCCATGAATTTTAAATCATTATAACGAGGCTCAAACACATCTTTATTAATCAGAGTAAGAACCATTACAATTAACATGCTTTTGCCAATGAGAAATAAGTTTGTTTAATCTTGTAGCATACAAATTCATGATTTGAGATTTGATGAACTCGTGGAAAGCGTTTTCTGCCTCCTGCTGGTGTGGAAGCTTTTTCCAGGCATGAAGTTGTCAGTATGTTTGCAGAAGTGGTAGTTGGTTGGCAAGAGATCTAGTGAATTTGATAGATGAGGCAAAACCTTATAACCCAATTCGTTCAACTCTTGAAACATTGTTGGGTGTTGTTGTAAAGAAGAATTAGGCCCTTTCTGTTGACCGGTGCTGGCTGCAGACATTGTAGTTTTCAGTGTTCAGTTCAGTTCAGTCGCTCAGTTGTGTCCAACTCTTTGCGACCCCATGAACTGCAGCATGCCTCCCTGTCCATCACCAACTGCCGGAGTATACCCAAACTCATGTCCATCGAGTCTGTGATGCCATCCAACGATATCATCCTCTGTCGTCCTTCTCCTCCCGCCCTCAATCTTTCCCAGCATCAGGCAGGGTCTTTTCAAATGAGGCAGCTCTTTGCATCAGGTGGACAAAGTATTGGAGTTTCAGCTTCAACATCAGTCCTTCCAATGAACACCCAGGACTGATCTCCTTTCGGATAGAATGGTTGGATCTCCTTGCAGTCCAAGGGACTCTCAAGAGTCTTCTCCAACACCACAGTTCAAAAGCATCAATTCTTTGGCGTTCAGGCTTCTTCACAGTCCAACTCTCACATCCATACATGACTATTGGAGAAACCATAGCTTTGACTAGATGAACCTTTGTTGACAAAGTAATGTCTCTGCGTTTTAATATGCTGTCTAGGTTGGTCATAAGTTTCCTTCCAAGGAGTAAGCATCTTTTAATTTCATGGCTGTAGTCACCATCTGCAGTGATTTTGGAGCCCAAAAAAATAAAGTCAGCCACTGTTTCCACTGTTTCCCCATCTGTTTACCATGAAGTGATGGGACTGGATGCCATGATCTTCGTTTTCTGAATGTTGAGCTTTAAGCCAACTTTTTCTCTCTTTCTCTTTCAACTCTCCTCTTTCACTTTCATCAAGAGGCTCTTTAGTTTTTCTTCACTTTCTGCGATAAGGGTGGTGTCATCTGCATGTCTGAGGTTATTAATATTTCTCCCGGCAATCTTGATTCCAGCCTGAGCTTCATCCAGCCCAGCGTTTCTCATGATGTACTCTGCATATATGTTAAATAAGCAGGGTGACAATATACAACCTTGATGTACTCCTTTTCCTATTTGGAACCAGTCTGTTGCTGCATGTCCAGTTCTAACTGTTGCTTCCTGACCTGCATACAGGTTTTTCAAGAGGCAGGTCAGGTGGTCTGGTATTCCCATCTCTTTCAGAATTTTCCATGGTTTATTGTGATCCACAGAGTCAAAGGCTTTGGCATAGTCAATAAAGTAGAAATAGATGTTTTTTCTGGAATTCTCTTGCTTTTCAATGATCCAGCGGATGTTGGCAATTTGATCTCTGGTTCCTCTGCCTTTCCTAAAACCAGCTTGAACATCTGGAAGTTCACGGTTCACATACTGCTGAAGCCTGGCTTGGAGAATTTTGAGCATTACTTTTACTAGCGTGTGAGATGAGTGCAATTGTGCAGTAGTTTGAGCATGCTTTGGCATTGCCTTTCTTTGGGATTGGAATGAAAACTGACCTTTTCCAGTCCTGTGGCCACTGATGAGTTTCCCAAATTTGCTGACATATTTAGTGTAGCACTTTCACAGCATCATCTTTCAGGATTTGAAATAGCTCAACTCGAATTCCATCACCTCCACTAGCTTTGTTTGTAGTGATGCTTCCTAAGGCCCACTTGAGTTCACATTCCAGGATGTCTGGCTCTAGGTCAGTGATCACACCATCGTGATTATCTGGGTCATGAAGATCTTTTTTGTACAGTTCTTCTGTGTATTCTTGCCACCTCTTCTTAATCTCTTCTGCTTCTGTTAGGTCCCTACCATTTCTATCCTTTATTGTGCCCATCTTTGCATGAAGTGTTCCTTTGGTATCTCTGATTTTCTTGAAGAGATCTCTAGTCTTTCCCATTCTGTTGTTTTCCTCTATTTCTTTGCATTGATCACTGAGGAAGGCTATTATAGCAAGATCTCTACTTGCTATTCTTTGGAACTCTGCATTCAATTGGGTATATCTTTACTTTTCTCCTTTGCTTTTTGCTTCTCTTCTTTTCTCAGCTATTTGTAAGTCCTCCTCAGACAGCCATTTTGCTTTTCTGCATTTCTTTTTCTTGAGGATGGTCTTGATCCCTGTCTCCTGTACAATGTCATGAACCTCTGTCCATAGTTCATCAGGCACTCTCTCAAATCTAGTCCCTTAAATCTATTTCTCACTTCCACTGTATAACGGAATTTGATTTAGGTCATACCTGAATGGTCTAGTGGTTTTCCCCACTTTCTTCAATTTAAGTCTGAATTTGGCAATAGGAGTTCATGATCTGAGCCACAGTCAGCTCCTAGTCTTGTTTTTGCTGACTGTATAGAGCTTCTCCATCTTTGGCTGCAAAGAATATGATCAATCTGATTTTGGTGTAGACCATCTGGTGATGTCCATGTGTAGAGTCTTCTCTTGTGTTGTTGAAAGAGGATATTTGCTATGACCAGTGCGTTCTCTTGACAAAACTCTATTAGCCTTTTTCCTGCTTCATTCTTTACTCCAAGGCCAAATTTGCCTATTACTCCAGGTGTTTCTTGACTTCCTACTTTTGCATTCCAGTCCCCTATAATGAAAAGGACATCTTTTTTGGGCGTTAGTTGTAAAAGGTGTTGTAGGTCTTCATAGAACCGTTCAGCCTCTTCAGTGTTACTGGTCAGGGCATAGACTTGGATTACCGTGATATCGAATGATTTGCCTTGGAAATGAACAGAGATCATTCTGTCATTTTTGAGATTGCATCCATTTCGGACTCTTTTGTTGACCATGATGGCTACTCCATTTCTTATGAGGGATTCTTGCCCACAGTAGTAGATATAATGGTCATGTGAGTTAAATTCACCCGTTCCAGTCCATCTTAGTTCGCTGATTCCTAGAATGTCAACGTTCACTCTTGTCATCTCTTGTTTGACTGCTTCCAATTTGCCTTGATTCATAGACCTAACATTCCAGGTTCCTGTGCAGTATTGCTCTTTACAGCATCAGACCTTGCTTCTATCAGCAGTCACATCCACACCAGTTTTCAGTCTATCTCATTGATTTGCTGTGCATACTTCTCAGATATATTGTTTTTGCCATGATTCAGGAAGCTGTAGTGGATCAGCCCAGTAGCAGACCACCAAACAGTAATCATGACCTTTTCTGGTGCAAGTTTGGCTTTGGGAAGTACTTTGGAGCTTCTTCTTGGTCCAGTCACTGAGCTAGTCATTGCCAGTTGTCATATACAGCCCACTTTTTGTTGCATGCCACAATCTGATTGATAAATGGTTTGTTGTTGTTGTGTAGAGTGAGAGAAGAGGACACTTCAAAACGATGTTTTTTGATTTGCAGTCATGAGGTACCCACTTACTAAGCTTTTTCACCTTTCCAATTTTCTTCAAACGCTGAATGACTGTAGAAGAGTTGACACTGAGTTCTTTGACAACTTCTCATTGTTTGTAAGAGGATCAGCTTCTATGGTGGCTCTCAGTTGGTCGTTGTCAACTTCCAACGGTTGGCCACTAGGCCTCTCATCTTCAAGTCTCTTGTCTCCTTTGTAAAACTTCTTGAACCACCACTGAACTGTACATTCTTTAGCAGTTCTGGGCCAAATGCGTTGTTGATGTTGTGAGTTGTCTCCACTGCTTTACAACCCAGTTTGAACTCAAGTAAGAAAATCGCTTGAATTTGCTTTTTGTCTAACATCATTTCCCTGATCTAAAATAAATATAAAATAAACAGGAAGTAATAAGTCATTACCAAAAAAATAAGGTGAGAAATATGCATTAAAACAATGTATAATATAACTACATTTATTTAGAATATATTCTAATATCAAGCAACAGATTTCAACAGTGCAAAATTACAATTACTTTTGTGCCAACCTAATAGCTAAAGCCAAGCTGCCCTAAGATTTTGTAATTATACCATATTTTCTGCAAGGAATTAGCAATAATTTAGGCAGTTAGTTTTATGCCACTATGGAACCATTAAATATATCTGCGATATTTGCATTTAGAACAGCAGTATTTTCAGCTGTCTTCTAAAGGCCAAGATGAATTTTCATTTTTGTCGGATGTTTTTCTGAAATTTTATTTTATGTGATTTTTTTCCCAATACTACCTTCCTAGATTAACATCTTATCCTCTCCTCTGTACTTTTGGAATAACCTCCTTACTGTTTTTCTGTGTCCTTTTTCCTGCCTCTCCTTCCAACCCACCTGAGTTTCTAAAATTGTGTATGCTTGTTAACTACCAGCACAATCAAGATACCAGAGCATTTCCATCTCTCCAAAAAGTTTTCTCATGCCCCTTTGCGGGTAATCCCCTCCTTCCCCCCCAGGCCACAGGCAGCAGCTGATCTTTTCGTCACTATAGTTTTACCTTTTCTTGAATTTTTTATGAATATGATTATATGACATATAGCTTTATGTCTGATTTCGTTCACTTTGCATAGTGCATTTGAGATTCATCTGTGTTGTTGCATGTATCACTAGACCGTTTCTTTTTACTGCTGAGTAGTCTCCAGGTTGTGATTTAATTTTGATATTGCAGGTGGATAGCGTCGTGGCTGCTGAGTATGAGCTGGAGTACCTGTTACTAGAAGGTCACTGCTATGACATCACCACCGGCCAGCCCCCCCGGGGACTGCAGTTTACATTAGGAACTTCAACCAAGCCAGTCATTGTGGATACCATTGTTATGGCTAACCTGGTAAATAACAGTACATCAGGTGGCGATACTGCGTCATGTTAATTTGGGCCCTACACTTTATGACGGAGCGATTAGCATTCTGAACATGAGTGAGATTAAAGTTCATGATGGACTGAATTTGGTCAATTTAAAAATCATCAGTTTAGTTAAACTTGTAGATTGGAATCACATGGCATCTTAAAAGAAAGCATGCTAGAATATTTTGCTCTAACCAGACTGGCTCCTGAAAATGTGTTGCTTATGAGCCAATAGCCTTTTTCTTTTTTTAATTTTGTTGGAAATTTGAAGTATATTCACATATTACATACTGCTTCTTCACTGAAGTACAGCTAAAGGACAGGCTTCTTGGCTTGACAGGCCTGTATTTCGCTAGTGTTTCTAATATGTGGGTTTTAAGAATTGCATTGGTTTAAGTATCTTATTTAAAATAAAGTTGACTGACATTTCAAAAAAGAAATAGCTGTCCCTCAGAAACAGCATTTTGATGTTTCCAAGAGAACTAAAATTTGTCTTGTCTTCTGGTCCTAGGGCTATTTTCAGTTAAAAGCCAACCCAGGAGCTTGGATTCTCAGACTAAGAAAGGGACGTTCTGAAGATATTTACAGAATCTACAGGTAGGATTAAATGATACAGGTGCATTTTTTCAGAATATTCTGCAGTATGAATCAGCTTGAATTGAATAGTACACTGGCAGTTAGGCAGTTAGAATTTACTTTGTAATTGTATGTGCTTTTCCAGAAAATGAAATCTGGAAGAGTGGTTGGGGTATAATTGAACAGTAAGCAGTATAAGTATTAGCAATATATGTAATCAGGTCTGGCTTCAGTCCCTCTTTTGTGCTAACTGTCCCAGCACCAAATCATTCTGTCAGCTGTGATGAAAACCATAGGCAGATGAGAAAGTGAGTCATTTTTAGGAAGGAGAAAAGAAATGAAGAACAGTTCAGACTTTTCAACCCAGGGTAGTATATTTGTGTACCCTGAGTGGGTTGCAGATTGACCAGACATAGGTAGGCTTTGGTCTTAGAACCTTGGTGGGAGCACTTGTCTTTTTAGGTCTGAGAAAGCATGGAAGTACTCCCAGCATGTCTGTCAGTAGCCTGCTGTTTTGCTTTAAGGTTTGCTACAAGTGACTGTTGGTTTAAAAAAATTATACTGCCTTCTAAAGAGGTGTGGTCTAAATTCTGTTTAACACAATTTAAATTAGTCTTAAGCTATGTGAGAAGACGTCATGCCAGTTCATTTTGGGAATGATTTCCATTAGTTATTTGAAAACAACATCATGTTGTGTCCTCATCTTAGCTTCATAGAATCTGATCTGACACACATGAAAGCAATGTGAATTTCGGCATATTTCTTACCAAGAAAATAGAAGATTTTTGTATTATAATTATATCTTCATTGTACATGGTAGGGTTTTCTCCAATAAATGTTTTCCCTAAATATGGTTTTAAAGAATTTTAGTACTGTCATTAAGAGCTTATCTGTTGTCTTTCTAAACCCCGTGCCATCTGTATGCCCTTTTCTTAGCCACTCTTCCCTCTAGGGTGTGTGGGCCTCTTTCCACCTAGCAGTTGAGGGCTCTCTTCCTTCTGTGCTTCCTGGGCTCTGGAATGTTCCATGCTCCCTATCAGAATCTCACCTTTGCCCATGAACTCTGCTCTCTGTTGGATGGAAGTGAATTCAGTGAATTCATATTTTATCATGGCTTTATATAATTAGCATCTTAAAAATTGGTGACTGGAAATTTTAGACATTATCGTTGATTAGGGAGGAAACACTCTCTTTAAATTTTCTCCTCTGCTCTGTCTGCTTGCAAACAGAGCTTGTTTTAGTTCTTCCTGCAGAGTATGGACGCTAGATTGAGTACATGGCCCGGACTTGGCTGTGTGCCTCCAGGAAGGACAGAGTTGAAGCCTTTACCAAACTCTGAAGTAGAGCTGTGTCTTGCTATGCGTAAAGTAATGCGTGCATGTGCACTCAGTCATGTCCGACTCTTTGCGACCCAGTGGACTGTAGCCTGCCAGGCCCCTGTGTCCATGGAGTTCCTAGGCAAGAATATTGGAGTGGGTTGCCATCATACTCTTGCCAGCACTGGGAGCCTCTCAGTGTATGGAAGGTCATTCAGTGAGGGGCTCCAGAAGGAAATTTGGGCTGTGACCAGTTCACATGTTCAACATGTAAGGGTAGAGATTTTGACAAGTGCCTCTGTGTTGCTTGAAGGGGTTTTCTGCAGGTTGTGAGAAAATAATTTGTTCAGAAAAAACTCCTTTATGATGAAAGATGGTGGAAAAATACATCAGATTGATGTAAGTCCATTTACTGCAACTTGAGAATTATGATTTGTGATACCTGCCTTCCTTTCTTCTTTTCTAAGTCACGACGGTACAGATTCTCCACCCGATGCTGATGAAGTTGTTGTTGTTCTCAACAACTTCAAGAGCAAAATTATTAAAGTGAAGGTAAGTTTGGTATATTAAGGCAGCCACTCTATTTTAGTTGATAAAAGCAGCAGTAACTTGGTCTTTAGTAGCTGTTATATAAAAATATGTATCTTTAAACCAGCTCCAAACTATATGAGGTGATGGGATGTGTTAACTCCAGAAAAAGTGCTGTTATTATGGTGAAAAAGTTGCACAGCTGTGTCCTACTCTTTGTGATTCCATGGACTGCAGCCTGTCCCACTCCTCTGTCCATGGAATTCTCCAGGCAAGAGTACTGTAGTGGGTTGCCATTTCCTCCAAGGGATCTTCCTGACCCAGGGATCGAACCCAAGTGTCTAGCATTGCAGGCAGATTTTTTACCGACTGAGCCACTAGGAAAGCCCGATCATTTCACAGTATAGAGCTGTACCAGGCCATCATGTCCTGCACTTTGAATTTACTCAGTGTTACTTGTCAGTTATATCTCAGTAAAGCTGAGGAGAAAGGAAAGAAACCCACCTAAGACTAATTCACCTTTGGGATTTTACTGTAGCCTTATAGCAATTCGGCTTGAAATGCAAAGCATATTTTGTAAATACAAGTTTGTGGCTTTCTTCAGCTGAGAGGTTGCGCCTTTTGGGTTATCTCATTGAGCAGTGCAGGTCTCATTTTACATGAAATGTTTTCATAGATACCGCTTTGTTTGTACAATCACAGTTCACATTATTTTTTGAGAACTGGGAAGAATGCCAATGAGAATTTCAGCAACAATAATAAATGGTGGTAGCCTTATTTAATTTCTTCTCACTTTTGCTTTCTGTTCTTAGAACTTTGAAATTCCTAGTGCATTATATTCAAATAAAAGATATTATGAGACAGTCATTATACTTTAAAATCTAAAGCAGGCCACACATGGTTGAGCAGAAAAATGATCCCTATGCTCTCAAGAAGTTTTAACCCCTCTTTGCACTAGTCAGTCCTAAAACAAGGCTGTCACGTGAGATGACTCCTTCCTGGCAGCTGGAGCATGTGCGCACTGTACTCTTTGCCTAGAACTAGAGTTAGCTTGGTGAATGCATTTCTGTTTTTACTTAAACTGTAAGGTTCTTTGCCCGTTTTTCAAACTAGAGACAGTTATTATCTAGTTACAAGAGGTTGCTATCTCCTCATTAAGATTTTAATGTGGTATGATGAGCATAGTTCTGTTGAATGTGTCTGGACTCATTCAACAGAATTCAGCATTCATGTTCTGTTGAATGTGTCTGGACTCAGAGTATGTTATATCTGCTCGCAGGAGAATTCACTCTCTAGTGTGGTCAGTATTCAGTGAGCATCCCGTGAAGATCAGTTCAGTGCCTCCTCAACCCAGTAGGGAGAGTGAGATTCATCACATGTGACTGATTGCAGGTTCAGAAGAAGGCAGACATGGTGAATGAGGACTTGCTGAGCGATGGGACTAATGAGAATGAATCTGGATTTTGGGACTCCTTCAAATGGTAAATTGGCATCAGAAAGAAGTGATGTTTTTAAGGAAAAACTGAGATGTAAATGCCATCCCTCCCTTCTTTTGAATATAGTAATCCTGTCTGGGCTTTTCAGATTCTGCTCTTTGCATCCACTTGTGTGTAGAGTAGATGAGTGTTCCCTACTGAGTTACTGAAAGAGGTTAGTGTCCCCTCATAGTGGAGTTCCTTCTGTGCCTGACTTCCTAACTCCTGTTGGACTTTTCCTGCTCTTTGGAGAGTTGAGTGGTAACTGCTCAGTTAAATTTGCATTGTTTGTTTTGCATTCTAGTGGACTAGTCCAGTCTTCTCCTGAAGCTCCACAAGGCCCTCTGGGCAGCCTCCCTCTCTTTGTCCTGGTGGGAAGCACCGTCTCCTTCCCCTCCCCTTAAAGGGCAACATGTCTGTACCAGCATTTCAAGTATTCTTGTTTTTACCTTCTTTATTGTAGGGGCTTTACAGGAGGACAGAAGACCGAGGAAGTGAAACAAGACAAAGATGACATAATTAATATTTTCTCCGTTGCATCTGGTCATCTCTATGAAAGATTTCTTCGGTTAGTCATGTTTGGTTATTTCAGTGTATATGCATGAATTTGTCATATTGTTCATTAGGGAATACACGTTTTATGGGATTCTGCCCATTATACTTCTTTGGATTTGAGGCACTCTGAGGATTGTGTATAGATGATTATATATTGTTTCGATTTGGCCAACCTCATGAAATGGACTATATAATATATAGTAAATGAATCTGTAGAGCTATTATAAGGTTATAAACCTTTAAAACTACTGTATGCACATGATAAAGAGTGGCTTTTCATTGTCCACCAAACATTGCCAAGGATAGAGAATAGAGGTGGAACAGGGCCATGGACCTGCCTTCTGATGACTTGTAGGAATTTAGAGCCAGGAGGGATTTTAGTTGTGTTTTATAGACAGGCTGAGACTTGGAGGGTAGCGGGACTCGACTGAGGTCACATAGCCAGAGTGGAGGGGAGGCACAGGCTTGGCTGGTGAATGCAGCCGCCACCAGGGGGAAAGCCCTCAGGGGCGCCTTGTGGTCAGTGGTCAGGGGGGCTTGGCTGTGAATATGCACCTTTGCCTGGCAGTGACTCTCCTAATGCCAAGGCTCTTTTTTACTTGTAATTTTCCACTACAAATCTAATATAGCAGATAATCAAGATGTCATTTTACTCATGTTTAGCTGTCATATTCCCAAGAAATATATCTGACCTAGAATTGTAATGTCAGATGTTAACAACCACTGAATTTAATTAAATTCCTTGACTCAAAATTTGTTTCTGTTTTCCAAGTAGGGAATCCTGAAGCTATGATCATTTGCCATCCCCTTCCCTCTGCCTACTGTCCTCCCTGGCTGGGCTCCCCGATGTAGGCTGGGAGAGGCAGTGCTATTACACAGCTGCTAAGGCTTCACCGACTTCTTTTTAGAGTGATGTAGTCGTTAAACACAACCTCCGTGATTCATTTGTACCATAATTAATGTGTCAGTTCATAAAGGAGTTTATTTTAAGGTGTAACGTAATTAGAACACATGCCTTTATTAGTCTGGTGTATTTTTATAGGTGATAAGTACTTCTTTCTCATCCAGTGATGACTCTATAAAATGAATAAGTGCAAGTTTCCAATTTCCACTATTCAGGGTCTCTCTTTGCCTAACTGAGCCATTAGTTAGCTCTGCCATAAAGAACATTGAGTCTAGTGATTGATTTTGTTGAGATTAAAAAGATTTGAATGATTGTTATTATTGTTTGCTTTTGTTTGACAGCATAATGATGCTATCAGTACTGAAGAATACCAAGACTCCAGTGAAATTCTGGTTCTTGAAGAATTATTTGTCCCCCACGTTTAAGGTTTGTTCCTTAGGCTTTGAAAAGGAAAACATTCTTATTAAGGAGATATATACAGTGCAATATACTGTTTACTACTTCTACTTTATCTGTGTATTTAAAAATTTTTTCCTTTTATTAGGTTACTGTAATTCACCTGCATAATTATATGTTGATTATTCTTTCCCCTGTCTGTTCGGGGGGAATAGTTGTTATAAAACTGAGCATAGAATTACGACTTGGTTGAAGCTTAGATAACATAAGAGGAGAGTCTGTTTCTTCCGTTTTGATGAAGTAACATTTCTCAAGCATGAATGTCCTCATTTAATGAGAAAGCGCAGTACTGGTTCCAGTGAGAAGGATGGTTTGTTCTGTTTTGAACAACTGTACCCAGTGATCTGTGGAAGTAATATATCATCTGTGCAAAGCAAAAACACACATGGAAAGTTTAGAAAGTTTTCTGCTTTGTTTTTATCAGTATTTGTCATGCAAATTGATTTATTTGCATCTTTTTCTTTGTTGTTCTGTAGAATTTATTAAGCAACTTTTAATATATTCAGTAATATCTCTCCTAGATAAATAATTCACTTCTGGTCCCCTAGGGTACTTATATTTAGAATCTGAAAGACTTGATGGCAGCAAACTTGTTCAGAGTATTTGAGTTTGCCATGTCATTCCCTGGATTAGACTTAGTGGTGAGAAAGGCTTAAAATCAAGCTCAAAAAAATGTTTTACTGAAATCAAGTTTAGACAAAGTCCATTTCCCTTAAACACACACACACATAAATTAGTTATATAAAAGCCTTCACTTAAAGATTTCTGGTCATCTCATGTGTGATTAGAAATCATAAAAAATGGAGATTTGACAGAAAGTTTATATGTATTCTTTACGTAGTCACAAGTTAGTCAGGGTCACATTCCTTCATTAGACTGCTGATACAGTAAATGTGTTTTACTTGTGCCATAATTGTGGTTTGTTGCCTGACTTGTTTTTCTTAATCAAAGTAAATGCTTGTTGTTCTCTGTGTCTGCAAATAGGAGTTTATACCTTATATGGCGGACAAATACAATTTTCAGTATGAGCTTGTCCAGTACAAGTGGCCCCGGTGGCTTCACCAGCAGACTGAGAAGCAGCGCATCATCTGGGGTTACAAGATCCTCTTCCTGGATGTGCTCTTCCCACTGGTTGTGGACAAGTTCCTGTTTGTGGATGCGGATCAGGTGAGCTCTCAAAGGCTGGGTTTCAGCAGTGCAAATTAAGGGCATTAAAGTTCCTTTTCCTTTTTAAATGATTTTATCTTTCCAGTTGTGGGAAAATACACACTTATTTTACATTATTCAGAATATGTGAGTCTATTTGCAGAATAGCAGTGGTGACACAGACATTGAGAACAGACTTATGGCCATGGCTGGGCAGCGGGGAGGAGAGGGTGGGGGGTATTGGATAGATTAACAGGGAAACATACATTACCATATGCAAAACAGACAGCCTGTGGGAATTTGCTGTCTGACTCAGGGAACTCATACTGGGGCTGATAATAACCTAGAGGGCTGGGATGGGGAGGGAGGTGGGAGGGATGTTCAGGTAGGAGGAGACATGGGTAAACCAATGGCTGATTAATGTCGATGTTTGGTAGAAACCAATGCAGTATTGTGAAGCAATTATCCTTCAATTAAAAAGAAAAAAAAAAAGAATATATGGAAAGGTATCACCAGATGTGGTCACTTTTAAAGTTTGCGTTCAGTGTATCTCCTTTCATCTTTCCTCCTGTGCCTCTTTTATGTAGTTGTGATCACATCATTTATGTAGTTTTGTATCTTAAATTTAACTCATTTAATATACAAACTAAAATTGAAAAATTTGCCGGTTTAACAAAACACTGCTTGCTGTCATCTCCAGTCATTTGCCCCAAAGCTAGGAGTTATTGACGTGGGTAAGAGAGGGGGTTGGTGCCTGGCCTTGACCATATGGAACTCTTCAGATGGTCTTCCTGCTATCAGGAAGACAGCTGACTTAATTAAAAGGAACATACAAATTTTAGAGCATACACACTCAAAAAGTGTAAATATACTTCTGCCCTACAGCCTTTGCCTTTATCCTGAACTATCTAAAACCCGAGTTCCTCATCTGAGTGGAAGTGATGTAATGTGTGCAGAAGTCATTTGGACAAAAATCATCCACTTCTTGGGAATTCTGCCCCACCTGGCTCATTTGTATCACAGGTGGCTCAACATGAAGCCTGCTTTCCTAGTTCTGCGATCACATTTCATCCTTGCTGAGCACTTACTGTGTGCCAGGCATCGTTCTCCATCTGTCATACACGAGTTCACGTGACCCTCCCACCAAGCCTGTGAGATGTCCAGTTTAGACCCAGAAACTGAGTCACAGAGAGGCAACACGATGTGAATCTGTTTTACTCCTGCCTTTTTTTGAACACTTAGAGTACTGTGTCCCAAGCGCTAGGCTAATCATCTTACGTGCCAGAGAGGACAGTCAGCCTAATCAAGAAGCAGCCAGGCTTGAACTGGGATTGCTGCCTGTGCCACTGACCAGTCCCTGAGCTGCCCTCAGTATTTTTAGGAAACTGCTCTCTGCATGGGTGTTAAACAAGTGACTGTGATCCTTTCTTCAGATTGTACGAACAGATTTGAAAGAGCTAAGAGATTTCAATTTGGATGGTGCTCCTTATGGTTACACTCCTTTCTGTGACAGCCGCAGAGAGATGGATGGCTACAGGTTCTGGAAGTCAGGGTACTGGGCCAGTCACTTAGCTGGGCGAAAGTACCATATCAGGTAATGAGAATGTTATGGTTTGATTTTCATTTCCTTAAAATTAATTTTGTGTATTTAAAATTGTGAGTAGGTAACATGTTAATGTGGTTCAAAAATAAGAACTATAAAAAATAAATAGTGAAAAGCTGCCCTGTTCTGTCTACTTACTGTGTCTCCTAGAGTTTTTTAATTTTTAGGTAAAAAACTATGACTTCTTTTTTTACACAAAATATATCCTACCTTATTTACAGTTTTGTGCTTTGCTTTTTTAACTTGATGTTTCTAGTAGACCTTACATCAACATGTAGAGAGAGACCTTTTTCCTTTTTGTATCAACATATTATTCCAGTACATGTATCACTGTGGTCTTGCTATGACATACAACGTTATTTGTTGTTGTTTAGTCACTAAGTTGTGTCTGACTCTTAAGACCCCATGGACTGTAGCCTACTCCTCTATCCATGGGATTTCCCAGGCAAGAATACTGGGGTGGGTTGCCATTTCCTTCTCTGGCAGATCTTCCCAGTCCAGGGATCGAACGCTCATCTCCTGCGTTGGCAGGCGGGTTCTTTACCACTGAGCCACCAGTTAAACACACAATTTCCTATATTTCAAATATACCTATAGAATAGATTCCTGAAACTCCTAGGTTAAACAGTGTGTGTATTTGTTGTACATCTGTTGTTTCTGTATATTATCTTCTCTGAGAAAAGTGTGATTTGGACAGTAGGGAAACCTGTGGGAAGCAACATATATAGAGAGAAATATTGGGATGTTGGTGATTAAGTATTGTACTGTATGCCCTTGATCCGAAGGAACTATAACACTTGGTTTTTTCCTGTGTAACATTTAAGATATCATCAGGATATCTTTGACTAATGATTATTAATTACTATAGTTTTTATTATCAAACCTGCTGACATTTGCTAGAAACTTCTTTTGCCAGAGATTATTTCCTTTGGAACAGTGACAGAATGAGCTTGTGGTACCAGAATATGGGTTTTGTAATCACTTCCTGAGCATCTTTGAAGTGGTACATACTGACTGTGAGCTCTACTGAAGAGCCTCAGCTTACCTTTTCCACGAGAAACCAGAATGTTAGCCTAGTGATCTGTTCCATTCATCAGTGGGGTTACTTTTTCTGCCATAATCCATGGTTATAACAAGTGGATTTTCTCTATCCAGTGCACTGTATGTTGTGGATCTGAAGAAGTTTAGGAAAATAGCAGCTGGTGACAGACTCAGGGGCCAGTACCAAGGTCTGAGTCAGGATCCTAACAGCCTTTCAAATCTTGATCAAGTAAGTGGCCACTTTTTTTGGTTAACAGTTTTGGTGATGGGTGTACAATGTTGTGTCAGAAAATGAAATAGTATTTGCTTCTCATTTCTCTCTGTTGAGATAGTGTTTTGTTTTTTTGTGGAAAGGAATTTGTGTTTATTGGGGGGGTGTGTGATTTTTATTTGCCCTTAAGAGAGGACATAGTGGTAAAAAATATGATAGGCCTGATGTCGGTTTGGGGAGGGAGATGGAAGGAGGGCACTGCCATATCTTCTCATTTTGTGCCCAGCTAAGCTGATAAATTTGTTTCTCTGCCTGCTAGGGTCAGTTTGTTTCTCTTCTTTAGGAACCAACTATCACAGCACAGGATATAGTATTATTATTTCTCTTTTTTCTATATCAAAAACCATGGTGTTTTTTTAAGAAGTTTAGCTGAATCACTATTTATTAATGCTAAACATTTTTTAGAGATGAGATTGTAGTTTGTGCTTTTGGTACATAGTTTCACATACTTTGTTTTGCTTAAGTCTGCTTTAAACATTTTTCAACCTTTATTATGATATTTAGCACCTATAAATAAGAGTGTACAAAACAAAATATGTAAATACATATTCATATGCATCAATGAAGTACCACACAGCACACACCCATGTACTGCCATCCAGTTTAGGAAATTCAACATTCTTCCAACTCAAAAGCCACCCTCTTCTGCAACAGCATCCTAGCTTTTGTGGTAATCATTCCATGGCTTTTCTGTGTTGAGTAACTACTTACACATGTGTCCTTAAACACTATAGTTTTGCCTGTTTTTTTCCCCTGCCTGTCTCAGTGGGATTATACAAGGTGTACTCTTTTGAGTCTAACTTCTTTTGCTTAACATTATGTTAATGAAATTCATCCATGCTGCTGTATGAAATGGTACTGTGTTTTGTTTATTATAAATTTGGATTGTTTTCCATTGTTGTCTTCCATGGATAATGCTGCTGTGATCAGTTATACATAATCTTGGTTGATGCAAGACATTTGATGTACATGCAAATACATGTACACATATTGCAGTTGTGTATACAACTACAAGTTGAATTGCTGAACCATCAGATGGGTGGATCTTTATCTTTATTAGATAATTCCAAACAGTTTCCAAAGTAGTTCTGATTTATACTCCCATCAGCAGTGCAAGGATTCCTGATGCTCTGTGTTTTGAGTAATACTTATTGTTAATCGAATTGATAAGATGTGAGCTAGCATCCCATGTGGCTTTCAACTGGAGAGTTTCATCTGTTTATATTTAATGTAATTATTAGTGAGGTGGGATTTACATCTGCCAGTTTCTTGTTTTCTATATATCTTTTGTGTTTCTCAGTTCCTACATTACTGCCTTCGCTCATAGATGTTTGAATTCCCCTCTTGTTTCTTTCACTGTATACGTGGAGATTTTCTGGGTTTTTGTTTGTTTGTTCTAGCCCTGTTGCTCTAGTCTGAGAAAGTATTCTGTATGATTTTAGGCATTTAAAATTTGTTGAGCTTTGCTTTTTGATCCAGATATGGTCAGTTTTGGTAGACATTTCATCTGGTTTTATACCCTGCAGATGTTAGATGTGATGCTTTTCTTTGTATGTCCAGTAGGTGAGGTTTAGTGATAATGTTGTTACTGAGTCCAAGTGCAGTCTGCTTGCTGCATGACAAGGCAATAAATTGAGAGATGAGGTGTTGAATCAAGGAATAGCAACTTTATTTGGAGACCTGGGTGTCCAAGAAGATGGTGGACAGGAGTCCTAGAGTACTATCTTATTGGGGATGCTAGTTTCTTTTATAAAACAGAGAGAGGCTGGAGGTGAGGAAGTAAAGTGAAGAGGCTGGAAGTCTTGCAAAATATCTCCTGGTTTGGCCAGCCTCTGGGAGGGGATGTGTTGATTTCTTCTTTCCTGCAGCCATTCACAGGTGGACAAGATCAACATGTTTCTCTAAGCTGAACAAAACCCCTTGAGTTTACCTTTCAGGCCGAGGGACAGGGTTCCCCAAGGCAGGCCATTATGTATGCTTGTTACTATAGAAAGCATCCTTTTAGTGATTTAGAAAGCATCCTCTAGTGATGACAAAAGCAACAGAAAGCATAAGGTAGAGAAACAGATCCAACAGAGTCAGCTTTTGTTCTTTCCTGTTACATTCTGTGTGTTTTGTCTGTTTTTCTATTAGAGGCAATTATGTTAAAATCTCTTTCCATAATGTGAAATCTTGTCTTTAGTTTTGTCAAATTTTGCTTGATGTACTTAGAGACTATATCGTTCATTGCCTAGAAACTTAGAAGTCATATATATTTCTGACAAGTTAACTTTTTATTATTTCTGTTGACGCTTTTTGGGCAGGGGCTTGAAGCGTGCTTCATCTAATATTAGTATAGCTACACTGGTTTTCCTTTTAGTTAGTGTTTCATGGTGTATTTTTTTATCCTTCTGTTTTCAATAGTTCTTAATCCTATGTTTTAGTTCTGTTTCCTATAAAGAGCTTATATTGGTTTGTTTTTTCATTTGGTGTGACCGTCATTTAATTTGAACATTAATCCGCTGATAGTAAATGTAATCACCAACAAGTTTGGCTTTTCCACAGTCCCCTTGCTTATGCCATATGTCCTGTGTTTCTTTTTTTTCCTTAGTTTCTTTCCAAATGATCGAGAGTTTTTAATAATTCTATTTCCCTCTATACAGTTTTAAATAATTTTTTAATGATTAGCCTAGAGGTAACAGCATGCATTTCTGACTTTGCAAAGGCTAATATTAAATAGTGTTTTACCCAGCTGCTGGACAGTGCAAAGACATTAGAACAGTTCTTCTCAAATTTTAGCATAATAAAAAAAAAAAATCACCTGAAGAACTTACTAAAGCACTAATCTTTGGGCCTCAATCCTCCACAGGCTGATTTAGTAGGTATTGGGTTGGACCTAAGAATCTACATTCTGAGCAAACTCTGTGCTCCAAGTCCACATACTACATTTTGAGTAGCATTGTCTTAGACCTCATTAACTCCGTTTATCCATTGTTCAGATCAAGTAATATTTCATTGTATGTGTATACTACATTTTGTTTGGCTATTCACCTGCTGGTGGACATTTGGCTTATTTCCATCTTTTGACTGTTGTAAATAATGCCTCTATGAACATTGGTGTGCAAGTATCTCTTTGAGTCCCTGCTTTCAGTTCTTATGTGTGTATACCCATAAGTGAAATTATTGGATCATATTGGTTGTTTGTGTCTTTGGACAATAGAACATTTTATTATTAATGTGTCAAACTCAAAAGTTTTACTAAGAAAAAAGCTTCAAAGCATAGAGTACAGTTGGCTTCAGAAAACATGTGGGCTTCATCTCCCTGGGATCAAGCCTCAGTTGACAAGGTGAATGTAGAGCTTCCTTTAAGCAAAACTTTGACATTACAAGAGCCACATTCAGTGCTTAATTGGCTTTTAGAAGGCAGTGCTGTTTTTCTTAGAAATGCCCTCAGGAAGGGAAGTCTGTTGTTGCTGTTCAGTTGCTAGGTCATGTCCAACTCTCCTGACCCTGTCAACTGCAGCAGGCCAGGTTCCCCCGTCCTTCACTATCTCCTGGAGTTTGCTCTAATTCATGTCCATTGGTTCTAATCATCTCATCTGCCACCAGCCACTTCTCCTTTTGCCTTTAAATCTTTCCCAGAATCAGGGTCTTTTCTAATGAGTTGGCTCTTTGAATCAGGTGGCCAAAGTATTGGAGCTTCAGCTTCAGCATTAGTCTTTCTAATGAATAATCCAGGTTGACTTACTTTAGGATTGACTGGTTTGATCTCCTTGCAGTCCAGGGGATTCTCAGGAGTCTTTTACAGTACCACAATTTGAAAGGATCAATTCTTCAACGCTCAGCCTTATGGTCCAACTCTCACATCCATACATGACTACTGGAAAAACCATGGCTTTAACTATGTATATGGTTCTTTGTCAGCAAAGCAGTGTCTCTGCTTTTTAATTTGCTGTCTAGGTTTTTCATAGCTTTCCTTCCAAGGAGAAAGCAGACTATTTGTGAGTATTAGCCTAAAGTTTTTCAGGCGCTTCTTATGGGTAGGTGTTTTATGGATCATCTAAACTTTGGTTTTTAAAAACACCATCAATAAATACTGTAGGTACTTTACAGTTTTTGCTAAGGACTCTCTCTGTTTTAAAATTTTGTGATTGGCATGTGATATGTAATGAGCAGCTAATTTGCTGTTCATTTAAATTTCCCCTAGCACTTTATTTCTAAATATTCTGTTTTGTATTTTATTGAAGCATAGTTGATTTACAATGTTGTGTTAATTTCTGCTATACAGCAAAGTGATTCAGATATAATATATGTTCTTATTCATGTTTTTCCATTATGTTTTATAATAAGATATTGAATATGCTTCCCTGTGCTCTATAGTAGGACCTTGTTGTTTATTCTCCTAGAACTTCAGATTGTTGTGTTCTGTCTTCTCTACTGAATAGGATTTGCCCAATAACATGATCCATCAGGTGCCAATTAAATCACTCCCTCAAGAATGGCTTTGGTGTGAAACGTGGTGTGATGATGCCTCTAAGAAAAGGGCAAAAACAATTGATTTGGTAAGTTGTCTGTGGCTCTTTTCTGCATTCAGTCCAGTCTGATGTATAGCTAGATAATTTGGTCTTTCTCTGTAATTGTGTAGTTCAGGGGTTGGAGGACTTCTTACAGTAACCTCAGCAGGAAGGCAACTCCTCTATTGTCTAATGGGGCTGTGTTCACTGTTTAGAATCCATGAAGGTACCATTTGTCTTCCAGATCACTCTGTGCCTTGTTTTTCCAAATGGACTTTCTCTTTCTGCCTTCCAGTACTGCTCCACGACTTCTTTGCAGAAGCTTTGTATGGCCTCTACCACATTGCTTCTCATATCATTGTTCTTTTTGTCCAGTTAGGACCGACAACCCAAGAATAGAAACACCTCTGAATGCTATATAGTATACCCTTCCTTTAACTCGGTTGAAGTACGTTATTTTGATTTTCACAGTGTAATAATCCAATGACCAAAGAGCCCAAGCTGGAGGCCGCTGTTCGAATTGTCCCAGAGTGGCAGGACTATGATCAGGAGATCAAACAGCTACAGCACCGCTTTCAGGAGGAGAAGGAAATGGGAGCACTGTATAGAGACAAGACAGCAAAGGAGGCAAGCCGAGAAGGTATGTACAGATCTTTGGCTTTAGGTAGGTGCTTCTTGGCCTGTCTGATTTCTGTTGCAGAAACAGAATCTTGTAAGAACAGGAAGAATCAGTTATTCAGTCTTCCATCGTGACATCTGATAGTCTATATTTTTCACTTTGCTTATTCAATTGGACTTCTAGACAGTATTTATTAATGTAATTGCTGCCTTTCTTTCTTCCTTTTTTTCTTTTTCTTTCTCCCATCCTTCTTCCTCTCTTCCTCCCTCCCTTCCATCCTTCCTTCTTTTGTTTTCTTTCTTTTTTTGAAGAAAGAGTGCTTTGTGATTATTATTGTTTAGGTTTATGAGTTTTGTGATACATGACATACACTGGTTTCTCTACTTTGTGTACATTTTGAGTGGTAGCCAGTCTAAAAAATTGTTAGAATACAAAAAGTGACTTTATATAAACCTTTAATAAGATTTACTCTGGATTTTAATTTATTCAGCTCAAAACTAATTCTAAAAAAGCAATTATAGAAATGGATCTTGAGTGTTTCACCTAAATATCCTGAAGACTATGCCATGATATTAAAATCACAGCTGAAATGTTGGACATTCACCATAAAAATAATTAAATTCATCAGTAAAACATAAAGATTTTCATAAATAAATGTGTAAAGAATGTAGACATGCTGTTTAAATAAGATAAAAACCACAAATAATAAATGAATTTGAAGAA
This sequence comes from Bos mutus, assembly GCF_027580195.1. NCBI lineage: Eukaryota > Metazoa > Chordata > Mammalia > Artiodactyla > Bovidae > Bos > Bos mutus. The sequence continues at coordinate 131,824,627 of NC_091618.1, forward strand.
ACAGTAATCAAATTAAAGGACTCTAGCATTACTATTGGAGAAGGCAGTGGCGCCCCACTCCAGTGCTCCTGCCTGGAGAATCCCAGGGACGGGGGAGCCTGGTGGGCTGCTGTCTATGGGGTCGCACAGAGTCGGTCACGACTGAAGTGACGCAGCAGCAGCATTACTAAAAGAGTGTACATGCTGGTAATGCCAGGTTTCTCTGGTGGCTCAGATGGTAAAAAATCTACCTGCAATGTAGGAGACCCAGGTTTGATCCCTAGGTCAGGAAGATAACTTGGAGAAGGGAATGGCTGCCCACTCCACCGTTCTTGCCTGGAGAATGCCAGGGACCAGGGCAGGCTGCAGACTGTAGGGTCATAAAGAGTTGGACATGATGGATCAACTAACACTTTAACTTTTGGTGATTATTCCATTTGCTGGGGAAGATGGTGGTGAAACTCTACTGGGTGAATCTTGTTGAAGCTGTGTGCATTAGAAAAATCCTTGTTAAAAGGCAGTAAATCAATCATCAGGATTCATTTAAATTTTATATCCTCAATAATTCCTCTCTTGAGAATTTACCTTGGAAGAAATACTTCAATACAATAAAGAAGATATATACATGGAGAAATTTATTTAATATCATTTATTTTTTTAAAGGCATTGGAAAACAGTTTAAACACCCAAGACTAGAAAATGGTAAATTACACTGCTATAGAGGAAAATGTATACGTTATTAAGTGAAAAAAGAAGAATCCTGACTAAATATATGTGCATTTTTACTAGAAGTAAATATTGTACTTGTGAAAACAATTTAGAGGGAGTAGGGGTATACAGTTAGTTTCAGTGTTCTTGAAAATGAAAATGTATTATTTGTTTTTGCTTTCAAAATATGACACAAACACGTTAAACCAAAGCTCCTAAAAATTTAAAAAGAGAGATACAGTGGAGGTGGGGCACAAATAATAGGTTTCAGTAGCAGAATATGCCCAGTCTGTACTTTATAACTTGATAGTGATCCGTTTTTTCTCCACTTGCTCTCCTTTTCCATAGGACCTCAGACACATGAGGAATTATGATCTCCACGGAGGATAGGAAATTATACCATTTGAAAAACACTTTTTATATTAAATGCTAGTTTTTTCCAATTTGTCTATACAACTGCTGATGAACCGACTGGGCGTGCCGCCCTGTTCATCCTGACTCCCGCACGCTGGCAGCTCTGGATCTCTGGAGTTAAGGCTTTCTACTAGATTCGAACCTCAAAGGAAGACAAGAAACTGATCTTTGGGGGACTCTATGAAGAGCAGGCCTCTCACCAGAAGAGAAGATGGCAAAAGCAACTGGAAGAGAAACAAGCCCACACGTGCTGCAGTGTCTTAAGAGGCCACTAGCCGGAGCCGCCGGGTCCTCCTGACCTCAGTCCACGGGGAGGGGCGGCGGAGCTCCTTGCAGCGGGGGCCACCCTTCCGGGCGGGTAGTGGGTGGGGCGGCGCCCATGCGAGCCTCTCCGGGTTTGCGCCAGTGGGCCCCTGTGCCCTTACCCGGCATCAGGTTCATTGTTAAATTGAAACCCAATGAACAATCATGTGTCTTCAGGCTAAGCTCTGGGCAAATTAATTTGGGGAGAGGACGAGGGGAGGACGGGGTGGGTTGGGGTGAGGGTAGGGAAAATAGCAGCAGTAGGAGGGCTCTGGAATGTTGGGGGAGGGGTCATGAGGAAAACCAGAAATTGGCCTTTCTCTTTTATAAACTGTCAGAACCATTGTGACTAATATGAAATGAAGACATTATTCTTATTCTGCACCCAGCCCCAGTGAACTTTTTAAGTAATTGTTTTGTAAGCAATTTTTGTATTTGCAAAAATCTTTGCTTTCTCTTCCCACTTTCTTACAGGAAGTCTGTTATTTCCTTATTGGATACAGCCATAGTAAGCCTCTCTAGTGATCCACCTTGAGGGGTTCAGAACTCCCTCAGGAAGGTCACCACATCATTTACCCGCTGCTTCTCTGCAGAATTTTTGTCTCTCAGACCCAGGGGAAGTTGGCTTTGTCTTTTCTCTACAAAAGACTCCCAGATCTGAGACCAGGAGAGATTTTGATTGTGTAACTCATGTTTTTATAAATACACCGTTCTGTAGTTCTTTCAGTTTAAGCCAGCAGACGTTGCCAGCCTTCCCCTCGTTCTGACTCTACAGAGTTGCTTCTTGAAGTAAGAAGGACTCATGAGTCATGGCTTTTTGTGTCGTTAGCAACCCGGAACAGCCCTTGCGCAGCAGCCTTTCCTGCTGGGTGGGCAGTGCTGGGAGGCACCCAGAGGAGTCTTCGGGTTGTGTGAAAAACTGCAGGTCCTGCTCCCCGTCTGCCCAGGCTGCAGGCTACAGCTGCAGAGCACTCCATAGACTCCTTCCAGGGTCTTAGGACAAATATCAAATAATTAATTTTTTTCCATATTCATATGCAAGCACTAGTTCAGGAGTCTGTAAGTCTGAAGGAGCTTTTGAGTTTGCTTTTGTAAAAACTGGGGAGGAGGGACTTGTAGATAAATTGATCCAAGACTAAAAAGGTCCCTTAGAGTTATTGCTGTTGACAAAGGCGGTAGTGTGATCTATCCCCCCACCCCCACCCCCCAACACTGCTCCTCTACTGGTCAGAGCAGCTAAAGGGATAGATTCAATGAGGATGAAAGACATTTGCTCAGCTTCATCTGAGGTTTAATTAAGTCTTCCGAGAAGCTGCTGTCGCCACCACTTGTGTCTATAAACCATGGGCACAGTGGTGCTTTTTTCCAGTTTATTTTCTGGGATATTGAGCAGGAAATAACATAAAGTCACTGGGATATGCTTTCTAAATGCTGGTTCCCTGGGTCATGGAATAGGGCACCTTTCCACCTCTTTATGCCTGGTCTCTCATGCATATTCTGTATGAGGAAGGTGCAGTGTGAAATCTATTCTCTGTTCAGTGTGTATTCTCATTGCCCCTTACCACCCTGGATTTAAGTCTCTAAATATGCAAGACCCAGCCTGCTTCTGAGATGGCCTCAGACCCTCCTCCTCATGCCAGGAATTCTTGGTTCATGTGGCATAAGATCTTCCAAAACGAATCTCTAGCACCCTAGGAAATGATGCTGCCACAAAAATTTGGTCTTGGTCAGCTTTGTCTGCTGTTTCTACTGTGTGAAAGCAAATTGTGACTGAAAAGATTGGTAGATTTTTTTTCTGAGAAACATGAATTGATTTCATTGAAAAGTTGAAGCTTCTGGAAACTGTTCACAGTGTGTTGTTTTTAACCATCATGTATATGTAATGAATCTTTTTCTTTCATCATGCCATAATAGAAAACTTGTCTTAATCAGTGCCAGAGTGATATGAAATAACGTGACATGTCAGAATGAAATGCAACAGTGTGACTTTTTGTGTTCTGTGAACAGTGATATTTGATTGAGGTCAAAATGCATGTAACACAATCTGCTGTTGGGGCTGTGGGGACATGCCTGTGTTTTGTTTTAAAATTGTCCTCTGTACGTAGCACATTGAGGATGATGGTGTGTTAGTTTTCCATACAATTGATAAAGTGTTGAATCTCTCACAATGCATTTCAGATTGCACACGCATCTGGTAAGCCCATGTATTTTGTGAACTCGGCTCTCTGGAGAGAGCAAAGGTTTTATAAACATTAAGAAGCAGTTCCAAGAATGGAGCTTAATTTCCTCTGCTGTCCTCACGACTTCCTATTACGAACCTTCTTAAGATTCTGATGGAGTAAACAACGGTTATATGGTTGCAGAGTCCCTGATGGCCAGGGACAGCAGTGCAGCTTCCAGAAGAGACTGGGAGGAAGGAAAACCCATTCCCTTTGGCTGGGAGTTACACCATACTGCCACTGTGACCTGGAGCTGGCCAGATACCACCCTCAAAACGAGTACGATTCCCCTTCCCCCACACCTGCTTCATGAGTAAATTTAGGTACTTGAAAGCAGTTTTTTACCCCCTACAATTGTCATGAATGGTTAAAAGAAATGATTCAATGCAGGAGTTCCAAGGGAACATCTAGTGTGTTTTTCTGAATAAAATGATGTTAGTACTGTAGTATCAAATTTCATGGAACTATTAAAGTTTTTGTAAAGCTATGTAATGGAAGATTTCTCTTGGTAACAACAAATGGAGGGTGCATTGTGTGCAAAGTTATTTACATTTATATTCCATTGTGTAATTTTAATAGTTTTTTAAATATTTTATTTTATGGGGACATTTTTGTGGGTTAATCAACTTGAATATTGCTGTTAAGTGTCTAGTCTGGTGGGATAAACTTTTTAATTTAAATTTCTGTTTTCTCAGTCTTGACATAGTGAGGAAAGATCTTTAACCTGACAGAGTTCACCAAATGTAGACATCGTTAACTCAGGTTGTCACTGCCATTTCAGAGTATCTGGAGGATACCAGGTCCTCTTTTATTATTTGCTCTTTGAGCTCTCAGCCTAATGCAGAAATGACTTTTCTGGGTGGCGATGAGTCCGTGCACTGACTGGAGGATCTCTCCCTGTCAGGGTGTCATGAGTGCTGACAGTTTTTAAAAAACAAATCAGGAAATCAGCTTCCGAGGTAGTCCAAAGTGAGGCCATCTCCTGAGCCCTTTCCAGTTACCTCACAGCACAGAGGCCAAATGTGGCAGATTTAAGTAGGACATGAGTTAGGGTATGAACCAGGGCCTTCATCCCACCTGTAATTTATGCATCGCCTTACTTGTCACCTTTTAGATTTCCTCAGAGAAATGGGTATAATTCCTCTTTAAAATGAAAATAGCAAAATACAGTAACCTAAGGTCAACAATTTGAGACAAGAATATGAAGTACCATGTTTTCCAGTCACTTGTTTTTGGTAATAATAAGGTAAACATGGAAAAACAAAGTAAAATATTAGAATTTTTAAAGAAACTATGTACTTTAAAAAAACCCTTTGCAACTCTTATGTTTTACTGTAATCATGTTCTATGAAATGCACCATAGGTTCGGGTGCTGCCCCTTGCTTTGGAGCAAGCACTGGGGTGCTAAGTGTCTGCAGAGCCCTCTGCGCCGGAAATGAACTGAGAATGAATTTCTGGTACTGTAATGAAAATAAGGTCAACACAATAAACTTTTCCTTCTCTTCTTTAAAGCCCCCTGGTCTGTCATTCAGTTCTTCGGTCTAGGAAGAGTAGATGGTTAGAGCTCAGAGTTCCACGCCTTCATCTGACACACGCAGCAGGCCTGGACAGGAGGAAGAACTTTACCTGAACATCCTGTCTAGTGAGGAGCTGGGTCCAGGTGCAGCCGATTCTTTCGGTTCTCAGGAGAACGTTTAGGCCTTTTCTAGGTCCCAGACTTCGGGGAACTGCTTCAGCAGGATCTGGTAGGCAAGCTACTCCAGAAGCACTAACCATAACAGGAAGGATGTCAGGGCCTTTGTTCATTTTGGAAATTCTCCGAACTACTCTGGGGCTGGATTTAAGGTTGAAGATACAGTTCTCGCTTTTCAGGTGCTCACTGGGCACTGCAGGCTGGTGTAACGAGAGCTGTTGCAGAAGTGGAGGCTGGGGAGGGGCCCTTGTGACTGTGAGAACAGCGAAGAGCACCTGAGGTGGAGGAGGGGTTCGGTGGCCAGGAAAAGCCTATACAAGGAGATGGCGCTTAAACTGAAGCTTGAGGAACAGTAGCGTTACCCACAGAGAATGAGGGAGATGGGGATACAGGGAGGAGTGAGAGCTGGTGTCGTCTCATTTAGGGAGTCACGTGTGAACCTCTGTGGCTGGTGTCATGGACAGAAGAGAGGTGCTGGAGAGGGGATCTGAGTTGGTCTGGGGCCATCAGAAATCTGGGTGCCGACACGAAATCACATTTTTCTTGTAAAAAAATTACCACTGATGTATATAGCATGTGAAGGTACAAGTACACAAACATATACCTTGGTAGATTTTCAAAGGGGGAAAATCCCAGAAAGGAGGAAGCCACAGAGATTTGAATTTGCCTTACAGGTGTCTGGTACTGGGGGGAAAACATTTGCATTTGTGTCCCACCAGGTGAAAGAGCCTGACGTTGGGAAAGATTGAAGGCAGGAGGAAAAGGCAATGACAGAGGATGTGATGGTTGGATGGCATCACCGACTCAATGGACGTGAATTTCAGCAAACTCTGGGAAATAGGAAAGGACATGGAAGCCTGGCGTGCTGCAGTCCATGGAATCACAAATTGTAAAAGATGATGCTGTGAAAGTCCTGCATTCAATATGCCAGCAAATTTGGAAAACTCAGCAGTGGCCACAGGACTGGAAGAGGTCAGTTTTCATTCCAATTCCAAAGAAGGGCAATGCCAAAGAATGTTTAAACTACCCCACAATTGCACTCATTTCACATTACTAGCAAGGTAATGCTCAAAATTCTTCAAGCTAGGCTTCAACAGTATGTGAACTGAGACCTTCCAGATGGACAAGCTGAATTTAGAAAAGGCAGTAACCAGAGATCAGATTGCGAACATCTGTTGGATCATAGAAAAAGCAAGAGAATTCCAGAAAGACATCTACACTAAAGCTTTGTGTGGATCACAACAAACTGTGGAAAATAGAGATGGGAACACCAGACCACCTTACCTGCCTCCTGAGAAACCTGTATGCAGGTCAAGAAGCAACAGTTAAAACCAGGCATGGAACAATGGACTGGTTCCAAATTGAGAAAGGAGTCACCTTGCTTATGTAACTTCTATGCAGAGTACATCATGGGAAATGCCAGGCTGGATGAAGCAGAAGCTGGAATCAAGATTGCCAGGAGAAATATTAATAACCTCAGATATGCAGATGACACCACCCTAATAGCAGAAAGTGAAGAGAAAAAGCCTCTTGATGAAAGTGAAAGAGGAGAGTGAAAAGTCTGGCTTAAAATTTAACATTCAAAAAACGAAGGTCATGGTGTCCAGTTCCATCACTTCATGGCAAATAGATAGGGAAACAATGGAAACAGTGACAGACTTTATTTTCTTGGGCTCCAAAATCATTGTGGCCTGTGACTGCAGCCATGAAATTAAAAAACGTTTGCTCCTTGGAAGAAAAGTTATGACAAACCTAGATAGCATATTAAAAAGCAGAGACATTACTTTGCCTACAAAGGTCCATATGGTCAAAGCTATGGTTTTTCCAGTAGTCATGTATGGATTTGAGATCAGATCAGATCAGATCAGTCGCTCAGTCATGTCCGACTCTTTGCGACCCCATGAATCGCAGCACGCCAGGCCTCCCTGTCCATCACCAACTCCCGGAGTTCACTGAGATTCACGTCCATCGAGTCAGTGATGCCATCCAGCCATCTCATCCTCTGTCGTCCTCTTCTCCTCCTGCCCCCAATCCCTGCCAGGATGTGAGGCCTGGAACATAAAAAAGGCTGAGAGCCGAAGAACTGATGCCTTTGAACTGTGGTGTGGGAGAAGACTCTTGAGAGTCCCTTGGACTGCAAGGAGATCAAACCAGACAATCCTAAAGGAAATAAGTCCTGAATATTCATTGAAAGGACTAATGCTAGAGCTGAAACTCCAATACTTTGGCCGCCTGATGCAAAGAGCTGATTCGTTGGAAAAGACCTGTATGCTGGGGAAGATTGAAGGCAAGAGAAGAGGACGACAGGGGATGAGATGGTTGGATGGCATCACCGACTCAATGGATATGAATTTGAATTAACTTTGGGAGATAGTGAAGAGCAGGTAAGCCTGGTGTGCTGCAGTCGATGGGGTTGTAAAGAGACACAACTGAATGACTGAATGATAGCAACGGTGTTAGAGGTCAGTAAATATTCAGGGCTTTCCACTGAATCCAGGTCCTGGCCCTAGGATGAAAGGCTAATCTAAAATAGATTCACTCTGTTGTTTTAGTTGCTAAGCTGTGTCTGACTCTTTGCAATCTCATGGACTATAGCCTGCCAGGCTCCTCTGTCCATGAAATTTCCCAGGCAAGAATACTGGAGTGGGTTGCCATTTCCTTCTCCAAGGGATCTTCCTGACTCAGGGATTAAACCTGCATGTACTGCATTGCAGGTGGATTCCTTACCACTGAGCCACCAGGGAAGCTCACTACTCTAATAAAGTCTAAAATCAAAATGATCCGCTAGTAACTTAACTCCCTACTAAAACAAAATGAATAGTTTTCATGTGAAAATTAATGAATCCAGAGTCTGTACATCATTCAGAATGTCCAGTATACAATATGTATCTAATGTCTGATTTATATGTCATAAATCAGACATAAGAAATAGAAATGCATGACATATAAATGAAGCAAAAAAAAAAAAATCAAGAGACAAATAGGCAACCAGAATATTGAAAGTATTGAATGAGAATTTAAAATAACTATTCAAAAATGGGAAAGGAGTATGTCAAGGCCGTATATTGTCACCCTGCTTATTTAACTTATATGCAGAGTACATCATGCAAAATGCCAGGCTGGAAGAAACACAAGCTGGAATCTAGATTGCCAGGAGAAATATCAGCAATCTCAGATATGCAGATAACATCCCTCTTATGGCAGAAAGCAAAGAGGAACTAAAGAGCCTCTTGATGAAGGTAAAAGAGGAGAGTGACAAACCTGGTTTAAAACAACATTAAAAAAATGAAGATCATGGCATCCAGTCCCATCACTTCATAGATCAGGAAACAATGGAAACAGTGACAAACTTTATTTTCTTGGGCTCCAAAATCAATGAAGGTGGTGAGTGCAGCCATGAAATTAAAAGACACTTGCTCCTTGGAAGAAAAGCTATGACTAAACTAGAGAGCATATTAAAAAACAGAGACATTACTTTGCTGACAAAGGTCCATCTAGTCAAAGCTATGGTTTTTCCATTAGTCATGTATGGATGTGAGAGTTGGACCATAAGGAAGGCTGAGTGCTGAAGAATTGATGGTTTTGAACCGTGGTCTTGGAGAAGACTCTTGAGAACACCTTGTACTGCAAGGAGATCCAACCAGTCCATCCTAAAAAAAATCAGTCCTGAATAGTCATCGGAAGGACTGATGCTGAAACTGAAGCTCCAATACTTTAGCCATGTGATGTAAAGAACCAATTCATTGGAAAAGACGCTGATGCTGGAAAAAACTGAAGGCAGGAGAAGGGGAGGACAGAGGATGAGGTGGTTGAATGGCATCAATGACTCAATGGACTTGAATTTGAGTAAGCCTTGGGAGATGGTGAAGGACAGGGAGGCGTGATGTGCTGCTGTCCGTGGGATCACAAAGAGTTGGACACGACTGAGTGACTGAACGATACAATAACTATGTTACAGAAATAGGAATAGGTATATACAAAGGATGAAGACATGGGGAATTTTAGGAGAGAGATAAAATTTAAAAAATCAATTTCATGAGTGGGCTTAAATGAAGATTAAACACAGCAGAAAGAAAGGATCAGAGAACTTGAAGACAAGTTAATAGGAATTGTCCAGCTTGAAGATCAAAGAGAGAAAAACGGCTGAGAAAAAAAGAATATATGAATAAACTGTGAGGCAGCATCAAGCAGCTTAACAACTATGTTAAGTGGAGTTTAGGAGAAGAAAAAATATTTGGAGAAATATTGGCTAAATTTTTTCAAAGTGTGAATAAAAATATCAACTTATGAATCCAAGAGCGTTAGTAATTCATGAAATGTAGTTTCTCAAAAATATTGTCCTGACCCAATTTTAGCCCTGGCTAAAGATCAGTCACTTATCTTGAGCAGTCAGTCTAGTCCATACCTCCAAGAACTTCACCAAAGATAAAGAAAATTTTTAAAAGGTAGTCAGGAAGAGAAAAAGATGGTGCACGTGGAGTACATCTCTCTCCATGGATACATCAGGAATACACCTTCAGACACAGAAGTGCATGCAGAACACCAGCTGAGAGCAGACAGGAGTACCCAGCCAGTGGAAAAGAATATATAGAACCACACAAAACTCTGGAGGATGAAGGAACTAGGGGAGAAACAGGAGTGTTGGTAGGACTGGACCTGCCCTCAGCGGGTCGGGGAACTGAGGCAGGGGTCCGATCCCCACATCGGGGCAACTGTCTGAGTCAGAGGAGAAACATTTAAGGCTGAGAGTGAAACAGCTGCTCTGTGGCAGGCTAAGTGGAATGAGAATCAGACAGTCCTTGCCCCAGCCATATATAACCCGGGCAGGAACTCTGGTCCCCTGGAAGGTGCAGCGGCTGGGAGCTGGTGTTTAGGGATTATGGAGCAATCCCAGGGCGAGGGCTGCTGTTGACTGCAGTGAGACGGATTGACGGGATGTGAGGAAGGAGATTGTGGTGGGAAGTGCCTGTGGAGGAAAGCCAGAGAGCCATGGAAGCAACGTGATACTGCTGAGCTGGAGCCATATGGGTTGGAGCCATCACCAGAGCCTCTCTCCCTCTACGCCAGCATTGGCAGCTGAACAATAGAGGGGCTGGCCCATCAAACACCTGAGGCACTTAACTACAGAGTAGGACCCCAGGCAAGGGAGCCCTCCAAGTGCCTGAATGGGTGGAGCTACAGAGAAACACTGGCCAAGGAGGCCTTCTGATCACCAGCTACAAGAGACTCCAAAAAAGACTGATAGGGCCATAACTCCTGAAGCAGAGGCAGTCCGTGTCCCTGCACACTTGATGCCGCCAGGGTCCCCGCAAGCCAAGCAGCTGAGCCACCTTCACACTCAACTCTCACTGGGGCAAAGCTGCCATGGGGAAAAATGTCTTGCATTTATGCACGGAGAGTTGCTTCGGTTGTGTCCAACTCTGCAACCCTGTAAACTGTGGCCTGCTAGGCTTCTCTGTCAGGGAGGGGGGTTTTCCAGGCAAGAACACTGGAGCATATTGGCCAATACTGGTTGCCATACCCTTCTAGAGCACTATATTTCCTTCTGCCCTAGCCACCCACCCCTGAGTACCTGGTGCTGCCAGAACCCCTGCAACCCAAGCAGCCGCACCACCTCCACACCTGGCCCTCACAGGGGCAAACCGAAGTCCTCCAGGGCAGCCTCAGGAGCAAACCCCAGTGGATGACCCACATGCAGAGGTGGAAATAAAACCACAGTTGAAACCCAGGGGCAGTGTGGCTAAGGAAGAAGACCAAAACCTTTCCACCAGCTGTACAAGCTGCAGATTAAATCCACACGTTCAACTAGGCAGACTCTGTGTCTATGGAATATATAAAAGGCCATTGAGAGTGCTCACAAAAGAAAACACACTAGTTCTGATAGCCATGGACATTGGAGGCAAGAACACACAGGAGTAGGACCAGATTAGAGTCCGAGCTGCCCCCACAGGAGGTCCAGAGATCAGCACAGTGTTGAGGGCATCCTAGGGAGGTGAGGTGGACTGTGACTCCCAGCGAGGGAAAGGACTCTGGCAGCAGTGACTCAAGAAAAACATTTATTATTCTTATGTTTTGACTTGTTCTGTAGATTTTTTGGATTTTTTTTCTCCTTTTTTTCCCCTCTGTTGTTGTCAATTTTACTGGCACTAGAAATCCAATTAAGCTTTTTAAGATTTTTTTTTCTTTCTAAGTCATATTTTTTATTGCTGTTGTAAATCTCTGCCTCTGTGTTGGGCTTTTGCAGTTCTGTGGAATTTTCCTTTTTTTTTTACTTTTCAATTTTTTTTAATTTTAACTTTTAATATTTTAAACCTATTGTAATTTTTTCTACATTTATTCTTTTGTTTGCTTTCCTTACTCTTCTTTTCCCCTTACAGTTAATCTTTAATATATGTGAATCTTTTTCATCTACCTCTATTTAAGTTTGCATATCTATTCTTTCTTTACTTTCTCTCCTTTCCTCTCAGCGTATTTCTTAGTTTTATTTTCCTTGCTTTATTCCCCAATTGGCACCTTGCTTTAGTGTTGTTTTCCAGTTTGTGCTTTAGTTAGTTTTGTTCTGGGAGATATAATTTTTGGTTTCCTTTGTTTGCCAGGTCAATCTATTTTACTTTATTTTTGTTGGATTGTTTTGATTTTGCTTATGGGTGTGTATGTATGTGTGTATATTCAGTCACATTTTTATTGTTGTTATAAACCTCTGCCTCTATGTTGGGCTTTTGCAGTTCTGTAGAGTTTTCCTTTTTTTTTCTTTTCTTTTTTATAATTTTAATTTTTTAAAACCTATTGTATTTTTTTCTACATGTATTCCTTTGTTTGTCTTTCCTACTGTTCTTTTCTCTTTGCAGTTAATCTTTAATGTATATAAATCTTCTTCATCTACCTCTTTAACTTTGCATATCTATTATTTCTTTCTTTTCTTTCCTCTCAACATATTTGCTAGTTTTGTTTTCTTCACTTTATTTCCCACTTGCCACCTTGCTTTAGTTTTGTTTTCCAGTTTGTGCTTGTTAGTTTTATTCTTAACTGGTAAATATAATTTTTCATTTTCTTTGTTCTCTGAGTCAATCTACTTTATTTTTGTTGGACTGTTTTGACTTTGCTCATGGGTGTATATGTATATGTGTATATTCCATTATTTTAATTATTATTTGCCTGACTGTGTAACTGCTATTTGTCTGGATTTCATCTTTGGTTTCTCATTTTTGGATATTTGTTTTAATCTTACTTAATGCCATGACAAATTACTTGTGGAATCATTGTTCCTGACCAGAGATCAAGCCCTGAGCCTTTGGCATGGAAGCACTGACTCCAAGACCGTAGAATTAAACCTTTGTTGTTGCTAAGTCGCTTCAGTCATGTCCGACTCTGTGCAACCCCATAGCCCACCAGGCTCTCCAGTCCCTGGGATTCTCCAGGCAAGAGCACTGGAGTGGGAGAATTAACCCTAGGGAGTATCAAACAGTGAGAACTCACACAAAGGAAACCACCTGAATATAAGACCAGGCATCACCCAACCACCAGTAGCACCCTGTGCAGGACGTCTCACCTAAACAACAAACAAAACAGAAATACAGACCCAGTCATCAGCAGACAGGAGTACCACCTCACTCAGCCTTGCCCATGAGAGGAAAAACAAACAAACAAAAACTCAACACAAATCTCACCCTATACTGAAGCTTACACAAACCAATGGACCAACCTTAGGAGGGCAGAAACCAAAAGGAAGACAGAACTCAACCTTCTTCAAGGAAAGAATCCAACTTTCCTTGAAGCCTGGGAAAAGGAGACCTCAAACACAGTAAGTTAAAAAAAATGAAAAGGCAGAGACATACTACACAAATGAAGGAACAAACTAGAAACACAGAAGTCCAAATAAATGAAGAGGAAATAGGCAGAATAATGATAGTAAAGATGATCAAAAACCTTGAAAACAAAATGGAGAAAATGCAAGAATCAATTAACAAAGACCTAGAAGAATTAAAGACTAAGCATATAGAGACAAACAACACAATTACTGAAGTTAAAAATACTCTAGAAGGAATCAATAGCAGAATATCTGAAGCAGAAGAACAAATCATTGAGCTGGAAGATAAAATGGTGGAAATAACTTCTGAAGAGCAGAATAAAATAAAAAGAATGAAAAGAACTGAAGACAATCTCAGACCTCTGGGACAATATCAAATGCACCAATATTTAAATTATAGGCGTCCCAGATGAAGAGAAAAAGAGAGGGTATGAGAAAAATTTTAAAGAGATTATAGTTGAAAATTTCCCCAACATGGAAAAGGTAATAGCCAGTCAAGTCCTAGAGGCACAAATAGTGCTATACAGGATAAACCCAAGGAGAAACACACCAAGACACATACTAATCAAACTAACAAAGACTAAACACAAAGAAAGAATATTAAAAGGAGCAGGGGAGAAGCAACAAGTAATGTACAAGGGAAATCCCATGTGCTTAACAGCTGATGTTTCAGCAGAAACTCTGAGGCCAGAAGGGAATGGCAGGATATATTTAAAGTACTGAAAGGGAAAAATCTACAACCAAGATTACTGTACCCAGCAAAGATCTCATTCAAAATTGATGGGGAAATAAATAGCTTTTCAGACAAGCAAAAGTTAAGAGAATTCAGAACCACCAAACCATCTTTACAACAAATGTTTAAAGGACTTACATAGTCAAGAAACACAAGAGAAGAAAAAGATATACAAAATCAACCCCAAACAATAAAGAAAATGGCAATAGGAACATACATATCAATAATTACTTTAAATGTAAATGGATTAAATGCTCCAACCAAAAGATGCAGACTGGCTGAATGGATACAAAAAGAAGACCCATATGTATGCTGTCTACAAGAAACCCACTTCAGACCTAAAGACACATATAGACTGAATGTGAAAGGCTGGAAAAATATATTCCATGCAAATTGGAAACAAAAGAAAGCTGGAGTACCAATCCTCATATCAGACAAAATTGACCTTAAAATAAACAATATTACAAGAGATAAGAAAGGACACTATATAATGATCAAGGGATCAATCCAAGAGGAAGACATAACAATTGTAAATATCTCTGCACCCAACATAGAAGCACCTCAATACATAAGACAAACACTAACAGACATAAAAGGAGAAATTAAATTAGTAGGAGACTTTAACACCCCACTCACACCAATGGATACATCATCAAAACAGAAATTAATAAGGAACTACAAGTCTTAAATAATACATTAGATGAGAAGGATCTCATTGATATCTTCAGGACATTCCATACAAATGCAGAAGAATACATCTTCTCAAGCACATATGGAACATTTTCCAGGATAGACCACATCTTGGGTCACAAATCAAACCTCAGTAAATTTAAGTGTCTTCTCTGACTACTATCTATGAGACTAGATATCAATTACAAGAAAAAAACCATAAGAAACACAAACATATGATGATTAAACAACACATTCCTAAGTAACCAACAGGTTACTCAAGAAATCAAAATGGAAATAAAAAAATTTCTAGAAACAAATGGCAATGAAAACACAACAACTCAAAACCTATGTGATGCAGCAAAAGCAGCTCTAAGATGGAAGTTTATAGCAATACAATCCTACCTCAAGAAACAAGAAAAACATTGAATAGACAACCTAACTTTACACCTAAAACAACTGTAAAAACAAGAACAAAAAAATTCCAAAATTAGTAGAAGGGAAGAAATCATAAAGATCCCAGCAGAAATAACTGAAAAAGAAATGAAAGAAACAATACTAAAGATTAAAAAAACGAAAAGCTGGTTCTTTGAGAAGATAAACAAAATTGACAAACCTTTGGCCAGACTCATCAAGAAAAAAAGAAGAATCAAATCAACAAAATTAGAAATGAAAAGGGAGAGGTTACAACAGACAATGCAGAAATACAAAGGATTATAAGAGACTATTAAGAACAACTATATGGAAATAAAACAGATAACCTGGAAGAAATGGAGAGATTCTTAGAAAAGTTCAATCTTCCAAGACTGAACCAGGAAGAAATAGAAATTAACAACCCAATTACAAATACTGAAATTGAAGCTGTGATCAAAAATCTCCCAAAAAACAAAAGGCTGGGACCAGATGGCTTCACAGGAGAATTCTATTAAACATTTAGAGAAGAGCTAATGCCTATCCTTCTAAAACTCTTTCAAAAAATTACAGAGGAAGGAACACTTCCAAGCTCATTCTACAAAGCCACCATCACTGTGATACCAAAACCAGACAAAGACAACACACAAAAAGAAAACTGCAGGCCAATATCACTGATGAACATAATGCAAAAATCCTCAACAAAATTTTAGCAAACAATTCAGCAACACATTGGCAATCTCATACATCATGATCAAGTTGGGTTTATTCCATGGATGCAAGGATTCTTCAATATATGCAAATTAATCAATGTGATACACCGTATTAACAAATTGAAAGGTAAAAATCAGATGATAATCTCAGTAGATGCAGAAAAAGCCTTGTCAAAATTCAGTACCTATTTATGATTAAGACTCTTCAAAAAATGGGGATAAAAGGAACCTACCTCAACACAGTAAAGGCCATATATGATGAGCCTACAGCAAACATTATTCTCAGTGGTGAAAAACTGAAAGCATTCCCCCTAAGCTCAGGAATAAGACAAGGGTGTCCACTTTCACCACTAGTATTCAACATAGTTCTGGAAGTCCTAGCTACAGCAATCAGAGAATAAAAAGAAATAAAAGGAATCCAGATTGGAAAAGAAGTAAAGCTCTCACTGTTTGCAGATGACGTGATACTGTACATAGAAAACCCTAAAGATAGTATAAGAAACCCAGGGACGGGGGAGCCTGCTGGGCTGCCATCTCTGGGGTTGCACAGAGTTGGACATAACTGAAGAGACTTAGCAGCAGCAGCAGCAGCAGCAAAGCTAATCAGTGAATTTAGCAAAGTTGTGGGATACAAAATCAATACATAGAAATCACTTGCAGTTCCATATACTAACAATGAAAACTCAGAAAGAGAAATAAAGGAATCAATCCCATTCACCATTGCAACAAAAAGAATTAAATATATAGGAATAAACTTATCTAAGGAGACAAAATAACTGTACACAGAAAATTATAACACACTAATGAAACAAAGGTCCGTCTAGTCAAGGCTACGGTTTTTCCTGTGGTCATGTATCAATGTGAGAGTTGGACTGTGAAGAAGGCTGAGCACCGAAGAATTGATGCTTTTGAACTGTGGTGTTGGAGAAGACTCTTGAGAGTCCCTTGGACTGCAAGGAGATCCAACCAGTCCATTCTGAAGGAGATCAGCCCTGGGTGTTCTTTGGAAGGAATGATGCTAAAGCTGAAACTCCAGTATTTTGGCCACCTCATGACTCATTGGAAAAGACTCTGATGCTGGGAGGGATTGGGGGCAGGAGGAGAAGGGGCCGACAGAGGATGAGATGGCTGGATGGCATCACTGACTCGATGGACGTGAGTCTGAATGAACTCCGGGAGTTGGTGATGGACAGGGAGGCCTGGCATGCTGTGATTCATGAGGTTGCAAAGAGTCAGACACATGACTGAGCGACTGAACTGAACTGAATGAAAGAAATCAGTTCAAAAGATGACATAAACAGATGGACAGATATTCCATGTTCCTTAGGAAGAATCAATATTGTGAAAATGACTATAGTACCAAATGCAATCTACAGATTCAATGTGATCCCTATCAAATTACCAATGGCATTTTTCACAGAACTAGAACAAAAAATTTCCCAATTCATATGGAAACAGAAAAGACCCTGACTAACCAAAGCAATCTTGAGAAAGAAGAATGGGGCTGGAGGAATCAACCTTCCTGACTTCAGATTATACTATAAAGCTACAGTCATCAAGATAGTATGGTACTGGCACAAACACAGAAATATAGACCAATGGAACAAGATAAAACATAAACCCATGCACCTATGGGTACCTTATTTTTGACGAAGGAGGCAAGACTGTATAATGGGGCAAAGACAGCCTCTTCAATAAGTGGTGCTGGGAAAACTGGACAGCTACATGTAAACGAATTAAATTAGAACACTTCCTAACACCATACACAAAGATAAAGTCAAAATGGATTAAAGACCCAAGTATAAGGCCAGAAACTATAAAACTCTTAGAGGAAAACATAAGCAGAACATTCGATGGAATAAATCAAAGCAAGATCCTCTATGACCCACCTTCTAGAGTAATGGAAATAAAAACAAAAGTAAACAAGTGGGACCTGATTAAACTTAAAAGCTTTTACACAGCAAAGGAAACTATAAGCAAGGTGAAAAGACAACCCTCAGAATGGGAGAAAATAATAGCAAATGAAACAACTGACAAAGGATTAATTTCCAAAATATACAAGCGGCTCATACAACTCAATACCAGAAAAACAAACAACCCAATCAAAAAGTGGGAAAAAGATCTAAACAGACTTTTCTTCAAAGAAGACATACAGATGGCTAGCAAACACATGAAAAGATGCTCAACATTGCTCATTATTAGAGAAATGCAAATCAAAACTACAATGAGATATCTCCTCATACCAGTCAGAATGGCCATCATCAAAAAGTCTACAAACAATAAATGCTGGAGAGAGAGTGGGGAAAAGGGAACTGTCTTGCATTCTTGGTGGGAATATAAATTGATACAGCCACTATGGAAGATGGTATGGAGATTCCTTAAAAAACTAGAAATATGACCTGGCAATGCCACTTCTAGGCATATACCCTGAGGAAACCAAAATTGAAAGAGACTCATGTATTTTTCACTGAAAGACTATTTACAATAGCTAGAACATGGAAGCAACCTAGATGTCCACTGACAGATGAATGGATAAAGAAGTTGTGGTTCATATACACAATGGAACAATACTCAGCCATAAAAAGGAACACATTTGAGTGAGTTCTAATGAGGTAGATGAACCTAGAACCTATTATACAGAGTGAAGTAAGTCAGAAAGAAAGATAAATATTGTATTCTAATGCTTATATACAGAATCTAGAAAAATGGTACCGAAGAATTTATTTATAGGGCAACCAACAATGGAGAAACAGACATAGAGAATAGACTTATGGACATGGGAAGAGGGGAGGAGAGGGTGAGATGTATGGCAAGGGTAACATGGAAACTTACATTACCATATGTAAAATAGATAGCCAATGGGAATGTGCTGTATGACTCAGGAACTCAAACAGGGGCTCTGTGTCAACCTAAAGGGGTGGCATGGGGAGGGAGATGGGAGGAAGGTTCACAAGGGAGGGGATGTATGTATACCTATGGTTGATTCATGTTGAGGTTTGACAGAAAACAACAAAATTCTGTAAAGCAATTATCCTTCAATAAAAAATAAAGAAAGAAAAAAAGTAGTCAGGAAAAGAAACAAGACATAGCATACACAGAAACAACAGTAAGAATGATAGCTGACTTTTTACCAGGAAAAAAGAACATAACAGTGGGACATTTTTAAAAAAATGTATCATTTATTTATTTATCTGCATCCAGGCTTAGTTGTGGCATGTGGGATCTTAGTTCCCTGACCAGGGATGGAACCAGGGCCCCCTGTATTGCGAGTGTGGAGTCTAAGCCTCTTTACTACCGGGTAAGTCCTGGGACAGCATTTTTGAAGCATTGAGGGGAAAGTTATCTTAACATTACATGGGGCGAATATTTTTCAAAAATGAAAATGAAATAAAATCATTTCAGAATAACTAAATGTTGGGAGAATACACTGCTTGTAGAACTGGACTGCAAGGCCTGGACTAACATGGTGAAAACTGTTCAATCTAAAAGGAGAATGATGCCAGATAGAAATTCTACAGGAAGGAATGAAGAGCACTGGAAATAGTAAATATGTGGGTAAATAAATTATTTTTTTCAAGAGACGATTGACTGCTTAAAGCAAAAATGTTACCTATATTTTGGTATATAACACACACAACTAAAACGACAATTGTGTAAAGAATGGGTGTTATAATGTTCTTACATTATTACTGTCACCTACAAGTTGGCCTTTGCCAAGAGCATTGCCAATGGCTGCCAATGACAAGGGCATTTGTCTTCTGCCTCTGTGGAGACTCTGTGCTGCTCAGCTGTTCACCTTTAATACCCCTGAGGGAGTTCAGGGTGGAGTGAGGCTCTCTGTGCTCCAGGGAATCTGGTGGGACAGGTCTTTAGTTAGTTTGGATATTTTCAGGAACAGATTTTATGATCCCAATCCTTGCATCTCCTCATACCTATAATAGCACTAAATCCACTCATGATGACATCAGCTCCTTGTGACTGGCAGAAAACCTCTTGTAATGCAAGCACTTGATTGCACTGAACTTCTGCTTCAACAAAATATTATATATTAACCTTCCCTGACTGCCTCTTTGGAGCAGTCTCTCAGAACTATTTGAGGTGCTGCCTCCCGGGCTGCAGTCTTCATTTTGTCCCAGATAAAGTTGTGCATCTTTTTTAGTCAACATTATGAATTGGTATGATATCAGTAGTAATACAAGATAAACTGATAAGCCTAGAAAGCATATTGTTTTCCCCAAAGCAACCATATGAAAAAATAGCTATACCAAAAATCAAAACATGCAAACAAAAAAGAGGAGAAAGGAAAATTTTAATTTTCACTTTAAAAAAAGCAAACATGTTAAATTCAGTCAATCCAAAAGAGGCAGGAAAGGAGGAAAAAAGGAAAAATTAGAGGAGATAAATAGTAAATGAATGGCTAAATAGTAGTCTCAAAGCTGAATAAAATCAATATTGTACTTATAGTTAATGGTCTTAAACACTCTAAATAGAAGGCTGAGATTTTATTTTTAAAAGCAATGTATAGAGATGCACATTAAATAGAAATAGGTAAAGAACTATCTCACACAAACACTAATGATAAGAAAACTAGTGTGGCTATATTCATATCAGACAGAATGAACTTCAAGACAATGAAATTACAGAGGGGGAAAAAAAAGGACATTCTATGATGACAAAAGTCAATTAACTGGGACTTCCCTGCTGGGCTTCCCTTGTGGCTCAGCTGGTAAAGAATCCGTCTGCAATGTGGGATACCTGGGTTCAATCCCTGGGTTGGGAAGGTCCCCTGGAGAAGGGAAAGGCTACCCACTCCAGTATTCTGGCCTAGAGAATTCCACTGACTGTATAGTCCATGGGGTCACAAGAGCTGGACAGGGCTGAGCAACTTTCACTTTCACTTTACTTTTCCCTGCTAGTCCAGTGGCTGAAATACCACGCTCCCAATGCAGGGGGCCCGGGTTTGATCCCTGGTCAGGGAACTAGATCCCACATGCTACAACTAAGAGTTCTCATGCAGCAACTAAAAAGATCCCATGCGCCACAACTAAGACTTGGTACAACCTCCCCTTCAAAAAGTTAATTAATTAAGGAGACATTACCAATCCTGAATATGTATGCACATAAGGACATTACTTAAAAACACAGAGTGGGAGTGACTACATGAAAGCGACAGCCTAAGAAACCTGGGGCAGTGTGTTGAGTCAAACGTTAAGCCGGAGAGAGCAATTGGGATGGACTATTTTGCAATTCTGGAACATGTTTGGACACTTATAACAACCAGGGGAGCACTTCCTGAAGGGTGAGACTTCTGATCTTTTGCAAATAGGCGGTATGCACAAGCCAACTACCACTCTGAATTCCTCAGCATCATCTTGGCAGTGGGCAAGTTGGAGCAACTGGCTGGTGCCAGGGTGGGCAGTAGTGACTTTGTCCTCAAATATTTGGATTTACACATTTGGGCTGGTCTAGTGATGCCTGAGGAACCAGCACAGGTACCTGAGACTTTTCGAAAAGTCACAAAAAGATGGTGCCACTGTCAACAAACAAAACATCATCCCTGAGCAGTGGGAGAATCAGATTTCCAAAGCTAATGTAACACCTTCTGGTTATTACATGTCCATTTCTTAAAAAGAAGTTATAAAACTTACAAGAACACAGGAAAGTGTGACCCAGTTTCAAGAAAAAGAGAACTTGATAGAAATATCCCTGAGAAATCCCAGACATTATAATTATTAGACAAAGACATTGAATGGACTGATTTAACATGCTCAGAGAGCTAAAGGAAGTCACGGGTAAGAACTAATAGGAATCAGAAAATGATATAAACA
The DNA here is from genome assembly GCF_027580195.1 of Bos mutus. Taxonomy (NCBI): domain Eukaryota; kingdom Metazoa; phylum Chordata; class Mammalia; order Artiodactyla; family Bovidae; genus Bos; species Bos mutus. The sequence continues at coordinate 131,846,104 of NC_091618.1, forward strand.
AAATGAAAATATTTTAAAAACAATTTATAAAAAGGAACCAAACAAAATCTGGAGTTGAAAAGTATACTAACTGACATGAAATATTCACTAGCTTAACAAAAATATTAACAAAACTGACAAACTGTTAGGTTGATGAGGGGGAGTAGAAGGGAGAGAGACTCAATCAAAATCAGAAATGAAAGTAGGGCCATTATTTCTGATTGTACAGAAATAAAGTGGATTATAAGAGAATACTATGAACAACTGTATGCCAACAAATTAGATAACCTAGACTGAAAGGGAAAATTCCTAAATCACACAAATTATCAAAGCTGACTGACTCAAGAAGGAATAGAAAATCGGACTAGACCAGTAATCAAAAACCTCCCAGAGAAGGAAAGTCCAAGACCAGATGGTTTGACAGGAGAACTCTACCAAACATGGAAGATGAATTAAAACCAATCCTTTTCAAATTCTTCCAAAAAATGAAGAGGAGGGAACACTTCCTGACACATTCCATAGGCTAGCTATCTGACATCAAAGCCAGACAAAGATACTACAAGAAAGCTAGGGGCCAATATCCTTGATGAATGCAGATGCAAAACCCTCAACAAAATACTACCAAATGGAATTCCAGTATTTTAAAAGGCGTATACACCACAAGCAAGTGGAATTTAGCAACAGAGCAATCTGGGTCAATATATGAAAATTTTTCTTTGTAATATATTGTATTAATAGAATGAAGGAAAAATACATGATCATCTCAATCAATGCAAAAATGTTTAAATAAAATCTAGCACACTTCATGAAAAAAAAAAAAACCACTCAATAAGATAGAAATAGAAGGGAATGTTCTCTACATGATAAAGGCCATATATGAAAAATCCAATTGAGCTAATATCATGCTTGGTAGTGGAAAATTGAAAGCATTCTCCCTAAGATCAGGAGCAAGATAAGGTTGCCTATTTTTGTCTCTGTTCAATATGGTACTGCAGTTCTAGCCAGAGCAATTAGGCCAAGAAAAGGAATAACAGTTTTCCAAATAGGAAAAGAAGATAGTTATCTCTGTTCATAGAAGACATGATATGTAGAAAACCCTAATGAACCTACAAAAATGTTGAATTTAGCAATGTTGTAGGATAGAAAATTGACACATTAAAAAACTCAATTGTACCACCTGACCTGCCTCTTGAGAAACCTATATGCAAGTCAGGAAGCAACAGTTAGAACTGGACATGGAACAACAGACTGGTTCCAAATAGGAAAAGGAGTATGTCAAGGCTGTATATTGTCACCCTGCTTATTTAACTTATATGCAGAGTACATCATGAGAAACGCTGGGCTGGAAGAAGCACAAGCTGGAATCAAGATTGCCGAGAGAAATATCAACAACTTCAGATATGCAGATGACACCACCCTTATGGCAAAAAGTGAAGAGGAACTAAAAAGCATCTTGATGAAAGTGAAAGAGGAGAGTGAAAAAATTGACTTAAAACTCAACATCCAGAAAACTAAGATCATGGCATCTGGTCCCATCACTTCATGGGAAATAGATGGGAAACAGTGGAAACAGTGTCCGACTTTATTTTTGGGGGCTCCCAAATCACTGCAGATGGTGACTGCAGCCATGAAATTAAAAGACGCTTATCTTTGGAAGTAAAGTTATGACCAACATAGATAGCATATTAAAAAGCAGAGATATTACTTTGCCAACAAAGGTCCGTCTAGTCAAGGCTATGGTTTTTCCTGTGGTCATGTATGGATGTGAGAGTTGGACTGTGAAGAAAGCTGAGCGCCAAAGAATTGATGCTTTTGAACTGTGATGCTGGAGAAGACTCTTGAGAGTCCTTTGGACTGCAAGGAGATCCAACCAGTCCATCCTAAAGGAGACCAGTCCTGAGTGTTCATTGGAAGGACTGATACTGAGGCTGAAACTCCAGTACTTTGGCCACCTCATGCGAAGAGCTGACTCATTGGAAAAGACCCTGATGCTGGGAGGGATTGGGGGCAGGAGGAGAAGGGGACAACAGAGGATGAGATGGCTGGATGGCATCACCGACTCGATGGATGTGAGTCTGAGTGAACTCCGGGAGTTGGTGATGGACAGGGAGGCCTGCTGTGCTGCGATTCATGGGGTTGCAAAGAGTCGGACACGACTGAGCGACTGAACTCAAGTGAACTGAACACTAGAAATAAGCAATCCAAAAAGGAAATTAAGAAACAATTTCATTTACACAGCTTCAGGAATAGTAAGTTTCTTAGGAATAAACAAAGGAGGAGAAAGAGTGTACACTGAAAACTATTAATTATAAAACATTGCTGAAAGAAATTAAAGAATACCTAAATAAATGGAAAGACCTACTGCATTCATGGGTTGGAAGACTTATTATGGTTAAAATTATAGTACTTCTTAAATGCATCTATAAATTCAACACAATTCTTATCAAAATCCCACTGGCAATTTCTGCAGAATTAGAAAAACACATCATAAAATTCGAATTTCAAAGGAATTTGAAGACCCTAAGCAATCCTGATGTAGAAGAATATAGTTAGATTCTTCCCAATTTTAAATTTTACCTCAGAGATTCAGTAATCAAGAATGTAGCACTAGCATAAAGATAGAGATATAGACTGATAGAATAGACTAAAAATAAACCCTCATGTATATGGTTAATTGGTTTTCAATAAGAGTCACAAGACAATTTGTTGGAGGTAAAGGCATTGCTTTGAAAAAATGGTGCTGAGACAACTATATGCTGCTAAGTCGTGTCAGTTGTGTCTGACTCTGTGCGACCCCATAGACGTCAGCCCACCAGGCTCTCCTGCCCCTGGGATTCTCCAGGCAAGAACACTAGAGTGGGTTGCCATTTCCCTCTCCAATGCATGAAAGTGAAGTCGCTCAGTCGTGTCTGACTCCTAGCGACCCCATGGACTGCAGCCCACCAGGCTCCTCCATCCATGGGATTTCCCAGGCAAGAGCGCTGGAGTGGGGTGCCATTGCCCTCTCCAAGACAACTATATAGCCACATGCAAAATAAGGAGGTCGCATCCTACCAAGTAAACAATGGTTGCTTAGTTGTGCACACTAAAAACACAGATAGCAAAAGAAAAAGTAAATTTGACTTCAAAAAATTTTAAAGTTTCTGTATCAAAGGACACTATCAACAGAGTAAAACAAGACACAGAACAAGAATAATATATCTGATGAGATTAATATCCAGAATGTATAGACTCCTACAACAAAAACATCAAAAACAAAAACCACACTTAATTAAAAGTGAAGAAATGACTTGAATAGACATTTCTCCAAAGAAGATATACAAATAACCAGTAAGCATGTGAAAATAGCCGAGAGTGAAGTCGTTCAGTCGTGTCCGACTCTTTGTGACCCCATGGACTGTAGCCTACCAGGCTCCTCTGTCCATGGGATTTTCCAGGCAATAGTACTGGAGTGGGTTGCCATTTCCTTCTCCAGGGGATCTTCCCGACCCAGGAATTGAACCCAGGTCTCCCTCATTGTAGACAGGCGCTTTACAGTCTGAGCCACCAGGGAAGTCCGAAAATGGCCTAATATCCTAATAAATCTTGAGAAAATGCAAATCAAAACCTCAATTAAAAACTCTCCAACAAAAATGATACAGGTGCACTTATATACAAAACAGAACTAGATCCACGGACATAGGAAACAAATTTATGGTTACCAAAGGGGAAAGAGGGTGGGGAGGGATAAATTAGGATTTTGGATTAACATATACATACATATAAAACAGATAACCAATCTACTATATAGCTCAGGGAACTCAATATTCTGTAATAACCTATATGAGAAAAGAATCTGCAAAAAGATTAGATTTTTGTATACATCTGACAGTCACTTTGCTGTACACAACATTGTAAATCAGGGATAATACATTCATAGTGTTGTGCAGATAGCACCACTATCCATCTCCAGAACTTCTTTTATCAGCTCATACCGGAACTATAGCCGTTAAACAACCTCCCCGCCCCCCAGCTCCCAGCGCCTGGTAGCCTCTGTTCTACTTTCTATCTCCACGAACTTCACTCTTTTAGGTAGCTCATACAAGCAGAATCACACAACCCTCAACTTTTTTTGTGCCACTTATTTCACTTAACATACTGGCCTCAATGTTCTTCCATGCTATGGCATGACTTAGTTGTCTCAAGGTGCTATAACCAAATACCACAGACTGGTGGCTTAAGCAACAGAAGTTTATTTTTCACAAATCTTGGGGCTGAAAGTCTGCAATCAGAGTGCTTGAATGGTCAGGTTCGCTCCCTGGCTGGGCAGACAGCCGCCTTCTTGTTGTGTCCCCATACGACAGAGAGAGAGCTCCTGTGTCTTTCTCTTCTTATAAGGGCCCTAATCTCATCACGAGGTTCTCACCCTTATGACCTCATCTAAACCTAATTATCTTTCAAAAGCCCTATCTCCAACTACCATCATGCTAGGGGTTAGGCCTTTAACATATAAGTTTGGGGGTGGGGACACACTTAGTCCACAGCAGAGCACATATCAGAATTTAACTCCTTTTCAAAGCTGATAATATTTCATTTCATATATACATACAACCTTTTATTTATCCATGCGTCAATGGACTTTTGCATTTTTTCTGTCTTTTGGCTGTTATGAATAATGCTATGAACATTGGAGTACAAGTAGCTGGTTGAGTCCCTGCCTTCAGTTCTTTTTATTGAATATCTAGAAGCAGAATTGCTGGATTATATTGTCATTCTGTAGTTAATTTTAAAGAAACTTTCACACGATTTTTCACAGCAGTTGCATCATTTTACATTCCCACTAGCAAGGTACAAGTTTTGCACATCTCCGCCAACACTTGTCCTCCTTTTAAGAAAGAACCACCCTATTAGATGTGAAGTGGTATCTCATTGTGATTTTGGTTTGTATTTCCCTAATGACAATAATGTTGAGTATCTTTTCATATACTTATTGGCAATTTGAATGTCTTTCTTGGAAAAGATACCTTTGCCTACTTCTAAAATTGTGACTTTTAAAAATTATATTGAGTTGAAAGAGATATTTATATATTTTAGACACAAGGCTCTCATCAGATATATGATTTGTAACTGTTTTCTCCCATTCTGTGGGCTGTCCTTTCACGTGTGATGGTGCCTTTTGGAGCAAAAAGTTTTAATTTTGATGATACTGAATTTATCTATTTTTTCTTTTGTTGCTTACACATCTTGTCATATCCAAGAATCCACTGCCAAATTCAAGAACCTGAAGATTTGCTTCTATGCTTTCTTCTAGGAGTTTTATAGCTTTTAGCTCGTATATTTAGGTCTTTTATCCATTTTGAGCTAATTTTTGTCTACTGTGTGGGGCTAGGAATCATTAATTTGCTTGTGGCTTTCTAATTGTCCCAGCACCACAGGAGGGTTTATTTCTAGACTCTCCACGCTATCCAATTGGTCTTCATGTCTGTCTTTATGGCAGTACCACACTATTTTGATTACTATGGCTTCATGAATTTTGAAAATAAGCATGTGAGTCTTTCTATTTTGTTCTACTTTTTCAAATTGTTTTGACTATTCTGAGTCCTATGAAATTCTATACAGATTTTAGGATAAGCTTCTTAATTTTTACAAATAACCCCAGTTGGAATTCTGATAAGGATAGTGTTGAGTCTTTAGACCCATTTGTGGGATATTGCTATCTTAATAATATTAGTTTTTCAAATCCATGAACAATGAGTGTCTTTCCATTTGTTTAGATCTTTAATTACTTTTGACTATGTTTTATAGTTTAAAGAGTGTATTTTTCACTTCTTTTGTTAAATTTACTCCTGAGAGTATTCTACTCTATTGGATACTTTTATAAACGAAATGATTTTCTTTCATTTTTGGATTGTTCATTACAAATGTCTAGAAATACAATTGATTTTATATACTGAGCTTGTATCCTGCAACTTTGCTGAAGTTGTTTAGTAGTTTAATTGCTTTTAGTGGATTTTCTATATACAAGAGCATGTCATCTGTGAATAGGTATAGTTTTACTTCTTCCAGTTTGGATATCTTTATTCATTTTTCTTGCCTAATTTCACAGACCAGAACTTCCAGTACAACTCTGAATAGAACTGGTGGCAGTTGGTATCCTTGTCATGTTCCTGGTGTTGGTAGGGAAAACATTCTTTATGATATTACGTACTGTTTTTTCAGAGATACACTTTATCAAGTTGAGGAAATTCCCTTCCCAATTGTTAAAAGTTTTTATCATGAAGTTTGTTGAATTTTGTCAGATTTTTTTCTATGTTTATTGAGATGATCACATGATTTTTGTTTTTTATTCTATTGATATGAGGTATTGTATTCAGTTCAGTTCAGTCAGAGTCAGTCGTGTCTGACTCTCTTTGACCCCATGGACTGCAGCACACCAGGCTTCCCTGTCCATCACCAACTCCCAGAGCTTGCTCTAACTCATGTCCATCGAGTTGGTGATGCCATTCAACCATCTCATCCTCTATTGTCCCTTTTTCCTCCTGCCTTCAATCTTTCCCAGCATCAGGGCCTTTTCCAAGGAGTCACTTCTTCACATTAGGTGGCCAAAGTATTGGAGTTTCAGCTTCAGCCTGTCTTCCAATGAATGTTCAGGATTGATTCCCTTTAGGATTGACTGGTTTGATCACTTCGCAGTCCAAGGGACTCTAAAGAGTTTTCTCCAACACCACAGTTCAAAAGCATCAATTCTTTGGCGCTCAGCTTTCTTCACATCCATACATGACCACTGGAAAAACCATAGCTTTTACTAGACGGATCTTTGTTGGCAAGTAATGTCTCTGCTCTTTAATATACTGCTAGGTTTGTCCTAGCTTTCGTTCCAAGGAGCAAGTGTCTTTAATTTCTGGCTGCAGTCACAATCTGCAGTGATGTTGGAGCCCCAAAAAATAGGCTGTCACTGTTTCCATTGTTTCCCCATCAATTTGCCATGAAATGATGTGACCGGATGTCATGATCTTCATTCTTTGAATGTTGCATTTTAAGCCAGCTTTTTCACTCTCCTCTTTCACCTTCATCAAGAGGCTCTTCAGTTCCTCTTCACCTTCTGCCATAAAGGTGCTGTCATCTGCGTATCTGAGGTTACTGACATTTCTCCCAGCAATCTTAATTCCAGCTTGTGCTTCATCCAGCTTGACATTTTGCATGATATACTCTGTATATAAATTAAATAAGCAGGGTGACAATATACAGCCGTGACATACTCCTTTCCCAATTTTAAACCAGTCTGTTGTTCCATGTCCAGTTCTAACTGTTGATTCTTGACCTGAATACAGATTTCTCAGGAGGCAGGTAACACAGTCTGGTATTCTGCTCTCTTGAAGGATTTTCCACAGTTTGTTGTGATCCACATGGTCAAAGTCTTTGGCATAGTCAATAAAGCAGAAGTAGATGTTTTTCTGGAACTCTCTTGCTTTTTCTATGATCCAACTGATGGTGGCTGTTTGATCTCTGGTTCCTCTTCCTTTTCTAAATCCAGCTTGAACATCTAGAAGTTCATGGCTCACATACTGTTGAAGCCTGGCTTGGAGAATTTTGAGCATTACTTTGCTAGCATGTGAGATGAGTGCAATTGTTCAGTAGTTTGAACATTCTTTATTGCCTTTCTTTGGGATTGGAATGAAAACTGACCTTTTCCAGTCCTGTGGCCACTGCTGAGTTTTCCAAATTTGCTGGCATATTGAGTGCAGCACTTTCACAGCATCATCTTTCAGGATTTGAAATAGCTCAACTGGAATTCCATCACCTCCACTAGCTTTGTTCATAGTGATGCTTTCTAACGCCCACTTGACTTCACATTCCAGGATGTCTGGCTCTAGGTGAGTGATCACACCATTGTGGTTATCTGGGTCATGAAGATCTTTTTTTGTGTAGTTCTTTTGTGTATTCTTGCCACCTCTTCTTAATCTCTTCTGCTTCTGTTAGGTCCATACCAATTCTGTCCTTTATTGTGCCCATCTTTGCATGAAAATTTCCCTTGGTATCTCTGATTTTCTTGAAGAGATCTCTAGTCTTTCTCATTCTTTAGTTTTCCTCTATTTCTTTGCATTGATCACTGAGGAAGCCTTTCTTATCTCTCCTTGCTATTCTTTGGAACTCTGTATTCAGATGGGTATATCTTTCCTTTTCTCCTTTGCCTTTAGCTTTTCTTCTTTTCTCAGTTATTTGTAAGGCCTTCTCAGACAACCATTATATCTTTTTGCATTTCTTTTTCTTGGGGATGGTCTTGATCCCTGTCTCCTGTACAATGTCACGAACCTCTGTCCATAGAGTTCTTCAAGTACTCTATCAGATCTAATCCCTTGAATCTATTTGTCACTTCCAGTGTATAATCGCAAGGGATTTGATTTAGGTCCTACCCGAATGGTCTAGTGGTTTTCCCTGTTTTCTTCAATTTAAGTTTGAATTTTGCAATAAGGAGTTCAAATCTGAGCTACAGTCAGTTCCCAGTCTTGTTTTTGCTGACTGTATAGAGCTTCTCCATCTTTGGCTGCAAAAAATATAATCAATCTGACTTCAGTGTTGACCATCTGGTGATGTCCATGTGTAGAGTCTTCTCTTGTGTTGTTGCAAGAGGGTATTTGCTATAACCAGTGCGTTCTCTTGGCAAAACACTGTTAACCTTTGCCCTGCTTCATTTTATACTCCAAGGCCAAATTTGCCTGTTATTCCAGGTATCTCTTGACTTCCTACTTTTGCATTCCAGTCCTCTATAATGAAAAGGGCATCTTTTTGGGGTGTTAGTTCTAAAAGGTCTTGTAGGTCTTCATATACCCGTTCAACTTCAGCTTCTTCAGCATTACTGGTTGGAGTATAAACTTGGATTACTGTGATATTGAATGGTTTGCCTTGGAAACGAACAGAGATCATTCTGTCGTTTTTGAGATTGCATCCAAGTACTGTTGCCCACAGTAGTAGATATAATGGTCTTCTGAAATAAATTCGTCCATTCCAGTCCATTTTAGTTCACTGATTCCTAAAAAGTTGAAATAAATTTCTTGTTTGACTACTTCCAATTTACCTTGATTCATGGGCCTAACATTACAGGTTCCTATAGAGTATTGTTCTTTATAGCATCGGACTTTACTTCCATCCCCAGTCACATCCACAACTAGGTGTTGTTTTTTCTTTGACTCCAGCTCTTCATTCTTTCTGGAGTTATTTCTCCACTCTTCTCCAGTAGCATATTTTGTACCTACTGACCTAGAGAGTTCATCTTTCAGTATCATATCTTTTTGCTTTTCATACCATTCATGGGGTTCTCAAGGCAAGAATACTGCAGTGATTTGCCATTACCTTCTCCAGTGGACCACGTTTTGTCAGAAATCTCCACCCTGACCTGTCTGTCTTGGGTGGCCCTACAGGGCATGGCTAATATTTTCATTGAATCAGACAAGGCTGTGTTCCATGTGATCAGTTTGGTCAGTTTTCTGTGTTTGTGGTTTTCATTCTGTCTGCCTTCTAAGGGTTAAGGATAAGAGGCTTATGGAAGCTTCATGATGGGAGAGACTGACTGAGGGGGAAACTGGGTCTTGTTCTGATGGGCAGGGCCATGCTCAGTAAATCTTTAATCCAATTTTCTGTTGATGGGCAGGGCTGTGTTCCCTCTCTGTTGTTCAACCTGAGACCAAACTATGGTAGGGGTAATGAAGATAACGGCGACCTCCTTCAAAAGGTCTTGTGCATGCACTTCTCTATTCAGTGCCCCTGACCCTGCAGCAGGCCACTGTTGGCCCATACCTCTGCTGGAGACTTCTGGACATTCATAGACAAGTCTGGGTCAGTCAATTGTGGGGTTGATCCTTTCTCCTGGGTCCTGGAGCACCAAGGTTTTGTTTGTGCCCTCCAAGAGTCTGTTTCCCCATCCTGTGTAAGTTCTGTAATCAAATCCTACTGGCCTCCAAAGTCAAACTCCCTGGGGATTCTCAGTCCCTTTACCAGATCCTTAGGTTGGGAAATCTGTTGTGGGTCCTAGAAATTTCTTAACAGTGCAAGAATTTATTTGGTATAATTGTTCTGCAGTTTGTGGATCATCTGCTTGGTGGCTCTATGGTGGGATGAATGTATTACATTAATTGATTTTTGAAACCATATTTGCATTCCTGAGATAAATCCCATATAATCATGGAATATGAATCTTTTTATATTTTTATGAATTCAGTTTGCAGGTATTTTGTTGGGGATTTTTCCATTTATATTCATAAGAGATATTGACTTGTAGTTTTTTCTCTTGCAGTGTCTTTGCTTGGTTTTGCTGTAAGGGTAATATTGGCTTCATACTGAATGACAGCAGTATTTATTATGAGTAAATAGAGCCACATTTACAGTGTCTTCATCAAATAATATGAAATACATTTTTTGTTGGTTAAGGAAACAGTTATTTAATGTATTAATTAGGATTGCAAGTCATAGATTCAATAGTCATGAAACACATTTTTAATAAAACTTAAAGGAAGGTTGACAATCAGCAAAGCAAAGGAAGAATGTAAAATTATCCAATTGCAGAAGTAATACTTGTTACTGAATAAAACCTGATGGCTACAGAAAGAAGAGAATTCTATTACCAGAGATTACTACTATTAACATTTTCACATATTTGCATATATATTCAAATATACATACATAGAAAATATGAACATATTCTATGTACTACAGTTTAAAATACAGTTTTACTTTCAGCAATTTTATATATGAATGGCGTTGTATCTGTTAGGATACTTTAGGGAACATGAAAGAGGAAATCCTCCTTGGGCTGGCGTACATAGAAAATGTATTAGTTTACATGTTGAAAGAGTGAGGATAGTCTTCCAGCTGAGTGATTCAGGTGTTCAAAGATCCTAGATTCTTCCTGTTTCTCTGCTTTGGCAGCCACAGCGTCAGCTTTGGATTAAGATGGCACTGGGTGCTGTTTCTTTGCCCACATGGTTGGAGGAACTGACATCGCTCAGTGGTAACCCCATCTTTCATGTCAAGAAGGACCTTCCCAGAAGAATGGGAAAGCTTTTCCTGTTCTGGAGCCAGTCACTGGGTATTAGTCAAGCCTAGTCCTTGAGCTTTGGTCAACTTTCCCAGCTTCCCTCAACTGCTTTTTCAAGGGGCTCAATGAGTTGGGGAGTAGCTTTTGGCAAGTCTAGTACAGTACCTACCACATAGTGCTTACAAGTGTACATGGAAAAACCAGCAAGTTGCTGATTCATTCTGACCCATCCAGAGAAGCAAATATTGATGTTTTTAAATTCTTTAAGCTATTTCTTCCAGTATTCCCCTCCAAACTTCTCAAGAATACCCTTCTATATTGCATTTCTTGATAGTTGTGCTTGAGTATTTGGTTCCCCTAGAAGTACCCTGTGCCTGCTCATACCCCACCTCACATCACTGAGTATAGTAGCTGTAGTGGACCAAATTGTGTCCCCCCCAACCCCCACGCAATTCATATGTTGAAACTCTAATCCCCAATGTTGTTGTATCTATTTATTGTTCTTTCTGTTTTTTTGGCCATGCCCCGTGGCATGTGGGATTTTAGTTCCCTAATCAGGGATTGCATGGGAAGAGAAGAGTCTTAACCACTGGATAGCCAGGGAAATCCCAATGTGACTGTAGTTAGAAATAGGGCCTTAAAGAGGTAATTCAGGTTATATGAGTCATGAGAGTGGGCTCTAATCCTGTGTTACAGGTGTCCTAAGAGTGGGGACACTTCAGGAAGTCAGCTTTGGGTCTCAGGACGAGGGTCTCACCAGAACCTGACCATGTCAGCACTTTGATCTTGCACTTCCAGCCTTCAGAACTGTGAGAAAATACATTTCTATTGTTTAAGCCGCACTGTTTGTGGTGTTTTATTATTATATCCCTAGCAGATGAACATCGTAGCTTAACTATCGATATTTGGATAAAACAAGAGTTTACTTCAGAAACAAGCTATGTATTACAACTTTTTCCATTGTTGCAATAACCTATTTTAAATAGCAATAACTTTCTCACTCTCATTTGTTTAGTTTTCTATGCATTAATTTTGCCCCAAGTGGTCCAGGAGCTCTGTTGAGTGCCTTTCTATCATTGTCTGGACATACGAGTTTTGCCCCACATCCCTGCCTCCTGGAGGCTGGCCTCCAGCCCGGTTGAGGCGGCTCCAGAGCAGAGCTGCCCCAGTCCGTCACACGAGACCCCTCTTTGCCTCTTCTGTTGGAGCCCCGTGTCCTGGACACCAGGGCTCCCTCTCTCTTGGATTCCTCCCCTGTTCTGCCAAAAGACATCCTTCCTAAGAAAATTCTTCTTCATGGGAGGTATTTTTGAGTGACTATGTGCCTGAAGATGTTTTAATTTTGCCCTGACACTTGATAATATTTGGCTCAATATGAAATTTGAGGCTAGGAGTAATTTTTCTGCATTTTTTTGAACATGTTGAAATTGTTTCCACTTTTTTCATATTATAAATACTCCACTGAGTGCTAACTTTTTTAAAATGGCTAAATTTGTTTCTCTAGGATAAATCCTTAAAATGGTCAAAAAGTTTGAACATTTTTTAAGGTTTAAAAACAATATATGTTGCAAAATGCCTGTGAGACCAGCAATATATGAGTGAGTGTATGTGTGTTATTTATGTATGTATTTGTGTGCATGGTTTTTTGAGCATCGTCAGCAGTCCTGGATATCAGCACTTAAAAAAATTGCTTACTACTTTGATAAAGGAAATAAGGACATAATGTTTTAGAGGGCTGGCTCTGGTGACCCTGGGAGGGTGGGGCTGATGATGGGAAGTGCATAAAGATGTAAGGCAGGATGCTGGGTCACCTTCCACTTCCTTGCCTACAGTGGAAGCTGAGAGAGCTGCTTATGAGTTGGACAGAGTTGGCAGTTTCTCTAGGATTAGTGGGTGGACTGACATCTTTGTTGGCCCAAGGCTTGCATGAATGTGGGAAAGGTTAAGTACCCTGAGGCACCCTCCCCCAGATCCATCCCCAGCCCCCTCAGCTTCCTGCCCACAGTCCTTTAGTGGGAGTATAAATACCCTTGAGAGTAGGGGACTTAAACTGAGCTCCAAACATGGAGGAATTCCGGTGTGTAAATTTGCCCCCTGCCCCTCAGTGGCGGTAATGTCCCGGCCCAGGCATTGTGGCAGCAGCTATGGAAAAGAAATCTGCTCTGAACATTCCCAGATGAGCCTTTGTGTGAAATAGGCATTCGTTCCTCTTGGGTACATACGTAGGACTAGAAAGACTGGATCACATGGAAGGTGTACGTTTAACTTTTTAAGATACTGTCAAACTGGTTCCAAAATGATTTTCCATGTTTTATTTCCACCAGCAGGGTATAAACTTCCAGTTTCACTGTATCATTGCAAATACCTGGTGTGAAGTCAGCCTTTTATAATTTTAGCTATTCTGGTGGGTGTGTAGTGGTTTCACTGAGGTTTTAATCTTCATTTCTCTAATACTAGTGATGCTGAATGTTTTTTCATGTGCTTGCTTGCTATCTGTTTATCTTCTTTGGTGAAGTATCTGTTCAAATATTTTGTCCATTTTTTTTTATTGAGCTGTTTGTATTAAGTTCTAAAAATTATTTATGGATTCCAGACACAAATCCTTTGTCAAATATGTTTTGCAAATATTTTATTCCCATTTGTGGCTTACTTTTTATTTTTGTAATTGTTTTTAGCTTAAAAAAAAAAAAAAAACTTTTAGGGACTCCCCTGATGTTCCAGTGGCTAAAATTCCTTGCTCCCAATGCAGGGAGCCCAGGTTCAATCCCTGTTCAGTGAACTAGATCCCACATGCCACAATGAAGACCTAATGCAGCCAGATAAATAAATAAATATATTTAAAAACTTATAATTAAAAAAGAACTGTAGACTTGACAGGAAGTTGCAAAAAAGGAACCAAGAGTCCTATTCACCCTTCCTCCACCTCCTGCATTATATATGTGGGGTGTGTGTGTGTGTGTGTGTGTTTGTGTGTAGTTCTCTGCAGTTTAATCTAGATCATTTACAGGATTATATAACCACAACCACAATCAAGATTATGAAAAAATGCCCTTGTCTTATCTTTAAGCCTTGTTCTTATTTCCGGCTCTCATTTTCATCCTGCCCCATTCTTCAGCAACCATTAATCTGTTCTTCATTTCTATAGTTTATTTTCAAAATGTTATACAATGTCCTATAGAAAGTGGAATCACATGTACATAACCTTTTGATATCGACTCTTTTCTAGTAAGCATAATTCCTTTGACATCCATGCAAGTTTTTGTGTACTTTTTGTTTTTTGTTGTTAAATCACTAAGTCATGTCCAACTGTTTTGAGACTGCATGGACTGTAACCTGCCAGAGTCCTCTGTCTATGGGATTTCTCAGGCAAGAAAACTGGAGTGGGTTGCCATTTCCTTCTCCAGCTGGTTTTTCCAGCAGTCATGTATGGATGTGAGAGTTAGACCATAAAGAAGGCTGAGCACCAAAAAATTGATGCTTTTGAACTGTGGTGTTGGAGAAGACTCTTGAGAGTCCCTTGGACAGCAAGGAGATCAAACCAGTCAATCCTAAAGGAAATCAATCCTGAATATTCATTGCAAGGACTGTTGCTGAAGCTGAAGCTCCAATACTTTGGCCACCTGATGTGAAGGACTGACCATTAGAAAAGACCCTGATGTTGGGAAAGATTGAAGGCAGGAGGGGAAGGGGACGACAGAGGACGAAGATATGGATGGCATCACAGACTCGAGGCACTTGAGTTTGAGGAATCTCCAGGAGTTGGTGATGGACAGGGAGGCCTGGCGTGCTGCAAACCACGGGGTCGCAAAGAGTCGGATATGACTGAGTGACCGAACAACAACAAGATGTGAGATTTGGGTCGATGTTCATGTTTTTGCCAATGGATGTCCAATTGTTCAGCACCATTTGCTGAAAGATGTATCCTTCCTCTGTTGAATTGCTTTTGCAGTTTTGTCAAAAGTCACTTGGGAGAATTGCTGTGTCTGCCCCTCTGCCAACACCACTCAGTCTGGATTACTGTAGCTGCGCAGTTTCAGCATCAAGTAGGTGGTTCCTCTCTCTGTTTTTTTTTTTTTCAAATGATTTTAGCTATTCTTGTTCTTTTAACTTTCCATGTAAATTTTAAAATGATCTTCTTTACAGCAACCAAAATAAAATCTTTCTGGCATTTAGGTTAATCCTGTTTGGGCAGAAATATCAGGGAGAACTGACAACTTTACCATGTGAATCGTCTAATTCATGAACATAAATATCTGTCTATTTGCTATAAGCCTCTCTGATTTCTGTCATCAGTTTTGTGTTCTTCAGCATATAAGTCCTATGTGAGTTTTGTTACATTTATAACCTACTTAATTTTTTGAAGAAATTGTAAATGGTTTTCTGTTTTTAACTCCGGTTTTCACCTGTTTGTTGCTAGTATATGGAAATACGATTGATTTATGAATGTTTATCTGGTATTCTGTAACCTTGCTAAACTCATTTACTGTAGGAATTTTATTTTTCATAGGATTTATATGTAGATAAACAAGTTGTCTGCAAATTGGGACCCTTTTATTTTTTAATTTCCAATATGTATGCCTTTTATTTTCTTTCTTGCTTTATTTTTCTGGCTAGAACTTCCAGACTTATGTTGCATAAGATTTAAGAAGGCAGATGTCTTATTGTTAAATCTGATGTTAGCTTTAAGATTTTTTTCTAGATACTTTTTATCAGGTTGAGGATGTTCCCCTTTATTTCTAGTTTTCTGAGAGTTTTTTCTTGTCATGAAGTGGTGTTGAATTATTTGAAATTCTTTTTGCTGCATCAATCAATATGATCAGGTAAGCTTTCTTTTTTAGCCTATTGATCAATTATATTTATTGATTTTCAAACATCGAACCAACCTGGCATCCCTGGAGTAAATCCTACTGGTTCAGTTCAGTTCAGTTGCTCAGTCCTGTCCAATTCTTTTTGACCCCACGGACTGCAGCATGCCATGCTTCCCTGTCCATCATCAACTCCTGGAGCTTGCTCAAACTCATGTCCATCGAGTCTGTGATGCCATCCAACCAACTCCTTCTCTGTCGTCTCCTTCTCCTGCCTTCAATCTTTCCCAGCATCAGGGTCAGTTCTTCCGTGAGTCACTTCTTTGCATCAGCTGGCCAAAGTATTGGAGCTTCAGCTTCAGCAACAGTCCTTGCAATGAATATTCAGGATTGATTTCCTTTAGGATTGACTGGTTTGATCTCCTTGCTGTCCAAGGGACTCTCAAGAATCTTCTCCAACACCACAGTTCAAAAGCATCAATTCTTTGGTGCTCAGCCTTCTTTATGGTCTAACTCTCACATCCATACATGACTACTGGAAAAACTATAGTTTTGACTAGATGGACCTTTGTCAGCAAAGTAATGTCTCTGCTTTTTAATATGCTGTCTAGGTTGGTAATAGCTTTTCTTCCAAGGAGCAAGCCTCTTTTAATTTCATGGCTGCACTCACCATCTGCAGTGATTTTGGAGCCCAAGAAAATAAAGTCTGTCAATATTTCCATTGTTTCCCCATCTGTTTGCCATGAAGCTATGGGACCTGATGCCATGATTTTAGTTTTTTAAATGTTGAGTTTTAAGCCAGCTTTTTCACTGTCCTCTTTCACCTCCATCAAGAGGCTCTTTAGTTCCTCTGCTTTCTGCCATAAGGGTGATGTTATCTGCAGATCTGAGGTTATTGATATTTTTCCTGACAATCTTGATTCCAGCTTGTGCTTCATCCACCCCAGCATTTCGCATAATGTACTCTGCATATAAGTTAAATAAGCAGGATGACAGTATACAATTTTGACATACTCCTTCCCTAATTTTAAACCAGTCTTTTGTTCCATGTCCAGTTCTAACTGTTGCTTCTTGACCTGCATACAAGTTTCTCAGGAGACAGGTAAGGTGGTCTGGTATTCCCATCTGTTTAAGAATTTTCCACAGTTTATTGTGATCCACACAGTCAAAGGCTTTGGTGTAGTCAATAAAGCAGAAGTAGATATTTTTCTGGAACTCTCTTGCTTTTTCAATGATCCAGCAAATGGCAATTTGATCTCTGGTTTCTCTGCCTTTTCTAAATCCAGGTTGAACATCTGCAAGTTCTTGGTTCACATACTATTGATATTGTTCATTTTGATAATACTTTGTTGAAAAGTTTTAGATCTAAATCTGTGAGTGATATTGGTCTATAGTTTTTTTTAGTATGGTTTTTGTCTGCTTTTGGTTTCAGGGCCTCATAAAATGAGTTGGAAAGTATTCCTCCTTCTTCTTTTTTCTAGAAGAGAACGTGTAGAATTAGTTCTTTAAATTTTTGATAAACTTCTCCAGGGAATCTATAGAAGCATGAAGACTTTTTTTTTTGGGGGGGGGAAGCTTTTAATTTATAGATTCAATGTCTTTAATAGGTAATAGGATTTATTCAAGTTATCCATTTCATTTTGGGTATGTTTAAGTAGTTTGTGACACTCTAGGAATTGGTGCAGTTCATCTACGTTGTTGGACTTATGTGTGTAGAGTTTTTATAATAAAACTTCCTTTTATTATATAACTTCCTTTTTAAAACTTCCTTTTATAATATAAGTTTTATAATAAAACTTCCTTTTATAATATAACTTCCTTTTTATCCTTTTAATGGCTACAGGATCTGTAACAGTATCCCCTCCCTAATCCTGATATCGGTAACTTGCATCTTTTTAGTTTTATCAATTTAACTCAAGATTTGTCAATTTTATTATTGTTCTGAAGACTTGCTTTTTGCTTCATTGATTTTTCTCTTTTTTCTCCCCATTTTCAATTTCATCAATTTCTGTTTTTATTCTTTCCTTATTCCTCTTGCTTTGGGTTTATTTTTCTCTTCTTTTCCTAGTTTCTTTAGGTAGGAACTAAGATTATTGATATAAACCTTTCCTCTTTCCTAATGTAAGCATTTAATACTATATATTTCCCTGTTATCACTGTTTTAGCCATCAGTTCAGTTCAGTCGCTCAGTCATGTCCGACTCTTTGCAACCCCATGAATCACAGCACACCAGGCCTCCCTGTCCATCACAAACTCACGGAGTTCACTCAGACTCATGTCCATCGAGTCAGTGAAGCCATCCAGCCATCTCATCCTCTGTCGTCCCCTTCTCCCCCTGCCCCCAATCCCTCCCAGCATCAGAGTCTTTTCCAATGAGTCAACTCTTCGCATGAGGTGGCCAAAGTACTGGAGTTTCAGCTTTAGCATCATTCCTTCCAAAGAACACCCAGGGCTGATCTCCTTCAGAATGGACTGGTTGGATCTCCTTGCCATCCAAGGGACTCTCAAGACTCTTCTCCAACACCACACTTCAAAAGCATCAATTCTTCGGCACTCAGCCTTCTTCACAGTCCAACACTCACATCCATACATGACCACAGGAAAAACCATAGCCTTGACTAGATGGACCTTTGTTGGCAAAGTAATGTCTCTGCTTTTGAATATGCTATCTAGGTTGGTCATAACTTTCCTTCCAAGGAGTAAGCGTCTTTTAATTTCATGGCTGCAGTGATTTTCACCATCTGCAGTGATTTTGGAGCCAAAAAAGATAAAGTCTGACACTGTTTCCACTGTTTCCCCACTATTTGCCATGAAGTGCTGGGACCAGATGCCATGATCTTAGTTTTCTGAATGTTGAGCTTTAAGCCAACTTTTTCACTCTCCACTTTCACTTTCATCAAGAGGCTCTTTAGTTCTTCTTCACTTTCTGCCATAAGAGTGGTGTCATCTGAATATCTGAGGTTATTGATATTTCTCCCAGCAATCTTGATTCCAGCTTGTGTTTCCTCCAGCCCAGCATTTCTTATGATGTACTCTGCATATAAGTTAAATAAGCAGGATGACAATATACAGCCTTGACATACTCCTTTTCCTATTTGGAACCAGTCTGTTGTTCCATGTCCAGTTCTAACTGTTGCTTCCTGACCTGCATACAGGCTTCTCAAGAGGCAGGTCAGGTGGTCTGGTATTCCCATCTCTCAGAATTTTCCACAGTTTCTTGTGATCAACACAGTCAAAGGCTTTGGCATAGTCAATAAAGCAGACATAGATGTTTTTCTGGAACTCTCTTGCTTTTCCCATGATCCAGCGGATGTTGGCAATTTGATCTCTGGTTCCTCTGCCTTTTCTAAAACCAGCTTGAACATCTGGAATTTCATGGTTCACATATTGCTGAAGCCTGGCTTGGAGAATTTTAAGCATTACTTTACTAGCGTGTGAGAATATATATATGTCAATTCATCCCACACTCCTCACCCTGGTATCCACATGTATGTTCTCTACATCTGTGTTTCTATTCCTACCTTGGAAATAGATTCATCTTTTTTTTTTTTTTTTTACTATTTTTTATACTTTTTGTACTGTTTTTCTAGATTCCATATTTATACACTAATATACAGTATTTGTTTTTCTCTTTATGAATTATTTCACTCTGTATGACAGACTCTAGGTCCATCCACATCTCTACAAATGATCCAATTTTGAATGTTCATTGCAGCACGATTTACAATATTTGCGCATGGAAATAAACTACACGTCAAACAGACGAATGAACTGTGTTTTGTATAATCCACTGTGTCAACCTATTTCAACTGGTCTACTTCAATCATTGATATTTAAAATAATTATCAAAACGTTGGGGCTTTAATTTGCCATGTCATTATTTGTTTTACGTTTGTTTCTGGGTTTCTCTTTTCTTGCTTCCCCTGGACTGCTTGGGTATTTTTTTAGAATCTCATCTTGATTTGTTTATATAAATATGATTTTAAAGCTTACTTTAATAGTCAAGAGACTTTGCTAGAAGGAGGTGATTATTATGTACATATTCAAATAAGATATATAGGGATCTCAATATTTCCAATATTTCTCTGTTTCTTGGTCCTCTGTTCCCTTTTTCATACATTCCTCTGGGTTATTTGAACATTTAGAGGGAGCTAAAATATAATTTCATCATAGATTTAAGTCTCCATGTATACTTTTATTTGGTGGTTACTTTAGGTATAGCAATATGTATACACAACTTACCAGAGGCCACTGGTACTGATTTTTTTTTTTTTACTGCTGCAATAAAACTGTAGAAAATTTACTTCCACTTAGGTTCTTTTACCTTCTTCATTTTAGAAATATAATTGTCTTAAGTATTCCCTCTCTGAAATGCATCAAAACCACAATGAAGTACCACCTCACGCCAGTCAGAATGGCTGCTATCAAAAAGTCTACAAACAATAAATGCTGGAGAGGGTTCAGAGAAAAGGGAACCCTCTTACACTGTTGGTGGGAATGCAAACTAGTACAGCCACTATAGAGAACAGTGTGGAGAGTCCTTAAAAAACTGGAAATAGAACTGCCATATGACCCAGCAATCCCACTGCTGGGCATACACACTGAGGAAACCAGAAGGGAAAGAGACACATGTACCCCAATGTTCATCGCAGCACTGTTTATAATAGCTAGGACATGGAAGCAACCTAGATGTCCATTAGCAGATGAATGGATAAGAAAGCTGTGGTATATATAAACAATGGAATATTACTCAGCTATTAAAAAAAATGCATTTGAATCAGTTCTAATGAGGTGGATGAAACTGGAGCCTATTATACTGAGTGAAGTAAGCTGGAAAGAAAAACACCAATAGAGTATACTAACACATATATATGGAATTTAGAAAGAAGGTAATGATGACCCTATATGCAAGACAGCAAAAGAGATATAGATGTAAAGAACAGACTTTTGGACTCAGTGGGCGAAGGCAAGGGTGGGATGATTTGAGAGAATACCATTGAAACATGCATATTATCATATGTGAAACAGATCACCAGTCCAGGTTCGATGCATGAGACAGGGTGCTCAGCGCTGGTGCACTGGGATGACCCTGAGAGATGGGGTGGGGAGGGAGGTGGGAGGGGGGTTCAGGATGGGGAACACTCATACACCCATGGTCGATTCATGTTGTATGGCAAAAACCACTACAAGATTGTAAAGTAGTTAGCCTCCAATTAAAATAAATAAACAAAAACAAAAACAAAACACAAAACAAACAAAAAGTATTGCCTCTCTGTATATTGAGCATCACATCGAATCATGTTATAATTTTTACATCAACCATCAAACACCACTTTTAAAACTTATAAGGAGAATGATAAAATTATATTTAACCCCCCTTTTTTTCTTCTCATGTCACTTTCCTGTCACTCTCTCTTGTTCCAGATTCCTTCTGTTATTATCTCCTTTCAGTGTAGAGAAGGTCTTTAGCCAGTTTTCTGGAGCAGACTTGCTGGTAACAAAGTCTCTTAGTGTTTTTTTGCCTAAGAAAGACTTCATTTCTCCCCATTTCTAAAGGGCTTTTTTTTTCCTTGGATATAGTTTAGCATTGACAGCTCTTTTCTTTCAGCACTTGAAAATCTTGTGCCATTTACTTTTGGTCTCCTTGGAGTCAAATGAGAAATCTGTTGTCATTTGAATAGTTTTTCTATATGTGACACATTATTTCTTTCTAGGTGCTTTCAGAGCTTTTTCCTTTGTCTTCAGCTTTCAGAAACTTGATTATGTCTTGGGGTGGATTTCTTTCAGTTTACCCTGTTTAGGGTTTGTTCAACATCTTGAATAAATATAGGTTTATGCTTTTCACCAAATTTAGAAGTATTCAGCCATTATTTCTTCAAAAAAATTTTTTTTCTGTTTCACACTTTCTCCTCCCTTTCTGGGAACTTCAGTGACACAAATCTGTTGCTGTTCCACAAGTCTCTGAAGTCTGTTTGTATCTTTTTCCCATCTGTTTTCTCTTTGTTGGTCAGATTGGGTAAGTTCTATTGCTCTGTCTTCAATGTTTTTTCATATCTCTCCTCCGATCTATTACTGAGCCCATCCAGTGAGTTTTAATCTTGATTATTTATTTTTTAAATTCTTTAATTCTCATTTGGTTCTTTTTGTATCTTCTATTTCTTTACTCAGATTTTCTATTTGTATATGCTTCAAGAATATTCATAATTGCTCACTGCATTTTTTTGATGGCTGCCTCAAGATCCTTGCTGGATAACTCCAACATCTGAGCCATATCGGTGTTGGCATTGTTGGGCCAGTTGTGGTTTCCCTGGTCCTGGTTCTTGGTATGACAAATGATTTTTCTTTTTTAATTTGCTGTGTCCTGGACATTGTGGATATTACGTTATAAGACTCTGGATCCTGTTTAAATAGTCTTTTCAAGCAGTCTTCCTGTTTAGGATGCATGCTGGTCCTGCCCTATTTTTGTGACTGAGATTTCAATGTCAGTTTCTTTCTGAGTTCTTGCAGTGCTATTCTGGTTTGCTTTGTTTGTGTGCTATTCAAAGGTTGCTGTGAAAGCCCCGCTCTCAAACCTTTTGGTGAATTCATTCTGGCCAGTGTCTCATTTGGTAAACGAACTGTCTGCCCAGAATATCCCATAAAGGTTAAAGAAACCGTTTCTCTGGTTCTCTTCTCTCCAACTTCCTCGCACAGTTCTCTAGTTTGGAGGGTGAGGGGTACTGCCTGCTACTGCTGAGTCGGAAGTCCAAACTTCCTACTCATTTTCCACTGATGCTAACCAAATGGGAGGAGAGCTCTGTGGCCTCAGCTGCTGCCGGGTGTAGGTGGGTATCCAGACTGCAGTGGGGGAAGAAAGTGTGCCCGGGCATTCCGTTGTTGCTGGACTGCCCTGAGGCTTTCTGCTACCATTGGGTGGGGGACTAAAGTCAGAAATTGCCACTTGGTCTCTGCTGGTGCCACAGCTATAAGGCAATTCAGTCTGGCCCACCTGCTGCTACTGGGGGGAATTCTCTCTATTCATTCTACATTGACCACATGTTGGTGAGGCAGGAAAGTGCCATTTCTGGGCTGTTCTGAGCTGTCTGCCACCATCTGGTAGCCCGTCTGCCTTCCGTCTTTCAGAGTCCTTGCTTTGGAGTAAATGTCTGTGTCATCCCCAAATTCAAATGTTGAAATCCTAATCTCCAGCATGATAATATCTGAAGGTGGGGCTTTGAGGAAGTGATTAGGTTTAGAGGAGCTCATGATGGTGGGGTGGGAAGTGCCCTTAGTAGATCAGGAGGATATACCAGAGCTCACTCTCACCCTCAGTCTCTCTCTCCACCAACTCTCACCAGACACTGAATCTGCCAGTACCTTGATCTTGGACTTTCTAAAACTTGCCCTAGAGTTGGGATATTGTTTGTGGACAATATTTTTTATCATCTTCCGTTTAAAAAGTGAATAGTGCTTAGAGGAGTTAGGTGACTTTTACATCTTTCATGATGACTACTTTTTTCTTTTAAATTAATTTCTTTATTTTACTTGGAGGTTAATTACAATATTGTGGAGGTTTTTGCCATACAGCGACATGAATTTGATGACTACTTTTGGTGCAGTTGAAATGCTGTTTTCATTTTGCATTTGTGTAGTTCGCTGCTTTGTTCAAAGTTAAGTGTTTTCAGAAAAGTATGTTTTGCATGTATTTTTTTACAGTATGAATTTTGACTGCTGAGAAGTTTTTATTGCATAAAACTTTATTTAAATGGTTTTCTACTGAATCCAGCATATTCTGAAGATCGAAGATGGTATGTAAAGTGCTACCAAATGGCAAAAAGCAACAATAAAGTTTGGCTTTCACTTTTCTTTCTAACATATCAGCACTTAGCAGAACTGTTTAGATTAGATTGTCAGTAGTAAATTCAAGACAAAAATGGCCATTTTCCTGCAGTCCATGAAACATACCGTAGTTAATATACGTGAAAGTGAAAGTTGCTCAGTTGTGTCTGACTCTTTGAGACCCCATGGACTATACAGTCCATGGAATTCTCCAGGCCAGAATACTGGAGTGGGTAATCGTCCCCTTCTCCAGGGGATCTTCCCAACCCAGGGATTGAACCCAGGTCTCCTGCATTACAGGTCAATTCTTTACCAGCTGAGCCACCAAGGAAGCCTGTACCTGCAATTAAATGATAAAAATTATGTGCTGTAACTCTATACTGCTAGTATTAGAACTAAAGAACTTTCAATACAGCAAATGCTTAATACTTATATAAATGTGAATTCGTCAGCCTTTATGTCATGTGTACTATATATAGCAGGGAATAAGGGTTACACAATGTATGCCTTAAAAAGGCTATTTCTTAAAGCTGTTACGAGGGGATAATGGTCTTTCAATTATCAACAAGTGACAATACATTCCATCACAAACACACTCTTGTTCTTCTAGCCTTTTTTTTTTAAATTATTTATCTGGCTGTGCTGGGGCTTAGTTGTGGCATGCAGGATCTAGTTCCCTGACCAGGAATTGAACTCAGGCCCCCTGCAATGGAAGGGTGTAATCTTAACCACTTGACCACCAGGGAAGTCCTGTTCCCTGGGAAGCTTTTAAGACTATATGGAAAAACTGGGCACTTCAGAGTTTGAGAAAAAGAAGGGAACACTACATCTGTGTTGTGGATGATCTGAAGACTTTGCCTGTTGATTTTTAAAATGTTATTTTTGGGCTTCCCTGGTGGCTCCGTGGTAAAGAATCCGCCTTCCAGTGCTGGAGATGCAGGTGTAACCCCTGCTATGGGAAGATCCCACATGCTGTGGAGCCCGTGTGCCACAACTGCCGAGCCTGTGCTCTAGATCCTGGAAGACACAATGCCGAGCTCACATACTGCAACCACTGAAGCCCGTGAGCCTGTGCCCCACAACAAGAGAAGCCACTGCAGTGAGAAGCCCGCACACCACTAGTTATGGCCCACGCTCACCCGAACTAGGGAAAAGCCCACACACGAAGACCCAACACAGCCAAAAATAAATACAATTGTAAAAAAAAAAGAAAGAAAAGAAAAGAAAAAAAAATGTTATTTTCAGGTCCTTTACTTACCAAAGGAGACCCAATTTCACTCAAATGTTTTGAGAACTGTGTTTAAATAAATGCAAATGAAGAAAAGAGAAAAAAGCAACAAAACCACCACAGTCACTTAGCTTTCCTCCTGTATTTTCTTTTCTTTTTTAAAGATTTATTTACTGGCCGTGGTGGGTCTGCATTGCTGTGCGGGCTCTCTCTATTTGTGTTGAGCGGGGGCTACTCTTTGCTGAGGTGCACGGGCTTCTCTTGCAGTGGCTTCTCCTGTCCTGAAGCAAGGGCTCTATGTGCACGGGTTCAGTAGTTGTGGCTCACGGGCCTTGTTGCTCCACAGCGTGTGGGATCGTCCCGGACCAGGGATTTAACCTGTGTCCTCAGCATTGGTAGGAGGATTCTTAACCACTGGACCACCAGGGAAGTCCATTCGAGGTACTTTAGAAGCAACGCCTCTCCTCTCCCCATCCCACATGCCTCACTCTGATATTGTCCCCCTACTAGATATTATCATATTTCTAAAATTTGCATTAATTATTCCCTTGTGTGTGTGTGCTAAATCGCTTCAGTCATGTCCAACTCTTTGCAACTCTATGGACTGTAGTCCACCAGGCTCCTCTGTCCATGGGATTCTCCAGGCAAGAAGATGAGTGGGTTGCCATGCCCTCGTGCAGGGGATCTTCCTGACCCAGGGACTGAACGCACATCTATCTCTTCAGTCCCCTGCCTGCAGGCAGGTTCTTTATCACTAGCGCCACCTGGGAAGGCCCCCCAATTCCCTTACTTTTCTTAACAGTTTTCCCTCTTGCATATGTAATTTAAAACAAAATATTAGGTCAGACCACATGAAATTGAACATAGGCCATCCACTTCCTCTTCAGTAAGGCCATTTGGGTTGGTTACAGTTATTTTTTTTTTTTTTAACATTCCTACCACAAACATTCTTTTACATGGGTCCAGGTACACAGAGTTCCAAAGAATAGCAAAGAGAAATAAGAAAGCCTTCCTCAGTGATCAGTGCAAAGAAATAGAGGAAAACAATAGAATGGGAAAGACTAGAGATTTCTTCAAGAAAATTAGAGATACCAAGAGAACATTTCATGCAAAGATGGGCACAATAAAGGACAGAAATGGTATGGACCTAACAGAAGCAGAAGATATTAAGAAGAGGTAGCAAGAATACACAGAAGAACTGTACAAAAAAAGATCTTCATGACCCAGATAATCATGGTAGTGTGATCACTCACCTAGAGCCAGACATCCTGGAATGTGAAGTCAAGTAGGCCTTAGGAAGCATCACTACGACAAAGCTAGTGGAGGTGATGGAATTCCAGTTGAGCTATTTCAAATCCTGAAAGATGATGCTGTTGAAAGTGCTGCACTCAATATGCCAGCAAATTTGGAAAACTCAGCAGTGGCCACAGGACTGGAAAAGGTCAGTTTTCATTCCAATCTCAAAGAAAGGCAATGCCAACGAATGCTCAAACTACCACACAATTGCACTCATCTCACACGCTAGTAAAGTAATGCTCAAAATTCTCCAAGCCAGGCTTCAGCAATATGTGAACCATGAACTTCCAGATGTTCAAGCTGGTTTTAGAAAAGGCAGAGGAACCAGAGATCAAATTGCCAACATCTGATGGACCATTGAAAAAGCAAGAGAGTTCCAGAGAAACATTTTATTTCTGCTTTATTGACTATGTCAAAGCCATTGACTGTGTGGATCACAAGAAACTGTGGAAAATTCTGAAAGAGATGGGAATACCAGACCACCTGACCTGCCTCTTGAGAAATCTGTATGCAGGTCAGGAAGCAACAGTTAGAACTGGACATGGAACAACAGACTGGTTCCAAATAGGAAAAGGAGTACATCAAGGCTGTATATTGTCACCCTGTTTATTTAACTTATATGCAGAGTACATCATGAGAAACGCTGGGCTGGATGAAGCACAAGCTGGAATCAAGATTGCCAGGAGAAGTATCAATAACCTCAGATATGCAGATGACACCACACTTATGGCAGAAAGTGAAGAGGAACTAAAGAGCCTCTTGATGAAGGTGAAAGAGGACAGTGAAAAAGCTGGCTTAAAACTCAACATTCAGAAAACGAAGATCATGGCATCTGGTCCCATCACTTCATGTGAAATAGATGGGGAAACAGTGGAAACAGTGACAGACTTTATTTCTTGGGCTCCAAAATCACTGCAGAGAGT
Organism: Bos mutus; assembly: GCF_027580195.1. Taxonomy (NCBI): domain Eukaryota; kingdom Metazoa; phylum Chordata; class Mammalia; order Artiodactyla; family Bovidae; genus Bos; species Bos mutus. The sequence goes on from NC_091618.1 coordinate 131,873,164, forward strand.
GATTGCAGCCATGAAATTAAAAGATGCTTGCTCCTTGGAAGAAAAGCAATGACAAACCTAGACAATATATTTAAAAGCAGAAATATCACTTTGCCAACAAAGGTCCATATAGTCAAAGCTATGATTTTTCCAGTAATCACGTATGGATGTGAGAGGTGGACAATAAAAAAGGCTGAGTGCTGAAGAATTGATGCTTTTGAACCGTGGTGTTGGAGAACACTCTTGAAAGTCTCTTGGACAGCAAAGAGATCAAACCAGTCAATTGTAAAGGAAATCAGTTCTGAACATTCATTTGAAGGAAGGATGCTGAAGCTGAAGCTCTAGTACTTTGGCCACCTGATGTGAAGAGCTGACTCATTGGAAAAGACTCTGATGCTGGAAAAGATTGAGGGCAGGGGCAGAAGGAGACGACAGAGGATGAGATGGACTGACTCAATGGACATGAGTTTGAGCAAACTCCAGGATCTGGTGAAGGACAGGGAAGCCTGGCATGCTGCAGTCCATGGGGTTGCAGAGTCCGACATGAGTGAGCGACTGAACAACAAAAACAACGTGAGGAGTGGAATCCTGGGCCATACGGAGGCACAGTGCTGTATGTCCACCTTTACTAGATGCCGTGTCACAGCGATTGCTGCATTTTACAGTTCCACTAGCTTTGTGTGAACTTTTTTTTCCTAAGACTTCTCTATATTGACAGAGATTTTAATTTTTGCTAATCTAGAGAATGTGGACTTGTATATCATTGTTTTTATGTTTCCTTGAACATAGGTTGGACATTTCTCACACATATTCTGGCCCTCCTGGTTCCTTTCTGAGGAAGTAGGAAGTTTTAGGTTTTAAGCTGTTGTCTTTTTCCTCTTGTGTCATAGACTAAAAAAAATTACGTATATTCTGGGTTTGAATCATTTTTCAAGTATATGTATCACAAATATCTCTTTCTTTTTTCTGGTTTGTTGCTTTCTTTTCATTTTCTTTACAGTGTCTTTTAAGGATCAGAATTTATTAATTTTAATGTAGACAAGTTTTAAATATCAATCTTTTCCTTTTTGTTTATGTTCTTTTTTTTTTGTCTTAAGAAATCTTTATTTGACCCAAGGCTGTAGAGATCCTGCTCTCTATGCCCTTTTTAAGTTGCACTGGTATGTCTTTCATATTGCTACTTGGAGATGTGCACACTCTCCAAGTGCTTCCACCCATGGCCCCCCTCACTCCTCTTACAACCTCCCTCTGAGTGGTCAGACAACTGGTTTTGTTGTGTGGGTGAAACGAGGCCAGGGAGCAGCCCCCGTCACTCCTTCATGGGCCAGGGTCACTGTGCCAGTCTTGGCCACGGGTGTGGGGTGTGAAGGTGCAACCACAGCCTGGCAGATGGCGCCCATGCCTCTACGCTGCCCACCCCCTCCAACGAGCGCTCCGCTTCTTGCTTTGTCATCTTGGGCTGTTTCCCCTTTTCCCTGTCTTCTAAGCGGGCCTGCCCTCAGGGTTTTCATGAAGATTAAAGGTGAGCTTGAGCTGGAGAAGCCGCTTCCTGCAGAGCAGCTGGTTCTCTGCAGTCCTCACACTGCCCTATTGCCTCGTGCTCAGTTCTGCCTTCTCGTTTACCCAGCTCACCAGGCACCTGAAAACATCTGAGTTTGGGATCCCCTTTTTCAGACTTTAGTCCTTCTAGATGGAGAGGAATGCCCAGCTTTGTGAGAAAACCATTGCTTTAAAAAGTTTATTCTGGTGATACCTGTGTAATTTATAAAGTTTAGAGAGGTGCAGAAAAACAGCTTATATTCTCACTTCCAAAGTAAATACTGTGAATACTGCTTGTATATTTTTTGTCTTCATCCTGTGTGTTACTGGCTCAGTCCTGCCTTACTCTTCGCGGCCCCATAGAGTGTAGCCTGCCAGGCTCCTCTGTCCATGGGATTTTCCAAGCAAGAACACAGGAGTGGGTTGCCATTTGCTTCTCCAAAGGATCTTCCAGGTTCAAGGATTGAACGCGGGTCTCCCACACTGCAGGCAGACTCTTTACCGGCTGAGCCACCAGCAAAGGCCTCACGCATTCTGTGTAGTCCGTTCTTTTAAACGTCTTTAGAGCGTCTTCTGCGTCCCCAGCTGTGTTCGTGGCCCGGGCTCCAGCCCTGGATGGAGGCCGCGGACACACCCGGGCCGGTCCTGGTTTGTGGGGACCGCACGGTGGACCATGCCTGGCTCATTGTCAGAGAGACTCTGGTCTTGGATTTGTTGCCACGTGGCCCAGAATAGGGCTGCCCGCGGTCCCCAAAGTCCCTCCGGCCCGCTCTCGGCGGTGGCCGAGGACAGTCGTATTCCTCTCACTCAAGACCCTTCGGAACCCAGTGCGCGTCCCGCTCCCGCCCCAGCGCTGGTGCCCGCCGGACGCAAGCGCCTGGGGACAAGCCGCGCCCAGATGGGGTCCCGGGTGCAGAGGCCCCGGCGCCTGTACTCTATGCTGGCGACGACTGCGGAATCAGACTCCTGCCTGGGTAGGCGACGTCCCAGCCCAGGACCCGCCTCTGCTTCCAGACCCTACCTCATTTCTGTGGGCACTAGCGGAGGGATGAGTGGTGTGGACTCCGAAACCCCCAGGAGGAGGAGCTGGGCCGCGCATGCTCAGTTCTGGGGACGCGCAGCGCCCTCTGCTGGCTCGAGGTCGTGGCCACAGCAGGTGACCCCGCGGCCCTTTGATCCTGAAGATGCGTTTCAGTGCCACGTGGAAGTCATCGTGGGGCAGACGGCGAACAATCTGCGAGGACTGAGAGCCTATGAAGCGTCCAACAAGTCCACATACCCCGTTAGTAACTAATGGAAGTTATGTAAAAATGAAAGAAAAATAGTCCCCTTTAGAATTTATGTATATAGCTTTCAGACAGCTAAGTTATTAGTATATACATACTTGCTAAGTGTTTTGACCTGCTTGATAAATGGACTGCTTAGGTATTTCTGAGAGCCAAGATCTCTCTGATCTGAGAGAGTATAAAGACGTCTGGTTTAGATGGTTCTGCCTCTGACAATTGACACTGGCCCTCAGAAGGGGTGGCCACAAGTGTGGTTTGGCAGCTCCCTCTGGACAAGCAAGACATCAAAGGGGCCGGCAGAGGGAGAGGCCCAAGCTGCCCTTGTCCCCTAGACCATTGATGGGCAGCATTTCTTCTCTGAGAGTAAAACTGTACAGAGGAATTTGGGTATGATTTTTATCTGCACCTAGTGGTGTTGATCCACTGATGAAGTTTAGCTGGGCCTGAGGCTCCAAAATCACTGCAGATGGTGACTGCAGCCATGAAATTAAAAGACGCTTACTCCTTGGAAGAAAAGTTATGACCAGCCTAGATAGCATATTCAAAAGCAGAGACATTACTTTGCCAACAAAGGTCCATCTAGTCAAGGCTATGGTTTTTCCAGTGGTCATGTATGGATGTGAGAGTTGGACTGTGAAGAAAGCTGAGCGCCGAAGAATTGATGCTTTTGAACTGTGGTGTTGGAGAAGACTCTTGAGAGTCCCTTGGACTGCAGGGAGATCCAACCAGTCCATTCTGAAGGAGATCAGCCCCGGGATTTCTTTGGAAGGAATGATACTAAAGCTGAAACTCCAGTACTTTGGCCACTTCATGCGAAGAGTTGACTCATTGGAAAAGAGTCTGATGCTGGGAGGAATTGGGGGCAGGAGGAGAAGGGGACGACAGAGGATGAGATGGCTGGATGGCATCACTGACTCGATGGACGTGAGTCTGGGTGAACTCCGGGAGTTGGTGATGGACAGGGAGGCCTGGCGTGCTGCGATTCATGGGGTCACAGAGTTGGACACGACTGAGCGACCGCACTGAACTGAACTGAACTGAGGAGAGTTGAGGGGCTTCCCAGGTGATGCAGCGGTAAAGACTCTGCCCACCAGTGCAGGTGATACCAAAGACTTGGATTCAATCCCTGGGTGGGGAACATCCCCTGGAGTAGGAAATGGCAACCCACTCCAGTATTCTTGCCTGGAAAATTCCATGGACAGTGGAGCCTGGTGGGCTACAGCCCATGGGGTCATAGAGAGTTGGACATGAATGAGCAATTGAGCATGCATGCATGAAGAAAGTTGAAGAAACAATGGGATGTGGTTTTGCAGAAGGCTTTGTGCAGACCTGTGGAGCATGTGGGGAGCTGGAGCAGGCTGGTCCTGTGTAGTTGTGACAGCCCTGCACACTGGGTGCCAGTGTCCACAGCAAGAAAAATCACAGGTCTTACTGGATATCAGGCCTCCTGAAAAACAGTTGAGCTGGATCTGTTAAAATTTAAAATACGTCAAGCCCAGCAGCCACTCTGGGCCATCATAATAGTTGGTGTGCAGCAGGTGAAAGCTATGCACAGAGAAGATATGCTTTCCTCGTGTGAAATATGAAGCAGCCATGGAAAAGATCCAGTGAATGCTCTAACAGAAGATTTCACAGAGATTTCTACAAGATATCACTGAGTGAGAAAAATCAAGATGCAGAAAAGTGTGAAACCGGATCCCTCTTTGTAAAAGAAATTTACCAAAATCCTCTACCATTGGAAGAGACCTTGATGCTGGGAAAGGTTGAAGGCAGGAGGAGAAAGGGACGACAGAGGATGAGACGGTTGGATGGCATCACCGACTCGATGGACGTGAGTCTGAGTAAGCTCTGGGAGTTGGTGATGGACAGGGAGGCCTGGCATGTTGCAGTCCATGGGGTTCCAGAGAGTAGGACACGACTGAGCGACTGAACTTAACTGAACTGTACAGATATACAGATGTCTATATGTATGAAAATGTGTAAGTATGCTTGATTATTCAGTTCAGTTCAGTTCAGTTCAGTCACTCAGTCGTGTCCTACTCTTTGCGACCCCATGAATCGCAGCACACCAGGCCTCCCTGTCCATCACCAACTCCCGGAGTTCACTCAGACTCACGTCCATCGAGTCAGTGATGCCATCCAGCCATCTCATCCTCTGTCGTCCCCTTCTCCTCCTGCCCCCAATTCCTCCCAGCATCAGACTCTTTTCCAATGAGTCAACTCTTCGCATGAAGTGGCCAAAGTACTGGAGTTTCAGCTTTAGCACCACTCCTTCCAAAGAAATCCCAGGGCTGATCTCCTTCAGAATGGACTGGTTGGATCTCCCTGCAGTCCAAGGGACTCTCAAGAGTCTTCTCCAACACCACAGTTCAAAAGCATCAATTCTTCGGCGCTCAGCTTTCTTCACAGTCCAACTCTCACATCCATACATGACCACTGGAAAAACCATAGCCTTGACTAGACGAACCTTTGTTGGCAAAGTAATGTCTCTGCTTTTCAATATGCTATCTAGATTGGTCATAACTTTTCTTCCAAGGAGTAAGCGTCTTTTAATTTCATGCCTGCAGTCACCATCTTGATTATTATTACACACAAATAAGGGGGGGATATGGAGAATAGATGGAATAAAATTATGATATAGGACAGGTGGGAGATGAGATGGGACAGGAGGGCCATATGTGGAGTCAAGCAAAGAAGAAAAATGATTAAATTAAAAGAAACCCTGTCTTATGCATTTCTGTAAAGTGTTTTAAACACACACACATATATATTTACACACACACACACATACTTTTTATGTAATTCAAGGTGTGCTAACCATATGATCATGACAGAATGGCAGATGGGACTATCAACAGGCCTGATGTAAGTGGTGTAAAACAACTGTATCTCATGCTCACAGACTCTGTGCATCAGTTATCTGGGGAAGGCTCAACGGGGTAGTTTCCACCTGATGTCAGCGGACAGCTGGGGCCTCAGTCATCTGCAGGCTACCCAGGCTGGAGGATCCCCATTGCACATGGTGCCCTCATATGGCTGGAAGTGTGGGGCTGGCTGTTGGCTGGGGGTCTTGGTCTTTCCAAGTGTGCTTCTCCATGGGGCTAATTGAGTGACTTCATGACAACATTTAGGGTGATCCCAGATGAACCCTTGCAGCAGGAAATCAGCCATAGATTCATTCACACACATGAATGAATGTATGTGACTGTGTTCTGAATTGTATTTAAACATTAATAATACAGTTTACTGGAGGATCTTGAGCAGAGAAATAACTCGGCATGGCTCAGTGTACTGCTGTATGGAGGACACATGGGGGAATTCAGAAAAAAGCCAGAAGCCCAGGGAGGTGGCTCTTGCCATGACCAATGGAACTAGATTGGTGGCAATGGGGGAGGGAAGGATGTGCTTTGTTGATTAATTAATCCACTTACTTAGAAAGAAAGACAAACCAAGATGCCTCGTTAGTGCTTGGCCTGTGCGGCCATCCTGAGCTTGGGGCTGCTGGCCAGGAAGCTTGGGGGGCCGAGGTGGAGTTGGCCGCTCTGGAGCATGACATGGCAGCTGTGGCTGAGGTCACATTGGATGCCTCACTTATGAGTGGAGGCCAGCTCTGCCTAAAAGGGAGACCAGGTGTGTGTGGGAGTGGTGGGTGCCAAGGCCAGGACGCCGGAGTGCCAAGCACTGTTCTCCCAGGAGGCTGTCTGTGCTGCCAGTTGAATGTATGGAAATACACAGCCAGGAATCAGGGTGGCCCCTTCTGCAAGGACTGACCATCTTGGCCTGCTGAAGTGCAGTGGCAGGGCTGTTCAGCTTGAATGGGCCACAACTGGCTGATTCCTGATCCTTGGGCACTGTTCTGTGAAAAGGAATATGTAAACACATAATAAAAATGAAGTTGTGTGTTTTTCGATTCAAGGAGTGATTCATGTTATGCAATTGTTGGTCAGTGTTATGTTTAAATAAAACTGCAGATCCAACACTTTTCCCCAACTTCTTCTCCCAAAATTTTTCTAACATGTATCAAAGTTTAAAAAATAGTTATTAATAGATGAACACCCATACACCTATGCTCCAATCAGGGTATATCTGAACATGCTGTCTTTTCCACGATAAACCTTTCTTACCCTGTCAGCCTTTGCGTCTTTACCAAAATGCACCTCATGGTGTGTTTATTCACCTGCTACAGCATTTATTCCTCTGAATAAATGACCTTTGCCAGTTCTTTATGGGAAGGTCTTTGTTTATTTCCACAGTGGGATTATAATTTCTTTTGGGGTGAAATTTATTAGGTAAATCTACCTTTTAAAACCAGAGAAGAAATGGTGGTCCCCAAATTGGACCCAGGGGCCTGGAAGATGAGCAGATATTGTTGGGGGGAGGGACTTGATTTGGGGTTGGTTGTGCCGAGGGACCCCATGGTGCCAGGCCTTCAAGCAGGAGGGGCAGCCCCACTGGGGTGAGAGTTGAGCTGTGTGATCCACGTTGTGCTCTGGGGACACCTCACTTGCCATGCCGGCCACCCTAACAGTTCAGAGCTCAGGCTGCACAGGCACTGCCTCAGTCTGCGAGGGCTGGTAGCAAAATGCTATAGACTGTGACTTGAGCAGTAGAAACTTCTTTCTCACAGTTCTAGGGGTTAAAAGTCCAAAATCAAGGTGTGTGCAGGTTTGGTTTGTCCTGAGGCCTCTGTCCGTGACTTGCAGACGGCCGTCTTCTCAACGTTTCCTGCGTGGGCCTTTGCTCTGCGGGTGCACAGCCCTGGTGTGTCTGCTCTTCTTACAAGGACACCAGTTCTATTGGGTTAGGGCCCCACACGTGTGACCTCATTTCACCTTAGTTACCTCCTTAAAGACCCTTTTCCAAATACAGTCAGTGTGGCCGTTACGGTTTCAACATACAAGCTCCAGGTAGTGAGGGGGCCTCGGCCTTGATCTGGGCTAAGGGTGAGGCTCCGAGGGACAAGGCTGCATGTGGCCTTGAGGTGGGACAGAACCTCCATGCTGTGCCACAGTGATGCCCGGAACGTGGCTGGATGCAATGGACAAGTCCCTTTGAAGTCCATGGTCTTATTTGGCTCTCACAACAATTTGGGCACGAGGGAGGTGTTATTTGACAGGAGCATTTTGCAGAAAGTTTTCACTTTCATCTCATGCTCAAAGGATTTGTTAACAAAATAAGCCACTTGTTATGTACAAATAAATAATACCAATATTTACTAGAGAATTATTTAGCTTACTTCCAATATACTAATATACTTAATTCCAATATATTAATATACTTACTTCCAATATACTAACATTAAAAGAAAAGATAAGTAGAAACAGCAGAGGATACATCACCAAATTTTTGACCAACATCCAGACTTCAATAGCGCTGGGAAGTCTGGTGTCCTGGTACAACTGGAGAAAGGTCCTAGGTGGCACATCCGCTCTCAGCATGTCTCTTTTGAAGACACTTCAAAAATTGTGGTTCAGGGTTCCTCTTATAATCCTAGGACCAGGACTCAAACTGATATCATCATCAATCTGTGAACAAATTGCAGCTCTGGTTTCATGTTAATGATGTTTGTTTTGTTATGTACAACTTGTAATGTTGTTAAGCTTGGGGCTTAGTTGGCCTGACCTCCTCCAGGGGCTCAACAGTCTCAAGAATCTTCCCCTATCTTATCTTTTCCAGCAGTCATGTATTGTAAGAGTTGGACCATAAAGAAGGTTGAGTGACAAACAATCGATGCTTTCGAACTGTGGCGCTGGAGAAGACTCTTGAGAGTTTCTCAGGTAGCAAGGAGATCAAACCAGTCCATCCTAGAGGAAATCAGCCCTGAATATTCACTGGAATAACTGATGCTGAAGCTGAAGTTGAAGTTCCAGTACTTTGGCCACCTGATGTGAAAAGCCAACTGTTTGGAAAAGACTCTGATGCTGGGAAAGATTGAGGGCAAGAGAAGAAGGGGGTGACAGAGGATGAGATAGTTGGATGATATCATTGACTCAATGGACATAAGTTTGAGCAAACTCCAGGAGATGGTGAAAGACAGGGAAGCCTGGCATGTTGCAGCACCTGGGGTTGCAAAGAGTTGTACACAACTGAGCAACTGAACAACAAAATCATATCTATGGTGCTGCAAGGCTTGCACTCATAGCAGACAGTCAGGACACTCACTGTCTGTCTCATATAGAAGTCTGGAAGTAAACAGTTTTAGGGCCAGTATGGTGCTTTCATGATGTCTCAGGCTTCATCTCTCTGTGGCTCCTATTCTCAAAATCACTTCATTGTCTGAGATGGCAGCTGGGGCTCCAGCCATCACATTTGTGTTCTAGATACAACCTTTTTAGAGGAAAGAAAGATGAAGGGGTTTGTCCTTTTAAAGAAGGCTTCCTGGAAGTCATATATAACACTTACGCTTACATTTATTTGGCCAAAAGACCAAAAAAACACTAACCACAAAACCAACAAAAATTTAATGATTTAGACTTCATTAAAATTGAGATGTTGTTGTCAGCAAAAGAGTAAACAGTCAAGCCAAAGGCTTAGAGAAGATATCCAGAATTCATACATCTGAAAAAGGATTCCTATGAAGAATACATATATAATTCTGACAGATTAAGAAGAAAAAGACAACACAAATTTTAAAAATGAGCAAAAGAGACATTTTACAAAAGAAGATTGCCCACAAGCATATGAAAAGGTACTCCACATCATTACTTATCTGGGTAATAAAAATTAAAAGCCACATGAGATATCACTATTCAGCTGCTAAAATGATGAAAATGGAAACAATTGACATCAACAAAGGTTGGCAGGATGTGGAATGTGTGGGGGAAATTAGTTCAAACATTTTGAAAAACTGAAAGCTTTTTTAAAAAAAACTGGAAGTTTGTTATAAAGTTAAAATGCACTTTTATATGGCTCAGAAATACCACTCTTTGGTATTACCCAAGAGAAATAGAAACATTTTTCACGTAAGTAATTTAACAGCAAGTGCATTTATAAATAATTAAAGCTTAGAAACAACTCAGTGTCCTAAAACAGGAGAATGGATAAAGAAATGATGTACTTTCGTTTGTCACTGATCTACAAAAGCGCGGCGGGGACTTGCTGTGGGCCGGCTTTTCCCCAGGCCCAGCCGGGAGCAGGCGACCCTGTGGGCCTGATTCGCTGTCATGTGACCGCACCTTGGCCGGCAGAGCGGGGAGTAAAGGGATCTCAGCGTCAGGGAGGGCACGGAAGGCAGCAGCCTGTGGCCCCTCCTCCAGGCAGACTGGAGGACACTGCCAGTGTCCGTGAGGAGTTGCATATTAGCACATGGTGTATAATGTGTATAACACACAGCACAGGTCACATATAACACACAGTGCAAAACGTGCATAGCCGCACATGCACATGTGTAACACAAACATGCCTACTGTACAGAAAATAGACGACCATAACACAAACATGCCCTACTGTACGTAAAATAGACGACCATAACACATAACATGCCCTACTGTACAGAAAATAGACGACCATAACACACACATGCCCTACTGTACGTAAAATAGACGACCATAACACATAACATGCCCTACTGTACAGAAAATAGACGACCATAACACAAACATGCCTACTGTATGTAAAATAGACGACCATAACACATAACATGCCCTACTGTACAGAAAATAGACGACCATAACACACACATGCCTACTGTACAGAAAATAGATGAACCATAACACAAACATGCCCTACTGTACAGAAAATAGATGACCATAACACAAACATGCCCTACTGTACAGAAAATAGACGACCATAACACAAACATGCCCTACTGTACAGAAAAATAGACGACCATAACACATACATGCCCTACTGTAAAAATGACGACCATAACACAAAACATGCCCTACAGTATGTAAAATAGACACCATAACACATAACATGCCTACTGTAAGAAAATAGACATAACCTGCCCTACTGTATGTAAAATAGACGACCATAACACATAACATGCCCTACTGTACAGAAAATAGACGACCATAACACAAACATGCCCTACTGTACGTAAAATAGATGACCATAACACATAACATGCCCTACTGTACAGAAAATAGACGACCATAACACAAACATGCCTACTGTATGTAAAATAGACGACCATAACACATAACATGCCCTACTGTACAGAAAATAGACGACCATAACACAAACATGCCTACTGTACAGAAAATAGACGACCATAACACAAACATGCCTACTGTATGTAAAATAGACGACCATAACACATAACATGCCCTACTGTACAGAAAATAGACGACCATAACACAAACATGCCCTACGGTATGTAAAAAAATAACACATAACATGCCCTATGTAAAAATAGACGACACAAACATGCCTACTGTACAGAAAATAGACGACCATAACACATAAATAGACTGTACAGAAAAATAGACGACCATAACACAAACATAACTACATAAAAATGATACCTACTGTATGCCCTAAATAGAAAATAGATTTGACCATAACACAAACATGCCCTACGGTATGTAAAATAGATGACCATAACACATAACATGCCTACTGTATGTAAAATAGACGACCATAACACAAACATGCCTACTGTACAGAAAATAGACAACATGCCCTACTGCCCTACTGTATGAAAATAGACGACCATAACACAAACATGCCTACTGTACAGAAAATAGACGACCATAACACATACATGCCCTACTGTATGTAAAATAGACGACCATAACACATAACATGCCCTACTGTATGTAAAATAGACGACCATAACACATAACATGCCCTACTGTACAGAAAATAGACGACCATAACACATAACACGCCCTACTGTACTGTACAAATAGATGACGTAAAACAGATGGCTGTAGAGCACAGGGACCTCTACTTAATATCATGTAATGACCTGCTTGGGAAAAGAACCTGAAAGAGAATGGATATATGTATACGTACAACTGATTCACTTCGCTGTACACCTGAAGCTAACAGAGCGTTATAGATCAGCTATACTCCAACAAAAACTAAAAAATATATGTAACACGCAACACATACTATAATCATGCATAGTATGCAGTTCAGTGCGTGTATATGTATAGCACACAACACAAAACATGCAGCAGAGTATAATGTGTAACATGTAACATATAGGATGTAACACAGTGAACAATATGCAGCAGGAAACACACACAGCAGTCATGTGTTGGGCTCCCTGGTGGCTCAGCTGGTAAAGAATCTGCCTGCAGTGCAGGAGTCCTGGGTTCAGTCCCTGGGTTGGGAAGATCCTCTGGAGAAGGGGACGGCAACCTAATCCAGTATTCTTGCCTGGAGAATTCCATGGACAGAGGAGCCTGGGGGCTGCAGTCCATGGGGTCAAAAAAAGTCAGACATGGCTGAGCGACTAACACTTTTACTTTTCATAACATGTAACATATATAGCACACATGGCATAGTATATAGCACATACAGCATGTGAGACATATTACAGAGCATGCTGCACAGTACACACGGTATATAACATGCCTAACATGACACACAACAAACACATACAGCACGCAACAACACACGTGCGTACATGTCTAACATGTAACAGAGGGCGTCTAGTGTGTATAGCATATGCCGCGTACAGCATGTAACATAAGTAGCATGAATCACTCAGCCTATAGTAGAAACCGCGTGTGCACACACATGGCGTGCAAGGCACCTAGCACAGCCCCTCCGTGTGGCTTGCCCTCCACGAGGTACCTCCCCTGGGGGTCTGGGCTAAGGCAGAGTCACTTTTCCGTTGCGGGTAACTAGGCTTGTTTTGCCCCACCGCTCACCCTCTACCCTTTATTTTGCCCTGGCCCGAATAAGCTGGGATAAAGAAGGGGGCATCTGTAACATGGCTACAAGCAAGGGAGGCATGTCTGTCCTAGTCCCTGAAGCTGTGTGAAGTGGTCACCCTCAGAAGTGCCAGACCTCTGGCTGCCTTGCAGACTGCACCCTCAGGCTGGCCCCCTCCTCCCAGTCCCCTTGTGGTTCCACCCAGGGAGAAGCAATGCGGAGAGAGGCCTTTGGGGGATGGCCCTGGAAGCAGGGTCTCTGGGCATGAATAGGCAGGCCCAAAGCAAGGATTCCAGTGCAAGCAGCATGGTCAGGGGGTGCTTCCAGGAAGGTCCAATATGTGGATTAGGACGTGGCCTGGACAGAGAATGGGGTACGGGGCCCGCTGGGACCTCGGGGCCCATCCTCTCTGTCCCAGAGCCACTGGTTCTCCAGCTGCAAACAGCATCTCACAGGGAGCTCCAGGCAGCCACTGCCTACCTGCGTCTCAGCGCCAGTCTGAGCCCTCATCTTAGAGCAGAAGGACAGGCACAGTGAGAGCTTCAGTCGTGTCTGCTTCTTTGCAACCCTATGGACTGTAGCCCACCAGGCTCCGATGTCCATGGGATTCTCCAGGCAAGAATACTGGAGTGGGTTGCCATGCCCCCCTCCAGGGGATCTTCCCAACCCAGGTATTGAACCTGGGTCTTTATGTCTCCTGCTTTGGCAGGCAGGTTCTTTACCACTAGTGCCACCTGGGAAGTCCAGTGAGAGCAGCGTTCTGCCCCAAAGCTGGCAGGCAGAGGGTCTGGGGGTCCAATGTCCACACTGGTTCCTAGGCTGGTGGGTTCAGAACCAGAGTCATGGGCAAGGGTAGGCGTGGAAGGGGAGTGTGTAAGGAGTGGGCGGGGGTGGGAGGATGGGGAACACTCAGGGGAGCCCCTTTCTTACCAACCTACGAGCGGGTGAGTTGAGCTGGAGCTGAGGGGCAAGCCTGTCATGCCCATGTCCTGGCTTAGTGCCCTCTCCTGTCCCTTGGTCCTGCCCAGCCCTGAAGGGGGAGCTGGAGTCTCTGCAGGGAGGCCCAGCGTGTGCAGCTCCCGTAGTCAGGAAGGGCAGCCAAACCAGCGGGAAGGAGGTAACTGGAGGGGTTCCGCAGAGCTGACTTGGGAGGGAGTCAGGTCTCTCTTGTGCTTGGGAAAGTGAAAACACTCAGCTCAGGAGGGCCTGAGCCAAGGTTGCTGCTGGCGTCGACCTAAGTGAGGGCAGCAAGGGTGCCAGGTGGTCACTGCTCTGCCCTCATACCCACTTTCTCGGGGCCCGAGGCCCTTCTTATGGAGCCCCTCTGAACACTGGCCAGAGGTTCTGGGTTAAGAATGCTGCTGCTGCTGCTGCTACGTCGCTTCAGTCGTGTCCGACTCTGTGCAACCCCATAGACGGCAGCCCACCAGGCTCCCCCTTCCCTGGGATTCTCCAGGCAAGAACGCTGGAGTGGGTTGCCATTTCCTTCTCCAATGCATGAAAATGAAAAGTGAAAGTGAAGTCGCTCAGTCGTGTCCGACTCTTCGAGACCCCATGGACTGCAGCCTACCAGGCTCCTCCATCCGTGGGATTTTCCAGGCAAGAGTGCTGGAGTAGGGTGCCGTTGCCTTCTCCAGGGTTAAGAATGACCATAACCACTCCCAAAGGCAGCTTGGTTATAACAGTCTTCCAGACAGAAAGCTTCTGCTCTGGGAGTATGGAGTAGACACGCTTTCCCCTATTCTAAACCATATGTATGTATCTATATAGAAAATCTATCTATAATATATATTATACATAACATATATCATCTATATATCCTTCTATTATATCTAGCTATCATGCATGCATGCTAAGCTGCTTTTTGTGACCCCCATGGACTGTAGCCTGCCAGGCTCCTCTGTCCATGGAATTTTCCAGGCAAGAATACTGGAGTTGGTTGCCTTGTCCTTCTCCAGGGGATCTTCCCAACCCAGGGATTGAACCCGCATCTCCTGTGGCTCCTGCTTTGCAGGCAGACTCTTTACCACTGAGCCACTGGGGAAGCCCATCTATCTCTCATGTGTATCTATCTATCGAGGCTCTAAATGGCAAAGAAAAGAAGACACAACAGCTAAGGACTTTGAAACCCAAGGAGTGACATGGTAGTAAGTTCCTGAATTTCCTTTTTGCCTCAGAGTTAGAGCAGAAACAGCCAGGAACCCAGAAATACCAGTGGGCATAGGAAGCAAAGTCCTAAGGAAACCTGCTGTCATAGTCAAAAGGCCAGGAAAGGGGCAGCCTAGCAGAAGGGAAAACCCTCAGGCGATAACCACCCCATTCCAGCCAATCCTCACGGAAGAACCTGTGGCCCTGCCCCCGCCACCACTGGCCAAGGCCAAGTGGGGATCCTAGTTTACTCAAGGTCCCTGCCAGGAGGCAGGAGAAAAGGAAGGCCAAGCAGGGAGCCAGGACTTTTTTTTAATCCCCATAGGCTGGTGATAAGCCCCCTCACGAGGGTCAGTAGCGAGGAGCCCCCTGACTCCAAGTGTCAAGACAGGCCAATGTGGGAACACTTGGAGCTTCAGTGAAAGGGACAAATGGATGTGTGGGCAGGCTGGGCCCACACCAGGGACCGTCGCGACGGCTCCGTGAATCATCCAGCAAAATGATGTGAAGCAAAGTTTCCAAAGCCCACATCCCTCAGCCCCGCATCTCAGCTGGGAGTCCTCGGCCTTGCCTGTCTCCCTGGCTCCTTCCTGCATTGGGAGTCTGAAGCCTGAGTTACCTGAGCTTGGTGCCTGCCTGAGTGCAGGCTTTTCATAATGATGATTTCATTTTGAGAGACATAAATCACACAGAGAATACAGAGAATAACTTGACAACCTCCCTGTCCTGTGCCCACCATCCAGAAGTGACAAGTTATTCTTTGATGTGCCTTGTTTTCTGTCTGTAACACATGAAATGTTATAGACTAACTTGAAATTCCCTTATTCCTCCAGCCAGAGTCCCACCTGCTCTCTGCTCTGTCAACTCTGAGAAAATCACAGTTTTGAATTGTGTTTATCTTTCATTTCACTTTTGTTTTTATTTCGGCCATCTATATTTTGAATAGGTAATTCATTCACATGTTTCAAAATTCAGAAGGTACCAAAGTATATACGGGAAAAAGGCTCCACTTCCACATGGGTGGAGCCAGGGCAGCCCTGGGGCAGCACACCCTCAGCAGCCAGTGAAGGGGCTGTGTTGCCCCTTGGCTGGTGCCTTCAGCTGGGTTCCCTTTGCAGGAATATCACCTTCAGGGGTCATGCCATATGGCCCATGGTAGATAGGACCAGGTTCAGCTGAGGGTGAAGGAAGTTGTGGGCAGCAGTTGCCCATGTTGGGTACGGGTCCATTCTCTCTTACATGGAGTGGACAGCTCAGAGCTTGTAGGGCAGTTTCGTAACCATCAGAGACCAGTCCTGTTGCTCTGTCATCTTCAGCACAGGCTTCTACCTCACGGGCTAAGATGGCTGCTTGAGCTCCAGCCATCACATCTTCATCATAGCCAATCTGTAGGAGGAAGGAACAAGGGTCCACTGCTTCCTCCAGTATTATTTCCTAAAACTGCACAGGTCGTCTCCTCTTGCATACTGTCAGTCAGCATGATGTGGTATGGCCACGTGTCGTTGTAAGGGGCTGGGAGGTATAGTCTTGACCCTGGCTGGTTGTGCTCCCACTGATCCATGGAGGAAGGAGGGGAGGAGCACAAATATTAAGGGGTAACCAGTAGGCTCTGATGACCGAGTCTGAAAATCTTTTGGTGTGGAGATCGCTTCCTGTGTGGAGTGCCAGCTGACAAAGGGCAAAGTCCAGGCCGTGGCAGGTGTAGGGAGCACCAGGGCACACCGCGCCTTAAAGTCCTTCTTACAGAGCGATGTGTGAGTTGTGCAAGCCAGCTGCTGCTGCATGGGAAGCCCTCTGCCAGAGCCCCCTGGAGGCACCCCCCGGAGATGGCATCGAGAAAGTGCCAAGCTGGACACTTCAGCACACAATATTGTCTGGAGCCTCTGAGTCCTGAATCTGGGCCTGTGGCTTCCGGGGAAGGGCACGCGTCACACAGAACAAAGCAACCCGCGGAGCCCCGGCCACAAGGCTCCAGGCTGGCTCCCTCGAGTCTTGGAGAGGCTGTGCCTTGAATGCTTGGCTTTTTGTTTGCTAAAGAAGTGTTTTCCAGTCTCTTCTTTTCACAGAGAAATCTCAGGGTCCTGTGACGGGTTGAAGAGCGGGGTGGGGTGGAAGGTGGGGTGGGGGTGGGTAGGTGAGGACAGGCTCTTCAAAGGGAGAAGCTGCTGGGGGCCTGGGGTGGAGGTCCTCTTAGGTAGAGATAAAGGGGAGGCCCAATGGGTCTCAGTGCCCCATGCCCATGGCCTTGGCCAGGGCCAGGTACTGGAGACAGAGTGGCTGGGCTGAGAGGGAGTAGAAGAAAAGGGGACCTTGTGTGACCTGTCTGGGGCCTTGGAGCTGTGTGTTTGCTGGATGGGTCAGCTGAGGTGGCCTGGTGGGATAGCCAGGGCAGTGAGCTGGCCTCCCATGACTGGGGATACCTGTCTGGGGGAGTTTAAGAACCCTGTCCCTATGGCAGGGGGAGGGGCTGGAGGGCCAGACTTGGGGGAAATCTCTGTGTCTTGTCCAAGCTAAGGGGATCACCCCGAGTTTAGGCTGCTCTGGACACCTCACAGTGGTTGGTGAGGACAGAAGCTGGCGGTCCTGGCCGGGCCTGATGGCCTTCTTGACAAGGTGTGGGGGGACGGCAGGAGGCATGCGTGAGCACCTTGCCACCCATCACTGGGGGATAGGAAAGTCCCCTGTGCCTACACGCTTCCCAGAGGGGCGGGAAAGCAGGAGAGGATCCCTACACACTGTTTCTAACTGGGAGAGTCTGTTAACTTGAATGGACATATTTAAAAAATTCAATCATACTTCAAAGGGAATGGAAATTTAAAGTGTGTATATGAACAATTTCTTTAAAAAGGGCCTGTTTGGGAGCAAGCTGGGCAATGCTGTGTATTCAGACCCCTCCTCTGGGCCTATCAGGAACCTGGGTCCCACCTGCAGCCTGAGTAGAGAAGCCCAGGGGCTGGGTGGGCTGGGCTGGAGGTGCAGGAAGTTGGGCACCCAGCGGGGGTGGGGCCAGGAGACCAGGTGGACCTGACGAGGTGTGGATGGATGGTGCTGTGGCCAGGGGACTGGAAACTCATCTTGGTCCTTTGAGGGGAAGAAAGCAAGAGGACCGTCCTTGGATGTTTCTGCAGCGAACCCTCAGCCACGAGGCTTCACTCCTTGCAGGGGCAGTGCAGTGGGTGAGACTGAGTTGGTCCTGGGGAGGGTCAGGAGTCCCCAGTGGCTGGCTTGTGGTTCGGTGTGGCCCCACTCTGGTGTCTTCTCTTCCAGAAGCAGGTGAGCCCTTTCAGCAACCCTCCCTGTCATAGACAGTGGCCGACAGCCGCCACTTGAATCTAAACCTGACCTGACAACAGGCTGTACTCCCAGAGGCTATGTCTGTTGCTGCAGCACGGAGGGGAGCCAGACCCAGCCCCCATGCCAAGGGCAGGCCCTCTGAGCCACACCTGCTAGGGCAGGAGCTTGTGTGTAGGGGGCCTGGCCAGTCAGCGGTGCTGGCCAAGGCTCCCCGTGATCTTCCCAAGGCCTCTGGTCTTGGAGGTCCCTGAGACTGGGTGCATGCTCTGGGAGGGGTCTCTCAGGGTTGGTGATGGCTCCCAAGGACGCCCTGGGCTCTGGGCTGGGAGGAGGGTCCTCTCATTCCCATGCAAAGGGCCTGGTCAGGTCAATCAGGACTGCCTTCCCTGCAGGAGCATCGCTTGGAGTGCTGAGAGTCTGTGAGCTCGCCCCGAGGTTGGGGCCGAGGATCTACCGCTGGGGTGTCTGGTGTGAAGAGGAAACAGCAAGGGATACAGGGGTGGGAGGCTGGGCTGGGGGGCAGCGGGCTGTCGGGGTGGAGGAAGGGGAGAGGGTCGGGGGGTGAGATCGAGAAGGAGCAAGGTCAGAGGGGAGGGTTGAGGGACCAGAGAGGTGGATGGGCTCGCAGGCTGCAGCCAGGGCAGGAAGACCTGGATGTGACCTTCACCTTCAAACAGAAGGTGAAGATACCTCTGTGGGGAGGTGTCTTTAGGACTGATCTGGCCTCTGTCTTTTCACACTCTGGCCCTGCAGGGCTGCATGGAGCTGCTGCAGCGGGAGGAGCCCCTTGGGTTTGCTGAGGGAGGTGTCCGGGTGGGCTGAAGGGGGGCTGCATGGGGCGTCCACTCTGGGCTCCCTCGGGGAGAGTGGGGGCTGGCAGGCTCTGCCCCTGCCCAACACTGTGCTTTGCTCTGAGAGGACACTCCCTCGCAGGCTCAGGTGGCTGAGAGCACATGCTGTATTTGGGTCTTAAGGCACAGCTGTGTCTGCTCCCCTCTCTGCCTCTCCCACGTAGGAGAGGGAGCTCGGGGGACCAGGAGGTGGCCACCTGTGCCCACTGGCACCTCTGTGGTCTCAGCTGTGACCGTCTTGTGCTCCTCACTGAAGGCAGGGGTGGGGAGGAAGCCTGGGCCACCGGTCTTTCTCCTGCACGCATAAGGCAGGAGTATCCAGATACAGAATGTGGGAAGGGGAGGGAGGCGGGCCCCTTGGGCCTTGGGGTCAGGACATAGCCCTTCTAGAGTCTGCATGTGGCTGCGCCTGCGAGGGGAAGTGCAGGGGCTGGTACTCTGGTCCCTGGCCCTACACCCTCCGGCAACAGCCAGCCCAACGGACCCATGTCCACAGAGAAAAAGCCAGGGAGGCCTGTGAGCACATCGGGAGCCAGAGATCAAGCAAGGGCCTTCCTCCCCATCCTGTGGGACTGAGAACTAAAATTCACCAGTGCTGGCAGCCAGAGAGTCATCACTTCTGTGCAGCAGTGATGCCCCAAACCTTTCACTGAATCTGATTGTGAGAAAATGCGCTCTGATCTTGGAAGAGACAACTGGCCTATGTTAAAATGTCAAGGCTGAGAGATGCAGAAGAGGGCCAGGTGGGACTCTGCCCAGCTTAAGGACACAGGAGAGGCAAGACAGCGCCATAAGGATCACACAAACATTCTGGACACAGTGTGGGGATAATCAGAAAATCTGGATGTGGCCTGTATATCAGCTATTATTGTATGTTAAATTTTAGAAATATGATGTCTGTGTGTGTGTGAAAGAATGTCATTTTTAGGAGGTACACACCGAAGAATTCAGAAATATTCTGGGGATATTTTATAATGTTATTTACTATTTTCTAATGTTTTGAAACGTCCCTGTGCATGTGTGTGATGCATGTGCCACAGAAGGCGAGTGGGAGTGCAGGATAATAAAACACGACACAGTGTTAACCCAGGTGAGTCTCGGGCAAGGCTTCATGATGCCCATGAACTACTTTTTCAATCTGTCACTTGCAGTCTTTTAAAATTAGAAGTTGAGGGGAAATAGGTACTGAGAAAATAAACAGATGGTGTGGGCCTTCCTTTAAGCTGGGCTCATCTTTTCAGTGGAGAAGGAAATGGCAACCCATCCCAGTACTCTTGCCTGGAGAATCCCAGGGGCAGAGGAGCCTGGTGGGCTGCTGTCGCAGAACTGGACACGAGTGAAGAGACTTAGAAACAGCAGCATCTTTTCAAGTCCTATAATTAATGAGCTTCTTTTGGCCATGCTGCGAGGCTTGTGGAATCTTAGTTCCCCAACCACAGAACAATTCTGAGCCCTTGGCAGTGAGTGTTGAGTCCTAACCACTGGACCGCCAGGGAATTCCCGAAGTTATTCTTTGCGGTGATGACAGTCACATCTCTAACGTTCACAAAGCAAGGCGTAGTGACACAGTGTGTTAACTCCTCTTACTGGGCCTCTTTGGCCCTGAGGGAAGCCCATCTGCTCCTGTGATTCCTGGCTCACAGACACATTTCAAAAATCAAACTGGGATGGGCACCACGCCACGTGGGCGGCTATGTGACCACAGACCACACACACCAGTGCTCCTTTTCAGGGTTTATTTCATCTGCTAACATTCATCTTGACCTAGACAAAAACAATTAGATGATTATGACTTGCGTTTCCATCAACTCATTTTTTTGTATGAGTCACCAAAAGGTTTCTTCTCAACACTTTTTTTTTTTTTTTTATTAAGAAGCTATAAATAAATAAAGCTTTAAACGCTCCTGGGTTCAAGTTAAAGACTTCCAGTTCCCAAAAAAGTTCACAGACTCATTGCTCGGACAGTACTGCTGTCCCTGACTCCTCCTCCGAGAGAGGGCGCTGCAGGCCGGCATGGGGAGGGAGCTGTCCGCTCTCCGCACGTTTGCTTCTGTCCCTCGGCCCTGGGAAGAGGCCGGGAGGCCACCTTTCCTGAAGCCCCAGCCCGTGGTGTCGGAGGAGATGCTGCAGGTATGAGAAGCTTTCGCCTCAGAGCGGGTGTTCTGAGCAGGCAGTGCAGGATGGGAGGCCCCAGCAGCTGAGGGTGACGCCAGCTGTGACCCTCACTGGCACCCATCAGGGTGTTGGCCGGAGCCGGGACCACCTCCTCGATGCAGTGGGGAAGCCGAGGAGACCGTGTGACTTGGGACAACGGGCCATAAGCTACAACGTTCCATTATGTACAAACAGATCCTGCACTCAGGCCCTCACACTCAGGAGCCCGCCTTGAGGAGGGTTGATGCAGCCAGGTTACTGGCTGGGTGCCAGGGGCTCAGGCAGAACAGGGCTGAGCTCTCCTCCTAGTGGGAGGCCACTGCACATGCTTGAGTGAGCCCTCAGGGCGCTTGTGAACCTGGAGCATGCCCACCTCACATAAGTATCAGCAGATCCCCACGCTGACTCTCACATCCCTTCAAAAGAGCCACTCAGTCACCTGGCGCTCACTCCTCAGCATGATGTGTCCACTCTGGGGGTCTGCTGACTGCTCTGCCCTTGAACTGCAGGACGAAGTGGCCAGTGGCATAGGAAGCCCCTGTGCCAGACAAGCGATAACGATTCTGCCTCCTGGGTAGCCACCTCATTTGACAATACCCTAACTTTCCCAGTGCTGTGGAAGGGTCCCCGCTCCCACTCTCTCACTCCACAGTAGGGCAGCTGGGGTGGCTGGGGGAGCCTGAGGCAGAGAACCTCAGGGGGATCTGCCCAGGAGGCTGCTGTGGCCCGTGGCCCTCACCTCCTTGAGTCACGTATGAGTCCTCTGTTGGACAGAAGAGCAGCCTGTCCACCTCAGGTGTGGGGCTCACACTCAGCTCCCCAGATCTCAGGTCTCACATGGATGGGGGTACTTCCAGAGGTGACGCTGGCCTGGCCCCCTCGAATATCAGAGGGATGGGAATGGGGCAAGTGTTTGCAATGGACTGAACATGGCTTCTCCAATCGGCAGGGCTGTGGGGACAGGCCTGACCAGCTGGTGTGGGCAAGGGCGCAGGAAAATGCGGGGAGAGGCTGGGATGGGGGTTTGTGTATCTGGGCATAATGAAGCCACCCAGAGTTTCTTCCAACTCTAGCTGAGAATCTGAAAGAACTGTGTACCCTATCCTGGCTGTGCTGAGACAACATGACCCCAAACTATGGCTCGTGGGCACGGCCATAGTCTGCAGTGTTCTAGCCAACGGAGGCCTGACTGAACTTTATACACAGGGTTCTGGGGGCAATGGGGTGTAACCTCAAATAAATGTCCAAGTGGTGGGCTTGGAGCCAGGGGCAGTCCACTAACAAAGCCCAGAGGGTCAGGAGGGAGACCGGGGTCAGGTGGATCTCTGGATTTCCACCCCCTTCCTGTCTGAGCTGCAGGCTGGGTGGTCTGCTCGGTCACAGGCAGCATCGTCCTCAGCCACGGCCTTCCTACTCCTGGGATGCCCTCTGCCCATGGGAGGGGGGCACTGCAGTGTGGGGCTATCCCCCCACAGCTCCCCTCAGTCTAGGGACTGCAGACAGTGGGGTGGGGGACCCCAGGCGATGTGCTTTGATCTCCTCACCCAAAGCATGAAGCCACACTGTGGGTTTTGACCTTGGGCTAGAGAGGGGAGTGGGCTGCCCAGGGGCTAGACTAGAAACGTCTTGGCTTTACACGAGGTGCGCCCTGACCTTGAAGACGGGTGAGCTGAGAGCTCCGTTCCTGAGGCCACCTCAGAGGGCTGCCTGTGTCCCCCGAAGGCCCTCGGGCAAGGGTTTCCCTGGAGGCTGAGGGGCTGCTGGGTGGCCTGAGGCTGGGGGAGGTGGCCATGTGCCTGGCGGACATGCCACACACCTGACCTGGCAGGGCTGCTCTCCACCACACAGGCCTTTTCTAGTCTTCAAACCTGTGGCTTTTGTCATCATGAGGTGGGGGCCAGGACAGTGGGTCCCCGCTTGCTCCCAGCCCTGCAGGCCAGGTGGGGTGTCCTTCAACACACTTCCCATGCTGATTTCACAGACCCCAGCCTGGCAGGGCGAGAAGAACCCACCCGCCTGGCTTACTCCTCCACCGCTCAAGGCGCGTCTGCCTTCTGGCTAGCGGATGGGGGTCCTCTTCCCCGAGTTCTGGGGGCCGTGTGTGCTGGTCAGTCTGTCCAGCCCCGCTCCCCCCTGCCAGCCGCCACTACCACTTCTCGATGATGTGGCTCATGTAGTCCTCCGTGGGCACGCGGCCGGGTTCCTCGGCGTCCCCCCGCGACGGCGCTTCCTTGGCCCGGTGCAGCAGGCGCTCCTCGCGGCTCCGGAGGCGCTGCTGCCGGCGCTCCAGTTGCCGCTTGTACTGGTAACGCTGCTGGAAGAGGTCCCG
Source organism: Bos mutus (assembly GCF_027580195.1). Taxonomy (NCBI): domain Eukaryota; kingdom Metazoa; phylum Chordata; class Mammalia; order Artiodactyla; family Bovidae; genus Bos; species Bos mutus. The sequence goes on from NC_091618.1 coordinate 131,896,575, forward strand.
AGCATAGTCGTACAGCTGCATGTCCAGGTCGTTGAGCTCCTCGATGCGCCGGATGGTGTCCTCGCCGACCTCCACGCCGCCCGCCCGCGTGCTGTTGTACTGCATGAAGGGCCGGATGAACTTGAGGTTGAACGTCCGCTCGAACAGGTACTGCGTCTTGCGCTGGAACTCGGTCAGGCCGAAGAAGGCCATGCCCCGCAGGTTCTTCTTGGCGCTGTCCAGCAGCAGCTGGGCCCGCTTTCCCTCGGGGATGAAGGACAGGTTGTAGCAGCCCACCAGGCTCAGGTCCGCCAGCATGCGCACTTGGCGGTTGTTGGCCAGGTTGTAGGGGCAGTCCATGAACTCCTGCAGCGTGCAGCCCGACCAATCCGTGCCTTCGTAGCAGGGCGGCAGCTCCTCGGGCGTGGGCGTGCGCCCGTCGCACATGTGCAGCGACGTCTTCCACGTGGCCCCCCGCTGCACGTGCCGCCACTCGCTCAGGTACCGCGACACAGGGTCGCGCAGCAAGGTGATATAGTAGAACTTCCTGCAACGAGACGGGGAGGGGGAGGTGAGGCTGGGTTGCCAGGAAGGGGCTGGAAACACAGGGGCCGTCTGGGGGTGAAAGAGGGGGCAGGCTACAGTCCTAAGTCTGACTGCTCAGCGTCTACTCTATAGACCTCCGGGGAGTGCTGGCCCCCACATCTCAGTTCTCCAATGGCCACGGCCAGATGAGAAACCCAGGTGTGAAATGTGGCATGACCTGCAACGATCATGGACCACCGCCTCTAATGCAGAGTGTGACCACTGCAGCGTCTTGCAGAGCCCAGCCCTGGCGCCCTCTCGAACTCTGGTCCAGGGTCCTCTCTAGGACCTTCTCCTGAGCCCTAGATGTCATGCCTTGCTAGGGACAACCTGACTCTGCTCCCCAGGGGGTGGAGGGTGGTCCCAAAGCCATGTGGATCCAGCATTTTAAAGGAGCTGTTCATGGGGGCAGGCTTGGTGCCACCTGGGGGGCCACTCAGAAGTCATTCACACACCCCCTAGATCAGGGCCCTCCCTTTGGGCCCACTCCATTCGGCTCCTGCAGCAGTCCAGTGGGGGAGGGGCACCAGGAACTCACCCAGCTCAGGACCCACTGGGTGAGCCATAACTTATCATTTGTATCATCTCCCAGCAACTGTTCCAACCCCCATGTCCCTCAAGATGCCATCTGCCCAAACTATAAGGAAGGGGCATCTGTGCCACAGGTCTGTGCCTGGCCAGCTGCTGTCCTGAGCCCCTGCTCCCATCTCTGCCCTCCTTCGCCCATTATATGTATCAGCAGACACATCAGCTGTTTATGTGCTGGCTTACCATCTTTGGAAAGGGGAGTGAGGGCATTGATCAAAGTGAGCAGAGGGCAGGTGCAGCGTGGGGTGGGGAGGGCATAAGACCCCCAGATGACCCACCCCCGCTACCCCCACATCCAGGCAGCTTCCTGCCCAGGATGAGACTGGATGTGTGTTTTCTGGAGGTGCTCATGAATCAGAGACACGAGGAACTGGGCAGGCCGCACGTTCATGGGAGACCAGCCCCTGCTGCCGAGTGCCCAGGCTAAGCTGGCCCTGCCCCAGCCCCACACTGGAGCAAAGTGCGGAGTCTCTGCCCAGAGCGAAGCTCCTCCTGCACTCACATCTGGGGTCCCTCACAAACAGGGGGCACCCTGCCTCTCACCCGCCAGCAGGATCTGCCCATCCAGGCCATCCAAGTGCTAGCCTGTAAGAGTCCAGAGGAGGGGAGAAAGGACACGGGGAGGAGGTGACGAGAGAAACAGCGAGAAGTAGGGTACTCAATTCATCTAGAGTGAAATGGCTCACCCACCGCCTTGCGAATGAATGTGGAGACCAGACCCAGGACCACAGAGATGACCCATGAAGCATGTGGACAGAAAACCAGAATACGTAGAGGGCTGGCTGTCAGAATGGCACTCAGCTTCTCTGTGGACCACCAGATGCTAAGAGTCAATGGAACAACGGCTTCAAAATGCTGGCAGGAAATGACCAAATGGGGTCTAGCCAAGCTATCAACCAAGTGTAAGGGGAGAGGAGAGACATTTTCACACCAATGAAGGCTTGGGAAATGTATTTTCTGTGAAATCCTGCTCTAGGAAGACACTGGAATGTGTACCAAATTTAGTAAATTAGAAAAAAAAAGTGTAGCAGACAGGAGCTGGAACCCAGGGAGACCCTAGATATCCCCTGGGCATTCCACTCGGCCTGTCAGGAGTAGAGGGACGGGGCTCTAGAAAAAGGGGCACAGACAGATCACCTCACACCACAGAGCATTTGTGGAAAAAATCACGTTATGGAAGATACACGGCAGGTCTTTGAAATCATTTGGAAAAAACCAAGACTATGAAGATGGAAGACAAACCAAGTAAAAAGTAGGGCAATTATTACATCCAGGAAAAATGAAAAGTTACACACAAAAGAAAACTAAGTGTACTACTGGACTCAGAAGAAAAACACTGGTTTTTGAGACATCAGGATGTAAACGGTGGTTACTAATTTAATAAAAACTTGAGCTTTAACCCTCCTTGGAGGATGGGTGGGGGTGTGCAGAAGGATAAGGGCGTTAAGAACCTACCTCATCCACCAGAACAGAAAGCGCACTGATAATGTCTAAAGTAATCAATCAAGAAACAGCTCTACAGGACTTCCTGGGTGGTCCAGTGGCGAAGACGCCGCGCTCCCAATGCAGGAGGCCTAGGTTTGATCTCTGGTCAGGGAACTAGATCCCACGTGCCACAACTAAAGATTTTACATGCTGTGACAAAGATCCTGCATGCTGCAACTAAATATCCTGTGAGCTGCAATGAAGATGGAAGATCCTGCAACCAAGAGCAGCTAAACAAATATTAAAAAAAAGAAATAGCAATAAACATTATTTAGAAACATGACAGTGAAAACATGAAGGCCGTTCTCCATCTATTATTTTTGGTTGCGCTTGGTCTTCGTTGCTGTGCTCAAGTTTTGTGTAGTTGCAGTGAGTAGGGGCTCCTCTTGCACGGCAGTGCACAAGCTTCTCATTGCACTGGCTTCTCTTGTGGAGCACAGGCTCTTGGTACACGGGCTAGCAGTTGTGAATGGGCTCCACTACCCTGCAACACATGGAATCTTCCCAGATGGGGAATCAAACCCATGTCCCCTGCATTGGCAGGTGGATTTTTAACCTCTCTACCACCAGGGAAGTCTGACATGAGACTAGTGAAGAGAGCTGCAAGAGGTTCTTTGGGGGAGCTAGAAAGGAAAAGCAGATCTGCTGGTTTTTATCATAAACCTCTTGGAGCTATTTGTCTTTAAGCACTGTGTGAATTCTTATAACTAAAACCATTAAAAGTAAAACAATGAGGAAACTGGCCAAAAAGACATATGGAGAGATGCTCCCCTTCTTTAGGCATTGAGGAAACAGCACCCTCAGCCACAATGGGATACCTGCTGGAATGGCAAATCAGAAGAGGGGCAGTGATAACTTTCAACAACTGCTTCTGGGATGTTTACCGGGGACAGCTGCCATGGAGTGGCTTCACAGGAAGGCTGACGGCACACACAACCCCCCCATGACCCTCGAGTCCTCTCCTAGGCACACATCCTGGGGAAGCCTTGTCCGTGAGCTCTGGGAGACATGGACGAGACCATCGCAGCACACTGCTGGTGACAGCCCCGAATATCCCCCGCAGAGGCATGCATTCACAAACGGGGTGCATTCTTCCAACAGAGCATGGCTCAGTGACAGAAGGAACAAACCACAGCTACTCCCAGCAGCGTGGGTCAATGTGATGAATAAGATGTCACAGGAAAAAAGCAAATTAAGAAAACATAGAAGAGTACTACCGTCTGAGCCACCAGAGAAGCCCTAGGGTTTATCAAGCTTCTAAAAATAAAACCAAAGAAAATACTCTTTAGTGGCACAAGAAAAGGTGATGTTAAAAGATTGTTAAAATATTAACAAGATGAGATGATGTGATACACAGGAAAGTTCAAGCCAGAGGTTAGCTTTGGTCTGTTGGGGGGAGGTGGGCACGGTGGCTCCCATGGCATTGTTCATGTCCTTGTGCTTAAGACAGGCAGCGAGAGGTTTACCTTTATACTTTATTCCTTACGTACATTCAGGCAATTTATGTTTGGGACGTATTTGGGACATATTTCTTTTGTGTGTCCCAAACACTTTATGTTAAGGAAAGCGGTTTTAAAACCAAAGTTCTCCAGGGCAGCCTGCGAAGGCCCTAGAGGGCTTTGTCAGAGTGTGCTGGTTCCCCTCCACTTCTGTGCCAGCCAGCTCCAGGTGTCTGCGGCTCCTCCCTCACCCACTCTGTCACACCTGCTAACGGGACTAGGCAGAGGCTCCATGGGGAGGGGAGGACCCCTGCGGGCACTACCTCTGGGGACCGTGAGGGTGGCCAGCATTCTGGGTCAGCCGGGGCTGCCCTGAGGCTTGTGAACTAACCACACGATCAGCAGCCAGCTGCTCCTGACTCGGGGAGGAACCACAGCTCCTCTGGAGCTGCAGGTCTGGGCTGCTGGCCAGCTTCCCGTCGAAGAGGGCTTTGGGGTGCAAACAGGGCCAGCAAACAGTGCACTCCACTCCCTGGAGCAAAGGGAGGGGGCCGCACGCTCAGCCTGTCTGCCTCCAACACTGAAGTTGCCCATGGGACTCAGTGGGCCGGGGTTGGTCTCCTGTGGGGGGAGGATCCACAGTGGGCATGACTGCAGCTGGGTGGGGAAGTGAGGAAGAGGAGGCAGTGGAAGCCCTGGCACTCAGGCTCCAAGGCACTCCATGAATGCACGGCAAAGGACATGAACCAGCAGCGTCCCCAGGGCCCCAACGGCCACGACCACCATGCCCACCACAAGCCAGGCACAGCCCAAACCCAGACACTTTCCCCCTTCAGGCTCAGAGCGGGCAGGGCTCTCAGAGTGCGCTGGGCTGGGAGGGGCAGAACCAACAAGCATGCGAGGAGGTAATGAATGGCACGGCTCACCAAGGGGAGGTCAGGAGGGCTTCTCAGAGACGGTGGGGACACGGCCTTTCGTGACTTGAGAAGGGGGCAGTACAGGCTTGAGGCGCAGGCAGGGCCAGACAGAGAAGAGTCTTGTTCATTTACAGGAAAACAAGCTCAGATGGGAAATGGCACAGCGTGTGAAATTCACATGGATTTCAAAGACAGAACATGGGACTTCAGAGAAACTTCAGGCTTGAAATAATTCTAGCCTGCATGGGCTGCAAGCAGCCGACAGCCCAAACACGAATCTCCCGTGTCATGCTTCCTTGCGTTTAATTGCGCTTCGTTTAATGCTTTCTGCAACCTTGGCTGTTCGGACATTTTTGTGTGCCCTGGTTCAGTGCATCCCACAGTCACAGACGTCCTAGCGGACAAGCAGTGCGTTTTGTTCTTGGGTGCAAACACCGCTAACAAGGAAGGGCTAGCTCTACAGTTTTAAGAGTCTGAGTTCTGGGACTGCCCTGGCGGTCTGCTGGTTAAGACTCTGTGCTTCCACTGCAGAGGGCATGGGTTCAATTCCTGGTGGGGGGACTAAGACAGCTCTTGCTGCTCGGTTCAACAACAACAAAGCCTGAGTGATGGCCTCTGGGAAAATTCTGCAAGATGCAGCTTTGTGATCCTTCCTTGGAAGGTGACAGCTTCGAAGTGGCTGAATGGCAGGGGCTGGGGAGCCGACCCTGCTGCAGGGCTGGGATCATGGAGAGGACCCTTCTCACTCTGTCCTCATAGCCTGCTTCCTCCTGCACCTGCAGTGGACATCAGGCAAGCTGAAGCCCACGTCCCATTTGGGAGGCCGGCTTTGTATCCCTCGCACTTTATCAATGATGAGGAAACCAGAGCCGGCACCTGTGCTCTGAAGCAGAAATGGCCCCTCCCCTTCCACAGGTCATACCTACAGCAAAGGGGCTTTATTTTCTCTCTTCTGCCCAAGTGTGGGTTTGACCCAAACCCCACTCCTGACCCTCCTTCTGGGAGCCCAGAGCCGAGGTGGGTACAGAATTAGAAGGTAATCTGCCCTAAAGAGAAAGGTTGAGTAATGGTGAGGTTGTTGCACGTTGGTGTCATGTTGGCATCATGGGAGATATAGATGCATAAGTTGAGGGCAGAGCCACATGGCAGACAGTCCCGCAGCCAAGGGCACAAGGCTGCTGGCATGGAGCAGGGCCTGTGCCCACCTGTATGGTGATGACTCGTGATCCCCATCCAGGATGGGAAGGCACTACAAAGAGGCTCTCAGGATGGTGAGATTATGGATCTTCTCTAACATTTCATAATGAAAAACTTTAAACTTAAAGAAAAGTGAACACTCATATGCCCAAATAGGTGATTTAAAATTTTTCTTTTTTATACTTTGGCATTGCCTGCAGTGAGCACACATTATTTAAGTAACTGAAACAAGTAATAAAGGTTATAAAACATCCCTGTTGCTTGGGGTGCAAAGAGGCCATCAGAAAGGGCCAGATTGCAAGTCTGTGCTCCTGTGTGCTCTGTGACAGGATGCCAGCCGCCCTCTCCCCTCCTGGGTGGCAGGCTCTGCGGGCAGGTGTCTGTGAACAAGGTCTAACTCACAGAAACCAACTCGGACCCTGAAACAAAGGTGGATTTTTCTACCTGCACTAACAAAGCTGTAGCTCCCTAATTGCAGGTGAGGACACTGTTATTTAGGATTAGAATGATAACACTCCCTTTTTTTTTTTTTTTTTAAATACTGTGTATTACTTCCAGATACACAGTCAGTGAAAATAAAAAAATTAATGTATAGGGGGACTGGCTTCACTGCCACTTTCTCCCCCCAGGATGGGCTTTGGGGTTCCAGAGCAGCAAGGGAAACTCTGTGAGGGGCACCCCAGCTGTGTATTGTGGTCTCTCAGGGCCCAGAAGTCTCTTCATGAGGACAAAGGCCACACCATGAAGCCAGGATCCAGACGGTTAGTTGTTTTTAAACCACACTCTGAGAAGTCTCTGGAACTTCAGAAGGAGGACCCAGGGGAGAATTTGCCATGGGGCCTGCTCGGGGGAGCCAGCTCTCTCACCAAGCCCTGGGTCCCTCTCCCAGCAAGAAAATGACAACCTTCAGGGGATCATGGCATGAACCACCTTAGTTAATTAGCTCACCCAGTTGAGCTCCGGCTGGCAGTCAGTGCTGCGTGGCCTGGCAGCACCCCACCCGCCACGGTCCCCTGGCTTTGGAAAATGCCGCATGTGGGTCCGGCCAGCTCCAAGGAGTGCATTCATGCCATAAAACAATGCAGCGCAGAACTCAGACGAGGGGTTTGGTGCCTTAAAAAAAGCCCAGGCCTGACCTAGCTCTGATTCCCATGGTCAGGTGGAAGCAGCTGAGGTGCGGGGCTGGCCGCCCCTCCCCTTCCTGTCATGGGAAGGGGCCACGGGCAGAGCTCCCTGGGGGCATGTGACCTCCCTCTCCTCACCACGGCTGAGTGGGCTGCGCGGGCCCAAGCAAGTGGAGTCTGGTGGGAGAAGAGGTGGGCCCCACTCTGATCAGAGCGGCAAGGATGGGGCACTGGACCATTCCCAAGAGCACAAGAGTGAAACCAGCTGACGGGTGAATGGCCAGCCTCCACTGGCGCCGACCAGCACTCGCCTCCGTGCACCAGAGTATGCCCCTGCCCCGTGCCACCTGCAGACCATCAAGTGCTGGGCTGGCAGCACAGGTGGGGAGCCCCATCCATATGCAGGAAAGGATGGCCCAAGGCCGTCCTTCCTGGCCCACGTGTCTGCACAGCAGCTGTGAACTCACAGCTGTTATTTTAGTCAGTTCACTGACTCTGCTTCCCAAAATACCTGGGGTGGGAGAGTGGCCCCACAGCATCAGTGGCTGGGTGCTGTGTGCAGGCAGGCGGGCCAGTTCCCACCCTCCTCCCAGAGCCCCTGTGCCCTGGATGCCCAGGGCAGACAGAACCTAAAGCTGACACCATCTATGGCAGAACCAGAATGGAAGCTCTGAGACAGGCCTGGCCCTTCACTGGTCATCCTAGCTGGACAGGCGGGGAGGTAGATGATGGCCCAAGGCCACCTGGGCATGGGAGCCCAGTCTTCCTTCTCCAGCAGCAGGCACACCTGGAGGCACGTGGCCTCCTGCAGGCTGGTGCCCAGCCGGTCTCACAACTCTGCTCCCTGCCCCACCTACCTCCAGTAAAGTGGGGAGGCCCTCCTCAGCTCACCCAGTGAGCTGAATTCTTACAGACAATGGGGAAAGTCCAGCTATAGGGAGTGGTGCTCACGTGGACCCCCAGGTGACTCCACAGGCTTTGGAAACAGCATGGAAATCCCTGAGGAGGAAGACGCTCAGGAAGTGCCTTGTAGCCGGGGGTGGCTGTGTGACTCAGCCTGGCCATCAGGATGTCCTTAGAGACACCTCCCCATTGTTTTGCTTCTGCTGGCTGGAATGTGGATGTGACTGCAGAGTGCCAGCAGCTACCTTGGGCCACGAGGCAGAATATTGCTTTCTGGGGATGGTAGGGCAAGAGAAAAGGCCTGGGTTCCTGGTGTTTCCTGTGGCTGCACCACCTACCTGGCCTGCCTATGCTGGGCTCCTTTTCAAAGACAGAAAAAAAAACTGCCACCCTATCTTGGTCTCTGAACCTTATCCATCTACTCTAGGGCCAATGCGTGAGGACCCAGGCGTGATAAGAGGTGAGGCCAGCCAGGCCTGAGTGTTAGAAGCCCAGTAATAACTTGCATCACTTAAGTGAACCTCAAGGCTTTACCCTGGTTGTTCTGGACACTCCCAGGTACTCTTTGGGAAGGAAATATCCCCATTTTGCAGATGCGGAAACTGAGGTCCAGGAAGGTTAAATAGAAGACCCAGCCACAGAATTGGCTGGTGGCAGTGCTCAAGCCCCTGGGCCCTCTCACCGCCTGGTGAGAACTGTTTACCTGCTGAGCTACACCCTCCTAGAAGGCACACAATCATATAACCTGGCACGGTTGGTCCTGGCCACCTGCTGACCACTTGCCAAACAACAGTCAGCAGTGGTGGCATTTTAAACTAAACCATGGACACAACTTATGATTCATTTTCTTTAAAGAAGAGTAAGCTAATGAAGAGTCAGAATGGTCTGCATAAAGGAAAAACGCATCCAGGACGAACTAGCCGTGCTGAGCAGAACCCCTTTCCCCGGCAGTGGGGGCCATCCTCCTGACAGCTGTCCTGGATGGGGAAGAGCCAAGACCCCGGATTTGGGCGCCTCGCCACAGGATGCCGGGGAGGGTTTTCTCTGGTCACAGCCTGCTCCAGCCCTGCCTCCTGCTGGCTAATGACCCCGATGCAGGTGCAGAGCCTGGGCAGGGGCAGGGCTTGACTCTCACGAGGGCCCCGTGCCCCTGCCAAGGCAAGAGCAGTAGGGCTGAGAGCCAGGCTGCCTGAGCCCTCACCTCAGTGCTTCTGCGGCTCTGCCCCTATGGCCTCGCTCCCCACTCCAAGGAGAAGCCCCTGCCCCCAGGGGCTTCTGCCTGAAGGAGGGGGGCCTGGCTGGAGGCCTAAGTGTGGCTGGCGACACGTGAGTCCACAGCTCTAGATACAGGCCTCTCTGAGCATCTGGCTTCCAGAGCCTCTGGGATTCTGCGTCTCAGGGGATGGAATGACTTGTGGGGGAGTGCCAGTATGGCCCTGGAATGCAGTACGCCCCCTACCGGCCAGGGCTGGTATGTTCAAGCTGTTGGGAGGGGGCTGACAGACTGTGGGGCTGCCTGAAAGGGGAACAGGGGAGGGGGCTGTTGGCCTCCAGGCTGCGGGACCTGGGATGGGGCCGTCTCACAAGTCCACAAGAGCAGAAGGCCCTCCCCAGGCACCTGTGCCTCAAGCCTCCACCTGGAGGCTCATACATTGTCTTCGTACCCCTGTGGGCACCCTGGCCGTCAGTGACGCCCAGTGCTGGCTCAGGTGGGCGGTGCTGGGAGCTAAGAGCCCCAACCCGCTCCCTGAGCCAGGACAAAGGCCCCGGCAGCGCCCAAACAGCTGTCCCGGCAAGGAGGCTGTGTCTGTAAGAGACAGGAGGGTGAGCAATGGGGGGCTCTGTGTCCTGGCGCTGCGATCCGAAGCATCAGACTCGCCAGCCCCCCACCTCCACCCATGTGGCCTGGGGAGGGTCACCGGCCCCTCTGAGCCCGTGACTGTTTCCAGCACCTCCCAGGTCCCTTCAAAGATCTGGCGAAAGGTTACATGTAACGGACCTCGTAGCCCAGGCAGGTATGGGTGTGTGAGCTCTGAGACTGCATCCGTGTCTGGGATCGGCACCCTCTGCAGGAGCCCCCGGCCCCCTCGGGTAGGACTGCTCTTCTCCTGTCACAGAAGCACCTGCAGGACCAAGGCAGCCCCGCACTCAGGCAGCATCGGAAGGGCTGGACCTGTGCCCGTGAGACGCGCGGACGAACACACACCAAGTGGTCAGGTGCCTGATGCCAGGGCAGGGTCAGGTGGGCTGCCAGCGTGTGACACCTGACCTGAGATCTGAAGGACAGGCAGGAGCAGGCCTGCCGGAGGGTGAGGGGTGGGAGGCAGCATTCCTCACGAGCCTCCAGAACACAGTGGGTAGAGAGGAGGGGTCCAGCCAGGTCAGGGTGGGCACACGAAGAGAACAGAGCGGCTCATCAAGGGCACGGGCGGGGGGGTGGGGAGCGGAAAGGAGGCTGCGGTTTCAACAAGGCAAGGACATTGTTATCATGGAGAAAATAGGAAATTTTCGTCCTTATTTCAAAATTCCAAGTTGCTGAAAAACACGTATGAAGAAAAACAAGTCTTCCTAGTTGAGGCGGAGGAAATATCTCAACAGTCCCTTCCTTCTCCCCTGACAACATCCAGAGTTTCACAGGCATGTGAACATCTTCCCTCAGTTTATAAACAAGGTTAGCACAGTTTCAGGAAAGCAGAGCAGGCTATCTTAGCCCCCAGCTCTGTGGCACAGAGAATCCAATGAATTGCTGAGCACGCGGGGATGGCAAGGTGTTCCTGAAGGCTGGGAACATTCCCGAGTGCATTCCTGGGGCTGCAGCCCTGCTTTCCCCCAGAGGCAAGTGACCAGGAAAAGGGATCCCCATGGAAGCCTGGCCCTCTTTTCCCAAGCCCCCTGACCTTCATGATCCCACTGGACCCTCACAAGGCCCCCTCAGGACACTAATGGGGCAGGGGTGTGTGTGACTTAACCCCCAGGCCAACACACACTGGGGGCGGTGGGGGGCATAGCCCTGGGCACACGCAGTGGGGAGGAGAGGCCCACAGCGAGAGCTGGGTGCTACGAGCGGCAGGCCTCCAGTCAGGGCCCCGGCTCAGTCTTCCCTCCTGCTTCCAGCCTGTGGTGCCAGTCGCTGTCGAGTCTTGGTCAGGGCGATCATCCTTCAAGAACCTCTCAGGCAACACGTCCAGCGCTGGGGGCTTGGGTGCTCTGCCCGTGAAGGTGCAGGTGAGGCCGCCTGCAGATGCAAGCAGGAACAGACCCTGCTGTGCTGGTCAGGGCTGCACAGACCCGCAGCAGGCCTCCCGCTGTGGACGCACGTCCTGCCATCCCTGACACTGACGGACCCAGCATCGACGCCCAGCCCTGACCACCCCCCTCCAGGCAGCTGAATGGAAAGGCTGTGGCTGACCTGCCTGAGGTCTCAAGAGGATCCACCGGTCCTGTCCTCCCAGCTGTGGCCAAGCCTGGGGTTACATGCCACCTACCCAAGCACAGGTCTCTCCAGGGATGTCCTTTCCACCAAGCAAAGGACTGACTGACTGACGGCTTTCTGGGAGTTTGTCCGCTGTCCCCAAAGCCCCCATGGTGAGGGTCAGTCCCAGCCCTGGACTGCTGACCGATCATCAGAAGCGGTGCTCCATCCGGGGCCGTCCAAAGGCATTAGGGAGCCTCCCCTGCCCTCCAACTCCACCAGGCTCCCACCCGCGGCTCCTGAGCAGGGCTCTGGCCAGGGAGGTGCTGCTCAGGTGACCAGCCTGGCACTGGCAGAGCCCCATGGGGCTGCTGTTCACGCATGCCTGCCCCCTGGCACTTTCTGGCTTCTGACACTGGCGGGGAGGTTCCACTCTCACCTGAACATCACATGTGCCCACCTCGGGGTAAAGTGAAGGTGCCCAGCCTGCTCCTTCCCTGGGAGGGGCTGTGTGCTCAGTGATGGGGCCTGAGACCTGCCTGCAGAGCCTTCGTCTCCTGTCATCAGCTTGAGTCTCGGCCAAGAGCTCTCGGGGTCACTTTCTGCGCCTCCCCGTCTCTGCTGGTCCTCCCATGTCCTCTTAAGCTCTACCTGCAGACCCACTGTGGCCTGAAGAGGGCGGCGTGAAGGATGGAGAGTGTGGCCTGGGGGCAGTGTCGGGCCCTGCCAGGGCATGCAGCACACATGCCCGGCTCTACCTGCTCCCATCGTCTGCCAACCATGCCAGCCTCTGTGTCTCTGTGCCAGGAACAAACCCCACAGCAGCCAAGAGCAGCACAGAAGGCGCACGCAGTAGGGCCCAGCTCAGCGGACACCGGCCCTGCCAGGTCACACAGTTCAGGGCCTAAAGAGAGCTCAGGGAGCTTGAAACCTACATCTGATGACCCCATGCCAAGTGGGACAGCCCTCCTGGGGACCCTGCAATGACGCAGGGGCACACTTAGCATATGCATGATGAGCAAAGGCGCCGCATCAGAGTCCGGGTTACAACCTGACGCCAGCTCTGGGCCACACACACACTGGGCACGGAGGAAAGGCAGGGCAGAAACACAACACACGCCAAGGGTGCAGGGGCTCGGCCCCAGGCTGGAGCTCCAGCCAACTTTTTCTTCTGCTTCCGATTTTTTTGTTATTTTCCCCGTTTTATATAACCAAGCATGTATTACAGAGAAAACAGACAAAAAGATTAAAGGCCCTTTGTGCGCCTGATCTAACCTGATTCTCTCACTAGAGGTGTGAAGTCAGAGGCCTAGGAAGCTCTGGGCCTCCCCGGCAGCCATGCAAAAATCTCCAAAGCCGTGAGACCAGCAGTGACTGCTTATCTGGCAGCCAGCAGGGCCAGCACTCGTCGGGGGACCACTAGGGGCTGCTCGATACTCCCTCCAGGCTCAGCCTTCTGACCCCACAGCTGGCGGCTGGCTCCAGGCTCCACGACACCCCTCTTCCCGGATGAATGCCCCTGGTCCCTCCCTTGTGGCTGCACGAGGGCTTTGAGCAGAGAGGAGGGGCTGGCCCGCGCCCCCTGCTCTGTGCACACACGTTCTCCCACAGGAGCACAGGGCACAGGGTGGGGCAGGGAGGACGGTCTGACGGGCTCTTTGAATAGGAACTGCTCTTCCCTGATACAGAAAGTCAGAGCCTAAACGGCACATGCTCCAGACAGAAGCCACGTGACGCCCACACTGACTCAGAGTCCTGCTTTCCCCTGCGGTGTGGTCTGCATGTTCTCAGGGAGGCGACCACCCGGGAGCTGGGAGGGTGGCCACCTCAGCAATGAACCTTGGTCCCTGGTCCTTTACAGAACAGGGACCCCCAGGCCACCTCAGAAGCCCCTGCAAGGGCTTCTGTGGCTGGGGCCCACCTGGCACTCACTTGCTTTATTCCCACGACCTCCGGGTGGGCACCACTGTCAGACAGGCAACCTGAGGCTCAGGAGGTCCTCAGCCAAAGTCACTCAGTCACGAGAGCGATAACTGGTGTGTCTGCCACTGACCCTGGATGCAGGATCTCCAGGAGCAGCTGGGGCAGGATGCACCAGGAAAAGGGGTCCCTGCTTGCCGGGAGCTCAGCCACTTAACTGCTCTGTGGCCCTGACAGGCAACCCAAGGAACATCTCTGTATCCATTTCCTTACCACGCAACACAGACCCCACGCCATACCAGGGACCCCCACCTGGCCAGAAGGCAGGAGAGGAGGGCCACGGGAGAGGAAATAGCCAGAACGAACTCACCTGCTCTTGCCGCCCGTGGATAGGGGTGCCAGGAGAACGTGCGAGAGAGAGAGAGAGAAGCCGTCAGTCAGAAATAGAAAACTCACAAGTAGCCCCATAAGCTTAAAAAAAAAATCAAAGCAGCAGTTAAAAATCTTCCTACAGGTTTTCGAGTACTGAGGAATGTCTGCAGCCTAGGTTCACACAGTTCTGCCAAAATGCAGCAAAACAAAACCAAGCACAGACACACACACGGTACAATGTACACACACGCACATACGTGTAGACGCACGTACATGTAGACACACGTATATAGATATACACATGCAGGTACATGCATACACAGATACACAAGTACATGTAGACACACGCACACACAAGTACATGCATACACAGACACACAAGTACACGTAGACACACGTACACACACACAAAGTACATGCATACACAGACACACAAGTACATGTAGACACACATACATGTATTCACACGTACATGTATATACACACAAGTACATGCATACACAGACACAAGTACACGTAGACACACGTACACACACACACACACAAGTACATGCATACACAGACACACAAGTACACGTAGACACATGTACATACACACACAAGTACATGCATACAGACACACAAGTACACGTAGACACACGTACACGTAGACACACGTACATATACACACACGCAAGTACATGCATACACAGACACACAAGCACACGGAGACACACGTACATGTAGACACACGTACATATACACACACGCAAGTACATGCATACACAGACACACAAGTATATGTAGACACACGTACATGTAGACATATGTACATATATACACACACACAAGTACATGCATACACAGACACACAAGCACACATAGACACACAGACAAAGCACACGCATACACAGACACACACACAAGAGAACAAGGGATAGTACACACATCCACACATGTGCCAAAATGACAGACATTAACAGCAGCGTCTTTCTAGGGGAAAGGTCTAAAGTTTTACTACTATTTTAGTAGTACTTTGTAGGTTTGACATTTCTCAAAATAAAAAGTGAAGGGACAATTCCTACAGAAAAAATTTCTACCAAATTTTAAAAGCAGATTACCCAACTTTATGCAAACTCTTACAGATAATAGCAAGGAAATGCACACTTCCACCTGCAACTCCTTCTATGAGGCTAACATAACCCCAATACCAAAATCAAACATACACAGAAGAAAGGAAAATTGAAACTCTTTTCATTATCAATATAGATGTAAAAAAACTGTAAACAAAAATCTTCTCAAATCGAATCTAGCAGAGCATATAAAATATATGACACTATGACTAAATCAGGTAATCCCACATATGTAAGGATGATTTAACATGAGAAAATCCACATATGGATTTTCACACCAACAGATTACAGACATCAACAGATATGTAAGAAGTTATGTAAAATTATATTGCTGCTGTTGCTGCTGCTAAGTTGCTTCAGTCGTATTCGACTCTGTGCGACCCCATAGATGGCAGCCCACCAGGCTCCCCTGTCCCTGGGATTCTCCAGGCAAGAACACTGGAGTGGGTTGCCATTTCCTTTTGCAATGCATGAAAGTGAAAACTGAAAGTGAAGTCGCTCAGTCGTGCCCGACTCTTCGCAACCCCATGGACTGCAGCCTACCAGGCTCCTCCGCCCATGGGATTTTCCAGGCAAGAGTACTGGAGGTTAAATAATTATTCATGATTAGAAGAGAATTCCTATAACCTGAAAAAGTATCCAAAAGAACTTAGAATAAACATGGTCCCAGTGGGGAAAAGTCCGATGCATTTTCTCTGCGACAAAAAATGGGGCAAAGAGGCCCCTCCTCTCCCAGCTGCATCTCTCCAGTTTAACAATGAAATGACAGGAAGGAGTCTGTCTCCCGTGTCTCTGCTGAGCACCTGTGTGCAGGCTTCACCCTCAGAACCCGGCTCGGGGAGGGGGCTGCTTTGCACGTCCAATGCTCTCTGCTGGGACCTGGAGTGACCCACAGGTAAGGTCTGGCTTGCTCTTGGAGGGCTGAGGGTTCTGGAGACTTGGGGCAGCTATGCACCGGGAGCAGCTCTTTATGCTCCCTGTGCCGAGCCTCCTGGGGCCTGGACTTTGGGCAGGGAGGGCCCCTGGCCCCATGTGAGCTCAGTAAATGCGTCAGCTGCCTGAGTGCCTGCTTCTGAGTAAGCTCAGTGGGCTGGCTTCCGGCCCCGAGGAAGAGCCCCTGGCTGTATGACCTGGGGTCTCCAGAGGCTGCTGTGTCATCTGGAGCAAGTGGCCCAAGAGTGCCCCCATGGTGGCAGGAAGTGGGGCCAGGCCTCTCCAAGCTCATTTCCTGCTTCCTGGCGCCGGCCCTCACTGCCTCAATCAGCTGGCCCCTTCTCCGTTTGTGGGAGGGCTGGGTTTACTCAGTAAACACAGGAGGCATATGGACCGACTGGAGGGGACAGCCCCTGTGAGGATGAGTCCCAGCTGCTCTGCCCTGAGCTCAGAAGGCTCTGTCCCCAGGGCCGGCTCGCGCTCCATCTAGTTTGGCTGAGGGGCCAACAGGCACCCTCCTGCTCAAGCGGAGCTGTGCCTCCTAGGAGACGGTTCTCAGCGCTCCCTTCCCTCCATCTAACTCCATCAGGGCCCAGGGTCACCTGGATCACACTCTCCTAGACCCACCCAGGCGAACCCCTGCTAAGCTCCTTGATCCCAGGGTGGCCGCAGGGAGAGGTTCTGGCCTGGGAGAAGGCCCCTGCATGCCCAGCAGAGGAGCCCTGTCTCTCTGGGGTGGAGGGAACCAGCTAAGGGAGGCTGCCCTGGGCAGCACTGGAGGGAAAGGGCTGCACAGGAGGCAGGTGGGCCGGCCGAGCAGGCCCCAGGTCCTCCACCAGCACAAGGACGAGCTCAGGTGAAAGGGGTGAGCCCTGAGAGGGGCTGTCCTCAGTCACCCACGTCTGTCCTGCCCTAGAGGCCGAGCCTGGCTGCATTCTGGCTCCCCTACGACCACACACTCAGGCCCAGCAACTGAGGCGGGGACACCCACACCACGTGCTGATGAGGAAGCGCTGGGCCCAGGTCCACACGAGCCTGGACACAGAACCACCCAGGGTTGGAGCCTTGTACTAAATTAGGGCAAAGAGTGTTCGGTGTCCAGAAGCTCAGGGGCCTGCTTCCCAGGAGAAGCCAGGCCAAACCGCCCATCAGCAGGGCTCTCCAGGTCTGGCGATGGGGCAGGACAGGGCGGATGCCAGCATCTGATCTAGAACTCTATCTCTGGTGGGGGCACTGCCAGTCTACCCAGAAACCCCTTGGTATTACGCCTATGTGAATGGGCAGTAGCAGCACAGGGGTCCCTCTGGGCTGTGGGCACTGGGCACAGGCTCAGGCTGTCCTGCAGCACAGGGAGCAGCGTCTGAGTAAGTGAGCAGGGCCCCGGGTTCAGGGATCTCCAAGGGCTGTGGGCCAGGCCATAGGGTGTGACTCACTGGGCATGAGGGTGGGGTGGGGGGCAGCGGTGGGCAGGGTACAGTCAGTCGACAGGCTCCACCTGCAAAGGATGGCTTGACTCATGCGGGACGATGCGGAGACACAGATCCCAAAAAAGAGTGTGCGAGGGAGGCAGCCTGGCAGCGGGGCTGTGGTCAGGGCTCTGCCTGTCCCACCAACGCCTCTGGTCACCAGTCCTCTGCTCCACTGCAGCAGTGGACATGTCCCAGCACTGACAGTCCACCCACCATCGCACTGTGGCAGCAGGCAGGACCTGGGGGCCCCCTCCCGGCTCAGAGGCACGGCATGGCTAGCACGAGGGACGTGAGGAGGGAGAGGTCACAGCCCAGCCCTAGAGATCAGGGCACTGGGGGGCCCCGACTGGGGGGCACCCACCCCTTCAGGGCCTCTCTAGACAAGTCCAAAGGGCTGCAGCACAGGTTATCCCCCTGCCGGAGGGCAAGCCACCTTATCTGCTTCCCCCAGACACGCATGGTCACGCCAGCGTTCCCCTCTGGTCATGTCTGTCTCCCCCAGGTTCAGGGCGGGCAAAGCCCATGGCCAAGGCCTGTCTGTTGGGCTCCATGTGGGCCTGGCCCGCTGGGCGCTTGAGGCGGGGCTATGCAGAGCCACCCCCATTGCTGTCGATTGCTGGGCCCATCCCAGCCCAGGTCTTCCCAGCGCTTCCAAAGGACTCGGGCCCTGCGAGTCCTCTGGAGACACAGGTCCTTTTTAGGACCGAGGTCCCTGTGCCATGGGAGCCCACTCAGCCCATCACCACCCTCAGAGCTGGGCTGACAGATCGAGGGCAGGTCCCACACGCCTGCCACAACGAGCGTGGCTGATGGCTGCCTTCTTCCTGCCAGGGCCCTGGGGAGGGGGCTCCCTCAGGGATCTGAGTGCAGGCTTTTCACCCACTGTGACACTACCTGCCTCTCTTTCCTAACTCTGACCCCACTCCTGCCACAAATGGTCCCTGGAGACTACCCTAGATGACTCTGGGGACATCCAGGCCCAAGTCTGGGGTCCTCTGTGTGGCTGCAGGTTCCTAGCTGTGCATGTGCAGCCTGAAGTTTTCTGTCTCATAGGCCCTGGCTGAACTGCTTCCCTGCTTAGTAACCCTCCATACTGCATCCTTCTGCCCCAGTAGGCAAGCCCTCTTTGTGCAGCAGGGACCCGCGTGAGCCAGGCACCCAGCCCCAGCTGCACGTGCATCTCCATGCCAAGAAGCGCTGCTCCCCAGTCTTGTTCGAGGGACCCTCCTTCTCCCCTCCTTTCCCCTCAGACCGTCTCTGCCCTTGCCTACCTCTCAGCCATTGTGTGGTTTTTTCCTTCTCCTGGCCTGTCTCCCACTAGCCTGGCCCATCTGCCCTAGTCCCCAGGGCCAGCATGGGGCCTGGGCAGAGCAAGGACTCAGAGAATGACTCAGGCTCTGAGGCTGGAAATGAAAGTGATCAGGGAGCCTGACGCTCACTCCCTGAGGCCCCGAACAAGAGCAGTGAGTGGTGGTGGGCTCGGCCACCATCGTTCACCCATCAGGTAGCTTCTGTGTACAGAGCAGGCGGTCGGGAGCAAGCTCCCGGACTTGCCAGAAACCACGCTCTCCGACTCCTAGAGAGGAAGGACCCGGAGGCTGAAGAGTGTCAGCAGCAGGAAAACCATGGGCCCCCAGGCCCTGGGGGTGGACTCCCTGCTGGCCAAGAGCACGTCAGGCTGTGTGTAGCCTGTGTGGAGAAGCAGGGTGGGTCTGGGGGTGGACGGCACCCCTGGGACCCAAACGAGGGCGCTGCAAGATGGAGTCTGAGTGTGTCCTGAAGGGCAGAACCACGGCCCCTGCATGGGCTCTGGCGCCGTTGCTTTCTGTACACCACAGTTGACCCCACAGGGGCTCTGGAGGGAGGGCTGGGGACCCACTAGGGGGCCTCGCTGCCCGGCAAGCTTGCCAGGCTCCAGGAGGACTCAGAAGTGGGGATGCACACTTTGGAAACGTCTCACGAGGAAGGAAAAACCATGGCCTGAACTGCGTCTGGACAGTTAGCCAAAGGGCCGTGGCCTCCAGGGCTCTAGGGCGCTGCCATCCGGCCTCTGTGCACCCAGGGCCTTGGCTGCTGAGCGACAGCCTCAGAGGCAAAGGCCACTGCGTGGCCCTGATGGGGCGCGAGTCCTGGTGGGAATCGGGAAGCAGGAATGTGAAGGCAACAAGCCTGCGGGAGGTGCCAGGGGCGCTGTAAGTATTCTGACTGCCATTCAAAGCCCTGTGCCCAGGAAAGCAGCAGCGACAGCGCTGCGGCCTGAGACCCCCGAGCCACGGACGGCCCTGTGCAGTGACGCCGTGTGAGTCCATGGTCCCCAGCACCCTCAAGCCTGGCCAGCATGGCGCCCCGGGGACACACACACAGAGAGGACACTGGGGTGGCCTGACTCAAGAAGCCCATGTGTGCGCCACCGCAGGTCACTGGGAGAGGGCAGGCCACCCACTGGAGCAAAGACACAGCCGCTGCCCGGCGTGGGCTGGGGCTGGGGAACTAACCACCAAGCGAGCGAGTGGGGAGGGACCTGCCTGCCACACAGGGCAGCGGTCCATGGCCAGGACCGGGCCTGCTTAGTCTCCCAGCTGCCCTTAGACGAAGAGACGGCCACGCTGAGCCCGGCACAAGCGGACTAGCCACGCTGGGATTCCCAGGGTGTGTGCCTGGCCCCGCCGTGAGTCTACACGGAGATCACCGCAGGGCCAAGCACACCACGCAGCTGCCAGTCATCAGCTCAGTGCTGGAGCCAGGGTGGGGGGAAGTGCCTCCTCCTCTCTGCACCTACCCAGACCCTCCGCTAGACACCTGCCGCCAACTCCACACACCACTGTCCCCCACCCTCCAGCCTTCCCCAACTTCCAGGCGCATGGAGTTTGAACTTGGCTTTGCCAGACTCCTCCTGAGACCCTAAGCAACTCCCGTGCCATCATTCTGCACCACATTCTAGACCGTCCTGCCCTAGGTCACGACCAGCCAGTCACCAAGCAGCAGAAGGAGACATGTTGGCAAGGATGTGGAGAAACTGAACCTTTACGTATGTGCATTCTTGATGGGAAAGTGAGGCAGGATGGCGGTTCCCTAAAAATATTAGACATATAAGTATCCCGTGGCCCAGCAGTTCCACTGAAACAATGGAAAGCAGAGACGCGGACAGATACTTCTGCACCCATTCCCAGGAACAAGAGGTGGAAGTAAGCCAAGTGTCCATCAAATGGTAAGTAGAAAAGCAAAGCACGGTATACACGTGCAGTGGTGCGCTGTTCCATCTGAAAAGGAGAGAGATTCTGTCACCTGCCACACGGATGGACCTTGAGGACATCATCTTCAGCGAAACGAGCCAGTCCCCAAAGGACAGATGCCATCTGATTCCACTTACATGAAGACCCTTGAGGAGCCAAGTTCACAGAAACAGAGAGCAGAAGGGGGACCGTCAGGGCTGGGGGACGGGAGCGGGGAGTCTGCTTAATGGGTAGAGCTTCAGCTGGGGGAGGCAGCCAAGTTCTGGAGACGGATGGGGGTGCTGGTGGCTGTACAAGAGGGTGACTGCACTTAATGCCACTGAGTCACACACTTAACAACTGTTAAAATGGTAAATTTTATGTGACGTGTATATCACCACACACACACACACACACACACACACACACACACACACCTCTTCTCCAGTGGAATGTCCGCAGCCTGTCCTGGCTGAACAAGTTTCAGGCAAAACCAGACCAGACTTCTCAGGAAAGAAAGCAGCCCTGCTCCGTGTACAGCCACTGCAGAGAGCCTCAGCGACGGGGTGACAAGTGGAACTCGCCCCGTCTAAACCTGCCCCCAACCATGGTTGATGGGGCACATCCACAGCTCTCCTGGCGGAGGGGACACAGGACCAAGATGAGCCCAGGGCGTGACCTTGCTGAGAATCCCGCTTCTGTTCCTTGGCTGAACAGAGCGAGGGGGCAGCAAGTACCTGCCTCGTCTGGTGGGGACAGGGGCACACAGCCACCCCCTGCACACCACGCCAGCAATGGGGTCCCTAACCCCGACTGCCTGTGAGGTGGGGCTCTGCTGTCCCACCCTCCTGACAAACTAACTGGGGCTCCAGGCCTCTGCCCCGCTGGGCGGCCCAGCACTCTCAAAGCCAACATGGCACAGACCTCAAGCTCAGCCCAGGGCAGCAGGGAGACAACTGGTAGCCCTTTCAGGGTTCCCTGGTCTCAAACCTCTCACACAGGGGTGGACAGAAGGGATGGCGGGCAATGCCCTCTCCTCTGGGACCCTCCCTGGGTGCCAGGTACCCCAGCAGGCCACACTTCCTGCCCTCAGGGGTATCAAAGAGTAGCCCTGGCCCCAATGGACAGATGGAGAAACTGAGGCACAGACTCATCACATTTACCCAAGAGTGCAACTGGTGAGGAACACAGAGCCCTTGAGCTAGGGTGCCTCTAAAGGTCACGACCTACTCTATGCTCAGGTCCTTAGCCAAGACCCACAGAAGAGTTCCAGTGGCCTGGGCCTGACTTGAGGGACCCTGACTGTAGTGGGACAGAGGCCAACAGGCAGGGGGCTATGGTGGAGAGAAGCTCAGGGCCTCTTCCTGACCTCCGGCTCTGCAAACACTGCCCATCTGCCAGGCAGAGGCTGGGGGCTGTTGCAGGGGGCTGCACACCCCACCTTGGGGCCAGGGGTCCTGCTGGCCTCTTCATGCCCTCCACACCCAACCACCACATTTCCATTTCATCATGACCCAGGCCAGGGCAGCAAGGGACATCAGACCCCAGCCAGGCGGGGGCTGCCCAGCTCTGCCTGGCAAACGGACTCTAGGGCCCCTTCAAGCGAATTGTGACCCTGAGTTCTCACAAATTCACAGGCCCCTCACCCCAGTCACACTTGCCTGAAACCAGGACAGATGTCATCAGCCAGGGGCCCTACTCCTGGGAGGCAGGAGAGAGGCAGGGAGCCCCGAGGCCCAGCTTTTGAGGAGTCTGGCCTTTCACCCCTAGAGGGCCTCCTGCAGAGCCCAGGCCCAGGTCTCTGGGGGCAGGGGACTGAGGGCTCAGCCCTACTTTTACGACAAGAGCGAATTTTCCATGAACACACTATTTCCTTAATGTCCCAGCCTGTTCTGAGGTGGCAGGGATGAAGGGGTGGCCCAGCCACGGAGTGGAAAAACCATTCAGCTCTTAAACATGGCTAGTGGGAAGGAATCAAACGGGAGGAAATGTCTCAAAGTGCCAACCACTTGGAAGGAAAGAGGAATTCTTGTTCCAGGGTGTTTCTGAGTCACCACTGGCCCTGCAGCACAAGCTGTGGCCAGGCGCGTGTTCGGGTGCCCTGCACAGCCTGTGGTCAGTCCTGGGAGGCTCCCAGCCCCTCAGCCTGCTCTCTCCCTGGGGAGGGGTGCGTGTCCCTGAGGAATTCCGGCCCCAGCCCGAGGTCACTGCTCCACGAGCTGGAGCAGACATCACAAAAAGGGCCTCTGAACTAGAGCAGGGGTCATGCCGTGCTCCCCAAAGACGCGCCCGTCGGCGCTTACCCTGGAAGTGTGCAGGGCAGGTGTGGGGCTGGGAGCCAGGTGCAGACCCAGAAGGATCAGTCCAGGAGCTGCCCGGTGTGTGCATAGGATGTAGGGGGGAGGTGCTGGTTCTGACCTCAGGAACACCAGTGTGCAGGTCCAAGGCTGTGGCCCTGCCAACCACAGCCTGGCCCCTCCGTGTCCTTCAGCACCTGTGGAAGCTGCAGTGCTGAGTGCCCTCGGGATTCAGCTCCCTGCGTCTCCCCAGCCAGACCCACTGAGGTCCCAGTTGGGCCTGAGGGTGGAGGCAGGGCAGAGTGCCAGCCCGTCCATGTGCCCACCATCCTCTCCCTGGGTAAAGTCAATTCCCAGTCAGTCAGAAAAGACTCCCGCCTGGCCCCTCACCGTACAGTGTGGCCAGAGTGCAGAGGCCTCCCCAGAGAGGCAGCGTGAGGAGGAGGCCCTGTCCGGGCCCCACGACTCCCAGGCAATTCCTGAGCTATGATACATATTGCTGTTTTAGTGAGAAAAACGGAAAGTAAATATTAAAAAAACTAGTTTTCAGGCCCAACACAAAATTTTCCACAACCACGAGCTTCCCTTTTGCTGTACATGGGACAGAGTGGACTGGCTCCAGGCACCCTCAGACCCCACTAGGACACCGGCTGCCTCCCTTTGATAGCCTCTCCCTTGGCCACTGCTACCTGGGCAGGCCCAGCAGGCCATCTGAGCACGGCCCCTGCTGAGTAACAGCTGCTAAGGGGATGCAGTCATGGGCGTGGATGGGAAAGATGGGATCACACCTATCTGGACACTCGGGTCTGAGCCTGGGGACCCTCGGCAGCTCCCTGACTGTTCTGGGCCTCCGCTTCCCCACTGGTAACAGGAGAACAGTGGAGGCATCTCACGGTCCACCTGGGGCAGTGCCCATGGGTCCCTGCAGGCCAGGGCCAAGTGCCCAGAGTCCAGCAGAGCCACTGGGGGTACAGCGTGTGCATGTGCAGGCACCCGGACTGGGTGTCACTTGGAGAAAACCAGAGTGTAGGTTGGCAGTCACCACCTGAGGGGCAAGGCCCTCGTGCTGCCTGGGAACTCGAGGGGAGCTGCAAGCACTATCCGACGGTGGTGCTGGATGCCGTGAAGCCTGGGGCCTCCTACTTCTGGATGCCTGTCAGACACAGCTGGGCAGCCCTGCCGGGGACGGCTGGGGGCCAGGATTCCACACCGGCACCCTTCTGGAGACTGCACGGAGTGAGCGCTCAGTCAGAACTTCCTAAACGAATTTAAGGACTCAAAGAGGTCCATGCACAGAGCCCCAGGTGGTCGAGGCGACAGCTGCGGGCCTACAGATCTGGGACTCCTGTGCCAGCTGACTCTGGGTCAGGGGTCAGAGCTGGCATGGACTGGCGGGGGGGAGCGACCGAGTGCCACACACAGCGCGGGCCATCGCCCTGGGCTCCGTGCTCACACACTGACCCTTGGAAGGGCAGTTCCTCTGCAAATGCTCTGCTCGGGTGCTGTACTGGCTCCACACGGCAGCTCTGCAGTGGGCCCACCCCTGCCTGCCACCCCCGCTCTGGCCCACGGTGGGGGCTGCTCAATCAGTCCGCCTCCCCGCCCAGCAGCTCTGTGACTGCCCCTCCATGCCGGGTACCACCTCAGGCTGCCTCTGGCCTGACTGGCAGAGGGCCAAGTGGCCAAAGACAGCAGGGCTCTGGCTGGGGGAGGGTGACAGGGGCTGGCACACTGGCCCGGCTCTGCCATGTGGGGTTCAGCCCGGGCCCTGTAGCAAGTCCTGTCTGATGCCCACTGGGCCCCCTTTTGATCCAGTGATTGGGGTTGGGCGTCCACTTCGGCTCTGGGGCAGCCCTTCCACCCCCCACCATCCCACTGCCTGTCTCTGACCCACTTGTCTGAAATGTGACTGCATTTGACTTGATAAAATCAGTATTTTCCTCTGGGCACTCTGCCAGCCAGGCTTCCAGGAAAGCAAAGGACGGACCTCTCCTTACAGGCCTGGGCTTCCTGACTGAGGCATGGTCTGAAAGCAAGACGTGGTAGGCCTTGAACTTCTGCAGGGTTCAGACCGCGGGCCAACGAGCAGCCTTCTGTCCAGGCTTGTCTGAGTGGAGCACCCTGCCTGGACCTGCCTGTCTGCCGACCTGCTTGCTAAGGGAATGGGGGGTGGGTGGCTGTGCCCAACCTGTGGTCTCTCCTTTGGGACAGAGGCTGGGGGGCTATAGCAACAGGGGGAAGAGGACTCCAGAGTGGCAAGGCTGGGAGGCTGGATAGGCGAGGCTGTGGTGCCCCAAGCAGGTGGGAGCTGTGCTCCCAGGCTGTGTACTTGCCTGGCAGGGCCCCTCCTCACAGGTGACATCAGAAACCTCCAAACCCCTGGAGCCCATGTGTTCCACTTGCCCTGGTTCCACCTGCCTGCAACCTTTGGGGAGCAACCTCACGGCTCAGCTGCTTCCAGAGGGCGGCTACTCGCCCGGCTGGGCCAGAGGAGGGGGGTCAAAAGTCACCAGAGGTCTCCCCCCAGGACCCTGTACCATCTCGGGCTGCTGAGAAAGCCCACCCTCAAAGCAGCCATGTCTCCCTCCATGACAGGCAGGCAATGTGGGGAGTTTGAGCACTATCTGCCTGGGTGATGCCTGGCTCTCCCCTCTAGGGGGACCCTCCCCTCTCCCTGCCACTGGGGAGAGGTTAAGAGGAAACCCTGGGGCCACAGGCCAAGTGTGAGTCCCAGCCCTGTGACGTGTGACGTGGGTGATGAGTCATTTAGGCTCTTGGTACCTTGGCCTCCTCATCTGGAGGGGAGGGCCCTAATGGTGAGGTGGGAGTGAGGCAGGCCTGGCACCCAGGCTGCCTGTCGTCACAGCCACTCTTTGTCCCCGGACTGTGTCCTCTGGGCGAGGACACCTGCTCAGCCCGCTCCCAGCACGAGCACAGCACGCTGTATAAGCGGGGTGCTCAGGGAACGGGGCTTTCCCAAGCCCCTGCCTCCCGACCACGGTCTGGCTGGAGGACTTCCTCTCACTGAGCAGCATCCCAGAGGATCCTGCTTCACCCAGGGCTTGGAGGAAACTCTCACTGCTTCAAGACGGTGAGCCAGCCAATCCCACCTCCTGCAGTGGAGATGCAAACACAAAACATCCACGTGCGCAGGTCCTCCTTTTCCAAGGACACCAACGCTCCAGGGAGGTAAATATTTACATGCGAGCCTTTCAAGCGCGTAACTCTGAGGGGAGATGCTCGCCCACTGCCCACGGGCCGCAATGCCTGCTGTGCTTGTTCTAGGGGCCCTGTTAGCCCTGCGGTGGCTGGAACTAACTCTAGATGAACGGCGTGGGAGGTGGTCCAGGCAGTGGCCAAGTTGGGGGTTGCATGCCAAGGCTGCCCTGCCCCGAGTGCCTTTGCAGGAGGATGTGGGAAGCTCTGTTCTAGAGAAGGGTCATGCAGGGGTTAAGTCCTGGGGTGTGGCTGCTGCAGATGGGGGGACCAGGCACCTGGCTGGAGGTATAGTAGGCTGGGGGGTGCTGAAGTCAGTCCTCTGGGAAAGCCCTGTCCAGATTTCTATCAGGAGGGGAAGGGAGGTGCCACGACTTCAGAGCAGGGGGCTCCAGCTCTGGTTCTGGTGGCAGGATCCTTCTTCTAGCCTGTTCTCACCGGGCCCTCACAAAGCAGAGCTGATGGGTGTGAGATGGAAGACCGCCTGTGTGGCTTTCTGGGCTTGCGCAGCTGCTGCTCTGGGGTGCTGCTGAGGACAGACTCAGATGAGGGTCTGGGGCCTCCCTGGTACAGGGAGGACGGCCGGTCAGCCGGGCACCTGTCTGCCCACTCCCTTCCGGGCCTCTGGCTGGGTCCCCACCACAAAGGGGTCCCGGAGGAGTTCCGAGGTCGGCAGGAACGTGCCCCTCCCTCCCTGGCAGGGGTATTTGGGGCTGTCGGCACGAGGACAAGGACATGTCTGGTCCACTGGGCCCCTCCGGGTCCAGGCACCAGCACACCAACGGCCCAGACCCACAGGCTGGTCAGGAGGACAGGCCTGGCAAGCACAGCATGCACAGGACTTCGTACCAGGACACACAAGGGGACGAGCCACCTCCCCGGGAGATACAGCCCAGAGACGTGAGCAGGTGAGCGGCTGGAGGGAACCTCCGTGGCTAGGAACCACACAAGGGGATGACCATCTCGTCTGTCACAGGAAAAGAAACATGTGCTAAGACCACAGTGGACCATCTCCCTGGTTTGGCAGAAATGGCAACACCTCACAAGCCAAATGGTGCGGCACTCAGGCACGGCTGGGGTAGGGACAGGGGTGGTGTGTCAGCGGAGCACATCTGGAGAGCGCTGGCTGTGTCCAGCAGAGCCGAGGATGGGCCGCCTTCCCTTGCTTCACCCCTGGGGACACGGAGGGTGGGCAAGTCTGGTCCCTGTCACCTGGTCTGCGAAACACACCTACTCTTGGAGTGAAGCACAAGGAAGAGGATGTGTCTAGACAAACCCGGGAGTCGATGTACCACATGTGCACGTCACGGAGCCACACAGACCAACCTCACCAGCAAGGCTGCGCGAAGGGAGCGAGGCGCAGGCCGAGCACAGCCTGACACAGGCTCCAGAGTGTGGAATAGCCAGCAGTGCTGTGCGCTCTCCACACGACCGTGTCCACACTGAGTGAACGTGTGGGAGGGGGCGCAGGAAAGACAAGGGACGCAGACAGCAGAGTGGCGGAAGTGCAGTGGCGGGCGCATGGTGCACGGCGGTCGCCATGGGAATACACGAGACTGCCGCTCCACTCCTGTCGCTATCCGCGGTGACTGCGGACCAGGCTCAGAGCAGACGGGGGCCAGGGAGGGGGACGGACCACCGCACCCCTGGGTTCCTGCGGGGGAGGGGGGAGCGGAGCAAGACCCAGGGACCCACCTGGCCTTTCTGCCCCTCCCTGCCCTCTCCACTGAGCTCTTCCTGGCTGGGTCTCTCGGGGTTTCAGGGAGGCAGGCAAGAAAGTTGCTGCCAACACAGACCAGACACCAGGCCTAACCTGCACTGTCCCCACAGGCGATGATCACAGGCAGGGAGGTGCCCAGTGCCACAGCCTGGGTGGGCAGGAGACCCCTATGGCAGAAGCAGAGCACAGCCCAGGTCATCCTATTAGAAGGCCCTGATGCCTGTGGACAGCCCAGACAACTGCCCAAACTTTAGCGGCTGGCCCCTAAGCTGAATGACTCTGATGGAGGCAGGAGCCAAGTTCCCGGCAGCTTCTGAAGGGCTCTTTCCTGTTCCCAGAGAGAAGGGATATGCTATAGCCTCTTGTAAAAAAAAACAGAGTCCCCAGCAATAGGCACAGTTCCAAGCCCTTACCTACAAGGCAGGCACTGTCGACAGACCCATGTTACAGCTGGAAAATCAAGGCACAGAAGTCACAGAGTTGGCAGGTGACAGAACTGAGAATTCAGCCTAGCTGCTGTGGCTCCAAGCCTGGGCCCCCAGCCTGGCTCTGCCGCCATCCCTGGTATGGAGCTGGAGTTCCCTGGAGGAGGCAGGGCCTGGCCACTGGCTGCTCCCGCTCCCCCACCGGTGGGCGGCCCAGGGACGACCTCTGTCCTTCCTTGTCCTGGAGGGCAGAGATAAGCTGATGCAGCTGACAGCCTGCTGGGGAACAGCACACTCCACTGAGTCCTCCATGGCTCCACTAGGCGGGTCAAGAAAATGATGCTCAGAGCCGCGTGAGGATCCAGGTGAGGAGCAAGGCCAGCCCTGGAGCCCAGACTGGTCCGACTCAGGTCATGTCCACCTGGCGCGCTGGGGCCAGCACAGACTTCCGTGGAGGGGCCTGGCCTGCAGAGAGGCCGGGGGCCCAGCTCCTGCCTGTGACCAACGGGCAATGTGCGTCTCCCACACCACTGACCTGCTTCAACTCTACAGCTTTATAAACCGCTAGCTCCAGAGTTTTTATTTTTTTAGTTACAATTAACACATTTCCAGACAATTACTGATTTGCTCTGATCGCCCGCCCTGGGCCCCTTGGGGCCTTTTAAAGTTCCCCACATAAAAGAGGCTACTGCGCTGCTCACAGGGGACTCTCACAGACAGCCGGACGCTCCCACGGGGCCCCAGGCCCATCCCCCTTCCACACTCGTGCCGTGGGAAGCTGCTGACAGCCCCCTGCACGACTGAGGGCCTGGACCTTGCTCCCGGGCACTGAGGCTCGCATGCATCCCTGGACTGAAGAATTCTGTGGGGTTACCAGTGGCTGTGGCTTCAATAGGACACACACAATCTGGGGCTGGAGGGCCCAGGGGCCATGGGCTACAGGCTCCCCTACAGACTCAAATGATAAGCTCCCCATCCCCATGTTAGAGATGGGGAAACTGAGCCTCAGATGGTTGTTTCTCTGTGCCCACGAGACCCACCAGCTCCAGACACAAGGTTAGAGAGGATCCTGGGGCTCCTCTCTCCTCCTCTGGGTCCCAGTCTGGGCTGCTGGGGCCCGGAGCTATGGGCTGGGCTTCCTGAAAGGAACCCGAGGGCTGAGTCCCCACGTACCTCAGGCCCTGGAGCCTAAGCCCCGGGGCACACAGAGAGGGCGGCCTTGCAGAACTCAGACAGCCCTGGTGAGCCGAGGCTCCGGATCCTGGGTAGCTGGCTGAGTGACTACAGCCAGGGTGGGGACAGGGCCTCCAAATGGTCCAGCTGTCCTGGGGGAGCCCTGAGAGAGATGCACATGGGCAGCGCTGCAGGAAAGGCTGCTGGCCAGCTGGGGAGCTGCATGGCCTCAGCAAAGCTCCCAGCACCCAGAGCCAGCTGGGAGCCTGGCTGGGGTCTGTTGATGGTGGTGGGAGCGCAGGGCTGCCCGGGATAGTTTCTGTGTCCCCAGGTCCACACGGAGGCTGGGACAGGGCGTGTGTGGTCCCCAGGGGCTGAATGCCTCCTCCCTGGGCCCACCTGCTGACCCTGCATCCTCCAACGGTACCCACCTGGGTGGGTGGGAAGGGGCAGTCCGGGAGCAGTGGTATAGGGATCTTCACACAACACTTTTCCAAAATAACAGGCCTTGTAAGCTGGGGACTTGGGACAATGCCACACCAGGAAGGGAACACTTCACCAGGGAGGAACAGAGAGTTCAGGCCGCATATCCCATAGCCAGATGTGACAGGGCCCTTCTCCACGCACACCGCCTCCCTGCCCCCAGTGCCCTCTTTCCTTACCACCTGCTCCCGTGACTGCCCGTGGGTCTCAGACAATACGAGTAACCTTGGTTCTAGAGCACTGCTTTGGTCTGCACTCCTAGTGACCCTTCTGCAAAGCCCCGTGCAGAGGTGCCCCCTCTAAACCCCTCAGATACTGCAGGTCACACCTCCTGCTGTTACCTCTCACATTCCTATTTTTGTGATCAGGAGAAATTTTTTTCTGTTATGCAGAAAAAAGGTCCAAATGCCACCCTCCTCCCCCGCCACAACCAAAAAATAAGACAAATTAAACTGACAGCAAAAATGTAACAGCAAGAGAAAGAGTGAACTGAACTCTGGAAGAGTCAGGACTACGAATCTTGAAAGACGGAAACTCTGCAAATGTGCCTTCTGCCTGTGAGCGCTGGCCAGTGAGGCCAAAGGACAGGCCCCCAAAGAGGAGAGTGGGTGGCCATGAGATGGATCTCTGTGCTGTAAATCCCCGCCAGGAAGACCGTTGTCAGGAGGGCCCACAGCCCCTTCCCGTTCTGTCCGCCCCACAGGCCCACTGAATGAGGTCCTGGCCTGAATCCCACAGCCCTTCCAGCAGGGCCGGGGTGGGGCAGCAGCTGCAGGCCCAGGACCGCGTGGGGAGGATCTGGTCCCCAGGATAGGTGGTGGAGCACTGGCTTCACTGGGCTGGGAGCCGCTGCGCTGTGCCTGGTCTTAGCTGCCAGCAGCGCTGGTGCCCCCAACAGATCCCCCTGCGCTGCCTGCCAGAGACAGGAGCATGTGGCCTGATTCCCACCTTGCTACTACACAAGTCAAGGCTGCCAGACGTCCTCCGATAAATGGACAGTGCAGATCTGCATAGCAAACTGCCCGTGTCCGCCCAGGGTCTGGGGAGCCCACGCCTTCTGCCTGGGTGGGATGCCCGACAGTGGGCAGCAGTTCTCACCGCAGCCAGTCTTTCCAGGTGGGGGCACCACGGCGGGGGGTCGGTGCGCAGGGCACACAGGCCTCAGGACAGACAGACATTGGGACGCCAGCTCCTTAACTCTTCTGGGTCTCGACTTCCTTGCGGAGGAATATGGGGACAACTGTTATTCACTTGCTTTGTGGGAGTGGGGAGCTAAACAAGATGACCCCCGCTCCCCTGTTCCAAATACCACTGAACACTCGGGGGACAAGAGCCAATGTCTCATCTATACCCATCCGTCTGCTGACCCTGGCTTCCCAGACTTGGGACCTCATGGCCCATCACCCTCCCCTTCAGCCCTACGTGGCAGAGGGCTGCACCCTTGCTCTGGGCAGAGGTGAAATGCAGACATCTGTGACCATACGGACTGGCATTTGGGGTGGCTGGGCACACCCTGTTCACACTCTCCACCTCTAAAGTGATGCACCGCCCTCAACGGTACACTTGTCAGGCAGGACTTCTCAATAAAAACCAGGTACAGTTTAGTCATTTAAGAAAGTCAACTCTTTAAAAACCCAGAACATATTTAATACCATAATCATTACTTTATAAAAAGAACAAAAAATGAGAGAATGTGGGATTTTCCAGGCAAGAATACTGGAGTGGGTTGCCATTTCCTTCTCCAGGGGATCTTCCTGACCCAGGGATTGAACCCGTGTCTCCCGCATTGCAGGCAGACTCTTTACTGTCTGAGTCACCAGGGAAGCTAAGGGTGATGAGACCAGGCCCCTACTGACGGCCTGCCTCTCCAAGGGCAACAGCAAACTTCTCAGTCCTGCCACCGAGAAAGAAACCCTGACTCCACAAAGACCAAGGGCTTCACCAGTCCCTGGGCCCCAGGGCTGTGCCCACTGGGAAGGTTCTCTGACCTAGTGGGGCAAACAAGCCCCCCACCCTGCGTCCAGCCCACTCTGCACTGCTCAGGGTTTTATAC
Source organism: Bos mutus (assembly GCF_027580195.1). Lineage (NCBI taxonomy): Eukaryota > Metazoa > Chordata > Mammalia > Artiodactyla > Bovidae > Bos > Bos mutus. Next base: position 131,928,589 of record NC_091618.1, read on the forward strand.
GGGAAGTAGCTGGGAGAATAGAAAACCCTGGTCCTACATGCTCTATGGTGCTTCGGTGACAATAGTTGTCAAGCCTGATGACTTCGCAGTCCGGGCATTATTTAAAATGATTGCCAGAAAGTCATTTAAAAGTTTGTCTTACACGTTTGCTTAAAAAGAAGAGGTTTCTTTTTCCAAGGAAAATCTAGCTCTGGATGTCTTGACCTTAGATTCCTTTTGTCTCAACCCCAGACCTGTCTGGGCGACTCCCCCGGGGGGCCAGTCCCTGCCACGTGCTCCGGTGCCGTCTGCCCCCCTGCAGGCAAACGCAGATTTTGTCTTTGGACTGCATTAAGACTATGTGAAGGCAAGCTGCGAACTGTCGAACTGTCGGGTGCCATAGCAATGCTCCAAGCTAGCCTGTGTGGGGCCACTGAGGTTCTCCCGTAACAGCAGCGCACTCAAGGCTGACTCCTTGAACCTGACTCACCAGAGGACACTGGGGGAAGGGCAGGCTGAGTGCAGCTCCCAGAGAGCCTGCAGGACCAGGCGGTGAACTTTCTTCTTGTCAGATTGGGCAGCACCGATCTGGCCTCCGGTGCCCAAATGCCATGGTCACACCAGGATGGCAGATGGAGAGCGGCCAAGGGCACCTAAGGCAACAATGGCGCAGCCAGGGAAGCCTTCTTGGAGGAAGGGGCAGCGGAACTGAGGCTGGGGTGGGGGGCAGAGCCAGCAGAACAGTGGCAGGGAGGAGGGTGTGCTGGGCAGAGGGCCGCACAGAGTCAGCTGCCGGCACCAGATCTCTGAACCCAGAGAGGCCTCTGGGACAGTGGAGGCAGTGTGAGTGGCCTGAACGAGGCTGCAGCACTGACACGGAGATGCCTCCTTCCTGCCCGGAAGGCTCTGCCAGGGAGGGTGGTGGGAGCTCAACCAGGGGCTCCCGGGGTGGGGGGGTCCTACTGCAGAGAGGACCCCATGAAGGTGGCCCAGAAGCCACACTCAAGTCCCAAATGCCCTCTGTGGCTCCAAATGAAACCTGCCCAACTTTAGGGACATGTCCAGGGCAACTCAGGCAAGATCCTGACGGTGGCTCCTCTTCCATCTCCTCTGGAAGAGGAACTGGGGCCATTCTGGCTTCTAGGAGCACTGTCCTGACCCTACAAGGTGACAGGGGAGCAGGGGGTGCTGAGACGCCCTAACAAACGTGGGCCTTGGCAGCGCTTCGCCACCAGCCTGCTGCCATGGACAGCCACACCCCTCTGAGGCCAGTCCTCCCTGGGGGCCTCACAAACACTCCTGGCAGATGCCAGCAGGTGTGGCAGTTCCCACCGTGGACACAAGACCAAAGAGGGAGCTGCCAATGCTTGTACCCACACCTGTTCCTCTCTGCCAAGTCAGGAAGCACTCACAGATGCTGGAAGTGCCAAACCATATTCCAGCAAAGCGTTGGAAACCCATCCATCTCCACTTGTCACCTTGACGCATGCCCAGCTCAGAGGCACCCAGGCCGATGCCGTGTGGCAATGAGGCGCGGGAGCCGTGAAAACCCTCACTTCCCTGCACCACAAGCCCCAGAGCACCGCAGACACTGGCACCAGGAACTGGGAGAGACTGGGGAGAGCTTCTAGTGGCACACCTCACAGCAGTGAGATATCTGGCCACCCTCCACCCCGCCCCTGGCCCAGAGCAAAGTGCTTGGCTCTGGGGACTAGAGAGGAGGAAAGAAGGGCTCCTGCCCAGGGCCAGACCCCAAAGTGCCCGTCACTTCTCAGTTCAATAGTCAGGTGGTCATTCCAAGCACAGGTTGAAGGAGGGCGAGGGTGACATCTGAGCCTCCTGAAACCAGGCACCGCTCAACACCAGGCACCCCTTGGAGGTTGGGCACTGCCACTGCCCTTCTGGGTGCTGGGTCCCTGGGCAGATGAGGGAGCTGCACCCTGACCCCGGAGCACTCTGGCCCAGCCCCAGACTGGGGGAGCAGCACACAGGCTTGTAAACACACAAAGCAGAGATTTCCCTGGCTCCTCCAGGAAGCTTGTTAAGAAAGCCATCTACCTGGCGCCTGGACCGGAACTGAAGGGAGAGGTGGGAGAGAGTGACAAAGAGTACCGGCAAGGCTCCGTCACCTGCCTGGAGGCACAGCCCACTCCCAGAGCAGACAGCAGAGGGCGGCGCGCAAGGACCCTGGAAACCCCTCCTCCACGGCCGGCCGCCGGAAGCTGCTGAGCTCAGCAACTTCCCAGAGTGGCGGGCAGCAGGCCAACTGCGCATGGAGTCTTCCATTCCTGCTCCTCACGTCCACCTGGAGGAGGGGGTGCCAGGCATCCCTCCCTCCTGCAGCACCTGGGGACTCTAGTTGGCTTCCCCACTTCCCCCACTCCTGTCTGTGGGGGTGGCTGGGCCTGTTGCTCTGGTGGACAGGCTCTGGAGAAGAGAGACCAGGGGCTTTTCACCCTGACGACCCAAAGAGAAAATCAGCCTCAGAAGATGGGGCTGTAGGAAAGCGTCCTGGAGGCCAACTAGGGCCGAGGGATATGTCTGCTGGGCAAGCTCGACTCAAGCCTCTAGACAGTGCCCAAAGGGAGGCCGGCACACTCTCCCCTCCAGGGCTCTCCCTAGCTAATTCCCTCTGGCAGACAGGACCCTTCTGACTCCCACTCCCCACTGCTACAGGCAGAGAGGTGCCTGTGTGTGTGTTAATCACTCAGTCATCTCCGACTCTTTGCAACTTTACGGAATATAGCCCACCAGGCTCCTCTGTCCATAGAACTGTCCAGGCAAGAATACTGGAGTGAGTAGCCATTCCTTTCTCCAGGGTGAGAGGTGCCTACTCAGGCCTATTTGGGCTGCTCAGTGTCCAGTTCTGGGGGCCTACGGTCCTGGTGAACAGGATGGATGGGCAGGTAGCTGCAAGACCCTGTGCTCAGCTCCATCTAGCACAGAGTGGCTGGACCCTGAATAGCAGGGGGGGACAAGGAGGTGGTACAAGGCCAGGAAAGTGCACCTGTACAGATTAGACTGAGTGCTGGGCAGGCACCAGTGCTTTAAAGACCCCAGACAGGCTGACCAATAATTCATGTAGCCTTAAATGACCCAGCAGGACACTTCTCAAGCTGAGAGCTGCTGTTGGTGTGGGGACAGCCAAGGGAAAGTGGGAAGACCCCTTCTCTTCCCCTCAACTCGACAGCCTAGGAAACACTACAGGAGGACTAAGAGTCGAGCAGGGAATCCAGAGCTGGCCAGATACCAAACCCTCATCTTCCAAACACACCCAAGACCTTGCACCTTTGACCCAGGAGTGCTGCTGACAAACAGCTATCCAGGTCACACAGCTCCCGAAGCCCAGCCTTCCCATGAACGCAGTCTCAAGGCAAACATGGAACATAAACAAAAGGCAGGCAAGAAGACCTCCCTTCTGGCCCTTCCTAGTCTAAACGTCCTAGGGAGAAGGCCCCACAGGGCATGAACACAAACCGGAGAAAAAGAGACCCAACTTTAACCCTTGGAAACCCTGCACCGTGGGGAGGGAGGGTGTTTCTGGCTAAAAAAGTCCTTCCCATGAAAACTATCCCTGCGACAGGTCAGCCCTGTGTCCCCAGTCTCCCAGGGGAGGTGTCTGGGTGTCCAGGTGCCTCCAGCCAGCTCAGCTCCCCCCAGCCTGCCCTTGGCCTGCTTCTGCTCCTCTTTCAGAGCGAGTTTGCCCCTAGTTAGGGCTCAACTCGCAGGGGCGAGGCGGGCAGCACTGCTTCCTCCCCGCCCCCAGCCCCAGGTGACACTCGGGCCTTTGTTCTTCCTGCACACCTGGGCATTGCAGAGCCAACCCCCTTCCCTGGTAGCTCCTCCCTAGCCCTCTCAAGGCAGGCTGGCGGGCCGGGGGGGCCCCCCGCAGGTGCAGGGGGAGAGGCCCCTCACTTCTCTCACTTTCAATTTGGGCGCGAGAGCCGCGCGGGGAAGCCAGGTGGGCTACACGCGCACAGAAACCCGCTATCCCGCCCGACGACACAGGCCAGCCTGGACGCAGAGCTGAGGCATGACAGGTGACAGTCCATGGGCAGGGGGCGGTGACCCCGGGAAGCCCAGACGCCGCGCGGCCCGGTGGGTGGTGGGGAAAAGTAAAGAGATGCCGAGCACGAGGGGAGAGGGGGCATTCGAGCACGGGGACCACAGCGGGCCGCGGCACACGGACAGCGGGCTCGGGCGCCCAGAGATAAGGAGGCGGTCCAGAAGGCTGCAGCGAGTGGCAGCCCCGAGAGGGCAGGAATGCAGGGCAGGGAGCAAAGGGCGGGCCCAGGACCGTCCGGCGGGGACCCGGCCCGTCGGTGGACGCTCACCTGGGCGTGCGCAGCGCGGCGGGGTCGCGGCGCTCCAGCACGCCGGGCACGCAGTTCGTGAGCTCGGTCCAGTCGGCGTGCAGCCCGCAGCTCCAGCCCGTGGAGAAACGGGAGAAGAGCCAGGTCTCGCGGCGATTGGGCCGGTAGCAGGTGCACTTTTTCTGGCCTGGCCGGCAGTCGCAGGGCACCTCCAGGCGCACGTTCTGCACGAGGTGGCGGCCAAAGGTGGTACCGCCCGTTTTCTGGATGTGCAGGAAGACGATCACGTCGTCGCCCTTCATGTCGAAGTGCAGCGAGCGCTCCAGCTCGCGCACCGGGAAGTAGTACTTCTTCTCGTAGTGCGGGTCGGGCGTGGGGAAGAGATCCAGGTCGTCGGGCGGCGCGCGGCCGCCGGGCGCGCCCAGGCTCAAGCCCGGGCCCGCGTACTGGTAGAGGATGAGCATGAAGCACGCCGAGCCCACCACCACCAGCAAGAACTTGCTGGCGCGCTCAACCATGGTCCTGCCGCCGGCGCGCCGCCGCCGCATGTGTCACCATTGCCAGCGGCCCGGGCGCGGGGCGCGGGGCCTGGAGGGCGGGGGGCGCGGGCGCAGCTGCTCTGCCGCCGCCGCCGCCGCCCGCGCTCCGGCCCGGCCCGGCTACTCGGCGCCCAGGCCGCCCGCAGCGGCGCGCGCCCCGGCCCTTCGCGGCGCCATGGCTGCTCTCCGCCCGGCCCCCGCCCTCCGGCCCGACCCCGGCTGGGCTCCGGTTCGGCTCCGGCCCTGCCCCGGCTTGCGCCCCCTGCGGCCCCACGCCGGTCACTCGGCTCCGCTCCGCGCCTCGGCCAGAACGCTCTGCGCCGCCCCGCGCGCCGCCGCGTCTCCGCAGTCTGCCACCGCCCCGCCCAGGCCCGCCCCCGGCCCGCCCCCGCCGCGCCTCTTGCCGTCGCCGCCCGAGTTGATCCTCGGCCCCGCCCCCAGAGACCCGGGGCTGCAGGCGGGTCCGACCCGGCGCTCGGACGCTGGTCTCTGGCCTTATCGAGGCCCCTCCGAGGCGGGTAGCGAAGACTGGGAACTGGTTGATGTCCGCAGAGGCGTGGGGAGCGACTGGAGAAACGTGTAGCAGGGCGCAGATGGCCCTTCTTGGGTGTATGGGGGGGGGTGGGGCTCGCGGCGACGGGTTCCTCTGGGGACTGGGTCCCCCTTCCCGCTTCACGGGAGGGAACACCTTGACTTTGCAAGCCGGGCACTCTGAAGTTCCAAACGCGAGGGGTCGGGGGCTGGATGGACTTGGTGGGATCTGGGGGCGGTGGGGCGGGGCGCGGGTCGCGAAGGAAAAAGGGAAGGTTGGGGGCGGGGAGCCTGGGGTCCACGACGGCAGTCGACCTTCCTCCTCTATCCCCGGCACCCCGGTTTTGGGACCTGGACCCGGAGCCCCTCGCGGAGAGATGCTCCAGTGTCCGCGGAAGACTTCGGGCCAGCCTTATGCAGTCTTTCGTTCTTTAGCCAACGTGCATTTTTTTCCCTCCTAGTTTAATTATAATCTCAATGAGAAAGTTATATAAAGTTGAGCCAATATTTAAAATTGTGAGCGTCCACCAAAACATTCCAACTTTTGGCTTTGGTACATGGGTCAGAGGGTCTGGCGGCCCTGGGCCTTTCCTGTCCGTGGTGGCGCCCCACCGCCCCCGCGGGCCTTTCTGCCGCATAGCCCAGCCTGCCCCAACGCCTTCCGGCTTGGGCCCTGAGCCGCACACCCTGCGCTTGCCCCGGAACCACACAGCCTGGTCCTGACTGGGCTCAGACGCTCTGGCGTCTCCATGGAACAGGAAGTGGGCCAGATTGTGAAATGACCTGTTGAGAGTCTCTGCCCTGCCTCGCTGAGGGCGGGCGCTAGTGTTTGGACTCAGGTCCGGTGGTCTCAGAGCGATTCCGGCTGTCAGGCCTGGGTTTAAGTGTCCGCATAAACCTCTGCCACGGCCTTCCCTGGTTTCTGTGATATGGGTCCTGAAGAGGCTTTGTGAGGGTTTATTGTGTCAATCATAATTCAACTAAACTGTTGAAAATATTAATATATAACATCACACCAGAAATCCTTTCTGGAAGCAAACCCAGAGAACTGGAAAACTAACCACCGACACCCCAAAATCCAACTAAGAGGGGAGCATGCTCTTTTCAGAAGGGCTGAAGGCACATCTACTCTGCTGCAGCACCCTGAATATAATACAGGGTGACCTAAGGCCCACTGGGAGTGTGGTGGGGTGGCCAGGCCCCAGTGTGACCCAGGGCCTCAAAATCCCTGCCCCCTCTGTAGCTACTTTCGAACTACCTGGTCCTGGAGCCCTGTGGGTGGCCTGGTCAGACTTTTCCAGTGAGGATCCATTCTTGGCAGGAGGGAGGCAGGCCCAGCGGTGACTGTCTGCAGTCACGTGACCCCGTTTTGGCCTGAGGCCCGAGGAGTCTTCCTGCAGGACCCTGGAGGCGGCAGTCCAGACCTGGAGGGCAGAGCTGCCCTGGGGCAGCCCAGCGGTGTCCTTCCCCAGATGCCAACACTCTATCATGTGGTGAATAGTGATTAAGGCTGCTCTTTATCTAGAGCCACTGGGTACCAGTCACTGTAGGTGTGTCATTTCTGATCCCATCAGCAAGTCTGCAGAGAAGACCATGACACACATTTTACAGAAGAGAAAACTGAGATCCGAGAGGTGAAGATGTTGGCCAGGATCACGTGGGTGGCTGGTGGTCTCTCTTCCTGACCCACGAGAGTAGGGTGAACAAAACCTGAGCAAAAGCCCCCCCCTCAGGCACCCTGCCTCCTCAGCCCTGGATGTCTAGGCCCCCCGTGGAGATCCCAGGTGTCCCCCAGGCCTGGCTGAGCTCCTTTCTTGTGAAGTCAGCAGAGCTGGGATTCTGATCCTGGCCTGTCTGGCCCTTACTCACCCCTACACTCCACTCAGCTCCTGAGATCAGGGGCCAAGGCTGGAGTGGGGCGCAGAAGGAGGTCTGGAAGGACCACTCCTCAGCTCCTCGTGATGATCTCCGCTGCCACATGGGAACGTGGTCCAGAATATTCACAAGAAACCTGGACTGTTACCAAAAGGCCACCCAAACCATCTGTGCTTGGCCTGTGGCCTCATCTTGTGACAATCTGATTGTTCCAATGGAGAAACTGAGGCCCAGAGAGGGTAGAGAGTCCCAGTACAGGGTCCCCAGTGGGTGGTTGCCTTGCCCAGAGCTGCCTGACCCATGCATTAGCAGCTGCCCCAGGGAAGCTGGAGGCCTCCCTGGTGGCTCAGTGGTAAAGAATTTGCCTGCCAAGCAGGAGCGGAGAAGGTGATGGCACCCCACTCCAGTTCTCTTGCCTGGAAAATCCCATGGACAGAGGAGCCTGGTGGGCTGCAGTCCACGGGGTCGCTAAGAGTCGGACGAGACTGAGCGACTTCACTTTCACTTTTCACTTTCATGCACTGGAGAAGGAAATGGCAACCCACTCCAGTGTTCTTGCCTGGAGAATCCCAGGGACGGGGGAGCCTGGTGGGCTGCCGACTATGGGGTCGCACAGAGTCGAACACGACTGAAGCGACTTAGCAGCAGCAGCAGCAGCCAAACAGGAGACATGAGTTTGATCCCTGGGTCAGGAAGATCCTCTAGAGAAGGAAATGGCAGCCCACTCCAGTATTCTTGCCTGGGAACTCCCATGGACAGAGGAGCCTGGTGGGCTACAGTGCATGGAGTTACAAAGAGTCAGATATGACTTAGTGATTAAACAACAATAGGGAAGCTATTTAATCCAGCTTTGTTTCTGCCGGAATGGTCATAGGGAACCCCATATTTAGCTTAAAGCCCTTTCTTCATAGAAATTCTCTTAGCGGGGAAGAAACTCTTCCTAGATGGCCATAGGATTTTACTCAGTTATCCCCTTTATATTGCACACACATTATGAGATCCCATGCCTGTAGGTTCTCCATCTCAGAGCTGAGTCAGAGGAGCCGTGAATGGAGTCAAGTTGCTTCAGTGACTCAGTGGACTTTCAGGAAGGGATGGAATCCTTTCCCTCTCCCCAGCCTAAGCCTCATCAACTGTCACTGTCATCCCCTGACAAACGGGCAGAGGCACGCACACCAAAGGGCAGTGTGCGTTTCATGTGAGGTTGCAGCATCGCCAGGTGCCTGGCGCTCAGGGGATCCTCCTCAGCCACTGTTTCCTTTGTCTCCCCACTTGATGAGCTTGGTAGCCAAGATTCCCCATAGTTCTAAGATCGGGTATGAGTATAAGGAGGGCTAACAGTTTGCTGGAGGCAGTGCCCAGCCTTGAGTATTTTCAGAGTTCAGGGAAAAGCAGTCGCCGCCCTCCCATCTGTGATTTTCTTTGTCCTCTGAATATTCACTTCATAAAGTTTAATGTATGATTTCTGGCTTAATGTCGAAGAAAGGGGAAAGAACATGGCTAATGGTAGGATGTGATGATCAAATAAAAACAAGTCACTGTACGTCTGCTTTGGGAAAGTGCAAAAAGTGAGACGATTCAGGCTTTAGGAATAAAATGTAATTTCCCTTGAGCCTAAAACAGCCTTAAGAATCCAAACGCAAGCTTTCCCTCCCTCGCTGCCGTGCGTCCTCAGAGTCTGAGAACCAGGAGATCAATCTACGGCGCCCCTCTCTCCCGGGCTTGGAGTTCCACCGAAGGGCGCGTGGGGGCAGCACCGCGGCCGCGCGCCCGCCTGCCGGCCGTGTACCCAGCATTGACATTGCGGGACTGGGGATTTTCCACACTTGATTCCCTCCTTCTCTTTCGGCGGGTCGCCTATTGTTGTTTCTGAGGCGGGTGGAGGAAGGCAACCCGCCTCTGTCCTCAGACCCTCTTCGGGGATGGCCCCGCTTCCCACGGAGGGGCAGAGAGAGAGAGGGGTTTGACTGGGGACAAACTTTTAAAGCCGACCCTGGATCGCGGTGGAATCGGCGTAGCTGCGATTGACCCCACCTGCGGGGACGGGAGACGCTTGTCTTGACCCCAGTGGGTCTGGGTGGGTAGGGTGGGGGCGCCAGAGGCTGAGTTGGGCGACTCACGGCCACTCTGGTTTAACCTCCCCTCTACGGAGGCCTCTCTCTGCAGGGGTCCCCACTTTGCTTGCTCCATCTGTGCCTCCAGTCTTGGCGCCATCTACCCTCTCCCCTGGTCTGGGGAGTCCTACCTGCCTGTCTAAGGTCTCCTCCTCCAGGAGCCTTCTCACCTGCCCCTTACACAGCAGGGCTGTCCTCTTGTCCAGGGCTGGCTGGCACTGCAGGCTCTGCGCGGTACCCACTTCCTTTTATCCCAGCCCAGGGTTATGGGTGGAGAAGGCAATAGCACCCCACTCCTTTACTCTTGCCTGGAAACTCCCATGGACGGAGGAGCTTGGTAGGCTGCAGTCCATGGGGTCGCTAAGAGTCGGACGCGACTGAACGACCTCACTTTCACTTTTCACTTTCATGCATTGGAGAAGGAAATGGCAGCCCACTCCAGTGTTCTTCCCTGGAAAGTCCCAGTGACAGCGGAGCCTGGTGGGCTGCCGTCTATGGGGTCGCACAGAGTCGAACACGACTGAAGCGACTTAGCAGCAGCAGCAGCAGCAGCAGCAACAGGGTTATGGGTTGAAGGGCAGTCCCCACCTCTGCCTGAACTTTGGAAGCCTCGGGGCCTGTCCGATCTGGGGGAGGGGCACCCGAGCCGCACTCTCTCTTTGCGTGTCCTGAGTGCTCAGTGGCCAGTGTCTGGAGGGCATAGCAGAGCCTGACAAGCAGGACTTTGCAAATGCCATTCTGAGATGAAAATGAATTAGTCCACATCCTCTCCGTGCCCCTGAAAGCTGAAGTTTGTGAACTAGCTGTGGCTGAGGGGGAGATGGGTGTGAGTGACTCTTCAGCAGCTCCCGCTGGGGTCAGGGCTGCTGACAGCTCACACCTGGGAGCTTGGCCTGCTCCTCTGCCTGGTCCCTGCTGTGTAGAGGGGACTGATGGGGGGACGGGGGGAGGCAGGGACCCACCTGGCCTGAGACCCATTTCTGAGTCTCCCTCCCCAGCTGGCCCACAGGACAGCTGTGAGGCCCACCCTCCTCCCGGGTGGGCCCTTCATCCGCCTGCCTCAGGTTGTCGACAGAGCAGTGCCTGAAGCAGTCAGGGCCAGGTCCAGCCAGCTTGGGGAGGCGTGGATGGGCGTCACGTTATCCTGAGGGCATTGTCCCCTTTCTTCTATGTGGAAACTTCTCATAAAGGGACACACCTTTGGAAATTCCAGGGCAAAGGAAGGGTGACATGAGAAGTGTCTATTTGTGTGTCCAGCTCCAAATGGGACCTCATTCCAGATTCATATGATTTTTTTCTTCCCAGAAGGGGCCCTGGCCTAGCTGGTGTCGGAGGAGCCGCCTGGAAGGGCAGTGAATATCCCCTCGTGGGGACAGCGGCCCTTTTGAGGGCAACATGGAACAGATGGGGGTGAGCCCCCAGGACCATGGCTCAGGGCCAGGGCACGGGGTGGGGGTGAGGGAGGGTGTGTCCAGGGCCCCGATGCCTCACAAAGCTGGGGGTGTGTGGTCAGCAGCCTCCACCCCATGCGAGGCTCATAACCAGCTCGCGTCTCTCTGTCTCACTTAGCGTATGCCCCTCCACCAGTTTCTCTGGGGGCCTCGTGGGGGTGTGTTTCCCACTTTTGCCTCAGCTGTCCTTCCTGCCAGATAACGGCCTGCTCCTCCTGTCTCTGCCTGACTCTTTTTTTTTTTTTTTTTTAACAGATTCTTCTGTTACTTTAGGCAGTTATTTAAGATTCACCTTCCTGAAAGATATTCTGGCCTAGAGAATTCCATGGACTATACAGTCCATGGGGTCACAAAGAGTCGGACACGACTGAGTGACTTTTGCTTTCACTTTTCGCTCCTGATAGATTCAAGTTGGTGTGACATTTGGTTGATTTTTCTAATGGTAGCTTCTCTCCCTGACAGGCCCAGGGCCGTCAGTGGGGCCTTGAGCCGGGGTGGGAACACCCAAGTGGGGATGCTGGAAGCTTTACGGAGAGGGCTGGATGGCAGAGAGGGTCCCTGGGCTGCTGCTAGTGTGGGCGGCTGCCCCAGTGGCCTGTGGGGAGGGGGCTGGCCTCTCCTGGAGACTGGACCCTGGGAGGCATGGCCGCTCTGTTCCCCAGAGCCAACAGCTGGGACCTGACTGGCCACGGTGCCCGCTCCCTGCTCCAGATGGGAATGTTCTTGCCACTCATTTTTCTCTCTTCACTTCTTTAACCTCTTCCTTTACAGGGGAGTGTTTTGTGACCCAGGCCTAACTGGGCCCTGGCCGAGGGGTTCTGAGCAGCTAGTAGGAGGTAGGTGACACCCCTCTGGGCACCACAAGAGGGATGAGGGTGCTCTTCCCTGGCCACAGCATCAACTTCAACTCTGTGGCTGCTAGAGGGCAGGGGTGACGTTGTGGGTGGGGTGAACTGGGACATCCGCTTGGCTGAGGCCTGGGCTGTGGACAAGGCCCGGCGGTGGCTGCATGCAGCAGGTGGTCAGGAGAGGGGTCTGCTTCTGGCTCAAGCAGGCAGCAGAGCCTGGCAAGCACAGCACAGACCCGCTGGCCCCGGGTGGTCAGCCTGCTTCTGTGCCCAGAACCAGCCCGACCAGCCTCTCACGGAGCTTCTCATGGAATCTGTCAGCGCACACAGCAACTTTTCGGGCAAGTCTGGTTGTTGCCCCCATCTCTACAGATGAAAGTGAGACTCGGGGAGGCCAGGCCAAGGCCACGAGGCCAGCTAGAGGAGGAGGCAGGCAGGGAACAGGGGGCTTTCTCTGCAAGGCAGGGAGAGGCTGACTGTCAGAAGAGGAGGCCCAGGGAAGGTGGCCGCCTGCACACCCTGGCTGCCCTGGGGCTGGGTAAGAGCCTCCTTGGGGACTTTTGGCTTTTGGGTGACCAAGGCTTGGGATACTCCTTCACTCCTCAGGCTGGTCCCTTGAGGCCCCCTGGGCTGGGATCCCAAGGAAGAGGGTCTCCACCTCTGCCATATAAAAACAGTGGGGCTTCTAGGAATCTGAGTGCTATGTTCACGTCCCAGCTCTGTCCAACAAGCTGTGTGACCCAGGGCAGGTTTCTTAACCTCTCTGAGCCTAGATGACTTCATAGGATTGTCATAAGGAATAAGTGAACTAACACACATCAGGAGCTAAAGATCCAGGTAAACACTCCATTGAATACAGACCACCAGCTCCTCTCATGTGCTGGCTTCCTCTGGACATTATCTTATTCAGTTCTCTCAGCTGCCCTATGAGCATCATTGTGCCCTGGCAGAGAGGGTCCCATCACAGATGGAAAAGTCGAGGCTGAACCAGTGTTAAGTACTTGGCCAAGGTTTCACTGTTCTCTTCTTGGGGAAAACTGTGGCTAAGGGTCCTGTCACTTTCCCACTTCTGGGCAGCCAGCCCTGGGAGAATTCAAGAACTTGGTTCTGGGTTGGGGTCCAGCCTTCCCCTCTCCCTGGCTTGGCAGGTTTGGGACTTCCGTGTTCCTACCCTGGGACTCCACCGAGCGCACCTCCAGTCTCTCGTTTCCCTCACATAGCCTCTGGCACATCCTCATGGGAATAAGATGTTTTGAATATGTTAATACACCCATCTCATTTGCATCCTGTGGTCCTGACATCTCTCTCTTTTGCTGAAGGCACCCTCTTGCCTTGGGCAGCTTGGGCATGCAGGAGGAATCTTCAGCTTCAGAACTCAACAATGAGGCTTTCTGATTTTGCACCTGGCCAGTTGGCTTGATGAAGAAGGAAATGGCAACCCACTCCAGTATTCTTGCCTGGGAAATCCCAAGGACAGAGCAGCCTGGCCGGCTACAATCCTTGGGATTGCAAAAGGGTAGGACATGACTTAGTGACTAATCAACAAACAAGTTGGCTTAAAAGGCAAACTTCACTGAGAGACACAGATGTTCTAAATCTTTTATCTTTAACATTTCAAGATGAAAGTAGGTGTTTGTGAATACTGAGGTGTCTGTGAGGGGCCCAGTCGCTTCGGAGGTGCTTGGTGGGGTAGTCTGCTCTGCAAAGTAGCCTGTGCCAACAGGGGCAGGCCCCAGCGGGGTAGAGTTTGTTCTCCAAAGGAGCCTTTGGTTTCTTTGTGGCTGAGAGGGGGCCCAGAGGCTTCTGGTGCCCCTTCTAGGAATATAGAACTTGACTGTATCCCAGAGCAGGATGGCTTCCCCTGGGCCAACTGGGGCCAGGCTATTTTGGTGACAGGCAGGTCTGGGGCTGCAGCAAGGCCCATGACCATGCATGCGGGGCGCTCCACCAGCCTTCCCTTGCAGGACAATGGCCAGATCCACCCCAGCAGCTAGCCCACTTCCTGTGCATCTCATGTGCTCTCTTGCTCTGGGTCCTCCTAGACTCCTAAGAATTCAGAATTCTGAAAGAATTTATTTGAGCCATGCAAGTAGAGATCAGGTTGTCCAGAGGGAGGGTTTGAGGGTCACAGTATGATGAGAGACACAATTTGAATGACTTATGGAATTTGCTTTTAATATGCTGGAATATGCTTCTGTGGAGAGGGGGTGCCTATGAAACATGGTGGGTGTGGGCTGCTATCTGTAGATGTTGCTAACTGATGAGCAGGTGCAAGTTCATTATGCTATGCTCTCTACTTCCGTGTCGGAGAAGGCAGTGGCACCCCACTCCAGTACTCTTGCCTGGAAAATCCCATGGACAGAGGAGCCTGGTGGGCTACAGTCCATGGGGTCGCACAGAGTCGGATACGACTGAGTGACTTAGCAGCAGCAGCAGCAGCTACTTCTGTGTGAATTTCTACTTTTCAAAAACAAAAGCTAAAAATTAAAATAAAGACTTAACAATGATTGGATCAGACTAGAATGACCGGTTGGGGCTAAATCAGGGGTTCTCTGCTTAACCCTGGCATGGGACTGTCAAGCAAATTGGAGCAGATGGAGAAATCGAAAGCAACACTTCAACTTCTGGTCTGGACCTGTTTGTTCCTAGTGCTTCCTGCTAAGTACAGCTACGAACCCTGGAAAAGCACAGGAAACCACCTAAGGGGGCTTCTGGGAGGTGGAAGGGGAGGGTAAGCTACTGTGAGACCCCAGGACTGGAGGGCAGCTCAGGGCAGGGCTGCACACAGACCCCATGTGACAGAGGAAGGGACCTGGGCTTAGTGTGTCCTGGCCCAAGACTGGGAACATAAGGAGCCTAGATGGGCTCATCCCGCCCCCAGAAGACTTGCGGTGAGCCGGGCAGCACCAGGAGGAGAGTTGCTGGGGAGGTCCCTGACAGGGAGCGGCCAGGTGAGATGCTCTCCTTTCCTGCTGGGCCTCCACTCTTTTCTGTCCTCCCCACCAGCCCATAGTAAGGGAGAGCTCCACCTCCACAAGGGACCCCACCCTGGGGAAGCCCCATCTGCCTGTCTAGCATCAGCAGGAATCAATGGGTGCTCCAGCAGCATGGGGTTTAACAGACCAAAATAGTCCTGTAAGTCTCTGAAAAGTAGATTCTTATCGGAAACCCAGGCCATAAAGGTAGGACAGAACCTCCAGGCTAAATCTAAATTGGTGACTGCTGTGGTGAAATGTAGGATCATACAGTTGCCAAACATAATAAGGAAAAATATCAAGAATATCATAAAAGTCAGGCATCATACAATGAATCAGGAAAATCACAACTGAATCACAAAATCTGTGATTGGTGAATCACAAAATCTAAATTGGTGACTGCTGTGGTGAAATATAGGATCATACAGTTGCCAAACATAATAAGGAAAAATATCAAGAATATCGTAAAAGTCAGGCATCATACAATGAATCAGGAAAATCACAACTGAATCACAAAATCACAATATATAAAAAAAATCAATGCCAACTCAGGATCAGATGTTGGAATTATCTGGCAAGGATTTTAAAGCAGTAACCATAAGCATGCTTCAACAAGTAATTACCAAATTCTCTTGAAGCAAGTGAAAAAAATAGAAAATCTCAGCAAAGAAATCAATTATAAAAGCTATACCTGAAAAGTACAATTACAGAAATTTTTTAAAAAGTCCACTGGTTGGGTCAGGAGTATAGTTTGATGACAGAGGTTAGGAAATCAGTGAATGTGAGGACAGAACAATAGACTTCATCCAATCTGAGCAAAAGAGAGAAAATAGACTAAAGCGAACAAACAAAACACCCAAACAGAAAGCCTCAGGGACCCACTGAACGACAAGAGATCCAACCTTCGCATCATGTATCCCTGGAGTCCCACTGGAGAAGTACAGTGAGCTTAAGAGTACTTGGAGAAATAATGACTGAAACATCTCTTATTTGTCAAATTACAAAAACATACAGTCTCATGAAGCTGCTGCTGCTGCTAAGTCGCTTCAGTCGTGTCCGACTGGGTGAGACCCCACAGATGGCAGCCCACCAGGCTCCCCCATCCCTGGGACTCTCCAGGCAAGAACACCGGAGTGGGTTGCCATTTCCTTCTCCAATGCATGAAAGTGAAAAGTGAAAGTGAAGTCGCTCAGTCGTGTCCGACTCTCAGCGAAGCTGAGTGAGTCCCAAATAAGAGAAACCCAAAGTAATTTGTGTCAAGACATGTCATCATTAAAGTTGTGAAAATAAAAGATAATAAATTGTTTGTAGTGGTCAAAAAGAATCTTGCTTTTTTTTTTTTCTTGGGATTTCCCTGAGACTCATTAAAAAAAAAAACCAAAAACCACTTTCCCTAGTTATTTTGGTGTGTCATTTGATTTTGAAACATTACTTCTAGGTTAATGAGTAATATATGGTGATTGCAAGAAAATTAAGCATGTTATTAATTAAAGAGATAACAATCACTACAATCCCACCACTCAGCAGACACCACCATTTGTGTTTTGTTATTTGTATTTCCCGACTTTTTTCTATGTACACAAATGCATATGAACAAACATTTTAGCTAAAATGTAATCATAAAATGCTTACATTCTATAATTTCCTTTTTTACCTTAAAAAGATATTGTGAACATCTTCTTTCCTTGTCAAGAAGCATGCAAATATATCGTTGTTCTTAATGTAGAATTTCATTGTATGAATAGACACAATTTCAATAACCCCACATGTTGAAAGTGTAGGTTACCCGTTTTATATTTTATAATATAAATATTAAATATTTATATTATTTTCTCAACAGTAAATAATATTGTGATGAACATTTTTCTATGTATATCTTGGTGCATTCATCTGATTATTGCCTCAGGGTAAATTCAGAAAATTTGAATATTGAAGTCCAAGGATACGTGTAGTTTAAGGCTTTTGATAACTGTCATTAGGTTGTCCTCCAAAGAGTTTTGCCAATGAGTTTTTCTGCCAACAGTGTGTGAGAAAACAGGAATTCAAGGTCTCTGCTTCATCACTGTTTGCTCCTCTTCAGTCCCAGACAGGATGGCTTTCCTACTGTTAGAGTTTAAGTGTTCCTAGCACATCCTGCCATCAGGGGCTGATCCCTGACTTGACTTGCGGATCCCTCTTGAAATCTTTTTTCCTCAGAAATCCGAATAGGCCTCACTGTCTTCAGGTCTCTCCTGAGATACTATTTGATTAGAAGTGCCTTCCCGATTCATCTTGTGTGAAAGAGCCGCCCCCTCTTCCCTATTATCTCCTTTCCTGTTCTCTTATGTCTCCCCTTATCACCTCGTCTTGCCCGTACTAGGCCCTAAGTGCAGAGACTGTCAATCCACTCTCCAATTCCAGCTCCCAGGGGTACATACAGATGCTGCATGTAGAAGATGCGGAACAGATATTTATTAAATGAAGGACTCATTATTTTCAAACTGTAGTTGCTTGACAGGTGATAAATGGTACCTCACTGTTTTAATTTGTATTTATTCAAGTACTATTTACAATGAGCCGTTTTCATTCTTTTTGGTCATATGTTTTTTTCTTTTCCAAGTTACCCATTCATTGAACAGCATTAAATACTGAAATGAAAAAAAACAAAAACAAAAATAAAAAACCTTTTCACCCCACATCATACAAATATTGAAGTGATAATGAGAGAATATTGTGAACAACATTATGCCAGGAAATTCAACAACTTAGATGAAACTGACAAATTCCATGAAAACTGCAAATTACTGAAACACACAAGAATAGAAAGTCTAAATAACCCTATGTCTATCATAGACATTAAACTTATAATTAAAAATTTTCCTACAAAGAAAACTCTAGGCCCAATGGCTTCTTCAGGAAATTCTATCAAATATTTGTGGAAGCACTGTCAATCTGACAAAACTCTTTGGAGAAAATAAAGGAGGAGGGAATGTGTCTCAAATCATTTTATAAGGCCAGCTTGACCCTGATACCGAAACTTGACCAAAAATTATAATTAGACTAATATCCTTCATAAACATATATGCAAAAATTCTTAGCAGTATATTAGCAAGAAATCAGCAATGCTAGAAGGAACACCATATAATGATCAAATGGGGTTTATGTCAGGGATAAAGAACTTTATCCCTTTAATATTAATTACAAAACAAATCAATGTAACTCACCACCATAATGTGATGAATAAAGAAAGCTAAATGACTAAAGGATAAACAATGTATCATTTTTAAAAATGCAGAAAAAATGTGATAAAATTCAACATATATTCATTATTAAAAAATCTCTTCTACCTACAAATAGAAGAGAATGTCTTTAATCTTATAAAGGAGGCATACTAAAACTACAAAAGTGAGATTAAAAATGCTCAAAAATAACATTAAAATACCTGTGAATAAATCTGATGATAGACGAACAAGACCTTCATACTGAAAACTGCACAAACATTGTTGAGAGAAATTAAATAAGGGCCAAGTTAATGGAGAGATACACCATGTTCATGGATCAGAGTTCACAGTATCAAGAAGGCGCCAATTTTCTCCAGATTGGTTTATGGGCTCAGCACAATACCAAACAAAATTCCATGCAGTCATTTTGGAGAAAGCTGATTTTAAACTTTATATGAGAAAGTAAAGGATATAGATGAGCCAAAATATCTTGTAAAAGAATAATATGAAAGAGGTGCATACTTGGTTTTAGAACTTCCAACCGAGCTGCAGTAATCAAGGTGGGATAGGATGCCATAAGGATAGATGAATGGACAAGTGGAACAGAACAGAGAGCTGGGAAACATACCTCGTAATGTGGTCAACTGATTTTTTAAAAAAATTTGCTCCTTTTCTCCATGCCCCAGACCTTAGTATTCACTATTTCACTTTCTGTTACTATGAGTTTGGATTTTTAAAAGAATACACCACATATAAGTGAGATCATACAATATTTATGTTTATGTGTCTGGCTTATTTCACTTAGCATAATGTCCTCCAGGTTCATATATATTGTCACAAGTGACAGGATTTCCTTCTCTTTGAAGGCTGAGTAACACTGGGTTTTATATGTGAAGCACATTTTCTTTATCCGTTCATCTGTGGACGGATATTCAGGCTGTTCCCACATCTCAGCTGCTGTGACTAGTGCCGTGGTGAACACAGCGGGGCAAAGGCCTTTGTCTTTCAGCTGATTCTTTATCAAGGAGCTAAATTAATTCAAAGGGGAAAGGAAAAGGTTAAACATACGATGCTGAAACAAACTGGATATTTGTATAAAACAGTGCTACTCAGAAAATAATTCAAAACTTCATCTAAATGTGGACTTAGAACCATCAGTCTTTTAGAAGGAAAACGGGAGAATATTTAAAACTTTGAGGAAGGCAAAGACACTGACTGGATTAGCACAAAAAAACGTGAACCATAAATCAAAAAATAATAACTGGACATCATCAAGAGCATCTAAAGATTCTAATAAGAAAAAATCAGCAGGCAAGCTACAGATGAGGAAAGCATTATCATGACATGGATATCTGATAAAGGATTCATATTTATAATATGTGCTGAAGAATTCCTAAAAATCATTAATATTCAGACAACGCAAATTAAAATGGGCAAAGAGTTGTAGACAACTCACAAAAGAAGATATATAAGTGGCCAATAAGCACTTACTAATATTGAGATGCTCAATATTAGTAGTCATCCAGTAAAAGCAAATTAAAACCACACAGAGTTCCCACTATATACCTACTAGATTAGCTATACCTTCTAGATCAATATGTAGTGGTAACTGAAAATATCAAGTGTGGAGTAACTGAAACTCTCATGCGTTATTCATGGGCATGTCAAATAGGATGGCAGTTCCTTATGAAGCTAAATGAACACTTATGACCTGGCTATTCCATTCCTGCTGCTGCTGCTGCTAAGTCACTTCAGTCGTGTCCGACTCTGTGCGACCCCATAGACGGCAGCTCACCAGGCTCCCCCGTCCCTGGGATTCTCCAGGCAAGAACGCTGGAGTGGGTTGTCATTTCCTTCTCCAATGCATGAAAGTGAAAAGTGAAAGTGAAGACACTCAGTCGTATCTGACCCTCAGCGACCCCATGGACTGCAGCCTTCCTACATCCATGGGATTTTCCAGGCAAGAGTACCGGAGTGGGGTGCCATTGCCTTCTCCGATTCCACTCCTAGGGGCTTAAAAAAGCCTTGCACATAAATGTACCTTACAGTTTTATTCAAATTACCAAACTCTGGAAATATCCAAAATCCATTCATAGGTGAATGAATTAAACAATTTTGTTATATAGTTTTGGAATGCTACTTACCAATAACATGAACTATTGATATACATATCTCTGTGGTTGAATATCAAAAATATGCTGTGTGAAAGAGGCCAGATACAAAAAAGTTCATATGGTATGCTTCATTTACATGAATTTCTATACCAACCAAAACTAATCTCTAGTGACAGAAATCAGAATGGTAATTGATTGTCAAAGCGTGTGTCAAAAATTGGCAGTAAAAGAGCATGAGGAAGCTTTCTGGGGTGATGGAAATATTCTGGAACTTGACTTGGTTGTTTGAAACTGTCAGAATTCTTGAACTCGAAGGTGGAAATCTGTGCATTTGGTTGTATGTAAAAGATATATCAATTAAAAGAACAGTACAGCAGAGAGAAATTTATATCTAGATATTTAATTTCTGCTATAAATAGAATACTTGTTTTTTTCTGTTGCAGTTTCTCATTGGTGCAAGCAATTTTGTAGTTAAAATCTACCAAACTTTAGGTAAGTTGTTCCCATAGAATTTCCTTGATGTTAAAACTTGATGAGGTCAGCACCTATGTGTACACATGTGTGCATACACACACACACACACACACACACACAGATGCACATGTGCATATAACTGTAGACCAAATTCACTTTTGAATATAAGTGTAAAAACAATAATAGGAGAAAATTAAATCTAGTAATACTGAACCATGACAAAATAGGACTTATACTAGGAATACAAGGAGAAAAAGTTCATGATTCTCTTAAAACACACGCAAAAACCTTCTGCAAAGGGCGTAACATAGGATGGTTAGGAGATGAGCTTGACTTTTTGAGGTGCGTGAACAGGCACCTCTCTACTCACCAGGCAGGCCCCGTGGGGCAGCACCTGGCGTGTAGTAGACGCTCAGCCAGCACTGCTCACGAAGAAACCGTGTCAGCAATGGTCTCAGTGTGACTACGAGGCACGCTGGGCCTCCACAGCCTCTGTCTTCCCACCAGCTCGTCTCTGTAGCCACACCCACCCTCTCCTCATTCCTTTCTAAGAAAACTCTTAATCCTAGCCAACTATGTTTGAAATCAGGCTGGTAAAGCAAGGGCTTTCCATGGTCCAGATCACCAGATCCAGGTGTGTGCCATCCCACTGCTGGTGGTGTGGGCACTGCTGGGGTGGTTGGGGTGCTGTGGTCACTCACCCCGGCCACGTCTTTTTCCCTGGCTGGAGGTGTTTGATGGAATGGAAGCCCCACCCACTGAGTGTTGGGGACCCTGAGGAAACTTGTCTAGAAGAGAACTAAGTATTTTAGGTGGTGAGACAGGTCCTTGCGCACCTGCTTGGGGGAGGGGCACTGTGCCTGGCAACCTGAGCAGCACCGCCTCCACCATCCTCCCAGCGGCGGTCCTTCTGTTGTCCAGCTCAGAGAGGGGAACACCAAAGCCCTGGATGACCGGCCCGCCTGTGCAAGTCTGACCACAGTACTGTTGCAAGGTGTTGGTTTTGTGTGAGGACGTCAGCTTGTACAATTGAGGACAGGATGTTGGGGGGAGGGGAGAGAGGGATCGTGGAGAAGTGGCCTTGATTCAGGCCTTCACAGGGCACATCCTGGGCTACTGCCTGGGGTCAAGATGTCAGGACTTGTGGGGCCGCGGCCTGCCCACTCACCCTGCCTGTGTACCCTCTACATACCTGCTGTGGACAAGCCTGGGGAGCAGGGCTCATGGGGTTCCCCCACCTACACTCACAGGCAGGGCTAACTGCTGGTCTACCCCTCGCTAGGTGGGTGGCCTGGGAGACATCCCTTCACTGCTTCTGTAAATGGGGAAAACAGTAACAATCTAGTTACCATGTTTGGTGCTCACGTGTGCCAGCGATGATCTAAGTCTGAGCACAAACACCCTGTGGTCAGGAATGCTTCCTGCATTGCTTTAGAAATAAGGAAACTGAGGTTCAAGGTCACCTGGCCAAGGTCACCCAACAAAGCTGTTCCAGGACTCTCCGGGTTCCTATACACCGTCAGGTTGGGGAGCAGATCTCCAGCCCTGTCCACCACCCTCATCTTCTGAGCCTGCTGCCCACCCCTCCAGGTTCTGATGACTACCTGGGCACCTGGGGCCAGACCTAAGACCCGTTCCAAACCCAGGGAGGCCAGCGTCTGCACTTCCACCTGCACCTGGTCCTTCGCTCCTTGCCGCCTCTACCGCCCTCTACCAGCCCCTCTCTGGAGCATGACCCCCTCTCTTGCCATCGGCAGGGAGCTGCCTCTGCACCTCTTGTTTCACCCCCAGCGAGTGGGGTCTTGCTGTTCTCACCAGCCCTGGCATCACCCCCTCTGGAAGAAATGCCCCAGCCCTTGGAGTTCCCCAGGCGTACAGACTTGTAGCCATGGCCTCGAATAACTGTGTTAATTGGTCTCAGTTGTTGGAAGTAAATTCAACACATCACCAACTGGAACACCACCACAAAATTTATGTTAAAAAATGGAAATAGTAAGGAACTGGAACATTAGTGGCATGCAAATATATTTAAGTTGTAACATCTCTTTCTAACACAGACTTTCAGCCTTTTCAGCCAGTGAATTTTTCTCCTTGAACTTCATTTGCTCTGTCCTGCCTTTGATAGAGTTTGTTCAGTCCTTTGTAAAAGAAAAAAAAAAAAATCAAACTGCTGTTTAATGACCCAATGGTTTTATCGCTTAATTCCATAAAAATTCAATGTTAAAGCTTTAGAGTTAAATTTCACCAAGGACTGTAGCCTAGACAAAAGGGTAGTGTGAACAGTTGCTCCTACCACCAACAATGCTTATGGATCATCAGCTTCTGGAACTTGCTCATGGTGGTTTTTAATATCAAACCCAGAATCAGCAAAAGCTTGTGACTTTGAGCCAATTCTGGTGGAAATTTTGACAAGTCTGAAGTATCAACTTTTTATAAAATTTTATTGCTTTCAAATAAGGACAACTTCCTTATGGCCAACAGTAGACTTCTTACCTGAAATTTTATATTAAGTTTGCCTTCCTACTAATTGTATAAATATTACATATGACTCATGCTTTCATGGTGATTGTGAACATGTTTGAAGAGTGTGCCTTTATGAGCTGGTTAAACATTACCTCCCACTGTTTTACTTTTAATAATGCTTTTTTTTTTTTTGCAGGTCCCTAAATCCACCATTAGTCAAGAAACTTTCTGCCCATCCTCTGTTGTTATACATGAGTCTTCTGGAAGAAAGTGTCCCAGGGAGAAGAAGGGTATCTGTAAGAGTCAGAGGAAATGTAGTGTGGCAATGGCACCCCACTCCAGTACTCCTGCCTGGAGAATCCCATGGATGGAGGAGCCTGGTGGGCTGCAGTCCATGGGGTCGCTAGGAGTCGGATACGACTGAGCGACTTCACTTTCACTTTTTACTTTCATGTACTAGAGGAGGAAATGGCAACCCACTCCAGTGTTCTTGCCTGGAGAATCCCAGGGACGGGGGAGCCTGGTAGGCTGCCGTCTATGGGGTCGCACAGAGTCAGACACGACTGAAGAGACTTAGCAGTAGCAGTGGATAGCCAGGAAAGCTGGACCTTAGCCTCCGGGGCCAATTGCGGGAGGGTGTGGCTTAACTTTCTATTTTATACTGGACTGCAGTAGATTTGTAATGTTGTGTTGGTTTCAGGTGTACAACAGGGTGTGGTGTCATCTGCATATCTGAGGTTACTGATATTTCTCCCAGCAATCTTGATTCCAGCTTTTGCTTCATCCAGTCCAGCATTTCTCATGATGTACTCTGCATATAAGTTAAATAAGCAGGGTGACAATATACAGCCTTGATGTACTCCTTTCCCAACTTGAACCATGTCCAGTTCTAACTGTTGCTTCTTGACCTGCATACAGATTTCTTAGGATGCAGGTCATGTGTCCTGGTATTCCCATCGCTTAAAGAATTTCCCACAGTTTGTTGTGATCCACACTGTCAAAGGCTTTGGCATAGTCAATAAAGCAGAAGGAGTTTTTTTCTGGAACTCTCTTGCTTTTTCAATGATCCAACAGGTGTTGGCAATTTGATCTCTGGTTCCTCTGCCTTTTCTAAATCCAGCTTGAATATCTGGAAGTTCACGGATCACATACTGTTGAAGCCTGGCTTGGAGAATTTTGAGCATTACTTTACTAGCATATGAGATGAGTGCAATTGTGTGATAGTTTGAGCATTCTTTGACATTGCCTTTCTTCGGGATTGGAATGAAAACTGACCTCGTGCAGTCCTGTGGTCACTGCTGAGTTTTCCAAATTTGCTGCATATTGAGTGCAGCACTTTCAGAGCATCATCTTTCAGGATTTGAAATAGTTCAACTGGAATTCCATCACCTCCACGAGCTTTGTTCGTAGTGATGCTTTCTAAGGCCCATTTGACTTCACATTCCAGGATGTCTGGTTCTAGGTGAGTGATCATACCATCGTGATTATCTGGGTCATGAAGATCTTTTTTGTGCAGTTCTTCTGTGTATTCTTGACACCTCTTCTTAATATCTTCTGCTTCTGTTAGGTCCATACCATTTCTGTCCTTTATCGAGCCCATCTTTGCATGAATGTTCCCTTGGTATTTCCAATTTTCTTGAAGAGATCTCTAGTCTTTCCCTCTCTATTGTTTTCCATTTCTTTGCACTAATCACTAAGGAAGGCTTTCTTATCTCTCCTTGCTATTCTTTGGAACTCTGAATTCAAATGGGTATATCTTTCCTTTTCTCCTTTGCCTTTTGCTTCTCTTCTTTTCTCAGCTATTTGTAAGGCATCCTCAGACAAGCTTTTTGCCTTTTTTCACTTGTTTTTCTTGGGGATGGTCTTGATCCCTGCCTCCTGTACAATGTCAGGAACCTCCGTCCATAGATTTTCAGGCACTCTGTCTATCAGATCTAATCCCTTGAGTTTATTTGTCACTTCCACTGTATAATCCTAAGGGATTTGATTTAGGTCATACCTGAATGGTCTAGTGGTTTTCCCTACTTTTTCAATTAAAGTCTGAATTTGGCAATAAGGAGCTCATGATCTGAGCCATGGTCAGCTCCCAGTTTTGTTTTTGCTGACTGTATAGAGCTTCTCCATCTTTGGCTGCAAAGAATATAATCAATCTGATTTCGGTGTTGACCATCTGGTGATGTCCATGGGTAGAGTTGTCTCTTGTGTTGTTGGAAGAGGGTGTTTGCTATGACCAGTGCATTCTCTTGGCAAAACTCTTGTTAGTCTTTTCCTTCTTCATTTTGTACTCCAAGGCCAAATTTGCCTGTTACTCCCGGTGTCTCTTAACTTCCTACTTTTGCATTCCAGTCCCCTATAATGAAAAGGACATCTTTTTTGGGTGTTTGTTCTAGAAGGTCTTGTTGGTCTTCATAGAACTGTTCAACTTCAGCTTCTTCAGCATTACTGGTCAGGGCATAGACTTGGATTACTGTGATATTGAATGGTTTGCCTTGGAAACAAACAGAGATCATTCTGTCATCTTTAAGATTGCATCCAAGAGTCCTTTGGACTGCAAGGAGATCCAACCAGTCCATCCTAAAGGAGATCAGTCCTGGGTGTTCATTGGAAGGACTGATGCTGAAGCTGAAACTCCAGTACTTTGGCCACCTCATGTGAAGAGTTGACTCATTGGAAAAGACCCTGGGAGGGATTGGGGGCAGGAGGAGAAGGGGATGATAGAGGATGAGATGGCTGGATGGCATCACTGACTCGATGGACATGAGTCTGGGTAAACTCCAGGAGTTGGTGATGGACAGGGAGGTCTGGCGTGCTGTGATTCATGGGGTCGCAAAGAGTCGGACATGACTGAGCAACTGAACTGACTGATTGACTGACTGACTGCATTTTGGACTCTTGTTGACTATGATGGCTACTCCATTTCTTCTAAGGGATACCTGCCCACAGTAGTATATATAATGGTCATCTGAGTTAAATTCACCCATTCCAGTCATTTTTAGTCCGCTGATTCCTAAAATATTGATGTTCACTCTTGACATCTGTTGACCACTTCCAATTTACCTTGATTCATGGACTTAACATTCCAGATTCCCATGCACTATTTCTCTTTACAGCATTGGACTTTACTTCCATCAGCAGTCACATCCACAGCTGGGTGTTGTTTTTGCTTTGGCTCCATCCCTTCATTCTTTCTGGAGTTATTTCTCCACTGATCTCCAGTAGCATATTGGGCACCTCCTGACCTGGAGAGTTTATCTTTCAGTGTCCTACCTTATTGCCTTGTCATACTGTTCATGGGGTTCTCAAGGCAGGAATATTGAAGTGGTTTGCTATTACCTTCTCCAGTGGACCACATTTTGTCAGAACGCATCATCATGACCCATCTGTCTTGGGTAGCCCTACAAGCCATGGCTCATAGTTTCACTGAGTTAGACAAGGCTGTGACCAGATTGGTTAGTTTTCCATGACTGTAGTTCTCATTCTGTATGCCCTCTGAAGGAGAAGGACAAGAGGCTTATGGAAGCTTCCTCATGGGAGAGACTGACTGTGGGGGAAACTGGGTCTTGTTCTGTTGGGTGGGGCCATGCTCAGTAAATCTTTAATCCAATTTTCTGTTGATGGGTGGGGCTGTGTTCCCTCCCTATTGTTTGACCTGAGGCCAAACTATGGTGGAGGTAATGAAGATAATGAAAGAGACTTCCTTCAAAAGGTCCCATGCATGCACTTCTGCGCTCAGTGCCCCCAGTCCTGCAGCAGGCCACCACTGACCCATGCTTCTGCTACAGACTCCTGGACACTCACAGGCAAGTCTGGGTCAATCTCTTGTGGGGTCACTGCTCCTTTCTCCTGGGTCCTGGTGTGCACAAGGTTCTGTTTGTGCTCTCGTTTCCCTAGTCCTGTGTAAATTCTGGTGGCTCTATGGTGGGGCTAATGGCAACCTCCTTCAAGAGGGCTTATGCCATACCCAAGTCTACTGCATCCAGAGTCCCTGCCCCTGCAGCAGTCCACTGATGACCCATATCTCTGCAGAAGACACTCAAACACAGTTCTGTCTCAGTCTCTGTGGGGTCTCTGGGTCCTGGTGCACACAAGGTTTGTTTGAGCCCTCTGAGCATCTCTAGTGGGTATGGGGTTTGATTCTAAATGTGATTTCAACCCTCCTATCATCTTGCTGGGACTTCTCTGCCCTTGAACATGGGGTATCTCCTCAAAGTTGCTCCAACTCCATGCAGCCACTGCACCAGCACTACTCGTTTTCAAATTCTTTTTCCATCTGGGTTGTTACAGAATATTGAGTAGATCTCCCTGTGCTATATAGTAGGTCCCTGTTGGTTATCTATTTTAAATATAGACATGTGTACATGCCAATCCCAAACTCTCTAAATGTCCCTCACCCACACCCTTCTTCTTTAGACTTCATTACAACCTGGGAACATCTGGGGGATGCCCCACATATTTAGGATGTCAATGATTCAAGGGCTTGGAGACACACCTCGGGGGATATTGTGGAAGCTTGGATATTGAGGGGGTAAGGAACTAGTTTGAAAAACTCCCCCTAAAATGTTGATATGGCCCACATGCTTCTTTCATCCACCTAAATCACCAGAAGAAGAAATGGTGTGTGTGGTTAGTGGTCAGAGCTGAGGCTTGTGGGACCATACCAGTTGCCTACTCAACAACATCTTCTCATTTTATCTTTCCTTAAGGAGAAACTCAGTGTTGTTAGGGTCCAAGGCATGCTGGGCTCAGGTGACATACCCTTTCCCAGCCTCCTTGGAGGTCAGTGACAAATGCAAGTCATGGTTAATGCCAGCGGGGCACAAGCTATGACTTCTTCTGTTAGGGGTAGTTGTGACGATGGTGGTGGTAGAGGTGATGGCAGTGGTGGTAATTGTCGTGGTGGTGGTGATTATGGTGATGATGTTGGTGGTGGAGGTGGTGGTGCTAGTGTTGGAGGTGATGTGATGACTGTGGTGGTAGTGGAGGTGATGGCTGTGATGGTGAGGGTGATATGATTGTGGTGGTGGTGGAGGTGGTGGTGCTAGTGGTGGAGGTGATGTGATGACTGTGGTGGTGGTGGAGGTGATGGCTGGGATGGTAGTTTTGGTGGTTGTGATGGTGGAGGTGATGTGATGATTGTGGTGGTGGTGGAGGTGATGGCTGGGATGGTAGCTTTAGTGGCTGTGATGGTGGGGGTGATGTGATGATTGTGGTGGTGGTGGAGGTGGTGGTGCTAGTGGTGGAGGTGATGTGATGACTGTGGTGGTGGTGGAGGTGATGGCTGGGATGGTAGTTTTGGTGGTTGTGATGGTGGAGGTGATCTGATGATTGTGGTGGTGGTGGAGGTGATGGCTGGGATGGTAGCTTTAGTGGCTCTGATGGTGGAGGTGATGTGATGATTGTGGTGTGGTGGAGGTGATGGGTGGGATGGTAGCTTTAGTGGCTGTGATGGTGGGGGTGATGTGAGGATTGTGGTGGTGGTGGAGGTGATGGCTGGGATGGTAGTTTTTTTGGCTGTGATGGTGGAGGTGATGTGATGATTGTGGTGGTGGTGGAGGTGATGGCTGGGATGGTAGTTTTGGTGGTTGTGATGGTGGAGGTGATGTGATGATTGTGGTGGTGGTGGAGGTGATGGCTGGGATGGTAGCTTTAGTGGCTGTGATGGTGGGGGTGATGTGATGATTGTGGTGGTGGTGGAGGTGGTGGTGCTAGTGGTGGAGGTGATGTGATGACTGTGGTGGTGGTGGAGGTGATGGCTGGGATGGTAGTTTTGGTGGTTGTGATGGTGGAGGTGATCTGATGATTGTGGTGGTGGTGGAGATGATGGCTGGGATAGTAGCTTTAGTGGCTCTGATGGTGGAGGTGATGTGATGATTGTGGTGGTGGTGGAGGTGGTGGTGCTAGTGGTGGAGGTGATGTGATGACTGTGGTGGTGGTGGAGGTGATGGCTGGGATGGTAGTTTTGGTGGTTGTGATGGTGGAGGTGATCTGATGATTGTGGTGGTGGTGGAGGTGATGGCTGGGATGGTAGCTTTAGTGGCTCTGATGGTGGAGGTGATGTGATGATTGTGGTGTGGTGGAGGTGATGGGTGGGATGGTAGCTTTAGTGGCTGTGATGGTGGGGGTGATGTGAGGATTGTGGTGGTGGTGGAGGTGATGGCTGGGATGGTAGTTTTTTTGGCTGTGATGGTGGAGGTGATGTGATGACTGTGGTGGTGGTGGAGGTGATGGCTGGGATGGTAGTTTTGGTGGTTGTGATGGTGGAGGTGATGTGATGATTGTGGTGGTGGTAGAGGTGATGGCTGGGATGGTAGTTTTGGTGGTTGTGATGGTGGAGGTGATGTGATGATTGTGGTGGTGGTGGAGGTGATGGCTGGGATGGTAGCTGGGATGGATGGTGGAGTTTGATGATTGTGGTGTGTGATGGTGGGATGGTAGCTTTAGTGATGGTGGAGGTGATGTGTGGTGGTGGTGGAGGTGATGGCTGGGATGGTAGTTTTAGTGATGGCTGGGATGGTAGCTTTAGTGGCTCTGATGGTGGAGGTGATGTGAGGATTGTGGTGGTGGTGGAGGTGATGGCTGGGATGGTAGTTTTAGTGGCTGTGATGGTGGCTGGGATGGTAGCTTTAGTGGCTCTGATGGTGGAGGTGATGTGAGGATTGTGGTGGTGGTGGAGGTGATGGCTGGGATGGTAGCTTTAGTGGCTGTGATGGTGGAGGTGATGTGATGATTGGGCTTGTGGTAGAGGTGATGGTGTTAAAGCCCACATGCCTTCTTGCCTGGGACAATCCCACAGGCCAGCAGCTGTCTGGGTGCGGTGTGCGTATCACTGGGCCTTGTCTGCTGAGGTCCAGCAGGGAAAGGGCTGCTGGCATCAATGCCAGACCTCTGTCTGCCTGATCTGCTAGTGGTGACAGAGGGCCTAGGGGCAAAGGAGCCCTCCCAGCCCGTCCCGCGGGTGAAGGAACGTGGCCAGGAGGGCAGACAGAAGAGGCTGGCACACTGGTGACACATCTGGAGTTGTGGCTCTGGCTCAAGCTCTTATTGTTCCTTTTTCTCTGCTTTCTCTTTCGGCCCTTTCCAGACTTGTTTTCTCTCAGTGTGGGGCCCATAGGCTGGATTCTTGGCTTCTGTATTTACATACAGAAAGAGGCAGGTGTCCTAGCCAGTTATCCAGCCTGCTGCATCTTGGGAAGTGACTGGAGCCCTTGATGGTTGTGGCCCTTCTCACAGAGTGAGTCTTTTGTGGGGTCAGTCATCCTTGGCAGGTGTGGGCAAATCCAGGGGGCATTACTTGAGCCACTGACCCCTCATCTTGGTGCCTCTCTGCCTGCCCCACACCAGGCCCTGCCTTGGGCCCTGGACTCCAAGCCCTGGATCGGCTGGCCTGGGTGGAAGGCTGTGTGTTTTAGGACCAGAAAGGCCCATCAGTGGGCTCTAGAGTCAAAGTCATAAAATTACGGCCCAAAGGCCAGGCTGTGGCCGCCAGATTGCTGCCTCTTGACATTTTCTGTTTTCCTTTTCCCCCAAGAACATCTCAACATGAACATGCCATGTATCTGGGTTGCCTCCAGCCTCTGTGTCGAGGCCACTTACGCTGTGAGGGTTGGCCTCCTGGACCCCCCAGCCCTCTGGTGTGGGATGTGAGGTGGGGTCCAGGCAGACTGAGGCAGCCTTGGTGAAGAGGCGGGGGACAGAGGTGCCCCTCGTCCTACATCAGCGGCCATCAATTGTGTGGGGCCCTTCACACAAATTATTTCTTGAGTCCTCATCACTACTCCTTACTATAGATAAAGCAACTAGAGTTAAAAACCAGCAGAATTTTCCAGAGATCCAGCAGACATGTGGTGAAGCCGGTGTTGGACTCCGCAGGTGGATCATGTCATGCTTACCTCAGCCCAAATGGAAGGTCCCCAGATGCATGTCCTGTTGCAAGACTCGATTTCTCTGACATGTATTGGGCCTGGCCTGCACACGTGATGTACCAAGATGTGCACATACTGGCACGCACACTCACCTGGGCCATCTGTTCAGACGTATGCCCGTGGACTCCACATCCTGGCTCGCCTTCCAGGGCTCTGTTCTCTGGGCACCTGCGCTTGCTCCCAGTTGCCACCTCTGCCTCAGGTGTTGTCTCAGAGCCCTTCCCCAGATCCTGTTCCTTGCTCTGCCCCTTGGTGCCCGGCTTGGCTTTGGTAGGGAGTGGGGATTGAAAGCGCATGGATTAAGAGAGATTTTTCCCAATTTGAACTGTGTCCAAGCCGTTGTCTGCAGATGCAGCCCTGTGGCCACCACATTTTCACAAAGTGTGCCAAGAAAAAGAGGTGTCTTGCCAGAAGCTGCAGGGCAGAGGAATACCAGGGAGGTTGTGCAACCTGGCAGGCCTGGCTTCTGTGGTCTCTGATGGGGGCTCCAGCCAGAGCAGCATCTGCAAGGGAGGAGCTGGCAGGTATGGCAGCCGGGGCTGGTGGGGCTGGTGGGCTGGTGGGATACAACCTCCTTCCAGGGTGGGCAAGCCCACTTCGTAGGCCCCACAGTCCTGACTCAGCTGGGGGAGGTGCACCCTGAGGTGCTTCATTCCTTCTTTCCTTTCTTTCTTAAAACAATTGTTTCGCTTGGGACCAGGCAGAGTATTCATCGGCTGAAATGCCCGGGACTGTGGAAGGCTCCAGTGAAGGGCTGCTCTGGCCTTGTTCCTCAGACACCATCTCCCTCCCTACCGGAACGGACATGACACATTTCTGTGTCTTCTCCCAGAAGTGTTCTTTGCATGTTTAAGCTAATATTGTGTACATTTTTGTTTCTCCCAATTTTTGCAGAAGAGGCAGCCAGTCCACACACTGCCCTCTGTGTGGCTTTTACAGAGGAGCCTGTTCTGTGTCAGGATGTAATGTGGAGATTCCTTATTATTTTTGGAGTTCCATCCTTGTTCACAGAGTGGGGAAATCATGATGAACTGACACAGGCTTGTCCCTAGTTTTCCAAATGCCTGTGTGCAGCTCCCACCGTGAGCCCAGCTGTGGGGGGATCCAGAAGGAGGCGGGAGCCCACAGGCCATTGGTGATGTCATTTCGTGAAGGAGAGAGAATGCTGTGTGGGGAAGATCCCATGGTCACGTGGGCACAGGAAAGGTGGGAAGCAATGCTGGGTTAGGTGGGGGGCTGCTCTTACCCATTTTTGTTTTTAAAATGTTATTTATTTATTTTTGTTTACACTGAGTCTTTGTTGCTGCATGCAGGCTTTCTCCACTTGTGGTGAGGGGGATGGGGGCTACTCTTTGTTGTGCCACCCGGGCTTCTCACTGTGGTGGCTTTTGCTGCAGAGCGCAAGCCCTAGGCACGCAGGCTTCAGTAGCTGTGTCGCATGGGCTCAGTAGCTGTGTTTCGTGCACTTT
Source organism: Bos mutus (assembly GCF_027580195.1). Taxonomy (NCBI): domain Eukaryota; kingdom Metazoa; phylum Chordata; class Mammalia; order Artiodactyla; family Bovidae; genus Bos; species Bos mutus. The sequence goes on from NC_091618.1 coordinate 131,960,856, forward strand.
GTAGTTGCTGCTCGCAGGCTGTAGATCACACGCTCAGTTGTTGTGGCACTCGGGCTCAGTTGCTCTGTGACATGTGGGATTTTCCTAGACCAGGGATTGAACCTGTGTCCCGTACGTTGGTGGATGACTTCCTATCCACTGCACAACTGGGGAAATCCTTTTATCGACTTTCTTAAGAGCACTGTTGTCAATGGCAAAGAAGTGTTTCCATAGGACGTTTGTAATTTTAACAAATTGCATTTACAAATGTAATGGCCCACCCTCTTGACCCCTCTGTCCCTGCAGGCTGGGGGCTGTCCCTGCCCGGGCCCACATGCCCACGTCTGTGTGCTGGGCTTCTCGGCTAGGTCTGTTCATGCTCAGACATTCGCTCCAACACCTGCCCTTCTGCCGTCAGTGTCAGTGTGGCTGATGGGCCCTTTTCACCCTTTGCGCCCCTCACGAAAACAGCCATCCCGTAGCTCAGTTCTTGGGCTCTTGGTTCTCCTAAGCAGAGGAAAGGGAGGGAACCAAGATTTAATGAGCATCTAACTGTGCACCAGCATGAAGGAAAATAAGGACCGAATTACAGGGTGAAGTCAGTGGTAAATTAGTATCTGAAATCATGTCATAAAGTCTCATGCATTATTAAAAGTGGGCAGCAAATTTGAAACTGAATTTCTTGCTGGCCAAAGCAGATCAGATTAGAAAACACAGACCTGTGATTTGTGACAAAGCTAGAAAAGCAGTAGGAGAGGAAGTTTATTTAAATAAACAGTGCTGATCATTGAGTATCTAAATGGAAAACAAACAAACAAGCAAAAAAATCCTTGACCCCCATCTTGTACCATAAATACAAAAATCAACTCTATATGGGTTTACATGTCAATGGGGAAGGCAAGATAATCTAGATGTCTCAGTCAGGACTCAACCAGAGAGGCAGAACCAGTAAGGGATCATATACATGTGGATTGTATGGATTTAAAACACAGTTTATACAATTGTGGGACATTGCTGACAGGTGCTCATATCAACATATACAAAAAACTCTTATAAATCAGTAAGAAAACATGAACACCATAATAGGAAACTGGGAAAGGGACTTGAATAGGTTCTTTGTAAAAGAGTTAATCCTTATGGCCAGTAAGCACATGAAAATGTATTCAACTTCTTTAAGTCAGAGAAATGCAGGTTAAAACCACAATGAAATGCCTCTGGTAGTTTTAAAATCTGCCCGCAAATTCTTAAATACTCCTCTTTTCAATAGATAGAACTTAATTCCTCTGCCCTTGAGTGTAGGCTGGACCTAAGTGACTCACTTAAAAAAAATACACTGCTATGTATAAGATGGATACCTAGATGGCTCAGTGGTAGAGAATCCGCCTGCCAGTGCAGGAGACACAGGTTCGATCCCTGGGTCTGGAAGATCCCCTGCAGTAGGAAATCGCAACCCACTCCAGTATTCTTGCCTGGAAAATCCCATGGACAGAGTAGGCTACAGTCCATGGGGTCACAAACAGTCAGACACGACTGAGCACAGCACAGCAACAACAACACGTATGAAATAGATAACTAATGAGAACCTCCTGTACAGCACAGGGAACTCTACTCAGTGCTCTGTGGTGACCTACATGGGAAGGAAATCCAAAAAAGAGGGGATATATGTGTAGGTGCAACTGATTCACTTTGCTGTAGAGCAGAAACTAACACAATATTGTAAAGCAACTATATGCCAATCAGTTCAGTTCAGTTGCTCAGTCATGTCCGACTCTTTGCGACCCCATGAATCGCAGCACGCCAGGCCTCCCTGTCCATCACTAACTCCCGGAGTTCACCCAGACTCACGTCCATGGAGTCAGTGATGCCATCCAGCCATCTCATCCTCTGTCGTCCCCTTCTCCTCTTGCCCCCAATCCCTCCCAGCATCAGGGTCTTTTCCAATGAGTCAACTCTTTACATGAGGTGGCCAAAGTACTGGAGTTTCAGCTTTAGCATCATTCCCTCCAAAGAAATCCCAGGGCTGATCTCCTTCAGAATGGACTGGTTGGATCTCCTTGCAGTCCAAGGGACTCTCAAGAGTCTTCTCCAACACCACAGTTCAAAAGCATCAATTCTTCGGCGCTCAGCCTTCTTCACAGTCCAACTCTCACATCCATACATGACCACAGGAAAAACCATAGCCTTGACTAGATGGACCTTTGTTGGCAAAGTAATGTCTCTGCTTTTGAATATGCTATCTAGGTTGGTCATAACTTTCCTTCCAAGGAGTAAGCCAATAACAGTTAATTTTAAAAATTCATTTAATTTTATTGAAGTATAGTTGATTTACAATGTTGTTTTAATTTCTGCTGCACAGCAAAGAGATTCAGTTATACATATGTATATTGTTGTTCATATTCGTATCCGTTATGGTGACTCACTTTTAATGATAGATTATGGTGAAGTAATGGTATATTGCCTTCAACACCAGGTCATAAAAGACACTGTAGCCTCTCTCTGCCCGCCTCTCTCAGATCCCTTGCTGGGGAAGCTTGATGCCATGTCCTGAGGACCATCAGGCAGCACTGAGGTAAAGGTGGTGGGGAACCAAGGCCTCCTGCTCTGACACGAATGGACACCTTAGAAGCAGGTCCTCCAGCCCAGTCCAGCCTTTGATGACCACAGCCCTGGCTGATGTTCTGACTGCAACCTCCCGAGAGACTCTAAACGAGAGCTACCTAGATAAGCCACTCCTGACACCCTGACCCAGAGAAATCTTGAGGTCATAAATGCTCACTGTTCTAGTGTACTTTGTTATGTGGCAGTAGCTAACTAATATAGCACCTTCACTCACCAGAATAGTTAACACTGAAAAGACTGACAATACCAACTCCTGGTGAGAATGTGGAGTAACTGGAACTCACACTGCTGATGGGAGTGTGAATGGGTGCAACTATTTTGGAAAATACTTTGGCATTATTTCTATTTCTATTATTTTCACGTAATTGAAGGCCACCATTTTCAATGACCTAGCAATTCCATTTATAGGAATATACCCAACAAAAATGCGTATGTATATGCACATCAGGCTGCATGTCCAGAACATTCCTGACAGCACTCTTTATAATAGCCCTCAGTGGGAAAAGGATCCAATAGTCAATTCATAGTTCATTCTCACAGTGGAATACTTAAGCTAGCAAAAAACATGAATTATGGCTGCATGCAGTAACATGAAGAGATCTCATAAGGATAACTTTGGGTGAAAGTAGCCTGACACAAAAGTACAAATTGTATCAGTTCAGTTCAGTTCAGTTCAGTCCAACTCTTTGCGACCCCATGAATTGCAGCATGCCAGGCCTCCCTGTCCATCACCAACTCCTGGAGTTTACCCAAACTCATGTCCATCGAGTCGGTGATGCCATCCAGCCATCTCATTCTCTGTCGTCCCCTTTTCCTCCTTCCTTCAATCCCTCCCAGCATCAGGGCCTTTTCCAATGAGTCAACTTTTCACGTGAGGTGGCCAAAGTATTGGAGTTTCAGCTTCAGCATTAATCCTTCCAATGAACACCCAGGACTGATCTCCTTTAGGATGGACTGGTTGGGCCTCCTTGCAGTCCAAGGGACTCTCAAGAGTCTTCTCCAACACCACAGTTCAAAAGCATCAATTCTTCGGCGCTCAGCCTTCTTCACAGTCCGACTCTCACATCCATATATGACTACTGGAAAAACCATAGCCTTGACTAGATGGACCTTTGTTGGCAAAGTAATGTCTCTGCTTTTGAATATGCTGTCTAGGTTGGTTATAACTTTCCTTCCAACAAATTTATGGTAACTGGTAAGTCGCTTCAGTCATGTCTGATTCTGTGCGACCTCATAGACGGCAGCCCACTAGGCTCCCCTGTCCCAGGGATTCTCCAGGCAAGAACACTGGAGTGGGTTGCCATTTCCTTCTCCAATGCATGAAAGTGAAAAGTGAAAGTGAAGTTGCTCAGTCGTGTCTGACTCTTAGCGACCCCATGAATTGGAGCCAACCAGGCTCCTCCGTCCATGGGATTTTCCAGGCAAGAGTACTGGAGTGGAATGCCATTGCCTTCTCCGAACAAATTGTATAGTTCCACTTAAATGAAGTTCTTTGGTGAGGTGAGGGCCTCAGGGACTTCCGGGGAGTTGGCAATGTATTCTTTCCTTCTGTGGGTGGTTGTTACATGGGTGTTTACTTCACTGTCTGCACACTTTTTTTCTGTGCCTTTTTTGTGTCCGAATGCATACTTTAACAAAGGTTGAAAACCCTCAACAAATCAACAGCATAATAACAAGAGAATCCTATTCTTCTAGGCCTGTCTTAACAGCCCTTAACAGACAATGCTGATGGGCCAAACCACACAGCCAGGCCTGCAGCTATCTGAAGGATGTGATCACCAGGAGCCCAAGGAATGTGTGTTCTCTGGGCAATCCTCCATGAATAATGCTCCTTTGACTGAAGCTGGAGAGCAGAGGGTTTGAGGTCTGTCCCAACGTGCCGCCCATAAGCATGGCTGAACTGTGTTGTGATGATGGAATGGACATCAGCTCAAGGAGGCAGGGAGCCTCACTTGTTCTCATTTGAATCCACATGACTTCTTGCCTGTGATAGAAGCTGCCGAGTGTGTCCGTGGTGACGGTCTGTATGTTCCCAGGTTGTAGGCAGGGGTCTGAAAGCTTGCCACCATTGAGCATGGCTGTGGGGGATTTAGGCTGGACCACTCCAAAGCTAGAGTTACCACCTGCCTCAGAGAGACCTCTCAGCATGTGTAAACACACACACACACACACACACACACACACACACACACAGACACCCCATATCATGTGCTTAGCAGAATAACCGGCCTCCTTCCTGCCCTGTTCATGGAAGCAATGCAGGCTGCTCTGGCCCAGGGGAGGCGATTGCGATACCATATGGGCCTCTGACCACGTGGGCTGGCCAAGGACTTGCAGAAGGAGGGATGGTCATTCATGAGACAACCTGAGGAGGTTGCTCTGTGGTCTCTGTTCCTCAAGAGCCCTGAGCCAGAAAAACCCAGGATACGTGGGCCAGAGCCTGAGACTTTGTCCCTTCTCAGAAGTTGGGGGACACCTCTGGTCCTAGAGACAGCTCTCTCAGGTCATCCCTGATCCCAGTGGCCCAGGGGGTCACAGCCAGGCCTCATCCCCATGTACGTTCCAAGAGAAAGAAGACTGCCCTCTCTGCAGGGTAATAATGCAGACAGCAGACAGGGGAGCCCCACTGAATATCAGAGAAGAGGCATTTGCTTTTGTTCACAAGAAAAAGAGAAAATCTACCTCAAATTGGCTTAAATGATAAGGATTGTTAAAAAAAAAATCAAGATGCATTTCACATACCATAAAATTCACCATCTTAAAGTATACAATTCAGAGGTTTTTTTGAATATTCACAAAACTGCAATTCTCATTGCTAAGTGCAGAAATTTTCATTACCCCCCAAAAGAAACCTTGTATCGATTAGCAGTCAGTCCTCTCTGATTCCTTGCTTCCTCCAGACCTTGGCGAGTATGAACTTACTTTCTGTTTCTTTGGATTTGCCTGTTCTGGGAAGACTTCCGTGTCTGGCTTCATTCACTTAGCATCACGTTTTCAAGGCTCACACATGTCATAGTGTGTATCAGTACTTCATTCCTTTTTATTGCTGAATAATACTCCACTGCACAGATGTGCCACGTTTTGTTCATTCGTTCATCGGTGATGGACATTTGGGGTATTTCCACTTTTCAGCTATTATGAATAATGCTGCTGTGAACATTTTTCTACAACTGATTGTGTAGACACATTTTCATTTCTCTATTCATATGTACATACTCTGAGTGGAATTTCTGGGTCAAATGGTGACCCTGTGTTTAGGTTTTTGAGGAACTGTCAGATTGTTTTTTAGAGTGGCTGAACTATTTTACATTTCCACCAGCAGTTCATGCAGGTTACAATTTCATCACATCCTCACCAATACTTGTTATTTTCTGTCTGTTTGATTGAAGTCATCCTTGTTGGCGTGAAGTGGCATTTCACTGTGATTTGGGTTTGCCTAGTGATGCTGGGCATCGTCATGTACACTTACTGGCCATTTGTATATCTTCTTCAGAGAAATATCTATTTAAATCATTTACCCATTTTAAAGTTCGTTTTTTTTTTTTAAATGTTCTGAATATAAATTCTTACCTGTTATATGAATTAACATATTTTCCCTATTTTGTGGGTTTTCTTTTTACTCTCTTGATAAGGCCCTTTGATATACAGAAGCTTTAACTTTGATGAAATCCAATTAACCTGTTTCTAATTTTGGTCACGTGCTTTGGGTGTCATACCTAAGAAACTCTTGCCTAAGATCATGAAGATTTACTCCCGTTTACTTCTATGATTTTTATAATTTTAACCCTAACATTTAGGATTTTGATCCACTTCGAGTAAATTTTTGTATATGGTGTGAGGTGAGTGTCCATATTGTGCCTTCCCAAAGGCTCAGCGGTAAAGAATCTGCTTGCAGTGCAGAAGCCATGGGCTTGATCTCTGGGTTGGGAAGGTCTCCTGGAGGAGGGCATGGCAACCTACTAAAGTATTCTTGCCTGGAGAATCCCATGGACAGGAGAGTCTGGCTGGCTACAGTCCACAGGGTGGCAAAGAGTTGGACATGACTGAAGCAACTTAGCATGCATATGTGCCAGGGTCCATATTAATTCATTTTCCATGTGGATATTCTATTGTTCAAGTACCATTTGTTGAATTGTCTTGGCAACCTTGTTGAAATTCCATTGATCATATCTGCATGAGTTTATTTCTGAAATCTCAATTCTGTTATATTGATCTCTCTCTCTCTATAGAGCCTTATGCCCATGCCATACAGTCCTGATTACTGTAGCTTTGCGGTAAGTTTTGAAATTGGAAATTGTATGTTACCCAAATTTGTCCTTTTTTTCAGGATTGCTTTGGATATTCTAAGTCCCTTGCATTTCCATGTGAATTTTAGAATCAACTTGTCCATTTCTGTGAAAGATAGTTGGAATTTTGGTAAGGGTTGTATTGAATTCTGTAGAGCAATTTGGGGATGTTAAGTCTTCCAATCCATGAATGCCAAGTGTCTCTCTATTTGCCTAGCTCTAATTTTTCAACAATATTTTGTAATTCTCAATGTACAATTCTTACATTTTTGTTAAATTAATTCCTAAGTAGTTTATTTTTGCTGCTATTGTCAATAGAATTGTTTTCTTATTTTCGTTTTTGGGTTATTTGTTGTTAGTATATAGAAATACAACTGACTTAGGTATATTTATCTTGTATCCTGCAAATTTTCTCAATTAGCTCAAAGAGTTTTTTGTTTGTTTGTTTGAGCGTGTATTCCTTAGGGTATGTACAAGGTCGTGTGATTTGTAAGTAGATAGTTTTACTTCTTCCTTTCCAATTTGGATACCTTGCATTTCATTTTCTTGCTTAGTTGCCTGGCCTAGAACCTTCGGCACACTATCGATTGGAAGGGCTTCCTTTTGAAAGAAACTTTTCTGGAAGCCCTGTCCGAGAACTTCTACCAATGTACCATTGGACAGAATTGGTCACATGGTCTCCTCTGGTGCAAGGGAGGCTGGGAAATGTAAATTTTCTTTTGGGCACATTGCTATACAAAATCACATTTCTGTTTCTAAGAGAAATAGAGGAAGGAATGGATATTTTTGTGGGCACCCAGAGGTCCCTGCCCCATTGTCTCCTATAAGTAAAATTCAAGACCTCTGTCTTCATTTCTCTGTGATTCTCCTCTGTACTCGATTCTATGGCCAGTCTCCTCTCAGATGGATTTCTGTCACAGTAGCAGATGTCTGTTTCAATTCCAGGCCTCACTCCTGCACAGTTACATGATCTAGAACTAGAGTAAGCCCCGTGTCTTAGAATTCCTGCCCATGTGCTACTCCTTCTAATCAGATGAACTCGGGCCACCTGCTCATACCTGAACTGATCACTGGGGCCCAGTGGGTGAGATGTGCTGTTTGGATCAGCCTAGGTTACACACTTTACCTCCTGGAGCTTCGGGCAAGCTGTGATGCAGGTCCCACTATGTTCACTCTGCTGCACTGCCCAGTGGACCCTCACCTCTGCCTCCACCAGACAGGGTTCTGCCCATCCCTCTGATGGCCCCAGCCATCCTGCAGCTCTGGGACAATGGGAAGGTTCACTGTGAATGAGGCAAGCCTCTATGGTTTTGCATGTACATTTAGTAGTTACTTGATGGAAATGGAATGGAATGCAATGGAAATCCCATTCAATTTGCCCTTCTTCAGCTTTTTCAGAGGTGCATTAGCGTTGTTTCTGGTTGTGTGTCTGAAGCTAACAGGTTATCACACTTGATCTGCAGATCTTGGTGGCTGAGGATCTGTGGGGTCAGGTAGGCCTGGGGTGAATCCTGGCCCCACTATACCAGCTGCTGACTTTGGGCACATTTGTTTTACTTTGTTTTCAAACTTATATATATATATTTTTTTTTATTATATATCTGAAGCTGGGAAAGACTGAAGGCAAAAGGAGAGGGGGCAGCAGAGGATGAGATGGTTAGATAGTATCACTGACTCGGTAGACATGAATTTGGACAAATGAGAGAATGAAGGACAGGGGAGCCTGGCGTGCCATAGTCCATGGGGTGACAAAGAGTCGGACACAACTTAGAGACTGAACAGCAACAAATGGGGGGCGAGTCCTGCTTATCTCATGGGGATTGGGAAAATTAAATGGGATGGTTTGTGTAAAAGGCATTTGACACATTTTAAAGTCAGTGGATGGGGAAATGATGACAAAGATGAAGTGATGCTATGGCAAACATGTGCTGTTTGTTCATCCATGCTTAGCTCTGAGCACTGCTAATTCCTCCTGTTCAATGATCTGATTCCTCATTTCCCCATTGCTGACTGTGCTTCTGCAAATGAAAATCTGGTTTTTAATTATTGGTCACTAAAACCAAACCACCTTCACAAAGCTTGGGCCGAAAGGGCATTTACTGACATTCGCCTGGGCACCCAAGCTGTGGGGGAGGGGAGGACGGCAGGGGAGAGGGATCTGGAGTGGGGGATCTTCCAACCTAGAACTGGGGGATGGGGAATTTTCTGGTCAGAACATGTGAATAAAATGGGGACCAGTTCATCTGGCCCCTTGGGACCCAGGAAACCTGGCAGTTTGGAGTTTCTAGCTGGATGATCAAAAGGAATTTTTAGTCTGTAGCCATTGTTTCCTGCACAGGGTTTCGGCCTCAGTATTTTCTGTGCTCTGGGCACCCCGAGGCCCTGCCTCCCAGTCCCAAGGCTGATTCAAAGTGCCCTGGGGTATGAACCAGCCTTGGGACTGGGAGGCAGGGCTCCTTCATGGCCTGGGGCTTCCCTCATAGCTCAGTTGGTAAAGAATCTGCCTGCAGTGCAGGAGACCCCAGTTCGATTCCTGGGTCGGGAAGATCCCCTGGAGAAGGGATGGCTACCTACTCCAGTATTCTTGGGCTTCCTTTATGGCTCAGCTGGTAAAGAATCTGCCCGCAATGCGGGAGACCTGGGTTCCATCCCTGGGTTGGGAAGATCCCCTGGAGAAGGGAAAGGCTACTTACTCCAGTATTCTGGCCTAGAGAATCTCATGGACTCTATAGTCCATGGGGTCACAAAGAGTCGGACACGACTAAGCAACTTTCACTTTCATGGCCTGGCACCTGGTCCTTCGCCCCTTACTGACCAGTGCACTGGCTGAAGCCTCCCCTGGGCTTTCCGCTGTCTGTATCCTGTGGCCCTTCCACCCCCAAGTTTTCCCTGTCTGTCCCCCACCAGGGAGGGCAGGTCAGCCTTATTCTTCTTGGGGTTCCTAGTTCCTTGAGCAGAGCTGGGCTAGTTGGGGAGCTGGGTAAAAGCATGGTGAGCTGACCAGGTCAGGGTGGTCATGGGCCCGGGCTTCAGCCGGGCAGCTCTTGCTTCTACTGGTTTGTCTCAGGGTTAGCGCCTAAGCTCATGTCTAGCCTATCTGGCTTAGTTCATTGCTTTCCAGAGAGGTCTCCATTTAAATCATTCTTCAAGCTGCCAGGCTCCTGCTGCTCCATTTGAGGGGTCCTGTGGAGGACAGTGGCTCAGAGCAGACCAGGGCAGCTGGGCCAACAGGCTGATCACAGCAGATTCTGGAGGTACCAGGTCCCCTGACAGTTGAGCCCAGGCTCTCCAGCCCCTGGCCAAGGGCCTGCTCCTCCTGCCTTTCCAGACCTGAGGTCACTTCCCCCTCAGTCCTCCCGCTGCAACTTCTCTGACCCTCTAGTGAAGTCCCCCTTGCTTGAGTCTCCACCAGGCACTCCCCTGGCAGGCTTGCATGTCAGGGAACCAGCTCCCCAGTTTCCTGTGTTCTGACTGTGTCCAGGGCTGTCCTTTGTACATCTTTTGGTCAGGGTGGTGTAGAGCAGTAGTTCTCAAAACTTTTTGATCTCAGGACCCTTTTACACTCTTAAAAATTGTTGAAGACCCTAAAGAGCTCCTGTTTATTGTATTTTTTTTTTTTTTCCCAGGACTGTGCTGTTATGGAGCTGTCTCTGACCAGCTGGCTGGTGGTTATAATCTCTTTTCCTGACTCTGTTCAGTGACACTACTTTGGTGGCTTAAAATGGGCCATGGTGAGAATATTTACAATATGGAAACGGCAGATGCTACATATAAGGGCTTTATTGTTTGGATACCTGGTTGTTTACCACTTATTAGCAACACAGTTATATGTACCTGCATTCAGATCAGATCAGATCAGATCAAACGCTCAGTCGTGTCCAACTCTTTGCGACCCCATGAATTGCAGCACGCCAGGCCTCCCTGTCCATCACCAACTCCCAGAGTTCACCCAGACTCACGTCCACCGAGTCAGTGATGCCATCCAGCCATCTCATCCTCTGTCATCCCCTTCTCCTCTTGCCCCCAATCCCTCACAGCATCAGAGTCTTTTCCAATGAGTCAACTCTTCGCGTGAGGTGGCCAAAGTACTGGAGTTTCAGCTTTAGCATCATTCCTTCCAAAGAGATCCCAGGGTTGATCTCCTTCAGAATGGACTGGTTGGATCTCCTTGCAGTCCAAGGGACTCTCAAGAGTCTTCTCCAACACCACAGTTCAAAAGCATCAATTCTTCAGCACTCAGCCTTCTTCACAGTCCAACTCTCACATCCATAATGACCACTGGAAAAACCATAGCCTTGACTAAACGAACCTTTGTTGGCAAAGTAATGTCTCTGCTTTTGAATATGCTATCTAGGTTGGTCATAACTTTCCTTCCAAGGACTAAGCGTCTTTTAATTTCATGGCTGCAGTCACCATCTGTAGTGATTTTGGAGCCCAGAAAAATAAAGTCTGCCACTGTTTCCACTGTTACCCCATCTATTTCCCATGAAGTGATGGGACCGGATGCCATGATCTTCATTTTCTGAATGTTGAGCCTTTAAGCCAACTTTTTCACTCTCCTCTTTCACTTTCACCAAGAGGCTTTTTAGTTCCTCTTCACTTTCTGCCATTAAGGGTGGTGTCATCTGCATATCTGAGGTGATTGATATTTCTCCCGGCAATCTTGATTCCAGCTTGTGTTTCTTCCAGTCCAGCGTCTCTCATGATGTACTCTGCATATAAGTTAAATAAACAGGGTGACAATATACAGCCTTGACGAACTCCTTTTCCTATTTGGAACCAGTCTGTTGGTCCATGTCCAGTTCTCACTGCTTCCTGACCTGCATACAAATTTCTCAAGAGGCAGATCAGGTGGTCTGGTATTCCCATGTCTTTCAGAATTTTCCACAGTTTATTGTGATCCACACAGTCAAAGGCTTTGGCATAGTCAATAAAGCAGAAATAGATGTTTTTCTGGAACTCTCTTGCTTTTTCCATGATGCAGCAGATGTTGGCAATTTGATCTCTGGTTCCTCTGCCTTTTCTAAAACCAGCTTGAACATCAGGAAGTTCACAGTTCACATATTGCTGGAGCCTGGCTTGGAGAATTTTGAGCATTACTTTACTAGCGTGTGAGATGAGTGCAATTGTGTGGTAGTTTGAGCATTCTTTGGCATTGCCTTTCTTTGGGATTCGAACGAAAACTGCCCTTTTCCAGTCCTGTGGCCACTGCTGAGTTTTCCAAATTTGCTGGCATATTGAGTGCAGCACTTTCAGAGCATCATCTTTCAGGATTTGGAATAGCTCAACTGGAATTCCATCACCTCCACTAGCTTTGTTCATAGTGATGCTTTCTAAGGCCCACTTGACTTCACATTCCAGGATGTCTGGCTCTAGGTGAGTGATCACACCATTGTGATTATCTGGGTCTTGAAGATCTTTTTTGTACAGTTCTTCTATGTATTCTTGCCACCTCTTCTTATTATCTTCTGCTTCTGTTAGGTCCATACCATTTCTGTCCTTTATCAAGCCCATCTTTGCATGAAATGTTCCCTTGGTATCTCTGATTTTCTTGAAGAGATCCCTAGTCTTTCCCATTCTGTTGTTTTCCTCTATTTCTTTGCATTGATCACTGAGGAAGGCTTTCATATCTCTTCTTGCTATTCTTTGGAACTCTGCATTCAGATGCTTATATCTTTCCTTTTCTCCTTTGCTTTTCACTTCTCTTCTTTTCACAGCTATTTGTAAGGCCTCCCTAGGCAGCCATTTTGCTTTTTTGCATTTCTTTTCCATGGGGATGGTCTTGATCCCTGTCTCCTGTACAATGTCATGAACCTCATTCCATAGCTCATCAGGCACTCTATCAGATCTAGGCCCTTAAATCTATTTCTCACTACCACTGTGTAGTCATGTGGGATTTGATTTAGGTCATACCTGAATGGTCTAGTGGTTTTCCCTACTTTCTTCAATTTAAGTCTGAATTTGGCAATAAGGAGTTCATGATCTGAGCCACAGTCAGCTCCTGGTCTTGTTTTTTCTGACTGTATAGAGCTTCTCCATCTTTGGCTGCAAAGAATATAATCAATCTGATTTTGATGTTGACCATCTGGTGATGTCCATGTATAGAGTCTTCTCTTCTGTTTTTGGAAGAGGGTGTTTGTTATGACCAGTGCATTTTCTTGGCAAAACTCTGTTAGTTTTTGCCCTGCTTCATTCCATATTCCAAGGCCAAATTTGCCTGTTACTCCAGGTGTTTCTTGACTTCCTACTTTTGCATTCCAGTCCCCTATCATGAAAAGGACATCGTTTTTGGGTGTTAGTTCTAAAAGGTCTTGTAGGTCTTCATAAAACCGTTCAACTTCAGCTTCCTCAGCATTACTGGTTGGGGCATAGACTTGGATTACTGTGATATTGAATGGTTTGCCTTGGAAACGAACAGAGATCATTCTGTCGTTTTTGATATTGCATCCAAGTACTGCATTTCGGACTCTTTTGTTGACCATGATGGCCACTCCATTTCTTCTGAGGGATTCCTGCCCACAGTAGTAGATATAATGGTCATCTGAGTTAAATTCACCCATTCCAGTCCATTTCAGTTCGCTGATTCCTAGAATGTCTACATTCACTCTTGCCATCTCTTATTTGACCACTTCCAATTTGCCTTGATTCATGGACTTGACATTCCAGGTTCCTATGGAATATTGCTCTTTACAGCATCGGACCTTGCTTCTATCACCAGTCACATCCACAGCTGGGTATTGTTTTTGCTTTGGCTCCGTCCCTTCATTCTTTCTGGAGTTATTTCTCCACTGATCTCCAGTAGCATATTGGGCACCTACTGACCTGGGGAGTTTCTCTTTTAATATCCTATCATTTTGCCTTTTCATACCATTCATGGGGTTCTCAAGGCAAGAATACTGAAGTGGTTTGCCATTCCCTTCTCCAGTGGACCACATTCTGTCAGATCTCTCCACCATGACCTGCCCATCTTGGGTTGCCCCACACAGCATGGCTTAGTTTCATTGAGTTCACCATCTCATAATTCAAAATTGGGAAATTTGTAAAACATAGAAATACACAGTATACATGTCACTAGGTATCAGAGTGGGGATGTTTTACATGTCAACAGGCTCTGAAAAACTCCTGGGTGTGTTTGTGAGAGAACGACAGTGAAAAAGGCAAATAATGTCTCAGTTTTCATTCCAATCCCAAAGACAGGCAATACCAAAGAATGCCCAAACTACTGCATAATTGCACTCATCTCACACGCTAGTAAAGTAATGCTCAAAATTCTCCAAGCCAGGCTTCAGCAATATGTGAACTGTGAACTTCCTGATGTTCAAGCTGGTTTTAGAAAAGGCAGAGGAACCAGAGATCAAATTGCCAACATCTGCTGCATCATGGAAAAAGCAAGAGAGTTCCAGAAAAACATCTATTTCTGCTTTATTGACTATGCCAAAGCCTTTGACTGTGTGGATCACAATAAACTGTGGAAAATTCTGAAAGACATGGGAATACCAGACCACCTGATCTGCCTCTTGAGAAATTTGTATGCAGGTCAGGAAGCAGTGAGAACTGGACATGGACCAACAGACTGGTTCCAAATAGGAAAAGGAGTTCGTCAAGGCTGTATATTGTCACCCTGTTTATTTAACTTATATGCAGAGTACATCATGAGAAACACTGGACTGGAAGAAACACAAGCTGGAATCAAGATTGCCGGGAGAAATATCAATCACCTCAGATATGCAGATGACACCACCCTTAATGGCAGAAAGTGAAGAGGAACTCAAAAACCTCTTGATGAAAGTGAAAGTGGAGAGTGAAAAAGTTGGCTTAAAGCTCAACATTCAGAAAATGAAGATCATGGCATCCGGTCCCATCACTTCATGGGAAATAGATGGGGAAACAGTGGAAACAGTGGCAGACTTTATTTTTCTGGGCTCCAAAATCACTACAGATGGTGACTGCAGCCATGAAATTAAAAGACGCTTAGTCCTTGGAAGGAAAGTTATGACCAACCTAGATAGCATATTCAAAAGCAGAGACATTACTTTGCCAACAAAGGTTCATTTAGTCAAGGCTATGGTTTTTCCAGTGATCATTATGGATGTGAGAGTTGGACTGTGAAGAAGGCTGAGCGCCGAAGAATTGATGCTTTTGAACTGTGGTGTTGGAGAAAACTCTTGAGAGTCCCTTGGACTGCAAGGAGATCCAACCAGTCCATTCTGAAGGAGATCAACCCTGGGTGTTCTTTGGAAGGAATGATGCTGAAGCTGAAACTCCAGTACTTTGGCCACCTCATGCGAAGAGTTGACTCATTGGAAAAGACTCTGATGCTGGGAGGGATTGGGGGCAGGAGGTAAGGGGACAACAGAGGATGAGATGGCTGGATGGCATCACTGACTCCATGTTCGTGAGTCTGGGTGAACTCTGGGAGTTGGTAATGGACAGGGAGGCCTGGCGTGCTGCGTTTCATGGGGTCGCAAAGAGTCGCACACGACTGAGCGACTTATCTGTTCTGATTATTAGGAAAATAATTTGACATTTCAACTTCCTTGGAAAGGTTAGCCCAAGGGTTCTACATAAATTTTACAGTATCATGAATATCTGAATATCTGTCTCTTTTATGAATTGAATATTTGTGTTTCCCCAAATTCATAACCTTCAGTGTGATGGTATTAGGAGGTGGAGTTGTTGGGAGATGTTAGGGAATAAGGGTGGAGCCCTCACAAACAGGATTAGCACCCTTATAAAAAGATGCAAGAGAAAGATGACACCACCCTTCCCATCCCACTCAGCAATGTGAGAACACAGTGACGAGATAGCCATCAATAACAGGAACTGGAGCTGCCCATGAGGAGAGCCCTGGGAGAGAAAGAGGGTCCTTCCTGGAACTTAGAGGGCCCTGCACGTGGAAAACGGGCTGTCCAGCCTTGGCTGAGCAGGCTGGCACCATGCTCTGGCCTGGGCTTTGTGGAACAGGGAGAGGACTGGAGAGGGACCAGCCCCTGGAGTTTGCCCATCTTGTGAGTCACGGTGCCCCACCAGACACGGAGGCTTTCGCCCTGCTGTGAACTCCCACCAGCAGTGCTGGGCTCTGGGTGGGAGACTGCAGGAACAGTTGGGGCACAAGTGGGTAGGGGCCTGTAGGACCACTCCCTTGACAAGTGCCCACACATCCCAGCAAGACACCTTGTCTGGGCACCTCCTCACAAGGGAAGGTGACACCTTGCCAGGGAGGCCCTTTCCCTCAGCTCGAATCTTCCAACCAGCCCGGGGGAGGGAAGCACAGCTAGCAGGATGAGTTTTAATGAGAGTAGACACATGGACACTTGTCTTTCAGATTGGGTTTTTGGTACTAGAATGTGCCCAAAGGGAGGCTTGACACAGGTCTGAAAGTAGTGATTGGAGGAGAAATAAGTGCTATTTGTACTCAAACCACTGACACCGGACTCATAGGTCAGCTCAGTGCAAGAACTTCCCTCCTACACTTTCAGGCACAGATGAAGAATGTAAGGAGGGTCTCTAGTACAGGTGGGGGTGCTAGAAAGAAGGCTATTGTCCATTCAGCCATCTCCGCACACTCCGACTGCTGTCCCCCGTCTGCTGTCCCCGTCTGCTGTCTCCCGTCTGCTGTCCCGTGTCTGCTGTACTGTCTGCTGTCCCCGTCTGCTGTCCCCGTCTGCTGTCCCCGTCTGCTGTACTGTCTGCTGTCCCCCGTCTGCTGTCCCCATCTGCTGTCTCCCGTCTGCTGTCCCGCGTCTGCTGTACTGTCTGCTGTCCCCGTCTGCTGTCCCCCGTCTGCTGTACTGTCTGCTGTCCCCGTCTGCTGTCCCCCGTCTGCTGTCCTGCGTCTGCTGTACTGTCTGCTGTCCCCGTCTGCTGTCCCCCGTCTGCTGTACTGTCTGCTGTCCCCGTCTGCTGTCCCCCGTCTGCTGTACTGTCTGCTGTCCCCGTCTGCTGTCCCCCGTCTGCTGTCCTGCGTCTGCTGTACTGTCTGCTGTCCCCTTCTGTTGTCCCCCGTCTGCTGTACTGTCTGCTGTCCCCTTCTGCTGTCCCCCTTCTGCTGTCCCCGTCTGCTGTCCCCCGTCTGCTGTACTGTCTGCTGTCCCCGTCTGCTGTCCCCCGTCTGCTGTACTGTCTGCTATCCCCTTCTGCTGTCCCCCGTCTGCTGTACTGTCTGCTGTCCCCGTCTGCTGTCCCCCGTCTGCTGTACTGTCTGCTGTCCCCGTCTGCTGTCCCCCGTCTGCTGTACTGTCTGCTGTCCCCGTCTGCTGTCCCCCGTCTGCTGTCCCTCGTCTGCTGTCCCCGTCTGCTGTCCCCCGTCTGCTGTCCCCCGTCTGCTGTCCTGCGTCTGCTGTACTGTCTGCTGTCCCCGTCTGCTGTCCCCATCTGCTGTACTGTCTGCTGTCCCCCGTCTGCTGTACTGTCTGCTGTCCCCCGTCTGCTGTCCCCATCTGCTGTCTCCCGTCTGCTGTCCCGCGTCTGCTGTACTGTCTGCTGTCCCCTTCTGCTGTCCCCCGTCTGCTGTACTGTCTGCTGTCCCCGTCTGCTGTCCCCCATCTGCTGTACTGTCTGCTGTCCCCTTCTGCTGTCCCCCGTCTGCTGTACTGTCTGCTGTCCCCTTCTGCTGTCCCACGTCTGCTGTACTGTCTGCTGTCCCCTTCTGCTGTCCCCCGTCTGCTGTCTCCCGTCTGCTGTCCCCGTCTGCTGTTCCCTGTCTGCAGTCTCATGTCTGCTCTCTCCCGTCTGCTGTCCCCTGTCTGCTCTCTCCTGTCTGATGTCCCCCATCTGCTCTCCCCCATCTGCTGTCCCCTTCTGCTGTCCCCCATCTGCTGTCCCTTGTCTGCTGTCCCCCATCTTCTGTCCCCTCTCTGCTGTCCCCCGTCTGCTGTCCCTGTCTACTGTTCCCTGTCTGATGTCCCCCGTCCGCTATCCCCCATCCGCTATCCCCTCTCTGCTGTCCCCTGTCTGCTGTCCCCCATCTGCTGTCCCCCATCTGCTGTCCCCTGTCTGCTGTCCCCTGTCTGATGTCCCCTGTCTGCTCTCCCCCATCTGCTGTCCCCTTCTGCTGTCCCCCATCTGCTGTCCCTTGTCTGCTGTCCCCCATCTTCTGTCCCCTCTCTGCTGTCCCCCGTCTGCTGTCCCTGTCTACTGTTCCCTGTCTGATGTCCCCCGTCCGCTATCCCCATCCGCTATCCCTCTCTGCTGTCCCCTGTCTGCTGTCCCCCATCTGCTGTCCCCCATCTGCTGTCCCCTGTCTGCTGTCCCCTGTCTGATGTCCCCTGTCTGCTCTCCCCCATCTGCTGTCCCCTGTCTGCTGACCCCTGTCTGCTTTCCCCCGTCTGCTATCTCCTCTCTCCTGTCTCCTCTCTGATGTCCCCTGTCTGCTGTCCCCTGTCTGATGTCCCCATATGCTGTGTCCTGTCTGCTGTCCCCTGTCTGCTGTCCCCTGTCTGCTGTCTCCTCTTTGCTGTCCTCCATCTGCTGTCCCCCGTCTGCTGTGTGCTCTCTGCTGTACCTGCCTGCCATCCCATCTACTGTTGTGAGCCCACACCTGCTTGCTGGAGGTTGTCTAGCCTGGTTTCAGGGACATAATTATTTCTTCAAAGTGGGCTCCTCTAAGAATGCCCCCAATGTCAGGAAGGATATTCTGCATGAACTGAGTTCAAAGATCTAAGGGAAAAAATTTGCCCTGTGTCAAGAGGCAGGTGTCTGACTAGGGTGTCCCCCTCCCCACTTATGTCTGCTCCTTGGCCCCTCCTGGACATTTCCGTGTGGAAGGGGTCAGTGAAGACGGCATTATAGGGGTGGCAGGGCCAGCATTCATCCTTGGAGCTGGGCCACTGGGCACGCAGGCAGCTTTGGGGTCTGAACGGGAAATCCTGAACTCAGTGGAGGTGGGGGGTGGGCACGAATTCCACCCTGTCTCTGGGAGGACTGGTGATTGGGCTTATTTTCCAGGCCCCATTCCCTGCTCTTGGAGTCCCAGGAGGCCTGGGTAGCAGGCAGAGGCCTGAGACGGGTGAATTTTTGGAATTCCAAGCATGTCTGCTTCCTTTCCAGGCCCCTCTCAGCCTGGAAGTCAAGAGCTGTGCAAGCCTTAGCTCCGGCTCCTGGCTAGTCCCACACCCAGGGTTGGGGGAAGGGGGAGTGGCCATTCCCCACTGTTGCCTAATGTAACCTGCCCAGCCAGGCCTTCCCAGGCCATCCTTCTGCTCAGGTGCAGGCCAGTTCACCCGGGACCTGGCCCCAGGGCATGGGGTACTAGAAAAAAGCCACGGAAAATGTTATGATGTTTCAGGCACCAAAATATCATTGTTTTAAAAAGAGATTTACATGGGACATCACACTGAGATGTTTAATGTGAACATTTTTTAAAAGTGCAATTTTATCTTATTCTTATATTTTGGTTATGATTACTCTTGTGCAAAGATGATGTGTGTGTGTGTGTGTGTTTGTGATGTCACTGACAAAGCTGGATATCTGGCTCTCTGATACGATCACAGAAAGGGTCACTTTTGAAAGAAAACACTGCCAGCTCACCAGTTCCCTTGGGCATCTTGTTGGCTGGGTGCTGGATATTGTCTGGGGCCCCTACTTCTTGCTATGGAGGAGGGGGTTCTCTTTCTTCAGATGCTCCCCTGTCCACCCTGCTGATCCTTCTTTACCTGAGTTTGGTGTGTGAGAACAGCAGCTTTTTCCTTGACTTTACCACATCCTGCCTTTTTCTTGGGCTCCCCAGGTGGCTTAGTGGGTAAAGAACCTGCCTGCCAATGCAGGAGATGTAAGAGGGGCAGGTTTGATCCCTGGGCTGGGAAGATTCCCTTGGAGGAGAGCATGGCAACCCACTCCAGTATTCTTGCCTGGAGAATCCCCATGGACAGAGGAGCCTGGTGGGCTACAGTCCATGGAGTTGCAAAGAGTCAGACATGACTGAGCCACTGACACACACACACACACACACACGCATTTTTTCTCTCAAAAAATAAAAATATAAAAGGGTCTTTTTGTGCAAGAGTTTTCCTGAAATGTGATCTTGGCTTCCTCATCCACCTATGGGGAAGTGGGGGCTGGAGAGTTGGATGAAGAAGGCCGGGGACCTACAGGATTCCATGATCTCCATCCTCTGTGCCTGGCACGGCTAGTACCTGGGCTTCAATGCTGCTCCCAAGCCCTCCTCCTTCTCCTCCCTCAGGTCGGCCAGGGAGTGGAGTCTCACTGGCCCAGCCCCAACTTCATAGGGCTGCTCTCCAGCTCAGCCATTCTTGACAGTACCCTTGTGTGGGAACTCTGATGTCCCCCTCCCTACAGGAGGATCTGGGAATGGCTGACTGTGGCTGAAATCTACCTTGCATTCCTGGCCAGGGACATGTCTTCAAGGAAGCTGTTCCGAGTTCTGCACAGTGGCAAGTCTGCTGTCTGGGCTGGACTCCACTGGGCTCCAGATTCTGCCTATGTGAGCCTGCCCCACTTGTCCTGGGGTTCCCAGACTCTGGGTGGTGGCTCACCCGTACTCTTGTCTTGGACTCAGCCTGGTACCTGTGGGATACCAGATGGCCACTCTTTCCTGGCCTTGTCCATGAGTTCTTCCTGCCAGCTTTGGCCTGAGGGTGGTAGATTGGGGGTCTCTCAGGTTCACCCCTCCACTGGGAAGGGACATTTGGGAACTGTATTGGTTATCTGTCACTGGACAACAAGTCACCCCAAGATTAAGTAGTTGAAGAATAAGAATAATCTGTCTTCTTCATAAATTTTCAATTTGGGCTGCTCATGGCACAAGCTGAGGGGTTTTGTCCAAAATGGTATACACTCATGGCACGTAGGTGCTGACTATCAGCTGGGAACTCAGCTTGGACTGTGGACCTGGGGTCCTGATGCCTGTCTACAGGCTGTTTGGGCTTCTTTAAAGCAGGGCAGCTTGTTTCCAAAAGTGAGTGTTTCTAGGAAACGGGGTAGAAGCTTTGAAAGTCACACACTATCATCTCTGTCACTTGATATGGATCGAAAGTCTTAAGGCTTCACCCAGGTGCCAGGAAAGAGGACATTGACTCCACCTCATGGCAGGTGAACAGCAAGGTCTAGAAGAGCACGTGGGGTGGGAGATGCTGATGTAGGAAGCTGCGATCTGCCGCAACGATGAGAATGTGGTGGACAGCCTCTCAGACGGCCCCATGGATTACTTCCTCCTGGGATCTGTGCCCTTGTGGAATCTCCTCTTGGATGCGGGTTGAATTTTTTGACTCACTTCTTTAAGTTTGCAAAAAATCTTAATTTACTTATTTTTGGCTGTGCTGAGTCTTCATTGCTGCTTGCCAGTTTTCTCTAGTTGCACGAGCTTAGCTGCCCTGTGCCATGTGGAATCTTCCTGGACCAGGGATCGACCCATGTCCCCTGCTTTGGCAGGTGGATTTTTTACTGCTGGACCACCAGGGATGTCTTCTTGGCAGAAGTGATGGGATGTTACTACTGAGAGCAGATTACAAAAGGCTCATCTTGGGTGCTTTCTCTTGCTCTCTGCTGGGTCATTCATCCTAGGGATATGGGCTGTCATGTCAGGAAGCAGTCCCATGGAGAAGCCCATGTGGCAAGGGACTGGGTGTGTCAAAAAGCTGTGTGAGAGAGCTTGAAAACAGAGCCCCCCAGTCAAGCTCTCAGATGAGACGGCAGCCCCAGCTGAGAGCCTGACCGTGGGCACATGAGAGACCCCCCTCATCAGAGGCTAAGGCAAGTCCAGATTCTGGCCCATAGAAACTGTGGGATAATAAAAGTATTCTGATTTAAGATGATGGTTTCTGTGTCATCTGTTACATAGCAGTAGATAATACAGATTTTGCCTGTCCCATGGCTCCAAATAAACCATGGGTCAGATTGACAACAGCTTAAAATTGTTTGAAAAGTGAAGGAAGAACAATATTTTGGTGACAAGATTTATGCATCAGGAAGGAGGTGTTTTTGCCAAGCTTCTGGCTCTCCACCAACTCCCTGGTTCATATGATCCTCCCAACATCTGCTGGGCACCATCCCTTGGCTGTGTAGTGCTGGGAACCCACGTTTCTCCAGGGCCGGTAGTGAGACAGACAGATGAGCATCCTGTGTGGATCAGGCAAGGTTGAGGGAGAATCCTGCCCGGGGAAAGTCTCTGGAAGGAAAGTGGGGTTGTCTTGGTGGGCCTGCAAGGAGGTATAGATGTGCGTGGAGGTTGGAGGAGAAGAGTCAGTCTTGGGGCGGGTAAAAGACTCCCCACTCACTGCTTGGCTGAGGCAGGTGGCTGAGATTTTCCCCATAGCTACTTTGCCTTAGCAGAGGAGCAGCTGGTGAGAGCTGGAGGCACGTTTTCTGGTGTGCAGTAGAGGTGATGATTTTGGAGAGTTTTGGCTGCCAGACCTGGGTACTGTGTCGGAGGCTGTCATGGGCGAGACAGGATGCAGCAGGTGCCAGGGCTACAGCTCCTGTTCATGGGCCAGAGGATGCGTGGCATGCTGTGGGGGCACTGTGGGAGGAAGGCCAGTCCTGGAATTCCTGACCACTGACTTGTTTTGAGGCCCTTCTTTGCATGAACACAGTGTTCTGGAAATGGAAGCTGGCCAGAACTGAGATAGGCCTCTGGGTCCCCTGACTCCCTCCCCACCGGAGCTGGGAGACAAACTCCTCTCTACCCTTGACATGTTTACTTTGTACCTTCCCTTTCGTGGTTTGGACCTTGAACCAGTGTCTGCATGCTTCCGTATCTGAGTCACACCTATTTTGCTGACAGAGACTCCAAATTTTGTCCATCACCAAAGTTCACAGGAAATGGCAACCACTCCAGTATTCTTGCCTGGAAAATTCCATGGACAGAAAAGCCTGGCGGGCAACAGTCCATGAGGTTGCAAAAAGGTCAGACATGATGGGGCATGCACGCACAGCAAAGTTCACATGCCTGGAATCTCCCAAAGGGACGTTAACTCATGTTTGGAAAGATTCTAGGGGCCACTTGTGGAAGGTGCTACGTGTAGGAGATAATCTTTTAAAAACTGATTATAGACCTCCCTCCTGAGACCTTGTAATTAGGCAACTGTTGATGAACTTGAGTCGCTGCAACTTTAATATCCAACTAGACTGTAATTAAGTTGGGCCTTCTGAAATCGGAGGCTCACGGCTTAGCAGTGGAGGAGAGGCAAATTCTACTCATTACAGGAATGTACTTGGATTCCAGGAACTTTGCCAATTATTTTTTCTGTAATTCAAATGTGGTTTTAATCTCCCTCCTTGCAATTTCCTCTTAGGTGAATGGAAATATCTTCCTGTCTCTTTATACTTCTCTGGTTTTTAATTGATCATAAATCCTGTGGCTGAAGCCACATGTGGGGGTTCAGTTTAGACAGTCTTGGTTCAGTCTGTGCCCCAGAAGTAGACTCAGAGAGGACATGTGTGGGGAACTCCTATGGGAAGATGGGTGATGGGGTGAGGGGAGCCAGGGCCCAGGCATCTAACCTGGGGCTGGCAGGACCCCGGCTTGATGCCCCAGCCTCTCTGGCAGTAAAGCTGGGGTCGTATGACTGTGATTTGGTCAATAGGACTTGGGCTGAAGCCAGGGGCATGTCAACCTTCAGGCCTGAAGAACCATATCCTGTGTGGTTCTCCACACTTTCCTGGATTGACCAGCAGATTGCAGGGTGTCCTGGGGAGGACCCAAAAGACCCCCAAAGATAGTGCCCTCCCAAAATGGCTGGATCTGGCCACAGAGCAGAGCATCTGCACTGGGTTTGAATGAATAAGAAATAAGGGATTTTTTTTTTTTCTGGTCATTATAGCAGTCAGCCATAATAACCCTGACTCGTACATGGAGACTTCCTTTTTCCACCTGCAAAATGGATAGAATGGTACTTTCTCCCAACCACCTTACAGGGCTGTTGAAAAGGCAGACAATGGATGAGAAAATCTTCAAGGGAGGAACTGCTCTGAACTCTTAGAATTTGCATATACATGTTATACTTTATGTTCAAAATGGTGCTTAATGTATGGTTCACAGACTGGTCAGACAATGATCTGAGACTTGAGGTTGGGGATGGGGAGGGAAGAGGCTTGGGCAGCTGAAGCTCTAGGCTGTGTGGAGATAGAAGTGATGGCCACATGTCCCTTGGGGTGGGAGGCCAGGGCTCTTCCACTCCCCTGCTCTCTTTATCCATGAACCGTGGTGTTAGCTGCTGATCATCCATGAACCATGGCATCAGCTGCTTGGGGAGGTCTGGCTCTCCCTTCTCCAGAAAGGCCTAGAAGGTGGGTGGTCAGTGTTCACAGAAGAGAGCAGGAGCCCCTGGCTTGGCTGAGTCTAGTCTTGAAGCCAACAGCTGTGTTTCTGGTTGGAGGGTTGTGTGGTAACTTTGTTGAGGAGAATGTGAAAAAAGCCTGATAACCAAGACTGTCTCTTCTCTCTCCTTTCCCTGTGCTACTGCCTGGAGGTTCCATGTGAGTGGTGAGGGCTGGTCCTGAACCCAGCACCCTCCTCAGCCAGGTGCCCAGATCCCCTGCAAGGTAACCTTCCCTGCTCCTAATTGTCACTGCATCCGTCCTTTGCTCCTGTTTGGCCCTGGCCATGTTCCCTTCCCTGGGCCCCCGGGTAGCACATGCCCACTGTCAAGGCACAGGGAGGGTGGATCCTGTGGCTAGTGCTCTACTTCTGTCTCCCCCACCCTGCAGCATCTGGGATCACTGCCCACTGGGCTCTGGAAATAGGGGTTCTTGTCTGGTTCTTGGATTGCCTGATGGCCTTGGCTTCCTGGAGCCCCAGTTTCCTCACTTCCTGGGTTAATGATATCACTTCACAGAGTTTGAAACTGAGGCCGATGCTGTGGGGCCCTCCTGGGTACAAATGCTTTCTATGTCCCCCGTTTCTTGTTTGTGGGAAAAAGGTTCAACCTCCTAGACCTTCCCTGAGTACCAATCAGTTCAGTTCAGTTCAGTTCAGTTCCGTGGCTCAGTCGTATCTGACTCTTTCCGGCCCCATGAATTGCAGCACACCAGGCCTCTCTGTCCATCACCAACTCCTGGAGTTCACTCAAACTCAGCTCCATCAAGTCAGTGATGCCATCCAGCCATCTCATCCTCTGCCGTCCCCTTCTCCTCCTGCCCCCAATCCCTCCCAGCATCAGAGTCTTTTCCAATGAGTCAACTCTTTGCATGAGGTGGCCAAAGTACTGGAGTTTCAGCTTTAGCATCAGTCCTTCCAAAGAAATCCCAGGGCTGATCTCCTTCAGAATGGACTGGTTGGATCTCCTTGCAGTCCAAGGGACTCTCAAGAGTCTTCTCCAACACCACAGTTCAAAAGCATCAATTCTTCGGTGCTCAGCTTTCTTCAGAGTCCAACTCTCACATCCATACATGAGCACTGGAAAAACCATAGCCTTGACTAGATGGACCTTTGTTGGCAAAGTAATGTCTCTGCATTTGAATATGCTATCTAGGTTGGTCATAACTGTCCTTCCAAGGAGTAAGCGTCTTTTAATTTCATGGCTGCAATCACCATCTGCAGTGATTTTGGAGCCCCCAAAAATAAAGTCTGCCACTGTTTCCACTGTTTCCCCATCTATTTCCCATGAAGTGATGGGACCAGATACCATGATCTTAGTTTTCTGAATGTTGAGCTTTAAGCCAACTTTTTCACTCTCCTCTTTCACTCTCATCAAGAGGCTTTTTAGTTCCTCCTCAATAGTCGGGTTCAAAAAGTTGCTATCAGGGAAAGGAGGAGATGTAGAAATGAAAGAGGAACAGCCAAGAAACCACAGTGCAGCCTTGGAGTAGTGTCTTGGTTCCCCCTCAAGAGATACTCATACCAATATCTTTGAGTTCTTCTGCAGGAACTAAGACTCCTACTCAGGTAGAAGATGGAACTGTATGCTGAGACCCCAGATTTCAGCCAGAAATCTCAATCTACCGTGACTGAGATTTGTGGAAGCACTCCCTATCATCTTACCACCAACCGATCAGAAGAAAGTCACATACCCTGCAGCCCTCACCCTGAATGTTGCCTATAAAACCTTCTCCCTGAAACCATCGAGAGTTGAGCACAAGCCCCCTGTACTCCTTGCTTGGCTCTGCAGCAAACCTTTGTTTGCTTCAGCCCCCCACATTTCAGTTTATTTGGCCTCACTGTGCATGGGGCACACAGACTTGCATTTGGTGACAGGATCACAGGACTCTTCGGTGAGGCCACATGTGAAAAGTGGCAGTACAGGAGCAACATGACAAGTAGCATAGCAGCCAACGCTGTGGAGTGCCATCTGCACTGGCATTGTCCTGGGTGTGCTTTTTATATCCTCTGTGGCCTTACGAATAGTGCCCACTACCTCTGGCCCCACTCCAGACTGGGAACGAGCCCCTGAGAGGTGCAGTAGACAGGGACCCAGAGGCGCACAGTGGCAGTCACTGAGCTGGCTTTGGTCACCCTTCCTCGTTGACTGCTGCTGCTCACAGTCAGCACTGTATAGGCTATGGTTGATGCACTAGGGACTCACGCAGGCCTGGGCCCTCCATTGGTGCCCCTAATCTTTGCACCCACCCAGGAGACTAGGAGTTCCATCCTCCCATGGTGGGACAGAGGTGGGTGCCTTCAGGACTAATGGCTCTTCTGTGGAATGGACATGAAGGGTGGGAGATGGGCCTGGGTCTTGGAGCCCAAGGGCTTTTCTGAGAATGAAGAGATGACTTGGAGGCTATTCTGAAGCCTCTGAGCATCTCTTACCTCTTCACAGATTCTCAAGAATGAAGTTGTCCATCCTGCTGAGAAAGGGCTTGGAGGCAGAGGCATGGGGTGGTAGGAGGCTGGGACTCCCCTTGGCTACCAGAAAGGGAGTAACTGCTACATTGCAAGGATGTTAAAAGGAGCACAAGGAGCAGAGCTGTGGACACAGGGCATCCATTCCTGGTTCTGATCGCCCAGTAATATATGCCCATCTGCCCTGCTTAGGCTAGCCAAACACCACAGACAGGGTGTCTCAAACCACAGATGTTTATTTTCTAACAGGTCCGGAGTAGCAAAGTCTGAGCTCAGGGTGCCAGCACAGTAGGGTTCTGGGAGGTGTGTCTCCCTGGCTTGCAGATGGTGGCCTTCTTACTATGTACTCACATAGCAGGAGAGAGCAGAAGACAGGGAGAGAAGAAGGGAATGAGAGACGGAGAAAAAGGGAGAGAGGGAAGAGCCCTTGGATGTCTCTTATTATAAGGGCACTAATCCTATCAGACCAAGGCACCATCCTCCTGACCTCATTTAACCTAAATTACCTCCTTATAAGCCCTATGCACAAATACAGTCAAATACAGAGTTACAGCTTCAACACATGAAGTTTGAGTCCATAGCAAATGGTAACATTTTCATTAAAATAGGAATTAAAAGTGTTACAAATAATTTCTAGACACTGTGGTGGTGCCATGCCTGTGATCACTACATTGAGGTAAGGATCTGGGGTCCGATTCCAGATCCATTGTAAACCACCACCTGTTTCTGACCCACTGCTAGAGACCCCTCCTGTGCCCAGGATGCATCACTAACTCACCACAGAGCACTCTCCACCTGAACTGACAGGCAGCCTTGGAATCCTCAACACTGTTCCAGGCAGCTCTGATTACCCAGCTGCCTGTGGCCTCTGACTTAAAAACAACCTATTTCTCTTGTGTTAGAGAATGAGGTTTTCAAGGCAGAGCAGGGTCCAGTACCCTTCCCGGTGTGGGGCAGGCCCTGCAGAGGCTCTGGTGAATGATAACCTGGGGCGGAAGGGGTGGATACAGTCAGGTTTCTTACCTCTCCCATGGCGAGGATAATTCTTGTCTTGTTGCACTGCATTGTGGGCAGAATCTAAGGTGGCAATGAAGCAGCCAATGCTCATCGTGGTAGCTGCTTCAAGCAAAGACTCAGGTGGGGCTCGATCCTGGTTTGCTGCAGGATGAAATGTGAGTATTGAGAGCAAATGCATGGGCACTGACCACGAGACAGATGCTGCCTAAGCTCTTTTCTCCATTCCTTTCTATGAGAGGGGTTCTCTTGGTACATTAGTTACAGATTGGGATACTGAGGCCAGGAACTTGCCAAGGTTGTGCCGATTGGTAGGAGGGCTGGGACACTGGTAGCTGCGGACACAGCAAAGTTTGCCTCTTTCGAGGCCATCAAGGGCTCTCCCAAGTACCCAGACTTTCTTGAGCGAAGTGGTGTGGATGCTGGCCTATCCACCTAGCCCAGAGCCCAGGGACCAGGCCCAGACTGTTTGGAGCTTTGAGGGGCAGAGGAGACGGCAAGAGGGTGCAGCTCTGGGTGTTGGGGGGTTGGCAGCGGGAGGATGGCTGAATGGGGCAGCCGGCTGGGCCCTGCATTCGGGGCTGTGATTGGAACACTGCTTGGCTTCTTTCGGGGAGGTTTGTGCCTGCTCTTAGCACAGCATCTGTTCCTTAAAGAGAAGGGGGCTTTTGATGTGGGTTCCCTGGGAATACAGACACATTGCGGCTCCCTGCCGTGGGTCCATGTTCCTTGCAGGCTGGCAGGAGATGCCTGTCCGGTGTTAGTGCACGAGAACAACTCACAAACAAAACAAAACAACGAAACAACCTTATTGCTTTCTGTTCTCCCTGGATTTGAACGGTAATGCACACTTTTGGGTTTTTTTTGCAGAGCCTTTGGACACATACAGAAGAGAATAAAAAGCAAGTGAAGTGGTTGGTGAGCCCACCAGCCTGAGGAGCCCGTGCTGGCCTTTCTGGCCCTTTCCTCAGGGACTGCAGTGCTGACCGTGGGAAAACGCTGCTGGTGGGGCCTGGGCAGGGT
Source organism: Bos mutus (assembly GCF_027580195.1). Lineage (NCBI taxonomy): Eukaryota > Metazoa > Chordata > Mammalia > Artiodactyla > Bovidae > Bos > Bos mutus. Next base: position 131,989,515 of record NC_091618.1, read on the forward strand.
GGCATTGTCCCCTGTCCCTCCCAGCCCGTAAATCCTCCTCAGCCAGAGCCTGAAGTGTCTGTGGGAAGATTGATGGGAACTCCGTGAGTGTCAGCCATCCCTGCCCTGGGACCCTTGTGATTCAAGTTCCCCCGCAGAGCCTCTGAAACTGTTGCTTGCAGAACCAGTGACATTCTTGATCTGGAGAGGGGGGAATGTGGAAGATCTGGGGTCACCTCCAGGGGGATCTGTGAGGTCAGGGGTGGCCAGAGCCCAGAGCCTGCCCTGGATCTGCTTGGTGGGAAGCGTCTCTGAATAATGAAACATTTATCTTCTCGCAGTCATCCCTGTGGAGAAGGTCAAGGGGCAGGGCAGGGCAGGGCAGGGAGGGACCCCCCCCTCCCTTGCCGTACGTGTCTGAGCAGAATGAGCACCCCTTCTCATCACCCCCTGGCTTCCTGTATGTGCTGCTGCAGTTGTGGAACAATTGCCTAGCATTTCAAGGAGTGATAATTTGGAGATTAATAATGACCCTACCTTTTATCTCTGCAGGGGGAGATCTGAGGAATAGGCTTATGCTGAAGAAGGGGCTCCTGTAAGAGAAAGAGCGTTGTCTTTGGAGCCAGGAGCCCTTCTTTGTGGGCCTGTCATTTTCCTGCCCTGTGTGTTTGCCTGATGCCCTCCCTGAGCCTCAGTTCTCTCACCTGTAAAATGGAAATAACTGTCATGCTGCCTGCATGCAGGAGGCCATCAGAGAAGGCCTTTAGTAACCAGAGCTGCGATATTATCTGAGTCTCATGTGCAAACACAGGACCTGGCTTCCTCCCACCAGTGTTTCTACAGGATAGGAATTCTCATTTCCACCATCTGGATGGGGAGAACCAGTCTAGGAGGCATTGAGCAGCTTGCCTGAGATTCCACGGTCAGTCTTGAACTAGGGTCTGGTCACTCAAGGCTCCTCCGGCCTCCTCATGATGTAATCTTGCCTCCCTGCCTTCAGGTCCAGCCTGCCTGTGCAAAGAGCAGCAGCTGCCTCTGGCAGTCGGGCCTCCACAACCTCAAGGAATCACCTCCTCCATACTGACCCTGAAGAACCTCTGCCCGCTCAGATACTCCCAGCAGCCTGAGCGCCTGCTGCCTTTCTCCAGTGACAGCCCGGCTGCCGTGCTGCTGGGTGGGTGCTCTAGATTGAGAGCACTGTTCTCCCTCCTCCTGAATGTCCTTGCTGGCAGGGACTGGGGCCACTTCTCACCGGCTGCAGGCCTATCTGAGTGCAGGTGCTGGAAGGACTCCCCAAACCCTGGTGGCCAGGGGCCGTGGACAAGCTCACAGCCTGCCCTGGTGAGATTCCTGCTCAGGCCTCTGGCTGAGTGTGTCTGCCTGTGTGTGTGAAAAGTATATGGAGAGGAACCCTCCACTTTCTGCTGGCTCTGAGACCTTTTCTTTATTATCTTTTAAAGTAAAATATTTGGTGTGTGCAACAGAATATACAAGGTGTGACCATGACACCAACACGTTGCCAAGCACCATTGCCTGATCGGCACCACGGAGGGAGGAGCAGTTGGTGGAGGGTGTAGGGGTTAGACAATCAGGTATGGATTTGAACTCATCTTGACCACTTACCACTTGTGTGACCTTGGGAAGGTCACAGCCGCTGAGACCTCAGTGTGTTCAGCTGAAAATGGGGAGGCAGATGGCCAGGGTCCCGGAGGACCCTTTTCTGAAATGCCTGAAGACCTTTGACTTTACTTTTCCTCCAGCTTCCTGTGCCAAGGCTGACGTGGATTCCCAGAGTCTGACCTGCAGACTCTGGCAGTGAGCCCTACTATGCAGCACGAGGGGGAGCTGGTCACCCAGTTATCTTGGTGACACCTTGGTGACACCCCTGCCTCGGGGCCCTTAGGTTTCTGCTGCAACAAGAAGGGTCTTGCTGAATCCCAGGGGCTCCTTGTGCTGGACGCTGTCCCTTACTCGGTGGGCTCAGGGGCTGCTCGATGTCCCCCGGCCCCCACCGGTGCAGATGCGCATGTGTGACGTTCACAGACCTGCCCGTCTCTCCTGACTCTGCCCCTGGGCCCATGTCCCCGTCACTGGCCGCTCCCCACTCTCCCTCAGAGCCTGTGGCTGCATGGCCGCCGCCTCACCAGGTGACGCCTCCTAACCAGGTGGCGCCTCCTCACAGCCGCCTCTCAGCTCCTCACGGGCTTGACGCATCTTGCCTTGGCCATAAATTACACGCATCTGGTAATCTGAAGGAAATTTATGAACTCCTCTTTTGGCTGTGAATTCGCACTTCTTTTCTCCTTCTTTTGAGCTGTGAGTGTGATGGGCTGCACTGGGCTGGGTGAATTCCTGGGATGACGTCAGCAGAACCTGTCGAGATAATTGAAGACCCCAACGTGTAGATAAAAAATGGGGGGAATGTTGCCAAGGGCTGTTTGGTGGCATTTCTCTGGCAGGCAGTGTGTGTGTGTGTGGGGGGTGCAACGGGCCTGGGGACACCCTTGCTGCACGTGCTGCAGGGGAGCCCTGGGCAGAGCAGGCTCGTGGGGCTGCGGGGCAGAGTGGGGTGTGGATGGGTGGACCCGGCCGGACCCCGACGTCCCCAGCTGTGTGTCCTCCTACACGGGCCCCACCTCTCTGGGTGTCTCCCCTCACCTGTGCATTCACATGCAAGGCTGTCTGGAAACTGATGACAGCATCTGGGCAGGATGCTTGTCCTCTGGTGCAGGGCTGGGAGAACCACTTGGTGATGATGCAAGGATCAGTACCCCCTCCCCCTCCCCTGCATACTCCTCCTCTTTGCCCATCTGAGTCACTCACACCCCCCATATCCTCAAGGCACCATGGCTCTCTTTGGCTGCGCGCCCTGAGCTGGAGTTGTGTAATTCTCCCATTTCTGTGCGAGGGGGAGCTCTGGCCAGTGGGCAGAATGGTAGTTCTCTCTCTACGTGCCTGCGCATGGTAGCTGCCCAATGAACAGTTACTGCCCTGGCTGCCTAGCATGTCAGACCCAGGTCCTCACCGACAGCGTCGTCTGGGGCCCCTGCTGAGTCAGAGAGCTCCCTTCCCCGCCTGCCAGTCTGCAGGATGCTGGCTGGCTAACTCTGCCTGCTTGAGACCCTCTTGTGGGGCCACACAGACTGAAGGTGCATGGCAGGCCTTTGTTTGGAGACAGTCTTTCAGACCCTTCCTCAGTCTGCTCTTTCCCACTCTCTTTCACATCTCCTCCTAGGCTGGGTTCCTCCAACTCTCCGTGTCCCCTACAGGGATGTGTCTCAGGTTCAAACTGGAGCATGTTCCTCTCTCAGGCTAAAGCCAGCCTCGGCTCCACATGGCCCTCAGGCTAATGTCTGTACTTTCTTCCCAGTTGTAGGTCTTGGCTTTCCACGTTTGCTCCTTCTCACACCTTCTGTCCCTCAGGTGAGCCGTGTGGCCTCTGACCCTTTCCTTACACCATCCTCCCCTCCTGGATCCCATCTAACCTGCAGGCTCCTCCCTTGTCCTCTCACGCGGCTGTCCTGAGCACAGGCTCCGGGATGCAGAGCCACATCTCCTCACTTGCTGGTCTTGGTCCCCAGGGGACTCCGGGTACCTTGAGGTGTCTGGCATCCCTGGAGCTAGTCTTGGGGCTGACAGGCTTGCTTGCTGGACAAAGGGATGGCCTGGACTTCCGTCCCCTCTGGACTCTTCTCAGGACTGAGCTCCTAGATGGTGTCCCCTCCCCTTTCCAGTTGGGTCTTCAATGGAAGATGCTAAGGGGTCATCATGCTGCTGGAGCCTGTGGGGAGGGGAGCCAGGAGGAGCAGGTGGGGAGAGGACTGAGGGGGCTGGGGCCACACACCCAGACATGGGCACGGGGAGGTTTGGGGCTCCCTTGGCTCTGAGTGGCGGCATGGGAGGAACTGTAAGTACGTGTGCCTCGTACACACCAGGTACATTTAAACACATGGCAGGTGTGCAAGAGCCCGCGGGGCGGGGTGCCTCCCCCTCTGGCCCCTCAGCTGGGGGTGAAATGTCTAACCTGTATCCTGGGCTTAGAGAGTGGTGGCTCAGGGGACAGCCTTCCTCCCCAGAGACACCGGGCATCTGGCAGATGGGGCAACCTTGCCCTGGCCTCTTGGGCCCCTGTACTGGCCAGATGGACATAGTCTGAACCCCATAGGGAATGCCATCTCTCTCTCAACTGATGGGGAGGTGCCAGGCTCCACAGCTTTGGTGGGACGGAGATTTGAGGCCAGTGCACGCCTTTGTCCTGCCCAGAGCCTTGACTTCTGATGGTGCTGCATCTGTCTCATGGGGAGAAGCCCTCAGAGCTGGGGTTCCAGCTGCACCCCCAATGCTAATTGCAAACCCTCGAGAGGAAGGTGAGTCAGGGCTCTGAGCTGTGGGCCCAGCCGGACCCTGCCTCTGTGAAGACCCTAGGGCCAGCGGTGCACCGGTGCTGCCCCTCCTCTCTGAGCCTAGCCAGGCAGGAGAAGGGGTCTCCACGCCAGGCGCGGGGCTGCGGGGAGTGGGTCGGGGGATGGGGAGCAGGGCTCAGCACACCAAGGACGTCAGAGGACTGCTGGTGTGGGGGTAGGGGGCGGGGAACAGTGGGCTTGTACACTTCAGCCAGGCTCACCCTATTTCTCTCTGTTAAGCAGATTCTCTCACTTTCACTCCAGACCATTTCCTCCTTTGCCTCTCACCCTGTGACCGGCTACAGAGTGTCGCCTCAGCAGTCCTAGCTCAGGGGATGGGAGAGGGCTGAGAGCAGATGCCATGGGCCCCGGGAAACCTCATAAATAAATGATGGCAGCACATCCTCCATCTTGAGGAATTTGGAGGAAAAACAGACGGTTGTAGCTGGGCGACATTTACTTTACTGTCTGTCAATATTTGAGAGGTTTTATTACTTTGCAGTTGCCAGGTTTTAGAATAAATTAAATGGCTAATGGAAATATTAACATAGAATTAATTTAACTAAACAAATAAAACGGGGTGGGTTGGTGTGCTTTGTTTAGAAGTTACTAAATATATTTTCAAAATGAAGCCTCCTGAAAGGGAGTAATTCCTTACTCATTTGGAGGAGCCCAGCCAGTAGATTTCACCAGCACTTCCTGGGTGCCAGGACCGGGGCTGGCGTTGGCACAGAAGCCAGGCTGGCCTGGGCATGCCCGCCACCCAGAGCTCCCAGCCCACAGACCCAGGCGTGGAAGACAGACGTGGGCTGTGGCAACTGTGCCCAGTGATTCCACTGTGTATGTGGGGCTGGGAAGGAGGCGCAGAGGCGCTGGACTCTGCCTGCTCTTTCTGTCCCTTCTTCCAGTTCTGGGGTGCTTGTTCAGTGCTGCATGTGTGCGTGTGTGTAGTTGTGACCAACTCTTTGTGACCCCATGGACTATAGCCCCCCAGGCTCCTCTGTCCATGGGATTCTCCAGGCAAAAGTACTGGAGTGGGGTGCCATTTCCTCCTCCAGGGGATCTTCCCAGCCCAGGGACTGAACCTGGGTCTCCTGTGTCTCCTGCGTTGTAGGTGGATTCTTTACCACTTGAGCCACTGGGGAAGCCCCTGCTCAGTGCCTGCTTGGAGGTTAAAGATTTAGGGAATAATCAGTCACATAGCTGTCAGCAGCAAGCTCCCAGTTAGGAAGGGGAGCAGGAAAGGAGACAGGTAACACTGGCTTCCCCACTGCTCTCAGGGAACCTGATTCTGCAGCAGCATCTCCTACTGTTAGGCCTGCAGGGACAGCCAGCACTGAGCTCCTCAGCACTGCTGGGGCTGCTCACTAGCCCAATCAGATACTTTTAAATAACATGGTGCTAGAAATATGCACAGGGTGTCAGAAAAGTGTAAGGCAGAAGTTTTTCTTTCCTTCCCAAACGTTGATTTGGTGTGTATTGGAAGAAATACGGAAGCAATTCTTTGCTCAACAGCACTTGACTCCCTCATGGCTCTGTCTCTTTGCCTGAAATCAACCATTAGAAAGTCTTTTCTTGGACTAGAATGTTACCTTCCTTGTGTGTCTTTTACAATTCAGGGATGACTAGTAATGCCCATATCCTAATGGCTTTCCTTAGAAACAGAAAAGTGGGTCTCTGAGGCTTTGGTTCTTGAGAAGAAGAAGGAAGCAGAGAGGCAAGGAGCAGTCCAGGACATGGAAGAGAACTGGCTGTTATCAAGGACAGTTCACAGAATCTTTATTTAGCACTCATAACTTTCTGGACTGGGAAGCCAGGCAGGATGCAAGCCAGGCAGAACTTTGAAAGCCATACCCTGCCTTTGGATCTCATTCCATGAGGATGGGGGCCCAGGGAAAGATAAGGTCTGGCCTGTGCTTTAAGACAACGACCTTGATTGTGGTGGGTGGAGGGAGGGGTCTGGGTGGATGTAGAGAGCCTCTGTGTCTGTCCTGGCCAGGAGAGCCTGTTGTAGGCAGGCAGGTGGGGCTGAGATGAGGTGAACGAGTGGGCACTGTGTGTGGCCTGGGTGGAGGAAGGACGGGTTTGTACGTCACCTCTGGGAGGTGCAGAGAGGCCCAGTGGGGTGGAGAAGAGTCTGGAGAGAGGCCTGGGCTGCGGATGTATTTGAGAATCATCACATAGAGAGGCCTGGCTGGCAGCAGGGAGCGTTTGGAGAGAAAGACAAGGGTCTTTCTTGTCTTTCTTTTTTGTCCTGGGGCCCCTACACTTGGAGGTGGGACCCATAGGCCAGTGCAGGGACCCTGTGGACTCACTGTGAACTGTGCTGGGACGGGACTCTGCTGATGGCTGGACCCACGCAGCCCACTTGGACAGTGGGACACATTCCTAGAATCAATGTCTAACAGTCCCAGAGGGCCTGGCCTTCTCATCTCCCCGACACAGTGAGTGTCGGTAGGTCCCCTGGGGACCTGACTGTCCTTGTTGTGGCCTTTAGGAGCCTTCCTCCCAGAGAGATGTGTTCTCTCCTCCAGGCAGTGGTTCTGGATTAACGCTGATTTAGACCTGACACCGGGCCTGGGATTGGAGCTTCTTAGTGGAGCCTCTGTTTTCAGCCTTTGATCTTCCAACCCTGATTTACTCTGATTGTATAAACTGAGCCATCTCTAGGCCTGTCTCTCTGGCCCCTGGGAACTCTGTGTGCTTTAACTGTCTCCATAATTCTACTTTGGGTGCTGTGGGCCACTGCTTGGATCTTGTGGCACCAATGTGCACTCCTGGCTTCTGATGTTGGTTGCTGACTCACTGCCTCTGTTGGGTGGACTCCTGTTGATCTGCGGCTCCCAGGGAGCCTGATTCTGCAGCAGCCCCTCCTGCTGTCAGGCTGCATGGATAGCCCACCCTTAGTTCCTCCATGGTCCTGGCCACTTGCATTCCAGTCCTTCTCTGTCACAGGCCAGGTACCCAAGCCATCCAGGTGACACGGGCACCCAGCAGACTCCCCCTGGCAGGGGAGCACAGGCAGAGATGGGTGTAGGAGCGGATGTGGGCAGCAACCTGGCTGCAGTGGAGGCCTCATCTCAGCCTCTGGGTGAGGCAGCTAGCTCTCTGCGGCTGGGAGCAGGGTCTGGTGGGGAGGCAGCTCCGAGCCCATCCTCCCAGCAGCTGTCTGGGCATGCTGGCTCTGGGGAGGAGCTCTGCTCTCCGGATGCTGGGAGAGTTGTGAACTTCCAGAAGGAGGCAGGGGTCTGTTTGGTTTAATGCTGCTGAGGGCCAAGTGACAGTGTGGACAGGGATCTGTCCCTTGTTGTAGGGGAGTGGTGGGAACAGGCTCCCTAGTCGGGAGGAGTGAAGACTTGCCTTTTGAGTAAAAACCCCCCTGGAGTCTGGGAGTAGCCATCGCAGGCCCTGGGGAGAGCTCCCGGGACCAAAGGGAGGCGGGTCCACTGTGCCTTAAGCAGGGCCTTTCTTTGAGCTTGGGCTTTAGGAGACATGACAGCTGTTCCCTTTCATCTCTGTGCTCCTTTCTGTCCATGCCAACACGCTCTGAGAAGGTCAGAGAGGAGAAAAGGAGGAGGGAATCACAGTGCCGAGGGAGAGCTTGGTGTAAGTTTCCTCAGAGCCTTCGGGGAGGTGCCATCTGCGGAGGGGTGACTGAAGATCCATGGCTTAGGTGTGGGTGCAGGCAGCTCACTCTCCCTTCTTGGAGCTGGGTCCCAGCCTGTCTACCAAGGATGGCGCTGCTCCAGCTTTTATTAAATCAAGAGAGGAAAACATTTTTGCAAGAGGCTAAATAGAACTAAATTGGCCATGTGGTTGGAATCAACAGAGGACACTTCCCGCCAGCCTTTGAAGGCTTTGGTGGTGGACGAGGCCTGGCTGTCTCCTCCGTGACCCGCAGCTTGGTTCAAAGCCTTAACACTGAGATCTGCGGACCGTCCCTGACTGGGTTGGAGCCTGCACAGCACATCCTGGGTAGACGCTCAACTTCAGGGGCTGCTCTGAGGGCTCTGGGGAACCCCAGAGAAACTTCCTCTTCTCATTCCCCCTGGAACTCCGTGGAAGGTGCCCTGAAGTTCACAGCCCAGGGGCCCAGGGAAGGGTGGCGATCTGGCTGGAAGAACTAGCTGGTGGTTCAGCCAGCTTCTCTGCTCTCTTCCTCCACATTCTCAGGTCTTGTGCCCAAATATCTGGTAGATGTGTGAAGTGGAGCTAGTAGTGTGGAGAAGCGGCACGCTTAGTGGAGAGCACTGCACTAGTGTTAAAATTCTTCAGATACATTAGAGATGTCCCTGGCGGTCCAGTGGCTAAGACTCTGCACTCCCAACGTAGGGGTCCTGGGTTTGATCCCTGGTCAGGGAACTAGATCCTATGTATTGCAACGAAGTACAGAGTAGGAAATGGCAACCCACTCCAGTATTCTTGCCTGGAGAATCTCACGGACAGAGGAGCCTGGAGGGCTCCAGTCCATGGTGTCGCAGAAGAGCTGGACACAGAGTGACTAACATAACATTACCGCAGCTGAAGATTCCCCATGCTGCAACTGAGACTGCAGCCAAATAAATAAATATTAAAAGAAAATGACAAGAATTCTTTAAGTATTTTAAAGCTGCATGGTATTTCCCCTGGGGACGCACCATAACACACAGAACAACCTCTATTGTTGGGAGTTCTGGGTGTTTTAGTGCCTGATCTTGTCACCTCTCAGGCAAAGTCCTTGCTGGAGGCGGACACGGTGGTCACTCCCTGTGCAGCCCCTGTGCAGCCTCACGCCCTGGCTTTGCACTCTCCACCGCGGCTGCAGGGCCCCATCTCCAGCCTCCCCTTCTGCACCTCCCCACCTTCAGGAGCCCCTGGGGACCTCTTGTGTGTGTGTGCAGCTCCTATTCCTGTCCTTCCCACACGACTGCTGCTGGCACAGGCTGTGTGGAACTGTGGACCCTGGTGAACTGTGGACCCTGGAGTGTGGGCGCCATCAGCAAACTCCCCTGCTCCCAGCTACTTTGTCACATAGGAGAGCCACATCATGCCTCTGGGGCACAGCCGTCCCGGGGAGGGGGCTCCGTGAGCTCCAGAGTCGTGACAGCTGACGTCTTCATGCTGAGGATGCGGCCACAGCCAGCCAGCCTGGCGAGCTCCTGCCTGCACAGCGCTTCTCACTCTGGCCTTGAGAGTGCAGCAGTTCAGCTTCTCATCTGTAAAATGGGTAAGGGATCCACAGGAGGATTAAAAAGCAAGGGACAAGTGTGACTCCCCCTCTCTCCTCCCTCTGGTGATGCTCTGGGTCCCTGGCAGCGCCCCCCACCCCCCACCCCCAGTCCTTTCCCCCTTCCTGGTACCTAGGGCTCTCACGATACTGCTGCCCCATTCTGCAGAGGCTGAGCTTCCTCATGGCTCTGAGCGTGTAGGCCTTTCTGGGTGGGGGGTGAAACCTCTTAGACACAGATGGTAGATCTTGTTTGAAAATGGTAAGGACCCTCTAAGGTAAGGCTTCCCAGGTGGTGCTAGTGGTAAAAAACCTGCTTGCCAATACATGAGACGTAAGAGACTCGGATTTTATCCCTGGGTCAGGAGGATCCCCTGGAGGAGGAAATGACAACCCACTCCAGTGTCCTTGTCTGGAGAATCCCATGGACAGAGGAAACTGGGCAGCTACAGTTCATAGGTTCCCGAAGAGTTGGACACGACTGAAGTGAGTTAGCATGCATGCACGCAAGCATCACTCTAGATAACCTATCCTTCTTAAACACCGGCTGTGTGCAGCACCAGCTGACTAATTTAAAGCGTGGCCTTGTCTGACTTAGTTCCCACAATGATTTGACCAGGTCCCTATTATCCTGCCCATTTCATGGATGAGAAAACCCAAGTCCAGAGAGGTTGAGGGACCTGCCCAAGGCTGCACAGCTACTCACAGTGGGGATGAGATTTACCCAGAACTGGCTGCTGTTGACCAGGATGCTCCATGGTGAGATTTTGGAGCTTCTTAGGAGCTCCCAGGGAATGTCCAGCCTGTATTTCATTTAAGTACACATCTTTGAACTTTGTCATCATGATGCCATCATGGTGTCATCAGCGACAGGCCACCTTCAGAGTGCGGGCCCTGGGCTGGACCAGGGTTTGGAGCTGGGTCATCCTGACACCAGCTGTGTACTCTTGGGTACGTGACTAACCCTTTCTGTGTCTCAGTTTCCTCCACCAGGGTTTATGGGACTTAATACATGTGAAGAGCTTACAAAAGGGCCTGGCACAGGAAAAGCCATTGTTAATACTAGTCCTTCTTATGTGTATCCTTTAGCTCCAGAGTCTTATGATGCTTTTCCTATAAGCAAAAGGGCTTCTGGCTATACTAATGGAGCCCCGGATGGTTTGAGTTGAGCAAACAGGTGGGCATAGCTGGGCAACAGGCGTGCTCTGCGAGTAGCTGATCACATGTGGAGGTTTAGGTGCAGCGTCCTGGTCGGCTGGTGGGGAGTGCCTGGACAGAGGCTCTCCAGATGTGTGCCAGGAGGGCCAGATGTGGGGAAGCCTTCTCTTCAGTTGCCCTTTTATTTTTAAAATGTTTGATTTGCTTTACTGAGCAATATGTTGTACAGTTTTCTCATATGGTAAATTTTCTTATCGAAAAAAATTGTGTTGATAAATATTTCTTATACATTTTGTATGTTTATATTAAATTTTTTTGGTTTAGAAATATTGTTTTTAAAAACTTCTTTGTTCTATTTTGAATAGGGAATACTCAGATGTTGTGAAAACAATTGCGTGGCAGTCAGAAGATGGTGAGTCTCCCTCTCACCCTGACTGGCAGCCCCTCCCGTCCGATGCATCACTGTTGCCGCCTTCTGTGCTCTTCCAGAAGCGTTCTATTCCTATGTAAGAAGCATGCTCTTCTTCCCCATCTTCCACGTGCGAGGGGCTGCAGCTCGCCCCTTTCACCCGTCTATAGATCCTGGGCACAGACGCAGATAAGCACCCAAGGAATGACTCCTATTGTAGTGGCTGCCAGCTTCCCAGTGTTGAGATGACCATATAATTCAATCTGCCTGCCCTTCACAACAGTATTTGGATTGATGAGTAGTTAAGGATAGCATCTCTGATTCAATGAACATGAGTCTGAGCAAACTCTAGGAGATAGTGAAGGACAGGGAACCTTGGCTTGCTACAGTCCATGGCGTTGCAAAGAGTCAGACACGACTCAGTGACTGAACAGCAACAGTAAGGAAACATGATGGTAAAGATACATCCCGAATCACAGTGGCCTAATACAGGGGCAGGTATTTTTCAGTCATTGAGGGTCCCAAACAGTGATTTGATCAGCTGTTGGCTCCTGGCTCAGATGGTGAAAGATTTGCCTACAATGCAGGAGACTCAGGTTTGATCCCTGGGTGGGAAGATCCCCCAGAGGAGGGAATGGCTACCTACTCGAGTATTCTTGCCTGGAGAATCCCATGGACAGAAGAGCCTGGAAGGCTACCATCCATGGGATTGGAAAAAAGCAGGACACGACTGAGTGACTAACACTTTCCCTTCCACTCAGCTCGTCTCCGAGGGAGGCGCTTGGGGCCTCCACCAGTGCTCTGCCAGCATGTCCACGTGGCAGCTTCCACAGAGTCTTGGGGGGACAGAGTTGGGAGGGTCAGCACAGGGGTGTTTTGGGGCTGCCCACATGGTCCTGCCAGGGTTTGCTATCTGTCAAGAGGCAGACTTGAATCTGGTTGCATGCTCAGAGCAAAGAGAAAGGTGTTTGGGGATCAGCTATCTCTCCGACCAGTGGTTCTTGTTCTGTTCTCTAAAACCAAGGCTATGGAGTAAGATGGGAACTCCCCAACGTTACAAAAATATGTTGCTGTCGTGTTTTTTAGGCCATGGTGTGCGTCTGAGCTGGCATGCCTGCATCCCTCTGCTGTGGGGCTTGCTGGGGTCCAAGAGTAGGTACACAGACATCAGAGAGCCTGGGAAGCCTAGTTTTAAGCAGTACCTGATCCATGAGAAACCAGGGTGTGCCCCAACAGAGGGGAGGCGGAAGGCCCTTTCTGCCTCTCTGCTGTGCTCTGATCCGACCTCATCTCGACTCTTTTTACACATGGTGCAAAGCTCTTGCCTAGATGTAGAGGTCCTGAGGGAGAATAAAATAGGTACCCGTGCTCCACAGGAGCATACCTTAGGCCACTCTGGGGCACAGCTAAATCACGCGGGTGCTTTTTAAACACTCCTTTAGACATGTTGACTCCTTTGATCTGGGTGGGCCTAGGTGCTGGCATTTTTCTAGGAACCTCTAGGAGCCCCTGATGATCCTAACATGGGCCCAGGCTGGGAACCACTCTAGGAAGAGAGGTGACCACCAGCAGCTCCACGTCAAAGTGGGTGACAGTGACCGTCATAGCGGCAAGGCCACTGAAAACCCACAGGGACCTGCAAGAGGCGGAGGGGACCCGAATACCTGCCAGGCATTCTCTCCATGCCAGGAAGTTTATACATCATCTCATTTGATGGGCACCCTGAGAGGATCGTCCCAGTGTACAGACTGAGGAGACTGAGGTCCAAGAAGCCTAAGGACGTACAGGTTGGTTTTGAACTTAAGCTGGCCTGACTTCAGAGTTGGGCATTCACCATGCCGACCTGTCCCAGGTGAGCTCTTTGGTCTGGGATTTGGCTCTATTGCAGGTGGCCCTGGTGCAGTGGGATTTTGACGCAGCTGAGCCCACCTGGCTTTGGGTGAAAGGTATATTGGAGATTGTGTGTCCCAGTCAGTGTGTGTATGTCTTTGTGTGTGTGTCTGTAGCTGTGTATGTCTGTGTGTGTGTGTATGTCTCTGTGTGTGTATGTAGGTGTGTATGTCTCTATATGTGTGTGTCTGTGTGTTTCTGTGTGTGTGTATGTCTCTCTGTGTGTGTATGTGTTTGTGTGTGTATCTGTGTGTGTATGTGTGTATGTCTGTGTGTGTGTGTGTATCTCTGTGTGTGTATGCCTTTGTGTGTCTCTATGTCTGTGTATGTAGGTGTGTATGTCTCTGTGTGTGTATGTATGTCTCTATGTGTGTGTGTCTTTGTGTGTGTGTCTGTGTGTGTATGTCGCTGTGTATGTCTGTGTGTGTGTATGTCTCTATGTGTGTATGTATTTAGGTGTGTATGGTCTCTATGTGTGTGTGTGTGTATATCGCTGTGTATGTGTGTATTTAGGTGTGCATGTCTCTATGTGTATGTCTCTATGTGTGTGTGTATTTAGGTGTGTATGTCTCTTTGTGTGTGTCTGTGTGTGTATGTCTCTGTGTATGTCTGTGTGTGTGTATTTAGGTGTGTATATCTGTGTGTGTGTGTTGTGTATGTCTCTATGTGTGTGTGTCTGTGTGTGTATGTCTCTGTGTATGTCTGTGTGTGTGTATTTAGGTGTGTATGTCTGTGTGTGTGTATTTAGGTGTGTATGTCTGTGTGTGTGTGTGTCTGTGTGTGTGTATTTAGGTGTGTATGGTCTCTATGTGTGTGTGTGTGTGTGTATGTTTGTGTGTGTGTATTTAGGTGTGTATGTCTCTATGTGTATGTGTCTGTGCACCCGTGTATGTGCTCACCCAGGGTGTCTGTGCATATGTGTATGCGCTTGCCCAGGAATCCTGTGGAAAATCCAGATTCCTGGGCCCTTCTATGGTTCTGATTCTGAGATCTGGGCAGGAGAATCTGTATTCTGAGGCAGATGGTCTGCTGAGCCACGTGGAGATCCCTGAGATCTTTCTGTCTCTGAAAAACGAGGGTTTATTATTAACCAGACCAGGGCAGAACAGTCTGAATCATGTCCTGGGACAAAATCATTTTTTCAGTCAAGCCTGATGGAACACAGGGATGGCGGTGCGTGGGAGTCTTGGGGTGGGGGGTTTGGGGGGGACTCGTGTTTGCTGAGCACTTGCCAGGAGCCAGCTGCTGGGCTTGGCACTGGCCTGCCTTACCTCATGGACCCTCACAGCAACTTTATGAGGAAGGTACTATTATTTCTCCCTAATTTCCCAACAAGGAAAATTCTTTTTGCTACTTAACAGCCCATTTCAAACCTTAGTGACTGAAACAAAACCATTATTCATTTTACTCAGGAATCAATCCATTTGGGCAGGTTTCCCTGATGGCTCAGATGGTAAAGAATCTGTCTGCAATGCAGGAGACCCAGGTTTGATCCCTGGGTCAGGAAGATCCCCTGGAGAAGGAAATGGCAATCCACTCCAATATTCTTGTCTGGAGAATGCCATGGACAGAGGAGCCTGGCAGGCTACTGTCTGTGGGGTTGCAGAGAGTCGGACACGACTGAGTGACTAACACCTTTTTACTTTCAACCCTTTGGGCAGGGCTCAGCCGGGGCGGCTGGTCTCTGCTCCCTACGGCTCCAGCTGGAGTGGCTTGGCTTGGGAATACTTGCAGATGGCTCAGCCTCGTGGCTGGTGAGGTTGGTGCTGGCGCTCGGCTGGGGTGGGGGTTGGTGGTCCTGCTTCTTCTCCATGTGGGCCTCTCTCTCCCTGCAGCACAGTGGCTGGGCTCCCACAGGGCAGGACCCGAGAGTCCAGGCACTTCTAGTGACTGGCATTTTCCTGACACAGCCTTGGAAGTTACACAGTGTCAGGTCCACCACTGCTTGTGGCAGTCCCAGAGATCTGCGGAGTTTGTGGGAGGGTGATGGAGACTCACGATGATCTGATGGGAGGAGTGTCAGGATCACAAGCCAACTTGAGCATGTGGGACCAGAGATAGGTTTGCAGGGTCTTGGAAGAGACAACCTGCCACATCAGAAAATCTGGGTGAGCTCCTGACTGTCTAAAGACACTGGCTTAGGGAAGGCAGGTCCAATAAGATGGGAAGCTTTCCATGCTAAGCTTCTTGTTAGAGGAGGTCCCGGATTCACCGGTCAGAATTCGTGTTTTATAATCCATTTCTTTCTTTTTTAAAAGATTTTTTGATGTGGGCCATTTTTAAAGTATTTATTGACTTTTTTACAACATTGCTTCTGTTTTATGTTTTGTTTTTTTGACCCTGAGGCATGTGGGATCTAACCTCCCAGACCAAGGATCAGACTTGCACCCTCTGTATTGGAAGGCGAAGCTTTAATCACTGGACCGCCAGGCAAGTCCCTATAATCTATTTCTATCCTACAACATGCCTGTGTTGGTATTCCACAGTTAATATTCTCACTGGAAAGTGGGTTGATAATGCCTGTTCTTCTCAAATGTTTAATTCTCCCAGAAAAGCCAAAGCATGGGAAAGACGCAGCATGATGGGGTGGGGCTGGGGATGGGGAGCTGTCCACTGTATAATTTGCAGCTTTTGGCAGTTTCTGAACTCAAGCATGACTGATTTCAAGCAACCAAAGGTTTAACAACAGGCTTACAAGATTCCTGAATATTTAACATCACCAATAAACCGCTGGATTTCATCACTATAAAATGAGGATAACAGAGCAACAAGCAGATGCAGGTGGGAGCTGCCCATGAGCAGGCTGTGTCCTCCAGTCTTTGTCCTTCCTGTTCTCTCTGCTGGGAACGCCTCCCACACTTGAGCAGCCGCCCTTGCGGCCCGGCTTCCAGGCTGCCTCCACGGGAGGCAGGCTTGGGTCATGCTCCCCACATCCACGTGCACTTCCCTTAGAGAACTAGGGGTGCTCTCCTTAGCGCCTGAAGCACCTTGGGTGGAAAGCGTTCTAGTGCATCCAGCTGAACTTGTCGAGTGTTTACTGTATTAGGGCTATACTGGGTTCTGGGAAATAGTGAACTCCTTGGGTGGGTATCCATTGAGTGCATGTTGGATGACAGGCATCATCAATGACTGGGTTGGCCAGGGCAGGGCTATGTGGGGAGGCCTTTGCAAGTCCTGAGGACCAACCAGCAGGAAAGAGAAGCTCCTTGTGGGAAACGAAGTGGGGAAGTCGGAGTCCCTGGAGCCACAAGGGCACAAAGAGGGCCTATCTGGGAGCCAGGAGAGGCCACAGAGGGGGCTCGGATCAGCTTTGGTTGCAGTGGAAGGTCCCTGCAGCTCTGAGCAGGGAGGCTTGGCTCCACTGCAACCTGTGGTGAGAGATCCCCTTACTGGGGCTCAGGACATGGGTGAAGGGGATGGGGCAGTGGGCCTGGGTGTCCATTGCAGAGGTAGATGCAGCTGTCAGAGGAGGGGCAGTCCTGGGAGAAGGGGCTGTGGGCAGGCATCCTGACATCTATCCCCACACCGTGGCTCCCCGTGTTCTGAGGCATCTTCCCAGGATTACTCACTCATACTTTTCCTGATCTAGTGAAAACAGCGACGACAACAACAGTGGACTTCCTGGCGGTCCAGTGGTTAAGATTTCACTCTTTCACCACAGGGAGCATGGGTTTGATCCGTTCTTGGGGATAAAAGATCCCACATGCCTCGTGGTGTGGCCAAAATATAACAACAATAACAAAAACAACAACTTGTTCAGATGTCATGGTCCCTTTAAGCAGTGCGGTCCTTCAGGCTCCTTTTTCCCTGATGGGAAGGTCTGGATCTGCAGGGCCGCCCAGCCAGGCTGCCCCATTCTTAGCTCTAGCAGTGTCCCCACTTTTGATCTATTCCCGCTTTGTCTGTATGTGATTTCATATTATTTTATGTCTCTTTGTAAATTGACTTAAACCCTTTAGGGTGTAAGATGATGAAATAAAATTAGTTAAATGTCAGCTATTTGGTTATACTGACTGGTACTGGGAAGTACCGATGTGTGTGTATATTTGCATGTATGTGTGTGTGTGTGTGTGTGTATGTGTGCCCACCCACGCTCATACATGTACTGAGGTCATGCTCTTGGGTCCAGGGTATCTAAGGGCAGAGGAAACAAGGCTTTGCCCTCAGTTGCTCCTGGATGGGGTGTTGGATTCTAGTGAAGTTCATTTCCAAAGAATCTAGGTCACAGAAGGCCCAGGTGAGGGTCAGTGGGTATCTTTCTGGGACCAGAATATCAGACATCATACCTGTCCCCCAGGCATGTGGAAAGCAGGGACAGGATGACCCAGGGCAGTGGGTCTCCATACCCTGTCTGAGGACAAGCCTCAAGTGTAGAGCCTCACCTTCCAAACTCACTTCCTCCATCCCACATGCTACTATGGACAAGAGAAATATTTTGCATTTAATACAGTACAATGCATATGACAGTACTTGGGATCAAGTAGGGATAACATCTATGCATTTTATAAGGTGTTCACATATGTCTTATGTCTAAATTTAGTCTGCCTTGGGCTAAGTCTCCCTGGGAAAATAATTTCCAACTTGTGTTTCAAAATGGTGGACTAGGCATGAGCTTTACCCTGTAGAAAGTACAGAAAAAGATATTTTCAGAGGACACTAACTAAATGTGTTAAAAAAGAATGAGAACTCTCAGGGGGCAAGAAATTGTGAGGAATCTGTGCAAAGAGGAAGCAGACAGGACCGGATCCATGAGCCTGTGGACTGGTGGTTCCAGTGTGCAGTCGGACTGAGGGGATGTGATCACAGGTACACATGACGGGGGACAGGGGTTAGTGCGACCTCCAGGGGACTAGGAGCACAGAACACTCATCTCACATGCTGGCAAAGGGACGCTCAAATCCTCCCAGCCAGGCTTCAGCAGTATATGAACCGAGACCTTCAAGATGTTCAAGCTGGATTTAGAAAAGGCAGAGGAACCAGAGATCAATTTGCCAACATCTGCTGGATCATAGAAAAAGCAAGAGAGTTCCAGAAAAACATCTACTTCTGCTTTATTGACTCTGCCAAAGCCTTTGACTCTGTGGATCACAACAAACTGGAAAATTCTTCAAGAGTTGGGAATACCAGACCACCTGACCTGCCTCTTGAGAAATCTGTATACAGGTCAAGAAGCAACAGTTAGAATCAGACATGGAACAACGGACTGGTTCCAAATTAGGAAAGGAATACGTCAAGGCTGTGTATTGTCACCCTGCTTATTTAACTTACATGCAGAATACATCATGTGAAATGATGGGCTGGATGAAGCACAAGCTGGAGTCAAGATTGCTGGGAGAAATATCAATAACCTCAGATATGCAGATGACACCAATCTTATGGCAGAAAGTGAGGAGGAACTGAAGAGCCTCTTGATGAAAGTGATAGAGGAGAGTGAAAAAACTGGTTTAAAACTCAACATTCAAAAAAAGAAGATCATGGCATCTGGTCCCATCACTTCAAGGCAAATAGATGGGGAAACAATGGAAACAGTGATAGACTTTATTCTTTTGGTCTCCAAAATCACTGCAGATGGTGATTACAGCCATGAAATTAAAAGACACTTGCTTCTTGGAACAAAAGCTATGACAAACCTATACAGCATGTGAAAAAGCAGAGATGTTACTTTGCTGACAAAGGTCCATCTAGTCAAGGTCCATCTGACTTCTGGTTTTTCCAGAAGTCAGGTATGGATGTGAGAGCTGGACCAAAAAGAGCACTGAAGAACTAATGCTTTTGAGCTGTGGTCCTGGAGAAGACCCTTGAGAGTCCCTTGGACCACCAGGAAATCAAACAAGTCAATCCTAAAGGAAATCAGTCCTGAATTGGAAGGACTGATGCTGAAGCTGAAGTTCCAATATGTTGGCCACCAGATGCAAAGAACTGACTCATTGGAAAAGACCCTGATGCTGGGAAAGATTGAAGGCAGGAGGAGAAGGGGATGACAGAGGATGAGATGGTTGGATGGCATCACTGACTTAAAGGACATAAGTTTGAGTAAGCTCTGGGAGTTGGTGATGGACAGGGAGGCCTGGCGTGCTGCAGTCCATGGGGTCACAAAGAGTTGGACAGGACTGAATGACTGAACGGAACTGACTAAACTGGGAGCAGCTGGGAGGTCTGAGCTCTGTGTTTTGCCCTCCTTTTGATCCAAATAGCAGTGATGGAGGGGCGGAGTCTGACACCAACTGAGAACAGGGAATGTAAGGTCATGGGTTAGAGACAAGTCATGCCCCAGCTGCATGAAGGAGCCTGGGCAGAACAGGGTATTAGTCTGCTTGAAAAGTGAAAGTGAAGTACCTCAGTTGTGTCCAAATCTTTGCGACCTTATGGCCTGCCAGGCTCCTCCGTCCATGGGATTTTCCACTCCAGAGTGGGTTGCCATTTCCTTCTCCAATTAGTCTGCTTGGGCTGCCTGAATAAAAGGCCACAGATTGAGTGGCTACAACAACAGAAATGTATTGTCACACAGTCTGGAGGCTAGACGTCTGAGATCAAGGTGTCAGAAGGGTTGGTGGGAGAGATCGTGTTCCATGCCTCTCTCCTGGCTTCTGATGGCTTGCTGGCAATCTTCAGTGCCCCTTGGTTTGTAGAAACATCATCTGATTTCTGCTTTCATCTTCACATGTCTTTGTCCTTGTGTGTGTCTGTATTTAAACTTTCCCTTTTCATCAGGACACCAGTCATATTGGATTGGGGCCCACTCAACTCTAGTATGCCCTCACCTTAACTAGTTACATGTATAACAATTCTATTTCCAAATAAGGTCATAGTCTCAGGCACTGGGGGTTACAACCCCAATATACAAATTTGGGGGAGGGGGACAAAATTTAACCCATAATAAATAGGGACACCCAAATTTAGAAAGTGAGCTGTACAGCTACGGAAGACAGTATGGAGAATCCTTAAAAAACTAGGAATAAATCTATCATATGACCCAACAATTCTACTACTGGGCATAGGCCCTGAGAAAAACATAATTGAAAAAGGCACATGTACCCCAGTGTTCACTGCAGCACTATTTACAATAGCTACAACATGGAAGCAACCTAGATGTCCATCAACAGATGAGCGGATAAAGAAGCTGTGGTACATATAGACAATGGAATGCTACTCAGCCATAAGAAGGAACGCATTTGTGTTAGTTCTAACGAGGTGGATGAACCTAGAGCCTATTATACAGAGTGAGGTAAGTCAGAAGGAGAAAAATATCATATATTAATGCCTATATATGGAATCTAGAAAGATGGCACCGATGAACCTATTTGCAGGGCAGCAGTGGAGATGCAGACATAGGAGACAGACTGCAGACACAGAGCGGGAAGGAGAGGGCGGGGCCAATGGAGAGAGCAGCAGAAACACGTGCATTACCGTGGGTAACATAGACCGCCAGTGGGAGTGTGCTGTGTGACCCAAGGAGCTCCAGCCAGCGCTCTGTGGCATCCCAGAGAGGGCATGGAGGAGGCTCAAGAGGGAGGGGCCATATGCATACCTATGGCTGATCCATGCTGGTGTATGCAGAGACCAACACAGTATTATGAAGCAATTATCCTACAATTAAAAATAGATAAATTAAAAAAGAAAATGAACTGCAGGGATATCCCCCCCGATGGTATTTCCTGCCCCCTCCCTCTCACTGCAAAACCTCTGTATCTTCCCCAAGGCAGGTTTATAACTATAAAGCAGACAGTATAATTATGCATCAACTACAAGCTAAACAGACAATTAACATTAATTCAATATCAAAGGTACACTAGCATCAGAAGTGGGTGTATAAATGAAAAAGGTTACACCCAGAGAAATAAAGTAGTAAAGAAAGTAGAACTTAAAAAGTCAAAGGAGATGAGGGAGACTATCACATCCACAAAACAAGAACAGGTGGTTATGAAAAAAGTGAATGAAGAGACTTTGGCAATGGGAAATTCAGTATACGGTTGGACAATAAATAGGCAAAGCTGAAGAGCATCTCATGATTAGAAGACTAAGTGGAGAAAATGTGCTAGAACCTTACTGCTCAAAGTGTGGTCCATAGGCTGGCAGCATTAGCATCACTTGGAAGCTTGTTAGAGATGTAGTTGGTCTCAGAATCAGAATCTGCATTGAACAAGATTCCCAGGCAATGTGTATGGCTAATACAGTTTAAGAAGCACTGGACTAGAACACAAAGGGATAATAAGATGGAAAAATTAAAGAAAAGTTGACACATAAGATATGTTCTGAAATGCAAACATTCCTCTACACAGATGTTCCAGAGGGAAAGAATAGAGAGAAATAAGGGGAGGCACTGTGGGACAGCTAAGAAATTTCCATAGCTGGTCACCAATATAAAAATTTCAGAAAATAGTCATAAGAGCTTCTAAATAATCAAAACCAAAATTAAAGCAAAGAGAAAAAAATAAACTTCTTGTCTACAAAGGGATGAGAACCAGATGACATCAGTCTTCTCATTAACAAAATTTGTATAAGAAATGGACCAAAGCCTTCGAAAATAACAGGAATAAAATAATAATGCAGAGTCTAAGATTTTCTACGCAGCTAATATATATCAATTTTGTGTGAAAGCAGAGTAAGGATATTTTGAATACAGGACTCAAGAAATCTATTGTACACAGTGCCTCTCTGGGAGAATTAGTAAAGGATTACTTCCAGCAAGAAGAATGAATGCAAGATTGCCTTTCTCCTAATGCAACACAGGCGTGAGGCTCAAACTGAGGCTCAGGAAATTTGCGTAATCTGCCTAAGATTTCACAGCTCATAAGTGTCAGGGCTGGGACTCAAGGTCAGGCCTTTGTGGTTCTAATGGCTTTAGGACTTCCATCCCCTCAGCAGTTCCTCACTAGAAGCCTCTGTGGCCTCTGCCCCAAATGCAGAGCTGGATCAGCCTTTGGGGGTTAGGCTCAGGCCTTGTGTTGTTGGGGATCCAGAGAATGTTCTAAAGGAGTCTCCAGGAATAGTCTGGGGAAGCTGTCTGTCATTCTGAAAAGAAATCAAGTGGCTTGGGTTCCTGGGGGATGCTGCGTAAAGGTGCTGTGGCCTTGGGTTCTAGATAGGCTGAGCTGGGGAGTGGGAAGACATGGTCACTGAATCAGTGACAAAGGCAGGACAATAAGCAGATTGCAACTCACCTGTCCACTCGGCAGCCTTCTGCCCAGCACAGCTGGTAGATTTCATTCTTGGGTGTGCTGGCAGCTTGCTTGCAAACTCTAGGACTTTTGGGCACACTTGTAGGGAGTAAAACTCTCAAACTAAATGTCTTATCTGCTTGGGCTGCCATAACAAGATACCACAGACTGGGGAGGCTTAAGAAACAGAGATTTACTTTCTCACAGTCTGGAGGCTGGAAGTCTGAGATCGGGGTGCCAGCAATGGTGGGATTGTGGTGATGGCCCCCCTCCTGGCCTGCAGACAGCTAAGTGCCTTCCTACTGTGTGCTCACAACGGCCCTTTGTCTGGGTGTGCTTGGAGAGAGACTAAGTGAGTTCTCGGAGTCTCTCCTCATAAGGGCACTAATCCTGCTATGAGGGTCTTGCTCCTATGACCTCATCTAACCCCAATTACCTCACCAAGGCCCCATCTCCAAATACCAGACTCTGGAGGTTGGGGCTTCACCATATGAATTTTGCTGCTACTGCTGCTGCTAAGTCCCTTCAGTCATGTCCAACTCTGTGCAACCCCATAGACGGCAGCCCACCAGGCTCCCCCGTCCCTGGGATTCTCCAGGCAAGAACACTGGAGTGGGTTGCCATTTCCTTCTCCAATGCAGGAAAGTGAAAAGTGAAAGTGAAGTCGCTCAGTTGTGTCCAACTCCTAGCGACCCCATGGACTGCAGCCCACCAGGCCTGGCTGTCCATGGGATTTTCCAGGCAAGAGTACTGGAGTGGAATGCCATTGCCTTCTCCATATGAATTTTAGGGGAACACAAACATTCAGTTCATAACACTAAGTGTCCCTGAATTGTCAGGGACAATTTCAGTTCAGTAATCACTGCAGTTGTGACACCCAACTGCACCAGCAAAATTGCCCTCCTTTCTTCCACCTGCCCTTCAGCTGTCTTTTGGTGCTGCCTCTCCCTGTGTGTGATTCAGTGCATGGCCAAGCTCTCTCGTCTGGGCACAAACAGAGTTCTCCTTGTTCCACACATGCATAGTCTTCCTTTGGTGCCTGCCTGGTGCCATGTTGCTGCCACCTCTTAAAGGACTCAGAGAGCTCAGGTCCCAGTGAGCAGGATGGCCTGATTGTGCATCTTCCACGCACAGGGTATTGCTCAAGACTGCATCTCCCATGGAGGGCTTGCAGCTGTCCAGGGTGTGAAGTGCCTCAGCTGAAAAACTCCATCTAGATTCCCAAGGATGGCTCTGGTAGGGAGAGTCACTGGATGTGACTAGACACCAATCTTTCAGAAGTCTGTCCAGCCTTTATTCTACTTTTTTTTTTGGCTCTGTGTCTCCGTGTGTCTGTGTGTGAAAGTCCTGCTGGTTACAAACTTGGGCTATTATTTGGAGCTTTGAGGCTGGGGAGGAATTTCCTTTCTCAGTCTTGTTGGGAGCCTTGTTAGGAGTATATGAACCTGAGATTAAATGTTGAACTGAAATGAAATCGAGGAGTTTATTCTTGGTGAAAATTCATTTGCCTCTTCTTTGAGAAAGGGGTACTAGAAGGGGTTAAAAACAGAGCTTTGTGGATGCTAAAAATTCTTGTAAAACCTGTTTTTAATGATACAAGTGTAAATTAATGAGAAACAAATGCATAACATTTTCTTTCCTAGGCTATGAAAAGAAAATAAAAAACTGTGAAAAGGTCTATGGGGAAATGAAATTGTGTGTGTAGTGCTGGCCTTTGTCTGGGTAGCTTAGGGGCTCTGCCCTGGGCTGCTCCTGCCTCGCTCAGCAGAGGCCTGTTGAGGGCTGCTAAGGACCCCCTCCCAAGGCAGCAGGGCTCTCTGGTTTCCTGGCCCTTCTGCATCTGTGGATGTTGCTGCTTGTTTGTGCCGGAGGTGACCGTGGACAGACGGTGATGGGCAGCATTCTGGTGTCCTCCATGACCTTACAGGAGGTTACTTTCCCAAGGAGATGTGCAATCTTAATGAGCCTCAGACTTGAAACCTGGACTCAGACAAAAGGCAAGCACCCTACCACGAGGCTTTCTCTCCCTGTGAATTGGGAACTAGATACAAATCAGCCCTGAATATTCATTGAAAGGACTGATTCTGAAGCTGAAGCTCCAATACTTTTGCTACCTGATACGAAGAGCCAACTCTTTGGAAAGACTCTGGTGCTGGGAAAGATTGAAGTCAAAAGGAGAAGGGGATTACAGAGGATGAGGTGGTTGGATGGCATCACTGACTTGATGGACATGAGTTTGAGCAAGTTCTGGGAATTGGTGATGGACAGGGAAGCCTGGGGTGCTGTAGTCCATGGGGTCGCAAAGAGTCCATCATGACTTAGTGACTGAACAAAAACAATAACAAAATAGTTGATTTACAATATGGCATTAATTTCTGAGGTATAACAAAGTGATTCAGTTATACATACGTATATATATATATACATAATTTTTTGTTATATATATATATACACACACATTTTATTTTTGTTTTAATTTACTTATTTTTAATTGAAGAATAATTGCTTTACAGACTTTTACTGTTTCCTATCAAACTTCAATATGAATCAGCCATAGGTATACATATGGCTCCTCCTATATATACACTCTTTTTTAAAAAATAATTCTTTTCCATTGTAGTTTAGATTTAATTTTTATTCTCTCTGTGTCTGTCAGGGCTCCAGTACCTATCATAACTGAACTGAAACGTTGGCCCACCAGTAGCCATCTCAGAAAGAAGGCAGCGGGTTCTGAGGGCAGGGTGTTCAGGAGCCGGCAGAGGCTGGCCTGTGGGGTGAGACCAGCACGGCACGGGCGCAGACATCGGTCCTGGACTGCTACTTTGCTATGTGATCTTGGACATTTCCCTAACCTCTCTGAGCCTTGGTACCCTCCTGTCAGGAAGGCTTTGTAACACCTGCCTTGCAAAGTTAAGAGTAAAATAACATAACACACAAGAAAGAGATTTTAGGGGGAGCCAGTTTTAATATTGCAAAATGTAAAAGACTATAAAGGGAACCTGATTTGATTTGAGGAGGTTTTGGAATGACAACAGTTTCAGCAAAGGAGAGAGATGACCAATTATCTTCTTTCTGTGTTAGTATTTTCTCTGAAGCCTGGTGCTCCTTGTCTTGAGAGTTTCTGCCCTCTCCTATAGGACAGATTTTAAGCTGCTTAATTTCAGTTGTAGATGTACTGAAGGTACACTGGATATGTTTCAGTTAAGCTGAGAGAATAAACGATCACCCTCTCCCCTTGTACTGGGAGCTAAGTGTGGCTGACATTGTCGCCTGCAGGCAAGAGGCTTTAGGAAGCTGGGCTGGGTTCAGCTACCCAGGAAGTGAGTGTTTCTCTCGGGGTAACAGCAATACCAAAGAAAGGTAATGCCAAGAATGTTCAAACCACTGTACAATTGTGCTCATTTCACATGCTAGCAAGATAATGTTCAAAATCCTTCAAGCTAGGCTTCAGCAGTATGTGAACCCAGAAATTCCAGATGTACAAACTGGATTTAGAAAAGGCAGAGGAAACAGAAATCAAATTGCCAATATTTCTTGGATCATAAAGAAAGCAAGAGAATTCCAGAGAACCATTTGCTTCCATTTCATTGACTATGCTAAAGCCTTTGATTGTGTAGATCACAACCAACTGTGGAAAATTCTTCAGGAAATAGGAATACTAGATCACCTTACTGTCTCCTGAGAAACCTGTATAATGTGCAAGAAGCAACGGTTAGAACCGTACATGGAACAATGAACTGGTTCAAAATTGGGAAAGGAGTATGTCAAGGCTGTGTATTGTCACCCAGTTCATTTAACTTTTATGCAGAGTACATCACATGAAATGCCAGGTTGGATGAATCAAAGCTGAAATCCAGATTGTCAGGAGAAATATCAACAGCCTCAGATATGCAGATAATACCACTCTAATGGCAGAAATTGAGAGGAACTAAAGAGCACAATTGTACAGTAGTTTAAACTTTCTTTGGCATTGCCCTTCTTTGGGATTGCTGCTACCCCTAGAGAAACCGGAACTTCCTGGGCAGTTAAACCCAGCCCAACTAAAGAGCCTTTTGATAAGAGTGAAAGAGGAGAGTGTAAAAGCCAACTTGATATCCAACTTGCAAAAAACTAAGACCATGGCATCCAGTCCCATTACTTCATGGCAAACAGAAGGGGAAAAAGTGGAAACACTGATGGATTTTATTTTCTTGGGCTCCAAAATTACTGCAGATGGTGACTGCAACCATGAAATTAAAAGATGCTTGCTCCTTGGAAGGAAAGCTGTGACAAACCTAGGCAGTGTACTGAAAAGCAGAGATGTCATTTTGCTGACAAAGGTCCATCTAGTTAAAGCTATGGTTTTTCCAGTAGTCATGTATAGATGTGAGAGTTGGACTATAAACAAAGCTGAACACTGAAGAATTGAGGCTTTTGAATTGTGGTGTTGGAGAAGACTCTTGAGAGAGCCTTGGACAGTAAGGAGATCAAACCATTCAATCCTGAAGGAAATCAACCCTGAAAATCAACTCAACTGATGCTGAAGCTGAAGCTCCAGTATTTTGGCCACTTAATGCAAAGAGCCAACTCAATGGAAAATAACCTGCTGCTGGGAAAGGTTGAAGGCAGGAGGAGAAGAGGACAACAGAGGATGAGATGATTGGATGGCATCATCAACTCAATACACATGAATCTGAGCAATGATACACATGAGTTTGAGCAAGCACTGGGAGATATTGAAGGACAGGGAAGCCTGGTGGGCTGCAGTCCATGGGGTTGCAAAGAGTTGGAGACAACTTAGCGACTGAACGAGTGGTCACAGCACCAGTGCAGCCTTTGATCACGCTGGGAGTCTTCCATCCCAGGACCTCAGGAGGTGGGCCTCTGGGCAGAGCTCCTTGTAGGAGCTACAACTTGGTTCATACAAGCTTTTGGAGAGCTTGGCACAGAAATAAGAATTCAGGACTTTGGTTCAAAGTTTAAGTGGATTAGAGGAACACCTTTGTTACAAAAAGAATTTTGAAAGCCAAGAATCCTTTTATGCTGCCAGTGACTTCATTAAAGGTTTTGGTTGGAAAGTGCATATTTTCATCTTTTGAATATTCTTAAATGGGTCCCCACAAAGGATGAAGTTGGTAAGAGTTCCCGTAGAGGGGAAAGTGCCAGAGGCATTTTGCAGGTCCTGGGAGTGGGTGGGTCCTGACTCTATCCACCCTTTCCTGCTTTTTTTCACAAGGCCAAGGCCACTGGATAGGCTTTGGGAGGCTCAGGATCCATTCCCAGTTCTGTCTTCTCCAGCCCTGGGTTAAGCTGGGGGGCTGTACTGTCAGACCTCAGTATTCTCATCTTTAAAACCATGGGATTAAAATACCAGACAGAAGGGGCACCTCAGTGCCTGACAAATGCTGTTCAACATAAAGAATGCAGAAGCACATTCCAGGAAGTTTTCACCGCCTGCCCACGACCACCTCCAGCGTGCTTAGGAGGTGCACTAAGCCAGGGGTTTTCCCATCATCGCTGCTTCCCAGGAAGGAAGGAGGGGCCCCTAGGCCACATGGTAGTGAAGTGCGTCTGCCAGGAACTGGGCTCAGACATCTTCTCCCACCAGGCTCCCCCTGGGGTGGCTCTGGGACTCAGGTCTGTTTGATCACCCTCCCCTTGCCATGGGGGAACATTTTATATTTTGATTTCTTTCATCAGCATTTTATAGTTTTCATCTGCAAGTCAATTACAATTTAAATATATATATATATTTATTTATTTATTTGGCTGCGTCGGGTCCCAGTTGCAGCACGTGGGATCTTTCATTGTGGACACAGGCTATTCGCCGCATTGCTTGGGCTCTAGAGCACAGGTTTCAGTAGTTGTGGTATGCGGGCTTAGTTACCCAGCCGCAAGTGGGATGCTAGTTCCCTTATCAGGGGTCGAACCCACGTCCCTGTTTTTTTTTTCTTTTGTTCCTGTTTTTTTAAAGCGTTTTTTTTTACCATAAGTGGTATTGGATTTTGACAAGCACCTTTTCTGTATCAATTGATATGTGATCATGTGATTTTTCCTTTTTAGTTTGTTAATATGGTGAATTGAAATTGATTGGTTTTCGAATACTGAACCACATTTGCATACCTGAAGTAAACCCCACTCGATTATGGTGTGTAATTCTTTTGATTGTGTTTATTTACAGTTTCCGTTAATCTATACTGTGTTAAGGATTTCTGTATCTATGTTCATGTGAGATATTGGACCATAGTTTTCTTGTGCTCTTTTTGTCTTATTTTGCTAATACTGGTCTCAAAATTCATCAGGAGGTATTTCTTCCTCTTCTGTTTTCTGGACAAGATAGTGTGGAATTGATGTTAATTCCTTAAGTGTTTGGTAGAATTCTTCAGAGAGACCATCTGAGCTTGGAGATTACTATTTTTTGGAATTTTAACTTAAAAATTCAATTTATTTGAGAGTTACACATTTATTCAAATGATCTGTTTCATATTAAATGAGTTGTGGCACTTTGTCCTTTGTGAGAAAGTGGTCCGTGTCACCTACATTGTGTATTTATATGTGGAGAATTGCCCACTGTAATCCTTTATTATACTGTTGGTGGCTAAAGTTTCTAGCTGCTGTGGCGATAACTCCTGTAACATACCTTAGAGTGGTCATTTTTCTTTTTTTTTTTGTTTTTGGTCAGTCTTGGTAAAGCTTTGTCAATTTTACTGATCTTTTCAAAGAACTGGCTTTTTGTCTCATTGATTTGCTTTATTGTTTTCAATTTCATTGACTTTTGCTCTTACCTTTGGTATTTCCTTCCTTTTGCTTGCTTGGATTAATTTTGTCTTTTTAAAATTTTTTCTGGTTTCTAGAGGTGGGAGCTTATTTTATTGATTTGACTCTTTTGTAACATTTAGTGCTATAAATTTCAGTATACTGTATCAACATTTTATTAGTGTTAATGAAATGTATCAAACTTTCTTCCTTTCAAGTCCCTTTATCCTTCCCTACTTAGGATTCTCAAGTATTTCCTCTGCATACACTGTTACCATATCAGACCACAATGTAAGTCTTGCTTTAGCCATCAAAGTAACTGATGGAACTTAACAGAAGGGAAGTTTATTATAATTACCCATATTTTTACTTTTTTTTCTGTTGCTTTTTCTTCTTTTCTAATTTTCCAAGATTCTTTTATCATGTTGTTTGTTTCAAGCACAGTCTTTTCTTTAGGAAAAGTCTACTCATCCAAATTCTCTTGATTTTCCTTCATTTGAGAACGTCTTATGTCTTGCTTCCTCAAAGCTAAAGCTGCCCTCCGCCCACCATCCCCACCCACCCCCTCACCCCCACCACACCCGCCAAACTAGGATTCTGGTTGACAGTTCTTTTACTTCAGCACTTGAAATTTCATGTCGTGTTACTTCTTTCTGGCCTCTGTGGTTATTTGAATCATTTATTCCTTAGGGTAAGGTGTTGTTTCTCTCTTGATGCTTTTGAGAATTTTTATTTGTCTCCAGTTTTTGGAATTTGATTATGATATACTTGATATGGTTTCTTTGGGTTTATTCTATTTGTTTAGTTTCTCAAGTCTGTAGGTTTATGTATTTAGTTATATTTGTGGGAATTTCAGCTATTAAGTGTTGCAATGCTTTTTCTGTCTTTCTCCCTCTGGGATTCAGATGACACAAATGTTCGATCTTTGGAATATTTTTCCAGGTCCCTGAGTGCTCTTTCTTCCCCACTGTATTTTCTATCTGTTAAGATTGACTATTTCTATTTTATCTTTAAGTTCACCAAGTCTTTCTCTGCCCTCTCCATTCTACTTTTGAGTCCATCCATTGAGATTTGTTCTTCAGTGATTGTATTTTTCTAAATTTTCCATTTGGTTCTTTTTTGTATATTCTCTTTCTTTGCTGAGCTTTTCCATTTTTAAAATTTGTTTTAAATATGTTCATGGCTGCATTTCTATGGCATCGTTGCAGCATGTTTATCATGGCTACTTTAAAATTTTTTTTGGATAATTCCAAATCTGTGCTGTGTTAATGTTGGTATCTGTTGAACATCTTTTCTCACTCAAGTTGATGTTTTCTGGGTTCTCAGTATGATGAGTGATTTTTCACTTGAACTCTGGTATTTTGGCTATTATCAGACTCTGGATCTTATTTAAATCTTCTGTCCTAGCAGGTCTCCTTCGACCCTGAGCTGGTGGGGAATGAGGATGTTGTCCTGATGCTGTTGAGCAGGGTGGACCTAGGGTCTCCATGTGGCCCCCACGGACGCTCAGTGTGGGGGAGGAATGCCTGCCATTGCTGGCAGGGGTGGGAGGGCACCTTTTCAAGTGGTTGAAAAGTAAGTGAGCTGATGAGGAATGAGGATGCTGTCCTGATGCTGTTGAGTGGGGTGGACCTAGGGTCTCCATGTGGCCCCCACGGACGCTCAGTGTGGGGAGGGTGCCTGCCCTGCTGAACAGGGGTGGAGGTAAGCTCCCGCTGCCAGGTGGTGGCAAAAATCCTAGCTTCCTATTAGACCTCCTGTGACACACTCCAGCATGGCAGGGATGGGTATCTTATTACCATCAGGTGGGGGCAGAAATCCAGGATCCTCATGTGGACACCAGTGACCCTGTTGGCAGTGTGGCGGGGGGACTCATTACTGCAGGTGGGTATGAAAATCCTGAGTCCCTACTTAGCTTTTGTTGGCAGGAGCAGGGTAACAGTTTTTTCTCTTTGGCTGGAGTAGGGCAATTATTCTGTCAAAGTTTTCTGTCTTGCTAGGTTGGCCCTTTCCTTGCCCTTTGTCTTGAGAGAGAACACTTTCCTTAGGGCTTTGTCTGTGCCTGTTGATACTTGTGGTGGCCAACTTCTCTAGCCTCAGTCTGGGATAGATGCAGGAAGAAAACCCCAGGAGCTCACTGCCGCATTCCGCAAGGTCCCTAGCCGGGCAGCCTTCTTTTCTCCACCTTCCAGAGTTGCTCGTGTTTGGTTTACATGTGACGTGCGTGTGCGCTCAAACTCAGCTGTGTTCGACTCTTTGTGACACCATGGACTGTAGCCCACCAGGCTCCTCTGTCCATGGAACTTCCCAGGCAAGAATACTGGAGTGGGCTGCCATTTCTTACTCCATTATATGTAATATCCAAGGTTTTTAGCTGTGTTTTGCAGGAGAATCAGGGAGAACTATGTATACTCCATCTTGTCTGGAATTGGAATGCAGATGGGTTTTGAAACCACCACATGAGGGAACTGCCTTGCTGTTTCCAATTATCTGTTGGGATTAAGTGTGAGGCTAATCAGGAGGCTACAGTGTTGGATAAAATCAGGTGGGACACCCCCAACTCTTTCCCATTACCAGACACAGGGTATCCTGGAAGCAAGCATGGCTCATATACTCCCCAGAAGACTGAGGATGTCATCATCAACCCCTGGGGTGAGGGCTTCTCTGCTGTGAACTTGTCTGTCTTACCTGGCCCATCATCCTTGACTCCCACCAAGCTTCTCTTTTTGAAAGCCCGAGGCTGACCTCTCTCCCTGTATGTCCTGTCCCTGGGCTTGTGCCATGCATCTACCTCACTGTTTACTCATCTGTGTGCCCGTGATTTGAGGAGAGGTTCCGAAGTCCTTGTCACAGAGGCCACTTTATATATTTCTAAGACTCCGGGCCCAGCCCAGGTCTATCATCTGCCTGGAGGATGCCCTGGGGTCTGAATGGGTGTGAAGGGGGCAGTGTTGCTGGAAACTGGGCTTTGGAGGCTTGTGGTTAGAAAAGATGTGTGTGAAGTCATTTGGCTTCCTAAATATAACCTGTGGGATCTCACAAAGCCCCCAAATAGTGAAGATCTGTGAGAAATCTTTAACATGATCAAGACAGTTAAAGCTTTTATCTTTCATCCAGGTCTCAAATCCAAGGGACTCTAAATGAAAAAGAGCAGAATTCAGAATTAAAGTAAGTTAAAGATTGGTTCCTGTTTGAACAACCATGTGATTTGAATATTCAGATCTTCTCAGTGGACTGTCAGACGATTTTCAGGAGAAAGAAATGAAGATTATCCAAGTTTGTAGAAGACCAATTTTTTAAAAAAAAGTGAAGCAATTGAAATAATTATGTTCATCAGTCAGGGGCTGGGGCTGGCATAGGTGAGGGGAAGAAAGGAAGGGTGAGATGGCTCTTTTCACCAAACAGTGCTGGGCTGGGGCACAGGAGGCCTCTGTGTGAGGTCTGTCTTTTTCTCCAGAGTGCTTTTGCTGTGTGACCTTGGGTACACATTACCTGCCCTCTCTGGGCTTTGGTCTCATATTGGTAGTCTGAGGTGACTGACATGTAGTCTTTAAACCTAATTTTATGGGAGCTTTAAACTTGACTCCCTTAAAAATCTTCAGTGGCTCCCCATGAACATCTGACTCAAGTCCAGATTATAAACAGACTCCTGGTAGCCCAGAAATAAACTCATGGCTTATATGGTTAACTAAACTTTGACAGGGGCATCAAGAACACACAATAGAGAGAACAGTGCTGAGAAAACTGGATATCCATGTGTAAAAAAGAAAAAAAGAAAGAAAGAATCTGGACCTCTATCTTACACCACTCACAAAGATGAAGTTGAAATGGGTTAAAGACTTAAATCTAAGACCTGAAACTGTAAAACTCTTAGGAAAAAACAAAGGGAAAAATTTCATTGACATTGATCTTGGCAGTGTTTTTGGATATGATGCCAAAATCGTAGACAACAAATGCAATAACCTAACTTTTGCACAGTAAAGGAAAGTGAAAGTGAAAAAGACAACCTATAGAATGGGGAGAAAATAATTGCAAACCATATAACTAATAAGAGGTTTATATGTAAAGCACATAAGGAACTCACACAACTCAATGGCAAAAGGAGAAATAATCCAACTAAAAATTGGGCAAAGGACTAAAATAGATACTTTTTAAAAGACATGCAGATGACCAACAGGTACATGAAAAAGTGCTCAATGACACTAATCATCAGAGAAATGCAAGTCCAAACTGCAATGAAATATCACCTCATACCTGTTAGACTGGCTGTTATCAAAAAGACAGGAAATAACAAGTGTTGGAGAGCGTTTGGAGAAAAGGGAACCCTTGTACAGTGCTGGTGAGAATGTAAACTGGTGTAGCCACTTATGGAAAACAGTATGACAATCCCTCAAAAAATCAAAAATAGAGTTACCAATGATCTAGCAATTCCACTTCTGGGTATATAGCCAAACAAAATGGAATCAGTATCTCAAAGAGATATCTGCACGCCTACACCCACTGCAGCGCTATGCACAGTAGCCAGGACATGGAAGCGACCTAGATGTCCCTTTATGGATGAATGGGTAAGGAAAATATGATATCTCTGTTTATTTATAGTATTAATCAGCCTTAAAGGAAGGAGACTCTGCCACTTACCACAACATAGTTAGAGCTGGAGGACATTGCTGCTGCTGCTGCTGCTGTCGCTTCAGTCGTGTCCGACTCTGTGAGACCCCAGAGACGGCAGCCCACCAGGCTCCCCCATCCCTGGGATTCTTTAAGTAAGCCAGACAGAGAAAGACAAATACTGTATGATTTCACTTACATGTGGAATCTTAAAAAAAAAAACAAAAAGCAGCAGCAGGGAAAATGGGGAGATGTTGATCAGTGGGAATAAACTTCTGATCATATGGTGAGTAAGTTCTGGAGATATAATGTACAGCATGGTGACTACACTTAATAAGACTGTATTATATACTTGAAACTTGCTAAGAGAGTAATCTTAAGCATTCTCACTGCTCACACACAAGGGTAATTATGAGGTGATGGATGTTTTAGTTAACTTTGATTGTGGTAATTATTGTATAATATATACAATATATGCACATATCAAATCCTCACATTGTACATTTCAGTTCAGTTCAGTTCAGTCCAACTCTTTGCGACCCCATGAATTGCAGCACGCCAGGCCTCCCTGTCCATCACCTACTCCCGGAGTTCACTGAGACTCATGTCCATTGAGTCGGTGATGCCATCTAGCCATCTCATCCTCTGTCGTCCCCTTCTCCTCCTGCCCCCAATCCCTCCCAGCATCAGAGTCTTTTCCAACGAGTCAACTCTTCCCATGAGGTGGCCAAAGTACTGGAGTTTCAGCTTTAGCATCAGTCCTTCCAATGAATACCCAGAACTGATCACCTTCAGAATGGACTGGTTGGATCTCCTTGCAGTCCAAGGGACTCTCAAGAGTCTTCTCCAACACCACAGTTCAAAAGCATCAATTCTTCAGCACTCAGCATCAATTCTTCAGCACTCAGCTTTCTTCACAGTCCAACTCTCACATTCGTACATGACCACTGGAAAGACCATAGCCTTGACTAGACGGACCTTTGTTGGCAAAGTAATAACTCTGCTTTTCAATATGCCATCTAGGTTGATCATAACTTTTCTTCCAAGGAGTAAGCGTCTTTTAATTTCATGGCTGCAGTCACCATCTGCAGTGATTTTGGAGCCCAGAAAAATAAAGTCTGACACTGTTTCCACTGTTTCCCCATCTATTTCCCATGAAGTGATGGGACCAGATGCCATGATCTTAGTTTTCTGAATGTTGAGCATTAAGCCAACTTTTTCACTCTCCTCTTTCACTTTCATCAAGAGGCTTTTTAGTTCCTCTTCACTTTCTGCCATAAGGGTGGTGTCATCTGCATATCTGAGGTTATTGATATTTCTCCCAGCAATCTTGTTTCCAGCTTGTGCTCTTCCAGCCCAGCATTTCTCATGATGTACTCTGCATATAGGAGAAGGCAATGGCACCCCACTCCAGTACTTTTGCCTGGAAAATCCCATGGATGGAGGAGCCTGGTAGGCTGCAGTCCATGGGGTCGCTAGGAGTCAGACATGACTGAGCTTTCACTTTTCACTTTCATGCATTGGAGAAGGAAATGGCAACCCACTCCAATGTTCTTGCCTGGAGAATCCCAGGGACAGGGGAGCCTTGTGGGCTGCCGTCTCTGGGACTGCACAGAGTCGGACACGACTGAAGCGACTTAGCAGCAGCAGCAGCAGCAGCACTCTGCATATAGGTTAAATTAGCAGGGTGACAATATACAGCCTTGATGTACTCCTTTTCCTATTTGGAACCAGTCTGTTGTTCCATGTCCAGTTCGAACTGTTGCTTCCTGACCTGCATATAGGTTTCTCAAGAGGCAGGTCAGGTGGTCTGGTATTCCCATCTCTTTCAGAATTTTCCACAGTTTATTGTGATCCATACAGTCAAATGCTTTGGCATAGTCAATAAGGCAGAAGTAGATGTTTTTCTGGAACTCTCTTCCTTCTTCCTTTTTTGATGATCCAGTAGATGTTGGCAATTTGGTCTCTGGCAACCCACTCCAGTTGGGAGCCTTGGGGGCTCTAGTCTATGGGGTTGCAAAGAGTCGGACATGTCTTAGCGACTAAACAACCACCACCACAACAGTGGTAAAGAATCTACCTGCCATACAGGAGAGGCAGATTCAATTCCTGGGTTGGTAAGATCCCTTTGAGGAGGAAATAGCAATACACTCCAGTATTCTTGCTGGGGAAATCCCGTGGACAGAGGAGCCTGGTGGGCTACAGTCCATGGAGTTGCAGAGTTGGACATGATTCAGTGACTGAACAGGAGCACAAGCACAGTTGCAGTTTTGGAAAGTTAATATGACAATACCTATTTGAAATTCCGTGTCTGACACTCCACCCTACAGAAATATGTACTGAAGAATTGTTTATAGTGGCAACAAAAGATTAACCAGAAACAACCTGCCTGTCCTCAGAGACAGAAGTGCTGAAAAATCAGAATCTTACGCATCATGAGATCGTATGCAGCTATTAAAACAATTAGACATCCATCCATTCACTTGGGACAACCCCATGTTGTATGCACTTCTAAGTTAAAAAAAGGATCATATTTCAGAGAGAAAAATAAGCCTCTTGAATGTGGCCTCTATCTCTGTCTTTTCTCCCTTTCCCTCCCACATTTTACAGTGTTCTTCAGTCATATTTGTGATTCCTGGACTGGGCCAGGCTCTGCCACACTTCTGGGTCTTGCCCATGCTATTCCAGCCTGCGGCCTTGCTAATTCCTACTCATGGTTCCTATTAAGAAGTTGTCTCAAGCCATTATTCTTCAATTAAAAATAAGCAAATTTTAAAAATGAAGGTGTCTCCCTTTCCAGGAAGCCCTCCCTGATTTCCCCTTCTTCCCATGGGCCCCCTGGTCCCCCAGGCTTCCCTCTGCTTTAACTTGACTATGTTCTTGCTGCTCAAGAACCTTTGCCTTCTGGCCTGAGGCCTTCTACGGGCAGAAGGATCATGCTTTGGTCACCCTTGAACACTTGGAGCCCAGCACCAGGCCTGGGGATGAGGCAGCAGTGTTGGCAGTCCCATAGGAACTGGGTTGAAGCAAGGTGGTGGTCAGAAACTTTCTTGTTTGTTTCCCCTAACTTAGTCTAGGAAATGTCAATCTATTTAAAAGGAATGCACCTAATGCTATGGGGCTTCCCAGGTGGCACTAGTGGTAAAGAACCTGCCTGTCAATGCAGGAGACGTGAGAGATGTGGGTTCGATTCCTGGGTTGGGAAGATCTCCTGGAGGAGGGCGTGGCAACCTACTCCAGTATTCTTGCCTGGAGAATCCCATGGACAGAGGAGCCGGGTGGTTTACAGTCCATCAGGTTGCAAAGAGTCAGACAAAACTGAAGTGGCTTAGCATGCACACTCACACTGAATGTTATGATATCTGTTACCAAAATATTTTGGATAACCATTATGCATTTTCCAGCTCTTCCCGCTCCCACCCCCTTCAGCTTTTTAAAGGTGGTCAGAACATGACTGATGGCTTGTCTTGGTTTGCCTGGGGCTTTCCTCACTCTGGCACTGAAAGCCTCTGTCCCAGGCCAACCACTGCCGTTGGCTGTGTACAGTCTGAGTGACCTGTAAGGGCCTCTTATCTTTCACCCTGGAGTCCAGTGTGCTGTGTGAAGTGTGGCGTCCGCTGGGAGGAACTTTCTAGAGGAGAATGGTATTGGTATGTCCAGGTCTGGCCAGACTCCTGCCACTTTGAATGAGTGGTTTCAAATAACTTCTTAACTCCATGTGTCTCAGTTTCCCAATACACAACATGGGCATAAAGATTCTAAATCAGGTTTAGAATTGTAATGAATGTGCAGTGGGGACCAGGCACTGTGGTTTTAATCCTCAACAATCTGAGAGCTTGGTGTTGATAAGACATTTGACAGATGAGAAGACTGGGGTTCAGTGAAGTTAAGTGATCAATCCAGGTTTACAGCCACACAAGCCTTTACTCAGAAGCCCCAGTGGTGTCTGTTTCTACCTCTGCAGGCTGCAGGTGCTTGCTGAGTGAGCTGCATGTGTTGTTGCTCTCTCTGGGATCAGGCCTCCTCAGGATAGCTGGGCCATCCTGCTAGGGAGCCACCAGTGAGTTCTCTGGCTCAGGGCAGTGGGAATAGCCAGCAAAGCCAGCAATCCTGCTGGGCACTCCTGCTACTCTGCCTAGAGCTTCATCAGAGTTGGGAGAAATCAAGGGATCCCACAAGGTGATCTGGGCAAGAGTCACTCACCCAATCATTCCTGAGTGCATTAATCCATGCAGGCATGACTTGTCCATCTTTGCTACCTCCCAGGGAGGTCTGAGAATCCCACCAGTGAACACGTTGGTGCTCAGAGGGAGGAAGGAGCACCTTGGACTGCCTGGGGCAGTCAGTGAAGGCTTCCTGGAAGAGGTTGCATTTGAACTCTGCTTGGAAAGACTGACTAGGTTGCTGGGTGAGATACAGGCAGGATGTCAGCAGAAAGGCCAGAACATGCAGAGTCAGAGCCACTAGAGCCATGGTGTGCATGCAGGAGGACAGGGCAGTTTGGAGAGTGTGCTGGAGTTCAAGGAAGTGTGGCAAAGGAGAGGTGGGGAGAAGGCCACGCTGGCTGTCTGGCCTGGAGAAGGGGCTGTGATCATCGTGGAGGCCATGAGCAGTTCCTAGAGAATTCTGAAGAGCAGGTGGCAGCCAGTTTTGTTGGCTAGGGAGGTGCAGTTAAGGATATTGGGGGACTGAAAAGGTCCAGATGTAGAGAGCAGAGCAGGGCAGGGATCCAATCTCTGCCCCTTCCCTGGCCCTGCAACACTCCCCAGGTGATCTCTATGCCGCTGTGGGTCGGCCTAGGTCAGCCTGGTCCTTGGCATGCCTTGGATGCCACAGATTGTTGATGGAATGATGCTGTTGGATAAATGACTCATTTACTGACCTACCAAACCCAGTGGGGCTGGAAGGAAAGGAGGGCCCAAAGGGAGGGGGTGGTAGGAGGTGGGGTGGGGTAAGAGGAGTGAAAGGACTTGATTTAAATTTGGAAAGAAAGACATTACTCTCTACTTTCCCCAGAAGGAGCAAATGCCTCTCAGCGGCCCTAACAGCTCCTCATCCTGCTGTTTTGCACAATATACAATATCTTTGCATAACAGACAGAATAATCTCATTTTCTCACTGGCTACAGAGCTTAGCTTTCAATCAATTATTCCCCAATACACAAAAAAACCCATCTCAGTGTCACATCTCTGCCTGCTGGGTGCTTCGTTTTCCCTGTCAAGGAATTTGCAAATCAATTGCTTTAACAATACTTTCCTCAAATTACCTTCAAATGCCTGTGATGTCACCCACAGTTAATGCGTTCCTGATAAATAATGCATCAGGAAGTGGTGAGGCATTATTTCCCCCCATCCTTGAGCTGCAATAAAGGAAAGAGCCTGTGCTAGTGTGCAGAGGTCTGACTTCAGCCCTGGGGCTGGGGCGTGTGCCTGGGTGCTGGGAGGCAGAGTGAGGGGTGAAGAAGCAGCCAGACTGGAGGCCAGCTGGCTGGCTCTGCTACCACAGTGCGGTCTGGCTTGGTCCATGCAAGACCCTGCACCTCCCTGCACCTCAGCTTCAGTACAGGGCCCCAGGATGGTTAGTTACAGTCTTTACAGGCCTAATGAAGGTCCAGGTAGCCCCACCCAGGAGCTTGTTTGAGGAGGTGCTGCAGCCAAATGGGCAGGGAGCATGTTTTGGTTCCCAGCCCTTAAAAACCATGGAGAGGGACTGAATGGCAAAAGGTTCCTGAGCTGGCCAAGTTCAGTCTAAACAAACCTGTGGGTCTGCATCCCTAAACTTACCATTCTGTGTGCAGGGCAGCTCTGGAGAGACCGCTGTGCTCCAAATGACACTGGGGACCCTGAATGCAGGGCCTGGGGGTGCCTAGAGGAGCTGTGGCCTTGGGGGAGAGCTCTGTGTCCTGGGCTCAGGTAGCTCCTGAGCCGGTCTCCGTTAGGGGTGGGATGGCTAGAAGGTCTGGGCCTCTGGCTGGGATTTATGTAGTTCTGTTAGAGGAAACTGAAAGAAAGTCTATGGGGTCGCACAGAGTCGGACACGACTGAAGTGACTTAGCAGCAGCAGTTAGAGGAAACACCGACTGAAACCTCCAGCCCTGGCCAGGCACCATAGCAACCATTTGCGTGGGTTATTTTAGGACAGGAAGTCCTGGCAAGGAAAGCGGAGCAAACAAGCTACCACCAACCGGAAGAATTTGGGAAAGGTTAAAAAGAGATGCCACTTGTCCTTCCAACCCCCCAGGACCCTTCTCGCTGGAATCTATCTTGGCTGAGTGATGTGTGCACCGCCAGGAATGACCCTAACTCAGAATGATTGGCCAGAGACAACCTGGAAACTAACCCATCACCATAAAACCCAAGACTGTGAGCCACGTGGCAGAGCAGTCCTTCTGGTCTCCCTTGCTCTCCTACTCTCAGCCCAGGGGGCCCCTTCCCAACAAAGTCTCTTGCTTTTTCAGCACATGTGTCTCCTTGGACAATTCACTGTTGAGTGTTAGACAAGAGCCCGCTCTCAGGCCTTGGAAGGGCCCCCATTCCAGCAACAATTCTTGTATCATATGCTGTGTGCAGTGCGTGTGTGTGTGTATTTATGTGTGTGCTTGTACATGCAATGTACAATGTGAATGTGTGTATTTATGTGTGTGCTTGTACATGCAATCACTCCATGAGTGATACAGGGTGGGTATGGCACTCTAGACTGGCCTCCACAGCGGTGGCCACAGGACCCTGGAAAGGCCATTCTTTGGGGCTAGAGAATCTGCTTGTAGGAATAAAGCTATTTTTTCACTTGTTACTAGAACTAGTGTCTCCACAGCTATAAGTATATTTTGTAATTTAAAATTGTAGTACCTAGAGAATCAAAATACACTGTAGTACAGTTTACAATAATACCCACCAACCAAAGGTGTGCCAGCAGCCTGAGCTCTCAGGCATGTCAAGGAAAGTCCTGGTCCCAGCACCCCTGTGTCACCCCCACGTGTGTAACTGGGGCTCCATCTCTGCTGTGCTTTATCAGAGCCTTGGAAGGAATGCACCCTGAGTCTCTTAATGAATCCATTGCTCCATGTCTAATTCACAGTGTGGGAGCAAACCCCACGGGAGAAAAGCCTGCATGTTAGCAGGGCTGCCAAGGCCCAGGGTAGAAGGGCCTGACTTCCCAGGGAAGTTGGAGAGGCTTCTGGAAACAGAGAATTTTGAGTTGAGTATGAAGGGTGAGTAGGGTGCATGGAAGCTCCTGAGGCCAGGAGAGGGACTGAGAGAGAGCTGGCATTTGGGGATGTGTCCCCTGGAGCAAGCTGACAAGCAGTGGGAGGTGGACAGGTTCTCTGTGACTAGCTGGGGTCCATGTCTCCTGGAGAGTGACTTTCCGGGGAGCCTTGAATCTGTAACTCCAAGCAGTCTTTGGATGGGCCGAGAAGAACAGCTGTGTGGGTGGGGAAGTATGGGAGGTGCTGGCTACTACTGCAAGCCCAGAAGGCTGGTGGAACATGGGGACAATCAGAGCTTGGCTTGACACACTTTATCCCTAATAAAGGGATTGCCATTTCCTTCTCCAGGGGCTCTTCCTGACCCAGGAATCAAACCCAGGTCTCCTGCATTGCAGGCAGACTCTTTACCATCTGAGCCACAAGGGCCTGCCTCCTTCTTCTTCCTAAACTTCCTAAACTCCCTCTGAAGGTAATGGCCAAGATGACCAAGGTGGGGGTGGGGGAGGGGGTTCAACATGAGCTCACAAGTAAAATCCTGGGGAGGTGCTGATGGCTCTCAGGTGGCCGACAAGAAGAGGAAGAGCTGCCAAGCCAGCCAGAAGGGATACACAGAGCGGCAACACTTTCCGCCCAGCAGGACTGCGGGAATGAGAACATCGGATCATACTACATTTTGGTTAAGGTGTAGGGAAGCGGGCCCCTCGTGTCCTGTTGAGGCCTGGGGGGCCCACACCTGATCTCTCCCACATGGGTCCCCAGGAACTTTGCCCCAGTGAAGTGGGTCAGTGACCTGCATCAGAGTAGACTTTGAATGAGGGGTTGAGAGCAAAGTAAGCACAGGAGTGAAATGTGTGATCCAGTTCCATTTATGTAAAGCAAAATGCAAACAAAGTGCAGATTGCAGGATGCCTCCACATTCTAGGAAGTCTATCCATGAACGGAGAAGGTATCCTCCATGGGAAGAAGGATGGAGTGTGGGGTTGGGGATAAAGAGGGAAAACTAAAGACAAAAATCAGAACAGTGTGTGTGTCTGAGTTCCCCAGGAAGGACTGAGTACCAGTGCTTTATTAGGGAGGATGGATGGGAGGAATGGATGGAGCCTGGGCAGAGGTCGCCCCCATGTGAAGCCGCAATTCCTGGTCTATGGCAACATCTCATTTCTAAGCCTGGATGAGGTGGGAGGAACCAGGGCCTCCAGGAGTGTTCAGCCAGGCTGCAAGCTGTGGAGTTGCAGGCTGGTTGTGTGTGAGCCCAGTCTCAGGGAGATGGAGGTGGAGGATCAAGAGGAAGGGGGCCAAGAGGGACTGAGAAGGTGTCCTGGAGGCGGCCATGTGGCCTGATGGTGAAGGGGTGCCACGGGCTTTGGCTGGGAGAGGGGAGCCCAAGTCTCCCTGTCAGAGAATGTGTGAGTGTACACATTTTAGACTGAGACAGACCAAGTGAATTCTTGAGCAAATTACAAAACTGCTTAACCTCTCTGGGATTTCCATGCTGGTTGGATGGAGACAGTGAGTGGGTTGTTTCATGAGAGTTTTGTGAATCTAGGGGGTCCACTGTGGACAACTCATCACTAGGGGTGGACAGGGCTGCTCCATCCACCTGAACCAGGACCATCTCATTTTCCAGCACCCCTCCTGAGGAGCCTCTCTTGTATGGTAACACAGCCTTAAAATCCTGCAAGAAAGTGCCCCTCCTCAAGGAGAAAACTCGCCCTGAGCAGTCGCTCCTTCCTAACCGAGCTCACCGTGTATTTGTGCTCATCTCCTCAGGTTTCTGTGTTTTGACACCTGATTACATCCAGCTTCACACTCAGAGCTCTCTCTGCACTATGCACTAATTATTTTGTGTGTCCTGAAATAGAGAAAACAAAATGCCACTTACTGTGTTAATTGGGATTTGTTTTACCCCCCGGAAACTTATTCTGCACATAGGATTTATTCCATTTTTGCTCATTAACTCAGCCATCTACT
The DNA here is from genome assembly GCF_027580195.1 of Bos mutus. Classification (NCBI taxonomy): domain Eukaryota; kingdom Metazoa; phylum Chordata; class Mammalia; order Artiodactyla; family Bovidae; genus Bos; species Bos mutus. Next base: position 132,032,239 of record NC_091618.1, read on the forward strand.
CACCTGACGTTTATCATGGGCTTACCATGCACCAGGCCCACTGTGGGCACTTGGGTTGGAGAGGTGACAGCCTGCTTCTGTCGCCAGGCCCACAGACTGGGCGGGGGAGACAGATGGTGCACAGTACATGGTGCCGCGGGAGGGGCTGAGATGAAGAGCCCAGAGGGCACCCGGCAGCCGGCTGCCCTCTGCTTATGAAGCATGAATGACATTTCTCAAGGTGTCAAGTGGGGGCCTATATGGTGCGTGTCCTGATACATCACCCATATTCAGAGTGAAGGGTTCCTGGGGATAGCCTTTCTTTTTAATATTCTTTTTCCATATAGGTCATTACAGAATATTGAGTAGAATTGCTTGTGCTATACAGTAGGCTCTTATCTATTTCATCTATCTGTTTTAAATCTGTTTTATATTTTATCTATACATTAAGTGAAAGTGAAGTCACTCAGTCGTGTCCGATTCTTTGCGACCCCATGGACTGTAGCTTACCAGGCTCCTCCATCCATGGGATTTTCCAGGCAAGAGTACTGGAGTGTATGCCATTTCCTTCTCCAGAGGATCTTCCTGACCCAGGGATTGAACCCAGGTCTCCTGCATTGTAGGCAGACACTTAGCCATCTGAGCCACCAGGGAAGTCCATGTATATACATGTATATATATAATCCGGAGAAGGCAATGGCAACCACTCCAGTACTCTTGCCTGGAAAATCCCATGGGCGGAGGAGCCTGGTAGGCTGCAGTCCACGGGGTCGCTAAGAGTCGGACACGACTGATCGACTTCACTTTCACTTTTCACTTTCATGCACTGGAGAAGGAAATGGCAAGCCACTCCAGTGTTCTTGCCTGGAGAATCCCAGGGACGGGAGAGCCTGGTGGGCTGCCATCTCTGGGGTCGCACAGAGTTGGACACGACTGAAGTGACTTAGCAGCAGCAGCATACACATAATCCTATCTATACATTAGGTAGGTCTTTATTTTATATACAGACGTAAGTAAATGTCATTCCCAATCTCCCAATTTATCCCTCTCCCCACCTCTTTCCACTTTGGTAACCATAAGTTTCTTTCCTACGTCTGTGACTCTATTTCTATTTTGTAAATAAGTTCATTTGTGTCATATTTTAGATTCCACATATAAGTGATATCGTATGGTAGTTGTCTTTCTATCTTGACACTTCACTCAGTATGACAATCTGTAGGTCCACCCATATAGCTGCAAGTGGCATTATTTTGTTCTTTTTTATGGCTAATATTTCATTATATATATATATATATATATACCACACCTTCTTTCTCCAGGAATTTACTTATTTTATAGAACAGGACAGATTTTAATGTGTTCATGTGGTCTACTCAATATAAGGCATAAAGTTTTCAAGCAGTAATGACAAGAACTACTGCTAGGGGTTTGGAGAATTAATGCTATTTCCCAGGGAGCATCATGGCCCTTGGCAAATAAGTGCCCACTTTGGCTGGTCCTCCAAATAGAAAGTGGCCCCTCCTGCCCAGGATATAAAGGTAGGTTTGGTGGAGCCACAAGGGAGAGGGTGGGGGCAGAGACTGAGCATCCAGTGCAGCCCCTCCTGAGTGAATGAGTAGGCTGGTGCTGGGACAGGTCTTGGACCGCCTGGAGTAGAGGGGAGGTCTGCACAGGTGTGTCCCTTCTCCCTGGACCACACTGCAAAACTTCCTGAGCATGTTTTCTAATCTAGAAAGAAGGTCATGTGCAGGTAGCCCACACTTATCTGTAAATCTTCTGTTTGCTCTTCATGGCTGCTGCCATTAATATAGGTCAACTGTTCATAGATCAGCTGGTAATGTGTCTCCAGGCAATGTAAACTAACTCCCTGGTTAATCTAATCTTGAATTTAAAAGCCCTCTGGACAGATATCTTATCACCTAGAGTCAAGGTTATGGATCCCAGGGTGGTTAGAGTGGTCTCTGAAGTTGAGGGTCCTTGGACAGGCCAGTGCCCCTCTCTGGGTGACTGTTTGCTCATGCATAAAACAGGGGGCTTGTGCGGATTCAATGAGCCTTATGGGCCTCATAGGTTTGAAACACCTCACTTCTGGAAGTTGCTCTAGAGTACTGGGGAGTCACATCTCCCCTTGGGCTTAGCCAGATACTTAGAAGACTCTTAGCAGACCCAGGACACCTGCTGGCTCCCTGGTGGAGGCCTGTGTGAAGAGCACACAAACCTGCTTTTCTGGTGGGGCTCTGGTATTTAGCAGACAACAGATGACGTGGGTGGTTCAGTGTGCTCCTCAGGCTATGTGTGTTTTGTGGGCATGTAGAGCGACTGGCTCAACTCAAGTGTTCAGACTCCAAACCCAGTGTTCTTCTTGTGGCATCCCAGGGCCTATCCCAGGGAGAAATGAAATCAAGCGGGACCCTGAGGGGCTCCTGGACAAAAAAACCTTTCTGTGTTCCTCATTTCTTGTGTGTAGGAAATAGGGTTCATTCAGTCCCCATGACCTCCCTGAGTTCCAACCAGTAGAACTCAAACAGTTGCTAATCAGGGAAGGGAGGGGATGCAGAGACAAGGGAGGAGCAACCAGGAAATAATAGTGCAGCCTTGGGGCAGAGTCCTGGTTTCCCCTCAAACGACATACATAACAATACATTTGAGCTACTTTTCAGAAAACTGGTAAATTCTGAAAGAGATGGGAATACCAGACCACCTGACCTGCCTCTTGAGAAACCTACATGCAGGTCAGGAAGCAACAGTTAGAACTGGACATGGAACAACAGACTGATTCCAAATAGGAAAAGGAGTACATCAAGGCTGTATATTGTCACCTTGCTTATTTAACTTATATGCAGAGTACATCATGAGAAACGCTGGGCTGGAAGAAGCACAAGCTGGAATCAAGATTGCTGGGAGAAATATCAATAACCTCAGATATGCAGATGACACCACCCTTAATGTCAGAAAGTGAAGAGGAACTCAAAAGCCTCTTGATGAAAGTGAAAGAGGAGAGTGAAAAAGTTGGCTTAAAGCTCAACATTCAGAAAACGAAGATCATGGCATCTGGTCCCATCACTTCATGGGAAATAGATGGGGAAACAGTGGAAACAGTGGCAGACCTTATTTTTGGGGACTCCAAAATCACTGCAGATGGTGACTGCAGCCATGAAATTAAAAGACGCTTACTCCTTGGAAGGAATGTTATGACCAACCTAGATAGCATATTCAAAAGCAGAGACATTACTTTGCCAACAAAGATCCATCTAGTCAAGGCTATGGTTTTTCCTGTGGTCATGTATGGATGTGAGAGTTGGACTGTGAAGAGCTGTTCGCCGAAGAATTGATGCTTTTGAACTGTGGTGTTGGAGAAGACTCCTGAGAGTCCCTTGGACTGCAAGGAGATCCAACCAGTCCATTCTGAAGGAGATCAGCCCTGGGATTTCTTTGGAGGGAATGATGCAGAAGCTGAAACTCCAGTACTTTGGCCACCTCATGACTCATTGGTAAAGTTGACTCATTGGAAAAGACTCTGATGCTGGAAGGGATTGGGGGCAGGAGGAGAAGGGGACAACAGAGGATGAGATAGCTGAATGGCATCACTGACTCGATGGATGTGAGTCTGAGTGAACTCTGGGAGTTGGTGATGGACAGGGAGGCCTGGATTGCTGCGATTCATGGGGTCGCGAAGCATCAAACACGACTGAGCGACTGAACTGAACTGAACTGAAACTCCCACCAGGTAGGAGAAATGAACTATTTGCTGCCCACCAGCAGTAGACCCCAGACTGGTTGAAATCAGAAGGTTGATGATGCTGACTCCCACTTATCTCATCACCAACCAATCAGAAGAGTGTCCATGAGCTTATCATGCCCTCCTCTTTGAACCATCACAAAACTCACTACCCACTCAAGGCTGGGACACAGTTTTGAGGGTGTTAGCCTTCTGTGACCCCTGTTGCCTGGCAAAGCAATAAAGTTATTCTTTTCTACTTCACCCCAAACTCTTGTCTCAGAGATTTATTTGGTGCCAATGTACAGAGACTAAGTTTCAGCACAAAAGGGAGGTTCCTGTATAAGTCAGTGATAATGAGACAAACATCTAATTACTTACTCATAAGTGAGTGGATAAGCCTCACAGGGTCAGTGCAGAGAGGTATTGGATTTGCTTGAGGCCTGTACCTTGCTGTGCTTGCTATGATTCTGGTAGGATTAGGGAGAGTCATTTTCTGTGCCTCCAGGTGTGAGGTCTGGCCCGCAGGTGGTAGAGATAAGACTCCCCTGGAAGGGTTCTGTAATGGCTGGTGTAGATGATGGTGCTGCTGCTTAAGTTGCTTCAGTTGTGTCTGACTCTGTGCGACCCCATAGACGGCAACCCACCAGGCTCCCCCGTCCCTGGGATGCTCCAGGCAAGAACACTGGAGTGGGTTGCCATTGCCTTCTCCAATGCATGAAAGTGAAAAGTGAAAGTGAAGTTGCTCAGTCGTGTCTGAGTCTTCGCAACACCACGGACTGCAGCCTACCAGGCTCCTCCGTCCATGGGATTTTCCATGCAAGAGTACTGGAGTGGGGTGCCATTGCCTTCTCCAGTAGATGATGGTAGATTAAGCCAATTACAGTGGTTAAATCTTTGCCTTTTCAGACCTGCTTGCAAAGTTGAATTGCTTGTTGTCACACCAGGTGGCCATGTGGCTCAACAGTGGGGCTGGAGGGTGGGTGAAGCCTCCACTAGAGGTTTCTTCTCTCTCCCTCTGGGAGCCCTGTCCCCACTCTTTGGCCTTCTCAGTAAATGTAGCAGTTGCTAAAAACTCTTTTGCATTTAGGTGTTGGAGATTGGGTAGATGCTAAGGAATATTTTTGAGCACCTCTGGTAACTTCATATAATATCATTACATCTTACCCCTGTGAACTAAGCCTTGATATCATCATTTCACATAGGAAGTCCATCAGTTTTCCTTGTTACAGAGTAAACCTACTAAAAACTTAGTGGCTTAAATAAACACACACACACACACACACACACACACACACTCTCTTGCCATCTGTTTAGCCTTCAGTTCTGCTCTGTGGTTCTTGAAGTCTGGGCTGGGCTGGACTAATTTTGATGGGGCTTGCATGGGACTGGTGGGTTGAGTGGGGCTTGTTGGTCTTGAGTGATCTTGTTCTGGTCTGGAAGTCTACTGGCTGTTGGCTGGGGTGATGGGAGTATCTCTCGTGTTCCAACAGGCTAGCCTAGGTGTGTGCCTGTGTCAGTGGAGGGTTCTGACAGCTGCAAGGATGGACGATGAAAGGCTTCTTTTAGCTTTTTTAGCTTCAGTACAGCACAATTGGAAGGACTGATGCTAAAACTGAAACTCCAATACTTTGGCTACCTCATGTGAAGAGTTGACTCATTGGAAAAGACCCTGATGCTTGGGAGGGATTGGGGGCAGGAGGAGAAGGGGATGACAGAGGATGAGATGGCTGGATGGCATCACCAACTCAATGCACATGAGTTTGGGTGAATTCTGGGAGTTGGTGATGGACAGGGAGGCCTGGCATGCTGTGATTCATGGGGTCACAAAGAGTTGGACACAACTGAGCGACTGAACTGACTGAACTGAACAGCACAATTTCAGTTCTGCCACTTCCAGTTGGTCAAAGCAAACCACCACAAGCCCAGCCCAGTATGATGGGAGGAGCTACAAAGGATTGCGGCCATTTTTGGACTCCACCAAGAAGGTAAGTTTCTGGGGCTTTAAGCAGCTTGCCCAGGGCATGCAGACTGTGCCTTTCCTATACTCTATGTGGTGTGTATCTCTGACAGGGAACCTCCACTCTTAAAGAGAGATCAGTGCTCAATTCAGATAAATGAATCTGTAGTGTGGACTCTTGGGCAGCAGTGGCTGACTGATAGTGGGTGGGAGTCTGCAGTTGGATGGTGAGTTTTTTAAAATTTCTGAGTATGGAACGTATTCATAGTTGTATGTCTGCTGAATCCTCCTTGGCTGTGACTCTCAGACTCTGGTGGCCCCCCAGGAAAGGGCATCTATACCTGCCTCTGTCCCCAATGAACCAGCCCCCACTCTGCTTCCTCCATGGCTCTGGTCTTATCCCTCCATCCTCATTTCATTGTGTGGGATGTGTATGTATATTTGTGTGTCTTCCATCAGAAGCTATGCATTATCTTTTTGACTGTAATAGGGCTTAGGTGAATTCATGTCAAATAGATTTCTGCTTGTAATGCTCACAGTGGTATTTACTTTCATATTTCTAAATAATGTGCTGATCCTGTTATTTATTTTAATTTTTTAAAATTAATTAATTTATTTTAATTGGAGGCTAATTACTTTACAATATTGTACTGGTTTTTGCCATACATTCACATGAATCAGCCACGTGTGTATATGTGTCCCCCATCCCAAACCCCCCTCCCACCTCCCTCCCCATTCCATCCCTCTGGGTTGTCCCAGTGCACCAGCTTTGAGTGCTCTGTTTTATTCATCGAACTTGGACTGGTCATCTATTTCACATATGGTAATATACATGAAATCATCCCACCCTTGCCTTATCCCACAGAGTCCAAAAGTATGTTCTTTATGTCTGTGTCTCTTTTGCTGTCTTGTGTATAGGGTCATTGTTACCATCTTTCTAACTTCCGTATATATGCATTAATATACTGTACTGGTATTTTTCTTTCTGACTTATTTCACTTTGTATAATAGGCCCCAGTTTCATCTACCTCATTAGAACAGATTCAAATGTATTCTTTTTAATGGCTGAGTAATAGTCAATTGTGTATATGTACCACAGCTTTCTTATCCATTTGTCTGATGATGGACATCTAGGTTGCTTCCATGTCCTGGCTATTATAAACAGTGCTGCGATGAACATTGGGGTACACATGTCTCTTTCAATTCTGGTTTCCTCAGTGTGTATGCCCAGTAGCGGGATTGCTGGGTCATATGGCAGTTCTATTTCCAGTTTTTTAAGGAATCTCCACACTGTTCTCCATAGTGGCTATACTAGTTTGCATTCCTACCAACAGTGTAAGAGGGTTCCCTTTTCTCCATACCCTCTCCAGCATTTATTGCTTGTAGACTTTTGGATCACAGCCATTCTGACTGGCATGAAATGGTACCTCATTGTGGTTTTGATTTGCATTTCTCTGATAATGAGTGATGTTGAGCATCTTTTCATGTGTTTGTTAGCCATCTGTATGTCTTCAGAGAACTGTCTGTTTAGTTCTTTGGCCCATTTTTTGATTGGGTAATTTATTTTTCTGGAATTGAGCTGTGGGAGCTGCTTGTATATTTTTGAGATTAATTCTTTGTCAGTTGCTTTGTTTGCTATTATTTTCTCCCATTCTGAAGGCTGTCTTTTCACCTTGGTTATAGTTTCCTTTGTTGTTCAAAAGCTTTTAAGTTTAATTAGGTCCCACTTGTTAATTTTTGCTTTCATTTCCATTATTCTGGGAGGTGGGTCATAGAGGATCTTGCTGTGATTTATGTCAGAGAGTGTTTTGCCTATGTTTTCCTTTAGGAGTTTTATAGTTTCTGGTCTTACATTTAGATCTTTAGTCCATTTTGAGTTTATTTTTGTGTATGGTGTTAGAAAGTGTTCTAGTTTCATTCTTTTACAAGTAGTTGACCAGTTTTCCCAGAACCACTTGTTAAGAGATTGTCTTTAATCCATTGTATATTCTTGCCTCCTTTGTCAAAGATAAGGTGTCCATAGGTGAGTGGATTCATCTCTGGGCTTTCTATTTTGTTCCATTGATCTGTATTTCTGTCTTTGTGCCAGTACCATACTGTCTTGATGACTGTAGCTTTGTAGTATAGCCTGAAGTCAGGCAGGTTGATTCCTCCAGTTCTGTTCTTTGTCAAGTTTGCTTTGCCTATTTGAGGTTTTTTGTAATTCCATACAAAATTGTGAAATTATTTGTTCTAGTTCTGTGAAAAATACCATTGGTAGCTTGATAGGGAGGAGAAGGAAATGGGAACCCACTCCAGTATTCTTGCCTAGAGAATCCCATGGACAGAGGGGCCTGGTGGGCTGCTGTCCATAGGGTCGCACAGAGTCAAACATGACTGAAGTGACTTAGCATGCATGAATAAATTGGAGATGGAAATGGCAACCCACTCCAGTATTCTTGCCTGGAGAATCCCATGGACAGAAGATCCTGGTGGGCTGCCATCTATGGGGTCGCACAGAGTCAGGCCCGACTGAAGCGACTTAGCAGCAGCAGCAGCAGCAGCAGCTTGATCGGAATTGCATTGAATCTGTAGATTGCTTTGGGTAATATACTCATTTTCACTGTATTGATTCTTCCGACCCATGAACATGGTATGTTTCTCCATCTATTTGTGTCATCTTTGATTTTTCATCAGTGTTTTATAGTTTTCTATAGTCTTTTGTTTCTTTAGGTAGATTTTTTCCTAAGTATTTTATTCTTTTCATCACAGTGGTGAATGAGATTGTTTCCTTAATTTCTCTTTCTGTTTTCTCATTGTTAGTGTATAGGAATGCAAGGGATTTTTGTGTGTTAATTTTATATCTGCAACTTTAGTGCATTCACTGACTAGCTCTAGTAGTTTCTGGTGGTGTCTTTAGGGTTTTCTATGTAGAGGATCATGTCATCTGCAAACAGTGAGAGCTTTACTTCTTTTCCAACCTGGATTCCTTTTATTTCTTTTTCTTCTCTGATTGCTGTGGCTAAAACTTCCGAAGCTATGTTGAATAGTAATGGAGAGAGTGGGCACCCTTGTCTTGTTCCTGACTTCAGGGGAAATGCTTTCAGTTTTTCGCCATTAGGGTAATGTTTGCTGGGGGTTTCTCATATATGGCTTTTATTATGTTGAGGTATGTTCCTTATATGCCTGCTTTCTGGAGAGTTTTGATCATAAATGGGTGTTGAATTTTGTGAAAGGCTTTCTCTGCATCTATTGAGATAATCATATGGTTTTTATCTTTCAATTTGTTAATGTGGTGTATCACATTGATTGATTTGCAAATATTGAAGAATCCTTGAATCCCTGGGATTAAGCCCACTTGGTCATGATGTATGATCTTTTGGAAAAGGTCAGTTTTCATTCCAATCCCAAAGAAAGGCAATGCCAAAGAATGCTCAAACTACCGCACAATTGCACTCATCTCACATGCTAGCAAAGTAATGCTCAAAATTCTCCAAGCCAGGCTTCAGCAATACATGAACTGTGAACTTCCTGATGTTCAAGCTGGTTTTAGAAAACGCAGAGGAACCAGAGATCAAATTGCCAACATCCACTGGATCATGGAAAAAGCAAGAGAGTTCCAGAAAAACATCTATTTCTGCTTTATTGACTATGCCAAAGCCTTTGACTTGTGGATCACAACAAACTGTGGAAAATTCTGAAAGAGATGGGAATACTAGACCACCTGATCTGCCTCTTGAGAAATCTGTATGCAGGTCAGGAAGCAACAGTTAGAACTGGACATGGAACAACAGACTGGTTCCAAATAGGAAAAGGAGTTCGTCAAGGCTGTATATTGTCACCCTGTTTATTTAACTTATATGCAGAGTACATCATGAGAGACGCTGGACTGGAAGAAACACAAGCTGGAATCAAGATTGCCGGGAGAAATATCAATAACCTCAGATATGCAGATGACATCACCCTTATGGCAGAAAGTGAAGAGGAACTAAAAAGCCTCTTGATGAAAGTGAAGGTGGAGTGTGAAAAAGTTGGCTTAAAGCTCAACATTCAGAAAATGAAGATCATAGCATCCGATCCCACCACTTCATGGGAAATAGATGGGGAAACAGTGGAAACAGTGGCAGACTTTATTTTTCTGGGCTCCAAAATCACTACAGATGGTGACTGCAGCCATGAAATTAAAAGACGCTTACTTCTTGGAAGGAAAGTTACGACCAACCTAGACAGCATATTCAAAAGCAGAGACATTACTTTGCCAACAAAGGACCATCTAGTCAAGGCTATGGTTTTTCCTATGGTCATGTATAGATGTGAGAGTTGGACTGTGAAGAAGGCTGAGCGCCGAAGAATTGATGCTTTTGAACTGTGGTGTTGGAGAAGACTCTTGAGAGTCCCTTGGACTGCAAGGACATCCAACCAGTCCATTCTGAAGGATATCAGCCCTGGGATTTGTTTGGAGGGAATGATGCTGAAGCTGAAACTCCAGTACTTTGGCCACCTCATGCGAAGAGTTGACTCATTGGAAAAGACTCTGATGCTGGGAGGGATTGGGGGCAGGAGGAGAAGGGGACGACAGAGGATGAGATGGCTGGATGGCATCACTGACTCGATGGACGTGAGTGTGAGTGAACTCCAGGAGTTGGTGATGGACAGGGAGGCCTGGCGTGCTGTGATTCATGGGGTCGTGAAGCGTCGGACACGACTGAGCAACTGAAGTGAACTGAACTGAAGATTCCGTTTGCTAGAGTTCTGTTGAGGATTTTTCCATTTATGTTCATCGGTGATATTGGCCTGTAGTTTTCTTTTTTTGTGATATCATTTTCTGGTTTTGGTACTAGAGTGGTGGTAGCCTGGTGGGCTGCCGTCTCTGGGGTCGCACAGAGTCCGACACGACTGATGCGACTCAGCAGCAGCAGCAGCAGCCTCATAGAATGAGTTTGAGAGTTTACCTTCCTCTGCAATTTTCTGGAAGAGTTTGAGTAGAATAAGTGTTAGCTCTTCTCTAACTTTTTGATAGAATTCACATGTGAAGCTATCTGGTCCTGGGCTTTTGTTTGTTGGAAGATTTTTGATTACAGTTTTGATTTCCATCCTTGTGATGGGTCAGTTAAGATGTTGTTTCTTCCTGGTTCAGTTTTGGAAGGTTATACTTCTCTAAGAATGCATCCGTTTCTTCTAAGTTGTCCATTTTATTGGCATATAGTTGCTGATCATAGTCTCTTATGATCCTTTGTATTTTTGTGTTATCTGTTGTGATTTCTCCATTTTAATTTCTAATTTTGTTGATTTGATTCTTCTCCCTTTTTTTTCTTGATGAGTCTGGCTAATGGCTTGTCTATTTTATTTATCTTATCAAAGAACCAGCTTTTAATTTTGTCGGTTTTTGCTGCAGTGTCCTTTGTTTCTTTTTCATTTATTTCTGCTTTAATTTTTATGGTTTCTTTCCTTCTACTAACCCTGGGGTTTTTCATTTCTTCTTTTTCTAGTTAGGTTATTTATTTGATTTCTTGTTTCTTGAGATAAGCTTGTATTGCTATGAACCTTCCCCTTAGCACTGCTTTTACTGAATCCCATAGGTTTTGGGTTGTTGTGTTTTAATTTTAATTTATTTCTATGCATATTTTGATTTCTTCTGTGATTTGTCTGTTATTCAGAAGCATGTTGTTTAGCCTCCATATGTTTGTATTTTTAATAGTTTATTTTTCCTGTAGTTGGCATCTAATCTTACTGCTTTGTATCAGAAAAGATGCTTGAAATGATTTCAATTTTTTTTGAATTTACAAAGGCTAGATTTATGGCCCAGGATGTGATCTATACTGGAGAATGTTCAGTATGCACTTGAGAAAAAAGCGAAATTTATTGTTTGGGGGTGAAATGTCCTATAGATATCAATTAGGTCTAACTGGCCCATTGTGTCATTTAAAGTTTGTGTTTCCTTGCTAATTTTCTGTTTGGTTGATCTATTCATAGATGTGAGTGTGGTATTAAAGTTTCCCACTGCTATTGTGTTACTGTTAATTTCCCCTTTCATACTTGTTAGCATTTGCCTTATGTATTGAGGTGCTCCTATGTTGGGTGCATACATATTTACAATTGTTATATCTTCTTGTTTTGATCCTTTGATTAGTGTCCTTCTTTGTCTCTTTTCATGGTCTTTATTTCAAAGTCTACTTTATCTGATATGAGTATTGCTACTCCTGCTTTCTTTTGGGTTCCATTTGCATGAAATATCTTTTTCCCACTCTTCACTTTCAGTCTGTATGTGTCCCTAGGTTTGAGGTGGGTCTCTTGTAGATAGCATGTATAGGGGTCTTGTTTCTGTATCCATTCAGCCAGTCTTTGTCTTTTGGTTGGGGCATTCAACCCATTTACATTTAAGGTAATTATTGATAAGTATGATCCCATTGCCATTTACTTTGTTGTCTTGGGTTTGAGTTTATAAACTCTTCCTGTGTTTCCTGTCTAGAGAAGATCCTTTAGCATTTGTTGAAGAGCTGGTTTGGTGGTGCAGAATTCTCTCATCTTTTGCTTGTCTGTAAAGCTTTTGATTTCTCCTTCATATTTGAATGAGATCCTTTCTGGGTATAGTAATCTGAGTTTAAGTTTTTCTGTTTCATCACTTAAGGTATTTTCTGCCTGTCCCTTCTGGCCTGAAGAGTTTCTATTGAAAGATCAGCTGTTATCCTTATGGGGATCCCCTTGTGTGCTATTTGTTGCTTTTCCCTTGCTGCTTTTAATATTGTTCTTTGCATTTGATCTTCACTAGTTTGATTAATCAGAGAAGGCAATGGCACCCCACTCCAGTACTCTTGCCTGGAAAATCCCATGGATGGAGGAGCCTGGTGGGCTGCAGTCCACGGGGTCGCTAAGAGTCGGACACGACTGAGCGACTTCACTTTCACTTTTCACTTTCATGCATTGCAGAAGGAAATGGCAACCCACTCCAGTGTTCTTGCCTGGAGAATCCCAGGGACAGGGGAGCCTGGTGGGCTGCCGTCTATGGGGTCGCACAGAGTCGGACATGACTGAAGTGACTTAGCGGCAGCAGCAGTTTGATTAATATGTGTCTTGGGGTGTTTCAACTTGGGTTTATCCTGTTTGGGACTACTTTGGGTTTCTTGGACTTGGGTGGCTATTTTCTTCCCCATTTTATGAAAAGTTTTCAACTATTATCTCCTCAAGTATTTTCTCATACCCCGCTTTTCTGTCTTCTTCTTCTGGGACTCCTATGATTCTAATGTTGGGGCATTTAACTGTCCCAGAGGTCTCTGAGGTTGTCCTCATTTCTTTTAATTCTTTTTTTCTTTTTTCTTCTCTGCTTCATTTATTTTCATCATTCTATCTTCCACCTCACTTATTCTATCTTCTGCCTCAGTTATTCTACTGTTGGTTCCCTTCAGAGTGCTTTTGATCTCAGTTACTCATAGCTCAGTTGGTAAAGAATCTGCCTGCAATGCAGGAGACCCAGGTTCGATTCCTGGGTTGGGAAGATAGCCTGAAGAAGGGAATGGCAACTCACTCCATTATTCTTGCCTGGAGAATCCCATGGACAGAGGAGCCTGGCAGCCTACTGTCCATGGAGTTGCAAGAGTCAGACACAAGTTAGCAACTAAACCACCACACTGCATTATTCATTATTGATTGGTTCTTCTTTATTTCTTCTAGGTCCTTGTTAAACATTTCTTGCATCTTCTCAGTTCTTGTCTCTAGTCTATTTATTTGTAACTCCATTTTGTTTTCAAGATTTTGGATCACCTGTACTATCATTATTCTGAATTATTTTTCAGGTAGACTCCCTATCTCCTCCTCTTTTGTTTGGTTTGGTGGGCATTTATCATGTTCCTTTACCTGCTGAATATTTCTCTGCCTTTTCATTTTGTTTAGATTGCTGTATTTGGGGTACCCTTTCAGTAGGCTGGAAGTTCATGCTTCCTCTTTATTGTGGAGCCTTCTCCCTGTGGGTGGGGTTGGACTAGTGGCTTGTCAACGTTTCATGGTTAGGGGAGCTTGAGTCTGTGTTCTTGTGGGTGGCGCTGGATCTCCTCTCTCTGGAGTGCACTGAAGTGTCCAATAGTGACTTTTGGGGTGTCTATGGGTTTGGCAAGGCTTTGGGCAGCCTGTCTTTTAATACTCAGGGCTGTGTTCTGCATTGCTGGGGAATTAGCATGGAATGTCTTGCTCTGGAACTTGTTGGCTCCTGAGTGGAGCTTGGTTTCAGTCTAAGTATGGAGGCTTTTGAATGAGCTCTTGTCTATTCATCTTCCCTGAAATCAAGAGTTCTCTGATGTTCTCAAGTTTTGGAGTTAAGCCTCCTGCCTCTGGCTTTCAGTCTTATTCTTACAATAACCTCAAGACTTCTTCATCCATATATCACAGATGATAAAACAACTAGGTTAATGGCGAAACAGTTCTCCACAGTGAGGGACAGCCAGAGAGGTTCACAGAGTTACATGGAGAAGAGAAGAGGGAGGAGGGAGATAGAAGTGACCAGGAGGAGAAGAAGGGGAGTCAAAAGTGGAGAGACCAATCTAGCCAGTAATCAGTTCCCTAAGTGTTTTCCACAGCCTGGAACACCCAGAAAGATTCACAGAATGAAGTGGAGAAGAGAAGGGGGAGGGAGGAGATAGAGGTGACCTGGGGGAGAAGTGGGAGACTCAAAAGGGGAGAGAGCAATCAAGCCGGTAATCACACCCCTAAGTGAAAATGGATACTGAAGATTAGATTCTTAAAGGTACAAAATTGATAACAAATACCAAAAAGCAGATTAAAATTCTAGAATAGAGGTTAGACTCTCAAAAAAAATATTAAAAATACAAAACAAATTCAATCATAAAAATTATAAAAATATATATATGAAATTTGCTTTAAAACTAGGGCCTTTTTTTTTTTTTTTGCAAGGTAATAATAGGCTATACAAATGAAAATTAAAGGAGTAATAAAGAACTTTAAAAAAACTTAAAAAGTGATAATAGTAAAAATATATTTAGGCATTTCTCTGGAGTTGTTGTGGGCAGCGTGGGGTCAGTTCAGTTTCAGATATTTCCTTGTTCCAGCCTGTACTTGTTCTCAAGGTCTATAAACCCCCTCCAATGCTTAGTCAATGTTGACTACAGGGTTTTAATCTGTTGCACCTATGACTTCCAGAGCGGTTCCCTCTTCTTTGTTTATTTTGGCTTCCTCTGTTTGCAAGTCTCTTCAGGGTCTAATTTCCACCTTGATGTAAAGGGGCGAAGGTGGTCACTTATTTAGGCTCACTTGTTCACTTGGGTTGTGGGGAGGGAGGGACACTGCAAACAAATACCGCTGGTGTGTGTGGGGAGTGCTCACAGTGTAGGAGCCCACTGGGTTTGCTCCAGCTCAAGGCAGCTTGTGCTTCCTGGATCTACACTGCTCAGGCTCCAGGGTGCTATGCAGAGGCACTGCTCAAAGCAGGCCCTGTGTTTTGTGCACTTCCCAGGTCTAAGGCACTCACAGAGGTCTAAGATCCCTCACAAGGGCACAGACTCGGTTGGATGTGTGTTTTGTGTCTTTCCCAGGTACCAGCAGCTCAGGTGGCCAGGTGTTTGGTGAAAGCACTGTCCTAGGTGGGCAGTGCATCTTACTCACCTCCCCACTCCCAGCTGCTCGGTTTCCCAGATGAGCTGCAAGCGCGCCGTCTCAGGTGTGCTCTGAGTCTCCTCTGGGGGGCTGATCTCAGGCTGTGACCCTCCTGGAAGATGTCAACAATCCAGGATCCCAGGAAGACGTGACTAGCAACTGGAAACCTGCTCAGTTTGATGGAGGATGCCTGTCTCTGGGGCTGAGATTGGAGCAGCCCCTTGCCTTCCAGCTCTGGCTGTGGCCGGCCTGCTTCTCTACCTCTGGTGGGGGAGGGGCCTGTACGCAGTCGACTAGCTCTCCTTTGGTGTTTGCTAAATCCTTTGTTCTGTGAGTGGGCCAGGCTTCGAGTCAGAGCCCTTTGCGGGAAAGTTCTCTGTTTTTTTCTCTCTGGCAATCCGACAGTTTTGGTTGCTATCTATCTTGCGTTAGCTCCCTCATATTATCCCCAGGGCATTCAGGCTTGGTCCTTACCCTAAGCGCCGATTATGCAGCCCGTGCCTCCCCATCCAGCCCCCGCTCGCTGGTGGTAGATGCCAGCCTCTGGGCTACTTCTCTGCTGACATTTGAGGTTAGGTGTGTATTCTGTGAGTTTTTTTTTTTCCCCTCCCAGTTATGTTGCTCTCTGAGATTCCAAAACTCCCCACATACCCACCAGTGAGAGGGTTTCCTACTGTGTGGAAACTTCTCTTTCATGACTCCCTCCCCAGGACAGGTCTCCACCCCTAACTCTTTTGTCTCTCGTTTTGCTGTTATATTTTGTCCTACCTCCTTTTGAAGAGAATGGGCTGCCTTTCTGGGTGCCTGATGTCCTCTTGCCAGCATCCAGAAGTTGTTTTGTGGAGTTTGCTCAGCATTCAAATGATCTTTTGATGAATTTGTGTGTGTGTGTGGGGAGTGGTATCCCTGTCCTATTCCTCTGCCATCTTTGATCCTGTTATTTCTTCATTAATCAATTTAAATGTTGTCTGTTGACTGCAGTAGAGAATGGTGATTGACCTCCACAGGTCTCTCAGCGTTGGCCCTTCCCCCATCCTTCACTATACTTTCATCACAACTTTTGGTTAAATTTCAGCTCTTCCTTGGTGGTTCAGTTGGTAAAGTCTCTGCCTGCAATGCAGGAGACCCAGGTTTGATCCCTGGGTTGGGAAGATCCCCCGGAGAGGGAGATGACAACCCACTTCAGTATTCTTGCCTGGAGGATTCCACGGACAGAGGAGCCTGGCAGGCTGCTGTCCATGGTCACAAAGAGTCAGACATGACTGAGCAACTAACACTTTCACTTTGGTTAAATTGATGGTCAGTGTTTATGTTACTATGACAGTAAATTTTGCTTACTGCTAAGTGAAGTAGACTATGGCGATGTTTCCTGGAGTTAATGCCTGCATATTTTCCATTTATTTGGTTTCCTATGTACCTATATTTATTTTTCCTAAATGGTTTACCAGGTCAGTTTTTATGTGAATCAATATTTTCCAAAGAGTCAAATTGACTTTCTATCACTTTCCATCCTCTGGAGCCCTCCCAGGAGGACTTTCTGGTTCTTAGCTTCTCTCTAGACCTCATGCTCTGTATGGATAATTGGGTTTCACAGCTTCCTTTCCTGCTTTACACCATTGTTTTGCTGAAGCATGTCCCCTCATAGCTTCCTAAGCTATCAGAAGTAAATTCTTAGGGTCCCTGAACATCTGAAAAATATTTCTTCCCAAAAGACTCTGAAACATGGGTGTGTGTGAAAATGAGTTGTTAGGATGGTACTCCCAGGAGAAACTGGGAAAGGAGTGGGATAAATAGGAGAATGAGAAAAGAAAGCAGGACAGAGAGATGCCAGTGTCAGACCGAGCAGCAGCTCTGGAGTGGAAATTACCCCCGTAGAATTTGTCCTGCAAGAGGCAGTCATTGGCTGTGAGTCGTCTGTAGGCAGGGATGGGGTCTGAGGCAGTCATTGGCTGTGAGTCGTCTGTAGGCAGGGATGGGGTCTAGGGGAAACAACTCCAGGGGTTCTGTCTGGTTTGGGGGTGGTTGCCTGGAGACCATTGTGGTGTGCGTCACTGGGAGCCAAGTGCACAGCAGCCTGTGCCCTGGGACTGGAGTGAGCCATTGGGACCAAGCATCACTGGGCTGCTCCACCACGGCCTCACACTTGCTGGCAGTTTAGCAGAATTCATTGTAAGAGTTCACACAAATGTTGGAAGGACTAAAGAAGCAATTGCTATATGGATCTGCTTGGAATGATTTTCAGAATAATATAGAACAGCCCACGAGGCAGCTGTTCCCCTGAGGCAGCCTCTGGAAGCAGCAGTCAGAGTCTGGTGGTCCTTCTGCTATGGCAGCAGCCTCTGGACCCCCTGGAGCAAGAGGATAGACAGACCCTCAGTTCTTCCATCCAGGCTCAAAGTCACCTCTACCACTGTCACGGCTTGGTGTCCCACCAACGTAGCAGCAGGAAGGAATCTGGGAAACTCTTAAAGGAAAATGACCCTTAACCAAGACTGACTGCCAGAACCTGGGTGAGAATGAGCTCCCTCCAACACAGAACATAATTTATATCTAGGACCCCGGCTGTGAGAAAGTCTGGGAAATTGAGTTTTACTGTTCAACCTCTACCAAAAAAAAAAAAAAAAAAAAAAAAAAATTGTAGGTTGGGAGAGCAACACAAATATTGTACAGCTGGATATACAATCCTAGATTAAACAGATTTTTTCACCTGGGAGATTTGGAAGGCTTTGCTCCATTATCTTCTAATTTCTGATTTCATTGTTGAAAATTTGAACACCATTTTAATTTCTTTATGAGAAACTTTCTTTTTTTCTCATTCTGGAAGCTCTGAGCATCTACTCTTTCTTCTTGATATTCTAAGAGGTTATAATGATGGGTGTTTGTGCAGGTGGTTTTTCTTCCCTCCTGCTGGGCACCCAGTGGGCCCTGTCAATCCTAACCTTATGATCTGTGCTATGGACTGAAATTTGTCTCCCTAAAATACATGTGTTGAAACTTACCTGCAATGTGATGGTATTAGGAGGTGCAAATTTTGGGAAATGCTATATCTTGAGGGTGGAGCCCTCATGAATGGGATTAGAGCCCTTATAAAAGAGACTCCAGAGAGCTAGAAGGCATATGTCAGTGAACCAGGAAGCAGGCTCCCCCAGACACTGAACCTGCCAGCACCACGAACTTGGACTTCCCAGCCTCCAAAATGTGCAAAAGAAACGTTTGTTGATTATAAGCCATTCAGTTAAAGGTATTTTTTGTTATAGTGGTCAGAGTGGACTAAGCCAACCTGGGAAGATTTTACTATTATTTCATTGATAATTTCCCTCTCCTGTCCTTTTTATTCTCTATTTCTGTATCACATAGTTAGACTGTGAATTTTCTGAATTGATCTTTTAAGTTTCTTGAGTTCAGTTAAGTTCAGGCGCTCAGTCATGTCCAACTCTTTGCAACCCCATGAATCACAGCATGCTAGGCCTCCCTGTCCATCACCAACTCTCGGAGTCCACCCAAACCCATGTCCATTGAGTCGATGATGCCATCCAACAATCTCATCCTCTGTCATCCCCTTCTCCTCCTGCCCTCAATCTTTCCCAGCATCAGGGTCTTTTCCACTGTCAGCTCTTCACATCAGGTGGCCAAAGTATTGGAGTTTCAGCTTCAACATCAGTCTTTTCAATGAACACCAAGGACTGATGTCCTTTAGGATGGGCTGGTTGGATCTCCTTGCAGTCCAAAGGACTCGCAAGAGTCTTCTCCAACACCACAGTTCAAAAGCATCAATTCTTCGGCACTCAGCCTTCTCTATAGTCTAAATTTCACATCCATACCTGACCACTGGAAAAACCATAGCCTTGACTAGACAGATCTTTGTTGGCAGAGTAATGTCTTTGTTTTTTAATATGCTGTCTAGGTTGGTCATAATTTTCCTTCCAAGGAGTGAGCATCTTTTAATTTCATGGCTGCAATCACCATCTGCAGTGATTTTGGAGCCCAGAAAAGTAAAGTCAGCTACTGTTTCCACTGTTTCCCCATCTATCTGCCATGAAGTGATGGGGCCGGATGCCATGATCTTCGTTTTCTGAATGTTGAGCTTTAAGCCAACTTTTTCACTCTCCTCTTTCACTTTCATCAAGAAGCTCTTCAGTTCCTCTTCACTTTCTGCCATAAGGGTGGTGTCATCTGCATATCTGAGGTTATTGATATTTCTCCCGGCAATCTTGATTCTAGCTTGTGCTTCTTCCAGCCCAGCGTTTCTCATGATGTACTCTGCATATAAGTTAAATAAGCAGGGTGACATTATACAGCCTTGACGTACTCCTTTTCCTATTTGGAACCAGTCTGTTGTTCCACGTCCAGTTCTAACTGTTGCTTCCTGACCTGCATACAGATTTCTCAAGAGGCAGTTCAGGTGGTCTGGTATTTCCATCTCTTTCAGAATTTTCCACAGTTTATTGTGATCCACACAGTCAAAGGCTTTGGTATAGTCAGTAAAGCAGAAATAGATGTTTTTTCTGGAACTCTCTTGCTTTTTCCATGATCCAGTGGATGTTGGCCATTTGATCTCTGGTTCCTCTGCCTTTTCTAAAACCAGCTTGAACATCTGGAAGTTCACGGTTCACGTATTGCTGAAGCCTGGCTTGGAGAATTTTAAGCATTACTTTACTAGCGTGTGAGATGAGTGCAATTGTGCGGTAGTTAAGTTTCTACCTTTTCTCTTCTATTTTCATCTCTTTTTTGCTCTGCTTTTTGTCATTTTGCTCTACTTATTTCAGCCACCATGATTTTAATTTTCAAGAGTTCTTCATGCATCTGTTACTTTTCCCTTGTGTTTTAGTCCCTTACTCATGTCCAACTCTTTTGCAGTCTCATGGACTGTAGCCTGCCAGGCTCCTCTGTCCTTGAGAGTTTTCTGGGAAAGAGATTATTGGAGTGGGTTGCCAGTTCCTCCTCCAGAGGATCTCCCCGGCCCAGGGATTGTACCCACATCTCTGCATCTCCTGCATTGCTGTAGATTCTTTACCATTGAGCCACCAGAAGAACTCTTATTATTGTTCAGTACCTGAAATATCTTTCTGACTTACATTTTTCCTCTTTTTTTTTTTTTTCCATTTTGGCTTCATTGTTTCTATGTTAGGGGATTGCCTCAATGTTTGGTGACTGCCGGCTGTCAGTTCATATTCAGCAATGGAAGAATGGAGTGTTCCTATTTACAATAGCCAAGACTTGGAAGCAACATAAATGTTTTTGATGAATGGATAAAAAGATGTGGTACATATATACAATGTAATACTGCTTCTGCTAGCTATAAAAAAAGAATGAAATAATGCCATTTTAAGCAACATGAATGGATTTAGAGATTATCATACTGAGTGAAGTAAGTCAAAGACAAATATCATATGATATCACTTGTTGTTGTGCAGTCACTTAATTTGTGTCTGACTCTGTGACCCTATGGACTACAGCACACTAGTCTTCTCTGTGCTCCGCTATCTCCTGGAGTTTGCTCAGATTCATGTCCACTGAGTTGGTGATGCTGTCTAACTGTCTCATCCTCTGCTCCCTGCTTCTCCTTTGCCTTAGATCTTTCCCAGCACCAGGGTCTTTTCCAATGATATCACTTATATGTGAAATCTAAAGTATGATACAAATGAATTTATTTATAAAATAAAAACACACTCACAAAAACAAACAAAAAACAAAACTTACGGCTACCAAAAGGAGAAAGAAGTGGGGGATGGGGGGGGATAAAGTAGGAATTTGGGAGTAGCAGATACATGCTACTATATATAAAACAGATAACTAACAAGGACATACTGAGTAGCATCAGGAGCTATATTCGATATTTTCTAATAACGAAATAATGGAAAATAATCTGAAAGAGAATATGTATATTATAACTGAATCACTTGGCTGTGCACCACAGACTAACACAACATTGTAAATAAACTATATTTCAATAAAAAAAGGTTATTAAAAAAAAGAATGAAGTGCTCGAAGTGAGTAGGAAGCCCCTAGGATACAGATGGGGCTTGTAGCATGAGGCTTTGGTATGTAATAAACAGGTGGTGACCAGATCTTATCATCCACTGGGGATCCCCAAACATCAGACCCTGGGATGCTTTGCTTGAGCCAGGGGTTGGAGTGGTGGTCAGATTGGGGCTGGGAGGCAGTGGTCCCACCTCCGGTGCACACTTTTGAGTGTACACTTCCTTCTCATTCTATTTCTCTTCTGCACTTCACAGCCCACCTCCTTTGTGCTTGGTTCCCTCCGTCTGCAGCCTCTGGCTCAATTCCTCCAGGAAACAAACCTCTGATGTCCTGACTTTGGAGGGGTGAGGAATTGCTGGCTTTAATAGGTGTGGACAGGCCCTGAGTCTCATAGACTCATAGGATTCTCCTCGCTAGGCCAACCTGGGTTGTATCTGTTGTCATGACATAATTAGGAATGGCCCACTCCCCAAGGTGGCCCAGTTGGGATAGTAAACTTTGCTTCCTCCTAGCCCTCAGGTGTACCCCAGGCCTCCCTAGTCTGGGTCCTGCAGGGGTTATTTGGGGCCAGCCACCACTTGCCCTTGGCACAGCCTCTGTGCTTCATCCAGGGCATCCTTCCAAGCTCTTCTGGGTCAGTTACACTTCTCCTTGGATTTTCCTAGATCTGAAAATGTACCACAGCTTTGTATCTGCTGTTGTCTCCTCTCTCATCTTTCTCGATACTTTTGGATTTATATATTAAAAAGAATCCATTGATGACATTTTATTGGAGCAGTGTGAAGGAGCGCCAATGATGAATGTGATCAATCTTGTACGTTTCCCTACAGGTCTGGAGGGAAATGCACGCAATGAGGAAGGGCCGTGGCTGCCACCACACCTCCTAAGCTCTTCCTCCTCCAGCCTGTGGCAGCTCAGAGGCTTCAGTTCAGTTCAGTTCAGTCGTTCAGTTGTGTCCGACTCTTTGTGACCCCATGAATCGCAGCACACCAGGCCTCCCTGTCCATCACCAACTCCCAGAGTTCGCTCAAACTCATGTCCATCAAGTCGGTGATGCCATCCATCCATCTCATCCTCTGTTGTCCCCTTCTCCTCCTGCCCCCAATCCCTCCCAGCCATCAGAGTCTTTTTCAATGAGTCAACTTTTCACATGAGGTGGCCAAAGTACTGGAGTTTCAGCTTTAGCATCATTCCTTCCAAAGAAATCCCAGGGCTGATCTTCAGAATGGACTGGTTGGATCTCCTTGCAGTCCAAGGGACTCTCAAGAGTCTTCTCCAACACTACAGTTCAAAAGCATCAATTCTTCAGCGCTCAGCTTTCTTCACAGTCCAAATCTCACATCCATACATGACTACTGGAAAAACTATAGCCTTGACTAGATGGACCTTTGTTGGCAAAGTAATGTCTCTGCTTTTGAATATGCTATCTAGGTTGGTCATAACTTTCCTTCCAAGGAGTAAGCGTCTTTTAATTTCATGGCTGCAGTCACCATCTGCAGTGATTTTGGAGCCCCCCAAAATAAAGTCTGACACTGTTTCCACTGTTTCCCCATCTATTTCCCATGAAGTGATGGGACCAGATAACATTATCTTAGTTTTCTGAATGTTGAGCTTTAAGTCAACTTTTTCACTCTCCTCTTTCACTTTCATCAAGAGGCTTTTTAGTTCCTCTTCACTTTCTGCCATAAGGGCTTACTGCCTAATTATTGTACATGGGGGTTTGCTGGCTTTCTAGGCATTTACAGTGTACAAATTGTCTGTTGGTGCCTCACAGTGCTGGGCATTGGGCTGGTGATGTGAGCCCTGGCACCCACTACCCAAGACCTGTCCTCTCCAAGAGAACACAGCCTGTGTGTGCAAGTTAAGCACAAACTGGAGTGGAGAGCTCTTTAATAGCCTGATGGCATCCCTGGCAGCAGGGGCCAGAACTAAAAATGTGCCGCTTAATGGACACTTTCAATGGCAGGAAGTCTGAAGCTTTGTAAAGGAGAAAGTGTAAAGAATGTCCAAGAAGCTTTGTAAAGAAGCCAAACCCTCCCCTCCCCCTTCTGTCATGTGTCCACCCCCGGCATGGTCAGAGACACTGAGGGGACTGTCTCCTGCCTCTTCCGGAAAATCTATTAGCAGCACTGGGTGAAGCCGTCAGGACCAATTCTAGTTCACTTAGAGCATAACAAGAATTTTCTGATTTGCATAAGTGGTGACAAGAACACATCGGTGGATCCCGTGTTTCTCCCCAGTGTCTAACAAAGCAGAATTCAATTCAAGGCAGATACTGCTCTGCTCCATCAGAGGAAATGTAATTCAATTTATTTCACTTCCGATTAATTCCCTGAGCATTTGTTGCTTGGCTTTCCTGTATAGTTTTCTGTGCTAAGTAACAAATTATCACAAATGTTGCAGCTTTACTAGCTCACAGTTCTGCAAGTCAGAAGTCTAGCGTGCATGGGTGTGGCTGAGGTCCTTGCTTAGAGTGAAATCAAAACTTTGGCCAGGTTGAATTTTCTTGTGGAGGCTCTGGGGTAAAAATCTGCTTTCTTCATTTTATTGACATATAAGGTTGCAGTACTTTGGCCACCTCATGCGAAGAGTTGACTCATTGGAAAAGACTCTGATGCTGGGAGGGATTGGGGGCAAGAGGAGAAGGGGACGACAGAGAATGAGATGGCTCGATGGCATCACTGACTCGATGGATGTGAGTCTCAGTGAACTCCGGGAGTTGGTGATGGACAGGGAGGCCTGGCATGCTGCGATTCATGGGGTTGCAAAGAGTTGGACACGACTGAGAGACTGATCTGATCTGATAAGGTTGCATATATTTAAGATCTTTAACATGAAGATTTTATATTAAATATATAGTTATATATTTATATATAACTATATATAATATAAACATATATATTTATATATAACTATATATAATATAAACATATATATTTATATATAACTATATAAACATATATTATATAAAACTATATAAACATATATTATATAATATTTATATTATATAATATATAAAATATATTATATAAATATATACTATATATATTTATATATAACTATATATAACTATGTATTTAGTATATACATAGTTAACTGGTACATAATATATAGTTGATACAGAATAACCATATAGCTAAATTACCATATAATTATTATATTAATTATATTGTCACATGAATTATATTATTATATTATACTTTAACTATACATATATAGTTAAATGGGGGTTTCCCTGGTGGCTCAGATGGTAAGCAATCTGCCTTCAATGCAGGATACCTGGATTCAATCCCTGGGTCAGGAAGATCCCCTGGAAAAGGGAATGGCTACCTGCTCCAGTATTCTTGCCTGGAGAATCCCATGGACAGAGGAACTTGGTGCGCTACAGTCCACGGGGTAGCGGAGTTGAATATGACTGAGCTACTAACATATAGTTAAATGACCTCCACAATCAAGCTAACACATCTATCACCTCATTTAGTTATCGTTTGTGTATGTGTGTAGTTTGATTTAACATCTGTCCTCAGTGAATTTCAACTACGCAATATAGTATTGTTAACTACAGGCACCATGCTACACGTGGGCGGCCCCAGTGGCTCAGTGGTAAAGTATATGCTTTCCGTGCAAGAGCCCCAGGAGACGCGGGTTCAACCCCTGGGTCGGGAAGTTCCCCTGGAGGAGGCCGCAGGAACCCACCTCAGTATTCTTGCTGGAGAATCCTGCAGACAGAAGACCCTGTTGGCTACAGTCCATAGGGTTGCAAAGAGTCAGACATGACTGAAGGGACTGAGCATGTGCTCACCAAGCTCTACATTAGATGTCCGTAATTACTCATCCTGAAAGACTTAAACTTTGTATCCTTTGACCAACATTCTCTCCATTTCCCATTTCGCCTACCCTGCTAGACTCTGGCAATCCCCATTCTACTCTCTGTTTCTATGGATTTATTTTTGATTCCACATATAAGTGAGACCATGCAGTATTTGTTTTTCTGTATCTGGCCTAGTTTACGAGGCATAATGTTTTCCGGGTTTACCCATTTTGTAACAAAGGGCAGGATTTCCTTCTTTTTAAAGGATAAGTAATATTCCATTGTACACATGTATATCTTCCTTTTCTGTTGAAGGATATTACATGGTCTCCATGTTGTGTCTATTGCAAATAATGTTGCAGTGAGTGTGGGAGTGCAAAAGCTCTGAAAACCCTAATTTCAATGTCTTTGGATGTGTACACAGAAGTGGGGTCACTGGGTCATATGGCAGTTCTCTGGTAGTTCCATACTATTTTCCATGGTGGAGGTACTAATTTACATTCCCATCAACAGTACACAAGATTTCTCTTTTCCCCACATCCCTGCTAACACTTGCCTTTTGTCTTTTTGATAACAGCCATTCTAAGAGATGTAAGGTGACAGCTCACTGTGGTTTTGGTTTACACTTCCGTGAAGATTGGTGATATTGAACACTTTTCACATATCTTTTGGCCATTTGAATTTCTTCTTTGGAGAAGCATCTCTTTAGGGCTTTTGCTCATTCATTTGTCTTGTGGGTAGAACTCAGTTTCTTGTGGTTACAGGACTGCGGTCCACTCCCCTCCTGGTGTCAGCTGTTCCAGCTGTTCTTGGCTGCTAAAGGGCACCTGTACTCTTTGCCATGTTTTCTTCTTCATCTTCAAGCCAGCAAAGGCGTATGACGTCCTTCTCATGCTTGGAATCTCTGACTTCCTTTTCTGCCACCAGCTTTTAAAGGGCTCATGGGATTAGCTTAGGCCAACCTGGATAATCTCCCAGTCTTGAAGTCAGTTATGCCAAACAAATAACATAACCTAATCATGAAAGTAATACCCATTATATCCAGAGGGCACGTACACCTGGGGAGTGAAAATATTGGGGGCCATGTGAAAATTCTGTCTGCCACATGCCCTGAGTCAGTCTCCTATGAGGAGGGGCTTATCTCTGCTCTTCGCAGCTACTCTCTACAGTGGACATGAGGCTGACACATATGAACTCAATCTGGACTGTGGAGAATGTCAGGGATCCATGTTGCATCCACTCTCATTGCTGTCACTGCCAAGCTGCCTCTCCCCAAGGCTGCATTTATAAATGGACTTGACTGATGGGCTCCATGGTGATTGGTATCTGTCAAGGATGTTCAGTGGGCCCTTATGACTTACAGTCTTCTCTCTAAGCCCCTTTAGCTCATTTGGAAAAATCTTTTTTCAGCTTTAAAGAGATATGATATAGTTAACAAAATTGTATATATTTAAGGTGTACGTGATGGTTTCATATAAATATACACTGTGAAATGATTGCCACAATCAAGTTAATTAGCATTCATCACCTCATGCAGTTACATTTTTTTCCCTTTCATTGTCTGCCTCCCCACACCACCTCAGCAACCACCCGTTTGTTCTCTGTGTCTAGGAATCTGTTTCTGTTTTGTTATGTTTATTCATTTGCTTTGTTTTTTGAATTCCATTCTTAAGTGAAATCATGCTGTACTTATCTTTCTCTGACTTATTTTGCTAGGGTAATACCCTCTAAATCCAACTATGTAGTTACAAAAGGTAAGATTTCACTCTTTTTTATGGCTAAGTAATATTCTACTGTGCGTGTGTGCATATATCACATCTTCTTTATCCTTTCATCTATTGATGGACACTTAGATGGCTTCCTCATCTTGGCTGTTGTAAATAGTGCTGCATTGAACTTAGGGGTGCATATATCTTTTTGAATTAGTGTTTTTGTTTTCTTTGGAAAAGTACGCAGAAGTGGGATTGCTAGATTGTATAGTAGTTGTATTTAAAAAATGTTGAAGGAGCTCCATACTCCTGTCCGTAGTAGCTGTACCAATTCACATTCCAGCAACAGTACACAAAGTCTCCCTTTTCTCCTTATCTTCACCAACACTTGTTGTCTTTTTGACAATTGCTACTCCGACAGGGGTGAGAGGACATCTCATTGTGGTTTTGATTTGCATTTCCCTGATGATTAGCTCGGAGAAGGCAATGGCACCCCACTCCAGTACTCTTGCCTGGAAAATCCCATGGACGGAGGAGCCTGGTAGGCTGCAGTCCATGGGGTCCCTAAGAGTCAGACACGACTGAGCGACTTCCCTCTCACTTTTCACTTTCATGCACTGGAGAAGGAAATGGCAACCCACTCCAGTGTTCTTGCCTGGAGAATCCCAGGGTCGGGGGAGCCTGGTGGGCTGCCGTCTATGGGGTCGCGCAGGGTCGGACACGACTGAAGCGACTTAGCAGCAGCAGCAGATGATTAGTTGGCCATCTTCTCATGTGCCTGTTGTCCATCTGTGTGTCTTCTCTGGAAAAATGCCCATTCAGGTCCTTTGCTCATGGTATGAGAAAATAGTCCTGGGTGATTCTTTTGCATGTAGCTGTCCAGTTTTCCCAGCACCATTTGTTGAAGAGACTGTCTTTTCTCCATTCTATATTCTTGCCTCCTTTGTTGTACATTAATTAACCATATAAGTGTGGGTTTATTTCTGGGCTCCCTATTCTGTTCCACTGACCAATTTTTCTGTTTTTGTGTCAGTACCATACTGTTTTGATTACTGTAGCTTTGTAGTCTGAAGTCAGGGAACATGACACCTCCAGCTCTGTTCTTCTTTCTCAGATTGTTTTCATTATTCGGGATGTTCTGTGTTTCCAGGGAAATTTTAGAATTATTTGTTCTAGTTCTGTGAAAAATGCCATTGGTATTTTGATAGAGATTGCACTGAATCGAAGGAAACAGAAATGCAACGAGGCAAAGTGGTTGTCTGAGAAAGCCTTACAAATAGCTAAGAAAAGAAGTGAAAGGCAAAGGAGAAAGGGAAAGAGATACCCAACTGAATGCAGAGTTCCAGAGAATAGCAAGGAGAGATAAGGAAGCTTTCTTCAATGAACAGTGCAAAGAAAACAATAGAATGGGAAAGACTAGAGATCTTGTCAAGAAAATTGGAGATACCAAGGGAACATTTCATGCAAAGATGGACACAATAAAGGACAGAAATGGTAAGGACCTAATAGGGGAAGAAGGGATTAAGAAGAGGTGGCAAGGATACACAGAACAGCTGTTAAAAAAAAAAATTTCCTAATGACCTGGATAGCCATGATGGTGTGGTCACTCACCTAGGGCCAGACATCCTGGAGTGTGAAGTCAAGTGAGCCTTGGGAAGCATTACTACAAACAAGGCTAGTGGAGGTGATGGAATTCCAGCTGAGCTATTTCAAATTCTAAAAGATAATGGTGTGAGAGTGCTGCGCTCAATATGCCAGAAAAAATTTGGAAAACTCAGCAGTGACCATAAGACTGGAAAAGGTCAGTTTTCATTCCAAACTCAAAGAAAGGCCATGCCAAAGTATGTTCAAATTTCTGTACAATTGTGCTCATTTCATATGCTAGCAAGGTAATACTCAAAATCCTTCAAGCTAGGCTTCAGCAGTATATAAACCAAGAATTTCCAGATGTACAAACTGGATTTAGGAAAGGCAGGGAAACCAGAGATCAAATTGCCAACATCTGTTGGATCATAGAAAAAGCGAGGGAATTCCAGAAAAAAAAAATCTACTCTGCTTCATTTACTAAGCTAAAGCCTCTGACTGTGTGGATCACAACAAACTATGGAAAATTCTTAAAGAAATGAGAATACCAGACCACCTTACCTGCCTCCTGAGAAACCTGTGTGCAGGTCAAGAAGCAACAGTTAGTACATGGAACAATGGACTGGTTCCAAATTGGGAAAGCTGTATGTCAAGGCT
Source organism: Bos mutus (assembly GCF_027580195.1). Classification (NCBI taxonomy): domain Eukaryota; kingdom Metazoa; phylum Chordata; class Mammalia; order Artiodactyla; family Bovidae; genus Bos; species Bos mutus. Next base: position 132,061,218 of record NC_091618.1, read on the forward strand.
GTATACTGTCACCCTGCTTATTTAACTTATATACAGATTTCATCATGTGAAATGCTGGGCTGGATAAATCACAAGTTGGAATCCAAATTGCTGGGAGAAATATCAACAACCTCAGATATGCAAGTGATACCACTCTAATGGCAGAAAGTGAAGACAAACTAAAAGAGTCTCTTGATGAAAGTGAAAGAGAAGAATGAAAAAGCTGACTTGAAATTCAACATTCAAAAAAACTAAGATCATGGCATCTGGTCCCATCACTTCAGGGCAAATAGATGGAGAAAAAGTGGGAACAGTGACAGATTTTATTTTCTTAGGCTTCAAAATCACTGTGGACAGTGACCACAGCCACAGAATTAAAAGATACCTGCTCCTTGGAAGAAAAGCTATGACAAACCTAGACAATGTATTAAAAAGCAGAGACACCACTTTGCTGACAAAGGTATTTATAGTCAAAGCTATGTTTTTTTTCTAGTAATCATGTACAGATGTGAGAGTTGGACCATAAAGAAGGCAGAGTGCTGAAGAACTGATGCTTCTGAATTGTAGTGCTGGAGAAGACTCTTGAGCGTCCCTTGGACTGCAAGGAGATCAAACCAAATCCAATACTTTTGCCACCAGATGCAAAGAGTTGACTCATTGGAAAAGACCCTGATGCTGGGAAAGATTGAAGGCAGGAGGAGAAGAGGCCTACAGAGGATGAGATGGTTGAATAGCATCACCCACTCAATGGACATGAGTTTGAGAAAACTCCAGAAGATAGCGAAGGACAGGGAAGCCTGCTGTGCTGCAGTCCATGGAGTCACAAAGAGTCGGACACAACTTAGCAATTGAACAACAAGAAGAAGCATGGAATCTGTAGGTTGCCTTGGGTGATATTGTCATTTTAACAAAATTAATTCTTCTAATCCATGATTATGGTACTTTTTAAATTTGTTTGTGTTGTCTTTAATTTCTTTCTTTAATGACTTGCAGCTTTCCAAGTACAGATCTTTGGTTGGATTTATTCTTTGGGAGTCTAGGGATTAGTGCCAGTCCTCTGGTAGATTTGCTGGGTCCCAGAGTGGCTGGTTGCAAGGCCCTGAGTGGGTGCAGTGGGACTGGGGCCTGGTGCTGGCCTGTTCACAGACAGGGCTGCATCCCCAAACAGCTGACTGTTTGGCCTGGGGGGCCCAGTGATTTGTGCCAACCTGCTGGTGGGCAGGTAATCCCCTGGAGCTAAAAAGCTAGAGGAACTGCACAATGGCACTTGTCAGCCACGGCATTCTGGTGGTAGAATGAGCTCCCTACAAGGGCTTCCACCAGTGTCTGTGTCCCCACGGTGAGCTGCAATTGCCTCCTGCTTCTCCATGAGATCTTTCAAGATCAGCAGGTAGGTCTGGTCCAGGTTCCTTTCAAATTACCGCTTCTGCCTTGGGTCCTGGAGCATGTGAGATTTGTGTGCACCCTGTAAGAGTGGAGTCTCTGATTTCCATGACCTCTGGGTCCCTGGTATGTGAGCCCTACTGACTTTTAAAGTCAAATGCTCTGGGGGTTCACTGCTGGGCTGGGGAGCCTGATGTGGGGCTTGGGCCCCTTGTTCCTTGGGGAGAACCTCTGCAGTTGTAATTGTCTTCCTATTTGTGGCTTGCAACCTGGGGATGAGGGTCTTGACTATACTGTGTCTCCACCCTTCTTAACTATCTTGTAGTTCCTTTGTATTGTTAGTTGTATGAGATCTTTTCTGCTAGTCTTCAGATTGTTCTCGTCTATAGTTTGTCTGTAAATAGGTGTGATTTTGGTGTGCCTGTGGGAGGAGGTGAGCTCAGGGTCTTCCTACCCTGTCATCTTGGTTACACCTTTTCTTCCACCTTTTTTTCCTTTTACTGACGCATGCTCTTGCATGGGGTGTTGCTCATGCTGGGCTGTTACTGAGTTACACAGAGATATCCGGGAGGTGCTTGGTGGAGGGAGCTTTGAGCTGGACTTTGATGGGTGGAATGACAGGAACTCAAGACTATGGTGCAAGGGGAGAAATGGAAAGGAATAAAACTGACATAATGCCCATTACACCCTGATGCCTACTACCTAGGCCATCCATGCTGCCTATAGTTTGTCTAGGTGGATACTGTATTCTTTAACAAATAAGAAACTTGAGGTTCAGAGATTTAAAATCACTTACCCAAGGCCACACAGTGGGGCAGAAACAAATCATAGCCCTCTGACAGTATTAGGCATGGGGTGCGGGATCTAGAGCACAGGAAAGTAAGAGTAAGTCTCTCCCTCCCCTTCCCACCCCAAGTCTCCACCAGGCTGCCGCCTTGATGTCATGTCCCCAGGAGCTGGTCACCCCACTTCAAGCAGGAAGTGTGTGGCCTGGATGCAGCCAGAAAACACTCTTTGCAAGGAGGAAATTGAGAGCAGAAGGTTCAGGGGCTGTTTGCTCCTGGGTTTGATTCCTAATCATTTTTTAAATCCCTGGTGCCTTGTGAAATAAATATGATTAACTCTGGGAGCTGGTTCCTCCGCCTTGTGGAGCAGCCGGTGGACAGCTAATTTGATCAGAGGTTAAGATCGCCTCCTCTAGCCCTGGTGTCAGGGACAGATAAAATGGAGGGAGGGCTGAGATGCTTAATTAACCCCGTAATTCTTGTATGGGCTAATTAGCATATAGATGAGGGTGGCTCTCCAAGCCTGTCTCTCGAGCTGTTTCCTGTCTGTGTGTGCAGCGGTGGTATGGCCCAGCCATACCATGACCCAGCATCAATCCTCCCAAGTTCTCTTTAAAGGAAGCAGAAGATGGTGGGTTGGTGAGAGGGGCATGGGGGCATCTTGCTAAAAATTTTTTAACACAATCCCTCAGTCAGTGCTTGAGGGCAGTGTTACCTGGGCTGCTTGGGCTTCTGATTATTACGGCAACCCACTCCAGTACTCTTGCCTGGAAAATTCCATGGACAGAGGAGCCTTGTAGGCTACAGTCCATGGGGTCGCAAAGAGTCGGACACGACTGAGCGACTTCACTCACTCACTCTGGCATAAAGAACGCCCTGGGGTCAGTTCCCGCCCTACCCTGGGAGCTCTGCTTTCCCATCTTCCTGTGCTGAGCCCGGCTTGACTGTTGCCCAGGAGAAGGGATTGGACTCTGTTCTAGAAAGAGGACTAGCTCTACCACGCCTTTGCTGGAGGTGCCTGTTGCCCGCCACCTCCCTTGTGCTGCTTGCTGCCTCCATGGCTTGGAGTCTTTGGAGCTGGCCTCCTGAAGCTTCCTCTTGTTTCCTCCCATCTCCACTCACCCACACTGACTAGCCCTGGGCACACAGAGCGCAGCTGTTCTGCTCGTGGTGCCTTGGAGGTCTCTGGTGTGGCACAGTGTGCCAGGGATGGGGATGACTGGTGAGCCCCAGTCCTGCTATCCACCCCCCACCACTGTTTCCCAGGTCACTGGTCCACCCTAGACCCTTTGTGGCTCTTGACCTCTCTGACAGCTCAGGGAACTCTACCCCCTGTAGACTGTGGAGCTGGGGTCTTGAAAAATGAAACATTCGCTTAACAAAGACAAGGTTTGAACTCAATCTGTGCTGAGTGTATGCACATGCATGTAAGTGTGTTCTGACGTATGTGGGTTCCACAAGGAGGTTACTGATGACCCAGGCAATTAGAGGAGAAGAGTCACAAAGGGCAAACCTGCCAGGGCAGGGATGCGGACCGCCCTCCTCGGCTCCTTCCACTCCCCTGGCATTCCACTTTCAGACCTTCTTCTCACATGAGTGTGGTTTGGTGTTTTAATAATAATAAGATTTACTGGCCCCAAGTTGCTCCTCTGTGAAGTGGGGATGCTGTTACCTACTTCATAGTCTTGTCTCTGGTGTTCCAAGAAGAACTCTGTAGGGTGAAACCATAGCCCCATTTCGCAGAGGAGACTTGCAGCTCAGAGTGGCTTACACTGGGAACAGAGCCGAGGCCCAGACACAGAGCTCTGGGACTCCGAGCTGACGTTTCCCTACTAGGTGAGGACAGAGGGCCCTGGCCAGGGGCTGTCGAGGTGTGTATGCATGTGTGTGTACCTGTGTGTGCAGTCCATACCAGGCTGCTCTCCTGAGGATGTGTGTCCATCTCACCAGCTGAGGAAAGGCCTGCTCACCCTGTCACTTACCTCGGTGGCTGTAGGGTGAGCATAGTGTGCAAGGAGCCAGAAATTTCTTTAAGGCTTTCTTTTTTTTTTTTGGATAATTATAAATTTACATGAATTTATAAGAAATAATAATCATCCTTTGTACTCTCTACCCAATTACTTCAAGGGTAATTTTCCGAAACAACAGGATAATATCACACAGTGTGAATTAGCATTGCTATGACCCACTGGCTCAGATTTCCGGTCACTTGCAGTCCTTTGCGGTGTGAGTGTACATGTGCACATGCGCGTGTGTATGGGGGCTGCTGAGGCGTTTGGGCTGGTCAAGATATGACCCTGGGAGGCAGTGACACTCAGCAAGCTCTGTTGCGTGGCACTGGGATGGGGCTGCACGTGGGAGAAGCCCCTCCCAGCAGAAGTCTGTGAGGAGGCTGTGACAGGGGTTCAGTGCTTGGCAGGAGGGGTGAGCGATAGAGCTTCCTGGAGAGAAGGGGGCCTGAGAGGGGTCTGTTTGTCTGCATGATGTCACTCTGTCCCTGGGCCAGAGAGCTCAGAAGGACAGTGGCTTTGGGCCTTATCTTACCAGTGGGTAACAGCTACTAGGAGTATGTAACTCAGGCAATTTCTAAATGGCTAAAACACTGCTGCTCTGAGCTATTTTTAAAGTAACTGAAACTGTGAAAATTGGAGTTTGGTGTCTGTAGGCTTTTGACCTGATGGGTCTCAGCCTTCTGTGAAGAAATAAACAAGCTTGAAGCCTATACACACAGGCCATCTCTGGCCCATTTATATAATCGAGTGTGTGTGCATGCTCATGTGTGCACATGTGTGTTAGTCTGTGCAGTTTTACCACCTGTGTAAGTTCATGTTTCCACCACACAGCTGAGACACTGCACAGTGCAGATGCCCCAAACTTCCCTCCTGGTGGTGTTCTTAGCCCACCACTAGCCACCACCTCCCCCACCTCCAATCCCTAACCCCTGGTAACCACTAGTTTGCCTCTGATTTCTAAGGAATTGTCATTTCAACAATGTTATGTGAATGGAATTGTATAACCCTTTGCAACTGACGTTTTGTGCCCAGTGTAACTCTCTGGAGATTTATGCAGCCTCTGTGTATTGATTGTATTGTCCAATGGTGTGAAGCATTACCTTTTGATTAACCATTCACGTGTTGAAGGACCTCTTCAATAAGTCCTTCACCTTCGCCTTCATGGTGAAGGACTGTTCACCTGAGCTGATTCCAGTTTCAGTTCAGTTCAGTTCAGTCGCTCAGTCGCGTCTGACTTTTTGCAACCCCATGAATTGCAGCACGCCAGGCCTCCCTGTCCATCCCCAACTTCCGGAGTTCACTCAAACTCATGTCCATCGAGTCAGTGATGCCATCCAGCCATCTCATCCTCTGTTGTCCCCTTCTCCTCCTGCCCCCAATCCCTCCCAGCATCAGAGTCTTTTCCAATGAGTCAACTCTTTCTCATGAGGTGGCCAAAGTATTAGAGTTTCAGCTGTAGCATCAGTCCTTCCAATGAACACCCAGGACTGGTCTTCTTTAGAATGGACTGGTTGGATCTCCTTGCAGTCCAAGGGACTCTCAAGAGTTTAGGCTATTGCAAATAAAGCCATATACATATTTTTGTGGGAACGTGAGTTTTCATTTCTCTAGGATAGAGTACAGAGTCATATGGTAATTGCATGTTTGGTTTTTTAAAGAAGCTGTCACGTGGCTTTCCTGAGAAGCTGTGCCACTTCCGGATTGGTCGGGATGAGTGATCTGGATTCTCTGCATGCTCCCCCAGTAGTCGGTGTGTCGCTAGTTTTTATTTTAACCAATTTCATTGGTTATAGTGAGCTCTCACTGTGATTTTAATTTTCATGTACCTGGCAGCTGATGATGGTGACAATCTTTTCATGTGCTTACTTCCCATCTGTATATCCTGTTCAGTGAAATGTCTTCTCATATCTTTTGCTGATGTTCAGACTGATTTATTTTTTTAATGTTGAGTTTTGATAATTCTTTAAATATTCTAGATATTAGTCCCTTTTCAAATATGTGGTTTTCAAATACATTCTCCCATTTTGTAGCTTTGCTTTTTCATAGAACGAAAATTTTAAATTTCAACAAGGTCCAATTTATCAAATTTTCTTTTTATGGATGATATTATGTTATTAAGTCTAACACGTTAGCCCTAGAGTTTGGAGATTTTCTTATTTTTTCTGAAAGTTTTATAGTTATGTCTTACATTTAAATCTATGATCCATTTTGAAGCAATTTTTGTGTAAGATGTGAGAGTTAGGTCAAGGTTCATTTTATTTGTTTTTTGAAAAGGCTATTCTTCCATTGAATTGATTTTGCCCTTTTGCCGAAAATCACTAGTGCATATTTGTGTGGTTCTATTTCTGTGTTTGGCAATGAGGAGTTTGTGACTGAAATTGAAGAAAGTAGGGAAAACCACTAGACCATTCAGGTATGACCTAAATCAAATCCCTTATGATTATACAGTGGAAGTGAGAAATAGATTTAAGGGACTAGATCTGATAGAGTGTCTGATGAACTGTGGACAGAGGTTCATGACATTGTACAGGAGACAGGGATCAAGACCATCCCCAAGGAAAAGAATTGCAAAAAAGCAAAATGGCTGTCTGAGGAGGCCTTACAAATAGCTGTGAAAAGAAGAGAAGCGAAAAGCTAAGGAGAAAAGGAAAGATATAAGCATCTGAATGCACAGTTCCAAAGAATAGCAAGAAGAGATAAGAAAGTCTTCCTCAGCGATCAATGCAAAGAAATAGAGGAAAACAACAGAATGGGAAAGACTAGAGATGTCTTCAAGAAAATTAGAGCTACCAAGGGAACATTTCATGTGAAGATGGGCACAATAAAGGACAGAAATGGTATGGACCTAAGAGAAGCAGAAGATATTAAGAAGAGGTGGCAGGAATACACAGAAGAACTGTACAAAAAAGATCTTCACAACCAAGATAATCACGATGGTGTGATCACTGACCTAGAGCCAGACATCCTGGAATGTGAAGTCAAGTGGGCTTTAGAAAGCATCACTACAAACAAAGCTAGTGGAGGTGATGGAATTCCAGTTGAGCTATTTCAAATCTTGAAAGATGATGCTGTGAAAGTGCTGCACTCAATATGCCAGCAAATTTGAAAAACTCAGCAGTGGCCACAGGACTGGAAAAGGTCAGTTTTCATTCCAATCCCAAAGAAAGGCAATGCCAAAGAATGCTCAAACTACCGCACAATTGCACTTATCTCACACACTAGTAAAGTAATGCTCAAAATTCTCCAAGCCAGGCTTCAGCAATACGTGAACTGTGAACTTCCAGATATTCAAGCTGGTTTTAGAAAAGGCAGAGGAACCAGACATCAAATTGCCAACATCCGCTGGATCATTGAAAAAGCAAGAAAGTTCCAGAAAAACATCCATTTCTGCTTTATTGACTACGCCAAAGCCTTTGACTATGTGGATCACAAGAAACTGTGGAAAATTCTGAAAGAGATGGGCATACCAGACCACCTGACCTGCCTCTTGAGAAACCTATATGCAGGTCAGGAAGCAATTGTTAGAACTGGACATGGAACAACAGACTGGTTCCAAATAGGGAAAAGGAGTACGTCAAGGCTGTATATTGTCACCCTGCTTATTTAACTTCTATGCAGAGTACATCATGAGAAATGCTGGGCTGGAAGAAGCACAAGCTGGAATCAAGATTGCTGGGAGAAATATCAATAACCTCAGATATGCAGATGACACCACCCTTATGGAAGAAAGTGAAGAAGAACTGAAGAGCCTCTTGAAAGTGAAAGAGGAGAATGAAGAAGTTGGCTTAAAGCTCAACATTCAGAAAATGAAGATCATGGCATCTGGTCCCATCACTTCATGGGAAATAGATGGGGAAACATTGGAAACAGTGTCAGACTTTATTTTTTGGGGCTCCAAAATCACTGCTGATTGTGACTGCAGCCATGAAATTAAAAGACACTTACTCCTTGGAAGAAAAGTTATGACCAACCTAGATAGCATGTTGAAAAGCAGAGACATTACTTTGCCAACAAAGGTTCGTCTAGTCAAGGCTATAGTTTTTCCTGTGGTCATGTATGGATGTGAGAGTTGGACTGTGAAGAAAGCTGAGCGCTGAAGAATTGATGCTTTTGAACTGTGGTGTTGGAGAAGACTCTTGAGAGTCCCTTGGACTGCAAGGAGATCCAACCAGTCCATCCTAAAGGAGATCAGTCCTGGGTGTTCTTTGGAAGGACTGATGCTGAAGCTGAAACTCCAGTACTTTGGCCACCTCATGTGAAGAGATGACTCATTGGAAAAGTCTCTGATGCTGGGAGGGATTGGGGGCAGGAGCAGAAGGGGATGACAGAGGATGAGATGGCTGGATGGCATCACTGACTCGATGGACGTGAATCTGAGTGAACTCTGGGAGTTGGTGATGGACAGGGAGGCCTGGTGTGCTGCGATTCATGGGGTTGCAAAGAATCGGACACGACTGAGCGACTGAACTGAACTGATTTCTGTGTTTTCCATTCTTTCCCATTCATCTATATGTTACACATGCCCTCTACCAGTGCCACACTAATTGATGGAGGCTTATTAGCAGGTAGAGAGATTCCTCTCATTTAGTTTTTCTTATCTTAAGATTTTTTTTACTATTCTAGTGCCTTTTTTACTTTTCTAGTGCCTTTCTATATAAATTTTAGAATTTGTCTGTCTAGATGTACTAAAAACCTTGCTGGGATTTTGATAGCTTTGAATCAATCAATGGACAATTTTACTATTTTGAGTCTTCTAATCCATGGAATAATTCAATAAATAGAATATCTTTCCATTTATTTCGATTGTTTTCATCAGCATTTTGTAATTCTAAGCATAGAGATTCAATATGTGTTTGCTAAGTACTGTTGTTCTTGTTCAGTTGCTAGTCATATCTGACTCTTTGTGACCCCAAGAACTGCAGCACAGCAGGCTCCCCTGTCCTTCTCTGTCTCCTGGAGTTGGCTCAAACTCATTTCCATTGAGCTGATGATGCCATCGAACCATCTCATTCTCTGTGGTCCTCTTCTCCTCCTGCCCTCAATCTTTCCCAGCATCAGGGCCTTTTCCAATGAGTCAGCTCTTCGCATCAGGTGGCCAAAGTATTGGAGTTTAGCTTCAGCATCAGTCCTTCCAATGAATATTTGGGGTTGATTTCTTTTAGGATTGAATGGTTTGGTCTCCTGGCAGTCCAAAGAAATATTCAGCCTTTTTAAAAATGTAATTATTGTATGGTGAATTTTTTTTGGGGGTAGATATTCTTTAACAAGTTGAGGTAACTATTCTTTATCCCTAGTGTGAGATTTTCTTTAAAAATTATTAGTGAGTGTTGGACTTTGTTAAATATTTTTTCTGTACAAATTGTGAAGATATTTCACAAAATGTGAAAAATAATTTTTCTTCTTTACTTTCTTGATAGTGGATTATGTAGATTTTCAAATATTAAGTTAGTCTTGCATTCTTGGAATAAATCTCACTTAATCATGCTGTGTAATTCTTATTATACATGTTGGATTTCTTTTCAATATTTTGAGGATTTTTAAATCTAAGTCCATGAGAGACACTGGACTATAGTTTTCTATTTGGTTTTGGTATTAATGTATTCTTTTCTGCTTTATGGAAGAAATTATATAAAGTTGATGTTAATTCTTTTAAATGGTAGAATTCTTCAGTGAAACCATCTGGTCCTGGATATTTTGGGAGGAGTTTTTCAATTATGAATTCAATTTCTTTGATGGTTATAGGTTTATTAAGATGCCTATTACATCTTGATTGAGCCTTGGTATGTTATAATTTTCAATGAATTTGTTCAGTCCATTTTTCCTTATTGTCAAATTTATGAGTGTAAAGTTGTTCATAGTATTCTCTTATTTCCTTTTTAATGACTGTAGAAGCTGTAGTGATATTGGTGATCCTTATAGGATTAAGAATGAATGTTATCTCCTAAGGAAGTCTGGTTAATGCAGATGTATAATACATTCAAAAGGGGAGGGAGGAGGCCCAAACAGATGGAAAAAGCTTTCAAGCTTAAATTTTTTTCATCTCGCCATAAAATATAAATTTTATGTCATCAATTTCCCCATTTTGACCTTTTGATAGACAGCATTAGGTGATCAAATATTTTGTCCCTCAGTGTCAGGGTGGTTGTGTACCTGCCCTGGGGCAATTCTGTTTTTCAATGTTAGGTCATGATAGTCTGATTCATTCTTCTTTTTAAGACAGACTAACAAAATTGCCAATAAGAGTAACAATGTCATCAGTAATGTTTTAAGTCAAGATTCTCTTAAACCAAACTATTTTCCTACCATTTTCCCCAAACTGGGAAGAGAATCATTCAGAGAAGAAATTTGATTCTTCATATGTGTCATAAGACAAGTTACATTAGAGTATTCATCATGTACAAAAACACAGCATTCAGTATGGTTCCCCCAAGGGAAGAAACCTGAGGGTCATGCAATTCTATAGGACCACTTTTCTCATCATGGAGACTTCTGAATTGAAGAAGGTAATGACTTAATTATGGACAAAGATTGCTGAGTAAATTTTATTAAATCCTCTATGTAAGTAATGATATCTTCTAAGTGAAGGAATAAATATTGTGGCCAATTGGTTATACCATTGGAAAACTGATCAAACCCAGCATTTTTGATTAAAGGTTAATCAGCAGGGACTGTTTCTAAGGCTAATTGTAGATGACCTTGAACCCAAGGGAAACTAATTTTGCATCTTCCTAACCAACCTGGGGAGCACCAAGACCATAAACTTATTCCAAAAATCCCTTGAACCCATGAGTAGCTACCCAATATTTACCATATAGTGAAAAGGAGTATATATGGTTAGTTTCAGAATGTGTGTGTTAGTTGCTCAGTTGTGTCCGACTGTTTGAGACCCTCGTGGACTGTAGCCCCTCAGGCTCCTCTGTCCATGGAATTCTCCAGGCGACAATACTGAAGTGGATTGCCATTTTCTTCTCCACAGGATCTTCCTGATCCAGGGATCGAGCTTGGGTCTCTTGCATTGCAGGCAGATTCTTTACCATCTGAGCCACCAGGGAAGCCAGAGTTTCTTTATTCTAAAGTAAAATTTCTAAGGGCCATCCAATTACAGGCTTGCAGAGGTGAAATCTACCAAAGTAAACTGGGACACTAGGAAGAGAAAATTGGAATAAACCTAGCAAGTGGATTGATTTTTGAATCTTGCATGTGATTGAGCCCAAGGAAGAAATACATTTGGTACATAATTGAAAGTGTGAGCAGTATCAAAGTAATCAGTATATAGGCCTGGTCTGGCATTTTGGGTGAGCTGTGTATCTCAGACGTGTTTTCTCATCCTGGTCTGAGAGTGCTGATGTTAGTTAGTTGAAGTCAGGAGTCAGAAACAAGAGTTGTAGTCCATTCAAGAGAAGAAGGTGGATATGGTCCCTTCCAACATGGCTAGTCCTTTATCTGATGACTTTTCCAGTATGCATCATCTTTTGGTTGCAGGTCATGGGGCTTCTGATCCTCATACCAAAATAGATTACTGTGATAAGCTTCAGGAACAAACTTAGAATGTCCTTTTAATAACTCAATTAAACTTTAAATATGCTAAATAATGTAACATAGCAACAAGGAACTATTTGGGAAATGAGTCTTAGGCAGTAAATACAGACCTCAACTCACAACACTGGAATTTAATATCCACTGAAACATAATTTTTCTCTCTAAAATACCCTATTTTCTACCAAATATAGCCAAATTAATACTAATTTATTTGCAAAATAAGTCTGGTTTCCATAAACTTGACCTGATTATTTACATAAGTCTAATTGACCATATGGAGGAGGGCATGGCAGCCTACTCCAGTACTCTTGCCTGGAGAACCCCATGGACAGAGGAGCCTGGTGGGCTACAGGGTCACAAAGAGTCAGACACGACTGAACGACTAAGTACAGCACAGCACATTGACCATGCAGGCTCTTTTACATTGGCTGTGCTTGAGCTTTTTATCAGGAATCTTAAATTGAACTTACAAAAGGCATTCAAGGCCAAGAAAGCCAGACTAAGTGCTTTCCATTGGAATCTGCCTGTGCTATTTTCCGATATAGGTGAATTCCTCTCTTATTTAATAGGTCTCCAAAATACCCTGAGACTTTTGCACCTTCCAGGAGGTGTCCTTTCTTATTCACCTTATAAGGCTGTTAGGAACCTAAGAAGTTCCAGTTTCTGGAGGAATTAGGTAGATAGAGAAGATAAAAGTTTCAATTCTACTTCTAAAAGTATAATTTACCAAATTGCTGTAAGTCAACTGGTGGGGGAAAGTTTCCTTATACTTGAAAAATAAGGATGAAATAGCTGTATGTGATTAATCCTTGTTGATCTTTTGCTAGCAGCTTATGAAGCCATTAGGTTTTCCATTAGAATTCTTTATTTTTTTATCCAATTCAGCAGAATGATCTAGAAGTTATCAGAAACCTGTACTTGTCAAAAGTTTATATTTCTATGAATCTTCTTGAAGATGAAACATTTTCGCAAAAGCATTGGAGTACAATAATGTGTCTGTAAATGACAAAAGACTTAAAAAGACAAGGTTAAAAACTCGATTATAGGGCAATTGACAAACTCAGTTATTGCCTTAACACACAACATTTTAAAAGGATAACTAGAATTATGACTGATAATATTATACTAAGACATAGTCAACTTTCAGAAATTTCACATAATTTCTAAAACATTTATATTAATGACATTTACCCATGCAATATAACCTAAAGAGGTTTATCAACAGTCACTTGACAATGCTTCCCATGTAGTTTAACATACCACATAATCCTAATTAGTTTAATATTTCTCTCTCTGAGATGTTTTAGGGGCCCTCTGAAGTATCCCAAAGTTATCAGAGGTCAAAAGATCTTCAATTAGAATTTTATCTTTGGGAGGTTTGTCAAAATTATCAAAAAGGTTTTAAAGCATTTGGTCAAATAGGCTATAGGTTACTGTTAATCACTTAACTAAGAGACAATAAGATATTTCAGAAGCATATCCAGGTAGTTACAACAGATTACTTAAAAGGTAAAGAAATTTTACAATCTATAATCAAAAGCAGATCAGTATTCTAAGAAGATTTTGTCCTCTTAACAGAGGGAAAAAAAATCAAATTCAGGTTTGGCACCATCTTACTTTTAATATTGAAATTAATTCACTCAATTAAATGTATTCTAATCTTAATCCTGATCACACATAGAATTCCTTTCTAAAGATCTTTCCCTCATTTTTTAAACAAACCTTCTACCACTTTCTACATCTAAATTAATCTGTGCCTTATTTTCTTTCTCATTTAGAAATAACCAGCTTTAGGACAAAGTTGCTTTATTTTCCCGTAACAAAATGCATTTCCATTCCTCATACTCTCTTTTACTGGAAACATACATCCTACTTTGGGTGCCTACTTAGTTACATATACTACTATGACATAGCCACAGGACATGACAAAAATTGGTAAGAACCACCTAGGTCCAAGATGGAGAAAGATGGGATTTCCAATGGGCCTTTAGCCTCATTATACAGTCATTGTAATACATTAGCATAAGCTGAATAACACACCCACCAGTGCCATAACAGTTCTAAGGCCAACCATCAAAGATCAAAAAGCGGGTGATGGCCCAATTCCTGGACATCTCTGCACTTTTCTCCAAATAGTCAGAATAATCCTCCCTCTCATTAGCCTTTGAAATTATCCAGTCCATAAAAACTAACCACACCATATTTTGGGGCCTCTTGCCTTCTGAGATGGCCCACAATCTGCCTGTGGAAAGTTTCTCTTAAATAAATCCTCTTCTTACCTATTTGTATCTCACTGCAATGAGACATCAAGAACCTGAGCTTCATTAAGTCCTGAGACCAGATGTGATCTTAGTTAAAAGACTGCAGTGTCAAGTCTCAATCTGGATTACATGGTTTCACCTCCAACAGTCTGAAACCACTCTGGTTGCTTAGAATGCTAGGTTATCAGTCTCTGTTGCACACCTCCCTTCAGCTACCCACACCAGCCACCCCACTCCATCCCGAGAAGTGCAGTATTTACTTAACTGTTGTTGTAGAGTTCACTGTAGGACTGTTGCATGTCACAACAGAATGAATCCTCAGACAATTAAGTCAAGTCCTCAGTTGCCTGAGAACACTTTTTGGTTAGAAGGAGTGGATGTCCCTTGTTTTTTGGAGCTGAATAAGTCAATCTCTATTTCACTAGCAAATGGTTTGTTCAGATGATACATCAACTTTTTACAAAGTTGAAGCCAAGTTTAACAAAACTCCAGCCATCCACGTTTCCCTGGGCCTCCTGCTCGGATCTCCCTAGGTCCCTGTCTAAGGAATGCATTGGTGTCCTTAAAGACTCCAAGTCGTAAGTAAAAACAGTTTGAGTAAAATTTTTAGGGTCATCACTTAAAAACAATGAGATCCAGATATTAAGTAAACTTACCAGAATGCCTGGGGAGTACTGAGAAGCTGGGGCGCTTAAAGAGCACACTGCTGCTGCTGCTGCTAAGTCGCTTCAGTCGTGTCCGACTCTGTGCGACCCCATAGATGGCAGCCCACCAGGCTCCCCCGTCCCTGGGATTCTCCAGGCAAGAACACTGGAGTGGGTTGCCATTTCCTTCTCCAATGCATGAAAGTGAAAAGTGAAAGTGAAGTCGCTCAGTCATGTCTGACTCTTAGCGACCCCATGGACTGCAGCCTACCAGGCTCCTCCATCCATGGGATTTTCCAGGCAGGAGTACTGGAGTGGGGTGCCATTGCCTTCGGGAACCAAATGCTGGCTCAGGGTAGATTCCTTTGGCGGATATCTCTGATATCTTGCTGACTACACCATGTGAATATTGATGAAAAACTGTTAGTCTAAGAAAGAAATAGACAATTTTATTCAAGCCAATCTGAGGACTGTAACCTGGGAGGCAGTCTTTCAGAAAGCTCTGAGAACTATTCTGCCCCTTAGAGGTCAAAGCGCAGTTATATACATTTTTGAGGCAAAGGGTTATATATCAGATGATGTACTGACAGTTTATACAATCCAGATCTGCATGTACAAAGCGAGTCCATGACCTGTTGCAGGATTAAGAAGGAATGTTATTTCGTAAGGAGGTCGGCTTAATGCAAATGTACCATATACACTAAAGGGGAGGAAAGAGGCCCAGAACAGCAGAGAAAATTTTTATGCTTATGTTTTTTTTTTTTTTTTTTTGTCATACAATATGAATTTTATTTCCTCAGTGTCAGTTGACTGTCTTTTCTCCTTCAAGTTGTGATTTTCTTGGTTCTTGGTATGATGGATAATTTTTTTTTATTGTATCTTGGATATTTTGTCTATTATGTTAGGCGGCTCTGAGTTCTATATAACCTTATTTTAGCAGGCAGTCACGTAGTTACATATGGGTGTGAAAGTTGGACCATAAAGAAGGCTGAGAGCCGAAGAATTGATGCTTTCAAACTGTGGTGCTGGAGAAGACTCTTGAGAGTCCCTTGGACTGGAAGGAGAGCAAACCAGTCAATCCTAAAGGAAATCAGTTCTGAATACTCATTGGAAGGACTGATGTTGAAGCTGAAGCTCCAATACTTTGGTCACCTGATGTGAGGAGTCGACTCATTGGAAAAGACCCTGATAATGGGAAGGATTGAGGGCAGGAGGAGGAGGGGGTGACAGAGGATGAGATGGTTGGATGGCGTCACTGGCTCAACGGACATGAATCTGAGCAAACTCCTGGAGATGGTGAAGGACAGGGAAGCCTGGCATGCTGCAGTCCATGGGGTTGCAGAGGGTCAGACATGACTGAGTGGCTGAACAGAAACAACAGCATGCAGATTTACGTTGCTGTCTATGACTGTTGCTTGAGGTTCCAATGAGACTTCAGAGCCTTTGCACTGCTACTTTGGTCTGTTGGTTTATGTTGTGCTGGGACTCTCCCACTGGTCCCTGCTATGCTGCCAGGGGCTGGCGGGGAGGAGTTTGCTAAGGCTAAGCTACTCAGGGTTTCTTGGTGGGGAGGGGAGTGATGTCACTATGTTACTGCTGCTTGCTGGATGTCTTGGGTGGGAGAGGAGAGTCTTGGCCCTCTGGCTCTTACCTTCCCAGGTATTTCTGGTCAGGGAAGGACAAAGGGCTTTCTGAACTAAGCTGCCTGTGGTGGCCTCCCTTGCTGGCCCTGCCCACCAGCCACCTTGACATCTCTCAGTGGAAAAAGGAGTCTCAGGCTCAGAAGGGAAAAAAACTCTATCACTGCCACTTATTTCTGATGGGTCTCCCAAGTGCTGGATCTTGCTAGTGGGTTTGGGCTTGAGTAACAGTATGTATGTATGTGTGTGTGTGTGTGTGTGTGTGTGTGTGTGTAGGAGGTATGGAGACCCTGATGGTTCCAGGGGAAGAGTAAGCCCCCCTGGGCTGCCTTCTTTTGCTAGGGTGGAGGTTGGGAAATACCAGGCTTGGGATTCCTTCTAGTGTTGGGTGAGGGAATGCAAAACTTCTTGCCACTGTGCTGTTCCTGGAGTCCTGAAGCAGTTCACCTTTTCCTTACTTTTATTTTTTAAACAGAAATCTCCTTTGATGTTTTGTCTACTGTGCCATTTCCAGGGTCCATGATGATCTTAGCAGGAAAAGGGAAAATGGGTCTACACCAGAAGTCAGAGCTTGGGCCCTGTCATAGATATGCTATGAGGGACTTCCCTGGTGGTTCATTGGTAAAGAATCCACCTGCCAAGGCAGGGGACATAGATTCGATCCCTGGTCCAGGAAGATTCCACATGCTGCAGAGCAACTAAGCTCATACGTCACAACTACTGAGCCTGTGCTCTGGAGCCCGGGTTGCAATTACTGAAGCCCCCGTACCCTAGAGCCTGTGCTCAGCAACAAGAGAAACCCGTGCACCGCAACTAGAGAGTCGCACCTGCTCATTGCAGCTACAGGAAGCCTGCGTGCAGCAATGAAGACCAGCACAGCCAAAGATAAATAGAATGAAAGAATATGCATATATGGGGCCATTAAAAGAGACAGCAGGGCAGAGGGCAAAGAGTTGGCTGAGGAGACAAAAGATGTGACTTTAGTCCTAGTTATGCTTCCAACTGTGTGGCCTTGGACAATGAATTCCCTTCTTACTTGGGACCTCAATTTCTTTATCTGTAAAAAGGAGGAAGGGACCGGGGTTGAAAAAGGTAGCCTTGGAGACCCTTCTGGTGGTGACCTCCTGTGATTCATACATACGGTGTGTTTTCCTGAGAGGGAGATGCTATGTGGTGCCTTTGTGAAAAGAATGCATTTGTTTGAGAGTGCAAGTCCTGGTTGTTAGGGGTGGCAGTAGTGGGCAGGGTGGGAGAGGGAGGTGGAGGGAGAGATCTGGACCCCTGAGAAGCTGTATCCTAGACTTCAGGCTATCTATCCCTCAGGGTAGGGGAGGGGTGGAAGGAACCTGCCCACTGGCTCCTGTATGGCCATGGGGAAAAGTTCACCCAGGCTTTAACCCCTGGCTCCTCCACGTGTGTGTGGGTGCCATAGCCTCCCTGGGGATGCCAGCAGGGACGCTCAGGTGGCAGGGGAGTCAGGCGTGGGGGCAGTCACTTCATGTTCATCTGTGTGGAGTCGGTTAGAGCACAGGGATTGGGAACAGATTCAGATGAGTCCCGGAGGATCTGGAGAGGCTCCTGGGCCATCTCTTTTCTCTGTGTCAATGGTACCTGCTCCTTCCTTTCCTCATCGACTCAGCTGGAAACGTGCAAAGCATTAATGCCTTGTACAGATGACTTGATTTTGTTTTGGTCTGCCTCTTCAACACCTGGGCACCTATGACCCTTTTTCTAACGGACGTGAAGACTCTGAACAACTGGCTCCCAGCTCCCTGTGTGGTGATGGAGGCTGAGCTTCCTGTTCGTGGAAGGCAGGGGGTGGCTGTCCCTCTGCACATCCTCCATTGCATATGGCTGGTCTGGGAGCCTGGTGTAGAGACAGGCCCTTCAACGCACAGCTGCAGGGGCCCTAGCACATCTGTGCTGACGGAACGTCCTGGCGAGGGTCCCCTAAGAGGGTGTCAGTCAGTGCCTCCCGTCTGCCCTGAGCTGCCTGCGGCAGGGACCGTGGTGCGTTCACTCCGCTTTGTCTGTCACCACCACAGGCGGTTGACGTGTGAGAATTTGCTCAGTGAACTGCCTCATGTACTATGGAGCCTGAAAGATGGCTGTTAGCACATAGTTCCTCCTGGGATTCAGAGACATTTCCTTAGTCCGAGGCCATGGGACGACTGCAGAGATTAAAAGCAGTGTGAGAGGGTGATGGGCTGTCAGAATCAGAGGATAGACATTTGCCTGATAACTGCTCCAATCCACAGGAAGTTAAAAAAAAGCCTTTTGGCTTGCTTTTTCCTCTCTTTTCTTCTGGCAAGTGGTAGTGATTCAGGCTATGGTTCCAATTAGGACATACGGTGAAATTAACGAATCTCTCCCACTACACCGGTGTTGGCCAGATTTAGTACAGAGAGTATGTGAACTTTTCCCTGATAATAATCACGCCTGCAGCCGTCACCCCCCAGGCACCTGCAAGGTGTCAGACTGAGCCTGCGCAGCCACCCTAACGACCATGCTGAGGGTCGGTGTCCTTACCTGTTGTCACCTGTTCTGTGTGGGGTTTGGAACTTATTTTGTTCACTTAGTAGCTGGAGCTTGTGTCATCTGGGTTGCTCTGCCCCCGGGTCACAGGGGAGGCCTCTGTGAGCAGGTGCGTGCTCTTGGGGACAGCGTGGAGAGGTGAGGGCAGGAGGCTGGTGCCCCAGGGAGTGGGAACCTGGCTGGTGAGGTGAGTCAGGGCCCTGGGACGTAGAGGAGGTGGGGAACCTGGCCTCAGCCTGGCCCCTAGGCAGACCTTCATCCTGGAGTCATTTTGGGCCCTGGGGACTGTCACCCTCCTTGGGGAAGAACCCCTATCCCAAGCTGTCCAGAGTTTGGAGCCACGGACTCCACTTTGGAAGTGGAATTTGGAGAAACTGGGCTGTTTTCTCAAACAGTTAAGTCCCCCCAGGGACTTGCATGGGGCAGGTAGGAGGGGCTGGCAGCTGTGTGAGGCCCTGGGTGGAGGAGGGGGAAGTGGAGATGGGGAGACCTGTTGGGTGCGTGCCTCCCCCGACCCTCGCTCCCACCCCCACCCTGGGCCTCTTCAGAGGATGCTGGGTTGAGTGGCCCTGCACAGCTCCACTGTGCCCAGGGATGGGGCTGCCTCCTCTCCAGACTGACTCTTCAGCAGGAAATGAAATTTCTAAGGGTTGCCATTTTGTGACATGGAGGTTACCAACTCCAGGCTTTAGAAATCTCCCTTAGGCCAGAGGCTAGCTTGCAGAACTGGGGTGGGCCTAGCACTCAGCCTGGCATCAGGCATTCTAAGGTCTTCCAGTGTTTCAAGAGAAACCAGAAATCCAGATTTTATGTGGTATCTCCTGAGTTTTAAAAATTGATAATGAATTAAAGAAGCAACACAAGGATGTCCCTGGCCATCCAGCGGTTAAGACTCCACACTTCCAAAACAGGGGGCATGGGTTTGATCCCCCGTCAGGGGAGCTAAGATCCCGCATGCCATGGTGCAGCTGAAAAAAAAAAATACTGAGTGGCTCTAATAAGACGCCTGTGTTCTATTGGGAGGTATTTGCATCAAAATGTAGAATAGAGTGTAAACAGCACAGATGTTAAAAAACAAAACAGAAAAGCCACTGTCGGGCTGAATGATTTTCTAGCTGGTTGTCTCATGGGTCCATTTTTGCCTCTGAGGTGGAGTCCAGGAATTATGGGACCAAATCTTTAGAACAGCATAGAAGATGTAGAGGGCTTCCCTGGTGGCTCAGAGGATAAAGCATCTACCTGCAATGCAGGAGACCCAGGTTCAATCCCTGGGTTGGGAAGATGCCCTGGAGAAGGAAATGGCAACCCACTCCAGTATTCTTGCCTAGAGAATCCCATGGACAGAGGAGCCAGGCTACAGTCCATGGGGTTGCAAAGAGTCGGACACGACTGAGCGACTTCACTTTGAAGATGCAGAGGTCGGGTCAGCACTGCATCCTCCCAAGCACGTCCCCACTTCATTTCTTCTCTGCTGCTCCCCAACACCTGGGATAGGCCTGGTGCCTGGTGATGTCCAACTAGTCATTCCTGAGGAGGTGATCCACTTGGTGTATTCTCCATAACTGTGCCCCAGGGGTCCACAACTTTGTGTTTTGTGCTGTGGTGACATTGTGTAAATATGTGTGAGCATCTGTGAGTGTGACTATGTGTGTGATGTGTCATATGTATGCGAAAGTGAAAGTTCCTCAGTCGTGTCCGACTTTTTGCGACCCCATGGACAATACAGTCCATGGAATTCTCCAGGCAAGAATACTGGAGTGAGTAGCCTTTCCCTTCTGCAGGGGATCTTCCCAACCCAGGGATCAAACCCAGGTCTCCCACATTGCAGTCAGATTCTTTACCAGCTGAACCACAAGGGAAGCCCAAGAATACTGGAGTGGGTAGCCTATCCCTTCTCCAGGGGATCTTCCTGACCCAGGAATCGAACTGCAACCTGCATTGCAGGCAGATTCTTTATCAACTGAGCTATGAGGGAAAATGGGTGTGATTGGTGTGTGTATGGATGTGTGAGGGCAATTTGTGTCTATGAGTGTGTGTTGGTGTGTCTGTCAGTGTGTGGATGTGTATGAGGATGTGTGATTGTGAGTGTGTAAATGAGGGAGAGCATGTGTGTGAATAGGTGTGAGTATGGGTGTGAGTATGGGGGAATGTACATGTGAGCAGGTGTGAGTGTATTTGAGACTGTGTGTGAGCAGGTATGAGTGTGAGTGAGTCTGTATGAGACACACATGTGTATATGGGCAGATATGTGTATGGGTTTGTGTATGAGAGCATGTAATGTGCAGGTGTATGTATGGGAGAGTATGTGAGTGGGGAAGTGTGAGTGTGGGTGAGTGTGGGGATGTACATGTGAGCAGATATGAGTGGGTGTGTATGAGATAGTCTATGTGAGCAGTTGTGAGTGTGGGTGAGTGTGAGTGAGTGTGAGTGTAGGTAAGTGTACCTGTGGGCACGGGCAGGTGTGAGTGGGGTGAGTGTGGCAGCATGTGTTGTGGGCAGGTGTGCGTATGGGAGACTGAGTGAGCAGGTGTAAGTGTAGGTGACTGTGGGAGTGTGTACATGTGGGCAGGTGTACATATGGGGAGAGTATGAGTGGGAAGGTGTGAGTGTGGGTGAGTGTGGGAGTGTGTATGTGTGGGCAGGTGTGCATAGGGGGAGTGTGTGAGTGGGCAGGTGTGAGTGTGGGTGAGTGTGGGAGTGTGTACATGTGGGCAGGTGTATATATGGGAGAATGTGTGAGTGGGCAGGTGTGAGTATGGGCTAGTGTGGGAGTGTGTACATGTGGGCAGATCTGCATATGGGGGAGTGTGTGAATGGGCAGGTGTGAGTATGGGTGAGTGTGGGAGTGTGTACATGTGGGCAGATTTGCATATGGGGAGTGTGTGAGTGGACAGGTGTGAGTGTGGGTGAGTGTGGGTGTGGGACATATGGGGTGTGTGAATGGACATGTGGGCAGATCTGCATGGGGGCAGGTGTGTGGGGGTGTGTGGGCAGGTGTGAGTGTGGGTGAGTGTGGAGTGAGTGTGAGTGTACATGTACCTGCAGGTGGCAGGTGGTGAGTGGGGTGATGGGATGTGTGTGAGTTGGGGGAGGTGTGAGCAGGTGTGGGTGAGTGTGGGAGCGTGTACATGTGGGCAGGTGTACATATGGGGAGTGTGTGTGTGGGCAGGTGTGAATGTGGGTGAGTGTGGGAGTGTGTACATGTGGGCATGTGAGTGGTGGTGTGGGATGGGTACATGTGGGCAGTGTGTGTGTGGGCAGGTGTGAATGTGGGGTGTGAGTGTGGGCGAGTGTGGAAGTGTGTACATGTGGGCAGGTGCACATATGGGAGAGTATGTGAGTGGGCAGGTGTGAGTGTGGGTGAGTGTGGTGTGCATTTGGGTGGTGTACATGTGGGGAGTGTGAGTGGGCAGGTGTACATATGGGATGTGTGTGAGTGGGCAGGTGTGAGTGTGGGTGAGTGTGGGAGCGTGTACATGTGGGCAGGTGTACATATGGGGAGTGTGTGTGTGGGCAGGTGTGAATGTGGGTGAGTGTGGGAGTGTGTACATGTGGGCAGGTGTACATATGGGGAGTGTGTGAGTGGGCAGGTGTGAGTGTGGGTGAGTGTGGGAGTGTGTACATGTGGGCAGATCTGCATGTGGGGCAGGTGTGAGTGTGGGTGAGTGGGGCGGCAGATCTGCATGGGGTGTGAGTGGGCAGGTGTGAGTGTGGGTGTGTACATGTGGGCAGATCTGCATTTGGGGGAATGTGTGAGTGGGCAGGTGTGAGTATGGGCTAGTGTGGGAGTATGTACATGTGGGCAGGTGTACATGTGGGAGACTGTGTGAGTGGGCAGGTGTGAGTCAGGGGTGCTCTGCCTGCTGGGGACCCATGCTCCTCTCCAGGTTGCTTTCCCCTCTCTGGTGTGGGCTCCTAGCATCTCTGCTCAGATGATTTGCCCCTGGGGTCCTGCGTCCCCACACCAAGGCCAGGTGGTCTTGTGGGGGAGGCTGTGTGGGAGGCCCTGAAACCAAGACCGAGGGGCAGGTAGACATCTTGGGTATTGATATCCTGAACCAGCGGGCATGGTGGAGCAACCTCAGTCAGCGTCAGGCAGAGTAGGAAAATCACTCAGCCGCGTTCTGCCCCATGTCCCGATCCACAAGGCAGTGAGAGATAATAAAGTGTGTTGCATTAAGTCACTAAATCTTGGGATGGTTTGTAAAACAGCTGTAGATAAGCAGAATAATCAATGTCTTAATATTTCCCAAATGGTAATGTGTCATGTTTGGTAAAAGGTTTCTTTCATGTTGCTTCAGTTTAGGAAGAACTATGTCAGCAAACCATGACAATTAAAAAAAATAAAGCAACAGCCCAAATCCCAGTGAGACCCATGCTAGTTCATTCATTTGGATTCAGTTCTAATGATGATTACTTATTTTCCCCTGTTAGTGGCATCAATGGTAACTAAAGTTAGCCTTGGCTCAAAAATCGATAGGTTATTTTAGAGTCCAGCGGAGAGCAGAGAGCTGTCTGATGACTGGTGACAGGGGTGTGGGGGCTCCGACTGGCTCTGGGCTGCCCTCCTCCCTGCTCTTGTCTCCCGGGTGGCAGTGGGGAGCAGTGGCCAATGGCCCCCGTGGTCCACAGCATGTGCAGAGGTGCACAGAGCTTCTAGAGGGCCCTTCTTTTATGTGACGAGGCAGCAAAAGTCCAGCAGAGCCACCGTGTTCCTCTGTTTATATGTTGGAGTCCTAACCCTCAGCCTCTCAGTATCTGACCTTACTCGGACATACGGTCCTTTCAGAGGCAGTCAACTTAGAAAGAGGCCCTGGGTGGGTCCTGATCCAGGGGGACTGGACCCCTAGTAAGAAGAGGAGATTACACGCAGACGGACACTTAGGGAGGGCCCTGTGGAGACCTGGGGAGTCTGTGAGCCAGGGAGCAAGGCCTGGGCGGGGCCCTTCCCCACTGCCTCAGGTGGAACCAGCCCGGCTGACATCTTGGACTTCTGTTCTTCAGAGCCGAGATATCATAATGTCTGTTGTTAAGCCTCCCGGCTGTGTCACTTTGTTATGGCGGGCCTCGTGGATGAATACACTCATACGTATGGGTCACAGTCACGTCCACCCTCGGGGTGGCCATGGTGTGTGCTGGCCTGAATTCCGGGGCCCCCTGTTTGGATACCCATCCCCTCACCATCATGGTGTTTCCATGGCCTCCGTGAGGTGGGTCCTCAAGCCCTTCCCAAACTTGACTGTGTTTGTTTCCAAGCTGATGCTCACAGCACCACACTGCACTCATCCCAAAGGCCCTTTACATCACATGTGTGGTTTTGTCTCTCTGTGGCTTTGTTAATGTGAGGTGAGGGGTCCCACAATGGGGACAACCAGCAGTGGCCCTCCAGCTGGGTCCTTGGGCCCTCCACTTCTGTGTCTCATGGATGAGAAGCCCCCAAGGTGGGACAGCCTGGTACATTCTCTGTCAAAGCTCCATGGGCAACTCTCGGTGATCTGCCCCCAAGTTGTCCCTGACTTTGCACATTTGGACCCAGTGGACCTGGGGCAGAGGGGCAAAGACGGGAAAGCCCAAATAGTTTCTAGGAGATGCTGTCAACACTGGGCGTCAAGTGGTGTGGGGGGCGGATCCCAGCTGCAGAGACCACGCCCCCCCAGCAGCCAGATCCAATGGCTGGTCGAGGCAGGAGCATAAGGCCGCTCCGTTTGCTCCAGCCCTGCTCCCCCTGGCACAGTTGTCCTGACTGTGATGGCCGAACCCAAGGCTGAGGCAGGATTGGGGCTCCCAGTGGGCAACCTCAGAGGAACAGCAGTGTGAAGTACGGCGGGGCTCTGAGCAGGCCTTGAGGGCGGCTGTGGTGGGAAGCAACTGGCGGAGGGCCAAGGCTGCAGGAGGGAGCGTGTGGGAGACAGAAGGCGCAGTGAGGGTCAGGAGCAGGGTCAGCAGCCTTGGCGGTGTGGTGATGGACACTGAGCCCCAGGGGAAGAGCAGGGCAGGGCAAGGGCACGGGCTGAAGAAGCCTGCGGCCCAGGTGACTGCATCCAGCTTCCTCAGGAAGTACCGCTGCAGTATCCCTGGGGCTTTTCATCGAGGGTCCACACTGGTTTCCTGGAGGCAGGATCAGAGAGAGTAGACTGGACAGCATGATTTTTCGAGAGTGATCTTGGGATAAAGCAAGAGCAGGTGGAGAGCACTGGGGCTGCTACACACGCCAACTGCTGGGCTGCAGTGGCCTTCAGAGATGTCCCATGGGGGCAGTGAGCTGAGGTGGCCAGGGCCTATGCTCCTGCCTCCACCAGCCATTGGGCCTGGCTGCCTGGAACGGTGTGGCCCCTGCAGCTGGGGTCCGCCCCCTCCTTCCAAATTGCCCCCCACACCCATTTAGGCTTTCCTGCCTTTCCCCCTCTGCCCCAGCAGCCCCCTCCCAACCTTCCATCCCCCCATAAGCAGGGATGCCCAGGGGATATCTCACGGCTGCTGGCACCTGGGTCCCTAATGCTTGTCTGGCATCTCCTCTCTTTGCCTTTTCCTCCTCTCCTCAGGCCCTGGCTATCTCTGGAGGTGCCTGGGAGCTGTCTGGGGCCAGCTCTTGGCTAATGTCACGTATTTGGTGGTATCACAGATGCTGTGGGCTCTTCTGAGACCGCCCTGCCTCCCAGGAGTACCACCCCTCCCTGTGTTCAGTCAGGGCTGCTTCTCTCCCCTGCCTGAGCCAAGAGACCAGAGCAGGCTGCTTGGGCGAAGAAACCTGTTTGTGGCCAAGCAGCCACCTGTGCCCTGAGAGAAGCCACAAGGGCCTGAGCTGGGCCAGTCAGATTCCGCAGTCAGGGGTCGTGTGAACTGGGGAGGCCAGCAGAGCCTGTGCGCAGGAGGCAGCTGCATGCTGCTGGCAGGGAGCTGGTTGGGAGAGGAGAAGGGGGCAGCGAACAGAGGTGCAGGGAGGCACCCACCCAGTGGGAGGGGGTGCTCACTCAGGGAGCCCCACCTTCCGGGGCCTGAGGCCATGGTGACATGACTTGGGTAGTCTGACTCCTGCCGTGGCCATTCTGGCTGGACTTACTTTCAGCAAGGGCATCCCAGACCCCTCTTTAGGGGCAGGTGCAGCACCCCAGGGCTGCAGGGGCAGCAAGGGCTCCGTTCCAGACCAAGGCCACCTCCCCATTCTGTGTTTATTTCCAGACTGGTAACCAAGTCGTCAGGCTTCCCAGGTGGCGCTCATGGTAAAGAACCCGCCTGCCAATACAGGAGACTTAAGAGACCTGGGTTCTATCTCTGGGTCGGGAAGATCCCCTGGAGGAGGCATGGCAACTCACTCCAGTATTCTTGCCTGGAGAGTCCCATGGACAGAGGAGCCTGACGGGCTACAGTCCATGGGTCGCAATGAGTCACACACGATGGGAGTGATTTCACACGCACACAACCAGGTTATCATCTGGCATGTTTCATAGATAAGCAGTGGGAGGCTGGCCTGGATCAGCCTTGTCTGGAGGGTGTGAGGGGCCGAGAGACTGAGGAGTCCAGAGGACTGGGAAGAAACCCTCTTCCTTCTGGCTGGAGGTGAGAAGGACCAGGGGCTGCCGAGGGGGGACCCTCAGGGGGGCGATTCCTGGGCCTGCTCTTGAGATGGAGCCAGCCATAGTTGCTGGAAAGCCATTGGCATCTGGGTCAAAGCCTTAGTAAAGACAGGGCTCCGTGCAGGGAGGCCAGGTGAGAATCTGCTCTGGGCACTTTGCATGTGCAGACCTTGGCTCATGCCTGGAGTGAGGCCCTGTGGCCATGTTTCTGTGGCCTAAAATTGGCAGCTACTTAATGACCCTGTTAGAGGAATGAGTATCTAAATCATGAAGTGATTAAAGTGAATGTGGTGCAATCATTAAAAAATTTACCAAATGTATGAATTAACGCTCAAAAAAATGCTTGCCGCATGACCTTGAGTACAAAAAGAAGGCAACAAAACCATTCCCAATCCTTGCAACTTTGCTTTGTAAACAAATAGGAGCTAAAAAGCCAGCTAAAAAGCCTGGAAGGAGATATGTGAATATGTCAACACTGAGTTTATGAGTTTTTTTCTTTGTCTTAATTTTTGGCATATTTTCCATTAGGACAAAAATTATTAAAAAAAAATGAAGAGAAGGTGAAATGCTGTTATCATGCTTGTATGAGGTGGGTATCAGTGAGTTCGTCCATCCCATCCTGTGAAAATCCTGATCTTGCTGAGGCTGAAACTGTGTTGGGCTCAGAGGTCCCAGGGGTGACACCGGGTCCTGGCCCTTGGAGACCCATGTATATTGGGGGCAGCTGACCGAGGACCGGGCCTTCTGGCTGTGGTGAAGGGAGAGGGTTTGAGGGGCCCTGGGGTGAAGATAAAGCTTCTCAGAAGTTCCATAAGGATCTGCCCTGGGGGCAGACCCAAGGGGTGCCAGTGGGGAGGAGGGCTTAGTCAGCTTTCTGGCCTGGGAGGGGCATGCGTGTTCTTCATTTTCCCTGAAGGACACAGGTGGGCTGCTGCCTGCTATGCCTTCGCTTTTCTGCTGAGGTGGGCTGGTGGGGGCAAGTCTGAAGTGGGTAATTTGCCAGCAAGGTTAAGTCAAAGCTTTTGTGGGCCTTGTTGTCTCGCTTGTATAGTCAGAGTAGTAACCTGCCCGCTGCCAACGGCCTCAGTGTGCTGCGCTCCTGCAGACGCTCCTGGGACATGCATGTCCTGCTGGGCTGGTGGGCAGCAGGTCAGCATGGGCTCCATCCACCCCATCCCAGGGCCCGGTGCTGGCAGAACCCTAGGAAACATAGGACTAGGGGAGGGAGAGGGGTGCAGAGTCAGAGCAGGCCTGGGGTCAGAGCTCAGCAGTCACCCTGCGTCCAGTGTCTGGGGGCAGGGCTGCTGTTGCTCACGTCTAGCTCCTGGCTTGTCGGATGAGTGCAGTGTGAGTGAACAGGGCCGGAGTCTTGGGCAGAATTTGTTTCTGCTTAGGACTGGCGTTGCTGGAAGATGCAGTAAACATGGCCTTAGAATGGTCACTGTGTTCCTGCAGCTCTGTCAAGAGGCCCTCCCCCAGCTGCTCTGGGTCCTGGCAGGTGTGTGGATGAAGCTACATGACCAGCAGTAATTTCCAGGTTTAATTCTGCTTCCCCCCTCCCCTGTCTTTCTAACCTCCCCAGCCTTGCTACTGCTACTGCTAAGTCACTTCAGTCGTGTCCGACTCTGTGGGACCCCATAGACGGCAGCCCACCAGGCTCCCCTGTCCCTGGGGTTCTCCAGGCAAGAACACTGGAGTGGGTTGCCATTTCCTTCTCCAATGCATGAAAGTGAAAAGTGAAAGTGAAGTTGCTCAGTCGTGTCTGACTCTTAGCTACCCCATGGACTGCAGCCTACCAGGCTCCTCCGCCCATGGGATTTTCCAGGCAAGAGTACTGGAGTGGGGTGCCATTGCCTTCTCCATCCCCAGCCTTAAACTACTGTATTTCTGGGATCCCATGTCCCTGCCCATGCGGTCTCCCCTTTCCTGTTCTGTCCCCCTGAAGCCTCCCTTATGCACTGTGCCCTAGTGAGGATGTTCAGAGGCAGGGCATGAGGAGGGTCCCAGCTTTCAGTCTTGGAGTACCCCCCCTCCCCCCGCCACCACCAGGCCCTCAGAGCTCCCACAGAGAGCCCCTCTGTCTGGGGCTTGCCTTCCCTCTTTGCACAGGGCTCAAGCCTTTTCAAGGGCCGGGAGGCTCTCACCCAGGCAGCCCTAGCTGAGCTCCTGTCTGGGAAATGCAGGTTTGGGTGGTCTTCAGTGGGTTGCCTCCTAGGGTGCCCAGCTTGCGACCTTCCAGGTTGGCTTCCTCATGGTTGGGTGGGGACCAGGGAAACTCCAGCTTCATTGTGAGCAGAAGTGACACCTGCAGGCTCGGTGTTTCCTCTCTGATGTCAGGCTCTTCAGAAATCCTGCTGCCTTTTCCAGGGACCAGCTGATCTCCAGACAGCAGCCCTAACTCCATCTGAGTCTTGGAGTGAGGGAACACCCAGAAGAGTGCTCATCTGGGTTTGGCGGTGTTTGCAAAGCTAATCTCTTTGATTGTAAATGACTAACAGTGGGTTGTCGGCTGAGGCAGGCCAGGTGATGCCTTGTGTCAGCTCACCTTGCCCAGAAAGGAGGAGCTGCCCCTAACTGGAGGGGCCCTGGTAATGCATCCATTAGGGGAACCACTGATTGGAGCCACTGGCGTAACCACTGGAGTGGTTATCTTAAACACAAGATCTTGGTAAAGAATGCAGAACTAACAAGCTGCCACCACCCGTGAAGACTTTTGAAAGGTCAAAAGGAGAGAGGAGATGCTAGTCCATATGTCTTATCAACTACCAGATCTTTCTCACTGGAAACATCCTGAGAGATGCGTGCACCTCCCTCAGGAGGGAACCTGAGTCAGAGTGACTGGCCAGAGACAGCCCGGAAACTAACTTAATTACAGTAAGACTCAAGACTGCCAGCCACGTGGCAGAGCAGTCCTCCTGGGTTCCCTCACCCTCCTGCTCTCCACCCGGGCACCCCTTCCCAGTGAAGTCTCTTGCTTTGTCAGCACATGTCTCCTCGGACAATTCATTTCCGAGTGTTAGGCAAGAGCCTACTTCCCCAAGAAGGGGGCCTGGAAGGGATCCCCCTTCTTGCAACACATCTAGCTCAACCCTCCATTTTACAGAGGGGGAAACTTAGGGTGGCATCTCAGGCCTCTCAGCCAGTGGGTGGCATAGCTGGAACCCAATCTCTGCCTGTTGCATCAGCCTCTTTTCTTTTGAGGAATCATGTTGCTTCCAGAAAGTGAATTTGTGGAAATGCTTCCAAAGCAGAACAGAAGAATGAATGGCCTGACTCTGGGGTGAGGGAGAGTCAATAAAGTGAAAAGAATGCTCACTGGACACTCAGTATTAACGTTAGCCTGAGGCCAGGAGTGTGTGTACAGCTGCCGACACCAGCCTGAGGCTTCCTGGCAGCGGGGTGGCCAGGCAAGGTCCAGAACACCTTTGGTTACGCTTCCTGAAGCACACAGCCAGGCTTGAGGTCGGCCAGGAAGGGAGAAGCCTGGATGCAGGCTGGGATGAGTGTGGCAGGAAGCCACCTCATTCAGGGCGCAGCTGGCTGGGATAGACTCGACTAGCGTTGGATAGGAGACTAGCGTTGCTGCCCTGAGGAGTTGTACCAGCCTGTACTGGAGGAGGCGTTCACATATTACGTGACTTGTTGAGGTTCACACAGCTTGTGTTGACGAAGCTGGGGTTTGACCCTGTGTCCCTGGAGCCGACCCACGGAGGTGCAGCTTAGCACCTAGGTTTCAGCATACCCACGTTTGAGCTGTCTGTCCTTGGGGAATCGCTGTGCCTTTCTGAGCCTCGGTCTCCTTGCCTGCCCATTAGGTAGAGCTCCTAGGGCTCATCCTGAGATGGAAGTCCTGGTGTTCCCACGTGTTTTGCAAACAATGTGTGTGAATGCTGAGTAGTGCCCAGTACATGGCAGGCCTGCCCTTGCCTGTGGTTTCAGAGGCCCCAGGCTGGGTCCATGGAGGTTTCTCAAGCACAGATCAAGTTCCTATCCCCTGGTGACCTGCAGGGGTGAGTGCCCTTTCCCTGAAAGAGAAGCCTGGATTCCTGAGGTTTGTGGGTGGTTCTGAGAAAGGACCCGCCCCTTCTGGGAAGGAAAAAGGAGAGAGGGCTTCTGCAGGGAGCAGCTGGGGCCTGAGCAGAGAGGTCAGGGGAGGGGAGCAGGCCATGCCGGGAAGAGCATATTGATTTCCTCCTTTTAGAAATGGACTCAAGTGGAATCATTCATAATGTGCTCTCCCCACTGTTGACAATACCCATTCCCATCACTGCTGGGGAAATGGATTTGCAGCGCTCTCAGAAAGAGAAAACAGATTGCCTGAGATGTGCAAAGAGGGCTTGGTTCTGTCCCCAGATGCTTTCTGGAGAGTCTGCTGGTGGCTCGCTGGGGACAGAGGACTGCGGGATGCACCACCAGGGCTGCGCCAGGGACAAGGTCTGTGTTGAGCATTGCAGCCATAATAAGCAGTCAACCCTTGGGGCAGGGTCTCCAAGGGGGTATTGATGGACACTGGCGGTCAGGAGGCTACCTGGGGGAGCTAGGGTTGACCTGAGTCTCAGAAGCCCCGCAGCAGCCACACAGAGCCTTCTGAGCAGAGGGACACCATAGCCAAGGGCTGGCCACTGAGGTGCTTCCCGCCTGGTGTGGCTGGAATCCAGGGGTGAAGGTGGGAGTGTGGCTGGAGCAGTGGGCAGGAGAAGGGCTGAGGGTCCTGATGCCTTTTCTTGCTGCCACCTGTCAGGGCTGTCTAGGTGGGGTCAGAACACCTCTGGAGACGAGAGTAGGTGTGAGTGCAGCCCCTGCTAGTTAACCTAAGATGCCACCCTAGTCCTGGAGGAAGCTGGTGGTGCTCACGGTTCTGCTTTCCTTAGTCTTGGCCTGAGGCTGCCTGGCAGCAGGGTAGCTTCAGTGGATGCCCGGCTCAGCTGGCTGTGACTACTCTTAAGAGGGACCAGGGCCAGCCTCCTGCCCACCCAGACTGCAATGCCTGTCTTGGTGCTGGTTCATTTATTCATTCACCCATTCATTCTTTCTGCAGGAAGAATATCAACACCAAGGCTGAATAAGCTGGACTCACAGCATTAAGTAGGGCGGGAAGGGGTGGGGGATGTGGGCAGACGCAAGCCTTGGAGCCAGGCAGACCTGTTGTCAAGTTGCACACATAAGCATGTGACCTTCAGAAAGCCACCTAAGATCTCTGAGCCTCAGTTTCTGAAACAGCAAAGTGAGGTAACCTTTGCCAGGTGGTTTTGGGGCCCCTGCGGTATGGTAACTGTAGAGGAATTGGCAGGTGCCAGGCTCATGCCTGGGGACTGGGAGCCCAACAAGGTGCTTTTATGTAGGTGGATGCAGTGGGAAGGCCTTGGCACAGGCTGTGTCCTTGCCTGTCACTCTTCTTCCTGGTGCCCTGTGGTCAGCTCCTAAACTTCCTTTAGGTGTTTGCCTGGTGTCACCTTGTCAGCGAGGCTCCCCGGTCACTGCCTTAATGCTGCATACATGCCATCTGTCGTGGCTTTGTGAGATTCAGGAGGGTAGGGCTTTGCTCTTTGTTCCCTGAGTCTCCTCTGCCTGGAGTAGTGCCTGGCACATGGCGGGCGGGGTGGGGGTGGCGTGTGCTGAGATATTCTGTGGGGCAAGGCCACCAGCATGAAGCTCCTCGACCCCACGGCCCAGGGCCCAGGGTCACAGTGGAAGGGGCTCTGCTGGTACTTCTGAGCCTCAGTGGGGTGTGGAGAGGGTTTCTGGCTTCAAATCAGACAGAGCTGGTTTGGCCCTGTGTGTGAGTGTGTGTAGTGTGTGTGTGTGTGTGTGTGTGTGTGTGTATGTGGCGGAGAGGCTCTGTCCCAGCCAGTGAGGAGCTCCTGGTCTGAGGGGAGCGTGAGGCTTAAGCTGAGATGTGTTTAGAGCCACCCAGGATGACATTAGAACCAGGCTCAGGCGTGACCTCCCAGGGAAGGGAGACCCAGTGGGGACTCCAGGGGGCTGCTTGCTGGTTCCTGTGCAGGGCCCCTCCCTGAGTCTCCTCTGTGTGTCTTAGGGAGCCTGGGCTCCTTAGTGACATTGCCCCTGGGCACAAGAGGTGTTCTCCCCTGGTCCTCAGCAGGGTGCACACAGGTGGAGGAGCGTCTGTAGAACTTCTGAGGGAGGTGGGGTGCAGCAAGGGACAAAGTCAGGGCCTCTGCCCACAACCCACCCCTGACACAGAGCCCTCCCCTCCATGATGGGCAACGTGGCCAGGAATACAAAGCTTCCTGGGAGAGCTGGGGTCTGAATCCTGCCCCAGTGACATGCTCCGTGACCGTAGGCTAATGGCTGAGCTCACCGAGACTCAGTTTCTTTATCTGTGAAATGGGCAGAGTAAAACTGCCTGCTGCAAGGGGCTCTTGTGGTACACCCATCCCAAGCGATAGGCACTGGAGGGGATGAGAGGCCTTGAAAGGACACCACAGCCAAGGAGGAGAGCTGTGGCCCCAGACACATCCATCCACCTTCCCTGGTGAGCTAGTGAAGGGGTGGCTGGTACCACCTGTGTCTGGCTCCAAGCTGGGGCTCCAGCTACTCCCTTCAGGGGCCTGCGGCTCTGACAGCAGACTTTCAGGCTCCTGGTCAAGGCAGAGTGGGATGTGTTTCTGGGGTCTGAGAGTTCTCTCCCATCTGAGGTTCACTACCATCCTGGGCAGGAAGGCAGCATGATACAGCAGAGACAGCTGGTCCCTGTCCATAGGACAGAAGGCCCCAGACGGGGCCTGTGTGAGCAGGGCCACTCGGGGTGGATGGGGTGGCTATCTGGAAGGGTCGTCCTGGGCTTGGCCAGCTGGGAGGGCAGTGGGGCGGATGGGGGTGAGTTGCAAGGGGCAGCTAGCTTTGATGTTTCTAGGTCGGGGGCCCAGTTCATGTGGCTGCAGCTTGCTCCCGCTGGACAGTAAGTTGGATAGCCAACCACATGTAGAGAATTCTCCTGACCTAGTTCTGAAGCCTAGAGTCCTCTCGGTGCAAAGGAGATGATGACCCCTGAGGGCAATTTGTGCCTCATTTCCGCCTCCTTGAATCCTTACAATAAACCTGGTCACCCAGTGTTTCTCTATCTTAACAGAAGAGGTGGCTGCAGGGAAAGTCAGGGGAGTTGCTAGTGAGTGGCAGGGGAGGGTCTCATCCAGGGCGCTGTGCCTCAGGGCTAGCCCTCCAGTTCAGGGCCCCAGCAGAGCTGTTGCTTTCAGAAAGCTTTACTTGGGTCTCTGCCCCAACCCTGCTCTCAGCTTAGGCTCCTACCCAGGCCCCCAGTCCCTGGCCTTGTCTAAAGAGATGAGTGCTGAGGGGAGCCAGCCCCAGGCTCCGGGGAGCCATTTCTAATGGGAAAACATGCCCATTTGCCTAAATGAATCAAATCCATTTCTCTCCCATACATATTTCATGGGCTTCCTCTCTGTGTAATTTAATTATCACCGTTGTTAGTGTTAATGTCCTGGTTGGTGCAGTTCTGCTCCCCAGACCCTAGGAGCCTAATGCTGCAAGGGGCTCCGAGGAGGAGCTGAGAGAGTGGAACAATCGCTATGGCAACAGGATGCAATAATATTTCCCGGTGATCTATTGCTTTAATCTTGAGGGCTTTGAGTATATTGCCAGCATTAATAAATAAGTCTAAATAACACCCTGGTGAGATTAATATTATTCTATCCATTTTACTGATGGATCATCAGCAGCTCAGGGGGGTTGCGTGCCTGATCTTGGGGGGAGAGGGGAGAAAGATAGGGATGGTAGAAATGCCTGCTAAGTGCTGCCCTGGCTCCTGGGTCCCCAGCATCCCCGCTGGAGGGGCTGGGTCAGGGGCCACAGAAGCCCTGGGAGCCAGTGGGAAAGAGATGGCCAAGTGTGCTCTGGATGTATGATCCCTTCTGCTTTGTGACTGGGTGGGAGCAGGGCAGTGCGAAGGACCCTGGGTCTCTCAATGTTGCTCCTCAATTTTCTAAGTCCAGACAGTCCACTCAGAGACCTCTGTGTGTTCAACAGTACCTTTCTTGGAAGTAATAACCTTTAATCCTGTGCCAGTCTCGGCAGCTCCTGGTGAGAGCTACCAGGGTGAGTCTTGAGGCAGGGTTCCCATAGTGGAGAAGGAGGAGTGAACAAGGGAGATAGGGGGCCTCTATGGCGGGTGTTAGGTGAGTGATCATGGTGCCTGCCTCTTCAGAAAATATGTTATCATTTTTATTTTTCCAACAGCATTTGTACACACCTTATTTGGAGGGGAACTCCCTTCCCCTTGGCTGTCCTGGGGTTGTCTCAACTCGAGGAGTTGGTCCTAATTCCGAGTGCACCACGAGATTCCTGGCCCGGCCACACAGCAGTCCCTGCAGCCCAGTGGCGGCTTGCCCAGCATGCCCATTCTCGGCTCCCTTCTCGCACACTCACACCTGCCCTGGCGCCTGGGTCCTGGACTGATGTGCTGTGCATCTCCTCTCCCTGCAGTGAGCTCCCCGCCTCTGACTGCACGTGGGCCAAAGTAGCTGCCCTGCTTCCAGACTCGCCCCACTTGGCCAGCACAGCTCCCCTCGCAGGTCCTTGATCTGGGTTGTTAGGCAGGCTCCTTCCCCCTTCTAGGTGAGAATGCTTTTGGGGGTCATTCTGTGAACCTCATTCAGGGCCACCCAGTCCATCAGAGGTGACTTAATAGCATGGGGCCAAAAGACAGGGCTCTGCAGGCCTGTTCTTTTTGTTAAGGTGCTGCTTTTGCCCCTGGTCAAATTGACTGGTCCCCTTGCTCTGGGACCAGCCATGTCCACGCAGGAGACCTAGCAAATGTCCCGCACTTGGAAATGAGGTCAGATCATCTCAGACTGAGATCATTTTTGACCATTTCAGGTCTTTCTCCAGAAAGAGGGCTCCAGGATGCTGTGCTAATGGACTCTCTGGCTAAAACGGGGAATGTGGTCTCCGCAGGCTCCTGGTCCCACATGTGTACTTTCTCTGACCCTGCTCCTCATCTCACCTGTCAGTGTGGGCCCTGAGTTCTCTGCCTATGGAGCGGATGTCTTTTGGGGAAGCTTCCCCAGCCCACACCACTTTTCTCTGCCCCTGCCTCTCTGGCCATGGCTGATGGGAGCAGGTGTGAGCATCTGACTCAAGCCAGCCCAACCATGGTTTCTCTCCCAGTCATTCGGAACTGGGCCTCAGACTGTTGCGATTGCACTAGTACCTGCACCTATGTCTGAGGCAGAGATGTCCCCTGGGGTCCCCTGGGGAGGCTGAGTTTAGGGTGCTGAGTGGTACAGAGATGAGCGTGGGCTGGAGCTAATGCAGCACTGGCGGGGTGGGGTGGGGACCCCACTCCTTGAAAGGTGGGAGGCAGGTGGTGTGGGGCTTCTGCTTTTGGCCCATGTGCCTATGGGAGAGGAGGATACTGGGAAGGAGGTGGAGGGAGAGAGGAAGAGAAGAGAAGGGAAGACAAGGAAACAGAGAAGGGCAGGAACAGCAGGAAGGAGAGAAGGAGGAGGGACTCCTGGGGCTTCCCTGCCAGCTCTGCTTTCTCAGAGGCCAGCTGTCAGCCCCAGCTCTGGGAGCCACTTTGTCCTCATTCTGTTTAATGGCAGGCCCTGTCCATTGCAGATGAAGGCCTGACTTCAGAGATCTTCGGGTATTCTGCCTGGCAGGAGTGTTTCTGCATGCCTGAGG
The DNA here is from genome assembly GCF_027580195.1 of Bos mutus. NCBI lineage: Eukaryota > Metazoa > Chordata > Mammalia > Artiodactyla > Bovidae > Bos > Bos mutus. Next base: position 132,097,236 of record NC_091618.1, read on the forward strand.
CCTTGCGCCACGCTGGACCAGTCTGACCAGATAAGTTTATCCAGATAATGCGATTGCCGGTAAATGCCTGCATTTTCTCGGGGGAGTGGAATCAGTCCTGCAGGCTCCTGTGACTGAGCCCTAGAAAAACTCTGGTCACCAGGGCTCAGGGGAGCCTCTGGTTGGGAATAGTTTGCACCTGTTTTCACGTTGTTGGGGGAATTAGTTATGTCCCCATGTAGCTCTGTTGGTAGGGACCCCCAGAGGCTTGTGCTTGCATCCCCTGAGCTTCTTGCAGTGGCTTTCTCCCTGCACAAACCATCCCTGTGAGCAGAACAACATTTTTCTGAGTAGTGAGAGTCTGCTAGTTAACTATCCGGCCTGAGGATGCTCTTGGGGACACCCAACACGGGTTGGCTGTGGCTTACGCATATTTCTCTCCCTTGTAAGCAAAAGAGCCTTGTCTGAGGCATCTTGGAATGAAAAAGATGTACCAGAAGGGGTCCCAGCAGGGAATGGCACACTCAACCTGGGTGGCTGTGGAGGGAAGCAGTGAGCATAAAGACAGAGCCACCACAGAAGCTATGGCCACCGAGGCCCGAGGCCCAAGGGGTGGGCAGCCGTGGTGAGAGGAAGCGCCTGCTCGTGGGGCAGTGGCTGCACATGGAGGACACGGCCCTGCCTGCGGTGGCCTGGGGTGGACGCCAGCCTCGTTTGACCTGCCTGCTTCTGCTTCCAGGTTTCTGCCGAGGCCTCGTGTTGGCCAGACCCAACAGGAAGCTCCAGGGCAGGTGATGCCAGGGAGGAGTGAGGTCCCAGGGCTAGGCCTGATGCTAGGTGTCTCTGGGGTCCCCTCTGGAGGCTGAGGCTCAGGGTATTGGGGACATTGCCCTGGGCCTGCAACTTGGCCCAGCTGCAGCCCCGCTGTGGCCCAGGTGGAGTGATGTGCATGTGGTGAAGCTGGCATAGGGAAGGGTCCCCTCTCCCTGAGAGGCACTCAGGGAGAAGGAGGAGAGAAGCAGGCCTGACCCGCTAGTAGGCAGAGCCCGAGGGGCAGGCTTAGGTACCCTGCTCCTGAGGGTAGCATTCAGCTCCAGGCCTCTGTGTGCTGCCCCCAGGTGTGAGGAGAGACAGGGTGGTCTGCCAGGGTCTCCAAATGGGACCACCTTGCCTGCCAGCATGGCACCTCTCCCTGCTGCAGGATGCTCGAGGCAGATGCTGTGCTGGGAATGGGCAGGCCCAGGTGTAAAGAATGGACAGAAAAGGACTTGCTAATTAATTTGTCAGTCAGTGAATGCCCTTCTTCTTTCCACAGAGGGTTCAAGACAATTCACAAGAACTCATACAATACAGTAATTACAAAATAGAGACAGATCATTACCCAGGGAAAAAGGTAAATGAGTGTGCCAGGTGGGCACTGGCAGGCTGTTCCTTGGCCCTGGGATCAAGTTCATCCTCCGCGCCCCCGGCCTGGCCGTGCCCCCTGCCTTTGGTCTGGGCCCCAGGGTATGAATCCTCCTCATTTGGGAGGCCATGTCTCAGGGGGCTGACCCCACCCTGGGGACTCCGTGTCCTCCCTGAGCTGGCTGGCCAGTGTTGTCACCTCTCAGGTCCCTGTCTGGGGCCGGACTGTGCTCTCTGATCAAAACCCTGGCACCCACGCTTACTCCCCTGCCACATCTGTGAAGGGAAGGCTCTGGGCCCATCCACTGCTGTTGCCTCCTAGGCTGCCTCAGGCCCCTACAGGTACCTGGAACTGGGGGGTGGGGGACGCGGCGGGTGTGCTGAGTAAGCAAATGGTTGTGCAGAGGTAGTGCTCTGACTACACAGAGTGAGTCACCTGACTTCCACACTCTCGTGTTAGCTTTGCCCTGGGTCTCTTTTTATTCTAATTTAATATTAGCTTGTGTGTGTGTTAGTTGCTCAGTTGTGTCCAACTCTTTGGGAGACTGTAGCCCATCAGGCTCCTCTGTCCATGGGATTCTCCCGGCAAGAATACTGGAGTGGGTAGCTATTCTCTTCTCTAGGGGATCATCCTGATCCAGGGATGAAACCCAGGTCTCCTGCATTGCAGGTAGATTACTGTCTGAGCTACTAGGGAAGCCTGCAGCTGAGCCACCAGCAAAAACACACAGAGTATTAGCTTGTTCTACATATGTAACTTTGTAGCAACTTCTGTTTCTTTTTTGGAATAAGGCTGAATGTATTTAAAACAAAATAAAAGAATAAGGGGAGATGGAAGAGTAAATCCAAGAAAAGTGAACAGGCAAATTATCAGATGATTTAGGACCTGTGTCGTTTCTTCAAGCTGAGTTTGAGTGCAGCTCTGAGCTCCCTGGCGGGTGGGGCCTGGGGAGACATAAGGCGCTAATTTTTAGCAGGGTGTACACCCAGGATCCTCATGAGCCCCACCTTTCCCAGCATGGAATCCAGGGAGAAGAAACGTGCCCTTGCCCTTGTGTGTATTTGAGAAGGTGCCATGAACACTGGCCTGTTAGGTGGATGGCCAGGAAAGGAGTGAGACCGGAAGGGTTTCTGCACTAAAGGCTCAGGTGGGACCCCAGGCTGCTGCAGACTTCAGGGCAGAGGATCAGACTGTGCTGGGCTGGCCAGTTGGCCAGGGTGGGGCTTCGGCAGACACCTCCACCCAGTACACACAGTCAGCGGCCCAGCCCGGTCAGCTCTGACCATCAGCAGCCTTTGAATGCTCCATTCTTCTAACTGTGGTGCGTGTGTAACGGGTAAAAATGAAAACCCGTCTCTGTACCCAGTCCTGTGCACTCTCTTGATCCCACCCTTCTTTCCATCCAGACTTAATATGTATTCCCTGACTAGAAACCTGATTTCTGTCCCCAAAACTCTGATCTGCTGGTGTGACAGGAAGCTTTGGAATTGGCGCACTGGGCTGGATCCCCTCTCTCCATTTCTAAGTGGTTCTCTGCATCAGCTGCAGGTCCCTCTGACCCTTTTTTTTTCTTTTAGGGTGTCTCTGAAGTCCTGGATGTTCTGGCATGAATGTGCTAGCAGGAAGCAGTCAGGCCTGACTTTATCAAACCATGAAGCCATAGATAAATAACACAAAACAGGATAAAGTGTTTCTAAAAATAATGGAAGCTAAAGTAAATAATATAAAATAATGATTTAAAATGAGCAACTCTAACAATTTATTCTGTGTTAAAGTGGCATTTCATGTCATCTGGGAAGAGTAGATTCATTTACCAGCAACTATATGCAGCCATCCCCCTACCAAGCCCAGATTTTCTGTCTCCTACTGTCCACTTGGGCCTGGATCTGCCTGGCCGTAGCTACTCCCCTCCCCTCCCAGCTTAGTGGTCCTTTGATGGCTCTTGTTCTTTCTGTGGCCACAGCATGTGGGCTTCTGGGGACCTAGAGTGAGGGTCAGCCTCAAATCCCATCTCTGCAGTTCCCTGCCCAGGTCTGACCCAGTGGACTTGCAGGCGCTGCTTGGAGAGGCAGAGGGTGAAGGTAAGTTAGTGCCCCGGGGAGTGGACATTGGCCAGTGGGAGGAACGAGGAGGTGACATCCTGGCCACCCCCTCCGGCAGCCGCTCTGCCATCAGGCTGTGTCCCACTTGGCTGTGTGCTGTCAGGATTTGCTTCCCCTCCTTCCTGGTTCACTCGTCTTTCCCTCACTCTTGCTCCCTGAAAGTGTTGGCACAAATGTTTGACCTAGGCTCTGATTTCTAAGGATGCTGTGCTAAAGTAAGCACATACTATGTCCCAGGCAGGGTTTTGGACATTGGGACACAGTAATGCAAAAACAGAAAAACATCTCTGTCCTCATGGAGTTGATGTTCTAGAAGTGGTGGTGGGCTAGGGAAGACAGTGTTATGGACAATGTCATAAAGTGGTGAGCAGTATGAACAGACTAAAGTAGGGCCCTGGCAGGGGAATGCCAAATGAGGAGGAGGGGCAGCTTTACATGCGGTGTTCCAAAGAGACCTCAACACTGAGGCTGACATCTGAACACAGACCTAGAGAAAGCCTGAAGTTGGAGAGGGCCATGTGCATTCACGGAGGAGAGTGTTTCAGGTGTGGGGAACTGAGGTGCAAAGGCCCCGAGGCACGACCATGCTTGGCATGTCAAGGCCTAGGATAGAAGCCAGAGTGGCTGGTGCAGGGTGAGTGAGGAGCAGAATAGGGGTCCAAGAAGACCAGAACACATTGGGTCACGATCTTGTTGGAGTTGGGAGAAGCAGGGAGATCTGAAGTTGCTGTTGATTGGTGTGGTGGGAGATGATGGTGGCGTGGACCTGCATTCAGCAGAGGGCTGCTGGCCATGAGCGGAGAAGAGGAGGTAAGGGTGGCTGCAGGGTATTTGGCTTGAGCACTGGAAGGTGCAGTTGTCATTAGACAAGCTGATGGGAGGAGCAGGCTTTGAGGGGCAAGAGCAGAAACTCAGATTGTGTGAGCTGAGTTTAAGCTGCACATGGAAAGGTGGGTGGGTAGTTGGAGGTAGAAGACTGGGATATGGATTGAAATTGTGCACAGTTCTTTCTGCTTTCTTTTGTGTCTTTCTACTTCACTTGGCATAATATTTGTGAAAGTTGTATGTACTATAGTTTATTTATTTTGCTGTATAGAATTCCATTGTATGAATAAATCCCAATTTATTTATCCATTTCACTTCAATAGTCATATGGCTTGTGCCTGATATTTGGCTCATATGGATATTTCCACTGTGATCATCCTTTATATGTGCACATGTGCTCACGTATCTATGGGCTATATACCCAGAAGTGGGAGTGCTGGGTTATAAACAAGCATATTTTCAGCTTTACTGATAAAATCAAACTGTTTTTCCAAGTATCTGTATCACCTTGCACTCTTCCTAGCAGTGTCTGGTGAGTCTGAGAATTCCAGTGGGTCCATGGTGCTTGCTGATGTACTGTTGATATGGTGGGTTTATAGGGTATTCCATTATGCTCTTAATTTGTATTTTCCTGTTTTATTTGTGAAGTATGTATTACTACTTTAATACAAGTCATTGAAAGATTTTAGTGATAATAGAAACAAAGAGAAACTGACTCTCAAATTCCAAAAGCCTTGGGAGTTTCCTGGTGGCTTAATGGTTAGGACTCTAGGCTTTCAGTGCCACGGCCCAGGTTCAATTCCCGACTGGGGAGCTGAGATCATACAAGCCATGTAGTGTGGCCAAAAAGCCAAACCAAAAATAAAAGCCCGAACAGCAATAACAAAAATTCCAAAAAAACAAGAAAAACCAGAAGAAAGAAGGAGAAAGGTGTGGGACAGGGAGTAAGAACATGCCTCTTGTCCATCTAACACTGAGTTAGACAGTGGGTATTGCCTGGAGCTTGGGTAACTTACTGGGCCTTGTATAATGTCAGTGTGAGAAGATCCATGCAAGTCTTACTAAAAATTTCCTGTTTGACCATCTTCGCTCAGCTTCTAAGGGGACACAAAGGCTAAAGTTATTGATGGGGAGGAATTGGGTGGAGGCTGAGTATGGTTTTAAGCAGGGGCTGGTAGTGCAATTCAATTTCCTTAACTTGGTGTCATCTTCTGTCTAGCCCCCCAAGTCCTTTCTATAGACTGGCTGCCCCAAACTATGGAATTTGGAAAATCTTCTAACATGCTGGGCATACCCCAGAGTTGGAATGTGGAGCAGCCTTAGGATGTCACATAAGCAGCAGGTCCCAGTCTAGGGTGTCACCTTCCTTTGGGCGGGCATGCTGGCCTCTGCAGGGCACACAGGGGCTCCTGCCTCTGACCATGGATGTGCTGCTTCTCCTTTGAGCAGTGACCTTTCCCAATTGTATTTCTTTCTAAGCAATAACATTCCAGAATAACATTAGGCACCTTCAACTGAACCCAGGAACACAAGCAAAATGTGAGAAAAACAGTGTAACTGTGAAAACTGTATCATAGCTCTGGGTGCTGGATGCAACAATAAGGACTTGGAGACTCTTAGTGGTACAATCAGGGGACGACCCAAAGCTTACATACCAAACTCTGTGCTCTTCAACTGAGAAGCCATGCTCTTTTCCAGTACCCGTGGGACACTTGCAAAAGTGTTTCATTTATTACGCAACAGTCAAGAAAAAGATTTCCAGTAAATCCCTTATAATAGAAATTGTACAGGTCAGTGCTTTGACCCAGTGCAGTGAAAATGGAGACTAATAACAAAGGTAAAAGCAAAATCTTCATCTGTGTGAAAGTTAAACAGCTGCAGCGTTTAATTTCCTGCAGCCATTTCCTAAATAACTTCTAAATCAAAGCAAATTTGAAACCACAACTGTTGAATATTAAGAAAATGGCAATGTGAAAACCTAGGAGATCTGTCAAAGATATAATGAAGCAAATTCATGACCTTACATGATTTCAAAGTTAGGCAGAAAGGAGAAATGAATAAAAAGAGAAGAATAAAGTAAATTAAGGAACTCAGGGCAAAGGACTTAGGAGTTAGAAACAGAAATTAATGAATTAGAAACCCCAAGTCATAAATAAATACTAGAATGGGTACTTTGGAAAACCCCCAACAAAGAGATAACAGGCTGGCTAGTCCTGTTGGCCTTGGTGTATTTCACCAGGATACACATGATGGATGGCATTGCAGCCAGGATGGCTCCCTGCGGTGAACCCAGGGTTACCGTGCAAGCGCACGCCCTTCCCAGGAACTCCATTCCTCCAACACTCAGGAAACTCTTCTGGAATGTAAACTGGTGGAATGTGATCAGTTCAGGGATAAATTTGAATTTGGTCTAATTAATTAAAATGATCTGCAAAACTTTAGAAACTGAACTGTAATTAGAAACAAAACCTTTCATTGTACATTTAACCGCATGCCCCCCACAAACAGCATTGCATTTTCACAATGGAGAGGAAGCAGGAACCTAAAGAAGGAAGGAGCCCGAAAGGAGAAATAGCCCCTCAGAGGTGCAGGAGATTGAAATGGGGTCAAAAAAGTGCTAAATACAACTCAATAGATAGACTATTTCCCAAACAAGTATAAATGACCAAAACTTAACTTTATAAGAGAGAGAAAGCCTGAATATACAAATAACTAGGCAAAAGAAGAGAAGTGATCCATAAAACGGTAAACAACTATTACGTCATGGAAATGGCATGGTGGGAAGTTCCAGGAATTGGTCCCTCCACCAAAACAGTTACTGAACTGGCATAAACTGTCAGAATACACTATTTTAGAACTCTGGAACCTAGTCAAACCCTTGCAGCATCCAGCGGAGTGCTTGATGAAGAGAGGGTTTGGTAACTTGCTGTTTGTGTAGCAGACTCCAGCCTCCATTGTCCAGCCGTGAGGCGGGCAGTTATGGGGAAGACGGCCTGTATTCCTGGTGTGTTTGCTGGTGCCAGAGTGGGCAATAAAACTTGCCCTCCAAAAATAGAATTGTGTGTTTTATTTTGCTTTGATGGGTAAACCAGGGGCCAACATAGAGGCTGACCATTTTTTTCAACCCCTTTGGCTGAAGCAGCTTCCTGAGCAGCGTGTATTGTGTATTGAAAGACTTTAAAGAGACAGAGCATCTTTTCTTTTTTATTGGATCCCAACTTTCAAAGAAATTGCTGTCAAGTCACTGTCTAGCCACAGAGATAACAGAGCAGAAACTTCAGTGACCACATGAAACAAGGCATAAAGATTTTTGGGAAAAAAAAAAAGTTTAGAAAAGTCACTAAACAGATGGTTGCAGCTCTCAATAACAACAACAACAACAACAACAAAAAAACAACAATGCATGGGAAAGAGGAAGAATCTGATCTCCAGAGTTATTACATTATAGTATTAGCAATGTTAATTTCTCCACAGGTAAAAGTAATTGATAGAGACCATCTCTACGAAAGCCCTGGCATTGAATATGCTAGACAAATACTTTAAATTAACTGTCTTATAGATGCTAAAAGAACTGAAGAAAACCATGGGCAAAGAACTAAAGGAATCATAATGGTATATGAACAAATAGGAAGTACCAATAAAGAGACAGAAAATTATAGAAAGGAACCAAATAGAAATTCTGAAGCTGGAAAGTACAATAGATAAAATAAAAACTTCACTAGAGACGTTTCTACTTTTAATTTTGCACTGCAATATGAGTAGGAAACATTAATATAAATTTTAATCCCTTGAAAAAAAATTTTAATCCCTTGAAATTTTTAAAGACTTGTTTTATGACTGAGCCCTGGGTCAGTTTTTGAAAATATGCTTCTGTTTTTGAAATGAATTTGCATGATGTTGTGTACAATATATGTCTGTTGTTGAGTTTACTGATTGTGCTATTCAAGTAGTCTATGTTCTTATTGACTTTTTGTCTGTTTTTCTCTATACTATTGATTTAAGTGAATAAAAATTTCACACAATGAAAAAAAATACATATTCTTCTCAAGTACCCTGGAAAGTTTATTCAAGATAGATCATATTTAGGCCATTAAACAGTTCTAAATAAATTTTCAAAGATTGAAATCATAAAAGTGTCTTCTCCAACCACAACAAATGAAGCTAGAAGTCAATAAATGAAGGAAAACTGGAAAATAAGGAAATACATGGAAATTAAACAATGTATTCTTAAATACAGAGAAGGCAATGGCACCCCACTCCAGTACTCTTGCCTGGAAAATCCCATGGACGGAGGAGCCTGGTAGGCTGCGGTCCATGGGGTCACGAAGAGTCGGACACTTACTGAGCGACTTCACTTTCACTTTTCACTTTCATGCACTGGAGAAGGAAATGGCAACCCACTCCAGTGTTCTTGCCTGGAGAATCCCAGGGACAGGGGAGCCTGGTGGGCTGTCTATGGGGTCGCACAGAGTCGGACATGACTGAAGTGACTTAGCAGCAGCAGCATTCTTAAATAACCAATGTGTCAAAGCTGTAACTAGAGAAATTATGAAATACTTTGAGATGAATGAAAACAAGAGCACAACATACCAAAACCTATGGCATGCGGTGAGAGCAGTGCTCAGAGAGGTTTATCTATGAACACATACATTAAAAAAGGAGAGTCTTAAATTACCAACACAACTTTATTCCTTAAGAAACTACCAAAAGTAGCAGAAGAAAGGGGATAATAATAATCAGAATAGAGATAGAAAGAGAATAGAAAAACAATAAGGAAAATCAATAAAACCAAAGGTCATTGCTTTGAAAAGATTAAAAAAAAATATTGGTAGCTCTTTAGTTAGACTAATAAAAACGGAGAGGATACATAAATGACTAAGAGGACTAAATTAGAAAATGGCTAAAATCAGAAATTAAAGTGGGGGCATTATACCAAGCTTACAGGAATTAAAAGGATTATGAGAGAAAACCATGAATAATTATACACCAAACATAGCAAAGCACACAATCTAGATGAAATGGACTCATTCTTGGAAACACACAAATTCCCAAAACTGACTCAAGATGAAGTAGAAAATCTCAACAGATTTAGAGTGAGTAAAAGAGATGAATTGCTCATCCAGAGCCCCTCTGGACTCACACTCCCTGAGTTTAAATCCTACTGTAAAGCCGCAGCAAGCACAGCAGTGCAGAGACAGCAGTGTGTCTAGCTGCCAAGTGTGAAGAGTGGGGAGAGAGCTCATGTCTCGGCCCTCTGGAACCGCTATTACGGGGCTCCCTGCCCTAACCCTCTGCTGGGGAGCACCCTTTGTTGATGCTTCCTGCCCAAGGATACCTCTTCTGGGTTCACTGTCCCAAAGCTCAGCTGTTACTTCTCAAATTTCCACTACTGGGCCAAGGCAGCTTTTGGGATGAGGGCAGGTTGGAGCCCCAACAGTGTTGCCCTTGCGCTTGCCACTGACATGGACACTGGGTCTCAGTAGAGGTGGGCCTTTCCCCAGGATAATGTAGCTCAGGGACTAAGCAGGTAACTTACTTCACATCTCAGGATGCAGAGGTGGGTGTCTGTTACACCATCTTCCCTGGGTCCCCATACAGATGAATCCATCATTAGCCTGGAAACCAATTCCAAAGGGCCCTTTAAGTGTCAGCTCAGATCCCACACTCTATGGCTCCACACTGCAAAAAAAGTGATGCTACTTTGAAGGACGGAAAACCCATTTTCTGCAGATTAAAATGAAGATGGAAACAAAGCACCATGTAGTTAGCTAAAATGTTACCTAGAAATATTCTTTTATTGAGTTTTGGAGTTAATTTTCCCATATAAGGAATAACAAAAGAGTGACTGGAAGGGAATTGACTTTTTAAGACTGTCTTTTTTTGTTGTTGTTGGTAGATTAAAATAGTATGGTTGGCCAAGTATGAGGGTGAGAAAATGTTCCTACTCTTAATCATGCAAATTCTGAGAATTTGTTTCAGAGTAATTGTACAAAACTCGTACAAAGCAGCAGCCAGTTTTCCTGCTGTGAGTGGTTATGGCAGTCAGCTCTCCTAGCCTCAGAGCCTGAGCTGTGGCCAGTGGGCCAGAGTAGGCCCTGCCCTACAGCCTGTTCTCTCCTACTAGTCTGCTGCTCACCCTCCTGGGCCTCAGGACCCTCTTCTTGAGCACACTGGACCTTCTCCTTGCTGGTTCCTCTGCCTGGAGCCCCTGGTCCCTATAAAGCTGTGGGTCATGCTTCCCCAGGCTCTGCTCACTCCAGTCTTCTCTGAGAAGCTGCACATGACCACCCTAGTTGGAGTAGCATCCTCCCCAGGGAGGGTGTAATGTCAGCCTGATAACCTGCTCTCTTTCTGCGGGTCTCAGGACGGCAGAGACTTTGTCTGCCGTAGCGTCCTCCCCAGGGAGGGTGTTACGTCAGCCTGATGACCTGTCCTCTCTCTGCGGGTCTCAGAAGGGCAGAGACCCTGTCTGCCCTGTTGCCTACTGCAGTGGTCCCCCACCTTTTTGGCAGTAGGGACTGGTTTCGTGGAAGACAATTTTTCTAAGAACCAGGGAAGGGGGATGGCTTGGGGATGGTTCAGGTGCATTACATTTATTGTGCACTTACTTTATTTCTAGCCTAATGTCACCGCTGGTCTGACAGGAGGTACCGGTCCAGAGCCCAGAGGTGGGGGACCCCTGGTACTCAGGTGCTGAGGTGGGGCTCAGCAGTGCTGGTTGGGAAGAGGCGTGTGGCTGGGCCCCTGCTTTGCCTCACACATCTGTCCCATTGTAAACACAGCTTTAAAAATACCCGTGTCACACCCACTTCCAGGATCCAAGGTGGACCCCTGCCAGGGCTTCCCATGGAGGAGCCTCTGTCCCTTCGACTCCAGGGCCAATGCTCTGGTCACACCCAGCATCTCTAGAACCTCGGCAACTCTTGCCTGGAGAGGCCTCCTTCCTCGGCTCCCTAGACTTCCAGTCCAGGCCTAGATGTCTCCTGCATTGGGTGGCCCTCTTGCCTTCTCAACCAGCTTGCCCACCTCTGGATGCTCATCCACACAGAGGTCCACATGCTGGACTGCTGGCCTCTCTGATTGGCCAGAGGGATACTTGAGACCACAGGTACCCTCCCCAGGGTGGCCCAGCTCAGAGAAGGAGGGGAGTGAAGACCTTCACCCAATGAAGTTGCTCTTGGGGCATAGCTGCTCCTCCTGCTTCCCTTCCCCTCCTCCTCCTCTGGTTTCCGTTTTGTCTGTTTGCCTCTCTCTCCCATTTGTACAAGAGCCAATCTAGCTTATGAAAAACAAGCTGTCATCTTAGTGTTGTTATAATAACTTGTTCCCTCAACAGCTGTTGTGTTTCCAGATGTTCATTACTGCTGTATTAGTGGAGGTTCTTAACGATACTTGGGCTGACAGGATACAAATTGATTTTCAAGTTATGCTGATTGCTTAGACATATTTCTTGCACCAGCTAAGCAAAAAAAAAAAAAAAAAAACCCAACCCGAAGCAAAACCCATGCCATATGGCACACATGGTCTTTGATCTAAGGGGTTTGGGCCACATGTGAACCAAATGCCAAAGACGTTACACTGACTGGAGAAGGTGTGGATAGGGACAGGTTTCCAGGGAAGCATTAATTGGGTTAAACCTAGTGTGGCCCTAAGATGCTTTGTAGTTTCTGGCTTCTGCTGTGGGCTGAGAAAGGCTTTGTTGAGTGCAGGAGTGTGGATCCTGGAGTCAGACCTGGTGTGAATCCCAGCATTGCCACTTATTTGGGGTGTGTGATTTTGGGAAAGTTGTTAATTCCTGAACAACGCTATCTGCAGAAATCAGACAATACGGATATGTGCCACTCAGGAGGTTATGAGCATCAATCAAGACAGGGCATGCCAAACTGGAATGGCCCCATACCAGCTTGGGAGACATGGGGAGATATGGCTACATGGCAGTGAACAACTGGAGTTTTCGCCAGTTTTCATCAGTAGAAGGGCAGGAAGTCCTTGATCTGTCCCAGAATCTGGAGCTGGTCCTGCCTTCAGACGCCCAGGGAGAGAGCTAGGAAAGCAATCAAGCCAGAGGCGTTGTGGTTTCCGCGGCTGCCACATGGTGTCGCTGTTGTACACAAGCCCTGCACAGCTTTGTGGAGGCTGGTCCGCTGCAGTGGTGAGGGCCATAGCTCAGGCTGCACTGTGCGTGCACACGTCTTGGCTGCAGGGTTGTGATGCTATTCCTTTCTCTCCAAGAGGGCCCCAGGGTCCTTCACTGGAGATTGTACAGCAGAGAACACTAAAGGTCCTCTTATAAATTCTCCTGGGGCATGGATGCTTCACTGATACCATTAACCAGAGAGGGACCACTCCTGTGGTTTCCCCAGAAAGCAAAACTGGACTGCTAGGTGACTTGTCTCTAGTCCTAGATGCGGAAAAACAGCTTTGACTTTAAAATTCTAGTTCATTGGCGCCTCCTCACGTGTGTAGATAAACAGGCTCAAGTGATTGGCTCCTGGTGATCTATCAGCCAGGATAAAGTCTTTCCAGGTGGTTTAGTGGTAAGGAATCTGCTTGCCAATGCAGGAAATGCAGGAGACATGGGTTCGACCCCTCGGTTGGGAAGATCCCCTGGAGGAGGAAATGGCAACCCACTCCAGTATTCTTTCCTGGGAAATCCCATGGATAGGAGAGCCTGGCAGGCTATAGTCCACGGGGTCACGAGGAGTCACCACTGAGCACACACACATCAGCTGGTATGGACTGCTCCCTTTCCCCTCCACCCAGGTGGGTTGGCAGGTCAGGGGCAGTGGTATCCAGGATACTTGTCTATTGATCACCCTGCAGCCCTTACTTCTGGGAGCTTGTTGGGGCAGCAGATGGAGGAACCAGGTCTGGACAAGATGGCTGTTTCCCATCTGAGTGGAGTCTTCCCTATGAGACCAAGGTGTAAGGGAGTTTCAATAAGGCCATGTTTGGACCACTATGTAGAGAAGTATCTTGAGGGAATAGGCTCTGAAAGGTCTCTGTTCTTACTTAGAGAGGAGTCTTGGGCCTTGTCCAGGGCTCACGAGCATAACCACCGCCGTGGGCTGCTTGCTGGGCTAGGATGGACATCTCAGACTTTCTCTTGCCCTGTTTCCTGCCACATCTTATGGGCCTGTTACCCCATCCATCCTTCCATTCATCGTTGAGTCTATGGCGTGTCCAACGCTGTGATTGATGTTGAGGGGAGGAAGCCCACGTTGGGTGATGGGTTTGGGGGAAGCTGGGATCCTGGGGGAAGGGCAGGACCTGAATTGCTGAGTGGGAGGAATTTGAGAGATGTGAGTGCAGGCGACCTTGCTGAGGGAAAGTGATGACTATGCCGTGTGTAAAAGCTGGCAATATGGCTAGCTGGTCTGGAGCAAACAGCTTTCCTGGAGGAGGAGGGAGGGAGGCCAGGAGAAAGGGGGAGGGGAGAGGGAGACACCTTTTCCTGGGTCTCTGCCCATCTTTTGTTCGGTTAACCTTCCAGGCTCAGGTTTGACAGCATCTCCTGAGGCAAGTCCCCCCTGCCTGCCAGGCCAAGACTAGGTTAGATAGGTTAGATCCCCTGGTTAGTAGGTCTTTTAGCCCCATGTGCTTTTTTTAAAAAAAACTGAAATTCATATTAAATAACAGTTTGTGTGATTATCTGTTTGTCACCTGTGATCTGGTAAGGGGCACCGCCATGGGCCCTGGGTCATCTCTGACGCTTACTGAATATTTGCACCTGCCTCTGGTTGGAGGACTGGAGTTCTGCCTTTGTCCATTTGAGGAGGTGCTGGCAAGGGATCTGAATTCCCCTCCCAGGGTTGTCACCTAGTGAACCAGTAAGGTCATTACCTTTCTGGTCTTGGTTGTCTCCGAGAAAACAAAACAAATTATTGAAGCAAAGTATCTCTGAGTTTCCTTCTGACTCTGAGCTGCTGTGCATCACTGCAAAGTGATGCCCGTGAGAGGTGGCAGAGCCCCTTTGATCTTGGCTTGGCTGCCTCTTGCTCTGCTCACTCCCTTCTGCCTGTTTCCCTCCTGCAGTCCCACCAGGACCAAGGACTGTGCTGGCAGCTCTGGGGCTGGAAAGCACCCGAGGCAGCATGGGGAGATCTGTTGCCTTGAAAGACTCATGATGATTTTTCCGTTGAGCTGACCTTGAGATGTTAGATTGTTCCTGATTTGTGGGGCTGGCTCTGGGCGGCCAAGTTCCTCATTCTGGGGGTGATGTTTATCTGTGGAGGGATGTGGTTGAGAAGACCAGTGTATGGGTGGTCACACTGTCCACAGACATGCTCCCCTACTTCCTGGCCGTTAGGGGAGATTAGTGATGTGTCAGAAGGTGGAAAGCCACGTCTCTCTTGATCGCGCACAGTACACATGACAGATTATTGGGTTTCCTGAAAATAGAGTTGGTGATTTCTATTGACATTTATGTTAGAAGAACCCGAGTCAGATCGTGCAGATTGTTCTGTGTCTCTGTGGAATGTTTGGCTTCATTGCTGATGACGGGGCTCCCTCAGCAGTTGTCTCGACATTGCAGGGGTGCCCAAGGGGATCAGGGGTGTGTTCTCACCATCATCCTGGCCCCACCCAGACAGGAGAAATCAACTCCCTGAAGTGTTTGCCCCGAGGTAGAAAGGCCTTAGAGAGTCCAACGTGGGGTCTTAACTTCTGTGTCTGGAGGGCTGTAGACTAGTCTAAAGAGAAGCTGGTTTGGCTTTGGGCAGTGGCTGGCTGTGCATTTAGAGGCATCTGGTACTGATCTGGTTGCAGAGCAGGCATGTGGATGACTTAATTCCATGTCCTTTTGACAGTTGTGTCAGGGACCATCACACCTCATCTCACCAAGCTACTAGGCCTCATCAGCTGGAGCGGGCACCGTGATGGGGCAGGGGCCCAGCAGCAAGGGTGATGTACATGGCACAAGTCTTGCTAGTTCCCTGGCCCAGCCCTGTACCTCCCTCTCTTGTTCTGCAGTGGGACCCTGTTCCTCAAGGGGCCAAGCTCAAGCTGAGCTCTGAATGGTCTCTCATAGCACACTCCTGTCACCAGGATGTCCTCTCCACTGCAGAAGAGAGGGGACCAGTTGCATGGTGGAAGGGCAAGCACGTTTGCAGGCCTGTTTGGGGTTGGCTGCAGCCACACCATATCAGGGTGTGCTGGATCAAGTCCAAAAAAGGCAGGGGGGGGGTCGTGAGGGTGCTAGCAGCCTTCTGCGCAGACTTTTTTCTGAGTTCAGGAGGCATCTCTGAAGGATGAGGACTGATTCCTTTGGGAGGTCTGGGCAAGGTGCTGCTACACCGACCCAGGCCAGGGAATACTCCTAATGCCCTTACTCTGGGGGTCCTCACCAGGACTGGTTGACTCTCTCTGATCCTCTCTCTTTGGGACTGCATCCATCCCATCCCAGATGGCCTGGGAATCTAAAGGGTCCCACTCAACTCTTCTCCTGGACTCAGCCCAGGGGCTCCTCAGGTGGAGGCTGTGGGCCCCTTGGCACACAGAAGGCCTGGTGGCTCCCCTACTAGGCCTGGTGGGGCCAAGGGTTGGGACTGCAACCTCCTCTGCAGTCCACCTGCGTGTGTGCTGTGTCTTCAGAGGGCCTTTCCCCAGGCCCCCCTGAGCCTCCCAGAGTCCTGCTCAGCATGGGGTCCTGTCCCCACTTGTTTCTGTCCTTCATTTTCCCCTCCACTCCAGTGTCTGTTGGCAACCCAGCCCTGAGCAGGGTGCCAGGCACTTAGTAGGCACCATTTAAAAAACATTAGTCAGTGCATCAAAAGAGCAGGGATTCCACCCAGCCACGTGGGGGAGGGAAGGAGGCTGTGCTGGCAAATCCCGGTAGTCCTAGGACATCCGTCTATCATCCTGAAGTGCAGACTTGGCTGCCTCTCTAGACAGGAGCTGCAAGCCCCCATCCCCCAACCCCCAACCCACCAAGTTGATTCCCTGCTCTCAGGGATGTAGTGGGGGCTCCTCTCTTGGGGCTGAAGTACCTGGCCCAGCCTCCTCATTGGGGTCTTCTGGCCTGGTGACCCGGACTGGACCACAGACGGGAACCTCAGTGTACCCCCACTACTCCTCTGTATTAAAGCCTAGGCAACCCCACCCTCTCCCCTGTGCTGCCTGTCTAGCGGTCCCGCTTCCTGTCAAGGGAGAAGGGAGTAGTTCTGGAGTCACTTGCCTCCACTCATCAAGGGCCTTGTCAGGGGAGGGGTGGGAGCAGGGGGTTTGTTGGCACCAAGCACCCTAGCCTTGGCGTGCTTCTTCCTTCCCACTGTCTGGGTGTCCCCCATGTGTTCCAGTATGGGTGGCCACAAGTGTGGACTTTGGTTTGGGTGCTATTCTGAATCCTTTGCTTAGTAGCTATTGATCTGAGGCAAGCTGGTTTACCTTCCTAAGCTTTTATTTATTTATTTTTTTAATCTGCAAAATGGGCGTATGGATGATATTGGACCTTTAGAGTGCCCTGAATGTTGTGAGCTTAGGGCTTAGCTCAGGCTGGTGCATGTCAGCTGCTGTCCCCATGACACTTGCTGCAATGGTTCCTCTTCTCTTGGGGAGGCTGGAATTAGAGAAAGGCCATCCAGCAGGGTGCTGGGAGAAGCGGAAACCTCTTCTCACTGTGCTGTGTCCCAGAGCCCCAGTTCTGAAATTGAAAGGACATCTTCTACTCAAGAGAGTGATTTGCAAACTGTCTCTGAAACTATTTTTCAAATCGTGCCCGAAGCTTCCGTGAAGCTGCTGTGGGGACTGCCATCAGACAAGAGTGGACTTTGAGTGGACTTTGTACCCTTCTCTTGAATGAGGGCTACTCTTGCTTCTGTAGAGTCTATCAAATATTGGACTCCACATAATATTTCTTTAAAATACATGACACACTGTTATAAAAATTTGAACATGAATATTTACATAATAAACTTTGGTAAAAGGTTTGGACATAACTGTATTAAAATGACACCATCATCATCACCATTTTAAGCTGATAAGAACAGATCCTACACTAATCTGAGCCAAAAGGCAGAGAATCAATCATAATCACTTAAAAAATAAAGTTATATAAAGACTTCCACATGTCACTCAGTCTTCTAAATTCTTAGACTTAAAAAGGCATAAAAACATGGCCCCTGCCATTAGGGAGAATAATTAGCAAAACTTCCATAAAAATTGCTTTCATTCACACCTGTGTGTTCATTAAAGCCCATGTGGGTTGCAGATGAAGAAACGGGGGCTGAACTTCTAGAAAATAACACCACCAACCAGTGGGACTCAGCTTTGCCCCACCCCCACTTCTTCCCATCTGAAGTACAGTTTTTAATGTTAGTGAACACACACACACACACAGAGATACATACACCTACCTTCCCTACTCATTCCCCATTGTCTCCAGTCGTGTCCCCAAGAGCAGGGAGAATGAATATCAGCTTTGAGACAGTGGGTCTGATGTTTAAGACCCACCCCTAAACCAAGGCCTGGGCTGCTTTGTTCTCATATTTGTCTTGTCAAGCAGAGAAAGCAAGCTACAATTTTGTGCACTGTGTCCATGCCTAGGGCTTCCCAGTTGGTGCTAGAGGTCAAGAACCTGCCTGCCAATGCAGGAGCCAGAACAGACACGGGTTCAGTCCCTGGGTTGGGAAGATCCCCTGCAGAAGGGCATGGCGATCCACTCCAGTATTCTTGCCTGGAGAATCCCAAGGACAGAGGAGCCTGGCAAGCTACAGTCCATAGCGTTGCAAAGAGTTGGACATCACTGAAGCAATTTAGCACGTCCATGCCTGCCATTATGAGAATACTTAGCCTTCCTTGTGTGGGTCCAAAAAAGGGTGCCCTGAGGTGGAACTGGGTTCCCCATGTCCCTGGAGAGTGGACTCTGTCCTTCCCTGGCCAGGTCTGGGTCCAGTTGATGGGCTGTCCTGGGCTCAGTGCCTCAGAGATTTCTTGGATCAGGAAGTCAGCTGCTAAGCACCAAAGGGTCTGAGCCCAGAATCAGAAAAAGCACGAACTCCAGGGCTCACAGTGCTGGTTCTCAGAGTGCTGGCACTGGCAGGCCAGCTGGTGACCTGGGTGAGTCCCAACAGCTCAGTGTTCCCCTCTGGAGGCTGCAGAATTAGATGACAGGGTGTCCACAGGGCTGCTCACACCGGTCCTCTCCTCTGCAGTCCTTCCTGCCAGTCACCACCCTAAACCCCTCCTGGCATAGTTGATGCCAAAAAACTCAGCTCAGAGCAGACTGCCTTAGAACCTGCACCCGTGCGCCTGAGAGCCCCCACATTGGAGCTGATGATGGACTAGGACATTTTATCTTTTCTTCTGAGTTTGTTTTTCCCCTTGCTTTTGAATTGTAACTTTGCTGACTGTGTCTCTCCTAATATCATTTAAGTCCATTCCTTTGGGGCCATTAGCTTGGCCATCAATTTCTTCCAGGGTAGGAACATGTCTCACCCTGCTCCCTCTTCCTCTCCTGTCACTGGCTTATTCCCCCAGTGCCTGAAGGGCCCTGTAATCATGCTCATGTGTATATCTGATATACAGAAAACTGGAGAAAAGCAAGAAAATGCACCAGAACAGTAATAGTGGTTGTTTTTTTTTTTTTTTTTAATAAAGGAATGTTGTGGAATTTATGTTTTTCCTTTTTATACTTTTCTGCATTTTCAAACTTCCTCTAAAGTAATATATATTACTTCCATTTTGATGCTTGTATTAATTTTATAATAAGAAAGAGATCTTTAAAAATTACTGAAAAGTAACAGAACAATTTGTATTCTGAGGTAATGCTGTCCAGCTTGATAGAATATGGATGTGTTTCAATTTTTTCCCCATTAGAAAAGAGTTTCATTATTGAAAGGTAAAGGAAATAATTTAAAAGGTAAAGGGAAGGTAAAGGGAAATAATTTAAAAACAGCAACACACAACCTCCCCTCCCATCATTATATTCTGTCAGAGAAACAATGTAAAACCAGGTGGATTTACCAAGGTACCTCCTGGAGACATCCTTTGAATAAAGATTTAAGAATTGTACTTGAACGTGGATCAAATATGCATTTCCCCCTGCATCCTTGGAAGCTTATTTGACTCTAGCACTGCAATCTGATAAAAGCGTTTAAAATCTTGTCTCAGTTGTTGACTGTAAGCCAGTCATTTAACTTTTCTCATCTGCAAAATGGGAATGATGACACTTTTCTGGCCAGGCTGTTGTGAGGCTAATGATGTTGTAAGTAACACATTCTGTCTGGTCCTGGTACACAGTAGAAGCTCAACTATGGTGATGGTTTTTCTCTGACTCCCTGGAGACAGGCCCCAGAAGCAGAGAGTTCAGCATGGCTTGCTTCTCTGTTTCTCCTGCTCTGGTGTGGCTGACCCTCCAGGGTAGCTTCCACAGTTGCTGGGGGAGACACCTGGATATTCTGTGTCCTAAATGTCACAAGGAGGTCTGAAGCTGCCTGCTGAGAGGCCGAGGGAGGGCAGTCAGAGGGAAAAGGAAAGGTATGCAATAGCAGTTATATAACTATAAAAGACAGTATAAGGACATATTTTTCTCTTTTCCTTTCTTAGCTGACTTAAAAAGCAATTGTATAAAATCATACGTTTATAATGTTTTGTAGAGTGTGTAACACATTGAAAAATATATATTGCCAATAACTACAAAAAAAGTGGGTGGTAGCAAGCTGCTAAGGAAATAACTACAGATAGTAAAGTAATAATTATGGTAATGTATTGTTGGGTCTATAACATTAACATATGTAATATATATGACAATAATAGCACACAAAAGAGGAAGAGAGACTAGAACTGTAGTGTATCATTTTTACACATTACTGGAATTAGACCGGTGTAAATCTGAAGTTGATTCTGATGTTAGGATGTGCATGGTAAATCCTAGAGCCATCACTAAAAAACCAAAGGGAAAAAACCCTTAGAGATATACTGAAAAAATTATCAAAGAAATTGAAATGCTAATCAGAAAATACTCTTTTAATACAAAGAAAGCAGTAGAAGAGGAATAGAGGAACGACAACAAAAACAACAACAACACACGATGCATACAGAAAACAACAAGGAAAATGGCAGATGTCAGTTCAAATATGTAAATCATCCAAATATTAATATGTTAATCAATCCAAATATTAAATGAGAATGATTTAAGCAATCTAATAATTAGGCAGATGAACAAAGGAACTTCCCTTGTAGCTCAGCTGGTAAAGAATCCACCTGCAATTCAGGATTTCGGGTTCGAGAAGATCCCCTGGAGAAGGGACAGGCTTCCCACTCCAGTATTCATGGGCTCCCCTGATGACTCAGACAGTAAAGAATCCACCTGCAGTGTGGGAGACCTGGGTTCGATCACTGGGTTGGGAAGATACCCTGGAGAAGGGAAAGGCAACCCTCTCCAGTATTCTTGCCTGGAGAATCGCCATGGACAGAGGAGCCTGACAGGCTGTAGTCCATGGGGTTGTAAAGAGTTGAACAGGACTGAGCAACTAAGCACAGCACAGCACATAGTAGCTCTGGGCTTCTTTGGTAGCTCAGCTGGTAAAAAGTCCACCTGCAATGCAGGAGACCCCAGTTCAATTCCTGGGTTGGGAAGATCCCCTGGAGAAGGGAAAGGCTACCCACTCCAGTATTCTTGGGCTTCCCTGGTGGCTCAAATGGTAAAGAATCCTCCTACAATATGGGAGACCTGGGTTTGATCCCTGGGTTGGGAAGATTCCCTGGAGGAGGGCATGGAAACCCACATCAGTATTCTTGCCTGGAGAATCCCCATGGACAGAGGAGCCTGGCAGGTTACAGTCCATGGTTACAGTTCAGGTTACAGTCCACGAGGCCACAAAGAGTTGGACACAACTGAGCCACCTGATCTGCCTCTTGAGAAATTTGTATGCAGGTCAGGAAACAACAGTTAGAACTGGACATGAGACTGGTTCCAAATAGGAAAAGGAGTTCGTCAAGGCTGTATATTGTCACCCTGCTTATTTAACTTATATACAGAGTACATCATGAGAAATGCTGGACTGGAAGAAACACAAGCTGGAATCAAGATTGCCAGGAGAAATATCAATCACCTCAGATATGCAGATGACACCACTCTTATGGCAGAAAGTGAAGAGGAACTCAAAAGCCTCTTGATGAAAGTGAAAGTGGAGAGTGAAAAAGTTGGCTTAAAGCTCAACATTCAGAAAACGAAGATCATGGCATCCGGTCCCATCACTTCATGGGAAATAGATGGGGAAACAGTGGAAACAGTGTCAAACTTTATTTTTCTGGGCTCCAAAATCACTACAGATGGTGACTGCAGCCATGAAATTAAAAGATGCTTACTCCTTGGAAGGAAAGTTACGACCAACCTAGATAGCATATTCAAAAGCAGAGACATTACTTTGCCAACAAAGATCCATCTAGTCAAGGCTATGGTTTTTCCTGTGGTCATGTATGGATGTGAGAGTTGGACTGTGAAGAAGGCTGAGTGCTGAAGAATTGATGCTTTTGAACTGTGGTGTTGGAGAAGACTCTTGAGAGTCCCTTGGACTGCAAGGAGATCCAACCAGTCCATTCTGAAGGAGATCAGTCCTGGGATTTCTTTGGAAGGAATGATGCTAAAGCTGAAACTGCAGTACTTTGGTCACCTCATGTGAAGAGTTAACTCATTGGAAAAGACTCTGATGCTGGGAGGGATTGGGGGCAAGAGGAGAAGGGGACAACAGAGGATGAGATGGCTAGATGGCATCACTGACTCGTTGGACGTGAGTCTCAGTGAACTCTGGGAGTTGGTGATGGACAGGGAGGCCTGGCGTGCTGCGATTCATGGGGTTGCAAAGAGTCGGACATGACTGTGCGACTGATCTGATCTGATCTGATCTGAGCAACTAAGCACAGCACAGAAGAAACACTCTTTAGATTTAAAGACACAAGTAGAATGAAAATAGAAGGATGGAAAGAGATTTATTTCTTTAAAGAACTGAAGAAAGCTGAAGAGGCTATACTGACAACAGATAAAATAGACTTTAACACAGAAAAATTATTAGAGACAAAGAGGGGCATTTTATAGTGATAAAAGAGTCAATCCTCTGGGAAGACATATGATAATTATAAGCATAGTGTAGTGTAGTGAAGCTGCTCAGTCATGTCAGACTCTACGACCCCATGGACTATAGTCTACCAGGATCCCCCATCCATGGGATTTTCCAGGCAAGAGTACTGGAGTGCACTGCCATTTCGTTTTCCAGGGGATCTTCCTGACCCAGGGATTGAACCCAGGTCTCCTGCATGGTACACAAATGATTTTACCGTCTGAGCCACCAGGGAAGTCACAATTATAAGCATATATGCACCTAATAACAGAAGACCAAAATACAGAAAGCAAAACTGACTGAAATGAAGAGAGGAATTAAACATAATAGTTGGAGATTTCAATAATCCACTTTCAATAATGGAGGAAGTAGATATAAGATTAATAAGGACAACAGATATGTGAAAAGATGCTCTATGTCACAAATCACTAGGGAAATGTAAGTCAAAACCATAATGAGATTACCTCATGCCCGTTAGAATGGTTAGCATCAAAAAGGCAAAAAACAACAAATATGGAGAAAAGGAAACCTTTGTGTACTCTTGCTGGAAATGTAAATTGGTGAAACCACCATACAAATCAGTATGGAGTATTCTCAAATAATTGAAAATAGAACTATCATATAATGTGGTGATTCTACTTCTGGAATAAATTCAAAGAAAGCAAAACCCTATGTGGAAAATTCTGCACCCCCAAGTTCATAGCAGCATTATTTACCATAGTCAAGATGTAGAAACAATCTAAGTGTCCATCAATGGATAAGTAGATAAAGAAATTGTGCTATATATACAATGAAATATCATTCAGTCAAAATGAGGAAACATTGCCATTTGAGACAACATGGCTGGAGCTTCAGGGTAATTATGACTTTTTAAGTGAAATAAATCAAACAGAGAAAGACAAAGACTAAATGACCTCATCTATATGTGGAATCTAAACAACAACAACACAAAACTCATAGAAAAAGATGTCAGATTTGTGGTTATCAAAGGCGTGGAGTTGGAGAAAAGGGGAATCTGAGGAAGGTGGTCAAAGGCACAAACTTCCATTTATGAAATGAATGAACACTAGGGCTGTAATGTACAACTTGATGACTATAGTTAACACTGTTGTATAATATCTATGAAAGTAAAGAGGGTAAATCCTAAGAGTTCTCATCACAAGGAAAAAACTATTTGTGTCTATGTGAGATGATGGATGTTAACTAAACTTGCTGTGGTAATCATTATGTGATGTGTATAAGTCAAGTCACTGTGCTGTATGCCACACACTTATACCATACTCTGTGTCACTTATACCTCAATAAAGCTGGAGGAAATTTTAAAAAAGTTAACAAAGAAAGGGAAGACTGTAACAACACTGTAAATCCAGTAGACCTAACAGACATCTATGGAATGCTCCATCCAACAAAAATAACATATTCTTTTCAAGTACATATGGAACATTCTCCAGGATAGATCATAGCCCATGAAACAGACTTCAGTACATTTAAAAGAACAGAAATAATATAAAGTGTCATCTCCAATCACATTGGAAGAAAATTAGAAATCAATCTCAGGAAAGAAATTGAGAAACTAACAACATACTTCTAAATAGCCAATGGGCCAAAGAAAAATTCAAAAGAAAAATAAGAAAGTATTTTGAAACGAATGAAAATGAAGATATAACATATTAAAAAAGTCCATGCAATGCAGCAAAAGCTATGTTTAGAGGGAAATTTATAGCTGTAAATGCCTAATTAAGAAAAAAGAAAGAACTCAAATCTACAGCCTAAACTTTCACATTAAGATACTAAAAAAGAACAGCAGTCTAAATGTAAGGCAAGCAAGAAAAGAAATAATAAGGATTAGAGTGAAAATTAATGAAATAGAGACTAGAAAAACAACAGAAAAGTTCAATTAAACCAAAAGCCGATTCTTTGAAAAGGTCAACAAAATCAGCAATCCTTTAGCTTGACTAAAATCTAGGAAAAAAAGAGAAGACAATTACTAAAATCAGAAATGAAGAGTAACTTTATTATCAACATTATAGAAATAAAAAGGACTCTAAAAGGTTACTGTTGTTGACTTAAAAAAAATGCACAACATGAGAGTCATGAGTCAAGTTTTATTTGGGGAAAATGAGAACTATAGCCTGGGAGACAGTATTACAGACAGCTCTGAGAAACTGCTCCAAAGATGTAGGGTGGAAGGTCAGTGTATATGTGATTTTGCTGAAGGGGGAGTACATACAATCAAGCACATATTTTTGCAGAAGATTTCTGCTAGTCTTGGGAAGATTACTGCTCCTCACAAGGAGCAAACCTCACCATGAAAAATTTACAGCTTTTCTAGATAAGAGGAAATACAAGAATTGAGCTCATAAATTTGGCTCCTGAAAATATCAATCTAAAGACCTGTTCTGCCAGTTTTCCCCAGAGCAGAGTTTCTGCCTCATTTCTGCTCTCCACTCTGAACTCCTTTCAGGTGGTGTTGAAAATCAGCCGTGCAGCAGCACACAATTTAATCCTTAAGAGGTAGCAAGTACCAATGCCAAGTGCTAATTCATAGTTGACAGGGCCCCCTCATGATCATAAATTTGACCATGCTTTGGGAGGCATTTCATGACCATTTTGTCCCATGGTGCTAGGAAGGCTTGTTCCTAGATCTGGCAGAGATTTTGCTGATAGGCCACTCAATGTGCTATTACTGGACTAGGTCTTATTAACAGTACCTAAAGGTTTCTCTGGACCACCTGTCTTACTAGTCTGTTATGGTCCAAGAAAATTCCCTCTTGCATATTTCCATATCTGTAGTTACACTACTACAATCATTGATCTCATACAGAACCATATATTTGATCAACTGCTTCAAGTTGCTGAGTCATTATTATTTTTGCATGAGGCTCAGTCATACATTTGGTAATACAAGAAACAATAATCTTGTAATACAGACAAAATAAAAATAGTATAGCTAATAACATTAATAGAGTTATAAGTAAATATTTAAGCCAAGAATTTCCCGTGCCAAACCAGTTTCTGAAGAGATCATCAAGACTAGGGAGTGGGTCATTTAAGGAAGAAATCTGATTTTTCTTCTGATCTGATATGGTTCATTAAATGCATTATATTAGAGGATTCATCAGGCACAGCATTAAGTTTGAAGTAATGAGATAAAAGGCTGTGAGAATGTCAAGGGCCATGTGGTTTTGTAGCACTGCTTGTTCATCATAGAAATCTCAGAATTCAATTGGCTAATAGTTGGTTATTATCATTTAAGCCCATTGAGTAAATTTTGTTAAGGCTTCAATACGGGTGATTACATTCTCCAATCCTATTGAAGGTGCAAAAATAGCTGCTAAATGGTCATACCAGTGAAATACAAATGTATTGACCCACTGGATTCATACCAATGGCAGGTTGGCCAGGGTCATCTCTAGATTGTTACTTATGTGACCTTGAATCCAAGAGAATCCCAGGATACATCTTCTTATCCATCCTGGTGGAAGCTAAGGCCATAAAACTAAGTCCCACAAATTCCGTGAGTTCCATCAGATGCAACCCAGTGAATCTCTGGTCATCTGACCCAGTCAGTTCCATACCAGTCACTAATGGTAGTAACGTGTAGGCATCATTCATAAGGCACCCAGCCTGGTTTCCTAATGTTACTAGGCTGATGATCCTTAATATGACTTGATTGTTTCCAACATAGAAGAGCTTTAAACTTAAATGACCATAGTCTGGTATTAACTGCATATCCATCTTGTAATTGTGAGAAGTTTTATTTCTTGGCTGAAATTTTTCTTGTTTCTCTGATTGGGCTTGAGTAACTTTAGATGAAAATTCATTTTTTTATGGCCAGGGTCAGAGAAGGTATTATTAATTGACTAGGTGAGGGGATTCCTATCTGGTAATATCAAAAGTAGCCCGAACGGGACTGAACTTTCTTTCTTCTAAAATAATTTCCTAAGGGCTATCCAATCAGAGCTTTGGAGGGGAGAAATCCACCAAGGCATCCTCAGAGTACTAGACAAAGGTAATTGGTGGCAAACCCAACAATTGGATTGATTTGATTTTTAAAATCAGCATAGGATCGTTCCATAATAGGAAAACATTTGATTCATATGCAAAGGTCCAAGAACTCAAGAAAACATTATGAAGATCATATGAGTCAGGTCCAGGATCTTGGACTAGTTGTCTATTTCTGATGTCATCTTCTTCTCATCCTAGTGTGAGTGCAGCTCCTCCACTGTTTGAGCATTGTTGTAAAGTGATTTTGAACATGTACACCCATGGCTGATTCATGTCAATGTATGGCAAAACCCACCACAATATTGTAAAGTAATTAGCCTCCAATTAAAATAAAAAAAAAAAAATAAAGTGATTTTGAGGTCAGCCATTGTCTCTATCAGCCAGTCCAGTATAAGGACCCTTTGTAAGTGGGAGTTAATCCAAGAGTCAATTCCCTTAAGTTTCTCTGGTCATGAAGTAGTTAAGAGTACCTGATAAGGATCCTTAGGTTGGAGACAGTCTCTCGTTTCAGGTCATGGGACATCTGATCTTCATCCAAAGATACATTACGAAGATATGCTTCAGAAACAAACTTAGGGTGTCTTTTTAATAATTCAATTAAACTTTACATTAACATAATGGAACAAAAAGGAACTGTATAGGAATTGAGTCTTATTAAATACAGATCTCTATTAACAAAACTGGGATTTAATATTCATTGAAACATAATATTTACTTCCTCTATAATTACCCTCATTTTCTACCAAGTATAACCAAATTAAGTCTAATTTGTTTGCAAAATAAGTCTGGTCTCAATAAACTTGACCTGATGATTTATGTAACTATTTATTTATTTATTTTTTTTAAGTCGCTCAGTCATGTCCGACTCTTTGTGACCCCATGGACTGTAGCCCACCAGGCTCCTCCCTCCATGGGATTCTCCAGGCAAGAGTACTGGAGTGGGGTGCCATTGCCTTCTCCAGGGGATCTTCCCAACCCAAGGATTGAACCCAGGTCTCCCGCATTCCAGGCAGATGCTTTAACCTCTGAGCCACCATATGTAACTATGGTTTATCATATAGTCCTTTTTTGCTTTGATGGAACTTTTATAAAGAGTCTCACACTGAACTTTTAAAAAAACTCTCAGGGCACGGAAAATCATGCCAGGATTTATCGCAGATTTTGCCTAACAGATGTAAATGAATTCCTCCATTTTCAAGGTCCTCAAAATGCTTTAAGCTTTCTGTACCTGTTAGTGATGTAGCCTTCCTAATTTATCTGGGAAAGCTGCTGGAAACCTAAGAGTCTCCAATCTCTGGAGGGATCAGATAGAGAGAAAAGGTGAATGTTTCAGTTCTGTTTCCAAAGGTATAACTTACCAAATTACTGTAAGTCTTAATTGGTTTGAAGGGAAGGTTTTCCTTATACCTGGAAAACGTAGATTCAAACCAGTAATCTTTTAGACATCAACCTTAAACATTATAACCACATTCACCAGTTCACTCAGTCTTATATAACCAATCCTTTTTGTTAACTGTTTTATGAAGGTGTTAGGTTTTCCATTAGAATTCTTTAATTTCTTACCCAGTTCAGTGTTTTAGTCTGAAAATCAGAAACTTGTCTTTATCCAAAAGTCCTTTCTATACATCTTCTTGAAGAAGATGCATCTTTGCAAATACATTAGAATAAAATCATAAATGTCTAAAGTGACAAAAGACTTAAGAAAGCATGTTTAGAATCTGATTACAATACAGTTGACAAAGGAACTTGGTTACTGCTGTAACATACAACTCTTTAAGATAATGACTGGAATTATGACATAACATTTTACCAGGACATGTCAGAATTTTTGGAATGCCATATAATTTCTAGAATACCTATGTTAGTAAGTATTTACTATACAATGTAACCTAAAAAGATTTATTACGTATTTGACAATACTTTCTATGTAATTTAGCATACCAAATAAACCTAATTCATTTAATATCTCTCTTTGGGGTATTTCAGGGGATCTTTGAAGCATTCCAAAGATAGCTAGAGGTCAAGAGGACTTCATTGAAATTTAATTTAGAAAGTTTTGTCAAAAAATGTTGCAAGAGTTTAGAACATTCAGTCAGGTAGAATCACAGATCCCTGTCAAACAAGAGTTATTCACTTAGCCAAAGTAATGATAAAAAATTTCAAAGATAAATACAGAGCATAGCACTTAAAAGATAAAGAGCTTAAAATCTGTTATCCAAGGCAATTCAACATAAGAAAATTTGTCCTCTTAACTGAGAGAAAAGCCAAATTCAAAATTTAAACCAGCTTACTTTTAAATTCATGAACTCAATTAAGTTTATTTTAAACTTTGTCAATCCTGACCATACAGAAAACTTTTTTCTTGGGGTCCACTTCCACAAGCATTTCACCACTTTCTGTACCATCATTTTCATATTTCCCACCCAGAAACAGTCAGCTATAGGTGAAACCTACTTCTTTTTTCTTAATACAATGCACTTCCATTCCTCACGCTTTCTTCACTGAATACACACATCCTACTCAAGATTCCTTAAGTATCTGTATGTGTATGCTCAATCACTTTAGTCATGTCTGACTCTTTGTGACCCCATGGACTATTGCCTGCCAGGCTCCTCTGTCCATGGAATTGTCTAGGCAAGAATACCGAAGTGGGCTGCCATGCCCTCATCCAGAAGATCTTCCCAACCCAGGGATCGAACCAGTGTCTCCTGCATAGCAAGCAGATTCTTTACCCACTGAGCCACCTGGGAAGCCCTAAGTAGCCATAACTGTCCTTTATATCAGTACTCTGTAGACTGGTAAACATAAATCCAAATAATAATTTTTTGAAAAATGTGTTTCCTTACAAAAAATATCTCAGTGTGGCACCAAACATATAAATAGTTTTAACTTTTCATTTCTCTGTAAAAAGAAGCCAGTGTTTAGTAATTAATGTTTCAGTATCTTATTTTATTTGGGAATGACCTAGCTAGTCAATAAACTTCCAAAACTTAATTTAGCACAACTGTAGAATTTCAAGTTACCAAAATCTGGAGACTATTTTAGATAGGCATTCCTAAAACATAATTATTCTTAATAGACTTTATCTAAAGCTCTTATCTCATTTACATTTTCTTTCCTGAAAAATTTCTTCACATTACGTTACTTTCCTTGCTGACAAATTTGCTATGTATATAACAAGATTTCACTTAATTAATATTAAACCTAGGTGCAATAAAATATTATACTTAATGTTGATGACTCTAAAGCTATGTAGATCTATTAGATCAACAAACTTAAACATTAATACCAGGTATTAATTTAATATTGAATATCTCTCACTTCAATGAACCTGAATTAATTTCAATGAACCTGAAATTAATTCAGGCCAGTTACCTCCTGTATTTTTTTTTTGAGAATTTATATAGGTGCTTAATTTCCTGTAGTCCAATTAAGTAAAACTCACAAATTAATTCTGATAATATCATCCAAAGGTAAAAACAAAGGCACATGTAAACATACAGACACAATGAGAGATCTCATAGATTCATTTTCTAAAGTAAGTCATGAATCAGATATCACAATATAAAACTTACTAGTTGTAAATAACAGTTGAATACATTAAAGAATTTTCCCCATGCCTTATTTTGCCTTCAGTCTCAGGAATTAGAGGTAATCTATTAATAGATAAGTGATCCTGAGAACTCTAGTCTGAAGGTACAGGTAGAGAAAGTCAGGTTCTTACTCCCTCAGTATCATAATTCTGAAGGTGCCTTTCCTTATTTATTCCTTCAAGCTAGCTTTCTCTATCCACCTGGAATTAAAATTAAACGTGAGTTGGTTAAACTTCGACAGGCATTGTGTACTTAATTGGTGCAGTTGGACGTTCATAGTTTTCGCAGATACACCTATTCTTTCTCCTTTCCTTTTCTTATGGCCTTGAAAAGTTGGTCAGCTAGCATAACAAGGGTGTTTTTATGGAACACGAACAAACCTAGATTGTGTCTTTTGATTAGAGTAACTAAAGCCTCATCTAAGTGTTCTAAAAAAGCAGAGTTAAGCAAAGAATGATTTTGGTGGTTAGAGAATGATTCAGGTGTTAAGCCAGAATATTGCTTAAAATTTTTTTTTCAAACCTTTCATAATAGTCCAGGATTCATTCATTAGATCTTTGCTTGCACTGTTGAATCTCTGTCTGATGGTTTTCAGAAAAAGCCCTGGGATCAGTTCAAGTTATTTCTGAGCTAATTCCTTGCATTCAATGAGAGTCTGTGATTCAAAAATCCATTAAGGGCTGTTTCTGTTTTCTTGATCCATTCCCTAGCTTTGCTTTCAGAAACTAACAGCTGTATTAATTGATAAAGCTCTGAAAACCTGGTCTTGCAGGTCCAGATGGGTAACTCAAATTCCTTAGCAAATCCCAGTGAATCCTGACTTGGATTGGAGGTATTTTAGCCAAGACTCTAATTTCTGCTTGGGTCCAGTGTGAACATAAACACTGAGGATGTTTCCCTTCTCCCTGTTTCTCCTTAAGGGAGCTATAATCACTTCTGATTTTTTCCCCTTTCCTTGGGAAGAGGGAGCAGTAGGAGGCAAAAGAGTTGAAAGAGAAAAAGAGATAGTGTCTGGGCTAGGCAATTCAGATAGAAGAGGATCCATGGGAGAAGCAGAGGGAGAGACAGAGTCAGAGACAGAGTGCTAGCAACCTTTTCTAGTAAAGAAGCTTCTAGATATCAATCAAAGTAAGCATTCCATTCAGTCTGTTTGATTTTACAGCTGACTTTTTTTGTGTGCCCAAAAATAGCAATTTTGGAATATCAGAAGATCCCCAATTTGGCCATTTTAGGTTGAGATCTCCTTTAGTATGTGTGTTGCATGTTCAGTCATGTCGGACTCATTGCAACCCCATGGACTGTAGGCTGCCAGGCTCCTCTGTCCATGGAATTCTCCAGGCAAGAAAACTGGAGTGGGTTGCCATTCCCTTCTCCAGAGGATCTTCCCAATCCAGGGATCAAACCAGGGACTCCTTCATTGCAGGCAGCTTTTTTACCATCTGAGCCACCAGGGAAATGCCCCTTTAGTATAAGTTTCCCAATTAAGTAGGTAAAGTGAAAGTGAAGTCGCTCAGTTGTGTCCGACTCTTTGCGATCCTATAGCCTACCAGGCTCCTCCATCCATAGGATTTTCCAGGCAAGAATACTGGAGTGGGTTGCCATTTCCTTCTCCAGGAGATCTTTGCCCCCCAGGGATCGAACCAGCTCTCCTGCATTGTAGACAGACACTTGACCATCTGAGCCACCAGCGAAGTCAATTAAGTAGGTACTTGCAAGTATAAACTGGATTGAGGTGTTAGTCACAGCCTGACTTTCTGATGCTCCTTGTTTCTGTTTTTGATAGGGTCTAGTTTATCGTCCAGCTTAAGAGTCTTGAAGGAGGTCTGCTATTTTGAATTGAAAACTATTAACAGTGGGGATTAACGTTGATACTGGTTTTATACTTTGAAAATGTTCAAGAAGAGAAAGCACATGTTGAAATGCCAGTACATTCCTCTGTGAAGTGAAATGCCAAGATGAGAAATTATGTGAAGATCTAATGGAACTATGAGTGGACAAATGAACTTCGTTGTAGTAAACTTTGAATACAACTAAGGAAAAGTGAGAGAAGGAAATGGCAACCCACTCCAGTGTTCTTGCCTGGAGAATCCCAGGGACTGGGGAGCCTGGTGGGCTGCCGTCTATGGGGTTGCACAGAGTCGGACACGACTGAAGCGACTTAACAGCAGCAGCAGCAGTTTCCATTATAAAGTTGAATTTTTCAGGATAAAATTTACTAATGAAATTGTGAGGTGGGCCAGTGTCCTGCTTGTGAGCTTAATTCCTCTAGGCATCACCCTGGAGTCATTCCAGGCCTCTTATGTGTCTTGGTTTCTTTCCTTGGTGACCTAAGACCACCGTGGGTGCTCAGATTGCTGTATGGCCAATTCTTATTTGCAACCCCTGGGTGAACAAGTATTTTAGTTAATGAATGGGTTTCCCTATGCATGGTATGAGGACTCTGCCTCCACCACTTCCATAAATTTCTCAGTCACCTGAGAAAATTGTAGCCAGAGGGAGAAGTCTTGCCCCCTTTCTTCAGAGCAAAAACTCTCACATAATATCTTCATTTTATCCCAACAAATTCTATTAAGGTGGCCAAATTGAGGAAAAGCCTCAGATCAGCCTCTTACCTAACTACTCAGTGCAGACCACTGAGTCTCCCACAACTGGGCAAACACTAGTATCTTTCAACTAGCCCACTCCCCAACTCAGCCCCAGAATCTTTCACCTGGGTGGGTATTTCCCAGTATGTTTCAACTGAGCCCCACCCAGTATCTTTCAACTGGATGGGTATTCCCTGGTATCTTTCAATTGCCCCTCCTTCCAGTATCTTTTAACTGGGAGAGGGCAGGTACCTGCTATACACTGCCATATAAAACTCAGGATCATCAGCCAACATGGAGATCCAAGAAACAGGAGAGATTCAAATTTGTCTGGACTCCTTGGGGAGGCAAGTGAGTGCAAAGGGCCTCTGCTCGTACCAAGGCTCTGGTTCCTCATGGAGTTCGGGTGAAGGAGAGAAGTCCACTCTGGGTCCCTTTTTCATGGTTGTCATTAAGCTGTTGACTTAAGTTGTGACTTCAGTTTTATTTAGGGCAAAATGTGAGAATTATAGCCTGGGAAACAGCACCTCAGATAGCTCTGAGAAACTGCTCCAAAGAGGTAGGGAGGAAGGTTGGTATACATGTGATTTTGGTGAAGGGAGAGTATTTGCAATCTAGTGCATATATTTTTGCAAATGGTTATTGATAGTCATGAGGAGCAGGCATCACCATAAAGGATTTTAGTGCTTTTCTAGATAAGAAGAGATAAAAGAATTGGGCTCATAAAATCAGCTCCTGAAAATACCTATTTGAAGACCTGTTCTGCCAGTTTTTCCCAGAGCACAGAGTGCCTCATTTCTGCTCTGCACCCTGAATTCCTCTTGGGGATGTTGAAATCAGCACCTGCTCTGCACCCTGAATTCCTCTTGGGGATGTTGAAATCAGCACCTGTAGCAGCACATGATTCAATCCTTGTAGATGTAGATGGCAAGTGCCAATGCCAAGTGTAGTTGACACTATGAATAACGATATGACAAGAAAATCAGATAAGATGAAATGTACAAGTTTCTAGAAAGACACAAGTTACCTAGACTGATTCAAGAAGAACTAGACAACCTAAATAGACCTAAAACAAGTGAAAATATTGAATTAGGAATTAAAAACTACCCACATAGAAAAACTAAAATTCATGTAGCTCCATCACTGAATTTTAATTTCAAACATTGAAAGAAGAATTAATACCAATCCTTCAAAACCTCTTTAAAAAGATGGAACAGAAAGAAACAACTGTGAATTCATTTTGAGCCCAATATTACCCATACCCAAACCCAGAAAGAGCATCATAAGAAAACTGCAGACCACTATCTCTTATGCTGCTGCGGCTGCTAAGTCGCTTCAGTCATGTGCAACCCCATAGACAGCAGCCCACCAGGCTCCCCCGTCCCTGGGATTCTCCAGGCAAGAACACTGGAGTGGGTTGCCATTTCCTTCTCCAATGCATGAAAGTGAAAAGTGAAAGTGAAGTCGCTCAGTCGTGCCTGACTCTTAGCGACCCCATGAATTGGAGCCAACCAGGCTCCTCCGTCCATGGGATTCTCCAGGCAAGAACACTGGAGTGGGTTGCCATTTCCTTCTCCAATGCATGAAAGTGAAAAGTGAAAGTGAAGTTGCTCAGTCATGTCTGACTCTAGCGACCCCATGGACTGCAGCCTACCAGGCTCTTCCGTCCATGGGATTTTCCAGGCCAGAGTACTGGAGTGGGGTGCCATTGCCTTCTCCAAGTATCTCTTATAAATATGGATAAAAATATCCTCAGGAAAAATGCTAGGAACCTGAATCCAGCAGCATATGAAAGAATATATACTGTGACCAAGTGGGAGTTACCCTAGGAATGCAAAGTTAGTTCAACATGTAAGAATCAATTACTGTAACAGAGCATATCAATAGACCAAAAAATAAAAACCACATGATTATCTCAATAGATACAGAAAAAAACATTTGACAAAATTCAGTATCGTTTCATCATAAAATAAGTAACAACCAGAATGAGCAGGAAATTTCCTCAATCTGTTAAAGAGCATTTATGAAATACCCACAATGATTATCATACTTAATGAGAAAGACTGGATGCTTTCTCCCTAAGATCAGGAACAAGATGAAGACATCTGCTCTTGCCTCTTCTGTCTAACATCATACTGGAAGTTCTAGCCAGGGCAATACAACAGGAAAAAAAATAGACATCCAGGCTCAAAACCAGGAGGAAAGTCTATCTTTACTCATATAAAACACTAAATGATATAGGATATTCACTCAAAAACTATTAGAATAAATAAGTTTGGTAAGGTTTCAGAATACAAGATCAGTATAAAAAAATCACTTGTCTTTCTATACAGATTCACTGAATATTCTAAAAATGAAATTAAGAAACTAATTCCATTTGTAACAGCATCAAAATAAATAAAATTCTTAGAAATAATTTTAATAAAAGCACAAAACTCACACTCTTAAAATTACAAAATGTAAATTTAAAATGTAAATTAAAAATCAATTTATTAAAAATTAAAAATTATTAATTGAATTTAATTTTTAAATTAAATTTAAAAAATTTAAAATTCAATTTAAAGAGGATATAAATAGATTGAAAAAACTCCCATTTTCATGGATCAAAAGACTTATTATTGTTAAGATGACCACATTCCCCCACTGATCTACAGATTCAACACGATCCTTGTTAGAATATCAGCTGTTTTCTTTATTGAAGCTGACAAGATAATTCAAAAATTCACACGGAATTTGAGCTCCACATAGCCAAACAAATTTGAGAAAGAAGAAAAAATATATAAGGATTCACACTTTCCGATTTCAAACCTTACTACAAAGCAATAGAATTGACAGTCTGGATACAAATCCCACCCATCTATGGTCAAATGATTTTTAACAAGATTGCCAATCAGGAAAAAATGTCTTTTCAACAAGTGGTGACAGTCACATGCAATGAAGTTGAACTTACCTTACACTTGATATACACACTCAAGAAGCTATTTTCATAACTTAAAATGTATCAGAGATCTGAGTATAAGTGCTAAAACCAGAAAAGTGTTAGAAGAAAGTATACAGGTAAATCTTTGTAATTCCATTACTACATGACTTGGCAAAATACTCAGATATCTTAGTAAAAGCATGATCATCAGAAGAAAAATGAATAAATTGGATTTCATAAAAATGAAAACCTTTCGTGCTTCAAAGACACCGTCAGGAAAGTAAAAAGGCAATCTAGTGGATGGAAGAATATATTTAAGGTCACATATCTAAGAAACTTATACCTAGAGTATATAAAAAACACTTACAATTCAGTAATAATAATGACAATGAACCCCACTTAAATGGGCAAAAGATTTGAACAGACATTTCTCCAAGGAAAATGTAGAGATGGTCAATAAGCATATGAAAAGATGCTTAACAGCATTTATATTAACAGAATAAAACCACAATGAGATGCCATTTAACATACATGATAACATATGTCTCTTTAAAACTTGTAGAAGTCTTTAAAGTAGCATTATTCACAATAGTGAAAAGGCAGAAACAACTCAAATCTCCATCAACTGATGAATACATGCACAAAATGTGATATATGCATATATAGGAATATTATTCTGCCATAATAAGAAATTAAGTACTGATACACGGGTGAATCTTGAAAATATGCTCTGTGAAAGAAGCCAGTTACAACTGACCACATATTATGTGATTCCATGTGGCGTGAAAGTCCAAAATAGAGAACTTTACAGAGATAGAGGTAGATTGGTGGTTTCTTGGGGCTAGGGGAGGGTGAGCATGTAAAAGGGGTGAGAGCTGAAGGGGACAATGCTTCTTTCGAAGGTGATGAAAATGTTAAAACAATGAATTTGATCACTCTGCATTGAGGTAGGAACATGTTCTTGACTGCTAGTTTTAAAAGCAGGGTTAGGAGAAATGCATATAAGATATCATTCCATCCTTGTCAAAGAAAAAAAATGAAGATGTAGCAACAATGTCTGGAAGGATCTACAGTAAGCAGCGGCTAAGTTTAGAAGGAAGGTTTGAGAAGGAAGTTTATGCTCTATCTTATGCTTTTTCTAGGTCATGTGATTTTTTTTAAACAACTGTACGTTATTTTTGTACTCAGAAAACAAAAGGTATGTCCAGAAAAAAACAAATGAGAAAGAAGACTTGATTAGCATTTGTAATCTTCAAATATTCTTTGGTGAGAGAGGATGTGTAAACATGAAAATGATGGACCCAGCCAACTGCAGAATGGATGAAAGACAGCAGATTGACCTTCCCAGCTCTGCCACCTGCCTGGGATGGTGCTCTGGGCTCCTCAGGATGGAACACACGGCCCCTGGAGGCTGCCCAGCTTCTCAGAAGCCTTATTTCCCATGACTTCCCCAATGGGATGCTGCTTTCTTCATTTCATTCTTCATCCTGCTGGATTTGTCTGTCCTCTTACTGCTTCTGAGGCAGGGGTAGATGGACCCCAGGCTAAGTAGCCGGAGATCATCCCCTGTGGACAGATATTCCAAATTAGCAGGAGTGAGAGAGGAACCGAGCCTTGCCTAGATGAGAAATAAAAGAACACGTATTTCTCATTCTCAAAGTCAAGATCTTCCTGACTACACGTGTGCAGAAAGGCTTCGTGGAGGTCAAAAGAGAGGGGACAACATCACCTCATAGTAAGTGATGTCAACCTACCCATTGGCCTCTTTGCTAGAATCCATCTTGGCTGAGAGATGCTCTCACACACATGGGAGGATCCTGCTGCTGCTGCTGCTGCTGTTAAGTCACTTCAGTCGTGTCTGACTCTGTGCAACCCCATAGACAGTAGCTCACCAGGCTTCCCCGTCCCTGGGATTCTCCAGGCAAGAACACTGGAGTGGGTTGCCATTTCCTTCTCCAATGCATGAAAGTGAAAAGTGAAAGTGAAGTCACTCAGTCGTATCTGACTCTTTGAGACCCCATGGAATGCAGCCCACCAGGCTCCTCCATCCATGGGATTTTCCAGGCAAGAATGCTGGAGTGGGATGCCATCACCTTCTCCATGGAAGGATCCTGAGATATACTAAATGTGGACTCAGAACCAGGATGAATGGCCAGAGGAAACCCGGAAGAAAGTCCTATAAAAGTGATTCAAACTACCACGAAAGTGTGACTGTCTCTCAGCCTTGCTCATGTGTCTGTCCACATCACTGTGTTTCCTCCTAATAAACACTCTGCTTGTTTCACTACTTTCTGTCTCCATGTGGGAACTCATTTATGCACAGCTGACGGCCAGGGCCTTGTCCTTGGCCACTGGTCTCTGGTGGTCCACTGGCTAGGATTCAGTGCTCTCGCTGCTGCAGCCTGGCTTCAATCTCTGGCCAGAACTGCGACCCTGCTCCAAGTTGCTGTGGGCAGAGGCCACCTGAGATCACCTCCTCTCCCCAAGGGGTCAAGTTCAACGTCTCTGTGCTCCTCTCTACTTCTCAGCAGCATGTGTCAGCCTCGATCCTGCCTAGTCTCACAATGCCCTCATCTCTTGGCCTCGGGGCGGCCAGGCTCACTGCAGGCTCCCCACCCCTCTCTGGCTGCCTTTCCTCAGCTGTCCTTCTGCCCTGTGCTGTTCGGGATATGGGTGTACTAGGCTCTGTCTGAGCCTTTGTCGTCCTATCTCTGCTCCTCCTTAGGAACCTCTTCTGAGCCCTGCCAACCTATTTCTTGGCAGGATCCCCTAAAACAATTTTCCTTCCCCTGTGTCATATTGAGGAGAAGAGGCAGAAATGTAGATATAGAGAGAAGAGTCTCTAAAAGTAAGCAAGCTCATAAAGCCAAATTTTCCTCTCCCTCAAACTAGGTAAGACCAGGCCAGGTAAAAGGAGAGAGAGAAGCAGAAGCCTTTTAGCTGGGGGCTAGTGGGGCCAGAAGAGAGGGAGAAAGCAAGCTTCTGGTGTCTCTTCTTATGAAGGCACTAGTCCCCTCATGAGGGCCCCACCCTCATGACCTCCTCTGACACCCAAATGCAGTCAAGGCCCTGTCTTCAAATACGATCATACTCGGGGTTTGAACAAATGGATTTTGGGAGGACAGAAAGATTCAGTCCGTAACACATGGGCTCCGGGCTGAGCTGTTCCTTATCAGAGATAGCATGCAACAGTTCAGGAAGAGAAATCTCACCAGACTTTGCTGGCACCCTGATCTTGGCCTTTCAATCTCCAGGCTGTGTAATCAGTTCCTGTTGTTGTAGCCACTTGGTGTGCAGCATTTTGTTATGGCAGTCAAGCTGACCGAGACAGCTCCTAAGAGGTCCCTGCTCCTTCTCCTCACCTCTCTCCTCCTCATGCAGGTCTTGCTCCTCAATACTCTATGAGAAGATGGCTCTTGGGGCCAGCCTCAGCACTCCTTAGGGAAGTCCAGCTAAAAGACAGCTTTCTTCTGGGCCTCTGGGTAAATCCTGAGCTCAGCTCTGCTCATTCCCTTCGATGGGCACACAGGTCCTTGGCCCTGCCTGCCTGGTGGTAGGGGCATCTGGACTTCCCACTCTGTTCTGGTCAAAAGAAAGAGGGAGCGGGTGCTAGCCACTGGGCTGAATGCTTAGCACCCACTCAACACAGCACTGAGAGGAGCATGAGGTGTGTGAGCTCATGGGAGGCAGGCAGCATGGGTGCTGGGGAGGGGTGTGCATGGGGGTGGAGGGGGCAATGACCACCTGCAATCATCTGCTCTGCAACCATGACTACACATGCAACTCATCCAACCTTCATTGCCACCTGGGGTGAGAGGCCCTGGTACCAATTACAGGGGAGGAATGCTCCGGACACTCTTCCCAGTGCTGGGCAGTTGGGGGCAGGGCTAGGAGCGGTATCTGTGGGGACTCTGCCACAGGGCATGGCTGGCTTGCTCAGGCCCCTCCCACATCCTTGCCCTGGAGTAGGTACCAGAGGGCTGGTGTGGGGCCAAGGTGCACTTGGACTTGCTCTCTAGTCCAATGTACTGACGGGGTGAGTGCCCACATTAGTGAGCTAAAGTCTTCTCCAGAAGCCCCCATCCCCTACTGCCCCCTTCCTTGCCCCCTTGCGAGGGGTGCTGGGCTAAAAAATGGATGCGCTGCAGAGGTGGTTGGCTGGGCACTGACCCTCTGTCTGCCTTCTGCTTGTCTTGTTCGGATTATGCCCTTTGAATTAAACATGGTCCCTCCAGGCTTTGATTTGAATGCAAACACAGTGCTGGTTACAGACTGAGCCGTTATCTGCAGCACCACCTTGGTGTGACTTCTTTATCAGATCCTTTCTTCCCCCCAAGACTGAAGATTGTACTAGAGAACAGAATAGACCTTTGGGAGAATTTGAAGGGAGGTGAAGATTCTCTTGCAAAGGTGCCATCACCCCTAACAGTCTTCAGGACAGGAAAATACATCTGGGATAAGCATCGCCTTGTTCAGACTTCACTGTGCCTGCTCTGGGGCCAGCTGCCTCTGTTTACATGAGGGCTTCACCTCCTTCTAGCTGTGCACAAGGCCTTAGCCTTCTTGTACCTCCATGTCTCAGCTGCAGAGTGGAGATATTAATAGTATCTGCCTCTTAGGGGCCTGGTGAGCACTGCCTTGTGTGCATTAAATGCTCAATTAAAAGAATAACAACAACTAGTATCTACATGTCAATTTTCAGATTAAAAAACTCCTATGTGATCTCCTTAGAGTTGCAAACAGCTCTGGAAGCAGTTTTGACTCCCATTTTACAGATGAAGAAACGGAGGCTCAGAGAGATGAAGAGCCGAATCTCTGAGACTAAGCTTTTAAAAGGAGGAGTTAGGAGGCAAACCCTGGATTGTAATTCCACATCTGCAGAGTCCTAAAATGCTTCAACTTTTGAGGGTAACTGGATTAAGCTCTGATCCTTAACAAAATAATGTGGCTTCTCTGAGCCTCGGTTTCCCCACTTGTAAAATGAGGCTGCTGCTATGGGTCTGCAGAATGTCAGGCAGATGTCTGCAGTGGAAACAATGATCATCATTACATAGCTGCATCAGTCTGGCAGGCCTGGGGGATTTCTCTGCTATTGCTGTTATGTCTGGCTTAGCCTGTCTGTCTACAGAAGGATAGCAGAGACCTTGAAGGCCGGGAGTGGGTCAAGAAAAGATAAAACACTGCCCCAGCCTATTATCTTAGCTTCAGATATCGACATTGGCAGACTTTTCCGTGCTTATGGAGGAAAAGCACTGAAACTCCTGCCAAGAGGAAAAACTGATTTGCCCACATGCAGTCCAGTCCTCTGATCTGTCCTTGGAGACAAAATAAGGAAACTACCTCTTTGATTCAAAGCTATTTTTATCTGCCTCTGAGCAGTGCTTATGGTGTATTATGCGTTTCACAGGGAAGGGGGCAACTGGCAGTGGAGATAACCATTACCCTTGGCCCAGCCCATTAAATGAGTGCCTTTTGTCTTCTCTAACAGTGCAGGAGGGGCCAGGTTTGTGTCTTAGGCTGATGGTGGCAGAGAAATGGTGTGTGCAAGTCCTCCTGGTGAGTGAAGGAGGCAAAATCATCTTGGGTGCATCCAGTCCACATGATCTTGGGTGGCCTCGACCTGCAGCAGCTTGAAGCAGGATTTTGAGTCCCACCCAGAGATGGAAGTCAGGCTGTGGTGGTGAGAGCACTGAATCCTAGCCACTAGACCAGTGGCCAATGACAAAGCCCATTGGTTTTGTAGAAGTGAAGTTCCATAAAGAGAAAGTAGTGAAACAAGTAAAGTGTTCATTAGAAAGTGAAGTCGCTCAGTCGTGTCTGACTCTTTAAAAGTATATGAATAGGTTCACATGGGGCGGAGGTGGGGGTGGTGAAGGGGCTCGGAGAGACAGTAGCATCCTCGTGGTAGTATGAACCACTTATATGGGGCATTTCTTCTGGTTTCCTCTGGCCATTTTGCTTTGCCTGGCTCTGAGTCCATTTATGGTATCTCTCAGGATCCTCCCATGTGTGTGCACGCATCTCTTAGTCAAGATATATTCTAGCACAGAGGCCTGTTGGAAGGTTGACACTTCTTACTATGAGGTGGCATCACCTCCCCTTTAGATCCCCCAAGGAGCCTTTCTGTGTGTGTGGAGTCTGGAAGGTTCTCTCAACCTCAAGAATGAGAACTACATGGACTCTTTATCTCTTATCTGGGCAGGGCAGGGCTCAGCTCCTCTCGCCTCCTGCTATTATCTTCATCCTGGAGTATTTGTCCACAGAGCACAGACTACAGCTGCTTCAGCCTGGGGCCATCTGTCTCCTGACTCACCCAGAAGTGTGTGCTGTGGAGCAAGGAAGGCCTGAGTGGGTGCCCACAGCTACCCTTGGGCTCTCCTCTCCTGCTCTCCTCTCCTCTCCCCCTGGCCCTGGCACTCAGCTATTGGTCTACATCGGCCTGCCCCATCTGCCATCAGGATCCAGCTGGACACTGACTCCCGATCTTCAGTTCAGCCCCAGCTTTGGGCAGAGACTACCCCCTTTCCCACAATCAGCCCTGCTTGCAGCTTTTCTGGGGAGGTGGGATTCAGACAGAAGGTGCGTACATCTTGCTGGACCTTGAGCGGTCAGTAAGGCTAGGGTAACCACAAAGAGGAAGGAGGGAATTTATGGCTGGGGGAAACATGCTAGTAAAAACCTGGAGATGGACCTCAGTGGAGCAGGGCAGCATTAGCTGTATTACACAAGCTCTTTGTACCGTATCCCCTAGAAGAGGCTGCTTTCTGTGTGCCCTTCCTCCTGTGCATAGAGGCAGATACAGCCTGGCATTTCATGTGATGG
The DNA here is from genome assembly GCF_027580195.1 of Bos mutus. Taxonomy (NCBI): domain Eukaryota; kingdom Metazoa; phylum Chordata; class Mammalia; order Artiodactyla; family Bovidae; genus Bos; species Bos mutus. The sequence continues at coordinate 132,139,531 of NC_091618.1, forward strand.
TTAATCTTATAATGTCGACTTGATTGGGCCAAAGGGTGCTCAGATGTTTGGTTAACCATTATTCTGGGTATGTCTGTGAAGGAGCTGAGATTAACATTTGAATTGGTAGATTGAGGAAAGCAGCCTGCCCTCCCCATGTGGTTGCTGTCACCAATCAGCCAAGAACCTGAACAGCACAAAAATGTAAATGCCTTCTGCCTGACTGCCTTGAGTTGGGATATTAGTTCTTCCTGCCTTTGGACTCAAACAGAAGCATTGGCTCTTCCTGTGTCTCAAGGCTGTTGGCATTTGGACTGGAACTACACCATAGCACTCCTGGGTCTGCAGCTTGCTAACTTCAGATCGTGGAACTTGTCAGCTTCCGTGATAATGTTAGGGGAAGCACACTGACTGAAACCACCCACCCTGGCCACACACCATAGTAACCACCTGCATGAGTTGTTCTACAACAGGAAGTCCTGATAAGGAATAGGAACTAATAAACCACCAGCAACTGAAAGAGCTCAGGAAAGGTCAAAAGGAGACACCACACGTCCAGCTACCTCCCAGAATCCTTCTCACTGGCATCCATCTTGACTAAGCAATACGTGCACCATCAGGAAGGACTCTGAGTCAGAATGACTGGTCACAGACAACCGGAAACTAATCCCACCATCATATAAAACCCGAGGCTGAGCAGTTCTCCTGGGTTCCCTTACCCTACTGCTCTCTGCCCAGGTGCCCTTTCTGATAAAATCTCTTGCTTTGCCAGCACATGTGTCTCCTCGGACAATTCATTGCTGAGTGTTAGATAAGAGCCCACTTTCAAGCCCTAGAAGGGATTGCCCTTCCTGCAACAAAACATGGACTGATTCCTTATAATATCCCTGGGTCGGGAAGATCCTCTGGAGAAGGAAATGGCAATCTACTCCAGTACTCTTGCCTGGAGAATCCCATGGAGGGAGGAGCCTGGTAGGCTACAGTCCATGGGGTCACAAAGAGTTGGACCCGACTGAGCAACTTCACTTCACTTAACTTATACACACACATGCACATAGACACAGACAGAAACACATCCTATTGGTTCAATTTCTGGAAAATGCTGACTGATATACCAAGAGCCACAGTTTGACTTTGATTTCAAAATATTCTAAAACACATAGCAGGGACACTGTGTTGCAAGCCTAGATTTTTAATGGTAAGAGCTTGACTTTTTGGAAGAGAAGGACTCAGCACATAAAGTTTTTAGCATAAAGATGAGTTTGGGAAGCTTGTAAAGTACACTTCTCATTCTGAAGAGATCCTGTTTTGGTAGGAGGAAGATGACCAGAGGGGTTTTAATGGAGCCTAGAGGAGGGGTCCCTGAGAAGGGTCAGTGCCCTGACCCCTCCCTGTCTGAGCTTGGAGAGGCTGTTGCTAGAATGCACTGGGTTATTGAGTGTAGGGATCAAGGGCTGGGCAAACATGTGCTTGACCCTTCCTGAAAAGAAGGGGTGCAGAATCCTGAGCTGAATGAATATTTACCCAATTGTTCAAGTCAAATTTGCACACTGCCCAATTTTTTTTCTAGGACCTAGAGAGTTGCCCCTTCAAATGTTGACTTGTGCAATTCTTAAATAAAAATCAATTTGTTTATAGAATTTCTCTCATTTCATCTCTCTGTCCCCATCCTCCACCCCAAGGTATGCCAGTGTGGAGTTATGCCTGCCATTCTTTAAAAATGTCTAATAGTGTGTCTTTTTGGAGTGCCTTTTGATCATGAGCAACACGAAAGCAGTTCAAACTGGCCAAAACAATAGAGGGACTTCTTTGACTGAAGTCCAGACTAGCATGGGTTCAGTGAGGCTTGTTCCAGTGGCTTAGAAGTGTCAAAAGGCTCATTTCCCCATGTTGCTTTCCACAATGTCAGATTTAACAAATGAGTGCTTCATATCAGGTCCCAAGATGGCAGACTGTAGCTTCTTGAGCAACTTGAGTCTTCTGACATCCAACTAGAGGAGCCTTGGTTCTAGCGCTCCCAGCCATTGCAGTTACGATCTGGATCAGCAGAGACACTAGCCCATCTCCATTCCCATGACTGGATGCTGGAACTGGCTCAGCCCAGAAGGCCAGCTTGTGCTTGGAGGCTGCAGAGGTGCTGCCTCCCTGAGACCCCAGGGTGGCTCAGTGGGATCAGGGCTGTTGGGAAGTGGGAGGGTGAGCGATGCCAAGGGGGCATCAGCAAGTGTCCTCTACAAAAGAGATCTTGCATTTCATGTTTTATTAAAATTCATTTTGCTAGCATCCTTCCACAGTTTTTGGCTAATTGGTAAGGAATTATCATCTGAGCAGAAATCTCTAAATTCCTACCTGCCAAACAGGAGTTAGAAGGTTCTCTCTCTGCCTTGTGGCTGAGAGAGGGCAGGCTACAGAATCATGTGTCTTGGCTGTAGCCACACTGGCTTTGTTCTGATCACCCATGAAAGAGTCAGCAGTCCCTGCTTTGTGAAGTTCTCGTGAGGATGAGCAGCATGTCTCTCCGCATGCATCTTGCCCTGTGCCAAGGCCATGGTGAGGGAAATGCTCTCAGGATGCAATGTCAGTTCACATGCATGCTCATGAGGCTGCTCCCTGCAAAGCACTAGCTGGGTCTTGGTGACAGACAGTGGATTCAAAGGGTAGAGGCGGGGAGGGGGCACAGGTGGCAGAGACCATCAGCGAGGACCCTGTGACTGCCAGGTGGAGAGGAGGGGCCCAGTGAGGAGTGAGAGACACACTCATCCCCTAACCTTCTGCTGTAATCCTGACGAGAACTTGACCTGTCTTCAGCTCATTATTCTGTCGAACAGGAGGTATAGAGGGAGGATCTTCCCCTCTGTGCTTACTCCTGATGACACGCTGTTTGCTGCAGGAGGGGAGCTGGGAGGCTGTGTGACCTGATGTGGGTAATGCTGCCAAGTGCAGGCTTAAGTTCCAAGACCTTCCAAATACTAGCCAGTTGTCTCAGAAAAGTTTTATGAAAAACTGTGAAGCAATTTGCAGAAGATTGCGGATGGTCTCAGGCCATTTAGACAAGGTTTAAAATATGCCCAGCAGTTCTTGGTATGGCTTAGGGATGTAACATCCCTGAAGTGACATAATAAACCTCAGTGCTGGAGAGTGGATGGGCAGAGGTCTACTCCTGCAGACCCAAGCCCTTTGTATTCTAAACTGGACGATGTTGCCAAAATTTGGCCTTTGTGTTTAGGTGATGGAAGGAGATGGCAGCACACTCCAGTATTCTTGCCTGTAAAATCCCACGGACAGAGAAGCCTGGCAGGCTACAGTCCACAGGGTTGCAGACTCAGACATGACTGACCAGGCACACACGCATGATGGATTAAATCTCAGAGACAGAGTTTTGGGTGAAGTAGAAAGAGCTTCATGCTTTGCCAGGCAAAGGGGGCCACAGTGGGTGAAGGCCCTCAAAACTATGTGTCCCATCCTGGAGGGGATAGTGAGCAGTCTTATCGTGTTCAAAGAACAGGGTGTGAACTGCTCGTGGACATGCTTTTTGTTGGTTAGTTGTGAGTTAATTGGGAGTGAGCATCATTAGCCTTCTGGTTCCAACCAGTCTGGGGTCTATGTGCTTGTGGGCAGCATACAGTTAACTTCTTTTACCTGGTGGGGTTCTGGTATCTTCAAAACAGATCAAAGGACGTGGTCCAGAATATTATCTATAGTCCTTGAGGAAAAACTAAAGATCCTTGACTTTGTGTGATGGCTAAAGTATTATTACTTTGTCTTGCTTGAGTGCTTTCCTTTCTTCATTTTCTTACTTTTCTGATTAAATTTATTCTTTGACTAAAGTTTTTCTACAGACAAAAGGCAGCTGGAGGCCATGGGTGGGGGTCTATCCTGGGAAGATCTTGTAGGGTCCTGCTTGGTTACAGTGATGCAGACACTGGCACTCTCATGCTGACATTTTCCTTTTCCAAGGTCTGGGCTGTGTCTGAGTAAGTGAGGGGAGGCAGACTCAGGCCCTCCTTATGATCTGCCTCCTCAGCAACCCAGTTGGAACCAAGGACGAAGGAGGGGAAGGAGCCTAGTGCCTTTCCCGGCTGCATTCTGGGAATGACTGGCTTCCTTGGAACTACCCTCATGGTTCAAGGAGTGGGCCTACCACAAGGGCATGGTCAGGCTCGTGTAGCTAACTCCCACCCTTTCTGGTCATGCACAGCTATCCCTCCCTCACGGTGGTCTCTCCTTTCCTTCTCAGCACCAGGGAAAGGGCCCCTTTGCCCTCTGAGCTCCAGGTGCTCCCTTATTCCCTTCAAGTGGCCTTAGGGTCCCACTGTGTGAACTCTGCACCTTTTAAACCTGCTCTGTGCCTTGTCTGCTTACGGCCCACAGGCCGCGGCTGCCTCAGAACCACACTCAGGAGCCACAGCTGATCACAGTCTTAGAAATTTTGAGAGTTGCTCATCAAACTGTTGATAGCTTGCAATTGACCACGGGGAATATTTACACCATGGGAACTGGTTCATGCCACACTTCAGGGCTTTTTCTTCATTTACTTTAGAGAGCTGGCTGGTACACGTTTATCATTACAGATCCAAGGAGCACCCATGGTAAGCCTTCCTGAACTTGGCCCCAAGCTTCAGAGCCCATTTGTCCACTTAATGCTCTCTCAGGTGGCCAGAAGTCCTTGAGGCCTGCCTGGCTGCAGGGTTGAGTCCCTCTAGCAGTCACATTCCAAGCATGAAAAATAAGAGAGGGCCCCAGAGTCTTACAGGCTAGGTGTCACTTCTGGCCTGGGCCTGGACAGCCTGGAGAAGCTACTTAGCTTCTCTAGTTTCTCCCTGGTTCAGTTCAGTTCAGTTCAGTCACTCAGTCGTGTCTGACTCTTTGCGACCTCATGAACTGCAGCACGCCAGGCTTCCCTGTCCATCACCAACTCCCAGAGCTTGCTCAAACTCATGTCCATTGAGTTGGTGATGCCATACAACCATCTCATTCTCTGTCATCCCCTTCTCCTCCTACCTTCAATTTTTTCCAGCATCAGGGTCTTTTCCAATGAGTTAGTTCCTCACATCAAGCGGCCAGGTATTGCAGTTTCAGCATCAGGATCAGTCCTTCCAATGAATATTCAAGACGTGGTGTTAATACCACCTACACCCTGTGGCTCGGACAGAGAACCAGGTTTGATCCCTGGGTTGGGAAGATCCCTTGGAGAAGGGAATGGCTACCCACTCCAGCATTATTGCCTGGAGAGTTCCATGGACAGAGGAGACTGGCAGGCTACAGACCATGGGGTCATGAAGAGTTGGATACAACTGAGCAACTAACACTTAACACGCATAACCCCTGCTCGAGAGGCATGTGTAGCTCCAGGAACTGGTAGGGCTCCATCAGTGATAGCCTCCAGTGGTGGGGCTAGTGTGGCTGGTGGGGCTTGTCTGGGAAATTCCAGCAGAGTCAGTTTGTCTCTCCCTCTTGCTTCTCCATTTAACACCATTGGTGTGCAAACGGATACTTGAAATACAAGGAGAACTCAGCTCGCTAGACTTCCTTGCTGATGGAAAAGAATGGCCTTCCATGTCATCCTGGCATGGAGGTTGTGCAATGAGGGGGGCAAGTGTGTTCTCAGGGGCCCCAAGAGTGTTGGCATTAGGAGCAAGAGCATGAGCTCCTGTTTGTACGTGCTGCATGGATGTTGCCCATATGTGTGTCTATGTGTGGGAGGCCCTGGATTTCCATGCTATGAAACTGTTGAATTCTGGCCCCACTGGAAAATGGAGAACATGGGTTCAATAGATCCTAAACCCAAAGATGCCACTCTTTCTTGTCCTCATGGTGTCTTGATGCTGCACATCCAGTGGGGACCCCACATTGGCCAATTGGCTGAATGACTATCTTCAGGATTCCAGTTGTCACGAACTGAATTATGTCCCCCTTCTCTCCTGACTCAGGTGTTGAAGGCCTAAATCTCAGCGTGACTGTCTTTAGAGACAGAGAATAAGGGTGGGGCCCTGATCCTGGACTGGTGCCCTTATAAGAAGAGGAGGGGACCCCAGTGCCCTCTCTCATTCTCAATTTCTGAACACACAGAAAAGGCCATTTGAGGACACAGCAAGAAGGTATCCATCTCCAAGCCAGGAAGAGGGTCTCACCAGACACCAACCATGATGGCACCTGATCATGGCCTTCCATCCTCCAGGCAGTGGGGTAGTCCTGTGGTTTAAACCACCCAGTGTGTGGAGTTTGCTATGGCACCTGAGTGGACCAAGACATGGAGTATTACTCCCTTTTATTGAGGACCATGGGCTTTTCAGATGTTATTCACATACATCATTATTTATTTATCTTCACATGATTTACATGCATTATTTCACTTAGACTATCCCCATTTTACAAATGAAGTGCTTGAAACACAGTGAGGTAAAGTAACTTGCCCAAGGTCACAGATAGTAGGGCCAGAATTTGAGCAAAAGAAGAGGTCACTTGACAATCCATGATCCTGAGACCACACCATTCTTGGGGTCCCCACACAAAGCCCCTTGGGTCTGAGCCCTGGCCCTGAAGCCTGCAATGCTTGACCTGAGGGGACCTTTCCTATAAATGGGGCCAGGGCCATTCATACTTTGGTGCATTGGAAATAGGCTCAAAACAAAATCTCCAGAAAGGGGGGCTCCCTGTGCAGCACCCTGGCAGTTTGATGGATGAAAAGCATTTCAAATTTTCCTGTAAAAATGTCTGTTGTGCAAAGATAAGGTAATTCTGGCACATGCAACGGTGACTTCTTAACTAGCTCAGGCAAGAACGATGTGCTCATTTTAGTCTTGGGGCTGGGTGCAGCAGCTGGGGTGATGCTGGCCAGGCCAGCACCAGTCCAGACCCAAAGGCAGCACAGGAAGGGTAGGACCAGTGTTTGCCCAGGGCTGCCCTCTGCTGCCACATACACTGGCTGTTTGCAGAGAACCCAGACTTCAGAACCAGAGAGCTTAAAAGTGGACCATGTCTGATTCTGAGACTGGAGAGTCAAGTGTGACAGTGGGGCCTGGGTTCTGGGCCAGGGCCTTCCCTGCCCTGTGATCTCAGGCAGCTCCCTCAACCATGTGATGGGAGGAGAGGTGAGATGAGCCCAGCACTCCAGGGCCCTGGAGACCCATCCAGCTGCCAGCTGGGGCAGGGCTATCCCCTGAGTGAGTACAGGGGCCTCCTGTGCACCCTAGCAAAGATTAAGTGATGGGAAAGTCATCTCTTTATTTGGTCAGTTGTTTAATTGCTAAGTCATGTCTGAGTCTTTGTGATCCCATGGACTGTAGCAGCCAGACTCCATGTCCTTCACCATCTCCCAGAGTTCACTCAAACTCATGTCCATTGAATAGGTGATTATCATTGAACCATCTCATCCTCTGTTGCCCGCTTCTCCTCCTGCCTTCAATCTTCCCCAGAATCAGGATCTTTTCCAATGAATTGACTCTTCACATCAGGTGGGCAAAGTATTGGAGCTTCAGCATCAGCATCAGTCCTTCCAGTGAATATTCAGGGTTGATTTCCTTGAGGATTGACTGGTTTGATCTTGCCGTCCAAGGGACTCTCAAGAGTTTTCTCCAACACCACAATTCAAAAGATCAATTCTTTGGAGCTCAGTCTTCTTTATGGTCCAACTCTCACATCTGTACATGACTACTGAAAAAGCAATAGCTTTGACTTTATGGACCTTTGTCAGAAAAGTGATGTCTCTGTGTTTTAATAAGCTGTCTAGGTTTGTCATAGCTTTTCTTCCAAGGAGCAAGTGTCTTTTAAATTTGTGGCTGCAATCACTGTCCACAGTGATTTAGGCCAGTGGAGGACCCCAATTTCACAGCAGAAGGTGCCTCAGGTGCCACCTGGTTGGAAGGGGAAGGTCTGATGGGGATCTCGTGCTCAGGCCCTGGTCTGACTCCCTTCACCATTCCCACCAGATGTGGCCCCTCCCCCTGTCTCTTCAGCTCCTTTGATGGAATCATTAGCCTGGTAAGGCCATGTTTCCTAATCCCTTTCCCACCCAGAGTGGACACCCCAAGGACTGATGATGATATGTCACCTTGAGGTGGCCAAGGCTCATAGGGGTTGGACCTTGGAGAGACTGCGGCCCCTCCCTCTTAGAGCCACAGCTTTCTGGGTTCTTGAAGGGCTTGCCCAACTCTGGGTTCTCTAGCAACTCAGCTTTCTCTAGCAACTGGCTCATCTTGGGGGCCCTCCCTTTCTCCTCCACCTATGGACCTGTCCTGTCAACGGCCCTCATTCTCACCCAGGCCTGAAAGCATCCTTCTTCCACATCCAGGGTCAGGAAGCCCCGCACCTTCCCTGCTCCTGCGTCAGCCGTACCTGTTAGCATTCTGGCTGGGCCTGGCCCTGCACACTGTCTAGAAGGCTGTTTGCCTGTGTGCACCCTGCTTGATACCTTCCTCTCCCATCACCCAAAGTAATGAGGCGCTTAGAGGGAGGATGGGATGTGGGAGAAATCTGGCGTCCCTACTGTCTGACAATGGCTGTGCTGGGGTTTCATCTCAGTTCAGATGCAGCCTTGCTGGGTGACCAAGTCTTTCATCCTTGCCTCTCTGGGGCCTGTGCCCTTCTGTGACAGATGGGGGACAGGGTTATTGTGAGACCCAGGGGGACAGCTCACTGTGCCCTCTGACACAGGGCTGGTTAACAGCAGGGCTCTCTGAACGCAACCTACCTCCACTGAGCCCAAACCGCAAAGCCAACGTCAGGCTTAGAGATGTTGGGGATACAGGTCATGATAGCAGTTTCCTCCTGAGTGGGGTTGAGGGGAGGTCACCTCCATGGTCTCTGGCTGACCCAGCTCAGTCTGGAAAGGGGTCAGTGAAAACATCAGGCCTCGGCCCAGGCCTTGGCGCCTCCTCTAGAGCTGGCGTGATCCCAAGTTATGATTCCTGGAAATCACTCTCTGAGAAAATGCAAAATTCACTTACCCTTGGGAATCCATTGGCAGTGCTGGGCTACATTTTAGTCCATTCATCCACGGGTGCAACATTCCAGCTGGAAACTTCAGCCCACCCTGGACGTGATTGTGACAAATAAGCGAGAGAGATGGATTAGAGATAGGAGTTCTGATTAGCACAGTTACAGGGAGCCATGGTTCTGTGTCCTGGTGAAGAAGACAATAAATTAATTGTGATGTGGGAGAGATGGCATCCCAAATCCATGCAGTGCCCGGTCCTGCTAAACCTGTGTGTAATGTGTAATTGCATCATATTGCCAAGGGAGTTGGGGCAGGGATTCAATTACTCTGCAGAGTGGCTGGAAATAGCCCTGACCCCCTCTCATCTACTGACCACACTGGAGAAGATGTTGCATCATTAGACCCTGAGCTCAGCAGAGGAAGTGCCAACAGCCAGATCACGGCTCTGTGGGCCTCTGTCCACTTTTGTGCAGAAGCCCATTGAGAGAGTGTTATGGGGTAAATGTGTGTATCCACCTGAAATTCATGTGTTGAATCCCTGACCCCCAAGGCATGGTATTGTGAGGTGGGACCTTTGAGAGGTGATTGTATTTAGATGAAGCTTTGTGATAGATTAACGTCCAGGTGAGAGGAGAAAGGGAGACCAGAGCTTGCCCTCTTGGACATATGAGGGCATGGCAAGAAGGTGGCCATTTATAAGCCAGGAAGCAGCTGAACTTGCTGGAAACTTGATCTTGGACTTCCCAGTCCCCAGAACTGTGAAAAATCAGTGTCTGTTGCTGAATGGCCTGAGCTAAGGTAGCAAATAAGAGTCCAAAAGAGTGCAGTCAGTGCCACTTGGTGAAGTGGGCACTGTGGTCCTGGCTGTCCGAGGCCCCGCTGACATCATCCACCAGCCTCTGTATTCCTGGCCTGTGCTTTCCACCTTTTACTAAAGAGCTATTTGAAATGAGGAACTGGGGCTCTCCCCACCTGTTCCACACATAGTGTTTGCTATTTTAGAAGTGTTTTCCTTTGGTGCTTGCAACAGTAAGCACTTTTGAGGCAGGTTTAAGATTCCAGGCTTTAAAGGAAGGGGAAGGTGATTGTTTGCTGGGCCTACTATGGGCCCACTGCTGTCCTCAGCACTGGACATAGTACACAAAGCTCTCCGCCCTGGCACAGCTGCCTTCCAGCAGAGAGGAGACACATTATAAAAACGTTATTACTACATAATGGACATTATGCAGTATGTTTGAAGGAGACAGTGCGTGAATACGTTAGAGCAAAATCAGTGGGATCCAGAGGGCTGGGATGGGTGAGGGCAGGAGGTGGTGTGCAGTTTTGTATGAAGTGGTCAGGGAAGCCTCAATGTCAAGGTGGCATTGAGCAAAGAGTCGCAGGAGGTGAGGGAGTTAGCTTGTGGAGTGGATATTGGGAAAAGGATGTTCTAGGTAGAGAGAGCAACCATAGCAGAATCCCTAAATGGATCCCACTGGCGTGCTCCCAGAACAGCCAGGAGGCTGGTGTGGCCGCAGCAGAGTGAAGGCGGGAAGCAGTAGCTGCAATAAGAGAGCTCATAGCAGGTGGGTCCTCGTAGGTCATGGGGGAGACTTGGGCTTTTACTCTGAGATGGGAGCCAGGGGAGGGATGGAACAGAGGAGTAGCGTGAGCTGACCCTTATTTTAATGAGGTCACTGTGGCTCTGTGCATGGAGGCCAGAGAGGAGCAGGAAGAGTCCTAGGGAGGCTATTAACAAAACTTCTGGTGAGAGGTGATGGTGACTCGCATGAGAGTAAGAGCAGCAGAGAGTACTGGCCAGATTCTGGACATATTTTTTTTTTTTCTGGACATATTTTGAATCAAGGACACCTGCCTTTACAGGGAAGTCCTGAACATCTTTTCCCACATTGTTTATTCTTTTGGTTTTTCCATTTTTGTGAATCACCTTTTTTTTTTTCCTATTGAGTTATCTGTCTCTTGCCCTTTGATTTGTAGGAATTCTTTATATATGTTGGCTACTAATTCTTTGTTAAGTTGCAGATATTTTTTCCCCGTAGTGACTCTCTTTTCATATTTTGGGGGGATAACTTTTGTTCATAGAATTTAAAATTTTTATTATAGCTAAATTCATAATATTTTTTTTTATGATATTTTATCTTTGTGTCCTTTGAGAAATCTCTTAATAATGAGATCATGAAAGATATCTCTCAATGTAATCTTCTAAGAGTTTTAAAGGTTTTCCTTCCATATTTGGATTTTTAATTCACTTGAAATAGATTTTTGTATATGGTACATATATATATATGTATATATACTACACTTCAAAGTAAAGATCTGTCTTTATATTTTCTCAAATGTATAATATTTTTGTCATTTGTGGAAAAGTCTATTCCCAGTTATTTTAATGCCAACTGTCTAATACATTGTTTTACATGGATATGAACCTGATCCTGGATTCTATTACTCTGCTCTGTTTTCCTATTTGATGGTTCCTGGGCCAATATCACACCACCCTAATGACTACAGCTTTAGTGTAAATCCTGATTTTTGATAAGTGTAGATATTCCTTTTTCTTTTTATTAAAAACTTTGGTGATATTTTGGACCCGAATACTTTGCCAGATATACTTTAGTATCATCACTTTGTCAGGTATTAAGTATACCCTGTTGGATTTTAATTCAAATTACACAATTTATAGCATAATTTGGGGAGAACTGATATTTTTATGATATTGAATCCTTTCATCCTTGAACATGGCCAAAATCTGCATTTGCTTACGTTTACTCTACTTTGTTTCAGTACTGCCTTAGAACTTCTTTGTAAGGCAGAGCTCCAGCTGTTCAGGTTGTGTATCTCAGTCTATGTAAGGATGCCCTGGAGTTATGCAGTGTATGCACTTCACGGCTGCCTGGACAACTCTGTGTACAAGTCTTGTGCAAGTGTTCTTAGATTTATTCCTAAGTATCTTATGGTTTTTATTGCTACTAGAACACACTTTTCAAAACTTTACATTTTCTAATTTAATGTTGCTAGTGTGTGTGTGTGTGTGCACGTGTGCACGTGCCCATACGCACATATCATCTTGTGGATCCAGTGAACCTGGTGAACTCTTTTAGCTGTTCTAACAGTTTGCAGATTTTTCTGTGTACACACCCATAGTATCTACAAATAATAAAATATTTATTTCTTCTTTCCTAATCCTTATATAAATTTTAAAAAGGTTTACTGTACTGGTACAGTAATGAGTGAAGTAATTAGAATAGGTCTTATGCCTGAATTTAAATAAATTATGCTAATCAGTATGGTGTTTGTACTGGATTTATAGAGATAGGCTTCATTTATAGACATAGCCTTCATCAAGTTAAGAAAGTTCCCTCCTATTTCCAGTATGTAAATAGGTGCTTTTTCATTGATTTTCAAAAAATCTATTTGTAGTAAAATGATCTTTTCTCCCCCATTTTCAGCCTCTTAGTGTGGTGAATTATATTGATATATTTTCTAATATTAACTCAATCTTGCTTTCCTGGTGGCAAATTGGTCATATGTTGCTGCTTTTATTCATTTCTGGATTTGGTTTCCTAATACCCTGTTTATGATATTGATATCTATGTTCACAAATATAAGTGACCTATAATTTTTCCTGTTTGTATTATCCTTGTCTGATTTTGATACCAAGATTAAACTAGCCTCATAAAATGAGCTAAGGAGCATTCCCTCTCTAAGTTTGAATAGTGTGTATAATATAGGATTTCCTATTCCTCCACTAATTTTTGGAACTCACCTAAAATTGTCTGGCATCTGGGCTTGATATCTTTCTCTGTCTCTTTTTCTGTGTCTCTAGTCTTCTCTCCGCCCCGAGTGTAGATTTTAAAACACTGATAACTTTGATGGATCTGAGTCTACTCAGCTTTTCCACTGCTTCTTGAATCAGTTTTGGGAAGTAGAATTTATTAGGAAATTGCCTAAGTTTGCATGGCGGTTTTAAATGAGTCTCTCATTTTAAAAATTGCAATCTTGTTTTTCCTAATTTCTGCTCTTTGTCATTATCTTCCTTCCTCTTTCCTGGGGTTACACCATTGTTATTCTCATTGAGTTGTTGTCCTGTTCAGTAGTCTTCAGTTTTTCCTAATGTGATATAAACATTCATGGGTATAAGTTTCTGTGTAAGCACCATCCTGAGTTTTGATATGTATTACTTTCGTTATTGTTCATTTTAAGGGATTTTCTAATTTATAGGTTGATGTCTTTTTTCACCCATGGTATGTTTTCACTGGTATGTTTCTACATATTCTATGTTTCTGACTTGATTGTATCATACAGCATCTTTAAAATTTGCATTAGGCCTAGTATACAATCAATTTCCTCTTAATATTCCAAATGCTATTGAGAGTTTTGTACCTTTGATTTTGTTGTGACTTATGAGGAGGAAATGGCAACCCACTCCAGTGCTCTTGCCTGGAGAATCCCAGGGATGGGGGAGCCTGGTGGGCTGCTGTCTATGGGGTCGCAGAGAGTTGGACACGACTGAAGCGACTTAGCAGCAGCAGCAGCATGATTGTCTAATGGATAAGGGTTGTTAATTGTGTTGCTCAAATTTTCTGTATCCTTACAAATTTTTTTTGATATGTTTAAACAGCAAATTACTGAGAAGTGACTTGTCTGTCAGTATTGTCATGGATTTTTTCCCTCATTAGGTCAATTTTTGCTTTATAAATATAAAGCCATTTTTTAGTTACCTATAGTTTAGAAAGTTTGCATCATCTTGATAAATTCTTTTTTCCTCATTACTTAATATAGTCTCTACTTTTCTTAATAATGATTTTCTTTTGATTAGTATTTTGCTGGTATATATATATATTTTACATTCTTTACTTATAATTTTCCTGTATCCTTATGTTTTAGGTATGATTCCTATAAACAATCTATTTCTGGATTATTCTTTTAATTCAACCCAAACCTCTATTTTTTATTTTTAAACAGGAGGGTTCAGTCAATGTGTGTTTACTGTGATTATTGATCTATTTAGGTCTCCTCCTAACACCTTTTACACCTCATTTTATGTCTGCCCTTTGTTTTGCTTTTACTTTAATTTTCCATTTTCATTCTTGCCTTTTATTGGCACAAGTGAGTTTTCTTATTCCTCTTTTTCTCCTCTGCTTGTTTGAAAGTTATGCATTCTCTTTCTCTTCATCTCATGATCACATGGAAACTTCCTCTGTCGCTTTTTTACACAAACTTTTCCTCTAGGTTTATTGAGATGTAATCACCACACAGCACTGTGTAAGTTTAAGGTATACAGCATAATGTTTGACTTACATATATTGTGAAATAATTATCACAGTAAATTTACTTAGCATCCATCATCTCATATAGATATTAAAAAAATGATTTTTTTCCTTGTGATGAGAGCACTTAGGATCTACTCTTTTAATAACTTTTCTGTATATCATCAGCAGATGTTCTACATTACCTCCCCAGGACTTACTGATCTTATAACTGGAACTCTGTATCTTTTGACCACCTTCATCAAATACTCCTTTCCCCCACCCCCCGACTCCCTACCTCTAGTGACTGCAAGTATAATATATCTTTCTATGAGCTTCTTTTTTCCAGATTCTACATAAAAGTGAGATCGTATAGTATTTGCCTTTCTCTGTCTGACTCATTTCACTGTCCATAATGCCCTCAGGGTCCATCTGCGTTGTCACAAATGACAGGATCTTTTTGTTTTGGTTGTGCTGTGTGGCATGTGGGATTTTGGTTCTCAGACCAGGGATGGTACCTGTGCCCCCTGCACTGGAAGTGTGGAGTCTTAACCTTTGGACTACCAGGGAAGTCCCAGAATTTTCTTCTTTAATTTAAGGCTGAATAGCATTTTATTATATATGATATGTGTGTATATATATATAATACATCATATATTCTTTATCCGTTCATCTACCAGTGGACACTTAGGTTGTTTCAGTACATCGGCTGCTGTAATAATGCTGCTGTGAGCATGGGTGTGCAGACACCTCTGGAATAATACCTTTATTTCTTTCATGGCTGAATCATGTGCTGATTCTATTTTTAATTTTTTAGGAACCTGAATACTGTTTTCCATAATGGGTGCACCAATTTCCAGTCCCACCAACGGCACTCAAGGGTTTCTTTCTCCCCACATCCTGACCAGTATTTGCCTCTTGTCTTTTTGATTATAGCCATTCTAACAGTTGTGAGGTGATATCTCATTGTGGTTTTGATTTGCATTTCCCTGAAGATTAGTGATGCGGAGATACTTTTCATGTACCTGTTGGCTCTCATTATATCATCTTTAGAAAAGTATCTATGTTGGTCCTTTGCCCATTTTTTAATTGGATTATTTGGTGATTTTTTTTTTTTTTTTTGCTATTGAATTGTATGGGTTCTTTATATAATTTGGATATTAATCTTTTATCTGATATATAATTTAAAAATACTATTTTTCCCCATTCTGTGGGTTGTCTTTTCATTTTGTTAATCTTCTCATTGGTGGCACAGAGCTTTTTAGTTTGATGTAGTCCCACTTGTTTGCCTTTAATTTTGCTTTCAGTGTCATATCCAAAAATTCATTCTGAAGATCCATGTCAAGGAACTTTTTTCTTGTGTTTTTTCTAGGAGCTTTATGATTTCTGATCTTATGTTTGGAAATACTCAATGGAGAAGTGGTGGTGGGAATAGAGAATGGAGAATAGATGGTGCTGGGAAAATTCAATTTATACATGTTAAAGAATGAGACTAAACCTCTATTTTACCCACTTAAAATGTGAAGTGGATTAAACACATACACTTTAAACGTGTCAACAAATCTAAGACTAATCAGTCCTGCACCCTGTCCCCAGACACCATGAGGACCTTAAGAGTGGTTTGGCTCTGCTCACCCCCTTCTGGTTCACTTACTTACTTATTGCCTCTTATCCCTCTATCCCAGTAGGTTTCCTGGATCCTTCTGTACTCACAGTGATGAGAACAGTTTCTGGTACATAGTTGGAGTGCAGTAGAATATTTTATTTATTTATATTTTAAAATTTATTTTTAATTGGAGGATAATTGCTCTACAATGTTGTGTTGGCCTCTCCAATGCAACAATTTGAATCAGTCATGAGCATACATGTGTCCCCTCTCTCCTGAATCTCCCCCTGCCCCATCCCACCGCTCTAGGTTGTCACAAAGTACCAGGTTGAGTTCACTGTGTGTTATACAGCAACTTCTCATTAGCTATCTATTTTACATACGGTAATGTGCAAGGAGACCCAACCAGTCCATTCTGAAGGAGATCAGCCCTGGGATTTCTTTGGAAGGAATGATGCTAAAGCTGAAACTCCAGTACTTTGGCCACCTCACGCGAAGAGTTGACTCATTGGAAAAGACTCTGATGCTGGGAGGGATTGGGGGCAGGAGGAGAAGGAGACAACAGAGGATGAGATGGCTGGATGGCATCACCGACTCGATGGATGTGAGTCTGAGTGAACTCCGGGAGTTGGTGATGGACAGGGAGGCCTGGCGTGCTGTGATTCATGGGGTCGCAAAGAGTCGGACACGACTGAACAACTGAACTGAACTGAATGTGTATGTCTCAGTGCTACTCTTTCCGTTCGTCCCACCCTCCCCTTCCCCCCGTGTCCACAAGTCTTCCCTGTGTCTGTGTCCCTATTCCTGCTGTGCAAATAAGTTCATCAGTACCATTTTTCTAGATTCTATATATTTGCATTAAAATACGATATTTGTTTTTCTCTTTCCGACTTACTTTACTCTGTATAACAGGCTTCAGTAGAACATTTTGTATTTCTCATGTTATTCACCATTTTTGTTATTGTATTGTAGTCTTATTGAGTAGCTGGTACTTTTCCTTTTCATTAAGAACATAGTGAGAAACTTTTCAATGAAAAGAAAAGCATTCTCTCCCAAACTAGGGTAAGACATATGCTTTGATGAGTCATTTCATCAGGTCCCAAGGTTACTGCATCTTAGAGTTTTGGTTTCTTCACTTCAGAAAGCAGCTGACATTCAGGGCCCTTCCTGATTCAAGGATTCTACAGGCTGGGAAGAGTGTACATTTTGCCAGTCCATTATGTGAGGATGAGCCTTCAGTGTACATGCCAGGGACTGTGGGACAGGGCTTCCTGTTCTCCGTCTCTTTCTCCCGTCATCCCCTGGTGCTGTTGGCTCATCCCTACGAGCATACGCATGTGCTGTGTTCTCCCATCTGGGAGGCAGCCTTCCCTGATGCTGTATCTTGCTCTAGATCCTGCCTGAGATGGGGCATGCTTCCAGCTGCAGCTTGCAGGGCTGCGAGTGAGTTGGCTGCATGGCTGGGTATTAGGTTTTCTCTCTTTGCTCTTCAGCAATTTGAGGCTGCTGTGTGTGAAGCTTGTGTTCCTGAGGAGGAGGGATCACAGCTGGGGAAAGAGCTGGGCTTCTTGGGCCATTTGTCGTCTTTGGAAGAGTCAGGGGAGCTGGAGCATGTCCTCACTTGGTCCCCAGACAAGATACTTTCCCTGCTGGTGCCAGATCTCTGGGGTCTGTTGGGAGGTGGGCTCACCTCCCAGGCACAGAGGGCCTTTGTGGGGAAGCCCAAGGATGCACTGAGAGACATCGAGTCCTAGGTGGCCTAAGATTGGAAGAGCAATCAGAGGAGGGGGCATGGCTCAGAGGGACCTCAAACCCCAGGGCAGTGATAGAAGGACCTTGGAAATAGGCTGTGGACAGTTTTTGTTCTGTTCACCAGTTGCTGCTTCAGGTGAGGGCTCATCTTACTGGCACCAAGCCTGCAGCTGCCAGGGCTTCACGTGGATTCCCGTAGCTCACCAGGCTCAAAAAGACGGGGGCCTCTCTTCTAAGCAGTGGGTATCCACAATAGGGACAGCTCCCCTGGGGGCCACCTGACCCTGACACAGAGCGACTGGATAACCCTGGCCCTCAGTAGATATGCCCAGTGAGCCATGCTCAGCCTCCTTGAGTCTCACCTCCTCTCCTGTCCCATAGGGACACCCCCTCCTCAAAGCCAGGACCATTGAGAAGAGCATGTGTGGAAAGAGTTGGAGGGAGAGGCTGTTGCATGCTAAACCACTTTCTAAGGGTTGTTCTCTCCCTGTCACTGTGACCATTTTTGCTTGCGATGTTAGCTGAGTCAAGCCCTAGGCTGATCATTTTCTGAGCAGGTTAATCCACATTCTCCTAACCTCCCAGGGCTACTAAGAGAAACAAGTCCAAGGCTAGACTTGAAAAATGGTTAATCCAGGCCCAGGCCCAGGCCCAGGCCCAGGCCCAGGCCCAGCGTCTCCAGTTTGGACCCAAATCCACCAGGCTGAGCAAGATTTGCCCTCTTCTACTTTCTGAGCCCTTGAGATGCACTGTGCTCTTTATTGGGTAACAGCATCTGGCTGCTAAGTCAGCACCTGTGTCTCCTGCCGTCTCCCCCAACAAAATCAAACGAGGCCCTTCCTTATGACCCCTCGCCCCAGGCCCAACAGCTCCCTCTACCCCAGAACTCATCACTCTCTGCTTTGCCTCTTTGTTTGTCCTCCTGAGCAAGATCAGGGTCCAGTTCAGACCCAAGTCTTTGGATACAGTATAGGTCTGATCAGAGCCAGATCTATTAGAGTCGGTATCAGAAACGGTTCTGATCAGGAATAATAATGAACCCAACATGAAGCCCATTTAATTTTCAACATTAGTGGCTTTTTAAACAAATGTGTGTGTGAACAGACTAATGAGGTAGTAGATGAGCTAGGGCTGGCAGCCAGCTCAGGGAGGGAAAGCAGAATCCATGGGCTTACAGCTGGCAGGGACTCTCGGAGTGTGAAGATGCCCTGGGGATTTCAAGTTCTCAGCTATGCTGGTGTATATAGCCTGGGGCAACTCCCCAAGAAGCCCAAGCCCTGAGTGGAAGGCGGACTTCTGGGCTCACACTCAAACTCTTGTCCCATGTCCTGCTTTGGGCTCACTGCTCTCACCCTTCTTGGGGCTCCTGTCTGTAAGCAGTGAAATGTTGTACCTACTGAAAGTCTAATGTTGAAAATTAAACGGGCTCCATGTTGGGTTCATTATTATTCCTTTTTTTCATTATTATTCCTTATCATGATCAGAGCTGTTTCTGACACTAACTCTAACTCCTCTTCATCCATTCATGCTGCACCCCACTCAACTGGCCTTTGGGAGTTGGTGATGGACAGGGAGGCCTGGCGTGCTGCGGTTCATGGGGTTGCAGAGAGTCGGATACGACTGAGCGACTGAACTGAACCCTCTACAGTTGACCCACCAGCAAGTCCCACTGACTCTGCTTTCACCCGGGCCCCAGATCTGTCCATATCTTCCATTACTGTCTGGGCTCCCCCATGAGGTGTAAGCTCAAGTTGTTAAACAGATGTCTGAATCTCATTTCATCTACCAAGGAACTCTGTGAAATAGGAAGGGTAAGGATTACTAACTTCACTTTAGAAACTGGGGCACAGAGAGACCTGGGACCAGGATCTTGCGTCAAGCCAGACTCTTTGTTCCTTCTGCATGTTGCCACCACCTTCCTGGTCATGGGTCAGCACATGCAAAATCTCAGCCCAGAGTTCATTTCAGACCCTGCCCTCCCTATATTCTTAAAGACTGTGAGGCTTTAACTGTTGTTTCCCAGTCCCTCTGATTGTGTTTTGGGAATATTTGTCACTGTTTTATAGGACTGTTGCAGAGATTAAGGGAATGAATATGCAGAATGCCATTAGCTCTGTTTGCACACTGACCGCCCAGAGCAGGGTATTTATCACCGTGGTTGCTGTCCACTGTAGAGTCTGGCACTAGGCTTCCTGGTAGAGCTGTCTGCACCTGCTGGCTTGCTTCACTTCCCTTTCACTCATCAGCCCATCTCTGCTAGGAGTTGCTTCTGGGGTCATCAGGAATGGCTGTGGCTATTAGTCCTGCACACTGGTCCTCGCATCTTATCTTGCATCTTACTTCACAGAGCACTCAGCTCCCTTCCTCCTGAGGCAGCCCCTCCTCTTGATGGCCAGGATACTCTCAACTTTTCTGCACCTATCCCTCTCCCCAACCCTCTCTCCTTTGCTGGCTTCCCCTGCTTCACTGGATTCCAAGGTCTGGTCTCTGTCCCCTAGGCTCTCAGTCTTC
The DNA here is from genome assembly GCF_027580195.1 of Bos mutus. NCBI lineage: Eukaryota > Metazoa > Chordata > Mammalia > Artiodactyla > Bovidae > Bos > Bos mutus. The sequence goes on from NC_091618.1 coordinate 132,159,560, forward strand.
TTGGCTCAGGGTAAGTTCTTCTGAGAGATCTCATCCACCCATATAGTAGTGCCTGCCAGCCATTCATGACCTGTCAACAGCCAGCTCTCCCTGCTGCCCACTCTGTCTCTCTAAGCCCCAATTCTGACATTGCGGCTGGCTGACACCTCCTCATGGGCTCTTCGGTGCCATGCCCGCACTGAGTGTGTTTCAACTGAGCTGGGTTTTCCCTGAATCTGGCACTTCATCTTCCCCCAGGCACAGGGCACTGTCCACTCCTGCCACCCCACCCGCCCAGGCAAACCCTTTCTAATCTGTTCCCTCTACTTCTGTCCCCCACCACCTGCTGTGCTGTTTTGCCTGCTTCATGGTTCTTAGACTTTCCCCATCTCTCCAGATAGCCCTCTAGTCCAAACATGTAATTTCTCACCTGGATGGATGAATTTGCTACTCTAATCCATTCTCCACAAAGCAGCTTATTTGAGCCTTTAAAAACTCTCTTGCATCATGTCACTTTGGTACTTAGAACTCTTCAATCTTTTCCAATAGCTCTGTTGATAAAATTCCTGATCCGTGGTGTTTTCTCACAGTGGAGCCCTGGCTCCCGGAGTTCACTCATCACTGGCCTTTCCCTGCTTCTTAAGAGCCCTGTGCTGCCCACTCCTCCAGGCCTTTGGCTGGCTGGCCTGGCCTCACCATCCTGTGCTTCCCAAGGTCATGTGCTATGCTCTCAGACTAGGTCAGGGATCCACGTCTCTGAAGCGTGTCCATGACACCTTAAATAGCTGTACTTGTGGTTTTGTTGTTTGTGTGAGCCCACGCCCTCTAGTTTCCTGGTTTTAAATCCCATGGAAACACTGGTGTTTCCCACATTACCCTCTCCTCTGGGTTCTCAGCCTGGGTATCTGTCCACTTATTTGAAATCTCCATGGGGATGCCCAGCAGACACCTCAACAGGGTCTGAAAACCAAGTTCCCAATCCCACCTGTGCCAGACCTGCCTCTCCTGCAGAGTCCGGCGCAGCCCTTCACACTAGGCCCACCCCTGACGTCTCTCCCACTCTCACACTTGGATTCATTTATTACCTGTTGGCTCTACCTCAAAGCACATTCAAATCCCAGCACATTTGACACCAGCAGTTAATCCTTTTTTCAATATTGCCCTTGTGTGGGTTCAGTGTTTGTGTCTTCTTCAAATTCGTATGTTGAAACTCGTATCTGCAGCTTGACAATGTTTGCAGGTGGGGCCTCTGGGAGGTAATTATGCCATGAGGGTGGAGTCCCCAGGACAGAACTAGTGCCATTTTACAAGAGAAAGAGACACAAATCTCTCTCTCTGCATGCATTCACCATAAAAGGCCATATGAGGTCATGGAAGAGAGAATTCATAGTGAACTGGACCACGCTAGCTCCCTAATTTTGGACTTCCATTCTCCAGAACCATGAGGAATAGTCTGTTGTTTAAATCATCCACATCTATGGTATTCTGTTGTGCCCTGAAAAAAAAAAAAAAAACAACCTAAAAGTTGAGAATTGTGTTTTATTTGGTGGACAAAATGGAGAATTTAAGCCCAGGACGCAGACACTCAGATGCTCTAAGGGACCTCTCTGAAGAGGCAAGGGAGGAGCCAGCATTTATAGGAGTTTTTGCAACAAAGACCAGGTAGTTGGAACATCAAAAGATTACTGTTAATTAAAGAAAGCCAGATGTCTCATGTTAATGAACTTAGCACTTTTTTTTTTTTTTTTTTTGTATGGGAAGATGCAAGAGTCAGAGCTCACTGAAGTCATTCCTTTGATGTGTGCCTCAGCTATCTGAGGCCAGTATCCTGTGCTTTCTCATCCTGAGTCTCCTCAGGATGCAATGCTGGGAGGAGGGCTGGCTGCAGAGGCTGACTGTGACGGGGGCATATTGTTTCTGTCCTGCGTTCCCTCAGGGCCCGTTGTTGGGACGGCTGTAATGGGATAGCTTCACGGATGCAACATCCTTGGTTTACTGATATGGCAGGCTATATTTTTTCATTGATGCTGTTATGGCAATTCAAACTAACTGACATCCTCTTCTGAGTGACAAAATTATATTCAGTAATAATCACAAAACAAAACAAGTAATAAGGTCCAAAAAAGACTGCAAATTTTCTTAAATGGAACTTTGTGTTGACTGCATGCTTGCGTGCTAAGTTGCTTCAGTTGTGTCTGACTCTTTGTGACACAATGGACTGTAGCCGGCCTAGCTCCTCTGTCCATGGGATTTTGCAAGCAAGAATCCTGGAGTAGGTGGCCATTTCCTCCTTCAGGGGAGCTTCCCAGTCCATCAAACCCATGTCTCTTGTGTCTCCTGCATTAGCAGGCAGGTTCTTTACCACTAGCGCCTCCTGGGAAGTGCATGTGTATGTAGTGATACCAATAAGAAACTAATGAATTTCAGTAAAATAGAGTCAGCCAACAGAGGTACAGTTCAGGCAACTGCTGCAAGATACCACTGATGTAATATTTTATTTCCTTTATTATTTCTTTGGCTTTAAAATGATCACTTAACAATTATAAAAGGCTAAATTTCAGTTAAAAATATTGTTTACCATCAGTAATAGTTTGCATATGAATTAAAATATTTTCTTGCAAAACAAAAATGTCACATTTTGCAGTCTGTACTTCAAATTTTAAATGTTTTACTTCAAATTTTAAACACACACACACACAAAATACCCCAAGTGGTCACATGAAATGACAGAGTTGAAGGAACTCACATTCTGTTGCCTTTGCCTTCGTAATTGCTGTGCTGTCAAAATTTGTTCCAACTTCACCCTTTAAATGCAAGATCTGAGACCTGATCTGGGCCCTAAGTGAGCTTATGTGGTTCACAGCCACAGGAACTTAGGCGTGACTTGATCCTGGAAGAAGAGGGCAGTCAACTTTGCAAGTGGCTGTTCTCTGAATTGACATCCACACAGAACACATTGTTGACCAAATGTGCAGATTTGAAGTTTATAGATGTATTAATAAAATTCAATAGTATTTGAAGCCATTCTTTAAAAATTAGACAAAATATTTTTGAAGGAGGACTATTTTCTCAGTGATAATATTTAGAATTTTCCATTCTTAGATGTTAAATTCTCTCAGGGCAACGCACCCCCTTTGCCCTCCCTTGGGGCAGACTGCTCCCACATGCTACCTTAGCACCTGCCTGCAGGATCAGACCCTTTCCCACCATCCTCCCTGCCAGTGTGGTCCCACCCGTGATCTCTCATCTGGTTCCTCATTGTCACTGCGTGGGCCGAACCGGGTCACCTTCCCCCACAGAATCCACATGTGGCAGTCCCAGACCCAGGACCTCAGAAGGTGACTGTATTTGGAGATGGAGACTTCAAAGATGTAAGGTGAGATAGTGTCGCTGGGAGGTGGGCCCTAACCCAGTGTGACTGGAGTCCATATAAAAAGAGGAGGTTAGGAGACACACAACGGACAACCTCGTGGCGACACTGAGAGAAGATGGCATCTGTGGGGTTTGCAATGGCAGATGGGATGACCACTGTGTTCATCTAAGAGCGTCACGTGCTTCTGTCTTCACCCCCTGCAGTCCTTTCCCATCACAGCAGCAAAGAGGTCCTCCAGGTTGGACCGTGTCCCGCCTCAGCTCAGCCCCTCCAGGTCTGCCTTTCCCAGGCCCCTCTGGAAGGCATCTGGCCTCCTCCAGGGGCCTCCCCTGCCCCTCTCCCTGCTGGCTCTTTGCTGGTTACACTGCCTCCTCCTCAGGTGAGAGTCCGCATGCAGTTCCACCTTGTCCTTTCCTTCTAAAAAGCCACCTTCTCAAGAGGCCTCACAAACTTCATCCCCCGCCCGCACCCTGCACTTCGTCTCCTTCTCTATCCCTCCTGCCTAGCACACAGTCTCACATTCCACCTGTGCATCTCACCGGACAGAATGAGGCCTCGGGTCCTGAATCCCAGCACCTAGGAAAGAGCTGGCGCAGGGCAGGTGACCAGTAACCACTCATGGGTGGAAAGGATAAACACATGAATGAGTATCGGGCCCCAGGCACCCCCTTCTGCCAGAGCAGGGAACAGGCCTGACTGACTAATAGCCCCATCCTGGGGGCCTAGGCTAACAGCTGGCACAGGTAAATTCTGAATTCAAATGTGCGAGTTCCCTTGATTTCACCACACTCTCTGAGCAGACTTAAAAATACAGCTAAGACTGCAGAATTAGTCCCCCAGGGCTTGGCTCTTTCAACCAGGAAGTGAAATGGGATTTCAGAGCAGGGCTGGAAGTAAGAGGCTTGAAAGGTTTTGGCAGGGATGCAGGGTTAAAGGAAGTTTCTGGAAGTTAATTCATCCACAAAACCATTTATTATGCCTGAAACCAGACACAAGGGTTGGGGGGAGGGGGCCAACTAAGCTAGTATGCATTTGCAGCCTGGGGAAAAGCCCACACCATTCACTGATTCATCAGCCACCCCTCCCCAGCCTTGGGCCTGGATTGGAGACAGGATTCTATCAAGAACAGGTGTCTTCCTCCAGTCCAGGGTCCTTCTCTGTGAGCAATCCCGAAACTTGACCTCTTCATGGGGACTCCCACCCCTCCTGAGAAGGGCCCTGGATCTTTGTCTCTTCTGGGTTTAGCTGCCAGTGGCCTGGAAAAGCTCCTTGGAGAAGTTAAACAGCTTTCAAAGCTGTCAGTTAAGGCTTCCCAGGAAGGGCTTTGAAGTCTGATATGCCAGCTCCTTCCTCGGGCAAGGATGGTCTAGTTCTTTCTTCCTGTGCCTCAGTTTGCTCCCCTGTAAGCAGAGGAGGACCACGTGTGCCTGGCAGGCGCCTGTGAGAGTCCGGAGCAGTGCAGAGAAGCAGCTCTCCTGGGGTGAGCTAATGCCAGGACGCAGGAAGACCTAGCAAAGCGCCAAGGGGAGGCAAGCCCAAAGGCTGCAGCCCTGGAGTCCAGGCAGGCAGGACCCTGAACACAGAGAGAGAGGCATGCCCCCTTGGCCTGCGACAAGCAGCTGTGCCGGAGGCCCCCTGGTCGGGAAGGGCACCACGCGCTGAGGTCCCCATGGCAAGTGCATGGGCCATCAAGGCCATCAAGCACAGGGGCGTGAGAGCAGCCATCCTGTGGCAGCCAACCGCAGGGATGGGGGGAACGGTGTGACTGCTAGTCCCCTCCCCTCCTGGAGCCGGGATCACTCTCCTCACCAGGGGCATCTGTTTCACCAGGCAGTTTGTCTATTCCAGGCCATGTGCTCATTATCCAATCACATTGTATGCAAACTGCCGGGGTGTGGGATTCATCCAAGAACCACCTTCTTTAAAACAGTATCAGGTCTCCTTTCGTTAATTGCAAAGCCATTGCTGAGGGAAGGGAAAAGAGAGACATTTCTTTTCTTGGGGCAAAATCCATTAGAAATGAAGAGATTCTCTCTTTCTGGTGATGGGGTGCTCACAGGAATGTGAAAACTCGAAAGTGAGAGTCGCTTAGTCGTGTCCGACTCTTTGCGACCCCGTGGAATCCATGCGAAACTCGAAGGGGATCACAAATGGTTCTGCATTGTTTTGGCTGCACTTGACCATCAGAATGGTCTGTTCAAGCCTGAGAAATGCTGATGATGTCCAATCCAGGCCATAGTGATGTGGTGGGGGCCTCTGGGGCAAGGACCTCAGAGGGCCACTAGGGCATCTCGATTGGCCTGCCCGAAGTTTAGCACAGAAGTCCTGCTCAGTCTAGAGGAGTCTGGCCCCTGCACCACCGCACACTGACCCATCAACCCCACTGCTGCCAACTACATGCCCTCTGACCCTGTCACACCTTTGCCCTTCTGATGAGGTAGGAGGTCAGGGGCTAGGGTTTCAGGGGACAGTGTCAAGTAGGCCAGTGGTGAAGTCAGTTGTGCCCTGGACCCCGGAGTGTTGCCTGTGCATGGGGAGCTGGCAGCCCAGGATGAAATGGCATCCCTGTTGACCAGTAGGCAGGGGGTGCGACCTCTAGGGAGCGAAGGCTCTTCTCCTGAGGCTTGGGGCCCAGGAAGTTCTTCCAGATCTTGGGAGAAAAGCTGCAATGTCATTATCTTCTGCATTAAGCAATTATTTAGTCTACCTTTTCCATTACTGGCCTGGCCTCGTGCCGGGGGCTGGGAAATATTGATACATAAAATGTTGTTCTCATCCTGGGTTGAGGGGTTCAGGTCAGTGTGAGGGATGTCCACTTAGCAAAAAGGACTCTGTGAGGGTTGACTCACACTGTGTGGTGTGTCTTGAGGCAGCCACCGAAAGATTTTCCATATCCTCAGATGTCACAGTGAGATGAGAGGTGTTAACAAAGGGGAAATTTTGTACCCGGAAAGCAAAGGTGCATCCTTCATTTATTAACAGGAAAGAGACTGGATACAAAAATCTTGTTAACTGCCTTGAAGTGCTAGAAACAGAAGTCTCTTTTTGTAGAGAAACATTTCAATGTGTATTTTGAAAACTTCTAGGTGAAAATTAAAGCAAATCTTATGAAAAAAAATCCCACAACTTTTATCAAAGTTATGAATACATGGGGTTTGAAGAGTCTAAGAGCCCAACTCGTTTTGTTATGCAAAACAGCATTCTCCTTGCCCCACATCATAGTTTCCTGCTCCCCAGAGAAAACCAATTTTCAACAGTTCTTTTGATGCTATGTTCACAATTCTAAATAAAATGCTTACATTGCTAACTTTTGATTTTCCAGTTCTGGGTAATATTCTTTTACTTCTTACCATGGAAAGTGGGGAGTTATTTTTCATTCACATTCATTTAGGCAGCACCACACACATGTTCTAACACTCTCCATCCCCCATCATCAACAACATCGGTTACATCCTAATTCTGCATGGATTGAGAATACAGACGTTCCCACACTCCTAGGAAAAGACCCATTGTTCTGTAGCCATGGTAACAAACAACAGCAGACCAGTTTTAAACTTTTTCAATGGAAAGACAACAGCTGACTTCAAGGAATATGCTTTGCAGCCAACCAGTCAGTGTCAGTTCCTAGCTGAAACTCAACCAATCAGAGATAGACACACTCAATTAAGCAGCTTCTGTGTGCTGGCCAATCAACCGTATTGTCTCTCATCCAGTCCCCTTCAAGGGATGATGAATGATGTCACCCCCAGTCTGGATGACTGGCCAATCCCTGCCTTCCTGGCTCCAGTGCTCTGGGATACTGCCTAAATAGCAAAGCCCTCCTCTGCTCAAGTGAGCAGTAAGTTCAACTTTGCGTTTTATTTTAGAGTTGGAGGATAGCTTCATCACCCTTGACAAGATGAACATTCATTATTTACAGTGTGACTATGTTAAGGCTTTTCACAGAGGAGACCTCTCTTGCATAACATTTTTGTTTTAGCTGGAGTTAATGATTGCTTTGTATTTTTCATTTGCTTAGTTTCATTTTCCTTTCCTGCCTAACTTTTTTTTTTGTTGATGTTTAACGTGGAGTTAATGATTGCTCTATATTTTTCATTACTTAGTTTTCCTGTCTTGCATAACTTTTTTGTTTTACCTGGAGTTAATAATTGTTCTGTATCTCACATTTGCTTGATTCCCGCCCCCTACCCCGTATTTGTCTCTAATTTATCCCTAAACTCTCTCTATTGCCCATGCTTCTTCCCTTTCAGTGTAAACTTTTTCCCACTGTGTTCCAGTATGTTGGCTGTTGTATCAGTTTTGTTTTCTAGAGGCACCGACACTCTCAGCTGCCCAGGCAATCCTGGCCCTGCTGCTCAGCCATCTTGGGGTCTCCCTCATGGACCCCTTTCCACTATCTGTCCCAGTGGACCTCTGTGTCCTGCAGCCCTGGAAGAGTAATACCTCCCTTGGGAGAGGCCCATCTCCTGGGGGCTTCCCGAGGAAGCGTGCAAGGGAAGACAATCTGAGTGCTTGCATGTCTGAAAATGTCTTATAATCGTACTCCTGACACAGTCATACTGCTGGGATAGAATTCTCTGATCAAGATCATTTTCCTTTATGGTTTTGAAGGTATTGCTCAATTTTTTTCTGGATTTCAGAATTAACTAGTGTGACTCTCGGAGAAGGCAATGGCACCCCACTCCAATACTCTTGCCTGGAAAATCCCATGGACGGAGGCGCCTGGTAGGCTGCAGTCCATGGGGTTGAGAAGAGTCGGACACGACTGAGCGACTTCGCTTTCACTTTTCACTTTCATGCATTGGAGAAGGAAATGGCAACCCACTCCAGTGTTCTTGTCTTGAGAATCCCAGGGATGGGGGAGCCTAGTGGGCTGCCGTCTATGGGGTCACACAGAGTCAGACACGACTGAAGTGACAGTACAGTACAGTGTGACTCTGGCATTCGCATTCTTGGACAGTTGTATCTGACCCATGTTCGCTCATTTTTATATCCTGTCTGGGAGCTTGAAGGAGCTTCTGTTTGTCCTCAGTTTCTGAAATCTGAAACAACGATGGCAAGCTCGCTTATCCCATTTGTTCTCATACCTTCAGGTTGTGCTGTTGCAAGTTCAAGGTCATTCGCCAACTTCTCTTCATCTCCTTCCTCCCAACCCCCTGCCCCACACTCTGAAGTCCTGGGAGGGGCTTCAGAGCTGGTGCAGCGGGAGCATTGCAGCAGTCCCCTCTGCTGAGTGTGTGGGGCCCAGGCTGGGGTCCTAGGGATTACCATCTGTCCCTGCCAGCATCTGACCATACTTCAGATCCTTCCTGGTCTGTGGTCACCTGATATCCAACACTTATTCTGTGTCTCCTGCTGTGAACTCTGAGACCAGCAGGGCTTGGTAGCCCCCTTGGCAAGGCTGTTGATCCTGTCACGGACACAGGGCACTGGAGTGGAGGCTGCTTCAGACCTCTGTGCTGCAGCAGAGAGGGGTTTCCACAGGAAACAACATGCATATTCTCACAGCTTTGGGGGTATTGAAAGGTTGTTGCTGAACCATGAAAGACACCAGGATTCTTGGCCTCCAGAAGAGAAGAATTCAATCTGGGGCCAGACGCAAGGCTGGATCACTCAGAGCTTTAGTGTAATAAAGTTTGATTAAAGTATAAAAGACACAGACATCAGAAGGGGGCAGAAAGAGTACCCCCTTGCTAGTGTTGGCAATGGAGTTATATACTTCTTAATTATTTATTACAGTGAATCAAAAGCATATCTGGAGGTTGAAAAGACCTTACTAGACCCACTCCCATAATTTACATTTTAAGATAACAGGATTAGCCACAAAGTTTTCTCCAGAAACTGTCCTCAAGCAGGATATATTATTGTTATATAATCCTAAGGAACGTAGAGGAAAAAAAATGTTTATCCTTTCCTCCTCCTTGAGAATTCCAGACCCCTCTCTCCTTGGGGACCCCTGGACTTCTTATCAACCTACCTAGGAATTGACTCTCTCAGTATCACCCTTTTTCTGGGGGTTCTACCATCCCCACTTTGGGAGGTGACCTTGGGTGAGTGCTGCTGGGCAGGAGGCCTTCAGTAGCACTCAGCTGTGCCATCTTCTTCCCTGTCCTCTCGTTTCCAGCCCTGGCACCTCCATGTGTTCTCTGTGAGGGGAGAGGGTAGCAGGTAGATGGTACCCACCTATCCTGCCACCCATGCAGGACTCCATCTCTTGTTGGGCAGACCCCAGTCTCCATCCTGGGCTGCCCTTTGTGACACTGCAGGAGGCTGCCACAAAATCTTTCTGCTCCTGCTCCTTCTTGGAGCAGTTTCAGGGGGTTTTGGTTGTTTGCGTAACTTGTGGTGCAGGTTTGTGTCTTCCCTGCTCCCTTGGACTGGCTTCTGTCACCTCCCCTGCCCTTCCCCTTGTCCCCTTCCTCCAGGGCACTGGCTCCTGGACTGCTCCTTAAAGCTGCTGGTTTGGCCTCAGGGCCCTAGTGTGGCTTTCTCTGTGAGTACGTTCTCCCAGCTCTTCTTCCCCACATATCTTTCTTGACCCACCCAGAGTTTCTCTTCCCCTCCCAAAGCACAATGGAAGGGAGCCCATGATACTAGGAGCATGAGATTTTGTGTTACTTCATGAGGGTTTCGTACCATCTGAACGTGGGGTCCAAGGCAGGGACTCCCCTGACCTGTCTTACCATCTCCAGCCCTGACTGGCTGATTCATGCCACTATCTTCTCTGTTTTGCCATGAAAACCCTTCCTTGCAAGTGGGGCCCAGGTTGAATCCTCCAGGCTGTGTGCTGAGTTGGGGAAACACACACGGTCAGGTAACAATATTTCTTCACCAGAGCAGCCTAACTTCAGTGTGTACTGATTAGATCTCTCAGTGTCACCCTATTTCCTCTAAACCTCTGGCCCCACTCCCTCCCATCCCCAGCCAGACTCCGCCTTTCTGCTAACCAGTGGTATTCTGTTGTGGAGAGCAGGAAGTTAGCAAAGGGCCAGCACTCTATGTTACACCCATGCCCAGCCTCCCTGAGACTCCATCTCCTGAGCCTGCCCCGCCTGGCCTTACTTGTACCTTGATGCTTTTCTGGTTTTATTTGAGGGCTTTATCTGGAGTCATATAGGCTGCTCTATCTCATGTGTGTGAGCTCATGGGGATACAGGGAATTAAACTCCCCAAGGTGGCCCTCATCCAGTGAGTCTCAGGGCTTTTGTATCACTGCTCCAGCTCCCTCACCCTGGGGTGGGATGATTCGAAAGCCTGTGCTTCACACTGTTTCCCAACAGGATTAAGGGCTTCCCTTGTGGCTCAGATGGGAAAGAGTCTGTCTGCAATGCAGGAGACCCGGCTTTGATCCATGATTTGGGAAGATTCCCTGGAGAAGGAAATGGATACCCATTCCAGTATTCTTGCCTAGAGAATTCCATGGGTAGAGGAGCCTGGTGGGCTACACCATGGTGTCACAAAGAGTCGGACATGACTGAGTGATTGACTTTAAAAACCAACAGGATTAAGCTGATGGTGTGCTGGTAAATGTTTATCAACCAGTTCTCAGGGGTGGTAGATGGGGCAGGAAGAGGCTGATTTGTAGTGTTCATAGATTTCCATAGTGTGAAAACTCCCACCAAGATTAATATCAGCTTACATGTGACATCACTTGAAGGCAAAGCTGGTCTGAGATGCACCCCATGAACAGATGCCAACAAAACAGCAAGTATGAGCCCATGACAGGTGTGATTCCAGGGCAGGTGAGAACACAGGGCAGCTGTGAACTTAGGGTGGATGTGAGCCTGGGGTAGGTGTGAGCCTGGGGTGGGTGTGAGCCTGGGGTGGGTGTGAGCCTGGGGTCGGTGTGAGCCACGGGTAGGTGTGAGCGCAGGGCAGGTGTGAACTGAGGGCAGGTATGAACCTGGACAGATGTGAACTGCGGGCAGGTGTGAACAGAGGGCAGGTGTGAGGCCAGGGTAGGTGTGAGCCTGGGACAGATGTGAGCTAAGGGCAGGTGTGAGCCCAGGGAAGATATGAGCTGAGGGCATTTGTGAACTTAGGGCAGGTGTGAGCCCAGGGCAGGTGTGAGCCTGGGACAGATGTGAGCTGAGGGCAGGTGTGAGCCCAGGGCAGATGTGAGCTGAGGGCATTTGTGAACTTAGGGCAGGTGTGAGCCCAGGGAGGTGTGAGCCTGGGACAGATGTGAGCTGAATGCATTTGGGAACTTAGGGCAGGTGTGAGTTCAGGGCAGGTGTGAGCCCAGGGCAGGTGTGAGCCTGGGACAGATGTGAGCTGAGGGCAGGTACCCAGGGCAGGTGTGACCTGAGGGCAGGGAACTTAGGGCAGGTGAGCCCAGGGCTGGTGTGAGCCTGGGACAGGTGTGAACAGAGGGCAGGTGTGAGCCCAGGGCAGGTGTGACCTGAGGGCACTTGTGAACTTAGGGCAGGTGTGAGTCCAGGGCAGGTGTTAGCCAGCGCCAGCTTGCCTGGGGCTGAGCTCTTATCAGCACGTTTGCATGCCTTCACTTTTCTGTCTTCTCCTCTTGGTAGGATCCCTTCTCACCCAAATAAATGATTTCCACTTGAATCCTTGTCTCAGGGCCTGTTTCTGGGGAAACTCAATCTAACTGGTGGTACAGTGGCAAAGAATCCACCTGCAATTGCAGGAGACATGGGAGACGTGGGTTCGAGCCCTTTTATGGGAAGATCCCCTGGAGTAGGAAATGGCATCCCACTTCAGTATTCTTACCTGGGAAATCCCATGGGCAGAGGACCTTTTGGGCTTCAGTCCTCAGGATTGCAGAGACTCGGACATGATTGAGAAACAGCACAGCTCCAGAAGGGACCGTGGACAATGTTCATTTTTAAGATGAGGAAATGGAGGCCCTAGAGAGGGGAAGTGACTCCTCAGAGACCCAAGCTGGGTAGCAGCAGGTCCAGCTTCAGAAGTCCCATCCTCTGACCCTAGGCAGGGGTCATCCTCAGCCACTATCTGAGCCATGTGGAGTTTGGGGTCAGACCCACGACTAGAAGGCCCGGGAGTGCCTCGCTCTCACCTGTCTGTGCCTAGAGACAGCCCCTTTGCAGAGGAGGTGCTGAGCAGCTCTGCAGCCAGGCTCCCCGCAGGACAGAAGTGGAAGAGTCAGGGTTTGGAGATGCAAGGCAGTCAGGCAGCTGGGCTTCAGGATGCTCACTGTGCCTTTCTAGGGCGAGCCAGGATGTTGCGTTTACATCAGCAGCTTCTCCAGCCACGTAAAGGAGCGATGGTGATCCTGACCTGGGAATGCTCCCGCAGATCTCCCCTAGTGCCCAACATACGGTAGGTCCTTAGTGAGTGACCGTGCAGAGAACCATGACGAGGGAGCAAGGCAGAGGCAGTCGAAGCATTTCCCCATTATCTGGGCTCCACGTCTGCAAAGTGAGAGCAGGAAACAAGCCAGTAGCTGTCTGGGGGCACGTGTGCAGTGACCTGGGGAGCGGAGGTGGGCAGCGCACTGGCAGGCAGCTTGAGGAGCACCCAGCGGCTGCTGCGTCCTGCATTCTCCGGGGGCCAGGGCTGTGCTGGGCCCTGACGGTGCTGACTGTCCTTCCACATCCATTCCGCACACGGCTTCTCCCAGAGAAACGGGCTTCAGTGTGAAGTCACGTCAGTCACAGAGCTGCGGCTGCTGATGGACAGTGGTACTGTGGGCTGATAGCTGCCTCATGTAAACTGTAAATGCTAGAGAGGGGGCAGGGGGAGGGGTTAGATTGGATTTCTGTATTGCACATTTGCCAATAATAAAACTATTTTTAGAAAGCATTTTCATCCAATTCCCCAAGGCTGGTCCCCCTTTGTTCTCCTAATTCCTTGTGAAATGTTATACAATGATTGGTTAATTTGAATTTTTGAACTTTTATCAAGGATTATTATCAAAAGTTTGCCATTGGAATTAACAGGACTTTTTAAACAAATGAAATAGAATGACAACATTTTGAGATGAGGCCATTCTGGACAGAGAAGAAAGCTCTCCTGGGAGCTCTTTACTGAGATGAGAAGGACTTGGGCTCCCCTTGTGGCCAAGGGCCCTCCCAGTGTAGAGACAGTCCGCATTGTGTGCCCAGCCTGCTCTGCCGCTCACCATGTGGTGGGGGATCAGCCAGAGTGGGAGCCAGGCAGATTTGGGCTGGTGCCCTGCCTGCTCTCACCAGTGTGACTCCAGGCCTTTGGCTTCTCCGGGCCAGTTCTCTTTTCTGTTGGGTGGACTGTGTTTCCACCCTGGGTGGTCAGGAGGACTTGAGAAATCAGAAGCTACAGCTCCAAGCTGCAGGTTGACACAGCGTGGGCATGGTGCCCTTTGGTCAAACTGCTGGCTCGCAATTTTTATTGAGCACCTGTTGCATGCTTATCCCTCTGCACGCCTCCCCTCTGCCCTCTGGGAACTTGGATTCTTCCCACTTGTATGAGGAAGAGGACAAGGTGATGCTGACAAAAACCCACCTACAGGAGTGACACCTACTGACCAGGCACTGTTCTCACTGTTTACAAGAATTACTTCGTTTAACCTTCTCCATAATCTTGTCCTCATCTTATAGGCATGGAAGTTGAGCACAGGGAGAGTAAGTGAGGCCCCAAGACCAGATTGATTGATGGTGGTGGTGGTGGTGTTGACAATGGAGGAGGCTATGCAGGTATACGAGCAGGAGGCATATGGGAAGTCTCTGTATTTGTGGACAAAATTGCTGTGAGACAAAAGCTGCTCTAAAAAAAATAAAAGCTATTAAAAAAATGGTTGGGGGTATTGCCAGCCTGAGAACTTGGTCATAGTAGAAGTTGGACACAAAACAGAGGGCCTGAGGGTTTAACTCAAGGACTCTAGGCAACCATGGCAAAGTCCACAGCAAAGAAGGCATGATGGGATTTGTTCTTTAAGCAGATGCTTCTGATCATCAGGCAGGGAACAGTGTAGGACCCCATTTGGCTGGGGTTAGAATTCCTGTGTTCCTGTGTGCAGAAGCTTTCTGCCCTCCCATTCCTATATACAGCCCTGCTAAGCAATCTGAACCCTCTGTGGTATTACCGGATGACCCTCACAAAGGACTTCGTCTCGTAACCACTCCTTTCTCTAAATTAATTTTCCTTCAACCTCACAATTTAGTTTTGGAAAGTCTTGTAGAAAAATATTTTCATCTACTAACTATGTTCTTTATGGGTTTTCTTGGAATGCAATGAGAGAGGAGAATCTTTCTTGAGCTCAGCATCTTGTCCTTTCCCTGAAATTTCCCCTAGATTTAGGAGACCATTTAACAGAAAGAGTAGTATAACAAATTTCTAACCATCAACTTTGAAGAAAGGAACCTAAAAACTGGACAAAGTACACGAAACAATAGTTTTCAAAGCCTGACTGTGATCTGTGAAGGGGAGTAAATGAAGGAAGTGAACCCTAAGATGCCTCACTCCCACCTGTAGAGGGGTCAGCCACTGTGCAGGTAAGTGGATTCCAGGCAGAGCCTGGTTGTCCTGCTTTCTGAATTGTTTTCAGAGCAGGTAGTGGAGAAGAGAGGGGGGCATTTTCCATCCCCCTTCGGATGTCTATGTCAGAAGTTTCTCTGCCCCTTTTCACTTTAATAAAACTCTCCTATACAAAAGCTCTTGAGTGATCAAGGCTGGTCCCGGGTCCCGAAGTTAAATCTTCTTCAGAGATCATGAATCCTGACACTGTTCACTGTAAGCTATCCAGGTGAATGGATAAACAAACAGATGTATTTATACAATTGAATACAGCTCAAAATATAAAATATGGACTTCTGATATACACAGAAACATGGATGACTCTCAAAACAATTATGCTGAGTGAAATAAGCCATAATGAAAAGAATATTTGTGATTTATATTTTGATACAATGTTTAAAAAGTGTGAACTAATTTATAGCAACAGAAAGTGAATCAGTGGTTGCCTATGAATAGGGAGGGGTTGGGAGTGAGAGGTACGAGGAAACTTTTGAGAATCATGGATATAGTGATGGTTTTAAAGGGTATACACAAATGTTAAACTTCTGTTGCCAGTCTTCCTAAACCCAGAGGCAATTACATTACACTCTTTGGGATTTTTTTTTTTTTTTTGCTAACTTTATATATTTCCTCTTCTTTCTCTTTCTAAGTAATGTGCATCTTCCGTTAAATTCTGATTAATTTAAGCTTTGTCTATTGATTTACTCTTATGGAAGGTGACAATTTTAGCTCCTTTACCCTTCTACTCTTTCTCAGTCACACCCTCCACCATTTTCCCAGTAACAGTGATTGTCCTTGTCTCAATGAATTTTCTATATTTACTTACTTTTCCACTGAAATTAACAATCACCTTATCTTTATTTTTCATTGGCTTGGCTTTCTCTGTACTTCACTTTCTGTACCTTTCCACGGTTTCTCCATAACGTTTGCCACAGGGTCAATGAGGTCAGGGTATCTCTAAGTTCCAGTTTGCATCTTGGCGTCTCCAGTCTCCTTCTCTCAGGGTTCATTACTCTCTAGGCCTGCTGCACAGTCATCTTCTGGGGATTTTTCCTGAGATGGAGCCCCTACATCCTGGGCTGCTGATCCCTCTTTCTTGATTTAGTCCCTTGATTGGGCATCTCCTCTAGGAGTTTTATTGGGTTCAAAGAGTGTCAGAGGGTCTGGTGATGACAGCCCCACCCTTTCTGCCTCTTGACCACCTTGAGGTGGTCAGTCTGGACTCTATAGATTTCGGTCTTCCTTTCCATCACTCTGGAGACGTTCTTCCTCCCAGGTGGACTTTCCTCTTCCTTAGATCCAAAGTCTTCTTGTCTCCTGGCCAGCTCCCTTGTGTAATTTGTGATTTTGTACTACTTGCATCTTGTATTGTATTACAATACTTGTGATTGTAATACAATCACAAATTGTAATTTGTGATTTTCTAATACTTGCATCAGCATATTAAAATACAGTGGTCCCTCCTTATCAGTGGGGGATATGTTTCAAGTCCCCGGTGGACACATGAAACTGGATAGTACCAAATCATATAGTTATATACATATATATGCTATGTTTTTCTTATACACACGTGCCTATGAGTTTGTGCATGCTAAGTCACATCTGTCATGTCTGACTCTTTGTGACCCTATGGACTGTAGCTGCCAGGCTCCTCTGTCCATGGGGATTCTCCACGGGGATACTCTCTCAAGTATCTTCTGAGAAAGGAAGTGTAGGGTAAGAGTTTTTAAGATGTTACTTCTGTGAAATTATCTTCATTCTACCCTCGAGGATGATTAGTAGGTTTTGCCTGGGTGCAAAACTCTGATTGGAAAAAATAATTTTTCCTCAAGAAGTGTTGTTCTCTTGTTTTCTAGCTCCCTGCGTATTTCTGAGAAGGACAAGGGCATTCTGAGACTTAATCCATTGCATGTGATCTATAGTTTATCCTTTCTGAAATGTATCATGCCTGATTTTCTCCCTGTGTTTTAAACTTTCACAGTGACAGTAAAGTTCATGCATTTTGCTAGACTATTGCCCTCAACTGCCTCAGTCTGGAGAGGCACGTCTTTCAATTCGGGAGGCTGTCTTGTTTGTTTGATCTCCCTCATCCTGCTTTGTAAGTTCTTTTCTTCAGAAATTCTTATTACCTGGATATGCTTCCCCACCCGGTGGCTCAGATGGTAAAGAATCTGCCTGCAATGCAGGAGACCCAGGATTGATTCCTGGGTCAGGACTATCCCCTGGAGAAGGGAATGGCTATCCACACCAGTGTTCTTGCCTGGAGAATTCCATGGACAGAGGAGCCTGGTGGGCTATAGTCCATGGGGTCACAAATCGTCAGACACGACTGAGTGACTTAAAAAAAAACAAACACATTAACTTAGGTCAGGTCCGCAAGAAGCAGACCCTGAGATGAGGGTTTATATGCAGGTGACTCATTAAAAAATATTCCAAGGACAACTGAGGAGGGAGCGGGGAAGAGGAGAGGGAAGGGGAAGCCATCTGGGTGAGATTTAGGTCCACTTGGTCCAGCAGGAAATTCTGGGGCCAAGTTACACTTTAGAACTTTCCCATCCTAAGGCAAGGGAGCTGGCTTTTCACACTCCTGCACCCCATTGACCCAACCAGGGGATCTTGACCTCCAGCACTTCTACCCCTCACAGCCAAACCCTCTGATGCTGACGGAGGGGAGCAGATGTGGGTGGGGCACTTGTAGTGAATATTGATGGAATCATTACATGGTCTCCTGGACAGACTTATGGCTTTTTTTTTTTTAATCTTTTTATTTTTCTGCCCTATTTTTTAGTTCTGCCTTCTTTCTCTCCTTGCTGGGAGATGTTCTTGAAATTTTATTCCATTACTTCTATTAAATTTAAATTTTTTACTATCATATTTTTAATTTTCAAGGGTTCTTTTGTTTTCTGAATATTCTCTTTTTAGGGTATCCTTTCACATGTCATAGATGCAATATCTTTTCTTGTCTCCCAGGGACTTAAAAAAATTATTTACTTTTTTTATTGAAGGATAATTGCTTTACAGAATTTTCTTGTTTTCTGTCAAACCTCAACATGAATCAGCCATAAGTATACATATATCCCTCCCTTTTGAACCTCCCTCCCATCTCCCTCCCCATCCCACCCCTCTAGGTTGATACAGAGTCCCTGTTTGAGTTTCCTGAGCCATACAGCACATTCCTGTTGGCTATCTATTTTACATATGGTAATGTAAGTTTCCATGCTTTCTTTCCATACATCTCACCCTCTCCTCCCCTCTCCCCACGTCCATAAGTCTATTCTCTATGTCTGTTTCTCCATTGTTGCCCTGTAAATAAATTCTTCAGTACCATTTTTCTAGATTCCATATATATGTGTTAGAATATGGTATTTTTCTCTTTCTGACTCACTTAAGTCTGTATAATAGGCTCTAGGTTCATCCACCTTACTAGAACTGACTCAAATGCATTCCTTTTTATGGCTGAGTAATATTCCATTGTGTATATGTACCACAACTTTAAGTAAAAAATAAGAATAATAAATGTTCTTCTTGAGTCTCTGCTGTCAGAGTCCTTTCCCTTGCTGGAAGTCAGAGTCCACCTTATCTCCCTAAGATGCCCTCCAACACTGTGCTGATCTCTGGACCTGCTGTGGGGGCAGCTCAGATTCTAATCTGGTCCTACTCCTGTGTGTTCTTGCCTCCAATGTCCACAGCTATCAGAACTAGTGCTTTTTTTTTTTTTTTTGGTGGGAGCTCTCAATGACCTTTTATATTTTCCATAGACATAGAATCTGCCTAGTTGATCATGTGGATTTAATCTGTAGTTTGTACACCTGGTGGGAAGGTTTTGGGTCTTCTTCGTTAGCCACACTGCCCCTGGGTTTCAATTGTGGTTTTATTTCCACCTCTGCATGTGGGTCATCCACTGGGGTTTGCTCCTGAAGCTGCCCTGGAGGACTTGGGTTTGCCCCTGTGAGGGCCAGGTGTGGAGGTGGTGCAGCTGCTTGGGTCACAGGAGTTCTGGCAGCACCAGGTACTCAAGGGGGTTAGCAGCTATGACAGCA
Source organism: Bos mutus (assembly GCF_027580195.1). Taxonomy (NCBI): domain Eukaryota; kingdom Metazoa; phylum Chordata; class Mammalia; order Artiodactyla; family Bovidae; genus Bos; species Bos mutus. The sequence goes on from NC_091618.1 coordinate 132,178,424, forward strand.
GGTAATATAGTGCTCTAGAAGGACGTTCCAGTATTCTTGACTGGAGAACCCCCTACCCTGACAGAGAGGCCTGGCAGGCCTCAGTCTATAGGGTCACAAAGAGTCGGACATGACTGAAGCAACCCTGCACGCACAGGTGCAAGACTTTTTTTGCCTGTGGCAGCTCTGCCCCAGTGAAAGTTGAGTGTGAAGGTGGCTCAGCTGCTTGGCTTGTGGGGACCCTGGCAGTGCCAAGTGTGCAGAGACACAGACTGCCTGCATTGCAGGAGTTATGGCCCTATCAGAGTCTTTTTTGGAGCCTCTTGTAGCTGGCGATCAGAAGGTCTCTTTGGCCAGTCTTTTCTCTGTAGGTCCACCCGTTCAGGCACTTAGATGGCTCTCTTGCCTGGGGTGCCTCTCTGTTGTTTGGTGTGTCAGGCACATAGAAGGGTCCCCCTGGGTGGGGTCCTACTCTGTATTTCCATGCATCAGGCACTTAAAGGGGCACCCTGGGTGGGGTCCTACTCTGTAGTTAAGTGCATCAGGCTTTTGATGGGCCAGCCTCTCTATTGTTCAGCTGCAAATGCTTGCATGTTGGGGGAGAGAGGCTCTGGTGATGGCTCTATCCCCTACACGTGACTCAGCAGTATCACCTTGCTTCCATGGCTGTCTGGCTTTCCTCCACAGGCATTTCCCACCACAATCTTTTCCCTAACATCCCCTCAATCTGTCTCTCCAGAGTCAACAGCAGCCCTTGCCCTGGGATTGCTCCAAAATCCCTAAACTCCAGCTCCCAGCCACTGCGCCTTCCAGGGGACCAGTGTTCCTCCTGGGTTATGTATGGCTGCGGCAAGGACTGTCTGATTCTCATTCTATTTAGGCTGCCACAGATCAGCTGTTTCACTGTCAGCCTTATATGTTTCTCCTTTGACTCGGACAGTTGCCCTGATGTGGGGATCGGACCCCTGCTTCAGTTCCAGCACCCGCCGGGGGCAGGTCCAGTCCTACCAACACTCCTGTTTCCCCCCAATCCCTTCATCCTCCCGAGTTCTGCGTGGTTCCATATTTTATTTTCCTCTGGTCAGGTACTCCTGTCTGCTCTCAGCTGGTGTTCTGCATGCACTTCTGTGTCTGAAGGTGGATTTTTGATGTATCCGTGGAGAGAGATGTACTCCATGTCCACCGACTCCTCTGCCATCTTGTTCTCCCCCAGAGACTATTAATGATAATCTTTCACAGGAATTTCTCTTCATGTGTGTGTTTCCTCCATATTCTCATTTTCTCTCTCTCTCTGTCTTGACTGGCTTTCCTCAGGCAGCAGACCTGCAGTCTTTGGCCTCAGACCTGGGGCTAAAATGCTGCTTAGGAGCTGTGAGCCATCTGTTGCAGGGGGTGGGGGGCGGCGGGGTCGGGGGCTCATGCAGGAGACTTCAGTGTCTTTTTCTTTCTGTCTTTCATTTCAGACTAGTAGGTCTCCTCAGAATTTGAATACCCTTTTCATCTCTTGCTGGAGGGTAAACTCCTGCTTGCAGGGTTCTGGAGCCAAGAAGGGGAGATTGCATGCAGTGGGTTACATCCTGGTGTTTGGAATGGTGCTCATGGCCTCACTGAGCTGGTCCTGGCCTAAGAGCAAACCTCCGGGCTTCCTCTCACGGGGAGGACATGTCCCTCCCTCCGTGGGTGAGGGAGGGTGGCCTCTCCAGCAAGATGGATTGAGAAAGAGGGGGCCGACGGGGCCCAACTCCTCCTCAAACAGCTGTGGACCAGTCCTCTTTATTTCTGCCCTGTTGTGTCACTCCTGATTCTGGAAGTTCTTGGGGCTGCCAGTTCCTGTTGAGAATTTCACAATGTGATTGGGGTTGATTCGTTACTTTCCCTGCTGCTGGCTTAGGAATTGCCTTCTTCCAATTTGTCTTTCACTTTTAAAATTGTGCTGGTGTTGCATCTTCCCCTTTATCTTTGTGGATGTATGTCTTTTGAAAGATTTCTTCACTTTAAAAAAAAAATTGGAGTGGGTTCAGGAGAAGGTAAGATTAGGTGTGCATGCTCAGTTAGGCATCTGAAGTGAGAAGTCTGTCTGTCCTTCAGAGGCCCCCCAGTGCCTCGAGAGCACAGAGGGCATGTGTGTGTGTCTCTGGAGGGGCAGACTCGATGCAACCATCCCCCTTTGTAGGCCAAGTAGGTCCAGCTGCAGCCTGGGCCTCCAGGAAAGGGTACCCAGGGCCTCGGACCGTGTGCCATGCTGCACGGTGCCTTTCTAATGGTGTCTGCCCTTGAGTAGCGGTATTCTTTTAGCCAAGGGGAGTGAAGTGGGGTGGCAGGATGATCCAACAAGTAGGAATGGGTCACAGACTCCTGGGGAGGGGGCTATGGAAGGTCAAATGGTGATCCAGTGCCTGCATTTGCAGACCACAAGCCCACGTACTTCTCGATCAAGGCTGACTTGTCCTCATGTGTGTGTGTTCAGTCATGTCTGACTCTTTGCAATCCTGTGGACTTTAGCCCACCAAGCTCTTTTGTCTATGGAATGCTCCAGGCAGAATACTGGAGTAGGTTGCCATGCCCTCCTCCAGGGGATTTTCCTGACCCTGGCAGATTCTTTACTGTCTGAGCCACCAGAGAAGATTTCTCACTTATTTCTCATAGTAACTTTATGAGATGGTTATAGTTACACCCCTTCAAGATGAGGAAGTTAAGGCCCAGACAGGTGGACCAAGGTGTGTCTAATGGTACAGAGCTAGGAGGTGAGGGTGCTGTCATCCTAACTCCACATCCAGAGTCTTTGAAGCATCCTGGAAATAACGTGGAGGCAGAGGCTGCACAAAAGCAGTGCAGGCGGGTGTTTATGGTTGAGGTATCCATATGATTTTAAGCAATTTACTCGACTCTCCCTAGTTCATCCCTGTGAAAAAAGCTAATGAGAAAGTGTTAGTCACTCAGTTGTGGCTGACTCTTTGAGAACCCATGGACTGTAACCTGCCAGGCTCTTCTGACCATGGAATTTTCCAGGCAAGAATACTGGCGAGGGTTGCCATTCCCTTCTCCATGGGATCTTCCTGACCTAAGGATCAAACCTGGGTCTCCTGCATTGTAGGCAGATTCTTTGCCATCTGAGCCACCAGGGAAGCCCTATTCTCTGGCCAAAGAAACATTTGGAGAGGGAAGTTTTTCTGAAAAGAAACAGAGATTGCTGGGGCTCATTAAAAACAAGTCATGGCTTAACGACATTCAGCTTCATTGGGCAGATATACTAAGCCATAAGACCCAGTGCTCCTAAATAAAGGGCATTGTGAATTCTATAAAACATTTGGCAAAGTTTGTAATTATGTTACTGTGGACAAAATGGGAACATGGGCCTGAAGGAGAGTGACTGCAATTAGATGAGCAGAAAGTGGGCCGAGCTCTGTGCCCTCAGCCTGAGTGATGAACCTCGTTTGGTTCAGATACATTTTCTATACTATGGCTGCAGGCTCTGTGGCTGTGACAGTTCATTTTAATCAATGACCTAAGTCATTGGTCATTGGCAGGCTCACTTATACTGTGCAGAAGGAAAAGAACTGGGGGAAGAGAGCTGCTGTGTTGAATGAGAGGTTCCAAGGAGTACTGGGATGGTGACATAGCAGGAAAGTGAGTCTCAAAGGCACAGGCGTAGGCCTACTGTGCCCATGGGGAAGACAAGCCACGGTTTGTCATGGGGCTTGGATGCGGGGATTGTGATGCGAAATTGAAGCTTTCCCAGAAGGTTCATGATATTTTATAGTCAGTCCTGCTACCTAGACTACCAACACCCTCCTCAGGGTCTCAGAGGTGTTAATTCAGAAAGCTCCTGCTGGCCCTTCTTGCTTCACACTCACCCCACCCACCTTCCTACCAGTCTGTTGAAGCATGCTCCATCTACCACCTACTGTCACTCACCAACTGGCCCACTCATCGCCAATCAGTCATTTAACTATCTATCTGCCCAACCTTCATTCACCCGTCCATCCACATACCACCACACCATCCATCAATCCATCCCACCAACTTATCCACGCATCTTCCCACCAACCAACCTACCCACCTGTTCATCTACCCATCCTCCAGATACAGCACCCAGCATATGTCTGCTCTATCTTAGGCACTGAACCAGGTGCTGGAGGGCTAAAAGATAAATTAACGTGCTTTTATTGTTAGAGAACTCATAGCCTGCTTATGGGTGGGCATGTTTGAGTGTCCCACAGGACAGAGAGTCAGAGAAGGTATTATAAAGTGTGGAAGCAAGATCAGGCTGAGGCTATGGTCAGTTTAGGAGCTCTGGAGGCCCCAGACATCATTATTGCCTGAAAAATGGATTTCTCTTATTCCCCAGGTCTGGTGTTCCTCAGTTCGTCCTCTTTCTACCATGCTTGCTTCCCCTCAAACCACTCTTTCCTTTTCTAGAATTATGAGAGCTGGCAACAGCCAAGGGTCAGGGGAGAATAAGTGAATTTCCTGCTTGTAAATCATTCCAGGAGCACAGACTATTCTCTGCAGTTTCACCCTGACTGCTAACCATTTATTTGTATAATACGTTTATTTATTGCTGCTTGACCATTTTGCATTGAGATATATGTGCAAACTTAAAGTGCCAATGATTTGCTTGCAAACATCAAAGGTAGGACAAGAAAATGAAATTGGGCATATTAGATTATTTGGTATTGAATTCAGTGTCTGCAGCCTCCCATTTTTCTCCATCTCCTGCCTTTTGTACAAATCAATATACATGACTTTTGCTGGAAATATTATTTAGTATCAAAATCTGTAGGCAAAACGCAGCCGTGGTGATTGTTCTCGTACCAGCAGGCAGTGGAACACGGAGCAGAGTCACTGCTGGGCTGGTTTCGGAGTGTCTGCGCTGAACAGACTGCCGTCCTTTCCTCCTGCACACAGGCAAATGCACACACACACATGTGCATACATGCACACACATACATGATGAACCAAAGTCACTGTATTGCAATTGGCGGTTTTAAAAGAATGACAACTAAGGAAGGTTAGGCTTGTCTGTAAAACCTGCCCGGGCTCAGGGAAATCACAGGAGGGTCTCTGGGTTCTTTATTAGGAGGGCTGCTCCGGGGTGATGACGCCCTATCTTGGGTCCATGAGGATTGAAGATGTGCATGTTCAGCTGTTAAGCTCACCTTTCCCCCACTTGCCCTTCCCTTCCATTCCCTGTGGAGGCAAACCCAGCAATGTGTGTGGGAGGCTGACCACCATCCAGGCACCAGTGAAGACGGTCCCCCTGCCCCCACTGACCACAGCACGTGTGGCCAGGGCTCCTCTTTCCTCTCTGTGGGGCCCCTGCACCCATTCCTGGAAGCCTGCCTGCTTTCCTCCCAGGTGAGCCCCTCAGTCTCCTTGTCATTTGTTTAGTCGCTAAGTGGTGTCCAATTCTTTGTGACCTTATGGACTGTGGCCTGCCAGGCTCCTCGGTCCATGGCATTCTCCAGGCAAGAATACTGGAGTGGGTTGCCATGCCCTCCTCCAGGGGCTCTTCCAGACCCAGGGAGGGACCCTGGGTCTCTCATGTCTCCTGCACTGGCAGGGTTCTTTAGTACTAGTATCACCTGGAAAGCCCCTGGAACAGTGACATACAGGCAAAGACAACAATGTTTAGTCGGCTTTGTTTCTACCTGGCTTGTAGCTCCGTGCAAGGCCCTGTGTGGGTCTCAGGGTCCCCATCTGTCAAGCAGGTAATTCCAGGCTTGCTTAGGTCATCAGGTGTTATAAGAATCACATGAAGGAAAGAATGTGAAAAGTTAAGCTATACTCTAGAGCAGTGATCAAATGCGGACCTGGCAGGGTGGAGTGAGGATGGCTGGCTGGCCTCCATCCCATTCACCAGCTGTATGTCTCTGGCAAGTTGTCTGGTCTTGGGATTCCTCCTCTGTAACACCTGCTTCAGAGGGTTGTCCCTGTGAGTTGTAGGGGCCTCGACAGTTCACGGTGACCAAGCAGGTGCGTGCTTACCTTGGGGCCTGCTGCATTCTGAGCCATCAATGGCTGTAGTGGTTACTACGCACTTTTAAAATGATATTAAAGCATGGGGAAGTTGGATGATTGAGAAACTGTGATTATTTTATGAATCAGGAAAAATTCTGAAAATGCTGGGATCTTTTGGGAAAAGGGTTTGTTCTTCCATGTGGCACATCCTGTCCTCCTTTGGGGCAAGGTGAACAAATATTTGCAAATATTATTAGGTCATATTTGGGGGGAGAGATTCGGAACCAGCCACCTGGAACTTGGGGCCCCGGGGGCTGCAGGCCCTCCCTGTTCTCCCCTTTCCGTGCTCTGGCTCCTGTGACTCCAGAGGCGGCTTTGCTCTGAGCAGGCAGGTGGCCATGCAGAATGCCTCCATCATACTCCTCACACTCCTCCTGTGAGTGCTCCCACCTCCGCTCCAACCAGGGCTGTGACCAGGCCTCCACCTCTCCCCCACCCCCCACCCGCCCATCCTTCCCTGCCACCAGCAGGAAGCTGGGCTAATGAGGTGCACTTGGCCGCCTGCTGGGCTGGGCAAAACCTCTCTGTCAGCATTTCTTCAGTTGCTAATAAACCGCAGAAAAATTCCCTGCAGACAAAAGCTCAGCACTGAGGCCCTCTGCTTAGGAAGGAGTTTCCTCTTGAAGTTAGAGCGAAGTCAGTTTCCAGGGCTGTCCCCCACCCCACGGTTTCCTTTGGAGAAAGGATGTGGAAGGCCAAGGAAGGAAGAAGGCAGGAGACCAGCCCTTCATCTCCCTGACCCCTCCTTCTTCCCCTTTCTCCCTCCTTTCCACTTACAGGGTCTGTGGTTGTAGTGGTGTTACTGTTTAAAAACCTACAATCTCCACCATCACACCCTCCACCAGAGAGGAGCGTGGTATTTTGTTGGTGCGAAGTGTCTCAGTCTTTAAGATGGTATATCTGACATGTGTGGTTTCTTTACATGTTACCACTTGGTTCTGGCTCCAAACTGTTGAGCTTCTGGAGTGAGGTGGACCTGGATTATGTTTCCAAAGCTTCCTTTGATTAGATTGGGGATGTGTAGATTTTCACATCCGTGTACACATAAGTGCACACAGTTGGTGCCTAATAAAGGTGCAAACTGGCATGCATCTCTGAAGATTCTCTACAGTTGCTCTCACACACATCTTTTCTTTTGGGTGCTGCACAACTGTTAGGAAATGACTTATCAAGTCTGAAGTAGCCTCTGAGATAAACAGCCAGACACAGGTTAAGGAGTGAGAAAGTTCTATTGTGTAAGCATTGCAGTGAGGCGAGAGCTCCATTCGGATTTAGCAGAGGTGACTGGTGCCCTAATGTGGGAGTAGGGAGAGTGAAGTGAAACATCACAAGGCACAGGTGAGAGGCTAGACTACGTAGGTGCCAGGTCTGCATCACACTGGGACAAAGGGCCCATCCTTCCTGATGATTGCATTTTTAAAACTTTGTATTTTATGTTAGAGTATAGTTGACTAACAATGTTGTATTAGCTTCAGGTGTACAACAAAGTGATTTGGTAATACCTATACATGTATTTATTCTTTTTCAAATTCTTTTCCCATTTAGGTTGATACATAATATTGAGCAGGGTTCCCTGTGCTGTACAGTAGGTCCTTGGTGATTATTAATTTTAAATAAAGCAGTGTGTACACCAAAGTCCCAAACTCCCTAACTAACCTTGCCCCCATCCTTCCCCACTGGTAACCATAAATTCATTCTCTAAGTCTGGGAGTCTGAAGGCCTGACTCCAGGCCCTTGAGAAAGACACTCCCAGATGGCAAGAGATACATGTACATCTCAACAGAAGGAAGGATTTACCATATTAATGTTTCTAAAAGAACTAGGCTGAAACCAATGTTGGCTGAAACAGATGTCACATCCTTTGGCAGCCTCATGCTTCCTTCAGTGGCAGTTTTTTGCGGGTAGGTTGTGACCTTAGGCTGCCAGAAGCCGTCTTAGAGCTGTCCAGGTTTCCTAGTGTGGGTGTGGATGGGTGGAGAAAATTGTTTATGTTGAAAGTTGCAGTTCTTTTCAGCTCCGGTGGAGGCCTGGTGGCAGAGGGCTCAGGAGAGCCAGGCTAGAATCAGTCAAGGAGGCATAACGATGGCAGCAGTGGGAGTGTAAGCAGGAGCTAGTCCTCCCATCTCACCAAGGAGCAGACTGAGCCTGGGAGAGGTCTGTCCAGGCACACGTGAGTGACCGGGGAACCGCCGTCATCCTGGGCCCATGCCAGGTTTGCACCTCTGGGTGGAAACAGGTGTGACAACCCAATTGGTCACTTAAAGGAAGGGCAATGACTGTTTGTACACCAGGCCTCTCCCGCTCTGGGACCACGGATGGGAGGTTTTTGGACTCCAGGGACTTTTTGGATGAACCTCCAGGGGCCACTGTCTGGGCTGGACGCAGGGGAAGAAGGTGGTGTCAAATTCATGCTGTTATTCCTTCTGAACTCTTAGTTCCTGGGATCTGACTTCCCGGGGGGTGGTGTGGGGAGAACTGCATTTGTTATTCCCTTTCTTCCTGGTGTAGGGGCCCTCCTTGAGCCCTCAGTTTAGAGGGTAGTCCCCAGCTTGGGCCTTCCAGGACATATTTCACTGTGACCAAGTTCTTATGTGTAAGTAAACAGGGTGCCAACTAGAGTTGTCCACAAGTAAGGGCTGCTCACATCTCCCTGTGTCAGGGTTTATAGCAGCTCAAAGATGTCCGCTGGTAGCAGGCCACAGAGCCTTGCTTCAGAACCCGGTGGCACTGCTTAAAATACAGACCTAGGGATCCACCCTGGGCCTGAGAACTGTATCGATTCAAGTGGGCTATAGGCCTGGGGTCTGGGAGTAGAGAGTGGCAGGCTCCCTCCCAGCCTGAGTCCGATGCTGGGCAAGGCGTGGGCAGTGTGGCCATTCCGACCTTGGAATGTTCACCCTTGAACCTAGCCCGGCACTCAGAGGGGCTCCTTCCTGCTGCTGGGGCATGTGCAGAAGTCACGGAAGGAGCGCCTTTCCTGGGGTGTTTTTCCAACAGGATTCTGACTGCCAGGTATGCATCAGGCTGTCTGTTTCTTTCTACACCATTCCTTTTCAGAGGCAGCTATTATGACTTCAACATCTGGGCCATTATTATTATTATTGTTCCTTCTTCTTCTAGGATTCAGGAAGGAAACCCCTCCCTCCTTTCCTAAACTGCAGCATCCTGAGCATTAGTCCATGACTAGAATGGGCAGGGGCACAGAATCTGTTCACGGCTGGCTGGGGAGACAATTTCCCATGACCCACCCGAGATGATCACGCTGTTTCCTCCCCATATCATGATTTCCCCTTTCCTGTCAAGATACAGGTTTTAGGCCCAGCACAATTTCGGCTGACTTTGGACCTTCCTGTCTCAGATGTGGGACCCCCTGATGCCCTCCACACCCCATGTGAGAGCTCAGCTTGTCCTCTGGCCTCCAAGATTCACAGACTCAGGATCTAGGCTTCCTTCTAGGAGGAGCTTCGGGTCTGTGGTCTGGGATGAAGAGTGGGCCCATCCTCACAGCACTTAGCAGACCAAGCCTCCTTTTCCCTGGGTACTGGTGAGAGATGGATCTGGGTTTGATACAGTCAAATTCTCTGGGAGGGGAACTCTTCCCCAGTCTGTTGTGTACATCTCTTCCCATAACCTCTGTTTGGTACCTTCAACCCCCTGGAGTGGGGCAGGACCATCCTCACTGCCCTGGTGAGATGCTTCTATTTTTTGGCTCAGAAAGACAGACCACCTGGGTGGGACCAAAGCAGACCTACCTGAGCCTACTTTCCCCAGTGGTCACTAGCTTTCCCAGCTCATACCTGGGATAATCAGAACACTGCCCTCAGGGACAGTGGAAAGCTCCCTCTGGCCTGGATGTCATGCACAGATCAGCACTTTTCCTGCCTTCTTCTGATAGGAGACATTTTGACTTGAGTTGCAATATTCTTTCAAAATCTGCTTTCTGTGCTGTCCTCTGGCTCAGCCTGGAGAGAGGCAGTGTGGTGAGATGCAAAGAGTCTAGCCCATGGGAGACGGCTGACCTAAATTTGAACCCCACCCTAGCAGTCATTTTCCAGAGCAGCGAATTTGCATGTTTTGCTCACTTGAGAGCCTCTAGCTCCTCAATCACGTGGTGGGTGCACTGTGCATACCTGCTAAATTCATGAACAGATACATATAAGGTATTGGTACCAACGAACAACCCACTCCAGTATTCTTACCTGGAAAATTCCACCAACAGAGGAGCCTGGAAGGTTATACAGTCCATGGGGGTCATAAAAAGTTGGACAGGCCTAAACAGACAGACAGACCAATAAACAGAAGTAACAAAATGAAACAAAACCCAAGATAACCCCAAACCTTGTAGCATCTTTTTCCCCGGGCTTCTGTCCAGCCAGCTCTCCCTTATTCTGTGTATTGAAGCATGAATTTTTGGGACTTAAATCCAGTCAGTCAGATACCTACGGGGCAGCCTCCTGTGTGTGTGTGTTGGGGCTCCCCTCCTCCTCACTGAGCATAAGTCCCTCCTGCATGGCCCACAGCCATCCTGCCTGGATTCCTTCTCCTGCTTGGTCTGCACAGCATGCTCTTTGCTCGCAGGAGCCCCCTTGGGGGGGTCCTTGGCCTGGGTGCACTCTCAGTCTCCAGCAGCTGGGCCTGTCCCTGTGCATCAGGAAAGCCTAGCTAACCACACACATGGGCCCTGCTGCTGGCATTCTGATTTGCATTGTGGGTGTACCCCTGGTCTCCTGGGGGTCTTGTTCTGGTGCTCAGCCCCCTATGCTCGTCCTAATCCGTGTCTGCTCCCCATTATGGCTTCTTGTCTTCTGGAAGCTATGAGTTTGGGGCCCTTGGGAGGTGCTTGGGTCATGAAGATGGAACCTTCATGAATGGGATTAGTGCTCTTATAAAGTGTTAGTTGCTCAGTTCTGTCTGACTCTACAATCCCATGGACTGTAGCTCATTAGGCGCTTCTGTCCATGGAATTCTCTAGGTGAGAATACTGGAGTGGGTAGCCATTCCCTTCTCCAGGGGATCTTCCTGACCCAGGGATTGAACCTGGGTCTCCCACATTGCAGGCAGATTCTTTGGCTCTTTATCTGAGCCACCAGGGAAGCCCACCCTTATAAGAGACCCCGCAAAGTTCCCTAGCTCCCTTCTACCAAATGAGGTTCCTAGAAAACTGTGACCCAGAAGAGGGGCTTCACCTGACTGTGCTGGCATCCTGATCTTGGCCTTCTAGCTCTAGAACCATGAGTGATACATTTCTGCTTTGTAAGCCACCCAGCCTGTGGTATTTTGTTATAGCAGCCCAAACAGACTAAGACAGTCTATCTCCCTAACAGCCTGGCCCCTGAAGTCAGCTGCTGTGTCCTGCACTTCTTTGAATTGGACCTTATGTGAGCATGTCCTGCATTTATGTTGAATGATCTGTGTACAGAGAGTTTCAATGACTTGAAATCTAGGACAAATAACTTTTCAGACCTCTGGATAGGAACACTAGCCTTATAATCTTAGTGTGGCAATATGCAGGGTTTAATTGACTTATGCTGGGACAATGTTAATCCAGGCAACTTAATAAATGTCTTAATAAATGTCTGCCTGAGTGTAATCTCAGGCAGAGCATTCTCTGTGAGCAATGTTGAACTTTCATGGGGAGGGAGCTAATGCAGAATGAGGGTGGGGGTGGTGTCTGGGGCAGGAATGCCCGAGACTCAGCCTTGAGATCCCATTTATGGTTCTAACAGGGCTGGTGTGGATGGACATACTCAAACAGAATGCACACAGAATAGCTTGGGTCCTTCTTGGTAAAGTGAAGTATCGTGGGCATTTTTACCTTGTGTTTGATGATGAATCACTGTGAAGAATCCTAGAACCCACTGATGATGGGTGGCTTCTTCTCTGCACATGGAAGTAAAGGATGAACTCTTTTGACTCAGAACCTCAGGCTTTGCCTAGGGCAGGTAGGAGAGGGGACTCATCCAGCAGAAACTGCAGCTTTTCATTGGAACATGCTTCTTAGTGCTCATTCAAGGTGGCCTTCCCTGAGCACCCTGGCATCGAGGTGCCTCCAGGGCAGGATGTCAGTCAGAAGCACCTGGCAGTGTTGTTACTGATTCTCAGGCCTACTGAATCAGAGCCTTTGGGGGAGGGGTGGGACATTTATAGCTTCTAGAAGCTTCCCAGGTGTCTCTGAGGCCACCAGCTCAGCTGGCCTGCAGAATGACACTTCGGATCTACTACCAGGGCAGGAGAACACCCCAGCAGATCAACATTGGAGGCGATGTGACGTTAGGGACGTCTGAAAGTGTCACCTCACTCCCTAAGCTTGTGACCTTTCTGCCGAAAGGTAAAACTTATATTGGCTGAATGCCTACTATGTGCAAAGCTTCTGCACCTCTGTGAGTCAGGCACTGTCATTGTCCCCACTATACAAACAACACTACCGAGGCACAGCGGGCTTGAGTAACTGGCTCGAGATGTCAGGGCTGGATGGTGGCAGGGCCAGCATTTGAACCGGCTCTGCTGACTTCACACCAGCTCCAACCCCAACTCTGGACTGCCTTCTAGACCCAAGTGTCTGGCCAGCCCCAAAAGTGTCTTAGCAAGAGCTGAAGTAGCATTCCAGGCGCTGCTGCTCCTGGCTGAGTGTCGTTGGAAGGCCTCCTCCCCCCTACTATTCCAGGAAGCACAACTGGCTCACAGAGCTGCCCCTCAGCCTGAGGCCCCCCACTTCCTTTACATCTGGTTTCCTGGTTCCCAGGGGACTGAGCCATTGTCCAGGTGAAGAGCTGGGGCTGCCTTGACTTCCTTTTCTAATTTAGGCTCCCACCTCTGAAGGGAAACACCTTTCTTGCTTTTTCATTTTTAAAAATAAATTTTAAATCAAATTGTATCTGAAACTATGCTCATTTTAGTAAATTTGGAAAATTAAAAGTGTAATGATGCAGAAAATTCACCCTCAGTTTTTCCATTTGTTGTTAGCATTATCACTTTTTATCTTTCCAGTATTTTTAAAGCTTATTTTCCTTTTCTTTTCTTCTAGTTTTATTGAGATATAATTAACATACAGCACCACATAAGTTTAAGGTGTACAACATAATGATTTGTTCTTTTTCTTAACTGAGTTCATACTGTAAATAAAGTTTTGCATTCATGTTTTGGTTCAGTATTAAATCAAAAACATTTCCTCACATCTTTAAAACTGCTTTTTTGTTAATGTATTTTTCATAGCTGTATTATGTCCCATCGCTGTGATAATTTATTACTTAACTACTTCCTAGTTTGGGTTACTTTACCATTTCTTGCTTTGATGTGAATGCTCGCCAGACATCTTTATGTATTGGCTTTTATCCACATCTCTGTAAGATTATGTAGAAGCAGTATCTGTGAGTTATTGCAAAGGTTCTTGATACAGATTTGTGAATTGCTTCCGTGAATACTTGTGCTAACTCATCTTCCTGCCCTTATGAGTTAATACTTGACCTCAAAGAGATGCTATGAGTCCTCACTTATGAAGTGACCCTCCAAATTAAATTGGAGCAGAAAGGACATGGGAGCAGCCTATTTCTCCATGATGGGGAGCCCCCTGGGACATTTAGCCTCTATTAAGGGACCATGTGGTCTGCTGGAATAGGAAGAACAAAGCTCACCTTTAGGCAGATTAGGTAGGTCGAATTTGCCTGTTAAGCCTGTTATTTGTAATAGATTTCATTTTAGAAGGGCCATTGCCCAGTAACATCCGAGAATTTCACATAGGGATGGCTTTTAGATTTTGAGTGTTTTTGCTGTCATTTAGAGAAGTCATTATTTCAATCTTTCTTTTTAAATGTTCCAACTTTTCATACCCCCTCCCCACTCAACCAGCCCCAGCCCCAGAGCGCTTGGAGGAGGACCCGAGGACTGAGCACCTCCGCGGGTGTCCACACCATGCAGGCTCTAAGATGCTTTGGTGAGCATGCATGAGCCCACAGCGCAGCTCACAGCCTGGGCTCTGTCACGGCCCCCTCCCTTCTGTGCCCAGGAGGGACTTAGCCTCTGGGTTTCTGTTGAGCCTGGAGACCTCTTCAGAACTTTCTCAACACGTTTCCCCAGGATGTCGTTGTCATTCCAAATACATTCAAATTACTTTGCACAGAAAACTGAAGCGCATCTCCATCAGCATCTAGCACATCTTAAAGGCTGCTGTTACCCAGCCCCGCCCATCCCTGAGCCTCTTGCAGGAAGAAAATGGAATGAGAGATGGGGTGACCTCTGGTGGGCTTTGTGTGGCCCTGGGTGAGATTCTGAGGTGCAGTGGTCCATGCAGGACTTCCCCAATGGCTGCATCACCTGCCAGTGCCTCAGGCTGCGGTGCCCCTCTTCCCGACCTTGGCTGGAGCTGCTTATAAAGTATCAGCTTTCATGTCCTCTCTTGCCATATCTCTTCTTTCCTGCCTGTCGTGGGTTTTTTGTTTTTCGCTACAGATTCCTCTAAGGAGTCCTTTTTCAAGGGGAAACTTAGGAAGATGATGGGAGCAGAGGGAACTTCTCAGGTTGTGGAGGCAGGTGGCTCTCGGGGGGTGAAATACCCACACCTTCTGCCTGCTGTTTGCCAACCTCTGTTCCATGGGGTCCTAAGCCATTAGCAGCAGCAAGCTGGGCTCTGGTTGATGAAGCTTCCTGAGACCCATTGGAGTCTCTCTGGAAAGTACCTAGGCTCCTCACATCCAAGGCCTTCTCCTTGAGTGGACTGTGAAGTCCTCAGAGGGGAGCACATCTGACAATGCTGCTTCTTCCCTCAGTGCTGACTCTCTGTAAACTCATAACTCACCATGTTGATTCTCGTTCACCAACAGAATCCTCTGAGCAGACACTGCTCTGGTGCTAGGCATCTCTTGCTTCCATGAGCCTACATTCTTGGGGGAGGGAGAGGGATTAACAATAAGCACAGTGTGTTTCATAATTCATGCACGTGGTGGAGGTGCTTAAGTGTCTGTCACAGAGACGAAGTAGAAAGGTGTCAGTGGCCTGCGGGTGCCAACTGTAATTTACCTAGGTGACCATGGCAGGCTTCTGGCCTTTCAGCAGGGACTTGAAGAAGGTAAGAGAAGGTGAGGGTGTTGGCCATGCAGATGTCTATGGAAAAGATGTTCCAGACAGAGGGATTAGTGAGTGCAAAGGCCCTGAGGCAGGCGTGAGTCACAGTGAGCCCATGTGGCTGGAGAGCTCAAGGGCACCTGGAGGGAAGGCCTCAGAGAGCTGGAGCCAGGCCCATGGGGCCTGTGAGGCTTAGCACTTCAAATGAGTCAGGAGCCTAGCTGGGATTGTGGGATGGACTGTGGATGCACCATTGGAGGACTGGGCAGTGATCTGAATGGATGCTGATGGTGGATGGGACAAAAATGTTAGCTGTGAAGGGGGTGAGAAATAGCCAGATGCTGGGTGCATTTTGCAGGTGGGGCTGACAGGCTTCCCAGGATGGAGGCTTTGGGAGAAAGAGTTAAAAACAATGTCAGGGTTTGCAACCCAGGCAGTCGGGAGCACAGTGCTGCCGTCAGTGGGGATGGTAAAGGCTGTAGGTGGCATAGGTTTGGGGACAAAAGGTGGGCACACAGAGCTTGAGGAGGTGCCCACCAGCACCCAAGAAGCCGCCGATGATGGGTTGGAAGCAGGCTGCAGACTGAGGCCGGTGGATAAAGGCAGCCTATGGAGGCTCTCTTCTGTGGCTTCTGTTCCATCCATGCAGCGGGACAGTCATCAGGTGAGGGTGAGGGTGATGAAGGTATTGGAGCATTTCGGGAGAAACAAACAAGCGGGGCACCAGCTTGCTGTGCAGAAGAGGGCAGGCTGGGGCACTGTGGTGGGTGAATGGAAGAGAGCAGAAACCTAGGGTGGTGAAGAGATCACCGGCACACAAAGGGCAGTCAGCAGGTGCTGGCTGAGGCCAAGGAGACGTGCGTGGAGGGCAGGAAAACATATCTATAAAGGCATTGGGGTCTGGGATGGCTGCGTATGAGTTCTTTGCTTTATTATGAATTTGTATGCATTTCCCCATTTGTTTCGTATCTCTTGTCCTCTTCTTGCTAATATAAAGCCCAAATGACTGCATCTTAGGGAATGGGACACAGTTCTCCAGACACAGAACAGTGGGCTTTGCCCCTTGCTTCTGAGCAGGGCTTGTATGAGGGGTGGTGTTTGGAGAGGCGAAGCTGCATTTGTCCCTATGGTTTGGAGGTGGCCCAGTTGGCGAAGGTGGAGACTGTCTTGTCCATTGCAGACTCTGTCTCTCTCCTGCATTCTTCTCTGCATTACTGCATATAAGGCACACAGAACTATACTTCTTAGGGTCCCCTTTCTCACGGTCTGGCACAGGCAGCTGAAGGGAGGTCCTGGTGTGAAGCTTGGCAGGTGGAAGAGAAAGAGACTCCATGCCTGGGTGGTGGCAGTGGGTGGAAGCTTCTGAGGGCCAGCTGCTCGGTGTAGGGGGCACCGGGACAGTTTCTACGATCTCCTCAACTCTTGCCCTCATCCTTCCAGTAGTTGTGAAAGCCTCCAGTTCTCCACTAATAAATGGGATACCTTGAGTGGCTCTGGTGCTCTTCACCAAACCCTCCCGATGCATTCTGGGCAGCCGCTGTTGCTGGATGCTGGGCCATGTGCCCCGATGGTGCTGGCGCGGGGAACACGGTTACTGATAATGCCTGGATGAATGGACACAGGTGCCCAACCAGCCCTCTCTGTAGGGAGGGTCACAAGGCCCTGCAGGGCTCTGGGCTCCCTCAGGGAATGTTACAGTGTCTTTGTGCTGGGTTAGGTGGATTTATGGATGGATTTATCTATGTTTAAGATTTCTTCATAAAATTGAAGAGTAGTCAAATATTATTAAGCTGTGAACTGATGATGATAGTAATAATGAAAGCAGAAGCCATAAGAAGTAGTAGAGGAACTTCCCTGATGGTCCAGTGATTAAGATTCTGAGATCCCAAGGCAGGGGGCATGGGTAATTCCCTAGTCAGGGAATTAAGATCCTACATGCTGCACAGTGCAGCTGGGAGAGGAAAAAGTAGCAGAATGGGCACTTGTATTCCCAGCGGGGCACACACCATACTACTTGCCACGTGGGATCTTAGCTCCCCAACCAGGGGTCAGAACTTTGCACCTGCACGGGGGCACGGTGTCTTAACCACTGGTCCTCCAGGGCAGTGCCCAGAAGGGACGTTTTTTCCTTCCACATTATGTAGCGAAAACATTGCTGAGCTGGTTGGATGCTATTGATATATATTTGTATCATTAATAAAATTGGAAGAAATTATGCAATTTAAAAATAATTATCTATGTAATGTTTATCTTACCAATCAAGATGATATTCTCAGGGGTAATTGTCCAGTGAGTTACAGGAGAATCCCGTGGTTAACATCCTTGACTAAAAAGGTCCATCTGTGGGGGGTCTGAGGAATGGGTCATGTGCACGTGGGGGGCAGTTAGATGGGGAAAGGGAGTCTTTATCTTTCCATCATACTGTCTAACTGGTAGTTTTCCTCCAAAAGCCAATTACCTTTGAGTATAATTCTATATTTAGCTACTTAACTAAATTTTCTTACTGTTTAAATAGTTTTTCAATGCATTCTCTTGGTTCTTCCAGATATACAAATAATAATTTTGTTTCCTTCTTCCAAATTTTTATATTGAATCACTAGGCACAGATTGAATTGTGTATCATCAAAGAATAGAATTTGAATGCATATGTAAGCTATTCCAGAACTTAAAAAAAGGCAACTTCAAAATTATTTCATGGAGCTAGCATAAAATTCAGCCCAAAATCTGGTAAAAAGAACACACAAGGAAAATTTCATATTGATTGCTGCAAACCCTTGAAATACAGTTTTAGCAAGTGAGATCTCTAAACAAAATTTTAAAATAATGCAGTACAACTCATTGTAAGGATGAAAGAATATTTTACTGCATGAAATAATTAATTTTTGAAAAAGAATTGAGAAATAATTTTCTGTATTAAAGAGTCTTAAGAAAAATAAAACACCATCTGTGATTATCTCCATTAAAGCCAAAATGGTATTTGATAAAAGTGTGCTGTCACACCTAAAATAAGAATTGATAACCACTCCCCTCATGTAGCAAGAGAGAGAAACTCAAACAAGAAACCAGCTTCCATGGAATGGTACACACCAAAAGCCTGTCATTAATGGCAGAAATAAGGTAAAAATGATCATTTTCATTATGATTCTTTGACACTGTCCTGAAAGGCCTAGTTAATAGAGCTAGAAAATGAAAAGGAATAATATATTAAAATTGAGAAGATGGGAGCAAAATTGTCATTATTGTCAAGTGATTTAGTCGTGTACCTGAAACAAACAGAAAAATCTACTGTGAACTTTTTTAAAAATAAGAGAATTCAGCAAAGTGTCTGATATACAAAATCTTTTCCTATAATAATTCGTTTGTTAATTTTTCTACATTCTGCATATTATTTCCTATATTCAAATTTGGTAACTTATGTTTTCCTGGAAAGTCATTCATTTCTTCCAGGTTTCATAGTTTTTGTATGGATTTAAGCAAAATTTGCTTTTATTATTATTTATAATTTGTTTTGGTGGTTGTTTCTCATTCTCACTTTTGGGGCATCTTGCTTTACCTTTTTTCTTGGTTGGATTCGTGTGCTGTGAGTTCTGTCTTTGCTCCTCCCCCATCTATTTTTCCCCTGCCTTGTTCTGTCTTATCTGGATCCAGGAGGCCAACCTGTGTGTCTGAGTCACCTGAGCAGCCTTGTCTGTAGACTGACACCCAGCTAGGTGGGGTGGCAGGAAGAAGGCAGTGTCATGGCCTCTCTAGCCCCAGCATGCTGCAGCCCTATCCTCACCTGGCTCACATCTGTCTTAGCATGGACTTTCCTCACTTCTTCAGTCCTGGGGGATGCCTTCATCTGCAGCTGGCCCCTAAGTGCCCTCCTTCCCCTCGCCTGCCCACACCTCTGTAAGTAGCTGGGCTCCTGATGTCTGGAAGTGCCACTGTTCATAATTGTTTCATGGGCATTGAAAAGGCAGGAATTTTGCTGGGCAGGGCTTGAAACATATAGATTGATTCTGTGACATAGACCAACTCCCCTGAATCTTTTGTCACTGCATTTCTGTGATTGGTTATAGGCAGAGAGTGTGCGCTGAGTTGCTTCAGTCGTGTCCGACTCTACGACCCTAGGGACTGTAGCCTTCCAGGCTCGGGCAATGGAGGGAGTTGCCATGTCTTTCTCCAGGGGATCTTCCCGACCCAGTGATTGAACCTGCGTCTCTCAGTCTCCTGCATTGGCAGGCAGGTTCTTTACCACTAGTGCCACCCGGGAAGCTCTATAGGCAGAGAGATGAGTTTGGTCTTTCTGCTGCCATTATGTCTCTATCTCTGTATATTTACGGTAGTTTTTCCTTTATAGTTTGGTGCCACATTCATTGGCACGTACATTTTCCTGACAGAGCTTTATTACATATTATCCTCGTTATCATTATAAAGTGTCTTCCTCCCCATAATGCATCCCCTGAATGGTCTTGACGGACGGTGCTCTCACAGCCTCAGCCTTGCCCACCACGGCTCTGCCCGTGCGTTTACTCTCTGGCTTCCCAGCATCTTTGCTTTGGTACAACTCTTTGTCTTTTATTTTTAGCAAGTAGATTTTTCAAATATAATTTTTAAGGTATGAATTTATCCAGTTATACTTATTGACTTATCTGTCAAGTTTGATTTTGGTTCTATTGTTTTGTTTATGCTACCTTACTGAGTGTTAATGCTTTATGTGTGTGCATGTGTGTGTAGTTTGAATATTTTCTGCCAGTTTATATGTTAGTTTTATATTTATAATAATATTGAAAACTCCATTCCATGATTTATCAAACTTCAGACTGTAGTTGACAACCCAGTATGAGACATTAGAAAAAGAAAAGATTTAGACTTTCTCCCAAATCCCTTTCCTGCCCATACCTTCAAGTTTGATTTGTTTATATCATTCTCATGTGGCTAATATTAGAATATTGATCTCCTGGAATCATATTCTGGTTCTCTTTAGCCCTGATGCTGTAAGTAATTTGCTTCCAGGCCATCTCTAGTTTTTCTACCAGGTATCTCCAAGTATGCCATGGCTGGTTGTCTGGTTGTTTTTAGGACTTTTGAGAGACCTTAATGGATGCAATATTTTGGGTACTTGCATATTTGCGGTTGTCTATTGCTCAATTTAGTATACATTTTTTAGGTCACATTTTATTTCCCATGAATGTTGAATACATTCCTTTGTGGCCTTCTGGAATTTAGTGGTGCTGGGAAAAATCTGAAGACAGCCGTATTTCCTTCTTTGTAACGAGTTACTTTTTTTTTTTTGCCTAAATGTCTGTAGACTTTCTTTCTATCCTTGATAAAGCTTAGTAAGATATGCTTTAATGTTACTTTCCTGTATCATTTTCTTCTGGAATATAGAATACCCTTTCAATCTGTAGCTATACAGTTTCCTTTTTTAAGAAATATTTCCTTCTCATTTACCTTTGAATATTTTTATTTCCATTTGGTAGGTTCTCTATTTTAGGGATATCAATTATCCATAAGTTGGATACTTGCTTGCTTTTCATGTCCACTGATTTTTTAAAATTACTTTAATCAATTTGTCTTTTCATTCTGCATTCATTTTGATTATAGTCAGTGTTTCCATTGCCAGAAGTGTGATAATCTACCCAGTCTTTCCTTTGGTATTTTTAATTTATTGGTTCTGAAAGGCACTTTATATGTTTCCTTATCTCATTAATCTCTCTTTGTTTTTCTGTTATACTATTTAATCATTTAGTTCAGTTCAGTCAGTTCAATTGCTCAGTCGTGTCCGACTCTTTGTGACCCCATGAATCACAGCACACCAGGCCTCCCTGTCCATCACCAACTCCCGGAGTTCACTCAGACTCACGTCCATCAAGTCAGTGATGCCATCCAGCCATCTCATCCTCTGTCGTCCCCTTCTCCTCCTGCCCCTAATCCCTCCCAGCATCAGGGTCTTTTCCAATGAGTCAACTCTTCGCATGAGGTAACCAAAGTACTGCAGTTTCAGCTTTAGCATCATTCTTTCCAAAGAAATCCCAGGGCTGATCTCTTTCAGAATGGACTGGTTGGATCTCCTTGCAGTCCAAGGGACTCTTAAGAGTCTTTTCCAACACCACAGTTCAAAAGCATGAATTCTTTGGCGCTCAGCCTTCTTCTATAGTGTACAGAGGCCTTCCACATTCATTATCTCATGTAATCCTTATGATAATTTTGAAGAGTGGGTATTATCTGTTCCCCTCAACATTTTATCATAAAAAAATTCACATATGGAAATGATGACAGAATTTCATAGTGAATCTCCATCTGTCCATGACTAAATCTCATTGACCTTGTCCGATACTTGCTTTATCACTGTTTCTCCATCCCTCTTCCTTTCCATCCATCAATCCTTACTTTTGATGCATAACAAAGTTGCAGACATCAATACACATCCCCTTCCTATCGAATACCTCAGCAGAGTCTATTTTTGAGTTCTTGCAGTACCTTTCATTGTGAACGTGGTCTCTTGCTGTTTCTTCCAGACTGCTGGGCAGAGCTGCACCAGGAGTGCTTCCTCCTGCCTCTGGGGAGGCCCCACCCCAGCACTCAGAACTCCTGCATCTCCTCTCCTTTCCACCATCCCTACCATCCTACCCCCTGTCTTTTCCTGTGGTTATTCAGTTGCTTCCTTAACCACTAGGAGCTGTGCCATAACAGCAGTTCCAGCTCATTTGGCCTGTCTCCTTTTCTTCCTTTGCTTTCTGAAATTTGTTATGGATCTGAAATTCATAGTAAGTTAAACTAAGTTTTATTCACTTAGTAGTTATTAGGTGTGATGCAGACACTCCTGGTTGCCACGGTGAGTGAGGCTGGGGTGGCCAGCAAGGTCACTGCTTACTTTGCCTTTCTAGCACTGGGGGACCCCACAGAGCAGATGATGGTCCTCTGTCCCACTATTCCCACAGAGCCAGGGGATGGGGAACCACCTCTGAGATCCAGGGCACAAACCCCGATGGAGCTGTTCTGCTCTGAGAGAATGTCTTTCTTGGTCCACTCAGGAGGCCTTATCAGTTCATGAAGGGACCCGACAGAGCAAGAAAAGGAGAGGAAGAGCACTCCTTGTGCTCAGCTCAGGTGGGAGTCTCTCATCCAAGGGGAGAGTCACGGGAGACAAAAGCCGAGCAACTCTCGAGAGAGTCATGGGACAGGACCCTGCATTTCTTAAAGGACAACAGTCGCAGGGGTCAACAGGGGCAGAACAGTGCTTGCTTAATGGCCAGGTCTGGAGAGTTGTCACTTAACTCGACCAAGGAGCATGGCTAGAAAGGGTCTACAAGGACCAGAGTGATCAAGGTGGGAGACACAGACTCTTGCTCCCTGCTGGGAAGGCTGCACACTAGCAGAGGCCTTTGAGGGCTGCTGCTGCTGCTGCTAAGGCGCTTCAGTTGTGTCCGAATCTGTGCGACCCCATAGATGGCAGCCCACCATGCTCCTCTGTCCCTGGAATTCTCCAGGCAAGAACACGGGAGTGGGCTGCCATTTCCTTCTCCAATGCATGAATGCATGCTAAGTTGCTTCAGTTGTGTCCAACTCTGTGTGACCCTCTGGACAGTAGCCCACCAGGCTCCTCCGTCCACAGGATTCTCTAGGCAAGAATACTGGAATGGGTTGCCATTTCCTTCTCCACCTTTGAGGGCTAGTTGGGCGTCAAACATATAACCCAGAAATTCTTCTGCAAGTCACCCTCCTCAGGGAACTCCTCCATGTGAAGATGAGAACACGACCACGAACCGAGCATTGTTTATAGTAGTGAAAAATCAGAATGCATTCCAGGAAGGAAACGGCTAAATAAATCATGCTATATTCACATGCACATGTTCTAACAGCAATTGAAATAAATGAGATTGATTTATAGGAATCAACTACAAGAGAGCTTAAAGCTGCAGTTTGAATATGCTGAATGAAGAAAGCATATTTCAGAATTATAAATTCAGTATGACTTTATGTAAACAGTAAAAACAATAAAGCTTTGCTATCCTGTGTTTTTGGATGCATGTCCATAAAACAAACTAGATTTGTCAGGATGGAAAGAGCACACACACTGACTTCAGATGGGGTCTGCTTGTTGGGCCAAGGAGAGGGACTGGGGCTGATGCAGATGAAGTGGTAGCTGTATGATTTTCTTATTTTAGAAATCTCTCAAGCACTTATAGAGATGTTCAGTTCAGTTCAGTTCAGTCGCTCAGTCGTGTCCGACTCTTTGCGACCCCATGAATTGCAGCACACCAGGCCTCCCTGTCCATCACCAACTCACTCAAACTCACGTCCATCGAGTCGGTGATGCCATCATCTGTTAATTGTGGGTAGTGAGTGCACACGTATAGTCATTCTCTTTGTAATTTTTCATAGTATGAAAATATTATGCTTTCTCCTCCCTCATTTCTGTAAAAAGGTCCTGGAACCCCAAATGTGGATGCGAAAGCGGCCGTGCACAGAGGCTGGGGTGGCAGCACAGCTGCTGGTTCCCTCCCCAGCAACTCAGTGGCCTGAGTTGCTGGATGGTTGACGGGGCCCTGGGTTGTAAGCCTGTGAGCCCAAGACCCGGGTAATTCATGACTGATTCCCTGGCCTGGCCCCAGAGCAGAAGGACAGCTCTCTGGGTGATCTTGTTTGAAATGAGCAGAGCGGTGACAGGAGTGGGAGTGCTGTCCTCCTTGCTCCCGTCTGTAGTAGCCGCCCTGGGATCTGGCTCAAGGGGCAATGCACATGGCTGTGGAATGGACAGGCCATGAGGCATGGGGTGTGGGGCAGGGTCCGGCAGAGGCTCGGTCCCCTCCCCATTGAGAAGGGCTTGACAAGGGAAAGAGTGGGCACTAGGCCAGAGAAAGCTCTGGGAGGGGAGCTCTTTCTTCTCCATCTCCCCTGACTTCTCTAGACCCCTGTGACAGACCTTGGAAGGGAGTGTTCCCAGGATCACGAGTCCTCACCTCTATCCCTACCTCAGAGATGCAGGAACAGAGCTCCAAAATGCTTCAAGTGCCTGCCCTGGGCTTAGATGTGGAAGGCGGTCTGGCCGAATGATCCACCTCCACCACTACAGTATGACCCTTGAATTTTGAGTGCAAAATGCTCACAGCTGCAGGATACCTGGCATCTCCTCCATCGAGAAGCTGATTGCGAGGGGCCAAGAAGGGGCACTTTTGCATAAGTTTGAAAGTACAGTAAGTCCCCTACATGCAAATAAATTCCGTTCCGAGAGCACATTCATTAAGTTCGATTTGTTTATAAGTCCAACAAAGTTAGCCTAGGTACCAAATTAACACAATTGGCCATACAGTACTATACTGTATAGATTGATAATATTCTTCACACCAATAAGGACATAACAAACAGACACAAAAGGTAAAGAAAACATTTTTAATCTTACAGTACAGTACCTTGAAAAGTACAGTAGTACTTTTGTGCTTTCTCCTCCCTCATTTCTGTAAAAAGGTCCTGGAGCCCCAGACGTGGAGGGGAAAGCGGCCGTGCACCACCACTTTTACACTTGCTTCCAGACATCCTGGACCTGAAATAAAGATATGTATACTGTACTTTATATAAACACTGCACAGTGAAGTACACAAAAGTGCAAACACTTGTAGAGGATGCCCGCACGCGACGATATACACCAGATGAATGAACTAAGTTATGTGATTGGATATGTGAATGTATGTTCGCATCTTTGGAAGTTTGAATCTTGAAAGTTCATGTGTAGGGGACTTACTGTAAAGGTAATAATGCCTTAACCCTAGGACCCTGGGGAGGGTGTTGGCGGGTATTTGGCTGGGCCGACTTTGGCTGGTGAAGCCAGGAAGGGAGCCCAAGTGCACTTTGTTTGTATTTACGGGTTCTGATTTTAAAAATAAATTGTCATTTATCTTGACTCAATTCATGAAACTGGGCCTCCTGCTGGGAGGGCTGGGAAGAAACACAGGCTGCCACCCATGTGAAGCTCCCTCTGGGAGCTGGAGGACACTGTAGGTTAGAAGGGGCTGGATGCAGCCTGCAGGGTGGGGGTTGACAGCCTTAGGAGCAGCCTGTGTGTGAAGAAGGTCAGGGGCTTGAGGGAGTGCAGTGCACTTAGGGAACTGCAGGTTCCACATGTGTGTGTGTGTGTGAACACACTGGCGGCCCTTGTCTGGAAGCGTGTGTGCGTGTGCTTGCTGTATGATTGTGCGTGTGTGTCTAGAAGGACCTTAGTGACCCAGGCAAGGTGGCCGGGCTGGTCTCCTACAGGTGGGGCGATCACTGAGGTCGTGACAGGGTCAGACTGGCTGGGCCGGAGGGGAGAACAATGGCAGAGGCCACGAGCTTGGGTCAAGCCTGCACGTGGCCCTTCATATGGGTCTGGGCTGTGTTGGTTGAGACGCATCGCTGGACCAGCTTGGACCTGGGCAGCACAGGCCTTCCAGTTTCTGAGGAGCGTGGAGTTGGTTCATTTCTGACTCTGGAAGCATGACAGAACTGAGGTGTGGAGGGCTGACAAAGAGTGGTGGAGGGACTCGCCTAGGACTGTGCTTTGAGAACAGGCTCACTCTTCACGAGGCACCGAAGGGCCCCAGGGCCCGAGTTTGGTCCAGAAGGGAAAAACAATTACCACACCAAAGAACCAGGTCTCTTGTTAGATCCCTGCTCTGAGGGATACTCATTTTTGTTTTTTAGCTTTAGTGAGACCTCTCACTTTGAAAAGGGTCAGCTTTAGAAAGGGCCACATGGAAAGTCAGAGGCAATGGGAAAGGCGGGCTGAGAAGTGGACGCATGCATGCCCAAGACCAAACACACTTCTCCAGGATGGAGTGAATTCAATGTAGGAAGAGGCTCACTCAAAGAAGTAAATAGATTTGGAGGACAGCAATATAAATCTAGGCCCAAGTGAAGATAATTATGTTTGCTTTTATATGACACAATTTATGTTTACTTAAGAAGATAATGTTGACTTGTTTCTTTGTGGATATTTGTATCTTCACGTATTTGGGTACCTCTGTCGTCTGCAAACCCTCCAAGGCAGTGTGGTGGGGCAGTGAAAACGTCAGGAAGACTCAGACTTATTGTAGTCCTGATGTCTGACCCTGGGTGAACCTCTTTACCTCTCTCAGTCTTTGTTTTCCTGCTGGTAAGATGAGGGGTTGCACTAGATAATCTCCAGTGTGGCCTGATTCTAACATTCAAGATGGGGTAGACTATGTGCAGGAAGTACCTGATGTGTGTGGCATGGTATTGGGCTGTGTTTTGCCATAGAATTGACATAACAAACAAACATAAAGATTGGATAAAATAGGAATAGAAAAGTGATACTAAAATCTTTTAGTCTCAAAAGTTTGCATCTCCTAAATTTCTAGCTCTTTCTTAAAAAGAAAATTTGCTTTCAAATCCCAACATGATTCATTTTTTGAGTTTTCCCTATGCCTGGTTTCAATAGTATGCTCTGCTTTGTACAAAAGCCCAGAGGCATGAAATAGATTAGCTCTCAGAAAACTGGAAGGTCAGTCTATTTTTCAATTGATTATAAAATTCATATATTCGAATAGGGAAATTTTTTAAAGGACAGACAAACCCTAAAAAGAAAACAAAAATTGCCCATAACATTACTATCCAGAGGAAAGTATTATTAACCCTTCCCTTTAAACTTTTAAAACATTAAACATTTTAAACATTAAACATTTCCCCTTAAATATTACTATCCAGAGGAAAGTATTATTAACCCTTCCCTTTAAACTTTTCTACAGCATATAAATTCAAATACAGAAATCTTAAAATACAGAAAACTATAAACACAACAAACACCCATATATCCACCATATCGAATGAACAACTGTCAATATAGATCACATTTATAACATCTTTTTTACTTTCTAAAGAATTAAAACTTATTGTAAATTGGCTTCTCCTTGACCCCTACCACTGCAACAAGTATTGTGATTCCATAAGTATCTTTTCAGTCTGTTTTTTGAGGGCTTGTATATTATATACTAGTATCCATGAGTAATTTACAATATTGTTTCCTATGCTTCAAAAAATGCATATAAATAATATCATACTAAAAGTTTTGTTTTGCAACTCTTTTCTTGATTAAACACTATGTTTTTGAGAAATATCCATGGTGATACACAGAGATCTAGTTATATATCTGTTGGATAGCATTTTATTGAATATTCCATGTTTTATTTATCCTTTCCATGAGTGGTTTGAGTTTTTATATATGTATATATGTTATTTTGTTTACATTATGCTTTTTTCAAGAAATATTTCATGATGAAAATTGCCTTGCATCATTGGCAATTCTTAAAAACATCGGTTTTGAATGCTGAATATCATTCCATTTAGTGGATGCAGTAAAGTTTATGTAACCATTAAAGCTGTGGTCTAGTATTGTTCAGTGGACACACCAACTCTCCAATACCGTGAGCCCACAAGAATAGAATTTGAGTTTGATGAAATCCATGGCATCTGTGGGATTCAGGCAGACTTGCAATACATTTCCAGCTTTGTTACAAACTGGGTGAACTAAGCAAATTCTTTAACTTCTGGGGGCCTCCAAATTCCCACCTGGACCAGAGTGGGGTTGTAATAATATACTCAGTTTCCAGGGGTGCAGGGAAAATGCAGGCATGGTGCCAGGCATATCACTGACCAACACTGCTCATCATAAGCAGAGTTGTTATTGAACAGAGAACTGTTGAGACTAGGTTTCCTCTGTGGAACTGGTTTTCTTTTGTGTACCTTGGAGTTATAGGTGGTGTTTTGTTTTGGAGATATAAGCACAGCCTACTCCAAGCTTTCAAACTACAAGGTGCACAAGCATCACCTTGGGGGTTCATTGAAATGCAGATTCTGATCAGTAGGTCTGGGGCTCCCAAGAGCCTGCATTTCTAAGCACCCCATGGGTGATGCTGGTTGGCACTGCTGAGCTGGTCAGCAGTGAGGTTTTGACCGCGTGGGCCTCTTTCACAGGCTCACTCTCCCCTCGGCTCTGGTCTTCATCCACACATGTGGGTGGTTGCACAAGAGTGGTGGCTGTGTTTGGCTGCAGCCAGCCACAGGAAGCCTCCCTCCTTCCCTCCCTCCTTTTCTTGTTTCAGGGGGCATTCTGGGGGCTCTCCTGTGCCTTAGGGTTGCTGAGGAGTGTACATGCTTCCATAGGTATTGTGGTGATAATGAAGTCCTAAAGAAGAGTGCCTTTTCTTTTTATTTGTTATATTCCTAAATCCATTCATTGTTGCTATCAGGGATACATGGTGGAAAAAAAAAATTCGCCTTTATTAGGTGATGTGCCATCCTGTTGTCAGTTACCAATAGTCAATTTTAGTTAAACTGGATTGACTCAGTAAACATTTTAATATTATTTAATGTTAATATTAATATTTGATATTATTTGAAATTGTTTTATAACCTAAAGATCTTTGACCACTAATTAAACATAAAAGAATAAAACTAACCTGTAGATCTTGGATGAAGGATGAAGATTGTGCTAACAGGATGTTACAACAACATCCATATAAAAATAAGAGAATCGGTCAACAGGAGGCCAGATGCTGTTGACAGATCCAGCTGTCTGCATCTGCTGGAGGGGGTGGGGGAGGGAGTTAGCCTCCTCATTTGGTCCCTCTGGCCTTCCATCCAGAGACACGCTCTGCTTAATCAGTGCATGGTTGCCAGTTGGCCCGAGGCAGAGAAAAAAGAAATGATTCCTGCTGCCTGCACTCCATCCCCTCCTGTCACCGCTCCTCTGGAGATCCAGGTGTTCACGACCTTGGGCAGAGCCCTGGCCTCCCTCTGTGACCATATTTCAACATGTCCCCACCTTGTCAGGCCCTGTTCCTGAGCTGTTTCTTGTTGTAACCCTGCAGGTCATCCACCCCCTTCGCTCTCCTTCTCTGCTGTGTTAGTTGAGAACTTCCAGGACTCTCCTTCATCTTCCAGCCCTTGCCCCCTCCTGCTTCTCCCTGACCACACTCAACTTCATTCCTGCCTCCTGCCTGGAGGATGAGAGCTCCCATCTCCACTCAAGACCATATTTTTTTGTGTCTTGGCCCTCTCCTGATGCTCATATGTACTTAACATCTATTCTCTCCATCCCACCCCATCCCACACTCTGAGTTCTGGAAGGTCAGGGACCGATTTCTTACTTAAGGCTTATTGTTATTCAATAATTTCTTATTCTTATCCTCATGTTCAAAATGGCCTTCAGTAAATGTTTGTTTGATAATCGAGTACTATTGACTCTCAAATCCATATTGTTAAATCTGGCCTCTTCTTCTCGATGGCTCATATACCAGTTGGCATCTGTGAGATGTGACAAGAGCAGTCCAGACTCAAGGTGTCCAAAATTGAAGCCATTGTTTTTTTTCTTCAATTGGCATGAGTTTACTGTCCTCATTGTTTGGCATTCATCATAGAAAGCTGAACTTATGACTGGCTTCTCTTGACCTAATGGGTGTCCACGGGCATCCAGAGACTCAATCCCACTGCGTGTACCTCTTGTTCCCTGCTAGAATTCAGATGGGTTTCAGACGAGTCTTGAACCCAGAACCTCGTGCACAGAGCCAAGAAATGACTTTCTATTCCAGCCATAGGACCTCAGGGAAAGACAGGGTCAGGGGCCCACCAAAACCCCGTATCTCAGGTTGTGTTGCCAAATGAATAGAGAGGGACAGGGGATTCCCCTCCATCATGGTATCCAGATCTCCCCAGTACCAGTGATAATTTGGCAAGTAAAGATTCCAAGGTCACTCTTATTTATGGTGGGAGCCTCATCTATTCTAGACACCTCTGCAAATTGAAACAATAATTCTCCCAGTTAATAGAAAATAAGGATCACAAAATT
Source organism: Bos mutus (assembly GCF_027580195.1). Classification (NCBI taxonomy): domain Eukaryota; kingdom Metazoa; phylum Chordata; class Mammalia; order Artiodactyla; family Bovidae; genus Bos; species Bos mutus. Next base: position 132,208,308 of record NC_091618.1, read on the forward strand.
ACTATACAAAAGTTGTCTATAAGAGGACGTAATGGTGTAGTCTTTGAGACTGAGAAGCCTCCCATTTTTCAATAACACTCAATAGTGAAGACTATACAATGCTCTAAGGCAGACAAACAGACTCACTCCCTCAAAACTTAAACTCCCAATACAATATTGTAAAGTAATTAGCCTCTAATTAAAAAAACAAAAAAAAAAAAAAACTTAAACTCAGAGTGAGGAGTGGCTGGGGAGGGAATCCCAGACTCCACTTCTGGACCATTATCATAAAGAACTTTAGAAATATGAAAAAGAATATTATATTTCTGGCTGAATGGGTCAGCTCAGTTCCCAAACTTAATGAAGATCAAATAAAGCCACTAATAGAACCATTAATCAAGTCCAAGAAAATAGGGTTTGGGGAATCAGCATTCTCTGTTGAGGACAGCTTAACCTCACACCCTTGCTTTCCCAGGAAAAGGCTATAAATAAATGATTGGGGTTGATGGATTCACAAGGCATCTGCTTTTCTTTTTTGCACCTTCTCTCATTGTTGTCCGTGACTCCAGGCTCCTATAAAAGGCCATTTTGTATCTGAGCTGATGAGACAGTGAATCAAGTTATCCTGCTCCACCAGGAACCATGCTGTGTTCCACAGGGGTGGAATCTTCTCCCAGAATCTGAATGGCAGGCTCCCTGCATGGGAGGGATGCAGCTTTGGACAAAGCTTGGCTTCCCCAAGGTTCAAACTAGAAGTGAAAGGCCTTCAAAAGTTTGCTGCATCTGCAAGTTCCTCTGATTTGGCAGGGCCAGGAGGGTACTGCGTGAGACCAGGCTCCCCTGACTCAAGCTCAAGCTCCAATTCCCATCTCAGGGGGCACAGGGTGGCCAGGAGCTGTGGCTGCCAAGGTCAGGGGAGCAATTGGAACTTGGGGCGCAGAAGAGTGACCATCAAGAGCCTCTGGACTGCACTGCGGGCCACTGTGATTCTTTCTTTGGGCAGTTAGTTCTCTGCTTTTATTGCCACTTCTCCCTTGCCCCGGGTACAAGGAAGAAAAGGTTTCCCACCATTTCAGTTCTACAAGGATCAAGTCATCACCCGCTGCTGTCACTCACCCCATGACAGTGAGCCTTAGGGAGACTCAGGGTGGAGGAAACCAGAGAACACTCTGTGCTTCCGGTGAATGGGGCTGCCTGCTGTTAGATGCATATCTCAGGAAGAATTTCGATGACTCCAGATCTTACATCTTCCTGTACACAGAAAAGCATGAAAAATTATGAACTTGAGATGTCTGTTCTTTGTGATTAGCAGTAGTCTTTTGTTGCTCAACTGCATGTTTTTCCCAGCAAAAAAAAAAAAAAATTGTTCAGATATATCCTGACTCTCCCCCTACCTCTTTGGAATAGTCCCTCAGAGTTACGGAGAGGCTGTCTCTCAGGCTGTAGTCCTTAGTAAAGTCTCTGAATAAAACTTAACTCACTGCTCTCACGTGCATTTTTCTCAGTCGACATGGGGACACGCTGCCCTTTACTCACTAGGCCACACCACCCCACTGCCTACTGCCTCTTTCTGCCTCAGCATCCTCCCATCACTGACCCCATTTGCAACACTCTGCCCAAACGGCTGCAGTTTGAGTAGACTTTGACTTGTCCTTGAGGACACAGTTTAATGCCACCCGCTGGGACGTCATGACCTACCTCATCTAGGTTAGGCAGTGGTTGTGGCAGCACTACACCTTCTCTTCTGCAGTACTTTGCTTTGCAACCTTGCCGTGGCCTGTTGAATTGTCTCCCTTACCGAACCGGAGGCGTTGTGAGGTCAGTGACCTGCTCCCAGCTGCATCGCGGTGGGCGGAGCCCCATCCTGCTCCCTCGGTTTCCTGCGCCTGCATGTTACCACGCCAGTGGGTTCTGTGGGGCTGGGGCCAGTGCTCACCCTCCTGCTCCCTGTGGGGGCCCTGGCAGGACTCGCGTGTGGTTCAAGGAGGTCCCTTGGTCACGTGAATACCGAAGACTAGTGGCTGGGCAAAGGCACTAGGAAGTCAAGTCTCAGGGAGCCTGTGGAGGTGACTCTAAGTTCAGAAGGGAGGAGGGAATTCGGTTACTGCCCTTGGTCTCTGGGTGGAAAGGTTCATTGTGGTAGAGGGGAGGCGGAGGTGTTGGAGCTGCACCTGGATCATCACCCCATAACCCACTGCTAAAGCCTTCTTCACCATTGCTCAAGGTGGGGCTCTGCCTCTGTTCTGTCCCACTGATGTATTTGTCTGTTTGTGACAACACCACAGTGTCTTCAAAGTACTGTTGTTTACAGTGAGTCTTGAAATCAGGGAGTGTTGGTTACCTGATTTGGCCTTCTTTTCACAATTATTTTGGATATCCTAAGCCTTTGTTTTTATGTATGAATTTTATAGTCAGTTTGTCAATATGAACAAAATTCCTATGGAGATTTTGATTGGAATTACATTGGATTAATTTGGAGAGAACTGATATCTTAATGATATTGAGCCTTCTGAAGCATGTATATGATGCATGTCTCCTTTAAATTCTCTCAACAGTATTTCATAGTTTCCAAATCTTCAGATTTATCCCCAGTGCTTAATATTTTCTAATGCTATTATAAGTAGTATTTTAAAATTTTCAATATATGATTTTATTGTTAATATATGGAAATATAATCAGGGTTTTTTTTAATATATCAGTCTTGTGTCCTACAAATGTATTAAACTCGCATATTCAGTAACTAAAAAAAATTCATTGGATTTTTTAACATAGATAATCATGTCATCTGTGAATAGAGAGTTTTACTTCTTCCTTTCCAATCTGCATGCTTTTTACCCTCATTGGACTGACTTGAACCTCCAATGCAATGTTGATGGAAATAGTGAGAATGAACATCCTTGTCTTGTTCTTGATTCAGGAGGAATGTATTCAGTTATTTATTCTCCACTGAATATGATGTCTAGTCATGGCTATGGTTTTTCCTGTGGTTATGTATGGATGTGAGAGTTGGACTGTGAAGAAGGCTGAGCGCCAAAGAATTGATGCTTTTGAACTGTGGTGTTGGAGAAGACTCTTGGGTCCCTTGGACTGCAAGGAGATCCAACAAGTCCATACAGAAGGAGATCAGCCCTGGGATTTCTTTGGAAGGAATGATGCTAAAGCTGAAACTCCAATACTTTGGCCACCTCATGCGAAGAGTTGACTCATTGGAAAAGACTCTGATGCTGGGAGGGATTGGGGGCAGGAGGAGAAGGGGATGACAGAGGATGAGATGGCTGAATGGTATCACTGACTCAATGGACGTGAGTCTGAGTGAACTCTGGGAGTTGGTGATGGACAGGGAGGCCTGGCCTGCTGCAGTTCATGGGTTCGCAGAGTCGGACACAACTGAGCGACTGAACTGAACTGAACTGAATATGACATTGTTATAGTTTTTTTTGGTGAATATCTTTAATCAGGTTGAAGAAGCTCTCTTCTTTCTATTCATACTTTGCTGAGTGTTTTTTTAAATCAGAAATGGATGTTAGATCTTTTCAAATACATCTATTGAGATGAACTATGGTTTTTCTGTTCCAGTTTATTAATATGGAGATTACATTTGTTGATTTTTGAAGGCTATACCAATCTTGCATTCCTGGGATAAACCTCACTTGGTCATGATATATTATTCTTTTGTGTATTGTGGGATTTGACTTACTAAAATTTTGTTAAGAATTTTTATATGTATAATCACAAGGGATATTGAGCTCTAGGTTTATTTTCTTTTTCTGATTTTAATAGCAGAGTAATGCTGGTTTTATGGACTTCCCTGGTGGCTCAGTGGTAAAGAATATGCCTGTCAATGCAGGAGACATGGTTTTGATCCCTGGTCTGGGAAGATCCCCTAGAGAAGGAAATGGCAACCCACTCCAGTATTCTCACCTGGGAAATCCCAGGGACAGAGGAGCTGGCAGGCTATAGCCAACGGGGGTCTCAAAGAGTCGGACACGACTTAACGACTGAACAACAGCAGTAACAGCAATGCAGGCTTTATACAATCAAATGCGAAGTATTCCCTCCTCCTCAGTTTTCTGGAATAATTTGAGTAGTACTGGTATTATTTTTTCCTTGAATTTTTGGCAGAAGAAATTAGTATATTCATCTGGGTCTGGAGTTTTCTTTGTAGAAAAACTTTAACCACAATTCTGTTTTCTTAATAGATATAAGGATAAATAAATTATCTATTTCTTTTTGAGTGAGCTTTTGTAGTTTCTTTCAAGAAATTTGCCACTTCATCTAAATATTCAAATTTATTGGCTAATTTAGAAAACTATTAGTTTCCGAGGGTTTCTGTAACAAATCACCATGGCTTAAAACAACAAAAATATATCATCTCATGGTTCTGGAGGGTAGACGTCCAAAATCAGGGTGTCGGTAGCACTGGTCCCTTCTAGAGGGTCCGAGGGAGAGTCTGTCCCATGCCTCTCTCTCGGCTTCTAGTGGTTGCTGGCTATCCTGGGCATTCCTTAACTTACAGATGCTTTACTCCAATCTCTTCCTCCCATCTACGCATGATCTTCTTCCTGTGTGTCTCTATGTTCAAATTTTCCTCTTAGATGGACACTGATCATTGGATTTAGGGCTCCCAATCCAGGATGACCTTATCTTAACCTGATTACATCTGCAAAGACCCTATTTCCATAAGGTCACATTGATGGGTGTCAAGCGCCTGTGTGTGTGTTCAGTAACTTCAGTTGTGTCCATCTCTCTGCGACCTCATGGACTGTAGCCCTCCAGCCTCCTCTGTCCATGGGATTCTCCAGGCCAGAATACTGGAGTGGGTTTCCATGCCCTCCTCCTCCAGGGGATCTTCCCCACCCAGGGACTGAACCCTTGTCTCTTAGCCTTCTGCATTGGCAGATGGGTTCTTTACCACCAGTGCCAACTGGGCAGCCTAGGTGTCAGGTAGACAGGAACTTTTGAGAACACTGTTCAACCTTATCTTGCTTTTATTATCTGTAGAATCTATAGAAATGCCTCTTCTTTCACTCATGATTTTGGTAATTTGCAATGTTTTTCTCTTTCTCTTTTTCTGATGAGTTTGATTAGACATTTAATAGTATTATTGCTATTTTCCCCTAAGGAAATGGCTTTGGTCTCATTCTACTGATTTTCTGCTTTCTGTTTTTATATTTCTATTATTTCCTTTCTTCTACTTACTTTGGGCTTAATTTTCTCTTGTTTTCTAACAGTTCTATCAGTTTTTCATTCATGTAATTTAAAGCTTTGATATTTGGCCATAAATGGCTATAATTTTTATATCCATGTGAGGAAATGACTGTTTCATCGTTATGAAAAAGTCATTTTGGAGAATGGTAATTTTTTCTTTGTTGTTCTGAAATCTACTTTATCTGACTTTAATTTAGCCTGTCCAAATTTCTTTTGCTTATTGCTTAGTGTTAGCAAGGTTTATATTTTTTCCATCCTTTTATTTTTGATGTATTTGTCTCTGTATTTAAAATGTATTTCTTATAGGCAGCATATAAGTGGGGTATGGCTTTTTCATCTAATCTATCAATATCTGCCATTAATTGAGAGGAGAGTGAAAAAGTTGGCTTAAAGCTCAACATTCAGAAAACAAAGATCATGGCATCTGGTCCCATCACTTCATGGCAAATAAATGGAGAAACAGTGGAAACAGTGACAGACTTTATTTTATTATTGTTTTTAATTTTATTTTTATATTTTTAATTTATTTTAATTGGAGGCTAATTACTTTACAATATTGTTGTGATTTTTGCCATACATTGAGATGAATCAGCCATGGGTGTACATGTGTTCCCCATCCTGAACCCCCTCCCACCTCCGTCTCCATCCCATCCCTCTGAGTCATTCCACTGCACCAGCCCTGAGCACCCTGTCTCATGCATCGAACCTGGACTGGCGATCTGTTTTACATATAATAATATACATGTTTCAATGCTATTCTCTCAGATCATTCCACCCTTGCCTTCTCCCACAGAGTCCAAAAGACTGTTCTGTACATCTGTGTCTCTTTTGCTGTCTCACATACAGGGTTATCGTTACCATCTTTCTAAATTCCATATATATGTGTTAATATACTATATTTGTGTTTTTCTTTCTGACTTACTTCACTCTTTATAATAGGCTCCAGCTTCATCCATCTCATTAGAACTGATTCAAATGTGCTCTATTTAATGGCTGAGTAATACTCCATTGTGTACATGTACCACAGCTTACTTATCCATTCATCTGCTGATGGGTATCTAGGTTGCTTCCATGTCCTGGCTATTATAAACAGTGCTGTGGTGAACATTGGGGTACACGTGTCTCTTTCAATTCTGGTTTCCTCAATGTGTATGCCCAGCAGTGGGATTGCTGGGTCATATGACAGTTCTATTTCCAGTTTTTTAAGGAATCTCCACACTGTTCTCCATAGTGGCTGTACTAGTTTGCATTCCCACCAACAGTGTAAGAGGGTTCCCTTTTCTCCACACCCTCTCCAGCATTCATTGCTTGTAGACTTTTGGATCTCAGCCATTCTGACTGGTGTGAAATGGTACCTCATTGTGGTTTTGATTTGCATTTCTCTGATAATGAGTGATGTTGAGCATCTTTTCATGTGTTTGTTAGCCATCTGCATTTCTTCTTTGGAGACATGTCTGTTTAGTTCTTTGGCCCAATTTTAATTGGGTCATTTATTTTTCTAGAATTGAGCTGCAGGAGTTGCTTGTATATTTTTGAGATTAATTCTTTGTCATTTGCTTCATTTGCTATTATTTTCTCCCATTCTGAAGGCTGTCTTTTCACCTTGATTATAGTTTTCTTTGTTTTGCAAAAGCTTTTCAATTTAATTAGGTCCCATTTGTTTATTTTTGCTTTTATTTCCATTACTATGGGAGGTGGGTCATAGAAGATCTTGCTGTGATTTATGTCAGAGAGTGTTTTGCCTATGTTTTCCTCTAGGAGTTTTATAGTTTCTGGTCTTATGTTTAGATCTTTAATTCATTTTGAGTTTATTATTGTGTATGGTGTTAAAAAGTGTTTTAGTTCCATTCTTTTCCAAGTGGCTGACCAGTTTTCCCAGCCCCACTTGTTAAAGAGATTGCCTTTTCTCCATTGTATATTCTTGCTTCCTTTGTCAAAGATAAGTCCATAGGTGCCTGGATTTATCTCTGGACTTTCTATTTTGTTCCATTGATCTATATTTCTGTCTTTGTGCCAGTACCAGGATGACTGTAGCTTTGTAGTATAGCCTGAAGTCAGGCAGGTTGATTCCTCCAGTTCCATTCTTCTTTCTCAAGATTGCTTTAGCTATTCAGGTTTTTTGGTATTTCCATACAAATTGTGAAATTATTTGTTCTAGTTCTGTGAAAAATACCTTTGGTAGCTTGATAGGGATTGCACTGAATCTATAGATTGCTTTGGGTAGTATACTCGTTTTTACTGTAGTGATTCTTCCAATCCATGAACATGGTATATTTCTCCATCTATTTGTGTCCTCTTTGATTTCTTTCATCAGTGTTTTATAGTTTTCTATATATAGGTCTTTTGCTTCTTTAGGTAGATACATTCTGAAGTATTTTATTCTTTTCATTGCAATGGTGAATGGAATTGTTTCCTTAATTTCTCTTTCTGTTTTATCATTGTTAGTGTATAGGAATGCAAGGGATTTCTGCATGTTAATTTTATATCCTGCAACTTTACTATTTTTTTGGGCTCCAAAATCACTGCAGATGGTGACTGCAGCCTTGAAATTAAAAGACACTTGCCCCTTGGAAGAAAAGTTATGCCCAACCTAGACAGTATATTAAAAAGCAGAGCCATTATTTTGCCAACAAAGGTCTGTCTAGTCAAGGCTATGGTTTTTCCAGTAGTCATGTATAGATGTGAGAGTTGGACTATAAAGAAAGCTGAGCACCGAAGAATTGATGCTTTTGAACTGTGGTATTGGAAAAGGCTGTTGAGAGTCCCTTGGACTGCAAGAAGATCCAACCAGTTCATCCTAAAGGCAATCAGTCTTGAGTATTCATTGGAAGGACTGATGTTGAAGCTGAAACTCAAATACTGTGACCACCTAATGCAAAGAACTGACTCATTTGAAAAGACCCCGATGCTGGGAAAGACTAAAGGCAGGGGGAGAAGGGGAAGACAGAGGATGAGATGGTTGGATGGCATCACCGACTCAATGGACATGAGTTTGAGTAAACTCCGGGAGTTGGTGATGAACAGGGAGGCCTGGAGTGCTGCAGTCCATGAGTTGGACATGATTGAGCGACTGAACTGAACTGAAATCTATCATCTTGCTATTTGTTTTCTGTTTGTCTTATTTGTTCTCTGGTTTTCTTTTTCCTCTTTCTCTGTCTTTTTTGGGGTTAATTAACTATTTTAGATATGATTTTATGTTGTCTTCTTTGTTAAGTTCATTTTTGTGGTTGTTTTGGGTTTTATAGTGTACATCTCTAACATCTTTTTTTGATATTTAAATATAGTATATTTTCTTGAGAAATCATTAGATTCAGGCATTAATATGAAAAACAAATTGTTTTACTTCTACAGTTTCATATGCAATTGTAGGTTATTCGTAGGTATGAATATACAAAGTAAAGCTAATGTATAATAATATTTTACTCATCAGTAAAGAGGCTCTGTAGATACAAAGAAAGCCTGGTTTATTTTTGCTTTCTGTTGTATTTTTATTTACTTCTGTGATATTTAGCCTGAGCAGTAGTATCATAGGATATTTTATGTGTTTTTTATGTGTTTTTTCAATGAGTCATCTAATATTTGCTTTTTTGAAGAATTTCTTGGTGGCCTAGTGGTTAGGATTTCCGGCTTTCACTACTGTGAAGTGAGTTCAATCCCTGGTTGGGGAATTGAGATCCCTCAAGCTGCATCACCCTTACTCCTCCCCCCAAAATAAATAAAATATGCTTTTTGAAGTGAAGTCTTCAAATTTAGAGGCCTATGCTGCTGCTGCTGCTAAGTCGTTTCAGTCGTGTCCGACTCTGTGTGACCCCATAGACCCCAGTCTGCCAGGCTCCGCCATCCCTGGGATTCTCCAGTCAAGAACACTGGAGTGGGTTGCCATTTCCTTCTCCAATGCATGAAAGTGAAAGGTGAAAGTGAAGTCGCTCAGTCGTGTCTGACTCTTAGCGACCCCAAGGACTGCAGCCTACCAGGCTCCTCCGTCTATGGCATTTTCCAGGCAAGAGTACTGGAGTGGGGTGCCATTAGAGGCCTATAGATCTATATAAATGAGAGTTCTTTTCCCTAAGTTACAGGATTATAGCTGCATAAGTGTTCAAACCAGTAACTAACAAATCTGGCACAATAGGGACCATTCATTAAAAAAAAAAAACAAACACGAAAACAAAATCTATTAATTATGCACACAAGACACCTGCTTAGTAGTTCCAACCTGGTTTTCATTAACCATATGCTGCTGTATTCCTCATCAGCCCCTTGGGCCACCAGTGCCGAGAAAGATTCATAGGATACTGCTCTAAAGACTTGGGGGAATAGTAGAATAAAAACAGGGCCAGTAGAAGGAAGAGGGGCAGAAAAATGTTTCAAGATCTGCAAAGCTCTTCTGTCCATGGAATTCTTTAGGCAAAAACACTGGAATAGTTAGCCATTCCCTTCTCCAGGGGATCTGCCTGATCCAGGGATTGAACCTGTGTCTCCTGCATTGCAGGTGGATTCTTTATCATCTGAGCCATCAGGGAAGCCCAAGAATAATAAACTAGAAAAAGATGAAAGACTCAACTAATGAAGTATGCCAAAGAATGACTTTCCAATGCCAGCCTGATGTCATTTCATAACAAAGTTCATGCCTACCTAACCAGTCATGTTCTGTAACGACTTTACATGAACTATAACTATAAGCTCTTTCCTCTCCATTTATTTTTTACACCATATTCCTGAGATGCAGTTTATTTTTTTCTTTTAAATTAATATATATATATATATTTTATTCATGTATAGTTGACAGAATTTATTTTATTTATTTATTTTATTTTTTTTTTGAAGTATGGTTGATGTGGTGGTGGTGGTGGTGGTTTAGTTGCTAAGTTGTGTCTGACTCTTGTGACCTCATGGACTATAGCCCACCAGGCACCTCTGTTGATGGAATTTTCCATGCAAGAATACTGGAGTGGGTTGTCATTCCCTTCTCCAGGGGATCTTCCCAATCCAGGGACTGAACCTGTGTCTCCTGCATTGCAGATGGATTCTTTACCACTGAGCCAGGGAAGTTCCAAGTGTATAACATAGTGATTCACAATTTTAAAAGATAACACTCCACTTATAATTATTATAAACTATAAGTTATATTCCCCATGTTGTACAATATATCCTTGTAGCTTATTTTATACCCATCAGTTTGTACCTCTTAATCCCCTACCCTTGAATTTCCCTTTTCCCTCTACCCACTGGTGACCATTACTTTGTTCTCTATATCTGTGAGTCTTTACTTTTTCTTATATTCACTAGTTTGTTGTATATTATAGATTCTACATTGACATTTTAAGAATCAGTGAACTAAAATGGACCAGAATGGGCGAATTAAGTTCAGATGGTCACTATATTTTCTACTGTGGGCAAGAATCCCCTAGAAGAAAGGGAGTAGCTCTCGTGGTCAACAAAATAATCCAAAATAGAGTACTTGGGTGCAATCTCAAAAATGACAGGATGATCTTTGTTTGTTTCCAAGGCAAATAATTCAATGTCACAGTAATCCAAGTCTATACTCCAACCACTAATGTTAGAAAAACTGAGGTTGAATGGTTCTATGAACACCTACAAGGCCTTGTAGAACTAACACCCAAAAAAGATGTGCTTTTCATCATAGGGAACTGGAATGCAAAAGTAGGAAGTCAAAAGATACTTGGAGTAACAGGCAAGTTTGGCTTTGGTATGCACAATGAAACCAGGCAAAGGCTAACAGAGTTTTGCCAAGAGAACACACTGGTCATAACAACACCCTCTTCCATCAACACAAGAGATGACTCTACACATGGACGTCACCAGATGGTCAATACTGAAATCAATTTGGTTATATTCTTTGCAGCTGAAGATGGAGAAGCTCTATACAGTCAGCAAAAACAAGACTGGGAGCTGACTGTGGCTCAGATCATGAACTCTTCATTGCCAAATTCAGACTTAAATGGAAGAAAGTAGGGAAAACCACTAGGCCATTTAGCTATGGCCTAGATCAAATCCCTTACAATTATGCAGTGGAAGTGACAAATAGATTCAAGGGATTAGATCTGTTAGACCAAGTGCCTGAAGAACTGTGGATGGAGGTTCATGACATTGTACAGGAGGCAGTGGTCAAGACCATCCCCAAGAAAAAGAAATGCAAAAAGGCAAAATGGTTATTTGAGGAGGCTTTACAAATACCTGAGAAAAGAAGAGAAGCAGAAGGCAAAGGAGAAAAGGAAAGACACATCCATCTGAATAAAAGTGAAGTCAAGTGAAAGTGTCACTCAGTCCTGTCCAACTCTTTACGACCCTATGTACCATAGCCTGCCAGGCTCCTCTGTCCATGGGATTATTCAGGCAAGAATACTGGAGTGGGTTGCCATTTCCTACTCCTGGGGATCTTCCCAACTCAAGGATCGAACTGGTGTCTCCTGCATTGCAGGCAGATTCTTTACCATCTGAGCTACCAGGGAAGCCTCTATCCATCTGAATGCAGAGTTCCAAAGAATAGCAAGGAGAGATAAGATAGCCTTCCTAAGTGATCAGTGCAAAGAAATAGAGGAAAACAATAGAATGGGAAAGAATTGAGATCTCTTCAAGAAAATTAGAGATACCAAGGGAACATTTCATGCAAAGATGGGCACAATAAAGGACAGAAATGGTATGGACCTAACAGAAGCAGAAGGTATTAAGAAGAGGTGGCAAGAATACACAGAAGAACTATACAGAAAAGATTTTAATGACCCAGATAACCACAATGGAATGTGATCACTCACCTAGAGCCAGACATCCTGGAGTGCCAAGTCAAGTGGGCCTTAAGAAAGCATCACTATGAACAAAACTAGTAGAGGTGATAGAATTCCAGCTGAGCTATTTCAAATCCTAAAAGATGATGCTGTGAACGTGCTGACTCAATGTGCCAGCAAATTTGTAAAATGCAGCAGTGACCACAGGACTGGTAAAGGTCAGTTTTCATTTCAATCCCAAAGAAAGGCAATGCCAAGTAATGTTCAAACTATCACACAATTGCACTCACCTCATCTACTAGTAAAATAATGCTCAAAATTCTCCATGGTAGGCTTCAACAGTACATGAACCAAGGACTTTCAGATGTTCAAGCTGGATTTAGAAAAGGCAGAGGAACCAGAGAACAAATTTTCAACATTTGTTTGATCATGCAAAAAGCAAGAGAATTCCAGAAAAACGGCTATTTCTGCTTCATTGACTACACTCAGTCTTTGACTGTGTGGATCACAATAAACTGTGGAAAATTCTTAAGAAGATAGGAGTATGAGACCACCTTAACTGCTTCCTGAGAAACCTGTACGCAGATCAAAAAGCAACAGTTAGAACCAGATATGGAACAATGCACTGGTTCCAAATTGGGAAAAGACTACGTCAAGGCTGTATGTTGTCACCCTGTTTATTTAACTTATATGCAGAGTACATTATGTGAAATGCTGGGCTGGATGAAGCAGAGGCTGGAATCAAGATGGCAGGGAAAAATATCAATAACCTCAGATATGCAGATGACACCACCCTTATGGCAGAAAGTGAATAGAAACTAAAGAACCTCTTGATGAAGATGAAAGAGGAGAGTGAAAAATCTGGCTTAAAACTCAACATTCAAAAACGAAGATCAAGGCATCTGGTCCCATCACTTCATGGCAAATAGATGGGGAAACAGTGGAAACAGTGAGAGACTTTATTTTCTTGGGTTGCAAAATCACTACAGGTGGTGACTACAGCCATGAAATTAAAAGACGCTTGCTCCTTGGAAGAAAAGCTATGACAAACCTAGACAGCATATTAAAAAGCAGAGACATTACTTTGCCAACAAAAGTCCGTCTAGTCAAGGCTATGGTTTTTCTCATAGTCATGTATGGATGTGAGAGCTGAACCATAAAGAAAGCTGTGTGCTGAAGAATTGATGCTTTTGAATTGTGGTGTTGGAGAATACTCTTGAGAATCCCTTGGACTGTAAGAAGTCCAAATCAGTCAACCATAAAGGAAATCAATCCTGAATATTCATTGGAAGGACTGATTCTGAAACTCCAATACTTTGACCCCCCTAATGGGAAGAGCTGACTCATTAGAAAAGACCCCGATGCTGGGAAAGATTGAAGGCAGGAGGAGAAGCGGACCACAGAGGATGAGATGGCTGGATGGCTTCCCGATTCAATGGACATGAGTTTGAGCAAGCTCTGGGAGATGGTGAAGGACAGGGAAGTCTGGCATGCTGTTGTCCGTGGGGTCGCACAGAATCGGATGCGACCACGTGACTGAACAACAATTGATTCTGTATATTAAATGATATCATACGTTATTTTTCTTTCTCTGTCTGGGTTAATTTCACTTAGCATGATGCCCTCCAAGTCCATCCATGTTGCTGCAAATGGCAACATTTTGTTTTTATTGGCTGAGTAATATTCCATTGTATGTATATACTGCATCTTCTTTGTCCATTCATCTATTGATGAAGACTTAGTTTGCTTTCATATCTTGGCAATTTTAAATAATGCTGTCATGAACATCAAGAAGCATGTATTTTTTCAAGTTAATGTTTTTGCTTTGGTTTTCCACTTATGTACCCAGGAGTGGAACTGCTGGATCATATGGTAGTCCTGGAGAAGGCAATGGCACCCCCCTGTACTCTTGCCTGGAAAATCCCATGGACGGAGGAGCCCGGTGGCCTGCAGTCCATGGGGTCGCTAAGAGTCAGACACGACTGAGTGGCTTCACTTTCACTTCTCACTTTCATGCACTGGAGAAGGAAATGGCAACCCACTCCAGTGTTCTTGCCTGGAGAGTCCCAGGGACGGGGGAGCCTGGTGGGCTACCATCTATGGGGTCGCACAGAGTCGGACATGACTGAAGCAACTTAGCTGCAGCAGCAGCATGGTAGTCCTATTTTTACTTTTTTGAGACTGTAACTTATCTTTGATCTGTACTTGTACAAACCTGAGAGTCGGTTACCCCTGAACTTTTGTGCCTAGTCTTGGCTCTGATTTTTATGTCTTTATCTGCTAATTCTACAGAGGAGCCTGGTAGGCTGCAGTCCATGGGGTTGCTAAGAGTAGGACACGACTGAACGACTTCACTTTCACTTTTCACTTTCATACATTGGAGAAGGAAATGGCAACCCACTCCAGTGTTCTTGCCTGGAGAATCCCAGGGACGGGGGAGCCTGGTGGGCTGCCGTCTATGGGGTCACACAGAGTCGGACACGACTGAAGCAACTTAGCAGCAGCAGCAGCTAAGTCTAAAATTTGTGTCCGTTGTGGGTCTAATTGATTGTTTAATGTTTCTCTTCATTGGCAATTCTATTTCCTTGCTTCTTTTCAAACCTACTAATTTTTAAAAAATTAATTAATTAATTTGGCTGAGTTGGATCTTGGTTGCATCATGCAAGATCTTTTCATACGGTGTACCAGCTCTCTAGTTGTGGCTCACAGGCTCAGTAGTTGTGGCTTGTGGGCGCCAGAGTGCACATGCTCTGGAGCACACATGCTTCATTAATTGCACCATGCAGGCTCAGTAGCTGTGGCATGCAGTTTTAGTTTCTCTGTGGCAAATGGGATCTTAGTTCCCTGCATGTGCCTGTGTGTGCGTGCGCGCATGTGCTCAGTCTCTGTCATGTCTGACTGTGATCCCATGGACTGTAACCTGCCAGGCTCCTCTGTCCAGGCAGGAATGCTGGAGTGGGTTGCCATTTCCTACTAGGGGACTGTCCTAATCCAGGGATTGAACCTGCACCTCCTGAGCCTCCTGCATTGGCAGGCAGATTCTTTACCATTGTGCCACCTGGCAAGCCTGTTAATTCCCTGACCAGGGATCAAACCTGTGTTCCCTACATTGCAAGGTGGATTGATTCTTCACCAGTGGGTTACCAGAGAAGTCCCCCTACTAATTTTTGGTTGACACTAGACATTGTGAGTTTTACCGTGTTGGGTGCTAGATATTTTTGTACCCTGTTTAATATTTGTGAGCTTTGTTTTGGGACATAGTTATATACTTGGAGGCAGTCTGATCCTTTTTTGTCTTGCTTTGGAGATTTGTTTTGAAGCAGTGTTCATTCTAGGTGTAGTTTATTAATAGACGGTTATTGAGAGATCCAACCAGTCCATTCTGAAGGAGATCAGCTCTGGGATTTCTTTGGAAGGAATGATGCTAAAGCTGAAACTCCAATACTTTGGCCACCTCATGCGAAGAGTTGACTCATTGGAAAAGACTCTGATGCTGGGAGGGATTGGGGGCAGGAGGAGAAGGGGACAACAGAGGATGAGATGGCTGGATGGCATCACCGACTCGATGGACTCGAGTCTGAGTGAACTCCGGGAGTTGGTGATGGACAGGGAGGTCTGGCGTGCTGCGATTCATGGGGTCGCAAAGAGTCGGACACGACTGAGGGACTGAACTGAACTGAACTGATTGAGACCCCATGGATCTTGAGGTTTTCAGTGTGGTTTCCAGCCTGTTTTAGTGTTAGGCACCATTACCTCCAACATTTGGGTGGTTCTTTCCTCAGCCCTGAGTAGTGTAATTTTCTCACAAATACACACTGATTAGTTCTCAGCTGAAAGGTTGAAGCAGGACCTCTGTAGTTACCAAGAGTTTTTTTCTCAGCAGCTTTCTTCCCTTCAGCACTGTTCTGTGGACTCTAGGGCCTTGGTCCTTGGTCTTCCCAGCTCTGTCTCCTCGACTTCAGGTATCTACAAGCTTCCTCAAGAATTTCATGTTCCTATTCTTTGGCCTGGACACTTTCCCAGGAAGATAAACTAGGGCAATTTGAGGGCTCATTTCTCCCCCACCTCTCAGTAGTTGTTACCTTTTGTTGTCTTAAGTACAATGTCTTGCAGACCTTTGTTTCTTGTATTTTGTCAGTTTCTCTTGTCATTTTGTTTCAGGTGGGAGGGTAAATCCAGTATTTGTCATCTCAACTTGGTTTTACACAGAAGTCCCTTCTTACCATGTTAGGCCCAGTTTTAAGTGTAAAAATCTGCTCAAAATCTACCTATAGGAGCTATACGGAGAAGTTCAAAATCACGTCCATTTCACCTTGTCTCATCAGAAATAGGCTCTTATCTTCCCAAACTCTTGAAACTCTGATTTTGCTACTTGAAAGTCACAGCATAATTCTTCTATTGAGATTTAAATTTTTCTTTTACCTTTGGTGTGATAAATTCGTCAAGTCATGACAAATTCCAACCAATAATTTTACCACACATGAGTAAACATGATCAGTTTTGTAAATGTTTTGTTTACACATTGCAAAGTATATTTATCTGCTCACATTTAGTGCACGCATATATACAAATAATGCATCAGATTTAGGGATGTTGAAAGATAGAATGAAAAGTGCATTGGCTTTTGAATAGGGTACATTTGTTTCTTGTGAATCCAGCCATGTCAACCACACTTCCCTTATGTTGTAAGTATTAAATATGTGAAGTGCTAGGTTTCCCCGGTGACTCAGCTATAAAGGATCTGCCAGAAAGGCAGGAGATGAGGGAGATGCAGGTTCCATGCCTGGGTCGGGAAGATCCCCTGGAGGAGGAAGCGGCAACCCACTCCAGTATTCTTGCCTGGAAAAGTCCATGGACAGAGAAACCTGGTGGGTTGCAGTCCATGGGGTGACAGAGAGTCAGACACAACTGAGTGAATGAACACACACAGGATACACTTAGTAGCTTAGTAGCTGTTAGCCCCCACCCACCCACCTCTCCCCATCCTCCCTGGAACCCATTTCTTTTCCCTCGTTTTATGCAATTTATTCTAGCTGAAATACACAAAAAACAACAGGGTTATTTCTGAAATATGCTGAAATCACTTCATGGGGTGAACATTGGGTGAGTAGATTAGCAATGTCTTGTACTCAGTTATTTTGGGGCTGCATTTTGCCAGATGGAGTTGTTTTGCTTCAGGGAATACATTTTCCCTAGTGGTGGATCTGAGTCACCAGCACGTTTATGGAGTCATAGCTCCTCAGTGTAGCAAAGATCTCAAGGGAGCCAAGAGATGGTGCAGCTCTGGCTCCCTGATCTAGGGAGAGCTGTGCTGGCAAAGCCTGGGGAGGGAAGGCAACCAGAATGGAGTCACGGCCCTGGTTGTGGGAACATGGATTTAGAGCTCACGTTTCCTGGTTTCTGATACTGTGCTTTTTCTTATGCTGTGAAGAGTTCCACCCTTGCAGAGAAATGTTTCACACAAGTGACAGGGATTATTAGAGTCATTTGAGGTTCTTTTGTACTGTGACTCGAGTCGTGGGGGACTCAAAATGCTTTTAGCATCATCTCAATTCTGTTGGCACCAAAGAGCATAAACAGAATCACCCAGTTGTGTCCACTTCCTTCTCATGTGTGAGACAAAGCCTGCCAAGTTAAATTGTGCCCTTCTCCCTGCTGCTGTGAATTCATAGTTCAAGGTCTCCTTTCCCCTTCATTAAAAAAAACAAACAAAACACATGTTCTCTATTAACAAAAATGTAAAAGCCAGAGAATTAGAAAGAGGAATTTAAAAAATTCCTGTAGCCCCTCCTACCAAAGAAAATCACTGCCAACATTTTGGGATATAGCCCCCATTAAAAAATCTAGTTACGATTCTATTGCTTTCTGGCTTTTTCCACATAGTTGTGACCATATTCCATATAAAATTTCATCTTCTTCAGTTTTTATCCTACATTGTAACAGAAGTCTTTCCCATAATTATTGTAACTTTATGAAAATAATTTTAGTTGCTGCAAAGTATCTTATTCAGGCAATATAGTAGAGTACTTAACTGACTGAACATTTAGTTTTTAATGTAACTGAATTTTAGATCTGAAATTAATAGACAAACATTTAGAGTATTTGATACTATTTTCAATCTCAAAATGATACATGGACATTGTAAAAACATGGGCAAAGAGGAAGGATCAAATCCAAGAGAATAGAAAACAAAAAGCAAAATTCTTCACCTGGCACCTTTCAGCACCCACTCTCTAGCCCATCACCCTCTTTTAACTGCTTAGGATTTTTGTTTTTCTGGAAATTTCTCTTCAACCATAAATAAGAGTTGTCAAACATTCTAAACCTTTTCCTAGTAATTTTAGTCTTACTATTGAGTAACAGCAAAAGTTATGTCCAACTAGCAAAGTACCCTGCTAATTGCCCAGTAAGTATTACGCAACCGCTAAAATTATTTTTAGAAAGACTTCCTAATAAATCAAGCATGGTCTGTTCTTGTTTCGTTAACTAAAAGCATACATCTGGTTTTCAGTGTTGTACTGAGGTATTTAGCTCTCTCCAAGTACCCTGTACTCACCTTTGCCTCCTTTCATTTCTTAATATTTGTATTCATTACCTGAGATCTACTGTTATTCTGGTAAATTAGATTGATGGGCTTATACCTCTATTTATTATACACTTTGGGAAGATGCCTGCTCCCTCACACATGAGGGAAAAGCCTGCACCCTCTGCTTCTTCCTGTCTTCTTGTCCTCTGTCCCACTCTCAATTTCTTTACTTCTTACACGCCAGGTTGTCAACATTTACATTTTGTTAAGCTTTCAGTGAGGTTACTACTGACTTGAGATTCTTTTTGAAGCTGTAGTGACCACAGTTGCTCTAAAGTGAAAAATCCAGGAGTCGAATGGCCTGTATGACACGTTTAAAGACAAGGTGGGGGGCTTCCCTGGTGGTCCAGTGGTTAAGACTCTTTCCTTTCAGTGCAAGGGGCCCTACGTTGGGGAACTAAGATCTCGAAAACCACATAACTAAGCCAAAAAAGAATAAATAAATAAAGACAAGGTAGGGCCTAAGCAACCCTACTCCATGACTGTATCCCCTGAGGTGTGCTTGTGCATCATGACTGGTCCAATAGCAGGAAGGGGTAGCTGGGTAGACAGGCCATGTTCCCTGCTGCCTGTCACTTGGAAGTCTCACGCTGGCTGGAGGAAAAGTCATTGGCACCAGGATAAGGAAGACGTTGACAGGGGCCCCCTCCCCCTGCCCTCCCTCTCTGCTGGTGCGGAGGGCTCCTCCTTCTCCCTCTGAGCTGGCTGCACCATGGTTGGCTGATGTGTGCCCCAGGGAGAGGCTCAGGGACTCAGATCCTCAGCATCCTGATGTAAAGACTGGAAGAATAGCACCTTCTTCTGAGAATGCACACGGGGTATTTGTGTGGATGTGTCCAGGATGAAGTCTGATAAAGAGCTGTGGCTCCTTGCCATGAGTGGAACCTGGCCTTCACCAGCTGCAGCTCCCACCAGGCCATGTGGGCATCCAGCCTCGGCCCTACCAGGCCATGCTGGCAGCCAAGGTGTCCTTGTTCTGGGCTCTGGGGGTATGGCAGTGAACAGAAGAGAAAGACTCCCTCTCCTTCAGGAGCTGAGAGTCCTTAGAGGGAGGCAGATAAGAAGCAAAATCAATACCATCT
Source organism: Bos mutus (assembly GCF_027580195.1). Lineage (NCBI taxonomy): Eukaryota > Metazoa > Chordata > Mammalia > Artiodactyla > Bovidae > Bos > Bos mutus. Next base: position 132,227,906 of record NC_091618.1, read on the forward strand.
ATCGTGTGGGGTACTGGAAGGTGGTGAGAGTGATGCAGAAAAGTACACAGAGAAGGGCTGGGAAGGCAGGTGTGGGCCGCCTGGATCCTGCCGTCTCTCAGGCTCCCCCTCCCTGCTTTCCCTGACGTCCCTCCTTCCCGCATCCATCTGTGCCTCTCCTATTTCCTAGTGTTCCCAAGCCCTGCACGTAATGCTCCTGGCAGTGTCCTGGGGGAACGATGGGCAGACCGTGGCAAGGAGAGGTAGGGGAGCGATCAATGAGCCCTCATCAGGTGACAGTGGGCAGGCATAGGGGACCAAAGAGGTGGGGACGAACACTGGGGTCCTGCATGAAGACCCTCTGCAGGGTGAAGGCAAACCGTTGGCCTTCAGTAAGGGTCCCTTATGTGTTGGATGAAAGAGGATGACCCTTTCCTTCCTGGTGGGTGCTGGCCACCAGGGGGGGGTGAGCTCAGATGGGTTGCCATGGAGCCAGGGGCAGGGTGCCCGCTACCCTCCAGCCCCTCGGCATTGCCTGGAAGCGTCAGCACAAGCACAGGCTAGGTTCCAAGCCTCCCCCGCCACTAGCTTTGTCACTTAGTCCTCAAATAACCCAGCAAGCCTGGTTGATGTGACAGAAAATTCTCATTTCTCCCGTTGCTGTGTCTGGTGCAAGGCTGCACAGACACTAAAGAGGCGCCAGCCGAAGGCGCCAGGCCCTATGGTGAGACCCTGTGCTGCACGCCCCCAGCACAGAGGCCCATGGTTATAACTGGCCCCCTCATTCCTCACCATTGCAGAGAAGAGAGGCGTGGGAGCAGGCTCTGGGAGGATGCCAGGGAATGATAGGGCAGGGGCACAAAAGCCACCTGGGCAGGGCAGTGTGGTGACGGCTGAGGGGCCACAGCGCAGGACCTGGCACCCAGCCTGATGGGAATAGGGTTATTTCCAGGCCATCTGGGGACGTCTTTTCATTATTCTTTTGCTCAAAATAGAATTATCTTTCAAAATCAATTTTGACAGGCAGCCTAGGCATCTTGCCTGGGCTGTCTGGAGGAGCTGGCTTTCTCGCCTACACATACTTTTTTTTCCTTCCAAAGGAAGAAGGCGGTAACATTCCGCTGGTTTAGAAGACAGTGGGAGAGGAGGCAGGAGGGCAGTGGGTAAATTGGGGGTGGGTGGAAAAGGGGAGCAGCAGAGGCTGCCATGAAACAGAATGGCAGCCAAGCCCAAGGCCAGCACCTCTGCAGCTAGAAAAGCAGACCCTGCTCGTCTGTGTATGCAGGCCACCCTGGCCTCCAGGGCTGCCCTGGGCAGTGAAGTCTGTGGACCCCCAGGACTTCCTGGGATGCAGCACATAGCACAGGCCCCTGGACCAGACATCACTGTGAAAACCAGAGAAAGCTTAGTGTGGAAACCAGGGGAAGAGAGCAAAGGGCAGAGAGAGGAAGGGAGTGATGGATGTTCACAGGAGCAGAAGGGAGGCATGGTGAGAGACAGCAATAGTAGGGTTGCGAGTCAGAGGGCAGGAGCCCAGGCCTGGACTGCCAGGACCATCCTCAGCTTTCCTCCCTGAGAGGGTGAGCTGGCATGGACCTGTCCCGCTCTTGCTTGGGGGGTCCAGCAGCAGAGCCATGGGAGGCTCTGCACAGTCCCTGTCTCCCTCTGTGGCTCTGGACCCTTCATCTCAGACAAGGACACAGGTGGTGACCTTCCCTCACTGTTCTCACTGGGGTTGCTCTGCACGAGCCTCCAGGCCAGGGGCTCCTCTGTCTGGGGCTCAAGCTTTGCCTTTGTGGAGATGCCAAGAGTGGGCCAAGCCTCTGCCCCAGTAGGGCCTGGAGCTGGGACACACGATGGGGACAAGTTATTTTAGTAAAACAGCAGTGCCACCTTGCTGAGTCTTAAAGCTAAAAAGGGAAAACTCTGCCCAAGTGTGAACTCAGTTGTGTCTGACTCTTTGCGACCCCATGGACTGTATCCTGCCAGGCTCCTCTGTTCATGAAATTCTCCAGGCAAGAATACCGGAGTGGGTTGCCATTTCCTCCTCCAGGGGATCTTCCTGACCCAGAAACCGAATTCTTGTCTCTTGCCTCTCCTTCATGGTCAGGCAGGTTCTTTAACAGCTGAGCTACATCTAATGCAAACAGCCCACTAAGCACTGAGTACAGGAGAAGGCGATGGCACCCCACTCCAGTACTCTTGCCTGGAAAATCCCATGGATGGAGGAGCCTGGTGGGCTGCAGTCCATGGGGGTCGAAAAGAGTCAGACATGACTGAACGACTTCACTTTCACTTTTCACTTTCATGCATTGGAGAAGGAAATGGCAACCCACTCCAGTGTTCTTGCCTGGAGAATCCCAGGGATGGCAGAGCCTGGCAGACTGCCATCTATGGGGTCGCACAGAGTCGGACACGACTGAAGCGACTTAGCATGCATGCATACATTGGAGAAGGAAATGGCAGCCCACTCCAGTGTTCTTGCCTGGAGAATTCCAGAGACAGAGGAGCCTGGTGGGCTGCCGTCTATGGGGTCGAACAGAGTCGGACACGACTGAAGCGACTTAGCAGCAGCAGCAAGCACTGAGTACAGGGTGGGCTTTCCAAAGGGAGAGCTCATGCCCCAGTGACCAGGAACTGCCATGTGTTGGGGCTGGCAGACCTCCCACTCCTCTGTTACAGAGGCCTGAGTGGGGGCCAGGCCGGGGGTTGGCTTTTCTGGAGGCACTTCCAACCCTCATCTGCCTGCTGGCCTGGCCTCTGGCTCCCACTGTCCTGTGGTCACCTATGTTCAACAGAGCATCCATGCCTCACCCTCTGGACACACTAGCCAGCCACTGAGCTCAGCTGCACAGGTCTGTGCCTGGAGAAGGGCAGCTTTGGGGTGGAGGGGGCAAAGACCACATGGGGGCCGATGGTTGGGCAGAACGAAGCACAAGGGCCTGCGGAGGCAGGTAGGAGGATGTTCAGGTGTGCAGGGCAGAGCCGGACATGAAAGAAAGGGGGCAGTCAGGGGTGGGGGACACCGGAGCAGCAGGTACAGAGGTTGGAGGCAGGATGACCACACGAGGCAGAGCTTCGCGATTGATTGTAGGGCCTGGGGAGAGGATGGACGAGCTGGCAGAGAAGGTGAGGCTCACATCCCAAAGGCAGAGTGAACGAGCCTGGGGTGTGTGGCCCGGCTTGGTGGGGAGTGTGCCTGGACAGACGGCATTGGAGCTGCCCTGTCCTGGCCCAGTGTCTGGGCTCCTCCAGGTGCCCATCTGTGCCATTCCTCCCCCAGGCTGTGTGTCCTTCTGAATCCCACCCCACAACCTGACTTGGGGCCTATAGCACCTCTGTGTGCTGAATGCATCAGCATGGCAATTAAAAACTAAAAACTAAAGGAAACCTTTCTCAAGGGCAGGGAGGGGCTTCTTTTTAAGCAAGGAAAATGGAACATGAGCAGCATTCTGTCCCCTATCAAAATTGCATTTAAAAGACAGGAAAGGAGTGAAAAAAGCCTAAATTCCCAAGAACAAGAAGAGGCCAGGAGGAATATGCCATTAGACAAGAGAAGTTTGGAACACTTTGGAAGCCTGCATGCCGACAGAGAAGGGGCTAGTGGCTTTGCACACCAGAGGAGGCCGAAAACTGACCATCTGTTATTGATGCAAAACCCTTGCAATTCTCCAGGGTCAAAGGAGGGACATCGAGGAGGGACTGGAAACCAAAGACTTGGATGAACATTTGAGGAAAGCCATCCCCATCCAAGGTTGACAGTGGCCCCCTTGACCAGCTCTTGGCCCGGGTCCGCTCTGCTCCTGCCCCAGAGGGACAGGGTGCAGTTTCTGTGCCCGTGGAGGTTCAGGATGTAAGGCTGAGCCTGGTGAAGTCACCAGGGCCTGGTGAAATCTGGGCTATAGAAGCTAGATTCTTGTTATCAGGCCCAGAGCAGCCACAGGGAGGCATGAAAAGCCAGGAGGAGAGTGCCCGGGGCTGTCCTGAGGCAGGGACACTCTGCTCCTGAGAACTCCTTGGGCACCAAAGTGACTGCTGGTTAAGACCTGCACTTTTCCTGGATCATGGATAGCTTCATCCAGGGAGTGAGACATGGGAGACACCATTTACCTTTTATCTCTGCACATAGCAGATTGCCAGAGGTTTCAGCTGCCCTGACCTGGCTGCAGCGTGCTAAGCTGATTATGGAAAAGTGCAGAACACTAACAGTCTTGTAGGATTTTCAGTAGAGATAAGGGTTTGCTGAGACTGACTGTGATGTGGACCCAGCATTCTCTCAGCTTTACTGTAGCTATGGCCCTCAGACTCTATCAGTCCCTGGTTCTACCAGACAGAACCTGTGTCTGCAAAGCATCATCTCAGGTAAAATAACAAAATGGGCAAGGTAGGGCTGGCAAGAAAAAGAATACCTTGCAGCTTCTTCAGAACTCACCTGACCAGCTGCCCAGAAAGGGAGGCTCAGATGCAAACATGGTTTTACTGCTTCCAAGGCCAAGTGAGCTCAGGGGGTGGGGGAGGGTAATACACCTGTCTTGGTCATGCCTCACAGGATGGATGCGGTGGCTCTGGGCTGGCGTGGCTCACAGTGTCCAGCAAGGGTTCCCTGCACACGCATATGACCCCTGAGATAGTATCCGGAGAGAAGAGACAGGATCTCTTAGGTGTCAGCAGTGGATCAGAGAGAACCGATTCCATCTTTCTAACTGCTCAGGTCAGAAATCTCAAGTCACCTTGCCCCCTCTTCTCTGATTTCCCACATCAACAAATAGATCCAGAATCAGGCCTATCCTCCCACCGCCCCCTTTCGCCCTGGTCCACGTCCGGCCACTGTGGTCGAGGTGACGCCCACCTGGCTGTGCTGCATTCACTCTGCTCCCTGCCAGCTGAACCTGGCACAGCAGCGGGAGCGATGCTGTCACACCTGAGTCACATTGGAGCCCTCCTCTGATCCCATTTCTAGAGCAAGACCCAAGGCCCTCAAACAGGTGAATGCAGCCCTACAGGCTCTCCCCTAGAGCCCACTGCCAGCTGCAGGCCTACCTGGCCGCGTGGGCACCCTGTTCTCCGTGTCCCAGGGCCTCTGCACAGATGTTCCTGCACCGGGGTGTCCACACGCTTGCTTCCTGCTTCCTTCAAGTCTCAGGGGCACCAGGGGCTTTCTCTGCCTCCCAACTGTGCAGTTGCCCACACTCCCTGTTGCCCACCCTGTGTGTTTTTCTCTGCTGTAGTTGTTTCTAGCTGACCCAGCTTATGTTCATGTGCTTGTTGGCATTTTTGAGGCTCCCTGCACAGGAGCAGAAACAGCAGACAAATGAGGACTTGATTTGTTCAGTCAGGTACCCTACCCCCAGTGCCTGGGCTGGGAGTCCTTGCTGAGCACTCGCTGTGGGCTGCTGTGCGTGCTTCCACACTAGTCCATGCAGCAGCCCTGTGAGGTCACCTGCAGTCTTACAGTCCAGGCAGGAAGGAGTCCTAGCCATGCGGCCAGTAAGGCAGACCCAGCTCCTCACCCCCACCACCGGCTGTTCCTGATTCAAGCCTGGGTTCTGGTTCCTTGGTCAAGTTTCTTAAGCTTTCTTGGCCTCAGTGTTCTCATCTGTAGAATGAGGTAGATAACACACTCCCTCAGTGACAGCAGTGGTGATGGGTAGTCTCCAAAGTGGATGAGGCAGCCGGACCAGTGTTGCTTCCTCAGTCCTCAAGGCCACTGCCTGGTGGGGTCTCTCTTTAGGATTCTGGGTGAACATTTCCCTGAGCCCCGAGTGCTAGGCTGTTTGACATTCTGCCCTGTAAGTAACCCCAAACGTACTTGTTCATGAATTCAGAAGTGGGTACCTTGTGCAAAATCCGTTTCTCACAGGTTCAGAGCTGACCTGTGCAGCCTTCCCAGCTCACGCCTGGCAGGGAAGAGAGAGTGAGGGACTGATAACTCCATCACGTGCCCTGTGAGGCTGGCTGGCTTCTCCACTTGCTACTTTGACCCACAGACCAGGGACTGGTGCCAGGGCCTCCACCCTCCCCTTTTACTTGTTGGGGAGCTGGGATTCGGGCCCCACTGCCTTCTAGGGGTGGGCTGCCTTCCTTTTCCTGCTCAGTGGGGAGGGTCAGAGCCACAGCACTTCTCTTAGGAGATCCCCATCCTGGGGCATGGAGAGGTCTGGCCCTTTCAGGAATGTCTGTCCTTCCCAAGCCTCACTGAGTTTGCAGGCCTCCCTGTCTTTGAAGGGATGGTGAGAACAGAGAACTCCTGAGCTTCTGCTGACTCAGCTGTCAGCTTGGGTCCAGAGCCTGAGAAGACAGGGGACTTCATGTTCCTCTGTTAGTCTGTGGGAGCACCCCAAAGACCTCTCTATGCTGGCTGGGCTCTACTGCTCTCTAACATGGCACTCTCCTCCTGCCGCCCATGTGGTGGGTGCTCCACAGCCAGACAGAGCAAGGGTGGCTGCGTGCATTCTCAAAGGCGGGCTGCCCACCTCCGGCTCATGATGGAAGGGACCCCTGTTCTGTTTGTGGGATGAATGCAGCCCTGGCCTCTGAGCTTGGTCTGAGCTTCATATAGGTTGTTCTGGGGTCATGTGGCTCTGATAAGAGGGGCCTTTTGGCTCCTTTGTCCAGAACAAAAGGCTATTGATTAGAATGCTGCAGGGACTTGAATCTGCTACATGAAAATGGATGCAGATGCTTCCTGTGTCACCCCATTAAACATCCAACTACTGTCAGCCCATGGACTCTGCTTCTTAGAAACTTGTGACACCCCAGTGCATCTCCCAAAGATTCAGAACATCACAGGTATGTTTCACAAAGACTACATTAGTCACTTCAGTCATGTCCAACTCTTTGTGACCCCATGGACTGTAGCCTGCAAGGCTCCTCTGTCCATGTAATTCTCCAGGCAAAAATAGCAAGACTACTGAAGTATGTTGCCGTTTCCTTCTCAAGAATACTGGGAAGACCTCTAGGAGATCTTCCTAACCCAGGGATCAAACCCAGGTTTCATGCATTGCACATAGATTCTTTACCATCTGAGCCACCTGGGAAGCCCAATATTTCAGACAGAGGGGGGCACTGTAGGAGTTCAAGCTGGGCATGATAAGGTCAGATTTGAATCTGACATAGTGAGGGGGTGGAGAATGGCTGGAGGCTGTGGCAGCAATTTCAGCCATGTGGGATAAAGTCTTTGATTGAACACTGAAGGCAAGCCAAATGAAGGAGTCTTTTGCAGCAGCCATGGGAATAAAGGACACTGGAGGTGTCCCAGCTGAGCCCTCCTGGGGGAATATTTTGCTGGGAGAATCTTCCTTGGTGGGGTCCAATGCAGCTGGGTGGGGTGGCCAGAGGCTCTGGGGCTGTCAGCGAAGAGCATTCCCATGCTGCATGTCTGGCAGGCAAAGTGCTTAAATACTTATTACAAACAGAAATTGATGTTGGAGAACTAAATTTTCAGAAAGGAAATTGAAAGGGAAGGGAGGGTGAGGCCTCTAAATCCCAATTTGTAGTGCCCAGTCTCTGTGTATTTCATTAACTCCTCAGAGTGCTGAGGGACCAGATGTTCAGGATGCGAGGAGGCTCAGCTATTCACACTCTGATGCTCCTTGTGGCAGCAGCTCATCATTCTGTGGCTGTGTGAGGCAGGTCAGATGCAAAGATACATGGAAAAAGAAAGAGAGAATGAAATTGTGATGGATCGGGGAGGACTTGTGTTGAGCTGCTGAAGGAAAAAGAGATATGAAAAGTGAGCTGCAAATTGAAATGAACATCAGGAAAAGGTAATGGGGTGTTTGGAAAGAGCACTGACATTGGACTCAGCCAGATTTTCATCTTTTTACAAGCTCTAAGAACTTGATTTAAATGTCTTAACATCTCTGGACTCTAGTGAAGTACAAGTAATATGATCTACAATCACCATCACTATCATCATTATTACCACTACTGTCATCATTCCCGTTATCACCATCATCACTATCATCACCAGCACCATCACAACACGATCACCATCACTGCCATCGTCATCACCATCATTATCACTGTCGTCATCACCACCCTCCTCCTCCTCCTCACTTTCATAATCACCATTACCAACGCTGTCATCATTACCGCATCCTCGGGACTGCCACCATCCTCATCACCCCATTATTATCACCATAATTATCATTCTCATCATCACTGTCACTGTCACCATCAGCATCGCCACTATCATTATTACCATCACCATCATCATCACCATAATCATTACCAGCATCATTACGGCTAACCCCATCCTCATCATCATTACCATCACGACCATTAATTTCACCATCACTGTCTACACCATTATCATTACCAGCACCACTACCATCCTCATCACCGTTACTAGAATCACCACCATCGCCAGAATCACCATCACATTCCCTGGTGGCTCAGACGGTAAAGTGTCTGCCCACAATGCGGGAGACCTGGGTTCGATCCCTGGGTCAGGAAGATCTCCTGGAGAAGGAACTGGCCAGGAAACACTGGTCTCTGTGACCCTTGGGGCAAGCACCAAGATGAACATCTGAAGCCTAGTCAAAATCGTGCTTAATCTGGGTGAGGGGCACATACTGGCGGGGTCTGGAGACCCCTGCTGCCTGCTGCCCCGTGAACCACTGCCCAGTATCTGCTGTGTCACCTTCCAGACACAGAGAAGGAGAGAGAAGACCTTGGTCAGAGACAGCGGTGAGGCTGGTGGGGGCCACACGCCTGGAGCGTCCTGCTTAGGTACTCAGATGGGTGCTTGGCAGCCATACCAGGTCCCAGAGGGTCAGCAGAAATGGCTGGAATTGGAAAACTGGTCTTTGACATTTTGAGAGCAACTGGCTAATGAATTTGAATAAATTTTGATTAATAAAGCAGACTCTACAGAATGCATTTTTAGGGCAGAAGGAAGGAGTGAAGGGCCTTGCAATCAATCCAGCCCACTGCATAATTTATTTCGTACAGTATAGAGCACCTTAGACATCATAGGAGTTATCTACCATGCTTTTGTCATGGTAGGGGAAGCAGGTAGAAAAGGGAGACTTTTCTTCTTTTTGGGTTAGTCATAGCCACATTTAAAGGATCTAAGTTTATTTTAAAAACCCAAGTCAGGGGACTTCCCTGGGGACGCAGTAGATAAGAATCCACCTGCCAATGCAGGGGACACGAGTTCGATCCTTGGTTTGGGAAGGTTCCACATGCTGAGGAGCAACTAAGCCTGCGAGCTGCAACTACTGAAGCCCATGAGCCTAGAGCCTATGCTCCACAACAGGAGGAGCCACAGCAGTGAGAAGCCTATGTTTCGCAATGAACAGTAGCCCGTGCTTGCCATACCTAGACAAAGCCAGTGCAAAGCTACGAAGACCCAGTGCAGCCAAAAAATAAAAAAACCCAAGTCAGAGTCTTACAACCCAAAGATGAACCTTTTGTTCATGATTTGTAAATATATCCTCTAGTCTTTTCCTCAATAATTTTATTTAAAAAAGAAAGGGAATAAAAAGAAACAGTTTAGGGTTAAGAAGTGTCTGGGGGAAGGAGAAGCCCTCAAGGGACCGGAGGGTTTTGTGATGTTCAGTAAAGTGGGTCGTTCTGTAGTCAGGTAAAGGCAGGTTAGGGCTGCACCCTTGGCCCCTTGGCCTGTACCTTTGACAGCTATCGGGAGTCTCTGTGCTTCAGCCTCCTCATCTTCAAGGTAGAAATCAGGGCACCCCCTGGTCAGGGCCTGGGTGAAGGGAGGTGTGCTGTAGGAAGCACTAGGCAAGGACCCCAGCAGAGGCTGTCCTGCTGCTGCTGGGCTTCTGGGTGCTCTGGGCCACACGGAGGGGTGTGCTGGGTTTGATGGAGGGCCTGGGATCAAGTCATTGCCCAGCAAGGATGATGGACTGTTTGCATGAACATGTGTACACACACACAGACACACACGCACACACACACACACGCGCACACACACACACGCACGTGCACGCACACATACACAGACACACGTGCACACACACACATGCACAGAGATGCACGCACACACACACAGACACACACATAGACACAGACACACCCACACACACGTACACACAGACACACACGCACGCACACACACACAGATGCACACACATACATGCACAAGCACACAGACACACCCACACACACACCCACATACACACACATGCACACACACACACATGCACAGAGATGCGCACACACACACAGACACAGACACACAGACACACACGGACACATATGCACACACACAGACACACACATAGACACAGACACACCCACACACACAGACACACAGACACACACACACACGCACACACAGACGCACACACACACGTGCACAAGCACACAGACACACCCATACACACATACACACACACACACACACACAGAGTGGAGCTGGGGACACAGCTAAGCAGTATGGGAGGACACACCAAGGGGCCAGGAAGCCTTCAAAAGGCCATGAGGGCTTTGGAGCCAGCACAGTGCGTGGCCCTCTGTTGGCTGCTGAACTGTTTGCTGAAGCATCCAGACCTCTCTGTCCTGCACTCCTTCTTCTAGAAGCTCCTGTGAGGGGAGGCTCCACACTGTCACATGTTCCCCAGGTCATGGGGCAAAGGCCTGTGAGGCACTGAGATAGCTCCTGCAGTATGGGAGTTGGGTATGCGGTAGGGCCGAGTGCCCTGGCTCAGGGAGATGTTGGGAACAAAACAGTAGCCTCACCTGGAGCAGACCAGAGAGTGTTCTGGGCACAGCGTTCATGGCTCCCAGGGGCCTTGGTGCTGGAGAGGAGATGTCAGGCCTAAAGACTTGTCTGAGATGAAGCTGTGCCAGCATCTCCTGAGAGGCGAGCTCCCTTGGGATGTGCTTCTTCATCCCATTTGCCTTTGTAAAGTAGTTTATTTATTATTATTTTTGGCTGCAATGGTCTTTGTTGCTGCACGTGAGCCTTCTCTGGTTGCCGACAGTGGGGGCTACTCTAGTTGGGGCACTCGGGCTTCTCATTGTGGCGGCTTCTCTTGTTGCAGAGCACAGGGCCTAGGCACGTGGGCTCCAGCAGTTGCAGCACAGGGGCTCATTAACTGTGGTTTGAGGGCCCCAGAGTAGGCAGGCATCAGTAGTTGTGGCTCCCAGGCCCTAGGGCACGGGTTCAGTAGTTGTGGAACATGGACTTAGTTGCTCTGAGGCATGTGGGATATTCCAGGACCAGGGATTGAACCTGTGTCCCCTGTATTGGCAGACAGATTCTTATCAACTGCACCACCAGTGAAGTCCTCCCATTTGCATTTTTGGAAGCCTACTCTTGGGGTGGCTGCCATCATCACCTCCCCTTTAATCTGGGCTGGCTTGTGGTGGCTCAGACCGATTGAGAGCAGGAAAGTTCAGCCTGGTGAGAGCTAGAGAGAGTTCACAAGGGGATAGGGGCTCACCAGGTGCTGGTTCTTCCACCACGACACACTTGTGGGCGCCGTGGGGGCTGCACCCAGTGCTAGCCCAAGGGCAGGACCTTCTGCGGTTCTGATGCTGCTGCCCAGTTTGTAAGCTGAGGAACGAGGAGGCGAGGTGAAATCTGTAGCGCCCACCCTGGAGCCTATGTGGCACAAATCCATCCTTTATTCCACCCTAAGTTGTAAAAGTGTGGCAAGTGGGGATTTAAAAAATTCTGGACAGGTGTGTTCAAAAGGTGAACTTTGAGAGTGGATTACACCATGTCTTAGGGAGCCGAGTTGCTGGCATGACGTTGTGGGAGTCGCTCTGATGAAGGCCGGGAGCAGCCAGTTCCACTTGGCCACCTTCCTGCAGGGCTTTGGCAGTCCCAGCTGCAGTTGTCAGGGGTTCCACAGTGCGAGAGCGTGAGTGTGTGTGTGCCTGTGGATCTGAGTGTGCCTGTGAGTGTGGGTTGGGGGGAGGGTGCAAGGGGCACCAGGCACTCAGGGCAAGCCCACCCCATGTTCTTGGTGTGGACACTTTCCTCCATGGTTGGCATGGGCTGGCTTGGGGACAGGTCTTGAGCTCATGCTATGAGGATGCAGCTGTTCTGTGTTAGGGGCAAGGTGGCCCAGGTCAAAGACGGGTTCCTACCCCAGAAAGTGCCTGGTCAGACATCAGTCAAGGACAGCAGGGTACAGGCAGCGACTGCCTGGCAGAGAGGGCAGGGGTGCACCAGCCCTGGGAGCAGGAGCCCCGATGCCATTGGACCCAGCTGTGGGTGCATCCTCAGGTCAGGGAGGACCTCGGGAGCAGGTGCTGCAGGAGGACTGCAGGAGGCGGTGCTGCTACGGACAGAGGGGACACAAAGACCAGAGGCAGGGGGGATAGACTCTGGGGCCTTAAAGACCTGGCCCTTCTCCTGGGGTCCCAGCAGGGGCCAAGGGCAGACATGCACGGGTGGGTGGAGAGGACTGAAGAGACTGAAAAACTGGAAGACTGCACTTCAGCAACTGGTGACCGAGTGGATGTGGCGGCTGGAGCAGAACCCAAGATGTCAGCAGAGGCTGACACCAGGGATGGAGAAAGAGTGCGTGTGGGCCCCCAGGGCGGTGTGGGCCCTTCTCGCCCCCTGAGCACCTCCAGAGCCGTGAGTGGATGGAGCTCAGGTACTCACTGGTCCTGTGTGTGTCCGACGTGGGCTGAGTGTGCCCGAGGGCAAGCTGGAAGGTGGGGGTTGGGGGCGCACAGCCTGGCCTTTGCCAGAGGCAGGATGCCCTCTGCCTGGGCCCTGTGTGCGCGCAGCTGCACACTGACCCTCTGAACAGCTGGGTGGAATTCCCCGCCTTTGGTGCCGGCCCCTCAGGACCAGCAGTGAACCGGGTGGATTTCTCCCAAGGGGAGCTCACCTCAGTCCATCTCTGGAGCAGGGAGGCGGTGATGGAAAGGAGAAAGCCCCAGGAATGCTTGGCTTGTTCCTTAACAATAGGGAGACCGCAGGTTGCTCTTGACAGACATTTCTTGGACACCTACTGTCTGTCAGTTCCTTGTAGGAAAGGTCCTGTTCCTGAGGTTTCCTGACTGCCCAGGTGACTTGCAGAGACACTGGGCGGTCTGTGGAGGCTCTGGCAGCCCTGCTCTGGTGGGAGGCTCTGCAGTGCCCTGCCCCAGCGCTGCTCCATCCTGGGGGACCACTGTTCTGAAAGCAGACCTGCCGGGAACTTCAGGGCTGGGACAGTCAGGGCAGGCTTTGGTACCCCGATCCCCTGTGTCTACTTCTGGAAGCTCCAAGGAAGCGGTGCTGGGTTGAATCTCTGTGGGGAGCCCCCACGCTCTCTTCTGGTCCTTCTGGAGGCTCCAGGGCAGAATCCCTTTCCTCACCTGCTGGGAGCGAGCTCCACCCGTGGCAAAGGTCATGAGGAAGGAGGCTTGGCATATGCAAAGGCGGGATGGAGCCTCAGGAGTTCCCCTGGAAATTCTCGAGCATCTACCCCCCAAACCAGAGTCTGCCTACTTTCTGCTTTGTGCTTTCACCTACACCTCTGACTTTACGGGGGGCTGTCCCCCACTACCTCTCTCTGAAAAAAGAGTTAGCTTACAGCTCCAGTTAATAATTCCTGGGTGTGACAGTGTTTCAACCTACAAACTCCTTTGGAAGTCCTCTAGCCTGCTGAATAGGTTTTTCCGGCCACATGTGATTGCTCAGAGCCTCCCAACTGTGAGAGGCATGAGATGTTCTAAACTGTCTAAATACAGATTCCTTCGAGCAGTTAAAAGATTGATTAGAAATTGTATTGGTGAAGGGATTTTCACTTGTTGGGCCAATGTTTGCTGCTAAGTTTCCATATCCCTTACCTGCTGTGTCCCTGGCAGTGTATTGATTAATATAATTGGTGTAAGTAGTAGCTTTAATGTTTGTAACCTGGGACCCTTGAGTTAATTCTTTTTCTTGTTATAGCCCACCACACCTTTGCTCTGTAGGAATGCAACTTTATCTAATGCTTTTGGAGGGTGGCGCTTGACTTATCACCTTTAGAGAAAAATAAGTTTTCTGAAGAAAGGGCCTTAAAATGTTAACAGGCCTCCGGGCCAGAAGATGATGCAAATCACCTAAGCTTTTGCATATGATAAGTTTGCAGGAAGAAAGCCTGGCTCACTGCATGACTCTACCCCTTCCCCCATTATCCTCTATGCATAACTTAAGGTATAAAAACTACTTTGGAAAATAAAATGCGGGCCTTGTTCACCGAAACTTGGTCTCCCCATGTCGTTCTTTCTCTCACCTTCTGGCTGAATTATTCAGCCTCTTTTCTCCACTGAATTTCCTCACTGAGCTATCCTTATTTCAGTCTCTTTTCTTCACTGAATTTTCCTACTGAGCTATCCTTATTCTATTACTCTTTATATCCTTAATTAACGTTTAATTAAGCAGTTGTTTCCTGATCCTCGACGACGCCGTCCCCGCTTCGAATTCCCTGGATCCACCGGGGCTGGACCCCGGCACTCACCCTTTCCACTCAGGAGGCTCAGGCAGCCCTGAGCTTGCAGCCTTTCCCCCATCTTCACAGCTCATCACCCTGACCTCTGCTTCTGTCAGCACGTCACCTTCCCTCTGACTCCTCCTGTGTCCCTCTGATAGGGACCCTGTGGTTACACCAGGCTACCTCCATAATCGAAATAATTTTCCCATCTTGATCCCAACTTTACCACATCGACACGGTCCCTTTGTCCACAGAAGGTAATGTTCTCAGGTTCTGGGGATTAAGGCCATTATGCAGCTTCCCGCAATGGCTGTTACTGTTGAAGTCCTCCTCCCCAGGGTGGGATGGTCAGGGCACTATCCTGACTGCATGGACACCGGCCTTGTGGGAGCTGGGGAAGGACAGAAGCCAGTGCATTGATGAAGGAGCCCAAAGGGAGGGTTGGCTGCACCCCATCCTCTTCCTCCACCCCAGATGCCATTCAGACCCCGTCTCCCTCTGCTCCAACCCTCCAGGGGCTCCCGTCTCTCTCAGAAGGTCCCCAGGCCCTGGCTCATGCCTGCCTTTGCCCCACAGGTGGTTTCCTGAACATCCCAAGGACAGTCCTGCCCAGGGTGTTTGCACGTGTGGCTCCCTCTGCTGGAGAGACCTGCGCCCAGACCTGTGCATCTTCAATGTTTATGTGATGGAGGGTCCTCTCTGACTAAGCCCTCCACACGAGTTCCCACCCCTCTCTTACTCTACTTGATTTTTCTTCTTGATGTTGTGGTGCAACTGACATACGTTTATTTGGTGACTTGTTTTGCTTCTGTCACCCCAGGGGCAGGTGAGCTGCCCAGGATGGGGACTTTGTGTTCCCACTGCCTGAAGTGGTGCAAGGCTTGGTAAATAGCAAATGAATGAATGTCATGCACTTTGGGGCAAAACTCTCAGAACAGGAGGCCCAACATCAGTGAGCTGGAAAAGAAGGTTCTGGATTGGGATTTTTGGCTTCAAGTTGTTGGGTTGCTTTCTTCCCGTCTCAAGCTCAGAGCTTCCTGAGCTCCTGGGAAAGGCGCCACATGACCCCTCCTTTGAGGGCTGTGGCCACCCCCGGAAGTAGAAGAGGCTTTACAAAAAGCCAGGTGGCATCAGCGCATCGAGGGCAGGGCTCTTCAGGAGTCTGAAGCTTCTTACGGACAGACGTTGAAGGAGAAAAGATGCTTCATAAATATGCTCTCTCAGACTGAAATTAAATTCTATGTTTTCCTGAGCTCATGGAAATTGACACTACCATTAGTCTGTAATTTGTTTCTCAAAATTTTTCTATTTTGAGAAATTAAGCAGGAGGAGAAGAGGGTGAAGAACAAAAGCTGGGGGCCAGGAGGAAATGAGGACACTCCAAAGGCAGACAGAGTGGGAGCGGGGCACAGGATGGCGGGGAGGGGAGGAACAGGGGAGGTGTAAGACAGCCTGTAGCCTGCGCTCATCTTTTTCTTCCCTCTGGTCGCTGCAGCTCTTTCTCAGCTGAGAATGACTGTGTGGAGAGCCTGATGAAAGCAAGGTGTTGCGGCTGCATTGGAAGCAAGGGTGTCTCTTGGTGAGGCATGGAGTCCCAGGCTTCTGTGTGCACTCAGGGTGCAGTGATCAGTCTGACTTGGCCGACACCTTCAGTCTCCAGGAGGTTAGACAGAGCATCCTTCCCACCAGACTCCACTCAAACAAAAGTGGATTTTCAGGAATCCCTGGTGCCCTCTGAGTTGGGGGATGCTTGTCAGACAGGCATTTCTGGGCCCTCTGTGAGCACACACACCACAGCTCTTCAAATGAATGGAGGGTGCTGGGTCTTTGGGGCGCTGGGGCCTGGCTTTGCGGGTAAGTATGGACACACCCAGGTGTGAATGCTCCCACATTTTGTCACAGAATTTGATCCACTAATTTCAAGCAACCTTAGAATCAATGCCATTAAAGAAAATCATCAGGATCAATTGGAGCTGGTGCCTACTTATGGATGGGTGATACATTCCCAGCTGAGGGAGGTGGAAATGAATCTTGAGGGGTGTATTTGAGTTGAGTGATGTTTGGGAAAAGCAAGTGCAAAACCTGAGGCCTGAGCCTGCTCCTGGCTTGTTTGAGGGTCATCGGGCAATCCAGAGGGAATGAAGGCTGGGGAGAACAGAGGGTGTGCTTAGAGGCCATAACTCTGTGGGCTTTGACATTTCTCTGAGTGAGGTGGTCTGACCTGCACTGTAGAAGGATCCCTCTGGCTGCTGCTTTGTGGGGAGGCTGTAAGGGGTGAGGGTTTAAGTGTGGAAATGTGTTAGGAGGCCTGAGATGAGGGTGGGCTTGGATAGGATGGAGAGCAGACTCAGATAAGAGGTTGATCTGGGTAGACAGTATTCCAAGGACAGATCCATCCAGATTTACTGATGGACCGGATGGCGACTGGGAGAGGAACGTGGCCATCAAGTCTGATTCCTGGGTTATGTGGAGGACAGCTCGGGTCTGAGAGGTGACAGGCATGGGTGACAAGGCATGTGATGGAGAAGGTGTGTCTAGGCCGGGCAGAGATGGTGGGTAAATTGGAGGCACTGCGAGCATGTCTGCCTGAGTCTCTGGAGAGAAGGGCCAAGCCTGTGATGAGGACCACACTGAGCCCCCATTTCTGGCTGATTTTGGTCCAGAAATGGGTTCTAAGCTGAGAACGAATGCCCAACTTTGCCTCCCTTTGACTCTGCCACCCGGGGTGCGGGATGGGGTTCTCCTGCTTCCTGGTCGTGTCGGGACCTCTACGGCTCTGCTCAAAGAGGTACCCCCTGCTGCCTAATGTCTCAGGCCACATGAGTTTTAGTTTGTTTCATATTTGTACCATGCCTTTCAGCTGAGATGTTTATTCCTGTAGCTTCTTTTATTATTCTTATTGTGTTGTCATTTTTAGCTTTTTCGTTATGTGTTTTACCCCAAGATTTCCCAAGACTTGTTTGGATTCTCCAGCATTTTTGTAATTGGTACCTGGAGGGTAGGACAGGGGAGAGGCTGACTGTCTGAGCCTTGCAGCACAGCTGTTCTCCTGGGTCATTTTTACCTTTCTCTGGGTTGGAACCTTAGTTTCTCTGTTTTTCTTGGTTTTCATTCTTACTTTGTTGGAAAAAACTTCTTAAGAAAGTAAATTTTTAGAGTGAATTTTTTTTTAAGCATTGTGGTTCTAAAAATCTATTTATTTTGCCCTCACATTTTCTGATAGTTTGTCTAGGTAAAAACTTATACAGCTGCATATTTCTACTCAGAACCTCATAGGAACCCTCCACTGCCTTCCAGGATCCTGCGTTTCAAGTGTCTGATGTTGCTGAGATGTTTGAATCTTTCTGGATGATGTATTCTTTTGTCCAGAAGAATCTTCCTTTGACTCCAGCAAATTTCTCTGTATTACTTTCTGGATAATCTTTCTTCCCTTTATTTTATTTGCTCTACCTTTTTGGAAACTGAAAGTGAAGTTGCTCAGTCATGTCTGACTCTTTGTGACTGTAACCTACTAGGCTTCTCTGTCCGTGGGATTTTCCAGGCAAAGGTAGCTGAGTGGGTTGCCATTTCCTTCTCCAGGGGATCTTCCCAACCCAGGGATTGAACTTGGGTCTCCCGCATTGCAGGCAGACACTTTACCTCTGAGCCACCAGGGACCTAACAGAAGCAGAAGATATTAAGAAGAGGTGGCAAGAATACACAGAAGAACTGTACAAAAAAAGATCTTCATGACCCAGATAACCATGAGGTGTCATCATCAAACTAGAGCCAGACATCCTGGAATGTGAAGTCAAATGGGCCTTAGGAAGCATCACTACAAACAAAGCTAGTGGAGGTGATGGAATTCCAGTTGAGCTATTTCAAATCCTGAAAGATGATGCTGTGAAAGTGCTGCACTCAATATGCCAGCAAATTTGGAAATCTCAGCAGTGGCCACAGGACTGGAAAATGTCAGTTTTCATTCAAGAATGCTCAAACTGCTGCACAATTGCACTCATCTCACATACTAGCAAAGTAATACTCAAAATTCTCCAAGCCAGGCTTCAACAGTACATGAATCATGAACTTCCAGATGTTCAAGCTGGATTTAGAAAAGGCAGAAGAACCAGAGATCAAATTGCCAACATCCATTGGATCATCGAAAAAGCAAGAGAGTTCCAGAAAAACCTCTACTTCTGCTTTATTGACTATGCCAAAGCCTTTGACTGTGTGGATCACAACAAACTGTGAAAATTCTTCAAGACATGGGAATACCAGACCACCTGACCTGCCTCTTGAGAAATATGTATGCAGGTCAGGAAGAACAGTTAAAACTGGACATGGAGCAACAGACTGGTTCCACTCCAGGAAAAGGAGTACATCAAGGCTGTATATTGTCACCCTGCTTATTTAATTTATATGCAGAGTACATCATGAGAAACGCTGGGCTGGATGAAGCACAAGCTGGAATCAAGATTGCCGGGAGAAATATCAATAACATCAGATATGCAGATAACACCACCCTTATAGCAGAAAGTGAAGAAGAACTAAAAAGCCTCTTGATAAAAGTGAAAGACGAGAGTGAAAAGGTTGGCTTAAAGCTCAACATTCAGAAAACTAAGATCATGGCACCCGGTCCCATCACTTCATGGGAAATAGATGGGGAAACAGTGGAAACAGTGTCAGACTTTATTTTTTTGGGCTCCAAATCACTGCAGATGGTGAGTGCAGCCATGAAATTAAAAGACGCTTACTTCTTGGAAGGAAAGTTATGACCAATCTAGACAGCATATTAAAAAGCGGAGACATTACTTTGTCAACAAAAGTCCGTCTAGTCAAGGCTATGGTTTTTCCAGTAGTAATGTATGGATGTGAAAGTTGGACTATAAAGAAAGCTGAATGCTGAAGAATTGATGCTTTTGAACTGTGGTGTTGGAGAAGACTCTTGAGAGACCCTTGGACTGCAAGGAGATCCAACTAGTCCATTCTAAAGGAAATCAGCCCTGAATATTCACTGGAAGGACTGATGTTGAAGTTGAAACTCCAACACTTTGGCCATCTGATGCAAAGAACTGACTCATTTTAAAAGACCCTGATGCTGGGAAAGATTGAGGGCAGGAGGAGAAAGGGGTGACAGAGGATGAGATGGTTGGATGGCATCGCTGCCTTGATGGACGTGAATTTGAGTAACCTCTGGGAGTTGGTGATGGACAGGGAGGCCTGGCCTGCTGCAGTCCTTGCAAAGAGCCGGACACAACTGAGTGACTGAACTGAACTGAACCTTTTTGGAAAGTTTATTGTTCAGTTGTTGGAATTTCTAGGTTGATCCTCGCTATGATCTTTATTTATCTTTATTTTGCTAATGTTTCTGTCTAAAATTTTGGAAAATTTTTTTGTAGTTGTCTTTCTAATAAATTATTTATTTTGGCATAGTGTGTGTAGCATTCAAGAGTATTTTCTTGGTCCCTGATCTTTTTTTAAAATGGCAGCCTGTTCTAGGAATTCTGTCCTTATCTTTTCAGATCTCCCCAAAATACTAATTGGATGTCTCTCTTCTTAAAGTTATGTGTGAGATCTGTTTATTAAATTCCAGTTCTTTTGTTTGAGACTGCGTTGCTTTTTCGTTTGGCCTTTCTCTTCTTCTAGGCTTTCTTCATGAGTGGTGGTCCTGGGATCACTCATATTAGAGAATGAGATACATAGATACCCTGGAAACTCAGGTTTCTGGAAAGTACAAGTCCATGGTCAGGAAACCTGAAAAGGTGAGAGGGGCCGTTATTCTGAGTCTTGTAGGAGATGAGGACTGTCATGGGTGCCAGTGAGACAGCTAGAGTTGGTCATCCCCCAGTCACTGTCCTTTCTGCTCTCTGCCCCTGTCTTTTCCGCTCTCTGCCCCTCTCCATGACCACCTTTTACTTTTTTTTCTCCTGGTCTCTTGTTATCTTCCTAAGTCAGACATGTGGAGGCCTGAGGCTGTGTCCTGGTCCTTTTCTCTCCTCCATCTTCACTCACATTCACTCCAGGGCTTCATTCGAGCTTATAGTTTGGAGACACAAGTGTCCCTCCAGCCTGGAGCTCTCTCCTGAGCCCAGGACTCGGCACCTAACTGCTTGTCTTATTTCCATCTGGATGTCTAATGGCCATCTCAGGTTTGACCCACCTTCATCCTCTTTCTCCCAGCTCAGTAAAGGGCAAGCCTCCTTACTGCTGATCAGGGAGAATGCTGAGGATTTCTCTGGACACTCTTTCTCTCTTCTCTCTTTCTCTCCGTGTCTCTCTCTCTTCATTACTTCACATCCAACCCATCAGCAAAGCCTGTTAGGCTCTTTTCATCTAGAACTCCACATCCTCTCTTCCCTTCATTCCTACCACGTCTACCATCATACTACCTGGACCAAAGTAACCTCTTAACTAGCTCCAGCAAGTCCCTGCTTCCTTGTTGTTTATGCGGGGACTTCTGAGTGTCTTCTGTGACCCTCTCCAGTCCCTCAGGTCTGTATTTGCTCTGCATGGCCCCAAGCTATGGCCAGGACTAGATTTTGCTCATAAAGTATTTTTAGCCCTGAGATCCAAGACCCATGGAGATGCCACAGGTCATATTTATTCAGTGAATGGCTGTTGAGTCTTTGATTTCAGATGCTGGCTGATAGGTACATCACATTTTTCCTTTACAAGCACTCCTGTTTTGTTCAGATATCAGCTCCGGCAATGTGCTTAGGAGATGGTGGGTCCCAGGCTGATGGGTACATCACGATTGGTTCAAATCAATCACAATAATCCCACTCCTCAGTTCGGGGCTCGTTTAGTGGTAATGGGGAGGTGGGGGCCATGTAACTCAGTTCTGGAGGAGGGGGCCTGAGAGACTCACCTGGGGACCTCTGGGAAAATGTTTTCTTCTCTCATAAAGCCATTGAGGGCTTCCCTGATGGCTCAGTGGTAAAGAACCTGTCTGCAATGCAGGAGATGTGGTTCGATCCCTGGGTTGGGAAGATTTCCTGGAGAAGGAAATGGCAACCCACTCCAGTATTCTTGCCTGGGAAATCCCATGGACAGAGGAGCCTGGCAGCCTACAGTTCATGGGGTTGCAAATGAGTGGGACATGACTTAGTGACTAAACAACAACTACAAAACCATTGAGGCTCATGGGAAGAAGGCTGTTTCTGTCACTGTCTACCTTTCTTCCTGATTTCTGTTACGTGAGGGTATAATGAGCCATTCTGTTCTCACGAGGAAAGGGCCAAGTGGCCCAAAGCCCTGATGTGTTACAGAATCAGGGTCACAGAATGGCTCTCCAAACAACGCAATTTAAGACTTCTTGCCCTAAACACAATGAACATTTTAAACTATGATTATCACCGTTTTGTTTCTTGTACCCAGGTGTACTGTCGCTGTTCCACCCCAACCCCCATGCCAGATGCCAAAGGGGACTCGGGTATCCTGAGTCACTCCCTGGATGAATGTAGGAAGCTGTGTGGGAAATGGCAGAGAAGAAGGCTCTGCAGAAACCCTTTCACTCTGCCTTTGTCTCCTGTGGGGTGGAGGCAGGGGAGAGACTGGAGGGAAGAGTTTCAGTCTGGCCTGGCCTGGTTGAAGGACTGCAATCCAAGAGTAGATACTATGTTGGGGCAAGGGGTTCTGTACAGTCATGAGGGTCTGCCTGTTTTCCCAGACTGACAGAAAGCCTGTCACCCAGAGGGCCTGTGTTTGGTGGTAATGTGCCCACTGGGGTGTTTCTAGATCAAGGGAAGGGGCTGAGTTTGGTATTTATCATTACAGAGTGATGACCATGGACAGCTATAAAACTCAGAATTGAGAAATCCCAGAGATGAGAAAAAGAATTCAGTGGGAGGAGGTGGGCAAAGCTCTTGAGGATTAGGAATGAGAAAGCTCCTTAGAGTTTCCTGAAATGTTGAGGGCTTTAGCTCTTCAGCAGAGCTTGCATGGGTCAGGCCAGTCTTCTGTAGATTTAAACATTAGGGAGACCATAGCTGGTGTGGTACGTGCCCCTGGCATCCCCTTCTATTCACCCAGATTGTTATTAGCTGGTGACAGAGTGGCAGACAGAATAATGCCCCTCCCCCACAAGTCCTCACTTGAATTCCAGGAGTCTATGAATATGTTCCTTCACATGGCAAAGGGATTTTTGTGGATGTGGTTAAATGAAAGACTTTGCAATGGAGAGATTATCCTGGATTATCCAGGTGGGTCCAGTCTAATCTTGTGAGTCCTTAAAAAAGTGAAGACAGAGGAGGAAGGTCAGAGAGACACAATATGAAAAGGACTCAATTTGCTGTCATTGGTTCAAAGATAGGGGTTTGAGATTGGTTTGAAGAAGGGGCCAAAAATCAAGGGATATGGGCAGTCTCTAGAAGTTGCAGCTAGCAAAACAAAACCCAAACCAAATGAAACCAGAAACAAGTGCTTCGGTCCTACAACCACAGGAATCAGATCTTCCCTTGGAGCCTCCTAAGAAGCCAGCCTTGCCAATTCCTTGACTTTAGTCCTGTGATACCAGGCCAGGGGATGTCTGATCTCCAGAACTACCGGATAATGACTTTGAGTTATTTTAAGCCACTAAAGCTGTGGAGATTTGTTATGGCAGCATATAGTAAAGAATTCTCTCTGCAGTCCCAGGTTGTCCAAACCCTACACTTTCCAAAGGGCTTCAGGACTTGCACTTGCCCAGATCCTGGGAGATAACTTCTGAGTTCTTGGAATATCCTGTCTGCTAAGAGGAGCTATCTGAGGCTTTGAGCCAATTTATGTCAACAATGCGATTTAAGGCTATTTCAGTCTGCTAGGGCTTATATAACCATACAAACCACCCAAAGGTTGTGTGGTCCAAACAACTGAAAGGCAACATCTCACATTCTGGAGGCTGGAAGTCCAAGATCAGGATGTTGGCAAACCTGATTTCTCCTGAGGCCTCTCTCCTTGACTTACAGATGGCTGCTTTCTCATTGTGTCCTCTTGGGGTCTCTATGTTTCCCAATTTTCTCTTCTTATAAGGACACTGGTCATATAGGATTAGGGTTCACACTACCAGACTCATTTTAACCTAATCATATCTTTAAAGTCTGTATCTTCCAATACAGTCATATTCTAGGTACTGGTGTTAAAATTTCAACATATGAATTTGGGAGGGGACACAATTCAGCCCATGACAATGAGGAATGTCTGTCTTTCTTTGCCTAGACCCTTGGCAATACTATATGTAGTGTGACTTCTTGGGCAGGGGGACGGGCTGGAAACTGAGTAGCTAATGTCAGCCATGTGGGCTCCATGCCTGTCTGATTGGCCTCCATGAACACCCTGGGTGGCCAAACTCCACACATGTGGTCACACATCTTAGCTGGGAGAATTAACTGCTGTGAATGTGACTCCACTGGGAGTGGACACCTGGAAGCTTGTGACTTGTCTCTCCCAGACTTGTCCTATATAACATTTTTCCTTTGTTGATTTTAATCTGCATTTTTTCAATGTGATAAACCGTAGCCATATTAATAGCTTTTCAGAGTTCTGTGAGTCCTTATAGTGAGTCAACTGAGGAAAGTCCTGAGAACTCCTCAACAGAAGCAGCAATAGAAAACCAATACATGTTGCAAAGAAAGACAAACTCTGAAGGGGACCAAGCTGGTTAATCAGTTAAGATGTTACCTTCCCTGGAGGCCCTTGATATGGACGTTGGCTCGGCCTTCACTGGCGTGAGTGAATGAAGGGGCTGACTAATGGGTTCTGAGCATCAGGGCAGAGTTGGCAGGTGTTTCCCTCCTGGTGGAAAGCACTGTTACATCTCCCAGGACCAGCTAATTTTTCTTTCAGAGAAATGTGTTCTAAAATCACTCAATCCAACTCGATGCTTTTGAATTGTGGTGCTGGAGAAGACTCTTGAGAGTCCCTTGGGCAGCAAAGACATCAAACCAGTCAATCCTAAAGGAAATCAACCCTGAACATTCATTGGAAGTGCTGACACTGAAGCTGAAGCTCCAATACTTTGGCCACCTGATGGGAAGAGCTGACTTATTGGAAAAGACCCTGATGCTGGGAAAAATTGAGGTTAAGAGGAGAAGGGGATGGCAGAGGATGAGATGGTTGGATGGCATCACTGACTCAATGGACATGAGTTTGAGCAAACTCCGGGAGGTAGTAAAGGACAGGGAAGTTTGGCGTGCTGCAGTCCATGGGGTCACAAAGAGCTGGACATGACTGAGTGACTGAAAAACAATCCAACTCAGTGAGAAGACCTGGTTCCTTCTTCCTGAGTGCAACGGCATCAAAGTTGTAATCTGTCTAGTCAGTCTCAGAAAGAGAACTGGGGTCTGCAGTCCTGACCCTGCTGCCTCCCAGCCGCCCTTGGGAACATCAGGAGCGGCGCTCTGCCCCCACTAATCCTATGGGGCTGGCCAGGTGAGCTATGTGCGAGTGAGGTGCTTCTTTGCTAGGAGCTCATGAAAGGCAGTGGATGCCCCCAGGAGACTCCCCTGTGGCTCCTCAGCCTTGTGCCTTCAGGACTTATGGCCCTTTCTTCCCGGGGCCTTCTGCTCTGTGTGCCTTTTCTCTCCTTCCTTCTTCCCATCAGCTTCTGCACCCCACCTCTGCTCTGTGTCCAGGAACTGTAGCTCTGATTCACCCCTGACTACAGCACTACTGCATTTTCCACAGGCAAGCAGCTGGGATGTTAATTGTTAAAACAATTAAGTCAAAATGAACACCCCAAGATGTCATAGGGTGATGGAGGTCATTGGACGACACTTTCAGATGCCTATTCGTGGGCAAAGATGCGTCTTGGACAACAGCACTGAGATGGGAGAAACACGGGGCAATTCGCCTTGCTAGAAACAGTGCCAAGGGCACTGGGGTATGTGAGGCGGGTGTGGGATTGTGGGGCCGTTTTCCTCAGCAGGAGGGCCAAGAATGAGCCCATGGAAATATGCCTCTCATTAGGAACACACAGCCTGGCTGACCACACACCAGGCTGCTCTCTCTGGAGGTGGAGAGATGGCTGGAGTCATCTCTCTCCTTAATAGCCCTCAGCTCTGCTGAGTAAACACTCGCCTTCCCAGCTGGTGGCCTGCCCCACGAGGCTGTTACCCTGAGGTCCTGGTGGTCCTCAGGTAGGACCTGCTGGGCTGCTGATTTTCTCATCCCTTCTCTGACTTCTCTGGTTCTCAGCAAGATAAGGGAGTGCTAGTCAGGCTCTGCAAAAATTACTTGGCATAACTGTCTTTTCCAGTCTTGGCAAGGTGGTGCCACCACCTTCACTGATAAGTTCTGAGGCTCAAAGAGGCCAGGGCAGCCCAGCCAGGAGGGACTCTGGTTTTCCCCCTCCAAAGCACCCTCCCTACATGTCTTGATCTGGTCTAAGGGGCCCCTGCTGACCCTTCCAGGTTCTGGAAACTGTCCTTCGAGGGTAAGAGCTACCTCCTGGGGATCTGGAGGCTGCAGACCTCCCTACCTGGGCTCCCCATTGGTCCTCTCTGGGGGTCCTCTGGGCTCTGAGCACCCCTCCATCCATGGGAGTGCTCTGTCACCTGGGCCCAGGCACCCAGCCCTCTCTCTGGCTCTGGAGTGGCAGGTAGTAGCTACACAGGCTCTCTGAGCTCTGGTTCCTGTGCCTGCCCTGGAGAGCATAGAAGGGGGCCTCCTGGACCCTGCGTCTCCTCTTCTCTTCTCCCCAGCCACCATGTCTGGACATTGGGCCACATGGATCCAGGCAGAAAACCCCATGTGCTGCCCTCTTGGGCCCCTCTGTGTTCCCTTTCTGTTGTGGTCCTTCCAGGCTTGGGCCCCTGGCTGTTCTTGTGTAAGAGTGGCATCTCTCCCACCTCTGTACCTGAGGCAGTCACCGTGTTGTATCACAGGCCTCCCAAACTGAGTGGCATATGACCCCCATCAGTAAGACTCATGATTCTGTGGGTCAGGAATCCAGACAGGATACAGTGGGGAGGGTATGTCTGGGGTCTCCTTAGGAAGATTTGAAGGCTGAGGCTTAAATCATCTGAAGGCTCAAGTGCTTGGCGTGTGATGCAGGCTCTGAGTGGGGTCTTGGCTAGGGCTGCTAGTGGTCACCTAGGCACATGGGCTTTCCCAGTGGCTGGTCTCAGCTTCTTCACAGTGTGGCAGCTGGGTTCCCAGGGAACCAGATGGAAGTTGTATTGGCTTTTACGACTTAGCCTTGGAAATCATGTGGCATCATCTCCCTGTAGTCACAGACCTTCCCAGGTTCAAGGCAATGGAAACACAGACTCTACCTTCTCAGTGCCAAAGTCACACTAGGGGAAGAGAATGTGGGCTGGGAGAGATTGTGCTGCCACTTGAAAATGCAGTCTACTCCCACCCACAGATGGCATAAGTTCTTGCATTCATTCATTTGCATTGTCCAAGCTCCTCATGTGTGCTAGATGCTTGCCAGCCACTGGGGGAGCAGAGAAAACACAGCAACAGAGTCTTAAACCCAGAGGCATGCAGTCTAGTGGTAAAGCCTGAGAGAAAACGGCAAAGCTCAAGGTTCACGTGGACTAGCATCTCCCCTCGTAGAACATTGTTAAAAATCCACCAGTTCCAGAGGCTCTGGTTAGTATGCTTCAAATCCATGATATGGGACCTGACCAGGGCTTTCAACATGCTTTTTCTCTCTCTGTCTTTTGTGCTAGCTGGTTATTACACTAGCAGAACCTCAAAGAATGGGCCTAGGCTCTCCTTCTGTAGAAGACCTGACATCTCTCACAGAGCAGGTGAGAAGCTTTGATGACGCCTTCTCTCTTTCTCTCTTTAGCCTATACTCACTTACAAATTCCTTCAGCACACATTCATTAGCCATTATCAGTGCTATAAGTCCACGGAAGTTACCAGCTGATGGAGATCAGATCTTGCCTGGACCCTCTGGCTAAGAATTCTTAGCAAGATCCTCAGGCTACCTTAGCCACTCATGCAGCCTACACACTTCCTGGCTCTGGGAGTGGATCAGGTCCATGTGAGTCCTTGGGGGAAGCAGAGAGGTCCCTGGGGAGTAGAAGAGTGGATGGTCCCAGAGGAGGAGAGAGAAGGGGCCCACAGGTGAGTCCTGCACTCCAGAAGCTTCTGTAGGTGCAGGTGGGTTGGCCTCGGGGTTAGGGAGAGCAGGATCTGTGTCCCTGCCCCATGCAGGTGGGAAGGCTCCATTTGCTCTTATCTTGTTGGAGAAATACATCAAGCAGATAGAATAAAGCAAGGGTAAGCTGGGCTCCATGTACTCTGCGAGGTTTTTAAGTACCTTTGGTGGTTTGCTGAAGCCAAAAGACTCTGATGCTGGGGGGGTTGGGGGCAGGAGGAGAAAGGGATGACAGAGGATGAGATGGCTGGATGGCATCACCGACCCGATGGACGTGAGTCTGAGTGAACTCCGGGAGTTGGTGATGGACAGGGAGGCCTGGCGTGCAGCGATTCATGGGGTCGCAAAGAGTCGGACACGACTGAGTGACTGAACTGAACTGAACTGAACTGATAGCCCCTTTCTCAAAATAATGGTTTAAATGCATTAAACAAAAGCCATAGGGTTATAAAGAAAGCTAATTATATTGAAATATAGTTATCAAAACACTTAAAAAGCAAGTTTGAGACTCAGTAGCATATGTGTTTCTTCATTAACACATTTTACAGCAAGCTCTACTGACAAGCAAGTTCCAATGACTACCATAATTTCAAAGTAGCGAGGGGGTAAAGGATATTCTGAGATGTCTGCCACACCTGTGATGTCAGAGAAAATACCCGAGATCTTTTAAAGCGACAGTCACAGAACCGCTAAGCCTACTTGGGTTTGTTGCTCATATTGATCATGGAAGGAAGCACTAATTTCAGCTTAAAGTTAGTGAAAACAAAGATGTGATGCTTTTCCTCCCACGTTTGAGGGCTCCCCTGCATCCTATCCTTGGCCTCCGGGTGATGGTGATGAGGGTGACTCAGTAAACATTTTGCAGCCTGCCCTGTTCCAGCTGCCCTGGGTCCTTCCTGTGGTGGGGATCCCCACTGAACTGTGAACCTCTCTATTTGGTCTGAGCAGAGGTGGAACAGCCCCCAGAGATCCATTTTTCTCCTGTTCTCAGCAGACACTTCTCAGATTACACTGACATTTGGGGCTTGGGTTTCAGCCACATTTTTAAAATTTTCTCTTCATTTGCACAGAAACCTGAGAAGCCTCTGAGGCCTGATTGCATCATTAATCATTGTGGGAGTTCTGTGCCTGTGTCCCCATGTGGGAAATCTGTTCTTTGTTTCCTTTTTCTCCTTGGATTTTTGCTCCCTGCCTCTGAATGAGGATTAGACAAGTCACTGCTTCTCTGTTCTGTGCCAGTTCTCACCAGGTCACCAGGCTCCCCCTTTCCCCTCCCTAATCATCCCTATTTCTCCCCATTCTCAGAAGTGGAGTCCAGCAGTAGTTGAGTCAATTTGCATCCCCCCTGTGGTCCAAGGAAGGGGGAGGGAAACACACACACAGTTTCTTTGTTCTTTGCTAAGAGCTGCTTAGCTTACTGCGAAAGTGCTAATTAATTAGGGCAAGATTCAATCATCAGGGAAAATTATGCAATGGAGATAAATGGTTTTGAGAAGGAAAATGTCAGAATTGCTCTGTATTTTCCCCCTTTCTTTGTCCACTAAAATTTTTAACGAAGAGGATACAGTGGTGTCTTAGCCTTCAAAAGCTGTGCTGGCTTGACTCCAAAAGGGCTCCTCGCCCTGCCTTAGGGATCTCTGCCCACTACAGTCCAAGGCAAACCAACCTTCTCTTAGAGAGGAGCAGACCTGCCCTGTGCTCATCTTCCCAAACACACACCTCTGGCCCCGGTCCCCTCCCAGAGGAGAGAGGGGAGGGGCCTTGTCTTCTTGTTAATGATGCCCCATTCCCCCTCCTCCTGCCTCTTTGGTCCCAAGACCCTAAAGAAGCAGAGACGTCTGGCCAGATGTCCCTATCTCTTTGTGTGGGTGGTCCTCCGTCATGAATAGGAGCACTCTGAGCCCGGATGGGGTGGGACACGGAGAAGCTCATGAAACAGACAGACAGACAGACAGACAGACACACACACACACACACATACACATGAGCACACACACCCCGGCTTCTCTATGAGGCATCCCTTCACTCAGCTTGAATTCTTGAACTGTTGAGTCCGAGGCTTCTGTGTTCAGAATCAGTCTCTGCACTGAGTCTCCTGGGGGCGGGAGTGGGCACTCCCCACCTTGGCTTCATATTTGCATAACTAAAGGAGCCACCCAGAGGTTTTGTTAGGAACAAAGAGGTGGTTGCACCTAGAGGTTAATTCGTCTCCCTGTGAAAGCAGACTGTACTGGCAGCTGGTTTTTAGCTTCTGTCTCCCTTGTAAAGAGCACCCTGATGGGAGAGGCAGATGCCTCGGACAAAAGCAGGGAAGGCTCGATGTGTTTCAGGCAAGATCTTCTTTTTCGGTCCCTCTGCTTTGGTGGTGAAGAGCCAGTTGGAGCCCAGAGTGGCCCTGAGGTTGTCTGGCTTCTTTGTACAGCAAAACAAAGAACCCCTTCCAGATGGGGCTGGTCTTGTCCTGGGCAAACAATCCTGCCTTGGACTTGTCATTTACTTGTCCTTGGGCTTGAGTGTTGGGACCCCTCTCAGGGCCCAAGAATGGGCTCTTACACTCAGAAATGAGTAAAGTAAATGACTTTACTGGGAAGGGGTGCTGTGGTGCAGACCAGCAGGGTAAAGAACCCAAGAAAACTGCTCTGCCATGTGGCTCAAAGTCTCAGGATAGTGGGGTTAACTTTCCAGGTTGTCTCTGGCCAGTTGTCTTGCTTGGCCCATATTTGATCTGACTCAGGGTCCTTCCTGGTGGCATGTGCATCTCTCAACTAAGAAGGATTCCAGTGCAAGGGCTTCTGGGAGGTGGGCAGGGCTGGTGTCTCTTTCCTCTTTGGGCCCCTCCTGAATTCTCCCAGTTAGTTTTTGGCAACAGCACCATGTTCCTTATTGGGACTTCTTGTTGTGAGACAATTCATGTAAACAGTCATTACTGTGCCTGGCCAGGGTGGGTGGTTTCCAACCAGTGGCAGGAGGAAGGGAGGCAGGAGGAAGAGAAAGTAGAGGAAGAGAGAGAGGAGGGCAGAGGGAGGAGGAGGGGAGGGAAGAAGAGGTGGGGAGGAGGAGGAGAGAAGTGGAGGCAATTCCCCTTACTCCTGGATAGGAAGAATGTCTTCCTGAGTATCACTCTTTATATCTTCCAAAGCCACCTTAACCTACATTCCAACTGATTTCCCGGGGAAATAGGGGGGTATAGTGGGGGCACCTGGTGTGACTTTTTCCTTGAGAGGAAGGCTGAAAACCCACATTCCTATCCTAAGGCCTCAGTGTATCAATCTGAAAATCTAGGTGCTGGGACCCTGATCCCTCCCAGCTCTGACACTCTGAACACATGGTCTGCTTCCGGCGTGGTGTGGGCATTGGGAGATCTGTGTGTGTATTGGGAAAGTGGGCTTCTGCCAAGACCGCATACATCCTGAGTACTGATGAATGGCTGGGAGGAGCAGGCCCTCTTCTGCTCTCTGGCTTCTAAGCATTTCCCTTTTCTGTGGGAACCTGCTTCCCTTCTGCTTTTCCAGGGGATACATTTGCAATTCTAATGCTGTGTTCCCGGGGATTTGCTTGGTCTATTAAACAAAATGATTTATTGTAATGGGGATTGTTTGCTATTCGGCCACTGCATGACAGACACTTAAGCATGTGCTGTCCTGCAGAGATGGTCACCTCACCGGCCATCCAGACCCCCTCTTCCTACCCCAGATGAACTGTGCCATGACCAAGACACCGATAGGATCATTCCAAAGTGTGCATTTACCTTGATTTAGGAATGCCCTTGCAGATTTGGGGAGTTCATCTTTCAGTTTCCTGTCTTTTTGCCTTTTCAGACTGTTCATGGGGTTTCAAGGCAAGAATACTGAAGTGGTTTGCCATTTCCTTCTCCAGTGGACCACGTTTTGTCAGACCCACCCATCTTAGGTTGCCCTACATTGCATGGCTTGTAGTTTCAGTGAGTTAGACAAGGCTGTGGACCATGTGATCAGATTGGTTAGTTTTCTGTGATTGTGGTTTTCAGTTGGTCTTCCCTGAAAATTCTTAAAGAGGTGGGAATACCAGACCACCTGACCTGCCTCCTGAGAAATCTGCATGCAGGTCAAGAAGCAACAGTTAGAACTGGACATGGAACAACAGACTGGTTCCAAATCAGTAAAAGGATTACGTCAAGGCTGTATATTATCACCATGCTTATTTAACTTATATGCAGAGTACTTCATGAGGAATGCCTGGCTGGATGAAGCACAAGCTGGAAACAAGATTGCTGGGAGAAATATCAGTAACCTCAGATATGCAGATGATACCACCCTTATGGCAGAAAGCGAAGAAGAACTAAAGAGCCTCTTGATGAAAGTGAAAGAGGAGAGGAAAATGTTGGCTTAAAACTCAACATTCAGAAAACTAAGTTCATGGTGTCTAGTCCCATCAATAAATGGGAAACGGTGGAAATAGTGACAGACTTTACTTTTTTGGGCTCCAAAATCACTGCAGATGGTGACTACAGCCATGAAATTAAAAGACGCTTACTCCTTGGAAGAAAAGTTATGACCAACCTAGATAGCATATTCAAAAGCAGAGACATTACTTTGCGAACAAAGGTCCGTCTAGTCAAAGCTATGGTTTTTCCAGTAGTCATGTATGGATGTGCGAGTTGGACTATATAAAGAAAGCTGAGTGCCAAAGAACTGATGCTTTTGAAATGTGGTATTGGAAAAGACTGTTGAGAGTCCCTTGGACTGCAAGGAGATACAACCAGTCCGTCCTAAAGGAAATCAATCCTGAATATTCATTGGAAGGACTGATGCTGAAGCTGAAACTCCAATACTTTGGCCACCTGATGTGAAGAGCTGACTCATTAGAAAAGACCCTGATGCTGGGAAAGATTGAAGGCAGAAGGAGAGGGGATGACAGAGGATGAGATGGTTGGATGGTATCACCAACTCAATGGACATGGGTTTGGGTAAACTCCGGGAGTTGGTGATGGACAGGGAGGCCTGGCGTACTGCAGTTCATGGGAACACAAAGAGTTGGACATGACTGAGTGACTGAACTGAACTGAACTGAACTTGCAGATTGACAAATGGCCAGTGTGTAATTTTGGTTAGTGGAATACATGCTCTCAGAATCCCATATATTTCTTAACCTTAAACAATTTAATGGAGGCCAGTGTGAATATGCTTGAAACCTACTACACCATAACTCAGTTTATGTTTTATAGCTAAATGCTGGAAATGAACTAATATCCCCTCCAAGCTACAGATTTCCTATATCATCTGCATTAAACTGTTGGCAATCAAGCTGCCTGCTCTTTTTGGGAGGGGGTTACCCTGAGCCTCTATTAGAGCCTCTGGATACTGTGAGCCCTTGAACCTGTGCAGCAGACCACAGCAGGAGGGAGGCTGGGATGAGGAGGCCAGCATTCAGCCTTTTGAGGCACCCCTCACAGGCCAATGCAGGAGACTCCGGTTCGATTCCTGGGTTGGGAAGATCTGCTGGAGAAAGGATAGGCTACCCATTTCAGTATTCTTGGGCTTCCATTGTGGCTCAGCTGGTAAAGAATCTGCCTGCAATGTGGCAAACTGGGGTTTGATCCCTGGGTTGGGAAGATCCTCTGGAGAAGGGAAAGGCTACCCACTCCAGTATTCTGGCCTGGAGAATTCCATGGACTGTATAGTCCATGGGATTGCAAAGAGTCAGACACAACTGAGCAACTTTCACTTTCACTTTCTTTTACAGGGCAATGTCATTTCTGAAACTATACTTATAACTCAAGCGTACATATAGATCAAGATGGAAAGCTTCCCCCAGAACTGGTTGGTTCTTGCAGATAAGGACTGGCTGTTTCTCAAACTGCTGCCATTGGCAAGGATCTGACCAAGCAGAATTGTGCCCTGACCACTGGATGTTGAAAGGAGTTGGGCAGCTGGCATGGCCCCACCCAGCTGCTACCCTGAAGTATCCATATGTGAGTCATCTGAAGACCTTGGCCAAAGATGAGAAAGAGATAACCCTATATGACCAGCCTTCAAGTCCCTGGAGAGAGAAAGCTCTCTGGGTGTGTGAGGCTGGGCTCTAGTCCAATGGCGTGTCCTTTCCTCCCACACAATCCTGGAGCACAGGCTGCTTTCATCCTGCCCAGTTGGATAGGGAGATTTTATGGAGGCCTTGGATCTAATTCTAGGATTTGAGCTATGACAATAGCTGGCACGTGGTTGGCACTTCCTAGATGTTTAATAAATAATAATTATCCTAATGATAGACCTTTGCTTGCTGACAGCCTGCCTTGCTTCCTCCCATGGGCTGCCAGCTCCTACTGAGGATTCTGTCCTTTAAGCCCACCCCTTTGCCCTCTTCCTTAACAGCGCAGTGTCCATGATCTGAACTGACTAAGACCTTGCTCAACGTGCCAGTTGAGTTTCACCTCCCTAGATGTCTCTTTACATGGGCCATGGGCAGACACAACTCTCTTTCTTTCTAGGATTCATGCTCTCTCTTCTGCAGTATTTCTCAGTGGTCACAGGGACCTCTTTGGGACCTCTGTCAATCGTAAAGGAATCCTAATCGATGCTGAATATTCATTGGAAGGGCTGATGCTGAAGCTCCAATACTTTGGCCACCTGATGCGAAGGGCCAACTCATTAGAAAAAACTCTGATTGGAAAAGATTGAAGGCAGAAGGAGAATGGAATGACAGAGGACGAGATGGTTGGGTGGCATTACTGACTCGATGGACATGAATTTGAGCAAACTCCAGGATATAGTGAAGGACAGGGAAGCCTGGAGTGCTGCAGTCCATGGGATTGCAGAGTCGGACATGACTGAGTGAACAACAACAGGGACTTTCGCCAAGTTCACAGAATTCCCCAGAAAAAGAGCCAGTCTGGTTTACTGTGGATACTGAACAATATAGTTTTCTGGGATGTTCAGAGCAAGAACTGTCTTCTGAGCATCAGCCAGGCCTCAGCCTAGGGAGACTGGCACCCTGTCTCCAAGGGGGTCACATGCATGGCAAAGAAAGCTAACAATTATCACAACCCTGCTGCCTTCAGTCAACTGCATGAATAGCTTGTAATTAGCAGGTTCTTTGTTGATGCTGCCAAAGGCCTTGGAAACTGTCTTTTTAGTTCCCTCTGGAGTAGAAGCTCTCTTCATGGATTGAGCAATGGGAAGCTACTGTCCTGATTTTGTGGGATTATTATTTGATTTCTAAATTTTTCAGAATCTGACTAGGTAAAGGTTTCATGGAAGGAAGTGTAAGACTGAAAAATTTGGTTCTTTGAGAAAAAATGCAGCTTTTCAAATTATGTTAACTATTTTCTAAATAAGCAAGTCTTCACATGTTCATTTAAGATTGTTTTTGATAAACGCTACAACATTCAATCATAGGGGTTCCAGAAGAAGAAGACAAAAAGAAAGACCATGAGAAAATACTTGAGGAGATAATAGTTGAAAACTTCCCTAAAATGGGGAAGGAAATAATCACCCAAGTCCAAGAAACCCAGAGAGTCCCAAACAGGATAAACCCAAGGAGAAACACCCCAAGACACATATTAATCAAATTAACAAAGATCAAACACAAAGAACAAATATTAAAAGCAGCAAGGGAAAAACAACAAATAACACACAAGGGAATTCCCATAAGGATAACAGCTGATCTTTCAATAGAAACTCTTCAAGCCAGGAGGGAATGGCAAGACATACTTAAAATGATGAAAGAAAATAACCTACAGCCCAGATTATTGTACCCAGCAAGGATTTCATTCAAGTATGAAGGAGAAATCAAAAGCTTTTCAGACAAGCAAAAGCTGAGAGAATTTTGCACCACCAAACCAGCTCTCCAACAAATACTAAAGGATATTCTCTAGACAGGAAACACAAAAATGGTGTATAAACTCAATCCAGAACAATAAAGTAAATGGCAATGGGATCATACTTATTAGTAATTACCTTAAACGTAAATGGGTTGAATGCCCCAACCAAAAGACAAAGACTGGCTGAATGGATACAAAAACAAGACCCCTACATATGTTGTCTACAAGAGACCCACCTCAAAACAGGGGACACATACAGACTGAAAGTGAAGGGCTGGAAAAAGATTTTCCATGCAAATTGGGACCAAAAGAAAGCAGGAGTCACAATACTGGTATCAGATAAATTAGACTTTAAAACAAAGGCTGTGAAAAGAGACAAAGAAGGTCACTACATAATGATCAAAGGATCAATCCAAGTAGAAGATATAACAATTATAAATATATATCCACCCAACATGGGAGCACCGCAGTATGTAAGACAAATCCTAACAAGTATGAAAGGAGAAATTAACAATAACACAATAATAGTGGGAGACTTTAATACCCCACTCACACTTATGGATAGATCAACTAAACAGAAAATTAACAAGGAAAAAAAAAAACATGTATCTATAAAGCTCACTAAAGCAAAGCACAGTAAAATGAGGTATGGCAATAAAAAAAAAAAAAAAATCACCACTGAAATCCCATATTGAGCAGGTGATATGCAGGGCAATTTCACATACTTTGTCTTAAAAAAAAAAAAAAAAAAAGAAAAAAGATTGTTTTTGAGAAGTTATGTGTGATGGATAAGTTTATGTCAACTTGGCTGGGACATAGTTATTTGGTCTAGGTACCTAGATATTTGGTCAGATACAATTCTGTGTTTCTGTTGAGGGTGTGTTTGGATGAAGTTAAAGCAAATTGACCTCTGTAATAGGGCTTCCCAGGTGGCACTAGTGGTAAAGAACCTGCCTGCCAATGCAGGAGACATAAGAGATGTGGGTTCGACCCCTGGGTCAGGAAGATCCACTGGAAGAGAGCATGGCAACCCAGTCTAGTAATTTTGCCTGGAGAATCCCACGGACAGAGGAGTCTGGCAGGCTATGGTCCATAGGGTTGCAAAGAGTCAGATGCTACTGAAGCGATTTAGAGCGCGTGCACACACACACACCCTCTGTACCGCACATGCGTGTGTGTGCATGTGTGTGTGCTTAATCGTGTCTGACTCTTTGTGACTGCAGCCCACCAGGCTTCTTTGTCCATGGGATTTTCCAGGCAAGACTACTGGAGTGGCTGCTGTTTCCTTCCCCATAATGCACATGGGCCTTGTGCATTCAGCTGAAGGCCTGAATACAGCAAAATGTCGACCCTCCCTCTCAAAAGAGAATTCTTCCTGCTTGGTAGCCATGGAATTGGAACATCACCTTTTCTTGGTTCTCTAGCAGTTTTCACTCTGCAGATTTTGGACTTGATAGCCTCCATAATCATGAACGTGAAAGTGAAAATCACTCAGTCATGTCTGACTCTTTGTGACCCCGTGGACTATACAGTCTGTGGAATTCTCCAGGCCAGAATACTGGAGTGGGTAGCCTTTTTCTTCTCCAGAGGATATTCCCAACCCAGGGATCAAACTCAGGTCTCCCGCATTGCAGGTGGATTCTTTACCAACTGAGCTATGAGGGAAGCCCCCTTAATCATGAATTAATTATTTATAATAAATCTCTCTCCCTCTATATCTCTCTATATATACTGCCTATTGGTTCTGACGGAGAAGGCAATGGCACCCCACTCCAGTACTCTTGCCTGGAAAATCCCATGGACAGAGGAGCCTGGTAGGCTGCAGTCCATGGGGTCGCTAAGAGTCGGACATGACTGAGCGACTTCCTTTTCACTTTTCACTTTCACACATTGGAGAAAGAAATGGCAACCCACTCCAGTGTTCTTGCCTGGAAAATCCCAGGGACGGGGGAGCCTGGTGGGCTTCCGTCTATGGGGTCTCGCAGAGTCGGACACGACTGAAGTGACTTAGCAGTAGCAGTATTGGTTCTGATTCTCTGGAGAGAAGCTTGGTGCCCTATGTGATATTATGGGAGGAGCTTTGGACACATTAGACATCCAATTCCTCTATTTAGCACTTGAGACACTTGGACAAGTCACTGAACATCTCTGAACTTTAATTTTTGTCACCTGGAAAATGGTCATTTTTGGGAATGAGTACTCAGATGCATATTAGAGGAATGCATTCCTGATCACACATTCTGAGCCCAGAGCAGGCATAAAGGAAAATAGATTGTCTTCTCATAGTTGAGTTTCTTGTGTTTCAAGCTCTGTGTTAAGCTCAGGGTTGATTGTAGCTCGATCTGCCCCTATGCAGGACAGACCTCTCCTCCTTGCCCTATACCAGCAAGCAGCAGCTGACACTTCCTGTGGGTTCACTCTGTGCAGAGGACATCTTTGGTGTTCATGCCTCTACTGGAAGATGTTCCTTAGTGGTCCAGTTTTTTCCATTAGCCATACTCACTCTTCCTCCTAGTTCACCTGGTTTTGGACCCTTGGTATCTCTGCCGGTGGACATTTCGGGGGACGGAGGGGGCACTGGGCCACCTCTGGCCAGGTCAGCACCAGTCCTCGATTGACCGCCCCTGTCTTCATCCTTGTCTGGCCGTCACTGTCCTACCAGTCACCAAACCATCATCTGAGCATCTCCTCCTCTTTAAAGATACCTGTGGTCTCGTTCCCAGGGACAAGACCAGAATCCTTACTGAGGCCTGAGGGGTGGTGGGGACACATTCCCACCCAGCCCCAGCCACATGAGCACCACCCCTGGCCCCAGCTGCCTGGGGGCCCTGTGCAAACTCCCTCCCACCTCCCCCAACTCTTACACTGCCGCCTCTTCACGATGCAGGGGCTTCACCTGAATTTTGTGTTGGGGACTCTTTATGATCATCTGGGCCTGCTGATTTTTTTCTAGAGAAGATTTTAAGCTAGCATTTTAATTTTTTTAGTGATACAGGTTTTCTTTGGGCTTTTTATTCTTTTTAAGTCTGGTAAGTTTTATTTGTCTAAGACTTTGTAAATTATTAATTTGCTTTTCTATTTTTAGATTTTTGCTCTATTTGTAGTTATGTTATGATCGATCCTGATTTTATTTATGTCTCCTTTAAAAATTTTGTATTATGCTTGGCAGAAATTTGTCTATTTTATTAGCTCTTTCAATGAAACAACTTTTGGGTTTTATATTTATTTTCTATTGCACTAATTTTGTATTTATTGCTGTTATTTCCTTTCTTCTTCTTGGTTACATTTTGCCATTATTTTTCTAACCTTGTAGTTAAATTTGTAGCCATTATTATTATTATTATTTATGCAAGTATAATGTACCAAGTGTGTCTTACTTCAACTTTCTTATTCTTAGAAATCAGAGTAATTAGTGTATAGTTTCCTTAAAGTCCACCCTTTTAAAGTGTATACTTCACTTTAAAGTGTGTATACTTTAAAGTGTGTATATACTAAGAAGTGGAAACTTCTTAGAAATCAGAGTAATTAGTGTATAGTTTCCTTAAAGTTCACCCTTTTAAAGTGTATCCTTCACTGAGTTTTGACAAATATATACAGTCATATAACCACTACCACAAACAAGATACAGAGCATTTCTATCATCTTCCCCAAAGTTCCTTTACAGCCCTTTGCAATCAATTCCCTCCTCCTGCTCCAGCCCCTGACAACCATTAACCTGATTTATTCCCTATATTTTACCTTTTCTAGAATGTCATTTATTTATTTATTTTTATTATTATTTTTAATGTTTATTATTTAAATTTTTTTACTTTACAATATTGTATTGGTTTTGCCATATATCAGAATGTCATTTAAAAGTAGACTTAGAGTACTATCACTTTGCTTTTCATTCATTTATAAATTTCATTTATAATTTCACTAACAACATTAGTGAGATTCATCCATGCCATCGCCATCCAGCATTTTATTCATTTATATTGATGCATAGTATTCCACTGTTTGCCTGCATCACAAATGTTTATTTCATTAGTTGCTGGACATTTGGAAAGCTTTGATTTGGGCTGTTATGAATAATCTTTGTGTGGACATATGCTTTTCTTACTTTTGAGTGTATGCTGTGAAATGAAGTGGGAATGCTGGGTTGTATGATAAGGGTATGTATAACATTGTAAATAGCTGTCAAACTCTTTTCCAAGGTGGCTGTACCATTTTGCATTCCCCCTAACACTGTATGAGAGTTCCAGTTGCTCCTCATTCTTGCTAGAATTTGATTTGGTTACTCTTTGTAATTTTGGCCATTTAGTGAGTATGTTGTGATACTTCACCGTAGTTTTAATTTCATTTCCTGTTATGAATGGAATTGCATGCACCCTCCCCACACACAATTCATATGTTAAATTCCTAGCTTCCAGTACTTCAGAATGTGATTGCATTTGGTGACAAACCTTTAAAGTAATCACAGAAGTGATTTGGGCCCAAATCCAGTCTTATTGATGCCCTTGTAAGAAGAGGAAATTTGGACACAGAGACACCAGGTCCAGAGAGGATGTACAGATGGCCAGTAGGAGCATGAAAAGATGCTCAACCTTGCTAAGTGAAGTGAAGTGAAGCCGCTCAGTCATGTCCAACTCTTCCTGACCCAGGGATCGAACCCAGGTCTCCCACATTGTAGGCAGACGCTTTACCCTCTAAGCCACCAGGGAAGCCACTAGAGAAATGCAAATCAAAACCACAACCATAAACTGACACTTGCCATAAGTGCTTGCCATCTGTCTCTACAAGGGTTAAACCATGTGCTGCTGCTGACCTCCAACACCGCATGGAGGAGTTCAGGGTGACTTGCAGAAATGAGGCACTCTGTGCTCCCAGAAAATTGGCTGGACAGGTCTTTAGTTAGGTAGATATTCTCAGGAGCTTTATGAGCCCAATTCTTGTATCTCCTCCTATCTAGAAAAGCACTAAAATCCATGATGATGACTATTTTTCATGATTAGCAGAAGCTTCACAAGACCAGCAGACATTTGCTGAACAATAAATGTGCTTGATTGCATATACTGTCCCTTTACCAAAATCACATATATACTGTCCTTCCCTACCTCTTTAGAACAGCTTCTCAGAGCTATCTGAGATCCTGTCTCCCAAACTTCAGTCCTCATATTGCCCCAAATAAAACTTAACTTGCAACTCTCACGTTATGCATTTTTTAAAAGCCAACAGTTGTGGCAACTGATGAAGTGTCTCAGAGTAGACTTCCCTCCTTCACCAACTCTAAGGAACCGGAGTGTTGGTACCAGCAGCAGCCCCTTGTGCCCATCTGCCTTCTCAGGGAGTGCAGACGAATCTGGGTCTCTTCTGGTTCTTGGATCTCCTGTATTGGTTGAGATCCTGAGTTTTATTTGGCAGTGGAGCAGGTTACCTGCCCCGTCCCAGTTGAAAGATACTGTGGGGGGCCAGTCGAAATACACCAAGGCATACCCACTCACTCAGTGTCACTCAGTGTCACTGGCTCAGCTGAGAAACACCAAGTTTGCTCAGTTGTAGGAAACTGAGTTGTCTGTGCTGAGTAGTTAGGTAAGAGGCTGATATAATACTTTTCCTTGACTTAAAAGAGGAAATGTATGTGCTTAGTCACTCAGTTATGTCCCACTCTTTGCAACCCATGGACTACAGCCCTGCCAGGCTCCTCTGTCCATGGGGATTCTCCAGGCAAAAATACTGGAGTGGGTTGCCATGCCCTCCTCCAGGGGATCTCCCCAACCCAAGGACTGAACCCAGGTCTCCCGTATTACAGGTGGATTCTGAAATGTTGTCGCTGAGCCATGAAAGATGCCAGGATTCTTGGCCTCCAGAGGAGAGGAATTCAATCCAGGGCCAGTGAGGAGGCTTGATTGCTCAGAGCTTTTGAGTATTAAAGTTTTATTAAAGTATGAAACAGGGAAAACTTTTGACACAGACAGCAGAAGGGAGCAGAAAGAGTGCCCCCTGCTAGTTTTTAGCCCGATGTTATATAGCTACTAGCAGGCTGCTAATTAGTGAAAGGGAATGTCTTAAAACTCAGACACTCATA
Organism: Bos mutus; assembly: GCF_027580195.1. NCBI lineage: Eukaryota > Metazoa > Chordata > Mammalia > Artiodactyla > Bovidae > Bos > Bos mutus. The sequence continues at coordinate 132,269,209 of NC_091618.1, forward strand.
TCTGGCCCCTCACACACAACACGCATTTTGAGATAACATTGGCACAAGGTGAGTTGTCTTGGGCCGTAAAACAATTGACATGAATCTTGAAGAAAGGCAGGTTTCCAAGCAAATACATAGTTTCATTAACATAGATTAGGAGAACAATTGTATGAATAAAACGTATTGATTTGTTAGGTTGGTTCTGAGTCTTAGACCCAACCAACTTGAAGGAAGACGGAGTCTAGGGTAATACACAGTTCATTAACATAGCTTAAGAAAAACACTTCCATAAGAAAAATGAATTGGTTAGCTCAAGTTTTGAGAAAAGTTCAGTTCAGATGGAACCAGGTGTCATCACAGCAACACAGAATTGTAAGAGAAAGTGAAAGTGAAAGTGAAATAACTGTCGTGTCCGACTCTTCGGGACCCATGGACTGTAGCCCACCAAGCTCTTCCGTCCATGGGATTCTCCAGGCAAGAATACTGGAGTGTTAATTTTGTATAGAGAAGGAAAAAAATCTTACACTTGTAGTTTGTTTCTTCCTGCTGCTTAACAGAGAGATAAAAAAACATCTGACACTTGCAGCCTGTTTCCTCCACTTAGAGACCCCTAGCCTTCCTGCCTGTTACCCTCTCAATTCTTTACCAACTGAGTCACCCAGGAAGCCCAAGAATACTGGAGTGGGTAGCCTATCCATTCTCTAGATGATCCTCCCAACCCAGGAATTGAAACAGGGTCTCCTGCATTGCAGGATTCTTTACCAGCTGAGAGCTACCAGGAAGCTCTAAAATGGGAAATGAGAAGTGAAGTTGCTCAGTTGTGTGCAACTCTTTGTGATCCCATGGACTGTATAGCTTACCAGGCTCCTCCATCCATGGAATTTTCCAGGCAAGAGTATTGGAGTGGGTTGCCATTTCCTTCTCCAGTGGATCTTCTTGACCCAGGGATCGAACCTGGCTCTCCCTCATTGCAGGCTGATTCTTTACTCTCTGAGGCACCAGGGAAGCCCAAAATGGGAAATAGATCCTCTCAAACACAGAAACAAGGGAAATCAGAAAGCAGCCTCTAGCACTCCAGCCATGGTTATGTGCGTAAAAAATTATACTTGCAAGTACCTACTTGTTGGGGGAAATTATGAAGGGGATCTCAACCTAAAATAGTCAAATTGGGGTTCTTTTGATATTCCAAAATTCATATTTTTGTGAACACATTTATTAATAGAAAACGCTGGCTGTCAGATCAAACAGACTAAATGGAATGCTTATTTTGGTATCTCAGTCTAAGAAAGCGTAGAAAAAAAAAAAAAAAATCTCTTTAGAATTCTTGCCCTGAGGGAACTCCTACTAGGAGAACCTGACTTAACTCACTATGCCTTGAGACCAGATCTCTCAGGATCACTTATCTTATCTAGACCAGCTAATTCCTGAAAATCCAAAATTCTCCAAGCCAGGCTTCAGCAGTACACGAACCATGAACTTCTAGATGTTTAAGCTGGATTTATGAAAGGCAGAGGAACCAGAGATCAAATTGCCAACATCCGTTGGATCATAGAAAAAGCAAGAGAGTTCCAGAAAAACCTCTACTTCTGCTTTATTGACTATGCCAAAGCTTTTGACTGTGTGGATCACAACAAACTGGAAAATTCTGAAAGAGATGGGAATACCAGACCATCTCACCTGCCTCTCGAGAAATCTATGCAGGTCAAGAAGCAACAGTTAGAACTGGACATGAAACAACAAACTGGTTCCAAATTGGGAAAGGAGTACATCAAGGCTGCATATTGTCACCCTGCTTATTTAACTTATATGCAGAGTGCATCATGAGAAATGCTGGGTTGGAAGAAGCACAAGCTGGAATCAAGATTACAGGAGAAATATCAATAACCTCAGATATGCAGATGATATCACCCTTATGGCAGAAAGTGAAGAGAAACCAAAGAGCCTCTTGATGAAAGTGAAAGAGGAGAGTGAAAAAGTTGACTTAAAACTCAACATTCAAAAAACAAAGATTACAGCATCCAGTCCCATCCCTTCATGGCAAATAGATGGGGAAACAATGGAAACAGTGACAGACTTTATTTTCTTAGGCTTGAAAATCACTGCAGATGGTCAGTGCAGCCATGAAATTAAAAGATGCTTGTTCCTTGGAAGAAAAGTTATGACCAACCTAGACATCATATCAAAAAGCAGAGACATTACTTTGTCAGCAAATGTCTGTCTAGTCAAAGCTATGGTTTTTCCAGTATTCATGTATGGATGTGAGAATTGGACTATGAAGAAAGCTGAGCACTGAAGAATTGATGCTTTTGAACTGTGGTGGAGAAGACTCTTGAGAGTCCCTTGGACTGCAAGGATATCAAACCAATCAATCCTAAAGGAAATCAGTCCTGAATATTCGTTGGAAGGACTGATGCTGAAGCTGAAACTCCAATATTTCACCACCTGATGTGAAGACTGAGTCATTAGAAAAGACCCTGATGCTGGGAAAGATTGAAAGCAGGAGGAAAAGGGGATGACAGAGGATGAGATGGTTGCATGGCATCACTGACTTGATGGACATGAGTTTGAGCAAGTTCTGAGAGCTAGTAATGGACAGGGAAGCCTGGCGTATTCAGTTCATGGGATCGCAAAGAGTGAGACACAACTGAGCAACTGAACTGAACTGAACTGAACTGAATCCCTGAAACAGAAGGAAATAAAATGGGAATGAAGCCTTTTAAATTTATTCCAACTGTGATTTACAATTAATATATTATATACTGTGATGTGTAGAAAATGAAACTAGATCTCACATTCTGTCTGGATATGTGTATGTCTATGTGGGAGACCTGGGTTCAATCTCTGGGTTGGGAAGATCCCCTAAAGAAGGGACAGGTTAAAAGGGCTTCCCTCATAGTTCAATTGGTAAAGAATCCGCCTGCAATGCAGGAGACCCCAGTTTGATTCCTGGGTCGGGAAGATCCGCTAGAGGAGGGATAGGCTACCCGCTCCAGTATTCTTGGGCTTCTCTTGTGGCTCAGCTGGTAAAGAATCCGCCTGCAATGCAGGAGACCTGGGTTCGATCCCTGGCTTGGGAATATCCCCTGGAGAAGGGAAAGTCTACCCATTCCAGTATTCTGGCCTGGACAATTCCAGGGACTGTACAGTCCATGGGGTCGCAAAGAGTCAGACATGACTGAGTGACTTTCACTTTCAGTATGTGTATTCATGTTTGGGATATATTACTGACGTTAACTTGTGAATGAGCTAAGAAGAGTAAGTGAGCTTACAAATCCAACAATTCTAAATACAAGAGAATTAACCTAAATGAATTTCAGGTTCACATGAACTGGGAAATGTTCAGAAAAGGCAGATGAACCAGAGATCAAATTGCCAACATCTGCTGGATCATCGAAAAAGCAAGAGAGTTCCAGAAAAACATCTATTTCTGCCTTACTGATTGTGCCAAAGCCTTTGTGTGGATCACAATAAACTGTGGAAAATTCTGAAAGAGATGGGAACACCAGACCACCTGACCTGCCTCTTGAGAAACCTATATGCAGGTCAGGAAGCAACAGTTAGAACTGGACATGGAACAACAGACTGGTTCCAAATAGGAAAAGGAGCACGTCAAGGCTGTATATTGTCACCCTGCTTATTTAACATACGCAGAGTACATCATGAGAAACGCTGGGCTGGAAGAAGCCCAAGCTGGAATCAAGATTGCAGGGAGAAGTATCAATAACCTCAGATATGCAGATGACACCACCCTTATGGCAGAAAGTGAAGAGGAACTCAAAAGCCTCTTGATGAAAGTGAAAGAGGAGAGTGAAAAAGTTGGCTTAAAGCTCAACATTCAGAAAACGAAGATCACGGCATCTGGTCCCATCACTTCATGGGAAATAGATGGGGAGACAGTGGAAACAGTGTCAGACTTTATTTTTTTGGGCTCCAAAATCGCTGCAGATGGTGATTGGAGCCATGAAATTAAAAGATGCTTACTCCTTGAAAGAAAAGTTATGACCAACCTAGATAGCATATTCAAAAGCAGAGACATTACTTTGCCAACAAAGGTCCATCTAGTCAAGGTTATGGTTTTTCCAGTAGTCATGTATGGATGTGACAGTTGGACTGTGAAGAAAGCTGAGCGCCGAAGTGGTGATGGACAGGGAGGCCTGGCGTGCTGCAATTCATGGGGTCGCAAAGAGTCAGACACAACTGAGTGACTGAACTGTACTGATTTAATGTTTGTTTGTTGATTTATTTAATGTAGGCACCTCTAAGAGTCATTAATATTAAGCATAACATTTTCGTTGTGCCTAGGTTTAATACGTTATGTCTGTTACAGGTTTGTCAGCAAGGAAATTAACTTGAGTGAAGAAACTTTTAAGGAAAGAAAATGTAAATGAGATAGCTTTTAGATAAACTCTATTAATTAAGTATAATTATACTTTAGGAATGTCTGTCTAAAATAGTCTTTCCAGATTTGGGTAACTTGAATTTCTAAGGGTTATTCTAAACTGCGAAATGGAAGTTTATTGAATAGATAGGTCATTCCAAATAAAATAAGATTCTGAAACATTAATTACTGAACAGTAGCGTAGCTTCCTCTTACAGAGAAACTAAAGAGATTTAACTATTAATTAATGATGTTTGGTGCCATCCTGAGATGTTCTGTATAGGAAAGCAAATGTTTTTAGAAATTGCCACTGGTATTTATGTTCACCAATCTACAGAATGCTAATATAAACGATAGCTCATGGTTGCTCAAGGAAGTAGGATGTGTGTCTTTAGAAAAGAAGGTAGGAGGAATGGTAATGCATTTTGTCTGTGGTCATGTATGGATGTGAGAGTTGGACTGTGAAGAAGGCTGAGTGCCGAAGAATTGATGCTTTTGAACTGTGGTATTGGAGAAGAAGACTCTTGAGAGTCCCTTGGACTGCAAGGAGATCCAACCAGTCCATTCTGAAGGACATCAGCCCTGGGATTTCTTTGGAAGGAATGATGCTGAAGCTGAAACTCCAGTACTTTGGCCACCTCATGCGAAGAGTTGACCCATTGGAAAAGACTCTGATGGTGGGAGGGATTGGGGGCAAGAGGAGAAGGGGCTGACAGAGGATGAGATGGCTGGATGGCATCACTGACTTGATGGATGTGAGTCTGAGTGAACTCTGGGAGTTGGTGATGGACAGGGAGGCCTGGCGTGCTGCATTTCATGGGGTCGCAGAGAGTCGGACACGACTGAGCGACTGATCTGAATGCATTTTGTTAATGGAAAAGGAAGTAGGTCTGACTTACAGGTATCTTTTTCTGAGTGGGAAAGTAATATTATGAATAAAGAAAGTGATAAAGATTTTGTGGAAAGTGGACCCTGGGAAAATGAATTTTGTGTATGGTCAGTTTTGAATAAGATTAAAATAAATTTAACTGAGTAAATGAGTTTAAAAGTAAACTGGTGCAAAACTTGAATTTGACTTTTCTATCTGTGAATGGTACAAGCTTTCTTCAGATGTAGAGGTGCCTATGATAATAGATTTCAAGTCTGTTTACCTTTTAAATGATCTGTTCTGTATTTGCCTTTGAAATCTTTTATTGCTACTTTGGCTAAGTGAATAACTATTGTTTCACAAGTGACATATGATCCTAGCTAACTGAGTGTTCTAAATCCTTTCAATATTCTCTAACAAAGCTTCCTAAAAATCACATTCTAATGAAATCTTTTTTGAACTCTGACTCTGGGATGCTTCAAAGGGCCTATGAAACATCCCAAAGAGAGATATTAATCTAATTAGATTCATTTGGTATGTTGAATTGCATGGAAAGTATTGTCAAATGAATAATAAATCTCCTCAGGTTATATAGTATGGTAAATGTTACTAATATAGATATCCTAGAAATTATATGGAGTTCCTAAAATTCTGATGTTCTGATAAAATGTTATCAGTCATAATTCTAGTTACTAACATAAAGTGTTGTCACAGCAGTAACAAAGTTTCAGATTTTAAACATGCCTTAGTCTTTTGTCATTACAGAGAGTTACAGTTTTATTCTGATGGGTGTTTGTAAAAATGCTTACTCTTCAAGAGAATTTATAGAAAGGACTTTTGGATAAATACAGTTTCTGACTTTCAGACCATAATGCTGAACTGGGTAAGAAATTAAAGGATTCTAATGGGAAATCTGATGATTTCACAAAGATTAACGAAAGGGCTGAATGAACTAGTGATTATGCTTATAATTTTTATGTTTTTTTTCTGAAAAATTGCTAGTTTTTTTTAAATTTTATTTTATTTTTAAACTTTACAATATTGTATTGGTTTTGCCAAATATCAAAATGAATCCGCCACAGGTATACATGTGTTCCCCATTCTGAACCCTCCTCCCTCCTCCTCCCCATACCATCCCTCAGAATTGCTAGTTTGAATCTGTGTTTTATAGATATAAGGAAACCTTCCCTTCAAACTAATTATGACTTAATAGTAATTTGGTAAATTAAAATTTTGTAAACAGAAACACTTGTCTTTTTTTCTCTATCATTCCCTCCAGAGATTATAAACTCTTAGGTTTCTAGCAGCTTTATCAGATAACTTAGGAAGGAAGGCTTACCTCATCAGTACAGAAATCTCCAGGTATTTTGAGGACCTTAAGAAGGGAGGAATTCACTTAGACCTGTAAGGCTAAACCTGTGATAAGCTTTGCCATAACTTTCCTAGTTTTGAGAAGTTTTTATTTTTTTAACGTTCAGTCTGAGACTCTTTAAAAAAGTTTCAGCAAAGCAAAAAGGTCTATGATCAGTTATGATTATATACATTATCAGCCCAAGGATTTTTTTGAGACCAGCTTATTTTGCAACAAATTAGTGTTAATTGAGTATATTTGGTGGAAATGAGTGTAATTTGAGAGAGAAAAAGATTGTTTCAATGAATGTTAAATCTCAGTTTTGTGAATGGAGGCATGTATTTACTGATTCACTTTCCAGATAGTTCTTTGCTGTAATGCCCTATTAATGTCAAGTTAATTGAATCATTAAATGTACACTCTAAGCTTTGTTTCTGAAGCTTATCTTAGTTATCTTTGCATGAAGATCATATGCCCCATACTCTGCATACTGGAAAGGATACAATTTAAAAGACTCTCTCTAACCTGGATGGAAGGACTTCTTATTAGGTACTCTTGACTGATAGGAAAACTGACTCTTGGATTAATCCCAGTTTCTAAAGGACCCTACACTGGACTAGTCTCTAATGAGGATGGCTGGCCTCACACTCACCTTAAAACAACGCTCAAACACAGGACGCTACACCTACACTGGGACAAGAAGAAGACTATCAGAAGTAGACAGCTTCCCCAAGATGCTGGACCTGACTCATAGGATCATTTATAATGTTTTCTTGATTTCCTGGTTGGTTGGTTTGTTTAGTCGCTAAGTCGTGTCTGACTCTTGTGACTCCATAGACTGTAGCCTGTCAGGCTCCTCTGTCCATGGGATTCTCTAGGCAAGAATACTGGAGTGGGTTGCCATTTCCTTCTCTTGACTTCTTAGAGCTTTGCATATAAATCAAGTTTTTTTCTATCATGGACACAATAATTTGCTAGTTTAAAAAATCAATCCTATTGTTGGGTTGTGGCCAATGACCTGTGTCTAGTACTTCTAGATTACCTTGGTGGATTTCTCCACTCCAAGGCTCTAATTGGATGACTCAAAAAATTTTTATTTTAGAAGAAAGAAAGTTCAGTCCTGTTCAGGTTACCTTTAATATTACTAAGTGGGATCCTCTCATCTGGCCAATTAATAATGCCTGCTCTGACCATGGCTACTATATGAGTTTTCTTCTAAGTTATTCAAGCTCAATCAGAGCAACAAGCAAAAATTCAGCCAAGGAATAAAACCTCCCACAATTATGGGACGGATTTATGTGGTTAACAGCAGGCTGCGGTCATTTAAGATTTAAAATCCTCCTTTATCTTGGGAATGATTAAACTATACTAAAGATAACCAGTGTAGGAAATTTCCCAACATTAGGAAATTGGACTGGGGACCTTATGGACAGTGCCAATATAATTTTCTTGAAAGATAAAGATTGGTACAGAATAGTCTAAGTCAGATGACCTGACTTAGACTGGGACAACCTAATAAAAGTTCTCAGCTTAATTCCTACTTATGGCTTTAATAATATTGCTGTGCTATTTGTACTTTGCCTGTTTTACAAGATTGTTGTTTCTTGCATTACCAAATGTGCAACTGAACCTCCAACAAAAGTAATGATGACTAGGCAATGTGAGGAGAGGAGCAACCCCACGTCCAAGGAGTGGTGGCTGCGTGGGTGCAGGAAGGCTGAGAGGAGCTACTCCACGTTCAAGGTCAGGAGGGGTGGCTGTGAGGAGATACCCCTCATCCAAGGTAAGGAGCAGTGGCTGCACTTTGCTGGTGCAGCTGTGAAGAGATACCCCACGTCCAAGGTAAGAGAAACCCAAGTAAGACGGTAGGACTTGCAAGAGGGCATCAGAGGGCAGACACACTGAAAACAATCACAGAAAACGAGTCAATCTAATCACACTAGGACCACAGCCTTGTCTAACTCAATGAAACTAAGCCATGCCCTGTGGAGCCATCCAAGATGGGCGGGTCATGGTGGAGAGGGCTGACAGAATGTGGTCTACTGGAGAAGGGAATGGCAAACCACTTCAGTATTCTTGCCTTGAGAACCCCATGAACAGTATGAAAAGGCAAAATGATAGGATACTGAAAGAGGAATCCCAGGTCGGTAAGTGCCCAGTATGCTACTGGAGATCAGTGGAGAAACAACTCCAGAAAGAATGAAGGGATGGAGCCAAACCAAAAACAATACCCAGTTGTGGATGTGACTGGTGATAGAAGCAAGGTCCGGTGCTGTAAAGAACAATATTGCATAGGAACCTGGAATGTCAGGTCCATGAATCAAGGCAAATTGGAAGTGGTCAAACAAGAGATGGCAAGAGTGAAGGTCGACATTCTAGGAATCAGCGAACTAAAATGGGCTGGAATGGGTGAATTTAACTCAGATGACCATTATATCTACTACTGCAGGCAGGAATCCCTCAGAAGAAATGGAGTAGCCATCATGGTCAACAAAAGAGTCTGAAATGCAGTACTTGGATGCAATCTCAAAAAAGACAGAATGATCTCTGTTCGTTTCCAAGGCAAACCATTCAATATCACTGTAATCCAAGCCTATGCCCCAACCAGTAACACTGAAGAAGCTGAAGTTGAACTGTTCTATGAATACCTCCAAGACCTTTTAGAACTAACACCCCAAAAAATGTCCTTTTCATTATAGGGGACTGGAATGCAAAAGTAGGAAGTCAAGAAACACCTGGAGTAACAGGCAAATTTGGCCTTGGGATACGGAATGAAGTAGGGCAAAGGCTAATAGAGTTTTGCCAAGAAAATGCACTGGTCATAGCAAACACCCTCTTCCAAAAACGCAAGAGAAGACTCTACACATGGACATCACCAGAGGGTCAACACCGAAATCAGATTGATTATATTCTCTCCAGCCAAAGATGGAGAAGCTCTATATAGTCAGCAAAAATGTGAACCGTGAACTTCCAGATGTTCAGGCTGGTTTTAGAAAAGGCAGAGGAACCAGAGATCAAATTGCCAACATCTGCTGGATCATCAAAAAAGCAAGAGAGTTCCAGAAGAACATCTATTTCTGCTTTATTGACTATGCCAAAGCCTTTGACTATGTTGATCACAATAAACTGGAAAATTCTGAAGGAGATGGAAATACCAGACCACCTGACCTGCCTCTTGAGAAACCTATATGCAGGTCAGGAAGCAACAGTTAGAACTGGACATGGAACAACAGACTGGTTCCAAACAGGAAAAGGAGCATGTCAAGGCTGTATATTGTCACCCTGCTTATTTAACTTATATGCAGAGTACATCATGAGAAACGCTGGGCTGGAAGAAGCCCAAGCTGGAATCAAGATCGCTGGGAGAAATATCAATAACCTCAGATATGCAGATGACACCACCCTTATGGCAGAAAGTGAAGAGGAACTCAAAAGCCTCTTGATGAAAGTGAAAGAGGAGAGTGAAAAAGTTGACTTAAAGCTCAACATTCAGAAAATGAAGATCATGGCATCTGGTCCCATCACTTCATGGGAAATAGATGGGAAAACAGTGGAAATAGTGTCAGACTTTATGTTTTGGGGCTCCAAAATCACTGCAGATGGTGACTGCAGCCATGAAATTAAAAGACACTTACTACTTGGAAGGAAAGTTATGACCAACCTAGATAGCATATTCAAAAGCAGAGACATTACTTTGCCAACAAAGGTCCATCTAGTCAAGGCTATGGTTTTTCCAGTGGTCATGTATGGATGTGAGAGTTGGACTGTGAAGAAGGCTGAGCGCCCAAGAATTGATGCTTTTGAAGTGTGGTGTTGGAGAAGACTCTTGAGAGTCCCTTGGACTGCAAGGAGATCCAACCAGTCCATTCTAAAGATGATCAGTCCTGGGTGTTCTTTGGAAGGACTGATGCTAAAGCCGAAACTCCAGTCCTTTGGCCACCTCATGCGAAGAGTTGACTCATTGGAAAAGACTCTGATGCTGGGAGGGATTGGGGGCAGGAGGAGAAGGGGATTACAGAGGATGAGATGGCTGGATGGCATCACCGTCTTGATGGACGTGAGTCTGAGTGAACTCCGGGAATTGGTGATGGACAGGGAGGCCTGGCGTGCTGTGATTCATGGGGTCGGAAAGAGTCGGACACGACTGAGCGACTGATCTGATCTGAGGCAATGTGAAGCAGTTGATCAAATACATAGTTCTCTGTGAAACCAATGATTATAATAGTGTAACTGAAGATATGGGAAGATACAACAAGAGAGAAATTTTCCTAAACTATAACAGTTTAAGTAAGACAGGTTAGTCAGAGCCCTTTGATTCCTGTTGGTAAGACCTAGTCCAATAATAGCACATTCAGTGGCATGTCTGAGAAATCTTTGTGAGACCTGGAAATGTGACTTTCTAGCAGTGCAGGATGAAATGTCTCCCAAAGTATCGTTGAATTTATTACCATGAGGCAGCCCTATCAACCACAAACTGTCACTTGCCACGAGTATTTGCCATCTATCTCTGCAAGGGTTAACTCATGTGCTGTTGCTGATCTCCAACACACCCTGAAGGAGAGAACAGAAATAAGGCACTCTGTGCTCCCAGAAAACTGGCAGGACAGGTCTTCAGATACATTGATATTCTCAGGAGCTGGTTTTATAAGCCCAGTTCTTATATCTCATATTTAGAAAAGAACTAAAATCCTTCATGGTGACAACTATTTCTCATGACTTGCAGAAGTTCATGAGACAAGAGGAAACTTTCTAAAAAACAAACGTGCTTGATTGCATGTACTCACACTTTACCAAAATCATATATGTACTGTCTTTCCCCTCTATCTCTTTGGAACAGTTTCTCAGAGCTATCTGAGGTGCTGCCTCCCAGGCTGCAGTCCTCATATTACCCCAAATAAAGCTTAACTTCAACTCTCAAGTTGTGTATTTTTTTTTTTTTTAAGTTGACAACCTCACACCTTTTCAGTTCAGTTCAGTTGCTCAGTCCTGTCTGACACTTTGCAACCCCATGGACTGCAGCATGCCAGGTTTCCATATCCATTCACCAACTCCCAGAGCTGGCTCATACTCATGTCCATCACTTCGGCAATGCCACCCAACCATCTTATCTTCTGTCATCCCCTTCTCCTCCTGCCTTCAATCTTTCCCAGCATCAGGGTCTTTTCCAATGAGTCATTTCTTCACATCAGGTGGCCAAATATTGGAATTTCAGCTTCAGCATCAGTCCTTCCAATGAATATTCAGGACTGATTTCCTTTAGGATTGACTGGTTTGATATCCTTGCACTCCAAAGGACTCTTAACAGTCTTCTTCAACACCACAATTCAGAAGCATCAATTCTTCAGTGCTCAGCTTTCTTTATGGTCCAACTTTCACATCCATACCTGATTGCTCGAAAAACCATAGCTTTGACTTGATGGATCTTTGTTGGCAAAGAAATGTCTCTGCTTTTTAATATGCTGTCTAGTTTGGTCATAGCTTTTCTTCTAAAGAGTAAGTGTCTTTTAATTTCATGGCTGCAGTCACCATCTGCAGTGATTTTGAACCCCAAGAAAATAAAGTCTGTCACTGTTTCCATTGTTTCCCCATCTATTTGCCATGAAGGGATGGGACCGGATGACATGATCTTAGTTTTTTGAATGTTGAGGTTTTTTTTTTTTTTGTAATTCTATGTATTTTTAATATTTATAAAGTATTTTATATTTTCTATGTAATTCTTGCCTTTGAGGATTTATTTTTAAATCTCTGAAACAGTTTATATAACATAGGCAAATAAAAAATAAAAAGTATCTTCTTCATTGTGGTTAATCAGTTAGCTTTAACTGATTTAATACAGAGACGAGTTAGACATTTTAATTTAATGTAGTGTTGTAGTATAAGCTTGCAGTTTGGGGTAAGAAAAAATTTCTAAGTTTAATTTCCAGCTCCATTAATTTCTTTTTCTTTTCTTTTTTTTTTACTTTTGATTTTATTTTATTTTTTAAACTTTACAATGTTGTATTGGTTTTGCCAAATATCAAAATGAATCCACCACAGGTATACATGTGTTCCCCATCCTGAACCCTCCTCCGTCCTCCTCCCCCATACCATCCCTCTGGGTCGTCCCAGTGCACCAGCCCCAAGCATCCTGTACCCTGCATCAAACCTGGACTGGCGACTCATCTCATACATGATATTCTACATGTTTCAATGCCATTCTCCCAAATCTTCCCACCCTCTCCCTCTCCCACAGAGTCCATAAGACTGTTCTATACATCAGTGTCTCTTTTGCTTTCTCGTATACAGGGTTATTGTTACCATCTTTCTAAATTCCATATATATGTGTTAGTATACTGTATTGGTGTTTTTCTTTCTGGCTTACTTCACTCTGTATAATAGGCTCCAGTTTCATCCACCTCATTAGAACTGATTCAAATGTATTCTTTTTAATGGCTGAGTAATACTCCATTGTGTATATGTACCACTGCTTTCTTATCCATTCATCTGCTGATGGACATCTAGGTTGCTTCCATGTCCTGGCTATTATAAACAGTGCTGTGATGAACATTGGGGTTAACTTTTTCACTCTCCTTTTTCACTTTCATCAAGAGGCTCTTTAGTTCCTTTTTACTTTTTGCCATAAGCATGGTGTCATCTGCATATTTGAGGTTATTGATATTTCTCCCGTAATCTTGATTCCAGCTTGTGCTTCATCCATCCTAACGTTTCTCCTGATGTACTCTGCATATAAGTTAAACAAGCAAGGTGACAATAAAAGGCCTTGACATATTCCTTTCCCTGTTTGGGACCAGACTGCTATTTCATGTCCAGTTCTAACTGTTGCCTCTTGATCTGCATACAGATTTCTCAGAAGTCAGGTCAGGTGGTCTGGTATTCCCATCTCTTTCAGAATTTCCCACAGTTTGTTGTGATCCACACAGTCAAAGGCTTTGGCATAGTTAACAAAGCAGAAGTAGATGTTTTTCTGGAACTTTCTTGCTTTTTCTATGATCCAGATGTTGGCAATATGACCTCTGTTTCCTCTGCTAGGATGGCTTTTATTAAAAGGAGAAGAAGAGAAATTTTGGGCATCCAGTGGCTAGGACTTTGTGCTTCCACTGCTTGGGTTCAATCCCAGTTAGTAAACTAAGATCCCATATGCTGTGATGTGGCTAAAAAAGGAAAAAAAAATATCTTAAAAAAGAAAAGACAAGAAATAACAAGTTTTGGTGAGGATGTGGAGTGTACCATTGGTGGGGATGTACATGGGTGTAGCCATTATGGAAAAACAGTATGGAGATTCTCCAAAAGATTAAAAATAGAACTACCATATGAACCAGCAATTTCACTTCAGGGTATTTACCTAGGAACACAAAAACACTAACTTTAAGAGATACATGTACCCCATGTTCAATGCATCATGTATGATAGCCAACATATGAAAGCAATAAATGTCCAACAACAGAATAAAGAATAGAATAAAGAAAATGTCACACACACATGTACACATAATGGAATGTGGTTGAACCATAAACAAGAACAAAATCTTACTATTTGTGACAGCATGGATAGCCATTAAACGCATTATGCTAAGTGAAATAAGCCAGAGAAAGACAACTATGACATGATCTCATTATTTGTGAGACAGAAAATAAAAGAACCATCCCTCCCCCCAAAACACATCAAACTTGTTGGTTGTCAGAGATGGGGTGGGTGTTAGAGGAGGGAGATATGGCTCAAAGAGGTCAAAAGTTACAAACTTTCCATTATAAGATAAATAAGTACTAGGCATGTAAGGTACAGCATGATAACTGTAGTTAATAAGACCATACTGCATATTTGAAAGCTGTTAATAGAGTAGATTTTAAAAGTTCTCATCACAGAAAAAAACCCATACTTGTAATTATGTAAGGTGATAAATGTTAAACAGACTTATTGTGGTGATCAGTTTACAATGTAACCAAATGAAACTAATATAGTGTTAAATGTCAATTATACCTCAAAAATTTCTCAAGAGGCAGATCAGGTGTTCTGGTATTCCCATCTCTTTCAGAATTTTCCACAGTTTATTGTAGGTCAGGAAGAAACAGTTAGAACTGGACATGGAACAACAGACTGGTTCCAAATAGGAAAAAAGGAGTACGTCAAGGCTGTATATTATCACCCTGTTTGTTTAACTTATATGCAGAGTACATCATGAGAAACGCTGGACTGGAAGAAACACAAGCTGGAATCAAGATTGCTGGGAGAAATATCAATAACCTCAGATATGCAGATGACACCACCCTTATGGCAGAAAGTGAAGAGGAACTCAAAAGCCTCTTGATGAAAGTGAAAGTGGAGAGTGAAAAAGTTGGCTTAAAGCTCAACATTCAGAAAACGAAGGTCATGGCATCTGGGGTCCCATCACTTCATGGGAAATAGATGGGGAAACAGTGGAAACAGTGTCAGACTTTATTTTTCTGGGCTCCAAAATCACTACAGAAGGTGACTGCAGCCATGAAATTAAAAGACGCTTACTCCTTGGAAGGAAAGTTATGACCAACCTAGATAGCATATTCAAAAGCAGAAACATTACTTTGCCAACAAAGGTCCATCTAGTCAAGGCTATGGTTTTTCCTGTGGTCATGTATGGATGTGAGAGTTGGACTGTGAAGAAGGCTGAGCGCCAAAGAATTGATGCTTTTGAAGTGTGGTGTTGGAGAAGACTCTTGAGAGTCCCTTGGACTGCAAGGAGATCCAACCAGTCCATTCTGAAGGAGATCAGCCCTGGGATTTCTTTGGAGGGAATGATGCTAAAGCTGAAACTCCAGTCCTTTGGCCACCTCATGTGAAGAGTTGACTCATTGGAAAAGACTCTGATGCTAGGAGGGATTGGGGGCAGGAGGAGAAGGGGATTACAGAGGATGAGATGGCTGGATGGCATCACTGACTTGATGGACGTGAGTCTGAGTGAACTCCGGGAGTTGGTGATGGACAGGGAGGCCTGGCGTGCTGCTATTCATGGGCTTGCAAAGAGTCAGACATGACTGAGTGACTGATCTGATCTGATCTGATCTGATACCTCAAAAAAATTAAAAAAGAAAGAAAAAAAGAAAGATACCAGGGAGATGCATACACAGAGAAAAAGGCAAGGTGAGGATACAGTGAAGAGGGAGATGCTGCAAGGGACCACCCAGGACAGCTGCCCCGGAGACACTAACTCTCTGGCACCCTGATCTTGGACTTCCGGTCTCCAGAATTGTAAGCAGTACATTTCTGTTGTTCAAGCCACCTGATCTGTTACTCATTACGGCAGCTCAGAAGACTGACACCCTTCTCTAATGAGTAGTGACATCGTGCATTTCTGTGTGCTTGTTTGCTATTCATATATCTGTTTTTGGTAATGTGCCTGTTCAAATATTTTGCCCATTAAAAAAATTGAGTTGTTGTTCTTATTATGAAGTTATAAGCATTCTTTATGTATTTTGGAAATGTCTTTTATCAGATAAACGTTTGAAAATATTTTCTCCCAGTCTGTAGCTTTATTTTCATATTTTAAAAACAGTGTCTTTTAAAACCAGGTTTCAATTTTGTGAAAGTCTAATTTATAATTTTTTTTTCATTTGTGGTCTATGAGTTTTTAGGTGTTACTTAAAACATTTTTTGCCTAATCCAGGAACACAGACATTTTTCTCTTGTGTGTGTGTGTGTGTGTGTTTTAATGAGTTTTACTGTTTGGTTTAGCTCTATTTTAGTTTCATATCTTTTTTTTTTTTGTATATGGTGAAAGAATCATGATATATTAAAATATAAGGATGTCCAATTGTTCTAGCATTGTTTGTTGAAGAGACTCTCCTTTCCCCATTGAATTGCTTGCCGTGTTGGTTGAAAACCGATTGATGGATCAGTGGCTGGACTCTCAATTCTCTTCTGTTGCTCTCTGCATCTAGCTATATGCCCCTATCACACTGTCTTGATTATAGGAGCTTTATAGCAAATATTTAGGCTAGTTGTCAGATTCCTCCAACTTTTTTTTTTTTTCAAAATTGTTTTGGTTACTCAGGAACTTTCAATATAAGTTTTAGAATCAGCTAGTTAATTTCTTCATAAAAGCCTATACACACTCTTAATGGCTCTCCTTGAATCCAGATCAATCTGGGAAGAACTGTCATCTTAACGATGTTGAGTGTTCCAAACCGTACATGTTATATTTCTCTGTAGTTTTAGATCTTCTTTAATTGCTCTTACCAACGTCTGGGGATTTTCAGTATACAAATTTTACATGTGTTTTGTTAGCTCTATCCCTAAGTATTTGACATTTTTTAATACTTTGATAAATGGTATTTTAAAAATGTTTAAAATGTATTGGGATGGCCAAAAAGTTCATTTGAATTTTCTGCAACATAGTACAGAAAACCTAAACAAACTTTTTGGCCAATCCAATATATTTTAATTTCCAATTGTTTGTTGCTAGTTTGTAGAAGTACAGTCAGAATTTCCCTCAATTCCCATTGCCTTCCCCTCCAAAGGCAGACTCTCCCTGGTTCTTTGCAGTGGTGAACAGAAAACCCAATGCTTGTTCTTTTTTGGGGGAGGGATAGTACAATTGGAACACTCATCTGATATTGTTATGTACTTGCTATCGCTTTTTTCTTTCTATATTTTCTTGTAAAGGCTTTGATGAAGTTTTATTCACAATGGTTAGATGGGAAGGAAATGCAGAGCACCTCAAGCCTCTTCCCTCCCCTCATATACAATTTTGCCTCACCCCATGGGGTCTCAAATCCTAAAAGATGATGCTGTTAAAGTGCTGCACTCAATATGCCAGCAAATTTGGAAAACTCAGCAGTGGCCTCAGGTCACCTGAAAAAGTCAGTTTTCATTCCAGTCTCAAAGAAGGGCAATGCCAAAGAATGTTCAAACTACCACACAATTGCACTCATCTCATGCTCAAAATTCTCAAAGCCATGCTTCAACAGTATGTGATCTGTGAATTTCTAGATGTTCAAGGTAGATTTAGGAAAGGCAGAGGAACCAGAGATCAAATTGCCATCTGTTGGATCATAGAAAAAGCAAGAGAACTCCAGAAAGACATCTGTTTCTGCTTTCTTGATTACTTCAAAGCTTTTGATTGTGTAGATCACAACAAACTGGAAAATTCTTTAAGAGATGGGAATACCAGACCACTTTGCCTGCCTCCTGAGAAATCTGTATGCAGGTCAAGAAGCAACAGTTAGAACCGGGCATGGAACAACAGACTTGTTCCAAGTTGACCATCTGCAGTGATTTTGAAACCCAAGAAAATAAAGTCTGTCACTATTTCCATTGTTTCTCCATCTATTTGCCATAAAGTGATGGGACTGGATGCCATGATATTATTTTTTTGAATGTTGAGTTTTAAATCACTGCAGATGGTGACTGCAGCCATGAAATTAAAAGATGCTTGATCCTTGGAAGAAAAGCTATGACCAACCTAGACAGCATATTAAAAAGCAGAGACATTACTTTGCTGGCAAAGAACAGTCTAGTCAAAGCTATGGTTTTCCCAGTAGTCATGTATGGATGTGAGAATTGGACCATAAAGAAAGCTGAGTGCCAAAGCATTGAAGCTTTTGAACTGTGGTGTTGGAGAAGACTCTTGAGAGTCTCTTGGACTGCAAGGATATCAAACCAGTCAATCCTAAAGGAAATCAGTCTTGAATATTCATTGGAAGGACTAATGCTGAAGCTGAAACTCCAATATTTAGCCACCTGATGTGAAGAACTGACTCATTGGAAAAGACCCTGATGCTGGGAAAGATTGAAGGCAGGAGGAGGAGGTGTCGACAAAGGATGAGATGGTTGGATGGCATCACTGACTTGATGGACATAAGTTTGAGGAAACTCCAGGAGTTGGTGGTGGACAGGGAAGCCTGCCATGCTGCAGTCCATGGGGTCACAAAGAGTCGGACAGGACTGAGCAACTGAAATGACTCTCTGATGGGGTCACCATCACCTCTCAGCTTCAGTCCCAATGATGCCAGGTGTCAGAGAGAAGGATAAAGCAGCAGTCACAGCATCCACTTACCGTGGACCCAAACCTGAATCTGGAGAGCTTTCTATAAGAGCCTAGGGAGAAGTACATTGGGTTGTTGATCAAAATATGAACTGATTTCCTTCAGTTCATTTGGGACAAAAGAAAATCCCATTTTGAGACTGGTTTTAAGTGTATTTCATATGAAGATGAAGGTTTTGTGTCATTCTGCATTTTCTGAGATTCACAGTAAACTCCAGCATCTGTGGGAATAAATAAGGGACAGTTCAATGGTGACCTGAGAAGAAGAAGGCTCACTTGGAAGTCTTTTCATCAAAGGCAAAACCTCCGTCTGAAGCCCTGAGCCCCACCCTTGCCTTGGCACTGCTGTCTCAGGCCATTTCCCAGCTCAGGTCTAGGCACAGGCAGAGCTCATCTATGGACTGTTCCTCCAGGCTGGCGTGCACGGTGCTGCTGTTCTTCCAGGTGGCCCCACTCAGATGTTTCTCCTCTGCATCTTCTTAGGTCCCCACTGGCAGGGTGAAGGGCCCTTCTACCTGTTCCCAGGTTCCTTTGTGATCAGCACTCTGTTGGAATAAGCTGTTCACATACTTGTCTTGATCCTTAGAGGAGGCAGTGGCCTCTATCACTTCCAGCTTTCTGGTACCTCCACAATGCTTGGGTACAAATAGAGTTTGCTGGGTGGAAATAGGATATTTAAAGGCCAAAAATGTTGGAGACTTCTGGGTGGGACTCCCAGAAACTAAATCCCTCCCTGTGACTGTCAAGTATTTTTGGTGACCTGTCAGTGATGGAGCTTTCAGGGCTGGATGGATGAGCATTACCTTGATGACTTTGGGGTTTTCAGGAACAACTAGTTCTGTAGATGCCAGAAGCAAGATGAGCCTGCCAGAGAACTGGTGCAAATGGGGCACAAGGTGCACTGCTACTATAGCAAGGATCCAGATTCTTCCCTGGACCCCTAATAGGTTCACAAGCTTTCCCTGCTGGTCTGTCTGAACATGGCCCCTGCCCTGCAAAGTTATTGGCAGCCCCATTCATAGTAAAAAAAAAATTGGAATGCAAGTTACACACTACAAGTTAGTTCACTGGGAATGAAACCCAGATCTCTAGTTTCAACTTCCAGTGCTCTTTCTAACGACAAGTATGGGCTAAGGGCAGGGGTGATGAGATGCAATGGACAGACACAGGCTTGAGGTCAGAGCAAATCCAGATGCAGTCCCCGCTCAGTGGTTTAGCTGAATGATAGTGGTTGAATGTCTCCACCTCTCCACCTCATAGGCTCTAGTTGACGTCACTTGAAGCTTGGCATAGGCACAGAGTAGGAGCTTAGTAACATCTATACTGTTTTGTTTCTTCTGCTGCCACGTTTAAGGTAAGATATTGCCTGTGGAAGTGGAGCGATAGAGGGATGCCTGGAATGGTAGGAGGTGGGGAGGTCCCCTGGGTCGCCTCACCCTATGTGCCTGCAGAGGAGAGGTGGAAGTATGATGCATGTTGATGCCTCCTGAAGCACAGAGCTCAGATCTGGTTGCAGGAGAAAGGCTCTGGTTTAGGAGTACCCAGAGAGCTGTTGAATTGCCCTTTGGTAGTGAATATGCTGTTGCTGGTTGTATCCAAGCAGAGATTTCATGATTACTCACTGGGGATGCTGGGGAAGGAGTTTTTGGGTTTGTGAGATGACTGGACCAAATATCCATAAAAGCTTTCATGGATCAAGCATTTGTATTCATCCCTGTGGTTGAATGAATGGCTGAATAATGGCTTCCAAAGATACTCACATCCTAATGGAGGCCTGGCGTGCTGCGATTCATGGGGTCGCAAAGAGTTGGACATGACTGAGCGATTGAACTGAACTGAACTGAACTGAGGAATATGTTGCACAGTAAAGGGAAGTCAAGGTTGCAGATGGAGTTAAGGTTGCTGATCAGCTGACTGTGAAATAGGGAGACTATCCTGGGTTATCTTGTGGCCCAAAGAACTGCTCACTAGAATCCTTATAAGTGGAAGAGGGAGGCAGAGGGTAAGAGTCAGAGACACGCAGCATGAGGAGGAATCAACCCACCGTTGTAAGACAGAGAGGGGGCCGTGAGCCAATGCCCATGGCCTCTAGAAGCTGGAAGGAGCAAGAAAATAATTCTTTCCCAGAGCCTCCAGAAGGAGTGCATTCTCACTGGCACCTTGGTTTTAGCTTAGGGAGACTCACTTTAGACTTTTGGCCTCCAGAACTGTAAGATGATAAACTAGTATTATTTTAAGCCACCAAGTTTGTGGTCATTTATTAAAGGTACAATAAGAAGCTCATGCAATTTTATTTCCTATTTAGTTAGAATTTTTGTTTTAATGGTCAAGTAATCTTTAAAATTTAGAGCTGTGATGGGCATTTCCAAAGGGTTGGCATATATAGGTCAGTTACAGTATTTTGACAAGAAATGAAAGACATGGCCCAGAGTGGAGAGCTGAGGAACACAGCTTTTCATGGTGGGTTGTAAGCAATTAAAATGCACTGTCACTGAGCTTTACAAAGGACTTAGTAATAAACAGCATCCACATATTGGTTCTTGAGTATAGGATGATAACTCAGACAAGGCCTGGCAGCTCCTAACAGGATGCCTATCATGTGACTCTATGACTTGAGATTAGGATGGTAGCACCTTACAACTGGACAGTCCTTTATCCTTTCATCCAAAGCCTTGGCCTCTGCATGGCATTTCAGACAACTGCCACATCCTAGAAAGGGATCTTGGGCAAGTCAGAAGCCTCTCAGGGCTTTGTGATGTCCGCCCTGTCCTCCTGGGTCGGTGGGGGGTTCCACGTACCCTGCCTCCTGGGTGCTCATCAGGGCCTGGACTGTACAGCAAGTGTACTGATCGTGTGGACTCCCATGTAGTCTTCTCTGATGCACTGTGAGTTACAGTAGTGATCACAGATTTAACATCAGGGGTCATGGGACCAGATCCCAGCACGTGAGCTGGGCTGTGGTGGTACTGGGTTTGGCCAATGGCCAACCCTTAGCTTTCCATCCCCTCCCCTCACCCAAGCCCTTTGCAGATCTGTGATGAGACATAAAGCAGCTGGGAGGAGATTGAGGGCTGAGTCTTGGTTTCTCTATGACCTGGAGACCCTAGTACAGGGATGCCTGAGGTCAAGGCCAAGTTCTTCACATGCCCCGTGCAGATATTAAAGGGGAAAATATTCATGACACTTGCCAGAGACAGTAATCAGACTTTACTAGATGGGGGCCTAGGTGGTCTGTGTAGGGATCACTGCAATAGGGTCTGGCAGTGGGGGAGAGAGGTGGGACTCAGCTCCAAATACAGCCTGGGCAGGTAGGAATTATAGCCAAGGAGCATGGTGCAGGTCAGTGGTGGAAGATTACTGCAGTGGGAACTTTAAGGGTAAAACAAGCCAGGGTGATCAGACACAAGCTGGGGTATGGTGAGGGATGAGGAACTCTTAAATGTGGAGGGGGTTCACACTGAGTATTAATACTGACTTAGCAGGATTCTTGCTAAAATTGAACAATGCAGAGAGGAACACGGAAGTGAGCCTTGTGGAAAAGCTCAGGGTAGTCTGAGCATCCTCTGGTCAAGGAAAGAATCTTTGTCACAAGGTAAACCTATTTCCCAGGCTGAGTGGGCAGGTTACCTGCAGAACCAGCCAGCAATGGGCAGACTCCCTCTGCAGACTGAAGAAGAAGGCTATGCTCAGAGAATAGATTCCCTGAGATCCCAGGTCCAAGTCAGAGCCTGAGGGAGGCCTGGCCTTCTGGACCCGAGACCAGTTCTCCCCACTGAACGACAATGGCCTGGCCAGAATACTCCAGCTGTGTCTAGGGTCAACATTCTCTCTTTCACTGTCCTGGTGAATAAATATCACCAGTGATATCATCACACAAAGTCTACTACCACCAGCATCCAGGTGCCCAGCAGTAGCTGGAAGCTGGTCCACACCTGTCCTGCATCCGTCTGCATGGGAGACACAGGTGTCTATGTGCAGTGACTTTTCACACCAATGCCTGCTGCCAAGACCATCTGTGGGTGGAGAGAGCAAGTCTCTTTTTCACTCTCCCTCTGTGTTTTATGGGGTTTACCAAGGAAACGGTTTGAAAACTCTGTGATGAATGCAATGGCATGGGTCACAGAGTCAGGAGAAACGGGGCCTCTGCCCACTTGAGCCGCAATTACTCTTCTGTATCCCTCATCCCTGTTTACAAGGCCTTGGGGGCTGTCTTATCTCATACACAGACCCCTGTGAGTCATGGATCACTTTGGCAAAATGCCAAGTGCTGGATAAAGAAGTTCTCAGAAAGGGGAAGCTGGGAGGAGTGGGGAGGGACTTAGGTCATTTTTAGAGGCAGAGACATAACTCTTGAAATATCTTCCACTCACAGAGGCCCGTCGAGCGCGTGATGCTTCACATAAGCCACGGCCCTTTATTCTCGCTGCCGTCCTGTGCATTAGAGCACACGGTCTGCATTTTCTAGGTGAGCTCAGTCTTGCCTCTATTTGTAAGCTTCTCTTGGTGCTGACCCTGTGCGTGGTGTGGGGACACTGAGACCAGCAGGCCACGGTCGGCCTGAAGGGCTTGCCGTGTGCTGATGGGGGCGGGGGAGGGGGTAGTCAGGGCACTGCGGCAGGAGAGGGCAGCAGGTTTTCAGAGCGTACAGCAGGGTCGCTCCCTCACAGGCCTGGTGGGCTCTGAGTCTTGCAGAACAAGGCAGAGGGGCCACGGGAGGGGGAGAAGTGAGGAGGGGGCCCCTGGGAGAGAAGACACGTGTCCTGGGAGGGGAGGGGAGGAAGCCTGTTGAGGTTTACTTGGGCCCCAACTTCTAGGCTGGAAAGGCTGAGCCGTGAGGCTGTGGGGGCAGGAAGCAGGATCAGAAGGCTTCAGATGCCATGTGGCCCCCAGCCCTGGGGTCTCCAGAGCTCTTTGGGAACTTTCAAAATGACAGATTTATAGATTCTCCCAAAGATTTGCTGAGGCAGAATATCTGGAGCAAAGCAGGAAGTGTCTAGAAAGGCATGAAGTGATTCGTGACTGCATTTGTATTAAGTGTGGGGTGGGGGAGGTGACAGGAGATGAGCCTGACTTAGGGACTCACATGGTTAGAAGCAGAGAAAACACCAGGGATGCAGGCCCCCAGTCTCCCTGAATGTGGATGGAGCCTGAACTGGGAAGGTTGCCATGGGAATTGGTGGGAGGCGGATTCCTAAGCAAAAAGCTGTAAGTTGTATTTGGAATCCAATTCTTTATTTCTTCTTCTTGAATAAATTTACACCACCTCATATATTTCAATGTCCTTAATTGTAAAATGGGGGCACAAATGCCTCTTGAATGGGACCATCAGGAGGATTAAGTGAGGAACACGCAGCTTGATGTCTGGCACTCAGGAGCTGTTCAGCAGAGAGTGGTTCCTGTGACTACATTGATGAAGCACCGATGTGTTTTGATGATTTGATGCCATGTGGACCTTTATCAGATTATGTGGGTCCATGCGCTGGAAGCTTTCAAGCTGCAGTGGAGGTGACAAATAGAAAATGCACACTCTACCACTCTCCGGGTCACCTTCCAGGTGCTGTTAACAGCTTAACAGCCTGTTTCCTACTGAGCCCAGGCCTGGACAGAGACCTTCTCGCCGTCAGTGAAAGGCATTGTCATTGCAGCCTCATGGAAAGCCACTGTCCATCAGTCAGAAGGGGCCTGAGATCTGGAACCTGGGACTTTTGCCCACCTGGTACTAGACCTTTCTTAGACCCACGTGCTGGATCTTTGTCCTTGGCTCCTAGCCCCAGCCACATCCTTCTACACGCTCCTCTGTGTCACAGTGGGGCTGGAAGCCTGGAAACTACATTGCCCAGAATGACTTGCTAGCTGCCATCCGTTCAGTCCAGTCTATGGGAGGCCCTGGCAAGAGAGAGGAAGGCAGAGGCAGAGAGAAACCATCATTTTTCTTCTTCGGTCTACTGCTGCCTCTGGCAGCTGTAATAGGCTCCTGGGTTTTGGAAGGTGGACCGGTTTCAGCTGCGGCAGGCTAGCTCACGGGCTCTGGCTCCTGCGCTATCCTAGGGAGTGAGGACCTCTCCTTTGCTGCTAAGTGGTGGGGACCAGGGCTCTGACAGCGGCAGTGGAGGCAGCATGTGCTCCTGGGAGGCATTTCATCTTCAGGCTGCACTGTCTTGTCTCATTTCTCCAGTTCTGGCAACTTCCCATGGTTAATAGCCTCTGAGGGACCTCAACTTCTCCTTCCTCATTCTCCAGGCTTCCTATACTGTTGTAACTGATGCTTCACACTAAATTCTCCTTCTGTTCATTGGACTGGATGCTGGGTGATATAACCAGCATAAACTGTGTGCTTTGAAGCTAGATGAAATTACATGTGGTTTGGACCTTGCTGCTCCTGTAATGCCTGCTGCTGCACCAGCTAGACCCCAGAGGCACAGGCTCAACTGAGACAGAGTCCATCCGCCTGTCACATGCCTGCCCAGGTTCCTCATCTGTATGATCCAGGCTGGGTCCTGAGTTCTCCTAGGCTGAGGTTTGTAGGAAGAGGAAAGAGATTGTGTAGGAGGCAAGCCCTTTGTTACAAGGGTTTTGGCTCACAAGTGGCCTCACCTCTTCTACTCTCTTTGGGCCCTGCCTGAGTATAGGAGACCCCTGGTGTGTTATGTTGCTGCCTGGCTATAACTATGTGGTAGGTTACAGTTATATTATTAAAAAGGAAGGGAAGAATGGATTCTGGTGGACCCATAGCTATTTCTGTGACAGCAGTTGTGCAATGTACACAACTCATTTATGATACATTCTCAGTAGGGCCATGACAATGAGTAAATGAGAATATACATAGGGTTCCTATCTGCCTGCAATGCAGGGGACCTGGGTTCGATCCCAGCATCAGAAGGATCCCCTGGAGAAGGGAAAGACTACCCACTCTAGTATTCTTGCCTGGAGAATTCCCTGAACAGAGGAGCCTGATGGACTACAGTCCTTGGGGTCGAAAAGAGCCAGACACGACTGAGTAACTAACACTTTCACACTTGCACTTGCTACAATGCCAAGGAAACTTTGACCAAGGTCATTGGCCCCATGTCTATAATAGACCTGGCCCCCATGGGCCCCAGTAACTGCTGGGTGAACATCGGCTCCTGGGGAGGACCCAGAGAAGCCTGCATCTGCTGCCTCCTTCTGCCAGTCACAGTTCAGTGGTCAGTGTGAGCTAGCTAAGAGGTGATGTCTGCTTTTGTCTATTTATGTGTAAGCCTTTATTAGCAGCTCTTTGGGTTTATAGTTCCAGGCTACTTTCAAATTGGAGTTCAGGGCAGGGAAATTATACTCCACAGTGGAGCAGGTGGTGGGTGAGAACAGGGGCTCCCATCCATCATTACGTATGGACTGGGGATTGAAAGGTCTGGTCTGTCACTCCTCTTAAAGGGCCCCTGTTTTTGTGTAGCCTGGACATTGGGGGAGCCTGGTTTCTGGAGCACTTACAGTAAGCTGTCACCCCCCAGGATGGCTTAGGAGTGGTTGCCATGGTGGTAGATTTGTGCTCCTTTCTTGCTTTGAAAGGAAGCCGGGGCTGCCTAGAAAATGAGGAAGCCTCCTTCTTGGAATGTTGGGGTCTTTGTTTCTTACTCTGCCCTCCCCCTCCAAGAATGCACAGGGCCTCCTTATGTTGCTTCTGCTTTCATGGTATAATTTGGATAACAAAAGAGAGGCGCAAGATGGATCTGAGCCCTTTCATTTCTTGGCATCAAGGCCAAGCAAGAACTTGCTTCTCAGGCTGTGATTCATTTGCTCAAGCTCAGGCTCACAAAGTCAAGTTTGATTCTACTCCCGTGGGTCAAATGGCCTTCTTTGGTTACATTTCAGCAATCAGACTAACTAGCTAACTTTCTCCTTCCTTCCTCCTTCCCTTTCTCTCTCCATTCATTCCTCCCTTCCACAAACATCCCTGAACACTCCTGCAACACAAAAGCACAGAGCTCTGCTGGCTGAGATTACATAAAGAAGACATAAAGCTTGATAACAAATTATTCATTACCTGAGTGTGACACAGACTTGAAAAGGTGCACTTCTGACAAGATGCTCTAAATGTTGTGATGGAGGCAGGTTATTTCCTTGGCTGCAGTGGGGGCACTAAGTGGGAAGGATCTAGCAGACCCCAGGTAGCCTCAGAAGATAAGACACCCGTGAGCTGAGTCTGGGATGTGTCTGTCTCCAGGTGTACTGGCAGGGAGGGTCTTTGTGGGGGCGCACACAGTGCTCAAGATCTGGGTTGCAGGGGGTCAGCCAGAGTTGGGTGGGATAAGCTGGTGAGTGTGGCAGGCCCCACCCCCAGAAAGGCTGATTATTCAGTTAGGCGCCCAGGTCCTATCTCATGGTACTTAGGAGCCACTGAGGGATTTTGAGCAGAGGAGTGCCATGGTCAGATCTGGAGGTCACATGGAAGAGGGTCTAGGCTGGGGCTCTGGGGGCCAGCTGGATGGAAGGGGAGGACAAGGAGGTCAGAAGTGGTGGGGATGGAGTGTGTGCTCTTTCTCTCTATGCTCATTTAACAACAAGAAACACCCAGCTCTGCTCTGTCCCAGACCTGCACTGGATCCCTTTACTCTGAACTCACATCATTTAAC
Organism: Bos mutus; assembly: GCF_027580195.1. Lineage (NCBI taxonomy): Eukaryota > Metazoa > Chordata > Mammalia > Artiodactyla > Bovidae > Bos > Bos mutus. Next base: position 132,296,413 of record NC_091618.1, read on the forward strand.
CCAGTCAGTACCTCAGAAGAGGTGAGGATGACGACCTCATTTTACAGAAGAAGAAGCTGAGTCTTGCAGAGATGGAGAAAAGTAGTCACATGCACAGCAAGTAGCAGAATAACAGTGGAAATCAAGGTAAATCCCCCCATCCCCCAAAGCCATGGGCTGCATGGAAAATGAAATTTTCAGTGGCACTGCATCCTGCTCTCAGTAACTGTTTGCAGGAGAGTTGGAAGGAGTGGGTGGACCCCTCTTCTCCTGCCTCTCCTCTCAAGGCCACCAAGCCTGCAGGCCTTGGCTGTTCTGCCAGTCTTGGAGCTGGGCCAATCTGAGCCTGACTGCTTGACCCACAGGAGTCCTCTCTGACCCTCCTTGGTCTCTGTGGAGGCCAGACATCCCATCTAAGGTCTGATTTGAACAGTGCCCTCAGGGAGCTGTGGGCTGATTCATCAAATGTAGGAGCCCTCTTCTCAGGGGATCCCAATCTTGGAATTAAATACCTGTGACTCCCATAGGCCATTAAGGAATGAGGCTGACAGGGGTATGTCAGGCCTGGTGAGGGGCTGGGCTTTCTGACTCACTCTGTGTGCTTTTGTACTCATTGTATGGTTCTGATGTGGTTAATGCCATGTTGAGTTTCCCACGGTGATACCTGATTTACAGATGAGGACACTGAGGCAATAGGAAGAAATTTGTAGTTAGCATCACCAGCTATTGAGTGATGGTGCTGGAATTCAGTCTGCCCACAAAACACTGATTGACCGTCCCCAAGCTAAACCCACCACACCTGTGCAGCTGTCACTGTGGGCTCCACCGGCCTGGTTTCCTGGAGCCCCTGTTGTCCAGGGTCAGCTCCAGCACCGATTCTACTGCAGGAAGATAACTGTATGTGGTTTTCTCTGTCATGTTTGGAGCCCCTGTCTCCATCTCAGAGGCTGGCTTTGTGAGAATGGGGCGCCAGCTTACTTCTTCCTCTCTGCCTCCTCCAGGGCCTATGCTGTGCTATGCTTAGTTGCTCAGTCATGTCCGACTCTTTGTGACCCCATGGACTGCAGCCTGCCAGGCTCCTCTGGCCATGGAGCTTCTCCAGGCAAGAATGCTGGAGTGGCTTGCCATTCCCTTCTCCAGGGAATCTTCCCAACCCAGGGATCGAACCCAATCCCCCTCATTGAGGGTGGATTTTTTAATAGTTTGAGCCAAAAGGGAAGCCCAAGATTACTGGAGTGGGTAGCTTATCCCTTCTCCAGGGGAACTTCCCTACCCAGGAATTGAACGGGGGTCTCCTGCATTGCAGGTAGATTCTTTACCAGCGGAGCTACCTGGGAGCCCCTACAGGGCCTGGTGTATCCCCAACTTAAGGCATCTCTTGGGGCTGGAGTAGTCAGTGTGACACCCAGCAAGGAGAGAAGAAGAGAGTTTATGAGGAGATGCTCATATGCACACTCTGAACAACAGTGTGCTCATACTTCCCCACTGGTCAGGGGAGTGAGTGAGCCTGGACCCCAAGACCCTTGAAGCTACCTTAGCCTGTATTTCTGAGGCTCCATGGGCTGAATGGGCACTGAGGAGTGAGCTCCTGCACCATCATTCCAGGCATGACAGACTGCATATTCCCTTTCAGGGGAGGATTTGCTTTTCTGATTTCCAGAGCAACTCAACAGAGTGTAAAAGCCATCCTAGAATTTAAAATGAATGCACAAGTCTGTTTAGTGAAACAAGTCAGAGAAAGACAAATATGCTATGATATCACCTATATGTGAAATCCAAAAAAATATAACAACTAGTGAATATAACAAAAAGAAACAGACTCACAGATATAGAGAACAAACTAGTGGTTACAAGAGGAGAGAGAGAAGGGAGAAGGGGCAATGTAGAGGTAGAGGGCTGAGAGGTGCAAACTATCAAGTGTAAGATAAGCTGCAAGGATATATTGTACAACATAGGGAATATAGCCAACACTTTCAGTTCAGTTCAGTTCAGTTCAGTCACTCAGTCGTGTCTGACTCTTTGCGACCCCATGAATCACAGCACGCCAGGCCTCCCTGTCCATCATCAACTCCTGGAGTTCACCCAGACTCACATCCATCGAGTCAGTGATGCCATCCAGCCATCTCATCCTCTATCACCCCCTTCTCCTCCTGCCCCCAATCCCTCCCAGCATCAGAGTCTTTTCCAATGAGTCAACTCTTCACATGAGGTGGCCAAAGTACTGAAGTTTCAGCTTTAGCATCATTCCTTCCAAAGAAATCCCAGGGCTGATCTCCTTCAGAATGGACTGGTTGGATCTCCTTGCAGTCCAAGGCACTCTCAAGAGTCTTCTCCAACACCACAGTTCAAAAGCATCAATTCTTTGCCGCTCAGCCTTCTTCACAGTCCAACTCTCACATCGATACATGACCACTGGAGAAACCATAGCCTTGACTAGCCGGACCTTTGTTGACAAAGTAATGCCTCTGCTTTTGAATATGCTATCTAGGTTGGTCATAACTTTCCTTCCAAGGAGTAATATAGCTATAAATGGATCATAACCTTTAAAGATGGTGAATCACTGCATTGTATATCTGTAGAATATTGTACATCAACTATACTTCAATAAAAAATAAAATCAATGCACATGTTAAAAACTACATTTTACAAAATTGAGGCATTGTTTCTTTCCTGTTCCTGATCTCCTTTTGCTGAAAATTAGGACTGGCACTATAGGACCACTATTTTGTCAAAAAAGCATTCATAACCATTTTGGTGTCTGGGGCTGTAGTAGCCTCTCCCAGTGTTTTTTGGAGGGACCTAAACTCTTTTAAGAATTGACTTTAGCAATTTTCTGGTGGACATATTCTACTGAAACCAAATCTACCTGACAGGACACACTCAGCTCATCTTTTTTCTTCTCCTCACTTTTCAGAGTCTTCTGCTATTTATATTATACATAGCATCCAGGGGTTTTAGTGTACTTAGCAGAGAAATATTTGGAGAATAGAGAGGCATTTGTTTATTTCATCTTCTCTGAAAGCTCTGTTTGTACGGTCTGCAAGTTAACAATGGTTTGTATGCATTAAAGTGCTCTAGAAAAAAAATAACAAAACCTAATAAACAAAAACAAGAGCAAAAAATAACGAATGCATGACAGGGACCATGTGTGATTCATAAAGTACAACACATTTACTATTTGATCCTTTACAGAGAAATTGTACTGACTTTGAGTCATATATAAGCTAGTTTTTAGAGCAGTACAATGTATGTAACATATAATGATAATCCCAGCACTTTGATTTCTTTGTGTAGATCTAGGTTGTTGTATCACATTTTTTCTATCTGAGGAATTTTCTTCTAGAGTAGTTGTACTGGCAATATATTTTTTGTTTTGTTTGATGAATGTTTTTATTTCTCCTTTGTTTTAAAAAGATATTTTATTGGATTTATAATCAATTTTTTTTTCTTTCAGCCCTTTAAATATGTCACTCTATTGCCTTCTGGCTCATATAGTTTCTGGTGAAATGTTTTCTGTAATTCTTTTATTTGTTCCTCTGTATGTAGTGTTTTCCCTACCCTCTAGTTTCCATCAAGGTTTTAAACAACGTGTATCTATTGATTTGGCTGCATCAGGTCTTAGCTGTGGCACGTGGAATCTTTTAGTGGCAGTGTGTGAACTCTTAGTCCTGGCATGTGCGATCTAGTTCCCTGACCAGGGATTGAACCCGGGCCCCCCTGTATTGGGAATGCACAGTCTTTACAAGAGTTACAGGTTCAATTCCTGGGTCAGGAAGATCCCCTGGAGAAGAAAATGGCACCTTACTTTGGTATTTACTTGCCTGGAAAATTCCACAGGCAGAGGAGCCTGACGGGCTACAGTCATGGGGCCACAATGAGTCAGACACGATTGAGTACATGCACAAACCTTTAGATATTCATTAAAATTTTTAGATGAGATCTTAGCATTTTATACTGTGTCCATTGTCTGATGCAAATAAGTGCTTGTGCCCTATCTCTCACTGGAGGTGCTTGCTTTCCCTTAGATTTTGGGTTAATTGTTTTGTTCCAATCTCAGACCTCTTACTTATTCAAGAAAAATCATGATTTTTGCAAATTATCCAGAATTTTTTGGTTGTAAAGTGAGAGCAATGCTTTTTCCAGTTTCTTCATATCCTAATCAGAAGCTTGAATTCCCATGAAGTTCATTTTAAGTTTTTGATTTCTCAATTATGGTCTATCCAATCTCATTTCAAAGTGTGTAACCTCTATGAGCCACAGTTCTCTGATCTATTAAAGGCACATAGAAATATTTATTTAATAGCGTTGTTTAGGATTAATTTTTAAGGTTAATTTATTTATTTTATTTGGAGACTAGTTATTTTACAATATTGTGGTGGTTTTTGCCATACATTGCCATGAATCAGCCACGGGTGTACATGTGTCTATATGAGAGACAGCAAAAGAGACAAAGATATAAAGAACAGACTTCTGGACTCTGTGGGAGAAGGTGAGGGTGGGATGATTTGAGAGAATAGCATTGAAACATGTATGTCACCATATGTGAAACAGATCATGAAACAGGGATGGGGGACACATGTTTAGGATTAATTTAAAGATAAAAATATTTTCTCATTATTAGTTTATAGGAATGCAAGGGATTTCTGTGTGTTGATTTTATATCCTGCAACTTTACTATAGTCATTGATTAGCTCTAGTAATTTTATGGTGGAGTCTTTAGGGTTTTCTATGTAGAGGATCATGTCATCTGCAAACAGTGAGAGTTTTACTTCTTCTTTTCCAATTTGGATTCCTTTTATTTCTTTTTCTGCTCTGATTGCTGTGGCCAAAACTTCCAAAACTATGTTGAATAGTAGTGGTGAAAGTGGGCACCCTTGTCTTGTTCCTGACTTTAGGGGAAATGCTTTCATTTTTTCACCATTGATGATAATGTTTGCTGTGGGTTTGTCATATATAGCTTTTATTATGTTGAGGTGTGTTCCTTCTATTCCTGCTTTCTGGAGATTTTTTTTTTTCTCATAAATGGATGTTGCATTTTGTCAAAGGCTTTCTCTGCATCTATTGAGATAATCATATGGCTTTTATTTTTCAGTTTGTTAATGTGGGGTATTACATTGATTGATGTGCAGATACTGAAGACTCCTTGCATCCCTGGGATAAAGCCCACTTGGTCATGGTGCATGATTTTTAAAATATATTGTTGGATTCTGATTGCTAGAATTTTGTTAAGTATTTTTGCATCTATGTTCATCAGTGATATTGGTCTGTAGTTTTCTTTTTTCGTGGCATCTTTGTCAGGTTTTGGTATTAGTGTGATGGTGGCCTCATAGAATGAGTTTGGAAGTTTACCTTCCTCTGAAATTTTCTGGAAGAGTTTGAGTGGGATAGGTGTTAGCTCTTCTCTAAATTTTTGGTAGAAAGAGAAATTAAGGAAACAATCCCATTCACCATTGCAACGAAAAGAATAAAATATTTAGGAATATATCTACCTAAAGAAACTAAAGACCTATATATAGAAAACTATAAAAGACTGGTGAAAGAAATCAAAGAGGACACTAATAGATGGAGAAACATACCATGTTCATGGGTCAGAAGAATCAATATAGTGAAAATGAGTATACTACCCAAAGCAATCTATAGATTCAATGCAATCCCTATCAAGCTATCAATGGTATTTTTCACAGAGCTAGAACAAATAATTTCACAATTTGTATGGAAATACAAAAAACCTCGAATAGCCAAAGCAATCTTGAGAAAGAAGAATGGAACTGGAGGAATCAACCTGCCTGACTTCAGGCTCTACTACAAAGCCACAGTTATCAAGACAGTATGGTACTGGCACAAAGACAGAAATATAGACCAATGGAACAACATAGAAAGCCCAGGGATAAGCCCATGCACCTATGGACACCTTATCTTTGACAAAGGAAGCAAGAATATACAATGGAGAAAAGACAATCTCTTTAACAAGTGGTGCTGGGAAAACTGGTCAACCACTTGTAAAAGAATGAAACTAGAACACTTTCTAACACCATACACAAAAATAAACTCAAAATGGATTGAAGATTTAAACATAAGACCAGAAACTATAAAACTCTTAGGGGAGAACATAGGCAAAACACTCTCTGACGTACATCACAGCAGAATCCTCTATGACCCACCTCTCAGAATATTGGAAATAAAAGCAAAAATAAACAAATGGGACCTAATTAAAATCAAAAGCTTCTGCACAACAAAAGAAAGTATAAGCAAGGTGAAATGACAGCCTTCAGAATGGGAGAAAATAATAGAAAATGAAGCAACTGACAAAGAATTAATCTCAAAAATATACAAGCAACACCTGCAGCTCGATTCCAGAAAAATAAATGACCCAATCAAAACATGGGCCAAAGAACTAAACAGACATTTCTCCAAAGAAGACATACAGATGGCTAACAAACACATGAAAAGATGCTCAACATCACTTATTATCAGAGAAATGCAAATCAAAACCACAATGAGGTACCATTTCACACCAGTCAGAATGGCTGCAATCTAAAAGTCTACAAGCAATAAATGCTGGAGAGGATGTGGAGAAAAGGGAACCTTCTTACACTGTTGGTGGGAATGCAAACTAGTACAGCCACTATGGAGAAAAGTGTGGAAATTCCATAAAAAACTGGAAATAGAACTGCCATACGACCCAGCAATCCCACTGCTGGGCATACACACTGAGGAAACCAGAATTGAAAGAGACACGTGTACCCCAGTGTTCATCGCAGCACTGTTTATAATAGCCAGGACATGGAAGCAACCTAGATGTCCATCAGCAGAACGAATGGATAAGAAAGCTATGGTACATATATACAATGGAGTATTACTCAGCCATTAAAAAGAACACATTTGAATCAGTTCTAATGAGGTGGATGAAACTGGAGCCTATTATACAGAGTGAAGTAAGCCAGAAAGAAAAACACCAATACAGTATACTAACACATATATATGGAATTTAGAACGATGGTAATGATAACCCTGTATACGAGACAGCAAAAGAGACACAGATGTATAGAACAGTCTTTTGGACTCTGTGGGAGAGGGAGAGGGTGGGATGATTTGGGAGAATGGCATTGAAACATGTATAATATCATATATGAAACAAATCGCCAGTCCAGGTTTGATGCAGGGTACAGAATGCTTGGGGCTGGTGCACTTGGATGATCCAGAGGGATGGTATGGGGAGGGAGGTGGGAGGGGGCGTTCAGGATTGGGAACACATGTATACCCATGGTGGATTCATGTTGATGTATGGCAAAAGCAATACAATATTGTAAAGTAATTAGCCTCCAATTAAAATAAATAAAAAAATAAAGGTAAAGATAAAAAAATACATATAGCCACAGCACCTGACATGAAACAGCGTATTTTATTTCTCCTCTGTTTTCTGACACCTATTTAAATGGATAAATGAAAATTCTCTTAAATGACATTTGTGTTAATTCATCAGTATAAACTGATGTAGCATCATTTGTTGTCATCAGGGAATGAATATCATCTTTAAATATTTGGAGAGAATTTTTCAGAAATGAAATTTGCCTTTGGAGTTGGAGGTTAATTTGTCATTCCTCTGGTTTAGCTCCATCTTTTTCCCTCTGCCTCATCTGCTGCCAGATTGTCCTTTGCTAGGGAATACAATGTACACTGAGACAGTTTTTCCCTTTCAAGCAGCTTTAAGTGGTCCTAGGGGTTTCTTTTTTAGACCTCAAGGGTCTGTCCTCTGACTCCAGCCCTTTGGTCCTAATGCTAGTTCTCGGATTAGGACTGGTTAGTCTGAATCATTATTGTCTTCATTTATGTGAAGATTGGGCTTCCCAAGTGGAGTGGTGGTAAAAAATTAGCCTGCCAATGCAGGAGACAAAAGAGACGTAGTTTCCATCCCTGGGTAGGGAAGATCCCTTGGAGTAGGAAATGGCAACCCACTCTAGTATTCTTGCTTGGAAAATTCCACAGACAGAGAAGCCTGGTGGGCTACAGTGCATGGGGTCAAAGAGTCTGATACAACTGAGCACACACACACACACACAGGTCTTAAATCCTTTCTGAGTCTTGTTGTCTCAGGTGAAATCTCCCCAGTATTTTCACTTTTTTTTTTAACCTGACAAATTGTCCTTGCCACTAGGTGTCTGCTCAAATTCTTCTACAAGTGGGACTCCATGAATTGAGACTCATTCCCCAGATGTGGGCTGATCTGTGCCGAGTCTACAAAGACCTAATTGTGCCAGGTACTAACCTTGGAGAGTGTAGCCCAGGTTTGGATTAGCCTTTGCAGAATCAGTATGTTTGCTGACTACATGAATAAAAGCCCAACTTGTCAAACATGCTACTGTTAAGCAATATCTTCCCCATCTTCTACTCAGATGATGGATTTTAGCCCCAAGGACCCCTGATGCTTATCCTTATGAACCGCTGTGCTAACTGGATCTAGTCTATTTCTCCAGCACACCATTTTGCAACTTGAGTTGTCTTCTATCATATGCTTTCCTCCCTTAGCTTCTGTACATCTGTGGGTGTTAGCAAATATCAGATCTAGAGGACCTGGAGATCTAGCTTGGGTTTTTCCAATCACTCCTGCACCACCGTCCTCAAAACATCAAAACGTCAGTGTCTGTGGAAGCCTGCCCTGAACCCAGCTCTTGGCTGGCATGCCATGCTCACACCTGGATAGCTCTTTAGTTCACACTCCTGACAATTCACCCTCTTCTCATTCCTATTATCTCCTCAACAACTCCTAGATTATCCTTTTCTGGTTTTCTCCTTGGATTGTCCACTTCCACAGGGATGCAGGGGCTTTGTCAAAGGGGACTTGCCGTGAAGACTTCCCCCAGTTGTCTTCATGGAGCCCTGGACCAGTCCAGCTGACTTGTAGTGCTCTGAAGTTCATCTGTCCTCCAAGGCCCACGTTCTAGTCTTATAACTCCTCTTCCCTTTGTGCTTTCCTACTCAGACTCAAGCCTCAGCCCTTGTCCCACGTCCTACTCTGCACACTACCTGAAAGCAATTTTCACATGACTTCACACAAGTCATCGAAGACTCAGTGGCTGTGAAGACAAAGTAAAGGATAGAGCCTAGAAGCACACTTGAAGGACCTCCCCAGGCCATCTTCACGAGCTACCCATTAAAGAAGAGACTAGTCATAGCTGCCGCACATCTGCCTCCTGTTTCTGTCTGGCTTTCTACTCCTTTACTCCTGAGACCATTTTCCTAGAATGACAAGAAAAAAGTAAAATAGCAACTGAAGGATTGTTTTCCTCATTTCATCCATTGATTTTCTGTCATCAGACTTCAGTTTTGAGATTCTTGAACTTGCTGTGGACATTACTTCCCCTATACCTGTATGCATGACAGTGACAAACAGCAAGTTCCAGACAGCAATACCTTTGAGGATGAGGAGGAGGTTGAGGAGAGGTTCACAGGAGACTCAAGTCTGTCTGCAGTGTCTAATTTCTTAAAATTAAATCTCCATTCTATACATATCACTAGCTACTGACTTTTTTCTCTCATTCCTTTTAGAGTTAAATTTCTCCAAAGAGTAGTCTAGACTTTCTGTCTCTGTATTCTCAGTCCCACACATTCCTCAACCTGCTCTCATCTGCTGTCTGGTCCCAGCAAGACATGGAAACAATTGTTTCCAAGATCCCCTGATGACCTCCAAGGAGCAACAATGCTGTGTGTCTGTACATACCTTCACACACACACACACACACACACACACACACACACACAGTTTCAGGCATGGAAAACATGTGGTGATATCCAGTTTTAGTAAATCTTACCATTGTTCCTTATTTGGTTCAGATTTTCTTTTAAGATGCTCCTCTCTCACAGTCCCATCTAATTCATTTCCTCTGTAATATTCTCTATTGTGCCCTTGCCCCTGCCATAGAGACCGGGACCCTGTGTCGCAGCCACCCTGAGGCAGTTTAATCCAGGCTCACCCACTGTCCAGCCATATGACCTGAATGGGTTCTAAACTGCCCATGCCTCCATTTCCTCCACCCCAAGATGTTGGTGGTGAGATGACCTGATACATGCAAAACTCTTGGAACAGAGCGGAGGTGTCTCCCATGCTTACACTTGGGTTACTGTAGGGGACAGCCTGGGGGTCTGCATGTCCCCTTTCAATTCTTTAACATTCCCACCCTGAGGGCAGAGGGAAGTTTTGAAAACACAGACATGCTGAGGTCACTGAATCAGCATAACACACTACAAGCTGCTCTCCACTATCTCCAGAACCAGTAGCTGGCTGGCCAGGTCCCCAAGGCCTGTGTAGCCTGGTCTTACTGCCTGATCCATACCATCTTCCACTCATTTGCTGTTGTCAACCAAACCACCCTCCTTGCATGGCCTTTGAGTGTTCTGTGTTTTTCTCTTGATCTAACAGTCTTTTTCTGCCTTCAACCCTGTTGCCTCTCAGAGCCAACCTTCCCTCCAGGCTGAGCCTCCCCTGCAGGTGAGCGTGATAGGGGCTTTCACAGTGTGACATGTTTTCATCACAGTGTGTGATGGCATGGTTGTTGATTCATTCAACAGTAATTTATTTTTAAATTAATTTTTTCAAATGCCATTAAAAATTTTTTTTTGGCTCTTCTGAGTCTTTGTTGCAGTCTGGAGGCTATTTGTTGTGATGTGCAGGCTTCTTCTAAATATGGAAGGTGAGGGTTTCTCTAGCTGTGTGCACAGGCTTCTCCTGTGGAGCATGGGCTTTAGAGTGTGTGGGCTCAGTAGTTGCGATATGCGGTCTCTCTGGTTGCAGTGTGAGGGCTTAGTTGCTCCAAGGCATGTGGGATTTTGGCTCCCCTACCAGGGATTGAACCCATGTCCCTTGCATTGGAAGGCAGATTCTTAACACTTGGACTATCAGGGAAGTCCCAACAGTAGTTTATTGAGCATCTGCTATGTGCTGGGACCTGTGCTTGATGCTGGGACATAGCATGGGACACAAAAGCCTGGTCCCTTTGTCTAAGGACTTCTGATCCCTTGGGAAGCAGCATTTAACTGTGAACATGGCGATGTTGCCAAGGAAAGTTGCATTCATCATGGGATTATATGATGGGTGTTGACCTAACTGGGGGCCTCTTGAAGCTTCTCTCAAATCCTAAAAACAAATCAGAGTTTAACCTAGACGAGAAAGGGTAGAAGTTCAGACAGAGGGAACAGCTTATTCAAAGGCCCTGAGGCAGGAAAGAACAAGACACTTTTGATGGAACAATGATTTAAAGGGCAAATAAGGAGTGACAGGAAGAATGAGAAAGGTCTGTGAAGCTGCTAGAAGGAAAGAGCACCAGGGAGAAAAAGAGCCTGAAGTCTCACCAGTGTGACAGAGAAGCATGTCAGTGATCCATATCAGATTGAATTTCAGGGAAATGATGAGAGTGGCAGGACTAGGGAAGAGTTTGCTTGTCTCAAGCAGCAAAAGGTCCAACAACAGGGAGTCCATGACCGGTGCTTGGCTCAGCCTTGCCCTGGGAAGCAGGCTCTCTCTCTCCTTTTGCTTTTTGTCCTCTGCATGTGGTTTGTGACCGCAAGCATTGCCTTATGATCACAAGGCGGCTGCTGCTCCTCTAGGCTTCACATGTTTCAAAAGAGAGAGAAGGTTATATTGTTGTTGCTATTGATGTTTAATTGAGGAAGGGTGACTACCTCAAGACTTTTGCCTACCTCTTACTGGCTGTTGAGAAAGCACCATCCCTACAGGTTGGGATGTTATTTTCAGCTGAGTATATCACTATCTCTAACTAAAATGTTTTTGTTTTAGAAGGAAGTCTCTGACCTGGAGGATATAAACTGAGAACAAGCATGGGACCTCTGCTGGTACCAACGCCCTGTATCCTCACAGAGTTCAGGCAGAGGAGAGGAATCTGCTCTGAGTCCCTTCGTGGTGGTTGCCAAAACTGTTGGCTTAAAAAAGTAGTCACAACCTAGAACTTGAGAGCTATGTTTTATTTGGTGGGAATTTTTAGGACTTCAAGCTCCCAGGAGACAGCATGTCAAGTGACTGAGAAAATTGATTCAAGGAGAGGGAGGAGTTATATAGAAACTTGCAGCAAGGGGTGGGTAGTCTGAACATCAAAAATTGTTAACTAAGAAAACCCAGATATTTCAAGCTGAGGAATTTAACATTTTTCTATGTATGGGAAAATGCAAGAGTCTGGGGTTACTGAAATCATTCCTTTCATATGTATCTCAGCTGTCTGGGGCCAGCATGCTGTGATTTGATTATTCACATCCTTAATTCCTTGCTCACTGTAGGGAGTGGAAGCAACTTGTTGGATACCAGGCATTGTTCTGCCTGGGCTCAGAAATTCACATTTGGAGGGCTGGAATCCCTGATGGCTGCAACATCCTTGTTTAGTAATATGTCAGAAAATATTCCATTTCCAGGTAGAGCTCTAGGTGGGCTTTAAGAGAGGGGCTTCAGAATCTGCCCTCAAAATCCATCTCTAGGTTCAGCCCACCTGAAGCGGGCAGCCTGCAGCACTGTCACACTGTTCCAATGAGCAGGAAATTCCTGAGACTTCTCATCTTCTCTCTTTGCACAGGAATTCAGGCCACTCATGTACATGAAGGGACCAAGGTAAAGCTTTTTTGTTTAAAAAAAAAGAAAAGAAGAAAACTTTTCATTTACTTTCTAGAAAACACATCAAACCATCCTGACAAACTTATGTCAGGCAGAAAGTGGATCATGGCTGTTGGCAGGTGGGCCATTGATCTCTGACAAGGAGAGCCTCCACCAGCTGGAACCTGTCTACACTTCACAAGGGCAGTGCCATGGAAATAGCAAGGTAAGAGCTAATGTGGGCAGTGCCCCACCCCCATCATAGACAAGGGTGTACCCTGAAGGTGGGCAGCAAGGAAGAGCTCTGCTCACCAACAGAGGAGGCTCCTCCTCTTTCTTCACTCACCCGTGGGAGGGAGATCAAGGAGTAGCTCGTATTAGGCATGCTGCTGCTGCTGCTGCTAAGTCGCTTCAGTCGTGTCTGACTCTGTGCGACCTCAGAGACGGAAGCCCACCAGGCTCCCCCGTCCTTGGGATTAGGCATGAGTTAGGCTCAATTCAAGGATGCAGAGCAGGCAGGGAGTCACTCTCTCTGCCCTTTCTAATCATAGTGAATGGGTCACCTCCCTTGGAAAGCCCTCCTGAACTACTGGGGCCCACACTGTTCTTTTTCTTCAGCCATTTCCTGAGCCTCTGTGCCCCACCCAGGCCAAGCCATGCTCATTCCTCATTTTCTACTATAATGAGGCAGACAAGGCCAAGAAAAACAGCCCCTGCTTCTCCTTTTCTCAGGGGAGGGCAGCTGGGAAGGTACCAACAGACTGAGAGAGGGTGCTTCTGCTCTGAATACCAGCAGGTGCACCTGTGATGCTGAAAACAGCCTTTGTGCACCAGTGCTGAATTGAATATCAGAGACAGTTTTGTGTAGAGTAGAAAAGGATAATTTTATTGTTTTTCCAGGCACACAGTGAGCTCTTGTCCCTCAAAAGCTGTGTGTGCCAATGTGGAAGGATTTGGTGAGGAATTTTATAGTAATAGTTCAACGGTAAGTTCAAGATCCTTACTGATAAGGATCAGGGTGTATGCAGGGCCTGCACTCCTTTAATCTTGTCTCAAGAGGTAATTCTCTGGTATGAAGAATGCAAACACCTTCTATTTGGTGGGCAGAAGTGCGCCGGCTGTGAGGGATGGTGCAGAAGCATACTGGCTGCCATGGACTGCGTAGAAGCGTGGCCAAGAGGAGCTACCCCTCACCCAATGTCAGGGGCAGTGACTGAGGGTGCCAGGCTGTGATGGCAAAGGAGCAGCCTAGAGGAGCTACCCCATGCCTGAGGTCAGGGGTGGCGGCCGAGAGGAGCAGCCCCATGTCCGAGGAGCGGTGGATGTGTGGGTGCAGGAGGGACAAGAGGAGCTAGTCCACGTTCAAGGTCAGGAGGGTGGCCATGAGGAGATACCCCTCATCCAAGGTAAGGAGCAGTGGCTGTGCTTTGCTGGAGTAGCCGTGAAGAGATATCCCACGTCCAAGGTAAGAGAAACCCAAGTAAGACAGTAGGTGTTGCTAGAGGGCATCAGAGGGCAGACACACTGAAACCATAATCACAGAAAACTAGCCAATCTGATCACATGGACCACAGCCTTGTCTAACTCAACAAAACTAAGCCATGCCCTGTGGGGCCATCCAAGATGGGCGGGTCACGGTGGAGAGGTCTGACAGAATGTGGTCCACTGGAGAAGGGAATGGCAAACCACTTCAGTATTCTTGCCTTGAGAGTCCCATGAACAGTATGAAAAGGCAAAATGCTAGGATACTGAAAGAGGAACTCCCCAGGTCAGTAGGGGCCCAATATGCTACTGGAGATCAGTGGAGAAATAACTCCAGCAAGAATGAAGGGATGGAGCCAAAGCAAAAACAATACCCAGTTGTGGATGTGACTGGTGATAGAAGCAAGGTCTGATGCTGTAAAGAGCAATACTGCATAGGAACCTGGAATGTTAGATCCATGAATCAAGGCAAATTGGAAGTGGTCAAACAGTAGATGGCAAGAGTGAACGTTGACATTCTAGGAATCAATGAACTAAAATGGACTGGAATGGGTGAATTTAACTCAGACAACCATTATATCTACTACTGTGGGCAGGGATCCCTTAGAAGAAATGGAGTAGCCATCATGGTCAACAAAAGAGTCCGAAATGCAGTACGTGGATGCAATGTCAAAAATGACAGAATGATCTCTGTTTGTTTCCAAGGCAAACCATTCAATATCACTGTAATCCAAGCCTATGCCCCAACCAGTAATGCTGAAGAAGCTGAAGTTGAATGGTTCTATGAAGACCTACAAGACCTTTTAGAACTAACACCTAAAAAAGATGTCCTTTTCATTATAAGGGACTGGAATGCAAAAGTAGGAAGTCAAGAAACACTTGGAGTAACAGGCAAATTTGGCCTTGGAATACAGAATGAAGCAGGGCAAAGGCTAATAGAGTTTTGCCAAGAAAATGCACTGGTCATAGCAAACACCCTCTTCCAACAACACAAGAGAAGACTCTACACATGGACATCACCAGATGGTCAACACCAAAATCAGATTGATCATATTCTTTGCAGCCAAAGATGGAGAAGCTCTATACACTCAGCAAAAACAAGACCAGGAGCTGACTGTGGCTCAGACCATGAACTCCTTATTGCCAAATTCAGACTGAAATTGAAGAAAGTAGGGAAAACCACTAGACCATTCAGTTATGACCTAAATTAAATCGCTTATGATTATACAGTGGAAGTGAGAAATAGACTTAAGGGACTTGATCTGATAGATAGAGTGCCTGATGAACTATGGGCAGAGATTTGTGACATTGTACAGGAGACAGGGATCAAGACCATCCCCTTGGAAAAGAAATGCAAAAAAGCAAAATGTCTGTCTGGGGAGGCCTTACAAATAGCTGTGAAAAGAAGAGAAGCGAAAAGCAAAGGAGAAAAGGAAAGATATAAGCATCTGAATGCAGAGTTCCAAAAAATAGCGAGGAGAGATAAGAAAGCCTTCCTCAGTGATCAATGCAAAGAAATAGAGGAAAACAACAGAATGGGAAAGATCTCTTCAAGAAAATTAGAACTATCAAGGGAACATTTTATGCAAAGATGGGCTCGATAAAGGACAGAAATGGTATGGACCTAACAGAAGCAGAAGATATTAAGAAGAGGAGGCAAGAACACACAGAAGAATGATAAAAAAAAAGATCTTAATGACCCAGATAATCATGATGGTGTGATCACTCACCTATAGCCAGACATCCTAGAGTGCAAAACAAGTGAGCCTTAGGAAGCATCATTACATACAAAGCAATGGAGGTGATGGAATTTCAGCTGATCTATTTCAAATCCTAGAAGATGTTTCTGTGAAAGTGCTGCATTCAATATGCCAGCAAATTTGGAAAACTCAGCAGTGGCCGCAGGACTGGAAAAGGTCAGTTTTCATTCCAATCCCAAAGAAGGGTAGTGTCAAAGAGTGTTCAAACTACCACAAAATTGCACTCATTTCACATGCTAGCAAGGTCATGTTCAAAACCCTTCAAGCTAGGCTTCAACAGCATGTGAAATGAGAGCTTTCAGATATACAAGCTGGATTTAGAAAAGGCAGAGGAACCAGAGATCAACAAATTTCCAACATTTGTTAATCATGAAAAAAGCAAGAGAACTCCAGAAAGACATCTGCTTCTGTTTCATTGACTACACTAAAGCTTTTGTGTGGATCACAACAAACTAAAAAATTTTTAAAGAGATGGGAACAACAGACCACATTACCTGCTTCCTGAGAAACCTCTATGCAGGTCAAGAAGAAACAGTTTGAATCACACATGAAACAATCTGGAATCAAGATTGCTGGGAGAAATATCAATAACCTCAAATGTGCAGATGACACCATCTTTATGGCAGAAAGTGAAGAACAAAAGAGCCCCTTGATGAAGGTCAAAGAAGAGAGTGAAAAAGCTGGCTTAAAACTCAACATTCACGAAATGAGGATCATGGCCTCTGGTCCCATCACTTCATGGAAAATAGAGGAAAACAATGGAAACCATGACAGACTTTATTCTTTTGGCTTCAAAATCACTGCAGATGGTGACTGCAGCCATGAAATTAAAAGATGCTTGCTCTTTGTAAGAAAAGCTATGAAAAACTTAGCATATTAAAAAGCAGAGACGTTACTTTGCCTACAAGGTCCATATAGTCAAAGCTATGGTTTTTCCAGTGGTCACATACGGATGTGAGAATTGGTCCATAAAGAAGACTGAGCACTGAAGAATTGATGCTTTCAAACTGTGGTGCTGGAGAAGATTCTTGAGACTCCCTTGGACTGTACAGAGATCAAACCAGTCAATCCTAAAGGAAATCAATCCTGAATATCCATTGAAAGAACTGATGCTGATTCTGAAGCTGAAGCTCCAATACTTTGGCCACCTGAGGGCAAGTGCTGACTCTGGAAAAGATCCTGATGCTGGGAAGGAGTGATGGCAGGAGCAGAAGGGGATGATGGAGGATTAAATAGTTGGATGGCATCACCAACTCAATGGACATGAGTCTGAGCAAGCTCTGGGAGACAGTGAAGGACAGGGAAGCCTGGTGTACTGCAGTCCACGGGATCAAAAAGAATCAGACATGATTGAGTGACTGAACAACAATAGCCCAGTCAAGATGACATTAACCATGACCCAGATGATGGTCCTGTGGTGCTGATAGGGGGCAAAGGACATAATTTCACCAGTTCCTGGACAAGCTCCTTTCCTCCCTAATGGAAAAGTGTCTGGACAGTAGAGGTCTCTATCCTGTGAAGAAGGGAAGAGAGGCTCAAGGGCAGAGAGGCAGGAATATGTCTCCCATTCCCTGGGGCAGCCCTGCAAGGGCAGCTTGTCCTCCTGCCCTTTTCTCTCTCTGCATGTCCCCTCCCTTCCTGGGTCCATGTTTTGAATTTGATTGCCCAACAAGATTCCTGGGAAGCTTGGCAGAATAGATTCATTTCCCACCCCTGAGAGCTGTAAACACAGCTGATTGGGGTGTGGCCCCGCACTGGTGTTTATACAGACACTCCTAGTGATTCTGGTGTTCAGGTGAAATTGAGAGCCATTCTCAGAGGTTTAGCACCCTGCATTATCCTATGTGTGGTTTTTTGTTTGTTTGCTTTTTTGCCATCACTCATGTATGAGTGCTGGAGACCTGGGTTTGATCTCTGGATTGGGAAGAGCCACTGGGGAAGGGAAAGGCTACCCACTCCAGTATTTTGGCCTAGAGAATTCCATGGACTGTATAGACCATGGAGTTGCAAAACATGACTGAGCAACTTTCACTTCACTCCACTTCACCACATTTTCACAACCTGGCTGCTGGATGACAGTGGTGCAGTGGTTCTTCCTCCTCCTCTTCCTCTTTCTCCGCCTCAACCTTCTATTAAGTCCTCTAGCCTGTCTCTTCTTTCTCTATCTTCTGCCATTTGTGGAGCAAATTATTAAGAAAGCTCTTCATGGCAGACACTAAGACCCTTGCTTATAAAGACCCTTGTGAATAAAATAGTACACATGCTGACTTCATGGAGCTCATATTCTGGGGGAGTGAGATTGATACAACTAAATAAATGAATCAGTTCAGTTCAGCCGCTCAGTCATGTTCAACTCTTTGTGACCCCATGAATCACAGCACGCCAGGCCTCCCTGTCCATCACCAACTCCCGGAGTTCACCCAGACTCACGTCCATCAAGTCAGTGATGCCATCCAGCCATCTCAACCTCTGTTGTCCCCTTCTCCTCCTGCCCCCAATCCCTCCCAGCATCAGAGTCTTTTCCAAAGAGACAACTCTTCCCATGAGGTGGCCAAAGTACTGGAGTTTCGGCTTCAGCATCATTCCCTCCAAAGAAATCCCAGGGCTGATCTCCTTCAGACTGGACTGGTTGGATCTCCATGCAGTCCAAGGGACTCTCAAGAGTCTTCTCCAACACCATAGTTCAAAAGCATCAATTCTTTGGCGCTCAGCCTTCTTCACAGTCCAACTCTCACATCCATACATGACCACTGGAAAAACCATAGCCTTGACTAGATGGACCTTTGTTGGCAAAGTAATGTCTCTGCTTTTCAATATGCTATCTAGGTTGGACATAACTTTCCTTCCAAGGAGTAAGCGTCTTTTAACTTCATGGCTGCAGTCATCATCTGCAGTGATTTTGGAGCCCATAAAGTAAAGTCTGACACTGTTTCCACTGTTTCCCCATCTATTCCCCATGAAGTGATGGGACCAATTGCCATGATCTTCATTTTCTGAATGTTCAGCTTTAAGCCAACTTTTTCACTCTCCACTTCCACTTTCATCAAGAGGCTTTTTAGTTCCTCTTCACTTTCTGCCATAAGGGTGGTGTCATCTGCATATCTGAGGTTATTGATATTTCTCCCAGCGATCTTGATTCCAGCTTGTGTTTCTTCCAGTCCAGCGTTTCTCATGATGTACTCTGCATATAAGTTAAACAAGCAGGGTGATAATATACGGTTTTGATGTACTCCTTTTCCTATTTGGAACCAGTGTGTTGTTCCATGTCCAGTTCTAACTGTTGCTTCCTGACCTGCATACAGATTTCTCAAGAGACAGGTCAGGTGGTCTGGTATTCCCATCTCTCTCAGAATTTTCCACAGTTTATTGTGATCCACACAGTCAAAGGTTTTGGCATGGTCAATAAAACAGAAATAGATGTTTTTCTGGAACTCTCTTGCTTTTTCCATGATCCAGCGGATGTTAGCAATTTGATCTGTGGTTCCTCTGCCTTTTCTAAAACCAGCTTGAACATCAGGAAGTTCACGGTTCACATATTGCTGAAGCCTGGCTTGGAAAATTTTGAGCATTACTTTACTAGCATGTGAGATGAGTGCAATTGTGCAGTAGTTTGAGCATTCTTTGGCATTGCCTTTCTTTGGGATTGGAATGAAAACTGACCTTTTCCAGTCCTGTGGCCACTGCTGAGTTTTCCAAATTTGCTGGCATATTGAGTGCAGCACTTTCACAGCATCATCTTTCAGGATTTGAAAGAGCTCAACTGGAATTCTATTACCTCCACTAGCTTTGTTCGTAGTGATGCTTTCTAAGGCCCACTTGACTTCACATTCCCGGATGTCTGGCTCTAGATGAGTGATCATATCATCGTGATTATCTGGGTCGTGAAGATCTTTTTTGTACAGTTCTTCTGTGTATTCTTGCCATCTCTTCTTAATATCTTCTGCTTCTGTTAGGTCCATACCATTTCTGTCCTTTATTGAGCTCATCTTTGCATGAAATGTTCCCTTGGTATCTCTAATTTTCTTGAAGAGATCGCTAATCTTTCCTATTCTATTATTTCCTCTATTTCTTTGCAGTGTTTGTTGAAGAAGGCCATCTTATCTCTCCTTGCTATTCTCTGGAACTCTGCATTCAGTTGGGTATATCTTTCCCTTTCTCCTTTGCCTTTCACTTCTCTCCCTCCCTCAGCTATTTGTAACCCTCCTCAGACAACCACTTTGCCTTCTTTCATTCCCGCCACACCCCCTCCCCCCCCGCTTTGCAATGGTTTTGGTCATTGCCTCCTGTATGTTATGAGCCTCTGTCTGTAATTCTTCAGACACTCTCTCTACCAGACCTATTCCTTGAACTGCTTCATCACGTCTCCTGTATAATCATAAGGGATTTGATTTAGGTGAAGTGGCCTAGTGATTTTCCTTAGCTTCTTCAATTTAAGCCTGAATTTTGCAATAGGGAGCCGATGATCTGAGCCACAGTCAGCTCTAGATTTTGTTTTTGCTGACTGCATAGAGTTTCTCCTTCTTTGGCTAAAGAGATGCCTGGCATTTGCCCTGGATTCTGGGAGGTCATTTCTGCCATACCCAACAGGAGTGTCTTTGTTTCACTGGGAGTGTGTGATTTTTTGTCTGGTAATAATGCCCCCAAATGATTACTGTGTAAGTTAGCCACAGTTATCTTAAAAAAAAAACTGCCAAATTCTTTTCCAGAGTAGCTGAATCTTTTTACATGCTCACAGCAGTTATGAGAGATGCAGAATCCTCACATCTTTACCAGCATTTGGTATTGTTATTATTATTATTTAAAAAATTATTTCATCTGTTTCAGTAGCAGGACACAGAAGAGGAATTAGATCTCATCATGACGTGGTCTTAAGTTGCACTTCCCTAGTGTGCAGTGATGCTAAACATCTTTTCTTGTGCTTATTTGCCCTCTATATATGCTCTTCAGTCAATTGTCTCTACATGTTTTTTTTTTTTTTTTTTTGCTCATTTTCTAATTGGATTGTGTGCTTTTTTAATGTCAAGTTTTGAAAATTATATAAGTATTCTGGACACAAATCATTTGTCAGCTCTGTGGCTTGCAAGTTCCACCCCCCCCGCCCAATTCTATAGCTTGTCCTTTCATCCTCCTTAACATGATTAGTCACAGAGAAAAATCTTCTAATTTTGATAGAGCCTGAGTTATTGATTCTTCATGCCTGAAAACTTCTCACTAAAGTCGAAGTCGCAAAGATCTTCTACTATATGAGTGTGATAGTTTCACATTTTACATTTATTTCTAGGATCCATTAAGAACTAATTTTGTCATTAAGTTCCTTTTTTTTTTTTGCTATGATAATTTCTCTAGCACTATTTATTGAAAAAATTATCTTCTTTCATTGAACATTTTGTGTGCCTTTGTCAAAATCAACTTGCTATACTTGTGTGGAGCTGTTTCTGGGTTCTTTATTCTGTTCTATTGATCTGTCTTCATCCTTGGACCGATAACATGTCTTGATTACCATAGCATAAAAATCTTAAAATCAAATTGACTGACTCTCCCTACTTTCTTTTTTTTTTGAAGTATTTTCAGTCAGTTCAGTTCAGTTCAGTCACTCAGTCGTGTCCAGCTGTTTGCAACCCCGTGGACTGCAGCATGCCAGGCCTCCCTGTCCATCACCAACTCCCAGAGTTTACTCAAACTCATGTCCACTGAGTCAGTGATGCCATCCAACCATCTCATCCTCTGTCATCCCCTTCTCCTCCCTCCTTCAATCTTTCCCCGCATCAGGGTCTTTTCAAATGAGTCAGTTCTTCACATCAGGTGGTCAAAATATTGGAGTTTCAGCTTCAACATCAGTCCTTCCAGTGAATATTCAGGACTGATTTCCTTTATGATGGACTGGTTGGATCTCCTTGCAGTTCAATGGATTCTCAAGAGTCTTCTCCAACACCACAGTTCAAAAACATCAATTCTTTGGCCCTCAGCTGTGCGAGTCCAACTCTCACATCCATACATGACTGTTGGAAAAACCATAGCTTTGACTAGACAGACCTTTGTTGGCAAAGAAATGTCTCTGCTTTTTAATATGCTGTCTAGGTTGGTCATATATTTTCTTCCAAGGAGAAAGCATCTTTTAATTTCATGGCTGCAGTCACCATCTACAGTGATTTTGGAGTCCAAGAAAATAAAGTCTGTCACTGTTTCCATTGTTTCCTATCTATTTGCCATGAAGTGATGGAACTGGATGCTGTGATCTTAGTTTTTTGAATGTTGAGTTTTAAGCTAAGTTTTTCACTCTCCTCTTTCACTTTCATCAAGCAGCTCTTTAGTTCGTTTTTGCTTTCTGCCATAAGTGTGGCGTCATCTGCATATCTGAGGTTATTGATATTTCTCCTGGAAATCTTGATTCTAGCTTGTGCTTCATCCAGCTTGGCATTTTGCATGATGTACTCTGCATGTAAGTTAAATAAGCAGAATGATAGAGTCTTGTTAGAGTTTGTAAATTTTATTGAACTTTTCAAAAAGCCAGCTTTTTGTTGCTTTAATTCCCTCCCCCCCCCCTTTTTTTCCTGTTTTCACTTACATTGATTGTTGCTCTTATCTCTATTGTTTCCTTCTTTATAGTTTCTTTGATTTATATAGCTCATTTTTCCTATGCTTTATAAGGTGAAAACTTAGGGTACTAAACTATTTCCTTTATTCTAATTCAAATGTTTAATGTTCTAAGTTTTTTCCTCTCAGCTCTCTTTTCACTTTGTCCCATGAATTTTGATGTGTTGTATTTCTATTTCATGCAGTTTGATGTATTTTTTATTTGCCTTTGATCAGTGATCTATTTTAAATTGTCTTGCTTAGTTTCCAAGTGTTTATTTTCCTGTAATTTTCTGTTACTCATTTCTAGTTTGACTCCCATGTGGTCAGATAATGTACACTGTATGATTATAATACTTTAAATTCATTAAAGTTTATTTGGCCCTAGATATGGAATAGTCTGTAAATGTTCCATGAACGCTTGAGGAGAATGTGCATTCTTCTGTTAGTGAATGAAATATCTTATAACTGTCAGTTAGATGCTATTGACTGATGGTGTTGCTGAAATATTCTATGTACTTACTTTTCTGTCTTCATATTCTATCAATTTTTGAAAGAAGAGTACTGCAGTCTCCAACTATAGTCAAGGATTTGTATTTCTTTCCTCAAATCTATAATTTTTGCTTCACATATTTCTTAGCTTTGTTGTTTGATACATTACACATTTAGGTTTGCTATATCTTCTTGATGGATTGATCTGTATATCAATATGTGATGTCTGTCTTTGTCTCTAGTAATTTCTTTTGCTCGCAGTTACTTTATCTGATATAAATATAGTCATTCATACTTTTTTGTTGAGATATAGTTGATGTACTATATTATATAAGTTTCAGGTATACAATATACTGATTATAAAATGTTGACTATATTCTGTGTTGTACTATATATTCTTATAGCTTATTAATCTTATGTATATTTTCATTTGATGAAAGTTTGCATGGTATATCTTTTTCCAGTCTTTGCTTTCTACCTTCCTGTATCATTGTATTTGAAATGAATTTCTTGTAAATGGCATATTTAGATCATTTTTAAGTCCACTTTGTCAATCTCTGTCACCTAATTGGTATATTTATACCAATTACATTTAGTATAGTTGTTAAATGTTAGCAATAAAGTGTGTTATTTTAATCTTCATTTTCTGTTGCTTTCCTTCTTTATTTATTTCCTTTATCCTACTTTCTTGTGAGTTGTTTGTGCTTTCTTTAAAATTCCATTTTGATATATCAGTGAAGTACTTTGAGTGTCTATATTTGGATAGATATTTTATGGTTGCTCACTAATTACTAAATTATATTTAATTATTAAATACTGTATATATAACTACATGTTGAATTAAATTATACATAAATAACTTGTCACAGTCTAATGGGGTCAATATTTACCAGTTTGGATGAAATATAAAAACTTTACCCTCACTTAATCCTTTTATCTTCTCCCATTTATAATTATCTTAAATATTTTTTCTACATACTTTAAGAGTGATATCAGGAATATTTTAATTTTGCTTCAATCATCAAATTTAGAATCTGAAAAGTCTATTTTATTTACTTACATTTTTTCTCTTTTAGTTGTTCTTTCTTTTTTCCCAATGTTCCAGATTTTGTATTATATATTTTTATTTCTGTTTAGATAACTCTCTTTGGTCATTGTTTTAGGGTAGGTTTGCTTGTGGCAGAATCTCTTTGCTTTTCCTCATCTGAGAATGTCTTGACTTCCCCTTCATTCCTATTGGTGATTTTTACTGGTAACAAGATGTGGGGTTGGCAGTTCTTTTTGCATGTAAAAGATGTACCAATTCCTTATGATCTACATAGTTTCTGATGAGAAATCTACCATCTTTCTGTTTTTCCCCTACTTTAAATGAAGAGTTCTTTCTTTCTTACTGTTTTACATATTCTTTTCTTCATCTTTAGTTTTCAGGAGTTGATTATAATGTATCTTGGCATGAGTTTATTTGGGTTTTTCCTTGTATTAGTTGAGGTTCTACAGTGAAATAGAAACAATAGGAGAGATAGATAGATAGATAGAAATTTATTATGGGAGAAAGATTAATGCAATTATGGGGACTAAGAAGTCCCACAGTGATGGAGTGGTGGCTGCATGGTGCTGGAGCGACTGTGAGGAGATACCCCACATCCAAAGGACAGAGAAGCCCCAACAAGATGGTAGATGCTGGAGCGGTGGCTGTGCAGTGCTGGAGAGGTGGCTGGTGGCACTGGAGAGGTGGCTATGTGGTGCCGGAGCAGCAGCTATGTGGCACTGGAGTGACTTTGAGGAGGAACCTGACATCCAAGGGCAAAGGAGAAGTCCCAGCAAGACAGTAGAAGGGGTGAAATCATGTTTAGAATCAAACCCCATACCCTCCAGAGATGCTAGGAGGGCTCAAAGATACCTTGTGCACACCAGGACCCAGAGACCCCACAGAGACTGAGACAGAACTGTGTTTGAGTGTCTCCTGTGGAGGTACAGGTCAGCAGTGGACTGTGGCCGGGGCAGGGGCTCTGGGTGCAGTAGACCTGGGTATGGCATAAATCCTCTTGGAGAAAGTCGCTGTTAACCCCACAGTAGAGTCACCAGAACTTACACAGGACTGGGGAAACAGACTCTTGGAGGGCACAAACAAAACCTTGTGCACACCAGGACCCAGGAGAAAGGAGCAGTGACCCCGCAAGAGACTGACCCAGACTTGCCTGTGAGTGTCCAGGAGTCTCCTGCAGAGATGTAGGTCAACAGTGGTCTGCTGCAGGGTTTAGGGCACTGATGTAGCAGTGTGTGCATGGGACCTTTTGAAAGAGGTCACCATTATCTTCATTACCTCCACCATAGTTTGGCCTCAGATCAAATAACAGGGAGGGAACACACCCCTGCCCATCAACAGAAATTTGGATTAAAGATTTACTGAGCATGGCCCTGCCCATCAGAACAAGACCCAGTTTCCCCTTCAGTCAGTCTCTCCCATCAGGAAGCTTCAAAAAGCCTCTTATCCTTCTCCATCAGAGGTCAGACAGACTGAAAACCACAATCACAGAAACCTAACCAATCTGATCACATGGACCACAGCCTTGTCTAACTCAAGGAAACTATGAGCCATGCTGTGTAGGGCTACCCAAGACAGACCCATGGTAGAGAATTCTGACAAAATGTATTCCACTGGAGAAGGGAATGCCAAACCACTTCAGTATTCTTGCCTTGAGAACCCCATGAACGGTATGAAAAGAAGAAAAGATAGGACACTGAAAGGTGAACTCCTCAGGTCAGTAGGTGCCCAATATGCTACTCGAGATCAGTGGAAAAATAACTCCAGAAAGAATGAAGAGATGGAGCCAAAGCACAAACAACATCCAGTTGTGGATGTGACTGGTGATGGAAGTAAAGTCCGATGCTGTAAAGAGGAATATTGCATAGGAACCTGGAATGCTAGGTTCATAAATCAAGGCAAATCGAAAGTGGTCAAACAGTAGATGGCAAGAGTGAGCATCAACAGTTTAGGAATCAGCAAACTAAAATGGACTGAAATGGGTAAATTTAACTCAGGTGACCATTGTATCTACTGTGGGCAAGAATCCCTTAGAAGAAATGGAGTAGCCATCATAGTCAACAAAAGAGTCCAAAATGCAGTACATGGATGCAATCTCAAAAACAACAGAATAATCTCTGTTTGTTTCCAAGGCAAACCATTCAATATCACAGTAATCCAAGTCTATGCCCCAAACAGTAATGCTGAAGAAGAGGAAGTTGAATGGTTCTAAGAAGGCCTACAAGACTTTCTAGAACTAACACCCCCCAAAAGATGTCTTTTTCATTATAGGGGACTGGAATGCAAAAGTAGGAAGTCAATAGATACCAGGAGTAAGAGGCAAATTTGGCCTTGGAGTACAGAATGAAGCAGGGCAAAGGCTAACAGAGTTTTGCCAAGAGAATGCACTGGTCATAGCAAACACCCTCTTCCAACAACACAAGAGAAGACTCTACACATGGACATCACCAGATGGTTAATACTGAAATCAGATTGATTATATTTTTTTGCAGCCAAAGATGGAGAAGCTCTATTAGAGTCAGCAAAAACAAGACCAGGAGCTGACTATGGCTCATATCATGAACTCCTTATTGCAAAATTCAGATTTAAATGGAAGAAAATAGGGGAAATCACTAGATCATTCAGGTATGACCTAAATCAAATCCCTTATGATTATACGAGAAATAGATTCAAGGGATTAGATTTGATAGACAGAGTGCCTGAAGAACTATGGATGGAGGTTCATGACATTGTACAGGATGCAGTGATCAAGACCATCCCCAAGGAAAAGAAATGCAAAAAGGCAAAATGGTTGTCTGAGGACGCCTTACAAGTAGCTGAGAAAAGAAGAGAAGCTAAAGGCAAAGGAGAAAAGGAAATATATACCAAGTTGAATGCAGAGTTCCAAGGACTAGCAAGGAGAGATAAGAAAGCCTTCTTCAGAGATCAATGCAAAGAAATAGAGGAAAACAATAAAATGGGAAAGAACAGAGATCTCTTCAAGAAAATTAGAGATGCCAAGGGAACATTTCATGCAAAAATGGGCACAATAACGGACAGAAATGATATGGACCTAACAGAAGCAGAAGATATTAAGAAGAGGTGGCAAGAGTACACAGAACTACACAGAAAGAAAATCTCAATGACCCAGATAACCACCATGGGGTGATCACTCACCTAGACCCACACATCCTGGAATGCGAAGTCAAGTGGGCATTAGGAAGCATCACTATGAACAAAGCTAGTGGAGGTGATGGAATTCCAGTTGAGCTTTTTAAATCCTAAAAGATGATGCTTTGGAAGTACTGTGCTCAATATTCCAGCAAATTTGGAAAACTCAACAGTGGCCACAGGACTGGAAAAGTCAATTTTCATCACAATCCCAAAGAAAGGCAATGCCAAAGAACGCTCAACTTACTGCACAATTGCGCTCATCTCACACACTAGGAAATTAATGCTCAAAATTCTCCAAGTCAGGCTTCAACAGTGTGTGAACTTTGTACTTCCAGATCTTCAAGCTGGATTTAGAAAAAGCAGAGGAACCAGAGATCAAATTGCGAGCATCTGTTGGACCATTGAAAAAGCAAGTGAGTTCCAGAGAAACATATACTTTTGCTTTATTGACTATGCCAAAGCCTTTGACTTGTGGATCACAACAAACTGTGGAAAATTCTTAAAGAAATGGGAATACCAGGCCACCTTACCTGCCTCCTGAGAAATCTGTATGCAGGTCAAGAAGCAACAGTTAGAACTGGACATGGCACAACAGACTGGCTCCAAGTTGGGAAAGGAGTATGTGAAGTCTGTATACTGTCACCCTGATTATTTAACTTATATGCAGAGTTCATCATGAGAAATGTTGGGCTGGATGAAGCACAAGCCGGAATCAAGATTTCCGGGAGAAATATCAATAACCTTAGATATGCAGATGACACCACCCTTATGGCAGAAAGTGAAGAGGAACTAAAGAGCCTCTTGATGAAATTGAAAGAGGAGAGTGAAAAATTGGCTTAAAACTCAACATTCAGAAAACTAAGATCATGGCATCCAGTCCCATCACTTCATGGCAAATAGATGGGGAAAAAATGGAAACAGTGACAGATTTTATTTTATTTTTTTTGCCTCTAAAATCACTGTAGGTGGTGACTGCAGCCATGAAATTAGAAGCCACTTGCTCCTTGGAGGAAAAGCTATGACCAGTGTAGATAGCATAGAGATATTTAAAAGTATAGATGTTACTTTGCCAAGAAAGGTTTGTCTAGTCAAAGCTATGGTTTTTCCAGTAGTTATGTATGGATGTGAGAGTTGGACTATAAAGTAGGCTGAGCACCGAAGAACTGATGCTTTTGAACTGTGGTGTTGGAGAAGACCCTTGAGAGTCTCTTGGACTGCATGGGAAGACTGGCATGGTGCAGTCCATGGGGTCGCAAAGAGTTGAACACAATTGAATGACTGAACTGAACTGAACTTCTGGTTTTTTGTATTAAGGTTTTGCTGGTCTCCTAGAATGAGTTTGGAAGTTTTCCCTATTTTGCATTTGTTTTTTTTTTTTTTTGGAAGAATTGAGCAAGATAGGTCTTCAATTCAGTTCAGTTCAGTTGCTCAGTTGTGTCCGACTCCTCGACCCCATGAATTGCAGCATGCCAGGCCTCCTTGTCCATCACCAACTCCCAGAGTTCACTCAGACTCACGTCCATGGAGTCAGTGATGCCATCCAGCCATCTCATCCTCTGTCGTCCCCTTCTCAGTTTTCCTCTAAATGTTTGATAGAATTCACCTGCGAAGCCATCTGGCTCTGTGCTTTTTTGTTTTGTAAGATTTTAAATACAGTTTCAATTTCAGTGCTTGTGATTGATCCATTCATATTTTCTACTTCTTCCTGGTTAAGTCTTGGAAGATTGTGCTTCTCTAAAAATTTGTTTATTTTTTTCCAGGCTGTCCATTTTATTGGCTTATAGCTATTTAAATTAGTCTTTTACAGTCCTTTGTTTTTCTGTGTTGTCTGCTGCAACTTCTTTTTCATTTCTAATTTTTTTGATTCAGATCTTCTCTCTCTTTTTCTTTGTTAGTCTGGCTAATGTTTTGTGTTTTTTTTTTTTTTTTTTAACCTTTTCAAAGAAGCAGCTTTTAGTTTTTATTGATATTTGCTATTTTTCTTTCATTTCTCTTTCATTTTATTTTGGCTTTGATCTTTATGATTTCTTCTGCTCAGTTTGGATTTTTTTTTGTTGTTGTTCTTTTTCTAGTTGCTTTAGGTGTAAGTTTAGGTTGTTTATTTGGTGTTTTTCTCATATCTTCAGGTAGGCTTTTATTGCTACAAACTTCCCCATTAGAACTGCTTTTACTACATCTCATAAGTTCAGCATTGTAATGTTATTATTATCATTTGTTTCTAGGTATTTTTAAAAATTTCCTCTGATTTCTTCAGTGACTTCTTTGTCATTTAGAAGTGCATTGTTTAGTCTGCATATGTTTGTGATTTTACAGTTTTTTCCTGTAATTAATACCTAATATTGTAGTGTTGTGGTAGGAAAAAAAAATGCTTGATACAATTCTGGCTTTCTTAAATTTACCAAGCCTTGATTTGTGACCGAAGATGTGACCTATCCCGGAGAATGTTTCATGTGCCTTTGAGAAAAAACTGTTGTTTATTGTTTTTGGACGGAATGTCCTGTAGGTACCACTTGGGTCCATCTGATCCATGTGTCATTGGATGATTGTGTTTTCTTATTAATTTTCTGTCTGGATGATCTTCCATTTGTGTGAGCAGGGTGTTAGTGTCCCCCACTATTATTGTGTTACTGTTGATTTCCTCTTTCATACTTGCTAGCATTTGCTTATGTATTGAGGTGCTCCGATGTTGGGTGCATATATTTATCTTTGTTATGCCTTCTTCTTGGATTGATCCCTCAATCATTATGTAGTGTCTCTCTTTGTCTCTTGTAATGGCCTTTATTTTAAAGTCTGCTTTATCAGTTATGAGAATTATGACTCCCAGTTTCTTTTGATTTCCATTTGCATGGAATATCTTTTCCATTCCCTCACTTCCAGTCTATATGTGTCCCTAGTTCTGAGGTGGATCTCTTGTAGATAGCACATATATTGGTCTTGTTTTTGTATCCATTCAGCTAGTCTTTGTCTTTTAGTTGGAGCATTTAATCCATTTACCTTTAAGGTAATTATTGATATTTATGATCCTATTACCATTTACTTTAATTTTTTTTTTTTTAGGTCTTTTCTTTGTCCTGTGTTTCCTGTCTAGAGAAGTTCCTTTAGCATTTGTTGTAAAATCGCTTTGTTGCTGCTGAATTTGCTTAACTTTTGCTTATATGCAGAACTTTTGATTTCTCTGTTGAAGATGAATGAGATTCTTGCTGGATAGAGTAATCTTGGCTGTAAGTTTTTCCTTTCATCTTTTTAAATATATCCTGCCATTCCCTTTTGTCTTGAAGAGTTTCTGTTGAAAGATCAGCTGTTTGCCTTACGGGGATTCCCTTTTATATTTGTTGCTTTTCCCTTGCTGCTTTTAATATTTTTTGCTTGTGTTTATTTTTTGTTAGTTTGATTAATATATATCTTAGCATGTTTCTCTTTGGGTTATCCTATATGGGACTCTCTGGGCTTCCTGGGCTTGAGTGGCTTTTTCCTTTTTCATGTTAGGGAAGTTTTCAACCATAATGTCTTCAAATATTTTCTCATACATTTTTTTTTTTACTCTTTTTCTTCTGGGACCCCTATAATTCAAATGTTGTTGCATTTAATGTTGTCCCAGAGGTCTCTGAGTTTGTCCTCATTTCTTTTCATTCTTTTTCTTTATTTTTCTCTACGTCAGTTATTTCCACCCGTCTATCTTCCAGCCCACTTTTCCATTCTTCTGCCTCAGTTTTTCTGCTATTGGTTCCCTTTAGTGCATTTTTAAATTAATTTTAGTTGGAAGATAATTACTTCACAACATTGTGATGGTTTTTGCTATATATCAACATAAATCAGCCATGGGTACACATGTGTCCCCCTACCCGGACCCCCCTACCCACCTCCCTCCATCTCTCTGGGTTGTCCCAGGGCACCACTTTGAATTCCCTGCTTCATGCATTGAACTTGCACTGGTCATCTATGTTATATATGGTAATAAACACGTTTCAATGCTACAGTCTCAAATTTTCCCACCCTCACCTTCTCCCAGAGAGTCCAAAAGTTTGTTCTTTACATCTGTTTCTCTTTTGCTGCCTTGCACATAGGCTTGTTGTTATTGTCTTTCTAAATTCCATAAATATATGTTAATATACAGAATTGGTGTTTCTCTTTCTGACTTACTTCACTCTGTATAATAGGCTCCAGTTTCATCTACCTCGTTAGAACTGACTCAAATGCATTCCTTATTACAGCTGAGTAACATTCCATTGTCTATATGTACCATGACTTCCTTATCTATTCGTCTGCCGATGGACATCTAGGTTGCTTCCATGTCCTGGCTATTGTAAACAGTGCTGCAATGAACACTGGAGTACATGTATGTCTTTCAATTCTTGTTTCCTTGCTGTGCATGCCCAGCAGCAGATTGCTTGGTCATATGGCAGCTTTATTTCCAGTTTTTAAAGGAATCTCCACACTGTTCTCCATACTGGCTGTACCAGTTTGCATTCCAACCAACAGTGTAAGAGGGTTCCCTTTTCTCCACACCCTCTCCAGCATTTATCATTTGTGGACTTTTTGATGGCAGCCATTCTGACTGGTATGAGATGATGCCTCATTGTAGTTTTGATTTGCATTTCTCTAATAATGAGCCCTGCTTATTTAACTTATATGCAGAGTACATCATGAGAAACGCTGGGCTGGAAGAAGCACAAGCTGGAATCAAGATTGCTGGGAGAAATATCAATAACCTCAGATATGCAGATGACACCACCCTTATGGCAGAAAGTGAAGAGGAACTAAAAAGCCTCTTGATGAAGGTGAAAGAGGAGAGTGAAAAAGTTGGCTTAAAACTCAACATTTAGAAAATAAAGATCATGGCATCTGGTCCCATCACTTCATGGCAAATAGATGGGGAAACAGTGGAAACAGTGTCAGACTTTATTTTTTGGGGCTCCAAAATCACTGCAGATGGTGACTGCAGCCATGAAATTAAAAGACACTTACTCCTTGGAAGGAAAGTTAAGACCAACCTAGATAGCATATTCAAAAGCAGAGACATTACTTTGCCAACAAAGGTCCATCTAGTCAAGGCTATGGTTTTTCCAGTGGTCATGTATGGATGTGAGAGTTGGACTGTGAAGAAAGCTGAGCACCAAAGAATTGATGCTTTTGAACTGTGGTGTTGGAGAAGACTCTTGAGAGTCCCTTGGACTGCATGGAGATCCAACCAGTCCATTCCGAAGGAGATCAGCCCTGGGATTTCTTTGGAAGGAATGATACTAAAGCTGAAACTTCAGTCCTTTGGCCACCTCATGTGAAGAGTTGACTCATTGGAAAAGACTCTGATGCTGGGAGGGATTGGGGGCAGGAGGAGAAGGGGACGCCAGAGGATGAGATGGCTGGATGGCATCACTGACTCGATGGAAGTGAATCTGAGTGAACTCTGGGAGTTGGTGATGGACAGGGAGGCTTGGCATGCTGCGATTCATGGGGTCGCAAAGAGTCGGACACGACTGAGTGACTGAACTGAACTGAATAATGAGTGATGTTGAACATCTTTTCATGTGTTTGTTAGCCATCTGTATGTCTTCTTTGGAGAAATGTCTGTTCAGTCCTTTGGCCCAGTTTTTGATTAGGTTGTTTGTTTTTCTGGTATTGAGCTTCATGAGCTGCTTGTATATTTTGGAGATTAATTCTTTGTCAGTTGTTTTTTTGTATTTCAGCTATTGTGTTGCTTATTGATGATTGTCTGTTTTTTATTTCTTCTAGGTTCTTGTTAAACATGGCTTGTATCTTCTTGTTCCATGCCTCTAGTCTATTTATCTGTGCTCCACTTTATTTCCAAGGTTTTGGATCATCTTTACTATCATTACTCTGAATTCTTTTTCAGGCAGACTGCCCATTTTCTCTTCATTTATTTGGTCTTGTGGGTTTTTATCATGCTCCTTCATCTGCATGTTTCTCTGTCTTTTCATTTTGTTTAATTTACTGTGTTTGAAGTCTCCTTTTTGTAGGCTGAAAGATTATAGTTCCTCTTACTTTTGAAGTCTGTCTCCAGTGGGTGAGGTTGGACCAGTGTCTTCTGAAGGTTTTCTGCTGGGGCAGGGGGACTGGTGCCTGTGTTCTGGTGGGTGAAGTTGGATCTTGTCTCTCTGAAGGGCACTGCCATGTCTAGTAGTGTGTTGTTATCTGTGAGCTTGGTATATCTTTGAGCAGGGCAGCCTGTCTGCTAAGTTGTTTTGCTAGTTGTTGGGTTTTTCTGGTAGTTCAGATGGTAAAGAATCTGCCTGTAATGCAGGAGACCCAGATTCAATTCCTGGGTTGGGAAGATGCTTTGAAGAATGGAATGGCTACCCACTCAAGTATTCTTGCCTGTATAATTCCATGGACAGAGGAGCCTAGTGGGCTATAGTTCATGTTTCACATAGAGTTGGACATGACTGAGTGACTAACTTACTAACTTTGTTAGTTGCTGGATTGAGGTGTCCAACAGGAGCTTGCTGGCCTTTGCATGGGTCTTAGTGTTTAGATGGATGCCTTTGGGAGAGCTCTTGCCAATTAATATTTCAGAGAATCACATGTTCTCTAGTGGTCCAATGTCCTGGATTTGGGTCTTCTACCTCAGATATTCAGGCCTGACCTCTCGCTTGAACACCAGACTCCACAAGCCACAGAGCACAGAAGAGAAAAATAAAGTAATATAAAACATACATTAAATATTAACATACTAACAAAAAAAGGACAGATAAAACCCCAAGGCATATAGTAAACTCAACACTAAAGAGACAAGAACAGACAAAGAAACCCATACACTCACACTCACAAAATTAAGAGAAAAGAGAAAAAATGAAAAATAAGAGAGGAACCAAAAAGAATAGAGCAATAAAACTAACACACAAGCCCATAAATGAAGTGAAGTGAAGTGAAGTCACTCAGTTGTGTCCGACTCTTTGCGACCCCATGGACTGTAGCCTACCAGGCTCCTCTGTCCATGGGATTTTCCAGGCAATAGTACTGGAGTGTATTGCCATTTCCTTCTCCAGGGGATCTTCCCAACCCAGGGACTGAACCCGGGTCTCCCTCATTGTAGACAGATGCTTTACCATCTGAGCCTCCAGGGAAGTCCTCCATAAATGAAAACAAACACTAAAAACTAGACTAACAACAACACAAAACCAAAAACATGGGAAAAATGTAAGATAACGAAAAAGTACTGTAGAAATAGGAAAAAATAAAAGAAATATATTTAAAAATAAAAGCATCGAAAAAGAAGTAAAAATATAAAAAATGAGATTATTAATAGAAAAGAATAATCATAGAACAAAATTAAAAAGAAAAAAAGACCAAAAAATATAGAGAGGGAGAGTGGTTGTAAGAATATTTTCTTGTGGCTTGAGCTGTCAGTGTCCTTGCTACTCAATGAGCTTTAGGCAATTTGCCTTCTCAGGGTGACCTCCAGTATTTCTACAAAGGTCTCTGGATCTGCTGTAGGCATGCAGACAAGTGTCTCAGGCTGGGAAGTGCTGGATGGCACTGATCTCTGTGCTGAATTCTCTCTACTTTGCCTTCTGTGCATGTGTTGCTCCACACCTTTTTGAAATTTCAAAGCTCCTCCCCGCCCTTGCCTGTGAAGGGGTTTCCCCGTGTGCAGAAACTTTTACTCCTTCACAGCTCCTGTCTCAATTCCTTTCCCTTTTTTTTTTTTTTTTACTTATTTCTTTTTCCCTAATCTAATTTCTAATCTCCCATTATGTGGAGATTAGCTTGCCTTTTTGGAAGTCTGAGGTCTTCTGCCAGAATTAAGTAGGTGTTCTGTAGTAGTTGTTCCACATGCAGATGTATTTTTGATGTATTTATGGGGATAAAGATGATATCCACATCTTACTCCTCTGCCCTCTTGAAAATCTTCTCCATTCTGGTTTTGCAACTTCCTAAATATCTGTGATTATTTTAAACATCAAAAGTTGGGAAAAAAAAGAAAAGAAAATAAGGACTGAGTAAGACAACTGGAATTTCTCTCCAACACAGTGCTGAGGCTATAGAAATCTGGGGACAAAGGAGCTCACAATTATCAGTTGCTGTTTTTTTAATTGGAAGTGTTTTCAAAATTTGAAAGCATGATATAAACATAGGCCTAAGGATGTCCAACCATGAGTAAGTGTGAGTCAGGAAAACAGTGGAGGAGGGGGAGGAGAGAAGGGTGAGATCAGAAGGCCCATTCTTTAGAGATAAGGAGAACCTGGGCTTGCACTGGGAGTAAGAATACACAGGGCCACAGGGAGGATGCAGGGAAGCCAGGGCAGCAGGGAGAAACTGGTGCTTCAGCTGGGATGCTTCCAGGGAGCTGCTGGCCAGAGTGGGCTGGTCCTCTAGCCTGAGAGCACTTCCTGTTCCCTAGGCCCTGACACTACCGTGGTGTGAGGAACCCCCCGTTCACACCCCTGAACCCTCCCCTATGAAACGGAACCAAGGAGCAGGTCAGGCCCAATTCAAGAAAGCTCTGGACAAGAAACTATGCTTAGAATGCTGCTTTTAGCCTTTGGAGAACAAACGTTACACAAAAGAGGTCTGCAGAATCACCGAGCAAAGGAGGAAAGGGGTGATGCATATCTAAGGAATAGAAATAATCTCATAGAAAGTTGTGATGTCTAAGAAATACATCTAATGCAATATGTAAATAGAGATTTCTAACGTCTTAAAATAAGACTTGCAGTCATGAACATGTTTGGTAGTCACATTTCTATTCTGTGCATGTCTTAATATGGTTGGTAAATTTTAAAATATTGAATTGGAAGAGATTAGGATTAAAATTCAACTGAAATGAGGGTAATGACAGTGTATCAGGTTTTTAAAGAGCTCCACAAACTAAACTGTGTAAAATTTAACATAATTCATTCATCCAGACTCTTGGCCCACCATCATAATTCAATCCAAAGAGTGTTTGAAGTGTTCCTATAATTTATTCACATCTATTTCATCATCAATTGAAGTATGCGGTGAGGATACCTGGTCAGGGATGGGAAAAGCTTCCTGGGACCCTGAGGTGGTCAGTGTCTGATAAGGCCCCACTCTCCTAGTGAGTGGACTGGACCCAGACTCAATTCTAACCCTTAGCATATGGAGAAAAGAGGGCATATCTCTGACCAGGATGGTATTCTCTCTATGCCTCTAGGCTTTTACACTTTATGAAGCAAGTTGCTCTCTTGGCAAGGTCTGTGTGGAAGGAGCTGAGGGTGGCCTCTGTCCAGCAGCCAGCAAGACAGTGAGGCCATTGGCTCTATAGCCAGTGAAGACCAAGTGAGGTGAGTGGTTTTAGAAGCAGCCCTCCCCGTCCAACCTTGGGATGGGACTGCGGCCCCTGAGTGTGGCCTGTGACAGACCCTGAGGTACTCAGCTGGGCTGTGCCCAGATTATTCACCCATGGGAGCCATGAGATAATAACTGTATATTGTTTCAAGTCATTAAGTTCTGGTATAATTCTCCATGCAGAGAATTGGTGTCTCTGGACACCAACAGAGATCTTAAGACTTTTAGGTAACGCACCTGAAAAGTACATCTAAGGTCAGGTGGCCAAATGTAATCTATTATGACCAAAATCATGTCTGTCCAGTTCTACCTGTGCACCTGCTGCTGTCTCCTAGCCCTTCCCATCCTCAGGTGACAACCTGTGTGGCAGGTAGTAGGTGTATCCTATAGATCCTTGATGTGTTTCCCCCCCCACTTGTGCTTCCTACAATGACATAGATCCCCTTCCTCTTGGACCTGGAGGGCCTATGGCCACAGTGATGCTATTGGATTTCCTTGGCTCGGTCCTATGAGGTGATATAGGACAGTCTCCGCCTTGGGCAGTTCACCAAGGACCCAGTTGCCACACTGTGAGGAAGCTAAGGAGCCATGCGGGAGGCCACTTTCCAGGCTCCAGCTCCAGCCCCATCTGGGCTGCTCTGACCACATAAGGGACCACATAAGGGACACAGCAGGACTTCAGGGGTTCCAGCCCAGCCTCTGAGTCCCCACCAACTGATGGTTTACACTAGGGGGTAACAGAGACAAATGTCCCTGTGGCCAAATGAAAGGGCATTATTGTCTTTGGGGTGGTTCATTATAAAGAAACAGATGCATCCCCAAGGTTATGCGAATGTGCCCTGGAGCTCTGGCAGGTTTCATACGTGATGCAGAGGCGGTTAGTCTCCTGCAGGCTGTGAACAGAGAGAACATCAGTTATGTTACTAAAGCGTTGGGGCCTGATCTATTATTTTAACCACAGTAATTAAAGGAATGGGAGGGACAGCGGAAGAACTAGATTGCTCAAAGTGAGTGAGCAGGAGATAGATGCCACCCCTCTGAGGGTGAGCGCTGGAGTTCATTCCCTGTGAACAGAAGCTCCGACATAGCAACAGCAGGACAGTCTAGAGAGGAGGCTGAGCCCTGCCCAAATAAAAGATAAGAGACCACGTATTTCTCATTCTTGATGTCAAGGAGACCTTCTTGACTAGAAAGTTCCTTGGAGGTCAAATGGGAATGATGTCAAAGCTACCCACTGGCCTCTTCACTGGAATCCATCTTGGCTGAGGGGTGCATGTGCACACAGGAGGAAGACCTTGAGATAAAATAAATATGGACTCAGAACCAGGCAAATCAAAATGACAGGCCAAAGGAAACACGGAACAAATGCTTCATAAAAGTGATTCAAACTGCCATGACAGTGTGATTGACTCTCTTAGTCTGCCTGTGTATTTATCCACACGTAATGTACTATTTTGCCTCCTAATTAATACTTGTTTGACTACTTTCTGTCTTTATCTTTTCTGCAAAGCTGAAGGGCCAGGGCCATGTCACTGACTGCTGGCCTAGCAGTTAGGATTCAGCACTCTCACTGCCACAACCTGACCTCAGTCTCTGACTGGGAACTGAAACCCTGATTCAAGCCTCAGCAGGCTGAGGCCCCCTGAGATCAAGAGAAAGGTCATTTCATTCAATGAAATTCAAGGTAATGAGATATGGGGGGAACAGAATAAAATTCACTTTTCAAGTAACAAGAGGTGGGTGATGACAAAAGAGACTCAAAGTGACAACAGACTCTTTTTGAAGGAATCAGGAATCTGCATTACAATATTCATTAACATACCTTCACTGAGCACGGCTCCAGATACTGCAGAATAAGAGTGAATGGATGTTATTATCCGATGTTATTATCAGGAGTGAACCTGATTATTACCATCCCTGACATGTCACCCTTGTGGGGACCAGACATAGAACAAATATTTTAACAAAGTAAATACAGGTATCCCCACTTTTCAAAAGATCAATTTATGCCACTTCACTTTTGTGAAAAATCCATCACATCAGTACCTATTTTTGTTAACCAAAATGAAGTCTGAAGAGGATGTTCGCTTTTACAAAAATAAAAGGCAAAAGCAAAGAACAGCACTGGCTTTGTAGGCAACTGTCATATAGGCAGTACCCCCCAAGGAGCAGCAAGAGTGACTCCCCCGAACTCCTTCCCTGGAACTACACTCAGCGTCTCAGCATCGAGCACCCACAGCCTAGGACTGTGTCTGTGAGCATCTGTGTTTATCTCGATTTATTTTGTTAGCAAGATGTGTCCTAAGGTAATTGCTTCTTCGCTTTTCGCCATTTCAGCTTATGAAAGATTTCATAGGAACATTCTACTTTTGAATAATTGAGAAACCTCTAGTTAAATTCAAATTTTGAATTTGTTATCAAGGGAAAAGATGGGCTTGGATCAGTTGGAGTCCTGAAGGCTTCTATGAGGGAGTGAAACTGATGCAGAAGCTGGAAGGAGGGGACTTTCACTACCCTCTCACAGTCCGTCAGTCCTTCCTTTTTTCCTCCTTCTTTCCCTCCCCAGGCTCTGTCTGTTCAGCAGGACCTGCCATCAGGCTTGTCCTCAGATGGGTTGTGGCTTGCCCACTTCAAGATTTGGAAACCTACGTTTTGAGAGATTCTGTAACTATACCAGCCAGGGCTCTTGATCGTAGGCAAAAGAAATAGGCTGGTTGTTTAATCAGGAAAGGGATTTATTTAAAAAATCTGGGGAACTCACAGAATCACCAGGAGGACTGGAGAACCTGGTCTGGCACATGGGCTGGAATGAGGGAGGCTGGGCATCAGGACCACAGCAGGGCCCACCCTGGAGCAGCAGGTCCTCTGCGGGTGTGGCTGCTGCCCCTTTACCTGTATGCCATGGCTTGCGCACGTGGGTCCTGGGCCCCATGAGGAACTCCACTCTCTCCAGAAGCTGAGTGCTGCTGCACACTCTGGATCCCCCATGAGACTGGCCTGTGATCACTGCTCTCACCCCAGATAAGTGCTCAGGGTAAATCAATGATCCTTTGATCTCCAGTTCTGCACCTGGAGTGCACTCAGTCACTCAACTGGTCTCATAAGTGAGGTTTAGCTGCTGCTGAGCATCCTCAAGTGGCACATTTCCACTTTAGGAAGGTCTGCAGTAGGCACAGGGAGGAGCCAGATGGGCTTGGCTCCCAAGGCCCACAGCACCACTGGACACCTAGGTAGGAATGAGCCTTGCAGTATGCCCCAGGGCTATGATTGTAAAGTAGACATGATTCATATATTTGAATGTAAGATTAGCTCACTTACCAAAGTAAAAAGCCTTTCAAAACATCATTGTTATCTATTGATTAAGTGGTGAGAAAATCACTCACACATTGTGTGAGTGAATAAATAGTCCAACACTTCTGGAGGGCAGTTTGAATATGTACACAATATGTACACAAAAGCCTTGAAAATAAAGCATATGACTTAATGGTTTCAAGCCTGGGAAAATAGCCTAAGGAAATAATTAGGGATGAGGGCAGATTTACCTTAATAATATATGACCCAACATCTACATGTTGAAAAGATATGCTAGAATTTATGCACCTGGTGGAAAATACAGCCCAGTTAGCAGAGGCAAGGAGACTCTGTGACCGCACCTTTTGGTGTGCACTGTGCTCAGGAACAGCTTTGTACAGGGCCCCCACAAAGTGATCAGGATCTGTTTCTATGTTTACATCCCTCAGTGTTACTTCTGTTTTGATTCTGATCCAAGGTAGGACTCTGGTTGAAAGTAGTTCCCAGGGTTCACAGCAAAGCAAACAGTGATAATATTCCTGACTTCCTTCAGCAAGGAAAGGCTGCTTGGAAGCTCTCTCTGATTGGATGGGGCAGGGGTCACATGACCACCCTTGAGAAGGCTCCCCCCTGCCCCTGAGCTGGGCCTGTGGCTTTTGCCTATAGGCTGGGTGAGCCCCAGCCACACATGGACCCAATGAGGGAGGGATGTGTGTTGGTACTCAATGGCTTAGTCATGTCTGACTTTTTGCGAACCCGTGAATGGTAGCCTGCTAGGCTCCTCTGTCCATGGAATTTTACAGGCAAAAATCATGGAGTGGGTTGCCATTTCCTAGTCCAGGGAGTCTTCCCAACCCAGGGATCCAACCTGTGTCTCCTGCATTGGCAAGCAGATTCTTTACCACAGAATCACTAGGGAAGCCGGGAGGAGGGACACCTCCTGCTAAAAATTGGGACTACTCTTGGAAAAGGGAGAAAGAATCCTGGGGATCAAATTTCTACCAAAAAAGAAAGGGAGAAAATACATGAGTATTTATGGCAGTAACCTCTTGATGTGAGGGGTTCGTTGGCCCAGGTGGCACTAGTGGTAAAGAACCTGCCTGCCCGTGCAGGAGATGTAAGAAGCACAGGTTTGATCCTTGGTTGGGAGGATCTGCTGGAGGAGGGCATGGCAACCCACTTCAATATTCTTGCTTGGAGAATCCCATGTATTCTCCAAGGAGGAGCCTGGCGGCCTACCTTCTATAGGGTTGCAGAGTCAGGCAGGACTAAAGTGACTTAGCATGCATGCCTGCATAATCAGGAAAATAAGTAAGCCTTTATAAGATCACAGAAAATCAGCCAAGGTAGTGGTGTAGTGGATGTGGTGGCTTTCTTCCTGTAACCCCACCCCTCCCCATCCTGGCCACGTGTCTACTTTCCCAGGCCCTAGTCATCCTCACAAGGTACGCCCTTGCCCACAGGCCTGAACGGGCAGGGTCAGCATCAGGACTTGAATTTGGTGGTGGAGTGAAGGCTATTCTAGGCCCAATGCACTGCTGAGTCTCTTATGACCAGGAAGAAAGCCAGCCTGGGCACACAGCCAGCACAGGGGGCTGGGGGAGGTGAGGGAGAGAGCTGAGAAACAGAGAGGAGGGGAAACGTCCTCTTCCCATAGACCTTTGCATTACAAAAGACTATGAATCCTTTATTGTTTCAGCCAGTTTCTCAACTGAAACTGATATAAATACTTATTTATTTTGGGTCTACAATCACTTCTA
The DNA here is from genome assembly GCF_027580195.1 of Bos mutus. Taxonomy (NCBI): domain Eukaryota; kingdom Metazoa; phylum Chordata; class Mammalia; order Artiodactyla; family Bovidae; genus Bos; species Bos mutus. The sequence goes on from NC_091618.1 coordinate 132,337,807, forward strand.
CTGTATTTGAGTACAAGATTGGCCTGACATTTACAGAGAGAAAAAGGAAACTTTTGCTGGCCTTGTGACTTCAAGAAGGATGTGAAAGAGCGGGGGCTGGGCCTGACTTCTCCAGAACCCTCTCCAGCCCTCTAGAGGGAAACCATAAGGAAAGGCACTCCCACAAGGACTGGAGGTAGCAGTGGACTGGGGTCAGCAAGCATAGATCCAGGAGGTGACGCAGCTTGTTCTGGGGCAACTAGTGAGGGCCAAATCCTGTCTGCCTCTGTTTCCTCATTTCTAAGAGGAAGTTGGAAAAAAAAAAAAGGACAAATATGCTGCGAAAGAGCAGTCTCCTTTGGTGAAAAACAAACCAATCCAACCTATTCAGAGTTTGAAAGCCAAAGCTGTACAGACTGTCCCCTGTGCTGCAAACAGGTCAAGGGCTTCCTCTGGCTTCACCTCCGGAGGCCAAGCCCACCTCCAGTGGCAGCTGTTTTCTCTTCTGCAGAAGGAACTCAAGGGGAATGGTTAGACGCCTGTCCAGCTATGTGCTAAGAAGAGAGGACAACAGAATCAGCCACAGGAGAGGCTGGAAAATCTGGGCAGTGCTGGAGGGGATGGCCCTGGAGGTTCAGGGATTTGGCTGGAGTTTCCCCTGCACTCAGCACACCTTTATGTTTATTTGCTGACTTTGTCATCTCCTTAATCAGACCCTGACCCTGAGGAAGGCATGTTGTCTGCTTCAGAATGCCAATGCCAGAGGCAGATAGGGTTCACTGAATGAAGGAATAGAAGTGGGAGCTGCAGCCTTGGGTCCCTTTGTCAGAGTGGGGCAGGCAGGAAAGGGTCAAACCGGGCGAGGCAAGGGTCACCGCTGCAGTCCTGGCTGCTGTGGCAAGGCTGCCCGACACCCTTGTTCATGGTTCTCTGTGAGCAGTATCTCCTCTGGATGCAGGGAGTTGTGCTAGGGTGGATTGGGGTTATATATCAACCTGACCATAAAACCGCACATTAGGAAAGGTATCTAATCAATTAGTTCTAATTAATTATGAACAAAATGCATCTCCAACTGTGGGATGTGGTTTGTTTCTCGTTTGCTATAATTAGATAAGTTTAGTGACTAGAAAGAAAAAATGTCTAAGTACAAGGGAGGAAAAAGAAAAGAAAATAAAGCAAGTGGTAGTGGTTAGAATTAGTATTAAATGGCAATAGAATGTTGTAACCACTGCCCACAGACGTGTACTCAGCTTCCTTGAACTGAATATAGCTGCCTGATGCTGTTCTGCATGAGCAGAAGCCTCCCTGTCCATCCCTTCCCCACCACAACCATCTCTATCAGGCCCCCAGGCATCTCTGCTCCTTCAAGGGGACTGGGTGGGATTGACAGTCTTGTGGCCCTGATATTTATTGTCCTGAAGCTGCTGCTGTGGCCCCAGGGTCTCTTGAATTCAGTGACTAGAATAGAGTTGGGCCAGGACAGGGCAGGGGGCTTTCTGGGGATATCAGACATCAAGGGAATCTGTCATCCCTCTGTGGTTTCTTTGTCTGGACACTGTGGAAAGCTAGTATCTTCACTGCTGGGCTCTTTTGTGGACTCCTTAAACTTGTCCTGGGGCTTCCCTGGTGGCTCAGATGGTAAAGAATCTGCTTGCAATGGCAGGAGACCTGGGTTTGATTCCTGGGTTTGAAAGATGCCCCGGAGAAGGGAATGGCTACCCACTCGAGTATTTTTGCCTGGAGAATTCCATGGACAGAAGAGCTTGGCAGGCTACAGTTCATGGGGTCGCACAGAGTCGGACATGACTGAGCACAACTGGGATCCATGGGAATCAGATCACACAAGGGGCACATCCTGACCGTGACAGACAGCGACAGACCCCTTGGTCTCACTGGCTAATGGCGCTCACAGTGCTTAATGAGGAGAATAAATGCATATGAACCCAATATAGCACTCATGCGGAAACTACACAACCCGGTTTGGAACTTGAATCCAGTCTTTTAATTGATATCACACACCTGGTCTTAGGAGTTACTGAAGTTCAGAGGATTCTTTATGGCTCAGCACAGAAAGATTCAGTGAGAGGCAAAAAGTTATGGTTAAGAAGTAGATTTATTTAGAAAGATACACATTCCATAGACAGAATATAGTCTATCTAAAAAGGTGACAGAGGCCTTAGGGGAAACAAACTCCTCAGAGTGTGCAGAAGTATGATGTTTTTAGCTTTTATGCACTGGATAAGTTCATATGCATAGGCTAATGAGTGGGAAGATTATTTCAATTATTTCGTGGAAGAGGTGGAAATTTCCAGGAACTAGGCCACCCCCCATGTTTTGGCTTTTTATGGTTGGTCTCAGAACTGTCTTGGTACCTGTGGGTGTGTCATTTAGTGGATGTATTACAATGAACGTACCAGTTCAATTCAGTTCAGTCACTCAGTTGTGTGCGGCCCTTTTTAACCCCATGGACTGCAGCACGGCAGGCTTCCCTGTCCATCACCAACTCCCGGAGCTTGCTCAAACTCATGTCCATAGAGTCTGTGATGCCATCCAAACATCTCATCCTCTGTCATCCCCTTCTCCTCCCTCCTTCAATCTTTCCCAGCATCAGGGTCTTTTCCAATGAGTTAGTACTTTCAATCAGGTGGCCAAATTATTGGAGCTTCAGCTTCAACAGCAGTCCTTCCAATGAATATTCAGGACTGATTTCCTTTAGGATGGACTGGTTGGATCTCCTTGCAGTCCAAAGGACTCTCAAGAGTCTTCTCCAACACCACAGTTCAAAAACATCAATTCTTCGGCGCTCAGCTTTCTTTATAGTCCAACTCTCACATCCATACATGACTACTAGAAAAACCATAGCTGTTTAGATGGACCTTTGTTGGCAAAGTAATGTCTCTGCTTTTTAATGTGCTATCTAGGTTGGACATAGCTTTTCTTCCAAGCAGCAAGTGTCTTTTAATTTCATGGCTGCACTCACCATGTGCGATGATTTTGGAGCCCCCCCAAATAGTCTGTCACTGTTTCTATTGTTTCCCCATCTATTTGCCATGAAGAAATGGGACCAGATGCCATAATCTTCATTTTCTGAATGTTGAGTTTTAAGCCAAATTTTTCACTCTCCTCTTTCACTTTCATCAAGAGGCTCTTTAGTTCCTCTTCACTTTCTGCCATAAGGGTGGTGTCATCTGCATATCTGAGGTGATTGAAATTTCTTCAGGCAACCTTGATTCCAGCTTGTGCTTCATCCAGTCCAGTGTTTCTCATGAGGTACTCTACATATAAGTTAAATAAACAGGGTGGCAATATATAGCCTTGACGTATTCCTTTTCCAATTAGGAGCCAGTCTGTTGTTCCATGTCCAGTTCTAACTGTTGCTTCTTGATCTGCATACAGATTTCTCAGGAGGCAGGTCAGGTGGTCTGGTATTCCCATCTGTTTAAGAAATTTCCAGTTTGGAAACTCAACTGCAAGTTGAAACTTCTGCCATCTTGGACCTAGTAGGTTCTAACTAGTTTATGTCATATCCTCATGGCTGTGTTACTCTTTTAAGATTGTGCCCTCTTTGCTTCCCTCCTGTTTCAGTTCCAGAGTAAGCCTACTATCACTCCCAACTCATCCTTCCATTGTTTTAGGTCTTTTGTTTGGTCTTAGGGTAAAAAAGTCCTCCAGGGATTGCTCCCTCCTGAACTGTGTCCCTGAGTGTGTTTATTAATAAGTGGTGCTGACCATGATGGAGGGGGTGTTCTCTGACCACACTAGCCACCCACAGCTAGTTAAGTCTCTGAGCGATTCTGTTTAAGGTTGCTAAGCCGGATGTGCCCCAGATCCACACCAAGCATCTCCAGGCACGTGCCACGCCTCAGTGGCCCACATGCAGGGCAGCAACCTCTCCACAGGGAGGGAAGAGGCTGTATCTAACAGCCTGGCTTCCTTGGTTCTGTCTGGAATTCTTGGATACAGCTGACTTATTGACTGTCTCTACATAAAATTGTATCTCTGGAGCCTCCTGTGGGAGGGCGTGTGTGGTCTCTGGGTTTCCTCTTGTGTGCAAGCAAGAGTCAGTTAATCAGCAGTAGAGACCCTCCTCTAGTCAGCTGCACCTTCAGATATTCATTCATCAAACATCTGCTACATTTATGTTCTCCTCTGGGTCAGGTTTGAGATTCTCAGATCTGGGTAGAACTTGGGCACTCATCATAAGATGCTCGTGATTTCATGGAGGAGGGCAGAAGGGGATTCATAATCATTAACTTTTAAGCCCTTTTTAAAGCCACATATTATCTTATTTTACTTTCTGGCAACTGTCATTTTCTCAAGTTCTTGGTGAAGAAACTAAGGTGCAGGGAGATTGAGTGACTTGTCCATTCAACTGGGTGTGGGGAGCCAGCACACCAGGGCTGGGGCCTGTAACCGCTGTCTGAGTTCCCTCACAGTCAAATGCGGCACGTGCTTTAGGAGGTGAGTGAAGTGGAAATAGCTGATGGAGTCCAGGAAGCTTCCAGCAGGAACTCAAATCAGCCCCTCCTTCCTTCTCTCTCTCTCCTTCTTTCCTTTCTTCCTTTTTCCCCCTCTCTCTCACTTCATTCATTTGTTCATTTGTTTGTTCATTCCTTCCTTCCTTATTTCCTTCTATTTCACAAATACTGAATGCCTACTATATTCCAGGCAGCAACATTCTAGCCTCTGAGGATGTTAAAAATAAATGATGAGCAATAAGAAAGCCTTTTTTATTTCCAGAAGAAATTCAGGCTCCACCGTGGGTGTTGGTAGCATCCCCATCACACACCTTGGGTTCTATGTTCTGCCCAGGCTGCCTCCTGAGAGAGTAGATTCTGTTTGCATATTCCTACCTTGCATATCTCCAACTCTTCAAGGCCTTTGCCCCACACCCCCATCCCACCCCCATGTCTCTCCTTCTGCCTAGAACTTCTTTTACTCTCTTTAAAAGATTGAAGATTATAAGAATGTGGTCTCTGATTCATAGAATAAATCTTACCCCTCCGCCCCCAACTCAGAGAGGGGCACCACAGGTCATAGGGTAAGGCATCAATTACCTCATGAATGTATATGTGTCCTGGGGCCCCACAGCTCCTGTTTCCCTCTGCTTGTGGCCAGATGTATCCTAGAAACTCAGGCCCAGCTCTATGCCAGGTGAGATGCTTCCTACCTTGCAAGGGTGTTAGAACTCCTCTCTAAGAGATGGCCTTGCATTCCTGTGCACAGGTCACTTTGATGCAGGTTCAGCATTGATGCTGTTCTTCATACCCATTTGTGAGCCATGTTTAAACTTGTCCACGTGTGCCAACCTTTGTTTATCATTTCTATGTGTTTGAAGCAAGTGATGGGTGTAGAAGCACGGAGAGTGGATTTCAGCTTCAGTCCCCATTTTACTGGGATTCCCAAGGCTCCTTTTTTAGTTCACTTTTCTGCATGTTTTTCCTTCTAGTCATCTGGCATTTTTTTTACTGCCTGCCTAGAACATTTGCATATTATTAAGACAGATACACCCTGAAGTCTGAGAGGAGAAATTCCAAAGATGTTTACTTCTGCTCAGATCTGTCCACTACAGCAGGCAGAATGCTTGCCCTGGGCCAGCATCTATAGACCCAAGCTCTACACAGGCTGTGACATGATTCCCAGGGGCCTGGGACCCTCTCCCTTCCATCCCTAGTGACTTTCTTTGAAGCTCAAAGGTGATATCTCTAATAATAATTCAAACATATTTTATAGCTCTTATTTTAAACTTATTTTTATGCATTCTGAGACAATAAACTAAGCCCCCCAGAGGAGGACACAGCTGCCGGCCTGCTGGCTCATCCCTTTTCCTTCTGGATAGTCAGTGGGGGAGCTAACCTGGCCACTGTGTCATGGTTAACTTTATGTCTGCTTGGGTGTGCCATGACAGCCAAACATTTGGTCTAATGTGTCTAGATGTTGCTGTGAGGGTGTTTTTTAGATGATATTAACATTTCAGTTGGTGGACTTTGAGCAAAGAATGACTCTTTGAATGTGGTGGGCCTCGTCCAATCAGTTGAAGGCCTTAGGGCTAAGAAAGAGTTCTTTTGGCTCACTGCCTTTAGAATTAAACTGCAACATCAACTGTTCACTTAGTCTCCAGCCTGCCTGCCTACCTGGGCAGATTTTGGACTTGCTAGCCTCCACAATCCCATATATCAACTCCTTAAAATCTCTCTCTCTTTTGAGGACTCTGAGTAGTACAAGGTGGAAACTTCGGATAGGCTGATACTGGCCCTAAACCCCTGTTTTACAAGGTCACTTCTCCGCTCTTACATGGTTCCATAGCCAATCCCCACCCACTAGATCCCAAAGGACAGAGGACAGCACAGAGGCAGGATCCTTCTTCACTATGACATTGGCCATGGAGCACAAAGACCATACACGATAGCCCCATCGTACAACAACACTGAGTGTGTATCCTGGCCCCTCAGCATGAGCTTTGATGAGTTTCTGGATGATAATGACAATGTTCAGTATCTATGTTGTGCTGGTTACCTTTATGCTTGTTCTTTCATTTCATCATCACAACTACACAGCAATTTAAGTCTCTTTTTCATTGGTTCTCAGATGAGCAAATCACCCTCAAAGAAGTGAGACAGCTTCTCGGAGATTTCAAACCATTCTAGGGGACCACAGTCACTCACGCCAAGAACCTTTCTGCCTCACCCTGTCGTCTGTGGTCTTCTCCAGCAGCTTGAGAATTTTGTGTTAGGAGCCCTGTAATAGCAGACTCAGCTTTAAGCCAAAGGAAAAGTAAGCCTTTTATGGTGGGCAACAGCAGGGTTGGGAGATGGAGCGAGTCTGGACACCAGGTTCTTGGCTCCATGAAATCTCATTTCCTAGATGAACATTCCTGAACTGATATGCATTAGCAGTTCTGTCCTGCTGCTGTTAATACTAGGAAACTGTTTAATACTGAAAAATAACTGAGAGGGGGTGCTCTGGGGGTGGGATTTTAGTCCTTTTTTCTCTCACTAAATTATTTACCTTAATAATAGTTTTAGATCTACAGATAAGTCACAAAAATAGTGTAGAGCATTCTCATATACACCACACTTTTATATATATACACATCTATATATTTTTGATATGTATCTGTATGTTAATATAGATATGAGATCATATTAATGTCTCTATCTTTAATACTTTATTATATAAATCGTTCTAGCCCTCTCCCCTTGCTACTCCATACCTTCTAGCTCCAGAGGTGAGAAACCTGGTTCCCACCATACACTATCCACTTACTGATACTTAGTTTTTAAGAAAACAGCATCATCATCTAGAGTACAGTGCTTTTGTACAGTTCTTTCTGCCTTTAATCTCACAGACCATTCTTATTTCCAAAGTTACTTAGATCAACACCTTTTTTACCTTCATGAGGAGGAAACCACTTTCATGAGGTGGTCTCATACATTTGTACTACAACTGGATTCTTTCATCACATAATGCATTAATTTGTGTCCACTGACCTAAACAATTATTAAAAATTTTGCAGTCATTAAAGTTTACTGTTCATATTGAAAAATTCCATGGATTTCTATGAATGCATAATATCATGTATCTACTATCACATCAAGCAGAATAGCTTTACCACCCTCCAAATCTGTTATGCTTTACCTATCCGATCCTCTGCTCTACCCCTGCTGAACTCCTAGCAAACACTTATCTGTTTATAATTTTGTATATACAGTTTTACCTTTTCCATAATGTTATATAAATTGAACCATACAGAATGTGCCATTTTCAGATTGGCTGTTTTTACTTTGTGATGTTCATTTAAGATTCACTCATGGCTTTATGCGGCTTGACAGTTAATGCTCTTTTAGTGCTCAATAATTTTGCAGTATACGAATGTACTCACTCTTTTTTACCACTCATTTTATTGAAGGATATTTTGGTTTCTGCAAGTTTTTTGCAATTATGAAAAGCTCTTGTAATAGCCCATGTAGGTTTTTGTGTGGACATAAGTTTTCAAATCAGTTGGGTAAATATCTAGAAGTGAGATTGCTGGACCATATGAAAGATTATGTACAATTTGTAAGAAAGTGACAAACTGTCTTCTAAAGTAACTGGGCCATTTTGCATTTTCAGCAGCAATGAAATGAGAGTTCCTGTTGCTCTACATCTTCACAAGCAATTGGTATTAATAGTGTTTTGCCTTTGGCCATCCTAGTAGGTATGTAATGATACCTCATTGTTGTTTTGATGTGGATTTTGCTTATGATAAATGACTTTGAGCACCTTTTTACATACTTATTTGTCATCTGTACACCTTCTTTATGAGATGTCTGCTTAGGTATTTTGTCTATTTATTAATTGGGTATTTGCTTTCCTATTGTTAAACTTTAAGAGTTCATTGAACATTGTAAATATAAGTCCTTTATTATATGTGCTTTGCAAAAATTTCTCCCAGTCTATGACTTGTATTTTCCTCTCTTAAGTGTATTCATAAAACAGAAATTTACAATTTTTGTATAGTTTTTAATTTTAATGAAGCCCAGCTTATTGTTTTCTTTCTTTCGTGGATCACGTAGGATGTTATATCAAAAACTTATCTCTAAACCCAATGTCATGTTGATTCTCTCTTGTGTTTTATAAGTTTTCATTTATATTTATTTCTATGATCCATTTTTAGTTACTCTTTGTGGAAGTGTAAGTTCTTTGTCAAGGTTCTTTTTTTTTTTTTGCATATGGACATCTAAATTTTTGAGTAGTATTTTTGAAAAGATTGTCTTCTCTCAATGACCTTTGTGCCTTTGTAAATAATCAGTTAACTACATTTTTATGGGTCTTTTTTGGGCTCCTAATTCTATCCCATTGATCTATGTATTTCTTTCACCAATAATACATTGTCTTGATTACCTTACCTTTATTGTATATCTTGAAATCAGGTAGTAAAAATTCTCCAATCTAATCTTCTTCATATTGTGATGTATATTCCAGGTCTTTTGGATTTCTATATAAGTTTTAGAATTAGTTTGTGGATATCTACAAATATCTAATGGGATTATATGGAATCAATATATGAAGTTGGGAAGACCTGATGTCAGCATTGAGTCTTAAAATCCATGAATACGAAATATCCATTTATTTATATATTTTATACTTCTTTCATCAGTGTTTATAGTTTTCCACATATAGAGTCTGGGCATGTGCTATGCTTAGTCGTGCAGTTGTGTCTGACTCTTTGTGATCCTATGGATTGTAGCCTGCCAGGTTCCTCTGTCCATGGGGATTCTCCAGGCAAGACTACTGGAGTGGGTTGCTATGCCCTCCTCCAAGGGATCTTCCCAACCCAGGACCAGGGATCGAACCCAGGTCTCCTGCATTGCAGGTGGATTCTTAACTGTCTGAGCCACCAGGGAAGCCCAAGAATACTGGAGTGGGTAGTTTATCCCTTCTCCAGGGGGTCTTCCCAACCTAGGAATTGAACTGGAGTCTTCTCATTGCAGGTGGATTCTTTACCAGATGAGCTCCCAGGGAAGCCTGAATCTTTGCATATTTATATCTAAATATCTTGCTTTTAGGTGTTATTTTAAATGGCATTTTAAAAATTTTCAAACTTGAATTATTCATTGATTATTCAAAGGAAAGCAATTGGTTTTGTATATTAACTTTGTATTTTGTGACTTTGCTATACTGACTTACTAGTTTCAGTAATATTTTTGTAGATTCTTTGGGAATTTCTATGTTGATAGTAATGTCATTTGTGAATAAGGATGTTTTTATCTTTTCCTTTAATCAATATACCTCTTCTCCTTCCCTTTTTCCCTTTTCTTCTTCTTACTATTTCCTTCTCCTCCTCTTCATCCTCCTTCTTTTCTTTAGTCTTATTGCACTAGCTAGGATTTTCTGTGTGATGTTGAATAAGATTGGTGAGATTTGTTCTTAATCTAAGAGTGCTGTTACCTACGATGTTGGCCATAGTTCTTTTTTGGTGGATGTTATTTATCATGTCAATGAGTTTCCTTCTATTACTAGCTTTCTTATGGTTTTAAAATTTTAATTCTTAAAATTAATTTCTAATTGGAGGATAACTGCTTTATAATGTTGTGTTAATTTCTGCTATACAATGACATGAATCAGTTATGAAAATACATATTATCCCCTCTTTATTGAACCTCCCTCCCTCTTCCCCCATCCCATACCTCTAGGTCACCACAGAGTACTGAGCTGAGTTTCCTGTGCTATAGAGCTACTTTCTGCTGCTGCTGCTGCTAGGTCACTTCAATCGTGTCCTGCTAGCTATCTTTTTTACACATGGCAAAATGCTACTCTCTTAATTTGTCTCATCCTTTTATTCCCTTGATGTGACCACAAGTCTGTTCTTTATGTCTGTATTTCTATTCCTGCCATGTGAATAGGTTCATAAGGACAATTTTTTCTAGATTACATATATATGTGTTAATATATGATATTTGTTTTTCTCTTTCTGACTTACTTCACTCTGTATAATAGGCTCTAAGTTCATCCAACTCACTTCAACTGGCACAAATCCATTCCTTTTTAATGGCTGAGTAATATTCCATTGTATATATGTACCACAACTTCCTTGTTCATTTATCTGCTGATGAACACTTAGGTTGCTTCCATATGCTGGTATTGTAAGTAGTGCTGCAATGAATGGGGTACATATGTCTTTCTGAATTGTGGTCAATGTGACATGACTGAGTGACTGAACTGAACTGAAATTAACTTTCTCAGGGTATATGCAGTAGCGGAATTGCTGGGTCATATGGTAGATTTGCTCCTAGTTTTTTACAGAATCTCCATACTGTTATCCATAGTGGCTGTATCAGTTTACATTCCCACCAACCTTGCAAGTTGTTATTACTGTTCAATCACTAAGTTGTGTCTGACTCTTTACAACCCCATGGACTGCAGCACGCCAGTCTTCCCTGTCCTTCACCATCTCCAGGAGTTTGCTCAAATTCATGTCCATTGAGTCAGTGATGCTATCTAACCATTTCATCCTCTGTCGTCCCTTTCTCCTCTTGCCCTCAATCTTTTCCAGCATCAGGGTCTTTTTCAATGAGCCTGCTCTCCACATCAGGTGGCCAAAGTATTGGAGCTTCAGTTTCAACATCAGTCCTTCCAATGAATATTCAGGGTTGATTTCCTTTAGGATTGACTGGTTTGCTGTCTTTGCTGTCCAAGGGACTCTCAAGAGTCTTCTCCAGCACCGCAAATCTAAAGCATCAGTTTTTTGGTGCTCAGACCTCTTTATGGTCCAACTCTCACATCTGTACATGGCTACTAGAAAAACCATAGCTTTGATTATACAGACTTTTGTTCTCCTAGAGAATTCGCTTTTCTCCACATCCTTTCCAGCATTTATTGCCTGTAGATATTTTGATGATGGATATTTGGATTGGTGTGAGGTGATACCTCATTGTTGTTGTGATTTGCATTTCTCTAATAATGAGCAATGTTGAGTATCTTTTCATGTATTTGTTGGCCATGTGTATATCTTTGGAGAAATGTCTGTTTTGATCTTCTGCCCATTTTTTTCTTTTTGATTGGTTGGTTTGTTTTTGTGATATTTTAATAGTTGGATGAACTGCTTGTGTATTTTAGATGTTAGTCCTTTGTCAGTTGCTTCATTTGCAGTTATATTTTCCCAATCTGAAAGTTGTCTTTTTACCTTGTTTATAGTTTCTTTTGCTGTGTAAAAAGCTTTTAAGTTTAATTAGCTCTCAATTATTTATTTTTGTTTCTATTTCCATTGGTCCAGGAGGTGGGTCAAAGAGGATCTTGCTGTGATTTATATCAAAGAGTGTTCTGCCTGTGTTTTCCCTTAAGAGTTTTATAGTATCTGGCCTATAGTTTAGATCTTCAATCCATTTTGAATTTAGCTTCGTGTGTGATTTTAGGAAGTGTTCTAATTTCATTTTTTTACTTGTGGTTGTCAAGGTTTACGAGCACCATTCATTGAAGAGGTTGTTTTTTCTCCATTGTATATTCTTGCCTCCTTTGTCAAAGATAAGGTGCCCATAGATGCATGGGTCTATCTCTGGACTTTCTACCTTTTTCCCATTGATCCTTATGTCTTTTTTTTTGTGCTAGTACCATACTGTCTTGGAACTATAGCTTTGTAGTATAGTCTAAAGTCAGGAAGTCTGATTCCCAAAGCTCTGTTTTTCTTTCTGAAGATAGCTTTGGCTATTGGAGGTCCTTTGTGCTTCTATACAAATTGTAAATATCTTTGCTCTAGTTCTGTGATAAAGGTCACTGATAATTTGATAAGGATGGTATTGAATCTGTATATTGCTTTGGCTAGTATAGTCATTTTCACAGTACTGATTCTTCCAATGCAAGAACATGATATCTCTCCAACTGTTGGTGTTGTCTTTGATTTCTTTTATCAGTGTCTTACAGTTTTCTGCATATATGTTTTTTGTCTCCTTAGATAGGTTTATTCCTAGGTATTTTATTCTTTTTGTTGCAATGGTGAATGGGATTATTTCTTTAATTTCTCTTTCTGTTTTTTCATTGTTAATGTGCAAGAATGAAAGAAATTTTTGTGTATTGATTTTGTATTCTGTGGCTTTACTAAATTTATTGATTAGCTCTGGTAATTTTCTGGTGGCATCTGTAGGTTTTTCTATGTATATAGTATCATATGATCTGCAAACAGTGAGAATTTTATGTCTTCTTTTCCAATCTTGATTTCTTTTATTTCTTTTTCTTCTCTAATAGCCATGGCTAGGACTTTCAGAACTATATTAAATAATAATGGTGAGAATGGACACCCTTGTCTTGTTCTTGATCTTAGAGGAAAGCTTTCAGTTTTTCACCTTTGAGAATAATTTTTGCCATGGATTTGTCATGGATTTGTTATTATCTCGAGGTAGTTTCCTTCTATGCCCAGTTTCTGTAGAGTTTTTATTGTAAATTTTGTCAAAAGGTTTTTATGCATCTATTGAGATAATCATATGGCTTTTATCTTTTTGTTTGTTATTATGGTGCAACATATTTTTCAATCTGTGTATATTGAAGAATCTTTGTATACTGAAGAATCTTTGTATCCCTGGGATACATTCCACTTATCATGATATATAATCCTTTTAATGTGTTGTTGGATTCTGTGTGCTGGTATTTTATTGAGGATTTTTGCCTCTAAGTTCATCAGTGATATTGGCTTATATTTTCTTTTCTTTTTTTTTTTTTTTGTGGTATCTTTGTCTGGTTTTGGTATTAGGGAGATGGTGGCCTCATAGAATGAGTTTTGGGGTCTTCCTTCCTCTGAATTTTCTTGAAAGAATTTGAGATATTAGTTCTTCTCTATACATTTAATAGAATTTGCCTATGAAACCATCTGGGAGAAACCAGATGACACCACCCTTATGGCAGAAAGTGAAGAGGAATGAAAAAGCCTCTTGATGAAAGTGAAAGTGGAGAGTGAAAAAGTTGGCTTAAAGCTCAACATTCAGAAAATGAAGATCATGGCATCTGGTCCCATCACTTCATGGCAAATAGATGGGGAAACAGTGAAAACAGTGTCAGACTTTATTTTTTTGGGCTCCAAAATCACTGCAGATAGTGACTGCTGTCATGAAATTAAAAGATGCTTACTCCTTGGAAGGAAAGTTATGACCAACCTAGATAGCATATTGAAAAGCAGAGACATTACTTTGCCAACAAAGGTCTGTCTAGTCAAGGCTGTGGCTTTTCCAGTGTTTATGTATGGACATGAAAGTTGGACTGTGAAGAAAGCTGAGCGCTGAAGAATTGATGCTTTTGAACTGTGGTGTTGGAGAAGACTCTTGCGAGTCCCTTGGACTGCATGGAGATCCAACCAGTCCATTCTGAAGGAGATCAGCCCTGGGATTTCTTTGGAAGGAATGATGCTAAAGCTGAAACTCCAGTACTTTGGCCACCTCATGGGAAGAGTTGACTAATTGGAAAAGACTCTGATGCTGGGAGGGATTGGGGGCAGGAGGAGAAGGGAACGACAGAGGATGAGATGGCTGGATGGCATCACTGACTCGATGGATGTGAGTATGAGTGAACTCTGGGAGTTGGTGATGGACAGGGAGGCCTGGCGTGCTGCGATTCATGGGGTCGCAAAGAGTCGGACACAAATGATCGACTGAACTGAATGAAATCATTTGGCCATGTGGTTTTATTTTTTGTAAAATTTTTATTCACAGTTTTTATTCAGTGCTTGTGATTATTTTCTTCATATTTTGTATTTCTTTTTGGTTCGGACTTGGAAGATTGTATTTTTCTAAGAATTAGTTCATTTCTCCAGGTCGACCATTTAATTGGCATATAGTTACTCGTAATAGTGTCTTATGATCCTGTTATTCTGTATTATCTGGTGTAACTTTTCCTTTTTCATTTCTAACTTTATTGGTTTTCATCTTTTTCCTTTTTTTCCATGATGAATATGGCTAGTGGTTTATCAATTTTGTTAATCTTCTCAAAGAATTAACTTTTACTTTTATTGATCTTTGCTATCATTTCCTTCATTTCTTTTTCATTTATTTCTGTTTTGACTTTAATGATTTCTTTCCTTTTACTAACCTTGGATGTTTTTGTTCTTTTTCTAGCTGCTTTAGGTATAAGATTAGCTTATATATTTGATGTTTTTCTCATTTCTTGAGCTAGGATTGTATTGCTATAAAATTCTATCTTAGAATACTTTCAGTCCATCCCGTAGGTTTTGCGTTGCTGTGTTATTATTATCATTTGTTTCTTGGTATTTTTTTAATTTCCTCTTTGATTTCTTCAGTAATAATTTGGTTTTTTAGAACATTATTGTTTAGCCTCCATACGTTTGTGATTTTTAGTTTTTTTTTCCCCCTGTAAATGTTATCTAATCTCAGCATTGTTGCAGTTTAAATATTCTTAAACTTACCAAGGCTTGATTTGTGACCCAAGATGTGATCTATCCTGAAAATGTTCTACACGTATTTGAGGAGAAGGTGTATTCTGTTGCTTTTGGATGAAATGGACTTTAAATATCAACTAGGTCCATCTGTTGATACATGGAGAGGCAATGGCACCCCACTCCAGTACTCTTGCCTGGAAAGTCCCATGGATGGAGGAGCCTGGTAGGCTGAAGTCCATGGGGTCGCTAAGAGTCGGGCACGACTGAGAGACTTCACTTTCACTTTTCACTTTCATGTATTGGGGAAGGAAATGGCAACCCACTCCATAATTCTTGCTTGGAGAATCCCAGGGATAGAGGAGCTTAGTGGGCTGCTGTCTACAGGGTCGCACAGAGTTGGACACAACTGAAGCAACTTAGCAGCAGCAGCAGCAGGTCCATCTGTTCCAATGTGTCATTTAAGACTTGCATTTCCTTGTTAATTTTCTGTCTGGATGATCTATCCATTGGTATAAAGGGGTGTTAAAGTCCCCTGCTATTATTGTGTCACTGTTAGTTTCCCCTTTTATGTCTATTTGCATTAGCTTTATGTATTGAGATGCACCTTTGTGTGGTGCATAAATATTTACGATTGGTATATCTTCTTGGATTGATCTCTTGATCATTATATAGTCTCCTACCTTGTCTCTTGCAGTAGTCCTTAAAGTCTATTTTGCCTAATATGAGATTTACACCTTTGACTTTGTTTTGATTTTTTACCTGTATCAGATGTCTCTTTCTATCCCCTCCATTGATTCTGAATGAGGTCCTTGCTGGGTAGAGTAATCTTGGTTGTAGGTTTTTCCTTTTCATTACTTTAAGTATATCTTGCCATTCCCTTCCAGCCTGCAGAGTTTCTGCTGAAATGTCAGCTGTTAACCTTAGACTTTACTGCCATAACAATAAAACCCTCCCAAAACAAAAACAAAAAATCAAACCCAGACAGATGATAAAAGAAATATCAGATAAGTGGAAACAAACCAATAAATAAATAAATAAATAAAGAAAGAACACACACACACCCAGGAGAAATCAATACAGACTGAAAAAAAAAGAAATTACAAGTGAATAACCTGATGAACAAAAGAAACCAAAAATGAACCTAACCAATTAAAAACAAAGCTAACTAAAGCACAAAACAGAAAACAAAACCAAGCAGAGTGCCAACTGGGGAATAAAGCATGGAAAACAAGACAGACAAAAATAGTAAATAAAAAAAAAAAGAAAAAGAAAATCTAAGTTTAAACAGAAACATGAAAAAAGA
The DNA here is from genome assembly GCF_027580195.1 of Bos mutus. NCBI lineage: Eukaryota > Metazoa > Chordata > Mammalia > Artiodactyla > Bovidae > Bos > Bos mutus. The sequence continues at coordinate 132,353,946 of NC_091618.1, forward strand.
TCTGTATATATAAATTAAAACAACAAAACAAACAAACACACAAAAAGAAACAGAACAGCATGAAGTCAAGATAGAAGTAGAAATATATAAAAGAAATTAAAAGTATGATTTAAAAAATCCCAATGCTTAATAATAATAAAAGCAACAACTACAATAACAAAGAAAAAAGAAAGAAAAAAAGCAACAGCAAATCCAACAGCAGAACAGAAAAATAATAAAAAACGTTTTCCTAGCATCTCAACTGTTAGCATCCTTCACACAGCTGTGAACCCACCTCTAAATCCCTAGGAGGCCCTCCTATACTGAGGAAGGCTGGTCTGAACCTGCTGTAGAGACAGCTCAGGCTCTAATCTTGCCCTGCTCCCATGTGTGCTTGCCTCCAATGTCTAGCTCTGCCAGAGCTAGAGCATTTCCTTTTGTGGAAACACTGTTTTATATATATATATATATTCCACAGACATAGAGTATACCTAGTTGATTGTGTAGATTTAATCTGCAGATTGTGCAGCTCGTGGAAAGTTTTCTGAGTTGCTCTTCTTTAGTTTCTCTGCCTCTGGAGCTCAGGGTGGTTTTATTCCAACCTGAGTTTGGACTACCCACAGAAGTCTGCTCCAGGGGTTGCCCTGGAGGACTTGGGACATTCCTGGTGAGGACTGGGCATGGAGTTGGCATGGTTGCTTATATCACAGAGGCCCCAGCAGTGCCAGGTATGCAGGGAAGCCAATATCCATGGGTGCAGAAGATATGGCTCTATTAAATATTTTTTTAAGGCTTTGGCAGCTGGCACTTAAAGGGTTTCCCTGACTGGTCCTTCTCTATTGCTTGGCACAACAGGCACTCAAAGGGCAGCCCTGGCTGGTCCTTCTCTATTACACAATTGTCAGAGCCAGCATGAGGGGAGAAAGGGGCTATAGTGGTGGTTCCACCCACTGTGCATGACTCAGCAGTAGCACCCTGCTTCCATTGCCACCTGGTTTCTCTCCAAAGGCATTCTCTGTTTCAGATTTCTTTCCTTCTTCCCTTCAGGCCATCTCCCTGAAGTCAACAGCAGTCCTCAACCCAGGATTACTCTCCAATCTCCATGCTCCAGCTCCCAGCCCCGTGCACACCAGTGGAATTGTGTCCCAGTCTGGAGCACGTACTGTCATGGTACAGATTGTCTGTATGTTTCTCACTCAACTCAGACTGTCACAGAGCATCTGCTTCACCCTTCTCCAACAGCCTCAAATGCTTCTCTTCTGTTCCAACCAATTTCCCTGGATTTGGAGTCAAGGACCCCTACAAGTATTCAGTCAGTGTTCTGTGAGAACTGATGTATCTATAGATATATTTCTAATGCATCCTTGGAGAGAGGTGTATTCTATGTCCATCTAATCCTCTGCCATCTTGGTTTTCTTCTCAGGGTTCTTAATTTTTTTAATCATACATGTTGACTTTTGTCTATTGCTGTCATTAAATGATTGTATTACTTTTCTCCTTTAGACAGAGATATGGTAAATTACATTAACTAACTTTTGAACATTGAACCAGCCTTGCAAACCTAAAATAAATCTCACTTGGTTATGGTTTTCAAACTTTATTCATGATTGAATTTTATTTGCTAATATTTTGTGGAGGATGTTTACGTTTATTTGTAAATAAATGAGAGATGGGATTTTAATTTTCTTTTCTTGTTGTCATTTTCTGCTTTTCATATTAAGATAGTGCTAGCCTCACAGCCCACCCATTAACAGACAATTGGATTAAAGATTTATGAGCATGGCCCTGCCCATCAGAACAAGACCCAGATTCCCCCAAGTCAGTATCTCCCATCAGGAACCTTCCATAAACCTCTTATATTTATCCATCAGAGGGCAGACAGAATGAAAACCACAATCACAGAGAATTAACCAAAATGATAACATGGATTACAGCCTTGTCTAACTCAATGAAACGATGAGCCATGCCGAATAGGGCCACCCAAGGTGGACGGGTCATGGTGGAGTTCTGACAAAACGTGGCCCACTGGAGAAGGGAATGGCAAACCATTTCAATATTCTTGCCTTTGGAACCCCATAAATAGTATGAAAAAACAAAAAGATATGACACTGAAAGATGAATCCCCCAGCTTGGTAGGTGCCCAAAATGCTACTGGAGAAGAGTGGAGAAATAACTCCAGAAAGAATGAAGAGATGGAGCCAAAGCGAAAACAACTCCCAGTTGTGGATGTGACTGGTGATGGAGATAAACCCAATGCTGTAAAGAACAATATTCCATAGAAACCTGAAATGTTAAGTCCATGAATCTAACATGGAAGTGGTCAAACAGGAGATGACAAGAGTGAACACTGACATTTTAGGAATCAGTGAATTAAAAGGGATTCAGTTCAGTTCAGCTCAGTCACTCAGTCCTGTTCGACTCTGCCACCCCATGGACCACAGCACGCCAGGCCTCCCTGTCCATCACCAACTCCCGGAGTTTACTCAAACTCATGTCCATTGAGTTGGTGATGTCATCCAACCATCTCATCCTCTGTTGTCCCCTTCTCCTCCTGCTTTCAATCTTACCCAGCATCAGGGTCTTCTCCAATGAGTCAGTTCTTCACATCAGGTGGCCAAAGTATTGGAGTTTCAGCTTCAACATCAGTCCTTCCAATGAACACCCAGGACTGATCTCCTTTAGGATGGACTGGTTGGATCTCCTTGCAGTCCAAGGGACTCTCAAGAGTCTTCTCCAACACCACAGTTCCAAAGCTTCAATTCTTCAGTGCTCAGCTTTCTTTATAGTCCCACTCTCACATCTCACAGCCATACATGACTACTGGAAAAACCATAGCCTTGACTTAGACAGACCTTTGTTGGCAAAGTAATGTATCTGCTTTTTAATATGCTGTCTAGGTTGGTCATGACTTTTCTCCCAAGGAGTAAGCCTCTTTTAATTTCATGGCTGCAATCTCCATCTGCAGTGATTTTGGAGCCCCCAAATAAAGTCAGCCACTGTTTCTACTGTTTCTCCATCTATTTGCCGTGAAGTGATGGGACCGGATGTTATGATCTTAGTTTTCTGAATGTTGAACTTTAAGCCAACTTTTTAAATCTCCTCTTTCACTTTCATCAAGAGGCTTTTTAGTTCTTCTTCACTTTCTGCCGTAAGATTGGTGTCATCTGCATATCTGATATTGATATTTCTCCCAGCAATCTTGATTCCAGCTTGGGCTTCATCCAGCCTAGCATTTCTCATGATGTACTCTGCATATAAGTTAAATAAGCAGGGTGACAAATTGGATGGGAATGGACAAATTTAATTCAGATGACCATTATATCTACTAGTGTGGGCAAGAATCCCTTAGAAGAAATGGAGTAGCCCTCATGGTCAACAAAACAGCCCAAAATTCAGTACTTGGGTGCAATCTCAAAAATGACAGAATGATTTCTGTTTGTTTCCAAGACAAACTATTCAAAATCACAGTAATCCAAATGTATGCCCCAATGACTAATGCCAAAGAAGTTCAAGTTGAACAGTTCTATGATGATCTAAAGGACCTTCTAGAGCTAACACCAAAGAAAGATGTCCTTTTCATCATAAAGGGACAGGAATGCAAAAGTAGGAAGTCAAGAGACACCAGGAGTAACAGACAAGTCTGGTCTTGGAGTAAAAAATGAGGCAGGGCAAAGGCTAACAGAGCTTTGCCAAGAGAACACACTGGTCATAGCAAATACCCTCTTCCAACAATACAAGAGATGACTCTAAACACGGACATCACCAGATGGTCAATACCAAAACCATACTGATTATATTCTTTAGGCTGAAGATGGTGAAGCTCTACACAGTCAGCCAGAACAAGACTGGGAGCTGACTGTGGCTCAGATCATGAACTCCTTATTGCCAAATTCAAACTTAAATTGAAGAAAGTAAGGAAAACCACTGGACCATTCAGGTATGACCTAAATCAAATCCTTTATGATTACATAATGGAAATGATAAATAGATTCAAAGGATTAGATCTAATAGAGTGCCTGGAGAACTATGGGTGGAGGTTCATGACATTGTATAGGAGATAGACCATCCCCAAGAAAGAGAAATACAAAAAGGAAAAATGGTTGTCTGAGGAGGCCTTACAAATAGCTGAGAAAAGAAGAGAAGCAGAAGGCAAAGGAGAAAAGGAAAGATACAGTCATCTGAATGCAGAGTTCCAAAGAATAGCAAGAACAGATAAGACAGCCTTCCTCAGTGATTAATGCAAAGAAATAGAGGGAAACAACAGAATGGAAAAGAGTAAAGATCTCTTCAAGAAAATTAGAGATACCAAGAGAACATTTCATGGGAAAATGGGCACAATAAAAGACAGACATTACAGACCTAACAGAAGCAGAAGCTATTAAGAAGAGGTGGCAAGAATACACAGAAGAACTATACAAAAAGATCTTAATGAACCAGGTAATCACAATAGTGTGATCACTCACCTAGAGCTAGACATCCTGGAATGTGATGCCTTAGGAAGCATCTGTATGAATAAAACTAGTGGAGGTCATGAAATTCTTATTCAGCTATTTCAAATCCTAAAAGATAATGCTGTGAAAGTGCATACAGTCAATACGCCAGTAAATTAGGAAAACTCAGCAGTGGCCACAGTACTGGAAAAGATCAGTTTTTATTCTAATCTCAAATAAAAGCAATGCCAAAGAATGTTCAAACTACTGCACAATTGCACTCATTTCACACACTAGCAAGGTAATGCTCAAAATTGTCCAAGCAAGGCTTCAACGGTACATGAACTGAGAACTTCCAGATGTTCAAGCTGGATTTAGGAAAGGCAGAGGAACCAGAGATCAAATTGCCAATATCCATTGGATCATAAAGAAAGCAAGAGAGTTCCAGAAAAACGTCTACTTCTGCTTTATTGACTATGCCAAAGCTTTGTGTGGATCACAACAAACTGTGGAAAATTCTGAAAGAGATGGGAAATACCAGACCACCTGACCTGCCTCCTGAGAAACCTGTATGCAGGTCAGGAAGCAACAGTTAGAACTGGACATGAAACAACAGACTGGTTCCAAATAGGAAAAGGAGTACGTCAAGGCTGCATATTCTCACCCTACTTATTTAACTTATATGCAGAGTACATCATGAGAAATGCTGGGCTGGATGAAGCACAAGCTGGAATCAGATTGCTGGGAGAAATATCAATAACCTCAGATATGCAGATGATACCACCCTTATGGCAGAAAGTGAAGAGGAACTAAAAAGCCAGAGTGAAAAAGCTGGTTTACAACTCAACATTAAAAAAATGAAGATCTTGGCTTTCAGTCCCATTACCCCATGGGAAATAGATGGGGAAACAATAGAAACAGTGAAAGACTTTATTTTCTTGGGATCCAAAATCACTGCAGATTGTGACTGCAGCAATGAAATTAAAAGACGCTTGCTCCTTGGAAGAAAAACTATAACAAACCTAGATAGCAAATTAAAAAGTAGAAACATTACTTTGCCAACAAAGATCCATCTAGTCAAAGCTATCATTTCTCCAGTAGTCATGTATGAATGTGAGAGTTGGGCCATAAAGAAAGCTGAGCACCAAAGTATTGATGCTTTTGACCTGTGGTGTTGGAGAAGACTCTTGAGAGTCCGTTGGACTGCAAGGAGATTGAACCAGTCAGTCTTAAAGGAAATCAGTCCTGAATATTCATTGGAAGGACTGATGCTGAAGCTGAAGCTCCAATATTTGACCACCTGATGTGAAGGACTGCTTCATTGGAAAAGACCCTGATGCTGGGAAAGATTGAAGGCAGGAGAAGGGGACTACAGAGGATGAAATGTTTGGATGGCATTACTGATTTGATGGACATGAGATTGAGCAAGCTCCACAAGTTGGTGATGGACAGGGAAGCCTGGCATGCTACAGTCCATGGGTTGCGAAGGGTTGGACATGGCTGAGTGACTGAACTGTACTGAGTCTCATAGATGATCAAGTATTTTTTATGCTTCTCTATCTGGAAGATAGTGTGTGGAATTAGTATCATTTCTTCCTAAATATTTTCAGAATTCATCAGTGAATACACCTGGACTTGCTACTTTTTTTTTTTTTTTTGGAAGGTTTTAAATAGTTGATTTAAAATTTGATGGATAGGTATTCAAGTCATCTATTTTTCTTGTGTGAACCTGTCTCTTTGAAGTAATTAGTTATTGCTTTGGTACACATTTTACCCCTTTCTCCCCACCTTCACCCTTGTCTTTTCATTGGAGACAGTGTTTACAATTTATATTCTTGAAACCCTTAGTCCTGTGGGCTATATTCCTGACCCTTCCTTAGATGATGCAAGAGGCCAGAGAAGGTTAACTGGTAGGAATTTCCTTTTCCCATATGAGATAAAGATATCATCTTATCTAATGTGGTCTCCTGGATAGTAGACCTTTGTTACGAAGAAGGTCCTGGGCATATTTCTTTATAGTTACTCTTTGCTTCCCCCTGCCAAAGTTAGGAGATGAGTCTTTTAGGATCTTCACCATGAGAATATAGTAGGGTCTCCAAATATAAAGGCCAAAAGTAAATAGGGTCATCTTTAAGACTGTGGCCCCTAGAAATTTCTCCCTTTCATGCTAGTCCACACCCAGCCTCCAGTAATTCATCAAAATTACCCTTTTAGTGTTCCTACCACTTTATGACTCCAGTAGCTTTTGCCCCATTTGGATAAGATGATCTCCGTTCTTTCTTCCTGGATGTACATGTCCCCACATATTTTGGAGTGACAGTCTTGCAACATTGGCTCTGTGATGATTCTTTAAAAAGTTGTTAATTTTCACTTTGCCTAGCTTTCATTTGTTTTAAGGACAAGAGTCATGATCTCCAGACTCTACATGTTGGAACAAAAACCAAAAGTCACTCATCCTTCCTGAACTTCTTGGGGTCTTGTAGAACTTGGTGCATTTTCATTGGCAAAACTGAGGGTGAAGTTGGGAATTGCAGCTGGGAGTCAGAGAGTCAGCACTATAAGACCAAGGACTAGTTCTGTTCACCTTTACACCAGGTTAAGAGTTTACTTTTGATACTTGACAGTCTGGCTTCAATTTCTTATACATTGATTACATGACTTAAGATACCTAGGTTCTTTAATCCTAAAAATTAATGCTCAAACAAGCTCAAAAATTGCCAAAGAGGCCCAGTCCAGGAAAAGTCTCAATCTGTGTACCTCTACTTTAAATCCAGGCCCCTCAGCAGCCCTCCTGCCTGTCACCCCTCATCTTGGCCCAGGCAGAGCTCCAAGGGTACCTGTCTCTGTCACTAAGGCTCTGTCCTGGACCTTTCTGAGAGGTGGGGACTGATGTTCACCCTCCATGTCATGATGAAGCAGAGCTCAAAGAGGCCATGTGGTAGAGGCCCTGACCCCGCTGACTGTGGTAACCACAAGGAAGTGGGGGCTCTTTTCCTGCCCACCAAGTAAAGACTCTCTCCTCAGCCTGTGAACCTTCTTACCCAGAGCCTTCACCTGGCTGTGTCCCTGTCTCTGATGGTTTATATCCATCTCTTTACTCAGTTGTTTGTTCAACAAATATTCTTTAAGTGTTGCTGTATGTTGGCCACCAGAAGATGAGCAGGTGACCAGGTAGACACTGCCCCTAGCCTGAGGAACCAGTGGTGCCAGGGGCTCCGGTCCTAGAGACACAATTGCAATAAAGAGTGAGAAAGCTTTGCATGATGCCATAGGAACAAATACCTTTGTCCAGGGGCCCAGGAAGACTTCTCTGATGTATTGATGTCTTCAGACAAGTTCTGGAGGATGAGAAAGAGTTGGCTTTGTAAAGATGGTAGAAAAATTGTCCTATACATAAATGAAGGATGAGAAAAGTCTTGAAAGTAAAAGAGAGCTTGGGCTTTTCAAGAAGCTGAAAGATATTTGACCAGAGCAGGCAGAGAAGTAAGAAGGAAGTCAAGAGGAAGTCAGTCCAGGTGAGAATACTTGGGGACAACTGACACCTCACCAGTGATTTAGAGATTTTATTCTAAGGTTGAATGGAGGCTTCTGAAGGGTTTAAGTAGAGGTGTGCATGCACAAGCTGTTTCTGAAGGATCACAGCAGGGTAGAGGATGGATTGTAAGATGGTAACCAGGGAAGCTAATTGGGAAGTCCTGACTGTTGTCCAGGTTGGCAATGAAGGTGACTTAAATGAGAGTGGTTCTGGAGAGTGAGTGGATTCAAAAGATGCTTAGCATGGAGAACTCTTCTCTTGGTCTTCCTGATGGCAGGCTCCCTCATTCAGGTCTGCAGAGAGTCTCTGCCTGGCGCTCCCTCCTCCCCTTCCCCACCATGCTCCACTATCCCTAATCCTGTTTTTGATTGGTTCAAAGCACTAGATACTATCTGGCATTATGCCATCTCAGTCATTTCATATTACATGACATATTTTCTGCAACACTGGTTTACTCAATGGACTATATTTGCTAGATGGCAGCTAAGAAAGAGTTTCATTCTCTTCTACTGGCCCTCAAACACATCACTCCTCCCTTCCTTACCACTCATGGCATTTCACATTCTATAAATTTCTGATGACTTTCAGGAAGGAAGCCATTTGGTTGAGCTTAAGTTGAAATTGTGATCACGCAACAAACTTAAAGCCTCACACCTCATTCCTCTAGGCTGACCTGGGGTGGGGTTTAGCAGTGCACAGTTAATGTGCCATCTGTCTAATTCTTTGTCTTTACTTTCTGCTTTCCCTCACCTCTTTATAGCTCCTTTAGGGTTGGCGGCAGCTCAGAGGGATCAGAAGTAAAGAAATGAAAGGCTTTTGACTTGGTTGGCTGTCTGTGGAGTTCTTTCTTGTCAAAGCCCTTGGTCTCAGGAAGCATCTTAGGTCCTTCTTGGGGCTCACGAATAAATAGGTTCTTTCAAAACTACTGTCAGTGTCTCTGCACTTCCCATGCCCTAAAGCATAACCTCATCCAAGAATCTTCTCACCTTAGGCTGCAACCCTCTTGGCATGGGGTGGTTAACATAGGTGGAACTCAGACCACTCAGAGCCTCACCAACCTCACCAAGGATGAGGCCAAGAAAATTCCTGCATTCTTTTCCCACTTGACCCTAATAGAAGTGCCCAGTCCCTGCCTCCTGCCTTTATTCCAGCTGTGTACTCTCCCACAGTCCAGGGGAGAACTGACACCTTCTCCCAAGGACTACTGGGGGCTCTCTCCTAAGACAGTGTGGGATGCACAAAATTTAATCTCAGCCCTCATCCTGAGTGCAGTGTTCCTATAATGGGAAGCCCCAAACACTGAAACAATTCGTTGAAAGAGGGGCTCTCATTTGACCTGGCTTGAGGTAGAAGCAGGCCACAAAATCCTCTCTTTCTATAATCTTCAAAGAAGTCTGCCAACATGGACTCTTTCAAGTTAGAGATGAGTGATGAGTCAAAAGGACCAGGATCAGCAGTACCTAACATATAACTGGAATACGGGAATACTTATTACCCATTGCTCTCAACTTGAAGCTTTTGCCAAAATTCTGAAATGCCAAAGCAAATCCCATGGCAAATAATTCTAATTTTCTGTTGCTGTTCAGTTCCTGACTCTTTGTGACCCATGGACAGCAGCACACCAGGCTTCCCTGTCCTTTACTGTTCTGGAGTTTGCTCAAACACATGACCATTGACTTGATGATGCTATCCAACCATCTCATCCTCTGTCGTTCCCTTCCCCTCCTGCCCTCAATCTTTCCCAGCAGGTTCTTTTCAATAAGTCAACTTTTCACATCAGGTGGCCAAAGTACTGCAGCTTCAGCTTCAGCTTCAGCATCAAACCTTCCAATGAATATTCAGGGTTGATTTTCTTTAGGATTAACTGATTTGATCTCCTTGCTGTCCAGTGAACTCTCAAGAGTCTTCTCCAGCACCACAGTTTGAAAGGATCGGTTCTTCAGTGCTCAGCCTTCTTTATGATCCAACTCTGACACCAACAAATGACTACTGGAAAAACCATAGCTTTGACTAGGCGGGCCTTTGTCAGCAAAGTAATGTCTCTGGTTTCTAATGTGCTCTCTAGGTTTGTCATAGCTTTTCTTCCAAGGAACAAGTGTCTTTAAATTTCGAGGCTGCACTCACAAACTGCAGTGATTTTGGAGCCCAAGAAACATAAAAAGTCTATCACTGTTTCCATTGTTTCCCCATCTATTTGCCACGAAGTGATGGAACTGGATGCCATGATCTTTGTTTTTTGAATGTTGAGTTTTAAGCCATATTTTTCACTCTCCTTTTTCACCTTCATCAAGATGCTCTTTCATTCCTCTTCACTTTCTGTGATAAAGGTGGTGTCATCTGCATATGTGAGGTTATTGATATTTCTCTGTGCAATCTGGATTCCAGTTTGTGCTTCATCTAGCCTGGCATTTTGCCTGATGTCCTTTGCACAGAAGTTAAATAAACAGGGTGACAATGTACAGCCTTGATGTACTCCTTTTCTAATTTTGATCCAGTCTATTGTTTCATGTCTGGTTCTAGCTGTTGCTTCTTGACCTGCATACAGATTTCTCAGAAGGCAAGTGGTCTGGTATTCCCATCTCATTAAGAATATTCCATGGTTTGTGATCCACACAGTCAAAGGTTTTAGTTGAAGTCAATGAAACAGATGTTTTTCTGGAATTCCCTTGCTTTTTCTATGATCAAATGGATGTTGGCAATTTGATCTCTGGTTCCTCTGCCTTTTCTAAATCCAGCTGGTACATTTGGTTCACAGAATGTTGAAGCTGAGCTTGGAGGATTTTGAGCTAGCATGTGAAATGAACCCATTTGAGCAGTATGAGCATTCTTTGGCATCGCCTTTCTTTGGGATTGGAATGAAAACTGACCTTTTCCAGTCCTGTGGCCACTGCTGAGTTTTCCAAATTTTTTGGCATGTTGTGTGCAGCACTTTCACAGCATCATCTTTTAGGATTTGAAATAGCTCAACCAGAATTCCATCACCTCTACTAACTTTGTTTATAGTCAGGCTTCCTAAGACCCACTTGACTTCACTCCAGGATGTCTGGCTCTAGGTGAGTGATCACACCATCATGGTTATCCAAGTCATTAAGATCTTTTTTGTACAATTCTTCTGTGTATTCTTGCCACCTCTTCTTAATATCTTCTGCTTCTGTTAGGTCCATACTGTTTCTCTCCTCTATTGTGCCCATCTTTTCATGAAATGTTGCCTTGGTATCTCTAATTTTCTTGAAGAGATCTCTACTCTTTCACATTCTAGTGTTTTCCTCTATTTCTTTGCATTGTTCACTTAGGAAGGCTTTCTTATCTCTCCTTGCTGTCCTTTGGAGCTCTGCATTCAGATAGGTATATATTTCCTTTTCTCCTTTGCCTTTCACTCTTTTCTCAGATATTTGTAAGGCCTCTTCAGACAACCATTTTGCTTTGTTGCATTTCTGTTTCTTGGGGGTGCTTTTGATCACTGCCTCCTGTACAATGTTACAAACCTCTGTCCCTAGTTCTTTAGGCACTCTATCAGATCTAATCCCTTGAATCTCTTTGTCACTTCTACTGTATAATCATAAGGGATTTAGGTCATACCTAAATGGCCTAATGGTTTCCCCTACTTTCTTCAATTTAAGTCTGAATTTGGCAATAAGGAGTTCATGAGGTGAGCCACAGCCAGCTCCCGGTCTTGTTTTTGCTGACCGTATGGAATTTCTTCATCTTTAGCTACAAAGAATGTTATCAATCTGATTTCAGTGTTGGTCATCTGGTGATGTCCATGTGTAGAGTCATTTCTTGTGTTGTTGAAAGAAGGTGTTTACTATGATCTTTGCATTCTCTTGGCAAAGCTCTGTTAGCCTTTGCCCTGCTTCATTTTGTACTCCAAGGCCAAACTTGCCTGTTATTCCAGGTATTCCTTGACTTCCTGCCATTGCAGTCCAGTCCTCTATGATGAAAAGGACATCTTCTTTTGGTGTTCTAGAAGGTCTTATAGGTATACATAAAGCCATTCAGCTTCACCTTCTTTGGCATTAGTGGTTGGAGCATAGACTTGGATTACTGTGATGTTGAATGGTTTGACTTGGAAATGAAATGAGGTCATTCTGTCATTTTTGAGGTTGCACCCAAGTATTATATTTTGGACTCTTTTGTTGATTATGAAGGCTACTCCATTATTCTATGGGATTCTTGCCCACAGTAATAGATATAATGGTCATTTGAATTAAATTTGCCCATCCCCAACCACTTTAGTTCACTGATTCCTAAAAGGTCAATGTTCACTCTTGCCATCTCCTGTTGACCACTTCCAATTTACCTTGATTCATGGACCTAACATTCCAGGTTCCTATGCAATATTGTTTTTTACAGTGTCAGACTTTACTTTCATCACCAGAGAGATACACAACTGGGCATCATTTCCACTTTGGCTCAGCCTTATCATTCCTTCTGGAGCTATTTCTCTCCTCTTCCCCAGTAGCATATTTGATACCTAATGACCTGGGGGACTCATCTTTCAGTGTTGTATCTTTTTGCTTTTTCATTTGGCCACCTCATGCGAAGAGTTGACTCATTGGAAAAGACTCTGATGCTGGGAGGGATTGGGGGCAGGAGGAGAAGGGGACGACAGAGGATGAGATGGCTGGATGGCATCACTGACTCGAAGGATGTGAGTCATAGTGAACTCCGGGAGTTGGTGATGGACAGGGAGGCCTGGCGTGCTGTGATTCATGGGGTCGCAAAGAGTCGGACACGACTGAGTGACTGATCTGATGGGGTTCTCAAGGCAAAAATCCTGAAGTGGTTTGCCATTCTCTTCTCCAGTGGACCCTGTTTTGTGAAAACTCTCTTCCATGACCCGTCCATTTTTTTGTGGCCTTACATGGCATGGCTCCTAGTTTTATTGAATTATAGAAGGCTATGATCCATGTGATCATTTTGGTTAGTTTTCTGTGATTGTGGTTTTCATTCTGTCTGCCCTCTAATGGATAAGCATAAGAGGCTTTTGCAAGCTCCCCGATGGGAAATACTGCCTGTAGGAAAACTGGGTCTTGCTTTGGTGGGCACTTCCATGATCAGTAAGTTTTATTCCAATTTTCTGCTGACGGTTGGGTCTGTGCTCCTTCCCTGTAATTTGGCCTGATGTGGCCCAGTCCTAGAATCTGCAGTCTTTAGCAGGTTACAGGCCCTATGGTAAGGGTAATTATCCCTACCATAATTCTGATAATTCTAATTTTTAATTTCCCACTAGAATTATGAGTCCTGTAGGACAAAGGATGATTTGTTTGCCTCTGTATTTCCAGGAACTGCAAGAACGTTCTGCACATAGAGACAGAATGAATGAATGGACATGTACCAACACGGTGACACTATAAAGATGAATAAGAGAAGAGACTGGCATACAGTTCATATTGACCTTGCCTCCTGGTGATAAACACACTGTTTTCTAAATGTCCATTTAGAAGACCCAGTTCTGGGACATGGATGAGCAGTAAATTGATTTTGGCATGTAGGTAACAGACTTGGGTCTAGACGTGGGTGACAGACTCAGGACTGCAGAGGTGGGTGAGCAGACTCAGGACTAGGGATGGGTTACCAACTCACATCTGAGAGTGGGTGAGAAGTGGGCTCAGGTCTGAGATTTGAGTTAAGAGCTATAACTTTTATTTGGGGCTCAATTGTGACTCCTTTTAAATGAATCTGGAGGGCATTAAAACTTATAAATAAGTTTTATATAACCTTATTGGCTAATGGATCTATTTGGATCCTTGGATCCCTAACATTGATTAACTTAGAGGCAGACCTTCCTGATGCCCCTAAGGCGTCTGTAACTGATGCTTGTTACAGTCTCATGCCTTCCTTGCCTCTGACATATCTGTGGGCCCTGCCATGCTTGCATCTTGCCAACTCCATTTAAATCAGGGACCTACTCCTTGCCCCCCCCACCAACCCCCCTACCTGTTCCTGTTCTGCAGAGAAGAACCAAGACAGAGCCTTCCAAGGACTCTAATACTCTCCTCTCCAAATAGTCTTGGTGATAGGAATGTCCTCTGGGCTCTTTCAAAAGACATAGAGTGTAGTTGGGAGGATTGCTCCTTGTGAAGGTCTGAGGTTCTGTCTCACTTACAAGCTAACAGTTTAGTTACATGAACACTAACAGGAAAACCAGACACTCGGACCAGAGATGAAAGAATATTACAGTAATAGCAGCAGCCGTTGTGTAAACATAGTTATGCTATGTTCTTTGTCCCCAAGCACACAGAGGCTGTAATGGGCACAGATCCATGCCACACACATAGTGAGTTTGTGTTGCAGCTGAGGAACCCTGGCCAAAAGCCCGTGACTTTCTGAGCAAATAGCAGATGTTGCAGCAAACAGTAGTTGCATGATAGGTCATTCCATGGTCACTTTGACATGCTTAGGTGCCTCAGAAATCTCTCATCATCCAGGCTGACCTGCCAGGCAGCCAAGTACTCTTGGTAAGACCACAGGATTGCCAGGCCCATGGTGGGCTTTCATTCTCAACAGGAACATATTATCAACCATCCCGACATTTTTGCTTCCTAAAATTTCCTAAGGATATCAATCCATTCTCCCTTGATTTTGGCTGATGTCAATCAGCATCTTTCAAGCTTCCTGATGTTAGCTTCCCAGATTTGCCATTTTAACTGATCCTGGGACATTTTGGACTCTGAGGAGTGGTTGGGTTGGGACATGAGAAGAGAGAGGCTCTCTATCAGAGTAACTCTCTGCCGAGATTGTTAGAGAGTAGTCAGGCAGGGCAAGAGAGAATGTGGAGGACAGTGGGCCTGGTCCTAAGATGCTCAGCTATAGGGGAGAGCTATCCCACTGTGTCTTAGGATAGGACAGCATGATATTGGGAAAGCAAAATTCAGTTCATGCAACTCATTTGCCCCTGTCCCCTCACTTTCCCTCTCTGAGCATCACTTTTCTTGTCTGGCAAATGGAGACACTAACACTTTTTCTAAATATTTTTTTGGAGAATGCTAAGTAGAAATTAAGAGTGTGTATGTTAACTCACTCTGTAAATGTGCTTGCTCAGCTTTCAGAAAGCTAAAGCGGTCATTTCTAATCCTTTGGCTCATAGAGATGGTAGTGCTTTGGAGCTGTCTGCTTTTCCCTAGTTATAGCAAGGTTTGGTATTAGTAAACCTCAGGTTAGAACCCTGACTGATCACACGGTGAGCTTCTTAACTTTGCCAAGCCTTGGCTTTCCTATTGGTGGAACACAGATAATACCAGCAACAGAAATTTGTAGTGAAAATGAAAAATAAAAAGTTCTTATTACTGTTCTTGTCACATGGAACACACTGGATAAAGGTTAATTTTGCAAATGCACAGAGCTCTTCTTTTACTGCAGTCTTTTTAAAGTTTTGTTAAAGATTCCATGTCTTTCTTCCCAAGATTTAACTAAAGAAGTGCCATCTGTCCCTTTCAGGCTTGAATGGCCTGAAAGCCAGGTTCAGAGCACAGGGTGCAGAGGATAGGCCACCCAGCCATTCCTGGATCTGTGGGCACCCACTTGTTTCCCAACATGACCCTGATCATGAGGATAATTCTGCACAATGGGGAGGGCAATGAACAATCACACTGGTAAACAGATGACTGTGAGTAGTGAAAGATGTTTCCAGCCAAGCATTCTGAATGTAGTATTTATGGACTCAAGTTGTTACTGGGATATTTATAGTCTAGATGCAAATATAAAGCATATGGTGCTCTCTTCCCAAAATACTCTTTCAATTAAGCTGTGCATGGTGCTCAGCCGTGCTGCTCTTTCATTTGAAGATGCTCTCTAGCACATTTGTAGGCAACATCACTCTAATTTGCAGAAAATAGGGTGAACAGCTCTCCCCCAGGACACTCTCTGGGAACAGGCTGTTTCCTTTTGACTGACGTTGCTTTGACCCAGTCTCCAGGGCCCCTACAAGGGTGTCCTGCAGTGAAATGTGTGGTTGAATTTTTCTTTCTCTTCCTGTTCCTTGACATGTGAAAATCACAGTGGGGATATGGCAGAAAATGCCAAGTACAGATTTAAGAATAATCTGGAAGAAGATCCCTTGTCTCTAACTTTCAGTTTGTATAATACATGCAGATCAGGAACTGGTAATACCAGGACATATTCT
The DNA here is from genome assembly GCF_027580195.1 of Bos mutus. Classification (NCBI taxonomy): domain Eukaryota; kingdom Metazoa; phylum Chordata; class Mammalia; order Artiodactyla; family Bovidae; genus Bos; species Bos mutus. The sequence continues at coordinate 132,370,015 of NC_091618.1, forward strand.
GCATCCAGCCCAAAGTACCACTGGGAATATATACTCCTGTTTAGAATACCTGCTGTGGGTGTCCAGAAACAGCATCCCACAAGGCAGCACACTGTTTCCTTGGACTGGTGGTTTCCAGATACCATGCTGTTAAATTTGGGGTCAATGCACTGCAGTGTGAACAGCACGTGAGCAGATCCTACATCAACCAAAGACATGATGTGAAAACACAAGCCATCCAGGGGTCATGCTGAGCAGAGTGGTGCAGCCTCTGTAGCAGAAAAAATTTTCAGAGTAGCTAGTTTTCTTGAGCATTAAAAGTAGGCATGGGTTTTTCCTTTTAGCAGAGAAAACACAAAAGCACTTATATGCAGAGTACATCATGAGAAATTCTGAGCTGGAGGAAGCACAAGCTAGAATCAAGATTGCCAGGAGAAATATCAGTAACCTCAGATATGCAGATAACACCACTTTAGCAGAAAGTGAAGAAGAACTAAAGAGCCTCTTGATGAAAGTGAAAGAGGAGAGTGAAAAAGTTGGCTTAAAGCTCAACATTCAGAAAACTAAGATCATGGCATCTGGTCCCATCACTCCATGGCAAATAGATGGGGAAACAGTGGAAACAGTGGCTGACTTTATTTTTCTGGGCTCCAAAATCACTGCAGATGGTGACTGCAGCCATGAAATTAAAAGACACTTACTCCTTGGAAGGAAAGTTATGACCAACTTAGACAGTATATTAAAAAGCAGAGACATTACTTTGCCAACAAAGGTCCATCTAGTCAAAGCTATGGTTTTTCCAGTGGTCATGTATGGATGTGAAAGTTGCATCCAAAGAAAGTTTCATTTACAAAGAAAGCTGAGCACCAAAGAATTGATGCTTTTGAACTGTGGTGCTGGAGAAGACTCTTGAGAGTCCCTTGGACTGCAAGGAGATCCAGCCAGTCCATTCTAAAGGAGATCAGTCCTGAGTGTTCATTGAAAGGATTGATGTTGAAGCTGAAACTCCAATGCTTTGGCCACCTGATGCAAAGAGCTGACTCATTTGAAAAGACCCTGATGCTGGAAAGATTGCAGGCAGGAGGAGAAGGGGACGACAGAGGATGAGATGGTTGGATGGTGCCACCAACTCAATGGACATGGGTTTTGTTGGACATGGTGGACATGGTGATGGACAGGGAGGTCTGGCGTGCTGCTGTCTATGGGGTTGCAAAGAGTTGGGCATGACTGAGCAACTGAACTGAACTGAACTGAACACAAAAGCACTCAAAGTTCTGGAGAAATGGAGGAATGAATGTAGATTAATATAAGTCTTTCATAAAGACTTTGTAAAGTTTTGTCAAGTACCAAGAGATGGCTCACATTTTAGCAAACAGCATTTCTATTTCTAGGCATTTTTCCACATAAATAACCTAAATTTTGACATGGTTTCACACCAAAGGTTTTATTGGTGTTGCCGTTGTGTGTGCATGTATGTGAGTCAATGTATGAGAAAGCAAAGAAATAATCTAAATTTTCAGCATCAAGGAAATCAGTGAATCACTTTACAGACATTAAAAGGCTATCACGTAGCTGTTAAAATTAAGTTTACTTTAAGTTACATACAAAAATAGCCTTTATGATGTTATTAAGATTTTAAAAACAAGAAGCAAAATTAAAAATATGATAAGGGCAAAGCTATTAATACAAAGAAATGAGAAAACATCTATAGTGGTAGCATTTCAAACTGGAAAAAAGACATTTAAATAACCTATTAATAGACACTTGGCAGAAACGTTTTAGTTCACTACTAAAAAATAACAGAAAAAATTTAAAAAACAAGTTATTATTTTTTTAAATAGTAAAATGACAGTGGTTTAGACAACAACAATGAGAAAGTTACTCATTCTGGTGAAATACAATGAAGTCAGCGAGTTTTGTTGCTGTTTATTTTGTTTTAAATTATATAGACTGTAGAGTCCTTGCTTTTACAGCTTAATTGTTGCCTTTATATATGTTATATCTGAATAATTTCAAACATATTAAGACAAATTAGTTCACTGACATAATGTAAATAGATATTGCACAGTAGGAAAAGAAAATCCTATTTGTGCATGGGTGAAGAATTGAATAGCTGGCCATTGCATGCCTATCTCATTAAAAAAATAACAGCCTTATTGATATATAATTCATACACCATACAATTTGTGCACATAAAAGTACAATTCAATAGTTTTGGTACATTCACACAGCTGGGTAACTATCATCAAAACCATATTAAAACATTTTTATCAGCTCAAAGAGAAATTTCATACCCATTAGGATTTATTCTCCATTTCCTTCTGCCCTGAGTTCCAGGCAAACAATAACCTACGTTTTGTCTCTATAGATTAATCTCTTTAGGATGTTTTATATAAAGAAAATTATATAATACATGGTTGCTTGTTCCTGGTTTCTTTCATTTTAAGATTCATCAGTGTTGTAGCAGAGGAACAAGATAACAAATTGCGGACATCCATTGGATCATAGAAAAAGCAAGAGAATTCCAGAAAAACATCTACTTCTGCTTCATTGATATACTAAAACCTTTGTGGATATCACAAAAAACTGTGGAAAATTCTTACAGAGATGGGAATACCAGACAACCTTAGCTGCCTCTTGAGAAATCTGTATGCAGGTCAAGAAGCAACACTTAGAACCAGACATGGAACAATGGAATGGTTTCAAATTGGCAAAGGAGTGTATCAAGGCTATATACTGTCACCCTGCTTACTTAACTTAAATGCAGAGTTTGTGTGTTCAGTTGCTCAGTCATGGCTGACTCTTTGTGACTCCATGGACTATAGCCCACCTGGATCCTCTGTCCATGGAATTCTCCAAGCAAGAACATTGGAGTTGGTTGCCATTTCCTTCTCCATATGCAGAGTACATCATGGAAAATGCCAGGCTGGATGAAGCACAAGCTGGAACCAAGATTGCCAGGAGAAAATCAATAATCTCAGATATGCAGATGACATCACCCTTATGACAGAAAGTGAAGAAGAACTAAAGAGTCTCTTGATGTAGGGGGAAGAGGAGAGTGAAAAATCTGGCTTAAAACCCAACATTCAAAATACAAAGATTGTGGTATCCAGTCCCATCACTTCATAGCAAATAGATGGGGAAACAATGGAAACAGTGGCAGATCTATTTTCTTGGGTTTCAAAATCACTGCAGATGGTGACTGCAGCCATGAAATTAAAAGATGGTTTCTCCTTGGAAGAAAAGTTATGACCAACCTAGAAGTATGAAGTATGAAGTGAAGTCGCTCAGTCATGTCCAACTCTTTGGGACCCCATGGACTGTAGCATACCAGACTCCTCAGTCCATGGGATTTTCCAGGCAAGAGTACTGGAGTGGGTTGCCATTTTCTTCTCCAGGGGATCTTCCTGACCCAGGGATTGAATCTGGGTCTCTCGCATTGTAGGCAGATGCTTTATCGTCTGAGCTACCAGGGAACCAAACTAGACAGCGTATTAAAAAACAGAGACATTACTTTGCCAACAAAGGTCCATCTAGTTAAAGCTATGGTTTTTCCAGTAGTCATGTATGGATGTGAAAGTTGAACTATAAAGAAAACTGAGCGCCAAAGAATTGATGCTTTTGAACTGTGGTGTTGGAGAAGACTCTTGAGAGTCCCTTGGACTGCATGAACATCAAACCAGTCAATCCTAAAGGAAATCAGTTTTGAATATTCATTGGAAGGACTTATGCTGAAGGTGAAGCTCCAATATTTTGGCCACCTGATGTGAAGAATTGACTCATTGGAAAAGACCCTGATGCTGGGAAAGATTGAAGGGGGGAGAAGGTGATGACTGAAGAGGAGATGGTTAGATAGCACCACCGACTCAATGGACATGAGTTTGAGCAAGCTCTGGGAGTTGGTGGTGGACAGGAAAGCCCGGCTTCAAAGAGTCAGACATAACTGAACTGAGCTGAACTGAATGTTGTAGCATGTATCAATATTTCACTCCTTTTTAATTATCAAATACTATTCCACTGTATGGATATATCACATTTTATTTATCCATTCATCATTTGCTAGGCATTTGGCTTGTTTCCACACTTTGGCAATTATGATAATGCTGTTATGAACATTGGTATACAAGTTTTGTGTGGACCTATTTGGATCTGGGTATATAGCCAGGAATGGAATTTCTATGTTCAGCATTTTTAGGAACTGCCACACTGTTTTCCATAGTGGCTGAAACATTTTACCTTCTCATCAATGATATATGAGAATTCCAATTTCTCTATATCCTTTTCAACAGTTATTTTTTCTTTTAAGAAAACTATCATTATAGCCATCCTGGTGTGAATAAAATGGTATCAAATTTTAGTTTTGATTTGCATTTCCCTGATAGTTGGTGCTTTGGAACATGTTTTTGTGTGCTATTGGTCATTTGAACATTTTTGGAGAATTGTCCTTTTATATATTATAAAGTATGGTCCTTATCCCATATTTTAATTGGGTCACTTATCATCACATCAATTATTTGCAAAATGTCCCTCTTATTCTGTGGAGGAATTATCTTTTTACTTTCTTGGTAGTATCTTTTAAATCACAAAAGTTTTGAATTTTGATGAAGTTCAACTTGTCTACTTTCCTTCTTTTGTTACTTGTGCTTTTGGTGTCATCTAAGAATGCTTTGCTTAACTCACGGTCATGAAGATTTGCTCCTATGTTTTCTTTTAAGAGTTTTATAGTTTTAGCTCTTATCCTTAAGTAAATGATGCATTAGAGTTAGATTTTGTGTATGCTGTGAGGAGGAAGTCCAACTTCATTCTTTTGCATATGGGTATCCAGCAGATCCAGCATCATTTGCTGAAAAGATTATTTGTTCCTCATTGAAATGTCTTGGCATCCTTGACAAAATTCAATTGACAGTAAATGTAATGGCTTTTTTCTGGACTCTAAATTCTTTCCTACTGATCTATATGTCTAATCTTAGGCCAATACCAGAGTCTGATTATCTTTGTAGTAAGTTTTAAAGATGGTCACTTCTTACAATGTTCACACATGGCCTTTTAAGGAGACCTTGTTGGAGGTGGAGATGGGAGAAGGTTGAGCTCTCTTCTGTCTCCTCTTGAAAGTGAAAGTCACTCAGTCATGTCTGACTCTTTGCGACACCATGGACTATATAAGTCCATGGACGTCTCCAGGCCAGAATACTGGAGTGGGTAGTATTGGGAAGTTGGTAGGCTTCCCAATCCAGGAATCAAACCGGGGTCTCCTGCATTGCAGGCAGATTCTTTACCAACTGAGTTATCAGGGAATACTGGAGTGGGTAGCCTTTCTCTTCTCCAGGGAATCTTCAGGATCAAACCCAGGTCTCTAGCACTGCAGGCAGATTCTTTACCAGCTGATCCACAAGGGAACCCCCTGTGTCCTCTTAGAAGCACATTAATTCTATAGCTTCAGAGACCCACACTTATGACCTCAGAACTTTATGCCTTTGATCTAGTAATTATACCTCTAGGAATTTGGATTAAATAATTAATCAGAAATGAAAGGCTTTATGAGTAAAATTGTAAAATAATTATTTCTGATGGAGAAAAATGAGACAGCTAAAGATATCAATGGTAAAGTGGTCAAATAAATTGTGATACATCTATATCCGCTAAGGATCTTACTCCCAGTCTCGGATGCACAAAGAGATGTCACATTTCTGTATTTGCTTTAATCAAATTCAGATCTACTCAGTCTCTGCCAGGAAGGCAGGAAATTCAACCTCAGTCTTTTCTGGGGCTCTATACACCCAGGTTATGTAGTATGGTCAGGAAAACTCCCCATTCCTCCACCTATGTGGTTACCAGTGATATGCCCTTTGACCACACTTAAGAGCCCCCTGCATATGGTAGTTCTCTGCTTTCTGGCTATGTAAAGTACAGGGAGTTTTTGTTGAGGGCTTTAGGGCATCATATGATACTATCTACAGAGGCCTATCACATCTATAGATTTGAGTATTTTCAGGACCTGCCATTCTCTGCCCTAACTCTAACCTGGAGAAATCTGTCAATCTCTCTCCATTTATATATCGCACACACACACACACACACACACACACACACACACACACACATACAGTCCCCCCAGACTGTGGCCATCAGAATAATCTGCATCTGGACTGCCCATGTCCTTTCAAAGTCCCAGCTCCCTGGCCTGGGCTCTCACACTAAATGCAAGACTCTTCAGAATGGCATTCGAGGCCTATCAAATCTGCCCAAATCTCTAGATACACTGTTGATCTGGAATTGAGGCATTCCAGAGACCCATCCAGGGATGCAAGGGATACTAGGCTGGAGTTGAGTCCAATCTCTATCAAGTATCTTCTGGGACTTGGTCCTGTGCAAGGTGATACCTAGATGTTATTTTAAAGATGTTATTTTAAAGAAGATCTTCCCAACTCCAATATTTTAAACTAAAGCTCATATAGTTTTAGTATATCTAGTGTCTTTTTCTCTTCTCTCACCATGCCTCCATTTTTATTTTCATTGTAAATCTGTGATTAGTATTGTTGTAACAAGTAACTGGAGGAAAGTTCCAACTTTACATTTTAAAAAATGGTTTGTGGTGCTCTTAACATAGATCAGTTGGTAAAGAATCCTCCTGCTATGCGGGAGACCTGGGTTCGATCCCTGGGTTGGGAAGATCCCCTGGAGAAGGGAAAGGCTACCCACTCCAGTATTCTGGCTTGGAGAATTCCATGGACTATGTAGTCCATGAGGGCGCAAAGAGTAGGACACGATTGAGTGACTTTCACTTTCACTTCATTTGCAACATCGTGTATTAAATGGTCTATACTTAGCTCCTCATATGAAATGATAAAGCCATTATTTAATAAATTCTCCTATATTTTTGTTTTCTTTATTTTGCTATAGTGATATGTTTATAAAGTTCTTCTCCAACCTGATAATACATATTATATTATTCTTCTCAAAAATAATAAAATTTTTTTCTCCTAAAATAATAACAATTATATCATTACTTTAATATTATAAAATGTTTTAATTAGGCAAGTCCTTCTTTATTCTTCATATTTTCAATTTTAATTATCCAAGTGAATGACTTTGTCTAGCTCAAGAAAATCAATTTTTAAAATACCCATGTAAGTTTTAATTTGACTTAACTTGCTAATTTAAGGAAAATTGACATGTTTACAGTATTCAGTTTTACAGTCCTGGATCAAGGTGGGTTTGGACACCTACTCAAAGCATTTGTGTCCTTAGCAGGGTGTCAGGGCATTCTTAGTGGCTTGCCAGGTACCGCTAGTGGTAAAGAACCCGCCTGCCAATGCAGGAAATGTGAAAGAGACTCAGGTTTGATATCTGGGTTGGGAAGATTCCCTGGAGGAGGGCACAGCAATCCATTCCAGTATTCTTGCTTGGAGAATCCCATGGACAGAGGAGCCTGGTGGGTTAGGGTCCATAATGTTGTGAATAGTTGGATACCACTGAAGTGACTTAGCATGCATGCATGCGTGGCATTATTCAGACAGGCTGATACATTATTTTTAAGGTATCTCTAGACATGCTATGGGTTGGTTTGCTGCTGTGCATGGCTTCTGTTTTTCATATGTTTACTCCATTTCTAATTTTACTATTGTTTAAAAGAACACTCAATTTATAAGCAATTGTGTATATTTATCGTTTAACCAGCCACTTAATCCAAGTCTTTTACTGAGTCTGTGGTTTCCCGTCAATTCTCTTTGATCTTCCATGCATAAAAGCATATTGTTTGCCAGCAGTGATCATTCTGCTTCTTTTCATTCCAAGACTGTGCCTCTCACTTTATTACTATTCCAGTTGAATTACTTGGTACTTTTAGAAGAGGTTTTAATAGTCTGCTGTTCCTGACCTTAACTCATATTTTTTTTTGAGGAAGATGACTGTTTTCCTTTTTATTTTTTCACCTATTTTCTTAATTTTTCATCTTTCTCCCTTATTTCATTTCCAACTCTGACCTCTACAATGCACCTGATGCAGGACCTTCGGCACCCCCTGGCCCTCCTTTACCTCTTTGTTGGTCACTGCTAGGCCCTCCTTCTGGTTTCTAGGTCTCTAGCCTGGAAGCAGGACCTGAGCCAGTGGTGGGTCAGGGTGCCCTGGGCCCAGGTAACATGTGCCCTTAGGAAGAAAGAAAGGGAGATAAGGGTTATGGTTATAGTTTACTCTACCTAGGTTTCTTTTCCATTTTTGCCCTGGACCAGGGGAATTTTGATTTTCCTTTCCTGTAATTTCAACAGATTCCAAAAGAGCACTGTTTGGGAAACTCAAGTTCCCAAGAAGAAGGAACGCATTCCCTGGTGACATGTTTCTTTTTCTTGAAAAGGGGTCATGTTTTATTTACACACTGATTCTGGAGACAAGATCCTGCTCAGTGCTTTCCCCTCTCTCTTCTTAGTGGTGCAGCCAGAAAAAGCTGTCTACCTCTTTGCCCCTTCCATCCAAAACCTGCTCAGGCAGGTGCCTGGTGGGAAAGGCTCCAGAGGTCCCCAGGAAGGGGCTGAGAACTTAGTTTACAGGACGATCCAGGGGTCTCAAGTTTAACAGGGGCTGTTTTGAAGTATAAAGTGTGCTGGTTTGCAGGTGCAGAGGGAGCCAGGCTTCATTTCTTCTGTGCTTCTTTCACTTAAGGTGTACTCCATCTAGCCATGTAAGACCCCATCTATAATGTGACTGTTAATATGCATCCAGGGTGTAGTTGTAGGCACTGCAAAAGCCATGTACGCTCCAGCACCGGCAGATGTCCTGAGAATCGAGCTTTGGGAGCTATGAGGCTCACTCTCATCTATTACAGAATAGATTAGGAAGAGCTCACCAACAAGGCAGCCTTCCCCAGGCAGTGCTGGGGGTGGGGCGGCAGGGGGCTTCCTCCCTGCAGCTTCAGCCACAGCCAGCAATCACAGCTGTGGTGCCTCCTGCTCTGCCAGTGCAGAAGGTCAGCACCAACATCAGCCCTCAGGGGTCAGAATTGGGGTCGGGGTCGGGGTCGGGTTGGGGGTGGGAGGAAGGCGGGTAGGCTGCTGCTTCCGACCGTCATTGGACAAGTCCTTCCGTTCCCAGATCATCTGCAGCGTGTTTGTTCCCTTTCTTTTATGAACTCCCTTAATCAGAACAGCAGACGCGCTGGCTCATCACACTGCAGCGTGCGCTGGCCTCGGGTCTCCGTTTGGAGGGTCGCCAGGCAGCTGGAAGGGGTGATGTGGTGGAGCGCGGGCGAGGTCCTGCAGCCCGAGGCTTCCTGGGGCGGGCTGCGCCTCGTGACACGCGGGAGCCTCCAAGCCGAGGGATCAGCGGTGGGGTGGGGGCTGGCGCCTGGTGGGGAAGACATTTTCTCCTGGGGGAAGTGACAGAATTCATCTGAGAAGAGATGGGTGAGGAGGGAGGGGTTGTAAGGTGGGGAGCATCGTCTGGTCCCCGATAGACCCTTCCTGGAGCAGAGCAACTACTCAGGAAGAGGCGCTGAGGGTGAAGCGTCTGTGATCCTAATGGTCTCCCAGCTCCTTCTAGCCCCTGCTCCTTTGCCCAAGCTCTGTGAGCTCACGCCTATTTAATGTCAATAGACGTAAATGATTTCTTACTGAATGTCATTTGCAAATCACTAGTTTGCCGCTCCAAACAGCACTTAATGTCAATTACCTTTTTTTATATCAACTGAAAATCACTGGTTTGCAGTTCCAAGCCTCTCTTAATGCCAATTACTGCTCAGAGTGCTGGCTACACTGTCATTTGACACTGGATTTTTAAGCAGTAACTTGCTTTTAGGGGGTTCCATCTGGCTCCATCTTCTTGAGGAGAGCTGCCATTGTTTTGTGTTAACTCTTAGCATGCTCTTAGGGACTCCATCTGGCTCCAGAGGAGAGCTGCCACTGTCTTTTGTTAACCCTGACTCTCTCTTACACAAGAGGCAGTGATTTCTCCTTGAGGGAGGCCAGGGGAGGGCTCTTTGGAAATCCGGAGAGCCTGGGTCATGCTACATCATCGATTTGACATCCCAGGCAGATCCCAAGGTCCTTGTGAGGAGGGGGAGATATTGGAGGCATGAGCACCCCTGCCAAAGCCCCAGCTCTCAGGACCAGCATCCTTACTCTGCTTTCCCTGAAAGACCAAGTCTCTTCCCTGGGGTCTCACCTGTGGAAGGGGGTCTGGTGAGATCTTTTCTCCTGGCCCTAGAGTGGTTTAGAGGATTACAGGAGACTGCACAGAGTGTCTAGTGGATTAGCTGGCACAAAGGAAGTGGTGCCTGTGTGTGTAGTGGGGGTGGGGTGCAGTGGCAGGCATTTGGGGAACTACTACTGTTGTCTGTCAGCACACAGAGCTTCCCCTGGGCTTCAGTGACAACCAGGTCCAGAAAGGAGGCTTGGGAGGCCTATGGGAGCTAGGAGGAAGCCCTGCTTCTTCTGTGGATCAGCCAGTTCACAGACCAGTAGCCGGCTGATCTTCACAACTGCCTGGGAGCTAATGACAACTGCCTGGAGGGAAAATCATCTCTCCAGAGGAAGATAAAAAGGGTGACAGGAGAAGGGAAAGAAAAATTGGGAAGACAGGGAGAGGGGGAAGTGCAAATGTTTTCCGTATAGAAGGCCTCTCTGTGTCCCATCTCTTTTAGTGTTGGCAGACAGATGAATTCATGGTAAGTTTCAGAGACAAAGATCTACATTTTATCCTCAGAGCAAGGTGACACACCAGGGATGATGACCCAGCTGGAAATGCCATATTCAAATGAATGTGGGAATGTATTTGTCATTGTTATTTTAATTGCTTTACGATGTTGTGTTGGTTTCTGCTGTGCGACAGTGCGTCAGTCTTAACCATAAATATACGAAGCCTCCCTCTTAAACTTCCCTCCCACCCCTGCATCCCACCCCTCTAGGTCATCACAGAATTCATTATATTTGCCATTATTAGCACAAGGATCGGGGGAGTGGGCAAGGAGTGGGTCTTGAGATGCTGACAGACGGCAAGCTCAGCCTTCTCTCCTGGCCATGTTGCATGCTCTGGAGGTTCCAGTGACATTTCCAACTCTGTGAAGTCAGTCATCCAGCCATCCAGGATGGCTGTTCAGATTTGCCGGCAAACCTTTTTACTGACCATGCCTGAGGTTTGCCAGGAATGACTGGGGAGCAGGGCCAGGAGTCAGGAGAGGGACGTTCATGAATAACCTTACTAAGTGACAGCCATTGAGCAGGTGGCCTTGTAGTGTGATTCACTCAGTCCTCCTGGAAACTGGAAAGGCAGGCGTGGTTGTTACTATTAACAGAGAAATCTGAAGCTCAGAAAGTCTCTCAAAACTTAGTGTCCATCCAAGTGACCCAGGGTCATGTCACAAGGCAGATTCTGAGTTGGAAGTTCTGAGCCAGGGCTGGACTTTCCATCTCTGACCAGTGCAGATGCTGCTGGTCTGGGGATTACACTCCGAGGAGTCAGGCTTTAGATCATCTGCCAGGGTCACAGGGCAGCTTACAGGGCAGAGTTACAAAGGATAGTCATTGTTGACCCTGGGAAGGCTGGCAGAGTCAGCTGTGAGGCTTAGGTGTGCCCTACTGAGGACTTTAATCCATTAATAGATTGGACCTTGGGAGTCTGATAAGGCAGGAACCTGATGGTGAATCTGACAGTGAAAATACGACTCCTACTGCTTGTGGGGAAGACAGTAGCACGGGCCTGCGTGAGGTGTGGAGTGGCTTCTCAGGACAACAAGGGCTAGTCAAGGCTGCAGTCTTAGGCAAGGCTAGATGTGGCAGTGGAGGTGAGCAGTACTCTCGTTCTCAAATTTTCCTTTCAAAATAATTTTAAATTAATTTTTGAAAAGCTTTTACATTACTAAAAAGTGTTGTTCAGTCACTAAATTGTGTCTTTGACTCTTTGCGACCCCATAGACTGCAGCATGCCAGGCTTCCCTGTCCTTCACTATCTCCTGAAGTTTGCTAAAACTTATGTCCACTGAGTCAGTGATGCCATCCAACCATCTCATCCTCTGTTGCCCCTTCTCCTCCTGCCTTTGATCTTTCCCAGCATCAGGGTCTTTTCCAGTGAATTAGCTCTTCTCATCAGGTGGCCAAAGTATTGGAGCTTCAGTTTTAGCATCAGTTCTTCCAATGAATATTGAAGGCTGATTTCCCTTAGGGTTGACTGGTTTGATTTCCTTGCTGTCCAAGGGATTCTCAAGAGTCTTCCATAGCACCACAGTTTGAAAGCATCAATTTTTCAGTGCTCATCCTTCTTTATTTTTTTTAAATTTATTTATTTTAATTGGAGGCTAATTACTTGACAGTAATGTAGTGGTTTTGTCATACATTGACATGCTCATGGCCTTCTTTAAGGCCAACTCTCACATCTGTACATGATTGCCAGATAAACCATAGCTTTGACCCTATGCACCTTTATTAGAAAAGTTATGTCTCTGCTTTCTAATATGTTGTCTAGGTTTGTCATAGCTTTTCTTCCAAGGAGCAAGCGTCTTTTAATTAATTAATCATAGTCAGTGAAGCAGAAATAGACATTTTTCTGGAATTCCTTTGCCTTCTCTATAGTCCACTGAATGTTGGAAATTTGATCTCTGGTTCCTCTGCGTTTTCTTAATCCAGCTTTTACATCTGGAAATTCTCGATTTATGTACTGCTGAAGCCTAGCTTTAAGGAATTTGAGCATTACCTTGCTAGCATGTGAAATGAGTGCAATTGTATGGTAGTTTGAACATTCTTTGGCATTGCTTTCTTTGGGATTGGAATGAAAACTGACGTTTTCCAGTCCTGTGGCCTCTGTTGAACTTTCGAAATATTTCAATATTGAATGCAGAACTTTAACAGCATCATTTTTTAAGATTTGAAATAACTCAGCTGCAATTCTATCACCTCCACTAGCTTTGTTTATAGTGATGCTTCCTAAGGCCCACTTGACTTCACATTCCAGGATGTCTGGCTCTAGGTGAGTGAGCATACCATGGTGATTATCTGGGTCATGAAGATCTTTTTTGTACAGTTCTTCTGTATATTCTTGCCACCTCTTTTTAATACCTTCTGCTTCTGTTAGGTCCATACCTTTTCTGTCCTTTATTGTGCCCATCTTTGCATGAAGTATTCCCTTGGTATCTCCGATTTTCTTGAAGAGATCTCTAGTCTTTCCCATCCTATTGTTTTCCTCTATCTCTTTGCAATGTTCACTAAGAAGCCTTTCTTATCTCTCCTTGCTATTCTTTGGAACTCTGCATTCCATTGAGCATATGTTTCCCTTTCTCCTTTGCCTTTTGCTTCTCTTCTTTTCTCAGCTCTTTGTAATGCCTCTCAGACAACCACTTTGCCTTGTTGCATTTCTTTTTCTTGGAGATGGTTTTGGTCACTATCTCCTGTACAATGTTACAAACCTCCATCCATTGTTCTTCAGGTCATCTTGTGGCACAAGGGTAGCACCTCTGACTCCATAGTTCTTCAGGCACTCTGTCTACTGGATCTAATACTTGAATCTATTCATCACCTCCACTGTATAATTGCAAAGGATTTGATTTAGGTCTTTTATGCATGGCCTAGTAGCTTTCCCTACTTTCTTTACTCTAAGTCTAATTTTTGCAATAAGGAGCTTGTGATCTGAGCCACAGTCAGCTCCAGGCCTTGTTTCCATTTTAAAAGTATAGTTTAGGAACTTTGACAGATGTGCACACCTCGTATTCATAACCACAGGCAAGATACAGTTCATCTCAGCATTCTAAGGTCTTGTGTCCCTTGCAGGCAATCAAACCAGTGCCCCTGGGTACTTTACTCAGTAGTTTCCTCCTTTTTTCATGCTGGGTGGTGTTTCATTGTTGGGTATACCACATTGTTTACCATTTTCCTATTGATGGCTATTTAGAGTGCTTGCAGTTTTTTTTTTCTATTATGAGTGCTATGACCATTCACATAAAAGTCGTTTAGTGGACATGTTTTTGTTTTTCTTGGGTGAATCACAAGGAGCGCAATTGTGGCTTGTATAAGTGAATGCTACATTTTCCTTTTTTAAAATTTTCCAATTTCTAATTTTCCTACAATGAACTCATTTATTTAGCAATTATTTAGCAACTCACCTATTTAACAATTTATTCACCCATTTAGCAAATGCATTGAGCACCTACTATTTGTCAGGCACTATTATCTGGGAAAAGGGAGTTGAACCATGAAAACAGAAATAAATCATGCCCTCATGGAGTTTTTGTTGTTGTTCAGTTGCTCATTTGTGTCCAACTCTTTTCAACCCCATGGTCTGCAGCATACCAGGCTTACCTGTCCATCACCAACTCCTGGAGTTTGCACAAACTCATGTCCATTGAGTCAATGATACCATCCAACCATCTCATCCTCTCATCCCCTTCTTCTCTTGCCCACAGTCTTTCCCAGCATCTGGGTCTTTTCCAGTGAGTTAGCTCTTTGCACCATGTGGCCAAAGTATTGGAGCTTCAGCTTCAGCATCAGTCCTTCCAATGAATATTCAAGGTTGATGTCCTTTAGGATTGACTGGTTTGATCTCCTTGCTGTCCATGGGATGCTCAAGAAAAGATTCTTCCTCTCAGTGAGTTCCCCAGGAACTGGGGAAAGAGAGACAAGTGATCATTCCATTAAAAACCCTGATGGAAGCAATCAAAGGGTGACAGAGGACTACAGAAGAGGGCGTCTTGGGGGCACTCAAGGAAAGGGTTCTTCAGTACTGGTTCTTGATGGTGGCAGAGGAGTAAGTTAGGTAGAGAAGGCTGGAGAAATCAATTTAAGAAGAAGCAGTGGTTAGTGCAGTTGCATAGATGCTTAAAAGAGAGCATGGTGTATTGGTAAATTATAAGATATTCTACCAGGTTATAACCACGTAGATGGAAGAGATATGCTAGAGCTATCCAGGGACAGCTCAAGGTGGGCCTTGAGGATTAAGGAAAGAAGTTTGAAATTTATCCTGAGAACTACTGAAGGATTTTAGTGAAGAAGAGAGACACGATCAAATCAGTGTTTTAGGAAAACCAAAACCTTGGGTAGCTTCCTAATAAATATGACAGCACACATAGACAATACCAAAGCCTACTTCCTTTTCTATACTCATGAAAACAGCAGGAAAAGAATTTTTTAATACACAAATAGGGACTTCCCTGGTGGTCCAATGTTTAAGACTCTGAGCTCCCAATGCAGGGGGCCTAGGTTCAATTCCTGGCCAGGGAACTAGATCCCACATGCCACAACCAAGACCAGCACAGCCAAATAAATATTTATTAAAAATTATAAATGCACAAATACCCACCATAAAGTTTACAGTGAAAAAAGATGTTGATAATGAAACAGAACCATCAGAATCTCATGTTCAGCTTATAGGAATGTAAATGAATAGAAACAACTTGTCAAACAATATAATGGTGTCTGAGAAAGCTGGATATATGCATGTTCTGTGACATAACAGTTCCACTCCTAGGCATAGACCTAACAGAAATGCACACACGTGTTTACCAAAAAAAACATGTGTAAGAATATTTACAACAAGAATAGCTCCCAAATTGGAAACTAAGTGTTCATCAAAGTGGATAAATAAATTGTGGTACGGTGGAAAAGTAAACCATAAATACAGCAGTAAGAATGAACTGTAGACATTTTACATTATGGGTTAATGTCACAAACAAAATGCTGAGTGAAAGAAACCAGACAGAAAAGAATACATACTGTGTAATTCCATTTACACAAAGTTAAAGAATAGGAAACACTTATCTGTGCTGTTAAAAGTCAGGAAAGTGGATATCATTGAGAGGAGGGAGACTAAGACTGAGGGAGCCTCCAGGGGACCTCTGGGATTCTGCTCATGTTCTGTCTTGTGATGTGGGTATGGTTATGTGATTGTGTTCTGTTTTTGAACACATTGAGATCTACTCTTAGGATATATGCAACTTTCTGTTTTTATATTATACTTCAATAAGAAACATTTTAAAAAGGCATAAACTCATAAGGACAGAAGTAACAAAATTTGGAGAACTGGAAAGCAGATGGTGAGTGGTAAGTGATGTAGCTCAGCTGAGAAAATGGAATTTTTCACTGGCATAAGTAAAAACCAAAAAGCAACCTGGCTTACATAGTAGAATCCCCAAGAGACCAAAGAATTTGCAGCATAAGGCACTTCTGGAAATTTATAAAATCAGGAAAAATGATTGCAAATCCATTTGAGAAGCAGATGGAGCCCCAGCTCTCCTCCCCAAGTCCCTGTGATGGGGCAACTGCTCCCCCAATCTTTTAAGAACACTGATGTTTAGTTTTTGGAGAGGGTCTCTGGGCTGGGTAGAGGTGTGATCTGGACAACAGGGAACCGAGAGAATGTTTATGTGTCTTTGTACCTGGGTTCCTACAACTGGCTTTCACTCCCCAGGCAGAACAGCATTCTTTGAAGAATCTGATCAGCCAAAGAGAATTAAAAACCTAAAGATACTGATAATAAGGTTTCCTGTAGGGTGTGTTTAAGTAAGATGCTTTGTAGGGAAGACAGTCAACAAGACTCTGACACAGAGAGTACCCACCCATTTCCTCTACTTCACTATTTATCAAGGGTCTCAAGATATTTAAAGACAATGTGAAAGGCAGAGTCAAGATAAACAAAGTGAAAGAAAAAAACAAAATAAAACAAGCTCATTTTTAAGGAAACAGACTTTATATATAGAAAAACATATATCAATATTACTAGAGAGGTAAGAATTGCAACCATAAAGGAACAGGAGACTATTTTTTAAAAGGAATGTACAGAGAAAAGAAGAAACCTGGACACTTTGGAAAAAAGATAAGCAAATTAGAGGATGAATCTGGGAAGTACAAGTTAAGAACAGAATTATCAGAAAGCACAGAAAAAATAGTGTGGAGGAAATAATGAAATAATGCAATAAATTTTTCTAGAGTTGAGTGGCATGAGTGTCCAAATTGAAAAGACCTGCATGAAAACTAAAAGCAGAAACTCATAACAGAGCAAAACTCTGGGGGCAAAGATATAAGAGCTAATAAAAAGGAAAGAAAATCAGTTTTCATGCAGAGAATCAAGATATAGAATGCATCAGGCATCTCTACATCATACTAGAAACCGGAAGTCAATGGAACATGATTTCAAAATTCTAAGGAAAATGGTTTCTAACCTGAAAGTCTACACCTAGCTAAACCTTAATCAAATATGGGGATAGAAAAGATAAATTACAATATTATATCCTTGCATCCTCTCTCAGGAAGCTGTTTAAAGTTGCATACTACCAAAATGAAGAAAGAACCTTACCCAGAAAGATTATGGTAATCCAGGAGACAGGGATCCCCAGAATAAAGTTAAGAGAGAGCCCAGAATTACAACTGCACAGCAGGTGTTGACAACAACCAGTTCACATGGGAGCATGTCCCAGCAGAAACTGAAAAACCTACTGAATCTGTCTCCTCAAGTTTGTGACACAAGCACAGAAAAAAAACTAATTTCTTCAATTTATTTTAAATCACAGTATGTTGACTCCACATCCTTAATGGCATATATTTTAAGGATAATTGAACAACAGAGAAATATTAAACAGCAATTCAGTAGACTCTTAATAATATATGATTATTTTGAAACTAATTGTATTAGTCTTCTCAGGGTGTCGTAACAGAATACCATGGGATGGGTGGCTAAAACAACAGAAATTTATTTTCTTACAATTCTTGAAGCTGGAAACCCAATATCAGGACGCCATTAGGGTTGGTTTCTGGTAAGGAACTCTTCTTCCTAGCTGGCTTCCTGGCTCACTCTACTTCACAAGGTCAATCTCTTCTCTGTGATGTCTCTTCCCCCTCTTTAAGGATAGCAATCTGATCGGATTAACACTTCACCCTTTTGTCTCCAAATACAGCCACATTGGGGGTTATGGCTTTAACATACAGATACAGGGGGACACAGACTGTAAAACAATTATACATGTATTACATGAAAAACAAATATATAAATATGCCAGTATAGATAAGAATCAAGATGTAAGAGAAATATGGAATCAAAGTAGTTGACTCAAAACTC
This sequence comes from Bos mutus, assembly GCF_027580195.1. Classification (NCBI taxonomy): domain Eukaryota; kingdom Metazoa; phylum Chordata; class Mammalia; order Artiodactyla; family Bovidae; genus Bos; species Bos mutus. Next base: position 132,388,015 of record NC_091618.1, read on the forward strand.
AGTAGTCCTAAATTAAAATCAGAAATACCAGTTTGGGCTCATGATTTCTCTTTCTGAAAAATGTTTGCTTGCTTTGTCCACTGAGTAGGTCTAGAGGAGTTAACAACTCAGTAGCAGTGAGCAAACTTGATGCCCTGATTGTGGCTTCTGAATACCACATTCCACTTAAAGAAACTAGATCTCCATGGAGCATATGTGATTCATGTGTGGTCACATCAAAATGACGCAGGAGGCAACTTGAAGGGCTTCTCCTAATCAAAACCGGGACAGTTAGAATACAAAAAAAAAAAAAAAATGCAGAGTATTGAATCATATCACATAGATTAAAATCTATGAGCTCACAATCACCCTTAGAAAAACACTCATGGTGACCTTTTGTATTTGGTGTTGATGGGGTTCAATCCATCACTTTGAAAACAGATGAGGAAAGAAGCCAGCATGTGTATGAACTGCATTTAGGGTAATTTTATAATTAAAAAGGAATAATTCTTTACAGAACTCCAATGCAAAAGGAATGATAGATTTTGAAAACCACCACTTTGTCAAACCTAATGATAGACATTGATCTTATGATGAACATCATTTTTATAATGGAGGGATCAGGGTGACAACACCTGAATCCACTAAGACTTAGCACCACTAAAGACGGGGCACCCTAACACTGTGTACCTCTTCAAGTGCTGAAGTAGGACCATGATTCCTAACTCTCCCTGTGCTTAAGTGATCGCCTGGTAAGCTTTTAAAAACATGGGCCTTGGAGCCCCTTTCTTAAATAATCAGATTCAATAGACTTGGGGTGGGACCTGAATCCTAGTTAATAAGATCTGTGCAGGTGATTCTTTTTTTTTTTTTTTATTGAAGTATCAGTTCAGTCCAGTTGCTTAGTCGTGTCCAACTCTTTGCAACCCCATGGACTGTAGCATGCCGGGCCTCTCTGTCTGTCACCAAATCCCGGAGCTTATTCAAACTCATGTCCATTGAGTTGGTGATGCCATCCAACCATCTCATCCTCTTGTCGTCCCCTTCTCTTTCCACCTTCAATCTTTCCCAGCATCAGGGTCTTTTCCAGTGAGTCAATTCTTTGCATCAGGTGGCCAGAGTATTGGAGTTTAAGCTTCAGCATCAGTCCTTCCGATGAATATTCGGAACTGATTTCCTAATTCATCCTAAAGGACTGATTTCCTTTAGGATGGACTAGTTGGATCTCCTTGCAGTCCAAGAGACTCTCAAGAGTCTTCTCCAACACCATAGTTCCAAAGCTTCAATTCTTCAGTGCTTAGCTTCCTTTGTAGTCCAACTCTTATATCCATACATGACTACTGGAAAAACCATAGCCTTGACTAGAAGGACCTTTGTTGGCAGAGTAATGTCTCTGATTTTTAATATGCTAAGTTGGTCATAACTTTTCTTCCAAGGAGTAAGTGTCTTTTAATTTCATGGCTGCAGTCACCATCTGCAGTGATTTTGGAGCCCCCCAAAATAAAGTCTGTCACTGTTTCCACTGCTTCCTCATCTATTTGCCACGAAGTGATGGGACCAAATACCATAATCTTAAGTTTTCTGAATGTTGAGTTTTAAGCCAACTTTTTCTCTCTCCTCTTTCACTTTCATCAAGAGGCTCTTTAGTTCTTCTTCAGTTTCTGCCATAAGGGTGGTATCCTCTGCGTATGTGAGGTTATCAATATTTCTCCCGGCAATCTGATTTCGGCTTATGCTTCATCCAGCCCAGGATTTCTCATGATGTACTCTGCATGTAAGTTAAATAAGCAGGGTGACAATATGCAGCTTTGATGTACTCCTTTTCCTATTTGGAACCAGTCTGCTGTTCCATGTCCAGTTCTAACTGTTGCTCCCTGACCTGCATACAGATTTCTCAGGAGGCAGGTCAGGTCGTCTGGTATTTCCCATCTCTTGAAGAATTTTCCACAGTTTATTGTGATCCACACAGTCAAAGGCTTTGGCATAGTCAATAAAGCAGAAGTAGATATTTTTCTGGAACTCACTTGCTTTTTCTATGATCCAACGGATGTTGGCAATTTGATCTTTGTTTCCTCTGCCTTTTCTAAATCCAGCTTGAACATCTGGAAGTTCATGGTTCATGTACTGTTGAAGCCTGGCTTGGAGAGTTTTGAGTATTACTTTGCTAGCATGTGAGATGAGTGCAATTGTGCTGTAGGTTGAGCATTCTTTGGCATTGCCTTTCTTTGGGATTGTAATGAAAACTGACCTTTTCCAGTCCTATGAACACTATGAGTTTTCCAAATTTGCTGGCATATTGACTGTAGCACTTTCACAGCATCATCTTTTAGGATATGAAATAGTTCAACCAGAATTCCATCACCTCCACTAGCTTTGTTGGTAGTGATGCTTCCTAAGGCCGACTTGACTTCACATTCCAGGATGTCTGGCTCTAGGTGAGTGATCATACTACCATGGTGATTATCTGGGTCGTGAAGATCTTTTTTGTACAGTTCTTCTGTGTATTTTTGCCACCTCTTCTGAATATCTTCTGGTTCTGTTAGGTCAATATCTTTTCTATTCTTTATTGTGCCCATCTTTGCATGAAATGTTCCCTTGGTATCTCCAATTTTCTTGAAGAGATCTCTATTCTTTCCCATTCTATTGTTTTTCTCTATTTTGTTGTACTGATCACTGAGGAAGGCTTTCTTATCTCTCCGTGCTATTCTTTGGAACTCTGCTCAAATGGGTATATCTTTCCTTTTCTCCTTTGTCTTTCACTTCTCTTCTTTTCACAGCTCTTTGTAAAGCCTCCTCAGATAACCATTTTGCTTTTTTGCATTTCTTTTTCTTGGGGATGGTCTTGATCACTGCCTCCTGTACAATGTCATGAACCTCTGTCCATAGTTCTTCAAGCACTCTGTCTATCAGATCTTATCCCTTGATCTATTTCTCACTTTCACTGTATAATCATAAGGGATTTGATTAAGGTCATACCTGAATGATCTAGTGGTTCCCCCTATTTTCTTCCATTTAAATCTGAATTTGGCAATAAGGAATTCATGATCTGAGCCACAGTCAGCTCCCTGTCTTGTTTTTGCTTACTTTATAGAGCTTCTCCATCTTTGGCTGCAAAAAATATAATCAATCTGATTTTGGTATTGACCATCTGGTGATGTCCAGGTGGGAGGGAAGTGAAAGTGAAGTCACTCAGTCGTGTCCAACTCTTTGTGACCCAGTGGACTGTAGCCTACCAGGCTCCTCAGTCCATGGAATTTTCAAGGCAAGAGTACTAGAGTGGGTTGCCATTTCCTTCTCCAGGGGATCTTCCTGACCCAGGGATCAAATCCGGCTCTCCCACATTGCAGGCAGACCCTTTACCATCTGAGACACAAAGGTGGGAGGAAATTGAAGTATAGTGATTTATAATATGTTAGTCTTAGGACTTCCCTGGTGGCTCAGACAGTAAAGCATCTGTCTATAATGCCGGATACCCAGGCTCGATTCATGGGTTGGGAAGATCCCCTAGAGAAGGAAATGGCAATCCACTCCAGTACTATTGCCTGGAAAATCCCATGGACAGAGGAGCCTGGTAGGCTACAGTCCATGGGGTTGCAAAGAGTCAGACATGACTGAGCGACTTCACTTTCACTTTCAGTCTCAGGTATATAGCACAGTGATTCAGTTATTCATATATACAGTAAGCTGTGTCTAAAGAACAAAAAAAAAATCAGTCCTGTGAAGTGGGAGGGGTTGCATTGCTGAAAGGTTAATTAAATATCCTACCCTGTTCTGTGCAGCCAGTCAGCCTGGGATTTGGAGGTCAGAAAGTCAATTACCAATCCTGTTATAACCACATTCACCTGATTTTAGGGCCTTTCACCTTAGGGATTTGCTTTCATTTCCTACTAGATCAGGAAAATAAGGGGAGTTAAGAGGTTTATTGTGGTACTTTTTAAACCTTCTATATGCATAATCTTGACTAAAATTAAACTTCAGTTAAAGAACAAAAAGCAAAGAGTGCTAGGCTGAACAGTGGGTTAGTAGTAAGTGAGTAAAGGCAGAGGGATCGGAGAATAGAGGTCACTGCAGTCATCTGTATGAGAGGGTAGGGAGGACCACACTGGGCAGCACAGAAGTGGGGATGGAAAAGGGGTCTGCACAGTAGGGTTCATCCAGAACTTGTGGGTTGTTGATGACAGTCCACCCCCAAGACATCTGACTCCCCAGCTCTTATCTCTCAGTAATGTGGGAAAGTATGGCAGTACTAATATATAGCTCATGTATGGAAAGCTTGCAAACTTTCTTCACTGGAAGTCGATCTTGAAGTTAACACTTCAAGAGGTTGTGAGTGATCTTCCCTGAGGATGTTGATTAGAGAGGTCTCCCATACTTGCTGTTACTTCCAAAGTTACTACCAATCTAAAGTTCTGTGTTTCTTCCATAGTATCATGTAGGATTCTTGAACATTTGGAAAACTGAGATGGCAGATTGATTTTGGTTTTCTTTTCGATCCATCATTTGCATAGTTGCCATCAGTCTCATACACCACAAGCAGTAGTTTTTAAAGACCAGAGTTTCCATCCCTGAGTCTGGCCCTATATAGAGCAGAAGTCACACTGTGCTTTGAAGACTTGTCAAAGGTAAATTTCCTATAATAGAAATGGCCTGGCCCAATCATCAAGCATTTCCCAAGCTCTGAGAGCCATGTGACACTTTGATCTGTCACCATAGGGTTGCTAATAAGTTTTCAGATTGAACATGCAAGTTTGCTAAGGAAGATGCCACTCAGGTGTCTCTGAACATGTTTCTGAGGTGGTGGTTTTCTAGTCAGTTCTCATGTGACCCACATAAGAAGCACTGTGCATATGTGCTCAGTCATATTTGACTCTTTGCAAACCCATGGACTGTAGCCTGCCAGGCTCCTCTGTTCATGGGATTATCCAGGCAAGAATACTGGAGTGGGTTGCCATTTCCCCCACCAGGGGATCTTCCCAACCCAGGGATTGAAACAGTATTTCCTGTGTCTCCTATATTGACAGGCAGAATCTTTATCACTGAGGCACCTGGAAAGCCCATAAGAAGCACAAGTAAGGGTTAAACCAAATGTTTCTTCATATGGGGACCATTGAACAGGGAGCCATATTCTCCTTATAGGGCATACACCTGACTGTATTAATGATTTGTAGATCTAGGATTTTTCTAACCAGGCAACATCCCTAGGTGGGCAGTATTGCCTTGGATATCCCTTGAAATCAGCTAGATATGTTCATGCCCAAACATCCACTGAGTTTGATTTCATGGTTCTGTTTTTTTTTTTTTTTTTCATCCCCATCACTTTCAAGGCCCAAGTACACTCAGATCTCAAAGATGCTCATGATCCACTCAGCAGGTGGGCCAGTATCCTAACCAAAGTCTTTTCCTTTCCTGTCCCATTGCATATCCAGCTTTCTGCAAAGTCTACAGTGGAGAGATTTAGGAGGTGTGTTGAAGTCATCTGCTGAATCAATAAATGTTTAAGAAAGATATACTCCATGCAGGAACTTCTCTGGACTCTGCAACATGAAGACCTGAAAACGGCAGAGCCCCTGCCCCCAGGTAGCTTACTTTCTAGTGATGGGAGAGACACATAAGCAGGTAACCAAATGATATATAATATAATTATATATGAGGTAATGATAAACACTATGAAGAAATAAGGGCATAGATAGGTTATGATTTTAGCTGTCTCTGACGACTTTTGGGCTGAAATTTGAATGAAGTGGGAAGATGAACTATATTGGAAAGAATATTTCAGGCAGAGCACAAAGCATCCCACTATGACTGGAAGAGTTCCTTGAGATGGCGTGTCGACTAGAAAGGTCCAATTGGGATCTGAAAAAGAATCTGGAAAAACTCTTCCTGTGGAGAGAACAGATAATATGGCAGAAGTGGAAGTAGGGAGGCCATGTAGGGTTACATCACATTTGTCAAGGTAAGATATAAGATGAAAAGAATGTTGGATTTTTTTTTTTTTTTGATACCTTTTTGAAGGTGAAGGTAACAGGATTAGGGGAATTCAGTGTACAGCACAAGGGAAAGTGGTCATAAGATTGACTCCAGGATTTTGTCTTGAGCTACTGGTTGATTATGGGTGCTGTGCTGTGCTTAGTCTCTTAGTCGTGTCCAATTCTTTGCGATCCCATGGACTGTAACCCTCCAGGCTCCTCTGTCCTTGGGGATTCTCCAGGCAAGAATACTGGAGTGGGTTGCCATGCCTTCCTCCAGGGGATCTTCCAAAACCAGGGATTGAACCCAGGTCTCTCGCATTGCAGGCTGATTCTTTACTAGTTGAGCTATCAGGGAAGCCCAGTTGATTGTGGGTATCATTTATTAAAACAGGAAGACAGGGAGGCCAGGTACTATTGCGGGAAGAAATTGGGATGTTTGTTAGAATCCAGACGGAGAGGGCAAGTATGCAGTTTGATATAGATTTTGTGGTGAAGAGTGAGATCATGAACAGATCAATAAATCGTAGAGTTGTCAGAATATATCTGATATTAAAAGTCACAGTGGATGCAAACACTTCAGGGAGATGATGTAGACAAAGAAAGAATAAGGTTCAAGGTTTAAGCCCTGGGGGACTCTTAGCTCAGGGGCCTGGATGAGGAAGAAAAGTCAAGAAAGGAGATATAGAAGGGGCTGCAGAAGGAGGCTATTCTGAGATTTGATTCATCCATGCTAAAGAGGAATTAGTATAATAAATTCCAAAGCATGGCACAAATCTGGAATAAGATTCTAAGGAAGGTGAAAGATCAGAAGAATTTCATAAATTAAAAATATGTTATGAATATTTTAAAAAAGGATTTAAAAAGTTTTGTAGACAGAGTCCAACTGTTGATGGCATATGGAATAATATTAGAAGGTGAAGGAGAGAAAGCAAAATGTCTCAAGTCCTATTTTACTGCCATGCTTTTGTTCAAAAAGCAAAGTGTACAAAATGGAAAGTGGAAACAGCATGGTTAAGAGGAAGGAGACTCAATCTAAACAAGGCTCAGAGCAAGACAAATGAGGGCTCAGCCACTGATCATCAGTAGGATCATAAAACCACCATTGTAAATCTGAGCAGTGGAAGGTTTCCAGAAGATGACAGTAGATTTCTGCTGAAAAGTCACCTGATAGTCTCATGCGCACTCCCTTATATGTAATGTGTTGCTTTTCCTTTGCTGCTTTTAGTATTCCCCCCTTACCTTTAATTTTTTGCAATTCTAATTACAGTATGTCTTGGTGTTTTCTCTTTTAGTTTATCCTGTTTGGATCTCTGTGTGATTCTTGAACCTGGATGTTTGTTTCCTTCCCCAAGTTAGGAAAGTTTTCAGCTATTATACCTTAAAGTATGTTTATTGCCCCTTTCTGTTTCTCCTCTGCTTCTGGGACTCCTATAACTTGATGATGTCCTGGCAGTCTCTTAAACTGTCCTCATTTTTTTTTTTTTTCCTGTTCAGTTCCAGTGATTTCCATTACTCTGTCTTGATTATGGTTCTCTGTATCATTTAATCTATGGACTTCCCTAGTGGCTCAGATGGTAAAAAAAAATCTACCTGTAATACAGGAGACCTGGATTTGATCCCTGGGTCAGGAAGAGCCCCTGGAGAAGGGACTAGCTACCCACTCCAGTATTCTTGCCTGGAGGATTCCATGGACAGAGGAGACTGGAGGGCTACAGTCCATGCGGTTGCAAAGAGTCGGACACAACTTAGTGACTGAACAACAATAACAACAAAGAGCATTTAAATTTTTTGTTACTGTATTCTTCATCTCTGCTTCTTCTTTATGTTTCCTCTTTTTAAAAAGCTTATGGCTTCTCAATCAGTTCACTCACTCTTCTCCCAAGTTCTTTGATTTTTACAATCATTACCTTGAACTCTTTGTTGGGTGGGTTGTCTCCCTCTCCACTTCACTTAGTTCTTCTTCTAGAGTTTTATCTAGTTCCTTCATTTGAAACACGTTACTCTATCACTTAATTTTGCCTAATTTGTTGTTTTTACTTCTGTGATCTAGTAGTTTGGTTATGTTTCCTGATGTCAGAGAAGTAGCCTTTTGTAGGAGACATCCTATTTTCTAGGAGTGCCCCCTCAGTGGGCTGTGTGGGTCCTTCCATTGTGGCAGTTTGACTGCTGTGGATGGTCTGGCAGGTATGGCTTTCCTTAGCCACTTGGTTACCAGTCCTTGCCTTGTGTGGAGGCTTCCAGCTCTGGTTGGTGGGGCCAGGTCACAACTGGCTGTGGAATCTCAGGTGGTCCTAGATCTAGTGCTGGCCTGCTGGTTTACAGAACTGGTCTGTGGGTTGGCTGGTTACAGAGCCAGGGTTCCAGGATCTAGTGTTGGCCTGCTGGTAAGGGGGATTGGTTGCTGACATGGCTGGTTGTGGGTTCCATTGTATCCTATAAAGCTGGTGCTGGCCTGTTGGTGAGAGGAACTGGATCCCCAGGCAGCTGGCTGTGGAGTCCAAGAAGTCCAAGGTGGTGGTGTTCTGATGGTGGGTGGAGTCAGCTCCCAGGATCTCTGGCTGCAGGGCCTGGGGGTCCTGGGGCTAATGTCTGTGCATTTGTGTGGGGGGCAGTGTCCTGAGCTCTTTGGTGGACAAGCCTGTATCCTAAGGAGTTTATGTGCTCTGGGAGCTTTAAGGCAGCAGGCCTGCTGGTGGGTGAGGCTGTGTCCCTGCCCAGCTCATTGCTCAGCCTGAGTATCTTTGTACTGCTGTCAACAGGCTGGTGGGCAGGGATAAGCTCTGGCGCAACTAAGCTAGACGGAGGATTCCACACGGCACTTGCCAGCACCAGTGTCCATGTGGTAGAACAGGCTCCCAAGACGGCGGCCACCACTGTCTGTGTCTCCTGAGCTGCAGTTGCCTCCTGCTCCCAGGAGATCTTCCAAGATCAGCAGGCAGGTCTGACCCAGGCTCCTTTCTAATCACTGCTTCTATCCATGACTGTGTGAGATTTTGTGTGCAACCTTTAAGAGTGGAGTCCTTAAACCCTTTCCCCCAACCCTCTGGGTCTCCTAATAAACTTTGCTAGCCTTCAAAGCCAAATGTTCTGGGGGCTCATCTTCTAGGTGCAGGATCCCAGGCTGGGAAGTCTGATATGGGTCTCAGACCCATTGCTCCTTGGGGAGAACCTCTGCAATTTTAATTATCCTCCCATTTGTGAGTCACTCACCTTGGGATACAGTTCTTGACTATACTGCATCTCTGCCCCTCTTACCCACCTCATTGTGGTTTCTTCTTTACACCTTCAGTTGCAGAAGATATTTTCTGCTACACTCCAGTCTTTCTCATCATTAGTTGCTCTGTAAGTAGTTGTAATTTTGGTGTACCTGTGGGAAGAAGTGAACTCAGGGTAGCCCTACTCTGCCTTCTTCACTCCAATCCTGAAATAGTCTTTTAAAATTAATATATGTACATTGTGTTTTAACACATAATGCTATTACATACATAATAGACTGCAGTATAGTGTAAACAAGGGGCTTCTCTGGTGGCTCAGACAGTAAAGAATCTGCCTTCAATGTAGGAGACTTGGGTTCAATCCCTGGGTTGGAAAGATCCCTTGGAGAAGGGAATGGCAACCCACTCTGGTATTCTCGCCTATGGACAGAGGAGCCTGGTGGGCTACAGTCCATGGGGTCACAAACAGCTGGACATGATTGAATGACAAACACTTTCACTTTTGTCAGTCAGTTCAGTTGCTCAGTCATGTCCAACTCTTTGTGACTTCATAGACTGAAGCATGCCAGGCCTCCCTGTCCATCACCAACTCCCAGAGTTTACTCAAACTCATGTCCATTGAGTTGGTGATGCGATCCAACCACCTCATCCTTTGTCATTCCCTTCTCCCCCTTTCAATCTTTCCCAGCATCAGAGTCTTTTCCAGTGAGTCAGTTCTTTGCATCAGGTGGCCAAAGTATTGGAGTTTCAGCTTCAACATCAGTTCTTCTGATGAACACTCAAAACTGATCTCCTTTAGGATGGACTGGTTGGATCTCCTTGCAGTCCAAGGGACTTTCAAGAGTCTTCTCCAACACTACAGTTCAAAAGTATCAATTCTTTGGTGCTCAGCTTTCTTTATAGTCCAACTTTCACATCCATACATGACTACTGGAAAAACCATAGCCTTGACTAGACAGACATTTGGTGGCAAAGTAATGTCTCTGCTTTTTAACAGGCTGTCTAAGTTGGTCATAACTTTTCTTCCAAGCAGCAAGCATCTTTTAATTTCACTTTCATAGTGTAAACATAACTTTTATATGCACTGAGAAAACAAAAAATCCATATGACTCAGTTTATTGTGCTGGTGTGGAACGCAACATGACTGTCTCCATGGTATCCTGTATGTAACACGGTCAGGAAGCAACAGTTAGAATTGGACATGGAAAAACAGACTGGTTCCAAATAGGAAAAGGAGCACATCAAGACTATGTATTGTCACCCTGCTTATTTAACTTACATGCAGAGTACATCATGAGAAACACTGGGCTGGATGAAGCACAAGCTGGAATCAAGATTTCCAGGAGAAATATCAATAACCTCAGCTATGCAGATGACACCACCCTTATAGCAGAAAGTGAAAAAGAACTAAAGAGCCTCAATGAAAGTGAAAGAGGAGAATGAAAAAGTTGGCTTAAAACTCAACATTCAGAAAACTAAGATCACGGCATCCGGTCCCATCACTACATGGCAAATAGATGAGGAAACAGTGGAAACAGTGGCTGACTTTATTTTTCTGGGCTCCCAAATCACTGAAGATGGTGTTTGCAGCCATGAAATTAATAGAAATTTACTCCTTGGAAGGAAAGTTATGACCAACCTAGATAGCATATTAAAAAGCAGTGACATTACTTTGCCAACAAAGGTCCGTCTAATCAAGGCTATGGTTTTTCCAGTGGTCATGTATGGATGTGAGAGTTGGACTATAAAGAAAGCTAGCACTGAAGAATTGATGCTTTTGAACTGTGGTATTGGAGAAGACTCTTGAGAGTCCCTTGGACTGCAAGGAGATCCAACCAGTCCATCCTAAAGGAGATCAGTCCTGGGTGTTCATAGGAGGGACTGATGTTGAAGCTGAAACTCCAATACTTTGGCCACCTGATGTGGAGAGCTGACTCATTCGAAAAGACTCTGATGCTGGGAAAGATTGAAAGCAGGAGAAGAAGGGGACGACAGAGGATGAGATGGTTGGATGGCATCACCGACATAATGGACATGAGTTTGGGTGGACCCCGGGAGTTGGTGATGGACAGGGAAGCCTGGCATGCTACAGTTCATGGGATCACAAAGAGTTGGACATGACTGAGCGACTGAACTGAACTGAACTGAATCTTACCCTATTAGGCCCTTATAGTTTATGACCTCATCTAATCTTAATTACCTCTTAAGGGCCCTGTCTCTACATACAATCACACTGAGGATTAAAGCTTCAACATATGAATTTTGGGAGTGTACAAGTCTGTCCATATCATATAATATTATGCTTCCAACATTTAAAAGAAAAGTATGAATCCAGCTAAGGGGTCAACATCTATAAAGGTTCTCAGTTAAGACAGTTGCATGTGGCTAAGGCAGTAATTTCTACCCATTTTAATATAAAATGCAAAATACTCTGAGATGTATCACATACTGTAATGGCTAATCAGTTATACCTTAGTGTTGAGCAAGGAGCATGCTCCTCACTGGCAGCTGAACCTGCAGAGGGCCTCCCCTAAGAGCTGTAAACTTTGGGAAATAAAGTGGCCTACAGGCAGGGAGGGCCCTTTGCCTTCTGATCTTCTGCTGCACTCCTTTTACCCCTGACCCCCCGCCCCACCATCCATAAGCCAAACTGGAAGCCAGTTGGTGCAGCTGTCCGGGTCACCCTCCAGATCCTAGGGACCAGATCCCAGGGGAAGATGATGGAGAGCTGCTTGGGAGGGGAAAATGGAGGAAACTCAGCACAGTGAATGAATCCTCATCTGTAAATCCTATTTCTCCAAGTAGATTCAAAGCCCCTTGTCAGAAGCTTTAACAGAGGCCAAACACTGGTGGCTTAAGTGAGAAAGAGAGGCTGTTTTTCTTCTGTTAAAGTGGACACTGGTAGGTGATCAGGTGGGTAGATGTCGCCACTCTGAGAAGTCACCCAGGTCCTTGCTCTCCTGTTGCTTCTGTTCCCTTGCAGCCCATCTTCATCATCAGGGCCTAAGCTATGCCCCCTTTCCATTCCTGCCCTAAAGAGAAGGGGAAGAGGAACAGAGGCCAAGCGACTTCCTTTCAAGGGATTGCTCTGGAAGTTGCACACGTGCACCCTGCTTACACTCCGTGGTGTCACAGGGGTCATGTGGCCACACATCGCTGAAAATACAGATAGGGTTTGTGACTGGTGGCTATTGGATGAGTCTGTTCTTGAAAGAATTAGGGGAAGGATGGATATCCAAGGACAGTTAGCGCTCTCCTCTTTGTCCCTTGCTCATTTATTATCCCACATGGCACCTGGCTTGCTGGTAAAGTGGACACCTGCAAAGAAGTGAGAATACAGTGGGCCTGGTCTGGGACCCTCTGGACCCAGATCCAAGCTCTGCTAACTATTGGTGTTAATGTCTATGAGATATTCCTAGTGTCATGTGGCTGGGGGAAGACTCAAGTGTGGTTAGGAGATGGCTGAATTGGGATCACTGTACGTGAGATGAGAGAAGAGGATGGGGAGGGTTGGAATTAGCCACAAGGAGAGTGGACAAGGAGGATGAGAAGGGTCCCCCCATCATTTGGAGTGCACTCTGCTCCTACAGTATAGGATTGGAGTCTGGTGTGCGTTCACTGTAGGGAGGCCTTCAGGTGGGGAGCCAGGCTGGGATGGTGGCTCCACCTGGGAACACGGTTTTCACATCTTCCTGCTCCATGGCCCTCCACACAGAGGTCTGCACCTCCTGCTGGCTGACCCTGGGGTTGTTGTTCAGTTGCTAAGTCATGCCCTCCTACTCTTTGTGACCCCATAGACTACAGCATGCCAGGCTTCCCTGTTCTTCACTATCTCCCGGAGTTTGCTCAAACTCGTGTCCATTGAGTTGGTGATGCCATCCAATGATCTCATCCTCTGTCCCCCCCTTCTCCTCCTGCCTTCAATCTTTCCCAGCACCAGGGTGTTTTCCAATGAGTCAGCTTTTCACATCAGGTAGTCAAAGTACTGGAGCTTCAACTTCAGCATCAGTCCTTCCAATGAATTCAGTTCAGTTCAGTCTCTCAGTTGTGTCCAACTCTTTCTGACCCCATGGACTGCAGCATGCCAGGCCTCCCTGTCCATCACCAACTCCGGGAGTTCACCCAAACTCATGTCCATTGAGTCGGTGATGCCATTCAACCATCTCATCCTCTGTCATCCCCTTCTCCTCCAGCCCTCAATCTTTCCCAGCATCAGAGTCTTTTCGATTGAGTGAGTTCTTCACATCAGGTGGCCCAAGTATTGGAGTTTCAGCTTGAACATCAGTCCTTCCAAAGAACACCCAGGACTGATATCCTTTAGGATGGACTGACTGGGTTTCCTTGCAGTCCAAGGGACTCTCAAGAGTCTTCTCCAATACCACAGTTCAAAAGCATCAATTCTTTGGAGCTCAGCTTTCTTTATAGTCCAACTCTCACATCCATACATGACTACTGGAAAAACCATAGCCTTGACTAGATGGACCTTTGTTGGCAAAGTAATGTCACTGCTTTTTAATATGCTATCTAGGTTGGTCATAACTTTCCTTCTAAGGAGTAAGCACATATTAATTTCATGGCTGCAATCACCATCCACAGTGATTTTGGAGCCCCCCCAAAATAAAGTCAGCCACTGTTTCCCCATCTATTTGCCATGAAGTGATGGGACTGGATGCCATGATCTTAGTTTTCTGAATGTTGAGCTTTAAGCCAACTTTCTCACTCTCCTCTTTCAGTTTCATCAAGAGGCTCTTTATTTATTCTTCACTTTCTGCTATAAGGGTGGTGTCCTCTGCATATCTGAGGTTATTGATATTTCTCCCGGCAATCTTGATTTCAGCTTATGCTTCATCCAGCCCAGATTTTCTCATAATATACTCTGCACATAAGTTAAATAAGCAGGGTGACAATACACAGCCTAGATGTACTCCTTTTCCTATTTGGAACCAGTCTGTTGTTCCATGTCCAGTTCTAACTGTTGCTTCCTGATCTGCATACAGATTTCTCAAGAGGCAGGTCAGGTGGGCTGGTATTCCCATCTCTTTCAGAATTTTCCACAGTTTGCTGTGATCCACAGAGTCAAAGGCTTTGGCATATTCAGGGTTTATTTCCTTTAGGATTAACTGATTTGATTTCCTTGCTTTCCAAGGGATTTTCAAGTCTTCTCCAGCACCACAATTCAAAAGCATCAATTCTTGGGCACTCAGCCTTCTTTAAGATCCAACTCTTATACCTATACATGACTACTGGAAAAACCATAGCCTTGACTATATAGAACTTTGTCAGCAAAATGATGTCTTTGCTTTTTAATACGCTGTCTAGGTTTGTCATAGCTTTCCTTCCAAAGAGCAAGCGTCTTTAATATTTGGCTGCAGTCATCATCCACAGTGATTTTGAAGTCCAAGAAAATAAAACTTGTCACTGTTTTCACTTTTTCCCCTTCCATTTGCAATAAAGTGATAGGACCAGATGCCATGATCTTAGTTTGTTGAAAATTGAGTTTTAAGCCAGCTTTTTCACTCTTTTCTTTCACCATCATCAAGAAGCTCTTTATTTCCTCTTCACTTTTGCCATTAGAGTGATATTATCTACATTTCTGAGGTTGTTGGTATTTCTCCTGGCAATCTTGATTTTTCAGCTTATGATTCATCTAGTCTGGCATTTCACATGATGTACTCTGCATACAAGTTAAATAAATAGGGTGACAATATACAGCCTTGTTGTACTCCTTTTCCCCAGGGTAGGGTGTATCAAATGACCCTGACTTTTTAGGGCTTGGGCTTGTTAGACTGGAAGCCAGGCAGAAAAGAGTAGGCTCCTTCCAGTCTAACTTTTCCTTTGATTATAGGAGAAACTTCCCAGAGCTTGTGTGTAAACAGCATCTGGTGAAACAAAAATCTTTATTTGGATGCAATGTCACCCTGAACCAGCTCACACTTCTGGAATTAAGGAAAAGCATGGTGCAACTCTGTGTCAGTTGTTCAGGCTTAGCTCCTGGGGCTCCAGGGCTGGCTCAGGCTGCCTGTCCTAGGTGTGCCATGTGCTGAACTGGGTGTCCTGGAGGAGCTTAGGTCTGGGGCACTGGCGAGGTCAGCTGAACACATCAGCTTCTGGTCACACAGGTTGAGATGCCATCAGAGGTTGGATCTGGGAGCCTAGATTTCAAGAGAGGCACCGAGCCAGGGATCCAGCTTCAGGCTCTGTCTCCCCACTTGCCATCTCTCTGCATCTCTGTCTTGACAGTCTATCTGTCCTGGGCCATGGCTTGCTGGCTCAGATTGCATGTGTGTTTGCAAAGCCATTCTATGAGCACTGTAGACCTTGGAGCAATGCGCTAGCAAAGAAAGGATGCAAGTTACCCTTAGAGTGCCTGGTTTGGACAGACAGGAGGAAAACCATGGTAGAGATTCCTTGTTCCTCCTGGGTTTTAAGCCAAAGTGTAGATAGAGCCTGGAATGCTAGCAGTACCCCCTGCCTGGCAACTGGGTTCTCAGGAATTCCCTGAGCCCACAGCCATGGGTGACTTAGAAACATGCCCTTGTGTGGCAAAGCCTATACTAGGGCCATAGGTCTTTGTAATCATAGAAGCCTATGGCCAAGTTTAACCTCAATTAAAATCCAAAACTGTCTGTCTGGTGGCAGCTCTGGAAGTGCCCTACCCGCATCCTCCTCACAGTCCTGCACCAGAGAGCTAGCAAGCTCTGGAAATGGGCCTGTAATTCCTGTCTCTGCCTCAAGATGGTACCAGGGAAATGGGCTTGAGGAATTATATTGCTTCTACTCAGGCCTGGCAATGGACATAAATTTGAGCAAGCTCTGGGAGCTGCTGATGGACGGGGAAGCCTGGAGTATTGCAGTCCATGCAGTCCATGGGATTACAAAGAGACGGACATGACCGGGTGACTGAATTGAACTGAGGCCTGACAGGGTCAACATTGGAGATGGCCCTGGTCATAGCTGTGGTTACAGACTCTGGCCAGCCAGCAGTGTTCACCCAGGGTGCTTTGGCCTGACAGAATAAGAGCTGTCATTTTTCTAAGTGTAGTCTGAGACCTGGGGCTTAGCTTATGCCTTTGAGATAAGGTAGTTAATTCTTCTGCTTCCATTTTATAGAAAGGCAGACTGAGACTGACCAAGAGGTGTGGCCCAGGTAACTCAGCCTGGGCTGTTACTGGTGGGAACAGCATTCAACCCAAGGTATCTATATGGCCAACTTCTTTCTAGTTGTCCAGGCAGTGTCCTAGGCACCAGAGCCCACAGGCCCTGGATGCAGGCTCTGCATGAGAAGGGCTGGTTGCTGACTACAATGTGCTGAGCTGAAGCATATGGGCTTCTTTCAGAAGTGGGCCCCCATGGACTTCACGTGGCCATGCAGAGCTTCCCTGGGAGACCAAGTCTCAGTGTATGGGCAGGCTTGTAGGACTCTTTGAAAGCCTAGATCCAAAGCGGATGTTAAAGAGACATGTCTTAGCCACATCCTCCTGTTAAGGGTGTTTCTGGGTGAGAGTAGGCATGAATGACATGTGTGATGCAGCAGTGAGTGGAGCAACATGCAAGCAGTCATGTACTGATACCCTTCCTGAGGGGTGAAGGATGGCCAGGCTTGAGTCAGGAGCAAAGGGGAGGGGCATAGAGAAGGACAAAATGAGGAAAAATTTGTGTGGACAAGAAACCTGAATAGTTTGATATTGCTGCGACATGATGCCTGACAATGAACAGAGATGAAATATGGGTCCAGATAGAGTGCTCAGTACACGGAGAGTTTTGAGCCCAATGCTGAGAAGGTCATGCCCAAACCTAGGAGGAATGGAATTATTGGAGATATTTTAACCAGGGGCAGGATCATACTTGGATTCAGATTTTAAATAAATCACCCTGTTAATCTCAAGTCCCAAGCCTTCCATGGATCCTCTCTGAAAATGTCAGCCCTGGTTGAGACCTCCGTTCCTAACTATTCATTTATCAGTGCCAGGTACCCAGGATGTAACAGTTATAACTGTCATTGTGATTTCTCAGCAGAAAAGTGGTAGAGTTCTGGAAGGAGGCAGTCAAGGATTTCTTGTGCTTCTCTTCGATTCCTTTGGAATCCTATCTTCCACATACAGTAGGTGTTTAATCATTGACTAAAAACAATACTGGATGCTGTTTAAATGCACCATGCTAATGTACATTTTTCAAAAACCAATCCTGTGTAGCTGCAAAATCCTAAAATATAGCAGACGAAAAACAGGTAACTTAACTGGCTCCCAACCTGAGCTCTGCTTTTGTAATTAAATGTAAATTATGATTCATTCTGAGGACAATCAATTGCACTACTTGCATGAACTTTTAATTTCATTATTGAAAGTCAAGGTTTCTCTAATAAGTTTTCCATTAACTCAGAACTTGATTTGCAACTGCAATCTTTCCAAGCCCACACAATCCTTAGTGTCCCTTTTGCTCTGAAGAATGTGAACAGTTGGATGTCTGCCTCTCTGCTCATGCCACCCTCAAGGCAAGGGCACTCCTATGAGGATGCACAGAGCATCAAGCCTTCTGCTATTCCTCCCTCTGACCCTTCAGAGCTGGTGAAGACAAGATAATCTTCAGTATTTTGAGCCTCAGTTTCCTCATCTAAATGAGGAAAGTAATTAAATAAAATGTAATAGATATGAAGATAAAATGCCTGGGCCTCACAAATAATTGTTCAGCAGACATTTGTTTCTTTCCCATGTCTCTGACTTCTAAACCCTTCAACATCAATTGGCACATTCTGTATTTTATGACCCATGAACCTGGAACTTAAAAATGCTTAGTCCTATGGAGTAGTAAAGTGTGGGAATCACACACCACCTTCTGAGTGCCAGCTCATCTACCCAGAACAGGCTCCACATTCCTCCACCGACCTCAGAGTCAATTTCCTGGAATCCATTACCCAGTATATTATGATTTCTAAACACTCTAATGTTCGGGTTCATTTCTTGGGTGGTTTTGGAGTGCATGCATTCCATGTGCATGTTGACATTCTGCCTCTAGAAAAAGTCTGGGGTGCATGCCAGAACCAGAATTATCCTTTCCAGTACCTTGCCTGTTGTATCAGATGCTTCCCAGCCCCTCATTTGTTCCATCTGTTGGACCATAACATGTCAGCACTCTCTAGTCTGCAAAACTGTAAAACCTGTAAGTTCCTCACCAGAGAGATTGGTGGAAGACTTGGGCATTGTTGTAGAGCAAAAGTGACATGAATGGAAAGTCCCTTTGAAAGCACTGCCTGAGCATTACTGCAGCAGAACCCAGCACCCCAAGAAGATGGACTCTTCTCCTCTGCATCACGTTCTTTGCTTCTGCGACTTTAAGTTCAACTACTTCTAACCCTCTTGGTGAAGGTGAAAAGAAAAGAGTGAAAAAGCTGGCTAAAAATTCAGCATTAAAAAAAAAAAAAACTAAAATCATGGCATCCGGTCCCATCACTTCATGGCAAATAGATGGAGAAAAAATGTAAACAGTGACAGACTTTATTCTTTATTTTTTTGTCTCCAAAATCACTGTGGATGGTGACTGCAGCCATGAAATAACCTAGATAGTTTATAAAAAAGTAGAGCCATCACCTTGCTGACGGATGTCCGTCTAGTCAAAGCCATGGTTTTTCCAGTAGTCCTGAACTGATGTGCTGCTGCTGCTGGTACCTCATATTGGACAATAAAGAAGGCTTGCTGTGCCTTCTAAGTCTTCTAAGTCACCAGCCATGTCTGACTCTTTGCGACCCTATGGACTGTAGCCTGTCAGGTTCCTCTGTCCATGGGATTCTCCGGGGCACATGTTGCTATGCCCTTCTCCGGGGGATCTTCCTGACCCAGGGATTGAATGCATGTCTACTGTGGCTCCCTCACTGTGGGTAGATTCTTTACTGCTGAGCCACCAGGGAAGCCCAAAAAAGGCTTAGCACTGAAGAATGATGCTTTCGAACTATGGCACTGGAGAAGACTCTTGAGAGTCCCTTGAACTTCAAGGAGGTCAAACCAGTCAATCCTAAAAGAAATCAGTCCTGAATATTCATTTGAAGGACTGATGCTGAAGCTGAAGTTCTAATACTGTGGGCACCTGATGCAAAGAGCTGACTTATTGGAAAAGACTCTGTTGCTGGGAAAGGTTGAGGGCAGGAAGCAAAGGGGATGACAGAGGATGAGATGGTTGGATGGCATCATTGACTCAAAGGACATGAGTTTGAGCAAACTCTGGGTGATAGTGAAGTACAGGGAAGCCTGGTGTGCTGCAGTCCATGGGGTAGAAAATAGCCGGACACAGCTTAGAGACTGAACAACAATGAACAACTTCTAACCCTGAGACTCCCCAGAAACTCCTGACTTATGCTACTCTAGGCTCAAGTTTGCTGGGTGGCAGACCAGATATTTTTAGTGGCAGAGATCTGGCTGACTATAGCTCTGCTGTTCACTGGAGTCTGAGAGTGGAAAGGCTCCTAGAAGCTTTAGTAGTGCTAATCACTTCTGATTGCATCAACCTTCTAAACGTCAATAACTGAGAGAGCCTTAAAATGTTTTTTTAACCAGTCATTGTTTACTGGGTGTCCCCAATTAGGATATGAAAAGATTCAGAGGTGTTGGGCAAAGAAGGTCACGGTCAGGATGTAGAGTGTGCCCTCCAACTGAACCCCTTCAGTGGTACTTGTGTAGCCAGCTGCTCATGTTTGAGTTTCTGGAAAGAAAGGCTGTAGTTGAAAAGCATGTAAAATCCCCGCACCGTATAAACCCCAGTGATGCTTCCTTTTTTCATATGGACACAAATGTTGTAATACTGGAAGTAATCTCTGTCCTTCAGGCAAACTTGGGAACCCCTTCTTTAGAGCTTCCCATGCCCTAAGGATGGCTGGAAGGCATGCTGCTTAAAGACCAGTCACTTTGCCAACTCTGCTCCCCAGAACAGGACCAGGGAGAAGACTCTTCTACTTCTTCTCAGGCCCAAACATTTCCTCTTCTCTGAGAATGAATATGTCTTCCATATGTTTTGTCTTCCTCCCCTAGCCTAAGATCCCAGGTATTGGATACCTTCAGGCACCTAATCAATACTTCCATTTCACTTCCCTGGACACTGTAAAGTAAGTGCCAGAAGTTCAGATGCCTTCAAAGTTGTTGTTGTTGTTCAGTTGCTAAGTTGTATCTGACTCTTTGTGACCCCATGGACTGTAGCACACCAGACCTCCCTATCCCTCATCACCTCAGAGTTTGCCTAAGTTCTTGTCCATTGAAGTGGTGATGCCATCCAACCATCTCAGCCTTCAAGGTTGGTCAAGCAAAAAACATATGTATATAAACTGTGCAGACAATTTGATAAAATAGACAGTAGTGCGACCTCTTCCCCCACAAACTGTTCTTATTTTTACCTAACATGTATTCATATTTTAAAAATTACTGTGTCAGCTAAACATCTCTTTGGGCACCATTCAGCTGACTGGCCCTCACTCAAGCAATCTGCTTTTACTTCTAATAAAGTTATTCCTAGATCCTCCCAATGGATCTTGTCTCCTTTTGGGAAGCCCATCTCTTCCATATGACATGCAGCAATCACATCAGTATAGGAGAGCATTCCAGGTCAATGTCCACCGGTAGTATTGAGGGTAGAGTTGCCATTTCATTCCATTACATATCCTGTTTCCTCTTAAGGGTGGTACCATAATTCTCTCCTTACCTTTATCTCAGCTCTTGAAAATTTCATTCCCATGCTCTACTTTTTCACCAGCCAGTCACAGCTCATTCCTTTGCAGGCAGGGCTTGGCTTCAGTTTCCACCAAAACTGTTTTTCAAAGAATGTCAGTGAGTCTCCTATTCCCAATCCATTGTCCCTCCTACACTGGCTGATGCTCACCTGTCTTCCAGGCAGTCCTATCCTGCTTGCACACCAGAATCCGATGTTCTCTGGTCTCTGGCTCCTCCTGTCATTCCCTTGCTAGCTCTATCCCAGAGACTGTTCCCCTAGATGTCTTTAGACAGATGTTCTCCCCATGAATTCATCGCCAGTTTGGGCAAGAAGGCCTGAAAGGAGCAAGTTGGTGAGCCCTGAACATTGGGAGGCTGGGTCCAGGTAAAGGCATTATTGAAAACAGTTCTGGACATGAAAATTAACTAGGAGATTCAAAATTTATTTCAAGGATAACTGTTGTACTAGACTGTACTTTTCCATCAAACAGGCTTGGGGGAGAATGGATAAATGTATATATATGGCTGAGTCCCATCGTAAAAGCAAAAGAGTTCCAGAAAAACATCTATTTCTGCTTCATTGACTATGCCAAAGCCTTTGACTGTGTGGATCACAACAAACTGTAGAAAATTCTGAAAGAGATGGGAATACCAGACCACCTGATTTGCCTCTCGAGATATCTGTATGCAGGTCAGGAAGCAACAGTTAAAACTGGACATGGAGCAACAGACTGGTTCAAAATAGGAAAAGGAGTACGCCAAGGCTATATATTGTCACCCTGTTTATTTAATCTATATTCAGAGTACATCATGAGAAATGCTGGGCTGGATGAAGCACAAGCTGGAGTCAAGGTTGCTGGGAGAAATATCAATAACCTCAGATATGCAGATAACATCACCCTTATGGCAGAAAGCAAAAAAGAACTAAACAGCCTCTTGATGGAAGTGAAAGAGGAGAGTGAAAAAGTTGGCTTAAAACCCAACATTCAGAAAACTAAGATCATGGCATCTGGTCCCATCTCTTCATGGCAAGTAGATGGGGAAGCAGTGGAAACAATGACAGACTTTATTTTGGGGGGCTCCAAAATCACTGCAGATGGTGACTGCAGCCATGAAATGAAAAGACGCTTGTTCCTTGGAAGAAAAGTTATGACCAACCTAGACAGCATATTAAAAAGCAGAGGCATTATTTTGCCAAAAAGTCTAGTCAAAGCTCTGGTTTTTCCAGCAGTCATGTATGGATGTGAGAGTTGGACTATATAGAAGGCTGAGTGCCGAAGAATTGATGCTTTTGAACTGTGGTGTTGGAGAATACTCTTGAGAGTCCCTTGGACTGCAAGGAGATCCAACCAATCCATCCTAAAGGAAACCACTCCTGGGTATTCATTGGAAGGACTGATGTTGAAGCTGAAAGTCCAATACTTGGGCCACCTGATGTGAAGAATTGACTCATTGGAAAAGACTCTGATGCTGGGAAAGATTGAAAACAGGAAGAGAAGGGGATGACAGAGATGAAATGGTTGGATGGCACCACTGACTCAATGGACATGAGTTTGAGTAAACTGCAGGAGCTGGTGATAGACAGGGAAGCCTGGCATGCTGCAGTCCATGGGGTCACAATGAGTTGGACACAACTGAGTGACTGAACTGAACTGAGTCCCTTTCTTGTCCACCTGAAACTATCATAACACTGTTAATTGGCTATATTCCAATATAAAATAAAAAAGGTTTTAAAAATAATCTGTTAGTAGTAACCTCAGGAAAAAAGCAAAATGTGCCAGACACTTTCCTAAACATCAGGCTTAGCACTGTCATGCCAGGCTCTTGAGGTGCAAAGATGAAAAAGACGTATTCAGTGTCTTGCATTGCTCACAAAATGAAGGGAAATGAGCAATGTGAATCAGATCAGATCAGATCCAATCAGTAGCTCAGTCGTGTCCAATTCTTTGCGACCCCATGAATCGCAGCACACCAGGCCTCCCTGTCCATCATCAACTCCCGGAGTTCACTGAGACTCACGTCCATCGAGTCAGTGATGCCATCCAGCCATCTCATCCTCTGTCGTCCCCTTCCTCCTCCTGCCCCAATCCCTCCCAGCATCAGAGTCTTTTCCAATGAGTCAACTTTTCGCATGAGGTGGCCAAAGTACTGGAGTTTCAGCTTTAGCATCATTCCTTCCAAAGAAATCCCAGGGCTGATCTCCTTCAGAATCGACTGGTTGGATGTCCTTGCAGTCCAAGGGACTCTCAAGAGTCTTCTCC
Source organism: Bos mutus (assembly GCF_027580195.1). NCBI lineage: Eukaryota > Metazoa > Chordata > Mammalia > Artiodactyla > Bovidae > Bos > Bos mutus. The sequence continues at coordinate 132,411,126 of NC_091618.1, forward strand.
AACACCACTAGCACTTGGTATTAGGAAGTGCAGTGTGCTGTGGTAGTGTTTCCTTGAGAATATGACCAGCTTTGGGGATGGAGTTGCAGGAACCAAGAGAACAGGCCAGTTGTATGCATCTGTTAAGCCAGTATGAACTATGATAGGGGATCACGTCAACAGTGTTTGCTCATGTAATGACTAAATACACAGGGGTGAATCAAATAGGCACAGGAGCTTTGGCAGTGGCAGAACAAGCTGGCAAGGGGTTTCAAGGCACTTTTTGTGGGTTCTCTAAGAATGTTAGAGAACTTAGGGGGTGGTGAGATGAGGGAACACTTAGGGATTTTCCCAGACTGCTGTGCCCTTTGTCTGCTGGACTCACTTGTTTCTGAGCACTGTAGCTCCCAGATTTGATTTCAGCATTGACTCGACTTTGGCAGCTAACCTTGATATCAGCCCCACCTTCCCCATGACTGCACAGCTCTCATGTGTGCTCAGCATCAGGGCACTGAGAGCCCCAGATAACATTCTCTGAAGCTTACTCTTCACCAGGGGCCATGCTTAGTGCTGGCTGACAAGGTCCTTTCTTTCAAGGAGCCCAGCCTTTAATGGCAGAGATTTATAGCAAGTGAACATATGGTAGGTGTTTTTATTATGTGAATATCGCAGGAATTCAGGCAAGTGAGTGTGTGCTGTGTTGGTCCCAACAGACTTCATGGACAAGTATGACATTGAGCTGACTAATAAAAGCCTGGGGAGATTATGCTTGGCTTGGTGGAGGGATCGAGGGATTCTAAGATGAAATATCTGAGGCTGGCCCCAGAAGTCAGAGGATTTGAAGCTAGGAAAGCAGCCTTATTAACAAGGTAGGTGAGATTAGCTATCAGCTTAAGCAAAAAGCTTAATAACCCACTAGGAAATTGAAAATTTCCTGACACAATCAACCATAAGGAAAGCTGCCTTGATCTGCCTTGTGTTACCTCTAATGGGTCTGGTTTTAAAGGGCTTGTGGTAACGGGTCTGAGGTGCTTATAGAAGAGATTATTCTAAAGGGGGTCATTTTTCTCTAGATGTGTGTCAGCTGAGATTGTCTAGAAACTGTGGTGCAGGAGTGAATCTTGTTCACATATCTCAGTTCAGTTCAGTTTAGTTCAGCTGCTCAGTCGTGTCCGACTCTTTGCAACCACATGAACCGCAGCATGCCAGGCCTACCTGTCTGTCACCAACTCCCAGAGTTTACTCAAACTAATGTCCATTGAGTCAGTAATGCCATCCAACTATCTCATCCTCTGTCATTCCCTTCTGCTACCTTCAATCTTTCCCAGCATCAGGGTCTTTTCAAATGAGTCAGCTCTTGGCATGAGGTGGTCAAACTACTGGAGTTTAAGCCTCAGCAATAGTCCTTCCAATGAACACCCAGGACTGATCTCCTTTAGGATGGACTGGTTGGGTCTCCTTGCAGTCCAAGGGACTCTCAAGAGTCTTCTCCAACACCACAGTTCAAAAGCATCAGTTCGTCTGCACTCAACTTTCGTTATAGTCCAACTCTCACATCCATACATGACCACTGGAAAAACCATAGCCTTGACTAGACGGACCTTTGTTGGCAAAGTAATGCCTCTGCTTTTTAATATGCTGTCTAGGTTAGTCATAACTTTCCTTCCAAGGAGTAAGTGTCTTTTAAATTCATGGCTGCAGTCACCATCTGCGGTGATTTTGGAGCCCCCAAAAATAAAGTCTGTCATTGTCTCCACTACTTCCCCATCTATTTGCCATGAAGTTATGGGACCAGGTGCCATGATCTTAGTTTTCTGAATGTTGGGTTTTAAGCCAACTTTTTCACTCTCCTCTTTCACTTTCATCAAGAGGCTCTTTAGTTCTTTTTTGCTTTCTGCCATAAGGGTGGTGTCATATGCATATCCAAGGTTATTGATATTTCTCCCAGCAATCTTGACTCCAGCTTGTGTGTCATCCAGCCCAGCATTTCTCATGATGTACTCTGTATATAGGTTAAATAAGCAGGGTGACAATATATTGCCTTTACATACTCCTTTCCCAATTTTGAACCAGTCTGTTGTTCCGTTTCCAGTTCTAACCATTACTTCCTGACCTGCATACAGATTTCTCAAGAGGGAGGTCAGGTGGTCTGCTATTCCCATCTCTTTCAGAATTTTCCACAGTTTGTTGTGATCCACACAGTCAAAGGCTTTGGCATAGTCAATAAAGCAGAAGTAGAGGTTTTTCTGGAGCTCTCTTGCTTTTATGATGATCCAATGGATGTGGCAATTCAATCTCTGGTTCCTCTGTCTTTTCAAAAACCAGCTTGAACATCTGGAAGTTCATGGTTCATTTACTGTTGAAGCCTGGCTTGGAGAATTTTCAACATTACTTTGTTAGCGTGTAAGATGAGTGCAATTGTGCAGTAGTTTGAGCATTCTTTGGCATTGCCATTCTTTGCGATTGGAATGAAAACTGATCTTTTCTGGTCCTGTGGCCACTGTTGAGTTTTCCAAATTTGCATATTGAGTGCAGCACTTTCACACCATCTTTTAGGATTTGAAATAGCTCAACTGGAATTCCATCACCTCCACTAGCTTTGTTGGTAGTGATGCTTCCTAAGACCCACTTGACTTTGCATTCCAGGATGTCTGGCTCTAGTTGAGTGATCACACCATTGTGGTTATCTTCATCATGAAGATCTTTTTTATATAGTTCTTCTGTGTATTCTTACTACCTCTTCTTAATATCGTCTGCTTCTGTTAGGTCCATACCATTTCTGTCCTTTATTGTGCCCATCTTTGCATGAAAATTTCCCTTGGTATATCTAATTTTCTTGAAGAGATCTGTAGTCTTTCCTATTCTTTTGTTTTCTTCTATTTCTTTGCACTGATCACCAAGGAAGGCTTTCTTATCTCTCCTTGCTATTCTTTGGACCTCTGCATTCAAATGGGTGTATCTTTCCTTTTCTTCTTTGCCTTTCATTTCTCTTCTTTTCACAGCTATTTGTAAGGCCTCCTCAGACAGCTATTTGCCTTTTTGCATTACTTTTTCGTGTACAGTGTCACGAACCTCCCTCCACAGTTCTTCCGTCACTCTGTCTATCAGATCTAATCCCTTTAATCTATTTCTCACTTCCACTGTTCAGATCATGAACTCCTTATTGCCAAATTCATCCTTAAACTGAAGAAAGTAGTGAAAACCACTAGACCATTCAGGTATGACCTAAGTCTAAGCCCTTACAATTATACAGTGACAGTGGAAGAACTATTAGAAATATGCTAATTTCAAACATAATAGACACAAGAAGCAGGAGAGAAAAGCATTACAGTGAATGGTTGAGGAAAGCATGAGAATTGTGTTTCCTGGGTAGCACTAGTGATAAAGAACTCACCTGCTAATGCAGGAGACTTAAGAGATGTGGGTTTAATCCCTGGGTTGGGAAGATCCCTTGGAAAAGGGAATGGCAACCCACTCCAGTATTCCTGCCTGGAGAATCAAAAGGACTGGGGAGCCTGGCAGACTACACCCCATAGGGTCCTGTAGAGTCGGACCTGACTGATACGACCTAGCATGGCAGTATCAGAATGGAGTTAATTTGAGGTATATCTAATTGGTGTCTGCTGAGAAATGTAGAATTTCTTGGTGTGAAAACCCACACTTTTGATATCATAAGCATTGTGAGGAGAATAAAGAAAACAATAGTTTCAGTGTCTTAGGAAAAGACCTAACAATTAATAAAAAAATGGTAAATAAAGAAACTATTAAAACTTGAGTTGAGTATAAAAAACTCTGTCAAATAGTTTCACATATAGAATTTAAAATAAGTTGATTTTCTTTAGAATACTGTTAAAAATTTGTGTGACCACAGGAAAATGGCAAATAAATTCTGAAGAAAAAGAAAAAAATTGATAAAGAAAATGAGATTTTCCCAACAAAGGTGAGAAAGAAAAAATAAATAAGAAAAATTTGTTAAAAAAAGCATAAGATGGCAAGAATAAATCTAAACATATGGACTACCATTATTAATGGGAATAAGGTAAATTCCCTATCAAAAGATAAGACTGTCAAAACGGTTGCATTTGAGCATTTCTTGTGAATAGAAATTGAAGTTCGTGAGAAAGATACCTAAAGTGGAACGACAAAAGAAAAGTTGTAAATAAAAAAATTAGGGAAGTTAAAGTGGGGAAATACTAACAAAAGTAAAGATAGTGTAACAATGTTAACATCAGACAAAAAGAATTCAAATTCCTAAGCCTAAGTATCTCTCCCTGCTGTCTCTAGGGTAGAGCCGGTATAGGGACAGTCAGCCAGGCTGCGGCTGCCACAACTGCTAAGAGAACAACTACAGAAGCAATCAAGAAACTACATACCTGTATATAGAAAATTATAAAACACTGGTGAAAGAAATCAAAGAGTACACTAACAGATGGAGAAATATACCATGTTCATGGATCGGAAGAATCAATATAGTGAAAATGGGTATACTACCCAAAGCAATCTATAGATTCAATGCAATCCCTATCAAGCTACCAATGGTATTTTTCACAGAGCTAGAACAAATAATTTCACAATTTGTATGGAAATACAAAAAACCTTGAATAGGTGAAGCAATCTTGAGAAAGAAGAATGGAACTGGAGGAATCAAACTGCCTGACTTCAGGCTGTACTACAAAGCCACAGTCATCAAGACAGTATGGTACTGGTACAAAGACAGAAATATAGATCAATGGAACAGAATAGAAAGCCCAGAGATACACCCACGCACCTATGGACACCTTATCTTTGACAAAGGAGGCAAGGATATACAGTGGAGAAAAGACAATCTCTTTAACAAGTGGTGCTGGGAAAACTGGTCAAACACTTGTAAAAGAATGAAACTAGAACACTTTCTAACACCATGCACAAAAATAAACTCAAAATGTATTAAAGATCTAAACATAAGACCAGAAACTATAAAACTCTTAGAGTTTTATAAACTATAAAACTATAAAACTCCAATGAGTTGTCTGTTCACATCAGATGACCAAAATCTTGGAGCTTCAGCTTCAGCATCAGTCCTTCCAATGAATATTCAGGGTTGATATTCCTTAAGATTGACTGATTTGATCTCCTTGCTGTCCAAGGGACTCTCAAGAGTCTTCTCCAATACCACAGTTAAAAAGCATCAATTCTTCAGTGCTTAGCTTTCTTTATAGTCCAATTCTCATATTCATACATGACTACTGGAAAAGCCTTAGCCTTGACTATATGGACCTTTGTCGGCAGAGTGATGTCTCTGCTTTTCAATACACTGTCTAGGTTTGTCATCACTTTCCTGGCAAGAAAGTTTTTAATTTTAAAAGACTATTTCTGATTTCATGGCTGCAGTCACTGTCCACAGTGATTTTGGAGCCCAAGAAGAGGAAATCTGTCACTACTTCCACCTTTTCCCCTTCCATTTACCGTGAAGTAATGAGGCTAGATGCCATGATCTTATTTTTTTTTTTTTTTCAGTATTTAGTCTTAAGCTGGCTTTTTCACTCTTCTCCTTTATCCTCATCAAGAGGCTCTTTAGTTCCTCTTTGCTTTCTGCCATTAGAGTGGTATCATCCACATATCTGATGTTTTTGATGTTGCTCCTGCCTATCTTAATTCTGGTTTGTAACTAAAAAGACACACTGTATATTAATTTAAAATCCCAGAGCACAGAGCATAGAAAATGATTAAAAAGATTCACCATTCTATGAGGCTGGAAATCTCCCCAGATAAGAAGTGATTAAAAACAAAAAAAAACACAAACCAAACCCTCCCCCCAAAACAAAAAATCAACCTCAACAAAATATCCAACCGCTTAAGAGCATAGAGGCAAAAGTCCTCAATAATGTGTTAACAAACTAGACCCAGCACTGCATTAAAAATATAATATGTCATAACTGGGAAATAAGATGATACATGTATGGTATTTATAGTGGTCCCTGGTACATAATAAGTGATAAATTAAAGCCAAGTATTAGCATCCTAATTATGAGTGAACAGTTCTATATCAGGGGTAATTTCTAGATAGTTCACCATATTAACCACTATTAGAAAAACAAATCATTTGACCATCTCTATATTTGCCTAAATGTTGGCTCCAATTGAGTTATCATTTCTGATTTTAAAAACATAATTCAATAGGCTTGAACAGGAGCAAAAATTTCAGTAAAGAACATTTATCAGTAACATAGAATAAGTATTACATATAATGTTATTGCATTGTTATTAAGGACAGGAATGGAACAAGAATGCCACTATTATCATTATACTGAAAGTGGCTAGAGAACAAATAAATTTTTTTAATGAATTATAGTATTGGAAAGAGGAGACAACATTTGCATATATCTACATACTGGATATCCAAAGAAAGAAATTTAAAAATTTTGATAAATCAGCAAAATATAAATAAATATATAAGAATGAAGTGCTTTCTTATACATGTTAACAGTAACTGATTAGAAATGAAACTGAAATTAGAAAATTAGGATTAGAAATGAAATTTGAAATGAAAAAAATCCCCTGCATTTAGCAACACAAAACACAGAACATTAGATATAAACCTTAAAAGACATATACAAGATGTATAGAAAGAAAACTGCAAAATTATGAAACAAAACATTATGTCATTAAGGGAGATGTAATAAACAGACATTATGTGTCTATATGTGAGAGCTGGACTATAAAGAAAGCTGAACACAGAAGAATTGATGCTTTTGAACTGTGGTATTGGAGGAGATTCTTGAGAGTCTTTTGGACTGCAAGGAGATCCAATCAGTCCATCCTAAAGGAAATCAGTGATGAATATTCATTGGAAGGACTGATGTTGAAGCTGAAACTCCAATATTTTGGTCACTTGATGTGAAGAACTGATTCATTGGAAAAGACCTTGATGCTGGGAAAGATTGAAGGTGGGAGGAGAGGGGACAATAGAAGATGAGATGGTTGGATGGCATCGCTAACTCAATGGACATGAGTCTGAGTAAACTCTGGGAGTTGGTGATGGACAGGGAGGGCTGGAGTGCTGCAGTCCATGGGGTTGCAAAGAGTCGGACATGACTGAGCGACTGAACTGAACTGAACTGAACTGATGTGTGTAGATGGAAAACTCAATATTTAATGATGTTATCTTTCTTCCCACCAACTTGTAGAACAAAACAAAATTTCTGCTGGAGTTTTCATGGACATTCAAATGGAAGAGAAAATATGTAAGAATAACCAGGGAACATTTGACATAGATGATTAATAAATACTATAATGTTCACCCATACGTGCTCAGCCGCTCAGTCACGTCTGACTCTTTGTGACTCTGTAGACTGTATCCCACCAAGCACGTTTGTCTGTGGAATTTTCCAGGCAAGAATACTGGAGTAAGTGCCATTTTCTACTCCAGGGGGTCTTCCAGACCCAGAGATCAAACCTTGTCTCCTGCATTGGCAGGTGGATTCTTTACCACTGCAGCAGTGAGAAGACCATAAGGTTCACTGTTGAAACCTCATGCTACATGCACAAGGCTCAACAGATTAACTGAACAGAATGGTAAGTTTTTATAATAGATTCAGGATTTGTAGTACTCTTACTTGTATCTGTGATTAAAGTAGTATCTCAAATCAATGGGGGAAACACAGAATCATTTTAACACTTCTGGAATAATTGACTATGCATTTGGTAAAACAAAATGACACACATAGCTCATGCCATAAAATAAAGTAGCTGCATTTAAGAGCTCTTTTTTTTTAAAGATATAATCTTTAAGAAAAAATTTAAGAAAATGTATAAAAAAATTGGGGAAGCACATATAACCTAGATACCTTTTCTAAAACATATACAGAGAATTTAACAAAAGCTAAGAATAACTTCTAGAAGAGAGAAAAGTCATGAATAAATTAAATGACAAATTAAAACTTCTGGAAAGCAATATTTTTCAAGTTATAGGGATTACTATTCATAAATATATGAAGAACTTCTAAAAATTAATATGAAAATCCAAAAAAGTGAAAAGAAAAATGGACAAAGATTATTAACAGGAAATTCACATATTAAGAACAACATATGAAAAGATGTTCAACTTAAAGGGTTTTGTACTGTATTTTGCTTTGTTTCTCAGGTTTGTAAAAACTGAAAAGACTAATAATACCTGCTGATGACAAGAATGTGTAGAACCAAGACTTTTTGTATGAAATAGGTGAAAAAGCAGGTTGGTGAAGTTTCCTGGGAGTGAAGTTTCCTGGCAGTTTACTGCCAGTGTGTTTAAATGTAAAATGCATATATACTTTGATGAGGAAATTTCACTTCTAGGACTTAAGTCTTAAAAAAAGCCTTTACATGCACATAAACATATAGACAAAAGGATGCTTATTCTGGAAATTTTTATAAACAGATAATGTGAAGCAATATAACAGCATGCAAACAAAAGAAGAGCAAAGAACATTTTGCTCACTAACCAACTCCACAAAGATTAACCCACTGTGTGAGTGCTCAGTCGCTCAGTTTTATCTGACTCTGCAATCCCCATGAACTATAACCCATGCAGCCTCTGACCAACAGTGTACTTTGTGCTTCAGACAAAGAGATGAAGGAAATAGGATGAATTATTCTATGCTTCAGACAGAAGAAATTGGAGACTAACAGGATGCCCTGTGCTTCGGATAAACAGGTCCTTCAAGGGTTGCATGCATTTCAGGAAGAATTTTAATGAATTATACTTCTTGAATCTTCCCATACACAGGAAAGCACTATAATCATTAAAATCAATATATTTGTTCTCTGTGACTAGCAGTAATCTTTTACCAAGATGTAAGTGTGACTGCATGTACTCCATAACAAAAATTACATCTAAATTAGTCTCCATCCTACTACTTTGGAGCAGTTTCTCAGAGCTATCTGAGAGGCTCTCTTCTAGGCTATCTTTCTCAGGAAGATCCTGAAAAAAATTTAACTCACAATTCTCAGGTTGTGCATTTTTCTTTCAATTGGCAACTTTGGTGATCACAAAGGAACTGGGAAAGGTAAATTTTCATCCCAATCCCAAAGAAAGGCAATGTCAAAGAATGCTCAACCTACAGCACAATTACACTCATGTCACACGCTAGCAAAGTAATGCTCAAAATTCTCCAAGCCAGGCTTCAACAGTACATGAACCATGAACTTCCAGATGTTCAAACTGGATTTAGAAAAGGCAAAGGAACCAGAGATCAAATTGCCAACTTCCACTGGATCATTGAAAATGCAAGAGAGTTCCAGAAAAACCTCTACTTCTGCTTTATTGACTATGCCAAAGCCTTTGACTGTGTGGATCACAACAAACAGTGGAAAATTCTGAAAGAGATGGGAATACCAGACCACTTGACCTGCATCTTGAGAAATCTGTATGCAGGTCAGGAAGCAACAGTTAGAACTGGACATGGAACAACAGACTGGTTCCAAATAGGAAAAGGAGTATGTCAAGGCTGTATATTGTCACCCTGCTTATTTAACTTCTATGCAGAGTACATCATGAGAAACACTGGGCTGGAGGAAGCACAAGCTGGGATCAAGATTGCCAGGAGAAATATCAATAATCTCAGATATGCAGATGACACCACCCATATGGCAGAAAGTGAAGAAGAACTAAAGAGTCTCTTGATGAAAGTGAAAGAGGAGAGTGGAAAAGTTGGCTTAAAACTCAACATTCAGAAAACTAAGATCATATCTAGCCCCATCACTTCATGGCAAATAGATGGGGAAACAATAGAAACAGTGACAGACTTTATTTTTTTCATCTCCAAAATCACTGCAGATGGTGATTGCAGCCATGAAATTAAATGAAAGAAAAGTTATGACCAAACTAGACAGCATATTAAAAAGCAGAGACATTAATCTGCCAACAAAGGTCCGTCTAGTCAAAGCTATGGTTTTTCTAGTAGTCAAGCATAGATGTGAGAGTTGGACTATAAACAAAGCTAAGCACCGAAGAATTGATTCTTTTAAACTGTGGTGTTGGAGAAGACTCTTGAGAGTCCCTTGGACTGCAAGGAGATCCAACTAGTCCATCCTAAAGGAAATCAGTCCTGAATATTTATTGGAAGGACTGATGTTGAAGCTGAAACTTCAATACTTTGGCCACCTGATGTGAAGACCTGACTCATTTGAAAAGACTCTGATGCTGGGAAAGATTGAAGGCAGGAGGAGAAGGGGACGACAGAAGATGAGATGGTTAGATGACATCATCGACTTAATGGCATGAGTTTGAGTAAACTCCGGGAGGTGGTGATGGACAAGGAGGCCTGGCATGCTGTAGTCCATGGGGTCGCAAAGAGTCAGACACGACTGACAGACTGAACTGAAGAGCATATTTCTTTCCTTTGCCAGAGGATCTGGAGCCTTGGTATTAATAAGAGCCAGTTATTCCAAATCATCTTCTCAATGAGTCCAGATGACTAGGTGAGTCTTCCCTTGTCTCAAGTCTCTCCTCTTGATTGACACTCCTGAGTTCTATTGAATGGTTTGTGTTTGCTATGAGCTCTTTTCTATGAGGAATATGTTTTCCTTGAATTTAGGTTCAAGAAGAGGTACTTGGGTTCCTCGGTTGAAAGACACTGCGATGATTTTGCTAAGTTGAAAGACACTGAGAGGGTTTGGGCTGGGTGACTAGGTGTGGGGCTAGGTTGGCATCTATCCTTGAACTCACTACCTTCACAAGTAGTTTGTCAGAATAAAGATTCTATATGAGAGCTTTCAGCTCCAAAGATAGGAGACACAGCTCCTCCAGGCCAGGTATGGTTTTCTCAGGGAACTGGGAAGTTTGCAAGAGTTGTAGAGTTGAATTCTCATACCTCCCAGTGGTTCCACAGGGAAGCCCACTCTTGATTTAAAAACTCACTTGTTCTGGAATATGCACATATAAAGCTTGGCCATCCAGTGCTCTGAGTGTCCACGGTGGTTTTAGACTGAAGGAGGGAGAAACTGAGACATGTAAAAGACCTGAACTGGCTCTAGGATAACACCCAGGGAATTTAAGCCCACAAAAAGCACACAGGTGCATAACACAATTTTCAATAGTAATTTTTTCCTGACCAAACAACCAACACTGAAATGGAAAACAAAGCCTTCAAGTCAGAATAGAGACATCAGCTGTGTTTATATACATATGAAGCTCATACTTGCAAGTACTTAATTGGAATCTAAAGAAAACCTCACCCTGAAAATGGCCAAGATGGGGCTCTTCTGACATTCTAAAACTGATTTTTATATAAACAGTTAGAGAACACCATTTTGATAAAACACCTTTTCAAATTTCTGACCCTAAGAAAACTAAAGTCTTTCTAGGAGAGCTTACAATGATTGCCCTGTGCTTTTGAGATATAAATTTCCTACTAGGGACTCTCAGGAAACTCTTATCTAGACATCTTCAATTTTCTGAGACTGAGGAAGAAAGAAAGTTAAAATAGGATTTTTTAAAAACTCAAGTGAGTAGACAATTTATTCCAGCTTCTATTGTAGACTAGTGAGTTTTGTATTGTAATACTTGAATGACTAAGCCTCAGAATGAAGGTTTGAGATCTCTGATCATGTCTATTTGTGTCTACATTATAGATAAGATATATTTCTACCTTCAGATAGTATTATCAAAATTAACTTGTAAAATATCTCTAATTGTATTAAAGAAAATTAAGCACTTATATAAATTCAAGAGTATAATAGAAACTAGCTCAAATATCTTTTAAGATTATATTACATGGGATAAATCTTTAATGAATAAAGATAAGTTTAAGTATTTTGGTTTAATTAAATAAACCAAACTGTCTTTAGAGTTAATGACATTAAATGTAGAACTTTCATTGTACCTAAGTGTACTGAAAGTCAAATAAGATCCTGTTGTCTGTTACAAAATTTATCAGGAAGAAAAATAACTTGATATAATTTGATAATTTTGTAAGTGAAGTAAAATGCAAATGAGGCAAGAGTTTTTAGGTGAACTCTTTAAAAATGTTCTATGGCATATCTACTTAAAAATCATTTCTTCAAATCTCTTTGGTACTATAATATAAAACTTTGGAGTTTTGCTAAGTTAAATGATGGAAAATTGATTGAATATCCATATTATTTCCAAGTAAGAAATATTACTTGCTTAAAAAAAATCTTAGTTTACCTACTTTTGTCTTCCTATTAGAGAAAAATTAAAGATGTTTGTGTTTATTGGACACATGTCTTGCACCACTTTGAGGGAAGAAATCATGTTGTGATAAAATGTGTCTTGTTGAGGTTATGGGCATACATTTTATCATAGCACAGTTTCTTTCCTCAAAGTGATATAAGACATGTGTCCAGTAAACACAAACATTTTTAGTGAACCAAAAACTTTCAGAGGTACAAACTGGGTTTTGAAGAGGTGGAGGAACCAGAGATCATATCCAACATTTATTGAATCATGGAGAAATCAAGGAAGTTACAGAAAACATTTACTTCTGCTTCACTGACTATGCTAAAGCCTTTGACTATGTGGATCACAACAAATTGTAGAAAATTCTTAAACAAATGGGAGTGCTATATCACCTTACTTGTCTCCTGAGAAACCTATGTGTGGGTCAGGAAGCATCTATTAGAACTGGACATGGAATAACTGACCAATTCAGAATTGGGAAAGGAGTACAGCAAGACTGTATATTGTTACCCTGATTATTTAACTTAGATGCAGAATGCATCATACAAAATACCAGGCTGGATGAATCACAAGCTGGAATCAAGATTGCTGGGAGAAATATAAAAAAATCTCAGATATATAGATGATACCACTCTAATGGCAGAAAGTGAAGATCTAAAGAGCCTCTTGATGAGGGTGAAAGAAGAGAGTGAAAAAACTGGCTTGAAACTCAGCATTAAAAGGCTAAGCTCAGGGCATCTTGTCTCATCACTTCATGGTGAATAGAAAGGGAAATGGTGGAAGCAGTGAGAGATTTTATTTTCCTGGGCTCCAAAAATCACTGTGGAGGGTGACTGCAGCCTGAAAATAAAAAATGCTTGCTCCTTGAAAGAAAAGCTGTGACAAACCTAGACAGCATATTCAAAAGCAGAGACATCATCAAAAAATCTGCAGACAATAAAAGTTGGAGAATGTATGGAGAAAAGGGAACCCACCTCCCTTGTTGGTGGGAATGTAAATTGATACAGCTACTATGGAGAACAGTATGGAGATTCCTTTAAAAATTAGAAATAAAACTACCACATAACCCAACACTCCCGCTACTGTGCATATACCCTCAAAGTGAAAGTGAAAGTGAAGTCACTCAGTGGTCTCCAACTCTTTGCAACCCCGTGGACTGCAGCCCACCAGGATCCTCTGTGCATGGGATTCTCCAGGCAAGATACTGGAGTGGGTTGCCATTTCCTTCTCCAGGGGATCTTCCTGACCCAGGAATTGAACCCAGGTCTCCTGCATTGCAGGCAGACGCAGGCAGATACTTTAACCTCTGAGCCACCGGGAAGCCATATACCCTGAGGGAACCATAACTGAAAAAGATATATGTACCCAAATGCTCATTGCAGCACTATTTACAATAGCTAGGACATGGAAGCAACCTAGATGCCCACTGATAGATAAATGGATAAAGAAACTGTGGTACATATGTACAATGAAATATTATTCAACCATAAAAAGAATGCATTCATGTCAGTGCTAATGAGATGGATGAACATAAAATCTATTATACAAAGTGAAGTGAGTCAGAAAGGGAAAAACAAGTATCATATATTAATACATATATATGGAATCTAGAAAATGGTACTGATGAACCTATTTGCAGGGCAGCAGTGGAGATGGAGATATAAAGAACAGACTTGTGGACACAGTGGGGGAAAGGAGAGAGTGGGACGAATTGAGAGAGTAGAATACACACATACACATTCCTACATGTAAAATAGATAGCCAGTAAGAATTTTCTCAGAGAAGGCAATGGCACCCCACTCCAGTACTCTTGCCTGGAAAATCCCATGGATGGAGGAGCCTGGTGGGCTGCAGTCCATGGGGTCTCGAAGAGTCAGACACGACTGAGCGACTTCACTTTCACTTTCACTTTCCACTTTCATGCATTGGAGAAGGAAATGGAAACCCACTCCAGTGTTCTTACCTGGACAATCCCAGGGATAGGGGAGCCTGGTGGGCTGCTGTCTATGGGGTCGCACAGAGTCAGACACTACTGAAGTGACTTAGCAGCAAAAATTTTCTATGTGATGCAGGGAGCTTAAACCTGGTGCTCTGTGACAACAGAAGGGTGGGTTGGGTGGAAGGGAGGTTCAAGAGGGAGAGGAAGTATGTATACCTATGCCTGATTCATGCTGATGTATGTCAGAAACCAACACAATATTGTGAAGCAATCATCCTCTAATTAAAAATAAATAAATTAAATAAAGAACAGTGACCTATTGTATAGCATGAGGAACTATCTTTAATATCCTGTAATAACCTATAATGGAAAATAATCTGAGAAAGAATATATATATATGTGTGTGTGTGTGTGACTGAATTACTTTGCTATAAACCTGAAATATTGTACATCAACAATGCTTCAGTAAAAAAAAAAAAACTATCAAAATATAAATAAAAAAGCAGAGACAGCACTTTTCCAACAACGGTTTGTTTAGTCAAAGCTATGGTTTTCCCAGTAATCCTGATGATGTGAGGGTTGGACCATAAAGAAGGCTGAGAACCAAAGATTTGATGCTTTGAGTTGTGGTACTGGTGAAGACTCTTGAGAGTCCCTTGGACTGCAAGGAGATCAAACCAGTCAATCCTAAGGGAAATCATCCCTGAATATTTACTGGAAGGATTGATACTGAAGCTGCAATACTTTGTCCACTTGATGCAAAGATCTGACTCGTTGGAAAGACTCTGATGCCTGGAAAGATTTAAGGCAAAAGGAGAAGGGGTGGCAGAGGATGAGATGATTGGATAGCATCACCAAACCAATGGACATGAATTTGAGCAAACTCCAGGAGATAGTGGAGGACAGAGGAGTCTGACATGCTGCAGGCCATGGGATCCCAAGAAGTCGGACACAACTTAGTGACTGAATAACAACAAAGAGCTTATGGAGTATGCATGTAAGTCTGCCAATCAGGAAATGCTGGTGTGAAGGTTTATGATTTCTTTCTCCTTGGTTTTCACTAGAGTCTGGTGTTTTTAAGGGTTGAGAATTCGGATTATGTAAATAAAACTACTAAAATTAATAAGGAAAGTGTCTTTGTAGGCAAGGAAAATTTTAGAGTATAAGGAATAGAAATGCAATCTGTTAAGGGAAAATAATTTTGTCCTAAAGAGAGGTTAAGAGAGAAAGAAAAAGGGAAAGCATAGGACAAAACCTGAAGTTAAAAAAGTAAGTTGTAGAAGGTTTGTGGAAAAGAAACCCTGAGAGAGTAAAATGTGTTGTCTGGACTGGCTCTGTGCACACACATGCTCTCTGCACAAACAGGTCCTTAGATAGTTGAATACATTTCAGGAAGAATTTTAATGAACTTCTTTTCTTGCATCTTCCCATACACAGAAAATTACTGTAAACACTAATTTGAGATGTCTGTTCTCTGTGACCATCAGTAATCTTTTACCAAGATGTTCACTGACTGTATGTATTCCACAACAAAAATCTGTGTAAACTAGTCTCCCCAGGACCTCTCTGAAGCAGTTTCTCAGAGATATCTTAGAGGCACTCTCTTGGGTCACCGTTCTCAGTAATTGCTAAGCCACTTCAGTCATATCTGACTCTGTGCGACTCCATAGACGGCAGCCCACCAGGCTCCCCTGTCCCTGGGATTCTCCAGGCAAGAACACTGGAGTGGGTTTCCATTTCCTTCTCCAATGCATGAAAGTGGAAAGTGAAAGTGAAGTCGCTCGTCGTGTCCGACTCTTAGCAACCCCACGGACTGCAGCCTACCAGGCTCCACTGCCCATGGAATTTTCCAGGCAAGAGTACTGGAGTGGGGTGCCATTGCCTTCTCCGAGAATCTGAATACAACTTCAGTTACAACTCCCATGTTGTGTGTTTTTCTTTCAGTCAACCAACATCTATTCTGGAGTATGGTGCAGTCATTAATTAGAATGATGTGGACTGAAAAGAAAATAAATATTGAGAAAACGAAAACTATGTGTAAATAGTTCTATTATTTAAAAATTTTTAAATGATATTGAAAATGATAAATGCTTATACAAATAGGTATGTGTTTGCATAGAAAAGGGTCTGAGGTTGCATCCTGCCTGGCTGACAGTGAGGAGCCCAGAGGCTGGGGGAAGGGAGCAGGTTCCTGATTGGTGTGCTGTTTGAAGCCCCCAGGCTGCTCTGAGGCTTGACTGAGTGAGCCTCGGTGAAGCACCGATCACAGAGCCCCTTATTTTTGCAAATTCTTTTTGAGGTTTTGGGTGAAGCTCAAAGTGCTGCACATTATTAAGCCACACTCTTCAATTCACTGACCTTGAGCGCTAACACATCACCTTGGAGGGCTCACTGTAAATCACTTCTGCCCAGCTGCTACAGGACCTGGGTCTGTACACAGAAGGTTTGAGGTACAGAGGAGGAAGTCCCCCTTGATGTAGCTCTGAGCTCTGGTGTGACAAAGTTGATTTGTGCCAACACTGGAATTTCACTTTCACTGGGAAAGTCCCCGAGGGTGGGGAATTAAGATGCTGCAGGTCTCCCAGCCCTGTCACCTTTACTGGGGCACATAATTAATGTGTAAGCTGTTCAACCATGTTGTATTAATTGTGTCTCCAGTCAGGGCCCAATGTGACAAGATTAGCAGAGAGCACAGTTATTCATCAGTGAGTTGTCACAGTTTAATTGTCCTTTAAATGCTTCAGAATATAGGAGAGGTTGAAGAAGGCAGGGACAGATTCCTTTTACTTCCCTGAGAACCAGCCCATAAAGGCACTGAAAAAATTAAGTACAGTTCCAAATAATGCATCTCAAATGCAGATGCATCAGCATGCATTGCCCTTCCCATCTTTGCCATGTCCTTCATCTCAGCCCTGACATCTACTTATTAGTAATCATGGTATCTGCCATCAGTTGAGGGCTAACCATATGCCAGTTTAGAAACAGCATCTCCTTTGAATTTTGGAATAACCCTGAGACTTGGTTATTGTGTTATGCTCATTTTACAGATGATGAAACTGAAGTTTAGAAAAGTTATGTGACTAGTCCAAGATCCTGTGACAGATAAACAGCAAAGTGAGGAATAAAACTCAATCTAAAGCTATGAGTGTATGTATGTGGTGGGAATATGCTGAAATATTCTCCCATATGTGAAATCCTCTCCATTTTGCAGGACCTAGTTTAAGTGTAACTCTAGGAAATGTCAGACCTCTTCAGAGAATCTGTCCCCAGTATGTGCATCCTGAAGAAGTTAACCATTGTCTAATATCTCACAGGTTAGTAAAACTCACTCTTGTATCTCCCCCCATCAGTTTGCTCATTCACAGTTCCAAAGCAGCCATCAAGTTGTTCAGGAACAGAAAGTTCTGTGTTGTTCTCTGAAAATTGCAGTCTCAGCTGGAAACCTGTCCTTGCCTTCCCCAAGTTCTCAGATGCATTGCTGCCTTCACAACCAGCCATCAGAGGACGTTATCTCCTTACCCATAATAGGGTTTGCCCTGGATTTTGTTATTTGAAGCCAAGATCTTCTTCCTGGAATTTTTGCTTGCTCTTCCTTGCCCAAGCTTCGATGGATCTCTAATCTATTTTCCTGAAGTAAAAAAAAAAAACCTGGTAGCTTCTAGCTGAACATTCTGAAACAAAAATGTCTGGTTTTTTTTTTTTTTTTTTTCTTAAGTAAATGGATTAGGGAGCCATTAGGATTCCCTTTCAATCTTACTGGGAGAGAGACGTTGGGATAAAACTGACTGGCTTGTTAATTTCAGTTCAAAAATAGGCAGAAACAGCTTACCTGAACCATATTATAATGAAACCAACTCCTCACTCCTCCCTGTATACATGAATTGTACCATATGACCTTTGCAGTTTTCCCCAATGTTAAACAGAGTCTATTTATCTACCATCTGACTCCGAATTTAACTGGTTGACTTCTTTGGCTGTTACCAGGTTTGTTGCAAGTAAAAGCATGAAAAAGCACTTGTGTGATTGGCTTTCCTATCCTGGTACTGCTGCCTCTTCCCTGACAACATGCCTGGGATGGGGCACCTGAAGGACAAGGGACTCATGGAGCAGAGTGTCTATGGTCACCCCAATGTTGCCATCCAAAACCGTCTGGTAGGTAGTCTTGGACCCTGCACGTGGAGCTGAGCCACGTAGCCATTTCTCACCCACCTACTCCAGACACAGCAGAAATAATGCTTCCTTTATCTGCTAGGATGGTTTTAAAGTTTTTCCAAGTAAAATTTGCAAACAATCCTAATTTTCAAACTTTTGATTTCCTCTAATTTATTCATTTAGATCTCAAGTCGTTTTGATGTGGTAGAAATGAAGGCTGTTCATTATAAAGAATAGTAAAAAATACAGGAAGAGAAAGTTTTAAAATGACCTCAGATCCAGCTGCTCTGCAGCAGACATAGCAGCCTCATGTGGCCCTCACCTTAGACATCTCTGTACCCATATCAACTATAAAAGGGGCAAGTACAGATAAGCAAACAAAAAAAAAGACCTGTCAATAAAAATGGAATTAGTGACACCTACTATGGAGTTGGTGATGGACAGGGAGGCCTGGCATGCTGTGATTCATGGGGTCGCAAAGAGTCGGACACGACTGAGCGATTGACCTGAACCTGAACTATGTTTAATATAAAAGTATTTTATTAAATTTTACTTTAAGAGAAGAAAATGGGGTGATATTTAAATGAAAGGAACTTCAGATCTTCAAATAAACGTTGCCTTGGCAAAAAAGATATTATTTTGTAAAAGAGCCCTCTAAGATCAAGAACAAGAATGTGAAAAGCATTGAAAGGTTGCCTTTTTTATGTTTTTGACTCCCTGTTTCAATTCCAGAAAATTTTAATTATGTTCTATTATAAAAGATGAAGAAATCAACATTTGTCTACTTTCACATGATTTTCTCATGATTTTTGTTGGTGATATCTGCAAGGTTAATAGGAGTTTCAGTCTATCCTGTAACAATCATTCCCATTGTTGTTTAGCCCTTTTCTACCTACATTTGAGTGGATTTGATACTTTGGGGTCCTACTTCTAATAGCTTTCCTTCTTCTGGCTGAGTTTCTATTTGGTTTACTTGCTTGCTGGGCTGCATTTTATCATTGAGGAGTCCCAAGGTCTCATAGATGTTGGATTCTGAAATTCTTGCTAGTCCAAAATTATCTGTGGCCTTTGTAATCAAAGAAAAACTTGGGTGGATAAACAATGTTTTATTTCCTTCAGAACTTTTTAGCCTAACTTTTCATTCCATGTACTCCATTGTTTTTGTTTTTTCCTTTTCCCTGATATTTTAAAATTATGTGGTAAAATATACATAATATAAAATGTACAGTTTTAACCATTGGCCCACTGATTTTAAATGTTGCCCAGGTCTACCTGTCCTTCCTCTGTTCATGTTAGTGGGCTGACTTTTCTTGTCATGTCTCATGAAAAGAGCCTGTTTTTGGTATTTTTACCTGTGACTATGATTCTTAGAAGCCAGTTTGGCTGGGTATAACATTCTTGGTTAATGTGTTATTGTTCTCAGAATTTTCTTTCCATGTCTTTGTCTTTAAAATTCTGAATGCTGCTAAGGGGGCAGCCTTAGATTTGTCTGCATGGTCTGGCCTGTTCTTGGCCAGCTCTCTTTGTTGCACTCTGTGTCTAAATGCCTGAAACAAGCCTTTATCCTTAGCGTTTATTAACTTAAGCAGAAACTATTTCAATGGCACTCATTATGTATTAATGTTTCCTGGGGTGTAGATTTTACCTTCTAGATTGGTTTCAGTCCTTGTTCTTTAGCTCATGAAAATTTTCTTCCCCTTTTGGGAGATTTACACTTCAGGGACCCCAGTTAGTCTCCCTGGCCTGTCCTTCATTTCTATTGCTTTTTTTGTGATTGTTTTAATCTCTAGGTCTTTTCTTGGGTGTTCATAGCTGTCATCTCAAATCTGTCTTTCTCTATGTCAGCAATGAATTACCTTTTCCCTTTCCACTTCTGTTAATTTACTAGTTCTGTTAATGATGTTCTTTGATATTAAATTTTAAAAACTTCTCTTTTAGGCCTATTCTCTGCATTTTAGTCTCATCTTTTACTCATTCACATTTCTGTATTGTCTTTCCCTGGTGTGAAGGACTCATGGGAACATTTTTTTTTATTTTTATTTTATTTTATTTTTTTAAATTTTATTTTATTTTTAAACTTTACATAATTGTATTAGTTTTGCCAAATATCAAAATGAATCCACCACAGGTATACATGTGTTCTCCATCCTGAACCCTCCTCCCTCCTCCCTCCCCATACCATCCCTCTGTGTCGTCCCAGTGCACTAGCTCCAAGCATCCAGTATAGTGCATCGAACCTGGACTGGCATCTCGTTTCATACATGATATTTTACATGTTTCAGTGCCATTCTCCCAAATCTTCCCACCCTCTCCCTCTCCCATAGAGTCCATAAGACTGTTCTATACATCAGTGTCTCTTTTGCTGTCTCGTACACAGGGTTATTGGAACATTTTTTTGTCTTCAGGTTTTATATTTGCTCAACTTACTTTCTTCATTAGTCTTTTGCTATGAGCTATCTTCTCTTTCCTTAATTTCCCCTGAAACATGTTCATCTGTTAGTTACTGTGTCATTTCTCTCTGCCTTGCCCCTAATTCCATTTGCTCTAATATAATTGGGCAAATTTTCCTTGACAGCTCTTTTTCCTTTGCTGATATTAATTATCAGAGCTGAGTCTCATTTCAAAGGGTCTTGGTTCTAGGGCTGAATTGTGTTTTATGCACTATTAATCCCATTTCCATGGCAAAATATTTTTAAGCTATTCATTTGGGAGCGCTCAGTGACAGGGAATCCTGGGGCGCTTCCCTCTCCCTCTGAGAACCAAAAAGCACCAGGCCAGCCACCTTCTCTTTGCTATGGTTGATCTTTGTGTTTTCCACAGTCACCTACTTACACCATAATCATATGTAGGGGCTATGAGGAGAACTACTGAAATTGTCTTTAACTTCTTTGTCCAGTGGGGCCTTTGGTTATGAGGCAGAGTGCCTTGCTGAGCATTTTAACTCTAAATTTTAATGTGACTTTCCTATTTCAAGCTATCAAAAGAGGTACCCTTTGCTTTGCTTGGAAGCGGCTGACTAGGATTTTGCTGACCTTTGCCCTTCTGTTAGAAGGAAGAAGATCTGTGATATGGCTTCACTCTCCTACCCTTATCCCATTTTATTCGACATCAAAGCCTGCAGCAGGCAGAACTGGGCCGCACACAGTGTATATTTAGAAGTACCTGACATCCTTTCAGGACTGCATCCTCCTACATTAACATATCAATCAATCCCACACTCCCCACACAGGTGAGGAACTGGTTTTTTCTTGCAAGATCAGAGACACAACATCTTCATTTTGCACTGTATAAAACTGCAGTTAAGAAATTAAATTCCACACAAGGAGGAAAGGTGTTAAGGTCACTTTTGATCATATGAAAATGCAATATACATACAACATGAGAGACAACTGAAAGGAGGAGGCTGGGCTCAAGGCTCATTCAGCACAGATTGTGAAGCAGCAGCAGCTATAGGACTGGGCCAGAGGAGAGATAGCTTTCTTGTTGTTCAGTCACTAAGTTGTGTCTGACTCTTTGTGACCCCCATGGATTTCTGCACAGCAGGGTTTCCTGTCCTTCACTGTCTCCTGGTTTGCTCAAACTCATGTCCATTGAGTTGGTGATGCTATCTAACCATCTCATCCTTTGCCACCCCCTTCTCTTTTTGCCCTAATCTTTCCCAGCATCAGAGTCTTTTCTGAAGAGTCAGCTCTTCACATAAGGTGGGCAAAAAATTGGAGCTTCAGCTTCAGCATCAACCCTTCCAATAAATATTCGAGGTTGAGTTCCTTTAGGATTAACCGACTACATCTTCTAGCAGTTCAAGTGACTCTCAAGTGTTCTCCAACACCACAATTTGAACACATAACTTTGTCAGCAAAGTGATGTCTCTACTTTTTAATATGGTGTCTAGGCTTGTCTTAGTTTTCCTTCCAAGGAGCTAGTGTCTTTTAATATCAAGGCTGCAGTCACCATCCACAGTGATTTTGGAGCCCAAGAAAATAAAGTCTGTCACTCCTTCCACTCTTTCCCCTTCTGCTTGCCATGAAGTAATGGGAACAGATGCCTTGATCTTAGTTTCTTGAATGTTGAGTTTTAAGCCAGCATTTTCACTCTCCTCTTTCACCCTCATCAAGAGGCCCTTTAGTTCCTCTTCACTTTCTGCCATTAGAGAAGTATTATCTACATATCAGAGGTTGTTGATAATTATCCCAGCAATCTTGATTCTAGCTTGTGATTCACTCATCCCAGCATTTTGCATGATGATCCCCCTCATGGATTACTGCCTAGTGGCAAAGGGGCTTGCATAACTCAATGAAGCTATGAGCCATGCTGTGTAGGGCCACCCAAGATGGATGTGTCACAGTAGAGAGTTCTGACAAAATGTGATCCACTGGAGGAGGGAATGGTAAACCATTACAGTAAACTAGCTGTGAGATCCCCATGAACTGTATAAAAAGGAAAAAAGGTATTACACCAGAAGATGAGCCCTCCAGGTCAGAAGGTGTCCAGTGTGCTACTGGGGAAGAGAGGAGGACACCTACTAATATTCCAGAAAGAATGAAGCAGCTGGCCAAAGTGGAAATGACACTCATTTGTGGATGTGTCTGGTGCTGAAAGTAAAATCCAATGCTGTAAAGAAGTGTATTGCATAAGAATATGAAATGTTAGATCCATGAATCAAGGTAAATTGGATGTGGTCAGGCAGGAAATGGTAAGGAAAAACATCATCATCTTAGGAATCAATGAACTAAAATGGATGGGAATGGGTGAATTCAATTCACATGACCATTATATCTAATACTGTGGGCAAGAATCCCATACAAGAAATGGAATAACCATCATAATCAACAAAAGAGTATGAAATGCAACCTCAAAAACAACAGAATGATCTTGGTTCATTTCCAAGGAAAACTATTCAGTATCACAGTAATCTAAGTCTACACTCCAACCACTGATGCTAAAGAAGCTGAAGTTCATTAGCTCTATGAAGACCTATAAAAAATTCTAGAACTAACACCAAAAAGATGTCCTATTCATCATAGGGGATTGGAATGCAAAAGTAGGAAGTCAAGAGATACGTGGAGTAACAGGCAAGTTTGGCCTTGTAGTGCAAAATGAAGCAAGGTGAAGGCTAACAGAATTCTTCCAAGAGAACAAAGGCCATAGAAAACACTCTTTTACAACAACACAAGAGATAACTTTACACATGGACATCACCAAATTGTCAATAGTGAAATCAGATTGATTACATTCTTTGTAGCTGAAGATGGAGAAGCTGTATACAGTCAGCAAAAACAAGACCTGGAGCTGACTGTGGCCCAGATCATCAGCTCCTCAAAGCAAAATTCAGGCTTAAAATAAAGAAAGTGGGGAAAACCAATAGGCCAGTTAGATATGACTTTAATCAAATCCCCTATGAATATACAGTGGAGGTGACCAATGGATTCGTGGGATTAGATCTAGTAAAATGTGCCTGAAAAACTATGGACAGAGGTGTGTAATATTGTACAGGAACCAGCAAACAAAACCATCCCAAGAAAAAAAGGAATGCAAGAAGGCAAAGTGATTGTTTGGGGAGGCTTTACAAATAGCTGAGGAAGGAGGAGAAGTGAAAAGCAAGGGAGAAAGCAAAAGGTAAACCCAACTAATCAGAGTTCCAGAGAATAGCAAGGGGAGAAAAGAAGGCATTCTTCAATGAACAATGCAAAGAAACAGAGGAAAACTACAGAAAGGGTAAAACTATAATCCTCTTCAAGAAAAGTGGAAATATCAAAGGAACATTTCATCCAAAGATGGGCAAATAAAGGACAGAAACAGTAAAGAGATCAGGAAGAGATGGAAAGAATACAGAGAAGAACTGTATAAAAACTAGATCTTAATGACACAGACAACCACAATGGTGTAGTCTCTCACTCAGGGCTAGGCGTTCTGGAATGTGAGGTCAAGTGGGCCTTAGGAAGCACTTCTGCCAATAAAGCTAGTGGAATTCCAGCAAAGCTATTTAAAAGTCCTAAAAGATGAGGCTATTAAACTGCTGCACTCAATATGTCAGCAAATTTGGAAAACCCAGCAGTGGCCACAGGACTAGAAAAGGTCAGTCATCATTCCAATTTCCAAAAAGGGCAGTACTACTGCCCTTCTCTATGAAGACCTATAAAACCTTCTAGAACTAGCGCCAAAAAAGATGTCCTATTCATCATAGGGAACTGGAATGCAAAATAGGAAGTCAGATACGGACAATTGCATTCATCTCCCATGCCAGTAAGGTTATATATATTCAAAATCCTCAAAGCTAGGCTTCAGCATTAAGCGAACCTAGAATTTTCAGATGTTAAAGCTGAGCTTAGAATAGGCAGAGGAACCAAAGATCAAAGTGCCAACATTTGCTGGATCTTAGAGAAAGCAAGGGAATTGTAGAAAAATATTACCTCTGTTTCACTGACCATGATAAAACCTTTGACTATGTGTGTGTTAGTCACTCAATCATGTCTGTTTGACTGTGAGGATCATAATAAACTGGAAAACTCTTAAAGTGATGGGAATACTAGACCATCTTACCTGCCTCCTGAGAAACCTGAATGTGGGTCAAGAAGCAGCAATTACAACCCTGTACAGAACAACTGGCTGGTTCAGGATTGAGAAAGGAGTACAACAAGTCTGTTTATAGTCATCCTGTTTATTTAACTTATATGCAGAGCACATCATGCCAAGTTGGATGAGTTACAAGCTGGAATCAGGATTGCAGGGAGAAATAGCAACCTCAGACTTGTGGATGATATCACTCTAATGACAGAAAGCAAAGAGGAACTAATGAGACCCTTGATGAAGGTAAAGGAGGAGAGTGAAAAAGCCCACTTCAGACTCAATTTGAAAAAAAAAAAAACAACTAATATCAAGGCATCCGGTCCCATCGCTTCATGGCAAATAGAAGGGGAAAAGGTGGAAGCAGTGACAGATTTCCTCTTCTTAGGCTCTAAAATCACTGCGGATTATGACTGCAGTCATGAAATAGGAAGACAATTGCTTTTTGGCAGGAAAGCTGTGTCAAATCTAGATTGTGTTAAAAATAAAAAACATCACTTTGCCAACAAAGGTCCATATAGTCAACATTATGGTCCTTCCAGTAGTCATGTATGGATATGAGAGCTGGACAGTTAGAAGAGAGTGCCAAAGAACTGATATTTTCAAACTGTGTTGCTGAAGAAGACTCTTGAGAGTCCCTTAGACAGCATGGAGATCAAACCAATCAATCTTAAAGGAAATCAATCCTGAATACTCTTTGGAAGGACTGATGCTGAACCTGAAACTCCAATACTTTGGCCACCTGATGCGAAGAAAAGACTCATTGGGAAAGACCCTGGTGCTGGGAAAGATTGAAGGCAGAAGGAGAAGAGGGCAACAGAGGATGAAATGATTGGATGGCAACTTTGATTCAATGGACATGAACTTGGTCAAACTGTGGGATATGACGAGGAACAGGGAAGTCTGGCATGTTGCAATACATGGGGTCACAAAGAGTTGAACACGACTTGGCAACTGAACAACAACAGCAGCAACAACAATTCTGCATATAGTTAAATAATCAGGGCTACAATATCTAACTCTATTTTACTCCTTTTCCAATTTTTAAGGTCAGTTGCTTCATACAAGGTCTAACTTTGCTTCTTGACCCACATATATGTTTCTCAAGAAACAGGAAAGGTGATCTGGTATTCTCATCTCTTTAAGAATTTTCCAAGGTTGCTGTAATGCACACAGATCAGTTTAGTTCAGTCATTTAGTTATGTCTGACTCTTTGTGACCCCATGGACTGCAGCACGCCAGGCCTCCCTGTCCATTGCCAACTCCCAGAGTTGACTCAAACTCATGTTCATTGAGTCAGTGATGCCATCCAACCATTTCATCCTCTGTCATCTCCTTCTCTTCCTGCCTTCAATCTTTCCCAGCATCAGGGTCTTTTCCAGTGAGTCAGTTCTTTGAATCAGGTGGCCAAAGAATTGGGGTTTCAGCTTCAACATCAGTCCTTCCAATGAATATTCAGGATTGATTTCCTTAGGATGGACTGGTTGGATTTCTGTGCAGTCCAAGGGATTCTCAAGAGTCATTTCCAACACCACAGTTCAAAAGCATCAATTCTTTGGTGCTCAGCTTTCTTTAGAGTAGAACTCACATCCAAACATGACTACTGGAAAAAGAATAACTTTGACTAGACGGACCTTTGTTGGCAAAGTAATGTCTGTGCTTTTTAATATGCTGTCTAGGTTGGTCATAACTTTTCTTCCAAGGAGTAAGTGTCTTTTAATTTCATGGCTGCAGTCACCGTCTGCAGTGATTTTGGAGCACCCCAAATAAAGTCTGTCACTGTTTCCACTGCTTCCCCATCTGTTTGCCATGAAGTGATGGGACCAGATGCCACGATCTTAGTTTTCTGAGTGTTGAGTTTTAAGCCAACTTTTTCACTCTCCTCTTTCACTTTCATCAAGAGACTCTTTAGTTCTTCTTCACTTTCTGCCATAAGGGTGGTGTCATCTGAATATCCAAGGCTATTGATATTTCTCCCAGCAGTCTTAATTCCAGCTTGTGCTTCATCCAGCCCGACATTTCTCATGATGTAAACTGCATACAAGTTAAATAAATAAGGTGACAATATACAGCGTTGACATACTACTTTCCCGTTTTGGAACCAGTCTATTGTTCCACGTCCAGTTCTAACTGTTGCTTCCTGGCCTGCATACAGGTTTCTCAAGAGGAAGGATAGGTGGTCTGGTATTCCCATCTCTTGAAGAATTTCCCACAGTTTGTTGTGATCGACACAATCAAAGGCTTTGGCATAGTCAATAAGGAGGAGCATATGTTTTTCTGGAACTCTCTTGCTTTTTCAATAATTCGATGGATGCTGGCAATTTGATCTCTGATTCCTCTGCTATTCCTAAATCCAGCTTGAATGTCTGGAAGTTCACAGTTTACATACTGTTGAAGCCTGGCTCAGAGAATTTTGAGCATTACTTTGCTAGCATGTGAAATGAGTGCAATTGCGTGGTAGTTGGAGCATTCTTTGGCATTGCCTTTCTTTGTAATTGGAATGAAAACTGACCTTTTCCAGTCCTATGACCACTGTTGGGTTTTCCAAATTTGCTGGCATACTGAGTGCAGCACTTTTACAGCATCATCTTTGAGGATTTGAAATAGCTCAACTGCAATTCCATCACCTCCTCTAGCTTTGTTCATAGTGATGCTTCCTAAGGCCCACCAGACTCCAGGATGTCTGGCTCTAAGTGAGTGATCACACCACCGTGATTGTCTGGATCATGAAGACCTTTTTTGTGTAGTTCTTTTGTGTATTCTTGCCACTTCTTCTTAATATCTTCTGCTTCTGTTAGGTCCATACCATTTCTGTCCTTTATTGTGCCCATCTTTGTGTGAAATGTTCTCCTGGTATCTCTAGTTTTCTTAAAGAGATCTCTAGTCTTTCCCATTCAGTTGTTTTCCTGTATTTCTTTGCACTGATCACTGTGGAAGCCTTCCCTATCTCTCCTTGTTATTCTTTGGAATTCTGCATTCAAATGGGTATATCTTTCCTTTTCTTCTTTGCCTTTTGCTTCTCTTCTTTTCTCAGCTATTTGCAAGGCCTCCACCGACAACCATTTTGCCTTCTTGCATTTCTTTTTTTTGGGGGTGATCTTGATCCCTGCCTCCTGTACAATGTCACGAACCTCCATCCATAGCACACAGTCAAAGGCTTTTGTGCATCAATGAGGCAGATGTTTTTCTGGAATTCCCTTCCTTTCTCTATGATCTAACAAATGTTGGTAATTTGATCTCTGGTTCCTCTGCCTTTTCTAAATCAAGCTTGTACATCTAGAAGTTCTCAGTTTTCCTACTGCTGAGGCCTAGCTTGAAGAATTTTGAGCATTACCTTGCTAGCATGTTAAATTGGCCCAATTGTATGGTAGTTCAAATATTTTTCGGCATTATCCTTCCTTGAGATTAGGATGAAACCTGGTCTTTTCTAGTCCTGTGGCCACTCCTGAGTATTCCAAATTTGCTGACATATTGAGTGTAACACTTTAACAGCATCATCTTTTAGGATTTGAAATAGCTCAACTCTAATTATATCACCTCAACTAGCTTTGTTTACAGTAATGCTTCCTAAGGCCCACTTGACTTCACACTCCAGGATTTCTGGATGTAAGTGAGTGACAACACCATCATGGTTATTTGTGTCATTAACACTTTTTTTGTATAATTTTTCTCTGCATTCTTGACACCTCTTTTTAATCTCTTTTACTTCTGTTAGGTCCTCACCATTTCTGTCCTTTATTGTGCCCATCCTTGCATTAAATGTTCCCTTGATAGCTTCCGTTTTCTTGAAGAGATCTCTAGTCTTTCCCTTTCTATTGTTTTCTTCTATTTCTTTGCATTGTTCATTTAAGGAGTCTTTCTTATCTCTGCTTGCTATTCTCTGAAACTCTGCATATCCTTCCCTTTCTTCCTTGCCTTTCATTTTTCTTCTTTCCTCAGGTATTTTTAAATCTTCCTCAGACAACTACTTTGCCATCTTGCATTTCTTTATCTTTGGGATAGTTTTTGTCACTGTCTTCGGTACAATGCTATGAACCTCTGTCCATGGTTCTTCAGGCACTCTGCCTACCAGAGCTAATTCCTTGAATCTATTTGTCACTTCCACTGTATAATCATAAGGGATTTGATTTAGTGATTTTCCCTACTTTTTTCAATTTAAGCCTGAGTTTTATAATAAGACACTGATGATCTGAGTTGCAGTCAGCTCCAGGTCTTGTTTTTGCTGACTGTATAGATCTTCTTCATCTTCAGCAACAAATAACCTATTCAGTCTGATTTGGGTATTGACTGTCTGGTTATGTCCATGTGTAGAATCATCTCTTGTGTTATTAGTAAAGCATATTTGTTATGACCAGTGTGTTTTCTTGACAAAACTCTGTTAGATGGATTATCAGATCCCAAACAGAACACAAGGGTTGTGTGAGTGAGTAGTTAAAGGGACCATCTGTTTATAAGAATATTCTTTTTGTCATCAATGCTAGCTGCTAATTTAAGAAAAATGACTGTAGTAGAGAAGCAGAAATTCATTTGAAGTAGTAATAACAGGTGGTTGTTGCTACTGGCTAGTCCAACACTCTACCCCTCCCTTCTCCCAACTGCATATCTATGAAGTACGGGATGATGCAGAAAATCCCAGGACAGAATTCAGGCCCCTTCTCTGGTCTGATCTTTATCTGTACACAGAGCAACTCCCAAGATAATCAGATACCTAACTGAAACAGAAAGCAAGTAATAGCAGCATCCACAATGACTACATGATAACCCACCTCAATGTTTAATTATCCACCAGGAGTCAGGAGCCATCTTATATGTTTTTTTTTTTAATTTATTTATTTCAATTGCATATAATTGCTTTATAGTCTTGTATTCATTTCTCTCATGCATCAACATGAATCAGCCACAGGTATACATATATTACCTCCCTCTTGAACCTCCCTCTCACTTCCCACTCAACCTACCCATCTAAATTTTCACAGAACACCGGGTTTCAGCTCCTTGCATCATACAGCAAATTCCCATTGGCTATCTATTTTACGTATGTATTGTAAAATAGTTTATATGTTTCCATACTGCTCTCTCAACTTGTCCCACCTTCTTCTTCCCTCACTATGTGCACAAGTCTTTTCTCTATGTCTGCATTTCCACTGCTGCCCTGCAAATAGGTTCATCAGTAAGTACCATCTTTCCATCCATGGGATTTTCCAGGCAAGAGTACTGAAGTGGGGAGCCATTGCCTTCTCCGTCTAGACTCCATATACATGGGTTAATATACAATATTTGTTTTTCTCTTTCTGACTTACTTCACTCTATGTAATAGCCCCTAGGTTCATCCACCTCATTAGAACTGACTCAAATGTGTTCCCTTTTATGGCTAAGCAATATTCCACTGTATTTATGTACCACAGCTTCTTTATCTTTGCTTCCATATCCTATGCAAATAGTGCTGAGATGAACATTGTGGGACATAATGTCTTTTTCAGTTATGGTTTCCTCAGGGTATGTGTGCAGTAGGGGAACTGTTGGCTCATATGGTATTTTTTCTAGTTTTTAAGGAACCTCCATACTGTTCTCCATAGTAGCTGTATCAATTTACATTCCCACCAACAATGCAAGAGGGTTCCTTTTCCTTCACACCCTCTTCAGCATTTATTGTTTGTAGACTTTTTGATGATGGTCATTGTGACCAGTGTAAGGTGATACCTCACTGTAGTTTTGATTTGTGTTTCTCTAATAATGAGTCATATTGAGTAACTTTTCATGTGTTTATTAGCCATCTGTATGTTTTCTTTGGAGAAATATCTGTTTGGGTCTTCTGCCCATTTTTTGATTGGGTTGTTAATTTTTCTGGTATTAAACTGCACAATCTGCTTGTATATTTTTCAGATTAATCTTTTGTCAGTTGTTTCATTTGTTATTATTTTATCCCATTGTGAGAGTTGTCTTTTCACCTTGTTTATAGTTTCCTTTGGTGTTCAAAAGCTTTTAAGTTTAATTAGGTCCTATTTTTAAAAAAAAATTATTTCCATTACTCTAGGAAGTGGATCACAGAGGATGTTGCTGTTATTTATGTCAAAATGTATTCTGCCTATGTTTTCCTCTAAGAGTTTTATAGTTTCTGGCCTTACATTAAGGTATTTAATCTATTTTGAGTTTATCTTTGTGTATGGTGTTAAAATGTGTTCTGATTTCATTCTTTTACATACAGCTGTCCCATTTTCCCAGTACCACTTATTGAAGAAGCTGTATTTTCTTCATAGTATATTCTTGCCTCCTTTGTGAAATATATTGTTCCCATAGATGTATGGATATATCTCTGGTCTTTCTATCTTGTTCCATTGGTCTATATTTCTGTTTTTTGCTAGTACCATACTGTCTTGATGACTACAGCTTTGTAAAATAATCTGAAGTCATGAAGGTTGGTTCCTCCAGCTTTGATCTTCTTTCTCAAGATTGCACTGGTGATTTGTGGTCTTTTGTGTTTCTATACAAAATTTGCAATTTTTTGTTCTAGTTCTGTGAAGAATACCATTGGTGGTTTGACAGGGATTGCATTGAATCTGTAGATTAGTTTGAGTAGTATAGACATTTTCACAATATTAATTCTTCTAATCCGAGAACATGGTATATCTCTCCATCTGTTTTTCTGTCATCTTTGATTTCTTTCATCAATGTCTTATAGTTTTATGCATAAATCTTTTGTCTCTTTAGGTACATTTATTACTGGGTATTTTATTCTTTTTGTTGCAGTAGTGAATGGGATTGCTTCCCTTATTTCTTGTTCTGATTTTTCATTGTTAGTGTATAAGAATGCAAGGGATTTCTATGTATTAATTTTATATCCTGTAACTTTACTATATTCACTGACTAGCTCTAGTAATTTTCTGGTGACATGTTTAGGGTTTTCTATGTATAACATCATGTCATCTGCAAACAGTTAGAGTTTTACTTCTTTTCCAATCTGGATTCCTTTTATTTCTTTTTCTTCTCTAATTGCTTTGGCTAGGACTTCCAAATCTGTGTTGAGTAATAGTGGTGAGAATGGGCACCCTTGTCTTGTTCCTGATCATAGAGGAAATGCTCTCAGTTTTTCACTTTGAGAACAATGTTTTCTGTGGGTTTGTCATTAGTATGTTCCTTCTATGCCTACTTTCTGGAGAGATTTTATCATAAATATATGTTGAATTTTGTCAAAAGCTTTCTCTGCATCTATTGCAATAATCATACGTATTTTATCTTTCAATTTGTTAATATCATATATCACATTGATTGATTTGTGTATGTTGAAGAATCCTTGCATCTGGTATAAAGCCCACTTGATCATGATGTATGATCATTTTGCTGTGTTGTTGATTTCTGCTTGCTAGAATTTTGTTGAGGATTTTTGCATCTATGTTCAGTGATATTGGCCTGTAGTTTTCTTTTTTTGTGGCATCTTTGTT
Organism: Bos mutus; assembly: GCF_027580195.1. Lineage (NCBI taxonomy): Eukaryota > Metazoa > Chordata > Mammalia > Artiodactyla > Bovidae > Bos > Bos mutus. The sequence goes on from NC_091618.1 coordinate 132,443,356, forward strand.
GGGTTTTGGTATCAGGATGATGGTGGTCTTGTAGAATGAGTTTGGGAGTTTTCTTCCTCTGCAATTTCCTGGAAGAGTTTGAGCAGGATTGGAGTCATCTCTTCTCTAAACTTTTGGTATAATTCACCTGTGAAGCCATCTATCTGGTCATGGGCTTTTGTTGGAAGATTTTTTTATTACAATTTCTAATTTCATGCTTGTTATTGGCCTGCTTATATTTTCTATTTCTTCCTGGTTCAGTTTTGGAAAGTTATACTTTTCTAAGAATTTATCCATTCCTTCCAGGCTGTCCATTTTGTTGGCATATAATTGTTCATAGTCTAACAGAGCAAAATCAGCAGAGCCCTTAGCAGGTAGCCATTGCTGTGCTTCATTACTCTGCACCCTTCCTATGCAATAGGTCTTGCTCAGCCATTGCTTGGTGCCTCAGTGGGTCCCTCCCATAAGCAACCAACTATCAATGAGCAATCCTTAGCTGTCCTGCTCAGCAATTGGTCAGCACTGAAGTGAGCCCTGCCTACTGGTAACTGTCAGTGAGGAAACACTGGGGAAGTGATTTAGTCAAGGGTCAGTGGTGTGGTGGTCATCAGGTGGAGAGTGAGGTAAGAGACAGATTCAGGCCTTCTGGAGCCCCTCCAGCTTACCCAGCCTTGGGCCAGTGGATGAGCTGGAAGGCCCAGGGAATAGACTGGGGACTATGTCCTACAAGGCTCCAGAGCCCTCACTAAGGCCTCCACTAGCTGTGGTTCAAGCCTTGAGGCAAAGGTGAACCTGTCTCCTATCCCAGTCTCTGTGACCCAATAGCAGTGGCTGTCTGTGTGGGTTGCAGTCTGTGAAACTTGGTCTCCTCTTTTGGGCAGCCTGAGGAGACTGAGGGACAGTTAGGTGGGGTGCCTGACTCCTTCGGGGATGACAGCTGGGCAGGGTGTGGGAATCTGACCCAAAAAGAGCTGTCAACTGAGATCTGCCATCTCTTAGCCTGGATTGGGACCTTGGAGGGTGAAAGTTTTGTTTTGTGACTTTTCCCTTTCTTGTCAAGACAGAGAATAACATTCATCTGGTAGAGATTTACAGGATTGTCATTAGCTGACCATGATCTGACCTCAGGAACAAAGGATCTGACACTGAGAACTCTGCAACAACTAACCATGCCCATCCCTCACCTTTTGGTTTTAAAGGGACTTGCTGAAAATTTTCAGTAACTTTAGGGTTCTTAGGGCATGAGCCATCCATCTCTTTGTATGGATTTGTAATAAACCTTTTTCTGTTCCAAACTCTAATGTTTTAGTATTGATGGGCCTCACTGTGCATCAGGCACATGGACTTGTAAATTCAGTAACAGTAGTAGTCTCTTATGATCCTTTGTATTTCTGTATTATTCCTTGTAATGTCTCCTTTTTCACTTCTAATTTTATTGCTGAGTCTTCTCCCTTTCTCCCTTGATGCCTCTGGCTAATTGTTTATCAATTTTATCTTCTCAAAGAGACAGGTTTAGTTTTATTGATCTTTCTAATGTTTCCTTAATTTCTCCTTTATTTATTTCTGCTCTGATCTTTATGATTTTTTTCCTTATACTAACTTTGAGTTTTTTTTTTTTAGTTGCTTTAGATGTAAGCTTGGGTTGTTTATTTAATGGTTTTATTGTTTCTTGAGGTAGACTTGTGTTGCTATCAACTTCTCTTTAGCACTGCTTTTACTGGATCCCACATGGGCTTCCCTGATGGCTCAGCTGGTAAAGAATCCACCTGCAATGTGGAAGACCTGGGTTCAATCCCTGGGTTGGAAGATCCCTTGGAGCAGGGAAAGGCTACCCACTCCAGTATTCTGGCCTGGAGAATTCCATGGACTGTGTAGCCCATGGGGTTGCAAAGAGTGACTATCACATGGATTTTGAGTTGTCATGTTTTCATTGTCATTTGCTTCTAAGTATTTTTTTTTTTAATTTCCTCTTTGATTTCCTAAGTGACCACATGGTTATTCAGAAACATATTGTTTAGCCTCCATGCATTTGTGATTTTAAAGTTTTTTCCTGTAGTTGATATCTAACCTTATAACTTTGTGATCAGAAAATGATGCTTGAAATGATTTCAGATTTTTAAAATTTACCAGGACTTGATTTGTGACCCAAGATGTGATCTATCCTGGAGAATGTTCCATGTGCACTTGAGAATAAAGTGAAGTCTACTGTGTTAGGATGAAATGCACTGTAGATATTGCTTGGAGCATTTAGTCCAGTTACATTTAAGCTAATTGGTGATATGTATGATCCTGTTTTCATTTATTGTTTTGGGTTTGCTTTTGTAGGCCTTTTCTCTCTTTTGTGTTTCCTGTCTAGAGAAGTTCCTTTACCATTTGTTATAAAGCTGGCTTGATGATGCTGAATTCTCTTAATTTTTGCCTGTCTGTAAAGCTTTTGATTTTGCCTTCAAATTTGAATGAGATCCTTGCTGGATAGAGTAATTTTGGTTGTAGGTTTTTTCCTTTCATCACTTTAAGTATATCGTCTGAAGAGTTTTTGTTGAAAGATCAGCTGTTGGCCTTATGGAGACCCCTTTGTATGCTATTTGTTGCTTTTCCCTTGCTGCTTTTAATGTTTGTTCTTTGTGTTTAATTTTTGCTGGAGAAGGTATAGGCTCCAGTATTCCAAGGTTTCTCTTGTGTCTCAGCTGGTAAAGAATCTGAATGCAATGTGGGAGACCTGGGTTTGATCCCTGGGCTGGGAAGATCCCCTGGAGAAGGGAAAGGCTACCCATTCCAGTATTCTGGCCTGGAGAATTCCATGGACTATATAGTTCATGGGGTCACAAAGAATTGGACACGACTGAGCAACTTTCACTTTTACTGGCATATTTCTCCTTGGGTTTATCCTATATCAGACTCTCTGGCCTTCCTGGGTTTGGGTGGCTATTTACTTTCCAATGTAAGGGAAGTTTTCAGCTATAATCTCTTCAAATATTTTCTCATACGCTTTCTTTTTCTTCTTCTTTCTCAGGGACCTCTATTATTTGAATGTTGGTGTGTTTAATGTTGTCCCAGAGATCTTTGAGACTGTCCTCATTACTTTTTATTCTTTTTCCTTATTCTGCTCTGCTTCAGTTATTTCCACCATTCAGTCTTCCAGCTCACTTATCTGTTCTTCTGCTTCAGTTATTCTGTTATTTGTTGCCCCTAGTGAATTTTTAATCTCATTTGTTATCTTGTTTATTGCTGATTATCTATTCTTGAGTCTTGCATGTCCTTGTTAAACACTTCTTGTATCTTCTAAGCCTCTGCCTTCAGTCTATTTATTTGTGACTCCATTTTGTTTCCATGTTTTGGATCATCTTTACTATCATTACCTTGAATTCTTTTTCAAACAAACTGCTATTTCCTCTTCATTTGTTTGGTCCTGTGGGGTTTTGTTTTTTACCATGTTCCTTCATCTGGTGTGTATTTCTTTGTCTTTTAATTTAATTTACTGTGTTTGGGGTCTCCTGTCTGCAGGCTGGAAGGTCATAGTTCCTCTTAAATCTGGAGTCTGCTTCCCATGTGTGGCTTTGGACCAGTAACTTGTGAAGGTTTTCTGGTCGAGGGGACTTGTGCCTGTGTTCTGGTGGATGGAGCTGGATCATGTCTCTCTGAAGGGCACTGCTGTGTTCAGTAGTGTGTTTTGGGGAGTCTATGGGCTTGGTATGGCTTTGGGTAGCCTTTCTGCTAATGGACAGTGCTGTGTTTCTGTTTCACTAAAAGTATGGTGTGAGGAATCTGGCATGGAGCTTTCTGGCCTTTGTGGGGGGGTGGGGGGGTGGGGGTGGGGGGCTTAATCTTAGTGTTGAGATTGAAGCTTTTGGGAGAACTCTCATTAAAAAATTAATGTTCTGTCAGTTTGGGAGTTCTCTGATGGTCCAAAGTCCAGGACTCAGGTCTCCCACCTTGGGGGTTCAGGCCCGACCTATTACTGTAGCATCAAGACTTCACAGGCCACATAGCACAGAAAACAAAACCCCAATACTAATGGTGAAAGCAAGACTCAAAAGCCAAGAACACCCAGAAAATGTACACACTCATTCTGAGGAGATTGGTTTGCCTTTATGGAAGTCTTGAGTCCTAGAGAAAGTGTTCTGTAGAAGTTGTTCCTCATGCAGATGAGGTTTTGATGTATTTATCAGGGGAAAGTTGAACTCCCCATCTTATTCTTCTGCTGTCTTGAAATTATTCCCTTGTAATGTGTTAACAGGCATTTTTTCCACATAGGTCTACCCCTTGAAAGAGACAATAACATGTAAGGAAAAAAGTTAGGCTACATGTATAAAGTCATACAACTAGAAAATTAGAATTTTCCCCAAGATTGTCACTGAAACATAACATTTATTGACATGTCATTCTTTTCATCTGACCCCAAATGATATGAAACAACCTAGAGCTTTTTTAGAGGACCATATCTATACCCAACACTTGATAAACATAGAGCCTCCAAGACCCTCTAAGAGAGAATAAATGTAAAAAAAAATTGATAATAGGAAAAACCCCATTATTCAAAATATGTTTCAATTTGAAGAGTTAAGGAAAATGTTCTAAGATGCCAAGGCATTATCCCCTCCTTCAAACAAGCAAAAAGTCAGAGATATTGCCAGAAATCTTAAGTTGAGAGACTGCTGCACTATGAAAATGCAACTATTTTCAGATGAAAATACAATGAATTTAATTGAAAATAGATTTTAGACAGTGAATTAGATATGGGAAATGAAACCAAACCAGTGAATTAGAAGACAAATTACTAAAATTCTCCTAAAACAAAGGAGAGGAAGTTGATGATGAAGATAAAGAGACAGAATAGAGTCCCATTGGTACCCTCAGGATATTTGGACTATATTAACTGAGAACTAATGAAACATTTTCCTTGAGCTGAGCAAAGACATCAAGGCTGAGATCAAAAGATATCACCAAGGGCCAAATAAAATCAATTGAAAGAGATCCAGACCAAGATATATTTTAGTGCATATCTGGACCAAGCTGGGGAAAGATTACCTATGAAAAGAAGACACAGTAGTAATATTAAAAAGCACTTAGCTGGCTCCTGATGCCTGCCTAGGAAGTGTTTACATCCATTAGAATCATGTAGCACACCTGCTAAATACTTAGGGCTTTGCCTCAGACTGGCTGAATCAGATTTTCCAATGGTTAGGTGCAGGCAAACTTCCCAGGATATTCTGAATTGCAACTGGACTTGAAAACCATAGCTGATTGGGTGCCAAGAGACACAGGGCACATAAATTGGCCACTTACACAATCAATATCCACTAACCAAAGTTTATTATATACTAACAAAACCAGTTAAGAAATAAAGTGGGAAACAGTGTCCATTCAGGGAAAGAGTAGATCCCAGGAATGATGTCAACCAGAAATGTGCAGAATCTGTATGATCAAACTGTAATAGGAAAGTACAAACCTGACTCCACATTAGATCTATTAATTTAGCTTTTATTCTTCTGCTCTGTTGCCTGTACTCAGTGATACTGGCTCTGCACCTTTTGTAAAACAATGTTCCCTCTAGCGTGAAGTATACAGGATAGCTTACTCTCAGAGCCCTGACCTTTAAGATTCATTTATTTAGAGATAAAAGGTTGTAGAATAGAGAATAACATTTGCCTTGGACGTTTACATCATTATCTGACTTATGTGGACAGCTGCAAGCACAAAGGATTCCTTCAACAAGACATTTGCAACAACCAACCACTCACCTCCCTCGCCTTGACTTTAACAGTGCTTTGTTAAAACCTTTTTAGAAGTTAGGGGTTTTGGGGTGGCATGAACCACCCATTTCCTTGCATGGACCTTCAATAAACCTTTCTCTGCTTTAGGATCCAACATTTTGATTTATTTGGCATGTGAAATACATGAGTTCGGTAACAAAATTAGAGATGCATAAATGAATACTTACAGCAGTCTAGAGTGAGGTTCTGGTTGGCAAAACCTAAACTTGTTTTCCAAGTGGGATTGACGAATTAGCCATATTAAAATGTAAACATCTACTTGAGACATGTAAGCATACATGCCAAAGTGTTATTAATCCCTTGTCTATCAGCTAAGAAGAGGTTTAGCAAGAGGGACAAGGGACAGAAATATTTCAGCCTGAGGTAGAAGGAAGCTTTGAGGCCCTTACTGGGCCCACAAGGACCAATACAATAAGCATAGGACAGAAAGGTCATGTCCTAAATTACAGTCCATACTCTTCCACTAACCAAGTGTGGGATCTTATGGGAAAAGCTTGGCTATCTCTCCATTGTGGTTGAGTTTTCTAAAAAGTAGATCATTTTTCTAATCACATAGTCAATACACTCAAACTAAAGGCAAACATTCTTGAAAAACACAAAACATCACCATATGCCCATCATTTCTGTTTGATGTTGTGTGTGTTTCCTCAGTCATTCCTGTAGCCACTTATGTAACTGCAGTGATGGTGTTTGTAGCTTCCCTTTACACTTGACACTGGGCTGTGAACCTCTACATGTCAATAGCCTTCTGCTGCAAAAGGGATTGTACTGACTGCATTCATGGTTGCTTTGTCATTTATCTGACTGCTTCCCTATTTTTGGATATTTAGACTGTTTTAATTTTTTGGTCATCAACAATAATTCTGTAATGAATGGCTTTGAGCTTTGAAAGTTGCCACTTTTCTAATTTTTTCTTTTTATGGGACATACCCAGAAACTGAATTGCTAAGTCACAGCATAAGCTCATCTTTAATAATACAATAGTGAATATATGCCACATGACTTCAAGGATGGATAGACGGGCCTCCTCACTCTTTTTGCCTGTTTCTTCATTTGAAGAGTGAGAATCCATGACCTGAGCCTCCCCTTCAGAACTTCTTGGTCACAGTCATGCATCCAGGAAACACTCTGGTCCTCACTGGCTGAGGGCCAGGCTTCCTGTGATTGACACTCAGGACTGCTGACTTGAAGGAAGACCCACTCTGATAGGGAGATGGACCAGAAAAGAGACAAACCCTTGTTCACCAGGGAGGCTCCTGGTACTTTAGGAGGCTGAAAACTGCTTCCATGATGAGACTAGACCTTCTCTCTGAGAGTAGACTTGTCCCAATAGGAGGCACGCTCCAGCTGAAGGGGTCAGGCAGGATGCTTGAGATCAATCTGGTCCAGAGCCTGGGGTCCTTGGGTAGAGGAAAGGGAAATGCATTCCTCTGAGATCTCTGCATGAATTAATCCTAAACAGCTTGCCAGTCCCTCTGAGCCTCCCCAGACAGCCTAGCTGCTGTGTTGGGGGCCACTGGAACTGCCTTGTTGCAGAGTATATGCACCCCTTTCTCCAGGACCACAAAGTTCAGTTCAGTTCAGTCGCCCAGTCGTGTCCGACTCTTTGCAACCCCGTGAATCGCAGCACGCCAGGCCTCCCTGTCCATCACCAACTCCCGGAGTTCACTCAGACGTCCATTGAGTCAGTGATGCCATCCAGCCATCTCATCCTCTGTCGTCCCCTTTTCCTCCTGCGCCCAATCCCTCCCAGCATCAGAGTCTTTTCCAATGAGTCAACTCTTTGCATGAGGTGGCCAAAGTTCTGGAGTTTCAGCTTTAGCATCATTCCTTCCAAAGAAACCCCAGGGCTGATCTCCTTCAGAATGGACTGGTTGGATCTCCTTGCAGTCCAAGGGACTCTCAAGAGGCTTCTCCAACACCACAGTTCAAAAGCATCAATTCTTTGATGCTCAGCCTTCTTCACAGCCCAACTCTCACAACCATACATGGCCACAGGAAAAACCATAGCCTTGACTAGATGGACCTTTGTTGGCAAAGTAATATCTCTGCTTTTGAATATGCTATCTAGGTTGGTCATAACTTTCCTTCCAAGGAGTAAGCGACTTTTAATTTCATGGCTTCAGTCACCATCTGCAGTGATTTTGGAGCCCCCAAAATAAAGTCTGACACTGTTTCCACTGTTTCCCCATCTATTCCCCATGAAGTGATGGGATCGGATGCCATGATCTTCATTTTCTGAATGTTGAGCTTTAAGCCAACTTTTTCACTCTCCACTTTCACTTTCATCAAGAGCTTTTTAGTTCCTCTTCACTTTCTGCCATAAGGGTGGTGTCATCTGCATATCTGAGGTTATTGATATTTCTCCCAGCAATCTTGATTCCAGCTTGTGTTTCTTCCAGTCCAGCTTTTCTCATGATGTACTCTGCATATAAGTTAAATAAGCAGGGTGACAATATACAGCCTTGACGTACTCCTTTTCGTATTTGGAACCAGTCTTTTGTTCCACGTCCAGTTCTAACTGTTGCTTCCTGACCTGCATATAGATTTCTCAAAAAGCAGGTCAGGTGATCTGGTATTCCCATCTCTCTCAGAATTTTCCACAGTTGATTGTGATCCACACAGTCAAAGGCTTTGGCATAGTCAATAAAGCAGAAATAGATGTTTTTCTGGAACTCTCTTGCCTTTTCCATGATCCAGCGGATGTTGGCAATTTGACCTCTGGTTCCTCTGCCTTTTCTAAAACGAGCTTGAACATCAGGAAGTTCACGGTTCACATATTGCTGAAGCCTGGCTTGGAGAATTTTGAGCATTACTTTACTAGCATGTGAGATGAGTGCAATTGTGTGGTAATTTGAGCATTCTTTGGCGTTGCCTTTCTTTGGGATTGGAATGAAAACTCACATTTTCCAGTCCTCTGGCCACTGCTGAGTTTTCCAAATTTGCTGGCATATTGAGTGCAGCACTTTCACAGCATCATCTTTCAGGATTTGAAAGAGCTCAAGTGGAATTTCATCACCTACACTAGCTTTGTTCGTAGTTATGCTTTCTAAGGCCCACTTGACTTCACATTCCAGGATGTCTGGCTCTAGGTCAGTGATCACACCATCGTGATTATCTGGGTCGTGAAGATCTTTTCTGTACAGTTATTCTGTGTATTCTTGCCATCTCTTCTTAATATCTTCTGCTTCTGTTAGGTCCATACCATTTCTGTCCTTTATCGAGCCCATCTTTGCATGAAATGTTCCCTTGGTATCTCTAATTTTCTTGAAGAGATATTTGGTCTTTCCCATTCTGTTGTTTTCCTCTATTTCTTTGCATTGATCGCTGAGGAAGGCTTTCTTAGCTCTTCTTGCTATTCTTTGGAACTCTGTATTCAGATGCTTATATCTTTCCTCTTCTCTTTTGCTTTTCACTTCTCTTCTTTTCACAGCTATTTGTAAGGCCTCCCCAGACAGCCATTTTGCTTGTTTGCATTTCTTTTCCATGGGGATGGTCTTGATCCCTGTCTCCTGTACAATGTCACGACCCTCATTCCATAGTTCATCAGGCACTCTATCTATCAGATCTAGGCCCATAAATCTGTTTCTCACTTCCACTGTATAATCATAAGGGATTTGATTTAGGTCACACCTTAATGGTCTAGTGGTTTTCCCTACTTTCTTCAATTTCAGTCTGAATTTGGCAATAAGGAGTTTATGATATGAGCCACAGTCAGCTCCTGGTCTTGTTTTTGCTGACTGTATAGAGCTTCTCCATCTTCGGCTGCAAAGAGTATAATCAAACTGATTTCGGTGTTGACCATCTGGTGACGTCCATGTGTGGAGTCTTGTCTTGTGTTGTTGGAAGAGGGTGTTTGTTATGACCAGTGCATTTTCTTGGCAAAACGCTATTAGTCTTTGCCCTGCTTCATTCCGTATTCCAAGGCCAAACACCTGGGGTGTTTCTTGACTTCCTACTTTTGCATTCCAGTCCCCTATAATGAAAAGGACATCTTTTTTTGGTATTAGTTCTAAAAGGTCTTGTAGGTGTTCATAGAACTGTTCAACTTCAGCTTCTTCAGCATTACTGGTTGGGGCATAGACTTGGATTACTCTGATATTGAATAGTTTGCCTTGGAAATGAACAGAGATCATTCTGTTGTTTTTGAGATTGCATCCAAGTACTGCATTTCAGACTCTGTTGACCATGATGGCTACTCCATTTCTTCTATGGGGTTCCTGCCCGCAGTAGTAGGTATAATGGTCATCTGAGTTAAAATTACCCACTCCAGTCCATTTTAGTTCGCTGATTCCTAGAATGTCGGCATTCACTTTTGCCATCTCCTGTTTGACCACTTCCAATTTGCCTTGATTCATGGACCTGACATTCCAGGTTCCTATGCAATATTGCTCTTTACAGCATCGGACCTTGCTTCTATCACCAGTCACATCCACAGCTGGGTACTCTTTTTGTTTTGGCTCCATCCCTTCATTCTTTCTGGAGTTATTTCTCCACTGATCTCCAGTAGCATATTGGGCACCTACTGACCTGGGGAGTTCCTCTTTCGGTATCCTATCATTTTGCCTTTTCGTACTGTTCATGGGGTTCTCAAGGCAAGAATACTGAAGTGGTTTGCCATTCCCTTCTCCAGTGGACCACATTCTGTCAGAGCTCTCCACCATGACCCGCCCATCTTGGGCTGCCCCACGGGCATGGCTTAGTTTCATTGAGTTAGACAAGGCTGTGGTCCTAGTTTGCTTAGATTGACTAGTTTTCTGTGAGTATGGTTACAGTGTGTCTGCCCTCTGGTGCCCTCTTGCAACACCTACCCTCTTTCTCGGGTTTCTCTTACCTTGGGCATGGAGTATCTCTTCAGGGCTACTCCAGCAATGCGCAGCCCCTGCTCCTTGCCTTGGATGAGGGATATCTTCTCACCGCCTCCCTTCCTGACCTTCAACGTGGGATAGCTCCTCTAGGCCCTCCTGCACCCACGCAGCCACGGCTCCTTGGACGTCGGGTTGGTCCTCCTGGCCGCCGCCCCTGGCCTCGGGCGTTGGGGCATGGGGTAGCTCCTCCCAGCTGCTGCCCCTGACCTCGGACGCGGGATAGCTCCTGTCGGCCGCCCCCCCTGACCTCGGACACCGGGTAGCTCCTCTCGGCCGTTCCTGCACCATTGCAGCCTGGCACTCTTGGCCACTGCCCATGACCTCGGACGTGGGGTAACTCCTCTTGGCCGCCAAAACTCATGGTCAAATCCCTCTGGAAAGATGTGAAAGCCTGGTTCTCTCTCTTGCTACCCCACAGCTCCCTCCTGCTTCCACAACCCAATTCCTCACTCTTATGTTGCCAATCAGCCTCTCAAGCCTGGGCCAACCCAGTATGAAGGGAGTGAGCTTACAGGTTGGTGTCTTTGACCTGGGATAGGGTCCTTCCTTCCACCTTGTGCCAGATGAAACCACCCCGCTGGAATGAGGACAGCAGACCTTCTCTGTAAATCAACAGATGGAAGGGGATTCTGCCTCAGGAGGCTTTGGGGTGAGGCAGACCCCCAATATTCTCAAGGCAGAGCTTCTCTGGAGGTGTGGCCATCAGGGGGTCGGAGAGCAGAAGATGAGGGAGGTTGTTCCCAAGTATGCAGGGCACCCAGGGGAGGGGAGGGGGCTGAACTATTCAGGTAGATGGAGCAAAAAAGAGTCTGTGAAAATGGATAAAGGAACCTCATTGAAAGTGGAGTTGGGAAGCCCTGAAGGGGAAAATCTCACACATGCATCAGCTGCAGTTTACTAACCCCAGCAGGAAGGAAGATTTCCTCCCTACCCAGCAACAATGAGCTGCCCACCACCGGCAGTTGATGAAGACAACCCCAGTCCAGTTCCCTCCTTTCCTCTATAAAGCAACCCCCTCTCCTCTGCTCGCTGGACTTGCCTATGGTCTGCCATAGTATCTTTGGACACAACTTAGCAACTAAACAACACCTGGACCCGCTGCTGGTCCTGGGGGCCTCCCATGTCTAAGGCGGTCACTTTTCAATCAGTCCTAGAAGGTGAGGCATCTTTTCTCAATAGGAGCTTTTAGCAAGTTTTCCAAGATAGAGTTCCTCCCGTTTGCCATAGGTTTCTTCAGGCAGGTGCAGCAAAGGCACAAAACGAACCAGGAGAAATGCCCCAGTGAAGGGACTTTTCTAATGCTTATTCATAAATTCAGGGCAATAGTACTTCAACACCAAGGAGAGGAAGCATAGCAACCTAAATAGCTCCATGCATTTCCATTCTTACTGTGGTAAAGGCAGAACAATGAACCTTGCACTAAGGAGTTAAATCAGGCACAGCACACACCCCTCACCTCCATATGAGTTCTCTGGCACCTGGTGAGGTGTCACCAGCTTTGACCATGCCTCCTTTCCCCTCAAAGAATTCTCCATTACTTGTAAACAACAATGCAGGTGTTCACAAGCACAGCCTCTTCCCAGTGGCTGTGATTGACTGCTTTTCTGTGAAAGGGCAGGTGGCTCAGACCCTGTGGCTGGAGGAAGGCGCTATCCACTAAAGAGTGGTTGAGATGGAAGTGGTGATTTATGTGTGTATGTGCCTGTATTGGGGCTTGGGACAGCTGAGGTATTGTAGCTCCATGAAAGCCCCTGGTCTGCCAGCTCCCTGAGGTGCTATGGTGCAGGAGCACTTCCTCTTCTCTCTGAAAATGCATACATGCATGCCTTCATTCCTGCTCCTTATTCATTCACTCAGCTGCCTCATTCATTCATTCACTCACTCAACAAATACTAACTGAAGGTCAAAACTCCACCCATGTTCCACATATTGTGGGTATACAGTAGAGAGAAAAACAGACAAAAATCTGTGCCTTCTCTTCTTCTTTGGGGAGAGACAGATAATAACAAAGATCGCTTAGTGGGAAGTAATATGCTTTTCAACATGATAAGTCCCAAGGAGAAAATCTTTCAGAAAAATGGAAAGAGAACAATTTCTTTCCTTTTGCTGGAGAAACCCAACCCATCCTTCAGGCTGGGTCACTTCCATCCTCACCCCACAGGTTTCTTGAGTGTTTTCCTAACCCTAACTCCAACCCCAGACTTAACCCTACCCCTACCCCTACCCCTAAATCTCTCTCAGAAGGCTCTTTCTGAACTTGTTTTTCAGGATTTTATGTGTGCCCAGTTAGGCCAGAAAATGTTCCCCCTCTCAAGGACTATGGCCTGCATTCATTAGGCATACTCACAAAGGTTCAAAAGGTACTGTGCCAAGTGGACTCAGTGGAGGCTCACAGTTCACTCTGTGACAGCCACAGTGAATCTGTGTACAAGCCCCAGAGGCCTTGTCTATGGGGGATGCATGGGTGCTCCATGCCATGGATGGAGGAGCCTAGAAAGTAGTGTGGGAGAGGAGAATTAGCATGTTAGACAATGCCCTTGGATATGCTTTCTGATTTCATTTTCACTTGCCCGACTGCAACAGGGACTATCCACATTTTCAGAAACTCAGAGAGGTTAAGATGAATGAGCCCAAGGTATCTGTACTACTGAGAAGATCTGAGAGTTGAAGGCCAGCCTGTCTGAGATCAGTCTTTGAGGCTAGAAAAGTGAAGTTTTGTCAGTTCTGAAACCAAATTACCTATCTGCTTCTTTTGTCTAGATTCAACTCTCTTCTACCAGAACTTGAGCAAATTTTATGTATTTAAACCATAACAATCACTGCATGATTTATAATAGGAATAATAAATGAACAACAGCAACAGCATAAAAAAGAGTGAAAAAAGGGGCAAGAAGGATCATACTGAAGAAGGACGGGTATATTGAGATCTGGCATTGAGTGCCAATTATTCTGCAATGGAGAGCTGGGAGGAGGACTGGCAATTAGATGTATTTTTTCTCACTCCCTGGGGTAGAATTGGACCCATTAATGACACTTAAGAGGAGATTCGTTTTGGACCTCTGCTACAGGATGGAATGACTGTCAGGAGGCTCAGCAGACCCATGTGTTGAATTCAGAGAGAGAAAGGAGAACTTTCCAATTTACACTATGCAGTGCAGTGAGAATGAAGTATGTGAAAGCTACAATTTTCATGAAAAACATTTTGATGATACATGTGGAGAACTTTAAAAAGCTCCTATCTTTTGGCTCAGCAATTACTTTAGCTGAAATTTATCCTTAAACTCTAATTAGGAATCTGGACAAAGATATCACATAAAGACACTTCTTGAAGCAATATGTAGAATGGGAAAAAATGGAAAGCAATTAACTTTCCATTGTCCAGAGGATGGTGAGACACAACATAAAAGGGATATTATGAAGATATGGAAACTATGTATATAAAGAGTTCTTATTTATGAAGAAATTCTTATATATAATGAGATGTGAAAAAAGAACAGGAAACACAATTGGATCACTGCTTCAGTGAAGCCTTCCCTGAACTCCCAGACTATGAACTGTCCTCTACACTTCTGCCTATTACTTGTTGTTGTTCAGTTGCTCAGATGTGTCTGACTGTGACTCCATGGACTGCAGCTACCAGGCTCCCCTGTCTTTCACTATCTCCTGGACTTTGCTCAAATTCATGTCCATTGACTTAGTGATGCTATCTAACCATCTCATTCTTTGTCACTGTCTTCTCGTTTTGCCTTCAATCTTTCCCAGGATCAGGATCTTTTCCAGAGTTGGCTCTTCCTATCAGGTAGCCAAAGTATTGGAGTTTCAGCTTCAGCATCAGTCCTTCCAATGAATATTCAGGGTTGATTTCTTTTAGGTTTAACTGGTTTGATCTCCTTCCTGTCCAAGGGACTCTCCAAGAGTCTTCTCCAGTACCACAATTCAAAGACATCAGTTCTTTAGCACTCAGCCTTCTTTATGGTCCAACTCTCACATCCGTACATGACTACTGTAAGAACCGTAGCCTTGACTATATGGATCTTTGTCGGCAAAGTGATGTCTCTGCTTTTCAATGTGCTGTCTAGGTTGGTCATAGCTTTTCTTCCAAGGAGCAAGTGGTTTTTAGTTTCATGGCTGCACTCATTGTCCGCAGTGATTTTGGAGCCCAAGAAAATAAATCTTCCACTGTTTTCATTTGTTCCCCATCTATTTGCCATGAAATGATGGGACCAGATACCATGATCTTTGTTTTTCAGCTGTGCTTTTTCACTCTCCTCTTTTACCCTCATCAAGAGACATTTTAGTTCCTCTTCATTTTCTGCCATTAGAGTGGTATCATCTACATATTGGAGGTGGTTGATATTTCTCCCAGCAATCTTTAAAAAAAATTTTTTTTATTACAGATTGTTTATTGATTATTTGCTTTAACATTAGTTCCATCCATTTCGTGTGATAACAAGCAGGGGTCTCAGACTCTGTCATCTTTTTATCCTCCAAACAAAATGAGAGTGATGGATTGTGTCTATGTTCTTTTTTTTGAAAAAATTAATTTATTGATTTTAATTGGAGGATAATTACAATATTGTGATGGTTTTTGCCATACTTCGACATGAATTATCTGAGGGCATGTGTGTCCCCCCCATTCTGAACCCCTCACACCTCCCTTCCCACCCCATCCCTCTGGGTTGTCCCAGAGCACCAGCTTTGAGTGCCCTGTTTCATGCATTGAACTTGCACTGGTCATCTATTTTACATATGGTAATATAAATGTTTCAGTGCTATTCTCTCAAATCATCCCACCCTCTCCTTTTCCCACATAGCTCAAAAGTCTGTTCTTTACATCTGTGTGTCTTTTCCTGCCTTACATATAGGATCATCATTACCATCTTTCTAAATTCCATATATATGCATTAATATACTATATTGGTGGAGAAGGCAATGGCACCCCACTCCAGTACTCTTGCCTGGAAAATCCCATGGATGGAGGAGGCTGGTAGGCTGCAGTCCATGAGGTCGCTAAGAGTCAGACACGACTGAGCGACTTCACTTTCACTTTTCACTTTCATGCATTGGAGAAGGAAATGGCAACCCACTCCAGTGTTCTTGCCTGGAGAATCCCAGGGACAGCGGAGCCTGGTGGGCTGCCATCTATGGGGTCGCACAGAGTTGGACACGACTGAAGCGACTTAGCATAGCATAGCATAGCATAGCATACTATATTGGTGTTCTTCTTTATGACTTACTTCAGTCTGTATAATAGGCTCCGGTTTCAGCCACCTCATTAGAACTGACTCAAATGCATTATTTTTTTATAGCTGAGTAGTATTCCATTGTGTATATGTACCACAACTTCATTATCCATTCGTCTGCCAACAGACATCTAGGTTGCTTCCATGTCCTAGATATTGTAAACAGTGCTGCAGTGAATATTGGGGTACATGTATCTCTTTCAATTCTGGTTTCCTTGATGTGTATGCCCAGCAGTGGGATTGCTGGGTCATATGGCTGTTCTATTTTCAATTTTTTAAGGAATCTCCACACCATTTTCCACAGTGGCTGTACTTGTTGGCATTCCCACCAACAGTGTAAGAGGGCTCCCTTTTCTCCACACCTTCTCCATCATTTATTGTTTGTAGACTTTGATGGCAGCCATTCTGACCAGCGAGATAGTACCTCATTGTGGTTTTGACTTGTGTTTCTCTAATAATGAGTGATGTTGAGCATCTTTTCATGTGTTTGTTAGCCATCTGTATGTCTTCTTTGGAGAAATGTCTGTTTAGTTCTTTGGCTCACTTTTTGATTGGGTTGTTTGTTTTTCTGGTATTGAGTTGCATGAGTTGCTTGCATATTTTGGAGATCAACTCTTTGTCAGATGTTTCATTTTTCATTTGCTATTATTTTCTCCCATTTGGAAGGCTGCCTTTTCACCTTGCTTACAGTTTCCGTAGTTGTGCAAAAGCTTTTAAGTTTAAATCAGGAGCCAAGCTACTTCTTCTTCATCGAGGAGGAAAGTGAAGTAACTCAGTCGTGTCCGACTCTTTGCAACTGTAGCCTACCAGGCTCCTCCATCCATGGGATGTTTCAGGCAAGAATATTGGAGTGGGTTGCCATTTCCTTCTCCAGGAGATCTTCCCGACCCAGGGATTGAACCCAGGTCTTCTGCATTATAGGCAGACACTTTACCATCTGAGCCACCGGGGAAGTCTTTAATTAGATTCCATTTGTTTGTTTTTGCTTTTATTTCCATTACTCTTCTCCCAGCAATATTGATTCTGACTTGTGATTCATCTAGCCCAGCATTTCACATGAGGTACTCTGTGTATAAGTTAAATAAACAGGGTGATGAGACAATATACAGCCTTGTCATATTCCTTTCCTAATTATGAACCAATCACTTGTTTCGTGTCATGTTCTAACTGTTGCTTTTTTACCTGCATACAGGTTTTTCAGGAGAGAGATTAGGTGGTCTGGTATTCCCATCTCTCTAAGAATTCTCCACAGTTTGTTGTTATCCATATAGTCAAAGGCTTTAGTGTAGTCAGTGAAGTAGATGTGTTTTTTTTGAATTCCCTTGCTTTCTCTATGATCCAATAAATGTTGACAATTTGGTCTCTTGTTCATCTACCTTTTCTAAATCCAACTTGTACATTTGGAAATTCTTGGTTCATGTACTGTTGAAGCCTAGCTTGAAGGATTTTCAGCATAATCTTATTAGCATGGGGGATGAGGGCAATTGTCTGGTGGTTTGAATGTTCTTTATTGCTTCCCTTCTTTGTAATTGGGATGAAAACTGGCCTTTTCTAGTCCTGTGACCACTGATGCCTATTACTACCCATCACAATTGTAATTCTATTTAATTAATTATGTGCACAATCATGTTTCTCAAGTTTCTTTTGCACTAGATTGAAGGCCTCAGGAGGATAACAAGTCTATTGTATTTGGTCATTAATCCCCAGGTCCAAGAACAGTGCTTGGCATATGGCAGCCACTAAGTATATATGTACTCAATCATGCAATATGTGACACTTTGTGCCTGGCTTCTCCCACTTAGCCTGTTTTCATGATTCCTTCATGTTATAGCAGATATCAATATTTTGCTCATTACTGCACAATATTCCAATGTACCGATATACCACATTTTCTTTATCCATTCATCAGTTGGAAATTTAGGGTGCTTCTACTTTTTGCTACTATGAATAATGCTTTTATGAGCATTTTATACAAGTTTTTATATGGGCATATGTTTTAATTTCTCTTGAATATACGTCTAGGAATAAAATTGCTGAGTTATATGGTAACTCTGTGTTTGACAATTTCAGGAATTGCCAAATTGTTTTCCAAAGTGACTTCACCAGTTTTCATTCCTACTAGTACTATGTGAAGGTTCTAATTTTTTGCATCCTCGCCAACACTTGCTATTGTCAGTCTTTTGTATTTTAGCCTCTAATGAGCATGAAGTGATATCTCACTATGGTTTTGATTTGCATACTCATAATAAATAATGATGTTTGAGAATTTTTATATGAATTTAGTCATTTGTGTGTCTTCTTTCAGTAAATATTTACTTAAATATTTTACCTGTTTTAATTGGATTATTTATCTTTCCATTGTTGAGTTGTAAGAATTCTTTATTCTTTTTTAAAATTACTTTACATTTTTGGTTGCTGTAGATCTTCCTTGCTGTGTGCAAGGTTTCTCTGGGTGTGGTGATCAGGGGCTACTCTTCTTTGCAGTACATGGGCTTCTCATTGTGGAGGCTTCTCTTGTAGGAGAGCACAGGCTCTAGGCACTTAGGCTCAGTAGTTGCGACACACAGACTCTGGAGCTTGGGCTCAGTAGTTGTGGAGCATAGGTTTAGTTGCTCTACAGCATGTGGAATCTTCTCATACCAGGGATCAAACCCATGCTCCCTACATAGGCAGAGAGGTTCTTAATCACTGGACCACCAGGGAAGTCTACATATTCTGCTAATAAGTTCCTTATCAGATATATTATTTTCAAATATTTTCTATCATTCTGTGGGTGGCCCTTTTCTTTCTTGTTCTTTGAAGCTCAAAATTTAAAAAAAATTGGTGAAGTCCAATGTGTTTATGGTTTTTGTTTGCTTGTGTTGATGTTGTGTTGGTGTTGCATCTAAGCAACCACTGCCAAGTCTAAGGTGAGGAATATTTACTCCTGTATTTTCTTCTAAAGAGTTGTATAACTTTAGTTCTTACCTTTAGGCCTATGACTCGGTATATTTTTAGTGAGGCATAGTTGACTTACAGTACTGTGTAAGTTTCAGGTGTACAGCATATAGATTTACAATTTTTAAAGCTTATTGTTATAATTTTACCAAATATTAGCTGTATTTCCTGTGCTGTTTGCTGTACAATACGTTCTTGTACTCCATTTATTTTATACATAGTAGTTGTACCTTTTAATCCTCACCTCTACTTGCTACCCCTCTTGTTTACCCACTGGTAATCACTAGTTTGTTCTGTATATCTGTAAGTCTGTTCCATTTTGTTATATTAACTAGTTTCTTTTTCCTTTAGATTCCACATATAAGTGATATTATACAATATTTGTCTTTTTGTCTTTGACATTTGGCTAAACACAATACCCTCCAAGTCCATCCATGTTGTTGCAAATGACAAAATTTCATTTTATATGGTTCAGTAATGTTCCATTGTATATGTACAACATCTTCTTTATGCATTACTGTATTGATGGGCATTTAGCTTGCTTCCATACCTTGGCTATTGTAGATAGTGCTACTATAAACATTGGGGTGCATGTGTCTTTTCAAATTAGTGTTTTTTATCTACCCAGGAGTGGAATCATTGGATCATACGGTAATTCTCTTTTTAGTCTTTTGAGAAACATCCGTGCTGTTTTCTATGGTGGTTGCACCAATTTACATTCCCATTAACAGTGTACAAGGGTTCCCTTTTCTTTGCTTCATCATCAACATTTGCCCATTTTTGATGGCCATTTTGACAGGTGTGAGGTGATATTACATTGTGGTTTTGATTTGCATTTCTCTGATGATTAATGATGTTGAGCACCTTCTCATGTGTCTGCTGGCAGTCTATATGTCTTATTTGGAAAAATGTCTATTCAAGTCTTTGGCCATTTTCAAAATTAAGTTGTTATATCTAATTTTAAAATTGGGTTGTTTGGTTTTTGATGTTGAGTTGTGTGGGTAATACTATTTGCAAATATTTTCTCCTGTTCAGTAAGTTGTTTTTCATTTTGTCAATGATTTCCTTTGCTGTGCAAAAGCTTTTAAATTAATTAGGTCCCATTTATTTATTCTTGCTTTTTTTCCTTTGCTTTAGGAGATACCCCCAAAATATTGGTACAATTACATCAAGGAATGTTCTGCCTATATTTACTTCTAAGAGTTTTATGATTTAAGGTCTTACATTTAAGTCTTTAATCCATTTTGAGTTTATTTTTGTATATGATGTGAGGAAATATTCTAGCCTCATTGTTTTGTATGAAGCTGTCCAACTTTCCCAGCACTTATTGAAGAGCTGTATTTACTCTATTGTATATTCTTGTCCCCTTTATCATAGATTAATTAACTGTAAATTTGTGGGTTTATGTCTCATTGGTAAAGGCAAATATGCAGCAAAATACAGTTTTGAGTCAATTTTTTTGTGTGGTGTGAAGATATCCAGTTGTGCCAGTACTGTTTATTGAAGAAAATATTCTTTTGCCATTCCATGATCCTTTGGCAAAATCAATTGACTGTAAATATGAGGGTTTATTTCTGCACTCCTAATTTTATTCCATTAACCTATATGTTCATTCTTATTCCAGTATTATACTGTACTGAATATTGTAGATTTGTAGTCAGTTTGAAATTAGGAAACATGAGTTATTCACCAAGATTGTCTTGGTTATTCAGAGTTCCTTCCAATCCATGTAAGTTTAGGATCAATTTGTAAATTTTTGCAAAAAATCAGCATGGGAGTTTGATGAGGAGTGCATTGAATCTGTAGATTGGTTGGAAGACTGTTGCCACCTCAACAATATTAAGTCTTTTAATCCATGAACATTAAATGTCTTTATTTAGATTTTATTTAATTCCTTTCAGCAATGTTGTGTATGTAGTTTTAATGTACAGGTCTTGCACTTCTGCTGCTGTGCTTAGTCACTCAGTCATGTCTGACTCTTTGTGACCTTGTGGACTGCAGCCCACCAGGCTCCTCTGTCCATGGGGATTCTCCAGGCAAGAATACTGGAGTGGGTTGCCATGCCCTCCTCCAGGGAATCTTCCCAACCCAGGGATTGAACACATGTTTCCTGCATTGTGGGAAAGATTCTTTACCATCTGAGCTACCCGGGCAGTGTCACAGGGAAATAACACTGTCACAGAGTTGTGTCATAGAAAGCACTTCTGTTAACTTTCTTAAATATTTTATTCTTTTTAATGCTATTGTAAATGCAATTATTTTCTCTTTTTTATCATTTAAGAAACTTTTAATTTTTTTTTTATTGGGGTATAGCCAATTAACAATGTTATGATAGTTTCAGGAGAACAACAGAGGGACTCAGCCATACATGTACCTATATCCATTCTCCCTGAAACTCACCTCTCATCCAGAGTGCCATAATAATATTGAGCAGAGTTCCATGTGCTATACGGTAGGGTTTTGTTGGTTATCCATTTTAAATGCAGCAGTATGTACATGCGCATCATGAACTCCCCAACGATCCCTTCCCCCTCTCCTTTCTCCCCAGGAACTATAAATTCATTCTCTAAGTATGTGTTTCTTTCTGTTTTGTAAATAAGTTCATTTGTATAATTTCTTTTTAGATTTCACATATAAGGGATATCATATGATATTTCTCCTTCTCTGTCTAACTTCACTCAGGATGATAATATCTAGATCCAACTTTGTTGCTGCAAATGGCATTATTTCATTCTTTTTAATGGCTGAGTAATATTCCATTACACAGTAGTGTATATGTACCATATCTTCTTTATCTATTCATTGGTTAATGGGCATTTAGATTGCTACCATGTTCTGTCTGTCAGTGGTAAAAAATCTGTCTGCCAATGCACAAGACACAGAAGAAGCAAATTGGATTCCTGGGTTGGGAAGATCCCCTGGAGGAGAAAATATAAACCCACTTAAGTATTCTTGCCTGGGAAATCCCATGGACAGAGGAGCCTGACAGTCTAATGTTCAAGGGGTTGCTAATTCTCCCAGCAATCTTGATTCCACCTTGTACTTCTTCCAGCCCAGTGTTTCTCATGATGTACTCTGCATAAAAGTTAAATAAGCAGGGTGACAATATACAGCCTTGACGTACTCCTTTTCCTATTTGGAGCCATCCTGTTGTTCCATGTCCAGTTCTAACTGCTGCTTCCTGACTTGCATATAGGTTTCTCAAGAGGCAGGTCAGGCGTTCTGGTATTCCCATTTCTTTCAGAATTTTCCACAGTTTATCGTGATCCACACAGTCAAAGGCTTTGGTATAGTCAATAAAGCAGAAGCAGATGTTTCTCTGGAACACTCTTGCTTTTTCCATGATCCAACAGATGTTGGCAATTTGATCTCTGGTTCCTCTGCCTTTCCTAAATCCAGCTTGAACATCTGGAAGTTCACGGTTCACGTATTGCTGAAGCCCGACTTGGAGAATTTTTAGCATTACTTTACTAGCATGCCAGGACACATATCAATAACCTCAGATATGCAGATTACAACACCCTTATGGCAGAGAGTGAAGAGGAACTAAAGGCCTCTTGATGAAAGTGAAAGTGGAGAGTGAAAAAGTTGGCTTAAAGCTCAACATTCAGAAAACTAAGATCATGGCATCTGGTCCCATCACTTCCTGGGAAATAGATGGGGAAACAGTGGAAACAGTGTCAGACTTCATTTTTTGGGGCTCCAAAATCACTGCAGATGATGACTGCAGCCACGAAATTAAAAGACGCTTACTCCTTGGAAGGAAAGTTATGACCAACCTAGATAGCATATTGAAAAGCAGAGACATTACTTTGCCAACAAAGTCTGTCTAGCCAAGGCTATTGTTTTTCCTGTGGTCATGTATGGATGTGAGAGTTGGACTGTGAAGAAAGCTGAGCACCAAAGAATTGATGCTTTAGAACTGCGGTGTTGGAGAAGACTCTTGAGAGTCCCTTGGACTGCAAGGAGATCCAACCAGTCCATTCTGAAGGAGATCAGCCCTGGGATTTCTTTGGGAAGAATGATGCTAAAGCTGAAACTCCAGTACTTTGGCCACCTCATGTGAAGAGTTGACTCACTGGAAAAGACTCTGATGCTGGGAGGGATTGTGGGCAGGAGGAGAAGAGGCCAACAGAGGATGAGATGGCTGGATGTCATCACTGACTCGATGGATTTGAGTCTGAGTGAACTCCGGGAGTTGGTGATGGACAGGGAGGCCTGGAGTTCTGCAGTTCATGGGGTCGCAAAGAGTCGGACATGACTGAGCGACTGAACTGAACTAAAGAGTCAGGCATGATGGAGCACCACACATCCTCTTCTAGCTACTGTAAACAGTTCTGCAGTGAATATCAGGGTGTCTGTATCCTTTTGAATCGTGTTTTTCTCTGGGTATATATCTGGGAGTAGGGTTACAGGGTCATGTGCTTGTTCCAGTTTTAGTTTTTTCAACTTCATTTTCAGATGCTTCATTGTAGTGTATAGAAGTGCAGTTGGTGTTTATGTTTTTATCCTGTAACCAGCCATATTACTAACTCATTTATTAGTTCTCATAGTTTTTTAATATGTATGACTTCCTTAGGTTTCTACATAAAACATCATTTCATATACAAATAGAAATAGCTTTATTTTTTTTTTTCAATCTGGATACTTTTATTTTCTCTTCATGCCTAATTGCCATGACTATGACTTCCAGAGTCTGATGCTGTAAAGAGCAATATTGCATAGGAACCTGGAATGTTAGGTCCATGAATCAAGGCAAATTGGAAGTGGTCAAACAGGAGACGGCAAGAGTGAGCATTGCCATTCTAGGAATCAGCGAACTAAAATGGACTGAAATGGGTGAATTTAACTCAGATGACCATTATATCTGCTATTGCAGGCAGGAATCCCTTAAAATAAATGGAATAGCCATCATGGTCAACAAAAGAGCCCTAAATGCAGTACTTGGATGCAATCTCAAAAACGACAGAATGATCTCTGTTCGTTTCCAAGGCAAACCATTCAGTATCACAGTAATCCAAGTCTATGCCCCAACCAGTAATGCTGAAGAAGCTGAAATTGAATGGTTCTATGAAGACCTACAAGACCTTTTAGAACTAACACCCCCCAAAAAATGTCCTTTTCACTATAGGGGATTGGAATGCAAAAGTAGGAAGTCAAGAAACACCTGAGGTAACAGGAAAATTTGGCCTTGGAATATGGAATGGAGCAGGGCAAAGGCTAATAGAGTTTTGCCAAGAGAACGCACTGGTCAGAGCAAACACCCTCTTCCAACAACACAAGAGAAGACTCTACACATGGACATCACCATATGGTCAACACCAAAATCAGATTGATTATATTCTTTGCAGCCAAAGATGGAGAAGCTCTATACAGTCAGCAAAAATAAGACCAGGAGCTGACTGTGGCTCAGATCATGAACTCCTTATTGCCAAATTCAGACTGAAATTGAAGAAAGTAGGGAAAACCACTAGACCATTCAGGTATGACCTAAATCAAATCCCTTATGATTATACAGTGGAAGTGAGAAATAGATTTAAGGGACTAGATCTGATAGGTAGAGTGCCTGATTAACTATGGACGGAAGTTCATGACATTGTACAGGAGACAGAGATCAAGATCATCCCCGTGGAAAAAAAATGCAAACAAGCAGAATGGCTGTCTGGGGAGGCCTTCCAAATAGCTGTGAAAAGAAGAGAAGTGAAAAGCAAAGGAGAAAAGGAAAGATATAAACATCTGAATGCAGAGTTCCAAAGAACATCAAGGAGAGATAAGAAAGCCTTCCTCAATGATCAATGCAAAGAAATAGAGGAAATCAACAGAATGGGAAAGATTAGAGATCTCTTCAAGAAAATTAGAGATACCAAGGGAACATTTCATGCAAAGATGGGCTCAATAAAGGACAGAAACGGTATGGGCCTAACAGAAGCAGAAGATATTAAGAAGAGGTGGCAAGAATACACAGGAGAACTGTACAAAAAAGATCTTCATGACCCAGATAATCGTGATGGTGTGATCAATCACCTAGAGCCAGACATCCTGGAATGTGAAGTCAAGTCGGCCTTAGAAAGCATCACTATGAACAAAGCTAGAGGAGGTGATGGAATTCCAGTTGAGCTATTTCAAATCCTGAAAGATGATGCTCTGAAAGTGCTGCACTCAGTATGCCATCAAATTTGGAAAACTCAGCAGTGGCCAGAGGACTGGAAAATGTGAGTTTTCATTCCAATCCCAAAGAAAGGCAATGCCAAAGAATGCTCAAATTACCACACAATTGCACTCATCTCACATGCTAGTAAAGTAATGCTCAAAATTCTCCAAGCCACGCTTCAACAATACGTGAACCATGAATTTTCAGATGTTCAAGCTGGATTTAGAAAAAGCAGAGGAACCAGAGATCAAATTGCCAACATCTGTTGGATCATGGAAAAAGCAAGAGTGTTCCAGAGAAACATCTGCTTCTGCTTTATTGACTATGCCAAAGCCTTTCACTTGTGGATCACAACAAACTGTGGAAAATTCTTAAAGAGGTAGAAATACCAGATCACCTGACCTGGCTCCTGAGAAATATGCAGGTCAGGAAGCAACAGTTAGAACTGGACATGGAATAACTGATTGGTTCCAAATTGGTAAAGGAGTACATCAAGGCTGTATATTGTCATGCTGCTTATTTAAATTTATATGAAATAGATGGGGAAACAGTGGAAACAGTGGCTGATTTTATTTTTGGGGGCTCCAAAATCACTGCAGATGGTGACTGAAGCCATGAAATTAAAAGACGCTTACTCCTTGGAAGAAAAGTTATGACCAACCTAGATAGCATATTCAAAAGCAGAGACATTATTTTGCCAACAAAGGTCCGTCTAGTCAAGGCTATGGTTTTTCCTGTAGTCATATATGGATGTGAGAGTTGGACTGTGAAGAAGGCTGAGCATTGAAGAATTGATGCTTTTGAACTGTGGTGTTGGAGAAGACTCTTGAAAGTCCCTTGGACTGCAAGGAGATCCAACTAGTCCATTCTAAAGGAGATCAGCCCTGGGATTTCTTTGGAAGCAATGATGCTAAAGCTGAAACTCCAGTACTTTGGCCACCTCATGTGAAGAGTTGACTTATTGGAAAGGACTCTGATGCTGGGAGGGATTGGGGGCAGGAAGAGAAGGGGACGACAGAGGATGAGATGGCTGGATGGCATCACTGACTCGATGGACATGAGCCTGGGTGAACTCCGGGAGTTGGTGATGTACAGGGAGGCCTGGCATGCTGCGATTCATGGGGTCGCAAAGAGTTGGATATGACTGAGCTACTGAACTGAACTGAACTGAAAGTACATCATGAGAAATGCTGGGCTAGATGAAGCACAAGTTGGAATCAAGATTGCCGGGAGAAATATCAGTAGCCTCAGATATGCAGATGACACCACCCTTATGGCAGAAAGTGAAGAAGAACTAAACAGCCTCTTGAGGAAAGTGAAAGAGGAGAGTGAAAAGTTGGCTTAAAGCTCAACATTCAGAAAACTAAGATCATGACATCTGCTTCCATCACTTTATGGCAAATAGATGGGGAAACAGTGGAAACAGTGGCTGACTTTATTTTTGGGGCTGCAAAATCACTGCAGATGGTGACTGCGGCCATGAAATTAAAAGACGCTTACTTCTTGGAAGGAAAGCTGTGGCCAACCTAGAGAGCATATTAAAAAGAAGAGACATTACTTTGCCAACAAAGATCCATCTAGTCAAGGCTATGGTTTTTGCAGTGATCATGTATGGATGTGAGAGTTGGACTATAAAGCAAACTGGGTGCCAAAGAATTGATGCTTTTGAACTGTGGTGTTGGAAAAGACTCTTGAGAGTCCCTTGGACTGCAAGAAGATCCAACCAGTCCATCCTAAAGGAGATTAGTGCTGGGTGTTCATTGGAAGGACCCATGTTGAAGCTGAAACTCCAATACTTTGACCACCTGATATGAAGAACTGACTCATTTGAAAAGACCCTGATGCTGGGAAAGATTGAAGGTCTTTCCCAGGAGAAGGGGAAGACAGAGGATGAGATAGTTGGATGGCATCACCAACTCACTGGGCATAAGTTTGATTAAACACTGTTAGTTGGTGATGGACAGCGAGGCCTAGGGTGCTGCAGTCCATGGGGTCACAGAGCTGGACATGACTGAGTGACTGAACTGAACTGAACTGAACCAGTGCATGAGACATGCAAGAAGCATGGTTTGATCCCTGGGTCAGCAAGATCCTCTGGAGGTGGACATGGCAACCCATCCAAGATTCTTGCCTGGAGAGTCCCATGGACAGAATATGGTGGGCTATAGTCCATAGCGTCACAAAGTGTTGGATACAACCTAAGGAACTTAGCACACATGCATGATGATAAAGGCCATAAGGAAGAGATGCACAGTGCCAGGTTTGTGTGTGGGTACAGGGGCTTCATGCCCTCCGTGTGTTTACCAGTCCAGAAAACTCTGAACCTCTTATTACGAAATTTTATGGAGGCTTCCTCCAATACCCATTAGTATCTCCATTTCCTGATATTCCCTTTTTTCTGGAGGATGAGGCAGGTGGGGCTGAAAATCCCACGCTTTTAATCATGGCTTGGTTTTTCTGAGAAGCCCCCACCCAGTAACCCACACAGAGTCGCCACATTAGAACAAGAGATGCTCCCAGTGCTGTTGTTACTGAGGAATTACATGAGTTTCAGGAGCCCTGAGTAAGGGCTGGTGTCACAGACAAATATTAGAACAAGAGGTGTTCCCAGTGTTCTCAACATTTAGGAAATTACAAGCGTTTTGGGTTCCATTCCAAGAACTCTGTGGAGAGACCAAAATATATAATTTTCTGCCATCTCAGAAAATTTATGATCCACGAGACCCTGGAGATGAGGGACCAGCCCTATTGACTGCATCTGGTGCAGAAGCTTTCTGAGTGAGGTAGGGGTTCCAGCTGGAAAGTGCCATGCCTCTCACATTGTGGGTGACCCTTGACCTTTCTTGCTGGGAACTAGGCTCTTTTCATGGGGCAGAGCTTACAATGGCACCTTTTGCCAGACCCATGAGCAGAGGTCCTGCTCTAAGCATGCAGCCTGGAGTATCCGGGTTGTCCTCACCTCCTTTGACATCCATGCGTGGCCCCGTTGGGTGCTCAGATAGAGCTGGGGTTATGGTTCTAACCCAGAAGGGTGAGCCACTGGAGAAGGAGAAACTAGAGATGAAAGTGGGCTGATGCCCAGACCAGGCCTGAGGATGGAAGGACAGAAAGCAGTACACACAGGGCCAGTCCAGTCTTCTCTTCACTGTGTGTGGACTGGGTGAGCTTCTCCCAGCACAACTGGCTTCCTGGAAAATGCTCTTGAAACTTCCTTTTCTTCTCCTCGTAAGAAGAAGTGTCATCCTAGTCATGCTCTTGACCAAAGAAACATTTTCCAGCCCAGGTCAGAGCATTTGAGGGGCATTCTTGCCTTGGAGAAGCCCCAGGGCACTGCTTCCTTGGATATAGGATGGCATTTTGCAAGTGCACAGCATGTGCCCAGGAGTTAGCTTTGCTGTGATGTTGGAAGAGTAGGGTCCGGCAGTCTGCCTCCCCCAGACTGGGGCCTCCTCCTGGGTTTGCAGGTCCATTTCTAGACTCTGGCACTGCCTAGATAT
This sequence comes from Bos mutus, assembly GCF_027580195.1. Taxonomy (NCBI): domain Eukaryota; kingdom Metazoa; phylum Chordata; class Mammalia; order Artiodactyla; family Bovidae; genus Bos; species Bos mutus. Next base: position 132,471,805 of record NC_091618.1, read on the forward strand.
TTGAGTTGAGTATGCCCTGTCTCCCTGCACCCCTTCTGTCTAAACACTTTCTTGTCAGTGCTAACATCTATCTGTGCATTTCCCACACCAGCTAGTACTGGTCGGTTAGGATCTTTGCCATCTTGCACCACCAGCTTTTAGGTCCCCAATCCATTCTAGACACGGCTTCCAGTTGATATTGGCAAAACCTGCACCTACCCAGTTGAGGACTGATGGAGCTGCCTGGCCTGAGGACTCAGCCCTAAGGTCCTTAGTGTGGGTCACAAGCCCTCTGTCCTGTACCCCATCTTCTAGCTCAGTGCTGGGGGCCTGCACAGCGAGGCTCTGTGTTTGCCATGCACACCGATGGGTTGGCTCCCTGTAGTGTCTGAGAGCTTCAGCAAATGCATGTCTATTCATGTAAAAGCTCATAATCTCCCCTGAATAGGTTAATCAGGATCGCACCTCTGCAGGCTGCTGCCCAGGCATCCCTCCTCCCCTCTCCACATAGAGCTGGTTCCTGCGGAGCTCAGGGAGCTCCATTCTCCACAGTGGCAGGAGGGGATGCTTCTCACAGGCGCTGGGAGAAAACCTGGCCAAGTGTCTGGAAGGGGATGGGTGGAATCTGCCTGACCTGGGCAGCTTTGGATGCCGTGCGCTGCCGAGTTGTCACCATGTGGGTGCCTCTCTTCAGCCTGAGCAGAGACAGCCCAGGAGCAGTCCTTGGGGGTGCCTGGCCTCCTCTCTGCTTCCTGCATCAGGGCTCCTGCCCACCCTCGGCCCCATACCACACCCAAGCATGCTCCACTTCTCTCCCCTCTGCTCTCTGAGTTCACTCAGTTTATAAATCCAACTGGGGTCTCATGTCCTCTTGGCAGCCCCTGCCTTCTCATACACTGGGACTCTCACTCCTCTGAGCTCCCAGGGCCTGTCTGGGCTGAACTTCTTTTGGATTCCAGGCATCTACATTTTTCCTTCCCTCTGCCCTGTGTTTATTCTTCCATCTTCTGCTTTGGCAAGTGAGCACCTACTCTGTGTTAGATGCTGAAAGTACAGAATGGAAAAGGTACACCCCCACTTCCATCCCTGCTAACTGTGAGCTGTACAGACACAAGGGTGGGGTCCCCACTGGTGTCTGTGGCATGGGAATGGTCAGGAAAACTTCCTGGATAAAGGGAGGTCCAAGTGACTCATCTTAAATGAACAAAGGTACCAGATAATAAGGAAGGGAGTGAGTGGAGGGGCTTTGCTGTCAGTGGGCAAGATGACCTGTGAGATGGGAAGGCACCTGATTCTGACGGGTTGTGCTGACCACTGGAGCAGAGGTGAGAGTCTCTGGGAGCATGGCCACCCAGTCTCAGTAATGAGCGTCTTTATATCACACTTAGATTGCTCAGTGCACCTTGCCCACTGCAGGTGTACAGCAAAAGCTGCTGGGGATGAAAAGGAAGTCAAATTCTGACTCCAAAGGACAGAATCCTCACTCCCCCAAGGATGAATCCTGTACACCTCTTCAACTGTTTAAAATAGCTTATTTTTATATCGCAGGAAGTTAGACCATATAGACAATAAAAATATAAAAACACCTCCCAAATCACTGATTTAACAATGCTGTATGAATTAGAGGTGAAAAATAACAAAGCGCTGTTGCTTTAATTTGTATTCCCTTGACAATTAAAGCGTTTAAGCTTTTCTTTTGTTTTCCTTTGCACTTTTAAATTCGCTCTTTTATAAACTAAGCATTTACTTCTGCTTTTTAAAATTGCTTTTCAAAAAATTTACACATTGAAAGATATTAACAGTTTGATGAACATAGTATTTCCCTAAATTATGTTTATCTTTTGACTTTGCTTATGATTTTGTGTTTTCACTACTTAGGAATGTTTACTTTCAATATAATTGAGTCTATTATTCTTTTCCTTTGTGGTTTCATATTTGACATCATGTTTAAAAACATACCCCCTACTCCAATATTATACAAACAGCCATCTATGTATCTGAAACTAGTTCTGAGGCTTTATTTTTATATTTAATTCTTTAGTTCCCCTATAATTTATTCAATGATTGGCACCAGGGTGAAATCTAACCTAATGACTGATTTCCTAAATGATAGATCCCACCTTTATTTAAAATGTACAATTCTCATGCACTAATTAGCCATATATATATTTGAATTATTTTTATAATTTCTATTCTGTTCTAATGATTTGACTATTTTCCCCCATCAACACCAAATTGTTTTAATTATTTTAGCTTCATGCTATGTTTTAATATCTGTCAGGACTTGTTTCACCTGAATATTATACTTTTTTCTTATTCTGTATTCGTAGATGAAATTTAACATTATTTAACAAACTCAACAGAGTTTCAAAACTTCTCATTGCTAGCTGCCTATTTAATTTTAATTTTTTTTTCTTTTTAGACTCCCCTCCCCCATAGCATGGGTGGCAAGTGACCTGGTTTTTACCACTTAGATACAAGTGATATCTTCCTGCTGGGGCATTCCAAAAAAAAAATGTTTTCCTGATTAAGAGGGACTCACTTATCTGGTAGGCATCATTTCCTTTTTCATCCTGCATGAAATGTGGCTGAGATATCTGGAGCAGCAGCACCTACCTTGTGCATATTGTACAACTGACAGAATAAATATAAAAGATAATAGAAAGAAAAAGGGCAGAGACTGTATTTCTATTTCATGCTAACTCAATCTTATTTGGATTTTTAATCAAATTTCCTTACATTACTGGCCCTATTTGGGAGGAGTATTGGTGTATTACAACATTAAGACATTCTGTTTAGTCTCATCACAGGTATTGCAGAATTTAAATTTAGTTTCACTTAGCTGTCACTATCACACCACAGTGTCTGCTCACTTATGTTGCTCAAACCACCCAATAAGGAACCCCTTTACCATCCTCTCTATCCATCCACATGGCTCAGTGGTAAAAGAATCTGCCTGTCAAGGCAGGAGTTGCAGGATACTCCAGTTTGATCCCTGGGTCTGGAAGATCCCCTGGAGAAAGAAAGGGCAACCCACTCCAGTATTCTTGCCTGGGTAACCCCATGGACAGAGGAGCCTGGGAGGCTACAGTCCATAGGGTCACAAAGAGTTGGACAAGACTGAGCCTGTACACATATGCTATTGATCTAAGCCTGGACCACCAGCCTCTTCCAGAGTTTTTCTGAAATACTCCCTACCATGGTCTCTCTCTTTTCTTCAGAGGGTTCTACTGGATCTGGCTGGGGACAGGAGTTGTTAAGTCGTGTCTGACTTTTTGCAACCCCATGTACTGCGCACATCAGGCTTCCCTGTCTGCCGGGAGCCGGCGAGAGACATTCCACTTGTGACAAAGTTCATGAGGAAGGAGGCTCGGCATATGCAAAGGCGGGATCGAGCCTCAGGAGTCCCCCTGGATATTCTCGAGCATCTACCCCCAAAAACCAGAGTCTGACTACTTTATTGCTTTGTGCTCTCACCTCTGACTTTACTGGGGGCTGTCACCCACCACCATCTCGCTCTCTCTGTCAAAGAGTTAACTTACAGCTCCAATTAATAAAGTTCCTGGGCAATTAGGAGTGTTTAAATCCAAACCCCTCAGATGGCTCTCTAACTCACCTGACAAGTTTACCCAGACTCCTACAGCTATGCATACGATTGTTTACAGTCTCCCAGCCTCAAGAGGCATGGGAAGCTTAAGATATTCAAATAGCTTAGAGCCTCTCAGAAAGTTAGAAACTGTCAGAATAAGACTAGTAAAGGATTTCATTGATGAGTCAATGCTTGTTGCCAAGTTTTCACATCCCCTGAATTGTATCCTTGAATGTGTATTAATTAATATAGTTGGTATGTAGAAAAAATAAGTAGTGGCCTTGGTGTTAGTAACTTTAGACCCTTAAGGTAATAAATTCTTTCCTTTGTTGTAAACCCATTACACATCCGCCCTATAGGAATGCAATTTTATCTTCGGAAGATGGCGCCAAACCTTAAAATAATTACTCTTAGAGAAAATAAGTCTTTGTTGATAAGTCCTTGTCAAGAGTCATAAAATGTTAATAGGCCTTCTGGCCAGAAGATGATGTAAATCACCTAAACAATTTGTACACAATAAATTTGCAGGAAAGAAACCCTGGTTTTTGATAAGAATCAAAGACTGCTGACTTTGCATCCCCTATTATCCTCTACGTGTAACTTAGGGTATAAAAGCCCCTGTTAAAAATAAAGCTACGGGCCTTGCTCACCAACCAACGCTTGGTCTCCCCATGTCATTCTTCCCTTTAACTTCCAGCTGAGTCTCCATCTGGAGCGTGGAACCCACCATGCTTACTAAATATGCCTGGGCTTCTAAGATCCTACCAGGGAGGCCTCAGTGTCTCCTCTCCTTTGGGAGAACGGAAGGACGCCTGCGGCCTACGTAAGTGGTGCAAACTTCTTGTCTTGAAGTTTTATTGGTCTCTCGCGTAAACCAAGCTACTCAGCCTCTTTTCTCCGCTGAATTTTCCTACTGAGCCATCCTCATTCTATTACTCTTTATATCTCTAATTAGCATATAAATAGTCGCCTAGGCCGTCTCTCCTTCGAATACCCTGGATCAGCCGGGGCTTGACCCCGGCACCTGTCCTTCACTATCTCCTGGAGTGTGCTCAAACTCATGTCCACGGAGTTGGTGATGCTATCCAACCATCTCATCCTCTGTTGCCCCCTTCTCCTTCTGCCCCCAATGTTTCCCAGTGTCAGGGTCTTTTCCAGTGAGTTGGTTCTTTGCATCAGGTGGCCATAGTATTGGGGCTTCAGCTTCAGCATCAGTCCTTTCAATGAATATTCAGGACTGATTTCCTTTAGGATTGACTGGTGTGATCACCTTGAGGTTTTGCCTCAAGAACTCCATGAACAGTTTGAAATGGTGACAGGAGAGAAAATGTTTTTAAGAAAGAACAAGACTCCACAAGCATAAGAGGGTACTAAGTCTCATTGTTGCACTTAATAGAGGGAGAGGAATCTACTGTTCCTCTGAGTGCCTAGTCAGGCTCTGTGGTGTGATCAGGGCTAGTCACAAAGACTGGTTTCTCTCCTTTCTTCCAGACCCCTGTGGAGCTGCATTCCCACCCTGCTGCTGAGTCAGAGCAGGGCTGTGGGTTTGCTGTGGCCCCGGAGAGTAGGAATGGGCTGGTGCTCACTGCTTGTGGCCGCCCTCTTCCCCATCTCTGCAGCTGTGTCCCTCTTGATGGTAGTCTGGAAGGGAACATCAGTTGGTCCCTGTCTGCCTGGGACCATGGAGGAAGGCAATGACATCACCTGTGAATGACCAAGTGGTTTGTCTCCATGGTTTACACAGCCTGTCCTGCCTGATATGGCACCTCATCCTGTTCAGATCTTGGGACAGAGATTTAACAATTCCTGTTCCATCAGCAAGTAAATGGAAACTTAAGAAGGTCAGGTTACTTACATCCTGTCATGAAGGTCCACCTGCCTCAGGACTTCACCCAGGCTGCCTGCCTAGGAGGCCAGCACCTGTTCGGTTAAAGTCATTTGCTCCTAGTTCAGCCTTGAGTCTTCTCTGTAGAGTTTTTAGGCACTTGTATCCCATCTTTCAACTTAAATATAGACATCCTGCTTCAGTTTCTATTGTCCTTAATGCCACAGCATGGGCACATACAAGATTAGGAAATGCTTGCTGCATTCATGAAACCAAAGCTGGCAGCAGCCTGTACACCACTTCTGGGAGGCTGATTCTCACATTAGCAAGTCTACACTGAGGGCAGCTCTAAGCCTGGTGCAGCTGGCTTCTGGGTACACAGGGAACTTGCTCTGAGTTCCTCACACAATCAGTTCAGTGCAGTCACTCAGTTGTGTCTGACTCTTTGCAACCTCATGGGCTGCAGCACACCATGCTCCCCTGTCCATCACCAACTCCTGGAGCTTGCTCAAACTCATGTCCATCACGGTGGTGATGTCATCCAACCATCTCATCCTCTGTCAGCTCCTTCTCCTCCTGCCTTCAATCTTTCCCAGCATCAGAGTCTTTGCCACAATGGTTGGACCCAAAGTCTAGGTCCAAACAGGTTTTCCCTGTTGCCCATTGGAAGTGTGAGAGACCTTGCTTTCCCTCGAGGGTCCCCCCTGTGCTGCTTGTGGCAGACACAAGCTCTGTCTTCTTGCTCTGGGCTCACCCCCACACTGGCTGTATCCAGTGGTTGTGCAGTCACCTGCTTCCTCCCTCCCCCCCCCGGAGAGGTACCCTCCCCTGGTTCAGGCCCCTTGCTTGGATGGCAGTGAGAAGCCTGGATTGTCGGGCCTTGGTTGGGGACATGGGCCTGGTCCTTCCAGCTTCACCTGAGAAAGCACCAGTCACAGGTTTGTGAGGAAGAACGTGGCCCAGATGGATGGCCAGCATGGTACCATGGTGGAGGGATGCCAGTTAGGATGGGGGCTGGGTTCCCAATGTCCAGGGCTCTCAAAAAGTTCTTCATGCACATACAGTCAAATTGGCGAGGCCATTGCTAGGTCTGGGCCCCTTTGATGTGTTTTTGAGTTGTTGGAATGACTTATTCTACTACCAAATAGGATCTAGAGAAAAGAACCCTCTCTTCACAGAATCCTTTGGGGCTTTGGTGAGGAGGTGAACACTGGGGCATGAGGGCACATAGATGTGGGTGAGTGAGTGCAAACGGGTAGATGACACACCCTTCCTGGTCCTGGTTGGGCACAGGTCTCTACTGCATGTTTCTGAGTGTACACACACATACATTCATATCTGTATCTACACCACATCCCCTGCAGGCCCACCATGAGGCAGGCCTGTGCTGTGTTTTGGACACTTTCTCACATGCACTTCATGGATGCTGGAAGGTAGCAGTGTGCAGAACCTCCACTTTTCAGGGCCTCTTCCAAGATACTGGTGGTGGGCAGCCCTCCCAATGTGTCACATGGCTTATTTTCACTAAATTTTCAACTACAATCACTGAAGGCTCTCTCTCTGTTCCAATTTTCTATGTCTTTCAATTCCTTTCACATCTGGGGTTGTTATTGTTTTGGGATCCAGAAGAGGGGAAGCCAAGCTGGGCATATGCTCAGTTTGGGTTGAGTGGAATCACAGCATGGGGATTGCCATCACGTCCACATGGCTATTACTGTTAGCCCTCTGGCTGTAGTGAATCTTCTAGAAATATTCCCACCGTGTTTTGTGCCTAACATCTGGCACATGATTCCAGGGTACAGGTCCAAGAGGGCACTGCATGATGTCTTATGCCTCTAGCCTCAGAAATGTGAGTCCTGGAGAAGAGACAGTGGTAGGGGGCCAGGAGATAGGCTGTGGACAACTCTTCCTATGATCAGGTGAGTGGACTTGTAAGGATCATTTCTCACTGATACTCATTTTGAAAAAAAGTTATCTCCTGTTAGAAATGCAATCAATAATGGAGTGGTGGAAAAGACTTTCATAATGCTTCTCTTAAAGAGGGGCTACCGAATTGTGTATACTTCAGTCTCAGTGAAATCAGGACCTCTCTGTAAATTACTGAGGTTGTAGGCAGAGTCAGGAGGTGGGCAGGGCAGGCAGGCCAGTTCAAAGGAGCCAGTAGCCTGGACCACAAAGTGTGAGAGTGTTCCATCATGTCAGGAGGCCCTGGGTGGCTTCTTCAGGGAGTGTGTGTGACTTGCATTTTGGAGAGAGAAGCAGGCTGCACTATCAGGAGGCTGTTGGGGGTTTTAGAAGGAGATGGTGCTGACCTCAAAGAGGCTCTTGGGAGAGACGGGGAAAGAGGACTCAGTGGGCTCTATATTGGGGGCTGAGTTACTAGGACTGGATGATGGATTGAAGTCTACTTGTGAGAAAAAGAGGAGTCAAGAGGAACACCTAGGATTTTGGCTTAAACTGGTGAGTAGATCATACAATTAGGAATGATAAGGAGGATGAGAATATCTGAGTTCTGTTTAGGTGATTCTTTGTATGAGAGGAGACATCTAGAAGGAGCCAGTGTTATGGAGAAAAGGGAACAGTTCTACACTGTTGGTGGAAATGTAAACTGGTACAGCCACAACGGAGAACAGTATAGAGGTTCCTTTAAAAACTGAAAATAAAGCTACCACATGACTCAGCAATTCCACCCCTGGGCTTACATCAGGGAACAAAACATGGTCTGAAAGGATACATGCACCCCAGTGTTCACTGCAGCACTGTTTGCAGAAAGCAACCTAAATGTCCACCAACAGAGATACGGATAAGGAAGATGTGGTTCATATATACAAGGGAATATCACTAAGCCTTTAAAAAGAATGAAATAATGCCAATTGCAGCAAAATGGATGGACCTAGAAATCATCATACCAAGTGAAGTAAATCAGACAAATGAATATATATGATATCATACACACGTGTATACCTGTGGTGGATTCATGTTGATATATGGCAAGACCAATACAATATTGTAAAGTCAAAAAAAAAATACAAAGTAACTTATTTACATAATATAAGCAAACTCACAGACATAGAAAACAAATTTATGGTTACCAAGGGGGAAAGGGGAGGAAGCATAAATTGGAAATTTGGGATTATCCTATATACTGCTGCTGCTGCTAAGTTGCTTCAGTCGTGTCTGACTGTGCGACCCCATAGATGGCAGCCCACCAGGATGCCCCATCCCTGGGATTCTCCAGGCAAGAACACTGGAGTGGGTTGCCATTTCCTTCTCCAATGCATGAAAGTGAAAAGTGAAAGGGAAGTCGCTCAGTCGTGTCTGACTCTTAGGGACCCCATGGACTACAGGCTACCAGGCTCCTCCATCCATGGTATTTTCCAGGCAAAAGTACTGGAGTGGGTTTCCATTGCCTTCTCCAACCTATATACTATACTACTATATATAAACATATACTATATGTTTATACAACATATACTGTGCATGTATCTGTGCTAAGTTACTTCAGTCATGTCTGACTCTTTGTGACCCCATAGTCTGTAGCCCACCAGGCTCCTCTGTCCCTGGGATTCTCTAGGCAACAATACTGGAGTGGGTTACCTTGCCTTCCTCCATAGGGTCTTCCAGAACCAGGGGTTGAACCTGAATCTCTTGTGTCTCCTGCATTGTCAGGTGGATTCTTTATCACTAATGCCACCCGGGAAGCCCATAACATATGCTACTGTATATAAAACAGATAAACAAGGACTTACTTATAGCATGGGGAAACTGTGTTCAGTATCTTCTAATAACCTGTAATGGAAAAGAATCTGAAAAAGAATATATGATATAGAACTGAATCAGTTTTCTGTATACCTGAAACATTATAAATCAATAATACTTAACAAAAAAAATACACTTAAAAAAAGAAGGCACTGGTGGATGTGTCTGGAGGCATGGGAGGTCCAGGCTGAGCAGAGAAGCAGGAAGATGTGGGGAGGAGGAGAGTGGGTAGAGAGGGAGGAAGAAGAGTCTTAGGGCATGGGGGGAGGACACCTGCTTGCAGCCCATCTTCAGGGCTCCTGCTGAGAGTGAGGTGTCTTGGGGCCCACCTTCCTCGAGGTAGCATGCTTCACCAGACAGCAGAGACATTAGATGAATTGCTGGCCTGCAATGTTCCAGGGCTCTCTGCCTCTGAGCCAGCCGCTGGGTCCTCACCTTCAATAGATGGTCAACCTGAAAAGAAAAAAAAAGCCACCAATGAGTTTGTCTGAGGGTATTTACTCAAGGATTGGCTACAGTGTGGCTTCTGGCTCCCTCCTACAGCCTGCACCAATCAAAGAGTGGGGAAACTGAGGCTGAGACCTGCTATCCTTGGAGTTCTCCATCGGGCAGAGGCCTGGCAAAGAGAGGACCCATATGTCTCCATGTCTAGTCAAGTGCTCCAGGCCTCCAGGGCTGCGAGCAGGCTGTTAAAGAAACACATTAAATACCACATTTCTCATGCCACCTGGGGTGATAAAGTGCACATTGTGATTAAAGCAGGCTTGATGTGAATTTCACAGCTCTTACCACTCTCTCTTCCCGTTTTCCTTCCTTGCTAAACTTTTTTGCTTTCCAATTACACTGCATATGTTATGCAGAGGAGCGTGGGAATCCATCTTCCTTGGGGGAGCCTGATAATTACCCTCTAGAGTGGGACTGTGCTGCAGGTTTTGTCAGAGCAGAAGAGGGGAAAGGACAGGATTGACCTCAGGCTCCACCAGGAAATAAATTTCTGTTAAGTGACCAGCAGAATCAAGCTTTAATAATTTAAGATTATGGTAATAATCATTTATTTTATCTTAGTGCTGGTGCAGGCTCCCTGTGAAAGACACAGGTGGGATGACATCCTGGGGAAATAGAACTGGGTGAACAAATGTGAAGAGTAGGAGCCTGGGGAGAGGTTGGGGGTAGAGAGGAACTGTGCGCACACTTCCATCTCCCTGAGATGCACTCAGAGCAGTGAACCTAACTGCCTGGACTGAGAGTTGCCCTCACCAGAGGCAATGAACACATGGTGTGTGATGGGCAGTGAACACATGAGCCTGGGGCTCCAGAGAGAAGAAGAAGCCAGGATTGGGGCAGAGGGGGAGTCTGATCAGGGAGGAAGGGGAGGGGGCCTGTTGGACTGGTGCTCACTGGTTCTTTCTGTCTTTATTCAAACTCATCTGTAGAGGCCAGAAACTCTTCTAGCTACTGGGGCATACAGCAGTAGACAAGACTGATATCATATCAACCCACATTCATATTTATATATTATACACACACTATAGAAATGAGTTCCTGGAGAAGGGCATGGCGACCACTCCAGTATTCTTGCCTGGAGAATCCCCACGGACAGCGGAGCCTGGCGGGCTATAGTCCATGGGGTCGCAAAGAGTCAGACATGACAGTGACTAAGTACAGCACAGCACAGCATAGCAATGAGTACTATGAGTGAGAAAGAATTGGGGCAGAGTAAATAGGATACAAACATGTATATATAAACCATCCAAGGCCCCTCTCATAAGGTAGAATTTAGCAGCACTCAGGGGGAAGTTGGGGAGACAGCCGTTGTGATGCTTGGTAGAGGCTATTTCAGCAGGTGGGAACAGCAAGAGCAAAGGTCCTAGGGCAGAGGCAGTTTTAGCAAGATCTAGGCTGTGATACGGAGAAGGCGATGGCACCCCATTCCAGTACTCTTGCCTGGAAAATCCATGGACAGAGGAGCCTGGTAGGCTGCAGTCCATGGGGTTGCTAAGAGTTGGACACGACTAAGTGACTTCACTTTCACTTTTTACTTTCATGCATTGGAGAAGGAAATGGCAACCCACTCTAGTATTCTTGCCTGGAGAATCCCAGGGACAGAGGAACCTAATGGGCCGCTGTCTATGGGGTCGCACAGAGTCAGACACGACTGAAGCGACTTAGCAGCAGCAGCAGCAGCAGGCTGCAATAAACTTGAAGAGAGTAAGGTGCTGCAGCAGGAGGTAAGGAGGCAATGGGGGCAGATGGGAGCTGGGCCTGTGGGGGAGATTTGCCCTCAGCTCCCTCAGGACCCTTGCTCACGCCCTGCCTCCTGACACTTCCATTTTCTGGGTGGGGGTGGGCACATGTATTAATTGCCTTCTCCATGTTCTTTGTGTGTATCATAGGTCAGAATTACTACTTTTATTTTGCAAATGAGGAAGTGGAGGCCCATGAAGTTCCAATGAGTTGTTCTCCTAGTAGGGAGGGGGTAGAAACAGGTAACACCGACGCCTTTTGCATGCTGCCCATTAGAAGCCCTTATTACGCACCTGGTCACACCTGTACCTCTCTCCATGCTGCTCACCAGGATTTCTCATGGCACACCCAGGTCATAGTTTCACCTCTTTCCATGTTGCTTACCAGGGCCCCTCATTGCACACTTGGTCATACCTGTTTCTCTCTCCATGTTGCCCACCAGGATTTCTCACTTCACTTGGTTAACAACTTTCTCTGTGCTTGTAAAGCTGTAAAACTAGGAGTTTGGCATGGTGGGATCAGAGTGCTATGAGTTACTGCTGAAACAGAGAAGAAGGTGCCTTTCCACCTCAGCCCTTCCATGCTGTTGACTTAGGCCATGGGTTCAAGGGCTAACTCTTACTGGCTTACCAGGACTGGAAGCCTCACCTGGAAAAGGCCTCTCAGCCACAGTGGCCACCTTCTCTCAAAGCCTAACTCTGCTCTCTCCCTTGGGACCCCATCTCATTACTTCCTGCCCTAAGGCTGCACAGTCCCTACTTTTCCAAGTCCCAAGTCATGTTGTTATCCCATTATATCATGGAGAGTCCCAGTTAACGAAGGGCTAATGTACAACAGTCTGCCGCATCATCATCAGGATTTAGTACCTCTGCTGAGCCTGGAGGATTATCAATCAAAGTGTCACAAACGGCTCTGTGCAAGGATATGCTTCTGGAGTTGGGGGACTCCCTGAAATGTCTGAAAATAGCAGAGGGGACAGGGCTCTGGCTGAGAGTGGTTTGGAAACTCTTAAATGCTTCAGTTGCCGGGCTGAGGACATCTCTCCAGATGGAGCACCCACTCCCACCAGGTTTGTGGTTGAAAATGACTCTCCTGGCAGCATTGCTATTATTTTTAACTGAAAATAACTTAATGAAAGGTCTATTTACAGGGTTGGGTGAAAAGGATTAATAAGATTTGATAAGACATCCAGTGAACCCCAACAGTGAGAAGCCATCACCCCCAGGCCACACATGAGGGTTGGGGGAGAGGACCTGGGGCTGCAAAACATTGTTACTGTAATTATTATTTGCTGTCTTTTCCTGGGCATGAGGGGCAGCTCTCACTGGTGACTCAGTGGTAAAGAATCCACTGCCAATGCAGAAGACACGAGTTCGCTACCTGGGTTGGGAAGATCCTCTGGAGAAGGAAATGGCAACCCACTCCAGCATTCTTGCTTGGGAAATCCCATGGAGATAGGAAATTGGTGGGCTACAGTCCGGGGGGGTCACAAAAGAGTTGGACATGACTTAGTGACTAAAACAATGTTTTTTTTACTAGCCTTTTAAAAATTGTGGTAAAATATACATAATATAAAGATGAGCGTATTAATCATAGTAAGTGTTCAGTAATGTGAAGCTCATTGCCTCTGGTTGTGTAACCATCACCACCAACCATCTCCAGACTCCTTTCATTTTGCAAAACTGATACTCTGTATCCACTGAGCACTAACTCCTCATTCTTCTCCCTCAGCCCCTGGCACCACCCGTATACTTTCTGTCTCTGTGAATTTGACTGCTCTAGGTACCTCATCTGTAAGTGGAATCACACAGTGCTTGTCATTTCTCTCAACTTAATATCCTCAAGGATCACGTAAGAATTTCCTTTTTTTAAAAGGCTGAATAACATTCCATCATATGTATATACTGCATTTTGTTTGTCTATTCATCTATTCATGGACACGTGGGTTGCTTCCAAGCCCTTGACTGTTGTGAATAAAGCTTCCAGGAACACTAGTGTACAAGTATCTCTTTAAGACTCTGTTTTCAATTCTTTTAGTTGTATACACAGAAGTGGAGTTGCTAGAGCATATGGTAATACTATTTTTAATATTTTGAGGAACAACCTGGTAGAATTATTCTCAATGACTGAAGTGATCATCCTCATTTTTTCCCCTGAATTTCATTGTTTTCATCTATAACTGGGACTAAGCCAACTCTTCCAGTGCAGTTTGATAGCATCTGCTCTGTAGTAAATTGTAGAGCACTTTATGACTCTTGGTTATTATGTGTTATCTCTTCCTTTCCCTGCACTCTGTCAGGAGGTTTTGGTGGGCTTTCAGCAGTTTTGGTCTGTTTCCTGCTGCTGGCTCAGAGGTGGGTACAAGGTAAGGCTGGGCTCTGCTTTCATGTAGGCTTTAGAAGAACATAGCGTCTCAGTGGTGCTGACTGCCTAGGGGTGGTGGGGACGACTCCAAGGAGCAGTGTCTCTGCAAACCTCCATTTCCTAACTGTCCACGAGAGTCCCCATTGTGCTGGCATCTTTCCACATATATATCCCTGGGGGCAGATCTCAGGGAGCTCAGAGGTGGAAGTCCCCCTGGGGACACTCACAGGCGCTTCGCTGGGAGTGCTGCTTGCCCCCTGCCTCCTTTCTGCCAGCCCATGGCACCTAGTCCACCCACTGGTCTCAGCCTGGAGCCAGGATCCCTGCTACTTCTGCCCATTTCCAGTCTATCACTAAGCACCCCTGCCACTTCTGCCTCTTCAAATCACCATCTCTACCCACTCCCAAACTGTGACCTTATCGACAACTCTCCTCTTGTCCAGGTTCCCCCAGTACTTAATCTGGCTAGAGCCTTCTCCATCTGCTCTCCACCCAAAAGCCTGTGGGATCTTTGTTAACTGCCCATTTGGCAAACGGATGAACAGGTGCCTTCTCGATGCCCGAAGGACTTCATCCCTTCAGATGAAGGTCCCCACTCCTTAGAGCACCCACTTCTGCCTCCCACCCAGATTTCCCACTCCAGCTTCACCGCCACTGATTGTCACACCGCAGGTGGTCTCCAGCATCCCTAACTTCCCTCACTCCAGCCCCTTAATGTGGCCGGTCTTCAGACCTAAGCTGGGAGGTGGCTTCTCTTTGAAGCCTTCTGGAGTGGAGGTGGGCAGCTTCCCCCTCTGACTGAAGCACTCACAACTTTATTACCTTCCTTGGCAACTTCTCGCCTTTTTCCATCTCCAAACAAGCTCCCCAAGAGCAGGTCTCCTTCACCATCACAAGTCCCACTGTGTGGAAATACTTTCAAAGAAAATGTATGAAGGAAAGGACAATCAGGATTCTGAACCTGTGTAACTGTACTGAGTTACATATTCTTGCTCTGCTTGCCACATGACAGGCCAACAAATTGGAGATGAGGTGTTGAGGCAAGGAATACTGATTTTATTTGGAAAGCTGGCAGATTGAGGAGATGGCAGACTAGTGTCTCAGAATAACCATCTTGTTGGGGTCTGGATGACAGGTTCTTTCACAGAATAGAGAGGGGTAGGAGGTGAGGAAGTAAAGTAAAAGGGCCATAATTCTTTTTTTTTTAATTTTATTTTATTATTTAACTATACAATATTGTATTGGTTTTGCCATATATCAACATGAATCCACCACAGGTATACATGTGTTCCCCATCCTGAACCCTCCTCTCTCCCCGTACCATCCCTCTGGGTTGTCCCAGTGCACCAGCCCCAAGCATCCAGTATCGTGCATCGAACCTGGACTGGCGATTCATTTCATATATGATATTATACATGTTTCAATGCCATTCTCCCAAATCATCCCACCCTCTCCCTCTCCCACAGAGTCCAAAAGACTGTTCTATACATCAATTCTTGCAAATATCTCCTAGAGTGGCCGGCCTCTGAGAGGGGGTGTGTTAATTTCTTCCTTCCTTTAGCTGTTCATGGGTGGGCAGGGTCAGAATGTTTTCCTGAACAAAGGCACTTTGGATTAATAGGTGGGCAGGGCAGAAGGGCAGGGTTCCCTGAGGCAGGCCATTATGTATAGACAATATCCTTTTAGTGAACAAAAGCAATGAGAAGCAAAGGTTAAAGTAAAAGAAACAGATCCAACATGGAGTCAGATTTTGTTCTTTCCTGTAACATAACATACTTGGCCCTTGTCATGGCCCTCCTCCCTAGACACCAACCTTCTGTTTAGCACACTGCTGTCACCTCTGGAGTTGGACAGCACCTGTCCCTCTGAGGCTCCCCCAGAACCATTGCTGTCTGTCTTTACTTGGTCCATTCAGTTGGGACCACTTTTCAGTGTGTCTTAACTAGGATCTTGAGGTTGTTACAGATGATATCAAATGTTAGATGTTCCTTTAGTGCAATTATGTGAATGATTTTTGCTCACCCACTCTAGCACACTGGCATATCTGGAGTTTTGCTAATTTTTGGAAAATGGAATTGCATTTTAAACATACCCAAGTGTGAGTGTATATTTGTGCATTCTTACCTGCCCTCATGAACTATGTGTGAGAGTCAGCTGGCTCCTTGAGTCCATCAGGGCATGTCAGAGGCATGGCATTCAGAAGGAGCTGGGTCCCAGTGTCTGTGATGCCCACTGTATTGACCCACAAACACTCCCTACAGAGGTGCCAAAGCCAAGACCCTCTACTAGCATCTCTAAGACAGAGTTCTTTTGACCCCTTGGCTCTACACTTGCAGCCTTGTGCACTGGTCCTGGCAGCCTCTCCCACCCCCTGGGCCCTTCCTCCCTCGGGGATTTTCCCCTGTGCTCCCCAAATGGCCTACAAATTTCTACTCACTCAGTTTTCTCATTGCTCATGTTGTCTGAGTTCTTGAGTGCAGGGGCATTGGCCTGCACGCATTTGAGTCCCTGAGGTGGGATTTACCACTTGGCAGGCACTCAGGAGAGAAGGATGAGTCGGGAGGGAGTGAATGCACTGATCACTGAGAATGACACCAGCCTCTCCAGGGCCCTCCTCAGGCCTTTGTTAGAGGAAAGAGTCTAGCCTACCAGTCGTGTGTGCTCCAGTTCTTTCTCTGTTGCTATAATACTAAATTTTCATTATTGATAATCATTTATAGGTGAAGGTGAAGTCGCTCAGTCATGTCCAATTCTTTGCGACCCCATGGACTGTAGCCCACCAGGCTCCTCTGTCCATGGGGTTTTCCAGGCAAGAGTACTGGAGTGTGTTGCACCTCTGCAAAGAAAAAGCATGGATTTGAGGTGGTTTTCAGAATGGGTACAATTCAATGATATTTAAAAAATAAAATGAGGCTGGTGGGGAAAGTGGGGTGAGTTAATGGGGGATCATTTCTACACTACACGCCCTCCCTGGGGTGAGTTCCCACTTGATTCCTCATCTCCACTGATCAGAGAGAGAAATATAATCATTAACATAAGAGGAACAAGTTGTTTTCCAAAAGGACTCCTGGTTTCTAGGGTCCTGAGCCTAACATTCAGATTCCAGGTTCTCCAGCAGGAACCCGGGGGGAGAAATTCTGAGCCATCTGGCCAAAGCTGGGCACAGGGAGCAGCAGTCTGTAAGCTCAGCCCATCTGATCCCAGAGAGATGGAAAGATACCATGGCCTAGGAGGACAGCCTGTTGCCTGGCACAGACAACAGAGGCCCTGAGGCCATAGTGGTCCAGAGGAAAGGGGACCCCTTACACATGCTGATGCTGCTGGTAAGTTGCTTCAGTCGTGTCCGACTCTGTGTGACCCCATAGATGTCCTCTCACCAGGCTCCCTCGTCCCTGGGATTCTCCAGGCAAGAACACAGGAGTGGGTTGCCATTTTGTTCTCCAATCCATGAAAGTGAAAAGTGAAAGTGAAGTTGCTCAGTCGTTACACATGCTATATACAGTCAAAGACAAACAAGATGATGGATGACAGGTGTGGGAGAACATGGGGAGAAATGGAAAACTGCGAACTGCAAACACTTGGGGTCAGGACTTTATCACCAGGAGGGTTATAGTGTCTCTACCAGAGCTCTTTATCCATTTGTCATTTGTGTTACAGTCACAGCATTAAGTGGACCTGGGTGTGGAAACCTAGATTTGTAGTTTGAAATATATTACCTGTTTGACTGATGGACAAAGATGTGGCAGAGAAAGGCAGAGAGGTGGAGGATTTGGAAGCTTCTCTCATAGCCTCACAGAGGCGTTCAACTTAAGTCAGTTGATGTGTGGTACTTGGGCCTGGACAGATCAGACTGGAACTCAGCCCCTAGCCCCAAGAGTTGCTTATCAAGTGCTCTGCACTGAGCCCCTGGGATAGCCATGCCCCTTGCCCTGAGTGGGGAGTAGGATGGTATGGAGTGGAGAGAGGGGGTCAGGACCCACTTGAGGCCTCCAGGGGCCCTGGGTCCACACTGAAATGTGGTCAGAGTTGCTACTGAACTGTGTGATTACCTTAGGAAAGCAGGCCTTATGTGGAAATGTCCAGGTGAACACTTATGCAGGGCAGTGGCTCACCAAATACCAGTGCCCGATCCCAAGCTCTCAACCCACACACACACCTACGTTGCTTGGTTGTTTAGTGGGTTTGTGGTGCTTGTTTAGAACAGAAAATCCCATCTGTCTGGACACCTCTAAGTGTAGACTTCTTGGGGAGAATGGACTGGCTGTTTAAGATGGACATTTGTGGAATCACATCAACAATTACAGAGCCTGCAGTTAGGGGAAACCAGTAGGGTTTATGGGACACAGTTTCCCAGTAAATTACAGCATCTTATTTATATTTCCATGTGTCACACTGAGCCCTCCGTGCCCTGGGGAAGAGCAGGCAGGGCTCCTGTTCTTTCTTCTCTTTCAGTCTCCAACATGGGCATAGTGAAGGGCAGACCACCTTCCTCAAATGCAGGGCCACCCACCCACCCCAGGAGCAGCCTGTAGAAATAAAATAACAAGAAGCACAATCACACTTTTCCTATCACAAAGAGCACCAACTAGGAAGGAGCTTCTGTATTCCCCACTCTCGTTCACACAAGTGCCTTGCTGGACAATGTTCTCTGCTTCCTGGGGGATGGAAGTGGAGGGTGACTACCTGTCTGTTTCATGGGAGGGACCCAGAGGAAGCAGCTCTCCTGGAAGATGGTTGGATGTCTGGAAAGGGCTTCCTTGGACTGGCCACGCAGCAAGTTACTTTTGGGGCTCACCTGGGCAGTGAGTGGCCCCACTAAAGCCCTGAGCCAGACCTGCCCAGGCTCACCAGCCCTGCCCAGGCTCACCAGCCCCCACCCGCCTTGAAGCGCTATTCCCCTCTGCCCTTCAGGAAGGTGGAATGAGGACCTCTAAGTGTCTTGGTTTTGCACCTGCGCTTCTCCACTGCCACCTCTCAAGAAGGCAAGTGTGATCACTTCTGTGATTCTGTACTTTCCCAAAGCAGCCACACTCCTTGCCCATAGCCTCGAGGGCCCACTTCCTGCCATCACCTGCCCTTGAAGTGACCTGAGCAGAAGACACTGTGCTGTGTTGGCTTTAAAAATTTTTTTTTGGAATTATGGTAATTATTTGCTTGCAGGTTTCAGTAAGCCAGTGATAGTCCTCTGACATAAATGAAATGGTGTTTGTGAGATTTAATGCTACATGGATGTACCAGTCAGGTCTGCACAGTTTAATTAGCTAGATGTGAATTTACAGATAGAGTTGACTTTCTTTAGGGTTTTAAAACATTTTTTCTTCTCTATTTTTTCCCATCTTTAATGAGGTATAATAAGAAAACAAAAATTGTGTATGCTTATTTCTGCTTTATTGACTATGCCAAAGCCTTTGACTGTGTGGATCACAATAAACTGTGGAAAATTCTGAAAGAGGTGGGAATACCAGACCACCTGACCTGCCTCTTGAGAAACCTGTATGCAGGTCAGGAAGCAACACAACTGGACATGGAACAACAGGCTGGTTCCAAATAGGAAAAGGAGTATGTCAAGGCTGTATATTGTCACCCTGCTTATTTAACTTCTATGCACAGTACATCATGAGAAACACTGGGCTAGATGAAGCACAAGCTGGAATCAAGATTGCCAGGAGAAATATCAATAACCTCAGATATGCAGATGACACCACCCTTATGGCAGAAAGTGAAGAAGAACTGAATAGCCTCTTGATGAAAGTGAAAGAGGAGAGTGAAAAAGTTGGCTTAAGGCTCAACATTCAGAAAACCAAGATCATGGCATCTGGTCTCATCACTTCATGGCAAATAGATGGGGAAACAGTGGAAACAGTGGCTGACTATTTTTTTGGACTCTAAAATCACTGAAGATGGTGATTTCAGCCATGAAATTAAAATATGCTTACTCCTTGAAAGGAAAATTATGACCAAGCTAGATAGCATATTGAAAAGCAGAGACATTACTTTGTCAACAAAGGTCTGTCTAGTCAAGGCTATGGTTTTTCCAGTGGTCATGTATGGATGTGAGAGTTGGACTATAAAGAGGGCTGAGCGCTGAAGAATTGATGCTTTTGAACTGTGGTGTTGGAAAAGACTCTTGAGAGTCCCTTGGACTGCAAGGAGGTCCAACCAGTCAAGGAGATCAGTCCTGGGTGTTCATTGGAAGGACTGATGCTCAAGCTGAAGCTCTAATACTTTGGCCACATGATGTGAAGAGCTGACTCATTGGAAAAGACCCTGATGCTGTGAAAGATTGAGGGCAGGAGGAGAAGGGGATGACAGAGGATGAGATGGTTGGATGGCATCACTGACTCAATGGACATGGGTTTGGGTGGACTCCTGGAGTTGGTGATGGACAGGGAAGCCTGGCATGCTGCAATTCATGGGATCGCAAAGAGTCGGACACAACTGAGACACTGAACTGAACTGAACTGAAAGTGGACGACTTGATGTTTTGAAATAGGTGCTATGCTGTGTGTTTAGTTATTCAGTTGTGTCCAACTCTTTGTGACCCTATGGACTGTAGACCATCAGTCTTCTCTGTCCATGGGGACTCTACAGGCAAGAATACTGGAGTGGGTTGCCATGCCCTTCTCTAGGGGATCTTCCCAACCCAGGGACTGAACCCAGTTCTCCCACATTGTAGATTCTTTACCATATGAGCCACCAGGGAAGCCTATGAATACTGGAGTGGTGGCCTATCCTTTCTCCAGGGGATCTTCCTGACCCAGGAATTGAACCAGAGTCTCCTGCATTGCAGGAGGATTCTTTACCAGGTCAGCTACCAGGGAAGCCCTTTTGACATAGGTATACACTGTAAAAGGATCACCACTCAAGCTAATTCACACATCTGTCACCTCACATAGTTACTATTTTCTTCTTTTTCTGGGTGTGTGGTGAGAACACTTAAAATCTACCCTGGCAGCAAATTTCAAGTATATATGGCTTTGTGAACTACAGCCACATTGCTACACATTAGATCTCCTGTGTTAACCATCTTTCACAGCCGGAACTTTGTGCCCCCTCTTGCTAGGAGGTGACTGCCCACTCCTTCTCTGCTTGGAATATCCTATTGACCCTTTGTGGCCACTGTGGGACACCTCGTCTCAGAAGCCCTCCTGGTTCCTCCAGCTCCCCACGCCCGGTCAGTGATGCCAGGTGCAGGAGTGCTGGGCAGGCACTCAGCACAAGGGACTCCTCTGTGATGGGTGAAAAGTAGATGCCTGGGAGGAGGAGCAGAGAGATGTTAAACAGATCAGTGTCACAGGTGTCCCTGTTTACCAGCATTTGAGTCATAATCTGTGTGTTCCTTCCCTTGTGTTGAGGATTTTCCAATGCCCATGCTGGCTTCGCTTCCTTCCTCTGGGGTTTTCTTTTCTCATGTGAGGCCCCGATCCTGGGGATATGGAGAGGGGGTGCGTGGCCCTGCTGGACAGGATAGAGGCAGTGATGCAGGAACACAGGGAGGCCTCCACCATGGACTGTCCATTCATCTCTGGGAAGGGTCTGCTCACTGAGTCTGCACTGAGATTCAGGAACTACACCGGGTATGAGCTGTGGTGGATGGTGGGTGATGTGTTTGTTCTGGATAGGAGAGCAGTGTGAACAAAGGCAGAGAGTTAGGATTGGGGAATCAGGGAGTTCCCTGGGGATGAGCAAGAATGAAGAAGCCACACTGCAAAGAATGAGCTAGATCTCTGTGCCTGGACGAAGAGATAGCAATGTGACACTTCAAGAAGCAAACAGGAGGTTGCATCATAGGAGGATGGTGACCCCAACACACAGGTAGATACAGCTTTATACACTTGCATGTGCTAGAAAGGTCCAGAAGTTCATGAAGCCAATTGGAGTTTTTGTGGAGAAAAAAAAAATTGTATGCAATTGTGTATTATCTGTATTTTTTATAAGCAGAAATTGCATTTATATTTTTAAAAGAAAGTATAAAGACAAAGTATGAAATTTCAAATGACATGGGTGAGTGCTTAGCCACTCGTTCATGTCCAACTCTTTGTGACCCCGTGGACTGTAGCCCACCAGGCTCCTTTATCCATGGAATTCTCCAGGCAAGAATACTGGAGTAGGTTTCCACTTCCTCATCTAGGGAATCTTCCCAACCCAGGGATCAAACCCACATCTCCTGTTATCCTACACTGCAGGTGGATTTTTTAGCTGCTAGGCTATCAGGGAAGCAAATAGCATAGGTCCAGACTGTAACAGGGTGAGGAGTGTGACCTTGCAGGTGACCTTGCTGGTGATCCTTCTGTCATTCTTCACTTTATGGTCAAGTTTACCTGTGGGCTAAGAGGAAGAGGGCATTCAGAAATGAGGGGCTTCCTTAGCACCCACAGGCTTTCCCCTTATGTGCTGCAGCTTCTGTCTTCAGCTCATTAAGAACGGCAGCCACAGAATCTGGTAGGTGGGCTGCACCGAGGTGTGCAGGGGTCTCTGTTGGCTTCTCTTCCATTGCATTGGAGTCTTTACTTATCTCAGGGCTCACATCTTCCCCTACCTGAGTCACTGAAACCACAAACTTATTTTAATACAAAACATATAGATATGGCATCTATTAATCATTCATCCACTTAAGCAACAAATCTTTAATGTAAACACACTCTATGCCAGACTGTGTACTAGAAGACACAGGAGAAGTGATGATGAACAAAAACTTCCTTGAATTCTGACCTCACGGGCCTGCAGCCCCATGGGGGCAGACAAGCATTGATTAAGTAATTAAGACAGTGGAAACTTGATTGCAAACAGTGATAAATACTTCAGAGTACATAGCTTGAACTTATCTCAGGGGCTCGTCTGGTCCAGGGAAGCAGGGGGTCTCCTTGGGAAAATGACATTTGAACTGAGAGTTAAAGCATTTGCATGTGTTGACTAAGCAAATACATGTGCTAATAACAGTGTTAGTCTTACATTGTACTGACCATTTCCTTAGCTCTATTCTCAGTGACTTACATCAATTCTGCAACCCTAGAAAATCCAGGATGTGAGTGCAGCTAAAAATGCCCAGCTCATAGGTGAAAGGCCAAGGCATGAGGCGACCTGGGTTGGGGACTCCATGGACCACTAGGTTCTGCTGCTCTCTAGAGAGTTAGGTGAGGAGGAGGAGGGGCAACACAGAGATAGAAGGAAGAGCAGGTAGAGAGGAAACCCTTAACAAAGATTTGAAGCTTAAACATTTACAGCTAACAAATACTTGCAGCTAACCTTGAACTTGTTTGTGGCAAAGAGACTGTCACACATGGACAGTCACTCCTCTGGGACTGAGGCTGTACAATGGTCACGTGGAAGGAAAAAGAACTTCTGGTTGGATGAGGCGGTCAAAGACAGAGGTAGCAACCTCTGCCTCCTGTTGCCACATCTCACTCCTGTCTCAGAAGATGAAGCTCTCTGATCTGGGCATCACTCTACCTCTTGGTTGGAAGTGAATGAAGCTGAGGGACTCTTAATGGTGCCTCCTGGACTTGGCTTGGCTCTAATATTGATAGTTGAGGGTGAGATCATCTAAACAGGGTGGATGCAATGCACTAATGGCTATGCCTTTTTCATTACTTGGACTCAGCATCCTGCAATGCATTAACAAGTCAGGAGACACAAGGCTCCCAAAGATGGAAAGTGATCATTACAGACCAAGGGAGAGATAGACAAGAGCATGGAGAGAATGCAGACCCCTGTAAATAGCATGAAGCCCTCACCAAAAGAAAAGAGAGTCTTTGACAGGTTGTGTATCATCCTTTATTAACCCTAGATGTACATTTTCCCCTCCACCTTTTAGCATTTATGCAATTAGATGTGATGTACTGTACAGTGTCCAAGAGATAACAGTTCTGGTGTGGTTGGCATGGCTTGCATATGCGAACTTGGTCATAACTGCAGTAACCTCACATTCCATTTTGCTGGGGACAGTTTTGGCTGTGTCAGTTACCCTGTAGTTTTTTTTTTTTTTTTTTTTTTGAATCTTTTTAACATTTATTTATTTTTTAATTGAAGGATAATTGCTCTACAGAATTTTGTTGTTTTCTGTCAAACACCAACATGAATCAGCCATAGGTATACATATATCCTCTCCCTTTTGAAACTCCCTCCCATCTCCCTCCCCATCCCACCCCTCTATGTTGATACAGAGCCCCTGTTTGAGTTTCCTGAGACATACAGCAAATTCCCATTGGCTATCTGTTTTACATATGGTAATGTAAGTTTCCACGTTACTCTCTTCATGCATCTTACCCTTCCCTCCCTTCTCCCCATGTCCATAAGTCTATTCTCTATGTTTGTTTTTCCATTGTTGCCTTGCAAATAAATTCTTCAGTACCATTTTTCTATGGACAGAGAAGCCTAGTGTGTGGCAGTTCATGGGGTCACAAAGAGTTGGACACGACTGAGTGACTGAACTGAACTGAACCATTTTTCTAGATTCCGTATATATGCATTAGTATGTGATATTTATCCTTCTCTTTCTGACTGACTTCACTCTGTGTTTATCCACCTCATTAGAACTGACTCAAATGCATTCCTTTTAATGGCTGACTAATACCTCTCCTTTTTCATTTCTAATTTTGTTGACTTGATTCTTCTCTTTTTTTTCTTGATGAGTCTGGCTAAAGGTTTGTCAATATTATTTATCTTCTCAAAGAACCAGCTTTTGGTTTTACTGTGTATATATACCACAATTCTTTATCCATTCATCTGTCAGTGGACATCTAGGTTGCTTCCATGTTCTAGCTACTGTAAATAGTGCTGCAGTGAACAATGGGGTACATGTGCCTTTTCCAATTTTGGTTTCCTCAGCATATATGCCTAAGAGTGGTATTGCTGGGTCATATGGTGGTCTTATTCCTAGTTTTTAAAGGAATCTCCATACTGTTTTCCATAGTGGCCGTATCAGTTTACATTCCCACAAAGAGTGGAAGAGCATTCCCTTTCAACACACCCTCACCAGCATTTATTGTTTGTAGGCTTTTTGATGATGGCCATTCTGACTGGTGTGAGATGATATCTCCTTGTGGTTTTGATTTGCATTTCTCTAGTAATGAGCGATGTTGAGCATCTTTTCATATGTTTGTTAGCCATCTGTATGTCTTTGGATAAATGTCTGTTTAGGTCTTTTCCCAACTTTTTGATTGGATTGTTTGTTTTTCTGATATTGAGTTGTATGAGCTGCTTGTATATTTTGGAAATTAATATTTTGCCAGTTGTTTCATTTGCTATTATATTGTCCCATTCTGAGGGTTGTCTTTTCACCTTACTTATAGTTTCATTTGCTATTGAAAAGCTTTTAAGTTTAATCAGGTTCCACTTGTTTACTTCTGTTTTTATTTCCATTATTCTAGGAGGTGGGTCATAGAGGATCTTGTTTTGATTTATGTCATCGAGTGTTCTGCTTATGTTTCTGTCTAAGAATTTTATAGTTTCAGGTCTTACACTTAGGTCTTTAATCCATTTTGAGTTTACCTTTGTGTATGGTATTAGGAAGTGTTCTAATTTCATTCTTTTACATGTAGCTGTCCAGTTTCCCAGCACCATTTATTGAAGAGTTGTCTTTGCCCCATTGTACATTATTGCCTCTTTTGTCAAAAATATGGTACCTATTAGTGCATGGGTTTATTTATGGGCTTTCTACTTTGTTCCATTGGTCTATATTTCTGTTTCTGTGCCAGTACCATACTGTCTTGATGACTGAAGACAGGAAAGTTGATTCCTCCAGCTCCATTCTTCTTTCTCAAGACTACTTTGGCTATTTGGAGTCTTTTGTGTTTCCAGGTGAATTGTGAATTTTTTTGTCATAGTTCTGTGAAAAATGCCATTGGCAATTTGATAGGGATCACACTGAATCTGTAGATTGCATTTGGTAGTATAGTCATATTCACAATATTGATTCTTCCTAACCAGGAACGTGGAATATCTCTATATCTGTTTATGTCATCTTTGATTTTTTCCATCAGGTCTTATAATTTTCCATATACAGATCTTCTGTCTCCTTAGGTAAGTTTATTCCTAGATATTTAATCCTTTTTGTTGCGATGATGAATGGGATTGATTCCTTAATTGCTCTTTCTGATTTTTCATTGTTACTATGTAGAAATGCAAGTGATTTCTGTGTATTGATTTGGTATCCTGGGACTTTGCTAAATTCACTGATTAGCTCTAGTGATTTCCTGATACTATCTTTAGGGTTTTCTATATACAGTATCATGTAATCTGCAAACAGTGAGAACTTTACTTCTTTTCTGATATGGACTCCTTTTATTTCTTTTTTTCTCTGAATGCTGTAGCTAGGACTTCCAGAACTATGTTGAATAATAGTGGTGAAAGTGGACACCCTTGTCTTGTTCCTGATCTTAGGGGGAGTGATTTCCATTTTTCACCATTGAGAATATTGTTTGCTGTGGGCTTATCATATATGGCCTTTACTATGTTGAGGAAGGTTCCTCCTATGCTGAGTTTTTGAAGAGGTTTACTCATAAATGGGTGCTGAATTTTGTCAAAAGCTCTTTATGCATCTATTGAGATGCTCATATAGTTTTTATCCTTCAATTTGTTAATATGATGTATCACATTAATTGATTTGCCTATATTGAAGAATCCTTGCATCCCTGAAATAAACCCAACTTGATCATGATATATGTGCTTTTTATTGTGTTGTTGGATTCTGTTTGCTAAAATTTTGTTGAGAATTTTCACATCTATTTTCATCAGTGATGTTGGCCTGTAGTTTCCCTTTTTTGTCTATTGTCTTTGTCTGGTTTTGGTATCAGGGTGATGGTGGCCTTGTAGATTGAGTTTGGATGGGTTCCTTCCTGTGAAATTTTTTGAAAGAGTTTTAGAAAGATAGGCATTAGCTCTTCTTTGAATATTTGACAGCATTCTCCTGTGAAGCCATCTGGTCCTTGGCTTTTGATTTTGGGAGATTTTTGATCACAGCTTCAATTTCAGAGCTTGTAATTGGGTTGTTCATAATTTCCATTTCTTCCTGGTTCAGTCTTGGAAGATTGAACTTTTCTAAGAATCTGTCCATTTCTTCCAGGTTATCCTTTGTATTTCTGTGTTGCCTGTTGTAAACTCTCCTTTTTCATTTCTGATTTTATTGATTTGATTCTTCTCACTTTTTTTCTTGATGAGTCTGGCTAAAGGTTTGTCAATTTTGTTTATCATCTCAAAGAACCAGCCTATAGTCTTATTAATCTTTACTATGGTTTATTTCATTTCTTTTTCATTTATTTCTGCTCTGATCCTTATGATTTCTTTCCTTCTGCTGATTTGGGGTGTCTTCGTTTTTCTTTTTCCAGTTGTTTTAGGTATAAAGTGAGGTTGTTTTCTTGTTTCTTGAGGTAGAATTGTACTGCTATAAACTTCCCTCTTAGAACTACTTTTGCTGTATGCCATAGTTTTGAGGTGTTGTATTTTCATTGTCATTTGTTTCTAGGAATTAAAAAAAAATTTTCCTCTTGATTTCTTCAGTAACCTGTTAGTTATTTAGAAATGTATTGTTTAATCTCCACGTGTTTCTGTTTTTTTTTTTTTGCAGTTTTTTTCTTGCAATTGATAGCTAGTCTCATAGCATTGTAGTCAGAAAAGATGCTTGATATGATTTCAATCTTCTTAAATTTACTGAGGTTTGATTTGTGACACAAGATATGGTCTATCTTGGAGAATGTTCCATGTGTACTTGAGAAAAAGGTGTATTCTGCATTTGGATGGAATGTCCTAAAGATATCAATGAGATCCATCTCATCTAATGTATCATTTAACACTTGTGTTTCCTTATTAATTTTCTGTTTTGATGATCACTGGAGTGAGTGAAGTGTTAAACTCTCTGACTATTGTTGTGTTAATGTCAGTTTCTCCTTCTATGTCTGTTAGTGTTTGCCTTATGTATTGAGGTGCTCATATGTTGGGTGCACAGATATTTACAATTGTTATGTCTTCCTCTTGGGTTGATCCCTTGACCATTATGTAGTGTCCTCTTCCTTATTTCTTGTAATATTATTTATTTAAGGTATATTTTGTCTGATATGAGGATTGCTACTCCAGCTTTCTTTTGCCGTCCATTTGCATGGAATATATTTTTCCATCCTCTCAATTTCAGTCCATATGTGTCTCTAGGTCTGAAGTGGGTTTCTTGTAGGCAGCAAGTATATGCATCTTGTTTTTGTATCCATTCAGCCAGTCTGTGTCTTTTGGATGAACATTTAATCTGTTTACATATAATTATTGATATATATATTCCTTCTGATGTTTTGTTGATTGGGGTTTGATTTTGTAGATAATATTCCTCTCTTGTATTTCTTGACTACATAAATCCCTTTAACATAAACCCTTGCTTGGAAAAAGCACAAGCTGGAATCAAGATTGCCGGGAGAAATATCAATAACCTCAGATATGCTGATGACACCACCCTTATGGCAGAAAGTGAAGAGGAACTAAAAAGCCTCTTGATGAAAGTGAAAGTGAAGAGTGAAAATGTTGTCTTAAAGCTCAACATTCAGAAAACTAAGATCATGGCATCCAGTCCCATCACTTCATGGCAAATAGATGGGGAAACAGTGAAAACAGTGTCAGACTTTATGTTTTGGGGCTCCAAAATCACTGCAGATGGTGACTGCAGCCATGAAATTAAAAGACGCTTACTCCTTGGAAGAAAAAATATGACCAACCTAGAAAGCATATTGAAAAGCAGAGACATTACTTTGCCAACAAAGGTCCATCTAGTCAAGGCTATGGTTTTTCCAGTGGTCGTGTATGGATGTGAGAGTTGGACTGTGAAGAAAGCTGAGCACTGAAGAATTGATGCTTTTGAACTATGGTGTTGGAGAACTCTTGAGAGTCCCTTGGACTGCAAGGAGATCCAACCAGTCCATTCTAAAGGAACCCTGTGTAAGAGACAGCAAAAGAGACACTGATGTATAGAACAGTCTTATGGACTCTATGGTAGAGGGAGAGGGTGGGAAGATTTGGGAGAATGGCATTGAAACATGTATAATATGTTTGAAATGAGTTGCCAGTCCAGGTTCGATGCATGATACTGGATGCTTGGGGCTAGTGTACTGGGACGACCCAGAGGGATGGTATGGGGAGGGAGGAGGGAGGAGGGTTCAGGATGGGGAACACATGTATACCTGTGGTGGATTCATTTTGATATTTGGCAAAACTAATACAATTTTGTAAAGTTTAAAAATAAAATAAAATAAAATAAAATAAAATAAAATAAAGGAGTTCAGTCCTGGGTGTTCTTTGGAAGGACTGAAGTTAAAGCTGAAACTCCAATACTTTGGCCACTTCATGCGAAGAGTTGACTCATTGGAAAAGACCTTGATGCTGGGAGGGATTGGGGGCAGGAGGAGAAGGGGACAACAGAGGATGAGATGGCTGGATGACATCACTGACCCAATGGACATGAGTTTGAGTGAACGCTGGGTGTTGGTGATGGACAGGGAGGCTTGGCGTGCTGCAATTCATGGGGTCACAGAGAATCGGACACGACTGAACGACTGAACTGAACTGAACTGAACATTGTTGTAAAGGTGGTTTGGTGGTACTGAATTCTCTTAACATTTGCTTGTTTGAAAAGCTTTTGATTTCTCCAGAAATTGTGAATGAGATCCTTGCCGGGTAGAGTAATCTTGGGTGTAGATTTTTCCCTTTCAGTACTTTAAATATATCCTGCCATTCCCTTCTGCCCTGCAGAGTTTCTACTGAAAGATCAACTGTTAAACATATGGGGTTTCCCTTGAATGTTACTTGTTGCTTTTCCCTGCTGTTTTTTATATTCTTTTTGTGTGTGTGTTTAATCTTTGCTAGTTTGACTCATATGTGTCTTGGCATGTTTCTCCCTGGATTTATCCTGTATGGGACTCTTTGCACTTCTTGAACTTGATTGATTATTTCATTTTGCACATTGGGGAAATTTTCGACTAAAATGTCTTTAAAAATTTTCTCATGCCTTTTATTTTTCTCTTCTTCTTCTAGGACCCTAATAATTCAAATTTTGGTGCATATGATATTGTCCCAGAGGTCTCTGAGACTATCATAAGTTCTTTTCATTGTTTTTACTTTATTCTGCTCCTCAGAATTTATTTCCACCATTTTATCTTCCAGCTCACTGATTCTTCAGCTTCAGTTATTCTGCTATTGATTCCTTCTAGAGTATTTTTAATTTCAGAAATTGTGTTTATTCTTCTAGGTCTTTTTAAATTGATTCTGGCATTCTCCCCATTCTGTTTTCAGGGTTTTTGATCATCTTTACTATCATTATTCTGAATTCTTTTCCAGGTAGCTTGCCTATGTCCTCTTCATTTTTTGGACATCCGTGTTTCTTGTTTGTTCCTTCGTTTGTGCAGTATTTCTCTGCCTTTTCACTATTTTTCTTAAAACTTACTATGTTTGAGGTCTCCATTTCCCAGGCTTCAAGACTGAATTTTTTCTTCCTTTTGGTTTCTTCCCTCCTAAGCTTTGTCCAGTGGTTTGTGTAAGCTTTGTATAGGGTGATATTTATGCTGTTTTTTTTCTTTTGTTGTTGTTGTTTGTTTGTTTTTCCTCTGATGGGCAAGGCTGAGTGAGGTGGTAATCCTGTTTGTTGATGAATGGGTTGTATTTTTGTCTTTGTTTTTTGAATGAGGTGTCCTGCACATGGTGCTAGTGGTGGATGGGTGATGCCGGGTCTTGTATTCAGGTGGTTTCCTTTGTGTGAGTTCTCACTATTTCATACTCCCTAGGGTTGGTTTTCTGGCAATCAAGAGTCTTGGAGTCAGTGCTCCCACTCCAAAGGCCTGAGATTTGATCTCTGGTTAGGAACATAGATTCCACAAGTGGTTTGTTATGGTATTAAGTGAGATTAAAACACATACCCAAAAATGGGAAATCAAAGATGAGCCCCAGGCAAATGGTAGTTCAGTTCAGTTGCTCAGTCGTGTCCGACTCTTTGTGACCCCATGAATCGCAGCATGCCAGGCCTCCCTGTCCATCACCATCTCCTGGAGTTCACTGAGACTCACGTCCATCGAGTCGGTGATGCCATCCAGCCATCTCACCCTCTGCTGTCCCCTTTTCCTCCTGCCTTTAATCTTTCCCAGCATCAGAGTCTTTTCCAATGAGTCAACTCTTTGCATGAGGTGGACAAAGTACTGGAATTTCAGCTTTAGTTCTTTCACCTCCCAAAGTTCTTTCACCTTCCAAAGAACACCCAGGGCTGATCTCCTTCAGAATGGACTGGTTGGATCTCCTTGCAGTCCAAGGGTCTCTCAAAAGTCTTCTCCAACACCACAGTTCAAAAGCATCAATTCTTCAGCGCTCAGCTTTCTTCACAGTCCAACTCTCACATCCATACACAACCACAGGAAAAACCATAGCCTTGACTAGACGGACTTTGTTGGTAAAGTAATGTCTCTGCTTTTCAATATGCTTTCTAAGTTGGTCATAACTTTCCTTCCAAAGAGTAAGCGTCTATTAATTTCATGGCTGCAGTCACAATCTGCAGTGATTTTGGAGCCCCAAAAATAAAGTCTGACACTGTTTCCCCTGTTTCCCCATCTATTTCCCATGAAGTGATGGGACCGGATGCCATTGTCTTGGTTTTCTGAATGTTGAGCTTTAAGCCAACTTTTTCACTCTCCTCTTTCACTTTCATCAAGAGGCTTTTGAGTTCCTCTTCACTTTCTGCCATAAGGGTGGTGTCATCAGCATATCTGAGGTTATTGATATTTCTCCCAGCAGTCTTGATTCCAGCTTGTGTTTTTTTCCAGCCCAGCGTTTCTCATAATGTACTCTGCATATAAGTTAAATAAGCAGGGTGACAATATACAGCAATGAAATAGAAATTCATTGTATGCATAGAAAAGAGTGGGAACAACCACGGGGTCCACTTTGATACGTTTGTCATTGTCGATGATGATGATTTCATGTTTTCTTGAAAAGCAACAACCAGGAATATATGGGATCCAGGGAGGAAAAGATCCACTGGTGATGTAAGCTGAATTGTTTTGGCTGGGAGTGCATAAAAGGCCACAGCAAGCAGCACAGGATAAATTGCCAGGAGACATTTCAGTAAATGAACTTGATGCTGATCCACTGAGAAAATCACATCATGGAGGATGCAAACCTGTGTTTGCTGATGAGTGCTTTCTAACTACAGGGAGGGTTGAACTATGACACCAGTAACAATCATGGGGAGAGGGTGGTGGTTTAATTAATCAGCAGTCTATTGTACAGGAGAAAGGAATCAAGACCATCCCCAAGAAAAGAAATGCAAAAAAGCAAAATGGTTGTCTGACAAGGCCTTACAAATAGCTGTGAAAAGAAGAGAAGTGAAAAGCAAAGGAGAAAAGGTAAGATATAAGCATCTGAATGCAGAGTTCCAAAGAATAGCAAGGAGAGATAAGAAAGCCTTCCTCAGCGATCAGTGCAAAGAAATAGAAGAAAACAACAGAATGGGAAAGACTAGAGATCTCTTCAAGAAAGTTAGAGATACCAAGAGAACATTTCATGCAAAGATGGGCTCAGTAAAGGACAGAAATGGTATGGACCTAACAGAAGCAGAAGATATTAAGAAGAGGTGGTAAGAATACACAGAAGAACTGTACAAAAAAAGATCTTCAAGACGCAGATAATCATGATGGTGTGATCACTCACACTCACCTAAAGCTATACATCCTGGAATGTGAAGTCAAGTGGGCCTTAGAAAGCATCACTAAAAACAAATCTAGTGGAGGTGATGGAATTTCCAGTGCTCAAATCCTGAAAGATGATGCTGTGAAAGTGCTGCATTCAATATGTCAGCAAATTTGGAAAACTCAGCAGTGGCCACAGGACTAGAAAAGGTCAGTTTTCATTCCAATCCCAAAGAAAGGCAATGCCAAAGAATGCTCAAACTACTGTACAATTGCACTCATCTCACACGCTAGTAAAGTAATGCTCAAAATTCTCCAAGTCAGGCTGCAGCAATATGAGAACCGTGTACTTCCAGATGTTCAAGCTGGTTTTAGAAATGGCAGAGGAACCAGAGATCAAATTGCCAACATCTGCTGGATCATGGAAAAAGCAAGAGAGTTCCAGAAAAACATCTAATTCTGCTTTATTGACTATGCCAAAGCCTATGACTGTGTAGATCACAATAAACTGTGGAAAATGCTGAAGGAGATGGGAATACCAGACCACCTGACCTGCCTCTTGAGAAACCTATATGCAGGTCAGGAAGCAACAGTTAGAACTGGACATAGAACAACACACTGTTTCCAAATTGGTAAAGGAGTACATCAAGGCTGTATATTGTCACCCTGCTTATTTAACTTATATGCAGAGTTACACCATGTGAAATGCTGGGCTGGAGGAAGCACAAGCTGGAATCAAGATTGCTGGGAGAAGTATCAATAACCTCAGATATGCAGATGACACCACCCATATGGCAGAAAGTGAAGAAGAACTAAAGAGTCTCTTGATGAAAGTGAAAGAGGAGAGTGAAAAAGTTGGCTTAAAGCTCAACATTCAGAAAACTAAGATCATGGCACCTGGTCCCATCACTTCATGGCAAATAGATGGGGAAATAGTGTCAGACTTTATTTTGGGGGCTCCAAAATCACTGAAGATGGTGATTGCAGCCATGAAATTAAAAAATGCTTACTCCTTGGAAGGAAAGTTATGACCAACATAGACAGAATATTAAAAAGCAGAGACATTACTTTGCCAACAAAGGTCCACCTAGTCAAGGCTATGGTTTTTCCAGTGGTCATGTATGGATGTGAGAGTTGGACTATAAAGAAAGCTGAGCACTGAATAATTGATGCTTTTGAACTGTGGTGTTGGAGAAGACTCTTGAGAGTCCCTTGGACTGCAAGGTGATCCAACCAGTCCATCCTAAAGGAGATCAATCCTGGGTGTTCATTGGAAAGACTGATGTTGAAGCTGAAACTCTAATATTTTGGCCAACTGATGCAAAGAACTGACTCATTTGAAAGACCCTGATACTGGGAAAGATTGAGGGTAGGAGAAGAAGGGGATGACAGAGGGTGAGATGGTTGGATGGCATCACCGACACAATGGACATCAGTTTGGGTGGACTCTGGGAGTTGTCGACATATGGGGAGGCCTGGTGTGCTGTGGTTCATGGGTTCACAAAGAGTTGGACATGACTGAATGAATGAACTGAGTCCATAACTTAATTGCTCTTGCAACCATTTTGATGAAACATGGCAGCAGGTAAGAGTTTCCTAAGCTTTCAGAGCTGTTGGACATTTGAGGAAGAGTTCATTTCCTTGTGTCCTTACACCAGGCTTTTGTTGTGTGACAGAGACGCAGGCTCTAGAGGCATCTCTCTGGGCTCCCAACAATACTCTTTCATCTGCTCTTGAGTCCGGCCAGGGCAAGAACCTTCTTTTGGCTTTGATGTCTTCTTCTGAGAAAAGAGCCAAGAACCACACCTACCTGTAGAGTTCTACAGGGGATAAAAGCCACTGCCAAATACACAGCAGGGATCTTGCACATGGAGGGCATGCAGATGTAGCCTTATGTTATCAATGTTGCTGCTGTTAATCTCCACATTTCACATTGCAAACTATAGCAGTGATGCCTTGTGATACTTGCTGTCACGACAGGCTGTGGGGCCTCTGGCTATAGAGAGTTCCCTAAAGGCACTATAGCTTTCTCATTTGCTTTGCTTTGGGTTGCTCAGTCATGTCCAACTCTTTTAGCTGTAACCTTCCAGGCACCTCTGTTTCCATGGGGATTCTCTAGGCAAGAATACTGGAGTGGGTTCCCATGTCCTCCTCCAGGGTATCTTCCCAACCCAGGGATGGAACCCAAGTCTCCTGAATGGCAGGCAGATTCTTTACCATCTGAGCCACTAGGGAAGCCCATGAATACTGGAGTGGGTAGACTATCCTTTCTCCAGGGCATCTTTCAGCCCTAGGAATCAAGCGAGGGTCGTCTGCATTGCAGGTAGATTCTGTTTCAGCTGAGCTACCAGGGAAGCCCAGCCTTCCCATAGCACATACTAAATCTAATGAACAAACAAACAATGGGACTCAATTCTTGGTGCTATACTTATTTCCTCATATAAAGCACATATTGATCAAGACTATAAGGGCAAAAGTATATGACTTCATGATTGTTGCCATGTAATAATTCACAAAGAAGGGGACACAGATTTCAGCTAGATAGAAATAGAGATACAGGAGTGAGACTGGCTGGTTTGGGGAATCCTGGGGAGAGGATTCCTGTCCTTTCTTTGGAGTCCTCAAGTAGAAGATGATTCCTAATAAAGACAAGTGAGGATCTGGGGAAGGTAGCCCAGGACTGATGGAGGCAGCAAAGGCTCTGAGGAAAAGCCTGAGGATTCTCAGTCACCCAGCTGGATGGTCAGCCAGACAGGAGTGATAGGGCCCTCCAGCTGTCAGTCACCTGCTCAAGACAGGCCCATTTGTCCTTATTGGGGATGTTCTATCTCAGCAGCCACAAGCAGAAGCAGGTCTGGGTAGCTGGGCACAATTTCTCAGCTCACACTACATGCGTCAGCACCCCACACTCCACTGGAAGGCAGTCTACCATTTCAGCTCTCTGCTTCAGTCATCAAACCTTCACTATGGGCCCTAATATTTCTACTCAACTTTCTTTACTATCTGTCTGAGAATCAGGTGACCTGAGTCCTGGTCCTGCTTCTGACTCCAACTGACCTTGTGAACTTTGACAAATGACCAACCTCTTCAATCCTCAGCTCACATTTATTAGAATCAAGTCACTGTCCTTAAAATCTTCCAAGATATGTTTGTATCTCTTATTGGAAAAACAGAATAAATAGCTTCCAAGAGACCATACAAAAAGTCAATATTCAGAGTTTAGAATTTCTGAATTTTCAGCTCACATTTTCATGTCTAATCTCTTAACTTTGGTTCCTCACCAAAAATTTCATGGGAAATTCTGAGGAATGAGTGTCTAACTGGAGAACCATGGATTCCTTCCAGGTGGGAGCTCAAATTACTGAAGAGGAATGCAGAAAAACCCTGGCCACTTTGCTGTGCTGAAGGGTTTGCTGGGATTCCCTGAGTTCTTTTGTTCCTAAATCCAGGCCATAATCACATTGTGTTCCTGAGGATAGCTACGGAAATTTAGACTTGATGATAGGTGGAGTGAAAACAGCCTGGCTGAGGGTCAGAAAACTTGAGCTCTATTTTTAGCTAGGCTGCTAATGCCTTGTCCTATTTTGTGCTACATGCTTGGTCTCCCTGGCTGTCCTTTTCTTTGATTGTAAGGTGAGGGCTGGACTCCATGATCCTGGCTCCATGTTCTATCATACGTGTGTGCTGTTACTCTGCTGTATCAGTCAAAATCCAGGAAGGAAAGAAGAAACAGTGCATGCAAGGTATTTCAAACGGAGGGCATTTATCATGGGAACTTGATTACATGGGTATGGGAAATTTGAAAGCAAGAAAATGGTGTGATGAGGCACTCTTTTATGTATTAAACCTTTCCATACAAATTTTAGAACAAGTTAATCCATGTGTTCAAAAGTCCTTGATGGAATTTTTAATAGGAATTACGTTAAACTTACATATTATTTTGTGGAGAACTGATACCTCCACTGTGTTGTCTTCCCACCTATGAATGCTATATATTGCCTCATTTCTTTAAGGGTTCTTTGATTCCTTTCATAAGCACTGCATAATTTTCAGCCTTCAGACACTATACATATTTTATTAAATGTATACTTAAGTACTTTATTTTCTTTGGAGTTATTATAAATAATATTGCTTAAGATTTTATTTGTGAAATCTTGTGTTAGTATAGAAGAATGTGATTGATTTTTTCAAAACATTTGAACTTACTTCTCTTTTATTTTTTCATTTTTATTTTTAATTGCAGGATAATTGCTTCACAAAGTTGTGTTGGTTTCTGCCATACAACAATGCAAATCAGCCATAAGTATATATATATATCCCCTTTCTCTTGAGCCTCCCTCTCACCCCCACCACACATCCCATCCCTCTAGGTCCTCAGAGAGCATGAAGCCATGCTCCCTGTATTATATAACAACTTCTCACTAGCTATCTCTTTTGCTCAAGTAGTGTATATATGTCAATTCTACTTTCTCAATTCATCCTATCATCTAATCCCCCCACTCTGCCCCACAAGTCCATTCTGTACATCTGGGTCTCCATTCCTGCCCTGCATATTGGTACATCAGTACCATTTTTCTAGATTCCATATATATATGTTAATATAAAATGTTTGTTTTTCTCTGACTACTCCACTGTATATAACAGGTTCATGCACCTCACTACAACTGACTCACATTCATTCCTTTTTTTGGCTGAGTAATATTCCATTGTGGTACAATATAGTAATTGTACCACAATGACTATATCCATTCATCTATCAGTGGATAGATGGACATGGACATCTAGGATGGTTCATCAATGGACATTTAGGTTGTTTTCATATCCTGGCTATTGTAAATAGTGCTGCTATGAATATTTGGGTATTTGTGTCTTTTTGAATTATGCCTTTCTCTGGTTGTATATCTGAGGTTATTGATATTTCTCCTGGCAATCTTGATTCCAGCTTGTGTTCCCTCCAGTCCAGCATTTCTCATGATGTACTCTGCATATAAGTTAAATAAGCAGGGTGACAATATACAGCCTTGAAGTACTCCTTTTCCTATTTGGAAACAGTCTGTTGGTCCATGTCCAGTTCTAACTGTTACTTCCTGACTTGCATACAAATTTCTCAAGAGGAAGATCAGGTGGTCTGGTATTCCCATCTCTTTCAGAATTTTCCACAGTTTATTGTGATCCACACATCAAAGGCTTTGGCATAGTCAATAAAGCAGAAATAGATGTTTTTCTGGAACTCTCTTGCTTTTTCCATCATCAATAACCTCAGATATGCAGATGACACTACCCTTATGGCAGAAAGTGAAGAGGAACTAAAAAGCCTCTTGATGAAAGTGAAAGAGGAGAGTGAAAAAGTTGGCTTAAAGCTCAACATTCAGAAAATGAAGGTCATGGCATCGGGTCCCATCACTTTATGGGAAATAGATGGAGAAACAGTGGAAAAAGTGTCAGACTTTATTTTTTTGGGCTTCAAAATTACTGCAGATTGTGACTGCAGCCATGAAATTAAAAGACTCTTACTCCTTGGAAGAAAAGTTATGACCAACCTAGATAGCATATTCAAAAGCAGAGACATTACTTTGCCAACAAAGGTCTGTCTAGTCAAGGCTATGGTTTTTCCTGTGGTCATGTATGGATGTGAGAGTTGGACTGTGAAGAAGGCTGAGCGCTGAAGAATTGATGCTTTTGAACTGTGGTGTTGGAGAAGACTCTTGAGAGTCCCTTGGACTGCAAGATCCAACCAGTCCATTCTGAAGGAGATCAGCCTTGGGATTTCTTTGGAAGGAATGATGCTAAGGCTGAAACTCCAGTACTTTGGCCACCTCATGCGAAGAGTTGACTCATTGGAAAAGACCTTGATGCTGGGAAGGATTGGGGGCAGGAGGAGAAGGGGACGACAGAGGATGAGATGGCTGGATGGTATCACTGACTCGATGGATGTGAATCTGGGTGAACTCTGGGAGTTGGTGATGTACAGGGAGGCCTGGCATGCTGCGATTCATGGGGTGGCAAAGAATTGGACACGACTGAGCGACTAAACTGAACTGAACTGAACTGGTTGTATGTCCGGTAATAGGAATACTCAGTCATTTGGAAGATTTATTTCTAATTTTTAAAAGAATATCCATACGGTTCTCCATAGTGGCTGTACAATTTACATTCCCACCAAAAATGCAAGAGGATTCTTTTTTTCTCCACATCCTCTCCAGCATTTATTGAGAAAGAAAAACAGAGCTGGAGGAATCAACCTTCATGACTTCATACTATAATACAAAATTAAAGTAATCAAGACAGTGTGATACTGGCCCCAAAACAGAAATATAGACCAATGAAATGAGATAGAAAGCCCAGAAATAAACCCATGCATCTATGGGCACCTTATCCTTAACAAAGGAGGTAAGAATATACAGTGGAGAAAAGACAGCTTCTTCAATACGTGGTACTCGGAAGACTGGAGAGTCATGTCTAAAAGGATAAAATTAGAACACTTCCTAACACCATACACAAAAATAAACTCAAAATGGATTAAAGATCTAAATGTAAGACGAGCAACTATAAACTCTTAGAGGAAATCATGGGCAGAATATTCTTTGACATAAATCACTTAAGATCCTCTTTGACCCACTTTGGAGAGTAATGGAAATAAAAACAAAAATAAACAAATAGGCTCTAATTAAACTTAAAAGCTTTTGCACAGCAAAGGGAAGTATAAACAATTGAAGAGATAATCCTCAGAATGGAAGAAAATAACCGCAAACAAAGCAATGATGAAGGATTAATCTCCAAAATATGCAAATAGCTCAGTATCAGAAAAGCAAACAACCCAATCCAAGAATGGACAGAAGACCTAAACAGACATTTATCCAAAGAAGACACACAAATGGCCAACAAACACATGAAAAGATGCTCAACATTGCTCATTGCTGGAGAAACGTGATTGATTTTTGAGTGTTGATTTGTATCTTGCAACTTTTCTGAAATATTTTTTGGATTATCACTTTTTAAGGATTTCTTGGGAGAGATAATCATGTCGTCTTCAAATAGAGATAATTTTATTTCTTTCTTCCCAATCTGTGTGTCTTTTGTTGCTTTTTCTCATTTCATGACAATGACTAGAAATTCTAGCACTATGTTTATCAAACCTGATGGAAGAACATCCTTGCTTTGTAAAAGATCTTAGGGAAAATGATTTAACTTTTTGCTACTAGGTATGAGGTAAGCTATAGAATCAGTTGTGGATGTTCTTTATCCCTTGAGGTAATTTCCCTCTATTACTAATTTACTCAGAGTTTTTTTTTTTTTTTTTTTAATGAATAAGTGTTGAATTTTGTCAAATACCTTTTCTGTCTTAAATGATATATGATTTTTATTGTGCTTGTTGATAAGGGGAATATATTAATTTTTGAATATGGAACAAGTGAAGTATTCCTAAAATAATTCCACTTTGTCATACTTTATAATTCTAATGCATTGATGAATTCAGTTTTCTAATACTGCATTAAAAATGTTGGGTCAGAGTTTTCGGGGGATATTGGTCTATGGTATCTTTTTTCTTGGTACTGTCTTTGGTTGGTTTCTGTATCAGGGTGTTACTATCATAAAATGAGTTAGGAAATCTTTCCTCCTCTTTAATTTTTAGAAGAAACTATTAAAATTATATTAACTGTTTAATTATTAGGCAGAATTCAATACAACCATATGCACGTGGGGATTTCTCTTTTCTGGAGACTTTAATTAAAAACTCAATTGCAAAATCAATGTTTACATGATTATTTAGAAAATCTATTTCACCCTAGTTGAATTTTAATTTGTGGTTTTCAAGGAAGTAGATCATTTCTTCTATGCTGTAAAATAGTGATCATGAAATTACTCAGAGTATTTCCTTTTTTATTACCCATTACTGACTGTATTATCTGTAGTGTTAAGGCATTTTATTCTACCTATAGGCTAGCTTTCCTATTGTTTGATATCTTCCCTATTTTCAGTCTATCTACAGACTTATGAAATGTATTAATTTAAAAAAAAGAAACAGCATTTTGTTTCATTGATACTGTATTGTGTTTTTTTACCTTTTTTTTTTTTTTTCCCGGAATAAGTTAACATAGGAAGCTTGAGATTGCTTTTCTTTGAAAGGCTTATTTAGAAGTTACAGAATTGGCCCTTAGATTCCAGAAGGACTCCCATTATTTTCAGATATGATAAAAATTGCTTCCTATGCCCAAATTTTACAAACAATGTGGTTTTGTTGAACATGTGCTTTCCTTTTGGAAGTCTGAAATTTGGGAGTGTGCTCAGCAGAGGGTGTTTATGTAGTCAAGATCCCACTGAAAACCTGGGACAGTAGGTCTCTAATGAGCTTCTATGGTTGGCGAAATATCACACACTTTGTCACATCTCACTGTTGAGGGAATTAAATTCA
This sequence comes from Bos mutus, assembly GCF_027580195.1. NCBI lineage: Eukaryota > Metazoa > Chordata > Mammalia > Artiodactyla > Bovidae > Bos > Bos mutus. The sequence continues at coordinate 132,512,619 of NC_091618.1, forward strand.
ATCTGTATGATTCAACTGGGAGACGACACTTGGAAGCTTGTGCCTGGCCTCTCCTGAACTTCACCACTGCATTTTTCCCTTCGGTTGATGTTTCACTCTAAGAAATCTTAGCTGTGAATACAAGGCTATTTTGAGTATTCCAGTAAATCATTAAGACTAGGGATGATTTGGGACCTCTCATCATATTTTCCTATTTGTATTTTCACTGATTTCTGCTATCATTTTTAAAAATTTGTTTTATGCTTATTTTTCTTTTCTTTTCTGTAGTAGTTTCTTGAGATAGGAATTTGAATTATTCATCTGAGACCTTTACTCCTTTGTAACAAAAGAATTACATGTATGTAAGTGTCATATATTTTTGTCATTATTGCTTTAGCTGCACCTCAGTATTATATGTTATGTTTTAGCTTTCATTCAGCCTATGTATATTTTTATTTCCTTTGAGACTTCCTAATTGACCCATGTGTCATTTAGAAGTTTGTTGCTTAATTTCCACATATTTAGAGCCTTTCCTATTATTATTCTGTTACTTTAATTTTTTTAAACTGAAGTATAGTTGTTTTACAATGTTGTGTTGGTTTCTGGTGTACAGCAAAGTGATTATATATATGTGTGTGTATAGATATGTGTGTGTGTGTGTGTATTCTTTTCCATTATGGTTTATTACAGAATATTGAACATATTTCTCTGTGCTATACAGTTGGGTGTCTTTATTTATCTACTTTATATATAGTAGTTTGCATCTGTTAATCCAAAACTCCTAATTTATCCTTCTCCTACCCTTTTTCCCTTCTGGTAACCGTAAGTTTGTTTTTTAATGTCTGTGAGTCTGTTTCTGTTTTGTAAATAAGTTCATTTGTATCACATTTTAGATTCTGCATATAAGTGATATCAAATGGTATTTGTCTTTTTCTTTCTGGTTTATTTCATTTAGTATGATGATCTCTAGATCTGTCCATGTTGCTACGAATGGCATTGTTTTATTCTTTCTTATGACTGAGTGATATTCCATTGTATATGTGTAACACGTCTTCTTTATCCATTTATCTGTTAATGGACATCAGATTGTTTCCATGTCTTGGCTATTGTAGATAGTGCTATTATTGATTTTTTTTTTTGTATAATCCCATTGAGGTCAGAACATTGTATATATTATTTTAAATTTGTTGCTATTTGTTTTATGGCTCAATTCATGGTCTTTTTTCTTGGTGAAAGTTCTGTAAGCACTTGGAGAAATGTATATTCTGCTTTTCTGGGATGTAGTACTCTTTATGTCAGTTGGATCCCTTTCTTTGTGTTATTCATATCTGCTATATCTTTGATGATTTCTCTGTACTAATTCTATCAGTTGTTGAAAATTATTAAAGTCTCTATTTTTTAAAAATTAAAGTCAAGTTTTGATTTCACTGGCCATGACACATGATTTGTGGGATCTTCGTTCCCAAACCAGAGACTGAACCAGAGCTCTTGACAGAGAAGTTGCAGAGTGCTAACCACCAGACTACTAGGGAATTCCCTAAAGTCTAGCATTGTATTTGCTTATTTCTCCTATTATTTCTATCCAGTAATATATTTTATGCTTTATAGTTTACTAAGATTTAGGATTGTTGTGTGTTTCTGGTGGACTGACCCTTTTACCATTATATAGGTTTCATTTTGTCCGTAGTGAATTTCATTTTGTTTTGAATTTGGCTTTATCAGATTAATATAGCCAGTCTTGTTCTGCTTTATTTAAAATTTTTTACATGATATATTGTTTCCTATTCTTTTAATTTCAACCTACCTATGTCATTGATTTCAAGTGAGTCTTCTGTAAGAGGTATATAGCTGTCATGTGTATCATTCATTCTGCAGATCTTTGTATTTTGATTGGTGTGAATACACCTAAGTAGGTCATTTACATTTAAACTAATTATTAAGATGCTTACACCTGTAATTTTATTATTTATGTTTTTATTTGTTTCCTATGTTCTCACTACTGTTTCTCTTTTCTTTTTTAAAAATGCCTAAAGACTTTATTTTCAGCTTTAGGACTATACAAAAAATATACAGTTTGTATTATGTGGGGACCACATATTTCTCATAATACTGGATTTATTTTCTGCTTGTTTTGTAGAACAAAGCTTAAAACCTTACCATTTTTTATTTTCCACTGTCTTAACACATTTTTTCTAATATATTCTTTGGAAAATTTAATAAAAAATAGTTCTTTGGTCTTCATTTCTTGTTTCATGTGCTTTGTAATAAGCATGATGTATCAGTAGGCAGATCCCATTACATGAAAAATTCTGGCAGAATTATGCAAAACATTCAGGTATATTTATGCCTTTAGAATATAAAGAAATTGATTTTGAATATGTTAAAATCTTGGATTATTTTTATTTATATTTTGTTTTTGTTAAATATAAATTTATTTATTTTAATTGTGGCTAATTACTTTTTTGCCAAACATTGACATGAATCCACCACGGGTGTACATGTGTTCCCCATCCTGAACCCCCCTCCCACTTCCATCCCCATCCAATCCCTCTGGGTCATCCTGGTGCATCCAGCCCCTAGCACCCTGTCTCACGCATCAAACCTGGACTGGCGATTCGTTTCACATATGATAATATATATGTTTCAATGCCATTCTCCCAAATCATCCCACCCTTGCCCACTCCCATAGAGTCCAAAAGGCTGTTCTATACATCTGTGTCTCTTTTGCTGTCTCACATATAGGGTTATCATTATCATCTTTCTAAATTCCATATATGTGCATTAGTATACTGTATTGGTGTTTTTCTTTCTGGCTTACTTCACTCTGTATAATAGGCTCCAGTTTCACCCACCTTGTTAGAACTGATTCAAATATATTCTTTTTAATGGCTGAATAATATTCCATTGTGTATATGTCTTCCTGATGGCTACTTGAAAGTATTTTTAGGGCTACATTTGATTTATTTATAATGTTCTTGAGATTTATCTTTGAACAATTTTCTTAGTGGTTGAGTATTATAATATGCAAGCTTCCCAGGTCGTACAGTGGTAAAGAATCTGCCTGCCAATGAAGGTGATGCAAGAGATGCAGATTCAATCCCTCAGTCAGAAAGGTGCCCTGGAGTATGAAATGGCAACTCACTCCAGTATTCTTGCCTGGAAAATTCCATGGACAGAGGAGCTTGGTGGCTTCAGTCCATGAGATCACGAAGAGTCAAATGTGACTAAGCAACTGAGCATGCACACACACACACACACACACACACACACACAGAATTTACACATGTGACATACAATAGACTATGGTATCAACACTTTACTACATCAATGGAACTCTGGAAACCTCACTTTCCTTTAGATCTGTTTTCCTTCCTCACCTAAATATCATATCTGTGGTGTCAGATGGTGTTATACTTTTTGTTTCAGTTATCAAATATGAGTTATAAAACTTAAAAACAAAAAAGTAATATATTATTTCTGCTCTTTCCATTGATCCTTCTTCCTTTCTGATGTTCCAAAACCCCTTCTTTCATAATTTTCTTTCTGTTTGAAAAAACTTCTTTTAGCTACTTTTTAAAGGTACATCTACTAGTGGCAAATTCTTTGTTTTCTTTCATCTGAAAATATTTTTATTTCTCTTTCAATCTTTCAAGGATAATTTCACCAGCTATAGAACTTGTGGTTGAAAGTTCTTTCCTCGTAACATTTGAAAAACAGTGTGCGATCTCTTCACAGCCTCCATAATTTCAGATGAGAAATCTGTTGTCATTCAAATTGGTGTGTAATGCACATATACAATGCACCATTTCTCTCTGACTTCTGTCAAGATATTTCCTTTGTCTTTAGGTTAAATTGTGATGTGTCTTGGCAAGGATTTCTTTGCTTGTATCCTGTTTGGGATTTAATCAGTTTGTTGAATCTCTAGGTTTGTGTGTTTCACCATATTTGGCATGCTGTTACCCATTACATCATTTCTTTCAGGCCTTTCTCCTTTTTCCTTCTGGGACTCTGACAATAAAGTATTGGGAATTTTGTTGTTTTTCCAAAGGTCCCTGTGGCCCCCTCTTTTTTTTTTTTAAGTCTAGGCTTTCACAGTGCTTCAGATTGGGTGAATTCTATTGATCTGTCTCTAGGCTTGCTGACTTTACCTCCATCATCTCTATTCTATTATTGAACCCATTAATTTATGCTATTGTGTTTTTCAGTACAATAATCTCCATTTGCTTCCTTTTAATGACATCTATTTTTCCTATTTTTTTGTTTTTCCAAGAGAATTTATAACTAAAGGCTGAGACATTTTTATAATGATTGCTTTAAGATCCTTGGCAGGTAATTCCCACATTTGATATATTTTTAGTATCACTATGAGTTATTTTTCTCAGTCAAGTTGTGATTGCCCTGGGTTTTGGTGCATGCATGTGTGTTCAATTGCTTCAGTTCACTTTTGTCCCAACTCTTTGTGATCCCATGGACTGTAGCCAGCCAGGCTCCTTTGTACATTTCCCAGCAAGAACACTGGAGTGGGTTTCCATGACCTCCTCCAGATCTTCCCAACCAAGGGACAAAACCTGCAATGCATCTCCTGCATTGCAGGTGGATTCCTTATCACTAAGCCACTGTGAAAGCCTGGGGTTTGGTATACAGGTGATTTTTTATTGTTCTTGGACCTTTTGTCTATTTTCAGGAGTGTGTCAGGTATTATTTAAATTTTATGCTATTATCAAGTAGTCAACTGTTCAGGCTTAGCATATAGGTTGTAACTTCAATTTCAGTTCAATTTTCTAAGCTGTGGCAGAATTACTTTTGCCTGATGGGTTCAACAGTTAAAACCAGACATGGAAAAATGGACTGGTTCAAAATTTGGAAAGGAGTACATCATGGCTGCATATTGTCACCCTGCTTGTTTAACTATATGCAGAGTGCATCATGCAAAATGTCAGGCTGGATGAATCATAGGCTGGAATCAAGATTTCCAGGAGAAATATCAATAACTTCAGATATGCAGATGACACCACCCTGATGACAGAAAGCAAAGGGGAACTACAGAGCTTCTTGATGAAAGTGAAAGAGGAGAGTGAAAAAGTCGGCTTAAAACTCAATATTAAAGAATCCTTGCATCCCTGGGATAAAGCCCACTTGGTCATGGTGTATGATCTTTTTAATGTGTTGTTGGATTCTGATTGCTAGAATTTTGTTAAGGATTTTTGCATCTATGTTCATCAGTGATATTGGCCTGTAGTTTTCTTTTTTTGTGGGATCTTTGTCAGGTTTTGGTATTAGGGTGATGGTGGCCTCATAGAATGAGTTTGGAAATTTACCTTCCTCTGCAATTTTCTGGAAGAGTTTGAGCAGGATAGGTGTGTATGAGACAGCAAAAGAGACACTGATGTATAGATTAGTCTTATGGACTCTGTGGGAGAGGGAGAGGGTGGGGAGATTTGGGAGAATGGCATTGAAACATGTATAATATCATGTATGAAATGAGTCGCCAATCCAGGTTCGATGCACGATACTGGATGCTTGGGGCTGGTGCACTGGGACGACCCAGAGGGATGGTATGGGGAGGGAGGAGGGAGGAGGGTTCAGGATGGGGAACACAGGTATACCTGTGGCGGATTCATTTCGATATTTGGCAAAACTAATACAATATTGTAAAGTTTAAAAATAAAATAAAATTAAAAAAAAAGAATAAAAAAATCAGGGCTCTTATAAAGAAAAACTCAATATTAAAAAAAAAAAAAAAAAATCATGTTATCCAGTCACATCACTTCATGGCAAGTAGATGGGGAAACAGTGGAAAGAGTGACAGACTTTATTTTCTTGAGCTCCAGAATCACTGCAAATGGTGACTGCAGCCATGAATTAAAAGATGTTTGCTCATCTTTTAATTTTTGAGCAAATTTTGAGCAAAAAGATGTTTTCTCATTTTTTTGAGCATTCAGAATTTTTTTTTTTGTTCATTGAGATGTTTGCTCAATTTGCTCATGTTTGCTCCTTGGAAGGAAAGTTATGACCAACCTAGATAGCATATTAAAAAGCAGGAACATTACTTTGCCAACAAAGGTCCATTTAGTCAAAGCTTTGGTTTTGCCAGTAATCATGTATGGATGTGAGTTATGGACCATAAAGGAAGCTGAGCACTGAAGAATTGATGCTTTTGAACTGTGGTGTTGGAGAAGACTCTTGAGAGTCCCTTGGACAGCAAGGAGATCCAACTAGTCAATCCTAAAGGAAATCAGTCCTGAATATTCATTTGAAGGAGTGATGCTGAAGCTGAAACTCCAATACTTTGGCCACCTGATGCGAAGACCTAACTCATTGGAAAAGACCCTGATGCTGGGAAAGATTGAAGGCAAGGGGTGAAGGGGGTGACAGATGATGAAATGATTGTATAGCATCACCAACTCATTGGACATGAGTTTGAACAAGCTCTGGGAGCTGGTGATGGACAGGGAGGCCTGACATGCTGCAGTCCATGGTGTTGCAAAGAGTCAGACATGACTGAGCAACTGAACTGAACTGATGGGTTCATGTGCTGTTGCAGATCTTCTATGGCTTCATGTTGGTTTTTCTTAAAGGATGGAGTGATCTTTACAGGTTAAGCTCCCAGTCAGTGAGTGGGATTGTAGGATCCTTCTACCAGTGCCCTTCATGATCCTTGCCTCTGGGTGGTGGGAGGAGTCTTGGGTCCCAGGGGACAAAGGGATTTCCTAGATCAGGCCACCTGCTGTAGCTGTTTTGATGGCTCTGTCCAATTATCCACCTCAGTATCTCTGAGTGGAAAGGGGGATCCCAGGCCTAATGGGAAAATAGAGTGCATCTGTTGGCCCTTTACTTCTGATGGGTGTCCAACCTGATCCCCCTTACTAGAGAGTTGACTTAACTTATGTTGTTGGCATGACTCCTATTTGACCTTGGTAAGGAATAAGACTATCTGGGCTGCCCTCTGTTGCTAGGCTATAGATCTGGGTTGCCTTCATCCTTTGGGTGGGAGGTTGTAAAACACCCTGCTGCTGTTATTTCATCCCCAAGGTCTCAAACTAGCTTGTCTTCCTCTTCCACCTTCAGAGTTATGCTTTGTTTATCATGCATCATTTCCATGGCTTATAGTTGTGATTAGTGGAAAGAGGCAGGGACAAATGAGCCTATGAATAATCCTGTGTAGTATATGCCAGTGAAAATTAAGATGACACATTTTAGGGGTGACTGACATTAAATCTCTACCTTTAGCCTCCACTGTTTCCTTCTCAGGACACATGATGTGGCAGTATGATGCCTGGATCACTGGCAGCTGCCCTTAGTAGTCACGAGGGGAAATATAACCAACCCAGATGACGAGGAATAAGAAAATTGAAAAAGCCTGAATTTTTTATTTTGAATTGCTGAGATAACCCAGGACTCTTCTTAAACAATAATTACATTCAACGTTTAATTCATTTTCAGTAGGGTTTCTTGCTAGCAAAAGCATCCTAAATAATATTGACTTATAACTATGGTCCACCTACCCCTGCACTCCTGCTTCCAGCACTGTAATCTATCTGATGAAGCTATTCAGTAGACATGTGCTGAACCTGTTTCCTTCTCATCACACCAGAACAGCTCTTGGCTACCTACAACGTGGGATGAGTTACAACAAAGTGATTTCACATGCCACATTATTTGGTTTAGAAAATGTTCAGTGGTTTGCAAGCCATAAGTTTTAGAGTCTGGGAAGCCTAGAGACCATCTCCTCCCACACTATTGTTTTACTTGTGAGGATCCAGGATCCTTAGCAAGGACATGATCAGTCCAAAGGCAATCAGCAACACCAAGATAGGATGGGAACCCAGACCTCATCTATTCCAGGTAAAGGTTCTTCCTGCTGTACCTCTTGTCCTCTGAGGCATGGCCATCTGACCAGCACAAGCACACTGAAGTTTGCATCTGCAGTGGGAATCTTTTTTATTTCCACTTTGCTTGAAATAAAAGTAGCAGCTGAGGGGCTCCCTTCTGTACATTATCCTGGGATTCTGAAAAACGTCAGATGGAAAGAAAGGAAATGATTATCCCAAATTTTACTGCCAATTACTTTTCCAGGAAACCAATCCTGGGGCAGAATAAGTTCTTGTCACTATCTCAGATTTATGCTAGCTAGAGGCTCTTCATCAGCAAGAACTTTTTGCCAGGCAGAGGCAGCAAGACCAGAGTGTGAGCTGTTAGTGGAAATGGGACACCTTCACTTCACTGACTGAACAGTGACTGGGGAGTGAATGATTCTTTCTTGGGGAGACTTCTCTTCCAGGCCATCAAATCTCTAGGAGGCCAATTTGGTTTCCACAGTGCTGCTGAGGAAGCGAGCCTGGCCTGTGGAGGGGCTCATGTTGCTGAAGCTAGACCATCAGCTCTTAGCTCTCCCTTCTCATACAAACCAGGAGGCAATTACACTGCTGAAATGTAGGGATCCAATATGAGGTGTGTGTTCCAGGGTCAGAGCAGTGCTTGGTGCTGAGAGAGACTGCCCTGAAGAATGGAACCATAGCCTCTTACAGGTCATCTGGCCATTAAATCCTCAACCTAGGTGAACATCAAGATCAGCTGGTGGGCTTTTAAAATGCAGATTTCCAGGCCCCATTCCAGATCTGAAGAATCAGAATCTCTGTTTTAAGCTCCCAGATGACCATCTGGTACCCACTTACCTAGGGCAAGTCCCCTTCTAGTAAAATAATACTATCAATAGTTTGCTTGAGAGAACTGGCCAACTTCCCCTGGAGTACTGTTCTAGTCTGGGAGCTCTTAGCTGCAAGGGACCCTGGCCTACCTTGAGGTGATGCACAGAAAGAGGGGTCCACACCACATGTGTTGGGTTTACACCAGAAATGGGTCTTCTGAGGGATTCACATCCTCCAGCATGACTTGGTGAGTATGTTCTAGTGTCATCCTCTTTATAGGTGCAGGATTGAGGCACAGACAGGTAAAGCCACACACTTAGGTAACTCAGGAAGGGGCAGGATCTGGGGTCTGAACATTGGTGATATTACTCCCAGGGACATTCCTCCCTAACTATGTGGCAGGACTGCCCTAAGAAGGTGTTGGGCCCCTTCCAGCTGATTCTCATAGCCTCAGTTCTAGGAGCCATGACTTCTACCCATCACTCTGGAGAAGGAAGGGTGCTATGGTGGTGTATGATTAGAAACTGGTGCCACCTGCCTGGCTCACCTACGTTTAGCCTGTTTGCCTAGAGGATGCCCAGTGCCCCATGATTGTAGTACCAGTGACTCTCATTGACCAAAGTGTGGCCTCCTTGTGCTTGGCTGGTGTTATGGGGTCAGAGGATTCTTCAGAAGGCAAAGCTGAGGGGCTGCATGGGGCTGGGGCTCAGAGCTGAGGCTGATGTGCTCCTGTGGTTGAGCACACAAGGATGGGGTGGGGCAAGTGTGTCTTGGCTGTAGGTGAGGCTGCAGGATGGACTGCCACTGCCTGCTGACTTTCAATGCAAGGCCACTCAGCCATGTGGCTGGGGTCTTAGCACCAAAAGAAGTTCTGGAACATTAAGATGGGTGGAACTCCTCCTAGGCCCTTAGCAGTATATATGTTCTAATATAGGCAAGAGCATAGAGGAATTGCAGCAACAATGGTAACCTGTTCTGAAGGGAGTGCAGGTTTGTATGAAGTCAGCAAGGAAGGCCTGATGCTGCCAAATAGAGGGTTACAGAGAGATGTGACTCCAGGTTGGGGCATGGACTGAGTCCTCAGAGCAGACGAGACTGAGGTCCAGGAACAGTCAGGTCTCAGTCCACCTTGCACCCAGGTTCCAGAACAATTAGGAAGGAAAGCTTCCTTCTCCTTCCCATTCCACTCCCTCTATCGGTCCCTGTCTCCCCACTTCTCTCCCACCCCCCTCTTCTCCTCCACTTCTCTCTCCCTTCCTCTTCCTTACATCCTACCTCTTAACCCTCATCCCATCGTCCTTTTTCTTTTCCTTTTCCCCTTCCTTTATTTCCTCTCTCCTTTCCCCAGCCATCTCTGGAAGTATTCTGTACATCTTGGTGGCACCCTGAAGGAGCTCTCCTCTGGGGATGAGAGATGTTGACAACTGTAAGCAAACATGCAATACAATGCCCACCAGCATGTAGCTAGAAGTGCCTCCTCCTCTCAGTTAAGTCCCATGGAAGGTGTGAGTCTGGGCTGGGACTGAAGGATAAGCCAAGACATCCTGGACGCCAGACAGTAAGATGGTGAGGGAGCATATTCTGGGCAGGAAGGGAGTGGTGGTCACAGGTAAAAGTGGGAGAAAGTGAGGGCCATCAGTGACCACATCTTGGCTTGTGACCATGAGCTCCACCTTGGACATGTGGGATGTGTGTGGATAAAATCTGAGAAAGATCGCCACCAGACATGAGGATTTGCAGAGGGTTTGGTCAATGATGGAGACCATTGGGATCTGTGACTCAAGGGACAGGTGGTCTGTGACACAAGGAAAGAAGTGGAGAAAGAGAAAAGGACCCAAATACAGTGACAGAAAAGTTTGGTGTAGAAGATCCAGGACACAATGACATTGTCCTGGACTCGATAGAGACTCCATGGGGCCCAACTGAAGTGTCCTTCCCTGGGCACCTCCCTGGGCATCAGCGAGGAAACCCATGGTCTTCTGACATATCAACCTTCTTGCAGTCAGCTCACCTGTCTTCCAACCATCCCTGATGACTTGGCTCTGAGAGAGTCAATTCCTAGGCAGGTTGATAAGAAGTCTGGAGGTCCCCAAGGGGAGAGGGGTCTGGAATTCCCAAAGATTAGAAAAGGAAAACCTTTTTTCCCCTCTGCATTCTTTAGGATTATATAACAATAATGTATCCTGCTTGAGGACAGTTTCTGGAAAAAAACCTTCTGGCTAATCCTGTAATCTTAAAATGTATATTATGGGAGTGGGTCTAATAAGGTCTTTACAACCTTCAGACATTCTTTAGATTCATTGTAATAACTAATTAAAAGGTATATAACTCTATTGCTAACACTAGCAAGGGGGCACTCTTTCTGTCCCCTTCTGATGTCTATGTCAGAAGCTTTCTCTATTTCTTTATACTTTAATAAAACTTTATTGCACAAAAGCTCTGAGAAATCAAGCCTCATCTCTGGACCCAGATTGAATTCTCCTCCAGAGGCCAAGAATCCCAGGGTCTTTTTTGGTTCAGCAACAACCTTTCATCTTGGGGGCTCATAAGGGATTCTTCAGGACAAGGTAAGGATGCTTGGAGCTCTAGTTCTTTGTTCTCCTAGCGAACATGTTTTCTGCTATACTTTACTAACTCTACAGTGTGCTTGTGTGAATGAATGACATGCCGTGCATGAAGCAAGTGAGGAGCCTTGCTCTGCTGTTCTGCGGTGACCTCATATGGTTTATGGCAGAAGCCTGTCAGGGGTTTATACCGACCTGCCAATGCCAAGAGGCACACAATGTCTCCTTCAGGGACCGACCAGAAATGGGCAAAGCATGTGGACCGAACTCTCCTTTCTTGGTCAGACTTTCAGGTCTCATTGACCATTTCATAACTTCTTGGGAATTAGAAATACTAACCTATCTGTTGAATCATAGGCTTTCAAGGGACTTTTGATCTATGCTGTTACTGTGTACTGTGACTTAGGTCCAAAACTTGGATTGGTAGTCAGAAAGCGCCTAACCTTGTTAGGTGTTGAAAGTTCGGAAACTAGACAGAGCTCTAGCTCCAAGAGCATCTCTGAGGTTAAAGGTTACTCAGATTGGAAGTACAATGAGTTTCTTCCTTTGGTAATGCTAGCTGTTAGTGGACCAGAGGAGGCTTTCCAATGGCTTTTGTCCCAGCTCCTTAGATTCTTTCTGTGGAATCTGTGGGAATAAACTGGAAGACTGGCCCTAATAACTCGAGGACAAAAATAACTTTTTCCTCACTGGACAGCCCTTCACCATCTCTTTTTCTATTGCTTATACTGGTGTGGTGACACTTGGAAGGAACATCTCAGTTTTATGTTCATACCAGTCTTATTGTGGTCAGAAATATACTCAGGGTCGTGCACAGGCAATCAGGTGATGAATGTTTTCCCCAGCAGTCTTAGCCTGGGAGGCATTCCGGAAGGTTACTTTGATTGCACTCCGGGTGGCATCAGAGGCAAGCAAGATTTTAAAGGCGAGGAACTGGACGCCATCAGGTCTACCCCTGGTGCGTCTCCATTCCATCTTGGTGGTAGAACCGGGAGGGACGAGTATGACGCCTGCATCGGTAAGGGACAGACTAAGTCCTACTGGAGAAGGAAGGCTTCAATGTAAAGTCTGTCTACACCCCCATCTAGAGCAGGGAGGGACGCCTCCAGATGGCACTTGTCGCTTTTTTTTTCTCTCTTACAGATGGGAGCTAAAAATTCCAGCCTCACTACTTTGAACTGTATGCTGGAAAACCTGGGATAGATTCGATCCCCAGAGCTGAAAGAAAACACACCTGATCTTCCTATGTGATACTGCTTGGCCACAGTATCCACTGGAGGATGACGAACGGTGGCCGGTTGGAGGGTCTTTTAATTATAATACTGTTTTACAATTAGATCGGTTCTGTAGAAAACAAGGGAAGTGGGTAGAAGTAGCCTATGTGTTGCCCTTTTTCTCTCTTTGAGATATGCCAGACTTATGTCCTAAGGGTATAGATTTGGGTGTGAAACCTTCAGCTCCTTCCTGTCCTCTTACTTTGCCACTGTATCAGGGGCTCCCAACTGAACAGGCTGAGAATCAGGGTACCCTTCCAGTAGGGGTTGCCACAATCTTGGTAGAAATTCAAATAGTACCAATTGAATCTGAGACTATTTAGAGGCTCCAAAAAGTACATAGAATCCCTTACAGGACTGCTTTATGACCTTACTTGGGAGGATGTGATGTATATCTTGGGACAAACACTGACTCCTGACTCAAAAAGTCGAGTTTAGGGGAGAGCTGTTGCTTATGGAGATGAATGGCTTAGTAATTAATCAGTAGGACAGAGGGAGGATGAGATAGCTGCCCTCTTCACTAGGATTCAGGTGGCCCCAACTATAGAACAAGACTGGGACTATACCACAGCTAAAGGAAGATGGGATCAGAGTCATTTTGTCGATGTGCTCTTGAAGGACTCAGGCAAGTGCATGCTAAGACTTTGAACTATGCCAAATTGGCAAACATAGAAGAGGAGAAGGAAACTCCCAGTAAATTCCTAGATAGACTGAGAGAAGCCCTTTGCAGATTCACCTAGATTGATCCCTGAAGTGAAGAGGGGAGAGTGATCTTAAAAGATAGATTTCTCACTCAGTCGGCTCCAGATATCCCCCATAAGCTATTAAAACAGGCGTATGGACCAAATCAGTCTTTAGATAATCTGCTGCAACTGGCTCAAACAGTCTATTATGGTAGGGAATATGAGGAAAAGAAAGAAAGGCAGAAAAAGACAAAGGAACAGGTGGAAGCCCTCACAATGGCTGTCAGAACCGTTCTTAAACAGCCTGAGAAAAATGCCCAGAGGGACCCAGGTGAAAAGGGATGGGCTTGCTATTACTGTGGAAAGAAGGGGCACCTCAAGCCGGATTTCCCTCAGGCATCTAAGCCGCCCCCAGCTCCATGTTGGGTCTGCAAGGGACCACACTCGAGGAGAGGCTGCCCCCAGAGGCGTAGGTCTCAGGGGTCAGAGACTCTCAAGATAATCAGGACTGAAGGTGCCCGGGGCTCCCCACACAACCTCCTGTCCTAATTACACCTGAGGAACCCTGGGTATTAATAACTGGTGGTGGTGGTGGTGGGAGGGGGGGCAATCCATCGACTTCCTTTTAGATACTGGGGCAACTTATTCTGTGCTTACTAAAGCCCCTGGCACACTTTCTTTCTGATCTGCTTCCGTAGCAGGACTGTCTGGATGAGCCAAAAGGTATTACTTCAGTTTTTCTTTAAGCTGTAACTGGGACTCTGTGCTATTTTCACACGAGTTTCTGATCGTGCCAGAGTCTCCCTCACCTATTTTGGGAAGGGATATACTGAGCAAAGTCCATGCCTCTGTTTTCATGAATATGGAGCCCTCCCTTTCTCTCCCTTTAATTCAGTTCAGTTCAGTTCAGTCGCTCAGTCGTGTCTGAGTCTTTGCGACCCCATGAATCACAGCACGCCAGGCCTCTCTGTCCATCACCAACTCCCGGAGTTCACTCAGACTCACGTCCATCGAGTCAGTGATACCATCCAGCCATCTCATCCTCTGTCTTCCCCTTCTCCTCCTGCCCCCAATCCCTCCCAGCATCAGAATCTTTTACAGTGAGTCAACTCTTCACATGAGGTGGCCAAAGTACTGGAGTTTCAGCTTTAGCATCATTCCCTCCAAAGAACACCCAGGACTGATCTCCTTTAAAATGGACTGGTTGGATCTCCTTGCAGTCCAAGGGACTCTCAAGAGTCTTCTCCAACACCACAGTTCAAAAGCATCAATTCTTTGGTGCTCAGCTTTCTTCACAGTCCAATTCTCACATCCATACATGACTACTGGAAAAACCATAGCCTTGACTAGATGGACCTTTGTTGGCAAAGTAATGTCTCTGCTTTTCAATATGCTATCTAGGTTGGACAAACGTAAATCCTAGAGTGTGGGTTGATGGAAAATCTGTGGGTCGAGCACAAAATGCTATTTCTGTAGTTGTCAAGCTCAAAGACCCGCGTTTATTTCCATATTAAGAAGCACTATCCACCAAAACCTGAGGTTAAGGGTGGGTTAAAACCCATCATAGAGAATTTAAAGGAGCAGGGTCTATTAATTCCCTGTAACAGTCCATGCAACACTCCTATTTTGGGTATAAAGAAATAAAAGACAACAGGAGAACCTACTAAGCATTTCAGAGAGATCAAGAAACTTTAAACTGTTATATATTGTCCTAAAGAAGTAGCTGTTATGCATTGCAAAGGGCGCAGAAGGGATGGGAGTAAAGTAGCTGAGGATAATCAGCTGGCTGATTGTTAAGCCAGAAAAGCAGCACTTTATGAAACCCCTTCACTGCAAATGTCCTTGATCTGGACAGGTCCTATGGAACAGGAAAACACACAATATACTGAGGAAGAATTAGAAAGATATGAGAAAAGAGGAACAAAGATTACTGATAAAGGATGGTTATAGTCCATGGATGGACGATTACTAATTCCATTGAGCAATGGAAAAGTTTTCCTAAAGCCTTGGAATTAACTAATGTAACTCAGCTCTCAGCTTTTCAACAGGCATTAATACAACTCTGGGAGGTGATTACTGACCTAGTCTCTGTGTCAAGCAAGCCTCTATTTGAGCCAGGAACTGAGGTCCTGATAAAAACATTGGGATCTGGGGGCCAATCTCTTAAGCCCCTCTGGAAAGGCCCTTACCAGGTTAATCTTTCTTGTCCCACAGCTATCAAAGTGCCAGGAACTGATTTGTGGGTGCATCACACTCGAGTTAAGAAGTGGCACCCTGACCAGAACTAAGTGACATCATTTTATACCTTTACTTTCTATGCTTTGACTTTGTTCTTTCCAGATGGACCTGATAATCTATGTGAGCCTACTTCTGCTGATGCCAAAAGTCCTGAGTCTGCCATTTGACCCTCAAGGCAATACCTTCCTGTCCTGGGCTCATTCCTACACTGCATTCCACAATCGGTCTAACTTCTGGGTCTGCACAGCACTCCCCTCTTCATCCGTGGAAGGCTTCCCATGGCAAACATCTCCACTTCAAAGAAAAGACTTTCTCCAAGTCTACAAATACCTTCAACAACAATCATATGTGATGCCTCTTCTTAAACTGATGACATCTAACAACCCTAAAGTGGACTGGTATAACACTTTATACTTTTACTATGGACATAATGTGACTTTTAATTTTGATTAGGTTTTAACTTGGTTTAATGATTATTACATCTTACATCTATAACCTTACATCTGTAACTGTAAAACAGGGTTTGTTTCTAACCGTCTGAAAGCTTTTAAATTACAAATGGTTGTCCAAGCTCCTACGAGTGCCACAGCCTCCTCAAACTATTACTTGGGGCCCCTGGATCAGAGACCCTCAGTATGAAGGTTAGGAGAATATATTGCCTCAACAATTTAGAGAGCACGTCCCTCAACAGCAGGAAGTAGTTATGGAAAGAAAATGAGATGCCCCTTTCCCTGGCAACATAATTCTCCTAAAAGAAAAGGGGGGAATAAGAGAGTCAATTTCTAGGCAGGTTGATAAGAAGTCCGGGGGTCCCCAAGGAGAGAGGGGTCTGGAATTCTCAAGGATGAGGAAAGGAAAAACTTTTTTCCTCTCTACATTCTTTAGGATTATATAACAATAATGTATCCTACTTGAGGACAGTTTCTGGGAAAAAACCTTCGGGCTAATCCTGTAATCTTAAAATGTAAATTATGGGAGTGGGTCTAGTAAGGTCTTTACAACCTCCAGACATTCTTTAGATTCATTGTAATAACTAATTAAAAGGTATATAACTCCATTGCTAACACTAGCAAGGGGGCACTCTTTCTGTCCCCTTCTGATGTCTATGTCAGAAGCTTTCACTATCTCTTTATACTTTAATAAAACTTTATTACACAAAAGCTCTGAGCAATCAAGCCTCATCTCTAGGAGATTGAATTCTTCTCCTCCAGAGGCCAAGAATCCCAGGGTCTTTTGTGGTTCAGCAACAACCTTTCATCTCCTTCCTATCACTCTTTCCACCAGCTGTCAGAGTTCCTGGAGCTTCTCACATCCATATGGGGGCCCTAACCCTGGGCTCCCAATCCCACATGCCCTGCATCACCCAAGGTGAAGCTCATGGTCATAAGCCTAGTTTTCTCTAATGACCCTCACTTTCTCCCCACTCTTACCTGTGACCACCACCCTCTCCATGCCCAGAACCCGCTCACTCATTGTCTTACTGCCTGGCCGCCAGGATTTCCTGGGCCTCTCAATCCCATGACTTCTTACCCCAGTAACCCAGCTTCACCACACCACTATATCTATAGTGAAAATATATGACTTTAGTTATAAAGATGCTATGTTCTAAGGAGTAATTTTTTGGGGAGTAGACTGGATAGAAAATAAGACCAGACCAGATATATCTGTCTTTTGAGCCGGATGTGTATTGCAGGAATTCTTACACATGAGTGAGAAGGTTGGACCATCCATCTGGTAAGATCAAGATAGGTGATGGAGAAGGTCAGAGGAGCTGCTGTGGATAAAGAGAGTGGAATGGCCTGGGAGCATGTGGAATAATTGGTAAGCCAAACTGAGACCCGAGTCATGGGTTTAAGTTTTCATGTTAGCCTGGCAGCATGGGTGGAGGTGAGGGGAACATGAGATCAGCCCTGGAAATGATTTCGTAGGGAAGGTGCATTAGGACAGGGTTCCAAAGGGGCTGAGGGCACTGTCCATGCATGAGGCCCCATTAAATAGGGAAGGAAGTGAAGCTGGTATGATTACAGACTAGGGGAAAAGTACAAATACACTCCCAGGCTCATACCCTGACTTTGTCTTTACCGATCACTGAACTTATAATTTTAATTTCAAAGTCCCTTATTTTCACCTCTGGGTCTCTCCTTCAAACATTTTGCCACCTCAGTGAAATTAACAACTTTTTCCTGCCCCTTACCCTCCTGACCTCACCTCTTCCTTCCTTCTTTTCTAAGTCCTGGAGCAGAGGAGTGGGGAAGAGTGGAAGTATAAGTTTAAAGTCCAGAATGCTCTCTTACCAAAATTTAATGGCTTCTTTTTTCATTAAGCATCCATTTAGATGTTGTAAATTTTGTTATAGATTCCATTGTTCTGAGAAAGTCAACTCTGGCAGTCTTTGCCTGCTTAATCATAGTGGAGAGATGGAACTTTAGAGTTCATTACTCCACAAACTTTTGTGACATCATTCATGACTAGTTTTCAACAAAGGTCTGAAAGCAATTCAAGGGAGGAAAGACAGCCTTTGCACAGAATGATGCTGAAGAATAAGGCATTCAAAGGGCAGTAAATAAATAAAACTCAACCTTGCTTATACCTTATACAAAAGTAACTCAAAATGGATCATATAGGGAATTCCCAGGTAGTCCAGTGGTTAGGACTTGATGCTTTCACTGCAGTGGCCTGAGTCCAATCCCTGGTTGAGGAACTAAGATCCTACAAGCTGTATGACATGGTCAAAAAGAAAAAAAAAAAAAAAAAAAAAAAAGGATGATATATTCTAACGTAAAACTCTAAAAATTTTATAAGAGAACATAAGAGAAAAGCTTTGGAATCCAGGACATGGAAAGAATTCTTAGATTTGACATTAAGAGCATAGTCCTTAAGAGAAAAAAATGGTAAAACTGGGTCTCATTGAAATATAAAGCTTTTCTACACATCAGTGTCTATTTTGCTGTCTTGTACACGGTTATTGTTACCATCTTTCTAAATTCCATATATACGCATTAGTATACTGTATTGGTGTTTTTCTTTCTGGCTTATTTCAGTCTGTATAATAGGCTCCAGTTTCATCCACCTCATTAGAACTGATTCAAATGTATTCTTTTTAATGGCTGAGTAACACTCCATTGTGTATATGTACCACTGCTTTCTTATCCATTCATCTGCTGATGGGTATCTAGGTTGCTTCCATGTCCTGGCTATTATAAATAGTGCTGCAATGAACATTGGGGTACACGTGTCTCTTTCCCTTCTGGTTTCCTCAGTGTGTATGCCCAGCAGTGGGATTGCTGGATCATAAGGCAGTTCTATTTCCAGTTTTTTAAGGAATCTTCGCACTGTTCTCCATAGTGGCTG
Source organism: Bos mutus (assembly GCF_027580195.1). Classification (NCBI taxonomy): domain Eukaryota; kingdom Metazoa; phylum Chordata; class Mammalia; order Artiodactyla; family Bovidae; genus Bos; species Bos mutus. Next base: position 132,531,356 of record NC_091618.1, read on the forward strand.
TACTAGTTTGCATTCCCACCAACAGTGTAAGAGGGTTCCCTTTTCTCCACACCCTTTCCAGCATTTATTGCTTGTAGACTTTTGGATCGCAGCCATTCTGACTGGCGTGAAATGGTACCTCATAGTGGTTTTGATTTGCATTTCTCTGATAATGAGTGATGTTGAACATCTTTTCACGTGTTTGTTAGCCCTCTGTAGGTCTTCTTTGGAGAAATGTCTATTTAGTTCTTTGGCCCATTTTTTGATTGGGTCATTTATTTTTCTGGAGTTGAGCTGTAGGAGTTGCTTGTATATTTTTGAGATTAGTTGTTTGTCAGGTGCTTCATTTGCTATTATTTTCTCCCATTCTGAAGGCTGTCTTTTCACCTTGCTTATATTTTCCTTTGTTGTGCAGAAGCTTTTAAGTTTAATTGGGTCCCATTTGTTTATTTTTGCTTTTATTTCCAGTATTCTGGGAGGTGGGTCATAGAGGATCCTGCTGTGATGTATCTCGGAGAGTGTTTTGCCTATGTTCTCCTCTAGGAGTTTTATAGTTTCTGGTCTTACGTTTAGATTTTTAATCCATTTTGAGTTTATTTTTGTGTATGGTGTTAGAAAGTGGTCTAGTTTCATTCTTTTACAAGTGGTTGACCAGTTTTCCCAGCACCACTTGTTAAAGAGATTGTCTTTAATCCATTGTATATTCTTGCCTCCTTTGTCAAAGATAAGGTGTCCATAGGTGCATGGATTTATCTCTGGGCTTTCTATTTTGTTCCTTGATCTGTATTTCTGTCTTTGTGCCAGTACCATACTGTCTTGATGACTGTGGCTTTGTAGTAGAGCCTGAAGTCAGGCAGGTTGGTTCCTCCAGTTCCATTCTTCTTTCTCAAGATTGCTTTCGCTATTCCAGGTTTTTTGTATTTCCATACAAATTGTGAAATTATTTGTTCTAGCTCTGTGAAGAGAGAGGGAGAGGGTGGGATGACTTGGGAGAATGGCATTGAAACATGTATAATATCATATGTGAAATGAGTTGCCAGTCCAGGTTCGATGCACAATACTGGATGCTTGGGGCTGATGCAACGACCCAGAGGAATGGTACAGGGAGGGAGGAGGGAGGAGGGTTCAGGATGGGGAATACTTGTATACCTGTGGTGGATTCATGTTGATATATGGCAAAACCAATACAATATTGTAAAGTTAAAACATAAAAATAAAAAAAAGTAATATAAAGCTTTGTTCTGAGAAAGATCCTGTTAAAGAGATGGAAAGATAAGGACAACATGAGAGAAAATATCTTCAAACTGCATGCTTGACAAAGGACAATTATTTAGAATAGATAAAGAACCTTTAAAGCTCATTGGTTAAAAAACAAATAACATGATTCAAAAATGGGCAAAAGACATGAACACACAGTTTACCAAAGAAGGCATGCAGATGGAAAATAAGCGTACAAAGGTATGCTCAACAGCTTTAGCCTTTAAGAAGATGCAAATTAAAATTGATGATACACTATTGCTACATACCCATCAGAATGGCTAAAATAAAAAATTGTGACAACGCAGACACTGGTAAGGATGTGTAGAAATTTTATCATTCATATATTGTTGATGAAAATGAAAAATGGTAAACCTTCCTTGAAAATAGCAGTTCTTGTAATACTTAACATGCAGTTACCTCATGACCCAGCAATAGCACTTCTAGGCCTTCATACTAGAGAAATAAAAGTTCACATTCACACAAAAACCCATTCATGAATGTTCATAGTCGTTGTTTTCATAATAGCTAAAATTGGAAACAATCTGTATATCCTTAAATGAATGAATAGTTAAACTGTGGTACTTACATACCATGGATGCTACCAAGAAATATAAAGGAACAAATTGATACATGCAACAAACTGGATGAATCTCAAAGGAATTATACTGAGTGACAACTGAGCTGCATCCAGGTGTGAGGTCTTCCCTGACTAGTCTGGTTCACTCTCCTCTTTATCATCCACGGGTATTACACCCAATAAACTGTTTGCTCTTCTTTGTCTAGTGCCTGCTTCCTAGAGAACCCAGCTGAACTAATAACTTTCAGTTGCTTCAAGGATGTGCTTGTAGGCAAGTCATAAAATATCTAGAATGCTATAGCTTCATACCCCAACTTCTCCTGCTTCTAAGTGCCCTTTCTTTTTCTGCCACCAGAAACTTCTCTGGTGTGAACCTTCTGTTGGAACAGAATTTAAGCTTCTTCTACTCAGGGTCCTTATATTTGCCATTTCCTTCTACTGGGAACCTCTGCTTCTCTCCCAAGTAAATCTGGTTTTCATATTATCTCAAATGTTACTCCTCAGAGACCTCTTTCCTGATCTTCAGACCTGATTGGGCTCTCTGCTTTTTTATTTCCTACACTGGTCACTGCTTGTCTGTATAATTGCTTGATGATGATCTGACTTGCTCACTGCACCGAAAGCTAAGACATTGTCTTACTGTTTTATTTATTGATTGCTCCCTAGTACTTATTCCAGTGCTGGCGCATGGTTGAAACTTGGTGATATTCATAGAGTGGATGGACATATTGAGCTAACTGGAAGAGGAGAGAGCTATTTTCCTGACCTATATTTTCTTAGTTTCATGAATAACTGTGCAAATTCTTTCATTTAGGGAATTCAGGTCATTGATGTAAAACATTGATAACTTTGCATTTTGTGTAAATATCTTTGTATTTTACCTTTGGAAGAGTTGCCTGTGCTGTAAAATGCTGTCCCTTTAGAAATACTTGAAGCACTTTTAATGTATTCCTTGGAGACCACTTACTGTAATATCTTAAGTCAGATGCTGATTTGCTAATCAAATGTTTCCCATTTTGCTCTAACCCCATAATGAAATGAAGAGGAAAAGAAGGCCACTCTAGTCATCTGAGTTCTCACCCTTAACAAACAATCCTCATAAAATGCTAATTAAGTGATAAATCCAATGGACAATCTGTGAATGGCTGACTTGCATTTTTTAAGTTAATGAATATTTGTAGTTACCAATGCTGCAGGGGTCATTATGGATTTCCTGGTGCAATGTTTGACTGCTGGACCCATAAACCTCCCATCTCTGAGAGGGGTCATTGCTCAAGCTCCATGAAAATAAACCTAGGGTGGCATCTACATGAAATACTTTATTCTTTGAGGCTCCTAGGAGCTAAATTGTGTGTATGCTAATTAAAAACAAACAAAGAGCAAATACTACATGAGCAAATTGTACTATTAGTGTTTATTCAAAACAGTGTCTAACATTCCAACAAACTCCAATCAACAACTGATGAATGCTAATTGAGTTCTTGGACTCCACCCTCATGCCCAGGGCAGTCATGACCACAGCCCCATGACTTCTCAGGCCCGTCCGCAGACCAGCACTGTGCTCATGCTTGAATTCAGCCACTTCTCAATGTTTCCCTTTTGCTGGTAACTTTATTTGATAGATGATGAAACAGAGGCTCTGAAAAGCTGCAGAACTTAGTCATAATTATAGCGCACTCCGTGTTCTGGCACCCCAGTCCAAACCTCTTCCAGAAGATGAACTCAGCTATGTAATTATTCCTTTTTAGGGATTGCCATGCCAGGCCCTTGGCCTTGCTGATTCCTCTGCCTGAAGCAACCTCTTCCAGCTCATCTGTCACAGGAGCATCTGTCCTATGCCCTCAAGAGATCAGGAAAAGGCTGTCTCTGTTTGGAAGTACACATTCAGTCCCCAGGAAGCACACCTTAACTCTTTAATTGTAACAGGGTCTATTGTTCTTGGTTCCCCCATCAAGCTGTGAGCTGTGAGCCCTAGCCTCTGGACCCTCAGGGCCAGTGTTGAGTGATTGCATAGAACTTTATGAGCCTTTGCATCCTCTGAGCCTGGCCCTATTCACTTCCCTCCACCTGCCATTTCTATGACCACCCTGAGGATGTGGTTGCTTGACTGCTTCTACATTAGTGGAAACAATAGCAATCACTGGGTTGCACTAAATTAGCAGTTTGCTTTTTTTCTGGCCAAACAATCTGGTTTTCAAAAACAGTATTGCAGAGACCCCTCTAAGTCAGATTTCTGGAAATGGATCTGCTCTGCTGGGTGGCCCAGGCCCAATTCTTGGTCTCCCCTTGACCCTGTAGGGGGTCCCCAAATCAGCACCAGGTAATCCCAAGACTCCTTTGAGCAAAAAGGGGACATTCCAGTACCACGAAATCCTTCAGTTTCCTTGACTCTCTATCATTCTAAGTATCCAAGATCCTGGCTGTCATATGATTTCTGAATTTCTGAGATGTTTAAGGTCATCACCATTTAGTCTAGAGGAATTTGCTCCACGCTTTCAAGAAAAATGCAGAAAGAAATGCAGAGGAGGGCTCTGGACCACTACGAAAGGATAATTGACATGCTCAAAGGTCATTGCCAAACAGAATTGGGGTTCCACCCAAATCAGGAATTTTCTGGAGTTTGCTTGTATCACAAGTTCATGTTTGGAACCAGGTATCAATAGAGATAGAAAGTAGAAGGTTATAAAACTAAGAGGGGTTGGTATATTAAGAGGGTAGTTGACTGAATCCTCCTTCCTGGGAACCCTTCCTGGCAGAGTAGAGTGACTCTAGCTTCTTCCTGGTGGATAGTCAAGATGCAAGAGCATCCTGAAACGAGTTTTGAAAGGATTGACCTCTCCTTCTCCCTTCCCTCCCTTCTTCCCTCATCCCCCTAGATTTAAAGTTTGTCAGAGCTTTCAAAGCATTCAGAAGAGAGTTGAAGCTGTGGACTCACATGACCAGGAGGGAAGTGGGGGGTTGGGAATGTTTCATCAGTCTGTGGAGGCTGTTCTTATAAGGAAACACTTCCGTGTCCCATGTAAGGTCCATTCAGAAAGTTTTCCAGGCATCATTTACACTAGGGCAGCAAAGAAGCTTATTGCCCACAACAGAACAGAGTTAAGTTCATTTCAATTTTTCAGACTGGTTTCTTTTCAGGCCCTGGGGATATGTTAGTTTTAATTATGTTCCTAGGGATATGTCAGTTGTAGTCACGCATCTTTTCTTTCCAGTAGCTTCTTCAGCCCATCACCCACACCTGCCTGGAACTGCTACCAGAGCTCCAGGTGCACCCAGTAGAGAATCCCAGACCAGGGAATTAATGGATCACTCCTGGCATCTTTGAAATCTTTCTCCTCTTTCCTCATTTCCATGAGAGAAAACCAAAGGTATTTAATCTTAAATATCTTTCTTTCTAGAGAAGAAAATGGGTCCACTTCTAGAAATTAAGTTTCTGGCTATCTAAAGTACAGAGAAGTAGTACTTCTCTGTAGCCTCTGGTTCACCTGAGATTTGCCTCCCAGGGGCTGCACTGACACAGATGAGCCATTGACCTCTGAGGTAGATCAAAGATGACTGCAACATCTGTGCTGCTTCTCCCATTGAGGGACGGTGTCTTCCCTTGAATCTGAGCTGGGTTCAAATGATTTGCATGATGCAGAGATTGCAGGAGAAGCAAGGTTTTGTGATTGTCAGTGATGTGTCTTCTGAAGCTCTGCAGCTCCCTTCTGGGGCTTTTGAATAGTGTTTGTGAGCCTGAGTGACTGCCTAAGGAGACCAAATACCCTGAGACCATCATCTGGAGAGGCTGAATGTCAGTCTGGCCTTAGTCTTATCTGAGTACATCTAGCCCACAGCCATCCCCTCAAGGTTCAAGACACATGGGGAATGAAGCTGTCCTGGACCCTGCAGACCAGCACACCCACCAACTGAATACCACCTGTGACCTCCATGGCTGCCTGGTTGTGGTGCACAACAGTCACCAGCTAGCTCCTGCCTGAAATCCTGACCCTTGAATCACGTGCCAAGTCACCAAAATTTGAGGTAATCTGTTACACAGCTGTAGATAACCAGATTCCTTAGCTGAATAAGGCAGTTAAAAATAATTTTTTTTTGCAGGGTTGTTTGGAGGATGGACAAAAATAAATCTTATCTTGTAAGCAGTGAATGAAAGTGATCAGCATTATTTTTGTTACTTAAATCAGTAATTATATTTCCTCCTTACACAACCACAATAACTATATCAAACAAGTCAGTGATTACATGAGCCCAGGGTTGGGGATGGGAGGGGGTCATGGCGGTCACAGCATGTGAGCAAAGAAGCACGAGATGACCTATGACTATCCTTTCATTTCCAGGCCCTTATACCTTGAACTAAATTGGAATGTCTTCAGGCTACTCTGGTGTCTCATCCTACCTTCATAAGGAAACGTGAATCTGCCTGTTCTGAGCCAGACACTGGGCATGGTCTGGGAATAAGAGCCTCTCCAATGATTTGGTTGGTCAGCTGGTTGGATTAGGATAAGAAGTTAATAGAAAAATCACACAAAGTGATCGCAAATGAGAAAAGGTCTTAGAGGAAAAAGCCAGTGCTCTAAGAGAGTGACATGGTAACTTGATTTATTGAAATGGGTCAGGGCATGGAAACCAAAGCAAAAGTTTTGGATCTTTTCCAAAGAGCAACAGGAAAGTCTTACGGATGGAGGAAACATGATAAGATGTCAGTTCAGGAAGTCACAGAAGGGAAGTGCAGCTGCCTGCCCAGATTCTAGCTCCTACACATCTCACAGGAAGTAGTGGGGCCTCTCTTCTCCATCCACCAGAGCCTCTTCTAAAAGTCCTTCCTTTGTTTCCTTAGGCACCTTAAAGATGTGGAGAAAGTGCCCCTTGCCCCCAACAAGACAAAAAGCTGCTTTTTAACAAATTACTGACCTAACAGAAGCAGAAGATATTAAGAAGAGGTGGTAAGAATAACAGAAGAACTATACAAAAAAGATCTTCATGATGGTGTGATCACCAACCTAGAGCCAGATATCCTGGAATGTGAATTCAAGTGGGCCTTAGGAAGCACGACTATGAACAAAGCTAGTGGAGGTGATGGAATTCCAACTGAGCTATTTCAAATACTAAAAGATGATGCTTTGAAAGTGCTGCACTCAACATGCCAGCAAATCTGGAAAACTCAGCAGTGGAAAACTCATAGGATCAGAGAAGGTGAGTTTTCATTCCAATCCCAAAGAAAGACAATGTCAAAGAATGTTCAAACAACCTCACAATTGTGGTCATCTCACACGCTAGTAAAGTAATGCTTAAAATTCTCCAAGCCAAGCTTCAGCAATATGTGAACCATGAACTTCCAGATGTTCCAGCTGGTTTTCAAAAAGGCAGAGGAACCAGAGATCAAATTGCCAACATCCGTTGGATCACTGAAAAAGCAAAAGAGTTCCAGAAAAACATCTACTTCTGCTTTATTGACTATGCCAAAGCCTTTGACTGTATGGACCACAACAAACTCTGGAGAATTCTTAAAGAGATGAGAATACCTGACCACCTGACCTGCCTCTTGAGAAGTCTGTATGCAAGTCAGGAAGCAACAGTTAGAACTGGACATGAAACAAGAGACTGGTTCCAAATCAGGAAAGGAGTACGTCAAGGCTATATATTGTCACCCTGCTTATTTAACTTATGTACAGAATACATCATGAGAAATTTTGGGCTGGATGAAGCACAAGCTGGAATCAAAATTGCTAGGAGAAATATAAATAATCTCAGATATGCAGATGACACTACTCTTATGGCAGAAAGTGAAGAAGAACTAAAGAGCTTCTAGATGAAAGTGAAAGAGGAGAGTGAAAAAGTTGGCTTAAAGCTCAACATTCAGAAAACTAAGATCATGGAATCTGATCCCATCACTTCATGGCAAATAGATGGGGAAACAGTGGCTGACTTTATTTTTGGGACTGCAAAATCACTGCAGATGGTGACTGCAAGCCATGAAATTAAAAGACACTTGTTCCTTGGAAGAAAAGTTATGGCCAATCTAGACAACATATTAAAAAGCAGAGACATTACTTTGTCAACAAAGTTCCATCTAGTCATAGCTATGGTTTTTCCAGTAGTCATGTATAGATGTGAGAGTTGGAGCATAAAGAAAGCTGAGCTCTGAAGAATTGATGCTTTTGAACTGTGGTGTTTGAGAAGACTCTTGAGAGTCCCTTGGACTGCAAGGAGATCCAACCAGTCTATCCTAAAGGAAATTCATCCTGAATATTCATTGGAAGAACTGATGTTGAAGCTGAAACTCCAACACTTTGGCCACTTGAGAAGAACTGACTCATGAGAAAAGACCCTGATGCTGGGAAAGATTGAAGGCAGGAGAAGGGGATGACAGAGAATGAGATGGTTAGATGGCATCACTGACTCAATGGACATGAGTTTGAGTAAATTCTGGGAGTTGGCGATGGACAAGGAGGCCAGTTGTCCTGCAATCCATCAGGTTGCAAGAGTCAGACACGACTAAGCGACTAAACTGAACTAAACTCCACTAGGAGGTTGTTGGGACCAGTGGTGGAGGAACAATATGAGTACATCTTATTCTTCTGTATTCAAATATGCCCTGCACTCCAGTATGACTCCCATGTCTGTCAAGATGAGCTTCTTGTGTGCAGTACTACTAGGTCTCTCATGCAAATAGGTGTGTGAGTAACTCACTCAAGTGGGTCCTTGACATATTTTGGGCATATTCAAACCCACATCTTACTGAATATTTACTCACAAAATCCTTTTGTGGATACTCCATACCTCAGTTGTGTCTGACAATTTGTGACCCCATGGACTATAGCCATCTAGGACACTCTCTCCATGGAATCTTCCAGGAAAGAACACTGCAGTGGGTAGCCATTTTCTCTTCCAGAGGATCTTCCAGACCCAGAGATAGATCCTATGTCTCCTGCATTGCAGGCAGATTCTTTACCACTAGCGCCACCTGGGAAGTGGTACTCTTAAAATAGGCACAGCTTAACAGAGTATAGACCTTAAAGTAGGTTGTGGTTTTCTTATCATCTGTATAAAAAATACTAAAGTTATGACAGCTGATTTTATATTGATAACAAGCTCAGTCATATACAAAATGCTTTTCCTTTATAACTAACTCTTCCACATTATTTTTAAAAAAATTTATTTTTTTAATTGAAGGATAATTGCTTTACAGAATTTTGTTGTTTTCTCTCAAACCTCAACATGAATCAGCCATAGGTATACACATATCCCCTCCCTCCTTGAACCTCTCTCCCATCTCCCCCATCATCCCACCCCGCTAGGTTGATACAGAGCCAGTGTTTGAGTTTCCTGATGCAGTAAATTCCCGTTGGTTATCTATTTTACATATGGTAATGTAACTTTCCATGTTACTCTCTATATACATCTTACCCTCTCCTCCCCTCTCCCCATGTCCATAAGTCTGTTCTCTATGTTTGTTTATCCATTCAGTTCAGTTCAGTTGCTCAGTCGTGTTCGACTCTTTGTGACCCCATGAATCGCAGGACGCCAGGCCTCCCTGTCCATCACCAACTCCCAGAGTTCACTCAGACTCATGTTCATCGAGTCAGTGTTGCCATCCAGCCATCTCATCCTCTGTCGTCCCCTTCTTCTCCTGCCCCCAATCCCTCCCAGCATCAGAGTCTTTTCCAATGAGTCAACTCTTCGCATGAGGTGGCCAAAGTGCTGGGGCTTCAGCTTTAGCATCATTCCCTCCAAAGAAATCCCAGGGCTGATCTCCTTCAGAATGGACTGGTTGGATCTCCTTGCAGTCCAAGGGACTCTCAAGAGTCTTCTCCAACACCACAGTTCAAAAGCATCAATTCTTTGGTGCTCAGCTTTCTTCACAGTCCAACTCTCACATCCATACATGACTACTGGAAAAACCATAGTCTTGACTAGATGGACCTTTGCTGGCAAAGTAATGTCTCTGCTTTTCAATATGCTATCTAGGTTGGTCATAACTTTCCTTCCAAGGAGTAAGTGTTCTTTAATTTCATGGCTGCAGTCATCATCTGCGGTGATTTTGGAGCCCCCCAAAATAAAGTCTGACACTGTTTTCTCTGTTTCCCCATCTATTTCCCATGAAGTAAGGGGACCAGATGCCATGATCTTCATTTTCTGAATGTTGAGCTTTAAGCCAAGTTTTTCACCCTCCACTTTCACTTTCATCAAGAAGCTTTTTAGTTCCTCTTCACTTTCTGCCATAAGGCTGGTGTCATCTGCATATCTGAGGTTATCGATATCCCGGCAATCTTGATCCCAGCTTGTGCTTCATCCAGCCCAGAGTTTCTCATGATGTACTCTGCATATAAGTTAAATAAGCAGGATGACAATATATAGCCTTGACGTACTCCTTTTCCTATTTGGAACCAGTCTGTTGTTCCATGTTCAGTTCTAACTGTTGCCTCCTGACCTGCATATAGGTTTCTCAAGAGGCAGGTCAGGTGGTCTTGTATGCCCATCTCTTTCAGAATTTTCCACAGTTTATTGTGATCCACACAGTCAAAGGCTTTGGCATAGTCAATAAAGCAGAAATAGATGTTTTTCTGGAACTCTCTTGTTTTTTTGATGATCCAGCGGATGTTGGCAATTTGATCTCTGGTTCTTCTGCCTTTTTGAAAACCAGCTTGAATATCTGTAAGTTCATGGTTCACATATTGCTGAAGCCTTGCTTGGAGAATTTTGAGCATTACCCTTCAAATAAATTCTTTGGTAAAACATTTCTAGATTCCATATATATGGATTAGTATATATATATATATATATATATATATATATTTCTCTTTCTGACTTACTTCTCTCTGTATAATAGGTTCTAGGTCCATCCACTTCATTAGAAGTGACTCAAATGTGTTCCTTTTTATGGCTGAGTAATATTCCATTGTGTATATGTGCCACAACTTTATCCATTCATCTATCAATGGACCTCTAGGTTGCTTCCATGTTCTAGCTATTGTAAGTAGTGATGCAATGAACAATGGGATACATATGTATTTTTCAATTTTGATTTGCTCAGGGTATATGCCAGGGGGATTTCTGGGTCACATGGTGTTTCTATTCCTAGTTTTTTAAGGAATCTCTAGACCGTCTTCCATAGTGGCTCTATCCACTTACATTCCCATCAACAGTGCAAGAGTGTTCCCTTTCCTCCGTACCTTCTCCATCACTTATTTTTTGTAGACTTTTTGATGATGGCCATTCTGACAGGTATGAGATGATATCTCATTGTAGTTTTGATTTGCATTTCTCTAGTAATGAGCGATGTTGAGCATATTTTCATGCATTTGTTAGCCAGCTGTATGTCTTCTTTGAAGAAATGTCTGTTTAGATCTTTTCCCACTTTTTGACTGGGTTGTTTGTCTTTCTGGTGTTGAGTTGTATGAGCTGCTTGCATATTTTGGAAATTAATTCTTTGTCAATTATTCAATTTGCGATTATTTTCTCCCATTCTAAGGGTTGCCTTTTCACTTTACTTATAGTTTCCTTTGCTGTGCAAAAGCTTTTAAGTTTAATCAGGTCCCACTTGTTTACTTTTGTTTTTATTTCTGTTATTCTAGGAGGTGGGTCATAGAGGATCTTGCTTTGATTTATGTCATCAAGTGTTCTGCCTATATTTTCCTTTAAGATTTTTATTGTGTCTGGTTTTACACTTAGGTCTGTAATGTATTTTGAGTTTATCTTTGTGTATGGTGTTATAAAGTGTTCTAATTTTATTCTTTTACATGTAGCTGTCCAGTTTTCCCAGCACCACTTATTTAAGAGGCTGTATTTGCCCCATTGTATATTCTTGCCTCCTTTGTCAAAAATAAGGTGCCTATAGGTTCATTGGTTTATTTCTGGGCTTTCTATCTTGTTCCATTGGTGTATATTTCTGTTTTAGTGTCAGTACTATACTTTCCTGATGATTATAGCTTTGTAGTATAATCTGAAGTCAGCAAGGTTTATTCCTCCAGCCCCATTCTTCTTTCTCAAGACTGCATTGGTTATTTGTGGTCTTTTGTGTTTCCAGGTGAACTGTGAAATTTTTTGTCATAGTTCTGTGAGAAATGCATTGGTAATTTGATAGGGATCACATTGAATCTGTAGATTGCATTTGGTAGTATATTCACTTTCACCATATTTATCCTTCCTACCCAGGAGCATGGAATATTTCTCCATCTGTTTATGTTGTCTTTGATTTCTTTCATCAGTGTCTTATAATTTTCCGTATACAGGTCTTCTGTCTCCTTAGGTAAGTTTATTCCTAGATATTTAATTCTTTTTGTTGCAATGGTGAATGGAATTTATTCCTTATTTTTTCTTTCTGATTTTTCACTGTTAGCATATAGGAATGCAAGTGATTTCTGTGTATTGATTTTGTATCCTGGGACTTTGCTAAATTCACTGATTAGCTCTAGTAATTTCCTGATAGTACCTTTAGGGTTTTCTATGGACAGTATCATGTCATCTGCAAACAGTGAGAGCTTTACTTCTATGCCAATCTAGATTCCTTTTATTTCTTTTTCTTCTATGATTGCTGTAGGACTTCCTAAAATAAGGAAGTTGACTAATAGTGGTGAAAGCAGAAACTTTTTCTTGTTCCTGATCTTATTGGAAATGCTTTCAGTTTTTCGACATTGAGAATAATGTTTGCTGTAGGCTTATCATATATGGCCATTACTATGTTGAGGTAGGTTCCTCCTATGCTGATTTTTTTTTTTTTTTAAGAGTTTTACTCATAAATGGGTACTGAATTTTGTCAAAGGCTTTTTCTTCATCTACTGAGATGATTATATAGTTTTTACCCTTCAGTTTGTTAATATGGTCTATCACATTGATTGATTTGCATATATTGAAGAATCCTTGCATCCCTGGAATAAAACCAACTTGATCACGGTGTATGAGCTTTTTAATGTGCTGTTGAATTCTGTTTGCTAAAATTTTGTTGAGGATTTTTACATCTATTTTTATCAGTGTTATTGGCCTGTAGTTTTCTCTTTTTGTGTTGTTTTTGTTTTGGTATCAGGGTGATGATGGCCACATAGAATGAGTTTGGAAGGGTTCCTTACTCTGAAATTTTTTGAAAGTTTTAGAAGGATAGGCATTAGCTCTTCTTTAAATGTTTGACAGAATTCTCCTATAAAGCCATCTGGTCCTGGGCTTTTATTTTTGGGGAGATTTTTGATCACAGATTTGCTTTCATTGCTTGTAATTGCATTGCTCATAATTTCTGTTTCTTCCTGGTTCAGGAAGATTGAACTTTTCAAAGAATCTGTCCATTTTTTCCAGGTTATTCATTTTGTTGCCATATAGCTGTTCATAATAGTCTCTTATAATGCATTGTATTTCTGCATTATCTGTTGTAAACTCTTCTTTTTCATTTCTAAATTTGTTGATTGGATTCTTCTCACTTTTTTCTTGATGAGTCTGGCTAAAGGTTTGTCAATTTTGTTTATCGCCTCAAAAAACCAGCCTATAGTTTTATTAATCTTTACTATGGAGATCAGCCCTGGGGTTTCTTTGGAAGGAATGATGCTAAAGCTGAAACTCCAGTACTTTGGCCACCTCATGCAAAGAGTTGACTCATTGGAAAAGACTCTAATGCTGGGAGGGATTGGGGGCAGGAGGAGAAGGGGACAACAGAGGATGAGATGGCTGGATGGCATCACTGACTCGATGGATGTGAGTCTGAGTGAACTCTGGGAGTTGGTGATGGACAGGGAGGCCTGGCGTGCTGCGATTCATGGGGTTGCAAAGAGTTGGACATGACTGAGCGACTGAACTGAACTGATGGTTTATTTCATTTCTTTTTCATTTATTTCTACTCTGATCTTTATGATTTCTTTCCTTCTGCTGATTTGGGGTTTCTTTGTTTTTCTTTTTCCAGTTGTTTTAGGTGTAACTTTAGATTGTCTATTTGATGTTTTTTCTTGTTTCTTGAGATATGATTGTATTGCTATAAACTTCCCTCTTAGAGCTACTTTTGCTGCATCCCATAGGTTTTGAGTTGTTTGTTTCTAGAAATTTTTTATTTCCTTCTTTATTTATTCAGTAACCTGTTCATTATTTAGAAATGTATTGTTTAATCTCCATGTGTTTGTGTTTTTTTTTTTTACAATTTTTTTTTTTCTTGAAATTGATAGCTAGTCTCATAGCATTGTGGTCAGAAAAGATGCTTGATATGATTTCAATTTTCTTAAGTTTACTGAGGTTTGATTTGTGACCCAAGATGTGGTCTATTCTGGAGAATGTTCCATGTGTACTTGAGAAAAAGATATGTTCTGCATTTGGATGGAATGTCCTGAAGACATCAATGAGATCCATCTCATCTAATGTATCATTTAATACTTGTGTTCCTTATTAATTTTCTGTTTTGATGATCTGTCCATTGGTATGAGTGAAGTGTTTAAGTCCCCTACTATTATTGTGTTAAAGTCAATTTCTCCTTTTATGTCTGTTAGTGTTTGTCTTATGTATTGAGGTCCTCCTATGTTGGGTTCATAGATATTTACAACTGTTATGTCTTCCTCTTGGATTGATCCCTGGATTATTATGTAGTGTGCTTCCTGATCTCTTGTAATCATCTTTATTTTAAGGTCTATTTTGTATGATATGAGGATTGCCACTCCAGCTTTCTATTTTTTTCCATTTGCATGGAATATATATTTCCATCCTCTCACTTTCAGTCTATATATGACTCTGGGTCTGAAATGGGTTTCTTGTAGACAACACGTATATGGGTCTTGTTTCTGTATCCATTCAGCCAGTCTATGTCTTTTGGATGCAGCATTTAGTCTGTTCACATTTAAACTAATTATTGATATATATATGTTCCTTTTGACATTTTGTTGATTGTTTGGGGTTTGATTTTGTAGATCTTTTCCTCTCTCATATTTCTTGACTAGAGAAGTCCCTTTAAATTTTGTTGTAAAGCTGATTTGGTGGTACTGAATTCTCTTAACATTTGCTCGTTTGAAAAGCTTTTGATTGCTCCAGAAAGTGTGAATGAAATCCTTACTGGGTAGAGCAATCTTGGGTGTAGATTTTTCTCTTTTAGTACTTTAAATATATTCTGCCATTCCCTTCTGGCCTGCAGAATACCTCGGAAAGATCAGCTGTTAAATATGTGGGGTGTCTCTTAAATGTTACTTGTTGCTTTCCCCTTCAGTTCAGTAAGTGCAGTCACTCAGTCATGTCGGACTCTTTGTGACCCCATGGACTGCAGCCCACCAAGCCTTGTGTCCATTGCCAACTCCCAGAGTTTAGTCAAACTCATGTCCGTTGAGTCAGTGATGCCATCCAACCATCTCATCCTCTGTCATCCCCTTCTCCTCCCACCTCCTCCCGCCTCAGCACCAGGGTCTTTTCTAATTAGTCAGCTCTTCGCATCAGATGGCCAAAGTATTGAAGTTTCAGCTTCAGCATCAGTCCTTCCAATGAATATTCGGGATGGATTTCCTTTAGGATGGACTGGTTGGATCTCTTTGCAGTCCAAGGGACTCTCAAGAGTCTTCTCCAACACCACAGTTCAAAAGCATCAATTCTTCACACTCAGCTTTCTTTATAGTCCAACTCTCACATCTATACATGACTATTGGAAAAACCATAGATTTGACCAGAAGGACCTTTGCTGGCAAAGTAATGTCTCTGCTTTTGAATATGCTGTCTAGATTGGTCATAACTTTTCTTCCAAGGAACAAGCATCTTTTAATTTCATGGCTGCAGTCACCATCTGCAGTGATTTTGGAGCCCCCCAAAATTAAATCTGTCACTGTCTCCACTGTTTCCCCATCTATTTGCCATGAAGTGATGGGACCAGATGCCATATGATCTTAGTTTTCTGAATGTTGAGTTTTAAGCCAACTTTCTCACTCTCTTCTTTCACTTTCATCAAGAGGCTCTTTAGTTCTTCTTTGCTTTCTGCCATAAGGGTGTTGTCATCTGCATATCTGAGGTTATTGTTATTTTCCCCAGCAATCTTGATTCCAGCTTGTGCTTTCTCCAGCCCAAAATTTCTCATGATGTACTCTGCATATAAGTTAAATAAGCTGGGTGACAATATACAGCCTTGACGTACTCCTTTCTTGATTTGGAACCAGTCTGTTTTTCCATGTCTCATTTTAACTGTTGCTTCCCAACCTGCATACTGATTTATCAAGAGGCAGGTCAGATGGTCAGGTATTCCTATCTCTTTAAGAATTTTTCAGACTTTGTCGTGGTCCTCATAGTCAAAGGCATTGGCATAGTCATTAAAGCATTAGTAGAAGTTTTTCTGGAATTCTCTTGCTTTTTTAATGATGCAACGGATGCTGGCAATTTGATCTCTGGTTCCTCTGTCTTTTCTGAATCCAGCTTGAGCATCTGGAATTTCACAGTTCCCGTACTGTTGGAGCCTGGCTTGGAGAATTTTGAGCGTTACTTTGCCATCCTGTGAGATGAGTGCAATTGTGCTATAGCTACAATGCAAAGCTACAATTGCTTTTCCCTTGCTATTTTTAATATTCTTTCTTTGTGTTTAAACTTTGCTAGTTTGATTAGTTTGTGTCCTGGCCTATTTCTTCATGGATTTTTCCTGTTTTGGACTCTGCATAACCTGGACTGATTGACTATTTCCTTTTGCATGTGGTGGAAATTTTCAACTATAATCTCTTCAAAAGTTTTCTCACACCCCTCCTTTTCCTCTTCCTTTTCTGGGACACCTATAATTCAAAAGCTATCATGTTTAATATTGTCCCAGAAGTCTCTGAAACTATCCTTAGTTCTTTTCAGTCTTTTTACTTTCTTCTGCTCTTTTGCAGTTATTTCTACCACTTTATCTTCTGGCTTACTGATCCATTCATCTGCTTCAAATATTCTGCTATTGATTTCTTCTAGAGCTTGTTTTTAAGTTTGGTAATTCTGGTTTTGGTATGTTCATTCTTTAATTCATCCAGCTCTTTGTTAATTGATTCTTGCATTGTCTCCATTCTGTTTTCAAGGTTTTTGATCATCTTTACTATCATTATTCTGTATTCTTTTTCAGTTAGTTTGCCTATTTCCTCATCATTTATTTGGATTTCTGTGTTTCTAGTTTGTTCCTTCATTTGTGCAGTATTTCTATGTCTTTCATTATTTTATCTTAAAATTACTATGTTTGATGTCTCCTTTTCCTAGGTTTCAAGGTTGAATTCTTTCTTCATTTTGGTTTCAGCCCTCCTAAGGTTGGTCCTTTTCATTTCATCATGAACTCCTTATTGCAAAATACAGAATTAAATTGAAGAATGTAGGGGAAACCACTTTCAGGTATAGTGAAGTGACTGAAGTCACTCAGTCATGTCCGACTCTTTGCGACCCCGTGAACTGTAGCCTACCAGGCTTCTCCATCTATGGGATTCTCCAGGCAAGAATACTGGAGTGGGTTACCATTTCCTTCTTCAGGGGATCTTCCCAACCCAGGGATCGAACCCTGGTCTCCCACATTGGAGACAGACACTTTAACCTCTGAGCCACCAGGGAAGCCTTTCAGGTATGACCTAAATAAAATTCCTTATGATTATACAGTGAAAGTGACAAATAGATTCAAGGACTGACTAATAGATCAGACAATTAGATCTGATAGACAGAGTGCCTGAAGAACTATGGATGGAGGTTCATGACATTGTACAGGAGGCAGTGATCAAGATTATCGCCAAGAAAAAGAAATGCAAAAAGGCAAAATGGTTGTCTAATGAGGCCTTATACATAGCTGAGAAAAGAAGAGAAGCTAAATCAAAGAAGAAAAGGAAAGATATACCCATTTGAATGCAGAGTTCCAAAGAATAGCAAGGAGAGATAAGAAAGCTTTCTTCAGTGATCAGTGCAAAGAAATAGAGGTAAACAATAGATTGGGAAATACTAGAGTTCTCTTCAAGAAACTCAGAGATACCAAGGGGATATTTAATGCATAAATAGGCACAAGAAAGGACAGAAATGGTATGGACCTAACAGAAGTAGAAGATATTAAGAAGAGGTGGTAAGAATATACAGAAAAACTATACAAAAAAACCTTCATGACCCAGATAATCACGATGTATGATCACTCACCTAGAGCCAGATTTTCTGGAATGTGAAGTCAAGTGGGCCTTAAGAAACATCACTACGAACAAAGCTAGTGGAGGTGATGGAATTCCAGCTGAGCTATTTCAAATCCTAAAAGATGAGGTTGTGAAAGTGCTAGTGAATTTGGAAAACTCAACAGTGGCTACAGGACTGGAAAAGGTCAGTTTTCATTCTAATCCCAAAGAAAGACAATGCCAAAGAATGCTCAAACTATTGCACAATTGCACTCATCTCACATGCTAGCAAAGTGATGCTCAAATTCTACAAGCCAGGCTTCAACAGTATGTGCATCATGAACTTCCAGATGTTCAAGCTGGATTTAGAAAAGGCAGAGGAATCAGAGATCAAATTGTCAACATCCATTGAATCATCAAAAAGGCAAGAGAACACCAGAAATGTATCTAATTCTGCTTTATTGACTATGGGTTTCAATTGTGGTTTTATTTCCACCTTTGCATATGGGTTGTCCATTGGGGTTTGCTCCTGAGTGTGCCCAGGAGGAGTTGGATCTGAACCAGTGAGGGCCACGTGTGGAAGGGTCACAGGGGTTCTGGCAGCACCAAGTACTCAGGGGAGTTGGTAGCTAGGGCAGCAGGAAATATAGTACTCTAGAAGGGTATGGCAAGGAGTATCGGCCAATACACTCCAATATTCTTGCCTGGAGAACCCACCTGACAGAGAAGCCTGGTAGGCCACAGCCCACAGGCTGGCAAAGAGTTGGACATGACTGAAGCGACCCCAAGTGCATAGATGCAAGACTTTTTTCATTTGGCTGTGGCAGCTCTGCCCCAGTGTGAGTTGAGAGTGAAGGCGGTAGAGCCACTTGGGTCACAGAGACCCTTGTAGTGCCAAGTATGCAGGGACACAGACTGCCTCAGCCAAAAGAGTTATGGCCCTATCAGAGTCTTTTCTCAGCCTCTGGTGGCCAAAGAGGCCACTCTTTGGCTAGTCTTTTTCTGTTGCTCTGCCCATTCAGGCACTTAGAGGGCTCCCTTGCCTAGCGTCCTTCTCTGTTGTTTCATACATCAGGAACATAGAGGGACCCCCTGGTTGGGGTCCTACTCTGTAGTTCAGTGCATCAGGCACTGATGGCCAGCCCCTATATTGTTCATTTGCTGATACTGGCATGTGGGAAGAGAGAGTCTATGATGATGGCTCCACCCCCTATGCATGACTCAGCAGTATCACCTTGCTTCCACATCTCCCTGGTTTTCTTCCACAGGCATTTCCCACCACAGTCTCCTCCCTCACATCCCCTTGGTCCATCTCTCTGCAGTCAACAGCAGCCCTTGTTCTGGAATTGCTCCACAATCCCTATGGTCCAGCTCCCAGCCACTGTACCTTCCAGGGGACCTTTGTTCTTGTTCAGGATATGTATGGTTGTGGCAAGGACTATCTGATTCTCATTCCATTTAGGCTGTCACAGATCTGCTGTTTCACTCTCAACCTTAAATATTTCTCCTCTGACCCAGACGATTGCCCTGATGTGGGGATTGGATCTCTGCTTCGGTTCCCTCACCTGCTGAGGGCAGGTCCAGTCCTAGTAACACTCCTGTTTCCCCCCTAGTTCCTTCATCCTACTGAGTTTTGCATGGTTCTTTATGCTCTTTTCTGGTGGCCAGGTACTCCTGTCTGCTCTCAGTTGGTGTTCTGCACGCACTTCTGTGTCTGAAGGTGTATTCCTGATGTATCTGTGGAGAGAGATGTACTCCACATACACCTACTTTTCAGCCATCTTGTTCTCTCTCAAGTTTTCCACTTTATGTTGATAATATTACAAATATATTGTATACCCATTTATGTAGATTTTAATCACTTTTTATGATTTTGGACTTTAAATCCTATAATAGAATAAAACTGTTTATAAATCAAAATTATAATACAAGTTTTATATTTGTCTAGATATTTACTGTTACTATAGACATTTATATTTTTGTATGATACTGAATTATCCTCTCACATTCTTTTATTTCAACTTAAATTCATTAGTAGACAGAGGATGAGATGGTTGGATGGCATCATTGATTCAGTGGACATAAGTCTGAGCAAATTTTGGGAGACAGTGAAAGACAAGGAAGCCTGGTGTGCTGCAGTCCATGGAGTCACAAAAAGTTGGACATGACTGGGAGCCTGAAAAACAACAATAAATCTCTTTAGAATTTATTTTTTTAATGTATTTTTGATTGAAGGATAATTGCTTTACAATATTGTGTTGGTTTCTGCCATACATCAACATTAATTAGTCATAGGTACTCACCCTCTTGAACCTCCATCCCACCTCCTACCCCATCCCACCCCTCTAGGTTGTCATGAAGCCCATGTCAGTTCTCTGAGTCATATAGCAAGTTCCCATTGGCTATCTATTTTACATATGGTAGTGTGTATGTTTCCATTGCCACTCTCTCCATTTGTCCCACCCTCTCCTCCCCTGCTGCAGACTTATGGACACACTGCAGCAGGGAGGAGAGGGTGGGACTATGTATACACACATGCATAATGTGTGCATTATGGACTGTGTATGCACACATACATAATGTGTGCATTTCCATTGCTGCTGCTGCTAAGTCGCTTCAGTCATGTCCGACTCTGTGCAACCCCATAGACGGCAGCCCACCAGGCTCTCCCGTCCCTGGGATTCTCCAGGCAAGAACACTGGAGTAGGTTGCCATTTCCTTCTCCAACGCATGAAAGTAAAAAGTGAAAGTGAAAGTGAAGTCGCTCAGTCGTGTCCGACTCTTTGCGATCCCATGGACTGCAGCCTACCAGGCTCCTCCATCCATGGGATTTTCCAGGCAAGAGTACTGGAGTGGGGTGCCATTGCCTTCTCTGGTGCATTTCCATTACTACCCTGTAAATAGGTTTATCAGTACCATCTTTCTAGATTGCATACAAATGAGTTAAAATATGATATATACATTTTTCTGACTTACTTCACTCTGTATAATAGGTTCTAGGTTCATCCACCTTATTAGCACTGACACAAATATGTTCCTTTTTATGACTGAGTATTTCATGGGAAATAGATGGGGAAACAGTGGAAATAGTGTCAGACTTTATTTTCGGGGGCTCCAAAATCACTGCAGATGGTGACTGCAGCCATGAAATTAAAAGACGCTTACTCCTTGGAAGGAAAGTTATGACCAACCTAGATGGCATATTCAAAAGCAGAGACATTACTTTGCCAAAAAAGGTTCGTCTAGACAAGGCTACGGTTTTTAGAGTGGTCATGTATGGATGTGAGAGTTGGACTGTGAAGAAAGCTGAGCACCAAAGAATGATGCTTTTGAACTGTGGTGTTGGAGAAGACTCTTGAAAGTCCCTTGGACTGCAAGGAGATCCAACCAATCCATTCTAAAGGAGATCAGTCCTGGGTGTTCTTTGGAAGGAATGATGCTAAAGCTGAAACTGCAGTACTTTGGCTACCTCATGTGAAGAGTTGACTCATTGGAAAAGACCCTGATGCTGGGAGGGACGGGGGGCAGGAGGAGAAGGGGACGGCAGAGGATGAGATGGCTGGATGGCATCACCGACTTGATGGACATGAGTTTGAGTGAACTCCGAGAGTTGATGATGGACAGCGAGGCCTGGCGTGCTGCAGTTCATGGGGTTGCAAAGAGTCGGACATGACTGAGTGACTGAACTGAATATTCCATTGCATATATGTATCATGGCTTCTTTATCCACTCATCTGTCAGTGGACATCTATGTTACTTCCATGTCCTAGCTATTGTACATAGTGCTGCAGTGAACATTAGGGTACATGTTTCTTTTTTAATTATAGTTTTATGAGGGCATATGCCCAGTAGTGGGATTTTGGGGTCATGAAAAAGAAACCGAAGCTGTTAGTCTCTCAGTTGTGTCTAATTCTTTGTGACCTCATGACCTGTATCCACAAAGCGCCTCTGTCCATGGAAATTTCCAGGCAAGAATCCTGGAGTGAGATGCCATTCCATTTTCCAGAGTATCTTCCTGACCCAGGGATTGAACCTAGGTCTCTTGCATTGCAGGTGGATTCTTTACAGTTTGAGCTACCAGTGTTATTTCTAGTTTCTTAAGGAATCTTCATACAGTCTTCCATAATGGCTATATCAGCTTACATTAACACCAACAGTGCAAAACATTTCCCTTTTCTTCACATGCTCTACAGCATTTATTTTGTACATTTTTTGATGATGGCAATTATGATCAGTGTGAGGTGATATCTCATATAGTTTAGATTTGCATTTCTCAAATAATGAGCAATGTTGAGTATCTTTTCATGTGTTTATTGGCTATCTGTATTTTTCCTTTGGTTAAATGTCTATTTAGTTCTTTTTACTCACTTTTAAATTGTATTGTTTGCTCTTCTGTTTTTAATTTACATGTACTGCTTGTATATTTTGGTAATTAATTCTTTGTCAATTGTTTCATTTGCTATTATTTCCTCCCATTCTGAGGGTTGTCTTTTTACCATGCTTAAAGTTTCCTTTGCTGTGTAAAAGCTATTAAGTTTAATTAGGTCCCAGTTTTTTATTCTGGTTTTTATATCAGTTACTCTGGGAGGTGGGTCATAGATGATATTGCTGTGATTTATGTCATAGAATGTTCCACCTATGTTTTCATCTAAGACCTTTATACTTTCTGATCTTATATTTAGGTTTTTAATCCATTTTAACTTTATCTTTGTGTATGGTATTAGGAAGTGTTCTAATTTCTTTCTTTCTTTTTTTTTTTTTTTTAACACATAGCTACACAGTTTTCCCAGTACTATTTACAGAAAAGGCTTTCTTTTCTCCATTGTGTATTCTTGCCTTCTTTGTCAAAAATAAGGTGCCCTTATATATGTGTGTTTATCTCTGATCTTTCAATCTTGTTCCATTGGTCTATATTTCTGTTTTTGTGCTAGTACCATATTATCTTGATAACTGTAGCTTTGTAGTGTAGTCCAAAGTCAGGAAAGTTGATTCCTCCAGTTCCATTCTCCTTTCTCAAGACTGATTTGTCAGTTCTGGGTCTTTTGTGTTTACATATGAATTGTAAAAAAATTTTTTTTAAGTTCTGTGAAAAATGCCTAATTTGATAGGGATCTCATTTAATCTGTAGATTGTATTTGGTATTACAGTCATTTTCACAATATTGATTCCTCCAACCCAGAAACATGGAATATCTCTCCATTTGTTCATGTTGTCTTTGATTACTTTCATGAGTGTCTTACATTTTTCTATATAGAACTCTTTTGTCTCCTTCAGTTCAGTTGCTCAGTCATGTCCAACTCCTTGTAACCCCATGGGCTGCAGCATGTGAGGCTTCCCTGTTCATCACCAACTCCCGGGGGTTACTCAAACTCATGTCCACAGAGTTCGTGATGCCATTAAACCATCTCATCCTCTGTCATAACTTCTCCTGTGTTCATTATTTCCCACTTCGGGATCTTTTTCAATGAGTCAGTTCTTTGCATCAGATGGCCAAATTATTGGCATTTCACCTTGAGCATCAGTCCTTCCAGTGAATATTCAGGACTGATTTCCTTTAGGATAAACTGGTTGGATCTCCTTGCAGTCCAAGGGACTCTCAAGAGTCTTCTCCAACATCACAGTTCAAAACCATCAATTCTTTAGTGCCCAGCTTTCTTTATAGTCCAAATCTCACATCCATACGTGACTACTGGAAAAACCATAATGTCTCTACGTTTTAATATGCTATCTACATAGGTCATAGCTTTCCTTTTAAGGAGCAAGTGTCGTTTAAGTTCATTGCGGCAGTCGCCATCAGCAGTGATTTTGGAGCCCCCAAATATAAAGTCAGCCACTGTTTCCACTGTTTCCCCATCTATTTGCCATGAAGTGATGGGACCAAATGCCATAATCTTAGTTTTCTAAATATTAAGCTTTAAGCCACCTTTTTTCACTCTCCTCTTTCACTTTCATCAAGAGACTCTAGTTCTTCTTCACTTTCTGCCATAAGGGTGGTGTCATCTGCATATCTGAGATTATTGATATTTCTCCTGGCAATCTGAATTCCAGCTTGAGCTTCCTCCAGCCCATGCTGTCCTCTGCATATAAGTTAATAAGCAGGGTGACAATATACAGCCTTGACATACTCCTTTTCCTATTTGGAACCAGTCTGTTGTTTCATGTCCAGTTCTAACTGTTGTTTCCTGACCTGCATACAGATTTCTCAAGAGGCAGGTCAGGTGGTCTGGTATTCCCATCTCTTTCAGAATTTTCCACAGTTTATTGTGCTCCACACAGTCAAAGGCTTTGGCATAGTCAATAAAGCAGAAGTATATGTTTTTCTGGAACTCTCATGCTTTTTTGATGATCCAACAGATGATGGCAATTTGATCTCTGGTTCCTCTGCCTTTTCTAAAACCAGCTTGAACATCTGGAACTTTAAGTTCACATATTGCTGAAGGCTGACTTGGAGAATTTTAAGCATTACTTTACTAACATGTGAGATGAGAGCAATTGTGTAGTAATTTGAGCATTCTTTGGCATTGCCTTTCTTTGGGATTGGAATGAAAACACCTTTTCCAGCCCTGTGGCTACTGATGAGCTTTCCTCAGCCTTGTCTAACTCAATGAAACTAAGCCATGCCATGTGGGGTCACCAAAGACGGATGGGTCATGGTGGAGAGGTCTGACAGAATGTGGTCCACTGGAGAAGAGAATGGCAAACCACTTGAGTATTTTGCCTTGACAACCCCACAAACAGTAGGAAAAGGCAAAAAGATAGGACACTGAAAGATGAACTCCCCAGGTCAGTAGGTGCCCAATATGCTACTGGAGATCAGTGGAGAAATAACTCCAGAAAGAATGAAGGATGGAGCCAAAGAAAAAACAACACCCAGTTGTGGATGTGACTGGTGATATAAACAAGTATATCAGTATAACAGTATAAACAAATACTGCTCTAAAGAGCAGTATTGCATAGGAACTTGGACTGTCCATGAATCAAGGCAAATTGCAAGTGGTCAAACAGGATATGGCAAGAGTGAACATTGACATTTTAGGAATGAGTGAACTAAGATGGACTGGAATGGGTGAATTTAACTCAGATTACCATTATATCTACTACTGTGGGGATGAACCTCTTAGAAGAAATGGAGTAGCCATAATAGTCAACAAAAGATTCCAAAATGCAGTATTTGGATGCAATCTCAAAAATGACAGAGTGATCTCTGTTCGTTTCCAAGGCAAACCATTCAGTATCACAGTAATCCAAGTCTATGCCCCGACTAGTAACACTGAAGAAGCTGAAGTTGAACAGTTCTATGAAGACCTACAAGACCTTTTAGAACTTACACCTAAAAAAGATGTCTTTATTATAGGGGACTGGAACGCAAAAGTAGGAAGTCAAGAAACACCTAGAGTATCAGGCAAATTTGGCCTTGGAGTACAGAATGAAGCAGGGCAAAGGCTAATAGGGTTTTGCCAAGAGAATGCACTAGTCATAGCAAGCACTACACATGGACATCACCAGATGGTCAATACAGAAATCAAATTGATTATATTCTTTGCAGCCAAGGATGGAGAAGCTCTACACAGTCAGCAAAAACAAGACTGGGAGCTGACTCTGGCTCAGATCATGAACTCCTTATTGCTAAATTCAGACTTAAATTGAATAAAGTAGGAAAACCACTAGACCATTAATATATGACATAAATAATATCCATTATGATTATACAGTGAAACTGAGAAATATATTTAAGGGACTAGATCTGATAAGGTGCCTGATGAACTATGGATGGAGGTTCATGACATTGTACAAGAAACAAGGATCAAGACCATCCCCAGGAAAAAGAAATGCAAAAAAGCAAAATGGTTGCCTGAGGAGGCCTTACAAATAGCTGTGAAAAGAAAAGAAGCAAAAAGCAAAAGAGAAAAGGAAAGATATACCCATTTCAATGCAGAATTCCAAAGAACAGCAAGGAGATATAAGAAAGCTTTCCTCAGCGATCAGTGCAAAAAAATAGAGGAAAACAATAGATTGGGAAAGACTAGAGATCTCTTCAAGAAAATTAGAGATACCAAGGGGAACATTTAATACAAAGATGGGCTCAATAAAGGACAGAAATAGTATGGACCTAACAGAAGCAGAAGATATTAAGAAGAGGTGGAAAGAATACACAGAAGAACTGTACAAAAAAAGTATCTTCACGACCCAGATAATCACTATGGCATGATCACTCAGCTAAAGCCAGACATTCTGGAATGTGAAGTCAATAAGCATCACTATGAACAAAGCTAGTGGAGGTGATGGAATTCCAGTTCATCATGATATATGATCTTTTTATTGTGTTGTTGAATTTAATGTGATGTTTTTAATGTGTTGCTAGAATTTTGTTGAGGATTTTTGCATCTATGTTCATCAGTTTTGTGCCATGCTTAGTCACTCCATCATATCCACGTCTTTGTGACTCCATGGGCTGTAGCCCACCAGGCTCCTCTGTCCATTAGTTCTTCAGGCAAGAATATTGGAGTGGGTTGCCATGTCCTTCTCCAGGGGATCTTCCCAACCCAGTTATTGAACCCAGGTCTCTCACATTGCAGAAAGATTCTTTACTGTCTGAACTACCAGAAAAGCTCACGAATCCTGAAGTGGGTAACTGATCCCTTCTCCAGGAAATCTTCCCAGCTCAGGAGCTGAACTGAAGTCTCCTGCATTGCAGGTCGTTCTTTACCAGCTGAGCTACCATGGAAGCCCATTCATCAGTGATATTAGCTTGTAATTTTCTTTTTTGGTGATGTCTTTGTCTGGTTTTGTTATCAGGGTGATGATGGCCTTATAGAATGAGTTTGTAAGAGTTCCTTCCTATGCAAAATATTGAAAGAGTTTAAGAAGTGTTGGCATTAATTCTTCTCTAACTGTTTGATAGAATTCACCTGTGGCACCATCTGGTCTTGGCTTATTTTGTGGGGGGGGGGGGGCGGGTAGAGTTTATCACAGTTTCAATTTCAATGCTTGTAATTGGCTTGTTCATAATTTCTATTTCTTCCTGGTTCAATCTTTTAAGGTTGAATTTTTCTAAGAATCTGCTCATTTTTTCCAGGTTGTCCATTTTATTGCCATATAGTTGCTTGTTGTAGTCTCGTGATCCTTTGTTTTTCTGCATTGTCTGCTCTAACTTCTTCTTTTTCATTCCTAATTTTGTTGATTTTATTTGTCCCTTTTTTCTTGATTAGTCTGTTAAATGGTTTGTCAATTTCCTTTGTCTTCTCTAAGAACCAGCTGTTACTTTTATTAATCTTTACTATTGTCTCTTTCATTTATTTTTCATATCTTTCTGCTCTTATTTTATGATTTTTTTCCCTTCTAATAACTTTGAGTTTCTTTTTTCCCCTCATTTTCCAGTTGCTTTAGATGTAAAGTTAGGTTGTATATTCTATGTTTTTTTGTTTCTTGAGGTGGTATTTTATGGCTACAAAGTTTCTGCTCAGAACTGATTTGGTTCATTCCATAGGTTTTGAGTTGTGTTTTCATTACCATTTTTTTTTAGAAATGTATTTTTTAATCTACATGTGTTTGTGGTTTTTACAGTTATTTCCCTTTAACTGAAATCTGGGCTCATAGTATGTGGTTAGAAAATATGCTTTATACAGTTTCAATTTTCTTCAGTTTACTGAGGCTTGGTTTGTAACCTAGATGTGGTCTATCCTGGAGAATGTTCCATGTGCACTTGAGAAGAAAATAAACTCTTCTGCATTTGAATGGAAAGTCCTGAGGATATCGATTAGGTCCATCTTGTTTGATGTTATTTAAGGCTTGTATTTCCTTATTAATTTTCTGTTTTGACATTCTGCACGATGGTGTAAGTGGGATATTAAAGCTTCCAACTATTGTTGTGTTTCTGTCCATTTCCCCTTTTATATCTATTAGTGTTTGTCTTATGTATTGAGGTGCTCCTATGTTGGGGTACATAAATATTTACAATTGTTAAGTCTTCTTCTTCGATTGATTCCTTGATCATTATGTAGTGTCCTTCCATATCTCTTGTAATATTCTTTATTTTTAGGTCATTTTGTCTTATATAAGAATTCCCACTTGATTTTCTTTTGATTTCTCTTTTCATGGAATATCTTTTTCCATCCTCTCTCTTTCAGTCTATATTTGTCTCTAGGTCTAAAGCGGCTCTATTGTAGACAGCATATATATGGGTCTCTCTCTCTCTTTTTTCATTCAGCCAGTTTGTGTCTTTTGGTTGGAACATTTAATCCATTTACATTTAAAGTGATTACACACACACACACACACACACATTTCTATTGTCATTTTCTTAATCGTTTTGGGTTTGTTTTTGTAGTTCTTTCCCTTCCTTTGTGTTTCCTACCTATAGAAGTCCCTTTAACATTTTTTGTAAAACTGATTTGGTAGTGCTAAATTCTCTTAACTTTTGCTTGTCTGTAAAACTTTTTATTTCTCCATCAATTTTAAATGAGATCTTTTTCAGGTAGAGTAATCTTGGTTGTAGGTTTTTATCTTTTAGTATTTTCATTATATCCTGCCATTCCCTTATGCCTGCAGTTTCTGCTGAAAGATCATTTGGACTTTCCCTTGTATGTTATGTGTTGCTTTTCCCTTGCTGCTTTTAATAGTTTTTCTTTGTGTTTAATCTTTGTTAGTTTGATTAGTATGTGTCTCAGCATGTTTCTCCTTGTGTTTATCCTGTATGGGACTCTCTGTGTTTCTTGGACTTGATTAACTATTTCCTTTCTCATGGTTGGGGAAGTTTTTGACTATAGTGAAAGTGAAAGTAGCTCAGTTGTGTCCGACTCCAGGCTAGAATACTGGAGTGGGTAGCCTTTCCTTTCTCCAGGAGATCTTCCCAACCCAAGGATAAAAGCCAACCTCTTCAAAAATTTTCTCAGAACCTTTCTTTTCCTCTTCTTCTTCTGGGACCCCTTAATTTGAATGTTGACATGTTTAATATTGTTCCGGAGCCCTCTGCAATTATCCTCAATTCTTTTCATTCTTTTTCCTTTACTTTGCTTTTGTCTCTTCCAGCTTTTAACCATTCTTCTGCCTCAGTTATTCTGCTATTGATTCCTTCTAGAGTGTTTTTGATTTCATATTTGTGTTGTTCATCTCTGTTTGTTTATTCTTTATTTCTTCTAGGTACTTGTTGAGTGTGTTGATTGATTCTTGCATTTTGTCCATTCTATTTTTGACGTTTTGTATCATCAATCTTGAGTGTCATGACTCTGAATTCTTTTTCAGGTAGTTTGCCTGGTTCCTCTTTGCTTATTTGGTCTTGCGAGTTTCTACCTTTTTCCTTCATCTTTACAATATTTCTCTGTTTTTTTTCATTTATTTTCTAACTTACTGTGATTGAGGTCCCATTTCCCAGGCTTTAGGGTTGTATTCTTTCTTCCTTTTGGTTTCTGTCCTCAGTGGGTAAGGTTGTTCCAGGGGTTTGTATAGGTTTCTTGTTTGGAGTGAATCGTGCCTGTGTTCTGGTGGGAAAGGGTGAATTTCCTTCCTCTCTGATGGATAGGGATGTGTGAGGTGGTATGTTTTCGGGTACCTGGGAATCCAGTCTGTTGAAGCTTGGGTTTGTGTCTTTGTCTTGCTTTTGGTTTGGGTGAAGTATCCTACACTGGTTGTTCCTGGCAGTTGGTTGATGCCTAGTCTTGTATACAGGTGGAACTTTCATAGGCATTCTCACTAATTAGTACTCCTTGGGGTTTGGCATCTTCTAGTTGTCTAGGGTCCTGGACTCAGTGCTCCCTCTCCAAAGGATCAGGCCTGATCTCTGGCCAGGGTGTTGAGATCCCTCAAGTCATTTGTTATGGCATTAAAGGGAATTAAAACAAACATGCAAAGACAAAAAACAAAACAATAAACAAAAGATGAGTCATGCACATAGTAAATACAAAATCAGAGAAAAGATGAAAACTATGGAACACACACACATGCACACACACACACAACCAAAACATTCCAAAGAAAAGAAAGTATTAGAAAGCTACCTGCTAAGCAAAGGAAACCAAAAATGATATTGACCAATTAAAAAGAAAACTAAGTAATATACAAAGCAGAAAAGAAAAAAAAAGAGTGCTAATTGGGAAATATAATAAAGGAAGCAAAACAATGAAACATACCAAAAGGAAGAAAAGAAAAAATACAGAAAAACAAAGTTAAACAGAAATATATGAGACTGATTTATTTTATATATATATATATATATATATATATATATATATATATAAAAGAATAACTGCAGTAGGAAAAGAACAATAAGAAAAATAAACAAAAGAATTAGAAAGTAAAACAGTTTAAAAATAAATAAAATATTAAAAAAAAGCCCCAAACCCTATATAACTGCAAAAGGCCAACATAGAGGTAGAAGTATATAAAGATAATGAAAGATGTGATTTTAAAAGTTTTCAAAAGTTTAAATAGATTTAATAGTAGTAATAAAATCAACAGCCACCACAGAGGGGAAAATAAAGAAGAAAAAAAATTCAGAATCAACTACAGAATAAATCGAAATATAAGAATAACAATAAATGTTTTCCCCAGATCTCGGCTGTCAGAGTCCTTTCCCTCACCATGAGTTTCAGTCCACCTCTGCCTCTCTAGGGTGCCCTCCACTGGACTTGCCATGGGGAAAGCTCAGATTCTAATCTGGCCCTACTCCTGAATGTTTTGCCTCCAATGTCCACAGCATCCAGAGCTAGTGTGGTTTCTTTTGCAGGAGCTCTCATATATAGTCTTTTGTGGGAGCTCCTTCTATATATTCCACAGACACAAAATCTGCCTATTTGATTATTTAGATTTTATATGCAGCATGTATAGCTGGTGGGAAGGTTTTTGATTCTCTTTCTTAACCACAGTGCCCCTGGGATTCAACTGTGGTTTTATCCCCACCTCTGCGTGCGGATTGTCCTTCAGGAGTTTCCTTCTGAGGTTGCCCTGGAGGACTTGGGTTTGCCACAGTGTAGACTGGGTGTGGAGGTGGTGCACCTGCTTGGATCACAGGGTCCCTAGCAGTGGCAGGTATGCAGGGGAGCCAGAAGCTAGGGGAGCAGGAGATGTGGTGCTCTTCGGATTTTGTCTAACTTCTGGCAGCTCTTCCCCAGCGGGGATTGAGCATGGAGGTGGCACAGCTGCTTGGATCATGGAGACCCTGGTAATGTCATGTACACAGGGGAGTCAGTTGCCTTTAGTGCAGGAGAGATGGCACTATTAAGGTTTTTGTCTAGCCTCTGACAGCTCTGTCCCACTGAGGATTGAGTGTGGAGGTGGTGTAGCTATTTGGATCACAGGCACCCTGGCAGCACCAAGTGTGCAGGATGCCAGCTGACTCAGCTGCAAGAGTTATGGCACTATTAGAATATTTTTCTGGCTTCTAGCAGCTGGTGTTCAAAGGGCCTCTTTGAAAGTGAAAGTGAAGTTGCTCAGTCGTGTCTGACTCTTAGCAACTCTATGGACTGGAGCCCACCAGGCTCCTCCATTCATGGGAGTCTCCAGGCAAGAGTACTTGAGTGGGTTGCCATTTCCCTCTCCAAGAAAGGGCCTCTTTGGCTGGTCCTTATCTGTTGCTTGGTGTGTCAGGCTACTTATATGGACCCCCTGGCTGGGTTCCATATCTATTGCTCAGTGCATCAGACACTTAAAAGGCCACCATCTCTAGAGTCCTTCTCTATAGTCAGCTGCCAGCACTGGCTTGTGGAGAGAGAGGCTACAGTGATGGCTCCAATACCTGCGTGTGACTCAGCACTAACTCCTTGCCTCCATGGTGGCCAGGATTTCCTTCAAAGGCATTTCCCACTGTGATATCCTTCCTTATGCCCCTCAGGTTGTCTCCTCACAGTCAGCAGCGGACCTTGCCCTGGGATTACTCTCCAGTCCCTATGGTCCAGCTCCAGCTGCCATGTGTTCCAGGGCACTTGCATCCCTGTCCAGGGTATGTAGGGCTGTGGCAAGGATTGTCTGTGTGTTTCTCATTTCATTCATACTGTCATAGATCAGCTGCTGCACTTGCTGCAACGTAGGGATCTGATCCCTGCTTCAGTTCTTCCACTCCCAGGTGCAGGGCCAGTCCTGCTCACTCTCCCCTTTTTCCTTTCTTTCCTTTGCCCTACTGAGTTTTGCATGGATACATACATTCCTTTCTTATTGTCAGGAACTCCTGCCTGCTCTCAACTGGTGTTCTGTGACATTTTCTGTCTGAAGGTATATTACTAATGTATCCATGGAGAGGGATGTACTCCACATCCATGTTTTAATTCTCCCTTATTTTTAAAGATAGTTTCCTTAAAATATAGTCTTCTTTGTTGACATTTTTTCTTTCAGCATATTATCTTAACAATTTTTTCACTTATTTTAATTAACAAAATTTGTATATACTTAAGATGTATAATGTGATATTTTGATATATGCATACATTGCAAAATGATTACCATAATCAAATATCTCTATGACCTCCTGTTATGTGTGTGTGTGCATGCACACACATGCACCTTGAGAACACAAGTTCTACTCTCACCAAATTTGTCAGGTAATGTAATTTTTGGTCAGTGGGGATTTTTTCCCCAGTACTTTGGATATGTCATCTCACTCTCTCCTGGCCTGCAAGGTTATTGCTAATAAATCCACTGATAGCCTTATGGGAATCCCCTTGTGTGTGATAAACTTTTCTTTTGTTGTTTTCAAAATTCTTTCTTTGTCTTTGATTTTTGACAGTTATAACGTGTCTTGGTGGTCTTCTTTGGGTTGAACTTTATTTGGGAAATTTGAGTTTCATGTACCTGGTTGTCCATATCATTCCCAGATTTGGGAAGTTTTTATCCATTATTTCTTTTAATAGGTTTCTTCCCCTTTATACATCTTGTCTCTTTTGAAATTCTAATAATGCAAATATTATTTCTTTTGATATAGTCCAATAGCATATCTTCATTTTTTTTATTCTTTTCTCTCCTCTGACTTGATAATTTAAATGACCTACCTTTAGTTCACTGATATCTTCTTATGCTTGACTGAGTCTGATGTTGAAACTTTCTTTTTTTTTAATTTTATTTTAAACTTTACAATATTGTATTGGTTCTGCCATATATCGAAATGAATCCGCCACAGGTATACATGTGTTCCCCGTCCTGAACCTTCCTCCCTCCTCCCTCCCCATACCATCCCTCTGGGTCGTCCCAGTGCACCAGCCCCAAGCATCCAGTATCGTGCATTGAATCTGGGCTGGCGACTTGTTTCATATGTGATATTATACATATTTCAATGCCATTCTCCCAAATCATCCCACCCTCTCCCTCTCCCACAGAGTCCAAAAGAGTGTTCTATACATCAGTGTCTCTTTTGCTGTCTCATATACAGGGTTATTGTTACCATCTTTCTAAATTCCATATATATGCGTTAGTATACTGTGTTGGTGTTTTTCTTTCTGGCTTACTTCACTCTGTATAATAGGCTCCAGTTTCATCCACCTCATTAGAACTCATTCAAATGTATTCTTTTTAATAGCTGAGTAATACTCCATTGTGTATATGTACCACTGCTTTCTTATCCATTCATCTGCTGATGGACATCTACGTTGCTTCCATGCCCTGGCTATTATAAACAGTGCTGCGATGAACATTGGGGTACACGTGTCTCTTTCCCTTCTGGTTTCCTCAGTGTGTATGCCCAGCAGTGGGATTGCTGGATCATAAGGCAGTTCTATTTCCAGTTTTTTAAGGAATCTTCACACTGTTCTCCATAGTGGCTGTACTAGTTTGCATTCCCACTAACAGTGTAAGAGGGTTCCCTTTTCTCCACACCCTCTCCAGCATTTATTACTTGTAGACTTTTGGATCACAGCCATTCTGACTGGTGTGAAATGGTACCTCATAGTGGTTTTAATTTGCATTTCTCTGATAATGAGTGATGTTGAGCATCTTTTCATGTGTTTGTTAGCCATCTGTATGTCTTCTTTGGAGAAATGTCTATTTAGTTCTTGGGCCCATTTTTTGATTGGGTCATTTATTTTTCTGGAATTGAGCTGTAGGAGTTGCTTGTATATTTTTGAGATTAGTTGTTTGTCAGTTGCTTCATTTGCTATTATTTTTTCCCATTCTGAAGGCTGTCTTTTCACCTTGCTTATAGTTTCCTTTGTTGTGCAGAAGCTTTTAAGTTTATGGTTTATATCTCTTTGTTGAAATTATCATTTTGTTTTTGTATTGTTTTCCTGATTTTGTTAAATCATTTATCTGTGTTTACTTGTGGTCTCTGAGTTTCTTTAGAACAATTACCTTAAATTGTTTGTCTGGCAGTTTGTAGATCTCATTTCTTTGGAGTCAGTTACTGGGTTTATTATGTTTCTTTGCTGGTTCAGGTTCTCTTGACTCTTCACAATCTCTGTAGCCTTGCATAGATTTATGCACATTCAATTAGCAATCACCTCTTCCAGGCTTTATATACTGACTTCCGTAAAGAAGGCTCTTCACTTGCAAGGGAGTCAGGGTCAGGGTGGGCACTGGGACATTGTATAGCCCCAGTCCTGGTGGTGAAGTACAACAAATGTGAGGCTACATGACAGCAATGTGTCCAAAGGGGTGTGGTGTGTCATTCGCTGAGGCATCTAGTCACTACATCAAAATCTGCATGATCCTCGATGGTGAAAGTTGAAGGGGGTTTGTGGTGGCTTCAAGGGGGTTTTCAGTCCTCAGCATTGTCTCTACATTCAGTGACAAGGGGCTGAGGCAGGTGGTGGGATTGGCCTATAATCTTCTGCAGGTGTTCATGTGTCTGCAGACCTTCTGAAGGTCTAACAAACTGTGGCACCAGAATAAGTTTTCAGTTGAAATATCCAGTCTTATAACCCAGTTCTTACATCATTCCTGTCAGCTCTCATAGTCAAGTAAGACAGAAAAACAGTCCTCAGACAAGTTGGACCATTGCCAGTCAATTATATTTTTTTCTTTTCTATCACAAGATAAGAACTAGAAGCTGTACTTCCTTCTCCCAATAACCTGCTACTGTGCTCAGGGAGTTACAGGAAGGTGGTGGCACAAGAGTGAGGAAAAACATAAATTTCCTCTTGACTTGAATGTGGTTTTTTCTTGGCTTGGCATATTCTTGGTTGCTGCCACTTCTAAAGCTTTCACAAAACTATTTTGGTCCATATGTTATTGATTATTTGGTGTTTATATGAGAGAACAGAGGCCTGGAACTTCATCACCTGCCATCTTGCTGATGTCGTATGATACTAAGTAATTTTGATTAAGTGTGTATACTAAACAGTTTTCTATTGATGTTACAAAAATTTATGGCAAATTTAGTGATAAGAAGTCCCACAAAGGCCTTACTGGGCTAAATCCATATGTTATCAGGGTTCCATTTCTGTCTGGAATCTCTAGGAAAGAATTCGTTTCCTTGACTCTTTTTTTTAATGACAGAATGCATACTCCTGGCTCATGGCCACCTTCTTCTACATTCAAAGCCAACACTATTGTATCTTGTTAGTAATTTGTCTATTGTCACATCTCTTTCCAATCTTAGCCTTGAAAGATTATTTATTTTTAAGGAATATATTAATTAGATTTGGCCATCTGGATAATCCAAGATAAATTTTCCACCTCAAGGACTTTGACTTGTAATCACATTTGCAAATTCTTTATGCCTGAAAATATATTCATAGGTTTCAAAGATCAGGATGTGAACATTTTGGGAGTAGGAGTGCTAGTTTTCTGCCTACTATAGTCTATATGCTAGAAATTCTTGTATAATACTAAAAGGACTGAAACATAGTATCTAAAGTCTAAAAGATAATAGAGTCCTAACTCATAAACAGCAGAGTATTAAAAATGCAAGAAAGACACCCACAGATCCTTCAATTAATACAAAGAATAAGAACAAAATAGCATAGAAAAAGCAGTAAAAACAAAAACAAACAAACAAACCAAAATTAGATGGTAGAAATAATTCTGACAAAAAAAAATATAAAAAGGCACTACAATGTCCACTCAAATATAGAAATTTCCATATTGAGCACAGAAACAAAACCCAGCTATATAGAGTTTATAAAAGATACATCTAAATTTACCAAGACAAATAACATATGAGGAATAAAGACCATTATTATAATGATGACAAATTCAATTTTTTAGGTGATACATCAATTCTAAACTTGTATGCACCTACAGAGAACAAAAATTGACAAAACTATATAAAAAAATTGATGAAATAGGGTTTTCAGTGCTCTCTCAGCAATTGGAGGACAGGGAATACAACAGTTAGTAGGAATTAGGAGTTTTAAACAACACAATAAATAAGCTTGATAGATATAGAATCTTATATTGAAAATTATAGCTATAAATTATCCTCACACATAGACAACATTATAAAAATGATCAAACATTATGTCACAAAGCAAGATACAACAAATTTCAATGAACTAAATCATTAAAAATACTTTTTTCCTAAGTAACTTATAAATCAATAAATACTATCACTCTCATTTAATTAGAACATAAATCACATACTTCTAAATAATTCAAAATGCAAAGAAGGAATCATAATGAAAATTAAAATTCTTTGACCTGAATATCGAAATTACTAATATAAACACCTCATGGGGTGCAGCCATAGAAAACTTAAAGGGAAATAAATATCATAAAACATGTTTATTAGAAAATAGGAAATTCTAAAAAATAATGACTATGAATTAAACGTTCAACTTACTAAGTTAGTAAAGGAAAGAATAAAAATAAGTGAAAGATAATGATAAAAGTAAGATCAACCATTTCTTAAATAGAAGGAATCAATGTTAAAAGCTAGGTCTTTTAAAAGGTTAATTAAATCATTTCTGACACAGTGATCAATATAAACAGGAGAAAGTAAAAGTGACAGTCTCTCAGCTGTGTCGACTCCTCAAGACTGCATGGACTGTAGCCCACCAGGTTCCTTTGTCCATGGGATTTCCCTGGCAAGAATACTGGAGTGGGTAGCCATTCCCTTCTCCAGGGTATCTTTCTGACCCAGGGATTGAACCTCTATCTCTTGCACTGCAGGCGGACTCTACTGCCTGAATCACCAGGGAAGCACAAGCATAAATAGGAGGGAGGAATACAAATAGAGAAGAAGTGTTTAAAAAAATATATAATGCTATGAACAACAATATGTGAATAAATTTGAGAACTTAGACAAAAATCTTAGAAATAATTTAGCAAAGCTCATTTCAGGAGAAATAGAAAGCCTGAATGCTAATAAAACCATTAGATAACTTGAATGAGTAGTTATATACCTTCCTCTTATGAAAAGATTTGGTCTTAATAATTTTAGATTTGTAAAATTGCCAAGGAATAGATAATTTCAATTAAAAACTCTTCTTGAGATTAGATAAAGAGAAAATACTTTCTATGCAATTTGCAAGGCTAAAACTCTGATACTTAAATATAACAAAGAGACAATATGAGAAAAGAAATTTACAGGCCAATATTAAAAACATTACCAAAAAAAGCTAAATAAAATATTGCTAAAATAATTAGACAATTTAGTTAAAAAGTCAGCACTCATGATCAAATAGAAAAACCTATTAACACAGTTTACCACATTGACAGATTGAAGGGGAAAAATAGGATGATAATCTCACTGAATGCAAAAGAGGTATTGAAAATCATTTATGGAGAGGATCATGTCATCAGAAAACAGTGAGAGTTTTACTTCTTCTTTTCCAATTTGGACTCCTTTTAGTTCTTTTTCTGCTCTGATTGCTGTGGCCAGAACTTCCAAAACTATGTTGAATAGTAGTGGTGAAAGTGGGCACCCTTGTCTTGTTCCTGACTTTAGGGGAAATGCTTTCATTTTTTCACCATTGAGGATAATGTTTGCTGTGGGTTTGTCATATATAGCTTTTATTATGTTGAGGTATGTTCCTTCTATTCCTGCTTTCTGGAGAGTTCTTATCATAAATGGATGTTGAATTTTGTCAAAGGCTTTCTCTGCATCTATTGAGATAATCATATGGCTTTTATTTTTCAATTTGTTAATGTGGTCTATTACATTGATTGATTTGTGGATATTGAAGACTCCTTGCATCCCTGGTATAAAGCCCACTTGGTCATGGTGTATGATCTTTTAAATGTGTTGTTGGATTCTGATTGCTAGAATTTTGTTAAGTATTTTTGCATCTATGTTCATCAGTGATATTGGCCTGTAGTTTTCTTTTTTGTGTGGCATCTTTGTCAGGTTTTGGTATTAGGGTGATGGTGGCCTCATAGAATGAGTTTGGAAGTTTACCTTCCTCTGCAATTTTCTGGAAGAGTTTGGGTAGGATAGGTGTTAGCCCTTCTCCAAATTTTTGGTAGAATTCAGCTGTGAAGCCGTCTGGACCTGGGCTTCTGTTTGCTGGAAGATTTCTGATTACAGTTTCAATTTCCATGCTCTGATGGGTCTGTTAAGATTTTCTATTTCTTCCTGGTTCAGTTTTGGAAAGTTGTACTTTTCTAAGAATTTGTTCATTTCTTCCACGTTGTCCATTTTATTGGCATATAATTGCTGATAGTAGTCTCTTATGATCCTTTGTATTTCTGTGTTGTCTGTTGTGATCTCTCCGTTTTCATTTCTAATTTTATTGATTTGATTTTTCTCCCTTTGTTTCTTGATGAGTCTGGCTAATGGTTTGTCAATTTTATTTATCATTTCAAAGAACCAGCTTTTGGCTTTGTTGATTTTTGCTATGGTCTCCTTTGTTTCTTTTGTATTTATTTCTGTCTTAATTTTTAAGATTTCTTTCCTTCTACTAACCCTGGGGTTCTTCATTTCTTCCTTTTCTAGTTGCTTTAGGTGTAGAGTTAGGTTATTTATTTGACTTTTTTCTTGTTTCTTGAGGTATGCCTGTATTGCTATGAACTTTCCCCTTAGCACTGCTTTTACAGTGTCCCATAGGTTTTGGGTTGTTGTGTTTTCATTTTCATTCGTTTCTATGCATATTTTGATTTCTTTTTTGATTTCTTCTGTGATTTGTTGGTTATTCAGCAGCGTGTTGTTCAGCCTCCATATGTTGGAATTTTTAATAGTTTTTCTCCTGGAATTGATATCTAATCTTACTGCATTGTGTTCAGAAAAGATGCTTGGAATGATTTTAATTTTTCTGAATTTACCAAGGCTGGATTTATGGCCCAGGATGTGATCTATCCTGGACAAGGTTCTATGTGAGCTTGAGAAAAAGGTGAAATTCATTGTTTTGGGGTGATATGTCCTATAGATATCAATTAGGTCTAACTGGTCTATTGTATCATTTAAAGTTTGTGCTTTTTTGTTAATTTTCTGTTTAGTTGATCTATCCATAGGTGTGAGTGGGGTATTAAAGTCTCCCACTATTATTGTGTTATTGTTAATTTCCCCTTTCATACTTGTCAGCATTTGTCTTATATATTGCAGTACTCCTATGTTGGGTGCATATATATTTGTAATTGTTATATCTTCTTCTTGGAATGATCCTTTGATCACTATGTAGTGACCTTCTTTGTCTCTTTTCACAGCCTTTGTTTTAAAGTCTATTTTATCTGATATAAGTATTGCTA
This sequence comes from Bos mutus, assembly GCF_027580195.1. Classification (NCBI taxonomy): domain Eukaryota; kingdom Metazoa; phylum Chordata; class Mammalia; order Artiodactyla; family Bovidae; genus Bos; species Bos mutus. The sequence goes on from NC_091618.1 coordinate 132,570,739, forward strand.
CTCCTGCTTTCTTTTGATCTCTATTTGCATGGAATATCTTTTTCCAGCCCTTCACTTTCAGTCTGTATGTGTCCCTTGTTTTGAGGTGGGTCTCTTGTAGACAACATATATAGGGGTTTTGTTTTTGTATCCATTCAGCCAGTCTTTGTCTTTTGCTTGGGGCATTCAACCCATTGACGTTTAAGGTAATTATTGATAAGTATGATCTCATTGCCATTTACTTTATTGTTTTGGGTTCGAGTTTATACACGGTTTAAACATCCTTTAGCATTTGAATATAGTAAAGTTGCAGGATATAAAATCAACATACAGAAATCCCTTGCATTCCTATACACTAATGATGAGAAAATAGAAAGAGAAATTAAGGAAACAATTCCATTCACCATTGCAATGAAAAGAATAAAATACTTAGGAATATATCTACCTAAAGAAAATAAAGACCTATATATAGAAAACTATAAAACACTGGTGAAAGAAATCAAATAGGATGCTAACAGATGGAAAATTTACCATGTTCATGGATCAGAAGAATCAATATAGTGAAAATGAGTATAATACCCACAGCAATCTATAGATTCAATGCAATCCCTATCAAGCTACCAAGAGTATTTTTCACAGAGCTATAACAAATAATTTCACAATTTGTATGGAAATACCAAAAACCTCGAATAACCAAAGCAATCTTGAGAAAGAAGAGTGGAACTGGAGGAATCAACCTGCCTGACTTCAGGCTCTACTACAAAGCCACAGTCATCAAGACAGTATGGCACTGGTACAAAGACAGAAATATAGATCAATGGAACAAAATAGAAAGCCCAGAGATAAACCCATGCACCTATGGACACCTTATCTTTGACAAAGGAAGCAAGAACATACAATAGAGAAAAGACAATCTCTTTAACAAGTGGTGCTGGGAAAACTGGTCAACCACTTGTAAAAGAATGAAACTAGAACACTTTCCAACACCATACACAAAGATAAACTCAAAATGGATTAAAGATCTAGATGTAAGACCAGAAACTATAAAACTCTTAGAGGAAAACAGGCAAAACACTCCGACATACGTCACAGCAGGATCCTCTATGACCCACCTCCTAGAATATTGGAAATAAAAGCAAAAATAAACAAATGGGATCTAATTAAAATTAAAATCTTCTGCACAACAAAGGAAACTATAAGCAAGTGAAAAGACAGTCTTCAGAATGGGAGAAAATAATAGCAAATGAAGCAAATGACAAACAACTAATCTCAAAAATATACAAGCAGCTCGTGCAGCTCAATTCCAGAAAAATAAATGACCCAATCAAAAAATGGGCCAAAGAACTAAATAGACATTTCTCCAAAGAAGACATACAGATGGCTAACAAACACATGAAAAGATGCTCAACATCACTCATTATCAGAGAAATGCAAATCAAAACCACAATGAGGTACCATTTCACACCAGTCAGAATGGCTGTGATCCAAAAGTCTACAAGCAGTAAATGCTGAAGAGGATGTGGAGAAAAGGGAACCCTCTTACGCTGTTGGTGGAAACGCAAACTAGTACAGCCACTATGGAGAACAGTGTGGAGATTCCTTAAAAAACTGGAAATAGAACTGCCCTATGACCCAGCAATCCCACTGCTGGGCATACACACGGAGGAAACCAGAAGTGAAAGAGACATGTATACCCCAGTGTTCATCGCAGCACTGTTTATAATAGCCAGGACATGGAAGCAACCTAAATGTCCATCAGCAGATGAATAGATAAGAAAGCAGTGGTACATATACAAAATGCAGTATTACTCAGCCATTAAAAAGAATACATTTGAATCAGTTCTAATGAGGTGGATGAAACTGGAGCCTATTATACAGAGTGAAGTAAGCCAGAAAGAAAAACACCAATACAGTATACTAATGCATATATAAGGAATGTAGAAAGATGGTAATGATAACCGTGTATAGGAGACAGCAAAAGAGACACAGATGTATAGAATAGTCTTTTGGACTCTGTGGGAGAGAGGAGAGGGTATGATTTGGGATAATGGTATTGAAACATGTATAATATCATATAAGAAACGAATCGCCAGTCCAGGTTCGATGCATGATACAGGAAGCTTGGGGCTGGTACACTGGGATGACTCAGAGGGATGGTATGGTTAGGGAGGTAGGAAGGGGGTTCAGGATTGGGAACACATGTACACCTGTGGAGGATTCATGTTGATGTATGGCAAAACCAATACAATATTGTAAAGTAATTAGCCTCTAATTAAAATAAATAAATTTAATAAAAAAAGAAGGTAACAAAAAAATCATTTAGTCATATTTGTCACAAAAAACATAAAAAATGTCAGACATCAAAACCTACTATAAATAACAGACTTAATGGTGAAGCAATAGTAATGTAAGATGTCAAGAGTGATCACTTTCAGAATTTCTTTATAACATCACATGGGATTCCTAAGGAGTACAAATGAAAAGTAACAATATACTAAGAAATAAGTATACAAGGATAAAACAGGAAATGAGATAGTTGTTATTTTAAGATGATATGCAAAATACAAACTATATACATGTGTTAAAATTAGAAAGAGGTTTCTAAGTTGGTGAAAAGGGAGATTAATATTTACACATAAGAAGAATTATCTATGAATTAAGATGAAGTAAGAGAGATTGAATTTACTCACCTACTTTAAGAAACTAAGAAAATCAGAGAAAATACATTAAACAATGATTTTTAGACATTGCACACAGTAGTAAAGAGTATTCATCTCTGAGAGACAAGAAGTGAATCCTGGATTACTCCATCTTTTTGCCTGGAAAGAGTATTCAGAGATTGCAGAGCAGTGAGAAGGAACTCAGGTGAACTCTGATGGGACTGAGAGTATGGGACATATATATGAGGACATTTCCTGAGGAGAGGAAAGCATCACCCAAAAGAAGCAGGGGAATAATAACTGCAGTTTGTATAGGGTCAAGAATATGACACATATGAGGAAAAAGTATTAATCAATAGAAAGAGATTTGTCTCATAACACAAATGAGAGACGTCATGGGAAAAACAGAGCATGTTTAGTACAGACTAAAATATATTTTAAAAAACGTATAAATTTTGTGTGAAAAAATACACTGATGTGCTTAACACTGTAGAAGAAAAGATTCAAGAACTATAAGACACAACAACTTTAGTGACTTCAGCAAATCAAACTCCATAACACATAAAAGATATTCATCATGAGCAAATATTGTTTGTTTTAGAAATGTCAAATCATTTTACTATTCAAAGATTTTTAATGTAATCCACCATATCAAAGCTCTACATTCAGAAAACTAAGATCATGGCATCTGGTCCCATCACTTCATGGGAAATAGATGGGGAAACAGTGGAAACAGTGTCAGACTTTATTATTTTGGGCTTCAAAATCACTGCACATGGTGATTGGAGCCATGAAATTAAAAGATGCTTACTCCTTGGAAGGAAAGTTATGACCAACCTAGATAGCATATTGAAAAGCAGAGACATTACTTTGCCAACAAATGTCCATCTAGTCAAGGCTATGGTTGTTCCAGTGGTTATATATGGATGTGAGAGTGGACTGTGAAGAAAGCTGAGCACTGAAGAATTGATGCCTTTGAACTGTGGTGTTGGAGAAGACTCTTTGAGAGTCCCTTGGACTGCAAGGAGATCCAACCAGTCCATCCTAAAGGAGATCAGTCCTGGGTGTTCATTGGAAGGACTGATGCTGAAGCTCAAACTCCAATACTTTGGCCACCTCATGTGAAGAGTTGACTCATTGGAAAAGACCCTGATGCTTGGGGGCAGGGTTTGGGGGCAGGAGGAGAAGGGGACAACAGAGGATTAGATGGCTGGATGGCATTACCAACTCAATGGACATGTGTTTGGGTGTTGGTAATGGACAGGGAGGCCTGGCGTGCTGCGATTGATGGGGTCAAAAAGAGTTGGACACGACTGAGCAACTGAACCAAACTGAACTGAACCATATCAACAAACATAAAAAGGAAAAAAAAATTATCATTTGAACATTTCATCACATGAAATTAGCATTCCTAGTAAATAAACTGTCAGCACTCAAAGAATAGAGGGTATTCTTTGAATTTGATAAGAGACATTAAGAAAAAATCTACTGACAATGTCATACTTAATGATGAAAAACAATGTTTCTCTTTAGACCAAGAAGAAGTCAAGAATGTCCATTTTCATCATTTCTTTTCAATAAATTACTGGAGATTCTAGACAGTGCAACAAGGCAAGGAAAAGAAATGAGGCATCTAAGACAAAATTAAGACTGCTTTAGTTTGTAGACAACATGATTGTTTATGTAAAAAATCCGATGAAAGATAAGAAAAACACCCAAAAAGTCACAAAACTAAAAAATTGTATTTTTGTAAACTGGTAATAGAAAATGCAAAACTGAATTAAAAAATAAACATAGCATCTTAAACTACAAAATACTTGGGGGGTAAATTTGATTAAAAAATGTATGAAAGGCTAATATGTTTAATGTTTTCATACATTAAAAAATGTATGAAAGGCAAAACATTGCCAAACAAATTTTTTTAAAAGACTCATAGAATTTGGGAAATACATTATCCTCTTAGGTCAGAGGACTCAGTATTAAGAAAACATCAGTTCTCTTCATATTGTTCTATAAATTCAGATGCAGACTCAATAAAAAATCACTGTGTGTTTTTGTAGGAACAATTAACTAGTTCTAATATTCACTTGGAAATACAAAAGACCTTGAAAAATCTGACATTGAACATGAAGAATACATTTGGATTTAAGATTTGCTATAAAGGTATAGTAGTCAAGACTGTAATATTGTCATAAAGACAGACACATAAGACACAATCAGAATAGAGTCCAGAAATAGACCTGTACTTATATAGACAACTGACTTTCAGCAAAGTGCAAAGGCAATTCAGTAGAGAAAACATGGGTTTTTTTTCTGACAAATACTATAAAGATAATTCAATATCTATATGCAAAAAGCTTTAATTCATACTTTGTGCCATATAAAAAAGTCAACTCAATCATAACCCTAACTGTAAAATCCAAATTGTAAACTTCTATAAACTTTTGGAAGAAAATATAGGGAGAAAAACTTTTGTCACCCTGTGTTAGAAAACAGTTACTTAGATATGACTTTAAAAGTACTGTCTATAAAAGAACAAATTGATAAAAAGGATTTCATCAAAATGAAAAACTTTTGCTTATCTAAAGATACCATTAAGGGAACAAGAAAATGAAGACATAGACTGCAGAAAAATTTAGGAATCTTATATCTGATAACCAATTTGCATACAGATCTACAACTCAACAATGAGAAAATGAACAGCTCAACTTAAAATATTGGCTGAAGATTTGAACACACATTTTAACAAAGATGGTAAGTGAATGCAAGCAGATACAAAAAAGTAAATATTCATTAGGGAAATGCCAAGTAAAATCACATTTGATATTAACTTATGCCCTCCCTCAATGGTCTTCCCTGGTGGCTCAGATGAAAAAGGTCTCCTGCAATGCCAGAGACCCTGATTGATCCCTGGATCAGGAAGATCCCCTGGAGAAGGAAATGGCTACCCACTCCATTATTCTTGCCTGGAGAATTCCATGGACAGAGGAGCCTGGTGGTCTACAGTTTACCTGGTCACAGAGTCAGAAATGACTGAGTGATTAACACTTATGCCCTCAATACTAGCATCTGCCCAAAGGCTTCTAGTTTCCATTGGAAGGCATGGATGGTAAATCACAGGTAATTTCAGTTCACTTCACCTTTGGTGTGGTAATTGTTACCCATTCTTTAACCCACAGCCTCAAAGCAGGCAATTGTGCTATCATTCTTAGAGCTGATTGCATATGAACTGCTGGAGCCACAGTTGGCAATGAAGACCTTGTCTGTCAAATATTGAGCATTTGTGTACTAATCACTGATTGTCACTTCTGAATGTGGAGATGCAGATAAAGAGACTGGCTGCCACTTGCTGCATCCCGCATCATTACTGTAGCAAACCCCTCTGACTAGGGATTTAAAGGGGTAGAGCCTTCTCTCTCTCTCTCTTTTTTTTTTCATTCACTCTTCTTTTTCTTGGGGAGCCAGGCATTTAAAGGCTAGGGTATTCAAAAGCTATTGCATATATGGTGGACTTTAAAAAGTCACTGTGGATGCCCAGGGAAAGTCACATATGTCACTGTCACATATGTCACAGTCAGAAATGACCTAGAGACTTTAAGTTTATCTTTGACACAGACACACACTATGTTAGTTAAAACAAAATAAACAAACAAAACAGCACCAAGCAAATACTGGAGAAAAGGGAGAATCTGATTTCAAGAGCTACATATTATAATATTCCAATATCTAATTTTCAACCAAAAATAAAATCACAGGTCATACAGGAAATCATGGTCCATTTAAAAATACAAAAGAAAGAAAGTCAATAAAGACATCTTTGAGAGAGAACAGGTGGTGACTATACTAAGCAAACTTTAAAAACATCTGTCTTAAAGATGCTCAACTAACAAGAAGATGTGGAGAGAGTCAAAGGAACGATTTACAGACAATGGAAATATCAATAAAAAGAAAACACAGAAGGGAACCAAATGGAATTCTGGAGCTGAAAAGTATGAGCATTGAAATGAAAAATTCACCAAGGGCATTTAAAAACATGTCTGAACACACAGAAGAAAATATTAGTAAACTCGAAGATAAAATAATTAAAATTATCAACTCTGAAGCAGAAAGAAAAAAAAAAATGAAGAAAGTGAGTAGAATCCAAGAACCTGTGGGACACCAGTAAGTTCACCAAAATGATCAGTGTGAGAATTCAAAAGGAAGAAGAGAGAAAGAAGGGAGCAGAAAGAGTATTTGAAGAAATTATATCTTAAAAACATACTGAATTTGATCAAAGACATGAATATAAGCTTCCAAAAAAACTCAACAGATTCTAAGTAGAATAAATCAGAGACCCACACTGAGATACAATAGAATCAAGATGTCAAAAGACAGACAAAGATTCTTGAAAGCAGCAAGAGATAATCAACTAATCATTTATAAGATATTCTTATTTAATTCTTTAATTAAAGTATAGTTGATGTATAATATTATATGTTATAGGTGTAGAGTCTAATGATTGATTTTTAAAGTAATCCATTTCTAGTTATTACAAGATCTTGGCTACATTCTCTGTGTAGTACAATATACCCTTGTAGTTTATTTTATTTTACACCTAATCAAATCCTGAAGAAGCTGAAGTTGAATGGTTCTATAAAGACCTACAAGAGCTTCATGAACTAACACCAAAAAAGGTGTCCTATTCATGATACGGAATTGGAATGTAAAAGAAGGAAGTCAAGAGATAATCTGGACTAACAGGCAAGTTTGGCCTTGGAATACAAAATGAAGCAGGGCAAAGACTAATAGAGTTTTGCCAAGAGAACACACTGGTCATAGCATACACCTTCCAACAACACAAGAGACGACTCTACACAAGAACATCAGATGGTCAATACTGAAATCAGATTGATTATATTCTCTGAAGCTGAAGTTGGAGAATCTTTATTCAGTAAAACAACAACAACAACAACAAAAATGACCTGGAGCTGACTGTGGCTCAGATCAAGAGATCCTTATTGCAAAATTCAGGCTTAAATTGAAGAAAATAGGGAAAACCACTAGGTCATTCAGGTATGACCTAAATAAAATCCCTTATCATTATACAGAGGAGGTGATGAATAGATTCAGGGGATTAGATCTGGTAGACAGAGTGCCTGAAGACCTATGGACAGAGGTTCATAACATTGTACAGGAAGCAATGACCAAAACCATCCTAAAGAAAAAGAAATGCAAGAAGTCAAAGTGGTTGGTTGTCTAAGGAGGCCTTACAAATAGCTGAGGAAAGAGGAAAAGTGAAAGGCAAAGGAGAAAGGGAAAGATATACCCAACTGAATGCAGAGTTCCAGAAAATATCAAGGAGATATAAGAAAGCCTTCTTAAATGAACAATGCAAGGAAATAGAGGAAAACAATAGAATGAAAAACACTAGAGATCTCCTCAAGAAAATTGGAGATACCAAAGGAATATTTCATGCAAAGATGGGCACAATAAAGGGCAGAAAAGACAAGGACCTAAGAGAAACAGAAGAGATTAAAAATAGGTGGCAAGACTACACAGAAGAATTATAAAAAAAAAATGTCTTAATCATCCGTATAACCATGATGATGTGGTCATTCACCTAGAGCCAGACATTCTGGAGTGTGAAGTTAAGTGGGCTTTAGGAAGCATCACTATAAACAAAGCTAATGGAGGTGATGGAATTCCAGCTGAACTATTTCAAATTCTAAAAGATGATGCTGTTAAAGTCATACATTCAATATACCAGCAAATTTGGAAAACTCAGCAGTGGCCATAGAACTGGAAACAGTCGGCTTTCAATCCAATCCCAAAGAAAGGGAAAGCCAAAGAATGTTCACACTACTATACAGTTGCTCTCATTTCACATAATAGCAAGGTAACGCTCAAATTCCTTTGAGCTGGAATTCAAAAGTATGTGAACAGAGAATTTCCAGACGACTTGTACAAACTGTTTTAGAAAAGGTGGAGAGAGGAACCAGACATCAAATTGCCAACATCCATTGCATCACAGAAAGAGCAAGGGAATCCCAGAAAAACATATACTTCTGCTTCATTGACTACACTAAACATTTTATTGTGTGGATCACTATAAACTGTGGAAAATTCTTAAAGAGATGGGATACCAGACCACCTTACCTGTCTTCTGAGAAACTGGTATGCAGGTCAAGAAGCAACAGTTAGACTCAGACATGGAACAACAGACTGGTTCAAAATTGGGAAAGGAGTATGTTAAGGCTGTATATTGTCACCCTGCTTATTTAACTTATAAGCAGAGTACATCACTTGAAATGTGGGTTGAATGAATTACAACTTGGGATACAAATTGCTGGGAGAAATATCAACAACTTCAGATATGCAGATGATATCACTCGAATGGCAGGAAGTGAAGAGAAACTAAAGAGCCTCTTGATGAGGATGAACAAAGAGTGAAAAAGCTGACTTAAAACTCAACATTCAAAAAACTAAGATCACGGCATCTGGATCCATCACTTCATGGCAAATAGATGATGAAACAATGGAAACAGTGAAAGACTTTTATTTTCTTGGGCTCCAAATCACTGTGGACAGTGACTGCAGCCGTGAAATTAAAAGATGTCTGCTCTTTGGTAGAGAAGCCATGACAAACCTAGACCACATATTAAAAAGCATACACATGACTTTGCCAACAAAAATACATATACTCAAAGCTGTGGTTTTTCCAATAGTTATGTATGGATGTGAGAGTTTGATCATAAGTAAGACTAAGCCCCAAAGAATTGATGCTTTCGAATTGTGGGGCAGAAGACTCTTGAGACTCCCTTGGACTGCAAGGAGATCCAACCAGTCCATCCTAAAGGAAATCAAACCTGAATATCATTGGAAGGACTGATACTGAAGCTGAAGCTCTAATACTTTGGCTTCCTGATGCAAAGAGCTGACCCACTGGAAAAGACTCTGATGCTGTGAAAACCTGAGAGCAGGAAGAGAAAAGGGTGCTAGAGGAGGAGATGGTGGGATGGCATCACCCACTCAATGGACATGAGTTTGAGCAAGCTCTGGGAGATAGTGAGAACAGGGAAGCCTGGATTGCCACTGTCCATGCAACTGGAAAGAGTTGGACATGATTTAGACTGAACAACAACAAATAGTTTTGTTACTATCTCTGACTCACCTCTCCCTGTTTATATCTCTTCCACCCCTCCCTCATTCCTCTCGCCACTGTTCTGTATATTTGCATCTGCTTCCTTTTTGTTATAGCCACAAGTTACTGTATTAAAAAAAAAAAATTCCTCGTATTAGTGATAGCCTTCAGTGTTTGTTTTTCTCTGTCTGACTTATTTCACTTAGCATAACATCATCCCAAAACAGACACAGAGATCAATGCAACAGAATAGAGAGTCCAGAAATAAACCCACTCACTTATGATCAATTAATCTAAGATAAAGGAGGTGAGAATATGCAATGGAAAAATGCATTCTCTTTAATAAGTGGTGCTGGGAAAACTGGACAGCTACAGGTAAAAGAATGAAATTAGAATATTCTCTAACACCATACTCAAAAATAAACTCAAAGTGGATTAAAGACCTAAATGTAAGACTGGAAATCATAAAATAGCTAGAGGAAAATCAAGGCAGAACACTCTTTGACATAAATCATAACAGTAACTTTTTTTGATCTGTATCGTAAAGCATAGGAAAATAAGACCAAGAATGAATAAGTGGGAACTAAAAACTTAAAAGTTTTTGCACAGCAAAGAAAAAGAACCCTACTAAATGGAAGGAAACATTTGCAAATGATATAATTGATATGGATAATTTCCAAAATGTGCAGCCAAATGTATACAATTCAACATCAAAAAATCAAATAAGCAAGCAAACAACCTGATTAAAGAACGGACAGAAGACTTGAATAGACTTTTTTTTAATGACATAAGGAATTCTTATATGATTATCATTTGATTTTTCATCAGAAACCCTAGAGAGGTCAGAAGGCAGTAGGTTGATGTATTTGAAATGCAGCAGAAACTTTTTATTGACTCATTATCACGGTTAGGGGCAGAAGCTGGGAGGACCCTAAGCCGGAAGGGCGGCGGCCAAGAGGAGTTATCCCACGTCCGAGGTCAGGGGCAGCGGCCGAGAGTGCCAGACTGCGACGGCGCAGAAACGGCTGAGAGGTGCTACCCCACGTCCGAGGTCAGGGGCAGCAGCCGGGAGGAACTACCCCACACCCCCAAGCCCGAGACCAGGGGCAGCGGCTGGGAGGAGCAACCTCACGCTCAAGGCCAGGGGCAGCGGCCGCGAGGACCAGCCCCATGTCCAAGGAGCCGTGGCTGCGTGGGCGTAGGAGGGCCTAGGGGAGCTATCCCATGTTGAAGGTGAGGAAGGGCGGCGATGAGGAGATACCCCTCATCCAAGGTAAGGAGCAGTGGCTGCGCTTTGCTGGAGCAGCCGTGAAGAGATACCCCATGCCCATGGTAAGAGAAACCCAAGTAAGATGATAGGTGTTGCAAGAGGGCATTAGAGGGCAGACACACTGTAACCATACTCACAGAAAGCTAGTCAATCTAATCACACTAGGACCACAGCCTTGTTTAACTCAATGAAACTAAGCCATGCCCGTGGGGAAACCCAAGATGGGCGGGTCATGGTGGAGAGATCTAACAGAATGTGGTCCACTGGAGAAGGGAATGGCAAACCACTTCAGTATTTTTGCCTTGAGAACCCCATGAACAGTATGAAAAGGCAAAATGATAGGATACTGAAAGAGAAAGTCCCCACGTCAGTAGGTGCCTAATATTCTACTGGAGATCAGTGTAGAAATAACTCCAGAAAGAATGAAGGGATGTAGCCAAAGCAAAAAGAATACCCAGCTGAGGATGTGACTTGTGATAGAAGCAAAGTCTGATGCTGTAAAGAGCAGTATAGCATAGGAACCTGGAATGTCAGGTCCATGAATCAAGGCAAATTGAAAGTGGTCAAACAGGAGATGGCAAGAGTGAATGTCGACATTCTAGGAATCAGCGAACTAAAATGGACTGGAATGGGTGAATTTAACTCAAATCACCATTATATCTACTACTGCAGACAGGAATCCCTCAGAAGAAATGGAGTAGCCATCATGGTCAACAAAAGAGTCTGAAATGCAGTACTTGGATGCAATCTCAAAAACGACAGAATGATCTCTGTTCATTTCCAAGGCAAACCATTCAGTATCACAGTAATCCAAGTCTATGCCCCAACCAATAATGCTTAAGAAGCTGAAGTTGAATGGTTCTGTGAAGACTTACAAAACCTTTTAGAACTAACACCCAAAAAAGATGTCCTTTTCATTATAGGGGACTGGAATGCAAAAGTAGGAAGTCAAGAAACACCTGGAGTAACAGGCAAATTTGGCATTGGAATACACAATGAAGCAGGACAAAGACTAATAGAGTTTTGCCAAGAAAATGCACTGGTCATAACAAACACCCTCTTCCAACAACACAAGAGAAGACTCTATACATGGACATCACCAGATGGTCAACACCAAAATCAGATTGATTATATTCTTTGCAGCCAAAGATGGAGAAGCTCTATACAGTCAGCAAAAACAAGACCAGGAGGTGACTGTGGCTCAGAACATGAACTCCTTATTGCCAAATTCAGACATAAATTGAAGAAAGTAGGGAAAACCACTAGACCATTCAGGTATGACCTAAATCAAATCCCTTATGATGATACAGAGGAAGTGAGAAATAGATTTAAGGGCCTAGATCTGATAGATAGAGTGCTTGATGAACTATGGAATGAGGTTCATGACATTGTACAGGAGACAGGGATCAAGACCATCCCCATGGAAAAGAAATGCAAAAAAGCAAACTGGCTGTCTGGGGAGGCCTTACAAATAGCTGTGAAAAGAAGAGAAGCGAAAAGCAAAGGAGAAGAGGAAAGATATAAGCATCTGAATGCAGAGTTCCAAAGAATAGCAAGAAGAGATAAGAAAGCCTTCTTCAGTGATCAATGCAAAGAAATAGAGGAAAACAACAGAATGGGAAAGACTAGGGATCTCTTCAAGAAAATTAGAGATACCAAGGGAACATGTCATGCAAAGATGGGCTCGATAAAGGACAGAAATAGTATGGACCTAACAGAAGCAGAAGATATTAAGAAGAGATGGCAAGAATACACATAAGAACTATACAAAAAAGATCTTCATGACCCAGATAATCACGATGGTATGATCACTCACCTAGAGCCAGACATCCTGCAATGTGAAGTCAAGTGGGCCTTAGAAAGCATCACTATGAAAAAGCTGGTGGAGGTGATGGAATTCTAGTTGAGCTATTTCAAATCCTGAAAGATGATGCTGTGAAAGTGCTGCACTCAATATGCCAGCAAATTTGGAACTCAGCAGTGGCCACAGGACTGGAAAAGGTCAGTTTTCATTCCAATCCCCAAAACAGGTAATACCAAAGAATGCTCAAACTACCGCACAATTGCACTCATCTCACACAGTAGTAATGTAATGCTCAAAATTCTCCAAGCCAGGCTTCAGCAATATGTGAACCGTGAACTTCCTGATGTTCAAGCTGGTTTTAGAAAAGGCAGAGGAACCAGAGATCAAATTGCCAACATCTGCTGGATCATGGAAAAAGCAAGAGAGTTCCAGAAAAACGTCTATTTCTGCTTTATTGACTATGCCAAAGCCTTTGACTGTGTGGATCACAAGAAACTATGGAAAATTCTGAAAGAGATGGGAATACGAGACCACCTGATCTGCCTCTTGAGAAATTTGTATGCAGGTCAGGAAGCAACAGTTAGAACTGGACATGGAACAACACACTGCTTCCAAATAGGAAAAGGAGTACGTCAAGGTTGTATATTGTCACCCTGTTTATTTAACTTACATGCAGAGTACATCATGAGAAACGCTGGACTGGAAGAAACACAAGCTGGAATCAGAATTGCTGGGAGAAATATCAATAACCTCAGATATGCAGATGACACCACCCTTATGGCAGAAAGTGAAGAGGAACTCAAAAGCCTCTTGATGAAAGTGAAAGTGGAGAGTGAAAAAGTTGGCTTAAAGCTCAACATTCAGAAAATGAAGATCATGGCATCCGGTCCCATCACTTCATGGGAAAAAGATGGGGAAACAGTGGAAACAGTGTCAGACTTTATTTTGGGGGCTCCAAAATCACTGCAGATGGTGACTGCAGCCATGAAATTAAAAGACGCTTACTCCTTGGAAGAAAAGTTATGACCAACCTAGATAGCATATTGAAAAGCAGAGACATTACTTTGCCAACAAAGGTCCGTCTAGTCAAGGCTATGGTTTTTCCTGTGGTCATGTATGGATGTGAGAGTTGGAGTGTGAAGAAGGCTGAGCACCGAAGAATTGATGCTTTTGAACTGTGGTGTTGGAGAAGACTCTTGAGAGTCCCTTGGACTGCAAGGAGATCCAACCAGTCCATTCTGAAGGAGATCAGCCCTGGGATTTCTTTGGAAGGAATGATGGGAAAGCTGAAACTCCAGTACTTTGGCCACCTCATGCGAAGAGTTGACTCATTGGCAAATACTCTGATATTGCTAAGGATTGGGGGCAGAAGGAGAAGGGGACGACAGAGCATGAGATGGCTGGATGGCATCACTGACTCGATGGACGTGAGCCTGGGTGAACTCCGGGAGTTGGTGATGGACAGGGAGGCCTGGCGTGCTGTGATTCATGGGGTCGCAAAGAGTCAGACACGACTGAGTGAATGGACTGAACTGAACTGAATCCTATATCTTGCAAATTTGTTCTTCAAAAGATGAAGAAGAGTTATCATTACACCGAGCCTGAAGGAAATGCTAAAGATACTGTTATATGTTGCAATGAAAGAACATGAGACAGTAACTAAAAGCTATATGAAAAAATAATAAATATACCTGGTTAAGGTAAACACATGAGAAATTTTAAGAGTTAGTATTATTAATAGTTTGGTTTGTAATTCCACTTTTTGTTTCCCCCATGGTATAAGACACTAATGCATTAAAAGTAGTTGATATTTTTTCATACACAATGCCTAAAGATGTAATTTCATGACCTCAGTAACTAAAAGCGATGGTGAAGGGGTGAATAGGAGCAGAATTTTTGTATACTATTGAAATTAAGGTGGTACTAAGTAAAATAAGAACGTTATAAATTTAGGATGCTATCCTAAATGCTATCTCCATGGGAACCACACACACACTAAAAAACTATAGATTACACAAAAAAAAAATGAGAAGGGAAATAAAAAAATTCATTACAAAGAATCAACTAAACATGAGAGATAGCAATATAGGAAATAAGGACCCCAAATAGCTATTAGATATGTGGAATACAAATAGCAAAATGGCAGGAGTAAGACCCTTTAGATCAGATCTTACCCTAAATTTAAATGGGTTAAACTCTCTGAACAAAAGACAGAAATTGGCAAAAATGAATAAGAAAACATGATCTAACTATATACTATGTACAAGAGAATCAATTCAGATTTAAAGATATAACAATATTGACAGTAAAAGGATGAGAAAATATATTCTGTGAAAATAATAACCAAAAAGAGAGTAGTGTGACTATGCTAATGTCAGAAAAAAATAGACTTTAAATCAATAGAAATTAAGGGACACAAGAAGGACATTATATATTAACAAAGATTTCAATATAGCAAAAAGATATAATAATTATAAAAGTTTACACACTCAATAAAATACCACCAAGCTATATGAAGTAAATGGACATAACTTAAAGGAGAAACAGATCACTATATAATAATAGCTGTAAAATTTAATATTGAACTCTCAATAATAGAACAACTAGACAGAAGACAAGAAAATAAAGAAAAAACAAATCAACTATATCTATAAGACATATACAGAATATAGAATTTTCTCAAGTGCACAAAGTGACATTCTTCAGCATAGATCATATGATAGGCCACAGATCAAACAATGGATAAAAATATATGATATATACATATGATGGAATACTATTCAGAGTGCTGTTGTTCAGTTGTTCAGTTGTGTCTGACTCTTTGTGACCCCATAAACTGCAGCACATCTCACTGTCTTTCACCATCTCCCAGAGTTTGCTTAAGCTCATGTCCATTGAGTCGGTGATGCCATTCAACCATCTCATCCTCTGTCATCCCCTTCTCTTGCCTTCAATCTTTACCAGCATCAAGGTCTATTCCTATAAGTTAGTTCTTTTGCATCAGGGAGCCAAAGGATTGGAGCTTCAGGTTCAGCATCAGTCCTCCCAGTGAATATCCAAGGTGAATTTCTTTTAGTATTGTCTGGTTTGATCTCCTTGCTGTCCAAGCGACTCTCAAGAGTCTTCTCAAACACCACAGTTCTTCGCATCAGGTGGCCAAAGTACTGGAGTTTCAGCTTCATCATCAGTCTTTCCAATGAATATTCAGGAATGATTTCCTTTAGGATGGACTGGTTGGATCTCCTTGCTGTCCAAGGGACTCTCAAGAGTCTTCTTCAACACCACAGTTCAAAAGCATCAATTCTTCTGTGCTCAGCTTTCTTTATAGTCCCACTCTCACATTCATACATGACTACTGGAAAAATCATAACTCCAAAGAGCAAGTGTCTTTTAATTTTATGGCTGCAGTCACCATCTGCAGTAATTTTTGGAGCCCTAAAAAAATCAAAGTCGTCACTGTTTCAATTGTTTCCCCATCTATTTTCCATGAAGTGATGGGACCAGATGCCATGATCTTAGTTTTCTGAATGTTGAGTTTTAAGCCAGCTTTTTCATTCTCCTCTTTCATGTTCATCCAGAAGCTCTTTATTTCCTCTTCACTTTCTGCCATAAAGGTGGTGTCATCTGCATATTTCAAGTTGTTGATATTTCTCTCAGCAGTCTGGATTCCAGCTTGCGATTCATCCAGCCCAGGATTTTGCATGATGTACTCTGCATAGAAGTTAAATAGCTAGGGTAACAGTACACCCTTGATGTATTCCTTTCCCAATTTGAAACCAGTCTGTTGTTCCATGTCTGGTTTTACCTGTTGCTTCCTGAACTTCATACAGGTTTCTCAGGACAGGTAAGTGGTCTGTTACTCCTATCTCTTTTAGAATTTTCCACAGTTAGCTGTGGATCCAAAGAGTTTAGTGTAGTCAATGAAGCAGAAGTAGATGTTTTTCTGGAATTCTCTTGCCTTTTCTATGATCCAATGGATGTTGGCAATTTGATCTCTGGTTCCTTTGCCTTTTTGAAATCCAGCTTGTACATCTGGAAGCTCTCAGCTCACATACTGTTGAAGCCTAGCTTTAAGGATTTTGAGTATAACCTTGCTAGCATGTGAAATGAGCACAATTGTGTGATAGTTTGAACATTCTTTGGCATCGTCCTTTGTGATTGAAATGAAAGGTGAACTTTTGCAGTCCTGTGACTACTGCTGAGCTTTCCAAATTAGCTGGCATATTGAGTGCAACACTTTAGCAGCAGCATCTTATAGAATTTGAAATAACTTAGCTGGAACTCCATCACTTCCATTAGCTTTGTTCATAGTGATGCTTTAACCACTTGACTTTGCACTCCAGGATGTGTGACTCTAGGTGAGTGATCACACCATCATGGTTATTTGGATCTTTAAGATCTTTCTTGTGTAGTTCTTCTGTGTATTCCTGCTGCCTCTTGTTAATATCTTCTGCTTCTGTTAGGTCCATACCATTTCTGTCCTTTATTGTACCTATCTATGCATGAAACGTTCCCTTGTTATCTTAATTTTCTTGAAGAAATCTCTAGTCTTTCCCATTCTGTTGTTTTCCTCTATTTCTTTGCATCATTCACATAGGAAGGATTTTTTATCTCTCCTTGCTGTTCTCTGGAACTCTATATTCAGATGGGTATATCTTTACCTTTCTCCTTTACCTTTCACTTCTCTTCTTTTCTCAGGTATTTGTAAGGCCTCCTCAAACAACCATTTTGCCTTTTTTGCATTTCTTGATACACTTAAACAAATTAAAAATTAAACAAAAACAAATTGAAACAAAAGCAAAAGTACAAATTTCTATGTACTAAAAAAATGAAAAAGACAAACCACAAACTGAGATAAAACATTTTAAATGTATATTAAGAATATATTAAGAATGAAATTTTAGAAAATCCTAAAAATCCAATGGATACAATGAACAGAAAGACATGATCAAGCATTTTATGGGAGAAACATGACATATTTAAATATAAAATATATATTTATAAAATACTATATATTTTATTTTTTTATAAAATACTATATATTTTAAATATATTTTATATTTTTATTTTAAAAATACTCACCTTACTAGTTATCAAGGAAATGCAAATTAATAAATTAAGTGGTATTTGGAACTTTTAAAATTGGCAAATATAAGAAAGGATAGCACTAAGTTTTGGTGAAAATATGGAGCTAAAGTCACTCATGGTGGAAGTTGACATGTATTTGGAATTGGCATTTTCTTGGAAAGTTGAAGATATACATATTTTATTATCAAGCAATTCTAAGCCTACTAGAAAAAATTTCCTCCTGCAGAAAACTTTGCGTGCTTGCACAGGAGACATGCATGAAAAGTTTATAGCAGAAAGGTTTGTGACAGGATAAAATCTGGAAATGATGCAAATGTCCATCCATAAATGGTACATCCATTTAAATAGATGACTACAGAGCAGAGAAGATGGAGGAACTGCAGTCATACACATCAGCACGAATGAATCTCAAACCCTTACTAGTGGGTGAAAAGGCAAGTCATAGAGAAATAGATATACACATTACCATGTATAACAAATTCCTAAGTGATAAGTATTTAATGGTATTTATTTAGTGAAGGGGATGATATACTTTAAGAAAGGTATAGAAATGTAGACAACAAAGGAGCCAGGAAATTAATAAAATAATTTCATTTTTATAACTTAGAGTTGTTATATCCTTTTATATATAGGACATATTCCATAATATTAATTATTAAAATAAAAGCATCTAACTGAAGGTGCAACTTCTGATATTAGTTGGAAATAACACTAATGATAATTAAGAAGAAACATGAAACTGGAGGAACAAGGAGAGGATGGAGGTCTTTTCAAATCTGTACTTACACACACATACATGGGCAACTGAATGTGGAATGAATTCTTCTATTTATTCGACTTCTAGTGACATAATCTTATTGATGTATAATTAAGAATTGGGAAATAATTTTTGAAGCCATGGCTGCTAAATGGCAAGGTTGTATATTTGCAGCTTATTAAAAAAAAACATTAATTAATTTTCAACAACAGCTGGAATGATTACAGTTGAAGAGTTAGACCAGTGTTGTTCTTGCTTAAAGCTGGATTTGAGCAAAGCTGAGACAGGGGCACTGCTACTAAACTCTTCCGTTTTTTAAGAAAAGTGCATTGATGCGACCTTCTCAATTCAAGGTTACATTTCCATAATATTTTTTAGTTTTGTCTTTTCCTCCTTCCTCTGGTCCATCTTAGTATCTAGGGTAAGTTGATGCTTAGCTAAGTCACTGCTTTTTCTTTCTTTCTTTTTTTAATCGGCATATTTTATTTTCGGCTATACCATGTAACTTGTGGGATCTCAGTTCCCTGACAGTGATTGGACCCAGGGACCAGGCAGTGAAAGCATCAGGTCCTAATCACTGAACCACTAGACAATTCCCAGAGTTGGCATATTTTTATATACTAATATTTCTTTTAATTTTTAATTTATATTGGAGTATAGTTTATTAACAATGTTGTGTTAGTTTCAGGTGTACAGAAAAATGATTCAGTTATACATATATGAGTATCTATTATTTTTCAAACTCTTTTCCTATTTAGGTTGTTACAGAATACTGAGCAGAGTTCCCTGTGCTATACAGTAGGTCCTGGTTGTTACCTATTTTAAATATAGCAGAGTGTACATGTAAATCTCAAATTTCATAACTATCCATTCCCCCAACCCTTCCCTCTGGTAACCATAAATTCATTCTCTAAGTTTGTGAGTCTGTTTCTGTTTTGTAAATAAGTTTATTTGTATCAGGCTTCCCTGGTGGCTCAGATGGTAAAGAATCCACCTTCATAGAAGGAGATGTGGGTTTGATCCTTGGGTTGAGAAGATACCCTGGAGAAGGAAATGGCTACCCCCTCCAGTATTATTGCTTGGATAATTCCATGTACAGAGGAGCCTGGCAGGCTACAGTCCATGGGGTCACAAAGAATTGGACACGACTGAGCATGCACGCAAGCACGCATTCTTTTGCTAGAACCTTCAAACAAGCTCTCAAGTCACTGTTAATATTTAGTTTTCAGTGGTTTCTAGAGTCCTTAAAATAAGGGGAGTTTAGACAGAAGGGCACAGCTGCATCCAGAGCTCACACTTATAAGGCCCACCCACAGGAAATAGGTGGAGTAGCATGAAGCTCAGCACTGCCCACCTTGGCAGAATCATTGACGCTCCTTAACATGGAGCTTGTTTTTGAGGCAGGAACTGTATTTTTATTAATCTTTATCTTGCCAATTCCAAAAACCAGACCTGTACCCAAGTAGGAACACTGAAGCTCATTATCTCAATAAATGTATAAATAGATGAATAAGCATGTCCAGTGTCGACACCATAGTGCTGTTGCTGAGCACACAACCCCATTGTGAACACTGCAGTCTTGTAGGTGAGCATAGAACCCCAGAACAGACTCCACAGTCCTGATGAGCAGAGAACCTCAGTGTGGACACAGTGTAGTGATTGTGAGCTCAGAAGTGTCTAAAGTTGGTTCTATAGGCTAATCAGTGTGGGCTTCCCTGGTGGCTGCAATGTAGGAGACCCAGGTTTGAT
Organism: Bos mutus; assembly: GCF_027580195.1. Taxonomy (NCBI): domain Eukaryota; kingdom Metazoa; phylum Chordata; class Mammalia; order Artiodactyla; family Bovidae; genus Bos; species Bos mutus. The sequence continues at coordinate 132,591,166 of NC_091618.1, forward strand.
CCCTGGGTTGGGAAAATCTGGAGAAGGAACTGACAATTCACTCCAGTATTCTTGCCTGGAGAATCCCATGAACTAAGGAATCTGACGATGTATAGTCCATGGGGTTGCAAAGAGTCAGACATGACTGAGCAACAAACATACAACTAGGGTGCATATGTGCAAAGACTGACAGTGAGAATAATTTATTAAACCCCTGCTACATGGCAGTGATGTTACTATGTTTTTGTATGTTTTTTTTTTTCACTTAATCTTCTAGATTAAATGTTCTAATATTCAATTTATAATGCAAATGTTGAAGCTTAGTGAAATGAATACATTTTCCTTTGGTTTCACAACCAATTCATTGTGGAACATGCTTTGGGCCAGGTATTCCCAGGGCTAACACCTGTAGGTTTTCCATTAAACCACCTTATACCACTTTTAAAATGGTAGTGTTGTTACTGAGCCAAGCTTGAGTCCACTCTCAGTATACATTAACCAATCTACTGATACTGGGTTGTGGTGAAGAAAAGAACAGCATTGATTGCAGGGGGACAAGCAAGGAGAACAGGCAGCTCATTCTCAAAAGACCCAAACTCCCTGATGGCTTTCAGGGTAAGGGTTTTCAGGGTAGTGTAAGGGAGGGGGCTGCAGTGTGTGAACTCAGCTTACTCCTAGCTCTCGGTTTGATTGGTTCAAGTGAAGTTTCAAGCATCATCATCCTTCTGGTTTCAACCAGTCTAGGGTCTCTGTGCTTGTGGTCAGCAGTTTTCATCTGGTGGGAGTCTGCTTCACATAAAAACAACTCAGGAATGTGTGTCAGGCCTTTATCTATATCTTTCAGGGAACTGTGAGTTCAGTGATTCTATGTGGTAGATTTGTAGTCAAAGTTGTTACCAGTGTTCCGGCCCAACAGCTATTCTTGATTTCTACATTTTCACATTTCCTAACTGTAAGCTCTTGAGTCAGCCTTTTGAGACCCAACAGAGGCCTGGGAGATTAAAGCCTTTTACTTCAAAGGTCAGAGACACAGGGGTTTGTATAAGGTTGCAATTTTCTCTTTTCTTTGATACTCAACATTGAGTAGAACAGGTTCATGAATAGTAAGGGAGTAAAGTTTTGGGTAGTGAGGGTAACCATAAACCTGGCAGAGAAAGTCAATTTTAGGGGGACTTGGTTTCAGTGTATCTGTTGGATTTGGTTAGCAGAGAACATATAGGCATTTCTGACTTTAAACATTTTATCAGTCATAACCTTGGCTTATTTTTTCTACTGCAGATAAGTGGGATAATGACCTCAGTTTCCACTCTATTTTGCTCTAGATGTAAATAGTAGTAGATAAAGTTTAGTGAGAGTCAGAGGAAAAGAGAATACAAAGCTGCCTCCCCCTTGCCATTTGCTTTGGTTCTCCATGTAACAAATGCCATAACGTGGGCTTCCCCAGTATGTTCCCTGTCAGAGGAAGCCCTGGCAGTCTGTATTTCCTCTACAGTCCTTGCTGGATGGCAGGGCTCTGCAGAGTTTCCCATCAACTCTGGAGCCCTGTAGTGGCATATACTTACCCTGACGTACATCCACCAAAGCATGGGTGTTCTTGTGAGTAGTCTCCAGGGTAGTAACCCCTCAGGAACCTTATGCGCTCTGCCTTCAGGAAAAATTAAGGGCAGATGAGAAAGAAAGGCCCTTAGCATTGGGAACTGCTAAGGCAATAGGGGAGAGTTTTGTCCAGAATGTTTGGGAGATGTTGAAGAGGGCGCTGGACTGTGAGAGAGGCTCTGGGCTGCATGGGGGTCATACTGGGACACAGGAGACATGGTCTTGAACTTGGGCAATGGAACTGAAAGGCAATGGGTTTTCCTGGTTTTAAAAAATATTTATTTATTTATTGGCTGTGTTGGGTCTTAGTTGCAGCTTGTGGGATCTTGTTGCATTATTCAGGATCCTTCACTATGGTGCACAGGCTCTCTAGTTACAGCGCTTGAGCTCAGTAGTTGTAGTGTGTGGGCTTAATTGCTCAGTGGCATGTGGGATCTGTTTCCTGACCAGGGATTGGACCCACATCTCCTGAATTGCAAGGCAGACTCTTAACCACTGGACCACTAGGAAAGTTCCTGGATTTCTTTTTAACATTACCGTCATGCTTAGTCACTTAGTCATGTCTGACTCTTTGCAACCACATGGACTGTAGCCTGCCAGGTTCCTCTGTCCATGGGATTTTCCAGGTAAGAATACTGGAGTGGGTTGCCCTTCCCTTCTCCAGGGCATCTTACTGACCCACGGAGCAAACCCAGGTCTCCCGCATTGCAGGCTGATTCTTTACCATCTGGGCCACCAGGGAAGCTCCTTTTAACATTATATTTGTGTATAATTCCATTTTTCTTCTTCCTTTTCTATATTTCCCAAAGTAAAACTCATTTGTTTTATAATTGGAAAGAAAAGAAGAGCATAATTTCTGTATGGAGGGCAAAGCAAAATCTCTAAGCACACATACCATTTGTAACAAAATAATGTGAATTTACAGTCACACTGTTGAGAACATGGAGTCAGAATTTGTGAACCTAGCAAGCAAGGAGGTATTTCACAAGCACGCCAGGGCTTCTTGTGAACCTGCAAGTACAAAGAATGTAGGTGCTCGTGGGACTTCCCTGGTGGTCTAGTAGTGAAGAAAGACTGTGCTTCCAGTGCAGGGGGCTGGGGTTTGACTCTTGGTCAGGAAACTAGGATCCCACATACTGTGTGGTGTACACCACCCCCAAAAAAAATTAGTAAAAGAGTGTAAGGTGCCCTTGATAGCCCATTATCTTAGGACATTTTTGGAACCAGACTCAGCAGTGGAAACTGTGGCAACTCTTTAGGAAGCTTCCCAGGTGGCTCAGTGGGTAAAGAATCTGCTTACAATGCAGGAGACATAGGAGACATGGGTTTGATTCCAGGTTTGGGAAGATCCCCTGGAGGAGGGCATGGCCACCCACTCTATTATTCTTGCCTGGATAATCCCATGAACAGAGGAGCTTGGTGTGCTCCATGGGATTGCAAAGAATCACACATGACTGCAGTGACTGAGTACTCATGGAGAAGGGAGATGACAGCCTGCAGGATGGCGGTGGCCAAGCTGGACAAAACTATGTCCAGAGGAAACTCTCCTGGACATCTGAACACTAGCCTGTAAGAAACCTACAATGTGATTTAAAGTAGCAAAAGAGGCATGGGAAGCCTTTGTCTAGATTCACTACATTCAGAGCCACTGAAAGAGATGGAATCTTTTTTTCTTGTGTGTGTTTTAAATTTGAATATGCCTAAGAATTCTGATTCACTTTAGTAGATGGAGAAAAAGTCACTTGTCAGTGCTTAGCTGGCACTGAATTCACTTCCTTTCCCTTCTCCGTTATTCAGATCCATAGTCAGAAATAGTTTCCCTGTGAGGTATACACTAATATTTCAAAGGCTGGTTGACCAGAGCATGCAGATGTCTATTCAATACCATTATGACACCATCACTTCTATCCTAAAGGACTTCCTACCACCTGAGCATTGGGCTTGCAAGATGCTGCGTTGGGAAAGAGCAGGTAATGTCTCCCCAGATGATGGGTCCTGCCATGAGGCAGCCATGCAGTTACAGCCTCGAGCCTCCCATCCTCTGTGTCCTTTCACTATGCATGGTTCTGCTCCTCCTCCGCTCTTTCTCATGAGTTCCTGAGCACAATCTGGTATTACACCTGCCTCCAGGGGTCTCACTAGCTGTTCTGCCCCTTAAATGCCTTCTATTCACCTGATTCTACTGATGGAATAGAGTTGATTTATCCTTCAAAGCTCAGCTTGCAGGTGGTGCTTCCTCCTAGCTCTATTATCCTGCTGTTTATGCCACAGACCCTGTGCTCCTTTATCTTAATCATGGTTCCTTGTCTATTTTGTCTCTTCTGCCACTTCACCTTTAGGTACTGTGAGTGTCTGGGCATCCTTATTGAATGTGTACCTTCCGAAGTTTAGGAGGACAAAACCTTCATGCACTGGCTCACATTACCCCTGCCACCTGCTGTTGGGGCCCCTGGCATCCTGTACGGATGATCCACATTCCTCTGGAACTTGTCCCAAAAATATTCCCTCACCTGATAGTGGCAGTGCCCAACGCTGATGGCCTGGGCAAGAATCTGGATCCTTGACTCCTGTTCCTCCACGTGCTGTCAAGACCAAGAGGCACATCCTCATCTTGCCTTCCCTCATATCCAGAATGTATGCCTGCCTCTCCATCCTGCTGCTTCTCTGGTTCGGGCAACCTTCACCTCTTTCTGGACAGCTCTCAGTGTGTACTTGCCTCTTCTACTCCCTTCTCCATGCTGGGGCTAGGACCAACATCAACTTGGTCCTCTCAGTCTTCAGAGCCCCTTCCTTTCTGTTGCATATCTCTGCCCCCTACAGTGCAAGCAGCCAAGGATGCCTGCCTAGTGGAAGTGGAAGGTGAGATGCTCCCGAGGAACAGGTGGGATGCTGCCTGAGATTGTGTGGACCTTGGAGGGATGGGTCTGCTTGGTGCCCCAGTGACCTCACACTTTCTATACTGGCCCAAGAGCCAAAAGTTTGAACTGCAGCTTGTTGGAGTGTTGTACGATACCTTGTGACCTCCACGCCCTGTGGGAGGCTGTCAGTTTCTATGACTTCCCTGGTTCTGAAGAGACCTGGAGCTTTCTGCTTCATCTTTCAGGAAGTAGCTGCAGACAGGGAATTGCTTAACTTGGGCCACTCAGGGTCTAGGCTTCCCATTTACTCTCCATTGTCCAGCCCCTACTGTTTGGGTATGAGGGAGAAGGACACAGGAGCGACAGTCACTCTGCCTGTGCTAAGTTAGTAACAAGTGGAATCTCAAGGTGTTCTGTTGTCCCTTCACTGGCCAGATCAGCAAAGCCTTGGCCTTGGTCTGTGTGCTTGACAGGCCTCTGTATGGGGAAGCAGCCACATCCCTTTATCCAGGTGGATAATGCCCAAGTGTGGCTAATGGTAGGGAGGAGCAGGGTCTGGGGCATGCTTGCTCTTCCTTGCACAGTGGGGGAAAACTTTCTGAACCAGTTAGTTCCAAACACACGCTCTCTGTAAGTTCCTGGGCAGACTGCAGAGGGGCAAGGCCATAATGACACTGAGAAAACATACGCTCAAAATCAGAAAAGGGAGGAATAAGAGGACTAACCCTTGTCAGGAGATTAAAAGTTGAAGGAGAGCTGCTGGGCATTGGTGGGCACTGTTATGACCATTAATTTTTCCCCAAGTGGGTACCAGCTTTGATAACATGTGAGATACCTTCAAAGTGGTCTTACATTTCAGATGTTGGGTTCTGTGGACCTTAACCAGATTTGATAGGATACTTATTAGGTTACCTCTTCAATACTGGAGGGAGGGAGTTGGACTCTTAAAGGTGTAGAAATATCTAGTAGAAACCTAACACAGAGCATACCTATGTCCTGGTTGATGGGCAGCACCTGGGGATGAAGGAGTGACAGTATCTACAGGGCAAAGAAGTTCTGACTGCTGGAGGTGGCAAAGGCAGGGCAAGCCCTGCTTCATGGAACAGCTGTGGATCATCATGGGTAATGTGCACAGCTGCATGCAGGATCCTTCCAGGCTTTTCTGAAGTTGGAGGCTCAAGTCAACCATGACCCACAGGCACTTTGAGGAAAGGAAAGTTGCAATTCCCTAGGCATATGGTCCCATGTCCAGAAATTCTGATTCAATTAGTCTACAATATGGGCTAATCAACCCTGAATTGGAAGGACTGAATTGGAATTGGAAGGGCTGATGCTGAAGTGGAAGCTCCAATACTTCAGCCATGTGATGCGATGAACCAACTCATTTAAAAAGACCCTGATTCTGGGAAAGATTGAAGGCAGGATGACAGAGGATGAGACAGTTGGATGGCATCAGTGATTCAATGGACATGAGTTTGAGCAAGCTCTGGGAGATGGTAGAGGAGAGGGAAGCCTGGCGTGCTGCAGTCCATGGGGGTCACAAAGAGTCAGACATGACTGAGCAACTGAATAATAGCAACATGGTCTGGGCATCTGAATTTTTAAAGTCTCCACAGGTAATTCTAGTTGCAGCCAAGGCTGAGAAAGGCTAGCTCTGGAGTTATCAGCTATGGGGTTGGCCCCTCATCAATCTTCAGACTCAGCTGTTTTCTTCTCTTGGGAGCCAGAAACTAAGGTAATCCGCCCCCCCGCCCCCCACCATGCTGAGTCAGAATGCTTGTAAGTGTTTCAGTGTCCCTTCTCCTCCATCACTTGTAGTAAAATCTGACTCATCTTTGAAGTCAGTCGCTCTCTCCCAGAAGCCTTCTGTGGACCACCCAGCCTGTTTGATTTGTATGATGTTGACATGGTTGGTGTCTTCTCCAAGGCTGTGCCCTGCATCTGTCAGGGGCCTCTGGCACAGGGCAGAGGACCAAAAATGAGTGCTTGGCAAGTATTGATTTGACCAGAACTTGTACCAAGCCTTGGAAAACTCAGCAGTGGCCACAGGACTGGAAAAGGTCAGTTTTCATTCCAATCCCAAAGAAAGGCAATGCCAAAGAATGCTCAAACTACCACACAATTGCACTCATCTCACAAGCTACTAAAGTAATGCTCAAAATTCTCCAAGTCAGACTTCAGCAATATGTGAACCATGAACTTCAAGATGTTCAAGCTGGTTTTAGAAAAGGCAGAGGAACCAGAGATCAAATTGCCAACATCTGCTGGATCATCAAAAAAGCAAGAGAGATTCAGAAAAACATCTATTTCTGCTTTACTGACTATGCCAAATCCTTTGACTGTGGGATCACAATAAACTGTGGAAAATTCTGAAAGAGATGTGAATACCAGACCACTTGATCTGCCTCTTGAGAAACCTGTACGCAGGTCAGGAAGCAACAGTTAGAACTGGACATGGAACAACAGACTGGTTCCAAATAGGAAAAGGATGTATATTGTCACCCAGCTTATTTAACTTATATGCAGAGTACATTATGAGAAATGCTGGGCTGGAAGAAGCACAGCTGGAATCAAGATTGCCGGGAGAAATATCAATAACCTCAGATGTGCAGATGACACCACCCTTATGGCAGAAAGTGAAGAGGAACTCAAAAGCTTCTTGATGAAAGTGAAAAAGTTGGCTTAAAGCTCAACATTAAGAAAACGAAGATCATGGCATCGGGTCCCATCACTTCATGGGAAATAGATGGGGAAACAGTGGAAACAGTGTCAAACTTTATTTTTCTGGGCTCCAAAATCACTGCAGGTGGTGATTTCAGCCATGAAATTAAAAGACGCTTATTCCTTGGAAGGAAAGTTATGACCAACCTAGATAGCATATTCAAAACCAGAGACATTACTTTGCCAACAAGTTCCGTCTAGTCAAGGCTATGGTTTTTCCAGTGGTCATGTATGGATGTGAGAGTTGGACTGTGAAGAAAGCTGAGCACGGAAGAATTGATGCTTTTGAACTGTGGTTTTGGAGAAGATTCTTGCAAGTCCCTTGGACTGCAAGGAGATCCAACCAGTCCATTCTAAAGGAGATCAGTCGTGAGTGTTCTTTGGAAGGACTGATGCTAAAGCTGAAACTCCAATACTTTGGCCACCTCATGCAAAGAGTTGACTCATTGGAAAAGACTCTGATGCTGGGAGGGGTTGGGGGCAGGAGGAAAAGGGAACAACAGAGGATTAGGTGGCTGGATGGCATCACCGACTCAAGGGACGTGAGTTTGAGTGATCTCCAGGAGTTAGTAATGGACAGGGAGGCCTGGCGTGCTTCAATTCATGGCATCACAAAGAGTTGGACATGACTGAGAGACTGAACTGAACTGAATTGAACTGTGCCGAGCCTTAAGCTGGAATATACTAAAACATCATCAACATTTCTAGAATATTTACACTGTTGTACTGAATCCTAACTATGCACAGTTTTTAAAATAAATACTTATACGTATTTTGTCTGATTAAAGGGTATAATTTGCTATCTTCCTAATTAAAAGCCAGTAAATGTTTCATGGCAATAAATAAATTATATAAATATTTTCTTCTAGTTTTATTGAGATATAATTGACATTCAGCATTGTACATGCTTAAGATACAAAATAAAATTATTTGATTTGTATAAATCATGAAATGATTATCACATCAATTTTACTGAACATGATTATCTTGTATAGAAACAAAATTTAAAAAGATGTTTTTCCTTGTGATGAGAACTTAGGTTTACCCTCTTAACAGTGTTCATATATAGCATACAGAAGTGTTAATTATATTTATAGTGTACCTATATAATTATATTTATCATGTACTTTCATCTGTAGTACTTATTTATCTTAAAACTTGAAGTTTGGATCTTTTGATCACCTTCATCCAGCTCTCCCTCCCTTCATTCCCTCTTCTGGTAACCACAAATATTATTTCCTTCTCTATGAGTTTGTTTTGGAGTTTAATTGATCAAAAACACTGTGTTAGTTCTGATGTACAACATAGAAATTCAATATTTTTATACATTGCAATATAATTACCAAGGTAAGTCTAGCTTCCATCTGTCACCATAAAAGATATTGCTTTATTATTGACTATTCCTCATGCTATATATTTCATCCCTGTAACTCACTTATTTTCTAACTGGAAGTTTGTACCTCTTAATCTCTCTCAGCTATAATTATTTTCTCCCTATCGCCTCCCCTCTGGCAGCCACCTGGCTTGTTTTCTGTATCTATGAGTCTGTTTCCATTTTGTTATGCGTGATCATTTGTTTTTTAGATTCCACATATAAACAAAATCGTGTGGTATTTGTCTTTCTCTTTCAGACTTGTTTCATTTAGCACAATACCCGTTAGGTTCAATCATGTTGTTGCAAATGACAAGATTTCACTATTTATGGTTGACTAGATAGATTGATCAGAGAAGACAATGGCAACCCACTCCAGTACTCTTGCCTGGAAAATCCCATGGAAGGAGGGGCCTTGTAGGCTGCACTCCATGGGGCCGCTGAAGGTCGGACACGACTGAGCGACTTCACTTTCACTTTTCACTTTCATGCATTGGAGAAGGAAATGGCAACTCACTCCAGTGTTCTTGCCTAGAGAATCCCAGGGAAGGGGGAGCCTGGTGGGCTGCCGTCTATGGGGTCGCACAGAGTCAGACGCGACTGAAGCGACTCAGCAGCAGCAGCAGCAGATAGACAGATAGATAGTTTATATTAATGGAAAATTCAGATCAGATCAGATCAGATCAGTCGCTCAGTCGTGTCCGACTCTTTGCGACCCCATGAATCGCAGCATGCCAGGCCTCCCTGTTCATCACCAACTCCCGGAGTTCACTCAGACTCACGTCCATGGAGTCAGTGATGCCATCCGGCCATCTCATCCTCTGTCGTCCCCTTCTCCTCCTGCCCCCCATCCCTCCCAGCATCAGTCTTTTCCAATGAGTCAACTCTTCGCATGAGGTGGCCAAAGTACTGCAGTTTCAGCTTTAGCATCATTCCTTCCAAAGAAATCCCAGGGCTGATCTCCTTCAGAATGGACTGGTTGGATCTCCTTGCAGTCCAAGGGACTCTTAAGAGTCTTCTCCAACACCACAGTTCAAAAGCATCAATTCTTCGGTGCGCAGCCTTCTTCACAGTCCAGCTCTCACATCCATACATGACCACAGGAAAAACCATAGCCTTGACTAGACGAACCTTTGTTGGCAAAGTAATGTCTCTGCTTTTGAATATGCTATCTAGGTTGGTCATAACTTTCCTTCCAAGGAGTAAGCGTCTTTTAATTTCATGGCTGCAGTCACCATCTGTAGTGATTTTGGAGCCCAGAAAAATAAAGTTTGACACTGTTTCCACTGTTTCCCCATCTATTTCCCATGAAGTGATGGGACCGGATGCCATGATCTTCGTTTTCTGAATGTTGAGCTTTAAGCTAACTTTTTCACTCTCCTCTTTCACTTTCATCAAGAGGCTTTTTAGTTCCTCTTCACTTTCTGCCATAAAGGTGGTGTCATCTGCATATCTGAGGTTATTGATATTTCTCCTGGCAATCTTGATTCCAGTTTGTGTTTCTTCCAGTCCAGCGTTTCTCATGATGTACTCTGCATAAAAGTTAAATAAACAGGGTGACAATATACAGCCTTGATGAACTCCTTTTCCTATTTGGAACCAGTCTGTTTTTCCATGTCCAGTTCTAACTGTTGCTTCCTGACCTGCATACAGGTTTCTCAAGAGGCAGGTCAAGTGGTCTGGTATTCCCATCTCTTTCAGAATTTTCCACAGTTTCTTGTGATCCACACAGTCAAAGGCTTTGGAGTAGTCAATAAAGCAGAGATAGATGTTTTTCTGGAACTCTCTTGCTTTTTCCATGATCCAGCAGATGTTGGCAATTTGATCTCTGGTTCCTCTTCCTTTTCTAAAACCAACTTGAACATCAGGAAGTTCACAGTTCACATATTGCTGAAGCCTGGCTTGGAGAATTTTGAGTATTACTTTACTAGCATGTGAGATGAGTGCAATTGTGCGGTAGTTTGAGCATTCTTTGGCATTGCCTTTCTTTGGGATTGGAATGAAAACTGACCTTTTCCAGTCCTGTGGCCACTGCTGAGTTTTCCAAATTTGCTGGCATATTGAGTGCAGCACTTTCACAGCATCATCTTTCAGGATTTGGAATAGCTCAACTGGAATTCCATCACCTCCACTAACTTTGTTCATAGTGATGCTTTCTAAGGCCCACTTGACTTCACATTCCAGGACGTCTGGCTCTAGGTCAGTACCATAGTGATTATCTGGGTCGTGAAGATCTTTTTTGTACAGTTCTTCTGTGTATTCTTGCCACCTCTTCTTAATATCTTCTGCTTCTGTTAGGTCCATACCATTTCTGTCCTTTATGGAGCTCATCTTTTCATGAAATGTTCCTTTGGTATCTCTGATTTTCTTGAAGAGATCCCTAGTCTTTCCCATTCTGTTGTTTTCCTCTAATTCTTTGCATTGATCGCTGAAGAAGGCTTTCTTATCTCTTCTTGCTATTCTTTGGAACTCTGCATTCAGATGCTTATATCTTTCCTTTTCTCCTTTGCTTTTCCATTTCTCTTCTTTTCACAGCTATTTGTAAGGCCTCCCCAGGCAGCCATTTTGCTTTTTTGCATTTCTTTTCTATGGAAATGGTCTTGATCCCTGTCTCCTGCACAATGTCAGGAACCTCATTCCATAGTTCATCAAGCACTCTATCTATCAGATCTAGGCCCTTAAATCTATTTCTCACTTCCACTGTATCATCATAAGGGATTTGATTTAGGTCATACCTGAATGGTCTAGTGGTTTTCCCTGCTTTCTTCAATTTATGTCTGAATTTGGCAATAAGGAGTTCATGGTCTGAGCCACGGTCAGCTCCTGGTCTTGTTTTTGCTGACTGTATAGAGCTTCTCCATCTTTGGCTGCAAAGAATATAATCAATCTGATTTTGGTGTTGACCATCTGGTGATGTCCATGTATAGAGTCTTCTCTTCTGTTGTTGGAAGAGGGTGTTTGTTATGACCAGTGCATTTTCTTGGCAAAACTCTATTAGTCTTTGCCCTACTTCATTGCATATTCCAAGGCCAAATTTGCCTGTTATTCCAGGTGTTTCTTGACTTCCTACTTATGCATTCCAGTCCCCTATAATGAAAAGGACATCTTTTTGGGGTTTTAGTTCTAAAAGGTTTTGTAGATCTTCACACAGAACCATTCAACTTCAGCTTCTTCAGTGTTACTGGTTGGGGCATAGGCTTGGATTACTGTGATATTGAATGGTTTGCCAATTAGTCAACCATAATATGGTCTGGAGAAATCCGTGAACTGTATATGTATAGACCATGGAGTTGCAAAGAGTCGGACATGACTGACTTTCACTCACTCACTCATAATATATATGCTACATCTTCTTTATCTGTTCATCTACTGTTGGTCACATAGGTTTTTCTTTTTTCCCTTTGGAAATGTACTCAGAAGTGAAATTGTTGAATCTTGTGGTAGTTCTGTTTTTAAACTTTGGGGAAACTTCATACTGTTTTTCATAGTGCTTACATGAATTTACATTCCAATGAACAGTGCATTAGGATTACCATTTTCTACCCTTTTTTACTCATCCTTATCAATATATGTTATTTCCTGTCCTGATAATTCTTCCCAGGTGTCCTGATAATAGCTATTCAGACAAGTGTAAGGTGATATGTCATTGTGGTTTTCATTTTCATTTTCCTAGTGATTAATGATGCTGAGCATTTTTTCATGTATCTGTTGACCATCTATACATCTTCCTGGGAAAAATATCTATTTAGGTCTTCGGACCATTTTTCAATTTGATTGTTTGTTTTTTTTTTTAATTTTGAATTGTACAATTTATTTGTATATTTTGGATATTAACCCCCTTCAGATATATTGCTTGCAGATATCTTCTCCCATTCTGTAGGTGAAATTTCTGTTTTGTGGATAGTTCCCTCCATCATGCAAAAGTTTTTTAGTTTGATGTAGTCCTGTTTGTTGATTCTTGCTTTGTTTACCTTGCTTGAGGAGATATATCCTGCCCACCCACGCCCCCCTCCCCGACCCCAAATATTGCTAGTTCAGTTCAGTTCAGTCACTCAGTTGTGTCTGACTCTTTGTGACCCCATGAATTACAGCATGCCAGGCCTCCCTGTCCATCACCAACTCCTGGAGTTCACTTAAACTCATATCCATTGAGTTGGTGATGCCATCCAGCCATCCTCTGTCATCCCCTTTTCCTCCTGCCCTCAAGCCCTCCCAGCATCAGAGTCTTTTCCAGTGAGTCAACTCTTTGCATGAGGTGGCTAAAGTACTGGAGTTTCGACTTCAGCATCATTCCTTCTAAAGAACACCCAGGACTGATCTCCTTTAGAGTGGACTGGTTGGATCTCCTTGCAGTCCAAGGGACTCCCAAGAGTCTTCTCAATACTGCTAAGAGCTGTGTAAAAGGATATACTGCCTATTTCCTTCTAGGAGCTTTATGGTTTCATTTCTTACATTTAAGACTTTAATCAATGTTGAGTTTATTTTTGAGTATGATGTGAGAATATGATGATATATAGTCCAGCTTGATTCTTTTGCAGATGGTTGTCCAGTTTTACCAACACTATTTATTGGAGAGGCGGTCTTTTTCTCATTGTATATTTTTGCTTCCTTTGTCATAGGTTAATTGATCCCATAGTGGTAGGAGTTACTTCTGGGATCTGTATTTTGTTCCATTGGTCTAAGTGCTTGTTTTTGTACTTTTACCATTCTGCTTTGATTATTCTAGGAAGTGTGATATCTCTAGGTTTGTTCTTTTTCTCAAGATTGTTTTGACTATTTGGAGTCTTCTGTGCATCCATACAAATTTTAGAATTATTTGTTCTAGTTCTATATTGAATCTCTAGATTGTATTGGGGAGCATACTCATTTTAATAACATTAATTCTTCCAATTCATGAACATGGTATATCTTTTCATCTGTTTGTGTTATCTTCATTTTCTTTCATCAGTGTCTTATAGTTTTCAAGAGCATGTCTTTCACCTTCTTGGTTAGATTTAGTCAAAGGTATTTTATTCTTTTTGATGCAATGTAAATGAAATTATTTTCTTAATTTCTCTTTCTGATTGTTCATTGTTAGTGTATGGAAATATAAGAAATTTGTGTATATTAATTTTGTATCTTTAATGTTCCTGAATTCAGTGATAAGTTCTAATAGTTTTTTGGTTGGTGTTTTTAGAATTTCTTATATATAGTATCATGTCATCTACAAAGAGTGACATGATACTATATATATATAAAAGTTTTACTTCTTTTCTGATTTGGCTTCTTTTTATTTTCATTTTTCTTGTCTGATTGCTGTGCCTTGGTCTTCCAATGTGAAAGTGAAAGTCTCTTAGTCATGTTTGATTCTTTGCAACCCTATGGACTATACAGTCCATGGAATTCTCTAGGCCAGAATACTAGTACTGGCCTAGCCTTTCCCTTCTGGGGAAATATTACTGGGTAGCCTTTCCCTTCTCCAAGGGATCTTCCCCACACAGGCATTGAACCCAGGTCTCGCATGTTACAGGTGGATTCTTTACCAACTGAGCTATCAGGGAAGCCCAGGCTTCCAATACTGTGTTGAATAAAAGTGACAAGAGTGGATCTCTTTGTCTCTGTTCCTTACCTTAGAGGAAATGTTTTCAGGATTTCATCATTGAGTATGATGGTTGTGGGTTTGTTATATACAGCCTTTATTATGCTGAGGTATATTCCCCCCACATTCACTTTGTGAAAAGTTTTTTTTTTTTTAAATCACAAATGAATGTTGAATTTTGTCACCAAATTTTTTTCTGCAGCTATTGAGATAATCAAGGTGCCATCCTTTCAATTCCCCAGAGAAGGCTCTTTCTAGTTTGCAGCCTCCTGTGCACTGTGTCCTCATGTGGCAGACAGGAAGATAAATCTCTCTCTCTCTTCTTGTAAGTATAGTTTTCCCATCATGGGTGCTCCATCCTCATCAGTTCAGTTCAGTTACTCAGTCACGTCTGACTTTTTACAACCCCATGGACTGCAGGAAACCAGACTTCCCTGTCCAGTACCAACTCCTGGAGCTTGCTCAAACTCATGGCCATTGAGTCGGTGATGCTATCCAACCATCTGATTCTCTGTTGTTTCCTTCTCCTCCTGCCTTCAATCTTTCCCAGCATCAGGGTCTTTTTCAGTGAGTCAGTTCTTGGCATCAGGTGGCCATCCTCGTGACCTCATTTAAATCTAATAACTGAATTTCCTCCCAAATACCGGCATACTGGGAGTTATGCTTCCAGTGTGTGAGTTTTGTAGAGAACACAATTCATCCAGAGCAGATGGCTTTGGATATACTTCAGTTCAATTCAGTTCAGTTGCTCAGTCCTGTCTGACTCTTTGTGACCCCATGAATCATAGCACGCCAGGCCTCCCTGTCCATCACCAACTCCCAGAGTTCACTCAGACTCACATCCATCGAGTCAGTGATGCCATGCAGCCGTCTCATCCTCTGTCGTCCACTTCTCCTCCTGCCCCTGATTCCTCCCAGCATCTGAGTCTTTTCCAATGAATCAACTCTTCACATGAGGTGGCCAAAGTACTGGAGTTTCAGCTTTAGTATCATTCCTTCCAAAGAAATCTCAGGGCTGATCTCCTTCAGAATGAACTGGTTGGATCTCCTTGCAGTCCAAGGGACTCTCAAGAGTCTTCTCCAATGCCCCAGTTCAAAAGCATCAATTCTTCGGTGCTCAGCTTTCTTCACAGTCCAACTCTCACACGCATATATGACCATTGGATATACTTACATCATTGCAAAATCAGAACCACGATGGCATTGTGCTATATCTATCATTTATTATTCTTCACTAATAAGATAAAACATTCCTGAGTAGTCTACCTAATAACCCATGAGTGCTAAGTGCTTCCACTTTAGCTATCGGGAATAAACAGTATTGCCAGTACTATGTGATCACTGGTACTCTTCTATCTCTCTTTTAGATGTTCTTTTCCCTATGCAAGTGCTGATCAGTTCTTGTATGAGTACTTGAAGGGGAATATCTGTAGTTCTCTGAGCATCTCTATATGAACACTCTTCTCTTTCATACACTGTTATGCAAACTCTAGCTGCCTTGGTCTCTCTGAATTCTTGGCTCTATCTTGTCAACTTAAGTATCAAGCAGCAAGAGCTTTTTGGGTTCCCCCTATTCATGCCCCAAACTGGAAAGTCTCTCAAGCAGTAGGGATTTATAGAGTTTACCTAGTTTCTTCTTATTTCTCAGGACTTAGTCTTTCTTTGTCTGATATCCAGAGTTTTTAAAATGTTTAGTGTATTTTGTCTGCTTGTTGTCATTGTTCCATGGAAAAGTAGATTATCTCCCTGTTACTACACTTTGGGAAGAAATGGAAGTCATACTGGACCTCTGATAACATTTTTAGTTAACACGAATGGTATTCTGATTATGTGTTTCCTGTGTGCCAAGAAGTGAGCTTAGAGACTCACATTAGCAGGTCATTTGATCCCCCAAGTAGCTCTTCAATGCAGATATTAGTCCAGCTCTAATACATGTTAAGTGTATGATGCTGGAAAAATTATTCCACCTTTATGAGATGTTTTAAAATCTACAAAATGGTGATGATGATGATGATAATTGTTTTGCTAATTCCACAAAATTGTTGAGTCAACTAAGTGTGGTAATAAAAGTTGAGCATTTAACTTATTGCTTGATGTGTAGAAGACACTCAGTGTGGGGAAACACATGTCTGAGTTTGGTCAGGAACCCATCACTGTCTATGTGCTGTCTCACAATTTTGCTCCATAGAGCCCAACAACAGTATAAAGGCTCTAATAAATCCTGTAGTAAAGTAAACTTCTTCACTTTGATTTTTTCTTATTAATTGAGTAAAACAATTTTTGGTATACAAAAATCTGTACATAATTAACATATGTATACAATTTGATGAGAGTGGAGATAATTATACACTTATAAAACCATCACTACAATCTATGCTATAAGTCTATCTATCATTTCCAAAACCTCTTTCTCCTCCTCATTTATTATTATTATGACTGTTATTATTATTACTTATTACTATTGCTGTAAAAACTTCAACATGGGATCTACCTTTTCAGAAAATCTTTGTTACAATATTGTTAACTACAAACATTATAGTTATAGTATTTTGAATCTAGATCTTATTTAGCTTGTATAATTAAATTTTGTGTCTTTTGACTAATACCTTGCCATATTCCCTCCACCCAGCTCCTGTCAATCACTATTTTACATTGTGTTTCTATGAGTTTGACTATTTCAGGTTCATCACATAAGTGGTATCATGCAGTCAATTTTTGCTTTTGTTACCTGTATTTTTGGGATCATATCTAATAAATTTTTGCCAAGGTAAACATCAGGAAATTTTTTCCATGTGTATTCTTCTAGGTTTTTTACTATTTCATATCTCACATTTAGGTCTTTATTCCATTTTGAATTAATACTTTGTGTAATGTATGATATAAGGGTCCAGTTTCATTCATTTGCATGTAGATATCCATTCTCCCCAGCACCATTTGTTGAAGAGACTGTTACTTCTCCATTGTCTATTCTTGACACTCTTGTCACGTATCAGTTGACTATATATGCATGAGCTTATTGCTGGACTCTCTATTCTTTCTGTCCCATTGATTTATGTGTCTGTTTTATTCTGTAGCTGCATGTTATATTTTGAAATCAGGAAGCATGATGCTTCTAACTTTGTTCTTGCTCAAAATTGCTTGGCTTTTTGTGATCTTTTGTGGTTGCACATGAATTTTATGATTTTTCTATTTCTGTAGAAAAAAATGAAAAGATGACTTAGAATTTTGAAATGAGTTACATTGAATCTATAAATCACTTTGGGATTCCTAGGTGGCGCTAGTGGTAAAGACTCCAGCTGCCAACGCAGGAGATATAAGAGACTTGGGCTCGATCCCTGGGTCAGGAAGATCCCCTGGAGAAGGGCATGACAATCCACTCCAGTATTCTTGCCTGGAAAATCCCAGAGGAGCCTGGCAGGCTATGGTCCATAGGGTCATAAAGAGTCAGACAGAACTGAAGTGACTTAGCATGCATATATAAATCATTGTGGATAGTATGAACATTTTAACAATATTAACTCTTCCAATCCTTAAACATGGGTTAAAAACATCCCATTTCTGTTTATCTTTAATTTCAGTACTGTACCAAAATTTCATTTCATTGTTTAGTTTTATTTCCAAGTATTATACTTCTTTTTGTCCTTCTGTAAATGGAATTGCTTTTTAATTTCATTTTTGGATAATTTCCTATTAGAGTACATAAATGTAACTGATTTTTGCATGTTTATTTTGTATCTTGTAACTTTGTTGAATTCATTTTAGTTTTTTTGTGGAGTTCAATTTTGTCTCACTTCAACATTCTATAGAAGTGTGATTTATCGAGCATGTCCTGGACTTAAATTTTATTTTAAGGCTAATATTTGCATGGTTAAATAATAGTTTGGTATGGTGTGATGAAGGAGATTGAGAAATCTAGAGTATTTCTCATGTTACTTGTTGGATGGCTAAAGGACATGATAGGACCTCATTAACAAGAGAGAAATTACTGCTAGCAGAACAATTCTGATGGTTACCACACTTACTCCTTCTTTTCACAGTAGTGGTGCCTTGTTGAGGTCACTAGGGAAGTATGAAAGGACAATCAATTTCTCAGCCGTTAATGGTAGGAAAAAATGAGGAGGCCAAGGAGACACTGAAGAAATAATTAAAGAGATAGCAGGAGAAGCAGAAGATATGGAGTCACACAAACCAAATAGAAAATGTAGTTTCAAGGAAAAGAGAATTACTAGTGGTGACAGGCAGAAACATGACTCCTCAAAAATATATTTTGTATTTCAACATTAAGAATTAATTAGCAACCTAAATTAAAATAGTGTCATTGAACTGTTGGCAAAAAAATCCAGATTTGGGAAACTGTAATATGACCAGAGAAATATATTTGAGAAATGTTTGGATTAGAAAGAGAGGGAAGATATTGACCTGATGTAAAAAGGAAATGCTGTGTCAATGCCCATCATTTTGTCTCTTCCAGCATCTCTCTGCTCTTCCTTGCCTGCCCTGACCTTGCCCATCTTCAACCTAGCTCATGGCCCTCTTGCCCAAAATCCTTTTGTGCTGAACCCATGTGATGACTTCAGGTAGGCAAGGGTATGTGTGCTGATGGTCAGTCAGGCACCCAAATAGATCTGGCCATGAGTAAGCTTGGCTGGACCCTCTCAGAAGCCCACCTCTGCTTTTGAGCTGGGTAGCCTGAACAGATTACATGGCCATGAGGAAACTCCTTTTCCTCAGCAGAACATATACTTCAATCCAGGTCTGAGGACTGTGGTAAATATTACAAATAATTTATGTAAAGATCCCATAATTGTACCTAGTATATAGATAGTCAATGAATTATTGATTTCTTTTATTCATAGATGCAATATTCACTAGATTAAAACCTTAGAGGTCATATATAATTGAATCCAAAATCCTGCCACTTATGGCCTATATGACTTCTGTGTTTCATTTAATTTCACTGTGCCTCAGTTTCCTCAAATGCAATGCAAGTATAATAAAATCTCCTTCATAGAATATGCAATTTGTGAAGTTACTATGCAATTCTGGAGTGAAAAGCCCTGATGATCACTTTCTCCTTCCCCTCCTGTGTTCTGAGGCAGGTCTGAACAGACATCTTCACCCTTAAGAAGCCTATCATCAACACAGCAGTTTTGCTCTTGAACTTCCTCAGTGTGTGCTGATGTAAAAGCCGCCTGTGCACCAGGATGTGCTCAACCACGGCCCATGTGGCTCAGATGTATTTGGGGCCTTATTGCTTTTAGCAAGTTAATTGTTGATTAAGAGGAAGGGACATTCACAGAGCTAGCCTGACATCCTGATAAAATACCAAATGACTTTCGGTGTTTGATTTATGGGCACAGGCGTGGCTCCTGACAGAATGGCTGGAGAGATAACTGCACACCTACCTCTAGGTCTTGATGAATGACAGGGAAACCCTGTATCATAAAGACAATGAAGCCACCCCTTGGGAAGAGGACTGTCACAAAAGGCATTGGGAAAGCCCAATCAGCCTCTTTGTGGGAGGACAATTAACAGAATTAAAAACTTAGGATGTTAATTATCATACAAATTAGAAGGAAGTTAATCAGCCCGTATTTTATGAAATGTCTTGGTGTGGCGCACCGCCAGTGAAGTTTTATGGCAAATCTTTGATTAATTGAGACACAGCACAAAGGTATAAAATGCAGACTTCAGTCACATGTTAATATCTCCCTCCCTTTAACCCTGGGCTGACCCAAGGTTACAAACTGGGTGAAAGAGAGATGGGTGCTGCTAGAGGACACTCACTCACACATGCAAAAGCAGTTCTTGGGTGACTTAGACAATATGTCTGTCTTTTCACACTTTTCCAACGTGAACAAGAATCTTCTGCCCCTACCTCATCTTCTTCATAAATGTCCTTTGACTTCTGTTTTCGGCCAGCCATCATTTTGGAGAGAGACTCCGGAGTACATCATCAATCACTCTGGGAAGACATCCTGGGACTGAGGGTCACTGCAGAGTCATCAGTCAGAATCTGTGTCTATGTGCCCATCCTCCCATATTTCCCCAGGCCCCTGGGCAAAATGAAAAATGGGCAACTGAAAGATGCTTTTCACCAGATCAGCCCACTGAATCTATAGTTCTGTGCCACTGTGTGACTTGAGTTCAGTCACTCAAGTCCAAGGGAAAGGTTTCAGAGACAGAAATGGACAGTTGACTGGAGTTTCTGGTCACATTAATGAAATGAGATCTGTCACTTTGTTGCTCCAAATACACAGGAGTTACTAGTTTGCAGGCAACTATTCCATGTAGGGCATTTGCAGAGACATGGAAGGAAAGGCAATCTGTATGAGGCTGGAGAGAAGACATCCGCTAACCGGACATCTCATAAACGTGTCAAACGTAGCATGTCTGACCTGGAGCTACTGCTCTACCTTGCACCCCTCACTTCATCCCAAACCTGTCCCTCTCACTGTCTTCTCCATTTTGGTAAATAGCATTTCATCTTTTCAGGTGGTCAAGAAGATTTGGAGTCTCTGATCTTTAAGCAAATTTTGTAAGTTCCACTATAAAAACATATTCAAAAACAAATCACTTCTCATCACTCCATTTAGACACTGTCCCACCCACTGCTCCCTGTCACCCAGGTTACCTGGGTATGGCAGTAACTTCCCCATGGCCCCTTCTATCCTCACCAACTTCAGTTTATTTCCCACAAATCTGCCAAAATGAATCTGTTAAAACCTAAACTGAATCATGTTACCACACTGCTGAAAAACTTCTGATAACCTCATGTCAGAGTAAAAGTCAGTCTTTATGGTGACCTGCAAGCCAAAACGACCTGGCCCTTTGGCTTCTCTTGGGCTCATGAGCCACTCTGCTCTCCTTGTCACTCCACCCAGCTTGGTGCCATTTGTGCTTGCCATGCTTCTGCCAGGAATGCTCTTCCATCTGCAACCATATGGTCTGGCCCCTCTCACCTCAGGGCAGCCTTTGCTCAGATGCTCCCTGCATCCTGGAGTCCTCCTTCCCCATTCTTACTAACAAGGGAGCTCTCCTCCTCTACAGGCCCATGGTGCAGGCTGTCCTGATAAATGTGCAACAACTGACTCATGGCTTGGGGCATGTGGTGCACCAATCTGTAGTGTTGCTGATTTCTGTGAGGTAAATACTTTTATCAAGGCTAATTTTGTTTTGTTTTGCTTTCTGGCCTGAACAGGAATTGAACCTGTGACTCCTGCAGTGGAAATATGGAATCTTAATCACTAGACCACCAGGGCAGTCTCTGCTGAGGCTAGTTTTAAGCTGCCAAAGTGACAAAGTGACTGCCTTCCAAATTTCCAGAAAATATAAACAATTGTCTTTCAGAAGCCAGAATAGCTGGTGACAAAGTACTCTGCTATTTCTGTTGTTTTTTCTTAGTATCAATTCTTATATTTTATTCATATATGTATTTTATTCATATATATTAACTGTCTGTCCAATTAGAATGTAATTTTCATGTAAGCTGTAATTTTTTGACTGCTTTGTTCACTGCTGTGTTACCAAGCTTCTAGTTACCATGCCTATCATATTCAGTTCAGTTCAGTTACTGAGTCGTGTCCGACTCTTTGTGACCCCATGGATTGCAGCACACCAGGCCTTCCTGTCCATCACCAATTCCCAGAATTTACTCAAACTCATGTCATGGTGATGCCATCCAACCATCTCATCCTCTGTCATCCCCTTCTCTTCCCACTCTTCAATCTTTCCCAGCATCAGGGTCTTTTCTAGTGAGTCAGTTCTTCCCATCAGGTGGCCAAAGTACTGGAGTATCAGCTTCAATATCAGTCCTTCCAATGAAGATCAGTCCTAGGTGTTCATTGGAAGGATGAACATAGGATGGTTGGATCTCCTTGCAGTCCAAGGGACTCTCAAGTCTCTTCTCCAATACCACAGTTCAGAAGCATCAATTCTTCAGCACTCAGCTTTCTTTATAATCCAACTCTCACATCCATACATGATTACTGGAAATACCATAGCCTTGATGAAATGGACCTTTGTTGGTAAAGTAATGTCTCTGCTTTTTAATATGCTGTCTAGGTTGGTCATAACTTTCCTTCCAAGGAGCAAGCATCTTTTAATTTCATGGCTGCAGTCACCATCTGCAGTGATTTTGGAGCCCCCCAAAATAAAGTCTGTCACTGTTTCCACTGCTTCCCCATCTATTTGCCAAGAAGTGATGGGACTGGATGCCAAGATCTTAGTTTTCTAAATGTTGAGCTTTAAGCCAACATTTCCACTCTCCTCCTCTTTCACTTTCATCAAGAGGCTCCTTAGTTCTTCTTTACTTTCTGCTATAAGCATGGTGTCATCTGCATATCTGAGGTTATTGATATTTTTCCTGGAAACCATGATTCCAGCTTGTGCTTCATCCAGTCCAGTGTTTCTTATCATGTACTCTGCATACATTTAGTCTTATGTAAATGGAGGTGTGATTTTGTAACTATTAATTGTGCTTTACTAAAGGTCCCTGACTTCACTTTCACTTTTCACTTTCATGCATTGGAGAAGGAAATGGCAACCCACTCCAGTGTTCTTGCCTGGAGAATCCCAGGGACGGGGGAGCCTGGTGGGCTGCCATCTATGGGGTCTCACAGAGTCGGACACAACTGAAGCAACTTAGCAGCAAAGGTCCCTAGAATGTTAGCTCCAAATACCCTTTCTTCATCAAATTATATATATATATATATATATATATATACATACACACACTCAGAATATGATGATGCTTTAGTAAACTTGATGAATGCCTCTAAATCCTCATAGTAGATGTTAGCTAGACTGAAGCACATAGCTTATGGCTAGGCCCACCATGTCCAATGTACCAACCAACCAACTCTAGTGCCAGAAATACAGAATAAAGTTACGTATATTTCTGCTGCTGCTGCTGCTAAGTCCCTTCAGTCGTCTCCTACTCTGTGCGACCCCATAGACAGCAGCCTACCAGGCTCCCCCGTCCCTGGGATTCTCCAGGCAAGAACACTGGAGTGGGTTACCATTTCCTTCTCCAATGCATGAAAGTAAAAAGTGAAAGTGAAGTTACTCAGTCGTGTCTGACTCCTAGAGACCCCATGGACTGCAGCCTACCAGGCTCCTCCATCTATGGGATTTTCCAGGCAAGAGTACTGGAGTGGCATGCCATTGCTTTCTCTGACATATATTTCTACTATATATTAAAATTATTTTAAGTAGATAAGTTAATATTTTTAGTTGGAATTTCAATATAAAACTCTCAAAAATAATATAATTAATAATCAGAAAAGTAGAAGCATATAGTAGATCTGAAAAGCACCATAAACTGATTCAACATAATTGATTTATACAATTTTCACACAACAGTAGGATACAAATTCTTCAATTTCCCATAGACTATAAGCTGGGAGACTGAAACATACCCAGGGACATAAAACAAGGTGTGAGAATTTCAGGGTCTAAAGATATTGAAATCATACAGAGTATGTTCTCTTATCACTGTGGGGTTATAATAAATAATCAATATCAAAAGATATTTGAAAATAGCCCTCATATTTTGAAGTGCAATGTGACATTTACCAAGAGAGATCTTTGTCTTAGCTATTGAATGCCTCAAAAAAGTTAGAAGACTAAAAAAACACAGAGGGTGCTTGCAGAGAAAAAAAAATTAAATGAGAAATTAATATCAAAGTTACTTTAAAAATTCCATGTATTTGGAAGTTAAATGTCCACTTTTAAATAATGAGTATATCTAAGAAGCCATAGCAAGGAAAATTAGAAAATATTTGTAACAGAATAAAGATGAAAATGGAATTTATCAGAATTTGTAAAAGATCTTAATATTCCAGAATGAAGTAAAGTGAGAGCGAGTTCCTTGTACCTGATTAGGGGACCCTCTACTCTGTGTGGTGTCTGTGGTGACAGAGACCTTGGAGAAGGTCACACCCACTTACATGGCTTATAAAACACAAGGATCTTACTAACTAGCATATGCAGTCCTGAAAGAGTATGACTCATTAGGTTGATTTTTCCTTCATTGAAGAAGAGCAAGGAGGGAATGAAGAGAGGGTTGATGCCTTTTCCTCCCCTTTTTGGATTGCTAGTGACTAGCTGTGTAATCAATCCCAAGGACAGATGTGTTTTAAGTTATGGTAGGATGTAGGAAATTAACATTTATTGGCAATGCTAAGTTACTTGCTAGATAGGACATGCATTTACAGATCAAGGGTTTGGTTGACACAGCTCCATGACATGGGTGGAGCTTTGGAACAGGATATAGAAATTCCTGTGGTGGAAGTGTCTTGGTGCTTATTCAGCTTCCTGTGTGCTCTGAGCACCTTCATGTGTGTTCTTCTCTGCTTTCCATCCTACTTGGTGCCCTGGGAAGTTGACCAAAGTGGACTGAATAGACAGTGTCCGGTGCCTGGTTTGGTTGGTCCCATGAGAAACCCAAGGATGAGACTAGAGAAAAGAAGGAGAGAGAGTCAGGCCATCTGTGCTGCTGGCCCCCTCATCAGAAATACTGATGACTCTGCCCTGGGTCAGAACTGCTTCAGTTCTCCGTCTATTGACATGGGAGGCACCTCTGAGCACCTGATGGAAACTTGTCTTGGAAAGATTGGTGGGAGTTTCTTGAAGACAAAGGTGGATACTCTTTCAAAGGAGTATTATATATGCTATTTCCAAATCTGTGTGGGTCACAGGTGGCGATAACCTCAACCTGAGGTCCCATGACAGTTATACTCTCCCAGAGGGAAAAAAAGGTATAAAGACCAGAACTTCTTGGGGACTTCCCCCCCTCCCACATTTTCTTTTACTTTTCCTGCTCACTGCTCCCAAGACAGTTTTCTCTGTACTTTCCTAGAATTAGAGGGAGTAGCACATGAACCAGATTTGATTTGAAACCACCATGAAGGTAAAGTTAATAGGCTTACAGTGTCACCTAAGAGATTTTCACCCTGAGTTGGTCCCATGCCATAAGGTCTGTTAACAAAAGCCACTGAATCCAAGCTCAGGTGTTTGGTATTGGTAAATTTCCACAGAATGACAAAAGCCGAGCACTTGACTTACATCCTTGGTGAAAGGCTTTAATTTTTAAATTTAAAACTTCAAATTTAATTTCTTAAAATTATCTGGGAATTTCTCTCATCTTTTACATTTAAATGTTTTCCATGTGAAGAATATTATTCAGCATTTTCATTATTTTTAATGATTAGTTCAAGTGACCTCACCCTGATAGTAGAAACTAGAACATGGGATGATCCTTATGAGATTATTGAGTTGAAAAACACCACTCTAATTATTTCAGATGAGAATTGACAACACCTTTTTGAATGGGGGGTGCAATTAAGAAGTTAGTGGCCTCTAGGGGTGTTTTTAGCAAAGGGATATTCATGATTCAGTTCACACTTTTAAAAACACCCCTCTTTTCCTTTCTCCAGCAAGAGGATCTGTAGAAGAGCCCCCTTTAGGGGGATTTTCAAAGGCAGAACATACAAAACACTCTGGTTGAATGGTCCTGTCCTGGTAATGAAGATTGCTTTGGAAATCAAGGGTGCTTGGGTTAAAAGTACTTGGTATAGACAAAATAACAATGAGATAACATCTTCACCTATAACTTAGAAAATTTAAAAAGAAAAAAAGTTCATTCTAGTGTGATGACACAGGGACTTGCACTTATTAGTGTAGAATAGAACATTTTTCCAAAGAATCTGACAACATGATAACAAGCTAAAAGATAATTATACCTTTGGGGCTGTAATTTAACTTCTATGAAATTATTTTAAGTAAAATCTAAAGTGGTAAAAAAAGCACTAAAGCATAAAGATTCCATTTATTCAATAAATATTTATTGAGAGTTACCATGTACCAGATATTCTTATAAGTGCTGGAAATATAGCAGCGAATTAAGAACCAAACCTCTTACATAGAAGTGCTCCTTCAAGTCATGGAGGGGAATCAGTCAATAAACAAACAAGGAATTAAGAAAGAAATGTGTCATTAAAAGTGCTTTAAAGTTGTCAACATTCAGAAAACTAAGTCCATGGCATCTGGTCCCATCACTTCATGGGAAATAGATGGGGAAACAGTGGAAAGTGTCAAACTTTATTTTTAGGGGGGGCTCCAAAATCACTGCAGATGGTGACTGCAGCCATGAAATTAAAAGACGCTTACTCCTTGGAAGGAAAGTTATGATCAACCTAGATAGCATATTTAAAAGCAGAGACATTTTACTTTGCCAACTAAGGTCCGTCTAGTCAAGGCTATGGTTTTTCCAGTGGTCATGTATGGATGTGAGAGTTGGACTGTGAAGAAATCTGAATGTCGAAGAATTGATGCTTTTGAATTGTGGTGTTGGAGAAGACTCTTGAGAGTCTCTTGGACTGCAAGGAGATCCAACCAATCCATCCTAAAGGAAATCAGTCCTGGGTGTTCATTGGAATGACTGATGTTGAAGCTGAAACTCCAATACTTTGGCCACCTCATGTGAAGAGTTGACTCATTGGAAAAGACCCTGATGCTGGGAGGGATTGGGGGCAGGAGGAGAAGGGGACGACAGAGGATGAGATGGCTGGATGGCATCACTGACTCGATGGACATGGGTTTGGGTAGACTCTGGGAGTTGGTGATAGACAGGGAGGCCTCGCGTGCTGCGATTCATGGGGTTGCAAAGAGTTGGACACTACTGAATGACTGAACTGAAAGTTGTCTATTTCAGGTCATAATGAAGTAAGCCCACTGCAGCTTATTTCTTATGGTGATTACAACCACATAAATGCACTGGACACAATCCTGAAGACTCTAAGAACAACAAGAGCAGACAGATATAGAAGTAGAGTCAAAACTCACAATATGAAAAATGACCAAGAAAGTCACTGTGAGTTTCTCAGTTTTTATCCAAGAACAAATCAAAATGGGAAACTATAGCAAGTGCTGTTGGCAAAATCCCCAAGAAAGGTCTATTTCTCAGGACAGAAGACAGGAAAGAAAGCCCCCATGGGCCAGGGAGCATGAAGAGAATACTCATAGTTACTCTTTTTTCTTTTTTTCCCTATTTTTTTCTCTCCTATTCTTCTCCAAGAACAGCCCCAGTCACACTATGCACCACCATAGAGCAGGCAAGAGGGAGTCACCCTATTAGAGACAGGAAGTGGGAAAAGAGTGTTTCACAAAGAGGGGGGCGGTTTTCCAGATGTATTTTTCCCCCTCTATTTTTCCTTACCACATTGTCTCAAAGGCTGACACTCTCATGTAGAACAGTACGGGTTGTGAAAACTCTGAGAGAACTGTCTCTCTGGTCAGAGAAACAGGGAAAGGAGCCCTTGTAAGGTAGATAGTGTGGTGCGTGGGGAGGGCTCTTAAAAAGTTGGAGAAGAAGATGAATCTACGTATGAATCATCTCTAGGCTGAACATGTTCAGAAAACACCCAGAGAAACCTGGCAAAGGTTTGGAGGACTGAAGAACCATGGAAACCAGAGCCTTAGTCCTGGGCCAAATCTGAGTGGAACAGGTGAGCGATAGATTAAATCCCACAGCCAGTCCTGCGAAAACTGAACCAACGCTGGAAGCACCATGTCCAGAGGTAAGAAAGAACCTGCAATCAAAACCTAATTGGGTATTCAGGCCGGATTCTTACTCTAAGTGATGCTTGGGAGAATGGCATTGAAACACGTAAAATATCATGTATGAAACGAGATGCCAGTCCAGGTTCGATGCAGGATACTGGATGCTTGGGGCTGGTGCACTGGGGATGGTATGGGGAGGGAGGAGGGAGGAGGGTTCAGGATGGGGAACACATGTATACCTGTGGTGGATTCATTTTGATATTTGGCAAAACTAATACAATTATGTAAAGTTTAAAAATAAAATAAAATTAATTAAAAAAAAAAAAAACCTAATTGGGTTGGCTGCTTGTAAAACCAACAGAAAACCATCATTCTTGAGAGAATTTTAACATGGTCCAGAGGTGCATGACATAATATTTAACATTTTTAGACAATGTAATTTTCAAGGGAAAATACAATCAAAAGCAGCAAGTGCCAAGATCACTCAGAGGTTGGAACTGTGAGATAGACTTGAAAGCCACTCATATAACAATAAAGGTGAACATTTTTTAAATTTGTTTTTTAATTGGAGGAAAATTGCTTCACAGTGTTGTGTTGGTTCCTGCTATACTACAACACAAAGCAGCCATAATTATACATATATCCCTTCCCTCCTGAGCCTCCCTCCCATCCCCCATCCCACCCATCTAGATCATCACAGAGTGCCAGCTGGCCTCTCCCAAAGGCCTCCATCTCAACACTAAGACCAGGCCTCACCCCAAGACAGGCAAGCTCCAGTGCTGCTTACCTCACACCAAACCTTCAGCAAAACAGGAACACAATCCTGCCATTAGCAGACAGGCTGCCCAAAGGCATACCAAGCCTATAGATAACCCAAAACACACTACTGGACGTGGCACTTCCCTTCAGAGAGACAAAATCCTGCTCCATCCACCCTAACATTTTTTGAAGCACATGAAAATATGGGAATTCTCAGTGGAGAAACATATATTATAAAAATAGAAACAAGTGTAAATTTTAGAACTATAAAAGGCAATTTCTGATTTACAAAATTATTGTTGACTCAGTTTAAAAATGAAGAAGGAAATGGCAACCCACTCCAGTACTCTTGCCTGGAAAATCCCATGGGCAGAGGAGCCTGGTGGGCTGCAGTCCATGGGGTCACAAAGAGTCAGACATGACTTCACTTTCATTTTCACTTTTCACTTTCATCTATTGGAGAAGGAAATGGCAACCCATTCCAGTGTTCTTGCCTGGAGAATCCCAGGGACAGGGGAGCCTCGTGGGCTGCCATCTATGGGGTCATGCAGAGTTGGACATGACTGAAGCAGCTTAGCAGCAGCAGCAGTTTAAAAAATGAACTTGCATGTGAATATAGAAGGATAGAAATGATCTACTCTGAAGAACAGAAAGTGAACAAATTGAAAATAAAATAAACAGAGCCTCAAGGATCATTAAAATGAAATTGTCAAATGTTTATGTCATTGGAATTTATAAGAGAGATGAGAAAGAGTGCAGTGGTAAAAAATGATATAACAACTGAAATCTTCCCAAATTTGCAAAAAACATAAACTTTTAAATTCAAGCACCTCACTAAAGTCCAAACAGGTTAAACAAAAAGAATATAATTTTCATGGAAAAGAATAAAGTAGGACCTCTACCCCATACCATATATAAAAATTAACTCAAAATGCATTATAGACATAAATGTATATTGATTATTAATTATAAAACTCAAAATAAAACTTAGGTGTAGATCTTCATAATAGTGGACCAGGCAGTGGTTTCTTGGATAAAACAACAAAAGTGCAAGTAACAATAGCAAAAAAATAGGTAATCTGGACACCATCAAAATAAACACCTTGTGTGCTCAAGAGGACAATGTCAAGAAAGAGAAAAGACAAATCACAGAGTGGTAGAAAATGTTTTCAAGTTTTATATCTGATGAGACTTTTACTAGGGTATATAAACAACTATTCAACAATAAGAAGACAAAAACCCAGTTTTTAAAAAGGGGCAAATAATCTGGACAGTTCTGCAAAGAAGATAAACAAATTTCCAATAACTATGTGCAAAGATGCTTGATATCATTCGCCATTAGGGGGATACAAGTCAAGGCTTGATGAGATACTACTTCAAACCCACTAGGATGCTCTAGTCAAAAGGACAGAGAATCAACAAGCGTTGGCGAATATGTGGAGAAACTGAAACTCTCATACACTGCTGGTGGGTGTGTAAAATGGTTCAGCTGTTCTGGGAAACAGCCTTGTGGTTCCTCAAATGATTAAACACAGAGTTGCCATATAGTCCAGCAATATGACTCTTAGATACATTAGATATTATAGATATATATACCCCCCAAATGAAAAACTATGTATACACACACAAACTGTACACAAATGTCCATAGTAACACTCATAATAGCCAAAAAATGGAAATAATCCCCGTGCCCATGACTTGATGAATGGATAAAATGTGGTCTATCCTGACATTAGGATATTAGTTGCCAATCACAGGTGCTCAGGGTTGGTGCCCTGAGATGACCCTGAGGGATGAGATGGGGAGAGACGGGGGAGGGGGTTCAGGATGGGGACACATGTACACCCATGGCGGATTCATTCAATGTATGGCAAAACCCACTACAATATTGTAAGTAATTGCCTCCAATTAAAAGAAATTAATTAATTAAAAAAAAGAAACAAAGTACTGATACAGGCTACAACATAGATGAAACTTGAAAACATTATGCTAAATGAAAGCTACCAGTAATAAAATATATCATTTGTGTGATTTCACTTACATAAAATATCCAGAATAGACAAACATACACAGACAGAAAGTAGATTAGTGATTTCTTAGGGCCAGAGATGATGGGGTGTAAACATTTATTTTATATTAAAATGAAATATAAAATTTAACATTTAAAAAGACCAAAGTTGGTAGTACCCACAGATATTTTCAAAATCAAACTAGAATTATCTTTGTAGCAATCATTTTAAACATCAGCCTCAAGGAGTTCTCAAAAGTAAAGTTCTAAGGAACTTAAGCTCATAATTGTAAAATTTCTCATATGTAAGAAGAAACTGGCCATCATGCATGAAGGTCAGCAGAAACCAAACACTGCAGGATCAAACGTAAGGTGGCAGCCACCACCTTAGACAAGTGATGAAGATGAACATATCCAGAGATGACTTGTGGATGTAGGCTAGTTAGGGTAGGATGTGATAAGAAGGGCATGCACTTCACCTATAAATTCAGTTGAGTCTAGTCATAAAAACAAACAAAACCAAAAATGAAACATCAGACAAAATGAAGCTGGAGGACATTCTACAGTTTACTTGCATAGAATGACTCAAGACTGTAAAATATTAAAATTAGGAAAAGCTGAGAAACTTTTAGAAGAGAATAAGGAAGCATAAAAGTAGATATAATGGCATATCCTAGACTGGATCCTGGAACAGAAAGAAGATGTCCATAGGAAAAACTGGTGAAATCCAAGTAATGTCTGTAGTTTAGTGTTTAATATTGTATTGGTGGCAGTTTTTAAATGTTGGTAAATGTGCCATGGTAATATAAGATGCTAACAATGAGAGAACTGAGTGAGGAGTATATGGGGACTCTGCACTATCTTTGTGTTTTTTCTACAAATGTAAACTTATTCCAAAATTTAAAAAAAGCTTATTAAAAATAACAGTGTCTCAAGAATGTGCTAAACATAAGATTGTGTAATGCCAAAGAGAAAATTGTTAACTGGAACATATATTTAAATATATGCCCTGGAATGAACTTCAGAGGACAAAGTAATGGAAAATGTGAAAGCACAAGAGATGGGAATAAGAGGTTTCAAATATATTGATCAGAGTCTTGGGAGGAGAAAACAGAAAGAATAGAGAATAGCACAGAAATGATAGTAGAATTTTCTAGAATTTATGAAAAACTCTATCAACCTATTTTAGAAAACTCAATGAACCTGAATTAGCATATACAGTAGTAGGTAGTAAAACAGCAGCAGAACTCCAAAAGAGAAAGAAGTCCTAAAATCAGGCAGAAAAAAGACATGGTACCTTCATAGGAACATGATTAGATAGACAGTAATGAAATAACAGAAAACCATATACAGTATAACAATACCTTCAAAATGTCAAAACAGAATATGGAACGGGTTGCCATTTCCTCCTCCAGGGTATCCTCCCAACCCAGGGATTGAATCTGCATCTCCTGCATTGCAGGCAGATACTTTACCTTCTGTTAGGGCAAGTTTACATGTATTTAAATGTTGTGGGCAGCATATGAAATGATAGTGTATAACTAATAAGCTGTAAAAATGAAAGAAAAAAGGGGGGAGAATAGCCAAATCAATGTAAAGAGGGCAAGAATCAAGGACAGAAAGAAAAGAAAGGGAATTTATAAAACAGGACAGTAGACACATGAAAATGCCAGATAGAAGAGAGGACTTACCTACATGATATCTTCAGGGAAGATTTATCCGAGAAGAGGCTATTTGAATTGAGATGACTCCTGAATAATGAGAATGACATTCTGAGAGAAGTAAAAATTGGTGGAAGTTAAAGTCATGGTCAGGGCAATAGGGCTGGAAAGTCAAGGGGAGCCAATTCATACGGGGTCATCATAGACACATTGACTTTGCCTGCAAGGGCAAGAGTAAATATTAATGGGTTTTAAACAGAGTGATATGATCTGATTTTTATTTAAAAACTCTTTCTGGCTGCTCTTTGGAGAATTAATTGTATGGGAAATGAGTGGGGTCAGTGGGGCTATGAACGTAGTCCCAGAAAGATGTGGTGATGGATATGCTATTAGGATTGAAGAAGAAAAGGAGGTTACTGGATGAAGTGATGTGCCTTGAAAAGAGAAACAGACAGGAATTTTAATGGGTTGGATGCGCGTGCATGAGGAACACAGAAGAAACCAGTGGTAAACTTTAATTATGTGTGTGGTTGTGAAAGAGACTGTAGAGTGTGTGGTGGGAAAAAGTGTGTGACTCAGGTAGATGACTACATTTACTGGGGGATAAACAGGTTGGTGTGCGTGGGCAGCATGGCTGGATCAAGTATGTCATGATGAATGCAATATGTTTAAGATGTCTCTGACCCTGAAGTCAGGTGATTTATTTGAGCTGGACATCATTGGAAAATGAAGCATTATATCTAAGTATGTGAGACAATAATATAGCCACAGAGTAAAGTGAGGTCACCAAGGAAGGGAGTACAGATAGATCATGGGTCCCAGGACAACTCTCCAAATTTTCAGGTGGAGAAGAATCCAGGAAAGGAGGCTCAGAAAGCATCCAGTAAGGTGAGCAGAAATCAGAGGCGTTGTGGAGCCAGGAAAGGAGTACCTATCTGAAGGTGGAAGGAGCCCTAAGGGATCAAAGCCACTGGGTGATACTATACCATGAGGACCTTGAGACATACTTTGGTGATAAAGAGGTCATTGGAGTCCTTGGTATGACAAGGACTCTATTTGGTAGAGAAGTGGAAGGGTAAATGGAACAGCAGGAACAGAAGGCAGATTGGGTCAGTGGAACGTGGTTTGAAGCAAGTTTGTGATGAACTGGGAGGTGCAGACGATGTTGGTTGTGTGTTATGTAAGGGATGATATCATGAGGACCAGAGGATAGATGCTACTTAGATAAGAGGAATTTTACTGAGTTTGTAGGATCTGGAATTCGTGCCTACTTTGGAAACCATTATTTCTCCTGCTGATGTGGCCATGACTTATACTGAGACTGGTGTTTGTGGGCTCCTGATGGCCCCAGTTGGTGTAGCTGTCAGGAGGGCAAACTGGCCTGGGAAGTAGCACAGTTGTGACTTGGTGGCTTGTGGGAGCAGCCTGAGGATGCAAGCAATTGTTCAATCAGTGCTACATTGTTATTTCTTCTGGGGAGCACTCCACTCACCCAAGGATATAGCTGGAAAAGAACATGGGCTCACAGTTTCTCAGATAAAGCAAGACTCTATTAAAATCTCCTTTATAAAATGATCCTTTGAGAAGAGTTTATCTTGCCATTGGAACAGCACCCAAAATTTGTGTTTTCCAAATTATTTATGTTGATATTTGATAGCATAGTTTTCCTAATGCAATAATAACTAATCATAGTTCAATATGTTGTGTGTGTCAGACACAATTCTACAGGCTTTACATGCATGCTGCTAAGTCACTTCAGTCGTGTCTGACTCTGTGCGACCCCATAGACAGCAGCCTACCAGGCTCCCCCGTCCCTAGGATTCTCCAGGCAAGAACACTGGAGTGGGTTGCCATTTCCTTCTCCAATGCATGAAAGTGGAAAGTGAAAGGGAGGTCACTCAGTTGTGTCCAACTCTTAGTGACCCCATGGACTGCAGACTACCAGGCTCCTTCATCCATGGGATTTTCCAGTCAAGAGTACTGGGGTGGGGTGCTATTGCCTTCTCTGTTACATGCATTAACTCACATAATTATCACAGCAATTCTGTTATTATCCCTTTTTGTAGTTGAAGAAATTGAGGCACAATTAGGTTAAGGAAAATTCTCAGGCTGAGGAGGTGGGATTTCAACACAATTCTCCATCCAGGTGCCACACACTGAATCATTATACACATTCTCTCAGTTAAGAATTGCACATAGTTAAGAAACTCACTAGAGAAAATACTGAAGTGCCCACAAACTCCACAATGAATTGCATTAATCCAGCAACATGAGAGCTGTGTATTCTATGAAAATATGCAAGTGTTAGCTGTTTAGAAAAGTAGGGGAGAAAAGGAAAGAAAAACAGTTCAGTACCATCTACATTCCCCATTCTTGAAGGAAATTGTTTGGGCATCTTGTGAATACAGAACTTAAACACAAGAAGCATATGTGACATTGTGTGTGTTATTTTTATAGCACCTGACATGCTGTTGGGCACATGTGGATATTCAGAATACATTTGTGATAATGGAGACTGTTTAAGCCAGGAGTAGATAAAGTCTATATAACAAATATTTCAGGCTTTGTGGTCCATATGTTTTCTGTAACACTTACATTGTACCTTGAAAAGTATCATTGACAATATATGAATGACTAGTCATTGCCTGTTATGGTTTTGTTCCAATAAAGTTTTATATACAAAAAGAGGCAGGGACCAGATTTGGGCTATAGGTCATTGTTTGGCAACTGCATACTTAGCCTATCTTTGGCTAATGTGGGTAATTACATACACACAAATGCACATATTGCATGTATATACACATGTACAAATACATATGTGTATGAATGCACAGGCACAGATAGATGTTTGATAGAGGTATAGATTTTTTTTTAATTTAAATTTATTTATTTTAATTAGAGCTAATTACTTTACAATATTGTATTGGCTTTGCCACACATCAACATGAATCCACCACGGATTGTGTTCCCAGTCCTGAACCCCACTCCCACCTCCCTCCCCATACCATCCCTCTGGGTCAACCCAGTGCAACAGCCCCAAGCTTCCTGTATCCGGCATCGAACCTGGACTGGAGATTCATTTCTTATATGATATTATACATGTTTCAATGCCATTCTCCCAAATCATCCCCCCCCCCTTCCCTCTCCCACAGGGTTCAAAAGACTGTTCTATACATCTGTGTCTCTTTTGCTGTCTCACATACAGGGTTACCGTTACCATCTTTCTAAATTACATATATATGCTTTAGTATACTGTATTGGTGTATTTCTTTCTGGCTTACTTCACTCTGTATAATAGGCTCCAGTTTCATCCACCTCATTAGAACTGATTAAAATGTATTCTTTTTTTTTTTTTAAACTTTACAAATTGTATTAGTTTTGCCAAATATCAAAATGAATCCACCACAGGTATACATGTGTTCCCCTATATGTACCATAGCTTTCTTATCCATTCATCTGCTGATGGACACCTAGGTTGCTTCCATGTACTGGCTATTATAAACAGTGCTGCAATGAACACTGGGGTACACGTGTCTCTTTCAATTCTGGTTTCCTCGGTGTGTATGCCCAGCAGTGGGATTGCTGGGTCGTATGGCAGTTCTATTTCCAGTTTTTTAAGGCATCTCCACACTGTTCTCCATAGTGGCTGTACTAGTTTGCATTCCCACCAACAGTGAAAGAGGGTTCCCTTTTCTCCACACCCTCTCCAGAATTTATTGCTTGTAGACTTTTGGATCGCAGCCATTCTGACTGGCGTAAATGGTACCTCATTGTGATTTTGATTTGTACTTCTCTGATAATGAGTGATGTTGAGCATCTTTTCATGTGTTTGTTAGCCATCTGTATGTCTTCTTTGGAGAAATGTCTATTTAGTTCTTCGGCCCATTTTTTGATTGGGTAGTTTGTTTTTCTGGAATTGAGCTGTAGGAGTTGCTTGTATATTTTTGAGATTAGTTGCTTGTCAGTTGCTTCATTTGCTATTATTTTCTCCCATTCTGAAGTCTGTCTTTTCACTTGCCTATAGTTTCTTTTGTTGTGAAGAAGCTTTTAATTTTAATTAGATCCCATTTGTTTATTTTTGCTTTTATTTCCAATATTCTGGGAGGTGGGTCATAGAGGATCCTGCTGTGACGTATGTCAGAGAGTGTTTTGCCTATTTCTCCTCTAAGAGTTTTATAGTTTCTGGTCTTACGTCTAGATCTTTAATCCATTTTGAGTTTATTTTTGTGTATGGTGTTAGAAAGTGGTCTAGTTTCATTCTTTTACAAGTGGTTGACCAGTTTTCCCAGCACCACTTGTTAAAGGGATTGTCTTTTCTCCATTGTATATTCTTGCCTCCTTTGTCAAAGATAAGGTGTCCATAGGTGCATGGGTTTATCTCTGGGCTTTCTATTTTGTTCCATTGATCTATATTTCTGTCTTTGTGCCAGTACCATACTGTCTTGATGACTGTGGCTTTGTAGTAGAGCCTGAAGTCAGGCAGGTTGATTCCTCCACTTCCATTCTTCTTTCTCAAGATCGCTTTGGCTATTCGAGGTTTGTTGTATTTCCATACAAATTGTGAAATTATTTGTTCTAGCTCTGTGAAAAATACCATTGGTAGCTTGGTAGGGTTTTACACTGAATCTATAGATTGCTTTGGGTAATATACTCATTTTCACTATATTGATTCTTCCGACCCATCAACATGGTATATTTGTCCATCTATTAGTGTTCTCTTTGATTTCTTTCACCAGTGTTTTATAGTTTTCTATATATAGCTCTTTAGTTTCTTTAGGTAGATATATTCCTAAGTATTTTATTCTTTTTGTTGCAATGGTGAATGGAATTGTTTCCTTAATTTCTCTTTCTATTTTCTCATTATTAGTGTATAGGAATGCAAGGGATTTCTGTGTGTTAATTTTATATCCTGCAACTTTACTCTATTCACTGATTAGCTCTAGTAATTTTCTGGTGAAGTCTCTAGGGTTTTCTATGTAGAGGATCATGTCATCTGCAAATAGTGAGAGTTTTACTTCTTCTTTTTCAATTTGGATTCCTTTTATTTCTTTTTCTGCTCTGATTGCTGTGGCCCAAACTTCCAAAACTATGTTGAATAGTAGTGGTGAAAGTGGGCACCCTTGTCTTGTTCCTGACTTTAGGGGAAATGCTTTCAATTTTTCACCATTGAGGATAATGTTTGCTGTGGGTTTGTCATATACAGCTTTTATTATGTTGAGGTATGTTCCTTCTATTCCTGCTTTCTGGAGAGTTCTTATCATAAATGGATGTTGCATTTTGTCAAAGGCTTTCTCTGCATCTATTGAGATAATCATATGGCTTTTATTTTTCAATTTGTTAATGTGGTCTATTATATTGATTGATATGCAGATATTGAAGAATCCTTGCATCCCTGGGATAAAGCCCACTTGGTCATGGTGTATGATCTTTTTAATGTGTTGTTGGATTCTGATTGCTAGAATTTTGTTAAGGATTTTTGCATCTATGTTCACCAGTGATATTGGCCTGTAGTTTTCTTTTTTGTGTGGCATCTTTGTCAGGTTTTGGTATTAGGGTGATGGTGGCCTCATAGAATGAGTTTGGAAGTTTACCTTCCTCTGCAATTTTCTGGGAGAGTTTGAGTAGGATAGGTGTTAGCTCTTCTCTAAATTTTTGGTAGAATTTAGCTGTGAAGCCGTCGGGAGCTAGGCTTTTGTTTGGTGGAAGATTTCTGATTACAGTTTCAATTTCCGTGCTTGTGATGGGTCTGTTAAGATTTTCTATTTCTTCCTGGTTCAGTTTTGGAGAGTTGTACTTTTCTAAGAATTTGTTCATTTCTTCCGCGTTGTCCATTTTATTGGCATATAATTGCTGATAGTAGTCTCTTATGATCCTTTGTATTTCTGTGTTGTCTGTTGTGATCTCTCCGTTTTCATTTCTAATTTTATTGATTTGATTTTTCTCCCTTTCTTTCTTGATGAGTCTGGCTAATGGCTTGTCAATTTTATTTATCCTTTCAAAGAACCAGCTTTTGGCTTTGTTGATTTTTGCTATGGTCTCTTTTGTTTCTTTTGCATTTATTTCTGCTCTAATTTTTAAGATTTCTTTCCTTCTACTAACCCTGGGGTTGTTCATTTCTTCCTTTCCTAGTTGCTTTAGGTGTAGAGTTAGGTTATTTATTTGACTTTTTCCTTGTTTCTTGAGGTATGCCTGTGTTGCTATGAACTTTCCCCTTAGCACTACTTTTACAGTGTCCCATAGGTTTTGGGTTGTTGTGTTTTCATTTTCATTCGTTTCTATGCATATTTGATTTCTTTTTTGATTTCTTCTGTGATTTGTTGATTATTCAGCAGTGTGTTGTTCAGCCTCCATATATTGGAATTTTTTAATATTTTTTCTCCCGTAAATGAGATCTAATCTTACTGCATTGTGGTGAAAAGATGTTTGGAATGATTTCATTTTTTTTTTAAATTTACCAAGGCTAGATTTATGGCCCAGGATGTGGTCTATTCTGGAGAAGGTTCTGTGTGCATTTAAGAAAAAGGTGAAATTCATTGTTTTGGGGTGAAATGTCCTATAGATATCAATTAGGTCTAACTGGTCTATTGTATCGTTTAAAGTTTGTGTTTCTTTGTTAATTTTCTGTTTAGTTGATCTATTGATATGTGTGAGTGGGGTATTAAAGTCTCCCACTATTATTGTGTTATTGTTAATTTCCCCTTTCATACTTATTAGCATTTGTCTTACATATTGCAGTGCTCCTATGTTGGGTGCATATATGTTTATAATTGTTATATCTTCTTCTTGGATTGATCCTTTGATCATTATGTAGTGACCTTCTTTGTCTCTTTTCACAGCCTTTGTTTTAAAGTCTATTTTATCTGATATGAGTCTTGCTACTCCTGCTTTCTTTTGATCTCTGTTTGCATGGTATATCTTTTTCCAGCCCTTCACTTTCAGTCTGTATGTCCCCTGTTTTGAGGTGGGTCTCTTGTAGACAACATATATAGGGGTCTTGTTTTTGTATCCATTCAGCCAGCCTTTGACTTTTGGTTGGGGCATTCAACCCATTTATGTTTAAGGTAATTATTGATAAGTATGATCCAGTTGCCATTTACTTTATTGTTTTGGGTTTGAGTTTATGCACTGCTTTTGTTTCTCCTGTCTAGAAAATATCCTTTAGCATTTGTTGGAGAGCTGGTTTGGTGGTGCTGAATTCTCTCCGCTTTTTCTTGTCTGTAAAGCTTTTGATTTCTCCTTCATATTTGAATGAGATCCTTGCTGGGTACAGTAATCTGGGCTGTAGGTTATTTTCTTTCATCACTTTAAGTATGTCTTTCCATTCCCTCCTGACTTGAAGAGTTTCTATTGAAAGATCAGCTGTTATCCTTATGGGAATCCCCTTGTGCATTATTTGTTATTTTTCCCTTGCTGCTTTTAATATTTGTTCTTTGTGTTTGATCTTTGTTAATTTGATTAATATGTGTCTTGGGGTGTTTCTCCTTGGGTTTATCCTGTTTGGAACTCTCTGGGTTTCTTGGACTTGGGTGATTATTTCCTTCCCCATTTTAGGGAGTTTTCAACTATAATCTCCTCAAGTATTTTCTCATGGTCTTTCTTTTTGTCTTCTTCTTCTGGGACTCCTATGATTCGAATGTTGTAGCGTTTAATATTGTCCTGGAGGTCTCTGAGATTGTCCTCATTTCTTTTAATTCATTTTTCTTTTTTCCTCTCTGATTCATTTACTTCTACCATTCTATCTTCTATTTCACTAATCCTATCTTCTGCCTCCATTATTTTACTATTTGTTGCCTCCAGAGTGTTTTTTTATCTCATTTATTGCATTATTCATTATATATTGACTCTTTTTTATTTCTTCTAGGTCCTTGTTAAACCTTTCTTGCATCTTCTCAATCCTTGTCTCCAGGCTATTTATCTGTGCTTCCATTTTTATTTCAAAATTTTAGATCATTTTCACTCTCATTATTCGGAATTCTTTATCAGGTAGGTTCCCTATCTCTTCCTCTTTTCTTTGGTTTGGTGGGCATTTATCCTGTTCCTTTACCTGCTGGGTATTCCTCTGTCTCTTCATCTTGTTTATATTGCTGAGTTTGGGGTTGCCTTTCTGTATTCTGGCAGTTTGTGGAGTTCTCTTTATTATGGAGTTTCCTTGCTGTGGGTGGGGTTGTATTGGTGGCTTGTCAAGGTTTCTTGGTTAGGGAAGCTTGTGTCGGTGTTCTGGTGGGTGGAGCTGGATTTCTTGTCTCTGGAGTGCAGTGACGTGTCTAATAATGAGTTATGAGATGTCAATGGTTTTGGAGTAACTTTGGGCAGCCTGTATATTGAAGCTCAGGGCTGTGTTCCTGTGTTGCTGGAGAATTTGCATGGTATGTCTTGCTCTTGTTGGTCCTTGGGTGGTGCTTGGTTTCAGTGTAGGTATGGAGGCATTTGATGAGCTTCTATCGATTAATATTCCCTGGAGTCAGGTGTTCTCTGATATTCTCAGGATTTGGACTTAAGCCTCCTGCTTCTGGTTTTCAGTCTTATTTTTAAAGTAGTCTCAAGACTTCTCCTTCTATACAGCACTGTTGATAAAACATCTAGGTTAAAGATGAAAAGTTTCTCCACAGTAAGGGACAGCCAGAGAGGTTCACAGAGTTACATGGAGAAGAGATGAGGGAGGAAGGAGTTAGAGGTGACCCGAATGAGATGAGGTGGAATCAAAAGAGGAGAGAGCAAGCTAACCAGTAATCACTTCCTTATGTGCGCTCCACAGTCTGGACCACTCAGAGATGTTCATGGAGTTATACAGAGAAGAGAAGAGGGAGGAAGGAGACAGAGGTGGCCAGGAGGATAAAAGTGGGTAATGAAAAGGAGAGACACAGATCCAGCCAGTAATCAGTTCCCTGAGTGTTCTCCACCGTCTGGAACACACAGAGATTCAGAGAGTTGGGTAGAGAAGAGAAGGGGGAGGGAGGAGACAGAGGCGACCTGGTGGAGAAAAAGGAGAGTCCAAAGAGGGAGAGAACAGTCAAGCCAGTAATCTCGCTCCCAAGTAAAAAATGGGTACTGAAGATTGGGTTCTTAAAGGTACAAAATTGATATGCTATGCTATGCTAAATCATTTCAGTCGTGTCCAACTCTGTGTGACCCCATAGATGGTAGCCTACCAGGCTCCCCCATCCCTGGGATTCTCCAGGCAAGAACACTGGAGTGGGTTGCCATTTCCTTCTCCAATGCATGAAAGTGAAAGTGAAAGTGAAGTCGCCTAGTTGTGTCCGACTCTTAGCAACCCCATGGACTGCAGCCTACCAGGCTCCTCCATCCATGGAATTTTCCAGGCAAGAGTACTGGAGTGGGGTGCCATTGGCTTCTCTGAAAAAATTGATAACAAATACCAAAAAGCAAAGATTAAAATTCTAAAGTAGAGGTTGGATTTTCAAAAATACAATATTAAAGAAAAGAAGAAGAAAAAAAAAAAAGTCACCAAAGTTATTAAAAAAGAAAGTTTGCTTTAAAAAATACTCTTTTTTTTTTTTGGAAAATAATAGTAGGTTATAAAAATGAAAATTAAAGAAGTAATAGAGGACTTAAAAATTAAAAAAAAAAGTTAAAAAAAAGTAAAAGAAAAGAGAAAAAAAAGAAAAGAATGATCGTAAAAATAGTAAAACTATATGTAGGACTTTCTCTTGTGTTCTTGTGGGCATTGTGGGGTCAGTTCATTTTCAAATAGTTCCTTGGTCCAGCTTATATTTCTCAAGATCTATAGGCCCCTTACTATGTAGTTGGTACTAACTGCAGGGTTTTAATCTATTGCACCTGTCACTTCCAAGGGGTTCCCTCTGTTTTAGCTTCTTCTGTTTGCTGGTCTCTTTAGTGTCTGATTTCCGCCCTGACACAAGGTGGGGGGGGGGTTGGTGGACACTTTTTTAGGCTCACTTGTTCAGTCGTGCTGTGGGGAGGGAGGACGCTGCAAACAAATTACACTGGCGTGTGCTCGTAGTGTCTCAGCCACACTGGGCCTGTCCCCGCTCACAGTGCATGCACCCTCCCTGTCCACATAGCTCAGGCTCTAGGTTGCTCCGCTGGGAACCGTCCGAGGCCGACCCTGGGCTGCATGCATCTCCCAGGTCTGAGCCGCTTAGGTTCAGGCACTTCGGTAGTCCTCAGAGGCGCAGACTCCTTTGGGCCTGCGTTTTGTGCCCTTCCCAGCTCGGAGCAGCTCGGGTGATGAGGTGTTTGGCGAGCGTGGTCACTGCGACTTATCACCTCTCCCGTCCCTGCTGCTCAGTTTTCTGGATGTACCACCGGTGCACCTTCTCAGGTGGATGATGACTGTCCAGAACCCCAAGAAGTCTTAGTTAGCAAAGAAGCCTGCTTGCAGTTAGGTAGATAATGTCTCTCTGGGGCTGTGATTGCCCTCTTCTAGCTCTGGCTGCCTGTCACCAGAGGGGGGTGGTCTGCAGCCGGCTAATTCTGTTCAGCCCTTTGTTCTGTGCATGGGCCTGTCGGTGTCTTAGGGCTTTTCGCGTGGTAGCTATCCCACAGTCTGGTTTGCTAGTCCAAATTAGTTCGCTCTGATTATCTTCGGGGCATTCAGGCTCGATCCTTTTCTAAGCAATGCAGCCTGTGCCTCCCTGCATAGCCCCCACTTGCTAGTGGCGGGTGCAGTTGTCTGCACTGCTTCTTTGCTGGGGGAGTTACCGTTGGGCTCGTAATCTGTGAGTTTTAATTATTTACTTATTTTTCCTCCCTATTATGTTGCCCTCTGTGCTTCCAAGGCTTGCCACAGACTTGGCAGTGAGAGTGTTTCCTGGTGTTTGGAAACTTCTCTCTTTTTAAGACTCCCTTCCCGGAATGGAGCTCCATCCCTACCTCTTTTGTCTCTTTTTTTGTCTTTTATATTTTTCCTACCTCCTGTCGAAGACAATGGGCTGCTTTTCTGGGTGCCTGATGTCCTCTGCTGGATTCAGAAGTTGTTTTGTGGAATTTACTCAGCGTTTAAATGTTCTTTTGATGAATTTGTGGGGGACAAAGTGGTCTTCCTGTCCTATTCCTCTGCCATCTTAGGACCGCCTCTATAGCTATGTTTTTAAGAAAATGAACAGTACCTGTGAACCCTACTTATCATTTCTTCATTTCTCAGTGTGTCCCAGCTTTTTGAATCACTTGGAACATGATGGGGGATGTGGCAGCCTGCAGTTCACAGGTGAATGTCACTGTTCATTCTCTTCCAGGGGATCAACTCTCATTTGGGTCCCAAATCAGAATGATCAGGTGAGGGGCTCTGTCCAAGTCAGTTTGGGTAGAGAGTTTGTCCCCACTCTAAGCAGCACTGGCTTGGAGGGTCAGGTTACTTTGGGCCATTCTTGTGGAAGGAATTAATGAAGGTGTTTTAGAGAGAGAAGAATTATCTGAACTGGGCCTTCAACACCCAGAAAGATTTCCACTGGTGATGTCCTTTCCTCACCTGCTAAGAATAAATTATTTGCCACATTCCAGAGACTCAAAGCTCATGTCACCGTGGTTCCTAACCCCAGATGACTTGCTTTTTCAAAAATGGGAGAAATCCATCAATGACACTCTAGTGCTGAAATTAGAATATACAAATCAAGAGGCGATACCAGTGCAGTCAACCTTTAACAACTAGGTTTGTGAATCAACTGCACAGGTTCACTGACATGTGGGTATTTTTCACTGGTAAATACTACAGTATTATTATACATGGTCCATGGTTGAATCCATGAATGCTAAGAACAGGGGATGTGAACCAGCTGTAACTTACAAGCAAACTGATCCTCACATTGTTTCCAAGGGTCAGCTGTAATTATTTGGGTAGTTTCTAATTGCTTAAAATATTTTTTACATATGTCCCAAACTGAATAAATTTATTATATTACCTCTCAACCAGATATGAGCTATTTTTCCAGTTATAGCAAGGTTTGTTTGAGCTCTGTTTGACTACAAAATTGGAGTGTTTTTCTCTCTCTCTCTTTTTTTTTGTTAGTTTTTTTTTTTTTTTAAGAAGAGAATATGTTTGCTTTTCTTTATCCTTTAAGATGACTAGCAAGTAGGCATAATTGCCAGAATTTAAACCTAGGTTTAGCCAGCTGTCTTTCCCATGACTGTTGCTGCTGTTGTGGGGTCTTAGAAGGCAGAACCAGGGCAAGGGACAGACATTTCAGGCCACATTTGGTTGTTCATAGGAGGAGAAGGAGGAAGTGGAGGGGAAGGTAAAAGAGGAGGAAGAGAAGAAGGAAGAAAAAGAGGAGGAAGAAGGGGAGGGGGAAAAAGAAGAGGAGGATCACAAAAAAAGGGGAAGGGAGGAGGAGAAGGAATTACTATTGAAGGTATCATTTACTGAACCTTATGTAGCAGAAGGTAAAATGTGTATTTTATATAAATTTTCTCTAATTCTCATGATGGCCTAATAGGTAGGCTTTCTTATCCACATTTTATAGAGTAGCAAAGTGAGAATATGAGATTAAATACATTTACAAGGTCACAGAGCTACTGACAGGCAGAACTGAAATATGAATGAAACCTTAACTAAATAAATGATGCTTTTATCCCAACC
This sequence comes from Bos mutus, assembly GCF_027580195.1. Classification (NCBI taxonomy): domain Eukaryota; kingdom Metazoa; phylum Chordata; class Mammalia; order Artiodactyla; family Bovidae; genus Bos; species Bos mutus. Next base: position 132,635,817 of record NC_091618.1, read on the forward strand.
CACTTCCTTTTTTAACCCTTAGTGCTTATTCAACAGCTGAGTGAACCCTTGTCTTTGTAAGTACTCAGAAAGAGCACAGTCATCAGGAGCTCAGTGGTATTCTTACATTCTAGGTCTTCTCTGGTGGCTCAGTTGGTAAAGAATCCACCTGCAATGCAGGAGACCTGGGTTCAATCTCTGAGTCGGGAAGATCCCCTGAAAGGAATGGCAATCCACACCAATATTCTTGCCTGGAGAATCCCCCGAATAGAGGGGCCTGGTGGGCTATAGTCCATGGGGTTACAAACAGTTGGACACAACTGAGCAATGAACACACACACACACACACACACACACACACACACACGTGGCACATCCAGCACCAAGTTTCCCTGAGTCTACTAGGAGTATCCTTGTAGCATCCCAAGGAAATGATGTCTCCTAGAATATGTTTTGATAGATTCTGTTGTCCCCTATCTTTGGAGAGAGTGTAGTTTTCAGCAGCATCATTTAAAAGAAAGAAAATCACTCTCCTGGTCAGTGGATGAATGTTAGAACTGTCAGTCATGGGGTGGCTATGAAATGAGTAATTGGCAGTGGCTGGCTTAGGGCCTCTGCAGATTGTAGGCACAGACAGAGCCTGGCTGCTGCTGTCTTGAACAACTTAGTCTTTTGCAATTTGGTGAGGTAACACTTCACTTAATAATGTTCTTTTTCCCTCTTCTGCATAGCACTTCTCTTATCATTTCCACTTGTTAAGGCCTTGACTGTGGGTAGCTGCTTGGACTAGCTGGGGTCTGTCTAGGAGAGCTCCCCTGGGGCAGGAGTGACACTCTTGGAACCCATATAGCCCCAGCCCCTGGGCCCCTGGTCTAGACACAGCCAAGTTTTCTCCAAGGCTTTGGAAGCTTTCCTTGAGGAAAGCTTGCTGAGGTTAGACTTCTGCCTCCCTGAAAAGGGAATGTCTCTTCTCCTAGATTCTTCTGGGGTTTTATCTGGGCCCAGAAACTGTTATTTAGACAGCCTGGAAGCCCCTTCTATCCTTGTAGAAGCCCAGCTCCCACTGCTTCTCAGCTTTTCTATGTCACTGCCTGATTTTCTTATATCTGATATCTGCTGGCGTGGGTAGGTATAGAGTCCAGTGGGGCTTGGGTGTTCAGGAGGGATTGGGAGCGGTGGCCCGAGAGTCACTCCTGACCCAGTTGTGTGTGACTGTCAGCCAGGCTCAGCCTCCAACCCTCTGCTGAGCAACTGTCCTGGTAGAGCCCAGAGGGCTCCAGTAATTAGAATACAAAATCACCTAAACTCCATGTTCAACCCCCTCATTTAATTTAACCCTCACCACAACCCCACCTGGATTCCCTGGTGGCTCAGGGGGTAAAGAATCCACCTGCAGTGTGGAAGATCTGGGTTTTATCCCTGGGTTTGGAAGATCCCTTGGAGGAGGGCATGGCAACCCACTCCAGTATCCTTGCCTGGAGAATCCCCATGGACAGAGGAGCCTGGTGGGCTACAGTCCATGAGGTCACAAAGAGTCAGACACAACTGAGTGACTAAGCACAACCCCATCAAACCATCATGATTGCCAGCATCAAATACATAAACCTGTGATGAGAGATTCCATGGTCTGAACCCTGGTCCATTATGATTGGAAGCCTGGCCTCAGCACTGTGACAGTGCCTCCCAGTGAGTATTCCGAGTCTACACAAGGAACAACAAGATCTGCCATCTGTGGCTTGGCCGAACAACTCTCCTCTCTCACTTACGATTCTCTCACATTCAACAATCTAAGGGAGCTGCTTCCCAGTTAGCAAAAAGCCTATGTGGAGACAACGCTCTGGGACTTCAGGGGGTCAAGTGGTTATTGTTTGACATGTAATTTTGGTCACTTGACCTCTTTTAGGCTTTAGTTTCATTTTTTGTGAAGTTAAAGATTTGAACAGGAAACACTTGATAGGTTATGTCTGGATCTAATATTTTGTAATTCTGTGAATAAATAATTGATGAGCTTATATTGCTCCTGCCTCAGCAATGTTCATCCTATTAGGTCTTTATTTTATTTTCTTTGAATAGTAACTTTGGTGATGGCATTTGTTTAATGCTTTATGGTTTACAAAACTTTCATATTCAGGATTCCTTTGGATATTATTACCCACTTCCAGAAATGCAATCTGAGGTTTATAAAGAGTGAGTACTTGCCCAAGTGACCAGAGCTGATAGTGGTACAGCCTCTCGGAAATCTGGGCCAACCTGATTTCATATCTATGGCTTGATGATGGAATTTCTGGCATCAGCAAAGGACAAAAGTATTTTGAGGGTCAGCAGGAAACTCTCCAGAGCTGTCAGAATCTTTAGACTTCGTAACTGCTTAGTCTACTTCCCTTTGCAGTTTCTGAGCAGAGCAGTGTGTGCACACCCAGTTTGTGAGAGCATTGCGCCTCAATGCAAGACAGACCAGAGCAGGCAGACGGTGACCCTTCACCACAGAGACTTAGTGTTCTGATGGTAACAGCCGTCTGAATAAGAAGAGACACAGGTCCTCACTGAGTGTGAGACAGTCGTTTTCTGTCTAGATTCCAGTTGAGGAAGGGAGGGCCCAGAGAGGCTGGTGAATTGCTGAGCAAACATAGCAGTGCTCAGGGCTCTACATACTTCTCTTCTTCCACCCTAGCCCCCGAGCAATCCCACCTAACTGTTTGATTATTGTTTGATTATCCTATTTGATTATTCACCTGTGCATTACTTTATACTTTCCAAAAGTTCCTCCATGGCTAGAAAAGCTGTTCAAAAAGTGATGCATATCACTCTTGATTATCACTCTGTTTGTTTTTCCAGGAAGTGCTTAGGTGGTTTGTGATGTCCTTCCTTTTCTGGTGCTGTTGAGCAGCTTGCCCAAGGGAGGCATGAGCCCACAGGCATGTCAAGCTTGCCCACAGAAACGTATTTCCATTCTTCCCTTCGCTTCTGGCATGGAACAGTCATGCAGTCCTTTCTTCTGTAATGTTGTCACCTGTCCTATAAGGGACACAGATGTCCATCCTGTGGTCACTCTCCAGGTGTGACGTGGTGGATTATAAAGAGATTCTACTGTCTGAAATTCAATGTATTCCCTGTAGCCTTCTTCTCTGTTGATTGAAGATGAAGGAGGATCTGCTGGCTGTCTGAGACCATGTATTCCAGGCCAGAACTTCACCATACTGCAGTGAGCTTTATGCTCAGTATAATCACAATTGTACCATGAAACTCTCTTTAACACTGCAGGGTCCATGTCCATCAGATCAAGCTTGTTGCCCTCATGAGAACTGATTGTTGTTCTTGGTGCAGGCATCTCAGAAGAAACTGGGATATGGACCAATGATTCCTCTGCATCGTGCTCCTTCTTAAATCACTGATGTCTGTGCTCTTTAGGGGTTACTGTGCTTCATCTGAGTCTACCGAGGGCATTGCTTAATGACTTTGTTGCAAGACTCTACTGGCCTGTGCCCATTTTACCCTGCCTTCTTTTCTCACCCCGTAAAGGTAGCATCATCAGCTGAAGGCTGGCAAAGCCTAGGTGCAGGGAACACCATTTAGTCAATCATCCAAGGCCAATTGTGTTTTTTCTTGATGTGCTCTTCACTGTAGTTCCTTTCTGTGAATTTCTGGCTTTGATTTTTCTCTCTTTGGTCTTTGGAGACTTATCCAGACTACCTTCCTTGATCCTAGACCTGATCTTTTAACTTGGTTTCTGCCTTCTGTCTACCCTTCCTATTCTTCTCTGGTCCTTGGTCAGTAGCTGTTGTCCTGGGAAACTGCTCCTCTTCACAACATAATGAAGCCAAATGATAAGGTTTTGGGGAACTGGGTTTATAACCTAATTCTGCAGCTTGTGGGTTGGTCTTATTTCTTTCTTTCTTGTGTTCCACTTTTAATATTATAGAATAGACTGAGGGGTGGAGGGCTGGGAGTGGTGAATTTGTTTTGATCAGTTAGGGGTTTGTGTCAACTTTTGTTAAAAAGCCTGGATAAGTGTTGAAGTGTGTACTGTCTAAAACAGAGGCCCCTCAAGGTCCTCCTTCCAGCTCTCTGCATTCAAGAGCTAGAATTTGATTAGTTAGGGCTCTTTTCATACTTGTGTGTACGTTTATAGTCGCTCAGTCATTTCTGACTTTTTGTGGGCCCCATGAAGTGTTGCCTGCCAGGCTCCTCTGCCCATGGAATTTTCTAGGCAGGAATTCTGGAGAGGGGTGTCATTTCCTTCCCCAGTGGATCTTCCTGACCTGGGTATTGAACCTGCATCTCTTGTGTCTCCTCATTGGCAGGTGCATTCTTGAAGAAAACTCAGCTCCAAACTGCACAATGGAATGTTACTCATCCATTAAAAAGAATGAAATAATGTCATTTGTAGCAATATGGATGGGCCTAGAGACTGTCATACTGTGTGAAGTAAGTCAGGCATAAAAAGAGAAATATCATATGGCATCCCTTGTATTCAGAATCTAAAAAAGAAATGAAGCAAGTGAACTTACTTAGAAAATGGAAACAGATTCACGGACTTAGAGAGTGAACTTATGGTTATCAGGGGGAAAGGAAAGTTTGGAAGTTTGGTATTGGCATGTACGCACTGCTATATTTAAAATGGATAACCAACAAAGACCTACAGTATAGCACAGAGAACTCTGCTCAATGCTATGTAGCTGCCTGGATGAGAGGGGAATGTGGGGGAGAATGTATATATATTTATATATGACTGAGTCTCTTTGCTGTCCACCTGAAACTGTCACATCTGAAAATTGTTTATTGGCTATACTCCAATACAAAATAAAATGTTAAAAATGATACATGTTAAAAGAAAAAAAAAAACATACATGAACAAAGCAGTGATACTATGTTATGAAGAAGTCCACAGAGGGGTTTGGCTCCAAGCACAGCTCCATCCAGGAACCCCACATTCACCCTGTATTTCTCTACTTCCTTGTTCTTCTGTTTCTGTGCTGTTTTCTTTCTCATTCTGCTGATGAACTCTTTCAGGTAGTAGTGGGAGAAGATAGCTGCTTGCTTTCTCAGATTTATTTTCTGCAATATTTCCCAATTCTGTCAAAAATTATTTCTTTACCTAGATTGCATATATGTACCTGGACCTATCACTGTGTCCAAAGAAGAGGAATATTATACTGTGTCAAGAACTAGGCCACTAGGCCACTGCTGTGATCATGGGATTGGGACTTATAACCAGAAGGAAGAGCATACTAGGCTAGCTGCCAGGAATGGCAGCCACACTCTCTCAAATGCAGCCATACAAGGCACCTTAATCTACAGTGGAGCATAGGAACAGGGGAGCCCCACTCAGTGTTTTCCCCTGCTTGGGGCCTTTTCTAGTCATTTCTTTTATCAATAAGAGGATGAGTTCCCATGTAATTGCAGTTACCGATGCTCCTGTCTCCCTTGCCCTGGAGATTTGACTGTCCTTGTTAGATCTTGGCCACAGTCAAAGAAGGGACCTGGGCAAATCAATCCACATGTAACTGGTCCTGTTTCCTAGGACAGCTTATATCATCTGTCAAAATCATTAGTGCCTTCACTAAGAGAAAGAACTGGATACATGATTTTCTTTAATATAGAATATAAACAGCTTTAATTCATGTGATTCTAAAAATGGCTTTGTGTTCAAGGAGTTTGCAATCATACATGTTAGCTGCTCCAATAAAAAAGCAAAAACAGTAGGGTAGTTGGCCCCAAGCAGGAGAAACAAGCACATTTGCACAAAGTGCCAGGGAAACCATTTTCATCTGAATCTTAACATTGCTTCACAGATGGTCTGTTAGCCTAGTGCCTTCATTAGAGGTGTGATTCACCATCAGGGCCCCCACTGCACTGTGCCTTGCTTAAGTGGTTTCTCCTCCAACCTTTTTAGATAAAATATAAAAATTCTCAAAAATAATCTGCCATAGAGACTTCTCTGGTGTGTTTGTATAAGTGTTTTCATGAAAGGACACGTTTTTTGGCTAAGAGCGAAATACTCATTGCTTTATATTAAACCATGTAGAGATTATTTATTGCCTTTGTTAAAAAGCCAATTTACTTCCTAGTGTTGATAATTGAATCCAAAGCCCTGCCATGCATCATCAGCACATGTTTTCAAGGAAAAGCAAAAGACCATGTGCAAAACTGAGGCTCCAAGGCGCCTGTGAAAACAGAAACTCATAATTCAGTTTTGGATGCATCTCATATCAATTAGCAAAACATTTCTTCATTTCCTTTATGTTAATATCTCCCTAATAAACAATCTTGCTGTAACCTTTCATAAGGGGCATACATCTTACAGATGCACCCATCTGTATTAACTGTCACTCAGAAACCTTAAATACTGGATAAATAACATGGATGCAGTAAGCACAGAGTTGGAGGCCTGCTAGTTGAGAGTCAATTTTATGGTGTGTGTGCTTTTATGTATATATTGTGTGTGTATATCTATATCTATATCTATATCTATATATAGTATTATTTCTAACAAGACACTACCATAGCTCAGAGGGCTGTTAGCATCTATAAAGCATATTTATTTACCATATTTGCCATATATAAACCATATTTGTCTTGCTATAAGAGATACAGAAAGGCTCCCATGTCATTGCACTGCAGGGGTGGGGGTGGTGGGGGTGGTTCACCTCAGGGACTATTTTCATATGTTAAAAAGACATTAATGTAATTTCAATCTTTGATGGACAATGGTTCATTAGGAGATCCCTATTTGTTTTTCTGACTGTCTCATTTTCACTGATTTGTAACTGAAATATTAAACAGAAGTAGCCAAATTTCACCTTTGCCTGCTTGGTTATCTTTGAACGAAAGAGATAAAATGAGTAGATACCATAATTAAGGTTGGATTGAAAGTTCTTTGAATCTGAGCACACCTCTTGATGTCTTAGCTGAGATTATGTGCTTGGTGATCTAACACCAGCCAAGTTAGGCTTCTTATCTTCAGAGCAAGTATGTGGAGGACATGTGATGAATATTCCAAGAAGTCTAAAGATCAGTTGATTATCTGAGATTTAAAGAGAAACTCTTAGAAGCATGAACAACCTTAGTTTTGAATGTCAGGTGGGCTGATGTGGCCGAGGAGGTGCCCTCAACACTTGCTGGCCCTGTGCCAGTGGGTGTAAACTAGAGGATGTAAGGTTGTGGCTGTGGCCGGGCACTTGTAGCTCCTGCCTCAGGGATGTTGTCTCCTAACTGTGAGAGTTTGCATAAATACACTTACTCTCTCACTTCACAGTCCTCCTATGGACAAATTAAATGAGCAATGCGTTATCTTCTTGGCTCAGAGACATTGCAGAAGACCACAGGAAATGATGACTATTAGAGCTAGTGCTAAAGAACTCACTTGCCAATGCAGGAGATGAAAAAATATGGGTTTGATCTGTGGTTCAGGAAGATCCCCTGGAGAATGGCATGGCAACCCACTCCAGTATTCTTGCCTGGAGAATCCCATGGAGAGAGGAGCCTGTCAGGAAACACTCCATAAGGTCACAAAGAGTCAGACATGATTGAAGCAACTTAGCATGTGGAAAGTTAAGGAGGTTCAGATCAGATCAGATCAGATCAGTCGCTCAGTCGTGTCCGACTCTGCGACCCCATGAATTGCAGCACGCCAGGCCTCCTTGTCCATCACCAACTCCCAGAGTTCACTCAGACTCATGTCCATCGAGTCAGTGATGCCATCCAGCCATCTCACCCTCTGTCGTCCCCTTCTCCTCCTGCCCCCAATCCCTCCCAGCATCACAGTCTTTTCCAATGAGTCAACTCTTCGCATGAGGTGGCCAAAGTACTGGAGTTTCAGCTTTAGCATCATTCCTTCCAAAGAAATCCCAGGGCTGATCTCCTTCAGAATGGACTGGTTGGATCTCCTTGCAGTCCAAGGGACTCTCAAGAGTCTTCTCCAACACCACATTTCAAAAGCATCAACTCTTCGGCGCTCAGCCTTCTTCACAGTCCAACTCTCACATCCATACATGACCACAGGAAAAACCATAGCCTTGACTAGACGAACCTTTGTTGGCAAAGTTAGGAAAAGTGTAACTCCAAAGGCTAATGAAAATCATGCACCTTAGAGAAAAGCATTAGGAATGAGAGAGCCATAACAAATGCTTATCCTGCTTGCCACATATCTGGGCTCATGAGCATCTGCTATGTCCATAAACTATGTTGTAGCTTTCTTGTGTCCAGTTCTATTTCAACATTGTCTACAGGAAGAAGGTTGAGTCAGTTGGTCTTTGGAAATTATGTTGCCTCCTCTGGACTCAGCTACAAAGTGGAAGCAATAATAGCTTAATCCTGTAGTGATATAAAGACCAAGTGAGATAAGATGTACGAAGTGCCCAGGTAATAGGCCTGTGATAGATGTGGTGCAGTTGTGGTCTGTAAGCAGAGCAATCATGACCTCTTTGGTTCAGAGGGCCAAGCACACATCTTTTTTACTTCAGCTACATTTTCTCACTGCCCAATTTTGCATTATCCCTTCAGCTAAAAGGGCCAATTGAAGTGTCTCTGTGGGTGATTAATCTTTTTCTGACCCCGTCTCTCTGTTCCCAGAGTGACTTCCTGGGAAATTGTCTGCCAGTATCTGGTTAATGGAGGTCAGAATATGGACTGTAGCCCACCAGGCGCCTCTATCCATGGAACTCTCCAGCCAAGAATACTGGAATCGGTAGCCATTCCCTTCTCCAGGGGATATTCTCAACCCAGAGATAGAACCTGGGTCTCCTGCATTACAGGTGGATTATTTACCATCTGAGTCATCAGGGAAGCCCCTGACACTAGCACTTGGTTAGTGGAGGTCAGAGTGTTACCAGCAGGCCCACCACGGCTTATTGTACAACTGGTTGTGATTGCACAGGCCACTTGAGCTTGAAAAAGATTAAGCTTCAGTGAGAGGGGGTCTTTTGTCCCCCTTTCTTGGACACATGGCTGTCTGTGCCAGCCAGACTGAGAAGGTGTACTCTGGGCTAAGAGTTCTTGGAGCATCCACATGGGGGAGAACATTGTGAGGATTATGCCCCTGAGAACAGCTTTGGTACTAGCAGCAAAGTCTTGGGATGAGGACTAGGGTACCAGAGATAGAACTGGCCTTTCAGAGACCCAGATTGTGCTTGTAAAGGGTGAAAAGTGTGTGTATCTGAGTGTATGGGTTTGGTGTGTTTCACATGTGAGTGTGTGAATGCATGATTGCATATTTAGAAGAACGGCTAGTGGTTCCTGGCTCTGAAGGCCTCCTAGGGTACCTGTACTGTTCATCATCTCATTTCTGGGATTATGTTCACTGGTACAAAGTGAAGAAAACCAAATCAGTGACCTGGAAGACAGGGTTAAGGAGTGTTTCTAATCTCAGAGGAAAAATACAAAGACATGGAAATTATGAGGAAGAAACCAAAAGTTCAGTTCAGTTCAGTTCAGTTCAGTCACTCAGTCGTGTCTGACTCTTTGTGACCCCATCGACTGCAGCACACCAGGCCTCCCTGTCCATCACCAACTCCTGGAGTTTACCCAAACTCATGTCCATTAAGTCAGTAATGCCATCCAGCCATCTCATCCTCTGTTGTCCCCTTCTCCTCCTGCCTGCAATCTTTCCCAGCATCAAGGTCTTTTCAAATGAAACCAAAAGAGCAGAGGACAAACCTAGGAGGCCTAGCATATTGATACTACAAGATCCAGGAAGAGAAGAAAGAACAGATGGAAAGGGGGCAATGGCTAAACAACTAGTAGAGAATAATTTCATTGATCTACAGAAAATCTTTTTACTGATTTAAAAAGCAGCATTCTAGGAAAGATAAACATCTTTCCCAACAAATTTCTGAAGTCTAAGGACAAAAGAAAATTCACATTCATTGAGACAGCAAAAGCAATTTATTAGCAGAAGAAAATGAATTGTTTTCTCATCTACAGTAGTGTACTCTTAAAGACAGTGAAGAACCTTAGAGATCACTGAAGAAAACAGTCAAAATCCAGAAACCTTCCAACCAATTTTGGTACTATTCTCCTGTCTAGCTAGAAAAAAGGCATCTGTGAAGTCTCAAGGATTCAAAGAACAAATAAAACAGAAAAGACCAAATATCTAGAAATCAGTAAATAAAGGAAATGTATACCAGGAGCCACAAATATTGATAATATTACACTCAGATATAAACATATTTGAGTTCATTATTAAAGAAAGACTGATAATAAAGGAACTATGAACCCACATTAAAAATTAAAGTAAAATAGAGGAAAAAACAAGGAATTAATCTTGAAAGAAATCAGTTGAAGTGAAACTTTAAAAACAGTGGTAAAAACAAAGTCTTTTCTTGCTTGTTCTTAAAGAACAACAGAATAGACAATTCTCACAAGATCAGTTCAGGAAAAAATTAAGATTAAGGAAAAACATATCACAAATATAGAAAAACAAAATTATAAGACTATTTTGTATAACTGACTAAAAAGAGAAAATGGGTAATTTCCTAGAAAATACAGAACATCAAAATTTCAAAAGAAATAGAAATTTTGAAAAAGGGAAGTTATCAATCAAGATATTGGAAAGATAACTAGCAAGATATCATTAAGAGATATTTTATTTATTTTTATTGAAGTATAGTTGATTTACATCTCACATGTACAGCAAAGTGATTTAGTTATACATACACATATCTCTTTTTCAGATTCTTTTCCATTATAGATTATTACAAGGTACTGAATATAGGTCCCTGTGATATATAGTAGGTCCTTGCTATTTATTTTATATTTAGTAGTTTGTATCTGTTAACCCCAAACTCTTAATTTATACCTCCCCCCTTTCCCTTTCAGGAAGCATAAGTTTTTTGCCCATGTATCTGAGAGTCTACTTCTGTTTTGTAAATAAGTTCATTTTTATCAAATTTTTAGATTCTACATATAAGTGGTATCATATGATATTTCTCTTGTCTTACTTCATTTAATATGAATATCTCTAGGTCCATCCATGCTACTGCAAATGACATTATTTCATCCTTTTTATGGCTGAGTAGTATTCTGTTGTGTATATATATATATATACACACCACACACACCACATCTTCTTTATCCATTCATCTGTCAATTTACATTTAGAGCTTCCATGTTCTGGCTATAATAAATACTGCTGCAGTGAACATAGGGGTACATGTATCTTTTTGAATTATAATTTTGTTCAGATATATGCCCAGGAGGAGCGTATGGTAGTTCTATTTTTAGGTTTTTAAGGAAATTCCATACTGTTCTCCACAGTGACTGCACCAATTTACATTTCTATCTGCAATATAAGAGGGTTCTCTTTTCTCCACACTATATAAAGAGATATTTTACAGTATTTTACCTAATCTTTACATCACATACAATTCCAATGTTGTTTTTTACTAAATCACAACTTTTTTCAAAGTGCAGTACTGAGACCAGCAGAAATGCAAATTCTCAAGTTCTGCCTTAGATACAGTACATCAGAAACCTTGGAGATATGGCCCAGTAACCAGTGGGCTAACAAACCCTCCAAGTGATTAAGTGCTAGACACAGTTATGCCAGGCCATAGGAAAATTGTGAAAGCATCCTGTGGCAGATGTGTATTTGGTTACTATCTACATATACATCATTTATTTATCTTTTTATTTTAGATACACAGATTGGGAAATTTCCTAAATTGCTAAAAGCTTTTCTATTTGTTTAAAGATGAAGGGGCAGTGAATTTTAGCAAGTGTTTTTTCTCAAATATCTTGATATAATTATTTTTTATCTTCTTTATTTTGATAGTAAGATTTATTTTTACATTTAAAAACTTTTATTATCATTATACTTTAAAACACAATACTTTAAAAATACTGTTCAAGCAAGTTTGCTTATGTTTTTATCAGGGTTTTTACTGTGTTTTCATGAATAACATTGATCTCTAATTTCTGACTCAGATGGTAAAGACTCTGACTGCAGTGTGGGAGACCCAGGTTCGATTCCTGGGTTGGGAAGATCCCGTAGAGAAGGAAATGGTCACCCACTCCAATATTCTTGCCTGAAGAATTCCATGGACAGAGGAGCCTGGTGGGCTACAGTTCACGGGATCACAAAGAGTTGGACATGACTGAGCGATTAACACACACAATTTCTTTTTAAAAGAATCTTGGAAAGATTTTTGTAACAGGGTTATACAGGAATCATAAAAATGAATCAGGAAGTGTTTCCACTTTCTCTTTTCTTTGAAAGGGTTTGTGGAGTATTGTTTTTATTTCTTTTTTTAATTTGAATTTGTCAGTGAAACTGTTGTGCCTTGAGTTATCTTCATAAAAAAAATTTAGTTAGAAATTTAATTTCTTAAACAGTCATTTGTATTTTCTTATTTTTAATTCAGATTTTCTATTTCTTCTTATGACAGTTTTGGTTAAATTGTATATTTTTTTTACCTTGTCTGTTTTATCTAGCTGATTAACAAAATAATTATCAAATTATCATTAATTTGTTTAAAACAAATTGAGATGTAATTTATATAACATAAAATTAATCTTTTAAAATTATATAATCCATTGTACTTTAGTATATTCACAGAGTTGTTCAACCACTGCCATAACCTAAGTAAAATTTTCACCATCCCGAAGAGAAACCTCCTGTGTCAGCAGTCAGTTCCCTGTCCTTTTGCCCCAAACCTAGGCAATCAGTAATGAAATTTCAGTCTTCGTGGATTTGTTGATTTTGAACATTCATGTAAATGAAATTATACAATATGTGTTCGTTCATGATGAATTCTTTCATTTAACATAATGTTTTCAAACTCCATTTGTGTTTTAGCACTTGTCAGTACTTCTTCCAATTGCTCAATAATAATTTATCATGTGAGGATATATCATATTTTTTATTCATTTACAATTCGATGGCCGTCTCAGTTATTTCCATTTTGTGGCTATTAGGAATACTTCTATTGTGAACATTTGTGTGTAAGTTTTTTTGGACATAAACTTTCATTTATCTTGAATATATTTGCCAAGGCTTGAGTTTGCTGTGTAATATGGTAATACTATTAACATGTTTACATGTATTTATTGGCTATTTTCATGTGTTATTTGGAGGAATATCTATTGAGTTCCACTGTCTTTTGAAAAATTGGGTTATTGCATTTTTCTTATTAAATTAAAAGGTACTTGGACAAATTCCTTTATCAGATATAGAATTTGTAAACCCATTTTCCCATTCTGTGGGTTATTTTTCTTCACTTTCTTGGTGTTATTAGCATCAGTAGAAAAGTTTTAAATTTTAATGTCTTCAATTTTTTTTACTTACTTATTTTTGGTTGCTCTGGGTCTGTTTCTGTGTGCAGGCTTTCCCTGGTTGCAGACAGTGGGTGCTACTCTCTAGTTGTAGTGGCCTTCCTCATTGCGCAGCATGGGCTCTAGGGTGCACAGACTTCAATAGTTGTGGCTCTTGGGCTCTAAAGCACAGGCTCAGTAGTTGTGGCGCATGGGATTAGTTCCCCGACAGCATGTGGAATCTTCCTAGACCAAGGTTGAACCCATGTCCCCTGCATTGGCAGGTGGTTCTTAACCTCTGGACCACCAGGGAAGTCCAATGTCCTCACATTCACATATATTTTCTTTTGTTGACTGTGCTTTTGATCTCATATCTAAAAATAATTTGCTAAACCAAGATGAGGAATATTTACTTGTATATATTCTTCTCAATTGTTTTATAATTTTTAGCTTATACTTCTAACTCTGTCATCTATTTTAAATTACTTTTTCTGTATGGTGCAAATAATGGGTTTACATTTATTATTCTGCAAGTGGAAATTCAGTTGTCCCAGCACCATTTGATAAACACTTTTTACCTCATTGATGTGTACCCTCTGCCAAAATTCAACTGATCACAGAGATATGAATTTATTTCTGGACTCAGAATTCTATTCCTTTTATCTATATCTCTATCCTTATGCTAGTACCATACAGCTATACCTTTATAGTAAGCTTGAAATCAAGAAGTATGAATCTTCCAACTTGGTCCATTCTATTCAATATTTTTTAGTTATTTCTGGCCTTTTGTCTTTCCATATGAGTTTTAGGAACAGTTTGCCAATATAAGCAAAAAAAAAAAAAAAAAAAAAAACCACCACCACAAAAAACAAACAAAAAAAAACAAGGTTGGATTCTGATAGGAACTTCACTTTGATTCATGAATGTGGGTTGTCTTTCAACTTATTTAGATTTTCTTTACTTTGTTTCAAAAATGCTTTGTAGTTTTCATTGTACATCTTACATTTATTCTATAAAATTTATTCTTAAGCATTTCCTCTTTTGTGCCACTATAAGGCTTCCTGGTGGCTCAGACAGTAAAGTGTCTGCCTGCAATGCAGGACACCTGGGTTCAATCCCTAGGTTGGGAAGATCCCCTGGAGAGTGAAATGGCAACCCACTCTAGAATTCTTGCCTGGAAAATTCCATGGACTGAGGAGCCCAGTAGGCTACAGTCCATGGGGTCAAAAAGAGTCGGGCACAACTGAGCAACTTCACTTTTCACTTTTCATTTCCTCTTTTATGCTATTGCAAATGGAATTTTTAAATAATTTTACTTTCAGTTCAGTTCAGTTCAGTCACTCAGTCGTGTCCGACTCTTTGCGACCCCATGAATTGCAGCTTGCCAGGCCTCCCTGTCCATCACTAACTCCCTGAGTTCACTAAGACTCACATCCATTGAGTCAGTGAAGTCATCCAGCCACCTCATCCTCTGTCGTCCCCTTCTCCTCCTGCCCCCAATCCCTCCCAGCATCACAGTCTTTTCCAATGAGTCAACTCTTCGCATGAGGTGGCCAAAGTACTGGAGTTTCAGCTTTAGCAACATTCCTTCCAAAGAACGCCCAGGGCTGATCTCCTTTAGAATGGACTGGTTGGATCTCCTTGCAGTCCAAGGGACTCTCAAGAGTCTTCTCCAACACCACAGTTCAAAAGCATCAGTTCTTCTGTGCTCAGCCTTCTTCACACTCCAACTCTCACATTCATACATGACCACAGGAAAAAACATAGCCTTGACTAGACGGACCTTTGTTGGCAAGGTAACGTCTCTGCTTTTGAATATGCTATCTAGGTTGGTCATAACTTTCCTTCCAAGGAGTAAGCGTCTTTTAATTTCATGGCTGCAGTCACCATCTGCAGTGATTTTGGAGCCCCCCAAATAAAGTCTGACACTGTTTCCACTGTTTCCCCATCTATTTCCCATGAAGTGATGGGACCGGATGCCATGATCTTTGTTTTCTGAATGTTGAGCTTTAAGCCAACTTTTTCACTCTCCACTTTCACTTTCATCAAGAGGCTTTTGAGTTCCTCTTCACTTTCTGCCATAAGGGTGGTGCCATCTGCATATCTGAGGTTATTGATGTTTCTCCCAGCAATCTTGATTCCAGTTTGTGTTTCTTCCAGTCCAGCGTTTCTCATGATTTACTCTGCATAAAAGTTAAATAAGCAGGGTATTAATATACAGCCTTGACGTACTCCTTTTCCTATTTGGAACCAGTCTGTTGTTCCATGTCCAGTTCTAACTGTTGCTACCTGACCTGCATACAGGTTTCTCAAGAGGCAGGTCAGGTGGTCTGGTATTCCCATCTCTTTCAGAGTTTCCCCCAGTTTATTGTGATCCACACAGTCAAAGGCTTTGGCATAGTCAATAAACAGAAATAGATGTTTTTCTGGAATTCTCTTGCTTTATCCATGATCCAGCGGATGTTGGCAATTTGATCCCTGGTTCCTCTGCCTTTTCTAAAACCAGCTTGAACATCAGGAAGTTCACGTATTCCTGAAGCCTGGCTTGGAGAATTTTGAGCATTACTTTACTAGCATGTGAGATGAGTGCAATTGTGTGGTAGTTTGAGCATTCTTTGGCATTGCCTTTCTTTGGGATTAGAATAAAACTGCCCTTTTCCAGTCCTGTGGCCACTGCTGAGTTTTCCAAATTTGCTGGCATATTGAGTGTGGCACTTTCACAGCATCATCTTTCAGAATTTGGAATAGCTCAACTGGAATTCCATCATCTCCACTAGCTTTGTTTATAGTGATGCTTTCTAAGGCCCACTTGACTTCACATTCCAGGATGTCTGGCTCTAGGTCAGTGATCACACCATCGTGATTATCTTGGTCATGAAGATCTTTTTTGTACAGTTCTTCTGTGTATTCTTGCCATCTCTTCTTAATATCTTCTGCTTCTGTTGGGTCCATACCATTTCTGTCCTTTATCGAGCCCATCTTTGCATGAAATGTTCCCTTGATATCTCTAATTTTCTTGAAGAGATCTCTAGTCTTTCCCATTCTGTTGTTTTCCTCTATTTCTTTGCACTGATCACTGAGGAAGGCTTTTGATCTCTTCTTGCTATTCTTTGGAACTCTGTATTCAGATGCTTATATCTTTCCTTTTCTCCTTTCCTTTCCGCTTCTCTTCTTTTCACAGCTATTTGTAAGCCCTCCCCAGACAGCTATTTTTCTTTTTTGCATTTCTTTTCCATGGGGATGGTCTGGATCCCTGTCTCCTGTACAGTGTCATGAACCTCATTTCATAATTCACCAGGCACTCTATCTATTAGATCTAGGCCTTTAAATCTATTTCTCACTTCCACTGTATAATCATAAGGGATTTAATTTAGGTCATACCTGAATAGTCTAGTGGTTTTCCCTACTTTCTTCAATTTAAGTCTGAATTTGGCAATAAGGAGTTCATGATCTGAGCCACAGTCAGCTCCTGGTCTTATTAATTGCTAATGTGTAGAAATACAGCTGAGTTTTGTTTATTAACCTTGTATGTTGCAATGTTGCTAAAGTCAATTAATAGTTCAGTTTTTGAATCTACTCCTTAGGCTTTTATATAAAAAATATCATAAAAATTACATTGCTTCTTTTTCCAACCTAATTGCCAGAACTAGAACATCCAGTGCAATAGTGAATACAAGTTTTGAGACTAGACATTCTTGGTTTTTTTCCCCCTAATCTTACAGGTCTTACTCTTTCATTCTTTCATTTACTCTTTGATTGCTAAGTATGGTATTAGCTGTGGGGTATTTGTAAATGCCCTTTATCAGGTTAAAGAAGTTCCTGTCTATTCTTTTTTTTTTTTTTTTTTTTCAGAAAGTAACTTTATTATTATTTTTTTTTAATTTATTTATTTTAATTGGAGGCTAATTACTTTACAATATTGTATTGGTTTTGTCATACATCAACAATCCACTAAGGGTGTGCACGTGTTCCCAATGCTGAACCCCCCTCCCTCCTCGCTCCCCATACCATCCCTCTGGGTCATCCCAGTGCACCAGCCCCAAGCATCCTGTATCCTACATTGAACCTGGACTGGTGGTTTGTTTCTTATATGATATTATACATGTTTCAATGCCATTCTCCCAAGTCATCCCACCCTCTCCCTCTCCCACAGAGTCCAAAAGACTGTTCTATACATCTGTTTCTGTTTTGCTGTCTCACATACAGGGTGATCGTTACCACCACATTAACAAATTGAAAAATAAAAGCCATATGATTATCTCAATAGATGCAGAGAAAGCCTTTGACAAAATGCAATATCCATTTATGATAAAAACTCTCCAGAAAGCAGGAATAGAAGGAACATACCTCAACATAATAAAATCTGTATATGACAAACTCACAGCAAACATTATCCTCAATGGTGAAAAATTGAAAGCATTTCCCCTAAAGTCAGGAACAAGACAAGGGTGCCCACTTTCACCACTACTATTCAACATAGTTTTGGAAGTTTTGGCCACAGCAATCATAGCAGAAAAAGAAATAAAAGGAATCCAAATTGGAAAAGAGGAAGTAAAACTCTCACTGTTTGCAGATGACATGGTCCTCTACATAGAAAACCCTAAAAACTCCACCAGAAAATTACTAGAGCTAATCAATGAATATAGCAAAGTAGCAGGGTATAAAAACAGACAGAAATCCCTTGCATTCCTATACACTAATAATGAAAAAATAGAAAGAGAAATTAAGGAAACAATTGCATTCACCATTGTAATGAAAAGAATAAAATACTTAGGAAGATACCTACCTAAAGAAACTAAAGACCTATATATAGAAAACTATAAAACACTGGTGAAAGAAATCAAAGAGGACACTAACAGATGGAGAAATATACCATGTTCATGGATAGGAAGAATCAATATAGTGAAAATGAGTATACTACCCAAAGCAATCTATAGATTCAATGCAATCCCTATCAAGCTACCAAAGGTATTTTTCACAGAGCTAGAGCAAATAATTTCACAATTTGTATGGAAATACAAAAAACCACGAATAGCCAAAGCAATTTGTCTATTCTTAGTTGTTGAGTGTTTGTTTGCTTTTTCTATTGTCTGGTGGATTTTGGCAAATGTTTTTTTCTGTGTCTATTGAAATGATCATATACATTCTATTTTTTATACTTTTAATTGATTTTCACATGGTAATCCTTCATGTCATGGCATATAATCCTTTACATGTGTTGCAGAATTTCACTTGCTAGTATTTCACAGAGTATTTTTGTGTCTCTATTCATAAAGAATATTGATCTGCAGTTTCATTTTCTTGTGATGTCTTTTGATTTGGCAGTAAGAGTGGCTCTGTAGAATCAGTTGGGAGATATACCCTCAATTTCTTTTTTTTAAGGAGAGCTTTTGAAGAATTAGTTTTAATGCTTCTTTAAATGTTAAGTAAATATCACCACTGAAACCATCTGGGACTTGCTTTTACTTTGTAAGAATTTTTAAAACTACTATTTAAATATCTTGATGGTTACGCTGCTGCTACTGCTACTGCTGCTGCTGCTGCTGCTAACTCGCTTCAGTAGTGTCCGACTGTGCGACCCCAATGATGGCAGCCCACCAGGCTCCCCCATCCCTGGGATTCTCTAGGCAAGAACACTGGAGTGGGTTGCCATTTCCTTCTCAATGCATGAAAGTGAAAAGTGAAAGTGAAGTTGCTCAGTCGTGTCCTACTCTTAGAGACCCCATGGACCACAGCCCACCACCCTCCTCCATCCGTGGGATTTTCCAGGCAAGAATACTGGAGTGGGGTGCCATTGCCTTCTCCACTTGCTGGTTATAGATCTATTCAAAATGTTCATTTATTCTTAAATCAATTTAATAGCTTGTGTCTCTCTATGAATTGGTTTATTCATTTAAATTATCAAGGTTGTTAATATATTCACAATATTGTCTAACTTCTGTAAGGTCAGTAGTTATATATTTTTATTCCTGATTTTGGTAGTTTAGTTTCCTATCTTTTTTCTTAATCATATAGCCAAATGTTTGTGAGTGTTGTTGAGCCATAAAATACCCAGCTTTTGGGTTTTTTTAATCTTTATTATTTGATCTGGTTGGTTTGGGCTTATACTGATGTTTTCTATAGTTTATTAAATCATTGATTTGATATTTTTCTTCCATTTTAATATAGGCATTTACAGCTATTAATTTGCATCTTGGCAGTGCTTTAGCTGCATCCCAGAAGTGTTAGTATATTGTGTTTTAATTTCTATTGGGAATTCTCTTTGACTCATCAATTATTTTTTAAAATTTATTTAATTTTTAATTGAAAGTTATTGCTTTACCTAATTTTGTTATTTTCTGTCAAACATAGACAAGAATCAGCCACAGGTACACCCACATCCCCTCCCTCCTGAACCTCCTTCCCATTTCCCTCTCCATCCCACCCTTCTAGATTGTTACAGAACCCCTGTTTGAGAAGTGCTTTTACTAATTTTCACATCTTTGTGAATTTCATACATTTCTTTTTCTAGTTTCTAATTTTATGGTTTTGTGGTTGGAGAATGTACTTTGTATGATTATAAACCTTTTATGTTTATTAAGACTTGCTTTATGACCCACCATATGGTCTATTCTAGTGAGTGCAGCTTCTGATTTGTATGCTCAGATTTATTACTTTTATTTTTCATATCTTTTAGCCTAGTTACCTAACAGCTGCCTCAGCCAACTTTTAATCTCTTTGATCAACAATTGTACTTGTGTCCTTACCGGATAGATATTTATCTTTTATCATTGGATGCATGTATGATTTGGAGACTGCCAGCACAGTTCCTGGAGTTTATATTTTTGGTTCATGTTCAGCAGTGATTAAACAAGTTGTATTTCTCCTTTCTGATTACTTCTAAGAGAGTCCAACCTTGTGTATGCACACAATCTTCCAGACTGTCTGGCATATGTATAATTTTACTTTTAATCTGCTGCTACCTGAGGAACTGGATACTAACTTGTGCATTTCTTGGAGTTGACAGAACTTAGTGAAAGGTTGCTGCTGCGAACCGTGTTCTATGTTGAGATCCATGACCTCCAGAGGAGAGGATTTTGATCTGGGGCCACAAACCAGGTTTGACCACTGGAGCTTTTTGTGTAACCAAATTTTATTAAAGTATAAGAGAGATAGACAAAGCTTCTGACATAGACATCAGAAGTAAGCGGAAAGAATGCCCCCTTGCTAGATTTTAGCAAGATGTTTTATGTCTCTTAGAAAGCTATTAATCAGATAAGAGACACAACTCAAGGCTGAGGGAGTTTCACCAGGCCCCTCCCCCACTATATGCATTTTTGAGATAGAATGGCATGAGGTGTGTCATTCCCGGTCATAAAACAATTGACATGAATACTGGTTTGTTGAAACATTATCAGCCAAAGACTTGAGGGGGGAAAAAAAAGTTATTTTTAGGTGGAACCATCTTGAAGAAAGCATATTCCAAAACAAATACATAGTTTCATTAACATAGCTAAGAAAAACATTTCCATAAGAAAATGTTGGTTAGCTCAAGGCAGAACCAAGTATCATCAACACAGAATTTAAAAAAGCCTCTTAATTTTGTGTAGAGAAGGAAAAAATATCTGTAACTTACAGTTTATTTCCTCCTGCCACTTTGGGACCTCTGGCCTTCCTACCTGTTACCCACTCACCAGCATTCACTAGTCCCCTGAGACTCAAGGGAACAAAGAAGTGATATTAAATGGCTTCACATGGTTCTCCCTTCTGGCTCACTGCAGAATGAGTGAGCAAAACCCAACTCCAAGCTTCTCCTTGGAAGGAATTAGACTACAAATCTTAAGCCCAACTCTTAGGACTTTTCTTGTCAAAGGTTCTGGCTTCTAACTACACTGCATCTGCCAGCTAACACAGTCCTCTGAGAATTTGAATGGGTGTGTTAGTGCTTCCTGAGGCATCTCTCCCCAGCTCACACCAGTGATAAAACAAAACTTTTTGTTTAAAACATAATTTATCTCCTAGCACCACAACTTTTATGACTGCCACCTGAGGGACCAGCTCCTAATGTCTCTACCTCATAAGCTCACAGGACATGGCATTTGTTAGTCTCTGGGGCCACAGAGGACAAGCAACATCTTTAAATGGGCATGCTGTGGGTACTTCTTATGGTTCTCCCACTGGGTCAGCACAGATAGAACAGGAAATGAAGCATAGCTCTCAGTTGCTTCTTGGAAGGGGATTGATTTCGCATCTAGTACCTTGATTTCTCCAGCTGGTGCCCATAGGTTTGACTTCTAACTACCCTGCATCTGGAAGTTGATAGGGTCCTTCAGGAACTTGAACAGATGTATGGGCACTTCCCAGAGCTCCCCCCACCAGCTTGATCCAATGATAAAACCAAGACTCCAGCTTCCACTTTGAAGTCATATTACACATCTGGTACTCTGACTTTTCCAATTGTTGCCCAAGGGCCTATATCTGAGACTTGATGAGTTCCAGCATTTCTTAGGCCACTCAGAATGACAGGGAGCAAAACAACAATTTGAAAGACGGAATGACTTCAGGCTCTACTACAAAGCCACAGTCATCAAGACAGTATGGTACTGGCACAAAGACAGAAATATAGATCAATGGAACAAAATAGAAAGCCCAGAGATAAATCCATGCACCTATGGACACTTTATCTTTGACAAAGGAGGCAAGAATATACAATGGAGAAAAGACAATCTCTTTAACAAGTGGTGCTGGGAAAACTGGTCAACCACTTGTAAAAGAATGAAACTAGAACACTTTCTAACACTATACACAAAAATAAACTCAAAATGGATTAAATATCTAAATGTAAGACCAGAAACTATAAAACTCCTAGAGGAGAACATAGGGAAAACTCTCCGACATACATCACAGCAGGATCCTCTATGACCCACCTCCCAGAATATTGGAAATAAAAGCAAAAATAAACAAATGGGATCTAATTAAAATTAAAAGCTTCTGCATAACAAAAGAAACTATAAGCAAGATGAAAAGACAGCCTTCAGAATGGGAGAAAATAATAGCAAATGAAGCAACTGACAAACAACTAATCTCAAAATTATACAAGCAACTCCTACAGCTCAATTCCAGAAAAATAAATGACCCAATCAAAAAATGGGCCAAAGAACTAAATAGACATTTCTCCAAAGAAGACATACAGATGGCTAACAAACACATGAAAAGATGCTCAACATCACTCATTATCAGAGAAATGCAAATCAAAACCACTATGAGGTACCATTTCACGCCAGTCAGAATGGCTGCGATCCAAAAGTCTACAAGCAACAAATGCTGGAGAGGGTGTGGAGAAAAGGGAACCCTCTTACACTGTTGGTGGGAATGCAAACTAGTACAGCCACTATGGAGAACAGTGTGGAGACTCTTTAAAAAGCTGGAAATAGAACTGCCCTATGACCCAGCAATCCCACTGCTGGGCATACACACTGAGGAAACCAATATTGAAGGAGACACTTGTACCCACATGTTCATTGCAGCACTGTTTATAATAGCCAGGACGTGGAAGCAACCTAGATGTCCATCAGCAGATGAATGGATAAGAAAGCTGTGGTACATATACAAATAGAGTGTTACTCAGCCATTAAAAAGAATACACTTGAATCAGTTCTAATGAGGTGGATGAAACTGGAGCCTATTATACAGAGTGAAGCAAGCCAGAAAGAAAAACACCAATACAGTATACTAACGCATATATATGGAATTTAGAAAGATAGTAACAATAACCCTGTTTAAGAGACAGCAAGAGACTCAGATGTGTAGAACAGTCTTTTGGACTCTGTGGGAGAGGTAGAGGGTGGGATGATTAGGGAGAATGGCATTGAAACATGTATAATATCATATATAAAATGAGTCGCCAGTCCAGGTTCGATGCACGATACTGGATGCTTGGGGCTGGTGCACTGGGACGACCCAGAGGGATGGTACGGGGAGGGAGGAGGGAGGAGGGTTCAGGATAGGGAACACGTGTTTACCTGTGGCAGATTCATGTTGATATATGGCAAAACCAATACAATATTGTAAAGTTAAAAAATAAAATAAAATAAAGTATGTTTTGAAAACATATGTGCTGCAGTTCCTATTCCTGGGTCAGTGCAGAATGAGTGAGTGATTGATAAACTCCAGTTGCCACCTTCTCCCTGAGGAGAGAAGAAATTGAATCTAGTGTTCCAAGTTTACTGGCTGTTGCATGGGGAACTTGCTTCTATCTTTCCCATCTCAGGGTATTGACAGTGCTTGGTATACTATAGTACTCTGGAAGCCACTAAGAACAAAGACAGTGGTTTGGCTGGGAACAAAAATTTGCGAGGCAGTCAGACTCTGGTCAGCGGAGAAGTCAATGGCAACCTACTCCAGTATTCTTGCCTGGAAAATCCCATGGGCGGAGGAGCCCGGTAGGCTGCCGTCTATGGGGTCTCACAGAGTCGGATATGACTGAAGTGACTTAGCAGCAGCAGCAGCAGACTCTGGTCGGGTTGATTGGTGAGATCAATCTTTAAAGGCCAGTATGTAAAGAGGGAGAAGTAGCTGTTTTATCTAATGTGCAGAAACCAATATAGAAAGTCAAGGCAAGTAGAGAAATAGAACATTATGTTCCTAATAAAAGAATAAGAAAAATCTCCAGAAATCAACATGAATGAAATGGAAATAATATAATTTACTGGACAAAGGATTCAAAATAATGGTTATAAAGATATTAACAAAGGTTAATAAAGTACATGAATAAATTTAGAATTTCAATAGGCAGAAAATATAAAAATGTACCAAATAAAAACAATAGAGCTAACAATGTTATGAGGCAGCCTGGATGGGAGAGGAGTTTGGGGCGTGGGGGGGGGGCAGGGAATGGATACATGTATATGTATGGCTGAATCCCTTTGCTGTTTACCTGAAACTATCACAACATCATTGGCGATAACCCAACTCTTGGGGCTCAGCTGGTAAGGAATCCACCTGCAATGCGGGAGACATGGGCTCGATCCCTGGGTGGGGAAGATCCTCTAGAGAATGGAAAGGCTATCCACTATAGTAATCTGGACGGGATAATTCCATGGAGCATATAGTCCATGGGGTCACAAAGAGTTGGACATAACTGAGAGACTTTCACTTCACTTCACTAAAAAAATAAAATGTTTTAAAAAGTAATAGAGCTTTTGAACTCTGGTGTTGGAAAAGACTCTTGAGAGTCCCTTGGACTGCAAGGAGATCCAATCAGTCTATTCTAAAGGAGATTAGTCCTGGGGGTTCATTGGAAGGACTGATGTTGAAGCTGAAACTCCAATACCTTGGCCATGTGATGCAAAGAGCTGACTCATTTGAAAAGACCCTGATGCTGGGAAAGATTGAGGGCAGGAGGAGAAGGGGACAACAGAAGATGAGATGGTTGGATGGCATCACCGACTCAATGGACATGGGTTTGGGTGGATTCCAGGAATTGGTGATGGACAGGGAGGCCTGGCGTGCTGCAGTTCATGATGTCACAAAGAGTCGGACATGACTGAGTGACTGAACTGAACTGAACTGAACATAGTAATTTAACTTAAAATTTAATAGAGGGATTCAGCAACAGACTCAATCAATAAGAAATAAGAAACAGCAAATTCAGACAGATCATTGGAAATCATCCAGTCAGAGGAGAAAAAAAAAGAGAGAGAAAAAGAGTGAAGATAACTTACAGGACTTATGGAGCTTCACCAAGCAAAGCAATATATGTATTACAGGAGCTCCAGAGAAAAACAAAGAAAGGTGTAAAGAAGCAAAAAGTTTACAAAAAATAATGTTTACTAAAAAAATAATGAGCCATGAAAAAAGCTTAAAACCAAACCTAAAATAAAAAATGATCATAACAGACTATTATGAAAAATCCATATTGGAAAAAATGGATAACCCAATTAAAAAACTAAATAAAAATAAAGAAAAACAAATAATGGAGTATTACTCAGAAAAAGAATACACTTCTAGAAATAAAAACAGTGATCATAAAATACAGACTATTATGAAAAAAGATTAACAATAACCCATACAAATTGGATACTTTAGGACTCTGTTAATGGATAAATGGCAATGAAACATTTCATAGATATCCAGGTTCGAAGATGCTTACAAAATGGTACTAAATAAAAACATGTATACCTGTGGCGGATTCAAATTTGGCAAAAAAAAAGTTTAAAAAATAATAAAAAGAAAATAGACAAAAAAATAGACAAAAAAGAAAAGGAGATGAAAGCAGAAAAAACAGTAATCAAAACTCTCCCTGCACAGAAAAACTGAGGATCAGATGGTTTCATGGGTAAATTTTACTAAACATCCAAAGAATATTTAATACCATTATTTCTTAAACTATTGGAAAAAACAAAGAGGGAACACTTTCAAACTCATTTTATGAGACCAGCATCACCTTGATATCAAAGAGAGACAAAGATGTCACAAGGAAAAAAAAATACATGCCAATATCCCTAATGACTATAGATGCAAAATCTTTAGTACAATACTAGTAAACCAAAGTCAGCAGCAAATTCAAGGGATTATACACTCTGATTAAATGAGATTTATCCTTGGACTACAAAGATGTTTTAACTTACACAAATTGATTAGTATGATACAATACACTACATGAAGAGAAAGAAAGACTAAATCTATATGGTTATCTCAACAGGTACAAAATTAAAAAAAAAAAACTTCACCCATTCATGGTAAAAAAACAAAAAACAAAAAAAAAAACCTCTCAGCAAAATAGGTATAGAAGAAATCAGCTTCAGCCCAATAAAGAACATATAGAAAACCCACAGCTAACATCATAGTCAATGGGAAAAAAATTAAGGATTCTTTTCCTTAATATGACATGAGACAAAGATACCCACTCTGACCATTCCTATTCAGTGTAATACTAGAATTCCTTGCTGGATCAGTTAAACAGGAAAAATAAATAAAAGACATGCAAGTCAGAAAGGAAGAAAAATAACTCTGTCTTTGTCATGACATATATATACACACACACACACAAGATGGTGGAGTAGAAGGACATGTGCTCATCTCCTCCTGTGAATGCACCAAAATTGCCACCAGATGTTGAACAACCATTGACAAGAGGATGCTGGAACCCATCAGAAAAAAGACATCCCATAACCAGGGATAAAGGAGAAGTAGCAACAAGATAGTAAGAGGGGCACAACCATGATAAAATCAAATCCTGTACCAGCAAGATGGGCAATCCACAAACTGGAGAATAATAATACCAAATAAGTTCTCCACTGTTGTGAAGAATCTTAGCCCCACATCAGGCTTCCAAGCTTGGGGACTCATCAAACAGACAAGGAATCCCCAGGGAATCTGACTTTGAAGGCTATCAGAATTTGATTGCAGGACTTCCACAGGACTGGGAGAAGCACAGACTCAACTCTTGGAGGCTAAAAAAAACAACCTTGTGCACACCACAACTCTTGGAGGCTAAAAAACAATCTTGTACACACCAGGACAAAGAGAAAAGTAGCAGTGACCCAGTGGGAGATTGAACCAGACCTACCTACTAGTCTTGGAGGATCTCCTATGAAGGCATGAGTTGGTAGTGGCTCACTGTGGAGACAGTGACACTGGCAGAGGCAGTCAGGGACATGCCCCTTGGCATGAGCCTTCTTGGATGTCTCAATTAACCCTACCATAGAGCTTGTAGACTACAGGGCTGGGTCACCTCAGGCCAAAAAACAGCATCCCTATTCATCAACAGACAATCAGATTATTAGTGAGAAAGGCCCTTCCCAACAGAGCAAGACCCAGTTTTTCTCATCATCAGTCCCTCCCATTAGGAAGCTCACACAAGCCATTAGCCTCTTCCACCAGAGGGTAGACAGAGGAAGCAAGAAGTATAATCCTGCAATCTCCAGAATGAAAACCACCATAACAGTAAGTTAATAAAAATTAAAAGGCAGAGGATTATGTCCCAGATGAAGGGACAAGATAAAACCCTAGAAAAATAACTAAATGAAGTGGAGATAGGCAACTTTCCATAAAAAGGATTCAGAAAAATGATGGTGAAGATGATCCAAGATCTCAGGAAAAACAATGGAGAATATACAAGAAATGTTTATCAAAGACATAGAAGGACTAAAGAATAAACAAACAGATGAACAATGCACTGCTGCTGCTGCTGCTAAGTCACTTCAGTGGTGTCTGACTCTGTGCGACCCCATAGACGGCAGCCCACCAGGCTCCCCATCCCTGGGATTCTCCAGGCAAGAATACAGGAGTGGTTTGCAATTTCTTTCTCCAGCGCATGAAAGTGGAAAGTGAAAGTGAAGCTGCTCAGTCGTGTCTACTCTTAGCAACCCCATGGACTGCAGCCTACCAGGCTCTTCCACCCACGGGATTTCCCAGGCAAGAGTACTGGAGTGGGCTGCCATTGCTTTCTCTGGAACAATGCACTAGAAGGATTCAATAGCAGAATCATTGAGGGAGAAGAATGAATAAGCAACCTGGAAGACAGAATGGTGGAAACCACTGCCACAAAGCATAATATAGAAAAAAAGAATAAAAAAAAAAAAACAGTAAATAAAGACAGCCTGAGACCTCTGGGACAACATTACATTCACCAATATTCACATTATAGGGGCCCCACAAGGAGAAAAGAGAGAAAGGACCTGAGAAAATATTTAAAGGAATAATAGCTGAAAACTTTCCATAACATTGGGTATGAAAATAGATAACCAAGTCCAGGAAGCACAAGAGTTCTAGACAGTATAAACACAAAGAGGAACACACCAAGACACATAGTAATCAAAGTGACAAAATTAAAGAAAAAGATAAAATATTAAAAGCAACAAGGGGAAAATGACAAATAACATACAAGAGAACTCTCATAGCATTATCAACTGATTTCTCAACAGAAACAATATGTCAGAAGGGAATGACACAGTATATTTAAAGTGATGAAATGAAAGAAGCTATAACCAAGAATACTGTACCATCAAGATTTTCATTCAGACTTGATGGAGTAATCAAAAGTTTTACAGACAAGAAAAGTTAAGAGGATTCAGGACTACCAAATTAGCTTTACAACAAATGCTAAAGCTACTACTCTAGGCAGAACTCACAAAAGAAGGGCAAGACCTACAAAAAGCAAACCAAAAACAATTAAGAAAATTATAGTATGATCATACATATTGATTGTTATTGACGTTCAGTTGCTCAGTCATGTCCAACTCTTTATGACTCCATGGACTTCAGCATGCCAGGTTTCCTTGTTCATCACCAACTCCCAGAGCCTACTCAAAATTATCTCCATAGGAGTTGGTGATGCCATCCAACCATCTCATCCCCTGTTTTCCCCCTTTCCTTCTGTCTTTAATCTTTCCCAGCATCAGGGTCTTTTCCAATGAGTCAGCTCTTCTTATCAGGTGGCCAGAGTGTTGGAGTTTCAGTTTCAGCATCAGTCCTTCTAATAAATATTCAGAACTGATTTCCTTTATAATGGACTGGTTGGATCTCCTTGCAGTCCAAGGGACTCTCAAGAGTCTTCTGCAACACCACAGTTCAAAATAAACAATTCCTGAGCACTCAGCTTTCTTTACAGTCCAACTCTCAGATCCATACATGATTCTAGTTTGTCAGTTCAAAATAGGAGCACTTCAACAGGTAAGGCAGATATCAACAACTATAAAGGGGGAAATTGACAGTGGCACAATAATAGTGGGGACTTTATCATGTTACTTTCATCAATGGAAAGATCAACCAGACTGAAAATTTGCAAAACACAGTCTTTAAAGACCTTTCAGACCATGTGGACTTAACTGACATATATAGAGCATTCCATTTAAAAGCATCAGAGTACACATTCTTCTCATGTTTACAGGGAACATTCCCCAGGATTTACCACATGCTTGGTGACAAGACGAGTCTTGGAAAATGTAAGAAAACTGACATCACACAAAGCATCTTTTCTTATCACATTATGACATTTTGACAAAAAAAAAATCTATAAAAAAACAGAAATATGTGGAGACTAAACAGTATGCTGCTAAACAACTAATGGATACTGAAGAAATCAAAGATGAAATAAAAAATACTTTGAAATAAATGAAAGTTGAAGCATAATGGTATGAAACCTTTGAGATGCAGCAAAAGCAGTTCTTAGAGGAAAATTTATAGCAATTCAATCTTACCTCAAGAAACAAGAAAAAATCTCAAATAAACCACCTAACCTTACACCTAAAACAACTAGAGTAAGAAGAACAAACTAAATCTTACATTAGTAGAAGGAAGTAAATCATAAAGATCAGAGCAGAAATAAATTAAAAAGAACAACAACCAAAAAAAATCAACATCAAGGATCAATAAAACTAAAAGCTGGTTCTTTGAGAAGATAAACAAAATTGGTAAGCCATTAGCCAGACTCAGCAATAAAAAAAGGGAGAAGACTAAAATCAATAAAATTAGACATAAAATAGGAGAAGTTTCCATTGACTCCATGGAAATACAAATGATCATAAGAGACTACTATGAACTATATGCTGATAAAATGTACAGCTTGGGAAGAATGGACAAATTCTTAGAAACATGCAGTCTCCCAAGACTGAACCAGTAAAAAATAGAAAACATAAGCAGACCAATCACAAGCATTGAAATTGAAACGTTGATTTGAAAACTTCCAACAAACAAAAGTCCAGGACCTGATGGCTTCATAGGCAAATTCTGTCAAACAGTTACAGAAGAGGTAACAACTGTCCTGAAATTGTTCCAAAGAATTGGAGAGAAAGGAAGACTTTCAAACTCATTCTATTAGGCCATGGTCACTATGTTACCAAAACCAGATGAAGATACCACAAAAAAGAGCGTTTCAGGCTAATATCACTAATGAATATAACTGTAAAATTCCTCAACAGAATAAATACTACTAATGTGAATCCAACAATACATTAAAAAGATTGTACATCATGAATGAGTGGGATTCGTCCTGGGAATGCAAGTATTTTTCAATATCCACAAATCAATCAATGTGATATACCTTGTCAACAAACTGAAGAATAAAAACAGTTTATGATCATCTCAATAGATGCAGAAAGTTTTTGACAAAATTCATCACCCATTTATGATAAAAATTTCCAGAAAGTGAGCATTTAGGGAGCATCAGTCCGTTCAGTTCAGTCGCTCAGTCGTGTTGGACTATTTGGGACCCCATGAATCACAGCACGCCAGGCCTCCCTGTCCATCACCAACTCCTGGATTCACTCAGACTCACGTCCATCGAGTCAGTGATGCCATCCACCCATCTCATCTTCTGTCGTCCCCTTCTCCTCCTGCCCCCAATCCCTCCCAGCATCAGAGACTTTTCCAATGAGTCAACACTTCGCATGAAGTGGCCAAAGTACTGGAGTTTCAGCTTTAGCATCATTCCTTCCAAAGAAATCCCAGGGCTGATCTCCTTCAGAATGGACTAGTTGGATCTCCTTGCAGTCCAAGGGACTCTCAAGAGTCTTCCTTCTCCAACACCACAGTTCAAAAGCATTGACTCTTCGGGGCTTAGCTTTCTTCACAGTCCAATTCTCACATCCATACATGACCACTGGAAAAACCGTAGCCTTGACTAGATGGACCTTTGTTGGCAAAGTAATGTCTCTGCTTTTGAATATGCTATCTAGGTTGGTCATAACTTTCCTTCCAAGGAGTAAGCGTCTTTTAATTTCATGGCTGCAGTCACCATCTGTAGTGATTTTCGAGCCCAGAAAAATAAAGTCTGACACTATTTCCACTGTTTCTCCATCTCTTTCCCATGAAGTGATGGGACCAGATGCCATGATCTTCGTTTTCTGACTGTTGAGTTTTAAACCATTTTTTTCACTCTCCTCTTTCACCTTCATCAAGAGGCTTTTTAGTTCCTCTTCATTTTCTGCCATAAGCGTGGTGTCATCTGCATATCTGAGGTTATTGATATTTCTCCTGGCAATCTTGATTCCAGCTTGTGCTTCTTCCAGCCCAGCGTTTCTCATGATGTACTCTGCATATAAGTTAAATAAGCAGGGTGACAATATACAGCCTTGACATGCTCCTTTTTCTATTTGGAACCAGTCTGTTGTTCCATGTCCAGTTCTAACTGTTGCTTCCTGACCTGCATACAAATTTCTCAAGAGGCAGGTCAGGTGGTCTGGTATTACCATCTCTTTCAGAATTTTCCACAGTTTATTGTGATCCACACAGTCAAAGGCTTTGGCATAGTCAATAAAGCAGAAATAGATGTTTTTATGGAACTCTCTTGCTTTTTCAATGATCCAGCAGTTGTTGGCAATTTGGTCTCTGGTTCCTCTGCCTTTTCTAAAACCAGCTTGAACAACTGGAAGTTCATGGTTCACTTATTGCTGAAGCCTGGCTTAGAGAATTTTGAGCATTACTTTGCTAGTGTGTGAGATGAGTGCAATTGTCTTCCATGTAATAAAGGCCATATATAACAAACCTACATTTAACATAATATTCAATAGTGAAAAGCTGAAAGCTTTCCTCTAAGATCAGGAACAAGACAAGGATGTCTACTTTTGCCACTTTTATTCAGCATAGTTTTGGAAGTCCTAGGTACAGCAATCAAAGAAGGAAAAGAAGTAAACGGAATCCAAATTGGAAAAGAAGAACTTAAACTGTCAGTGTTTGCAGATGACATGATACTATACATAAAATAACTTAAAGATACTACTATAATACTCCTAGAACTCATCAATGAAAATGGTAAAGTTGCAGATTACAAAATTAATACACAGAAATCTGTACACTTCTATACCAACAATGAAAGACCAGAAAGAGAAATTCAGGAAACAATTCAATTTACCACTGCATCAAAAAGAATAAAATATCTAAGAATAAACCTACCTAAGGAGACAAAAGACTTGTACTCCAAAAACTATAAGATATTTATTAAAGAAGTCAAGGAAGACACAATAAAATGGAAAGACATACTATGCTTGTGGATTGGAGTAGTCAATATTGTCAAAATGACTATACTACCCAAGGCAACTACAGATTCAATACAATCCTTATCAAATTACCAATGGCATTTTTCACAGAACCAGAACAAAAAATCTCCAAATATGTATTCAGACACAAAGGACTCTGAATAGTCAAAGCAGTATTAAAAAGAAAAAACAGAGCTAAAGTAATCAGGCTCCCTGACTTCAGAGTAAACTACAGAGTGACAGTCATCAAAACAGTATGGTACTGGTACAAAAATAGAAATATAGATTAATGGAGCAGAATAGGAAATCCAGAAATAAACCCATGTACCTATGGCCAATTAAGGTATGACAAAGGAGGCAAGACTACACAACACTGAAAGACAGTCTCTTCAACAAATGTTTTGGGAAAACTGAACAGCTACACATTAAAAATAAAAGTAGACAATTTTTTTAACACCACACACAAAAATAAGCTCAAAATGTATTAAATACCTAAATGTGAGACTGGACATGATAAAACTCCTAGAGGAAAACATAGGCAGAAAACTGTATAACATAAATTGCAGCAATGTCTTTTCCCACCTATCTCCCAGAATAATGGAAATGAAAACAAAAATAAACAAATGGGATCTACTTAAACTCAAAAGTTTTTTCACAGCAAAGGAAACAATAAGAAAAATAAAAAGGCAACACACAGATTGGGAGAAAACTTTTGCAGATGATGTGAGCAATGAGGGATTAGTTTCCAGAATTTATAAACAGCTCACATGAAAACCAACAACCCACTCAAAAAAATGGGCAGAATATCTAAATAGACATTTCTGCAAAGAAGACATACAGATGGCCAAGAGGCACATGAAAAGATGTTCAACATCACTAATTATTTGAGAAATGCAAATCAACACTACAATGAGATATCACCTCACACCAGCCAGAATGGCTATCATCAAAAAAACTGCAAACAATAAATGCTGGAGAGGGTGTGGAGAGAAAAGAACCCTCCTACACTGTTGGTGGAATTGTACAACCACTATGGAGAACAGTATAGAGATTCCTGAATAAACTAAAACTAGAGCTACCATATGACCCTCAACCCCATTCCTGAGCATATATCTGGAGAAAAACATGATCCAAAAGGATACACGCACACTGATGTTCATTGAAGCACTATTTACAATAGCCAAGGACATGAAGGCAACCTAAGTATCCATCAACAGAGACATGAATAAAGGAGATATGGTGCATTTATACAATGGAATATTACTCAGCCATTAAAAAAATAATGAGATAATTCTATTTGCAGCAACCATGATGGACCTATAGATTGTCATACTGAGTGAAATAAGTCAGACAGAGAGGGAGAAACATAGTATGACCTCCCTTATATGTGGAATCTAAAAACAAGTGATACAACTGAACTTACTTACAAAACAGAAAGGAACTCACAGACTTAGAGAACAAATTTATGGTTGCCTGTACACACTGCTGTATTTAAAATGGACAATCAACAAGGACCTACTATGTAGCACATGGAACTCTCCTCAAAATTATGTGGCAGCTGGATGGGAGGGAATTTTAGAAGAGAGTGAATACATGTATATGTAAGGCTGAGTCCTTTTGCTGTACATTTATTTGAAGCTATCACAACATTGTTAATTAGCTATACTCTAATACAATATAAAAAGTTAAAAATAAGTAAATAATGATGGTGAAAAAATAAGTTGAATTTCAATACACTAACAGCAAATTATCTGAAGTGGAATTTAAGGAAGCAATCTCATTTGCAGAGCAACAAGGAAAAACTTACCCGAGGATCTGAAAACAAGGATATATACACTGAAAACAATAAAATGTTAATGAAGGAAATTAAAGACACATATAAATGGAAAGGCATCCTGTGTTCATGGATTGGGAGAATTGATATTGTTTAAGTATCTGTACTATACAAAGTGATCTACAGATTCAATGCAATTCTTACAAAATGTCCAATTTCATTCTTTACAGAAATGGAAAAACATCCTAAAATTCATACAGACCTACAAAAGACTCTGAAAAGCCAAAGCAATCTTGAGAAAGAAGAAGAAAAATGGAGGTGTAACACTCCCTCATTCCAAAATATATTACAAATATACAATAATAAAAATATTATTGTGGTGGCATAAAGAGACATATAGACAAATGAAATGAAATTAATAGCCAAGAAATAAACACACATATTTATAGTCAACTGATCTTCAACAAATGGCATCTGGTCCCATTATTCCATGGCAAATAGATGGCAAACAACAAAAACAGTGAGGGTCTTTATTTTTGGGGGCTTCAAAACCACTGAAGATGGTGACTGCAGCCATGAAATTAATAGACGTTTGCTCCTTGGAAGAAAAACTATGAACAACCTAGACAGCATATTAAAAAGCAGAGACATTACTTTACCAACAAAGGTCTGTCTAGTCAATGCTATGGTTTTCCCAGTGGTCATGTATGGATGTGAGAGTTGGACTGTGAAGAAAGCTGAGTGCTGAAGAATTGATGCTTTTGAACTGTGGTGTTGGAGAAGACTCTTGAGAGTCCCTCGGACTGCGAGATCTAACCAGTCCATTCTGAAGGAGATCAGCCCTGGATTTTCTTTGGAAGGAATGATGCTAAAGCTGAAACTCCAGTACATTGGCCACCTCATGCAAAGAGTTGACTCATTGGAAAAGACTCTGATGCTGGGAGGGATTGGGGGCAAGAGGAGAAGGGGACGACAGAGGATGAGATGGGTGGATGGCATCACTGACTCGATGGACGTGAGTCTGAGTGAACTCCGGGAGTTGGTGATGGACAGGGAGGCCTGGCATGCTGCGATTCATGGGGTCGCAAAGAGTCGGATATGACTGAGCGACTGGACTGAACTGACTGATGTTAGAGATTTAGTGGTATGCCCTCCTTCTACAAATTAGAGACTGAGACTCAATAAGTAACTTGTCCAAGACACATCTTAATGGTACAACCAGGACTGATTCCTGAACTTGACTTCTATTCTGGGATCTTGTTTACCATATCTGTGTTCTCTCAGTTTATGACTTAATCATATTGTTTATTCAGTACATTTTTACTTTAAATTTGGAATGTTAAGAAGTGATGAAATGTCTTCTACCCAAAAACTCTCTAGTTTTTCTCAAAGATGAGCATAACAAAGACAGGATGAAGTTCATAACATTAGAGCACTTTCTTAGCTTCATTAAGGTAAGAATTTTACACAAGAATAAGTTCACTTTGCATATAATTTGCTTTGGCCAAAAAAACCTTATGTAAAAGTCACAAATTTTAAAACGTCTCTAATCTATATAATAACTTCATATGTTGTGAAATGGTTTTCTATAATTTTCTTCAGATAGCCAGTTTTCCTGTTTTAGCTGCCTTATAAGAGCTTCCAAAGACTTCAATCTCCTAGAGTTTGCTGTTCTTGTAACTCAAGGAGTTATCTTTGAATGTAGTTTAGACTTTCTGCCAAGGATATTCCTTATTTACATTGGTCTGCAGTAAAATGCTCAATCCATAAAACATCTGTCTCAAAGTCTATATCATTATTTGAGTCTTCAATGTCTAGGTCTTTAATGTCCATTTCCACCGTTTCCATTGTTTCTTGGGCACGTATAAAAGAATTAATTGTAGGTTTGGAATTTTCTGTAGGTACAAAAATGGCAATAACAGATTCTTTATCTGTTTAATTCTTCACTGTTGGAGTAATTGTGCTGAACATGAATGCATTTTCCTGTGCTGACTTAATTTCCACAGAATCATTTGTGAAGTGTGGGTTAGCAAGATAATTGGTAATTATTTCAAGCACTTCTTGGGTTTCTAAAGGCTGCTGAATACCCTCTGAATTTGAAGTTGTTAAAGTAATAGTCGTAGAATTTAGATTCTCAAAAAATGTGTGCAAACCACCTATATCCATGTCATGGTTAACTAATGTTTCCAAGGTGAATTCTGGTTTTCTGGTATCTTATTTAACTGGATTAAGAGTTAGTATGTTATTTTGCACACTTTCTGGTTTTGGATCTGGTGGCTTTACCAAGGCAGCTGATTCAAGTAATTCTGTATGTTCAGGAAGGACATCTTAATTGGATGCTTATTTGGCTCATTTGATGCAAAAGATGCTTCTGACTTGGTTTTTAGATATACTTCTTTCTCACTTTTCAATTTTTTCTTCTGAGATTTTTTTTCAAGACTCTTTCTCCTGATTGCCTTCAGGCAGAGAAAATATTGTTGAAATTGCAGATTATTTCAAATAGTAAACACCCTATCCGATGTTACAGAGTCAGGAGTAAAATGGTCATTACACAGGAACTGGTACTTACAGATCAGATCAGATCAGTCGCTCAGTCATGTCCGACTCTTTGCCACCCCATGAATCACAGCATGTCAGGCCTCCCTGTCCATCACCAACTCCCAGAGTTCACCCAGACTCAAGTCCACTGAGTCAGTGATGCCATCCACCCATCTCATCCTCTGTCGTCCCCTTCCCTTCTTGCCCCCAATCCCTCCCAGCATCAGAGTCTTTTCCAATGAGTCAACTCTTTGCATGAGGTGGCAAAAGTACTGGAGTTTCAGCTTTAGCATCAGTCCTTCCAAAGAGATCCCAGGGCTGATCTCCTTCAGAATGGACTAGTTGGATCTCCTTTCAGTCCAAGGGACTCTCAAGAGTCTTCTCCAACACCACAGTTCAAAAGCATCATTCTTTGGTGCTCAGCTTTCTTCACAGTCCAATTCTCATATCCATATATGACCACAGGAAAAACCATAGCCTTGACTAGACGAACCTTTGTTGGCAAAGTAATGTCTCTGCTTTTGAATATGCTATCTAGGTTTGTCATAACTTTCCTTCCAAGGAGTAAGCGTCTTTTAATTTCATGGCTGCAGTCCCAATCTGCAGTGATTTTGGAACCCAGAAAAATAAAGTCTGACACTGTTTCCACTGTTTCCCCATCTATTTCCCATGAAGTGATGGGACCGGATGCCATGATCTTCGTTTTCTGAATGTTGAACTTTAAGCCAACTTTTTCACTCTCCACTTTCACCTTCATCAAGAGGCTTTTGAGTTACTCTTCACTTTCTGCCATAAGGGTGGTGTCATCTGTATATCTGAGGTTATTGATATTTCTTCCAGCAATCTTGATTCCAACTTGTGTTTCTTCCAGTCCAGCGTTTCTCATGATGTACTCTGCATATAAGTTAAATAAACAGGGTGACAATATACAGCCTTGATGAACTCCTTTTCCTATTTGGAACCAGTCTGTTGTTCCATGTCCAGTTCTAACTGTTGCTTCCTGACCTGCATACAGATTTCTCAAGAGGCAGATCAGATGGTCTGGTATTCCCAACTCTTTCAGAATTTTCCACAGTTTATTGTGATCCACACAGTCAAAGGCTTTGGTGTAGTCAATAAAGCAGAAATAGATGTTTTTCTGGAACTCTCTTGCTTTTTCCAGGATCCAGCGGATGTTGGCAATTTGATCTCTGGTTCCTCTGCCTTTTCTAAAACCAGCTCGAACATCAGGAATTTCACAGTTCACATATTCCTGAAGCCTGGCTTGGAGAATTTTGAGCATTACTTTACTAGCATGTGAGATGAGTGCAATTGTGCGGTAGTTTGAGCTTTTTTTGGCATTGCCTTTCTTTGGGATTGGAATGAAAACTGACCTTTTCCAGTCCTATGGCCACTGCTGAGTTTTCCAAATTTGCTGGCATATTGAGTGTGGCACTTTCACAGCATCATCTTTCAGAATTTGGAATAGCTCAACTGGAATTCTATCACCTCCACTAGCTTTTTTTGTAGTGATGCTTTCTAAGGCCCACTTGACTTCACATTCCAGGATGTCTGGCTCTAGGTCAGTGATCACACCATCGTGATTATCTGGGTCATGAAGATCTTTTTTGTACAGTTCTTCTGTGTATTCTTGCCACCTCTTCTTAATATCTTCTGCTTCTATTAGGTCCATACCATTTCTGTCCTTTATCGAGCCCATCTTCGCAAGAAATGTTCCTTTGGTATCTCTGATTTTCTTGAAGAGATCTCTAGTCTTAACCCATGAATCTCGTTTCACATTCTTTAAGCATTTTCAAGTCTTTTCTTCGTCATGCAGAGGAAATGGGTAAAAACTCAGCTTCCGGTCTTTATTGTTTCAAGCCCAGTGGTTCTTACAGCAAATCTTACTGTGTCTTACTATGACAAATGACACCTTTAACACCTAGAAGTCAAAATGAAGGGAGAAATAGCAACAGTGTCCATTTTCCTATTGGAACCTCAAGGCTGTCAACAGATAATTCTGTACCTTTTCAATTCACTGCAATAAACATTTACTGAGCACATCCTATGTGACAGGAACTATGCTGTGGATAAAAGTGAAAGTGTTAGTCACTCAGTCTGCTGTCTGACTCTTTGTGACCCCATGAATTGTAGCCCACCAGGCTCCTCTGTCCATGGAATTCTCCAGGCAAGGATACTGGAGTGGGTGGCCATTCCCTTCTCCAGAGGATCTTCCCTGGCTCAGGGATTGAACCCAGGTCTCCTGCATTGCAGGCAGATTCTTACCTTCTGAACCACCAGGAAAGTGCCATGATGGGGATACAAAAGTATGTATGCTGCAGATACAAAAGTAAATTAAGAAGCTATCTTGAGAAAAGCTAAGGAGTGATAGCACTCCCTTGTGAGTGGTACATGAGGGTGCTGTTGAAGCCCAGAAGACAGAAGTTAGAGGAAATTTTCCAGGGGAGACAACTGCACTGAGCCTTATAGCCTAAATAGAAATTAGCCTAAAGTAGAATGGACGATGGAGAAGGAGATGGCACCCCACTCCAGTACTCTTGCCTGGAAAATCACATGGGTGGAGGAGCCTGGTAGGCTGCAGTCCACGGGGTCGCGAAGAGTCGGACACAACTGAGTGACTTCACTTTCACTTTTCACTTTCCTGCATTGGAGAAGGAAATGGCAACCCACTCCAGTGTTCTTGCCTGGAGAATCCCAGGGACGGGGGAGCCTGGTGGGCTGCCATCTATGGGGTTGCACAGACTCGGACATGACTGAAGAGAGTTAGCAGCAGCAGCAGCAGAAAGGAAAGAATGGCACAAAGTTAAAAGCACTGAGAGGTGAAATAATGTAATCCCTTAACATTCCTGTGAATGGACAGATGTGCTGACTTGGACTCATACACGCATGCCTAATCCCCCTCCCTGCATCCTCCCTGCACCCTGATGTCAGAGCCTCATCTTTGCAGCCTTGGATGGAAATGTGTAGGGCTTCTGCAGAGGCCTTTATTGTGTAAGATGAGCCCTGCCTTCAGCTGGTGTCACCATGTGACAAACACAGGGGCAGGTGCTCCCCTAGAAACAACCCAGCAGCTGTTTATTTCAGGAGATTTACACTCATACTGAAATATTGCAGACAGAAGTAAGTTTTCTGTTTTAACTGTTGGATTAATTGAGGGATGGGTGGAGATGAGGGGGAGAGAGAGAGGAGGGAGGGAGGGAGAGAGGAGAGTGGTGAGGTCTTCTGCTGCCTGTAAGCTCTGCAGGGCAGGAGGCAGGTTTAGAGAGGCAGATGAGAGTGTAGAGCAAGCATATTGGCTCCTGCAGGGGTACTTACTTTGGATGTCAGTTGCTTGGGGAGCAGTCTGTTGGGGAGGAGAGGATGCCAGCCTGCTTTAGCAGCAATGAAAATCACAGTTTATTAGAACTAACAGTGCTAACAGTTAATGAGCAATGAGAGCAATCTGGCAGCTGTGAGCTGATGACTGTGGTACTTCTCAGGTGTCTGTGGTGGAGGCCCCTCTTGTCTCGCTTGTTAGACCAGACAGCACAGTATAGCACTCCCTTCAAGGCATCTGGCCTTCGGGCCAGTGATGTCTGAGAACCACAGTGTTCTCTAGACTCTATTTTTCCTGGCAGACTGGATAAGTGCAGGGGAAGGGTGGGTGCAAGGAGAAAGGGCATGACATGACTTAATTGTGTGATTTATGTTTCCTTGCTGGGTTTCATCCACACTATTTAGAATGGAGATGCAAACTTTCTAGTGAGTTCACTTCTTGCTATTAGTGTTAAGGAATAGTCAATAAAAATGTTCATTTAAATTTTGAGGAAACAATATTCAAATATAGTAGAATAAGAATATAAAATAAGTGATACCTCAGTAAGATTTAAGATCATAAAGTGTTTGAAAATATGCTTAAGTAATTTTAATGGTATTGGGAATTTTTACAAAATGATGAGAAGTAGAAAATCAGAATACAAAATTGCACATAGCAATGTTTTTCAAAGTACAGGTAAACAACACATTAATGGGTATTGCAATCATTTTAGTAGAATGCAAAGAATATATATATATATATATATAGATATATATATATATATGAAAGATCAGAAACTATCAGAATTTATTGCAGGTAGTAAGGAAATGTGTGGGCTTTCCTGGTGGCTC
The DNA here is from genome assembly GCF_027580195.1 of Bos mutus. Taxonomy (NCBI): domain Eukaryota; kingdom Metazoa; phylum Chordata; class Mammalia; order Artiodactyla; family Bovidae; genus Bos; species Bos mutus. Next base: position 132,676,458 of record NC_091618.1, read on the forward strand.
AGTTGGTAAAGAATCATATGACTGCAGTGCAGGAGACCCAGGTTCAATCCCTGGGTTGGAAGGAACCCCTGGAGAAGGAAATGGCAACCCACTCCAGTATTTTTACCTAGAAAATCCCATGGACAGAGGAGCTTGGTGGGCTACAGTCCATAGTAGTCACAAAGAGTCACATGACTTAGTTATTAAACCATCACCACCAAGGAAATGTATTGCTTTGTGAAACCTTTTTGGAATAATTCAAATAATAAAAAATGTTATTGGGTTATAGTCAATCAAATGAATCTGAGAAAGAGTATGTATTATGTTTTTAGCTTTATATATATATATAAATTAAATATATATTTATATATAATTATATATATATAGTTGACTTTCTCCATATCCTCATCTATGTTTGTAATTTTTAACTGTATAAAGATTGTTATCAATACATTTAACAAGGATTGCTTCTGAGAGTGAATTTATTGATGATTTATGTTTTCTTATTTTTTGCTTTTCTGTGTCCTCAAAGTTTTCTCTAAGCATATATCAATTTAATTCTCAGAAAACTGAGCATAAGCACCATTATAAAAATAAAGAAATAGGATGACCATCACAAAATGATAGGACACAGCTCACTTGGTGGGATTGTCTTGAGCCTCACTATAGCTATTCTTTGTAGAGTATTAAAGGATAGTTGGGTTCTGATATGTCACATTGCAAGACCCCATTTTTATGGAAGTTTTAAAATGAGAATGCTATTAAAGTTTAAGAAAGTAAAACTGGCAAAAGGACTAGGGTGCATTCATTTTTTTGTTGACGCATAACAAATGACCACAAACTTAGTGGCTTAAAAGAATACCACTCACAATTCTGTTGATTGAAAGCCTGTGCACAGCATGACTGAAAGCCATACTCAGTCTTGTGAAGATGAAATCAAAGTGTTGCCACTGTTATGGTCTCATCTAGAGCTTGGGATCATCTAAGCTCATATGGTTGTGAAAATTCAATCCTGTGGCCACCCACATCTTCAAAGTCAGTAGGGTAAGATATCCCTCAGGGTGACTTCCTCTCATGGCATGTACCTCTTTTTCAAGGAAGAGCCCAGTACCTTTGAAGGACTCATCTGATCAGATCAGACCCACCAAAGCTAATTTTTGTCTTAAGCTCAACCAATGTGGAAACTTACTTTCACTGTAAAATCCATCCACAGCAGCACCTACATCAGTGTTGATTAAGTAGGAGTGGACCCCTGGAGACCTCGGGACCCTTTTGAGTTCTGACCAGCACACAGAATGATGGTGTGGGGCTGTTCAGAAGGAAGTAACCTGAAGTCACTGCCTTTCAGCACCCACTTTTATAGGAGTTGTATATGGATCCAGAGGAGATCAATGAAATGAGAGTTGAAGATGTGGATGCATTTGTTGAGTATACTTTGTTCATAGACCCTTTGCTCGGTGCCATAGATACACTATTTTCACAGATTGATAAGGATTCTCACTTCTCAGAGGAAGAAAATAAGACCCAGAGTCTTTAAACTTATGCATGATTATCCAGCTTGTGAGTAGCAAAGTTGGAATTCACGCCTAATCTACTTTTTCTCATTGCTCCCTGATGGCATAATGAGTAGATTGTGTTTTTATTTTTATTTTATTATTTTTTTTTTTGATTGTGTTTTTAGATTAAGTGATTGGGCCAACAGTTGACACACTAAATGATCTCCCAGATCTTAGCACCTCAGAAGGCTTAGTAAGTTTTGGCAAAATCTCATGTTCTGTGTCCCACCATTTCTGCATGTGCCAATGTTTGCCATCACTATTTAACCACAACGTTCCACTCCTTGAACCAGGAGTAGTGCGTGGGAAGCCATTAGCAAGGGACTAATTATAGCACAGTAGATAATAACTGAGACAAGAACCAGTGTTCAAGAACTTAGGACTTTAGATGTATTAAGATAAATTATACATCAGAAACACATATAGGTTTAATCTTTGAAAGTCATGTTCTTCTGTTGTGTTTAAGTGACCATGTATTAATAATATATCCACAAAACTTTGACAGTTACTAAAATCTGCTTATCTGTCACACTTTCTTTATTTCTAACATATCATTTTTATTGACTCATGCATTTTTCATTCATGAAATAAACAAGTATTAATTTCCCTTTATGTAAAAGTGAGTGTGCTAAATGGCAGAGACCTCAGTGAGGTCTGACCTTGGCCTTCTTTGTGCTCACAACGAAAGTTTAATATTGTTTGTCTTGGCTTCACTTTCAAATCTTTCTCCTACTTGCTGGGAATCTTCTCTGGCCCTGTTTGTATCAATTGCCCCCTGATTTCGGAGTCTGCATAGAATTCAAGAGCTTCTTGGTGGTTAGATTAAGAAGAAATTGAATGAAAATAAGCTCTCATTTGATACTATTTATTCATTGACTCATTTACACTTGTATTCAACATGTTTTTATTGGGATCCCTAGAGTGCTGATAATTATAGATGAATAAAGCACAGTATCCGCCCTCCAAATATTTACCATTCACAGGGAGGAGTTTACAAATATTAACATGGAAGTGTCAAATAAGTACCATGAGTAGAATAAACACTTGGAAAAAATACAGAAAGCTTTGTGAAACTCCACCCTTCTCATGGAGTCTTGGACACAGACTCCCACACCTGTCTCCCCTGCATTCTGCCCTACCTCGCATCTGTCCTTTGCCCTCTGGATTCCTGCTATGGCCTTCTGACCACTTCTGCCCTAGTCTAGCTTCTCTCGGTCCCAGCTCACCTTCAACATGGCTCTCTGCTTACTCTTCTGCAGGCCTCTTTTGTGGGGTGGCAGGGGAGCCTCCTCTGTAGAACTCTTTAGTGCCTCTATGACCTGCTTTGGTAAGTGCAGTTGTGCATTTGAAGCAGCCGGATGAAGGCAGCATTGACCAGAATTGCAGGTTCATAAGCAGGACACACAACCCCCTCATGATTTGACCACAGTTGCTTTCTACCTTTGCTGCTGTCACCTTTCCTCAACCCTCAATACTCCTGCCATCCTGAATTCCTGGAGCCCTCAGACATGCCTGGAGGGCATATCTCCTGCCTTTATAGTCATCACTTCCCCTTCTCAAACTGTTTTTTTAAGTTGAGCTTATAGTTGACTTTGGCCTGGATATGTTATCCACCATCCTCTTTTGACTCTGGGAAAATCTTACCATGTATTTCCTGGTTCTTTAGACACTGATCCCAGAGCACCTGTGGATTTTTGTGGGTGCAGTTTTGTTCATTTACACAATACAAACTTCAAATCCCTGGAAGCAACTTGAAGAAAAAGACAACATCTTCTGCATCTCTTGTAGCCCAGGCTTAAATGAGGGCACAGTTTTGAATGAATGAATGAATGAATAAACAAATGAATGCATGTTTTAATGTCCCACTGTAACTGAGAGGAAGGAGTTATGATGAGATGATGAGTCTGCAGTGATTTAAGAAAGCATTTTACTTCACAGCAAGGTAATTCATTACCACTCTACTGAGACCCATGTGTACCAGATAGTGTTTTAGATTCAAGAAAAATATTTGAATAAGTTTTAGCACTTTTGTAACTGTTTATTCATTCAATTCAGTTCAGTTCAGTTGCTCGGTGAGTTCATGGAAGACAGATGGAGATGATAAAGTTATAAGGTAGAAAGATAGAGTATGCTTAGAAGAGAAGACAAATTTGGCTCCAGCTTTTTCTTTTATATATAAACTCACTTATCCTTTCACTACTAAAACAATTTTTGTTGTTGTAGTTCATTGGTCAGTCACTAAGTCATGTCTTACTCTTTGTGACCCCAAGAACTGCAGCACAGCAGGCTTTCCTGTCTTTCAGAAGCTCCCAAAGTTGACTAAAACTTTTGTTCCTCTAGTCCTTGATGATATCCAATTATTTCTTCTCTGTCCACACTTCTCCTCCTGCCCTCAATCTTTCTCAGTTCAAGGTATTTTCCAGTGAATTGAATCTTTGCATTAGGTGGCCAAAGTATTGGAGCTTCAGCTTCAGTAACAGTCCTTCCAATGCAAACTCAGAGTTGATTTCCTTTAGGATTGGCTGGTTTTATCTCCTTGCAGTCAAGGGGCTCTCAAGTCTTCTCCAGCACCACACTCAAAGCATCAATTCTTCAGTGCTCGTCCTTATTTAAGGTCCAAAACTCACAACACTACAGACTACTGGAGAAAACATAGTCTTGACTAGACAGACCTTTGTTGGCAAAGTGATGTCTCTGCTTTTTAATATGATGTCTAGGTTGGTCATAGCTTTTCTTCCAAAGAGCAAGTCTTTTAATTTCCTGGCTGAAGTCACCATCTGCAGTGATTTTGGAGCCCAAGAAAATAGTCTCTCACTGTTTCCATTTTTCCCCCATCTATTTGTCACTAAGTGATGGGACCAGATGCCATAATGTTAGTTTTTTTTAATGTTGAGTTTTAAGCCAGCTTTTTCGCTCTCCTCTTTCACTTTCATCAAGAGGCTCTTTAGTTTCTCTTCACTTTCTGCCATTAGAGTGGTATCATCTGCCTATCTGAGGTTATTGATATTTCTCCCAGCAATTGTTATTCCATCTTTTGATTCATCTGGACTGGCATTTCGCATGAGGTACTCTGCATAGAAGTTAAATAAGCAGGGAGACAATATACAGCCTTGACATACTCCTTTCCCAATTTGGAACAAATCTGTTTTTCCAACTCTGGTTCTCTTGCTTCTTGATCTGCATACTGGTTTGGCAGAAGGCAGGTAAGGTGATCTGGTATTCCCATCTCTTTAAGAGTTTTTAATCTTTATTGTGATTCACACAGTCAAAGCCTTTAGCATAGTCAATGAAGCAGAAGTAGATAACTTTCTAGAATTCTCTTGGTTTTTTTATGATCCAGTGGATGTTAGCAACTTGATCTCTGGTTCATTTGCCTTTTCTATATCCAGCTTGTACATCTGGAAGCTCTCAGTTCAGGTACTATTGAAGCCTAGCTTGAAGGACTTTAAGCATTACCTTGCTAGCGTGTGGAGTGAGCACAACTGTATGGTAGCTTGAAATTCTTTGGCTATGCCTTTCTTTGGGATTGGAATGAAAACTTACCTTTCCCAGTCCTGTATCCACTGCTGAGTTTTCCAAATTTGCTGGCATATTGAGTTCAGCAGTTTAACAGCATCATCTTTTAGGATTTAAATAGCTCAGCTGGAATTCCATCAACTTTTGAGTACCTCCAGAGAAAAACAATAGAATGGGAGAGACTAGAGTTCTCTTCAAAAAAATTCGAGATACCAAAGAAACATTTCATGTGAAGATGGGCAGCATAAAGGACAGAAATGGTATGAACCTAACAGAAGCGGAAGATATTAAGAAGATATGGCAAGAATACAGAGAAGAACTGTACAAAAAAGATCTTAATGACCCAGATAACCATGATGGTATGATCACTCACCTGGAGCTAGACATCATGGAGTGTGAAGTGAAGTGGGCCTTAGGAAGCATCACTACGAACAAAGATAGTGGAGGTGAAGGAATTAAAATGCTGCACTCAATATGCCAACAAATTTGGAAAACTCAGCAGTGGCCACTGGAAAAGGTCAGTTTTCATTCCAATTCCAAAAGAAAACAATGCCAAAAAATGTTCAAACTATTGCACAGTTACATCATCTCACATGCCAGCAAATTTATGCTCAAAATTCTCCAAGCAAGGCTTCAGTAGTATGTGAACCAAGAACTTTTATATGTTCAGCTGAATTTAGAAAGGGCAGAGGAACCAGAGATCAAACTGCCAACATTGAAACTGGATCACAAAAAAAGCAAGAGAAGTCCATAATAACATCTACTTTTGCTCCATTGACTACTCTAAAACCTTTGACTATGTGGATCACAGCAAAGAGTGGAAAATTCTTCAAGAAATAGGAATACAAGACCACCTTATCTTCCTCCTGAGAAATCTGTATGCAGGTCAAGAACAGTCAGAACCAGACATGGAAAAATGGACTGGTTCCAAATTGGGAAAGCAGTATGTCAAGGCTATATATTGTCACCCTGCTTATTTAACATATATGCAGAGTACATCATGCAAAATGCCAGGTTGGATGAAACCCAAGTTGGAATAAGATTGCCAGGAGAAATATCAATAACCTCAGATATGCAGATGATACCATTCTTATGGCAGAAAGCAAAGAGTAATTAAACAGCATCTTGATGAAAGTGAAAGAGGAGAGTGAAAAATCTGGCTTAAAGCTCAACATTCAAAAAACTAAGATGATGACATCTGGCTCCATCACTTCATGGCAAATAGATGGGGAAACAATGGAAACAGTGAGAGACTTTATTTTCTTGGGCTCTAAAATCACTGTGGGTGGTGACTTAAGCTAAGAAATTAAAAGACTCTTGCTCCTTGGAGGAAAAGCTATGACCAACCTAGACAGTATATTAAAAACAAAGACATTACTTTGCCAATGAAGATCCATCTAGTCAAAGCTATGGTGTTTCCAGCAGTCATGTATGGATATGAGATTTGGAGCAAAAATAAAGCTGAGAACTGAAGAATTGTTGATTTTGAACTGTGGTGTTGGAGAAGACTCTCGAGAGTCCCTTGACTGGAAGGAGATCAAACCAGTCAATTCTGAAAGAAATCAGTCCTGAATATTCATTGGAAGGACTGATGCTGATGCTGAAGCTCCAATACTTTGGCCACCTGATGTGAAGAACTGATTCAGTGGAAAAGACCCTGATGCTGGGAAAGATTGAAGACAGGAGGAGAAGGGGATGACAGAGGATGAGATGGTTGGATGGCATCACTGATTCAATCGAAATGAGTTTGAGTAAGCTCTGGGAATTGTTGATGCACAGGGAAACCTGGCATGCTGCAGTCCACTTGGTCGCAAAGAGTTGGACATAACTGAGCAACTGAACTAAACTGAGAATTATGCCATCTTCTGGTCATACTGAGATAAATCTGGGAGTTTTTCTGCCCTCAAGAGGCTTGCAAATTCCTGAGAGTTAGATATCCCATTAATAAATATAGGATGCATGCTGGAAGAATTCTTGGCTTGGGAAAAAATCCCAGGGAAGATGGTATTTGAGCTGAGCCTCGTTGACATTTGTCAGAGATCCAGGGACTCAGGGAATGTGACAGGTACAAAGGATCTTGAAAAGCAGGTAGCAAGAAATAGTCTCTCTGACTTTTATTTGAGCTTAGAGAGATGAATAGGTAGATATGTCAATATCTACAGGCTTCTCTTGGGTTTTCCCAATAAGAATGTGGTGTGGAATTTTAGGAACAGGACTTCAAAGATCAAACTTGCTTTAATATTTCAACGACAACAAGCAGCAATTGTTGCCTGGGTGGTGAGAAGAGAGGGTTGACACTGCAGTCAGATACAGCAGTGCCTTCCACACTGACCACCACACTGACTGCGCCAGCCTTTTATGAGCAGCAAGTGGAGGAGAGCGCCTTGCTGACAAGTGGTTGGTGTTCTGGGGCGGGGGGTTGGAGAGTTGGATGCAGGCAAAGCAAGAGTGCCTTCAGAACATTTCAAGTGCTACCTTGTGGGAAGGCAAAAGGGTGTTAGGAGGCAAAAGGCAGGGATTTGAGCTGGAGCGGGGTTAGCCCAGATTGGGAAGTCAGGGCACAGGCAGAGTTGTACTGTCATGGGCTAAATTGTATCTCCTATAGAATCTGTATATTGAAGTCCCAACCCTAACACCTGAAAATATGACTGTACTTGGACTTAAAACCTCTAAAGAAGCAATTAAGTTAAAATAGGTGTTCTTTGGAAGGAATGATGCTAAAGCTGAAACTCCAGTACTTTGGCCACCTCATGCAAAGAGTTGACTCATTGGAAAAGGCTCTGATGCTGGGAGGGATTGGGGGCAGGAGGAGAAGAGCATGACAGAGGATGAGATGGCTGGATGGCATCACTGACTTGATGGACGTGAGTTTGACTGAACTCCGGGAGTTGGTGATGGACAGGGAGGCCTGGTGTGCTGCAATTCATGGGGTCACAAAGAGTCGGACATGACTGAGCAACTGAACTTAACTGAACTGAAGGTTATTGATGTGGGCCTAAGTCCAATATAATGGGAGTCCTTATAAGAAAAAGAGATCAGGACACAGAAGGAAGACTGTGTGAAGACACAAGGAGAAGTTAACCGTCTATAAGCCAAGACAGAGACCTCAGAAGAAACCATGTGTCCTGACAGCTTGGTCTTAGACTTTCAGCCTCCAGAACCATGCAAAAACAATATCCATTTAAGATCCCCAGTCTGTAGCCTAATAGCAGATCCCTACAGCAGAAGGGCTATGAAGAAAGTGTAGCATTTTTTAGGAGATGTGCTCATGTTTCAGTATCTGATAAGTGTCCTGGTATTTGGGGGAAATGGTTTGGGCTCCAAAGGACAAGAGGAAGCTTGACCTTGTTGGAAAATATAAGCAAATACTACTGACATATTTCACATCATTCTCACTGTTGAGTGTGGCCTTGGCATTTCAGGCTTGGACCCAGCCACTGGGGTCTGCGGTTTGTAAATTCACATTCATCTGTTTTAGACATTCCGCTTCTTGTTGTTCCCATAGTCCCATAGTGGGAAGAGGGATATTCAGAGATGACTGGCATGTTATTTCTCAGTAGTGGGCCTGAAGGAGGAAGCCTGAAATACTCTGGCCTGAGACCTTTATGATGGCTCATTGGTGGGGCCAAAACAAGCAGAGTAAATAGTGATGGTCCAGTGCTCTGAAGTATAAGGCAATGGAGGAACTAGAGTTCATTCAGAGAGCTGCCCTGTGCCAGGGAGGCTGGGATGGGCTGGATCTGTCTTGGGTGAAGCTTGGTGGGACTAAGCACTTTGTTACTGTGGCAATGGGGCAAAGTAATTGTGGTTCTCAGAGGGCACAGATTCACATTTTTTAAGTTGTTTTTCTTGTTGAGCAATCCAGCAAAACATAGTGAAAGATAACAATCTTACAAATATATTATGTATCACAGTTCACAGAGTGTTGCCTCATCAAATCAAGTCCCCTTGGGAGACAGGACCCACAGCATCACTCCCTTCTTACACAGGAGAAAACAAGTCTCAGGAGGCCAGTGGACCCCCAGATCCTTAGGTTGCTGACCCAGGCTCAAGTCCCTCCTGTCACAGGTCCTCCTCTTAGCCACTGGATTTGATGGTCAGGCTGACTTTCTGGTTCCCAATCCAGGGAGATTCTTCACTAGGAACACCTGGGCCCTAAGACAATGAGGCCTGGGGTTTCCCTGAATCCTTTGATACCAAGGATCAACTTGGGAGAACTTGAATTTTCCTCTGAGCTGAAGAAGATGATGTCTCTGTTTTTTTGTGTTTTAGGAATAGTAGCATGCTGGTACACTACAGTGTGACCCCAGTGCTGAGACCTACACTGAGTCCCAGTCTTCTTTCTGACATCTAGAGAAAGTGATATGTAGTGAGAAGGCCATTCTAGGCCCTGAGCTTGCATGCTAGCTCCACCACTGTGAGTTCCAAGCTCGGAGGCAAGTTGTTATACTCAACTTTTTGAGGTTCACTTTCCTCATCTGTGAGATGGGAGTGATAATCCTAATCAGTCATGATCACTGTAAGAACTTAAATAGATAGAATAAATGCAAAATGACTAGCACATGGGTTGAGGGGCAAGGATCAGGCCCTCCAGACAAGAACAAAGCAAAACAGCACACACAAAAAAGTTATGTGGTATTCGTCCTATTCCAACTACCCCAAGCCTCTCTTCCACATTTGCAACTAAGATCATATGTATTCTTGCTTCTATTAAAATTATAAAAATAGAAAATGTACAGAAAAATATACTTTGCTAATGGTTGGAATATTTTCTGTGTATTCTCTGTGAGCCCTAACTTTGTAGATATACATTTGAAGCTCTTGTGAATGCCTTTTCCTTCCCTGGCCACCAGAAGTATCTGCTTTCCAACTTTGGCTGTTTCTGCATTCCCAAACATATTTTCAAACCTTTACTACATGTTATAATTTTTTACACTGCAGATGTGTATGTACAGTAATAACCTGATATTTATTCTGTTGAAGACATGTAAGATGTTTCCAAATGTTTATTACAAAAATAATTATGGTAAAAATTTTCTACATGTCTCCTGCTGTTGCTGCTGCTAAGTCACTCCAGTTGTGTCCGACTCTGTGCAACCCCATAGACGGCAGCCCACCAGGCTCTCCCCATCCCTGGGATTCTCCAGGCAAGAACACTGGAGTGGGTTGCCATTTCCTTCTCCAATGCATGAAAGTGAAAAGTGAAAGTGAAAAGTGAAAGTGAAGTCGCTCAGTCATGTCCAACTCTTAGTGACCCCATGGACTGCAACCTACCAGGCTCCTCCAATCCATGGGATTTTCCAGGCAAGAGTACTGGAGTGAGTTGCCATTGCCTTCTCCAAATGTCTCCTAGTATGTGTGAATAAGAGCTTTGGGGGTAGAAAGTGTTTCAAATAGCAAGTCTTGACCTATTAGTGAATCATAAAATCAAGCAGTGGGTTAAGGCCAGCATTTCAAAGAAGGTGGCATGATGGAATAAAACAAACAAACAAACAGTACATCATATGGGAGAAAGATGTGTATTTTTCATGGAGGCACACTCACAGATATACACATATATCAGATTATATATATATATATATCATACACACCTATATGCTTCTTCTGTTGACCCAAAATATAAACAAATGGGGTTTCTACATGAAACCAGGTAAGAAGCATTTGGAAACCAAGATGCTAGTTAACAACATTAGAATGATTTGCTGATCACATGGTATATGAGCTTTTCAATTTGCCAGATAGCTCTAGATTCATCTCCAAAGTGGTCTTGTCAGTTTTAATACTCTTCCTCCAGATATTTTTTAAACCAATCTGTTGGGTAAGAAATTGTACCTCATTGTGGTTTAATTTGCCCTTCATGGATTAGTGGTACAGGCTGAGCATTTTGCCATATTTATTGCCCATTCAAATTTTCTATTCATATCTTTTTGTTCATTTGTTGAGTGAATTGTTTGCTTTTTCCCTTTTGATTTATTAGGCACTTATATTTGACATGAATTCCTTTAGAGTTACATGTATCACTTATCTACTCCTTGTCTACCTTGTCATTTCACATTGTTTATTATGTCTTTTGTGTAAATTTTTATTTAAACATGTCATAAATGATTGTATCACCATTCTTTCTGTTCATGACACCAGTTGTCTCGCTGTTCACACTGTCCACATGGTTCACTGAACCCAGAGTAGGCAAGGTGTGAGCTGAGAGGCTGGAAGGAGGCTTGAGGAGCTGTAGGAACTACAGGCATGCTTATTCTTTCCTGGCTGACATGGCAGCGGTAACACAGCCTTTCTGCTGGCTCTGACACAGCAGCCACAGCAGCAGCCACAATATAACCTAACACAGCACAGCCTCTTTCCTCTTGTGCCTGACCCAACGGGCTCAGCTGTGATGCAGCAATAATACCTCCTCTTTCTAGGTGGAGGTCGAATATCTGTAAAGCACAAAACATCCTGTGACCAAGCGAGTACCTTATAACATGCATGTGCAGTGCTATAAACAATCTCAGTTGCTACACAGTCATTATTTACAAAACGTGGGGTGAGAGAGCCTGAACGCACCATCTTGGCTAATTTGCTCTCTCCCCACACGCCACCCTCTTCAGGGTCTCTGGCCTCACATTCTATACACAGTCCATCTTCTGTAATATTCCTTTGGCGAGTAACACTGACCCTTGGATTTACATCTTGCAACAGCAGTAACTACAACAAACAATTACATCATATATACATAACAAAACCCAATTCCAGGTATTACCTGGAACTCATGTTGCAGTCCTTGCCATCATGGGGCTAGAAGAGCCAATCACCACATGTGGACTGCCTTTATCTTCCATGGCCAAGTCCAGTCCTCTGTTTGTTCTTGTGAAATTGCAGGAAAGCCTCCACAGGGGCAACTTCACCCCACGGGGCTTTTGTTAAAGACACAGGCGCTGGGCCCACCCCTTCAAGGAGGGGTTTTTTGTGCGTTCACAGACTACCCACATGGTTACGCTCTTGTAAATCTGAGGACATAGCCACTACAGTACACTGTTATAAATCTACATCATCTACACTGTTCTAATTCTTACAGTACCCTCATCATAGGACAGAGCCCTTACACTTTACTCCTCATGAATCAGCCCACGTTTGCACATGTGTAACCAGGATAGTACTCCTGCCAGCTTGGGCCCTCTTCAGGGTCTTCATTCACACTTTTCAAAATGGCATCTCACATGCCACTCCTCTACTTCTCTCAGTAAGGACCCACAAGCACTCTACAGGTATGGGGCCCACCTCTGCATCCCAGAGTCACAAAAGCCAAGCTGCCAAGGTTTCCCCTTGCATTTGCTGAAAATGCTTACCCAAGTTGACCAACTCTGGCTGAGTGTATATGGTTGATACGTTGTTAACTCAGGCACATTGGGGGCCCCTTGAAGATGTACACCCTGGGCCATAGGCTGCTTATGCTTCACTTTCTGCTGTACAACAGGTCTCGCTGCCATGAAGGGACCTGTAGTCTCATAACGTTCATCATCGCAGTCACTTACTGCCTCGTCAGAGATGCTGGGTTCCTCAGGGCTACAGGATTCTTGTTTAATTGCAGTGTACGTTGCTCTAGTCCTTTCAATAGTTTCTGTACATTGTGCACTGGTGCGGCATCACAGAGAGAACTATCCATCTTCAGGGCAGTCAGGAAAATCCACCCCCACGATGCCAGTGGATGTTCATGCTGCTTTCTTGGGAAACCCACCACCCATAATGCCTTTTCAATGCTACCCAGTGAATCCTCCACTGCCTTCCAGTCTTCCACCAGAGCTCATGTGAAGAGGATTGAAAGGGTAACAGGCAGGAAGGCCAGGGGTCTTCAAATGGAGGAAATAGGCTGCAAGTGTCACATTTGTTATCTCTCTCTTAAGCAGCGGGAGGAAACAAACTAGTGTTATATTTTTTCTCCTTCTCTATACAAATATAAAAGAAGGTTTCTCTTAAAATTCTGTGTTGCCATAATGACACCTGGTTCCACCTGAACTTAACTTTTCTCAAACCTTGAGCTAACCAATGCATTTTTCTTATGGAAAAGTTTATCTTAAGCTATGTTTATGTGCTCTCCACTCCCACATAAACATAACTTAAGACAAACATTTCCATAAGAAAAATTCATTGGTTAGCTCAAGGTTTGAGAAAGAAGAAAGTGAAAAAGTTGGCTTAAAGCTCAAGTTTTCATTCAGAAAACTAAGATCATCGCATCCAGTCCCATCACTTCACAGCAAATAGATGGGGAAACAGTGGAAACAGTGGCTTACTTTATTTTTCTGGGCTCCAAAATCACTGCAGATGGTGATTGCAGCCATGAAATTAAAAGACACTTACTCCTTGGAAGGAAAGTTATGACCAACCTAAACAGCATATTAAAAAGCAGATCCATCACTTTGTCAACAAAGGTCCATCTAGTCAAGGCTATGGTTTTTCCAGTGATCGTGTATGGTTGTGAGAGTTGGACTATAAAGAAAGCTGACTGCTGAAGAATTGATGCTTTTGAACTATGGTGTTGGAGAAGACTCTTGAAAGTCCCTTGAACTGCAAGGAGATCCAACCAGTCCATTTCTAAAGGAGATCAGTCCTGGGTGTTCATTGGAAGGACTGATGTTGAAGCTGAAACTCTGATACATTAGCCACCTGATGCAAAGAGCTGACTCATTGGAAAAGACCCTGATGCTGGGAAAGATTGAGGGCAGGAGGAGAAGGCACCGACAGAGGATGGGATGGCTGGATGGCATCACTGACTCGATGGACATGGGTTTGGGTGGACTCCGCTAGTTGATGATAGACAGGGAGGCCTGCTGTGCTGCAGTTCATGGGGTCGCAAAGAGTCGGACATGACTGAGCGACTAAACTGAACTGACTGATGTTTATGTGCTATGTATTTACCATATATTCTGTTTTCGAGTCAGTTCTGCCTAAACGGTCAGAACCGACTTGACAAACCAGTATGTTTTACTCCTACATTGTTCTCCTAATCTATGGTAATGAAACAATATATTTGCTTGGAAATCTGCCTTTCTTCAGGATTCATGTCAATCGTTTTATGGCCCAGGATGACTCAGCTGGTGCCAATGTTATCTCAATGCATGGGGTCTGGTGTCATTTTCTGAGTTTTGAGACATTTCCTTTCTCTAATTAGCATACTGCTAATAGCTATATTACATCTGGCTAAAGACTAGCAGGGGGACACGCTTTCTTCCCCCTTCTGCTGTCTATGTCAGAAGCTTTCTCTATCTCTTTTATACTTTAATAAAACTTTATCACACAAAAGCTCTGAGTGATCAAGCCTTGTCACTGGCTCCGGATTGAATTCCTCTCCTCTGGAGGCCAAGAATCCCGGAGTCTTTTGTGATTTAGTAACAACCTTTCAAGATCATGGCCACATGGGTACCACATGCTGTATGGTGACCACTGACTTCCTCCATGCAGTGGAGCCTCATGCTTCCCTACCCACTGAGAATCCTGCCAACTCTTCTTCTGTGGAGCCTCAGGCTCCCCTACCTGCTGGGTATGCTGCCAACTATGTCAATTGTGTCACTAGTCATCCTGTTCCTGATGACAAATGTCTCACTGTTCATACTGTCCGCATGGATCGCTGAATCCAGTGCAGGCAAGGTGCGAGTTAAGAGACTGGAAGGAGACTCAAGGAGCTGTAGGAACTGCAGACCTGGCTGGCACGGCAGCCATAACACAGCCTCTCTCCTGGCTGATGCAGCAGCCATAACATAACATAACTTAACACAGCACAACCTCTTTCCACTCGTGGCTGACTCAGTGGACACAGCCATGACACAGCAGTAATGACTCTGCTTTCTAGGTGGAGCTCATATATCTGTATAGCCCAAAACAGCCCATGATCAAGCAAGTTCCATGTGACACGCATGCACAGTGCTATAAATGATCTCAGCTGTACATAGTCATTATTTACAAAAGGTGGGGTGAGAGAGCCTGAACATGCCATCTTGGCTAATTTTCTCTGAAGGCAATGGCACCCCACTCCAGTACTCTTGCCTGGAAAATCCCATGGACGGAGGAGCCAGGTAGGCTGCAGTCCATGAGGTTGCTAAGAGTCAGACACGACTGAGGGACTTCACTTTGACTTTTCACTTTTATGCATTGGAGAAGGAAATGGCAATCCACTTTAGTATTCTTGCCTGGAGAATCCCAGGGATGGGGGAGCCTGGTGGGCTGCCGTCTACGGGGTCACACAGAGTCGGACACAACTGAAGTGACTTAGCAGCAGCAGAAGCATAACGATCAATCTTCTTGATAAATCTTCAATTTAATGGATTGTTCCTTTGGAAATGTCATAAGGAACACTTCCCTAAAATGTCAGAAAAATATTTCCCTATGTTTTCTTCTTAAATATTTAAAGAATTAATCAACTCCGTTTCATGTATTGAATGGCCTATGCATTCTGCACTGACTTGTCACATAGAATGTGTGCATGATTTTGTGTCTGGGTTTTCTGTTCTCACATTGAGTCTACATCTGACCTTACATCAGTATTCCACTGTCTTAATTTCATTGTATGTCCTGCTATAGTCAGGTACCACATTCTTCTTCACAACTATCTGAGTTCTCTTTGCCCCTTTGGCCCCTTTATAAAATAAAGGATTGTGTAAAAATTCATGAAAATATTTATGTAATTTTTATTAGAATGACATTGAGCTTATAAATTTTAGAATAATTAACATTTTAATGATTCTGAACCTTTAAATCTATGGACATATCATATCTCTTCAAATATACAGGCTATCTGCAATGACTTTCAGTCATGATTTTAGAGTTTCCCAACTGTCTTTCATGTACTTATTTCTATGATTGTTAGTGTTTTTGTAACCATTTTGAAAATTTTATATATATATTATATTTGGTAATTACTGATATATAGATATACTATTTTTTGTTGTATATTCTTATATCTAGCAAGCTTGTTAATCTCTCTCTCTAGTAGTGATATTTTATTGGAACATTTGCTTTATGATATAAAAATTTTATAAGTATCTTATGTTTTGATTTTTTATTCTGTCTAGACATTATAGGTATGAGTTTGCTGTTGTTTAGTCACTAAGTTATGTTTGACTCTTTGAGATCCCATGGACTGCAGCTTGCAAGGCTTCCCTGTCCTTCACTATCTCCCAGACTTTGCTCAAACTCATGTCCATTGAGTCAGTGATGCCATACAGCCATCTCATCCTCTATAATTCATTTCTCCTTCTTTCTTCAATCTTTCCCAGCATCAGGGTCTTTTCCAATGAGTCACCTCTTCTCATAAGGTGGTCAAAGTAATGAAGCTTTAGCATCAGTCCTACCAATGGATATGCAGGGTTGATTTCCATTAGGATTAACTGGTTTGATCTTGCAGTCCAAGGAGTCTCTTCAACAATATTCTCCATCACCACAATTTGAAAGCATCAGTTCTTTGGTGTTCAGCCTTATTTATGGTTCAATTCTCATATCTGAAAATTACTACTGGAAAATAGCTTTGACTATACACACATCTTTTTGACATAATTATGTCTCTGCTTTTAAATATACTATCTAGATTTTTCATAGCTTTTCTTCCAAGGAGCAAGTATCTTTTAAATTCATGGCTACAGTCACCATCTGCACTGATTTTGGAGTCCAAGAAAATAAAGTCTGTCACTGTTTCCACTTTTTCCCCTTCTATTTGCCATGAAGTGATAGGACCAGAAGCCATGATTTTAGTTTCTTGAATGTTGAATTTTAAGCTGGTTTTTTCATTCTCTTCTTTCACCTTTATCAAAAGGCTCTTTAGTTCTTCACTTTATGGCACTAGAGTATATCTGAGGTTATTGACATTCTCCCCAGCAATCTTGACTCCAGCTTGTGATTCATCCAGCCTGGCATTTTGCATGATTACTTTGCATATAAGTTAAATAAACAAGGTGACAATATACAGCTTTGCCATATTCCTCTCCTAATTTGGAGTTAGTCCATTGTTACATGTCCAGCTCTGTTGTTTCTTGACATGTATATGCTTCTCAGGAGATGGATAATGTCCTTCAGAAATTTCCACAGTTTGTTGTGATCCACACAGTCAAAGGCTTTAGTGTAGTCAATGAAACAGAAGTAGATATTTTTCTGAAATTCCCTTTGTTTCTCTATGATCCAGTGAATGCTGGCAATTTGATCTCTTGTTCCTCTGCCTTTTTAAAATCCAGCTTGTACATCTCAGTTCATGTCTTGCTAAATTCAACTTGTTCTCAGTTCTAAATCCAGCTTATTCTCAGTTCATGTATTGCTGAAGCCTAACTTGAAGATTTATGAGCATTACCTTGCTAGCATGTGAAATGAATGCAATTGTATGGTAGTTTGAAGTTTCTTTTGTATTGATTTTCTTTGGGATTGGAATGGAAACCAACCTTTTCCAGTCCTGTGGTCACTGCTGAGTTTTCCAAATTTGCTGCCATATAGAGTGCAGCACCTTAACAGCATCATCTTTTAGGATTTGAAATAACTCAGCTGGAATTCCATCATCTCCACTAGCTTTGTTCATGGTGGAACACTTGACCTCACACTCCAGGATGTGTGGCTCTTGATGAGTGACCACACCATCATGGTTATCTGAGTTATTAAGACCTTTTTTGTACAGTCTTTCTGTGTATTCTTACCACCTCTTCTTAATCTCTTCTGCTTCTCTTAGGTCTTTACCATTTCTGTCCTTTATCGTGCTCATCCTTGTATGAAATGTTTTCTTGATATCTCCAATTTTCTTGAAGAGATCTCTAGTTTTTACCATTCTATTATTTCCTATATTTCTTTGCCTTGTTCACTGAAGAAGCCTTATCTCTCCTTGTGATTCTCTGGAACTCTGCATTCAGCTGGATATATCTTTTGCCTTCTTCTTTGCCTTTCACTTCTCTTCTTTCCTCAGCTATCGGTAAAATCTCTTCAGAGAACCACTTTGGCTTCTTGCATTTCCCACCCACCCCCCAACTTTGAAATGGTTTTAGTCACCACCTCCTATACGATGTTATGAACTACTGTCCATAATTCTTCAGGCACTCTATCTACCAGATCTAATCCCTTGAATCTATTCATCATCTCCACTATATAATCATAAGGGATTTTATTTAGGTCAAATGGCCTAGTGGTTTCCCTAAATTTCTTCAATTTAAGCCTGATTTTTACAATAAGGAGCTGATGATCTTGAGCCACAGTCAGCTCCAGATATTGATTTTGGCTGACTGCATAGAGTTTCTTCATCTTTGGCTAAAAAGATGACTGGCATTTGCCGTGGATTCTGGGAGGTCATTTCTGCCACATGCAACATGAGTGCAACATCTGTTTCATTGGGGTTTGGCCACACCTTGGTGTCTTAGGATGGGGCTGACCTGCAGGCAAGTTAAGTCCTGTGATTTAGGGTGGGCCTTTGGGTCACTCTTTAGCTTTGATTTTATCAGTAGCTCCTTTTTGATGTTTTATATAGGCTATCATAAAATCTCAATGTAAGGATGGTTTGAGCTCTTCCTTCCCAAGTCTATAGCTTTTTTTGTTTGTTTGTTTAGTTTTTATGGCTATATCTTTAATTAATATATTTTTTCAAACTGTAAATGTCATACATACATTGGTTAAGTTTTTAGACTGAAAAAAAAGTAGAATGAAGAAAATAAAACTCTTCATACTACTACCATGGTAGGCTACTGTTAAAATTTTCTTTTTACTATTAAGCTTTTAAAATTTATATATAGTAAAATTCACAGTTTTTTGAAGAATAGTCTTATGATTTTTGAAAAATGTATAGAGTCTTAAAGGCATAACTACAATCAGGATAAGGAAAAGTTCCCTCATCCTAAAATATTCCTTTTTTCTACCCCCTTGTAAATAAACTCTTTTATCTATAACCTCTGGAAACCAGCGATCTAGTCATTCTCCTTATAATTTTGGCTTTTCTAGAATGCCATATAAATGGAATCACATACAATGTGAGCTTTAGAATTTGACTTCTTTCTCTTACAATAGTGCATTTGAGATTTATCATTGATGGGTATATCAATTGTTAATTACCCTGAATGTTGCATAATGTTGCATTGTGTGGATATACCATGGTCCGTTTATTCATTCAACTGAATGAAGGATATTTGAATTGTTTCAGTTCTTGGCAATTATGACTAATGCTCTTATAAACATTCAAATGCAGGGTGTTTGGTTAACATGTTATTATTTCTCTTGGATGAATCCTTAATAGATTGTTGGGCCACAAGGATGAGTGTATATGTGAACTATAAGAAACAGTGAGCTAATTTTCATAGAAGCATTAGCATTTTGCATTCCATTTAGAAGTGTGAGATTTCAAAATAGTCCGCATTCTTACCAGCACTTAGTAGCCATTTGTGTTTTTTCTTTGATAAAGTGTTTGTTCAAATCTTTTAATCATTATTTAATGGGTTATTTCTTTATTGTTCAGTTTTGAGAGTACTTTGTATGCTCTGAATAAAAGTCCTTTGTCAGATCTGTGATTTACAAATATATGCTCTTAGTATATAAGGTGTTTTACATCCTTTGAACAATGTCTTCTATAGAGCAAAAGTTTTTAAAATTTTGATGACCTATGAAGATTTATTTCTTTTTAGGATAATGTTTTTGGTGATGTATATAAAAATCTTCAGTAATTCAAATACACAATAAAATTTTTCTCGAGTGTTTTTTTCTCAGGAGTTTTGTAATTTTATTTTTTAAATTTAGACCTACAATCCATTTTAAGTTATTTTTGCACAAAGTGACACATATAGGTCAAGGCTTTTTTTAAGGGTATAGCGCTGAAGAATTGATGCTTTTGAACTGTGGTGTTGGAGAAGACTCTTGAGAGTCCTTGGACTGCAAGGAGATCCAACCAGTCCATTCTGAAGGAGATCTGCCCTGGATTTTCTTTGGAAGGAATGATGCTAAAGCTGAAACTCCAGTACTTTGGCCACCTCATGCGAAGAGCTGACTCATTGGAAAAGACTCTGATGCTGGGAGGGATTGGGGGCAGGAGGAGAAGGGGATGACAGAGGATGAGATGGCTGGATGGCATCACCAACTCGATGGACGTGAGTTTGAGTGAACGGGAGTTGGTGATGGACAGGGAGGCCTGGTGTGCTGGAGTTCATGGGGTCACAGAGTCAGACAGGACTGAGCGAATGAACTGAACTGAATTATTCCAAGACCATTATTGGAAAAAAAAAATTCTTTTCTCTATTCAATTGCCTTATTAATTGGATCTTTGAAGAATCCTTATTAAAATCTAATTGACTGTATTTCATGTCTCTATTTCTAAACTCTATTATATTCTATTAATATATGAGTCTATCAGTTCTCCAGTATTACAGTCTTGATTATGATAGCTTAGAGGGCTTCCCCAGATGGCACAATGGGTTAAGAATCCACCTGCAATTCAGGAGACTCAGAAGATGCAGATTTGATCCCTGGGTAGGGAAAATATGCTGGAGGAGGAAATGGCAACCCACTCTAGTATTCTTGCTTGGAAAATTCCATGGACAGAGGAGCCTGGTAGGCTACAGTCCATGTGATCACAAAGAGCCAAACATGACTGAGCACATGTCACATTGTCAGAGAGGGTAAGCTTATCCATTTTTTTTTTAATTTTCAAAATTATTGTGCTGTTTTAGCACATTTTTTTCCAGGCCAAGTTTTCAAATTAGATTAGAAATTTTGATAAAAATAGTAATGGAATTATAAAAATATAAAGATTTTATTTTAAGACATTTTTACATTTACAAAAATATTGTAAAGATAGTATAGATAATTCCCATTTATCATGAATTAGAATTTGTTTGATGTTTTTCTCATTATTAGATTGAGGTCATATGTTTTTGGGAAAAAGACTTCAGAGATAAAATATTTTCATCACATCATATTAGATGACTTCCTGTTGATGTTAACCTTGAACATCTGGCTGACAAATGTTTGTCTGCCTTCTTTACCATAAAATTACTGTTTTTATCTCTGCTTTCTTATTGAGCTCTTTGGAAAAAATGTGCCTACATAGTGGCCAGTTAAGAGTTGTGTTTTAGCTTTTTCAGGCACAGTAGTTACATATATTATTTGGAATTCTGTGACTCTGTAGATTTTTTTTTCTCTCTTCTCTTCCACTTATTTATTTATTCTATCACTTATTTCTATCAGTAAGGACCCATGGATATGTATGCTCTACTTTGGGCTATAATCCAATACTCCCTTACTTATTTTTGCCTATTTTTTTGTGTTTTGTTTTGGCACTCAAAGCTTTATGTCCCTTTGAAATATTCCCCTCCATGGTGGATTTGTTTGTTTGTTTGTTTTTAGCACTTTCTCACTTTCTGGCACTGCAACATGCTCCAGGTTCATTTCATAGATTTCTTGCCCTAGTTCTAGAATCAGTCATTTCTCTGAGGAGTCCTGCTTATTTTTTATTAGAGAATGGTATTAGGAACCAAGGTGTAGAGCTAGGCATGCTCATTGCTATAAAGATTTCACTGATTTTAGTCCCTCTCATGTAATAGACAAGGAAATATTTACATGTATATACTAAATCACTTCAGTCATGTCTGACTCTGTGTGACCCCATAGACGAAAGCTCACCAGGCTCCCCCTGTCCCTGGGATTCTCCAGGCAAGAACACTGGAGTGGGTTGCCATTTCCTTCTCCAATGCATGAAAGTGAAAAATGAAAGTGAAGTCGCTCAGTCCTGTCCAACTCTTATCGACCCCATAGACTGCAGCCCACCAGGCTCCTCCATCCATGGGATTTTCCAGGCAAGAGTACTGGAGTGGGATGCCATTGCCTTCTCTGTTACATGTATATACACACATATATATTCATACACAACTATCTAAGGGTATATTATGCTAAATATGAGTTCACAGCAATCTCTATGACCCTAATCCATTTACTTCATGGGTCATTCTATGATTATAAAAACATTCACTCTGACAGTGAGGAACCTGGTTCCCACCATCCACCATTTGTTTATTTATGTACTTAATTAGTCAATTTATGAATAACATCAGAATTGTAAAACTCCCAAACTGAAAATGCCAAATACTAAGAAGAATATGGAGCAAATACTCGTTTATTGATGGGGAAATTAAAAATGTGCCCAGTGCATTTTTACTTTGACAAGGGTTCAGTTCAGTCATTCAGTCATGTCCAACTCTTTGCAACCCTATGCACTATAGCACACCAGCCTTCCTGTCCATCAACAACTCCTGGAGCTTGCTTAACTCATGTCCATCGAGTCAGTGATACCATCCAACCATCTCATCCTCTGTCACCCCCTTCTTCTCCTGCCTTCATTCTTTCCCAGAATCAGGGTCTTTTCCAATGAGTCAGCTCCTTGAACCAGGTGGCCAAACTATATTTGAAATATATTTTGGCATATTCTTACAGTGCTATGCATAGTTTCAAACTGGTCAATCCTAAAGGAAATCAGTCCTGAATATTCATTGGAAGGACTGATGCTGAAGCTCAAGCTCTAATAGTTTGGCCACCTGGTGCAAGGAGCTGACTCATTGGAAAAGACCCTGATGCTGGGAAAGAATGAAGGCAGGAGGAGAAGGGGGTGACAGAGGATGAGATGGTTGGATGGCATCACTGACTCGATGGACATGAGTTTAAGCAAGCTCCAGGAGTTGTTGATGGACAGGAAGCCTGGTGTGCTATAGTGCATATGGTTGCAAAGAGTTGGACATGACTGAATGACTGAACTGAACCCTTGTCAAAGTAAAAATGCACTGGGCACAGTCACACAAGCTAGAGAAGACTTTATTCAAGATTATTGCAATAGGGGAAAAGAGCTGAACTCAATTCCTCTGAAACATAAGGTGGGGGGTGTCTCACTGCTGGTGAACCAATAGAAAACTACTGGATGAAGTTGGGATGGTTGGTCAGTGAGATGTGTGGAGAACATTGATTTATGTTCGGGCTTGCAAATGTTTTTCTTTGTGATTAGACCACTTGTGTTTGTTAATTGGCATCAAAGTTAGGCTCCTTCTGTCCCACAGAGAAAGGAGCACTATCTTCCTTGATGACTGCATTTTCAAGGGATGGCTTCCAGGTTCTTAGAAAGACATTTCCCTGGTTTTAGAACTAACAAAATGCTGGGAGAAAATTTATATACATTTTAAAAGGGACAGAGAAAGAATTTACAGTTACAAGTTCTTTTTTAAATAAATGCTGTAAGAAAGGGAGATCAGGGACCCACAGTCAGAAAGAAGCTTGTCTAAAGTTGGGTCAAGCTGAAGGAAACTTGATGGTTGTCTTGGTCATCCCTGTGGGAAAAAATATTATCATTAATAGTTCCATGCTATATGCATTTTATTTTGCACACATTCCCAAAATTACTTAGGTCAACAGCTTTCCGTCCACTTCTGTCAATGAGGCTGTTGCATACATTTACAATAGAGTTAGATTGTTGGTCACTTTCCACATTTCATACCAGTCATCCAACTTCCTAATTTTTTAAAATTTTGCTGATATTCAGGTTTACTCTTTGTGTGGTAAAGTTCTGCAGGTTTTGAAAAAGGAATAACATCATGAATCCAATGTATTGGTTTGTCATGACCTTTGTGGCCATAACAAAAGGACCACAAAATGAGAGGTTTAACTAACAGAAATTTATTTCCTCACAGTTATGGAGGCTAGAAGTCCAAGGTTAAGGTATCAGCAGGAATGGTTTTTTCTGAGGTCGTTCTGTTTGACTTGGAAATGGTCACCTTATCCTTGTGTCTTCACAGAATCTTCCTTCTATGTACCTCTGTGTCCTAATTTTTTCTTCTTATATGATACCAGTCATATTGCATTAGGCCTCACCCTAATGTTGCTATTTAAATTTAATTGATTCTTTGCAATTCTTTCTCAAAATATATTCACTGTCTGAGGTATAGAGCTTCAATATATGAATTTTGTGGAGATACAATTCAGTTCATAATATCTACTAATGTAGTATCATATAAAATCATCTTAAAAAATCCCATATGCTTCACCCATTCCACTGCCTCCTAAATCTAATTGCCTATCAACTACTGATTTTTATTGTCTCTGTAGTTTTGCCTTTTCTGGAATGTCATATCATGAAATCACATTATATGTAATCTTTACAGACTGGCTACTTTTAGTTAATGATATGTATATAAGATTCATCTATGTATTTTCATTGCTTGAAGACTTGTATATTTTAAGTATTTTATTATCCATTTGGTGAATACACCACAGTTTGCTTATCCATTTACTCAATGAAGATTATCTTAGTTGCTTTCAGTTTTTGGCAATTATGAATAAAGCTGCTATAAAGCCACACATGTGCAGGTATTTATGTGGACATAAGTTCTCAAATCAACTGGGTTATTACCTAGGGGCATGGTTCTTGTATGATATGGTAAAACTATGCATTTATTGTTGATCAGGCACTAAGCCATGTCCGACACTTTGTGACCCCATGGACTGCAGCATGCCAGTATTACCTGTTATTCACCACTCCCAGAATTTTCTCAAGTTCATGTTCATTGAGTCAGTGATGTCATTGAACCATCTCATTCTCTGTCATCGCCTTCTCCTCCTGCCTTCAATTTTCCCTAGGATCAGGATCTTTTCCAATGAGTTGGCTCTTTGCATCAAGTGGTGAAAATACTGGAGCTTCAGCTTCAGCATCAGTCTTTCCAATGAATATTCAAGGTTGATTTCCTTTAGGGTTGAGTGGTTTGAAACTATGCATAGTACTGTAAGAAAATGCCAAAACATATTTCAAAGTTCCTGTACCATTTTAATTTCCCCATTAATAAATGAGTTATTTGGCATTTTCACTTTGGGGATTTTAATCATCCTAATAAGTGTGTAATGGTACTTCATTTCAATATGAAATTATCTAATGCCAAAAAACTTTGAGTGTCTTTTTATATGCTTATTTTCTGTCTACTATATAACTTCTATTCAAATAGAAATAGTCTAATAGTCTATTCAAATCTTTTGTCCATTTTTAGAGATTTACCCCTCGTTTTTTAAATTACAAAAATATGACAATACATTTCAAGAGATTTGGAAAATATAGAACAGATGTACCTGTAATTCCACTATATATTTCAATTATTTTTTTAAGTAGGTAAATTAAGGTTTTTAGTTGGAGTTTCAATATCAAACTCAAAAAAGCAATAGAATGAATAGACAGAAAGCAGAAGGATATATAGTAGGCCTGAAAAGAATTATGAACAAATTCAACATAATTAAGATATGTACAATTATCACACAACATCTGGATTAAAAATCTATTCAAGTTCCCATAAACTATAACCTAGGAGACATTGGAACATATTCAGGGACATATCATGAGGTGCAAAAATTTCATGGTCTAAAGGTATTGAAAAGACATAGAATCTGTCCTCTTATCACTGTGGAAATATGTTAGAAACTGATATCAAAAGATATTTGAAAATAATCCTCAAATTTTCAAGTACATTGTGACATTTATCAAGAGAGATCTTTGACATAGCCACTGAAAGCTTTAATAGACTAAAAAAGCACAGAGGGTGTTTTCAGAGAAGAAAGCATTTAAATGAGAAATTAATATCAAAATAAGAAATTAATATCAAAGATAGTTAAAAAAAAAACCCATGTATTTTTAAATTAAATGCCCACTTTTAAATTATGGGTATATTTAAAAAGCCATAACAAAAAATTTGAAAATATTTTTAACAATAAAAATGACAAGAGAGTTTATCAATTTGTTGCATGCAGCTGAAGATGCTCAATGTAACTAAATACAATGTGGAATCTTTAATAAGGTATGAAAACAAATAATGGACACTGGCATAAAACTTTGTGAAATTTGAAAAAAATCTATACTATAGTTAGTAATAGTGTATCACATTATGAGTATACTGAATCACAACAAACTGTGGAAAATTCTTTAAGAGATGGGAATGCCAGACAACCTTATCTGCCTCCTGAGAAATCTGTATGCAGATTAAGAAGCAAGAGTTAGAACTGGACATGGAAAAGCACACTGGTTCCAAACTGGGAAAGGAGTACATGAAGGCTATATATTGTCACCCTGCTTATTTAACTTATATGCAGAGTACATCATGAGAAATGCTGGACTAGATGAACCACAAGCTGGAATCAAGATTGTCGGGAGAAATAGCAATAACCTCAGATATGCAGGTGACACTACCCTTATTGCAGAAAGTGACGAAGAACAAAACAGCCTCTTGATGAAAGTGAAAGAGGAGAGTGAAAATGTTGGCTTAAAATTCAACATTCAGAAAACAAGGATCGTGGCATCTGGTTCCATCACTTCTGGCAAGTAGATGGGGAAATAGTGGAAACAGTGGCAGACTTTATTTTTTTGTGTTCCAAAATCACTGCAGATGGTGACTGCAGCCATGAAATTAAAAGACATTTACTCCTTGTAAGAAAAGTTATGACCAACCTAGACAACATATTAAAAAGCAGAGACATTACTTTGTTAACAAAGGTCCATCTAGTCAAGGCTATGGTTTTTCCAGTAGTTGTGTATGGATGTGAGAGTTGGACTATAAAGAAAGCTGAGTGCTGAAGAATTGATGCTTTTGAGCTGTAGTATTGGAGAAAAGACTTGAGAGTCCCTTGGACTTCATGGCAATTCAACCAGCCCATCCTAAAGGAAATCAGTCCTGAACATTCATTGGAAGGACTGATGCTGAAGCTGAAACTTCAATACTTTAGCCACTTGATGCTAAGAGCTGACTCATTTGAAAAGACCCTGATGTTGGGAAAGATTGAATGTGGGAGGGGAAAGGGATGACAGAGGATGAGATGGTTGGATGGCATCACCGACTCAACGGACATGAGTTTGGGTGAACTCCAGGAGTTGGTGATGGACAGGGAGGCCTGGGTGTGCTGAAGTCCACGGGGTTTTAAAGAGTCAGATATGACTGAGTGACTGAACTGATTGACAGACTGCCCTCTGATAGATAAGAATAAGATGTTTATGGAAGTTTCCTGTTGAGAGGGACTGACTGTGGGGGAAGCTAGGTCTTGTTGTGATGGGTGGGGCCATGCTCAGCAAATCTTTAATTCAATTTTTTGTTGACGGGTGGGGCTGGGTTCCTTCTTTGTTATTTGATCTGAGACCAAACTATGGTGGAGGTAATGAAGATAATGGTGACCTTCTCAAAAGGTCCTGTGTATAACTGCTGCAGTCAGGGCCCCCGACCCTGAAGCAGGCCACTGCTGACCCATGCCTCTGCCAGAGACTCCTGAACACCCACAGGCATGTCTGGGTCATCTTCTCCTGGGGTCACTGTTCCTTTCTCCTGGGTCCTGACACACACAAAATTTTGCTTGTGTCCTCCAAGAGTCTGTTTCCCAGTACTGTGTAGGCTTTCTAATCAAATCCCACTGGCTTCCAAATTCAAAGTTTCAGGTGGTTCTCAATCCCTTTTCTAGATTCCCCAGATTGGGAAATCTGTTGTCAGTCTTGAACTTTCTTAACAGTGTGAAAATTTCTTTGGTGTAATTGTTCTGCAGTTCGTGGCTTGTCTGCTCAGTGGCTCCACGGTGGGATTCATGGCAACCTTCTCCAAGAGCACTTATGCCACAGGCTGTGTCACTCAGGTAGGTTCTCCCAGAGTCTCTGCCCCTGCAGCAGGCCACTGCTGACCTGTATCTCCGCAGGAGACTCAAACATAGGTCTAGCTCAGTCTCTGTGCAGTCTCTGGGTCCTGGTGCAACCCCATGGACTATACAGTCCATGGAATTCTCCAAGCCAGAATCCTGGAGTGGGTAGCCTTTCCCTTCCTCAGGGAATCTTCCAAACCCAAGGATCGAACTCAGGTGTCTGACATTGAAAGTGGATTCTTTTTTTTTTTTTTTTTAAACGCATGTGGGATCTTAGCTCCTGGAGTAGGGATCGAACCTGCACCCCCTGCCTTGAAAGGTGAAATGTTAACCACTGGACCACCAGGGAAGTCCCTGAAAGTGGATTCTTTACCAGCTGAGTCACAAGGGAAACCCAAGAATACTGGAGTGGGTAACCTAATCCTTCTCCAACAGATCTTCCTGATCCAGGAATTGAAATGACAATCCACTCCAATACTCATGTCTGGAAAATTCCATGGATGGAGAAGCCTGGCGGGCTACAGTCCATGGGGTTGCAAAGAGTTGGACACGACTGAGCAACTTCACTTTCTTTTTCTTTCTTTCTTTCTTTTTCCCATATTGCAAGGAGACTCTTTACCAGCTGAGCTCTCAGGGAAGCCCATGACCAACCTAGATATTGTATTAAAAAGCAGAGACATTACTTTGCTGACAAAGGGCCATCCAGTCAAAGCTATGGTTTTTCCAGTAGTCATGTATGGATGTGAGAGTTGGACCATAAAGAAAGTTGAGTGCTGAAGAATTGATACTTTTGAACTGTGGTGTTGGAGAAGACTCTTGAGAGTCCCTTGGACTTCAGGGAGATCAAACAAGTCAATCCTGAAGGAAATCAGTCCTGAATTCTCATTGGAAGGACTGTTGCTGAAGTCAAAGCTCCAATACTTTGGCCATCTGATGTGAAGAGCTGTCTCATTGGAAAGGACTCTGATGCTGAGAAAGACTGATGGCAGGAGGAGAAGAAGATAACAGAGGATGAGATAGTTGGATGGCATCACCAACTCAATGGATATGAGTTTGAGTAAATTCCATTAGATACTGAAGGACAAGGAAGTCTGATGTGCTGCAGTCCATGTGGTCACAAAGAGTTGGACACAATTAAGTGACTGAATAACAAGAACAATCAGACTAATGGAAATAAAAGTAAAAATAAAAAATGAGACCTACTTGAAAAACTTTTGCACCACAAAGGAAACAATAAACAATATGAAAAGAAGACACACCAACTGGGAGAAAATATTTTCAAGTGATGAGACTAATAAGGGATTAGTTTCCAAAACTGATGAACAGCTTATGATGCTTAACAGCATTAAAGCAACCCACTCAACAAGTGGGCAGACCATGTAAATAGACATTTATCCAAACAAAACATACAGATGGACAAGAGACACATGAAAATGTGTTCATCATCACTATTTATTAGAGAAATGCAAATCAAAACTAAAGTGAAATATCACCTCACAGCAGTAAGAATGGTTATTATAAAAAAAAAAAAAATCCACAAACAATAAATGCTGCAGACAGCATGGAAGATGGGAACCCTTCTACTCTCTTGGTAGGAATGTAAATTGATACAGCCACTATGGAGAACAGTATGGTGCTCCCTTAAAAAACTAAAAATAGAAAAATAGGGCTATGATATGACCCTGCAATCCCACTCCTAGGCATATTTTGAGAGAAAACATGTTCTAAAAGGACCACTGTGTTAATTGCAGCAATGTTTACAATAGCCATGACATGGAAAGAGCCTAAATGTCCAACAACACAGGGATGGATACAAATCTTGTGGGATATATACAATGGAATATTAATCAGCCATTAAAAAGAATGAAATAATGCCATTTGCAGCAACATGAATGGCCCTAGAGAGTGCCATACTGAGTGAATTACGTCAGACAAGGAGAAATATTGTATGACTTTCCTTATATGTGTAATTCAAAAACAAATGACCCTAATAAACTTACTTAAAAAACAGAAAGAGACTCACAAATGTAGAATATGATCTTATGGTTGCTGGGGGGAAGGTATAATTAGAGAGTTTGGGATGGTCATGTATGCACTGCCATATTTAATATGGATATCAACAAGTGTTGGGAGCTGCGTTAGGCATTACTGACAAAATGGAGGCACAGCCCCAACACCCTCTCCTCATCTCGCAGTCATGGCCCTGGGATAAAGGAGTTGTGCCTTGTGATTCTGATTTGTTCTTTCCTTTCTTCAGTTGAGTTGGCTGGAAAGAATGTTAAGGTGCTTGAGAGAAGCACGAGAAAGCACAAACCCTTCTACAGTTGTGCTCAGAAAATAATCTATAAAATAACCATTAACATTTGTTCAAGGATCCTTACAAAGAATGTCCCAGGATGAGCATGTAGGCTGCAGCTTGAGGCCATGGGAAGGATTGTTATCTGAGACCTGTTTCTGAGAGATATGATTTTGGCAAAAGAAGATTGCTGAGTTTAGGGTTTAGGAATAATTAAGAATAGCTAGTAGCCTTTTTAGGAGATAGTGATCTTAAGATGCTAGGGGCAAACAGGATTTAGAAAGATAAGAAATAAACTGAGGAATGTAGCATGAGTTACAATGTAATCACAAGTTCAGATCAGATCAGACCAGTTGCTCAGTCATGTCCGACTCTTTGCGACCCCATGAATCGCAGCATGCCAGACCTCCCTGTCCATCACCAACTCCTGGAGTTCACTCAGACTCACGTCCATTGAGTCAGTGATGCCATCCAGCCATCTCATCCTCTCATCCCCTTCTCCTCTTGCCCCAAATCCCTCCCAGCATCAGAGTCTTTTGCAATGAATCAACTCTTCACATGAGGAGAAGAATACATGTACTTAATCACAAGTTAAGTACAGTAAATCTGGGTGGGGGAAACTAAAAACATCAAACCTCTGACCTAATGCTTTTGTCAAAGTATAAAAGAGAACCAGAAGCTTGAAATAAACATGTAGTTCCATACTATGAGTCAGAGACTACATCATCGTCCTCCTACACCGCTCACTGCTTCAGGCTGATTCCCTGGCTGCCAGAGCTGGACTCCGGCAAACAAGGACCAGTTTTATACCATATGGAACTCTGCTCAATGCTTTGTGATAGCCTGGATAGGAGAGGATTTCAGGGGAGAATGGATAAGTGTATATCATAGCTGAGTCCCTTCACTGTTTACCTGAAACATGCAACATTGTTAATCAGCTATACCACAATGCAAAATAATAAGTTCAAAAAAGGTTTTGTGATTTTGCATTTTATGTATAAGTGTTTTGAATTAATTTATGTGAAAATCATAAGACCTGTGTGTAGGTATTTTTTCATGAAAGTGAAGTCGCTCAGTCATGTCCAACTCTTTGCGACCCCATGGACTGTAGACTACCAGGCTCCTCCATCCATGGGATTTTCCAGGCAGTAGTCCTAGAGTGGGCTGCCATTTCCTTCTCCAGGGGATCTTCCCAACCCAGGGATTGAACCTGGGTCTCCTGCATTGTAGACAGATGCTTTACCATCTCAGCCACCAGGGAAGCTCTATTTTTTCATAGTAATGTCTAATTATTGCAGCAATATTTTTTGAAATATTATCCTTTCCATTAAAATAGTTTTTCCTCCTTTTCAAAGATCATTTGTCTGTAGATGGGTCTATTTCTGGGATTTCTATTTAGTTCTGTTATTCTACATGTCTGTTTTTTCCCTGACACCAAATTGTCATGATTAGCTTTGTAGTAAGCCTCAAATAGTAATAGTAATACAGTAGATCTCAGACAGCTGAGTCTTCAACATTGTCTTTCCTGTTCACTAGTGTATTAGTTACCCAAGGTCTTTTAACTTTTCAGATACACTTTAGAATTTGATTGTTGGTCTCTACAAAAATGTTTGATAGCACATAGAATTTCAAGGAACCCCAGGTTGCCAAGAAAATCTCAAAAGATAAGAGAGTTGGAGAACTCACTTTTCCTGATTTCAAAACATACTACAATGCTACAGTGGTCTAAATAGTTTGATTCTGGTATAAGGCTAGACATATAGACCAGTAGAATAGAATCAATATGCCAGAAATTAATCATTATATCTACTGCCAATTGATTCTAAACAAATGTGCCAAGACCATTTAATGGATAAAGAACAGCCTTTTAAACAACTTGTGTTAGGACAACTGGATATCCACATTCAATACAATGAGTTTTCCTATGTCACATATATACAAAAATTAATTGATCAGAACAGATCAAACATATAAGTGTAAAAGTTAAAAGTAAAAAAGTCCTAAAGGAAAACATGGGAGTTTTCATGTTGAAAATGTTGAAAAAATGTTTTCAACATTTTTTTTGACTTTGGACTTTGCAATTGAGTATTAACTATGATACCCAAATACAAGAAACAGAAGCAAAAAGAATACTTTGAATTTCCTTAAAAAAAAAAAAAAGTTCATCAAAGGGCAATATCAAAAAAGTTAAAAATTCATCTGTAGCATGGTATAAATATTTGCAAATAATATTTCTGAGAATGGTTTGGCATCTAAAATATATTTAGAACTCTTAAACAACCCAATTAAAATCTGGCCAAAGATCTTGCATACACATTTCTTCATAGAAGATAAATAAATGGCTACACAGCACTTGAAAATGTGTTCAGTATCATTAGTCTTTAGGAAAATGTAAATCAAAACCATAGCAGGAAGGAGAACAAGATGGCAGAGAAGTGGACGTGTAATATATCTTTCTCCACGGATACATCAGGAATACACCTACGGACACAGAAGAGCTTGCAGAACACCATCTAGGAGAGGGCAGAAGTACCTGACCACTGGAAAAGAATATATATAACCACACAAAACTCAGTAGGATGAAGGAAGTAGGGGGGAAAAGAGAAAAATTGGTAGGACTGGATCTGCCCTTGGTGGGTGGGGAAACTGAAGCAGGGATCTGATCCCCACATCGGGGCAATTGTTTGGGACAGAGGAAACATTTTAGGCAGAGAGGGTGAAGCAGCTGCTCTGTGACAGTCTAAATGGAATAAGAATCACACAGACAATCCTTGCCACAGCCATATGTACCTCGGACAGGGACATGGGTCCCCTAGAAGGCAGAGTGACTGGAAGCTTGAGTGTAGGGATAGTGGAGCAATCCCAGAACAAGATCTGCTGTTGACTGCAGGGAAGTGGCCTGAGGGGATGTGAGGGAGGAGATTGTGGTGGGAAATGCCTGTGAAGGAAAACCTGACAGTCATGAAGCCATCACCGCAGCCTCTCTCTCCCCAAATGCCAGGACCACTGGAAGCTGAACAATAGAGAGGTTGGCCCTTTAAATGCCTGATGTGTTGAACAACAGAGTATAACTCCAGTCAGGGGCCCCTTTAAGTGCCTGAAGTGCCCAGCAACAGAGAAGGACCCCAGCCAGTTGGTTTTCCAAGTGACTGAATGGGTGGATCAGCCAAAGAGACCCTCTGATTGCCAGCTGCCAGAGGCTAGAAAAAGACTGATAGGGCCATACCTCCTGCAGCGGAGGGAGTCAGTGTTCCAGCACACTTGGCACTGCCAGGGTCCCTGAGACCCAAGCTGCACCACCTTTGCACTCAGTCCTCACTCAGGCAGAGCTGCCACAGGTTAGAAAAAGCCCTAGTAGCATCATGTCTCCTGTGACAATAGCTGCCAGTGCTCTCATTTAGTCAGCATTGCCAGGATTCCCATGATCCAAGCAACTGCACCACCTCCATGCATGATCCTAAGTGGGGCAGAACTGCCAGAGGCTAGAAAAAGTCCTTCATCCATGCATGCTGCATCACTTAAGTCATGTCCAATTCTGCGAGTCTGTGGACTGTGGCCTGCCAGATTTCTCTGTCTGTGGAATTCTCCAGGCAAGAATACTGTAATGGGTAGCCATGCCCTTGTAGGGTGCCATATGTCTTGCTGCCCTAGCTGATGCCTCCCCTGAGTACCTGGTGCTGCCAGGGTCTCTGAGACACAAGCAGCTGTGCCACCTCCACACCTGGCCTTCACTGGGACAAACCCAAGTCCTCCAGGGCAGACTCAGGGGCAAACCCCTGTGTATGGCTCACATGCAGTGAAGTGAAAGTACTTCAGTCATGTCCAACTCTTTGTGACCTACATGGACTATACAGTCCAGGAATACTCTAGGCCAGAACACTGAAGTGGGTAGCCTTTCCCTTCTCCAGGTGATCTTCTCATCCCTGGGATTGAACCCAGGTCTCCCACACCTATCCCTTCTCCAGCGGATCTTTCAGACCCAGGAATTGAACCTGGGTCTCCTGTATTGCAGGTGGATTCTTTACCAATTGAGCTATCAGGGAAGCCCACATGCAGAGGTAGAGATAAAACCACAGTTGAAACCCAGGGGCAGTGTGGCTAAGGAAGAGAACTCAAAACCTTCCCACCAGTTGGAGAAGCTGCAGATTAAACCTAGATGATCAAGTATTCCATTGTCTATAGAATATACAAAGGACAATGGTAGTTCCCACAATAGAAAACACACTAGTTCTGACAACCGTGAACATTGGCAGCAAGAACACACACAAGGAGTAGGACCAGATTAGAATCTGAGCTGTCTCCACAGCAGGTCCAGAGATTAGCCCAGTGTTGGAAGGCATCCTAGGAGATGAGGTAGACTGTGGAAAGGATGCTGACAGCAGACATTCAAGAAAAATATCTATTATTCTTATATTTTGACTTTTTCTGTAGTTGCTTCTGGATTTTCTTTTTCCTTTTACCTTTTCTCCCCCTCTTTGTTGTAGTTATTGATTTTTTAGTACTATTAAATCTATTTAGACTTCCCTGGTGACTCAGACAGTAAAAGCATCTGCTTACAATGTGGGAGGCCTGGGTTCAATCCCTGGATCGGGAAGATCCCCTGGAGAAGGAAATGGCAACCCACTCCAGTATTCTTGCCTGGAAAATCCCATGGATGGAGGAGCCTGGTAGGCTACAGTCCATGGGGTCGCAATGAAGCTTTTGAGAATTTTTTTTTAAATCACACTTTCTATTTCTTTTATATACTCCTGCCTCAACATTGGGCCTGTTGTGGTTTTGTGGTGTTCTCTGTTTTTCTTTTATTCTGTCTTTTTTTTTTTAACTTTAATTTTTAAATTTTCTACATTTATAATTGTTATTTTTCCTACATTTATCCTTTTGTTTGCTTTTCCAACAAAAAAAAAAGCCTTACTTTTGCAATATGTATGGCTGTTTGTTCTTTTCCTGTTGTAATCTATAACATATATAAATTTTCTTTATCTACCTTTATGTAACTTTGCATTTCTATTCTTTCTTTTCTTCTTTTTCTCACCATGTTTGTTAGTTTGTTTTATTTTCATTGGTTTATTCACCAGTTGGCATCTTTCTTTAATTTCGTTTTCCATTTTGTGCTTTAGTTAGTTTTGTTTTTAACTGTAGATATCATTTTTGGTTTCTTTTGTTTGCTGGGTCAATCTATTGTTCTTTATTTAGTTTTTGGACTCTTTTGATTTTGTCTATTGGTGTATATGTATATGTGTATATTTCATTATTTTAGCTATTATTGCCTGATTTTGTAATTGCCATTTGTCTGGGGTGCATCTTTTGTCTCTCACTTTTGTGTATTTATTTTAATCCCATCTAATACCATAAAAAACTCCTATGAAATCTCCGTTGCCCAGCCAGAGATCAAGTGCTGAGGCTTTGGAGTGGGAGTGCTAGCTCCAAGACCCTAGACGACTGGAGAACTTCTCACTCTAGGAAGTATCAGTTAATGGAACTCTCATAAAGGCAACCACTTGTATGTAACACCTGGCATCACCCAACTGACACCAGCACCCTGTGCAGGATGCCTCATCCAAACAGTAAACAAGACAAAATATAAACCCAATCATCAGCAGACAAGATTGCCACCTCAAACAGACCTGGCCATCAGAGAAAAAAGAAAACAACAAAAAAACTAACCTCCTCCCACCAGAATGCTGGCACAAGTCACATCTTATATGAAGCTTACACAAACCACTGGACCAACCTTATGAGGGCAGAAACCAAAAGAAAGAAAGAATGCAACCTTGAAGCCTGGGGAAAGTAGATATCAAGCCCAATAAGTTAAGGAAAAAACAAACAAACAAACAAAACAACAAATAAAAAACAAAACAAAACAGCAAAGGCAGAAAAATACTGCACAAATGAAGGAACAACCTAGAAATATACAAGTTGAAATAAATGAAGAGGAAATAGGCAAGTTACCTGACAAAGAATTCAGAGTAATGGAAGTAAAGATTATCCAAAGCCTCAAAGATAGCATGGAGAGACCTCAAGAATCAATTAACACATTTAACAAAGACCTAGAAGAAATAAAGCAAAAACAAACAGAGACAATGCAGGCATGCTAAGTCACTTCAGTAGCGTCTGATTCTGCACGACCCTATGGATAACAGCCCACCAGGCTCCTCTGTCCACAGGATTCTCTAGGCAATACTGAAGCGGGTTGCCATTTCCTTCTCCACAAACAATACAGTTACTGAAACTAAAAATACTCTAGAAGGAATCAATAGCATAATATCTGAGGGAGAAGAATGGATCAGTGAGCTGGAAGATGGAATGGTGGAAATAACTGCTGAAGAGCAGGATAAAGTAAAAAGAATGAAAAAAAAAAAATGAGGATAGTCTCAGAAACCTCCAAGAAAATATTAAACATATCATCATTCTAATTATAGGGGTCCCAGAAGAAAAAGAGAAAAAGAAAATGTATTAAAAAATATTTTGAAGAGATTATAATTGAAAATTTCCCCAATATGGGAAAGAAAATAGTCAATAAAGTCCAAGAAGTGCAAAGATTCCCATGCAGGATAAACTCAAGAAGAAACATGCCAAGACAAATACTAATCAAACTAACAAAAAGTGAAACTGAGTCAGTAATGTTTGACTCTTTGTGACCCCATGGACTATACAGTCCATGGAATTCTCCAGGCCAGAATACTGGAGTGGGTAGACTTTCTCTTCTTCAGGGGATGTTTCCAACCCTGGGATTGGAACCCAGGTGTCCCACATTGAAGGCAGATTCTTTACCAGCTGAGCTACAAGGGAAGCACAAGAATACTGGAGTGGGTAGCCTATCCCTTCCCCAGCAGATCTTCTTGACTCAGGAAAGTAACAAAGATTAAACGCAAAGAAAGAATATTAAAAGCATCAAGGGAAAAGCAACAAGTAACATACAAGGGAAACCCCATACATTTAACAGTTGATCTTTCAACAGAAACTCTGCAGGCCAGAAGGGAATGGCAGGATATACTTAAAGTACAGAAAGGGGAAAATCTACCACTAAGATATACTCCACATGGCAAGGATCTCATTCAAAACTGATGGAGAAATAAAAAACTTTACAAACAAGCAAAAATTAAGAGAATTCAGTACTATCAAACCAGCTTTACAAAAAATTTTAAAAGGACTTATATAGTCAGGAAATACAAGAGAAGAACAAATGTACAAAAACAAATCCCAAACAATTAAGAAAATGGCAATAAGAACATATATATCAATAATTACTTTAAATGTAAATGGATTAAATGCTCCAACCAAAAGACACTGACTGAATGGACACAAAAGCAAGACCCATATGTATACGCTGTCTACAAGAAGCCCACTTCAGACCTAAAGACACATATAGACTGAAAGTGAGAGGATGGAAAAATATATTACATACAAATGAAAATCAAAAGAAAACTGGAGTAGCAATCCTCATGTCAGACAAAACAGTCCTTAATATAAAGAATAGTGTAAGATCTAAGGAAGAACACTATATAATGATCAAAGGATCAATTCAAGAGGAAGACATAACAACTGTAAATATTTATGCACCCAACATAGGAGCACCTCAATACATAAGACAGACACTAACAGACATAACAGGAGAAATTGACAGTAACACAATAATTGTAGGGGATTTTAACACCCCACTTACACCAATGGACAGGTCATCAAAACAGAAAATTAATAAGGAAACACAAGCCTTAAATGACATATTAGAGATGTGTTAGGTAGTTAGAATAGGAAAAAGAAGTCCATAATGGCAGTGGCTAAAAGACAAAGAAGTGAAAACAGAACAAAGGAAGGTCTGAGGACCAGAGTGAGGACCTCAGGGAAAACAAACAGCCCTCCTGGCTAGCCCAGTTTAAATAGGGCAGGCTCAAGAGGAGAAGAAAAAAACATATAAAAAGAGGAGCCAAAACTGAGCCAGGGCCCTGGCTTCTCTTCTCTTTGTGTCTTTTGGGCCGGCTTGGCTTCACGCCTCAAGGATTTTTCCTTTGCTTTCCAATAAAACTGAGCTATAACACTGTTTAGTCCTTTGCTTCAAATTTTTGCTGCAACGAGACAGAACCAGGGAAATTATACACTCCCCCAATATCTATGGTGCCGTGACTCAGATTTAACCTGGCTGAAACAACCTCGGCTCGGCCCCCACAACCTCAGCTCCGCCCTTGTGGAGGCCAAGCACAGCAGAAGCCCAAATCAGTGAAAGCTCCCACAGTGAAAGTGGAATGCGAAGAAAACCCAGGGCAGTGGAAGTGACAAGAAGTCCACCATGTTGGAAATAGGGACAGCAAAAACAAATTCAGCAGAAAGCTCACATGGCTCCGTCTCAGATTTCAGGAGATCTCTAGTTGGGGTAGGAAGTTCTCACTTCTATGGCTGGAAGGACATATGGCTAACACAATCTTAATTTCTTTACAATCTCTCATTTCTTGTTTCTTTGAAACCCCCATGGACAGATGAGCAGCAGTGGGTGCAACTGAGGGATTCTGGAGAGGCTACTCCCCAGTGTGTCCTGAAGGCTCCATTATCTTTTGTGCTCTAGTAGCTGTTGCCCAAGCTGGTGGGGGTTCTTCTGTCCTTAATTTTCTTTGTGCCAAGGATCATGCCAATGAAAACTGTGAGCACAAGTCAGGTATTTAGCAGATTTTCCAGCAGGTTGTGAAGGGGATTCCTCGGCACGTTTTTCTCACTGCTTTTTCCTCCTTTCAGCTCCCCTTTCCAACTTTGTACTGCTTACAAAGTATTGGGCAGGTCATCATCTTTCCATTTATGAAAGTTGTGTTTGAAGCCATTTACCTAAAATTGGGACTCAAACCTACGTGGCAGGGACTCTGTGCTATGCTTAACCACTCAGTTGTATCCGACTGGAACTTGAGCCCAGGCAAAACCCACAGAACCTGGTTTTAGGACCTAATGAAGCTCAGGCTCTTGATATCTCATTGCTAAAAATTCAGTGAGAGACACAGCCATATGTAAGAGGTGGATTTGTTCAGATTTAGAGAAGCACACTTCACAGGGTATAGGCCTTGCACTGGTGGCCATGGAATGTGGTGTGTTTAGTTTTCCCGAGTTGGGTGATTTCACATGTTAATGAGTGGGAGGATCATTCCAACAACGGGGGAACCACCCACTCTTTGGTCTTTGGACAGTGCCTTGGAACTGTCCTGGCACCTCTGGCATTTAGCTTGCAGATGAGGATCAAAGTTTAGTTGAATTTGACTTGTCATCTTGGACCCATTTGATTTTAATCGGTTTATGGTATGCCCTTGGGCTGTGTTATTCTTTCAAGAGTTGTGTCCTGCCCCCTTCCTTCCTGTTTCATGGTCTTCTCCTGAGCACTGTCTGGACCCACAATGCTGCCTTCACAATCTTCTGGCAGGACAGCAGAAAACAGCTGGCCTTTGGGAGGGAATTACTGTATAGTATCCAATCCTTTGGAAGAAGGAAATGGCAACCCACTTCAGTACTCTTGCCTGGAAAATCCCGGCAAGGTCCAATGCTGTAAATGAATGTAGAAGCCTGGTAGGCTACAGTACATGTGGTCGCAAAGAGTTGGACATGACTGAGTGATTTCTCTTTTCTCTTTCTATCCAATCCTTCTAGATATTCAGACCTTCATTTCCATGTTTGGTACAAAATGTGCAACAACAGCATTTCTCAGTGAACCCACTAGGGCGGGTGACAGGCACACAATGCCTGCTAGAAGTCCATCTGTTGGTGACATCCCTTCAAGGCAGTTGGGATTCCAAGGAAAATGTTTGCCACATTGGGAGTTAGCCCTGCTGGAAGTTTGGGCCCAAACCCTTGCGACCCTTCTCCTAAAGTTACAGACATACACCCAGATCAAATCTACATTCCACTTTTATACAACATCTGGTCTGTTGCTTCTTATCAGTTTGTTCTTAAAGCAATTTACTAACTCCTATAATCAGGACCCTGCCCCCTTGTAGGCAACATGATCTGCCCCACTTATTATTATTAAAATATGAAGATATGGAGCCAAGCAAAAACAAAACCCAGTTGTGGATGTGACTGGTGATAGAAGCAAGGTCCAATGCTGTAAAGAGCAATATTGCATAGAAATCTGGAAAGTTAGGTTCATGAATCAAGGCAAATTGGAGGTGGTCAAACAGGAGATGGCAAGAGTGAAAGTCGACATTCTAGGAATCAGCGAACTTAAATGGACTGCAATTGGTTTATTTAACTCAGATGACCATTATATCTACTACTGCAGGCAGGAATCCCTCAGAAGAAATGGAGTAGCCATCATGGTCAACAAAAGAGTCCAAAATGCAGTACTTGTATGTATCTCAAAAACGACAGAATGATCTCTATTCGTTTCCAAGGGAAACCATTCAATATCACAGTAATCCAAGCCTATGCCTCAAACAGTATTGCTGAAGAAGCTGAAGTTGAATGGTTCTATGTAGACCTACAAGACTTTTTGGAACTAACACCCCCAAAAACTGTCCTTTTCATTTTCGGGGACTGGAATGCAAAAGTAGGAAGGAAAGAAACACCTGGAGTAACAGGCAAATTTGGCCTTGGAATATGGAATGAAACAGGACAAAGACTCACAGAGTTTTGCAAAGAAAACACACTGGTCATAGCAAACACCCCCTTCTCAAACACAAGATAAGACTCTACACATGGACATCACCAGATGGTCAACACCAAAATCAGATTGATTATATTCTTTGCAGCCAAAGATGGAGAAGCTCTATACAGTCAGCAAAAACAAGACCAGGAGCTTACTGTGGCTCGGATCATGAACTCCTTATTGCCAAATTCAGACTGAAATTGAAGAAAGTAGGGAAAACCACTAGACCATTCAGATATGACCTAAATCAAATCCCTTATGATTATACAGTGGAAATGAGAAATAGATAAGGGACTAGATCTGATAGATAGAGTGCCTGATGAACTATGGATGGAGGTTCGTGACACTGTACAGGAGACAAGGATCAAGACCATACTCATGGAAAAGAAATGCAAAAAAGAAAAATGGCTGTCTTGGAAGGCCTTACAAATAGCTGTGAAAAGAAGAGAAGCGAAAAGCAAAGGAGAAAAGGAAAGATATAAGCAGCTGAATGCAGACTTCCAAAGATTAGCAAGGAGAGATAAGAAAGCCTTCCTCAGTGATCAAGGCAAAAAAATAGAGGAAAACAATAGAATGGGAAAGACTAGAGATCTCTTCAAGAAAATTAGAGATACATTTCATGTAAAGATGAAAGGGATAAATGTCTCCATGCAAAGATGGGCTTGATAAAGGACAGAAATGGTACTTAACATAAGCAGAAGATACTAAGAAGAGGTGTAAGAATACACAGAAGAACTGTACAAAAAAGAACATCATGACCCAGATAATTATGATGGCGTGATCACTCTCCTAGAGCCAGACATCCTGGAATGTGAAGTCAAGTGGGCCTTAGAAAGCATCACTAAGAACAAAGCTAGTGCAAGTGATGAAATTCCAGTTGAGCTATTCCAAATCCTGAAAGATGATGCTGTGAAAGTGCTGCACTCAATATACCAGCAAATTTTGAAAACTCAGCAGTAGGAACAGGACTGGAACAGGTCAGTTTTCATTCCAATCCCAAAGAAAGGCAATGCCAAAGAATGCTCAAACTACTGCACAATTGCACTCATCTCACATGCTAGTAAAGTAATGCTCAAAATTCTCCAAGCCAGGCTTCAGCAATACATGAACTGTGAACTTCAGATGTTCAAGCTGGTTTTAGAAAAGGCAGAAGAACCAGAGATCAGATTGCCAACATCTGCTGGATCATTGCAAAAGCAAGAGAGTTCCAGAAAAACATCTATTTCTGCTTTATTGACTATGCCAAAGCCTTTGACTGTGTGGATCACAATAAACTATGGAAAATTCTGAAAGAGATGGGAATACCAGACGACCTGACCTGCCTCTTGAGAAACGTATATGCAGGTCAGGAAGCAACAGTTACAACTGAACATGGAACAACAGACTGGTTCCAAATATGAAAAGGAGTACGTCAAGGCTGTATATTGTCACCCTGCTTATTTAACTTATATGCAGAGTACATCATGAGAAATGCTGGGCTGTAAGAAGCACAAGCTGGAATCAAGACTGCTGGGAGAAATATCAATAACCTCAGATATGCAGATGACACCACCCTTATGGCAGAAAGTGAAGAGGAACTCAAAAGCCTCTTGATGAAAGTGAAAGTGGAGAGTGAAAAAGTTGGCTTAAAGCTCAACATTCAGAAAACGAAGATC
This sequence comes from Bos mutus, assembly GCF_027580195.1. NCBI lineage: Eukaryota > Metazoa > Chordata > Mammalia > Artiodactyla > Bovidae > Bos > Bos mutus. The sequence goes on from NC_091618.1 coordinate 132,718,695, forward strand.
ATGGCATCCAGTCCCATCACTTCATGGGAAATAGATGGGGAAACAGTGGAAACAGTGTCAGACTGTATTTTTGGGGGCTCCAAAATCAGTGCCGATGGTGATTGCAGCCATGAAATTAAAAGATGCTTACTCCTTGGAAGGTAAGTTATGACTACCCTAGATAGCATATTCAAAAGCAGAGACATTACTTTGCCAACAAAGGTCCGTCTAGTCAAGGTTATGGTTTTTCCAGTGGTCATGTATGGATGTGAGAGTTAGGCTGTGAAGAAAGCTGAGTGCTGAAGAATTGGTGCTTTTGAACTGTGGTGTTGGAGAAGACTCTTGAGAGTCCCTTGGATTGCAAGGAGATCCAACCAGTCCATCCTAAAGGACATCAGTCCTGAGTGTTCATTTGAAGGACTGATGTTGAGTCTGAAACTCCAGTACTTTGGGCACCTCATGCAAAGAGTTGACTCATTGGAAAAGACTTTGATGATGGGAGGGATTGGGAGCAGGAAGAGAAGGGGACAACAGAGGATGAGATGGCTGGATGTCTCACCAACTTGATGGATATGAGTTTGAGTGAACTCCAGGAGTTAGTAATGGACAGGGAGGCCTGGCATGCCGTGATTCATGGGGTCTCAAAGAGTCGGACACGACTTAGCTACTGAACTGAACTGAATTGAATGCCTCTAACAGGACCTGTTAACCTAATCCTTTGTCATTACTTCTGTTATAACCTAAAGTGGGTCTATGACAATGAAATGTTTACCTTTGAAAACACCCGAAATTGCTCTTATGGAGGACTAGGGGAAGAAATCAGTGACTTACATTCCCCCAGAGCAATAAGAGGATAACACCTGTGGCTGTTTCACCAGGTTCTCAGTCTCAGGGCACAAACTTGGGTTACTTTACATCATGGTATCTCTTCCTATCTGCTGTGGAAAAACCAGCAATGAGTTAAGATTACAACTCCTTAATTCTACCCAGCACTGGTCACTCTGGAGACCTTGGGGATGCCAAACTCCAGTCCGGGGGTCCCAGGAGGTCCACCTGCCTCAACCTACTTAGGGATCTGGTCCTTGGAAGGTTGTCACGCCTCAACCTGCTCAGGGATCTGCCAGGCCAGTGGTTCCAGCAGGTCAACATGTCTCGACCTGCCCAGAGACCCAATTCTCAGGAGGCCAACATGCCTCGACCTGCCCAGAGATTCCATCTCTAGGAGGCTGTCATGCCTCAGTCTACCTGGGGATCTGCACCTCGACCCAGGGACACCTGGCTCTCAGGTTGCAACAGTACTGGGTAGGATATGCTTCAGAAAGACTCACACCTAAGGAAGTATACCCATGGAAATAGAAGGAAGCCTATTAGTTATGGGACTGTGCTGAGTCTCAGAAATAACTCAGGAGCCCAACAAGAACCCCATTGCTTTTCTGGAAAGTCTAAAAGAGACCCTCCAAAAGTTTACCAATCTGGGCTTAGACTCTTATGAGGGACAGGTGATTTTAAAGGACAAATTCCTGCCTCGATGTGCATCAGACATCGGGATAAAGTTACAAGAGCTACAGCAACAGGACCTTGATACCTCTTTAGCTGAGATGGTCCAGACAGCCACCAATACCTTTCATAATGGAAGACATCAGAGGAAGGCCAAAGCCCAGGAAATGGAGAAAATGAAAGAGACAAGGCATGCCCACATGCTGGTCACCCTCCAGGGAAACCCTATGGCAAAGCCTGAATCCCTAAAGGACAAGGAAGGAGGCAAATGCCTAATCTGTATACAGGCTGGACATTGGGCCAAAGAGTGTACAAACCATGACAAGTCTCCTAAAACAGTGGAAACAGTGATAGACTTTTTTTGGGGGGGTTCCAAAATCACTGCAGATGGTGACTGCAGCCATGAAATTAAAAGATGCTTACTCCTTGGAAGAAAAGTTATGACCAACCTAGACAGCTTATTAAAAAGCAGAGACATTACTTTGCCAACAAAGGTCCATCTAGTCAAAGCTATGTTTTTTCCAGTAGTTATGTATGGATGTTGAGAATTGGACTATATATAAAGAAAGCTGAGCACCAAAGAATTGATGCTTTTGAACTGTGGTGTAGAGAAGACTCTTGAGAGTCCCTTGGACTGCAAGGAGATCCAACCAGCCCATTCTAAAGGAAATCAGTCCTGAGTATTCATTGAAAGGACTGATGCTGAAGCTGAAACTTCAATACTTTTGCCACGTGATGCAAAGAACTGACTCATTGGAAAAGACCCTGATGCTGGTAAAGATTGAAGGCAGGAGAAGGAGGGGATGACAGAGGATGAGATGGTTGGATGGCATCACTGACTCAACGGACATGAGTTTGAGTAAACTCTGGGAGTTACTGATGGACAGGGAGGCCTGGTTTGCTTCAGTCCATGGGGTTGCAAAGAATCTGACATGACTGAGTGACTGAACTGAACTGAACCAGAATTAAAAAAACAAAGCTTGCTGGGATTTTTATTTTATTTTAATTTTTAAAATTTTAATTATGTTGAATATATATTAATAGATAAATTTGAGAATAATTGATATCTTAGCAGTTTCCAGTGTATGATCATGAAATCTTTCCATTTATTTATATATTTTTTATTTTTAGCAAGGTTTTTTATACTTGTTGACCCTATAAATATTTTGTTAAACATATATAAGAATTTCAATTTTTGTTGATAATGTAGGTGAAAGTTATTTTGTAATTCAAATTACTTTTTTATTTGCTTGCACACACAGAATTTATTTTTGTATATTTAGCTTGTATTTTGCAACCTTGATATACTTGTTTGTTTGTTTCAAAAAATATCTGTTGATTCTGTGGAAATATCTACATGACTTCCAGGTCATCTATGAATAAAGATAGTTTATTTCTCTCCAACATGTAACTTCTATCTTTTTGTTTTATTGAAATAGTTATGACTTCTAGTACGGTACTGAATAGGAATGTTGAAAAGTTACACCCTTCATTGTTTCTGATTTTGTGGGAACCTATTATCTTTTCTACCTTTAAGTATGATGTTAGCTGTTGGATTTTGTTGCTTTTTAAAAACTGAAATTGAGGAAGTTCCTCTCTACTTCTAAATTGCTGAGTTGAGATAGTGTAAAGTTACCATTATTTTTTACAAGCGTGGGCAGCTGTGACAGCACATAAGCACGGCCGAGAGGATCTACCCCAAGTCCGAGGTCAGGGGTGGCGGCCTGGAGGAGCTAACCCCCGCCCAAGGCCAGGGGCGGTGGCCGGGAGGAGCTACCCCACGTCCAAGGAGTGGTGGCTGCGTGGGTGCAAGAGGGCCTAGAGGAGCTATTACATATTCAAAGTCAGGAGGGGGGACAGTGAGAAGATACCCCTCGTCCAAGGTAAGGAGCAGCAGCTAAGCTTTGCTGGAGCAGCCGTGAAGAGATAACCCACGTCCAAGGTAAGAGAAACCCAAGTAAGACAGTAGGTGTTGCAAGAGGGCATCAGAGGGCAGACGCACTGAAACCATAATCACAGAAAACTAGTCAATCTAATCACACTAGGACCACAGCCTTGTCTAACTCAGTGAAACTAAGCCATGCCCTGTGGGGCCACCCAAGATGGGCAGGTTATGGTGGAGAAATTTGATAGAATGTGGTCCACTGGAGAAGGGAATGGCAAACCACTTCAGTATTCTTGCCTTGAGAACACCATGAACAGTATGAAAAGGCAAAATGATAGGATACTGAAAGAGGAACTCCCCAAGTCGATAGGTGCCCAATATTCTACTGGAGATCAGTGGAGAAATAACTCCAGAAAGAAAGAAGGGATGGAGTCAAAGCAAAAACAATACCCAGTTGTGGATGTGACTGGTGATAGAAGCAAGGTCCCATGCTGTAAAGAGCAATATTGCATAGGAACCTGGAATGTCAGGTCCATGAATCAAGGCAAATTGGAAGTGGTCAAGCAGGAGATGGCAAGAGTGAACATCGGCATTCTAGGAATCAACAAACTAAAATGGACTGGAATGGGTGAATTGAACTCAGATGACCATTATATCTACTACTGTGGGCAGGAATACCTTAGAAGAAATGGAGTAGCCATCATGGTCAACAAGAGAGTCCAAAATGCAGTACTTGTATGTAATCTCAAAAACGACAGAATGATCTCTGTTCATTTCCAAGGCAAACCAATCAATATCACAGTAATCCAAGTCTATGCCCCAACCAGTAATGCTGAAGAAGCTGAAGTTGAATGGTTCTATGAAGATCTACAAGACCTTTTAGAACTAACACCCAAAAAAGATATCTTTTTCATTATACGGGACTGGAATGCAAAAGTAGGAAGGAAAGAAACACCTGGAGTAACAGGCAAATTTGGCCTTGGAATACGAAATGAAGCAGGACAAAGACTAATAGAGTTTTGCCAAGAAAATGCACTGGTCATAGCAAACACCCTCTTCCAACAACACAAGAGAAGACTCTACACATGGACATCACCAGATGATCAACACCGAAAACAGATTGATTATATTCTTTGAAGCCAAAGACGGAGAAGCTCTATACAGTCAACAAAAACAAGACCAGGAGCTGACTGTGGCTCAGATCATGAACTCCCTATTGCCAAATTCAGACTTAAATTGAAGAAAGTAGGGAAAACCACTAGACCATTCGAGTATGTCCTAAATCAAATCCCCTTCGATTATACAGTGGAAGTGAGAAATAAATTCAAGGGACTAGATCTGATCAACAGAGTGCCTGATGAACTATGGACAGAGGTTCATGACATTGTACAGGAGACAGGGATCAAGGCCATCCCCATGGAAAAGAAATGCAAAAAAGTAAAATGGTTGTCTTGAGAGGCCTTACAAATAGCTGTGAAAAGAAGAGAAGTGAAAAGCAAAGGAGAAAAGGAAAGATATAAGCATCTGAATGCAGAGTTCCAAAGAAGAGCAAGAAGAGATAAGAAACCTTCCTCAGCAATCAATGCAAAGAAATAGAGGAAAACAACAGAATGGAAAAAAATTGGAGATCTCTTCAAGAAAATTAGAGATACCAAGGGAACATTTCATGCAAAGATGGGCACAGTAAAGGACAGAAATGATATGGACCTAACAGAAGCAGAAGATATTAAGAAGAGGTGTAAAAATACACAGAAGAACTGTACAAAAAAATCTTCATGACTGAGATAATCACGATGGTGTGATCACTCACCTAAAACCAGACATCCTGGAATGTGAAGTCAAGTAGGCCTTAGAAAGCATCACTATGAACAAAGCTAGTGGAGGTGATGGAATTCCAGTGGAGCTATTTCAAACCCTGGAAGATGATGCTGTGAAAGTGCTGCACTCAACATGCCAGCAAATTTGGAATGCTCAGCAGTGGCCACAGCACTGGAAAAGGTCAGTTTTCATTCCAATCCCAAAGAAAGGCAATGCCAAAGAATTCTCAAACTACCACAGAATTACACTCATCTCACACGCTAGTAAAGTAATGCTCAAAATTCTCCAAGCCAGGCTTCAGCAATACATGAACCGCGAACTTCCAGATGTTCAAGCTGGTTTTAGAAAAGGCAGAAGAACCAGAGATCAAATTGCCAACATTGGCTGGATCATCAAAAAAGCAAGAGAGTTCCAGAAAAAACATCTTTTTCTGCTTTATTGACTATGCCAAAGCAGCCTTTGACTGTGTGGATCACAATAAACTGTGGAAAATTCTAAAAGAGATGGTAATACCAGAACACCTGACCTGCCTCTTGATAAACCTATATCCAGGTCAAGAAGCAACAGTTTGAAATGGACATGGAACAACAGACTGGTTCCAAATATGAAAAGGAGTACATCAAGGCTGTATATTGTCACCCTGCTTAGTTAACTTACATGCAGAGTACATCATGAGAAACGCTGGCTGGAAGAAGCACAAGCTAGAATCAAGATTGCTGGGAGAAATATCAATAACCTCAGATATACAGATGACACCACCCTTATGGCAGAAAGTGAAGAGGAACTCAAAAGCCTCTTGATGAAAGTGAAAGTGGAGAGTGAAAAAGTTGGCTTAAAGCTCAACATTCAGAAAACCAAGATCATGGCATTCAGCCCCATCAGTTCATGGGAAATAGATGAGGAAACAGTGGAAATAGTGTCAGACTTTATTTTTCTGGGCTCCAAAATCACTGCAGTTGGTGACTGCAGCCATGAAATTAAAAGACATTTACTCCTTGGAAGGAAAGTTATGACCAACCTAGATAACATATTGAAAAGCAGAAACTTTACTTTGCCAACAAAGGTCCGTCTAGTCAAGGCTATGGTTTTTCCAGTTGTCATGTATGGATGTGAGAGTTGGACTGTGAAGAAGGCTGAGTGCTGAAGAATTGATGCTTTTGAACTATGGTATTGGAGAAGACTCTTGAGAGTCCTTTGGATGCAAGGAAATACATCCAGTCCATTCTGAAGGAGATCAGTCCTGGGTGTTCTTTGGAAGGAACGATGCTGAGTCTGAAACTCCAGTACTTAGGCCACCTCATGGGAAGAGTTGACTTATTGGAAAAGACTCTGATGCTGGGAGGGATTGGGGGCAGGAGGAGAAGGGAATGACAGAGGATGAGATGGCTGGATGGCATCACTGGCTCGATGGACGTGAGTCTGTGTGAACTCCGGGATTTGGTGATGGACAGAGGGGCCTGGCGTGCTGTGTGCGATTTCTTGGGTCGCAAAGAGTCAGATACGACTGAGCAACTGAATTGAACTGAAAGTTACCATTTTACCTCCTTTCAGTAGTATGCTCTTTGATGGAAGTCAGAAGGTACAGCTCTGATTTAAGAAATGAGAAGTTGCATCTGTGTCTCTTTTGCTGTCAGTGGGTTTTGCTGGGCTTTTGCAGAACCCACCAGGCTATTGTAAAGTAATTGCCTCCAATTAAAATAAATAAGTTAATTAAAAAAAAAGAAAAGAAATGGGAAGTTATGGTAAATGTCCTTGAGGGCAGTTTATTCAGTTGCTTATAATTCTTGTGCACAGGATATTAGTCTTTTCTCCACTCTTGTATTTCTTTATTAGCAATTAAATAACATAAATATAGACCTATGGATATGTAATTTCCCCTATGGGTTATAATTTAATATTACACTTTTGTGCAATTTTTTCAGTCTTGACCATAGCAGCTTTTCTAGTTGGCTCTTGTCCCTCTTTGCCATACCTCCTTTATAGGGTGGGACTTCCATACTTTCTATAACTATGTTCTGCTCTAGGCTAATATTGTAAATTCCCTGTACCTAAGCTTATAACAAGCCTATTCTTCAAGGATCCATGACTCATTTTATAGGCGATATTAGAAAACAAGTGTACATGCATCCAGTGCACTATAAGTGCTAACTTTTTGTTGGAGTTTCACTGATTCTAGGTCCTCTCAGCTGAATATAAAGGAAATATATGTTTATATACTAACTGATATAATATATAAATATTTATATATGTAGTCTTCTGCCGGGGCCCAGCCCCGGCTGATCCAGGGTATTCGAAGCAGGGACGGCGTTGGCGACCTATTTATTTAAATATTTTATCAAAGATATAAAGAGTAATAGGATGAGGATAGCTCAGTAGGAAAATTCAGTGGAGAAAAGAGGCTGAGTAGCTTGGTTTACGCGGGAGACCAATAAAACTTCAAGACAAGAAGCTTGCACCACTTACGTAGGCCGCAGGCATCCTTCCGTTCTCCCGAAGGAGAGGAGACACTGAAGTCTCCCCAGTCGGATCTTAGAAGCCCAGGCATAATTAGTAAGCGTGGCGGGTTCCGCACTCCAGATGGAGACTCAGCTCGAGTGAGAGAGAGAGTGACATGGGGAGACCAGTATTTCGAGAAACTGATTCCAATTATTTATTTTCCAGAGTCTGTTTTTATACACTGAGATGTTATACAAAAGTCACGCGGGGACAGCAGTCCTGACTTTTATTAAAGTCAGGTGCTTCACACAAATGTATACAGAGGTCTTAGGGGTGTTACATCATCTTCTGGCCAGGGGGCCTGCTGACAGTTTATGACCCTCTCCTTGTGACAGCGGTCAGTCAACCAGGACACTTATTTCTCCGGGGGTGATTATTCTTAAAACAGACGCCACCCAAATAAAGTTACATTCCTACAGGCTGAGGGTATAGTGGGTTTTAGTTAAGGAAAGAATTTACTTAGCCTAAGGTCTAACATGATTAATATCAAAGGTTAATACTTATTTCTTCTATATATTCATTAATGTGTGTAAGGGCAGGGGATATGGAGACTTAGCAACAAACACTGGCTCAACAAATGAAAAACCCTTCACCAACACAATTTCTAATCAGCCCATTATACTTATACTAATAGTTTTCTAACTTTTCTAAGGAACCTGTTTTTAGAAGGTTTAAAGCATCTCGTGCCTCTCACGGTTGGGAGGCTATGAGCAATCACATGTGGCTGGACAAGCCTGTCAGGCAGGCCAGAGAACCTTCAGAGGAGTCTGTAGGTTAAAACACTCTTGTCACGCCCAGGAGTTTTGATTAACTGGAGCTCTAGGTTAACTCCTTCTCCGAAAGAGGTGGCGGGGGACAGCCCCCCATAAAGTCAGAGGTGTAGGGGAGAGCACAAAGTAGTAAAGTAGGCAGGCTCTGGTTATGGAGGTAGATGCTCGAGGATTTCCAGGGGGACTCCTGAGGCTCGATCCCGCCTTTGCGTATGTCGAGCCTCCTTCCTCATGACCTTTGCCACGGGCGGAGTACCTCACTCTGGCCCCCAACAGTCTTCTGTATCTACATTGAATTAAACGTGTTTATACTGAGTTGGACACGACTGAGCAACTGAACTGAACTGAACTGATACTGATATCTGTATCCCCTTTTCTTGTCTGTAATATCACATTCCATTAGTGTAAACATGGCCATATCTGTCGTTCACTTATTAAACTTTTCATTTCACTGTAAGTAGAATGATTCATCCATATTCCACATGTAACAAATTACTGTGCAGAATGCAAAGCTTATGTGCAGCTCCTTTTACAATTAGTTTTGCAAACTCCACTCATTTCCAAAGTTACATAAATTAATACCCTTTCTCCTGACCTTCAATGTAGGTTTTTGATTTACAATTTTATGTTTGTTCTCTTCCCTTCTTTATTTTTGATACCAAGACCAGTGAATGCACATGTTTCTTATATTTGACTTCTACATTTGTTACTTTGGGGTAATTCTTTCCCTCATTTATTTTCACTTTTCCAGGAAATTTTTATATATCCGTCATATGATTTTATGTAAATTATTCAATGCAGTCAATTGTCTTTTGTTTTCCATGTAATCCAGTTTCCTTTCTGACATGATCTTGTCTCTCCCATTTATTTTATGAATTCTGTGAGTTCCCAACATTTTCCTATTGTATGTCTGTTTATTTTGTAAGTTTTTTTTTAAAAGCATTTTATTACCTTCTTTCTTAAATGCACTCACTCAAAAAATATGTTGAAATATTACTTTGCTAATCTCCTCTGATTTATGGTTGTATTTTCTGGCAAGTATTATTTTACTTTTAATAGGCTCTGATTTTCTACTTTTAATTATTGTTAAATTTAAAAATAATATGGCATTTTTTGGTATTAAAAATTGAATGAACTGGCTTACTTATTAACAGAACAATCATACTGTTGAGGTACTTAAAGTCACTTTCTCTTTTTCTCAAGTAAAGCTTTCTCCTTATTGTCACAAGGAGGATTTATTCTTTCGTATGTAGCTCTCTCCTTAATTTCCCAGTACTTATACTCTTATCATCTTAACTTTTTTTCTTTTTTTTTTTTTTAACCTATTGGTTATTAAAGTATACCCATTATTCCCACACTGAGCTAGGTATTTTCTGAGTTGGAGTAAATATTAGCTAGTATTTTTGGATACCAGTTTCTCTTGTGTGTATTGAGGTAAATTACACATATTGGTCATGCATATATGGGTTTATTTATGGACCCTTGACTCTATTCAATTGGTGTATATGTCTATCTTTGCACCAACATCACATCTTATTGATTACTGTAGCTTTGTAATAATAAAATTTGAAATTGGAAAGTGTCAGTAATCCAATTTGTAATCTGAAAGTGAAAGGTTGTTGCTGAACCACGAAAGAGGCTGGGATTCTTGGCCTCTGGAGGAGAAGAATTCAATCCAGGGCCAGAGATGAAGCTTGATCACTCAGAACTTTTGTGTGATAAAGTTTTATTAAAGTATAAAAAATATAGAGAAAGTTTCTGACATAGACATCAGGAGGGGGCAGAAAGAGTGCCCCCCTGCTAGTCTTTAGCTGGATGTTATATAGCTACTAGCAGTCTGCTAATTAAAAAAAGAAAATAGCTCAAAACTCAGAGAATGGCACCAGGCCCCTCACCCACATCATGCATTCTGAGATAAGATTAGCACCAGGTGAGTCATCCTGGGCCATAAAATGATTGACATGAATCTTGAAGAAAGGCATATTTCCATACAAATACATAGTTTCATTAACATAAATTAGGAGAACAATGTATGAGTATAACATACCAGTTTGTCAAGCCAGTTCTGAGCCTTTAGGAGAATGGACTTAAAGACAGAGTCTAGGGTAAATACATAGTACATTAGCATAGCTTAAGACAGACATTTCCATAAGAAAAATGCACTGGTTAGCTCAAGGTTTGAGAAAAGTTAAGTTCAGGTGGACCCAGGTGTCATTATGGCAACACAGAATTTTAAGAGAAATCTCTTTTTATATTTGTATAGAGAAGGGAAAAAAAATATATAACACTAGTTTGTTTCCTCCTTCTGCTTAAGAGAGATAAAAAATGTCTGACACTTGCAGCCTATTTCCTCCATTTGAAGACCCCTGGCTTTCTTGCCTGTTACCCTCTCAAAAGGCTTCCAAGATTGTTTTGTCTACTGAGGGTCTTGCATATCCATATGAATTTTTAATATCAGCCTTTCAATTCTCTACAAAAGGGATTGCGTTGATTCATAGGTTGCTTGGGGGAATTTGCCATATTAATAATATTAATTCATTTAATTTACAAACATAGGATTGTCCTGTTTATCTAAGTCATCTTTATTTCAACAATGTTTTGTACTTTAAAGTCAGCCTTGTTGGTTAATTCGTAAGCATTTTATATTTTAAATGCTATTGTAAATTAATGACTTTCTTAATGTTTTCAGATTGTTTATTGCTAGTGTATGGGAATACAACTGATTTTCAAGTGTTAATCTTCTATCCTGAAACTGCTAAATTCATTTATTATCTCTAAAATGTTGCTTTGTGTATATGTGTGTGTGTGTACTCTTGAGGATTTTCTCTATGTAAAATAATTTTATCAGCATCTACAGTTAGTTTTACTTCCTTCCTTCCAATTTGCATATCAACTGTTTCTTTTCCTTATCTGAATGCCTTGGCTAGAATTTCTAGTACAGAGTTGATTGAAGAAGCAAAAGGAGGCATCATTGTCATAATCCCAATCTTAGGAGAAAGTTTTTGGTATTTCAAGTATAATGTTAGTTGTGAGTTTTTCATATATAGATATTTCATGTTGAGAACCTTCCTTTCTATCACTGGTTGATAGACATACAAGTTTGTTGACTTTTTATAGAGTAAGACTGTTGGATTTTTCAGATGCCTTTTCTGTATGAGTCAAGATTATCATATGCTTTTTTCTTTATTCTGGTAACATTATGTATTACATTGATTTTTTATGTATTGAAACACACTGCATTCCTTAGAGAACCCACTTTGTAATGGGGTATCATTGCTTTTATGTGTTGCTGTATTCAATTTGACAGTATTTTCTTGAAGATTTTCCATTTATGTTCATAGGAAATTGACCTAAAGTTTATTTATTTTTTGTGTGTGATGTCTTTGGCTATTAAGGGTAATTCTGGCCTCATGGAATGAAATAAGAAATGTTATCTCAGAAGGATAAAAGATTAACATATAGAAAAAAAAATTTACACTAAGATATCAGAAAAGGAATGTAAGCAAAGAATCCACTTCAAAAATTCATCAAAAAAGTTAGATACTTAGAAAGATAAGAGCTAAGATACTCCTTACCAAGAAGGTGAAAGACTTATGCTGAGAGCTAATAAATAAAATAGAGCCAGATTTAAAGAAATGGAAAAATATCCTGTTCTCTTGAATTGGAAGAATTAATATTGTTAAAATAGCCATACTACTGAAAACAATCTACATATTTAATACAATACTTATTAAAATACCAATAACATTTTCCACAAAACTAGAACAGATTATTCTAAAATTTATATGGAATCATAAAAGAACCAGAATTGCTAAAGTAATCCTGAGGAGAAAGAACAAAGCAAGAGGCATTAACCCTCCTAGACTTCAGACAATACTGGAAAGCTACTGTAATCAAAACTGCATGGTATTGGTATAAAAACAGACGTATTGATCAATGAAACAGATTAGAGAGGCCAGAAATAAACCCAAACACTGATGGTCAGTTAATCTTTGATAAAGGAGGTAAGAATATACAATAGGGAGAAGACAGGCTCTTAAGCAAGTAATAATGAGAAAGTTGGGCAGCTGCATGCAAACCAAAGTAGTTAGAACACAACTTCACACCATATACAAATTCAAACTCAAAATGGAATAAATACTTAAATATGTTATGACATCATAAAACTCCTAGAAGAGAACATAGGCAAAATACTCTGACATAAATTGTATCAATGTTTTCTTAGGTCAGCCTCCCAAGGCAATAGAAGTAAAGGCAAAAATAAACAAATTGAACATAATAAAACTTCTAAGCTTTTGCACAGCAAAGGAAATCATAAAACAAAAAGACTATCTATAGACTAGGAGAAAATATTTACAAATGATGCAACTGACAAGAGTTTAATTTCTAAAATATACAAATAGTTCATACATTCAATAACAATAAACAACCCAATATAATAATGAAGAGAAGACATTTCTCCAAAGAAGACATATAAATGGGCAATAGGCATATGAAAATATGCTCATCATCCCTCATTACTAGAGAAATGCAAACAAAAAGCAAAATGAGTTACCACTTCATACTGGTCACAATGGCCATCATAAATGTCTACAAATAATACATTTTGAAGAGAGTGTGGAGAAAAGGTAATCCTTTTACACTGTTGTTGGGAATGTTCATTGGTATAGCCACTGAGGAAAACAGTATGGAGCTTCCTCAAAAAACTAAAAATAGAACGCCATATGATCCAGCAGTCCCACTCCTGGACATGCATATACCCATGCAAAACTATAATTTGAAAAGATATATGTATCCCTATGGGCTTCCCTGGTAGCTCAGCTGGTAAAGAATCTACCTGCAATGCAGGAGACACTGGTTTGATTCCTGGGTGAGAAAGATCCTCTGTAGAATGCATAGGCTATCCACTCTGGTATTCTTGGGCTTCCCTGGTGAATCAGACAGGAAAGAATCCACCTGCAATGTGGGAGACCTGGGTTTGATCCTTGGGTTGGGAAGATCCCTTGGAGGAGGGCATGGCAACCCATGTCAGTATTCTTGCCTGGAGAATCCCCATGGACAGAAGAGCCTGGCAGGCTACAGTCCATGAGTGGCAAAGAGTTGGGCATGACTGAGTGCATAAACACAACACATGTTCATAGCACAGCTGCTATATTCATAGCAGCAATATTTACAAAAGCTAAGATATGGAAATAATCTAAATGTCCTGGCAAACTAATAGATAAAGAAGTGATATATGTATATGTGTATATATATGGAAAGTGAAAGTGCTAGTCACTCAGTTGTGTCTGACTCTTTGCAATCCCAAGGACTGTAGCCCACCAGGCTCCTCTGTCCATGGGATTCTCCAGGTATAATCCTGATATGATTACTGTTTGCTGGAGGCCTTCAGCCATATTATATTAGTATGCTCAGTAGTCTGTACTAACAGTGCAATTTATGGTGTAAAGGTTTTTGTTCTGAAGGACTAGAGTCTTAGTAGCTGAGGTCAGTCATGCAGGAGATGTATGCTTTTATAAATGATCCCCAATAAAATATTAAGATTTGCATGCTGTTCCGTGGTTGACAAAATTTCACAAGTGTTACCACACATTATTGCTGGGAGAACAAAACAGGTCCATATAACTCTTGGACTTCACTCATGTACATTTTTTTCCTTGATTATTTTAATCTGTATCCTTTCACTGTGATCAGCCATTACTATGGTTATAACATCTTTTCTGAGTCCTGTAGTCTTAGAAAATCAAGTCTGAGGGTAATCTTAAGGGATCCCTGACACATTTATCTTTTAGCTTGCATTGTAATTTTCTTTTTATTAAAATTATTATTCAGTTGCAATTCATGAAAATGGTTTCATTATTATTATTTTCCTGTTTAAAAAATTTTAACAAGTTTTTGCCTTTGCTGTGTACTTAGAGCAAACAGAGAGGCAGAAGGGGAGATTAAGACACAAACTCACAACCCTGTCTGACTAGTTTTGATTTCCTCTCTTATTTTCCTATTAATTATATTTTTTCTTGGCTTTTAAAATCTATTCTTCTTTTAAAAATTTTTTTCCTCTTCAATTTAAAATTTTTATCTAATTGGAAATTATCCTTGTCTTTCCTATTTTCCTTTCTGCCTGTATACCTTACTGCCCTTCTACTTTCTTGCCTTTCATAGCTATTTCTTCTACTTCCCATACTTCTACTTTTCTATACTTCTATTTTCTACTTCTACTTTTTTCCAAAGCTGCAGTTTCTACTTTCTTGCTTTCCATAGCTACTGTTGTATTTCCAATATTCACACTTGACCCAGGCAACTCTATCATTAATTAATAATATCTACCAATTCTTGATTAAGACAAAGACATGGAGTGTTTGATTATTATTCTCTCCTCTTGTACATTTTATTATATTATTTCCATGCCATTTAAATCTCTCAAATTAGGAAGTATTACTATTGTTGTTACTTGTTATAAATCGCATGCAATTATTTAGCTCTGCCAATTTCTCCTCTCATTATTTTCCTCCATTATGATCTTTCCACTGAGACAAATTTCTTCACGATTTCAGGCTTCATTTTATTGCTCTTTGCAGATACTGTGATTTTTACAGTTGAAAGTGTAAGGCAACTTTGCACAGTGCAAATCCACTAGCATCATTTTTCCAACAGTGTTTGTTCTCTTTGTGTCTGTATGTCATATTTTGATAATTCTTGCAATATTTCAAATTTTCATTATTGTTGTGTTTCTGATAATGGTCTGTGGTTAGTGATCTTTGATGTTACTTCTAAGACTTAATGAAGACTTAGATGATGATTTTTTTAGCAATGAAGTTTTTTAAAATCAAAGTATGTACAGATCAGATCAGTCTCTCAGTCGTGTCCGACTCTTTGCGACCCCATGAATCGCAGCACGCCAGGCCTCCCTGTCCATCACCAACTCCCGGAGTTCACTCAGACTCATGTCCATCGAGTCAGTGATGCTATCCAGCCATCTCATCCTCTGTCGTCCCCTTCTCCTCCTGCCCCCAATCCCTCCCAGCATCAGACTCTTTTCCAATGAGTCAACTCTTCGCATGAGGTGGCCAAAGTACTGGAGTTTCAGCCTTAGCATCATTCCTTCCAAAGAAATCCCAGGGCTGATCTCCTTCAGAATGGACTGGTTGGATCTCCTTGCAGTCCAAGGGACTCTCAAGAGTCTTCTCCAACACCACAGTTCAAAAGCATCAATTCTTCCGCGCTCAGCCTTCTTCACAGTCCAACTCTCACATTCATACATGACCACAGGAAAACCATAGCCTTGACTAGACAAACCTTTGTTGGCAAAGTAATGTCTCTGCTTTTGAATATGCTATCTAGGTTGGTCATAACTTTCCTTCCAAGAGTAAGCGTCTTTTAATTTCATGGATGCAGTCACCATCTGTAGTGATTTTGGAGCCCAGAAAAATAAAGTTTGACACTGTTTCCACTGTTTCCCCATCTATTTCCCATGAAGTGGTGGGACCGGATGCCATGATCTTCATATTCTGAATGTTGAGCTTAAAGCCAACTTTTTCACTCTCCACTTTCACTTTCATCAAGAGGCTTTTTAGTTCCTCTTCACTTTCAGCCATAAGGATGGTGTCATCTGCATATCTGAGGTTATTGATATTTCTCCCGGCAATCTTGATTCCAGCTTGTGTTTCTTCCAGTCCAGCGTTGCTCATGATGTACTCTGCATATAAGTTAAATAAACAGGGTGACAATATACAGCCTCGACGAACTCCTTTTCCTATTGGGAAACAGTCTGTTGTTTCATGTCCAGTTCTAACTGTTGCTTCCTGATCAGCATACAAATTTCTCAAGAGGCAGATCAGGTGTTCTGGTATTCCCAACTCTTTCAGAATTTTCCATAGTTTATTGTGATCCACACAGTCAAAGGCTTTGGCATAGTCAATAAAGCAGAAATAGATGTTTTTCTGGAACTCTCTTGCTTTTCCATGATCCAGCGGATGTTGGCAATTTGATCTCTGGTTCCTCTGCCTTTTCTAAAACCAGCTTGAACATCAGGAAGTTCACAGTTCACATATTGCTGAAGCCTGGCTTGGAGAATTTTGAGCATTACTTTACTAGGGTGTGAGATGAGTGCAATTGTGCGGTAGTTTGAGCTTTTTTTGGCATTGCCTTTCTTTGGGATTGGAATGAAAACTGACCTTTTCCAGTCCTGTGGCCACTGCTGAGTTTTCCAAATTTGCTGGCATATTGAGTGCAGCACTTTCACAGCATCATCTTTCAGGATTTGGAATAGCTCAACTGGAATTCCATCACCTCCACTAGCTTTGTTCATAGTGATGCTTTCTAAGGCCCACTTGACTTCACATTCCAGGATGTCTGGCTCTAGGTCAGTGATCACACCATCGTGATTATCTGGGTCGTGAAGATCTTTTTTGTACAGTTCTTCTGTGTATTCTTGCCATCTCTTCTTAATACCTTCTTCTTCTGTTAGGTCTATACCATTTCTGTCCTTTAAGGAGCTCATCTTTGCATGAAATGTTCCTTTGCTATCTCTTATTTTCTTGAAGAGATCCCTAGTCTTTTCCATTCTGTTGTGTTCCTCTATTTCTTTGCATTGATTGCTGAAGAAGGCTTTCTTATCTCTTCTTGCTATTCTTTGGAACTCTGCATTCAGATGTTTATATCTTTCCTTTTCTCCTTTGCTTTTCGCTTCTCTTCTTTTCACAGCTATTTGTAAGGCCTCCCCAGACAGCCATTTTGCTTTTTTGCATTTCTTTTTCATGGGAATTGTCTTGATCCCTGTCTCCTGTACAATGTCACGAACCTCATTCCATAGTTCATCAGGCACTCTATCTATCAGATCTAGGCCCTTAAATCTATTTCTCACTTCCACTGTATCATCATAAGGGATTTGATTTAGGTCATACCTGAATGGTCTAGTGGTTTTCCCTACTTTCTTCAATTTAAGTCTGAATTTGGCAATAAGGACTTCATGGTCTTAGCCACAGTCAGCTCCTGGTCTTGTTTTTGCTGACTGTATAGAGCTTCTCCATCTTTGGCTGCAAAGATATAAGCAATCGGTATTGACCATCTGGTGATGTCCATGTATAGAGTCTTCTCTTGTGTTGTTGGAAGAGGGTGTTTGTTATGATCAGTGCATTTTCTTGGCAAAACTCTATTAGTCTTTGCCTTGCTTCATTCCATAATCCAAGGCCAAATTTGCCTGTTACTCCAGATGTTTCTTTCCTTCCTACTTTTGCATTCCAGTCCCCGAAAATGAAAAGGACATCTTTTTTGGGTCTTAGTTCTAAAAGGTCTTCTAGGTCTTCATAGAACCGTTCAACTTCAGCTTCTTCAGCGTTACTGGTTGGGGCATAGACTTGGGTTACTGGGATATTGAATGGTTTGCCTTGGAAACGAACAGAGATCATTCTGTCGTTTTTGAGATTGCATCCAAGTACTGCATTTCGGACTCTTTTGTTGACCATCATGGCCACTCCATTTCTTCTGAGGGATTCCTGCCCGCAGTAGTACAGCTGTAGCTGCATGGGTGCAGGAGGGCCTAGAGGAGCTATCCCACGTTGAAGGTCAGGAAGGGTGGTGGTGAGGAGATACCCCTTGTCCAAGGTAAGGAGCAATGTCTGCGATTTGCTGTAGCAGCCGTGAAGAGGTACCCCACGCACAAGGTAAGAGAAACCCAGCTAAGATGGTAGGTGTTGCAAGAGGGCATCAGAGGGCAAACACACTGAAACCATACTCACAGAAATCTAGTCAAACCAATCACACTAGGACCACAGCCTTTTCTAACTCAATGAAACTAAGCCATGCCCATGCCCGTGGGGCAACCCAAGACGGGCGGGTCATGGTGGAGCAATTTGACAGAATGTGGTCCACTGGAGAAGGGAATGGCAAATCACTTCAGTATTCTTGCCTTGGGAACCCCATGAACAGTATGAAAAGGCAAAATGACAGGATACTGAAAGAGAAAGTCCCCAGGTCAGTAGGTGCCCAATATGCTACTGGAGATCAGTGGAGAAATAACTCCGGAAAGAATGAAGGGATGGAGCCAAAGCAAAAACAATACCCAGCTGTGGATGTGACTGGTGATAGAAGCAAGGTCCCATGCTGTAAAGAGCAATATTGCATAGGAACCTGGAATGTCAGGTCCAAGAATCAAGGCAAATTGGAAGTGGTCAAAGTATGTACAGTGTTTTTTAAAGGATATAATGTAATTGCACGCTTAGTAGAGTACACTATGATGTAAACATAACTTTATATTAACTTGGAAAGCAAAATATTCATGTGACTTGCTTTATTGTGGTGGTCAGGATCTGAGCCCACAATGACTCCAAGGTATACTAGTATCCTGGAGAAGATAATGGCAACCCATTCCAGTATTCTTGCCAGAAGAATCTGATGGACAGGGGAGGCTGGTGGGCTACAGTCCAAGGGGTGGCAAAGAGTCAGACATGACTGAAGCGACTTAGCATGCATACCAGTATCCTGTAATTATTTTGATGAGAGTTCAGTAGTAACCTCCCCAAAATTGTTCAGAAGTATCTTAATTTTGCCCATATTCTTGAATAATAGCTTAGTTAGGCATGTTACTTTAGTTTGACTATTACACTGTTCTCTGTGAAAGAAAGTGAAAATCACTCAATTGTATCCAACTCTGCAACCTCATGGACTATACACGCCATGGAACCCTCCAGGCCAGAATACTGGAGTGGGTAGCTTTTCCCTTCTCCAGGGGATCTTCCCAACCCAGGGGTTGAACCCAGGTCTCCCACACTGCAGGCAGATTCTTTACCAACTGAGCTACCAGGAAAGCCTATATTCTCTGCACATTGAAGAAAAATGTGCTCTGTTGGATTTTCTTGCTACTGTAAGTCTGCTGTCAGCCTAATTATTATTTCATTACAGGTAATATGATTTTTAAGGAAACTAACATCTTTCAGGAAAAGGCAATGGCAACCCATTCCAGTACTCTTGCCTGGAAAATCCCATGGACGGAGGAGCCTGGTAGGCTGCAGTCCATGGGGTCGCTAAGAGTAGGACACAACTGAAGTGACTTAGTAGCAGCAGCAGCAACATCTTTTAGGATCTCAATGCCTTTGGCATTTTTCAATTTTACTGTAATGTATTTATATATCATCTTTTTATTTAGTTGATTTGGAATCCATTCCATTTCTTAAATGTGAGAGAGTGTGCTTTGAATCAAATTTGAGAAATCTAATCTATTTTCTCTTGAATTATTGCTACCTGTTCATTCTATATTTCTAGAATTCATGTATGGCATAAATTGGATCTTATAAGTATATCTTTTAACTCAACATTTCAGTATGTTTTTGGAAATTGTTTTTATTTCTGGATTTTTAAACAATTCTGGTATACTTTTTCTTCATGTCTTATGTTTTATTATAATTTTTATTTTGTTTATATATTTAATAATTTTAAATATGCTAATTTATACTTATTATGTGAGATTTAGGGGATTCATTCTATTTATTTTGATCTTGAGGATCATGCAGCATCATTTTCTAATTCATTTTATTACTTTGGATTGTGAGTTCATTTTTAAATTTTGCTTTACCTGTAGGAATCCTTTATAGCCTGCATTTATGACTTTACTAGCAAACTTTTTAACTGGTTCTGCAAGTAACTACAGGAGAATCACTGGCCTGACACTGATTTTCATATTAATGTCTTGGGATCATGTATCATTCCAGGTTCTCCAGAAAAACAGAACTGATAAGATAATCTATCATTTATATATCCATCTATCTCTGTAATTATTATTATGTGCTATATACAAAGAGATGTATTATAAGAAATTGGCTACTACAATTATGAAAACTGGCAAAAACAGTGCAAAATCTGAAGAGACAATGTCCTCATTGAGTCTGAAGCCACTTTTGGAGAAGTTGTCTTGCTTTGAGCCCAAGGTCAGGAGACTGCTGTAGAGCCAGGCAGAGCTAATGTCCAGTTTGAAGGCCATCAGACAGCAGAATTGTCTTACTTGAGAAAATATTTATCTTTTGCTATATTCAGGCATTTGAGTGATTGGATAGGCCCATCTACATTATGAAGGGGAATTGTTTTACTCACAAATACTGATTTAAATATTAATCTCATCCCAAATCACACTAACAGAAACACACAGATTAATATTTAATATCTGACCTGGTCAAGTTAACACATAAAATTAATCATCACAGACTGTGATGACAGAGTAAATTCAAATCTCAATTAACAAGAGTGAAAGAGCTTATATTATGTATTCTTAGAGGATAATTTTTTAATCTTATATTCTGAACACAGGTAAAATGAACTAAGTTTTGTTGTTTGCTCCTTTTTTTTTTTTCTCTTTAATCTTATGCTCATGGGTCAAATATTTCAAATTAAATAATTTACTAATTATGCAGATATATATAATGGTCTTAGTTCCAATTCCCTATCCAATATTCTTCTAAGATGTTTTTTATTATCACTGAGTGCCAAAGTATTGGTGTTTTTGAACTGTGGTGTTGGAGAAGACTCTTGAGAGTCCCTTTAACTACAAGGAGATCCAAACAGTCCATCCTAAAGGAGATCAGTCCTGGGTGTTCATTGGAAGGACTGATGTTGAAGCTGAAACTCCAATATCTTGGCCACCTGATGCAAAGAGCTAACTCATTTGAAAAGACCCTGATGCTGGGAAAGATTGAGGCCAGAAGGAGAAGGGGCTGGCAGAGGATGAGATGGTTGGATGGCATCACTGACTCAATGGACATGGGTTTGGGTGGCCTCCAGGAATTCGTGATGGACAGGGAGGCCTGGCATGCTGCAGTTCATGGGATCGCAAAGAGTCGGACACGAATGAGCGATTGAAATGAACTGAGAAGACATTAAATTCTATTTCTTCAGTTGCAGATACTGGGAACCCTGTTAGCCTAGCCCTCTCCTAGGGTGGTTGCTGCATGACCTCTTATATTTATTGGTCTTTGTTTCATTTCTATTCTCTTGGAATCTGAGGATTTCTCCATTAGTCACATTCTTTCATACAAGCTAAAATTTGCATTTAATGTAATGTTTATTAAATATTCTAGCATTCATAAAGGTTTGTAGTAAGAAATTTCTAGTATGTAGTGTCCTATTATGCTAATACCCAGAAGTCAAATCAATCATTGTTATTTTACAGTTTTGGGAGCCAGTCTACAAAATATAGCATTATTGTATTCTAAAACTAGCAGAATAGAATCGGTCGTTTCTGAAAACACCTGAGGTAAATTATGGTCCATTCATTTAATTAAATTCCTTTCTTTATTGTAATATTTTTTGAATTTTATACCTCCAAAATTGATTGTTTTAAGCTCAGTTCAATTTTTTTTATTATTAAATTGCACATGAATAAATGGGAAAAAAATCTTCCCTTTGTTTATCCTCATATATGTAATTATGATTAGAAGAGCAATATTTTTAGTTTGTTCAAAGATATTTCCTATTTTATTGTATTTACTGGAAAACATAAAACCACAACCTTTAATGAAACCTCTTGCTACATGCTACATGTCTGTGTTTAAAAACCAATAGGATAAATGAGCTTTTATTCCCACGGATGATGTATTATTCCCTGTATGGTCACCCTGGACACATAATGAAAAAATACTCTTGCTTCAAGTCCTGCTGAGTCATTTGCATTTTTAGTTAGATTCTGGTACTGGTTTGATCTTCTGTAGAGAGAAAGGATTGCTGAATACAGACATTCACTGCAGAGTTATCTCAGAGCAGCTGGGAGATCCAGCTGGGAAATTGTAGAAATATGGATTCCAACCTATATTTTCAGGGATGGCAGTTATTGTATATCTAATGTGAATTACTTGGTATGCTCAGGAAATTTAAAATAAAGCTACATTAAAAAAAATTGTTGACAGACTATTTTATAATAAATTTATAAAATATAATATTTTAAATTTAATTTTATGATTGATGTTAACTTACAGAAAAGTTGAAAGAGGCTACATACATTTTCCATATAATGTAGACCCAGTTTTCCTATAATTAATACTTACATTGGTATGGCAAACTTTCACAGCAAGTGAATTACTACTGATATATTATTATGAACTAGAATCCATACTTTATTCAGAATTCTTTGATTTTTCCTTTACTCTTCCAGGATTCCACCCAGAATAGCACATTATATGGAGTCATCAAGTCACTTCAGGATACTCTTGGCTGTGATAGATTTTCAGACATACTTATTTTTTATGACATTGAGAGATTTTAGCAATACTGGCCATGTACTTGTTAATTGGGATTTTTTGGGAACTTTTGCCATATTAGGATGGAGTTATGAGATTTTGAGGGGATGGCTACAGATGTAAAATGTCATTTTTATCATATCATATCATATCAAGATTGTATACTATCAATAAGATAATCAATTAACTGAAACTAATCTTGATCACCTCACGCCCAAGGTAAGAGAAACCCAAGTAAGATGGTAGATGTTGCAAGAGGGCATCAGAGGGCAGACACACTGAAACCATACTCACAGGAAACTAGTCAATCTAATCACACTAGGACCACAGCCTTGCCTAACTCAATAAAACTAAGCCATGCCCGTGGGGCAACCCAAGATGGGCGGGTCATGGTGGAGAGATCTGACAGAATGTGGTCCACTGGAGAAGGGAATGACAAACCACTTCAATATCTGTGCCTTGAGAACCCCATGAACAGTATGAAAAGGCAAAATGATAGGATACTGAAAGAGAAAGTCCCCAGGTCAGTAGGTGCCCAATATTCTACTGGAGATCAGTGGAGAAATAACTCCAGAAAGAATGAAGGGATGGAGCCAAAGCAAAAACAATACCCAGCTGTGGATGTGACTGGTAATAAAAGCAAGATCTGATGCTGTAAAGAGCAATATTGCATAGGAACCTGGAATGTCAGGTCCATGAATCGAGGCAAATTGGAAGTGGTCAAACAAGAGATGGCAAGCATGTCGATGTGAGTCTGAGTGAACTCCGGGAGTTGGTGTTGGACAGGGAGGCCTGGCGAGCTGCGATTCATGGGATCGCAAAGAGTCAGACACGACTGAGCGACTGAACTGAACTGAATCTTGATCACCAGGCTAGAAGAGTGGTAGAGCTACTCTCCTTCATCTTTCTTTCTAAAATACTTATTTTTATTTATTTGGCTGCACTGAGTCCTAGTTGCAGCATGCAAGATCTTCAGTTGTAGCATGTGGGAGCTAGTTTCCTAACCAGGTACAGAACCTGGGCGCCTTGCATTGGGAACATGGGATCTTAGCCACTGTACCATCAAAGTCCCTTCTAACCCCCTTTCAATACAATACTCTTTGGAAGTTGCTATGCAGAGCTTACACGTAAAAGGTAGGGAGTTACGCATCACATATGCCTTCAACTGAAGACACAGTATCTACAGAAATTATTTGGAAATCTTCTGCTTGAGACATTTGTCTACAACCCCCCTCTTAATTTATTAATTTAATTTATGTCAATATAGACTCATGGATGTTTATGTTACACTTGAGTTATAATAGAAAATTTACCTTGTTTATTTTTTTCCCCTCAATTTACTCCAGCTTTGGTTATTGGGAACTGATAGGGCCCACATGAGGGCTCATGGTAGAAATGGCTCATTATGTTGACCTCGAAAACAAAGAATAAAATCACAGTGATCCTTGAAAAGGACCAAATTGCCCAAACGACTCCGTTTTCTCACTGGCGCCTACCTTCTCAAGGCTAGGAGACTGCCAGATTCCAGGCCTCTGGTTACGTGCCCACAGGACTCAACTACAGGCTAAAAATTAATCATCACTTTGGAGAATTTTTTGTTGGCAGGGTATAAGAAAGACCCAATAAGAAAGGGGGGACACTGTTTCTCCTTCAGGGCCAGTCACCCTCTCATTTCCCTCTAATAAATTTCCCTTTTGCCTGATTGCCGGCTCGCTCTCTTTTTCTCTGCACTCACCTTACATTCTGGTGCCGAAACCCAGGAGGGAAGATCCACAGCAACTGGGTGGGCTCCTTTCACAAGCCCACCTCTGGTGGTCCCCTCCCTTGGACTTTGCCAAGAAACTGAGATGAGCTCTAGGACAGGACTCTCCACTTGCCTTGCTGGACTGACATCCACACACTGGCCCACATTGCATCCCTTGGTTACAAGGGTGAGTGAAATCCCATTCTCTGGGATCCTCTCTCTCTCACCTCATTTCCAAGTACTAGTGCTAGGCGGGAGGACACCCACGGCCCTTGGGCCCTCAGCCTTGTGCCCCGTCTGGCTTTGAAATAGGGGATGCCCATTTCAAAACAGACTATTATTACTCTCTGAGAAAGTCCTGAGAACAGGGACGCCTATTCCCTTGGATCTTTCTCCTGGCTTTCCCTTGTGCTTGTCTAACCTTGCCATTCAGCCACAATGGGAAATTCTCAATTCCAGTCCTCAAAATCTAGTCCTCTAGGATGCCTTCTCCAAAACCTAAAAGCCTTGGGCTTCCAAGAAGAAATAAGACCATAAAGTCTTACTTACTATTCTAACACTCTCTGGCCACAATACAGACTTGATAATAGGTCCTGATAGCCAGAAAACAGAATTATCGATTATAATACTCTATGGGACCTCAATATCTTCTGCTGCCCCAATGGCATGTGGTTAGAAATCCCTTATGTTCAGGCTTTCTTCACTCTTTGCTCTCTACCCTCTCTCTGTGAATCCTGTTCTACTTCTCAAATACTCTTAGCCCACTCTGGGCCACATCCTTCTAATACAATCTCTCCCAATCCCTGTTCAGACTTTTCTTCTTCCTTTGACCCTTTTGACCACAGCCCACTCCCTTATTGCTCCCAATCCCGTTGCAGCAGCTCCAGGTCCAGTTCCAAAACCTTCACTTTATGCTCCCTCCTCCTTCCCTCCTTCTGCAGCTCTAGACCCACCCCCCCCCTCCCTGCCTGTGCCAGAGGCGAGCTCTGAGACCTCATCCCCACCCTCTACCCCAAGGGTCCCAGGGCTCTATCCTAGACCTCCCTAGATCCCCTCCCTATACCCAGCCCCGAACAACACTAAAACAGGAAACTTCACAGCAAGACCCTGCTCCTTTCCCTGTTCCACTCCTCCCTTTACAGGAAGTAGGTGGAGCAGAAGGCATTGTTTGGGTTCATGTCCCATTCTCCCTCACCATCTGTCTCAAATTGAAAAGCATCTTGGCTGCTTCTCCTCAGACCCTAATAATTATCTAAAATAATTCAAGTATCTTTTCCAGTCTTCAACTTAACCTGGCATATTTACATCCTATTTTCCTCCACTCTTCTCCAAGAAGAGAAGGAACGAGTATGGCAAGCCTCTCAGGCACATGCTGATGAGATACACAGGCCTGAGGACACTAAGCCTCAAAGGATGTCCCCCAAGATGATCCCAACTGGGAGACCTGGATGAGCAGCTGGTAGTCATATGGTTGCTTGCCTCATTGTGGGCCTTCAAAAAGCAGGGTGTAAAGCTGTCAACTTTGATAAGCTCTGGGAAATAACCCAAAGACTAGGTGAAAACCCAGCACAATTTCTAGCCAGGTTAACTGAAGCCCTACAAAAATATACAAAATTAGACCCCACTTCAGCAGAGGGCACCATTGTTCTTAACACCTATTTTATCTCCCAGTCATCCACAGATATCCAAAAGAAACTAAAAAAATGCAGTAAAAAGGTCCTCAAAGCCCTCAACAAGACCTTTTAAATTTAGCCTTGAAGATTTTCAATAACTGGGAAAAGCAGGCAAAACTAGAGAAGGCCCAACAAGATGAGCCCAAATACCACCTTTTAGTCACTTCCTTACATGGTTCCAAGCCTTCATCAAACAAAGAAAGGAAGCCACCTGGGACCTGCTTCAAATGTGGCAAAGAAGGCCTAGGCCTGCTCATGCCTAAAGCCAAGGCCCCTTCCAGGTCCATGTCCCAACGGTGGCATAAAGGGACATTTGAAGGTCAACTGCCCAAATTCCCCTCTAGGGATCCGGACATTCCCTCCTGGTCCAAGCAAGAGTACTTCAACCCAGCTCTGTCCAGCCTCCTTGGACTTGCTACTGAAGACTGAGGGTGCCCAGGGCCCCAGAACCCAACTCTCATCACCTCTACAGAGCCCAGGGTAACTCTTACAGTGGCAGGTAAGCCGATCTCTTTTCTCATTGACACAGAGGCCACTTACGCTGTTGTGCCTGCCTGCTCTGGAAAAACCAAGGTCTCTAGGTCTCTATTATGGGGGTTGATGGTTTAATATCTATACCAAGAATAACTGAGCCTCTACCTTGCCCACTTCAAGATACCCCATTTCCCATTCTTTTCTCATACTCCCAAAATGCCCCACTCCTATTCTTGGGAGAGACCTTCTCTCAAAATTCAAAGCCTCTATTACTATCCCAGGTCTGCCTTCTGATCTAAACTGGCTGCTGCTGCTGCTGCTAAGTCGCTTCAGTCGTGTCCGACTCTGTGCGACCCCATAGATGGCAGCCCATCAGGCTCCACCGTCCCTGGGATTCTCCAGGCAAGAACACTGGAGGGCGTTGCCAATTCTTTCTCCAATGCATAACTGGCTACTGCTCCTCAATCCCACATCTTCTTCCCCCACCCCATTGCCCTTCTCATTTGTAAACCCCATAGTTAGGGATACACACACCTCTCACCATGCTCCGATTCATGTCTATCTCAAATGCCCCTCTAAATTCCCTAATCAACCACAATACCCCATCTCCCAAAAATATCAACAAGGGTTAAATCCTATCATCACTAAAATCCTACATCAGGGCCTCTTGCATCTAACACTCTCTTCCTATAACACCCCTGTCCTAACCATCAAAAAGCCAAATGGCTCCTGGTCCAGGAACTAAGACTTATAAATGTGGCTGTTATCCCCATACAGCCAGTAGTTCCAAATCCTTATACTCTTATCCCTCTCATTCCCCCTTCCATTACCCACTTCACTGTTCAAGACCTCAAGGATGCCTTCTTTACCATCCCTGCACCCAGACTCTCAAGACCTCTTTGCCTTTACCTGGACTGATCCAGATAATCCTTGCTTCCAACAGCTGACATGGACAGTTCTCCCACAAGGCTTTTGTGATAGCCCTCATTTCTTTGGCCAAGCTCAAGCATCAGACCTAACCTCTCCTGACCTTACTCCAAGTACTGTCCTCCAATATGTGAATGATCTCCTCCTTAGTAGTCCTTCATTTACACAATGTCAACAAAACACCATCAGTCAGTTCAGTCCCTCAGTCATGTCCGACTCTTTGCCACCCCATGAACTGCAACATGCCAGGCCTCCCTGTCCATCACCAACTCCCGGAGTTCACTCAGACTCAAGTCCATCGAGTCAGTGATGCCATCCAGCCATCTCATCCTCTGTTGTCCTCTTCTCCTCCTGCCCCCAATCCCTCCCAGCATCAGAGTCTTTTCCAATGAGTCAACTCTTCACATGAAGTGGCCAAAGTATTGGAGTTTCAGCTTCAGCATCATTCCTTCCAAAGAAATCCCAGGGCTGATCTCCTTCAGAATGGACTGGTTGGATCTCCTTGCAGTCCAAGGGACTCTCAAGAGTCTTCTCCAACACCACAGTTCAAAAGCATCAATTCTTCGGTGCTCAGGCTTCTTCACAGTCCAACTCTCACATCCATACATGGCCACAGGAAAAACCATAGCCTTGATTAGATAGACCTTTGCTGGCAAAGCAATGTCTCTGCTTTTGAATATGCTATCTAGGTTGGACATAACTTTCCTTCCAAGGAGTAAGCGTCTTTTAATGTCCTGGCTGCAGTCACCATCTGCAATGATTTTGGAGCCCCCAAAAATAAAGTTTGACACTGTTTCCCCATCTATTTCCCATGAAGTGATGGGACCAGATGCCATGATCTTCGTTTTCTGAATGTTGAGTTTTAAGCCAACACTTTCACTCTCCTCTTTCACCTTCATCAAGAGGCTTTTTAGTTCCTCTTCACTTTCTGCGATAAGGGTGGTGTCATCTGCATATCTGAGGTTATTGATATTTTTCCCAGCAATCTTAATCCCAGCTTGTGTTTTTTCCAGCCCAGCATTTCCCACGATGAATTCTGCATATAAGTTAAATAAGCAAGGTGACAATATACAACCTTGACATACTCCTTTTCCTATTGGGAACCAGTCTGTTGTTCCATGTCCAGTTCTAACTGTTGCTTCCTGACCTGCATACAGGTTTCTCAAGAGGCAGATCAGGTGGTCTGGTATTGCCATCTCTTTCAGAATTTTCCACAGTTTATTGTGATCCACACAGTCAAAGGCTTTGGCATAGTCAATAAAGCAGAAATAGATGTTTTTCTGGAACTCTCTTGCTTTTTCCAGGATCTAGCAGATGTTGGCAATTTGATCTCTGGTTTCTCTGCCTTTCCTAAAACCAGCTTGAACATCTGGAGTTCACGGTTCACATATTGCTGAAGCCTGGCTTGGAGAATTTTGAGCATTACTTTACTAGCATGTGAGATGAATGCAATTGTGTGGTAGTTTGAGCATTCTTTGGCATTGCCTTTCATTGGGATTGGAATGAAAACTGACCTTTTCCAGTCCTGTGGCCACTGCTGAGTTTTCCAAATTTGCTGGCATATTGAGTGCACAACTTTCACAGCATCATCTTTCAGGATTTGAAATAGCTCCACTGGAATTCCATCACCTCTACTAGCTTTGTTTTTGATAATGCTTTCTAAGGCCCATTTGACTTCACATTCCAGGATGTCTGGCTCTAGGTGAGTGATCATGCCATTGTGATTATCTGGGTCATGAAGATCTATTTTGTACAGTTCTTCTGTGTATTATTGCCACCTCTTCTTAATATCTTCTACTTCTGTTGCATCCATACCATTTCTGTCCTTTATCGACATCTTTGCATTAAATGTTCCCTTGCTATCTCTAATTTTCTTGAAGAGATCCCTACTATTTCCCATTCTGTTGTTTTCCTCTACTTCTTTGCATTGATTTCTGAGGAAGGCTCTCTTATCTCTTCTTGCTATTCTTTGGAACTCTGCATTCAGATGCTTATATCTTTCCTTTTCTCCTTTGCTTTTTGCTTCTCTTCATTTCACAGCTATTTGTAAGGTCTCCTCAGACAGCGATTTTGCTTTTTTGCATTTCTTTTCCATGGGGATGGTCTTGGTCCCTGTCTCCTGTACAATGTCATGAACCCCTGTCCATAATTAATCAGGCACTCTATCTATCAGATCTAGTCCCTTAAATCTATTTCTCACTTCCACTGTATATTCAGAAGGGATTTGATTTAGGTCATACCTGAATGGTAGTGGTTTTCCCTACTTTCTTCAATTTAAGTCTGAATTTGGCAATAAGGAGTTCATGATCTGAGCCACAGTCAGCTCCTGGTCTTGTTTTTGTTGACTGTATAGAGCTTCTCCGTCTTTGGCTGCAAAGAATATAATCAATCTGATTTCGGTGTTGACCATCTGGTGATGTCCATGGATAGAGTCTTGTCTTGTGTTGTTGGAAGAGGGTTTTTGGTATGACCAGTGCATTTTCTTAGCAAAACTCTATTAGTCTTTGTCCTGCTTCATTCCGTATTCCAAGGCCAAATTTGCCTGTTGCTCCAGGTGTTTCTTGACTTCCTACTTTTGCATTCCAGTCCCCTATAATGAATAGGACATCTTTTTTGGGTGTTAGTTCTAGCAGGTCTTGTAGGCCTTCATACAACCGTTCAATTTCATCTCTTCAGCATTACTGGTTGGGACATAGACTTGGATTACTGTGATACTGAATGGTTTGCCTTGGAAACGAACAGAGATCATTCTGTTGTTTTTGAGATTGCATCCGAGTACGGCATTTTGAACTCTTTTGTTGACCATGATGGCTACTCCATTTCTTCTGAGAGATTCCTGCCCACAGTAGTAGACATAATGGTCATCTGAGTTAAATTCACCCATTCCAGTCCATTTTAGTTTGCTGATTCCTAGAATGTTGACATTCATTCTTGCCATCTCCTGTTTGACCACTTCCAAGTTGCCTTGATACATGGACCTGACATTCCAGGCCTATGCAATATTGCTCTTTACAGCATTGGACCTTGCTTCTATCATCAGTCACATCCACAACTGGGTATTGTTTTTGCTTTGGCTCCATCCCTTCATTCTTTCTGGAGTTATTTCTCCACTGATCTCCAGTAGCGTATGGGGCACCTATTGACCTGGGGAGTTCCTCTTTCAGTATCCTATCATTTTGCCTTTTCATACTGACAGAATGTGGTCCACTGGAGAAAGGAATGGCAAACCACTTCAGTATTCTTGCCTTGAGAACCCCACAACACACTCTACTACTCCTCAATTTACTAGCTGATAGAGACTATTGAGTATCTCTCACCAAGGTCCAGATGTCTCTTCCTAGAGTCACCTATCTCAGAGTCCTTTTAACATTAAAAAAAAAAAAAAAGATATATTAGTACCGATTGAAAGTCCCCTATATCCATCCTACCACTCCCTAAATCAAAAGGACAGAGATCCTGTCCTTCTTGTGGTTAGCTCGATACCCACACCTCTGTATTCCTAATCTCACCTTCATGGCAAAAGCTCTATATCAAGCCACCTGAGGAGGTATTTCAGAACTCCTAGAACTAAAATAAAAGATTTATTCAGCCTTTAACACTTGTAAGCAAGCCATTCTCTCAGCTCCAGCTCTAACACTTCCTGATGTTTCTCACTCCTTTATACTCTATACTACTGACAGACACTAGACCATTCAGGTATGACCTAAATCAAATCCCTTCTGAATATACAGTGGAAATGAGGAATAGGTTTAAGGGACTAGATCTGATAGAATGCCCGATGAACTACGGACGGAGGTTCATGACATGGTACAGGAGACAGGGATCAAGACCATCCCCACGGAAAAGAAATGTAAGAAAGAAAAATGGCTGTCTGGAGAGGCCTTACAAATAGCTGTGAAAAGAAGAGAAGTGAAAAGCAAAAGAGAAAAGGAAAGATATAAGCATCTGAATGCAGAATTCCAAATAGCAAGAAGAGATAAGAGAGCCTTCCTCAGAGATCAGTGCAAAGAAATAGAGGAAAACAACAGATTGGGAAAGACTAGAGATCTTTTCAAGAAAATTAGAGATACCAAGGGAACGTTTCATGCAAAGATGGATTCGATAAAGGACAGAAATGGTATAGACCTAACAGAAGCAGAAGATATTAAGAAGAGGTGGCAATAATACACAGAAGAACTGTACAAAATAGATCTTCATGACCCAGATAATCACGTTGGTATGATCACTCACCTAGAGCCAGACATCCTGGAATGTGAAGTCAAATGGGCCTTAGAAAGCATTATCAAAAACAAAGCTAGTAGAGGTGATGGAATTCCAGTGGAGCTATTTCAAATCCTGAAAGATGATGCTGTGAAAGTTGTGCACTCAATATGCCAGCAAATTTGGAAAACTCAGCAGTGGCCACAGGACTGGAAAAGGTCAGTTTTCATTCCAATCCCAATGAAAGGCAATGCCAAAGAATGCTCAAACTACTGCACAATTGCACTCATCTCACACGCTAATAAAATAATGCTCAAAATTCTCCAAGCCAGGCTTCAACAATATGTGAACCATGAATTTCCAGATGTTCAAGCTGGTTTTAGGAAAGGCAGAGAAACCAGAGATCAAATTGCCAGCATCCGCTGGATCCTGGAAAAAGCAAGAGAGTTCCAGAAAAGCATCTATTTCTGCTTTATTGACTATGCCAAAGCCTTTGACTGTGTGGATCACAATAAACTGTGGAAAATTCTGAAAGAGATGGCAATACCAGACCACCTGATCTGCCTCTTGAGAAACCTGTATGCAGGTCAGGAAGCAACAGTTAGAACTGGACATGGAACAACAGACTGGTTCCCAATAGGAAAAGGAGTATGTCAAGGGTGTATATTGTCACCCTGCTTGTTTAACTTATATGCAGAGTACATCATGAGAAACGCTGGGCTGGAAGAAGCACAAGCTGGGATCAAGATTGCTGGGAGAAATATCAATAACCTCAGATATGCAGATGAGTCCACCCTTATGGCAGAAAGTGAAGAGGAACTAGAACGCCTCCTTATGGAAGTGAAAGTGGAGAGTGAAAACGTTGGCTTAAAGCTCAACATTCAGGAAACTAAGATCATGACATCTGGTCCCATCACTTCATGGGAAATAGATGGGGAAACAGTGTCAAACTTTATTTTTTTGGGCTTCACAGTCACTGTAGATGGTGACTGCAGCCGTCAAATTAAAAGACATTTACTCCTTGGAAGGAAAGTTATGACCAACCTAGATAGCATATTCCAAAGCAGAGACATTACTTTGCTAACAAAGGTCCATCTAGTCAAGGCTATGGTTTTTCTGTGATCATGTATGGATGTGAGAGTTGGACTGTGAAAACAGCTGAGCACTGAAGAATTGATGCTTTTGAACTGTGGTGTTGGAGAAGACTCTTGAATGTCCCTTGGACTGCAAGGAGATCCAACCTGTCCATTCTAAAGGAGATCAGTCCTGGGTGTTCTTTGGAAGGCCCGATGCTGAAGCTGAAACTCCAATACTTTGGCCATCCTCATGCGAAGAGTTGACTCATTGGAAAATACCCCAATGCTGGGAGGGATTGGGGGCAGGAGGAGAAGGGGACGACAGAGGATGAGATGGCTGGATGGCATCACCGACTCAATGGACATGAATTTGGGTGAACTCTGGGAGTTGGTGATGGACAGGGAGGCCTAGCATGCTGCGATTCATGGGGTTGCAAAGAGTCAGACATGACTGAGCGACTGAACTGAACAAGAGACACAAAATCGCCCTAGCAGTTTTCGGACAAATTAGGGCCCCTCTTTCACTCCTTGTCGCTTCAATCCTGTCAAGCAATTAGATACCACAATTTGAGGATGGCCAGGCCTGCCTACATGCTCTGGCAGCAGCTGCACTCCTTGCTCAGGAAAGTGAAAAATCTTACTTTTGGAGTACCCACTGCCATTTGTTCACCACATGACTTTAAAGATTTACTTTCTCAAAAATCTATGGCCCTTCTATTTCCTTCATGCATCCAACTAACTCATGTCACCCTTCTCAAATCTCCTGAGTTCTCCTTTGAACAGTGTCATACTCTTAACCCTGCCACCCTTATCCATAATTCTTCCATACTTGCATAGAGGCATTAGAAGTCCTGATGCCCCATTTCTCCCACTTTTCCTCAACCCCTTCAAATAACCTTGACTTTACTTGGTATATTGATGGCAGCTTCTCTATGAGATCAGAAGGAAAGAAAGTAGCTGGATATGCAATTGTCTCTGACACCAAAATTATTAAATCACAACATCTCCCCTTGTGAAACTCTTCCCCAAAGGCACAACTTATTGCACTAACTAGAGCCTTCATCCTCACAGCTAATAAGATAGAAAGCATATACACTGATTTTAAATATAATTTTTACATCATACACTCACATGCTGCCATCTGGAAGGGGCGAGGGCTCCTATTTACTAAAAGATCTTCCAAAACACTCTGCTTATACTCCAACTTTTAAAAGCAGCTAACATGCCAACTGAAGTAGGCATAATACATTGCCAATGTCATTTATGCCCTCAGACCCCATCTCACGGGGCAACAATGCTGCAGAGAGTGAAGAAAAACAAGCCTCACCATGATCATCAGCTCACCAACTTATAGTAGTCCCCAACATAAAGACCCTTTACCTCCCTGAAGAAAATGCATGATTATTACAAGAGAGAGCACAACCACAAGGAGATTGGTTACAAAAACAGGGCTGCTATGTCCTTCCCCAATCTCAGGCCACACAAATTCTGATGGACATTCATCAGGCCCTACACTAGACACTAAACCTCTTTGTCATCTCTTAAGACCTCTTATCACCTATCCTAACCTTCTTTGACTCCTACAACAAATCACTCACTCTTGTTTTATCTGCTCCTCAGTCTCACTTCAGGGAGCCCTAAAGCCTATTTCCTCACTCCAGGACATACCCCAGAAGAGGACTGACAAACTGACTTCACTCACATGCCTCCAACACAAAAAATAAAACTCATGCTCACTCTGCTGCTGCTGCTGCTAAGTCGATTCAGTCATGTCCGACTCTGTGTGACCCCATAGACGGCAACCCACCAGGCTCCCCTGTCCCCGGGATTCTCCAGGCAAGAACACTGGAGTGGGTTGCCATTTCCTTCTCCCATGCTCACTCTAGTAGATACTTTTTCAGGGTGGATTGAGGCTTTTCCTATAAGATCAGAAACTGCCTCAGAGGTAACACAATTTCTCATACGAGATATCATCCCTCACTTTGGCCTCCCACTCTGTCTCCAGTCTGATAATGGGCCAGATTTTATCTCCCAAATCACTCCACATGTAGCCCAATTCCTTGGCATAACCTAGAAACTACATATTCCTTATAGATCCCAATCCTCTGGAAAACTAGAAAAGGCAAATTCTGTTCTCAAAACACACCTAACCAAACTCTGTCTAGAACTACAAAGGCCATGGACCAAAAACCTACCCATGGCTTCGGCTTGCATTAGGGCCAGTCCACAGACCCCATCTTTCCTCTGTCCTTTTGAGCTCATATATGGACACCCTTTTCTTAGATCAGTTCCCTACTTGGAGTTATCTTCCCACCCTTAACCTTATTAGACACCTCATGAGAGAATGTGAAGATTTCTCTCTCCCAAAGCCTCATCAAAAAAAAAAAAAAAATCCAGCTGATTTAACACTCATACCTGGGGATCGAGTCCTTCTTAAGACCTTACACCATAAGGATCTCCACCCTCAATGTACCAGTCTGTTTGAGATTGTTCTAACCACACCAGAGATCAGAGATCAGTTGCTCAGTCGTGTCCAACTGTTTGCGACTCCATGAATCACAGCATGCCAGGCCTCCCTGTCCATCACCGACACCCAGAGTTCACTCAGACTCACGTCCATCGAGTCAGTGATGCCATCCAGCCACCTCATTCTTTGTCGCCCCCTTCTCCTCTTGCCCCCAATCCTTCCCAGCATCAGAGTCTTTTCCAATGAGTCAACTCTTCGCATGAGGTGGCCAAAGTACTGGAGTTTCAGCTTTAGCATCATTCCTTTCAAAGAAATCCCAGGGCTGATCTCCCTCAGAATGGACTGGTTGGATCTCCTTGCAGTCTGCTCAACTAGCTGGTCATTCCTCTCGGTTTCATATCTCTAGATTAAAGCGGGCTCCAGGAGACTCTCCATCTCTGCCAAGAAACATTCCTCACTCAGACACTCCTCACTATACCACCACTGTTCTGTGACCCACCAGGCTTCGACTGGATCGAATTCCTAAAGAAACAGAATAGTCAAAAACAAATATCAAAAAGTAAAATAAAAACAGATGTATTTGTTGCTAACTGGATTGGGATTTCCCCTACTTACCCTATTCACAATAGAGTAATTTACTCTATTGCGTAAATAGAGTAATTTAAATAGTATTTGCTCTGTGTACCCCCCAAGTGGACTATCATTCAAAAGCTTTCCCTCTGTTTTATCTACTTCTCCATAGTCCTTGTTTTTTGGGATGTGGTCCTCCTCTTACTGTGATCAGCCTGCTCGTCTGTATCATCATCCGATGAGTAAAAATGATATGATTCCGACAACTTCTCAGCCGATAAATAGTTGAAAGAGGTTGTTTGTGGTGACAAGGATAAGTATTGAGATGAGGAATAGGAGTAAATATTTGAAAAAAAGTTGATTAATGTTGGGGTCTGAGTGTATATGTCTTATTGAGAACTCCATAATAGACCATGTGATGAACAGTGCTACTGGGACAAATATTACTGAGAAGTAATCTATTTTGAAGCTAAGTGATAATTTAAGAGTTTGGATAGTTAGTCAGTGTCAGTTTGAAATAATTATTTCTTGGCCTATGTGGATAAATATTATTGTGGGGATTATGCTAGAAATGAAGGCGCATGAGATGGCTGTTTTTACGTGAAGTGGATAATTGGAGGTTTTGTAGGTGTCAAAGCCTGTTATTATGATGGGTATGGTTAGTAAGAGTAGGGTGGTTAATGTAAAGGAAGAGAATATGTTTATTACTTTTATTTGGAGTTGCACCAATTTTTTGGTTCCTAAGACCAACGGACAACTACCATCCTTTAAAAGTTTGAAAAAGCCGTGTTGTTAGACATGGGGGCATAGAATTAGCAGTTCCTGTGTACTTTTTTGGTAAATAAGAAGATAATGGGCTTCTATTGTTAGATTCACAATCTAATGTTTTGTTTTGTTTTTTTTTTTAACTATATTTACAGTATAGGGGTCCTAGAATAATTTTTGGGTTTGGGGATAGAAGTAATAAGGGTAAAATGTGTAATGACATGAGTGCGTTTTCTTGTGTGAAGGAAGGTGAGATATTATTGATATGGTAGGTGTATTTTCCTCATTGTGTTGTGATTAGCATGTATAGGGAGTATAGGGCAGTAATTACAATATTTGCTTCTATTAAAATAATTGTGATGTTAGATCATGAAAAGGTTGATATTACTATGAATAGTTCTTCAATCTGGTTGATTGCTGGGGGTACAGCTAAGTTAGTTAGGCTTGCTAAGAGTCATCAGGTAGCCATTAGCGGGAGGAATGTCTGTAGGCCTCGGGCCAGAATTATTGTTCGCCTGTGAATTTGTTGGTAATTAGAGTTTGCTAGGCAGAAGAGCATAGAGGATGTAAGGCTGTGGGCAATTATTAGGGCGGTAGCTCCTATGTAGCTTCAAGGTGTTTGGATAAGAATAACTACAATGACAAGTGCTATGTGGCTAACAGAGGAATATGCAATAAGTGACTTTAGGTCCGTTTGGCGAAGACAAATTAAGCTAGTTATAATTATGCCTCATCAGATCAGATCAGTCGCTCAGTCGTGTCCGACTCTTTGCGACCCCATGAATCGCAGCACGCCAGGCCTCCCTGTCCATCACCAACTCCCGGAGTTCACTCAGACTCATGTCCATCGAGTCAGTGATGCCATCCAGCCATCTCATCCTCTGTTGTCCCCTTCTCCTCCTGCCCCCAATCCCTCCCAGCATCAGAGTCTTTTCCAATGAGTCAACTCTTCGCATGAGGTGGCCAAGGTACTGGACTTTCAGCTTTAGCATCATTCCTTCCAAAGAAATCCCAGGGCTGATCTCCTTCAGAATGGACTGGTTGGATCTCCTTGCAGTCCGAGGGACTCTCAAGAGTCTTCTCCAACACCACAGTTCAAAAGCATCAATTCTTCCACGCTCAGCCTTCTTCACAGTCCAACTCCCACATCCATACATGACCACAGGAAAAACCATAGCCTTGACTAGATGAACCTTTGTTGGCAAAGTAATGTCTCTGCTTTTGAATATGCTGTCTAGGTTGGTCATAACTTTCCTTCCAAGGAGTAAGCGTCTTTTAATTTCATGGCTGTAGTCACCATCTGCAGTGATTTTGGAGCCCAGAAAAATAAAGTCTGACACTGTTTCCACTGTTTCCCCATCTATTTCCCATGAAGTGGTGGGACTGGATGCCATGATCTTCGTTTTCTGAATGTTGAGCTTTAAGCCAACATTTTCACTCTCCACTTTCACTTTCATCAAGAGGCTTTTGAGTTCCTCTTCACTTTCTGCCATAAGGTTCACGTATTGCTGAAACCTGGCTTAGAGAATTTTGAGCATGACTTTACTAGCCTGTGAGATGAGTGCAGTTGTGCGGTAGTTTGAGCATTCTTTGGCATTGCCTTTCTTTGGGATTGAAATGAAAACTGACCTTTTCCAGTCCTGTGGCCACTGCTGAGTTTTCCAAATTTGCTTGCATATTGAGTGCAGCACTTTCACAGCATCATCTTTCAGGATTTGGAATAGGTCAACTGGAATTCTATCACCTCCACTAGCTTTGTTCGTAGTGATGATGATATTAGGTGGGATTGATATATTAATAGTCCTGCAAGAGATACTGTTAATGTTAATATTTATATATACTAAAGACATTTGGTAATTATGAGTTTAATCATAATCTAATGAGTCAAAATCATTTATTTTGTTTTAAACTAAATATCATATTTGGTCCATTCTAGTCCTTTTTGGGTTCATTCATAGGCTAGGCTTATAGCCAATAGGAGAATTAGGAAGAGGGCTATGGTAAGTATTTTGTTTAGGTTAGTTGTTTGTGAGGCTTATGGTAGTGGTAGAAGGAGTGCAATTTCCAGGTCAAATAGAAGAAATGTAATGGCCACTAGAAAGAATTTTATGGGCTAATCCTATAGGGTCAAATCCACATTCATATGGGCTTGTTTTTTCTGAGTATGCATTTAGTTGGGGGAGTCAGAACACAATAATAACAAGTAGTGTAGCTAGTGTAAGATTGGTTAGGAGGGCTAATACTAGGTTTATTATTCTTTTTCAGATTAGACCGAAACTAACTGATTGGAAGTCAGCTGTACTAGCTAATACTAAAAGAATATGAGCCTCATCAATAGATAGATACATAGAGGAAAAGTCATACTACATCTACAAAGTGTCAGTATCAAGTGGCAGCTTCAAAGTCGAAGTGGTGATTGGAAGTAAAGTAGAATTTTAATTGGTGGTAGGAGCAATTAGGGAAGTAGATCCAATGATGACATGGAGGCCATGAAAGCCTGTGGCCACGAAAAGGGTTGAGCCATAAACTCCATCTGAGATAGTAAAGGGTGCTTCATAATATTCTGAGGCCTGTAATAATGTAAAATATACACCTAGTGCAATGGTAATAAATAGGGCTTGTAATATGTGGTTGCGATTTCCTTCTATAAGGCTATGGTGGGCTCAGGTAATAGAGACTCCTGAAGCTAATAGGACGGAGGTATTGAGTAATGGAACTTCTAAGGGGTTAAGTGGGTGAATACCTGTCGGGGGTCAGCAGCCGCCTAATTCAGATGTGAGGGCAAGGCTTGAGTGATAGAATGCTCAGAAAAACCCGGTAAAGAATAAGACCTCAGAAATAATGAAAAGGATCTTTCCGTAGCGAAGGCCTTTTTGGACGGTTGGGGTATGATGTTCTTGAAAAGTACTCTCTCGGACGATGTCTCATCACCATTGGTATATTGTGAGCATGTTTGTTGTTAAGCCAAGCATTAATAGGGCTGTTGAGTTGAAGTGGAATCATATGATTAAACTGGATGTTATTAAGAGGGCAGATAAGGCTCCTGTAAGGGGTCAGGGACTTGGGTTTACTATGTGGTAAGCATGGGTTTGGTGTGTCATTATGTGTAGTCATGCAAGTATAGGCTAACTAAGAGGGTGAATACATAGGCTTGAATTATAGCTACTGCAAATTCAAGAATTGTTAGTAGGACTAGAATAATAAATGTAATAAGAGCTGTTGTAGTGCTAATGCTTATTAGTGCGAGTTTGGCCCCTCCAGTTAAGTAAATTAGTAAATGTCCTGCAGCAATATTGGCTGTTAGTTGCACGGCAAGGGCTACCGGTTGAATGAAAAGGCTGATAGTTTCAATAATAACTAGCATTGGGATTAATGGGATTGGCGTTCCTTGTGGTAAGAAATGAGCAAGTGACGCTTTAGTTTTGTTGTGGAAGCCTGTAATTACGGCTCCTGCTCGTAGGGGAATGGCTATACCTAGGTTTATTGATAGTTGTGTGGTTGTTGTAAATGAGTGAGGCAGCAGGCCTAGTAGGTTTGTTGATCCAATAAA
This sequence comes from Bos mutus, assembly GCF_027580195.1. Classification (NCBI taxonomy): domain Eukaryota; kingdom Metazoa; phylum Chordata; class Mammalia; order Artiodactyla; family Bovidae; genus Bos; species Bos mutus. The sequence goes on from NC_091618.1 coordinate 132,758,805, forward strand.
TAGGATTAAAGACATTAGCATTAATGTCCATGTTTGTCCTTTGGTATTGTGAATGCCCATTGTTTGTTTTGATACAAGTTGAAGTATTTACCCTTGAAGAGAGATGAGGAGGTTGCTTACTAGTCGATTTGATGTTGGGAATAATAAGCTAGGAAACAAAACAATAAGAGTCACAAGGGGGAGGCCTAGGATTATAGGGGTAATGAAAGAGGCAAATAGATTTTTGTTCAATTTGTTTCTCAAGGGGTGTTTTGTTTTGGTGTTTTGATTGATGTTAATTCTGGATTATAGTAAAAGTTGTGTTTTGAAACTTTTAGTTGAAAAATAATAAAAAGGACTAAAAATATTGATAGAGTTATTGTTAATCATGTTGATGTATCTAGTTGTGGCATACCACCAAGGAGAGTATTATGCTCTCGATCTCTAACTTAAAAGGTTAGTGCTGATATAGCTTCTTGATGATTTTATAATATTGATGCAGATTATTTTTTGAAATATTTTAGTGGAACTAGTTCAAGAACAATGAATATAAAGCTATTATTTGATCCGCAGATCTCTGAGCATTGACCATAATATAAGCCTGGTCGGGTTGATATAAGGGTTGTTTGATTTAGACGACCCAGGATTGCATCTGTTTTTAGTCCTAAGGAAGGTACAGCTCATGAGTGCAATACATCTTCGGAGGAAATTAGTATTCGAATTGTTATTTCTATGGGTAAAACAACCTGGTTATCAACTTCTATTAGTCGTAATTCCCCCGGCTTTAATTCTGATGTTGGAATTATATAGGAGTTGAAGCTTAAGTCTTCATAGTCTGTATACTCATAAATTCAGTATCATTGATGTCCTATGGTTTTTACTGTAAGGGATGGAGTAAGGTATATTGTGAGCATGTTTGTTGTTAAGCCAAGCATTAATAGGGCTGTTGAGTTGAAACTATGCTGTAAGCTTTTACCTTTCCTAGAAACACCACTGTTACTTATCTGCCTTTACTCCTTGACTTTATAACTGATCTTTGGCTCTAGGGAGATTTCATAGAGTTCACACCAACCCAAATTTATTTCTACACCTGGATTCTTATTTTATCATTTTCTCCCTTTTGACATGAGATGCTATATCATGATTTTACTCTTACTCCCTGTTCTTTTACAGTCCAAACTTCACATTAATACCTTGCCTATAACTCACCCTGCCCCAAACCTTGTCTGCCTATTCAGAACTCTAAATCTGACCCATTGTTTACTCAACACCTCAAACTGGACCCTGAGCAGTGATTGTTGGATTTGCTTATCCATCTCCTCATCCAGATCCACAGATCTGGACTCCCCAGGTCCACAGATCAATGGATTTACATAAACACTTTTTTTTCACACATGTAGAGGATAATCTTTCTCTTTCTCTCTCTTTTTTTATTATACATATGTTCAGTTCAGTTCGGTTCAGTCACTCAGTCGTGTCTGACTCTTTGCCACCCCATGAACTGCAACACGCCAGGCCTCCCTGTCCATCACCAACACCCGGAGTTCACTCAGACTCAAGTCCATTGAGTCAGTGATGCCATCCAGCCATCTCATCCTCTGTCATCCTCTTCTCCTCCTGCCCCCAATCCCTCCCAGCATCAGAGTCTTTTCCAATGAGTCAACTCTTCGCATGAGGGTGGCCAAAGTATTGGAGTTTCAGCTTTAGCATCAGCCCTTCCAAAGAACACCCAGGACTGATCTCCTTTAGAATCAGACTAAAAGGACTAGTTGGATCTCCTTGCAATCCAAGGGACACTCAAGAGTCTTCTCCAACATGACAGTTCAAAAGCATCAATTCTTCAGTGCTCAGCTTTCTTCACAGTCCAACTTTCATATCCATACATGACCACTGGAGAAACCATAGCCTTGACTAGATGGACCTTTGTTGGCAAAGTAATGTCTCTGCTTTTGAATATGCTATCTAGGTTGGTCATAACTTTCCTTAATGTTACTTATAATCAATTGATAAAATTCACAATTCTGACAAGATACTGACCTCCCTCCTTACAGATTTCACTTCTCCTCATAAAGGACCAGCTGTAGGAGGACCCACTACCTCTGATGTTGATCTACAACAACAGGCTCCTTTCTATTTTTCCAGAAAAAACTATAAACAAGTCTTACCTCCAGTTAGGAACTATACCACCACACCTCTGTAATCACAATTCACATCTCTCCTTCCCTTCAGGCCAATCTGTCTACCACGTCTCTGCAACTGTGGGACATTCTCTTACTTTCTCAGGGAGACTCCCTTATGCATATGCCATAAATACTCCTCTTGTAGGGGCTACAGTGGAGAGTACACTGTCCGTTTCAGAGACTACTAACCTGTTCCCAGAAAGATTCCTATTTGCTATTGATTTCAGCTGTTGTCTTCTTACTCCTGGAATATTTTTCTTATGTGGAGCCACCACCTATTTATGTCTTCCCACTAACTGGACAGGAACATGCACTCTGGTGTCTCTGGCCCCAGTTATTTCTATTGCTCCTAACAATCAGACCCTCCTTATCCCACTAACTCATAACCAGCTCAGGTGGGCAATTCAATTCATTCCTCTATTAATCAGTTTAGGAAGAATGGCTGGGATTGGGACAGGGACCACAGGAATCACAACCTCTTTAAGTTACTATCAAAGCCTTTCTAAAGACCTCACTGAAAGCCTAGAAGAAATAGCTAACAGCCTTATCACTATCCAAAACCAGCTAGATTCCCTGGCAGCTGTGGTCCTCCAAAACAGAAGAGAATTAGACCTCCTCACAGCAGAAAAAGGAGGCCTTTGCCTATTTTTGGAGGCTGCCTGCTGCTTCTACACTAATAAATCAGGCATTGTAAAGGCAACAGCAAGAAATCTGACAAACAAGGCCTCAAGAATACATCAACACCTCAGTAATTCATGGGAAAACTAGTTAAGCAATTGGAATTGGATGCCCTGGGTCCTGCCTTTTCTAGGCCCTCTCCTTCTACTTACCTTCATTCTGATTTTCAGTTCATGTTTAATGCATCTTTTTTTCAAAATTTCTTCAGGACCACTTACAAGCCTTCACCAATCAACTATCCATGAGCTACTTCTAACTCGCTCAAATTATAAAAAATTTTGACCCCACACAAATCCCCTTGACCCACATTCCAGCCTTTTCTTATCTCAGCCCCATGACACCCCTGTTCCAGAAGGAGCAGTTACAGAAAATTGATCTTTGGCCCTCATCCTAAATCAAAAAGGCTGGAATGATAGAGCCCACATGGGGGCTATGTGAGTAGAAATGGCTCATTATATTGATTTTGCAAACAAAGAATAAAATTACAGTGATCCTTGAGACTGATCAAATTGCCCAAATGACATTCTGTTTTCTTACTTGCACCTACCTTCTCAAGGCTATGATACTGCCAGATTCCAGACCTCCAGCTATGTGACCACAGGACTCAACTTCAGCCTAAAAATTAACCATCCCTTCAGAGAATTTTTCATTGCCAGGGTATAAGAAAGACCCCATCAGAAAGGGAGGACACTGGTTCTCCTTAAGGGCCAGTCACCCTCTCATTTCCCTCTAATAAATTTCTCTTTCACCTGACTGCCCAGCTCACTCTTTTTCTGTGCACTTGCCTTATATTTCCCACTTCTGAAAATCCTATTGACAGAGGAAGCTGGCAGACTATAGTCTGTGGAGTCACAAAGAGTCAGACACAATTGAGCAACTAATACTTTTTTGTTGGCTACTTTGTCCCTTTGATATATCCCTATCATTGTAGTTTGAGCACTTTCTCAATTTTGAATTCTTCATATACACCTTATGTATTTCCTAATTTGTTCCTAGAACCATCCAGTTTCCCAAGGATCCCTAGTTTCTCTTACTGGAGATTGATATTAGAAACCAAGGTCTGAGCACTAGGTGTGCTCATTACTTCTGAGATATTATTGTTTCTAGGCTCTCTCAGCTGACAGAGAAAGGAAGTATGTGTGCATGTGTTCTAATCTGTGTATATACCCATATCAATACATATATCTGTTTTATGATATGTATCTGTATAAAAATAAACATGAGTTCATTAATGTCTTCAACTCCATTTCATTACCCTGTGAATCATTCTACCCTTCTCCTGCTGCTTATCTGTAACTTTCCTCTTCAACAGTAAGAAACTTGGTTCTCCTTATCTTCTGTAAATTTATTTAATTTTTCAATTCCAGTACACATTTATAGAGGTTATTGTCAAATGAAAATATCTCCTGTCATATCAATAAACAAGAAATGTCACAGCCATCATTGATTTCTGGCCTCAAATGTGAATGAAACTTCCCAAAACTGCCATCCAGCAGATGCTGCCACCCCCCATGGTGATTGCTGAGGAGCTGGGGGAATACAAGGAGCAACCATCTGCCACTCCTTAAGGTGAACAAAGAAATAGGATTTGGCCCCAGATAGCTGAGGTGCATATGAAAGGAGTGTATTCAGTGAGCCCAGAGGCTTGCATCTTCCCATACACAAAATGCTGAATTCCTTAACTTGATACCTTATCTTTATGTTCAGATTGCCTGCTCCCTTTGTTACAAACTTGTATATAGCATGTCTTCCCCTTCTGCCTCCTTGGAGCAGTCTCCCAGAGCTAACTGATGTGCCATCTCCCGGGCTGCAGTTCTCATTTTGCCCCAAATACAACCTAATATGCAACTCTTAAGTTGTGCATATGTTTAGTTGACATTACAAAGTTATTTAATCCATACCTGATATGAAGCTACTTTATCAATTACTTTGTTTTAGTGTGCAGATTATTTTGCCTTCAGTTTATAGACCCCTACACTGCCAGAGTTACATACGTCAGTAATTTTTCTCACATTCTTTTCTATAATAGAAGTTAGTTTATTTTGTCATGCTCTGCATTTCATTTTGGAGTCCGATGACCTAATTGTTAACATTTGCATGCATAAATATTCATGCTTCCAGTTGTAGAATTTTATGGGTTCACATATCCATCATTATAATGTCATTCAAAATTGCTTCACCACGCTAATCAAATTCCTTGTGCATCTCCCATTGAACCTTTATCTCCCTGAATCTGTGGTGAACACTGATAGCCTCTCTGTAGTTTTTCATTTTGCCATATAAATAGAATCATGCACTATGTAACCTTTTCAGAGTGAGTTCTTTAACAATATGTATTAAATTTATCATGTTCTTGCAAGACTTAATAGCTCATCTTTTAAATCACTACATAGTATCTGATTATGAATATCCACCACTTGTTTATCTACTCCCATACTGAATATTGGTTGTTTCCAGGGCTTTTTTTTTTTTTATATTATGAATAAGGTTTCTATATATATTAAGTTGCAGATTATTGTGTGGACATAGTTTTCAAATCAACTGGGTGGATATGTAGGCACAAAATTACTGGATTGTATGGTGTGGAAGACTAAATGATATCCCACAAAGATAACTAGAGCTTATTCCCTAGAACTCAAAATAATACCTTATACAGAAAAATGGACTTTTTATAAGTGAACAAGCTAGAATTCTGAAGTGAGGAGATTATCTGGGATTATTTGGGTGAATCCTAAATGTAATCTCATGTGTTTTACAAGAGAAAGAAAGAAAATTAACTACAGTGTAGAAAATGACATACAAGCAGAGAGAGGTTTGAAGATGTTACGCTGCTAGTTTTGAAGATGGAAGAAGATTTCAAAAGCCAAGGAATGGAAGGAATGCAGCTCTAGAAGCAGGAAAAGGCAAGAAATTAATTGTATTGAAAGTGAAGTGGATATTGATTCATTACTACTATTGTGTTATTTCTGCTTTAAATTGTTTATATTTGTTTAATATATTTAGATGTTCTGATGTTGCTTGCATATACACCTACAGGTGTATGTTATCTGGATGATTTGATCCCTTTATCATTCTGTGTTGTTGCTGTCTGTTCAGTCACTAAGTTGTGTTCAACTCTTTGTGACCCCGTGCACTGTAGCATGTCAGGTTCCTCTGTGCTCCACTATATTCTAGAGTTTGCTCAAATTCATGTCCGTCGAGTCAGTGATGCCATCAAACTGTCTCATCCTCTGCTGTCCTCTTATTCTTTCATCTTAGATCTTTCCCAGAATCAGGATCTTTTCCAATGAGTTGGCTCTTTGCATTAGGTTGCCAAAGTATTGGAGCTTCAGCTTCAGCATCTGTCCTTCCAATGAATATTCAGGGTTGATTTCCTTTAGGATTGACTGGTTTGATCTCTTTGCAGTCCAAGGGATTCTCAAGAGTCTTCTCCAGCACCACAATTTGAAAGCATCAGTTCTTTGGCACTCAGCCTTCTCCACGGACCAACTCTCACATCTGTACATAACTACTGGAAAATCCATAGTTTTGACTGGAAAGACCTTTGTTGGCAAAGTGATGCCTCTGCTTTTTAGTATACTGTCTAGTTTTGTCATAGGTTTTATTCCAAGGAGCAAGTGTCTTTCAATTTCAATGCTGCAGTCACCGTTCACAGTGATTTTGGAGACTAAGAAAATAAAATCTGTCACTGTGTCCATTGTTTCCGCTTCTATATGTCATGAAGTGACGGGACTGGATGCCATGATCTTAGTACTTTGAATGTTGAGTTTTAAGCCAGCTTTTTCACTCTTCTCTTTCACCCTCATCAAGAGGCTCTTAGTTCATTTTCACTTTTTGCCATTAGAGTGGTTTCATCTGCATATTTGAAGTTGTTGATATTTCTCCCAGAAATCTTGATTCCAGCTTGTAATTCACCAAACCTAGCATTTTACATAACGTACTCTGCATAGAAGTTAAATAAGCAGAGTGACAATACACTGCCTTGATGTACTCCTTTCCCAATTTTGAACTGGTCAGTTGTTTCGTGTCCAGTTCTAACTGTTGCTTCTTGGCCCACATAAAGTTTTTCTGGGAGACAAGTAAGGTGATCTGATAATTCCAACTTTTTAAGAATTTTCCACAGTTTGTTGAGATCCACACAGTCAAAGGCTTTAGCATAGTCAATGAAGCAGAGTAGTTGTTTTTCTGGAACTCCCTTGCTTTCTCCATGACTCTCGAATGTTGGAAATTTGATCTCTGGCTCCTCTGACTTTCTGAAACCAACTTTGTACATTTGGAAGTAGTTCTTCTTACATACTACTGAGGTTTATCTTGAAGGATTTTGAGCATACCTTACTAGCACATGAAATGAGCACACTTGTATGATAATTTCAATGTTCTTTGACATTGCCTTTCTTTGGGACTAGAATGAAAGCTGACCTTTTCCAGTCCTGTGGCCACTGCTGAGTTTTCCAAATTTGCTGACATACTGAGTGCAACGCATTAACAGCATCACCTTTTAAGATTTTATTTTATTTTTTTATATTTTATTTTATTTTTTAACTTTACAATATTGTATTGGTTTTGCCATATATCAACATGAATCTGCCACAGGTATACAAGTGTTCCCCATCCCGAACCCTCGCTCTTCCTCCCTCCCTGAACCATCTCTCTGGGTCGTCCCAGTGCACCAGCCCTAAGCATCCAGTATCATGCATCGAACCTGGACTGGTGACTCGTTTCTTATATGATATTATACATGTTTCAATGCCATTCTCCCAAATCATCCCACCTTCTCCCTCTCCCACAGACTCCAAAAGACTGTTCTATACATCAGTGTCTCTTCTGCTGTCTCGTACACAGGGTTATCGTTACCATCTTTCTAAATTCCATATGTATGCATTAGTACACTGTATTGGTGTTTTTCTTTCTGGCTTACTTCATTCTGTATAATAGGCTCCAGTTTCATCCACCTCATTAGAACTGATTCAAATGTATTCTTTTTAATGGCTGAGTAATACTCCATTGTGTATATGCACCACAGCTTTCTTATCCATTCATCTGCTGATGGACATCTAGGTTGCTTCCATGTCCTGGCTATTATAAACAGTGCTGCGATGAACACTGGGGTACACGTGTCTCTTTCAATTCTGGTTTCCTCAGTGTGTATGCCCAGCAGTGGGATTGCTGGATCATAACGCAGTTCTATTTCCAGTTTTTTAAGGAATCTCCACACTGTTCTCCATAGTGGCTGTACTAGTTTGCATTCCCACCAACAGTGTAAGAGGGTTCCCTTTTATCCACACCCTCTCCAGCATTTATTGCTTGTCGACTTATGGATCGCAGCCATTCTGACTGGCGTGAAATGGTACTTCATAGTGGTTTTGAATTGCATTTCTCTGATAATGAGTGATGTTGAGCATCTTTTTATGTGTTTGTTAGCCATCTGTATGTCTCCTTTGGAGAAATGTCTATTTAGTTATTTGGCCCATTTTTTGATTGGGTCATTTATTTTTCTGGAGTTGAGCTGTAGGAGTTGCTTGTATATTTTTGAGATTAGTTGTTTGTCGGTTGCTTCATTTGCTATTATTTTCTCCCACTCTGAAGGCTGTCTTTTCACCTTGCTTATAGTTTTCTTTGTTGTGCAGAAGCTTTTAATTTTAATTCATTCCCATTTGTTTATTTTTGCATTTATTTCCAATATTCTGGGAGGTGGGTCATAGAGGATCCTGCTGTGATGTATGTCGGAGAGTGTTTTGCCTATGTTTTCCTCTAGGAGTTTTATAGCTTCTGGTCTTACGTTTAGATCTTTAATCCATTTTGAGTTTATTTTTGTGTATGTTGTTAGAAAGTGTCCTAGTTTCATTCTTTTACAAGTGGTTGACCAGTTTTCCCAGCACCACTTGTTAAAGAGACTGTCCTTTCTCCATTGTATATTCTTGCCTCCTTTGTCAAAGATAAGGTGTCCATAGATGTGTGGATTTGTCTCTGGGCTTTCTATTTTGTTCCATTGATCTATATTTCTGTCTTTGTGCCAGTACCATACTGTCTTGATGACTGTGGCTTTGTAGTAGAGCCTGAAGTCAGGCAGGTTGATTCCTTCAGTTCCATTCTTCTTTCTCAAGATAGCTTTGGCTATTCGAGGTTATTTGTATTTCCATACAAATTGTGAATTATTTGTTCTAGCTCTGTGAAGAATACCATTGGTAGCTTGATAGGGATTGCGTTGAATCTATAAATTGCTTTGGGTAGTATACTCATTTTCACTATATTGATTCTTCCAATCCATGAACATGGTATATTTCTCCATCTATTAGTGTCCTCCTTGATTTCTTTCTCCAGTGTTTTATAGTTTTCTATATATAGGTCTTTAGTTTCTTTAGGTAGATATATTCCTAAGTATTTTATTCTTTGTGTTGCGATGGTGAATGGAATTGTTTCCTTAATTTCTCTTTCTATTTTCTCATTATTAGTGTATAGGAATGCAAGGGATTTCTGTGTGTTGATTTTATATCCTGAAACTTTACTATATTCATTGATTAGTTCTACTAATTTTCTGGTGGAGTCTTTAGGGTTTTCTATGTAGACATGTCATCTGCAAACAGTGAGAGTTTTACTTCTTCTTTTCCAATTTGGATTCCTTTTATTTCTTTTTCTGCTCTGATTGCTGTGGCCAAAACTTCCAAAACTATGTTGAACAGTAATGGTGAAAGTGGGCACCCTTGTCTTGTTCCTGACTTTAGAGGAAATGCTTTCAATTTTTCACCATTGAGGATAATGTTTGCTGTGGGTTTGTCATATATAGCTTTTATTATGTTGAGGTATATTCCTTCTATTCCTGCTTTCTGGAGAGTTTTTATCATAAATGGATGTTGCATTTTGTCAAAGGCTTTCTCTGCATCTATTGAGGTAATCATATAGCTTTTATTTTTCAATTTGTTAATGTGGTGTATTACATTAATTGATTTGCAGATATTGAAGAATCCTTGCATCCCTGGGATAAAGCCCACTTGGTCATGATGTATGATCTTTTTAATGTGTTGTTGGATTCTGATAGCTAGAATTTTGTTAAGGATTTTTGCATCTATGTTCATCAGTGGTATTGGCCTGTAGTTTTCTTTTTTTTGTGGCATCTTTTTCAGGTTTTGGTGTTAGGGTGATGGTGGCCTCATAGAATGAGTTTGGAAGTTTACCTTACTCTTCTATTTTCTGGAAGAGTTTGGGTAGGATAGGCATTAGCTCTTTTCTAAATTTTTGGTAGAATTCAGCTGTGAAGCCATTGGACCTGGGCTTTTGTTTGCTGAAAGATTTCTGATTACAGTTTAAATTTCTGTGCTTATGATGGGTCTGTTAAGATTTTCTATTTCTTCCTGGTCGAGTTTTGGAAAGTTGTACTTTTCTAAGAATTTGTCCATTTCTTCCACGTTGTCCATTTTATTGGCATATAATTGTTGATAGTAGTCTCTTATGATCCTTTGTATTTCTGTGTTGTCTGTTGTGATCTCTCCATTTTCATTTCTAATTTTATTGATTTGATTTTTCTCCCTTTGTTTCTTGATGAGTCTGGCTAATGGCTTGTCAATTTTATTTATCCTTTCAAACAACCAGCTTTTGGCTTTGTTGATTTTTGCTATGGTCTCTTTTGTTTCTTTTGCATTTATTTCTGCTCTAATTTTTAAGATTTCTTTCCTTCTACTAACCCTGGGGTTCTTCATTTCTTCCTTTTCTAGTTGCTTTAGGTGTAGAGTTAGGTTATTTATTTGACTTTTTTCTTGTTTCTTGAGGTATGCCTGTATTGTTATGAACTTTCCCCTTAGGACTGCTTTTACAGTGTCCCATAGGTTTTGGGTTGTTGTGTTTTCATTTTCATTCGTTTCTATGCAAATTTTGATTTCTTTTTTGATTTCTTCTGTGATTTGTTGGTTATTCAGCAGCGTGTTGTTCAGCCTCCATATGTTGGCATTTTAAATAGTTTTTCTCCTGTAATTGAAGTCTAATCTTACTTCATTGTGGTCAGAAAAGATGCTTGGAATGATTTCAATTTTTTTGAATTTACCAAGGCTAGATTTATGGCCCAGGATGTGATCTATCCTGGAGAAGGTTTCATGTGCGCTTAAGAAAAAGGTGAAATTCATTGTTTTGGGGTGAAATGTCCTATAGATATCAATTAGGTCGAACAGGTCTATTGTATCGTTTAAAGTTTGTGTTTCCTTGTTAATTTTCTGTTTAATTGATCTATCCATAGGTATGAGTGGGGTATTAAAGTCTCCCACTATTATTATGTTATTGTTAATTTCCCCTTTCATACTTGTTAGCATTTATCTTACATATTATGGTGCTCCTATGTTGGGTGCATATATATTTATAATTGTTATATCTTCTTCTTGGATTGATCCTTTGATCATTATGTAGTGACCTTCTTTGTCTCTTTTCACAGCCTTTGTTTTAAGTCTATTTTATCTAATATGAGTATTGATACTCCTGCTTTCTTTTGGTCTCTATTTGCATGGAAAATCTTTTTCCAGCCATTCACTTTCAGTTAGTATGTGTCCCCTGTTTTGAGGTGGGTCTCTTGTAGACAACATATATAAAGGTCTTGTTTTTGTATCCATTCAGCCAGTCTTTGTCTTTTGGTTGGGGCATTCAACCCATTTATGTTTAAGGTAATTATTGATAAGTATGATCCCGTTGCCATTTACTTTATTGTTTTGGGTTCAAGTTTATACACTGTTTTTGTGTCTCCTGCCTAGAGAATATCCTTTAGTATTTGTTCAAGAACTGGTTTGGTGGTGCAGAATTCTCTCAGCTTTTGCTTGTCTTTAAAGCTTTTAATTTTTCCTTCGTATTTGAATGAGATCCTTGCTGGGTACAGTAATCTGGGCTGTAGGTTATTTTCTTTCATCAGTTTAAGTATGTCTTGCCATTCCCTCCTGGCCTGAAGAGTTTCTGTTGAAAGATCAGCTGTTATCCTTATGGGAATTCCCTTGTGTGATATTTGTTGTTTTTTCCTTGCTGCTTTTAATATTTGTTCTTTGTGTTTGATCTTTGTTAATTTGATTAATATGTGCCTTGGGGTGTTTCGCCTTGGATTTATCCTGTTTGGGACTCTCTGCGTTTCTTGGACTTGGGCGATTATTTCCTTCCTCATTTTAGGAAGTTTTCAACTATAATCTCCTCAAGTATTTTCTCATGGTCTTTCTTTTTGTCTTCTTCTTCTGGGACTCCTATGATTCGAATGTTGTAGCATTTAATATTGTCCTGGAGGTCTCTGAGATTGTCCTCATTTCTTTTAAATCGTTTTTCTTTTATCCTCTCTGATTCATTTATTTCTATCATTCTATCTTCTCATTCACTAATCCTATCTTCTGTCTCTGTTATTCTACTATTTGTTGCCTCCAGAGTGTTTTTGACCTCATTTACTGCATTATTCATTATATATTGACTCTTTTTTATTTCTTCTAGGTCCTTGTTAAACCTTTCTTGCGTCTTCTCAATCCTTGTCTCCAGGCTATTTATCTGTGATTCCATTTTTATTTCAAGATTTTGGATCATTTTCACTATCATTATTTGGAATTCTTTATCAGGTAGATTCCCTATCTCTTCCTCTTTTGTTTGATTTGGTGCGCATTTATCCTGTTTCTTTACCTGCTGGGTATTCCTCTGTCTCTTCATCTTGTTTATATTGCTGAGTTTGGGGTGTCCTTTCTGTATTCTGGCAGTTTGTGGAATACTCTTTATTGTGGCATTTCCTCACTGTGTGTGGGTTTGTACAGGTGGCTTGTCAAGGTTTCTTGGTTAGGGAAGTTTGTGTCAGTGTACTCGTGGGTGGAGCTGGATTTCTTCTCTCTGGAGTGCAATGAAGTGTCCAGTAATGAGTTACAAGATGTCTATGATTTTGTAGTAACTTTGGGCAGCCTGTATTTTGGAGCTCAGGGTTGTGTTCTTGTGTTGCTGGAGAATTTGTGTGTTATGTCTTGCTTTGGAACTTGTTGGCCCCTTGGGTGGTGCTTGGTTTCAGTCTAGGTATAGAGGCATTTGATGAGCTCCTGTCAATTAATGTTCCCTGGAGTCAGGAGTTCCCTGAAGTCAGGGTTTGGACTTAAGCCTCCTGTTTCTGGTTTTCAGTCTTATTTTTACAGTAGTCTCAAAAATTCTCCTTCTATACAGCACCACTGATAAAACATCTGGGTTAAATATGAAAAGTTTCTCCACAGTGAGGAACACCCAGAGAGGTTGACAGAGTTACATGGAGAAGAGAAGAGGGAGGAGCGAGTTAGAGGTGACCCGAATGAGGTGAGGTGGAATCAACAGAGGAGAGAGCAAGCTAGCCAGTAATCATTTCCTTATGTGCACTCCACAACTGGACCCCTCAGACATGTTCACGGAGTTATACAGAGAAGAAAGGAGGGAGGAAGGAGACAGAGGTGGCCAGGGGGATAAAAGAGGGGAATGAAAAGGACAGAGACAGATCCAGCCAGTAATCAGTTCCCTAAGTGTTCTCCACCATCTGGAACACACAGAAATTCACAGAGTTGGGTAGAGAAAAGAGGGGTTAGGGAGGAGACAGAGGAGACCTGGTGGAGAAAAAGGAGAGTCTAAAGGGGGAGAGAGCAGTCAAGCCAGTAATCTTGCTCCCAAGTGAAAATGGGTACAGAAGATTGCATTCTTAAAGGGACAAAATTGATAACAAATACAAAAAAGCAAAAATTAAAAATCTAGAGTAGAGTTTGGAATTTCAAAGATACAATGTTAAAGAAAAGAAGAAGAAAAAGAAAGAGAAAAAAAAAGTCTCAAAAATTATAAAGAAAATATAGGTACAAAATTGATAACAAATACCAAAAGCAAAAATTAAAAATCTAGAGTAGAGTTTGGAATTTCAGAAATACAGTGTTAAAGAAAAGAAGAAGAAAAGAAAGAGAGAAAAAAAAAAAAACAAAACCAAGTCACAAAAATTATTTTAAAAATATATAAGTACAAAATTGGTAACAAATACCAAAAAGCAAAAATTAAAAATCTAGAGTAGAGTTTGGAATTTCAAAATACAATGTTAAAGAAAAGAAGAAAAAAAAATAAAAGAAAGAGAAAAAAAAAAGCCAAAAATATTATAAAAATATATATACTGAGTTTGCTTTTAAAAAATAGGGATTTTTTTTTTTTTTTGCAAAAGTAATAGTCGGTTATAAAAGTGAAAATTAAAGGATTAATAGAGGACTTAAATTTAAAAAAAAATAAAAAAAAAAGAAAGAAAGAATGATCTTAAAAATAGTAAAAATATATCTAGGACTTTCTCTGGTGTTGTTGTGGGTATTGTGGGGTCAGTTCATTTTCCGCTAATTCCTTGGTCCGGATTGTATTTCTAAAGATCTAGAGGCCCCTTCTTATGTAGTTGGTACTAACGACAGGGTTTTAATCTATTGCACCTGTCGCTTCCAAGGCAGTTCCCTCTGTTTTAGCTTCTTCTGTTTGCTGGTCTCTTCAGTATCTTTTTTCTGCTCTGACACAAAGAGGGCAGTGGTGGACACTTTTTTTTTTTTTTTTTAGGTTCACTTGTTCAGTCGCTCTGTGGGGAGGGAGGGATGCTGCAAACAAATAAAACTGGCATGTGCTCGCAGTGCCTCAGCCACACTGGGCCTGCCCCTGCTCACGGCGCGTGTACCCTTCCTGCCCACACTACTCAGGCTCTAGGTTGTTCCACAGGGAAACATCTGAGGCCGGCCATGGGCTGCATGCACCTCCCAGGTCTAAGCCACTCAGGTTCAGGCACTCGGGTGGTCCTCAGAGGCGCAGGCTTGATTGGGCCCGCGTTTTGTGCCCTTCCCAGGTCCAAGTAGCTCAAGTGATGTGTTTGGCGAACGTGGTCGTTGCGACTTATCGCCTCCCTGCCGCTCGGTTTTCTGGGTGTACACCCGGTGCAGCTTCTCAGGCAGATGTTGACCGTCCAGAACCCCAAGAAGTCTTAGTTAGCAAAGAAGCCTGCTTACAGTTTTGTAGATAATGTCTCTCTGGTGCTGCAATTGCCCCCTTCCGGCTCTGGCTGCCTGTCACTGGAGAGGGATGATCTGCAGCTGGCTATCTCTGTTCAGTCCTTTGTTCTGTGTGCAGGCCTGGCGGTGTCTTAGGTTAGGGCTGGCTTTTCGTGTGGTAGTTATTCCACAGTCTGGTTTGCTAGCCCAAGTTAGTTCGCTCAGATAGCGCTCGGGGCATTCAGACCAGATCCTTACTCTAAGCGATGTAGCTCGCTCCTCCCTGCCCAGCCCCCGCTTGCTAGTGGAGTGTGCAGGCGTCTGCGCTGCTTCTCTGCTGTGGGAGTTACTGTTGGGCTTGTAATCTGTGGGCTTTAATTGTTTATTTATTTTTCCTCCCTGTTATGTTGCCCTCTGTGCTTCCACAGCTCGGCGCAGACTCGGCAGTGAGAGTGTTTCCTGGTGTTTGGAACCTTCTCTCTTTTTAAGACTCCCTTCCCCGGACAGAGATCCGTCCCTCCCTCTTTTGTCCCTTTTTTTGTCTTTTATATTTTTTCCTACCTCCTTTCGAAGAGTTGGGCTGCTTTTCTGGGTGCCTGATGTCCTCTGCCGGCATTCAGAAGTTGTTTTGTGGAATGTACTCAGCGTTTAAATGTTCTTTTGACGAATTTGTGGGGGAGGAAGTGGTCTCCCCGTCCTTTTCCTCCACCATCTTAGCTCCTCCCTCACCTTTTAAGATTTTAAATAACTCAGCTGGAATTCTGTCACCTCCAATAGCTTTCTTCTTAAGTAGTAATACTGCCTAAGTCTCATGACTTTACACTCCAGGATGTCTGGTTTTAGGTGAGTGACCACACCATCATGGTTGTCTGGGACATTAAGACTTTTTTGAGTAGTTCTTCTGTGTATTCTTGCTACCTCTTCTTAATATCTTCCATTTCTGTTAAGTCCTTACTGTTTCTATTTTTACCATGCCCATCCATGTAATGTTCTCTTGATATCTCCTGCTTTCTTGAAGAGATCTCTAGTCTTTCCCGTTCTACTGTTTTCCTCTATTTCTTTGCATTGTTCATTCAAGAAGGCCTTCTTATCTCTCCTTTCTTTTCTCTGGAACTCTACATTCCATTGGGTATATCTTTCCCTTGCCATTCACTTCTATTTTTTCCTCAGATATTTGGAAAGACTCCACAGACAAAAAAAAAAAAAAAAGCCTTCCTGCATTTCTTTTTCTATAGGATGGTTGTGATCACTTCCTCTTATACAATGTTATGAACTTCTGTTGATTTGTATTCAGGCATTCTGTCTAACCCCTTGAATCTATCCAACACCTCCACTGTATAATCATAAGGGATTTGATTTAGGTCATACCTGAATGGCCTAGTGATTTTCCCTACTTTTTTCAATTTAAGCCTGAATTTTGCAATAAGGAGCTCAAGATCTGAGTCACAGCTCACATTTTTACTGACTGTATAGAGCCTTTACTGATCTCTGTCTCCTTTTACATTTTTTTTTTCCCCTTTAGAGTCTATTTTGTCTGATCTTAGTATAGTCATGGGCTTCCCAGATGGTGCTAGTGGTAAAGAACCCGCCTGCCAATACAGGAGACACAAGAGACACAGGTTTGATCCCTGGGTTGGGAAGATCCCCTGGAGAAGGAAATGGCAATCCACTCCAGTATTCCTGCCTGAAGAATCCTATAGACAGAGAAGCCTGGCAGGCTACAGTCCATAGGGTCGTAGAGTCAGACATGACTGAAGCGACTTAGCATGTACATGCTCCTGTTCTTTTTTGGTTTTTCACTTGGATGGAATATCTTTTTTGCATCTCTTCACTTTGAGCCTTGTGTGTCCTTGAAGCTGAAGTGAGCCTCTTGTAGGCAGTATGTGTTGAGCCTTTGTTTTTTCAATCCATTCAAACACTCTATATCTTTGAATTGTCTAATGTAATCTGTTTAATTTAAAGTAATTATTGATAGGTGAGGACTTTCTATTTCCATTTTATCATCTTCTATTTTGTAGTTCCTTTATTCTTTCTTTTCTCTATAGCTGCCCTTCTTTGTGGTGTGATGATTTTTCATAATGGAGTGCTATGCTTTATATTTTGTTTCTAGTATAAGTTTTTGCTTTGTGTTTACTGTGAGGCTTACATATTAATAAAATATTTATATCATAGCAATATATTTTAAGTATACCATAATTTCAATTGTAAAGAATCCTTCCCTCCACATTTTATGTTTCTGATCTCATAATTTGCACCATTTTCTATTGTGTGTCCATTACTAAATTATTGTAGTTATATTTATAATAATGTTTTTTAAGCTTTATACTAGAGTTAAATGACATATTTACCACTTTTATAGCACTAGATTATTCTGATTTCATTATATGCTTTCTTTATTAAGAAGTTTTATATTTTAATATGTTTTAATCTTAGTAATTAGTGTCCTTTAATTTCAACTTGAAGAACTCTTTTTAGAATTTTTGGTAAGGGAGGACATGTGGTGATATATTACCTCAGCTTTTGTTTAACTGGGAAAGTCTTATTCTCTCCTTCATTTCTGAAGGACAGATTTGCTAGGTAAAATATTCTTGGTTGGCAGTTTTTATTTTTGTTTTCTTTCTTTTTTTTAAATTTCAGCACATTGAATATATCATCCCACTCTTTCCCTGGCTACAGGGTTTCTCTTGAAAAAATCCACTGGTAGCTTTATGAGATTCCTTTTTATGAGATACATTTTTTCTCTTGCTGCTTTCAAGATTTTATCTCTGTTTTTTATTTTTGACAGTTTGATTACAATGTGTTTCAGTGAAGTCTTTTTTATGGGGAGGGGATTGAATTTGTGTGAAGACCTATAAGCTTCAAATCTGGATGTCCACATTTCCTCCCAGATTTGGTAAGTTCAGCGTTCATTTCTTTAAATAAGCCTTCTGCCCCTTTCTCCTTCTCTTCCCCTTCTAGGACTCCTACAATACAAATATTGTTTTATTTGATGATATTCTATAATTAATATAGGCTTTCTTTAGTCTTTTATTCTTTTTCTCCTCTGATTGGATAATTTCAAATAACTTGTCTTTTAAGTTCACAGTTTTTTTTGTTTTTTCCTTTGCTGATCAAGACTGCTGTTCATGCTCTCATTACATTTTTAATTTCATTCATTGTATTTTCAGCTCCAGATAATTTTTTATTTTAATTATTTATATTTATTCATTGAACTTCTCATTTTACTCATTACTTTCCTGATTTTGTTGAGTTGTCTCTGTACAGGAGTTGGTAGCCTTTCCCTTCTCCAGGGGATCTTCCCAGCCCAGTGATCGAACCTAGGTCTCATGCACTGCAGGTGGATTCTTTACCAGCTGATCCACAAGGGAAGCCTGTGCTCTCTTTTAGAGTTTTCTTAAAACAATTACTTTGAATTATTTGTTTGACATGTTGCAGTCTATTTATTCAGGCTTCGTTACTAAAAAATCATTGTATTTCTTCAATAGTCTGCTGCTTTCTTGACTTTTGATTTTTCTTTTAGACTTGCACCAATGCTTGTGCATATGATTAAACAACCAACACTTCCAGTCTTTGCAAACTGATTTTGATGGGGAAGGATGATTGCCTATGGGTGTGTGTAAGGGTAATGACTGGGTGGGGTATGGTGGTCACAGATCTGAAAGAGGCCCAGCATCAGAGTCTCCATGAAGCTTATTCTGCTGAGTGCAACTTTGACAAATATTTCAGGGATCCTCAATGACCAAGGTTACAGGTAATCTACAGTAGAGGTGAAAATGGTTGGTTTCTTCAGTAGCAGGACTCCTGGGAATCACTTTATATTTTCTACTTCCATGGGGGATGTTGTGGCTGAGGGAATCCTTCCTGGCATCTGATCTGGCTTACGGATGATCTTATGTTCATGGTAGTAATGGTATCTGATTTACAGGGATCTTGGGCACTGGTTAGCCTGAAGCAATCATGCCTCTAGTGCCTGAGTGCTTGAAACCTCATGGAGTCAGGGACAGGAGTGTGGGCACTTGCAAAGCAATATGGTTTGAAACTCGAGTTAATCCATAGCCGTGGTAACTGGCATGAGTAATGAAGGTGAACACTGTGCAGCTAAGGGCCAGGGTCTTGAGTATAGATACATGTGAGGAAACAGGAACTCTGGACTTAGGAAAATGATCAGCCCACAGATGTGGTGGCTCAGGTAACTGAGATACAGGTACAAGTAGAGCAATGACAGAGTCGCAGTCTGAAACATATGTGTGCATGGCCCAGCTGCAGAGTTAGAATCTGGATTATGGGCTGTCAGTTATTACACTAGCAAAAGCTCCTGGTGTCCTACGTGGAGCAGGCTGTTGGGGTCTGTACTGAGATACACTACTCAGTCTTCTACTATGAAATTTGTGGAGAATTCATGGCCATATTTAAGGATGCTAAGGTCCTCAGAAGCAAAGGTTTCTGAGTTTCCTGTAGAGCAGCCCCCTGGAAGACCTCATTAGCACATGCTGAGTGGCTGACATGAACAATCTGTGTATTTCTTTGTTCCTGGCCATTATCTTTAGATATCTCAGAAAAGCTAGACTCTGTAGTGATTGTTTCTTTGTGGTTATTCTGTATTTTTGTTTGTTCTACTATGTTTTTGTATGTTTTTAATGGTACACTTGAGCCCACCTGAGGTATTTTTGTTCATGGAAAACTGTTTAATTATGTTATTTTGGGAAGATAGGTGGGTACAAAACTGATTATTTCCTACTCTGCCATTTCAGTGATGTCAAACAGCCTGCAGCCTGCACTGATTGATTTTGATGTTGAGCCAGGTTTGCACTCTTGTAATATGTGTCCATATTCTTTTTTACATTGCTGATTTTAATTTGCTAATATTTTGTTGAGAATTTTCACATGTGAGATACTGTTCTGTAGCTTTCTTTCTTTGAATGTTTTCTCATTTCGGTTTTAAAGTAATGTCAGCCTCATAGGATAAGTAGAAAATGTTTCCTCTGCTTCTGGTTTATGGATGTAATTATGCAAATTATATCTTAGTTGAATATTTAGAAGAGTTCACCATCTTAACCTTGTAATTTGATTTTTGATAGTGACTAATTATTAATCCAATTTCTTTAATAGATAAAGGGCTATTCCTTTTTATTTTTTTTTCTTGTATGCATTTTGGTCATTTGATCTTTCAAGAATTGTTTCATTTCATTTAAATTATAAAACTTGAGACATCATAGCTTTTCTTTATTATTGTTTTAATGACAATGCATTCAGTTATGATGATTCTTTTTCATTTCAATGTTAAAATTTGCAAATTCTTTTTTTTTCTTACTTAGCCTAGCAAGAGATTAATTTTTTGATTCATTCAAGCAATCTTTTTATTGATTTTCTCTATTGTACTAATTTCAATTTTATTGAATTCTACTATATTTTTTCTAATCATTTATTTAGTTTTGGACTGTGTTAGGCTTTCTCTAGTTTCCTAAGGTGGGGACTTATTTCATTAATTTAATTATTCTTCTTTTCTAATATATATATTTATTGCTATAAGTTTCCCTACAAGTACTATTTTCACTCATACTATAACTTTTGATAACTTATTTTTCATTTTTATGTAGTTTAGAGTACTTTTTGAAAATTATTTTGCTAATGTATTATTAATACACATGTTTAATTCTCAAATATTTGAGGAATTTTCCAATTATCTTTTTGTTATTGATTTTTTGTTTAATTCCACTGTGGTCTGAGAACAAGCTTTGTATGATATTATTCTTTTTAATTTGTTAAAGTGTGTTTTATCTTGGTGAATGTTTCACTTGTGCTTGGGAGTAACATGTGTTGTGCCATTGTTGAATCAAGTATTCTATAAATGTCAGTTTGATCTGACTTACTGATGTTGCCATCTAGTTCAACCATTGACATTTAGTTTAACTATATCATTAGGGTTTCCCTGGTAGCTCTGCTGATAAATAATCCGTGTGCAATGCAGCAGACCCTGGTTCAATTCCTGGGTGGGGAAGATCCACTACAGAAGGTATAGGTTATCCACCTCAGTATTCTTGGGCTTCTCTGGTGGCTCCGCTGCTAAAGAATTCATCCACAATGTGGGAGACTTGAGTTCCATCCCTGGGTTGGGAAGATCCCCTGAAGAAGGGAACTGCTACCCACTCCAGTATTCTGGCCTGGAGAATTCCTCAGTCCATGGGTTTGCAAAGAGTCAGACATGACTGAGTGACTTTCACTTTCAACTTTCAACATATCATTACTGATTTACTGTTTGCATCATTTTCAATTACCTTAAAAGAGATGTTGTGCTCTCTAACTATAATGGTGGAATATCTATTTCTCCTTCAGATGTATAAGTTTTTAACTTCATGTATTTTGTTGCTTTTTATTTTTAAGTAAATATGTTTATTATTATTATTTTAGTGAATTAAATCTTCTGTCACTAGGTAATAGGCCTCTTTATCCCTTATAATATTTCTTGCTCTGAAGTCTGTTTTGTCTGAAATTAATAAAGCTACTGCAGTTTTCTTTTGATTAGTGTTAGTATGGTATATTTTCACAATTTCTTTACTTTTACCCTATCTGAATCTGTTTTTAAAGTGGATTTCTTACAGACAACTTACATTTGTCTTATTTTTTAATCAACTCTGACACCTTTTGTCTTATTATTGATGTATTACTGTTTATATTTGTAACTGCTTTCTATTGATTGCATCTCTTTCTTGTTTTATTTTCTCTTTTTGATTTCTTCTCTTGTTTGGAGCATTTTTTATAAATTCATTTTATGTTATGTCTTGCTATATCAAACATTTTAAGAATTGTGGTTGCAGTAGAGTTCACAATATATATTTTTAACTGATAAAAGTCTACTTTTAAATGACAGTATAGCAATAATCATAAATTAATAAATAACAAAATAATAAAATAAAATAAATAAATAATTATTAAATAAAATAATAAATAATATAAATAAATAAATGCCAGTATAGCAACTCACATATAGTGGTGGTACCTTATAATAGAGTGTTCTTTATTTCTCTCTCTTACGTTTTTGGATAGTGGTGTCATTCGTTTCATTTGTCCAATCTGTAATCACACAATATATAGCTACTATTATAGTTTTAAACAGTAACGTTTTAGATCAATTAAGAACTAGAAAGATAAAACATTTTATACTCATTTATTAATTTTATAATTATCTTCCTTACTTTATATATATTCTAGCATCTGACTTAAATAATTTTTTTTCCCACCTGAAAAAATTTTTTTCAACAGTTTCTGATGGGCAGGTATGTCAATACTGACTTTTCTTGGGTTTTAAAAATGAATTTTTCTGGAAAAATTCTTTGTCTCTCTTTCAAATCTGAACAATATCTTGCTCAATACAGAATTCTAGGCTGGTGGCTTTTTCTTTCCACACTTCAGGTATTTCATTCTACTCTATTATTTGCATGGTTTCTGATAACTCCACTATAATTCTTCTTTTTTTAAAATTGTATTTATTTATTTTGATTGAAGGATGGTTATTTTACAATGTTGTGATGACTCTTGCCATACAAAAAGAGTCAGCCGTAGATATACATGTGCAGGTCCATCCTGAACCTCTCCCACCTCCCTCCCCACCCCATCCCTCCAGATTTTCCCAGAGGACCCACTGTAATTCTTATCCATGTTCTTCTGTATATAATCCCCTCCAACATCCTGCCTCTACTTTGGGTTTTACTCTTTTTCTTTGTCTTTGATTTCCTGCAACTTTAATGCAATACACATTGGTATATGGGGGAATGGCAATTTTTCTCCCGCTTGGTGTTTTCTGAGCTTCTTGATCTATGGTGGTTTGGTGTTTATTTTACATTTTGAAAAGTTCTTGGCCAATGTTACTTCAAATATTTTTTTTGCTCCATTCACTTATCCTTCTCTTTCTGATGCACTAATTACTCATGTATTACATCTTTTGATATTATACCCCATTTCTTGAATAAATTATTCTGTTTTATTTATCATTATTATTTATTTATTTTTAATTTTTTTCTTTGCACTTTAGTTTGGGAAATTTCAGTAGTCTTATCTTCAAGCTTGTTGATTTTTTTCCCTTGGCTATCTCAAATTTACTGATGAAACCATGCAGGCATTCTTCATTGTTGCTATAGAATTTTTTATTTCTACTATTTCTTTTAGATTCTCTCTTAGCATTTCTATTTCATTTGTATGCTGTCTACTTTTTTCACTAGAGCTTTTAACAAATTAATCACAGTTCTTTTAAAAGTTTTCTGACAATTCCAAAATCTGTGTCATAGCTAGGCCTGATTCTTATATTGCTTTGTCTCTTCAAACTATGTTTTCTTCTTGGGTTTTTACATGCATTGCATTTTTTTTTTTTTTTGCTAAAATTCAGACATTAGAAACATGCTAGTAGAAACTGAGGGAAATAAACCTTTAGTGTGACTTATTTCACAATGGTTATTCTTCTCTTTCCTTTGCTAGAGGTCTAAAGTTGTTTTTCTCAATCTTTACCACAAGAACCTAGTTGTTTTCCCAGATTTAAGCCCATAAAATTCTGGGGTCCCCTAAGACTGAGGGTCTCAGGCATAGTTTAGTTTTAAATTAGTCCACACTTATCCTCTAACACTTTGTCAAAATTAGCATCTACATGTTTCTACTAGGTTTTGGTTCCAGCGGCTTCCACCTAAGGTGAGTGGACCTCAGCTGTGTCTGACTCAAAGTGTTGGTTTCTCCAGGTTTGGGGGCAGAAATTTGCTCTGTAGCCTCAGTTTTCTGATGGTCCTATATAAAGTTGTTGATTTTCAGTTTGTGCCACTTTTTCTTATAGCTAGGTTGGGAATTATTATCCAAGATCTCTGCATACTAGTACTGAAATTAGAAATTACAAGGGAGATATTTTTTAAATTTTATTTTATTTTTAAACTTTACAATATTGTATTGGTTTTGCCAAACATCGAAATGAATCTACCACAGGTATATTCAAAAATCTCCCTTGTACATGTTGGGGAACACATGTACAAGGGAGATTTTTGAATTTGGGGTTTAGATGTGTGGCTTCTGCCTTCTACTTGAGAGGTATCCTTTCAAGTGCTGAGTCCATTTACATTTTTTTTTTAAACCAGGTATGACCTATAGACTTTTACTATAACACAAAACAGTGGCAAGGAAAGGAGAAAAATGAAGTTGATTGATCATATGTAGTGCTAATATAAGGGAATAATATTAAAAGTTTTCATTTAAAAGCAAACGGAACAAATGTTACATATTTGAGGATTGCATATTAAGTTTTTGATGCCTGAGTACTACCTTACCTTTTACTAAATCTTTTCCTTTTATCAATCAAGAGTTATATAAGCAATAGTATTAAATTACTGATTTTTATTAACATATGGGCAAATGTCTTTCATATCAAAACCAGGCTCCTTTGAAAGATAGACTGGATAAGGTGGTTTTGGCCAATCTCTACCTCCTCCACCTGTTGGGGGGCTGAAGCATTAGGTGAGAGACAGAACTAAGGGATATTGTTGAATAATTTCAAATGTGTTTATGAATATCCCCCTGAGATTCTGGAATCCAAGAGTATCAAATGCAGCCAGACCTATCTTCTCAGTGGATCTCATTGCCTGTGTACAACCAAGAACTTGGATGAAATGGTAGAACAAGCGTTAGCTTTGGACTGTGGCAGATCAAGTTTCAGGTGACAGAGCTACTTCAATGGTATGGAAGCACTGCTCAGATCTCCCTGTAGAGTGCACTTAGCTTACAGCCTCCAGAGGTTAGAAATTTCAGAAGCCAATCTCAGCTTCTGACTTGTAACTCTTCTTTAGTGTCTCCAGCCAGTTACTAAAAATGGCTGAGATACCAGAGTCTGAACATATCAAGCTAACCCAGAACATCCTTTTCAGGCAAGCACTTTTTTCTTAACTTTGGAATGTATTGAGGCAGCATCTTGTGGCCTGGTATATAGTCAATTTCCTTTATTTTTTGCCTTCTTATTTTTTAAAAAAATTTAAATTTGTGTATTTTTAATTGGAAGGTAATTGCCTTACAATGTTGTGTTCATTTCTACCATACATCAGAATGCTATGAACCATGCCATGAATCAGCCATAGGTATACATATGTTCCCTCCATTTTGAACCTCCATCCCACATTCTACCCTATCCCACCACTCTAGGTTTTCACAGAGTACTAGGCTGAGCTCCTTGTGTTATACAGCAACTTCCCATTATCTATTTTACATATGATAATGTGTATCTTTCAATCCTTCTCTCTCAATTTGTCCCACCCCCTCCTGTTACCACTGGGTCCACAAATCTGTTCTCTATTTCTGAGTCTCTATTCCTGACCTGCAGATAGGTTTATCAGTACCATTTTACTAGATTTCATACATATGCACTAATATATAATATTTATTTTTCCCTTTCTGACTCACTTTACTCTGTATAACAGGCTCTATGTTCATCCACCTCACTAGAACTGACTCAAATTCATTTCTTTTTATAGCTGAGCAGTATTCCATTGTATATATATATATATATATACATGTACTAAAACTTCTTTATCCACTCATCTGTCGATGAACATCTAGTTTGCTTCCATGTCCTGTCTATTATAAATAGTGCTGCAATAAGCATTGTGTACATGTGTCTTTTTCAATTATGGTGTTCTTAGGGCATATTCAGGCAATTTTTGTACTCGAACTCCTGGCTGGATTGGCTGAGACTGTCAGTTGTCATTGAGCTATGAGGCTCACCTTCCCAATCCTGATGTCCCATTTTCTTTTTTTATTTGCAGATGTAAGCCACTCCCTCCCCACTTCTTACACTCTTAGCTTTTGGTTGTTGTAAAGGAAATGTGGGGAAACTATATTAAGTCTAATGAATCTCTGATTCCATTCCTGTAAATCCCACTTTGGTAGTATCTGACAAGTACAGTACACTACCATTCATATTTATATACACTTAACACATTCTCTATATTGTAGGAGGAGTGTTCAAGGTGAATTGAAGTAAAAGTGAGAGATAAGGGAAGAGATAGATCAAGAGGTGGAAAGGGAAAGAGGTGGAAAAAAGACAACTGGTTGTGCAGATTAAAATTTACCTACTAATGAATACCTTGCCTTGAGAACCCCATGAACAGTATGAAAAGGCAAAATGATAGGATACTGAAAGAGAAACTCCCCAGGTCAGTAGGTGCCCAATATGCTACTGGAGATCAGTGGAGAAATAACTCCAGAAAGAATGAAGGGATGGAGCCAAAGCAAAAACAATACCCAGCTGTGGATGTGACTGGTGATAGAAGCAAGGTCTGATGCTGTAAAGAGCAATATTGCATAGGAACCTGAAATGTCAGGTCCATGAATCAAGCAAATTGGAAGTGGTCACACAAGAGATGGCAAGACTGAATGTCGACATTCTAGGAATCAGCAAACTAAAATGGACTGGAATGGGTGAATTTAACTCAGATGACCATTATATCTACTACTGCGGGCAGGAATCCCTCAGAAGAAATGGAGTAGCCATCATGGTCAACAAAAGAGTCTGAAATGCAGTACTTGGATGCAATCTCAAAAATGACAGAATGATCTCTGTTCATTTCCAAGGCAAACCATTCAATATCACAGTAATCCAAGTCTATGCCCCAACCAGTAATGCTGAAGAAGCTGAAGTTGAACAGTTCTATGAAGACCTAGAAGACCTTTTAGAACTAACACCCCAAAAAGATGTCCTTTTCATTTTAGGGGACTGGAATGCAAAAGTAGGAAGTCAAGAAACACCTGGAGTAACAGGCAAATTTGACCTTGGAATACGGAATGAAGCAGGACAAAGACTAATAGAGTTTTGCCAAGAAAATGCACGGGTCATAGCAAACACCTTCTTCCAACAACACAAGAGAAGACTCTACACATGGACATCACCAGATGGTCAACACCAAATCAGATTGATTATATTCTTTGCAGCCAAAGATGGAGAAGCTCTATACAGTCAACAAAAAACAAGATCAGGAGCTGACTGTGGCTCAGATCATGAACTCCTTATTGCCAAATTCAGACTTAAATTGAAGAAAGTAGGGAAAACCACTAGACCATTCAGGTATGACCTAAATCAAATCCCTTATGATTATACAGTGGAAGTGAGAGATAGATTTAAGGGCCTAGATGTGATAGATAGAGTGCCTGATGAACTATGGAATGAGGTTCATGACATTGTACAGGAGACAGGGATCAAGACCATACCCACAGAAAAGAAATGCAAAAAAGCAAAATGGCTGTCTGGGGAGGCCTTACAAATAGTTGTGAAAAGAAGAGAAGCAAAAAGCAAAGGAGAAAAGGAAAGATATAAGCATCTGAATGCAGAGTTCCAAAGAATAGCAAGAAGAGATAAGAAAGCCTTCGTCAGCAATCAATGCAAAGAAATAGAGGAAAACAACAGAATGGGAAAGATTAGAGATCTCTTCAAGAAAATTAGAGATACCAAGGGAACATTTCATGCAAAGATGGGCTCGATAAAGGACAGAAATGGTATGGACCTAACAGAAGCAGAAGGTATTAAGAAGAGATGGCAAGAATACACAGAAGAACTGTACCAAAAAAATCTACATGACCCAGATAATCACAATGGTGTGATCACTCACCTAGAGCCAGACATCCTGGAATGTGAAGTTAAGTAGGCCTTAGAAAGCATCACTGAACAAAGCTAGTGGAGGTGATAGAATTCCAGTTGAGCTATTTCAAATCCTGAAAAATGATGCTGTGAAAGTGCTGCACTCAGTATGCCAGCAAATTTGGAAAACTCAGCAGTGGCCACAGGACTGGAAAAGGTCAGTTTTCATTCCAGTCCCAAAGAAAAGCAATGCCAAAGAATGCTCAAACTACCACACAATTGCACTCATCTCACACCCTAGTAAAGTCATGCTCAAAATTCTCCAAGCCAGGCTTCAGCAATACGTGAACCATGAACTTTATGATGTTCAAGCTGGTTTTATAAAAGGCAGAGGAACCAGAGATCAAATTTCCAACATCCACTGGATCATGTAAAAAGCAAGAGAGTTCCAGAAAAACATCTATTTCTGCTTTATTGACTACGCCAAAGCCTTATTATGTGGATCACAATAAACTGTGGAAAATTCTGAAAGAGATGGGAATACAAGACCACCTGATCTGCCTCTTGAGAAATCTGTATGCAGGTCAGGAAGCAACAGTTAGAACTGGACATGGAAAAACAGACTGGTTCCAAATAGGAAAAGGAGTACGTCAAGGCTGTATAGTGTCATCCTGCTTATTTAGCTTATATGCAGAGTACATCATGAGAAACGCTAAGCACAAGCTGGAATCAGGATTGCCAGGAGAAATATCAATAACCTCAGATATGCAGATGACACCACCCTTATGGCAGAAAGTGAAGAGGAACTAAAAAGCCTCTTGATGAAACTGAAAGTGGAGAGTGAAAAAGTTGGCTTAAAGCTCAACATTCAGAAAACGAAGATTATGGCACCCGGTCCCACCACTTCATGGGAAATAGATGGGGAAACAGTGGAAACAGTGTCAGACTTTATTTTGGGGGGCTCCAAAATCACTGCAGATGGTGACTGCAGCCATGAAATTAAAAGACGTTTACTCCTTGGAAGGAAAGTTATGCTTTTGAACTGTGGTGTTGGAGAAGACTCTTGAGAGTCCTTTGGACTGCAAGGAGATCCAACCAGTCCATTCTGAAGGAGATCAGCCCTGGAATTTCTTTGGAAGGAATGATGCTAAAGCTGAAATTCCAGTACTTTGGCCACCTCATGTGAAGAGTTGACTCATTGGAAAAGACTCTGATGCTGGGAGGGATTGGGGGCAGGAGGAGAAGGGGACGACGGAGGATGAGATGGCTGGATGGCATCACTGACTCGGTGGACATAAGTCTGAGTGAACTCTGGGAGTTGGTGATGGACAGGGAGGCGATTCATGGTGTCACAAAGAGTTGGACACGACTGAGCAACTGAACTGAATTGAACTGAACTGAACTGAACTGAATGAATACCAGCTCATCATGTCATGTAGGAAGACTATATATATGTTATAGGGCACAAGACTCACTTTGGCCTGTAAGAATCACCTGATAGTATACTTTTGTGTCTCTAGAAACTCACTGTTAAGAGGGTTGTAAACAGGTGGTTTGGTGACCCTGGAATTCGAGATAAACACCAATAAATAAAGTCTGAGGTCTGCAAAAGTTCTAGGGTTTGGGTAATTGAAATCAAGAATCACACGTGTATTTTAAATATCTCTATCACAAATA
Organism: Bos mutus; assembly: GCF_027580195.1. Lineage (NCBI taxonomy): Eukaryota > Metazoa > Chordata > Mammalia > Artiodactyla > Bovidae > Bos > Bos mutus. Next base: position 132,787,853 of record NC_091618.1, read on the forward strand.
TCTCAAAAACAGTTGGTAAAATACACTTAATTCATTTAAAGTCCTTCATATAAATTACTTCTTGTACTTACAAAAGTCTTGCAAATTAGAAATTATCTTTTCAATTTTGTTAGAGAAGGAAAATAAGTCCCAGCCCCTTCCCAAAGTCATACAAGAGAAAGTGATGGGCTAGATTCAGAATATCAAATCAACAGCATCTGTACCATTGCCTTTATTTAAAGCATGTTTAATGAACAAAATTGTTCTGTTCAAGCAGAGCAGATTGTCAAATGTCTGCTTAGAGACATTCCTTTTTAACACAGCTTTATATTTGAGTTCAAATTATTTACTAAATGGAGAAACCATAAAACCTCAGAGAATTTGGCAGATGCATGTAGATGGACCTTGAGCCTACCCTAGACTAGCACTGCAAGATCAGTGATTAACAAATTCAGTCCAAGAATCCCATTTCACAGGCAGTGGGAGGGGTAGGTGGTAACTGCAGCTCCAGGTGCCTGTGTACTGCCAATTTCCTTCCTGCTTATGGAGATTCCCACATTGACATTTAGCTCATTTAGTCTTATTCCAAGAAAGAGCTATTCAAAAGGTAAGCATATTGCCTTGTTAGTAAAACAATTATATAACAAGGCGAAATGCCAGAAACTTGTCTAAGGTCTGGTATACGGTAGTGCTCAAAAGCTTCTTTAAATATTGAATGAGGCATTTAATATCAAGAAACTTCTATTTTCCTACATCAGTTCAGTTCAGTTCAGTCACTCAGTCGTGTCTGACTCTTTGCGACCCCATGAATTGCAGCAAGACAGGCCTCCCCTCCATAACCAACTCCCAGAGTTCACCCAAACTCACTTCCATCGAGTCAGTGATGCCATCCAGCCATCTCATCCTCTGTCATCCCCTTCTCCTCCTGCCCCCAATCCCTCCCAGCATCAGAGTCTTCTCCAAAGAGTCAACTCTTCACATGAGGTGGCCAAAGTATTGGAGTTCAGCCTCAGCATCAGTCCTTCCAATGAACACCCAGGACTGGTCTCCTTTAGGATGGACTGGTTGGATCTCCTTGCAGTCCAAGGGACTCTCAAGAGTCTTCTCCAACACCACAGTTCAAAAGCATCAATTCTTCGGCGCTCATCTTTCTTCACAGTCCAACTCTGACATCCATACATGACCACTGGAAAATCCACAGCCTTGACTAGATGGACCTTTGTTGGCAAAGTAATATCTCTGCTTTTGAATATGCTACCTAGGTTGGTAATAACTTTCCTTCCAAGGAGTAAGCATCTTTTAATTTCATGGCTGCAATCACCATCTGCAGTGATTTTGGAGCCCCCCAAAATAAAGTCTGACACTGTTTCCACTGTTTCCCCACCTATTTACCATGAAGTGATGGGACCAGATGCCATGATCTTCGTTTTCTGAATGTTGAGCTTTAAGCCAACTTTTTCACTCTCCACTTTCAGTTTCATCAAGAGACTTTTTAGTTCCTCTTCACTTTCTGCCATAAGGGTGGTGTCATCTACATATCTGAGATTATTGATATTTCTCCGAGCAATCTTGATTCCAGTTTGTGTTTCTTCCAGCCCAGCCTTTCTCTTGATGTACTCTGCATATAAGTTAAATAAGCAGGATGACAGTATACAGCCTTGACGTACTCCTTTTCCTATTTGGAACCAGTCCATTGTTACATGTCCAGTTCTAACTGTTGCTTCCTGACCTGCATATAGGTTTCTCAAGAGTCAGGTCAGGTGGTCTGGTATTCCCTTCTCTTTCAGAATTTTCCATAGTTTACTGTGATCCACATAGTCCAAGGCTTTGGCATAGTCAATAAAGCAGAAATAGATGTTTTTCTGGAACTCTCTTGCTTTTTCCATGATCCAGTGGATGTTGGAAATTTGATCTCTGGTTCCTCTGCCTTTCCTAAAACCAGCTTGAACATCTGGAAGTTCACAATTCACTGAAGCCTGGCTTGGAGAATTTTGAGCATTACTTTACTAACGTGTGAGATAAGTGCAATTGTGTGGTAGTTTGAGCATTCTTTGGCATTGGGATTGAAGTGAAAACTGACCTTTTCCAGTCCTGTGGCCACTGCTGGGTTTTCCAAATTTTCTGGCATATTGAGTGTAGCAGTTTCAGAGCATCATCTTTCAGGATTTGAAATAGCTCAACTGGAATTTCGTAACCTCCACTAGCTTTGTTCATAGTGATGCTTTCTAAGGCCCACTTGACTTCACATGCCAGGGTGTCTGGCTCCATAGTTTCCTTTAAAAAGGCAAATACTTAGTAGTTTGGAAAAGGTTTTCAACAAAGATTACACAAAATCATTATTATTTATTAAATGCCTAAAGTGATGGCTTTCGATTATGTAATTTATACAATCTCATTTAATCTCTATACTTATCTTGAAAGCTTTTATTTAAAAAGAAAAAAAATAATCAGATAAATTAAAAACACGCCCATAGTTACCTGCAAGTAAATGATGCTGTAATGATTTGGATCCAGGAGAGATTGACTTCAACTGCAGAGCATGTTTTCTATCACATCTGGTTTCTAGGTGTGGTTCTTGGACTAACAGCATCAGCATCACTTGGAACTTGTTAGAAGAGAAAATGTCTTGGTTCCAACTCGGAAATACTGAATCAGTAGCTCTGGAGATAGGACTCAGAAGCATTGTTTGGATAGATCTCCAGGAGATCCTGATATAGTTCAAGTGTTAGGGTTCTTGTACGAGATCATCACCTCAGAATTTATTTGCTGGCCTTTCACTTTGCCTTTGCTCTCATCCCTGAATTTGTGTATAGGCATACCCTGAGGATATTTGCAGGTTTAGCTCCAGACTACTTCAATAAAGCAAATATTGTAATTAAGTAAATCACATTAGTTTTTGTTTCCCAGTGCTTGTATACTATAGTCTAGTAAATGTGCACTAGCATTGTGTCTAAAAAATGCACAAATTATATTAAGAAAATTTTATTACTAAAAATGCTTACCATCATCTGAGCCTTCACCAGGTCATAATTATTTTGCAGATGGAAGGTCTTACATTGTATTAATGGGTACTTACTTATCAGGTTAGTGGTTGTTGAAGCTTGGAGTGGCTCTGGAAATTTCTTAAGACAAAAATGAAGTTTTATGAATTGGTTAACTTTTTCTTTCATGAGTGATTTCCCTGTAGCATGTGATGCTGTTTGATAGCATTTTACCCAAAGTTATTTTTACTGTTGTAAAAGTCATGTTGTACATGACTGCTCAGTCATGCCCAACTCTTTGCAACCCCATGGACTGTAGCCCACCAGGCTCCTCTGTCCATGGGACTTCCCAGGCAAAAATACTGGAGTAGGTTACCATTCCCTTCTCCAGGGGATCTTCCCAACCCAGGGATCAAACCCAAGTCTGCCACTTCACAGGCAGATTCCAGGGAAGCCCAAAATAGAACTTGTTTAAAATTGGAGTCAATCTTCTCAAACTCAGATAGTGCTTTAACAACTAAATTTATGTAATATTATAAATCCTTTGTTGTCATTTCTATCATATTCAAATCTTCTTCAGCAGGAGCAGTTTCCATCTCAAGAAACCACTTTCTTTGTTCATTTATGGGAAGGAACTCCTCAGTCATTAAAGTTTTATCATGAGATTGCAGTAATTCAGTCACATCATCAGGCTCTACTTCTAATTCTAGTTCTCTTGCTATTTCTACCACATCTGCAGTTCCTTCCTCCACTGGTCTTGAAGCCCTCCAAGTCATCTATGAGGGTTGATATTAAATTCTTTCAAACTTCTGTGGTTTTTGATATTTTAACCTCTTCCCATAAATCGAAAAAGTTCTTCATGGCATCTAGAATGGCGAATCCTTTCCAGAAGGTTCTCAATTTAGTTTGCCGAGATCCATCAGAGGGATCATTGTCTATGGCAGATACAGCATTATAAAATTTATTTCTTAAATAATAAGAACTGAAAGTAAAAATTACTCCTTAATCCATGCAATGAAGGATGAATGTTGTGTTAGCAGCCATGAAAGCAACATTAATATCATTGTAGTAGAATTGATGTTTTTGAATTGTGCTGCTGGAGAAGCCTCTTGAGAGTCCCTTGGGCTTCAAGGAGATCAAAGCAGTCGTCCTTAAAGGAAATCAGCCCTGAATATTCCATGGAAAGACTGATGCTGAAGCTGAAGCTCCAATACTTTGGCCACCTGATGCAAAAAAAACCTGATTATTGGAAAAGACCCTGGTGCTGGGAAAGGTTGAAGGCAGGAGGAGAGGGGGCAACAGAAGATGAAATGGTTGGATGGCATCATCGACACAGTGGGAATGAGTCTGAGCAAACTCTGGGAGACAGTGAAGGACAGGGAAGGCTGGCATGCTGCAGTCCATGGGGTCATGAAGAGTTGGAAACAACTTAGTGACTGAACAACAGCAACAAACATCTTTCTCAGAGCTCTTGGTTGAACAGGTGCATTGTTGATGAGCAGTCCATGGGGTCACAAAGACTCAGACATGACTTAGCAACTCAACAACAACAATCATATTTGAAGGAAATCTCTCCCCCACCTCAACATTAGGTCTCAATAGTGGGCTTAAAATATTCATTAAACCCTGTTGTAAATAAATGTCATCCAGGCTTCATTTTTCTGTTTATAGAGCAGAGTAGATTTAGCATAATTCTTAAGAGCCCTAGGATTTCCAGAATGGTAAAGTAACATTGGCTTTCATTTAAAGCTACCAGCTGTGATAGTCCCTAAGAAGAAAGTCAGCCTGTTATTTGAAACCAACCATTGACTTTACCTCTTCAGCTATGAATGTCTTAGATGGCATCTCCTTACAACAGTAGGTTGTTTAATCTACAATAAATGTCTGTTGCTTAGGGGAGCCACCTTCCTCAATTACCTTACCCAGATCTTTTGGATAAGTTGAGGCAACTTCTATATTAGCACTTGATGCTTTAACTTGCATTTTGATATTACGAAGATGACCCTTTCTTAAACCCCCTGACAGCTTCAAACTTTTATTCTGCAGCTTCCTCACCTTTCTCAGCCTTCATAGAATTAAATGAATTTAGGGCCTTGTTCTGGATTAGTATTTGGTTTAAGGGAATGTTCTGGCTGATTTGATCTTCTATCCAGACCATTAATAAACTTTCTCCATATCAGTAAAAAGGTTATTTTGCTTTCTTACCATTTCTGTGTTTGCTGGAATTGTACTTAAAATTTCCTTTGAGAACTTTTCCTTTGCATTCACACTTGGCTGTTTTCAGCCTGTCTCAGCTTTCAATGTGCCTTCCTCACTAAGTTTAATCATTTCTCACTTCTGGTTTTTAACTTCAAGTGAGAGATGTGTGACCCTTCCTTTCACTTGAACACTTATAGGGCATTGTAATTGCCCTAAGGGTTATTAATTGGCCTAATTTCACCATTGTTGTGTCTAAGGGGATGGGGGAGTGGAAGGGGAGAGGGAGAGGGAGAGGGATAACAGCTGGTTGGTGGAGCAGAAGGAATACACGTATATCAGTTAAGTTCAAGTCTTATATAGGAGTGATTTGTGGTGCCCCTAAATAATTACAATTGTACATCAAAAATCACTGATCAAAGATCACCATAACAAATATAAGAATGAAAAAAACTTGAAATACAGTGAAATTTACCAAAATGTAACATGGAGACACAAAGTTAGCAAATGCTGTTGAAAAATGGTACCAATAATCTTGCTCAACTCAGGGTTGCCACAAATCTTCAATTTGTAAAAACCACAAATATCTGTGAAGCACAATAATGTGAGGTATAAGAAATAAAGTGAAAATGTTAGTCACTCAGTCTTGTCTGACTCTTTGTAACCCCATGGACTGTAGCCTGCCAGACTCCTCTGTCCATGAAATTGTCCAGGCAAGAATACTGGAGAGGGTAGCCATTCCCTTCTCCAGATCCAGGGGATCTTCCTGACCTAAGGGTCAAACCTGAGTCTCCTGAATTGCAGGCAGATTCTTTGCCATCTGAGCCACTAGGGAAGTCCCAATGCCTGTATACTATTTACAGGGATTTTACTGACCAAAAATGTTTTCTCTTGGCTTCAACAATTTGTCAGATCACTTCTGCAATGGAAATATTTTTCTCACATAAAGAATAATAACATTGCACACTTCTTCTGGGGATACTAAGTATCTTGGAAATCAATTTTTAAATAAGGACATTTTTTTCTCCAAAGAAAATTGCTACTCTCTATAGTTTTATCACAAATCTTAATAGAGTTTTATTTTACCTGCCAAATTTTTTCAGTATGAAAAATGATCCCACAATTAAATGTTAAATGGTGATTCATTGTGGGACATTTCACAATAAAGGTAAAAATGATCAACTAAGTAAACTAGTCATTGAGGTGGGATTTGTTCACCATCATTGTAAATGTTTCATTTGTTTATTAGTGTCATCTGAAGGTGGCCCAAGTTCTGTGGGCAGCTTCTATTTTCCACAATGAGGTCCAAGTCAGCACTTTATTGCATCCATCCATGACCACAGAACAACAGCACAATAAGATTAACCCTGATTCTGACTACAGCAGCAGTAGTATGCTGGGAGGAAGCTTTCTAGGAAAGCCAGAGGAAGGGCAATCTTGCAACACACACAGAAAATTGAGGTTATGTTCTTCAAACCTGCCAGTCCCAGGCCTGCTGTCCCTCTGGGATTCTCCAGGTAGTCTGTTCCACTCTGCTGGCTCCAGCCTCCTTCCTCTGATCTTTCCCCTCTCTCTCTTCCTCCCTGATCCTCTACAAACAAAGAAACTTTCTTGAGATCCATTTCTCCAAGACGCAGAGCTAATCATGAATATGTTTCTATTATATATATTCAAAATGAAGGAAACATCTAATTTTTGAAACTACCCACATTGATTTTACAGCATCATAGTGGAGCATGGAGACATCAAAGAGGTTTACAGTAAAAAAAGAGACAGGCAATAGAACAGGTGCTGCCACCACCGTGGATTTTGCCATCCAGACATGCCAGCTGGTGCTGGGTCTGAGCAATGTTGGTGGCCCCATGATATGATGTAAACCTTCTGGTTAGATGGAACCAAGCAAAAGATGATGCTTGCTTTTGCATATGAATTTAGACTTAAATTTCTGTTTTCTCTTCATCTCTCCACTAGCTCCCTATTATCTTTCTCTGGGGAAAGAATAACATTGATGAAAAGCAAAGACCTCACCTGTGATTACCTATGTCTAATTTGGTGTTGATTATTATTGAATCTATTTAAGAAGCACAATATACCTTTTACTAACAGATTTTTATGCTCTCTTTTGTCCTTAAGGAAACAGCCACCACATTCTTAGAAAAGGAAAACATCCCACAAGCAAGACAAACATTTGAGGTGATATGAAAAATAACAATGCTGATATTTGGGGCCTTGCAGTATACAGGCCTCTGAAATACAAGAGTTCAGTAATGAAGGTGAGGCAGCTGAGTGGGAGTCATGACCCAAGACAAGCTCATCTGGCTTTCAGTACTTTTCCCCTCCCATCTGGTCTCGTAACAAGTGGTATAGGACCCTGCGCAGGAGGAGGCATTCTGGAGCCAGACAGTTTGAGGATTAAAATCCTGGTTCTGCCACTGAGTAGCTGCATCACTGTTGGGGAGTTATTTACTTTCTCTGTACCTCAGTTTCCTCATTGATTAAATAAGGGATAACAAAGTACCTGTGTCTGGTTATCATCAACTGTGCTTGTGCTAAGTCACTTCAGTCATGTCCAACTCTGTGATATGCTATGGACTGTAACCTGCCAGTCTCCTCTGTCTATGGGATTCTCCAGGCAAGAATACTGGAGTGAGTTGCTGTGCTCTCCTCCAGGGGATCTTCCTAACCCAGGGATCGAACCCACTTCTGCTATGTCACACCTGCATTGGCCACCTGGGAAGTACCTATAATCTATTGCTGTGTAACAAATAACCAAATACAGTGGTTTAAAACTGCAGCCATTGCATTCTCTCTCACAAATTTTGTGGGTCATTAATTCAGGAAAGGCTCTGCTGGCCAGTGCTAGCTCAGAATCTCTTCCTGGGTTGTGGTGATCAGGCAGCGGCTGAAACTGGACCCGAGGGTGAACATATAAAGCAACAGGGGATGGCAGCTGCTTCATCTGCATTTGATAATTTTACTAATAATTTATTGTCAGTAAGAAAGACTGGCTAATGGTAGTTTTCAGTAACAACCTTTACAAGTCCATCACATCACAAATATGCAGACACTATAAAAAGCAGGTCATGGTGGTGGTTTTGGTTCTAAACAGGTCTGCAAAAGGTCCACATTATACTTTTCAAAAATGAAAAATGTTTAAATCTAAAATATAGCAACCTACTTAAGACATGTCCATGTATCATATATGTCCTTATCCTATGTATGGCTAGAAATGAATGACTATACTGAAATACGTTAATGAAATGTTATACTTCAGTTGAAAATGACATACAGTGAAATCCTGGTTATGTTAAAAAATCAGGATGCTATGTAACGACACTAAACCACCAAAACTTGGTCAAAAAAAGTGCACAAAGTGTCTCGAAAATATCTCCCCAGGCAGCCTTGGAGCTTTCTCATATTATCTCTCATGGGGACCTCATGGCAGTCAGGCTGCTAATAAGGCAGCTAAAGGCTTTAAGGAGTATTCTAGAAAGCAAAATGGAAGTTGTGTCATCTTCAGAGAACCAGTCTCAGAAGTTACTCCACCAGACTCTGTCTATGGAAGTCACAACAGCCCCACTCTCAGGGAGATGCCGCCTCTCCAAGGGAGGAACATCAAAGTCTCATGCTACGCTTACCCACGGGAGGGGAGGGAATGGTGTGATCATCTCTTCAAAGCAGGGTCTGTTGCAACAGGGCCAAGGGGTGTAAACGGGTTAGTTCGTGTAAAGTGCTCAGACTGTGCCAACTAATTAACATGAAGGAGATTACTTATAAAGGGGCATTTGGGAAGGGAATGGATATCCATTAGCTTACTTGACCTTGGATTCTGGTAAAATCATTATTATTATTTATTGGAGTAGAGTTGCTTTTTGGGCTTCCCAGATGGTGCTAGTGTAAGAACCCTCCGCCAATGCAGGAAACATGAGACGTGTGTTCAATCAAGACTGAAGTGACTTAGCACACCTAGTCACTTTACAATGTTGCATTAGTTTCTGCTGTTCTGTGACGTAAATCAGCTATATGTAAACGAATATCTCCCCCCTCTTGAAATTTTCTCTCACTCCTCTGCCCATTCCACCCCCTAGGCCATCACTGAGCACCAAGTTGAACTCCCTGTGCTGTACAGCTGATTCCCACTAGCTATCTATTTTATACACAATGGTGTATATATGTCAATCCTGATCTAGTTCATCCCAACCTCCGTCCCCTCTACCCTGCCATGTCTGCATGCCCATTCTCTACAACTGTGTTTCTATTCCTGCTCTGCAAATAGGTTCATCTGTACCATTTTTCTAGATCCCACATATATGTATTATATGATATTTGTTTTCTGACTTCACTCTGTATGCCAAACTCTACATCCATCCATGTCTCTACAAACTGACTCAGTTTTAATCCTTTTTATGGCTGAGTAATATTCCATTGTGCATATGTACCACATCACCTTTATTCATTCAGAAAACCATAACTGTGACAAAAGATCAACTCTCAGAATGGGGGAAAATATTTGCAAACAAAGCAACTGACAAGGGTTTAGTCTCCAAAATATATGAACAGCTCATACAGTTCATAACAAAAGAACAAACGGCCCAGTCAAAAAGTGGGCAGAGGATCTAAATAAACATTTCTCCAAAGAAGACATACAGATGGCCAAGAGGCACATGAAAAGATGCTCAACATCATTAATTATTAGAGAAATGCAGATTAAAGCTACAATGAGGTAAAATTATTTTTGATCTTCAGAACTGAAAAAGTTTTCCCTCTGAGAAAGTTTCTGCTTGTGTACAAGGTTGTGTGTTTAATTCCACTTCTTGGAGGTTCCTTTTCAATGACCTAGTAAACTTTAGATTATATCTTTGTTCTATTTGGTTCTATAATCTATATTTGGTTCAAAATCTATATCATTTTCTCTCTAGTTAATTTATTTATTTAAAAATCAAGGCTTTCTGCTTGAAATTTAGTTGCTAGTGGTGATCATTCAGTTCTTTACAGTTATAACATTTCACTGGGTCTGAGATAGTATAATCATGGTATTACTTTTGTTCTCAATTTAAGTCTGCAGTCTTACTTTTGGCCTCATTCTATGGTTTTTTATGACCTCTTCTTTGAATTTAGAATTCATATTCTTATTAACCTATTCTGCAGAGTAAAGGTGTATTGGTAAGTTTTCCTGTATTTCTCTGCTTACGTTGTTTTGGATCTGGCATGATGCCATCTATCAATCTATATTTTGGTTTTAGTGAGTTTGCATACTTGTCATGTTGACTCTTTTTCTCCTGCTCTTTTCCATGGTGTAGTGTGAATGATTCACTCCCTTTCACCACACAGTGTCTGAGGCCAGCTTGTTTCCTTTTCCTTGTAATCACTGGAAGGCAGGCATTGGGTGCTCAGAATTCTGGCTGATCTTGGTAGCCTGGAGGTATGGTGAGCACTTGAAGGAATCTAGGTTCTGACTATAGACAGCCTTAGTTAGGTGGCCTAGGCATAGCTCTCCCTGTGAGTTTCTTTTAATGTTTCACACTAAGATCCCTCAGCCCACTGTTTGAGGTGTAAATCCCATTCCCATGAGGGAGAACTCGCTGGGGCCTCAGTGTCAAGATAGAACCAGCACTGCTCTGCACTGTTCTCTTTCTCACTCACTTCTCCCCAGCCCCTACTATCTCTTTGCTTTAAGAACAAGAGGAATGAGAAGGCAAACTACTAACTTTGTGTGTCTTCAGTTTTGGGGTTATTAGGCAAATTTTCATGATCAGCCAGCTTCTGGGATGTGGGAACAAGATTAGCATTGGAGTCCTTCAGTACCTTTCAGATATTCTAGAATGGGATATTCTCATTAGTCACAAATTTTTGCAGTTTTTTAGTCCTGTTACAGTGTAAGTCCAGTCATCTGTGCTTGCCAGTGGCTAGTTTTACTGCAGAGCTATACTTTGGATCTGTCATCTTAATTAAGACTTTTCTTCTAAATGAGATCTTCCATGGAATCAATACTCATGTGGTTCAGACCCAAAGCATTGTTGCATTTGAAGTGCAATCCACCACCAAAAACAAGTAATAAAATAATCTTAAAGGACTTTGTTTCTCACTTGCACCTCTTGGAGGGTATCAAGTGACAAATGGTTCATGATCACTTACCTGTTCCTGCAACACCTCTCATGTTCTCCTTTCTCTTCTACTCATTTTTCTAAGGCTACATATACTCTTCCAAACTCAGAAACATTCTTCAATCAGCTCTAGTCTAAAACATCTTTTGTCCCTCTTATCTTCTCTTTTCTCTCCCATTCTACTTCACAGAAGGTAAAATAACCAGTTTAGGAGGGAAATCTCTCCTTTCTTGGGGGTTGGGAGAAAGGGATTAGCTGAAGCCCCCTGGCAGGGAGAGGAACAGAGGCTGAAGATTTTCACATGGTTGCCACCACTACCCTGTGATAAATAAAATAGGCAGAAGTGCCTGCAGCTATTTTAACTAAAAAAAGGCCCATCATTAACCCTGTGTTTCCACTGACCTCACTCCAACTGCATGGATTTTGAAGGACATCTTATAGGACCCTGAGCTTAGCAAAAATCCCAGCTTGATGAATACTCCCAAAAATGAGACAATGTAAAAACTCAGCATTGCAAAATGATGGCCTTTTTGTGCTGGGACAGTTGACTTGCTTTTGGTTAAAAAAAAAAAAAAAATTCTACACAAAATGTATGTCTTCATGGGCTAAAGATTTAAATGTGAAAAAGAAAAAAAAAACATGAAAGTTTAAAAGAAAATATGTTTTTACTACATTGGGGTAAGAAATAGTTTCTTAAAAAATACAAAATAGCATAAAACATAAAGGAAGATATTGATAAATTTTATTTATTAGAATGACAAAATAGGTTCCAAAAAAGTCAAAATAAGAGCAAAGCTGCTGCATAAGAGGAGATATTTGTGAAGCAAATTCTGGTAGCCAGAATGCATAAAGAACTCTTACAAATCCAGACAAAAACCAACAGTACAACAAAGTGAATGTTAGAAAATATATGCAGGAGAGAAAACACTTGATCCATTAAAAGTTAGTAAGATGCTTCACCTACTTGGAAACCAGGAAAACTCAATGAAAACAACAAAGTAAGGGTGGTAGTTTATTCTCATCAGAGTGGAAATAAACACCCTCAAACAAAACAGCAAGTCTGATAGTTTAAGGTGTTAGGGAGAATGCAGGCCTGGGGGTTCTTCTGGTGAAAGTGAAAATTGGTTTAACTGCATCGGAGAGCCAGTTGACAATGTCTGTAAAAGTAAAAATGCACTTTCCTCAGGTCTCTTCTACTCTCAGTTCAGTCAGTTCAGTCTCTCAGTCGTGTCCGATTTCTTCCGACCCCATGAATTGCAGCACGCCAAGCCTCCCCGTCCATCACCAACTCCCAGAGTTGACTCAGACTCACGTCCATCAAGTCAGTGATGCCATCCAGCTATCTCATCCTCTATCGTCCCTTTCTCCTCCTGACCCCAATCCCTCCCAGCATCAGAGTCTAATCCAATGAGTCAACTCTTTGCATGAGGTGGCCAAAATATGGGAGTTTCAGCTTCAGCATCATTCCCTCCAAAGAAATCCCAGGGCTGATCTCCTTCAGAATGGACTGGTTGGATCTCCTTGCAGTCCAAGGGACTCTCAAGAGTCTTCTCCAACACCACAGTTCAAAAGCATCAATTCTTTGGTGCTCAGCTTTCTTCACAGTCCAACTCTCACATCCATACATGACCACTGGAAAAACCATAGCCTTGACTAGATGGACCTTTGTTGGCAAAGTAATGTCTCTGCTTTTGAATATGCTATCTAGGTTGGTTATAACTTTCCTTCCAAGGAGTAAGCATCTTTTAATTTCATGGCTGCAGTCACCATCTGCAGTGATTTTGAAGCCCCAAAACATAAAGTCTGACACTGTTTCCACTGTTTCCCCATCTATTTCCCATGAAGTGATGGGGCCAGATGCCATGATCTTCATTTTCTGAATGTTGAGCTTTAAGCCAACTTTTTCACTTTCCTCTTTCACCTTCATCAAGAGGCTTTTTAGTTCCTCTTCACTTTCTGCCATAAAGGTGGTGTCATCTGCATACCTGAGGTTTTTGATATTTCTCCTGGCAATCTTGATTCCAGCTTGTGCTTCTTCCAGCCCAGCGTTTCTCATGATGTACTCTGCATATAAGTTAAATAAGCAGGGTGACAATATACAGCCTTGACGTACTCCTTTTCCTATTTGGAACCAGTCTGTTGTTCCATGTCCAGTTCTAACTGTTGCTTCCTAACCTGCATACAAATTTCTCAAAAGTCAGGTCAGGTGGTCTGGTATTCCCATCTCTTACAGAATTTTCCACAGTTTATTGTGTTCCACACAGTCAAAAGTTTTGGCATAGTCAATAAAGCAGAAGTAGATGTTTTTCTGGAACTCTCGTGCTTTTCTGATGATCCAGCAGATGGGTAAATATTCTCCAGATGCTCTTACATGTCAAAGAAGGCATGCCAAAGAGGCTCATTGGAGACACACACACATATGCTTATCAGTACTTTTGCCTGGAAAATCCCATGGACGGAGGAGCCTGGTAGGCTGCAGTCCATGGGGTCGCTAGAGTCGGACACGACTGAGCGACTTTACTTTCACTTTTCACTATCATGCATTGGAGAAGGAAATGGCAACCCACTCCAGTGTTCTTGCCTGGAGAATCCCAGGGATGGGGGAGCCTGGTGGGCTGCAGTCTATGGGGTCACACAGAGTCAGACTCGACTGAAGCAACTTAGCAGCAGCAGTATTAATAAAATTAAACATCATGCAGGCTTAAATGTACAATTTAGATACACAGTGATGAGTCTCAGAAAATAAAACCAAATGATAGAAGACTTGCTACTGAAAAAGCAGATATACCATCTTGTAAATTTAAAATATTTCGAAAAATGTTATATGCTGCTTACTAATTCCTATAAATGGGGTCATTGTTCAGTCTCTCAGTCATGTCTGACTCTTTATGACACCATGTACTGTCCCACAGTGAAGTCCCATCTTTATTTATCAGACAACGACTATATGCCAAGACATACCTAATCTTTGCTTGGTTATTCAGAGGATCATCATACACAGTTCACCATTGCAACGAAAATAATAAAATACTTAGGAATGCATCTACCTAAAGAAACAAAAGACCTATATATAGAAAACTGTAAAACACTGGTGCAAGAAATGAAAGAGGACACTAATAGATGGAGAAATACACTGTGTTCATGGATTGGAAGAATCAATATGGTGAAAATGAGTATATTACCCAAAGCAATCTATAGATTCAATGCAATCCCTATCAAACTACCAACGGTATTTTTCACAGAGCTAGAACAAATAATTTCACAATTTGTATGGAAATACAAAAAACCTCAAATAGCCAAAGCAATCTTGAGAAAGAAGAATGGAACTGGAGGAATCAACCTGCCTGACTTCAGGCTCTACTACAAAGCCACAGTCATCAAGACAGTATGGTACTGGCACAAAGACAGAAATATAGATCAATGGAACAAAATAGAAAGCCCAGAGACAATTCCACGCACATATGGACACCTTATCTTTGACAAAGGAGGCAAGAATATACAATGGAGAAAAGACAGTCTCTTTAACAAGTGGTGCTGGGAAAACTGGTCAACCACTTTTAAAAGAATGAAACTAGAACACTTTCTAACACCATACACGAAAATAAACTCAAAATGGATTAAAGATCTAAAACATAAGACCAGAAGCTATAAAACTCCTAGAGGAGAACATAGGCAAAACATTCTCTGACATAAATCACAACAGGATCCTCTATGACCCACCTCCCAGAATATTGGAAATAAAAGCAAAAATAAACAAACAGGACCTAAATAAAATTAAAAGCTTCTGCACAACAAAGGAAACTATAAGCAAGGTGAAAAGACAGCCTTCATAATGGGAGAAAATAATAGCAAATGAAGCAACTGACAAAGATTTAATCTCAAAAATATACAAGCGACTCCTGAAGCTCAATTCCAGAAAAATAAACGACCAAATCAAAAAATGGGCCAAAGAACTAAACTGACATTTCTCCAAAGAAGACATACAGATGGCTAACAAACACATGAAAAGATGCTCAACATCACTCATTATCAGAGAAATGCAAATCAAAACCACATTGAGGTACCATTTCACGCCAGTCAGAACGGCTGCTTCCAAAAGTCTACAAGCAATAAATGCTGGAGAGGATGTGAAGAAAAGGGAACCCTCTTACACTGTTGGTGGGAATGCAAACTAGTACAGCCACTATGGAGAACAGTGTGCAGATTCCTTAAAAAACTGGAAATAGAACTGCCACATGACCCAGCAATCCTGCTGCTAGGCATACACACCAAGGAAACCAGAATTGAAAGAGACATGTGCACCCCAATGTTCATCACAGCACTGTTTATAATAGCCAGGACACGGAAGCAACCTATTTGTCCATCAGCAGATGAATGGCTAAGAAAGCAGTGGTACATACACACAATCGAATATTACTCAACCATTAAAAAGAATACATTTGAATGCATTCTAATGAGGTGGATGATACTGGAGCCTATTATACAGAGTGAAGTAAGCCAGAAAGAAAAACACCAATACAGTATGCTAACGCATATATATGGAATTTAGAAAGATGGTAACAATAACCCTGTATGCGAGACAGCAAAAGAGACACAGATGTATAGAACAGTCTTTGGACTCTGTAGGAGAGGGAGAGGGTGGGATGATTTGGGAGAACGGCACTGAAACACGTATAATATCATATGTGAAACAAATCACCAGTCCAGGTTTGGTGTATGTTACAGGATGCTCGGGGCTGGTACACTGGGATGACCTAGAGGGATGGTATGGGGAGGGAGGTGGGAGGGGGTTTCAGGATGGGGAATACGTGTACACCCATGGCAGATTCATGTTGATGTATGGCAAAACCAATACAATATTGTAAAGTAAAAACAAACAACCAAACAAATCAAAAAATTGTCTAAGGCAGGTGTTTAAGTCAGCTGAAGCCACTACAACAAAATACCATAGACTGTCTCACAGTCTTGGAGGCTGGAAGTGTGAGATCAGGACACCAGCATGGTGGGGTTCTGGTAAGAGCTCGCTTCCCAGCTGGCAGGTGACAGCACTCACTGTGCTCTCACATGGTGAAGAGAAAGAGATGGGGAGTTCCCGGGAGCTCCTCTTGTTGTTCAGTCACTCAGTCGTGTCCGACTTTTTACCACCCATGGACGGCAACACTCCAGCTTCCCTGTCCTTTATCATTTCCCGGAGCTTGCTCAAATTCATGTCCATTGAGTCTGTAATGCCATCTAGCCATCTCACCCTCTGTCATCCCCTTCTCCTCCTGCCCTCAATCTTTCCCAGTATCAGGGTCTTTTCAAATGAGTCAGCTCTTCTCATCAGGTGGCCAAAGTATGGGAGCTTCAGCTTCAGCATCAGTCCTTCTTATGAATATTCTGGATTGATTTCCAGTGTAAAAACACTAACTTTACAGTGACTTCCCCAAGGAAGAGGGAAGAGGACATGTAAGGAATATGGTAGGTATGTGAAGGATATTACAACAATTTAAGGTGTTTATACAAGTAAAATAGAACATGAAGCAAATCTGACAGAAACATGTCAACACTTGTTTGTCACATACTCACCTTACCTTTTGAAAGTTTGAAATATTTCTTAATAAGCCCCAGGAAATAGAGAAGAGAGGAAGCTGGCTGCTGTAAGATGAATCTGGCTGCTGTGGTGGGCACACCAATCCCTGTGATGTGGCTCAGCCTCATCTTTATCCACATGCTCCATCAAAGCACATCTGTGCTTTCAATATATGAGTCTCCTGTAGATTCACACATGATGCTCTTTCCTCACACTGCCATCCTCCTGCTCCTGCAGCATCCTCAGCCTTTCCTCTCCTGGGAAGCTGACCCTCCCAGCTGGGCTAGCTGGCTCTTTGCATATCACTCTACACTTACAATGTTTATTCATTTATCACAACAGTCTGTAATTATCCATACGTATGTCCCTCTGGATAGACTGAGAACATGCTGAAGGCTGAGCTCTGTCTTTACCCACAATTCAGTCTAAAACTCAGTGGAGTCTCAGGGAATGTGTGTTGAACTAGTTGACCTCAGGGATGCTCTTGGCCATCTCCTCGGGGGTCAACCGGTGCTGCCATCGAAACCAGTGTTTCCAGGCCTGCTGGTGATGGAAGGGTTACAATCATGTGTTACAGGTAAAGATGCTGCAGACAGAGCTAACCTTGTTTCATTTCACTTGGGAATTTTTTTTTTTTTTAATGAAGAATCAATTTTTAAAAATGGCTTTTATTTGTATTTCAGCTTTGGGGGCTTATGAGAGGCTTACCTTCACCCACATCAGGCTGCTCCCACCTTGGTTCTTTGCTTTCAGTGATTGGATTCACTGTTGTTGTTGTTGTTGTTTTCGTTGTTGTTTTCTACCCAAATAATGAAGAGCCAACTCATTGCTGTGGGTCTCTGCTCTTTACCAAGTACCTTCCATAATTATATCATTTAAGTGTGTGGCATTCCTGTGAAGTGTGTAATCCTGTTTTAATTTCCCAAATCAGTAAACAGAGATTCAAAAAATGCAAAATGACCCATGTAGTCATCCAGCAAGGACCAGGTCCAGAAATTCTCCCCAGGATGGTATAATTCTTCACTCAGTTCAGTTCAGTTGCTCAGTCGTGTCCAACTTTTTGCAACCCCATGAATTGCAGCACAACAGGTCTCCCTGTCCATCACCAACTCCTGGAGTTCACTCAGACTCACGTCCATCAAGTCAGTGATGCCATCCAGCCATCTCATCCTCTGTCATCCCCTTCTCCTCCTGCCCCCAATCCCTCCCAGCATCAGTCTTTTCCAATGAGTCAACTCTTCACATGAGGTGGCCAAAGTACTGGAGTTTCAG
Organism: Bos mutus; assembly: GCF_027580195.1. Taxonomy (NCBI): domain Eukaryota; kingdom Metazoa; phylum Chordata; class Mammalia; order Artiodactyla; family Bovidae; genus Bos; species Bos mutus. The sequence goes on from NC_091618.1 coordinate 132,805,957, forward strand.
CTGTAGCATCATTCCCTCCAAAGAAATCCCTGGGCTGATCTCCTTCAGAATGGACTGGTTGGATCTCCTTGCAGTCCAAGGGACTCTCAAGAGTCTTCTCCAACACTCAGTTCTGTGCATTTTCCAACACCCTGCTCCTCCCAACAGCTTCTGCCCCCACTGCTCCTTCCTCTGAGGTCAGTGGTCCTCACTGTCAGTGTTGTCGAACTGGATCAGCAAAGCAGACATGCTGATGGCAAAGATGTGTCTGAGCCAGGCTGGAGGAAAGGCAATAAATAATAAATAGCCTCATTACTCAGGCAATCACACACAGTTAATAGATTTGCTAATCTTATAATTCCTACCTTTCTGATAAATGTACAGCTTCATTTCATATGTGAGGTTATTATTCATTTATAAATATGAGATTGCTCCACTTTGAAGAATTAGTTGAAAAGCAGTTGGGGGAGGCATCAAGGCTGAGCAATGTCCAGAGTCATATAGGCAAAGGCATAATGTGCTGCTGTCCATAAGTCTTTGTCAGTGAGCTGGCATCTCTGAAGGCAGAATCCACTATGTAGATGAGATCATTAGCAAAATTACATAGCTAATGAAGGTCAAAGTAATGAAACTCTGTAGAATTTTATAAGCCTGTACAAACAGCAACTTGTCATACATCACTGATAAATAATTGACAGAGAGTTGTTTGGAATGTACTCATTAAGTCTTGACAATAGCAACTGGACAGTGCATCCCCCATGGATAAGCTGGTTGAAGCATGTTTCTGTCTTTATCTCAGGTTCTGAGAACTAAATTTCAGGTTGTGACTCCAGACAGTTCTCTCACCTCCTGGGCATATTTAGGGAAGAGCTAGAGGAGATGAAGAGAGACATCCCACTCCACAACAAAGGGCAACAAACCACCGAATTCCAAAAGTGTTGTAGATGTTGTTACAACATAAGTGCTTTTCTACTCTTACTTTCCAATATATTTAAATGGCGACCCACTCCACTATTCTTGCCTGAAGAATCCCATGGACAGAGGAGCCTGGCGGGATACAGTCCATGGGGTTGCAAGAGTCAAACATGACAGCGACTAAACCACTACCACCACAGAAAAGGAAAGATGACACCTGTTTGCACCAGTGAGCACATAAAGCAGGGCTGCTTCTGAGCAATGCCCTGTAGCCCTGTCATACACATCACATTGTAATGATAATAGCATGGACACCAGTATATGTCTTAAAATGATTAACATTCCTGAACCCTCATTAGTCTGGAATATGACTAGCTGAAATTTGGAAGTCTTTTTGCAAAGGTTCATGAGACTGTAAATTAGGTCTATTCTTTGTGGAGCTGCTAGCACAAACACAAGTGCTGCATGCAGCCCAAAGGCCATTGTATGCTAGTTGGGCTGTGCATGGGGCCAGGTGGATGGTTGTGCCTGGATGAAAGCTAATCTCTATCTTATGGTGTCACCCTGTCGAGGTTACTGTGGGAAGGTTAGAGTTCCAGTTCTTCTGGAGAGGCAAGGGTGCTGGAAGGACTTTCATGGTTACTGAATCAGGAGGGAGAAAAGAAAGAAATAGGGGAAGACTGAGACAGGAACAAAACTGGATAAATCAGTTATAACAACCCTATGGATACCTCACATGACCTGTTCAGTCTTTCCTCCACAAGGGCCTTGGGTTTCTGTCTCTCATTGAGGTCATCAGGAGAAGCACCAAACAGGTTCTCACCAGAGGTTGGAGTGGTCTGTGCAGTTATGGGTTCTGGGCTAACTCAGACGCTAGTAATTACAACTATTCTCTGCAGGACCAATGACAACAGGAGCCTCTGTGAAACCAGGTCAGGAGTTGGGGAGAGGCAAAGTGAGGCAGCTATGAGATAGAACATGGACAGCTCTGCAAAGACTGGGTGACTGGCCCAAGTCCTCCTGCACCTCTCAGTAGCTGTCCAAATACTAACAAGCATCAACCTCTCTAGACTGTGGATTATCAAAAAAGTTGCTGTTATGGACTGAATTGTGTCTCCCCCAAATTCATATGTTGAAGCCTTAACCCCCAGCACCTCAGCACAGTCATATTTGGACACAGGGTTTTTGCAGAAGTGATTAAGTTAAAATGTTGCCATTGAAGTGGACCTTTATCCAACGTGACTGGTATCCTCATAAGAAAAGGAAGTTAGGACACAGACCTGCAAAGAGGGAAGAACAGGTGAAGACACAGGAGAAGACATGTGTCTACAGACTAAGGGAAGAGGCCTTAGGAAGAACCAACCCTTCCAACATGTTGATCTCAGACTTGAAACCTCTGGAACTGAGAGAGAGAGAGGGAGAAGGAGAAAGAAATGTGTGTTAAGGAATTGACTCATGCAGTGATGAAGGCTTACAAGTCCCAAATCTGTAAGATGGGTCAGAAGGATGGAGATCCAGTGAAGAGACTCATCAAGTCTGAGTAAAAGGTGATCTCCAGCCTAGGCAGTTCCTTGTAGGCAGGGGTGATGAAGGTCCTCAGAGACTGCCCTAGACCTTTCTTCCCTGGACTCAGCTGAGAAAGCGGCCTCTCCCCAAGCCTATATTACCACTTGCATAGAAAATGTAGGTCTGAGACCTCAGTGCTCTGTCCTGAGTGGTATCAAGTTCAAAGCAGCTCAGCTTATAATGTAAAGCAATACAAAACTTCCTCATCAGTTCATTTTAAAGAGTATTAAGAGGAGTAAAAGTTCTTTACCATAGTATTTTCCATGTTTCCTTCCTTTTAAAAATTCTTCATTTGTTATACCTTACTGTCTCCAGTGCCATTCCACTCACCAAACTCACTCCCACATAAAATGTAAAAGTCATCTCCTTGGTGTCCACAGCCAGGGCGCCTTGCTTTCTGGGTGTTCTTCCATTTCCTGTCTCTGTGCTGGGAGCATGGACCTTTTCAGCAGTGTTAACTTCCTGTCTGAACACTCTTGGTGAACCTCTCCATCCTATAAGCCTGGGGGATCAAAGTCACACAACAGGTGCTAGAGAACAAGAGTCCTTTGAAAGGCAGAGGTAGTGGAGGGAAAGAGGCAGGGAAAATTAGACTAACAATTTCAATATTTTCACAGAGGATTGGGGGGAGGCCAAAATCTGCACAATCCACAGAAGTCAGTTCATCTTGTCATATGTGCAATAAGATGTCTGTAGTATAGGTGTAGAAGGTGGAGAAACAGTACATAAAGCTGGTTATCTCCTAACTGACAACTAACTTTATGAAAATAACTCATGAACATTGAATGGACTGAGCAGTGCCTTCAGATCCTCTGAGTGTGAGGCTGAGCACATGGTAGGCACCTGAGAAGCTGTCAGGATGGTAGAATGAGATGCCTAAAGAGGAGGAAAAGGGTGATGGATAAAGAGAAGAGCTGTTCTCAGGGATCCTGGGTGTCATTTCTTGTGCTGACCACACTTCACTTGTAGACTACTTTGGTTCTACCCAAAGCCTTGCCTGTGGGACTTGGGCCTAACGTCCCCCTAGCCCCTCTTCCCCACCCCCACACCATAGTTCTTTGTATGGCAGAAGCTGGGCCTTCCTATAGCCTATTTATCTTTGCCCTTCATTGCATCCCAAGTTAGAAGGCACCTGGGTCATAAGGCAGCATTGCATAGGATTTGCTCTCAGAGCTATCTAATGAGCTGTAAAGGACTCTATAAATGATGGTGCAGGGTGACTGAGAGCCTGTTCCAAAGGACAGTAAAATAGGTGCCAGAGAAAATCATGATTCATTGTCCAAGCTCCCTGAAGCAGCCACTGGTTTCCCTGCAGGACACAGCAGAGCCACACAAGCTGCTTTCCCAGATTACTGCCGAGACAGCCTGCTCTTTGTGGAATGATGTACGCAGTTGTCGGACTCGCCTTGAGTTTATACTTACCAAGCAGTGCAGGACCACTGCAGGTGATATAATACTCCTTACTGCCTCAGTGACAGAGAGTCACGGAGAGTGAAAGAACAATTTTTGTGCTGTGCCGTCACCGGTATGTCTCTATTTGGGCTAAATTCATAACATTCATAATGGGATTTAGCAGAGAAGATCTACTGGTCTGATAAGAAGATCAACAGCTGTCAACCAGGCTTTATGATTTCTTCCTTTGAAAAAACATGTTTGGAAATGTCTCACTTTCATTTATTTTCTCCTTCTTCATTTATACTAAAAGGCTCATTCATGGAAGCACCTCAAATTGTCCCCACTCTACTTTTATAATAACATAGTAGTATTTTCATTAATACCAGACCAGATAGCAACCCAGGACTCAGAACTCAAATTGTCAATCTTTCCTTTCCATCCTAGGAAACTAGAGAACAAGACAATGATGTTGCAAATGGCTGTTTAGGGAGAGCAATGATAAATTACTATGATGTTTTATTTAATAATTTATTAACAGATTGCACCTGAATTAGCAGATTTGAGCCTTGCCAACACTTTGTAATGTTGACAAAACATGTGTTAATGTTCTTTTTTACAAGGGAGAAAATTGAGGTACCATGAGCTTGAGTGATTTACCTGAGACCACGTGGTTAATAAGAGGCAGGTTGAATGGATTCCCAAACCCAGGACTTTTGCCTCCAAACTTCTCTGTGAGAACCAACTAGACAAAAATACTACTGAAAGAGTTTTATGACAACTGAACATACTTTATAATAGAGCTTAACTAAATAAGCATTTTCATACTACACACAATATCTAAATGGTGTGTGTGTGCGCACATGCATATGTGTTATATAGATATTTCAAAAATCAAACTACAGCTCCCTCTGAACTCTTGACTGACAGACTAGTTTACAATTTTATTTAACTCTTTAATGTGAGCATGCTTGTTTCTCTAACACAGCAGGAAGATAAAACACTTGACCCAGAGAAGGAAGCTGGAGCTGGCATCCAGCTGAAGTCCAGCCACTGTCACAAAGGTCAGCTCGTCCCCTGGCTGGATGTCATTTTCTCTTTTTCTGATCACTGAGTGAACCCCTTAAAACAGGGACCTATAGGCCCTTGCAGCTTTCTGGGTGATTTCATCAGTGCTTGGCTGTGGTCAAGGAACAGCACAGGGCTGTCCACGTAGCAAGCGGTCAGTCCCTGCTGATGTTAGTTATAGTATGAGATATGAGAACAGAGGAAGTATTTCTTTCCTCTAGTCCATTAAAGAATAATATTGTATAGTGAGTCTCAAGTGAAGAGGGTACTCTATCAAAACTCAGAGAAAAATGTTTACCAAAGAGAGGTAGCTGCTACTGCTACTGCTGCTAAGTCACTTCAGTCGTGTCCGACTCTGTGCGACCCCATAGATGGAAGCCCACCAGGCTCTCCTGTCCCTGGGATTCTCCAGGCAAGAACACTGGAGTGGGTTGCCATTTCCTTCTCCAATGCATGAAAGTGAAAAGTGAAAGGGAAGTTTCTCAGTCATGTCCGACTCTTCGTGACCCCATGGACTGCAGCCTACCAGGCCCCTCTATCCATGGGATTTTCTAGGCAAGAGTACTGGAGTGGGATGCCATTGCCTTCTCCGAAAGAGAGGTACAGTAGTCTAAAATTTAGTAGTCTGCCACCAAGTCTTGAAGTTTCAGTGGAATAAGACACTCTTAAGCAGTGCTGAAAGGCAGGTTTTGTCTTCCTGAATTCAAGGTTTTATTCTCAGAAAGATGTCCATAGGAAACACCAGCAACAGCTGCAGACACACGTGTTCTGATATGATTAATAGATTGTACTTGTGTCGGGGTATCTTGTGTTTAATTTGAAACTTTTCCACTTAAATAGTGCCTATCATCACTAGATATTGTTAGAATATCAGAGCCCATATTAGTTAATTATTAAATCAGGGTAACTAAGGGACATCTGGAGGTGGGATCCCACTGCACAATGTGCCTAGCCAGCGGATGCTCTCCAGTCCCTCCAGGCAAGGCGGAACCAACCACAACAAACACCCAGCCAGGGAAATCTTGGTTCCTGTGGGCTTCAAATTCTATTTGTCCTCCCAGAGACATCAAGCACTCTGTCCTACAGAAATATAGTTTGCCCTCTCAGGCTGCCAAGTGGCTGCCCCAGTGGTCCCATTTAAATCAGGCAGGCCAAAGAAACATCCCAAGGGTTCTGGTCATTAAATCATCCTTGGAACCACAGCCCGCAAAGTAGCCAGTAGCTGTGTGCAAATCTAAACAGTGTTAAACTACAGGATTTAAATAGAATCCAGTCTTCTACATTACAGTTACAATCTCTAGAATACAATAGGAAACCACCCACCATAGCAACATTTAGGACAGATCACAGCTTGAATGAGAAAATTGATACTAACAGTAACAAATCAGATATTAGAAAGATCAGACCAAGATATTACAGTAGCCATAATAATAATAAAAAAATTCAAAAATATTCTCTTGTTGTGCAGAAGCTTTTAATTTTAACTAGGTCACATTTGCTTATTTTTGCTTTTATTTCCAATATTCTGGGAGGTGGGTCATAGAGGATCCTGCTGTGATTTATGTCGGAGAGTGTTTTGCCTATGCTTTCCTCTAGAAGTTTTATAGTTTATGGTCTTACGTTTAGACCCTTAATTCATTTTGAGTTTATTTTTGTGTATGGTGTTAGAAAGTGTTCTAGTTTCATTCTTTTAAAAGTGGTTGACCAGTTTTCCCAGCACCACTTGTTAAAGAGACTGTCTTTTCTCCATTGTATATTCTTGCCTCCTTTGTCAAAGATAAGGTGTCCATAGGTGCGTGGATTTATCTCTGGGCTTTCTATTTTGTTCCATTGATCTATATTTCTGTCTTTGTGCCAGTACCATACTGTCTTGATGACTGTGGCTTTGTAGTAGAGCCTGAAGTCAGGCAGGTTGATTCTTCCAGTTCCATTCTTCTTTCTCAAGATTGCTTTGGCTATTTGAGGTTTTTTTGTATTTCCATATAAATTGTGAAATTATTTGTTTTAGTTCTGTGAAAAATACTGTTGGTTGCTTGATAGTGATTGCATTGAATCTATAGATTGCTTTGGGAAGTATACTCATTTTCACTATATTGATTCTTTCAATCCATGAACATGGTATATTTCTCCATCTATTAGTGTCCTCTTTGATTTCTTTCACCAGTGTTTTATAGCTTTCTATATATAGGTCTTTAGTTTCTTTAGGTAGATATCTTCCTAAATATTTTATTCTTTTCATTGCAATGGTGAATAGAATTGTTTCCTATATTTCTCTTTCTATTTTCTCATTATTAGTGTATAGGAATGCAAGGGATTTCTGTGTGTTGATTTTATATCCTGCAACTTTACCATATTCATTGATTAGCTCTAGTAATTTTCTGGTAAAGTCTTTAGGGTTTTCTATGAAGAGGATCATGTCATCTGCAAACAGTGAGAGTTTTACATCTTCTTTTCAAATTTGGATTCCTTTTATTTCTTTTTCTGCTCTGATTGCTGTGGCCAAAACTTTCAAAACTATGTTGAATAGTAATGGTGAGAGTGGGCACCCTTGCCTTATTCCTGATTTTAGGGGAAATGCTTTCAATTTTTCACCCTTGAGGATAATGTTTGCTGTGGGTTTGTGATATATAGCTTCTATTATGTTGAGGTATGTTCCTTCTATTCCTGCTTTCTGGAGTTTTTATCATAAATGGATGTTGAATTTCGTCAGGGCTTTCTCTGCATCTATTGAGATAATCATATGGCTTTTATTTTTCAATTTGTTAATGTGGTCTATTACATTGATTGATTTGCAGATATTGAAGAATCCTTGCATCCCTGGGATAAAGCCCACTTGGTAATGATGTATGATCTTTTTAATATGTTATTGGATTCTGATTGCCAGAATTTTGTTAAGGATTTTTGCATCTATGCTCATCAGTGATATTGGCTTGTAGTTTTCTTTTTTTGTGGCATCTTTGTCTGGTTTTTGTATTAGAGTGATGGTGGCCCCATAGAATGAGTTTGGAAGTTTACCTTCCTCTGTAATTTTCTGGGAGAGAGTGAGTAGGAGAGGTGTTAGCTCTTCTCTGAATTTATGGTAGAATTCAGCTGTGAAGTTGTCTGGACCTGGGCTTTTGTTTGCTGGAAGATTTCTGATTACAGTTTCAATTTCCGTGTTTGTGATGGATCTGTTAAGATTTTCTATTTCTTCCTGGTTCAGTTTTGGAAAGTTGTACTTTTCTGAGAATTTGTCCATTTCTTCCATGTTGTCCATTTTATTGGCATATAATTGCTGATAGTAGTCTCGTATGATCCTCTGTATTTCTGTGTTGTCTGTTGTGATTTCTCCATTTTTATTTCTAATTTTATTGATTTGATTCTTCTCCCTTTGTTTCTTTATGAGTCTGGCTAAAGGTTTGTCAATTGTATTTATCCTCTCAAAGAACCAGCTTTTGGTTTTGTTGATTTTTGCTACGGTCTCTTTTGTTTCTTTTGCATTTATTTCTGCCCTAATTTTTAAGATTTCTTTCCTTCTACTAACCCTGGGGTTCTTCATTTCTTCCTGTTCTAGTTTGTTTAGGTGTTCAGTTCAGTTCAGTTCAGTCGCTCAGTTGTGTCTGACTCTGCGTCCCCATGAATCACAGCACGCCAGGCCTCCCTGTCCATCACCAACTCCCAGAGTTCACTGAGACTCACGTTCATCGAGTCAGTGATGCCATCCAGCCATCTTATCCTCTGTCGTCCCCTTCTCCTCCTGCCCCCAATCCCTCCCAGCATCAGAGTCTTTTCCAATGAGTCAACTCTTCGCATGAGGTGGCCAAAGTACTGGAGTTTCAGCTTCAGCATCATTCCCTCCAAAGAAATCCCAGGGCTGATCTTCTTCAGAATGGACTGGTTGGATCTCCTTGCAGTCCAAGGGACTCTCAAGAGTCTTCTCCAACACCACAGTTCAAAAGCATCAATTCTTTGGTGCTCAGCTTTCTTCACAGTCCAACTCTCACATACATACATGACCACTGGAAAAACCACAGCCTTGACTAGGCGGACCTTTGCTGGCAAAGTAATGTCTCTGCTTTTCAATATGCTATCTAGGTTGGTCATAACTTTCCTTCCAAGGAGTAAGCGTCTTTTAATTTCATGGTCACAGTCACCATCTGCAGTGATTTTGGAGCCCCCAAAAATAAAGTCTGACACTGTTTCCACTGTTTCCTATCTATTTCCCATGGGGTAATGGGACTGAAAGCCAAGATCTTCATTTTTTTAATGTTGAGTTGTAAACCAGCTTTTTCATTCTGGCTTTTTAGTTCCTTTTCAATTTCTGCCATAAGGGTGGTATCATCTGCATATCTGAGGTTATTGATATTTCTCCCAGCAATCTGATTCCAGCTTGTGCTTCATCCAGCCCAGCATTTCTCATGATGTACTCTGCATATAAGTTAAATAAGTAGGGTGAGAATATGCAGCCTTGAAGTACTCCTTTTCCTATTTGGAACCAGTCTGTTGTTCCATGTCCAGTTCTAACTGTTGCTTCCTGACCTGTATACAGGTTTCTCAAGAGTCAGGTCAGGTGGTCTGGTATTCCCATCTCCTTTAGAATTTTCCACAGTTTATTGTGATCTACACAGTCAAAGGCTTTGGCATAGTCAATGTAGAGTTAGGTTATTTATTTGACTTTTTTTGTTTCTTGAGGTAGGCCCGTATTGCTATGAACCTTCCCCTTAGCATTGCTTTTACAGTGTCCCATAGGTTTTGGGTTGTTGTGTTTTCATTTTCATTCATTTCTCTGCATATTTTGATTTCTTTTTTGATTTCTTCTGTGATTTGTTGGTTATTCAGCAGCGTGTTGTTCAGCCTCCATATGTTGGAATTTTTAATAGTTTTTCTCCTGTAATTGAGATCAAATCTTACTGCACTGTGGTCAGAAAAGATGCTCGGAATGATTTCAATTTTTTTTTTTTTTAATTTACCAAGGCTAGAATTATGGCCCAGGATGTGATCTATCTTGGAGAAGTTTCTGTTTGTGCTTGAGAAAAAAGGTGAAATTCATTGTTTTGGGGTGAAATGTCCTATAGATAACAATTAGGTCTAAATGGTCTATTGTTTCATTTAAAGTTTGTGTTTCCTTGTTAATTTTCTGTTTAGTTGATCTATCCATAGGTGTGAGTGGGGTATTAAAGTCTCCCACTATTATTGTTAATTATTTAATTATTGTTAATTTCCACTTTCATACTTGTAAAAGCTGCTGCACAACAAAAGAAACTATAAGCAAGGTGAAAAGACAGCCTTCAGAATGGGAGAAAATAATAGCAAATGAAGCAACTGACAAACAACTAATCTCAAAAATATACAAGCAACTCTTGCAGCTGAATTCCAGAGAAATAAACGACCCAATTAAAAAAAAAAAAAAAAAAAAGGGCCAAAGACCTCAACAGACATTTCTCCAAAGAAGACATACAGATGGTTAACAAACACATGAAAACATGCTCAACATCACTCATTATCAGAGAAATGCAAATCAAAACCACTATGAGGTACCATTTCACGCCAGTCAGAATGGCTGCAATCCAAAAGTCTACAAGCAATAAATGCTGGAGAGGGTGTGGAGAAAATGGAACCTTCTTACACTGTTGGTGGGAATCCAAACTAGTTCAGCCACTGTGCAAAACTGTGTGGAGATTCCTTAAAAAACTGGAAATAGAAGTGCCATACAACCCAGCAATCCCACTGCTGGGCATACACACCGAGGAAACCAGAATTGAAAGAGACACGTGTACCCCAATGTTCATCACAGCACTGTTTACAATAGCCAGGATGTGGAAGCAACCTAGATGTCCATCAGCAGATGAATGGATAAGAAAGCTGTGGTACACATACACAATGGAGTATTACTCAGCCATTAAAAAGAATACATTTGAATCAGTTCTAATGAGGTGGATGAAACTGGAGCCTATTATACAGAGTGAAGTAAGCCAGAAAGAAAAACACCAATACAGTATACTAACGCATATATATGGAATTTAGAAAGATGGTAATGATATTGCTGTATGCGAGACAGCAAAAGAGACACAGATGTATAGAACAGTCTTTTGGACTCTGTGGGAGAGGGTGAGGGTGGAATGATTTGGGAGAATGGCACTGAAACATGCATAATATCATATGTGAAACAAATAGCCAGTCCAGGTTCAATGCATGATACTGGATGCTCAGGGCTGGTGCACTGGGATGACCCAGAGGGATGGTACAGGGAGGGAGGTGAGAGGGGGTTCAGGATGGGGAACACATGTACACCCATGGTGTATTCATGTTGATGTATGGCAAAACCAATACAATATTGTAAAGTAATTAGCCTCCAATTAAAATAAATAAATTTATATTAAAAAAATAAAAAACAAACAAAATATTCTCTTGAAAGAAATGAAAACCTCAGTGAAGAAATAGAAGCTATAAAAAATAATCAAATGGAAATGATCACATTGTACATTTTAAGTAGATACAATTTGATTTGTTAGTTGTATGTCAATAAAGCTGGGAAAAATAATATGAGAAATAAAATAACAGAAATTTAAAACAAAACCTCCTGATGTGGCTTAGAATAGAGTGGTAATGACAAAATATAGAGTCAGAGAACTTGGGCACATTTTATCAAAATTTACTCCATCTAAATGACTTATGGCAAACAGACTAACAAATAAATAACCCAAGCCTCAGGGACATGTGGGACAATAAGAGTAATAATAATTATAATGATTATAACAATAATAATAGTAGATCTATCCTTGGTATCATGACAAAGGATGCAAAGCCCTAGAACGAGGGGAGAAAGACAAAGAAGACAGATAAGACAAAGAAATATTCAAAATTAAAGCGGCTGAAACTTCCTAAATTTAGTGAAAGACACAAACCAACATATTTAAAAAGCTGAGCAAATCCCAAATGGGATAAACTCGAGAAAACCCATACCAACACAGGTAATAATTAAAATTCAAAAATTTAAAGACTTAAATCTTAAAAGTAGCTGGAGAGAAATTATATATCATCTTTACAGTAACACAAATTTGAATAAAAATATTTAATTAGAACACATGGAAAGTAGGAAAAAGATATTACAATATTTTTAAAGTAAAAAGTTATATTCATATAAAAATCTGTACATTAATGATATAAAAGCTCTATTCATAATAGCAAGAATTGGAAATGAGCTAGACATCCCTCAATAGGTAGAATGGTTAACAAAAATCAAACTGCGGTACTCAAAAAAAGAAGAAAGTGGAGTAGAAGGCGGGAGGAGTAGAGGCGAGGAAGTGTAAGGGGAAGAGCTAGTGACCCTTGAATGTGTTTCAAAGGAATCATGCTCTTTCAGGAAGACAAAGAAGCCAATTCCAAAAGGTTACATGTTGCCTGATTCCATTTATATAACATTTTAAAATTACCTTATTTTAGAAGTAGAGAACAGATTAGTGGCTGCCAGGGGCTAGGGGAGTTTTAGTGGAGGGAAGTGGCTCTTGTTATGAAAGGGAAAGGGGTATTCTGTGGTCACGGAACTGTCCTGTGTCTTTACTAAAGTGATGAACATACAAACCTATAGATGTTAAATGTTAAATCTGTTAACAACAAATGGTAAATATGTATGGAACTAAAACATAACACTCACACACACGCATACATACACACACAAACACAAATACTAAAAATAACATACACAGGAAAACTCTGAACAGGAAGGGTTGTATCAATGTAGGTATCTAGTGTTACATTGTAGTATGATTTTTGAAGATGTTACCATTAAAGGAAACCAGGTAAAGGGCATTTGATCTCTATGTATTATTTCTTAATTAATATTATTTCCAATACATGTGAATTTATAATTGTCTCAATATATTGGTCAATTAAATAAAAGTAAATCCACGTGTACTCTGGACAAGAAATAAATATTTCCAACACCTCACCTGTTTTCTCCACAATCCATTCTGATCTTAACCTCCTTCCTTTTTCCAGGTAACCATTAAACTGATTTTTAACAAGACGGATTTATTTTAAATTTTGTGGACTTTACACAAATGAAACAATTAGGTTATTACTTGTATCTGCATTGTTTCTCACAGCTTTATATTAATGAGGTATTCATATTTATAATATGTAACTGTTTATCCATTTGGTTTAGTCATTTGGCTAGTTTCCAGTTTGAAGGTCTTGGGAATAGTGCTGTTATGATCACATGTGATGGGTCTTTCTGTATGCATATGCATCTCAGTGAATGTACACCTGGGATTAAACTGCTAAGTGATACAGTATATTCAACTTTAATAGGTTCTTCCAAATCTGTACAGATTTACACCACCAATAGGTTTGTCTAGAGTTGCTCCACATATTTGATACACTTGATGATGTCAGTCTTTTTAAACTGTAGGCACTCTAATTCCTGTGTATTGGTATCTCATTATGCTTTTAATTGTTTTTGTTGAGGATAAAGAACATTGAGCAACTTACATGTGCATTGTAGATTTTTAGTATTTTCTTTAGTGAAATGACTCTTTATTCACAATTTGGGTACGTTTACAAATTATTTATACATTCTGCATATAGACTGTTTTTGTTATATGTGTTGCAAGTAATTTTTCCCATTTTGTGACCTGAGTTTTTACTGTCTCAGTGGTTTCTTTTGATGACTCTAATTTCTTAGTCTTAATTAAATCCAATTTTATGTTTTATCCTTTTCACTTAATAAGATTATTCTTAATCTTATTTAGAAATTCTTTGCTTACCTCAAGGTCATGAAGCTATTTTCCTTAGTATTATATTCTTGAAATATTATTATTATTATTATCATTATTTACATTTAGGCTTATATCTGTATATTGCATAAGGTGGCAGTATTGTTACCCCGTTTACCCATCACTATTCACTGAATAAAACCTATCATTTCCAAGTGTTCTTTGTTGCCAACTTTGTCATACATCAATTCTTCATATGTCAATCTATCCTTGACTATTCTGTTTCACTGGTTTGTTTACCTATAACATAATTATTGTAGCTTTTCTGTAAGCTTGGCTATCTGGTAATCTTCCATTTTTTGCTTTTTTCAAGATTGCCTCAGCTAGACTTGTCATTTTAAGTTGCTATCTAGGTTGGTCATAACTTTCCTTCCAAGGAGTAAGCGTCTTTTTAAATTTCATGGCTGAAGTCACCATCTGCAGTGATTTTGGGAGCCCCCAAAAAATAAAGTCTGACACTGTTTAAACTGTTTCCCCATCTATTTCCCATGAAGTGATGGGACGAGATGCCATGATCTTCGTTTTCTGAATGTTGAGCTTTAAGCCAACGTTTTCACTCTCTTCTTTGACTTTCATCAGGAGGCTTTTTAGTTCCTCTTCACTTTCTGCCATAAGGGTGGTGTCATTTGCATAACTGAGGTTATTGATATTTCTCCTGGCAATCTTGATTCCAGCTTGTGCTTCTTCCAGCACAGCGTTTCTCATGATGTACTCTGCATATAAGTTAAATAAGCAGGGCGACAATATACAGCCTTGATGTACTCCTTTTACTATTTGGAAACAGTCTGTTGTTCCATGTCCAATTCTAACTGTTGCTTCCTGACCTGCATACAGATTTCTCAAGAGGCAGATCAGGTGGTCTGGTATTCCCATCTCTTTCAGAATTTTCCACAGTTTATTGTGATCCACACAGTCAAAGGCTTTGGCATAGTCAATAAAGCAGAAATAGATGTTTTTCTGGAACTCTCTTGCTTTTTCCATGATCCAGCGAATGTTGGCAATTTGATCTCTGGTTCCTCTGCTTTTTCTAAAACCAGCCTGAACATCAGGAAGTTCACGGTTCACATATTGCTGAAGCCTGGCTTGGAGAATTTTGAGCATTACTTTACTAGCGTGTGAGATGAGTGCAATTGTGTAGTAGTTTGAGCATTCTTTGGCATTGCCTTTCTTTGGGATTGGAATGAAAACTGACCTTTTCCAGTCCTATGGCCACTGCTGAGTCTTCCAAATTTGCTGGCATATTGAGTGCAGCATTTTCACAGCATCATCTTTCAGGCTTTGGAATAGCTCAACTGGAATTCCATCACCTCCACTAGCTTTGTTCGTAGTGATGCTTTCTAAGGCCCACTTGACTTCACATTCCACGATGTCTGGCTCTAGGTCAGTGATCACACCATCGTGATTATCTGGGTTGTGAAGACCTTTTTTGTACAGTTATTCTGTGTATTCTTGCCACCTCTTCTTAATATCTTCTGCTTCTGTTAGGTCCATACCATTTCTGTCCTTTATTGAGCCCATCTTTGCATGAAATGTTCCCTTGGTATCTCTAATTTTCTTGAAGAGATCCCTAGTCTTTCCCATTCTGTTGTTTTCCTCTATCTCTTTGCATTGATCTGTGAGGAAGGCTTTCTTATCTCTTCTTGCTATTCTTTGGAACTCTGCATTCAGATGCTTATATTTTTCCTTTTCTCCTTTGCTTTTCACTTCTCTTCTTTTCACAGCTATTTGTAAGGCCTCCCCAGACAACCATTTTGCTTTTTTGCATTTCTTTTCCATGGGGATGGTCTTGATCCCTGACTCCTGTACAGTGTCACAAACCTCATTCCATAGTTCATCAGGCACTCTATCTATCAGATCTAGTCCCTTAAATCTACTTCTCATTCTCACTGTATAATCATAAGGGATTTTATTTAGGTCATA
Organism: Bos mutus; assembly: GCF_027580195.1. Classification (NCBI taxonomy): domain Eukaryota; kingdom Metazoa; phylum Chordata; class Mammalia; order Artiodactyla; family Bovidae; genus Bos; species Bos mutus. The sequence goes on from NC_091618.1 coordinate 132,821,550, forward strand.
CCTGAATGGTAATTATTTTCCTTTATTTTCTTAATGTAGTTCATTACACTGATTTTTGAAAAATGAACCAAATTTGACTTTTTTTTTTTTTTGCATTGCTGGAATAAAATTACCATTGTTATAATAATTCCTTTTTATGTTGTATTAATTTTGGTCTTCAAGTACGTTGCTTAAGACTTTTGCATTTGTGTTCATGAGAGATATTTATTTGTTATTTCCCTTTTTGATAATGTCCTTGTCAGATGTTAGAGACCCCTTGAACTGTACAAAAAGACAAAATAATAGGATACTGAAAGAGAAACTCCCCAGGTCAGTAGGTGCCCAATATGCTACTAGAGATCAGTGGAGAAATAACTCCAGAAAGAATGAAGGGATGCAGCCAAGAAAAAGAATACCCAGCTGTGGATGTGACTGGTGATAGAAGCAAGGTACAGTGCTGTAAAGAGCAATATTGCATAGGAACCTGGTGTCAGGTTCATGAATCAACGCAAATTGGAAGTGTTCAAACAAGAGATGGCAAGAGTGAATGTCGACATTCTAGGAATCAGCGAACTGAAATGGACTGGAATGGGTGAATTTAACTCAGATGACCATTATATCTACTACTGCAGGCAGGAATCCCTCAGAAGAAATGGAGTGGCCATCGTGGTCAACAAGAGAGTCTGAAATGCAGTACCTGGATGCAATCTCAAAAACGACAGAATGATCTCTGTTCGTTTCCAAGGCAAACCATTCAATATCACAGCAACCCAAGTCTATGCCCCAACCAGTAATGCTGAAGAAGCTGAACGGTTCTATGAAGACCTACAAGATCTTTTAGAACTAATACCCAAAAAAGTTGTCCTTTTCATTATAGGGCCCTGGAATGCAAAAGTAGGAAGTCAAGAAACACCTGGAGTGACAGGCAAATTTGGCCTTGGAATATGGAATGAAGCAGGGCAAAGACTAATAGAGTTTTGCCAAGAAAATGCACTGTTCATAACAAATACCCTCTTCCAACACCACACGAGAAGACTCTATACATGGACATCACCAGATGGTCAACACCAAAATCAGATTGATTATATTCTATGCAGCCAAAGATAGAGAAGCTCTATACAGTCAGCAAAAACAAGACCAGGAGCTGACTGTGGCTCAGACCATGAACTCTTTATTGCAAATTCAGAATTAAATTGAAGAAAGTAGAGAAAACCACTAGACAATTCAGGTATGACCTAAATCAAATCGCTTATGATTATACAGTGGAAGTGAGAAATAGATTTAAGGGTCTAGATCTGATAGATAGAGTGCCTGATGAACTATGGAATGAGGCTCTTGACATAGTACAGGAGACAAGGATCAAGACCATACCCATGGAAAAGAAATGCAAAAAACACAAAATGGCTGTCTGGGGAGGCCTTACAAATAGCTGTGAAAAGAAGAGAAGTGAAAAGCAAAGGAGAAAATGAAAGATATAAACAACTGAATGCAGAGTTCCAAAGAATAGCAAGAAGAGATAAGAAAGCCTTCTTCAGTGATCAATGCGAAGAAATAGAGGAAAACAACAGAATGGGAAAAACTAAGGATCTCTTCAAGAAAATCAGAGATACCAAAGGAATATTTCATGCAAAGATGGGCTCGATAAAGGACAGAAATGGTATGGACCTAACAGAAGCAGAAGATATTAAGAAAAGATGGCAAGAATACACAGAAGAACTGTACAAAAAAGATCTTTAAGACCCAGATAATCACGATGGTGTGATCACTGACCTAGAGCCAGACATCGTGGAATGTGAAGTCAAGTGGGCCTTAGAAAGCATCACTACGAACAAAGCTAGTAGAGGTGATGGAATTCCAATTGAGCTATTCCAAACCATGAAAGATGATGCTGTGAAAATGCTGCACTCAATATGCCAGCAAATTTGGAAGACTCAGCAGTGGCTATAGGACTGGAAAAGGTCAGTTTTCATTCCAATCCCAAAGAAAGGCAATGCCAAAGAATGCTCAAACTACCGCACAATTGCACTCATCTCACACGCTAGTAAAGTAATGCTCAAAATTCTCCAAGCCAGGCTTCAGCAATATGTGAACCGTGAACTTCCTGATGTTCAGGCTGGTTTCAGGAAAGGCAGAGGAACCAGAGATCAAATTGCCAACATCCGCTGGATCATGGAAAAAGCAAGAGAGTTCCAGAAAAACATCTATTTCTGCTTTATTGACTATGCCAAAGCCTTTGACTGTGTGGATCACAATAAACTGTGGAAAATTCTGAAAGAGATGGGAATACCAGACCACCTGATTTGCCTCTTGAGAAATCTGTATGTAGGTCAGGAAGCAACAGTTTGAACTGGACATGGAACAACAGACTATTTCCAAATAGTAAAAGGAGTTCATCAAGGCTGTATATTGTCGCCCTGTTTATTTAACTTATATGCAGAATACATCATGAGAAACGCTGGACTGGAAGAAATACAAGCTGAAATCAAGATTGCCGGGAGAAATATCAATAACCTCAGACCTTATGGCAGAAAGTGAGGAGGAACTCAAAAGCCTCTTGATGAAAGTGAAAGAGGAGAGTGAAAAAGTTGGCTTAAAGCTCAACATTCAGAAAATGAAGATCATGGCATCCGGTCCCATCACTTCATGTCAAATAGATGGGGAAACAGTGGAAACAGTGTCAGACTTTATTTTTCTGGGCTCCAAAATCACTACAGGTGGTGACTGCAGCCATGAAATTAAAAGATGCTTACTCCTTGGAAGGAAAGTTATGACCAACCTAGATAGCATATTCAAAAGCAGAGACATTACTTTGCCAACAAAGGTCCATCTAGTCAAGGCTATGGTTTTTCCAGTTGTCATGTATGGATGTGAGAGTTGGACTCTGAAGAAGGCTGAGCACCAAAGAATTGATGCTTTTGAACTGTGGTGTTGGAGAAGACTTTTGAGAGACCCTTGGACTGCAAGGATATCCAACCAGTCCATTCTGAAGGAGATCAGCCCTGGGATTTCTTTGGAAGGAATGATGCTGAAGCTGAAACTCCAGTACTTTGGCCACCTCATGTGTAGATTTGACTCACTGGAGAAGACTCTGATGCTGGGAGGTATTGGGGGCAGGAGGAGAAGGGGACGAAAGAGGATAAGATGGCTGGATGGCATCACTGACTCGATGGACGTGAGTCTCAGTGAACTCTGGGTGTTGGTGATGGACAGGGAGGCCTGGCGTGCTGGGATTCATGGGGTCACAAAGAGTCGGACACGACTGAGTGACTGATCTGATCGGATCTTCTCAGATGTTGGCATCCAGGGTATATTGTTTCATAAAATTATTTCGGAAGAAGTCTTTCTTCTTCAGTTTTCTGAGAAAGTTTGTAAAAGATTGAGACTTACTTTATGGTTCACTTTATGGTTAATTTTGAATGGAACTCTATGTTTAGTATTCTGTGTTCATGAATCAAAATTTGGTAATTTTGTTTAAATTTACTGTATACTGGTTGGTTATTTTTATGTAGTTGTTTTACCTAATACTGAGAACGATGTCAGTATACTTATATATTTTTCTATTTCTACTTTTAGGTCTGTCAGTTTTAGCTTCATGTGTTTGAGGCTACAACATTAGGTGCATACAGAGACATATTTGTTATATCTTCTGGTGAATTAAAACATACTTGTATTATTTTTGTCTCTAGTAATTATTTTTGTATTATTCTAGTATTATTTTTGTCTTTAGTAAGCACTAAAATATTTGATGTATCTTCTTTCTGTTTGCTCCTCTAGTTCTTTTTCATCTCTGTTCTTTTTTACTCTTTTTTAAAAATCTAACTTTAAATTCATTTCTACTGTTATACTTTCATCTTATGTTTGTGTGAGTTAAATATTTTAATTATTACTTTAACAATTGCCATAGAGACTACAATATTAATTCTAGACTTACTAGAGATTAATAAAATTAGTTCTTTTCACTTTGTGGACAGTATAGAGACTTTGTATTACTCAGCCTTCTGCATGACTCTTATTATATAGCTCTTTAGTATTTACGTTTTCTATAATGTAGTTGTAGATTTTTGGAGGTGTGTTTGTTTGTATTAATTAGTCAATAATCATTTAGGTTTATCTTTTGTGTTGCTCTTCAATCACTCTCTCCTGTATCTGAGGATTGCATAATATGATTCTTCATAACCACTATGTTGACTTTGGCCTTGGGCAGTGGGGTGTTATACCATGTCTGTACAGAAGCCTTATGTGTGATTGTGTGAATAAGTTACACATTTCACTCTTCACTGCTCCATAAGGTTAAGCATGTTCCTGCTAAGAGCTGTTCTTTTTTATTCCATCACTTCTGATGATTTATATACATGGTTCTGTGAAATATTTGCTTTGTTGTGTAGAAAAGATAGTCAGTAAACTGAGCTTCCATTTTTGGACAGTTTCCTTCTATCCATAGATTAATGGCTATCTTGATTTTAAGCACCATACATTCATTTCCCCTATTTTTGAACTTTTTGTAAAGGGGGGATTCCTGGTGGCTCAGATGATAAAGAATCCTGCAACATGGGAGACCAGGTTTGATCCCTGGGTTGGGAAGATCCTCTGGAGATGGGAATGGCAACCCACTCCAGTATTTTTGCCTGGAGAATTCCACGGACAGAGGAGTCTTATGGGCTATAGTCCACGGCATCTCAAAGAGTCAAACACAATTGAGGAAGTAACAGTTATATAAAGAGACCCTTACAGTGTGTACCTTTTATCTGATTGGTTTTGATCATGAAAACTCTAATATTTGAAAAATATCAATAATATATGATTTTATCAAATTTTACATCTTTTATATATAAGACTACTTCTTTCTTTTTACTTTTTCATCCTTGGTATGACCCTGTCACTTTTGGAAATAGTTGATTTTTTTTGCTTGTTATTTTTTCTCTCAAGCATATGCCTTGTGATTAGTGTTCCTCTCCTACGTGTCAGGCACTGTGTAGCCAATGTGAATGTAGATGTAACCAGCACATTGTCTTAGCTTTAGGATGGCATGGCTACCCACTCCAGTATTCTTGCCTGGGGAATCCCATGGACAGAGGAGCCTGGTGGACTAGGGTCCATAAGGTCCCAAAGAGTCATAGAGGACTGAAGCAACTTAGCATGCATGCACTCATTAGCCACTAAGTCATGTAGGACTCTTTTGCAACCCCATGGGCTGTAGCCTGCCAGACCCTTTTGTCCATGGGGTTCCCCAAGCAAGAATACTGGGGTGGGTTGCCAATTCTTTCCCTGGGGGATCTTCCCAACCTAAGGATTGAACCCATGTCTCCTGCATTGCAGGTAAATTCTTTACCACTGAGTCACAAGAGAAGCCCAATAAGTAGCATGATGACTGTCACTATTGGATTTTCCAGACTCAGGGAATCTAACCTGTGTCTCCTGTATTGCAGGCAAATTCTTTACTGTCTGAGCCACCAGGGATTTAAGAAGAGTTTAGCATTTATTAAATAGCTAAATGAAGGCCAAAAGGAGCTTTTTGCCATGTCCATTGCAGTCTAATTCAATCACTAATTATATTGTTATTAAGCACTTACATATCATGTACCTGAAGCTGGCCTAAGATACAGCAAAGGTTATAACTTCTAACTTTGAAGGGGGTTAGCACACACCATGTACAAATAAAACAGTAAATGAATCATGTCAGTCAGTGATGCCTGCTTTAGGCAGAATGTAGAGGAGTGCAGTGACTGGGAGGCATTTGGCAGGAAATGTTGAGATGCTGAGGTGGTAACAGTTTAGTTCAGTCAAGGACAGAAAGATCAGTGTAGCTATGTCCTCATGATCAAGGCAGTGATGAGTGGCACGAAATGAGACCAACTAAAAGTCAAGGGACCCAGCCATGAAAAGCTTTAAAGGCCATGGTTGGGAGTTTTATTTTCATTCTAACTATAAAGAAAGTCCCCTGGAGGAGAAAATGGCAGCCCACTTTAGTATTCTTGCCTGGAAAATTCCATGGACAGGGAAGCGTGGCTGGCTCAGTCCATGGGGTTGCAAAGAGTTGGGCACAACTTAGTGACTGAGCATGCACACACATAAAGAAAGCCAGTGCAGTCCTTGGTGTGGGAAGCAGAAAATCAAAGAGGAGGATGTTCAGTGTGCTTGGAGGAAGATAACCTAGGGGACAAAGAGTCCTTAGTCTTACTGCAATTTCAGATACGGGAAGAGGTGGAGATGTGCATCAAGAGACAGATCATGAAAGGTCCTTGACTGTCAGGCTCAGAGTCTGAGACTTTACCCAGAAGGGCAAAGAAATTTAGTGAAGGATGAAATGTGAGAAAGACACCTGAGCAAAGAGAAATTTTGCATATCAATTTGAGGGTGTGTGAAGTGTGGCTTAGAGCAAAGAGGACATATGTTACCCCTTAGAACTGAGAAGGCTGGTGCTTAGCAAAATTGTATATTTGATAAGACACCATAGGAAGACAACTAGAGAAAATATGGCTTTTTTGCTTTCAGACTTCCTGTTTCCAGACCCACTCTCTGTGCAGACTGATAAACATGGGCAACATCATGAAAATGAGGGCTGTGAACAGGGCATGGGGTTGGGAACATGCCCCCAGTTCCCCTCCTGTTCTCTGAGGCATGGTTCTGGATCACTCTTGTCCTTCTAAGGGAATACAGTCCATGACTTTGGTTTTTTTGTGCTGTTTATAGAAGAGGTCAAAAAGGCTGAGTGAGTGAACAGTGTGGACCATACTGATGGCTAAAAAGCCTGAGTAAGGAGGAGTCAGAATTGAACACACTAGGGAACCATTGGTGGCTTTTGAGCAGGGGAGGGTGTGGAAAATGGATATTTTAGGAAAATTTGTCTAGCAACTGTAGGCAAGATAGCTATAAAAGCATCATTTTGATAATGGAGCTGGTAAAAAGCAGTAGGATTTTTAAAAAGTCATTACTTATAAATGTTGATCTTCATTCAGAAGGAATTACATAGGTATCTGAATATTTATGTTTCTAAATACAGAGAAAGTATAGTGCTCAGAGGGACATAATGATACTTTTGAGTTTTAGCCAGAAAAATATTATATAAATTGAAGTTGTTTCTGTATATATTATCACATTTTATTCCCATCACCCTTAAGAAGTAAGAAATGTAGGCAATAGTGTCATTTTCAGAGAAGGAAAATAAGCCAGCATTTAGGCCCTTTCCCATGGTTGGGGCTGGCCACAGAGCTTAGAGGACAAAGCCTGGAATCTTGACAATCAGGTCAGTGGAGGTAATTCTACAACTGGTCTCCTATCCATACAGAGACTTTGAATATAAGTTTCAACTCCATTTGTCCAATAGGATTTTATGCCATAATGCCAACCTTCTCTATCTCCGGTCAAATATGGTATCTACTGGCCACATCTGGCTTTTGTAATTTGAAACATGGCTGAGGTGACTAAGGATATTTATTTTATTTTATTTTACATTAAAATTACATTCACATGACCGTATGTGGTTGGTGACTCTGGCCTGAGCTCACTGCTCCTTGGATGGAATCCTTGTCTTTCAGTCATCCATCAGTCAAATCTTGGGTTACTTTTTCATGCTCACAGACCAGATATCCAGCCTTTTTCTGGGGAAGAAGGGGAGGCAGCTGGAGGCTGGTTCAATCTTTCAAGGTGCCTTTGATGTGATAAAAGCTCTCTGTAGTCACTTGGGGTTGATCAGATCTGGGTTAAACAAAGGTAAGTGAGGTCTTTACTGTAGGACTTTTTTGAGCCTTTTCAATGCTAATGCTCCCTTTAAAACCAGAAAAGAAGAGATTCAGTAACTATAGGTCCATTTTCACAGGATATATAGTGTACCAAGGAGTATATTTTTGAAAACTGGCTTTTGAGAAAGAAAATATGTTTGAGACACTTACTGGGTATGTGACCTTGAACAGCTTCTTCATCTTGCTTCATCCTTTATTTGCACAATGCTAATAATACATTCTAACTCAGAGGGTTGCTGTGAGTATGTGCTTACTTAGAAGCAATTAAGACTTGGTCCATGGCCATAAGTGAGTCCATCCCTGACTGTTAATCAAGATGTGAAGTATACAAAGATGTGCAATTCTAACAGAAAAGTCACAAAGCCTGCTGATAGACAGCAGGTTTTAAAGTCTCTCTTTTCACCTTCATTCTTTCTGACTTACTCAGAGATATGCAGTTACTTGAGCAGGTTTGCATTTGTACAGCGTTGTTTCCTTGAGCTGTCTGCATTGTTCTTACCTACATTGGTAGCCTACTCAATACTGGTCTAATTATTCCTTGTCTGGTTTATGCCATTGAATTTTATTTATTTTTATTTTTTTTTAAATTTTATTTTATTTTTAAACTTTACAATATTGTATTAATTTTGCCAAACATCGAAATGAATCTGCCACAGGTATACCCGCGCTCCCCATCCTGAACCCTCCTCACTCCTCCCCCAACCCCCACCCTCCCTCTGGGTCGTCCCAGTGCACCAGCCCCAAGCATCCAGTACCGTGCATCGAACCTGGACTGGCGACTCGTTTCATACATGATATTATACAGGTTTCAATGCTATTCTCCTAAATCTCCCCACCCTTTCCCTCTCCCTCTCCCACAGAGTCCATAAGACTGATCTATACATCAGTGTCTCTTTTGCTGTCTCGTACACAGGGTTATTGTTACCATCTTTCTAAATTTTAATGTGTGAATGGTAGATAATGCAGGAACAGCTGTTGACAAAGGAAGGACGCACATCTTGGCAGACCCATACTCTCAGTTACTGACAGACAGGGGTCCTGTGTTTTGAAATTTGGCTCACTGCAGTTTTGTGTTTGGCCAATGAATGGGAGCCGGGGGATAGAACATTAAGTCAAGGAGGATTATTTCTGAGTCTTAAGATCTGACGGTATTTGACTTGCTAGGTTTTGGACTTCCTTCCTTCTCTCCTTTTTTCTCTCCCTTATCTCTTCTTTCTCTCTTTTTTGGAAAGGTGATGTCCATCTTACACCTGTCCCACCATCATATTTTAGAATGGGACAACTCATCTGGTTTCACAGTTCACAACCAGAAAGGAAATTTGCCTCAGAATGAATTGCACTCAAGTCTCACCCATGTCTTATTAGATGATATTTAGATGAGATTTTGGACTTTGGACTTTAGAGGTGATGCTAGAATGACTTTGGGGGAAGTTGAGATGGAATGAATGTGTTTTGTATGTGAGAAGGTCATGAATTTTGGAGGGTAGAATGCAATAAACTGAATATTCATGCTTCCTCAAAATTCATACATTGAAGCTCTAGTCCCAAACACAATGGCAATTGTAGATGACATCTTGAGGAGGCAATGAGGATTAGATGAAGTCATGAGGGTAAGCCCTCATCATGGGATTAGTGTCATTCTATGGTTTTTCCAGTAGTCATGTATAGATGTGAGAGTTGGACCATAAACAAGTCTGAGCACTGAAGAACTGATGCTTTTAAACTGTGGTGTTGGAGAAGACTCTTGAGAGTCCCTTGGACTGCAAGGAGATCAAACCAGTCAATCCTGAAGGAAATCAATCCTCAATATTCATTGGAGAGAGTGATGCTGAAGTGGAAGTTCCAATATTTTGGCCACCTGATGCAACAAGCCAACTCATTGGAAAAGACTTTGATGCTGGGAAAGACTGAAGGCAAGAGGAAAAGGGAATGACAGAAGAGGAGATGGTTGGATAAGATCACTGACTCAATGAGTCAATGACATTTCTGTTAGAATTGCACATCTCCAGGAGATGGCAAAGGACAGGGAAGCCTGGGCATCTTGCCATCCATGGGTGCCAAAGAGTTGAACATGACTGAATGACTGAACAACAGTAAGAGGAGACACCCGGGAGCTCCCCCTCTCTTTCTCTTCACCATGTGAGAGCGCAGTGAGTGCTGTCACCTGCCAGCTGGGAAGCGAGCTCTCCCCAGAACCCCACCATGCTGGTGTCCTGATCTCAGACTTCCAGCCTCCAAGACTGTGAGACACTCTATGTTATTTTGTTGTAGTGGCTCCAGCTGACACCTACCTTAGATAATTTTCTGTTTTTGTTTTTTTGATAGTGACTGTGTCTGATGAGCCTCTGAATAGCCAAGCAATGATTAGGTATGTCTTGGCGTATAGTCATTGTCTGATAAATAATGATGGAACTGCACCGTGGGCCAAGCCTTGGCATTCCACACAGCACTGCACATGGTTTTTTACTGCTCATGGACTTATACTGTGGCAAAGCAACTAACTGGGGAATGATTGTTTTTGTGAGAAAGGGCAGAAAGTAAAGCCGAAAAAGACCTGAAAAAGACCATTCCCCTATGAAAGATGGGAGTAGAGCATCAGTGCATGAGCAAAGAGCTGAAGGCTCTGAAAGAGAAAACAGGTCTGTATTTATAGAAGGAGGGGAATGGGGTGAACTAGAACCTGGAGGTGTGGGGTCCATCAGGCACGCAGGGTGTGGGCTGCTTCCCTGGTGGGTCAGGACTGTGGCCTGCCAGCTGCCCTTCATTGCTTCACCTTCTACCCCAGCCTATGAAGTTATGAATATTTCCCACATTTATTTTTTGGCTTATTATTTGGGCTTCCCGTGGTGTCTCAGTGGTAAAGAATCTGCCTGCAATGCAGGAGATGCAAGAGATACAGGTTCGATTCCTGGATTGGGAAGGTTCCCTGGAGAAGGGAATGCCAACCCACTCCAGTTTTCTTGCCTCGGAAATCCCATGGACAGAGGAACCTGGCATGCTACAGTCTGTGGGGTCACAACGAGTTGGACACTACTAAGCATACACACACACATGGGCATCACATTTATTTTACTATGCCTTCACTTTGAAAGAAACCCTGTTCCTTTAGGGCCACATTCTGGCCAGACTGGTCTCTGATAGCAGAGGTGGCAGGCATGGAGTGTTGACTGTCAACAAAACAGGCCTTCCAGAACAGCCCTGCACAGAGAGAGAGAGAGAAAGAGAGGGAGACAGGGAGCTTGCAGTGGGTGCAGGGGTGCATGAGTCCTTGTGAGGAGGGTGTGTGCTCTCTGGGCTATGCAGTCTCCTTGGGCAACAATGGAGAATAAGTCAGCAGAGCAGAGTGTTCCCCAGAACCCACAGCTCAGTAAAGCATGCTGTAGAGGACAGACTAGCCACCGTGGCCCCACATAAAGAAGCAGAGTGTCCACTTCTGTCCATATCCCAGAGATACAATTCAGGGGTGACTGTCAGCACCATGGATAGCCAGGGTGGCCACAGTCAGGCCCCACTCCACATTGAGCCAGAATTGGAAAAGAGGGGAAGAAACTGCAAAGGAAGCATGGCTACTTTGGGGCAAGAGATTCTGAAATCTGTCCTAGGCAATGCACAGAAAAGAGGGCTTTGTCGTAACAGGTGTTGTGGGCCCCCCCAGCTGGCAGCTGTATGGAACTTGCCTTGGATGTTAGCAAAAGTCAAGTTGCCATAGTTTTTCCAAAGGTCCCAAGAGGTGAGGTGGGCTCTGCCTCCCACCTGAGGTTTCCTAGGATTGTGGCCAGACCAATGATTATCACTGTTACTAGGCAGGATATGTAACTATAAGTTAGGTCAAGTTTAATAGTATTTAGAGAACATTATGGCTCTGGGACTTTATCAGGAATTCCTGATAAAGAAAACCAGAAATGTATGAAGGAAGACTGTGTGGTAGTGGAAAGGTTCTTTCTATTCTGGATGCAAAGGCAAATTCATGAGATCTGAATGTCTTCTGGAAGACATTCAAGCCCATAAGCCTTGAGCTCCTCATCTATAAAATGGAGTGGGGGCTCCTCTTGTGCCACTGTTTTTTATACAAGCTTTTAACAGATCTAGTTTGTGAGGACACTCCTTTGTTTATACAATGCTTGACTTGGAAGGTAAATGACTTATCTTGGGTAATAACATAGAGTTGCATAAAATTATAGACACTTTCAAGTAGGATTTGGAATTCATCTTTTTTAGTGAAGTGAAAAAATATCATGAAAGAAAAGGAGATTAGGCAACAACCAGGATTAGTGGTATAGCTGATCCTTCTTATGTATGTCAGATGACTACAGCTCTTTGTGAAGCATTTTCTAACCATCATTTCCACTCAAACACTCAAACTAGTAGTGGTGAGGATCAGAATCATTGTGACATTAATTTTTTTAAAAATTGAGATATTGTATAAGGGGGTCACTTCTTTCTTTCAAATCAGGAAATACCTTTGTGGTGTATCAAGTACTAAAAGTATTCCCTCCCCACTCATCCAACGAAACAGAATGGCCAAGCAGGGAAGAGTCCACAATGTAGAAATGGCTGTCAGTAGCAAATCAGAATAGGCTGGAGTCAGACAGCTTTATGATCCAATACTAGTTTCACCAGCTGTGGGAGTTCAGCATGTTCTCTGATCTATCATCAGTTGTAAAACAAGGATGGTAAGGGCTCAATGAGGCTGTTGTATTTATGTATACATAATATACATACATATTATATTATTGTATTATAATATACATACACTTTATATCTAAACTACATAATAGAAAGTTTTTAAATGGTTTTTTAATAACTAACAAATATGTCTGGTAGTTAATGAGCACCCAAGTGTGACCTCACTTCACTGGTATATTAGTGACATTATTTTAAAAATGTGTTTGTGGCCAATTTAGGGCCCAGTGGAGGAGACAAGCTGTCATTTCGTTTGTACTTTTCCCAGCCACACTCACCTTGTATTCACAGTATCACATTGCTGATGGTTGATCACGGTGCACTCTGACCTGACCATTTTCTCAGCCATCTGCCTGTGTGAATGGGGATATTCCCTATCACCTACTACACTTTTTTTTTTTTTTTTTTGCTCAGGCCCACAAGAAAGTCAGGAAATACTTTTTCTTGTGTTTCTTGTGGACTCAGTCCACAAGAGTCATGTCCAATTCTGCAAGTCCATGGACTGTAGCCTGCCAGGCTCCTCTTTGATGGCATTTTCCAGGCAAACATATTGGAGTGGGTTACCATTCCCTTCTCCAAGGGATCTTCCTGATCCAGGGGTTGAATTCAGGTTTCCTTCATTGCAGACAGTTTCTTTACTGACTGAGTTATCAGGGAAGCCCACAAAGCTGAATAATAAATAATAAGATATTGCTAGTGATGGATACAGGAGAAAAGATAACCTATGCACCCTCGATACAAAGACTACTGAATTTTTGTCTTACAACTGTCTCCAAACTTTTATATTTCTCTCTCATTCTGGAAAGAAGTTCTACAAAATAATAGTTTACAATAAATGCCAATTCTGACTTATTTGTTTTTGGTTTTCTTAAGAGCAGTTTACTATTTCTTTAGCAGCAATACTCATGATAAAGATAATAATAGTAGCACTGTGTAGACATTTGACACATTTATACTGTATGACACCCTTGATGGTGGCTATTTATTATTCCCATTCTATGGATGAAGAAACTAAGGATCAGAGATGTTAAGTAGCTAACTCCAAGTCATTCAGTAGGTAAATGGCAGAATTTAAATTCAAATGTAGGTGAGTTTGGTGTCAAAGCTCTGTGAACTTTCTCCTGTACATGGACCTCCCTTTCGATTTGGTCCTGCACAGAGTCTGATTTTAAGTGCATGTTAAATGAGCAAATGGATGAATGGATGAATGAATAATGGATAATTGGAGTGGTTGAATTCAAACTCCTTTTGCAACCATGATTCATTGAGAGAAATTTTTTTTTGTGGCCAAATTAACACATTTTTCTCTTGCTTGGTCAAATATCCCCCTGGGACAAATGACTCTGACGAGCTGACCTACTTTTTATGCTTCCCAGAAGCTCCACCAGGTGGGGAATTAGCTGTGTGCCTTTGCACTTAGAATCTGTTCTAGCAGGAGAGACAGAGCCTGGGCAAAAGGGAGGAACCTGCCTTCTGCATTATTTTCCTCTCCTGCAATGTTTGCAAGAACCAGAGATACAAAGTGTCAGGGAACGGGCATGGAGAAACTTACCGGCAGATATGATAACAGAAAGGGGCTCCTGTGCCTGAGAACAGCATGGGGCATGTTGGAGGGTCTTTGGCTCCCCAAAATTTCCCTGCCTCTGGATCCTGGACAGGTGGTTTTCTTAGGCTTGCTGTTTGTTAAAAACAGGAAAACAAGGCAGACTCAAGCAGAGACACAGTTATCACTGTGAAGGTCTCGCACCTCAAGAGAGAATAGAAAGTTCGGATGTGAGTACCTGGAAGGTGCATGGAGTCAGGGCTTCATAAACAGCAGCTTTGATTATGGATCTCCCCATCAGACACGACTGGGCCTGGCTGCTCCACCTCCACCACTGCAATCCTCTTCACCCCCAGTGCCCAGTTTCCCACTCCAGTAACTTGCTCACGGTCTCAGTGTTCAGATAACAAGCTGGTGCTGGAACTCGAGGCACCCACTCTGTTGTCTGTGTCTTACCACGCTGATACAGGGCTGCTCTGTGACTGCTGCTTTCCTGAGTGCTGTACATGGGCAATCTCATTTCACAGTGATGGCTCCCATATTTTTACAACAATTTTATGGACTGGAAAGCTCAGATTTAGGCAAAGACACATCTGGGTCATACAGTTGGTAAACTGTGTCTTAGGTATGTCTGTGAACATTTAGTCACTGTTGTGATGCTATTATGCTGTGTCATTCTGCTGTTAGGTGACAGGGTTTTTGCACTTACCTGGCTGAGCTCTGGTGACCAGCTGCTGGGACCCTCAAGCCCAAGACATCCCAGCAAGGAGTGGCCTCTGTGGGTACCTCCTGTCTATTGTGAAAGCCTGTCCTGTAAAGTCTTCTTGGTTTCTTGCCAGGGCTTCAGAAAGATCACTGCAGAGCCTCTGTTTGCCAAGTCTCTGAGAAATCCTTGGGCCCTTCTTGACCCTCTCCCTTTAATTAAGAGGCAGCACCAAAGGTTACTGTAGTACTGAACATCTATCTTCTACTGAAAGATCATGAGCTGAGGGACAAAAGGGTGAATCAAAGCATTTAGGGTCAACCTTTCACACTGAAAGCCATGCATGGCTGATGGGTAATTTCATTTTTTTAAAAAATATAAATTTATTTATTTTAATTGGAGGTTAATCACTTTACAATATTGTATTGGTTTTGCCATACATCAACATGAATCCGCCACAGGTATACAAGTGTTCCCCATCCTGAATCCCCTCCCTCCTCCCTCCCCGTACCATCCCTCTGGGTTGTCTCAGTAATTTCATTTTGAGGAGCATATGCTGTGTTGTACAGATGGAGACACATAGCAACTTTTCTTATTCTTGCTTTGACATTGAATCACAAACAAAACCTTGTCTTCTCTTCTTTGTCTGCATGCATGCTATTTAAGAAAAGATGGAGCACAGGGGAAGGGTTCTCAGTAATGGCTTGTTCATTAATTTAAAACTGGTTTGTCTCAGATTCTTCATGAAATCATTCTTTCAGTCACTGATAAAATATTAACCCACCATCTGCTAAGTAATTGATAGTGGACTGAGGTTAAGGTTATAATCATCATACAGAAAATAAATTATTCTTGTTCTGATAGCATCAGCTTGGTGGAGAGACAGCCAGTAATTAAAGAACACACTTGAGTGTGAACTTTTTAAAGTTTTAGCCAAGTGTTTGGTGTAGTCATTGGAGAGGTCAAGAGGAGCTTTTCTGAGAACATGACTCTTTAGGTGATATCTGACTGGATTAAGTTAAGAGAGGAAGGGAAACACTGCAGATAAAGGGAGAAACATGTGCAAAGGCCCTGTGGCAGGTAGGAGTATGCTGATTCGGAAAGATCTCAAGATGGTGTGTGGGTGGAAGAGAGAGGCTCCCAGGAGGCTCAGGAGATGGGGGAGGAGGTGATGGAACCAGGCAGAATTTGAATCCCATATTCAGAAGGTTGCTTTTTTGCTTGTTTTGCTTTTACCCATTAAAGTGCTTTTAGCAAATTATCAACATTGTCACACTTGTTTGCTTGTTTTAAGAATTACTTTGTCTGTGGTTCAAAGCACTAACTACAATGGGTCAAAGAAGATTTGAGGAAACTGGTCTAAAGACAAACTAATACAATTATGTAAAGTTTAAAAATAAAATAAAATTTAAAAATAAATAAATAAATAAATAAAAAAAATAAATAAAGACAGTTGCAACAGTCCAGGGAAAAGGAAGGTGACTTGGACCAGGTGATGATTGTGATGCCAGTGAAGAAAACAGGATGGATTTGCAAGATATTCAGGAGATAAAAATCTGTTTATGCAGATAGTAGTTTGGCTGGAGCAGAGGTCCCATGGGCCTTCTGAGCAGCTTGAAGCCAGGGAGCAGCTCTGCACACTCAGATCTGGCATCCAGGTAGCTTCTAAAACTCAGCCCCAAGCCATGCCCTTTGAATGTATGAAATCTTTTGGTTTAACTTTTATGTAGCTCACCAGAGCCCTAAGTCACAGCAGGCTGGGTACACGGCACACTCTCTGTCTGGTTTGCAACTTCCTACTTTGTGAAATGAGAAAGGAGGACCAGACCATTTCCAATGCTCACTTGCAGCTCTGCGACTGGAAATTCTTATGACAATGTACATTTTGAAGGCCTCATGGAGACTCTTGTGTCCTTGCCTTCTAATGTTTACTTTTTAACTGTAGCCCCTTATACATCAGGGATGGGTTTACACTCCTTTCCATACTTCACAGGGGAGATGCAAGAAGCCTTTGCTGATTTGATTGGATTTGACTTGATTTGATTTATTTCATTGGACTTGAATGTTGACTTCAAAGCCAAGATCAGAACAAGACCGACTGAGAAAAGCTGCCTAATCTTGACCTGTGTTCTGGCCTGTCAGTCACTGCAGCTGGGGTATGGTGTGAGCTAGGTCAATATGCACAAAAAGGAAGTGGGTGGAAAGAACAGCTGGGAACTCCTCAGCTCATACAGGCAGAGGAGTAGCCACAGGATCAATCTGTTAATATTTATACCTGAATTTGTAATGCATGCATGTAGTTAAAAGATCAAACAACCCTAAGAAATATCCCAATAAAACAGCTGACCCCTCACTGCATCACTCCCCAACCTCCAGTTTCAAGATTTTTGGCTTTCTTCTTTCCTTTACCATCATATTTATAAATATAATGCCAATATTACTGCTTCTACAGTTATCATTTTCAAGTATCATTTATTGATACATGAGGTTAGAATTTAGCTCTCTCTTCCCTGATTCTTTACCCTCGGAGGCCCCCATCTTTCCAAGTAAATTATATCACACTTTTCATTAAATTTATGCTCAATGTACCTCATGTTTATCCATATTCATCAAAATGTATCTGGGTGCACAGGTTCTGGGTCTTAGATGTCAGCACAGGGCACTTGATAGGTTGAAACAAAGAGGAATTTTACCCCTATGCTTGCCTTCCCTTGAACTCCATTGAATTTTCAGGCACATGTTACATGGGAGATGGACCTTTTCCTAAGGTACACACATTATCTGGTTTTTCTCTGAGGAATATCTTTCTTTTTCCTTTCAATCTGTGGGTGTGAAGCCAATATTGTGATACTTGCTGTTCCCTGTCCAGATGAAAAGGAGCCAGAACCCTGAGTCACCTCCTTATTGTTCTTGATGGCCCAGGGGTGAAGTGGACCCTGCTGGGGGTGGTGGAGGGATGTGGGGGGCAAGGGAATGGAAGGAGTGAACAAGATCTGGATATATTCTGTTAGCTGTTTCACTCATTATAAAAGTTATGCTAGAGATTATGGGATGATCAACTCAACTTTGGACTTGCTGGAGGAATGACACAATTTCCTGGTTGTAGGCAGTCCAGCTGCTGAAAGAATCCTGACACTCTCCATACATTAAGGAATTCTTAGCATGAGGATAAATATGAGCCATAGACTTGAAGTGGAAGAATTGGAAGTAGAGGGATAACATAAAATTATTTGGATATTTTGCTTCTTGGAAATTGCAAAAGACATATTTTCCTTATTCTTTTTGCTAAGTAGAACTAAAAATATTGGATGTTCTATAGAAAGCAAACAGGGAGACTTTGAGAGCTGGAGAGAAGAGAGCAGACTGGCAATGTACATCAGACCTTATGTATCCCAGACTTGTGAAAATTCCACACAGTGGGCACAGACTTATATCCTAATGTGTTAATAATTACCTTGAATGCAAATGGTTTAAGTATGCCAATTAAAAGATACAGATTAGAAGAGAAAATAGATTATAAAATATGATCCATCATATCATGTCTGCAAGAAATGCACATCAAACATGATTAATTTTGCAGGTTGAAAGTGAAAAAATTAAAAAAGAGACAACATACATATATTAATCAAAGGAAAACATAAATGGCTATGTTAGTGTCAGATGAAGTAGACTTCAGAGAAAAGAAAATTATGAAAGACACAGGGACATTATACAATGATAAAATGGTCACTCAACCAAGATCAACCAAGTAATCCTAAATTTGTTTCACCAAGCAACAGAGCTGCAAAATATATGAAGTAAAAACTGATGGAAATAAAAAGAGACTGTTGGGGGCCAGAGTGAGGTACTCCGCCCGTGGCAAAGGTCATGAGGAAGGAGGCTCGACATACGCAAAGGTGGGATCAAGCCTCAGGAGTCCCCCTGGAAATCCTTGAGCATCTACCCCCATAACCAGAGCCTGCCTACTTTACTACTTTGTGCTCTCACCTACACCTCTGACTTTACGGGGGCTGTCCCCCACCACCTCTTTTGGAGAAGGAATTAACTTAGAGCTCCAGTTAATAATAATTCCTGGGTGTGATAAGAGTGTTTCAACCTACAAACTCCTCTGAAGGTTCTCTAGCCTGCCTGACAGGCTTGTCCGGCCACATGTGATTGCTCACAGCCTCCCAACTGTGAGAGGCACGAGATGCTTTAAACCTTCTAAAAACAGGTTCCTTAGAAAAGTTAGAAAACTATTAGTATAAGTATAATGGGCTGATTAGAAATTGTATTGGTGAAGGGTTTTTCATTTGTTGAGCCAATGTTTGTTGCTAAGTCTCCACATCCCCTGCCCTTACACACATTAATGAATATATAGAAGAAATAAGTATTAACCTTTGATATTAATCACGTTAGACCTTAGGCTAAGTAAATTCTTTCCTTAACCAAAACCCACTACACCCTCACCCTATAGGAATGTAACTTTATTTGGGTGGCATCTGTTTTAAGAATAATCACCCTTGGAGAAAAAAGTGTTCTGGTTGACTGACCACTGTCACAAGGAGAGGGTCATAAATTGTCAGCAGGCCCCCCCTGGCCAGAAGATGATGTAACGCCCCTAAGACCTCTATATACATTTGTGTGAAGCACCTGACTTTAATAAAAGTCAGGACTGCTGTCCCTGAGTGACTTTTGTATAACATCTCAGTGTATAAAAACAGACTCTGGAAAATAAAGAATTGGAATCAGTTTCTTGAAATACTGGTCTCCCCATGTCGCTCTCTCTCTCACTCTGGTTGAGTCTCCATCTGGAGCGTGGAACCCACCATGCTTACTTATTATGCCTGGGCTTCTAAGATCCGACCGGGGAGGCCTCAGTGTCTCCTCTCCTTCGGGAGAATGGAAGGACGCCTGTGGCCTACGTAAGTGGTGCAAACTTCTTGTCTTGAAGTTTTATTGGTCTCCCGCGTAAACCATGCCACTCAGCCTCTTTTCTCCACTGAATTTTCCTACTGAGCTATCCTCATTCTATTACCCTTTATATCTTTGATGAATATTTAAATAGTCGCCTAAGCCGTCTCCCCTTCGAATACCCTGGATCAGCCAGGGCTGGACCCCGGCAGGAGACATAAACAAGTTGACAATTATAGTTAAGGGATGTTAAGTTTCTTCTCTTGTCAATTAATAGAACAGCTAAGCAGAAAGACAGCAAGGATGTAAGAAAACTCATCACCAACAAAAAGGATTTATAGAGTATTCTGCTCAATAACAGCAGAATATTTTTTTTTCAATTTCACATGGGATATGCACTAAAATAAACATGATCTGAAGTCATAAGACAAATCAGCAAAGCTTAAATTGAAATCATACAAAGTGTGTTCTCTGACCACACTGGAAATCTCTAATAGAAATAAAAGGATAGTTTCCAAATACGTGGCAACAAGCAACATGCTTCTAAGTAATTCATCATCAATGTTTCAAAGGAAATTTAAAAACATGCTAAACGGAAAGAAAATATATACAACGCACGAAAGTTTGTGAGACACAGCTCAAGCAATGCATTTAGGTAAATTTATGGCATTAGATTCATACATTAGAAAATATGAAACATCATGAATCAATGATCTGTTCTCAATCTTAAGAACACAGAAAAAGAGCAAACTGTATCCAAAGCTGGTAGACAGATTGGAACAAAAAAGACCAGAAACCAATGAACTTGAAAACTAAAATCATAGAAAACAACAATGAAATAAAACTGATTCTTTGCAAATATTTTTACAATGAAAAATATGTTGCAAAAGTAACAAAAAGTGAGAAGATACAAATTGCTAAATCAGAAATAAAACTATATATTACCATGGTTCCTTCAGACTCACGGGGATAGTGAAGGAATACCACAGATAATTCCACACATAAATGTATAAACACATGTTAGTTCTTCAAAAAACACAAATACCACAACTATAGCTGTATAACTATTAAGGAAATTGAATTCTTAATTAAAAAGCTCTACTCAAAGATCTCAGCTAAGTGCCCTTTGCGGGGGGAGGGGGTAGAGATCGAAGAGGGAGGGGATGTATGTATACATATAGATGACTCATTTCATTGTACAGCAGAAATTAACACAGATGTAAAGAAATTAACTTCAATTAAAAAAAATTAAAACCTTCACTCAAAGATTTCCAAGATCATATGATTTCACTGGGAATTTTTTCAGATATTGTTAGAAGTATTAACTCCAAATCTAGAGCATTTCTCACAGAAGAGAAGGAAACATCTCTTAATTCATCTTTATGAAGATAAAATTACCCTGACTGTAAAACTAGAAAAAGATAATTTTAAAAAAGAGAAAGAAAATTATAGACCTATAATCCTTATTAATATGGATGCCAACTTCTTAACAAATATTAAAACACAGAATTCCACAATATATAAACAAGAATTATATACCAGACAAAGTAGGGTTCATTCCAAAGATGGAAAGCTGGTCAGTATTTGAAAATTAATCTATTTAATATATCATGTTATTAAGCTAAAGAGAAAAAATAAAAAAAAATACACACAAGCATATGAATCAATGCAGAGAAATAGTTTGCCAATATTCAACACCTATATCTGATTAGCATGCCTTTCAGTAAATTAGGAATAGAGGAAAACTTACTCAAATAGGTGAAGAACATCTACAAAAAGCAATAGTTAACATTATTTTTGTTGGAGAAAAATTGGATGTTTTCCTCCTAAGATTGAGAATAAACATAAAATTGTCTGCTCTCATTACTCTCATTCAAAAAGGTGCTGATGTTCTAGCCAGTGCAATAAGGCAAGAAAAGGAATTAAAAGATATGTAGATTGGAAAGAATGAAATAAAATTGTCCCTACGTGCATATGACATCATTGTCTATGTAGGAAATTCCAAGGGATCTACAAATAAACACTAGAACTAGGAAATGAGTTCAGCAAAATCATAGGAATGAAGATAAGTATGCAAAAATAAATTGTATTGTACATAACAGCAAAAAACTCATGGGCATCAAAATTTAAAGTACAACAATTTAAACATGTAAAGGAAATGAAATAGTTATATTATACATTTAAAAAAGCATGTATATAACTTGTATTTTTAAAACTAAAATCATTGATCAAAGAAATCTAAGCAAGATCAGAGAAGACATTCTTAAATTAGAGGATCCAAATAGTAAAGCTAACAAGTCTCCTGAAATTGATATATAGGTTTAACCCAGTTCTTTCAAGTCCCAGCAAGATATTTTTGTAGCCAGAAAGATTAATACAAAAAAAATATGGAAAGGCAATGGAACTTGGTTAAAATGATTGTGGAAAAGAATAACATGGTATACCCAATTTGAAAATTATATAACTCTAGAAAAGACTGTATAGTCTTGGAGGAAGGCTAGAAGCATACTTAAATGGGACAGAATAGAGAACCCAGTAGTAGATCCATACAAATATACCCAACTGATTTTTCATGACAATGTACAGGCAATTCAATGGAGGAATGCTAGCTTTTTCAACAACAACAAAAAATTAATATCTGATTGGTTTTGGAGCAATTAGATACTCAGGAAAAACAAAACTTCTACCTAAGTCTCACATCTTATACAAAAATTAACTCAAAATGAGGACTTCTCTGGCAGTCCAGTGATTAAGAATCTACCTTGTAATGCAAGGGACATGGGTTTGATACAAGCATTCTGGAAGAGATTGCAAATTTCTTAAATACTAAACATACAACTATCATATGATATCATATGATACATATATCATATATATATATATATATATATATATATATATATATCATATGATACAAATAACCCAGCAATTGTGCTGCTAGGCATTTATTACAGAAAAATGAAGACTGATGTTCACACAAAAAATGTATAAACAAATTGTTTTTGTATTGCTTTATTTGTAATAGCCAAAAGTTAGAAACAACTATTACGTCCTTCAACATGTGACTGGTTAGACAAGGTGTGGTACCTTCCTGCCATAGAATGCTATTTAGCAATAAAATATACCATGTTGATACATGTATCAGACTTGGATGAATCTCCAGAAAATTATGTTGATTGAAATATCCCAGTCCCAAAATGTTACACACTATATGCATGGGTACTAAGATGCTTCAGACATGTCTGACTGTTTGTGACCACATGGACTGTAACCCGCCACACTCCTCTGTCTGTGGGATTCACAAGGCAAGAATCCTGGAGTCTCCAGGGGATCTTCGTGACCCAGAGATCAACCCTGATCTCCTGCATTGGCAAGAAGATTCTTTACCACTTGTGCCACCTGGGCAGCCCTACACAGGCCACAAGGGAAACCCACACACTAGGGAATAACATATGTGATTCCACTAGTACAGTATCCTTTCTCAAACTACCGCACAATTGCACTCATCTCACATGCTAGTAAAGTAATGCTCAAAATTCTCCAAGCCAGGCTTCAGCAATACGTGAACCGTGAAATTGCAGATGTTCCAGCTGGTTTTAGAAAAGGCAGAGGAACCAGAGATCAAATTGCCAACATCCGCTGGATCATGGAAAAAGCGACAGAGTTCCAGAAAAACATCTATTTCTGCTTTATTGACTATGCCAAAGCCTTTGACTGTGTGGTCACAATAAACTGTGGAAAATTCTGAAAGAGATGGGAATACCAGATCACCTGAGCTGCCTCTTGAGAAATTTGTATGCAGGTCAGGAAGAAGCAGTTAGAACTGGACATGGAACAACAGACTGGTTACAA
Source organism: Bos mutus (assembly GCF_027580195.1). Classification (NCBI taxonomy): domain Eukaryota; kingdom Metazoa; phylum Chordata; class Mammalia; order Artiodactyla; family Bovidae; genus Bos; species Bos mutus. The sequence continues at coordinate 132,844,942 of NC_091618.1, forward strand.
ATAGGAAAAGGAGTACGTCAAGGCTGTATATTGTCACCCTGCTTATTTAGCTTATATGCAGAGTACATCATGAGAAATGCTGGACTGGAAGAAACACAAGTTGGAATCAAGATTGCCGGGAGAAATATCAATAACCTCAGATATGCAGATGACACTACCCTTATGGCAGAAAGTGAAGAGGAACTAAAGATCCTCTTGATGAAAGTGAAAATGGAAAGTGAAAAAGTTGGCTTAAAGCTCATGGCATCTGGTCCCATCACTTCATGGGAAATAGATGAGGAAACAGTGGAAACAGTGTCAGACTTTATGTTTTGGGGGCTCCAAAATCACTGCAAATGGTGACTGCAGCCATGAAATTAAAAGACGCTTACTCCTTGGAAGGAAAGTTATGTCCAACCTAGATAGCATATTCAAAAGCAGAGACATTACTTTGCCAACAAAGGTCCGTTTAGTCAAGGCTATGGTTTTTCCAGTGGTCATGTATGGATGTGAGAGTTGGACTGTGAAGAAGGCTGAGCACTGAAGAATTGATACTTTTGAACTGTGGTGTTGGAGAAGACTCTTGAGAGTCCCTTGGACTGCAAGGAGATCCAACCAGTCCATTCTGAAGATCAGCCCTGGGATTTCTTTGGAAGGAATGATGCTAAAGCTGAAACTCCAGTACTTTGGCCACCTCATTCGAAGAGTTGACTCATTGGAAAAGACTCTGATGCTGGAAAAGATTGAAGGCAGGAGCAGAAGGGGATGATAGAGGATGAGATGATTGGATGGCATCACCAACTCAATGGACATGAGTTTGAGCAAACTCTGGGAGTTGCTGATCGACAGGGAGGCCTGGTGTGCTGCAATCCATGGGGTCACAAAGAGTCAGACACGACTGAGTGACTGAACTGAACTGAACTGATAAAGAAATCAATCTCGAAAATCTAATTTTGTCCTCAAATTAATGTCCAGACAATTTTAATTAAAAGTTTCCATACTCATTAGATTTGCATGCTACTGCTGCTGCTAAGTCGTTTCAGTTGTGTCCAACTCTGTGCGACCCCATAGATGGCAGCCTATGAAAACACACTGAAACCATACTCAAAGAAAACTAGTCAATCTAATCACACTAGGACCACAGCCTTGTCTAACTCAATGAAACTAAGCCATGCTCGTGGGGCAACCCAAGACGGATGGGTCATGGTGGAGAGATTTGACAGAATGTGGTCCACTGGAGAAGGGAATGGCAAACCACTTCAGTATTCTTGCCGTGAGAACCCATGAACAGTATGAAAAGGCAAAATGATAGGATAGTGAAAGAGAAACTCCCCAGGTCAGTAGGTGCCCAATATGCTACTGGAGATCAGTGGAGAAATAACTCCAGAAAGAATGAAGGGATGCAGCCAAAGCAAAAACAATAGCCAGCTGTGGATGTGACTGGTGATAGAAGCAAGGTCCAATGCTGTAAAGAGCAATATTGCATAGGAACCTGGAATGTCATGTTCATGAATCAAGGCAAATTGGAAGTGGTCAAACAAGAGATGGCAAGAGTGAATGTCGACATTCTAGGAATCAGCGAACTGAAATGGACTGGAATGGGTGAATTTAACTCAGATGACCATTATATCTACTACTGCAGGCAGGAATCCCTCAGAAGAAATGGAGTGGCCATCATGGTCAACAAGAGAGTCTGAAATGCAGTACTTAGATGCAATCTCAAAAATGACAGAATTATCTCTGTTCATTTCCAAGGCAAACCATTCAATATCACAGTATCCAAGTCTATGCCCCAACCAGTAACACTGAAGAAGCTGAAGTTGAATGGTTCTATGAAGACCTACAAGACCTTTTAGAACTAACACCCCAAAAAGATGTCCTATTCATTATAGGGGACTGGAATGCAAAAGTAGGAAGTCAAGAAACACCTGGAGTAACAGGCAAATTTGGCCTTGGAATACGGAATGAAGAAGGGCAAAGACTGATAGAGTTTTGCCAAGAAAATGCACTGGTCATAACAAACAGCCTTTTCCAACAACACAAGAGAAGACTCTATACATGGACATCACCAGATGGTCAACACCAAAATCAGATTGATTATATTCTTTGCAGCCAAAGATGGAGAAACTCTATGCAGTCAGCAAAAACAAGATCAGGAGCTGACTGTGCCTCAGATCATGAACTCCTTATTGCCAAATTCAGACTTAAATTGAAGAAAGTAGGGAAAACCACTAGACCATTCAGGTATGACCTAAATCAAATCCCTTATGATTATACAGTGGAAGTGAGAAATAGATTTAAGGGCCTAGATCTGATAGATAGAGTGCCTGATGAACTATGGAATGAGGTTCATGACATTGTACAGGAGACAGGGATCAAGACCATTCCCATTGAAAAGAAATGCAAAAAAGCAAAATGGCTGTCTGGGGAGGCCTTACAGATAGCTGTGAAAAGAAGAGAAGCGAAAAGCAAAGGAGAAAAGGAAAGATATAAACATCTGAATGGAAAGTTCCAAAGAATAGCAAGAAGAGATAAGAAAGCCTTCTTCAGCGATCAATGCAAAGAATTAGAGGAAAACAACAGAATGGGAAAGACTAGGGATCTCTTCAAGAAAATCAGAGATACCAAAGGAACATTTCATGCAAAGATGGGCTCAATAAAGGACAGAAATGGTATGGACCTAACAGAAGCAGAAGATATTAAGAAGAGGTGGCAAGAATACACAGAAGAACTGTACAAAAAAGATCTTCATGACCCAGATAATCACGATGGTGTGATCACTGACTTAGAGCCAGACATCCTGGAATGTGAAGTCAAGTGGGCCTTAGAAAGCATCACTATGAACAAAGCTAGTGGAGGTGATGGAATTCCAGTTGAGCTATTTCAAATCCTGAAAGATGATGCTGTGAAAGTGCTGCACTCAATATGCCAGCATATTTGGAAAACTCAGCAGTGGCCATAGGACTGGAAAAGGTCAGTTTTCATTCCAATCCCAAAGAAACGCAATGCCAAAGAATGCTCAAACTACCACCCAATTGCACTCATCTCATACGCTAGTAAAGTAATGCTCAAAATTCTCCAAGCCAGGCTTCAGCAATATGTGAACTGTGAACTTCCTAATGTTCAAGATGGCTTTAGAAAAGGCAGAGGAACCAGAGATCAAATTGTCAACATCCGCTGGATCATGGAAAAAGCGACAGAGTTCCAGAAAAACATCTATTTCTGCTTTATTGACTATGCCAAAGCCTTTGACTGTGTGGATCACAATAAACTGTGGAAAATTCTGAAAGAGATGGGAATACCAGACCATCTGATCTGCCTCTTGAGGAATTTGTATGCAGGTCAGGAAGCAACAGTTACAACTGGACATGGAACAACACACTGCTTCCAAATAGGAAAAGGTGTTCGTCAAGGCTGTATATTGTCACCCTGTTTATTTAACTCATATGCAGAGTAAATCATGAGAAACGCTGGACTGGAAGCAACACAGGCTGGAATCAAGATTGCCTGGAGAAATATCAATAACCTCAGATATGCAGATGAGTCCACCCTTATGGCAGAAAGTGAAGAGGAACTCAAAAGCTTCTTGATGAAAGTGAAAGTGGAGAGTGAAAAAGTTTGCTTAAAGCTCAACATTCAGAAAATGAAGATCATGGCATCCGGTCCCACTGCTTCATGGGGAATAGATGGGGAAACAGTGGAAACAGTGTCAGACTATTTTTCTGGGCTCCAAATTCACTACAGGTGGTGACTGCAGCCATGAAATCAAAAGACGCTTATTCCTTGGGAGGAAAGTTATGACCAACCTAGATAGCATATTCAAAAGCAGAGACATTACTTTGCCAACAAAGGTTCTTCTAGTCAAGGCTATGGTTTTTCCTGTGGTCATGTATGGATGTGAGAGTTGGACTGTGAAGGAGGCTGAGTGCCGAAGAATTGATGCTTTTGAACTGTGGTGTTGGAGAAGACTCTTGAGAGTCCCTTGGACTGCAAGGAGATCCAACCAGTCCATTCTGAAGATCAGCCCTGGGATTTCTTTGGAAGGAATGATGCTAAAGCTGAAACTCCAGTACTTTGGCCACCTCATGCAAAGAGTTGACTCATTGGAAAAGACTCTGATGCTGGGAGGGATTGGGTGCAGGAGGAGAAGGGAACGACAGAGGATGAGATGGCTGGATGGCATCACTGACTCGATGGACTTAAGTTTGTGTGAACTCTGGGAATTGGTGATGGACAGGGAGGCCTGGCGTGCTGGGATTCATGGGGTTGCAAAAAGTTGGACATGACTGAACGACTGATCTGATCTCATCTGATCAATATGTTGCTGGCATTTTATGAGTAGAATATCTCTAGGTTTTTAATACCATTATAAAATTTTGATGACCTATTTTGGAATGGGAAATAGAAAAGCAAATTCATTTACCATCTTGGGTCCAAGCCTTGGAACTTCCTTCTGTTTTGGAGTCTCCTGGGGACAAGTGCATACTGCCTATTGTTGTCCACAAAGAAGTGTTGTCATTTTTACGATCAAGACTCTATTGAAAGCCGAATGAGTGTCTGGTTGCAAGTTCATGATATGTCTATTATGTTAAGAAAACAAAACCTGATTATTATTTGGGTTGGGTATGAAACTCCAGTACTTTTGCCACCTCATGCGAAGAGTTGACTCATTGGAAAAGACTCTGATACTGGGAGGGATTGGGGGCAGGAGGAGAAGGGGACGACAGAGGATGAGATGGCTGGATGGCATCACTGACTCGATGGACGTGAGTCTGTGTGAACTCTGGGAGTTGGTGATGGACAGGGAGGCCTGGCGTGCTGTGATTCATGGGGTCGCAAAGAGTCGGATACGACTGAGCGACTGGTCTGATCTGATGATGTGGAAACAAGTGCCCAGTGGGTGGAGGAGGATTCTTAACTGCAAGTTTGAAAGAAGCAGTTGAGTATTTCTAACTCAACCCTTCCTCTTGCTCTCTTGGGTCTTCCTGTGGAAATTCACTCTCTGCTTCTGTGTACTGTGGATTTCTCAGGGGCAGCCCCCTAGAGAGGCACATGGCTGTGGGCTTGTTACCTAGCACACTTGGCCAGCAAACCTCAACCATATTCTCCGCTTCCTCTTATGACTTTCTTTTGTTTAGTTCTGAATAAAGATATGAATAAAAATGATTTTGTGTTAGGTTCCTATAAATCTCAGCTGCCTTTAGTCAAAATTACAGAGCAACAACTCTGTGTTTGTCATTTTGGCAGGGTGATGAAGGTTATTTCTGTATGTAGGACCCCAAGCACCAGAGGATCTTTGGATACAATTTTTTCTCAGATCAAATATGTAGACCTTAGCATGTTCTATCACATTCACTGTGCATGTTCTTAGTTGTCTTTTTTAAAATGTATTTTTCTTGAAGTAGAGTCAAATTACAATGTTGTATTAATTACTGCTGTATAGCAAAGTGACTCAGTTATACATATATATTATTTTTCATATTCTTTTCTATTATGGTTTATCAGAGGTTATTGAATATAGTTCCCTGTGTGGTACAGTAGAATCTTATTGTTTATTCATTCTATATATACCTGTTTGCATCTGCTAATACCAAACTCCCAATGCAACAGTCCTCAAGATAAACCTTAATTTATCTTTGTAGTGATTTGTTTGCAAAAGTAGCTTCACAGCAGTTTCCCTTCCTTTTTCCACCCTGAGGTAGTCTGTTCTCATAATGGCTCGACTAAGCTATATAAATTGCTTTGCTGAAAGGTCAATAGCAAATGGGTCATAAGCAGATATTTGAAAAGTGTTTACACACTGGACTTTGATTTTTCTTGCTACTGTTTGGAACTTGTGTCTACCACCAAGTGAGCTTTGGCAAGTCTAATGGATGATGAGAGACACACAGAGAATCTGTTCCCATTGCCTTAAATGACGTGTGCCTAGGAATGAGACCACCCTAGACTATCTAGCTCCAGCCTAGTCAGCTCAGATCAGAAGCACCAAGCTGAACTCATTATAATGAGTGATAGTAAATGTTTGTTGTTTTAAGTTGCAAAGTTTTGTTGTGGTTTGTTATGCTACAAAAACTAACTATTTTATATATACATTTGCTCAAAGTGTTGTCTCCTATTAGGATCAGTTTATAAATTTGCCTCAACAAGTCAAAAACCTTCAGAAATAATCATAATCTCCCATCTGAATCAGAAATAACAGATTTAATATATAAACTCCCCTTGTTTTATATCCAGTCATCAATAGGATTCTCATGACTCTCTCACTGTGGTTCTTCCAGTCTCAATCATAAAATCACTTCCAAAAGGAAATAAGGGTTTCTCACAAACACTTTCAAGTGAACTCTCTTTTTTAGCAGCTATAAATAGCCATAATGGTCCCACTGAAAGCTGATGAGATGCTTGCTCTTATCATGACAATTCTATTTCTATTGATTTTGTTGTTGAGAGATTTTGGTCACAACCTCACAGCCCATGTTGCCCATAAAACCTTGATGTCATCATTAATGCTGTAGCATCTTAGGACTCAGATTTAGTCAGTGCTGTTTTATGTACTGAGTGAAGGTGTGGGCTGCTCAAGACTCCTGAGGCATTGCAGTGAGTCAGGTTGGCTTGGGAACCTTCATAGATTCTCTCCCCCTCCTATTTCTCTGCCACAGCCACCAACACCTACTCCTTCCTCCACCTTCTTTCTCATGATGTCCTCTGCTATCTTTATATCTTGAGCATATTTGCATGGTTGGACTGTTCCACACTGCACTTGATTGTAGGCTTCTTGGGGACAGGAATCATGTGGCTCCATCACCTCTATCCTCCTCTCTCTAGCACTGCATATGAAGCTTGTCAGGTGCAGAATAAGCACTTAGTGTTTTGAGGGTTAAGTTCAGTTCATTTTGTTCATTTCACAAATGTTTATTGAGTTTTCACTACATGATAAACACTGGGAAAATGTTCTCTATAGGATAGTGAATGAAGTAGATATCATCCTATATCGTCACACAAGTAAATATATAACTGTGAAGTGTGATGGTTTTATTGAGAAAAAAGTACAAAGATGTTAAAGAGGCCTGATTTGTGTTGAAAACTTGGGGTAAGTCTTTATGATGAAGTATATTTCAGGTAATAATGGAAGCAGAAATAATCTAGGCTTTGCCTAGATAATTCACTTGACAGTGTATGAGTGGTGTCTCCTGGAGCAGAGACACTCAGTCACCCTAAGGCATAACATGATAGGTTTTTCAGGGAGAGGGAACAATATGGGAAACCAGAGAACAGAAAAGTGCTCTATTTAAAAGAGAGCTAGCTGTGCACCAGAAGCATCATGAAGTCCACCTCCTTCCTGTTCAGTTAAGTTCAGTTGTTCAGTTGTGTCCAACTCTTTGCAACCCCATGGACTGCAGCATGCCAGGCCTCCCTGTCCATCACCAACTCCTGGAGTTTGCTCAAACTCATATCCAATGAGTCAGTGATGCCATCCAAACATCTCACCCTCTTGTCATCCCTTTCTCCTCCTGCCTTCAAACTTTCCCAGCATCAGAGTCTTTTCCAAGGAGTCAGTTCTTCACATCAGGTGGCCAAAGTACTGGAGCTTCTGCCTCAGCATCAGTCCTTCCAATAAATACTCAGGACTGGTTTCCTTCAGGATTGACTGGTTTGATCTCCTAACAGTCCAAAGGACTCTCAAGAGTCTCCAACACCACAGTTCAAAAGCATTAATTCTTCAGCACTTAGTTTTCTTTATGGTCCAATTCTCACATCCATACATGACTACTGGAAAAACCATAGATTTGACTAGAGAAACCTTTGTTGGCAAAGTAATGTCTCTGCTTTTTATATGCTGTCTAGATTTGTCATAGCTTTTCTTTCAAGAAGCAAGAGTCTTTTAATTTTATGGCTGCAGTAACCATCTGCAGTGATTTTGGAACCCAAGAAAATAAAGTCTGTTACTGTTTCCATTGTTTCCCCATCTATTTGCCATGAAGTGATGTGACTGGATGCCATAACTGGATGCCTGGCTCCTTCCAGTAGCCATTCATTTCAAGCACATGCCATGATATAAAGCAAGGTGCTAGGAAATTTTTTTCAGAAAGAAGTGTTGTTGGGTAATTATGCTTGGAACATGAAATATAGATCTGTGATAAAAATATATATTACTAACCTTTGGCCATTGATGATATTTGAAGTAATGGTAAGAGTAGAGTCAACTGGAGAAAACCCATAAATAAGACATGAACATGGCTGGGACAGAAGCCCCCAGGAAAACCAGCATGGGAGGACTGGCAGGGATAGAGAAACTCAAGAGGAAGGAGAATTGTTAACTAGCACAGCATGGTTGACTAATTCTACTCCAACATAAAAGTTAAAAAAATGAAGAATGGAGCTTAGGAGAGAGAATGCATGAAGGAGCAGGGGTGGACAAATAGCCCAAGCCAGTGGACTCCCTTACAGAGTAGTTTCTTTAGCTCCCCACATTGCGTGGTGCATGATCCAGCTGACTGCTTCTCATCTTGTGGTTACCCGCTTCACTATCCATCCTTCCAGGTCCCATGGTTGGGGCAGTATCTGTGTGCTTCTGATACCCTGTACCTAGCAGAGGGCCTGTGAACTGCTGCTGCTGCTGCTGCTTCTTCTAAGTTGCTTCAGTTGTGTTCGACTCTGTGCGACCCCATAGACGGCAGCCTACCAGGCTCCCCCGTCCCTGGGATTCTCCAGGCAAGAACATTGGAGTGGGTTGCCATTTCCTTCTCCAATGCATGAAAGTGAATGGGCCAAAGAACTAAATAAACATTTCTCCAAAGAAGATATACAGATGGCTAACAAACACATGAAAAGATGCTCAACATCACTCATTATCAGAGAAATGCAAATCAAAACCACAATGAGGTACCATTTCACACCAGTCAGAATGGCTGTGATCCAAAAGTCTACAAGCAATAAATGCTGGAGAGGGTGTGGAGGAAAGGGAACCCTCTTACACTGTTGGTAGGAATGCAAACTAGTACAGCCACTATGGAGAACAGTGTGCAGATTCCTTAAAAAACTGGAAATAGAACTGCCTTATGACCCAGCAATCCCACTGCTGGGCATACACACCAAGGAAACCATAAGTGAAAGAGACACGTGTACCCCAATGTTCATCACAGCACTGTTTATAATAGCCAGGACATGGAAGCATCCTAGATGTCCATCAGCAGATGAATGGATAAGAAAGCAGTGGTACATATACACAATGGAGTATTACTCAGCCATTAAAAAGAATACATTTGAATCAGTTCTAATGAGGTGGATGAAACTGGAGCCTATTATACAGAGTGAAGTAAGCCAGAAAGAAAAACACCAATATAGCATACTAACACATATATATGGAATTTAGAAAGATGGTAACTATAATCTTGTATGCAAGACAGCTAAAGAGAAACAGATGTATAAAACAGTCTTTTGGACTCTGTGGGAGAGGGAGAGGTGAGATAATTTGGGAGAATGGCATTAAAACATGTATAATATCATATATGAAATGAATTGCCAGTCCAGGTTCGATGCATAATACTGGATGCTTGGGGCTGGTGCACTGGGATGACCCAGAGGGATGGTATGGGGGGGGGGGGGCGGCGGAGGTGGGAGGGGGGTTCAGGATGGGGAACACATGTACACCTGTGTTGGATTCATGTTGATGTATGGCAAAACCAATACAATATTGTAAAGCAATTAACCTCCAATTAAAATAAATAAATTTATATTAAAAAAAGTAAAAAGTGAAAGTGAACTGCTAAGTATGCTTTAATTTATCACTCAAGAGTCACTCTCAAGGGCTGTCCTTGATTTCAATCATTTTTCCCCACTTTCCTCATTCCCAGTAAGAGTTCAGTGCTCTTCTCTGAGCTCTCTGAGTATCCAGTGAACTTATATTATTGTCCTAAGTTTCATGTCTGTCTTATAGTGAATTCCACCTAAACAGACTCCAAGGCAACAATTCAAGTCCAACAGTTTATTTGGGAAGTGTGAGGATGATGGGAAGGAAAGGTAGCCAATTAAAGATGCATTCTTAAATCAGGCAACATTGGGCAATTTGAACTTAACCCCACATCACATCTGAGAGCTAGTAATAAACTCAGAGTTTTCCACCAGCTCCTGATATTCATTGGTTGAGGACTGTATATGTGCATATATGTGTGTGTAGACTGTCTCACTCTGGGTAGAGTGCCTCATAAAATTCTGGAAAAAGACACAAGTTATAGAAATATAGATATTAGCAGCTGGAAAGTGTTGAACTCATTAGAATTGCTAAGGTTGGAGGCACATGGGTAGGTCACATAGAGCATCTGCTTCACCTTATCATACACACACAGAAATCATCCATTCATTATCTATCTATCTATCCATACACACATATATCTATATCTATCCATCTATTTAAGGGTCTGGTTTTCTTAGACCTTGCCCAATACATGGCACAGGGAAGGAACACAGTGAGTATAAAATGAATGAATGAATGAATGAATCAATGGATGAAATAAGGCAAGGCCATCCAAACAATTTCATGTATTTTGCTTTCTGGCAAACTGGGACCAGGGTGGGGGAATTTATACAGTTTTTAGAAGAGCATAGAGAAAGACAGTAAGCTTGCTCCAAGGAATTTTTCCTATGTAGATGAAGGAGGAACATTTAACAAACTCAACTTTATTGATTAATGTGGTAATTAAAATACTGCCTTTAATTATTTTTATCATATTTAAAGAGTAAAATGCTTTATAAACTTATTAAGAAAAGAGTAGCCCCTCTCTCCATCATTTCCCAAATTTTCTCTTCTCCAGAGGGAATTGATTTACTTTGCTTTTAGCTGTTTTCTCTTTACTTTTGTTTTGATATTTGCTTCTGCTTCTTTGAAAACAATGCTTTTATTTCTGTCTCAATTATTCAGTTTTAGGAATTGCGCATTTGCCTTTCACTATCTCAATAGGAGATTTATTTCTTTCACCACCCTTCCCACTCCACCTACTCAAGTACACATTATTGTAATTATACAAGTGCTATCACCAGGTAAGCATATACCACAATTGCTTCTTCCTTCCTATCCACACATTTTTTTTAATCTATAATATTTATTTCTCTGTCTTTCACTGTCTTTACATCTTTATTTTCTATACACTTATTATAAATTTGGCCCCAAACTGTATAGCGATGTTAAGATAGTTCAGTTATTTATAAATCTTATCTTCATGAAGAGATCTTTCCCGAGGCTCTTTCCAGTCTGTATTGTTGCAGTCTAAGCCTGGTACATAACTGCTGTTTCTGCGACCTTCATTTCCCATTATACTTGGAATTCCCTTCTATTTATGTCATCTGCTGCTCTTTCTTGCATTCCTACACAGGTATATCTAAGAGATATTGCAGACTCAATTTCAGATCACTGCAATAAAGTGAATATCACAATAAAGCAAGTCACATGAATTCTTTGGTTTCTCAGTGCCTATAAAAGTTATGCTTATACTATACTGTAGTCTATAAGTGTTCAGTAGCTTTATCCCTAAAATATCATACATATACCACAATTAAAAATACTTATTATTAAAATGCTAGCCATCATCTGAGCCTTCAGCGAGTTATAATCTTTCTGGTGGTGAAGGGTCTTGCCAAGTTGCTGATGGCTGCTGACTCCTCATGGTGGGGAATGTCGAAGGTTGGGATGGTTGTGGCAATTTCTTAAAGAAAGACAACAATAAAGTTTGCTACATCAATTAACTCTTCCTTTCATGAAATATGTATGTGTTATTCAACAGCATTTTCTCTACAGTGTAACTTTCTTAAAATTGGAGGAAATCTTCTCAAAAACCTGCCACTCCTTTAAGTAATATCATAAATCCTTTGTTGTCATTTCAACACTATTTGCAGCATCTTCACCAGGAGTGTATTCCATCTAGAAGACTTTCTTTGCTCATTCGTGAAGCAACTCCTCAGCCATTAAAGTTTTATCATGAGATTGCAGCAATTCAGTCACATCTTCAGGTTACCCTTCTAATTCTAGTTCTCTTGTATTTCCACCACATCTGCAGTTACTTCCTCCACTGAAGTCTAGAAACCCTCAAAGTCATCCATGAGGGTTGGAATCAGCTTCTTCCAAACTCCTGTTAATGTTGATGTTGACCTTTTCCCATGAGTCATGAATATTCTCCATGGAATCTAGAATTGTGAATCCTTTCTGAAAGGTTTTCAGTTTATTCTGTCTAGATCCATGAGAGGAATCACTATAGCAGCTATAGAGTTACAAATGTATTTCTTAAATAAAAAGACTGGAAAGTAAAAATTACTCCTTGATCCATGATCTGAAGAATGGATGTTACATTAGCAGGCACGAAAACAACAATAATCTCTCTGCACATCTCCACTGGAGTTCTTTGGAGATGTTGTTGATGAGCAGTAATATTTTAAAATAAATCTCTTTCTGAGAAGCAGGTCTCAATATATTTGCTGTTTCATGTACAGAGTTCACCAGAGTGTGGATTTAACAAAATTCTTAAGGGCCCTAGGATATACAGAATAGTAAATGAGCATTTGTTGTTGTTTAGCTGCTCAGTCATCTTCAACTCTTTGTAATGCCATGGACTGCACAACACCATGCTTCCTGTCCTTCACCATCTCCCAGAGCTTGCTCAAACTCATGTCCATTTCATCTTTTGTCATCCCTTTCTCCTCTGGGCTTCTATCTTTCCCAGCATCAGGGTCTTTTCTAATGAATCAGTACTTCACATCAGGTGGTCAAAGTATTGGAGTTTCAGCTTCAGCATCAGTCTTTCCAATGAAAATTCAAGGTTTATTTCCTTTAGGATTGACTGGCTTGATCCCCTTGCAGTCCAAGAGACTCCAAAGAGTCCTCTCCAACATGTTCAAAAGCATCAATTCTTTGGTTTTGATATTTTGAGCATTAGCCTCACTGAGAGTCCCCAGCTGTGTCAGTTACTAACAAGGGAATCATCTTGTTCTTTGAAACTTTGAAGCTAAGTATTGATTTCTTTTCTCTTACTATGGAAGCCTTATATGGCATCTTTTTCAAATAGGAGTCTGTTTCATCTATATTGAAAATCTATCATTTAGTGTAGACACACTTCATCTTGCACTTTTATGGAGATGGCTTCTTTCCTTAAATCTCATGACCCAACCTCTGACAGCTTCACACCTTTCTTCTGCAGCTTCTTCACCTCTCTCACAGAACTGAAGAGAATTAGGCCTTGCTCTGGATTAGATTTTGGCTTAAGGGAATATTGTGGTTGGTTTGATCATCTATCTAGACCATTAAAACTTTTTCTGTATCAGCAATAACACTGATTCACTTTCATACCATTGGTGTGTTTGCTGGAGGAGCAATTTTAAATTCTTGCAAGAATTTTCCCTTTGCATCTACAAGTTGACTAACTGTTAGGCATCAGAGGGCTAGCTTTCAGCCTGTCCCGGCTTTTGACATGTGTTTCTCACTCAGTTCAGTTCAGTTCAGTTGCTCAGTGGTGTCCGACTCTTTGCAACCCCATGGACTATAGCATGCCAGGCTTTCATGTCCATCACCAACTCCTGGAGCTTACTCAAACTCATGTCCATCGAGTCGGTGATGCCATCCAAACATCTCAGTCTCTGTCGTTCCCCATCTCCTGCCTTCAATCTTTCCCAACATCAGGGTCTTTTCCAAGGAGTCAGTTCTTCGTATCAGGTTGCCAAAGTATTGGAGCTTCAGCATCAGTCCTTCCAATAAATATTCAGGGCTGCTTTCCTTTAGGATTCACTGGTTTGCTCTCCTTGAAGTTCAAGGGACTCTCAAGAGTCTTCTCCAACACTATAGGTCAAAAGCATCAATTCTTTGGTGCTCAGCTTCCTTTATAGTCCAACTCTCACATACATGCATGACTACTGGAGAAACTATACACTTGACTAGATGGAACTTTGTTGGCAAAGTAATGTCTCTACTTTTTAATAAGCTGTCTAGGTTGGTCATAGCTTTTATTCCAAGGAGCAAGCATCTTTTAATTTCATGGCTGCAGTCATCATCTACAGTGATTTTGGAGCCCCCAAAATAAAGTCTGTCACTGTTTTTACCTTTTCCCCATCTATTTGACATGGTGTGATGGGACCAGATGCCATGATCTTAGTTTTCTGAAGGTTGAGTGTTAAGCCAACTTTTTCACTTTCCTCTTTTGCTTTCATCAAGAGGCTCTTTAGTCCATCACTTTCTGCTATAAAGGTGGTGTCATCTGCATATCTGAAGTTATTGATGTTTCTCCCAGCAATCTTGACTCCAGCTTGTGCTTCATCCAGCCAGGCATTTTGCATGATGTACTTTTCATATAAGTTAAATAAGCAAGGTGACAATATACAGCCTTGATGTACTCCTTTCCCGATTTAATGTTTCTCACTAAGCTTACTCATTCCTAGCTTTTGATATCAAGTGAGAGACATATGACTTTTCCTTTCACTTGAACACTTAGAGGTAATTGTAAGGTTATTAATTGGCCTAATTTAAATATTTCTGTGTCTCAGGGAATAGGGAGGCTTGAGGAGAGAGAGAGAGATGGGGAGGCAGCTGGTCAGTGGAGCAGTCAGAACGCACACACATTTAACCTTAAGTTCACTGTCTTATATGGGCATGGTAGGTGGCAACCTAAAACAACTGCAATAATAACATCAAAGATCATGGATCAGTGATCATCATAACAAGTATAGTAATACTGAAAAGTTTGAAATACTGTGATCATTACCAGGATGTGAAAACAGAGAAATGAAGTGAGCAAATCCTCTTGGAGAAATGATGCTTGACTTGCTTGACTCAGGGATGCCAAAAGCCTTTAATTTGAAAAACAAAACAAAAAATTGCCTATCCATGAAGTGCAATAAGTCAAAGTGCACTAAAATAAGGTATGCTTGTATTTTTGTTTTGTTTTGTTTTAATTTTTATGTAATTAATTTGACTTTTTAATTTGTTTTTCTTTCTTTTTTTAAATTTTATTTTATTTTTAAACTTTACATAATTGTATTAGTTTTGCTAAATATCAAAATGAATCCGCCACAGGTATACATGTGTTCCCCATCCTGAACCCTCCTCCCTCCTCCCTCCCCATACCATCCCTCTGGATCTTCCCAGTGCACTAGCCCCAAGCATCCAGTATCATGCATCGAACCTGGACAGGCAACTCGTTTCTTGCATGATATTTTACATGTTTCAATGTCATTCTCCCAAATCTTCCCACCCTCTCCCTCTCCCACAGAGTCCATAAGACTGTTCTATACATCAGTGTCTCTTAGATGGTAACAATAACCCAGTGCTTTTTCTTTCTTAACTTTACAATATTGTATTGGTTTTGCCATATATCAACATGAATCCTTCACAGGTATACATGTGTTCCCCATCTTGAAGCCTCCTCCCTCCTTCCTCCCTGTACCATCCCTCTGGGTCGTCCCAGTGCACCAGCCCCAAGCATCCAGTATCGTGCATTGAATCTGGACTGGCGACTCATTTCATATATCATATTATACATGTTTCAATGCCATTCTCCCAAATCATCCTACCCTCTCCCTCTCCCACAGAGTCCAAAAGACTGTTCTATACATCAATGTCTCTTTTGCTGTCTCGTATACAAGGTTATTGTTGCCATCTTTCTAAATTCCATATATATGTGTTAGTATACTGTATTGGTGTTTTTCTTTGTGGCTTACTTCACTCTGTATAATAGGCTCCAGTTTCATCCACCTCATTAGAACTGATTCAAATGTATTCTTTTTAATGGCTGAGTAATATTCCATTGTGTATATGTACCACAGCTTTCTTATCCATTCATCTGCTGATGGACATCTAGGGTGCTTCCATGTCCTGGCTATTATAAACAGTGCTGCGATGAACATTGGGGTACACATGTCTCTTTCACTTCTGGTTTCCTCAGTGTGTATGCCCAGCAGTGGGATTGCTGGATCATAAGGCAGTTCTATTTCCAGTTTTTTAAGGAATCTGCACACTGTTCTCCATAGTGGCTGTACTAGTTTGCATTCCCACAAACAGTGTAAGAGGGTTCCCTTTTCTCCACACCCTCTCCAGCATTTATTGCTTGTAAACTTTTGGATTGCAGCCATTCTGACTAGCGTGAAATGGTACCTCATTATGGTTTTGATTTGCATTTCTCTGATAATGAGTGATGTTGAGAATCTTTTCATATGTTTGTTAGCCATCTGTATGTCTTCTTTGGACAAATGTCTATTTAGTTTTTGGCCCATTTTTTGATTGGATCATTTATTTTTCTGGAATTGAGCTGTAGGGGTTGCTTGTATATTTTTGAGATTAGTTGTTTGTCAGTTGCTTAATTTGCTATTATTTTCTCCGATTCTGAAGGCTGTCTTTTCACCTGGCTTATAGTTTCCTTTGTTGTGCAGAAGCTTTTAAGTGTTTTTTCTTAATCTCCTCCCTTTCTGTGTAGAACCAATCTTTCAGTAGCTTTCTGAGAAAGAGGGCTTGGGAGATCAATTTTTGAAACTGTATCTATAGAAAGGTTTACTTTTTCTGTCTTTATTTTTGAGTTTCAGTTTACTGGGTTATAGATTTGTTTTAAAAGTTTAAAGATTCTTTTATTGTCATCTATCTTCTATGGAGGTTATTGAAAATACAGGATACATGTTATTCCCTGATTCTGTGCATTTAACCTTGTTTTTCTGTCTAGAGTCTTACAGGATTTCTATTTTTGTCCTCAGTTTCATAATTTTGTGCTTTGTGAATATCTGATTTTATTCATTCTATGGGCCTTTTTAAGCAGAATATTTGTCTCCTTTGGTCTGAGAAATCTTCTTGCATTATTTCTTTGATAATTTCTTCCTCTACATGTTCTCCTTTCTCTTTTCCTGGTGTTTCTATAATATTTTTCATATGTTGGCTATCGTGGAATTGTTCATATCTTCTTTTTCATATTTTTCATTCTCTTTTGCTTCCTTTCTTGGGAAATTTCTTCAGATTTATATTCTAAATCTATCATGCTCTTATTTCTGCTATCTTATTTTTAGCTTCTACAAGTTATCTTTTCTTCTCTGCATATTCCATTTCTATAGCATCATACAGTGTCTTCTTTTACATTACTGAAAATATTTATGACACTTTGGTGGTGGTGTTGTTTCCCTGAAAAGTTTCTATTTCCTTTGATTTTTTAAAAAGTCTTTCCTAGTTTTGGTCTTTCATTTTCATGGTAATCACATTCCTCAACTATCTAGTGATAGTTGGTTTCTGATTACATTTAAAATGAGGTATTGGAAGGCTGATTGAAAGCTCTGTTACAAGAGTGAAATTCTACATGTGGGGTTCACTCTGAAATGACCTGTCAAGGCCTTTCCTTGAGGAGTCACCCAATATCAATATCTTTATGTCTTTTCTCTCGGATTACTCAGATTCTCTAAAGAGATATGTTCTGATCTTTGATTTGGAGTGCAGAGACCAGAATCCTGGAAACTGTGTGGATAAAGTGGACTATACAGTTCATGGAATTCTCCAGGCCAGAATACTGGAGTGTGTAACCTTTCCTTTCTCCAGGGGATCTTCCCAACCCAGGGATCAAACTGGGGTCTCCCACATTGCAAGCAGATTCTTTACCATCTAAGCCACAACAGAAGCCCAAGAATACTGGAGTGGGTAGCCTATCACTTCTCCAGCAGATCTTCTCGACCCAGGAATCGAACCAGGGTCTCCTGCATTGCAGGTGATTATTTACCAACTGAGATATCAGGGAAGCACCCAGTATGAGGAGGGTGTCATAAATTCTTCATGTGACTATTTATTTAATCCATTTCAAAGCAAGAAAGCAGAGAGAAAAGTGTGAACTAATTTAGCAAATCCATGAAACTTGGTTCCTAAACACAAAATGGGAAAGACAAGAAATTACTTAGGATATACAGCAAAGCACTAAAAAGCGCAGAATCTTATGGCATCAGGTGTCTCTAATTGCTGGGGTTAAAAACAAGGCAGAAGGCTGACACTCCCAGTAGAGTGAGCAGCAGCAGGTCTCCCAGATGCCCTCCACTCTCTGGCAGAGGCTACAGGGTTCTCCCCTGGAAGGGGGCTGATTGGGTGAAGTCTGCAGATCGAGAACGGTCTTGCCCTTGACACCATGACTTTTTCTCCTTGGTTTCCCATGGCACCTTGCTCCTGTCCCATCACTGTGTCAGACACCACAGTGGCAGACTGTAAGCTCCCTGAAGTCAGCGCTGTGTCCATGACCCTGTCAACCTGCACAAGGCCTGAACTGGGTAGACTTATAGAGACTGAGTACCTCATTTCTAATAAATGACTTACTGATGTTGAAAACTTATCAGATGTTTAAATTCCTCTCCCTATCATCTCCTCTCTAACCCTTTTGATATGTATCTATTATAAGAAGCACTGGGTACAGGCCTGAGAGGGTTTCCTGTAACAGATAACACATAGGGAAACAAAATGTTTGCAATGCTTCTTAACATGGAAACATTATAAGGTATTTCCTAAGTCATAAGGGTCATTGGAAGGACTGGTGCTGAAACCGAAGCTCCAATACTTTGGCCACCTGATGCAAACAGCTGACTCATTGGAACAAACCCTGGTGCTGGGAAAGATTGAAGGCAAAAGGAGAAGGGATCAACAGAGGATGAAGTGGTTAGATAGTATTACCAACTCAATGAACATGAATTTGAACAAATTCCAGGAGATAGTGGAGGCCAGAGGAGCTTGATGTGCTGTAGTCCATGGGGTCGCAAAGAGTCAGATACAACTTAGTGACTGAACAACAAAGGGTCAATCCACACATGAACATGAAACTTTGGATTAAGAGAGTAAGTCACAATTAGAATAATGATATCTTTGTCATGTTTTCTACCATTATTCTAAATAGCAGATGTCCATGTCTTTACTGGGCTTCCCAGGTGGCTCAGTGGTAAAGAAGTCTCCTGCCAGTGCAGGAGTCACAGGAGACACTGGTTGGATCCATGGGTTGGGAAGATTCCTTGGAGAAGGAAATGGCAACCCACTCCAGTATTCTTGCTGGGATAATTCCCGTGGACAGAGGAGCCAGGTGGGCTACAGTCTATGTGGATCTCCGAGTTGGACACAACTGAGTGACTGAGCCCACACACATAGTCTTTACCAGCCAGTATATGCTATAATATCAAAAACAAGACAGCATAATTTATATTTTTAATATTCACCTTGTAATTTTTTAATGAGTGACACTAATTTGACCCTCATTAAGAAAGAAAGGAAAAAATTGCCTAATAATTATGATCTTTTGCAAGACACACTAAAAGCCTACTTTTCCTCTAAGACTGTTTTAGCCTTTCTGAGATAACACATTAATTAAAAGCACATGAAGAAAAACACTAAAAATACAGTTGTATTTTATAGAAAATCCTTTTTTCTCTAGTATTTTACTATGCAAAGTTCATATTTTTTCTTAGGAAAATGTATATTTTATTATACAAGTAATTGGTGTAGCAGGACTTCCTCAATGGCTCAGTGGGTAACAAATCCACCTGCCATGCAGGAGACATGGGAGACATGGGTTAGATTACTGGATTGGGAAGATCCCCTGGAGAAGGAAACGGCAACCCTCTCCAGTATTCTTGCCTGAAAAATCCCATGGACAGAAGACCCTGAAGTCCAAAGGGTCGCAAAGAGTCAGACACTACCGAGCAACTAAGCACAATTGATGTAGTGAATATCTAAAACCCCAAAAGCATAAAAAAAAAAAAAAAAAAAACAACTGTAAAAGACATCCATTATTCCACCCCTCATGGGTAATCTGGAGAAGGAAATGGCAACCCATTCCACTATTCTTGCCTAGAGAATCCCAGGGACAGATGGAGGAACCTGGTGGGCTGCCATCTATGGGGTTGCACAGAGTCAGACACGGCTGAAACGACTTAGCAGTAACAGCAGCAGCATGGGTAACCAATGAAAGTAGTATCTTGGTTATTTTTTAAAACTTTTACCCAAATGTATATGTTGTTTTTCACATGTATAAAGATTCTATAATAAAAATTGTATGCCCTGCTCTCTCTATATATTTTAATCAACAGTATACTAGTTCTCTACATTATAAAATGTGTTTGAACATGGTTTTGTGCCATTATTTATTTAATAATTTCCCATGTTGGATGTTTAAGTCACTTAAAAGTTATCACTATTATAAGTGATACTGTGAGGGACATCTGTATGCATCAACATTTGCCTACATCTCTTATTCATTCCTTAGTATAGATTCCTGGAGGTGGAATTGCTCTTTCAAGGATGATATTTGTAAGGTTCTGATGCATGTTTCTGGGTTGGTTTCCAGAAAGATTGCAGGGGTTTCTCCTGCCCTACACAGTATCATTAGAAAGGTTACTGTAAAAAAAAAAAAAAAAACCCTTTCTGGTGCTAGTGACAAGTTCCCTTCCACCCAGAAGAGATCAAAGCAGATCACATAAAAATCTCCCTATCCTGACACTGATCAGAGTCAGGGTATCTGCAATGCCTGGCTTTTGCCAGAAAAGCTTTGAACAGTTCATCTAAAACACTTTCTGTTAAAATGTCTGTATTCAACATTCTACTATGTACCTCTCCCTCTGCCTTGCCAAATACAGTGGCTTCATGGCATACAGAGCCCATGAAGGTGGGACTTGGGACAGCATAAAGGGTGAACAAACATTTCTCTCTAAGTTCTCTCTCACTTGTCCATCCATGCACCTATCCATCTATTCAACCAACCTCTCCTTGTGGATGTGCATCACTCCGGATACAGGGAAGGATGAAACAAAATTCTAACCCTCACAAGCTCTCAATCTATATGGGAAGACAGCTCTCTAATTAACTTCTTTTTCTACTACATGAATAGATCATGTGTTTTTATTGGCTTGTGTTAATACAATCCCCTTTCACTAAATAGCTGGGGCAGCAAAGTGTCACTTATAAAGAGTTGAGCCCCAAGCTTGATGCACTTATTCCACATCCTCACACCAACTACAAAAAGATAATGCTTCTACAACCATTCCACAGAGAGGGAAACCGCAGTTCAGAGTGAGCAAGCTGCCCAGGGTCACCACAAAAATCCCCTGTTGTGGTGCTCCTCTCTCTGTGGCACCTGGTGATCATCACAACAGGAGCACCCCATGGAGCTCAAGGAAGCTCAAGACTCCTCCAGATTAATTCAGTTCCTTAAAATCAGCTTAGTGTCAGCTCCTGGGGTATGTGCCTTAGAGGTGCAGAGGTGGCATGTGTGAGCACGGACTGATGCCAGTTTCCAAGACAGAGTGCCTGGGTAGGGGAGGAGGAATGTGAGAGCTTCCCATGGGTCAAGGGACTACTGCAGATGAGAGCCAGGCTTATAGGTCTTGAAAGAAACCTCCTGTCAAGTTGCTGCCTAGGTGAAAATCCTGCAGGACTGGACTCCAGGGGCAGGAGCTGAGAAAAGCTGTCAGAAGAGAGGCAAGGAGCAGAAGAACTGCAGTTTGGCAGTCCTAGCAAGTAGTCTTTGAGACCTTAACAGTGGTCTTCATATTGAAACAGTGAAAGATGCCTTTGTCCTTGGCTTTCAACTTGGGTGCAGCAAAAAGCTGTAAAACCAGACCCAAGTAGAGAGCAGGGCTGTGCTTATGTTGGTGACTTGGGCTTCCCTTGTGGCTCAGGTGGTAGAGAACCTGCCTGCATACAGTGCAGGAGGCCCAGGTTTGATCCCTGGGTCAGCAATATCCCCTGGAGAAGAGAATTGACTAACCACTCAAGTATTCTTGCCTGGAGAAGTCCATGGACAGAGGAGCCTGGCAGGTTACTCAAAGAGTCAGACACAACTGAGTGACTAACACCTTTTTTTTTTTTGCTGAGAGGACTACTTGGAGCAATACAGGACTTAGGAATCAACACTAATGACTTTCTTCTTTCTCCATTTAAAAGCTCAGAAATACAAAGCTCAGAAAGATCAAGAAGCCTGCCCAAGCCTCAAATGTCTTGGGGCTATGATGCGCTCATTGTGACTCATTGGAGTGAATGCTGTGCTTGAGATTGATCCTAAACATTACATCATTTCTTGAGAAGGAAACTAGTGCTAGTTCTTTATTTACTTCATTTATTCAATTATTACTTTATTCAAAAATATCAATTAAGTACTAGCTCCCTACCAGGCATGGCCCGGTCCTGGCTCTATGAAGGCCCGTTCATTGGGTCTGGACCTAAGGAAGTCTAGGCCTGAGTGGAAACACCTTCGTGTGGATGCAGCATGTTATTTGTATTATTATGCTGCACTAAGTCATGTCTGACTCTTTGAGACCATATGGACTGTAGTCTACCATGCTCCTCTGTCCATGGGATTTTCCAGGCAAAAATACTAGAGTGGGTTGCCATGCCCTTCTCCGGGGGATCTTTCTAATCCCAGGATGGAACCCATGTCTCCTGCATTGCCTGTACTGGCAGGCAAATTATTTAGCACTGAGCCACCTGTAGCACATTAACTGGCATTTTCTGTGGCAATAAATGTGAAAGTGAAAGTCACTCAGTTGTGGCTGACTCTTTGTGACCTCATGGACTATACAGTCCATGGAATTCTCCAGGTCAGAATACTGGAGTGAGTAGCCTTTCTCTTCTCCAGGGGATCTTCCTAGCCCAGGGATTGAACTGGGGTCTCCCACATTGCAGGTGGATTCTTTACCAGCTGAGACACAAGGGAAGCCCAAGAATACTGGAGTGGATAGCTTCTCCCTTCTCCATCAGTTCTTCCCTACCCGGGAATCGAACTGGGACCTCCTGCATTGCAGGCGGCTTCTTTACTGACTGAGCTCTTAGGGAACAGGAACCCATTATTTTAGAATAAATGTTAATATTGTAACAAAAATTGTATGTGGTTCAGCTCCAAGAAAATCACAAAACAGCAATAAAGAAATGCTCACATTCTACCTTTAGTTGTTATTAGTCCACTATGGTATTTTCAGCCTTAGATATAAGCTTCAACCATATAAGGTAGGTCAAGCATATTAGCTTCAACCACATAAGGCAGGTAGGTAAAAATGGTTAAATAGCAATCTCAAATTATTCATCCCAAGTCATTGGGCTGAGACATTCAGAACCCTGAGACATTCCTGTAATATCTCCTAGGACAGAACAGCAAAGCTGGGCCACAACTCCTCATCTTCAAGATGGTAAGTGTGGAGTTCTTCAAGGTTAGGCCACCTCACATGTTACAGACAAAGAGGAGCTCCGACCTGAACTCATCCTCTTACAGAACAAAGGGAAGGACAGGGGGTTGGCTAGAAGTTGTGCCAACTTCCATCACCTTATTAAAGGATAGGATTAATAATCACTGGCACCTCTACCTACACACTTAAAATGGTAGAACCCTCATCGATTCCTCTGGGAGTTTTCTCCACAGTCAGCCTGTCCATCAGTGCCTTTGTTTGTTTGTTTGTTTTTTGTTTTTGGATAACTAAAGCTTATACTTCTACCAAATTAAAAAGAAAACATTTTTGGATGAGCCCAGCCCAGCTCAGTCCTCAGCAATGACTTAACAACATCCCTGAGTTGATTCTGATTCTGCCCAACATCAGTTATGCTGCAGGCTTATCAGAGCATGGCTAGGCACATTTACATGAAACACTAAAAAAAGGTTTAAAATGACTTCATCTAGGGGTTTCTCTTTGTTAGCTTGCAGTATCAGACTACCTTGTTGGGACACAGTCCCTGGGGTGAGCTTTATAATAGTGGAGAACTTAAGGGTACAGAACCTCTAGTTTCCAAGTGGTCCGACTTGGCTTAACCAGGATAGGTGCCCTTGGAAAATTATTCTCAGACTTACAGAGTCCACAAAATTTACAATGTATATTTTTTGTACATGCTGAAGTCCTCCATGTTGTCGGTGTAGTTGCAGCCAGATTAAAATGATGTAACGTATTTGTCATGCACTTTTTCCTCCAGAAAAAGAGAAGGAAAGGGAACTAAGCTTAAATTTGGAAGGTCTAGGGCATGAAAAATTGTGTGGGCCTCCATGGACCTTCTCCAATATATTGCTTCATTGGAAGTCTTAATGATCACAACCTTGCAAGAAGGTTACAAGGGAGCCAAGGACTGTGGAATCAGCCCACCTGCATCTAGCTGATTTAATTATTGTTTCTCTTTATAAATGCTCCTATAAAGAAATGTGCCTGGACACACAGACACCCCAAGACTCATACCACAGTCAGCAAAGCTCCCCATCAACTTGTTCTGTTATTTACTTCCTCAAGCCCCTTCTGGACTGTCCACCACTTCATGCTAGCTGCCTCACAGCCCAGCACTGAGTCTCAGCTCCAGAATATCCTATTCCTCCAGAAAAGCATCTCTGAATAATCCCCATCCCAGCCATACTTCCCTAGATTGAGTGGTACTCCCATAGCATCCTCTGATCAGTTCTGCAAGCACTATAATATGACTTTATAAGGATTCTTTACAGTACTCTCTTCAAAGTCCTTGGGGACTGGGATGATCTGTTACTTTTGTATCATCAGCATCCATCTCAAATTGGCATATTGTTGGAACACAATAGAAATACAAATTTTGGGGTATATATTTATTTTTTATGCTTTTATTTTTTCATTTTATTTTGTTAATGGAGTATAATTGCTTTACAATGTTGTGTTAGTTTCTGCTGTACAGCAAAGTGAATCAGCTATACATACACATGTTATATAAGTATAAAGTCTTTTTTGGACTTCTTTCCCATTTAGGTTACCACAGAGCATTGAGTAAAGCTCTCTGTACTATATACAGTATGTTCTCATTAGTTATCTATTTTATGTTGTTGTTGTTGTTTAGTCACTAAGTCATGTCCAATTCTTTGCAACCCTATGGACTATAGTCCACCAGGCTTCTCTGTCCATGGGATTCTCTAGGTAAGAATACTGGAGTGGCTTGCCATGCCCATCTCCAGGAGATCTTCCCAACCCAGGAATCGAATCCACATCCCTTATATCTCCTGCATTGGTAGACAGGTTCTTTATTACTAGTACCACCCGGGAAGCCTCTCTATTTTATACATAATATCAGTAATGTGTATATGTCAATCCCCATCTTCTAATCCATCCTGCCTCCCCTCTTCCCAAATGCAAATTTTAGAAGAAAGTATGTGTTATGCTTAATTTTATGTGCTAACTTGCCTGGGCCACAATGCATCCAGATACCTGGCTAAACATTATATCTGGCTGTGTCTGTGAGGGTGTTTCCAGATAAGATTTGGATTTGAATTGGGGATGAAGTAAAACAGAGGGTGCACAACATCCCCTCGGTTGAGAGAACAGCTGGGACACTGGTCTTCTGCCCTGAAACTGGAACTCACTCTACCAACTTTTCTGGTCTTTGGCTTACACACAGAAAACTTTGGGACTTTTCTGCTTTCATAATCACGTGAGCCAATTTCTTATATAAATCTTGATAGATAAGCTCTATTTGCCTCGATTTTTCTGGAGAGCTAACAGAATATGAGTGGAAAATATAACAACAACAACAAATCCCTGCCAATTCATTTTGTGGGGAGGGAGACCTGAAATCCCCTCCCATGCATGAGTTCCTGACCTCACCTGGCAGCAGCCTCCCTTCAATTATCCACTGCTCTGCCCCAACTATAAGTCTGGCGCAATGTAAGCACAAGAAGGGTTAGCACTGAGGCCACTGAGGGTGAGGCTTGAGTGATGAAGAAAGTCCACTGGAAATAGAATCTGATCTATGGCAGGCCCACTGCTTTCTCCTGGGATAGGGTCTGAATCATGTGAATTGACTTGAGATATTATACTTGTGGCTCTTATGGGGTTTGACAGGGAGAACCTGATCTTTGGAGGGAACATTAGAGCTGCATCTACTCATTCATTCCATGGACAAGTCTATTCTCCTGTGTGCTATGAGTAGTTCAAAGCTCCATTCTTATGGATACAGACAGTAAATACACATCCGAGTAATATCGCCAGTGCTTCTAAGGGTCACCAAGGGCTATATATATAGCCCTACATATATAGTGCATCTTCCTTATCAATTCCTCTGTTGATGGACATTTAGGTTGCTTCCATGTTCTGGTTATTGTAAATAGGGCTGCAATGAACATTGGGGAATATTTTGGAATTATGATTTTCATATATATTATGGAGAAGGCAATGGCACCCCACTCCAGTACTCTTGCCTGGCAAATCCCATGGATGGAGGAGCCTGTTAGGCTGCAATCCATGGGGTTGCTAAGAGTCAGACACGACTGAGCGACTTCACTTTCACTTTTCACTTTCATGCATTGGAGAAGGAAATGGCAACCCACTCCAGTGTTCTTGCCTGGAGAATCCCAGGGATGGGGGAGCCTGGTGGGCTGCTGTCTATGGGGTCGCACAGAGTCGGACACGACTGCAGTGACTCAGCATAGCATAGCATAAAAAGGAACAAAATTATGCTATTTGTAGAGACATGGATGGACCTGGAGGCTGTCATACAAAGTGAAGCAAGTCAGAAAGAGAAAACAAATATTGTATATTAATGAATATATGTAGAATCTAGAAAAATGTCACAGATGAATACATTTGCTAAACAGAAATAGAGACACAGACATACAGAACAAATGTATGGGCACCAAGGGAGGAGAGGTGGGATGAATTGGGAGACTGAGACTGACATATACACACTACTGTGTATAAAGTAGACTGCATAACAAATGGAACTGTACTCAATTCTCTTTGGTGAGCTCAATGGGAAGGAAACCAAAAAAAGATGGGATATATGTGCCTATATATATATATATATATATATATATATATATATATATATATATATAAGGCAATGGCACCCCACTCCAGTACTCTTGCCTGGCAAATCCCATGGATGGAGGAGCCTGGTAGGCTGCAGTCCATGGGGTCGCTAAGAGTCAGACACGACTAAGTGACTTCACTTTGACTTTTCACTTTCATGCATTGGAGAAGGAAATGGCAACCCACTCCAGTGTTCTTGCCTGGAGAATCCCAGGGATGGGGGAGCCTGGTGGGCTGCCATCTATGGGGTTGCACAGAGTCCGACACGACTGAAGCGACTTAGCATATATATACACCTGATTTGATTTGCTCTATAGTAGTAACTAATACAGCATTGTAAAGTAGCAGCAGCTGCTGCTGCTAAGTCGCTTCTGTAGTGTCCGACTTTGTGTGACCCCGTAAACGGCAGCCTACCAGGCTCCCCTGTCCCTGGGATTTTCCCGGCAAGAGTCCTGGAGTGGGTTGTCATTTCCTTCTCCATTGTAAAACTACTCTACTCCAATAAAATTTTTAGAAAACAAAGGGGAACTCCTCAGGTGGAGTCTCTCTGATGAGAGGATATGGGCATGTGACATTGTTATGGTCACTGACTTGGAATTTGTCTAAATGAGATGGAAAGATTTGAACAGAGAGATGACATGACGTGACTGAATTGAAAAAGATTCCTGGTTTCTGTTCTGGAACAGTGTGAAGAGCCTCCTGGGCAAGAACAAAGGTTCGTTATGAGGTCTCTGTCAAGTGTGGCTGGACCACGGAGAGGGGGTTGCCAGAGAAGATCTCCAGGAAGGCGGCAGGCTTGGCTGCAGACTGGGAGAGGAAACGAAGAATTCAGAATGGTTTTGAGAGTGATGATAGCAGAGGTCCATAAGTGCTGGGATCCAGAGCTCAGCTCTGGGGAGGATGACTCTGAAATACTGTCTGACAATGAAGGGAGATATTGGCTACATGGCTGGACATATGGTCTGGAGAAAGGAGCAAGATTACAGTCGGAAGTCACTCACACAGAAGAAGAAGGCCTGAGTCTGTGTAGGAAGAGAGCATATGAGGGAAAGGAGGGTGAGGCCCAAGCCCGAGGCAGTTAGGGAGATCCAGCCCAGGACATGCAGACAGGAAAATAATCTCTTATCGAGACCTGCATTTCCCCCACTTGAAAAGTTGGCAACTTGATCTGGGGGTTCCACACACAGCATTGAGTGCCTGCTGTGTTCCAGGTCTTTATTCATGTTGGGGATGCATGCCTCTGCCCTCCATGAGAGTGGAGCTCCCATCCATGAGGGTGGATCCAAAGGGAAGTGGTTCTATTGATGTGACTGCATTAGTGCAAGCAGGGGCACTTACCTCATCTGGCTGTCAGGAGAGACTGAGGAGGGTGCTGAAATGGAATGATGAATGGGCAATCCCCAGGCCCACAGTGGAGGCCATAGCAGGGTGGGAAGGATGTTCCAGAAGGGACAGAAGCATGAAACATCCTGGATGTTTTTGCCAATGCAAAAGATTCTCCAGCCCACCCTCCAGCAGGCCCCAGTGTCTGTCTCCCAATGTAGCACATTCTTTTCTTGCTGAAGACACAAAGGCCCAAATCTCCACATTCATTCATTCAGAAATAAATGAATTACCTCTACTATGTGCCAGTCCTTTAGGAGCTGATCTGTTGGACTATGAGTGATGAACATGATAGCCATAGGTCCTGTGAAGCAAACAAAACACAGAAATATGAAAAGGGGCTGTGAGTGTCTGCTGGTCAGGAAAACAAATTTGGGAAGAGGACAATTGAGCTTGATGGTCATGTCTGTCTGGAAGGAGAAACAGGGCCAAGCCATGAGGCATCCCAAGAACCACCAAGTTAGCCAGGGAAGGGATGGATGGTTCAGACTGAGTCAAAGTGTTCACAGGAAGACAGCATACTGGACTTTGCTAAAAAGTTGAGTTTTATTCCAAGTGGAAGGAAAGCCATTGCTCAAAGTATTGAGCAAGGGAAAACATCACTGGTTGCTGAGTGGAGAATAACTTTCAGAGGAGAAGCATATAGCTGGGAGTCTCTGTAGTCTGGGTGAATGGTGGCCTGGATATATCTGGAGTTGTATTTGGGATGGTGAGAAATGGTTGGATCCAGGTTGTGGTTTAGAGGTAGAGACCACAGCCTTGTTAGGGCTTGCATCTGAAAAGCAAAGGAAAGGACAGGCTTAAGAATAATTCCTAGGATTTTGCAGTAAGCTATTGGGTGATACTCCACAGACATAGGAAAGACTTTCCTACATCCTTTGTTCCTCAACATTGGATGCCACATAGAGGTCACTCCGACTAAAATTCCCCAAGGACATGGCCTCCTCAACCACAGTAACTCTGCTTGGATGCATCCAGCAATGGTTTTCATTGCCCAACCAGTTTGTCCTGGCAGCCTGCTCTTTGAGCATAGGAGGCTTGCAGAGTGGATGCCCAGTTGCACTGCCAAATGGATTTACAGAAACGAGGCCCCTCCGGGAACTGTTCCAAATTCTCATCTTTTAATTTATTTGTTTGCCTCTTAATTCTGCTGCAGAAGCCAGCAGAGGGCCTAGCACACATGATCAAGTAGTCTCCCTTGTAGCATTTCATTTATTGCATCTGAGAAAGTGACAGCACAGGGGCCATGTGCCAGCAGAGGTGCATATTTTCCCTCTGCGTTGAAGCACATTCAGATGATGTCACATCAAACACTCAAGGACTAGTGTGTACTCAGAGCTGAGCTGAATTCAAAATGTTCCTCTTGTCGTAATAGTTCTGGGATCTTGGCCAAGTTACCAATCTTTCTGGGTCTTCTTTTCCCTTTTTGTTAAAGAGTTCTTACCTCAAAAATATTATGACTATCTCCAAAGGTGGTTGTGGCTGTTGCTCCTCCATGACTTTATTTTGTAGGGTAATGAAAAGATGCCCTTAAGCAGGGAGCACAGGGCCAGATGTGGAGTAAATATCCCATCACCGTGAGCTCTTCTCCTGTGAGGTGGGACCTGCTCTGGGGTGTCAAGTTGTGTGCACTTGTCAAGTAGGTGCTGTGGGTATGTGACTCTATCTAGTAGTTTAGGGAAGGTCCCTGGGGTTTCTTTTGGAAGCTATTTCAATGCTATATATGAGAGGTCACAATGTTCTGTGCTTAGTCACTCAGTGGTGTCCAACTCTTTGTGACCCTATGTACTGTAGCCCACCAGGCTCCTCTGTCCATGGGGATTTTCCAGGCAAAAATACTGGAGTGGGTTACCATGCCCTTATCCAGGGGATCTTCACAACCCAGAGATCAAACCCAGGTTTCCCACGTTGCAGGCAGATTCTTTACCATCTGATCCACCAGGGAAGCCCAACTGATGCTGAGGCTGAAACCCCAATACTCTGGCCACCTGATGCAAAGAACTGACTCATTGGAAAAGACCCTGATTCTGAGAAAGATTGAAGGCGGGAAGAGAAGGGGATGACAGAGGATGAGATGGATGGCATCACTGACTTGATGGACATGAGTTTGAATAAACTCCAGAAGTTGGTGATGGACAGAAAAGCCTGGCGGGCTGCAGTCCATGGGGTCAAAAAGAGTTGGACACAACTGAGTGACTGAACTGACTGACTGGGGCTTTTCTTTTCCCAAGTTCAGGCTGGGACATCCTGGACTTGCATGCCATCAGTGGACTGTCCTTTAGGCACAGACTGTATTTCTGCTCAATGCTTCTAATCCATATTCAGCCGATGAACTTGTGAGACAGAAGTAGCCTTATTTCCTTTGTTAGAATTGGTGTCAAATAAGGTCAATGACTCACAAAACATTGGTAAAATGAGATAACAATATCTGTCCTGGAGAGTTATGCTGAGCAGTTTGAAGTGCATGGCACAGTACCTGTCATATTCAGTTCAGTTCATTTCAGTCACTCAGTCGTGTGCAACTCTATGAGACCCCATAGACTGCAGCACACTAGGCCTCCCTGTCCATTACCAACCTCTGGAGTTTACTCAAACTCATCTCCATTGAGTCCGTGATGCCATCCAACCATCTAATCCTCTGTTGTTCTTCAAGCTTTCCCAGCATTAGGGTCTCTTACAATGACTCAACTCTTTGCATCAGGTGGCCAAATTATTGGAGTTTCTGCTTCAACATCAGTCCTTCCAATGAATACTCAGGACGGATCTCCCTTAGTATGGACTGGTTGGATCTCCTTGCTGTCCAAGGGACTCTGAAGAGTCTTCTCCAACACCACAGTTCAAAAACATCAATTCTTCAGCACTCAGCTTTCTTTATAGTCCAACTCTCATATCCATACATGACTACTGGAAAAACCACAGCTTTCACTAGATGGACCTTTACTGGCAAAGTAATGTCTCTGCTTTTTAATGTGCTGTATAGAAATGGCAACCCACTCCAGTGTTCTTGCCTTGAGAATCCCAGGGACAGGGGAGCCTGGTGGGCTGCTGTCTATGGGGTCCCACAGAGCGACTTAGCAGCAACAGCAGCAGACTGGTCATAGCTTTTCTTCCAAGGAGCAAGTGTCTTTTAATTTCATGGCTGCAGTCACCATGTGCAGTTATTTTGGAGTCCCCCAAAATGAAGTCAGCCACTGTTTCCACTGTTTCCTCATCTATTTGCTATGAAGTGATGGGACCAGATGACATGATCTTAGTTTTCTGAATATTGAGCTTTAAACTAACTTTGACACTCTCCTCTTAGTAAGTGCTCAATTTAATGAAAGAAAGATATATCAGTTCAATTCAGTCTGCAGTGGAGGGAGATATTGACAGTAATTTCTCTGCTTTTTAATATGCTGTCTAGGTTGGTCATAGCTTTTCTTTCAAGAAGCAAGAGTCTTTTAATTTCATGGCTGCAATCACCATCTGTGGTGATTTTGGAGCCCAAGAAAATAAAGTCTCTCACTGCTTCCTTTGTTTCCCCATCTATTTGCCATGAAGTGATGGGACGGATGCCATAATCTTAGTTTTCTGAACGTTGAGTTTTAAGCCAACACTTTCACTCTCCTCTTTCATTTTCATCAAGAGGCTCTTTAGTTCTTCGTTGCTTTCTGCCATAAGGGTGGTGTCACCTGCATATCTGAGGTTATTGATATTTCTCCTGGCAATCTTGATTCCAGCTTGTATTTCATCCAGCCCGGCATTTCACATGGTGTACTCTGAATATAAGTTAAACAAGCAAGGTGACAATATACAGCCTTGATGTATTCCTTTTCCTATTTGGAACCAGTGTGTTGTTCCACGTCCAGTTCTAACTGTTGCTTCCTGACCTGCATACAGATTTCTCAGGAGGCAGGTCAGGTGGTCTGGTATTCCCATCTCTTGAAGACTTTTCCACAGTTTGTTGTCATCCACACAGTCGAAGGCTTTGGCATAGTCAATAAAGCAGAAATAGATGTTTTTCTGGAACTCTCTTGCTTTTTGATGATCCAGTGGATGTTTGGCAATTTGATCTCTGGTTCCTCTGCCTTTTCTAAATCCAGCTTGAACATCTGGAAGTTCACAGTTCACTTACTGTTGAAGCCTGGCTTGGAGAATTTTGAGCATTACTTTGCTAGTGTGTGAGATGAATGCAATTGTGCAGTAGTTTGAGCATTCTTTGGCATTGCCTTTCTTTGGAATTGGAATGAAAACTGACTTTTTCCAGTGCTTTGGCCACTGCTGAGTTTTCCAAATTTTCTGTCATATTGAGTGCAGCACTTTCACTGCATCATCTTTTAGGATTTGAATTAGTTTAGCTGGAATTCCATCACCTCCACTAGCTTTGTCCATAGTGATGCTTCCTACGGACCACTTGACTTTACATTCCAGGATGTCTGGCTCTAGGTGAGTGATCACACCATTGTGGTTATCTGGGTCTTGAATATCTTTTGTGTATAGTTCTTCTGTGTATTCTTGCCAGCTCTTCTTAATCTCTTCTGCTTCTGTTAGGTCTCTCTCTATATACATACATGGAAAATGAAATATTGGGGTTGGCTGATTTTTTAGAGGTAGAGATTATTCATTACTTCTGCTTAGGGAACTGGGCACTTGGTTCACTTCACTAAAAGTCAATCAGATGCTATTAATACTTCACAGAAGAATGAGTGGTGACTCAGTAAAGCCAAGTACTTTACCCAAGGTCCCAGAGTCTGTCAGCAGGACAGCTGGGATTTGAGCCCCACTGTGGCTCCAAAGTACCTTCCTGTTACTCTTTCCATCTGGCTGTGTTGTCATCAGGAGAGTCTAAGCTCTTGGGGTCTGACTGTGAGTGTCAGCACTGAGGCATTGGGAGAGGACTCTGTGTGAAGCTGAGGGAGTTGGATTTTAGGAAAGAACAAAGGTTGGAATGAGGTTAGTGTTTTCAAGCTGGACAGTGGGCCAGATGCAGGGAAGGTGGAAACCGACAAGGAGCAGGATACTCTGTGGAGCCCAAGTTCAAGCATTCAGACTGATGGCAGTCCACCAGCCCCCAATTCCACCATGGCAGGAGTGGTAGAACAGGGAAAGGGAAAATCTGGGAAAACAAAAGGAAATATTTCTGATTTGGATGAGTTGGATTTGAAATGTCTGTGAGGCAGCCTAGTGGATTGGTGAGCATCAGTTGAGGACAGGGTGTGAAGCTCCAGAGAAGGGCTGGACTGGTCATTATCTGCGATCTGTCTATACAATAGGTGAGGACATGGATCCTGGAGCCTCTGCCTGAGATCAGGTACTCCTCAGCACGTGCCTGGGAAAAGATTCCCAAGTCCTTGGAGAAAAACAGGGATTGTGATCATTCAAGGAATTAATGAGGTTGTTCCAGAGAATCTCTCTGATAGTGCCTGGCACATGTAATACAGATTTAAGAAAAAGTATGGGTGAAATCTGGGCTCAGGAGAGAATGTCACATGCGTGATCTCCAAATTTAGTGATATCTTGTCTCTTCAGATATAATTAAATATAACATCTACTCCAAAACTGTTTTCAACCAAGGCTCTTTGATTTAGACTGAATTTCTATGTTTTGGGTATTTACAGACTTTAAATATAGCTCATATCTCTGAAGAAGACAGATGAGTCAGCTGTGTGGGTTGAAGGGTCTGACTGGAAATCAGTTTCTTGTTTAGTCAGGGTGTTGTAAAATTTATAATCCAGACCAGGACATGTCTGAGAGTGAATGAGGACAGGGCACTATTATTAACGATACAGAGAGAGCAGGTGTCAAGCTGGGGTACCCTTGGACATGGAGACACTCTTGTGTTAAAGGGAAGTCATCCTGAGAAGAGTGTGCTGCTATGGACAGCTTAGGAAATGTCCCAGGTTAACAGGGCAGGTTGGAGGTTTAGCTGCTGCCTGATGTTCTAGCCCCATTTCACATTCCTCTCCCCTACTGTCCCTCCAACTCACTCCCACCCCAATAATTTTCTGCATGGCTCTTATCACAACATTTAGCTAATTCTTTCTCTGTTTCACTTAAAAATGAGATCCACACAGACAATAACTGGTCTGCCCTGTTCTCAGCTATATCCCCAGCACCTAGGACCAGCAGTGCCTGGAACACTATAGCCACTCAAGAAACATGAAGAAGTAGAGTAGGCATGACTTCAAGCTGATCATGTGGGTATCCTCTGTTTTGAAGTTTTATTGGATCGAATCTGTCTATTCTGTTCCTGATTTGGGGGAGTTTATTTGTCTGTCTGAAGCCAATGGCCAATTAAAGAAATGTGTGTGCTTTCCATGAAAAGAGCTCATTGAGTACCACCTGAAATACCCTGCCTGCCCTCTCCACTTCTGCTCCCAGCTAACTGCTCAGGTTTCACCACTCCCAGATGGCCCTTGCTGCTGTCCCAGAGCATCCAGGGTCACTCTTGGCCCCTCTCCCCCTATACTGTGGTTGCCCACTTCAGTTCAGGATTGCTTCCCCTGTAGTCTGTGCATCACACTCACGGCAATATCTGGCACAAGGCAGCACTCAGGCTGCTCAGTGGGTGTAGGAACGATGGGGAGGGGCCCCCGAGTGTACCAGTGGCTGAAGATCCTGAAAGAGGGGCTTGGTGAGGAAAAGCCTACCCCACAGGGCACCACTCGGGCTTCCATCAGCTGCAGATGCCAAATGCTAATGGTGGAGGAAATTTATTCTGAATAAAAAGGTGGTTAGCATTCGGCAAACATTTTCTATCTCAGACACACACAGAGTAATTTTGATGAAATGTGTTGGTTTACAGAACCTTTGGTATTCTGCACATTCACTGAAATGCATTTGGACTTGACTCTGCCTTGGAGGACTGTTGTGGAGGAATGTAATCAAATCACTTGTGCACTCAATATTGCTTTCCTATGGATTATTTGGATGTGGCTCTAATAAAAATGCTTGCTTTTTTTCCCCCTCTCCAGCAAATCATTGCTACGTGCAGCCATGAAATGTTGTTGCACTCCTACTTTATTGCAGATTTAAATTACTTGCATTATTTTGTTGGACAGTGGCTCCCCGAAGCACAATGAATCAAATCATTAATTACTGCTCGAGTGTGTGATCCACTGGCAAACATTAAACTCCACTCAGGAGCTCATTTCATGATGATGGCTTCTGAGTCAGTCCCCTGAGGCCCGGACCAGATGGGAACTTCCGGACAAGATGTTACCATTTGCTCTTCTGGTGCTTCAGTGGCAAACACTGCATCACTAATGACCACCTGGCACCCTAAAGTTGCTGATCTTTTTGGAATTGGCACTTTTTTCATCCTCCATTCAGTGGGCCTGGAAAAAGTGCTGTGGCACCTGCATTTCCCCACAGCAGCCTCCTGCTTTGCACTCCATACATCCTTTAGTGATAACAAATAGAAGGAGCTTTATAAAACACAAATACAGTCACTCTCTTTACATTGAAAAATGCTTTAAGACCTTTCCATTGTCATTCAAGGTAAATGAAATCTTCTCAACTGCAATCTGACATGGTCTGTTTTTTCCTACCACTCTGGCTTCCATCCCTGCCACTTCTTCCTTCCCTCCCTGCCTCATGTTGCTTGCCATACTGGCCTTCTGGTGTCTCCCCTGTGTTTTCATATCTAGGGACAGTCCCCCAGCCTCGGCTACTCTCTGTGTAATGGACTTGCAGCTATGGCACCCACATCAGACTATTCAGGAATTTTTGATCAGACCTCTGACTGTGTGATTTCCCAGCACCCTCTGGTTCCCAGGACCCATCCCACCATGCAGCCTGGAAGGCATCCCTCTGTGTTATAAATGGAAGGTAAATTCTCCCTTGTGGGGTCACTGAGCACCACTTCAGTTCAGTTCAGTCACTCAGTCGTGTCCGACTCTTTGCGACCCCATGAATAGCAGCACGCCAGGCCTCCCTGTCCAACACCAACTCCCGGAGTTCACTCAGACTTACGTCCATCGAATCAGTGATGCCATCCAGCCATCTCATCCTCTGTCGTCCCCTTCTCCTCCTGCCCCAATCCCTCCCAGCATCAGAGTCTTTTCCAATGACAACTCTTCGCATGAGGTGGCCAAAGTACTGGAGTTTCAGCTTTAGCATCATTCCTTCCAAAGAAATCCCAGGGCTGATCTCTTTCAGAATGGACTGGTTGGATCTCCTTGCAGTCCAAGGGACTCTCAAGAGTCTTCTCCAACACCACAGTTCAAAAGTATTAATTCTTCAGCGCTCAGCCTTCCTCACAGTCCAACTCTCACATCCATACATGACCACTGGAAAAACCATAGCCTTGACTAGACGGACCTTTGTTGGCAAAGTAATGTCTCTGCTTTTGAATATGCTATCTAGGTTGGTCATAACTTTCCTTCCAAGGAGTAAGCGTCTTTTAATTTTATGGCTGCAGTCACCATCTGCAGTGATTTTGGAGCCCAAAAAAATAAAGTCTGACACTGTTTTCACTGTTTCCCCATCTATTTCCCATGACGTGATGGGACCAGATGCCATGATCTTCATTTCTGAATGTTGAGCTTTAAGCCAATTTTTTCACTCTCCTCTTTCACTTTCATCAAGAGGCTTTTGAGTTCCTCTTCACTTTCTGCCATAAGGGTGGTGTCATCTGCATATCTGAGGTTATTGATATTTCTCCTGGTAATCTTGATTCCAGTGTGTGTTTCTTCCAGTCCAGCATTTCTCATGATGTACTCTGCATATAAGTTAAATAAGCAGGGTGACAATAAACAGCCTTGACGAACTCCTTTTCCTATTTGGAACCAGTCTGTTGTTCCATGTCCAGTTCTAACTGTTGCTTCCTGACCTGCATACAGATTTCTCAAGAGGCAGGTCAGGTGGTCTGGTATTCCCATCTCTTTCAGAATTTTCCACAGTTTATTGTGATCCACACAGTCAAAGGCTTTGGCATAGTCAATAAAGCAGAAATAGATGTTTTTTCTGGAACTTTCTTGCTTTTTCCATGATCCAGCAGATGTTGGCAATTTGATCGCTGGTTCCTTTGCTTTTTCTAAAACCAGCTTGAACATCAGGAAGTTCACGGTTCATGTATTGCTGAAGCCTGGCTTGGAGAATTTTGAGCATTACTTTACTAGCATGTGGGATGAGTGCAATTGTGCGGTAGTTTGAGCATTCTTTGGCATTGTCTTTCTTTTGGATTGGGATGAAAACTGACCTTTTCCAGTGCTTTGGCCACTGCTGAGTTTTCCAAATTTGCTGGCATATTGAGTGCAGCATTTTCATAGCATCATCTTTCAGGATTTGAAATAGCTCAACCTGAATTCCATCACCTCCACTAGCTTTGTTCGTAGTGATACTTTCTAAGGCCCACTTGACTTCACATTCCAGGATGTCTGAGCCACAGAAAAGCACAAGTAATAGCAAAAGAGGTTGGTGGCCACATGGGAGGAACACCAGGGAACTGTACTCAATTATGTAGGTGAGGGGCTGAGAGTGAGGACCTACAGGCAAATCAGGGGTGGAGAACACACTGAGAAGCATGAGGCTCACAGACAGAGGCAAGCAAGAGGGGGAAACTGTGGAGGGGCCAGCTCAGCATCATGATGCCTGTGCAGGGAGTACTGCCCTTATGTGGGGGTGCTGAGACAGCAGGAAAGTGGAAAGCATTTCAAATTTACAACAAAATCCTCACATGCACACAAGTACAGCAGCTGGTTCCAGGAGAGGCAGAGGCAGGGTGGAGAGGCACTGGGGTAGAGTACTACCACCACCCTCCAGGTGAGGCTGCAGGGAAGCCCGGCTCTGTGGGGCCAGACCCTTTCACAACCCAGGAGGCAGGAAATACAGATTCACTGTGGAATCTTCCTGGATTTCTCCTCAACGTTTTAGTGTTGTAGCAAAAACTGAGTTTTTTTCATGTAGTTTGCTTTGCAAATGTATTTTCATAATTGCTGTGTTCTAAACAAAATCCTTCTACCTGTCAGATGTGGCCCACAGGCCACCAGTGTTGATTTCCTCTGGTTTGGATGTGGACAGTGGATGAGAGAAGCAGATTTTGTTATAGGAAAAATGGGGCATGAGATGATGGTTATGTTCTAGGTCTCAGGCAAGTTCCTGGGATGACCAAGTGAGGGTCCTTAGCTGTGAGCAGGAAAGAATTCAAGAGTGAGTCATAATAAAATGAAAGCAGGTTTTTTAGAGAGATACACACTCAGACAGAGTATGGACTGTCTCAAAAGGCAAGAGAGGTCCCAGGGTATGGAGGTGGTTAGTTCCTAGTTAAAGAATGGGAGGATTATTCCAACTATCTTGGAGAGGGTGGAAAAGTTTAACAATTGGGACAACACTGATGTTTTGGCCCTGAAACTGTCATGCAGCTTGTGGGTGTGTCATTAATTAATGTAATGCAGTGAGTGTATACTGAGGCTCAAGGTCCACTGGAGATCGAATCTTCTGCCATCTTGGGCCTGGTGGGTTCTAACTGGTTTTTGTTGTAACCTGTTCTCAGCAGTTGTGTCATACTTTTAACAATTGCCCCCTGTCCCCTTTCTTCCTGTCTCAAATTGTTTATAGTCATCAGCCTCAAGAAGAGGCACACACCTCTCTGGGTGAATTCTGGCTTTGAGTTGGAATGGAAGCAGGTAGACAGTGGTATGGAGGCAGGTGACCACACCCAGTCCACGCCCCCCATCCCGCTGGGCATACACGTGGCTGGCCACATTTCCCAGAGGCCCTGGATGTGTGGTGTGGCCACAGCATTGAGTTTTGGCCAGTTGACTCTGATGGGAGGGAAATATGTCATCACTTTGCACTCCAGCCCATAGAAATCTCTCCCTCTGTTCTCATCCTCTCTTCCTTGTCTGTTCCATGGTGGGGGGCGGGTGCGGGGTGGGGGGCATAGAGAGTGACCTTAGAAGCCATAGGATTAAGAGAGCAGAACCTCTGTCAACCTAGGTGAAATAACTTGGTGAATCCCATGCTCCACCCCGCCTCTCACCAAGAATGTTTTACATGAGCAAAAACCAAACCTCTATTGTGGTGAGCTGCTGGGATTTTAGAATTTACCTACAGCGTGTCATATTACCCTAGCTAATACAGCAGGGCTGTGTCCAGAGTGAAAGCCTAGAATATGCCTGTCCCTCGGGACAAGTGAGACCACGTACCGCAGAGGGACTGAGCCTGCCTCAGGTCCCCTCTCATATGAGCAGGGAGAAATGAGGTCCCTTCAGGTCTCACTTGGTCTGCAGCCCTGACTGTCCGTTGGTCTTGGCATTGTTTGCTGCTCTCCTGATAGACAAAGGAGAAAACTTTTATTTTTAAAATTATAGTTTAATTTATATTCTGAAGAGTTCACAGAGCAGGAGCCTTCATGTGTGTTTTTGTTTGTGTAAGAGTTGCACTTAATCTGAGAGGAAATACACCCAGCCGACAGGAAAGGGAGCCTGGGGGCAGGAGTGAAAGTCTTTGTTCCGTTTATATTCTCTATGTCAGTGTAATTTGATTTTTAAAAATGAGCACACATGCTATTTTTTAATTCAAAAAAAGGGGGAGGAGAAATGGAAAGAAGAAAGATAAGAAAGATAATTAAGGGAAAGAAAAAGAGAAAGAAAAGAAGTAAAAAAGGAAATGATGAGAGATGAGAGATGCTGAGGGTGTCCTTTGCAGGGGCAGGGCTGGGGGAGGACAGAGAGCAGAAAGATCCAGCAGCCTCTCAAGACAAGTCTGGAGCCTTCTGCCCTCTGCAGGGCTTTGGAATCACTCAAAGCTGCAATAAATTGGTAATTGCTCTGCTTCTTTCTTTAACAGCTTTTCATTTTTAAGTATTAGGAACCCCTTGTTTAAAGTCACAGCTATCCAGGGGTGAGAAGCGCCTCTCCAGTTTGCAGGGCAGGAACCACGGCACTTGGCACCACTGTGGCCATCAGGGTTGGGTGATGAATCAAAGAAATATGAGACATCCCAGCCACAGGTATGGCCCCATTCTGAAAGCACGAGAATCATTGGGCTCTAGGCCATTTTCCACATTAAACCCTGTATTCACTCTTTGCCAAAGCCATTTGACAATCAAGGAAACCACACTTCAGATGTTTAAGGCTCTCTGTTGTGCCCCTGCATAAAGGGATGTGTTGCATTTACACAAAAGCAGCAACTCTCACGTTATCTGCGCCACTCCTCCCCTTCCTGCCTTGGTGGTGCAGCATCTTTAGACATTGGTGCTGGCTGTACCTTCTGTGTGTGAGTTGTTAAACCTGCTTCAAGGCGAAGGAAGGAAGAAATAGTGTGGAGTGTGACAGACTTCTCGGTTAAATATAGAGGAAGACATGGTGACAGAGGTCTCTGCATTCAACTTCCTTCTCATTTTTTGACAAGATAGAACTGAATGAGTGATTTGGTTTCAAATGAAAACAATATTCTATAAAAGATCATCTTCAGATTTCTTCAAAATTGTGTTTTGATTTTGAAGAAAATATTGGAACCTTCCAAGAGCAAATTGTTTCATTTACAAGCAACATAAGTTGCCTGATTGTGTGTTTGCCATTGCCAAATTGCCTGCAAGAACTTTCTAATGAAGCCTTAAAACTGTATCCCTGGGTTTGCCCCCGCTCACGGCACATGTAGCCTCCCTGTCCACACTGCTTGGACGACCCAGAGGGATGGTATGGGGAGGGAGGAGGGAGGAGGGTTCAGGATGGGGAACACATGTATACCTGTGGTGGATTCATTTTGATATTTGGCAAAACTAATACAATTATGTAAAGTTTAAAAATAAAATAAAATTAGAAAAAAAAAAAAAAAAAAAAACTGTATCCCAAGAAGCCCTCTGTACGTTTTGAGATGTTTGGCTGCCTAACAGGGCATTGAAGTTACAACAGGGTAAGGCCCCATTGCAGAACATAATCTTTAATTTACATTTTTAATATGAAAATTTTGAAATGAATTCAAAAGTAAGATCTTATTATGAGTTCTGCTTCAACTTATCAACAAGAAGAAAATCTTGTTTCATCCATAGTCAATAACCCTTCTCTCCTTTTCTGCTTTATTTCCTAGCAAAAAGGGGTCTTGGCAAGAAATAGAAGTCATCCTCCAGGATATAGCTGAGAGCTTATTAAAGAGTTTCTTTCTAGGTGTGGGAGGATTATGGGAATGATCCGGGGCTGGAGGGCATCTGTGCATTATCAACAACATACCTTTCTGGTTATCACAGAAGGGGAGTCCCCCCACCAGGAGCTGTGGATACCAGAGAGAGAAACACATTCCTGCTATGTGGCAGGGAGGGAGCCGGGAACAAATACCTCCTCTCTCTCATCCCCTCATATCCTTTTAGATTCCCTGATGATGGCTCATTGGCTGAGCCTCACCAGAAGCCAGAGGGAAGAGACGCTGAGTGGCAATATTTCACCAATAACTTACTCAGAAGGGATATACAGAGAGGGATTTTTTTTCCTTTCTCAAAATAATCACAAATCTAGAGTCACTCCTAACAAAGCTAACAATAATTCCTAATATCAATGGACACCCAGTCCACGAAACAGAAGATAAATGCCATCTTTAAATTTTTTAATTGAAATATAGTTAATTTACAATGTTCTGTCAGTTTCAAGTATAAAGCAAAGTGATTCAGTTTTATATATATTCTTTTTCAGATTCTTTTCCGTCATAGGTATTACAAGATATTGAGTATGAATCCATGTGCTATACGATAAGTCCTTGTTTTTTACCTATTTTATATACATTGAAAGTGTGTGAAAGTGTTAGTTACTCAGTCATGTCTGACTCTTTGTGATCCCATGAACTGTAGCCCTCCAGGCTCCTCTGTCCACGGAATTTTCCAGGTAAGAATTCTGGAGTGGCTTGCCATTCCCTTCTCCAGGGGATCTTCTTGATCCAGGGATTGAACCTGGATATCCTGCATTGCAGGCAGATTCTTTACCATCTGAGCCACAGAAGAAATTATATACATTAGTATATATAAATTAACCTCAAACTCCTAACTTATCTCCTACCTTGCTATCCACAAGTTTGTTTTCTGTTTTTGAATCGATTTCTGTTTTGTAACTAAGGTCATTTGCCTCATTTTTTAGATTCCACTTACAGGTGATATCATATGTCATGTCTGTGACTTACTTTGTAAAATATGATAATCTCTAGGTGCACCCACCTTGCTGTAGATGACATTATTCATCCTTTGTATGGTTGAGCAGTATCCCCTTGTACATAGACCACACCCTCTTTGTCCCTTTATTTGTCAGTGAGCTTTTACGCCTTGTTTGCATGTCTTAGCTATTGTAAATAGTGCTCCTATGAACACCATGAACATTGGGACCATCATCTCTCTCTCTCTCTTTTTTTTTTTGCAGTTTAAATTTCAATGTCCAAACTTATTTATATATTTACCTAAAAGATGCTACCTTGATTAATCAATGTCTGTTTGCATTTCTACATGTGAAGTTCTCTTTTTTAATATAAATTTATTTATTTTAATTGGAGGCTAATTCCTTTGCAATATTGTATTGGTTTTGCCATACATCAACATGAATCTGCCACGGATGTACACTTGAAGTTCTTTAGTCTTGAATTCCATATGAATG
Organism: Bos mutus; assembly: GCF_027580195.1. Taxonomy (NCBI): domain Eukaryota; kingdom Metazoa; phylum Chordata; class Mammalia; order Artiodactyla; family Bovidae; genus Bos; species Bos mutus. The sequence goes on from NC_091618.1 coordinate 132,887,613, forward strand.
AGCTACAGTGAAATTTTTAAAAAATAAAACAGTAAGCCCTTTAAAGCTAGTTTTGAGATAAGACATGCAGTCCATCTATTTGAAAATTATTTTTCTCTGCTGTGCACATTAGCCTGGCTGGAACTTGGTCACAGACATGGATGCCCTAATGACTATTTTAATAACAAAGTCAGACAGGAGCATGAAGGGGAAGAAGTCATTTGCCACCAACAACCCAGTATCCCAAATCAAAATTCTAAACTGGCCGAAAAGAGCTAAACTCTACTCAGGAGTCGGCTTCTCTGCCTAAAAAACTGTTGATGTCTCACCTAAGCTGCCATCCATCAAACATCCTGGCCAGAGAAAATAGGAAGGGGCTGAAAGGAGCTATCCCAGGTCAAGCATTCCAGAGGAAAGCAGATAAACTCATCACTGACTCTCAGGGTTCCCCACCACTTTCCTGGGTGAAAGCACTGCCACAATCGCTATCTAACAAGTCTGTTAAATCTCTGGTCCCGATTACTTAGTTCAAGGAATGTCATTTTTGCTAAAGAGAGGATTGTTTGTGAGGACTCCAAACCAATCCAAAACTAGTTAAGTCTTGTAAACATCGGCCAGAAGGAATCCACCATCCCACCCCAGGAGGAGGGGATTCAGAGAAAGAGGTCTAGTACATGGAGCGGTCACCATTAGCTTACTCTATGAAAGGTTTCAAGGCTTCATTTTACAGTTTTATTTCTCTAAGCAGCCTCTCCATGTTCTCTCTCCTCTGACAGAAACATCCTTTGTCCTTTGAAGTCTCTCCTATGTGAACAGAAAACACAGGTTTACTCTAATAAACAAGAAAAGGGACTTGATCCCAAGGATAGGGTACCAGAACTAACAAATCCTTGAAAGGTCATCTGGTCTAGCTTCTGCCTCAGGCAGATGGACATCCAAAGTCACACTGCTCAGACCATTGTCTCACTCTTGATACATTAAGTGACAAAGACCAGAAAGACTTTCTCAACAATCCACTGCATTGTTTTCCAGAGCTCAGCCCTCTCATGGTGACATATAGCCTTCACCCCATCTCCTCAAGTCACTCAAGGAAGTGGTGAGAGAATCCACCTTAATAACTCCTAAGCCCAAACCCAGCAGCAGCTCTGAAAGTGGTGGCTTCCAAAGACCTACCAAGTCAGGACACAAAACCAAAGCACTCTATTCTTACCTTTAGGGAGGAAGGAAAGAAAAGAGGTGCAGAAATTACATTTATTGGAAGTATAAACAATATTCCTTTGTGTCAGTTTAATAAAAATTCAGGCTGTCTGTGGCTGGGTGAACTTCCCATGTAACAGCAGTTCACCCCCTTGTATGGGCAACAGAGGTTGTCAGTGACGAACATGAAATTGATGTCATAAGCCTCTAGCAGGTTTGCAAGAAAGCCCTGGTCTCCTTGGGGATCTAACATTGCAGTGTAATGGTGAGAGTCAGATAACAGGGAGGCCTTATTTGTAATCTACTGCATGTGCCATTTTAGGCAAAGACATTTGGTGACTTCATCTGAAAATCAGAAATGATGATTCCTGCCTCACAGAGCTGTTGGAGGATTAAATGGTTTGAAGGGTGAGAATCTAGTTTCTTGACACCCCACTCCTTCATGTCACATGGAAAGTTTTACTGTTTTCTTATCATTTAGAAAATATAGTCATAATGGAAGTCTTGCTCTAGAGCCTTTGGTTTTAAAATGTCCAGTTGTAAAAAAAATTAAAAGATATTTGCAGTTTAATGGCTATTACAAATCTCTTCACCAACTAATCTATAAATCTCTGTTTAGCACTTATTATTTGCCAGGTGTATTATCCACAGAAAAGCATAAAATGGTTGACCTCTAAACCACCTTTCAGTCCTAAATTTATGATTCTTTCAGTATCACTATATAACACAGGCAAGTCATGTGCTCCTTTGTGTCTTAATTTCTTTATCAGTTCAGATGGGTACAAGGTCTGTCTGAGGTAACTCAGATGGCTGTGGGAAGGCCACTATATCTCACCTGAAGGGTTGGATGCTGGATTATTTTTACTTATTAACAGTTGTTCTTAAGAATTTTATGATATTGGCAGGGAAAAAGGAGTCCAGCGATCTCTTTTATAGGTAAGCAAAGCAAGGCTTATAAGAATTTAACGATCTGCTTGGTGGTGCTAAGGTAGCATTTTGATGGCATTAAAAACAGCCACTGTGTATTGAGAACCTACTGTGTCCCAGGTATTTCACTAGATGTTTTTTCTCTTAGTCTTCAAATGAGCTGTGTGATGTTATTATCTACAGTTTACAGATGAAGAAATCAAGACCGAAGAAGCTTCAAAACAACTAAACCTCCACAACTTGTTGAAAGTCAAGCTAGAGTTTGAACTCTGACCACTCCACACTACCATAGTCCTGTTGCTCTAACCCAGTAAGTCCAGAACAAGGATGCCAGGCAAGAAGGGGCCAAGATTAGGACAACAGCCTGAATGAGGGGGCTAGCATGCAATGGACAGACTATGGCATGCTTTGATTCCTTGCCCCAGCCCGAACTCTGTTGCAGGTACTCTAACTGTACAAAATCTCCTGGTGCCTGGTAGGTGCTCTTTGTGGGAACTATTCATATTATTGTGATTCCCATGTGCCTGCAGGATATGCTGCTCTATTCCCTCAGTCTGGCAGGAGAAAGATGGGCCATTATCTCCTTAGCCCTACCCAAACTCCCAGCAGGAGTTGAAATTGAATGAATCTGCCAGCATCCAGCATCTTTACTTGCATGGTTCGGATGGCCAAACCCCATCCTGAGTAACCATAGAACTTTCCTTGAGCACCTTCATGGGCTACCCCTTGATGGGCGTGAGGACACAGACATGAAAAAGGGAGTCCTCAAGGGGCTTACAGATCAGATGGAGAGGCTGACACATAACCAGGAGATTCCTCTGCACTCTGATGGGTGCTGATGCATGGGGGCACATGGAGGGCTCCCACCACACAGCAAGGACACTTGACTCTGTTACATAACACTGAACTGAAGAGTTCTTGGTGTTGCCTGATTGGGAACCAGTCCTTATACCTGCCCAGCCCTTAATCTCAAACCTATGACCATCTGCCTCCATTGACCAGACCCCAGTTTGAACCTTGATTTAATTTTCCCTTCTCCACCCTCATCCTTCATTTGATCTTAGATAGCTTCCACCCCTAAATGATTTTTCCCTCACTTTCAGTTTACACCTCCCACTAGAGAATTCTTCCCTGATTTTCAGTCTTCAGTTAGCCCTGAGCATACCATACCCACTGCTGGCATATCATACCCATGCCAGACACTTGCTGGGATGTTAGTGAAACTGAACTCAGCAAAGTCAAGATGGTTTCATCCATGAGTAGACACATAGGATGTGTTTTTCATGCCAGGCCTTCTGCTGGAACTAAAGATGCCAGGATTACTAACACATTTGACAAGTTTGAGGAAATCACCCATTATTCAGGGCAGGTAGAATGTAGCACTAAGTCACTCTCTGCTTGCCCAGGACAGACATCACTAATCAACCACAGTATGCATTCTTGCTGAGTTAGAATTTGGGTTTAGAAACTTTCTTTTTAATCTGATAAGAAATATGAAATGTATGTGTTCTTACTACTCTGCTATCTAAGAGCAGATACTCTGAAGAGTTCAGATTCAAATGGACAGAAATTTTTAATCAGGGCGGGAGCACCAGCAGGTGGGAGAGACTGTGAACTCAAGAGTTCCCATTCTAATTTCAGGTTACCTGTCATGGTTGGCAAAGATCCTGATGCTGGGAAAGATTAAGGGCAGGAGGAGAAGGGGGTGGCAGAGGATGAGATGGTTAGATAGTATCACCGACTCAATGGACATGAGTTTGACCAAACTCCTGGAGATAGTGAAGGACAGAAAAGCCTGGTGTGCTGCTGTCCATGCATTGCAAAGAGTCAGATATGCCTTAGTGACTGAACAACAGTAGCACCAGCAGGTGAGAGAGACTGTGAGCTCAAGAGTTACCGCTCTAGTTTTCAGATTACCATGCCATGGTTGGAAACAGTACACATCCTGTGTCAGAGATGTGCTATTCATCAGATGGAGGTGGGAGCTCCATCTGTGCCACGTGCTGCACTCACACGAGCACAGTAATCCTCATCACCCCACAGGGCCAGCACTACCCCTCAGACTTCACAGATGAGCAGAGTGGGCTCAGAGGATGGCGGCCCTTTCCCTAGGTTTGCACAGTGGGTATAACAGGACCTGATTTTGAGTGTGTGGTCTGTCTAAACCCCGAGAACCAAATTCATTCCATTCCACAAGTCTGCCTATCTGTAAAGACAGTGCTTCCAAGGGTCCATTCCTAATTCAAGAAAAGGAAGTTGTTTTATTACTCTAGGTTGGATCATGGTCACTGCTACAAAGCTAGAACAAGGATTGAGTCTTGGGACTTGAAGTCCAACATTCTTTCCCCTAAACTGTGTGTCTGTTCAATGAAATGCAAGATATGGATAGTTCTGAAAATACTGATAATGTAAATACCTGAAGTGTCATTTACCTACTGTTATGCCCCTTCTGAGAGGATCCCAGGAAGTTGGGGGCATGATTCTTCCTGGGATCAACTCACCTGGTGTACAAATGTATAGGAGGGGAAAAAAAAAAAAAAGAGAGAGAGAGAGAGAGAAAATATCCTGTAAAGAATGTTAACACTGGCAGACAAGAAAGCAAAGGTAAAAAGTGGGCTCTTTATCTCCTTAGTGGGTTTGAATTAATGCAGCTGTCTTGTTTTTTTTAAAGATATATGTGTGTGGCCCCAAAACATAACAGAACAAAAGAGGCCAGGATGAGTCAATTAGGCTTAATTCCTCTGTGAGGGCTGGTTTGCAGATATGGCTAATGAAAAATCTCAAATGTTTCTAAAGCTCTAGGGACATTAATAGACATAATCCAGATTGTACTAGACTGAATATTAAAAAGATTAATGAAGTTTTGAGAGTTTAAAGTCGGCCAGATTCCTCACCCCTCCCCACAACTGATATGTGGCATGACAATTTTTTTGGAGAATTGTTATTCCAGTTTTATCTCTAGATGCATCAGTAGCACTGCTGCTGAAGAGAAGGAGGGAGGAGCAGGACCAGACTAGAACACAGTCACTTCTTTAGGAAAACTTCTTTCTGGAACATACAGTTGCAGCTGTGTCCGCCAGTGGCCTGGATGGAGCTGATCAGTATGCTGATCCTTAGTGATACCTACGTTGGCCTTGCTGACTCTCTGTACAGTTTCTCCTTCTCATGTGTCCTGCCTGACTACTGTAAAGCTGGAGCCACTGAGAGCAGGCACCAAACACCCTTGATATGGTCATAGGGAATCATTAACTGCCTTTTAGCATTCCTTCAACTCATCTTCACCTCCCACAAGAGTCAGTCTGCACAGTGAGTCCTAAGAATTAATTTTCTATTCCAAAGTGGCATAAAGCTAATTCAGTGACTCAGGTATGTATTTAAGCTTCCAATCCAGCCAGTCATTGCCTTTATTCTCTTGTTTATTTCAGAAGTAAAGCCTACCACTTAACACAATAGCATTGCCTCTTTGTAGAGAAGGGAATGAGAAATTAAAAGCAGGCATTTTAGAGTTAAACACACAGAATCTCAGGAATTTTGGACACTGAAGATGGTGAACTTCAGGTTAGATATGTTGCAGATAATGTGCCCTGGCTGAGTCTAGCACTTCATATTACATATTACATTGATAGTTCATCAGAAACGTTAGATTTCCAAGGCTGCAGCTTGGAAACAGTAAGTTAAAAAAAAAAAAAAAAAACTTAAGTTTTTAAGTCAATTTTAATGTTTGTGAAATAAGAGTATCGTCTCTCTTCCTGTCCTGCTCCCTATGTTTATATGTCCTCACTGAGGTTTTATATACACAGCCCTTGGTGCACTGTGAACATTGGTTAAAAGACTATAGCTGTAGTTACATGACAAAAGTCAAGAGGGCATACTGGCACGGCACCACAGTCTTAGTAGGAGTGATGGATCTGTCTGTACCATAGCAGGTTAGAAGCAGGCGGGAATACTCAGAGAAGGTATCTTTGTGATTGATAAAGGGTTGATCTCATAAAAGTCTGGAAAAGGCTTGGACTTCCTTGCAGAGTTTGGAGGTAAGAGCTATGTGATGTTGACTCATATCTGGACTCAAGAAAAATAGAACTGGGATGCTGTCAGCCTCACTCTCTGAGTATGGCTTTTTGCTCCTTCTTGTCAATTCATAGTAGCGGGAATCTTTTGCAAGTCTGTTATGAACCTCTGGGAGTTGCAGGAAGAAATTGCTAAGTAGTGGTTAAGCTGATGAGCTGAAGATTGGCAAGTAGAGCACCTCATCTAACATACACCACTGTGGGAGGTAGGATTAGCTTGTCTCTGAAGACTGCAACCACTGACTGTGGGGAAAGGTACTTACACGTTATCAATGGGAATTTTTAAAATGGCGTCATCCCTATGGAGGGCAGCTTGGCAATATTTAAGCAAAAGTACAGGTAGATATATCTTGACTCTGCAGTGTGTGCTCAAGAGAACATATGCCCAGGATTATTAATTGAAGCAGTTTATTTTAGAGAAATATGGGAAACAACTACAATATCTATCAGTATGAGACAGTGTATTTATATAATGGGATCTCTGCAGCAGCACAAAGAAATAGGGTACTTTCCATGAATCGATATGAAAAGACCTCCAAGCGATAATGATGAGGTGAAAAGAGTAAATAGCATTAGAATGGAATGCACAATGTGCTGAATTTATTTAAACAGGGGAGAGTACTAAGAAATGCTATTAATTTCCTTGTATATAAACAAAGAAATCAGAAGGATATATAAGAGGAGAATAAATGTGGTTACCTATGAGTGACAGTGGTGAGAACCAGGAAGATAATGGATACATTTTCAAAATACATTTTTATACTCTTCTGTTTTTTAACAATGTAAATGCATTTATCTGCAAATAAGCGCGGCGGCTGCAATGGCGCACGAGTGTGGCCAAGAGGAGCTACCCTGTGCCTGAGGGCAGGGGCTGCGGCTGAGAGGAGCTACCCTGCATCAGAGTTAAGGAGCAGCGGCTGCGCTTTGCTGGAGCAGCCGTGAAGAGAGACCCCATGACCAAGGTAAGAGAAACCCAAGTAAGATGGTAGGCACTGAGAGAGGGGATCAGAGGGCAGACAGACTGAAACTACAATCACAGACAACTAGTGGATCTGATCACATGAACCACAGCCCTGTCTAACTTAGTGAAATTAAGCCATGTCATGTGGGGCCACTCAAGACAGCCAGATCATGGTGGAGAGGTCTGACAGAATGTGGTCCACTGGAGAAGAGAATGGCAAACCACTTTAGTATTCTTGCCTTGACAACCCCATGAACAGTATGAAAAGGCAAAATGATAGGACACTGAAAGATGAACTCCACAGGTTGGTAGGTGCCTGATATGCTACTGGAGATCAGTGGAGAAATAACTCCAGAAAGAATGAAGGGATGGAGCCAAAGCAAAAACAACACCCAGTTGTGGACAGGACTGGTGATGGAAGCAGGGTTTGATGCTGTAAAGAGCAATATTGCATAGGAACCTGGAATGTTAGGTCCATGAATCAAGGCAAATTGGAACTGGTCAAACAGGAGATGACAAAGGTGAACATCACCATTCTAGGAATCAGTGAAATAAGATGGACTGGAATGGGTGAATTTAGCTCAGATGACCATTATACCTACTACTGCGAGCAGGAATCCCTTAGAAGAAATGGAGTAGCCATCATAGTCAACAAAAGAGTCCGAAATGTAGTAATTGGATGCAATCTCAAAAACGACAGAATGATCTCTGTTCATTTGCAAGTCAAACCATTCAATATCACAGTAATCCAAGTCTATGCCCCAACCAGTAACACTGAAGAAGCTGAAGTTGAACGGTTCTATGAAGACCTACAAGACCTTCTAGAACTAACATCCAGGAAAGATGCCCTTTTCATTATAGGGGACTGGAATGCAAAAGTAGGAAGTCAAGAAACACCTGGAGTAACAGGCAAATTTGGCCTTGGAGTACAGAAGGAAACAGGGCAAAGGCTAATAGAGTTCTACCAAGAGAATGCACTGGTCTAGCAAACACCCTCTTCCAACAACACAAGAGAAGACTCTACACATGGACATCACCAGATGGTCAACACTAGAATCAGATGGATTATATTCTTTGAAGCCAAAGATGGAGAAGCTCTATACAGTCAGCAAAAATAAGACTGGGAGCTGACTGGCTTGGGTCATGAAGTCCTTACTGCCAAATTCAGACTGAAATTGAAGAAAGCGGAGAAAACCACTAGACCATTCAGGCATGACCTAAATCAGATCCCTTATGACTATACAGCAGAAGTGAGAAATGGATTTAAGGGACTAGATCTGAGAGACAGAGTGCCTGATGAATTATGGACAAAGGTTTGTGATATTGTACAAGAGACAGAAATCAAGATCATCCCCAAGAAAAAAAAAATGCAAAAAAGCAAAATGGCTGTCTGAGGAGGCCTTACAAATAGCTGTGAAAAGGAGAGAAGTGAAAAGCAAAGGAGAAAAGGAAAGATATAAGCATCTGAATGCAGAGTTCTAAAGAATAGCAAGGAGAGATAAGAAAGCCTTCCTCAGTGATCAATGCAAAGAAATAAAGGAAAAAAACAGAATTGGAAAGACTAGAGATCTCTTCAAGAAAATTAGAGATACCAAGGGAAAATTTCATCCAAAGATGGTCACAATAAAGGACATAAATGGTAGGGATATAACAGAAGCAGAAGATTTTAAGAAGTGGCAAGAATACACAGAAGAGCTGTACAAAAGAGATCTTCACAACCCAGATAATAATGATGGTGTGATCATTTACCTAGAGCCAGACATCCTGGAATGTGAAGTCAAGTGGGCCTTAGGAAGCATCACTATGGACAAAGCTAGTGGAGGTGATGGAATTCAGGTTGAGCTGTTTCAAATCCTGAAAGATGACACTGTGAAAGTGCTGCACTCAATATGGCAGCACATTTGGAAAACTCAGCAGTGGCCACAGCACTGGAAAAGGTCCGTTTTCATTCCAATCCCAAAGAAAGGCAATGCCAAAGAATGCTCAAACTACCACCCAATTGCACTCATCTCACACGCTAGTAATGTTCAAAATTCTCCAAGCCAGGCTTCAGCAATACATGAACCATGAACTTCCAGATGTTGAAGCTGGTTTTAGAAAAGGCAGAGGATCCAGAGATCAAATTGCCAACATCTGCTGGGTCATTAAAAAAGCAAAGGAGTCCCAGAAAAACATCTATTTCTGCTTTATTGACTATGCCAAAGCCTTTGACTGTGTGGATCACAATAAACTGTGGAAAATTCTGAAAGAGATGGGAATACCAGACCACCTGACCCGCCTCTTGAGAATCAGAGGTCAGATAAATTTTAACATAAACTCTGTACTTTTTGCTATAGAGAATAGTGACTTTCTAATAACTCCAACCTGTCTCTCAAGAAATCTGTATGCAGGTTTGGAAGCAACAGTTAGAACTGGACATAGAACAACAGACTGGTTACAAATAGAAAAAGGAGTAAGTCAAGGATGTATGTTGCCACCCTGTTTATTTAACTTACATGCAGAGTATATTATGAGTAATGTTGGGCTGGAGGAAGCACAAGCTAGAATCAAGATTGCCAGGAGAAATATCAATAACCTCAGATATGTAGATGACACCACCCTTATGGCAGAAAGTGAAGAGGAACTAAAAAGCTTCTTGATGAAAGTGAAAGAGGAGAGTGAAAAAGTTGGCTTAAAGCTCAACATTCAGAAAACGAAGATCATGGCATCCGGTCCCATCGCTTCCTGGGAAATAGATGGGGAAACAGTGGGAACTGTCAGACTTTATTTTGGGGGGATCCAAAATCACTGCAGATGGTGACTGTAGCCATAAAATTAAAAAACACTTACTCCTTGGAAAGAAAGTTATGACCAACCTAGACAGCATGTTAAAAAGCAGAAACATTACTTTGCCAACAACGGTCCGTCTCGTCAAGGCTATAGTTTTTCCATTAGTCACGTATGGATGTGAGAGTTGCACTGTGAAGAAAGCTGAGTGCAGAAGAAGTGATGCATTTGAACTATGGTGTTGGAGAAGACTCTTGAGAGTTCCTTGGACTGCAAGGAGATCCAACCAGCCAATCCTAAAGGAGATCAGTCCTGGGTGTTCATTGGAAGGACTGATGTTGAAGCTGAAACTCCAATACTTTGGCCACCTGATGCAAACAGCTGACTCATTGGAAGAGACCCTGATTTTGGGAAACATTGAGGGCAGGAGGAGAAGGGGACAACAGAGGATGAGATGGCATCACTGACTCGGTGGACATGGGTTTGTGTGAACTCCGGGAGTTGGTGATGGACAGGGAGGCCTGGCGTGCTGCAATTCATGGGGCTGCAAAGAGTCAGACATGATTGAGCAACTGAACTGAACTGAACTGAAACAAATATTCTTTAAAAGCTTAAAGAAAGGCCACAGAGAAGGCTGTTCTTCTATTTCCCAATGGTTGCCCTGAGATCTCCAGTCAGACCCATGCTGTCTGCAGAGATGGTAAATCAATCACAGCTCATATCAGTTTACCCACAGCAGAAGTTGCTGGAGTCATAATGAATGCGATCTCATTTAAATGACAATTTTGACAATTTCCTGGAGGCTGAGTGTGGACTAGTGTGAGACTGAAAAACTTTGGGGGGCTTTAGTCTTAATGCTTTTGTGAGCTTTCATGCTTTTGCTGATTTTACCTCTAGGAATCTACCATGTTCTCATGGAAAGGATCTGAGAATATAATTTTAGAGAATCTGGTAAAGGAAGGGAAATACTTGTTGTTGTATAGTTGCTAAGTCATATCCAACTCTTGCGATCCCACTGACAATAGCCTGCCATGCTCCTCTGACCTTGGGATTTTCCAGGCAAGTACACTGGAACAGGTTGCCATTTCTTTCTTCAGTGGATCTTCCCAACCCATGAGTGAACCTGTATCTCCTACATTGGCAGGCATATTCTTTACCACTGGGCCACCTGGGGAGCCCAAGGGAAAGAGTAATCCTTGTGAAATATGCCAAGAGTGTTCTATTTAATGTTGGCCTTTTTTCAGGGGAAAAGATTTTACCAGAGTCTCATCCTGCCAGGGGAAGGGCATTTCTCACACTCCAGCTCCCTATAGTCAGTCTTCCTATTCAAACTAAGAATGAAACAAAATGAAAAAGCTAGCACTTTTGAGGGTCCCAGCATAGAGACACAGCCCACTATAGACTGGGTTTTAGTCACAAGATTATAAAACACTTCCTCTCTCCAGGCCTTCCCACCACAACAGTATGAGAAAAGAGGATGATAGCTTAAAGAGGTACATGATACAGACTCTATAGGGATGAATATTTGGAAAACATGAAGTTATTAATAACATTGGGGGAAATAAAGAACATTGGAAGAATTTGAAGTGTGTAGCACCTACAGTTATAGCCAGCATTAAACATAGCTGAACTGCTAGCCAGTTTAACATAAATTCTCACATATAAAAGATGTCTTTTCCATCATTTCTATTACTTGATGCATCATGTCTGGCTTTCAAATAAAATCACAAACGACATAAGAAGTCATAACAATAACAAAAACAACATAGTCTGAAGAGACAAAGTCATCATCAAAGCAGACCCATCACATAATACAGATGTTGAAGTTGTCAGACAGGGGATTTAGAGGAACTTTGATGGATATGTTAAAGATTATAGTTTTAGAACAGATGAGTAGTATAAGCAGAGAAATAAAAATTCTAAAAATGAATCAAAAGGAAATGTTAGAAATTAAAAACAGAAGTAAGAGTCTTTGATGGTTTCATAAGTATAATAGACTAGACAGAGTGAGAAAAAAAAATTAGTGATTTTGAAGACAGGTCAATAGAAATTCCCAAACTGAAATGCAAATATAAAAATAACAATGAAAATAAAAAGCAGAACATCTAAGATTAGTGAGAAAATTTCCAAATGTGTAACTTGTGCAAAGTTGGAATGTCAGAAAGAGAAGAGAATGTTGAAGTAGAATAAATATTTAAGGTAGTAATGAATGAGAACTATCCAAAATCAATGGAAGTTACCTAAGCACAGACCCCAGGAAGCCCAGAGAACACTAAGACAGATGTCTATCTAGGCATATAATATTCCAGCTCTTAGGAACCAAAGACAAAAAGAAAATCTTGACTTATGACTGATGGGGGAATGATTTAGAACTAGGTAATATAAGAGTACACTGGACTTTTTTAGAAGAGTGAAGTAAAATATTTAAAATGTTGAAAGAAAATATCCACAACTTATGCGGTACATATATACAATGGAATATTACTTGGCCATTAAAAAGGAATGTATGTGAGTCAGTTGAACTGAGATGAATGAACCTAGAGCCTGTTATACAGAGTGAAGTAAGTTAGAAAGAGAAAAACAAATATACTATATGAATGCATATATATGGAATCTAGAAAAAAATGGTACTGATGAACCCATTTGCATGGCAGAAATAGAGATGCAGACATAGAGAACAGACTTGTGGACACAGCCAGGAAAGGGGAGTGTGGGATGATTTGAAAGAGCAGCATTGTATATATGTATGTGTGTGTGTATATATATATATATATACACACACACACACACACACACACATTACCATGTGCACAATAGATAGGTAGTATGGAGCTGCTATATAAAACAGGGAGCCCAGCCTGGTGCTCTGTGATGACCTAAAAGGTGGGATAGGGGTTTGGGGGAGGCTTCTGAAGGAGGGTATGTATATGTATATGTGTGTGTGTGTGTGTGTGTGTGTGTGTGTGTGTGTGTGTATATATATATATATATATATATATATCTTTATGCCTAATTCACATTGTTGTACCAGAAACCAACACAAATTTGTAAAGCAATTACCCTCCAATCAAAAATTCAAAAAAGATACACACAACTTAAAAGTCTATATCCAGCAGAATTGATCTTCATAATAAAGGAAAAACAAAAACTGAAGGACTTCAATCTACCCTGCAAGAAATGTTGACACATGGTCTTCTGGAAGAAGGAAATTATATTGACCAGAAACTTTATAGAGCCACATAAAGCAAATAAGAGTGTTGGAAAATAAATAAATAAAGGTAAAATATTTTTTATCTTGAATTGAAGATTTTTTTTACGTTCTAATAACATATTAGGCAATTATAGGATGTGAAAAGTGAAATGAATGAAAGCTATGCCATAATGGCAGGGGGGTTGGGGTGGGGGGGAAGAAGCTAGGAATACTTTGTTGGAAAATACCTGCATGACATATAAAGTGGCATAATGTTGTTTGAAAGTGGACTTGAATTAGTTTAAAAATGTATATTTTACACTCTAGACAACCACTATTTTTTTTTAAAGTATAACTGATATGCTATAAGAAGAGATCATCTAACATACTCACTTAAAACCTGAGAAGGTGGGAAAAATAAGAAAATAAACAATAAATAATGTACACATAATAAATAGTAATGAACATGATGAATATATGTCCAGTTATATCAATAGGACTTCTCTGGTACTCAGCTGGAAAAGAATACACCTGCAATGGTGAGGGGACACATGTATGCCTATGGCTGATTCATGTTGATGTCTGGTGAAACCATCACAATGTTATAAAGTAATTATCCTCTAATTAAAATAAAAATATTAACAAATGCTCAGCAATATATAAAAGAATAATGCCATGTACAAGTAGGGCTTTATCCACTGAATTCAAGGCTGGTTCAATATTGTAAAATATATAATCCATAATATTAACAGTCTGAAAAAGGAATGCATAATGTCATATCAGTGTCAGAACACATGCTGGACAAAAAACACCTGATAATGATACAAACTCTAAGAAAACTAACAATAGATAGAAACTTTCTCAACCTGATAAAGGGACTCTACTTAAAACCTTCAACTGTCAGTGTTTTAATGATGAAATGAAATACTTTGTCTTCCACATTAGGAACAAAGCAGGACTCACTATTCCTATCAATACTGAACAGGAATTAAACTACTACAATAAGAAAAGAGAAACAAACACAGGTGTATAGGTTGGAATGAAAGAAATAGGCCTATTTCTACACTCAGATGATATGATCGTGAAGAAAATCTCAACTAATTGACAGTCTCAACTAATTGACAAAGAATTCTCAAAACCCTTTCTAGAATTAAAAAAATGGGATTGGCAATGTTGTTTTCAAAAGTCACACACAAAATCAACCTTATTTTTGTTTATCTGAGATGAACAATTGGAAAATAAATGTAAATAATTATGCCACTTACAATAATTTCAACAATATAATTCTTTGGTATAAATCTAACCAAACTTGTAGGGAATCTGAATGCTAATGATGACCACATATTGATGAAAGATCCCTCTGATTTCTTATTTGTAAATAATTGGGGAATTATACCATGTTTATGGATTGAAAGGTGTAACGGCATAAAGATGCCATTTCTCCCCAAATTGACTTACAAATTAAATATAATACCAATAAAGATTCAGATAGGATTATTTATAGATACATGCAAGTGTATTATAAAAACTGTGTACAAAGTCAAAAGAGCTAGAGTAACCAATATAAGTTTGGGGAAAAAAAGGAAGTCAGAGGAGTAACATGATTGTGTTTACTGTAAAGTCACAGTAATGACATCAGTTGGCATTTCCAAGTGGGTAAACATACAAACCCAAGGGCCTGGGTGGAAAGCCCATGTAAACCACCCACCTGTACTTTGATAAGAGAACAGAAATAGAAGGGGAGAGACAGTTTATTCAATAAGTGGCATTTGACCAACTGTGCATCCACATACATAAAAATGTTCGATGCAAAGATTTAACTCAAACTGCACTATAGATTTAAATATATAATCCAAAACTATACAATTTTAGAGGAAATATAGAAGTGAAACTCTTTGACCTGGGATTAGGCAGTGAGCACTTACAATGACACATAAATGTGCAACCCATAAAAGAAAAAAAATGCATTAGAATTCATTCAAATAAGAAAAAGAACAACTTTTGTTCTGCACAATACACAGTTAAGAGAATTTTTAAAAATAGATAACAGATTGGGAGGAAATATTTGTATATCACATATACAACAAAGAATTTGTGTCCAAATTATATAAAGAATTCTCAAAACTCAAGAATAAGAAAGCAAACTGACTGAAAAGCAGGCAAAGATTCGAATAGACACTTTATCAAAGAGTATACACAGATGGCAAATAAGTACTTGAAAAGATGTTCAATCATGATAGAAATGCAAATTAAAACCACAATGAGACTACCATATGCTTATTAGAATGGCTAAAAACAAATACTGACTGTATTGAGTACTGGTGAGAAAATGTAGCAACTAGATTATGTAGGTTACTGGTGAAAATATAAAATGGAATAGTCACTCTGAAAAATAAAATTTGGTAGTTTCTTATGAAGTTACACATACACTTATCACGTGTCCCAACAATCACACAACTTGCTATTTACCTGAGTGAATTAACCATTTAGTTTACACAGATACCTATACACAGATGTTTAGCAGCTCTTCTCTCAAACAGCAACAACCAAAAACAACCCAAACAACCTCTACCTGGTGACTGGCTGAGGGACCCAGAGTACATCCATGCGATTGCCTACTACACCGCAATCCAAAGGAATAAGCTCTTGAAAACAAAATAACTTGGACGACTTTCAGAGACATTATGATGGGGGAAAGAAGCCAGTCTCAGAAGGTTCCATATTGCATGATTTCATCCTTGAAGAGACAAAACTAGTGACAGAGAACAGATGGATGCTTAGAGAGAGAACGGGCATGTGACCTCAAAGAGATGGGGCAAAGGAGTTTTTGGAATATTAGAACTATTCTGGGTCTTAAAATCCTGTCTGTGTTAATTATATGTGCATTAATATTAAGCCTCACAAGTTTATACATAAAGCATTAAAATCATGTTGCATTTGTTCATTTCAATAGGTGTTTATTGAGCAGCTACATTGTGGTAAGACTGTACTCATGTAGTCAGACCCAAAGCTTGCTGCTTTCCCTTAGGAACCCTTGGTCTGAGAGATTTTTTTTATTCAGAAAGTGTTGTCATCACAGACTCTGAAAAGCCAAGCCGTTTGCATGAGGCCCCAACCCCTCTCCACCCCAAATTCAGTCCCCTGCTGAGGCCACAGATGGTATTCCAGGAGCAGGTCCTATAGCCTGGAGGCTGATTAGTATGTAAAGATGATATATTAGCTTAATTAAAGTAAAATATCCTTCACTGAGCTATGGCTGAGTTATGAAGGACATTACAATGCCTATCAGGTTCCTGTCAGAAAATATAACATTGCTGTTGATAGAGATAATAGTAAAAATGAAGGAGACAGACTTTGGGATCAGTAGGAGCTGGTTTCCATCTCAGCTTTACCACTATAAAGCTAATGTGTAGAGCCCAGACTTTTGCATCTCCCCATACATAGAAAAATTCTAAATTCCTTAACTTGGGTTATCTGGTTTTATTTAATTAACAGTAATATTTTGATATTCAGATTATCTGCCCTGTGTTGCAAAACTTCTATACAACCTGGCTCCTCCCTTCACCTCCTCAGAGGAACTCTCTCAGGGTCACTTGAGATGTTGCCTCCTGGTCTAAAAGTTCTGAAGTCCTAAAACTTCCCACTGATAAAACATAGCAACAACAAAAAGTTACAATAACAACAACATAACAACAACAACAACAACAAAAAAGGGACTACTCGATACTCCACAATTACCTATATGAGTAAAGAATCGATGGAGTATTACTCAGCTATTAAAAAGAATACATTTGAATCAGTTCTAATGAGGTGGATGAAACTGGAGCCTATTATACAGAGTGAAGTAAGCCAGAAAGAAAAATACCAATATAGTATACTAACACATATATATGGAATTTAGAAAGATGATAACAATAATCCTGTGTACGAGACAGCAAAAGAGACACTGATGTATAGAACAGTCTTATGGACTCTGTGGGAGAGGGAGAGGGTGAGAAGATTTGGGAGAATGGCATTGAAACATGTATAATATCATGTATGAAATGAGTTGCCAGTCCAGGTTCGATGCACCATACTGGATGCTTGGGCCTAGTGCACTGGGACGACCCAGAGGGATGGTATGGGGAGGGAGGAGGGAGGAGGGATCAGGATGGGGAACACATGTATACCTGTGGCAGATTCATTTTGATATTTGGCAAAACTAATACAATTTTGTAACGTTTAAAAATAAAATAAAATTTAAAAAAAAGAATCAAAAAAAGGAGATATTAATATATGTATAGTATAACTGACTCACTTTTCTGTACAGCATCAGTTCAGTTCAGTGCAGTTTAGTTGTTCAGTTGTGTCTGACTCTTTGAGAACCCATGGAATGCAGCACATCAGGCTTCCCTGTCCATCATCAACTCCCAGAGCTTACTCAAACTCTTGTCCACTGAGTCAGTGATGCCATTTAACCATCTCATCCTCTGTCGTCCCCTTCTCCTCCCACCTTTAATCTTCCCCAGCATCAGGGTCTTTTCCAAGGAGTCAGTTATTTGCATTAGGTGGCGAAAATACTGGAGTTTCAGCTTCAGCGTCAATCCTTCCAATGAATACTCAGGACTGATTTCCTTTAGGATGGACGGGTTTGATCTCCTTGGAGTCCAAGGAACTCTCAAGAGTCTTCTCCAACACCACAGTTCAAAAGCATCAATTCCTCAATGCTCAACCTTCTTTAGAGTCCAGCTCTAACATCCATACATGACTACTGGAAAAACCATAGCTTTGACTAGATGGACTTTGTTGGCAAAGTGATGCCTCTGCTTTTTAATATGCTGCCTAGGTTGGTCATAATTTTTCTTCCAAGAAGCAAGTGTCTTTTAATTTCATGGTACAGCATAAACTAACACAACATTGTAAATCAACTCTATTCCAATAAAAAAGAGAATAAAAAACTCATAACCTCCCTGTATGAGACTCAGGATCTTCCTGAGATTCTCTTCTGCCAGTCAGAAAAGGAGACAATACTTTACTCGTAGACGTTTATGAAGATTAAATTAGATGGAATAATTTATCTAAAACATGCTATTAGAGTCTTGACCCTTAAGGGAGCACTCAGTTAGTGGCAGTCTTCTGTCTTTTTGTGAAAGAATTATTATAAGATATTATTTAATATTATCTTAGTGTTTATACAATCATACTTGTGATTAAGAACATACATATGATTAAGATTTTTTTCAATTTATTATGTCATTTATCATAGTATTCATTTAAGAATGGTTATAGGCACCCAAGGCTGAAGTTATAAGTGAGGAGTGAGCCTGGGCCTCTGTATGCCCAGGGCCGGGGTCTTCCCAGTGTGTCTGCCAGCACATTGCCTCAAGCAACTAATTTGGAGAGCTAAGGTGGCACAACCTATTGTGCTTGTAATGAACATTCTTAAAATGTCAACTGAAGTTGGACTCTTCTGGAATTTTCCAGCTGTGGGTTGTAGCGGGGGAAATGGAGAGTAGAAGTGTATTGGTCTCCAACTATGCACTGTGTCTTCCTGGAGACTAGATAGGACATTAATTCTATATCTGCATGATTTTTAGTCCTTAATCCTACATTTTATTTTAGAAAACAAAGGCCAAGTGGGAGTACCTACAGATTGAATCTTTCCTTTCTTGGATTTGCATAAAACATGTACCGTTTGTCTTCTTTGTAGGAGAGTTTTAATATATGCCCTTAAGCTTAGGCTTAGTATTATTGAGTTAGACAAGGCTTGTTTAACTCAATGAAACTAAGCCCTGCTGTGTGGGCCACCCAAGACGGGTGAGTAATGGTGGAGAGGTCTGACAGAATGTGGTCCACTGGAGAAGGGAATGGCAAACCACTTCAGTATTCTAGCCTTGAGAACCCCATGAACAGTATGAAAAGGCAAAATGATAGGATACTGAAAGAGGAACTCCCTAGGTCCGTAGGTGCCCAATATGCTCCTGGAGATCAGGGAAGAAATAACTCCAGAAAGAATGAAGGGATGGAGCCAAAGCAAAAACAATACCCATTTGTGGATGTGACTGGTGATAGAAGCAAGGTCTGATGCTGTAAAGAACAATATTGCATAGGAACCTGAATGTTACGTCCATGAATCAAGGCAAATTGGAAGTAGTCAAACAGGAGATGGCAAGAGTGAATGTTGACATTCTAGGAATCAGTGAACTAAAATGGACTGGAATGGGTGAATTAAACTCAGATGACCATTATATCTACTACTGTTGGCAGGAATCCCTTAGAAGAAATGGAGTAGCCATCATAGTCAACAAAAGAGTCTGAAATGCAGTACTTTGATGCAATCTCAAAAATGACTGAATGATCTCTGTTTGTTTCCAAGGCAAACCATTCAATATCACAGTAACCCAAGTCTATGCCCCAAGCAGTAACACTGAAGAAGCTGAAGTTGAATGGTTCTATGAAGACATACAAGACCTTTTAGAACTAACACCCCCAAAAGATGTCCTTTTCATTATAGGGGACTGGAATGCAAAAGTAGGAACTCAAGAAACACCTGGGGTTACAGACAAATTTGGCGTTGGAGTACAGAATAAAGCAGGGTAAAGGCTAACAGAGTTGCGCCAAGAGAACGCACTGGTCATAGCCAACACCCTCTTCCAACAGAACAATAGAAGACTCTACACATGGACATCACTAGATGGACAACACCAAAATCAGACTGATTATATTCTTTGCAGCCAAAGATGGAGAAGCTCTATACTGTCAGCAAAAACAAGACCAGGAATTGACTGTGGCTCAGATCATGAACTCCTTATTGCCAAATTCAGACTCAAATTGAAGAAAGTAGGAAAAACCACTAGACCATTCAGGTATGACCTAAAGCAAATCCCTTATAATTATTCAGTGGAAGTGAGAAATAGATTTAAGGGACTAGATCTTATAGACTGCCTGATGAACTATGGATGGAGGTTCATGTCATTGTATAGGAGACAGGGATCAAGACCATCCCCAAGAAAAAGAAATGCAAAAAAGTACAATCGCTGTCTGAGGAGGCCTTACAAATAGCTGTGAAAAGAAGAGAAGCAAAAAGCAAAGGAGAAAAGGAAAGATATAAGCATCTGAATGCAGAGTTCCAAAGAATAGCAAGGAGAGATAAGAAAGCCTACCTCAGCGATCAATGTAAAGAAATAGAGGAAAACAACAGAATGGGAAAGACTAGAGATCTCTTCAAGAAAATTAGAGAAACCAAGGGAACGTTTCATGCAAAGATGGGCTCAATAAAGGACAGAAATGGTATGGACCTAACAGAAGCAGAAGATATTAAGAAGAGGTGGCAAGAATACACAGAAGAACTGTACAAAAAAATATCTTCACAACCCAGATAATAATAATGGTGTGATCATTCACCTAGAGCCACATATCCTGGAATGTGAAGTCAAGTGGGCCTTAGAAAGCATCACTATGAACAAAGCTAGTGGAGGTGATGGAATTCAGGTTGAGCTATTTCAAATCCTGAAAGATGATGCTGTGAAAGTGCTGCACTCAATATGCAAGCAAATTTGGAAAACTCAGCAGTGGCCACAGCACTGGAAAAGGTCAGTTTTCATTCTAATCCCCCAAAAAAGGCAATGCCAGAGAATGCTTAAACTACCACCCAATTGCACTCATCTCACATGCTAGTAAAGTAATGCTCAAAATTCTCCAAGCCAGGCTTCAGCAATACATGAACCATGAACTTCCAGATGTTCAAGCTGGTTTTAGAAAGGGCAGAAGAACCAGAGATCAAATTGCCAACATCCGGTGGATCATGGAAAAAGCAAGAGAGTTCCAGATAAACATCTATTTCTGCTTTATTGATTATGCCAAAACCTTTGACTGTGTGGATCACAATAAACTGTGGAAAATTCTGAAAGAGATGGGAATACCAGATCACCTGACCTGCCTCTTAAGAAACCTGTAAGCAGGTCAGGAAGCAACAGTTAGAACTGGACATGGAACAACAGACTGGTTCCAAATAGGAAAAGGAGTACATCAAGGCTGTATATTGTCTCCCTGCTTATTTAACTTATATGCAGAGTACTTCATCAAAAATGCTGGCCTGGAAGAAGCACAAGTTGGAATCAAGATTGCTAGGAGAAATATCAATAAACTCAGATATGCAGATGACACCACCCTTATGGCAGAAAGTGAAGAGGAACTAAAAAGCCTCTTGATGAAAGTGAAAGAGGAGATGAAAAAGTTGGCTTAAAGTTCAACAGTCAGAAAACTAAGATCATGGCATCTGGTCCCATCACTTCATGGGAAATAGATGGGGAAACAGTGGAAACAGTGTCAGACTTTATTTTTCTGGGCTCCAAAATCACTGCAGATGGTGACTGCAGCCATGAAATTAAAAGACACTAATTCCTTGGAAGGAAAGTTATGACCAACCTAGATAGCATATTCAAAAGCAGAGACATTACTTTGCCAATAAAAGTCTGTCTAGTCAAGGCTATGGTTTTTCTAGTAGTCATGTATGGATGTGAGAGTTGGACTGTGAAGAAAGCTGAGTGCCAAAGAATTGATGCTTTTGAACTGTGGTGTTGGAGAGGACTCTTGAGAGTCCCTTGGACTGCAAGGAGATCCAACCAGTCCATTCTAAAGGAGATCAGTCGTGGGTGTTCTTTGGAAGGGCTGATGTTGAGTCTGAAACTCCAATAATTTGGCCACCTCATGCAAAGAGTTGACTCATTGGAAAAGACCCTGATGCTGGGAGGCATTGGGGGCAGGAGGAGAAGAGGATGACAAAGAATGAGATGGCTGGATAGCATCACTGACTCTATGGACATTAGTTTGAGTGAACTCCAGGAGTTGGTGTTGGACAGGGAGGCCTGGTGTGCTGCAATTCATGGGTCGCAAAAAGTTGGACACAACTGAGCGACTGAACTGAACTGAAGCTTAGGATTTCTGATCCAATTAGATTCCCTCAGTGTTTCTCCAGTGCTTTGCATGTGTTACCTACATAGTGACCATTTGTCAGACAGATGAAACTTTCTTTGCTTAGGAAAAGATCATCTGTAAGGAGGTATGGCCACCATTTCAGTTCTGACTCACTGGAATCTGACACATGATCTGTCCTTACCAAAACACTTCAGCCAATTCATCAGTCTGTCTGTTAGAGCCATGTCTCTGAAACTCTCCCCAGTAGACTGAAGAAGAAGAAGCCTTCTTTCAATAGCTATGGCATTATAAATTGTGAAATTCAAAGAAAAGAATCTTGGGTAGCTATGTTTCTGTTGGAGCATGTTATACTTTTTCATTAGGTTGAGCATCCCTTATTTTATGTGATGTCATACTTTTACATTTTCCCATTGCAGCATAAATGAGTGGAAAATTTTCCATCTGTTTTTGTTAGCAGCTATAATTTATTAAATTTGGCTCAAATGAGAAATTCAGTATGACACCCAGAAAATCTCTTCAGTTATATTCCACCAGTTCTAAAAGTGAAACATGACTCTCAGTACAGTGCATGAATTGTTTTATTTGTCACATTGCTCACTGGATTTCTTGCTTGATATTGGCAATTAAAACATGGGCTGTTCACATCCTTTTGCCATCAGGTTTGGGAGAGGCATTTTTACTTGTTTCCTCTACTAAATTGGAACCTTCTGAAAATATTTAGCTTTTGTAACAAGTATTGACTGAAGAAGATATGGTGATACAAGAACTCAACGGGGTCCCAAACTGAAGAATGTCATCTCTGCCTGATGCATATGACTTTGAAACAATAATTGTAGTACTTCTGTGCTTCCATTTACATAAGCATAATATGGGACTATGTGTGTCCATCTTTTAAGGGTTGTGAGAATTAAAAATTGGAATATATTAGGCAACTGTGTGTGTTCTTCAAGTATTTCTTTCACTCCCGCACTACCTAAAGGAAGACTTGTGGATTTTACTTGTGGGACTCAGTTACTAGTTTATTGACTCTCAGCTCTGACTACACCCTCCAGTATATGATCTGTGATAAGCAATAGAGCTCCACTGAGAATTTCTCCCCCACAGTGGTGTCAATGCTCTGCTTTTCAGCAGAGGTGCTGGTGGACACTGAAAGAGGAAAGGGCTCTCCTGTGTGTACTGGAAGTTGACGTGGATGAGAAGAAAGGAACACAGGTCACCCAGACTGGAAATGAGCAAGTAAAACTATCTATTCTCATATGTGATATGATACTCTACAAAGAAAGTCCTAAAGATTCCACTAAAAATCCTATAGAGCCAATAAAGAAATTAAGAAAATTCATATGTGAGTGAAGTCACTCAGTCATGTCTGACTCTTTGCAACCCCACACACTGCAGCCTGCCAGTCTCCTCTTTTCATAGGATTTCCCAGGCAAGAATACTGGAGTAGGTTGCCATTTCCTTCTCCAGGGGATTTTCCTGACCCAGGTCTCCTGCACTGCAGGCGGACTCTTTACCATCTGAGCCACCAAGGAAACCCAGGAAGAAAATTCACATGGTACATGATCAATGAACAATCCAAAAATGAGATTATGAGATTAAGAAAACAGTTTTATTTACCACAGCATCAAAAAGAATAAAATATTTAGGAATATATTAATGAAAGATGTGCAAGGCTTGTAAGTTATAAACTTCAAAATGTTGCTGAAATTAAAGATGTAAGTAAATAAAATGACAGTCATGTTCATGGATCAGAACACAATATTGTTTAGATAGCAAAATTCCCTGAAGTGAGCTATAGATTTAACTTAATCCCTGTCAGAATTCCAGTTGGCTTTTTTTTTTTTTTTTCAAACAGAAATTGATAAAGTGATTCTAAGACTCATACAAAACTATAAGGGACACAGAATAAGGGAAAATATTCTTGAAAAAGAACACAAGGAGAACACACACTTCCCAATTTCAAAATATAAGACTACAGTAATCATGACAGTGTTTTATGACATAGGATAAACATATAGATCAAAAAAAGCATATTGAGGGTCTAGAAATAAATTATTACATTTATGGTCGATAGATTTGTGAAAAAAGTGCCAACAGTTCAATGGAGAAAATGTCTTTTCAATGTCTTTTCAACAAACTATACTGGAACAATTGGATATCTATTTACAAATGAAAAAGAATAAATTTAGAGCCGTTTCTCACACATTACTGAAAAATCAACTCATGGAACTAAATGTGTAAGCTAAAACTATAAAACTCTTAAAGAAATCTTAAAGAAATAAGCATTTGTGACTTTGGGTTAGGCAACGAATTCTTAGATTCAACATCAAGTCATGAACAACAAAGGAAACTATAGATAAATTGAACTTCATCAAAATTAAAAAAAAAAAACCTTTTGTATATCAAAGGTCATTATCAATAAAGTAAAAAGACAAAAAATATAGTGGGAGAGCATATTTGTATATTACATAGCCGATAAAGGCTTAACATCTGAAATATATAACAAATTTCTACACTTCAACAACAAATTGATAAACAACTCATTTTTTTAAAAAATGGATGGAACACTTAGACATTTCTCAAAAAAAGATAAACAAATGATTAGTATGCTCATGAAAAGATGTTCAGCATCATTGGACTTTAAGGAAATGAAAACTAAGTACAATAAGATATCACTTCATACCAATCAATATCGTTAAAATTAAAAAAAAAATAAATAAACATAGCATGTTGGTGAGAGATGTGGAGAAATAGGAGCCCTCAAACATTCCTAGTGATGGTGTAAAACGATATAGCCACTGTGAAAAACAGTTTGGTAGTTTCTCAAAAAGTTAAACATAGAACTATCACATGACCAGCGATTTCACTGTTAGGAATATATCAAGGGAAGTAACATTTTCCCACAAAAAAAGAAAAAAAAAAAGCTTTGTACATGAATTTTCATAGCATCATTATTCATAATACAGAGAAAGTGCGGGGGGGGGAAATCCCAATTGACGAGTGAATCTAGAAAATGTGGTGTAGTATATCCATGTAATTGAATATTATTTGGCCATAAAAATGAACATAGATGTGCTCCATGGAAGAAGCCAGTCACAAAGGACCACATATTGCTTGAGTCCATTCATATGAAATGTCTCAAATAGACAAAGCCATAGAGACAGAAAGTAGACTGATGTTTGCCTCTGGGGAGAGGATGGGACAATTCAGAATTGATTGCTGATAGATGCTGGGCTTCTTTTGGGGGTGATGAAAATGTTCAGGATTGGGAATGTGTGTACACCCGTGGTGGATTCATGTTGATGTATGGCAAAACCAATACAATATTGTAAAGTAATTACCCTCTAATTAAAATAAATAAATTTAAATTTAAATGAATTGTGGTAAAGTTGCACATCATTTCAGAAATGCAAAAACCCATTGAATTGTACCTAACTAGGTGAATTTCATGGTATATGAATTCTATCTCAAAGCTGGAAAGGGCCTATCTCAGAGCTGGTAGGTCCTCTCAGGCCGTCTGTTAACACCTCCTTCTGACTGCAGTCATCATTCCTCTTTGCTGTTTCAACAAATGGACCTGCGAGGTAGATCAGAGTGTCCTTCCTGAGCAGCAGAGTTACCAGCAACACTTCATTTCAGGATGTGTCTGCAAAGCCACTAATTAAATCTGGTGCTCTCTAGGATCTGCACTTGCTCCTGGAAAAGTTTTGAGCTGGTTTTTGACTCCCTTGAATGCTTTGCTTAATATTTCCTCAACTCTGATTGTGTGTCCTGGCCAAGTTCATACTGGCCAGTGTTTAGTTTTTATTCTTCTATTTTAGCAGCAAAGACATTTATTTCAACAAGTCCCTGAGTGACAAAATACAGAACTTTACTGATGAGGTTATATATATATATTTTTTTTTTTCAAACATAAGAGTAAGTTTTATTTTAATTCTTAACGAGATAGTCATCATCATGATGGACACAAACTGTAGAAACAGTATGATTTTTCTCATAATGAAAAATATATGATATATGAAAGACATGTTCATTTTATAGCTTAACTAGTATCTATTTCAGTAAACTTT
Source organism: Bos mutus (assembly GCF_027580195.1). Classification (NCBI taxonomy): domain Eukaryota; kingdom Metazoa; phylum Chordata; class Mammalia; order Artiodactyla; family Bovidae; genus Bos; species Bos mutus. The sequence continues at coordinate 132,913,686 of NC_091618.1, forward strand.
TGCAAAGGAAAATTATATTATTATGAGCAAGGTTATACTACCAGAGTATTCTAACTTTCCTGGATCAGAATTTGGTATTTTTAATTGGATGGCTTTATTATAGCCTCATTGTGACCTTTTCTGTCTTTGTTTGATAAACATTATTTATAATGCAGGCACATAGACTTTCTAAGGACATACTTTTCAATTGCCTTTCTAGGGACAATTCCATAGTTTATGCCTAATTTATACCTTTGGGGCAATAGTCACAATTAGTTATTCAGTTATATAGTTCTTTTTAGTTTAAGCATTCTCAGAAATGCATTTTTAATATTTCTGAAGCTTCGTTTTATTTAAACTTTATTTATAATAATATTCTGGTCATTAAACAATTGAATACTTCATCACATACATACAGAGTAAGGCAGTTTTGAAGATGTTTTCACTGCCATGGTATCATATGATCTCCTTGTCCCAGGGCCTCCTGGGTGGTGGCAGACCTTGGACTGGGGTCTGCACAGGATTATTCTCCCTCCAACTGCCTCGAATAACTCTTCAGGTGACCCACCACTCGAGCCACCTTCTCCCTACGTCTTGCTGGGTCCTGCATCCTGTTGTGCAGGACTCCACTCTGGGGCAGCATGGACCAAGGCACTTTGAGAGACAAGACAATTGTAAAGTGATGTACCACGATCAGTGCCTACACTAGAACACTTAAATTTTTCTTTCCTTCTTCTTCCCACCTACAAATACATGGTGAGAAACTCTGCTACGTCAAGCAGAGTGCTGAGTGCTGGGGACATCACCTGCACACTCTGCTTTAACTATCAGTTCTGCAGCACACACACACCAACAGAAGCAGGTGGCAAGAGGCTCACTCCTCAGACAAAGTCTGAGCTTCTTTAGCTTCCCCAATTCCAAGCTGTTCAGCTGCTAACCCTGCTTCATACTTTAAACTTTACCTAGAGATTGCTAAGAGCCTTAACTGTAACCCCTCCCTGCATGGAACCCTTTGCTTGGGCTTCAGCCCCAGCTCTCACCTGAATTTCTGCCTGGTACAGTTTTGACCTTACCTGACCTCTCTCTGGCTTCCCTAATGTGGTCCTTCCCTAAGGATGCTTCCAGATCACCTGTATCATTTGTGAAACTGCATGTTCCTAGGCTCCAGTGATGTCTGCATTCAGGAGAACTAAAATTCTGCACTTTCCACAAGCTCACAAGGTACATTATAGTTTGAGAACCATTGACTTATGCAGGAAAGAAAAAAGACAAAAACACATCAAAAAACTGCCTAGAAGTCTAGTATGGAAAATATATGGTTCCTTCCCTTCAGTGAAGCTCAGGAAACTACAATTTATATAGCATCTATATATATATGCCAGTGTCTGAGTTAGGTGCACTCATTTAATCCCTAAAGTGCCCTTTGAAGGATGGATTATACCTGCCTCCTGTTAGCCAAGGTGCCCATGGAGGCCAGAATCTACCCCAAACCATAACTTCCTTCCTGCGGAGCCATAAAGGCACAAGGAATAGTGACTAAGGGGAGGAGAAATAACGTTTGACCTTTACCTGCAACTTTGACACACCAGTCATGAGGTGGGGGGGCGGGTGGTGGATGTGGAGAAAGTCATTTTTCCTAAGCCAGTCAGACCTAGATGCCTTCAGGCCAAAAACGTCTGTCAGACCGACTGTTCCGTCAGTGTCCCCCATATGTCCCTACCTGCCAGACCCAAATCTCACCTTGAAGCAGGAGAGTTGCAGGGTGGATGCACAGAGCCAGGTGTGAGCTGGCCCAGGACAAGTTCCCATCCAGCCCTAGCTTCAGTTGGTAGAGAGAAAGAGAAGAGGATCGTGGCAGGCATCATCCTGCAGAGGACCTGCTCTGAGGCCTCAGGTCCTGGCACAGAGTGGGAGGCAGAAGGATGGCTGTATTCGCACCCAGGTGCAGTGACTCCCAAAGCACAGCCTCTTCCAGCCCCAGAGGCACAACTCAGCCTGAACCTGGAGTGTGAGCCACTGTCTGATCCTCAGAATCCCCTGGAATCCTTGCTAAGGCCCTAGACCATTCTCCCAGAAACTCTGATTCATTTTGTCTGCCAGAAGTCCTGGATTTTGATAAGAACCAGGCAGTCCTTATCACCAGGAAGGTTTGGGCTTGGGGTGAAGAGACTGTGAGGAGTGGGCAGAGAAAGGGCCTGTGAACCAGGCCTGCTAGGCTGCAGTCCCAAAGCCCCTGTTTCTGCCACTCCCTTTTCCTCAGCCTGCTCTGTGCTAGAGGAGAGCTCAGGCCCCTCCTTAACGTGCTGTGGGGAAATAGATGCTCCAAATCTGGTCAAGAACAGATCAGAAATGCAAACCTAGAAAGTTGGAGTCTGAGATGAAGTGGGCAGCATAAAACGTGGGGAGCAGACACGTCTATCTGTGTCAGTAACAGCATCCTAAAGGGCCCGAGACAGGCCGGGGGCCAGGTGAGGTGACCTGGTCCACATTTGGCCCTGTGTGTGGGGACTGTGCCAGTCTGGAAGTTCTCCCTTTCGCAGTAGTGGTGACCCTTCCTCCTGCCCCTGGGTTTGTGGATGCTTCAGACTTAGGAGTGGTGAGATCATCCTAAAGTTTCAAGTATTTCCTTCATAGCACAAAGACTTTGGCTGAATTTTCTCCACTACTCTTGTCGGGGTAGAGAACATGACAAGTGAGTTACACAGGAGTACCCAATTGGGGGCCACATGCTTCATGAAACATTTCTAGGGATTGACTTTTCCAGCCACTAGAAGCTCATCTGTCCCTTCATCTCCCTCTAGAAGTCCTCCTTTCTAAGGTTCATGTCAAGAGATGCTGCAAAGACAAAGAGAGTGCAGTGTGAAGCCTGGCCTGGCCTTGCTGTCTTTGACCAGTCATCTTTTGCCGTCATTTCAGGGCCACTACTAGGCTGTGACCTGGTGAGTGCCGCAGGAGTTTGGGACACTTAGGGGGCCACACTCAGGGTGAAAGCCCTATCATGTGTGACTCACTGGCCTGAATGTCACAGAGAACACATGGCTTCTGGTTTGCACTCTCCCTCCTGGTGACCTTGGGGAGCTCCATACCCTCCCTGGGCTTTAGTCTCAACATCTGTGAAAGTAGCAGACACAGCTATGAAATAGAAGCTCAGGGCCTGGAGCCCCTGCCCCACACCACACAAGTACCCAAGACAGGGTATACAGCCACTAGAGAACTGCTAAATTGGCCGACACCAAGGATGGGAAATGGCTTTGCACTGAGACCTGAGCCAAGAACACACTCTCTGCTGCTTACTTCTCAAGCTCACCCACAGGCAGAAACTTCTTCCTTGGGCCAGAACAAGCCTAGTCCCATAAGTAGAGCATTGCTTAGCATCAAGAAGTCAGAGAACTAAGGCTCAAGGATTTTCCCTGACCTCTGTGAGCTGTGCAGCTTAGGAACAATCACCTAAACTTTCTCAACCTCAGTTGTAAAAACTGAGGAAAATGACTGGATTTACTAAAGGATGACTTAAAGAATCATGCCCCCACCATCACCCCAGATCTCCCACCCTTTGGGGTACCCCCAGAGGCCCAGTGACCCTCTGACTGAGCATACTCTCATACACTCCACTGGGAGTATTGGAGAGCTATTGCTCAAGGAAGCCAGGGCTGCTCAAAGTGACTTTTCTCATTGTAAATCACAACACTGCTTTGCAGTTTATGTTGAGCAGGGTTTATTATTTTCTTAAATAAGCCATTCATGAAATTGAACTAGAAGTCAGAGGAGGAGAAAAAAAAAAAAAAAAAGCAAGCCAAGTCATGTTTCATGAAAAACCACAACAAAAATAATTATCCAGAGGGCTTGATCAACAATTTTTCATTTTTCACTGAGAACAAAAGGCTTGAGGTGAATGGGAAAGAGTCTGGAGTGCAGGGACTCCTGTGTGCGGCCCCCACTTGGGCACTCCTGTGTAACTAGGGTCTGATCCTGCCCCATCTCTGTGCAGCAGGCAGACTGGTGGGCTCGAGGCCCTGCCTGCTCTGAGACTTGGCATTCGTGATCACAGGGCTGGAGGAACCAGGAAAAATCACAGTACAAGGAACTCAGGTGGAGACTCCACTGCAGGCAAGAATGTAGTGGATGTCTGCCATGCCCAGGACCTTCTGTGCGCCGTGGGGCCTGTGAACCTGCATGTGGTCTGTGGCCGTCTCGCTGAGAAGTCAACAATGGGAGCCATGTGGTTTAGTGCTGCCTGCTGAGTGGCTGCTTAGGTGCAGGGTGCACAGGGAACATAATCGCAGGGGAAGAGGTTTACCTCCACAGAGGACACGGAAAGGGAGGCTGAGCACTGAGCGATGCAGTGGGCTAACTTCAGGTGTGGGGGAGACATGTGAGCTGACATCAAGTCAGGACCCATGGATTCCTACACCTGAACTTTTGTGCCAATTGACCTTGTGGGCAACAGAAAGGGGTGGGAGATCTAGGGCAATGGTGGGGGCATGATTCTTTAAGTCATCCTTTAGTAAATCCAGTCATTTTCCTCAGTTTTTACAACTGAGGTTGAGAAAGTTTAGGTGATTGTTCCTAAGCTGCACAGCTCACAGAGGTCAGGGAAAATCCTTGAGCCCTAGTTCTCTGACTTTTTGATGCTAAGCAATGCTCTACTTATGGGACTAGGCTTGTTCTGGCCCAAGGAAGAAGTTTCTGCCTGTGGGTGAGCTTGAGAAGTAAGCAGCAGAGAGTGTGTTCTTGGCTCAGGTCTCAGTGCAAAGCCATTTTCCATGTTTGGTGTCGGCCAATTTAGCAGTTTTCTACTGGCTGTATACCCTGTCTTGGGTACTTGTGTGGGTGCTGGGGATGAAAAGCAGAGAGAAATGGGGCTGGCATTGAAGGATGGAAGACACAAGGCAACATTCATGCATTTATCTGCCCAAGAAGACTCATTATTCTCTTCTCTTGTGTCAGAGCTGGAATGAGATTTAGGGGCACAGTGAGATGAGTGAAGCAGCTGTGGTCCCTTCATAAATGCATCACACCCAATAGGGGTGAGTCCCATGAAGGGAGTCCTGACTGAATTAGTGGCAACAGTGGTGGGAGGACAAAGGCTTTTGAGGCAACGCTCCAGGTGATGAGTGGGAAGCCTTGCTTTAGGGTGAAAGGGGAATCTGACCCACTGGAAAACAACCTGTGCTTCTGAAGGCCTGGGTAGACCAGGTGCTATTGCTCCTGGTGTGGAACCAGGTCAGATGTGGATACACTTGTCATGTAGAGAAGAAGCCCCAGCATCTGGGAGGCAAGACTACCAGCAGAAAGGCAGGTTGGCTGGTGGCCACTTTCCCCTCAAGTAGGATAAAACTGTAATTTATCATTCAAACCAGGGCACTACTGGGCGTGAAAGGATACACTATGATAATTATGCTGGGTCAATTGTCTCTGGCCAACAGAAGTGCATGACCCCTCACTTAGAAGGCACCCCCCAAAGGCACCCCCAAAGCCTTCAATGGGAAGATAAGCAGCTGTCAGCAGAGCAGCTGGGGTCTCCAAGATCAGAACCTTAAAGGCTACATGTCCCAGGAAATCTGGTGGATGATAAGAAATCCAGGCTTCTTATTCCTTGAAGCTATGGATTGAATTCCAGTTTGTGTTCCTTTGTACCTGGGTTATCCTTTCCCTCTGCGGGCCCCTGGTGAAGTTCCAGTTGTCAGTAGTGGGAGGTGATGAGGGAGGGGCAGAACTTTAAAGACCAGCATTTAAACTAGGGTTCTGTCCTTCCTGCATGATCTTAAGCACATTATCTAATGGACTGAACCTCGGCATTTTTGAAAAGGTCTGTGATAATTCTGACCTGCCTCTTGAGAAACCTATATGCAGGTCAGGAAGCAACAGTTAGAACAGGACATGGAACAACACACTGGTTCCAAATAGGAAAAGGAGTACGTCAAGGCTATATAGGTGTATATTGTCACCCTGCTTATTTAACTTATATTCAGAGTACATCATGAGAAACGCTGGGCTGGAAGAAGCACAAGCTGGAATCAAGATTGCCTGGAGAAAATATCAATAACCTCAGATATGCAGATGACACCACCCTTATGGCAGAAAGTGAAGAGGAACTAAAAAGCCTCTTGATGAAAGTGAAAGAGGAGAGTGAAAAAGTTGGCTTAAAGCTCAACATTCAGAAAATGAAGATCATGGCATCCGGTCCCACGACTTCATGTGAAATAGATGGGGAAACAGTGGAAACAGTGTCAGACTTTATTTTTGGGGGGCTCCAAAATCACTGCAGATGGTGACTGCAGCCATGAAATTAAAAGATGCTTACTCCTTGGAAGGAAAGTTATGACCAACCTAGATAGCATATTGAAAAGCAGAGATATTACTCTGCCAACAAAGGTTCATCTAGTCAAGGCTATGGTTTTTCCTGTGGTCATGTATGAATGTGAGAGTTGGACTGTGAAGAAGGCTGAGCACGGAAGAATTGATGCTTTTGAAGTGTGGTGTTGGAGAAGACTCTTGAGAGTCCCTTGGACTGCAAGGAGATCCAACCAGTCCATTCTGAAGGACATCAGCCCTGGGATTTCTTTGGAAGGAATGATGCTAAAGCTGAAACTCCAGTACTTTGGCCACCTCATGCGAAGAGTTGTCATTGGAAAAGACTCTGATGCTGGGAGGGATTAGGGGCAGGAGGAGAAGGGGACGACAGAGGATGAGATGGCTGGATGGCATCACCAACTTTAAGGACATGAATTTGAGTGAACTCCGGGAGTTGGTGATGGACAAGGAGGCCTGGTGTGCTACGATTCATGAGGTCACAAACAGTAGGACACAATGGAGCGACTGAACTGCCTGATGATATTTCCCACCTCACAGGCAGTGAAAGCATGTATACGGGTAGAATCCCCAGTTAGTTACCTCCTCCCTTAGCCTTTTATGTGCATTTGCTCTTTCTTCCAACCAACCTCTGTGGTCTCTACAGAGAAGAGAGTCTGATATATTTGAGATAGGAAGGAAAGGTGCTGGGAATAATGATTAAGAATAAGATGTGACATAAACTTGCTAGAACCAACTAGACCCAAGATGGTGGGAGATTCAACTTCCAGTAGACCTTGAATCTCAGTATACACTCATTGTTATTACATTAGCTAAACAACACATACACTGGTGCCATGACAGTTCTGAGGCCAACCATAAAAGCCCAGAAATTGAGTAAGTGTTGCCCCAACTTCTGGAAATCGTCCCTTCCCTGAAATAATTGGAATAATTCTCCCATTTATTGGTTTATGTAATTACTTCCCCAATAAAAATTAATCACCCCCACACCTCAGAGTGACTCTCATCCACACTGTGGAGTTTCTCCCTACACCCCTGTCACTTACTGAGGCAACCCCATGAGATGGCTCACACTCCGTCTATGGAATATGTACCTCTATAAATAAACACGCTTTCACTTTACTATGACTTGCTCTTGATTTCTTGCCTGGGTGAAGCCAAGGACCCTCACTTGGCAGCCCTTCCCACAGACTCATCTGAGACCCGGGATATGACCAATTTCTTGCACCTCGTTTTTCCTACAACATTTTGTCTTCAGCTCACTGAAGAGAGGGCAGGAGAAGAACTCTGCCCTGGAGCTGGGTGAAGGCACAGGTTTAACGATGAGGGTGATGTACACGTGTTCTGGGCATATCAGACTGAAAAGACTTGGTGATTCTGAGCTTTTAAAGGTGCCTGAGAAAAATGGGTGAATGAGAGGCTGTCGTGTTGCAAGTTTTGGCCAAGAATGAGTCTGGGAGTTAACTGGAGAGCATCCCTGGGCCTCGTGCCTAGACCAACAGAACAACCCTTCCTTAAACAAAAACTGTTCCAAGAGGCACTGGGTTTTCATAAAGCTGCAGTTCACTCACAAAGTACAGTACCACTGTCCAGGGCCACAGGATGGTATATGTCCTGGCATACCACAGACTTAGTGAAAAAGAAAGTAAGTTTCAAAGTTCTGGAGGAATAATTTCAAGGAATAATGTCCTTGAGAAAAGGTTGTCCATACATGAAATCCTTGCTCTTCAGGGTTCCCACCAGGGGCCCTGGTCTCTCCATGGAAAACACAAACCCACCTACAAGATCCCACTGAGGCATCTCCATGAGGACCTTTCTTTCCCTCGGTATTCCTCACACTAGCTCTGGTCTAGGTCTCTGGTCCCAATTTCTGGTCTCACTGGCCTCCATTGTGAGGAGTGCTGGTCCATCTCTCCTTGAGAAAACAGGTTCCTCTATTTGGAGCCTTGGCTGTAGAGGGTTTGTGGTGTCCCCAACTCCCCGTTTCCCTCTGAACCAAGTGCATAAGCCTTTTATGCTTTAAGGGTTTTACTGCTTATTCCTGTAGCAGAATGTGCAAAAGTATGTAAGTGTTTGTCACTCAGTTGTGCCTGACTCTTTGAGACCCCCATGGACTTCAGCTCACAAGGCTCCCCTGTCCTGGAGATTTTCCAGGCAAGGATATTGGAGTGGTTTGCCATTTTCTTCTCCAGGGGATGTTCCCAACTCAGGGATCGAACCCGGGTCTCCTGCACTACAGAAAGATTCTTTACCTACTGAGCTACCATGGAAATCCTTATGAACAAAGACATAGAAAAACACACATGGAAGAGAGAGAGAGGAGTTTCTTCCCCTGGGATCTGATCTCTGGCTCTTGACTCAAGCTCAGAGGCCTTGGAGAATCCAAATTTGGACATTTAAATCTGAGGGGAGAAGTCATCCAACCTTTCTCAGTCCTGTCCTCTCAGCTTATCTCAGCTCCTGGGGTTCTGCTGTTTGGAGTAGTGCCCCTGCAAGTTTGGAGGGTAGGCATCAGCTTCTTGTGGTCTGGGTTACATCAGACATGCATGTTCTCCAGGTCATCTCAGATATGCCCTGATGTCAGCACCAAGAATCTGTGTGATTCTCAGGCATGTGAATTTGAGGCTCATGTTCATAGAGAGCATACATGCTTGTTTGGGGTCTGGCAGAGTTGCTGGCTGCCAATCACTTCTGCTAATTAACTCAGAAACCTCATTGCTTATCCAGTGAGGTGATTAGATTGGAGAGAAGAGCACACAATTTTAGACATAGCCCATTGTCCTATAAATAAGGAAGAAAAGTTTAGTGAAAGGGAGGTTCTTTAATAACCCTCCCCTCCTCAACATCACCCTCCAGTTGGTGATGGTCCCACTGATCCCCTCTTTTCTAAAATTTATTTTCATTTTTTAAATTAACTAATTATTTAGTTTGGCTGCACTAGGTCTTTGAGCTGTGCCAGGACTTTCTCTAGTTGCGGGGAGTTGAGGCTACTCTTCGTTGTGGTGTATGGGCTTCTCATTGCTGTGGTTTCTCTTGCTGCAGAGCACCAGCTTTAGGGCATGTGGATTTCAGTGTTGTGGTGCATGGCTTTAGTTGCTTCTTGGGGATCTTTCAGGACTAGGTATTGAACATGCCCCTACAATCACAGTTCACTTTAATTCAGTTCAGTCGCTCAGCCATGACCAACATTGTGACCTCTTGGAATGCAGCATGCCAGGCCTCCCTGCCCATCACCAATTTCTGGAGCTTACTCAAACTTATCTCCATTGATGGTCGGTGAGGCCATCCAACCATCTTATCCACTGTCATCCCCTTCTCCTCCCATCTTTAATCTTTCCCAGCATCATGGTCTTTTCCAATGAGTCAGCTCTTCACATCAGGTGGCCAAAGTATTGGAGTTTCAGCTTCAATATCAGTCCTTCCAGTGAATACTCAGGACTGATTTCCTTTAGGATGGGCTGGTTTGATCTCCTTGCTGTCCAAGGGAATCTCAAAAGTCTTCTCCAACACCACAGTTCAAAAGCATCAATTCTTCAGCGCTCAGCTTTCTTTATAGTCCAACTCTCACATCCATACATGACTACTGGAAAAACCATAGCCTTGACTAGATGGACCTTTGTTGGCAAAGTAATGTCTCTGCTTTTTAATATGCTGTCGAGGTTGGTCATAACTTTCCTTCCAAGGAGTAAGCATCTTTTAATTTCATGGCTGCAGTTACCACCTGCAGTGATTTTGGAGCCCCAAAAAATAAAGTCAGCTACTGTTTCCACTGTATCCCCATCTATTTGCTATGAAGTGATGTGACTGGATGCCATGATCTAAGTTTTCTGAATGTTGAGCTTTAAGCCAACTTTTTCACTCTCCTCTTTCACTTTCATCAAGAGGCTTTTTAGTTCCTCTTCACTTTCTGCCATAACGGTGGTGTCATTTGCATATTTGAGGTTATTGATATTTCTCCCAGCAATCTTGATTCCAGCTTGTACTTCATTCAGACCAGCATTTCTCATGATGTACTCTGCATATAAGTTAAATAAATAAGGTGACAATATACATCCTTGACATACTCCTTTCCCTATTTGGAACCAGTCTTTTGTTCCATGTCCAATTCTAACTGTTGCTTCCTGACCTGCATATAGGTTTCTCAAGAGGCAGGTCTGGTCTGGTATTCCCATCTCTCTCTCTTTTTTTTTTTTTAATTTTATTTTATTTTTAAACATTACAATATTGTATTAGTTTTGCCCAACATCAAAATGAATCCGCCACAGGTATACCCGTGCTCCCCATCCTGAACCCTCCTCCCTCCTCCCTCCCCATACCTTCCCTCTGGGCTGTCCCAGTGCACAAGCCCCAAGCATCCAGCATCGTGCATCCAACCTGGACTGGTGACTTGTCTCATACATGATATTACACATTTTTCAATGCCATTCTCCCAAATCTCCCCACCCTCTCCCTCTCCCACAGAGTCCACAAGACTGATCTATACATCAGTGTCTCTTTTGCTGTCTCGTACACAGGGTTATTGTTACTATCTTTCTAAATTCCATATATATGCATTGGTACACTGTATTGGTGTTTTTCTTTCTGGCTTACTTCACTCTGTATAATAGGCTCAAGTTTCATCCACCTCATTAGAACTGATTAAATGTGTTCTTCTTAATGGCTGAGTAATACTCCATTGTGTATATGTACCACAGCTTTCTTATCCATTCATCTGCTGATGGGCATCTAGGTTGCTTCCATGTCCTGGCTATTATAAACAGTGCTGCGATGAACATTGGGGTACACGTGTCTCTTTCACTTCTGGTTTCCTCAGTGTGTATGCCCAGCAGTGGGATTGCTGGATCATAAGGCAGTTTTATTTCCAGTTTTTTAAGGAATCTCCACACTGTTCTCCATAGTGGCTGTACTAGTTTACATTCCCACCAACAGTGTAAGAGGGTTCCCTTTTCTCCACACCCTCTCCAGCATTTATTGCTTGTAGACTTTTGGATTGCAGCCATTCTGACTGGCGTGAAATTTCCGATTTTTCCACAGTTTATTGTGATCCACACAGTCAAAGGCTTTGACGTAGTCAATAAAGCAGAAATAGTTGTTTTTCTGGAACTCTCTTGCTTTTTCAATGATCTCGTGGATGCTTGGCAATTTGATCTCTGGTTCCTCTGCCTTTCCTAAATCTAGCTTGAACATCTGGAAGTTCATCGTTCACGTATTGTTGAAGCCTGGCTTGGAGAATTTTAAGCACTACTTTGCTAGCGTGTTAGATGAGTGCAATTGTGTGGTAGTTTGAGCATGCTTTGGCATTGCCTTTCTTGGGGAATGGAATGAAAACTCACCTTATCCAGTCCTGTGGCCACTGCTGTGTTTTCCAAATTTGCTGTCATATTGAGTGCAGCACTTTCACAGCATCATCTTTTAGGATTTGAATTAGTTTAAATAATTCCATCACCTCCACTAGCTTTGTTGGTAGTGATGCTTCCTAAGGCTCACTTGACTTCACATTACAGGATGTCTGGGTCTAGGTGAGTGATCACACCATTGTGGTTATCTGGGTCATGAGATCTTTTTTGTTTAGTTCTTCTGTGTGTTCTTGACTCTTCTTAGTATCTTCTGCTTCTGTTAAGTCCATACCATTTCTGTCCTTTATTGTGCCCATCTTTGCATGAAGTGTTCCCTTGGTATCTCTAATTGAAGAGATCTCTAGTCTTTCCCATTCTATTGCTTTTCTCTATTTCTTTGCACTTATCACTGAGGAAGGCTTTCTTATCTCTCCTTGCTGTTCTTTGGAACTCTGCATTCAAATGGGTATATCTTTCCTTTCCTCCTTTGTTTTCACTTCTCTTCTTTTCATAGCTATTTGTAAGGCCTCCTCAGACAACCATTTTGCTTTTTTGCATTTCTTTTTCTTTGGGATGGTCCTGATCCCTGCCTCCTGTACAATGTCACGAACCTTTGTCCGTAGTTCATCAGGCACTCTGTATATCAGATCTAATCACTTGAATCTATTTCTCACTTCTACTGTATAATTGTAAGGGATTTGATTTAGGTCATACCTGAATGGTCTAGTGGTTTTCCCTACTTTCTTCAATTTAAGTCTGAATTTGGCAATAAGGAGTTCATGATCTGAGCCACAGTCAGCTCCTGGTCTTGTTTTGCTGACTGTATAAAGGTTCTCCACCTTTGGCTGCAAAGAATATAATCATTCTGATTTCAGTGTCGACCATCTGGTGATGTCCATGTGTAGAGTCTTCTCTTGTGTTGTGCTGCATTGACAGGTGGAGTCTTAACCACTGAACTATCAGGGAAGTCTTTTTCTCCTCCTAACAGTGCCAGGATCATTTCACCAACCCACTTGTCTCCACAAATCCATCAACTCAACAGTTATTTACCTTGCTCTGTGCCAGGTGTGGCAGACGCAGAAGCACGGCCCTCAGTGTCACTGTCTTGAACTACTGAGATGCCCAGTGAGTGACTCTTGGGCTACTTACCTCCCCTGCTACCCTCAGCCTTGCTTTTTCCATGCCGTGGGTAAAGATGCTTTCCAAGGTAGAATGTGACTACCCTAAGCCTTTAGGATGAAGCTGACACTCCGAGCATGGATGAAGGTGCTCTTAGGTTGATGTCCCCTGCCAGCTCTCCAGGCTCTTCTCTGCTTTCTGACAGATCACAACCAGTAGTGCAAAGCCATTTGTGAGATGGCACATGCCTGGTACCTTTACTAACCTTTGGCCCTTTGCTTTAAACCTTTCTTCTTACCAACAATGCCCTCTCTTACCTGGTGGATACTGATTCCACTTTTCAAGATTTAGTACAAGAGTATTTAAAAAGTCTTTCTTGAACACCATTCCTACCCTGTTCCCAGGCAAATGTGCCCCCACCTCTGCATCATGCCTCACTGCAGACTCCTCATGGAACATCTCCAGGGTCACAAGTCTCCCTGCCTTCCCACTCCAAGTCCTGGAAGCCAAGTTACCACTTTGCTCAATCCACTCTGGGTCTCCCATTCCTGGCCTAGCACTTAACTCATATGTTTCTGTTGAGTGGATTTCCTCCTGTGACACCTCATCAAAAGTGTAAAAGGCTGGTGATAAAGAAGAATGAAGGTGAAATCAGCTTAGTTACTTTGTGTGTTTCACTGTCTGCATTTGTTTCTAGTGCACTGACCAGCACAGAGAAGATGCTCACTAAGTCATCACTGATTAAAAGGAAGTGAAGAGGGACTGAGAACTCATGCCTCCTCATCCCCATCTCAGGGCTGCTCTTCCCACTGGAAGGCATATTCCGGCAGTGTCTTGGTGCTATTGGTGATAATCCCAGCCTTTAAACACAGTTGAGTCCTGGCACAGTTTCTTTTTTTATATAGGAACAGACTCATTGTTCTATATTGGCTGATGTTTGTCTGTTTTTCTGGCTTTGTGTGGGTGCAGGGAAAGAAATGTTCAAGTCAGCCTGCCTTCCTGGATCAGGGAGGGCAGATTTGGGGCTGAGAAGCAAGTGTACCTCAACTCCTCCTTTCTTCTGCACACATGGCACGTGTGGCTCTTTTTTTCTGCTGAGCACAGATGAAGCACAGAATTCTTCTCTACAACACAGTGATATAGTCAATCACTCCAAATCAATTCCACATATAATGAAGTTGGTTTGACATCCTTGTCCAACAGCTTCCTAGCCCATCTTTTGCTTGGCAGGTTTTCCCACTGTATCCTTAGTCACCCCTCAGCAGGCTCAAGAGTCCCTTGGGATGATTAGGTTCCTGGAACAGCCTCGGGGCTATCCTTCTGGATGAAATAAGATACATCCTTCAGGAGGAAGTAAGATAGCTCTTACAGGGCCACAGTGCTCTGCATGTGTGGGGCACAGGAAGCCTGGCCTGGAATCACCTGGGCTTCAGTGGCAGGTCTCTCCATCTGGGGTTTCAAGTGCTCTCCTGGCTATTAAAATTGCAAACCTGGGATAACATTAAAAATGTTAATGTGCTGTAAAACTTTCTATGTGCAAAATCTCACCTGAAAAGAAAAAGAGATGAGCCCATAATGGCTGGCTTTTCATCTTCTCGATGGATTTTATTAGAGCTGTAACAAGAGCAATTCCACTTAAAAGACTCTTGTCAGGGAACAGTTACAGTCGATTATAACTTGGAATAGGAAACGATCTCTACTCCATTCAGATTTGGAATGGCCAGGGAAAAATGAGCATCAAGAAATACAGTTGTCTGGCGTTACACCCATGAAACATTTTGAGGGATATGGGAGTTGGGGGAGAAACTGCGGGTGGGTTAATTAAGGAAGTAGATCACATTGCTCTATTAGTCATTCACCAGCAGAGCACAAAATGGGCTCAAGAGGAGCCCAGAAATACAATTTTTATCACTCAAAAATTGCACCTAAGACTGGGACGAGCATCTGCCAGGCTTGTTATAAAAGCAAACCTGGCACCTCTAATTTTAAGTATCCAGGATAGCACACATATCTTGGAAATAGGAAGGGGGTTCTTAATACCAGGAAAATGAGTCCGGTATGAAGACCAAACCATCCTGGGGAAGTGTTTCAGTGGGAGAGAATGTATACTGTTCTCTTACTTTCTACTGCCTGACTGATACACATCACCTATGTTCCCTGTGACACACCACGGCCTCTCTTGAAGACAATCAACGTTCAGTGGCAGCAGCCCTGCATCCTGAAACTGGCCAATGGCTGTCTTCACTTCTCACCGGGTGTGCCAGGGACTGGAAGACTGATTTTGCCCCATATTTGCAGGGGAAATAACCAAAATCCCACTGAGTGGTAGTCTTCAGTGCAAGAGCCATTTGTGAAAGACAGATAACCTGATTGGTGTCTTTGGAGTAAGATTATCTCTCAGCAGAGTCTTGGCCTCTGAGTTCCCTTTCTCAGCTGCCTGTGGGAGGCTGGCCCCAGTTTCCAGGTCTACTGTTTTGGGAGACTGACACTAACATAATATCTGGGATGAAGTCTGGGCTTAATAGATATAATAGTGCAATTGTAAAAAGTGTCTTTAAGTAAATCTTACATATTGTATGGTTTATATGACAGGCAAAAACTTCTGAGAGATGAGCCAGGTCACAGAATATTTCATTCACACCTTTTAAATAAGTCAACTCAAATAGTGAAAATGAAGCTAAACTTACCACCATTAACTTAGCACAGAAAGTCTATGTACCTCAAGACATCAGACAAGGAAGGAAAGAGAAGATTTTGGCAGTGTCTTTCTCTGTATAACCAAAATTATCCTAGGAAGCATTGTTAGTGTTTTTCTTTTTAAGTATTCAACATAGGAAAATGTGTAATTAAACTATTATACATCTGTTAATGATGAAGCCATTAAAATTAATGTTCACAACTCTTTAATAATGTGAAAGTGCTTACTGTAATATACAAGTTGAAAAGAAAGGACTCAAAATTATATATGTGATATTATTCAAATTTTGGAAAACAAATGAAAACTGCATTAATAAAACCTTGAGAGAAAGTGGATTAAGACTATTTTATTTTTTAAAAATAAACTTTAAAAATGTTTAGAATAGATTTATAGAAAATTTGCTAAGACAGTACGGGGTTTTCTGTATACTCCACACCAGTTATCCCCTATTGTTAATATCTTACATTATGGTGGTACACTTTTACAGGTGAGTCCATATGAATCTATGTTTAAACAGAGAATATGAGTCACAATCCTCTGTAACAGAGTTTTATTTTGCATGAAATCCTGAAATCTGATCCCCTGTACTCTGTCTTGTCTATTAACGAGTCTCATTA
Organism: Bos mutus; assembly: GCF_027580195.1. Lineage (NCBI taxonomy): Eukaryota > Metazoa > Chordata > Mammalia > Artiodactyla > Bovidae > Bos > Bos mutus. The sequence goes on from NC_091618.1 coordinate 132,929,747, forward strand.
TAGGATTAGTTGTGCATCACACAGACACACAGAGGCTGCATCCTGGTAGCTGAGGCTTTTTCTGAAGCTCAGGGATTATTTTGTGCTGGGGCCAATGAAATAAGTTGAGTCCCTACAGAGAAGTTTCACAGATTCACAAAGTTTGGAGTGGGATAAACTGGCAGAACTTCCTTCCCATACTTTGGCAAGGTTGCTTCTAGAGACTGGAAAGACTTAAGCTTGCCCTTTCAAGACAAAGGTACGAAGGAGCCATGGACTCATCTAATTATTCCAGCTGGTCTCCCCTGATTTTAGCCCACATTCAAGATGGTCATTAGAGGAGCTACTGCCTTTTCACCTACTTTGCTAGGAAATGGGATTTGGAGTCCTGACTTCATGGGTAGAAGCAGAAATAGGTGAGTTCAGAAATGCAAAGAAGCTGGATTCAGGGTTCCTTAAGTTCGACTGGGCTTGTGGCATAATATAATGTATTATGTTAGATCCAAAATTCAATTCATTGAAGAGAAAGAAAAAAACATTTGCCATTTATCTCCTGGTGCATTCATCAAAATGTTTGAGTACATACTGTGTGCCTGGAATTATGTAAGTGCTCAGTTGTGTCTGACTCTTTGCAACCCCATGGATTTGTGGTCCACCAGGCCCCACTGTCCATGAAATTCTCCAGGCAAGAATATTGGAGTGGGTTACCATTTCCTACTCCAGGAAATATTCCTGACCCAGAAGTCAAACCTGTATCTCTTGTGACTCCTACACTGGCAGGCAGATTCTTTACCAACTGTGCCATATAGGAAGTCCAGAGTTATAAGAGATGGCATTTAAAACTAACTTAACCATGATCTTCCCTCCTATAATGAACTACTTAAAAGGCCATATATATTTTTATATCATGCGAAATGCTTGGTTGGATGAATAACAAGCTGGAATCAAGATTACTGGGAGAAATATCAATAACCTGAGATATGCAGATGATATCACCCTAACGGCAAAAAGTGAAGAGGAACTAAAAGCCTCTTGATGAAGGTGAAAGAGGAGACTGAAAAAGCCAGCTTAAAGCTCAACAGTCAAAAAATGAAGATCATGACATCCTGTCCCATCACTTCATGGCAAATAGATTGGGGGGAAAATGGAAACAGTGACAGACTTTATTTTCCCAGGTTCCAAGACCACTGTGAATGGTGACTGCACCCATGAAATTAAAAGATGCTTGCTTCTTGGAAGAAAAGCAATGACAAGCCTAGACAACATAGTAAAAAGCAGAAACATCAATTTACTGACAAAAGTCTATATAGTCAAAGTTATGGTTTTTCCAGTAGCAATGTACAGATGTGAGAGTTGGACCATAAAGAAGACTGAGTGGCAAAGAATTGATGCTTTCCAACTATGGTGCTGAGGAAGACTCTTGAGAGTCCCTTGGCCAGCAAAGAGATCAAACTATTCAATCCTGGAAATCAACCCTGAATATTCATTGGAAGGACTGATACTGAAGCTCTAATACTTTGTCCACCTGATGTGAAGAGCTGATCCATTGAAAAAGACACTGATGCTGGGAAAGATTGAGGGAAGGTGAAGAAGGGGGTGACAGAGGATAAGATGGTAGGATGGTAACATCAACTCAACGGACATGAGTTTGAGCAAACTCTGGGTGACAGGGAAGGACAGGGAAGCCAGAGGTGCTACAGTCCATGGGGTTGCAAAGATTCAAACATGACTTAGCAACTGAACAACAACAATGTATTTTAATTTGGAGTATAATTTTAATATAGCATTATATTCATTTCATGAGTATAACATGCTGATTTCATATTTCCATATATTGTGAAATGATCACTGCGATAAGTCTGATTAACATCAATCATCATACAGAGTTAGAAAAAATTTTTCTTGTTGTGAGAACTTTTAAGATTGACTCTCTTAGCAACTTTCAAGTATATGTTATGATTAATTATAGTCACCATTACATAGCCAAGACTCATTTATTTTATAACTTGAAATTCATACCTTTTGACTCCCTTCACCCATTCAAAACCTTCCCTCACTACCCCCACCACTCTGGCAACCATCAATCTGTTCTCTGTGTCTATGAGCTAGATTTTTTGCTTGTATATTTTCCTGTTTTGTTATTTTTAAGATTGCACATATAAGTGATATCATATAGTATTTATCTTTCTTTGTCTAAATTATTGCACTTAACATAATTCCTTCAATGTCCATCCATTTGCTGAAAATGTCAATATTTCCTGTTTTTTAATGACTGAATAATAATATATGTTATAACATATACAGTAAACAGGTCTTATGTTTATTGAACTTTTCTATCTCTTTTAATCTCTAATTTATTTCTGTTACAATCTTTGTTTCCTTTCTTCTACCAATTTTGAGCTATATTTCTTCTCATTTTTCTTGTTCTCTGAAATGTAGGGTTAAGTTCTTTATTTGATATTTTCCTTCTTTATGGAAGTAACTTTTTTTTCTTTGTTTTTGTTTTTTTAAACTGGAGGATAATGACTTTACAAAATTGTGTTGGTTTCTGCCATACATCAACATGAATCAGCTCCAGGTACATATATGTCCTCCCCCCCACCAAAAAAAAACTCCTACCATCTACCCCCTCCATCCTACCCCTCTAGGTTGTCACAGAACATTGGATTGAGCTCCTGGTCTCACACAGCAAAATCCCACTTGCTATCTATTTTACATATGGTATGTGTATGTTTCCATGCTATTCTCGCAATTCACCCAATCTCTTCTTCCTCCACTGCTGTGTCTGCATGTCTATTCTCTATATCTGCATCTCCATTGCTGCCCTGAAAATAGGTTCATCAGTATGCTCTTTTTAGATTCTATATGCATGCATTAATACACAATATTTTCTTTATCTTTCTGACTTGCTTCACTCTGTATAATAGGCTCTAGGTTCATCCACATCATTAGAACTGACTCAAACGCATTATCTTTTATAGCTTTTTAATATTCCATTGTATATATATGTACCACATTTTCTGTATCCACTCATCTGTTGACGGATGTCTAGGTTGCTTTCATATCGTAGCTATTGTAAAAAGTGCTACAGTTAACACTGGAGTACATGTGTCTCTTTCAATTATGATTTTCTCAGGATATATGTCCTGTAGTGGGATTGTAGGGTTATACTGTAGTTCTATTCCTAGTTTTTTAAGGAACCTAACACTGTGGCTATATCAATTTATATTCCCACCAACAGTGCAAGAGGGTTTCTTTTTATCCACATCCTCTCCAACATTTATTGTTTGTAGATTTGTAAATGATGGCCATTCTGACTGGTGTTAGGTGATACCTCATTGCTTTGATTTGCATTTATTTAATAATGAGTGATGTTGCAGATCTATTCATGTGTTTGTTGGCTATCTGTCTGTCTTCCTTGAGAAATGGCAACTCACTCCAGTATTCTTGCCTGGAAAATCCCATGGACAGAGGAGCCTAGAGAGTAGAGACCATGGGGTCACAAGAGTCGGACATGACTTAGCAACTAAACTACCACTACCACCACCATGCTTTCTTTGGAGAAATGTATGTTTCTGTCCATTTTTTGATTGGGTTGTTTGTTTTTCTGGTATTGAGCTTCATGAGCTGCTTGTATATTTTAGACATTAATCCTTTGTCAATTGTTTCATTTGCAATTACTTTCTCTCATTTTGAGGGTTGTCTTTTAATCTTGTTTATTGTTTTCCTTAGATGTGCAAAAGCTTTTACGTTGAACTAAGCCCCATCTGTTTACTTCTGATTTCATTTCCATTACTCTAGGAGGTGAGTCAAAGAGGGACTTGCTGTGATGTATGTCAAAGTGTGTACTGCCTATGTTTTCTTCTAAGAGTTTTATAGTTTCTGTCCTTATATTTAAATCTTTACTTCATTTTGAATTTATTTTTGTGTATAGTGTTAGAATAGCTTCCCAGATGGTGCTAGTGCCAGCCTGACAATGCAGGAGATGTAAAAGATGCAAATTTGATCCTTGGGTCTGGAAGATCCCCTAAAATGGACATGGCCATGCACTGCAGTATCCTTTCCTGGAGAATTCCATGAACAGTGGAGCCTGGTGAGCTACAGTCCATATAGTCTCGAAGAGTTGAACATGACTGAAGTGACTTAACACACATACACATAGTGTTAGAAAGTTTTCTAGTTTCATTCTTTTATGTGAAGCTGTCAAGTTTTCCCAGCACTATTTATGGAAGAGGCTGCCTTTTCTCCATTGTATATTCTTGCCTCCTTTGTCAAAGATAAGGTGCCCATAGGTGCATGGGTTTATCTCTGGGCTTTCTATCTTGTTCCATTTTGTGTTTTTGTGCAAACACCATACTGTCTTAATGACTGTAGCTTTGTAGTATAGTCTGAAGTCTGGAAGGTTGATTCTTCCAGCTTCATTCTTCTTTCTCAAGATTTCATTGGCTATTTGGGGTCGTTTGTATTTCCAGAGGAGTGGTGATTTTTTTTTTTCTAGTTTTGTGAAAAATACCATTGGTAGTTTTACAGGAATTGCATTGAATCTGTAGATTACTTTGGGTAATATAGTCATTTTAATCCATTTAAATTTAAGGCAGTTATTGATTTGTATGTTTGTATTGCCATTTTGAATTAAGAATAAACATATTCTTAGTTTTTTTAGTTAAGAATATCTTTTTCCATTCCCTGACTTTCAGTCTGTTTATGTCCTTAGGTCTGAAGTGGATTTCTTATAGGCAGTATATACATGGGTCTTGTTTCTGTATCCATTCAGATAGTCTGTGTCTTTTGGTTGGGACATTTAATCCATTTAAATATCCATTGGGTAGTATGATCATTTTAATCCATTTACATTTAAGGTAATTATTAATACATATGTTCCTATTGCCATTTTCTTAATTGTTTACGGTTTGTTTTTGTGAGTCTTCTTCTTTTAAGTTTCTACTAGAGAAGTTTCTTTGGCATTTTTTGTAAGGCTGTTTTGATGGTGCTGAGTTCTCTTGGTTTTTTTTTTTTTTTCTTTCTTTCTGTCTATAAAGTTTTTGGTTTCACTGTCAAATCTGAATGAAATCCTTGATGGGTAAGCAGCCTTGGTTGTAGGTTTTTCTCTTTCATCACTTTAAGTATATCCTGCCACTCCCTTCTGGCTTGCAGAGATTCTGTTGAACAATCAGCTGTTAGCATTATGGGGATTTCTTTGTATGCTATTTTTTGCTTTGTCTTTGTGACTTTTAATATTTTTTCTTTGTGTTTAATTTTTGTTACTTTAATTAATATGTGTCCTGGTGTATTTATTTTTGGGTTTATCCTGTATAGGTACCTCTGGGTTTCCTGGGCTTTATTTCTCCTAGGTTTTTGTTAAATGTGTTAATTGTTTCTTGCATTTTCTCCATTCTACTTTCAATATTTTGGAACTTCTTTACTATCATTACTCTAAATTCTTTTTCAGATAGGTTCCCTATTTCCTCTTCATTTATTGGACCTTGTAAGTTTTTTACCTTTCTTCTTCATCTGTAACTATTTTTTTTTTTTTTTTAAATGGGTGGGACTGTGTTCCTTACTAGTTGTTTGGCCTAAAGTTTCCAGCAGTGGAGTTTACAGGCAATTGGGTAGAATCAGGTTTTGGTGTTGAGATATGGATCTCTGAAATACCTATCAGTTCAGACTCAGTATTCCTGCCTCATTGGCTCAGGCCTGATCTGTGGCCCATGAACCAGGATTCCACAAGCCATAGGATGCAGGGGAAAAGAAAGAAATAAAAGAATAGTAACAAAGAATAAAAGATAACACCTCCTGAAGGGTAAAACTCAATTCCAATAGCAAAGAGAGTGAAAGAAAAAAAGTACATACTTAAATAAAAAATAAGAAAAATAAAAATAATAGGGTCCAGAATAATAGCGAAGATTAAAAAATAATTGAGTATGTTTACAAAACTAACAGAAATAGTAGAAAAAATATGAATAAGTATGAAACAACCACTGAAGGGTAAAACTGAACTCTACTGGCAAATAGTGAAACAAACAAACAAATTAACTAAGAGAAAGGTAGAAAAAACCTTTGCTGTGAGGGCAGAGCTTATGTGTAGAAGAGCTTAAGTATTGGATTTAGACAAGGGTGGGGTTCTGATTGAGGATCCAAGCCTTCAGAAATGGCCCTGGATCCATACAGCCAAAGAGACTCTGCAGTGCCTCCAGCTTTGAGGTATAGAGGATAAGGCCCAGGTCCCCAGGAGGCTTCCTGAGGCCATGGGTTGGGGAACACCAGATGGATTCCTTTTTCCTCCATACCTGGAGGGACCTTCCCAGCTGGCCTTGCTCCATTTCCCCTCCTTCCTGCACCCACAGGACCTATGTGGGCAGAGGGTGCCCTCGGTGGTGTCCCTGAGGACAGAGGAGGCCCTGGAGAGCAGAGGGCTTGGCCTGGTGGGTGGAGGGTGCCCCGGGGGAGGGTGGCCATGGAGGATGGAGGTGGCCCCCAAAAGGCAAAGGGAACCAGAGGGTAAGAGGGGTGCTGGATGATGGTGAGCCCAGTCCAGAAGTCAGACAAGGCCCTTGGAGGAGTGAGGGGTCAGATTGAGGATGGGGATCCTGGAGAGAGGAGAAAACTGGACAGCCAAGGGGACCCTGGAGGGATGAGATGGCCCAGAAGGGAGGAGAGGGCCTTGGAGAGCAGAGGCAGGCCACAGAGGGCAGAGGGGAAACCCTGGGGACAGTCTGCCCAGTCCAGAGGGCAGATGGAGGTCCCTAGAGGGATAAGGTTCTCTAGAGGATGGGGACTCCAGAGGGAGGAGGATTCTGGAAGGTGGAGAATAGAGGCAGGTGAGGAGGGGAGTTCCAGAAGGTGGACAGGCCAGGAGCATGGAGGTGGTTCTGAAGGTTGGAAGGCTCAACCTGGGGGTCTTAGGAGGCTCCCCAGGGCTGAATGGCTGAGAGAACACCAGGGTGTTCCCTATTCCTGCAACCCCTCAGGAGGCTCCTCCCTTGGTCTCATACTTAGAAAGCCAATGGGTGGTGGGTCCCTGAAGAGTGGAGGGCTCCCTGGAGGGCAGAGGGCAGGAGATTCAGCTAGAGAGGGCCCTGGAGGGCACAGAGGGATGCAGAGGGCAGAGGCCCCAGCCCTGGAGCCCTTGAAGTCTCCTGGGCCCAAGTGAAAGGGGAACCCCATGGACTTTCCCAGTGAATCCTCCAGTCCCCTCAGGGGTCCCTCCCACTCTCAACCAAGCAGGTATGCTGCTCCCAAGCAGGTATGGGAGCACCGAAACCATTCCCAGCCCCCAAACCACTCCCCTCCTGCAACAGCCCCTTTGTTGCTGGTCCTCCAACCTAGTCCTTCCCCCACTCCTTCCTACCCAGTACCTGGTTTTCCCTAGGGCTCCTCTTGCCTGCCTGCTTGCCAGAGGTCTCCCAGTAACACCCACAGGTATTCTAGGCACGGGGAGACATGGACTCTGTTTCTTCCCTCACTGCCTTCTTGGCTCTGCCCCTGGAGTGAGAATTTTGAAGTAACATTTATTGCTATGAGCTCACTCTTAGAACTACTTTTGCTACATTCCATAAACTTGGTATGTTGTATTTCTATTTTCATTTATCTCAAGCTTTTTTTTTTCTTTTCTGTTTTTTAAAAATTTATTCCCTTACCCATTGATTGTTTAGTAATGTGTTATTCTCCACATATTTCTTAATTTTCTAGTTTTCTTCTTGTAATTGATTCTAATTTCATATCATTATGATTAGGAAAAAACACTTTGATTAAATTTAGCAAAGTCCCACTTTCTTGTTATGATATATCCTAAAAGTGCCCTTCTGATATATTTGGAATCTATTCACATACATGCCCCAGATAACGAATGAAATTCATAAAGACCCTAAATCATATCTGAGGTGATCTAGAACCAAGGGAATTCTTCAACTAATACCAATGTTCCAAGCTGAGTACAATAACAACCATGACCAGGAAAACCAATCTAGCAGAATCATGCCTTATCTGTACTTTGTGACTCCAAAAGATAAACGTAGCTTTTCTTCAGCCTTGCTTTCTCTACTGGTCATAAGAAGTCTAAACAGACTTGAGGCTTAGAATGTAGGTCAGGCTTGATGCTCAAAAAGTGAACATTTAAGATAAATTCTCATGTGGTGCTGAGTCATGGATATATCAGAAGCTATGACTCAGTGGTCTACCAGAAAAGCCTGCTGGAGAGATGAGGCTTCACTTAGGGAGTCTTGGTCTGCTTGAGGGAAGAGATATATGTAGAACTTGAGTATTTAAGGAGAATGTAGGAAGAAGTTTAAAAAATAAGATGAATAAGAAATAATAATTTCAGTTGACAAAAAGATCAAGGTGCTTTGCAGAGAAATGTTGAAGGCTAGGAAAGATTGGTACCCAGAGGAGAGTAGAATGTAACACACTCATCATGGTAACCATGGTAATCATACAGCAGCAGTCTTCACCCCTGAGGCCTGTGATGGCTCAGCCCATTGTTAGCACATCCCATGCATGCATTATCTTTTGAAATTGTGCATAGCTAATCTGTAGTGCAGGAATTATAAGCTTTGTCTCCAAGAAGGAACAGCACAGAGAAGTGAAATTTGGCTTGCCTAAAGTCAAAGTTGCCTGATTTACCTCAAAGCTCCAGCTTCTGAGCACTATACTCATCCATCCATCCATTATCAACTATTCACTTAATCACCTACCGTGTTACCCATTGATCCACCCATCCATCTACCCATCTACCCATCCATTTACATATCTATCCATCCATTCGTTCATCCTTCCAACCAGCCATCCAGCCATCTATCCATCCATGTGGAAATTTGGTGGTACCACCTGATGAATGAGCATTGGGTGTTTCAGAGTCACTTCTGAGAGCCTCCTGACAGGTTGGCTAATGAAGTGAAGGCCAGAGGACAATGACATGGGCAAAATTTAAATAGGAGAAAAATATTTCTTGAGACTAAGTATGAACAGAGGGTACTAATGACTGAAGAATGGGTGAAGTTTTTTTATTCCCTTTTAATGAAATTAAAACTAGATTTTCACCTCACTTGACTAAATAATATTTTTCTCCAACACAAAGCAAGGAAATGAATAAGAAGAATAATTTTTTTTTCTCTCCCATTCCTAAGTTTCAGTGGTTTTCTGAGTGTCTTGGAATATCTCCATGTGAAGAGGGGTCTGGAAGGGTTGTTTTTAGTATTTCCTTCTTTATTTGGGAGGGGGGAGGTAGGGTGGGAGACAGTTTAGGACCTCTTGTAAGAGTGCAGTCTAGTGAATTAATAGTTTGTAGGAATCACAAAATGCTGTCATTTTTCAAATGGCTACATAAAATTGTTTTAGAATTTTAGTTTTAAAAATGTATCCTAGCATGACAAGTTTTTATTCTAAAAGATTTTTTTTATAGCCAACTGATAAACTATAGTAGTAGTACCCAATAAAACTGCATGCAGATCTTTACCTATAGTGGCATAAATGTTGTCACTGCAATAAAAGGGAGTAAGAGCATTGTCAGACCTGCCTTTTTACACATACCATGATGTCCTCAGTCTGTGAAAGGATACAGGACTGATTATATTCATGAAGTCTTAAGAGTTATACAAACACTGACAAATATACAGCTGTGTACCCCAAATGAAATATTTTCACTCTACAATTCAGCCCTGGCTGGTGACAGAGAGCTTGGGACGTGCCAAGCCTCTGCATTATTTATTACGGTTGTGCTGCTCTTATAAAAGTGTGAGCAATATTAGAAGGCATCTGAGTGGAAAAACTGATTATTTTGTCATTTCATGCCTTTGATGCATGGCATTCTTCATGTTGGTTATCTGAGACACTTCATGCTGTTAGCAAAGACCATATTTTTCACATTGACAAAACTCTGCTGAAGAGCCGGATAGTAATCGTATTAAACATTATGAAGCTGGATTCATTAAAAAGGGGGAAAGTGCTTCATGAGTACCCATAGCAGCCTCCCTCATGCTGGGTGTTTAGTTTCTGTAAAGAATCACATTCCAATACAATAATAGATCAGGCAGATAAATGTGGGGATCCACACGAAGAACTGTGTAATGAACCGGAAAGGATGTGATAGGAAGAAGCAGCTGGCAGAGAATTCTACCATGGCAAGAATTTGATACTGAATCTTGTTCTTGGGGCTGGGAAAAATGAATATGTTCTGGTGTCTGCTGTACCAGTAGGTAGTTTTGCTTATTCAGCTTACACTAGATAGAACAGCTGAAGAAAGACTTCAAACTGTAGATAAGAACAGTTATTAATAGGATAATACCCAGGAATGTTGATCCTGCACTAGCTGGAGGGAGGGCAGGCTTTTGAACAGAACATAGATAATTTGGATCCTGAGAACATCAAGCAGCAGGGGATCTATCTTCAGAGCATGAAGGCAGGTGTTAGGACAAATACTAAGAAGAGTAAGAGGAGAGTATGACCAAGTCCACTGGGAGCTGGCTTCTGGTGAGTGTGTGCTGTAGTATTCTTTAATTCCTCCCTTTCTCGGTAGTACATAACCTTCCTCACAGGTCTTCTGCTCCAGGGTAGCTGGAACATGCATCTGAGCCCTAAGTAAGGATTTCACTGCTGCTACTGTGACTGCCATTCCTGCCCCTACTAGACTCTGTCACCTGGAGGGTGAGGACTGAGTCGTGACAGCCTGCTTCTCAGCAACTAGTTAGCAAAGTTTTCCTCACAGAGTATAGGCAAGGCAAGTCATTCAGTCATGTCTGACTCTTTGAGACACCATGGACTGTAGCCCACCAGGCTCCTCCATCCATGGGATTCTCCAAGCAAGAGTACTGGAGTGGGTTGCCATTTTCTTCTCCAGAATATAAGTGCTCCTCAATTGCCAGTTCACTAAATAATAAAATATTTACTGTTACAGAAGCTCAATTACTTTTTGTTTTATCCTAAGCTCCTTTAGGGTAAAGATGTTCTTTCTTTTTTAACATGGCCTTGTTCCTTATATATTCACATAGTTGCATTGATAGGTATATGAACAAATACATTCACAATTTAACGAAGCCTAAACTGTTTTCCAATGCACATTAAACTTCTTAAAGGAGTTTAAAGCTTCTGTATCTCCTTTTGGCCTATTAACTAAAACAGTGCCCAGAATAGAAATTTAGTAAATATTGGCAGAGTGGAAGGAAGGCGGAAATGACAAATAATAAGTTAATCCTCTGTGTAAGAACCTTTTAACCTGGGCAATGAGTGCGAATCTTCTTTTAACACTTTAGGTAGGGATATGAAATAGAATCTGCTAGAGTCAAGAAGACTGTAGTAGAGTTTCTGAAATAAAAATGGGAAGAGTCTAGGATTAATTTTGGATGATTCCAACTTTGCATTGACCAGCCCCCCTGTCTCCACCTTGAAACCTCATACTCAATTGTAGCTCTAGAATTTGATGTTATTGATGATATATGTACCTCAAAGATAGTATATTTGGCTGAAGAGTTGCAGACACAGTGCACACAGAGCTGGTAGCCTTAGATAGTGCTACTGGCCTCATGACCTTGAGCAAACACCTTTAACCCTACGAGTCTCAGATCCTTCACATGAGAAATGAATGACAATTTTTTGCTTTGCATGACTACATATGTAAATCAGAAGTAACTGATATTCAGTCCCTCACAAGCAGTAGATAAGAAAAAGTTCATGAAATTTTTGTCTACAGTGAATAATTTATTCCTTTTATAATTCGCAGAAATAAACTGAATGCTTCATTGTTTCAAGAGTTCAAAACACACAGAAAATGTGAAGCTTATCTTTCATTACTACAAATTCCCAATACAATTCGGCACATAAGTTATCTAGATTGACATTAAATACCTACATATAATAAGTGCATGTATGTTTGTGTGTGTGTGTGTATTTTATATATAGGATCATTCTTACACATAGCTCATTGTCATTAAGTCGTGTTGATCTCTTTGGGATCCCATTAACTGCAGCACGCCAGGCTTACCTGTCCTTCACGATCTCCCAGAGTTTGCTCAAATTCATATCCATTGAGTTGGTGATGCGATCCAACCATTTCAACCTCTGTCACCCTCTTCTTCTGCCCTCAATGTTTCTTAGCATCAGGGTCTTTTCCAATGTCAGCTCGTCACATCAGCTGGCCAAGGTATTGGAGCTTCAGCTTCAGCATCAGTCCTTCCAATGAATATTCAGGGTTGAGTTCCTTTAGGATTGACTGATTTGGTCTCCTCGAAGTCCAAAGGACTCAAGAATCTTCTCCAGGACCACAATTTGAAAGCATCACTTCTTTGGCACTCAGCCTTCTTTATGATCCAACTTTCACACCTGTATATGACTACTGAAAAAAACATAGCTTTGACTATAAGGGTCTTTGTCAGCAATGTGATGTCTCTGCTTTGTAATATGATGTCTAGGTTTGTAATAGCTTTCCTTCCAAGGGACAAGAGTTTTTTAAATTCATGGCTGTAGTCACCATCCTCAGTGATTTTGGAGACAAAGAAAATCTGTCACTACTTCTATTTTGTCTCTATCTATTTGCCGTGAAGTGATGGGACTGGAGGCCATGATTTAAGTTTCCTGAATATTGAAGTTTAAACCAGCCTTTTCACTCTCCTCTTTCACCCTCATTAAGAGGCTCTTTATTTCCTCTTTGCTTTCTGCCATTGCAGTGGTATCATCTGCATATCTGAGGTTGTTGATGTTTCTCCCAGTAATCTTGATTCCAGCTTGTGATTCATCCAGCCTGACATTTCACATAATATACTCTGCATGTAAGTTACCTAAACAGGTTGATAATATACAGCCTCGAAGTCCTCCTTTCCAATTTAGAACCAGCCCACTTTTCCATGTCTATTTCTAACTTTTGTTTCCTGACTCACATACAGATTTCTCCGGAGGCAGGTAAGGTGGTCTGGTATTTCCATATTTTTAAGAATTTTCCACAGTTTGGTATGATCCACAAGGTCAAAGGCTTTAGAGGAGTCAATGAAGCAGATGCTTTTTCTGGAATTTCCTTGCTTTTTCTATGATCCAATGGATGTTGGCAATTTGGTCTTTGGTTTCTTCACCTTTTCTAAATCTAACTTGTACATCTGGAATTTCTCAGTTCACATACTTCTGTAGCCTAGCTTGAAGGATTTTGAGCATTACCTTGGTAGCATGTGAAATGAGAGCAATTGTATGATAGTTTGAACATTTTTTGGCATTGTCTTTCTGTGGGATTGGAATGAAAGCTGACATTTTCCAGTCCTGTAGCCACTGCTGAGTTTTTCAAATTTGCTGACGTACTGAGTGCAGCACTTTCACTGCAGCATCTCTTAGAATTTGAAATAGCTCAGCTGGAATTCCATCACCTCCACTAGCTTTGTTTGTAGTAATGGTTCCTAAGGCACACTTGACTTCAAACTTCAGGCTGTCTGGCTCTAGGTGAGTGATCACACCATCATGGTTATCTGGGCCATTTAGGCCTTTTAAAAATAGTTCTGTGTATTCTTGACACCTCTTTTCAGTCTCTTCTGCTTCTGTTAGGACCTTGCCATTTCTGTCCATTATTGTGTCCATCATTGCATAAAACGTCTCCTTGGTTCCTCCAATTTTCTTGAAGAGATCTCTAATCTTTCTTATTTTATTGTTTTTCTCTATTTCTTTGCACTGTTCACTTAAGAAATCTTTCTTATCTCTCTTTGTTTTTCTCTGGAACTCTGAATTCAACTGGGAGTGTCTTTCGCCTTCTCCTTTGTGTTTTGCTTCTCTTCTTTTCTCTGTTTGTAGTGTTAGTCACTCAGTTGTGTCCACCTCTTTAAGACCCTATGGACTGTAGCCCGCCAGGCACCTCTGCCCATGGGACTCTCCAGGCAAGAACACCAAAGCGGGCTGCCATCCCCTTCTCCAGGTTCTCTATTTGTAAGACCCCCTCAGACTTTGCCATTTTTTTTTTTTTTCACACTGAATTGGGCCTTCATTGTTGTGTATGGGCTTTCTCCAGTTTCAGTGTTTAGGGCTGCTCTCTAGTTGCACTAAAAAGGCTTCTCATTGAGGTCATTCCTTAATTGCCGAGGATGGTGGAACAGAAGACCGTTCACTCATCTCTATAAGAACACCAAAATCGTAACTAGCTATTGAACAAGCATGGGCAGGATGATGTTGGAACCTACCAGAGAAAGATACCCCACGTTCAAGGACAAAGGACAAGGGTAAGAGGGGCACAGTCATGTTAAATTCAAATCCTATACCCATCAAGTGGGTGACCCACAAACTGGAGAACAACAATACCAAAAAATTCTTGCCCTGTTGCAAAGGTTCTAGACCCCACATCAGAATTCCCAACCTGGGAATCCAGCAAAGGGACTAGGAATTCCCAAGGAATCTGACTTTTAAGGCCAGCAGGATTTGATTACAGGACTTCCACAGGACTGGGTGAAATAGAGATTTTTCGAGGGCACAAACAAAATCTCATTGGCACCAGGACCTAGGGGGTGAAACGGTTTCCTCAGAGGAGACTGAGTCAGACATGCCTGTTAATATTTGAGGGTCTCTGGAAAAGAAGTGGGTCAGCAGCGACATGCTTCAGGGACAGGGACACTGGCAGCAGCAGTCCTGGGAGGTGCACGTTGACATAAATCCTCTTAGAGCTTGCTAATAACCATACCTTAGAGGGTGTAGATTCCAGGACTGGGGCTGCCTCAGGCCAAACAACTAACATGAAGGAACATAGCCCCACCATCAGTCAGTCAGTCAGTCAGTCAGTTCAGTTGCTCAGTTGTGTGCGACTCTTTACGACCTCATGGACTGCAGCACATCAGGCTTCCCTGTCCATCACCAACTCCCAGAGCTTACTCAAACTCATGTCCACTGAGTCGGTGATGCCATCCAAACATCTCATCCTCTGTTGTCCCTTTCTTCTGCCTTCAATCTTTCCCAGAATCAGGGTCTTTTCCAAGGAGTCAGTTCTTTGCATCAGGTGGCCAAAGTATTGAAGTTTCAGCTTGAGCATCAGTCCTTCCAATGAATATTCAGGACTGATTTCCTTTAGGATTGACTGGTTTGATCCCCTTGCAGGCCAAGGGACTCTCAAGAGTCTTCTCCAACACCACAGTTCAAAAGCATCAATTCTTTGGCACTTAGCATCTTTATAGTCCAAATCTCATATCCATACATGACTACTGGAAAAACCATAATTTTGACTAGATGGACCTTTGTTGGCAAAGTAATGTCTCTGTTTTTAAGTAGACAATTGGATTAAAGATTTATTGAGCATTGCCCTGCCAACCTGAGCAAGCCCTAGTTTTCCCCACAGCCAATCCCTCCCATCAGGAAGCTTACACAAGCCTCTTATCCTCATCCATTAGTGGGTAGACAGAAGAAGCAAAAACCTTCAGAATGAAAACCACAATCACATATAATTCTGCTTACAGTTTTTTTTTCAATCAGTCATTAGTTAAAGATAATCACTAAGATGATCAGTATAATGTTGCATAGTTTTCTTTAGCATGAAAGCATTTCTCCAGTGTTAGAGGGGACTTAGGTTACTTGTTGAATGCTGAAGTGAATGCCCTTGTCCATGCCACTCTGGGCCCCCATGAAAGCATTTCTCTCAAAGATATGATTGCATCCCTAGTTCACTGTGTCCCAAGTTCGTACTGTCACAAAGGCAATCTTTCTCCTTGGCTTTGCCTGTAGCTTCTCAGCAGTGTACACCTTTTAAAAATAGTTCTTTCTTCATAAACAGTGGGAGTCAGCTGACACATATTTTAGCACTGGCTGAACAATTTGCACACTTTTCCAGCTTTGGTTTCAATTATAATTATTAAAATAGACTCTATGTTTTAGAGTAATTTTAGGTTCATAGCAAAATTTAGTGGAAGGAGCAGTTTTCCCATTTACCTCCTATCCCCACACATATACAATCTGTTTATTATCAACATCCCTACCACAGTGGTGCATTGGTTACAACTGATGGTTCTATACTTGACACATCATTATCACCTGGAGTCCACAGGGTTCACTCTTGGTGTTGCATGGTCTGCGGGTTTGGATAAATGTATAATGACAAGTATCCACTGTGGTTTCAATTGTTTTCTAAATGACACAGACTCAATGGGGAATGAACAATGAATTGATCTCTTTCTCCTAGGAACACAGTAAAACCTTCCTGTTGACTCTGTTCCTGACTTTCTGCTTAAGCACAGCACTGCAAAGAAAGGTTTCAGGGGGATTTATTTGAAGGGCAGCCATGAAAGAATCTGGCTTATTAGGGGCCAGGTGGACTTGTGTGGGCATTGAGGGGCACTAAGCTGGATATTCTGTCCTGGAAAACTGTGTTGCCCTGGAAATCAAACATAACAGATCTGATCTTCAGTTTGTGCTTCCCATGTAGCTAGCTTCATACAAGGTACATGGTGCATTATAAAAACAGGAAACAGTGTCTCAAAGCCAAGGAGCTAGGGATGTGTGTGTGTGTGCACATATGTGCATATGCATGTGTGTGCATGTGGATGTGTGTGTGGGTAGATATATGCATATATGTGTATGTATGTGAATGTATGTGTGTGTATGACTAGATATATATGTGTATTGGAGGAGTATATGTGTACCTGTGTGTCGGGGGGTATATTTGGAGATTGACACATCACCTAAAGGTCACTATTACAGGAGCAGGTGTCACCATAAAAATTACCAACATAAGGAGAAGTGTTGGGGCACCAGGGGTGAAGAAACTAAGCTGGGAGCACACTGCTTATAGGGGCTAGAAAGGCAGAACTGGGCACTCCTGTCAGAAGAACAATGAAATGGGTGGCCAGAGGCCTGGGCTCCATAGGGTGACTGTCGCCTTAAGCCTCAGCCTTTCCTTGGAACAACAAAGTCAAGGTATTATCTAGGGGACAGAACTAGATGACAAACACAAGAATGCTTGTAAGCTATAAAGTACTACATAGCATCGTTATTAGTCAAACAAATCATGAAGGAGAAGATTTGAGGTGGGTGCAGGGTGGGAAGAAGGGAGAAGCAAGGGTTTGGGGTAGAATCTGATTCTAGATATATTTGGCCCCAGGAATCTAGTCTGTGTGTCTGGTTTGGCTGGTCAGAAAGTACCAACCCTGGAGGTATAGGAATGAGTGAAGCCCAATAAAGGAAATGGTAGTGAAAAGAGAACATCAATACAGCAGTCTGTGTAGGGAGTTGGGGGAGGGGAGTGAGGACAAGCATTAAACCCAGTCTAGGGTGGAGGATAATGCTTTTGCATCCCTACTTCTTGCAGATATGAGAGCAGTACCAACCAGGCTGTCAGTCATTCATGAGAGTGAATGATTGCAAATTTGTCCTTGGAGGCTGTGGTTCACTCCGTTCTTATGAGCCTTCATGACAGAAGTGTCATGTTGTGAAACAAAAATCAAAAATTATTATTGCACTAATTCTTCAAAGAAGCAAACCTCCAAACTCTGAAAACAAAGATAAGTTGCTTGCTATGTCAATTTCCTTATTTTTATTTCCGATAAAATGGTTTAAAGGCATGCATAGTTCAACTGATGACATTCACTTTAAAAGAGAATAGATTAACTTAATTTAAATCTACACAATAAATGAGTTACATTTCACTTATGAGTCATTTGCTTTTTTTTTTTAATCTTACAGATAATTCATTTCTGAGAATCATCATCATTGGCTTCTAGTGACATTGATATAGCTGGTAAGATTACACATGCACACACATACCTTCCTAAGTTTTCAGTTGAAAGCTTACAGATCAGAGATCTGAAAGTGTACCAGGATCTTACAGTTTTATCTATTTCCCCTCCAGGGCTTGACAAGGCTTTTGATTGGTTTACTTCTATATGAGGCTCTGAAGGCTTTGAGCCCCCACTGATATGGCATCATTTATACTGTGTTTGAAATGACCACCGCTATATCTGTCCTGATGAGCTATTTCAAGGACACACGCTGTAAAAATGGATCTGGGACTGCTCTTCAAAGAGGATAATGAGTCTTCCTGATATAAATATGAACTGTGAATCCATTAAAAGAGAATAGTCAGTGAAAGCTTCCCAGAGTTGGTGAAATGGAAACTGTGATGTATTAATATTTCCATATCAATGAAACACCCTTGATTAAATAGTTTGCAGTAAAATGCCAATAACTGATGGTGTAAAGTGACATATCTTTAGAGAGAACACGGTCTTAGTCATATTTCTGGACCCAACAAAGGGTACGTTTCCACTGGCTGGTCTTGTTGAGGTGGGAGAGAACTTCTACAGTTCAGGAGTTAGTTTCTTGATCACCTAGAAGTCACAGCACATTGACAGACTCTTCCTGTTCCTAAGGGCAAAGCTAGGAAAATAGTGAGAGCTTCAGGTGTGGAGACATCATGCTTTATGCAGAAACATGGACTTTGCCCTATTCCAAACCTTCCTGACCCATTCCTCTGACACCTTGGTAATCTACCATGCACACACAGTCATGTGTGTGATACACAACCGCCTACTTCCTTGGCTACCCTGTGGGTTGGCAGCTCTTTGGAAGCTGAAGCTCTTCTTGACCATCTTGGTTTCTTGGCACTTGCTGTAGAAACTGGAATATTGGAATTTCTGGGAAACGTTGGTTGCATGAATGGAAACTACAGAAAGTTGCACAGCTGCCAGGTGCGGGGCCACTGTTCATCACCTCAACGGCATGTTCTTGAATATCTACAGGGAGGGCCATCAGCCCTTTGCACATATGAAAAAACAGGTAAGAGTATTGTGGTCTTCTCCAGGCTCTCACTGTGGGTATAAATGGAGCTGGGCTGTGAATCTAATGTGCACCCACAATGTCTGGGGTTCTCTTGTGCAGGCTTTGAGCTCTTTAGGTTCTGAGGTGTCATGGAAAGAACTTGGATCCTTTAGTCACAAGACTGGTGTTTTGGTCAGGCCTCTGCTGCCAACCTGCCTTTGGACAGCATCACTGAGCTTCTGCTTCTCTCTGGGGGGCAGGTGTTGGGAGGGGAAGTGTCTGCAGCTCAGAGGCTTGTGAGATGAGAATGGGTGTGTGTTTTGGAAAGAATATAATGGAAATCACTGGTCCCCTGGCCCTAGCCCTCAAGCACATGAAGGGGTATGTAGAGCAGCGTGAGGGGCTGGGGAAGGTCCCATCTCTGCTGCTATCTCTGCCTACTTGCTTTCCAGGCCCTAGGCTTTTAGAAATGAATTAATTTTTTAAATACGGAAATCTAAATGACTTTAGAAAAAAATTCTCTACCATGTGCACCCTGAACTTTTTTGTTGTTTGTTTGTGTTTTAAACAGATTTTACACATGTGACAAATGGATCTTCTAGTCAAAGCCAAGTCACCCATCTCTTTGCAATGTCCATGCAAAGAGAATTGAAGGAACAGACCACGTCCATTTCTTGGTTGACTTCTCTTTGCTCCTAGGCCCAACTCCTTCCTCACTATCTTCTCACACTTTGGCTTATAGTTACTTCAAATTAACCAGAACTTTGAACTTCAAATCATTCATACTCAGGAGGCCCCAGAGCTACTAAATTCATCCTAAATTTTCTAGCAAGAGACAGAGGCCTCTCTGAGCAATGTGATACTACAAACAGCCAGGCCATCCTTGACCACTAAGAGTAGAGGTGATTAGAGCTTGAGATGGACATGAGAGGACAGCCAGAGGTCTGCTTAGAGGGACAGCTCCATAAGACATCAAAACCCACTGGCCCTGGACCTTCAGACTATTTCTAAGACACAAAAAGAAAGCCAATTTCATGACTTTTCCACTGGTTTTTTAAACCAGTCCCATTTCATTTCTGTCCTTACTTTCCAGGCAGCCGTGACTCAGAGATAGTGTACCTAATGCTTGACACTGTCTGAGTTTGAATTCTGGTCCCATCATTTATGAGCTGTGTCACCTTGGATCAACTACTTAGCTTCTCTGAGCCTCATTCTTTTATGTTTAATTGGGAAAAATTGAGGAATCTGCCTGATAAGTTTTCGGTAGACCAGTGTTCAAGTTCTGGTTAATTTGTTGCATGTCCTTAAGGAAGTTTTGGTGGCTCTCTGGTAATATCCTCATAGTGAAAATGTTGGAATAGATATTTCTTCTCCTGTGCCCAGCTACACTGCAGGCTATTCAGTTCACAAAGTCAATTGCAAAGAACTTATTGTTGTACAAATTTAAATAAATAGATTACATGTGAGATGCATTTTCATTTACATCATCTCACATAATTATATGAACATCCCAGCTCTGGTTGCTGAGGACTTGCCTGAAGTGGACACTGTGCAGCTCATCAAATATGAAGTTTAGTCATCAAATGATGAAACACATTCCCTTCAGTGCATTTTAATTTGACTCTGAAACCATCCTGAAAGAATAAACCCATTGATCAATGACCTCCCTATTTCCATCTTTCTTCACCTTTGAAATATAATCCAAAAGCAGATCTGAAATAGTTAAAGGTGAGATGGAGGGCCCCTGCCAGAGGCCAGTGGGGCCTGACCTAAAGGGACTTCGGTGGGAAGACTGAAGGTCTGAGGACATAGTTTCTGGTTTATTTGCCACTGTTCAATTCCATGTCTTCCATGTCTTTTAGGGCAGTTAGCGACTTTAGCCCAGTTCAATCTGATGTAAGCCTGCATAAAGATGCTATTGTTTCATCAACCAGTGAAGACAAGGATTCCCAGAGAGGTTGAGCCCTGGTCATTTTGGAGGGGCCGGGGTGGGGGTAAGTGCAGTGAAGTGGCAGAGATATGTGTCCTGGCACACTTGTCCCCAGAGTCTGGCTCCTTCTGCTCTTTATTTCCTCTGCCCTCCACTTATGGTTGTTGTTGTTGGTTTTTTTTTTTTTTAATTTAAATTTATTTATTTTAATTGGAGGCTAATTACTTTATAATAGTAAGCCAGAAAGAAAAACACCAATACAGTATACTAATGCATATATATGGAATTTATGGTTGTTTTGCAACTCCCATACCACTGGGACTCTGACTTTGCATTCCTAAGTAGTCAAACTAAGCTCAGAGGTTTCGCTTCCTAGCTGGCCTACAACTCCAGGAAGACCCAAGGACAGATGGTGTCATTGAGATGAGTGTGCAATCCCTCAGGTGTTATCTTGGAATAGAATCATGCACACGCATATGCCCAAGACGTGATATATGTGTTACACAGTACTCATTTAGAAAAATGTCCATTGTACCCCTGGATAGCTCTTGAAAGTTTATAAAGCATTTTCCTATATGATTGACATTTAACCCCTACAATTCCTCCAGGACATAGGTATTGTAATCCCATGTACAGGCCAGAAGCAGTGCCAGACCCAAGTGCCCGATCCTTACCCAAATCCTACGGCACAGGAACAGAGGCCTGACTCGATTATGTGTTTTCTGACCAGATCCAGTGCCAGGCTTTCCTCCCACCAGGATTCCCCATATTCAGTGCCCTAAGTTCAGTTCACTTCAGTTGCTCAGTCGTGTCCGAATCTTTGAGACCCCATGAATCACAGCATGCCAGGCCTCCCTGTCCATCACCATCTCCCGGAGTTCACTCAGACTCACGTCCATCGAGTCAGTGAAGCCATCCAGCCATCTCATCCTCTGTCATCCCCTTCTCCTCTTGCTCCCAATCCCTCCCAGCATCAGAGTCTTTTCCAATGAGTCAACTCTTCGCATGAGGTGGCCAAAGTATTGGAGTTTCAGCTTTAGCATCATTCCTTCCAAAGAAATCCCAGGGCAGATCTCCTTCAGAATAGACTGGTTGGATCTCCTTGCAGTCCAAGGGACTCTCAAGAGTCTTCTCCAACACT
The DNA here is from genome assembly GCF_027580195.1 of Bos mutus. Classification (NCBI taxonomy): domain Eukaryota; kingdom Metazoa; phylum Chordata; class Mammalia; order Artiodactyla; family Bovidae; genus Bos; species Bos mutus. The sequence goes on from NC_091618.1 coordinate 132,951,487, forward strand.
ACAGTTCAAAAGCATCAATTCTTTAGCTCTCAGCCTTCTTCACAGTCCAACTCTCACATCCATACACCACCAATGGAAAAACCATAGCCTTGACTAGACGGACCTTTGTTGGCAAAGTAATGTCTCTGCTTTTGAATATTCTATCTAGGTTGGTCATAACTTTTCTTCCAAAGAGTAAGTGTCTTTTAATTTCATGGCTGCAATCACTACCTGCAGTGATTTTGGAGCCCAGAAAAATAAAGTCTGACACTGTTTCCACTGTTTGCCCATCTATTTCCCGTGAAGTGATGGGACCAGATGCCATGATCTTTGTTTCCTGAATGTTGAGCTTTAAGCCAACTTTTTCACTCTCCTCTTTCACTTTTATCAAGAGGCTTTTTAGTTCCTCTTCACTTTCTGCCATAAGGGTGGTGTCATCTGCATATCTGAGGTTATTGATATTTCTCCCGGCAATCTTGATTCCAGCTTCTGCTTCTTCCAGCTCCTCATTCCTCATGATGTACTCTGCATATGAGTTAAATAAGCAGGGTGATAATATACAGCCTTGACGTACTTCTTTTCCTATTTGGAACCAGTCTGTTGTTCCATGTCCAGTTCTAACTGTTGCTTCCTGACCTGCATACAAATTTCTCAAGAGGCCAGTCAGGTGGTCTGGTATTCCCATCTCTTTCAGAATTTTCCACAGTTTATTGTGATCCACACATTCAAAGGCTTTGGCATAGTCAATAAAACAGAAATAGATGTTTTTCTGGAACTCTCTTGCTTTTTCTATGATCCAGCGGATGTTGGCAATTTGGTCTGTGGTTCCTCTGCCTTTTCTAAAACCAGCTTGAACATTTGGAAGTTCACGGTTCACGTATTGCCAAAGCCTGGCTTGGAGAATTTTGAGCATTACTTTACTAGCGTGTGACATGAGTGCAACTGTGCAGTAGTTTGAGCATTCTTTGGCATTGCCTTTCTTTGGGATTGGAATAAAAACTGATCTTTTCCAGTCCTGTGGCCACTGCTGAGTTTTCCAAATTTGCTTGCATATTGAGTGCAGCACTTTCATAGCATCATCTTTCAGGATTTGAAATAGCTCAACTGGAATTCCATCACCTCCACTAGCTTTGTTCGTAGTGATGCTTTCTAAGGCCCACTTGACTTCACATTCCAGGATGTCTGGCTGTAGGTCAGTGATCACACCATCGTGATTATCTGGGTCGTGAAGATCTTTCTTGTACAATTCTTCTGTGTATTCTTGCCACCTCTTCTTAATATCTTCTGCTTCTGTTAGGCCCATACCATTTCTGTCCTTTATCGAGCCCATCTCTGCATGAAATGTTCCCTAGGTATCTCTAATTTTCTTAAAGATATCTCTAGTTTTTCCCATTCTATTGTTTTCATCTATTTCTTTGCACTGATTGCTGAGACCTAGGGGCAGAGTAAGTTCTCAAGACTTCACTTCTTCAATGCCTGGGCTGAGGGAGTGTCTCCTAACATAAGACTAACTTTAAATTAGAAATCAGAGTATTGCTGGAGGCAAACATTGGCAGAGTTCTCTGCCCAGCTCTGTTGCCGCCTCAGATACACAGAGCCACTATATGGGGAGGGTCAGAGGAGGGTATGAGGGCTCATGTTCAGGACCCTCAAACTCCAAATTTTTGCCATCTACTTAATGCTTCAGGTTCCCCATTTGCAGGGTGGGACGACAGTGTGAGTTGGTTGAGATATGGCTGGCATAAGGCCTGGGCCCAAGTAAGTTCTCAGTACACAGTCTTTATTGCTCCTGCCATTTTTGTTCCTGTCTTGTCCTGGACTCCCCCAAGGCCCCTCCTTTCCATCCTTGGTTTGCTTTGTTTGTTTTTCACTTTCTGTGGTTGCATTTTCTTTGTAAGCACACACTGTTCATCTATATTAGACATGAGTATCCTGTAATCACTGCAGCCATCCCGCCAGAATATCTATTAGAGACCTTCTGGGCAAGGTGATCTCCTAAGGGACCTAAGCAGCCCTTCTGACACCAGATTATCAAGCGAGATGTGGTGTGTCAGATGTCAGGGTGGCCCTGACAGGGTATTTCCCATGCCTCCCATAGGAGGTGGTGCTTTACACTCCCATGAGGGATCATCATGATACTGCCCATAATAGAGCTGGGAAGAATGCCCATTTGCTGCACCAGCCTAGTGTGGTTGCTAAACACCACCAACAAGGGCCCAGGTATGTATTTCTCTTCTCCATCTTCTGATTTCTTGATGCTTTTGGTATCTGCTGGATTTGTGGATTTCCAGACTGCTTACTGACTGATGGATTTTCCTAGACTTCATAGATTATTTGTGATCCCAGGGCCAACTTTTCCAACTGTCCTCCAGACCTTTAACCTCCTTTGACAGAATGGCTGTGAGCACCAATTGGAAAACAACAATGAAATGAATTTCTTATAGCTCGGCATGGCCCAGCAGTAGAAAGATATTTTGTTTGTATGTTTTTAGCTTCTATCATTCTCTTTCTTTTTATGATGGTTAACTCTAAGCCTTATCACTAGTAAATAAAACCATGATGTTGGTAGTCACTGACCTTACAATAATTTTTTATGTAAACATCCTAAGACTTATCCCTTTGTTTTTTTTTTGGTTTCCTTTTGAGTTGTAAAAACGTTCCCCAATTAATCAGATCTAAGCTCTCTTTCTTCCATTATTAAGCAAAGTCTGTCACTTGAAGCTTTCTAGAACTGCATATCTATTGCCCCTCCATAGATGACCACCAACATCCTTGGATCTGTTTCCCTCTTCTCTTGAGATCCAGATGTCAGGCGCTCATTTAACATCAATCTGTCCAAACCAGATCCTCCTGGAGTCCCCACACCTGTGAAGAGTATCCCAGTGGTCCAGTAAAGGTCATTTAGGCTCCTCCCACTATCCCTTTCCCCATGTACGGTAAGTGATCAGTCCACTTTGTCTATTTATTTTTTGGCCCTGCTGAGCATCTTGTGGGATCTTAGTTTCCCCAACCAGGGATTTAACCTTGGACCTGGGCAATAAAACCATGGAGTCTTAACCACTGGACTGCCAGAGAATTCTCCTACATTATTTTCTCACACCCTCTTTTCCATTCCCATCCCTGTTCCTTTAACCCAGTATTTTTACTTTACATTTAGATAATTGAAATAGCCAAATAGAGAATCTTGATTTCTACAAGCTCACCTGTAGTTTGCTGCTTTGCAATCGGTCTTTCCCAACCATCCCACAAATGCTCTGAGGATTATTTGCAAAATTCATTATTTTTTTTTCAACAAATAAGATCTTTTATTTGTCACCATTAAAAGTCTGCATTTTAAACAGATTCTTGGACTGGTGGCTTGTATCCATCATCCCGTTCAACTTTAGCACCTGTCTCACCCACAGCAGGTTTTCCAGAACTACTACCTTTAATATGTAACTCCATGAGTTTTGCCAGTTCAAACTTGGGCTTCTTTAGCACTTTTTCTTTTCTGATGAAGACATCATAGAGTGGATAAATAGATTGGCAAGCTTTTTCTATGTCTTTCCTAATGCTATACGGAATCAATTTATTGACCAACTCTTTCAAGTCATTTGTCTGCACCTTTCAGGTCATGATTTCCATCATCTTCTTGCAAATCTGGTGCACCTGCTGGTGCTGGGCATATGAAGTCATCTGAATCTGATTGCTGCACTTTTTTTTTTATTAGAACCCACACAAAACAGATGAAGCAAGTAACCATTGGTAGTCTTGACATCAACATGAGCTTTAATCATGGTCTGCCATTTTTTGATCCATGCCATGGAAAGATCCATGCGATGGAAATTAATTAAGCATTTTTTGCCCTGAACATCCTCAGTAATTAGTTTGAGTTTTCTAAATGCAATGTCATCATTGTGCAGATCAGCAAGACTCACTTCAAAAACATGCCCCAATAAATGCTGGAGAGGGTGTGGAGAAAAGGGAACCCTCTTACACTGTTGGTGGGAAAGCAAACTAGTACAGCCACTATGGAGAACAGTGTGGAGATTCCTTAAAAATCTGGAAATAGAACTGCCTTATGATCCAGCAATCCCACTGCTGGGCATACACACTGAGGAAACCAGAAGGGAAAGAGACACGTGTACCCCAGTGTTCATCGCAGCACTGTTTATAATAGCCAGGACACGGAAGCAACCTAGATGTCCATCAGCAGATGAATGGATAAGAAAGCAGTGGTACATATACACAATGGAGTATTACTTAGCCATTAAAAAGATTACATTTGAATCAGTTCTAATGAGGTGGATGAAACTGGATCCTATTATACAGAGTGAAGTAAGCCAGAAAGAAAAACACCAATACAGTATACTAACGCATATATATGGAATTTAGAAAGATGGTAACAATAACCCTGTGTATGAGACAGCAAAAGAGACACTGATATATAGAACAGTCTTATGGACTCTGTGGGAGAGGGAGAGGGTGGGAAGATTTGGGAGAATGGCATTGAAACATGTATAATATCATGTATGAAATGAGTTGCCAGTCCAGGTTCGATGCACGATACTGGATGCTTGGGGCTGGTGCACTGGGACGACCCAGAGGGATGGTATGGGGAGGGAGAGGGAGGAGGGTTCAGGATGGGGAACACATGTATACCTGCGGCGGATTCATTTCAATATTTGTCAAAACTAATACAATGTTGTAAAGTTTAAAAATAAAATAAAATTAAAAAAACAAAAACAAAAACATAAACAAAAACATGCCCCCTGAGGTCATCAGATGCAATTTTGATTCCTTGAGATCTTGTGACCAATGTTTTACCAATATTCCTTATATTGAACATAACAGGTGCTTTCACATCACACTAATCTTTTTTTAGAAAATGGGTCAGCCACTTTCTTCTTGGCTCCCCTTTTGCCTCCTTTCATAAGGTGCTTGTTCTTGCCAACCACCATGGTGCTGCTCAGAGAGCCAAAAAGGGCAAAATTCTTTTTCTTCTCATATTATTCCCTTGCCAAATTATTTTGTGGTTCTCATTGGTTTATTGGTTTAAATCCTAAGCCCTTACTGTGATATTTAAGACTGTCCACAGCCCTCTCCAAACCTGTCTCACAATGTTTTTCAAGGACTTCATCTCCTCCAAAAAATATTTCCATTCTACGTTTTCCTAACAGGTCCACAATTTTTCATCTTTGTAGCTTTCATTTACTCATCAAGTAATTAGTGGATCAATACTCAATGACAAGGCCTGGGATAGGTCTTGCTGATGATACAGCCTCTTTTCCCTAAAAAACACACCTACTCCCTCATGCTCTTTCTGTGATGGGAATGGCCTCCCTCTTTCTTGTGACACCCTTCTCTTGAAATCCTGCAGTGAGATGGGATATGCCTGACTTTATGAAAAACATTTTCCAAAATATATCAAGAAATTCAAAGACATTCTTGCCCTTTGAACTAGTGATCTCCACTTGTTGGGAATCTAAGGGTATAATCCAAACTGCAAAAAAATAGTTTGTGTAAAAAGATCCACTTTGCTACCTTATTCATCAGCTTTATTGATAGTATTGAAAATGGAGATAACATATATAATACAGGATGACATAAACAAAAATAATTTGATTATAAGAATAATAGAAGACTTTTAAACTCTACTTGATAAACTTTGAGGAATATATTACATTTCCTCAATTTCCAAGTACAGAAGCTTCTCATAATATGAGAAAATGCCCATGATGAATTATTTGAAAAAAATCATACTGAAAGAATGCATATGTATTTATGCATGTGTGTATGTATTTAATCTTTATAACTGTTTAACAAATTATTTTAAAATTATATATAGTAAAAAAGGACAATGAGTAAACAAATTACAATATTACCAGTGATTATCTCCAGAAATAGATTGTAGATAATTTCTTTTTAATTTCTTTTTTATGTCTTCCAAATTTTCAATGTAACAAGCATGTATTATTTTCACATGATTTATTTTTAACTGCACTTGTGACTTAGCCAATTCTGTGTGGGTGTTTTAGTGCCCAGATGTACTCCAACTTGGCCGCAGATCATTTTCAGGTCACCAAAATGCACATCCCTTTCTATGAACTCAAGTAACACTCATCACCTTTGTCATTAGTCAGGCATATCATACAACACAATATACTTTAATTGTTCGAGTAAGAACTTTTCTCCTCAATTAAATTGTGAGCAAACAGGAAGCATGGCTTAGGCATTGCTGTTCCCTCAACATTGAGCCAGTTGACTTGTGGAAAAAAAAATTCTGGGGGAATAATCTGTGTTAATAAGTATTAAGGCCTTTTAGTATTAAAGGACCATATAAGTAGCAAGTTACTCTTTGATTTGAAAGAAGTAAGAAGGGAAGAATATGAGGACTGTCATTGTTTAAGTCCTTGCTGGGGCAAGCTTGTTAATGGCCACCTGATTTTATGACTATTTTATATTCTTTCAAACAGTTGTATGGGGTAGGTGCTTTTGCTCATTCAATAGATGAAAAGATGGAGGCCTTGGGGTAAAGGTCCCTAACCCAAGATCACACAGCTAGTGAGTATCAGTTCTAGCCATTGATCCAAACTTGACTGGCTTCAAAGCTCACTCTCCTTCCATTGATTTCTCACATGATAAAATTCAGTTGCCGCAGAGACTTCTGACATACTCTCCCATCCTCCTCCTTTCCTAGCCAGATATATGGTTAAGGGAAGCCTAAAAGTCAGAATGAGAAAACAAGAGTCTAGCTTCCAGTTTCAGGTGTATTAAGATCCCCTGCATAATTAATATTTCTGTGTGTATCACTGACCCTGCCATGATGCCCACTATCTTGCTGTTCACACTGTGCACAGTGTTCGCTGAACCCAGGTTAGGAAAGGTGCAAGCTAAGAGGCTGGAAGAAGATGCAAAGAGCTGTATGAACTGCAGATATGTTTATTCTCTCCTGGCTCATGCTGGAGCCATACCACAATGCTCTCCTCTCACGGCTGACCCAAAGGACAAAGCCGTGATGCAGCAGTAATGCTGCTGCTTTCTCGGGGAAGCTCACATATGTGTACAGAACATGACAAAGCAAGTACCTTGTGACACTCATGTGCAGTGGTGTAAGTGATCTCAGCTGTTACATAATCATTATGTACAAAATGTGGGGCAAGAGAGCCTGACCACACCATCTTGGCTAATTTGCCTTTTCTCTACACTGTGTAGTTGAAATCACTGTTGAAATTAATGATAATTGAGTATTCAAAGGTTGCCACATCACTTGCCTTTGGCAGACACTCAAAGCAGGCAGAGGAGTGGGAAAACTTTGTAATGAAGAACAAAGAAGGCTTCAGGTGTGCCTTGGCTGCTGAAAAAGAGGCTGCTGGCCCAGGGAAGCTGCAAGTGAGGCAGATAGGAGCAGGAGTCCATTGTGGTTGGTTGGTCATAGGTTGGAGGCAGGGGCAAAAATTAAGGAAGCTGTCAATTATGTCAAGATGCGTGGAGGGCCAGGGGCAGAACTGCCTCATTCATTCTGACACTCTGGGAACCCACTCTGTTCCTAACTGTAAGAACACTAGCCCCCCTCTGCCCCTTCCTCCCACCCGCCCAGCCACACATCCATTTCCTCCCTGGAACATGCACTTTAGGAAGTAAGAACACAGGCACAAGTCACCCCTAACAAGAAATCAACCCAAATTACTCAAGCAACATTTCACACCAAGGACAAAAAAAAAAAAAAAAAGAAGAGGGACCTCAGATATGCAGATGACACCACCCTAATGGCAGAAAGTGAAGAGGAACTAAAGAGCCTCTTGATGAAAGTGATAGAGGAGAGTGAAAAAGTTGGCTTAAAACTCAACATTCAGAAAACTAAGATCATGGCATCCAGTCCCATCACTTCACGGCAAATAGATGGGGAAACAGTGGAAACAGTGGCATACTTTATTTTAGGGGGCTCCAAAATCACTGCAGATGGTGACTGTAGCCATAAAATTAAAAGACTCTTGCTCCTTGGATGGAAGGTTATGACCAACATAGACAGCATATTAAAAAGCAGAGACATTACTTTGCCAGCAAAGGTCCATCTTGTCAAGGCTATGGTTTTTCCAGTAGTCATGTACGGATGTGAGAATTGGACTATAAAGAAAGCTGAACACCAAAGAATTGATGCTTTTGAACTGTGGTGTTGGAGAAGACTCTTGAGAGTCCCTTGGACTGAAAGTAGATCCAATCAGTCCATCCTAAAGATCAGTCCTGAGGGTTCACTGGAAGGACTGATGTTTAAGCAGAAACTCCAATATTTTGGCCACCTGATGTGAAGTGCTGACTCATTGGAAGAGACCCTAATGCTGGGAAAGATTGAGGGCAGGAAGAGAAGGGGGCAACAGAGGATGAGATGGCTGGATGGGATCACTAACTCAATGGAGATGCGTTTGAGTAAACTCCAGGAGTTCGTGATGGACAGGGAGGCCTGGTGTGCTGTGGCCCATGGGGTTACAAAGAGTTGGACATGACTGAGTGACTGAACTCAACTGATTCTTTACTTTTTTGTGCTTCATTTTGAATAAATTTTATTGACCTGTGTTTGTCTTTACTTCTCCTATCTTCACCTGTGGTTAATTTCAATTAAATGTATGCAATGAATTCTTAGTCTCAAAACAGTATTTTCTTAGCTTTTAGAATATATATTTGAGCTTTAAAATTCAAATTATCTGTTGATATGCTTTTTTAAGCTATTTTCCATCTTTTGCTTTATTTTTACCTAAAATATTAGTTTAACATATTAAATTAGTCTTTGTCTTCTAATTTTAATAACTAAATCATCTCCAGATCTGCTTCTATTGACTATTTCAACTACTGATTTCTAATCATTTTGCCTGCATATTCACATATCTAGTATCCAGTGCCTTTTTATTGTGAACTGTTCATATGACTGATACACTTCAGAAGTTTTGGATTACATACTCTTCCTTCAAATCATGTTAAATAGAACACATGTACACCTGTGGTGGATTCATGTCAGTGTATGCCAAAACCAATACAATATTGTAAGGTAATTAGCCTCCAATTAAAATAAATAAATTTATATTAAAAAATACATAGGAATAAATTAAAAAACTTTTTTTTTTTTCTGGATGGAAATTAAATCACCAGTAAATCACCTTGATTTTCTTGAGATCTGGCATTAAGGTTTGTTGAGGCAGGCATGTTTCAGCATTTATCTTGTGTCTAGAGGGTACATCTTGTTTTTATATTGTGGGCATTTCTTGACCCTCAATCAACAACTTGACTGCACCAGACTCAACATTACCCATCACTTTGTAGTCTCTAAAATATTATCACAATTCTCCATCCCCCAAGAAATCTCTGCTAGGCCTTCCAGACTAATACCATGCTTATGAACAGTCTATGTTGAGGTCAAGAACTCAGTGGGAATTTTTATATGAATACTAGGAATCCTTTATTGTACTGTTCCCCTTATTCCCTGTCTTGCATATCACAGAGGAAGCTAAGATGAATGTGAAATTCTTGTTGTGTGTTTCCATTCTGCCAAGGATAATAGCCCTAATATAGTCATTGCTTTCAGTCTACAAGTTGTTGTCATATATTTTAACCAGCTTCTACTCAAAATAGGAAAATGTATATTTGATACCAGCAATTTCAACTTGGCTATAACTTAGAAACTATGTTTTGTGCTATACCTAGAATCACTATGAGCGTACTCACACATGTGTTTCTGCTACACCTAGAATCGCTATGAGCATACTCACACGTGATTTGGTGACTACTTCTGTTGTTGTTCGGTCACCTAATCATGTTTGACTCTTTGCAATCCCATAAACTTGCACCACACAAGACTTCCCTGTCTTTCACTATTTCATGGAGTTTGCTTAAACTCATGTCCATTGAATCAGTGATGCAATCCAACCATCTCATCCTCTGTTGCCCCCTTCTCCTCCTGCCCTCAATCTTTCCCAGCATCAGAGTCTTTTCCAATGAGTTGGCTCTCCACATTAGATGGCCAAAGTATTGGAGCTTCAGCATCAGTCCTTCCAAAGAATATTCAGGGTTGATTTCCTTTAGGATTGACTGGTTTTATCTCCTTGTGATCCAAGAGACTCACAAGAGACTTCTCTAATGCCACAATTCAAAACCATTCATTATTCTGTGCTCAGCCTTCTTTATGGTCCAAATCTCACATAAGTACACTGTTACTGGAAAAACCATACCTTCGATTATATGGATCTTTGTTGGCAAAGTGATATCTCTGCTTTTTAATATATGGCTTAGGTTTGTCACAGCTTTTCTTAGAATATCTGCAAATAATATCTTTATTGCCATAAAGATGGATGCCTTCCCTGAGGTTGACCTACTCTCCCATATCTAAGGGTGAGGACTTTCTGGGTCATAGTGAGAGAGTCAGTTCCTAGGCAGATTGATAGGAAGTCTGGGGTCCCCAAGAAGGAGAGAGGGGTCTGGGGCTCTCAAAGATGAGACAGGAATCTGGAATTCTCAAGGAGGAGGAAAGGACAAACGTCATTTTATTTTCTCTACATTCCTTAGTCAAACTTTTTTTTTTTTAAGACCAGAACTGATGATTACACAACAAACAATTCAGTTTAAACTTTGTACTAAGGATTATATAACAACAATGCATCCTGCATGAGGACAGTTTCTCCTTCTTGGAAACCTTCTGACTAATCCTGATACCTTAGAATGTATATTATGGGAGTGGGTCTGGTAAAATTTATCTATTGTTAAATTATAATCCTGTTATCTTAAAATGTAAATTTTGGGAGTGAGTCTGGTAAATTTTTTACAACCTTGAAACATATTTTGACTTATTGCAATAACTAATTTGAAAAAATATAAAATTCCTTTGCTTAGACTAGCGAGGGGAGCACGCTCTGTCCCCCTTCTGATGTCTATGTTAGAAGTTTCCTCTGCCCCTTTTTCACTTTAATAAAACTATGCTACCCAAAAGCTCTTGAGTGATCAAGCCTGGCCCCTGGTACTGAAGCTAAATCTTCTTTGGAGGTCACAAATCTGACATCATTCACCTTATCAATAGGATTTGTATTCAGTTCAGTTCAGTTCAGTCACTCAGTTGTGTCCAGCTCTTTGGGACCCCATGGACCGCAGCACTGCAGGCCTCCCTGTCCATCACCAGTTCCTGAAGCTTGCTGAAACTCATGTCCATTGAGTTGGTGATGCCTTTCAACTATCTCATCCTCTGTCATCCCCTTCTCCTCCCATCTTTAATCTTTCCCAGGATCAGGGTCTTTTCCAATGAGTCAGTTCCTAACATTAGGTTGCCAAAGTATTGGAGTTTCAGCTTCAATATCAGTCCTTCCAATGAACATTCAGGACTGATCTCCTTTAGGATGGACTGGTTGGATCTCCTTGCAGTCCAAGGGACTCTCAAGAATCTTCTCCAACACCATGGGTCAAAAGCATCAATTCTTTGGTGCTCAGCTTTCTTTATAGTCCAACTCTCATATCCATACATGACTATTGGAAAAACCATAGCCTTGACGAGATGGACCTTTGCTGGCAAAGTAATGTCTCTGCTTTTTAATATGCTACCTAGGTTGGTCATAGCTTACCTTCCAAAGAGTAAACATCTTTTAATTTCATGGCTGCAGTCACCATCTGCAGTGATTTTGGAGCCCCCAAAAATGAAGTCTGACACTGTTTCCCCATCTATTTGCCATGCAGTGATGGGACCGGATGCTATGATCTTAGTTTTCTGAATGTTGAGCTTTAAACCAACTTTTTCACTCTCCTCTTTTACTTTCAGCAAGAGGCTCTTTAGGTCTTTTTTGCTTTCTGCCATAAGAGTGGTGTCATCTGCATGTCTGAGGTTATTAATATTTCTTTCAGCAATCTTGATTTCAGCTTGTGCTTACTCCAACCCAGCAGTGCTCATGATGTACTCTGTATATAAGTTAAATAAGCAGGATGACAATATATAGCCTTGAGATACTCCTTTTCCTATTTGGAACCAGTCAGTTGTTCCATGTCCAGTTCTAACTGTTTCTTCTTGACCTGAATACAGATTTCTCAAGAGCAGGTCAAGTGGTCTGGTATTCCCATCTATTGAAGAATTTTCCATAGTTTATTGTGACCCACACAGTCAAAGGCTTTGGCATAGTCGAAGCAGCAATATATGTTTTTCTGGAACTCTCTTGCTTTTTCAGTGATCCAAAGGATGCTGGCAATTTGATCTCTAGTTTCTCTGCCTTTTCTAAATGCAGCTTGAATATCTGGAAGTTCACTCTTCACATACTGTTGAAGCCTGGCTTGGAGATGAGACTTTTGAGCATTACTTTGCTAGTGTGTGAAATGAGTGCAACTGTTTTGGTAGTTTGAACATTTTTTGGCATTGTCTTTCTCTGGGATTGGAATGAAAACTGACCTTTTCCAGTCCTGTGGCCACAGCTGAGTTTTCCAAATTTGCTGGCATATTGAGTAGTATCATCTTTTAGGAATTTTAGGATCTTTTAGGATTTGTATATATTTATTTTTATCATTAGGAAAAACCTAGGTGGAAGCACTGACAGATTTCCTCTTCATGGGCTCTAAAATCACTGAGGATGGTGACTGCAAACATGAAATTAGAAGGTGATTGCTTCTTGGCAGGAAAGTTATGACAAACCTAAGAAGTGTATTAAAAACCAGAATCATCACTTTGCCTACAAAGCTCCATATAGTCAAACCTACAACTTTTCCAGTAGTCATGTATGGATGTGGGAGTTGGACCATAAAGAAGGCTGAGCATTTAAGAACTTATGCTTTTGAACTGTGGTGCTGGAGAAGACTCTTGAGAGTCACTTAGACTGCAAGGAGATAAAACCAGTCAATCGGAAAGGAAATCAACCTTGAATACTCATTGAAAGGACTGATGTTGAAGCTGAAACTCCAATACTTTGGCCACCTGATGCAAAGAACTCACTCATTGTAAAAGACCCTGATGTAGGGAAAGATTAAGGGCAGGAGGAATAGGGGATGACAGAGGATGAGATGGTTGGGTGGTATCAACAATTCAATGGACATTAACTTGGGCAAACTCCAGGGGATGGTGAGGAACAGAGAAGCCTGATGTGCTACAGTTTATGGGGTTGCAAACAATCAGACACAACTGTGGGTTCAATCCTTGGGTCAAGTAGATCCCCAGGAGAAGAGAATGGCAACCCACTCCAGTATTCTTGCTTGGAAGATCCCATGGTCAGAGGAACCTGCGGGCCTATGGTCCATAGGGTCACAAAGAGTCAGACATCGCTGAAGCAACTTTGAACAACAAAAAATCGTTAATAGGTACGGCTGCACAGTTTTTCAAAGTAGTTGTTCTACATATATTCACCAGCAAAGAAAATTCCAGTTCTAATATCTTTGATATTCTTTAATATAGCCATTTTATGAAACATTCTGCCAGTTTTTCTTGAGTGTGTGCCAGTATCTCATTGTGGTCTTTTCAAATGGGTGAATTGGACACTCACATGGGAAATAACAGACATTGACCTACCTTTACATCAAGAACAAAAACAGATTCCTGATGGGTCACATACCTGTTTATGAAAGGTAAATATGCAAAGTTTCTTTAAGGAAATAAAGAATATTTGAGTAGACAACAAAGGAAAAGACTGATAAATTTGACATCAAAATTAAAAACTTCTATTTGCTGCAACAACATTAAGAAAGGCCAAAAGCAAATCACATCTAGATAAGACTCTTTGTTACCCCGTGGGCTGTAGCCCACCAGGTTCCTATGTCCATGGAGTAGGCTCTTTACATCAGGTGGCCAAAGTACTGGTGCTTCAGCTTCACCATCAATCCTGTCAATGAGTATTCAGTATTAATTTAAGATTTACTGGTTTGATCTCCTTACAGTCCAAGCGACCCTCAAGAATCTTCTCCAATACCACAGTTCAAATACATTAACTCTTTGGTGCTCAGCCTTCTTTATTGTCCACTTCCACATACATACATGACTACTGAAAAAGGCATAGTTTTGATTATATGGACCTTTGTTGGCAAAGTAATGTTTCTGCTTTTTAAATATGCTGCCTAGGTTTGTCATAGCTTTTCTTTCAAGGAGCAAGTGTCTTTTAATTTCATAGCTGCAGTCCTCATCTGTAGTGATTCTGGAGCCCAAGAAAATGAAGTCTGTCACTGTTTCCATTGTTTCCCCATCTATTTGCGTGAAGTGATGGGACTGGATTCCATGATCTTTGTTTTTTGAATGTTGAGTTTTAAGCCAGATCTTTCACCCTCTTCTTCACTTTCATCAGGAAGCTCTTCAGTTCCTCTTCACTTTCTACCATAAGGGTGGTGTCATCTACATATGTGAGGTTGTTGATATTTTATTGATAATTCTCCCAGCAATCTTGATTCCAGTTTGTGCTTCATCTAGCTTGGCATTTCACATGATGTTCAGTTCCATTCAGTTAAGTTGCTCAGTTATGTCTGACTCTTTGTGACCTCGTGGACTGCAGCATGCCAGGCTTCCCTGTCCACCACATGCTGTACTCTGCATCTAAGTTAAATAAGCAGGGTGACAATATACAACCTTGATGTATTATTTTCCCAATTTTGAACCAGTCTGTTATTCCATGAATGGTTCTAACTGTTGCTTCATGACCTGAGTTCAGGTTTCTTGGGAGGCAGGTAAGAAAAGTAAGTTATTAAAAGTCTATGAATCAATAGATGTGAAAATAAATAAAGATGATTTATTACTCCATTTATTCAAATTTTTTTCCTCTCTATTTTTTTCTTTGCAGAGATGTCACACATCTTTGATCAAATTTATTTCTAGGAATTTGAGTTCTATGTTTTTATAAATTATATCATATTTTAAAATATTTTAACATTGCTTTTCATTAAAATAACAAATTGGGATAATGTAATGTTACATATTGACATTGTATCCAGCATCTTTTTACAATAATCAGCTGTTAGCCAAAGAATAATACATAAGAAATCAACTAAGAGTTCAGTGATAATGGATAAACTGATGAAGACCTGAATGAGAATGTGTGATTGAAAATTAGCTGGGGCTCCTCTGCCTCTGAATGAGAATCTTGGATTTGTTTGGGACAGCTCTGTTCCATGTGTCTCGTTCCCACACACAGGACAGATGGACAGACATACCCAATATGTGTTCTCTGCTGGGAGGTGACATCCTTGCAGATGGCTCAATCATAAAACTCCCAAAGCCTAAGCACATCATTCATTTCTGCCCATGTTCCCCTTGCTGAAGCAAGTCCTATGGCCATGTTCAGTATCAGTGAGGTAAAGAGGTTTGCTTCTTCCCAGGAGTTGAGGAAAGTAGCAAATACTTGCTGTTGTTGTTGTTGTTCAGTCGATAAGTCATGTCTGACTCTTTGTAACCCCACAGACTGTCCTTCACTATCTACTGGAGTTTGCTTAAATTCATGTCCATTGAGTCAGTGATGCCATCCAACCATCTTATCCTCTGCTGTCCCCTTTTCTCCTTTGGCCTTCAATCTTTCCCAGGATCATAGTCTTTCCCAAGGAGTCAGCTCTTTGCATCAGGTGACCAAAGTATTGGAGCTTCAGCTACAGAATCAGTCCTTCCAATGAATATTCAGGATTGATTTCCTTTAGGATTAACTGATTTGATCTCCTTGCAGTACAAGGGATTCTCAAGAGTCTTCTCCAGCACCACAATTTGAAAGCATCAATTCTTCTATGCTCAGCCTTCTTTATGGTCCAACTCTCACATAAGTACATTGTTACTGGAAAAACCATAGCTTTGACTATATGGATTTGCTGACAAAGTGATGTCTCTGCTTTTAAATAATTGTCTAGGTTTGTCATAGCTTTTCTTCCAAGAAACATGCATCATTAAATTAAATGGCTGCAGTCACCATCCACCAGATTTTGGAGCCCAAGAAAATCAAAACTGTCATGTTTCCACTTTTTCCCCATCTTTTTTCCATGAAGTGATGGGACCGGATGCCATGATCCTAGTTTTTGGGATGTTGAATTTTAAGTCAATTTTTTCACTCTCCTCTTTCACCCTCATCAAGATGCTGTTTAGTTCCTCTTCACTTTCTGCTATCAGAGTGGTATCATCTGCATATCAGGTTGTTGGTATTTCTCTCAGCAATCTTGATTTCAGCCTATGATTAACTCAACCCAGCATTTGACATGCTGTTCTCTGCATAGAAGCTAAATAAGAAGAATGACAATATGTAGCCTTGTTGTACTCCTTTCCCAATTTGGAACCAGTCTGTTATTCCATGCCTTATTCTAACTATTGCTTCTTGATCCACACACCACTTTCTCAGGAGGCAAGTAAGGTGGTCTGAAACTCCCATCTCTTTAAGAATTTTCTACACTTTGTTGTGACCCACACAGCCAAAGGCTTTAGCCTAGTCAATGAGGAAGCAACAGAAATTTTTCCATGATCCAGTGAATGTTGGCAGTTTGATCTCTCATTCCTACATATGGCTAATTTATATAGGTGCTAAATTTGCTTATTAATTCAAGTAATCCTTATGTATATCCTTTTGGGTTATCTGTATGAATAACTGCCTTAACCTCAAATACTAATATTTTAATTTTTCCTCTCAAATAAATATAACTTTCATTCTTCTTCTCTTATACTATATAGAACACAATTAAATAAAAGTGGACATCTTTGTTTTATGCCTTAATCAAGGACTAATCTTTCCATATTTTACACACAATTGTGATTTTTGTTTTATGCTTGTTCAGTTCAGTTCAGTCACTCAGTTGTGTCCGACTCTTTGCAAACCCATAGACTGCAACATGCCAGGCTTCCCTGTCCATCACCAACTTCAGGAGCTTGCTCAAACTCATGTCCATTGAATCAGAGATGCCATCCAACCATCTTATCTTCTGTTGTCCCCTTCTCCACGTGCTTTCAACATTTTCTTGCATCAGGGTCTTTTCCAATGAGACAGCTATTTGCAACAAGAGCTGAAGTTGCCAAAGTATTGGAGTTTCAGCTTCAGCATCAGTCCTTTCAATGAATATTCAGGACTGATTTCCTTTCAGGTTGACTGGTTTAATTTTCTTGCAGTCCAAGGGACTCTCAAGAATCTTCTCCAACACCACAGTTCAAAAGTATCAATTCTTTGGCACTCATATTATTTTTGTAGTCCAACTCTCACATCCATACATGAGTACTGAAAAAACCATAGCTTTGACTGGATGGACTTTTGTTGGCAAAGTAATGTCTCTGCTTTTTAATATGGTGTCTAGGTTGATCATAACTTTTCTTCCAAGGAGCAAACATTTTTTAATTTCATGGCTGTGACTTGGGAGCCCAAGAAAATAAAGTTCTCTCACTGTTACTGCTCTATATCTATTTGCCATGAAGTGATGGGACTTCATTTTTGGAATGTTGAGCCTTAAGCCAAATTTTTCACTCTCCTCTTTCACTTTCATCAAGAGGCTCTTTAGTTCCTTTTCACTTTCTGCCATAAGGGTGGTGTCATCTGCATATCTGAGGTTACTGATATTTCTCCTGGCACTCTTGATTCCAGCTTGTGCTTCATCCAGCCTGGCATTTTGCATGATGTATTATGCATATAAGTTAAATAAGCACAGTGATAATATACACCCTTGACATACTCCTTTCACAATTTGGAAACAGTCCGTTGTTCCATGTTCAGTTCTAACATTTGCTTCTTGACCTGCATACAGATTTCTAAAGAGGCAAGTCAAGTGGTCTGCTATTCCCATCTCTTTCAGAATTTTCCAGTTTACTGTGATCCACACAGTCAAAGGTTTTGGTGTAGTCAATAAAACAGAAGTAGAGGTTTTTCTGGAACTCTTCTGCTTTTTTCGTGATCCAATGGATGTTGACAATTTGATATCTATTTCCTCTACCTTTTCTAAATCCAGCTTGTACATTTGGAAGTTCTCAGTTCATGTATTGTAGAAGCCTGGCTTGGAGAATTTTGAGCACTACTTTGCTAGTGTGTGAGATGAGTGCAACTGTATGATAGTTTGAACAATCTTTGGCATTGCCTTTCTTTGGGATTGGAATGAAAACTGACCTTTTCCAGTCCTGTGGCCACTGCTGAGTTTTCCAAATTTGCTTGCATATTGAATGCAGCACTTTCGCAGCATCATCTTTTAGGGTTTGAAATGACTCAACTGGAATTCTATTACTTCCCCTAGCTTTGTTCATAGTGATAGTTCCTAAGGTCCCCTTGACTTCACATTCCAGGACGTTTGGCTCTAGGTGAGTGATCACACCATTGTGATTATCTGGGTCATGAAGATCTTTTTTGGATAGTTCTTCTGTGTATTGTTTCCATTTCTTCTGAATATCTTCTGCTTCTGTTAGTTCCATACCATTTCTGACCTTTATTGTGCCCATCTTTGCATGAAACGTTCAGGTGTTGAATTTTATGAAACTGTTTTTTTTTTTTTTTTTGTAGCCATTTGTATAATCATATGCTTTTCTTCTTTTTTAATAATTGTGAATAGTTGCAGTGATCATTTTCTTAATATTAACATAGGCATATTTCTAAATCAATCCAATTATGGGCTATTGTTATTCAGTTACTCAGTTATAGCTGACTCTTTGCAATTAATGGACTGCTGTGTCAGGCTTCCCTGTAGCTCACCATCTCCTGGAGCTTGCTCAGACTTTGGTGATGCTATCCAACCATCTCATCCTCTGTCCTCCCTTTCTCCTCCTGCCTTCTATCTTTCCCAGTATCAGGGTTTTTTCCAGTCATTCAGCTCTTTGCATCATGTGGCCTAAGTATTGGAGCTTCAGCTTCAGCATCAGTCCTTCCAATGAATGTTCAGGACCAATTTCCTTTATGACTGAATTGATCTCCTTGCAATCCAAGGGACTGTCAAGAATCTTCTACAGCATTACAGTTAAAAAGCATCAGTTCTTTGGTTCTCAGCCTTCTTTATGGTCCAACTCTCACATCCATACTTGACTACTGGAAAAACCATAGCTTTGACTATACAGACCTTTGTTGGCAAAGTAATAATGTCTCTGCCTTTAAATATACTGTCTTGTTTTGTCAAAGTTTTTCTTCTAATGAGCAAGCTTCTTTGAATTTAACGGCTGCAGTGATTTTGGAGCCCAAGAAAATAAACACTGTCACTCTTTCTGCTAGGAGGAGGTGGAAAATTCTGCACTGTCATTGTTACCCAATCTATTTGCCATGAGGTGATGGGACCAGAAGTTTTGATCTTCATTTTTTTAATGTTGTGCTATACACTTATTATACATATAAACTATGGGCTATATATGTACATATATATATTTTATATATATATATATATCAATTCAGTTCAGTTCAGTCACTCAGTTGTGTCCAACTCTTTGCAACCCCATAAACTGCAGCACGCCAGGCCTCCCTGTCCATCACCATCTCCAGGAGTTCACTCAAACTCATGTCTGTCAAGTCGGTGATGCCATCCAGCCACCTCATCCTCTGTCATCCCCTTCTCCTCCTGCCCCTTATCCCTCCCAGCATCAGAGTCTTTTCCAGTGAGTCAACTCTTTGCATGAGGTGGCCAAAGTACTGGAAGTTCAGCTTCAGCATCATTCCTTCCAAAGAAATCCCAGGGCTGATCTCCTTCAGAATGGACTGGTTGGATCTCCTTGCAGTCCAAGGGACTCTCAAGAGTCTTCTCCAACACCACAGTTCAAAAGCATCAATTCTTTGGCACTCAGGCTTCTTCAGAGTCCAATTCTCACATCCATACACGACCACAGGAATAACCATAGCTTTGACTAGACGGACCTTTATTGGCAAAGTAATGTCTCTGCTTTTGAATATGCTATCTAGGTTGGTAATAACTTTCCTTCCAAGGAGTAAGCATCTTTTAATTTCATAGCTGGAATCCCCATCTGCAGTGATTTTGGAGCCCAAGAAAATAAGGTCTGACACTGTTTCCACTGTTTCCCCATCTATTTCCCATGAAGTGATGGGACCAGATGCCATGATCTTTTATATATATATATATATATATATATATATATATATATATTCCTATGGGTTTTATGTATATAATATATATTCAGTTTGCATGTATTTTTAAAAGATTTTTTTCATCAATATTCATGAGGGAGTTTAATGGGAGTTCATATGCAATTGTTTTTTTTTTTAATATCTTTTTCAAATTTTATTGTCCAGGTTGATGGTTCGATAAATGAAGTTGCAAGTGATTTTTCTTTTTCTATTTTCTGGTAGACTTTGTGTAAAGCTAATTTTTTTCCCCTTAATTATTTGGGAGAACTCACCATTCAGTAATGTGGGACTTAATTTTCTTTTTTGAACAAGTTTCTTAAATTATGGATTAAATTTGTTTAATGCATATGGATTTATTTATATACTTTATTTCTTCTTGGTAACCACTGATAAAACATTTATTGATTAATGTCTGTTTAATCTGAGTTTTCAAAATTTCTCATATAAATTTTTATACCTTTTAATAGTTTTTTTTTATGTCTACAGAATATGTAGTTATGTTCCCATTAATTTTCTGATTTTGTCACCATATCTTCTCTTTCCCTCTCCCTCTCACTGTCTTTTTCTATCTCTTTGTCTCTCTCTCTAAAGATTTATCATGTTTTTTACAAATCATCTTTGCTTTACTATCTTATATTTTTTCCTTTCCATATTTTTTTTCTTTCATGCTTATTTTTCCTTCTACTTTTCTTTTGCTATTATACTATCCTTTGAGATAACTGAGGTGACTACTTAGATCAGGCTTGGTAGATCCCTGATATCATGGCTATGGGGATAGCCCTGAACCCCAATTTGTGACTCTCTGTCCCAGTAAGACTGCTGAAAGAACCAAGCATGATGCTTTATGCTTAGTCTTTATGTCTCAGGCTGAAAATTGTCAAATGTTCTAGGGTAAAATGCCACTGTAAATTTAAGGCCCTGAAGTGTTTTCCTTCTTCAAACCTGGTGATCATTTGATCATTCAAACCCTGGTGTCTTGGTGGCTTTGAATCTATTGTTGAGCCCTCTCTAATAAATTTTTATTTTATTTGTGGTATTTTTCACTTTCAGAATTTCCATTTGGCTTTCTTTAATAATTTCTCTTTATTAACATTTCATGCTTCAGTTCAGTTCAGTCACTCACTCATGTCCGACTCTTTGCGACCCCATGAATTGCAGCACTTGATCTTCATTTTTTTAATGTTGTGCTATAAACTTATACACATAAACTATGGGATATATATATATATATATATATATATATATCAATTCAGTTCAGTTCAGTCACTCAGTTGTGTCCAACTCTTTGCAATCCCATGAATCGCAGCACACCAGGCCTCCCTGTCCATCACCAACTCCCGGAGTTCACCCAAACTCATGTCCATTGAGTCGGTGATGCCATCCATCCATCTCATCCTCTGTCGTCCCCTTCTTCCCTGCCCCAAATCCCTCCCAGCATCAGAGTCTTTTCCAATGAGTCAACTCTTCACATGAGGTGGCCAAAGTATTGGAGTTTCAGCTCAGGGAAATATTATTATCATATTTTCCTTTATTTTTTTAAATAGTTTCTTTAGATTTTTGAACATATTTTAAATGTCTGACTTAAACTCTTTGTCTAGTAATTTCAAAATCTATTCTTCCTCAAGGACTGTTTCAATTGATTTTTTTTTCTTTCCTGTATATGGGCTATATTTAAGTTTTTTCCCTTCTTGATTTTTTGTTGTTATTGTTGAAAAGTGGAATTTCAAATAACATAGTGTGGCAACTCTAGAATAAGATTTGCCTCCCTCCCCAGAGTTTGTTGTTGCTGCTACTAGTTATAGTTGTTGGTGTTTATTTAATGACTTCTGAACTAATTCTGTATACTCTGCATTTTTTGTTGCATGTGACAACTGACATCTCTACTTAAATTGCTCCTGCTGCTGCTGCTGCTGCTGCTGCTAAGTCGCTTCAGTCATGTCCGACTCTGTGCGACCCCATAGACAGCAGCCCACCAGGCTCCCCCGTCCCTGGGATTCTCCAGGCAGGAACACTGGAGTGGGTTGCCATTTCCTTCTCCAATTCGTGAAAACGAAAAGTGAAAGTGAAGTTGCTCAGTCGTGTCTGACTCTGTGCGACCCCATAGATGGCAGCCCACCAGGCTCCTCCATCCATGGGATCCTCCAGGCAAGAGTACTGGAGTGGGGTGCCATTGCCTTCTCCCTACTTAAACTAGTGATCACTTAATGATGGACAGAGATTTCCTGAAATTCCTGACACAAATATTATCTGTGTCTTTCCCAGGAGCTCTGTGTGTGTGTTTGGGTATACCCTCAAACCCAGACAAGGCCATGTACCACTCTGCCTTAAACTTCACTTTCTGCTTGTGCAGGTCTTTCCTAATCATATACACAGCCCTGTGTTTGTGCATGGCATTCTATATTTCTAAGAGTTTATGGAGCTTTTCAAAGTCCTTTGAACATCTCAGACCTTAGTTTTTCCTCTTCAGGATTTTGATTAGTCTATTGTTTGCACTGGCTATTTGGCTATTACTTAATTTAGCATACCTTTAAACACTTGCTAGTATATATTTCAACAAACATATTGGTTATCAGGAAACTGATTTAAGCATTGGATCACCTTTCAGATCAAGTGTCCCAGGAAATCATTAGATAGGTCAAAAGAAATTACTTGGATATGACATTTCTCTGGCATTCGGTCCCATCACACCATGGCAAATAAATGGGGAAACAATGGAAACAGTAATAGACTTTATTTTCTTGGGCTCCAAGATCACTGCAGATGGTGACTGCAGCCATGAAATTAAAAGATGTTTACCTCTTGGAACAAGAGCTATGACCAATTTAGACAGCATATTAAAAAGCAGAGACATTACTTTGCCAACAAAGGTCCATCTTGTCAAAGCTATTGTTTTTCTAGTAGTCATGTATGGATATGAGTTGGACTATAAAGAAAGCTGAGCACCAAAGAATTGTTTTTATTTTTATTTTTTTTTTAATTTTTATTTTTATTTTTTTTTTATTTATTTTTTATTTTTTATTTTTTTAAAAATCACATGATCCTGAACCTCTCCTCCTTCCCCATAATCCCCTGGGCCTTCCCAGGAGAAGATCCAGCATCGTGCACTGCTGGAGAAGACTCCCTTGGACTGCAAGGAGATCCAACCAGTCCATCCTAAAGGAAATCAGTCCTGAATATTCATTGGAAGGACTGATGCTCAAACTGAAACTCCAATACTTTGGCCACCTGGTGCAAAGAACTGATTTATTGGAAAAGACCCTGATGCTGGGAAAGATTGAAGGTGGGAGGAGAAGGGGATGACAGAGGATGAGATGGTTGGATGGTATCACTGACTTGATGGACATAAGTTTTAGTAAGGTCTGGGCGTTGGTGATGGACAGGGAAGCCTGGTGTGCTGAGGTCCATGGGGTTGCAAAGAGTCAGACATGACTGAGTGACTGAACTGAACTGAAGTGCTCACTCTAGTACCGAGAATAAAGGCTATTATTTTCAGTGCTACTACTGAACCAGGATGTGGGTGATAGGAATAGTGTAACTTAAAATACCTCCAAGATTCATCTGTTTTTCTTGTAGAAACACTCTTTTTGGAATAGACACCTGCATGTATACATGCCATTGTTTACATTATTTTCTACAGGTCATGGCCTCTGTAAATTGGAATAACTAGGTTACAAGGTTAGTAATCATGCAGTAATTTCTTGGGACAGAGTTTTCAAAAACTTTGCAATTACTTAAATGATTAGAATACCAGGAATATCTTCTGTTTTGTGATTTCTTCTTTGAGCCTGGTTTCTGACAGATCTTAAATCCCTTGAGATTACCTGAGTTATAGATCATTTGTTCTAAGGAATTGACTGTTGGTAGGCTACTGTGTAACTTCAGAATGAGAGTTAGTTACTAGAAAACTAGCCATGATTAGAAGGTTAGAACTTTCCACCCACACCCACCTCCTCCTCTGGGAGGGATATTGAGTTAGTGATCAGTTGGGGATATGTGATGTAGTTTCAGTAAAAATTACAAAAGTAGAATGTTCAGGAAACTTCCAGGTTGCAAAGCATGTGGAGGTGCTGGAAAGCGAGTATAACCACAGAGGGTAGGGATTCTCTGGAATCCTCTCCATACCCCACCCTATATATCAGTTCACTTGTATCCTTACTTGTATCCTGTATAATAAATTAGTAAATGTAAGTGTTGCCCTGAGATCTGTGACCTATTCTAGCAAATTGTTAAAAACAAGGTGGTTGTCAGTCAGAAGTACCAGGCATAGCCTGGGACTTGCAATTGGCATCTGAACTGGGGACAGTCCTGTGGGACTGAGCTCTTAACTTGAGGGATCTGCTACTAATTCAAAGTGGATAGTGTCAGTAGTGAATTGAATTGTAGGGTACCCAGTTGGTGCCATAGACTTGACTGGTGTGGAAACAGACCTACACATCTGGTGTCAGAAGTATTGAGTGTAAGTAGAAGAAAGCAGTGAGCTTTTCATGGGTGACTGTCTTAAATTGACAAGTAGGTTTGGGATTAGAATGTAAAATTAATCCTATAATGACTATTTTCTAATCCTTCTTTTTCCTCTAACATGAAAGCATTTTGGTTTGGGACTTAAAACATCCAACATCTTTATCCTAAATGACCTCATCATCATTTCTTAGAGGAACTTGTGGGAAACTGTGTGCATCAAACACTGCAGGACTATAATCCAGGGCTCATCACACCCCAGTAGATTTGTGAACTATTATTAATTGCCTTGAACTTTCATTTTCCATAGGAATGTAGAAAGTAGCTCTATTTGCTCTAATGAAGTGTTAATTTTTAGATGAATGAAATGCAAAATTTATCTTTCCCTTGGCTTGATTTGAGCAGGATCATAGATAGCACAGATCTATCATGGATGAACTTTGAAAGGTTAAAGGAGTCAAAGAGCTGCAAATTTCATTAACTAAACTCTACTGGCTGCCATATGAATGCAAAAAGTAGACAGACTGTCCTTCCTAGAGCACTTTTCTCTGGGTCTGTGCAGAGTATTAACAAAGTAAGATAAGCAGAGATTACTCAGCTAATTAACTGAAAGCTGAGAATAGATAATCAAGCCAAATGATCCTTATGGTCTAACCAGGGCATGAATAATTGGGGGAGTCTCTGTTGAATGATGATTATTTTGTAGTGCTTGTATGTGGGTAATGATAGTATTTAGGAACTGATTGTCATCTAGCAACAGAAAAAAATGTCTAAAAGTATAATGAACAAACAGTATGTAATTTCAACAAACAGGAAGGAGTTCAAATTTTAGGCTAAGCAATATGTCTCCAGATTTCACTTTTAATATGCAAATTTTTGGGGGGGGCATGTATTTAAAGTTCCTAATATTTCTATATGAATGGAATATCTTGACTAGTGGAAGGGCAGACCTATTGAAATTATCCGACCTAGTTTCCAGGCCTTTTACGCAAGACCCAGCAAAAGTATGTTGGTGTGGGTCAGGAAATCGGTCTCATACACCTTGCTTTGGCCTAGTTCCCACGTGCAAAAACATAGCACCGGTGATGGGGACAGAGGCAGATTGAGAATTGCTGAATTAAATCTATTCTCTATGTCTGTTTCTCCACTGATGCCCTGTAAGTAAATTATTCAGTACCATTTTTCCAGATTCCGTATATGTGCATTAGAACACTATATTTATCTTTCTCTTTCTGACCTACTTCACTCTGTATGATAGATTCTAGGTTCATCCACCTCAAATGTTCCCAAAATTAAAACCACAAGAGAAATCTTATGATGTGGTAAAGCATCATGAGCTTAGAACTTCCCAAGTCACCCTGGGGCAACATCCCCTCTGTGCACTTGAGATTCCTTACATATAAAATTAGAAGTATAGGGTAATTTATTAAGGTTTCTCTTTATCTAACAGTTGTGGGTTCAGTCTAACCCCTGATCAGTATTAAACTTGCTCCCATAGTTGCATTTTGGAGCAGTGCTTCCACAGCATTCTGTGCTTACCTGGCTTAAAATTCACCATGATAACTGAGAGTTGCTTGTTTGTCAGTTTCTCCAGTGCAAGGCCCATTTTGTCTAAATCCATCAGCACTGAGTCATCTGTACGTGGTGACATGCATGGCACAGGTTAGTTCCTTGGGCGTTCTTAGGGTGAGGGAGTGAATGAGTAAAGCTGACCACATATCTGCCCCTAAGCACCCATGGGACTCAGAAGCAACTGATACTGTGCCTTCCTCAGTCATATCAGACAGGTAAGAGAGCACATAATTTTATTTTTTTTTTTTTTTTTTTTTACCACAAAAGCATTATGAAAACTATGCTCAGAGCCTAATTTTCTCCTGTGGGAGAAGAGCTGCTGAACTCCCCATGTCTCTGGAGGAGGTGAGAGGTGTGTCAAGGTCAGGCAAGGAGTCAAGCTCAAATCAAGATTATTCTGAGAGTAGCCAAGAGCAAGACACAGCCAGAATGAGAGAGGAAACTGAGCAAGGAAAGGCCATCGGGGACATTTCAGAAGACAAGGCTGGTGTCTGATTCTGCTGTTTACATAGACATGTTGGTGTGTGATCAAAAATCAAAATCAAGCTGAGCAATGGTAAAAATTTGCTTGACATCTTTTCCCATCTTCCCTGGTTTTTTTTTTTTTTTTTCCCCCTGGTACTTCCAACCTCATCTTCCTTGGCTTAAGGCCTCTCTCTAGTCAATCATGTATTCTCCTACATTGACAAAGAAATCTTTGTAAAAGCTCAGAGATCAGTCATCCCTTAAACTAAGATTTCTCAACCCTCATCATACATAAGCACTCCCACCAAAAAAAAAAAAAACAAAGCACTCATTAGTGAGCCACAGGCCAGACTAAGACTCAGTCCCTTAGAAATTCAGCACAATTAATGGTATTTTCAAGCTCTTTTATGCTCAACAGGTGTTTCTAATTTGCTTTTATTTTTTTGGGAAAAGCCAGTTTTGTCTTGTCATTGCTTGGATTTGATCTCTGTTGGCATCTGAAAATTCTACACACATTTTATTCTTCATTTCCTATTAACTCCACCATTTTTTTTCCCTATTCTGCTCCTCTTAATTCATAACAAAAACTGAGTTCTGTTCTTGGGAGACATTGGGAACAGATAAAAAATTTCAACAGGTGTATTTGTCTACCCAGTATCCAATTTTCTTTGTCACCTGTATGCATGTCTATAGTGTTTCTGAAATTCAGCCTGTGTTCACTGATGCTGAATAGAAACATGGAGACAGAGTTTTGGGCAAAGTAGAAAAGGGTGGCTTTAATTGCTTTGCCAGGCAAAAGGGGCCATAGTGGGCTAATGCCCTGAAGACCATGTGGCTCTCCCTGGAGAACGTAGTAAGGAGTTTTATAGCGTTCAAGGAGAAGAGCATGAGCAGCTCATGGACAGTTCTTGGATTGGTTTGCATCAAGGTGAAGTTTTAAGTATCATCAACCTTCTGGTTTCCACCTGTCTAGGGTCTATGTTCTTATGGTCAGCAGTTTTCATCTTCCTATACAAATGACTTAGGAATGTGTGTCAGGTCTTTATATCTTTCAGGGAACTTGGAGTTCAGTGATTCTGTTATGTGGCAGAAGCACAGTCTAAATTGTTATCAGCCGTTCTTTGTTTCTACATCATCACATTTCCCAGTCATTAGCTCTTGTATCAGCATTTTACTTCAAAAGACAAGGATACAGGGGCTTATACATGGCTTCAATACCACACCCCAGCACCCAAAGACAGTGAGTTTCAAGTCCCAGTCAATGTTTAAGAAGCTCTTGTCAATTTGAAAAATTTTGCTTTGATTTTATTTATACTTACCTAAGAATTTTTGTTTGCTGTATTAGTTTTATATTACTTCTGCAACAAATTATCAGCAATGTAATGGCTTAAAACAACACAAGTTTATTTTCTTACAGTCCTGTAGGCCAGGAATATTGGTTTCACTGGGCTAATATCAGGATATCAGTAGGGCTGCATTACCTTCTGGAAGTTCTAGGGATGATATATTGATATTTCTTTGACCATTTGAGTTGTTGGCAATATTCAACTCCTTGAATTATAGATGAGAGGCCTCTATTTTCTTGCTGGCTGTAAGATGAGGGTCAATCTAACTTCTAGAAGTCACCAGCCTTCCTTGGCTTGTGGCTCTTCTCTTCATCTGCAGGTTGCATCTCTCTGACCACAGCCAGGAAAGGTTTTCATCTCTTAATAATTCATGTGATTAGAGATTTCTCTGGTGGGTCCAGTAGTTAAGAATCCACCTTGCAATGCAAGGGACACAAGTTGAATCCCTGGTCAGGGAACTAAGGTCCCACATGCCATGGGGCAACCAAGCCTGCGCACTGCAACCACAAAAGCCCTCAAGCTCTGGATCCCATATGTTGCAGCTACTGAGCCCATGTGCCACAGTTAGAGACCTTGTGTGCTGCAACAAAAAGATCCCACATGATGCAACAAAATTCTGCTTGCCACATCTAAGACCTGATGCAGCCAAATGAATAAATGAAAGTGAAAGTGTTAGTCACATAGTCATATCCAATGCTTTGTGACCCCATGGACTGTAGCCAGGCTCCTCTGTCCACGGAATTCTCCAGATAAGAATATTGGAATGGATAGCCATTCCCTTCTCCAGGAATCTTCCCAATACAGGGATTAAACCCCGTCTCCTGAATTATAGGCAGATTCTTTAACAAACAAATAAATACATATTAAAAAAATAACTGATGTAATTGACTGGGCCCATGAGGGTGACCCAGTATAATCTCCACATCTGAAGGTCTATAACCTTAATCATATCTGCAAAGTCTGTCACCTAAGGTATCATATTCACAGAGACTAGGTATGTATGGGAATTTCTGAAGGATTTTATTCTGCTTACTTTTTGTCAAACTCTGTTTTAGTCTTTAACTTCTATTTCAGTCTTTAACCTGTCAGAATTTGCAGTCCATATGCATTAAATGTCCAGAATAGGCTTGACACTTAGTAGGTTCACAACGATTGCTTATAGAGTATAGGAATGGATGTTGTGTGAGATTACTCTCTTCAGTATATGGGTCTGTGTTTTGCAACAGACTTTCCTTGGCTCAACATTCCTGCAATCAAAGATTAAATATTTCTGTTTTTATCTCAGCTCCTGGAAACACAACTCCCATACCCAGGCCCTCATATAAGACCAGTAAACCTGCATCCTGGTATTATGGGCAGAAAAGTCACATTTCTGACCAACATTTCAAGCCTTGGGGTTACTGCGGTCTGGCAAGTGAGATGGCAAAAT
Source organism: Bos mutus (assembly GCF_027580195.1). Taxonomy (NCBI): domain Eukaryota; kingdom Metazoa; phylum Chordata; class Mammalia; order Artiodactyla; family Bovidae; genus Bos; species Bos mutus. Next base: position 132,980,706 of record NC_091618.1, read on the forward strand.
GATGCATGTGAGTTACTCATCATTCTTGTTGACTTTTTTTCTAATGTGTGAAACTGGCATTTCAAAACTCAAGGTACACAAATCCATTGATAAAGTTCACAATTTTTTTATTAACTCCATTGAAGTTATTGATGCTGTGCAGAAAAAATAATAGGTTCTTTGATTCTGCAAATGATAGAGTGAGTGACTATAGCCTTATTCTGGCAGTTTGCAACACGCAGCAATTATAATTGCCTGTAGAGGGACAGAGAATTTCTGAGAACTGTGGGAGATCAAAGAGCATGAAAGAACCAGCTTTCCAGGAGGATTTGTTTACAAGTTCTAAATGGAAAGAACATAACCTCCGTCAGCTTCTTTTTTTCTTTATAATCTTTTCCTCCAGACAGTCATTTGTTCATTTAATAAATATTTACTAAGCAGGTACTGAATGCCCAGCACTGAGGATACATGAGTAAACCAACAGTGATTCCTAATTCTGTGTACTTTTCATTCCATAGGCTACCATTTATTGCCGCCTTCCTGTGCTAAGTCCTAGATGATAAAAGACACATCAGACCCAGCCCTTGCCTAACCGGGCTGACTTGTGGTGGTAGACATGCAGGGAAAATGGCAATCAGAATACATGACAGTACACTATATCATTTTATGATAAATCTATTAGGCCTGAGCAAGCACAGGTAGGGCCACACTTCACTCAGCCCAGAGGAATCACAGAGAGCTTGTTGCATACATGACACCTGAGTTCAATCTGAAGAAAAGATGTTCTAAACAGAAAAGAAGGGAGAGACTTTTTCAGAAGGAAGGGACTGAGGCAGGCTGGGACCTGGACCCTTTGCTGCAGTGATTACACCTGGACAAATGTTTCCTTGAGCAACAAAATACAAAGAAACTACAAGGGGACTAAAATAACTATAAAGCGTTCATAGGGCAAATTATGAACAACAAGATAGGGAAAAACACGTTCCGCCACTTCTGAAGAGCTGGAAACCAAAGCAGGAGTTGGAGAGGAAAGCAACGTACAGCATATGTCCCTGTATACAACACTAACAAAGGAATGGGCAAACCACCTAAGCCACCTTTCCGGCTCAACCCCTGCACCCACCCCTACCTCGCTCCATATAAGAAATCAGTTTGCCCTCTCAAACCAGGGAACTAGTGAACAGAAGGACCTCTTATTTGTTTTTGCTCCCTCCTGCTGCAGCAGGCAAGGCAATAAAACCTTGCCTGAATTTCTCATCTGGCCTGTTGTCTATTTGTAGGTCAAGAACCCTGGTCAGCAACAGGATGCTCCAGATTTGCATAGGTGTACATCTAAAACGTACATTCTGTGTATGGAGGCTAGCAAACTGTAGAGATCAGAGGAGGGGACCAATAATTTAAATCTTTGCCATTGGGTGGGACTGGAACCTCAGCTTGCCCCTAGGGCGACCCAGCCCAGGTGTATTTGAGTTCTGGACTGTCAGCCTTGAGAGATCAGGGCAGCAACTCCATCTGCTAACTTGGGCCATAGGGTGAATAATGGAGACTAGTTGGGAGGTGAGATGGAATGCAGATCCAGCCACTGAAGTTACAACAAAATTTTAAAAGCTTTTTAATGTCATGGACTGTTCTAAGAACTCATTTAAAAGATCTCCAAGGCCCTGCAACTCTGGGAGCACTATAGACAATCAGCATTGATCAGGAGGACAAGCTGTATCACACAGACAAAAAACATTTCAGGCAGCCATTAAAAAATTCTTTCAATATTCAATTCCATTCTTGAAACAAATGAAAAAAAAATCATATCACAGGAAAGAAATAGATATTATTTGAAAGAATAAAATAGAACTTACAGAACTCTGAAAAATATAGTAACAGAATTTAAAAAAAATCCATATGAGTTAAATGATAGAGTGGAGATGAATTATGAAAAAGATTAGAACTAGTGAACTTTAGGAAAAAGCAACAGGATCTAAAATAAATAGCAATAAGAAAACAGAGTAGAATAGAAAATAAGCATAAGTAACTTGTGAATCTACAATGAGTGCAGACTTGGGATACCATGAAGGATACTCTAATTTACTTCTTTTGGAATAGTAATGGTTTGTGGATAACCTGGTTTTATGAAGTTAATCTCCACGCTTAGGATTAAAATTGGCTACCTGGCAGGCTGCACAACTCAGCAATTGAACACACCCATTTAAGACTCTCCACTAAAATTTGAAATAATCTTTTTGTTTCTTCCCCTTCTTGCTATGTCATTTGGAGATAGCTGTGGACTTTCAGAATGCTTGAGAGGGCCTTTATTTATTTTCCCAGGAATGTCTTAATGGCAAGTGGAGCTAAATGGGCATCTTAAGTGCTGTTCCTAGTAGTAAATGTCCCAAATGAGACACTCTGAGGCCTTCAAATCCTCCTTATGCTAAACCAGCCATCCCATCCAGGAATATGGGTTAGGCAATAACAGTTATTTGCCAGTTCTGGCTGCCCTTTCACAGGCTGGATGCATGATGAGGCTAGAATTCTAACAAGGTAAATGGCTTTTTTAGTAACCTGGTATTTCTATATATGGAATAATAGGGTATTCATTCCTATGGTGAGTCCCTGCTATAGTTTTATTTTTAGCTTTTTTTTTTTTTCCTAGAATATATCTTCTTGGTTTAAGTTTGGCATCATATACTACTGTCCTCATAAAATCATTTGGAAATTGTTTCTATTTTTGCTATTTTCTGGAAGTGTCTTTGTAGAAATTATAGTTTTCTTAAGTGTTATTTTTAATTCACCTGTGAAGATTTCTGGGTCAGGAATTTTCTTTGTGAGGAAGATTTTAACAATTTTTTTCCCCAATAGATATAGATATTCAGGTTACTTATTTATTCTGCAGTAATTTGTGTCTTCTAAGAAATATACCCAAGGCATCTAAGTTTTCTTATTGATTAATTAAATTGCTATCCTTTTAATGATATGGAGCTTCCCTTGTGGCTCAGTTGGTAAAGAGTCTGCCTGCAATGTGGGAGACCTGGGTTCAATATCTGGGTTGGGAAGATCCCCTGGAGAAGGAAATGGCAACCCACTCCAATATTCTGTCCTGGAGAATTCCATGGATGGAGGAGCCTGGCAGACAACAGTCCACGGGGTCACAAAGAGTCAGACATGACTGAGCAACTTCACTAATGACATGATTTGTAGTGTATACTTTATTTTATTTTGCTATAGTTAATTTGTATTTTATTTTGCCTTGTATTGGTCAATATGATATTATATATTTTATTGATTTATAAAGAATAATCTTTTGTTTCATTGATTCTGTTTCTTTCTGTTTTTCACTTGATAATTTCACTTTTTATCATAACTATTTATTTTGATGATTTCTAGTTTTATTTGCTCTTAAATTTCCTCTTTCATCATTCGTTTTCTGTTTGATTAATTTTCTTTTGGCTAATCTTTATGGGTGGACTTCCTTTTGGCTCAGTGGTAAAGAATCTGCCCACAATGCAGGAGATGCAGGTTTAATCCCTGGGTCTGGAAGATCCTGGAGCAGGAAATGGTAACCCACTCCAGCATTCTTACCTGGGAAATCCCATGAGAAAAGGATCCTGAGGGCTACAGTTCATGGGATTACAAAAGAGTCAGATACAATTTAGCCACTAAACAATGATAATCTTTAAAGTGTAGGTGTACTGACAATAAATTCTTTCATTCCTGAATGATATTCTTATTGCATGTATAATTTGTGGTTGATAATTGTTTACCTTCAGTACTTTGAAACATAGAATTACTTCTTCCTGAACTCTGTTTCTTATGTTGCTGCTATAATTAACATTCACATTTCTCTATAGATGATGTGTCATTTCTCTCTGGCTGCTTTCAAAACTTTTTTAACTTTAGTTTTCAAATATTTATTATGTGCTTTTGGCATGGGCTTCCTTAGGTTTATCTTGTTGGGACTTCACTCAGCTTCTTAGAATTGTAGGTGAACTAATTTTGTATACTCTGCATTTTTTGTTGCATGTGACAACTGACATCTCTACTTAAATTGCTCCTGCTGCTGCTGCTGCTGCTGCTGCTAAGTCGCTTCAGTCATGTCCGACTCTGTGCGACCCCATAGACAGCAGCCCACCAGGCTCCCCCGTCCCTGGGATTCTCCAGGCAGGAACACTGGAGTGGGTTGCCATTTCCTTCTCCAATTCGTGAAAACGAAAAGTGAAAGTGAAGTTGCTCAGTCGTGTCTGACTCTGTGCGACCCCATAGATGGCAGCCCACCAGGCTCCTCCATCCATGGGATCCTCCAGGCAAGAGTACTGGAGTGGGGTGCCATTGCCTTCTCCCTACTTAAACTAGTGATCACTTAATGATGGACAGAGATTTCCTGAAATTCCTGACACAAATATTATCTGTGTCTTTCCCAGGAGCTCTGTGTGTGTGTTGGGGTATACCCTCAAACCCAGACAAGGCCATGTACCACTCTGCCTTAAACTTCACTTTCTGCTTGTGCAGGTCTTTCCTAATCATATACACAGCCCTGTGTGTGTGCATGGCATTCTATATTTCTAAGAGTTTATGGAGCTTTTCAAAGTCCTTTGAACATCTCAGACCTTAGTTTTTCCTCTTCAGGATTTTGATTAGTCTATTGTTTGCACTGGCTATTTGGCTATTACTTAATTTAGCATACCTTTAAACACTTGCTAGTATATATTTCAACAAACATATTGGTTATCAGGAAACTGATTTAAGCATTGGATCACCTTTCAGATCAAGTGTCCCAGGAAATCATTAGATAGGTCAAAAGAAATTACTTGGATATGACATTTCTCTGGCATTCGGTCCCATCACACCATGGCAAATAAATGGGGAAACAATGGAAACAGTAATAGACTTTATTTTCTTGGGCTCCAAGATCACTGCAGATGGTGACTGCAGCCATGAAATTAAAAGATGTTTACCTCTTGGAACAAGAGCTATGACCAATTTAGACAGCATATTAAAAAGCAGAGACATTACTTTGCCAACAAAGGTCCATCTTGTCAAAGCTATTGTTTTTCTAGTAGTCATGTATGGATATGAGTTGGACTATAAAGAAAGCTGAGCACCAAAGAATTGTTGCTTTTAAACTGTGGTGCTGGAGAAGACTCTTGAGAGTCCCTTGGACTGCAAGGAGATCCAACCAGTCCATCCTAAAGGAAATCAGTCCTGAATATTCATTGGAAGGACTGATGCTCAAACTGAAACTCCAATACTTTGGCCACCTGGTGCAAAGAACTGATTTATTGGAAAAGACCCTGATGCTGGGAAAGATTGAAGGTGGGAGGAGAAGGGGATGACAGAGGATGAGATGGTTGGATGGTATCACTGACTTGATGGACATAAGTTTTAGTAAGGTCTGGGCGTTGGTGATGGACAGGGAAGCCTGGTGTGCTGAGGTCCATGGGGTTGCAAAGAGTCAGACATGACTGAGTGACTGAACTGAACTGAAGTGCTCACTCTAGTACCGAGAATAAAGGCTATTATTTTCAGTGCTACTACTGAACCAGGATGTGGGTGATAGGAATAGTGTAACTTAAAATACCTCCAAGATTCATCTGTTTTTCTTGTAGAAACACTCTTTGGGAATAGACACCTGCATGTATACATGCCATTGTTTACATTATTTTCTACAGGTCATGGCCTCTGTAAATTGGAATAACTAGGTTACAAGGTTAGTAATCATGCAGTAATTTCTTGGGACAGAGTTTTCAAAAACTTTGCAATTACTTAAATGATTAGAATACCAGGAATATCTTCTGTTTTGTGATTTCTTCTTTGAGCCTGGTTTCTGACAGATCTTAAATCCCTTGAGATTACCTGAGTTATAGATCATTTGTTCTAAGGAATTGACTGTTGGTAGGCTACTGTGTAACTTCAGAATGAGAGTTAGTTACTAGAAAACTAGCCATGATTAGAAGGTTAGAACTTTCCACCCACACCCACCTCCTCCTCTGGGAGGATATTGAGTTAGTGATCAGTTGGGGATATGTGATGTAGTTTCAGTAAAAATTACAAAAGTAGAATGTTCAGGAAACTTCCAGGTTGCAAAGCATGTGGAGGTGCTGGAAAGCGAGTATAACCACAGAGGGTAGGGATTCTCTGGAATCCTCTCCATACCCCACCCTATATATCAGTTCACTTGTATCCTTACTTGTATCCTGTATAATAAATTAGTAAATGTAAGTGTTGCCCTGAGATCTGTGACCTATTCTAGCAAATTGTTAAAAACAAGGTGGTTGTCAGTCAGAAGTACCAGGCATAGCCTGGGACTTGCAATTGGCATCTGAACTGGGGACAGTCCTGTGGGACTGAGCTCTTAACTTGAGGATCTGCTACTAATTCAAAGTGGATAGTGTCAGTAGTGAATTGAATTGTAGGGTACCCAGTTGGTGCCATAGACTTGACTGGTGTGGAAACAGACCTACACATCTGGTGTCAGAAGTATTGAGTGTAAGTAGAAGAAAGCAGTGAGCTTTTCATGGGTGACTGTCTTAAATTGACAAGTAGGTTTGGGATTAGAATGTAAAATTAATCCTATAATGACTATTTTCTAATCCTTCTTTTTCCTCTAACATGAAAGCATTTTGGTTTGGGACTTAAAACATCCAACATCTTTATCCTAAATGACCTCATCATCATTTCTTAGAGGAACTTGTGGGAAACTGTGTGCATCAAACACTGCAGGACTATAATCCAGGGCTCATCACACCCCAGTAGATTTGTGAACTATTATTAATTGCCTTGAACTTTCATTTTCCATAGGAATGTAGAAAGTAGCTCTATTTGCTCTAATGAAGTGTTAATTTTTAGATGAATGAAATGCAAAATTTATCTTTCCCTTGGCTTGATTTGAGCAGGATCATAGATAGCACAGATCTATCATGGATGAACTTTGAAAGGTTAAAGGAGTCAAAGAGCTGCAAATTTCATTAACTAAACTCTACTGGCTGCCATATGAATGCAAAAGTAGACAGACTGTCCTTCCTAGAGCACTTTTCTCTGGGTCTGTGCAGAGTATTAACAAAGTAAGATAAGCAGAGATTACTCAGCTAATTAACTGAAAGCTGAGAATAGATAATCAAGCCAAATGATCCTTATGGTCTAACCAGGGCATGAATAATTGGGGGAGTCTCTGTTGAATGATGATTATTTTGTAGTGCTTGTATGTGGGTAATGATAGTATTTAGGAACTGATTGTCATCTAGCAACAGAAAAAAATGTCTAAAAGTATAATGAACAAACAGTATGTAATTTCAACAAACAGGAAGGAGTTCAAATTTTAGGCTAAGCAATATGTCTCCAGATTTCACTTTTAATATGCAAATTTTTGGGGGGGGCATGTATTTAAAGTTCCTAATATTTCTATATGAATGGAATATCTTGACTAGTGGAAGGGCAGACCTATTGAAATTATCCGACCTAGTTTCCAGGCCTTTTACGCAAGACCCAGCAAAAGTATGTTGGTGTGGGTCAGGAAATCAGTCTCATACACCTTGCTTTGGCCTAGTTCCCACGTGCAAAAACATAGCACCGGTGATGGGGACAGAGGCAGATTGAGAATTGCTGAATTAAATCTATTCTCTATGTCTGTTTCTCCACTGATGCCCTGTAAGTAAATTATTCAGTACCATTTTTCCAGATTCCGTATATGTGCATTAGAACACTATATTTATCTTTCTCTTTCTGACCTACTTCACTCTGTATGATAGATTCTAGGTTCATCCACCTCAAATGTTCCCAAAATTAAAACCACAAGAGAAATCTTATGATGTGGTAAAGCATCATGAGCTTAGAACTTCCCAAGTCACCCTGGGGCAACATCCCCTCTGTGCACTTGAGATTCCTTACATATAAAATTAGAAGTATAGGGTAATTTATTAAGGTTTCTCTTTATCTAACAGTTGTGGGTTCAGTCTAACCCCTGATCAGTATTAAACTTGCTCCCATAGTTGCATTTTGGAGCAGTGCTTCCACAGCATTCTGTGCTTACCTGGCTTAAAATTCACCATGATAACTGAGAGTTGCTTGTTTGTCAGTTTCTCCAGTGCAAGGCCCATTTTTGTCTAAATCCATCAGCACTGAGTCATCTGTACGTGGTGACATGCATGGCACAGGTTAGTTCCTTGGGCGTTCTTAGGGTGAGGGAGTGAATGAGTAAAGCTGACCACATATCTGCCCCTAAGCACCCATGGGACTCAGAAGCAACTGATACTGTGCCTTCCTCAGTCATATCAGACAGGTAAGAGAGCACATAATTTTATTTTTTTTTTTTTTTTTACCACAAAAGCATTATGAAAACTATGCTCAGAGCCTAATTTTCTCCTGTGGGAGAAGAGCTGCTGAACTCCCCATGTCTCTGGAGGAGGTGAGAGGTGTGTCAAGGTCAGGCAAGGAGTCAAGCTCAAATCAAGATTATTCTGAGAGTAGCCAAGAGCAAGACACAGCCAGAATGAGAGAGGAAACTGAGCAAGGAAAGGCCATCGGGGACATTTCAGAAGACAAGGCTGGTGTCTGATTCTGCTGTTTACATAGACATGTTGGTGTGTGATCAAAAATCAAAATCAAGCTGAGCAATGGTAAAAATTTGCTTGACATCTTTTCCCATCTTCCCTGGTTTTTTTTTTTTTTTTTCCCCCTGGTACTTCCAACCTCATCTTCCTTGGCTTAAGGCCTCTCTCTAGTCAATCATGTATTCTCCTACATTGACAAAGAAATCTTTGTAAAAGCTCAGAGATCAGTCATCCCTTAAACTAAGATTTCTCAACCCTCATCATACATAAGCACTCCCACCAAAAAAAAAAAAAAAAAAGCACTCATTAGTGAGCCACAGGCCAGACTAAGACTCAGTCCCTTAGAAATTCAGCACAATTAATGGTATTTTCAAGCTCTTTTATGCTCAACAGGTGTTTCTAATTTGCTTTTATTTTTTTGGGAAAAGCCAGTTTTGTCTTGTCATTGCTTGGATTTGATCTCTGTTGGCATCTGAAAATTCTACACACATTTTATTCTTCATTTCCTATTAACTCCACCATTTTTTTTCCCTATTCTGCTCCTCTTAATTCATAACAAAAACTGAGTTCTGTTCTTGGGAGACATTGGGAACAGATAAAAAATTTCAACAGGTGTATTTGTCTACCCAGTATCCAATTTTCTTTGTCACCTGTATGCATGTCTATAGTGTTTCTGAAATTCAGCCTGTGTTCACTGATGCTGAATAGAAACATGGAGACAGAGTTTTGGGCAAAGTAGAAAAGGGTGGCTTTAATTGCTTTGCCAGGCAAAGGGGGCATAGTGGGCTAATGCCCTGAAGACCATGTGGCTCTCCCTGGAGAACGTAGTAAGGAGTTTTATAGCGTTCAAGGAGAAGAGCATGAGCAGCTCATGGACAGTTCTTGGATTGGTTTGCATCAAGGTGAAGTTTTAAGTATCATCAACCTTCTGGTTTCCACCTGTCTAGGGTCTATGTTCTTATGGTCAGCAGTTTTCATCTTCCTATACAAATGACTTAGGAATGTGTGTCAGGTCTTTATATCTTTCAGGGAACTTGGAGTTCAGTGATTCTGTTATGTGGCAGAAGCACAGTCTAAATTGTTATCAGCCGTTCTTTGTTTCTACATCATCACATTTCCCAGTCATTAGCTCTTGTATCAGCATTTTACTTCAAAAGACAAGGATACAGGGGCTTATACATGGCTTCAATACCACACCCCAGCACCCAAAGACAGTGAGTTTCAAGTCCCAGTCAATGTTTAAGAAGCTCTTGTCAATTTGAAAAATTTTGCTTTGATTTTATTTATACTTACCTAAGAATTTTTGTTTGCTGTATTAGTTTTATATTACTTCTGCAACAAATTATCAGCAATGTAATGGCTTAAAACAACACAAGTTTATTTTCTTACAGTCCTGTAGGCCAGGAATATTGGTTTCACTGGGCTAATATCAGGATATCAGTAGGGCTGCATTACCTTCTGGAAGTTCTAGGGGATGATATATTGATATTTCTTTGACCATTTGAGTTGTTGGCAATATTCAACTCCTTGAATTATAGATGAGAGGCCTCTATTTTCTTGCTGGCTGTAAGATGAGGGTCAATCTAACTTCTAGAAGTCACCAGCCTTCCTTGGCTTGTGGCTCTTCTCTTCATCTGCAGGTTGCATCTCTCTGACCACAGCCAGGAAAGGTTTTCATCTCTTAATAATTCATGTGATTAGAGATTTCTCTGGTGGGTCCAGTAGTTAAGAATCCACCTTGCAATGCAAGGGACACAAGTTGAATCCCTGGTCAGGGAACTAAGGTCCCACATGCCATGGGGCAACCAAGCCTGCGCACTGCAACCACAAAAGCCCTCAAGCTCTGGATCCCATATGTTGCAGCTACTGAGCCCATGTGCCACAGTTAGAGACCTTGTGTGCTGCAACAAAAGATCCCACATGATGCAACAAAATTCTGCTTGCCACATCTAAGACCTGATGCAGCCAAATGAATAAATGAAAGTGAAAGTGTTAGTCACATAGTCATATCCAATGCTTTGTGACCCCATGGACTGTAGCCAGGCTCCTCTGTCCACGGAATTCTCCAGATAAGAATATTGGAATGGATAGCCATTCCCTTCTCCAGGGGAATCTTCCCAATACAGGGATTAAACCCGAGTCTCCTGAATTATAGGCAGATTCTTTAACAAACAAATAAATACATATTAAAAAAAATAACTGATGTAATTCGACTGGGCCCATGAGGGTGACCCAGTATAATCTCCACATCTGAAGGTCTATAACCTTAATCATATCTGCAAAGTCTGTCACCTAAGGTATCATATTCACAGAGACTAGGGTATGTATGGGAATTTCTGAAGGATTTTATTCTGCTTACTTTTGTCAAACTCTGTTTTAGTCTTTAACTTCTATTTCAGTCTTTAACCTGTCAGAATTTGCAGTCCATATGCATTAAATGTCCAGAATAGGCTTGACACTTAGTAGGTTCACAACGATTGCTTATAGAGTATAGGAATGGATGTTGTGTGAGATTACTCTCTTCAGTATATGGGTCTGTGTTTTGCAACAGACTTTCCTTGGCTCAACATTCCTGCAATCAAAGATTAAATATTTCTGTTTTTATCTCAGCTCCTGGAAACACAACTCCCATACCCAGGCCCTCATATAAGACCAGTAAACCTGCATCCTGGTATTATGGGCAGAAAAGTCACATTTCTGACCAACATTTCAAGCCTTGGGGTTACTGCGGTCTGGCAAGTGAGATGGCAAAATGATGCATGTGAGTTACTCATCATTCTTGTTGACTTTTTTTCTAATGTGTGAAACTGGCATTTCAAAACTCAAGGTACACAAATCCATTGATAAAGTTCACAATTTTTTTATTAACTCCATTGAAGTTATTGATGCTGTGCAGAAAAAATAATAGGTTCTTTGATTCTGCAAATGATAGAGTGAGTGACTATAGCCTTATTCTGGCAGTTTGCAACACGCAGCAATTATAATTGCCTGTAGAGGGACAGAGAATTTCTGAGAACTGTGGGAGATCAAAGAGCATGAAAGAACCAGCTTTCCAGGAGGATTTGTTTACAAGTTCTAAATGGAAAGAACATAACCTCCCGTCAGCTTCTTTTTTTCTCTTTATAATCTTTTCCCTCCAGACAGTCATTTGTTCATTTAATAAATATTTACTAAGCAGGTACTGAATGCCCAGCACTGAGGATACATGAGTAAACCAACAGTGATTCCTAATTCTGTGTACTTTTCATTCCATAGGCTACCATTTATTGCCGGCCTTCCCTGTGCTAAGTCCTAGATGATAAAAGACACATCAGACCCAGCCCTTGCCTAACCGGGCTGACTTGTGGTGGTAGACATGCAGGGAAAATGGCAATCAGAATACATGACAGTACACTATATCATTTTATGATAAATCTATTAGGGCCTGAGCAAGCACAGGTAGGGCCACACCTCACTCAGCCCAGAGGAATCACAGAGAGCTTGTTGCATACATGACACCTGAGTTCAATCTGAAGAAAAGATGTTCTAAACAGAAAAGAAGGGAGAGACTTTTCAGAAGGAAGGGACTGAGGCAGGCTGGGACCTGGACCCTTTGCTGCAGTGATTACACCTGGACAAATGTTTCCTTGAGCAACAAAATACAAAGAAACTACAAGGGACTAAAAATAACTATGTGCGTTCATAGGGCAAATTATGAACAACAAGATAGGGAAAAAACACGAAGTTCCGCCACTTCTGAAGAGCTGGAAACCAAAGCAGGAGTTGGAGAGGAAAGCAACGTACAGCATATGTCCCCTGTATACAACACTAACAAAGGAATGGGCAAACCACCTAAGCCACCTTTCCGGCTCAACCCCTGCACCCACCCCTACCTCGCTCCATATAAGAAATCAGTTTGCCCTCTCAAACCAGGGAACTAGTGAACAGAAGGACCTCTTATTTGTTTTTGCTCCCTCCTGCTGCAGCAGGCAAGGCAATAAAACCTTGCCTGAATTTCTCATCTGGCCTGTTGTCTATTTGTAGGTCAAGAACCCTGGTCAGCAACAGGATGCTCCAGATTTGCATAGGTGTACATCTAAAACGTACATTCTGTGTATGAGGCTAGCAACTGTAGAGATCAGAGGAGGGGACCAATAATTTAAATCTTTTGCCATTGGGTGGGACTGGAACCTCAGCTTGCCCCTAGGGCGACCCAGCCCAGGTGTATTTGAGTTCTGGACTGTCAGCCTTGAGAGATCAGGGCAGCAACTCCATCTGCTAACTTGGGCCATAGGGTGAATAATGGAGACTAGTTGGGAGGTGAGATGGAATGCAGATCCAGCCACTGAAGTTACAACAAAATTTTAAAAGCTTTTTAATGTCATGGACTGTTCTAAGAACTCATTTAAAAGATCTCCAAGGCCCTGCAACTCTGGGAGCACTATAGACAATCAGCATTGATCAGGAGGACAAGCTGTATCACACAGACAAAAAACATTTCAGGCAGCCATTAAAAAATTCTTTCAATATTCAATTCCATTCTTGAAACAAATGAAAAAAATCATATCACAGGAAAGAAATAGATATTATTTGAAAGAATAAAATAGAACTTACAGAACTCTGAAAAATATAGTAACAGAATTTAAAAAAAATCCATATGAGTTAAATGATAGAGTGGAGATGAATTATGAAAAAGATTAGAACTAGTGAACTTTAGGAAAAAGCAACAGGATCTAAAATAAATAGCAATAAGAAAACAGAGTAGAATAGAAAATAAGCATAAGTAACTTGTGAATCTACAATGAGTGCAGACTTGGGATACCATGAAGGATACTCTAATTTACTTCTTTTGGAATAGTAATGGTTTGTGGATAACCTGGTTTTATGAAGTTAATCTCCACGCTTAGGATTAAAATTGGCTACCTGGCAGGCTGCACAACTCAGCAATTGAACACACCCATTTAAGACTCTCCACTAAAATTTGAAATAATCTTTTTGTTTCTTCCCCTTCTTGCTATGTCATTTGGAGATAGCTGTGGACTTTCAGAATGCTTGAGAGGGCCTTTATTTATTTTTCCCAGGAATGTCTTAATGGCAAGTGGAGCTAAATGGGCATCTTAAGTGCTGTTCCTAGTAGTAAATGTCCCAAATGAGACACTCTCGAGGCCTTCGAATCCTCCTTATGCTAAACCAGCCATCCCATCCAGGAATATGGGTTAGGCAATAACAGTTATTTGCCAGTTCTGGCTGCCCCTAAGCACAGGCTGGATGCATGATGAGGCTAGAATTCTAACAAGGTAAATGGCTTTTTTAGTAACCTGGTATTTCTATATATGGAATAATAGGGTATTCATTCCTATGGTGAGTCCCTGCTATAGTTTTATTTTTAGCTTTTTTTTTTTTTTCCCTAGAATATATCTTCTTGGTTTAAGTTTGGCATCATATACTACTGTCCTCATAAAATCATTTGGAAATTGTTTCTATTTTTGCTATTTTCTGGAAGTGTCTTTGTAGAAATTATAGTTTTCTTAAGTGTTATTTTTAATTCACCTGTGAAGATTTCTGGGTCAGGAATTTTCTTTGTGAGGAAGATTTTAACAATTTTTTTCCCCAATAGATATAGATATTCAGGTTACTTATTTATTCTGCAGTAATTTGTGTCTTCTAAGAAATATACCCAAGGCATCTAAGTTTTCTTATTGATTAATTAAATTGCTATCCTTTTAATGATATGGAGCTTCCCTTGTGGCTCAGTTGGTAAAGAGTCTGCCTGCAATGTGGGAGACCTGGGTTCAATATCTGGGTTGGGAAGATCCCTGGAGAAGGAAATGGCAACCCACTCCAATATTCTGTCCTGGAGAATTCCATGGATGGAGGAGCCTGGCAGACAACAGTCCACGGGGTCACAAAGAGTCAGACATGACTGAGCAACTTCACTAATGACATGATTTGTAGTGTATACTTTATTTTATTTTGCTATAGTTAATTTGTATTTTATTTTGCCTTGTATTGGTCAATATGATATTATATATTTTATTGATTTATAAAGAATAATCTTTTGGTTTCATTGATTCTGTTTCTTTCTGTTTTTCACTTGATAATTTCACTTTTTATCATAACTATTTATTTTGATGATTTCTAGTTTTATTTGCTCTTAAATTTCCTCTTTCATCATTCGTTTTCTGTTTGATTAATTTTCTTTGGCTAATCTTTAAGGGTGGGACTTCCCTTTTGGCTCAGTGGTAAAGAATCTGCCCACAATGCAGGAGATGCAGGTTTAATCCCTGGGTCTGGAAGATCCCTGGAGCAGGAAATGGTAACCCACTCCAGCATTCTTACCTGGGAAATCCCATGAGGAAAGGATCCTGGAGGGCTACAGTTCATGGGATTACAAAAGAGTCAGATACAATTTAGCCACTAAACAATGATAATCTTTAAGTGTAGGTGTACTGACAATAAATTCTTTCATTCCTGAATGATATTCTTATTGCATGTATAATTTGTGGTTGATAATTGTTTACCTTCAGTACTTGAAACATAGAATTACTTCTTCCTGAACTCTGTTTCTTATGTTGCTGCTATAACTAACATTCACATTTCTCTATAGATGATGTGTCATTTCTCTCTGGCTGCTTTCAAAACTTTTTTAACTTTAGTTTTCAAATATTTATTATGTGCTTTTGGCATGGGCTTCCTTAGGTTTATCTTGTTGGGACTTCACTCAGCTTCTTAGAATTGTAGGTGTGTACCTTTCACCAAATTTGGTAAATTTTCATTCTTTTTTCCATTTTTCCTGGGACTTTGACAATAGAAATGTTTAGTCTTTCATTATTGGTTCATAGGTCATTCAGGCTCATTTTTTACCTTAGTCTATTTTCTCATTGTTATTCATATTGGATGAGTTATATTGCTTTTTCCTCAAGTCCACTAGTTCGACCCTATTTTATAATTCATCTCCATTCTAGTATTGAACTCATCTAGTGAGAGGTGTTTTTTTTTTTTTGTTTTTGTTACTGTATTTTTCAGTTCTGTAAGTTCTATTTTTTTCTTTCAAATGACATCTGTATTTTTCCTGTGGTTTTAATTTTTTTTCATTTGTTTCAAGAATAGAACTGAGTGTTAAGTCAATTTTATAATGAAGGCTTTAAATCTTTTTTCAGATTGTCTTTATTCAGATTCAGTGTCTGTTCTTATTGGTGATTCCCTACTGTATCCTAGTTTGTCTGTTTTCTAGTATCTTGGGACACTGTTGGGCTTATTAAATCATTTATTATTATTTTATTTTATTTTTTAACTTTATAATATTGTATTGCTTTTGCCATATATCAAAATCATTTATTTTAATAGGCAATCACTCTGTTTAGGTTTAGTGCACAGATCTTCCCCTACATCTGTTGTCTTTATATCCCAAGGCAGTTTAACCTCCAGAGCCTTTCTATTATTTTTCCTTGCTTAGTTTTTCTGGTACTAGTAGAATTCCCACTGGTCCTGGCTGCTGTTGCCTGAGTGAATGCAGGGTTTCCACAGCCTGGGCCACAGGTTGTATCTCAGTGGTGAAATGGTGTCATGATATCTCAATATTAGGGCTGCCCACCAATCCACGTGTTACTGGGTACAAAAGGAGAGTCAAGTGTGGGAAAAACACTTCCCACACAAGGTCGCTTGCTGTTACTTGTTCCAGTTGTTTACCTTGGTGTCTCTTATAGGAGTAGAGTTGATGGTCATTTGTCATGGTCATAAAGAAAATTTCCTAAAAATAGCTGCTTACAACAGCTAAATCCTTCATTGCAGACACTACCTATTTGCTTTGGTATCTCTTCATACAAAAGGGGAATATCAAGTCTATCCGTAAAGGACAATATTTCCCTTGGGTGTTTATTTCTAGTGGGGCTTACATTCATCCTCCCTGCCAGTGATTTTGGCTAACCTGATATTGTCAGAGGAAATATCAGTTGACACAGGAAAGGAATGAGCACATCTGGGTCACCTTCTATTGCTATCTCACTGGTCAGGAAATGCCAGATCAGGGTGACTATTCCCTGTTGAGTGAGTGATACAAGATGTCCTGACACTGTCCAGTCTGAAGATCCCAAACAAGTCTGCCTTTTTTGTACAATCTTTCAAAGTTTTTTGGTTGTCCCTTTCAGTACTTCCAGGGTTTATAGATTTGCTTTGCAAGGAGTATGGAAAAGTGAACCCATGCCATTTTTTTCTACAGAAAACCCTCTTCTTTATTATTGAAGAAAATTTTTGCTGCAGATACAGATTTGTGGCTATTGTTTGTTATTTTACCACTTTAAAGATGTCATTGCACTGTATCTTGATGTCTATAGCTTGTGATGAAAGATCAGCTGTTATTTAAAACATTTCATTTCTGAATATAATATGCGTTTTTTCCCCCAACTGCTTTCACAATTTTTTCTCTACTTTTGACTTCTAGAAGCTTGACTATGGTGTGTACAAGTATGATAATCATCATATTTGCCAAACTCGAGGCTTGCTGAAATCCTTGAATCTATACGTGCATCTCTATTGTCAAGTTTGGAAAAGCTTGGTTTCTGCTATTTTCTGTAGTTTCCTTGCTCATTCTGTCTCTCCTCTACTCCTGGAAATTTAACTTTCTGTATGTTAGAGTTTTTGATATTGGTCTGTACTTCTTAAAGAGAGGTTTATTTTTTAAATAATTTTAATCTCATCTTCATATTGTTTCATCATTCTGTTTTCAAATATATTGAGTCTTTTAACCACCGTCTCCATAAATGGCATTAAATCCACCAGTATTGGATTCCAGCTGAGTTATTTCAAATCCTAGAAGATGATGCTGTGAAACTGCTGCACTCAATATGTCAGCAAATTTGGAAAATTCAGAAGTGGCCAAAGGACTGGAAAAGGTCAGTTTTCATTCCAATCCCAAAGAAAGGCAAAGCCAAAGAATGTTCAAACTACTGCACAATTGCATCCATCTCACACACTAGCAAAGTAATGCTCAAAATTCTCTAAGCCCGGCTTCAACAGTACATGAACAGAGAACTTCCAGATGTTCAAGCTGGATTTAGAAAAGGCAGAGAAACCGGAGATCAAACATCTGTTAGATCATAGAAAAAGAAAGAGAATTCCAGAAAAACACCTACTTCTGCTTTATTGACTATGGCAAAGCCTTGGACTGTGTGGATTACAACAAACTGAGGAAAATTCTTCAGGAGATGGGAATACCAGATCACCTTACCTGCTTCCTGAGAAATTTATATGCACATCAAGAAGCAACAGTTAGAACTGGACATGGAGCAAAAGACTGGTTTCAAATCAGGAAAGGAGCCCATCAAGGCTGAGTATTGTCACCCTGCTTATTTAACTTGTATGCAGAGAACATTATGCAGAATGCCAGGCTGGATGAAGCACAAGCTGGAATTAAGATTGCCAGGAGAAATATCATAGCCTCAGATTTGCAAATGATACCATCTTTATAGCAGAGAATGAAGAGGAACTAAGGAGCCTATTAATGAAAATGAAAGAGCAGAGTGAAAAAACTGGCTTAAAATTCAGCATTCAAAAAATGAAGATCATGACTTTGAGTCCCATCACTTCATGGCAAATAGATGGGGAAACAGTGGAAACAGTGGCAGACTTTATTTTCTTGGGCTCCAAAATCACTGCAAATGGTGACTACAGCCATGAAATTAAAAGACACTTGCTCCTTGGAAGAAAAGCTATGACCAACCTAGACAGCATATTAAAAAGCCAAGACATTATTTTTCCAACAAAGGTCTGTGTAGTCAAGGCTATGGTTTTTCCAGTGGTCATGTATGGATGTGAGAGTTGGACTATAAAGAAAGCTGAGTGCCAAAGAATTGATATTTGTAAACTGTGGTGTTGGAGAAGACTCTTGAGAGTCCCTTGAACTGCAAGGAGATCCAATCAGTCCATCCTAAAGGAGATCAGTCCTGACTGTTCATTGGAAGGGCTGATGCTGAAGCTGAAGCTCCAATACTTTGGCCACCTGATGCGAAGAGCTGATTCATTGGAAAAGACTCTGATGCTGGGGAAGACTGAAGGTGGGAGGAGAAGGGAACGACAGAGGATGAGAGACTGAGCTACTGAACTGAGCTGATTGTTTTGCACATTCTATATTATTGAGTTTTAGAAATATTATTTAGTTACTATGCCTCCTCTTTCATTTTTCATCTTATTTGATTTGTTTCCTGTTTAGTCTAGCTGAAGGTAATGTGTTTATATTTTCAAAATCCCAAATCTGTTTTATTTTTATTGCTTTTCTCTCCTTTATTTCTGCTCTGATCTTTGTTATTTCTTTTCTTCTGCTAAATTTGAGCTTTGCTTCTTCTTGTTTTTTAAGTCATTTGAGGTATAAGTTAAGGTTTGTTATTTGAGAACTGTCCTCCTTTTTTATTTTAATGAAGGTATTTATTACAATGAACTTCCCTCAGTACTGTTTCTTGCATCCTATAAGTTATAGTAAGTTGTTCTTGCATTTTTGTTTAGGATAATTTTTCTCATTTAATTTTTTCTTTGACCCATTTGTTCTTTGCTTTATTGTATATTTTCCACATATTAGTAAAATTTCCTTTTTTTCTCTAGGACTGATTTGGAGACATGTCTACACAAGTTCTTTTCCCATTTATGAATTGAGTTTGGTTTTTCCTGTTGACTTTTAGGGATTCTCTTTTTATTCTGGATATTAATCCCTTATCAGATATGTGATTTACAAGTATCTTTTACCCGTTTTGTGAGTTGTACTTTTCCTTTCCTGATAAGGTTTTGTGATGCACAAAAATATATTTTTTTACATTGAAATTTTTATTGAACTATTATGGATGTACCACATTGTGTTAGTTTCTGGTATATGGCACAGGAATTCAGTTTGTATGTATTATTGAATATAACTCCCTGTGTTATATAGTAGGACCTTATTGTTTATCTGTATTATATCTGCTAATCCCAAACTCTTTAATTTCTCCCTCCCCCAGTTTCCACTTTGATAAACTTAATTGTTTTTTTGATGTCTGTGAGGCCATTTCTGTTCTGTAAATAAGTTCATTTGTGTCATATTTTATATTCTACATATAAGTGATATCATATAATATTTGTCTTTCTCTTTTTGACTTAACTTCACTTAGCATAATAATCTCTAGGTCCATCCATGTTGCTGCAAATGGAATGATTTTATTCCTTTTTATCAGTTCAGTCATTTCAGTCACTCAGCCGTGTCCAGCTCTTTGCGACCCCATGGACTGCAGCATGCCAGGCTTCCCTGTGCATCGCCAACCCCTGGAGCTTGCTCAAACTCATGTCCACTGAGTTGGTGATGCCACTCAACCACCTCATCCTCTGTCATCCTCTTCTCCTCCCGCCTTAAATCTTTCCCAGCATCAGGGTCTTTTCCAATGAGTCAGCTCTTCACATCAGGTGGCCACAGTATTGGAGTTTCAGCTTGAGCATCAGTCCTTCCAATGAATATTTAGGACTGATATCCTTTAGGATGGACTGGTTGGATCTCCTTGTAGTCCAAGGGACTCTCTAGAGCCTTCTCCAACACCACACTTCAAAAGTATCAATTCTTCAGTGTTCAGCTTTCTTTACAGTCCAACTCTATCATCCATATGTGACTACTGGAAAAACTGTAGCTTTGACTAGATGTACTGTTTTATGGATGAGTAGTATTCCATTATATTTATGTATGTAAGTGTGTGTGTGTGTGTGTGTGTAGCTTTTGTATCTTCTCTATTGTAAATTGTGTTGCCATAAATATTGGGGTGCATGTATCTTTTTGAATTATAGTTTTTTTTTTTCAGATATATGCTTAGTAGTGGAATTTCTGAATCATATGACAACACTATTTTTATTTTTTTAAGGAATCTCCATACTGTTTTTCATAGTGGTTGTAATAATTTATATCCTCACCAAGAGTGTAGGAGGGTTCCCCTTCTGCCATGTTTCCAGCATTTATTATTTTTAGACTTTTCAATGATGGCCATTCTGACCTTTGTGAAGTGATATCTCCCTGTAGTTTTGGTTTGCATTTCTCTGATAATTAGCAATTTCAAGCATATTTTCACGTGCATGTTGGCAATATGTATATCTTCTTGGAGAATTGTCTATTTAGATCTTCTGTCCATCTTTTAATTATTTTTGTTGTTGTTGTTGTCATTGTTATTGATTTGTGTGAGCTGTTTGTATATTTTGGAAATTAAGCCCTTTTCAGTTGCTTCTTTTGCAACTATTTTCTGTCAGTCCATAGGTTGTCTTTTCTTTTGTTTATGGTTTCCTTTGTTGCATAAAAGCTTGTAAGTTTGATTAGGACCCACTTGTTTATTTTGCTTTTATTTCTATTACTTTGGGGGACTGACCTCAGGAAACATTACTACAATTTATGTCAGAGAATGCTATTCTCTAGAAGTTTTATGGTATAATGTTTTATATTCAAGTCTTTAAGGCATTTTGAGTTTATTTTTGTATGTGGTGTGAGACTGTGTTCTAACTTCACTGATTTATATGCTCCTCTCCAGCTTTCTCAATACCACTTACTGAAGAGACTTTTTCTCAATAATATATTCTTTCCTTTGTCACAGATTAATGGGCCATAGATGTTTGAGTTTATTTAGAGGTTCTTTGTTCTTGTCCATTGAACCATATATCTGTTTTTATGTAATCACCATGTTCTTTTAATTACTGTAGCTTTATAATATTGTCTGAATCTGGGAGGGTTATACCTCTAGCTTTGTTCTTTTTTCCCAAGATTGCTTTGACAAATCTGAGTCTTTTATGGTTCCATATAAATTTTAGGATTATTTGTTCTAGTTCTATGAAATGTCATGGATCATTTGTTAGGGATCATATCATATCTGTAGGTTGCTTTGGGTAATATGGCCATTTTGAAAATATCAATTCCTCCAATCCAAGTGCATGGGCTATTATTTCATTTCTTTTAGTCATTTTCAATTTCCTTTATTAATGTTTCATAGTTCTTACCATATAAGTCTTTCACCTTCTTGGTAAGGTTTATTCCTAAGTTTTTTTTTTTTTTTGAAGAAATTTTTTTAAAGTTTTTTTTTTCTTTCTTTCTTTTTTTTTTTTTTTTTTTTACTTTTCTCTTCTGGTATGTCCTTGTTAATGTAAAGAAATGCAACAGATTTCTCTATTTTAATCTTGTATTCTACCACACTGCTATATTTGATTATCAGTTCTCTTAGTTTTTGTGTGGAACCTTTATAGTTTTCTGTGTACAGTACCATGTTACCTAGCATATGAAGACAGTTTTACCTCTTCTCTTCAGGTTTAGATACCTTTATCTCTTTTCCTTATTTGATTGCTGTGGTTAGGACTTCAAAGTATTATGTTGAATAAAAGTGATAAGAGTGGGCATGTGAAGTCTAAATATTTAAAACTGACAACGATCCAAATCTTGGGATCTATATTTTGTTGCCTATGTCTTTGGCATCAACATCAAAAATTCATTGTCAAATCAAATGTGATGAAGATTTTGCCCAATATTTTCTTTTTTTTATATTTTTTTCGTTTTTTTTTCTCTAATTTTATTTTATTTTTAAACTTTACATAATTGTATTAGTTTTGCAAATATCAGAATGAATCCGTCCCCATCCCAATACCATCCTCTGGGCCGTCCCAGTGATCCAGCATCATGCATCAAACCTGGACTGGCAACTCGCTTTTGATATTTTATTATTGCCATTCTCCCAAATTGTTTAAGACTGTTCTATACATCAGTGTGCTGTCTCATTACACTGGGTTATTGTTACCATCTTTCTTTTCTGGCTTACTTCACTTTTCATCCACCACTTAGAACTGATTCAAATGTATTCTTTTTAATGGCTGAGTAATACTCCATTGTTTATGTACCACTGCTTTCTTATCCATTCATCTGCTGATGGACATCTAGGTTGCTTCCATGTCTTGGCTAATAAACAGTGCTGCGATGAACATTGGGGTACACGTGAAGTGTGTATGCCCAGCAGTAAGGCAATATTTTCTTCTCAGAGTTTCAATTACAAGTCTAACATTTCTGATTTTGACCCATTTTGAATTAATTGTTTATATAATGTTAGGTAAGGGTACAATTTCATTTTTCACTTGTAGACATCCAGTTTTTCTAGCACCATGTGTTGCAAAGAGTGAATGATCTTGACTGTCAGAAATCATGAGAGGTATGAGTCTTTCTTTGCTCTGTTCTATTCCATTGGTCTGTGGAACAGAACATGTGTGTCTATCTTTATTCTAGGAGCACACTGCTTACTTTAGCTTTGTAGTATATTTTTAATAAAGAAGCATGAATTCTACCACCTTAATGGGTCACAACTTTGTCATGGCAAAGGGGCTTGCATAACATAATGAAACCTATGAAGCTCTTGCCATGAGAACCCCATGAATAGGATAAAATGGCAAAAAAAATAAAATAAAATAAAATAACACCAGAAGTTGAATTCAGTTGGTTGGAAGATGTCCAATATGCTACTGGGGAAGAACAGAGGGCAATCACCAATAGCTCCAGAAAGAATGAAGCTTTGGGTGGGCCAAAGTGAAACAGCACTCAGTTTTGGGTGAGTCTCATGCTGAAAGTAAAGTTCAATGCTCTAAACAACAATATTGCATAGGTACCTGGAATGTTATGTCCATGAATCAAGGTAAATTGGATGTGGTCAAGCAGGAGATGGTAAGAGGGAACTGATATCAACATCTTAGGAATCAGTGAACTAAAATGGACTGAAATGGGTGAATTTAATGGACTGAAATGGGTGAATTTAATTCAGATGACCATTACATCTAAAATTGTGGGCAAGAATTCCTTAAAAGGAATGGAATAGCCCTCATAGTCAACAAAAGAATCTGAAATGCCATACTTGGGTGCAACCTAAAAAATGAGAGAATGATTTCACATTGTTACCAAGGCAAACCATTCAACATCACAGTAATCCAAGTCTACACCCAATCACTGATGCTGAAGAAGCTGAAGTTGACTGGTTCTGTGAAGACCTATAACACCTTCTAGAATTAGCATGAAAAAAGATGTCATTTTCATCATAGGGAATCGGAATGCAAAAATAAGACGTCAAGAGATACCCAGAATAATAGGCAAGTTTTGCCTTGGAGTACAAAATGAAGCAGGGCAAAGGCTAACAGAGTTTTGTCAAGAGAACATGCTAGTCATAGCAAGCACCCTTTTCCAACAACCCAAGGGAGAATCCTACATATTGCCATCACAAAATGATCAAGACTAATCAATGATTAGATTAATTATGTTCTTCACAGCCAAAAATGGAGAAACTCTATACAGTCAGCAAAAGCAAAACCTGGAGCTGACTGTGGCTTAGATCACAAGCTCCTTATTGCAAGATTCAGGCTTAAGTACAGGAAAGTAGGGAAAATCATGAGGACACTCAAGTAAGACATGAATCAAATCCCTTATGATTATACAGGGGAGGTGATGAATACATTCAATGGATTTGGTCTGGTAGACAGAGTGCCTGAAGAACTATGGACAGAGGTTCATAACATTGTACAGGAGGCAATGACCAAAACCATCCTAAAGAAAAAGAAATGAAATAAGGCAAAGTGATTGCCTTATTTCATTTGAATTGAGCTATTCAAATCCTAAAAGATAGTGCTATTAAAATGCTATACTCAATATGCCAGCAAAACTCAGCAGTGACCACAGGACTGGAAAAGATGGGTTTTCATTCCAAGCTCAAAGAAGGGCAATGCGAAAGAATGCTACAACTACTGTACCTTTGTGCACATCTCACATGCTATTAAAGTTATGCTCAAAATCCTTCAAGCTAGGCATCAGCAGTACATGAACCAAGAACTTACAGATGTACAAGCTGGGTTTAGAAAAGGCAGAGGGATCAGAGATTATATTGCTAACATTGTTGGACCAGAGAAAAAGCAAGGGGATTTCAGAAAAACATCTACTTCTGTTTCATTGATTATTCTAAAGGCTTTGACTGGGTGAATCACAACAAACTGTGGAAAATTCTTAAAGTGATATGAGTTCCAGACCACCTTGCTTGTCTCCTAAGAACTCTATGTGGGGGTCAAGAAGCGAAAGTTAGAACTGTACATGGAATAGCTGACTGTTTTCAAATTAGGAAAGGGTTATGATAAGGCTGTATATGTTCAAGCTGGTTTTAGAAAAGGGCAGAGGAACCAGAGATCAAATTGCCAACATCCGCTGGATCATGGAAAAAGCAAGAGAGTTCCAGAAAAACATCTATTTCTGCTTTATTGACTATGCCAAAGCCTTTGACTGTGTGGATCACAATAAACTGTGGAAAATTCTGAAAGAGATGGGAATACCAGACCACCTGATCTGCCTCTTGAGGAATTTGTATGCAGGTCAGGAAGCAACAGTTAGAACTGGACATGGAACAAGAGACTGGTTCCAAATAGGAAAAGGAGCATGTCAAGGCTGTATATTGTCATCTTGTTTATTTAACTTACACGCAGAGTATATCATGAGAAATGCTGGACTGGAAGAAACACAAGCTGGACTCAAGATATCTGGGAGAAATATCAGTAACCTCAGATATGCAGATGACACCACCCTTATGGCAGAAAGTGAAGAGGAACTAAAAAGCTTCTTGATGAAAGTGAAAGTGGAGAGTGAAAAAGTTGGCTTAAAGTTCAACATTCAGAAAACGAAGATCGTGGTATCCAGTCCCACCACTTCATGGGAAATAGATGGGGAAACAGTGGAAACAGTGTCAGACTTTATTTTTCTGGGCTCCAAAATCACTACAGATGGTGACTGCAGCCATGAAATTAGAAGTGTTTACTCCTTGGAAGGAAAGTTATGACCAACCTAGATAACATATTCAAAACCAGAGACATTACTTTGCCAACAAAGGTTCGTCTAGTCAAGGCTATGGTTTTTCCTGTGGTCATGTATGGATGTGAGAGTTGGACTGTGAAGAAGGCTGAGCGCTGAAGAATTGATGCTTTTGAACTGTGGTGTTGGAGAAGACTGTTGAGAGTCCCTTGGACTGCAAAGAGATCCAATCTGTCCATTCTGAAGGAGATCAGCCTTGGGATTTCTTTGGAAGGACTGATGCTAAAGCTGAAACTCCAGTACTTTTGCCATCTCATGGGAAGAGTTGACTTATTGGAAATGACTCTGATGCTGGGAGGGATTGGGGGCAGGAGGAGAAGGGGACGACAGAGGATGAGATGGCTGGATGGCATCACCGACTCGATGGACGTGAGTTTGAGTGAACTCCGGGAGTTGGTGATGGACAGGGAGGCCTGGCATGCTGTGATTCATGGGGTTGCAAAGAGTCAGACACGACTGAGCGACTGATCTGATCTGATCTGATTGTCACCCTGCTTATTTAACTTGTATGCAGAGTACATCACGGGAAATATCAGGTTGGATGATTCACAAGATGGAACCAAGGCTCCTGGGAGAAGTATTTGTTGTTGTTGTTTAGTAGCTCAGTCGTGTCCAACTCTTTGCAACCTTATGGATTATAGCCTGCCAGGCTCCTCTGTACATGGGGCTTTCCAGGCAAGAATATTGGAGTGGGTTGCCATTTCCTTCTCCAGGGGATCTTCCCAACACAGAGATCGATCCCAGGTCTCCCGCATTGCTGGTAGACGCTTTAACCTCTGAGCCACCAAGGAGAAATATAAACAACCTCAAATATTCAGGTGATACCACTCTAATGGCAGAAAAGAGGAACTAAAGAGCCTCTTAATGAGGGTGAAAGAGGAGAGTAAAAAGTCTGGCTTAAAACTCAACATTCAAAAAGAAACAAGATCATGGCATCTGGTCACATCACTTCATGGCAAATAGAAGGGGAAAAGTGGAAGCATTGACAGATTTTATTTTGGGGGGGGAGGCAAATTACTGAGGACAGTTATTTCAGCTACTTGTGGGTCCTTGGAAGGAAATACATGACAAATATAGGTAGCATATTAAAAAGCAGATACATCACTTTGTTGATAAAATTCTGTAGAGTCAAAGCTATGATTTTCCAGTAATCATGTACAGATGTGAGAGTTGGAACATAAAGAAGGCTAAGTGCCAAAGAATTGATGCTTTTGAATTGCAATGTTGGAGAAGACTCTTGGGAGTCCCTTGAATTGCAAGTATATCAAACCAGTTAGTTCTAAAGAAAATCATCCCTGAATATTCATTGGAAGGACTGGTGCTGAAACTGAAACTGCAGTATTTTGGCCATTTGATGGAAAGAGCTGACTCACTGGAAAAAACCCTGATGCTGGGAAAGATTGAACATAAAATTAGAAGGGGACAACAGAGGATGAGATGGTTAGGTAGCATCACTGACTTGATGGACATGAATTTGAACAAACTCCAAGAATTATGGAGAACAAAGGAGCCTGGCATTGTGCAGTCCATGATGTTACAAAGAGTTGGACATGACTTAGGGATGAAACTACAGCAACAACTATATATTCACATGTACTATTATAGCACTTATAAAATTAACCTAAAATGGATTAACAACTAAAATATAATCCTTGAAGCCATGAGACTCCTAGAAGAAAACATAGGAATAAATCTCCTTGACTTGAGTCTTGATAATAATTTCTTGAATATGAAATTTGAACCACAAAAAGTACAATTTGAGATCTACATCAAACTAGAAATGCTTTTGTACAGCAAATGTTCATCAACAAAGCGGAAAAACAACCTATGGAATGGAAATATATATTTCCAAACTGTATATCTGACAAGGAATTACTATCTGAAATATATAAAGTTCACATATAACTCTAAACAGAAAACAAATAAATAATCCTGTTAAAAATGGGCAAAGAATCTGGGTACACATTTTTTCCAAAGAAGACTTAAGAAAGGCCAGCAGACACATGAGATCATGCTCACTATCACTAGTTATTCAGAAATGCAAGTTAAACCCACAATGAGGATATCACTTCTTGCCTGTTAGAATGACCATCATCAAAAAGACAACAGACAACAAATACTAGCATGGATGTGGAGAAAAGGGAACACTTGTACGCTCTTGATGGGTTTGTAAATTGATAGGGGAAACAGTATGATGGATCAGTAAAAAATTGAAAACAGAACTACCATGTGTTGTACTGTACTTAGTCACTGAGTCATGTCCAACTCTTTGCGACCTCATGGGCTGTAGCCCACCAGGCTCCTCTGTCCATGAGGATTCTCCAGGCAAAAATACTAGAGTGGGTTGCCATGCTCTCCTCCAGGGGATCTTCCCAAACCAGGGATCACCCAGGTCTCCTGTATTGCAGGTGGATTCTTTACCATCTGAGCTACCAGGGAAGCCCGGAACTACCATATGACCCAGTAATTTTACTTACTGGAAATATTTCCAGAAGGAAACAAAGGCATTAACTCAAAGAGATATCTACATCCTCACGTTCATAGCAGGATTGTTACATTATCCAAGACATGGAAGGCAATCTAAGTGTATATAATAACTTTTATATCTATCCACTGATAGATATGTAAGTATATATATATAGCCATAAAGAAGTTACTATAAATATATTCAGACATAAAAATCTGGAAATTCTTATTTGTGCAACATGGTTAGACCATGAAAACATCATGCTAAGTGAAATAAATCAGAGTGAGACAAATAGCATATGATCTAATTTATATGTAGAATCTAAAATAAAACCAAAACCAAAAAAAACTTACCAAGTCTTTAATCTATTCTCTATCTTTTATGTGATTTGAAACACTAGTGAAATGAAAAATACTAGTATAAATACTAGTATTAGTATAAATGCTAGTTATCGCTTTGTTGTCTTTCAGTTGCTAAGTTGTGCATGACTTTGCAGCCACATAACTTCAGCACAGCAGACCTCCCTGTCCTTCACTGTCTCCAGGAGTTTACTCAAACTCATGTCCATTGAGTCAGTGATGTCATCCAACCATCTTATCCTCTGTCACCCCTTCCTCCTACCCTTAATCTTTCCCAGCATCAGAGTCTTTGTCAATGAGTTGGTTCTTTGCATCAGGTGGCCAAAGTACTGGAGCTTCAGCTTCAGCATCAGTCCGTCTAATGAATATTCAGAGTTGATTTCTTTTAAAATTGACTGATTTGATCTCTTTGCTTTCCAAGGGACTCTCAAGAGTCTTCTCCAGCACTACAGTTCAAAAGCATTTCTTCAGTGCTCAGCCTTCTTTATGGTCCAATTCATATCCTTCAGTTTATAATTCCACATTTTTCTACATAGTTAAACAAAAATTAATGAAATTTTAATTATTAGTTTATTATTTGGTCACACACGGTATAAAGATGTAATTTTGTGACATTAACAACTGCAGGGGTGAGAACAGAGCTCTAAAAATTCAGTTTTTTCATGTTCTTAAAGTTATGATAGTATAAACTCAAATTAGAGTGTTATAACTTTAAGATGTTAGGTAAAATCCACATGGTAACTACAAAGGTAATAGCTATAGAATATCTAGAAATGGGAGCGTACAAGGGATATAGATATTTTGCTTTTAAAAAGATCAACTAAGTGCAAAAGAAGACAGTAATATAGGGTTTGAGGGACAGCAAAACTTTTAAGTCGGTAAACGGTAAACGGTAAATGAATAGCAAGATGAAAAAAAATGAATACCTCCTTAAATTGCACTTTAAATTTAAATAGGAGATTAAATTCTCCAATCAAAAGACAGAAATTGGCAGAATGGATTAAAAAACAACAATATAATCCCACTATATATAAGGTCTCAAATCCAAAGACACAAATAGACTTCAAGTGAAAGACATGAACTAGTAAAAAAGAATGGAAATAGTAACCATTAAACCATAAAAGTGGAGAAGGCAATGGCACCCCACTCCAGTACTCTTGCCTGGCAAATCCCATGGATGGATAAGCCTGGTAGGCTGCAGTCCATGGGGTCGCTAGAGTCAGACACGACTGAGCGACTTCACTTTCCCTTTTCACTTTCATGCATTGGAAAAGGAAATGGCAACCCACTCCAGTGTTCTTGCCTGGAGAATCCCAGGGACAGGGGAGCCTGGTGGGCTGCCATCTATGGGGTCGCACAGAGTTGGACACAACTGAAGCGACTTAGCAGCAGCAGCAGCAAACCATAAAACAGAGCAGTTGGGTATACTGATATAATACAAAATAGATTTTAAGCTTTAAAAATTACAGAAAATAAAAAGAGCATTATAATATGTATAAGACACAGTGAAATAAAGACGGAAATTTATAACCCTATTCATATACATCAAAAAACGTGAAAGTTTTCAAATTAGCAATTTTAGACCTCAAAGAACTAGAAAAGGAAGAACAAAATAAGTCCAAAGTGAAGAGAATTAGGGAAATAATAAAAATTCAAAGAGAGACAAATTAGAGAATAGAAAACCAATAATCAATGAAACTAAAATCTGGCTTCTTGAAAAGATCAACAAGACTGAAAAACCTCTGCTAGATAGACTAAGAAAAAATAGAGAAGACTCAAGTTACTAAAATTAAAAGTGAAAGTGTAAACATAACTATTGTTTTTAAAGAAATCAAAAGAATTAGAATACTATGAACAGTTGCACAGCAACCTATTGGATAACCCAGATAAAATGAAAAAAAAAAAAATCCTACAAACACAAACCTATCAAGACTAAATCACAAAGAAATAGAACACCTGAATAGGCATATAGTTACTAAAAAGATTGAAACAGTTATCAAAAATCTCCCAAGAAAGACCATCACTGAACTCAGTGGCTTCACTAATGAGTTCTACCAAACAAATTTTATTAAACTTATCCAAAAATTGAAGAGGAGGGTACAATTCCTAACTTTCTCTATAAGGCCAGTTTCACCAGATCAGGGTGCTATGAGAAAGCTGTTTCCTTTGTCTCTGAGGAGTTTTTAGATGATAATGATCACTATTTACCAGGAAATTTAGTGACATTTTACTACTTTCTATGGGCCAAAAATAAGCTCACAGGATTGAACAAATGCAAAACAAAGCTTTTAAAGGAAACAGGGTATTAAAAGTTAACTCAGGGCTTCCCTGTTGGCTCAATAGTAGAGAATCTGCTTGTCAAGGTAGGAGACATGGATTTGATCCCTGATCTGGGAAGATTCCACGTTGCTACAGGGCAACTAAGCCCATGCACCACAGCTGTTGAGTCTGTGCTCTGGAGTCTGGGAGCCACGACTACTGAGACCATGTGTGCCTGCAGCCTGTGCTCCACAAGAGAAGCCTGTACATTGCAACCAGAGAGCAGACTCCACTTAGCCTACTCTCTAATCACTACTCTCTAAGTCTACTCTCTCTAATTACTTGCACAATTAGAGAAAAGCCCAAGCAGCCACAAAGACCCAGAATGGCCAAAAATAAAATAAATGAAAATTTTAAAAAGTTAATTCATGATTTATAAAAGTAAACTCAGTCATTTTATTAAGAAAAATAAAATACATTTTATAAGGATAAGAAAATCTAAATGGAGCTAAAATTAATTCCCACTCCTTATGCATATAATGACTTATGTGCTGCATACCTGTATATCCATACCAAATATATTTAGAATTTAGTATACATTAAGTGAATGGATGGTGAAGGATAAGAGCCAGGCTTCCACTGGTTGGAGAGGGGGTTACAAATAAAAAGGGAGAGGAGGCTAGAAAGACCTGCATGGTTAGGCACATGCATCAGTATGAATTCATGCTCAGCTTAAAATAGTAATGGAAAGTTACACAGAGAAATATTTATAGATATGTGTACATACACAGGTTGTGCTGGTGTCATGTATGCTAAGTTACTTCAGTTGTGTCTGACTCTGAGACTCTATGGACTGTAGCCCACCAGGTTCCTCAGTCCTTGGGATTTCCCAAACAAGCATCCTGGAGTCAGTTGCCATGCCCTCCTCCAGAGGATCTTCCCAACCCAGGGATTGAACCCATGGCTCTTCTGTCTCCTGCATTGGCAGGTGAGTTCTTTACCACTGGCACCTCCTGGGAAAACCATATACACAGATTAGTCTACTAAAACACAACACACATATGTTCTTGTTCTTTCAGCTGAACAGACCTAGAAACAATGACACTCCAGTAGCAGAGTGTGTACCTTCTGTCTCAATCTTGGTTTCTAATACAGTTATCAAAAAAAAAAAAAAAAGCCACTAGATTTTTCCAACCTAAATGACTTGTACTTTCTTTTTTCATATTTGCTTTTATTTCACTATCTAGGTGTTGTTGACTAAATGTCTATGTCTCTCTCCATCATATATACACTGTGTGCTCAATTGCTAAGTGTGTCCCATTCTTCGTGACCCCAAGGATTATAGCCTACCAGGTGCCTCTGTTCGTGGAATTTCCCAGGCAAGATCCTAGAGTGGGTTGCTGTTTCCTTCTTCAGAGGATCTTCCTGACCCAGGGATCTAACTCGTGTCTCCTGTATTGGCAGGTAACTTTATCTCTGAGCCACCAGGGAAATCCCACACAAACACTACCATGTGTAAAATAGATAGCTAGTGGGAATCTGCTGTATAGCACAGTGAGCTCAGTTCAGTGCTCTGTGGCGACCTAGATATGCCAAATGGATGAGGGTGGGTGGGAGGGAGCACTAAGAAGAAGGGGATATATGTATACATGTATAGCTGATTCACTTCATTGTACAGAATAAACTATTGTAAAATTGTAGAGCTTGTAAATAAAAAAAAATTGTATAATGAACTTCTAACCCCCTGCTTTAACTATACTGAAATGGGACCTCTATGGAAGTAATTAAGATCACGTAATTAAGGTTAAGTGGATCCCTAATACTATAGAGATTATGGCAAGGACCTAACAGAAGCAGAAGGGATTAGGAAGGGATGGCAAGAATACACAGAAAAACTATATTAAAAAAGGCTTTAATGGCCTGATGTGAAGGACTGACTCTTTGGAAAAGACCTGATGCTGGGAAAGATTAAGGCAGAGGAGAAGGGGATGACAGAGGATGAGACGCTTGGATGGCATCACCAACTCAATGGACATGAGTTTGAGCAAGCTCTGGGAGTTGGTGATGGACAGAGAGGCCTGGCGTGCTGCAGTTCATGGGGTCACAAAGAGTCAGACATGACTGAGCAACTGAACTTACTGATGATAATAACCTGATGATTAGGATGGTGTGATCACTCACCTAGAGCCAGACATCCTAGAGTGTTAAATCAAGTGGACCTTAGGAAGCATTACTATGAACAAAGCTATTGTAGGTGATGGAATTTCAGCTAAGCTATTTCAAATAGTAATGGATGATGCTGTTAAAGTGTTGTACTCAATATGTCAGCAAATTTGGAAAATTCATGACCACAGAACTGGAAAAAAAAGGTCAGTTATCATTCCAATGTCAAAGGAAGGCAATGCCAAAGAATGTTCAAACTACCATACAGTCACACTCATTTCACACACTATCAAGGTTATATTCAAAATCCTTCAAGCTAGGCTTCA
Source organism: Bos mutus (assembly GCF_027580195.1). NCBI lineage: Eukaryota > Metazoa > Chordata > Mammalia > Artiodactyla > Bovidae > Bos > Bos mutus. The sequence goes on from NC_091618.1 coordinate 133,013,630, forward strand.
GGAGTACATGAACCAACCAGATGTACAAGCTGGATATAGAAAAGGCAGAGGAATGAGAGTACAAATTGCTAACATCTGTTGAGTCATAGAAAAAGCAAGGGCATTCCAGAAGAAAACACCTACTTCTGTTTCATTGCTATGCTCAAGCCATTGAATGTGGATCACAACAAACTGAATTCTTAAAGAGATGTGAATCCCAGGCTACCCTATCTGTCTCCGGAGAGGCCTGTATGCATGACAAGAAGGAACAGTTATAACCTTACATGGAACAACAGACTGGTTCTAAATTGGGAAAGGAGTATTTCAAGGCAGTATATTGTCATCCTACTTATTTAACTCCTTTGCAGGGTACATCTTGTGAAATTCCAGGGGATGAAGCAACAAGCTGGAATCAAGTTTGCCAGGAGAAATATCAAAGTCCTCACATATGCAGATATTACCACTTTAATGGAGAAAGTGAAGAGGAACTAAAGAGTCTCTTGAGAGTGACAGAGGAGACTGAAAAAGCTTGCTTAAAACTCAACATTAAAAAAACTAAGATCCTGGTATCTGGTCCCATGACTTCTTTGAAGATAGGTGGGGAAAAAGTGGAAACAGTTTCAAATGTGAGAGTTGAACCATAAAAAAAGGCTGAGTGTTGAAGAATTGATGCTTTTGAATTGTGGTGCTTGAGAAAACTCTTGAGAATCCCTTAGATAGAAAGGAGATCAAAAAAAGTCAATCCTAAAGGAAATCAACTTTGAACAGTCATTGGAAAGACTGATGCTAAAGCTAAAGCTCCAATACTTTGGCCACCTGATGCAAAGAGCTGACTCATTGGGAAAGACCTTGATACTAGGAAGGACCTAGGGCAAAAGGAGAAGTAGGCAACAGTAAGATGGTTGGATGGCATCACTGGCTCAATGAGTCTGAGCAAATTCGAAGATAGTGAAGGACAGGGAAACCTGGCATGTTATAGTCCATGAGGTTGCAGAGAGTCAGACATCACTTAGTGACTGAACAACAGCAATGATATTATAGAAAAAAGTGTCCTTAGAAGAAGTGACACCAGGGGGAATTTGATCAGACACACAAGAAGAATTTGACCACTTGCAAGCAAGGAAAAGGACCTTCCCCCAAACCTGACTATGTTGGTATCCTGATCTCAGACTTCCAGCTCCCAGAACTTTGAGAAAGTCAACTTCTGTTGACTATGGCAGCCCATAGACTATCACACTAGGATTTCCAGTATGATGTAGAACTGAAGTGGTAAGAGAAGTTTCCTTGTTCATGATCTTAGGGGAAAAGCATAAATTTTATCACAGTTGAGTGTGAGTTAATTTCAGTGACTTTGGAGATATTTTTAATCAAATTGTGAAGTTTCCCCTCTATTCCTAGTTTGCTGAGGATTCTTATGGTAAATGGGTATTGGCTGTGTCAAATGACTTTTCTGTATCTATTGGTCTGATTAAATGATAATAAATCATATATTAGACTGTTTTTTCAAACACCAAAATAGCCTTGCATTCCTGGAGTAGATCCAACTTACTCATGTTGTGTATGTATTGTTATAGTTTGTTGATATTCTTTGATAATATTTTGTTGACAAGTTTTGTATATATGTTAAAAAGAGATTGGTCTGTAGTTTTTCTTTCTTGAAACTTCTTTATCATAATGGTGGCCTCATAGAACAAATATGAGGGTACAGTAAATCCCCTACATACAAATGAGTTCCATTCCAAGAATGAGTTTATAAGTCCAGTTTGTAAGTCCAACAAAGTTAGTCTAGATATGTAATTAGCACAATCAGCTATATAGTACTATACTATAATAAGTTTATAATACTTTTCAAACAATACATAAAAACAACAAACTCAAAAATAAATAAAATACTTTTAACTTTACAGTACAGTACAGTTCAGTTCAGTTGCTCAGTCATGTCCAACTATTTGCAACCCCACGGACTACAGCATGCGAGGCTTCCCTGTCCATCACCAGTCCCGGAGCTTGCTCAAACTCAAGTCCATCGAGATGGTGGTGCCATCCAATCATTTTATGCTCTGTCGTCCCCTTTTCCTCTTGCCTTCAATCTTTCCCAACATGTGTCCTTCCCAGTGAATCAGACCTTTGCATCAGGAGGCCAAAGTATTAGAGTTTCAGTTTCAGCATCAGTTCTCCCAATGCATATTCAGGACTGATTTCCTTTAGGATTGGCTGGTTTGATCTCCTTGGTTTGATATTCCAAGGAACTCTCAAAAGTCTTCTCAAACAAGAAAATAAAGTCTGTCACTGTTTCCATTGTTTCTTCATCTATTTGCCATGAAATGATGGGACAAGATGCCATGATCTTGGTTTTTTGAATGTTGAACTTTAAGCCAGATTTTTTACTCTCCTCTTTCACTTTCATCAAGAGGCTCTTTAGTTCCTCTTTACTTTCTGCCATAAAGGTGGTGTCATCTGCCTATCTGAGGTTATTGATACTTCTCCTGGCGATCTTGATTCCAGCTTGTGCTTCATCCAGCCTGATATTTCACATGATGTACTCTGCATATAAGTTAGATAAGCAGAGTGACAATAAACAGCCCTGATATACTCCTTTCCCAATTTGGAATCAGTTTATTGTTCCATGTCTGGTTCTAACTGTTGCTTCTTGACCTGCATACAGATTTCTCAGCAGGCAGGTCTGGTGATTCCATCTCTTGAAGAATTTTCCAGTTTGTTGTGAGCTACACAGTCAAAGAGTTTTGTGTAATCAATGAAGCAGAAGTAGATGTTTTTCTGGAATTCTCTTGCTTTTTCAATGATCCAAGGGATGTTGGCAATTTGATCTCTGGTTCCTCTGCCTTTTGTAAATCCATCTTGAACATCTGGAAGTTCTCTGTTCATGTACTGTTGAAGTCTGGCTTGGAGAATTTTGAGCACTACTTTGCTAGCATGGGAGATGAGTGCAGCTGTGTGCTAGTTTGAACATGGGCATTGTCTTTCTTTGGGATTGGAGTGAAAACTGACAAAAAATGTTACAGAACAGTCCTTTGAAAAGTATAGTAGTGCAATACAACAGCTGGGATATGGGGTTTGGCATCAAATGAACAGGCAAGAAGAGGTAGTGACTGGAGGTTGGAGAAGTGGGATATGGAACATCTTTTTCCATCCCTTTACTTTAAGTCTGTTTTTCTTATATCTAAAGTGAGCCTTTTGTAGGTAGCATATAGATGGTTTTTGTATAGTTATTGATTAATTTCTCTTGATTGAGGAATTTAGTCCATTTATTTTTAAAGTTACTGTATAAAGGTTTGTGCTTATTGACATTTTGTTAATTGTTTTCTGGGTATTTTTGGTAGTTCCTCTTTTTTGCTTTCCCCTTCTCTTGCTCTCTTCCTTTGTGATTTGATGACATTCTTTAGTGTTATGCTTATATTCATTTCTCTTTATTTTGTGTGTATTTACTATGGGTTTTTGCTTTGTGATTACCATGAGGCTTACAAATGATAACTTGTATCCGATGTAGGGAGATACTCTCAAGATGGTGAAGGAGTAAGATATGGAGGTCACCTTGCTCCCCACAAATAGATCAAAAATACATGTGAAGCAGCTCCTACATAACATTTACTGAATGCTGACAGAAGACCTCAGACTTCAAAAAAGGCAAGTAATCTCCAAATAGAGGGATTGGGAAAAAGAAATAAGAAAAATAATAGAGACAAAGGAATTGGGACAGGACTTGCTCCTAAGGGAGCGAGGTGTATAGGAGGAAATTTTGCCTCACACTGGGAAACTCCCTCACGGGTGAGGGTGGAGGGACCTTTGGGACCTCAGAGAGGAGTGCAGCAATAGGTGCATGGAAGGCAAAGCAGAGAAAATTCAGCACAGAGGGCAGTGCAGACGGCACTACTCAGCCTGAGATGCTTGTATGCACACATGCTGCCATAAATGGGGCCTCGGTCCTGAGGCTCAGATTTCAGAGACCAGACTCCAGGGAGAGGACTGGGATTGACTGCCATGAAAACACTCTGACAGGGCTAGTACAACATGACTGAGGAGTCCAGGGGAAAACTTGGAACAGCAAAAGAGGCAAGAGAGCATTGTCATGAGGACCGTCTAACTCCATGCACTCACGGACAGCAGGATACCACCTTCATGGGTGTCAGAAGGAGGATGCACTGTGGCTACAGTCTGTGACCCCAAGGATTGACAGGCTGGCTTCTGCCAAAGCTTGTACCAGTGTCAGAAGTCAGGACCCAGCTTCATCTGTAGTCTGCAACATCAAAGGTGGGCATTATGGCTGCCATAGTGGCCAAAATGAGGGAGACCTGGTTTCTATCCCTGGGTTGGAAAGATCCCCTAGATGAGGGAAAGGCTACTCACTCCAGTATTCTGGCCTGGAGAATTCCATGGGCTGTATAGTCCATGGGGTCGCAAACAGTTGGGTAAGACTGAGTGACTTTCACTTTCACAAAGGGAACCAATATCAGAATAACTGAGGCAGAAGAAAGATATGTGAGCTGGAAGATAAAATAGTAGAAATAATGGAAGCAGAGCAGAATAAAGAAAAAAGAATTAAAAGAAATGAGGATAGTCTCAGAGACCTCTGGGACATTAGCACACCAACATTTGAATTATACTGGTCCCACAAGGAAGTGAGAAGAAAAAAAAGGGGAGGGGGTAGGTATGAGTAAAGATTTAGGGAGATTATATTCACAAACTTCTCTAGCATGGGAAAGGAAATAGCCACCAAAGTTTAGGAGGGCCAGAGCATCCCATACAGGATAAACCCAAAGAGAAACATACCAAAAATTATAACAAACAAATTAACAAAAATTAAATACAAAGACAGAAATATTAAAAGTAGATAGGGAAAAACAACAAATAAGTGAATCTCTACAAAGTTAACAGCTGATTTTCAAAAGAAATTCTGCAGGCCAGAAGGGAGTGGCAGGATATATTTAAAGTGATAAAAGGGAAGAGATCTGCAACCAAGATTACTCAGCAAGGATCTCATTCAGATTCAATGGAGAAACCAAAAGCTTTACAGATAAGCAACAGTTAAGAGAATTCGGCACCACCAAAACCAGCTTTACAATAAAAGCTAAAAAATATCTTTCTCTAGACAGGCAACCCAAGATAAAGAAAAGACCTATAAAAACAAATTCATAGCAATAAATAAATGGTAATAGGATCATACATATCAATAATTACCTTAAATGTAAATCGAGTGAATGCTCCAACCAAAAGACACAGACTGGCTAAATGAATACAGGAACAAAAGGCCTACATCTGCTGTCTGCAAGAAATCTACTTCAGACCTAGAGATACATACGGATTGAAAATGAGGGTTCTGAATAAAAGATATTCCATGCAAATGGAAATCAAAAGAAAGCAGAAGTAGCAATACTCACATCAGATAAAATAGACCTTGAAACGTATACCATTAGAAGAGACAAAGGTGGACATTATATAATGATCAGGGGATCAATACAAGAAGACATAACAATTATAAATCTATATCCACCCAATATCATAACACCTCAATACATAAGGCAAATGCTAGCAAGTATAAAAGGTAAAGTAAGCAGCAACACTATAATAGTGAGGGAATTTAACACCCCCACTCACCCCACTGGACAGATAATCCAAACAGAATATTAATAAAGAAAAGTAAAAGTGAAAGTGAAAATCATTCAGTTGTGATTAAAATCTTTCAAGAAAGAAAAGTTCAGGGTCAGATTGTTTCACAGGCATATTCTATCAGATGTTTAGAGAAGACCTAATACTTAGGCTGCTAAAACTTTTCCAAAAAATTGCTGAGGGAGGGACGCTCTCAAGCTCATTCTTTGAGGCCACCCTCACTCTGATACAAAGACGTCACAAAATAGGAAATTACAGGGCAATATCACTTGTGAAAATAGATGGAAAAGTCCTCAACAAAATTATAGCAAGCAGAATAAAACAACACATTGAAAAGATCATACACCATGATCAAGTGGAGTTTATCTCAAGGATGCAAGGATTCTTTAATATATACAATTCAATCACTTGATACACCATAGTAACAAATTGAAATATAAAAACATATGATCATCCCAATAGTTGCAGATAAATCTTTCAACAAAATTCAACAACAATTGATAAAAACTCTGCAGAAAATCAGCATAGAGGTAACCTACCTAGACATAAAAAAGACATATAGGACAAACTGAGAACAAACATTACTCTCAATACTGAAAAACTGAAAGATTTTACTCTAAGATCAAGAACAAGAGAAGGGTGCCCATTCTCAACACTATTATTCAAAAAATTTTTGGAATTCCTAGCCATAGCAATCAGAGAAGAAAAGAAATAAAAGGAATCCAGATTGGAGAAAAAGAAGTAAAACTATGTGTTGGCAGATGACATGATGCTATATAGAAACCCTAAGTATGCCACCAGAAAATGACCCAGCAATCTCATTACTGAGTATATACCCTAAGAAAATCACAACTGTAAAAGACACATGTACCCCGATGTCCACTGAAGCACTATTTGCAATAGTCCAGACATGGAAGCAGCATATATGTTCATTGATTTATGAATGGTAAAGAAGTTGCAGTACATTTATACAATAGAATTTTACTTAGCTATTAAAAGCAGCGAATTTGAGTCAGTTACAGTGAGGTGGGTGAAACTAGAGCCTGTTTTGAAGAATGAAGTAAGTCAGGGAGAGAAAAACAAATATCATATATTAATGTATATGAAATCTAGAAAAATAGTATTGATGAACCTATTTTCCAGGAAAAAAATCACAGAGGTAGAGAACAGAATTGTGGACACAGTGGGTGAAAAAATAGTAGGAAAAATTGGGAAAGTATCATTGACATGTATATGCTATCTTGTGTAAAATAGGTAACTGGTAGGACGCCACTATATAACACAGGGAGCCAAGCCTGGGGCTCTCCCAGTGAAATGGGAGGGGGAGGGAGTCTCCAGAGGGAGACGATATATATATTAATATATAATTATGACTGATTCACATTGTTGTATGGCAGAAACCAACACAAGATTATTAAGCAATTATCCTCTAATCAAACTTGTTAAGGAATCTCCACACTGTTCTCCATAGTGGCTGTACTAGTTTGCATTCCCACCAACAGTGTAAGAGAGTTCCCTTTTCTCCACACCCTCTCCAGCATTTATTATTTGTAGACTTTTGGATCGCAGCCATTCTGACTGGTGTGAAATGGTACCTCATAGTGGTTTTGATTTGCATTTCTCTGATAATGAGTGATGTTGAGCATCTTTTCATGTGTTTGTTAGCCATCTGTATGTCTTCTTTGGAGAAATGTCTATTTAGTTCTTTGGCCCATTTTTTTATTGGGTCGTTTATTTTTCTGGAGTTGAGCTGTAGGAGTTGCTTGTATATTTTTGAGATTAGTTGTTTGTCGGTTGCTTCATTTGCTATTATTTTCACCCATTCTGAAGGCTGTCTTTTCACCTTGCTAATAGCTTCCTTTGATGTGCAGAAGCTTTTAAGGTTAATTAGGTCCCATTTGTTTATTTTTGCTTTTATTTCCAATATTCTGGGAGGTGGGTCATAGAGGATCCTGCTTAAAAAACTGGAAATAGAACTGCCTTATGATCCAACAACCCCATTGCTGGGCATACACACTGAGGAAACCAGAAGGGAAAGAGACACGTGTACCCCAATGTTCATCGCAGCACTGTTTATAATAGCCAAGACATGGAAGCAACCTAGATGTCCATCAGCAGATGAATGGATAAGAAAGCTGTGGTACATATACACAATGGAGTATTACTCAGCCATTAAAAAGAATACATTTGAATCAGTTCTAATGAGGCGGATGAAACTGGAGCCTATTATACAGAGTGAAGTAAGCCAGAAGGAAAAACATAAATACAGTATACTAACGCATATATATGGAATTTAGAAAGATGGTAACAATAACCCAGTGTACCAGACAGCAAAAGAGACACTGATGTATAGAACAGTCTTATGGACTCTGTGGGAGAGGGAGAGGGTGGGAAGATTTGGGAGAATGGCAATGAAACATGTAAAATATCATGTAGGAAACGAGTTGCCAGTCCAGGTTCGATGCACCATACTGGATGCTTGGGGCTGGTGCACTGGGACGGCCCAGAGGGATGGTATGGGGAGGGAGGAGGGAGGAGGGTTCGGATGGGGAACACATGTATACCTGTGGTGAATTCATTTTGATATTTGGCAAAACTAATACAATTATGTAAAATTTAAAAATAAAATAAAATTAGAAAAAAAAAAATGTGACTGAGGAAAAGGAAAAAAAAAAGCTCAAAAGTGTAATTGGATTTCTAAGTGCCAATAAGATCAACATGTACAACAGAGTGGGGGAAGGGGAAAAAAAGTAAAAGAAATCCAAAACAATCTACAGAACAAGTCAAAAAAATAAGTATAATAAATGTTTTTCTTGAAAAAAAAAAAAACTTGTTAAAAAAGTGAAAATAAAAACACCAAAAACTTGTACATGTAACAGTAAATTAATAACTTAAGTTTGATCCCAGTGTAAAGCTCAACATTAGTATTCCTCCTTCATTCACATTTTATACTTTTGATGGTGCACTTTTACATTTTTTAATCTTGCTTATTTCTTAACTAATTATTATATTCTTAGTTATTTTTTACCTTTTACACTTCCAATTATTAGTTTTCGAATGATTAGTCAGTACTTTTACTGTATATTTACATTTCTAGTTAGATTTGTTCTTTTCATATGTGTGCACATTACTAATTATCACCCCATTTTTTCAGCATAAATTCTTTTAACATTTCTTGTAATACTGGTTGAGTGGTAATAAATTCCTTTAGCCTTTGCTTTTATGGGAAACTCTATCTCTCTTTCACTGCCAAATGATAACTTTGCTAGGTGGAGAATTTTGGTAGATTTTTTTTTTCTTTCAATACTGAATATATCATACTCTTTTTTCATTGTCTGCAGTTTCTGCTGACAAATTTGCTGATATTCTCATGGAGTGCCGGAGCCGGCGAGAGACATTCCATTCGTGACAAAGGTCATGAGGAAGGAGGCTCGGCATACGCAAAGGCGGGATCGAGCCTCAGGAGTCCCCCTGGATATTCTTGAGCATCTACCCCCCAAAAAACCAGAATCTGCCTACTTTATTGCTTTGTGCTCTCACCTCTGACTTTACTGGGGGCTGTCCCCCACCACCATCTTGCTCTCTCTGTCAAAGAGTTAACTTACAGCTCCAATTAATAAAGTTCCTGGGCAACTAGGAGTGTTTAAATCCAAACCCCTCAGATGGCTCTCTAACTCGCCTGACAAGTTTACCCGGACTCCTACTGCTATGCATAGGATTGTTTACAGTCTCCCAGCCTCCAGAGGCACAGGAAGCTTAAGATATTCAAATAGCTTAGAGCCTCTCAGAGAGTTAGAAACTGTCAGAATAAAACTAGTAAAAGATTTCATTGATGAGCCAATGCTTGTTGCCAAGTTTTCACATCCCCTGAATTGTATTCTTGAATGTGTATTAATTAATAGTTGGTATGTAGAAAAAATAAGTAGTGGCCTTGGTGTTAGTAACTTTAGACCCTTAAGGTAATAAATTATTTCCTTTGTTGTACGCCCATTACACATCCGCCCTATAGGAATGCAATTTTATCTTCAGAAGATGGCGCCAAACCTTAAAATAATTACTCTTAGAGAAAATAAGTCTTAAGGTTGATAAGTCTTTGCCAAGAGTCATAAAATGTTAATAGGCCTTCTGGCCAGAAGATGATGTAAATCACCTAAACCATTTGTATACGATAAATTTGCAGGAAAGAAACCCTGGTTTTTGATAAGGATCAAAGACTGCTGACTTTGCATCCCCTATTATCCTCTACGTGTAACTTAGGGTATAAAAGCCCCTGTTGAAAATGAAGCTATGGGCCTTGCTCACCAAAGCTTGGTCTCCCCATGTCATTCTTCCCCTCAACTTCCAGCTGAGTCTCCATCTGGAGTGCGGATATCCTCTGCAACCATTTATTTGCCTGGGCTTCTAAGACCCACTCGAGAAGGTGTCTAAGGTGGGGCACCTTCCGCTATTCGAGAGGGTGCCTGCGGCCTCCATGGTCAGAGCTAACCTGGTGTCACAAGTTATATTGATTTTCTGCATAAACCAAGCTACTCAGCTTCTTTTCTCCACTGAATTTTCCTACTGAGCTATCCTCATTCTATTACTCTTTATATCTTTGATAAATAAATAAATAGGTCGCGGAAGCCATCTCTCCTTCGAATACCCTGGATCAGCTGGGGCTGGACCTCGGCAGAGGTTCCCTTGTATGCAAGATGTTTATCTTGCTGCTTTTAAAATTCCATCTTTACAGTAACAACAATCCTACATGCAGGGCAGCAAAGGAAACACAGAAGTAAAGAATGGACTTTTGGACTCGGTGGGAGAAGGTGAGAATGGGATGATTTGAGAGAACAGCACTGAAACATGTACATTACCAAATGTAAAATAGATGACCAGTGCAAGTTTGATGTATGAAGCAGGATATCCAAAGACAGTGCTCTGGCACAACCCAGAGGGATAACAGCTCAAGAGACTTATGGAACAAAATCACATGGACAAGAAAGCTATGGTACATATACACAATGGAGTATTACTCAGCCATTAAAAAGAATACATTTGAATCAGTTCTAATGAGGTAGATGAAACTGGAGCCTATTATACAGAGCAAAGTAAGCCAGAAAGAAAAACACCAATACAGTATACTAACGCATATATATGGAATTTAGAAAGATGGTAACAATAACCCTGTATATGAGACAGCAAAAGAGACACTGATGTATAGAACAGTCTTTTGGACTCTGTGGGAGAGGGAGAGGGTGGGATGATTTGGGAGAATGGCATTGAAACATGTATAATATCATATATGAGTCGCTAGTCCAGGTTCGATGAACGATACTGGATGCTTGGGGCTGGTGCACTGGGACAACCCAGAGGGATGGTATGGGGAGGGAGGAGGTAGGAGGGCTCAGGATGGGGAACACATGTATACCTGTGGCAGATTCATTTTGATATATGGCAAAACCAATACAATATTGTAAATTTAAAAGGTAAAATAAAATTAAAAAACAAAACAAAAAACATTTTCTTGCTGTTCTGTATGGATAAGTTCCACTGCCTTGTCTTCAAGTTGACTGGTCCTTTCTTCTGCTTTATCTAGCCTCCTTTTGAAGTGTTCTGGTCTGTTTTTCAGTGCAGTTATATTCTTTGGCTCTGTTACTACTATTTAATACTTTGCTATATTTTCTATCTCTTTACTGGAATTTTCACTGTATTCATTAATTTTTCTCCCCCATTCAGTGATCATTTTCTTTACCATTACTTTGAATGCTTTATCAGGTTAATAGTTTATCTCCATTTATAATTTTTTCCTGATGTTTTATCTTGTTCTTTAATTTGGAACATATTCCTGTTTCTTCATTTCTTCATTTTACTTGAATCTTTGAGTTGATTTCCATCTAGTAGATAAGAAAACCACCTCTCCCAGTCTTGAAGGGATAGCCTCATGAAGGAGATAAGCTTTGTCATTTAACCCTGTCTCAGCTCTTGGCTAGCTCTCAAATCTCCATGATTGTCCAAACAGTCTATTATATTTTTAATATCTCCCAGTAGTTGAGAGGGTGCCAAAATCAGTCAGTGTTCCAAAAAAGATTTCAGCTCCTAGTTTCAGGCTGACTAGAAGGCAGACCCTCAGACATCAGCTTTTAAAATATACTAACATATACAATCCCTATGTGACTGAAAGAATAAGCCCTGCTGCTCATGAGAACCCAGCAATTTGGAGGTGTCCCCTGGGTGGCAGTCAGAGAAAATGAGGTTCCAGTTTCAATTCTTCTCTGTGCCATACCAATGAGCTAGAGCAAGGTAGAGAGAGAACACAAAGATGGTGTCCAGAGTCTATATTCCCTGAGAATGCCTCTGTAGGTTACTAAATGTGTGCCAAAGCCTGCTTCTCAAGCCAAAAGTCCAGGACAAGCAAAGAAACTTACTTCACAGAAAGATTCAGGAGTGTGCCTCAATCTGCTCTCTGTGTAGCGCCCTGGGGTTGGTAGCCTGCCAAGAACTGTCTCTGATTGCCACAGTCTTGGACAACTGAGGAATGCAAGCCACACAGTCACCAGAGGCAGGTGACCAAAGGACATTCTCTGGGCAGCAGCTATACAAACCAGGGCACAATATATAAAAACCAGGGCACAAGGTAAATGTCTTCTTCAAGACACACTGGTGCTTTGGAGAATGGCAGAGGATGACCATGAAGAAAGTGCCTGACCTTCAAGGTCTCTGGAAAGGATTAACGTTTCCTCATTCTGAAGTTTGTTTTATCTGAAATTCAAATAGCTACTCCAGTTGTTTTGTTTAGTGTTAGAACAGCATATGCTACACCATTTCTTATTTTAACCTATATGAATTGTTATATTCAATATACATAGGCGTGCTAGTTTTCTTTCTCTTCATTCTAAATATTGATCAACATAGGTTAATAGCAATCCATTTTTGCATTTTTTCTTTGTTGCATTTGTTCTTTATTTCCCCCTTCTTTTTCTGCATTCTCAACTTTTTAATTGACCATTTTATATTATTCCATTTCACCTTCCCTCTTAGAATATCAATTATACCTTTTATAAAAATTCTTGTTTGACACAGTTTTAAATAATCTAAATTTCCCTTCAAACACATGTAGTGCAGTTACCTTATCAAAAGATAGTCCCAATTATCCTCTTCCATCCTTATAATACTACTGTCACTCTTTCCATTTATCTATATGCTATAAACAGCAAGTACATTGTTACTATTACTTTAAAGTTATTTTTGGATCAACCAAAAATAAGACAAAGATCTTATTCAACTTTCATTTTTTCCTCCTCCATCATTAATCTTTTTTCTCCTTGTAAGAAACTTACCTGTAATGTAAATGTAAGAAACTTAGCATTTCTTACAAGGCATGTCTACTGGTATTAAATTAGGGTTTATTTAATTTTTTGTTGTCTGTAAAAATTTTTACTTCTGCTCTAATTCTGAGTGATAATTTTGCTGACTATAGATTCTAGGCTGGGAAGGTGGTTTTTTTATTTTATTATTATTTTTAATATAAATTTATTTATTTTAATTGGAGGTTAATTACTTTACAATATTGTATTGGAAATATAAACACTTTGCTGCTGCTGCTAAGTTGCTTCAGTCGTGTCCAACTCTGTGCGACCCCATAGACAGCAGCCCACCAGGCTCCCAGTCCCTGGGATTCTCCAGGCAAGAACACTGGAGTGGGTTGCCATTTCCTTCTCCAATGCCTGAAAGTGAAAAGTGAAAGTGAAGTAGCTCAGTGGTGTCTGACTCTTAGCGACCCCATGGACTGCAGCCTACCAGGCTCCTCCATCCGTGGGATTTTCCAGGCAAAAGTACTCTACTCTTTTTTGTGGTTTCTGATAAAAAGTTTACTATTATCCTTTTCCTTGTTCCTCTATAAGTAAGGTTGATTTTCCTTCTCTGGGTTCTCTAGCTATCTAGGTGTAGCTCTTTGGAATTTATCTTGTGGGTAGTATTTCTCTGAGCTCCTTATTTATATGGTTTCATGTCTATCATTAATATAGAAAACATCTTTGTTCTTTTCATTTCAAATAGTTCTTCTGATTGTCTCTTTCTCCTATTTCTAATATTCCAGTTATTTGTATTTTACACGCTTTGAAAGTATCACAGCTTTTTGATGTTCTGTTCTACTTGTTGTTGTTGTTGTTTTGCTTTGTTCTGGTAATTGATTCCACCCCCTCTCCAACCCCGTATTTCATTCTGGCAACTTTCCTCCTTCAAGTTACTGATTCTTTTCTTATTTGTGCTCAGCCTAGTGATAAGCCCATCGAAAGTATTCTTCCTTTCTTTTGCAGTGTCTTTGAATATGTCCTGTCAATACCTTTTAGAATGTACATCTCTCAGCTACATTTCATTCTTTCTTGCACATTTTCCACCAGTGATATTTACATATTAATTGCATGCATTTTGAACCCCCTATTTGATAATTCTAGCAACTTTTTCAATTGGGCTTGTGTCTCTGGACCGAATATAGGCTGTTTCTTTTCTCTTAGGTGAAACCAGAAGATTACAGGGGACTTAGGAGGGAGCAAAAATCTTTTTCCAGCTAGGATAATGCTCTCATAGAGTTATTTCTTATAGATAGAAGACTTTCGTTATAAAGAATATTCTGAGTTTTGTTGTGAGAATGCAATAGGATTTCTGGAGGTAAACCATGCAAGTGAGAGGATATTCTTAACAACATGGCCTGAAGAATTTCTCACTCAGGAGTTAGTCTATTCTAACCGTCAGATAGGTCAAAGTTACCATTTAAATATTTCTATTAATTTATGACACCTGTGACTTCTCTGCCTCCTGGCTATTAGGAATCTCTTGACTGTGATTCTTTGTATTTGCCTGTCTCAATGCTTTGTGGTCATGGTTTGCCTTGAGACATTCAGTTCAGTTCAGTTCAGTTCAGTCGCTCAGTCGTGTCGGACTCTTTGCGACCCCATGAATCGCAGCACACCAGGCCTCCCTGTCCATCACCAACTCCCGGAGTTCACTAAAACTCACATCCATCGAGTCAGTGATGCCATCCAGCCATCTCATCCTCTGTCATCCCCTTCTCCTCCTGCCCCTTATCCCTCCCAGCATCAGGGTCTTTTCCAATGAGTCAACTCTTCGCATGAGGTGGCCAAAATACTGGAATTTCAGCTTTAGCATCAGTCCTTCCAAAGAACACCCAGGACTGATCTCCTTTAGAATGGACTGGTTGGATCTCCTTGCAGTCCAAGGGACTCTCAAGAGTCTTCTCCAACACCACAGTTCAAAAGCATCAATTCTTCGGTGCTCAGCTTTTTTCACAGTCCAACTCTTACATCCATACCTGACTACTGGAAAAACCATAGCCTTGACTAGACAGACCTTTGTTGGCAAAGTAATGTCTCTGCTTTTGAATTTGCTATCTAGGTTGGTCATAGCTTTCCTTCCAAGGAGTAAGCGTCTTGTAATTTCATGGCTGCAGTCACCATCTGCAGTGATTTTGGCGCCCCAAAAAATAAAGTCTGATACTGTTTCCACTGTTTCCCCATCTATTTCTCATGAAGTGATGGGCCCAGATATTAGTTCTCTAATAAGTATAGGAAAAGTTATGAATTTTCACTTTGTTTAGCTTTCTATTGGTGTAAAGATAAGAGTGATTACTTCTCAGATTTTTATATATTACATCTAAAACCAGAAAACAAAAACTGGAGTTCAAATTATTTTAGAAATGGTAAAAAATTGCAAAATGCAAATATGAGCTATCTACATTTATATCATCTGTATTAAGCTACTCTGAAAATTGTGGTATATTTTCTTTCTGCTTTTCCCCCCTGTAGTCTCAAAATTAGTATTATTTTTCAAACAACACTTTTGAGTTTTAAATAATTAAAATCATACAAGAAAAAACATACAAAAAGGCAAGAATAAAGCGATAAGTCACTACTAATCCTACCATCTACATATAATGTTAGTATTAGGTTTTCTAAACATTTCTTAGACATATAGATAGAATAGAATGAAAGATAAGATAATTTGATACAAGTAAAGTCATGTTTTTGTGGGTAAAAAGGTATAAGTTAAAGCTATACTTTTAGAATCTTGGTCTCTGCTATATCATAAGATACTTTGATATTTACTGCAATAGTATTTTCTCCATCTCAGTGTGAGATATATCCTCTCCTTAAGGGGAAATCTTCTGACTTTACATTTCTCCCAAGGTGGATGTGTATATCCTAAAACTTGGTCCTGATGGTTATATTCATTTTACCCCATCTGTCTCCATTAGCTATATTTGATAACCCTTAGGGCAAAAGAGGAAAGTAAGTGGGCATATGACTAAGATTGCTTTTTTTCCAGAATTTAAGCCACTTGTGAACAAATACAGAAAATTTTTTTTCTAGTTTATCTTGATGATAGCAATGTAAGTGATAGCAAAGTAAGGGTTATTGATCAAGCTGAAATTCATATCAAAATTTTACATTACTTTGCCACTGGCCCCCAGTTTGTAAAGGTTGTTGCTTTAAGTTATAGTCCTTTTTTTTTTTTTAATGTTGATGGTAAGTCATTTGTGTTCTTTCAGTTATTTTTTTTTTTTTGCTCATTTAGTTATTAAGATAGGAAAATTCTCTGAAGTTTTAATTCATTATGTTAAAAGAAAATCCTATTTCCCCCTTTATAATCAGCAGTTTAATTAGTATAATATTTTTTTAAATTTATTTGTTCATCATGGGTTTTGTTCTCACCTTTTCCATACATGTTCATTTTTATTTTTGCTTATACTTTTATTTCAATTTTTTAAAAAATATAGAGATTTGTTTTTTGGCCTAACATATAGTCTATTTTCAGAATGTACACTGTGAAAGAATAAATATTCTGCTATTGCTGGGTGAGATGTTTTATTATATATATATACATACATACACACACACACTATGCTAGCCTGTTTATATAATTGTTACATCAAGTCTTTTATTTTCTTACTCATATTTGAATAATTGTTCTATCCTCTAGTGCAGTTGGGATATTAAAGCCTGCAACCATTAAAATAAGTCCCCTACATATGAACAAGTTCCATACTGAGAGCTCTGTAAGCTCAGTTTGTTCTTAAGTCCAACAAAATTAGCTTAGGTACACGAGTAACACCATTGGCTATACAGTACTACATTGTAATAGGTTTATAACACTTTTCACACAAATAACACATGAAGGCAAATAAAAAATTAAAGAAAATACTCTAAATCTTACAGTATCTTGAAAAGTACAGTAGTATAGTGTAACAGTTAGCATACAGGGGCTAGCATCAAGTGGACAGGCAAGAAGAGTTACTGATCAGAGGAGGGAGAGGAGGTGGGAGCTGGTAGAGATAAAGCATCTTCAACAACAGGAAACAGAGGACAAGCTGTAATTTCCTCATAACCTGATGTTGATGGAACACATACTTGCATCTTTAAAGTTTGCAACTTGAGTGTTTATATGTAGGGAACTTACTGTATTGTAGAATTGTTCATTTCTCCATTCAGTTCTGTCAATTTTGCATCATATGTTTTGGACTTTGTTGTTTATTGAATATATGTTTATACTGCTGCTGCTGCTAAGTCATTTCAGTCTGACTCTGTTCCTTTTATCAATGTATGTCATTTTTTCTCCTGCAATAGAGTTTTATTTAAATTTTATATTGGCTGATAATATATAGCTATTTCAACTTCTTTTAGGTTACAACTTGTATGAAGGACCTTTAAATTTCAAAGTATTTGTGTATTTGTATCTAAAGTGACACTCTTGTAGGAGCATGGAGTTGCATCATGTTTTAATTTTATTCTGTTTTGCCAATACTTTCCTTTTGATTGAAGATTTTAATCCATTTACATTTAAAGCCTTATTGATGAATAATAAATTTTTGCCATTTTGCTACTTGTTTTCTGTATGTCTTATATCTTTTTTGTTTTTTGTTTCACCACATTTTTGGGTCAAGATTTTTTTGTTCTACTTTGCTTCTTTTTTCATTTTCTTTTTGTATACATTTCAGATATTATTGTTTAAAATGAAGATTATAATTAACAATATTAATTTATTTGTTGTATAGTCATCAGTCGTGTCCTACTCTTTGCAATGCCATGGACTGTGTCCCACTTGGTTCCTCTATCCACGGGATTCTCCAAGCAAGAATATTGAAATGAGTTGCCATTTCCTTCTCTGCTATAAATTTATGACAATTTAAATTAACATCAACTTAATTTTGATAAGGAGAATGAAATGGCAACCCACTCCAGTATTCTTGCCTAGAGAATCCTGTGGACAGAGGAGCCTGGTGGGCTGCTGTCTATGGGGTCGCACAGAGATGGACATGACTGAAGCAACTTAGCAGCAGCAGCAGTAATTTTGATAAACATATTAAAACTCCACCTCTGCTATTTTATTAATTATCAAAAATTACATCTTTATATATTATGTATGTATTAATATATATTTGTACATATTTATTAAAATATGGGAAATGCAGGGCTGCATGAATTAAAAGCTGGAATCTAGATTGCTGGAAGAAATATCAACAACCTCAGATATGAAGATTATAACACTCTAATGGCAGAAAGTGAAGAAGAACTAAAGAGCCTCTTGATATGTATGAAAGAAGAGAGTGGCAAAAGCTGGCTTAAAATTCAACATTCAAAAAACTAAGATCATGGCATCCAGTCCCATCACTTCATGGCAAATAGGTGGTGAAAAATGGAAACAGTGACAGATTTTCTTTTCTTGGACTCAAAAATCAATACAGATGGTAACTGCAGCATGAAATTTAAAGACACTTGCTCCTTGGGAGGAAAGCTATGACACACTAGACAGTGTATTAAAAACAAAGACATCTTTTAGCAACAAAGGTCTGTATAATAAAAGCTATTTTTTTTTTTTTTTTTTTGAGTAGTCAGGTATGGACATGAGAGTTGGACCATATGAAGTAGGCTGAGTGCTAGAATTGATGATTTCAAGATGTGGTACTGAAGAAGACCCTTGAGAGTCCCTTGGACTGCAAGAAGATCAAACCAGTCAATTCTAAAGGAAATCAACCATGAATATTCATTGGAAGGACTGATGCTGACGCTGAAGCTCCAATACTTTGGCCACTTGATGTGAAGAGCTGACTCGTTGAAAAAGACTCTGATGCTGGGAGAGACTAAATTAAAATAATAGTGGCAGAGGATGAAATGGTTAGATAGCATCATGGACCCAATGGATGTGAATTTCAGCAAATGTTGGGAGATAGTAGAAGACAGAGGAGCCGGAGGTGCTGTATGTAGTACATGGGGCTGTAAAGAGTCAGAAATGACTCAGGTGGTTGAACAATAACAGAACATATTTATTAATGCATTGACTTTTAAATATAGTAAGAAATAAAAGAGGAGCCACAATTCAAAAGTACATTAATAATGAGTTTTATATTGACTCGTGTAGTTTCCTTTATGGGAGTCCTTTATTTCTTCACATAGCTTTATGTCTCTTGCCCTTTTATTTCAACCTGAAGGACTCCTTTTGATTTTCTTTGAAAGATAGTTTTATTAGTGATAAACCCCATTAACTCTGGTTTACTTGAGAATAATTTCCCCATTTTTGAAAGATAGTTTTTCCCAGTATAGAATTTTTGATTAATGGTATTTTTTTTATAGTTTAAATATATCATTCACTCCCTTTTTGCCTCCATGGAAATCAGCTGTAAGTTTTATTAGGAATCCCTTGTACCTGACAAGTCGCTTTCCTTTGCTGTTTTCTTTTACTTTTGTTTTTTGATGCTTCATTATAATGTGCTTTGATGTGGATCTATTTGGTTGCATCGTACAGTTCACTGAGATTCTTTGATTTGTAGATTCAGGTATTCTGTGAACTTCGGGAAATTTGAGGCCATTCTTTCTTCATATTTTCTTTCTTCCCCTTTCTCTTTTACCCACTTCTGGGATTCTTATTATTCTTATATTGTGCACTTGATAAAGCCACATAGGTCCTTCAGTCTCTACCCACTTATTTTAATTATTTTTTAATTGCCCTATCTTTAAGTTGGCTGATTCTTTCTTCTGTATGCTCAAGTCTGTTGTTTAATCCCTCTTGTATTTCAGTTCTTGCTTTGTTGTTGTTGATTTTATTGGCCGTATAACTTTTATTTGCATCATCTTTATATTTTTAGATTTTAATTGACATTCTTATTTTGTTCATGCATTGTCTTCATGATGTTTTTTTTTTTAGTTCTCTTCTTATGATTTCCCTTGGATCTGAAGCACTTTTAAGGCAGTTGATTTAGAGTCTCTGTGTAATAGGTCCAGTCCTCTAAGATTTACCTCAGTTTCCTCAAGGATGGTTTCTGTTGAATTCTTTATATTTTCTGTGAATGAACCATGCTTTTTTGATTCTTTGTATTCCTTGTAAATTTTTACTGTTACATAATATTACAACATGAAAATCCTGGGAATCAGATTATTCTCATCTTTGTTCTGACATTCAGTTGTCAGTGAATGACTTGACAGAGGTTCTGTAAAATACCTGAAGTGAAAACAAACAAACAAACAAACAAACAAAAAAACGCTCTTTCAGTGTTTGCAGCCTTGACTGTGCTGGAGGACTGTGCTGGAGGACTGTGCTGGAGGACTACTTCAATCCTAAGCCACTTAAGATTTTCCTTTAGCCACCAGTTTCTACCTGCATAGAGTCTATATGTCTGACAAGTGTATAAGCACAGAATCTTCTCAAATCTTCTTAGAGCATGTGCATGATCCTGGGTGTATACACTGCATTCTGTCTTCCCTGGTATATGAAATGGCTGTTCTGAGCCCTTCTTGTCCCAATAACACTCCTTATTAACTTCCTTCTTGCCCTTTTGGGTTTTATATGCCACTTGTCCAATCAATCTTACTGTGCCCTATGCAGGCAAAGCTTGCATATATACTTAAATCTTTTGACAGATACCACAGTCATCTAGAAATTCAATCCATTTGGAAGACAGAGAACAAAACAAAGTCAACCTCTGTGCCAGTCTTTCAGGGAGCTACCAGCCAACTTAAGATGAACAACCACAGTATTTTTAAAGCAAAGTGCATATCAGCTCCCCATCACCAGCAAGTCACACTAGAAATGTGTTCCATAGTCCTCACATCAGCTGTTGAGCTAAGGAATGGGGGACAAGAGGTGGGTGAAAATGGCATGGTGCTTTCTCACTGAATTTAAGCTGCCCACTCTTTTAAACAATCCTTGGTTTATGCAAATTTCAAGTTAGATTACAGAATTCCCAAAATGTTAATTCTATAAGACATAGCCAGTTTATAGTTGTTTTAATGGATACTGATTCTTAAAATGCCTTACTCCAAAATTTTTCATATTCCCTACCCTCATTTTTAAATTAAGTTTAGCTGAGTATAGAATCTAAATATGACAGCTGTTTTCCATTAAAACATAAAAACCTTCCACGTTTATCCAGTTTTTTTTTTGTTTTGTTTTGTTTTTTTTTTTGAGGAAGAGGTACCTCAGTTCAGCTCAGTTCAGTCGCTCAGTCGTGTCCGACTCTTTGAGACCCCATGAATCGCAGCACGCCAGGCCTCCCTGTCCATCACCAACTCCTGGAATTCACTCAAACTCACGTCCATCGAGCCGGTGATGCCATCCAGCCATCTCATCCTCTGTTGTCCCCTTCTCCTCCTGCCCCCAGTCCCTCCCAGCATCAGAGTCTTTTCCAATGAGTCAACTCTGATGAGGTATCTGCTGCTGCTGCTGCTGCTGCTATGTCACTTCAGTCGTGTCCGACTCTGTGCCACCCCATAGACAGAAGCCCACCAGGCTCCCCAGTCCCTGGGATTCTCCAGGCAAGAACACTGGAGTGGGTTGCCATTTCCTTCTCCAATGCATGAAAGTGAAAAGTGAAAGGGAAGTCACTCAGTCGTGTCCAACTCTTAGGGGCCCCATGGACTACAGCCTATCAAGCTCCTCCATCCATGGAATTTTCTAGGCAAGAGTACTGGAGTGGGGTGCCATATTAGACTATTGCCATTTCTTGTTAGAAATCTATCTTTTCTCTTATGCTTCATACCTTTTTCTCTTTTGGCTTTATGTGTTGTCTTTTCCCCTGATCTGTCACGATTTGTTGTTGTTTTTCAGTCACTCAGTCATGTCCGAATTTTGTGACTTCATGGACTGCAGCATGCCAGGCTTCCCTGTCCTTCACCATCTCCTGGAGCTTGCTCAAACTCATGTCCATTGAGTCAGTGATGCCACCCAACCATCTCGCCCTCTGTCATTCCCTTCTCCTCCTGCCTTCAAGGTTTCTCAACCTCAGGGTCTTTTCTAATGAGTCAGCTCTTTGAATCAGGTGGCCAAAATTTTGGAGCTTCAGCTTCAGCATCAGCCCTTTCAATGAATATTAAGGACTGATTTCTTTTAGGATTGACTGGTTTGATCTTGAAGTGCAAGGGACTCTCAAGAGACTTCTCCAACACCACAGTTAAAAAGCATCAATTCTTATATGATATTATACATATTTCAATGCCATTCTCCCAAATCCAGGTTTAATGCACGATACTGGATGCTTGGGGCTGGTGCACTGGGACGACCCAGAGGGATGGTATGGGGAGGGAGGAGGGAGGAGGGTTCAGGATGGGGAACACATGTATACCTGTGACAGATTCATTTTGCTATATAGCAAAACCAATACAATATTGTAAAGTTAAATAAAATAAATTTTTTTAAAAAAGCGTCAATTCTTCAGTACTCAGCTTTCTTTATATATAGTCCAACTCTCACATCCATATATGACTATTGGAGAAACCATAGCTTTGACCAAATGGACTTTTGTTGTCAAAGTAATGTCTGTCCAGATTAGCATTATTTTTTATTTATTATTTTAAGAATTAAGAATTTTTTTAAAATCTAAAGGTACGTGTTTTATTCAGCTTTGCATGTTGCTTCTCTACCATTCCTCATTGTTTTTATTTTTGATATTCCTATTATATAGATATTATAGGCTCTTGATAGATCCTTTGTGTCTTTTATTTTATTATCTCTCTATTTTGTGTTATGGATGAATTGAAAATCACTAGTAATTTCCTTACTTGTCCAAGTTACATGTTATTATACTCATTAATATTTTAATGACTATATATTTCTCACTATGAGATTTATCATTGCTTATTCTTTTTTATCACCAATTGGTGAGATATTTATTGATAACATGTATTCTGATTATTAAAATGGTATCTGCTTTTTGTATAAATTAGAAAACTCAGGGCAAAAACACAGGAAAGTATTAGAGCAGAAAATGAAATGCATTAAGAATCCCAGCTGTCAGATATTCCTGATTTCATTTGATTTATGTTTTTCTGCCTTGATTCTATGCATATATGTGTAAATATCTGAAAATATTTTAGTTCTATTTTGTATTTGTTGCTGATTTATGTAACAATGCTGCTGCTGCTAAGTCACTTCAGTCGTGTCTGACTCTGTGCGACCCCATAGATGGCAGCACACCAGGCTCCTCTATCCCTGGGATTCTTCAGGCAAGAACACTGGAGTGGGTTGCCATTTCCTTCTCCAATGCATGAAAGTGAAAAGTGAAAGTGAAGTCACTCAGTCGTGTCTGACTCTTAGTGACCCCATGGACTGGAGCCTACCAGGCTCCTCCATCCATGGGATTTTCTCTGCAAGAGCACTGGAGTTGGGTGCCATTGCCTTCTCCGTTATGTAACAATAGTCAGGCATTTATTGACAAGCACATCCTCAAGTTATATACCCTGACTTTGTTTTCCTTTGTCTCATTTACTGAGGGTTACCCCAAATGTTATGAACTTCTTTCTCTAGGCCAATGGGTAAAACTATGCAAGTTACAAAGTACACAAATCTATTTGCATTGTGTTAATTCTGTTCATTTCCTGATTTAATAAATAAATTACCTTTTTTAACATCTGAAACTGTATCACTGCTGTCCCCCAGAATCTCTAAAGAAAAGAAAAGGGAAGATAATATTTCTTGGAAATATGTTCTGAAAGAAATGAACTAAGAGCTTAATTTGGATGGCCTTCAAACAAGTCGTTGCCTGGCATCCCATTATTTTAGGATTTGTTGCCCTTGTTAAGGAGTAGTATGTCAGAGTAGCCTAGGCCTTTATGCAGCTCCTGAGATGAGTCTACTAGGGACTGCAACCACTTCAGTGCAGGTTTTGTTTTCTCCCCCTACTTCTGCATCAGAATTTTCTCCAGGCCTGTGTGCTTCTGAGTGATAGCATGGCTCGTGGCTGACCCCATGGAGAAAGCTCTATCTGATGTGGTAAGTAACACAGACAATGCAGACAAATGTAATCCCTCTTCTCAGCAGGACCTTTGCCTGACCAGGCGTAATGGAAGGGGCCAGGGGAGACCACCCGGGGGTGTGGGCCAAGAACTGCTGCAAGGGCAGAATGTAGCACAAACAGGGCCAGAACTGGATTTAAACAGAAACAAAGGATTTTTCTTTTGCCTCCCTCAAAGCCCATGGAAGTTTCTCTCCCATCTATCTTTGTGCTTTCAAGTTCAGGGTCACAGCTTTGAATTCAAGGCCACTGACAGTTCATTTGTATCCTTCTACCCTCTGAAGTTCTGGGCAGCGTGCTTGCCTGGAACAGTGATCTTATTGGTCAGGAGTTGGTTACCTCAAATTTGGAAGCACAAATCTATATGTAGCAGAGGCTATCTGTGCAGTGTTTAGGGAAGCGAACCATTTATGAATGTTGTTTAGCAGAATTAAAAAGTTACTACTAATTTATTCAACTGTGAAAAAATGCATACAGAAGGGAAATTTTTTAAAATAGCAAATCAGACATTTCTAATGTTGATAAATTAGAGAAAACTTATTTGCAGTTGGTGGCCTCCTGCAGCCCCAACCTGACTGATCTGGGCATTGTAACACAGTTCTCATCTGACTGCTTCAAAACTTACTTTTCCAAAGTATGCTCTTAAGTCCAGTGTAGAAGGTAAGGCTTATAAATCTGAAGGCTTCCCTTCATCCCTCATTCCCTTGATGTTGCATATCAACAAGGTGTTTCCTCACTCTACAACCATCCTCTCCCCTCTCTGCCCAATAAATCCAGACCATCTTTGAAAGCAGCTTTGGAATCCAATAAATTAAAGTCAACCTTCATTCTTCCACTTTATGGGGAAATTAGCTTACCTTCCTAATCCCCAGTGTCTCCTTCTGTAATATGTAGGGATTTTGATATCTACCTTGAATGTTTATTGACACTTTAGCTTAGAGGCCAAACATATGTCAGGACCTGCTTTCATGATATCCATTGTTGCTTTCAATATTATTTTAGTTGCAATTACAAAATTCAGCCCTTATTCCACTTTCTGGAACATGCCTTCACAGGCCCTGTCATCCCTGTTATCACAATCAGTCAGAAAATAAAACCCTTATAAAAAGTTCAATTGCCCCAATAATTGTAGAGTACTCTATTAGGAGTTCTGAGGGGAAGAACATGATGGAGACACAATGTATCTGTTTGGAAGATGAGTCAAATATGAATGGGGTGCTGGTTCCACTCCTGCCCATGGTCCATGCTGAGAAGTGGCCTGGAAGCCAAGCATTGCAGCAGAAAGAGGGTGCTATGTGGCAGCTTCTAATAAGTAACTCAGTGGCCTCAAAACTCCTCTGAGTTCAAAAATATTTCTTCTGCATTTCCTGTTTTAGAGAAAAGGCCTACTGCTACTAACTCACTTCAGTTGTGTCCGACTCTGTGAGACCCCATAGACGGCAGCCCACCAGGCTCCCCTGTCCCTGGGATTCTCCAGGCAAGAACACTGGAGTGGGTTGCCATTTCCTTCTCCAGTGCATGAAAGTGAAAAGTGAAAGTGAAGTCAGTCAGTCATGTCCGACTCTTTGCGGCCCCATGGACTGCAGCCTACCAGGCTCCTCCATCCGTGGGATTTTCCAGGCAAGAGTACTGGAGTGAGGTGCCATCACTTTCTCCAGAGAAGAGGCCTAAGGCAAATTGAATTTGAATGTAGTTGTGGATTTTTGGAGTCATATATATATTTTAACCCTTATAATTGCAGCTGAAAAATGGGGGTGGATATCACACCTGTTAAAATGACTATTATCAAAAAAGACAAAAGGTAACAGTTGCTGGCAAGCATTTCAAGAAGAGAAAATTCCTGTGCAGTATTGGTGGAAAAGTAAATTGGTGCAGTCACTATGAAAAACAGAACTATCACGTGATCACGTGACAACTCCATTCTTGGGTCTTTATCCAAAGGAAACAAAAACACTACCTCAAAAAGTCTTTGATCCAAAACTAATACAATTATGAAACAAAAAAAATAAAATTGGAAGAAAAAAAAAAAAAAAAAAAAAAAAAAAGATATATGGATCCCCACGTTCACAGCAGCATTACTTATGATAGCTAACAAATGGAAGCAACTAAGTGACCATCAATTGAATGGATAAAGAAGATGTACATAGATATATAAAATGGTGTAATATTCAGCCATAAGAAAGGAATTTTTGCCATTTGTGAAAACATGGATAAACATTGAGGACATTAAGCTAAATGAAATAAATCAGACAGAGACAAATGCCTTATGGTCTCACTTATATATGCAATCTAAAAAAATATCCCCAAACAACCAAACTCACAGATTCTGAGAGCATATTGGTGGCTGTCAGAGGCAGGCGGTGGGTGGGTGGGTGTGGCATGGGTATAATAGGTGAAAGTGGTCAAAAGATACAAACGTTTAGTTATAAAATAAATGTCAGGGGATACAATGCATAGCATGGTGACTATTTGAAAGTTATTGAGAGAATAGGTTTTAAAAGTTCTTAGCACAAGAAAAAAAAAAACTGCTGCTTTGTATGGTGACAGATGTTAATTAGACTTATCATGCTGGAACATTTTACAATATATACAAATACGGAATCGTTATGTTGTACACCAGATACTAATAAGTTATATGTCAATTATACTCCAGGGAAAAATAACATACCTTGGAGGTTGATCTCTTTGGAGTGCTCTGTTCTGCTTCCCTATGATCCATCCTTAAATACTAGCCAAGTGGGTCTTTAAAGAATATAAGTCAAACTGTTGCCACCTGTTTATAAACCTGCAGTATCTCCCCAGTGGTATCTAGCAGAGAGTTTATGTCTCTCCATAGCTAGTAGGATGGTGTGTTTTGGATTATGTAGGCCTTTCTGATGTCCTTTCTTGCCACACTCACAGCTTGCCTCCTTTGACTCATGCTAAGGTAATCCTTACCCAGTTGTGCTGTTGGCTTGTTACCACCATAGATCCCTGCTTCCTCTGTGTCTTCTCCCTGGAGTATGCCATCCCAAGGTTCTTGACAGGTCAGGTCCAAGCTTCTAGACCACTTTTTCAGAAACATCTTTACTGCCCAAGCTTTTGTCCACCCCACTGCCACCTCTCTCTATCACTGAAAGGGTTTTTATTTTAATTCATTTGTTTGCTTGCTTGTTTTTGTTTTTCCCTATCACTGACCACTGGCATTTATACTCAGCCTGAATATAAAAAGTGAACTAAACTATTTGTTTGTTTACTTCAACATCTGTCCTAATTGCTCATGGTTTTCACTCTGATTTATGAGATTTATGTTGTACTAACAAAATGGCAGAGTAGAAGGACATGTACTCATCTTCTCCAGTGAGAACTCCAAAATTGCAACTAACCACTGAACAACCATCGACAGGAGAATGTTGGATCCCACCAAAAAAGATACCCCACATCCAAGGGCAAAGGAGAAGCCCCAAACAGATGGCAGGAGGGGCAAAATCACATTTAGAATCAAACCACATACCTGCCAGAGATGATTGGAGGGCTCAAACAAATCCTTGTGTGCACCAGGACCCAGGGACCCCACAAGAGACTGAGCAAGACCTACCTTTGAGTGATTGAATGTCTCCTGTGGAGGCACATGTCAGCAGTGGCCTGTCACGAGGAAAGGGACTCTGGCTGCAGCAGACCTGAGAAGCATGCCATGTGAGCCCCACCATACAGCACCAAACAGACAATCCACAAACTGGAGAATAATTATACCGAAAAAGTTCTCACACTGTTGTGAACGTTCTAGGGCCCACAACAGATTTCCCATGTGGGGATCTGGCAACGGGACTGAAAACTCTCAGGGAATTTGACTTTGAAGGCCAGTGTGATCTGATTACATAACTTCCACAGTGCTGGGGAAACGGACTCTAGGAGGGCACAAACAAAACTCTGTGTGCACCAGGACCCAGGATAAAGAAGCAGTGACCACACAAGATAGTGATCCAGACTTTCCTGTTAGTGTCCAGGAGTCTCTGGTGGAGGCGTGGGTCAACAGTGGCTGCCAATGGATCAGGGGCACTGATTATAACAGTCCTGGCATAAATCCTTTTGAATGATGTTGCCATTACTGCCATTACCCATACCAAAGTTTGGCCTCAAGCCAAACTACAGGGAGGGTACACAGCCCCCTGTCAATCAACATAAACTTGAATTAAAGATTTACTGAACATGACCCCACCCATCAGAATAAGACTCAGATTACCCATAGCCAGTCTTTCCCATCAGGAAGCTTCCACAAGCCTCTTATCATTATCCATAAGAGGATAGACAGAATGGAAACCACAGTTACAGAAAACTAACCAAACTGATCACTTGGATCACAGCCTTCCCTAATCCAATGAAACTATGAGCCACACTGTGTTAGGACCACCCAAGATGGATGGGTCATGGTGGAGAGTTCTGACAAAACATGGTCCGCTGGAAAATGGAATGGCACACAACTTCAATATTCTTGACATGAAAACTCTATGAACAGTATGAAAAGGCAAAAGGATATGACACTGAAAGATGAACTCCCCAGGTCAGTAGGTGCCCAGTATGCTACGGGAGAGGAGTGGAGAAATAGCCCCAGAAAGAATGAAGAGGCTGAGCCAAAGTGAAAACAACACCCAGTGGTGGATGTGATTGGTGATGGAAGTAAAGTCCAATGCTATAAAAAACAACATTGCATACACCTCTGGAATGTTCGGTCCATGAATCAAGGTAAATTGGAAGTGGTCAAACAGGAGATGGCAAGAGTGAACATCAACATTTTAGGAATCAGAGAACTAAATGGACCAGAATGGGTTTTGATGACTATTATATCTACTACTGTGGGCAAGAATCCCTTAGAAGGAATGGAGTAGCCCTCATAGTAACAAAAGAGTCTGAAATGCAGTACTTGGGTACAATCTCAAAAATGAAAGAATGACCTCTGTTCGTTTCCAAGACAAACCGTTCAAGATCACAGTATCCAGGTCTATATCCCAACCACTAATGCTGAAGAAGCTGATGTTGAATGGTTCTATGAAGACATACAAGATCTTCTAGAACTAACACAAAAAATAAAAATGTGGTCCTTTTCATCATGGGAGACTGGAATGCAAAAGTAGAAAGTTAAGAGATAATCAGAGTAACAGGCAAGTTTGGCCTTGGAGTACAAAATGAAGCAGGGCAAAGACTAACAGAGGTTTTGTCAAGATGATGCACTGGCCATACCAAATACCCTCTTGCAACAACTCAAGAGATGACTCTACACATGGACATCACCAGATGGTCAACACTGAAATCAGATTGATTATATTCTTTGCAGCCAAAGATGGAGAAGCTCTATACAGTCAGCAAAAACAAGACCAGGAGCTGAATGTGACTCAGATCATGAACTCCTTATTGCAAAATTCAGACTTAAAATGAAGAAAGTAGGGAAAACCATTAGACTATTCAGGTACGACCTAAACCAAATCCCTTATGATAATACAGAGTAAGTGACAAATAGATTCAAAGGATTAGAGCTTATAGAGTGCCTAAAGAACTATGGAAAGAGATTCATAACATTGTACAGAAGGCGGGATCAAAACCATCCCCAAGAAAAAGAAATGCAAAGGCGAAACGGCTATCTGAGAAGGCCTTACAAATAGCTGAGAAAAGAAGAGAAGTGAAAGGCAAAGGAGAGAAGGAAAGTATATCCATCTGAATACAGAGTTCCAAAGAATAGCAAAGAAAGATAAGAAAGCATTCCTTAGTGATCATTGCAAAGAAATAGAGGAAAACAATAGAATGGGAAAGACTAGAGATGTCTTCAAGAAAATTAGAGCTACCAAGGGAATGTTTCATGCAAAGATGGATACAATAAAGGACAGAAACGGTATGGACCTAACAGAAGCAGAAGATATTAAGAAGAGGTGGCAAAAATGCACAGAACTATACTAAATGATCTTAATGACCCAGATAACCATGATGTGATCACTCACCTAGAGCCAGACATCGTGGAATGCAAAGCCAAGTGGGCCTTAGGAAGCATCACTACGAACAAAGCTAGTGGAGGTTATGGAATTCCAGCTGAACTATTTGAAATCCTAAAAGATGATGCTGTGAAAGTGTTGCACTCAATATGTCAGCAAATTTGGAAAACTTAACAGTAGCCACAGGATCAGAAAAGGTCAGTTTTCATTCCAGTACCAAAGAAGGGCAATGGCAAAGAATGTTCCAACTACAGCACAATTGCACTCATCTCACATGTTAGCAACATAATATTCAAAATTCTCCAAGAGAGGCTTCAACAGTACTTCAACCAAGAACTTCAAGAGGTTCAAATTGTATTTAGAAAAGTCAGAGGAACAAGAGATCAAATTGCTAATATCTGTTGGAGCATAGAAAAAAAAAATTCTAGAAAAACATCTATTTTTGCTTTATTGACTATACCAAAGCCTTTGATTGTGTAGATTACACAAACTGTGGAAGATTATTAAAACAATGGGAATACTAGACCACCTTACCTGCTTCCTGAGAAATTTGTATGCAAGTCAAGAAATAACAGTTAGAACCAGAAATGGAAAAATGGACTTTTTCCAAATTGAGAAAGGAGTACATCAAGGCTGTATATTGTCACCCTGCTTATTTAACTTATATGCAGAGTACATCATGAGAAATGCTGGGCCGGATAAACACAAGCTGGAATCAAGATTGCCAAAAGAACTATCAATAATCTCAGATATGCAGATGACACCATCCTTATGGCAGAAAGTGAAGAGGAACTAAAAAGCCTCTTGATGAGAGTGAAAGAGGAGAGTGAAAAAAAACTGGCTTAAAATTCAGCATTCAAAAAATAAGATCATGGCATCCATTCCCATCACTTCATGGCAAACAGATGGGGAAAGAATGGAAATAGTGACAGACTATTTTCTTGGGCTCCAAAATCACTGCAGATGGTGACTGCAGCCACTAAATTAAAAGACGCTTGCTCCTTGAAAGAAAAGCTATGACCAACCTAGACATCATATTTAAAAGCAGAGACATTAGCTTGCCAATAAAGCTTGCCAATAAAGATCAGTATAATCAAAGCTGTGGTTTTTCCAATTTTCATGTATGGATGTGAGATTTGGACCATAAAGAAAGCTGAGTACCAAAGAATTGATGCTTTTGAACTGTGGTGTTGGAGAAGACTCTTGAGAGTCTCTTGGACTGCAAGGAGATCAAGTCAGCCAATCCTAAAGAAAATCAGTCCTGAATATTCATTGGAAGAAATGATCCTGAAGCTCCAATACTTTGGTCACCTGATGCGAAGAGCTGACTCTGGAGAAAACCCGGATGCTGGGAATTATTGAAGGCAGGAGGAGAAGGGGATGACAGAGGATGAGATGGTTAGGTGGCATCAGATGACTCAATGGACATGAGATTTTGCAAGCCTGGGGTTGGGGGGGGGAGGGGGGAGGTGGTGTGGAGTTGGTGATGGACAGAGAAGCCTGGCATGCTACAGTCCTTGGGGTTGCAAAGAGTTGGATGTGACTGAACTGAATTGAACATGGACAAATATTTATATTATTACCCTAACTACCACTCATTGCAAGTATCTTGTTCTTTGACTTGCTTTTTACCTATTTTTCCCCACGGCCCTTCAGCTCCAGAGGGGTAGGAAAGACAACCAGTGAACCCAGAGCATGTGGTCATGGGAGACACAGGTGAATGAATGGGTGGCTTCTTTCAAGAACAATGTGAATCCTGAGGCCATATAATCTATTTCAAGATAGAAAAAACCACTTCTTTAATCATGTGCCTGATTATTGTTTGTTACTCCTAAGTATCCTCTACATTTCTTAGGTTGAGTCTCCCTTTTCAGTACTCAATTTATAGCATCCTCTCTCGTATTATTTTCTCTTTGCCTCTTTCTCTACTTCTGAAAATTGTATTTAAATTTGTTCCTAATGTTATTTTACTTTTTCTTAATGTCATTTATGCACTCCCCTGCCTCCAATGCAGTTTTAATTCTGCAAGTCAGTGTTTAATTTCCTTGAACTCTTGCACTGTTTCTTTTTTCTTCCATCTCTAGTTCAACTTGTCCTATCCACTTACTTTTCTGCTACATTTTCATAGAAGGTATGTGCTTGCATCCTTTTGAGGACACCAAAGGATAATGTCCAAACATTCTTCTGCTTGCTATAGTGCATCATTTTCTACATACACTTTAATTAAAGCTCCAGATTAGTTTCATTTACTTATTGTGTGGATTTTTTAGATCTTTGTATGGTTTGTTATGCCTCTTTTATGCACCTCACAGAAGGAAAGACTGACTCTGACTGCCTTGGCAGTACTCACAGGTGTTGTTAGTACCCTGTTTCTCAGGCCTAGACATGGAGAAGGTTAATTTGCTTGACTAGTTTTTAGAAAATATGCAAAGTACCTATTTTTTTCTAGGTGAAAGTGGATCTTAATCTTGTGGCCTGCTTCTCTAAACTGATGACAAACGCACCATCTTTGCACATTCAATATTTAGTGCTCCCAGCTGCATCTAGATATTGCACCTTCCATGACCCCTAGGTGTAGAGATGAAACTCCAGGATGCAGGGGCAGAGCCCCACCACTGCCTTGCCTGCTGTCTTCTGGGAGCTGTGGTCTGTATCTGGAGGCCATTAGGGTTCTTCACTGGGATGGGGTAAGGAAAAGATCTGTTCTCAGTGTTGTAGTTTCTACATGGTCCTCAGTCTTGAACTATCATTTTAGAGGAATGTTAGTAAAGGTGAGATTAAGGACAGAAATACCGTTTTAAACAGAAAAGCTTGTTGTTTTTTTTTTTTTTTTCCCCTTCAAGATTAACTTTTCAAATCTCCTGCCTGTGATAGTCTTACTCCGATGACTTCTTTCCTTCACCTTTTATTCTTCCCTATCGCTACTTGCTGAAACATTCATCTCTCCTCCTTCTCAACTCACACACCTTCAACACCCTGAGATAGGCTTTCTGAAGAGACCCATGGCCTTCCCTTTGTTATTATATTTTACCTGACATTTTTAGTCTTGTCCATTTCACTTTCACTTCATGGGCTCCTGGACCTGTTCTTTATTTCTTCTTCTCCCATAAGCACCTTCCCTACCAGTTAAGCTTCTGGCATTCAACTTGGAGAGAACACCCATCACCTTTCTGGAGATGACTCTTTTGCCCTGAGCTCCTCATCCACCTACAGTGCTTTCCCATCACCACTCTCCTCTCCCTTCTGGGTACAAAGGGAGACCTTTCCAAGCCCCTTTGTGGTTAGGTGGGACCATGCAACTATATCTGTCCAAAGTAATGGGAACAAAAGTGACATATTTCACTATTAGACCAAAGTATTTAAAATCCACGTTTTTTTAAATATATTTTTTTAAATTTTAAAATAGTTTCAGACTTCTAAAAATTTGTAAAGATAGTACAGAGGGTTCCCATATGTTCCATGCCTCTGTGTCTCTGTGCGTGTGCATGTGTGTGTGTGTGTGTATGTGTGTGTATGTGTGAATCACTCAGTCATTTCTGACTCTTTGCTACCCCATGGACTATAGGTCACCAGGCTCTGCTGTCCATGGGATTCTCCAGGCAAGAATACTGAATGAGGTTGCCATTGCCTTCTTCAGGGCATCTTCCTGACCTGGGGAGTGAACCAGGTCTCCTGCATTGCAGAAAGATTCTTTACCCTTTGAGTCATGTTCCATGCCTAGGTTCTCTTTTATTAACATCTTACACTAATATGGTAACTTTGTCACTGTTAATGAACCAATACTGACACATTATTAAGATTCATAGACTATTCAAATTTTCTTATTTTGTACCTAATATCCTTTTTCTGTTCCAGAAATTCATCCAGGATAAAACATTACATTTTATCATTATGTCTCCTCAAATTCCTCTTGACTCTGACAATTTCTCAGACTTCCCTTATTTTTAAGTAATCTTGACAGTTTTGAAGTATTTTGTAGTCAGGTATTTTACAGAATGTCCCTCAATTAGAATTTGTCTGATGATCGTCTCGTGATTAGACTAGGGCAATGTGTTTGGGGGAGGTAATACACCATTTTCATCATATCAAGAGTTTGTATTATTGACATGTCTTTTCACTGTTGATGTAACCTTGATGACCTGGCTGAGGCAGTGATTATCAGATTTCTCCACAGTAAAGTGACTGTTTCCCTTTATTTCTCATACTGTGCCCTATGCTAAGTAACAGCTTACTGTGATATCACTATGTACCACCCACAATGAAGAGTGTACAGTTAAGCTTCACTTCCTTGGGGCACAATGCCCCTTCTTTTCCATGCTCTATATTCCCCTGTTGCCTTTGGAAAGAAATAAAATATTGTTGTATTAAAGTATTGAGGTTTATTTGTTATTACAGCTTAGCCTAATCAATCCTGGTTAATACACTGTTTTTTTCTATCATTGTTCCAGTGATACCTTAAACTCAGTATATCTGAAACTGATTTTGTCCAACCTCCTAGAAATGCTTCCAAACTTCCCTCTTAACAATTAAGTAAACCATGTTATTATTATAAATGTCCAGATTCAGAAGCTTAATATGTGTTCTCAGTACAGAATACAGTCCATGGTTTGTAAAACAACTTCATGAAACATTTTTATCATTCATATTCTGCATTACTCAGAGTTCATAGTTGCAACAAGCCAAGAGTAAATGAATGACTGCATTAAGAAGAAGAGACAGACTGCTAAGCAGCTCCTCAAAAAATTTTTGGGAAGGATGGAGAGCCAATCTAGGCCACAACTCTAAACAGATGCTGGACATTTCATGCCAATGCTGATGAACTTGGCGATTCTACATCAGCTCTATTCTCTCTGTCCTACAGCTCCT
Organism: Bos mutus; assembly: GCF_027580195.1. Lineage (NCBI taxonomy): Eukaryota > Metazoa > Chordata > Mammalia > Artiodactyla > Bovidae > Bos > Bos mutus. The sequence goes on from NC_091618.1 coordinate 133,048,334, forward strand.
GATGAATGTATCCATATCACTGTTGCCATGAGGAATTTCTCAGCTCTTCCAAAATTGTATTATTCTTGCAAAATCCAAAGTTCCAAGTAGTACATTGGCTGGGCCAAGCCTGGGTCACTTTCCCAGACCTAGTTCCTGGCTGATCTATTCCTGGGCTGAGGGAATACCTGGCCATCACTTCAGCCAAGATCCATACAGTTGAGAGTCTCCAAATTAAAGAAAACCATATAGAAAAGGTATACATCCACTACAATACTTATTTGACTATTGCAATTTTTGAGAATCAGAAGCTCTATGCCTGCCCAAGGCTGTATGCTTAGTGGCAGAATAAATTTCAGACCCTGGATGTTCAGAATTAAAGTCTCTTCATTTTGACGTCTACACTATTCCTAATAGCTTTTCTTTCTTTTAAATATCAGTGATGAAAGGGCTTTATTTAGGGTTTTTATAACCGATGTTCAAGCTGGTTTTAGAAAAGGCAGAGGAACCAGAGATCAAATTGCCAACATCCACTAGATCATGGAAAAAGGAAGAGAATTCCAGAAAAACATCTATTTCTGCCTTATTGACTATGCCAAAGCCTTTGACTGTGTGGATCACAACAAACTGTGGAAAATTCTGAAAGAGATGGGAATATCAGACCACCTGACCTGCTTCTTGAGAAACCTATATGCAGGTCAGGAAGCAACAGTTAGAACTGGACATGGAACAACAGACTGTTTCCAAATAGGAAAAGGAGTCCATCAAGGCTGTATATTGTCACCCTGCTTATTTAACTTATATGCAGAGTACATCATGAAAAATGCAGAGCTGGAAGAAGCACAAGATGGAATCAAGATTGCCAGGAGAAATATCAATAACCTCAGATATGCAGATGACACCACCCTTATGGCAGAAAGTGAAGAGGAAATAAAAAGCCTCTTGATGAAAGTGAAAGAGGAGAGTGAAAAAGTTGGTGTAAAGCTCAACATTCAGAAGACTAAGACCATGGCCCCTGGTCCCATCACTTTATGAAAAATAGATGGGGAAACAGTGGAAACAGTGTCAGACTTTATTTTTGGGGGCTCCAAAATCACTGCAGATGGTGACTGCAGCCATGAAATTAAAAGATGCTTACTCCTTGGAAGGAAAGTTATGACCAACCTAGACAGCATATTCAAAAGCAGAGACATTACTTTGCCCACAAAGGTCCGTCTAGTCAAGGTTATGGTTTTTCCAGTGATCATGTATGGATGTGAGAGTTGGACTGTGAAGAAGGCTGAGTGCTGAAGAATTAATGCTTTTGAACTGTGGTGTTGGAGAAGACTCTTGAGAGTCCCTTGAACTGCAAGGAGATCCAACCAGTCCATTCTAAAGGAGATCAGTCCTGGGATTTCTTTGGAAGGACTGATGCTAAAGATGAAACTCCAGTATTTTGGCCACCTCATGCGAAGAGTTGACTCATTGGAAAAGACCCTGATGCTGGGAGGGATTGAGGGCAGGAGGAGAAGGGGATGACAGAGGATGAGATGGCTGGATGGTATCACTGACTCTATGGACGTGAGTCTGAGTGAACTCCAGGAATTGGTGATGGACAGGGAAGCCTTTTGTGATGCAGTTCATGGGGTTGCAAAGAATCAAACATGAATGAGCTAATGACCTGAACTGAACTGGATCTGAATATTCAGCAGGGGAGCATAAGCCTTGCATTCAAGAAGCATCTGAGATTGTTCTTATTGAAGTTGGAGAAGGTGGATCTAGTGCATAATAACACCAGAATAATTCCTGTTGCTTAAATATGCCTTGAATTTTTTCATGTCTACATATTTGCTGTTAATGTGGACCATAATGCAGAGAAGTTTCCATCTCATTTTCCCCTATTTTTCACTTACAGACACATCCATACTTTCAAGCACAGTCTCCATGCCACCTTCGCTATGAAACCTACCAGCCACCACACTCCCAAGTGAACCATCTCTGTTTTCCTGAAGCTCTCATGTCTCCTTCCTACCCACCACATGCTGTGGTTAAGAGGTCCATCTGCCTCCCTTGCTGCTCTTCATCTCTATGAAGAGAGAAACCATTTTTAAAAAAATTTGTCAGTGTAGACTTTCTACATAATAATTGTTCAAATATTTTTTTAAATTTTATTTTATTTTTAAACTTTACATAATTGTATTAGTTTTGCCAAATATCAAAATGAATCCGCCACAGGTATGCATGTGTTCCCCATCCTGAACCCTCCTCCCTCCTCCCTCCCCATACCATCCCTCTGTGTCATCCCAGTGCACTAGCCCCAAGCATCCAGTATCGTGCATCGATCCTGGACTGGCAACTCGTTTCTTACATGATATTTTACATGTTTCAATGTCATTCTCCCAAATCTTCTCACCCTCTCCCTCTCCCACAGAGTCCATAAGACTGTTCTATACATCAGTGTCTCTTTTGCTGTCTCGTACACCAGGTTATTGTTACCATCTTTCTGAATTCCATATATATGCGTTAGTGTACTGTATTGGTGTTTTATAGGCTCCAGTTTCATCAACCTCATTAGAACTGATTCAAATGTATTCTTTTTAATGGCTGAGTAATACTCCATTGTGTATATGTACCATAGCTTTCTTATCCATTCATCTGCTGATGGACATCTAGGTTGTTTCCATGTCCTGGCTATTATAAACAGTGCTGCGATCAACATTGGGGTACACGTGTCTCTTTCCCTTCTGGTTTCCTCAGTGTGTACGCCCAGCAGTGGGATTGCTGGATCATAAGGCAGTTCTATTTCCAGTTTTTTAAGGAATCTCCACACTGTTCTCCATAGTGGCTGTACTAGTTTGTTGATTTGAATGTAGTGAAGTAGCTGGTGACACAACTGGGAATAAATGGGGAAAACTCAGCAGCCAGGTGAGACACTTTCCCATTTCTCATTAGAAGACAAGAAAGAAGTTGAATTATAGACCTGCATTTCACAGTGGACATGGAGCCTGTAGTGGTATCAGATTCTCTCCTATTTTATTAGAAAACTGAAATACACACCCACACACCACTCACACATATATACCATGAGACTTAAAGGAATTTTCTGCGTGTGTTTTCACTCCCAGGTTTGATTGACTGCATCACTTATGGAAATCTGAAAAGATTCTTATTTTAGGCTTATACTTGTCATGTCTCCATTCCTCCTGCTCTATAAATAAACTGCCAGGCGGCACTTCTGCATCAAAAGCCAGCCCACTATAGTCACTTCTAGAAGCCTTCATCCTACACCTCAAATGACTGTGCAGATTTGCCAGGACCTCCTTGTAAGAAGTGGAACCCTATAAACCAAGCCAAGAACCCAGCTGAGCACACCCATCAGTGATGGAGCCCATAAATCAGACACACAGAAGACCAGTTTTTGAAATGAGCTGAACCAAATGTTATCATACTTAAAGTGGGAGAAGTGTTGGAGAAGTTCTCAGTTCAGAGTCAATTTTATGATACTATCATATGCAATAAATACATGTTTCCAACAAGAAGCAGACTATAGTGACCACATTGTTTATCTGAGGACTAGTCCTTCTCTTCCTTCCTTTTTTCTCTGTCTTTATTTTGTTCTATTATTTTTACTTTTTCCTTAAATTCACATAATTTCAGTTAATATGATTATAAGAAACTGGGATTTTCACCAGTGTATCATTTTACTTTCAAGTTAGGTTATCAAACCAGATCAGATCAAATCAGTCGCTCAGTCGTGTCCGACTCTTTGCGACCCCATGAATCGCAGCTCGCCAGGCCTCCCTGTCCATCACCAACTCCCGGAGTTCACTCAGACTCATGTCCATCCAGTCAGTGATGCCATCCAGCCATCTCATCCTCTGTCGTCCCCTTCTCCTCCTGCCCTCAATCCCTCCCAGCATCAGAGTCTTTTCCAATGAGTCAACTCTTCGCATGAGGTGGCCAAAGTACTGGAGTTTCAGCTTTCGCATCATTCCTTCCAAAGAAATCCCAGGGCTGATCTCCTTCAGAATAGACTGGTTGTATCTCCTTAATCCCTGGACTCGGCCTTCCCAGAGAAGACAGTGTGAAAGAACAGAGACTCCGTCTGGAGTTGATCTGGGGCTGTAGGTTAGCCACAGTACCATTTAAGATATGGGATCATACTGCTAAGTCAAGTTTGTGTTGAGGTATCAGATCTAGCTGCATCACACCCATTACAGACTTCAATGGGGAATGTCCTTCCATCATTAGCAAAGTCAGCCTGTTTCACTGGACTGTTTGTCCATTCCTTTCCTATCTGCCACTGTGTGGCCTCCTTCTGCATGATTATTACCCCATGATCTCATGACATATCTAAGTTCATTCTCATACATTTATATCTTCTAGAAAATAATCAAAATGATACAACATGAAGGTCCAAAAAGGCTGAAAGTAAAAGAAAAAACAATGTGATATAAACATTACATAGACAAAGAATCATGCATAAATTCTGGGAAAGTCCCCTGTGACTTAGAGGCTGAAAGAACTTTCTGTGGGCTTCCTATGAAGCAGAGTCCCAAAGGCCAGTTCTGGGCCTGAGTGATCTCCCAAGAGATGGCCAGCACTTTGAGGAGGCAGCCTTTGAAGGCAGGTAAAGGCAGGTTGACAAGAAGCTGTGCTGCGTTCAACAAATCACTTCACTTCTCTGAGCCTCAGGGTCTTCATTTAAGTGTGGAAACTGTCACTTTTTTTGGCCTTTTGAGATTTTCTTTTTTTTTAATTTATTTTTATTACTAGTAAAGAGATGAAAGCATGGATGTTCTGATTTTAAGTGGGACATAACTGGGCAAATACCTAAGAATCTCAAAAGAAAGCAGGCAACCTCCAACTTTGAGCATCTTTTATTTCACTGGTTCCCCCTTTTCCATAGCTCCTCCTCTGCCTTCTGAAAATGGTTGTATCATCTGTTAACTAAGCATTGTATTGAGAGGTACTCTTGGTAATACTCTGATATAAAGACATCATCCTCGGTCTCAGAGACGAAAAGAGGAAAGGGATAGGGAGAGGAGTGCTTGGTGGTTTCCAGGCACTGGGATGCAACCATATGTTGCTTTTAAAACAGCCCTTCTTAAATGATTTTTATCACCTCATTTTCCAGATAAAGACACTTAGGATCACAGTTGAAACATTGTTAATAAGTGTTTTTTTCTACAATGAATGTGTGCAAAGTGTAGATGTCTAAAAACCATAACTAACACAAAAATAAGGCTGGAAGATGTGACAATTATACTGGTGATGAGACACTGTGTGACACAGTTTCAATGTTGTTGAAAATCAAGCATGCTGGAGTCTGAGGACAGAAAGCTTCGTGTTCATACATGATATTTTACATGTTTCAATGCCATTCTCCCAAATCTTCCCACCCTCTCCCTCTCCCATAGAGTCCATAAGACTGTTCTATACGTCCAGGTTCAATGCACGATACTGGATGCTTGGGGCTGGTGCACTGGGAGGACCCAGAGGGATGGTATGGGAAGGGAGGAGGGAGGAGGGTTTAGGATGGGGAACACATGTATACCTGTGGTGGATTCATTTTGATATTTGGCAAAACTAATACAATTATGTAAAGTTTAAAAAAAAAAAAAAAAGCTTCGTGTTCTAAGTTTAGAGGATACACATGACAAACGCTATCCTGAGCTAACTTCAAGCCAGGTGCACATGGAAATGAAGGGCTTGGTGGGGCAAAGTGTAGAAATGTGGTGGTCATTCATCCCCCACCTCCCTTCCCTGCATGGGTTCCCTAGAAGCAGAGCCTGAGACAAATACTCAGGTAGAAGAAATTTATTTAGAAGGTGATCCCGGAAAGCAGAAATGAGAGGGAAATGAGTGTGAGATACAGGGGGAGGAAAGAAGCCATAAAGCATGTCAGTGACGTGTCTCCTGAGAGACAGCGACAATTTTACTAGAACCCCTGAGAAGCACACAGAATGCCTCCTGGAACACCCCGTCCCCCATGCCCCAGAAGGTGGGAGAATGGACACTTTTCATTGGGCTCAGTCCCACTGAGTGTAACTTGCAGTGGACATAATTCCCTTATCTGGACTCACCCATCAAGAGTCTTATTAAGACTGCAAGGAAGGATAATGCACGAGATAAGTTTGAGCTCCCATGGAACCATCCACTGCACCTGCATCTGAAGTCGGTGAGGCTCTGAGGGGTGTGACGGACACCAGAAGTGTCAGCTTCATGGATAAAGAGAAAGCTTAGAAACCATTAAATAAAAAAGACCAGCCTTCTGAGCACTATCTACTGCTCCTCCTGTCACAGTTACCCGAGCACCTGGAAAATCACCGACAATTGGTAAATAGCTGTTGAACAAAATCCAGTGATGTCTCTCAGTCTGTCATGTAGAAAGAGCAAATATATATGTGTGTGTGTGTATATATATATACATTATATATATATATATATATATTTTATATATATATATATATATATTTTGGGATATATATATATTTTTTGGGATCCCAAAATATAGAACTGGGGCATATAGATTGCAACTATAGGAGGCAAATTTTCTCACCAGGAGGTAATTCAAAGTAGAGTCTTCTTTGTGGGGACAGGGTTGTGAACTGGGGCAGTGTGATGGTCTGGCAGAAATATTGTAGAATAACTTTCTACACCCAAAAGAAAAGTGAAATAGATGATTTCTTAGGCCCTTCTACCTATAAATATCTTTGTTCTATGTGATTCAGAAAAACAAGATCCTACAATGAAAGAGAAATAATAAAATCAGTGGTGGCTGGGTTTCCACCGGTAAAGCTGTTAAACTGGTGAGATAATGGCCACGATAGATTGTGGGTTCCATTTTTAGTTGACTATTGCTCTTATCTGAGATCTCTGTAACTTTGTCCTATTCCAAGAGGGGGAAACTGAGGAAACTGCTACTGCTGAGGATGGAGAGAAAGAAGAGAAGGAAAAAGGGCCTTTGGACATGTAGCTGTTACAGCTTTGGGAGACCTTTATGACTGTGTATGCCCATTACTTCTGATTCAGTTTCCTCCTCTTGTTAATTCTAAGTCCTTCTTCCATGGTCAGCTCATGGCACCTCCTGGAGGCAGCCCTCCACAATCATCACTGGATTATTGTGTTCTTTCTGGAGCTCTTTTTGCTCATTATAAACCCCCTTCACCCCATGCCACGTAGTCCAGATGACATTGCAAATATAGTCAGTTTACTGCTCCACTGCCTCCCTCAGCTGTGAGCTCCCACTGATCAGAGACTCAGCTAAGACTTTTCCGCTCTGTGTTCACAGCATTTAGAAAATTGTGGTTTAGGTGCCAAATCATATTTGACTCTTTTGTGACCTCATGGGCTGTATCTCGGCAGGCTTCTCTGTTTATGGGATTTCCCAGGCAAGAATACTGGAGTGGGTTGCCATTTCCTTCTCCTGAAAAGCTATAGGACTGGGTAAATATTTGTAGAATGAATGAAGGATTAAGTAAACATCTCATTAAACTTCTTGACCATTAAACAAATTGGGCAAGACAGACCTTCTTATTCTTTATATTTAGACAGGAAATTCAAGCTTAGAGACTGAGCTGGAAGCTTGATCCACTGGCCCCTCATCCAGAGGCCTCTCCTTAAGAGAGATCCACCTGAACTAGGGCTCTTCCATCGAGCTGATGGTCAGAAATTGTCTGCAGCATGGGGAGCAACTGTCAATCTCCCTGCAGACAATTAGCTCACAAAAATGAGGAGGTGAGAGGAAGTGACTTTCCCAAGTCACAGCCATCCTGGAGACCTGTTAGATTCAGATGTCCCACTAAGTGGCAGGAGCCCATTGGGCCTCATCACTCAGAGGGTGCATACTGGCCAAGGTAGGCAGCTGAATTTCATCCTACAGAGTCAGACCCATTAAGTGTATGTGGAGTTTGGGCCTCTGGAAGCTGCATCAAATCAATCTTGCCAAGGATCTCAGCTCCCTGGGAGAAGCAGCTGTCTCTGTGTGTGGCTCCTGTCTGGGCCCCAGGCCACCAGCGAGAGGAGGGTTTTAGTCTTCACTTTATCAAGGGTATATCTAGGAGCAGGTTCCTTGGTAACTATGGATTCTGTCTTGGAGTCTACTTGGAGACTACTGGTGATTTGGTTTAAAGTTGGTGCCCTGTGTCACAGAGCATAAGGTATCCAGAAAGATGGTTTCTCACAACTCTGCAACCTGTGTAGAAAAGGAAGTCTCCTTTCAAACTCACAGTAATCCAGGTAAATCACCTCTTAAGCCCTACCACTGACACAGTGGTTGCTGGGCCCCATTTTCTCATCATAAAGTGAAGATAGCAATGTTTACATTACAGGGTGGTGGATTCACGTTGATGTATGGCAAAACTGATACAATATTATAAGTAGCCTCCAATTAAAATAAATTTATATTAAAAAAAGAATTAGAAATAATACACTAATGCCTATCACACAGCAGATGTTAAGTGAATGATAGTTCTTTCTTTTATTTGGATACAGAACATAAACTTCAGTGAGAGTTTCACTGACATGTTCTAGTGGCACATAAACATATCAAGAATTACAGTGTAGAAGTGATGCTCTGGGATTTCTGCCTGTAGCCCAGATAAAGTAAAAGGAACTAGATTTATTCTCCTGTCAGAAACAAGAGCAACAAATGGACCAAATATATGAAGTAACAGGTTTAAGACACAAGCTTTAAGCAAAGAAGGACAGGGATCCCCGGCAAATGAAAACCAGATGAGATGAGCCTCTGACAGCCACAGTTCACTTCTCTGGAAAGCTTCCAGGTGTTGGGGGAGAAAAAGGGAGCTGATGCAGATTACAGAAGTCTCCCTGAGTTGAAGAGACTGTGCTGCAGATCCAAGGAGGCCAATACAGCTGGAGTTCATGGGACAGAGCACATAGATGAGAGGGCTGCTGGGAAAGAGAATTGTGAAGATACATAGAGAATTCAGCCTGATTGTTCAGAAGAGTGCTGGTGCATACATTCATGTGAGAACACTAGTCAAAAATGATGAAAAGCCTGGCCTAACAGGTAGAAGGACATGTTACCATTGTCTGTTCCCTCTCGCCAAATCAGAAAACCCACAATTCATGGGGCCTGAGGAGGGAACTCAGAAAGATGGTGTCTTAATAACACAGATAATTAACTGCAGAGCACCACTTCTGTCCTGTCTCACAAACCTTAAAAGCAAACCAGGAAAAAAAACAAGCTTTCCAAGTAACTTATACAGATGCACACACACACAAGCAATCTCAGGAGGAGCAGTGATAAAAATATATTTTTAAAAAATGATATTCAGCAGAGTTTGAATTCACCCTGTATACAATCAAAGAAATACAAACCTACAGTAAGAAGAAAAAAATCAATCAGCAAAAGTGACCCAAAACTGATATTACTATTGCTAAATCACTTCAGTCGTGTCCGACTCTGTGTGACCCCATAGACGGCAGCCCACCAGGCTTCCTTATCCCTGGGATTCTCCAGGCAAGAACACTGGAGTGGGGTGCCATTTCCTTCTCCAATGCAGGAAAGTGAAAAGTGAAAGTGAAGTCGCTCAGTCATGTTCGACCCTCAGCGACTCCATGGACTGCAGCCTTCCAGGCTCCTCCATCCATGGGATTTTCCAGGCAAGAGTACTGGAGTGGGGTACCATTGCCTTCTCCGAAAACTGATATAGATATTAGAATTAACAGGCAAGTTTATTAAGCAGTTATTACAATTTTCATTTATATGGCAAAATGGTTTAAGGAGATATAGAAGACATTCAGTTGAGTTCAGTTCAGTTCAGTCACTCAGTCGTGTCCGACTCTTTGCGACCCCATGAATCGCAGCCTGCCAGGCCTCCCTGTCTATCACCAAGCCCCAGAGTTCACTCAGACTCACGTCCATCGAGTCAGTGATGCCATCCAGCCATCTCATCCTCTGGCATCCCCTTCTCCTCCTGCCCCCAATCCCTCCCAGCATCAGAGTCTTCCAATGAGTTAACTCTTCGCATGAAGTGGCCAAAGTACTGCAGTTTCAGCTTTAGCATCATTTCTTCTAAAGAAATCGGAGGGCTGATCTCCTTCAGAATGGACTGGTTGGATCTCCTTGCAGTCCAGGGGACTCTCAAGAGTCTTCTCCAACACCACAGTTCAAAAGCATCAATTCTTCGGTGCTCAGCCTTCTTCACAGTCCAACTCTCACATCCATACATGACCACAGGAAAAACCATAGCCTTGACTAGACGGACCTTTGTTGGCAAAGTAATGTCTCTGCTTTTGAATATGCTGTCTAGGTTGGACATAATTTTCCTTCCAAGGAGTAAGCATCTTTTAATTTCATGGCTGTAGTCACCATCTGCAGTGATTTTGGAGCCCCCAAAAATAAAGTCTGACACTATTTCCACTGTTTCCCCATCTATTTCCCATGAAGTGATGGGACCAGATGCCATGATCTTCGTTTTCTGAATGTTGAACTTTAAGCCAACTTTTTCACTCTCCACTTTCACTTTCATCAAGAGGCTTTTTAGTTCCTCTTCACTTTCTGCCATAAGGGTGTTGTCATCTGCGTATCTGAGGTTATTGATATTTCTCCTGGCAATCTTGATTCCAGCTTGTGTTTCTTCCAGTCCAGCATTTCTCATGATGTACTCTGCATATAAGTTAAATAAGCAGGGTGACAGTATACAGCCTTGAAGGACTCCGTTTCCTATTTGGAACCAGTCTGTTGTTCCATGTCCAGTTCTAACTGTTGCTTCCTGACCTGCATACAGATTTCTCAAGAGGCAGGTCAGGTGGTCTGGTATTCCCATCTCTTTCAGAATTTCCCACAGTTGACATTACAGACACCCAAATTAAACTTCTAGAGTTTAAAACTACAATGTTTGAATTAAAAAAAAAATACACTGATGAGATTAATAGCATTAAATATGATGGGGAGAAAAGAATGTAAACATTAAGGAAAATGCTGGAATATGCAAAAGGAGACATAGAAACACAATTAAAGAATAAAAAAGGTATCAGTGATTGAGAGTTAGCTTCAAGCAGCCTAGTGCATGCTGGCTGTCATGTCTGACTCCTTGCGACCCCATAGACAGTAACAGGCTCCTGTCTCCATGGAGTTTTCCAGGCAAGAATACTGGAGCATTTCCACTTACTTCTCCAAGGAATCTTCCCAACCCAGGGGTTGAAACTGCATCTCTTGCATCTCCTGCATTGGCAGGTGGGTTCTTTATCAGTTGAGCCACCAGGGAAGACTTCAAGTAGCCTCACATACATGTAATTGTAACCCCTGAAGAGAGATGGTATGTGACAGATAAGTACTGAGGGAGAAAACAGAGATGGTCAGACAGTCAGACTCAGTTATGTGCTGGGATTTCCCAGGTGGCGCTAGCGAAAAAGAATCTGCTTGCCAGTGCAACAGATGCAAGAGACCCAGATTTGATCCCTGGGTTGAGAGGATGCCCTGGAGAAGGAAATGGCAACCCACTCCAGTATTCTTGCCTAGGAAATCCCATGGACAGAGGAGCCTGGTGGGCTACAGTCCATGGGGTCACAAAGAGTCGGACATGACTGAGCACTTTTCCGCAGAAGCAACTATGTGCTGCTTATAAGAATGGTTGGTGGAAATAAGTGACAAGGAAAAATATGGGAAAAGATATCCTATGATGATATCAAATGAGAGAAGTCACGAGTGGCTTCACTCACTTTGTATTCAGATTTTTCACTGGGCTTTCATGCAAACTTAAGTACTTAAGTACTGGTCCAGTTTCATGCTTCAAGTCCTGCCCAGACTGAGATCTGCTCAAAAAACTCACCCCTAGGCCTGGGTCTCTTCCCTATTCCCTTTGTCCTGTCTGACTACCTTTATACCTGCTCTTTGCCAAACTCAGCTGTAGTTGCCCCTACCATTACTCCTGCAGGTCCACATGAGTTTAAAACACCCCATCCTGGGGTTATCAGAACGAACTTTGACATCTTACCCCATGCTGGGACTTCCACATTCCCTATCTGGTCTTGCTACTACCTCCCATTCATGATAGACCTCCATGCCAGAGTTTCATCTGCTCCATCACGTCCTATTCACACTTCTCTGCCATTTTGTGGCTAAGCTCTATAGCTATGTTGACCCTGGGCTCTGCTGCTTTGCAAGTTTTAAGTACACCCAATCTCTGACCTAACCCTGACCCCTGCCACCTCTTGGTGTTCGTAACTTTTGTTCATTTCTGAGTCCTGGGACCTGCTGACTGTCGTTGGGCCATTCTTATCTCCTTAAGTCACCAGGTGTGTGTCAACACAGTCACATACCAAGTGGGGCCCTGTTGCCATCTAGTCAAACAAAAGACGGTAAAAATCCCCATTCTCAGAATAGTTTTCATATTGAACTCTGACAGAAGAAGAGATAATTTATTATGGCTACTGCCCCAGGGCTTGTAAAAATATTCTCTCCACGGGTGTCTTCTTGCCACTGTGGGTTTCTGAGATGTGTGCAGGCAGAAGAGATAGTAAGTCCCCAGGGGAAACATTTATCAAAAGAGAAATATCCATATTGAAGGAAACTGCAGGAATCTGGCTCCCTTGGGTGGGAGACAATTAGCATATAAACATAGGGTCCCAGATGGCAGCAATTCATCCCACTGAGTAGCACAGGCCAAATGCTACAGGTGAGGACTAGAGGTCTGCACAGAGAGGTAGCCAGGCTCAGACCCGCATGAGGACAAGAGTGCACGGGATACATGGACTGATGGTGGATAATGGCCAAGATTTGCCACATCTGGGAGTTGCCCATCCCCTACATGCCATCCCAAGGGGTTTGTGTGCAGACAGCTGATTAGGCCGTGTTGTGCAGGGAAGATGTTTTCTCTCCCCAGAACTAGGGTTTTGATGCTGGTAGATATAAATAGAACAGGTTCTGGTGCTGGCTATGCATCAGAGTTACCTGGGAGCTTGTTAAATATATAGATCCTGAGAATCAGAATCTTCAGGGATGAGGCCAAAGAAGCTTTATCTTTCACTCCTCCTGTGGGGAAAGAGCAAATCAGCCAAGATGGTGGTGGTTAGGCTCTCTTGCCCCATGCCCTCTCTCTCTTGCCCCATGTTTTGTAAAAAATGATGATGTGGCCACTGAGATCACCTATAGCACTGTCCATGCACATCACCAGCTATCCACTTGGCCACGAGCTACTTTTGTTCTGTAAGCATATATAAACTCCACCTGAAAAAGCCCTGGAGGCTGTGCTGGGGCTATGTTGTGGCTGTGTTATGGCAGTGAGCCTGCATTATGGCTGTGTCCACTGGATCGACCACTAGAGGAGAGAGTACAGTGTGCCTGCTGCTGCTACAGCTACTGCACTAGCCCAGAGAAAATAAACATGTGTGCAGCTCCTAAGGCTCCTAGAGTTTTCTTCCAGCTTCCCTGCTCACACTCGGTTCAGTGAACAGTGAGAGACAACAAGACAATTGCCGTAGTAAATAAGACAACTCCCCACCTGCAATAACCACCAACCTGGCAGAGATTAGAGTCGGGAGCCACTGGACTGAAGTTATTTAAGACAAATTCATTTTCTCCACCTGGTCCAGCTAGGGTAAGGTATAGCTCTAATAATACAATATTTGATCATTTTCCTTCCGTTTTCAGGTCATAAAGACAAATGTCTACCCAGAGCAATAACATAGCTGAGTTGAAGAAATGGTCCCACTCATTATTATCAGTATCTAAGTTATTTTTGCCTCATGTTTTCCCTGATAATTGTCCTTTGGGCTCAGAGACAAGGCCCTGAGCTTACAAAACTTGGACAGATGCAGCCCAGAGTATTAGTGAGCAGTTTCCTCTGGAATATCTTAGTTATCACATGCAATGGCATTATGAAGACAAGAGTCCATTGGTGTTTAAAAAAATCCAGATGCCAGAAGCAGGTAGAAGAAAACAGTAGCTTGCATGAGAATTCATTAATTTACCCACCATCTGCTCATCTGTCTGTCCATACATCCATTGACACATTACTTCACTCAGCCTCCAGTTCAATCATGTAAGGAGTCAATCAACGTGGATTGCTACAATGTGCTCAGTAGTGAGGAGCACAGTTAAATACACCTGGTCTGTGCCCTCAGGGAACAGTCTCCTCCAGGAATGGTGAGTGACAGGCACGCCATACTCCCACATACCCTTAACCACGCAGACATGCATTCTTTCCCAAAGAATTCATATGCAGCCTCGGGATCCTTCAAAGCAGAGCAGTGAGAAGCATCTGTCAATTGTTGTAGCTGAAAGGCAAAATAGAATTGTTTCCTCACAAAAACAGTGTATAAATTCGAACCCCAAACAATAAAGTAAATGGCAATGGGATCATACTTATAAATATTTACCTTAAACGTAAATGGGTTGAATGCCCCAACCAAAAGACAAAGACTGGCCGAATGGATACCAAAACAAGACCACTACATATGCTGTCTACAAGAGACCCACCACAAAACAGGGGACACATACAGACTGAAAGTGAAGGGCTGGAAAAAGATTTTCCATGCAAATAGGGACCAAAAGAAAGCAGGAGTAGCAATACTCATATCAGATAAAATAGACTTTAAAACAAAGGCTGTGAAAAGAGACAAACTCAGTCACTACATAATGATCAAAGGATCAATCCAAGAAGAAGATATAACAATTATAAATATATATGCACCCAACATGGGAACACCACAATATGTAAGACAAATGTTAACAAGTATGAAAGGAGAAACTAACAATAACACAATAATAGTGGGAGACTTTAATACCCCACTCACAACTATGGATAGATCAACTAAACAGAAAATTAACAAGGAAACACAAACTTTAAATGATACAATAGACCAGTTAGATCTAATTGATATCTATAGGATATTTCATCCCAGAACAATGAATTTCACCTTTTTCTCAAGCGCACATGGAACCTTCTCCAGGATAGATCACATCCTAGGCCATAAATCTAGCATTGGCAAATTCAAAAAAATTGAAGTCATTTCAAGCATCTTTTCTGACCACAATGCAGTAAGATTAGATCTCAATTACAGGAGAAAAACTATTAAAAATTCCAACATATGGAGGCTGAACAACACGCTGCTGAATAACCAACAAATCACAGAAGAAATCAAAAAAGAAATCAAAATTTTCATAGAAAAGAGTGAAAATGAAAACACAACAACCCAAAACCTGTGGGACATGGTAAAAGCAGTCCTAAGGGGAAAGTTCATAGCAATACAGGCATACCTCAAGAAACAAAAAAAAAGTCAAATAAATAACCTAACTCTACACCTAAAGCAACTAGAAAAGGAAGAAATGAAGAACCCCAGGATTAGTAAAAGGAAAGAAATCTTAAAAATTAGAGCAGAAATAAATACAAAAGAAACAAAAGAGACCATAGCAAAAATCAACAAAGCCGAAAGCTGGTTCTTTGAAAGGACAAATAAAATTGACAAACCATTAGCCAGGCTCATCAAGAAACAAAGGGAGAAAAATCAAATCAATAAAATTAGAAATGAAAATGGAGAAATCACTACAGACAACACAGAAAAATAAAGGATCGTAAGAGACTACTATCAATAATTATATGCCAATAAAATGGACAACGTGAAAGAAATGGACAAATTCTTAGAAAAGTACAACTTTCCAAAACTGAACCAGGAAGAAATAGAAAATGTTAACAGACCCATTCGAAGCATGGAAATTGAAACTGTAATCAAAAATCTTCCAGCAAACAAAAGCCCAGGTCCAGACGGCTTCACAGCTGAATTCTACCAAAAATTTAGAGAAGAGCTGACACCTATCCTACTCAAACTCTTCCAGAAAATTGCAGAGGAAGGTAAACTTCCAAACTCATTCTATGAGGCCACCATCACTCTAATACCAAAACCTGACAAAGATGCCACAGAAAAAGAAAACTACAGGCCAATATCACTGATGAACATAGATGCAAAAATTCTTAACAAAATTCTAGCAATCAGAATCCAACAACACATTAAAAAGATCATACACCATGACCAAGTGGGCTTTATCCCAGGGATGCAAGGATTCTTCAATATCCACAAATCAATCAATGTAATGCACCACATTAACAAATTGAAAAATAAAAACCATATGATTATCTCAATAGATGCAGAGAAAGCCTTTGACAAAATTCAACATCCATTTATGATAAAAACTCTCCAGAAAGCAGGAATAGAAGGAACATACCTCAACATAATAAAAGCTATATAAGACAAACCCACAGCAAACATTATCCTCAATGGTGAAAAATTGAAAGCGTTTCCTCTAAAGTCAGGAACAAGACAAGGGTGCCCACTTTCACCATTACTATTCAACATAGTTTTGGAAGTTTTGGCCACAGCAATCAGAGCAGAAAAAGAAATAAAAAGAATTCAAATTTGAAAAGAAGATGTAAAACTCTCATTGTTTGCAGATGACATGATCCTCTATATAGAAAACCCTAAAGACTCCACCAGAAAATTACTAGAACTAATCAATGAATATAGTAAAGTTGCAGGATATAAAATCAACACACAGAAATCCCTTGCATTCCTATACACTAATAATGAGAAAACAGAAAGAGAAATTAAGGAAACAATTCCATTCACCATTGCAACGGAATGAATAAAATATTTAGGAATATATCTACCTAAAGAAACTAAAGACCTATATATAGAAAACTATAAAACACTGGTGAAAGAAATCAAAGAGGACACTAATAGATGGAGAAATATACCATGTTCATGGATTGGAGGAATCAATATAGTGAAAATGAGTATACTACCGAAAGCAACTTATAGATTCAATGCAATCCCTATCAAGCTACCAACGGTATTCTTCACAGAGCTAGAACAAATAATTTCAAAATTTGTATGGAAATACAAAAAACCTCAAATAGCCAAAGCAATCTTGAGAAAGAAGAATGGAAGTGGAGGAATCAACATGCCTGACTTCAGGCTCTACTACAAAGCCACAGTCATCAAGACAGTATGGTACTGGCAAAAAGACAGAAATATAGATCAATGGAATAAAATAGAAAGCCCAGAGATAAATCCACGCACATATGGACACCTTATCTTTGACAAAGGAGGCAAGAATATACAATGGATTAAACACAATCTCTTTAACAAGTGGTGCTGGGAAAACTCGTCAACCACTTGTAAAAGAATGAAACTAGAGCACTTTCTAACACCATACACAAAATTAAACTCAAAATGGATTAAAGATCTAAACGTAAGACCAGAAACTATAAAACGCCTAGAGGAGAACATAGGCAAAACACTCTCCGACATACATCACAGCAGGATCCTCTATGACCCACCTCCCAGAATATTGGAAATAAAAGCAAAAATAAACAAATGGGACCTAATTAAACTTAAAAACTTCCGCACAACAAAGGAAACTATAAGCAAGGTGAAAAGACAGCCTTCAGAATGGGAGAAAATAATAGCAAATGAAGCAACTGACAAACAACTAATCTCAAAAATATACAAGCAACTCCTACAGCTCAATTCCAGAAAAATAAGTGACCCAATCAAAAAATGGGCCAAAGAACTAAATAGACATTTCTCCAAAGAAGACATACAGATGGCTAACAAACACATGAAAAGATGCTCAACATCACTCATTATCAGAGAAATGCAAATCAAAACCGCTATGAGGTACCATTTCACGCCAGTCAGAATGGCTACGATCCAAAAGTCTACAAGCAATAATTGCTGGAGAGGGTGTGGAGAAAAGGGAACCTTCTTACACTCTTGGTGGGAATGCAAACTAGTACAGCTACTATCGAGAACAGTGTGGAGATTCCTTAAAAAACTGGAAATAGAACTGCCTTATGATCCAGCAATCCCACTGCTGGGCATATACACTGAGGAAACCAGAACTGAAAGAGACACGTGTACCCCAATGTTCATTGCAGCACAGTTTATAATAGCCAGGACATGGAAGCAACCTAGATGTCCATCAGCAGCAGATGAATGGATAAGAAAGCAGTGGTACATATACACAATGGAGTATTACTCAGCCATTAAAAAGAATACATTTGAATCAGTTCTAATGAGGTGGATGAAACTGGAGCCTATTATACAGAGTGAAGTAAGCCAGAAAGAAAAACACCAATACAGTATACTAACGCATATATATGGAATTTAGAAAGATGATAACAATAACCCTGTATACAAGACAGCAAAAGAGAAACTGATGTATAGAACAGTCTTTTGGACTCTGTGGGAGAGGGAGAGGGTGGAATGATTTGGGAGAATGGCATTGAAATACGTATAATATCATATATGAAACAAGTTGCCAGTCCAGGATCGATGCACGATACTGGATGCTTGGGGCTAGTGCACTGGGATGACCCAGAGGGATGGTATTGGGAGGGAGCAGGGAGGAGGGTTCAGGATGGGGAACACATGTATACCTGTGGTGGATTCATTTTGATATTTGGCAAAACCAATACAATATTGTAAAGTTTAAAAAAAAAAAAAGAATAAACCTTAATTTACATGAAACTGAAAAACAAAAAAAGAATTGTTTCCTATACTTATTTCAGAAGAGGAAAGAGGGGGAAATTAACATTATTAGACGTTGTACCCATTAGATGCACAATATCTCTTTTAATTCTCAAAAATCCCTTAATCATTCATACAAATACCCCATTTAACTAAAGAAAGTGAGATTGGAGAGGCATTGCTATTTAGCCAGAACTGGGACTGAATTTGGGTTTGATCTCAGGTGTGTCTGGAGCCAGAGTATGTTGGTCCCCTTTATCGGGCCATGCTGTCCCCAGTGCATGCGCAAAGTTGACCAGATGGAGCTGGGTGAGGCGGTGACAGCAGGCTGTCACACCAATGTGGGCTTGCATGTAGGAGGGCCTGGATTGCTGTGTCTGGAATGATATAGTCAGGCTGAAGTGATGCTCAGGTGGATGTGGAGAGCCTCTTGCTCTGTTGCCCCAGGTGCTGGAGCAGAAGCCTCCCTCCGGAGGAAAGAATCACAGCATAAGATAGGGGAAAATATTAAAAAAAAAAAAAACAGATGATAGTTAAGGGGGAACTTTGGACCAGAGAAGAAGTTCCACTAAAATGAAGTTCATATGTGGATACAAGTAACTAGAAACACTGAGCAGTGATGTAGGCAAATATCTTTCTAGTACAAATAATATATGGCCTAGTTTCTGAAGTTTCTGAATTTTTTATGCTACTACATTAAAGCATTGGCCAAGGCATACATGAGGCCTTAGCACACAGGACTAAAGTAGTAGTATGGTGAACATGGGCATCATCTTGACGGGAAGGTGCAGGAAAGCATGGCCTCTGGCAGGGGCTTCCTCACAGCCACATGCTGGGCTGGTAACAGATGGCACTCCCAGGAGCCTGGTGATATTTTTCACTTTCCATGTGAATAATCTGGCCATGAGGAGGAACAGCTGGTCTGGGCTAGGTGGTAACTTCACTTTTTCTTTCTTTTACTCCAAGATTTAGAGTTTGCTGGAAAGTTAGAGATGCCTCAGTTGACTGCATTTTATAAACAGTGCACTATTGTGCCTCCCAATTCTCCAGAAGCAAAAGCAATGGTAGTAAGTTCACCACATGGGCTCATGACTCCTTTCCATTGTCACAGGGGCCTGATACATTTGGAAAACACAGAATTGTATATTCATAGCATTTTCCCTTTGGTTAAAGTCCAACTGAACAAGTAGTCAGTTTCCATTTTGCCCCAATATTTTTAGATAGATTCCCTACTATGACTCAAACATGCTTTTTAATACTAAAAAGCAGAGACACTACTTTGCTGACAAAGGTGCATAGTCAAACTATGGGTTTCCCAGTAGTCATGTATGGATATGAGAGTTGGACTGTAAAGAAAGCTGAGTGCTGAAGAACTGATGCTTTTGAGTTCTGGTGTTAGAGAAGACTCCTGAGAGTCCCTTGGACTATAAGGAGATCAAACCAGTCAATCCTAAATTAAATCAGTCCTGAATATTCTTTGGAAGGACTGACGCTTAAGCTGAACCTCCAATACTTTGGCCACCTGATGCAAGGAACTGACCCATTGGAAAAGACCCTGATGCTGGGAAAGATTGAAGGTGGGAGGAGAAGGAGATGACAGAGGGTGAGATGGTTGGATGGCATTAGTGACTCAATGGACATGAGTTTGAGCAAGCTCCAGGAGTTGGTGATGGACAGGAAAGTCTGGGATGCTGCAGTACTTGGGGTTGCAAAGAGTTGGACAGGACTGAGTGACTGAACTGAACTGATCACTCAAACAAAAAACCAAATGGACAGCAATAAGGAAGAAAATGAGTCCAGTAATCTCTCCTTAGAAAGGAAGACTTTATCCAAACATAGCTTTCAAGTTTTGGAGAAAAGTGTGCTTTGTGGAGGCAGAACAATTATTTAGTCTTTGCCATTGCTGTTCAGGCTTCCAGGTGGCATTAGTGGTAAAGAACCCCCCTGTCAATGCAGGAGACATAAGAGATGTGGGTTTGATCTCTTGGTTGGGAAGATCTCCTGGAGGAGAGCGTGGCAACCCACTCCAGTATTCTTGCCTGGAGAATCCCATGGACAGAGGAGCCTGGTGTGCTACAGTCTCTAAGGTCCCAAAGAATCGGACACAACTTAGGCAACTTAGCACATGGCACACACACCCCTGTTCAAGCCCCTTCACCACTTGATCTTCATGTTTCCTACTTGTTGGAAAGCCCCTTCATTACTCCAAGTCTAGGCTTAGAAGCAATAAAAGTGTTGCACAGTCCCAGGCCTAAGGGGTGTCTGTTAGAACTTTAGGAGACTTAAGATTGCATCTTGTGGGCCAGACCCTTGGGAAGGATGTGTGGTCATAACAACACAGACTGTCAGGGAACTGTTGTGTGCACATGGTTAGGGATAAAAATTTGGGTGGGTATCCTGGTGACCACAGAGTAGAAAAGGCTGAAGTGATAAAAAGTTTTCTTTCCCAAACCAAAGGTATTTATATAGGCCCTGCCCTCTAATAGGTGAATACTTAATAGGCATAAATACATGGGTAATATATGAGCAAATGGATATATTTATTTTTATATTTCTCACCTCTTGCCTCCTCTAAGCACATTTCGTTCTCCCTGTTTGGTTTTGGGTGGAAAGTCAGAAGCTGTGGGTTTGAGTTTTGGTAACCCTTTTGGAACAAAAACAGTTTTCAGAAAGCTATTCCTATAAATTGATTCCGTGGAAACCTTCTTTATCTGAGTTCAGTTTTTTCAAATGTGTCTAAAAGCCTCATGATACATGATTCTTTGCAAAAGAAAAAAAAAATCAAAATCAGCTTGAAACACATACATTGAAGTTCTCCACCAGCCACCCCACACCCCACCCCCGTTATCTTTACACAGTCAGGAAGTTAGCATCCTTGTCTCAAGGATTTCCATCTTGAGTTTTGATTTTCATCCCAGTTGATGCCTGGATCTGTGAAGAGCTCTGAGAACACAAGGCTGAACTCTGAGAATGCCTTGTCAATGCCTGCTGCTGCTTTTTTGGGAGGTCTGTTACTCTGTTAATATTTAAATGGAATTTGTATCCAGGGTTAAAGCTCTTTCAGACTTTCATGTTCTGCCAAAATTAAGTCACAAGAATTAGATTTATCCACCTTCATGAAACATCAAAAAATACAGAAAAAACACATGGAAAAATTACTATCGAGATAGTAGTCAACAAAGTACTGAAGTACAGTGACTCCTGAGAAATAGGGATAAAACAATAACAACTTGAGCCCTAGGGTTGTCCCAGATTACCAGCTGGAGAAGAGGTTTAGAATACAGTACCAAGATGGGGAACCCAGGAGAACCTGCTGGTGGACCTGAATACACTGAGCAGAAGCAGACCTCAAAAGTCAGCAAAAGTGAGTTAATGAGGCAGAGCCCAGGAGGAGAGAGCTGCACAGATAGAAGTAGAAATCTTCATGGGGAGTGGTCCAAGATTCAGCTGCCTACTCATCAGTTAGTTCATGCACATGAGGAAACTAATCAAAGTATGGGGATAAGCATCTGAAAAAAATCGTGGAGAAGGGTGCCTGGACCCTGAACAGATTTCAGTATACTGCTTGATCCCAAAAGCCAGAGCAGAAAATCTTATGATTAATAGGGCATCAGTTAGAGTTCTAAGAAGGTTCTTGCTTCAGTAGTGGGAGAATTAGCCTTAGACTTTGTGTGGGTACTAAAAACAAATCATGAAGTGATCAAACTGTATCAATCAACTTAACTGTGTCCCAGAAAGAAAAAAATCAAGAGTTTTTACAGGAATACAAAAGTATTCAGCACCCAAAAAATCAAAATTTACGTTTGACAGTGAAATGTGAATGTCATGAAAGGCATGAAAAGAAGCAGGAAAGCACAGCCCATGAGGAGAATAAGAGATAAAAACTAAAAGGTATAAAGTAAACGACAAGTATTATTGTACAACATGGGGAATATAGCCAATATTTTTAATAACTATAAATGGAGTATAACCTTTAGAAGTTGTGAGTCAGTATATTGTACTCCTTTAACTTATATAAATGCGTACAACAACTTTACTTAATTAAAAAAATAATTTTAAAAATGGTTACTTGCATTTAAAAGGCCTTTGAAATAGCAAATATGGTTGAGAAGCTTTTTTGGTGGAAAATGTGGACATAAAAAACATACTCACTTTTCTTGAACAAAAATGGACTTAAGGCTCTGGATTTGGGTAAGATGCATTAGACAAATTTCTTTCCATTCTTCCCTTCAAAAACACCTAAAAACACTGAGCATTATAGATCTAACTCTGAAAGATGGAGCAAAGGGGACAGACTGGATAGAAGCCTTAGGAATTAGAATTGAGAAGTGATATGGTGCTAAGTTTCTTGGGTCTTCCTTTTGGCTAGTGTTATACACTGAGTGCTGAAGAATCTGGCATCTAGGAAATGCCAGTGGGCACAAACAAACAAACCAAAAAACCCTACTGGGGTGGGTTTGAAAATGTGAGGTAGGTAGCTGGGACCTTCATCCTTAGCTGACGGTGAAAAGACCTGACTCCCAGCATGGTGTCAGGTATGCCACGTGGGAAGCAGCAGAAAGTTACCTTTCTCCCAGCAACTGCAGTGCAGCAGAGAGCTGGGGGGCCACTAGGATGCCCATCCATCATTAGAAGCCAGGGATGCCAGAAGGAAGGGGCATGACATTTTCTCCAAGTGCAGTCATCCCAGAATTATTTTGAATTGATAAAATTCCCTTCAGGATTAAATAAATTGCAAAAAATTTGAAGAGAGAAAAACAGCAAAGAAATTATAAAAGTGTTGATTCTCTGGAAAAAAAAATCAATAAAATTGAAAAATCTCTAACAAGACTATGTATATATGCATGTGTGTGTGTTTGTACACAAATCACCAATATTAGGAATGACATAGGAGATATCATAAAACACACTGCAGTCATTTGGAGGATAATAAGAAAATCTATAAATAATTCTATACACATAAATATGCAATGTAGACAAAAATGTATCAATTCCTCAAAAAGCACAAACTACTACAAAAACATAGTATGAAACAGGTCATTTGAATAGCACTATAAATTAAAGAAAGTTGAATTTGTAATTTAAAATCACTAGAAATGAAATATCCAGGTCCAGATAGTTTTGCTGGAGAATTCTACACACAAAAATATTAGTTCTATCCAAATTCTTCCAAAAATTACAACAGAAGATCTTTCCAATTCCTTTTATGAGGTCACTTGCCCTGATACCAAAACAAGGACAATATAAAAAAAGGAAGGAAGAAAATTGCAAACCAATATCTTTAATGAATATAGACAATTAAAATTCTTAAGGAAATATTAGCATATAGAATTCTGCATTATATAGGCATATGTGATACTGTGACAAAGTCAGGTGTATTTATAAGACTGGTTAAATATTAATATTTAAAACTCTACCAAATGTACTGGAAAATATTAACAGATTAAACAGAAAAATCACAGCCATATCAATTCACTCACAAAACAAAATCTGATATCTACTCTAACAAAAATAAAACAATAGAAAAGCAAGTTTGAGAGAAACATCCTCAACTTAATAAAGCACAGGCGACAAAAACCCTTCAGCTAAAATAACATTTAATGGTGAAAGACTGAATTATTTCCCATGAACTGGGAATAAGATAAGAATGTCTGTACACATCACTAGTATTCATCCTAGTACTGGAAGTCCTATACAGCAAACTAAAGCAAGCAAAAGGGAATGAAATACATAGGGTTCGGAATAGCAGATCAATTGCACTGTCCTTCTTTGCAGATAACATGATAGTTTATGTAGGATATCTCAAGGAATTTACAAAAACAGACAAAAAAAGACCAAAAAACATAAACCTCAAACTAATGAGTGAGTCCGACCAGGTCACAGGATATGTTTTCAATATGAAAACAATTGGCTTTCTACATAACAAGCAATGAAAATTAAAAAATGAAACAATTAAAATGACTAATAAAATGAAAAAGATATGTGGCGGATTCATTTTGATATTTGGCAAAACTAATACAATTATGTAAAGTTTAAAAATAAAATAAAATTAGAGGAAAAAAGAAAAGAAAAAGATATAAATCTAATACACATACATCATTTATATTTTGAAAATTCCAAAATGTTAATGAAAGCCATCTAAAAGGAGCTAAATTATTGGAGAGATATGATTTTCATGGACTGAATAATTCAATGTAGCAAACAGGTCAATATTCTCAAAACTAAAATACAGGTTTAACACATTTTAAATTAAATGCCAGTAAGTGTTTGGGGTTATTCTGGTAGATATTGCCAAGATTATACTAAAATATATTTGTAAAGGGTAAGGAACTAAACTAGATAAAATAATTTTGAAAAGAAGCATAAAACAGCAGGATTCACATATCTGATTTCAAGACATTGTACAGCTCCAGTTGTCAGGACTGTGTGGTATTGGAGAGATAGTCACAGACATCAGTGAAACAGAACAGGGAACCCAAAAATAGACACACAACTGCAGTCAATTGATTCCTGACAAAGGTGTAAAAGCAATTCAACGGAAGAAGGATAACCTTTTCAACAAATGGTGCTGGAAGAAGACTATACAAAACAAAATTCAGAGAGACAGATTGGCTATCCACAGGCAAAAGAGAAAAGAAACTACACATCATACAAAAATTAATTCAAAATAGGTCATAGTTCCAAGTGTAAACTGAAAAACTATAAAACTTTTAGAAGAAAACATAGGGTAAAAATCTCCTTGGTGAAGAATTCTTAGATATGATGTTAACAGCATGACGGATAAAAGAAAAAGATGATAAATGGGACTTACAGTTGAAAATGTTTGCTCTCTGAAATACTCTGATAATAGGATAAAAAGACAAACTGCATTTTGGGAGAAAACATTTGCAAACAATGTATCTGAAAAAGAACTTAATATATTAAGAACTCTCAAAACTGAACAGTAAAAAACATCCAACTACAAAATGGGCCAAAGATATGAGGAGGCATTTCTTTTTTTTAATTAGTTAATTAATTTTAATTAGAGGATAATACTTTACAATACTGTAGTTTTTTCCATACATCAAGATGAATTGTCCACAGGTATACCTGTGTCCCCCTCAACCTGAACCCACCCTCTAACCCCCTCCTCACCTTATCCTTCTGGATTCTCCCAGAGCCCTGCTTCATGCACAGAACTTGCATTTCAGAAATAATCTACAGATGGCAAATAAGCACATGAAAATATGTTCAACATTATTGGGTGATTGGGAAAATGCAGGTTAAAGTCGATGAGGTATCTCTGTGTACCCGTCAGAATGGGTGACAGCAATTGTTGACAACACCAAATGCTGGGAGAAGATGCAGAAAGACTAGATCACTCATACATTCCTAGTGGGAATATAAAATTGCAGAGCCAGTATGAAAACAAGTTTGGCACTTTCTTTAAGAGCTAAATATGCAACAATCATGCAACACTGAAATTGTATTCTGGGCATTTATCCCAGAGAAGCAAAAACATGTTAACACAACAACCTATACACAAAAGTATTTGTGATAACCCAAACTGGAAACAGCCAAAACACCCTTCAATAGTTGACTAATTTAAAAAAAAAAAAAAAGGATGCATCTATATCATGTAATACTTCTCAGCAATAAGAAGAAACAAACTATCAATTTATGCAACAACTTGGTTGAATCTCAAGGGAATTAGTGTTGTGAGCCTGAAAGAGTCCCTCTCCAATTCCATTTCTATGTGCTGAGGCACTTCAGTTGTCTCTGACTCTTTGCGATCCTATAGACTGTAGCCCACCAGGCTCCTTAGTCCATGAAATTCTCCAGCCAAGAGTACTGGAGTGGGTTGCCATGCCCTTCTTTAAGGGATATTACTGACCCTTGGAATATAGGGTTCAATGCAGGAATCAAACCCTTGTGTTTTGCATCTCCTGTTTTGGCAGCCAGGATCTTTACCAGTAGCGCCACCTGGGAAGCTTACACGAAATGACCAGAAGTCATTTCTTTACCACTGAGCTACCAGGGAAGCCCTATAGGAATCTACATATCTAATAAAATGGTGATGTACCAATGTCAAGTTTTTAATTTTGATATTGTATTATAATTATGTAAAATATGTATTTTATAAATTATGTATTTTATGTAAGTTATGTAAGGTTGGGGAAAACTGGGTAAAGAATTCATGGGACTTCTCTATATTTTTCACTTTTTATAAATCTAAAATAATTTTCAAATAAACAATTCCAAAATATAAGATATAAAAACCAACTTAGAATTAGCAATCATAGAATTCAGAATTCAGTACACAAGGACATTAAATCAATTGTTTTCACTTCAATTCATATATTCAGTAAACAAGAGACAATTTTGTACATGTTAGGTAATGAGAGGAGGCTATTAAAAACATCTCCAATAAAACTGTTGATGAAGATTATAATGTGCAAAATGAAACAGAGTCTGGATGAAATTAAGAACAACTTAGATATTGCAGAAGAAATGTTTAATGAACTTGAAAACATAGGAATACAAACTATACAACATGAAATTCATAAAGAAAGAACAATGGGAGAGTGGGCAGAAGAGAGGACCAGTGAACTGTGGGAAAACTCCAAGGACCTGGATTTACATGATTTGAATTTCCAGTTCAGTGGGGGCATAAAACATACGAGGAAATAGTGACTAAAGTGCATAAATTAATAAAAATTTATAAATCCGTGCATCCATGATCAGTGACTGAAGTATAAGAAACAGGGGAAAGAGGGGTACCAAAGTACATAGTAATCAAATATATTATGACAAGTGATAAAACAGAGAAAAACATATACACTTTGTGTACAGTTAAAAGTGGAACTGAGATAAGGATGGTAGCAGATTTCTTACTAAAAATGATGTAAACTAGAAGAGAGTAAGGAACAATATCTTTATAATACTAACCAGAAAACAAAGCCACATAAAACACACTTCTCAACCAAAAAGCCTTTAACCAGAGCAATATTTTTCCAAAAGTATGGAATACTTTTTATAAATATATAAATCTAGAAAATGTTATTGCCAGTACACAAGTGCTACAGAAAATTTAAGAGTTCCTTTAAGCAGAAGGAAAATGATTCCAGGTAGAAATCTGAAGCTAAACAAAGAAATAAAAGTAGCAGGACTGGTAACTACATGTAGAATGGTAACTACACACAGGAATCAGTTTTGTATTTATTTAAGAGATAATTGGCTATTTAAACCAAAGCAATAACAATGTATTATGAGGTTTAGGATAAAATGCATAACAATAGAACAAAAGTTTGAAGAGAAAAATGTATCATGTGGTGACATTCTTATACTGTACATGAAATAGTGTCACATAACTTGAAGGTGGACTGTGATAAGTCTTGTGACAAGTCAAAGAGGTATAAACCCTAAGATAACCACTAAAATATTACATCAAAGAATCAAGGAGCCCACCAAAAAGATAAAATTAAATTATACAACTTTTCAAATAATATGAACATAAACAGAAAAATAGGAAGGGTGGGATAAAGCTCAGATGGAAAATAAAGACAAGAAAATCATATTACATGTAAATAGTATAGATATCCAATTAAAAGGCAGAGAATTTCAGATTAAATAAAAAAGCAAGACTTTAGTATATACTGCCTAAAAGAAATGCCCTTAAAATAAGGACTTTTACTTTTTAGAAGTGAAAATATGAATAAATGTTTACCACATAAATTTTAAACAAAGCTATAAGATGAGTTGCAGCTGTATCTACAGCTCAGTCTAGAAACTTATGACAACTTTTCAAAGAAAATCTAAGGCCCTGCTAGGCCTTCCTCCTCTTTGAGGTTTGTTATTGTTGCTTTGCCAACTGAGGGTTTCAGAAACTGGTGCACACAGACTAAGTCTGATCCCTCCTGAGGTATTCTCAGCCTAATCAGCTGCTTTATTTAGGTTTAAACCCACATCAAACACACATCCAAAGTTATGACCCTTCACTTATTTTTTTAGCACCAAAAAGTAAAACACATTCAGATTTTTATGTACATGATCGTTTTATGAAAGCTCTGAGGACTTGGCAATGGGCTCCCATGCTGCCCTGCACAGACTTCCTCCATCTCGCTATGGCAGCATCCTCTCCATTTCCTTTGGGATTGGTGCCCCTGGGCTCCTCTTCTGTCCCAGCTCTTTCCAGAACCATAATTCCCCTTCTGTGTTCAGTGTCCCAGGGGTATATTCAAGTAAATGCTTCTTCTATATTGACCCATCAAGCCAGAATGATTTGCTTTTATCAACTCCCTTCTGTCTTTATTTACTGCTAGTTCTCAGAAACACAAGGCAGAGTAGACTGGGACCATCACCTCACTGTGGGGCTCCAAGGTAGATGGGTTCCCCAGTTGAACATGAAGGCTCATCACCTGCTCAGTTTCTCTGCCAGGCTTCAGCTATTCAAGCAGTGTTTACCTTCCTAGTTTTCATCTCAGGCCTGGTTCCTGGTCATCAGGGCTACTGTGTGCCTGTCAGATTTCCTGGTTCTATTTTCCTCCTGAGACTGACAGCACCTCTGACGCATCACAGAGAAATGATCTTCCAGAGCTGTTGGATATGTTTTTGGTCAATAAAAACATGTCAAGAGAGAGAGGGGTACTCAAATGATATACTGAAATCGTATTCTGTGATGAGCACCTCACCTCAAGCCTGTGCTCTCACACCTGAAAGCCTGGTCTCACATAGAGACCTGCTCCAGGTCTACACTGAGCTCTGACCTTGGAACTTTGTCTGAAGCCTTTTTATCATCCTTCTAGTCTCATTCCACTTGTATCTCAAACTCTTCCCTTGGCTTTACTTCAGACAGCCTCTAAGGAAGTACTCGTTCTTTTTCTCTGAGATAACTCTGCCAGGGGTGGCTGTCGTTCCCAAGGTTGTATGAATTGGCCCAGGACTATGCCCTATGACATCTCAGTAAGGCTAGAGCCCAGATCTAAGATAACGGATCTCGTTCTCACACTCAGATCTTTGCAGAGCTTGGCAATACCTTCCAAGAAAGGGAGCACCTTAAGAGGTATCAAAACAGGTAGAGGCAATTCTGAACAATTCAGCACTCTGATCCCACTAGATTCTGTGATAGAGATGAGATATGGGGGTTTGCACCTGATCAATCAGAGCTACATGTTCATGAATATCTCTGGAGATACTTGGTGCGATTTTTTGTGTTTTTTTTAAGCAAGAACAATATTTTGTTTTCTAGTTCATTGTTCTCTTTTGAAAAGCTTGTCATGGCTTTTCATAGTTACTTGGTTTTAAAAGACTACTTGAAAAAGTAGGTCGGGGCTTCCCTGATAGCTTAGCTGGCAAAGAATCCACCTGCAATGCAGAAGACCCTGGTTCAATTCCTGGGTTGGGAAGATCTGCTGAAGAAGGGAAAGGCTCCCCACTCCATTTTGGATATTTTGATCATATTTGCATGCCCTCCCATCCCTCTGACCCATCCAGGGACTATAAGCACAGGGACATTCACTGCTATCATCTATCCTCTCATCCTTAAAGCTTAAAAATAAAATTAAATTAAAAAAAATAAAAAAAATAAAACCACACACTGAAAACATTCTAGATTAACCTACAATTTATGTCACTTAAGTGTGAACTACTGTCATATTTTCACTGAAAACAATCTTGCAGAAAATGAAATACAAAGACTTTTTTTTTTTTTTTTTTTTTTTTCGGTGTTATTATTAAATGAAGAAATCGCTCATTAGCTTTAACAACTTCGACTACATTGATCCTTAGATTTTTATTTTTGAAGAAGGAAATACAGAACTGATTAAAAAGAGTGTCTTATTCACTATTATGGGAGTCTATAGTACACAAAAAATGAAGTTATTTAGACATTCAAAACTCAAGCTTCAATTTCTGTCTTTTACAGTGTATCACAGCTGACTCCTTCTAAGGATAAATAGGAAAAATTATTACCAAGTTCTGATTATAATTAATACTATTCTTTCCAAAGATTGTACACAAAACACATTTAAAAAGAAAGAAAATTCACAAATAAGAGTCTATGGGGGTCTACTCAGAACCCCAGAGTTGGTATAAAGATTATTTTAAGCTAAAGATGTTGGATATTCAACAGAGGTATAAAGAACAATGTCATTATACATTTGTCCAAGCCCATTAAGTATACAACACCAAGAGTGAATGGTAATGTAAGCTATGCTCTTGAGGTAATAATCATGTATCAATGGAGGTGCATTAGTTGCAAGAATTGTAACTTTCTAGTTGGAGACAATGGTAACAGGAGAGGCTTTGTATGTGTAGTGTATGAGCAAATATTGGAAATCTGTACTTTTCCCCTAATTTTACTGTGTACCTAAAATTACTCTAGAAAAAGAAAGTCTATTAAAAAGTAGAGGAAGCCCAGTTAAATTTGAATTTCAGACAAAGAATAAATTATTTTTAGTATGTGTATCCCATATAATATTTGGAACATACCTATATAAAAATTATTCTGGAAAGATATGATATCTGACAATCCTTTTCAGGATATATGCAAGGTATGTTTGGTTGACATGTTGTGAAATGGGAGGGAGTGGTGTGTGTGAATACTGTTAGCAGAGGCCAAAACCACTTAATGTCCTGAAATTATGGGACAGTTCCATGCAACAAAACACTGTCCCATCAAAAATGCCAATTGCATTATTTGTGAAAACTGGAAGATTTGTTGGGTAGGGAATAAACTTTTCCTCTACCCTCTTCTGCGTACTAATTGGGGACCTACAAATTAAAGTGATAGAAAGCAGATTTATTTGCCTGCAGTTTTATGCATACAGTTTATTTGTATGCATAAAAGAAGCTACTAACAGAAAAAGTAGCCAGCTCATTAAATGGTTAAAGTTAGAGGTTTATATACCTGATTCACAAAGACTTTTTAAAAATCACTTTACTGAGCAATAATTTAGCTAAGACATATTTCATCCCATTTTAAGTGCAGTTAAATGAGTATTCACATTTTATTCATCCATGAGTAAATCAAACCAGACAAAATAGAAAACATTTCCATCACAGCATAATTCTTTTTTCATCAGTCAGTCTCATTCTAGGCAACTACTGGAAGGGATTCTGTTAACATAACTTGATGTTGTCTGGTCTGGAATTTCACACAAATTGCATCATATAGTATATACTCATTTTTTGGACTGGGTTATTTAATTTGCCATAATGTTTTTTGAAATGTTTCCATATTGTTTCAAGTACTATATTCATGTCTTTATATTACTGAGAAGTAGTCTATCATATGTATAGACATGATTTGCTTATGCATTCATGAGCAGGAAGATATTTTAATTGTTTCCCAGTTTTTGTTATTATTAGTAAAGCTACTATAAATATCTATGCACAAGTATTTGTGTATATATATATATATATATATATATATATGCTTTTATTCTCTTGAGTATTTATCTAAGAGTGGAATTACTAGATTCTATAAGAAATATATATTCATCTTTATAAGAAATTGCCAAACTGTTTTCCAATATATTTATACAATTTTATATTCCTAACAGCAATGTATGAGAGTTTCAGTTCTTCAATATATGGCTGACACTTATTATTAAAACTTGTTTTAATCTTATCTATTCTTATTGATGCGTCATTACATTTTACTGTGTACTTACTTCATTTTATATTTCCTGATGACAAAAGATGTTGAATATATTTGCAATCTGCACCTCTTCTTTGCTGAAGTTGTCTGTTTAAAAGTGTTTCCCATTTTGATCTTTATGTCTTACCATTGATGCTAAGATTTTGCAGCGTATTCTAAACATAAAGTCCTTGTAGGATGCAATTATTTAGAATAACATTTTCTCCCACTCTATAGTTTGCCTTTTTAAAGGTATCTTTCTAAGATCAGAGGGTTTTTTTTTTTTTTTATGTGTGGGTGTGTGTGTATGTGTGTGTGTGATGTCTAATTATCCAAAAACCCCGCTAACATTTACATAAAATTATTATTTAAACTATAGACTTTATAAAGAAGCAGAAGATATTAATAAGATGTGGCAAGAATACACAGAAGCACTATACAAAGAAGATCTTTATAACCCAGCTAACCACAATGGTGTAATCACTCACCTAGAGCCAAACATCTTGGAATGCAAAGTCAAGTGGGTCTTAGAAACCACTACTATGAACAAAGATAGTGGAGGTGATGGAATTCCAGTTGAATTATTTCAGATCCTAAAAGATGATGCTGTGAAAGTGCTGCACTCAATATGCCAGTAAATTTGGAAAACTCAGCTGTGGCCACAGGACTGGAAAAGGTCAGTTTTCATTCCAATCCCAAAGAAAGGCAATGCCAAAGAATGCTCAAACTACCACACAACTGCATGCATCTCACACACTAGCAAAGTAATGTTCAAAATTCTCCAAGCCAGGCTTCAACAGTACATGAACTGTGAACTTCCAGATGTTCAAGCTGGATTTAGAAAAGACAGAGGAACCAGAGATCAAATTGCCAACATCCGTTGGATCATCAAGAAAGCAAGAGAGTTCCAGAAAAACATTTGCTACTGCTGCTAAATCACTTCAGTTGTGTCCGACTCTGTGCAACCCCATAGACGGCAGCCCACCAGGCTCCTCTGTCCCTGGGATTCTCCAGGCAAGAACACTGGAGTGGGTTGCCATTTCCTTCTCCAATGCATCAAAGTGAAAAGTGAAAGTGAAGTCGCCCAGTCGTGTCTGACTCTTAGCTTTTGCTTTATTGATTATGCCAAAGGCTTTGATTGTGGATCACAACAAATTGTAGAAAATTCTTCAAGAGAGGGGAATACCAGACAACCTGACCTGCCTCCTGAGAAATCTGTATGCAGATCAAGGAGCGACAGTTAGAACTGGGCATGGAACAACAGACTGGTTCTAAATTGGGAAAGGAGTATGTCAAGGCTGTAATTTTTCACCCTGCTTACCTAATTTATATGCAGAGTATATTATGCGAAATGCCAGGCTGGATGAAGCACAAGCTGGAATCAAGTTTGCTGGGAGAAATATCAATAACCTCAGATACGCAGATGACACCACCCTTATGGTAGAAAGCAAAGAAAAACTAAAGAGCCTCTTGATGAAAGTGAAAGAGTAGAGTGAAAATATTGGCTTAAAGCTCAACATTCAGAAAACTAAGATCATGGCATCCAGTCCCATCACTTCACGGCGAATAGATGGGGAAACAGTGGAAACAGAGAGACTTAGTTTTCTTGGGTTCCAAAATCACTGTAGATGGTGACTTCAGCCATGAAATGAAAAGACACTTTCTCTTTGAAAGAAAAGCTATGATCAACCTGGTGAGCATATTAAGAAGCAGAGACATTACTTTGCCAACAAAGGTCCATCTAGTCAAAACTATGTTTTTTCTACTAGTCATGTATGGATGTGAGAGCTAAACTATAAATAAAGCTGAGTGTTGAAGAATTTATGCTTTTGAACTGTGGTGTAGGATAAGTCTCTTGAGAGTCTCTTGGACTGCAAGAAGATCCAATCAGTCAATCCTAAAGGAAATCAGTCCTGAATATTCATTGGAAGGACTGATGCTGAAGCTAAAGCTCCAATACTTTGGACACTGGATGTGAAGAACTGACTCATTGGTAAAGATCCTGATGCTGGGAAACATTGAAGGCAGGAGGAGAAGGGGATGACAGAGGATGAGACGGTTGGATGGCATCACTGACTCGTTGGACATGAGTTTCAGCAAGCTTCGGGAGTTGGTGATGGACAGGGAGGCCTGGAGTGCTGCAGTCCATGGGGTCACAGAGTCGGAAAGGACTGATCAACTGAACTGAACCGAACTGATAGACTTTATTTATACTTTGCAACTTTTTTGAATAATGTCTTTTTCTTTTCTATTTCAGAATCTAATCCATAAGAAGACATTATTGCATTTGGCCATCAAGTCTCCTTAGTCTTCTCCAATGTTTATAGTTTCTCAGTCTTTCTTTGTGTTTTTGCAACCTGACACATTGAAACTTTACACAGGTATTATATAGTATGTATTTCCATTTGTAGTCACCTGATATGTTCTCATGTGTGCTGGAGTGATAGAATTTATGGAATAATACCACAGAAGTGAGGTGCCAGTCACATCTCATCACATCAACAAGGATGTGATATCAGTATGACTTATTACTGGTGATACTAACCTTGACCTCAGTTATTACCTGTCAGCTGTCTCCACTGTAAATAAACTTATCTCCTTTCCACACTCTGATAGTTAGAAAGAAGTCATTAAGACCAGTCCATGTTTAAATAGGGGGAATTAACTCCACTTATTGGATAGAGGCATATTGTGGGTACACAATTTAAATCTTCTTGGATAGAGGCATATTGTATTAAAACCATCAGAATAATTAATAACCATTTTAATACTTTGAAACTATACAAATGTTCTGTTTCTCCTTAAAGTTTAGTTTTCTAAATTTAGAATTCATTAGTGGATCTTGCCAACAGTATTTATTACAGTGGTATTTTAAAGGTGATTTTCTATTTCCCACATTCCATGTACATTTATTATTTAGAATTCTTCTGTAAGAAAGATCTATTCTTTCTTCCAGTTTATACATTTAATCACTTATTTAAATTAGCATTGACATTATTTATTTTCTACTTTGAATTATAATCCAACACCACATTGTTTATTTTGTTGCCCATATTTTTTCAACTTTGGTCTTTGGAACTCTTTCAGGCTGGCATTACATACCTTTTTTCAAGTTCCTCCTTAATTTTTGGCATAAGATGCCCCAGGCTCAGTATATGTTTTCAAAGATATGTACAGTCCATTTCTCTAAGAAACCTTAATTCATTTTATTGGAGCATGATAATTAGGAATTAAGATCTGGGCTCTGACTCTGCTCACTGTTACTGTAATGTCACTGCTTTGAGGTCCTCTCAGTGGACAGAGCTAGAATATATTTATGTACATTATATATATATATACATATGCATATATTGTATGCATGGTAATGGTGGTTTAGTCACTAATTTGTGTCCTATTTTTGCAACCCCATGGACTGTAGCCCACCAGACTCTTCTGTCCATGGAATTTCCCAGGCAAGAATATTGGAATGGGTTGCCATTTCCTTCTCCAGTATCAATGCATATGTACATACTAATACTATTGCCCCTCAATATCTATGGGGATTTGTTTCCAGAACCCTTCAAAGATACCCAAATCCATGCATACTTGAATTCCTTCATAAAAATTCATAGTATTTGCATATAAACTACATCTTCCCATATACTTTAAATGATCTCTAGATTGTTAATATATGATACAATGTAAATGCTTTGCAAATAGTAGTAAATGCAATGCAAATGCTATATAAATATTAACGGTTGCCCATGTGTGGCAAATTCAAGTTTTGCTTTTGGTACTTTCTGGAATTTTTTTAAAAATGTTTTTGATCTGAAGATGATTGAATCAACAGTTGTGGAATTCACGGATATGGAGGATCAACTGTAAGTTTTTGTATACAAGTAAGTGTACATATATATTAAAATAAATGAGATATTGGGGCAATGTTTTTTTAATTAAAAATTTTATTTTGAGATCACCATAAATTAATAATATATCGTTTTGAGAAATAGTACAAATATGCCTTTACGACTTGTACTCAGTTTTATTTAATGTTAGCCTCTTGAAAAACTATAGCATAATATTATAACCATGATATTGACATCAATCAAGTCAAGATATAGAATATATTTATTACAAGTATCATTCAGGTTGTCCTTTTACAGTAACACTCTTTTCCCTATTGCTCTCCTCCACTAGTCAATGCTGGCAGCCACAATATCATCTTCATTTCTGTGATGTTATTCTAGAATGTTATATAGGTGGAATAATACAGTGTATCATTTTGAGATTGGATTTCTTACATCCACAACAATTCCCAGAGAGTCATTTAATATTTAGTTTCCATTCTGAGTTTTCTGTTTTATGGACATACCACAGATTGCTTAACCATTTGCCCAGCTAAGTTCATCTGGGTTGATTTTAGTTTTTAGCAAGTAAGAGTAAAGCTAGGATTTTGTATAAATATAAGTTTACATTTCTCTGGGATTAATATTCAAGAGAGAAGTTGCTGCGTTAATAGTTGCTGCATACTTAACTGTCCAAGAAACTACCAAACTTCAACAAAGTGGCTGCATCACTTTACATTCCCACCAGCAATATATTAGTGCTCTATTAATAGTTTCTGCATTCATTTTAGGATTTAGTATTACCACTAAGTTTTACATTATTCTGATACGTGTGTAGCAATAGTTCATTGTGGTTATAATTTGTATTTCATATGCTCCTTTGTCACCTGGACAGTCTTTTTGATAAAATCCCAATTGATGTTTTTTGTCCATTTTAAAATTGAATTCTTTGTTATGTTCTGTTGACTTTTTGAGAATTCTTTTTATAATTTAAATACTGGTCTTTTGTCAAATATGTGGCCTTCAAATATTTTCTCCCTGTCTCTCTTCTATTTCATTCTCTTAACTAGGTCTTTTCCTGGGGAGAAATCTTTAATTTTGATGAGGTCCACTTCTTTTTTCTTTTATGGATCATGTGGCTCAGATGGTAAAGAGTCTGCCTGCAATGCAAGAGACCTGGGTTCAGTCCCTGGGTCAGGTAGATCTGTTGGAGAAGGAAATGGCTACCCACTCCAGGATTCTTCTAGAGAATTCTATGGACACAAGAGCCTGGCAGGCTACAGTCCATGGAGTCACAAAGAGTCAGACATGGCGGAATGACTAACACTTTCACACTTTCACTTTTGGTATTAAGTCTAATAACTCTGCCTAGCCATAGATGTTGATGATTTTCTCCTATTTTAAAAAATTTTGCTTTACGTGTATGATTGAAGGCAGGAGGCGAAGGGGATGACAGAGAATGAGATGGTTGGATGGCATCACTGACTAAGTGGACATGAGTTTGAGCAAATTCTGGAAGATGATGAAGGACAAGGAAGTCTGATGTGCTGTAGTCCATGAGGTCGCAAAGAGTTAGACACGACTTTGTGACTGAATGACAACAACAAAAGCCTATTCTCTAATTTGAGTGAATTTTCTTATAGGTATGAGGTCTAAGTTTTTTTAAATTTTTTTGTTTGTTTGCTTGCTTTTGTTTTTTATCTCATGGATATCCAATTTCTCCAACAGCATTTGTTGAATGACTGTCTTTTCTTCATTGATTTCTTATGCACATTTGTCAAATAAAACAAACAAACAAAACCACAGATATTTTGTGTTCTTTACTCAGTTCCATTGACTTATGTGCCTAGTTCTGCCTCAATAATACACAAACTTGATTACTAAAGCTATATTAGTGCTGAGATTGGATAGGTTGATACTCCCACTTTTCTGTTTTGTTCACAATTTTTTTTTTTAGTTATTCAAGTCTGTATTTTTTATTTTTTAGTATTATTCTACTTTATGGACATACCACAATTTACTTATTCATATTTTGTTGGTCTTCTCAGTGGTTTCTAGTTTTGAGACATTATAAATAAAACTGGCATAAATATGTAAGTTTTGTCTGTGCATACATTTATAATTAGCTTGGATAAATACTAAGAAGTGGAATTTCTAGGTTGCATGATGAATGCTGAGATAAGCATTAGGGTGCATGCATGTTTTTGAATTAGTGTTTTCTTTCTACTTAAAAAAAAAAAAAACTTTATTTTACATTGGATCATTGCCAATTAACTATGATGTGATAGTTTCAGGTGGACAGCAAAGGGACTCAGCCATACATATATATGTATCCATTCTTACCCATTCTTTCTTCCCATCCAAGCTACCACATAACATTGAGCACAGTTCCATGTGCTATACAGAAGGGCATTGTTGATTATCCATTTTAAATGCAGCAGTGTGCACATGTTGATCCCAAATTCCCTAACTATCCCTTTCCCCCATTCTTCCCCCATGACGACCATAAATTTGTTTTCCAAATCTGTGAGTTTGGTTCTGTTTGTAGATAAGTTCGTTCATATCATTTCTTTTTTAGATTCCACATATAAAGGATGTCATATGAACTTGAAATACTTTTGCATTTATTCATACTATCTTCAATTTCTTATCATTTTCCTAGCACACGTCTTTTACCTCTTTGGTTAAATTTATTTCTAAGTGTTTTATTCTGTTTAATGCAACTGTAAATGAAATTGTTTTCTTGATTTCTCTTTTCTCTCTCTCTTTTTTAAAATTGAAGTATAGTTGCTTTATACTATTGTGTTAATTTCTGCAGTACAACAAAGTGAATCAACTCTATGTATACATATATCCCCTTCCTCTGGCACCACACTCCCCACTCCCCCACCTAAGTCATCACAGAGCACTGAGCTGAGCTCCCTGTACTATACAGCAGGTTTCTACTACCTAGTTTACACATGGTAATGTATATATGTCAAACCCAATCTCCCAGTTCATCCCACCCCTCCCCAACCATGTCCACTAGTTTGTTCTCTATGTTTGCATTTCTATTCCTGCCCTACAAAAAGATCATCTATACCATTTTTCTAGATTCCACATATACGCATTAATATATAATATTTGCTTCTCTCTTTCTCACTTACTTCACCAACACTTCTTGATTTCTGATAGGTCACAATTAGTGTACAGAAATTGGAGGATTTATGTATATTAATTTTTGTGTCCTACAGCTTTACTGAATTCATGTATTAGCTCTAATAGCTTGTGGGGATCTTTAGGGTTTTCTGTATATAGTATCTGGAGAAGGCAATGACATCCCATTCCAATACTCTTGCCTGGAAAATCCCGTGGACGGAGGAGCCTAGTAGGCTCCAGTCCATGGGGTCGCTAAGAGTCGGGCACGACTGAGTGACTTCACTTTCACTTTTCACTTTTATGCGTTGGAGAAGGAAATAGCAACCCACTCCAGTGTTCTTGCCTGGAGAATCCCAGGGACAGAGGAGCCTGATGGGCTGCCGTCTATGGGGTCGCATAGAGTCAGATACGACTGAAGCGACTTAACAACAGCAGCAGCAGTATATAGTATCATGTCATCTTCAATTAGTGACAGTTTTACTTCTTCCTTTCCAATTTGGAGGTCTTCTTTTTATTATCTGATTTGCTGTGGCTAGAACATCCAATATTATATTAAATAGATGTGGCAAAAGTGGGCACCCTTGTCTTCTTCCTGATCTTAGAAGCTTTTTGCTTTTCACCATTAAGTATGGTGTTGGCTGTACACTTGTCATCAGATCAGATCAGTCGCTCAGTCGTGTCCGACTCTTTGCGACCCCATGAATCACAGCACGCCAGGCCTCCCTGTCCATCACCAACTCCCGGAGTTCACTAAAACTCACATCCCTCGAGTCGGTGATTCCATCCAGCCATCTCATCCTCTGTCGTCCCCTTCTCCTCCTGCCCCTTATCCCTCCCAGCATCGGAGTCTTTTCCAATGAGTCAACTCTTCGCATGAGGTGGCCAAAATACTGGAGTTTCAGCTTTAGCATCAGTCCTTGCAAAGAACACCCAGGACTGATCTCCTTTAGAATGGACTGGTTGGATCTCCTTGCAGTCCAAGGGACTCTCAAGAGTCCTCTCCAACACCACAGTTCAAAAGCATCAGTTCTTCGGCACTCAGCCTTCTTCACAGTCCAACTCTCACATCCATACATGACCACAGGAAAAACCATAGCCTTGACTAGACGAACCTTTGTTGGCAAAGTAATGTCTCTGGTTTTGAATATGCTATCTAGGTTGGTCATAACTTTCCTTCCAAGGAGTAAACGCTTTTAATTTCATGGTTGCAGTCACCATCTGTAGTGATTTTGGAGCCCAGAAAAATAAAGTCCGACACTGTTGCCACTGTTTCCCCATCTATTTCCCATGAAGTGATGGGACCGGATGCCATGAAACTAAGCCATGCCCGTGGGGCAACCCAAGATGGGCGGGTCATGGTGGAGAGATCTGACAGAATGTGGTCCACTGGAGAAGGGAATGGCAAGCCACTTCAGTATTCTTGCCTTGAGAACCCCATGAACACTTGTCATAAGTAGTATTTATTACATTGAAATGTTTCCTGTACACACACTTTGATGAGAAATTTTATCATGAATTGATCTTGAATTTTTTCAAATGTTTTCTCCTTCTATTGAAATTATCATGTAATTGTTATTTTTTATTTTTTAATGTGCTGTATCACATTGATTGATTTGTGAATATTGAAATATTTGCATCCCCACAATAAACCCCACTTCAGCATGATATATAATCCTTCAAATGCATTATTGAATTTTATTTGCTAATGTTTTGTTGAATAGTTTGCATCTATGTTCATCAGTGATATTGGTCTATACTTTTATTTTTCTATAGTTCCTTTGTCTGATTTTGGTATCAGGGTTATGCTGGCCTCAACAATGAGTTTGAAAGTGTTCCTTTTCAATTTTGGGGGTGTAGTTTGTGAAGGTTCTTAGCTTCTTTTAAGGTTTGGTTGAATTTCCCTGTGAAGCTGTCTGGTCCCGGACTTTTGTTCATTCTGAAGATTTTCTGACATTTTATCCTGGAGGTTTAATAGTTTTAGCTTTAAATTTTTATATAAGAACCTTAAAAAGTAAATATCATATATGCCATGAGGTAGTGTGTAAAAGTTTTTTTTTTTTTCTTTCATATGGGTATCCCATAGTCAAAGCACAAATTTTCTGAAAAGTATAATTTCTTCCCACTGAATTGCCTTGAAGCTTTTGTTAGACAGTCATGATCCAATGAGCTGTATCTATTGATACACAAAAGTCCCACTGTTTTTAGATGTAGTTTTATAGTATTAAAAATTCTTTTTTTTTTTTAATTTTATTTTATTTTTAAACTTTACATAATTGTATTAGTTTTGCCAAATATCAAAATGAATCCGCCACAGGCATACATGTGTTCCCCATCCTGAACCCTCCTCCCTCCTCCCTCCCCACACCATCCCTCCGGGTCGTCCCAGTGCTCCAGCCCCAAGCATCCAGTATCGCGCATCAAACCTGGACTGGCAACTCGTTTCTTGCATGATATTCTACATGTTTCAATGTCACTCTCCCAAATCTTCCCACCCTCTCCCTCTCCCACAGAGTCCATAAGACTGTTCTATACATCAGTGTCTCTTTTGCTGTCTCGTATACAGGGTTATGGTTACCATCTTTCTAAATTCCATATATATGCGTTAGTATACTGTATTTCTGTTTTTCCTTCTGGCTTACTTCACTCTGTATAATAGGTTCCAGTTTCATCCACCTCATTAGAACTGATTCAAATGTATTCTTTTTAATGGCTGAGTAATACTCCATTGTGTATATGTACCACAGCTTTCTTATCCATTCATCTGCTGATGGACATCTAGGTTGCTTCCATGTCCTGGCTATTATAAACAGTGCTGCGATGAACATTGGGGTACACGTGTCTCTCTCCCTTCTGGTTTCCTCAGTGTGTATGCCCAGCAGTGGGATTGCTGGATCATAAGGCAGTTCTATTTCCAGTTTTTAAGGAATCTCACACTGTTCTCCATAGTGGCTGTACTAGTTTGCATTCCCACCAACAGTGTAAGAGGGTTCCCTTTTTCTCCACACCCTCTCCAGCATTTATTATTTGTAGACTTTTGGATCAGCCATTCTGACTGGTGTGAAATGGTATCTCATAGTGGTTTTGATTTGCATTTCTCTGATAATGAGTGATGTTGAGCATCTTTTCATGTGTTTGTTAGCCATCTGTATGTCTTCTTTGGAGAAATGTCTATTTAGTTCTTTGGCCCATTTTTTGATTGGGTCATTTATTTTTCTGGAGTTGAGCTGTAGGAGTTGCTTGTATATTTTTGAGATTAGTTGTTTGTCAGTTGCTTCATTTGCTATTATTTTCTCCCATTCTGAAGGCTGTCTTTTCACCTTGCTAATAGTTTCCTTTGATGTGCAGAAGCTTTTAAGGTTAACAAAGGGAGAAAAATCAAATCAACAAAATTAGAAACGAAAATGGAGAGATCACAACAGACAACACAGAAATACAAAGGATCATAAGAGACTACTATCAACAATTATATGCCAATAAAATGGACAACGTGGAAGAAATGGACAAATTCTTAGAAAAGTACAACTTTCCAAAACTAGACCAGGAAGAAATAGAAAATCTTAACAGACCCATCACAAGCATGGAAATTGAAAGTGTAATCAAAAATCTTCCAGCAAACAAAAGCCCCGGTCCAGATGGCTTCACAGCTGAATTCTACCAAAATTTAGAGAAGAGCTGACACCTATCCTGCTCAAACTCTTCCAAAAAATTGCAGAGGAAGGTAAACTTCCAAACTCATTCTATGAGGCCACCATCACCCTAATACCAAAACCTGACAAAGATGCCACAAAAAAAGAAAACTACAGGCCAATATCACTGATGAACATAGATGCAAAAATCCTTAACAAAATTCTAGCAATCAGAATCCAACAACACATTAAAAAGATCATACACCATGATCAAGTGGGCTTTATCCCAGGGATGCAAGGATTCTTCAATATCCGCAAATCAATCAATGTAATACACCACATTAACAAATTGAAAAATAAAAACCATATGATTATCTCAATAGATGCAGAGAAAGCCTTTGACAAAATTCAACATCCATTTATGATAAAAATTCTTGATATCAAATAGTATAATCCTTCAATCCTCCTTTTTAAGATGGTTTTGAATTGTCATATAAGTTTGAGTAAAAACTTGCCAGTTTTGACAGAAAACTTGTTAGAATTTTAATTGAGTTGCAATTCTGAATACACATGCTGAGTATAGAACTTCTTTCGAGTATTAACAATTTTCAGGGAATAGCATTCCTTCATCATTATTATGTTAGTTAAAGATTTTTTTTTTAAGATACTTTTCATTAAGTTGCAAAATTCCTTTCTATTCTAAGTGCTCTGACAGTTTTTATCATGAATTGACATTGATTACATATATGTGTGTGTGTGTGTGTGTGTGTATATATATATATATATATATATATATATATATATATATATATATATATATAACGAGGTTTTCTTCTTATTTTGTTTATGTGTAGAATTACAATTATCGATTTTCAACGATTAAATCAACCTTGTATTCTTTGAACAAACTCAAGTTTGTCATGATATATCATGAAATAAATTCACTAATATTTTAA
Source organism: Bos mutus (assembly GCF_027580195.1). Classification (NCBI taxonomy): domain Eukaryota; kingdom Metazoa; phylum Chordata; class Mammalia; order Artiodactyla; family Bovidae; genus Bos; species Bos mutus. The sequence goes on from NC_091618.1 coordinate 133,091,952, forward strand.
AGAATGTTTGTTTGTATGCCTATAAGATTGTTTGACTTCAATTATTTTGCTTTTGATGTCAGAGTAATACGTTCCTCATAAAATAAATTTGCAAGAATTTTCTCTTTTACTGTTTTTCAAAGTTTTTTTGTAGAAGTGAATTTCTTCCTTTAAAGTTTGGAATAAATTATAAGTGAAATTATCTGGGTCTATATTTTCTTTACAGATGTCTTTATCTTTACATGTGGTAGTCTAGTCAGTACATCATGTCCTGCTCTTGCGACCCCATGGACTGTAGCCTGCTAGACTCCTCTGTCCATGGGATTTTCCAGGCAAGAATACTGGAGTGGGTTTCCATTTCATTTAAGGAAATGGCAGGATATTTTACCAGCTGAGCCACAAGGGAAGCCCAAGAATACTGGACTGTGTAGCCTATGCCTTCTCCAGGGGATCTTCCCAACCCAGGAATTGAACTGGGGTCTCCTGCATTGCAGGTGGATTCTTTAGCAACTGAGCTAACAGGGAAGGCCTATCTTTACATATTTCTATTTAAAATATGTCTATTCAAATTTTCTGTTTCATACTTCTGTAAGTAATTTTTTTCAGGATATGTGACTTATCTGTATTGTTAAATTTGTTGACATAAAGTTATTAATAAAATAATATCTACCTAATATTATTTATTTATTTTTACTTTACAATATTGTATTGGTTTTGCCATACATCAACATACATCCACCACGGGTGTACACATGTTCCCTATCCTGAACCCCCCTCCCACCTCCCTCCCCATACCATCCCTCTGGGTCATCCCAGTGTACCAGCCCCAAGTTTCCTGTATCCTGCATCGAACCTGGACTGGCGATTTGTTTCTTATATGATATTATACATGTTTCAATGCCATTCTCCCAAATCACCCCCCCACCACAGAGTCCAAAAGACTGTTCCATACATCTGTGTCTCCTTTGCTGTCTTGCATACAGGGTTGTCATTACCATCTTTCTAAATTCCATATATATGCGTTAGTATACTGTATTGGTGTTTTTCTTTCTGCCTTACTTCGCTCTGTATAATAGGCTCCAGTTTCATCCACCTCATTAGAACTGATTCAAAAATATTCTTTTTAATGGCTGAGTAATACTCCATTGTGTATATGTACCACTGCTTTCTTATCCATTCATCTGCTGATGGACACCTAGGTTGCTTCCATGTCCTTCCATGTCCAGTGATGCGCTGAACATTGGGGTGCATGTGTCTCTTTCAATTCTGGTTTCCTCGGTGTGTATGTCCAGCAGTGGGATTGCTGGGTCATATGACAGTTCTATTTCCAGTTTTTTTAAGGAATCTCCACACTGTTCTCCATAGTGGCTGTACTAGTTTGCATTCCCACCAACAGTGTAAGAGGGATCCCTTTTCTCCACATCCTCTCCAGCATTTATTGCTTGTAGACTTTTGGATCGCAGCCATTCTGACTGGCGTAAAATGGTACCTCATAGTGGTTTTGATTTGCATTTCTCTGATAATGAGTGATGTTGAGCATCTTTTCATGTGTTTGTTAGCCATCTGTATGTCGTCTTTGGAGAAATGTCTACTTAGTTCTTTGGCCCACTTTTTGATTGGGTCGTTTATTTTTCTGGAATGGAGCTGCAGGTGTTGCTTGTATATTTTTGAGATTAGTTGTCAGTTGCTTCATTTGCTATTATTTTCTCCCATTCTGAAGGCTGTCTTTTCACTTTGCTTATAGTTTCTTTTGTTGTGCATAAGCTTATAATTTTAATTAGATTCCATTTGCTTAGTTTTGCTTTTATTTCCAATATTCTGGGAGGTGTGTCATAGAGGATCCTGCTGTGGTGTATGTTGGAGAGTGTTTTGCCTATGTTTTCCTCTAAGAGTTTTATAGTTTCTGGTCTTATGTTTAGATCTTTAATCCATTTTGAGTTTATTTTTGTGTATGGTGTTAGAAAGTGTTCTAGTTTCATTCTTTTACAAGTGGTTGACCAGTTTTCCCAGCACCACTTGTTAAAGAGATTGTGTTTAATCCATTGTATATTCTTGCCTCCTTTGTCAAAGATAAGGTGTCCATATGTGCATGGGTTTGTCTCTGGGCTTTCTATTTTGTTCCATTAATCTATATTTCTGTCTTTGTGCCAGTACCATACTGTCTTGATGACTGTGGCTTTGTAGTAGAGCCTGAAATCAGGCAGGTTGATTCCTCCACTTCCATTCTTCTTTCTCAAGATTGCTTCAGCTATTCGAGGTTTTTTGTATTTCCATACAAATTGTGAAATTATTTGTTCTAGCTCTGTGAAAAATACCGTTGGTAGCTTGATAGGGATTGCATTGAATCTATAGATTGCTTTGGGTAGTAAACTCATTTTCACTATATTGATTCTTCAGATCCATGAACATGGTATATTTCTCCATCTATTAGTGTCCTCTTTGATTTCTTTCATCAGTGTTTTATAGTTTTCTATATATAAGTCTTTTGTTTCTTTAGGTAGATATATTCCTAAATATTTTATTCTTTTCTTTGCAATGGTGAATGGAATTGTTTCCTTAATTTCTCTATTTTCTCATTATTGGTGTATAGGAATGCAAGGGATTTCTGTGTGTTGATTTTATATCCTGCAACTTTACTATATTCATTGATCAGCTCTGGTAATTTTCTGGTGGAGTCTTTAGTGTTTTCTATGTAGAGGATCATGTCATCTGCAAATAGTGAGAGTTTTACTTCTTCTTTTCCAATTTGGATTCCTTTTATTTCTTTTTCTGCTCTGATGCTGTGGCCAAAAACTTCCAAAACTATGTTGAAGAGTAGTGGTGAGAGTGGGCACCCTTGTCTTGTTCCTGACTTTAGGGGAAATGTTTTCAATTTTTCACCATTGAGGATAATGTTTGCTGTGGGTGTGTCATATATAGCTTTTATTATGTTGAGGTATGTTCCTTCTATTCCTGCTTTCTGGAGAGTTTTTATCATAAATCGATGTTGAATTTTGTCAAAGGCTTTCTCTGCATCTATTGAGATAATCATATGGCTTTTATTTTTCAATTTGTTAATGCGGTGTATTACATTGATTGATTTGCAGATATTGAAGAATCCTTGCATCCCTGGGATAAAGCCCACTTGGTCATGGTGTATGATCTTTTTAATGTGTTGTTGGATTCTGACTGCTAGAATTTTATTCAGTATTTTTGTTTCTATGTTCATCAGTGATATTGGCTTATAGTTTTCTTTTTTTGTGTGGCGTCTTTGTCAGGTTTTGGTATTAGGGTGATGGTGGTCTCATAGAATGAGTTTGGAAGTTTACCTTCCTCTGCAATTTTCTGGAAGAGTTTGAGTAGGATAGGTGTCAGCTCTTCTCTAAATTTTTGGTAGAATTCAGCTGTGAAGCCGTCTGGACCTGGGTTTTTATTAGCTGGAAGATTTCTGATTACAGTTTCAATTTCCGTGCTTGGGATGGGTCTGTTAACATTTTCTATTTCTTCCTGGTTCAGTTTTGGAAAGTTGTACTTTTCTAAGAATTTGTCCATTTCTTCCACGTTGTCCATTTTATTGGCATATAATTATTGATAGTAGTCTCTTATGATCCTTTGTATTTCTGTGTTGTCTGTTGTGATCTCTCCATTTTCATTTCTAATTTTATTGATTTGTTTTTGTCCTTTTGTTTCCTGATGAGTCTGGCTAATGGTTTGTCAATTTTATTTGTCCTTTCAAAGAACCAGCTTTTGGCTTTGTTGATTTTTGCTATGGTCTCCTTTGTTTCTTTTGCATTTATTTCTGCTCTAATTTTTAAGATTTCTTTCCTTCTACTAACCCTGGGGTTCTTCATTTCTTCCTTTTCTAGTTGCTTTAGGTATAGAGTTAGGTTATTTATTTGACTTTTTTCTTGTTTCTTGAGGTATGCCCGTATTGCTATGAACTTTCCCCTTAGCACTGCTTTTACAGTGTCCCATAGGTTTTTGGTTGTTGTGTTTTCATTTTCATTCATTTTAATGCAAATTTTGATTTCTTTTTTGATTTCTTCTGTGATTTGTTGGTTATTCAGCCTCTGCACGTTGGAATTTTTTAATATTTTTTCTTCTGTAATTGAGATCTAATCTTACTGCACTGTGGTCAGAAAAGATGCTTGGAATGATTTCAATTTTTTTGAATTTACCAAGACTAGATTTATGGCCCAGGATGTGATCTATCCTGGAGAAGGTTCCATGTGCACTTGAGAAAAAGGTGAAATTCATTGTTTTGGGGTGAAATGTCCTATAGATACCAATTAGGTCTACCTGGTCGATTGTATCATTCAAAGTTTGTGTTTCTTTGTTAACTTTCTGTTTAGTTGATCTATCCATAGGTGTGAGTGGGGTATTAAAGTCTCCCACTATTATTGTGTTATTGTTAATTTCCCCTTTCATACTTGTTAGCATTTGCCTTACATATTGGGATGCTCCATGTTGGATGCATATACACTTATAATTGCTGTATCTTCTTCTTGGATTGATCCTTTGATCATTATGTAGTGTCCTTCTTTGTCTCTTTTTACAGCCTTTGTTTTAAAGTCTATTTTATCTGATATGAGTATTGCTACTCCTGCTTTCGTTTGATCTCTATTTGCATGGAATATCTTTTTCCAGCCCTTCACTTTCAGTCTGTATGTCTCCTGTTTTGAGGTGAGTCTCTTGTAGACAACATATATAGGGGTCTTGCTTTTTTCTACATTCAGCCAGTCTTTGTCTTTTGGTTGGGGCATTCAACTCATTTACATTTAAGGTAATTATTGATAAGTGTGATCCCATTGCCATTTACTTTATTGTTTTGGGTTCGAGTTTATACACCATTTGTGTGTCTCCTGCCTAGAGAATATCCTTTAGCATTTGTTGGAGAGCTGGTTTGGTGGTGCTGAATTCTCTCAGCTTCTGCTTGTCTTTAAAGCTTTTGATTTCTCCTTCATATTTGAATGAGATCCTTGCTGGGTACAGTAATCTGGGCTGTAGGTTATTTTCTTTCATCACTTTAAGTATTCTTGCCATTCCCTCCTAGCCCAAAGAGTTTCTATTGAAAGATCAGCTGTTATCCTTATGGGAATCCCCTTGTGTGTTATTTGTTGTTTTTCCCTTGCTGCTTTTAATATTTGTTCTTTGTGTTTTATCTTTGTTAATTTGATTAATATATGTCTTGGGGTGTTTCGCCTTGGGTTTATCCTGTTTGGGACTCTCTGGGTTTCTTGGACTTGGGTGATTATTTCCTTCCCCATTTTAGGGAAGTTTTCAACTATTATCTCCTCAAGTATTTTCTCATGGTCTTTCTTTTTGTCTTCTTCTTCTGGGACTCCTATGATTCGAATGTTGTGGCATTTAATATTGTCTTGGAGGTCTCTGAGATTGTCCTCATTTATTTTAATTCATTTTTCTTTTTTCCTCTCTGATTCATTTTATTTCTACCATTCTATCTTCTATTTCACTAATCCTATCTTCTGCCTCCGTTATTCTACTATTTTTTGCCTCCAGAATATTTTTGATCTGATTTATTGCATTATTCATTATATATTGACTCTTTTTTATTTCTTCTAGGTCCTTGTTAAACCTTTCTTGCATTTTTCAGTCCTTGTCTCCAGGCTATTTATCTGTGTTTCCATTTTCATTTCAATATTTTGGATCATTTTCACTATCATTATTTGGAATTCTTTATCAGGTAGATTCCCTATCTCTTCCTCTTTTGTTTGGTTTGATGGGTATTTATCCTGTTCCTTTACCTTCTGGGTATTCCTCTGTGTCTTCATCTTGTTTATATTGCTGAGTTTGGGTGGCCTTTCTGTATTCTGGCAGTTTGTGGAGTTCTCTTTATTATGGTGTTTCCTCACTGTGGGTGGAGTTGTATTGGTGGCTTGTCAAGGTTTCTTGGCTAAGGAAGCTTGTGTTGGTGTTCTGGCAGGTGGAGCTGGATTTCTTCTCTCTCGAGTGCAATGAACTGTCTAGTAACAAGTTATGAGATGTCAATGGATTTGTAGTAACTTTGGGCAGCCTGTATATTGAAGCTCAGGGCTGTGTTCCTGTTCTGCTTGAGAACTTGTGTCGTATGTCTTGCTCTGGAACTTGTTGGCCCTTGGGTGGTGCTTGGTTTCAGTGTAGGTATGGAGGCATTTGATGAGCTCCTATAGCTTAATGTTCCCTGAAGTCAGTTGTTCTATGATGTTCTCAGGATTTGGCTTGAGCCTCCTGCTTCTGGTTTTCAGTCTTATTTTTACAGTAGTCTCAAGACTTCTCCTTCTATACAGCACCGTTGATAAAATACCTAGATTAAAGATGAAAAGTTTCTCCACAGTGAGGGACACCCAGAGAGGTTCCCAGAGTTACATGAAGAAGAGAAGAGGGAGGAGGGAGTTAGAGGTAACCCGAATGAGATGAGGTGGAATCAAAAGAGGAGAGAGCAAGCTAGCCAGTAATCACTTCCTTATGTGCGCTCCACAGTCTGGACCGCTCAGAGATGTTCATGGAGTTATACAGAGAAGAGAAGAGGGAGGAAGGAGACAGAGGTGGCCAGGAGGATAAAAGGGGTGAATGAAAAGGAGAGACAGATCCAGCCAGTAATCAGTTCCCTAAGTGTCCTCCACTGTTTGGAATACACAGAGATTCAGAGAGTTGGGTAGAGAAGAAAAGGGGGAGGGAGAAGACAGAGGTGACCTAGTGGAGAGAAAGGAGAGTCCAAAGGGGGAGAGAGCAGTCAAGCCAATAATCTCGCTCCCAAGTAAAAATAGGTACTGAAGACTGGGTTCTTAAATGTACAAAGTTGATACCAAATACCAAAAAGCAAAGATTAAAATTCTATAGTAGGGGTTTGATTTTCAAAAATACAATATTAAAGAAAAGAAGAAGAAGAAACAAAGTCACAAACGTTATTTTAAAAAAAAAATATATATATATATATATAAGTTTGGTTTAAAAATAGTCTTTTTTTGAAAAGTAATAGTAGGTTATAAAAATGAAAATTAAAGGAGTAATAGAGGACTTAAAAATTTTTTAAGATCTCAACGTAAGACCAGAAACTATAAAACTCCTAGAGGAGAACATAGGCAAAACACTCTCTGACATACATCACAGCAGGATCCTCTATGACCCATCTCCCAGAATATTGGAAATAAAAGCAAAAATAAACAAATGGGACCTAATTAAACTTAAAAGCTTCTGCACATCAAAGGAAACTATTAGCAAGGTGAAAAGACAGCCTTCAGAATGGGAGAAAATAATAGCAAATGAAGCAACCGACAAACAACTAATTTCAAAAATATACAAGCAACTCCTACAGCTCAACTCCAGAAAAATAAATGACCCAATCAAAAAATGGGCCAAAGATCTAAATAGACATTTCTCCAAAGAAGACATACAGATGGCTAACAAACACATGAAAAGATGCTCAACATCACTCCTTATCAGAGAAATGCAAATCAAAACCACTATGAGGTACCATTTCACGCCAGTCAGAATGGCTGCGATCCAAAAGTCTACAAATAATAAATGCTGGAGAGGGTGTGGAGAAAAGGGAACCCTCTTACACTGTTGGTGGGAATGCAAACTAGTACAGCCACTATGGAGAACAGTGTGGAGATTCCTTAAAAAACTGGAAATAGAACTGCCTTATGATCCAGCAATCCCACTGCTTGGCATACACACTGAGGAAACCAGAAGGGAAAGAGACACGTGTACCCCAATGTTCATCGCAGCACTGTTTATAATAGCCAGGACATGGAAGCAACCTAGATGTCCATCAGCAGATGAATGGATAAGAAAGCAGTGGTACATATACACAATGGAGTATTACTCAGCCATTAAAAAGAATACATTTGAATCAGTTCTAATGAGGTGGATGAAACTGGAGCCTATTATACAGAGTGAAGTAAGCCAGAAGGAAAAACATAAATACAGTATACTAACGCATATATATGGAATTTAGAAAGATGGTAACCATAACCCTGTATACGAGACAGCAAAAGAGACACTGATGTATAGAACAGTCTTATGGACTCTGTGGGAGAGGGAGAGGTGGGAAGATTTGGGAGAATGGCATTGAAACATGTGAAATGTCATGTATGAAACGAGATGCCAGTCCAGGTTCAGTGCAGGATGCTGGATGCTTGGGGCTGGTGCGCTGGGACGGCCCAGGAGGATGGTATGGGGAGGGGGGAGGGAGGAGGGTTCAGGATGGGGAGCACGTGTATACCTGAAATTTTCTTAATTTTAAAAAAAAAAAAAAAATTAAAAAATTAAAAAAATTTTAAATTTAAAAAAAAGAAAAAGAAAAAAGAAAGATAGAAAAAAAAGAAGAAGAAAAGAAAAGAATGAGAGTAAAAATAGTAAAAATATATCTAGGACTTTCTCTGGTGGTGGTGTGGGCAGTGTGGGGTCAGTTCCTTTTCCGATAGTTTCTTGGTCTGGCTTATATTTGAGGGAGAGGGTGGGAAGATTTGGGAGAATGGCATTGAAACATGTAAAATATCATGTATGAAACGAGATGCCAGTCCAGGTTCGATGCACAATACTGGATGCTTGGGGCTAGTGCACTGGGACAACCCAGAGGGATGGTATGGGGAGGGAGGAGGGAGGAGGGTTCAGGATGGGGAACATATGTATACCTGTGATGGATTCATTTTGATATTTGGCAAAACTAATACAATTATGTAAAGTTTAAAAAAAAAAAAAAAAGATCTAAAGGCCCCTTCCAATGTAGTCGGTACTAACTACACGGTTTTAATCTACTGCACCTGTCACTTCCAAGGCGGTTCCCTCGTTTTAGCTTCTGTTTGCTGGTCTCTTCAGTGTCTGATTTCCGCCCTGACACAAGCGGGCGGTGGTGGACACTTTTTTAGGCTCACTTGTTCAGTCGCTCTATAGGGCAGGACGGACGCTGCAAACAGATAACACTGGCGTGTGCTTGTAGTGTCTCAGCCACACTGGCCCTGCCCCCACTCATGGTGCATGCACCCTCCCTGCCCACATAGCTCAGGCTCCAGGTTGCTCCACCAGGAACCATCCGAGGCCGGCCCTGGGCTGCATGCACCTCCCAGGTCTAAGCCACTCAGGTTCAGGCACTCGGGTAGTCCTCAGAGGCTCAGACTCCGTTAGGCCTGTGTTTTGTTCCCTTCCCAGCTCCGAGCAGCTTGGGTGATGAGGTGTTTGGCGAATGCAGTCACTGCGACTTATTGCCTCTCCTGTCCCTGCCGCTCGGTTTTCTGGGTGTATAACCGGGACACCTTCTCAGGCGGATGACTGTCCAGAACCCCAAGGAGTCTTAGTAAGCAAAGAAGCCTGCTTGCAGTTTGGTAGATAATGTCTCTCTGGGGCTGTGATTGCCCTCTTCCGGCTCTGGCTGCCTGTTTTTGGAGGGGGATGGTCTGCAGCCGGCTAGTTCTGTTCCACCTTTGTTCTGTGCGCCCGCCTGGCGGTGTCTTAGGGCTTTGCTTGTTGTAGCTATCCCACAGTCTGATTTGCTAGCCCAAATTAGTTTGCTCTGATTATCCTCAGGGGCATTCAGGCCCAATCCTCACTCTAAGCAATGCAGCCCGCGCCTCCCTGCCCAGCCCCCGCTTGTTAGTGGCGGGTGCAGGCGTCTGCGCTGCTTATCCGGTGGGGGAGTTACCGTTGGGCTTGTAATCTGTGGGTTTTAATTATTTAGTTATTTTCTCTCCCTATTATGTTGCCCTCTGTGCTTCCAAGGCTCAGCACAGACTCGCGGCAGTGAGAATGTTTCCTGGTTTTGGGAAACTTCTTTCTAAGACTCCCTTCCCTGGACGGAGCTCTGTCCCTACCTCTTTTGTCTCTTTTTTTGTCTTTTATATTTTTCCTACCTTCTCTTCTGGGTGCCTCATGTCTTCTGCCGGCATTCAGAAGTTGTTTTGTGGTTTTTACTCAGCGTTTGAATGTTCTTTGATGAATTTGTGAGAGAGAAAGTGATCTCCCCGTCCTATTCCTCCACCATCTTAGGACCGCCTCCCTGATATTCTTTTAATACTTGACAAATATATAGTTTATTCTTGCTTCTGATATGGTATTTTTGTTTCCTTTAATTTTTCTTGGAAAAGTCTAGCTACAATGTCATTGTTATTTTGAAAGAAACACTTTTTAGTGTCATTGATTTTTTATGTTGATTTACAATGTGTTAGTTTCTAGTGTTCTTGCCTGGAAATTCCCATGGATGCAGGAGCCTGGTAGGCTGCAGTCCATGGGATCGCTAAGAATCGGACACGACTGAGCGACTTCACTTTCACTTTTCACTTTCATGCATTGGAGAAGGAAATGGCAGCCTACTCCAGTATTCTTGCTTGGAGAATCCAAGCGATGGGAGCCTGGTGGGGCGCTGTCTATGGGGTCAGACAGAGTCGGACACGACTGAAGTGATGCAGCAGCAGCAGCAGCAGCTTCTAGTGTACAGCAAAGTGATTCATACTATGTAGGTTTTTTCATGTTTTTTCCACTGTGGTTTATTATTTTTTTCTCTTATTTCCCTGGTTTTTAATTGAATTCTACTTTTGTTTTATTATTCCTTTCCTGTATTTTGTGTTTAGTTTTCTATTTTATCAGCATAGAAATTTAAGCCATTGACTTCATATATTTCTTCACACAAGTATTTAATACTACATAATTGTTAGACCTCACTCAGTCATGTTCAACTCTTTGTAATCCATGGACTGTAGCCCTCCAGCCTCCTCTGTCCATTGAATTTACCAGGCAAGAATACTGGAGTGGATTGTCATTTCCTTCTCCACAGGATCTTCCCAATCCAGAGATTGAGCCTGGGTCTCTCCTGCAGATTCTTTACCATCTGAGCCATTGAGGAAGCCCAGATAAGTCCTGATAAGTTCCTAATAAGTTCTGATTTATCAGCAATTGTATTTTGAAGTGATTTTGGTTGGTTTTCTTTGTGTTAATCTTATTTGGATTTTGTTATCTTCTTAGATTTATGGGCTTATAAAAAAAAAAAGTGTAAGTGAAGTCACTCAGTCATGTCCGACTCTTTGTGACCCTATGGACTGTAGCCTACCAGACTCCATTGTCCATGGGATTCTCCAGGCAAGATAATTCGTACCAAATTTGAAAGCTTTTTGGCTTTTGTTTATTGAGGGACCTTTTTCTTCACCCCTTCCTTCTTGAACTCTAATTACACACCTGTTGAAACTTGAAGCTATCCCAAAGTCGCTAAATCTTTGCTTATTTTTAATTTTTTTTCATTTGTGTGCTTCAGTTGAATAGTTTCTATTGTAATGTTTTAACTTTCCAAATCTCTTATGTAGTGTCTAGTCTTGTATTTGGAGAAGGAAATGGCAACCCACTCCAGTGTTCTTGCCTGGAGAATCCCAGGGACGGGGGAGCCTGGTGGGCTGCCATCTATGGGGTCGCAGAGTCAGACGCAACTGAAGTGACTTAGCAGCAGCAATTTTATATTAAGTCCATTTGTTAAACTTTATACTTCACATATTGTCATTTTCTTTATCCCTGAAAGCTTTATTTTTACATTTTTAATCTTTCTCATTATGTTTTATGTTTTATTTAAAACATTTAGTGGCTCAGATGGTAAAGCGTCTGCCTGCAATGTGGGAGACCTGGGTTCAGTCCCTGGGTTGGGAAGATCCCCTGGAGAAGGAAATGACAACGCACTTCAGTACTCTTGCCTGGAAAATTCCATGTACTGAGGAGCTTGATAGGCTACAGTCCATGGGGTTGCAAAGAGTCGGACATGACTGAGCGACTTCAAGTCTTCTTATAATGGATGTTTTAAGGTCCTTGTCTTCTAATTCCATCATCTATACAATTTGAGTCTGTGACTGATTTTTCTTCTGGATATAGTTGACATTTTTTTCTTCTTTTTATGTTTATTAATTCTTTTTATTGGATATTGACATTGTGATTCTTATGTTGTTGAGCAACTGGATTTGGGGGAGGTCACTTTTTAAAGATTATTGATTTTAAGTTTTGGCTATTAATTTACTTGATGATCAGTTTTTTTTTGTGCAGCACAGATTGTTCTAAGGAGACAAAAGAGCTGCACATAGAAAACTATAAGATATTGATGAAAGAAATCAAAGATGACTTAAACAGGTGGAAAGATAAACCATGTTCTTGGAAGAATTAATATTGTGAAAATGACCTTACTATCCAAAAAAAATGTACAGATTCAATACAACCCCTATCAAATTACCAATGACATTTTTCACAGAACCGAAACAAACAAACAAACAAAAAATCACAATTCATATGAGGCTTGTTTTAATCTGGTCACATGTAGAATAGTTTCTATTATAGGTAGAGTTTACTTATACTGTTAAGATATGATTTTTCTTCAGTTTTGACAGACTGTCCTGGGTTTTTTAACAAGGTAACTCCACCTTGACTCTTTGTAATTTAAAGTCTCCTTATACTGTATGTGTTACACAAACTATTCAACCTTCATCACCCTGAAAGTTTCTTTCTTGGCCTGATAGCATTTTATCTAACCCAAGCATAGCTTTGTATTCAACAACAAACTTAAAGTGACCACTCTCCATTACTTAATTCTATAAGTTTTAGCCATATCTGCTTTACAATTCCATTTATTTTCTCAGTGCGTTGAGACCATGGTGCTCTGGGGTGTTCTTTCTCTCCTCCTATCTGGAAAGTATTTCCAGCAGAAAACTGGGGAAACTTAGATATCTGTCACTTCACTTTTTCTGTTTATCTTAGTGATCATAATTTTGTGTTTGTTCAATGATTAAAAGCAATTTTGTATATATGTTTTCAGTTTACTAATTAGCCAATAGTGTGGAATGGTGGAAGAAAAAGCCAAATACATTGTTACTATTTTTGTGCTTTTCAATATTTCTCTCAAGACAACCCTAAATTCCAACCCTGGATTTACCTGTATTAGGTATTTGTCCTTGGAATTATTTAAAATACATGATTCTCAGTTTCTTTATATTTAGACTAAAAACAATAATAGAAGTGATTATAAATTTATAGGCATAAAACAACATTGTTGATAGGAATATATTAAAATACTTTAGAAAAATATGGTTAAGACTGCCTAGCCCAGTATGTGGCATAAACATAGTCTATCAAAAATTATCTGTTTATCTACTACATAAAACTTCTTGTCATCTAGGATTAATCCTTAGGTGTGATGAATTACATCTATTTCCCCATTTCTGTAGATTTTTAAAGCAAGAGTTGAGAGCTTATTACACCAACAATTTTTCTGTGATGCACTATGCATATTTTTTAATGTTGGCAGGCAGCCCCCACCTCCTCCCATTGGTAATTTATTTTTAAATCAATTCATGAACTGGCTTTATCTAACCAGGGAAGCTGGTGGCCTTTGGCCAAAACACATTTCTTTCTTTCTCCCTCCTTAGGTTACTATTCCAGTTATGGCCATTTGGGAAGTTCTCATTCAAAGATTTATTCAGCTCATCTGGATGAGATGGTGTGCGTTTTTTCCCTCACTTGGGGTGCCAAAATACAAAGCAACTATTCCAAATGCTGTCAGTTAAGAGATTTTTTTTTTTTTAATTTAGGCAAGAAGATCCTTTTATCACAGAGACTGTGTGAGAAATGTGCAGGCAGTCTCACTCCTCTTTCTTTCTGGAAGCTCCCTGTGGTAGGTGGGATCTTAGTTCCCCAATCAGAAGTACAACCTGCTCCCCCACATTGGAAATGCAGAGTCTTTGTCAATGAAGCAGGGGGATCTCAGCCTCCCCTTGGTAAGCTCACCAGGCCCCTCTGACTCCTTCAAACTGTCACATAGGCACAAGTCCTTCTGGTGTCAAACCATCAAGAGACCCACTCAGATGCCTTGTAAGCCAACACACACCACTCCCGAACACAGAACTTGAAAAGAGGGTTTCTTTCCGGTGAAGATGAGCCATCTACTAAATGGCAAGCAGTACATGAAAGATGTTGGCCCTCATCACCAGTGGATGTTCTGTCCATAGTGGGGCTGCTCTTCTCAGTCATGAGTCCAACAAAAGTGGCTGGTAAGATAGGCTGATTTTCTGTGCTTGGACAATGTGTAATGTCTGAAACTGGCTTCCTTTGATAAGTGGTCAGGGTTAGGAGGTTCCAGGGGTAAGTGTTACATCACAAAGGTAAGAGGTGAAGAAAGCCCTATGCATTCTGTCTCGCTGACCACACTCCCAAGGCTCCTTCTAAAGTGATGGTTTTTAATGGGCCTGAGAGAAGCGTACAATCCCATCAAGACAAATGAATCAAATTTGGTGTGTTCTTAGGAATGAACTGGGATTATTTACTGTGTTTGTGACTATATTTGACAAACTACAGAGAAATCTGGTTGTTTGGTACAGATATAAATACAAATTGCAGGGACATGTATTATGTAAACTGGTAAAAAAAAATGTTCTAAACGTGGAAATAGAGCCTCTGTTTACAGGGTTATGCTTTTTAGAATAAAAGGAACAGTTACACATTTTGTGTACAGAAGTGGGAAGGGAGGGAGGTGGCACTGAAGCGGATCTGTGCTGACCACAGAGGAATGACTCTGTTTATAATCCAGAGGGAATAAAGTTAACCAGCTGGACCTCAGATGAGCAAGAAAGGTCATGTTCCTTGTGAAGGCAGAAGTTGCTCAATACTGCAGCTCAGTTCAATAGTACCGTCATTTGACTCAAGACAAGCTGGATGTTCCATTTATGATGCGAAATATCCCACTTGCTAAATGATGGAAACTGCTTTTCAAAAATATATGGAGGAACAATATAAATGTGGAACATATATATAATTAGCAAATGTAAAAAGAAACAAATTGAAAATATCACTGTTACCAGAACCCAGTCAAGAAACAGAAAATTGTCAGTTCCACAGAAACTCCACTGTCCACATTTTTACTCACATGACCTCTTGACACAATATAGAGTTTACTGGAAAATATGTACTTTAACTGAAGAAGGTAAGGATAAAAAAGGAAAAGAAAGAAGAGAAGGAGAAGGAGGAGGTGCAAGGAGAGGAAAAGGAGGAAAAAAAAGCAAAGAAGAGATGGAGGTGGGGACAAGGCCACGTAAGGAAAATGCAGCTCACTTTCCTCAGTTGTCAGTCTATGATTTGTTTTCACTCCAACACTCTTCCTGCATTTCTACCATGGAGCCCGGGAGTTTGAAGCAAGACCCAGGGTTCTGCAAATTCTTTAATTTTCTAGGTCTCTTCTGAACCAGATACTCTAAGGGCACTGAGCACCCCTAGTCTGTTGAGTATATGTGAGATAGTAATTTAATTGAGGCTACAAATATCAAACATTTCTCAGAGCAAAATTAATTGCATTTGTATTTACTGGAGAAGATAATCAAATATGTGTGTGATGAAGTAACTGTGTTCAGATGGACACAACCCAAGAAGAGTGATGTGATTCTATGCCTCAGTACTCAGTACCTCAGTATGAGGCTGGAGTGCAAAGCTGTGTTTGGACCACTAAATTTAAAGCCTATTAGAGATTGCCTGTGAGTCACACCTTCTTATAGTATAAAAAGAGCTTCCTAAGTATCTTTGTCTAAATTATACTCGATGACTTCTGTAAGCTTCCACTTATGTTTTAATGCCTATACTGCCAAATTTCATATTTAAAATTTCCAAGATATTGTTTTAAGCATGCCTTTTGTAAGGTGTATGATGTTGGATTTTTAGTTTTGCAATAGCAATCTGATATCTGTCTTTGATTCAGAGAATTACATTCCTTAAAACTAAAATGTTTGGACTTCTTTCATCTGTTATATATATTTTGATAAATAAAAAATGCCCATTTTGTCACTATTTCCTTCTGATATTTGGAGTAGATATGTCTTTTTTTCAATATCGTGATTAACATTGTTTTCAAAACACTTCTATACATATCAAAGACAAAAATCAAATATTATATTTTGAGTTTCCCAATGTAGGACAGGATATTTAGCAGAATTTTATTCCCCCAAATCTCTTTCTACTTTAATTAATATACTGTAAAACATAGCATTAGCTTCAAAATGCTATTATTAATTTTTATTAAATTAGATTCTACTGTATACGAGACAGCAAAAGAGACACTGATGTATAGAACAGTCTTATGGACTCTGTGGGAGAGGGAGAGGGAGAGGGTGGGAAGATTTGGGAGAATGGCATTGAAACATGTGAAATGTCATGTATGAAACGAGATGCCAGTCCAGGTTCAATGCACGATGCTGGATGCTTGGGGCTGGTGCACTGGGACGACCCAGAGGGATGGTATGGGGAGGGAGGAGGGAGGAGGGTTCAGGATGGGGAACACATGTATACCTGTGGTGGATTCATTTTGATATTTGGCAAAACTAATACAATTATGTAAGGTTTAAAAATAAAATTAATTAAAAAAATAAATAAATAAAATGAAAAAAAAAATTAGATTCTACTTTGCCAAGAATAATGTTCTGCATTGGCAGTGCATAGCAACAATATTCATTCTGATGATTCAGGATAACTCTCCATTCATTTAATCAGTTGAAGTTTCAGATAACTTTTTTCAGGATGAGACTTGGGTAGTGTAAATTGAACTCCTGCATATCTGAGAAGAAATTGTTTCAAATGAACACTGCCCAGACTAGTACAGCCTTTCGCTCTCAGAACCAGCTCAAGACCCCGTGTGAATGACTCTTTTTCTTCCAGCTTTTGTGGAGCAAGTAGGGTAGTGCCAGTCTCGGTGTGGTCCCCTTGTAGATTGTCTATTTCCCTCTTTCTGCCCAAGTGACTAAAAGGTTATTCCTTTTTTCCCCCTAAACATCTTTAATACAAAATATGTTTTCAGACATGTTCAGAATGTTAATTTAAAATGATATTTTCAATTTTTATAGTTAAACTTTTTGTCAGAGCAGCAAGGCTGCTGCTCTGGTTATCTTGATTTTGGGGGGAAAGATTCCTGACCATATGTCACATTTTTGTCCTTTGCCCTACTTGGATCTCATCTTCCCTCTTATCATTTCTGTGCATTTACCCCTTAGTTCTTCCTTCTGAAAAAGCTACTCAGGCATGTATTCTGCATCACTTAGCTATCCCAAATGTGAAGTTTACATTATGTTACCTCAAAGATATATTCATTGGTAACATGTATTCATTCCTTTGCAATCTTAAAGGTTCTACCCTCCTTCCCTTTCAGCTCATCCTGTGGCTTTAAAAAGTTCAACCTGTGTTCTATTGAGTGTTTTGCTCAGACTCATAGAAACTTTCTTCTTTCACCCTATTGAAAAGATAAATATATTTTTTTAAATGCAGTCATTTCTCCACACGGGAACCCTCTTACACTGTTGGTGGGAATGCAAACTAGTACAGCCACTATGGAGAACAGTGTGGAGATTCCTTAAAAAACTGGAAATAGAACTGCCTTATGACCCAGCAATCCCACTGCTGGGCATACACACCGAGGAAACCAGAATTGAAAGAGACACGTGTACCCCAATGTTCATCGCAGCATTGTTTATAATAGCCAGGACATGGAAGCAACCTAGATGTCCATCAGCAGATGAATGGATAAGAAAGCTCTTACTCAGCCATTAAAAAGAATACATTTGAATCAGTTCTAATGAGGTGGATGAAACTGGAGCCTATTATACAGAGTGAAGTAAGCCAGAAAGAAAAACTCCAATACAGTATACTAACACATATATATGGAATTTAGAAAGATGGTAATGATAACCCTGCATGCTGGACAGCAAAAGAGACACAGATGTATAGAACAGTCTTTTGGACTCTGTGGGAGAGGGTGAGGGTGGGATGATTTGGGAGAATGGCATTGAAACATGTATAATATCATATATGAAACGAATCACCAGTCCAAGTTCTATGAATGATACCGGATGCTTGGGGCTGGTGCACTGGGATGACCCAGAGGGATGGTATGGGGAGGGAGGAGGGAGGAGGGTTCAGGATGGGGAACACGTGTATATCTGTGGCAGATTCCTGTTGATGTATGGCAAAACCAATACAATATTATAAAATAATTAATCTCCAATTAAAATAAATAAATGTATATTTAAATAAATAAAACGCAGTCATTTATATTTTCCCTGTATCCCTTGTTTTGTCATTTTAGAATCTATTGTTTTGGTAATTCATTGATTTTTAAATGAGAAGAGCTCTATTTGGATCAACAGTCAAGATATATTGTTTGTCCATCCCTTTTCTTGTTTACTTGGATGATCTCAAATCCCCTCCATCTCTAGAGTCAAGGGCCGTGCCAGGATATGCCGCTCCTGGTCCAGTCCCAGAAGTCATGGGAAAGGTCCTGGTGTTTGAGAGGATCTTCTAATCTCATCATGATCTTGATTTCTGGGCCAAAAGGACACGAAGAGCTACATGCCCAGTACACAGATACATCAGATCTTCCAATTTGTATTTAATTCATTTTTTTTTTTTTCTCCCAGGAAACAAAGCTCCATGGCTGGGTCACTTCCTCTGACTTGGTGAATGGGGTGAGGTGACAGTAAGTGGGATGAATGGAGTGATGAAGATCGATGGCATCCTTTGTGTTACGTAAAACATGTTACCTGATCAGCAAAGGGACATCTCAGTCTGCCAAACATACAAGTCCTGCACCTCTGACCTCTGAGCTGAGTGTCAGAAATAGCCTTTGCCATACTGCAGATGGTGAACTCCACACCTCCTGGTAACCTGACACTTGATTCAGCTTCATCTGTCTTGAGGGAGATCACTCACACATTGGCAGTACTTCATTTTCAGTAGTGTTGTGTCATTGTTTTCTAGATATCTGTGCTCTTCTAGCTTGTGATTGGAGAAGGCAATGGCGACCCACTGCAGTGCTCTTGCCTGGAAAATCCTATGGGCGGAGGAGCCTGGTAGGCTGCAGTCCATGGGGTTGCTAAGAGTCGGACATGACTGAGCAACTTCCCTTTCACTTTTCACTTTCATGCATTGGAGAAGGAAATGGCAACCCACTCCAGTGTTCTTGCCTGGAGAATCCTAGGGATGGGAGAACCTGGTGGACTGCCATCTATGGGGTCACACAGAGTTGGACACAACTGAAGCAACTTAGCAGCAGCAGCTTGTGATTATAAAATTAATATCCAATTTGTGATACTGCTGTTTCCCACTATCCATGTGGAATTGGCTTCCTCCCCTGGCTACACCTGGAACACACCTCTCTCCAGATAAAACAAATGAATAGCAAGAAGCCATCAGTACATTGACCTCCTGCATGACTCTGGCAGGCTTCAGGTAAAGTGCATGTCATGTTGTCTCCTGAAATTTTTCTTCTCCCAGCCCCTCTATCCCAATTCTCCCCTAGTTCTTTTTGTTTCTGCTCTGTAGCATCTGCTCAAAGGGACATTGAATCAGGTACATGTGTGTATATGTTAGTTGCTCAGTTGTGTCCAATTCTTTGTGATCCCATGGATTGTAGCCCACCAGCTTCCTTTGTCCATGTTATTCTCCAGGTAGGAATACTGGTGTGGATAGCCATGTCCTTCTCTAGAGGATTTTCCCAAACCAGGGATTGAACCCGAGTCTCCACCATTGCAGGCAGATTCTTTACCATCTGAGCCTCCAAGGAAGCCTACATAAGGTCTTAGCTTCACTTGTTTTTTGTCCCTCAGCAACCTTTGTGAGGTCAAGTGCATCCATGACTTCTACATTGCCTGACTCACAACCTCAAACATACACATCCAGTCTCAAGCATCCAGATCCTGACATCTGCCTCTAATGGACTGGATATGCTACAGGTGGACCTTCATGTCCTGACCTTTCTGGACATGTGTTTCTGAATATCCCCCATGGATAACCTGTCCTATAAACTATATTTCTATAGAGCTTGCATTTCTCTAAGACCTAATTGTAAAGTGATTTTAACAATTACATTAAATAATTCCAAAGAAAGTCCTTTGAAGCCTAATAGAGCATAAGCTGATACTTGCTTTTTCCACCCACCTAGTTTCACTAGGTAGAAGTCTCCATCTTTTCTCAGACTGCCCCCATTCTTTTTCTCCTTGCCTTCATGTCCATGCTCTGAGTATTTGGAATATGAATTACCTTGACTTCTCAGCTTTTCTTTTCTGCCCTCATTGCCAGCACTCTCATTGGATTTTGTCATTTCTCAGGTGGGCTAGGGTAGAAGTCAGGTAACAGTACTCCTGGCCTTGACCTAAAGGGTTATCTCTGTGGGCAGCACATCACGTCCTGCCCAGTCTTAAATATACTTCTGGTCTCCTGGTCCTCAGGTGACTAGAGTCCCAGCTCTACTCCTAGATACAGAGCCCAGGAGTAGGTCCTCTGTCCTGCTGTCTGCATCCAGGTGACAGTGAAGAAAAGTAGGCTCAGTGCTGAAGGTCACAAAGCACATCAGTGACTTAGGCAGATTAAGCTTCAGCTCCAGGTAGTAGGTATAAGGTCACCCTCCAATCTGCTGCTATAAACGAGTAGAACTTGAGTAAGAGAAAAGCCTGTGGGTGACTTCCAAGTCAATGTTTAATTTCATTCATACCCATTCACCTTTGAAAATGGAGCGTGTACAACACACATGTGACAATGGTCTGATTTTGCCTGACACATTTAAAATGTGAAAATGAATGCCTTTATTGATTTTTGTTCACCACAAAATAAGCCATAAAACACAAATAAATCAGCCTTCCAAGCAGAGCCCATTTGCAGAGAGAAAGCGGGCTGGTTGACATAGCTCATCCATTATAGGTCCCCTCTGGGCTCTGAGTCATTTCTGAGCTTAAGTAAAACATATGGGCCAAGCTCAGAGTCCATGACAGCCCTTCTTCAACTATGATTCCGGTTTTTGAGCTCCCTTTAAGCCAAAGGTCACTTCTCAGGAGTAAGCTCTCCTGACAGGAGCTCTGGGGAGCTCTCCAGAGAAGTGGACACGTGTGCTGGATCAAGGCACAAAGAGAAATGTGAGGTGGACATTGCCACAGTCCTGACCACACACACACCTAGGAGCTGATGACTCCTCTGCCTGCAATTTATCCATTTTTCCATGCATACACCCTGTACTCCACCCCCAATTAAACTGTTTTCATTCTGCATCAAACAGGCTTTCATCTGAGTGGCAGAAATACTACCCATGGTGTAAATTAGGGATTTACTATAAGAACTATGGCTTACACTGTGTGGGGTTGGTAGGGTAGTCTTGGCAGACTAGTACATCCATTATTGACCTGAGGCTGCCCAATAGGGCAGTGGTAGAAAAATAAGAAACTGCCTGTAGACAAGGCCAAAGATCAAAGGAAACTGGGACCAGGAAGGTCACACTGAAATGTAGGTCTGCCTCTACACCTATGATGCTGTAGGCAACCTATAGGGGAACATGGCTGCCTTGGCCACGTAGCTGGCCCTGCACTTGGCCTAATCCTTGAAGAAGCTGAAAGAAGAGACTCCGTGAAGACCAGAGATACCATATGGATCTGAGTGCTGCTTCCTGGCTGCCAGTTGGCATCAGCAGGCATGAGCTGCATCTTTGTCCCCATCTTCAGAGCTTAAGAATATGATTGCAAAATGTCCCTTGAGGGCAACACTAACTGGGATTCCTACAGCGAGTGGAATATGGTGGCTGTGGTTCCAGCCTCGCTCAGTTGACACAGTCACAGCCACCACAGGAGACCAAAGACTCAGGTTCTTCTCATGCCCTTTCACCCACATGCCTGTTTTTATATCTGGAATTTACAATGATAGTCATTAAAGTGGTAGAAAGTGGTGAGAATTTGTCCCTGGCCAACTCCCTACTGTAGGCAAGATAAAATCTACCCATGACTGCCCATGTTCCCTGTCCTGGGTGATGTAGTTAAGATATGCTAACCCTATGAGGTCAAGTGGGCATTAGGAAGCATCACTACGAACATGGCTAGTGGAAGTGATGGTATTGCAGCTGAGTTATTTCAGATCCTAAAAGATGGTGCTGTTAAAGTGCTACACTCAACATGGCAGCAAATTTGGAAAACTCAGCAGTGTCCACAGAGCTGGAAAAGGTCAGTTTTCATTCCAATCCCAAAGAAAGGCAGTGCCAAAGAGTATTCAAACTACCACACAGTTGCACTCATGTCACACACTAGCAAAGTAATACTCAAGATTTTCCAAGCTAGGCTTCAACAGTACATGAACCAAGAACTTCCAGATGTTCAAGCTGGATTTAGAAAAGGAAGAGGAACCAGAGATCAAATTGCTAACATCCATTCAACATAGAAAAAGCAAGAGACTTCCAGAAAAGCATCTACTTCTGCTTCATTTACTATGCCAAAGCCTTTGACTGCGTGGATCACAACAAACTGTTGAAAATTCTTCAAGAAATGGGAATACCAGACCACCTGACTGCCTCCTGAGAAATCTGTGTGCAGGTCAAAAAGCAACAGTTGGAACTGGACATGGAACAATGGACTGGTTCCAAATTGGGAAAGCAGTACTTCAAGGTTGTATATTGTCACCCTGCTTATTTAACTTATTGCAGAGGACATCATGCAAAATGCTAAATTGCATGAATCACAAGCTGTACACTTTGTGAACACATGAACTGTCCATAGAATTCTCTAGGCCAGAATACTGGAGTGGGTAGCCTTTTCCTTCTCCAAGGGATCTTCCCAAGCCAGGGATTGAACCCAGGTCTCCTGCATTGCAGGAGGATTCTTTACCAGCTGAGCCACAAGGGAAGCCCCAGCTATGATCAAACTAGATAGCATATTAAAAAGCAGAGACATTATTTTGTTGACAAAGATCCATCTAGTCAAAGCTATGGTTTCTCCAGTAGTCATGTATGGAAGTGACAGTTGGACCATAAAGAGAACCAACCACCAAAGAATTGCTGCTTTTGAACTGTGGTATTGGAGAGTCCCTTGGACTACAAGGAGATCAAACCAATAATCCTAAAGGAAATCAGTCCTGAATATTCATTGGAAGGACTGATGCTAAAGCTTGAGCTCCAGGACTTTGGCCGCCTGATGCAAATAAATGACTCCTTGGAAAAGACCCTGATGCTGAGAAAGATTGAAGGCAGGAGGAGAAGGGGACAACAGAGGATGTGATGGTTGGATGGCATCACCAACTCAAAGGACATGAGTTTGAGCAAGCTTTGGGAGTTGGTGATGGACAGGGAAACCTGGCGTGCTGCAGTCCATGGGGTCACAAAGAGTCTTACATGACTGAGTGATTGAGCTGAACTGGACTGAAGTGAACTGAATTCTGCCATTTTCTTGTTATACAGCCAGAGTGTCCTGCAGGCCTCGAGATGGACTGTGTATCAGCCAGGACCCCACAGTAAAAGAGAAATAACTCTTGAGTTGTTAAATTTCTTCAGCAACCCAGGAGACAAGGTAACCCAGAGATTTATTAAGCAGGACACTGCCTCTGCCTCTAGCCTCAAGGGAAAAAGGACAGAGTTGTGTGGCTGAAGCCCAGTAACCATGGGCCACTTTGAGAACTGAAGCTGCTGCTGCTACTGCTGCTAAGTCACTTCAGTCATGTCTGACTCTGTGCGACCCCAGAGATGGCAGCCCACCAGGCTCCCCCGTCCCTGGGATTCTCCAGGCAAGAACACTGGAGTGGGTTGCCATTTCCTTCTCCAATGCATGAAAGAGAACTGAAGCTACTCCTGACAGTTTGCACACATACAAGGTGGGCAGTGTCTTCCTTTCTCTGTCTCTCTGCTCCAGGGCTTCCACAGAGCTTCCCAGGCCCCACACAGATGGATGGGGAAAAGGCAAACAGACAACTGCAGACAAACAGACCAGCTTCCCCCAGCACTGACGCTGTGCTCGATGCAGCACTAGGTGGATCCAGCAGGAGATGCCATTGCTCTGTTCTCAGAAAGCTTGAAGTTGTGAGAAACACTTTTCTTTCTTTCTTTCTTTCTTTGCAGAGAGGAACCCAGAGAGAAGGAAGTATGTGAAGGTGCTCTTGTAGCCTGGAGGAAGGCAGGAGGGGGACCTGCCTGAGCCCAGACTTTGATATCAGCCTGAGAGAAATCTCAGCTCATCCCCCAATATCAGGTAAGGTGACCTATGAATGCACCACAGATGTTCACTCATTCAGCTAATATTTTATTGGGCACATACTGTGTGCCAAGTATCACGTTTCTTATAATTATCTTTCCTAGGCCTAGTAATTTTCTAGAACTCATAGGATTGAGAAAGCCATTATATTCATTATTTATTTATTTATTTTTTTTACAGGAAAATTACATAAATTAAAATTCACAAAGGGAAGGAAGTATGAGGCAATGTCCAGGAGAAACCAGATACAAGCTTCTAGGCTCTCAGTGGAGTTGCATATGGACACAATTAATTCTCCCAGCAATGATACATGACCACACACATGACATATTCTCAACAGGGAGGCTCACTGCTGCATGGTATTGGCCTTTTTATTTGGGGGTTGTTCACCTGGTGGCTCAGACAGTAAAGAACCTGTGGCAATGCAGAACACCCAGGTTCAATTCCTGGGTCAGGATGATCCCTCGAGAAGTGAATGGCTACCCAATCCAGTATTCTTACCTGGAGAATTCCATTGACAAAGGAACCTGGCAGTTATAGTCCATGAGGTTGCAAAGAGTCGGAATCAACTGAGTGACTAACACTTTCACTTTTCTTTCATATAAGCATGCAGTGCTTACAAGACTGACATTGTCTACTCAGTCTCCAGTCCCAGGAGAGACAATACTGATACAGCACAGCCCAAGGCTTGAAGCATACAAAGCAGTCTCATTAGGTCACACATTCCAAGGGCTCAGAGGTTATCTCCCAGAAGATGGTCAAGGGCCAATCCTGAACCTTGGCCAATCAAGGACCAAGGCCTTACTTTGAATGTGCAGGCTTTGAGCAAACAATACCTGATAAACCTTTACTGCATACTCAAGTATTCCCATTTTGATCCAGTTTTCACCTGATCTCTGGTCTCTGCTGCACCTCCAGGTGCTGTTTCTCCCCTGATTTCCTAGACTTGGGGTTTGCATTTAGATCACCTCATCAGAATCACTGAATTAATGACTCGAGGTCCAGTGTATGATAACTTTCTATTCAGAGATATTGCCTTAAGATTGATACACTTTTATTTATTCATTCAGTCACCATTGACTGAGCATGTAGGTTGTACCAAGAATCGTAAGCACATTGGTTACAATAGTCAATGTAATAAACCCCAATTCTGCCCTAACAGTATGATCTGGTAGAGCAGGGCAAGTGAATAAGAAAATATAATATAACTGATACTTCACTAGATCAAATACTGCCTCCTAATACTTGTGTCTATCCAGAACCTCAAAAATATGAACTTTATTTGGAAATAGTCTTGAAAGTGTAGTTGAGTTGAGATGTGTTCTTACAGGATTAGAGTGAGCCCTAATCCAGTGTCTGATGTTCTTATTAAGGAAAGAGAAATGTGGACACAGATACACAGAGGAGGACAGTATGGAGACACACAGGGGAGAACTCCCTGTGATCAGGTGGGCGGATGTCAGAATAAAGTATCCACAGGCAAGGAAAGCTAAGAATTGACATTGACTGCCAGAAGCTGGAAGGGAGAGGGAGAATCCTGTCCTCACCCAGAGTCTTCAGGAACAGAGTGATCCCATCCACACTTTAATTTTGGACTTCCAGCCTCCAAAACTGAATAAAATGCATAATAAATTTCTAGGAAGTCACTAAGTTTGTGATAGCTTGCTATGGTAGCCTGCAGGAATGAATACAGATAGCACTGAATTAAAAGAAAAACAGAGCATTGAGACACCAGAGGAGGAATGCCTGCAATCCAATTCTGGAGGCCAGAAATAAACTCCAGAGGTAGTGAGAACTTCCAGAAGTTTTATGCTATGGAGTCTGTAAAGAAAAGCATACAGAGAGAGAATTCTTGACATAGGGAAGAGTATATGCAAATGGGATGGAGGTAAATGAGAACATGGCCCACTAAAGGGTCTGAAAGAAAAGAAAGAGAATCGTATCCTGGAGTGTGAGACAAGGTTGGGAAGATTAGAGCCTTCTTCTTCTGAGTGTGAGCACAGTCCCTCAAGTTGTATAGATGTGATGCATCTGCATAGCTAGTCACCTGTTGGGCCTCAGAAATCAGTAATAAATCTTCTGACAGATTTGGTATCATCTCTGGTTCACACGTTACCCCCCAGGTCAGGGGATAACATGACCAGTAAGGAAGGGTTGCAAATTCAGCCTGTTTTATAAGAATACAATGAATTTGGTACCTGTTTACAGTGTTGGTGCTTTACTTGAAATCAAATCCTACCATGGCTATTATTGATTTCCTTTCCATCAGATAGCATTATAGATTTTCTGGGCTGGCATTAAAACCCTGCAGTGTCACTGCATATGACTCAGCACCATCAATTCTAATTAGAACTGCTGGTAACAAACAGAAGAGCTTTACTTTTTTCATGTGAACAGTATCAAACTCTCATTACAGGAAACCTGTCAGTGTTGCCTCACTCTTCATTTCTCTTTGTATGCTCTTGGGCTTATGTTTATGATTTGATAATTCTATCATGATACTGCTTTTGAACTATGCTTTTTAAAAATATTTATTTATTTGACTGTGTCAAATCTTAATTGTGGCACACTGGATCTTCAG
Source organism: Bos mutus (assembly GCF_027580195.1). Lineage (NCBI taxonomy): Eukaryota > Metazoa > Chordata > Mammalia > Artiodactyla > Bovidae > Bos > Bos mutus. The sequence goes on from NC_091618.1 coordinate 133,118,472, forward strand.
TCTTTTTTTGCAGCATGCAGAATCTTTTTAGTTGTGGTGTGTGGGCTCTAGTTCCCTGACCAGGGATCAAACTCAGGGCACCTGCATTGGGAGCATAGAATCTTAGCCCCTGGACCACCAGGGAAGTCCTGCTTTTGAATTATGTTTTAAGCAAACATATCATGACTGATGTCTTACCATTTAAGACTCTTACCTGAACGAACAAACAAACTAGAAAACACTTGAGTTATCTTTGTCATTCAGCCAGTTGGGAAATTATGAGAAGAGAGCAGAACGAAAGCCTACAGACCCAGTTTTCTTCCATTTCTCTGTTGACTAGCACGACTGAAGTTAGTAGTGACACATGCTAGAGGAGACACAAGGAATCAGATGTGTGCCAGGATACATCCACCCATCAACAAGATGCTCATAGGAATTTTGGCACAGTGGATGCCTCAGAAAGACCCTGTAGTAGAGTTTAAAGAGCATGCCCAAGGATAGGGAGGCTTGGGATTGAATCCTGACCCAATGACTTTATGGGATGACCAAGAGGAACCCATGGAAAAGAAACAATGATATCCCCCAGAAGAATGATGTTCGTGGTTTAGTCATTAAGGCATGTTCGACTCTTGTAGCCACCATGGATTGTAGCCCACCAAGATCCTCTGTCCATGGGATTTCCCAGACAAGGACACTAGAGTGGGTTGCCATTTCCTTCTTCAGGGGATCTTCTAGACCCAGGGATCAAACCTGGGTACCCTGCATTGTAGATGGTCTCTTGCATTACAGGTAGATTCTGTACCTACTGAGCCACCAGGAAAGACCCCTCAGAAGAGAGGATAGGGTAAATTTACTTACATTATGTAGATATATACATACAGTACATACATAAGTAATATGCATAATATATATGCATGTATTGACACACATGAATAATATACATATAAATCACACATATATATGTATTTGTATACATATATTCATTTGTACATAACATATGCATATATATATAAATTTACATGCATATATAAATTTTTTCAACTTCCTCCTCTGAGGAGAATATTATTGTTTCATTTCCATGGGTTTCCCTTCATCCCATAAATAAGTCAGAGAGGAAAATATGTGTGTATAAACACACAGAAAACACACAGTTTGGAAAAGTTCCTGGGATTCAAACCCACTTTTGTGTTTATATTCTGTTTTCTTTTCACTACATGGTCTTGTTTCATTCTTTAAAGTATTTATGTAACCTCTTATTAAGTGATTTTTTGATCATTAACAAAGAAATAAATAACATTGTAAGAATGTTTCCAGATGGGCAATTGAGACTGGGAAGCTCTGCTGCCAGGCAGAGTAGAAAGAGGTTCTCAGCTCACGTCTCACCACCACAGGGCAGAGGACAAGCCAGTTTGCCTCTTTTTAAATCTCACTGTCTTCCTCTAAAACTTGAAGATAGAGGTCTGTGGGGGAAATTATAGGTAGAGTGTCTACATTACCACACAGTATACAGTAGGTGTTCTATAAATAAGGACATCCATGAAATTGTACCCTGTAAGGAAACACCTGGACACCCTCCACCACTATCACACAGATAGATTTATGTCTGGTGGGGGACCAAGGCTGCCCATTCAGTCAATCACATATGTGATTATACATGTGTTCATTCTGCAAACACTTTACTAAACACCTCTGCCTGGCTCTATGAGAGGTGTTGGAATACCAGTGAGACTGTCACATGACCCCACACTCAAGAAGCTCAGATTTGGTAAAGGAGAAAAATAAAATAAATGTTAATACATGTTAAGTTTATAAGATAGCAATACAGTTACATACTGAGTATTTATATCTATTAACTCATTCTATTTTATTTCAAAGCATAACGTTAAAAATACATGCTTAAAAATCATAGGGCTTAGATTTTTAATTATGTACTATCTGTTTTGTTACAGATGTCTTTTGTAAAGAAAATTAGCTCATACATAATTAGTACATAAGCAACTGTCAGTATAAACTCAAGGTACTTTAGTATGGTTTTGCATCACCAAGTCATAGCAGAATGAGCATTAAAGATACTAAAAAAGAATGATAAGCATTACTGAAGCTAAAAAACAAACAAACAAATGAAAAAAACCTTGGACACAGCAAGCCAAGGGGATACGTGCTCCATGGAGTAGCTGTTCCCTGAAGTCCTCCTTCTAGTTGAGGTTGGCCATTGCTTTGCATTAAATGTTCTCATGGTACCCTAAGAAAACAGCATGTATTAATGACTCAGAGCCAGCCATCTATGGATGGTTGCATGCTGTATAAAACCAGCTCCTGCTTTGTACCTGAATCTCCTGATAATGAGGGTATACCACTGCTTTATCTCTATTAACTCCACGGCTTCAGCTGTTTCTTACAACTGCTTCCATCAGATTACTCTCACGTGTTCTATTACAGTGGAATTTTATCAACTGTAGCTCTTTCATTCATTAAAGTTTTATTGTCTTTGTTGTTCAGTCGCTGAGTCATGTTCAGCTCTTTGTGACTCCATGGATTGCAGCACGCCAGGCTTCCTTGCTCTTTACTGTCTCCTGGAGTTTGCTCAAACTCGTATCCATTGAGTCAGTGATGCCATCCAATCATCTCATCTTCTGTTACCCCTTTTTCTTCCTCCTCCTGCCCTCAATGTTTCCCAGAATCAGGGTCTTTTCCAATGAGTCAGCTGTTCACATCAGGTGGCCCAAGTATTGGAGCTTCAGCATCAGTTCTTCCAATGAATATTCAGGATTGATTTTCTTTAAGAATGACTGATTTGATCTCCTTGCAATACAAGGGACTCCCAAAAGTCTTCTCCAGCACCACAGTTCAAAAGCATGGATTCTTCACTGCTTAGCTTTCTTTATGGTCCAACTCTTACATCCATATATGAGTACTGGAAAAAACATAGCTTTGACTATACAGACCTTTGTTGGCAAAGTGATGTTTCTGCTTTTTAACACATTGTTTCTTATAATTTCCTTCCAAGAAGTAAGTGTCTTTTAATTTCATGGCTGCAGTTACTGTCCCCAGTGATTTTGGAGTCCAGGAAAATAAAATCTGTCACCGCTACCACTTTCTCCCCTGCTATTTGAATTGAGTGATGGATGAGAGTAGATGCTGTGATCTTAGTTTTTTTGAATGTTGAGTTTCAGGCCAGCTATTTTCCTCTCTTCTTTCACCCTCATCAAGAGTCTCTTTAGTTCCTCTTTGTTTCTGCCATAAGGGTGGTGTCATTTGCATATATTAGGTTGCTATTTCTCCCAGCAATCTTGAATCCAGTTTGTGATTCATCCAATCCAACATTTTGCAGATGTACTCTGCATATAAGTTGAATAAGCAGGATGGCAATGTACAGCTTGACGTACACCTTTCCCAATTGTGAACCAGTCTGTTGTTCCATGTCCATTTCTAACTGTTGCTTCTTGACCTACATATAGATTTCTCAGTGAAAGTGAAAGTTACTCAGTCCTGTTTGACTCTTTGTGACCCCATGGACTATACAGTCCATGGAATTCTGCAGGCTAGAATACTAGAGTGGGTAGTCTTTCCCTTCTGGGGATCTTCCCAATCCAGGAAGTGAACCCAGGTCTCTTGCATTGTGGGCAGATTCTTTACCAGCTGAGCCAGAAGGGAAGCCCTTGTCCTTGTCTAGATTTCTCAAGAGACAGATAAAGTGGTCTGGTATTCTCACCTCCTTGAGAATTTTCCACAGTTTGTTGTGATCCACAGAGTCAAAAGCTTTAGTGTAGCCAATGAAGCAGAAGTTGATGTTTTTCTGGAATTCCCTTGCTTTCTCTATGATCCATTGAATGTTAGCAGTCGATCTCTGGTTCCATTAGAAAGTTAATATGTCTTTATGTCTTTAAAATGAGGTTAGTATTTTAATTGGGATTGTTGTTATTGTTTTGTAAGATCTGCTTTAAAATATACATTTTCCGTGGTCTCACCCAATATATTTCCCCCTTAAAGGTGTGATTTTGCAGAATTCAATGTTTTTAAGGATCACATAGTGTGAAATAGAAAACTTTTGCAGTTTTCCACCATTCTTCTTAATGTGATATTCTTCATAATGTGTGCTATTAGAAGTGGTAGTGTTAGCATCAGGAATCCATTGTCTGAGTCCTGTATTTCTTACTAACTCTGTGCTTACTCATTGTCACAAGAAATTCTCCTGACCCAGCACCACACTCCCAGCTGCAAAGCTTCCCCACCATCTGCCTCTTCATTCCCATCTTACCTGAATCTTCTTAGTCCTTCATTACCTCAGAATGAACATTGTGAGTGATTCTCCATGGTTTGGTTCTGTGCTTCCTCAGAGATGCTGTTTCTCATATGCTTCACCAAACTTCAGCTAGGATATCACAGACATCTTCCAGTCCAGGACTACGGGATTCAACAGCTAATTGTATCTTTCCTCACACTTCATTTCCACAGAATGAGACAATCTTATAATTTTAATGGCAACAAACTCCAATATTCTTGCCTGGGAAATCCCATGTACAGAAGAGCCTGGCATGCTACAGTCCATGGAGTTGCAAGGAGTCACACATGATTTAATAACTAAACAACAACAACAGCAGCAGAATTACAGTTTCCCTTTTTCTTTTCTTTCTTTCTTTTCTTTAAACTACAACTAGAGCTTAGAAATATTTCCTGTTAATTCTGGATATTTATTTGGAATATGGGACTGAAATTATGGAGATATAACTCCTTAAAATTTCACTTCAGATATCTATATAAATATGCTGAATTTCATACTATAATGGCTTCCTTGATTGCTCAGTTGGTAAAAAATCTGCCTGCAATGCAGGAGACCCTGGTTTGATTCCTGGGTCAGGAAGATCTGCTGGAGAAGGGATAGGCTACCCACTACAGTATTCTTGGGCTTCCTCTATGGCTCAGCTGGCAAAGAATCTGCCTTCAATGTGGGAGACCTGGGCTCGATCCCTGGGTTGGGAAGATGCCTGGAGAAGGGAAAGGCTACCCACTCCAGTATTCTGGCCTGGAGAATTCCATGAACTGTATAGTCCATGAGGTCGCAAAGAGGTGGACTCAACTGAGTGACTTTCACTCACATCATAATTGATCCATTAAAACAATAGAATTTTAGATTGAACTTTTTTAAAGATCACACTTTATTTTTTTAGTATAAATTTATTTATTTTAATTGGAGGCTAATTACTTTACAATACTGTATTGGTTTTGCCATATATCAACATGAATCTGCCACGGGTATACACATGTTCCCCATCCTGAACCCCTCTCCCACCTCCCTCCCCATATCATCCCTCTGGGTCATCCCAGTACACCAGCCCCAAGCATCCGGTATCATGCATCAAACATGGACTGGTGATTCATTTCATATATGATATTATACATGTTTCAATGCCATTCTCCCAAATCATCCCACCCTCGCTCTCTCCCACAGAGTCCAAAAGACTGATCTATACATCTGTGTCTCTTTTGCTGTCTCGCATACAGGGTTATCATTACCATCTTTCTAAATTCCATATATATGTGTTAGTATACTGTATTGGTGTTTTTCTTTCTGGCTTACTTCACTCTGTATAATAGGCTCCAGTTTCATCCACCTCATTAGAACTGATTCAAATGTGTTCTTTTTAATGGCTGAGTAATACTCCATTGTGTATATGTACCATTGCTTTCTTATCCATTCATCTGCTGATGGACATCTAGGTTGCTTCCATGTCCTGGCTATTATAAACAGTGCTGCGACGAACATTGGGGTACACGTGTCTCTTTCCCTTCTGGTTTCCTCAGTGTGTATGCCCAGCAGTGGGATTGCTGGATCATAAGGCAGTTCTATTTCCAGTTTTTTAAGGAATCTCCACACTGTTCTCCATAGTGGCTGTACTAGCTTGCTTCCCACCAACAGTGTAAGAGGGTTCCCTTTTCTCCACACCCTCTCCAGCATTTATTGCTTGTAGACTTTTGGATCACAGCCATTCTGACTGGCGTGAAATGGTACCTCATAGTGGTTTTGATTTGTATTTCTCTGATAATGAGTGATATTGAACATCTTTTTATGTGTTTGTTAGCCATCTGTATGTCTTTTTTGGAGAAATGTCTGTTTAGTTCTTTGGCCCATTTTTTTTTTAAGAGGTTTTGATGAGTTAGCAGGAAAAAAGAAAGAATAGGGGCCTATTACAAGAGAAACTTCAAAGTAAAAGAAAAAAGACAAATTAGAGAGGTGCAATGTGCAGTGAATCAGGCTTTTACTCTGAGAGAATTGAAAAATCTTTAGTAAATTGAGGCTTAATTTTTGTTGTCATACAGGGTTATGGATTTAGGACACAAATCTCAGGGAAATCCCAGGTAGGGATATCTAATAAGAGATTCTTATATTTCTGGGACCCCAACCAAGGGGCTACAAAACTTATGTAAGTGTAAACTAAATAAAACCTCCTCCAAACACACCAAAAGCTAGGAGGAAAATTCTCTGCCTAGGATATTTGTGCTAATTGATTAAAAAAAATAATAATCCATAACTACAGTGAGACCTTTATGCCACTTTGCAGCTCAGATTTATACTACACGAGATATCACCTCAGGCCTATTAGAATGGCTGTCATCGAAAAGACAAGGATGGCGAGGATCTGAAGAAAAGGGAACCCTTGCATTCCATTAGTGGCAATGTAAATTGGTTCAGTCACATGTGGAAAACAGTATGGAGTTTTCTCAAAAAGTTGAAAAGAGAACTATGATATGATTGAGCAATCATACTTCTGGGTGTTTATTGGAAGGAACGGAAACCATTATTTTGAAAGATATCTGCCACCCCTTGCTCATTTTAATATATTTATAATAATCAAATCATGGAAACTATATCCATCAAAAAATGAACACAAAGAAAATGTGGCACACACATGCACACACAAATGTTATTCAGCCATAAAAAGTTGAAAATCCTCTCATTTGTGACAACAGGAATGAAACTTGGAGACTTTATACCAAGTGAGATGTCAGACAGAGAAAGACAAATACTGTATAATGGTTGTTGCCAGAAACAGTGTGTGGGGGATGGATGAAATGTGCAAAGGTGATCAAGAATTCAAACTTTCAGGTATAAGGTAAATACATTAAAACTGAAAGTTTGAACTTTTGACCATCTTCACACATTCTGTGTTTGTAACGTACAGCATGGTGACTCCAGTTGACACTACTGGGTTGCATATTTGAAAGTTATTGAGAGTAGACCTTAGAGGTTCTCATCACAAGAAAAAATGTAACTGTGCAGTGATTCATGTTATCTAAACTTTTTTGTGCTAATCAATTTTCAATATATGCAGATATCAAATCATTGCTATATACTTGAAATGTAGTCAGTGTTATGTCAATTATATCTCAATATCTTAATCAAACTAGAAAATAAAGTGATTGCTTAAAGCATTTAAAAATGCTTTTTATATACATTTAAAAGACATTCAGAAAGTTTAATATAATAGACATTTCTGAATTTCATACACCTCCGAAAAAAGACTATATAATATTTTTAAAGTTGTAGGACATTTATAGAAATTGATAACTTATTCATAAAGCAAGCTTTAAAAATATTTATAAGATTTGTAACTTAGTGTATAGATTGACTGTATTAATAGCTTAACACTTCATCCCTCCCTGTATCTTTCATCAATCCTCTTAGTAAAGAGGTGAACTCCATTCGCTACCCCTTAAATGTGGGCTGATATTGTGCCTTCTTTTGGTAATATTTCTACCTTCTCTCTTGTCTTCTGCTATCACTATGAGTACATACTGAAAGATGAAATATATTTACAGGCTAGAGAGGAATCAGCCTAATCATCCAAGTGAAGGTCATCTTAAATAAAATGACAGCTACCTAAACTCCAAAAATGTGACAAAGCCCAATAAAGACCAACAAAACTTCCCAGCTACCCTGTAGACCCAGAAGCTAAATAAAACCTTATGATAAACCAATTATTTTGAGGAAAGTATATTACACAACATCACTCTGTCACAGATAACCACCATGCACACCAAGCATGCTCTCAGATCAAAATTAACATGTCAGAAGTGCAGAGAAAAAGGACTTTAAAAACCGCATACGTTTGGAAGTTAAGAAACACACTTTTAAAGAAATCACGATTCAATTAAGATTTTAAATTTAGATGTAAAGCATAATGTTTCAAATCTCTTGGGATATAGCTGAAGACAGTTTTAACACTACATGTTATAGTATAAAAAGAAGGAAAGTTACAATAAAATGTCTAATTTAAAACTTAGAAAAATAACCTAAAAAGACACAAAGAAAGTTAGAAGGAAGGGAATATAAACATTAGACCCTAAAGCATTTATATAAAAAGAAAGCATATATAGAATCAGGAAGTCTAAAGTATGGTCTTTGAATACAGTCAGAAAAATTGTTAAACCTATATTGAATCTGATCAAAGAGAAAGAGAACAGTACATGTAAATACTATCAGCGATTTTAAAATACATAAGGATTTCAGTTTCAGTTCAGTAGGTCAGCCATGTCGAAATCTTTGTGACCCCATAGACTGTAGCATGCCAGGCTTCCCTGTCCATAACCAACTCCCGGAGCCTACTCAAAGTCATGTCCATCGCATCGGTGACGCTATCCAACCATCTCATCCTCTATCATCCCTTTCTCTTCCCGCCTTCAATCTTTCCCAGCATCAGGGTCTTTTCCAGTGAGTCAGCTCTTTGTATCAGATAGTCAAAGTATCAGAGGTTTGCTTCAGCATCAGTCCTTCCAATGAATATTCAGGACTGATTTCATTTAGGATTGACTGGTTTGATCTGCTTGCAGTCCAAAGGACTCTTAAGAATCTCCTCCAACACCACAGTTCAAAATCATCAGTTCTTTGGTGTTCAGCCTTTTTTATGGTCTAACTTTCACATCTGTACATGACTTCTGGGAAAACCAGAACCTTGACTAGATGGACATTTGTTGGCAAAGTTATGCCTCTGCTTTTAAATATGCTATCCAGATTTGTCATAGTTCTCTTTCTAAGGTGCATGTGTCTTTTGATTTCATAGCTTCAGTCACCATCTGCAGTGATTTTGGAGCTCCAAAAAAATAAAGCATGTCACTGTTTCCATTGTTTCCCCATATATTTGCCATGAAGTGATTGGACCAGATGCCATGATCTTAGTTTTCTGAATGCTGAGTTTAAAACCAACTTTTACACTCTCTTTCACTTTCATCAATAGGCTTTTTAGTTCTTCACTTCTGCCATAAGTGTGGTGTCATCTGCATGTCTGAGGTTATTGGTATTTCTCCCGGCAATCTTGATTCCAGCTTATGCTTCATCCAGCCTGGCATTTTGCATGATGTACTCTGCATATAAGTCAAATAAACAGGGTGACTAAAGATAAATGTCATTAAATAAGCAAACGTGTAAAAAGTCTTAAGATAATGATATGTTGGCCAGTTTCATGCCATCATATCTAAGCTTCAACTTAGATGAAATAAACATATTTCCAGAAATATCCTACCAAAATTGACACAAGAAGTGAGGGTAAAAAATCTAAAAACGTCTATAACCATTAGAGGTACTATTTTTTTTCTAATAAAAAAATAGCTATTTATTTTAAATTTGTGTTGGAGTATGTTTGATTTACAATGTTGTGTTAACTTCAGATCTACAACAAAGTGAATCTGTTAAACATAAACATATACATACATATCCACTCCTTTTTAAGATCCTTTTCTCACATAGTCCATTACAGAGTATTGAGTAGAAGTTCTCTGTAGGTCTTTATTGTGTGCACATATGTGTGTGTACCTGCACATGTTCTCAGTCACTCAGTTGCCTATGACTCTTTGTGACCTCATGGACTATAGCCCACCAGGCTCCTCTGTCCATGGAATTTTCCAGGTAAGAATACTGGAAGGGTTGCCACTTCTTTCTCTAGGGGATCTTCCCAACCCGGGATTGAAAACATGTCTCCTGCATCTCCTGCATTGGCAGGCGGATTCTTTATCACTGTGCCATGTTATTAGTTATCTATTTTATATATAGTAGTATGTATTAGTATATGTCAACCTCTCAATTTATTCCTCCCCAATTAACCAGTGTGTGAAAAGGTAATACATTAAGTTAAAATTATTTCAGTAACACACTTTAATTTTTATTAACAAATTGATATAATCCATTTCAATGTCAGATTGAAGGAAAATTGATTATATAATCAACTCAATGGTTTACATAAACAAAAACCTTTTGGCAAAATTCAAAATCCATTGAGTAAAAAACAGTAAGGAGTTTATTAAAGATGTATATATAGAGTAAGAAACTACAATAAAAAAACTAACAACCTAATTGCAAATGGGCAAGAGAACTGAACGTACATCTCACCAAAGATTTTCAGATGATGATTATGTATGTGAAAATTGCTCAACATCACTTATGATTGATGGTGTCTGTTTAGTCCCTAAGTTGTGTCTGACTCTTGCAACCCCATGGACTGTATCCTGACAGATTCCTCTGTACATGGAATTTTTCCAGACAAGAATCCTGGAGTGGGTTGTCATTTCTTCCTCCAGGGGATCTTCCTGACCCAGGGATTGAACTCGGGTCTTCTGCATTTCAGGCAGTTACCTACATCACAGACAGATTTTTTAATAACTGAGTCACAAGGGAAGCCCTCATTTATGATTAGAGGATTGAAAATTAAAAGAATAATGCAATGCCACCATGCATCTATTAGAATAGCTGAACTACAAAAATATTGATTGATAGTATTAACTGCTGGCGAGGATATGCAGCAATAGGAACTTTCATTCATTGCAAGTAGAAATGCAAAATGGTATAGCCACTTTGGAAGACAATATGGCAGTTTCTTACAAAACTAAATATAGACTTACTATAGAATCCAGCAGTTGCATTTCTTAGGCATTGCCAAAGTAAGTTAAAACTTATATTCATACAAAACCAGGAGGCAAAGTTTATAGAAGTCTTATTCATAATTACAAAAAAACTGGGGGGAATGAAGATATCTTTCAATAGATAAGTGAATAACCAGTCTAGTCGTGAGAAAAATATCCCAGCTGGAGAAAATTCTACAAAATACCTGACCAGTCCTCCTCAAAAGTGTAACAGTGATTTAAAATAAAGCCTGAGCCACTGTGAGTGATATAGGTGAAACTAACATAAAATGTTAGCAATTGGGGAATATGAGCGTGAGGTATTTGGTAATTCTCTGTACTAGAAACACAATTTATTTGTAAATCTTAAACCTATTCTAAAGCTAAAAGTTTATTTAAACATGTATAATAAACATTTTATATACAAGTGTAAAAGCTTACCCTTATGATTAGAAAGATTTTTTGCTATTATTATGTTTTATTTTTCTAATTATACTAAATATCCTGGCAAGTTGAGCAAAATGAAAATAGATATCAAAGACTTTAATATTATAAAATAAGAAAACTGTCATTATGCATCTATCTTTTAATTGTCCATATAGCAAATCCCAAACATTCTAGGATAAAATGTTAGAATAGATGAAATTATTTTAGTAATGCTGCTGGATACAAAATCAATGTACAAAATCAATTGCATCTGTCTACATCACAAAAAATAAGTAGAATATATATATGTAGAAAAAAATATATATATATTAAAAGCCTGTTTACAATAGCATTCAAAAAATATAAGCACAGAAGAAAGCTGCTTCACCTATAGTTATATAAGACAATAGATTTTAAGTATGAACATATTTTAAGGATGAACTGTTTTTGCATAGTGAAAAGAGCTTCACTTTAGCAAGAATATTTAATTAAAGAAAAATCTAACAAAATAAATTAAGATGATATACAAATACATATATATAATTATATATTAATATATATAATTTTATATATATAATTATTTGCAGTTGTTAATACATTTAAATAAGTAAAAATTCATACTGTGTGCAAAAAAACCCTCAACTTCAAATAATGCAAATCATCCCTGAATTAGTAAATAAATTTAATGGAAAATCAAATCAGCATATTAAAGCTGTTTTGGATGTGTATGTGTATATGTGTGTGTATACCCTGCAAGATCAGCTCTAAAATTTACATGGAAACACAGAATCATAAGAATAGTCTAAGCACTCCTAATGAATAACATATCAAAACTTAAACAGTGTAATAATTTACATAGAGTGATATTAGAACAGAAATGGACAATTGGATCATCAGAACAGACACCATCATGCAGGAAAACATTTTTATGGGAGAACCATGAGGAAAAGATGGAGTTCTTAATAAATGGTGCTGATCCATGTGATTACCCATATAGAAAATAGCTTGGACCTCCGTATCACATGATATACCCATACCACAGGATCTGTACAATTCCAGATGGTTAAAAGACTTATGTTTTAAAGGCAATATAATAACATTTGAAAGATTGCATTTTCATTTTGGGTAGGGGAGTGGGAATTTCTTAAATAAGAATTTTAAAAGTGCAAAATCTAAAGATAAAAACACATAAATGCTATCACATAAATGTAAATGCTTCAGAAAGTAAGTAAAATAGTAAGCCATGTGCTAAAAAATGAACTCCTATAAATTAACTAAAAAATAAAAAGAACCAAGACCAGAAACTATAAAACTCCTAGAGGAGAACATAGGCAAAACACTCTCCGACATACATCACAGCAGGATCCTCTATGACCCACCTCCCAGAATATTGGAAATAAAAGTAAAAATAAACAAATGGGACCTAATTAAACTTAAAAGCTTCTGCACAACAAAGGAAACTATTAGCAAGGTGAAAAGGCAGCTTTCAGAATGGGAGAAAATAATAGCAAATGAAGCAGCCGACAAACAACTAATCTCAAAAATATACAAGCAACTCCTACAGCTCAACTCCAGAAAAATAAATGACCCAATCAAAAAATGGGCCAAAGAACTAAATAGACATTTCTCCAAAGAAGACATACAGATGGCTAACAAACACATGAAAAGATGCTCAACATCACTCATTATCAGAGAAATGCAAATCAAAACCACTATGAGGTACCATTTCACACCAGTCAGAATGGCTGCGATCCAAAAGTCTACAAGCAATAAATGCTGGAGAGGGTGTGGAGAAAAGGGAACTCTCTTACACTGTTGGTGGGAATGCAAACTAGTACAGCCACTATGGAGAACAGTGTGGAGATTCCTTAAAAAACTGGAAATAGAACTGCCTTATGATCCAGCAATCCCACTGCTGGGCATACACACTGAGGAAACCAGAAGGGAAAGAGACACGTGTACCCCAATGTTCATCGCAGCACAGTTTATAATAGCCAGGACATGGAAGCAACCTAGATGCCCATCAGCAGATGAATGGATAAGAAAGCAGTGGTACATATACACAATGGAGTATTACTCAGCCATTAAAAAGAATACATTTGAATCAGTTCTAATGAGATGGATAAAACTGGAACCTATTATACAGAGTGAAGTAAGCCAGAAAGAAAAACACCAATACAGTATACTAACACATATATATGGAATTTAGAAAGATGGTAACAATAACCCTGTGTACGAAACAGCAAAAGAGACACCGATGTATAGATCAGTCTTATGGACTCTGTGGGAGAGGGAGAGGGTGGGGAGATTTGGGAGAATAGCATTGAAACATGTATAATATCATGTATGAAATGAGTCGCCAGTCCAGGTTCGATGCATGATACTGGATGCTTGGGGCTGGTGCACTGGGACGACCCAGAGGGAGGGTGGGGGGTGGGGAGGAGGGAGGAGGGTTCAGGATGGGGAACGCGGGTATACCTGTGGCGGATTCATTTCGATATTTGGCAAAACTAATACAATATTGTAAAGTTTAAAAATAAATAAAATTTTTAAAAATGTGAAAAAAAAAAAACCAGTAAAAACGCCAAAAGATGGAAAGAACAAAACATGGCCATCAAAGTAGAAAGCAACAGACCAACAGGCAGCAACCCCATCAGTAAATGTAAATTAATAGTACAATGAGATGCTTTTTAATACCTACCAGGTTAGAAACAAAGTTGAAAGATCTGACAATACCAAATTTTTTTCAAAGGCATGTAGAACCCTCATACATTGTTGGTGGATGTTATAAATTGTTTAACCATTTTGAAAAAACAACTTGTCATAATCTGTTAGTGTTAGAAATATGCACTGTCTATGACCCAACAGTTCTACTACCTGGAGAAACCCTGGAATACATGTACCAGGAAGCATAAAGGACTGTTCACTTTAACAATTTGTAATAGCAAAGAACTGGAAATAAATTGAATATTAGCCTATATGTCACAACTGAATGCTCATACAATGGCATAGTATTCAGCAGTGACATATAACAACAAAAACATATTTCAGGGACACAACATCTTTTTTTTAAGTCAAAGAAGTTTTATAGTATGCAGTATGCTTAAATGTATACAAAATTTAAACCATAATATACCCCAAAAGACAATATATTATGAAAAGTATAAGCATTTTCAAAATAAAATTATGAAGAAATAATAAGGAAAAATTAAATGTAAAATATAGGATAGGGCTTACTTCTAGAGGGAAATGATAATAAGATGTTCCTTCTGTAATTAGGTTAAATAAGATGGTGCCTTCTAACACAGACACACACTCACACACACCCTAAATTTTATCTGCTCAATGTTACATAAAAGCCATTCTTAAAAAAATTATTTTGAGAGCTTCATCAAGCAGTACAAAGAGGGCTGGGAGACTGAAATAGAGTAGAAGGTTAATTCTTAGTCCCCCTGTGTGATTACACTAAGCAAAAGGTCTCATTTCCTTGATTTGCTGCAGGAATTGGATGTGGTTTTTACATATTTCTGAAGACATCCTTAATTTCTTTATCAGAAGAGAAAAGGAAACATTAAGTGCTGAGAATGAGTCAAATCCAATGACTGAGCAGTTGGGACCACATTTTAGTCTTACAAAATCTGATTATCTTCTGCTTTACAGGTTCTTCAGCTCTATAAGTGATAGTTTGAGGCTTTTCAAGCTACTCAATCTACTGATGTGATATAGCACTTGAAACTTGAACAAACCTCTTAAAACTATATAAATGGCTTTTGCTGACATTTTCAGTATCAGGAAGAAATATCCTTTTATCTTTGTCCTCATTCTATAAAGTAACATAAACAACTTTCTTCCTGACAGCCAGAACACTTTTACATGGGAGAGCAGAATTTTATACTCACTGTCCATTTCTTGGAAAAGGATGCTGAATAAAAGCATACATTTACTGACTCAGGTTTTATGCATTCTAAAATTTAACTATTTTCTTCATTACTGAATCAAAAGCAGGAAATTTTTTGTTAATTTGTGGATGTTGTTAAATTACAAATGATATAACTGTTAACAAGAGACTTCAAAGGCAGACATTTAAACAAGGCAGAGATTTATTTTCTATGGAATAGCTGTCAGGACAGTCAGTCCATAGCAAATGTGATGGATCAGTGGTGCTGAACCTCAGTCTCCTTTCCTGGATCTCTGCCAGGGATAAGACACTGCACTCATTCACAAAGCCCAGGATGGCTCAGAACCTTAGCCATGTTCTAGCCATAGGAGAGTGGAGAAGAAAGGAGGAGAGGTCACTAATGCTCACATGGTTGAGCAGAATGTGGTTAGGTGGCCACATCTAACTGCAAGGGCAACCAGGGTAGGGAAGTCAAGAGTTCTGTTATGGAAAGGGGACCAGTCCACCTCCTAAAACACACTCAAATACTCATGAGTAGTACCCTTGTTCCTACCAGATACCATACTCATTCCTTCTGAAAGGAACAAAACCCAAATCCCCATCCAGTTCCTGTAGGGATCACAATTTTCAAGACTCACAATCACTTGCTGCCTTGGCAGTGGAATGGAATGCCCATCTGGCCATGCCAAGTTTTTCCCTCTGAGAAGTTGTTCTTTGTCTGTTATTCTCCATACCCTGGTATGAAATGGACATCAGAGACAAGGCCCTTTTATGGGATTGCTGGATTGCTAACCTTTCATAGGCAGTTTCCTAGAGGTGAATGTTGGCATCCTGGATATCTAAGGCTAAACTTGGAATTGCTTCTGAAATCAATTTCTTCAAACACTGTTTATGTATCTACAATGTTTACATCTATAGCCCAAGAGATCTCTTCTAAATATGCAGTCTTGAAACATCTGGGTTGATTAATGAACTCTCCCCTCTCTCCTCTTCTTCTTCTCTCTCTCTCTCTCTCACACACACACACACACAAAGGTACCTGTCTTGGGGTCATCCGAAACCAGAGGCTTGGACAGAAATTAACATCTCTTTTATGATTTATGCCACAGTGATAGCCCCATTTCCTAGCTGAGGGTTTATAACCTAAACTGCTACATAATGCCTTCAAGCCACAATCTGTTGACTGAAAAGTACCTTCTTCAGAGACCTTTCTTCAAAGGCTCAATTTTGTCTTCCTTGAAGGTTTTAGTGAAGATGAAATTGTGGTCTCTTTTTCAAGGTTTTGCAAGAGAAAATTTTGTGAAATGATTTTCTATGATATAATGAAAGTCACTAAACAAAAGACATAGTTTAGGACAGGAGTTAGATGATGTGGATCTGAAGCCTACCTCAGTTTATTCATAATGACCTCAGAGAGGCAGCAGTGAGCTGTAGCTTGAAGTAAGACCTTAGTTTCCTGCCCAGGAATTGAACCTGGGTAGCCTGTATGAAAACCAGCAATCATAATCACTAGTCCACCAGGAGATAGAGGCTAGAAGGAAAATTCCCTTGGGCCTTGCGTCCATTGAAAAATTCATTTCCAAGGAGCCAAAAACTAAAAGAGAGATGCAAAGTTTATTATCAGAGACACAGCACAACAAGTGGGAGAGCACATAGAGGAATAATTTATTTAAGCCAGAAGCAATACAGAGATACACGCTTGGGGAGTAAGCATATGAGTGTCCTCCCTAGTGGTGAGGAGCACAGTAAAGAGATGGCTAAACCATGTATATGGGCAGTTCTTCCAGGTCTTTGTTTACCTTTGGCCAATTGTCTGGTTCATTTTTCCACACCTGACCTGCCTAGGACTCTTCCCAATATGCACGTTGCATGGATTCTAGCCCAGAGACCTATGAAGCAAGCCTTGGCATCACCTATTCTTGGGTGGTACCCCCTCATTTTTGACCCCCAAAGAATCTTTCTGTGCATGTGCAGTGTCTCCCTTGCCCCAAGGATGGGAAATATGACATCTTGATCTTTTATGCTCAGTCATAACTATTATCTTACTGTGTCCACAGGAGGCAAAGGCTGGTTATTTACCCTATTTCTATTGTTATTTCTATTTGAAATGCAAAAAAGAGGTGGATTGTAAATATCTAGCCTCAAAGCCACCTGCTTCTTTTCTCAGGATATGTAAACAGGAGGCTACTTATAAATTATTAACCTGGAGCCCATCCATCTCCTACCTCAGTTCTAACACAGCTAACAAATTATGACAAACTTGGTGACTAAAAAACAACACAACTTTATTATCTTAATGTTCTGGAGAGTCAGAAGCATGGAATATCTGACAGGGTGAACATCAAGGTATTGGCAGGGCTACAAACCCTGCCAACCTTTCTGGAGGCTCCAAAGGGGAATCCATTTTCCTGTCATCTCCGATTTCTATAGGTTACCTGCACTAAGGTAATGCTACATGTTCATTGGGCTTCCGTGGTAGCTCAGCTGGAAAAGAATCCACTTGCAATGCAGGAAATCCTGGTTTGATTCCTGGGTTAGGAAGATCCCCTGGAGACAGGATAGGCTACCCACACTAGCATTCTTGGGCTCCCCTGGTGGGTCAGATGGTAAAGAATCCACCTGCAATGCGGGAGACCTGGGTTCTTTCCCTGGGCTGGGAAGATCCCCTGTGGGAGGGCATGGTAACCTTCTTCAATATTCTTTCTGGAGAATCCCCATGAACAGAGGAGCCTGGCAGGCTACAGTCCATGGGGTCGCAAAGAGTTGGACACGACTGAGTGACAGTACAAAATGTACAAAAATGTATTTGTACATTTGTACATATACATTTGGTTCATTTAGCAGCAATCCACTCTTGGTAATAAATCTTGTGTTAATCAGATTAGACTGGAACAGATCAGACTGGAAACAAGAAGTCTTCACCTACAATGGCTTGAACAGAATAAAAATACATCCTTTCTCATGTAACATCTGGGTATATAGCTTAAGGCCAGTATGATGGTTTTGCAGCATCTCTAGAGTGTTGCCTTTGGATAATGAAAAATGGCTCAGCACCACAGTCGCATTCTGGCCAATGAAGAGGGGATGAGAGTAAGGGAGGCTTGGCCATTCCCTTTTACAAAATGACTCAAAATCCTTGTATTTGTAGCTGAAAAGGAAAGGGAATTAGAGATCTTAGTTGTCCATAAAATATTTGGAAGATTTCATGTTAAGGAAAGAAAAGAAACATTAACCAACCATTGATCCCTGAATAAAACAAGTGGTTGGTTTCCAGGTTTATCTTCAACATCCTTCATTCTGCATACTTCCTGGCAGCTTATACATTAATCTTGGGGATTTCTGCAGCAATGGTGCACTAAGGAATATGAATCAAAGCTGCCACTAAGGACAACATAAAAGCAAAAGAAGGTATCTTTAAAGGCTGCTTGAACATGTTACAGAGATTGAAATAGTGAAGAACCTCTATGCAATGATCTCTGGGAAGATGAAGGCTTAGTGAAGTAAGCATAGAGTTTGGGGCATCTTTTTCCCTGGAATTGTTTGTTGATTTCAAAGAGGTTACTTAGGTGACTCACAGAAGGTTTTGGTGTTTTTCTGGTTTTGTTGTTGTTTGTGTGTTTTACAGTCACTCAAGATGGAACTATGATGTGTGTATGTGTGCTAAGTCTCTTCAGTCACATGTGACTCGGTGCAACACCATCGACTGTAGCCTTCCAAGCTCCTCAGTTCATGAGATTTTCCAGGCAAGGATACTGGACTGGGTTGACATGCCCTCCTCCAGGGGATCTTCCTGACCCAGGGATCCAAGCTGTGTCTCTTGCATCTCCTACACTGGTAGGCAGGTTGTTTACCACTAGGGCTACCTGGGGAGCCTGGAGCCATAATAAACCCCATCAATTTGGATAGGAACACTAAAGGAATACATAGTAGTGATCATGATGAACTAAAAGTAAGCTGAGACTAAAAATATGCTATGAAGTGAAGTGAAGTGAAGTCGCTCAGTCCTGTCCTACTCTTTGTGATCGCATGGACTGTAGTCTACCAGGCTCCTCTGTCCATGGAATTCCCCAGGCAAGAATATTGGATTGGGTTGCCATTTCCTTCTCCAGGGGATCTTCCCAAAATATGCTATAAACAATTTCAAATCTTGAAATTGGACTTAGCATATTACTTGGAAAGTAGAATAGGCAAGTTTTGTTTTTTGTTTTTGGGATAATATAACACCGTAGAAAGTAAAGAAAGAAAGAAAGTGAAGTCTCTCAGTCAATGTCAAACTCTTTGCAACCCTATGAACTGTAGCCCAGGCTCCTTTATCCATGGGGATTTTCCAGGCAAGAATACTGGAGTGGGTTGCCATTTCCTTCTCCAGGGGATCTTCCCAACCCAGGGATCGAACCTGGGTCTCCCACATTGCAGGCAGACTCTTTACCCTCTGAGCCACCAGGGAAGCCCCATATAACACCATCCTAGGCTTCAAATCATTTTTGCAAATCATTGAACAAAATAAATGCCACACAAACAAACAAACAAATAAGCATGCACATGAGGAGACAAGCAATATAAATGACTAAAACGGAAATTCCACTTATTCAAATAAATAAAAATAGCAACATTAAAATTTAACCACAGAATTAGAGACCATGCTGCTGCTGCTGCTGCTAAGTTGCTTCAGTCATGTCCAACTCTGTGCAACCCCATAGATGGCAGCCTACCAGGCTCCTCCATCCCTGGGATTCTCCAGGCAAGAGTACTGGAGACCATAAAAAGGACCAAATAGAAATTCGAGAATGAAGATGGGAATAACTAAAATGAAAGACTCAATGGACTGGTTTCATAAATATTTACACCCAACTGAAAAGAAAAACAAAAACTACTTAGAAGAACAAAGAGGAAAAAAAGTAATGAAAAAGAGAAAAGAAATGGTAGAAAGCAGAAGATACAGTGAGAAAATCTAAAATATGGGCTATTGTCCTCCCATAAGACAGTTGAAAGGGGTGGAAGCAAAACTGAAGACAGAAGGTAAAAAATATTCTAAAATTGTTGACATAGATATACATGTTTAAGAAGTTTTGTGTACTAACAAGAGTAGAAAAAGGTCTCTTAGAAATATGACTAAGAACATTTAAATAGCAGCCAGAGAATTTCCAGTCCTGCTATGATCATATAAATACATTACAGCATATATTTTTGGCTCACTAAAATGAAAATCTCAGGACGATCCACATAAAGCAGCTACCTAAGAACTAATAAAAGTAAACTAAAGCAGGAAAAATGTGTAAGGGAATTAAAAGATAGAGAAGTGACCTTCATGGAATTGAAGGTGCCATTTTTCTCACAACTCTGTCCCATGGCAGGCCCAGTTGTGAGGCAGTGCAGAAGGATGAGAAATTAGAACTCTCAACAGAAAGCTCTGTGGTCTGAGAGTATTAGTGGAATGGTCCCTAATAGGAAATTGCTGAGAAAGGAACGCATTGCTCACTACATAAATCCACACTCAGTGTCTCAGTGTCACCCCTGAGCACCACATGCATAGTAAAACCAAACCAGCATGGAGATTTTGAGAAGTGAAATAGAATTTAAACCATAATACTAGTCAAACTACAGCCTGAGTGGTACATGTATGGGACAGACCTACAGTAGCACAGCAAAAGCTTTAAAAAAATACTAAACTCAAATTAGGCAAAAACCTCTGGTCTGAAGCTACCATCTAGGAGAAGAAGAAACATATTTCAGTTCTGGAGTGATATCAACAAGACCCCAGCTTCCAATTCGCCATAAAGATCAGCAGTTGATGGCTTCAGTTCAGTTCAGTTCAGTTGCTCAGTCGTGTCCGACTCTTTGGGACCCCATGAATCGCAGCACACCAGGCCTCCCTGTCCCCCGGAGTTCACCCAGACTCACATCCATCGAGTCAGTGATGCCATCCAGCCATCTCATCCTCTGTCGTCCCCTTCTCCTCCTGCCCCCAATCCCTCCCAGCATCAGAGTCTTTTCCAATGAGTCAACTCTTCGTATGAGGTGGCCAAAGTACTAGAGTTTCAGCTTTAGCATCATTCCTTCCAAAGAAATCCCAGGGCTGATCTCCTTCAGAATGGACTGGTTGGATCTCCTCGTTGATGGCTGCTGCTGCTGCTGCTAAGTCGCTTCAGTCGTGTCCGACTCTGTGCGACCCCATAGATGGAAGCACACCAGGCTCCCCTGTCCCTGGGATTCTCTAGGCAAGAACACTGGAGTGGGCCGCCATTTCCTTCTCCAAGGCGTGAAAGGGAAAAGTGAAAGTGAAGTCACTCAGTCGTGTCCGACTCTTAGCGACCCCATCAACTGCAGCCTACCAGGCTCCGCTGTCCATGGGATTTTCCAGGCAAGAGTACTGGAGTGGGGTGCCATTGCCTTCTCCAGTTGATGGCTAGCCACAAGCAAAAACAGGTGATCTTTACCACCATACACATATGCTAGGCTAGTCCCTCCAGCTGTAGACATGCATGCTGCTGTCCTGACACCATTTGTCAGTTTCCACTGTATGCATGCATGCAGTAGGAGACTGTGCAGCCAGCAGCCAGGCCACTCACAGTGGCTTATTGGCCCAGATACCTTCTTTCTGTCACTGGCCTATGCCCCTGCATTCACCCACAGCTGGGCATCCACATGGCCCTTATTCAACCTCGGTCACCAACCCACACAGCAATGCACTGATGGTGAGACTCAACAGTCACTGTAGTACATGTCAACAGCAAAGGCTCCTTGGCTACTTTTGTGTCTGAAGTTGGCCCCTGCCCTTGCCACCTAACCTGGCCCCCATCACTACATGTGTGTCAGCAATCAGACCCTGATAATACCCAGCCATTTCTTACTGGCCCCTACTGCTGCAGCTGTATGTGTACAACACCAGCTCTGACCTCCAACACTGCCTGCTGTGGTCCCTAGCTGTTGGATATAGAGGTGCCACTGAAGACCCTAACAGCCTTGGCAGTTTCTGTGGATTCCCCCTAGAGTGTTCAACAAGTACACACAGTTGACGCTATTGACCCCAATATCCTGACCCAGACCTTGCACCCTCCTGGACCAGTGCTACCACACACCCCTGAACATGGCACCCAGCACCACTGGAACAGGATCACAGCATACTCCAGCATGCCTCCACCCACAGATGTGTAAGGGCTTTCACCTCTTCTTTTTACTATTTCTTTCTTTTTTTATTGTGGTTTCGTTGCCTTGTAATGCTGAGTCTTGCTGTATGATGAAGTGAATCAGCTATATGCATACATATATCCTCTCTTATTTGAGCCTCCTTCCTATCCCTCCCATCCCATCTCTCTAGGTCATCACAGATCACTGAGCTGAAGA
Source organism: Bos mutus (assembly GCF_027580195.1). Taxonomy (NCBI): domain Eukaryota; kingdom Metazoa; phylum Chordata; class Mammalia; order Artiodactyla; family Bovidae; genus Bos; species Bos mutus. Next base: position 133,141,009 of record NC_091618.1, read on the forward strand.
CTATAGAGCTATCTGGTCCAGAACTTTTGGTTTAAAGGAGGTTTTTGACTACTATTTCAATCTCTTTTGGGATTACCCCAGTGGCTCAGCATATAAGGAATATGCCTGCAATGCAGGAGACATAAGAAATGTGGGTTCAATCCCTGAGTCAGGAAGATCCCCTGGAGGAGGAAATGGCAACCCACTTCAATGTTCTTGCCTAAAAAATCCCATGGATAAAATCATGGACAGAGGAGTCTGGCAGCCTACTGTTCATAAGGTTGCAAAGAGTCAGACACTACTAATGCCCCTCTCAATAACTCAGTCTATTCAGGTTTTCTATTGCTTCATGATTTGTTCTTAGAAAGTTGTATGATTCTAAGAATTTCTGTGTTTCTTCTAGGTTGTATGATTAGTTAGTTACTAAATCATGCCTGACTCCTTTGCAATCTCATTGACTGTAGCCCACCAGGCTCCTCTGTTAATGGGATTTCCCAGGCAAGAATGCTGGAATCTGGAGTGGGTTGCCATTTCCTTCTCCAGGGGATCTTCTCAACTCAGGGATCAAACCCACATCTTTTGCATTGGCAGTCAGAATTCACCACTGAGCCACCAAGGAAGCCCACTTGTTATTGTATAGCTGTTCACAAAATTCTCTTATAATCTTTTGTACTTCTGTGGTATCCATTGTTACTTCTCTTTCATTTCTGATTTTTATCTGAGCTTTCTCTCTTTGGTTCTTAGTGGGTCTAGCTAATGTTTTGTCAGTTTTATCTTTTCAAAGAACCAGGTCTTAATTTCATTGACTTTTTAGAGTCTTTCATTTATTTCTGCTCTGATTTTTATTTCTTTCATTCTACTGACTTTGGATTTCATTACTGTTTGTCTAGTTCCTTTAAGTATATGATGAGATTGTCTATTTGAGATTATTATTTCTCTAAAGTAGGCCTGTATCATGATAAACTTCCTTCCTAGTACTGTTTTTGCTCTATCCCATATATTTTGGTATTATATTATTATTTGTCTTTAGATGAATTTTTACTTCTTTGATTTCTTTTTTGAGTAAATAATTATTCAGTATCATGTTGTTAAGTCTTTATATATTTGTGATTTCTCCAGTTTCTTGTAGTTGATTTCTAGTTTCATATCTTCGTTATCAGAAAACATGCCTGATATGATTTCAAAAATCTCAAATTTATTTTGACTTGTTTCATGTCCCAACATAAGAAATATTCTTGAGAATATTTAATGTGCAGTTGAGAAGAGTATGTATTAAGCTGCATGTGTATGCAATGTTCTGTATAAATCTATTAAGTTCATCTGGTCTAAAGTTTTATTTAAGGCTGCTATTTCATTGTTGACTTTCTGTCTGAATAATCTATCTATCCATTGATGTAAGTGGAGTATTAAATTCTCCTATGATTATTTTGCTGCTGTCTATTTCTCCCTAAAGGTCTCTTAACAATTGCTTTGTATATTTTGGTGCTGCTATGTTAGCTGCATGCATATTAAATACCGTTATGTCCCCTTGCTGAAATGTCCATTTTGATCTCTTGTTACATTTTTTGACATGAAGTCTATTTTGTCTTATTTGAGTGTGGCTAAAGCTAGTTTCTTCTGGCAGCAGTTAGCTTGAAATATCATTTTCCATCCTTTCTCTTTGAGCCAATGCTTTTCTCTAGAGCTGATCTTTAGAGGTGATTGTCTTGGAGGCAGTGCATATTTTGCTTTTGATTTTTTTAAAAATCCACTTATCCATTCTACATCTTCTGATTGGTGAATTCAATCTACTTACATTTAAGGTGATGAGCATTTAGTTCTGCCATTCAGTGTTTTGTTTTCCGCTTGCTCTGTATCTTCATTATTTCTTTTCCCTTGTATTTCTGCCTGGCATTTTGTTTTCATAGTTTCCTGTGAAATTTTTCTCAGTTTCCTCTTGAATATACTTCCTGTCTCTGCTCTAGATTTATGATTTGAGGTTACCATGAGATTTTTAGAAGAAGAGACATGAAAGGCAAAGGGGAAAAAGAAAGTTATACCCATCTGAATGCAGAGTTCCAAAGAATAGCAATGAGAGATAAGAGAGCCTTCTTAACTGAACAATGACAAGAAATAGAAGAAAAAAATAGAAAAGGAAAGACTAGAGATCTCATCAAGAAAATTAGAGATGCTAAGGAAATATTTAACATAAAGATGGACACAATAAATGAGATGTGGTATGGACCTAACAGAAGCAGAAGAGATTAAGAAGAGGTGGCAAGAATTCACAGAAGAATGGTACAAAAAAGGTCTTAATAACCTAGATAACCACGATGGTGTGATCATTAACCTTGAGCCAGACATCCTGGAGTGTGAAGTCAAGTGGGCCTTAGAAAACATTACTACAAACAAAGTTAGTAGCGGCCAACTGAGCTATTTAAAACCCTAAGGTTGATGCTGTGAAAGTGCTGCACTCAATATGCCAGCATATTTGGAAAACTCAGCAGTGTCCACAAGACTGGGAAAGATCAGTTTTCATTCCAATTCTAAAAAAAAAAAAAAAAGCGATTCTAGAGAATGCTCAAGCTACTGCACAATTGCATTCATTACACAAGCTAGCAAGGAATTTTTCAAAATCCTTCAAGCTAGCCTTCAATAGTACATGAACTGGAAGCTCCAGATGTATAAGTTGGATTTAGAATAGGCAGAGGAACCAGAGTCAAGCTGCCAAAATTCGTTAGGTCATAGAAAAAGCAAGGGAATTCCAGAAAAATGTCTACTTCTGTTTCATTGACTATGTTAAAGCCTTTGACTGTACAGATCATAATAAACTGTGGAAAATCCTTAAAGGGATGGGAATACTAGAACACCTTACCTGCCTCCCTAAAAACTTGTATGCAGGTCAAGAAGCAACAGTTAGAACCGGACATGGAGCAACAGACTGGCACAAAATTGAGAAAGGAGTACATCAAGGCTGTATGTTGTCACCCTGCTTATGTAAATTCTATGCAGAGTACATCATGGGGAATGTTGGCCTGGATGAAGCTTAATCTGGAATCAAGATTGCTGAGAGAAATGCCAATAACCTAAGGTATGCAGATGACACCACCTTAATGGCAGGAAGTAAAGAGGAAGCAAAAAGCCTCTTGATTAAGGTGAAAGACGAGAGTGAAAAAAACTGGCTTACAACTCAACATTCAAAAAATTAGATCATGGCATTCAGTCCCATCACTTCATGATGGGGAAAAAATGGAAACAGTGATAGATTTTACTTTCTTGGGCTCTAAAATCACTGTGGATGGTGACTGCTGTCATGAAATTCAAAGATGTTTACTCCTTGGAAGAAAAGCTATAATCCTAGACAGCATATTAAAAAGCAGAGACATTACTTTACCAACAATGGTCTATAATCAGAGCTATGTTTTCCAGTAGTCATGTATGGATGTGAGAGTTGGACCATAAAGAAGACTGAGGGCTAAAGAATTAGTGGTTTGGAACTGTGGTGCTGGAGAAGACTCTTGAGAGTCCCTTGGACTGCAAGGAGATCAAAGCTGTCAATCCTAAAGAAAATTAACCCTGAATATTAATTAGAAAGACTGATGCTGAAGCTGAAGCTCCAATACTTTGAGTACCTGATTCGATGGTTGGATTCCATCAACAACTCAATGAACATGTGTTTGAGCAAACTCTGGGAGATAGTGAAGGACAAGGGAGCCTGGTGTGCTGTAGTGCACGGGGTTGCAAAATCAGAGACAACTTAGCAACTGAACAACAACATGAGATGTGTGAATCATCTAATCATCAGATCAGTCGCTCATTCATGTCCGACGCTTTGTGACCCCATGAATCGCAGCACACCAGGCCTCCCTGTTCATCACGAACCCGAGTTCACTGAGACTCACGTCCATCGAGTCAGTGATGCCATCCAGCCATCTCATCCTCTGTCGTCCCCTTCTCCTCTTGCCCCCAATACCTCCAAGCATCAGAGTCTTTTCCAACGAGTCAACTCTTCACATGAGGTGGCCAAAGTACTGGAGTTTCAGCTTTAGCATCATTCCTTCCAAAGAAATCCCAGGGCTGATCTCCTTCAGAATGGACTGGTTGGATCTCCTTGCAGTCCAAGGGACTTGCAAGAGTTTTCTCCAACACCACAGTTTAAAAGCAACAATTCTTCGTCGCTCAGCCTTCTTCACAGTCCAACTCTCACATCCATACATGACCACAGGAAAAACCATAGCCTTGACTAGATGAACCTTTGTTGGCAAAGTAATGTCTGCTTTTGAATATACTATCTAGGTTGGTCATAACTTTCCTTCCAAGGAGTAAGCGTCTTTTAATTTCATGGCTGCAGTCATCATCTGCAGTGATTTTGGAGCCCAGAAAAATAAAGTCTGACACTGTTTCCACTGTTTCCCCATCTATTTCCCATGAAGTGATGGGACCGGATGCCATGATCTTCGTTTTCTGAATCTTGAGCTTTAAGCCAACTTTTTCACTCTCCACTTTCACTTTCATCAAGAGGCTTTTTAGTTCCTCTTCACTTTCTGCCATAAGGGTGGTGTCATCTGCATATCTGAGGTTATTGATATTTCTCCCGGCAATCTTGATTCCAGCTTCTGATTCTTCCAGCTCAGCATTTCTCATGATGTACTCTGCATATAAGTTAAATAAGCAGGGTGACAATATACACCCTTGACGGACTCCTTTTCCTATTTGGAACCTGTCTGTTGTTCCATGTCCAGTTCTAACTGTTTCTTCCTGACCTGCATACAAATTTCTCAAGAGGCAGATCAGGTGGTCTGGTATTCCCATCACTTTTAGAATTTTCCACAGTTTATTGTGATCCACACAGTCAAAGGCTTTGGCATAGTCAATAGAGCAGAAATAGATGTTTTTCTGGAACTCTCTTGCTTTTTCCATGATCCAGCAGATGTTGGCAATTTGATCTCTGGTTCTCCTGCCTTTTCTAAAACCAGCTTGAACATCAGGAAGTTCACGGTTCACATATTGCTGAAGCCTGGCTTGGAGAATTTTGAGCATTACTTTACTAGCGTGTGAGATGAGTGCAATTGTGCAGTAGTTTGAGCATTCTTTGGCATTGCCTTTCTTTGGGATTGGAATGAAAACTGACCTTTTCCAGTCCTGTGGCCACTGCTGAGTTTTCAAAATTTGCTGGCATATTGAGTGCAACATTTTCACAGCATCATCTTTCAGGATTTGGAATAGCTCAACTGGAATTCTATCACCTCCCCTAGCTTTGTTCATGGTGATGCTTTCCAAGGCCCACTTGACTTCACATTCCAGGATGTCTGGCTCTAGGTCAGTGATCACATCATGGTAATTATCTGGGTCATGAAGATCTTTTCTGTACAGTTCTTCTGTGTATTCTTCCCATGTCTTCTTAATATCTTCTGCTTCTGTTAGGTCCATACCATTTCTGTCCTTTATCGAGCTCATCTTTGCATGAAATGTTCCTTTGGTATCTCTGATTTTCTTGAAGAGATCTCTAGTCTTTCCCATTCTGTTGTTTTCCTCTATTTCTTTACATTGATACCTGAAGAAGCCTTTCTTGTCTGTTCTTGCTATTCTTTGGAATTCCGATATTTATATCTTTCCTTTTTTCCTTTGCTTTTCGCTTCTCTTCTTTTCACAGATATTTGTAAGACCTCCCCAGACAGCCATTTTGCTTTTTTGCATTTCTTTTTCATGGGGATGGTCTTGATCCCTGTCTCCTGTACAGTGTCATGAACCTCATTCCATAGATCATCAGGCACTCTATCTATCAGATCTAGGCCCTTAAATCTATTTCTCACTTCCACTGTATAATCATAAGGGATTTGATTTAGGTCATACCTGAATGGTCTAGTGGTTTTCCCTACTTTTTTCAATTTAAGTCTGAATTTGGCAATAAGGAGTTCATGGTCTGAGCCACAGTCAGCTCCTCGTGTTGTTTTTGCTTACTGTATAGAGTTTCCACATCTTTGGCTGCAAAGAATATAATCAATCTGATTTAAGTGTTGACCATCTGGTGATGTCCATGTATAGAGTCTTCTCTTGTGTTGTTGGAAGAGGGTGTTTGTTATGACCAGTGCAATTTCTTAGCAAAACTCTATTAGTCTTTGCCCTGCTTCATTCCATATTCCAAGGCCAAATTTGCCTGTTACTCCAGGTGTTTCTTGACTTCCTACTTTTGCATTCCAGTCCCCTATAATGAAAAAGACATCTTTTCTGGGTGTTAGTTCTAAAAGGTCTTGTAGGTCTTTATAGAACCATTCAACTTCAGCTTCTTCAGCATTACTGGTTGGGACATAGACTTGAATTATTGTGATATTGAATGGTTTGCCTTGGAAATGAACAGAGATCATTCTGTCATTTTTGAGATTGCATCCAAGTACTTCATTTCGGACTCTTTTGTTGACTATGATGGTTACTCCATTTCTTCTGAGGGATTCCTGCCTGCAGTAGTAGATATAATGGTCATCTGAGTTAAATTCACCCATTCCAGTCCGTTTTAGTTCACTGACTCCTAGAATGTCAACATTCAGTCTTGCCATCTCTTGTTTGACCACTTCCAATTTGCCTTGATTCATGGACCTGACATTTCAGGTTCCTATGCAATATTGCTCTTTACAGCATTGGCCCTTGCTTCTATCACCAGTCACATCCACAACTGGGTATTGTTTTTGCTTTGGTTCCATCCCTTCATTCTTTCTGGAGTTATTTCTCCACTGATCTCCAGTAGCATATTGGGCACCTACTGACCTTCGGAGTTTCTCTTTCACTATCCTATCATTTTGCCTTTTCATACTATTCATGGGTTTCTCAAAGCAAGAATACTGAAGTGGTTTGCCATTCCCTTCTCCAGTGGACCACATTCTGTCAGATCTCTCCACCATGACCCGCCCATCTTGGGTTGCCCCACGGGCATGGCTTAGTTTCATTGAGTTAGACAAGGCTGTGGTCCTAGTGTGATTAGATTGATTAGTTTTCTGTGAGTATGGTTTCAGTGTATTTGTCCTCTGATGCCCTCTTGCAACACCTACTGTCTTACTTGGGTTTCTCTTACTTTGGGCATGGGGTATCTCTTCATGGCTGCTCCAGCAAAGTGCAGCCATTGCTCCTTACCTTGGACGAGGGTTATCTCCTCACCCCCGCTCTTCCTGACCTTCAACGTGGGATAGCTCCTCTAGGCCCTCTTGCACCTGTGCAGCCATGGCTCCTTGGATGTGGCGTTGGTCCTCCCTGCTGCCGCCCCTGGCCTCAGGCAGGGGTTGCTCCTCACAGCTGCCACCCCTGGCCTTGGGCTTAGGGGCATGGGGTAGCTCTTACCGACCACTGCCCCTGACCTCAGATGCTGGGTATCTCCTCTCGGCCACCCCCGCTGATCTTGGATGCAGGGAATCTCCTCTCGGCCATTCCTGCAGTCTGGTACTCTCGGCCGCTGCCCCTGACCTCGGACGTGGGGTAACTCCTCTTGGCTGCCGCCCTTTGGGTATGGGGTCCTCCTGGCTTCTGCCCCTGACCTCGAAAGTGGGGTGGCTCCTCTCAGCCGTGCTTAGTGCGCTGGTCGCAGCCATCTGCGCTTAGCGCGCCGGTCACAGACGCCTATCTCTAGTCTACCAATAAATTGTATCTTCTTTATTTACTTGTTCAGGTTCCATCCTTTTCTTCTTCCCCTTTTGTTATTGTTAAGTAAATTTATTTCTCTCTCTCTTTTTTTTTTACTTTACAATATTGTATTGGTTTTGCCATACATCAACATGAATCCGCCACGGGGGTACATGTGTTCCCAATCCTGAACCCCCCTCCCATCTCCCTCCCCATACCATCCCTATGGGTCATCCCAGTGCACCAGCCCCAAGCATCCTGTATCCTACATTGAACCTGGACTGGTGATTCATTTCTTATATGATATTATACATGTTTCTTTTTTTTTTTTAAACTTTACATAATTGTATTAGTTCTGCCAAATATAAAAATGAATCTGCCACAGGTATACATGTGTTCCCCATCCTGAACCCTCCTACCTCCTCCTTCCCCATACCATCCCTCTGGGTCGTCCCAGTGCACCAGCCCCAAGCATTCAGTATCGTGCATCGAACCTGGACTGGCATCTCGTTTCTTACATGATATTTTACATGTTTCAATGTCATTCTCCCAAATCTTCCCACCCTCTCCCTCTCCCACAGAGTCCATAAGACTGTTCTATACATCAGTGTCTCTTTTGCTGTCTCGTACACTGGGTTATTGTTACCATCTTTCTAAATTCCATATATATGCGTTAGTATACTGTATTTATGTTTTTCTTTCTGGCATACTTCACTCTGTATAATAGGCTCCAGTTTCATCCACCTCATTAGAACTGATTCAAATGTATTCTTTTTAATGGCTGAGTAATACTCCATTGTGTATATGTACCATAGCTTTCTTATCCATTCATCTGCTGATGGACATCTAGGTTGCAGGATATAAAATCAACACACAGAAATCCCTTGCATTCCTATACACTAATAATGAGAAAACAGAAAGAGAAATTAAGGAAACAATTCCATTCACCATTGCAACGGAAAGAATAAAATACTTAGGAATATATCTACCTAAAGAAACTAAAGACCTATATATATAAAACTATAAAACACTGGTGAAAGAAATCAAAGAGGACACTAATAGATGGAGAAATATACCATGTTCATGGATTGGAAGAATCAATATAGTGAAAATGAGTATACTACCCAAAGCAATTTATAGATTCAACGCAATCCCTATCAAGCTACCAACGGTATTCTTCACAGAGCTAGAACAAATAATTTCACAATTTGTATGGAAGTACAAAAAACCTCGAATAGCCAAAGCTATCTTGAGAAACAAGAATGGAACTGGAGGAATCAACCTACCTGACTTCAGGCTCTACTACAAAGCCACAGTTATCAAGACAGTATGGTACTGGCACAAAGACAGAAATATAGATCAATGGAATAAAATAGAAAGCCCAGAGATAAATCCACGCACATGTGGACACCTTATCTTTGACAAAGGAGGCAAGAATATACAATGGATTAAAGACAATCTCTTTAACAAGTGGTGCTGGGAAATCTGGTCAACCACTTGTAAAAGAATGAAACTAGACCACTTTCTAGCACCATACACAAAAATAAACTCAAAATGGATTAAAGATCTAAATGTAAGACCAGAAACTATAAAACTCCTAGAGGAGAACATAGGCAAAACACTCTCTGACATACATCACAGCAGGATCCTCTATGACCCACCTCCCAGAATATTGGAAATAAAATCAAAAATAAACAAATGGGACCTAATTAACCTTAAAAGCTTCTGCACATCAAAGGAAACTATTAGCAAGGTGAAAAGGCAGCCTTCAGAATGGGAGAAAATAATAGCAAATGAAGCAACTGACAAACAACTAATCTCAAAAATATACAAGCAACTCCTACAGCTCAACTCCAGAAAAATAAACGACCCAATAAAAAAATGGGCCAAAGAACTAAATAGACATTTCTCCAAAGAAGACATACAGATGGCTAACAAACACATGAAAAGATGCTCAACATCACTCATTATCAGAGAAATGCAAATCAAAACCACTATGAGGTACCATTTCACACCAGTCAGAATGGCTGCGATCCAAAAGTCTACAAATAATAAATGCTGGAAAGGGTGTGGAGAAAATGGAACCCTCTTACACTGTTGGTGGGAATGCAAACTAGTACAGCCACTATGGAGAACAGTGTGGAGATTCCTTAAAAAACTGGAAATAGAACTGCCTTATGACCCAGCAATCCCACTGCTGGGCATACACACTGAGGAAACCAGAAGGGAAAGAGACACGTGTAGCCCAATGTTCATCGCAGCACTGTTTATTATACATGTTTCAATGCCATTGTCCCAAATCTTGTTACCAAATTTAAGGAGCTATAGTTATTTGTTTTTTTTTTTCTTCCCCCTTTCTAATCTTTATGCTATAACAAAATGTTTAATAACCTATTCTGTTGAAGAATTACAATTTTCTGATTATGTTTATTTCTCATCTTACTCAAAGTCTTGTGTACTTTTGCCTTTATTTTTCTGATAGAAGAGCACCTTTCAGTGTTTCTTGTAAGGCAAGTGTAGTGTTGGTGAACTTCCTCAGCTTTTGTTTGTCTTAGAAAACCTTTATTTCTTCTTTGTATCTAAAGGACAATTTTGCTGGATAGAGTATTCTTGGGTGACAGTTTTTATCTTTCTATATTTTAAGAATGGCATTGCACTCCCTCTTTGCCTGCAGGGTTTATACTGAGAAGTCTGCTAATGGACTCATGGGGTAATTTTATTTTATTTATTTTTTTACTTTTTATTAAGGTATAGTTGATTTGCAATGTTGTGTTAGTTTCTACTATACAGCAAAGTGAATTTATTATACATATACCTAAACTAACTCTTTTTCTAGATTCTTTTCCTATATAGGCCGTTACAAATTATTGAAGAAAACTCCCTGTATTGTACCTTAAATCCTTATTGTTTCTATTTTATATATAGTATTTTGTGTGTATGCTAATTTCAACCTTTCCATTTATCATTTCCCCTTTCCCCCCTCATTTTCTACATCTATAACTCTATTTATGTTTTGTAGGTAAGTTCGTTGGTATCTTTTAAAAAGTATATTCCACACATAAACAATATAATATGATATTTGTTTTTCTCTGCCTGACATTTCACTCAGTATCACAAATTCTAGGTCCATCTATGTTTCTGTAAATGGTATTATTTTGTTCTTTTCTATGGTTGAGGAATATTCTACTGTATATATGTATCACCAAGTCTTTATTCATTCTTCTCTTGATGGACATTTACTTTGCTTCTATGTCCTGGCTATTGTAAATAGTGCTGAAATGAATATTAGGGTGCATGTATCATTTGTAACTGTGATTTTCTCTAGATACAGGCCCAGGAGTGTGATTCCAGGATCATATTGTAGCTCTAATTTTTCAAGGGACCTCTAATTTTCTCCATATTAGCTATACCAATTTGTATTCCTATACACCTTGTAGATGGCTTCCTTTTCTGCACACTCACAGCATTTATTGTTTGTAGATTTCCTGATGATAGTCATTCTGGTGGGTGTTAGATGATACCTCTTTGTAGTTTTGATTTAATTTCTCCATAAGTAGTGATGTTGAACATCTTTTAACATGCTTTTTAACTGCATGCATGACTTCTTTGGAGAAATGTCTACTTAGATCTTCCACTGATTTTTTTTTAATTTTTTTTTAAATTGAGCTAAATGAGTTGTTTGTATAATTTGGAGTTTAATCTTTTATCAATTGCTTCATTTGCAAATATTTTCTCCCATTCTGAGGGCTGTCTTTTGTTTATGGTTTACACCGATTCAGTGTAATCCCAATCAAACTACCAATGGCATTTTTTACAGAATTAGAACAAAAAATTTTGCAATTTGTATGGAAACACAAAAGACCTTGAATAGCCAAAGCAATCTTGAGAAAGAGAAACAAAGCTGGAGAAGTCAGGTTCCATGACTTCATACAATACTGAAAAGCTACAGTTATCAAACAGTATTATACTGGCACAAAAACAGAAATATAGATCAGTGGAATGAGAAAGTTCACAGATAAATTCACTCACCTATGGTTAGCTATGATAAAAGAGACAAAATATACAGTGGAAAAAAGATAGCCTCTTCAATAAATGGTGCTGGGAAAATTGTACAGCTACACGTAAAAGAATGAAATTAGAGCACTTCCTAACACTATACACAAAAATAAACTCCAAATGGACTAAATACCTAAATATAAGGCTTGATACTCTAAAACTCTTTAGAGGAAAACATAGGCAGAACACTCTCTAAGATAAATCATAGTATGATCTTTTTTGATCTACTTTCTAGACTAATGAAAATAAAAACAAAAACAAATAAATGGGACCTAATTAAACTTAAAAGGTTTTGCACAGCAAAGAAAATGATAAACAAAATGCCATTCTATTTTTTTGGTGCAGTGTTACAGTGGTTCACCATAGTGCTTGATGTGTTTTCTGAAATCACATTTGAAGTACCAACAGGTGAGAAATTCACCTTTTGTTTTACAGAAAGTGGTGCTACAGCACAGGCTTTTTGTTTTTCTTACTTACGCTAACTGGTCACATTTACGATTGTAGCTTGAAGGGGAAAGACAAAAGGAGCTTTTGGTCCACCATGTTGCTGACCAGTGGAGTCAGCGACTACAGTTTTCTTTTTTGCTGTTGTTGTTGTTGTTGTTGTTGCCATATATTAATCACAAATGAAGTGAAAGTCATTCAGTCATGTCTGACTCTTTGAGACTCCATGGACTATATAGTCCATGGAATTCTCCAGGCCAGAATACTGGAGTGGGTAGCCTTTCCCTTCCCCAGGGGATCTCACAACCCAGGAATCAAACTCAGGTCTCCCACACTGCAGGCAGATTTTTTTTACCAGCTGAGCCACCAAGGAAGCCCAAGAATACTGGAGTGGGTAGCCTTTCCCTTCCCCAGGGGATTTCACAACGCAGGAATCAAACTCAGGTCTCCCACACTGCAGGCAGATCTTTTTACCAGCTGAGCCACCAAGGAAGCCCAAGAATACTGGAGTGGGTAGCTTATCCATTCTGCAGGGGATCTTCCTGACCCAGGAATCAAATTGGAATCTCTTGCTTTCCAGGCAGATTCTTTACCAGCTGACCTACCAGAGAAGCCTTTATTCATCAGAAAGTAGGTAATAAATGCATTTTAATAGAAAAAATAGTAAAATACTTAGGAATAAATTTAACCAAGGATTTGAAAGTTCTGTACACAAACAGACAAATATTCAATGTTCATGGGTTGAAAATAATATTGCTAAAATGTCCAAAGTACCCAGAGTAATCTATAGGTTCAATGTAATCCCTATCAAAATTCGAATGCTATTTTTTAATACAAGAAAAAAAAATCCTAAAAGTCGTACAAAATCACAAAATACCCTGCCTAGTCAAAGCAATCTTGAGAAAAAATCTGGATTTATTATAATTCCTGATATCAAACTATACTGCTATAATAATCTAAATGCACATGTCCCTGGTATAAAAAAATGGACACATTTACAAATGCTATAGAGTTAAGAATCCAGTAATAAAATCTCACATAGTCAAGTAATATTTGACAAAGAAGTCAAGAATATTAATTAGAGAATGTATAGTGTCTTATACATGGTGGCTTGAAAACTGAATAACCCACATGAAGGAGCATAAAATTAGATGCCAATTTTACACTGTTCACAAAAGAGAAATTAAAATAAATTATAGACTTAAATGTAAGGACTGAAACAACAACAGCAAAAATCTCCTACAAGAAATAAGAGGGCTTAATATAAAAAAAAATAAAGGGTTAATATCAAAAGTATATACAGAGCTCACACAATTCAATAACAAAACAACAAGCAATACAATTAAAAGTGAGCAGAGGATCTGAGTAGACATTTTTCCAAAGAAGACATACAAATGTCAAAGTGCTACATAAGAATGATGCTTGACTTCACTAATTATCAGGTATCAAGGAAATACAAATCAAATCCACAATGAAATATCAATTCACACTTGTTAGAATGACTATTATCAAAAAGGTAAGTGATAACAAGTATTGGAAATGATATGGAAAAAATAGATCTTTGTGCAATATTATTTTATTTATTTATTTGGTTGTGCCAGGTCTTAGCTGTAGCATGCAGGATCTTTCAGAAAAGGCAATGGCAATCCACTCCAGTGTTCTTGCCTGGAAAATCCCATGGACAGAGAAGCCTGATAGGCTGCAGCCCATGGGGTCACAAAGAGTCAGACATGCCTGAAGCAACTTAGCAGCAGCAGCAGCGGGATCTTTGATCATCGTTGTGGCCAGCAGGACCTTTAGTTGTGGCATGAAAACTTTTAGTTGTGGCATGTGGGATCTAGTTCCCTGACGAAGGATAGAAGCCAGGCCTACTGTACTGGGAGCATGGAGTCTTAAGCGCTGGAACACCGGGGAAGTCTCCCTGTGCATTGTTACTGAGAGTGTAGCTGTTATGGAAAAAATGCTTTGTTATTGCTCTCCAGAGGATCTTCCTAACCCTAACCCAGGGATTGAACCCAGGTCTCCCACATTATGGGCAGATTCTTTACTGTCTGAGCTACCAAAGAAACCCAAACTTTATGAATGCTCAAAAAATAAATATAGGACAACCACATGATCCAGCAATACCATCTAGATATTGAAGAGATATCCACACTCCAATGTTCATTACAGAATTATTTCCAAAAGCAAAGACATGGAAACCACTTGAGTGCTCAATGGATAAATGCAGACAAAAAATTATACAGTGGCTATAATTACCTTGTCCCATATTTGGTCAATGCAAACAAAACAAAACACTTTGCAATGAATAGAAAAATAAATATTCTTATAAAAGAAATAAAAACTATGAAAACAAAATAAAATAAATATTAGAAGTTGAAACTATAGTCTGTGACAGGAAATGCTAGATGAGCTCAATAGTAGAATGGAAAGAAAGGAAAACAGAGTCTTGAAAATAGACTCAAGCTAATTATTAAATCTAAATAGCAAAGGAAAAAAAAGAGTTGGATAAAATGAGCAGAAACTCAGAAATCATTGGAACTATTTGGGAAATATAGTATGAACAACATTTAGTCCAAGGATGAGAAAAGAAAGAAAAGAGCCAAAATAAAGCGAACTAAAATAAATAAATCAAGGAAACCATTAAACATTTTTGAATGCATCTGAAAATTTGTATGGAAATACAAAAAGCCACAGCAAAATGTTAAATGTGTATCAAATCAAATTTGATATACAATTAAAAAAATTTTTTTTTGCTCATAATATTGTATTGGTTTTGCCATATATCAACATGAATCCGCCACAGGTATACACGTGTTCCCCATTCTGAATCCTCCTCCCACCTCCCTCCCCGTAGCATCCCTCTGGGTCGTCCCAGTGCACCAGCCCCAAGCATCCAGTATCGTGCATCGAACCTGGACTGGTGACTCGTTTCATATATGATATTATACATGTTTCAATGCCATTCTCCCAAATCATCCCACCCTCTCCCACACCCACAGAGTCCAAAAGACTGTTCTATACATCAGTGTCTCTTTGGCTGTCTCGTATACAGGGTTATTGTTACCATCTTTCTAAATTCCATATATACTGCTGGGCATACACACTGAGGAAACCAAAATTGATACACAATTTTTGATGTGTCATTTTTTTTTATATCCCTTTTCCAGTTTGTAAGAAATTCAGTTGACAAAAGCACATGCTCAATGACATCACAAGGATGCAATTAGCAAAATCTAGGAGGTGGAAACTCAATAGGATCACTGGTCTTTCTTCAATAACTAAATTGCAGGGAAAAAAGAAATAGGAATTGAGGGCTTGGGAGTCAAATAAATAATGTGAATCCTAATTCAAAGAATCCTACTGAGAAAGTTCAGTTCAGTTCAGTCGCTCAGTCATGTCCAACTTTTTGTGACCCCATGGACTGCAGCATGCCAGGTCTCCCTGTTCATTGCCAACTCCCAGAGTTTACTCAAACTCATGTCCACTGAGTCAGTGATGCCATCCAACCATCTCATCCTCTGTCATCCCCTTCTCCTCCCACCTTCAATCTTTCCCAGCATTTGAGTCTTTTCCAATGAGTCAACTCTTTGCATGAGGTGGCCAAAGTATTGGAGTTTCAGCTTTAGCATCAGTCCTTCCAATGAACATCCAGGACTGGTCTCCTTTAGGATGGACTGGTTGGATCTCCTTGCAGTCCAAGGGACTCTCAAGAGTCTTCTCCAACATCACAGTTCAAACACATCAATACTTTGACACTCAGCTTTCTTTATAGTCCAACTCTCACATCCATACATGACTACTGGGAAAACCATAGCTTTGACTAGACAGACCTTTGTTGGGAAAATAATGTCTCTGCATTATATATATATATATATATATATATATATATATATATATAAAAATTAGGAGGTAATTTATTTATTATTTATTTATTTTAATTGGAGGATAATTACTTTAAAATATTGTAATGGTTTTTGCCATACACTGACATGAATCAGCCATGGGTGTACATATGTTCCCCATCCTGAACCCCCTCCCACCTCCCTCCCCATACCATCCCTCCGGGTTATCCCAGTGCACCAGCCCTGAGCACCCTGTCTCATGCATCGAACCTGGACTGGTGATCTGTTTCACATATGATAATATGCATATTTCAATGCTACCCTCTCAAATCATCCCACCCTCGCCTTCTCTCACAGAGTTCAAAAGATGGTTCTATACATATATGTCTCTTTTGCTGTCTCACATATAGGATTATCATTACCATCTTTCTAAATTCCATATATATGCATTAGTATATGGTATTGGTGTTTTTCTTTCTCACTTACTTCACTCTGTATAATAGGCTCCAGTTTCATCCACCTCATTAGAACTGATTCAAGTGTATTCTTTTTAATGGTTGAGTAATATTCCATTGTGTATATGTACCACAGCTTTCTTATCCATTTGTCTGCTGATAGACATCTAGGTTGCTTCCATGTCCTGGCTATTATAAACAGTGTTGTGATGAACATTGGGGTACATGTGTCTCTTTCTTTTTTATTTTTTAATTTAATTTTATTTTTAAACTTTACATAATTGTATTAGTTTTGCCAGATATCAAAATGTATCCACCACAGGTATACATGCATTCCCCATCCTGAACCCTCCTCCCTCCTCCCTCCCCATACCATCCCTCTGGGTCATCCCAGTGCACTAGCCCCAAGCATCCAGTATCATGCATCGAACCTGGACTGGCATCTCATTTCATACATGATATTTTACATGTTTCAAAGCCATTCTCCCAAATCTTCCCACCCTCTCCCTCTCCCACAGAGTCCATAAGACTGTTCTATACATCACTGTCTCTTTTCCTGTCTCGTACACAGGGTTATTGTTACCATCTTTCTAAATTCCATATATATGCGTTAGTATACTGTATTGGTGTTTTTCCTTCTGGCTTACTTCACTCTGTATAACAGGCTCCAGTTTCATCCACCTCATTAGAACTGATTCAAATGCATTCTTTTTAGTGGCTGAGTAATACTCCATTGTGTATATGTACCACAGCTTTCTTATCCATTCATCTGCTGATGGGCATCTAGGTTGCTTCCATGTCCTGGCTATTATAAACAGTGCTGCAATGAACATTGGGGTACATGTGTCTCTTTCCCTTCTGGTTTCCTCAGTGTGTATGCCCAGCAGTGGGATTGCTGGATCATAAGGCTTTCAATTCTAGTTTCCTCGGTGTATATGCCCAGCAGTGGGATTGCTGGGTCATATGGCAGTTCTATTTGCAGTTTTTTAAGAAATCTTCACACTGTTCTCCACAGTGGCTGTACTAGTTTGCATTCCCATGAGCAGTGGAAGAGGGTTCTCTTTTCTCCACACCTTTCCAGCATTTATTGTTTGTAGATTTTTGGATAGAAGCCATTCTGACTGGCATAAGATGAAACCTCATTGTGGCTTGATTTATGGCAACCCGGCTTCCCTCATGGCTCAGAAGTTAAAGCGTCTGCCTCTAATGCGGGAGACCTGAGTTTGATCCCTGGGTCGGGAAGATCCTCTGGAGAAGGAAATGGCAACCCACTACAGTAGTCTTGCTTGGAGAATCCCATGGACGGAGGAGCCTGGTGGGCTACAGTCCACGGGGTCACAAACATTCAGACACGACTGAGTGACTTAACTTTCAACTAACTTTCAACTTTCTTTGTGGTTTGATTTGCATTTCTCTGATAATGAGTGATGTTGAGCATCTTTTCATGTTTGTTAGCCATATGCATTTCTTGTTTGGAGAAATGTCTGTTTAGTTCTTTGACCCATTTTTTTCATTGGGTCGCTAATTTTTCTGGAATTGAGCTGCAAGAGTTGCTTGTATATTTTTGAGATTAATTCCTTATCAGTTGCTTCGTTTGCAATTATTTTCTCACATTCTAAAGGCTGTCTTTTCACTTTTCTTATAGTTTCCTTCGTTGTGCAAAAGCTTTTAATTTTAATTAGGCCCCATTTGTTTATTTTTGCTTTTATTTCCATTACTCTGGAAGGTGAGTCATAGAGGGTCCTGCTGTGATTTATGTCAGAGAGTATTTTGCCTATATTTTCCTCTAGGAGTTTCATAGTTTCTAGTCTTACATTTAGAGTTTATTTTCAGTATGGTGTTAGAAAGTGTTCTAGTGTCATTCTTTTACAGTTGTTGACCAGTTTTCCCAGAACCACTTGTTAAAGAGATTGTCTTTAATCCATTGTATATTCTTGCCTCCTGTGTCAAATATAAGGTGTCCATAGGTGTGGATTTATCTCTGGGTTTTCTATCTTGTTCCATTGATCTATATTTTTGTCTTTGTGCCAGTACCATACTGTCTTGATGACTGTAGCTTTGTAGTATAGCCTGAAGTCAGGCAGGTTGATTCCTCCCATTCTATTCTTCTTTCTCAAGATTTCTTTGGCTATTTGAGGCTTTTTGTATTTCCATAAAATTGTGAAAGTATTTGTTCTAGTTCTGTGAAAAATACCATTGGTAGCTTGATAGGGATTGCACTAAATCTATAGATTTCTTTGGGTAGTATACTCATTTTCTTCCAGTCCATGACTGGAATAAAGTCATGGTATATTTCTCCATCTATCTGTGTCCTCTTTGATTTCTTTCATCAGTGTTTTATAGTTTTCTATATATAAGTCTTTTGTTTCTTTAGGTAGATATATTCCTAAATATTTTATTCTTTTCTTTGCAATGATGAATGGAATTGTTGCCTTAATTTCTCTTTCTGTTTTTTCATTGTTAGTGTATAGGAATGCAAGGGATTTCTGTGTGTTGATTTTATATCCTGCAACTTTACTATATTCATTAATCAGCTCTAGTAATTTTCTGGTGGAGTCTTTAGGGTTTTCTATGTAGAGGATCATGCCATGTGCAAACAGTGAGTTTTACTTCTTTTTTAATCTTGACTCCTTTTATTTCTTTTTCTACTCTGATGGCTGTGGCCAAAACTTCAAAAACTATGTTGAATAGTAGTATGAGAATGGGCACCCTTGTGTTGTTTCTGACTTTAGGGGAAATGCTTTCACTTTTTCACCATTGAGGATAATGTTTGCTGTGGGTTTATCATATATAGCTTTTATTATGTTGAGGTATGTTCCTTCTATGCCTGCTTTCTGGAGGGTTTTTATAATAAATGAATGTTGAATTCTGTCAGTGGCTTTATCTGCATCTATTGAGATAATCATATGGTTCCTATCTTTCAATTTGGTAATGTGGTGTATTACATTGATTGATTTGTGGATATTATAGAATCCTTGCATTCCTGAGATAAAGCCCACTTGGTCATGATGTATGATCCTTTAGAATATGTTGTTGGATTCTGTTTGGTAGAATTTTGTTAAGGATTTTTGCATCTATGTTCATCAGTGATATTGGCCTGTAGTCTTCTTATTTTGTGGCATCTTTGTTTAATTTTGGTATTAGGGTGATGCTGGCCTCATAGAATGAGTTTGGAAGTTTATATTCCTCTGAAATTTTCTGGAAGAGTTTGAGTAAGATCAATGCCATCTCTTTTCTAAATTTTTGGTAGAATTCAGCTGTGAAGCCGTCTCTCCTGGGCTTTTGTTTGCTGGAAGATTTGTGATGGGTCTGTTAAGATTTTCTATTTCTTCCTGGTTCAGTTTTGGAAAGTTATACTTTTCTAAGAATTTGTCCATTTCTTCCAAGTTGTTCATTTTATTGGTATATAGTTGCTGATAGTAGTTTCTATGATCCTTTGTATTTCTCTGCTGTCTGTTGTGATTGCTCCATTTTCATTTCTAATTTTGTTGATTTGATTCTTCTCCCTTTGTTTCTTGATGAATCTGTGTAATGGTTTGTCAATTTTATTTATCTTCTCAAAGAACCAGCTTTTAGCTTTGTTGATTTTTGCTATGGTCTTTTTTGTTTCTTTTGCATTTATTTCTGCCCTAATTTTAAAGATTTCTTTCCTTCTATTAACCCTAGGGTTCTTCATTTCTTCCTTTTCTAATTGCTTTAGGTGTAGAATTAGATTATTTATTTGACTTTTTTCTTGTTTCTTGAGGTAAACCTGTATTGCTATGAACCTTCCCCTTAGCGTTGCCTTTACAGTGTTCCATAGGTTTTGGATTGTGTTTTAATTTTCATTTGTTTCTATGCATATTTTGATTTCTTTTTTATTTCTTCTATGATTTGTTGGTTATTCAGAAGCTGTTGTTTAGCCTCTGTATGTTGGAATTTTTCATAGTTTTTTTTCCCTGTAATTAATATCTAATCTTAATGCACTGTGGTCAGAAAAAATGCTTGGAATGATTTCAAGTTCTTTGAATTTACCAATGCTAGATTTATGGCCCAGGATGTGATCTCTTCTGGAGAAGGTTCCACGTGCACTTGAGAAAAAGGTGAAATTCATTGTTTTGGGGTGAAATGTCCTATAGATATCAATTAGGTCTGTCTGGTCAATTGTGTCATTTAAAGTTTGTGTTTCTTTGTTAATTTTCTATTTAGTTGATCTATCCATAGGTGTGAGTGGGATATTAAAGTCTCCCACTATAATTGTTTTATCATTAATTCCCCCTTTCATACTTGTTAGCATTTGCCTTACATATTGTGAGGCTCCTATGTTGGGTGCATATACATTTATAATTGTTGTATATTCTTCTTGGATTGATCCTTTGATCATTATGTAGTGTCCTTCTTTGTCTCTTTTCACAGCCTTTGTTTTAAAGTCTACTTTATCTGATATGAGTATTGTTACTCCTGCTTTTTCTTTTTCTTTTTTTTGGTCTCCATTTGCATGAAATATCTTTTTCCAGCCCTTCACTTTAGTCTGTATGTGTCGCTACGTTTGAGGTGGGTCTCTTGTAGACAACATATATAGGGGTCTTGTTTTTGTATCCATTCAGCTAGTCTTTGTCTTTTGATTGGGGCATTCAACCCATTTACATTTAAGGTAATTATTTATAAGTATGATCCCATTGCCATTTACTTTGCTGCTTTGGGTTTGAGTTTATATATCATGTTTCCTGTTTCCTGTCTGAAGAAGATCCTTTAGCATTTGTTGAAGAGCTGGTTTGGCAGTGCTGAATTCTCTCAGCTTTTGCTTGTCTGTAAAGCTTTTGATTTCTCCTTCATATTTGAATTAGATCCTTGCTGGGTACAGTAATCTGGGTTGTAGGTTTTTCTCTTTCATCACTTTAAGAATGTCCTGCCATTCCCTGCTGGCCTGAAGTGTTTCTATTGAAAGATCAGCTGCTATCCTTATGGGAATCCCCATGTGTGTTATTTGTTGTTTTCCGTTTCTGCTTTTAATATTTGTTCTTTCTGTTTAATCTTTGTTAATTTGATTAATATGTGTTTTGGGGGTGTTTTTCCTTGGGCTTATCCTGTTTGGGACTCTCTGGGTTTCTTGGACTTGTGTGACCATTTCCTTCCCCATTTTAGGGAAGTTTTCAACTACTATCTCAAGTATTTTCTCACGGCCTTTCTTTTTGTCGTCTTCTTCTGGGACTCCTATAATTTGAATGTTGGGGTGTTTCACATTGTCCCAGAGGTCCCTGAGGTTGTTCTCATTTCTTTTCATTCTTTTTCCTTTTTTCCTCTCTGCTTCATTTATTTCTACCATTCTATCTTCTACTTCACTTATCCTATCTTCTGCCTTTGTTATTTGACTTTTGGTTCCCTCCAGAGTGTTTCTTATCTCATTTATTGTATTATTCATTATTGATTGACTCTTTTTTATTTCTTCTAGGTCCTTGTTAAACATTTCTTGCATCTTCTCAATCCTTATCTCCAGCCTATTTACCTGTAACTCCATTTTGTTTTTAAGATTTTGGATCATTTTTACTATTATTATTCTGAATTATTTTTCAGGTAGACTCCCTATCTCCTCTTCTTTTGTTTGGTTTGGTGGGCATTTATCCTGTTCCTTTACCTGCTGAGTATTTCTCTGACTTTTCATCTTGTTTAGATTGATGTGTTTGGGGTGGCCTTTCTGTATTCTGGCAGATTGCGGTTCCTCTTTATTGTGGAGGTTCCTCCCTATGGGTGGGGTTGGTCAAGTGGCTTGTCAATGTTTCCTGGTTAGGGAAGCTTCTGTCGGTGTTCTGGTTGGTGGAGATGGAATTCTTCTCTCTAGAATGAAACGAAGTGTCCAGTAGTGAGTTTTGAGATGTCTATGGGTTTGGTGTGACTTTGGGAAGCCTGTATATTGAAAGTCAGGGCTATGTTCCTGTGTTGTTGGATAATTTGCATGATATGTTTTGCTATGGAACTTGTTGGCTCTTGGGGGGTGCTTGGTTTCAGTGTAGGTATGGAGGCTTTTGGATGAGCTCTTATTGATTAATGTTCCCTGGAGTCAGGAGTTCTCTGGTGCTCTCAGGTTTTGGACTTCAGTCTCCTGCCTCTGGTTTTCAGTCTTATTCTTACAGTTGCCTCAAGACTTCTCCATCCATACACCATCAATGATAAAACTTCTAGGTTAATGGTGAAAGAATTCACCACAGTGAGGGATACCTGGGAAGGTCCACAGAGTTACATGGAGAAGAGAAAAAGGAGGAGGGAAATAGAGGTGACCAGGAGGAGAAGAGAGGGGATCAAAAGGGGAGAGAGCAAGCTAGCCAGTAATCACTTCCCTATGTGCTCTCCACAGTCTGAAACCCTCAGAGATGTTCACGGAATTACACAGAGAAGAGAAGAGGGAGGTAGGAGATAAAGGTGAGCAAGAGGAGAAAAGGGGGAATCAAAAGGGGGGAGAGAGATCTAGGCAGTACTCTATTCCCTAGGTGTTCTCCACAGCCTGGAACACACACAAAGATTCACAGAGTTGGGTAGAAACGAGAAGGGGGAGGGAAGAGATAGAGGTGACCTGGGGGAGAAAAAGGAGAGTCAAAAGGGGGAGAGAGTAATCAAGCCAGTAATCACACTCCTAAGTAAAAACGGGTACTGAAGATTGGATTCTTAAAGGTACAAAATTGATAACAAAAAGCATAAAGCAAAGATTAAAAATCTAGTGTAGAGGTTAGATTCTCAAAAATACAATATTTAAAAAAATCACAAAAGTGTAAGAAATATATATGAAATTTTCTTTAAAAAGTAGGGTCTTTTTTTTTGCAAGATAATAGTAGGTTATAAAGATGAAAATTAAAGGAGTAACAGAGGACTTAAAGAAAAAGAAAAAACTTTAAGTAAAAAAAAATGATAATAGTAAAAATATATCTAGGAATTTCTCTGGAGTTGTTGTGGGCAGTGTGCGGTCAGTTCAGTTTCAGATAGTTCCTTGTTCCAGCTTATACTTCTCAAGATCTATAGGCCCCTTCCCATGTAGTTGGTGTTAACTACAGGGTTTTAATCTGTTGCACCTGTCACTTCCAAAGCGGTTCCCTCTGTTTATTTGGCTGCTTCAGTTTGTAGGTCTCTTCAGTGTCTAATTTCTGCCCTGACACAAGGGGGCAAAGGTGGTCGTTTATTTAGGCTCACTTGTTCAGCTGTGCTGTGGGGAGAGAGGAACACTGCAAACAAATATCACTGGCATCTGTGGGGAGTGCTCGCAGTGTCTGGGCAGCACTTTTGCCCCCACTAACAGCATGTGTGCTTTCACGGTCTACACTGCTCAGGCTCCAGGTTGCTCTGCTGCTGAACTGCCTAAAGCAGGCCCTGGGTTGCATGCATTTCCCAGGTCTAAGCAGCTCAGGTTCATGTTCTAGGGTACTCCACAAAGGCGCAGACTTGGTTGGGCCTGCATTTTGTGCCCTTCCCAGGTCTGAGCAGCTCAGACAACCAGGTGCTTGGCGAGTGCACTCTCTGCAGGCAGAGAGTGTGTCTTATCACCTACCCGTTCCAGTTGTTCAGTTTCCTGGGCGTGCAGCAGGCGCAGGTGCATTGTCTCAGGTGTGCCAGCTTCTGGGGAGCTGATCTCTGGCTGAGACCCTCCCGGCAGATGTCAACCATCCAGAATCCCAAGAAGTCTTGATTAGCAACTGGGAGCCTGCTTGCAGTTTGGTAGGGGATGCCATCTCTGGGGCTGAGTTTGCCCCTTTCTGGCTCTGGCTTCCCCTCTCCTGCCTCCCTGTCTCCGGCAGGGGATGGGCTGATCCACAGCCGGCTAGCTCTCCTCTGGTATTCGCTCAGTCCTTTGTTCTGTGAGCGGGACTGGCAATGCCTTAGGTTACGGCTTTTTGCGGGATAGTTCTCTTTTTTTATTCCTCTCTCCCTCTGGTTATCCCACAGCTTAGGTTGCTATCTCATGTTAGTTCCCTCAGATTGCCCTCAAAGGTCAGGGTATTCAGGCCTAGTTCTTATCCTAAGCAATGCAGCCCGATCCTCCCTATTCAGCCCCTACATGCTGGTGGTGGATGCGAGCATCTGGGGTACTTCTCTGCTGGGAGTTGCCATTAGGCACGTAATCTGTGGCTTTTATTTATTTATTTTTCCTCCCAGTTATGTTGTCCTCTGAGATCCCAAAACTCCCCACAGACCCGCCGGTGAGAGGGTTTCCTGGTGTTTATAAACTTCTCCTCTTTTAAGACTCCCATCCCAGGATCTCCATCCCTAATTCTCTTGTCTCTCTTTTTATCTTTTATATTTTGTCCTACCTCCTTTTGAAGATAATGGGTGCCTGATGTCCTCTGCCAGCATTCAGAAGTTGTTTTGTGAAATTTG
This sequence comes from Bos mutus, assembly GCF_027580195.1. Taxonomy (NCBI): domain Eukaryota; kingdom Metazoa; phylum Chordata; class Mammalia; order Artiodactyla; family Bovidae; genus Bos; species Bos mutus. Next base: position 133,165,715 of record NC_091618.1, read on the forward strand.
CTCAGTGTTCAAATGTTCTTTCAATGAATTTGTGGGGGAGAAAGTGGTCTCCCTGTCCTATTCCTTGCCATCTTAGGACAGCCCCCCATCTCTGTTTTCAATATGCTGTCTAGGTTGGTCATAACTTTTCTTCCAAGGAGCAAGTGTCTTTTAATTTCATGTCTGCAGTCACCATCTGCAGTGATTTTGGAGACCTAAAAATAAAGTCTGACACTGTTTCTACTGTTTCCCCATCTATTTGCCATGAAGTGATGGGGACAGATGCCATGATCTTAGTTCTCCAAATGTTGAGTTTTAAGCCAATATTTTCACTTTCATCAAGAGGCTCTTTAGTTCTTCTTTGCTTTCTGCAATAAGAGTGGTGTCATCTGCATATCTGAGGTTATTGATATTTCTCCTGACATTCTTGATTCCAGTTTGTGCTTCATTCAGCCCAGTGTTTCTCATGATGTACACTGCATATAAGTTAAATAAGCAGGGTGACCATATACAGCCTTGATGTAGTCCTTTCCCTTTTTGGAACCAGTCTGTTGTTCCATTTCCAGCTGTAACTGTTGCTTCCTGACCTGCATACAGATTTCTCAAGAGGCAGGTCAGGTAGGTCAGGTATTCCTATCTCTTTAAGAATTTTTCAGAGTTTGTTGTGGTCCACAAAATCAAAAGCTTTGGAAAAAATATTTATTAAAAAAGTAGTGAAAATTTAAGCACTGATTAGTATTTGTTGAATTTAAACAGCTCATTTTAAAAAAGTAAATTAGTCATGTCATGGCTATTTTTTTTTAGTAGTTAATTAATTTTAAGTGAAGAATAATTACTTTACAATATTTTAATGGTTTTTCCATACATCAACATGAATTGGTCACAGGTATACATGTGTCTCCACCATCCTGAATCCCCCTCCCACCTTCCTCCCCACACTATCCCTCTGGGTTGTCACCAAGTATTGGTTTTGGGTGCTCTGCTTCATGCACCAAACTTGCACTGGTCGTCCATTTTACATATGGTAATGTACATGTATCAATGCTATTCTCTCAAATCATCACATGCTTGCCTTCTTCCACTGAATCCAAAAGTCTGTTCTTTGCATCTTTGTCTCCTTGGATGCCCCGCATGTAGGATCATAGCTACTATCTTTCTAAATTCCATATATATGTGTTAATATACAGCATTTGTCTTTCTCTTTCTGACCTCCTTACTCTATAATACGCTCCAGGTTCATCCACCTCATTAGAACTGACTCAAATGAGTTCATTGTTATAGTTGAGTAACAATTCCATTGCATATATGTACTACAGCTTCCTTATCCATTCATTGGCCAATGTACATTTAGGTTGCTTCTGTGTCCTAGCTATTGCAAATAGTGCTTCAGTAAACATTGGGATACATGTGTCTCTTTCAGTTCTGTTTTGCTCAGGGTGTATACCCAGCAGTGGGATTGCTGGGTCATATGGCAGTTCTATTACCAGTTTTTTAAGGTATCTCCACATTATTCTCCATAGTGGCTGTTTCAGTTTGCATTCCCACCAACATTGTAAGAGGGTTCCCTTTTCTCAACACTCCCTCCAGCATTTATTGTTTGTAGACTTTTTGATGATGGCCATTCTGACTGCTGTGATATGATAACTCATTGGGGTTTTCATTTGCATTTCTCTAATAATGACTGATGTTTAGCATCTTTTCAAGTGTTTATTAGCCATCTGTATGTCTTCGCTGGAGAAATATCTGTTTTGGTCTTTTTCCTACTTTTTGATTGGGTTTTTCATTTTTCTGGTATTGAGCTGCATGAGCTGCTTGTATATTTTCAAGATTCATTCTTTGTCCATTGTTTCAACTGCTATGATTTTCTCCCATTCTGAGGGTTGTCTTTTCATCTTGCTTAAAGTTTCTTTCATTGTGCAAAAGTTTTTAAGTTTAATAAGGTATAAAGTTAAATTAATTAAATTTAGATTAAATTTAATTTAAACTTAAAATTTTAAGTTTAATTAGTCTGAAGTCAGGAAAGTTGATTCCTCCAATTCCATTTTTCTTTCTCAAGATTGCTTTGGCTATTCAGGGTCTTTTGTGTTTCCATACAAATTCTGAAAATATTTGTTCTACTTCTGTGTAAAATAACATTGGTATTTTGATAGGTATTGCATTGAATCTATAGGTTACTTTGGGTAGTATACTCATTTTCACTATATTGATTCTTGAATGCAAGACCATGGTATATTTCTCCATCTATTTGTGTCACATGTGATTTCTTTTTCAGTGTTTCATAGCTTTCTGTGTACAGGTCTTTTGTTTATTTAGGTAAATTTATTCCTAAATATTTCATTCTCTTTTGTTGCAAAAATGAATGGTATTGTTTCCTTAATTTCTCTATCTGATTTTTTGCTGTTAGTTTATAGGAATGCAAATTTCTGTGTATAAATTTTTTATCCTGGAACTTTACTCTATTCATTGATTAGCTCCAGTAGTTTTCTGTTGTCATCTTTAGAGTTTTCCATGTAGAAGATCATATCATCTGAAACAGTGAGAATTTTATTACTTTATTCCAATCTGAATTTATTTTGTTTCTTTTTCTTCTCTGATTTCTGTGGCTATGACTCCAAAACTATATTGATTAGTAGTGATGAGAGTGGACACCCTTGTCTTGTTCCTGATTTTAGAGGGAATGCTTTCAATTTTTTCAATTTTCCGTGATCCAGCAGATGTTGGCAATTTGATCTCTGCTTCCTATGCCTTTTCTAAAACCAGCTTGAACAGCTGGAATCTCATGGTTCACATATTGCTGAAGCCTGGCTTGGAGAATATTGAGCATGACTTTACTAGCATGTGAGATGAGTGCAATTGTGTGGTAGTTTGAGCATTCTTTGGCATTGCCTTTCTTTGGAATGAAAACTGACCTTGTCCAATCCTGTGGCCACTGCTGAGTTTTCTAATTTTGCTGGAATATTGAGTGCAGCACTTTCACAGCATCATCTTTTAGGATTTAAAATAAATCAGCTGGAATTCCTAGCTGGAATACAAACACTAGCTTTGTTTGTAGTGATGCTCGTAGAAAGCGGGCCTTACCCACTTGACTTCTCATTCCAGGATGTCTGGCTTTTGGTGAGTGATCACACCATCATGATTATCTTTGTTGTGAAGATCTTTTTTGTACAGTTCTTCTGTGTATTCTTGCCATCTCTTCTTAATATCTTCTGCTTCTGTTAGGTCCCTACTATTTCTGTCCTTTATTGAGCCCATCTTTGCATGAAATATTCCCTTGGTATCTCTAATTTTCTTGAAGAGATCTTTAGTCTTTCCCATTCTCTTGTTTTTCTCTATTTCTTGCACTGATCACTGAGGGAGGCTTTCTTATGTCTCTTTGCTATTCTTTGGAACTCTGCATTCAAATGTGTAAATCTTTCCTTTTCTCCTTTGCTTTTAACTTCACTTCTCTTCACAGCTATTTGTAAGGCCTCCTCAGACAGCCATTTTGCTTTTTTGCATTTCTTTTTCATGGTGATTGTCTTGATCCCTGTCTCCTGTACCTCTGTCCATAGTTCAAGTACTCTGTCTATCACATCTAGTCACTTAAGTCTATTTCTCACTTCCAGTGTATAATCACAAAGGATCTGATTTAGGTCATACCTGAATGGTCTAGTGGATTTCCTTACTTTCTTCAATTTAAGTCTGAATTTCGCAATAAGGAGTTCAGTAATGGTCTGAGCCACAGTCAGCTCCTGGTCTTGTTTTTGCTGACTGTATAGAGCTTCTCCATCTTTGGCTGCAACGAACATAATCAATCTGATTTCAGTGTTAACCATCTGGTGATGTCCATGTGTAGACGCTTTTATTGTGTTGTTGGAAAAAGGTGTTTGCTATGACCAGTGTGTTCTCTTGGCAGAACTCTATTAGCCTTTGCTCTGCTTCATTCTGTATTCCAAGGCCAAATTTGCCTGTTACTCCAGGTGTTTCTTGGCTTCCTACTTTTGCATTCCAGTCCCCTATAATTAAAAGGACATCTTTTTTGGGTGTTAGTTCTAGAAGGTCTTGTAGGTCTTTGTAGAACCATACAGCTTCAGCTTCTTCAGCATTACTGCTTGGGGCATAGGCTTTGATCACCGTGATATTGAATGGTTTGCTTTGGCAACGAACAGAGATCATTCTGTCGTCCAAGGAGCAGCAGCTGCGCGGGTGCAGGAGGACTGAGAGGAGCTTCTCCACATTCAAGGCCAGGAGGGACGACCTCATCCAAGGTAAGGAGCAGCGGCTGCGCTTTGCTGGAGCAGCCATGAAGAGATACCCCACATCCAAGGTAAGAGAAACCCAAGTGAGACAGTAGGTGTTGCAAGAGGGCATCAGAGGGCAGACACACTTAAACCATAATCACAGAGAACTAGCCAATCTGATCACACGGACCACAGCCTTGTCTAACTCAGTGAAACTAAGCCATTCCGTGTGGGGCCACCCAAGACGAACGGGTCATGGTGGAGAGGTCTGATAGAATGTGGTCCACTGGAAAAGGGAATGGCAAACCACTTCAGTATTCTTACATTGAGAACCCCATGAACAGTATGAAAAGGTAAAATGATAGGATACTGAAAGAGGAACTCCCCAGGTCGGTAGGTGCCCAATATGCTACTGCAGATCAATGGAGAAATAACTCCAGAAAGAATGAAGGGATGGAGCCAAAGCAAAAATAACACCCAGTTGTGGATGTGACTGGTGATAGAAGCAAGGTCCGACGCTGTAAGGAGCAATATTGTATAGGAACCTGGTACGCTAGGTCCATGAATCAAGGCAAATTGGAAGTGGTCAAACAGGAGATGGCAAGAGTGAACGTCAACCTGCTAGGAATCAGTGAACTAAAACGGACTGGAATGGGTGAATTTAACTCAGATGACCATTAAATCTACTACTGCAGGCAGGAATCCCTCAGAAGAAATGGAGTAGCCATCATGGTCAACAAAAGAGTCTGAAATGCAGTACTTGGATGCAATCTCAAAAACGACAGAATGATCTCTGTTTGTTTCCAAGGCAAACCGTATTTCGTGCAAATGGAGACCAAAAGAAAGTGGGAGTAGCAATACTCATATCAGATAAAATAGATTTTAAAATAAAGACTGTTATAAAAGACAAAGAAGGACACTACATAATGATCAAGGGATCAATCCAAGAAGAAGATATAACAATTATAAGTACATATGCACCCAGCATAGGAGCACCTCAATATATAAGACAAATACTAACAGGAATTAAAAGGGAAACTGACAGAAACACAGTAATAATGGCAGACTTTAATACCCCACTCACAACAAGGAACAGATAATCCAGACAGAAAATTAACAAGGAAACACAAGATTTAAATGATATATTAGACCAGTTAGATCTAATTGATATCTACAAGGCATTCCACCCCAGAACAAAGGATTTCACCTTTTCTCAAGTGCACATGGAACATTCTCCAGGATAGATCACATCCTGGGCCACAAATCTAGCCTGGGTGAGTTAAAAAAAAAAAAAAATGCAATCGTCTTAAGCATCTTTTCTGATCATAGTGCTATAAGATTAGATATCAGCCACAGGGTAGGGGGTGGATATTAAAAGCACAAACATATAGAGGTTAAAAAACACACTTCTGAATAACAAACAGATCACTAAAGAAATAAAAAAAGAAGCAAAAATATGCAAAGAAATAAATTACAGTGAAAACATGACAGCCCACATCTGTGGGATTCAGTAAAAATAGTGCTAAGAAGGCGGTTCATAGCAATACAAGCCTACCTCACGAAATAAGAGAGACATCACATAAACAACACAACTTCACACGTAAAGCAACTAGATAAAGAATGACCAAAAAAAAAAATTAATAGAAGGAAATAAATCATAAAAATCCAAGCAGAAATACATGAAAAAGAAATGGCTATGTTTTAAACAAGTCTGGATGAAGCATAATGAATTTGTTTTTTAGACTAATACAGAGGAACATAAAAGTATATAGGCAAAAGAAGAGGTAATTAGTTACAAGGGGCTCTTTTCATTCTCTTGAATATGGATATCCAGTTATCCTAACAAAATTTGTTGAAACACTATTTTTCTACTTAATTATTTTAGCACTCTGGTTGAAGATTGAACATAAATGCAAGGGTTTGTTAATGGACTCTTGATACTAATCAACTGATCAATATGCCTATTATCATGCTAGGGCCAATTAGCAGTTGTTATTGGTGTTTGTTTGTTGGCCTTTCTGAACTAAATCTGTAAATTCTGTACTCTTTTTTGTATGTAGCCACTGAAGTCTCTGCTTGGCTGTCTAAGAGGTCAGTCAATGACTGTACTGATACTTACCTAGTATCTTGATCTGAGAAGTCCCTCAGCCTCTAGTGAGGGGCTCTGCGTGTAGGTTAGGGCACTGGTTTAACAAGCAGCCTGGTAGATGGTAACTTTGCCTTACCCCTCACTGCTTGTTTGTGCATAGCCTCATGTTCAGCCCAAGGGAGAGAATAGGACTGTCTCAGAATTTTCTATGGCATTCAGACCTGCAAATGCATGATATCTCCCAGATTTTCATTAATCCATCAGAGCTTTCAGGACCCTTTGTAAAAATGTCAAGTTGCTCAGTCGTGTTCTACTCTTTGCAATCCCATGGACTGTAACCTGCAAGGCTCCTCTGTCCATGGGATTTTCCAGGCAAGAACACTGGAATGGGTTGCCATTTCCTTCTCGAGGGGATCTTCCTGACCAAGGAATCGAACCCAGGTCTCCTTATTTCAGGCAGACTCTTTACCCTCTGAGCCACCAGGGAAGCCCCTTTATGGATACCTTTATGGACACCTAATTCAGGACCCTTTATGGATACCTAATTCTCCAGATTTTCCTTTTAAATTTTTTGGTGGCTTTGTGTTAGTTCCAACTGTTATTACCACAGAAAGCAGCTGCAATGTTAATCAATTTACACTGATTATTTGATAGATGACTTTGGGAAAAAGCTATTTACATTGAATGTGCTCTGGGTCAAGTCAAATAAAAACAAAGCCTGTGAGTAGGCTTTTTCAAGGGAACTGCTATATATTTTAAATAATGATAACTCTATGCAAATGAGACTGAAAATGAAAGTGAAGTCGCCGAGTCGTGTCCGACTCTTTGCGACCCCATGGACTATAGCCTATCAGGCTCCTCAGTTCATGGAATTTTCTAGGCAAGAGTACTGGAGTGGGTTTCCATTTCCTTCTTCACAGGATCTTCCTGATCCAGGGATCGATCCCGGGTCTTCCGCATTGCGCGCAGACGCTTTACCATCTGAACCACCAGGGAAGCTCAGATGAGGCTTTGGGGAGACCTCAAAATCTATTCTGCCTGGTAGCCTTTAGCCTATTGTTTACCAAAACTATTATGATGGCAAGTCTGTCAGTTTTCAAGGTTACTGAGTAGAGCAAGATGGAAATAAGGTAAGTTAAAATTACACAAACTCTCTGTTATTACTTATATTTAGCCATTTTCCTTGGGTGTTAATTTTGAGTTATTCTCCAGGGTTTTGAGAGATTGCCATAAAAATTTTTTCCAATGTTCTCATTGCTTTATGGGGAAATAGATTTTCATTAGTCCTTATCATACCATTCTGCAAGTGTTTTCCGTTTTCTCTTGAATATGTAATATCCACTATCTATTAATTTAGCAAACTCATGAGTCAGAGGAATAATGACTTTCACACTACACACTTGGCAACAGGACTATCTATTTTAGGTTGTACATTCAGAACATGCCCAAAACCTACAAACTCTAAAATATGCCCAGATATTTGATTAAGTTTTATAGGGGTTTGGTTGCTTCAGGATTATGAAATCAGTGTTTAAGTCAGTAGTCTGTCGAACTCCTCTAAGAAACTTTGATTGAGCACCAGATCCTACACAACTCTCTTTTCTTTGAGAACCTTCAGTAGTTATAATAAAAAGCAAGCCATCTGTCACAATGTGTACATCTGTGTAATGGTGCTGAGTGAGTCTTTTCTCTGCATTTGGTGACCAGAGTCCACAGTAGAAAATACAGAAATACTAAGCTCTCATGATCTAAATTGGTTCTGGTACCTCCCCCAGGCTTTTCTAAGAGTGAAGTGCTGATTCAGTGACAGAGAGGGCCGAATAACACACAACACTCCCATCAAAGTCATCCCACACAACATCTATATGGGGAATGACCAGTACCACACAAAAGAAGACAACTCAAAAAGAACAAAATGGCTTTCCATCAAAATAAGTGGCAAACTATCTAAGCAGAGTTGGCTTTTCCAACCCGTAGTTCCTTTTCCTAATATCAGAAGAGTTAGATCTAAGCAAAGAGGAGGGGAAATGTCACCAAAGAAATGGCATTTGGTACAGTGCAATTGGGGGAAACTCCAAAATCAAAATAACATTGAGCTCTTTGCTGTGTATACTGTGAGAATGAAAACCACTTTAGGAGCCATCCCAGAACACATCAACATCAACCTGAATTGGAACACAGTTATTGTGAAGAGCCCTAGAGGAACCTGGGGTGGGACTTCAGTCACATCAATGTAGAACTCAGTCTCCTTGGAAAGAAAGGTCTCCTTTGGGTCAACAAAAAGGAAACGGCTGTAGTTTGCACTCCTTGCCCATGTGACTGAGGGCAATGCTGGACTTAGTCACTGCTGCTTCTACATTCTTTTTCAGTACACTGAATATTTTACTAAAATCTAAAATTTCTCATGAGAAAAAATGCTCACAGGATTTGAAATAGGTCAGATGTGTTGTGTTCAGAATTTCAAGTCCCCCAAAATGAGTTAAATCTTGAAAGAAATGACATTAAATATGTACAAATATAGATGCTTTGAGTTAGGGGTGATGTAAAAATATTCAATTCAATTCAATTCAGTCTCTCTGTCATGTACAACTCTTTGCAACCCCATGAATCACCGCACGCCAGGCCTCCCTGTCCATCACCAACTCCCGGAATTCACTCAAACTCAGGTCCATCGAGTCGATGATGCCATCCAGCCATCTCATCCTCTGTCGTCCCCTTTTCCTCCTGCCCGCAATCCCTCTTAGCATCAGAGTCTTTTCCAATGAGTCAACTCTTCGCATGAGGTGGCCAAAGTACTGGGGTTTCAGCTTTAGCATCAATCCTTGCAAAGAACACCCAGGGCTGATCTCCTTCAGGATGGACTGGTTGGATCTCCTTGCAGTCCAAGGGACTCTCAAGAGTCTTCTCCAACACCACAGTTCAAAAGCATCAATTCTTCAGCACTCAGCTTTATTCACAGTCCAGCTCTCGCATCCATACATGACCACTGTAAAAACCATAGAGTTCTGCCAAGAAAATGCACTGGTCATAGCAAACACCCTCTTCCAACAACACAAGAGAAGACTCTATACATGGACATCACCAGATGGTCAACACTGAAATCAGATTGATTATATTATTTGCAGCCAAAGATGGAGAAGCTCTATACAGTCAACAAAAACAAGACCAGGAGCTGACTGTGGCTCAGATCATGAACTCTTTATTGCCAAATTCAGACTTAAATTGAATAAAGTAGGGAAAACCACTAAACCATTCAAGTATGACCTAAATCAAATCCCTTATGATTATACAGTGGAAGTGAGAAATAGATTTAAGGGACTAGATCTGATAGATAGAGTGCCTGATGAACTATGGAATGAGGTTCGTGACATTATACAGGAGACAGAGATCAAGACCATCCCCATGGAAAAGAAATGCAAAAAAGCAAAATGGCTGTCTGAGGAGACCTTACAAATAGCTATGAAAAGAAGAGAAGCAAAAAGCAAAGGAGAAAAGGAAAGATATAAGTATCTGAATGCAGAGTTTCAAAGAGTAGCAATAAGAGATAAGAAAGCCTTGCTCAGGGATCAATGCAAAGAAATAGAGGAAAACAACAGAATGGGAAAGATTAGAGATCTCTTCAAGAAAATTAGAGATACCAAGGGAATATTTCATGCAAAGATGGGCTCGATAAAGGACAGAAATGGTATGGACCTAACAGAAGCAGAAGATATTAAGAAGAGGTGGCAAGAATACACAGAAGAACTGTACAAAAAAGATCTTCATGACCCAGATAATCACGATGGTGTGATCACTCACCTAGAGCCATATATCCTGGAATGTGAAGTTAAGTGGGCCTTAGGAAGCATCATTACAAACAAAGCTAGTGGAGGTGATGGAATTCCAGTTGAGCTAGTTCAAATCCTGAAAGATGATGCTGTGAAAGTGCTGCACTCAATATGCCAGCAAATTTGGAAAACTCAGCAGTGGCCACAGGACTGAAAAAGGTCAGTTTTCATTCAAATAACAAAGAAAGGCAATGCCAAAGAATGCTCAAACTACCACACAATTGCACTCATCTCACATGCTAGTAAAGTAATGCTCAAAATTCTCCAAGCCAGGCTTCAGCGATACGTGAACCGTGAACTTTCTGATGTTCAAGCTGATTTTAGAAAAGGCAGAGGAACCAGAGATCAAATTGCCAACATCTGCTGAATCATGGAAAAAGCAAGAGAGTTCCAGAAAAATATCTATTTCTGCTTTATTGATTATGCCAAAGCCTTTGACTGTGTGGATCACAATAAACTGTGGAAAATTCTGAAAGAGATGGGAATACCAGACCACCTGACCTGCCTCTTGAGAAATTTGTATGCAGGTCAGGAAGCAACAGTTAGAACTGGACATGCAACAACAGACTGGTTCCAAATAGGAAAAGGAGTACGTCAAGGCTGTATATCGTCACCCTGCTTATTTCACTTATATGCAGAGTACATCATGAGAAACGCTGGACTGGAAGAAACACAAGCTGGAATCAAAATTGCTGGGAGAAATATCAATAATCTCAGATATGCAGATGACACCACCCTTATGGCAGAAAGTGAAGAGGAACTAGAAAGCCTCTTGATGAAGGTGAAAGAGGAGAGTGAAAAAGTTGGCTTAAAGCTCAACGTTCAGAAAACGAAGATCATGGCATCCGGTCCCATCACTTCATGGGAAATAGATGGGGAAACAGTGGAAACAGTGTCAGACTTTATTTGTTTGGGCTCCAAAATCACTGCAGATGGTGACTGAAATGAAAAGACGAAATGAAAAGACGCTTACTCCTTGGAAGAAAAGTTATGACCAACCTAGATAGCATATTGAAAAGCAGAGACATTACTTTGCCAACAAAGGTCTATCTAGTCAAGTTTACGGTTTTTCCAGTGGTCATGTATGGATGTGAGAGTTGGACTGTGAAGAGAGCTGAGCGCCAAAGAATTGATGCTTTTGAACTGTGGTGTTGGAGAAGACTCTTTAGATCCAAACTGTCCATTCTGAAGGAGATCAGCCCTGGGATTTCTTTAGAAGGACTGATGCTAAAGCTGAGACTCTAGTACTTTGGCCACCTAATGCGAAGAGTTGACTCATTGGAAAAAACTGTGATGCTGGGAGGGATTGGGGGCAGGACGAGAAGGGAATGACAGAGAATGAAATGGCTGGATGGCATCACTGACTCGATGGACATGAATCTGAGTGAACTCCGGGAGTTGGTGATGGACAGGGAGGCCTAGAGTGCTGCGATTCATAGGGTCTCAAAGAGTGGGACACGAATGAGCAAGTGAACTGAACTGAGTAGATGGACCTTTGTTGGCAAAGTAATGTTTCTGCTTTTTAATATGCTGTCTAGGTTGGTCATAACTTTTCTTCCAAGGAGAAAGCATCTTTTAATTTCATGACTGCAGTCATTATCTGCAGTGATTTTGGAACCCAAGAAAATAAAGTCTGTCACTGTTTCCACTGTTTCCCCATCTATTTCCCATGAAGTGACTGGACCAGGTTCCATGATCTCAGTTTTCTGAATGCTGAGTTTTAGGTCAACTTTTTCACTCTCCTCTTTCACTTTCATCAAGAGGCTTTTTAGTTCTTCTTCACTTTCTGCCATAAGGGTGGTGTCATCTGCATATCTGAGGTTATTGATATTTCTCCTGGCAATCTTGATTCCAGCTTGTACTTTATCTTGTCCAGTGTTTCTCATGATGTACTCTGCATATAAGTTAAATAAGCAGGGTGACAATATACAGCCTTCATGTACTCCTTTCTCAATTTGGAACCAGTCTGTTGTTCCATGTCCAGTTCTAACTGTTGCTTCCTGACTTGCATGCAGATTTCTCAGGAGGCAGATAAGGTGGTCTGGTAGTCCCATCTCTTGAACAAATTCCCAGTTTGTTGTGATTCACACAGTCAAAGGCTTTGGTGTAATCAATAAAGCAGAAGTCAATGTTTTTCTGGGACTCTCTTACTTTTTTAATGATGCAACTGATGATCCAATCAGACCTCAACCAATTTGATCTCTGGTTCCTCTGTCTTTTCTAAATCCAACTTGAACATCTTTAAGTTCACAGTTTACGTACTGCTGAAGCCTGGATTGGAGAATTTTGAGCATTACTTTGCTAACATAAGATGAGTAAAACTGTGCAATAGTTTGAGCATTTTTTGGCATTCCCTTTCTTTGAGACTGGAATGAAAACTGACCTTTACCAGTCCTGTGGCCACTGCTGAACAAGCAAAAACAAGACGTGGAAGCTGACTGTGGCTCAGATTATGAACTCCTCATTGCCATATTCAGACTTAAGTTGAAGAAAGTCAGGAAAACCACTAGGCCATTCAAGTATGACCTAAATCAAATCCCTTATGATTATACAGTGGAAGTAAGGAATATATTCAAGGGATTATATCTGATAGACAGAGTGCCTGAAGAACCATGGATGGACGTTCTTGACATTGTGCAGGAGGCAGGGACCAAGACCATCCCGAAGAAAAACAAATTTAAAAAGGCAAAGTGGTTGTCTTTGTGACAACCACTTTTCACAACAAAGTGAAAAGAAGGGAAGTGAAAGGCAAAGGAGTAAAGGAAAGATATACCCATTTGAATACAGAGTTCCGAAGAATAGCAAGGAGACATAAGAAAGCCTTCCTCAGTGATCAGTGCAAAGATATAGAGGAAAATAATAGAATGGGAAAGATTAGAGATCTCTTCAAGAAAATTAGAGATATCAAGGGAACATTTCATGCAAAAATGGGCACAATTCAAGACAGAAATGGTATGGACCTAACAGAAGCAGAAGATATTAAGAAGAGGTGGCAAGAATACACAGAAGAACTGTACAAAAAAAATCTTCATGACCCAGATAACCACGATGGTGTGATCACTCACCTAGAGCCAGACATCCTGAAATGTGAAGTCAAGTAGGCCTTAGGAAGCATCACTATGAAAAAAGCTAATGGAGGTGATGGAATTCCAGTTGAGCTATTTCAAATCCTAAAAGATGATGCTGTGAAAGTGCTGCATTCAATGTGTCAGCAAATTTGGAAAGAAGACACAGAGATGGCCATTAAGGATATGAAAAGGTGCTTACTCTCATTAGTCATTAAGAGATAAGAAGGAAGGAGACAGAGAAAAAGTATGAATGACATAGTTAAAAGAATGACATAATCATTGAGAACAGGGTAGGACATAGACTGGATAGAATGACCAAGGCCTAAGATGGCAGAAGATTCGACTTCCAGCAGACCTTGAGCCTCTCATATTTTCACTGTAATTCATTAGCTAAGCAACACACCCATAGTCACCTTGACAGTTCTAAGACTGACCAGGAAAGGCCAAAATGTGGGCTGTGGTCCAATACCTGGAACTCCCAACCCTTCCCAAAATAGTTGGAATAATCTTCCCATTCATTAGCCTATGAAACTTCCCAGCTCATAAAAATTAGCCACCCCATATTTTGGGGGTGCTCTTACTTTCCAAGATGACCCCGTGCCCTGGGACTACCTCTCAGCCTTCCGAGATTCTAAGGAGTGTGTATTCTTTCTAAATAAACTTGCTTTCAATTTGTTCTTGAATTCTTTCCTGCTTGAAGCCAGCCTATCTCAGGGACTCACCCAATAACTGGACATGATCTTCCTCTCACATCTCACTTTTTTTGCAATAATTAGGGAAAGGCAAATAAAAATCACAATGGGATACCATTGCACATTCACTAAGATGGCTAAAATATATAACGGTATAAAATACCAAGTGTTGGCAAAGATCAAAATATGAATCCTCATATCTGTTGCTGATAGGATTCAAATGGTGCAGCTACTAATAAATGCTAAACATAGATTTACCAAATGAACCAGAAATTCCACTCCTAGGTATATATTCAATAGAAATGAAAGCATATGTCTACATACGTGTACAGAACATTCTTCATAATATCCCAAAATTGGAAAAAACTCAAATGCCTGTCAACTCATGAATGAGTAAATACAATGGAGTATATCCATATAGTTATATACCTTTTAACAATAACATTGAATAAGGTACTTATATATGTTGCAAATGTCTGGACTTTGAAAACATTTCTTAGAAAAACTTTCTAAGGAAAATTTTTAAAGAGATGAGAATACCAGATCACCTGACCTGCCTCCTGAGAAATCTGTATGCGGGTCAAGAAGCAACAGTAAGAACCAGACATGGAAAAATAGACTGGTTCCAAGTTGGGAAAGAAGTACATCAAGGCTGTATTTGTCACCTTGCTTATTTAACTTATATGCAGAGTACATCATGTGAAATGGCTGGATGAGTTACAAGCTGGAATCAAGTTTGCTGGGAGAAATATTAACAATCTCATATATGCAGATGACACCACTCTTATGGCAGAAATAAACAGTCTCTTGATGAGGGTGAAAGAGGAGTGTGTAGAAGCTGGCTTGAAATTCAATATTAAAATTAAGATCATGGCATCTGGCCCCATCACTTAATGGCAAATATATGGGGAAACAACGGAAACAGTAAGAGACTTTATTTTCTTTTTTCTTCAGCTTTAAATCACTGCAGATGGTGACTACAGCCATGAAATTAAAAGATGCTTGCTCCTTGGAAGAAAAGCTATGACTAACCTAAACAGCATATTAAAAAGCAGAGACATTGGTTTCCCAACAAAGGTCCATCTAGTCAAAGCTATGGTTTTTCCAGTAGTCATGTATAGATGTGAGAGTTGGACTGTAGAGAAAGCTGAGTGCCGAAGAATTCATGCTTTTGAACTGTGATGCTGGAGAAGACTCTTAAGAGTCCCTTGGACTGCAAGGAGATCTAACCAGTCTATCCTAAAGGTATTTACACATGCTATACATGAATGAATCTTAAAAATATTATTCTAAACAAAAGAAACCAGACAGAAAAGTTGCATATTGTGTGGTTCCATTTTATAAATTACCCAGAATAGGCAGATTCATAGGGATAGATAACAGATCAGTGGTTGTAAAGTGAATTGAGAGTGATGCTAATGGGTACTGAGTTTCCTTTTCACATGATAAAATATTTTGGAACTAAATAGTGGTAAAGATTGCACCACATTTTGAATGTACTGAATGTACATTGTGAATGATGCTGAATTATACACTTCAAAATGTTTAAAATCTTCAAAATCAGAATTCAATACCATTTCATACCCATTAAGGGTGATTACTACAAAGATTAAAACAAACAAACAAAAATAGCAAGAGAGGATATAAAGAAACTGCAACACTAGTGAATTCCTGGTAAGAATATAAAATAGTGTAGACATTATGGTGAATGGTATGGTAATTCTCCAAAATTTAAACCTAGAATTACCATGGAATTACTGGAATTTTACTTCTGCATATATGTATAATACAAAAGAAGTAAAAGGAAAGATATTTGTACACCCTGGTCAATAGGAATATTATTCACAATAACCAATAGGTGGAAGTAACCCAAATGTCCATTAATAGATGAACAGATAAGCAATAAACATGTGACAGTTCAGTTCAGTTCAGTCGCTCAGTCATGTCCGACTCATTACGACCCCATGAATCGCAGCACGCCAGGCCTCCCTGTCCATCACCAACACCCGGAGTTCACTCAGACTCACGTCCATCGAGTCAGTGATACCATCCAGCCATCTCATTCTCTGTTGTCCCCTTCTCCTTCTGCCCACAATCCCTCCCAGCATCAGAGTCTTTTCCACTGAGTCAACTCTTCGCATGAGGTGGCCAAAGGACTGGAGTTTCAGCTTTAGCATCATTCCTTCCAAAGAAATCCCAGGGCTGATCTCCTTCAGAATGGACTGGTTGGATCTCCTTGCAGTCCAAGGGACTCTCAAGAGTCTTCTCCAACACCACACTTCAAAAGCATCAATTCTTCGGCGCTCAGCCCTCTTTACAGTCCAACTCTCACATCCATACATAACCACTGGAAAAACCATGGCCTTGACTAGATGGACCTTTGTTGGCAAAGTAATATCTCTGCTTTTCAATATGCCATCTAGGTTGGTCATAACTTTTCTTCCAAGGAGTAAGCGTCTTTTAATTTCATGGCTGTAGTCACCATCTGCAGTGAGCCCAAGAAAATAAAGTCTGACACTATTTCCCCATCTATTTCCCATGAAATGATGGGACCAGATGCCATAATCTTTGTTTTCTGAATGTTGAGTTTTAAGCCAACTTTTTCACTCTCCTCTTTCACCTTCATCAAGAGGCTTTTTAGTTCCTCTTCACTGTCTGCCATAAGGGTGGTGTCATCTGACTATCTAGATTAGTCAAATTCATAGAGACAGAAAGTAGAATAGTTGTTGCCAGGGGCTGGCTAGGTTGAAGGGGAAATGGGGCATGCTTAATGGGTACAGAATTTAACTAGGTGCCTTACATAATGTTTGAGCTTTTGTGATTGGCTTATTTCACTTGGGCTTCACCTGCAACGCGGGAGACCTGTGCTTGATCCCTGGTTTGGGAAGATGCTACTTTCGCTTTCACTTTTTTGTCCTGGTCATAGTACACAACAACAACAATGACAACAATCCTGTCACTATTAAATTTTTACTGTGTACTAGTCACCATTCCAAGTTCATTACATTCACCATCTCATTTTTCCTCTTAACAGTTTCATGAGATCTCATGGAGGAAAGCTCTTAACTGCTCCCTCCCTGCATAAGGACCTGCACTGAGTTAGGAGTTCACCCCTCTCTCTGCAATGAAAGAAGTGAATTAGCTGACTGGTAAACTTTGCAGCAGGAACGGAGCACATGTGGTTCAGTTTCTTTTTCTTATCTCCTGGAAATTGGCTACCTGTGAGAACCTTCATTTGGCTCCACCCAAATGGAGACACAGGTGCTGCCCAGGAAGGGAGTCCTGAAGCTTTGCTCCTTCCTGTGACTTGGTGGGTTGATCCAACCTACCATTCAGTGTGAGAACAGCCCTCCTCAGCAACTCCATCACTGCCTGATGACACTCTGATGTCCATCCACACGGCTTTCTCTCATTCAGAGGCATGTCTCCTGTCCAGAGAAAATAAGACTGAGGAACTCTAAACCAAAGGGACAAGCAGATGGTGGGGTGAGCCCTATCACAGCAAGGGATGTGGCTTTGAGCTGGCTTTGCCACAGTCCCCACAGTGGGATGATTAATGGACCTTTGACAAATGGAGCTGGAACAGACACTTCGGAGACTTTGAGGAAAGAAGAGGCCTACAGGACAGAAAATTATTTCATAAAGGAAACAGCTTGGGTTGGGTGTCACTGTATTGGGTGCAAGTCTATCCTAGGTTAAGGGTGTCAAGCCACTTACGATGGAGGTGATTCCCCCTATGTTGGTATCAGGCCTGGACAAGTTGTTAACTGCCATGTGAAATTCTGCCAGGTGACATGAAGTCTCCCTGTGGTCTTCCAAAAAAACACCACGGATGGAGATCCAGGAGGTGTCCAGCCTATCCAGCCTTTCCCTGCCACTTGCTCATGCCCCCTCCTAAACCTCCAAGGATTTAGCTCAGAAGGAAACTAAGTAAGCTGTGTTTTCCACAGGCCGCATCTGGTGTATCTCCACAGCAGGGGCCTTGCTGACCCTCATGGGGAGGATCTCATTAGAAGTTTTGGAAACAGCATCAGGGACTTTAGAGTTTATATTCATGTTCCTTCTCTTCATTGTTTTCTCTTTTTTATTATGAAGTGTTGCATTTGTGTGAGAAGTTGTAGAGAACGATATAATGAACACCGCTTACCCACCACCAACTTTGGCAAGTTTTAATATGTTGCCCATTAGCTTCAGATTTTTAAGAAATGAAATAATGCAAGGGCCCTGCTTATCCCACCTCAAGGCCATTCTTGACCTCCATCACAGTGAAGAAGGAATTCATAAGGCCTGACTCCATCTTAGGCCTGTTCATGCTGATCATGCTCAGCCACCTTTCCAATGGACTCTGAACTCTGTGTTTGCTGCTACAGCTAAGTTGCTTCAGTCGTGTCCAACTCTGTACAACCCCATAGACAGCAACCCACCAGGCTCCCCCATCCCTGGGATTCTCCAGGCAAGAATACTGGAGTGGGTTGCCATTTCCTTCTCCAATGCATGAAAGTGAAAAGTGAAAGGGAAGTCGCTCAGTCGTGTCCAACCCTCAGCGACCCCATGGACTCCAGCCTTCCCGGCTCCTCCATCCATGGGATTTTCCAGGCAAGAGTACTGGAGTGAGGTGCCATTGCCTTCTCTGGACTCTGTGTTTAGTGCCTATGAAAACAACAACAGAAGGATAAGACCCCCTCCAGACTGGGGAACCTTGAAGATCATATCTAGGTTACTCATCGCCTAAGAGAAAACATACACTAATCACCCTTTCTTCCAGACAGGCTATAAATTTTTCTCTATCTATTAGATTGTAACCTCAGGTTTATTGATTATTGGCTAATTGTTTGACTGTTTGAGCCCATGAGCACATAGCATGTGAATCATGGGGTTATTGGGATTGTGTTTTCCTTGGTTTATGTAAGTCTCAAGGAATTTGGAGTGGTGAGTTCAGACATGTACACATGGAGTATAAAAGATTTTCACAAATGCTGGTCGGGGTCCTTGGCTAAGAGGAGACTCTGCCTTGGGCCCGCTGGTGTAATAAACTGCACTCCACAATCTGCATTGTCCTTCTGAGTGAGTTTGTTTCCTGGAACGCGTGGCTACAACAACAGAGGGGGCAATTTCTGTGAATAGAGAGTCTTGTCAAATACCAATAAACAGCTTTCTTGCAAATATTACTATCTTCAAAACAGAAAATACTAATTTTGCAGTTTAAAAATTTTAAATACATAGTATGATACTCTAAGTAATTATTTTGCCTTTAGTTTTTACTCAAAAGAATATTTTTGAATATATAATAAGCAAAATATTCATAGATATATTATATTTAAATCTTTGAAACAACTGTTTTCTCAGACTTATAACAGTATAGTGCTAGCACTAAATATTGTTCAATGGAATTAATCTAGTTAATAAATTGTAAAAATAATTTTGTATGAGTTTATCACACCTTATTTATATATTTAAATACTGACAGTCATTTAGGGTGTCTCTAGTTATCTCCTATTCTGTTTTCATAAGAATTCTTATATATATATATATGTGTGTGTGTGTGTGTGTGTGTGTGTGTGTGTGTGTATGCTAAGTCACTTCAGTCATGTCTGACATTTTGAGATTCTATGGGCTGTACCCCACCAGGATCCTCTGCCATGGAATTTTCCAGGGAAGAATACGGGAGTGAGTTTCCATTTCCTGCTTCAGGGGATCTTCCCAACCCAGGAATCAAACCTGAATTGGCAAGTGGATTCTTTATCACTGTGTCTCCTAGGAAGCCCCTTTGTGTGTGTGTGTGTGTGTGTATACATACATACACATATGAAACACTGTGCCACCTGGGAAACACACATATACATTCCCAGGAAGCACACCTGGGAAGTACACATAAACATTCATGTATACATATATATATATGTATACACATATATATGTATATGTATATATATATATGTATACAAACATATATACACACACACAAACACACTTAGGGCTTCCCAGCTGGCACAGTGTTCCATATATATATATATATATATATATATATATATATGTGTGTGTGTGTGTGTGTGTGTATATATACACTCATACACACATACACATATAGCACTATATAAGAATACCCTGGAACTGTGCCATCCAATACAGTATTACAAACTGCATATGGCAATTGAAACTAATTTAAATCATATAAAACAAAAAATTCAAATCTTCAGTCAGACTCTGAGACACATCTAAGTTGCTCATTTTAATCAACCAACAGCTACCACATTATACAGCACTGGACACTTTCACATCATTGAGAGTACTATTAGACAGTGATTGTCAAAGAACCAATTTTGTTTTTCTTGATACTGTCATTATATCTATCTCTGGTCTGTTAACATTTCTTTTTTTCAGTTTTTCCATTAGTCTGTTATTTTTATTATTTCTTGAATTTGGATGTTTATTTTATTAGTATTTTTTGTTGTTTAGTCACTAAGTTGTATCCAACTCTTTATGATCCCATGGACTGCAGTATGCCAGGCTCATTTGTCCTTCACTATCTGTAGGAATTTGCTCAAATTCATGTTCATTGACTCAATGATACTATCTAACTATCTCATCCTCTGCTACTCCTTTTTCCTTTTGCCTTCCATCTTTCCCAGCATCAGGGTCTTTTCCAATGAATCATCTCTTACTAGTATCCTTCATTGTTAATATAAGCATTTAAGACAATTGCATTCTAGAAACTGTTCAGCTGTATCCCACTCATTTTTTATAGCATTTTCATTATTCTCTATTAATCTTTTAAACAAATATTACTTAAGTGCTTACTATGGGTTGGATGTCTTGCTCTGGGTGCTGAGGATACAGCTGGTGAAAGAGATATCCAACCTTCTGCTCTCCCAGGGTTTGTATTCTAGAGGAGGAAGCAGACAACAACCCAAGGAGCTTCATTCATGTCCTCTGTTAGAAGGTGCTAAATACCAGATAGAAACAATGGTGTAGAGCAGGGGTAACGGGAGCTCTGGGTTCAGGAGGGTAAGCTTCAACAAGCATATGATATTTGCACACAGATTTGAAGGAGGTATGGGGATGAGCAAAATCTAGGGGATTAGGATCCAACAGGAGGGAACAGAAGATACATAGGCCTGTGAAGATAAGACTGCCTGTCACTCTGGAGGACAACCAAGGAGATATGTGGATCATAACAAACTGTGGAAAACTCTTAATAAGATGGGAATACCAGACCATTTTAACAGTCTCCTGAGAAACCTGTATGCAGGTCAAGAAGCAACAGTTAGAATCTTACATAACAACTGCTTGGATCAATATTGAGAAAAGAGTGTGATAAAGCTGTATATTGTCATGCTGTTTGTTTAACTTATATGAAAAGCGCTTCATGCAAAATGCTAGGCTGGATGAGTTACAAGCTAGAGTCAAGTCTGCTGGGAGAAATATCAACAGACTCAGATATGCAGATGATACCATTCTAATGGCAGAAATAAAGAGTCTCTTGAAGAGGGTGAAAGAGGAGAGTGTAAAAGCCAGCTTGAAACTCAATATTAAAACTAAGATCATGGCATCTGGTCCTATCATTTCATGGCAAATAGAAGGGGGAAATGGTGGAAGCAGTAAAAGATTTCCTCTTCTTGAGCTCTAAATTCAGTGCAGATGGTGACTGTAGCCATGAAATTAGAAGACGATTGCATCTTGGAAGGAAAGCTATGACAAACCTAGACAACATATTAATAAACAAAGACATCACTTTGTCAACAAAGGTCTGTATAATCAAGGCTAGGTCTTTCCAGTAGTTATGTATGAATATGAGAGTTAGACCGTAAAGAAGCTAAAGTGATGAAGAATTGATGCTTTTGAACTGTGGTGCTGGAGAAGACCCTTGAGAATCCCTTGGACAAGTAAGAGGTCAAATCAGTTGATCCTAAAGGAAGTCACCTCTGAATACTGATTGTAAGGATGGATGCTGAAGCTGAAGCTCAAACACTTTGGCCACCTGATGTGAACAGCCAACTCATTGGAAAAGACCCTGGAAAAGATTTAAGGCAGGAGAAGAGGGTGACAGAGGATAAGATGGTTGGATGGCATCACCAATTCAATGGACATGAGCTTGGGCAAATTCTGGGAGATGGTGAGGGACAGGGAAGCTTGGTGTGCTGCAGTCCATGGGGTCACAAAGAGTCATACTCAATTTAGTGACTGAACAACAACAAGGGAGATCAAAAGCAGAATGGGATTAGGGAGGTTTTTAGAGCCTTGTGATATAGTGCAAGGCTTTTGACTTACCTTGAGCAGAATGAAGAGCCATTGGAGATTTTGAGCAAGAGTACTAAAATTATATTTTCATGGGAAATAGACTGTAGAGGTTAGAAAAGTAAAAGCAGCAAGACAGGAATAGGTGGTAAGTCAAGAGAGAGGCTTAGAACAGGGTAGTAGCAGTCAATGCAAAGATAAAATTCTGAATGTATTGTGAAACAACTGCCAACAAGACTTTCTGGAGATTCAGTATAGAATATATGAGAAAAAAATAATCCATAAAGATTCTAGGTTTACGGCCTGGGTAACAAAAAGAATAGCTTTTCTATGAACTGAAATGGGGGTCTATAAGTGGACTAAGGTGGGGAAAGATCAGTGACTCATGTGGTGGCCAGTAAGGTTCAATGTGCTTCTTAGGCATCCATGTGGAGTAGATATGAAGGTGAGACCTGGAAATTGGTCCAGCTGGAAATGCAAGGTGAGAGTTGTAGGTGTACAAGTAGCATCAGTGGGTGAGATGCCCAAGAGGAGAGAGAAGGAAATTAGTTCAACAGCCAACTTTTGAGGTGCTCCCATAGGAAGAAGTTAGAAGAGGAGGAAGCAGCAAAGGAGACTGAGAAGAGGGTTGATGAGAAGGAGGTGTTGGAAGGACAGGAGAAGAAAGCTTTACAATGAGGTGAGTGATCCTGTCAACAGAAAACAAAATGAAGATTTGGAATTGACTACTGAATTTAATAATGTGGAAGAGGTTTTTCAAAATTTCCCTTCTATTATTTTCTAATTCCTATCATCTCTTCTTTGACCCAAGATTTATGAAGAAGTTATGTTATCTCTCTCTCCCCCTTTTTTTTTTCTTTCCTTTGGTCCGAACATGTGGGATTTTAAAAACTTGATTTACTTAATTTTATGTTAGTCAGATGAAATGGTCTATAAGATATCTCAAATACCAATTCCTTAGTTAATGTGGGGACTTTATGGTTAAGTGTTTGATTAGCATAGTTAAATATAAGCTATATTCTCACATTATTGAGGTGAGATGGTTTTAAGTCAAGCTTTTTTATTATATTTTTAATCCTATCAATTTGCTACTTTTTTCTCATGAAGTAAATAAATCACTGAGAGAATCATTAAATTACTCATATGATGAGGGACCTATAATTTTCTGCTAAACCTGTAAATGCTTGCTTTGTCCAATTGAATGTTATGTAAATTAACAAATAAAGTTCAGAATTCTTATATCTTCCTGAGTATTTTATCCTTTTATCAGCTAGCAAGTTTATTTATCCTTAATGTTGTTTTTCTCAAAATAAAGTATATTTTGCTGGTATTAGTACTGCTCAGCGATTTTATTGATATTTTACTTGAATACTTTTTTTCATGTTTTTACTTTTAACCTTTCTTTGTTCTTTTGTTTTAAGTATGTCTCATAACTAGCAAATAGATTTTGGTTTATTATATAATTTAAGACATTATTTTTAACTAGAAAGTTTAATCAGTTTATTTTGGTTACTGATAATTTTATATCTATTCTTATAACTATGTTATTCTGAGCTATTTTCCTTGAAATTTCTATGATTGCTCTTCGTTTTCTCTTTTTTCACCTTCTACTAGATTGATTAAGGTATTTATATTTACTCTATACTTCTATTGCTTTGGTTGGTAGAAATCCAAGTTTTGTCCTTTTGGTGGTCATATTTGAGCTTTGAATAGGTATACTTCATTTCAAAATGTATAAAGTTGACCTGTAATTTCCACTTGTAGTCAGAAAAAAAAAAAAAATGTAAGAAGTTTGAAACTTCTCTCTTGAAGCTCTGAACACTCACCCCTCTCATTTTGCATGTTCTTACCATTTCCTTTCCACTGTGTTTCCATAGCTAGTTCTTACTCAATGTATCCTATCTGGGTCACTTCCTTTTTCTTTATTTTCTTATTTATCTCAGACCTTTGTTCAGAATTTAATTTCTTTCTCCATTAAGTATATATCTTATTAGCTCTTGCAATCTGTTGATTGTTAACTTAACTTTTGTTTATTTGAAAAAAATATTTATTTCAATAACCTTGAATTACTTATGATCACCTTGTAAATATTATTTTTTGGTTTCTGTTATTGTAAAGAGAAGCCTTAGTCTGGTTGTCATTTCTTTGTTGATACACTTGAATGTTTCAGTTTAATTACAGTGTGTGTGTGTGTGTTTTTTTTTTTTAAATATGGATATTTTTTGTTCATCCTTCTTGGGTCTCAATGTAATTTAGGAAAAATCTAGGAATTAATTGTCAGAGGAGTGGCCACTGTGATTGAATATGAAGTCCTATCTTCAGCTTCACATACCATAACCTAATTGCACTACATTTATTACTAATGAACTGCATTTCTCTTAAGGCTTAAAATTAAGCTTTTCCTTTCAAGCTTAAAATCTTAAAATTAAGATTAAAGTCATTACTTTTGTTTTAGCTACAAAGAGGAAAGTTGCTGCAAGTTAGGAAGGCCAGAAAAAAAAAAAAAAAAATGTAAGAGCTAAGATCTGATCTATGGCATCCATGAACTGGGGAGAAAAGCCATAGTCTACGGTTGCTTTGTCAGCCTGGGACACACTCTGACACCCCCAACTAAGACTGCTTGCTTATCATTCCTCTTAGATGGGGTCACAATCCACTATGATTGGGGTCAGAGCTGAAGGGAGAACCCATGCTCACTCTATCAGGAATTTCCTTAATGGAGCTCCTGCTTGCTAAAAAAGAAAGTCAAGATAAACTCACCTTTATGCTTGATCAAAACACAACCCTGATTCTTCTTACTTTAAAACAAAAGCATTTTCTGCTTCCACCTGTCAAGGACTGCCCTTATTTCTGACCCTAACTCTTCTCAGGGAAAAAGATGTGTTTGTACAGAAGTACACGGTTTTCCTCACTGACCAAGTCATCACTTGTTCTATTTCTTCAGAAAAGCTGGAATACCTTTTACAATCTTATTTTAGTATGCTTCTGGTATAAGTGAATAAAAATTATATTTGCAGTGCATGTTTGCTAAGTCACTTCAGTCATGTCTGACTTTTTGTGATCCTATGCACCACTGAGTGACTTCACTTTCACTTTTCACTTTCGTGCATTGGAGAAGGAAATGGCAACCAACTTGAGTGTTCTTGCCTGGAGAATCCCAGGGACGGGGGAGCCTGGTGGGCTGCCGTCTATGGGGTCACACAGAGTCGGACACGACTGAAGTGACTTAGCAGCAGCAGCAGCACTTGTAAGTGCCAGGTTCCTCTGTCCATGAGATTTTCCAGGTGAAAACACTGGAGTGGGTTGCCATGCAGTAGGCCTCCATATCTTTAGGTTTCACATCTGGGGATTCAATTAACAATGGATTTAATATTTTTTAAATTACAATTCGTTTAAATAAATTTTAAATTAATTTTAATTGAATTTATCACATGTTGACAACTATTTATACATTTACCTTGTATTTGGTATTATAAATAATCTATATATGATTTAAAGTATAAAAGAGAAGATTGGTGGCTAAGATAGCAGAGTAGGAAGACCCTGAGTTCACCTCCTCCCTTAGATGCACTAAAACTACAACTATTTATAGAACAACCATTGATGGTGAAGACCAGAATCTACTAGGGAAGATCTTCTACAACTGAAGATATAAAAAAGGAGCCATAATGAGATGGATGGGAGGGGTGGAAACATAGTGCAGTCAAGATCCATACTCCCAGGCAGTTGACCTACAAATGGAAATAGAATTTGCAACTACAGAAGTTTTCTTCAAGGAGCAAGAGATCTGAGCTTCACATTAACTTCTCCAGCCTGGGAGCTCTGCACCAGGAAGATGAACCCCCAAAATGTTCAGCTTTGACAACTAGTAAAGTGTGCACAAAAAGCTTCACATGCTTTGGGACCCAAGGCAGCAACAGTAATTTGAATGGGACCTGTTCAGCCCCACCTGCTAATCTTGGAGAGCCTCTGGGAGAGTCAGGCTTCACTTGCAGCACACACTGGGGACATGGATACTGGTGGCAGTCATACCAAGGAGCTCATTTTACTACAAGGACACTGGTGCTGGTGCCATTTTGGAATCCTCCCTCTAGTTTTTTAGTGCTGTGACCTGTTTCACCACTGGCCTTTTACCACCAGTACTGGGGTATCTCAGGCCAAACGACTATCTGAGCAGGGAAACAGCTCCACCAGTTGGCAAGCCAGTTGTGGTAAGACTCTCTAAGCCCATAGCAACCCCAGGACCTGGCCCTGTCTATCAGGGACCCAGGACTCCACTCCACCTACCAGTGGGCCTGCACTAGCCTCATAACTCAGCCTTATCCAACAGTGACAAAGATACTAAAAAAAGAAAGAAAAAAGCAATAGGCCAATATCATTGATGAACATAGGTGTAAAAATCCTCAATAAAATATTAACAAACCATATTAAACACTATATCAAAGGATCATAGATCATCAAGTGGCATATACCCTACAGATACAATGATTTGTGGCTCAACAATCACAAATCAATGTGCTATATCAAATTAACAATTGAAGAATAAAAATCATATGATCATCTTGATAGATGCAGAGAAAGCATTTGACAAAATTAAACATCCATTTGTGATAAAAACTCTCAACAAAGAGTGGGTAGAGAGAGAACATATCTCACCTTAAAAGCCATATATGATAAGTTCACAGCTAACGTCACATTCAATGGTGAAAAGTTGAAAGCATTTCCTCTAAGATGAGGAACAAGACAAGGATGCCCACTTTTACCACTTTTGTTCAGCATAGTATTGGAAGCCCTAGCATAAAAGTCAGATAAAGAAAAAGAATTAAAAAAGGAACTGAAATTGGAAATGAAGAAGTAAAACTGTCACTGTTTGCAGATGACATGATACTATACATAGAAAATACTAAAAACCTCACCACTACTAGATCTCATCAGGAATTCTGTAAATTTGTAGGATACAAAGTTAATATACTGAAATCTGTTGCATTTCTATGCACTAACACTGCACTATCAGAAAGAAAAATTAATGAGACAATCCCATTCATGAGTGCATCAAAAAGAGTACATACCTAGGAAAAAGCCTACCTCAGGAGGTAAAAGTCTTGTACTCAGAAATCTATGAGATAATGAATAAAGCAATTGAAGATGACACAGACACAAGGAAAGATATACCATATTCTTGATTGGAAGAATTAATATTATTAAAATTATAATACTACTCAAGGCAACCTACAGATTTAATGCAATCTATTAAGACACCAATGGCATTTTCACATAACTAGAGCAAATAATTCAAAAATTTGTATGGAAATGCAAAAGACCCCAAAGAGCCAAAACAATCTTGAGAAAGAAGAACAAGATCAGAGGTATCACACACCCTAATTTCAAACTATAATACAAAGCTACAGTAATCCAAACCGGATGGTACTGACAAAAAGAAAAAGCAGGCACATAGATCAATGGAACAGAATACAAAGCCCAAAATGAGCCTGCACTTATACAGGCAATTAATCTATGACAAAGGCAGCAAGCCTATTAAATGGGGGAAAAGAACCTCTTCAATAAACAGTGTTGGGAAAACAGGACAAGTATATGCAAAAAAATCAAACTGGACTTCATTTTCATGTTGTGAATAAAAATGCATTAAAATGGTTGAAGACAAATGTAAGATCATAAAAAGCATATGCAGAGAAAAACATAGGCTGTGTGTTCATTGACATTGATTGGCCTTAGTAATATGTTTTTGGATATGCCACCTTGCACAAAGGAAACAAAAGCAAAAATAAATAATGAACTACATCAAACTAAAAAGCTCTCTTTCACACAGTGAAGGAAACTATCAACAAGACAAAAGGGACATATAGTGAATGGGAGAAGATATTTGCAAATAATACATCCAATAAGGGATCAATTTCCAAAATATAGAGCAATCCTGTGGGCAGTAGCCCACCAGGTTCCTCTGTCCAGGATATTCTCCGGGCAAAAATGCTGGAATGGATAGCCATGCCCTTCTCCAGGGGATCTTCTTGACCTGGGGGTCAAACTCAAGTCTCTGGCATTGCATGCAGATTCTTTGCTGTCTGAGCCACAATGGAAGACCTAATAGAAGCTCAATATCAAAAAAATAAAGCAATCTGAGTACAAAGTGGGAAAAGCATCTAAATAGATATTTTTTCCAAATAATACATACAGATGGTCAAGAAACACATGAAAAGATGCTCAGTTTCACTAATCATCAGCGAAATGCAAATCCAAACCTCAATGGGATATTGTCGCACCCCTGTCAGAGTAGCTATTAATCAAAAAGACAACAACTAACAAGTGCTTTTGCTTTCAGGCACTAGTCCTCATTCAGTGCCATTCACTGAAAGACTGTTTTGTATTGGGCTGTCTAGTAGATCCTTGAAGCCTTGTAATAAATCACTTTTAAAAGAAAGTAGAGAAGACAACCAAGTAAATAGTTTGCTGTGGGTATTTGAAAGGAGAGTATTGTTTTGCCAAAAGTTTCTCTTTCCCTAATAGCTTCCCTGGTAGCTCAGTTGGTAAAGAATCCACTGGTAATGCAGGAGACCCTTGTTCAATTCCCAGGTTGGGAAGATCCCCTGGAGAAGGGATAGGCTACCCACTCCAGTATTCTTGGGCTTCCCTTGTGGCTCAGCTGGTAAACAATCTGCCTGCAATGTGGGAGGCCTGGGTTTGATCCCTGGGTTGGGAAGATCCCCTGGAGAAGGGAAAGGCTACCCACTCCAGTATTCTGGCCTGGAGAATTCCATAGACTGTATAATCCATGGGGTCACAAAGAGTTGGACACTACTGAGGGACTTTCACTTGCACTTTTTCACTTTTGTCTCAGGTACAAAGGATTCGTTAACAAAATAAGCCACTCATTATATACAAACAAATAATGCAAATATTTATTTGAGAATTATCTAGCTTACTTTCAATATACTAACATTAAAAGAAAAGAGAAATAGAGCAGAGAATACATCACCATATTGGATTTTGACCAACATCCAGACTGAATCAGCACTGGGAAGTCCTGTATCACAGCACATCTGGAGTCCCAGTTAGGAAAGTGTCCCAAGCAGCGCATCCGCTCCGTTGGTTGGTGAGACTTCAAAAATTGCAATTCAGGGTTCTCGCTTATAACCCCGGAATGGATGAAAACTGATATTATCACCAATCTGTGACCAAATTGCAAGCCTGGTTTCCTGTTAACACTATTCGTTTTGTTGTGTAAAACTTAGAATGTAGCTAAGGTGGGGCTTGGTTGGCCAGGCACCCTCCAGTGTCTCAACAATCTCAAGATTTCCCCCACATCTTGCCTATGGTACTGCAAGTCTTGCATTCACAGTAGGCAGTCACTCCAGGTCACTCCCAGTCAGGGCAGTGTCCAGGCAGGTTAGAAGCAAGGTCAGAGGCCTGCCCTACTTAGTCTCTGAAGCCTAAACAAGACTATTCATTTAATTCCTCTAATAGATATCCATCAGAATACAAATATATTCTTTTAACTTCCATCTTAAGAAAAATAAAAAATTAACTTTCCTTAAGCCTCATGCCCCCATCCAGCTACAACTTCCCTCTATTTCTTTCCCTCTATGACAAATTTCTTGAAATTATCTCTCTCTACCTACCTATCTGTCTGTCTGTCTATTTATCTATCTATATTTAGAGATATAGATAGATAGATATTTAAGCAAATTGTCCTTTCTTTCAAGCCAGCAATTCATTCTTCATTATTTTCCAACCAGGTTTCTTCTGGCTCCACTTAAAGTAAGTGCTGTTTTTAAGATCACAGTGACTCATAATTTAGTAGACACTTCCTTGTGTTTATACCCTCTACTTCAATCAACATCATTTTACAGAGTTAAATCCTTCATGAAACACTTTCCTCTCTTGAATTCCATGTCTATAGTCTTCTGAATCATCTTACATTTCAAAGGCTGTTTCTTCTCAGCCTCACATTTCTCTTCTCTTCTGCCATATTATACTTCTGTTTCATAGGGAACCTATGCTCTTTTGTATTCATTTTCTTCACACTTTATATCTGACCACTTCCACTAGTATTTATTCAAATGCATTTACTTGTTGATGATGCCCAGACATATATCTCTTATTCATTATTCACCTCTAAGTTCCTGAATACACATATAAAAATGTCCCACCCACTGTCTCAACCAAATATCTTAGCAACAACTGAGTTTAGAGGTTTACTGTAAAATACATATATACTTTTCCCCTGCCTTTATCCTAAACAAATATTCCCCCAAACTCCTTTCCCAATTCAGGAAATTCTGTTCATATAGTTATTAAATCAGGGACTAAAGGTCTTGATTACTCTCCATCCTCTAGATCAATATCAGCAATAACACTCTTGATTCTACCTCCAAAACATATCGTGAAATCATTTTTTTAATATTTATTTATTATTTATTAGGCCATCACCTAATTCAGAATCTAGGAACCACTATTAGCTTTGCCTTGTGTCTATTATTGCTTGGGCTTCCACATGTCCCAGTATGTTTCTATTGACTCAGCATAATTATTAATAATGCCCATTTCACACTGAAAAGTGTTCCAGTGGGTGATAAATTACATGGAAACCCTAGTACTGCTTTCATATAATTCAGTATACAGCAGTTGATGAGTGTTTAAGTATAAATCAGATAATTTCACTGCCCTATATAAAGCCCTTCATTGGGCCCATTGGACCTAGAATAAAATTGATCCTGTATACTAGGGTATCTAAAGCTCTGCCTAGTGTGAATGTTGACTACATGTCCAGCCTCATCTCATGCTCCACCCCTTGTTCACTACCACCACCTATACTTGCTCTTCAGGGCAAGGAGATCTCTTCTCCCTGAATACAAGACTTTTCATGAGATGCATTTTCAGTGTGGCCATTTTTCCAGTAAATACAAAAGGATCCTACTCAGAAATGTCTTTAATTGTTCCTTAAAGTAGGCTCTCCTTTGTCTTTTAGTTTCTACCTTGGTCCTTCATTTTTCTTTAATATATATATTTTACTGCTGTATAGTTGACTTCAGTCAGTTCAGTCGCTCAGTCTTGTCCAACTCTATGTGACCCCATGGAATGCAGCCGGCCAGGCTTCCGTATCCAACAATAACTCCCAGAGCTTGCTCAAACTCATGTCCATCGAGTCACTGATGCCATTCAACCATGTCATACTCTGTTGTCCCCTTTTCCTCCTGCCTGTTGAAGCCTCACTTGGAGAATTTTGGGCATTACTTTGCTAGACTGTTAGATGAGTGCAATTGTGTGGTAATTTGGACAGTCTTTGGCATTGCCTCTCTTTGGGTTTGAAATGAAAACTGACCTTTTCCAGTCCTGTGACCACCGCTGAGTTTTCCAAATTTGCTGGCATACTGAGTGCAACTTTTTAACAGCATCATCTTTTAGGATTTTAAATATCTCATCTGAAATTCCATCACCTTCACTAGCTTTGTTTGTAGTGATGTTTCCTAAGGCTCACTTGACTTTGCACTCCAGTATGTCTGGCTTTAAATGAGTGATCATACAATCATGGTTATCTGGTCATTAACATCTTTTTTGTATAGTTTTTCTGTGTATTTTTGCCACGTCTCTTAATATCTTCTGCTTCTGTTAGGTCCATACCTTTTCTGTTCTTTTTTGTGTCCATCTTTGCATGAAATATTCTCTTGGTATCTTTGATTTTCTTGAAGAGATCTCTAGTCTTTCTCATTCTATTATTTTCCTCTATTTCTTTACATTGATCACTGAGGAAGGCTTCTTATCTCTCCTTGCCATTCTTTGGAACTCTGCATTCAAATGAGTATATCTTTCCTTTTCTCCTTTGCTTTTCACTTCTCTTCTTTTCTGAGCTATATGTAAGGCCTCCTCTGACAACAATTTTGCATTTTTGGATTTTTTTCCTAAGGATGGTCTTGATCACTATCTCCTGTACAATATCATGAACCCCTGTCCATAGTTCTTCAGACACTCTATCAAATCTAATCCCTGGAGCCTATTTGTCACTCCTACTGTACAATCGTAAGGGATTTGATTTTGGTCATACCTGAAAGGTCTATTGATTTTCCCTATTTTCTTCAATTTGTGTCCGAATTTGGCAATAAGGAGTTCATGATCTGAGCCACAGTCAGCTTCTGGTTTTGTTTTTGCTGACTTTATAGAGCTTCCCCATCTTAAACTACAAAGAATACTGCTGGGAGCAGGTGAGGCATTCCACTCGTGACAAAGGTCATGAGGAAGGAGGCTCGGCATATGAAAAGGCGGGATCAAGCCTCAGGAGTCCCCCCAGATATTCTCGAGCATCTACCCCCAAAAAACCAGAGTCTGCCTACTTTATTGCTTTGTGCTATCACCTCTGACTTTACTGGGGGCTGTCCCCCACCACCATCTCGCTCTCTCTATCAAAGAGTTAACTTACAGCTCCAATTAATAAAGTCCCTGGGCAATTAGGAGTGTTTAAATCCAAACCCCTCAGATGGCTCTCTAACTCGCCTGACAA
Organism: Bos mutus; assembly: GCF_027580195.1. NCBI lineage: Eukaryota > Metazoa > Chordata > Mammalia > Artiodactyla > Bovidae > Bos > Bos mutus. The sequence continues at coordinate 133,198,335 of NC_091618.1, forward strand.
GTTTACCCGGACTCCTGCAGCTATGCATACGATACATACGATACAGTCTCCCATCCTCGAGAGGCACGGGAAGCTTAAGATATTCAAATAGCTTAGAGCCTCTCAGAGAGTTAGAAACTGTCAGAATAAGACTAGTAAAGGATTTCATTGATGAACGAATGCTTGTTGTCAAGTTTTCACATCCCCTGAATTGTACCCTTGAATGTGTATTAATTAATATAGTTGGTATGTAGAAAAAATAAGTAGTGGCCTTGGTGTTAGTAACTTTAGACCCTTAAGGTAATAAATTCTTTCCTTTGTTGTACACCCATTACACATCCACCCTATAGGAATGCATTTTTATCTTCGGAAGATGGCACCAAACCTTAAAATAATTACTCTTAGAGAAAATAAGTCTTACGGTTGATAAGTCTTTGTCAAGAGTCATAAAATGTTAATAGGCCTTCTGGCCAGAAGATGATGTAAACCACCTAAACCATTTGTATACGATAAATTTGCAGGAAAGAAACCCTGGTTTTTGATAAGAATCAAAGACTGCTGACTTTGCATCCCCTATTATCCTCTATGTGTAACTTAGGGTATAAAAACCCCTGTTGAAAATAAAGCTACGGGCCTTGCTCACCAACGCTTGGTCTCCCCATGTCATTCTTTCTTTTCACATTCTGGCTGAAGTCTCCATCTGGAGCGTGGATATCCTCTGCGACCATTTATTTGCCTGGGCTTCTAAGACCCACTCGAGAAGGTGTCTAAGGTGGGGCACCTTCTGCTATTCAAGAGGGCGCCTGCGGCCTCCGTGGTCAGAGCTAACCTGGTGTCACGGGTTATATTGATTTTCCGCGTAAACCAAGCTACTCAGCCTCTTTTCTCCACTGAATTTTCCTACTGAGCTATCCTCATTCTATTACTCTTTATATCTCTAATTAACATATAAATAGTCTCCTAGGCCGTCTCTCCTTTGAATACCCTGAATCAGCCGGGGCTGGTCCTTGGCAGAATACATTCCATCTAATTTTGGTATTGACCATCTGGTGATGTCCATTTGTAGGGTCCCCTCTTATATTGTTTGAAGAAGGTGATTGTTAGGACCAGTGCATTCTCTGGGCAAAATTCTGCTTGCCTTTGCCCTGCATTTTGTACTCCAAGGCCATACTTCCCTGTTACTGTTGGTGTCTCTTGACATCCTTTTTTTTTTTTTGTATTCCAGTCCCCTTTCATGAAAAAGAGATTTTTTGTTGTTGTTGTTGTTAGTTCTAGATGGTCTTGTAGTCCTCATAGAACCATTCAACTTCAGCTTCTTCAGATTAGACTTCGTTGACTATTTCCTTTCCCATGTTAGGAAAGCTTTTGCTATTATCTCTTCAACTACTTTCTTTAGGCCTTTCTCTCTCTCTTCTCGTTCTCTGTGTTAGTCACTCAGTCATGTTTGACTCTTTGTGATCCCATGGACTGTAGCCTGCCAGGTTCCACAGCCTGTGGAATTCTCTAGGCAAGAATAGTGGTGTAGGTAGCCATTTCCCTCTCCAGAGGTTCTTCCTGACCTGGGGATCAAACTGGGTCTCTTGCATTGCAGTCAGATTCTTTACTCTCTGAGCCTCCAGAGAAGCCCCTTTTCCTTCTGGTACCCTTACAATGTGTGTTTAGTGTTGTCCCAGAGGTCTTTTGTGCTGTCTTCAAATTTTTTCTATATTCTGTTCTGTGGCAGTGATTTCCACCATTCTGTCTTTCAGGTCACTTATTCGTTCTCCCTCAGTTATATTGCTATTGATTTCTTCTAGTGCATTGTTCATGTCAGTTTGTTTTTTCTTTAGTTCATCTAAGTCTTTGGAAAACATTTCTTGAATCTCCATTCTGACTCTGAGATCCTGGATCATCCTCACTATCATTATTCTGAATTCTTTTTCTGTAAAGTTGCATATCTCACTTCATTTAGTTTTTCTGGGTTTTATCTTGTCCCTTCATCTGGGACATAACTATCTGATTTTTTATCCTGATAACTTTCTGCAATATTGTTTTTGTTCTAGCCACTGTGAGATTGTGTTTCTTCTTGCTTCTTCTGTCTGCCCTCTGGTGGGTGAGACTTAAAGGCTTGTGTAATCTTTCTGATGGGAGGGGCTGGGTGGGAAAAACTGGATCTTGTTCTGGTGGGCAGGACCTTGCTCAGTAAAATTTTAATCCAATTTTCTGCTGATTGGTGGGGTCGTACTACCTCCCAGTTAGTTGTTTGACTTGTTGCAACCCAGCTCTGGGTTCTATGGGCTCCATGGTAGGTTAATGGTGACCTCCAACAGGACTTATGCCAAGGGGAACTTCCAGGACTGCTGCTGCCAGTGCCCCAATCCCTGTGGTGAACCCCTGCTGACCCATGCCTCCACAGGAGAGCCTCTAACACTAGCAAATAAGTATGGTTCAGGCTCCTGTAGGGTCACTGCTCCCTTCTCCTGGGTCTTGGTGCATGAAAGATTTTGTTTATGACCTCCAAGAGTGGAGTCTCTGTTTCTCTCAGTCCTATGGAATTCCCATAATCAAATGCCGCTGGCCTTCAAGGTCAGATTCCCAGTCCCTTTGGCAAATCCCAGGCTAGGAAGCCTGACACAGGGTTCAGAACCTTCACAACAGTCAGAAAACTTCTTTGGTATTGTTGTCCTCCAGTTTGTGGGTCGCCCACTTGGCAGCCATGGGATTTGATTTTATTGTGATTGTGCTCCTCCTACCATCTCATTGCAGCTTCTTCTTTCTCTTTGGATACGAAATATTTTTTCTGGTGGGTTCTAGCATCCTCCTGTTGATGGCTGTTCCATAGCTAGTTGTGATTTTGGTGCTTTTGCATGAGGAAATGAGCACACATCCTTCTACTCTGCCATCTTGAACTAGAATCTTCCTGTTTTTTCTTTATAGTGATTATCATAACATAACCTGGATTTGTGTTATTTAAACATTTCTAGTTGGTCTTTTATCAAGATGAAAGGTCTATCCTAGGATAGATTATTGTACCCCAAAAGTAACTCTAGAATACAGTGTCTGTGATGGAAGAATAAATAGAGAGCAGTACCACATCAGACTAGGAAAGATCAGAAAACACATTTATAGGGACTTCCTTGGTGGTCCAGTGCATAAGACTCAATCTTCCAATGCAGGGGACCCAGATTCAATCTTTGGTCAGGAAATTACACCCCATATGCTGTTACTAAGAGTTCACATGTCACAACTAAGACCTCACACAGCTAAATAAATAATTAAATATTAAAAAAGCACACATTTATAGGAATGGCTCAGAGACATACTCAGTGGGATCAGATGATTTATCCAGGTGGACACAAACAGAAGGGCATTCCAATCAGACAGAACAATGTGCTCAAAATGAAGGTTATGAGAGTTTGAGGGGAATTTGAGGAACAGGGAGTGGATAGGTATGGCTGTAGTAATAGATGATGTTTTTAAAAAAATCTAGACTATAAATGTCTTTAAATACTCAGGCATCTGGACTTCATCCTATAAATGTAATTTTGCATGTGCCTGGAAATAACATTCAAAATTAAACTCTAATCCCCTCCCATAGAAAGAAAGAAATGAAAGAAAGAAAAAATCACTAATCAAAGAACAAAGTTGGGGGGTGGTAGACACTACCTGACTTCAAAACTTACTGTAAAACAATAGTCACTAAGACAGGGTAATTCATTGAAACACTTAGTGAAAGGATAGATCAAAAGGACAGTGGGACAGAGACTAGAGACAGAAATAGAGCCACATAAACATAGTCAACTGATCTTTGAGAAAGAACCAAAGACAATACAATGGAGAAAATAAAATTCTTTTAACAAATGGTGCTGTAGAAACTGGATATTCAAGTGCAAAAAAAAAAAAAAAAATTCAAGTAGAGTTTGACTTTTCACCTTTCACAAAAATTTACTCAAGATAGATCACAGACCTAAATGTAAGTAGAACTATAAAATTCCTAGAAGATAATATAAGAGGGAATCTAAGTGAGCTTAGGTTTGGTGATGATTTTTTAGATACAATAAAAAATAGAGTCCATGAAAGAAAAAAAAATTGATAAACTGGACTTCAATAAGAATAAAAACTTATGATCTGTGAAACCGTGGTTAAGAGAATGGAAAAACAAACAACAGACTGGGAAAAAATGTTTGAAAGACTCATATCTAATGAAAGACTCTCATCCAAAATATACAAAGAGCACTTAAAATGCAACAATAAGAAATCAGACAGCCATTTAAAAAAATGGGCCCAAGACCTTAACAGATGCCTCATCAAAGAACGTAAACAGATGGAAATCAGCATAAGAAAGCATCAGAAAAATGCAAATTAAACATAGATACTACTATAATGAGATACATCTACTAGAATGGCCTAAATTCAAAACACCATCAACATCAAATGCTGGTGAGCAATAAGAACTCTTATTTGATGTTGGTACATATACATAATGATGTAGCCACTTTGGAAGACAGCATTCCAGTTAGTTGAAAAGTTACATAGTTTTGCCATATGATTCAGTAATTGCACTCTTTGACATAGCTAAATGAGTTGAAAGCCTATATTCACACAATAACTTGCAAACAGATTTTTATAATAATTCTAAAACTTGATAGCAACAAAAATGTCCACCAATAAGTAAATGGATAAACAAACTGTGGTGCATCCAAACAGTGAAATGTTACTCAATAATATAAAGAAATGAGGTATCAAGCAACGAGAAGACATGGAGAACCTTAGATAATATTGGTAAGTGAAAGAAGTCAGACTTAAAAGGTTACATGCTCTAATACTAAAAGATTGTTGCTGAACCATGAAAGACACCAGGATTCTTGGCTTCTGGAGGAGAAGAATTCAATCCAGGGCCAGTGATGAGGCTTTATCACTCAGATCTTTTGTGTAATAGTTTTAGTAAAGTATAAAAAAGATGGAAAAAGCTTCTGACATAAACATCAGAAGGGGGCAGAAAGAGTGCCCCCCTGCTAGTCTTTAGCTGGATGTTATATAGCTACTAGCAGTCTGCTAATTAGAGAAAGGAAATGTCTCAAAACTCAGAGACTGGCACCAGGCCCCTCACCCACAACATGTAGTTTTGAGATAACATTGGCACCAGGTGAGTCATCCCAGGCCATAAAACAATTGACATGAATCTTGAAGAAAGGCAGGTTTCCAAGCAAATGCAAGTCTTATTAACATAGCTTAAGAGAATATTTTCATAAGCAAAACATGTTGGTTTGTCAAATTGATTTTTTTTTAAAATTTTAATTGAAGGCTAACTACTTTACAATATTGTGGTGGTTTTTGCTGTACATTGACATGAATCAGCCATGGGTGTACATGTGTTCCCCATCCTGAACCCTCCTCCCACCTCCCTCCTCATTTCATCCCTCAGGGTCATCCCAGTACACTGGCCCTGAGCACCCTGTATCACGCATCGAACCTGGACTGGGGATCTGTTTCACATATGATAATATACATATTTCAATGCTATTCTCTCAAATCATCCCACCCTCGCCTTCTCCCACAGAGTCCAAAAGTCTGTTATTTACATCTGTGTCTCTTTCACTGTCTCACATATAGGGTCATCGTTACCATCATTCTAACTTCCTTATATATGTCTTAATATACCATATTGGTGTTTTTCTTTCTGATTTACTTTGCTCTGTATAATAGGCTCCAGTTTCATCCACATCATTAGAACTGATTCAAATGCATTCTTTTTAATAGCTGAGTAATATTCCATTGTGTATATGTACCAGAGCTTTCTTATCCATTGTCAAGTCGGTTCTTAGTCTTAGGCGAAAACTGACTTGAAGACAGAGTCTAGAGTAAATACATAGTTCGTTAACATAGCTTAAGACAAACATTTCTACAAGAAAAACACGTTAGTTAGCTCAAGGTTTGAGAAAAGTTAAGTTCAGGTGTAGCCAGGTGTCATCATGGCAAGGCAGAATTTTAAGAGAAATTTCTTTTTAAATTTGTATAGAGAAGGGGAAAATATCTTAACACTTGTAGTTTGTTTCCTTCTGCCGCTTAAGAGAGAGAGAAAAATGTCTGACACTTGCAGCCTATTTCCTCTGTTTGTAGACCTCTGGCCTTCCTGCCTCTTACCCTCTCAATATCAACTACATGGCATTCTTGAAAAGGCAAAACTACAGGGATACTTTAAAAAAAGAAAAATTCTTGTTCAAGAGGGCTTCTATGGGGGAAGGAGGGAGAAATGAACAGAAAGAGCACAGGGGATTTTTAGGGCAGTAAAACAGTTCTTTATGATTTCATAAATTGTGGATACATGACATTACACATTTTCCAAAGCCAATCTAGCTTTAAAATATGAAGAGTGAACCCTACTGCAAGCTATAGATTCAAATTAATGATATATTACTATCTATTCATCAGTTATAACAAATGTACCCCACTAATGCAAGACATTAATTATAGTAGAAACTAGGAAGAGGAAGCTCTATGAGACTATCTAAATTTTCTGCTCAGTTTTTCTCTAAAGCTAAAATTGATCACTAATAATAAACCCTCTTTGCATGATTTTTGTATTCAGATCCAAATGTTGATGTTTTTCAGCTGTACTATTTCATCATCATTTCTTCACTTAGGTTACATTAACCATGGTACAATACCTTCAAGAAAAGGTACTTTGATTTTGCTTTTCTTGCATTCCCCAAATACTTATTAAAAGTCCTGAGGTGGTAAATGTATTTAGTTAAACCATACTTTAAACCATAATTTAACAATAATGAAAATTTGAAATAAGTTCATACTCTCCTTGGTTATGAAAGCATTTTAGCCTTATGTTAGATGAAACTTTTGAGTTATCCAATACCCAGTGAACATATATTCCAGCTCATTGAACCTGAATATCCTGAGGAATGGTTGAATTAATTTGTGCAGGAATGATATTTTTAAGAGAGTACATTGTAAATTCTAAGTCATAAGGACTATCTTAGCACTTCAGACAAGAAAATTCACTGCTATTATAAATGCAGCATTTAATTCCTAAAAGAATGAGCAGAATGTCTTTATCTTTTTATATTTTTGTTTATCATTTTGCTGTAGGAAATTCTTAAATAAATCACATTCAGGAATTGAACAGGGATGACTGAGCCTGAAGTCATATTCAAACATCATTTGGTTTATCTTGAAACATTTCCATTGTTATTAGACTCACCAAATACCTACTAAGTCTAGACCATGACACCACCAGGCTTTCTGTCTTCTTTCTTTCTGGGCACCAGTATAGACCACACTTTTCATCCTTCCTTTTCGTTGAGGTGATCACATTTATCCAATGGATTATGAACAAAAATGGTGCATTTTACTTCTGGGCTTGGCCCATCAAATCCTTCTATGACTAAAGGTCCTGCTGTTTCCTTCTCTGCAAGGTGGAATAAAAGGTTTCCAAGGAGCCTGCACTTTAGTGTCTAACATCCTTAAAAAGTCTCTAAGTTCAACATCATGGAAGTTATGCTGCTTAAATACTGTGGGTTAAAGGAGGAGCAGCCCAGGAGAAAGTCAAGCAGAAAATAGTGACTCAGCAGATCCCTTGGAGACTTAAGAATGGAAGAAAAAAAAAATAGCCACAAATCCAACAATAGGAATATAACAATGGAAAATATACCAAAATATAACTGTAACCATAATAATAGGGTCAAGAAAATAGATGGCAAGATGGATAAATTCATTAAAGGACTAGAATATACCCAAATGAATCAAATGAAATTTCTAAAACTGAGATACAAAAATGCAATTAAGAACTCAGTAGGTTGGACAAAGTTGAAAGTAGGATTGTTAAACTGAAAGATAAGCTAGTAGAATAAACTCTCATTACCTATCTAAATATGAATAAGGGGGAAAACTAGACAAACATGCATTAAAACAAACAGCAACAACAAAAGAACACAGTGAAAATATCTAGCATACATTTTTAATATAAATTTATTGTAATTGGAGGCTAATTATTTTACAATATTGTATTGGTTTTGCCATACATCAACATGAGTCTGCCATGGGTGTACACGTGTTCCCCATCCTGAATCCCTCTCCCACCTCCCTCCTCATCCCATCCCTCTGGGTCATCCCAGTGCACCAGCCCCAAACATCCTGTATCATGCATCGAACCTGGATCGGCAATTCGTTTCACATATGATATTATACATGTTTCAATGCCATTCTCCCAAATCATCCCACCCTCTCCCTCTCCCACAGAGTCCAAAAGTCTGTTCTATACATCTGTGTCTCTTTTGCTGTTTCACATACAGGGTTATCGTTACCATCTCTCTAAATTCCATATATAATTTGAGAACAAAAGGGGAGACAGGAAGAATGGGTTAGAAGAAACATATGTGAGAGTGGATGAGAATTGTCCCAAAACAAGAAAGATACACAGAACAGATTTAAGAAGTGCAATTTGTTTTAGTGTAATGTTTATCCATTGCTGCTGGAACAAATTACCAAAAACCAGGGACTTTCCCCATAGGTCAGTGGGTAAAGAATCCTCCTGCAATGCAAGAGACAGGAGCTGCGGGTATGGTCACTGGGTCAGGAAGATCCCCTGGAGGAGGAAATGACAACCCAGTCCAGTATTCTTGCCTGGAAAATTCTATGGACAGAGAAGCCTAGCAGGCTACAGTCCATGGGATCGCAAAGAACTGGACATGACTGAGCAGAAGCACTGTGCTGCCTGCGAGGCTGCAGAGATAACTGACAAGAACCTAGCCAATCAGTTGACTTTTAATTGGGCTCCCCTGGTGGTTCAGCTGGTAAAGAATCTGCTTGCAATGTGGGAGATCTGGGTTCAATCCTGGGTTGGGAAGAAACTCTGGAGAAGGGAACTCTAGTAATCTGGCCTGGAGAATTCTGTGGACTGTATAGTCCACGGGGTTGTAAAGAAACAGACTTGACTGAGTGACTTTCACTTTCAGGGACTTAAAACAACACAGTCCTGTAGGTTGAATTCACCTAGTTCCTCTCCTTAGAGTCTAACAAGGCTGAAAACAAGGTGCTGACCAGCCTGGGTTCTTATCTAAGTTGATTAGGTTTTCTGGCAAAATTCAGTTCCTTGTACCTATAGAACCCCATGCCTGTGGCAATCAGGTGAGATTTTTTTTTCAACTCTTTAGACCAACTGCATTCCCCAACATACTGCATATCCATCTTCAAACCACTAGTAGTTTACCGATTCTCCTAACTCTTTAAATATCTCTGAGATTGTGCAAGGTACAGTGTTGCTAAGACTGCAACCACTGCATAACAAGAGTGTTCTTCCTTCAGTTCCAATCACATGTCCCTTACTTCCTTCTGAGTCCTCACTTCTAGTGTCCTCCAAACACAGATGTCTATTAACAGTCTTTTCACCCAAGTTCTGGCTTTTCCTAAGACAATTGAGGACTTTTTCTAAAGTCCCCCTCATTCACTTCAGCAGGGTTCCATATTTAACATTATATTCCAAGTAACCTTGGCTTTTCCCATTATGCTTTTCAAATTCATTCAACCTCCACCCACTGACTAATCCCATTCATTATTTTAGGAGATACAGAAGTAGAGGGAATGCCAAGTACCAGAAATAGTCAACTCAGGGACTATAACAGTCTTAAAAGTGTCTAAGAGATGTCAGTCATTCCATTGACTGTTTATTAGGAAGGGAATGTTGTTTGGGTAGTTCTTGGAGAATCTTGAAAGTGATGTAAGGTGTTCACAAGCTCTTCTACAGGCAATGAAGAAGCATTAAAAGATTTATTAAGACAAACAAGAAAACAAGTTGATTTAAAAGAAAAGAATTCACTGAAGCAATCCAAATAAAAATATGTAAAATTTCAAAATTTAGCAGGCCTCTTGGCAGCATACTGTGGCCAAAATGTAGCAAACTCTATGTTCAAGGCCTCTCTCAACATCAATGGGTGTGGTGAATTGAGGCAAACTCCTTGTTTCTGAGCCTTGTTATAAATGTTTATTTATCTGTTTTAATGGGGCATTTATAAATTGGAGACTCTGGTTGGCCTAATAGAAATAAACTGCTAAGTTTGTGTGTAAAAAGCAGGGATGGGCCAAGTCAGCTTCAAGACATGGAATAACTGCCAAGCAAGTAAACCTAATTGAAGAGTAACTGGTTAAAGTAGGATATTGGTCAAATTCTAAGTCAATATTTTGACTTAAAAATGAAGGATTTTACTAATATGTGCAGGGCATCTCTTGTGCCCCACTCAGGTCCTCTAAGTCTCATCTCACTCCAGCCACTACTGTTAGGGCTGCTTTACCAGGTGCTACTGAATGGAGCCTTACCTCCGACCTGTGTTTTGGGTCTCCCCCTTTATGCCTTAGGGATTCCCTCCTAGCTCAGTCAGCAAAGAATCTGCCTGCAGTGCAGGAGACATGGGTTCAATTCCTGGGTGGGGAAGATCCCCTGGAGAAGGAAATGGCAACCCACTCCAGTATTCTTGCCTGGAGAATCCCATGGACAGAGGAACCTGGTGGGCTACAGTCCATGGGGTCGCAAGAGTGGGACATGACTGAGAGACTTTCACTACTACTACTACTACTTTATGCCTTGGAATTCTTCTGTTGTTACAGCCGGGGCATCTGTGTACCTTAGCCTTGATGCTTGTACAGCCTAGAAACATCACAGAATTAATACCTTGGGCTACCCTTTACCAAGTTGGGTCAAGAGTTGAGAAAGTGTTCATAGACCTCTTCAGGAATTTCCCTGGATTCCTGTACTCATGAGAGTTAGCCCCATACTCATCCTTGCCTTGATTTTCTCTTCTCTGAGACATTTTCCTACCTTCTTGTTCCTAATGCAAATTTGTTTTTCCAGCCCCTGATTTCTTGAGAAGCCAAGCTAGGAAAACAATAAGTAAAGAGGCTTATAGAAAGGTGAAGTCAGTCAGAAGAGAGGTACAGGGGTCACAAAAGCAGAGTCAAAAAGACAAATGCAGGAGTCCCAAGGTCAGTGTGGTCCAGAGGACCTTCAAATATTCCCAAGTTGGTAACACAGACACCAGGCTGGCTCAGTGGATATGCCGTAGTTGGACATGCTATTTCTACACTGAACTCATCTGTTCAAGTTCCAACTGGTCAAGCACTTTCTCATCTCTGTTTTGAGTTCATTGATCTATCTCAGAGAAAACACTGGTAACAGCACACGGTCTAGGCCTATTTGCACTTTGTTCTCCCAGTGAATTAATTAACTGATACTCTGGGTGTCATTTCAGGAGCTGATTAATGGCACCTGTTCCCCTTCATCCCACCCACCTTCTCTCTCTCATCTATACTGTTGTTTTCAAGCAAGCACTGTGGCCTGCAATCACCATTTTTGTTTGCCTTCAGATTCCCCACCAGAAGAGAAACTCTATGAAGAAACTCCTCCATTATGCACCAGTAAATCCTAAGAACTTAGCAAGTAGCTTTCCAGAGGGGTACTCAACAAACACTTACTGAATGAATGAAGGCCCTGTTCACTGAACTTCATTTCTGAAGCTGCAGGCTGACCACCAACCTCCGGACAGTGGGGATATCACCATGCCAAAGCCACATGTCTGGCAGGATCTGGATTTCTCCCCGTTTTGCCAAGCCAATCTTTCTCAGACTTGCTATTCCATCTGGTTTTCAGGATAGACAAGGAGGTAGAGGAACAGAGAAAGAGCATGCAAAAGCTCAGGCACAGTCCTTGGCACATAGCAGATACTCTGCAGTGGCCAGCCACTTTGATGGCAAGATTGCAGCCAGCAGTCTGAGGACATGAGGTGACTTTGGAGGGGCTCCAATGTCTCTTGAAGTCACCTCATGGCTGTATCCCTCTCTGCCCAATGAGAAATTTGCCTTGGGTTTCAGAACTGAATTTCCTCTGACATTTTCCCTTTTTTTCCTATAATGGGAAATGAAGTATAAAAAGTTGTGCACGGCCTACTGCTTTCATCACAGATCTTTGGAGAGATGTTGGCATTTAAATGCCAGACTCCTTGGTGATGTCAGGATGAGGCCAGCCTCAGGCTTGTCTTGGGGTCAGGGTTAAGGGGCAGGGGTCCTCTTTGGTTTCTGATTTAATAAGAGCATTGCTTCCAGCCAAATGCAAGGCCAGTGAGGTCAGTGCTGAACACACACAGCTCCACTGAGAAATAAAGGAGCTAGATGGTTATTACACTGTGCATTTCTTGTAAAAAGGAAAAAAAAAAAATCTAAAAGTGACTGTAGCAGAAGCTGTTCACCAAAAGAGAGGCTCAGCTTATCAGGCAACTCATGACTTCACTCTGCACCAGAGGTGAGCTTTCTTGTGAGGAGTCTGATGGTTTGATATGTGATCCAAAACATGCCCACAGACCTCCATGGCAACTTGGCTGGTGGCAGAGGTCACGGCACTGCCACACTGTGGAAATAGAAAACTCACACCCTTTGATGTAGCCTCCTATTCTGATGCTTCAGAAAATTCCTGAAAGATGACAGATCGGGTGGCTTGTGGGCCAGAGTAATGTGAGTCTAGCTCCACTCCACCATTTAACAGCTATAGTATGTGGGCATGTCAGTGAGTCACTTTAACATTAATTTTCTCGTTTGTAAATATAGACAGAAACATGCACCCTCCTGTAACAAAGTTACAAGGAGATACCTTACCTAGGTCACCTGGCACACATCAGATCAAGTTGGATCCCTCCTGTTTTAGACTTGGGGTCCACTGAAGGGACATTAAGAGCCCTGAAGGAGGTCTTCTCATTCCCTGAATAGAAGATGTACTGGTGAGAAGCCCCATAAGGTAAGGTGTGCAATGATACTCCAATACTGCTGGTTCTGGTGGCACTTACCTCGGGTGCATCCATCACCCTGGGTGCTTTGGTGCTGACGTAATCCTCCAAGGATAGTCATGGCACTGCCACGGTAATGCCATGTTAATTAACTGGGCTGTTATTTCAAAGTGTTGATGGCCAGAACTGTAATTCAATCAAGTAAATAACACTTCAAGCAGTTAATAAAAGCAATGAAATTTGTAACTGTCCATTAATGAGATTTCATAAATCAGTCAGTGGGCTGTCCTTGCCATACAAATATCAGACAATCAGAATTACTAATGCTGTGAATCTGTTGAGAATTCTTTCTCCATATGTTTTTTAAACAAATCATGTTTCTTTTTGTCTCTTCCCTGCTTGTTAACTTTCAAAATGTGTTTTTCTTAAGGTTCTACCATTAGGGAAATAGCATTCTCACCCACTGACACTGCTTGTGATTTCAGTCTGATTATGAACTAAGACTGCAAGCACCACCCAACTTGCTATAATTCTTTTAATGCCCTCAGTTTTTCAGTTACAATTTATTCTTCAAATCCAGAAGTAATATAGTGCTAGGTCCTCTCAGGGCTCTCAGCTTGTGAATGTAAACATTAACTTCAGAGAGGTAGTTATTTTCTCCAGTGCATTTGATGTCCTCTCCCTTCAACCCTTCACTTCCTAGTCTCTGAGCCCCCATCTGTCAGCTTTGAGCTGGGTCCTGAGGACTCACGGATGAATAGGACACCGCCTCTGCTCTCAAAAAGCCACGTCCATGGTCACATCAGTGGGCCTGTGTAGTGCATGTACCCTGTCATCTACAGGACTCTCTTGGTGCCACAGCTGAATGTGAGGGCTCTGCCAGAAAGGAGATGTTCATCCTGAGCCTTGTCACCTCTTCTCTGCCAGGGACTGTGGTGAAGGGTCCAGCAGAAGCTGCCTTCCTCCACACCAGTCTCTGGGCTGAAGGAGGTTCCACGTGGTCTGCACCTTCTGCTTCTGAATGAACCTTTGGCACATATTTGAATAAATTGGGGGACAGTGAGGGTGTGAAGTGACAGGAACTATTATTCAGAGAGAGGGTTGGGGGCATAGATGCTGAGAGTGAGGGCTCTGGCTCTCACTTTGGCTTTGTCATGTTGCTCTCTTCTCCACTCCACTCCACTATATCCTTGCCCTCCACATCTGACCCACCTATTCAACCCCAAATCACTCAGATGCCCACTGACACCCCCACTCCCCCATTGACTTGCCTGCTTGCTCACTGCCCACTCCAGCTCACTCATGTACTCACTCCTAACCCCTGCACTCATGCACCATCTACCTAACTCATGAACACACCCTCCCCACATACTAAGTTACTCACCCCCTCCCTTACCACCATTCATCCACCCATGTGGACCTATACCCACTCCCATATTCACTAAGCTGCCCACCCAACCCCTTCTCCTTCTCTCACAAGAGGCTGCTGACCAAGTGCTCTGTGGGAGCTGTGAATTTTGTTGTGAGAGACAGATGAATCAGATCTGGTAACTGGCTGAGAAGGGCTTCTGGGCCAGTGGTAGATGAACGTAGGTAGTGTTACTGACAGTATAAAAATGGGGGAGGAACTAGGGGGACAGGCACAGAGGAAAGAAAAAGAAAAGTAACCAGGCTGGGACAGGCATGAGAGGGGCTTTGAATCAATAGCTGAGGCACTAAGTCAGGAAGGACAGGCAAGGAAAGGCATGAATAGTACACCCTATTTTGAGGAAATGCCACAGTTCAGAGTAAGGGGATGGAGAGAGGGTGTGGGAGGAAAGAAGCAGTCAAAGGAGACTCATGAGCAGAACTGTGACTGCTCATGCATTATAGTAGGAGGCTCCTGGCAAAAGAAGACTCCAACTCACTCCCTGTCCTTCTGCTTGGCTGGAGCACTGCTTTCCTGTCATCTATTCTTGCCATACCTTAGTCCAGTGGAGACTTCAGGCAATTTGACCAGATCAAATTAGAGCAACTTTCCCAGGCCTAATGACAGAGACTTAAAGTCCAAGTGTGTAATGACACAATTCTCAACTTGACAAAAATTTCTTATCTACAGTCCCAGTGAGATCCAGTTGCCCAGAAACAGAACTGTGGGCATTTCTTGGAAGGCCTCTCTTGGAGGGCCTTTATCTAATTCCTCCCTAGATAAGCACAAGGTTTGAAGGCCATTGTCTTTTCTCATTCCATAACCACAGTTCTAAAGATACCTTACCAAGATGGGCACCTCACAATGATTTAGAAAGTTAAGAAAAATTTGATTACACATAGATGCTCACATAAACAATTCACACAGGTACATACAGACACGTGAGGCTGTGACTACTCAAACGTCTTGCTCCATTTGATAGATGGTGTTCCAGAGTTTTTCATTCCACAGTCATTCACTGATTTCCTGACATGTGGCAATTTGTTTGCCTGGTCCTGTAAGACACATGGCTGTAAATAAAGCCCTGCCTTCAAGTTGTCTCCCTGGATTCATCAAAGTAGGCCTTTGAAATAATGATTAAAATGTAGTTGGACAAATTTATAACAGTGACTAACAAAAAAAGGATCACAGAGAAAGGGTAAATGCCTTCTGGTTGGCAGCTAGACAAAGGTTTGATATGTGAAGTGGGTTTTGAAGAATGAGGTAGAGAAGGGATTAGGAACTCTAGCAAATTGAGGAGACTTGTGCAAAGGCGTTGTGTTTTTCAAAGGGTTTTCACACCTTTGAATTGCACATGGGCAATTCATCCCATGTGCCCAGACTAAAGGGCAGGCTGTGGTGTGGTGGAGGATGAGAATGGGTCATGAAAGGGAGTGCCATGGAGGCCTAACCTCTAGGGAGCTTGGACCAAAGCTTGAATCTATTATTATTGTTGTTCAGTTGCTAAGACATGTCCAACTCTTTGTGATCTCATGGACTGCAATATACCAGGCTTCCCAGTTCTTCACTATCTCCCAGAATTTTGTCAAACTTATGTCAACTGAGTTGGTGATGCCATTCAACCATCTCATCCTCTGTTGCCCGCTCTTCCTGCCCTCAATCTTTCCCAGCATTAGGGTCTTTTCCAATAAGTTGGCTCTTCACATTTGGTGGCCAAAGTATTGGAGCTTCAGCTTCAGCATAGTCCTTCCAATGAATCTTCAGGGTTGATTTCCTTTAGGATTGACTGGTTTGATCTCCTTGCAGTCCAAGGGACTCTCAAGAATCTTCTCCAGTAATCTCCAGTTCAAAAGCATCAATTCTTAAACATTCACCCTTCTTTATGGTTAACTTTCACATCCGTACATGACTTCTGGAAAAACCACAGCTTTGACCACACAGACTTTTCTTGGCAAAGTGATGGTGCTGCTTTTTAATATACTGTCTAGGTTTGTCATAGCTTTCCTTACAAGGAACCTAAAACTATAAGTGTTCCCTAAAGGTTGTTGAGAAGATGAATGACAAAATCAGATTTATATTAAAGAACTATCCTTACTGTAGATGGATAATAGACTGGAATGGAACATTACTAATAGAGATACTTTCTAGCCATGATGAGGACTTATTAGAAATAAAGACAAAGGTGTACACTGAAGGTATTAAAGGGGTGAGATTGACAAGACCAGTTTTCCCATCAGATGTGGAAAATAAGAGTTGTGGCAAAGGTCAGCACTTTCAGGATGCTGGAATAAGGCAACCTTCACAAGAGAGACTGTGCAAGGGTAGGAACAGAGTCTGAGGGTGGGAACTTAAGCTTCAGTTTAGTTCAGTTCAGTCACTTAGTCATGCCTGACTCTTTGCGACCCCATGAATCACAGCACGCCAGGCCTCCCTGTCCATCACCAACTCCTGGAGTTTACTCAAACTCATACAGACTTAAGCACTCACAGTATACAGGCCTCTTTCCTGACCAAGCGCACAAATGGCTACAGTCCCAGCTCTTTGCAGTGTGCACTAAGTGGGGCCATGAACAGGTCTGGTCAATGGAATAAGAGCATCAAGCACAGGTGTCTCTTCCTGGATGAAGCAGTAAAAGCAGCTCCAGAGAGCTGCCTATATTCTAGAATGGACTTTCCATGAGGGGGATGAGACATAAACTTTTGTCGTGTAAGACTGAAGTCTGGTGGTTGTTAGTTATTACAGCATGATCTGTCTATCCAGAATCAAATGGATTTGTTTTCAAAACTTTTGTTTTAGTGTTTCCTGGTTTTCTCTTTGCTCTGAATAAGGATAAAACAGGCAGGAGAATTAGAAGTAAACTGTTGCCCATACATGAGGCTTCCTAGCTGGCGCTAGTGGTAAAGAACCCACCTGTCAATGCAGCAGATGGAAGAGACATGGGTTTGATCCCTGGCTGGGGATGATTTCCTGGAGAAGAGAATGCAATCCACTCCAGTATTCTTGCCTGGAGAATCCCATGGGCAAAGGAACCTAGTGGGCTATGTTCTATAAGATTGAAAAGAGTCAGACATGACTGAAGCAACTTAGCACAGCTGGCATCATACCACTCCAAGAGGGAACAAAGGCAATAAAATTTTTCCAGGAGGAGTTCTAGTAGCCACCTTTCCAAGGTCTAGAACCCAATTCAGATTCACTTCATGAGATGACTTTAAAGTGTGTTAAAGCTGTTCTTATTTAACTTATATGCAGAGTACATCATATGAAGTGCTTCACTGGATGAAGCACAAGCTGGAATCAAGTTTACCAGGAGAAATACCAATAACCTCAGATATGCAGATGATACCACCCTTATGGCAGAAAAGGAAGAAGAACTAAAGAGCCTCTTGTTGAAAGTGAAAGAGGAGAGTGAAAAAGTTGGCTTAAAGCTCAACATTCAGAAAACTAAGATCATGGCATATGGTCCCATCACTTCTTGGCAAAAAGATGGGGAAACAATGGAAACAGTGGCTGACTTTATTTTTCTGGGCTCCAAAATCACTGCAGATGGTGATTGTGGCCATGAAATTAAAAGACGCTTACTCCTTGGAAGGAAAGTTATGACAAACCTAGACAGGATATTAAAAACGGAGACATTATTTTGTCAACAGAGGTCCATCTAGTCAAGGCTATGGTTTTTCCAGTAGTCATGTATGGATGTGAGAGTTGCACTATAAAGAAAAAGCTAAGTGCCGAAGAATTGATGCTTTTGAAGTGTGGTGTTGGAGAAGACTCTTGAGAGTCCCTTGGACTGCAAGGAGATCCAACCAGTCCATCCTAAAGGAGATCAGTCCTGGGTGTTCATTGGAAGGACTGATGTTGAAGCTGAAACTCCAATACTTTGGCCACCTCATGCAAAGAGCTGACTCATTTGAAAAGACCCTGATGCTGGGAAAGATTGAGGGCAGGAGGAGAAGGGGCCAATAGAGGATAAGATTTTTGGATGGCATCACCGACTCAATGGACATGGGTTTGGGTGAACTCTGGGAGTTGGTGATGGACAGGGAGGGCTGGCATGCTGCAATTCATGAGGTTGCAAAGAGTCGGACACGACCGCGCAACTGAACTGAACTGAACTGAAAGCTGTTCTAATATATTTTGATACTAAAACTACTTTAGGAATAATTAATAATAGCTGGAAATTAGTGGAAAGAGTATATAATTTTATCAAGATGCTTGAGGGATTTGTTCCAGTTAATCAAACTCATGAAATGGGGAGAAGTTCCAACCCACCAGTTTCTCTGAGGAAAGCTCACCTCGTCTGCAGTCACTGACCCAGGGAAGTAGTGGGCAGCCTCTGGAGTAGTGGGTAGCCACTTCTCCAAAAGCAGATCTTGGTGCTCACTGCATACATCAAAAACAAGAAGCCTATACCCAGGAAGGCTACCTGACATTGATGTTGGGCATCACAGAGGGATTGAAAAATGAATTTGATCAAGAGACCTGAATTGTCCTGCCCCTACCAATAACCACCTTCGAGAATTTGAGCAAATCTTCATTTTCCTCTTTGAGCTTCAGTTTTCTTACTGAAAAACTCTTCTAACCTACAAACCCTACGTACTCTGTAGCAGTGGTTTAATTCTTGGCCAGCACATAAACACTGAAGTTAACAGTATTCTTCTGCTCAGGGAGTAAGCTCCCTGGATAGTTGTTTATTTAATTTATTTCTACACAAATTGTGTAGGACTGCCTGAATAGTGGCCTGGAATGCAACACACACACAAGGTCAGAGACAACAGCCCCTTTGTGACAGAAGTTGATTAGACCTGACCATGGCCAGCCAGCCCCATTCTGGCTGCATTTTTGTCAAATCTCTCTTTATACTCAATATGTTTCCAGGTTCTCTGCTTTTCAAGCTTGCAGTAATTTATCTTGTGCACAGAAAGGGTACAAATTGTGAACTAACTAAATTAGAAATACTCAATTATTGGGAAGCTAACAGAGGAAACCATTGTAGTTGAGAGATGTTATGACCACTGCATCAATAACTCACTTCTCTCACATGACTCACCTTCACAGGATGCCTCCCATCGCACTAAGTACTGATTCTGTTTGTAACCACAAGAGGCAGAACAGGATATTTTAGAATCCAGGTTCTCTATTCTGTATCCTGAATTTGCAGGTCTGAGCATCTTTTTCATTCTTCTTATTCAATGTGAGATCTCCCTCCAATTTGCTTGAAATCTGAATGCCTTGTTTTATAGGAAGGAGTGGTCACTAAAAACATTGATAGCATAACAAAAGGCAGTCATTAACAGACATTATTTTAGAAATACAAAATCAAGTGGTGGAATATAGAATTTCCTTGAAAATCCCCAAATGTCACTTTGAAGTTTTTCTTTGAAATATTTCTTGTCCTAGTCTATGTAGTATGAATGAACTAATGAAAGAAGAATTAATTACCCTAAGAGTAGCACTGTGCCATCCAGAGACTGGCATTCCAGAAGCTCTGTAGATGAGAACACAGACTCACACTAATTGTAAGTGGAAAGACACTGACCAATAGC
The DNA here is from genome assembly GCF_027580195.1 of Bos mutus. Taxonomy (NCBI): domain Eukaryota; kingdom Metazoa; phylum Chordata; class Mammalia; order Artiodactyla; family Bovidae; genus Bos; species Bos mutus. The sequence goes on from NC_091618.1 coordinate 133,218,023, forward strand.
ATAGGAAAGAGGGGCCCAGTCCAGTGAGCAGAGCATGAACTCCAGAGCACATCACAGTATAGCTGTGTCAGCTTTGTCACTCAGTCACCATATGCTCCAAGCTGCTTAATTGATTTGTGTATTAAGAAATTCATTTGTAAAAGGGATTTACCTTCTTCGGAGGGGTTGTTGTGAGGCTTGAAAAAATTGATACATGCTATGTATATGTATGACATATATACTTGTTAGATTATCCAGGGTAGCTGTGCTTGAAGAAAGTCTCACAACTGGCAGCAAGATGTGATGGTCTATAACGGTGGCCCACAAAAATAAACGTCAAATGATATTTTTGCTATTTATTAAATTGGTACATTTTAAAGGCATTCACTTAAATAATCTCTTTGTCATGCACATTGCAGTGATCAGACTTCTCTTGCATATATAAGCAGTGTTATTACTTATGTGCTATACAAATAGTTGAAGGTTAATTAGCAGTATAACTAAATAGTAATGCTGACAGTCTCCTTCACACAAATTGTAAAAAATCTTCCTCTTTGTAAGAATGCGGGGTTACCACAGAGAGTGCAGTTTGGCTCTTGAACCATTAATCAGATCAGGGATAACTGGTGAGGAGTATAAGGACCCTTTGCAGACTTTGCAAGAAAGTACGCATGACCCAGGGACACCCAGGTGAAATACCAAGAGAGAGGGTGGAGTCAGGGGGTCCTGAAGGACATGAAGGGAAAGAATCTTAGGGAGCAAGAAAAGTTCAGAGGCTGCAGCCTGAACCCTGAACTTCAAAGATAAGGAGACCTTGGGACTAAGATTAGTTCATCCCTTGTTTTTTCTAAGCATGAAGAAAAAACATGCTAAGCATGGCCCCAGCTGGGGCCAAGCAGTGTGATGGTGGTCTAGTCTGACTTGTGCTGGTCTCTCTGGCTAAAGAATCGAGATGGGGGTCAACCATGTAGAAAGCAGCTTCTAACCCATGCCATTTCCCCTGCACTACCAGGAAGCCTTTAGAGGGGCCTTTCCAGGTGTGAATCTCAGTTGCTCTCTCCTGTGTTATTAAAGAAACAGTCTTGAGAAGAGTGAAGTGACCTTTTATTGACCTTGAATCCCACCTGCTATGGTTTGATGCCAAACAGAGAGTGCAATCAGGCTTTATCTGCAAAGAGTTAACCTATCTGGGTCTGTGGTTGTTAGTCTTTTACTTTAGATGTTGAACAAAATCCATCATTCTTTCCTTTTCCCACCTGAGCATCTTCTCTCTTCCAGGCACTCTTTTGGTTGTAGAGATCACAGAGATGTACGTCATCCTAGAATAGGAGGTGGCTGACAGTGTTACACACAAGGAGTAGACCATAGAAGGCAAATGACAATGCCGGCAGCTAATCCCTGTTTCCACTAGAAAGTACGCTCCCACCTGCAGAGGGGCCCAGCCCCTGCACACCTCCACCACCAGCGCTGTCAGTTTGTCAGGCTCTGGTAGGAGCTCTTCCGCTTTCCCCTCCTCCACTCCTCCACTCCCTCCCTCTGCCCTCTCTACCATCTACTCTGCTCTCTCCCCTTACTTTTCCTTTTTTGTCTTCTCTTATCTTTTTATATTGTCCTCTCTTTTCTGCCCTTCATTTCTTTCTGCTTTTCAGATTTTTGGTAGACCACTTACACTTGAATCTTCTACTGTCATGGAGCATTTTAAAATAACTTCTATTTTTTTAAATATTATTATTATTTTTTTTTTTTTTACAATATTGTATTGGTTTTGCCATACATCAACATGCATCCACCACGGGTGTACACATAAAAAAATAAAATAAAATAAAAAATAAAAGAACTTCTATTAAATGTCATTTTTAATTTGACTTATTTATTTGGCTTCACGTTGAGGCATGCTGGATCTTAGTTCCCCAACAAGGAATCAAACTTGTGCCCTCTGCAGTGGAAGCACGTGGAGTCTTGACCACTGGACCACCAGAGAAGTCTGAAAGATGAACTTAGGGGACAGATGGGGAGGTCAAGTCTTCTTTCCCTGTTCCTCCTGTCTTCTCTATCTCTCCCTCCAATCCCCTCCCGACCCGGTTCTGTGTCTTTTTCCTTGGAACAAGGCTGGCCATTGTGCCTTCAGTTTACTTCCTCCCACCTGAAGCACTGTGGAACCATCAGTCATCTCTTGGGATTAGGGCCCACCAGAGAACAGACTTGGATACTGGAAGCAAGAAACCCCACACAAGTCTAAGTCACATGATCCAACCAGTCCTGGATAAGACCCTACACAGGGCATTTGGAACCAGATGCTAAGTCGCCCATCACTGCTCCTCCTTGGCTCTTTGTGTCTTGAGGGCACCACTCTATTGGGAGTTACAGGAAAAGGGGCAAGAAAGCCTGAATCATGCTGGAAAAATATCTTATACTTCAGATATTCACCCTGATTCCCTAAAACCATCAAAGGTGTCAAGGGACATCACAGATAAACCTGGGAAGGGAGAGTACATGGTACTCAAGGGGTTGCTTCGTTTTGCATCTACTGAGAATAAAGCAAGTAAGAAGGGGTGTGCTTGGAGGGAGGCCTTGAACTTAGTCTCTAGTGCACTGGTTTAAGATTGGAGGTAGGTTAATGTAGCCTCTGACTAGAGTCAATTGACTAAGGGGAGAAAAGATCTGTTACTGAACCTCATTAACCACAAGAATGGGACAAACCCATTATTTTTCTTTTTTTTTTAGTTGTATTTTCATCTTTATTGTTTTTTTATTACAATAATTTCCAAAATACTATGAATTTGCTGTTTTAATTTCTTACACAAACTAATCATTACTTTGGAAGGTTTTATATTCTTCTGAAAATTTTTTACATTTTGCCTTTAGGTTACATTTTCAAGTGACTGTTTTTTGAATTCACATTCTAGAAATGAACCTCTGGTTTTCCTCTGCTATGGTTGGAGAATAGACTGTAAGAGACTTTTCCTCTTTGGAACGTTTTGAGGTTTTCATCAAGGCCTAATTATGTAATCATATCAGATTTACACAAATTTTAAAAGTCTGATGATACCATGTGTTAGAGAAGATACAGTACTTAAAATCAAACAACCAAAAAAAGCTTTCTCTTCCAGGACAACTTTTCCATTGTTTTTCTGATTCCTGATTCCCTCATCTACAAAACTGGAGATGACCAGACAATGTGTAACTTTTTTTCCTAACAGTTTGTGGAACTCAATATCAAAGTCTTTCTGCAGTTCCAAAATAGAAATAGATTGACTACAGAGAACAAAAAGAAAGAAAGAAAGAAAGATTACTCAGAGGGTTGCAGGAAGTCAGTGAACAGAAACTGTGACATTTGGAATGACTTGTGTAACAGGATACTGGCAAAGTTAACTGAGATGGGAGCAACTGCTCTCAGGAAGCACAGAGTGAACAATGGGAAGAGTAAGATATCCAAGTCGGGCTCACTGTATGAAAGTCTAAAATCTATGGGTAAAGAAAATTTGGAGAAAATATTTTAAAACTAGGAAATTCCCAAGTATTAGTTGTCATTTATAAACACAGGTGACATATAGCCTTGGCCTGGAAAACTCCAAGAGTGGAGAAGACTGAGATGATCTAGACCTTGAAAAGGGACCCCATGCTGAAGAGGGGTTGTGGTAGGGTCAGAGCCCACTGCAGGTGCCTAGACGGTGTCTGACCATCTACAAAGACCTGTGGGGACAGCAGAGAGGGGCAGTACTGAAGGGTCTGTAGCAGTGCCACTGAGATCTTCCTCACCCTCTCCTTCAACAGAATCCACATACATGTCATCATAATACTCTTAAAGGGAAGCCATGTTCTCGTAGGGCTCAGAAAACTCTCCTTCCTCATGCTCTCAGCCATGCACCAGAGAACAAAGGCACTGATGAGATCAGTGGAAAGACTCTAAGAGTTCAAAGAAGGCAGCCCCCCAAAAAGGGTTCCATCAACCAGGCAGGATTCTCTGACCTGTGGATAGGGAGGACTGTGCTCCAAATCAGGGCACCAGTGAGACGGGGAACAGAACTGCTTGTTCTTCAAGAATAGGCAGTGAGGCAAGGTTATGGTGTCAGGATAAGGACCCAAGGTCATTCTGAATACAGGGGAAAGAGAAAGGAGCCAGCATGTGTTGATGGGTATTACAACATATTGCACTCAACCTTTTCTCACGAAATCCTTACACAAGTCAGAGATGTACTGATGACCAACTTATTTTTCACTTGAAGTAACTGGGCTCACAGTTAACAAGCCTGAGATCATCATTAGGACTTGAAGTCAAATTTAAACTCTCTTTGGGCTCCCAAGTCTGTGCTCCTGAGCCACTCCTGGAGTCCCTTGTGCCTATGGCCAGATTGCTTCTGGGGCCTGGTAAGAGAAGAGCTTTCTTGAAGAGTGGGAGTTAGAAGGTTTGTTACCTGTCATCACGGGAGAGAGAACCAGCACACAGGCAAATAGCTGCAGTCAGTAGGAGCCAGTCTAGAATTACACCTCAGAGGCACAATATGTGTTGCAGCTCCTGAATACTGCTGCAGGTCTGCTGGCTCACTCATTGACATGAAGATGCAGCCAGTTCCCCAGTCCCTGATGACTCTCCTCCTGAGGCTGCTTCCATTCCAGTGGCCACAACTGGGTTGACAGTTCCACCAGCTCCTTTGAAGTCTTCTCATTCAACTCCTTGGACACTTGGACCAGATTCATATGTAGCTCCATAAATAATGGCACCAGATTTCCTGTAGGACACCTTCATCATCAAAAGTGGCTTCCAGGCCATTTCCATAGGATCCAACTGCTTTTTGCAGGTTTCCATTTATCTTTGCTTTCTTCTACTGCATGCCCATCTTCCCTTACCTACTGCCTGCTGAAGCCCTGCTGACCACACATAAAACATCAGATGCAGAATAAATAGCCACACATAAGCTGCTAACTTGCTTTCACAAAGGCATAGGATCAAGTCCCTGTAATCAATCCCTTACTCTTCATCACTCCTAGTGGTTCTACTCCTTATATTGAACTCTGACTGATATTGTCACCATGCACCCCTGCAGAGAATCAGATGGGCACCAATAATGAAAGTCATTCATAGTTACTATAAAGATTTTAAAATATAAAATGCAAATAATGACCTAATCTAATGTCTAGCATATAGTAGGTCTTCAATGATGGTAGCTATCACTGTGTCATTAGGGAACTGGACTATTTCCTTAGTGCCAGGAGCTATTTCCACATGGATAGAAATACATCATAGTTTTTGGAACCTGAATATGAGATCAAAGACTCTGCACTACAGTTCCCATGATGAGGAGTTTAATTATGAACAATGAGAAGGATAATGCATCTGGATTGTTTGCAGATAGCTAATGACCTGACATTCTAAATATAGCTGCAGTTCCCCAACTGAAAGTCAATCTGCTCTGTGGAAGCAGACAGAAAGCCCCACTGCTGGGCAACATTGGTGAGAACAGCTAGAACAAACATTTTCCTCCTCTCCACTAAATGATAAATCACAGCTGTCAATGAATAAAACATTCAGTCTCAGCAATCAAGCAATGGATTTTTAAGGAGCCCTCCCATTTATCAGGTTGGCTATTGATTGCTTGTGAAAAGTCATTGCATCAGAGGGATAATGAATGGGAGAGTAGAGCTCCACCACACAAGATGAACTGGCTGATAAGCTTGCCTTCAAGAACTTGATAATATTTAAATGTGTCCCCTTTATTTAAAGAATTTATCATAAATATAACCACATGCCATTGGATTTACAATAGTTAATAACAGGTGTGTAAAGCAAGAAACAAATGCTGATTAAAGGAATCCAAGCCAGTAGCCCAAAAAGCACCCCTTACCCAGAGCCCTAGGCCTCTGATGGAAACATGATACCGCTTTCATATCAATAATGTGGTCCAGTCAGCTGTTGGGATTGCACATCTGAGAAGTTCCTCAAATCCTAGACAAATTAGATATTGTTTCATTCAGTTCCCCTTCCTCTTTTTTTTCCTTTTTTTTTTTGGTCTTGGAACGTGATTTTACTTGTCTGAAGAGTTTAATGAGTTGGTGTGCTCAGTTCAGTTCAGTCGCTCAGTCGTGTCCGACTCTTTGCAACTCCATGAATCGCAGCACACCAGGCCTCCCTGTCCATCACAAACTCCCAGAGTTCACTCAGACTTAAGTCCATCGAGTCAGTGATGCCATCCAGCCATCTCATCCTCTGGCGTCCCCTTCTCCTCCTGCCCTCAATCCCTCCCAGCATCAGAGTCTTTTCCAATGAGTAAGCTCTTTGCATGAGGTGGCCAAAGTACTGGAGTTTCAGCTTCAGCTGAACTTCATTCCCTCCAAAGAAATCCCAGGGCTGATCTCCTTCAGAATGGACTGGTTGGATCTCCTTGCAGTCCAAGGGACTCGCAAGAGTCTTCTCCAACACCACAGTTCAAAAGTATCAATTCTTCAGTGCTCAGCCTTCTTCACAGTCCAACTCTCACATCCATACATGACCACTGGAAAAACCATAGCCTTGACTAGACGGACCTTTGTTGGCAAAGTAATGTCTCTGCTTTTGAATATGCTATCTAGGTTGGTGATAACTTTCCTTTCAAGGGGCAAGCATCTTTTAATTTCATGGCTGCAATCACTATCTGCAGTGATTTTGGAGCCCCAAAAAATAAAGTCTGACACTGTTTCCCCATCTATTTCCCATGAAGTGATGGGACTGGATGCCATGATCTTCCATGATCTTCATTTTCTGGATGTTGAACTTTAAGCCAACTTTTTCACTCTCCACTTCCACTTTTATCAAGAGGCTTTTTAGTTCTTCTTCACTTTCTGCCATAAGGGTGGTGTCATCTGCGTATATGAGGTTATTGATATTTCTCCCGGCAATCTTGATTTCAGCTTGTGTTTCTTCCAGCATTTCTCATGAGGTACTCTGCATATAAGTTAAATAAGCCGGGTGACAGTATACAGCCTTGACGTACTCCTTTTCCTATTTGAAACCAGTCTGTTGTTCCATGTCCAGTTCTAACTGTTGCTTCCTGATCTGCATACAGATTTCTCAAGAGGTAGGTCAGGTGGTCTGGTATTCCTATCTCTTTCAGAATTTCCCACAGTTTATTGCGATCCACACAGTCAAAGGCTTTGGCATAGTCAATAAAGCAGAAATAGATGTTTTTCTGGAACTCTCTTGCTTTTTCCATGATCCAGCAGATGTTGGCAATTTGATCTCTGGTTCCTCTGCCTTTTCCAAAATCAGCTTGAACATCAGGAAGTTGATGTGCTAGTGAATGTTTAAAAACTGGCTCTCACAGAGGGTGGGGTGGGGGGAAATCCCTTGTTTGTATTGTTTGCCACATGTGTGCTATAAGTATTGATACTTCCACTGTACATGACTTTAAGTATCAATGTGATATCACTGAACACAGAGTTGGGAAGAAATAGTAGCAATGGATTCTGTTGCATCAGTATGAACAAACTCCAGTACACTCGGGTGCCATGTCCAGCACCTTCCTAACACCATCTCAGCGGTATTGCCTCTGTTTGTGTCCTGGGAGTCAGTTCTACCTGTAAATTAAAAAGTGGGTGGCTATGACCTCTACCTTTCCTGAATTCCGTTTATACCACACCTTCTGCCAAGAAACCTTATTCTGTGTCTTATTTGCACAAAGATTCAAAAACATAAAAATTAAATGAATTGTCTCACCCAGGAAGGTTTGAACTACAAAAATGAGGATGTATAAAACACCTTGGCATTCTGAGATCAAAAAATAGTGGTGGTCTTTCCTAGGTTAAAAAAAAAAAAAAGTAGACTTTTTTAGATGACTTCTGTATTAAGCATGGAGGATTCAACATGTGTGTCTGCTTCATCACTCTGCTTAACAGGGGTCATCATCCTGTTTGTACTCACATCATAAGAACTTCTCCTTATCAACATAAACCCAGCTCCCTCACAGCCAGTCTTTTCTGGAGATAGATATTAACCCAGGGTTTAGATGTTTTTATTGTTAATGACGAATGCTCTAAGCTAGTGCTCTAAATTATCCTTATCCTGGAGTTATCATTTTTGAGATAGAAATGTCGTTCTAAGATATAGTAACTAAAGAGGTAATACAGCATAGTTGTCAAAAGTGAAAAATATACAGTTACCAGTTCTTGGATAATTACTTCATTGTATCAGTTTCCTATTCTGTGAAATGGAGATGAATTTAGTAATTGCATGCAGCAGATAATGTCTGTTGGTTGACCTGATAGACATTCCAAATTCTTATTCTCTCTTATTGCAGTTCATCCCACTGGGATGAGAAAGAATCTGAGAAAAAGAAATGCATAGTTTTTCAGCCTTTCTTGATGAAAGGATAGCCCTATTGCACGGTTTTGGCCATAACATGGAAGCAGAAGTTTCCTTGCATCTCCTGGAAAGGGTTTTACTCTGTCTGATGCAGCCAGCAACAACTTATCCTTCCTGTCTTGAATCAAATGAATGCTTGTGGGAGCAGCATTAGTCACTGTGGGAGCATGGGGTAACAGGCACTTAGAAAAGTCCAAGAGAATTACAGAGAGCCTTGAAACAGAAGTCAGGAATACTCTTCAGATTTCCCAGATACAGGATGAAAAAAAATCCCTAACTTGATTAAGTCACTCTGTATCCAGGTTTTTCTCTTATCTTAGCATTCCTAATAATAGACTACTTGACAGAAATTTGTGGAGTTTATGTGAAATGATACTTGAGTGCTTAGCACACTGCCTGACAAATAGAAGGCACTACAGAGTGTACATTATTATTTATTACTTTCAGTCTATCATTATTCATTATTACGCAGGACCAATGCCTTCTACTACATCCCTGACAACATCTAACATGGCCAAGTGCATCAAGGTAAGGATTGCATTTGATGCCACAATCTATGCCTTGGAGGAATTTTCAGGTTTAATAAAGACATAATCATATGCATATATAACAATCTCAAGGCATTTAAAGGCAATGATTAACTGTATAAGCATTTGGTTCAGGAAAGCACTTGTAGGACTTCTGAAAAGGAAAGATCCCTGTGTGGAGTGGTCCAGGGAGACATCCTGAGGAAGGTTGGTCTTACAGTGGGCCTGAATGGCAATGTCAGAGTGGGCTGCAGGTATTGGAAGTGTACACCGATGGAGGTTTCTCTGGGGAAACGTCCATAAGACTCTAATAATGTCTGCCCAAAAAGGTGCTGTTGGCTCCTGCCAATCCTCTTCACCTCGAGTACTCATCCCCAGGTCCTGCTGCCCTTTTCTCCAGAGAATCACCCTTGGCTGATAGAAACTGTCTGATTGGGAGATTATGTCCCCTCCCATATGGGCAGCTCACAGCTAATGACCGACTGAGAAAAGTCTGCTCCTTCTCTAATTGCACTCTGTGGTCCAGTCTCCACTCCAGAACTCCCTGTGGGATCAGGCTGAAGTCAGACTCCACCTGAGACCACATCTTTGTTTAGCTCCATGCCTTGTTCTAGCCTTCTTCCTTCATCTTCTTTCTCCTGAGATCACTCTCTCAACAAATCAAGTGCATGTGACTCTCTGTCTCAGGATGTTCTTCTGGGAACACTGACCTGGCTCATTGCAGATATTAAATTGAGAAATGTTGAGCAAGTGATTGGAGCAATAGTAGCTTCATGTACTCATTTGCTTATTCATTTGTTCATTCTTTCAATAAACCCATGTTGAGCAACTGCTGTAGGTTCACTGCACAGGCATTTATGAAGCAGAGCAAAGACATGATCTGTGTCTTCCACAGACTAGCAGATAAAAGTAACCATCAGTGTCCTCTGTCCATGGGATTTCCCAGGCAGGAATGCTGGAGTGGGTTGCATTTCCTTCTTCAGGGGATCCTCCTGATCCAGGGATCAAACCCAGGTCTCCTGCATTGCAGGCAGATTCTTTATTGCCACACCACCAGGGAAGCCCCATAATAGTAACCAAGCCACAGTGAAACAGAACAGGAGTAAAGTCATGGGCCAGAGGCACACAGGCTTGAGCTGAATGCTGATTTATTGCTAGCAGTGTCACCTTGAACCAGTCACTTAACTCCTCTGAGCCTCTTTATTTTCTTCTAAAACAACAACAACAACAACAACAACTATTTACTTGGTAAATGATGGATATAAACAAGATAATGGATGTAATTCCCCAACTTATGGCTAGAATCCAATTATGCTGGATGTCAGTACTAAGATTATAAGTCTTTATCTTGGGCTAAAGAGGAAGAATGCTCTACGTATGGGAAAAGGACAATATTTACAAAGGGGATACTTCTATTTTTGGATCCTCTATCTAAAATTATTTTGAAACTCAACCTTCAAAACCTTTGAAGCTCAACCCTGGATGTTATAGAAATTCAACTTGAATCTCTCTTCCTGCTCAGCAATCTACCTACACAAGATAGCTTTATATTGAGAAGAAGAAAATAAGGGGATGAGGATGCATAGGAGAAGAAAACAAAAAGAAAGGTAAAGAAAAGAAAACAGCTATTACAACCTAACCCAGGGTTTATGTCTGCTGATTTATCAAAAATTTCCTGGCAGAAGTGACCTTTCAGAACTGCCCTTGAATTATTCCTCTCCTGTGGGAGACAGGGATTCAGTGAGCCCAGTAGCAGCTGCCGTGCATAAGACGAGAAATTATTCTGAGCAGCTTATTTGCTGGAAAAGTGCTGATTTGGAGTCACCCCACATTTTGTGAAATATTTCCCATCTGTATCTTGGGTTCCAAATATCCTGGAAGGATCCTACTAAGTAGACCACATGGCTTGGATATCTAACACAGAGACCGGTATATAATCATTTTTGAACCTGAAATTTATCTAAAGAAGAATTAGTAACTTAGCCTTACAAAATGTTATTCATTTATTCTCATAACTGCCAAAAACAATAGTTTTTAATGCAAATGAAAAGGTGAGTTTCCTGCAATCACCTGAGAATGTGCTTTACTTTTTGCAAGGTATTGTATCAACTTGGGGCAATTACCAAGCCCATTTGTGATCCATCACAGAATCTGACAAAACATGGACATTCAGTGCGAGAGTCCCAGAATGCTAATTTGTAAACCTGTCAGATTTGTCACGGTGGTGAGAAATGGTGTTAAAATTGCTTTCAATGTCTTAATTAGTGGTAGCCTTCCAGAGAAATGCAATATCTCCAGCTCATTTTTCTTTTCATTTCTTGATTTGTTTTTCAACAAGATTATTAAAATTTGAATCATGATGATCCTCAGAAAACAGCATGCAATTTAAGAATGCTGATGCAAATATGCTTGGGTTGGAGGGGAGCTTTTGGTTGCTTCAGAATGCTAACCAAGGAGGTCAGACTCTGTGTCCTGTCTTTTATCTTTACATTGACCTTTGGGCCTTAAACGGAGACACCCCTTGGAGGAACCATGGCATCTCTGGTATGGTAGAGCAGCAAGTCACTTAGATTCAGTGTGGAAAACTTCACTGTGTCATACCCACAGGTAGTAACACTATCATAGTTAATCTTTACTGGGCACTAATACACCAGGCTCTTTGCTGTAATAGACTGCATCTTGTCCTGTCTAATTGTTCCCACAACCCCAGAGCATAGGTGCCATCAGCATCCAGATATTCCAGGTAAAAAACAGATTAAGATCAGTAACGAGATGCACCTTGATCACACAGCCAGCAAATCATTCCATTGCTGGAATCTGCACTGGTAGCTGCTGCTTTATCTTGCACTTGGAAAAAAGGTTCTGAATATCTTCACCGGGAAAGTAGATGATGACAGCAGGGTTCCCAGTCTCCTACAGGCCTTGGTCTTTCATGCAGTCTCTGAGACACAAATGGCTGGTGCCCACTCATCTCTGCCTTTTGCCAGATCTGATTTATATATACCTTTATGGGACCTCCATAATTCACCTTCAAGTTCTACCTTGAACATTTACTGTGTATTTTACATGCTGTTTTGTTGTCTGTCTAATCCCACAGAATTTTCTGCAGAGCGTATTAAGAAGAAAAGAAGGTTAATTTCAATATTGTTTTCAGGCTTTCCCCGCCGAGTTTGAACCACTGCACTGTACTGTATGTTTGATGAAGGAAGGAAGCCTGAGACTCAGCTTCTTTTGAGTGTCTGTCTCTTTGTTACCCCATGGGCTGAAGCCCACCAGGCTTCTCTCAGCAAGAATGGTGGAGTGGGGTACCATTGCCTCCTCCAGGGGATCTTCCTTTCCCAGGGATTGAACCCACATCTCTTAGGTCTCCTGCACTGGCTGGAAGATTCTTTACCCCTAGCACCACCTGTGAAGCCCTAAGTATCTGACTAGCAGCTGCTTTTTCCATGCAGAATGTTCTCCCCCTACAGGAGGAAAATGCTCCAGGAAAGCAAAACATTAAAAGTAGCTATTAATAGAAAAGAAGAAGTTTCTGCAGCATCTCTGTGGGACCACAGTTATTTCTGTCTTATGTTGAAATATTTCACCCCAAGAAATGATGGCAGAGACACTATAGTTTCTAATCACCATAAAATGGCCCCTTCTCTGTGGTTCTCACCTTTGTTTGTAAAGTGGATGTAAGCAACATTTTTTTTTTTTTGCATGAAAGAGCTCTCTGCAGAAAGCTCCTTTTGTCTTGTCACTTTAGCAGATCTATATTGTAACCAACCTTAAAACAGCAGGCCCTGCTCTGCTCATCTCCAGCCCAAGCACAACTTTTAAATCTTTTGATCACACTGTACCTTGCCTAATTTGTTGGTTTTTTCCTTGATCAAAGAAGTAGAAATGAAGAATAAGTAATTAACAGATAACCAAGCAAGTAGACATCTTGCAAATAAACTGTGTGAACAAGGTACCTTGTGAACAAATTGTGTGAACAAGATGGCATCTAAAGAAAGATCACTAGAAGTCAACAAGCCTGCAAACACTGGGAGATGACTGTGAGTTTAATCCCTTATCTCAATAATTAACTAAGGTTACTTCCTGTTTTCCCTTTAAGACTTTCATAGCCAAGCAGAATCTTCAGAGTTTTGGGGGATTTCAGTTCACCTCGGACTTCCTCGGTGGTAAAGTGGAAGAAAGTCCACCTGCCAATTCAGAGGACACATATTTAATCCCTGATCTGGGAAGATTCCACATGCCATGGGGCAACAAAGCCCATGTGCCACAACTACTGAGCTATATGCTGTGACTGCTGAAGCCCACATGCCCTAGAACCAGTGCAGACTGCAAGGGGAACAAACCAGCCAATCTTAAAGGAAATCAGTCCTGAATATTCATTGGAAGGACTGATGCTGAAGCTGAAACTCCAATATTTTGGCCACCTGATACAAAGAACTGACTCATTGGAAAACACCTTGATCCTGGGAAAGAATTGAAGGCAGGAGGAGAAGGGGATGACAAAGGATAAGATGGTTGGATGACATCACCAACTAGCTGGACATTAGTTAAAGAAAGCTCTGGGAGTTGGTAATGGACAGGGAAGCCTGGTGTGCTGCAGTCCATGGGGTTGCAAAGAGTCAGACATGACTGAGCTACTGAACTGAACTAGACTGAGTTCACCTTCTTCCAAGATGCTGGCTTCCTGATTAAAAGCAATTTTGCTTTCAAACAATATTTGCCCCACAGGTATCTATTTTTGATTATCAAGCAAGTAGTGGGACCAGATTTTAGTAACACGTATATGTGGACACCTGCAAGTCAGCACCCAGGGAGACCATAATGTGGTCTGAGGTAGGCTCCATGAGATAAGATTTTTAAAGTTCTCCCATCTTTAATATGCAGCATTACCTGTACATGTATACATTTGGCTTTTTTAAAAAAATAATTAGTTCTGTAAGAGATGATCAATTCTCTGTATTTTATCTGAGTTTTAAAAAAATCACTGCACTTTATCTGAGTTATGAATAGGTGTCATGTAAATCCAGAGATTAAAAAGTTTTCAACACATGATGCTAAACTGATGATTGCTGTGGTGTATTGAGAAACAAAAAGGAATAAACACAGGGAGGGAAAAAAAAAAAGAATTCACCACAATCAGCGAGGTTTCCTGTCAGAACTGGATATAGCCACAGCCTAAGAAGAAGCTCGCTAGACCAGAGTACCTATTTTAGTTCTGTCACATCGTGCCAAGAGATCCTAGGCAAGTCATAGAGCCTCTGTGTTCACCACTTCTTTCATCCATAGCCAATACCTTCAACACAGTAGGAGTTGGCACAAGGGAAATTTTCGTAAATCAAGTATAATGTTGGATGTCCATGAAGCACTAAATACAATTTTTTTAAATATTGTGATTATCTTGTTGAAATGGGTTCATCTCAAATCACAGCCATAAACCTAGAAAATATGTAATATTCTTGGTAAGATAGGAAACCTACAGATAAAACTAAGTAATATAAAAAAGAGGTAAATTCATCAAGGTCCAAATGGCAAAGAAAATCAGAGGAAAGAGAGGATTCCACATAGGCTAAGTGAGAGTTCAAAGTGCTGGTGGGATTTCTCCAGAATTTGTAAGGAGTGAAAGTGGGAGAGCAGTTAGAGGTGACAAGATACAGAGCCAGCCCCACATACGGAAATGGTGAGGCCACCATGGGATGTGGTGGGAGGAGGCCTCCCAGGAGATCACCAGGCAACATGTAGAGCAGCACTATAACCTCCAGGCCCTGCTGGAAAGTGGGTCTTCCGAGCTGAGGAAATGGGCCACGCCAACAACACCTGGCTTAAAAACCATCAGAGGATTCCTTCAGATCAGGTCTCCTAATGACCCTGACACTGCAAGAAAATGTGTGTGAGTGGAAGAGTTGGGACACTGTTCTCACAGAGGAGATGCAGAATTCTCAAGAGATTTGCAATGAAAGCTCTAAATCTGAGCAGTTAATAACCAGTGAGTTAGAAGGAGAGAATACCCCAAGCCATTTGAGTAATGCTCAAAATTCTCCAAGCCAGGCTTCAACAGTACATGAACCATGAACTTCCAGATGTTCAAGCTGGATTTAGAAAAGGCAGAGGAACAAGAGACCAAATTTCCAGCATCTGTTGGATCATTGAAAAAGCAAGAGAGTTACAGAAAAAAAAAAAATCGACTTCTGCTTTATTGATTATGCCAAAGCCTTTGACCGTGTGGATCACAACAAACCATGGAAAATTCTTAAAGAGATGGGACTACCAGATCACCTGACCTGCCTCCTGAGAAATCTGCATGCAAGTCAGGAAGCAACAGTTAGAACTGGACATGGAACAACAGACTGGTTCCAAATCAGGAAAGGAGTACATCAAGGCTGTATATTGCCACCCTGCTTATTTAACTTATATGAAGAACACATCATGAGAAACGCTGGGCTGGAGTAAGCACAAGATGGAATCAAGATTGCCAGGACAAATATCAATAACCTCAGATATTCAGATGACACCACCCTTACGGCAGAAAGTGAAGAAGAACTGAATAGCCTCTCGATGAAAGTGAAAGAGGAGAGTGAAAAAGTTGGCTTAAAACTCAACATTCAGCAAACTAAGATCATGGCATCTGGTCCCATCATTTCATGGCAAATAGATGGGGAAACAATGGAAACAGTGATAGATTTTATTTTTCTGGGCTCCAAAATCACTGCAGATGGTGACTGCAGCCATGAAATTAAAAGATGCTTGCCCCTTGGAAGAAAAGCTATGACCAACCTAGACAGCATATTAAAAAGCAGAGACATTACTTTGCCAACAAAGGTCCGTCTAGTCAAGGCTATGGTTTTTCCAGTGGTCATGTATCGATGTGAGAGTTGAACTATAAAGAAAGCTGAGCACCAAAGAATAAACACTTTTGAACTGTGGTGTTGGAGAAGACTCTTGAGAGTCCCTTGGACTGCAAGGAGATCCAACCAGTCCATCTTAAAGGAGATCAGTCCTGGGTGTTCACTGGAAGGACTGATGTTAAAGCTGAAACTCCAATTCTTTGGCCACCTGATGTGAAGGTCTTTTCATTGGAAAAGACCGTGATGCTGGGAAAGATTGAGAGCAGGAGGAGAAGGGTATGACAGAGGAGGAGAAGGGGACGACAGATGGCTGGATGGCATCACCAACTCAATGGACATGAGTTTGAGTAAACTCCAGGAGTTGGTGATGCAGGAGCTGAGTAAAGTCCAGCTGGCCTGGGCTTCTTTGCATGGTGGCTGCAACATTCCTAGGAGGTCCTAGCAACACTTCTTCCACGTTCTACTGGTCAAAGCAAGTTACAAGGTCATTTCAGATTCAAGGCCTTCTGGTGTCTTGTGTGAAACCATGTCAATTTTGTAGAAATTTTATCTTCTCATGGGAGGAAAAACTAATTCTCATTTCAAAAATCCATGCCTACAGAAACTAAGAAGTTAATGAAGCCTCGTTTGCAAACAATATAGCTGCAATTATTGTGTGTTAATTTACATTTCCCAGATGATCAATGGATTTTGTCATTTTTATTACTTTTTATGGTCCTTTCAATGATTGCTCTTATCTTTTGCCCTGTGAAACTATGTATTATATATTTTGGACAAATGACCATTGCTAGATGTATTTATTATATATAATTTCTGCTCTAAGAACTGGCCTTTTAACACTTAACAATGTCCTCTGATAAATGCAAGTTCTCAATTTTAGTGTGGTTGGCAGCAGTTTTCTAAAATATTAGCACTTCCATCCCTATTATATATATATTATATTATATTATATATATATTATATATATATATTATATATATATATCTGCCTACGATCAAGCCATGAAGATATATTTTATGTTGTATTCTTAAAGTTTAATAGTTTTGCTTTCTATATTTACATGAACAATCCACCTGAAATTGATTTTCATGTAAACTGGGAAGTAGGGGCCAAGATACATTATTTTTCCTATGTGGTAGCCAATTAAAACAGTATGTTAAAAATAATAACTTTTACATATTGCACTGGAGTGTCACATTTGTCATAAGTGGTGGTGGTGTGCTTTTTTGAATGATGGATCATATTATATTACCAGTAGCAGTACAGGAGGGATTCAGTTTTCCCTTGTCCAAAAAGTATTTGATGTTGTCACTATTTTTTAAAATTTTACTTTAGTTATTCTGATATGTCTATACGGATATCTCATTGTGATTTTAATTTGCATGTCCTTGGTGGATATTTATGCTAAACATCACTTCATGGGCTTACTTTCCATCTGTATATTTCTTTGTTGAAATTTCTGTTCATGACTTTGGTCATTTTCTAATTTTAATTTTAAATTTCTAACCTATTAAATGTTTGGAATTCTTTTATATTATATATAGTAGTACTTTGATGAATATGTGGTTTGCAAATGTTTTCAGCCAGTCTGTAGTTTGTCTTTCATCCTATCTGTGTGAGTTTTTGCAGAGCAACAGTTTTGGGTTTTTTATATTAATAATGTCCAATTATCAAAATTTTTAGTTTTAATCATTCCTGAAAAGCATGCTGTTTTATATACAATCAATTTTACATAAATATTGATTCATTTTGTCTTTTATCTACTGTATTACTATTTGTTTTCTGTAATACCTTTTCAATGTTCCCTTTTATCTGTTTAACTTCTAAATTAATTAGATATTTTTATCAATAGCATTTTTCTATTAACTCATGACTGATATATTCTTTCATTATTCATTCAGAATTTATCCTAGATATTCTAAAGGCATGCTATTTTGACTTAGTCTAAGAAAAAATAGTACTTTTACTTTTTTTTTCAATAGTTCTAAAATCTCAAAACACACTTTTTTTTTTCTACATCAGATCAGATCAGATAAGTTGCTCAGTCGTGTCCAACTCTTTGTAATCCCATGAATCGCAGCACGCCAGGCCTCCCTGTCCATCACCAACTCCCGGAGTTCACTCAGAGTCATGTCCATCGAGTCAGTGATGCCATCCAGCCATCTCATCCTCTGTCATCCCCTTCTCCTCCTGCCCCCAATCCCTCCCAGCATCAGAGTCTTTTCCAATGAGTCATGAGGTGGCCAAAGTACTGGAGTTTCAGCTTTAGCATCATTCCTTCCAAAGAACACCCAGGGCTGATCTCCTTCAGAATGGACTGGTTGGATCTCCTTGCAGTCCAAGGGACTCTCAAGAGTCTTCTCCAGCACCACAGGTCAAAAGCATCAATTCTTTGGTGCTCAGCCTTCTTCACAGTCCAAATCTCACACCCATACATGACCACAGGAAAAACCATAGCCTTGACTAGACGGACCTTTGTTGGCAAAGTAATGTCTCTGCTTTTGAATATGCTATCTAGGTTGGTCATAACTTTCCTTCCAAGGAGTAAGTGTCTTTTAATTTCATGGCTGCAGTCACCATCTGCAGTGATTTTGGAGCCCAGAAAAATAAAGTCTGACACTGTTTCCACTTTTTCCCCATCTATTTCCCATGAAGTGGTGGGACTGGATGCCATGATCTTCGTTTTCTGAATGTTGAGCTTTAAGCCAACTTTTTCACTCTCCACTTTCAACTTTCATCAAGAGGCTTTTGAATTCCTCTTCACTTTCTGCCATAAGGGTGGTGTCATCTGCATATCTGAGGTTATTGATATTTCTCCTGGCAATCTTGATTCCAGCTTGTGTTTCTTCCAGTCCAGCATTTCTCATGATGTACTCTGCATATAAGTTAAATAAACAGGGTGACAACATACAGCCTTTACGAACTCATTTTCCTATTTGGAACCAGTCTGTTGTTCCATGTCCAGTTTTAACTGTTGCTATATATACCTCATGTATTGCTCTTTATCTTTTTCCACAGTTCTGTTTCCCTGTGGGGTCATTATCCTAGTGCTCAAATCTTTTTTTCATTTAGATTTCTTTTTTTGTTACAGGTCTGTTTGTTAGTAATCCTCTGTTTTTCATATTATTTAACTGATGGAAGTTTTTCTTATAGCAGAGCCAATTCATTTTCAGCAACTTCTCTTTTTAGCATGTGTGTGAGAAATATTCTGAAATCAAGATTGCTGGGAGAAATATCAATAACCTCAGATATGCAGATGACACCACCCTTATGGCAGAAAGTGAAGAGGAACTCAAAAGCCTCTTGATGAGAGTGAAAGAGGAGAGTGAAAAAGTTGGCTTAAAGCTCAACATTCAGAAAATGAAGATCATGGCATCCAGTCCCACCACTTCATGGGAAATAGATGGGGAAACAGTGGAAACAGTGTCAGACTTTATTTGTTTGGGCTCCAAAATCACTGCAGATGGTGACTGCAGCTATGAAATGAAAAGACACTTACTCCTTGGAAGACAAGTTATGACCAACCTAGATAGCATATTCAAAAGCAGAGACATTACTTTGCCAACAAAGGTCCATCTAGTCAAGGCTATGGTTTTTCCAGTGGTCATATATGGATGTGAGAGTTGGACTGTGAAGAAAGCTGAGCTCTGAAGAACTGATGCTTTTGAACTGTGGTGTTGGAGAAGACTCTTGAGAGTCCCTTGGACTGCAAGGAGATCCAACCAGTCCATTCTGAAGGAGATCAGCCCTGGGATTTCTTTGGAAGGAATGATGCTGAAGCTGAAACTTCAGTACTTTGGCCACCTCATGCGAAGAGTTGACTCATTGGAAAAGACTCTGATGCTGGGAGGGATTGGGGGCAGAAGGAAAATGGGATGACAGAGGATGAGATGGCTGGATGGCATCACTGACTCGATCACATGAGTCTGAGTGAACTCCGGGACTTGGTGATGGACAGGGAGGCCTGGTATGCTGTGATTCATGGGATCGCAAAGAGTCGGACATGACTGAGTGACTGAACTGAACTGAAAAATATATTATTTTGGAAAATGAGTCAATTGATCTAAAAGAAAAGTGCTTTACTGAGTAATAAGTAAACGTTCCTTCTGGAGATAATTTACTAAAACATTATTTTTGAGTGCAATCTTCTTAAAATAACAACTGACTTTTGAAATAAATATTTATGCATCTTCTTCAGACTTCTATCCTCTGCTTTTGAGTGTTTCTTAATAACACTATGGGCTTCCTGGTAGTTTAGTTGGTAAATAATCTGCCTGCTATGTGGGAGACCTGGGTTCGATTCCTGGGTTGGGAAGATCCCCTGGAGAAGGGTAGGTCTGCCCACTCCAGTATTCTGACCTGGAGGATTCCATGGACTCCATAGCCCAGGGGTCGCAAAGAGTCTGACACAACTGAATGATTTTTACTTTCACTAATAACACTATAGCTCTCATAATAGATTACATCTGTATTTTGTACATGTTTATTAACATTCTTGAAAAACTAATTTTAGTACTTTGTTATTAAACATTTATTTTAAAATTTTGACTTACTGGTGAAATTTTGACTTTACTGATGCTGAAAGGATATATTAAACTTTTTAAAGCAGTATTACCAAACAATATAATTAACAACTAAACTTGCAAGGTACAAAACATACTAGGAGCATTCAGACTACTGTCTACACTCTCAGTGACGAGATTCTTCAGTGTATTCTCTTCTCATCATATTTTGGATGCCTTCAGTCTATTTTTTTTATTTTATTTTATTTTTAAACTTTAGAAATTGTATTAGTTTTGCCAAATATCAAAATGACGCCACCACAGGTATACCTGTGTTCCCCATCCTGAACCCTCCTCCCTCCTCTCTCCCCATACCATCCCTCTGGGTCGTCCCAGTGCATTAGCCCCAAGCATCCAGTATTGTGCATCGAACCTGGACTGGCAACTCATTTCATACATGATATTATACATGTTTCAATGCCATTCTCCCAAATCTTTTCACCCTCTCCCTCTCCAACAGAGTCCATAAGACTGTTCTACACATCAATTTCTCTTTTGCTGTCTCATACACAGGGTTATTGTTACCATCTTTCTAAATTCCATATATATGCATTAGTATACTGTATTGGTGTTTTTCCTTCTGGCTTACTTCACTCTGTATAATAGGCTCCAGTTTCATCCACCTCATTAGAACTGATTCAAATGTATTTTTTTTTTTATGGCTGAGTAATACTCCATTGTGTATATGTACCACTGCTTTCTTATCCATTCATCTGCTGATGGACATCTAGGGTGCTTCCATGTTCTGGCTATTATAAACAGTGCTGCGATGAACATTGGGGTACACGTGTCTCTTTCCCTTCTGGTTTCCTCAGTGTGTATGCCCAGCAGTGGGATTGCTGGATCATAAGGCAGTTCTATTTCCAGTTTTTAAAGGAATCTCCACACTGTTCTCCATAGTGGCTGTACTAGTTTGCATTCCCACCAACAGTGTAAGAGGGTTCCCTTTTCTCCACACCCTCTCCAGCATTTATTGCTTGTAGACTTTTGGATCGCAGCCGTTTTGACTGGCGTGAAATGGTACTTCATAGTGGTTTTGATTTGCATTTCTCTGATAATGAGTGATGTTGAGCATCTTTTCATGTGTTTGTTATCCATCTGTATGTCTTCTTTGGAGAAATGTCTATTTAGTTCTTTGGCCCATTTTTTGATTGGGTCATTTGGATGCCTTCAATCTATTGTTACACATTTCCCACAGATCTTACTGACTAGTTGAATATGGTGAAACTTCAGACATTTAAGAAACTGACTGGAGCAGCAACTTTGACTACTTTGCCAACCACCCACCACAGAAACAGCGAGAAATCAACTGTCCCTAGCCATTAGGTCTAGTCACAACTCATTTTGTCAGCAAGCTTTCTGCGTGCTGTCCCCAAAAAGGGAGTTCTTAGCTGCAGATTGGAAAGGATAAGCAAGAAAGGAACACAAGTTGTTGCTGGATGTTTTAGTGTTAATCATGAGCTAAACTGGAAAACTCTGTTTACTATGTACACTCTTCACATACATATGCTACTTGATGAAACCATGGCAAAAATAGGAACTTCAAAATTCAGGTTCACCAAACCCAACATGGATTGCTTTAATGGAACTATTAATAATGAGCTGTTAAAATGTGAAATATGTTAAAATGTAATCTTTCACTAGATAGTATGCCAAGACAATAGTCATGAAATTAGTGTTCACTAAGGACTCATAGAAGTGGATTAACAGAATGAGGTAAATACATGGAGAAAAGGGTCAAGGTAGGAGTAAAGAGATTTTTATCATCATGATAAGGTAATCAGGGGTTGCCAGTAAATACCAGTGGAAGAGATTAAAAGTTTCCATTAATTATCCAAATGTCTAGTATTTAGATTTTTGAGTAGAACTGCTTGAGTTAACAGTACAATTGTCATCTTTTTAAAAGTTAAATCATACCTAATAGACATTCTTGATCCAAGATCCATTTGTCCAGCTCCTGTTATGAGTAACGTACCTCTAATACCTGGCAGAATCAAAGTCAAGTGAGTCTATGGAGTGTTAAAATTTCAGGGTCTGCTACATATTATATTAGCAAAGACAATGACACAGGAACATTTAATGTAGTAATCATAGGCTGGAGTCTTCATTCCTGAAAAAGCATAACATTTGAATAAAAAAGATGATGGAAAGTAGGCAAGTTGACTTGACCAAATGAAAAGAGTTCTCACATGGCAAGTGAACAAGCTGGAACATCCATCCTCAGGTACAGGGAACCATGGAAGGATTGTGAGCAAGAAGAGGGACTATGAGAGGAAAACTGGAGGAAGATTAATCTGGTAGAGATGTGACCTCAGGGTAGAGGAAAAGCCTGATCAGGCTCTAAAACTGCTGTTCAGGTCTAAACCTGTATTATTGGATCACCATTCCTTTCAGTGGTGATGGCTTTCACCTGTCAACAGAAATTAGAAAAAGGCCCCAAAGCAGAAAGGAGAGGAAGAATTGCTATGTCTTGAACACTAATTCTATGCTGGCTGCTCTAACATCTCGTGTAATTCCTAAACACTATGACAACAGGAAAACCAAGCTTCTCTTTTACCCCATCCCTCCCTCTCTTTCTCTCATCCACAGGAGACAGGTCTGTGACAGAAAAAAATATATAAACTCCATACTTAATCAACTCATGACTTAGAATTTTCGCTCTGCCAAGTACTACATTTATCATCTTGTATAATTTAAAATGAATCTAAATTTATCTGTTGATGTGTATTGTACACCTGTGTTCTGCTGCTGCTGCTGCTAAGTCGAGTCAGTCGTGTCTGACTCTGTGCGACCCCAGAGATGGCAGCCCACCAGGCTCCCCCATCCCTGGGGTTCTCCAGGCAAGAACACTGGAGTGGGTTGCCATTTCCTTCTCCAATACATGAAAGTGAAAAATGAAAGTGAAGTCACTCAGTCATGTCCGACTCCTAGTGACCCCATGGACTGCAGCGTACCAGGCTCTTCCGAAAAATCCCATGGATGCCAGGCCTCTCTGTCCATCACCAACTCCCGGAGTTCACTCAGACTCACGTCCATCGAGTCAGTGATGCCATCTAGCCATCTCACCCTCTGTCGTCCCCTTCTCCTCTTGCCCCCAATCCCTCCCAGCATCAGAGTCTTTTCCAGTGAGTCAACTCTTGGCATGAGGTGGCCAAAGTACTGGAGTTTCAGGTTTAGCATCATTCCTTCCAAAGAAATCCCAGGGCTGATCTCCTTCAGAATGGACTGGTTGGATCTCCTTGCAGTCCAAGGGACTCTCAAGAGTCTTCTCCAACACCACAGTTCAAAAGCATCAGTTCTTCGGCGCTCAGCTTTCTTCACAGTACAACTCTCACATCCATACACGACCACAGGAAAATTTTCTTCCAAGGAGTAAGTGTCTTTCAATTTCATGGCTGCAGTCACCATCTGCAGTGATTTTGGAGCCCAGAAAAATAAAGCCTGACACTGTTTCCACTGTTTCCCCATCTATTTCCCATGAAGTGATGGGACCAGATGCCATGATCTTCGTTTTCTGAATGTTGAGCTTTAAGCCAACTTTTTCACTCTCCACTTTCAACTTTCATCAAGAGGCTTTTGAGTTCCTCTTCACTTTCTGCCATAAGGGTGGTGTCATCTGCATATCTGAGGTTATTGATATTTCTCCCAGCAATCTTGACTCCAGCTTGTGCTTCTTCCAGCCCAGCATTTCTCATGGTGTACTCTGTATAGAAGTTAAATAAGCAGGGTGACAATATACAGCCTTGATGTACTCCTTTTCCTATTTGGAACCAGTCTGTTGTTCCATGTCCAGTTCTAATTGTTGCTTCCTGACCTGCATACAGATTTCAGGAGGAAGATCAGGTGGTCTGGTATTCCTATCTCTTTCAGAATTTCCCACATTTATTGTGATCCACACAGGCAAAGGCTTTGGCATAGTCAATAAAGCAGAAATAGATGTTTTTCTGGAACTCTCTTGCTTTTTCCATGATCCAGCAGATGTTGGCAATTTGATCTCTGGTTCCTCTGCCTTTTCTAAAACCATCTGGAAATTCACGGTTCACATATTGCTGAAGCCTGGCTTGGAGAATTTTGAGCATTACTTTACTAGCATGTGAGATGAGTGCAATTGTGTGGTAGTTTGAGCATTCTTTGGCATTGCCTTTCTCTGAGATTGGAATGAAAACTGACCTTTTCCAGTCCTGTGGCCACTGCTGAGTTTTCCAAATTTGCTGGCATGTTGAGTGCAGCACTTTCACAGCATCATCTTTCAGGATTTGAAATAGTTCAACTGGAATTCCATCACCTCCAATAGCTTTGTTTGTAGTGATGCTTTCTAAAGCCCACTTGACTTCACATTCCAGGATGTCTGGCTCTAGGTCAGTGATCACACCTTCGTGATTATCTGGGGCATGAAGATCTTTTTGTACAGTTCTTCTGTGTGATCTTGCCATCTCTTCTTAATATCTTCTGCTTCTGTTAGGTCCATACCATTTCTGTCCTTTATCGAGCCCATCTTTGCATGAAATATTCCCTTGGTATCTCTAATTTTCTTGAAGAGATCTCTAATCTTTCCCATTTTGTTGTTTTCCTCTGTTTCTTTGCATTGATCACTGAGGAAGGCTTTCTTGTCTCTTCTTGCTATTCTTTGGAACTCTGCATTCAGATGCTTATATCTTTCCTTTTCTCCTTTGCTTTTTCTCTTCTCTTCTTTTCACAGCTATTTGTAAGGCCTCCCCAGACAGCCATTGTGCTTTTTTTGCATTTCTTTTCCATGGGGATGGTCTTGATCCCTGTCTCCTGTACAATGTCCTGAACCTCATTCCATAATTCAGCAGGCACTCGGTCTATCAGATCTCGGCCCTTAAGTCTATTTCTCACTTCCACTGTATAATCATAAGGTATTTTATTTAGGTCATACATGAATGGTCTAGTGGTTTTCCCTACTTTCTTCAATTTAAGTCTGAATTTGGCAATAATGAGTTCATGATCTGAGCCACAGTCAGCTCCTGGTCTTGTTTTTGCTGACTGTATAGAGCTTCTCCATCTTTGCCTGCAAAGAATACAATCAATCTGATTTCAGTATGACCATCTGGTGATGTCCATATATAGAGTCTTCTCTTGTGTTGTTGGAAGAGGGTGTTTGTTATGACCAGTGTGTTTTCTTGGCAAAATTCTATTAGTCTTTGCCATGCTTCATTCCATATTCCAAGGCCAAATTTGCCTGTTACCTCAGGTGTTTCTCGACTACTAGATGCTAATTTAGAGCAAGAATTTAGATGTCTGAGTAGTACCAGCATCTCTGCATATGTCAATAATCAGTCTCCACTATTCTGATAACAT
This sequence comes from Bos mutus, assembly GCF_027580195.1. Lineage (NCBI taxonomy): Eukaryota > Metazoa > Chordata > Mammalia > Artiodactyla > Bovidae > Bos > Bos mutus. The sequence goes on from NC_091618.1 coordinate 133,243,590, forward strand.
GAAGTGATGGGACTGGATGCCATGATCTTAGCTTTCTCAATGTTGAGCTTTAAGCCAACTTTTTACTCTGTTCTTTCACTTTCATCAAGAGGCTCTTTAGTTCTTCTTCACTTTCCGCCATAAGGGTGGTGATCTTGCCATCTCTTCTTAATATCTTCTGCTTCTGTTAGGTCCATACCATTTCTGTCCTTTATCGAGCCCATCTTTGCATGAAATATTCCCTTGGTATCTCTAATTTTCTTGAAGAGATCTCTAATCTTTCCCATTTTGTTGTTTTCCTCTGTTTCTTTGCATTGATCACTGAGGAAGGCTTTCTTGTCTCTTCTTGCTATTCTTTGGAACTCTGCATTCAGATGCTTATATCTTTCCTTTTCTCCTTTGCTTTTTCTCTTCTCTTCTTTTCACAGCTATTTGTAAGGCCTCCCCAGACAGCCATTGTGCTTTTTTGCATTTCTTTTCCATGGGGATGGTCTTGATCCCTGTCTCCTGTACAATGTCCTGAACCTCATTCCATAATTCAGCAGGCACTCGGTCTATCAGATCTCGGCCCTTAAGTCTATTTCTCACTTCCACTGTATAATCATAAGGTATTTTATTTAGGTCATACATGAATGGTCTAGTGGTTTTCCCTACTTTCTTCAATTTAAGTCTGAATTTGGCAATAATGAGTTCATGATCTGAGCCACAGTCAGCTCCTGGTCTTGTTTTTGCTGACTGTATAGAGCTTCTCCATCTTTGCCTGCAAAGAATACAATCAATCTGATTTCAGTATGACCATCTGGTGATGTCCATATATAGAGTCTTCTCTTGTGTTGTTGGAAGAGGGTGTTTGTTATGACCAGTGTGTTTTCTTGGCAAAATTCTATTAGTCTTTGCCATGCTTCATTCCATATTCCAAGGCCAAATTTGCCTGTTACCTCAGGTGTTTCTCGACTACTAGATGCTAATTTAGAGCAAGAATTTAGATGTACGGTAGTACCAGCATCTCTGCATATGTCAATAATCAGTCTCCACTATTCTGATAACATGAAGTGATGGGACTGGATGCCATGATCTTAGCTTTCTCAATGTTGAGCTTTAAGCCAACTTTTTTACTCTGTTCTTTCACTTTCATCAAGAGGCTCTTTAGTTCTTCTTCACTTTCCGCCATAAGGGTGGTGTCATCTGCATATCTGAGGTTATTGATATTTATTCCAGCAATCTTGATTCCAGCTTGTGCTTCCTCCAACCCAGCGTTTCTCATGATGTACTCTGCATAGAAGTTAAATAAGCAGGGTGACAATATACAGCCTTGACATACTCCTTTTCCTATTTGGAACCAGTCTGCTGTTTCATGTCCACTTCTAACTGTTACTTCCTTACCTACATACAGGTTTCTCAAGAGGCAGGTCAGGTGGTCTGGTATTCCTGTCTCTTTCATAATTTTCCACAGTTTATTGTGATCCACCCAGTCAAAGGCTTTGGCATAGTCAATAAAGCAAAAATAGATGTTTTTCTGGAACTCTCTAGCTTTCTCAATGATGCAGCAGATGTTGGCAATTGGATCTCCATTTCCTCTGCCTATTCTAAAACCAGCTTGAATGTCTGGAAGTTCACATTTCATGTATTGCTAAAGCCTGGCTTGGAGAATTTTTAGCATTACCTAAAAGACGCTTACTCCTTGGTAGGAAAGTTATGACCAACCTAGATAGCATATTCAAAAGCAGAGACATTACTTTGCCAACAAAGGTTCATCTAGTCAAGGCTATGGTTTTTCCTGTGGTTATGTATGGATGTGAGAGTTGGACTGTGAAGAAGGCTGAGTGCCGAAGAATTGATGCTTTTGAACTGTGGTGTTGGAGAAAACTCTTGAGAGTCCCTTGAACTGCAAAGAGATCCAACCAGTCCATTCTGAAGGAGATCAGCCCTGGGATTTCTTTGGAAGGAATGATGCTGAAGCTGAAACTCCAGTACTTTGGCCACCTCATGCAAAGAGCTGACTCATTGGAAAAAACTCTGATGCTGGGAGGGATTGGGGGTAGGAGGAGAAGGGGACGACAGAGGATGAGATGGCTGGATGGCATCACCAACTCGATGGACATGTGTTTGGGTGAACTACGGGAGTTGGTGATGGTCAGGGAGGACTGGCATGCTGAAATTCATGGGGTCACAAAGAGTCAGACACGATTGAGTGAGTGAACTGAACTGAACTGAACTGAAGTAATACAGGTACTTTAGACCTGAGTCATTTATTATAATGGTATGTGAGAATAAATTGTTTCTTTGGAGTGATTCATCCTTCCAGAGGTAAGCAAGTAAGTTTAAAAAGTGCGGATTGATTCTCTGACAGGCATTTTCTATGGAACAAAATCATTTTACTTGCTCATAAAGTATATGAATCACTTGCAATATTATATTAAAATTGATCTTGTACTTGAAGGACATGTAAAACCTAAATAAACTAGACCATAAATTAATAACAATTATTTTAATGATTTTTTAAAGACTCAAGTGAAGAAGAATAAAAACATGCTATATTGGTGTTTTTCTTTCTGGCTTACTTTACTCTATACTAACACATATATATGGAATTTAGAAAGATGGTAACAATAACCCTGTATACGAGACAGCAAAAGAGACACTGATGTATAGAACAGTCTTTTGGACTCTGTGGGAGAGGGAGAGGGTGGGATGATTTGGGAGAATGGCATTGAAATACGTATAATATCATATATGAAACAAGTTGCCAGTCCAGGTTCGACGCACGATACTGGATGCTTGGGGCTGGTGCACTGGGACGACCCAGAGGGATGGTATGGGGAGGGAGGTGGGAGGAGGGTTCAGGATGGGGAACACATGTATACCTGTGGCAGATTCATTTCGATATTTTGCAAAACCAATACAATATTGAAAAGTTTAAAAATAAAATAAAATTAAAATAAATAAATAAATAAAAACATGCTATAGAATACTTAGGTGATAGCAAAAGTAAAAAGAGTGTATTATATATAAAACACTTGGTATGAAATCAAAGCTATACTTACAAAATGTTCAAGTCCAGGAATAATATTACTATTAAATAAAGTAGAATGAGTATAACTAATTTTTCATGCAAAAAAATTAAATATATAAGAAAATCAAATAATACCTCATAAAGCACATGAAAAATATTATGCCACTTCCTTCTGTTCTCAATACTATTTGACAAGAAATCTGCTGTTATTCAAATTGGTGTTCCTCTATAGTAATATGTCATTTCTCTCTGGTAGGTTTTAGGGTAATTTCTTTAGTTTTTTAGAAGTTTAAATATAGTTTGTCTTGGTATGAAGTTCTTTGGTGGTGGTGGTTTAGTCATTAAGTCATGTTGGACTCTTGTGACCCTACGGACTATTGGGCCCACCAGAATCCTCTGTCCATGGGAATTCCCAGTTAAGGATACGGGAATGGGTTCCCACTTCCTTCTCCAGGGAATCTTCGTGATCCAGGATTTACCCTGCCTCGGGTGTGAGAAAGTTTCTGATTCTTTGGGTTTGTCTTATTCCAAATTTAAGATATTTTAAAGCATTGTTTCTCCAAATACATTTTTAATCACTTATTCTTTCTCCACTCTCTTTTTCTCCTTTTTATTGAAGTATCATTAGTATACAATGTTGTGTTTAGTTTCAGGTGTACAGTAAAGTATATTAACTTTACTGTAAATTTCAGTTTCTTTTCCATTATAGGTTATTCAGTTCACTTCAGTCACTCAGTCATGTCTGACTCTTTGCAACCCCATGAATTGCAGCACGCTAGGCCTTCTTGTCCATCACCAACTCCCGGAGTCAACTCAAACTCACCTCCATCGAGTTGGTGATGCCATCCAGCCATCTCATCCTCTGTTGTCCCTTTCTCCTCCTGCCCCCAAACCCTCCCAGCATCAGAGTCTTTGCAATGAGTCAGCTCTTCACATGAGCTGGCCAAAGTACAGGAGTTTCAGCTTTAGCATCAGTCCTTCCAAAGACACCCAGGACTGATCTTTACAATGGACTAGTTGGATCTCCTTGCAGTCCAAGGGACTCTCAAGAGTCTTCTCCAATACCACAGTTCAGTTCAGTTCAGTTCAGTCCAGTCACTCAGTCGTGTTTGACTCTTTGCAACCCTATGAATTGCAGTATTCCAGGCCTCCCTGTCCATCACCAACTCCCGGAGTTCACTCAAACTCACCTCCATCAAGTCAGTGATGCCATCCAGCCATTTCATCCTCTGGCATCCCCTTCTCCTCCTGCCCCCAATCCTTCCCAGCATCAGAGTCTTTTCCAATGAGTCAACTCTTTGCATGAGGTGGCCAAAGTACTGGAGTTTCAGCTTTAGCATCAGTGCTTCCAAAGAACACCCAGGACTGATCTCCTTTAGAATGGACTGGTTGGATCTCCTTGAAGTCCAAGGAACTCTCAAGAGTCTTCTCCAACACCACAGTTCAAAAGCATCAATTCTTTGGCACTCAGCTTTCTTCACAGTCCAACTCTCACATCCATACATAACCACTGGAAAAACAATAGCCTTGACTAGACGGACCTTTGTTGGCAAAGTAATGTCTTTGCTTCTGAATATGCTATCTATGTTGGTCATAACTTTCCTTCCGAGGAGTAAGCGTCTTTTAATTTCATGGCTGTAATCACCATCTGCAGTGATTTTGGAGCCCCCCCAAAAATAAAGTCTGACACTGTTTCCAGTATTTCCCCATCTATTTGCCATGAAGTGATGGAACCAGATGCCATGATCTTCGTTTTCTGAATGTTGAGCTTTAAACCAACTTTTTCACTCTCCACTTTCACTTTCATCAAGAGGCTTTTTAGTTCCTCTTCACTTTCTGCCATAAGGGTGGTGTAATCTGCATATATGAGGTTATTGATATTTCTCCCGGCAATCTTGATTCCAGCTTCTGATTCTTCCAGTCCAGCATTTCTCATGATGTACACTGCATACAACTTAAATAAGCAGGGTGACAATATACAGCCTTGACGTATTCCTTTTCCTATTTGGGATCAGTCTGTTGTTCCATGTCCAGTTCTAACTGTTGCTTCTTAATCTGCATTTAGGTTTCTCAGAGGCAGGTCAGGTGGTCTGGCATTCCCATCTCTTTTGGAATTTTCCACAGTTTATTGTGATCCACACAGTCAAAGGCTTTGGTATAGTCAATAAAGCAGAAATAGATGTTTTTCTGGAACTCTCTTGCTTTTTCCATGATCCAGCGGATGTTGGCAATTTGATTCCTGGTTCCTCTGCCTTTTCTAAAACCAGCTTGAACATCTGGAAGTTCACGGTTCACGTATAGGTGAAGCCTGGCTGGAGAATTTTAGCATTAGTTTACTAGCGTGTGAGATGAATGCAATTGTGTGATAGTTTGAGCATTCTTTGGCATTGCCTTTCTTTGGGATTGGAATGAAAACTGATCTTTTCCAGTCCTGTGGCCACTGCTGAGTTTTCCAAATTTGCTGGCATATTGAGTGCAGCACTTTCACAGCATCATCTTTCAGGATTTTAAATAGCTCAACTGGAATTCCATCACCTCCACTAGCTTTGTTGGTAGTGATGCTTCCTAAGGCCCACTTGACTTCACATTCCAGGATGTCTGGCTCTAGATGAGTGAGTACACCATTGTGATTATCCGGGTCATGAAGATATTTTTTGTACGGTTCTTCTGTGTATTCTTACCACATCTTCTTAATATCTTCTGGTTCTGTCAGGTCCATACTTTTTCTGTCCTTTATTGAGCCCATCTTTGCATGAAATATTCCCTTGGTATCTCTAATTTTCTTGAAGAGATCTATAGTCTTTCCCATTCTGTTGTTTTCCTCTGTTTCTTTGCATTGATTGCTGAGGAAGGCTTTCTTATCTGTCCTTGCTGTTCTTTGAAACTCTGCATTCAGATGCTTATATCTTTTATTTTCTCCTTTGCTTTTCAATTCTCTTCTTTTCACAGCTATTTGTAAGGCCTCCCCAGACAGCCATTTTGCTTTTTTGCATTTCTTTTCCATGGGGATGGTCTTGATCCCTGTCTCCTGTCCAATGTCACGAACTTCATTCCATAGTTCATTAGGCACTCTGTCTATCCGATCTAGCCCTTTATATCTATTTCTCACTTCCACTGTATAATCATAAGGAATTTGATGTAGGTCATATCTGAATGGTCTAGGGTTTTCCCTACTTTCTTCAATTTAAGTCTGAATTTGGCAATCAGGAGTTCACGATCTGAGCCACAGTCAGGTCCCAGTCTTATTTTTGCTGACTGTATAGAGCTTCTCTATCTTTGGCTGCAAAGAATACAACCAATCTGATTTTGGTGTCGACCATCTGATGATGTCCATGTGTAGCATCTTCCCTTGTGTTGTTGGAAGAGGGTGTTTGCTATGACCAGTGCATTCTCTTGGTAAAACTCTATTATCCTTTGCCCTGCTTCATTCCATATCCCAAGGCCAAATTTGCCTATTTCCCCAGGTGTTTCTTGACTTCCTACTTTTGCATTCCAGTGCCCTATAATGAAAAGGACATATTTTGGGGGGTGTTAGTTCTAAAAGGTCTTGTAGGTCTTCATAGAACTTTTCAACTTCTGCTTCTTCAGCATTACTGGTTGGGTATAGACTTGGATTACTGTGATATTGAATGTTTTCCCTTGGAAATGAACAGAGATCATTCTGTCATTTTTGAGATTGCTTCCAAGTACTGCCTTTCGGACTCTTTTGTTGACCATGATGGCTACTCCGTTTCTTCTAAGGGATTCCTGCCCACAGTAGTAGATATAATGGTCATCTGAGTTAAATTCACCCATTCCAGTTAAGTATAGTGTGTATATGTTTATCCCCACCTCCTAATTATCCCTCCTTCACCCTTTCCCCTTTGGTAATCGTAAGTTTGTTTTCTATATGTGGGCTTATTTTTGTTTTGTATATAAGTTTATTTGTGCCACTTTTTTTTTTTTAGATTCTACATATAAGTGATACAATATTTGTCTTTCAAAGTCTCGTTTACTTAATATGATAATGTCTATATCCATCCATGCTGCTCCAAATGGCATTGTTTCATTCTTTTTTATGGATGAGTAATATTCAATTGTATAGACATGTTGTTACTATGCTGTGCTTAGTTGCTCAGTCGTGTCTCACTCTTTGCGATCCCATGGACTATAGTCTGCCAGGTCCTCTGTCCATGGTGATGCTCCAGGTTACAATACTGGAGTGGGTTGCCATGGCCTCCTCCAGGGGATCTTCCCAACCCAGGGATCAAACCCAGGTGTCCCACATTACAGGTGAATTCCTTACTATCTGAGCCACCAGGGAAGCCCAAGTTTACTATATATAGTGGGTAGCCTATCCCTTCTTCAGGGGATCTTCCCAGCCCAGGAATTGAACTTGGGTCTCCTGCATTGCAGGCAGATTTTTTACCAGCTGAGCTACCAGGGAAGCCAACGTAAACATGCTACTTCTTTATCCATTCATCTGCTTTAGGACATTTAGATTGCCTCCATGTCTTGGTTATTGTAAACTGTGCCACTATGAACATTAGGGTGCATGTATCTTTTTGAATTTTGCTTTTCTCTGGATATATGCCCAGGAATGGGATTTGAGGATCACATGGTAGCTCTATATTTATTTTTTTAAGAGAACTTCATGCTGTTCTGCATAGTGACTGTACCAGTTTACAGTCCCACTAACAGTGCAGGAGGATTCCTTCTTCTCCACATCCTCTCCAACATTTATTATTTGTAGATATTTTGATGATGGCCATCTGATCAGTGTGAGGTGATACCTCATTGTAGTTTTGATTTGCATTTCTTTAATAATTGGCAATGTTGAGCATGTTTTCATGTGCACTTTGGCCATCTGTATATCTTCTTTTGAGAAATGTCTATTTAGATCTTCTATTCTTGTTTTTTTTTTTTTTTAGTATATTGAGATATATGAGCTATTTGTATATTTTGAAGATTAATCCCTTGTCAGTCAGATCATTTGCAAATATTTTCTCCCAATTGTCTTTTAGTTGTGTTTATGGTTTCCTTTGTTATGCAAATACTTTTGCATTTTATTAGGTCCCATTTGTTTATTCTTGTTTTTATTTCCATTACTCTAGGAGACCAATCCAAAAAAGATGTTGTTGTGATTTATGTCAAAGAGTGTCATGTCTACGTTTTCCTCTAAGAATTTTATGGTATCTAGTCTTACATTTATATCTTTAATCCATTTGAGTTTATCTTTGTGTGTACCATCTCTAGTCTTTCTAGGTTTATGATAAAGATTTATAATATACATTCTAGACCTTATATGATTGTTTTTCAGGTCACTGAGGCTCTGTTTTCATTGTTATTGTCCATTTTAGTCAATTTGCTCTCTTGTTCAGATTGAATACATTCTGTTTCAAGCCATATATGTACTTGCTGTCATGTGCATGCTCCTATTGAGCCCTTCCAGCAAGTTCTTTACATTGGCTTTTATATTTTTCAGTTCTATAATGTCTATTTGACTCTTTTTCCCTTAAATTCTATTTCTTTGCTGAACTCTTCTTTTTGTTTCCATTTGCTCCAAAAGAGTTCTTATCTACTTTGTTTAACCACTTCTATGATGGCTGCTCAAATATCTTTGGCAAACATACCCAACTTCTCAAATTCATCTTAATGTGGTATCTCTTGACTGTCTTTTTCATTTAAGCCACAATTTCCCTGGTTCTTTGTGTGATCAATGACTTTTTACTGTGTTATGGATATTTTAGATATTATATTATCGGATTCTTGATCCTGTTTAAATCTGCTGTTTCAGCGCGAGTCACCTTGCTTTAGTGTGCAGGCTTGGAAACCCTCGAGTGTTCTGCCGATTCTTCCATTGTGAGCAAATCAAACTAGTTGCAGCAAGTGGGTGGGAGGCAGGGGAAGAATTGGACTGAGTTCCACTGGAAATGCTCTTGTGTACAGATAAACTGCCACTGCCTCTGACAGAAGGTTTTATAATAGAGAAGAACAAAACATATTGAATGCATTTCTTTTACTTTTACCTTTGTGTTCTATTGCTTTTGCTACAAGTTAATTACTAGAGGTTTGTTGCTTATAGATTAAAGTATATATAATGGCCCTCCCTCCTGTTAAGGGTGTCTGAGTGTTAAGCTAAATGCCTTTGTTTAGCTCAAAGGAAACATTCTGACTAGGCCCACCTGTGAAGGGTTGCAGGAAAGAAAATTTAATACATCCTTTCTGAGTATCGCTGGAACCAGGAAACATTTGCAACAATTTATCACCTTTTTTTATTTTACCTTTATATATTTTCCTCTGTTCTATAATAGAAACTAGCATCCAAACCTGGACAAGGTGGTTCTTTGTGACATGAATTCACCAGCTTCTCTGTCTGCTGGTTTTCCAAATAAAGTCACTATTCTTGGCCCCAAGAACTTGCCTCTCTATGTATTGTCCTTTTGTGGAAAGCAGTGCGATCTTGGATTTGGTAACAGTTTTACCTCCCATCCCCACTGGGTTTTCCATTTATTGGTCTTTTGGCCAGTGGATGAAGTTTTCCTTGTTTCCCTTCCCTTATTTTATCTTGATAGTGGCTAAATTGTAGAATTATATTGTACCCAGATCTTGTTTTTCCCAAGACACTGGGGCCCAACTTAGGGGAACATGACCTTTGACTGTAACATATTGAAAAATCCCAGAAACATCATTGAAGAAAGAGTACAGATGAAGAGGAAGATGAACTCATGTAAAGAGTAAGGTAAGCTCATGTAATAAACCTGAAATGTAACTACTTTAGACTTCTTTTAGGAAAGATAGACACAGGAAAAATGAATGGGGAAGAAACCGATTCATGATAGGCTGCATCAGTATGAAATTTCCAAATTGCTTCCTCTTTCAGTGGACTTCAGTTTCTTCAAGGGGAATTAATAACCTTGTCAATATTTAGCTCAGTCATAGTTAAGAGATACTTCTGCATACCTACTACGTGTTGATGTTCAGTCACTCAGTCATGTCTGACTCTTTGCAACCCCATGGAGTGCAGCATGCCAGGCTTCGCTGTCCTTCATCATCTCCCTGGATTTGCTCAAACTCATGTCCTTTGAGTCAGTGATGCCATGAAACCATCTTTTCCTCTGTTATTCCTTTCTCCTGCTGCCCTCAATCTTTCTCAGCATCAGGGTCTTTTCCAATGAGTTGGCTCTTCCTATCAGGTGGCCAAAGTATCCAAAGTTTGAGAATCCCCTTCAACATCAGTCCTTCCAATGAATATTCAGTTTGCTTTCTTTTAGGATTGACTGGTTTAATTTCCTTGCTGTCCAAGGAACTCTCAAGAATCTTCTCCAGTACCACAATTTGAAAGCATCAATTCTTTGATGCTCAGCCTTCTTTATGGTCCAACTCTCAAATCCATACATGACTGCTGGAAAAACCATAGCTTTGACTGTGTTCACCTTTGTTGGCAAAGTGACGTCTTTGTTTTTAATACACTGTCTAGGTTTGTCATAGCTTTTCTTCCAAGGAGCAATTGTCTTACTTTCACTGCTGCAGTCACTATTCATAGTGATCTTGGAGCTCAAGAAAATAAAGTCTATCACTGTTTCTATTTTTTTCCCATCTATTTGCCATGATGTGATGGGACCAGATTCTATGATCTTAGTTTTCTGAATATTGAGTTTTAAGCCAGAATTTTCACTCTCATCTTTCACCTTACCAATAGGCTCTTTAGTCCCTGTTTGCTTTCTGCCATTCACTTCAGTTCAGTCGTGTCTGACTCTTTGCAACCCAATGAACTGCAGCATGCCAGGCTTCCCTGTCCATCACCAACTCCCAGAGCTTGCTCAGACTCATATCCATCAAGTTGGTGATGCCATCTAACCATCTTATCCTCTGCTGTCCCCTTCTCTTCCTGCCTTCAATCTTCCCCAGCTTCAGTGTCTTTTCCAATGAGTCACTTCTGCCATTAGAGTGGTGTTATCTTTGTATTTGAGGTTATTGATATTTCTCCTTGCAACTTTGCTGCCAGCTTGAGCTTCATTCAGCCTGGCATTTTGGGTGATGTGCTCTGCATATAAGTTTAATAAACAAGGTGACAATATACAGCCTTGATATACTCCTTCCCCAATTTGGAAACATTCCATGGTTAAATGCCTGGCTCTAGCTGTTGCTTTTTGACCTCATGCAGGCTTCTGGGAGCAGGTAAACTGTTCTGGCATCCCTATCTCTTTAAGAATTTTCCACAGTTTCTTGTGATCCACACAGTCAAAAGCATTAGTGTAGTCAATGAAGCAGAAGTAGTTGTTTTTCTGGAATTGCTCTGCTTTATCTGTGATTATGGATGTTGGCAATTTGATCTCTGGTTCCTCTGCCTTTTCTAAATCCAGGTTATATATCTGAAGGTTCTTGGTTCACATACTACTGAAGGCTAGTGTGAAGGATTTTGAGCAGTTCCTTGCTAGCCTGTGAAATGAATGCAATTGTGGGGTAGTTTGAACATTTTTTGGCACTGTCTTTCTTTGGGATTGAAATGAAAACTGACATTTTCTAGTCTTGTAGTCACTGCTGAGTTTTCCAAATTTGTTGGTATGTTGAGTGCAACAGTTTAGCAGCATCATCTTTTAGGATTTGAAATAACTTACCTGGAATTTTATTACCTCCACTAGATTTGTTCCTAGTAATGCTTCCCAATGTCCACTTGACTTCATACTCCAGGATATCTAGCTCTGAGTGAGTGATCACACCAATATGATTATCCAGGTCTTTGTTCAGTTACAAAGTCATATCCAACTCTCTGTGACCCCCATGAAATGCAGCACTCCAGGCTTCCCTGTGCTTCACCATCTCCAAAAGTTTGCTCAAACTCATGTCCAACTCAATGTTGGTGATGCCATCCAACAGTCTTATCCTCTGTCATCCCCTTCTCCTGCCTTCAATCTTTTCCAGCATCAGGGTCTTTTCCAATGAGTCAGCTCTTCACATCAGGTGGCCAGCATTAGTTCTTCCCATGAATATTCAGGATTGATTTCCTTTAGGATCGACTGGTTTGATCTAGTAGTTCATGGGACTTTCAAGAGACTTCTCCAACACCACAGTTCAAAGGCATCAATTCTTTGATGCTTAGCCTTCTTTGGTGATTAAGATCTTCTTTGTACAGCTCTTCTGTGTAGTCTTGTCACCTCTTCTTAATATCTTCTGCCTCTGTTAGTTCCATACCATTTTTGCCCTTTATTGGACCCATCTTTGCATGAAATATTCCCTTGGTATCTCTAATTATCTTGAAGAGATTTCTAGCTTGTCCCATTCTATTGTTTTCTTCTATTTCTTTGAATTGTTCACTTAAGAAGGCTTTCTTGTCTCCTCTTGCTATCCTTTGGAACGCTACATTCAGATGGCTATGTCTTTCCTTTTCTCCTTTGCCTTTCACTTCTCTTCTTTCTCTCCTAGTTGTAAGGCCTCCTCTGACAACCATTTTGCCTTTTTACATTTCTTTTTCTTTCAGATGGTTTTGATCACAACCTGATGTACAATGTTATGAACCTCTGTCCATAGTTCTTCAGGCACTTTGTCTAGTAGATCTTATCCCTTGAATCTATCTGTCACTTCCAGTGTATAATCTTAAGGGATCATACCTGAATGGCCTAGTGGTTTTCCCTACTTTCTTCAATTTAAATCTGAATTTTGCAATGAGGGGTTGATGATCTGGGCCACAGTCAGTTTCAGTTTTGTTTTTGCTGACTATATAGAGCTTCTGCATCTTTGGCTGCAAAGAATATAATCAGTCTGATTTTGGTATTGACCATCTGGTGATGTCCATGTGTAGAGTCATCTCTTGTATTGTTGGAAGAGGGTATTTGCTATAACCAATGCATTCTCTTGGCAAAACTCTGTTAGCCTTTGACCTGCTTCATTTTATAGTCCAAGGTCAAACTTGCCTGTTACTCTAGGTATCTCTTGACTTCCTACTTTTGCATTCCAATCCCCTATGAAGTAAAGGACATCTTTTATTTGGTGTTAATTCTAGAAGATCTTATTGGTCTTCATAGAACCATTCAGCTTCTTCAGCATTAGTGATTGGGACATAGACTTGGATTACTGTGATGCTGAATAGTTTTCCTTGGAAATGAACTCTAATCATATAATAGACTCTGACAAGTTATGTATATGTAATATACACACACACACACACACACACACACACACACACACACACACACACATAGATGGTGACTACAGCCATGAAATTAAAAGACTCTTACTCCTTGGAAGAAAAGTTATGACCAACCTAGACAGCATATTGAAAAGCAGAGACATTACTTTGCCAACAAACGTCCATCTAGTCAAGGCTATGGTTTTTCCAGTGGTCATGTATGGATGTGAGAGTTGGACTGTGAAGAAGGCTGAGCTCTGAAGAATTGATGCTTTTGAACTGTGGTGTTGGAGAAGACTCTTTAGATTCCCTTGGACTGCAAGGAGATCCAACCAGTCCATTCTGAAGGAGATCAGCCCTGGGATTTCTTTGGAAGTAATGATGCTAAAGCTGAAACTCCAATACTTTGGCCACCTCATGCGAAGAGTTGACTCACTGGAAAAGACTTTGATGCTGGGAGGGACTGGGGGCAGGAGAAGGGGACGACAGCGGATGAGATTGTTGGATGGCATCACTGACTCGATGGACGTGAGTCTGAGCGAACTCTGGGAGTTGGTAATGGACAGGGAGGCCTGGGGTGCTGCGATTCATTGGGTCGCAGAGAGTCTGACACGACTGATTTACTCAACTGAACTGAACTTTTCAGGGTTTATTTTTGTTGAAATATTACCAGTTTAAATGAAGTCTAAAAATTTTTATCCTTTAAGCCCCCCATTATAGTATAATGATGTTAAATATTTCCTCTATGTTTATTGATAACTGCATAAGACAATATAATTTTTTCAACTTAGATAATTTTGTCATTTTTGAGATTGCACCCAGGTATTGCATTTTGAACTCTTTTTTTTTTTTTTTTTTGACTATTTTTCTTAGGGATTCTTGCCCACACTAGTAGATATAACGGTCATCAGAATTAAATTCACCCATTCCCATTCATTTTCATTTGCTAATTCCTAAAATGTCGATTTTTCATCTCCTGTTTGACCACTTCAAATTTACCTTTATTCATGAACCTAACAATCCGGGTTCCTATGCAATATTGTATTTTACAGTATTGGATTAAGTTTCACCACCAGATGCATCCACAACTGCACATTGCTTCCGCTTTGACTCAGCCTCTTCATTCCTTGTGGAGGTATTTCTCCACTCTCCTCCAGTATCATATTGGACACATACCAACCTCAGGGGTTCATTCTTCAGTGTCATATCTTTTTGCCGCCCTCCCTTTTTTTTAACTGCTGATGGGATTCTGAAAGAATGAATGATGAAGTGGTTTTCCATTCTCTTCTCCAGTGGACCATATTTTGTCAGAACTCTCCACCATAACCCATCTATCTTGGGTGGCCCTATGCAGCATGGCTCATAGTTTCATTAAGTTACACAAGGCTGTAATCCATGTGATCATTTTGGTTAGTTTTCTGTGGTTGTGGTTTTCATTCTGTCTTCCCTCTGTTGTATGAGGATAAGAGGTTTGTGCAAGCTCCTTGGTAGGAGGAACTGGCTGTGGGGAAAACTGGGTCTTGCTCTGGTGGGCAAGACCATGTTCAGTAAATCTTTAATACAATTTTCTGCTGACAGGTAGGGCTGTGTTCCCTCCCTGTAGTTTGGCCTAGGGCCAAACTATGATAGGGCTAATGGCAACCTCCTCCAAAAGAATTTATACCAGCATGCTGCACCTCCCAGGACTGCTACTGTCAGTTTCCCTTGACCAGAGGCAGGCCACTGTCAACCCACGCCTCTGCTGGAGTCTCCCAAACACTCACAGATGAGTCTGGCTCTGTCTCTTGTGGGGTCCCTGCTCCTTTCTCCTGGGTTCTGGTGCACACGTTTGTTTGTATGTGTGTGTGTGTGCGCCCTCCAAGAGTTTCTACTTCCCCAGTCCTGTGGGAATTCTGTAATAAAGTCCTGATGAACTTCCAATCAGATTCCTGAAGATCCTCAGTCTTTTTGTCAGATCCCCAGCTTGTGAAGCCTGTTGCAGGGCCTAGAACTTTCACAACAGTTTGAGAGCTTCTTTGGTATAATTGTTCTCTGGCTTGTGGATTGTCCACTGGGCAGCCTTATAGTGACTATAGACTCACAACTCAGTGTTTTTTTTTTTTCATTGTTGTTTCATTAAACTGTAGATTTCTTCCTTCACATAAAGAAGCCTAGAGTTGACTGGCCAGGGCTGTGTTATAAGCTGAAGGAAGACACAAGAAACCCAGGCTCCTTCCTTCTGCTTCACTATGTTGGTTTCTGTCTTCCTTTTTCAAGGTTGCAATATGGCTGCTGGAGCTCCAACTTTATATCTGAATTCCAAAAGGGAAGTAGAGGAAGGTCAAAGAACAAAAAGACCCACAGTTTCTTAGAAACCTCATCCAGTGGTATGCACTCACAAATCATTAGCCAGTCTTACTGCAATGTATGGGTAATTTAGTTTTGTAGCTGATCATATTAACACTGAATAAATAGGAATTTGTTCTTAAGTGTATCCATCATGATGCAATAACAGAATCACTGTGTTGTATAGAATAAGAGATTTATTGGCAGCATTAGATCATTTGAAGTTGCAGACAATAAAGTATGTAGACTTTTGCCTGTATGCCCAGTTTTGGTTCTGAGCCTAAAGCCAGCCTGGCCATCAGACAAGAAAGGTGGATGTGAGATGGGTCATTGCAATGACAAAGCAAAGCCTGTGAATTAAGCAGGAGGACAGCCTGCAAGCTATGAGAATAAAGTGGAACCTACATATGTCTCTCACTGCCTCTAACCTTAATGACATGGGTGGCATATGGGAAAAGTCAGTGCTCTTTGTCAAGGAGTGATGCATACACCTTGCCCAAAACACAGAGAAGCTGGAGGAGGCAATCTGGTGGAGCTTCAGGAGTCATAAGCTAGCAAGGTGGCCAAAAAGGCAGAGACAACACTCATGAGAACAACAGCACCAGTGTTCTATGCAGACTTCAGAGCCTAAACAATGCCTGCTGTTTCACCTCTGCCTTTTAAATCTTACACAAGTTATTTCCTGGTTAACCCTTATCCAAAACCATACAGAAAGAAATTTGGGGAAGTTAGTTCCAATTTAGCTAAGTGAACATAGTTCAAAACTACACCATCAAAATAGAAGGGATAATAGTTACTGTGTAGGCAAGGAGCTATGTCCGCCACAGGAAGATAGTAGAAGTGTAGTATCCAGGGAATGATGCTAATGAGCCAGTTCTGGGTTGTAAAGAATGACATGTTTTCAGAGGATTAGTCATTCAGGAGTGTCCAACTCTTTACAACCCCATGGACTGTAGCCCACCAGGGTCTTCTGTCCATGGAATTCTCCAGGAAAGAATACTGGAGTGGGTTACCATTCCCTTCTCTAAGGGATCTTCTGGACCCAAGGATCAAAGGTCTTTTGCATTGCAGGAGAATTCTTTACTGTCTGAGCCACTAGGGAAGCTCTTTCAGGGGAAGATTCAGAGAAATATTCTCAGATGGAAATAATAGCTTGTGGTAAAGAGGAATAAAGCAAAATCTGAGTTTTAAAGGTACTTCCATATTGCTGAACCATAGAATAAGAGTGGTTTGGGGAGAGTGAGAGGAGGAAAAGCTGAGGGCCATTTTCACCTTCTTTGTATTTACATAACCTCATAACATAAGGGAAAACATTATATTCTTAACACTCCCAAGTTTGACAGGACCTTGACCACTTTCCAAGCACGTGAGACTACAGTTGCCAGTTAGAACTGGATTCTGCTAAAATAAATAGAAGTTCAAATGGCAGAAGCTTAAATACGTTTAGTTTTATTTGTCTTATATTGCAAAACACCTGAGTGCAGTTCAGGGCAGTTATGATATCCAACCAGTGACATTGGACTCTTTCAATATTTGTGCTCTGCATGCTTTGTGTGTGTCTTAGATTGTGTACCTTGGAAATAAGCTCAGACTGAAGAAGGTTCACTGGGGAGAGTTTTGGGGAGATACAACAATAAGGTCATGAGGAAAGCAGGTCTAAGCAAAGGGAGGAGCTGAACAGCAAAAATGTTTGCAATTGATGACTCAGTCAATCCTATTAGAGTTCTGGAACTAGGATATTTTTATTCCAGATGAAGATACAGCAATGGAGTCTCCGTAACTCTGCTTTAGCCATCGCCTTCATTGGGAAGATCATTGGAAAGGTTATTGCCATCACCTTTCCCATGGAGGGCAAGGGAGATAACTCCAAGTGAGCAGTTCCTATAGGTAAAGGGAAATTCCCAACCAATGATGCAAGTGTATTCTCAGCTATTATTGGTGTGTGGATCCTCAAAAAAGTGTCTTGTCCACTACGGTTAGCAAGGTTTCATCCTCATTCATGTTACCTGAAATAGATGGGGAAACAGTGGAAACAGTGTCAGACTTTGTTTTTTGGGGCTCCAAAATCACTGCAGATATTGACTGCAGCCATGAAATTAAAAGACACTTACCCCTTGGAAGGAAAGTTATGACCAACATAGATAGCATATTCAAAAGCAGACATTACTTTGCCAACAAAAGTCCCTCTAGTCAAGGCTATGGTTTTTCCTGTGGTCATGTATGGATGTGAGAGTTGGGCTGTGAAGAAGGCTGAGCGCCAAAGAATTGATGCTTTTGAACTGTGGTGTTGGAGAAGACTCTTGAGAGTCCCTTGGACTGCAAGGAGATCCAACCAGTCCATCCTGAAGGAGATCAGTCCTGGGTGTTCTTTGGAAGGACTGATGCTAAAGCTGGATCTCCAGTACTTTGGCCACCTCATGTGAAGAGTTGACTCACTGGAAAAGACTCTGATGCTGGGAGGGGTTGGGGGCAGGAGGAAAAGGGGATGACAGAGGATGAGATGGCTGGATGGCATCACTGACTCGATGGACGTGAGTCTGAGTGAACTCCAGGAGTTGATGATGGACAGGGAGGCCTGGCGTGCTGCGATTCATGGGGTTGCAAAGAGTCGGACACGACTGAGCAACTGGATTGAACTGAACTGAACTGAACTGAAAGGTCACAAGGTGGCTGCTGTGCCTCCTCGCTTCACATTCCCTTCCAGGCAAGCTCTAAAGGTGCAAATGGGCAGAGAGGCTTTTTCCCAATAACCTTGCACTTTTTTTGTTAATGAATACATGTGCTTCTAAGGGATTTCTACCAACATTTCACTTGCTAGTAGGACGTTGATCTGTTATCCACCCTACAATTGGAAAATTGAGAGTTTAAAGCTAAGGATGTTGCTGAAGACTGTATGCAACATTCAAGCTCTTTAGTAAAGGAAGAAGATGGGCATTTGGAAGGAAACTAGCAGGTCTGATACTCTGATGTGATGACATTAAAAGGAATTTAGTAAATGTGCTCCCCACCCACCTTAAATTCAGGACTCAATTCATCTTACACCACCAGCATAAAGGAACCCTGGAACACAACCTTGAGGAATAATTTGTCTATGCCCATGAATGATAAAAATGTGCAAGACCTTCAGCCTAAAACTCCTCATCTGTGAATAGATTTTAGAGAAATTCTAGTACACATATGAATAAAGAAGACATGTATGGATATTCATTTCAGCATGGTTTATAACTGCAAAGCATATCTAAAATCTTAATATCAAAGGTAAAAATTGGTGAGTAATGTGAAATAAGTTCATACAATTGACAATTCAGATATTCCTTGAGGTTCCATTAAATGTTGGACTTACGTGCTTCTTTATCAAGGGCCTGAGATGTTAGCCAAGAAGACCTGGTCCATCTGTGTAGTACTGTTCTGTTACTGGTCCTGTCAATTCTTTCTGAGCCAGATTTTTTTTTTTAATTTTAAAAATTAAAGTGTCATTATAATACATATATAATCACTATGATATAAATATAATACATATTATGTGTCATCATAATACAATATTATATAAGTTCCAGGTGTACCATATAGTGATTCACAATTTTAAAATGTTATGTTCTTTTTATCAGTTCAGTTCAGTTTATTACTAAAACAGTTATATTTCCTGTGTTGTACAATATATCCTTGTAGCTTATTTATTTTATATGTAATAGTTTGCACCTCTTAATTCTTTACCCATATATTGGCCCTCCCTTTTCTCTGTCCCCACTGGTAACCAGTAGTTTGTTCTCTATTTCTGTAGGTCTGATTCTTTTTGTTACATTCACTAGTTTGTTGTATGTTTCAGATTCCATATATAAATGATATCACGCTGTATGTCTTTTTCTGTATGACTTATTTAATCTAGTATAATGTCCTTCAAGTCCACCTATGTTTCTACAAATGCCAGTTTTTCCTTCTTTTTTTATGGCTTGGTGGTATTCTCTTGTATATATACCACATCTTATTTATCAATCCATCTGTTGATGGAGGCTTAGGTTGTTTTCATATATTGACAGTTACAAATAACACTGTTATGAACATTGCGTTGCATTTATCTTTTCCAAATAGTGTTTTTGTTTTTTGTGGATACATATTTCTGGGTCTGTTTTTACTCAATATGTTATTTTCACAGAGTTGAGGCAAATATTTGATTTGACTGAATGTATTTTGTCCTGGAAATCCCTGTCAGTGTTGAATACCAGAATATACAGCATAAAGAGCAAATGAAACAGACGTGATCCTTGGAGTCATGGCTTTCCCATCACAACTGGCAGTGGCTATAATCCTTGAGTCAGGCAGAGATCCTGTCCCACTAGTCACCATTTATTATTATTACTTGCTTTAACTGAAGCCAATTACTAGATAGTGAGAATGACTGAGGGAGCCTTATACCTTAGAACACAAAATGGAAGAAAACTGACAGCATAGTTGTCTCAAATCTCAACAGAAGTAACTTAATTAATCAATTTTATTATTTATATGCTTCTTAAGGCAAAGCCGTTAGTTTTTAAATGCTTTTTCTTGTGGATTCAAAACTATATAATCAATTAATTATATCTGACTATGGAGAAGGCAATGGCACCCCACTCCAGTACTTTTGCCTGGAAAATCCCATGGATGGAGGAGCCTGGTAGGCTGCAGTCCATGGGGTCGCTAAGAGTCAGACACGACTGAGCGACTTCACTTTCACTTTTCACTTTCATGCATTGGAGAAGGAAATGGTAACCCGCTCCAATGTTCTTGCCTGGAGAATCTCAGGGATGGAGGAGCCTGATGAGCTGCCGTCTATGGGGTCGCACAGAGTCGGACACGACTGAAGCAACTTAGCAGCAGTAGCAGCAGCATAAACTGTATAATGATATACTCATTTTTTCTTTATAAATAAGCAGTTCTCCAATAAATGGCCTATTCTGTATAAATAGAAGTATTCTTACTTGTTATTTCTGATGGTTTAAAGTTCAATTCATCAAGACTGAATTGACATGTAGAATACAAAACATCAAATGCTACCAGAATATGAGCTGACTGACCTCTTACTAGAGATGGTAGAGAATAAAATGGGAATTGTCACAAACTCCCAAACAAACAAAAACAAGCAAAGCAGCCACAGTGCAATGAGACCTCATTTATTTCTTCAGGAAGAAACTGAGAAAAAAATGAAAGAGTCAAGAACAGGCATCTAAGCTGTCAAAAATACCTGCTATTTGCTATGAAGAAATGCTCATGCCTCTTTCAGATTCTCTTTACTCTTATTTTAGAAATAAACTTAACAACTGGTTATGGGAGCACTTATCCCACACTATTCATCTTTACCTGGTGGACTCTCTTGACTCACTTCACCCTGGAGGAAATAGCTTTCCCATGCTCTCAGGAGAAATATTTTCTCCTTAGGAGTTAAGGTCAGTGCTCAAGGGTTCACCTTTGGATGTCTTGGTCAGGTGATGATCCCAGGCACACCTGCAGTGGGGAGACCACATGTGGGAGCAGATCATCACCTATATAGACTCAATCCTCCACTCCTACTATTTCCAACTCATCCTTCAAGAACTGGTTCTGACCTTTCCTCTGCAGAGGGAAGGTGAGGTCTTACTGCCTTCTGTGGGAGTACCAGACCAGAGATCATCAGTGACCAGCTCTTTCCTTCATGGCAGCAGAAAAGACCACCTACATGCACTCTGCCAAACAAGACAGCCAACACCTCATTCCTTGGGTTTTACTGAAGGAAAACAGTTATCAAAAACATTGGAAATATTGGCTTTCAGGTGGTATAACTAAGATGAAATCCCATGGGAACGGAAAGCAGGATCAGCTTCTCCCGTCTTGCTCAGAGTCACAGTGCGAAGTAAATTTTTTTCAGTCATAGGGGGCAGAGGTGAAAGAGAAGACAGGAGATTCAGTGAAGAAAAACACACATCAGCTCATTGGGAAGTTCACTCAGCATCCAGTCTTTTGCCAAAGCAATTTAGGCCAATAGGGTGGTCGCCAGGCTTGTGTCCCTTTATGAGGATGAGACCAACCAGAAGCAATGTCATTCCAGCTGTGTGAGTGGGCGTATGTGTGTAAGCATCTGAGTATGCCTGTGCACACCTGGAAAGTCAGAAAGCAAAGGCATGGCCTTGTTGGACATGCATAAAGTTACAGACTAGCATCTTAGATACCATATTGCTTCATGAACAATCAGGACATTTCTTAACCTCAGGGTATGATTTGGAGTATGGCCATAGGAATTACTGTGCAGCAGTAGCTCTATCAATAGTGGCTCTGGGAATAGAGTTATTTTCTAAAGAAATGGACTATGTTAAAGTTTTTGCTTTTGTTTTTCCTAAACACTAATAGGTATAATAGTGAGGTAAGGCCCAAAGGGACAAGAATTCCTTGGCACAGACAGAAATCCCACTCAATTAATGACAATTCTGGACAGTTTCTCATGATACCATTTTTTCTCCACATTTTTGACTCAATTTTCAGATGATAGCTGCTGTCCCACTCTTACCACCTACAAGTCAGTGGAGAATCACACATGCATCAATGAATAGAGTAACTAATACCCCACTTCTGGATTTGTGATCTTTGGGTCATCTAATCTGGATGTAAGAGCATTTATTTTCAGTCTTCAGAGATTCAGGAACACAAACAGTGGTAATAAGAACATTCCTTGAGCACTTTGTCCATCCCCAGTTTAGTTTCTAGCACCCTTGGTATCAATAGACCTTCCCAAAGGACTGTGAACCAGGCATGTTGATGGAGAATCTCTACTACCAAACAACATACAACCTGGAACAGGTCACGTAGCTATGCAGAAATTGTTACGGTACTGTGTCAGCTCACCTTTCAGTGTTGTTAAGAAGTGAGAAACGGCCTTTGTCACTGTAGGTCCTGTATCTGACTCATTTATGTCCTGTTAAGCTGCCAGCGTGAGGCAGGCACAAAACACTCAGCTGTCAGGAGAGGATGTATCTTTATCCTTTATAACTTTATCTCTTTATTCTCACCTCTCTTCTTGACGTGGTCTGGCCCACCCCTGCAGAAACACTCATGAGAAGAGTGGAGTCCTCTAGTGCACAAAGACTCTCTTCCAGAGAGGAGAATGACCCTGTACTCAGAGAAATAGTGGATGGAAGCCTCTCAAATTTTGAGAAAAAAAGGGCATAAACTACAGATTCATGAATCTGGTTAACCACAAACAGAATTAAAGAAACTCACATCTAAAATATGACACAAATGAGCTTACCTATGAGAAGAAAGAGATTCACTGACACAGAACACAGACTTATGGTTTCCAAGGGGCAGGTGGGTCAGGGAGGGATGGACTGAGAGTGGGATTAACAGATGCAAACTATTATATATAGTATAGATAAACAACAGGATCCTACTGTACAGGACAGGGAACTAATTATATTCAGTATCTTGTGATAAAACATAATAGAAAAGAACATGAAAAAGAATGTGTATACACACACACACACACACACACACATATATATATATATAGCTGAGTCACTTTGCTGTATAGTACAAATTAACACATTTTAAATCAATCATATTTCAATAAAATAAATTTAAAAAATAAAGAAGTCCAAATCAAGATAAATCATAAAGTTCCCAAAATTAAAACTAAGGAAAAATTATTTAAACTTGCGAGAGAAAAAAGTACAATTAATTCATAAGAGAAAAGCAATATTATTCATGACTATAGAGTCAAAAATTCTTTTTTTTTTTTACTTTTATTTAATTTTTAAACTTTACATAATTGTATTAGTTTTGCCAAATATCAAAATGAATCCACCACAGGTATACATGTGTAAATTCTTAACAAAATAAAAAAAGCAACAGTTTTTAAAAATTACTCACTGTGGTAAAGTATAGTTTATTCCAGGAATGCAAGGCATAAAATATTTGAAATTAGCATATTGAAAAGCAGAGACATTACTTTGCCAACAAAGGTTCCTCTAGTCAAGACTATGGTTTTTCCTGTGGTCATGTATGGATGTGAGAGTTGGACTGTGAAGAAGGCTGAGTGCTGAAGAATTGCTGCTTTTGAGCTGTGGTGTTGGAAAAGACTCTTGAGAGTCCCTTGGACTGCAAGGAGTTCCAATCAGTCCATTCTGAAGGAGATCAGCCCTGGGATTTCTTTGGAAGGAATGATGCTGAAGCTGAAAGTCCAGTACTTTGGCCACCTCATGCGAAGAGTTGCCTCATTGGAAAAGACTCTGATGCTGGGAGGGATTGGGGGCAGGAGGAGAAGGGGACGACAGAGGATGAGATGGCTGGATGGCATCACTGACTCGATGGACATGAGTCTGAGTGAACTCCAGGAGTTGGTGATGGACAGGGAGGCCTGGCGTGCTGCGATTCATGGGGTCGTGAAGAGTCAGACACAACTGAGCGACTGAACTGAACATTAACAAACTAAAGAATAAAAACCATATAATATTAATTGATGCAGAAAAAGCATTTGGCAAAATGTAACATTCATGATAAAAATTCTCCGAAAATAGGAATAAATGAAAATGTCCCCAATTTGTTAAACAACATGTACAATCTATTGCTATCATTATACATAATGCTAAAAGACTGAACAAAGTAAAGATGTCTACTCTCTTCACTCTTATTCAGTGCAGTGTGTCGTTTCAGAGAGTGTGAGAAAGCAACACATGAAAACAAAAAACCAACAGATCGCAAAGGAATAAATAAAATTACCACTACTTGCAGTTGCTGGGACTGTGTACATAAAAAATCCCAAGGAATCTGCCCAAAACTCCTAGAATTATGAAGTGATTCCAGTGAAGCTGCAGTTTATTAGATCAACATAAAAATTAACTGTACATACATACATACATATTAGTAATGAACAATGGAGACTGAAATTAAATTTCAAAAAAATAAAATTTTAAAATCACTTAAAATATAAAATGTATTGGCATAAATTTAACAAAGCAAGTGGAGTACTTGTATGCTGACAACTACAAAATGTTGACTCAACGACTCAATGAGGATCTAAATAAAAGGAGAGCTATACAGTGATCATGAATTAGCAGACAGCATATCAAAGGTGTTAGTTCTCCCAATACACAAGGTAAAAGCAATTCCTTATCAAAATCCCTGTAAGATATTTCTGTCCATACAGACAAAATTATTCTAAAATTTATATTAAAAGACAAAAGAATTAAAATAGCTAAACAAATTTTGAAATAAAAACAAAATGGAAGGAATCAGCCTACCTGCTGTCAAGAATTATTATTTGGTATAAAATCAAAACTGTGATATTGACAGAGGAATAGCCATACAGAGATTAATATCTGATTCAAGTGTGCTTTAAAAGGGTGCTACTGGGACTTCCCTGGGGGTCCAGTGGTTAAGACTCCATGCTTCCACTGAGAGGAACATGGATTTGATCCCTGGTTATGAAGCTAAGATCCGACATGTTGCTCAATGTGGCCAAAAATTAATAGTAGTTTTTATTTTTATTTTTATTATTTTATTTTATTTTGTTTTTAAACTTTACATAATTGTATTAGTTTTGCCAAATAGTAGTTTTTAAAAGGTGCTACTTAGTTTCCAAATATTGTACAATTTTGAACTATCTTTCAGTTATTGATTTCTAGTTTAATTCCACTGTGATCTGAGTACATACTTTGTCTGATTTTTATTCTTTTAAATGTTGATATATGGTTTAGGACCTTGATGAGGTACATCATGGGATACATCTTAGTCGATGTTTCATATAAGCCTGAAAATCATATGTTTTCATATAAGCCTGAATTTCACATATTTCATATGTGCTTTCTGCTGTTTTCATATGGAATATTTTATAAATGTCAATTATATAGTGCTGATTTATAATGCTGTTCAGGTTTTGTTAGTTTATATCTATCTTTCTATATAAAGTTAGAAAACAAATTCAGTGGAGGAAAACTAGCCCTTTTGTTTTGGGGTGGGGGGGGCTCTTCCAGAGCTGAGAATGAGCTCTTGTCTAATGCTCAGAAATGAATTGTCCAAGGAGACATACATGCTGACAAAGCAAGAGACTTTACTGGCAAGAGGCGCCCAGGTGAAGAGCAAGAAGGTAAGGGAACCCTGGAGGACTACTCTGCCACATGGCTTGAAGTTTTGGGTTTTATGGTGATGATATTAGTTTCCAGATTGTCTCTGGCCAATCATTGCTCGGCCAAGATGGATTCCCATGAGGAGAATTCTGGGAAGTTGGTAGGACATATGGCATCTCCTTCTGACCTTTCTCAAATTATTGTGGCTGGTGGTGGCTTGTTAGTTCTGTGCTCCTTACCAGGATCTCCCATTGTAAAATAACTCAAGCATATGGTTACTATGGTGCCTGGCCAGGGTGGGCTGTTTCTGTCAGTGTTTCCCCTAACATTTTTGACAAATGTAAATAAGGCAACATGCCATCATAGGCAAAGAAAAGTGAACCTCCCCAACTTAAATTTTATGCCTTGTATAAAATGTTATTAAATGTATCACGGATTTGAATATAAAATTTAAACTATAACTATATTAGAAAAAAATATGCAAAAATCTTGGCACTTATGGCTGAGCAAAGAGATCTCTCATTTGACAGAAAAATACAATCCCCCATGGCTGATTCATGTCAATGCATGGCAAAAACCACTGCAATATTGTAAAGTAATTAGCCTCCAATTAAAATAAATTAATTAATTTAAAAACCACAATCCATTAAAGGGAAAATAATAAATCAGATCTCTTCAAAATTAAATATTTTGGCCTGTGGAAAATCCTTTTAAGAAAATGAAAAGACAAACTATTAACCAAGATAAAATATTGGTAAACCACATATGATCATATAAGCAACTAGAACCTAGAATCTATTGAATATATACATCAAACTCAACTCAGTTAGAAAAATTGACAAAAACACCATGAAAAAATGTTTTATCATTGAGGCTATACAGATGAAAAATAAGCACATTAAAATATATTTATGTTCATTAGTCATCAGGAAAATACAAATTAAAACCACAACAGGATATCAAAGCACACTTAATAAAATGTCTAAAATACAAAATAGTGACAAATAAAATGGCAAAAATAAAAAGAAACTGGATCACTGACATGGTGTTTGTAGGAATATAAAGTGATCCAGTCACTTGAAAACTGTTTAGGAGTTTCATGAAAATGACTGACTATGCAGCTACCATATGACTCACCAAGTTCACTGAGAAAATTCCCAAAGAAATAAATTCCAAGAGAAATAAAGAATTAACATCTACATTACAATCTGTACACAAATGCTTACAGCAGCTTTATTTGTTAAAATGAAAAACTGGAAACAACCTAGTAGCCATTCTTCAGGTAAATCAACTATTTTATATATATATATATATATATATATATATATATATATATATATATAGTACACTACAGTTATATAGTTACATACATATGTATTATGTGGTTAACAATGAAAATAAAAAGACTACTGAAGCCCTCAACCTGATGATTATCTAAAGAATTACGCTGAATGAATAAAAGCCAGTCTCAAAAGAATACATTCTGTATGATGCCATTTAAATAGCATCTTTGAAATGAGAAAATTATAGAAATGGAGATGAGGATTAATGAGGTAGCAGAAGCAGGAGGAAAGTAGGTGTGGCTGTTAAAAGGCAGGCAAAATATAGTGTCTTTGTGAGACTTTATTAAAATATTCTGTATCATGACTGTATTAATGTCAATATCCTAGTTGCTATAATTAACTATAGTTTTTTGAGGTGTTATTACAAGAGAAGTTGGGTAAGAGGAATATAGGACCTCTATATTATTAATGTTTCAACTGTTAGTGAATTTACAATTACCCACAAATGCAAAGCTCAATAAAAGAAGTTCTCCATACCGGTCATCTCATCTACACAGTTTTAGTAGTGGTGGTGATGGTGTTCATGGCTGTGGTGATTGCTGGTAGTAGTGGTAATTGCTGGTTAGTATGGTAGATTGTGGCAGTGTTGGTGGTATTGAAGGTGTTGGTGTGAAAATGAAAGAGGTGGGAGCAATGATGATAATGATGATGATCATGATGATCATGGTGTTAGTGATAGCAGTGGCAGTGCTTGTAGCACCAATATTGTTGTTGGTGGCAGTATTAGCAGTGGTATTGGCAATGTTGGTCTTAGTAAGAGTTTTGGTGGGAGAGATAATAGTCCAGAGCTGTGGTTGCTTTGGGTATTGGTCATGGTGATGTTGGTGGGAGTGGTGGTTGTGGTGAGAATAGAAGGAGTGAGGATGCAGATGAGCTAGGAAACAACTTAGGACTAGGTTCTTATGCCTGAATATGGTTACAGAATGAATACTGGAAGACTGAAATGTATGTACACATTCTTAGGAAGTGTCCAAAAAGGGTCAAAGTGAAGGGAGGAAATAGCAAAGATCAACAATTTCAACAATATTCCCCTTAAAGCTGTCATATTCCTGAAGACATCAAACTTTCAGTTTGCTTTATCTGTTTCCATATCTGCCCTTGACTCAGGATGTGACCTTTAGCAAATGATTTCAGCTCATTGCCTACATGTTTTCATTCACCAGATTTAAACATCAGACTCACTAATGATTCTCCTGAAAAGAATGACTGTTATTTGAGAACTCGTGCACTCAAAAGAGCTGAAAAGGCACACACCATGATTATCAGGATGAAATACAAAGGGACTTCTCTAGTGGAAAATCACAGCTGAGAGCAGATGTGAGATGAAGATTCCAAGGCTGCTGGAAAGGAGATATACTGAGGGACTAGACTGCAGGAAGAAAATAGTAAAGCTTGAAAGTTCTTGATCACTTTATGATTAAAAGTGAGAGAAAAAGAGATGAAACAGATTGGATTGGTATGATTATAAGAATCCTTGGAAGAAGACAAATCCAGAGTTGCCTGTTATTTAACAGTTGCCTATTATTTAAAAAATATATAGATTGGTAGTTTGGGATTGACATGTACAAACTACTATATTTAAAATAAATAATTAACAAGGACCTACCGTATAGCACAAGATCAGTGCTCAATACTCTATAATAACTTAAATGAAAAAAGAATTTGGAAAAAAAAATAAGTACATGACATATATAACTGAATCAGTTTGCTGTACACCTGAAATTAACACAACATTGTTAATCAATTTTGCTTCAATAAAAAAAATATTTTTAAACACATAAAGGAGACTAGAAAAAAATAATTAAAAGAGTGATCATCTTTAAATGTGCATCAAATTTGTTCTTTTAATATCCCTTTTGTAAGTATGAAAGTGCCTGGAAAGTAGAATAATCCACTGGATCATGGAAAAAGCAAGAGAGTTCCAGAAAAACATCTATTTCTGCTTTATTGACTATGCCCAAGCCTTTGTGTGGATCACAATAAACTGTGGAAAATTCTGAAAGAGATGGGAATACCAGACCACCTGATCTGCCTCTTGAGAAATTTGTATGCAGGTCAGGAAGCAACAGTTAGAACTGGACGTGGAACAACAGACTGGTTCCAAATAGGAAAAGGAGTATGTCAAGGCTGTATATTGTCACCCTGTTTATTTAACTTATATGCAGAGTACATCATGAGAAACGCTGGACTGGATAAAACACAAGCTGAAATCAAGATTGCCGGGAGAAATATCAATAACCTCAGATATGCAGATGACACCACTCTTATGGCAGAAAGTGAAGAGGAACTAAAAAGCCTCTTGATGAAAGTGAAAGTGGAAAGTGAAAAAGTTGGCTTAAAGCTCAACATTCAGAAAACGAAGATCATGGAAGATCATGGCATCCGGTCCCATCATTTCATGGGAAATAGATGGGGAAACAGTGGAAAGAGTGTCGGACTTTATTTTTCTGGGCTCCAAAATCACTGCAGATAATGATTGCAGCCATGAAATTAAAAGATGCTTGCCCCTTGGAAGGAAAGTTATGACCAACCTAGATAGCATATTCAAAAGCAGAGACATTACTTTGCCAACAAAGGTTCATCTAGTCAAGGCTATGGTTTTTCCTGTGGTCATGTATGGATGTGAGAGTTGGACTGTGAAGAGGGCTGAGTGCCGAAGAATTGATGTTTTTGAACTGTGGTGTTGGAGAAGACTCTTGAGAGTCCCCTGGACTTCAAGGAGATCCAACCAGTCCATTCTGAAGGAGATCAGCCCTGGGATTTCTTTGGAGGGAATGATGCTGAAGCTGAAACTCCAGTATTTTGGCCACCTCATGCAAAGAGCTGACTCATTGGAAAAGACTCTGATGCTGGGAGGGATTGGGGGCAGGAGGAGAAGGGGATGCCAGAGGATGAGATGGCTGGATGGCATCACTGACTCGATGGACTTAAGTCTGAGTGAACTCTGGGAGTTTGTGATGGACAGGGAGGCCTGGTGTGCTGTGATTCATGGAGTCGCAAAGAGTCGGACACGACTGAGCGACTGAACTGATAGAGAATTTAGACCCTTGAAAGAACTTGCCCAATGGTACACCAATAGTTAATGTGGAGCACATTGGAAAAAGCACAGAGGTGGGTAGATATTTCTGACAGTCAGAAGACACACTTTTGACCCCGTGTTTCCTGTTTCTTCACCAAGGAAGCTCCACAGACTGTCCTCCCTCTTGCACTGAGGAACATACATGAAGATGAAGACTCTGCAGGCAGGAGGAGCCCTACTCTTAGCTACTCCAGGAGATGGCTGTGATTATAGAGGTAAAGGTAGATTAGAACCCCTGGAAGTCGAACCAGAGGTGGTGGACGGGAGTAAGAGAAAGTGTGGATGAGCTGATGTCTTCATCACTAATTGCAGGGCAACTGTAGTCTTTCTAAAGATGAAATAGTTTTCACATCACAGAATAGCAATAAATAACCATAAACAATCACTTATTTCTTTTTTACCTTTTTCTGTTTTCTCCTCTTAATTTCTGAGTTGTTTAGAAACTCATATCTCCTTTGTAAAGGCAGTGATCAACAATGCATCCTACTTAATTTTTGTTTCAACATTTAAAAATTTAAACTATTAAGTTTATTTAAAGATATTATTCAACCAGTCTCATTGGGTGGCATCTGGAATAATATTAATAAACATTAATTAATGTTGCTTGGTGGCACCTGGTTTGTCCTTTCACTTTCCTAAGATGCTGGAATTTTCCCCACAAAATAAAGCCATTAATCTTTAAACCAAAACAAACTGCAAGATGACCACTGGTAAAACAAGACAAGAAAAGAACATGCCATTTTACAAAAAAAGGAAAAGAGATTTTCTAAAAGATCAATTTAATAAAAATAAGAAGAAAATTTAAGGAAGTAAACAAGCTAGAAATATTACAAACAGTAACTGTGAAATAAATAAAATGAATATATCTAACCAGGCTTCCCCCGTGCCTCAGTAGTAAAGATTCTGCCTGCAATATGCAATGTCAGAGATGCCAGAGACAGGTGTTGGATTCTTAAGTTGGGAAGATTCCCTGGAGGAGGAAATGGCAAACCACTTCAGTATTCTTGCTGGGGAAATTCCAAGGACAGAGGAGTCCTTGGGGTCACAATAAGTCAGACATAACTGGGTGACTTAGCACACAGGCACATATATCTAATCATATCAATTATGAATATAACCAAAATAACCATATTAAGTATAAATATAATTATATTAATTGAATTTATTTTATAAAGACAGAAACCTGCATCAGGATGCTTTTTTCTTTTTTGTTTTTTGCAAATAGAGTAAGAGATAAACAAAGGAAAAACATATGAGAAAATTTGTAAGACAGTAGCATAGATTTATTGATGAAGTGAACAAAAAAGGGGTAGTTGTTAAATTACTATCAGACAGTATGCTGAGGGCCAAGTCCACCAAGAAGACATGAGCCACTGACCTTATTATGTAATAGTGGAAATCATAAAAACCTAGAGTCTACTTAAAACAAATGTAAGAATACTCTGAAAGGTAAATAGGACAAGTGGCCAGGGACATCAGGATGCAAAGAATGACAGATGGTGGCAATGCAATCTGACTAGTGCACCTGAACTTCCCAATGGCAATAATAAGGAAGCAGCTGTGCTATAAGAAAACTGCTAAAACAAGATTAAATAAGATCCAAAGTCTTACAATATAATATCTAAAATGTTCCGATTATTAATAAAAATGACTCATCATTCCAATAAACAGAAAAACATCACACTGAATAAACAGATGTCAATATTAAAAGGACACAGAAGTTAGAGTTATCTCACAAAAATTAAAATGGCCCTAATAGAAAAAGCTTTAACAAGCAATTGAGAACACACCTGAAACAAATTAAAAATAGAAAGGCTCATAAATAAAATAGAAAATCTCAGCAAACAAATGATATAAAGAAAAAACAAATTCAATTTTTATAATTGAAATAGATAATAATCAAAACAAAACTTCATAAGAGGTAAACACAGCAACAAAAAGGAGAAAGTAAGAGAAACTTGGAGCTATAATTACAGAGATTATCCAATTTGAACAACCATGTACAAATAGCCTGGACAAAAAGATGAACAAAGCCTCCGGGACCTGTGAGACTGTAACAGAAGATATATATGTGCATATCATTGGAATTCTAGAAGGAAAGGAAAACACAAGTAGGGCCAAAAACTATTTGAATAAATAATGAACAAAAAATTTGTAAATTTGACAGAAGTATAGATCTACATATCCAAGAATCTGAACATATTTCAAACAGTGTAAACCCAAGGAAATCATCCTATGACACATCTTAGTAAAACTTGTGAAAACTAAGCACAAAAAAATCTTGAAAACAGCAAATGATAAATATTAACTGTAAGGAAAAAATCAAGTCAAATGAAATTCATTTCCCATGAGAAATCAGGGAGGTCAGAAGTGGCACATTTTTCAGGAATTAAAAGGAAACTCTCAACCCAGATATCATATCCAGTAAAAATAACCTTTAGAATGAAAGGGAAATCAAAACATTGTCAGGTGAAAAGAAACTAAGAGAATTTGCTATCATAAGCCCTACACAAAAAGACTACCTACGGAAATATCTCTGAACAGAAAGGAAACAATAAAAATAGGAATCTGAAAATATCAGAATGATGAAAGAAAAGTAGTCAGAGTTAAAACAGTAATAAATACAATAGACTTTGTTTTTCTTCTTGAATTTTCCCCTTGAGTTTTATAAATTGTGTTAGATGAAAGAATTACATTGTCTTATGTGTTTATCAATAAAAGTGGAGGAAATATTTAACATCATTATATTATAATGGGGGCTTAATGGGACAAAAATTCTAGACTCCATTTTAATTAGTAAAAGGTCAACAAACATAGACTCTGACAAGTTATGATATGTAATATGTGTGTATGTATCTATATATAAATATATATTACATACACATGACTTGTGTGTGTGTATATATATTTATATATATATATGTGTGTGTGTGTGTGTGTGTGTGTGCATATTACATATACATAGCTTGTCAGAGTCTATTGTATCACCTTGGTTCGTTTCCAAGGAAAACTATTCAACATCACAGTAATCCAAGTCTATGCCTCAACCACTAACGCTAAAGAAGCTGAAGTTGAATGGTTCTCTGAAGACCTACAAGACCTTCTAGAATTAACACACAAAAAAGGTGTCCTTATCATCATAGGGGATTGGGATGCAAAAGGAGGAAGTCAAGAGATACCTAGAGTAACAAGCAAGTTTGATCTTGGAGTACAAAATGAAGCAGGGCAAAAGCTAACAGAATTTTGCCAAGAGGACGCACTGGTCATGGCAAATACCCTCTTCCAACAACACAAGACAGCTCTATACATGAACATCACAAGATGGTCAAACCAAAATCAGACTGATTATATTCTTTGCAGCAGAAGATGGAGAAGCTCTATACAGTCAGCAAAAACAAGACTGGAAGCTCACTCTGCTCAGATCATGAGCTCCTTATTGCAAAATTCAGACTTAGGTTTATAACATTGTATGGGGAGCAGTGACCAAAACGATCCCCAAGAAAAGGAAATGCAAGAGGGCAAAATGGTTTCCTGAGGAGGTTTTATCAAATAGCTGAGAAAAGAAGAAGCAAAAGACAAGGAGAAACAGAAAGATACACCCACCTGAATGCAGAGTTTCAAAGTATTGTAAGTAAGGATAAGAAAGCCTTCTTAAATGCAAAGAAATAGAGGGAAACAATAGAATCAGAAAGACTAGAGATCTATTCAGGAAAATCAGAAATATCAAGGGAACATTTCATGCAACAATAGGCACAATAAAGGATAGAAATGAAAAGGACCTAATAGAAGCAGAGGAGATTAAGGAAAGGGGGCAAAAATACACAGGACTATAAAAAATAAAAAAAGTCTTAATGACCCAGATAACCACAATGGTGTGGTGACTCACCTAGAGCCAGACATCCTACAGGGAGAAGTCAAGTGGGCCTTAGGAAGCATTACTACAGACAAAGCTAGTGGAGGTAATGGAATTTCAAGTGAGCTTTTAAAAATCCTAAAAGATGATGCCATTAAAGTGTTGTACTTGATATGCCAGCAAATTTGGAAAACTCAGGATTGCAAAAGGTCAGTTTTCATTCTAATCCCAAAGAAGAGCAATGTCAACAAGTATTCAAAATACCATACAATGTTCAAAATACTGTACAATAATTGCACTCATTTCACATTCTACCAAGGTAATGCTCAAAATCCTTCAAGCTAGGCTTCAGCAGTATATGAACCAAGAAATTCCAAATGTGCAAGCTGGATTTATAAAAGGCAGAAGAACAAGAGATCAAATTGCCAGTATCTGTTAGATCATAGAGAAAGATAGGAAATTCCAGAAAAACATCTACTCTACTTCACTGACTATGCTAAAGCCTTTAATTGTGTAGATCACAACAAACTGTGGAAAATCCTTAAAGACATGGGAATATCAAGCCAATTTACCTGTCTCATGAGAATCCTGTTTGCAGGTCAGGAAGTAATACAACCAGACATAGAACAATGGACTGATTCAAAATTGGGAAAGGAGTACAACAAGGCTGTATATTGTCACCCTTCTTATTTAACTTATATGCAGAGTACATGGTGAAATACCAGGCTGGATGACTCATAAACTGGAATCAAGATCGCCAGGAGAAAATCAATAACCTCATATATGAAGATAATACCACTCTAATGACAGAAACTGAAGAGGAACTGAAAAACCTCTATTGAGGCTGAAAGAAGAAAATGAAGACGCTGGCTTAAAACTCAATAAACTTCAAATAATTTCAAAAATTCAATGAAATTCAAAAAACAAGATCAGGGCATCCATTTCCATCACTTCATGGCAAATGGAGGGGGGCAAGCAGAAGCAGTAACAGATTTTCTTTCTTGAGCTCTAAAATCACTGCTGTCAGTGACTGTAGCCATGAAATTGAAAGACATTTTCTCCTTGGAAGTAAAGCTATGACAAACCTAGACAGTGTATTATAAAAGCAGAAACATCATTTTGCTGGCAAATGTTTGTATAGTTGAAGTATGGTTTTCCTGTAGTCATGTACAAATGTGAAAGTTGGACCATAAAGAAGGCTGAGTGTGGAGGAATTGATGCTTTTGAACCATGGTGCTGGAGAAGACTCTTGAGAGTCTCTTGGACTACAAGGAGATCAAACCAGTCAATCCTAAAGGAAACCAATCCTGAATATTTGTTGGAAGGACTGATACTGAAGCTGAAGCTCCAATACTTTGGCCACCTGATGTGAAGAGCCAACTTATTGGAAAAGACCTTAATGCTGGGAAAAACTGATGGAAGGAGAAGAAGGGGGCGACAGAGGATGAGATGTTTCAATAGATCACTGATTCAATGGGCCTGAGTTTGAGCAAACTCATGGAGATAGTGAAGGACAGGGAAGCCTGGCATGCTGTAGTCCATGAGGTCGCAAAGAGTTGGACATGACTGAGTGACAGAACAACAAAAACAATGCCCTAAAAAAGAAATGATTACATTACATGTAAATAGTATAAATAAAGCACTTAAAAGTCAGAAATTGGCAAGAAGACAAAAATATAACCAATTCATATACTGTCTACAAGAAATGCACTTTAAAATACCGTGATATTTATAGGTTAAAAGCAAAAGTATGGAGAAAGATACAGTGCAAACATCAATCAAAATTAGTAGTGACTATACTAATAAATAAATTTGTCTTCAGAGCTGAAAAAAAAATGTATGTAGAGAGACCTAATGATGACAATCAATATACCAAAGAGACACAGCAATCCTAAGAGTATGTGCACCAAGAACACAACAAATCTAGAAACTATGCAAAGCAAAAATGGAGAAACAAGAGAATTACACAAATCTACAATTGCATTTGGAGACTTCAACACCTCTCTCTCAACAATTGGTAGACCAACTTGACAGAAAATCAAGTAAATAAGAGAACTCAACACCATCAACCAAAATGAACTAATCAACATTATGGAACATTACACTCCCCAAAAAGTGTTTTTTCAATAATACACTGAACATATAACAAAAATAGACCACAGTTACTCATGAAGAACACAGGTTTGAATTGTGCAGTTTTGTTTTGTTTTGTTTTGTTTCATAAATACTATAGTACTTCACAGTCCATGATTGATTGAATCCATGGATAAGGAACTCTGGCTACAGAGGCCCAACTCTATATGCAGAGTTTCAACTGCACAAAGAGTTTGGACCTGTAACCCCAACATTGTTCATGGACCAGCTGTATATTCTTGGCCACAAAACAACCCTCAACAAATAAAAAAAACTGAAGTCATGCAGAGTTATCTGACTATAAACCTAGAAATCAATAATATAACAGTAACAGAAGAATTTCCAAATAATTAGGAGGTAAAAAGCACGCTTCTAGGTAATCCGTTATTCATGAAATGTCCCACAGGAAGTTAAAATTACATTGATCTGAATGAAAACAAAAAGACAATGTACAAAATGTTTCCCTCAAAACACTACTAGAGCAGCATTAAGAGCAGCATAAAGATCGGCATTAAATTTATAGTACTTAATGTTTATTTTTTGCATATATCAGCCTGAGGTTTGCCAGTGTCTTGTCAAATGGCCAGGCCATTAACAGTAGCCTATGAAGTTTATAGTCCTCCTCCACACTACACTAAATGGTCATAACTGCAGTAATTCCTGCTAAGGCTTGGAGGGGACAAGAAAGGGATATACATAGATAATTCCCATAATAAATTCAGTAGTAGGGGCCATAGCAATAAAGTTTTGTGGATACCCAAAAGAACCTACCTATAATTAGGCTTGGCCAAGTGTTCTGGTGTTGGTGACCTCAGACCCCAAAGCAGAGAGCTATTTTCTACCTCATCTTTATGGCAGGGATGGCTTCTAAAAGATCTGAGCAGTGCTGTTTCCCTATCTCTCCATGGACTTTCAGCCTTGGCATAGGCCCTCTGATCTCTCATAAAGACAGAGGGACATTGTCTTAGCAAACCACTAATATTGCTTTTTTCTGAATAATTGAACGATCTGAAAAAAAGAAATTGTTCCCTCCAACCTTTCCAGAGGTCCATAGGAAGATGCAGAAGACACAGCCCCTTTATCAATCACAGAATTTGCCAAAGTACAAATCTCTATAACGTCATCTGTCAGCTTTGGTCACAAGTTTTCTGGGGTTAGGGGAAAGTGTAGAGAGCCAGGTGGAGAACCAAGCTGGGGTAGACAGCTGTTTCCCAGACAGGACTCCAGGGATAGCATAGCATAGGCTCATTCCAGCAGAGCCCAGACTTCTGCACTCAGAAGACTCTTGCAGCTGCTGGACTTCTGTTTTCCTGGCATCAGCCACTGTCAGGGCACTATGAAGTAAGGGATTTTAGTAGTGCACTCTACATCATGCAACTCTCCCTTACTAAATTTAGCAAAATTATCTCTGAAGAGCATCTAATTAAGTCTCTAAGGTATCTTCAAGGTCACTGGTCAAAGTGATCTCAAACAGTTCTACATTCTTTTATCCCTTCTGAAATTTCAACAACTTGCTGTGTTGCAGGGCATATATCTGTGTTTGATAACTGCTTGGAGTTACTCAACTCATGAAGGCTCCCCACTCTCTGTTTCCACTGTCAGATTACTGCAGGCAGTGCTGGGGCAATTTGTCTCTACTTTTTTGAACTCCTCTGTTGTATGTCTAAGTTAACTTACAAGAGGAACTCATCCAAGGAACTTCAGGCTAAACAGAAGGACCAAAATTTCTCCCTTGGAACCAAATAACTTATGTAAACAGTTCCTTAGCATCCTCCAACAATGCTCTGTGACTTCTATTAGCACTCCCCAAGACTCACTGGCTTGGCTAATAAAGTGCCCCATGGGATGCTCTAGTACTTTCCAAGATCTGTTGGCAAAGTGCCTTATAGAACTTTCATACTCTTGCAAATGATTTACTAGTACCCCTCCAGAATACCCCACATTCTCTGTAAGCCCCCTCCAAAGGTGCCCTATGATATCTTCAAGCTTTTTACTCTTCCATGATGACGTTGTGCTTAATTGACTATCCTGTTTGATGTTTGTCAAGGACTCAGCTCAGCTGGAGAGAGAGCAGAGGGGCCAGATGTAGTAGCAGCAAGTTAGACAAAAACAGAATGAAAATAATAGTAATTTTAAATTATGAACTGCAATAATATAAGCAGGAGGCTGCACTGGAGAAAGTGCTGGCCATCTCCTGTTACATTTCCCAAGGGGATGTTGTCCACATTAGATCAGATAAATGACACACACAGATTGTCTCACCACCAAAGGAAGCCCTAAACAAAAGCTCCTGTGTTTTGTAGACACAAGGGCCTGAGGAAGATTGAGAAGGAAGATTTAGGGAAGATGTTGGCTGAAGCGCCAAATCAAGAGGCCTCTGAATGGTGCTTTCTGGGCTAGGAGAGAACATGAGTTAGAGAAAGAGTCCTGACTGCAACTCCCTTCAGAGGATGCATTACAGTAGCTGAGCACCAAGCCTATGCAGGGAAAGCAGGTAAGATCTTTTTAATTGCCTGTGATTGGGGCTGGGAAATTATATATAAACATTAATAACAGGGACTTGGACTCCTTAGATGCTGGAAAAAGAAGAGTAATGTAAACCAAAAGCAAGGAGAAGGAAAGAAGTGATGAAGATAAGACAGGATCGGTTAAAACTAAAGCAAACAACAGGGATGTCAATGAATTAAAATGTCAGTTCTTTGAAAGGATCAATAACATTGACAAACTTCTAGCAAGAGTGAAAATGTATAAAGAGAAAAGACACAAATCACCAATATCAAGAATGAAACAGGTGATACCTCAACAGATCCCATAGACTTCAAAATGATAATAATAGAATACTATAAACAACTCTAATTATAAATTTGAATACTTAGATAAAATGGGATAATTCCTCAAAATCTACGTTCAGTTCAGTTCAGTTTCAGTTCAGTCGCTCAGTCGTGTCCGACTCTTTGCGACCCCATGAATCGCAGCACGCCAGGCCTCCCTGTCCATCACAAACTCCCAGAGCTCACTCAGACTCATGTCCATTGAGTCGGTGATGCCATCCAGCCATCTCAACCTCTGTCTTCCCCTTCTCCTCCTGCCCCCAATCCCTCCCAGCATCAGAGTCTTTTCCAATGAGTCAACTCATCGCATGAGGTGGCCAAAGTACTGGAGTTTCAGCTTTAGCATCATTCCTTCCAAAGAACACCCAGGGCTGATCTCCTTCAGAATGGACTGGTTGGATCTCCTTGCAGTCCAAGGGACTCTCAAGAGTCTTCTCCAACACCATAGTTCAAAAGCATCAATTCTTCAGTGCTCAACTTTCTTTAGAGTCCAACTCTCACATCCATACATGACCACCGGAAAACCCATAGCCTTGACTAGACTGACCTTTGCTGGCAAAGTAATGTCTCTGCTTTTGAATATACTATCTAGGTTAACTATCATTATTCACCCAATAAGAAATAAATGACTTGAATGCCCCCATAGCTATCAAGAAAATTGAATTAATAATGAAATACATTTCTAGAAAAAAAGAAAATCTTGATCCATGACCTGCATAAGGCAAACTATACCAAACATTTAAACAATTAAAACTAATTTTACATAAATCTCATCCAGAAAATAGAATAAGATGTATAATTTCCAAACTTACTCTATGAACCAGTAGTACAGTGGCATCAAAACCAGACACAGTACTGAAAAGAGAAAAAATATATATATACAATATTCCTCTTGAACTGGTGTGGAAAAATCCTTAACAAAATACTAAAGAACTGAATCCAACAATGTATAAACAACATACATCATGGCCAAGTGGGCTTTATTCCAGAGATACAAAAGTTGTTTAGCATTCCAAAATCAGAAAATGTAACTCACCATGTCGACAAATTAAAGAGAAACCATGGAATCTTATCAGTTGACACACAAAAGCACTTTGCAAAATCTAACATCCATTTGTGATTTCAAAAATTCTTAGCAAACTATAAATACAGTGGAACATCTAGGGGATGTTCCTAAATTTAATGAAGACCGTCTGTAAAAGAACTACAACTGACATCACACTTAATGATGAAAGATCAATTTCTACCCCTTTTAAATTGAGAAAAAGACAAAGATCTCTTTTACTAACACTGTAATTTAAAACTGTACTGGGAGTTCCAGTCAGTATAATAACACAGGTAAAGAAAATAAAGACATACAGTTTAGAAAGAGAAAAAAAAATGTTTTTATTTGTGGATGAAATGACATGACAATGATTCTACAAACAAACAAACACTCCTGGAACTAATCAGTGAGTTCAACAAGCTTATAGAGCACAACATTGACATTAAAAATTCAACTATTTTTTATACTCACAAATAAAATACAACTTAGTTGGTCAAAAAAAAGAAGAAGGAAATATTTAGGTGTAAATCTATCAAAACATATGTGGAATTTGTATCCCGAAAAATATAAAATACTTATGAAAGAAATCAAGCAGTATCAAAATAAAGAGATGTCTATATTCACATCAAACAATTAGACTTCATAAAAATTAAAACTTTCCCTCTACAAACAGCCCTCCTAAGAAATGAGAAGATCAGCGACAGGCTATGTGAAAATATTTCAAACTGCATTTCTGGCAAAGGACTCAGATCTAAAATATAAGAAAGAAACTCAACATTAAAGAAACAATCAGTCCAATTTAAAAATAAAAAATATGTAGAGACATTTCACCAAAAGGCATATTCAGATGACAAATAAGCACATGGAAGTATGTTTAACCTCACTAATCATTAGGGAGATAGAAATTGTGATCACACTAACATAACAGTATATGACTATTAGAGCAGTTTAAAAAATAGTGACAATTAAAAATACTGGTGAGTCTGCAAAGAAATTGTATTTCTTGTATATTGCCATGTGAAATGTTACAGCTACTCTGAAAAGGAGTTTGTAGTTTTACAACATCTTTTAAAAAATGAAACTGTACATACTATTCACTTCTGGGCATTTATCTAGAGACACAAAAATCTATGCATCTTTACTAAAGAGGGTGACTCTATGTTTAATGTTTGTCTGATAACAGCTTGAAAATCCTATTGCCCCCCTTCATTTTCTTCCCAACATCTGGTTACATGAATAAGAAAACCTAAGGGCTTCCTCCTTTGGTCCTGGCAGGAGGTTCAAAACCTGTGAGCTGTGGAAAAGGAGTATGCAGGAACACAAGAAGAGTAAAATATGGTAAGACACACTAGAAAATAATTTTAAAAAGCATAATTTAATAAAAATGAATAATAGAAAAACAATATTTTTGATCAAAAAACAAAAATCTGATTCTGTGAAACCAACATAACAAAATTAGAAAATGTAATACAAACAAACAAACAAACAAACTTGAAAAGAAGGACTAAATTTAAAACTTGGAATTGAATGAGACAAAGAATATAAATTGTTGTTGTTGTCATCATTCAGTCCGAAGTTATATTCAACTTTTTGCAACCCCGTAGACTGCAGCATGCCAGGCTCCTGTGTCCTCCACTATCTTCCAGAGTTTGCTCAAATTCATGTTCATTGAATCAATGGTGCTATCTAAACAGCTCATCCTCTGTCACCCCCATCTTTCGCTCTCAATTTTTCCCAGCGTTAGGGTCTTTTGCAGAGTCCCTTCTTCACCTTAGGTGGCCAAAGTTTAAGAGTTTCAGCTTCAGCATCAGAACTTCCAATAAATATTTAGTGTTGATTTCCCTTAAGATTAACTGGTTTGACTTCTTTGCAATCCAAGGGACCTCTATATTTTCTCCAGCACCACAATTTGAAAGCATCAGTTCATTGGCACTCACCCTTCTTTACAGTCCAACTCTTACATCTGTATATAACTACTGGAAACACTACAGCTTTGACTATACAGAACTTTGTCCACAAAGTGATCTTTGCTTTTTATTACATTGTCTAGGTTTGTCATAGCCTTCCTTCCAAGGAGCAAGTGTCTTTAAATTTCATGGCTTCAGTCACTATCTGCAGTGATTTGGGAGACCAAGAAAAGAAAATCTGTTAGTTTCCACTTTTTCCCCATCTGTTTGCCATGAAGTGATGTGACTGAATGCCTCATGTTAGTTTTTTGAATGTTGAGTTTCAAACTAGCTTTTTCACTCTCTTCTTTCACCCTCTTTAAGAGGCTCTTTAGTTTCTCTTCAGTTTCTGTCATTAGAGCGGTATCATCTTCATATCTGAGGTTGCTGATATTCCTCCCAGCAATCCTGATTCCAGCTTGGGATTTATCTAGCCCATCAATTCATGTGATTTACTCTGCATATAAGTTGAATAAGCAGGGTGACAATAGACAGCCTTAAAGTACTCTTTTCCCAATTTTGAACCAATCTGTGTTGTATGTCCAGTTCTAACTATTACTTCTTGACCTGCATACAGGTTACTCAGGAGACAGGTAAGGTGGCCTGGTACTACCATAATTTTAAGAATTTTCCATGGTTTGTTGTGCTGCACACAGTCAAAGGCTTTAACATAGTCAAACAGAAGTAGATGTTTTTCTAGAACTCCCTTGCTTTCTCCATGATGTAACAAGTGTTGCCAATTTAATCTCTGTTTCTTCTGTCTCTTCAAAACTGAGCTTATAAATATGGAATTTCTCAGTTCACGCACTGATAAAGCATAACTTGGAAGATTTTGAGCATTAACTTGGAGCATGTGACATGAACACAACTGTATTATACTTTGAAAATTATTTGTCATTGCCTTTTTTGGGGATTGGAATGAAAACTGACTTTTTCCAGTCCTGTGACCATTGCTGAGTTTTCCAAATTTGCTAATATATTGAGTGCAATACTTTCACAGCATCATCTTTTAGGATTTTAAAAAGTTCATCTGGAATTCCATCACCTCCACTAGCTCCCATTCTATTGTTTTCCTCTATTTCCTTGCATTGTCCATTTAATAAAACCTTCTTATCTCTCCTTGATTTTTTTCTGGAACTCTACATTCAGTTAGGTATATCTTTTCCTTTCTACTTTGCCTTTCATGTCTCTTCTTTCCTCAGCTATTTGTAAAGCCCCCTCAGATAACCACTTTGCCTTCTTGCATTTCTTTTTCTTTGGGATGGTTTTGGTCACCAAAACCATTCCCTGTACAATGTTACAAACCTCCATCCATTGTTCTTCAGGCACTCTGTCTTCCAGATCTACTCCCTTGAATCTATTTTTCACTTCTACTGTATAATCATAGGGATTTGATTTAGGTCATACCTGAAAGGCCTAGGCCTTTCTCTACTTGCTTCAATTTAGGTCTGAATTTTGCAATAATGAGCTATAATCTGAGCTACAGTCAACTCCAGGTCTTAGTTTTGCTGATTTTATAGTTACTCCATCTTCAGGTGCAAAGAACGTAATCAATCTGATTTCAGTACTGATCATCTGGTGACGTCCATATGTAGAATTGTCTATTGTATTGTTAGAAGAGGGTGTTTGCTATGAACAGTGTGTTCTCTTAACAAAACTCTGCTGGGCATACACACTGAGGAAACCAGAAGGGAAAGAGACATGTGTACCCCAATGTTCATCGCAGCACTGTTTATAATAGCCAGGACATGGAAGCAACCTAGATGCCCATCAGCAGATGAATGGATAAGAAAGCTGTGGTACATATACACAGTAGAGTATTACTCAGCCATTAAAAAGAATACATTTGAACCAGTTCTAATGAGATGGATAAAACTGGAACCTATTATACAGAGTGAAGTAAGCCAGAAAGAAAAACACCAATACAGTACACTAACACATATATATGGAATTTAGAAAGATGGTAACAATAACCCGGTGTACGAGACAGCAAAAGAGACACCGATGTATAGATTAGTCTTATGGACTCTGTGGGAG
Source organism: Bos mutus (assembly GCF_027580195.1). Lineage (NCBI taxonomy): Eukaryota > Metazoa > Chordata > Mammalia > Artiodactyla > Bovidae > Bos > Bos mutus. The sequence goes on from NC_091618.1 coordinate 133,287,349, forward strand.
AGGGAGAGGGTGGGGAGATTTGGGAGAATAGCGTTGAAACATGTATAATATCATGTATGAGGCGAGTCGCCAGTCCAGGTTCGATGCACGGTACTGGATGCTTGGGGCTAGTGCACTGGGACGACCCAGAGGGAGGGTAGGGGAGGGAGGAGGGAGGTGGGTTCAGGATGGGGAACGCGGGTATACCTGTGGCGGATTCATTTCGATATTTGGCAAAACTAATACAATATTGTAATGTTTAAAAATAAAATAAAATTAAAAACAAAAAAACTCTATTAGCCTTTCCTCTGCTTCATTTAGTACTCCAAAGCCAATTTTTTTTTTTTTTTTTCTGGAAATCTTTTGACATATTACTTTTGCATTCCATCCCTTTGTGAAGAAAATGATATTATTTTTTAGTATTAGTTCTAGAAGATGCTGTAGGTCTTCATAGAACCAGTCAACTTCAGCTTCCCTGGCATCAATATGTGGGGTATTGACTTGGGGTACTCTGATGTTGAATTGTTTGCCTTGGAAAGGAACTGGGATCATTCTGTCATTTTTGAAATTGCACCCAAGTACTGAATTTTGGGCTCTTTTGTTGACTATGAGGACTCTTCCATTTCTTCTAAGGGCTTCTTCTCCACAGTAGTAGATATAATGGTCACCAGAATTAAATTTGTCCATTCCTGTACATTTTAGTTCACTGATTCCTAAAATGTCAGTGTTCACTCTTGCTATTTCCAGCTTGACCACATCCAACTTACCTTGATTTGTAGACCTAGCATTCCAGTTTCCTATGCAACATTGTTCTTTACAGCATCAGACTTTACTTTCACCATCAGACATAACCACAGCTGAGTGTTGTTTCTGCTTTGGCCCAGCCGCTTCATTCTTTCTAGAACTATTAGTAATAGCCCAGTAGCATAGCTACCCCAGTAACATATTGGACACCTTCTGACCTCAGGGGCTCATCTTCTGGTGTCATATCTTTTTGCCATTTCTTACAGTTCATTGCGGTTCTCAAGGCAAGAATACTGGAGTGGGTTTCCATTTCCTTATCCAGTGGACCATGTTTTGTCAGAACTTTTCACTGTGATCTGTCTTGGGTGGACTGTACAGCATGGCTCATAGCTTCATTGGGTTAAGCAAGCCCCTTCACCGTGATATGGCTGTGATTTGGAAGGGGAAGAACCACAAGAACACAAATATAGGCAATAAAGTATAGAAAAGCATAAAATACTATGTTTAGTTTATATGTAAATTTGAAAACTGATTCAAAATAAATGTTCTATTTATAAAAAATTAAATTATTAAAACCAACTCAAAGAGAAATAGAAAACTTGAATAGATCAATTAAATTGAGATATAGTAAAGATAGTTAAATCATTAGTGCATTTTAGCAAATTAAAGATGGTAAAAAGCATATGATCACACAACAAATCAAACTTGGGTTTGATCCCTGGGTTGAGAAGACCAGTTGGATGAGGGCATGGCAACCCACTCCAGTATTCTTACCTGGAGAATCCCCATGGACGGAGGAGCCTGGTGGGCTATAGTCCATAGAGTCTCAAAAAGTTGGACACAACTGAGCAACAGCATATGATAGAAGGTGAAAAATATCTTCCAAAATTCACCCTGCATTCATGAAAAGAAAAACTCAAAAGTGCAGGTAAACCAAAAATAGAAGGAAATACCTTTTAAGCACTTTCTCCAAGAAATCTAAGGAAACATCACATTAGTGGCAAAACATGAAGGCATCCATATGAAACAGTTTTAAGATAAGAATGACCTCAATCATTGCTATTAGTCATGACCATACTGAAAGCTCTCTTACTATGTATTAATCAAAACTACCAAGCAAATAAGGTTTAATATTAGATAGGAAAAATTAAAACTGTCATTTTTTTTTCTTTTTTTTGTAGATAGTAGGATAGTTTGAGGACTTCCCTGGTGGCTCAGATGGTAGAGTCTGCCTACAATGTGGGAGACCCGGGTTCAATCCCTGAGTCACAAAGATCTTCTGTAGAAGGAAATGTCAACCCACTCCAGTATTCTTGACTGGAAAATCCCATGAATGGAGGAGCCTGGTAGGCTACAGTCCATCGGGTCTCATGTCCAAGAGATGGACATGACTGAGCAACTTCAATTTCACTTTTCACTTTTCAAGATAGTTCACCTTGTAAATATAAGATAACCAATTGAAAAATTAATTGAATTAATATGAGCTCAATTTAAAAAGTCAAAATTAATAGAAGTATTAATGAAATTTCTTATGTAGCATCAGGAACCTACAACAAAATTGCCTACAGGGGAAAAAATCATCAGTCACACTAACAAAAAGAAAGACAAGTTATGTGAAAAATAAATCTCATAAATATATCAAGATAACCCAAAAATGTGAAATATGAAATATATCTGAACAAACAGAAAGGCATACTATGCTTCTGACAGGGAAAGATCTATATTGTAAAAACACTGGTTCTTCTCTACATGATCTACACATTCAAAAATTTCCAATCAGGCTTTTAGTCCCAAGTAGTAGACTGACCTCATGCATTTATATTCTCTCCCTCCCAGGATTTCATTTAAATGAAAGCAAGGCAATGAGAAGACTCAAGAAAATGACATTTGCAGAAGAGATAATTAAACTGAGTTCAAGAAGACATAAAGATAAAAGAATGTCCACAAAAAATTAGAGTTCAGAAGATGCAACATGGATGCTTGGGAAAGTACAGAATTACTGAAAGGTGCCAACTGTCCTCAACTCTGAATGGTTTTGGCTCTATGGAGCATTTGCAGGATTGGTTGTTGGGAAAGTCGAGAATTAATTTTTATATGGAGTAGTAGATTCCTACTACTATGTATGTCATCACCCACAAACAATAGACACAAAGGAATCTCAGTAGCCAGACTTGCTCTTTCCAGGTAGAGAGGTATGAACAAGCTGCTCAAGATTTAGAGTGTCTGATATGGTCATTAGAAGACTTGAGAGAAGCATGCAAACTTATGGCCCTGCCCTTTCCTCCATTCAGTAAGGCTGGCTGAGGCTTAATCTGCTCATTTCAAGGTAAAAACCTCCAGTAGACAGTCCCTACCCATGTGCACAGGCTCCCAGTCAGGTTTATTATTGCTTCATTCTTAGATATGAAATTAAAAATGACAACCAAGAAAACCAGACATTTAAAGAAAAATCACTGATGTACCCCAAGGGCTAGAACTGTTGATGCGCATTGAAGATGTTCAATGAATATTTGCTGAATGAATGACTGGCCAAGGGAAAAGTAACAAAATCTGACAGTGGAACAAACAGGTAATTGGGGTAATGGAAGGTACATTAACATTTTTAAAGTCTAGAATACTTAGTGAAGTTTGAAATTATATTCTTTCCATAAAACAGCAACAGGCTATTTAAAGAAGAGAGATAGAAAGACAAGGAAAGGCAGGAAGGAAGGAGGAAGAACAGAAAGAAGGAGGCAAGAAAGGAAAAAGGAAGCTCTTAAAATTAAAAAAAAAAAAAAAAGCGATATTCCACTCCTCCTCCAAAAACATTGAAATTTAAAACAAAAACAAGTAAGCAAAATGTTGAATAAATGACAAATGATGAGGAGATAAAAAATACATAAGAAAAGGTAAATTCTGAAGATGCACAGTGAGCACATAGTCCATTTCTTCTGGAGGAATTCTGGAGTTGTAAGGGAGTGTACCTGACAACATGGCCTGACCCATACTCTGGATAGTACATGTGCACATGAATACATAGCACACATGCACTCACACACATATGCACACACACATATGTACATGCACATGAATGCACATATATGTGTGTGTGCCCACATACTTGCACATAGTCATCTGCAGCTGCATTGCTAACACCCCCAGATGGCTGTTTTCTTTTGTCCCCACTGTTGGACACAAGATCCCCACTACTTGCATGATCTCAAATCCAAACTAACAAGGTCATCAAGTGATTTGTAGGAATGGATGTGGCAGATTGTGTGCTGCAGTAACATGTGCATCTTGGTTTGGGGATGGAGACAGACTGAAGGGCTAGCCACAGGCTTCTGCTTCACATGGTTCCCACTGTCTCACAAATGCTCTGCCACTGACTTAAAAATACACTTAATTTTGGCAGCCACTATGTGGCTAAATTTAATTGAATCTTCTGATTGAATCTGAAATACAGTATTTCTAATGCATCTCCACCCTCTCCTTAAGCCCCTTTACATTTGGCATCTCAATCCTCTCCTTAAGTTCCTTTACATTTGGCTGAGTCTAGAGCTTTTTATTTTGAGGGGCTCCAAAATTACTGCAGATGGTGACTTCAGCCATGAAATTTAAAGACAGTGGCTCCTTGGAAGAAAATCTATGACCAACCAAGACAGCATATTAAAAAGCAGAGACATCACTTTGCCAGCAAAGGTCCATCTAGTCAAAGCTATGATTTTTCCAGTAGTCACGTATGGATGCGAGAATTGGACTATAAAGAAAGCTGAGTGCTGAAGAATTGATGCTTTTGAACTGTGGTTCAAGGGACCTGGAGAAGTCCCTTGAACTGCAAGGAGATCAAACCAATCAATCCTAAGGGAAATTAGCGCTGAATATTCATTGGAAGCACTGATGCTGAAGCTGAAACTCCAATACTTTGGCCACCTGAAGTGAGAACTGACTCATTGGAAAAGACCCTGATGCTGGGAAAGATTGAAGTCAGAAGGAGAAGGGGACAACAGAGGATAAGATGATTGGATGGCATCACCGACTCAATGGACATGAGTTTGTGCAAGCTCTGGGAGTTGGTGATGGTCAGGGAAGCCTGGTGTGCTGCTGTCCTTGGAATCACAAAGAGTCGGACACAAATGAGTGACTAAACTGAACTGAACTTTGGGTCTCCCAACCTAACCAAAAGGACAGTTTCTGGACATAAAAGTGAAAAAAGCAAACCTTGAGATTTTGGCTATGCTCAAAAGTTAATTTGAAATAAGCTGTAAAGCTACATGCAAAAAGAGTTAAAACCATGAAGTTCTGCTTAAAGACATAAGAAAATATCTTCCTGGTCCTGGAGTAAGCAAACATTTCTTAGAAAAAAATACAAACAGCATTAACCAAAGAAGAATAAAAAAATAAAACTGTCTTCATCAAAATTTTGGGCTTCCCTAGTGGCTCAGATGGAAAAATATCTGTCTGTTATGTTGGAGACCTGGGTTTGATCCCTGAGTGAGGAAGATTCTCTAGAGAAGGAAATGGCAACCCAGTCTAGTACTCTTGCCTGGAAAATTTCATGAACAGAGGAGCCTGGTAGACTACAGTCCATGGGGTTGCAAAGAGTCAGACATGACTGAGTGATTTTACTTTCACTGTTTATCAAAATTTAATATTTTTCTTGTCAAATACATCACCTAAAATATGGGAAAAAACATGCATAGACTGAGAAAAATATATTCAATATATTATATATATATATATATACTCTCTCTATATATATAATATATATATCTAATAAAACTTTTATTCAGAAGAGACAAACATGTACAAACATCAATGAAAACACAACTGAGTTTAAAAATTAACAAAAGACTTGAACAAAAACTTCACGGAAAAAATATTCATAAAGCCAGTAAATATATGATTAGATGCTCACATTAGTTAATTAACCAGAGGAATGCAAAAAGGAAGTCTATTGTGAAAAATCACTACACACTCACTGGAATGGCCACAATGAAAAATATAGATAATCCAAATGCTAAGAATAAAGCAAATGTATACTGCTTTTGGGACTGTAAAATGTGTAACAATTTAGGAAACTGGTAGTTTACAATAAAGTTTAACTGATTCTTACTCTGTGTCTCAGCAATTCTACTTCTAAGTGTATACCTATATTGGTATTCTAGAACTGTCATAACGAAATACACAAATTGGATGACAGAAACAACGGAAATGTATTATTTCACTATCCTGGATGCTAGAAGTTGGAGACCAAGGTATCAGCAGGACCATTGCTCCCTCTGAAGGCACTAAAGAAAGATGTTTCAGATCTCTGTCCTAGCTTTTAGGTACTTCCTTGTCTGGTAGACAAGATCAGTTGTGTTCAGAGTAGTTAGGATTCCCTGGTGGCTCAGACGGTAAAGAATCTGCCTGCAATTCAGGAGACCCATGTTCAATCCCTGGGACAGGAAGATCCTCTGGAGAAGAAAATTGCTACTCATTCCAGTATTCTTGCCTGGAGAATCCCATGGACAGAGGTCACAGAGAGTTGGACACAACTGAGTGACTAACATTTTCAACACTGCTTGGAAGGAGCACTGCAGTCTTCTCATGGCATTCCCTCTGTGTGTGTATGTGTATCTAAAATCCCTCCTTTCTATAAGGACACTGGCCATATGGGATTAGGACTACCTCATTCCAGTATAACCTCCTCTAAACTAATTGTTTGCATGATCCTACTTCCAAATAAGATCTCATTCTTAGATACTGAGTGTTAGGACTTCAACAAAATGAATTAGGGGAGGCACGATTCAAGCCATAACAATTTCCAACAGAAATGAATGCATATCTCCACCAAAATACAATAATGGATTAAGCAGTTTAATTCATAATCATCAAAAATGAAAATCAATCAAATGTCCAACAAAGACAGTAGATTAACAAAACATCATATATTTACACAATGGCATACCAAATGACAAGGAAAACATCACAGAATAAAAAGAAATGATTGGTACACAGTGTGAATGACTCTCAGAAACATTATATAGAATAAAATAAGCCAGAAATAAGATGTATACATACTGCTTCCTTTTACATAAAGTATTTATAAACTCTAAACTTTTATATCAACAGACACACAGTGATGGAAGCTAGACAGAGATGACATGTAGGTGGGGGTTGGGGAGTGAGAGTTGAGAGAGAAAAGCCATAAGGAAAACATCTAGGGAAATAAAAAGTTCTGTGCCTTCATTTGGGGACTTCTCAGTCAGGAGTAAAGGCAAAATTAACAGGATATTAATTCTTCAGTCGCTCAGTAGTGTCCAACCCTTTGCAACCCCATGGACTGCAGCATTCCAGGCTTCCCTATCCCTCACAATTTCCAGGAGTTCCCTCTAACTCATGTCCATTAAGTCGATGATGCCATCCAACCATCTCATCCTCTGTTGCCCTCTTCTCTTCCTGCTCTCAATCTTTCCCAGCATCAGTGTCTTCTCCAATGAGTTGGCTCTTTGCAGCAGGTGGCCAAAGTATTGGAGCTTCAGCTTCAGTATCAGCCCTTCCAATGAATATTCAGAGTTTATTTCCTTTAAGATTGACTGTTTTGATCTCCTGGATATCCAAGGAACTCTCAAGAGTCTTCTCTAGCACCACAGTCCAAAAACATCAATTCTTTGGTGCTCAGCCTTCTCTGTTTCAACTCTCACATCTGTACATGACTACTGGAAAAATCATAGCTTTGACTATATGGACCTTTTCTGGCAAAGGTCTGCTTTTTAATACACAAAGTTTGTCATAGCTTTTCTTCCAAGGTGTGTTGGAAATGCGTGTATTTTACTCTGCATATTATACCTATGGAAAAACTATAAGGTAAAACAAAAACTATACAAGTGGATTGGCATTCTTTAACATAGTATTGGGTTTTCCATACAATTTTGTTAAAATGTTGACAAGAAAATTTCATTTGAAGGATGCTTTATATAATCTATCTGGCAAGTGCTGGATAATCCATAGCTTCCAGGTCTGGCCAGCATAAGCCCAGGGACACATTATCTTATGCACTAATGTTATAGCCTCTGACCAAATAGAATCTAGAGATTGAATAGCTGAATCATCTCACCAGTGCCTACTGTTACTTAATGCTTCCGTATAATATACATCATGAGCAAAACTGGGAGAGACGGTGGAGAAGGAGATGAAGGAGATTAAAGAGGAAATTTACAAAGCAGATCCAGAGAGTATTATTTATGAGTTCCTTAGTAGACACACTAATACACAAGAGAGAGTCCGCTCCCTTGAATGGGAGGCAAGGAAGCAGAGAGCCAGGTTACATCAGTTTTCGAGGAATGCAAGTTTCAGGGCTTTGGGCACAGTCAAGACCATTAGCAGTATTTACATAACAGTGAAGTGGCTCACAGGAGGCACTATAGTACTGCCCAGGAGGTGCCTGACACTGGAGTACCAAGCCGCCAAGAGAAGATACCCCATGGAGAAGGACAGTAGAGGCAACTGCGCTTCGCTGGACCAGCCTTGAGGAGATACGCCACGTCCAAGGTCAGAGGAATCCCAGTAACACAGTAGGTGCTGATAGAGGGCATCAGAGGGCAGACAGATTGAGAACTACCATCACAAAAACTCGCCAATCTGATCACATGGACAACAGCCTTGTCTAACTCAATGAAACTATGAGCCAGGCCATATAGGACCACCCAAGATGGACGGGTCATGGTGGAGAGTTCTGACAAAATGTGGTCCACTGGAGAAGGGATTGGCAAACAACTTCAGTATTCCTGCCTTGAGAACCCTATGGACAGTATGAAAAGGCAAAAAGATAGGACACTGAAAGATGAACTCCCAGGTCTGTGGGTCCCCAATATGCTACTGAAGATCAGTGGAGAAATAACTTCAAAAAGAATTAAGAGACGGAGCCAAAGCAAAAACAACACGCAGTTGTAGTTGTGACTGGTGATGGAAGCAAGGTCTGATGTTGTAAAGAGCAATACTGCATAGGAACTTGGAATGATAGGTCCATGAATCAAGGCAAATTGGAAGTGATCAAGTAGGAGATGGCAAGAGAGAACATCAACATTTTAGGAAACAGTGAACTAAAATGGATCGGAATGGGTGATTTTAAGTCAAATGATCATTATCTGCTACTGTGGGCAAGAATCCCTTAGAAGAAATAGAGTAGCCAGAATAGTCAACAAAAGAGTCTGAAATGAAGTACTTGGATGCAGTCTCAAAAATGACAGAATGATCTCTGTTCCTTTCCAAGGTAAACCATTCAATATCACAGTAATCCAAGTCTATGCCCCAATAAGTAATGCTGAAGAAGCTGATGTTAAATGATTTTATGAAGACCTACAAGACCTTATAGAACAAACACTCAAAAAAGATATCTTTTTTCATTTTCAGGGACTGGAATGCAAAGCTAGGAATTCAAGAAACACCAGGAGTAATAGGCAAATTTTTCCTTGGATTACAAAATGAAGCCGGGCAAAAACTATTAAAAAAATGGGGGGGGGGTACTAATAGAGTTTTGCAAAGAAAACAAACTGGTCAAAGCAAACACCCTCTTCCAACAACACAAGAGAAACCTCATATACATGGACATCACCAGATGGTCAACACTGAAATCAGATTGATCATATTCTTTGCAGCCAAAGATGGACAAGCTCTATACAGTCAGTGAAAACAAGACTGGGAGCTGACTGTGGCTCAGATCATGAACTACTTATTGCCAAATTCAAATTTAAATTGTCAATGTATAGCAAAGCCAATACAATATTGTAAAGTAATTATCCTCCAAAATAAATAAATACACAAAAAAATTAAAAAAAAAAAAAAAGGACAGTAGAGAAAACCACTAGACCACTCAGGTATGACCTAAATCAAATCTCTAATGATTATACAGTGGAAGTGGGAAATAGATTTAAGCAACTAGATCTGATAGACAGAGTGCTTGATGAACTACAGATGGAGGTTTGTGGCATTGTACAGGAGACAGGGATCAAGAACATAAAAAAAAAAAAAAAAAAAAAAAATGCAAAAAAGCAAAATGGCTGTCTGAGGAGGCCTTACAACTAGCTGTGCAAAGAAGCAAAAAGCAAAGGAGAAAAGGAAAGATTTACACATTTGAATGCAGACTTCCAAAGAATAACAAGGAGAGATAAGAAAGCCTCCCTCAGTGATCAGTGCATGAAATAGAGAAAAACAAGAGAATGGGAAAGACTAGAGATCTCGTCAAGAAAATTAGAGATACCAAGGGAACATTTCATGCAAAGATGGGCTCAATAAAGGACAGAAATAGTAGAGACCTAACAGAAGTAGAAGATATTAAGGAGAGGTGGCACGAATACATAGAAGAACTGTACAAAAAAGATCTTCATGACTCAGATAATCACGATAGTGTGATCACTCACCAAGAGCCAGACATCCTGGAATGAGAAGTCAAGTGGGCCTTAGGAAGCATCACTACAAGCAAAGCTAGTGGAGGTAATGAAATTCCAGTTGAGTTATTTTAAAGCCTAAAAGATGATGCAGTGAAAGTGCTGCACTCAATATGCCAGCAAATTTGGAAAACTCAGCAGTGGCCACAGGACTGCAAAAGGTAAGTTTTCATTCCAATCCCTAAGAAAGGCAATGCCAAAGAATGCTCAAATTACCACATAATTGCAGTCATCTCACACGCTAGTAAAGTAATGATAAAAATTCTCCAAGGCAGCTTGAATTTCCAGATGTGCAAGCTGGATTTAGAAAAGGCAGAGGAACCAGAGATCAAATTGCCAAGATCTTCTGAATCATCAGAAAAGCAAGCAGAGGAACCAGAGATCAAATTGCCAACATCTGCTGGATCATCAGAAAAGCAAGAGAATTCCATCACCTCCACTACAAGCAAAGCTAGTGGAGGTGATGGAATTCCAGTTGAGTTATTTTAAATCCTAAAAGATGATGCAGTGAAAGTGCTGCACTCAATATGCCAGCAAATTTGGAAAACTCAGCAGTGGCCACAGGACTGCAAAAGGTCAGTTTTCATTCCAATCCAAAGAAAGGCAATGCCGAAGAATGCTCAAATTACCACACAATTGCAGTCATCTCACACGCTAGTAAAGTAATGATAAAAATTCTCCAAGGCAGCTTGAATTTCCAGATGTGCAAGCTGGATTTAGAAAAGGCAGAGGAACCAGAGATCAAATGCCAAGATCTGCTGGATCATCAGAAAAGCAAGAGAGTTCCAGAAAACATCTATTTCTGCTTTATTGACTATGCCAAAGCCTTGGATTGTGTGGATCACAGTAAACTATGGAAAATTCTTCAAGATGGGAATACCAGACCATCTGACCTGCCTCTTGAGAAATCTGTATGCAGGTCAGGAAGCAACAGCTACAACTGGACATGGAACAACAGACTGGTTCCAAATATTGAAAGGAGTACCTCAAGGCTCTATATTGTCACCTTGCTTAATTAACTTATATGCAGGGTACATGATGAGAAATGCTGGGCTGGATGAAGCACAAGCTGGAGTCAAGATTGCTGGGAGAAATATCAATAACCTCAGGTATGCAGATTATACCTCCTTTATGGCAGAAAGTGAAGAAATGAAGAGCCTCTTGATGAAAGTGAAAGAGAAGAGTGAAAAAGTTGGCTTAAAGCTCAACAGTTCTTCTGTGTACTCTTGCCACCTCCTGTTAATATCTTCTGCTTCTGTTATGTCCATACCATTTCGGTCTCTTATTGAGCCCATCTTTGAATGAAATGTTCACTTGGTATCTCTAAATTTCTTGAAGAAATCTCTAGTTTTTCCCATTCTATTGTTTTCCTCTATTTCTTTGCACTGATCCCTGAGGAAGGCTTTTTATCTCTCTTTGCCATTCTTTGGAACTCTGCATTCAAATGTGTAAATCATTCCTTTTCTCTTTGGCTTTTCACTTCTCCACTTTTCACATCTATTATTGTAAGGCCTCCTCAGACAGCCATTTTGTTTTCTGCGTTTCTTTTTTGGGGATGGTCTTATTCCCTGTCTCTTGTACAATATCATGATCCTCCATCCATAGTTTATCAGGTACTCTGTCTATCAGATCTAGTCCCTTAAATCTATTTCTCACTTCCACTGTATAATCCTTAGGGATTTGATTTAGTTCATACCAGAACGGTCTAGTGGTTTTCCCTACTTTCTTCAATTTATGTCTGAATTTGGCAACAAGGAGTTCATGAACTGAGCCATAGTCAGCTCTCAGTAGTGTTTCTTCTGACTATATAGAGCTTCTCCATCTTTGACTGCAAATAATATAATCAATCTGATTTCGGTGTTCACCATCTGGTGATGTCCATGTGTAGAGTCTTCTCTTGTGTTGTTGGAAGAGGGTGTTTGTTATGACCAGTGTGTTCTCTTGGCAGAAATCTTTAACCTTTGCCATGCTTCATTCTGTAGCCCAAGGCAAAATTTGCCTGTTACTCTAGGTATTTCTTGAGTTCCTACTTTTGCATTCCAGACCCCTATAATGAAAAGGACATCTTTTTTGGTTGTTAATTCTAAAAGGTCTCGTAGGTCTTCATAGAACCACTCAAAATTAGCTTCTTCAGCATTATGGTAGGGAATAGACTTGGATTACCATGATATTGAATGGTTTACCTTGGAAACGAACAAAGAGATCATTCTGTCATTTTTGAGACTGCATCCAAGTACTGATTTTGGACTCTTGTTGACTATGCGGGCTACTCCATTTCTTCTAAGGGATTCTTGCCCACAGTAGTAGATAATGGTCATTTGACTTAAAATCACCCATTCTGATCCATTTTAGTTCACTGTTTCCTAAAATGTTGATGTTCTCTCTTGCCATCTCCTGCTTGATCACTTCCAATTTGCCTTGATTCATGGACCTATCATTCCAAGTTCCTATGCAGTATTGCTCTTTACAACATCAGACCTTGCTTCCATCACCAGTCACATCTACAACTGCGTGTTGTTTTTGCTTTGGCTCCGTCTCTTAATTCTTTTTGAAGTTATTTCTCCACTGATCTTCAGTAGCATATTGGGGACCCACAGACCTGGGAGTTCATCTTTCAGTGTCCTATCTTTTTGCCTTTTCATACTGTCCATAGGGTTCTCAAGGCAGGAATACTGAAGTTGTTTGCCAATCCCTTCTCCAGTGGACCACATTTTGTCAGAATTCTCCACCATGACCCGTCCATCTTGGGTGGTCCTATATGGCCTGGCTCATAGTTTCATTGAGTTAGACAAGGCTGTTGTCCATGTGATCAGATTGGCGAGTTTTTGTGATGATGGTTTTCAGTCTGTCTACCCTCTGACAGAGAAGGATAAAAGGCTTATGAAAGCTTCCTAATGGGATGGACTGACTGAGGGGGATACTGGATCTTGTTCTGATGGGAGGGGCCATGCTCAGTAAATCTTTAATTCAATTTTCTGTTGATCGGTTGAGCTCTGCTCCCTCCCTGCTTTTATCTGCAGCCAAATTATGGTGGAGGTAATGAAGATAATGGTGGCAGGAATAACAGAAGAAATGTACAGAAAAGATCTTCATGACCCAGATAATCACGATGGTGTGAGCACTAACCTAGAGCCAGACATCCTGGAATGTGAAGTCAAGTCGGCTTTCAGAAGTATCACTATGAACAAAGCTAGCGGAGGTGATGGAATTCCACTTGAGCTATTTTAAATTCTGAAAGATGATGCTGTGAAAGTGCTGCACTCAATATGCCAGCAAATTTGGAAAACTCAGCAGTGGCCACAGGACTGGAAAATGTCAGTTTTCATTTCAATCCCTAAGAAAGGCAATGCCAAAGAATGCTCAAACTATCAAACCATTGCACTCATCTTACACGCTAGAAAAGTAATGCTCAAAATTCTCCAAGCCAGACTTCAGCAATATGTGAACCATGAACATCCAGATGTTCAAGCTGGTTTTAGAAAAGGCAGAAGAGCCAGAGATCAAATTGCCAACATCTGCTGGGTCATTGAAAAAACAAGAGACTTCCAGAAAAATATCTACATCTGCTTTATTGACTATGCCAAAGCCTTTGACTGTGTGGATCACAATACACTGTGGAAAATTCTTCAAGATATGGGAATACCAGACCACCTGAACTACCTATTGAGAAATCTGTATGCAAATCAGGAAGCAACAGTTAGAACTGAATATGAGGCAACAGACTGGTTCCACATAGGAAAAGGAGTACATCAAGGCTGTATATTGTCACCCTGCTTATTTAACTTATATGCAGACTACATCATGCTAATGCCAGGCTGGATGAAGCACAAGCTGGAATCAAGATTGCTGGGAGAAATATCAATAGTCTCAGATTCGCAGATGACAGCACCCTTATGTCAGAAAGCAAAGAAGAACTAAAGAGCCTCTTGATGAATGTGAAAGAGGAGAGTGAGAATGTTGGCTTAAAGCTCAGCATTCAGAAAATAAAGATCATGGCATCCCATCCCATCACTTCGTGGCAAATAGATCAGGAAACAGTGGCAGACTTTACTGTTTGGGGCTCCAAAATCACTGTAGATGGTGACTGCAGCCATGAAATAAAAAGATGATTACTCCTTGGAAGAAAAGTTTTGACCAACCTAGACAGCATATTAAAAAGCAGAGACATTAGTTAGCCAAAAAAGGTCTATCTAGTCAAGGCTATGGTTTTTCCAGTAGTCATGTATGGATGTGAGAGTTGAACTACAAAGAAAGCTGCTGCTGCTGCTCCTAAGTTGCATCAGTCGTGTCCGACTCTGTGCGACCCCATAGATGGCAGCCCACTAGGCTCCCATCTCTGGGATTCTCCAGGCAAGAATACTGGAGTGGGTTGCCATTTCCCTCTCAAGTGCATGAAATTGAAAAGTGAAGTTGTTCAGTCGTGTCCGACTCTTTGCGACCCCATGGACTGCAGCTTACGAGGCTCCTCCGCCCATGGGACTTCCCAGGCAAGTGTACTGGAGTGGGTTGCCCTTGCCTTTTCTGAAAGAAAGCTGAGTACCCAATAATTGATGCTTTTGAACTGTGGTATTGGAAAAGACTGTTGAGAGTCCCTTGGACTGCAAGGATATCCGACCAGTCCATTCCAAAGGAAATCAGTCCTGAATGTTCATTGGAAGGACTGATGTTGAAACTGAAACTCCAATACTTTAGCCACCTGATGCAAAGAGCTGACTCATTTGAAAAGATCCTGATTCTGGGAAAGATTGAAGTTAGAAGGAGAAGGGGATGACAGAGGATGAGATGGTTGGATGGTATCACTGACTCAGTGGACATGAGCTTGAGTAAACTCTGGGAGTTGGTGATGGACAGGGAGGCCTGGCGTGCTGCAGTCCATGTGGTAGCAAAGAGTCTCACACGACTGAGTGACCGAACTGAACTGAAAGCTCAACATTCAGAAAACTAAGATCATGGCATCCATTCCCATCACTTCACTGCAAATAGATGGGGAAACAGTGGAAACAGTGGCAGACTTTATTTTGGGGGCTCCAAAATCACTGCAGATGGTAACTGCAGCTATGAAATTAAAAGACGCTCTCTCCTTGGAAGAAAATCTATGACCAACCTAGACAACATATTAAAAAGCAGAGACATTACTTAGCTGACAAAGTCAAAGCTTTGTTTTTTCCAATAGTCATGTGTGGATGTGAGAGCTGGACCATAAAGAAGACTGAGTGCCAAAGAATCGATGTTTTTGAACTGTCTTGGAGAATACTCTTGAGAGTCCTTTGGACTGCAAGGAGATCAAATCCTAAAGGAAATCAACCATGAATATTCGTCGGCTGGACTGCTGCTTAAACTGACGCTCCAATACTTTGGCCACCTGAAGGGAAGAACTGACTCATTAGAAAATACTCTGATACTGGAAAAAATTGATGGCAGGAGAAGAAAAGACAGAGGATGAGATGGTTGGATGGCATCACTAACTCAATGAACATGAGTTTGAGCAAACTCCAGGAGATGGTGAAAGACAGGGAGGACTGGCATGCTGCTCGAAAAGATTTGGACATGACTGAGTGACTCAACAACAACAGTGAGTAGAGGGAAGAGGGGTGGGTCAAAATAGGGCTAGAAGATTCAGAGATACAATGACTATGTGTAAAATATATAAGCAACAAGGATCTATTTTCCAGCACAGGGAAACACTGCTATTAGTTTGTAATAACTTTAAATTAAGTATAACCTATAAAAAATATTGAATCATTATGTTGTACATCTAAAAATAATATATTATAAATCAATTTATAATTATATTGTAAATCAATATACTTCAATTAAAAATAAATGAATGGATAAATATATGTTATAAATGAAAAAGGCAAGAATATATATTTTAAGCCAACTCTACTAGTGACACAGGAAATGTATTCACTTTTTAACTTGAATTATGGCTACATGAAAAGCTAATTAAAGAGAGAGTCAGGAATAATAAATGCAGGAGAAATGAGGGAAGTAGAAAATTACTATTACAGCACAGTAATCATTGCTCCAGGCAATTTGATGAATGCTAAAATTACTGGGTAGTACTTTAAGGAGAAATAGGGATTTTTCCCACAGCCTCAGTATCTCCTGAAAAATACTTAATTACTGTGCTACCATCTCTAGGTGCCAATAGCTCCCTCATTCATCTGTGACAACAGGTCTTCAGATGTTACTGAGTATGTCTTAGGTAATAAAATCACTGCTAGTTGAGAACCCCTGAGGTACAATGTGGAAAGGGAAAAATAACTTTATAGGTTTATAGTGGAAAACCTGGCAGAAACTACCCTAACCCAGAGATCAACATGAACATCACCAGTGGAAAATCATGTTGACATGTACTCCCTGATGTGATAAGATGGGAAGGTACAGGTCTCATTACAAGAAGGTATCCAACAATCCCAAATTAAGGTAGATTCTACAACTGTATCTGACAAGTATTCTTCAAAAGTGGCAAGGTCATGAAAAACAAGGAACAATTGGCGGGGGCGGGGGTAGGGTTGGTTGTGGAATCACAGATAGGAGAAAACTAAGGATACATAATCATTAAATGCAGCATGGTGTGTGGATTGAATGATGTAACAGAGAAATAAATATTAGTGCAAAAAATGGTGAAATATAAAGTCTGTAGTTCAGCTTATACTGCTATACTGATGTAATTATTTTGGTTTTAGTAAATGCATCATGGTTCTATAAGATACTAATGTAAGGGAAGGAGGGTAAACAGAAAACATCAGTATTATCACAACTCCCCTAGAGATCTAAAATTATTTAAAAATAAAATTAAACAATGAAAAAAGCAAGGTAGTAGCACTAGACACAAATGAGGGTGGAGAACACCATCAATCTTTCTCTACACAGACAGGCTTCTGGTCTCTGTAGCTTTCCCTGACCTCACATTTCCACTACCCATCCTCAGTCCAAATTCATAACTCAGCTACTACTTGTAGTGAATTCTGGGTTATCCATTTCATTCCAGTTCCACAAGAACCTCATCACTACATAAGCAAGATATAAAATTTCCAGGTCTCAGGTTGAAAGA
Source organism: Bos mutus (assembly GCF_027580195.1). NCBI lineage: Eukaryota > Metazoa > Chordata > Mammalia > Artiodactyla > Bovidae > Bos > Bos mutus. The sequence continues at coordinate 133,304,542 of NC_091618.1, forward strand.
AATAGCTTGAGCAAAGTTTCCTATAACCCACCTATATCTGATGAAAAGTTCCTAGAAGTAAATTACTTCTATCTATCTCCTTGTCTTTCTGAATGCCTAGCTGATACTGCAGGTTCTCTGAATGGAGTCTCATTTGGTGGAAAGGCTTATGTTGCTTTTTCTCTTCAACTGATGTATTCATGGATAAGCTGCACAGTGAAAGCTCCTAAATCCTAAATCATGAGGGGCATTAAGTTCTTCTAACTGGAGAAGTAGGTGAACTGTAAAAAGTGCAGAAATGTCACCACAGGCAGGTAGAGGTGAAGAAGTGCAGCAAGGGCAAGGAGGACATCATACTGTTGTCTATTTTAACAGGAAAATCATTAATCATGATTCCAAAGCCTCTGCTCAGTTCCTAAAGAACTATGCCCATGGAGGCTTCTTTGCTGGTCTCCTCTAATGCTTGGGCTGGACTATACTGGGAGTGTGTGACACCTTAAGTGAAATTCCTTTCCATTATGCCTGGCCAACCAGAAGGTTTGAATGATGTGTTTATGGAATACTTACATGCCTCTGCCCTAGCAAATGGTCGCTTAATGAGGGTATTTTTCTCCACTCCTTGCTAAACCTTCTTGGAGATAAGGATCATAGTGGTGATTACCTGGGGAAGCAAGGAGGGAACTCCATCTCTTTCCTAGGAGCTGTGTGGAAAAAGAGTATGTGTATAGCCAACACTTTCTAGTATATGACACTGATGGTGACATCAATCTCTCTGACTGGCAATATTCATCCAAGAGGATTCTTAAGACCTGTGGATGGGTTCATGAAGTCACTAGTTTCATGGTTAGCTGACATATCATCTAGAACCAAAAAAAAGAATTAGGCTTTATGGCATAAGGAGACCTGTGATTTTGGTCCCACTAATGTGGAAATATGAATAATTAAAATGTGGGTTTCCCCAAATATAAAATAATTTTTTTAGGAAAGTAAAATATAAATGAAAAATAAATTGAAAATTATCTCAAAACTCTAAACATGAAACAGATCCTGATCAGACTCCACTAAGGAAAAAGGCTACAAGATTTGATTTCATAAATATTAAAACATTTGGTACTTTAAAATGCATTATATAAATAGTTTAGAGACAACATGGGGAAAATATTGGAAATATATGTTATGAACAAAGAATTAATATTTATGATATATAGGGAGTACCTACACAACACTGAATAAAGAAAAAGAGGATCTGATAGTGGTTATGAACACATAATTTACATATAAATAAACACACATGTCCAATAAACATCTGAAATGATACAACTTTACTAATAATCAAATACAATTTTAGGTAAAAGAAATATTTAAATAAAAATTTAAATCAGAGTAATATTATTCTCTTGAGAGTCCCTTGGACTCTAAGGAGATAAAATCAATCAATTCCAAGTGAAATCAAACCTAAATATTTGTTGGAAAGGCTGATGCTGAATCTGAAGCTCCAATACGTTGGCCACCTGATACCAAGGGCTGACTCATTAGAAAAGACCCTGATGCTGGGCAAGATTGAAGACAGGAGGAAGGGGACGGCAGAGGATGAGATGCATCACTGACTCTATGGACTTGAGTTTGAGCAAGCTCCAGGAGATGGTGAAGGACAGGGAAGCCTGGAGTGCTGCAGTCCACGGGGTCACAGAGTTAGACTGTGACTGAATGACTGAACAGCAACAACAACAAGATTTTTCTGACCGGATAGACTAAAACTAAGTTCTAAGAATACTTACATCAACTTAATATTAGCAGGAAAACTGAAGCTATCACCTACTATTGGCAGAAGTGTAGATTTGTGTAAATTAAGTGATATACTTTGTACAAAAGTAAATTTATACAAATATCTTGAAGACAATTTGCCAAACAAAACTTAAAATGCGCATTCTTCATACATTAAACAGTTCATTTACACCAAGAATCCTGGTGAATATGTTTACACAAATATGCACAAATGATAATACCAACCCAAAGAAAGCTATGAGACTTAGATTTTTAAAATGTATGTAAAATTTTGAAATAGTGCATTCATGCTTTGTAAATAGCCAATGTCAACATTTTTTTTTTTAATTTTTGCAAATATGTTAATTTTAGTGAGGATTATAGGAATCAGCAAAAATAAGGTCTATCTAAATGTTCATCATAGGAGAATAGTTGAATGAATCATACTTTATCAACATTAGCATATGACTGTTGATCAGTATGTATTTGTTGAACAAATGATTACTTCTGATTGACTATGGAGATGAGATTTCATAGTGCAATTTTCAACAAAGGCTGGAAGATCCTGAACATCTGCTTGTCTTTGTATTAGAGCATCCATGCTTTCTTGCTGCTCCCTCTACCACAGGCAGCCCCTCCCCAACCTACCCACCTCCACTATTGCCATGGAGGCACTTGACAGACTGCACCAGAGCATTTGCCAGAGCCTGTCTTCTGGGGGTGAGGACACCTCAAACTCAGGGGTGATGCCAGCTACTCAAGTCACAATTCCAACTCTCCAAGCCCATAAAACCATACTCCAGTGATCGTTGGGTGATTGTTGTGGTTCTGGATCTTTTGTAGATGTTGGCTGTCACCAGTTGCACAACTGTAGGGTGTCTCAGTTTAGGCCCCAGGCTTGTGAAAGCACTGACTCTGAGCCAGAATTTCTATCCCTGCTGCAGCAGGTGCTCCATCTTCACATGTTGGAATGTACATTCTGATGCTTGTTTTATTGTATAGAGAATATGATTTGTTTGTATTTTTAATGTGTCTTTCATATGGAGAATATCTTTTGCTTCCAAGAGCTATCACTGATTCACTGATTTCATGTGCTGGGGAAAAGTAAAGGAAGAATTCCTTAGGGATGGCTGAACACACTGCATAGAATGTAGATTGGGTTATTAGCAACCTAAAATCAATTATTTCCACTTTGGTGATAGCTATTGGTTATCAAACTTTGGTCCAGGAAACTTTAAGAATACTTCAGTAAGATTTTTCTATCAGGAAGCTTCCACAAGCTTCTTATCATTTTCCATCAGAGGGTGGACAGAATGAAAAGCAGTCACAGAAACAATCAAACTGATCTTATGGACCACAGACTTGTCTAACTCAAAGAAACTATGAGCCATGCCATGTAGGGCAACCCAAGACAGATGGGTCATGGTGGAGACTTGTGACAAAACGTGGTCCACTGGAAAAGGAAATGGCAAACTACTTCAGTATTCTTGCCTTGAGAACTCCATGAACATTATGAAAAGGCAAAGAGATAGGACACTGAAAGATGAACTCTCCAGGTCAGTAGGTGCCCAACATGCTACTGGAGATCAGTGGAGAAATAACTCCAAAAAGAATGAAGAGATGGAGCCAAAATAAAAACAATGCCCAGTTGTGGATCTGACTGGTGATGGAAGTAAAGTTTGATGTTATAAAGAGCAATATTGCATAGGAAACTGGAGTGTTAGGTCAATGAATCAAGGTAAATTATAAGTGGCTAAACAGAAGATGGCAAGAGTGAACATCGACATTTTAGGAATCAGTGAACTAAAGTGGACTGGAAGGGAAAATTTAATTCAGATGACCATTTTATCTACTACTGTGGGCAAGAATCCCTTAGAAGAAAAAGAGTAGCTATCAGAGTCAATAAAAGAGTCTCAAATGCAGTACTTGGTTGCAATCTTAAAAATGACAGAATGATCTCTGTTCGTTTCCAAGGGAAAACATTCAATATCACAGTAATACTCTAGTAATCACTCTATGCCCCAACCAGTAATGCTAAAGAAGCTGAAATTGAGCAGTTCTATGAAAACCTACAAGACCTTCTAGAACTAACAGCCAAAAAGATGTCCTTTTCATCATAGGGGACTGGAATGCAAAAGTAGGAAGGAAAGAAACACCTGGAGTAACAGGCAAATTTGGCCTTGGAATACAGAACGAAGCAGAGCAAAGGCTAATAGAGTTCTGTGAAGAGAACACACTGGTCATAGCAAACACCCTCTTCCACCAACACAAGGGAAGACTCTACACATGGACATCACCAGATGGTCAACACTGAAATCAGATTGATTATATTCTTTGCAGCCAAAGATGGAGAAGCTCTATACAGTCAGCAAAATCAAAATGGGGAGATATGACTATGGCTCAGATTGTGTATTCCTTATTGCCAAATTCAGACTTAAATTGAAGAAAGTAAGGAAAACAACTAGACCGTTCGGGTATGACCTAAATCAAATCCCTTATGATTATACAGTGGAAGTGAGAAATAGATTCAAGGGATTAGATCTGATAGAGTATCTGAAGATCTATGGATGGAGGTTCACGACATTGTACTGGAGGCAGTGATCAAGACCATCCCCAAGAAAAAGAAATGCAAAAAGAAAATTGGTAGTCTGAGGAGGCCTTACAAATAGCTGTGAAAAGATAAGAAGTGAAAAGCAAAGGAGAAAAGAACAGACATATCCATTTGAATGCAGAGTTCCAAAGAATAGCAAGGAGAGATAAGAAAGCCTTCCTCAGTGACCAGTGCAAAGAAATAGAGGAAAACAATAGAATGGGAAAGACTAGAGATCTCTTCAAGAAAATTAAAGATACCAAGGAAATATTTCATGTTATGATGGGCACAATAAAGGATAGAAGTGATATAGATGTAACAGAAGCAGAAATCATTAAGAAGAGGTGGCAAGAATACACAGAAGATCTATACAAAAAAGATCTTCAAGACCCAGATAACTACAATGGTGTGATCACTCACCTAGAGCCAGATATCCTGGAATGTGAAGTCAAGTGGGCCTTAGGAAGCATCACTACAAACAAAGCTTGTGAAGGTGATGCAATTCCAGTTGAGTTATTTCAATTCCTAAAAGATGATGCTGTGAAAGTGCTGCGCTCAATATGCCAGCAAATTTGGAAAACTCAGCAGTGGCCACAGGACTGGAAAATGTCAGTCTTCATTCCAATCCTAAAGAAAGGCAACGCCGAAGAATACTCAAACTACCGCACAAGTGCACTCATCTCATAGGCTAGTAAAGGAATGCTCAAAATTCTCCAAATCAAGCTTCAACAGTATGTGAATTGTGAACTTCCAGATGCTCAAGCTGCATTTAGAAAAGGCAAAGGAACCATAGATCAAATTGCCAACATCTGCTGGATCATCAAGAAAGCAAGAGAATTCCAGAAAAACATCTACTTCTGCTTTTCTGACTAATCCAATGCCTTGGACTGTGTGGATCACAAGAAACTGTGGAAAATTCTTCAAGAGATGGAACTACCAGACCACCTTACCTGCCTCCTAATAATGTGTATTCACATCAAGAAGCAACAGTTAGAACTGGACATGGAACAGACTGGTTCCAAAGAGGAAAAGGAGTAAGTCAAGGCTGTATATTGTCACCCTGCTTATTTAACTTATATGCAGAGTACATCATGCTAATGCCAGGCTGGATGAAGCACAAGCTGGAATCAAAATTACTAGGAGAAATATCTGTAACCTCAGATTTGCAGATGACACCACCCTTATGTCAGAAAGTGAAGAACTAAAAGGAAGAACTAAAAAGCCTTTTACCTTGATAAAGGTAAAAGAAGAGAGTGAAAAAAACTGGCTTAAAACTCAACATTCAAAAAACTAAGATCATGGCATCTGGTCCCATCATTTCCTGGCAATTAGATGGTGAAACAATGGAAACAGTGATGAATGTTATTTTCTTGGGCTCCAAAATCACTGCAGATGGTGACTGCAGCCATGAAATTAAAAGATGCTTTCTCACAACCTAGACAGCATACTAAAAAGCAGAGACATTATTTTGCAGACAAAGGTCCATATAGTGAAAGCTATGGTTTTTCTAGCAGTCATGTATGGATGTGAGAGTTGGACTATAAAGAAAGCTGAGTGCTGAAGAATTGATGATTTTGAACTGTGGTGTTGTAGAAGACTCTTGAGAGTCCTTTGAACTACAAGGAAATCAAACCAGTCAATCCTAAAGGAAATCAGTCCTGAGTATTCATGGGAAGGACTGAGCTGAGGCTGAAACTCTAATACTTTGTCCACCTGATGTGAAGAACTGACTCACTGGAAAAGACTCTCAATGTAGGAAAGATTGAAGGCAGAAGGAGAAGGGGAGCACAGAGGATGAGATGGTTGGATGGCATCACTGACTCAATGGACATGAGTCTGAGCAAGCTCTGGGAGTTGGTGATGGGCAGGGAAGCCTGGTGTGCTGCAGTCCATGGGGTCACAAAGCGTTGAACATGACTGAGCAACTGAACTGAACTGAATAGGATTTTCTAGAGGCAATATGGCATATATCACCATAGATTACATATAGACAAGTAGAGTTCAGCCGTCTTCTATTTTTTTTCGAGTGTAGTTGATTTACCATGTTGTGTTAGCTTCTGCTGTAAAGCAAAAGTGAATCAATTATACATATACACACATTCATTCCTTTTAAGATTCTTTCCCATATAGGCCATTACAAAGCATTGAGTACAGTTCCCTATGCTATACAATAGATCCTTATTAGTTATCTATTTTATGCATAGTTGTGTATATTAATATATGTCAATCTCTATCTCCCAATTTATCCCTCCCCCATCCCCCCTAGTAACCCTAGGTTTATTTCCTGCATTTGTCGCTCTATTTCTGTTTTGTAGATTAGTTTATTTGTACTCTTTTTATTTTAGATTCCACGTAAAAACAATATCATACTGATATTTATCTTCGTCTGACCTTACTTCACTCAGTATGACAATCTCTGGGTCCATCCATCTTGCTGCAAATGGTATTATTTCATTTTTAGTGGCTGAGTAATATTCCATTGTGGGCTTCCTAGGTGGCTCAGCAGGTAAAGAATCCATCTTCATTGCTGGAGATGCAGATGTGGGTTTGTTCCCTGGGTTGGGAAGATTCCCTGGAGGAGGGCTTGGCAACCCAGTCTAGTATTACTGCCTGGAGAATCCCAAGGACAGCAGAGCCTGGCAGGCTACAGTCCATAGGGTTGCAAAGAGACACGACTGAAGTGTCTGAACACATAGCACAGTATATACCACATCTTTATCCATTAAAAATGTAAGATAAATAGACTAGAAATAGAGGTATTAATGCCATATAATCCAGCAATCCCACTCCTGGGCTATACCTGGAAAAAACCATAATTTGAAAAGATACACGCACCTCAATATTCTTTGCAGCAGTATTTACAATGAAATATGAAAGCAACCTAAATGTCCATCAACAGAGGAATGGATAAAGCCATCTTCTATTAAGCCAGACAGTAAAGAGGTTTGTTAAAAAGTAAAACAATGCCAGTTTTCTCACTATTTTTTTCTCTTTAAGGACATTTTAGTTAATATTTATAAAACAGAATTAATTTTACTATCAAATGGGTTTTTTATTATTTTAAATGAATAATAAAGATATTAGTGTATGTCAGTTTTCGTGTCTAATATAGAAAATACCAAAAGACAAGGTCTTGAGTGTGTAAAGTAATTTTGAGAGAATAAAAGTAATGCAAGACTAAAAGATTTGAGAACTTCTCCTCTGTAGGACAATGTTTTAATTCTTCCTTAAAAGTGAGCTAGCAAAGCATTTGATTCTAAGTGTCAAGGAGTTATCATCTATCTAGTCCAGGTCCAGCCTCCTACACTTTTTTATTTCACATTTTCAGCTGAAAATGTGTCAGCTGATGCTCACTCACTGAGTCCTGTCTGCGTATCCTATAGGCTTTCCTGCCTTGATTGACATAGCCTGCCTACTGCCTCTCTAGAGTGGGTAAACTAAAGCTTTGCTTTTCTCTGATTTGCACTCTACTGAATATTACTGCCTCTTCTGCCTATTAATCTTGTTCCCCAGTGAAACATCCATGGTTTTATTTGGGGTCCAGAAAGGTGAATTAAAGGCAGTCAACCACATTTGTAATTTATTTTGGGAATATTGGAAAGGTTCACATCCACCTGCACATCACACACATTATTACATGTTCTTAATGATGCTTTACAGTTCTTCTTTTTTCAAAAAGTATTAAATTATTCACAGCATATAATTAATTATGTATTTTAATTTCAAATTTTATATGGAATAACAAAAATAACACATTATTATAATTAAAGATAATTTGTATAAAATATTGGTTCATTTCTTTAAAAATACATTTAGTGGCTTTAATTTTATAAAATAGCCAATGCATTCTCGTCATATGAAATGTAGTCTTAAAAACATTTCTAATTGTTTAGTAATGCATAATTTTACAAGCATATCAGAATTTATATAATAGTTTTCTTACTATGGGCATTTGTGTTGCTTCTATTTGTTTTTCTATTATGAACCATCTATACCAAAAACCTTTGTTAGAACCTAGAATTGTTTCCTAAGAATAAGCTAGAAATTGATATATTAGCTCATAAAGCACAGAAAAGTTAAAGTTCTTTAATTTTTAGCCAAATTGATTTCAGAAAACAGCCCAACCCACACTCCACCAGTAGCATATAAGAAAACTCGTATAATTGGATTTCCTCAGAATAAAGTAGCTTGATCTTTTAATATAATTTAGCTGGGAAAATGTGTGTGTGTTTGCTGTTTTTAAAATATATTTATTTGTATTTGTTTGTTTGGCTGCACCAGGTTTTATTTACAAAACATGGGATCTTTGGTATTCACTGGAGCACCACACAGAATCTTTTAGTTTAGGCCTCTCTTCTTGACACAGACGCTGCCTGTCTTCTCCCTGCGTCTCTTCACATCATCTTTGTGTGCTTATTTCTGTGTCTAAATTTCTCCTTGTTATAAGGACACCAGTTATAATGTTAGGGCTCCTAGTGGCCTCATTTAAATTATCTCTTTAAAAACTCTTGTCCCCAAATAAGATCACTTACTGGGGTACTGAGATTTAGAACTTCAAATGAGTTTTGGCAGAACACATGCAACCCATAACAGTATTTTTCAGCTTAAGCTTTGTCTGCATTATTTTCTTAGATCAAATTCTCAGAAATAGAGATAATGACTATAATTTTTCAGATCTTTGTTGCATGCTATCAAAGTGATAGCTTACATTTCTGTAAGAGAAATACCTTTCATTTTTTAATAAAAGAAGAGACTTGTAAGAAGCATCTTTAGTCCCCTGGCAAGAATAGGATCCATAATGCAAAGGGAAGGATAAGGGACCAAAAACAATGCCTTTTCTGGGTCACATTCCACTAGGGGAGGGAGGAAGATGAAGGTTTTAGGTTGCAAAGAGGTTGCGGAAATAATCTTCTGAACAAGAGGACTACCAAGAAGACAAAATTGTCAGGGCAGACACTGTCTGGTTCTATTAACCCTTCCCCAACAGAGAACTCCTGCTCAAGACTGGCAGTCTTCTGGGAATATTTGCTCCTTATAGACTGCAGACTGTCCTTACTGAGAGCCCTGGAGAGATGGTGTTTTCTTCAGGGCTTGGAAAGGTGGGCCTGGCAAGAAACTAGAACCTTCAGATACAGCATTTGCTTCCAATGACAAACACCATCCCTGAGGGATGCTTTACCCTGGAGGTCCACCCTGTGTCCTGCTCTTTCACATTCAATTTCCACTGGACAGAATCTAATTAAGAAACAATTTAGAATAATTAGAAGCCAGTAATGAATAAAAAGCACTGAGGCATTTTATTTGCCAGTAATTTAACAGGAGCTTTGCCTTTACTAATTAGGAAGTAAAGCACTTGCCTGAACTTGGAGCTAACCCTCCGTGTGCCAGGTTTGTGTTACAGACTCAGAAAACCCAAGGAGCAGAGCAGAAGGCACTGGCCAAGTCAGGGTCAAGTGCCTGTGTCCCCATTCCCTAGTGGTTAAAATGCTCAGGCTGGGGAGGCTCCAGTGGAGAGAAGGTACAGTCAGATGCTAATGGCTTCAGATCAACAAGTCTTGACCAGGTGGCAGGATCTGGTTGAGGACATTAACTAAAAGACCTTATTTAATCCCTGCAGCAACTTATAAATTCTGTATTGTTACCCTCTGGTTAAAAATGAGGATATTATGACTATGAAGGAAAACTACAGAGTAAAAGGAAGAATTATTGTTAATGATCTAAATGTCTGATTTCAAAACCTGGAACATCTCAATTTCCATCACTGCCCTGGAAATCTTGAGACAATTCATCAGTTGCTGAGGGCAAATTCCTGCCTGTGTTCTGTTCCCTTATTAATGTTCTGTTTCCTTCCTAATCCTAATGTTGGATTAATTGAGATGTGCAGTTTATTCTGACTACTAGTATGATTGCTTTAAGTCAGCTATGATGGTCCTGGTGAGACTTTCCCTAGTCTTGAGGGGAAAAGCAGAAAAAGTAGATTATCTTCACTCCAGCCAACCCCACTAGGAGATACCTCCCTCAGCCCTCCACAATGAAATACCTCTGGTTAAAATTATGGTAAATGGACTTTTCATATTGGCCTCAACAAGGAAAGAACTTGGAAGCCATTAATTTAGTCCTTAAAACAGGAAAAACATGGGCCAATTGTAAATCAACAATTTTTCTTGGGTCCATTAGAACCCCGAAGGTATAAGACAAGCTACCCTGAAATCTGTAGGGTCAACAGCACCCAGAGAGATAGAGCACCCAAGACTGTTTACCTGGACAAGAAGTCACTGATGAAACTGACAAAATACTTACTTGACTAATAATCATGACAGTGCTGATGGCTGAGTGCACACTAATAATATAGTGAGAAAATTCTGAGGGTGGCCCTTACAGGCCAGGTGTAGGGTATCATTGTCCCAGGATGTCTCTCCATAAACCTTACTAGGTCCTTCCAGGGAGAAACCCAGAAGATTCCCTTATGGCTCTGGTGGCTGGAGATGTGGTGAACAGGAATGACCAGAAGACAACACCAAAAGCTGAACCCAGTGGACCAGGGTGTGGAATTCTGACACAAACCAGTCCCTTCTAGGTTTTCTGTCTAACCTAGGAAAACAAAAAGTAAACTTACTCAATAGGGGACCAGAACTTAAGGGTATAAATTGGAAATGGAGCACCAGAGACACTTTTAAAGGCCACACTAATGAGCAACAGGCTCACGGAGTAACAGAGACTTCATGTGATGATTAGAATATTGCCCCACCCCACACCTTATGGCCAAACCAACAAGCTTCCAGCATAATAACAGTGCATTACAGAATGAAAGTACTGTAAAACACAAACTTACTCAGAGGAATAGCACAAAGATAAGTCCCTAAACCAAGAGGAGAGATAAAAACAGAGATAGCAGAGGGATTTGTAGTCTCTGACACTATAGCTACAGCAAACATTAAACACGGCCCAATTCCTATCACTTAAGTTCTCACCCTGTTATAAAAATTCCTGTAACCTGATATATTGTATCCAGCTTTCAATCAAGAATTGTAAAAATCTTTTAAAAGGCAACAAAAAACAAAAGACAGAGTGAAGAGATACAAGCTATCATCAGAACCAGGCTCATATATGATACAGATGTTGAAATGATCAGACAGAGAATTTTAAATTACTAAGTTTGTTAAAGGCTCTAAAAAAAAAAAAAGGACACAAGTAAAAGAACAAATAGATGGGCAATGTTTGCAGAGAGGTGGAAATCCCAAGAAAATAAATCAAAAGAGAATACTAGATATCACACTCATTTTAAGAGAAATGAAAAATGTGTTTAATGTGCTTATGAGTAAACTTGACACAGCAAGGGAAGAATCAATGAAATAAAGACAGGAAAATAGAAACTTCCCAAATTGAAGCATCCAAGAGAAAAAAAATGAAAACCACAGAACAGAACATCCAAGAATTGTGTGACAGTTTCAAGAAGGTGTAACATATCATAATGGGGATGCAAGAAGGAGAATATTAATATGTCAAAAATATTTGACATATTAAAGACAGAGAACTTTCAGAAATTAATGATAGATATCAAAAGACTTAGGTTTAATCAGATGGTTAAGCTCAGAGAACACTGAGCAGCATACCTAGGCATAAATTATATTTGAACTGTAGAAAACCAAACACAAAGAGAAAAAGCTTAAATGAGGCCAGAGAACAAAGTTTCACCTATAGAGAAACAAAGACAAGAATTACAGTGGACTTTATCTTCACGTCCGAGATAATCACGATGGTGTGATCACTGACCTAGAGCCAGGCATCCTGGAATGTGAAGTCAAGTGGGCCTTAGAAAGCATCACTATGAACAAAGCTAGTGGAGGTGATGGAATTCCAGTAGAGCTATTCCAAATCCTGAAAAATGATGCTGTGAAAGTGTTGCACTCAATATGCCAGCAAATTTGGAAAACTCAGCAGTGGCCACAGGACTGGAAAAGGTCAGTTTTCATTCCAATCCCAAAGAAAGGCAATGCCAAAGAATGCTCAAACTACCGCACAGTTGCACTCATCTCACATGCTAGTAAAGTCATGCTCAAAATTCTCCAAGCCAGGCTTCAGCAATATGTGAACCATGAACTTCCTGATGTTCAAGCTGGTTTTAGAAAAGGCAGAGGAACCAGAGATCAAATTGCCAACATCCGCTGGATCATGGAAAAAGAAAGAGAGTTCCAGAAAAGCACCTATTTCTGCTTTATTGACTATGCCAAAGCCTTTGACTGTGTGGATCACAATAAACTGTGGAAAATTCTGAAAGAGATGGGAATACCAGACCACCTGATCTGCCTCTTGAGAAATTTGTATGCAGGTCAGGAAGCAACAGTTAGAACTGGACATGGAACAACAGACTGGTTCCAAATAGGAAAAGGAGTTCGTCAAGGCTGTATATTGTCACCCTGATTATTTAACTTATATGCAGAGTACATCATGAGAAACGCTGGACTGGAAGAAACACAAGCTGGAATCAAGATTGCCAGGAGAAATATCAATAACCTCAGATATGCAGATGACACCACCCTTATGGCAGAAAGTGAAGAAGAACTCAAAAGCCTCTTGATGAAAGTGAAAATGGAGAGTGAAAAAGTTGGCTTAAAGCTCAACATTCAGAAAACGAAGATCATGGCATCTGGTTCCATCACTTCATGGGAAATAGATGGGGAAACAGTGGAAACAGTGTCAGACTTTATTTGTTTGGGCTCCAAAATCACTGCAGATGGTGACTGCAGACATGAAATTAAAAGACGCTTACTCCTTGGAAGGAAAGTTATGACCAACCTAGATAGCATATTCAAAAGCAGAGACATTACTTTGCCAACAAAGGTTCATCTAGTCAAGGCTATGGTTTTCCCTGTGGTCATGTATGGATGTGAGAGTTGGACTGTGAAGAAGGCTGAGTGCCGAAGAATTGATGCTTTTGAACTGTGGTGTTGGAGAAGACTCTTGAGAGTCCTTTGGACTGCAAGGAGATCCAACCAGTCCATTCTGAAGGAGATCAGCCCTGGGATTTCTTTGGAAGGAATGATGCTGAAGCTGAAACTGCAGTACTTTGGCCACCTCATGCGAAGAGTTGACTCATTGGAAAAGACTCTGATGCTGGGAGGGATTGGGGGCAGGAGGAGAAGGGAACGACAGAGGATGAGATGGCTGGATGGCATCACTGACTCGATGGACATGAGTCTGAGTGAACTCTGGGAGTTAGTGATGGACAGGGAGTCCTGGCGTGCGTGATACATGGGGTTGCAAAGAGTCGGACACGACTGAGTGACTGATCTGAATCTAAATCTGAGGCAAGCAAGAAAAAAATGAAATATTTAGTGATTAAAGAAAAAAATGACAACTTATAATTCTGAATGTGAAGTAAAAATAGAGGTTTTAGCAGATAATTAAACACTGAGGGATATCATCACAAAAATGCTGAAAGAAGTTTTTCAAGCAGAAAGATAATTATAAGGGTCAGAAATTCTGGACAGGCATGCAGAAAGAATGACAGAAAAGCAGTAAATAAAGGCACAATTAAATCCTTTGTTTTACTTGTAATTGTTTAAAAATGATGATGCTGATGACGCTGCAGATAAGTTGACCCATCTGAAGGCCCAGTGCTCTCTGCCTGACTCAGGTATTTTCCTCAGCACAGAAACTTGCCCCTACTGCCTCCTTCACTACGTGACACCTCCGCTCATCCTGCAAGGCTTAGTCCCCTTGTCTGTCACGTGGTGACACATTTCCTGGTGGTTGTTTGCCTTTCATTTTGTAGGAACAGGAACCAAACCTTGTTTTATAGTTGGGTGATCCTCCAGTTGTTGAGTCCAGGTGAATTGCCGACGCACCTCCCTTTAAAGAAGAAGAAAAATGCTAGCTATTTTGTCTCTAAGTTTCCCTTGAAGACTTTGCCAGCCACATCCATGGCTTCATAAGACTGTGAGTCCAGAGAATGGACAGAGAACTGGCAGTGGTAGCACTGACAGTCAAACAGGACTGTTGGCTTATGACGATTAGTGGTCAAATGTGGTTTACACCCTGCTTAGTCTTCAGAGCCTGAAACATGGCCTGCCCACAGTGGGTGTCCAAGTACGTCTTCTTGAATGTATGAATGAGTGAGGAAATGAATTAGTGAAGTTTCTAATGCTTGATGGCAGCACCATCATTTCCTTTTTTGGACTGGTCATGATCTAGTTTAAGGAAATATTCATGAAGCTTCCTCTTTTTTAAAATTAATTTTTATTGAAGTATAGTTGCTTTACAATGTTAGTTTCTACTGTAGAGTAAAATGAATCAGCTACTCATATACCTATATGCCCTCTTTTTTGGATTACCTTCCCATATAGGTCACCACAGAGTATTGAGTAGAGTTTCCTGTGCTATACAGTAAGTAATCATTAGTTATCTATTTTATACATAGTATCAATTGCATACATATATCAATCCCAATCTTCCAATTCTTTCCCACACTTCTTTCTTCCCACGTGGTGTTCATGTTTTATCTCTACATCTGTGTCTCTATTCCTGTACTGCAAATAAGTTTCGTCAGTACCATTTTTCTAGAGTCCACATATATGCAATAATATATAATATTTTATTTTCTCTTTCTGATTTACTTCACTCTGTATGACAGTCTCTAGGTCCATGCATGTCTCTACAAATGTTCCAATTTCATTCATTTTTATGGCTGAGTAATATTCCATTGTATATATGTACCACTTTTCTTTATCCTTTGCTCTGTTAACAAACATTTAGGTTGCTGAAGCTTCCTCTTGAACTCCCATCTTTCCTAGTTCATCTAGCAATTTGAAGAGCCACCCACACATCCTTTCAGCAAACATTTGTATTTAGATTTGGCTCTGTGTTCCTGAGGTGGAAAATATTTGTCAAAACATTTCCCACTATCCCTCATGCTCATGTTGAAGTGGTGAAGTGAAAGTCGCTCAGTTGTGTTTGACTCTTTGTGACCCCATGGACTATATACAGTCTATGTAATTCTCCACGGAGGGGAGACCAATCCCAGTGGAGGCACCTCTACTGCAGGAGCTTTCACACTGTTCATGGTCATCTCTTAATATGTCTGCATCTCCTCCTCGGCTGAGCTTGTCATGATGGGAAGGACTACATATTTGCCTCTTTTTTTTTTTTTTTTTTTACTGCCAACACTTGAACTATTTGGGGTCATTGTGAAATCTCAGCTGATGTTCCCCATGAAATAATGACATGACAATTGCTGACTGGGTAAGGTATTTGCAGGATAGTTAATCCCACATCCTATGGAGATGAGAAAGAGGCCTGATACCTGGCCCATTGCTGACAGCTGCACAAACAAACAAAACTGAATGGGACCAAAGTGTATCAAGTAAATAATTGAACAAGAGGCTACAGAAAGGAAAGAACAAACATGAGTTATTAGATTACTGTGTCAGAAACTGCAGCATCCTTCATACATGTTGGTCTCTGTCTTTCAACTCCTGAGAGTGCTTCTATAAACTAGAGATTAACCACTGGACAAGAGGGAAGAGGCTACAGATGTAACTGTTTCTTTGAGTGTCAGCCATCAAGCCCCTTTAGATTCATGTCACAGCATTTCCACCATGAAAGCTTCTGAACCAAAGTGGAGTGGGATTGAGACGAATAGGTATGAAACTTGATTGTGTCCTTCATCTGGTAGGCTTCTTCATGGAGATGGCAGCAATACTCTTGTGAAAATGCCCTTTCTACCTGGCCTATATCTCTCCAATGATCATCAGGCTTCAGAAGGCCTTTGACCTTACTGTTCTGCCAGACCAGGTGTAGCTACTCTGAAAAGGGACTGTTTTCCTTCTAGCAAAAGTGCAAACCTCCTCCTGATGGTTAATAAAATGTCAAATATTTACTTCTAGTTTTTTCACAATTTAAAGTTTAGTGAAATATAGTGTGCAATCCCTCTGTTCAATTTTTCTTGAAACACAAATGTTCAGTGTCCCAGGTCTCATCTCTTCTTCCTGAATCTTTTCCTAAGTGTCTAGTTTTATGAAGCAGAGGGCCTTCCACACTATCATGGTGATGTGAGGATGGATGGAGAGGAAAGAATCCTGATGGGCTTTCCTTGATATTTTCTGGTCTCCAGGTGGCATGCCTTGTCCTCCTGTCCATCTAGCATGATGTGCTGAACTCTGATGATGCCAGCTATAGCTGGATGGGCTTGTGGACCATTTATCTGCCAAGATGGAATTCTTAGAGGCTCACCTCAGCTGACTTGGCCTTATCTGGAAGTTCACTAGCTGTAGACACAAACTTCTCACCAGTTCCTCCAGCGAGTCCACTGGCCCAGTAAACTACTTTCTTGTCACCACTGCAATGTCAGTTCCCAAGCCTCAGTGGATCCCTTGGCAGGCCATAGGTTGCATCTCAAAGAGAGGGTTACATCAGATCCCAGACAGAAGTGGGAAGACAATGGCACTCTCTTTCTGTGGCTGAATACCAGCATTACAAAGAGCAGCCAAAAAGGAATTTCTTCAGGGTCTGGAGGTTGAGGATGCAGCCAAAGAAAGTGTTATTCCTACTTTCTAATGTACCTCATTCTCTCCAGCCACTAATTGGCTTGCTGGATCAGGAGAGGAGGTATGTTGCTGAATGCAACCTATGTTATGGCAAATAAAATGTTCAGTTTCTACTTCCCATACATCCAGATGAAATGACCTACATAAAACTTTTGTAATTGCCAATGGTGGGCCTGATATATTACATATAGGGTTTTGTCCAGTAGCTGATCCCTTAGTCAGGAAGACTCAATAAAGGATAGAGTATCTTCTACCACATGTTCCTTATTGGGGCCACCCCCTGAGTTTTACTTACACAGAAAAATGCTGAATCAGATCAGATTTTCACACTGGGTTCACAACAGCCCAAGGATTAGCAATGTTGTCTTGGTGACCACTGTGGGAAGTCCTGGCAGGTCAGAGTAGCAGGACTTTCTTCAACTCCACTTCTACCAGAGCATTTATATTTCTATATTGGGGCTCCATTTAAGCCTTTCCTTTAAAAATGTTGATTTGGATGAAAAATTTAGAAATCTAATGTGATAAGTGGTCATTCTTTCTTCTATTTTTCAGACCTTATGATTCTAACCATCTATTTTATCATCCCTATGTCTATTTCTTGAAGAATTCCAACTTGACTCTGAATCTCACTTAATCCCATTATTGTGCAAGATTTTTTTAGATACCCTGAGGGTATTTAGTCAGGCACAGGGATCAGAATGACATTTCCAGGTCTCAGAGTATGATGGACCAGACTGGAGAGAAGGCAAATTCTTCATTCTTAGCTGACAAATGTCATCCAACCATGCTGCCATCCTAACAATGCCTGCCATACTTCCATTCTGCATTTCTTTTTTTTTTTTTTTAAACCTTCTCCAGTAACTAGGGAATTTTTGTATTATTATTCCCAAAATATGAATAGAATTTTTGTCAAAAGCTTTATGATAATTAAAGAGAGAGAAAAAATGAATAAAGTTTGTCATCCAAAATAATGATCCAGTGAGTTGATTGTACCATGTAGACCAATTACAGGCTTGCCAAAGATCAAAGTCACCTGAAATATGTCATATGAGGATACAGCAAGATGAAAACTGCAAAGGAGAGAGGAAGCTCTCTCTAGAAGCCAACCCAGTGAGACCTCAATCTAAGACTTCTAAACTCCAGAACTATGAGAAAATTTCTGTTGCTTTAGCCTCCCAGCCTATGGTATTTTTGCTAGGGCAACCTGAGTTAACTAACATATGACATAAACAAAATTCAAGAGATTTCTTGCCTTAAAGGAAATATAGAGGAAATTCTTCAAATTTAAATAAGTGACACAAAAGAGCAATTTGCATCCACACAAAAAACAAAAAAGTGCTATTAAGGTAATTATATATTAATAGAAAATCATAAAAGATAGTATAGTCTCATATTTTCTTCTCTTTTCTTAACAGATTTAATTTAATAAAATAATGTGTATATTATTGCATTGTGCACCTATGTCCTATAGAAATGCAATATATTAGACAATAACAGCACAAAAGGAGAATGAAGCCAAAATTATACTGGAGTAAAGAAAAGATACCCAAAGGTAAAACAAGTCTTAGTTAAGAAATGAAGAGAATGTTACAAATTTTCTATTATCTATCTATCTATATACCTTTATACATGTATATTCTTTATTTCTATTGCTATAACAAACACACATTTAAATACAACAATAATTATAATTACATATTAAATAATCTGTAACACACATTAAATAAAGTAGTTAAGCAAGAAAAGGCACAGGAAAAAAGGAAAAGTGCATACAGCTAGAGAGGAATAAAGTGTTAGTTTTTCTCAAAATCACTGAAATTAGAATAATGAAAATAAGTGATATATCCTGATAATATATATCTTGTCTTAAGACAACCACTAAAAAAAGTACTTAAAATTATAAAGCAAAAACTCATTCAGTTCAGTTCAGTTCAGTCGCTCAGTTGTATCCGACTCTTTGCCACCCCATGAATTGCAGCACGCCAGGCCTCCCTGTCCATCACCAACTCCAAGAGTTCACTCAAACTCACGTCCATCAAGTCGGTGATGCCATCCAGCCATCTCATCCTCTGTCGTCCCCTTCTCCTCCGGCCCCCAATCCCTCCCAGCATCAGAATCTTTTCCAATGAGTCAATTCTTCGAATGAGTAGGCCAAAAAACTCATTAGATATTCAAATATTACAAAAGAAAATATTCACTTAAAGAAAAGAAGGCAAAAAAAAAAAGAGGAAGAGAAATCTAAAAGAGGCATGAGTCATGTAGAAAACAAACAGCAAAATGGCAGACATAAATCCAATAATAATAATAGTAAATGGAACACAAGTATAAAATTATCTCTATTTGAAAATGGTATCATTATCTACATAGAAATTTCAATAAATCAGCAAAAATCTCCTAGAACTAATAAATGAGTCCAGCAAGATTGACGGGATATAAAACACACACACACACACACATACCCCAATCACATTTCTATATATTAACAGTGAACATTTGCAAATAGAAATTTAAAGCATGATACATTTTAAAATTGATCCAAACAAAATGAAATACTTATGTATACACTTAACAAAATATACATCTACTTGCTAAAATAGCAAAATATTGGTGAATGAAATAAAATACCTAAATAAATGCAAATGTGGTGTTCATGGTTTGGTAGACTCAAAATAGTAAATATGTCAGCTCTTCCCAAACTGATTGAAAAGTTCAATTCATATCAATATCTCAAAATATTTGCAGGTATACTCGTTTATTCTAAATATTAAACGAAGAGACATTTAGAATAGCTAAACAATCTTGACAAAGAATAAAGTGATAGGAATTATTTTACCCAATGTTAAGACTTGCTATACTGGTATCACAATATCACAATATTGATCAATAAAATGAAAAACCTAAAAATAAATTTGCATTAATATGAGTTCAACTTATCTTTGACAAATATGTAGAACCAATTCAATGAAGGAGATATGGCTTTTCCAATAGATAGAGGAATAATTGGACATCCACAGGGGATGAAAAAGAACAAAACACCACCAACAAAAACCCTCAAATAAACCTCTTGTCTTATACAAAAATACCTCAAAAAGAACTAAAATATACATGTAAACATAAAACTTTTAGGAAAACAAAAGCAGAAAAT
Organism: Bos mutus; assembly: GCF_027580195.1. Taxonomy (NCBI): domain Eukaryota; kingdom Metazoa; phylum Chordata; class Mammalia; order Artiodactyla; family Bovidae; genus Bos; species Bos mutus. Next base: position 133,324,565 of record NC_091618.1, read on the forward strand.
CTTTGAAATTTGGCCCTGACAAAGAGTTCCCAGATATGACAACAAAAGTATGTTTCAAAAACAGATTTTTTAAAAAGATAAATTGAGTCTCACAAAAATTATACAACTGGACATTTTTCCCAGAGAAATTAAAATTTAATTTCCACACACACACAAATAAAACTGTACATAAATGTTCATACCAACTTTACTATTATTAACCAAAAACTAGAATTAACTCAGATGTCTGAATAATCAAATAAATTGTGATATATACACTACATGGACTACTACTCATCAATTAAAAAATAACTATATATTGATAACATGGATGAAGAGCCAATAAATTATGTTAAGTGAAAAAAACAAAAGTTACATAACAAAATGACATACTTTTGCAATGTAAAAATCTTAGAAGGGAAGATATTTGACTTGGCTTAGCAATGGAGATAGAAGTGGGTATGGTTATAGAAGGCAAGAAGAGGAATCATTATGGTGTTGGAACTCTTCAATATCATGATTGTGGTAATGGCTATGCAAACATACACAGATGATAAAAGTATAGAATTTAACACACACGCACACACACATGCACACACACACTGGGAAATCTGAATAAGATCAGTGGATTATATGAAGGTAAATATCCTGGTTGTCATATTATATTATAGTATTGCAATGATTTTGCCTTTGGGACAAACTGGACACAGTTTATAAGGAATCTCTCTGTATTATGCCTTAACACTGCATGTGAATCTACAATTATCTTAATTTATACAAAGCAGAGCCATGGTTTCCCTTGTTAATCAGTTGATTTTTGTCATAGTGTTACTGGTAACGTTTGAAACTTTTCACCTCCTATTTTTATATGACATTTCGGTTTAAATCAAATTTTAAAGTTTTAACAAAAAGAGGTCCTATAGACCAATATTTCTTATGAATACCAACACATTACTCTCATTTTAAAAGTTTAGCAAACCAGAAACATATAAACAATTTTATACGACATGTCCAAGTGGAATTTTTCCCAGGAAAGCAAGGTTGATTTATCACCCAAAAGTCAATTAATGTAATACCCTACATAAACTGAACAAAATAGAAAACAACATGATTATCACACTAGATGCAGAAAAATAATGACAACATCCAAAATCTTTTCATAATAAAAACAAAGCAATAGATTTAATAAAAGAAAATTTTCTCAACCTGGTAAAGCACATCTTAAAGAACTAACAGCCAATAGCCCAAAAAAGACATTTTGCCTTTTTCAGAATGTCATATATTTGGAATTATGCAGTATGAAACATTATCATATTGACTTCAGTCACTTCTTGAATTTGTTTCCTCCATGTTTTATATGTGTGTGGGGGGCTTGATAGTTTATTTCTGTTTAATTACTGAATAATACTCCATTTTGGGATGCACCACAATTTATCACTTTACTTTTTGAAGGATATCTTGGTTGCTTTCAAATTTGGGGCAATTTTAAGCAGAGCCTCTATAAATATTTGTGTGCAAGTTTTTCTGTAATTACAAGATTTTTGTTGGTTTTATTGAAGTATACTTGATTTACAATGTTGTGTCTGTTTCCAGTGCAAAGCAAGATGATTCAGTTACATGTATTTTATATGTATATATATAATATGTGTATTTATATATATGTACATATACATATGTGTATCAGTTAAGTTCGGTTCAGTCACTCAGTCATGTCCAACTCCTTGCCACCCCATGCACTGCAGCACATCAGGCCTCCCTGTCCATCACCAACTCCCGGAGCTTACTCAAACTCATGTGCATTGAGTCTGTGATGCCATCCAACCATCTCGTCCTCAGTACTCCACTTTTCCTCCCATCTTCAATCTCTCCAAGCATCACGGTCTTTTCAAATGTGTCCGTTCTTCTCATCATGTGGCCAAAGTATTGGAGTTTCAGCTTCAGCCTATGTCCTTCCAATGAATATTCAGGACTGATTTCCTTAAGGATGAACTGGTTCGATCTTCTTGCAGTCCAAGGGACTCTCAAGAGTCTTCTTCAACACCACAGTTCAAAACCATCAATTCTTCAGCACTCAGCCCTCTTTATAGCCCAACTCTCGCATCCTTACATGACTACAGGAAAAACCGTAGCTTTGACTAGAAGGACCTTTGCTGGCAAAGTAATGTATCTGCTTTTTAATATTCTGTCTAGGTTGGTCATAAATTTTCTTCCAAGGATAAAGTGTCTTTTAATTGCATGGCCGCAATCACCATCTGCAGTGATTTTGGAGCCCCCCAAAATAAAGTCTGTCACTATTTCCATCTATTTGCCTTGAAGAGATGGGAGTAAAGGCCATGGTCTTTGTTTCTGAATGTTGAGGTTTAAACCAGCTTTTTCACTTTCCTCTTTCACATTCATCATGAGGCTCTTCAGTTCTTCTTCACTTTCTGTCATAGGGGTGGTGTCATCTGCATATCTGAGGTTATTGATATTTCTCCTGGCAATCTTGATTCCCACTTGTGCTTCATCCAGCCCACTGTTTCTCCAGATGTACTCTTCATATAAGTTAAATATTCAGGGTGACAATATACAGCCTTGATGTTCCCCCTTTACCTATTTGGAACCAGTCTGATGTTCCATGTCCACTTCTAACTGTTGCTTCCTGACCTGCATACAGATTTCTCAGGAGGCAGGTCAGGTGGTGTGGTAGCCCCATCTCTTGAAGAATTTTCCACAGTTTATTGTGATCCACACAGTCAAAGGCTTTGGCATAGTCAATAAAGCAGAAATATATATATTTTCTGGAGCTTTCTTCCCTTTTCAATGATCCAGCAGATGTGGGCAATTTGATCTCTATTTCCTCTGCCTCTTCTAAATCCAACTTGAACATCTAGAAGTTCACAATTCATGTACTGTTGAAGCCTGGCTTGGAGAATTTTGAGCATTACTTTACTAGTGTGTGATATGAGTGCAATTGTGCAGTAGGTTGAACATTCTTTGGCATTGCCTTTCTTTGGGATTGGAATGAAAACTGATCTTTTCCAGTCCTGTGGCCTCTGCTGAGATTTTCAAATTTGCTGACATACTGAGTGCAGCACTTTCACAGCCTCATTTTTTAGGATTTGAAATAACTCAACTGGAATTCCATCACCTCCACTAGCTTTGTTTGTAGTGATGCTTCCTAAGGCCCACTTGACTTCACATTCCAGGATGTCTGGCTCTAGGTGAGTGATCACACCATCGTGATTATCTGGGTTATGAAGATCTTTTTTTGTATAGTTCTTCTGTGTATTCTTGCCACCTCTTCTTAATATCCTCTGCTTCTGTTAGGTCCATACCATTTCTGTCCTTTATTGAGCCCATCTTTGCATGAAATGTTCCTTTAGTATCTCTAATCATCTTGATGAGATCTCTAGTCTTACCCATTCTATTGTTTTCCTCTATTTCTTTTCATTGATCACTGAGGAAAGCTTTCTTATTTCTCCTCGCTATTCTTTGGAACTCTGCATTCAAATGGGTATATCTTTCCTTTTCTCCTTTGCCTTTTGCTTCTCTTCTTTTCACAGCTATTTGTAAGGCCTCCTCAGACAACCATTTTGCTTTTTGCATTTCTTTTTCTTGGGAATGGTCTTGATCCCTGCCTCCTATACTATGTCATGAACCTCCGTCCATAGTTCTTCAGGCACTGTATCTATCAGATCCAATCCCCTGAATCTATTTCTCACTTACACTGTATAACTGTAAGGGACTTAATTTAGGTCATACCTGAATGGTCTAGTGGTTTCCCCTACTTTCTTCAATTTAAGTCTGAATTTGGCAATAAGGAATTCATGATCTGAGACACAGTCAGCTCCCAGTCTTGTTTTTGCTACCTGTATAGAGCTTCTCCATCTTTGGCCTAAAGAACACAATCAATCTGATTTCAGTATTGAGCATCTGGTGATGTATATCTGGTGTAGATAGATAGATGGATAGATAGGCTTCCCAAGTTTTGCTAGTGGTAACGAATCCAACTACTGATCAACGCAAGAGATTTAATGGACAGAGTTTGATCCCTGTCAGGAAGATCCCCTGGAGGAGGGCTTGGTAACCCACTCTAGTATTCTTGCCTGGAGAATCCTATGAATGAGGGAGCCTGGTGGGTTATAGTCCATAGGTTCACAAAGAGTCAGACATGACTGAAGCAACCTATTAGAGCACACAGCACATATATAAATACATATTTTACATATGCAGGCATCCATGGTAGCTCAGGTGGTAAGGAATCTGACTGTAATGAGGAGACCTGGGTTTGATCCCTGGGTTGGGAAGTGTGGGAGATATCTCTCCGAGACTTGGAAATGGTGAACCTGAAAGAACAACACTTGGACAGTCTCTGTAAGGACTGACAAGTTTATTTCAGCAGTCAAGCCTTTTTATAGGAGCAAGGAACAAAGAGCTTAGAGCATACAGCCAGCAGAATACGTACAGGGCTAAGATATAATCAGTAAAAGATACTTCAAGGAACGGCACATTCTTAACAACCCATGTGTTTATCCATGACCCATTTTCTCAAGCAATGTCTTTAATGTTTAATCGCTAAATTTGGCGCCAAGCATAGCCAAAGGCAGGAAATGTTTTTCAGCTATCAGTACACAATGGCCTGGGTACTTCTGGCCCTTCACCATTTCCCTGAGGACCTTCTCCTTCAAGGCTATTTTGCACTGTGCCTCCCAACATATCCTCCTTTTGTTTTTAGTTTAAGCATGGCAGCTGCTAGTTGGCCTCCATCGTAGGAGGCACAGAGTTTTGAGTAGAGACATCTGTATAGAATTGTGTAGTGCCATACCAGATAGGGTTCCTACTGTAACAATAGATATTAGACTAAGAATGCCAGCAATAATCCATCCTATTATGCGCTTTGACCTCTTTAAGCCATATTTGAGCAAAACTGAGAGAAATACAGAGTCAGTCCATGGTTCTGTTAGGTTAACAGGAAGCCACAAATTAGATCTTTGCTTGACTATTGCAATGTTGACATAATGATATGAAACAGTATGGTTTAAACACGTATACAAGGCACATGCTGTACATTTAACAATCTTAGAAAGATCTATATTGAAGTTACCTACAATAAACATGTACGGAGGTGCACACAAGATTGGATATAACCTGTACTATCGTATAAAAAGGCATAGTTTTGAGGTTTTGCAGTCCCATACACACTGGTAAAGCACTCCAATGGAGCAGAAATCTTCCACACATGCCATTGCTCAGGTCCTATGGTAAGGGTTCAGACGTTTACGTTTTCTCTTCGGCTTCTCTATGGTCATTGACAAGACCCTTTGCGTCAGCTGCATCACGTGTCAGGGGAGTCTGGTCTCGGGGTCCTTCTCGGTAACGGACATGGTGAAGTGGAACCCAGATTTCTTCTCCATCTGCAACGACAAGATCATAACCTCTGCCTAGGAGTTGTAAGATTCCTGGCAACCATTGATTAAACTGTTTATACCATATTGGTGTGTTGGCTTCTAATGGTTTTTTACTGTTTTCCTCTGCAAAATGTCTGTCTGCATGAGTGTTAGAACTATCTTTTAGTAAATTTAAAAAATTTAAGGAATAAAGAGTTAAAGATAATAACAATTGAGGGTTCATAGGATAAGTGTATCTCCTCTTCCATATTCCCCCTTTCTGTTTTAATAAATGAGTTTTAAGAGTACAATGGGCTCTTTCGATAATTGTTTGACCTTGGGGATTGTAGGGTATACCCATGATGTGTGTTATATTCCATTCCATTAGAAATGAACGAAACAAGTGAGAGGTAAATGCAGGCCCATTATCTGTTTTTAAGACTGAAGGTATTCCCCTAACAGGGAAGGTGAGTAAAAGTGTGGAAATGGCATGTTTGCTGCATTCTGAAGAGACAGGCCACTGCCCTTATAAAACCTGAAAATGTATCAACTGAGACAAAAAGCAAAGAAAACTTTCCCAAGGAGCAATGAGTGAAGTTAGATTGCCAAAGGGAGTTAGGCTGTTGCCCAAGAGGATTAACTCCTGAAACTGTGGTACCTAAGTGCAGAGGAGTGCAGACATCACAGGATTTAATGATATGTCTCGCTTCAGTGAGGGGAATATGGTATTTAGAGTGCAATCTTTTAGCATTGGTATGAAGAGTAGCGTGTTCGTCCATAGCAGATGTAAAGACAGGAGCTATGAACCTATCAATAGCATCATTTCCTGTTGCCAGGGGGCCAGGTAAACCTGAAAGAGTACGTATATGCGCAATGAAGAAAGGTTCCGTACGTGATTGAATTAAGGTTTGAGTCTTTGAAAAAAGAATATATAATTCTTCATCTAGGTTGTATAAAAAGGCGGTAACAAAATTGGGGAAAAGGGAAGCAAGGTATACGGAATCAGTGTACACAGTGAAGGATAATGGTTGAAGAGACAAAAGAGAATATAAAGCATATAATTCAACTCTTTGTACTGAAGAATAGGTAGTAGGTAATTTCTCTTTGATATCAGGGCCGACCATCCCAGCTATGCCTTTCTTGTTGCCATCAATGAAATAGGTAGGTGCATTTGAAATAGGGTGAGAGGCAATGATATTAGTTACTATAAATTTAGTAAATTGTAGGAAGTTCCACAATTTTCCTTTTGGCAAATGGAATGAGATAACGTTCTGAAAATCACTTAATGCTATTTGCATGGTCATGTTATATTGTAAGGCAATTTGTAATTCCTTTTTTGTCAAGGGGACATGTATTGCATATGGATCAAATCCAGTTAAGGTTTGTACATGGCTCCATCTTGATACAATTAGTTGCCCTATTTTCTCAATGTATGATATGATCTTTTTTGATTGTTTAGTATGCAGATATGCCCATTCTATTGGGCTGTTTTGAGCTATAATTGCAGTAGGTGAATGTTTGGTGGGAAATATATGTAAATAAACTGGTTGGGTATGGTCCAGCTGAGTGAGAAGGATTGCTGAATGCGTTTTTCAACGATTTTTAATTCTTCTTTCACTTCTTTTGTTAGCTGTCTAGGACTATTAGGGTCAGGAGGCCCCTCTAAAATTTTAAATAAATTTTGTAATGCATAGGTGGGAAGGCCAATAGATGGTCAAAGCCAATTAATATCTCCTATCAATTTTTGAAAATCATTTAACGTGCATAGAGAATGCAGAGATTTTGAGTTTTTTGAGGTTTTATCTTAGACTCTTCCATAACATCGGAGAAGGCAATGGCACCCCACTCCAGCGCTCTTGCCTGGAAAATCCCATGTATGGAGGAGCCTGGTGGGCTGCAGTCCATGGGGTCGCTAAGAGTCGGACACGAATGAGTGACTTTACTTTCACTTTTCACTTTCATGCATTGGAGAAGGAAATGGCAACCCACTCCAGTGTTCTTGCCTGGAGAATCCCAGGGATGGGGAAGCCTGGTTGGGCTGCTGTCTCTGGGGTCGCACAGAGTTGGACACCACTGAAGCGACTTAGCAGCAGCAGTAGCAGCCATAACATGTCCCAAGTAATTAAAGGGTGCTTTCAATTGAATTTTATCTGGCGCAACAAGTAGGCCATGATTTTGAAGAGTGGTAGTGATTTCATCATATAACTGTTGTAAACAAAGTTCAGATTCCATGGAGAGGAGTATATCATCCATATAATGAATTATGAAAGCAGTAGGATATTTATCTCTAATGGATTGTAATAAAACAGATATGAGATATTGGCAAATGGTAGGAGAGTTCATCATTCCTTGAGGTAAAACCTTCCATTGAAATCTTTTAACAGGAGCCATGTGATTTATAGAAGAAACTGAAAAAGCAAAACATTTTCTATCTTTAGGATGCAAAGGTATAAAAAAGCAGTCTTGTAAATCAATAATAATTACAGACCAGCCTTTTGGTACCATGGAAGGCGAGGGCATTCCAGGTTGTAATGGCCCCATAGGAATCATAGTATTATTAACATTTCTTAAATCTATCAACATTTGCCATTTTCCTGATTTTTTTTAATTTTATTTTATTTTTAAACTTTACAATTTTGTATTAGTTTTGCCAAATATCAAAATGAATCTGCCACAGGTATACCCGCGTTCCCCATCCTGTTACAAAAACGGGTGAATTCCATGGGGAAAATGAAGGCTCTATATGATTTTTTTTTGTAATTGCTCATTTACTAATTGTGTGAGAGCTGCCAACTTTTCTTTAGTCAGGGGCCATTGAGGTGTCCATACTGGGGCATCAGATTCCCAATCAAGAGGCAGTGGTGTTAACTCAATGGCCCCCATTAAAAAGGCTCATTTAGAGAGATTGTGGCTTTCATTTGTTCAAGAAAATCCCTTCCCCACAGATTAACAGGGATACTGTTGATATATGGTTTTATGTAAGCTACAATTTGATCAGGACCATAAGCCTGTAAATAGGATGCGCTGATGAAAGTTTGTGTAGCATCAGTTTTGCCCACCCCTAACAGTCTGGAAGGAGCCACAGTCTTACCTCATTCAAGGGGCCATTCTTCAGTTCTAATAATGGAAATGTTGGCTCCTGTATCCAACATACCTGTGAAATTTTTTCCCTGTATCTTTAGAGTAAGCATAGACTTTTGATGTTCCTTTAATAAGGTAGATAGTGCGGCAGTAAGATTGGTGCTACCAAACCTCCCCTGACTAATTTTATCAGATGCCCTCATTGGTTTGACATATGTCAAAAGTAATAATTGTGCCATACGTGTTCCCCTTTTTGTAGATATACATTTCCTAATTTTATGACATTAACCATGACATGTATCTCTCCTTCATAATCTTCATTCACAACTCCAGTCAACACTACTAAACCTTTCATTGTACAGCTGCTATGTCCCAAAATTAGTCCAACTGTTCCAGGTGGGATCAGACCATAATATTCAGTGGGGATTTTATGAGGATTGTATAATTCTATTAATTCCATATCATAAAGACTAGGTATATCAATGCAAGCACTCTTAGATGTAGTTGCTTTCAGTGTTATAATGTTGGGTCCTCCTTTTGTAGTGGGGCTAGAGGATAACCCCTTTATTAGTTTCCCTGTTGTTTTTGTTGTGCCTCTGGTGTCAATGCATTTCCATCCTTTTTGAATTTGCAACGACATTCATTCAACCAATGGAATCCCCTCTTACCTTTTGGGCAAACTCCAGGGGGCCTTTTTTTATTAGAAGTATTATTATTTTTAGCTGTCTGCATTGGCATGCGGCATTGTTTTTTCATATGGTTGGCCTTCCCGCAGTTAAAACATTTAGCATTGGCAGCCTTTTGCACATTAAAAGTTTCTAGTGCCGCTAATTTTGCTCTATGGGACATAGATCCGAAATCTCTACAAGCTTTCAAATACTCCATAAGAGAACCGGTTTCTCGAATTGGTGTAAGCATGGATCGACATTCCTCATTAGCATTTTCAAAGGCAAGTTGCTTTAAAATAATATTTTGTAAGGTTTCATCTCTTATAGATTTCTCGACGGCATCCTTTAATTTCCCTATAAATTGGGCATATTCCTCCTCATGTCCCTGTGTAATCTTGACAAATGAACCATCAGAGTTAACACTATCAACCTTTGCCCATGCTCTGCAAGAAATTTCTTTAATGAAATGCAACATCTGAGGGGTAATATTAGCTAATTGCGCAGTCATATTGACCATGGCTCCCATTCCAGTAAGTATATCATAAGTTAAATTGGCAGGGTTACCACGAGATTGCTGGTCAATCATCATTTGTCGGGCCTCATCATTAACCCACATTTGCCACTAAAGTAATTGTTGAGGATTTAGAACCATCTTTGCTACTTGAAAAAAAATCATATGGCATCCAACGATCAGCCCATCCTCTGAGGAATTCTACACAGTAAGGAGAAGTAGGTCCATACAATGTGCATGCTTTCTTAAAGCTAGACAACATACCAAAATCTAGATTAGCCCAAGTATTCTGGCCTTGGGCAGTTTGATCAAACTGTATTGGGAAAGCAAAAATGCAAGCAGGCATCTCCCGAGGAGGAGTGAAATGATTAGTGCAAGCAAAGTTAGCAACTGCTGTTACAGGCGGAGCAGAAGGAAAAACCTCAGCCTTGGGCTGTCCATTGAATGAAATGACCTCCACTCTAAGTGGTTTCGGTTTTGATACATCCTGTATACATATGTCTCCAAGCTGTTTTTCCAAGGATTGTGTCTGATTGAGCATAACATTCTTATATTTCAAAGCACCTTGCATATCTTGTTGCTTAAGCTCATATTCATGTAAAAACCGAACAGTCTCTATTTCCAAATCAACATTATGCCCTTCAATTTGCTCTATGACAGCCCATATGAGTGACCATGTAACCCACCATTGAGGGGGAATACGGACTCCTTGCTGATATGCTCGCAAAACATTATTCTTAACCCTTTTCCATATGTCTAGATCGAGCATCCCCTCCTCTGGGAACCACAGGTTATGTTCCAGTAAAATATGATAGCAGTCATTCAACTGATCTCTTGAAACATTAACACCATTTTGTCTCAAAAAGTGATGCATTATAGAAATGAAAGGAATCTTACTGCTATGTTGTCCCATCCTGCTTACCTCTTTCTGCAGGGCTTGCCACTTTGTTCAATCTTCCTATCAAGTCCCTGTTCAGGGCTCCACCTGTGGGAGATATCTCTCCGGGACTTGGAAATGACGAACCTGAAAGAACAACGCTTGGACAGTCTCTGTAAGGACTGACAAGTTTATTTCAGCAGTCAAGCCTTTTTATAGGAGCAAGGAACAAAGCTTAGAACATACAGCCACAGAACATATACAGGGCTAAGATATAATCAGTAAAAGATACTTCAAGGAACAGCACATTCTTAGTGACCCATGTGTTTATGCATGACCCATTTTCTCAACCAACGTCTTTAATGTTTAATTGCTAAATTTTGTGCCAAGCATAGCCAAAGGCAGGAAATGTTTTTCAGCTATCAGTACACAATTCCTGGGTACTTCTGGCCCTTCGCCATTTCCCCAAGGACCTTCTCCTTCAAGGCTATTTTGCACTATGCCTCCCAACAGGAAGATCCCCTGGAGAAGGAAACAGCTACCCAATCCAGTATTCTGGCCTGGAGAATTCCATGGACTGTATAGTCCATGGGGTTGCAAAGAGTTGGACACAACTGATGGAATTTCACTGCTTATAAAATATATATTTATACATATATTTTTATATTTGTGTATATATGTTATACAAAGGCAAACTTAAATATATAAATTTGTATTTGTATATATTCTTTTTCCATTTTAGATTATTACAAGATACTTAATATATTCCCCTGTAATATACAATAGGACCTTGTTAATCTATTTTATATATAGTAGTATGCATTTGTTAATCCCAAACTTCTAATTTACCCCTTCCTCCTTTCCATTTTTGTAAACATAAGTTTGTTTTGTAGCTGTGAGTTTTTTTCTATTTTGTAAATAAGTTATTTGTGTTATTGTTTTTTAGATTCCATGTAAGTGATATCATATAATATTTGTCTTTGTCTGACTTACTTCACTTAGTACAATAATTTTCAGGTCCATCCACATTTCTGCAAATGGCATTATTTCATTCTCTTTTATGGCTGAGTGTTACTCCATTGTATATATGTATCACATCTTCTTTAGTCATTCATCTGTTTATGAAAACTTAAATTGCTTCTATGTCTTGGCTATTTTAAATAGTCATGATATGAATATTGGGGTGTATGTATCTTTTCAAATTAGAATTTGTATCTTTCCTGGCTATAAGCACAGGAGCAGGATTGATGAATCATATTGTAACTCTATTTTTAATATTTTAAAGAACTTCCATACTGGCCTACACAGTGGCTATACCAATTTATGTTCCCACCAGAAGCATAGGAGGGTTCCCTTTTCTCCAGACCCTCTCTGGTATTTATTATTCATTGACATTTTTATGATGGCCATTCTGACTAGTGTGAGGTGATAGCCATTGTAAGGTTTGATTTGCATTTCTCTAATAATTCGCAATGTTAAGCACGATTTTATGTGCCTCTTGACCATCTGGATGTCCTCTGGAGAAATGTCTGTATGTCTTCTGCTCATTTTTTGAATGGATTTTTTAAAACTTTTCATCTTGAGCTGTATGAGATGTTTGTGTTTTGGACATTAAGCCCTTTTTGGTCACATTGTTTGCAAATATCTTCTCCCAGTCCATAGACTATCTCTTTACTTTGTTTATGGTTTCCTTTGTTATGCAAAAACTTATGTTTGATTAGGTTTCATTTGTTTATTTTTGCTTTTATTTATTTTGCCTTGGGAGACTGACCTATGAAAACACAGTTGCAATTTATGTCAGAAAATGCTTTGCTTCTGTTATCTTCCAAGAGTTTTATGGTGCTATGTCTTATATTTAAGTCTTTAAGCTATTTTAAGTTTATTTTTGTATATGGTGTAAGGTTGTGTTCTAACTTCATTGATTTACATGCAGCTCTCCAGCTTTCCCAACAGCACTTGCTAAAGAGACTGGCTTTGTATATTCTTGCCTCCTTTGTTGAAGATTAATAGACCATAGATGTATGGGTTTATTTCTGGACTCTCTATTCTCTTCCATTGATACATATGTCTGTTTTTGTGCCAATCCATAGTGTTTTGATCATGGTAACTTTGCAGTATTGACACAAGTTTTTCTTTTTTAACTTATTTGTGTAAATGCAAAGAAGGGCAATTTCTGGATCATAGGGTGAGAATATGCTTAGTTTTGTTAGAATATAGCAAAACTGTCTTCCATGGTGGCTGTACTATTTTGAATTCTTATCAGTAATGAATAAAAGCATTTGTGGTTGTCAGTATTTTGGGTGTTAGCCATTCTAAAATTAGATGTCTAGTTGTGTGACATTATTACTTTAATTTTCAATTTTCTGATAACATATGTTGTTGAGCGTCTTTCCATGTGCTTCATTGTCATATGAATATCTTCTTTAGTGAAGTATCTGTCCACATCATTTGCTCATTTTGTAATTGGGTTATTTGCTTTCTTATTGAGTTTCAAAAGTTCTTTGCATATGCTAGGTACAAGTCTTTTATCTGATATATGTTTTACAAACTTGTTCTCTCTGTCAATGGTTTGTCTTTTCATTTCCTTAACAATCTCTTTCAAAGTTCAAGAGTTTTTCAATTTAATTGAGTCCAAGCTATCAATTTTTTTCATCCAAGGGTTATGCCTTTGGTGTTGTATCTAAAAAGCCATCACCTACCAAAGTCATGTAGGTTTTATCTTGTATGCTATGAGTTTCATAGATGTATGTTTTACATTTGCCTATGATCCATTCTGATCAAATGTCTGTGGCTGGATTTTTTTTCTTTTCTTTAGCATTGGGATTTCCAGTTGCTCTAGCATCATTTTTTGAAGACAAGCCTTTCTCTAGTGAATTACCTTTATTCCTCTGTCACAGGTTAATTGGCTATTTTCATATGGGTCTATTTCTGGGCTCTCATTCTGATTCATTTACCTTTTGTTTACTCTTTGGCCAATATCACACTGTATGAATTGTTGTTGAGTAGGGTCAATCCTCTGACTTAGTCCTTTTTATTCAATATTTTGTTGGCTATTCTGGGTGTTTTGCCCTTCCACATAAAGTTCAGAAAAAGTTTGCCAATATCTACAAAATAACTTTCTGAACTTTTTATTAGAATCACATTGATCTTTAGATCCTGGTGGGGAAAAAAAGGACATCTTGACAATATGGAGTCTTTTTATCCATGGACATGGAGCATATCTCCATTTATTCAAATATTTGTTTACTTTCATCAGACTTGGTAGTTTTCTTCATATAGATTTTATACACAAATTGTTATTTATGCCTAAATATAATGTAAATGAAATTAAATAGTAATTTCAAATTTGTATTATTCATTGCTGGTATATAAGAAAGCAATTGACTTAAAGCATGTTATGCTTGTGGGCTTCTCTGGTAGCTCAGACAGTAAAGAATCTGCCTGCAATGCAGGAGACCTGGATTTGATGCCTGTTAGGAAGATCCCCTGGAGAAGGGAATGGCAATCCACTCCAATATTCTTGCCTGGAGAATCCAATGGACAGAGGAGCCTGGGGGGCTACAGTCCATGGGGTTGCAGACAGTAGGACAAAACTAAGCAACTCACACTACTACGTTATGCTTATATCCTGTAACCTAGGATAATAACATTAATTCCAGAAGTTTTTTGTTGATTCTTTAGGATTATTTACATAGAAAATAATCTGAGAACAAGTACAGTTTTGTTTCTCCTCAGTCTGTATACCTTTTCTTTCTTTCTGGTTTTCTTTGTTTTGCATCCACTAGGGCTTTCAGTACAATACTGAATAGGTAAGGAGAGAAGAAATATTCTTACTTTATTCTCAATTTTAGGTGAAAATCATACAGCTTCTCATCATTAAGTATGAATTAGCTATACGTATTTGTACATTTTTTTAATCAAGTCATATAAGTCTTATATTCCTAGTTTGCAATATAAATTATTACTACTTTCTTTGTTAGCAAGAAAGTTATTTTAAGAACTCTCATTCTTGTCTGATAAGGTATATATCAAACGCCTCTAAAATTCCATTATTATACAAAATTTAGAACTTGGTGTTCCAAATCCTGAAAGATGATGCTGTGAAAGTGCTGCACTCAGTATGCCAGCAAATTTGGAAAACTCAGCAGTGGCCACAGGACTGGAAAAGGTCAGTTTTCATTCCAATCCCAAAGAAAGGCAATGCCAAAAAATGCTCAAACTACTGCACAATTGAACTCATCTCACACGCTAGTAAAGTAATGCTCAAAATTCTCCAAGACAGGCTTCAGCAATATGTGAACTGTGAACTTCCTGATGTTCAAGCTGGTTTTAGAAAAGGCAGAGGAACCAGAGATCAAATTGCCAACATCCGCTGGATCATGGAAAAAGCAAGAGAGTTCCATAAAAACATCTATTTCTGCTTTATTAACTATGCCAAAGCCTTTGAGTGTGTAGATCAAAATAACCTGTGGAAAATTCTGAAAGAGATGGGAACACCAGACCAACTGATCTGCCTCTTGAGAAATTTGTATGCAGGTCAGGAAGCAACAGTTAGAACTGAACATGGAACAACAGACTGGTTCCAAATAGGAAAAGGAGTACATCAAGGCTGTATATTGTCACCCTATTTATTTAACTTATATGCAGAGTACATCATGAGAAACACTGGACTGGAAGAAGCACAAGCTGGAATCAAGATTGCCAGGAGAAATATCAATAACCTCAGATATGCAGATGACACCACCCTTATGGCAGAAAGTGAAGAGGAACTAAAAAGCCTCT
Organism: Bos mutus; assembly: GCF_027580195.1. Lineage (NCBI taxonomy): Eukaryota > Metazoa > Chordata > Mammalia > Artiodactyla > Bovidae > Bos > Bos mutus. The sequence goes on from NC_091618.1 coordinate 133,339,832, forward strand.
TGATGAAAGTGAAAGAGGAGAGTGAAAAAGTTGGCTTAAAGCTCAACATTCAGAAAACTAAGATCATGGCATCCGGTCCCATCACTTCATGGGAAATAGATGGGAAAACAGTGGAAACAGTGTCAGACTTTATTTTGGGGGGCTCCAAAATCACTGCAGATGATGACTGCAGTCATGAAATTAAAAGACGCTTACTCCTTGGAAGAAAAGTTATGACCAACCTAGATAGCATATTCAAAAGCAGAGACATTACTTTGCCAACAAAGGTTCATCTAGTCAAGGCTATGGTTTTCCTTGTGGTCATGTATGAATGTGAGATTTGGACTGTGAAGAAGGCTTAGCACCGAAAAATTGATGCTTTTGAACTGTGGTGTTGGAGAAGACTCTTGAGAGTCCCTTGGACTGCAAGGAGATCCAACCAGTCCATTCTGAAGGAGATCAGCCCTGGGATTTCTTTGGAAGGAATGATGCTAAAGCTGAAACTCCAGTACTTTGGCCACCTCATGCGAAGAGTTGACTCATTGGGAAAGACCCTGATGCTGGGAGGGATTGGGGGCAAGAGGAGAAGGGGACGACAGAGGATGAGATGGCTGGATGGCATCACTGTGTCAATGGACATGAGTCTCAGTGAACTCTGGGAGTTGGTGATGGACAGGGAGGCCTGGCATAGCCTGGCGTACTACGATTAATGGGGTTGCAAAGAGTTGAACACGACTGAGCGACTGATCTGATCTGATCTGAAGCTCTGATGAATTATTTAAATAATCAGTTTATTTTAAATGTCTAATTTTACCCTATTGCCTTGAATTAAAGTACTAAATGTGTTCTGTTTACTAATTGCCACATCCTGGGAAATTTCAGTGAGTTTTCCTTTGTATTGTTCTGCAACTGAAATCTCTAAGATAGAATTTACAAAAGCACACATGTTGTTGTTCAGTCACTCAGTAGGCTCTGACTCTGCAACCCCATGGACTGTAGCACACCAGGCTTCCCTATCCTTTTCTATCTCCCAGAGTTTGCTCAAACTCATGTCCATTGAGCTGATGATATCATCCAACAATCTCATCCTCTGTTTATTCTTTCTCATGCCCTCAATCTTCCCTAGCATCAGGATGTTTTCCAATGAGTCGGTTCTTCATATTAGCTGGCCAAGTATTGGAGCTTCAGCTTCATCATCAGTCCTTCCACTGAATATTCAGGGTTGATTTCCTTTGGGATTGACTGATTTGATCTCCTTGCAGTCCAAAGGACTCAAGAATCTTCTCCAGAACCATAGTTCAAAAGCATCAATTCTTTATGGTCCAACTCTCACATCCATACATAACTACTGAAAAAACATATCTTTGACTATATGAACATTTGTCAGCAAAATGATGTCTCTGCTTTTTAATACACTGTTTAGGTTTGTCATAGCTTTTCTTCCTAGGAGCAAGCCTCTTCTAATTTCATGGTTGCAATCACCATCCACAGTGACATTGGATGGAGCCCAAGAAAATAAAGTCTGTCACTGTTTTTATTGTTTCCCCATATATTTGCCATGAAATGATGGGACCGGATGCCATAATCTTAGTTTTTTTTTTTTTTTTAATGTTGAGTTTTAAACCAGCTTTTTCACTCTCCTCTTTCACCTTCATCAGGAGGCTCTTTGATGCTTTTTTGCTTTCTGCCATAAGGGTGGTGTTGAAATGCTGTGGTTGTGAGGTATGTGCTATGCTGGGATTCGTGACCTCCAGAGGAGAAGATTTCTATATGGGGCCAGAGATGAGATTTGACTACTTGGAGCTTTTTGTGTAGCAAAATTTTATTAAAGTATAATAGAGATATGAAAAGCTTCTGACATAGACATCAGGAGGGGACAGAAAGAGTGCCTGCTTGCTAGTTTTTAGCAAGGCATTTTAACTGAACTATCAGGGAAGCCCCTTTATGTCTGTTGAAGTGAAGAAGTGAAGTGAAGTTGCTCAGTCATGCCTGACTCTTTTCGACCCCATGGACTGTAGCCTACCAGGTTCCTCCTTCCATGGGATTTTCCAGGCAAGAATACTGGAGTGGGTTGCCATGAGCTGCTAATCAGATAAGTGAGAAACCTCTAGTCTGAGGGAATTACACCAGGCCCTTCTCCCACAATATGCATTTTTGAGAAAGAATGGCAAAAGATGTGTCATCCCAGGCCATAAAACAATTGACACGAATACTGGTTTGTTGAGCCATTATCAGCCCAAGGTTTGAGAAAAGAAAAAAAAAAAAAAATAGGTAGAACTGGAATCAACTTGAACAAAAGCAGATTCCAAAGCAAATAAATAGTTTCATTAACATATCTTAAGAAAAGCATTTCCATAAGCAAAACGCATTGATTAGCTCAAAGTTTGATAAAAGTTAAGTTAATGTAGAACCAGGTGTCATCAACAGAAAAGGCAAAAAGGTCTGTCACTTGCAGTTTATTTCCTCTTGCCACTTGGGGATCTCTGGCCTCCCTACAGAGGCTGTTAACACTCTCAGTGTCATCTGCATATTTGAGGTTATTAGTATTTCTCCCAGAAATCTTGATTCCAGCTGGATTCGTCCAGCTTGGCATTTCAGATGATGAACTCTGCATATAAGTTGAATAAGCAGGGTGACAATATATAGACTTGACATACACTCCTTTCCCAATTTGGAACCAGTCCATTGTTCCATGTCTGGTTCTAACTGTTTCTTCTTGACCTGCATACAAGTTTCTCAGGAGGCAGGTAAGCTGGTCTGGTAGTTTCATCTATTTAAGTATTTTCCACAGTTTGTTGTGATCTACACAGTCAAAGGCATAGTTAATGAAGCAGATGTTTGTTTATTTGCTTGTTTGTTTAATCTTCTTGCTTTTTCTATGATCCAATATATGTTGGCAACTTGATCTCTGGTTCCTCTGCCTTTTCTAAATCCAGCTTGTACATCTGAAAGGTTTCAGTTCATGTACTGTTGAAGCCTAGCTTGAAGGATTTAGAGCATTATCTTCTTAGCTTGTGAATTGAGTCTGATTGTGTGATACTTTGAACATTCTTTGGCATTGCCCTTCTTTGGGATTGGAATGAAAGCTGATCTTTTCCAGTCCTGTGGCCTCTGCTGAGTTTTCCAAATTTTCTGGCATATTGAGCACAGCACTTTAATAGCATCATCTTTTAGGATTTAAAATAGCTCAGCTGCAATTCCATCAGCTCCGCTAGCTTCGTTCATAGTAATACTTCCTAAGGCACACTTGACTTCATATTCTAGGATGTCTGACTCTAGATGAGTGACGGCACCATCAAGGGTGTATGGGTCATTAAGACTACTATACCCTACACAGTCAACCTTTTTTTTTTTCTGCCATTTATACATTGGTTTATTTCCAAGACAAGATAAAGCGTATTCCAATATGATGTAAGTGAATAGCAAATACTGAATTTTGTAGAATCACTCTGGGATCACCTTAGAAAAACACTGGGTCCACTCTTCACTCCTCATGAAAAGAGCCATGCAGAGACACTGCATGTATAACTCTTTACAGTCCAACTCTCACATCCATACATAACTACTGGAAAGACCATATTTTTGCCTATATGGACCTTTGTCAGCAAAATGATGTCTCTGCTCTTTTAATACACTGTTTAGGTTTGTCATAGCTTTTCTTCCTAGGAACAAGCCTCCTCTAATTTCATGGTTGTAGTCACCATCCATAGTGACATTGGAGCCATAAGCAGCTGTGCCACTGAAGCCCAAACCCTGCCCCACTCTGGGCCTCAGTGGTTCTGTCTGAAGAGGACCAGATTTTTACATTTTCAAGTTCTACACCCTGATGCACCTTTTTGCAGGCTCATTTAAACCAAAGTTTGTCCCCACTTTGCCCTGCCTATTCAAGTTTGTGTGCTCTGGGGAAGGGACTACTGGCTTTCTGTCACCCAAAGAATGGTAAGAGCTGTCATGAGGGAAACAAAAGGCTCTTATTTGAAGTGTCACATCAGCTTCTACAAAAAGACTTTTTAAAAAAGTACTATGGTTCTTGAAAGAACAAGATGTCAGAGGAGTAGGTGGATGTGGAGTACATCTGTCTCCACAGATACATCAGGAATACACCTTCAGACACAGAAGTGTGTGCTGGACACCAGCTGAGAGTGGACAGGAGTACCTGACCAGCCAAAAAGAATATATAGAACCATGCAAAACTTGGTAGGATGAAGGAACTAGGGGGGGAAATAGAAGTGTTAGTAAGACTGGACCTGCCCTTGGTGGGTGGGGGAACAGAAACAAGGGTCCAATCCCCACATCAGGGCAATTGTCTGAGTCAGAGGAGAAAAATTTAAGGCTGATAGTGAAAGAGCTGAACTGTGGCAGCCTAAATGGAATGAGAAATCAGACAGTTCTTGCTGCAGACATACACACCCCAGGTAGGGACACAGTTCCCCTGTAAAGCGCAGTGGCTGGGAGCTGGAGTTTAGGTATTGTGGAGTAATCCCAGGGCAAGGGCTGCTGTTGACTGGGGAGAGATGGATCAAGGGGATGTTAGGGAGGAGACTGTGGTGGGAAATGCCTGTGAAGGAAAGCCAGGCAGCCATGGAAGCAAGACAATACAGCTGAGTCACACATAGGGGGTAGAGCCATCACCAAAGTCTCTCTCTCCCCATACAGCCAGCATCCTATTGGCAGCTGAACAATAAAGAGACTGGCCCATTAAAAGCCAGACACACTGGACTACAGAGTAGGACCCCACCCAGGGTGCCCCTTTAAGTGCCTGATGCACCGATCTAGAGAGTAGGACCCCAGCTAGAGGAGCCCCTCTATGTGCCTGATGCACTGAACAACAGAGAAGGACCCTAAGCAAGGGAGTCCTCTAAGTGCCTGAACAGGAGGAGCTGCAGAGAAAAAACTGGCCAAAGAGGCCTTCTGATTGCCAGCTACAAGAGGCTAGAAAAAAGACTCTGATAGGGCCATAATTTCTGTGATGGAGGCAGTCCGTGTCCCTGCACACTTGGTGCTGCCAGGGTCCTCACAAGCCAAGCAGCTGTGCCACCTTCATGCTCAACTCACATTGGGGTAGAGCTTCCACAAGCAAAAAAGTCTTGCATCTGTGTGCACAGGGTGACTTCAGTCATGTCCAACTCTTTGAGACCCTGTAGACTGTGGCCTGCCAGGCTTCTCTGTCAGGGTTTCTCTCCAGTACTGGTTTCCATACTTTTCTAGAGCACTATATTTCCTCCTGCCCTAGCTGCCAACTCCCCTGAGTACCTAGTGCTGCCAGAACCCATGCAACCCAAGCAGCTGCACCACCTTCACACTTGGCCTTCATAGGGGAAGACCCACATCTTCTAGGGCAGCCTCAGGGGCAAACCCCAGTGAATGACTCACATGCAGAGGTGGAAATAAAACCACAATTGAAACCCAGGTCAGTGTGGCTAAGGAAGAAGACCAAAATGTTTCTACCAGCTGTATAAGCTGTAGATTAAATCCACATGATTAACTAGGTAGATTCTGTGTCTTTGGAATATATAAAAGGTCATTGAGAGCTCCCCCAAAAGAAAGCACACTAGTTCTGATAGCTGTGGCCATTGGAAGCAAGAACACAAGAAGTAGGACCAGATTAGAATCTGAGCTGCCCCCACAGAAGGTCCATAAATCGGCACAGTGTTGGAGAGTATCATAGGGATGTGAGGTGGGCTCTGACTCCCAGTGAGGGAAAGGACTCTTACGGCAGTGACTCAAGAAAAACATGTATTATATTTATGTTTTGACCTGTTCTGTAGATTCCTTTGAATTTTTTTTCTTTTTTTTTCTCCCCACACTCTCATGTTGTAGTTGTCAATTTTATTGTCACTATGAAATCTAATTAGGCTTTTGAGCTTTTTTTGTTTTGTTTTGTTTTGTGGTCACTTTTTTATTGTTTTTATAAACCTCTGCATCTTTGTCGGGCTTTTGCCGTTCTGTGGAGTTTTCCTTTTTTTTTTTCCCCTCTTTCTTTTTTAATTTTTTAAACTTATTATTATTTTTTATACATTTATTCCTTTGATTGCTTTTTCTACTGTTCTTTCCCCCCTTGCAGTTAATCTTTAATGTATATACATCTTTGTTATCTACCTCTATTTAATTTTGCATATCTATTCTTTCTTTTCTTTTTTTCCTTTCCTCTCAATATATTTGTTAGTTTTGTTTTCATTGCTTTATTCCCCCACTTGGCACCTTGATTTAGTTTTGTTTTCCAGTTTTCGCTGTATTTATTTTTCTTCTTAACTGGTAAATATAATTTTTTATTTCCTTTGTTCACTGGGTCAATCTACTATACTTTATTTTTGTTGGACTGGTTTGACATTGGTTATGGGTGTCTATGTATATGAATATATTCCATTATTTTAATTATTATTTGCCTGATTTTGTAACTGCCATTTGTCTGGGGCTCATCTTTGGTTTCTCGTTTTGGGGTATTTGTTTTAATCTCACTTAATGCCATAACAAAATACTTGTGGAATCTTCATTCCTGACCAGAGATCAAGCCCTGAGCCTTTGATGTGGGAGTACTGACTCCAAGACCCTAGACTACCAGAGAACTAACTCTAGGGAGTATAAAATAGAACTCAAACAAAGAAAACCACTTGAATACAAAACGTGGCATCACTCAACCACCAGTAGCACCTATACGAGTAAGACACCTCATATAAACAACAAACAAAACAAAATACAAACCCAATATTCAGCAGACAGGATTATCATCTCGTTCAGCCTTGCCCATTAGAGAAAAACAAACAAAAAACTCAGCACAAATCCCACCCTATACAAAGCTTACACAAACCACTGGACCAACTTCAGCAGGGCAGAAACCAAAAGGAAGAAAGAATTCAACCTTGAAGCCTGGGAAAAGGAGGCTGGAAACACAATAACTTAAAAAACAAAATAAGGAAAATGCAGAGAAATACTACACAAATTAAGGAAAAAACTAGAAACATGGAAGTCCAAATAAATGAAGATAAAATAAGCACACTACCTAAAAAGAATTCAGAATAATGACAGTAAAGATGATAAAAAACCTTGAAAATGTAATGGAGAAAATACATGATTCATTAACAAAGACCTAGAAAAATTAAAGAATAAACCTACAGAGACAAACAACACAGTTACTTATATTAAAAAATACTCTAGAAGGAATCAATAGCAAAATATCTGAAACATAAGAAAGAATCAGTGAGCTGGAAGATAAAATGGTGGGAATAACTCTGAAGAGCAGAATAAGGTAAAAAGAATGAAAAGAACTGAGGATACTCTCAGAGATCTCTGGGACAATGTCAAATACAATAACATTCAAATTATAGGGGTCCCAGAAGAAGAAGAGAAAAAGAAAGGGTATGAGAAAATTTTTGAAGAGATTATAGTTGAAAATTTCCCCAACATGGAAAAGGAAATAGTCAAGTCCAAGAGGCACAAAGAGTCCCATATAGGATAAACCCAAGGAGAAACACATCAAGACACATACTAATCAAACTAACAAATACTAAATACAAAGAAAGAATATTAAAAGCAGCAAAGGAGAGGCAAGAAGGAACATACAAGGGAAACCCCATATGCTTAACAGCTGATCTTTCATCAAAAACTCTGCAGGCCAGAAGGGAATGGCAGGATATATTTAAAGTACTGAAAAGGAAAAATCTACAACCAAGATTACTGTACCTGGCAAGGATCTTATTCAAAATTGATGAAGAAATATAAAGCTTTTCAGACAAGCAAAAGTTAAGAGAATTTGTGCCACCAAACCAGTTTTACAACAAATGTTAAAGGGACTTATATAGTCAAGAAATACAAGAGAAGAAAAAGATCTACAAAATCAACCCCAAACAACTAAGAAAATGGCAATAGGAACATATATATCAATAATTACTTTAAATCTAAATGGATTAAATGCTCTAACACAAACTAGCTGAATGGACTCAAAAACAAGACCCATATATATGCTGTCTACAAGAAACCCACTTCAGACCTAAAAACACATATAGACTTGAAGTGAGAGGATGGAAGAATATATTTCATGCAAATGGGAAGCAAAAGAAAGCTGGAGTAGCAATCCTCATATCAGACAAAATAGACCTTAAAATAAAGATTACAAGAGATGAAGAAGGACACTACATAATGATTAAGGGATCAATACAAGAAGAAGACAAAACAATTATAAGTATCTCTGCACCCAACATAGGAGCACCCCAATACATAAGACAAACACTAACAGACATAAAAGGAGAAATTGACAGTAACACAATAATAGTAGGAGATTTTAACACTCCACTCACACTAATGGACAGATCATCAAAACAGAAAATTAATAAGGAAACACAAGTCTTAAATGAGACTGATCTCATTGATATCTTCAGGACATTGCATCCAAAGTGGAAGAATACACCTTCTTCTCAAGTGCACATAGAACATTCTCCAGGATAGACCACATCTTGGGTCACAAATTGAGCCTCAGTAAGAAAATTGAAATCATATCAAGCATCTTCCCTGACCACAACACTGTAAGACTAGATATCAGTTAAAAAAAAAAAAAACTAAGAAATACAAACACATGGAAATTAAGCAACACATTTCTAAATAACTAACAGGTTACTGAAGAAATCAAAAGGGAAATCCAAACATTTCTAGAAACAAATATCAATGAAAACACAACTCAAAACCTATGGGATGCAACAAAAGCCATTGTAAGAGGGAAGTTTACAGCAATACAATCATACTTCAAGAAACAAGAAAAACATTGACTAGATAACCTAACTTTACACCTAAAACAATAGGAAAAAGAAGAACAACAAAAAAAAAACACCAAAATTAGTAGAAGGAAAGAAATAACAAAGATCAGAGCAGAAATGAATGAAAAAGAAATCAAAGAAACAATAGCAAAGATTAATAAAACAAAAAGCTGGTTGCTTGAGAAAATGAACAAAATTGGCAAACCTTTAGCCAGACTCATCAAGAAAAAACAAGAGAAGAATCAAATCAACAAAATTAGAAATGAAAAAAGAGAGGTTGCAAGAGACAATACAGAAATACAAAGGATTATGAAACTATTGTGAACAATTACATGGCAATAAAAGGGATAACCTTGAAGAAATGGACAGATTCTTAGAAAAGTTCAATCTTCCAAGACTGAACCAGGAAGAATTATAAATTATAAACAATCCAATGTCAAGCACTGAAATTGAAGCTGTGATCAAAAATCTCCCCCCAAAAAACAAAAGCCCAGAACAAGATGGTTTTTCAGAAGTCTATCAAACATTTAAGAAGAGCTAAATGCCTATCCTTCTGAAACTCTTTCAAAAAATTGCAGAGGAAGGAACACTTCCAAACTCATTCTATGAGGCCACCATCACCCTGATACCAAAACCAGACAAAGACAACACACACACACACAAAAAAAAACTACAGGCCAATATCACTGATAAACATAAATGCAAAAATCCTCAACAAAATTTTAGCAAACAGAATTCAGTAACACATTGAAAAGCTCATACACCATGATCAAACTGGATTTATTCCAGAGATGCAAGGAGTCTACATAATACAAAAATCAATGTGATACACCATATTAACAAACAGAAAGATTAAAAACCATATGATAATCTCAGTAGATGAAGAAAAAAAAAACATTTGACAAAATTCAGCACCCAGTTATGATTAAACTCTTCAAAAAATGGGTATAGAAGGAACCTACCTCAGCATAGGAAAGACCATATATGATAAGCCTATAGCAAACATTATTCTTCATGGTGAAAATCTGAAAGCATTCCTAAGATCAGGAACAAGACAAGTGTGTGCACTTTCACCACTACTATTCAACATAGTTCTGGAAGTCCTAGGCACAGCAATCAGAGAAGAAAAAGAAATGAAAAGAATCCAGATCAGAAAAGAAGTAAAGCTCTCACTATTTGCAGATGACATGATACTGTACATAGAAAACGCTAAAGATAGTATCAGAAAATTACTAGAGCTAATCGGTGATTTTAGCAAAGTTGAAGAAAGCAAGAGCAATACACAGAAATCACTTGCCTTTCTATATACTAACATTGAAAAATCAGAAAGAGAAATCAAGGAATCAATCCCATTCACCATGGCAACAAAAATAATTAAATAAGAATAAACTTACCCAAGGAGACAAAAGAACTGTACACAGAAGATTATAAGACACTGATGAAAGAAATCAAAGACAACATAAACAGATGGAGAGATAGTCCATGTTCCTGGGTAGGAAGAATCATTATTGTGAAAATGACTATACTACAAAACACAATCCACAGATTCAATGTTATCCCTATCAAATTACCTATGACATTTTTTAACATAACTAGAACAAAAAATTTCACAATTCATATGAAAACATAAAAGGCTCTGAATAGTCAAAGCAGTCTTGAGAAAGAAGAATGGAGCTGGAGAAATCAACCTTCCTGACTTTGGATTATACTGCAAAGCTACAGTCATCAAGACAGTATGATACTGACACAAAATAGAAATGTAGACCAATGGAATAAGATAGAAAGCCCAGAAATAAGACCATGCACCAATGGATACCTTATTTTTGACAAAGGAGGCAAGAATATACAATAGGCAAAGACAGCCTCTTCAATACATGGTGCTGGGAAAACTCGACAGCTACATGTAAAAGAATGAAATCAGAATACTTCCTAACACCATGCACAGAGATAAACTCAAAATGGATTAAAGATCTAAATGTAAGACCAAAAACTATAAAACTCTTAGAGGAAAACATAGGCAGAACACTCGATGACATAAATCAAAGCAGGGTCCTCTATGACCCACCTCCTAGAGTAAGGGAAATAAAAACAAAAGTAAGCAAGTGGAACCTGATTAAACTCAAAAGCTTTTGCACAGAAAAGGAAATTATAAGCAAGGTGAAAAAACAACCCTCAGAATGGGAGAAAATAATAGCAAATGAAAAAATGAATGAAGGATTAATTTCCAAAATATACAAGCAGTCATACAACTCAACACCAGAAAAACAAACAACCCAATCAAAGAGTGGGGAAAAGACCTAAACAGACATTTCTCCAAAGAAGACATACAGATTGCTAGCAAACACATGAAAATATGCTCAACATCATTCATTATTATGAGACCAGCGCCTTATCACTTAGCTACCACACCTGCGTTACATCACTCATTATTAGACAAATGCAAATCAAAATGACAATGAGATATCACCTCAGACTGGTCAGAATGGCCATCATCAAAAAGTCTGCAAACAATAAATATTGGAGAGGGTGTGGAGAAAAGGGGACGCTCTTGCACTGTTGGTGGAATGTAAATTGATACAGCCACTATGGAAGATGGTATGGAGATTCCTTTAAAAACTAGGAATAAAACCACCATATGACTCAGCAATCCCACTCCTAGGCATATACCCCAAGGATACCAAAATTGCAAAAGACACGTGTACCCCATTTTTCATTGCAGCACTGTTTACAATAGCTAGAACATGGAAACAACCTAGACGTCCATCAACAGATGAATGGTTAAAGAAGTCTGATTCATACACACAATGGAATACTACTTAGCCATAAAAAGGAACAGATTTGAGTCAGTTTTAATGAGGTGGATGAACCTAGAACCTATACAGAGTGAAGTAAGTCAGAAAGAGAAAGATAAATATCGTATTCTAACACATATATACAGAATCCATAAAAATGGTACTGAAGAATTTATTTACAGGGCAGCAGTGGAGAAACAGACATAGAGAATAGACATATGGACATGAGGAGAGGAGAGGAGAGGGTGAAATGTATGGAAAGAGTAACATGGAAACTTATATTACCATGTGTAAAATAGATAGCCAATTGGAATTTGCCGTATGGCTCAGAAAACTCAAACAGGGGCTCTGTATCAACCTAGAGGGGTGGGATGGGGAGGGAAATGAGAGGGAGGTTCAAAAGGGAGGGGATATATGTATACCTATGGCTGATTCATGTCGAGGTTTGACAGAAAACAACAAAATTCTGTAAAGCAATTATCCTTCAATAAAAAATAAATAAATTTTTAAAAAGTACTATGCTGTCAGGGAAACATCTGTTTTTCCTTTTAACTCTATGAAAATACAAGGTTCCTTATAACCCAGTGATTCGCAGATTTGTATTTGGATTAAAGAAAACTTTGAGTTATTTTATGCACTATTATCAATGAAATCTTTATAGCAAATTATAGTATAAGGTATGACTTTCACTCTGTGGCTGACTAACTTATTTATAGGGTCATAAAACATAAAGTATAGATTCGAGGGAACTGTAAGTCATTGGCCTGAAAGTCAGGGATCTTCCAAGCTTTCTTGAGGAAGATTATCCACTCTCTGCCTTACCTAGTCGAGTGAGAGCAGCTTCCCAGTCTCCAGGAAGGTGGTTCCATTCTGGGACAGCCCTTCCATTGCTTAGCATCACACTGCTGCTTTTGTAAAAGCCCTAACAATAACTTGCAATGATATAGCTTATTTTCAGCTTGTCCAAATATTGTACCTTTTACCAGAAGGATTAATTGCCCATAGGATACTCCCAAAACTAAATGAAGATTCACCTGAAGTTCTAGACAAAGAGACAGTCACTTATATTAGGCACAGGCTTACACTTCCCTGAGGTTCAGGGTTTCAACAGCACTCTCCAGTTTCCAATACCCATCACATGCTCTACCTCAGTGGTCCTTCCAAAGACTACTGCAGAAAAAGGGCAGTATTGATCAAAGCCATCAAGAGAAAAGAAGTCTCAGTGGAAAAAGGTCATGAATCCCAAACTACATGCACCTGGGAATGGCCAAGGTGCATGGCTCTTCATCCTATTCAGTTCAGTTCAATCGTTCAGTCATGGCCGACTCTGCAACCCCATGAATTCCAGCACGCCAGGCCAGTCCATCACCAACTCCAAGAGTTCACTCAGACTCACGTCCATCGTGTCGGTGATGCCATCCAGCCATCTCATCCTCTGTTGTCCCCTTCTCCCCCTGCCTCCAATCCGTCCCAGCATCAGAGTCTTTTCCAATGAGTCAACTCTTCGCATGAGCTGGCCAAAGTACTGGAGTTTCAGCTTTAGCATCATTCCTTCCAAAGAACACCCAGGACTGATCTCCTTCAGAATGGACTGGTTGGGTCTCCTTGCAGTCCAAGGGACTCTCAAGAGTCTTCTCCAACACCACAGTTCAAAAGCATCAATTCTTCAGCATTCAGCTTTCTTCACAGTCCAACTCTCACATCCATACATGACTCCATTGGGAAAGGAGTACATCAATGCTATATACTGTCACCCTGATTATTTAACTTATATGACCACTGGAAAAACCATAGTCTTGACTAGATGGACCTTTGTTGGCAAAGTAATATCTCTGCTTTTGAATATGCTATCTAGGTTGGTTATAATTTTCCTTCCAAGGAGTAAGCATCTTTTAATTTCATGGCTGCAGAAACCATCTGCTGTGATTTTGGAGCCCAAAAAAATAAAGTCTGACACTGTTTTCACTGTTTCCCATCTATTTCCCATGAAGTGATGGGACCAGATGCTATGATCTTAGTTTTCTGAATGTTGAGCTTTAAGCCAACTTTTTCACTCTCCTCTTTCACCTTTCTCAAGAGGCTTTTGAGTTCCTCTTCACTTTCTGCCATAAGGGTGGTGTTATCTGCATATCTGAGGTTATTGATATTTCTTCCAGCAATCTTGATTCAAGCTTCAGCTTCATCCAGCCTAGTATTTCTCATGATGTACTCTGCATATAAGTTAAATAATCAGGGTGACAATATATAGCATTGATGTAGTCCTTTCCCGATTTGGAACCAGTCTGTTGTTCCATATGTAGTTCTAACTGTTGCTTCCTGACCTGCATACAGATTTCTCAAGAGGAAGGTTAGGTGGTCTGGTATTCCCATCTGTTGAAGAATTTTCCAAAGTTTATTGTGATCAACACAGTCAAAGGCATTGGCATAGTCAATAAAGCAGAAGTAAATATTTTTCTGGAACTCTCTTGCTTTTTCGATGATCCAGTGGATGTTGGCAAGTTGATCTTTGGTCCCTCTGCCTTTTCTAAATCCAACTTGAACATCTGAAGTTCACGGTTCTCCAAGCCTGGCTTAGAGAATTTTGAGCATCACTTTGCTAGTGTGTGAGATTAGGCAATTGTGCGGTAGTTTGAGCATTCTTTGGCATTGCCTTTCTTTGGGATTGGAATGAAAACTGACCTTTTCCAGTCCTGTGGCCACTGCTGAGTTTTCCAAATTTGCTGGCATATTGAGTGAAGCACTTTCACAGCATCATCTTTTAGGATTTGAAATAGCTCAACTGGAATTCTATCACCTCCACCAGCTTTGTTTGTAGTGATGCTTCTGAAGACCCACTTGAGTTTGCAACTAGGATGTCTAGCTCTAGGTCAGTGATCACACCATTGTGGTTATCTGAGTCTTGAAGATATTTTTTTGTGTAGTTCGTCTGTGTATTCTTGCCACCTCTTTTTAATATCTTCTGCTTCTGTTAGGTCCATACTATTTCTGTCCTTTATTGTGCCTATCTTTGCACGAAATGCTCCCTTGGTATCTCTAATTTTCTGATGAGATCTATAATCTTTCCCATTCAATTGTTTTCCTCTGTTTCTTTGCACTGATCACTGAGGAAGGCTTTCTTATCTCTCCTTGCTGTTCTTTGGAACTCTGCACTCAAATGGTTATATCTTTCCTTTTCTCCTTTGCCTTTTGCTATTCTTCTTTTCACAGCTATTTGTAAGGCCTCCTCCAACAACTATTTTGCTTTTTTGGATTTCTTTTTCTTGGGGATGATCTCGATCCCTGCCTCTTGTACAGTGTCATGAACCTCCATCCATAGTTCTTCAGGCACTCTGTCTATCAGATCTAATCCTTGAATTTATATCTCAGTTCCACTGTATAATCATAGGGTTTTGATTTAGGTCATACCTGAATGGTCTAGTGGTTTTTCCTACTTTTTTCAATTTAAGTATGAATTTGGCAATCAGGAGTTCATGATCTGAGCCACAGTCAGCTCCTGGTCTTGTTTTTGCTGACTGTATAGAGCTTCTCCATCTTTGGCTGCAAAGAATATAATCAATCTGATTTTGGTATTGACCTTGTGGTGATATCCATGTCTAAAGTTTTCTCTTGTGTTGTTGGAAGAGGGTGTTTCCAATGACCAGTGTGTTCTCTTGGCAAAACTCTATTCTCCTTTGCCCTGCGTCATTTTGTACTCAAAGGCAAAAGTTGCCTGTTATTCCAGGATTTTTTGACTTCCTGTTTTGCATTCCAGTCCCCTATAATGAAAAGGGCATCTTTTTGGGGTGTTAGCTCTAGAAGGTTTTGTAGGTCTTCATAGAACAGTTCAACTTCAGCTTCTTCAGAATTACTGGTCAGGGCATAGACTTGTATTACTATGATATTGAATAGTTCGCCTTGGAAATGAACAGAGATCATTCTGTCATATTTGAGATTTCATCCAAGTACTGCATTCCAAACTCTTTTGTTGACTGTGATGGCTACTCTATTTCTTCTGTTCACAGTAGTAGATACAATGGTCATCTGAGTTAAATTCACCCTTTCCAGTCCATTTTAGTCCTCTGATTCCTAGAATTTCTATGTTCATTCTTGCTATCTCCTGTTTGACTACTTCTAATTTGCCTTGATTCATGGACCTAACATTCCAGTTTCCTATGCAATATTGCTCTTTACAACATCTGACTACTTCCATCAGCAGTCATATCCACAACTGGGTGTTGTTTTTGCTATAGCTCTGTCTCTTCATTCTTTCTGGAGTTATTTCTCCACTGATTTCCAATAGCATTTTGGGCACCACCGACCTGGGGAGTTCCTCTTTCAGTGTCCTATGTTTTTGCTTTTTCATACTGTTCATGGAGTTCTCAAGGCAAGAATACTGAAGTGGTTTGCCATTCCCTTCTCCAGTGGACCACGTTTTGTCAGAACTCTCCACCATGACCCGTCCATCTTGGGTGGCCGTATGTGGTTAGCTCAGTTTCATTGAGTTAGACAAGGCTCTGGTCTATGTAATCAGATCGGTTAGTTTTCTGTGATTGTAGTTTTTAGTCTGTCTACACTCTGGTGGAGAAGGATAATAGATGTGTGGAAGCGTCCTGATGGCAGAGACTGACTGAGGGGGAAACTGGGTTTTGTTCTGATGTGTGGGGCCAGGCTCAGTAAATCTTTAATCCAATGTTCTTTTGATGGGTAGGGCTGAGTTCCCTCTCAGTTATTTACCTGAGGCCAAACTATGGTCCCATGCATGCACTGCTATACTCAGTGCCCCCAACCCTGCAGCAGGCCCCTGCCAACCCAGGGCTCTGTCAGAGGCTCCTCAACACTCTAGGCAAGTCTTAGTCAGTCTTTTGTGGGGTCACTGCTCCTTTCTCCTGGGTCCTGGTGCACACAAGTTTCTGTTTGTGCTCTCCAAGAATCTGTTTCCCCAGTCTTGTATAAGTTCTGGCAGCTCTGTGGTGTGGTTAATGGCGGCCTTTTCCAAGAGAGCTTATGCAATACCCAAGTCTACTGCATCCAGAGTCCCTGCCCCTGCAGCAGTCCACTGCTGACCCGTAACCTCCTCATGAGACACTCAAACACAGTTCTATCTCAGTCTCTGTGGGGTCTCTGGGTCCTGGTGTGCACAATGTTTATTTGAGCCTTCTGAGGGTCTCTGGCGGGTATGGGGTTTGAGTCTAAACACGATTTTGCCCCATCTTACCATCTTGCTGGGGCTTCTCTGCCCTTGGACATGGGATATCTCCTCACAGTCGCTCTAGCACCATGCAGCCACCACTCTAGCCAAGTTTCCGGTAGGTGTATCCAAATTTCCCCTGGATTCTCAACTTGGATGTCCACAGGTACCTTAAAATCAACAAGTCCAACACAGAATTGACTATTTCTTCTCACTTCCCACAAAATCAAAACAAAGCAAATCAGAATATAACATGCTCTGCCTCTCAATTTTCCTATCTCCAATACACTGCCAACAAGCAGTATCTCATTATCTCTGCCCCTCTTCATCATCACATCCAGAAAATATCCAAGTATTGTTATTTTACTTCCTAAGTGTCCCATATGAGGTTAAGAAGTTTTCTTCACAATCATTCCCTTTTTCAGATGGAGCATAGAGAGCAGATGTGGCCTGACTAAGGACACTTTCAAAATTGCTGATGAGTGTTTGCTTCAGAAAAGATGTAAGAATCAAGCTGAATACATTATAGGCTGGGTGTGCTCTGCTGCAGTAAAACCCCAAACTCCATTGATTTAACAAAGAAAAGACTTATTCCTCACTTAAGCAAAGTCCAAAGGTGTTAAGTGGGACCCTTTTCCCTGTTCACACCTTGAACAGGGAACCCAGTGTTGTCCTCATCACAGAAGAAGAAATGGCTAGAGTATAGGTGGGAGAGCTTTAAGGTCCAGATGTGGAATTGGTTTACATCACATGTGGCTATAACCCACTGCCCACTTGTAAAAGTAATGGAGAAGGCTGGGAATGGACATTTCCAACAATCTCTGTGAGGAATATGTTTTGGTGTAAATGACCATATGAACTGGAAAGAACTCTAAGTTGATCAAGTCCTGAGCATAAAGAGTTTAAATGTCAGTTAAATCTGACTGTCTTTTAGTAAGATAAAAATGCAATACCTTGCTGCTCTGATGAGGTTTAGAAGAAATGGTGGGCCCTCCTTCACTGAAGAGACTGGTGATCCCTGCTTCACTGCAGCACCTCTAGAAGACGGTGTCCTGGCCACTTGCCTTGTTCTGATCATCAGGAGCTGGAGAGAGAAGCACACAGAAGCCTGAGTTTCACCAGTGTTGGGACTTATTTGTTGGTTGTTTCAGCAGCTCACATGATATTTGATGATAATTTAACCTTTTATGAGTTATTCTGTGGAATTAACCACTGAAAACCTGATGTTTAGGGCAGTCATGGTCTCAGATCATCTCCTGATTTTTGCACCCATGTGGGGCCTCAAGAAAGTCTTGCAATGGGAACAAAGTTAGAAGGAGAGGTGGTGGGTGGGGAATTGGTGCCAATAGTACCTACTTTTCCCAGGAAGTCTGGCCCCTCTTCCTTCTGAGAGCAAGCAATTTGTTAGGTGAGGAAGAATTTACCCTACTGATCAGAAGGAATTTTTGATACGCAACTTTAGGTTACAAAACTTGCTTTAACCTACTGAGAAAAACAATCTACCATGTTGCCTCTATAACTCATCTGTAATCTTAATTTTGTCTGCCTCTCCTGATGTTCACAGCAGCATTGTCTGAGTTACTAAAATGAACTCTTAAGTGGATTCTCAGCTCCCCTGGTCCCACCAGACCTGTTCTACAGAGAAGAGTTATTTCCTGCCCCACTTTGAATCCATTCTCCATATCATAACCAAAAGCACTGCTTTTTCTCAGTCTGAAATCTAAATGTTATGCCCACCTTTAAAATGTTTCCAACTGTCCATCCTGTCTAACCTGAGTCCCATAGCCTAGCATGATCAGGCCCTTCTCACTTCTTGATTCTCACCTCTCCTTCCCCCTTCCAGGTTCTACGTGGGCTCAAATTCTTTCACTTCCTTGAAAGTGCCAACATTTTTCTAATTTCTCATCCTTCACATATGCTCTCCCTTCCACCTGAAATGCTGTTCTGTTCACATACACCACCTAACTCCTGCTAAGCATTCAAGTCTCATTTTAAGACATTCCCAATACACCTCCACCCTGCCCCTGCCAACCAGGTTAGAGATACAATGGTCATCCTTTAGCAACTTCCACCTCCCCTTTAGAAGCACCTGTGACTCCATGCCTTCACTGCCTCCTTGGACAAAGGTTCTGTCTTATTCATCATTTTGTAATTGGAGCACAGGACAACAGAGAAGTGCTAAACCAGTAATTATTGAATGGTTGTTTTTTCAGTCACCAAGTCATGTCTGACTCTTTATGACCCCATGGACTGCAGCACGCTGGGCTTCCTTGTGCCTCATCTCCCAGAGTTTGCTCAAGTTCATGTCCATTGAATTAGTGATGCCATCCAACCATCTCATCCTCTGTCACCTTCTTTTCCTTCTGCTTTTAATCCTTCCCAGCATCAGGATCTTTTCCAATGAGTCAGCTTTTCATATCAGGTGGCCAAAGTATTGGACTTTAAGCTTAAGCATCAGTCCTTCCAAAGAAAGGTTGACTTCCTTTCAGATTGACTGGTTTGATCTTGCTTTCCAAGGGAGTCTCCAGCAGCACAATTGAAAAGTATCAATTCTTTAGCACTCTGTCTTCTTTATTGTCCAACTCTCACATAAAAGATCATAACCTTGACTATACAGTCCTTTGTAGGCAAAGTGATGTCTTTGCTTTTTAACACACTGTCTAGGTTTGTCATATCTTTCCTGCCAAGAAGCAAAGGTCTTCTAATTTGACAGCTTCAGTCACCATCCACAGTGACTTTAGAGCCCAAGAAGAGGAAATGTGTCACTGCTTCCCTTTCCCCTTCTATTTGTCATGAAGTGATGGAACAAGATACCATGATCTTAGCTTTCTTAATTTTGAGTTTTAAGCTGCCTTTTTCACTCTCCTCCTTCACCCTCCTCAGGAGGCTCTTTATTTCCTCTTTGCTTTCTGCCTTTAGAGTGATATCATCCACATATCTGAGGTTACTGAAATTTCTCCTGGCGTTCTTAACTCTAGCTTGTAACTCATCCAGCCCGGCATTTTGCAAGTTGTCATCTGCATATAAGTTAAATAAACAGTGTGACAGTAAATAGCCTTGTCATATTCCTTTCTCAATCCTGAACTAGTCAGTTGTTTCATACAATGTTCTAAATGTTGCTTTTTGGCCCACATACAGGTTTCTCAGGAGACAGGTAAGATGGTCTGGTATTTCCATCTCTAAGATTTTCCCACAGATATTTATGATCCACACAGTCAAAGGCACTGGTGTAGTCAATGAAACAGAGATAGATGTTTTTCTTGAATTCCCTTGCTATCTCTATGATCCAGCAGACACTGGCAATTGGATCTCTGGTTCCTTTGCAATTTCTAAACCCAACTTGAACACCTGGAATGATTGCATGAAGAGGTTCCCATTTCCCCCTTTTCCATTTGCCCAATTCCTACTTGTCTTTCTGACCTTAGTTCAGGTATGACCTCACTTTTTGAAGTCCCCTGTGGTCCTTGTATGGACTTAGCACAAAGTAATTCCCTCCATCATTCATCTCACTCTGCTGTAATTGTCTGTTCTCATGAATTGAAGAGGGCTTCCCTGGTGGCTCATATCTGCCTGCAATGCAGGAGAACTGGGTTCAATCCCTGAGTCAGGAAAATCCCCTGGAGAAAGGAATGGCTACCCACTCCCATATTCTTGCCTGGAGAATTCCATGGGCAGAGGAGCCTGGTGGGCTACAGTTCATGGGGTTGCAAAGAGTTGGACACCATTGAGTGACTAACACTTTCACTTTTTCACTTTTTTCATCACTGGAAGAAAGGACAGGAATGGTGCTTACTCAATGTTTTATCCCCAAATATTGCTACAATATCCAGTAAAGATTAGTACCAATGAGTAACCATGGGATGCAAGAATGAATCCAGCATAACCTTGGTGCCTAAGTTGGTATATTTATGTAATCTGAAATGCAGACAGTGCATGATTGGAATAATCTTATTTAAGTGATCTTAATAGAAGGAAACTCTGCTTTATTGACCTTTCTGAAAAGTATCTGCCATCCACCTGTGCAGTATCTAATCATCTGTGCATGATTAGGGAGCCCTTCTAGGCAGAGCCAGGATCATTCTGTATAACCTTTCTTGTTCTGCTTCAGTGCTCAGCCAGGCTCTCAGGCAAAGCCCAAAGGCTTACCACCCATGGCAGGGATCACTTTTTGTTGACCTAAACACTATGGAGGGACCTTTACAATGACCTTCAAGTCAGTGTAATTTCACTTTCTGATACCCAGCAACCCAGTCAAGCCCATTTCTTATAGGAAATGTCAGTGCAGAATGAGAAAGATGAATCCTAGTATAACAAACAGGGACTTTCAAAGAATGCTGCATTCATTTTTTTTCCCCTATGAGCATTTATTGAACCTAGGGTGAGCACCAAAGGGATGGGTTAAACTCTACACATGCATGAACGCTTCACTCCCTATGACTCCTTTGAGAAGCAGATATTATTCCTGTATTAATGATGAAGAAACTGAAGCTGAGAGAAGTTAAATAAATGGCACAGGTACTCAGCCCCATGTTTGTATAATCCCCAAGCCTATGCTCTGTGCACCAATATCCTCTCAAGGACAGGATGTGTTCGACTATTAAAAGAAGACTGTACTGAAGAACAATCTCCCTGAGTTGGTCAGGTTCACATTGTTCCTAACTCCTCCTTTCACTTGTTCTCCTTAAATCCTTGAGACTTGCAAAGCCTCATCCTATTCCATCTAGTCAAAACTATGGTTTTTCCAGTAGTCATGTAAGGATGTGAGAGTTGGACTATAAAAAAAGCTGAGCACTGAAGAATTGATGCTTTTGAACTGGTGTTGGAGAAGACTCTTGAGAGTCCTTTGAACTGAAAGGAGATCAAACAAGTCAATCCTAAAGGAAATCAGTCCTGATCATTCATTGGAAAGATTGATGTTGAAGCTGAAACCCCAATACTTTGGCCACTTGATGCAAAGAACTGACTCATTGGAAAAGACCCTGATGTTGGGAAAGATTGAAGGCAGGAGGAGAAGGGGATGGCAGAGGATAAGAATGTTGGATGGCATCACCGACTCAATGGACATGAGTTTGAGCAAGCTCAAGAGTTGGTGATGGACAGAGAGGCCTGGCAGGTGCAGTCCATGGAGTCACAAAGAGTGGGACATGACTGAGCTACTGAACTGACTGACTGATGCCATATAGGAATCACCAAGAAAAGCCTCATACATGATCATGTGTCCTCTACTTCCAAAGTACTGTTGTTGTCTTCTACCCAGAATAGACCTCAGTGTGCTGTGGTAAAGATTTCTCCCTTTGTAGGCAGGATCTCAGGATCTCACCACTCAGGGCCTTGTGTCCCTTCTAGTTTTTAGCAGAAATTAAGTCCTGCTGCACTGCACTCTATGAATCCCAGCCCAAATCCACAGGGAGCATGGACAGGGGTTATGATCTGCCTCTGCCTGGGCTGCTAGACCAGTCTCCCTGTACCTTGAGCCTTTTTTCCTTCTCCCTGCCATCTTTCAGACACTGTGAAAATAGACTTCCCTTGGCCTATCCATGTACTCCCTTTTAGGGTCCAGTTTGGGATCTTGCTACATAAGTACCTTCTTCATATAGTTAAGGATCCCAACCCAGATTCTGTATGTACAACCAAGAACAGATAAGAACACAAAGGTCTATTTGAGCCTCATACTATAAAGGACAAGGAGACTTAATCAAGACTCCCAGTCTATTTTGTGCTTTTAGTTCAGCTCCTGGGCTCTTCACTCTCCTCCTTCACAGGAGGTTGTCCTGTGGCTTTGAAAAGTGCCAAGCTGCAGAATTCTGTTACAAAACTGCAGCAGTGGTGATATCCTGCCCCCTCATCTCAGAGTTCATGGGCATTCTCATATGATTCCCTCTGTTCATTCAGAAAATTCTGCTCCAGCACTGCTCCAGAGGCACTTATGTTGTTGCCACCACCCACCACCAGTGAGAGTGACTCTCTAGGATTTAGGAGTGTCCCAACATGCCCACTCTGCAGGGCATCCATCTGTAAGCACTGCCCTGACACTACTGGTTCTCTGAGTAGGTGATCAGGGAGCTCTCAGCCTTTTTTCTGAAGACCACTTGCAAGATTTGGCTGCCAGCTGCCTTAAAGGGGGAGTCAACAAGAACAATCTCTGGGAATCAGTGGGGAGAAAGGGAGAGAACACACCAGCAAGAAATAACCTTGCAGATCCAAGTGAAGAGAGGTCTGTGGACAAAAACATACCAGTTTCAAGGTTGAGAACAAAGTCCCATGAAAGGTAACATGGTCTGAGCTCAGAGGAAGCTGGCCTGGGGCTCAACCGCTGTGGCTTTGTCCCCACAAGCATGTAGACTGATGTGGGACCGTGTGCCCTTATAAAATTGCTTCTGGAACTCTGGGACCTTTGTTTACTATCCTGAGGAACCACTACTGGTTAAAGACAATGACATAAATAACTGTATGGGTCTTGTGGCATTTGGAAACACACACAAACACACACACATACACAAACACTGCATTATTTTATACTGCTTATGAATCCCTGAAATAAGTCATCTAAGTTACGTGGCTTAACATTTGAGTGGAGATCCTCAATGATTTTACAAAACCCTCCCAAGAAACTCGTAAATTGGCCTTGAATTATTTGTAGTGTTTATCTGAATATTTAATAGAAGTGGCTGGAAAACTGTTTTACTCAGACTGGTAGGTGGCTTTCTGCTTTCTTTGGAGGACTATAAACATGGTAATCTTGCTATACATAAAATGCTTTCATAGAGAAACAATGTTATGTTTCAGCCAAGAAACCCCAAGATGTGGACCACTATATAAAAAAAAATGGGTTGGTAAAGGAAAGATATACCCATCTGAATGCAGGGTTCCAAAAAATATCATGAAGATATAAGAAAGCTTTCCTAAGAGAACAATGCAAAGAAACAGAGGAAAGCAATAAAATGGGAAAGATTAGAGATCTCTTCAAGAAAACTAGAGATACCAAGTGAGCATTTCATGCAAAGATGGGCACAATAAAAGACAGAAATGGTATGGCAGAAGATATTAAAAATAGGTGGCAAGAATACACCAAAGAACTATATTAAAAAGATCTTAATGAGGCAGATAACTATGAAGCTGTGATCACTCACCTAGAACCAGACATCTTGAAGTGTAAAGTCAAGTGGGCCTTAGGAAGCATCACTATGAACAAAGCTAGTGGAGGTGATGGAATTCCAGTAGAGCTATTCCAAATCCTAAAAGACAATGCTGTTGAAGTGCTGCACTCAATATGCTAGCAAATTTGGAAAACTCAGCAGTGGCCATGGGACTAGAAAAAGGTCAGTTTTCATTCCAATCTCAAAGAAAGGCAATGCCAAAAATACTCAAACTACCACACAATTGCACTCATCTCACACTCATTCTCCAAGTGAGGCTTCAACAATACGTGAACTGAGAACTTTCAGATGTTCAAGCTGGATTTAGAAAAGGCAGAGGAACCAGAGGTTAAATCACCAACATCTGTTGGATCACTGAAAAAAAGCAAGAGAGTTCCAGAAAATTATCTACTTCTGCTTTACTGACTATGCCAAAGCCTTGGACTGTGTGGAATACAGTGGAATACAACAAACTGTGGAAAATTTTTAAAGAGATAGGAATACCAGAGCACCTTACCTGCCTCTTGAGAAATCTATGAAGGTCAAGAAGCAACAGTTAGAACCAGATATGGACCAACATACTGTTTCCAAATAGGAAAAGGCTGTATATTGTCACCCTGCTTATTTAACTTCTATGCAGAGTACATCATGAAAAACGCTGGGCTGGATGAAGCACAAGTTGGAATCAAGATTTCCAGGAGAAATATCAGTAACCTCAGATATGCAGATGACACCACCCTTATGACAGAAAGTGAAGAGGAACTAAGGAGCCTTTTGATGAAAGTGGAAGAGAGTGAAAAAGCTGGCTTAAAACTCAACATTCAAAAAACTAAGATAATGGCATCCAGTCCCATCACTTCATGGCAAATGGACGGGGAAACTGTGAGAGACTTTTTTTTTTTTTGGATATTTTTTTGGATCTGCAAAATCACTGCAGATGGTGAGTGCTTTCATGAAATCGAAAGATGTTTGCTCCTTGGAAGAAAAGCAATGACACACCTAGACAGCATATTAAAAAACAGAGACCTTACTTTGCCAATAAATGTCCATCTAGTCAAAGCTATGGTTTTTCCTAATCATGTATGAATGTGAGAGTTGTACCATAAAGAAAGTTGAGCACCTAAGAATTGATGCCTTTGAACTGTGGTGTTAGAGAAGACTCTTGAGAGTCCTTTGGACTTCAAGGATATCAAACCAGTAATCCTAAAGGAAATCAGTCTTGAATAATCACTGAAAGGACTGATGCTGAAGCTGAAGCTCCAATATTTTGGACACCTGACATGAATAACTGACTCAATGGTGAGATGCTGAGAAAGGTTGAGGGCAAGAAGAGAAGGGGATGAGACAGAGGATAAGATGATTGGATGGCATCATTGATTCAGTGGACAGGAGTCTGAACAAACTCAGGGAGATAGTCAAGGACAAGAAAGTCTGACCTGCTGTGTTTGTGGGGTCACAAAGAGTTGGACTTGACTGAGCTCCTGAACAACATCAACAACTGTGGGGTTTATGAGCACAATTACATTTTTTCCATCCACTTGGTTTCACTGCTAATATTACTATAACTTGCACAGATCACACACCTGATATGTTTTAGGTCCTGTGTTTTGTACTTTGGATCTACAGTAAGTGACATAAAAACAGATATTGTATAGGATAGAAATATGTTACTTTTTACTTAATTTTATTTTACCAATGCTTTAAAGAATGATTATGAAGCAGTCTTTAAATTTTCTAAGTATCAATTTCATCTTACATAAAATGTGACTAATAATATCTACTTATAGAGTTGATATTGAGATAAATAAGATGGTCTTCTGGTCTGATTTTGGTGTTATAGGGTTGCAGAATCAGTGGGCTGGAATGCTATGAACATAGAGCTTAAAGTAGGGTTAGGCACATGTTGAGAGGCTGATACCCTAAAGACTTGATGGAATGCCTTTTCTCAACATCCAGACTGATCTAGAATTTCATGGTTGATATGGATGACATGGCTCTTTTTTTTTTTTTTTTTTTAAATTAAGATAAGTTTATTGTCTCACAGTTCTGGAGGCTAGATTTCCACTAATTTTATTTTATTTTTAAACTTTACATAATTGTATTAGTTTTGCCAAATATCAAAATGAATCCGCCACAGGTATACATGTGTTCCCCATCCCGAACCCTCCTCCCTCCTCCCTCCCCATACCATCCCTCTGGGCCGTCCCAGTGCACCAGCCCCAAGCATCCAGCATCATGCATCGAACCTGGACTGGCAACTCGTTTCCTACATGATATTTTACATGTTTCATTGCCATTCTCCCAAATCTTCCCACCCTCTCCCTCTCCCACAGAGTCCATAAGACTGTTCTATACATCAGTGTCTCTTTTGCTGTCTCGTACACCGGGTTATTGTTACCATCTTTCTAAATTCCATATATATGCGTTAGTATACTGTATTTATGTTTTTCCTTCTGGCTTACTTCACTCTGTATAATAGGCTCCAGTTTCATCCACCTCATTAGAACTGATTCAAATGTATTCTTTTTAATGGCTGAGTAATACTCCATTGTGTATATGTACCACAGCTTTCTTATCCATTCATCTGCTGATGGACATCTAGGTTGCTTCCATGGATGACATGGCTCTTATCCACACTGAGAACTGTAATGAAACCCTCTCTGTTCCCAGTACATTCTATAGAGCTTGGTATAAAGCATGAGCTCAAGACATTTTAATCAAACTGAAGTGCAGTCACTACTATGAAATTCCAGGACTATGACTAGATCTCTTTAGGAACTGGAGATGACCTCAGACTTTGAAGATAACAGAAAAATACACAGAATTAGCCAGCAGGGGAAATACGTGTGTGGATTTGGTGGCCAATGCAAAGCCCCTGGTGGCAGTTTTGTTAAAGTATTTGTGTGCTTACTGATAAAGCTCCATCTCTAAAAACTGCTTGCAGACTTATACTTAGCTGGAATAATGAAACAGAAACCCTCCTGCACGGGGGGCTAATGACAACACCACCACAAATAATCAGACCAAATATATAAACCAGTGATTTTCAAGATACCAAACATCTGAGGATGAAACCTGGATCATTTAGCAGGTGTATATTTTAGGAAGCTGTCAAACTTTCCCAGGATGGTTGTACCATTTCCTTCTTCCCCTCCTTCCTTCCTTCTTTTTTTTCCCTTACACTTCAACCAGCAGAGTTCTGGTTCCTATACATTCTCATCACCAATACATATGGTCAGACTTTCGCATTTAATCTAATCACACTTACAGTGACTTGTGGTTTTAATTTGCATTTCTCCAATACTCCATAGATTGTGCCTTTTATGTCGTTACTAAAATCCAAGATCACAATTTTTTTTTTCTTTTCTGTTGTCTTGTAGAAGTTTCATAAGGTAGGTTTTAATTAGGTGTATGATCCACTTTGAGTTAAATGTTGCATATAGTATGAGGTAAGGATCCTTGTACTACAGTGTTGGACTCCATTTGATAAAATTTTATTTAGAACTTTTGACTATATGTTCATGAAGGATATCAGTTTGTAGATGTTTTGTTTATTTTCAGGGCAAAAAAAAATTAATGATAAAAAAGCCAGTCTCCTTATTTTCTGCATCTAATTTTTCAAGATAATAATACAACTCCAAAGTAAAAGCATTTGTCAATCAAGGTAAAATTAAGCTTTTAATTTTGTTGAAATTTCTATTTTGTTTTTATTTCCAAGAGTGAGAGCTAATAATGAGGGAAGGAAAGTTAACTTTGATTTAGCATGGCTTAATATATATACCATGTTTATAAATTAAAATTAATGCAAATGAAAGCCCTGATATATGTTAGTAAAATCAAGCAAGATGTGTTGGTTTAAGGGGATCAGTTTTTTTGGTGGAAGGCATAGCCAGTAATCTGAATTACCTACCTCCAGCACTCCCATTTATAAAACTAGTGTCCAGTAATGAGTGGTTGGTGTTGATTTAATTATATCTGTTTAAAATAATATGGATGTTGAATTCTAGATGGGGCAAAGGGATAAAAATAATAATTAGCAGCCTAACTAGAAGCCAGGCTTCCATCTACAGTATTTAAAAAAAAAAAAGGAGCAAATGATCTGGGGAACATACATAAAGTAAATCCAACAAGGGAGCAATAATGCAGATATATCAAACTTAGAACTAGGAAATGATGACTGTCACCTTCTGATGGCTAACAGAACATTCTGAGTTATGTTTTTCTTGCTGTGGATGCTTTCTAGGGAGATGAGTTACTGACGGTCTCTCCTCTGCAGAAAGTAACCATCTAGGAGAACAGCACTCTAAGATCAGATCCAGAGGGTGTCTGATGCAGTGCAAAGAGTGTGGGATATGGAGTCAGTATCTTACTTGCTGGGGACATCAGCAAGCAACTTCACCACTCTCTCTGATCATGTCCTTTCCACTGATGATTGGAAGCAATTTTCCTCTCTCACTGGAGTGAGGAATATACCAACCATCAAAAGGGTGTCATTGGCTTTGCCAGTAGAGCTGAATGACCACCCTGTGTACCCACTGCATCTTATCAGTCTGCATGAAGGCCCCTTAGGCACCTGCTATCCTCTTCCCGACCCTGTGCAGGAGCAGTTCCAGGTGAGGTCCCCCACCCAGCTGGCCCCAACATGGTGAATGATCTGGACCTAGAGAGGCTCTTGCCTACACACTCACCCTTGCCGGTCCACAAGACCAGGCCCGACTCAAGGCAGTACCTAAGGAAACATTGAAATGGAGACCCACCAGCTCTTGACTGAATGCTGCCAATTATTTTTATGAATACTTCAGAAGTCAAAATCTGGCAGAAAGGAAAAACATACAGAGATATTTACCCCATAAATAAATAAATCAACCTTTCTTCCTTGTGAATAGCATAAAAATGTCTTTGCTTTAGTGGAAACTTTGTAAGTGTGATCTTGGCTTTTTGCCATCAGCAGATGTCTATAATAAGCTAAGGTCTCAGACAGAGATGAATTGATTTTTTTTTTTCACCTCAAAGCCTCACAAAAGACAGTGTGCCTGAGAGTTCACTAGAAAAACAGGATTTGTTGTTGTTTCTAGTTTTATTATTTAATGGCAAACAGTTTAAAGCTTCAAGTAATTGTTTTTTTTGTGTTTCATTGACTGCCTTTGATTACCATGCTAATTATATTGTAAACAGTCTCCTAGATTCTCAGACAGTAGTGACTTTATGTTCTTTCAAGGTAAAGAACCATTTCAGAGATCAGCAGAGCAGGACTCACACACCATTCTTCTGTGCATTGAAAAGAAAACAGAAAATGTCCTGCAAGCTAATTTTATTCTTTTCACATATATTGTGAGGCATGCTTGCAACCCTAGGGGCCAGGCGGTTGATTTCCATATAGGTCCAAAGCAGAGTGTAGTGTGTGTGCCTGTGTGTGCATGTGTGTACAAATGGGTGTGTTAGGGGCAATTGCCAGGTCTTGGATATGCCTCTGAAGTCTGCATGAGTCCATTCACTCCACCTTGGAAAGCTCATGGGATACCCCATGCTGCTACCATACCCAAAAGTATACCCTGGGCTCCTACAGCACTTCTTCTAAGATACAATAAATAAGGCACAGCAGGCCTCTAATTAGGGGGTAAAATGCCTATTTATTGTGACATCACATGACCAACAAGCTAGAAGATAAAAGATCAACCCTTGGTCCGTTATTCTTACCCCCAGGTTTAGAGGGCAAGGTCCATATTCTATGACTGATTCCTTGCTCTATAATTTCATATGATTGACTTCTCCCCATGTATAATTGTTGCTTCCTTCCCTGACTCTCATTCACAGGGAAAAAAGCATGGAGTTAGGTGGTGCTTGAAGGTGTGTACCAGCCCCCACATTCCTGCCACCTAGTACCATGGAGATCAAGGTCATGTGCATGGCAAAGAAAATCTTTGCCTGTGTCCAGATGCTTATGATGCAACGGGGTTCTCTTCTCCTTCTCTACACAGTGACCCAACATCACCTGACTTGTTCCTCATGTTAATCTCAGGCCTCTGGAGAGCTCAATCCCTTTGTCTTTCCACTGAACCTGGTGGATTGAATGGGATCTGTGATAGACAGGAAGGACACCAATAATCAATGCTCCCCTCCTGTGGTAACTGTGGCTAGAGCAGAACTGCCTATCCCAGCACTCACCTCCCAGCTCTCTTTTCATTCAAGTGTAATCACATCACTGGTTCTTGCTGGAGCAGTGCCAGTGAAGATGATGTGAACCATTCTTAGGCTTAGGGTGTTAAATATTAGATGTGAGAACCTTTGGTCTGCCTATCTAGGGACATCCACAGTGGCATGGGTGAGAATGAAACTTCATGAGAGTAAATCACTGAAATTTGCAGGCTGCTAATTAGAGAAGTTATGAATACAAATCTGCTGTATAAATGGTCAAATTGTTCTAAATTTGAATTTAGTCTGTGCCATGTGACTGTTAATCCTGGGCAAGACTACAGTCAAGATTATGTGTGGTTGTGAACACAATATATAAAAGGACCAAAACCCAAAAAACTTCTACAGACCTTTCACTGGACTTAACTATAAAGGGAAGGCATAGGCTCACAAAATCAACAAGGAAGCCATGGAATAGAGAAGGAAATGGCACCCCACTCCAGTGTTTTTACCTGGAAAATCCCAAGGACAGAGGAACCTGGTGGGCTACAGTCCATGGGGTCACAAAGAATCAGACAAAAGTTAGCTAAAACACTAAACTACAACTAACCACAGAGAGAAGGGAAGGCTTTCCACTGGAAGAAGACCAGTTCCAAGCTTCAGTGTCAGGGCCAATATCACTGTGTCACAGTCTAATTCTCATCTTTGCAGGCTGTGGATTCCATTCTAATTTTCACTCACTTGAGATTACCTTTCTCTACACCACCAAAAATGTAAAAATAGAGCTGCCAACAACACTTATGCTTTATTTCCACTTCAGGAGAGGAGTGATTTGATTTTCCAGTTCCAAGTCCAAGATGCCAACACAGAGATCTATGGCCAGTGCTTGTGTTTGGAGCAATAGGCTATAGCAGGTGGGAGTGGGGTGGCAAGTGGCGTGTGTGTGTGGGGTGGTGGGGGGCATGAAGGTACAGGCCGCATCCCAAAATAATCAGATTTCGTGGAAGCCAGATGCCCAGAGTAGGATCCACACTGCCAATGTCCACCATATAATGCAAACGCTGGGGAATCAGCAGTAGAAGGAAAGAGACAGATAGCCCGAGCACTAGCTCTCCTTCGGAGTGGAAATAATTTCTGTAGTTCCAGGTTTCAGACGCCTAACCAACCTCACCACAATCTGTCTGAAGCTGACCGTTAGTGTCTCCAGCCAGCTGGCCTCCCTGGGTCACTACTCTTGTGAAAAGTCCAACCACACAGCCACAGGCTGAAAATCAGAGGCACGGTGTACCTCTCCCATCTCTGGCCAGTCCCCAAGCCCTCTTGTTGTCCAGACAATAAAGCGTGGTTTCCCCAAACACTCAGCAGTGAGCTGTCTCTGGCCTCAGGTCAGCTATGCCCCTTCTTGGAATGCTCGTCCCTCACCCATTCTCCCTTCTGATCGCGATCAGCTCGGTGTAAAGCCTCCAGAAATCCCATGGTCCTGATCTCAAGCAGGTTGCTCTGGAGAGCTGCCTGTTTCAAGTCCACCTTGTATTTTAATAACATTCCCAAATCCAACTCTACCGCTGGACTCTGCCTCTGTAAAGACTACATGGACAGTTGTGTTCCTGTGGTAGTATTTTATCACTGACGTCCAGCAGGGCACCTGGCATGTGGCAGGTGCCCTAAAACTTCATGAAGTTGCAGCAAGTCCAAAGGAAAAAAATGTCATACATCTAAGCAATCTGCTCCAGAGTTCCTCCCCTAACTGCCTCCCCCCGCACCCCCCCCCACCTCTGCTTTGTGGTTCACCTGGAGTGGCTCTCTCCAAGCAGCCTCCTGCAATCTCTGCAGTCACAGGGCATGCCCCACCCCTCCACCCCCAGGCTTGATAAACGTTGTCATGCTGAGGTTTCACTGGCCTCCCTGGATTACACTTGCCTGGAGTGAGTTTTTTCACAGCACAGCACAGGGACTGGAACAAGCACAAACCAGATACAACTTTTACTGAGGAAACTGATAACTTGTAGAAAATAAATCTTACATTATATTGTATTACAATACAATTAACAGTAAAAGGTATGGGATTTGAGAAATTGTACCCAGAATCTTCCCTTTATAGCTGAGTAACTTTGAGAGATTCACTGGCCCTCTGTGATGGCAGCTGTCACTTCTGTCAGACAACATGTTCTCCTCTCTTTTCTTCCTCTTCCCTCCCCTTCCTTCTGCCTTCTTCCCTCTCTCTCTGTCTCACCTCTCACTGTGTCAGGACACCATGAAAAGGCAGCCATCCATAAACCAATAAAAGATCCTTCATCAGAAACCAAATCTGCCAGCCCCTTGATTTTGGCTTTCCTAGCCTCTAGGACTGTGAGTTTCAAAAAATTAAGATCATGGCATCCAGTGCCATCGCTTCATGGCAAATAGATGTAGAAAAAATGGAAATAGTGGCAGATTTTATTTTCTTTGGCTCCAAAATCATTGCAGATAATGACTGTATCCATGAAATTAAAAGATGCTTACTCCTTGTAACAAAAGTTATGACCAATCTAGACAATATATTAAAAAGCAGAGACATCATTTGCCAACAAAGGTTTCTATGGTCAAAGCTACGGTTTTTCCAGTGGTCATGTGTGAATGTGATAGTTGGACCATAAAGAAGGCTGAGCACCAAATAATTGATGCTTTTGAGCTGTGGTGTTGGAGAAGACTCTTGACAACTCTTTGGACTGTAAGAAGATCAAACAAGTCAATCCTAAAGGAAATCAATCCTGAATATTTATTGGAAGGACTGATGCTGAAGCTGAATCTCCAATACTTTGGGCACCTGATGCAAAGAGCTAACTCACTGGAAAAGACCCTGATGTTGAGAAAGACTGAGGGCAGGAGGAGAAAGGCAGGACAGAGAATGAGATGGTTGGATGGCATCATGGACTCAATGGACATGAGTTTGACCAAATTTCAGGAGACTGTGAAGGACAAGGAAGCCTGACATTCTGCAGTCCATGGGGTGGCATAGAGTTGGACAGGACTTAGAAACTGAGAAGCAAATAAGAACATAGGCAAAACACTCTCTGACATACATCACAGCAGGATCCTCTATGACCCATCTCCCAGAATATTGGTAATAAAAGCAAAAATAAACAAATGGGACCTAATTAAACTTAAAAGCTTCTGCACAACAAAGGAAACTATAAGCAAGGTGAAAAAACAGCCTTCAGAATGGGAGAAAATAATAGCAAACGAAGCAACTGACAAACAACTAATCTCAAAAATATACAAGCAACTCCTGCAGCTCAATTCCAGAAAAATAAATGACCCAATCAAAAAATGGGCCAAAGAACTAAATAGACATTTCTCCAAAGAAGACATACAGATGGCTAACAAACACATGAAAAGATGCTCAACATCACTCATTATCAGAGAAATGCAAATCAAAACCACTATGAGGTACCATTTCACGCCAGTCAGAATGGATGCGATCCAAAAGTCTACAAGCAATAAATGCTGGACAGGGTGTGGAGAAAAGGGAATCCTCTTACACTGTTGGCGGGAATGCAAACTAGTACAGCAACTATGGAGAACAGTGTGGAGATTCCTTAAAAATCTGGAAATAGAACTGCCTTATGACCCAGCAATCCCGCTGCTGGGCATACGCACTGAGGAAACCAGAATTGAAAGAGACACGTGTACCCCAATGTTCATCGCAGCACTGTTTATAATAGCCAGGACATGGAAGCAACCTAGATGTCCATCAGCAGATGAATGGATAAGAAAGCAGTGGTACATATACACAATGGAGTATTACTCAGCCATTAAAAAGAATACATTTGAATCAGTTCTAATGAGGTGGATGAAACTGGAGCCTATAATACAGAGTGAAGTAAGCCAGAAAGAAAGATACCAATACAGTATACTAATGCATATATATGGAATTTAGAAAGATGGTAACAATAACCCTGTATCAGATCAGATCAGATCAGTTGCTCAGTCCTGTCCAACTCTTTGCGACCCCATGAATCGCAGCACGCCAGGCCTCCCTGTCCATCACCAACTCCCGGAGTTCACCCAGACTCACGTCCATTGAGTCAATAATGCCATCCAGCCATTTCATCCTCTGTCATCCCCTTCTGCTCTTGCCCCCAATCCCTCCCAGCATCAGGGTCTTTTCCAATGAGTCAACTCTTCACATGAGGTGGCCAAAGTCCTGGAGTTTCAGCTTTAGCATCATTCCTTCCAAAGAAATCCCAGAGCTGATCTCCTTCAGAATGGACTGGTTAGATCTCCTTGCAGTCCAAGGGACTCTCAAGAGTCTTTTCCAACACCACAGTTCAAAAGCATCAATTCTTCGGAGCTCAGCCTTCTTCACAGTCCAAATCTCACATCCATACATGACCACAGGGAAAACCATAGCTTTGACTAAATGGACCTTTGTTGGCAAAGTAATGTCTCTGCTTTTGAATATGCTATCTAGGTTGGTCATAACTTTCCTTCCAAGGAGTAAGCGTCTTTTAATTTCATGACTGCCATCACCATCTGCAGTGATTTTGGAGCCCAGAAAAATAAAGTCTGACACTGTTTCTACTGTTTCCCCATCTATTTCCCATGAAGTGGTGGGACCGGATGCCATGATCTTCGTTTTCTGAATGTTGAGCTTTAAGCCAACTTTTTCACTCTCCACTTTCACTTTCATCAAGAGGCTTTTGAGTTCCTCTTCACTTTCTGCCATAAGAGTCGTGTCATCTGCATATCTGAGGTTATTGATATTTCTCCCGGCAATCTTGATTCCCACTTGTGCTTCATCCATTCCAGCGTTTCTCATGATGTACTCTGCATAGAAGTTAAATAAGCAGGGTGACAATATACAGCCTTGACGTACTCCTTTTCCTATTTGGAACCAGTCTGTTGTTCCATGTTCAGTTCTAACTGTTGCTTCCTGACCTGCATACAAATTTCTCAAGAGGCAGATCAGGTGGTCTGGTATTCCCATCTCTTTCAGAATTTTCCACAGTTTTTTTGTGATCCACACAGTCAAAGGCTTTGGCATAGTCAATAAAGCAGAAATAGATGTTTTTCTGGAACTCTCTTGCCTTTTCCATGATCCAGCAGATGTTGGCAATTTGATCTCTGGTTCCTCTGCCTTTTCTAAAACCAGCTTGAACATCAGGAAGTTCACAGTTCACATATTGCTGAAGCCTGTCTCGGAGAATTTTGGGCATTACTTTACTAGCGTGTGAGATGAGTGCAATTGAGCAGTAGTCTGAGCATTCTTTGGCATTGCCTTTCTTTGGGATTGGAATGAAAACTGACCTTTTGCAGTCCTGTGGCCACTGCTGAGTTTTCCAAATTTGCTGGCATATCGAGTGTAGCACTTTCACAGCATCATCCTTCAGGATTTGGAATAGCTCAACTGGAATTCCATCACCTCTACTAGCTTTGTTCGTAGTGATGCTTTCCAAGGCTCACTTGACTTCACATTCCAGGATATCTGGTTCTAGGTCAGTGATCACACCATCGTGATTATCTGGGTCGTGAAGGTCTTTTTTGTACAGTTCTTCTGTGTATTCTTGCCATCTCTTCTTAATATCTTCTGCTTCTATTAGGTCCATACCATTTCTGTCCTTTATCAAGCCCATCTTTGCATGAACAAGACAGCATAAGAGACACAGATGTACAGAACAGTCTTTTGGAGTCTGTGGGAGAGGGAGAGGGTGGGATGATTTTGGAGAATGGCACTGAAACATGTATAATATCATATATGAAATGAGTCACCAGTCCGGGTTCAATGCACGATACTGGATGCTTGGGGCTGGTGCACTGGGACGACCCAGAGGGATGGTACGGGAGGGAGGAGGGAGGAGAGTTCAGGATGGGGAACACGTGTGTACCAGTGGTGGATTCATGTTGATATATGGCAAAACCAATACAATACTGTAAAGTTAAAAATTAAAATAAAAGAAAAAAAATGTGAGAAATAAAAGTCCATTTTTTAAGCCTCCTTAAACAATGTGTTTGTTTGTTACTGCAGCCCAAGCTGACTAATACAAAGTGGAACACAATGGGCACTGCCTCTTATAAGTGAAAATAACATTTGTGTCATAGATAATTAGCAATGGTTCATCTCATGGAAGAAATCATTGTATCTCATGAAATATTGTCAATATCAGGAGCTAGAGAGAGGTTGGAGTGAGCAGAGGGAACTCTGACCACAGCTTATTCTCCTGCCATACCCACTGGGTGCCCGTCACTCCTAAGACCTGGATCAGACACATGGTCTCTTCCTCCCACACCCACCAAGGACTTAGAAGGAAGCTGATAGGAGGTATATATTCTCAGCAAGGCTGACATGGCCTGGTTTGGATGGTACTCATGTGGTGACAACACACTGGATGTCTATGTGCTCTTCTCACGTAAGATGCGAGGATTTGTGTCATTGGTCCTCATTGAGTTTATGGAGATTTGCCCTTTGCACTCTGTTATCCTGTTCATCTGCATCCACATTTAAAAACATAGTGCCATCTTTTACTCTTTGATTCACAAGTTCAGCAAAATTGACTTTCCTAAAGTATTTTCTAAGCTGCTATGCAGACTAAAGGAACCGTTTTCTGTCTTTGCTTAAGAGAAAGTGTGTCCAATGTTAACAGTGGAAACAGTTAATGAAAACACATTACTCCCTCACATCCCTAGACCACGTGTCCAGCCTCACCTCACAGCAGGCAGGCAGAAGCCCATTTGGGGTCAGTGGGGTGCATTGTAGGAAAGAACGCAGCTTCAGAGGAGGCAGGCTCAGCCCCAACTGTGCTTTGGTCCTATTGTTGGCTGAATAACCTTAGGCAAATCACAGAGCATTTCTTAATCTTAGCTTCTTAGTTCTAAAACAGAGCTAGAATCATCTGCCCTTTGGGGCTGTTAAAGTAACTAAATCACTGAAAGTGAGTCTGGGGCCTAGCCCCATACAGAGAACTCCACACCTCATAAATGTTGTCTTGAAGCAGTAGTTTAGGTACTAACCTCACACATTTCTTGAGGTTCCATCTCTTTGGATGCTTGGAGTGTCTTCCTCAAGTGCCCGCTCTGAAGGGATTGGGGGTCTGTATACTGTGCGTGCTGTTGAGCCACACCCCTGGGCTAGAAGGGGACTCACCCCCCAGAGGGTTGCTGTGCCTTTTCAGTGAGAATAGGGGCTCGGTATATGTTTCATGGTGGTTCTATGCCAGGAGGATTTGCAGGGCCCTACTCTTGCCTGGCAAATCCCATGGACGGAGGAGCCTGGTGGGCTGCAGTCCATGGGGTCGCTGAGGGCCAGACACGACTGAGCGACTTCACTTTCACTTTTCACTTTCATGCATTGGAGAAGAAAATGGCAACCCACTCTATTGTTCTTGCCTGAAGAATCCCAGGGATGGGGGAGCTTGGTGGGCTGCCATCTATGGGGTCGCACAGAGTTGGACACGACTGAAGCAAATTAGCAGCAGCAGCAGCACAGAGGGTGCAGCCCCTTATGTGCAGAAGGAAGCCCATACTGTTGCCCCCAGCCAGGAGAGATGGGAGGGTTCATATCTGAGCACTTTCTATCAGCTCTGGAGTTTGTCATGCTTTCCCCATGCAGTTAGTTTTGATTCTCTGTGTTCCCCTCACTGACCCATTGCAGGGGACCCAGGTACACTGGGAGGTGGGTGGAGTTTGGACAGGGCACTGGCGGCTGCTCTCTTGGAACACCTTCCCTAGGCTGTGGGTTTAGGATAAACTGGACTTTAAAATACTTGCTGCCTTGTACCCCAATTAAATATCAGATTTCCGCAGGCATAGATTTGAGCTCACTCACATCACACCCCAAACCACTTTAACACCCGGTAAGCAGCCTTAGCACAGGCAGGCTAAGTGGTCCATAACCCCCAGAGGCAGAACTCCTGGTAAATACTACAATATCAGACTCTGTTTCTACCTTTTTCTTTAATTTTTAGTTTGATAAAAGTTGTGAGGCAGAAGGGACTTCCCAGGTGACTCTAGTGGTAAAGAATACACCTACCAATGCAGAAGATATAAAAGACACAAGTTCAATCCCTGGGTTGGGAAGATCCCCTGGAGGAAGGCATGGCAACCCACTCCAGTATTCTTCCCTGGAGAATTCCATGGACAGAGAAGCTATATGGGCTACAGTCCATGGGGTTACAAAGAGTTGAATATGACTGAAACAATTTAGCATGCACGCAAGTGAGGCAGAAGAGGTTATAGAAGTGAGATTTGCTTCTCAGTGTCTCTTCCATCTCAGAGAAATGAATATATATATTTTTAAGTATCAAACTTTTCTTAGTTAGACATCACGGTGCTGTGTTTGTCCACAAGGGAAGAAGAGAATTAATGCTCCTCACAGCATGAAGCCTCACAGATTGCAGTGCCAGCCTGCTAACACAGGTATGAGCTTGCCCTGCCTGACACAGAGCTGGCTGAGGTGCACAGTGTAGAGCCCCAGTGGGAGTCAGTTATCAAGACATACTGGGCTCTGCTTGCTGCTGAGAGCTGTCTGTCTGTGGAAGACACAGCCCCAAACACAGAAAAGGACAATCCCACATGCTGGTTTTAGAAAGAGAGAAGAAGGTGTGGAATCCAGAACTCTGACCCCCTGGAGGAGCTCAGAAAATTTTCACCTGTAGCTGGAGATATTCCTCTCATCTCTACTGCCTGCAGAAATTCTGAAGGCATCTTATAAACCATGAAAGCTTTCCTTAGAAGAAAGGAATCTTTGAACCCAAAGGGAACTACTCTAACAATATAATTGTGGAGAATATATTTTCATTATTAATTAACTCATTAATGTCTTTATTTGCATTTATCAGTCCCTAGTCTGGGCCAGTTTCTATATTAGAAATAAGGATGAAATAATAGGTGCAATGTGGACCCTGTGTAGAGTTTAGGAAAGGAGAAGAAAGTAAAAACTATGAATTGCTCCGTGACTGAATTTTACATACACTTTTCATCACCAATGACATGTTTTATACCAGACCCTTAACTACAAACATGAGAAGAGCCTCCTGGCTGCTTCCTCATTACAGCCTGGCCTTGCGCTGGAGTCTGTGATGAAAAGGGTTTTGAAAGCTTTCTAAACTTTGGGAGGGAGTTGCCTACCCTCAAGGGAGGACCATGGGATCAGTCTACTGAGGAAGCTGACACCTGGGCCAGATCTCCAAGGAGAAGTGGGAAGTTATGAACTGGGTGGACAGTAGAGGAGGACATTTCTGCAAAGCACAAGTAAGGCAGTCTGGGGACCTGGTCTGGCTCCCAGGAGCTCTGTCAAGAGCCAGTGGGTTCACCTTGTCACATCCACTCATGACTCACCTGGCCTGTCCCTGGGAGTGAGGCCTCAGAAGTGGTAGGTAGAAAAGCCAATTCTGACTTCACAGTTTCTTTGACTTGATTTTCATTGCTTTTATTATTATAATCATACATAATGACCTTCATCGGAGAATCCTGCCCCTCTGCCTGTTAAAATAAAGTGCCTTTGTTCAGAACCCTGTCCACATGTAGATGGCAGGAAGGAAGAAATTAACCCATCCCCTGCCTGAGGCTTGCCATTCTAGGAGATATGTGCAAGATTAATGGCCTTTTTATTTTGTCTCTTTAACACCCCCATCTCTAATCTCTAAAAGAATCTGGCATCCATATCCCATAAGATGGTTATGCCCAGGTTGGGACATATTCTATTCATTTCCAAATCCTTCCAGGTATCAGAATGTCTGCTTCAGACTCTGAGCATCATAAAAGTTTGTTAATTGTGAATTAAGAAAACTGGAAAACTTTTCATCCTCACTGAGGAACAGACCTTCTATCAAACCTTAAGTCACTTTAAAGGAACAAAGTAAATTACAGAAACAAAAGTTTCACATGCAAATCAAACTGTACTGGGCAAAGTCTGCCTGGAAATTAAGCTCCAAGAATTCTAAAAAGAACAGCTTCTGTATCAGACCTGGCTTGTATTATCAGGGGTGTTTGTTCCATTGCCACTTATTGGTTGAAAAGTTAAACACTGGAGAAAAGGAAGCAAGATCCTCCAAGTTTTCAAAGTCAGCTGAAGCCAATATTCAAAGACATCAAGCAGCTGACATTTCACAGCTGTGGAATTAAGCAAATGTAATTTGCAGATCCTCTACAAGGTTTAGTAATAAAATGTAACTTTAAATATTAGTCTCCAGAGAAACCCCACCATTGCTATATAGACTAAAAGCATCCTGAATGTCTCATTAATTTTTGCCTACTGAGAGACAAGATTTCTTTTAACCTATCTAAAGGAATTCAGTTAATGTCATTTGCTTCCAGCTGCCATCTTGTGAAATCCAAGAGTGGGCTTCAGTCTGAGTTGTGTTTCAGACTGCTCAGATGGTCTTTAAGATGTAGATGTGTTCTAGACATGTGAGACTATTGTAATGTGTCTCAGGGAAGTAAGACAATAAATGAAATTATGACTAGGTTTCTAGAGTTGTATTGCTGTATCAAGACTCAGGAGGAAGGTAAGCAAGTGTCCTTCTTAACTTGTCAGCCTGTCAGAGTTGGGTTTCTGATTCTTCTAAGCAGCCCAGGCTCTGGGTGGAATTTCAATGGCCATCGATTAGTTTGTTTTGTTAGTACTGAAACATCCATTTTGCTTCCCAGGTGGTGCTAGTGGTACAGATCTTGCTTGCCAATGCAGGAGATGTGAAAGATGCAAGATCGGATCTGGAAGATCGCCTGGAGGAGGAAATGGCAACCCATTGCAGTGTCCTGTCCAGGAGAACC
Source organism: Bos mutus (assembly GCF_027580195.1). Classification (NCBI taxonomy): domain Eukaryota; kingdom Metazoa; phylum Chordata; class Mammalia; order Artiodactyla; family Bovidae; genus Bos; species Bos mutus. Next base: position 133,380,534 of record NC_091618.1, read on the forward strand.
CCATGGACAGAGGGGCCTGGCAGGCTATAGTCCATAGGGTCACAAAGAGTCAGACATGACTGAAGTTACTTAGCACTCAACCATTCATCTCAGAATGTAAAGAACTATGTACAGAGAATCTGTGTTGTATGAGGATATTATCTATAGATCTGGGGTTCAGAGGGTTTCGGTTTCTCCTTTTAATAATTGTACTTGGTTGATCTCATTAATGGTCTTCTGGTATCTGCATGTTTGTTTATGTAATTTTATAATCTCTGATTACAAGCTAAACCATGTAAGTTGCTTTGACAAAGGAAGCGATGGTATCAAGACTGACACAAGAAAATTCTTGACAAAGTGCTTATGTATTTCATTTCTTTCTTGCTTCCCTGCCATTGCTATTAATCAACAATAACAGAATTCTTCCAAATCCAATGAGATAAATGGGAGGTGAGACATTTACACAGAACAGTTTCACAGAGAAGACCAACTTGTCCCAGCTGAGTCATTCTGAACCAGATATGTGAGTGAGCCCAGCCAAGAGTAGCAGACATGTCTGCTCAATCTGCCACTGAGCATAGACACAAGAGACCAGGGGAACCACCCAGCCACCTCATTGACTTGGGAGGCATAGTAAATGCTCATTATTCTTAGCCTCTGAGTTTTAGAGCAGTTTGTTACACAGAAATAGACAGTGAAACACTAACTATGAGGATGTAAGCAAAGTAATATGACATCACACACACATGCACAAACACACAGACGTGTGCATGCTCATCTCTTTGTATTGTTTTGAGTACTAAGATAATATACCCAAAACTGAGGTATCTAAAACATAGAAGTCACTCTATCTGTTATCCTGCAGTTTCATATTCATATGAGCTTCTCTAATCCCTCTTCTATTCAAAAGAGTTTTCTGTTTGCTACTTGATAAAGTTCAAATTTACTGATGAGCTATTCAAAAGATTCTATCCCATATATATTTCTCTATTTCCTCTATTTCTATTGTTGTCAACTCTACTCAGAGAATATTGTTTATTAGAAGAGAGATGGTAAGACTGAAAGCATTTTCATTTGAACACGTGTGGCATGATTTTTCAATCATGGTACTGAATGCTCTATATACATGATCTCATTTAATTCATTCCACTGGATAAGTGTGGCCATGTCACTTTGTTAGTAAGTATACTGAGACTTGGAGAAATTAAGGAGCCAGTAATTAGTGGCTAAACAGGGGGTTGAGCACATAAGGGTGGGGCATTAAAACAGGTGCTTTCAGAAATATTCCCCAAAGTCCTAAAATTTATGTGGACTGGACCAAGTTAAAACACCAAGGAGATTGTAGATATAATCTCAGTCAGAACTCTGTGGACAATGAAAGTGAAGTGAGCATTAAGTGAAGAGTTCTCAAAATTTTAGAACTTACTTCTTGGAGATACTGTGCCAAGGGATTGGATGGGGGAATATATATAATGGATATTGAGCCAAAAGTTAAAATATTAGCATATATTCTGGGAGAATGTGTTCCTTGAGAAGAAATGTAAAATAAGTGGATAAGGACTTGTATCTCCTGGCTTGGTGTTCAGGATCCAAAAGGGAGTGTTTTAGTAGACAGGTTTATAATGTGACAGTAAATCAGTCAAGTGGGCCTTAGGAAGCATCACTATGAACAAAGCTAGTGGAGGTGATGGAACTCCAGTTAAACTAATTCAAACCCTAAAAGATGATGCTGTGAAAGTGCTTCATTCAATATTCCAGCAAATTTGGAAAACTCAGCAGTGACCACAGGTATGGAAAAGGTCAGTTTTCATTCCAATCCCAAAGAAAGGCAATACCAAAGAATGTTCAATCTATGACAAAGTTGCACACATCTCACACTCTTGCAAAGTAATGCTCAAAATTCTCCATGCCAGGCTTCGACAATACGTGAACTGTGAACTTCCAGATGTTCAAGCTGGATTTAGAAAAGGCAGAGGAACCAGAAATCAAATTGCCAACATCTATTGGAAATTCAAAAAGCAAAAGAGTTCCAGAAAAACATTTACTTATGATTTGTTGACTATGCCAAAGCCATTGACTGTGTGGATCACAACAAACTGTGGAAAATTCTTCAAGAGAAGGGAATACCAGACCACCTCACCTGCCTCCTGAAAAATCTGTATGCAGGTCAGGAAGCAACAATTAAAACTGGACATGGAAAAACAGACTGGTTCCAAATTGGGAAAGGAGTACGTTAAGGATGTACACTGTCACCCTGCTTATTTAACTTATATGCAGAGTACATCATGAGAAATGCCAGCTGGATGAAGCACAAGCTGGAATCAAGATTGCTGGGAATATTGATTATGCAGATGACACCACCCTTATAGCAGAAAGCAAGAAGGATCTGATGAGCCACTTGATTAAAGTAAAAGAGGAGAGTGAAAATGTTGACTTAAAACTCAAAGTTCAGAAAACTAGGATCATGGCATCCAGTCCCATCACTTCATGGCAAATAGATGGGGAAGCAATAGAAACAGTGAGAGACTTTACTTTGAGGGATCCAAAATCACTGCAGATGGTGACTGCAGCCATGAAATTAAAAGACGCTTGCTCTTTGCAAAATAAGCTATGACCAACCTAGAAAGCATATTAAAAAGCAGAGACGTTACTTTGCCAACAAAGGTCCATCTAGTCAAAGCTATGGTTTTCCATTAGTCATGCATGGATGTGAGTTGGACTATAAAGAAAGCTGAGCACTGAAGAATTAATGTTTTTGAACTATGGTGTTGGAGAAGACTTGAGAGTCCCTTGGACTGAAAGGAGATCCAACCAGTCCATCCTAAAGGAGATCAATCATGGGTGTTCTTTGGAAGGACTGATGTTGAAGCTGAAACTCCAATATTTTGGCCACCTGATGTGAAGAATTGGCTCATTGGTAAAGACTCTGATGCTGGGAAAGATTGAAGGCAGAAGGAAGTGGATGACAGAGGATAAGATGGTTGGATGGCATCACTGACTTGATGGACATGAGTTTGAGCAAGCTCCGGAAGTTGGTGATGGACAGGGAGGCCTGGCATGCTGCAGTCCATGGTGTTGCAAAGAGTTGGACATGACTAAGTGACTGAACTGACTGACTGAGATCTGTGTTGAAGTCTTACTACTCCCCTCATGTTTTTACCTACTCTCATCCATTCTAATAATAATTTTAAAAAGTGCATAGAGCTTTCTCTTTTAAATAAAATCACAACTTTTCTACTACAAATCTACTTGAAATTATGGTTTTTCTCTGGATATGTGTGCATGAGTGGCATTTCTGGATTATACAGTAGCTCTATTTTTAGTTTTTTAAGAAATCTCCATACTGTTTTCCATAGTGGCTGTACCACTTTACATTCCTACCAACAGTGTAGGAGGGTTTCCTCTTCTCCATAACTTCTCCAACATTTACTATTTGTAGATATTTAGATAATGGCCATTCTGACCTGTGTGAGGTGATACCTTGTAATTTTGATTTGCATTTCTCTAATAACTATTGATATTGAGTATCTTTTCATGTGCCTTTTGGCCATCTGTATGTCTTTGGAGAAATGTCTATTTAGGTTTTCTGCCCATTTTTTGTTTGGGTTGTTTTTATAATATCTAGTTGCATAAGATGTTTGTATAGTTTGGAGGTTAATATATACACTACTATGTATAAAATAAGCTTTTCCTGGTAGCTCGGCTGGTAAAGAATCTACCTGCAATGTGGGAGACCTGAGTATGATCCCTAGATTGGGAAGATCCCCCTGAGAAGGGAACAGCTACCCACTCCAGTATTCTGGCCTGGACAGTTCCATGAACTGTAGGCCATGGGTCTGAAAGAGTCAGTCATGACTGAGTGACTTTCACTTTAATGTATAAAATAGATAATTAATGAGAACCTACTGTAGTACAGGGAGCCATATTGAATGCTCCATGGTGACATAAATGAGAAGGAAATTCACAAAAGAAGGAATATATGTACACATATAACTGATTCACTTTACTATACAACAGAAACTAACACAACATTGTAAAGAAACTATACTCCAATAAAAATTATAAGAAACAAAATACCTCACTTATGCCATCTGCTAAAAAACCATAAATTCTTCTATTGCCTTATTTATTATATTTTTAAACTCTTTTATTTTGAAATAAAGTTTTATATGAAACTGCAAAAAAAATTTCCAAAGAATTCCTGTGCAACATTCATCAGCCTCTCCCAGTGTTAATATCTTGCAAAGCTATCCTTCAGTTTTCAAGCCAGGACGCTAACACTGATGCAACCCAAAGGGCTTATTCAGATTTCACCAGTCATACTAATTTGTGTCCAAAATGCAGCACTTGTATGCAATCTCAAAAACGACAGAATGATCTCTGTTCGTTTCCAAGGCAAACCATTCAATATCACGGTAATCTAAGTCTATGCCCTGACCAGTAATGCTGAAGAAGCCGACGATGAATGGTTCTATGAAGACCTGCAAGACCTTCTAGAACTAACACCAGAAAAGATGTCCTTTTCATTATAGGGGACTAGAATGTAAAAGTAGGAAGTGAAGAAATATCTGTAATAACAGGGAAATTTGGCCTTGAAGTTCAGAATGAAGCAGGGCAAAGGCTAACAGAGTTTTGCCAAGAGAACATACTGGTCACAGCAAACACCCTCTTGCAACAGCACAAGAGAAGACTGTACACATGGACATCACCAGATGGTCAATACCGAAATCAGATTGATTATACTTTTTGCAGCCAAAGATGGAGAAGCTCTACACATTCAGTAAAAATAAGTCTGGGGGCTGACTGTGGCTCAGATTATGAACTACTTATTGCCAAATTCAGACTTAAGATGAAGAAAGTATTGAAAACCACTAGACCATTCAGGTATGACCTAAATCAAATCCCTTATGATTATACAGTGGAAGTGAGAAATAGATTCAAGGAATTAGATCTTATAGACAGAATGCCTGAAAACTATGGATGGAGGTTTGTGACATTGTACAGGAGGCAAGGATCAAGACCATCCCCAAGAAAAAGAAATGCAAAAAGCAAAATGGTTGTCTGAGGAGGCCTTACAAATAGCTGTGAAAAGAAGAGAAGTGAAAAACAAAGGAGAAAGGGAAAGATTTACCCGTTTGAATGCAGAGTTCCAAAGAATAGCAAAGAGAGATAAGAAAGCCTTCTTCAGTGATCAGTGCAAAGAAATAGAGGAAAACAATACAATGGGAAAGATTAGAGATCTCTTCAAGAAAATTAGAGATACCAAGGGAACATTTCATGCAAAGATGGGCTCTAAAGGAGAGAAATGCTATGGACCTAACAGAAGCAGAAGATATTAAGAAGAGGTGGCAAGAATACACAGAACTATACAAAAAAGATCTTCACGACCCAGATAATCACGATGGTGTGATCACTGACCTAGAGCCAGACATCCTGGAATGTGAAGTCAAGTGGGCCTTAGGAAGCATAACTGAAAACAAAGCTAGTGGAGATGATGGAATTCCAGTTGAAATATTTCAAATCCTGAAAGATGGTGCTGTGAAAGTGCTGCACTTAATATGCCAGCAAATTTGGAAAACTCAGCAGTGGCCATGGGACTGGAAAAGGTCAGTTTTCATTCCAATCCCAAAGAAAGGCAATGCCAAAGAATACTCAAACTACCACACCATTGCATCTCACATGCTTGTAAAGTTAATGCTCAAAATTCTCCAAGCCAGGCTTCAATAGTTCGTGAACTGTGAAATTCCAGATGTTCAAGATGGATTTAAGAAAGGCAGAGGAACCAGAGATCAAATTGCCAACATCCACTGGATCATCGAAATACAAAAGAGTTTCAGAAAAACATCTACTTCTGCTTTATTGACTATGCCAAAGCTGTTGACTGTGTGAATCACAACAAACTGTGGAAAATTCTTCAAGACATGTGAATACCAGACCACCTGATCTGCCTACTGAGAAATCTGTATGCACATCAAGAAGTGACAGTTAGAACTGGACACGGAACAACAGACTGGTTTCAAGTTGGGAAAGGAGTATATCAAGGATGTATATTGTCACCCTGCTTATTTAACTTATATGCAGAGTACATCATGAGAAACACTGGGCTGGATGAAGCACAGGTGGGAATCAAGATTGCCAGGAGAAATATCAATAACCTCAGATATGCAGATGACACCCTGCTTATGACAGAAAGTGAAGGAATGCAAAGTCTCTTGATGAAAGTGAAAGAGGAGAGTGAAAAAGTTGACTGAAAACTCAACATTCAAAAAACTAAGATCATGGCATTTGGTCCCATCACTTTGTGGCAAACAGATGGGGAAACAATGGAAATAGTGATAGACTTTATTTTTCTTAGCTCCAACATCACTGCAGATGGTGATTGCAGCCATGAAATTAAAAGACGCTTGCTTCTTGGAAGAAAAGCTATGAAACACCTAAATGTCATTTTAAAAAGCAGAGATTACTTTGCCAACAAAGTCCCTCTAGTCAAAGCTATGGTTTTCCAGTAGTTATGTATGGATGTGAGAGTTGACTATAAAGGAAGCTGAGTGCCGACGAGTTGGTGATTTTGATAAGTGGTGTTAGAGAAGACTCTTGAGAGTCCTTGGATAGCAAGGAGTTGATGCAACCAGTACCTCCTAAAGAAAATCAATCCTGAATATTCTTTGGAAGGAATGATGCTAAAGCTGAAACTCCAATACTTTGGCCACCAGATGTAAAGAACTGACTCATTCGTTGGAAAAGACCCTGATGCTTGGAAAGATTGAAGGCAGGAGGAGAAGGGGATGACAGAGGATGAGATGGTTGGATGGCATCACCCAGTCAATGGACATGATTTCATAGGCTCCAGGAGTTGGTGATGGACAGGGAAGCCTGGAGTGCTGCAGTCCATGGGGTCACCAAGAGTTGGACACAACTGAGCTACTGAACTGAACTAATGTGTGTGTATGTATATGTGTGTGACTGTGTGTAATTTTAACACATGTAGCTTTGTGGAATCATCACCATTATCTACATACTTAACTGTCAAATTACTACAGTATCTGCTCAGATATCCCCTATAGCCTCACCTACCCTGACAGTCACTTCTCTGTTTTTCACATCTGCAGCTTTGTTATTTCATGTATTATCTTCTATAAGACATCCTGCAGTTTGAGTTATCTTGAGATTTTTTTTTTCATTCAGCATAACTTCTATGAGGTTCACCCATATCATACGTATATAAATAATTTGTTTATATTTATTAATAGGAATAATCCATGCTGCTGCTGCTGCTGCTGCTGCTGCTAAGTCACTTCAGTCGTGTCCGACTCTGTGCGACCCCATAGACAGCAGCCCACCAGGATCCCCTGTCCCTTGGATTCTCCAGGCAGGAATACTGGAGTGAGTTGCCATTTCCTTCTCCAGTGCCTGAAAGTGAAAAGTCAAAGTGAAGTTGCTCAGTCGTGTCTGACTCAGCGACCCCATGGACTGCAGCCTACCAGGCTCCTCCGTCCATGGGATTTTCCAGGCAAGAGTACTGGAGTGGGGTGCCACTGCCTTCTCCTAATCCATGCTATGGATATACAAATTTATTTATCCGTGCAGGACATTTAGGTGGTTTCCAATTAAGTCTATTTACAAATACACCTGATGTAAGCGTTTGTTTATAAACATCTGCCTGGAAATAATCTTTAATTCCTTTAGGATATATGCCCAAGAGGCAATTGCTGGGTTGTATGGAAATTTCATCTTTACATTGAAAAGGAACTGTTGAGCTATTTTCCAGAACAGTTGTACTATATTACATCCTTAACATTACCGTATGAGAGATCTAGTTTCTTGGGTATCTTCACAAGCACATAGTGATCATTTTTATTTTATTTTATTCTGATGGGTATGTAATATCTCTCATGTTTTTTTTTTTTCATTTATCTAACTAATAATGATGTTAAACATCTTTTCATTTACTTTTATGACATTTATATAATGTGCTTCTTCAGTGAATTGTCTGCATTTCTTTGCCCATTTTCTTTTGAATCCCTTGGGTTTTATTGCTGAGTTTTGAGTCTTTTATCACATGAATAATTGGCAAATATTTCTCAAGCTGTAGCTCATATTTTTATACTCAACAGAATACTTCACAGAGGAAAAGTTTTTAATTTTCATAAAGTTCAATTTATCAATTTTTCTTTTTAAGTATAATACAAATGGTTTCATGTCTAATAGTTTTCATAGTTTTATTCTAGAAGTTTTACAGTTTTATATTTTACATTTAAAATTGATGATCCATTTTGAGTTAATTTTAATGTAAAGTGTGAAGCTAAGATTCACTTTTATGCTTATGAATATCCAAATACTGTTGAATATTTATTGAAAGGCTGTTTCTCTTCAACTGAGTTCCTTTAGCTCGTTTGTTGAAAATTAATAGGGCATATTTGTGTTGATCTGTTTCTGGGTTTTCTGTTGATCCCTGAATATCCCTCTGCTAATACCACAACACTTTGATCACTGCAATTATATAGCAAGTCTTAATGTGAGAAAGAGTGATTTCTCCATGTTTATACTTTTGAAACTTGTTCTAGCTATTCTAGAGTATTTCCCTTTCTTATAACTTTTAGAACATGTTTGTCTACAAGAAACACCTTGCTGAAATTTCAATATTAATTTTATTAAACCTACATTTCAGTTTAGGAAGCATTGACTTCTTTACTATGTCAAGCCATCCACTCCTGGAACACTGCATTTCATGAAACATTTGGGTCTTCTTTGATTTTTTTCATTAGCAATTTGTAATTTTTATCAGATAGATCTGTGCATGTTTCATCATATTTATACTTCTAATTCATTTTTTAAGCAAGTATTGAATTTCTAAATAGGTTTCCACTTGTTCATTCCATTTGTTCATCAGTGAATAGAAATGCAATTGATTTTTGTGTTTATCGTTTTAAACTTTTTTTTATTTTGTATTGGAGTATAATTGATTAATAATGTCATTTTAGTTTCAGGTATACAGCAAAGTGATTCAGTTATGCATATACATATATCTATTCTTTTTGTAATTCTTTCCCCATTTAGTTTGTTACATAATATTGAGATTTCTCTGTGCTATAAAGTAGATCTTTATTGGTTATCCACATGAAAAATAGTAGTGGATACATGTCATCTCAAACTCCCTGATGACCCCTCCTCCCCTACACTTCTCCTTGAAAACCATAAGTTCATATATATCCACAGAAAAACATTATCTAAGAGAATATATGCACCCTAATTCCATTGCAGTCTGCTTTACAGTAGCCAAGACATGGAAGCAACCTACATGTCCATCAACAGAGGAATGAATAAAGAAGATGTGATGCATACATGCAATAGAATATTACCCATCCTTTAAAAAATAAAATAATGTCATTTGTAGCAACATTGAAGGACCTAGTGATTGTTATACTGGGTGAATGGAGTCAAACAGAGAATGAGAAATAGTGTGTGATATCACTTATATGTGGTATATTAAAAACAATGTTTAAAAAACTTATTTACAAAAGAGAAACAAACTCAGATGTCATATGATTATCTTATATCTTATGACCTAATTTAACTCAGTTATTGGTTCTGCAAGTCATTGGTCCCTAACTTTTTACCTTCATTCTTTAGCATCATCTCTTTGCTTGTTGTATAATTTCTGTGGTATTAGGGCTTCCCCTGTGGCTCAGCTGGTAAAGAATCCTCCAGCAATGCAGGAGACCTGGGTTCAATCTCTGGGTTGGGAAGATCTTCTGGAGAAGGGAAGGCTACCCACTCCAGTATTCCAGCCTGGAGAATTCCATGGACTGTATAGTCCATGGGGTCACAAAGAGTCGGACATAACTGAGCTACTTTCACTTTCACTTTTGTTGGATTTAGAGAGATGCAAACAAGACTGCTTGTCAGAAAAAGTAAGCCTTTTCCACTTTGTTTTGGAACTGATCAAGAATATTTTTTGCCTTTTGTAAATATTTTTAGCTGTGGTCTGGTATGGGGAAGTGGTTGATATTCCCATTTAGTTGCTGGACTCAGTATGAACCGTATCTCAAGAAAGTGAAAGAAAAAAGCTACCTATCCATTGCTGTTTAGTCCTTAAGTCACATCTGACTCTTTGAGATCTCATGGACTGTAGCCTACAAGTCTCCTCTAACCATGGAATTCCCAGGCAGAATACTGGAGTGGGTAGCCATTTCCTTCTCCAGGGGATGAGAAGGAAACCACATCTCCTGCATTGGCAGGTGGGTTCTTTACCACTGAACCACCAGGGAAGCTACTACCTATGCATAGCAACTATGAAAATCTTTCCCCATACCTATTTTGCAACATCTGGAATTAATTATTTTCCCCTTGAACTGATGTGTCAGTCTTTAAAGTTATCCTTCCTTGTAGTAAAAGATACCTACAATTTTTAGTCATTAACATTGTGGTAAAGATAGATTAGTTGGCCACTATAGTCACTGCCAGCTGGAGACTGCGAGGTTTAAAGATTTTCTCAAATAATAAATGGAAGAATTCTTAGATAGCAGATGTTTTCTGAAAGAAAAAAAGTTAAATAAGCTTTTCAAAAAGAAGAAAAAATTATATAGAACAGAAATTTGAATCTACATAAAGCAAGGAAGAGCATCAGAGAAGGAATAAATGAAGATAAAATAAATATTCATTGATTTTTAATCTTTGGGGCTTCCCTGGTGACTCAGACGGTAAAGCATCTGCCTGCAATGCGGGAGACCCGGCTCGATTCCTGGGTCGGGAAGATCCCCTGGAGAAGGAAATGGCAATCCACTCCAGCACTCTTGCCTGGAAAATCCCATGGACAGAGGAGCCTGATAGGCTACAGTCCATGGGGTCACAAAGAGTCGGACAGGACTGAGCGACTTCACTTTCACTTTTTAATCTTAATTGATCTAAAAGATAACTGACTGATTAAAGCAAGAATAGTGATAACGTACTGGATAATTAGCACATGAATAAGTAAAATGAATCACAGCAATGTCCCAGGGGATGGAAGGGGAAAATTGTAACTATAAGACAACTATACTACACATTTAATGGTATAGTCTTTTACTATTTGAAGGCTTACTGGGGTTAGTTAAGAATTTACAGAGTAAACTCCAAGAAAATTGTTATTTTTAAAGTGTAAATGACATTTGCCAGGAGACAAAGTGAAGTCATATAAAATGCCCAAAACAGAAGAAGGCAGAAAAGGAGGGGAAAAGAAACAAAGAGCAAATGTAGTGAATAGAAAATAGTTACAAGAAGGGAGACATTGATCTAGCTACATCAATAGTCACTTAAACTGTAAATGATATAAATATACCAATTAAAACATAGAGAAATTCAGAGTGGATTAAAAAAATAAACCCAACTATATGTTAGTATAAGAATCCAATTTTAAATCCAGAGATTCAGGTTAAAAATAACATTTGCCCTGCTAACATTTAATCAACAGAGAGCTGTAGTAGCTCTATTGTTTAAACAAAGCAGACTTCAGAACAAGGAAAATTATCAGGATTAAAAAGGGACATTGCTTAATTTTAAAGAATCAGTTTTCTAAGAAAAACAAAACAGTGATCCTAAATGTGTATGTATGTAACAAAAAAGCATAAAAATATGTGAAAAATTACTAACAGAAGTGAAAGGAAAATCAGACAAATCCTCTTTTAGCTGGTTGCTTCAACATGTCTCTCATTAATACACAGAAAAGCAGACAAAAATAAGAAAAAAACAAAAACAAAACTGTAGGGATATAGATGAGCAACACTAATTGACACAATCTAATTGACCCTTATAGACTAGGTCATATATCAACAGCAAAATGCACACTTTTGTCAAGCTAACATGGAAAGTTCAACAAGGTAGACCATGCATGCTAAGTCATTTCAGTCATGTCTGACTCTTTATGATCCTATGGACTGTAGCTCACCAAGTTCCTCTGTCCACGGGATTTTCCAGTCAAAAATACTGGAGTGGGCTGCCATGCCCCTCTCCAGGGGATCTTCCTTAGCCAGGGATAGTACCCACATCTCCTGCATTGGCAGACAGGTTCTTTACCACTAGCGCCACCCTGGAAAGCCCCAATATAGACCATATGCTGGATCACAAAAAACACCCAAATTTAAAATAATAGAAATTGTTTCCAGAGAATTTAAGGTTCTTTCCTTGTCATGAGAGAATTTGGAGATGAAGTAATAGGTAAGAACTTGCTTTATTTAGAGAGAAATAGACTCCACAGACAGAGCAGGGGCCATCTCAGAAAGTGAGAGGCTCTGGAATATGGCATGGATAGTTTTCCTGGGTTAGGTAATTTCATAGGATAATTTAAGTGGGAGGATTATTTCAATTATTTGGGGGATTTCCAGGAATTGGGCCACACCCACTATTTGACCTATTATGGTCAGTCTCAAAACAATCATGGGTCTTTCTGGATATGTCATTTAGCTAATGTATTATAATGAATGTATAATGAGAGTCAAGGTCTACTGGAAGTCAACTCTTTCACCATCTTAGATATGTGCATGAGAAGTCACTTCAGTTGTGTCTGATTCTTTGTGATCCCATGGACTATAGACCTCCAGGGTCTTCTGTCTATGGGATTCTCCAGGCAAGACTACTGGAGTGGGTTACCATGCCCTCCTATAGGGGATCTTCATAACCCAGGGATCGAACCCACATCTGGTACATCTCCTACATTGGCAGGCAAGTTCTTTATCATTAATGCTACCTGGGAAACTCATCTTAGACCTATGTACTTCTAACCATACTTTGTCACTATGTCACCATAGTCCTATGGCTATACCACTCTTTTAAACGTTGTGCCCTGCTCAATTTCCTCCTGTTTCAAAACCATACAGAGTACATTTATAGATGACAATGAAAATAAATTAGAAGTCAAGAGCAAAAAGAAAGCTGGAAACTCCCCTAATACTTGGAGATTAAATAACACACATTTGAGAGAAATTTTAAAATATTTTAAACAAAACAAAAATGCAACTCATCAGAATGGGAGGAAGGGCAGCTAGAACAATATTGAAAGGAATATTTATGCCATTAAGTTCATTATATTAGTGTAAGTGAGAAAAACTTGCCACTCTAAAATGTCTCTATGACATGTGGATTATTTTGAGCTGAAACAGACAAGGCCCAAAAGACTCAGGAAGAAACTTTTTGACCTTCCTCCTGTTTAAAGAATGTATTAGAGGGCCTGTACCAGGAAGAGAGCTAATACCATAGGTAACCAGAGCTAGATTTATAAACAGAAAGGAATCTAGCACAGTCTGTTTGTTAAAATTCTTCTCTGTGTCTAATTGTCTCTGATGGCCCTGCAGAGGTTTGTTTATCAAACATTTGCTTTTCCATCTCCATGTGAATTACCTTCCTCCCCTTCAGAAGTCACAAACCCCTGGACCAAACATCCTCTTTGTCTTCACTTGAAGATGGCATTTAAGGCAAAGCTTTCAATCATTTTGGTTAGTTACTCAGTTATTTTGAATTTCTTCCAAGAATACATATTATATAAATATTATTTAGCTTTCTTTTATCTGTATCATGCCAATTTAGTTCTTAGACCATCCAGAAGTACCTGGAAGGGTAGCTGAAATTTTCTTTCTCTCTGACATTAGAAAATAAAAAACCTAATATCAATTACCTGAGCTTCTACTTCAAGATATTAAGGAAAAAATAAGGAAATTAAATTTCAACATTCAGAAGAAAGAAAATAATTAAAACTAGAAGAAAAATGAATGAAATTGGAAATAAAGCAACAACAACAAATAGAAAAGCAACAAAACCAAGTCTAGGTTTTTTTAAAAAAAGAACAATAACATTGCAAATTCTCTTGCTTATCTAATCAAGAGAAAAAGAGATAAGACATAAGTTACTAGTATCAGGAATGAAAGAGGATTCAATCATCACTGATTCCATGGGCACTAAATGGATAAAAAGGGAATACTATGAAGAATACTTGGAAGAAAAGTTATGACCAACCTAGATAGCATATTCAAAAGCAGAGGCATTACTTTGCCAACAAAGGTCCGTCTAGTCAAGGCTATGGTTTTTCCAGTGGTCATGTATGGATGAAAGAGTTGGACTGTGAAGAAAGCTGAGCACCGAAGAATTGATGCTTTTGAACTGTGGTGTTGGAGAAGACTCTTGAGAGTCCCCTGGACTGCAAGGAGATCCAACCAGTCCATTCTGAAGGAGATCAGCCCTGGGATTTCTTTGGAAGGAATGATGCTAAAGCTGAAACTCCAGTACTTTGGCCACCTCATGTGAAGAGTTGACTCATTGGAAAAGACCCTGATTCTGGGAGGGATTGGGGGCAGGAGGAGAAGGGGATGACAGAGGATGAGATGGCACCACTGACTTGATGGACGTGAGCCTGAGTGAACTCTGGGAGTTAGTGATGGACAGGGAGGGCTGGCGTGCTGCAATACATGGGGCTGCAAATAGTCGGACACGACTGAGTGACTGAACTGAACTGAACTGATGAACAATTTTGGGATTCCCAGGGGGCTCTTTGGTAAAGAATCCACCTGCCAATGCAGGAGATATGAACCTGATCCCTGGGTCAGGAATATCTCCTGGAGAAGGAAATGGCAACCCACTCCAATATTCTTGCCCAGGAAATCCCATAGACAGAAGAGCCTGGTAAGCTACAGTACATGGGGGTCACAAAAAAGTCAGACACAACAGCAATTAATAAAACAACAGCATGAACAGTTTCATGGTCACAAATTTGAAAACTTAGATGAAACAGACCAATTCCTAGAAAGAGTCACACAACTAAAACCTATTCCAGGAGAAATGAATAACTACTGAATAAGTATGAATAACTTGAATATCTATTAAGTATAATATATATAAATACTATTAAAGAAATGAGATTAATAATTAGAACCTTTCAAAGCCCAGAAAGTTTCATTGAAGAATTCTATAAATATTTTGTGTGAATTCATAATAATAATAATAATAATAATAAAACTAACTTTTAAAAAATGAATGGATAAGAAAGCAGTGGTACATATACACAACGGAGTATTACTCAGCCATTAAAAAGAATACATTTGAATCAGTTCTAATGAGGTGGATGAAACTGGAGCCTATTATACAGAGTGAAGTAAGCCAGAAAGAAAAACACCAATACAGTATACTAACACATATATATGGAATTTTAAAAGATGCTGAAAATAACCCTGTAAGCGAGACAGCAAAAGAGACACAGATGTATAGAACAGTCTTTTGGACTCTGTGGGAGAGGGCGAGGGTGGGATGATTTAGGAGAATGGCATTGAAACATGTATAATTTCATATATGAAACAAATTGCCAGTCTAGGTCCAGTGCATGATACTGGATGCTTGGGGCTGGTGCACTGGGACAAACCAGAGGGATGGTATGGGGAGGGTGGAGGGAGAGGGGTTCAGGATGGGAACACGTGTATACCTGTGGTGGATTCATGTTGATGTATGGCAAAACCAATACAATATTGTAAAGTAATTAACCTCCAATTAAAAAAAAATAATAATAATAATAAAATAAAATCTAAAAAAAATAAAAATGTAGGTTTAAAAAATGCTCTAAGTTAATAAAGGAATATGTGAAAACATAGAGCTAACATCATATTCAAAGATGAGCAACTGAATACTTTCTCTCCTAAGACAGGGAGAAAGACAGGATGTCTTATGTCACCAGGCCAATTCAACATTGTCCCAGAAGTCCTATTTAGAGTAATAAGCCAAGAGAGAGAAATAAAGGAAACATAGATTGAAAAGGACAAAAGAAAACTATTTACTCCTTGATAATGTTATAGGCCATATAGAGAGCCCCAGGGAATCTACAAAACTTCTTAGAAATAATAAGCTAGTATAACAAATTTGTAGGATGCAAGGTCAATATACAAAACTTAGTTGCTTTCCTGTATATCAGTAATAAACAACTGGATTCTGAAATTAAAGAAACATTATTTTTTACAATAGTGTCAGAAAAAGAAGTGCTCAAGTATAAATTTAACAAATTATGCATGGGATCTATATATAAAAAACTACAAATATTAATAAAATAAGCCTTGACGCAGACCTTTATGCAAAAATGAACTGAAAATGAATCATACATCTAAAGGTAAAATGAAAACATAAACTTTCTTGCATAAAACACAAGAAAAAAATCTCTATGACTTTGGATTTGGTATTGAGCTTCTAGATAAAACACTAAAGTATAATCCATAAAATAATAATTAGATGTGTAATACTTTATTAAAACTAAAAGCTAATTCTCTGAAAAAAATGATTTTGAGAAAAGACAAATGATTTATTGGGATATTGGGATATATGTGTATATATACACATATATTTGTATAGCATCTGTGTGAGCTCAGTTGCTCAGTCGTGTTTGGCTCTTTTGCAACTCCATGGACTGTAGCCCACCAGGCTCCCTTGTCCAAGGGATTTCCTGGGCAAGAATAAAGGAGTGGATTGCCACTGTATAGTACAATACTGTCTTATTCTATTTGATACCATGAGGATAGAGAGATAGATGACAAGATGCTTTTGTCAAAACTCATAGAATTTGAAGCACAAATAATGAAACTTGATGTGTACAAATTTAAAAATCATTTAGGAGTTTGGGGAATTCAGGGTGGGATACAGATAAAACTGAATCAAACTGTTTTACAAGTATATGATGCATCCTTACTGAAGGGGAGTTGGGAAAACGTGTTGACTTAATTAACCTTGAAAATGAGTCCAGTTTTTTGTAGTATCCAGTTCTTTGTGAACCCATGGACTCCAGCATGACCAGCTTCCCTATTCTTCTCTATTTTCCAGAGTTTCCTCAAGCTCATGTCCATTAAGTCAGTGATGCCATCCAACCACCTCATCCTCTGTAATCCCCTTCTCCTCCTGCTCTCAATCTTTCCCAGCATCAGGGTTTTTTCCAATGAGTCAGCTCTCCCATTAGGTGGCCAAAGTATGGAAGCTTCAACTTCAGCACCAGTCCTTCCAGTGAATATTCAAGGTTGATTTCCTTTACGATTGACTGGTTTGATCTCCTTTCTGTCCAAGGGACTCTCAAGAGTCTCCTATAACATCACAGTTCAAAAGTGTCAATTCTTCGGCACTCAGCCTTCTTTATGGTCCAACCCTCACATCCATACATGACTACTGGAAAAACCATAGCTTTCACTATACAGACTTTTGTCCGCAAAGTAATGTCTCTGCTTTTTAATATAATGTATAAGTTTGTCATAGCTTTCCTTCCAAGGAGCAAGTGTGTTTTAATTTCATAGCTGGAATCACTGTCTGCAGTGGTTTTGGATCCAAGAAAATAAAGTCTGTCACTGTTTTTTTTGGGGGGGAAAAGGTGTTTACAATTTTTCCTCATCTATTTGCCATGAGGTGATGGGACTGAATGCCGTGATTTTATTTTATTTTTTTTAATGTTGAGTTTTAAACTAGCTTTTCCACTCCCCTCTTTCACCTTCATCAAGGGGCTCTTTAGCTCCTTTTCATTTTCTGCCATTAGGATGGTATTATCTGCATATCTGAGGTTGCTGATATTGCTTATAGCCATCTTGATTCCAGCTTGAATTTCATCCAGCCTGGCATTTAACATGATGTACTTTCACCGACTCGATGGACATGAGTTTGAGCAAGCTCCAAGAGTCGGTGATGGACAGGGAAACCTGGCATGCTGCAGTCCATGGGGTCACAAAGAGTCGGACATGACTGAGTGACTGAACTGAACTTTGCATGTAAGTTAAATAAACAGGGTGACAATATACACCCTTGATGTACTCCTTTCACAATTTTGAATGAGTCTATTGTTCCATGTCTGGTCCTAACTGATGCTTCTTGACCTGCATACAAATTTCTCTGGATGCAGACAAGGTGGTCTAGTATTCCCATATCTTTCAGAATTTTTGACAGTTCTTTCTGCACAGTCAAATGCTTTCTTATAGTCAATGAAGCATAAGTATATTTTTTTTTTCTGGAATTCCTTTGCTTTCTCTATGATTCAACAGATGTTAGCAATTTGATCTGTGATTCCTCTACCTTTTCTAAATCCAGATTGAACATCTGGAAGTTCTTCATTCACCCACTGGTGAAGCCTCGCTTGAAGGATTTTTAGCAATATGCTGCTTGCTAGCATGTGAAATGAGAAAAAGTGGGTGGTAGTTAGAACATTCTTCGACATAGCCCTTCTTTGGGATTGGAATGAAAACTGACCTTTTCCAGTCCTGTGGCCACTGCTGAGCTTTTCAAATTTGCTGGCATATTGAGCGTAGCACTTTCACAGCATCATCTTTTAGGATTTTAAATAGCTCAGCTACAGTTCTATAACCTCCACTAGCTTTGTCCATAGTAATACTTCCTAAGGCCCACTTGACTTCACACTTCAGGATATCTGCCTATAGGTGAGTGACTACACCACTGTGGTTATCCGAGTCATTAAGATCTTTTTTGTGTGTGTTCTTTCCATCCCTTCGTAATATCTCTGCTTCTGTTAGGTCTTTGCTGCTTCTGTCCTTTATTGTACCCATCTTTGCATGAATTATTCCCTCGATATCTCCAATTTTCTTGAAGACATCCCTAGCCTTTCCCATTCTATTGGTTTCCCCTATTTCTTTGCTTTGTTTTGCCATCCTCTGGAAATCAGTATTCAGTTGGTTATATCTTTCCCTTTCTGCTTTGCTTTTCATTTCTCTCCTTTTCTCAGCTATTTGTATGGCCTCCTCTAACAACCATTTTCCTTCTTACATTTTTTATCTCTTTGGGATAGTTTTGGTCACTGCCCCTGATACAGTGTTATGAACCTCCATCCACGGTTTTTCAGGCACTCTGTTTATCAGTTCTAACCCCTTGAACCTATTTGTCACTTCTACTGTATAATCATAGGGATTTGATTTAGGTCATACCTGAAAGGCCCAGGTCTTTCTCTACTTTCTTCAATTTAAGTCTGAATTTTGCAATAAGGAGTTCATGATCTAAGCCACAGTCAGCTCCAGGTCTTGTTTTTGCTGACTGAATAGAGTTTCTCCATCTCTGGCTGCAAAGAATATAATCAATCAGATTTCAGCATTGATCATCTGGTGATGTCCATGTGTAGAGTTGTCTTATGTTTTGTTGTGATAGGGTGTTTGCTATGACCAGACTGTTCTCTTGAGAACACCCTATTAACCTTTGCCCTGTTTCATTTTGTACCTCAAGGCTAAACTTGCCTGTTTCTTTAGGTATCTCTTGACTTCCTACTTTTGCATTTCAATCCCTTGTGATGAAAAGAACATCCTTTTGATGTTAGTTCCAGAAAGTCCTGAAGTCTTCATAGAACCATTTGACTTCAGCTTCTTCGACATTACTGCTTGGGGCATAGACTTGGATTACTGTGATATTGAATGGTTTGGCTTGGAAATGAACAGAGATCATTCTGGCATTTTTGGATTGTGCCCAAGTACTTCACTTTGGACTCTTCGTTGACTATGAGGGCTACTCCATTTCTTCTAAGGGATTGTTGCCCACAGTAGTAAATACAATGGTCATTTGAATTAAATTCACCCATTCCCATCCATTTTAGTTCACTGATTCCTAAAATGCAAATGTTCATTCTTGCCACAGCCAATTTACCTTGATTCCCAGACCTAACATTCAGGGTTCCTTGCAGTATTGTTCTTTATATCATCAGATTTTACTTTCACCACCAGACACAACCAGAGTAGATTTTCATTTCTGCTTTAGTCCAGCCTCTTCATTCTTTCTGGCGATATTTCTCTGCTCTTTCTCAATAGCATATTGGAGCATTTTTATACTGTTCATGGGGTTCTCAAGGCAAGAATACTGAATAGGTTTGCCATTTCTTCTCCATTCCATTTCTTCTGACCTTTTGTCAGAACTCTCCATCATGACTCATCTGCCTTGGGTGGCCCTGCACGGCATGGTTCATAGTTTCATTGAATTACACAAGACTGTGATCCATGTGATTATTTTTGGTTAGTTTTCTGTGATGGTAGTTTTTGTTCTGGAGAGAATGCAATTATATTTCTTGGTTCTTATAAGAGGCTTGTGCCAGCTTCTTGATGGGAGGGGCTGGCTGTGGAGTAGACTGCATCCTGCTCTGGTGGGCAGGGCTATGCTTGGTAAATCTTTAATCCAGTTTTCTGTTGATGGGTGCAGCTGTACTGACTCTTTGTTAGTCGACTGGCCTGTGGCTGCCCAGTCCTGGAGTTTGCAGATTCTATAGTAGGGTGAAAGGTGACCTCTGAAAGGAGTTATGCCATCACGGACCTCTCATTACTGCTGCTGCCAATGCTCCTGATCCTGAAGCAGGCCACTGTTGACCCATGCATCCACAGAAGACCATCAAACACTCACAGGCAAGTCAGACTCAGTCTTTTGTGCGTCTACCTCCTTTCCCCTGTGTCCTGGTGTGTACAAAGTTTTGTTTGTGCCTTCCTGGTGTTTCTGTTTCATCTGGTCTTGTAGAAGTTCTGTAATCAAATCCTGCTGACCTTCAAAGTCAAATTACCTGGGGATTCCCAGTCTTTTTGCTGGATTCCCAAGTTGAGAAGTCTGATGTGGCACCTAGAACCTCACAACAGTGCAAGAGCTTCTTCAGTATAACTGTTCTTCAGTTTGCAGATCGCCCACTTGGCAGCTCTATGGTAGGGATAATGGTGACCTCCTCCAAGAGGACTTATGCCAATATGCTGCACCTCCCAGGACTGTTGGTACCAGTGTTCCTCTCCCCATGGCAGGCCCATGCTTACTGATGCCTCTGCAGGAGACCCTCAAACAGTCATAGGCAGATCTGGCTCAGTCTCTTATAGGAGTCACTGCTCCCTTCCCCTGGTTCCTGGTGTGCTCAAGATTTTGTTTGTGTCCTCCAGGATGGGTATAGGATTTTATTTTAACATGATTGCCACCCTCTCTACAGTCTTGTGGCTTTTCCTTTGTCCTTGAATGTAGGGTATCTTTTTTTAGTGGGTTCCAACATCCTCCTGTTGATTATTGTTCAGCAGCTAGTTGCAATTTTGATGTCCTCGCAGAAGAAAAGTGTACTCTTTTAGAAGACAGCACCTTTCATCTGGTTATTCCTGAATTATGTTCTTTTATTAGCATGCTATTGATCTATAAGTAAAATGTTTCTCTGTGTTCTGTGAGCAGCTCTTTTGCAGAGAAGAAGCCAATTCTGGCTCCATGTTGGAAACTTTTTTTTTTTTTTTTCTTGCTTTTCACTGCTTTTGTATTATAAGTATACACTCTGCACCCAACCCCTCTGCCTGACTGTAAACTAAAGTTCCTTTGTTCAGCTCATAGATAATCTGGCCCTGCCTACCTGTGAAAGGGGCTTCCCTGATAGCTCAGCTGGTAAAGAATCCACCTGCAATGCAGGAGACCTAAGTACAATCCCTGGATTGGGAAGATCCCCTGGAAGGGGGCATGGCAACCTACTCCAGTATTCTTGCCTGGAAAATTCCCAGGGACAGAAGAGTCTGGCAGGCTACAATCCATGAGGTTGCAAAGTCAGACACGACTGAGCAACTAAGCACAGACCTGTTAATGACTGTAAGAAAGAAGAGATTAACACACCTCTTCCAAAAGTTTACCCTTCACAGAGATGTTTCATGAGACTGAAAACCTTTTCACTTTACTTCCCCACTGCCTCTCCTTCTCTATTTTGCCTTTGACTTTAGTTCCTCACTGCCCGTCTCTCCGGCTCTGTAAAAGAACTTGGCTTCCAGACTCTGACAAGATGGTTATTTTAAGATGTTAGTCTGCCATCTTCTCTGTCAGCTGGCTCTCCAAATAAAGTTGTATCCATTGCCTCTACACCTCATCTCCTGGATTTATTGGCCTATCATGCATTGAGCAGAAAACACTTGGACTCAGTAACAGCTCTAACACTTTAGAGGGACAATCTTGTAGGACTGAGCCCTTAACACATGGGAACTGAGGTTCTCCACAGGTAGATAGTATCAGAATTAGTTGATTGCAGGATACCCAGTTGAAGTCCAGAGCATATTGATGGTGATGGGGCAACTCCACATCTGAAATTGGGAGAAGAGCCATTTTATCATGTGTGCTAGAGTTGACGTAAATGATTGACAGACTGTGAGAGGATTTCTTACTTTGGGAGTAGAAGATTACAAATAAGCAAGAGGCTAGAATTGAAATCATTTTCCTCAAATTTAGACTCAAACCTATTCAAAGCCAAGTTTGGGACTCTAAGCCATGTGACTGTGACATGAACACAGCCAAAACCTAGTTTAATACTCTAACCCACATAACTGGGACTCGAATCCAGCCAAAACCCATGATACTTGATTTTAGGACCTAATGAAGCTCAGTTTCTTAATGTCTCATCACAAAAAGAATTCAATAAGAGACAAAGAGATAGGTAAGAAGTGGATTTATTTAGAGAAAAACACATTTCACAGACAGAGTGTGAGCCATTGCAGATGGCAAATCTGGCAGCCTCAAAACATGCCATGGTTAGCTTTTATGGGCTGGGTAATTTTATAGGCTAATGAGTGGGAGGATTAATCCAAATGTTTAGGGGAAGGGGTAGAGATGGTCTTTTGATATTGCCTTGGAACTATCATGGTGACTCTGGATGTGTCATTTAGCTTGCTGACTGAGGGTCAAGTTTTAGTCAAAGTTGACTTGTCTGCCATCTTGGACCCATTTGATTCTAATTAGGTTATGTTGTATACTTGAGCTGTGTCATTCTTTCAGAAGCTTTTGGTCTACCCTTTCCCTCTTGTTTCAGAATGATCAGTGTGATACTATATTGTGTTTGGATGTGTCAGTATCAGTTCATACTTCACCTGATATAGGTACAAATAGACTCATACTAAAACATCTTTAGATATGTATGCATACAATGGATAGTGTATGCACACATTTTCGCTTGCTATGTCAGCTGAGAGGGCCTAGTGGCAACCTTACATACCCCATTAGTATGAATACAACTAGTATTTGCATCTTCACTGTAGATCTTCTATCAAAGAAATAAGAACTCTCTGGAGAAATGATGGATTTCACGATTGGCCTGGAGCAGCTTGTAGAATCAGACTAAGAAAGTAAGCAGAAAAAAAAAAGAAAAGAAAATACAAGCTTACATTAGTGAAGAAAGTCAATGGGACACAGGACTCAACTGAAAGAACTCCAAGTGGCCAAAGCTGGAACAATCTGAGTAACTCAATAAATAAAGTAGTATATTATTTTAGACCAAAGTGAAAAATAAACAAACACCAGTCCATACTCATTTAACCACATTACTGAATAAACATAAAGCAGGAGAGTCTAATCTCCTGTGCAGAAGAAATCCCCAAACAATGTATGTAATGCTCCCCTCTCAATTATGTGGAGTGTCACTGTCCCCTTAAATGTGGGTTGTGCAGACAGAGTGACTTTCTATCAGAGAGTTCAGTACAGAAAGGAGTGTGGAGAAAAATAATTTTACAGTAGAGAAAGCTAATGAACAATCCCTCAGCCCTGTTATCAAGTTTAACATCAATAGTGATAAATCAAGCTCTTAGGATAAACAGTTGGAATATGATATGCCTCTGTGGTTTTCCTTTCCAAAACTCATAACTTCAGTCTGATTGTGAGAACAACATCAGATAAATTTCCATAGAGGGCATGCTCCAAAACACCCTCTCAGCACTCCTCACAAATGTGCTAAAACTTCAATTAATGTGCCTAATGTAACAGACATAGATAAAATTCAAGAACTCAGAAAAACAAAAGGAAAGGAAACACAACAGCACAGAAAAAGAACAAAAATTAAAGCCAAAAATGAAGAAAAATGTAAAATGTGGGGATACCATGGGGGAAGAAGGAGAAAGCTAGTTTGATAGTCGATACACTATTTTATTCAAGAGGTAAATAGTGTGGGACCACTCTGTGCTAGACAATACTCTAGCATTGGGAAAACAGCACAGAAATCAGACAAACCACCACATCCCCAAAATGTCAGTGCACTGGGTGGGAAGACAGATCATTAACATCAGTGAGTAATATGGTGGATCAGTTGATGGCAAGTTCCATGGAGAAGGAATAAGCATGGGAGAAGAGAGGTGATACAGTTTTACAAAAGTTTTCAGGGAAGATCTCACTGGAAACTAATATTTGAACAAGGAAAGACAGGCAGGAGGATGAGCAGGGGCAAAATCTTGGGGTCTGAATGTGTTTGCTGTCTTTGAGGAACACTATGGACTCCTATATGCAGAGTACATCATGAGAAATGCTGGACTGGAAGAAGCCCAAGCTGGAATCAAGATTGCTGGGAGAAATGTCAATAACCTCAGATATGCAGATGACACCACCCTTATGGCAGAAAGTGAAGAGGAACTAAAAAGCCTCTTGATGAAGGTGAAAGAGGAGAGTGAAAAAGTTGGCTTAAAACTCAACATTCAGAAAACGAAGATCATGGCATCGGGTCCCATCACTTCATGGGAAATAGATGGGGAAACAGTGGAAACAGTGTCAGACTTTGTTTTTCTGGGCTCCAAAACCACTGCAGATGGTGACTGCAGCCATGAAATTAAAAGACTCTTACTCCTTGGAAGGAAAGTTATGACCAACCTAGATAGCATACTGAAAAGCAGAGACATTACTTTGCCAACTAATGTCTGTCTAGTCAAGGCTATGGTTTTTCCAGTGGTCATGTATGGATGTGAGAGTTGGACTGTGAAGAAAGCTGAGCACCAAAGAATTGATGCTTCTGAACTGTGGTGTTGGAGAAGACTCTTGAGAGTCCCTTGGACTGCAAGGAGATCCAACCAGTCCATTCTGAAGATCAGCCCTGGGATTTCTTTGGAAGGAATGATGCTAAAGCTGAAACTCCAGTACTTTGGTCACCTCATGTGAAGAGTTGACTCATTGGAAAAGACTCTGATGATGGGAGGGATTGGGGGCAGGAGGAGAAGGGGACAACAGAGGATGAGATGGCTGGATGGCATCACTGACTCGATGGACGTGAGTCTGAGTGAACTCCGGGAGTTGGTGATGGACAGGGAGGCCTGGCGTGCTGCGATTCATGGGGTTGCAAAGAGTCGGACATGACTGAGCGACTGAACTGAATTGAACTGATGGACTCCTGAAAGACAATGCAGTCTGAACAGCCACAAGTACCACTGTGACTGCTGTGGAGTATGTGAGAGGCGCCTGCCTGTGTAAAGTGAATTTAGCTTTAAATGAGAGCACTGGGAGGCATCACAGATGACAAACATGTACCATTCTCTCCATCCCAGCATTCATTGCAGACAGTGGTGATTAATCACACTCCACTTTCCAGGTGTGGCGTAAGCCCTGTTGACATCAAGTACTGCAATCCACTGTCACCTACTGATCAGAGGTGACTGAGTTCTCTTCTAAAAGATGATGGCTTTCCTGAATCAACCCAGTAGCTAACTGTCATCCAGAGGTACCTTGGAAAAACAGGAACTCAGGAATGGGGACTGAATTAGAATATGGTGAAGGAAGAAATTTGGCACTATATGTAATAGCCAAAGTGGCAGTGTGGGAGGTCACCAAGCACACCCAGGTAAACATCTCTCAGTGTGGACTCAGGACACTGGAGGTTCGAAGAGGCACAAAATGAATGATCTCTATTCCAAAATGCCTATAAACTCTAGGGCCAGAACAACCTCTCTGGCCTCTCATTTTGCTTGATCTTACTTTTGTTCTTGACCAACACTGCATTTTCATCCTTCTTGCATTTTCTTTAATTTAGTAAGTAACCACAGTCTTCTGTTGAAAATAAGGCCTTTGACTGTGTGGATCACAACAAACTGTGGAAAATTCTTAAAGAGACAGGAATACCAAACCACTTAACCTGTCTCCTGAAAAACTTGTACGCAGGTGAAGAAGCAACAGTTAGAACTGGAAATGGAAAAACAGACTGGTTCCAAATTGGGAAAGGAGTACATCAAGGCTGTATATTGTCACCCTGCTTATTTAACTTATATGCAGAGTACATCATGAGAAACACTGGGCTGGAGGAAGCACAACTGGAATCAAGATTGCTGGGAGAAACATCAATAACCTCAGAGATGCAGATAGCACCACCCTTATGGCAGAAATCTAAGAGGAAATAAAGAGCCTCTTGATGAAAGTGAAAGAGGAGAGTGAAAAAGCTGGCTTAAACCTCAACATTCAAAAACGAAGACCATGGCATTCAGTCCCATCACTTCATGGCAAATAGATGGGGAAACAATGGAAACAGTAACAGACTATTTTCTTGGGCTCCAAAATCACTGCAAATGTTAACTGCAGCCACAAAATTAAAAGATATTTGCTCCTTGGAAGAAAAGCAATGATCAGCCTAGACAGCACATTAAAACTCAGAGACATTGTTTTGTCAAGAAAGGTCCATATTGTCAAAACTATGGCTTTTCCAGTAGTAATGTATAGATGTGAGAGTTGGACTATAAAGAAAGCTGAATGCCAAAGAACTGATGCTTTTGGTAACTGTGGTGTTCAAGAAGACTCTTGAGAGTCTTTGGATTCTCAAGGACTGCAAGGACATCAAACCAGCCAATCCTAAAGGAATCAGTCCTGAATATTCATTGGAAGGACTGATTCTGAAAGTGAAGCTCCAATACTTTGGCCACCTGATATGAAGAACTGACTCATTGGAAAAGACCCTGATGCTGGGAAAGATTGAAGGCAGGAGGAGAAGAGGACCACAGAGGATGTGATGGTTGGATGGCATCACTGACTCAATGGACACAAGTTTGACCATGCTCCAGATGGTGAAGGACAGGGAAGCCTGGCGTGCTACAGTCCATTAGGTCACAGAGAGTTGGACATGACTGAGCAACTGAAATGAACTGAACTGAACCACAGCCCTTTGTTGAAAACACCACTTTGTTGAGGGAAAAAAATCTATTGTTTTTTATTTGCATTGTGAACTGATAAAACAGGATTAATATATCTGTTGGTATCTTGAATGAGTCAGTTTTGTAATTTCTCCCAGTTTGATATGGTCCAAGAATTAAAGAGATTTAAAACATTGCAGTGTAGTATAAAATGGACACTTGATTGATGCAAAAATAAAACAGATTTTAAAAGGTTTTTCTACTGATGTTAAATTTCTTCTACCTAGGGAGGATGGATAAGTACCATTTGATTGTACCAATTGATGCCAGGGGGCAGGGGGGAGGGAAAAGTAAGTTCCCTTTTCATTGAGAAGAGCAACATCATTTAAATGTATATTTAAAGTAAAGTTAAATAGTAAGTGTTGATAATGGAAGTGGTCAAAATGTGGCTGCTGCTGCTGCTGCTAAATCACTTCAGTCGTGTCTGACTCTGTGCGACCCCATAGACAGTAGCTCACTAGGCTCCTCTGTCCCTGGGATTTTCCAGGCAAGAATACTGGAGTGGGTTGCTGAAATCTTGGGTCCAAAAGCCCCGAGTAAATTCATCTCTGACTCATTTCTGATACTTTGTCTGAGACTCACCAAAGGACTTTGGATTCCAAACCATCCTGGCTTGCATGTTGTGACCTAGTTTTCTCTCTCTCTCTCTCTCTCTCTCTCTCTCTCTCTCTCTCTCTCCCTCCCCTGCTTGGTAGATAGCTTGGGTTATTACTAATCCAGGAAAGGGCTCTGAGTTTTATTATCTCAAAAGGTGAAGAAAATATTCTAACATGAAATAGTGGTAAAGGTTGCACAACTCTCTGAGTATACTAAACAACCATAAATTGTATAATTTAAAATGGAAAATTTTTGGTATGTGAATACAGACATCATTTTAAAAAATAGGTTGTCTATTTTTGGAATTTAAATTCAATTTAAAACACAGAAAGATTAAAAAAAAAATCATGATTTGAAGTCAGGTCAAGAAGTCCAAGGGCTTTCCAGGTGACTCATAGGTAAAGAATCTGCCTACCAATGTAGAAGAAGCAGGAGACACAGATTGGATTGCATTGAGAAGATCCACTGGAGAAGGATTGCTTACTACTAATCCAGGAAAATCTACTTTAATATATTTTATTAATCTGCATTAATCTACTTTATCTTTTCCTAGAATTGTCTATTACAGACAATGCATACAAGTGGAATCATATAATATGTGTTTTTTTATGACTGGCTTCTTTCACTAATGTTTGTTCATCCATGTCAGAGCATGTATCAGTGCTTCATTTCTTTTCCTTGACAATTCCTTTGTATATGTGATATACAAAGAGTAGTACTCATGTAATACTTTGTATATGTGTATAGGTGGGATGAGTAAGTGGGAGAAAAGACATTTATTTAATGAGTATATATGACCAATCTTGCATGCCTGGCACCATCCTAGTGTTAAGTACAGGATTACAAATACAAAAAATACACATATAGAGTCCCTGACTTTGTAGACCTTAGAGCCTGGGGGTATGAGTAGCACATAAGGGGAAGCCTGCCTCTGAGATATGGACCACAAGCACGGTCATCTACTGATGGATACAAAGAAGTGATCATTGGACTTCTGGCATGCTTATGTGCTCAGTCATGTCTGACTCTTTGCTACCCATGGACTGTAGACTGCCAGACTCCTCTGTAATGGGATTTTCCAGGCAAGAATACTGGAGTGGGTTGCCATTTCTTTCTCCAGTGGATCTTCTTAACGCAATTCAATCTGTGTCTCCTGCTTCTCCTACATTGGTAGGCAGATTCTTTACATGAGTCACCTGGGAAGCCCTTGGACCTTTTGACCTGACTTCAAATCATGATTTTTTTTTTAATTTTTCAGTGTTTTAAACTGAGTTTAAATTCCAAAAATAGGCAATCTATTTTTTTAAATGACATCTGTATTCACACATCAAAAATTCTCCATTTTAAATTATACAATTTATGGTTGTTTAGTATATGCAAGGAGTTGTGCAACCTTTACCACTCATTTCCTTTTGAGGTAATAAAACTCTGAGCCTCTTAGAAAATATTCCCTAAATCTTTCTCTCCAGTCCAGGAAAACCATTAATCTGCTTTATCTTTTCCTAGAATTGTCTATTACAGACAGTGCATACAAATGGAATCATATAATATGTGGTCTGTTATGACTGGCTTCTTTCACTTACATTTGTTTACAAGGTTCATCCATGTCAGAGCATGTATCAGTGCTTCATTTCTTTTCCTCGACAGTTTCTTTGTATGTGTGATATTGTGATTTAAAATAGGAAACATATATTTGTCCTACATCCCCTTTACAGCACAGAACTACTAAAATCCAAATGTGTTTTTTGTTACATTAACGCGGTGGCTTTTTATTCTTAGAGCAACTAAGAATAGGGACTGAGTTTAAGCATCAGTGGCCAATGATTTAAGCAAGTGTGCCTATCTAATAAAGACTCCAAAAAAAATCATAAAAGGATTGAACTCGGAGAGCTTCTGGGTTGGTGAATGCATGGAGATTTGGGTAGAATAGAGTGCTCTAAGAAACCATGGGAGCTCCAAGCCATTTCCTCAAAACTTGCTTTCTGTGTCTCTTCCATCTGGCTGTTCCTGAGTTATATCGTTTCATAATAAATCAGTGATCTACTGAGTAAAATGTTTCTCTGAGTTCTGTAAACCACTCCAGCAAATTAATCAAACCCAAGGAGAGAGTGGTTGAAACCTCTAGTCTATAGCTGCTCAGTCAGTCACACAGGTGACACCTTTTTTTGTGTGGTGTCATTAGAAGCATTCTATTAGGGCTTCCCTGGTGGCTCAGAGGGTAAAGCATATCCCTTGAATGCAAGAGATCCGGGTTTGATCTCTGGGTCGGGAAGATCCCCTGGAAAAGGAAATGGCAAACCACTCCTGTATTCTTGCCTGAAGAATCCCATGGACAGAGGAGCCTGGTAGGATACAGTTCATGGGGTCTCAAAGAGTCGGGCATGACTGAGTGACTTCACACACATTAGAAGCACAGGGCAATCTTGTGGGACTGAGCCTTTAACTTGTGGGATCTGATGCTACCTCCATGTAAGTGGTGTAAGAATTGAGCTGAATGCTAGGACATCCATAAGATATCAGAGCATTGTTTGGTGATGTAGGATAACCCTTTCCAAATGAAATTGGGTTGATCAAAACTTTTATCATGGATATGTCTCATTTTATTTATCCATTAATTGGTTGATAAGCATTTTGGTTATTTCTATTTGGGGCTTTACTAAATATTCTCACTAGAAACAGTTGTGTAAAAGATTTTCTGTGGTTGTAGGCTTTTAGTTGAATTGCTCAGTCATGTGATAACTCAGTATTTAATATTTTGAAGAATTATCACTATTTTCCAAAATAGATGTACTATTTTATATTCCCAAAAGCTATGAATTAGGTTCCTAATTTTTACACATCCTCACCAAGATTTGTCATTTTATATCTTTTTAATTGTAGCCACCTTACCACAAGTGAATGGAAGCTTAATATGGTTTTCTTTGTATTTATCTAATAGCTAATGATGTTTATCATCTTTTCATTTGCTTACTGCTCATTTGTATTCCTATTTTGGAGAAATATGTATTCAAATCTCCCCATTTTAATGATATTTTAAAAAATTATATTTAAAGAAAAATTAAGTAAAAAGTGCTGATTATATAAATAACTGATGGAAATGACCTAGAGTTGGCTATAACAACTTAATCTAGGGAATATAAACCCCTGTAAACTCACCTCTGATTCATTCCTTTGGCCTTGATCTGTGCCATGACCAGGCTCACCAGCAGACTTTGGCTTTCTAGCAAACCTGTACATCCACTCTAAGGCCTGTTTTTCTCATCTGCATGGTAGATGTTTTTGTTGTTATTCAGTCATTCAGTCGTGTCTGACTCTTTGTGACCCTATGAACAGCAGCACACCAAGCTTCCCTGTCTTTCACCATGTCCTTGGAGCTTGCTCAAACTAGTGCCCATTGAGTTTGTAATACTATTCAACCATCTCATCCTCTGTTGTCCCCTTTTCCTGATGCCTTCAATCTTTTCCAGCATCAGGGTCTTTCCCAATGAGTCAGCTCTTTGTATTAGGTGGCCAAAGTATTGGAGCTTCGGCCTCAGCGTGGGTCCCTCCAATGAATATTCAGGATTGATTTCCTATAGGATTGATTTGTTTGATCTTCTTACAGTTCAAGGGACTCTCAAGGATCTTCTCCAACTACACAGTTCAAAAGCATCAATTCTTCTGTGCTCAGTCTTCTTCATGGTCCGCAACCTCACATCCATACATGACTACTGGAAAAACCATAGCTTTGACTATATGGACCATTTGACAAAGTAATGTCTCCACTTTTTAACATGCTGTTTAGGTGTGTCATAGCTTTTCTTTCAAGGAGCAAGTGTCTTAATTTTGCAGCTGCAGTCACCATCTGCAATGCTTTTGGAGCCCAAGAAAATAAACTCTGTCACTGTTTCCATTTTTTCCTCATCTATTTGACATGAAGTGATGGGACCAGATACCATGATCTTAGTTTTTAGAATGTTGAGTTTTAAGCCAGGTTTTTCACTCTCCTCTTTTACTTTCATCAAGAGGTTCTTTAGTTCCTCTTTGCTTTCTGCCATAAAGGTGGTGTCATCTGCATATCTGAGGTTATTGATATTTCTCCCAGCAATTTTGATTCCGACTTTTGCTTCATTCAGCCCATCATTTTGCATGATATACTCTGCATATAAGTTAAATAAACAGGGTGACAGTATACAACCTTGATGTACTCTTTTCCCAATTTGGAACCAGTCCATTGTTCCATGTTAGGTTCTAACTGATGCTTCTTGACCTCCATATAGGCTTCTCAGGAGGCAGGTAAAGTAGTCTGGTATTCGCATCTCTTTAAGAATTTTCCACAGTTTGTTGTGATACACACATTAAAAGGTGTTAGTGTAGTCAATGAAGCAGACATAGATGTTTTTCTGGAACCCTCTGGTTGTTTTTTTTATGGTCTAATGGATGTTGGCAATTTAATCTCTGGTTCCTCTGCATTTTTTAAATCCAGTTTGTACATCTGGAAGCTCTCAGTCCACATGCTCTTGAAACCTAGCTTGGAGGATTTTGAGCATTACTTTGCTAGTATGTGAAATGAGTGCAATTGTGCAGTAGTTTGAACATTCTTTGGCATTGCCTTTCTTTGGGATTAGAATGAAACGGGCATTTTCCAGTCCTGTGGCCACTGTTGCATTCTCCAAATTTGCTGGCATATTGAGTGCAGCACTTTAACAGCATGATCTTTTAGTATTTGAAATAGCTCAACCGGAATTCTATCACCTCCACTAGCTTTGGTTATAGTGATGCTTCCTAAGGCCCACATGACTTTGCACTCCAAGATGTCTGGGTCTAGCTGGTCTACCATCACGGTAGACCATGATGTATACTTGTATAATTCTTCTTTGTATTCTTGCCACCTCTTCTTAATATGCTCTGTTTCAATTAGGAACATGAGGTTTC
Organism: Bos mutus; assembly: GCF_027580195.1. Taxonomy (NCBI): domain Eukaryota; kingdom Metazoa; phylum Chordata; class Mammalia; order Artiodactyla; family Bovidae; genus Bos; species Bos mutus. Next base: position 133,412,897 of record NC_091618.1, read on the forward strand.
TGTCCTTTATTGTGCCCATCCTTGCATGAAATGTTCCCTTAGTATCTGTAATCTTCTTAATGAGATCTCTAGTCTTCCCATTCTGTTTTTTTCCTCTATTTCTTTGCACTGTTCAGTTAGGAAGGCTTTCTTATCTCTCCTTGCTATTCTTTAGAACTCTGCATTCAGACAGGTGTATCTTTCATTTGCTCCTTTGCCTTTCATTTCTCTTCTTTTCTCAGCTGTTTGTAAGGCCTCCTCAAATACCCTTTTGCATTTCTTTATCTTCTGGATGGTTTTGATCACCACCTCCTGTACAATGTTACAAACCTTCATCCATAGTTCTTCAGGCAGTCTGTCTATCAGTTCTAATCCCCTGAGTCTATTTGTCACTTCCACTGTATAATTGTAAGTTATTTGATTTAGGTCATACCTGAATGGTCCTTTGGACTGCAAGGAGATCAAACCAGTCAATCCTAAAGGAAATCATTCCTGAATATTCATTGGAAGGACTGATGCTGAAGCTGAAGCTCCAATACTTTGGCCACCTGATACAAAGAACTGACTCATTAGAAAAGATTCTGATGCTGGGAAAGATTGGAGGTAGGAGAAGAAGGGGATGACAGAGGATGAGATGGCTGGATGGCATCACCAACTTGATGGGCATGAGTTTGAGTAAGCTCCATGAGTTGGTGATGGACAGGGAAGCCTGGTATGCTGCAGTCCATGGGATCACAAAGAGTCATACACGACTGAGTGACTGAACTGCCTGAATGGTCTAGTGGTTTTCCCTACTTTCTTCAATTTAAGTCTGAATTTTGCAATAATGAATTCATGATTCAACCACAGTCAGCTCCCGCCCAGTCTTGTTTTGGCTGACTGTATAGAGTTTCCATATTCAACTGCAAATAATATAATCAATCTGATTTCAGTGTTGACCATCTGGTGATGTCCATGTGTAGAGTCTTCTCTTGTGTTGTTAGAAGAGGGTGTTTGCTATGACCAGGGCATTCTCTTAGCAAAGCTCTATTAGCCTTTGCCCAGCTTCATTTTGTACTCCAAGGCCAAAGCTACCTGTTACTCCAGGTAACTCTTTACTTCCTACTTTTGCATTCCCATCCACTATGATGCAAAAGACATTTTCTTTTCTTTCTTTTTTTTTTTTTTGCCGTTAGTTCTAGAAGGTCTTGTAGGTCTTCATAGAACCATTCAACTTCAGCTTCTTTGGCATTAATGCCAGGGGCATAGACTTGGATTACTGTGATATTGAATGATTTGCCTTGGAAACTAACAGATCATTCTGTCATTTTTGAGATTGCACCAATGTACTGCATTTTGGGGTCTTTTGTTGACTAAGAGGGCTACTCCATTTCTTCTAAGAGATTCTTGCCCACAGTAGTAGATATAATGGTCATCTGAATTGAATTCACCCATTCTGGTCCATTTTAGTTCACTGATTCCTAAAGTTATCGATGTTCACTCTTGCTATCTCCCATTTGACTACTTCCAATTTACCTTGATTCATGGACCTAGCATTCCAGGTTCCTATGCAGTATTGTTCTTTAAAGCATTGAACTTTCACCACCAGACACATCCACAATTGGGCATCATTTCTGGTTTGGTTCAGGCTCTTCATTCCTTCTGTAGCTATTTCTCTGCTCTTCTCCAATAGCATACTGTGCACCTATTGACCTGGGGAGTTTATCTTTCAGTGTCATATCTTTGTACCTTTTCATACTGTTCATGGGGTTCTCAAGGTAGTAATGCTGAAGTGGTTTGCCATTCTCTTCTCCAGTGGTAGGTGTCTTGGTTTGCTACTAAATCATTAGCAGTAAATTATTATTGAAGTTTAAGAATTCCTTATTGATTCTGAATAGAAGTCTCTGATCAGGTAAATGATTTATTGATTTTTTTCCTTATTATTTTTGCTATTTTATTAGAATCTTGATAACACTCATTGAAGCACAACAACTTTTAATTTTTGATAAAGTTTCATTTTTCTAATCTACTTTTGCTTTAGTATTATATCTAAGTTTAAATGTCAAATTGAAGTACATAAAGGTGCAATCCTATGTTTTATTCTAAAAGTTTTATAGCACTCTCATCTTTAGGTCTTTGATTAATTTGTGTTAAGTTTTCTGTACATGTGAGTAGAGCTTCAGATTTTCTCTTTGCATGTGGTTTGCAGTTGTCCCAGCACCATTTGTTGAAAAGACTATTTTTCCCCCAGAAATATATTGGCATTCTTACAGAAAAGTAATTGACCATACATTTAAGTATTTATTTCCGAATTCTCGTTTATACTCCACAGATATTTGTTTCCAGCCTTATGCCAGTAACACAGTGTTGCAATAACTATAGATTTACTGTTGGTTCTAAAATCAGAAAATATGAGTCCTCCAAGTTTATCTCTCCAAGATTATATAATCCTGGATCCTTTGTATTTCTACATGAATTTTAGGATTAATTTGTTAGCTTCTATAAACAACAAAAACTTTTGAATTGAACTGAATCTGTATATCAGTTTGGGAAGTATTTCCAGGTTAACAACATCAAACTTCTTATCTATGAACACTGAAAGTTTTTCCATTTATTCAGATTTTTAATTGCTTAAATGATGCTTTGTACTTCTGAGTGTAAAACTCTTGCAATTTTTGTTAAATCTATTCCTAATTATTTATTCTCTATGATAAAAATATAAGTGAAGTAGTTTTCTTAATTTAATTTTAAGATTGTTTACTTTTAGTGTATAGAATACAACTGGTTTCTGCCTATTGATCCTATCCTTCAACCTTGCTGGACTTCCTTATTAGTTCTAGTATTTTGTTCATTCCTTATGGTTTTATATGGGCTTCCCTGGTAGCTTAGCTGGTCAATAATCTGCCTGTAATGCATGAAACCTTGGTTCAACTCCTGAGTCAGGAAGATATGCTCCAGAAGGAATAGGCTACCTACTCCAGTATTTTGGGGTTTCCCTGGTGGCTCAGGTGGTAAAGAATCTGCTTGCACTGTGGGAGATCTGGGTTTGATCTCTGGATTGGGATGATCCCCTGGAGAAGGTAAAGGCTACCCACTCCAGGATTCTGGCCTGGAGAATTACATGGACTGTATAATCCACTAGGTCACATAGAGTTGGACAAGACTGAGTGACTTTCATTTTCACTTATGGTTTTATGTGTACATGAAATCATGTGTTCTGTGAATATAGATAGTTTTACTCCTTCCTTTCCAATGTGAATGTCATTTATTAATTTTCTTCCCTAATTATTATGACTAAAATTTCCAATAAAATATTAAAAAAAAAAAAAAAACAGAAGAGCCATCCTTGTCTTTTTCCTGATCTGAAGGGGAAAGCATTCCTCACCATCAAAACGATGTTAGTTAATGAGTTTTTATAGATTTCTTTCACTAGGCTCCCTTATAATTTGCTGAGTTTCGGTTTTGATTTTGTTTTGTTAATGATGGAATAATGGAGTTTGTCAAATACCTTTTCTGTGTCTATTGAGATGCTTTTTATGTTTTCTGTCCTTTATTCTATGAATATGGTATATTTGATTGATCAATCTTGCTATGTTAAATAAACCTTGCATTTCTGGAATAAATTATACTTATTTATAACATATAATCTCTTTTATGTATTGTTATTTTCAATTTACTAGTATTTTATTGAAGATTTCTGCATTTATCTTCATTAGAAACTCTAGTCTGTAATTTCTTTTCTTTAGAGGTCTTTATTCGGTTTTGGTATTTGGGTAATATTGGCTTCATAGAGTAATTTGAAAAATATTCTTCTATTTTGCAAAATATCTGTGGTTAATTACTATTATTTCTGCTTTAAAACTTCAGTAGAATTCATCTGTGAAACTATAGCTATGAGATTTCCTTTGCAAGGGATTTTTGGTCACTATTTCAATCTCTTTGCTTGTTATAGACATTCAGGTTTTCTGTTTATTTTTGATTCAGAGTTTGGAGTTGGTGTCTTTCAAGGAAAGTGTCCACTTCATGAAGGTAATTTAAACTATTGTCACAAAATTGTTCATAGTATTCCTTTTAAGTGCTGCTTTAGCTGCATCCCCTAAATTTATGTATGTATTTTACTTGTTTTCATTCATCTCAAACTATTTTGTAATTTTCTTGCTCTAATCCATTAGTTATTTTAGAAATAAGGTGTTTAATTTTCATATTTCCCTATATTTCTGTGAATTTTCCAAATTGCTTTCTGTTATTTATATGTGATTTAATTCCAATGTGATCAAAGGATAGTCTTTACATGAATACAATTATTTTAAAATTTACTCAGGTTTATTTTACAACCTAGCATATGGTCTATCCTAGAGAATGTTCCATGCAAGCTTAAGAAGAATATGTATTCTGCCGTCTTGAGGTGAAAGTTCTATAAAATTGTGTTAGGTCTAGTTGTTTTATACTTTTATTCAAATATTCTACTTCATTGTCTATTTTCTTTTTTTTTGAGATTTTATTATTTTTTTATTTTTTTTATTATTTTTTTTTTACTTTACAATATTGTATTGGTTTTGCCATACATCAACATGCATCCACCACAGGTGTACATGTGTTCCCCATCCTGAACCCCCCTCCCACCTCCCTCCCCATACCATCCCTCTGGGTCATCCCAGTGCACCAGCCCCAAGCTTCCTGTATCCTGCATCGAACCTTACTCTACATTTTCCCCTGGTGCTCTTCCTCCAACAATTCAGGTGATAAAGAGGTGTTTAAAAATGACAGAGCACCTCTTTATCATGCAAACATGAATATAAAATGTGAATAAAAATTCAATCATAAGTTATAAATTAGAGAAAAATAAAAAACATTAAAATTGTTCTGAAAACTCCACTTTTCTCAGAGGAAATTAACCTTGCAAAAACATTCCCTTTTCCTTTCAGAAAAGAATTTATTTTTTGCTGAAACAGATGGGAAATCAGAAAATACTTTAAAATGAATTTTGATTCTAAGCATATATATCTCCTTGTTTACCATAGATATTCTGTGAATTTGAAGAGTATAAGGTCTCAGTGAAGATCCCACAAACATACAAAGCAGAAAGACGTGGCAGAAAGGAATTTTTATTTAAAGAGAATGTTGTTTTTATTTTTTTATTTTAATTTTTATTTTATTTTTAAACTTTACAATATTATATTAGTTTTGCCAAATATTGAAATGAATCTGCCACAGGTATACCTGCGTTCCCCATCCTGAACCCTCCACCCTCCTCCCTCCCCTACCTTCCCTCTGGGTCGTCCCAGTGCACCAGCCCCAAGCATCCAGTATGCCCACTTTCACCATTACTATTCAACATAGTTTTGGAAGTTTTGGCCAGAGCAATCAGAGCAGAAAAAGAAATAAAAGGAATCCAAATTGGAAAAGAAGAAGTAAAACTCTCACTATTTGCAGATGACATGATCCTCTACATAGAAAACCCTAAAGACTCCACCAGAAAATTACTAGAACTAATCAATGATTATAGTAAAGTTGCAGGATATAAAATCAACACACAGAAATCCCTTGCATTCCTGTACACTAACAATGAGAAAACAGAAAGAGAAATTAAGGAAACAATTCCATTCACCATTGCAACGGAAAGAATAAAATACTTAGGAATATATCTACCTAAAGAAACTAAAGACCTATATATAGAAAACTATAAAACACTGGTGAAAGAAATCAAAGAGGACACTAATAGATGGAGAAATATACCATGTTCATGGATTGGAAGAATCAATATAGTGAAAATGAGTATACTACCGAAAGCAATTTATAGATTCAATGCAATCCCTATCAAGCTACCAACGGTATTCTTCACAGAGCTAGAACAAATAATTTCACAATTCGTATGGAAATACAAAAAACCTCAAATAGCCAAAGCGATCTTGAGAAAGAAGAATGGAACTGGAGGAATCAACCTACCTGACTTCAGGCTCTATTACAAAGCCACAGTTATCAAGACAGTATGGTACTGGCACAAAGACAGAAATATTGATCAATGTCTATTTTCTGTTTAGTTGTTATATCTATTATTCAATGTGGGATATATAAGTCTCCAACTTTGTTGTTGAATTATAAATTTCTTCTTTCACATCTTTCTATCAGCTCATGTTTCGTGTATTCATATTCATATATGATTGTAATTTTTTTTATGTTTACCTGATTTATTAACCTTTTTATCTTAAAATATCCCCTCTCTTTTTCTCTCTAAGCTCCTTATTGCTTTATGCCACAGTTTTTTGAATTATAATAATTATAGCAGAAAATTGATAAAAACAAAAACATATGCATACTGTCTTTTATATTTACAAGTGTAGTTAACTTTCTGGTGGTCTTATTTCTTCATGTAGATACAAGTTACTATCTAGTGTTCATTCACTTCAGTGTGAAGGATTCTCTGAATCATTTCTTGTAGGACAGTTCTTCTGGTGATGAACTCTCCCCATTTTTATTTAACTGGAATGATTTAATTTCTGCCTCATTTTTGAAGGATAGTTTTGTTGTGTATAGAATTCTCATTTGACTTTTTTTATTTTTTCTTTCAGTACTTTAAACTTGTTATCTGGCCTCCCTGATTTCTACAGAGAAATCAGCAGTTAATTTTTGAAAATCCCTTGTATGAATTTTTTGTTTGTTTGTTTTGTTTTTCTTATTTTTATTTTTCTATCTTCAAGATTCTATCTTGGTCTTTGGCTCTAAATAGTGTGTCAATTGTGAGGACTGACATAAAAAAACAAGCTTGGTGGTTTATACAACCAAAATTTAGTTTCTCACACTCTCAAAGCCAGAAGTCCAAGATCAAGATGTCAGCATGGTTGGCTTCTCCTGAAGCCTCTTGCTTTACCTTGCAGATGGCCACCTTCTCACTGTGTCCTCACAGGGTCCTTCCTTTGTGTGCACATCCCTGTTGCTTCTCTATGCATTCAAATCTACTCCTCTTATAAGGATACCAGTTAGATTAGATCAGGGCCTACCCAAACAGCCTCATTTTAGTTTAATTATCTTTCAGGGCCCTATCCCCAATTATAGTCACATTCTCCAATTTTAGGGGTTAGGGTTTTCACATATAAGTTGGGCAAGGGGGACTCACTTCAGTCCATAACAGACAGTTTCATGATAATGTTTCTGTGAATCTGTTCTAGTTTATCTTACTTGAAATTCATTTAGCTTCTTGGGTATATAGATTTATGTGTCTCATGAAATTTGGGCAGTTTTCAATTATGATTTCTTCAAATGTTCTTTCTTCTAATGCTTGTCAATTATCTTTTGCATTTCAGCCCCTCTGGTATGTGTGTAATGGTATTAAATCATTGTTTTAATTTGTATATATGCTCTTTATGTATTATATGTCTTCTTTTATAATGTCTTTATAGAATTTTGACTATTTTTCAATGAGTTTGTCTCTATTCTGTTTGCTGATTTGTAGTTATTTATATCCTGGATAAGAGCTCTACTTGGCCTTAACTGTACTTTAATGTGACTGTAACAAGAAATTTATTTTTTGCATTTAGTATCCTGAACTCCTGTGTTTCCCTGGGTACTGTCTACTGTTTTCTTTATATGATAAATAATGAAGTGAACTATAATCCCCAAGCCATATTCTTTTTCTCTTCTCTATTATTATAAAGTGATATCCTTACTCTCGACTTTATCACCATCATTGAGCTTTAGATCTAAAATTAAATATATTTAATATTCAATATCACACTTTAATCCAAACCTTCACCTGATTTCCTGGTTGGCTAAGCCTTATTCTTCTGATTCCTTGTGTGCATGCAGACTGTAGTGTGCCAAGCTCCTCTGTCCATGGGATTCTCCAGGCAAGAATACTGAAGTTGGTTGCCATGCCTTCCTCAGGGAAATCTTCCCAATCTAGATATCAAACCTCTATTTCTTGTCTCTTGGATTGACAGGCAAGTTTTTTACCACTAGCGCCACCTGGGAAAGAAAAGAAATTCTATGCACTCCTGAAAATAACATGCCTGTTTAATTTTAGCTTTTATAGTTGTGTGTCAGTTTGACCAAATATGACATTCTTGATTCTTATTTTCATTCTTTTGCATCTTAGATATGTTTCTTTATTGTTTTCTGTTATGAAATCTTACTTTGAAGAAGCATGATAATCACCTAATTTTTTCCTTATAAATTGAATATTTTCATCCTTTTTCAAAAAAGTTTTTTTTACATATTTAAGGTCTTACAACTTTATTGAAATACATCTCAGGATTGATTTTTATGCCTTGATTTTCACAATTACACAGTGTGGCATTTCAATAAGTATCTGATGTCATTTCATATATAGAATATTTCTTGAATTATAGTTTTGGTTTATGTTTACTTCTTTTTTCCTTTGGGAATACTGGTTATGAATATAAATATAGATGGTATATTCTTTTGTCTTCTACATCTATAATTTTCTCTAATTTAAAATTTTATTTTTCTTTATTTTTTGTCTTATTCCTCTAATTCTTTTATTATACATTCTTTATCACCTATTCATTTCCTTCTAATTCTTTCTTCATTAGTATGTTTGTATGTGTGTATATATACATATATTTACAATTTCTAGCATGTCTGCTCTTTTTCATATACTTGATTTGTTTAGTAATTAAAATTCTAAAATTTTCTACATCTCATCTTTGGCATTTTTTTCTGCTCTTCATATTTTTTAAAATTTTATCTTTTTTATATTAGATCATTGTTTATCTACTCAACTATAATTTTAAGGTATGCCTTCATTATCTATTAAATTATAATTCAGTTATTAACTTTTATCATTTTAATCATTTGTTTGATAATATCACTACATGAAGTTCATTTGTCATTTAGTATTGCTTACCAAAAATGAGGTGGTTTCTTCACTTTTAGATGGAGTTCATGCCTCATCAGAGGGATGGGACAGGGAAGTTTTTCCAGTTTTCAAATATTCTATGTGGTCATCTCCATAGTTCCCCTTTATGTTTCATCCTTTATATCAGAACCTTCTCTTTTATTAATCCTATTGTTACTATTTTGCTAAGTTTGGATTCTCCTTTGACTGTTTTTCATACTGGTTCATCTTGCACTTCTGGAAATATTTTAAAGTGTATTTGAGAAAATCAGAGCACAGGCTACATTCTCATAGTTTCACTGCTTGTTCTCAGATCAGTCCTTAGATTAGGTTCCTCTCTATTCTATGGGAACAACCACTAGTAACCCCTGGATTTTTCAGTAGCAGCAGAACACCCCATCATCTTATCCCTCCACACAGTTTCTTATTCTACAATGAAATCTCCATGAGTTCTACTGGTGGTTTACACCATTTATGCATATTCTGGGTTAACTGGGATAATTTCTCACCTAATATTTTGAAGTATTTTTTTCTGAGTTATCTTTGCTTGTCCATTTTATCTCCTATTTTGATTTTTCATTTTGAGATATAATTAACATATCAAAATGTATCAAAAATTCAAGTGTTATAAGTATAAAATTAAGTGCTTTCTAGTGTATTTACAAGGTTGACTGACCATCACCAATACCTAATTCCAGAATATTTTCACCACTCCATTACAAAATGAAGCCTTATCTATATTAACTATAACTCCCCATTTTCCCCTTACCCTATCTCTTGACAATCAGCAACAACTTTTGGTTTCTGTAGATTTTCTATTATGGATGTTTCATGGAAGTGGAATTGTATAATATGTGGTTAATGTATCTGTTATTTTTCATTTAGCCCAATGTTTTCAAAGTTAATTCATGTTCTAGTATGTATCAGTACTTCATTTTTTAATGACTGAACAATTTTCCATTGTATGGATACTCCACATTTTGTCTGCCCGTCTATTGATGCACATTTGGGTCATCTTTATTTGAGGCTACCATGAATAATGGCACAATGTATAAGTCTTTATGCATTTTATTATGTTATTTTTAGTATAATTCTAGTATCACAAGTGCTGGACCATAGACTAATTATCAGTTTAGTTTTGGAGGACTGCCATACTGTTTACAAAGCCAGTTCACTGTTCTATATTCCCATCATTAATGCATAACATAAGCATTTATTGCTATGAATTTTCCTCTTAGAATTTCTTTTGTTACATCCCACAAATGTTAGTACATTTCCATTTTGTTTGTCCTGAGGCATTTTTTAAATTTCTTTTCTGATTTCTTCTTTGACCAATTGGTTGCTCACTAGCATGTTGTTTAGTCTCTACATATTTGTAAATTTTCCAGTTTTCTCTTTGAAGTTAATTTCTGATTTCATACCACTGTGGTGGGAAAATACACTTGATATAATTTCCACCTTCAAATTTATTGACTTGTTTTTTGGCCTAACATATGATCTATCCTGGAAAAGGCTTCAGGTGCATTTGAGAAGAACATATATTCTGTTGCTTTTAGATGAATGTCCTGTGTGTGTATCTGTGTTTGTCTGTATGTGCATATGTGTATTAAGGTCATATGTTCTATTATGTCATTTAAGGGTCATGTTTCTTTATTGTTATTTCTGTCCAGATAATTTACCTATTGATGTAAGCAGGATATTAAAGTCCTCTACTATTATTGTTGCTGTCAGTTTTTCCCTTTAGGTCTGTTAATATTTGCTTTATATATTTAGAAGTTCTTATGTTGGATGCATAAATGTTTGCAAGTATTATATTCCTTTATTGGAGTGACCCCTCAATTTTTGTAGAATGCTTCTGTTTGTTTCTCATTACAGTCATTTTAAAGTCTATTTTGTCTGATATAAGTATAGCTACTCCAGCTTTCTTTTGGTCTCCACTTGCATGGGATATTTTTTTCCATACCTTCACTTTTAGTCTGTGTGTATTCTCCATCTAAAGTGAATCTCACGTGGGCAGCATATAGATGGGTTTTGTTTTTGTATCCATGCAGCCACTCTATGTCTTATGATTGGAGAATTTAGTGTACTGGTATTATGCTATCTTTATTTTACAGGAAATCATTTGCAGTAAATGCTCACACTGTTGCTGTAATTTGAGAATTATAGTTTTCCTGGGTTGTTTGATTGTGCAAATATTCACACAGGAGAGACCTGCTTCATTCATACTGAGAGTTAAGATGAACTCTGAGATTTTATACATCAGTGTTAAATTTTTTATGGCTACTCACTGTGATATAGAATTTTGCCTTTTACATTAGTTGAGTTATTTTAGTGGAAAACTGATAAAATGTTTCAACATTTTCACTTAGGATATCATCTTGATTGATCCTGGAGAACCTTAGGTTTATTTCTTTTAAATATCATCTTAGAGATTACTCTGTGTTGATTCACTTCATATAGTGATAATAGTATTTTTTTAAATATTTTTTTCTCTCTCTCTGTCACACACACAGACATCCACACAAATCCCCTCCCTGGAAACTTGTGTATGATCCTGGGCTCAGGTGGCAGTTTGATTCCATTCTACTGTTCATAATTTCTGTTGCTTTTTGGTCTCTCAGTCATGTCCAACTCTTTGCAACCCCAAGGACTGTAGCCCACCAGACTCCTCTGTCCATGGGATAAAAAATTCATGTTAATTGTTGTTGTTTTAAGAGAAGAACACAGATAAGACTTGGAGTGCAAACTTTTTATGTGGATGATTTAAATGCAGAGGCTACATTCCCCAGGTGTCATGCTCTGTGAGGTGGCACTTACCAGAACTGCAGCATGCCTGTATAAGATGCTCATCTACCTGGTGACTGGAGCCACTCACCATCACTAATGCCTCTGAATATCATGGTACAGAGGTTCCCTAAACTACCAAAGGCCTCACTGCTTTCTATATTAAAGGAGCTCATACCTGCCTATCCTGCCAAGCCACAAATGGCCAACACTTTTATATCTAAAGAACTTTCCCCAGAAAGCCTACTCATTGATTTTGTGTAAAATTTATAAATATTCTCAACATAGTGTCCAGAAATTTTCTACATTGTTTTTTACCCCTTCATTTCCCTTCTCAGCCAAAGACTCTTTGCTTCTCATTTGGCTCTATTTCTTGGATCTCTCTATATACAGTACTTTGAAAGAAAGACTTTACACTGTAACTTTCTCATGAGATTCTCTGGTATCCACTTGCTACTTCCATTTCTCACAGCTTCAGGTCCATGGAGCCCTACCCATGGCACATTCCAGCCCCAGGACACCTTCAAAGCAGCCCTGTCTTTATCTAGTCCACATCAGATAGGGGGATGTCTTTAGAGAGCTGCTTCTGAGTTGGCCCTGTGTCATTTCTGAAGGCTAACAAGGTACCCAGTAGGCTCAGTGCACACTCAGGCTTCCTCTTCACACTATGCTGACCACCCAAACAGCTCTCTGTCCTGTGGCAAGTTTCACTGGTCTAATACTTATCACTGATTAGCTCTCGTAGTTCTCTTACACCTTGTCTTATTTTTATTGTGCCATCATATCAGATGTACTAACTTTTGTGCATTTAGTCAGAACGCATATCCATTAAATTTTTTTTTTTTCATAAATTGCAGATATGTTTAGAGCTTGAACTTTAGAAAGACTCAGGTTTAAATGTACTCTATTTGTTTCTTTCTATGATACCTTGACAAGATGCTCAACCTGGTCCAACCTCAGAATCTTTTGCTTTTAAATTGTGATAATATCAGTCAAGAAGAATTAAGTGATATCTGGAAATAATACTCATAGAATATCTCTTATTCAGGAACAATTTTATTAATAGCTAGTTCCCTAGAGTAGTGCTTTGTGATAAAATATGCACCCTATACCCATGTTGAATAAACAAATAATGCACATTGTACAAGAATAATGCTTGCAGCTTGAGAATGTATAATGTACCTCTCCTGCCCCATCCTTCAGTGCCCCTTTCCAACCACAGTTTCAGGCCTCACAATCCCTCCTCTTGGGGGCTCCAAGAGTCCTTCTAACATCCCACCCAACCAGAGTCAACCCTGGACTATCTAGGAACTATAGAAGAAGTGTTTAAAAAGAACTCACCACCTAGCAAGACTAATGAAACACAACACACTGTGATGTGCCTTAGGAACATGTGCTGTGCATGTGTGTATGCAATCTGACTGTTTTCTCTGTGGATGAGCATAGCTTTGAGGAGGAAAATGATCACATAGGTAGATCTGGCTTGAACACAAAGGACAGCTCCATTGTGTCCTATTATATGCACCCTTAGATCATCCTCATCCATAGAAGGAGATAACAATGCCTCTTCCCTCCCCTTCTGCTGTGAATATGGTATTTGCAAAGCCCTTTATACTTTATTTATCCCATAGTTGTTAACCATTTAAGTATAATCAATATGCATTAAATCCCTGAAAAATCATTGAGGTTGACCTAACTTCATTCATTCATATAGTTGTCATTTCTTAGACATCTACCCTCTGCTAATGGAAGAGAATGTAATAATGAATAAGACACATTCCCTGTCCTTATCCTTATGGTTGAGATAAATGAAATGAAAACATATCTCCCACTAGGTAATAGTGACAGGTTCTGTAATTAGGTAACCGGTGCCAAAGATGAAGTCATTGAATATTAAAGTGCCCCTTCCTTCCACATAATTGCTAACAAGATTTGGGTGGGCAACTTTCTAGTCCATGTGTAGAGAGAGGGCCAGAATCCCTGCAGGAACCCTGAAACTTGTAGTTTAGGAAAGAGTCCATTCTCCAAGCCTGGAATACAATGCCAAGGTTATGGTATGTAGCAATAAATTATAGTGTAAATCTTAGCTACCCTCTGAGTCTGACTATAAGCCAAGTCTAGGAATGCAATGATGAAAAACAAAGCATCCCTCTCTTCTTTCTTTTAATGCCTCTGAACTGGAGAAGCTGGCTTCTAGAGCCTGATTTATAGATCCCTGAACACTTTGCTGGATCTCCTTGATCAGCTCAGTTGTGCATCTGGCACAGAAGACTACAGGAGCTGTGTTTGCATCACAAACACTTTCCAAAGCCTGCAAGAGTATCATCTAACTTCCCCTAAGTAGAACTAAGAATCAGAAGATGAAGGAATGACAGTTCCTGAGAGAACGCTCTGACTTTTCCTGCTGGTATTTATAACTGGCCACAATTGGTATATTTCATAATTTAATGCCTTGTCATTAGAGCTCTGATCAATGAGTGGCTTTTGAGTATTTCTTTAGTGACTTCACACACTGTAAATGGAAAAAAAAATGCCAAAATAAAATAGCTTAAATTTAACCACAAATAAGGAAATACTTAAACATCAATGAACTTAATAAGTGCTTAAAAAGTGCTAAAATTTCTTAAAAAGAAAATTATTAAAATTAGTCAGAATTTGCCCTTCACTTTGGAAATCTCATAGTCTGGAAGGTAAGAAAAAATGGAACCAGAATTCTAAGATGGAAGCCTTCAAGTTCACACAAGGGGCTCTGGGAGCAGCAGCCATGGGAAGTGTGTCAGGGAAAACTTCCTTGGCAGAAGTCAAGGAATAAATGGATAGGAGTTAGCTGGGCAAGGGGTAAGGGTGGGGGTGGGAGGCTCCTGTGGACCTGCAGAAGTAGGAAGAAATCTAGCTTGTTGTTATGAACTGCCTTCCTGCAATGGGTGGATAGCTTACAGAGAAGACTGGAGGTGAGCAAGAGTTGCACCATGGGGAGCTCTAGTGCCAAGGTCAGGTTTGTAAAACAGCATTTAATCACTTGAATGACACAAAAAATAGGACTGAGAGGAACGAGACCAAATTTTTCTTACAGCACTTTGGGGCCAGAACTCAAGGTTTGTCTTCTTTTGAAAACACCCCAGGAGGCAAGAGGACCTGTTGGGAGGTAGACCTGTTCGCCAGAACCATCTCTTCACGGAGTGGTCCTGAAAACGAAGCTATATCGCTATACTGTTCTGTTGAAATCTGTTGCCTCGGGCCCCATGCACCATCTGTTTCAGAGGACTCAGCTCCTCTCCCTCCCTGGGTGAGAGCTCTCCCTGCCAGCCTCTCCGCCAGTCAGTCCTTGGCCAAGCTTGTCCGCACTCCTTCGCAGCTGATTTACACTGCCACCTCATTGCCAACCAACTGGTGACATCACTCACATTGGCTGCCAGCCACAGAGGGAAGTGAGTTTCCTCCAGAATAGAATTCTGTCCAGACATGCACACCGAAATGGCTGGCACCTTCCACTTAATGGTCCATGTGAAATTTCTCTTTCCTGGATCTGATGGAATGCGGTTCTGTTCTAGTCTGCTTTCATTCCCACAGTTTCAAATTCCTGGGCCTGTCAACTGGATCCCTACTTTCACTTCTCCCCAGCTTCCAACCTCACCCTTTCCCTTAGCCTCTGAGGCAATATCTCCCAGAATGAAATCCATGTTTTCCAGGGGTCTGAGCATGCCAGCATCCTTTAGGAGGGAAAAGCAGTATTCACACAGACCTATGGCAGCCCAACTAAAGGCCAGCACCATGCCCTCACACGTGCCTAAGGGTTAGTGCACCTCTTGCTTGTGTGTGTTACTTCTGTGTGCCATGTTTTCCTCAGGTGGCAGGCTATGGATAGTTTGCAAGTGCTCTTTATTGTGTGTGTGTGTGTGTGTGTGTGTGTGTATATTTATTTATTTATAAATATTTTATAATTTATATATATATATATATATTTTTTTTTTCGCCACACCTTGTGCCATGCAGAATCTTAGTTCCCTGACCAGGGATGGAAACCATGTTCCTTGCAGTGGAAGTGTGGATTCTTAACCATTGGACCACCAGGAAAGTTCCTGTGAGTGCTTTTTATTTTAGAATATAGAATAATCAGTTCTGGCAAGTGGTATCTTCTGATGTCACTGCTTGTATGTGGAACCCAGTTCAACAGAGATGAGTGGCTTCTTGTTTGGAACAGAATTAGTGCTGCCCTGAGGAAATCTTTTTTTCTGATAGATGTGTTACAGTTGTTGCTCTGATCATACAAATAGAGCTTCTGGTGGTTATTACCATGAGTAAGTCTCTCAGTTTTTCTTTGGCTTGTTGAAGAAATAAAGCCATGAATGCTTTGTGTATTACTATCTCTTACAAGATGGTGGTGAGCAGAACTCAGTGAAGACCTTTATGCCTTGACCTGTCTGTTATTTTCAAATTCCAATCTCAACCAGGAAAGCTCTTTGGCTCTTTCCTAGAGACAGGACAGTGCAACCTGCCACTTGTCATAGTCTTGTTTGATCATAGCTTAAGGACACAAGAGGCCTTTGTCACAAGCATCCTGCTGAATTGCAAATTAATGTGCCAAAGAAAGACACCTCAGGCATTAGTGGAACATCTGTTGCACTGAAGGAGGAAACAGAACAGGCTCTGTCTTGAAAGCAGGACTCCATCCTGGGCAGGACTGTGGACTTTGAGCTATATGCCCAGTATCTATGGAAACGACATACCAACTGGAAAACCAGGCCCCCGGAAGGAAGAGCCCCAGGACTCTCCAGCACCTAAAAGAATACCCTAATTATCTGTGTGACCGAATAGAATCATACATTCTATTATGCTTATTGGGGAACGACCACAAGCCTATTGATAGTTGTCCACTGTTAACTACCTAGGTTTAAGGCATATGAATCACAGGTTGACTTTGATTGTATCTTTCTTTTTCCTTTGTTCAGACTAGTTTCAGGGAATTTGGGGACGTAGGTTTGGGCACTTATGCTTAGGGTATATAAGGTTTTCACCAAAACTGGTTGGGGTCTTTGGCTAAGAGGAGACTCTGCCTTGGGCCCATCAGTGTAATGAACTGCACTCCACTATCTGCATTGTCCTTCTAAGTGAGCTTGTTTCCTGGAACGCGTGGCTACAACAGCACTTTTTTAGTGATAAATGGCAAAAGTAACATAAAATAACATGGGCCAGGAAAAGCTGAGAGCAGCTTCAGCAGGTTCTTTGGTTAAACTGCATAAACCTTTCTCCAACTTCCCAAGAGAGGGGAGATCCTGCAATACTTCATAGAAGGTAACAAAATAAGTCCTCCTTAAGTGGAATACTCAGATCTCTTTGGCTCCTGATAACTCTAAGGAATTTTAAAGAGATCATTTTAAAAAATGGTGAAAGTTTGGAATAAAAGGAATAAAAAAGAATTATTGTGCATGATCTCAACAGAGAATTAAAGAATAGAGCGGGTTCATTTAGAATCAGCAACATTCTGCAACACAAGAATAAAGAGTGTGGAAAAAGAGTTCCTTGTATGATCTTCACTTCCATATATTTGCCAAAAAAATACTGCCCCTGTAATTGCAAGAGGTTTTCTCTACTCAGCTAAACAGTATCATGATCAAGGGCATGGTCCAAGCCAATGCCCCCATAGTGGCGTTGAGTTCTCTGTGCTTCATCACAGCCTCAGACTTTTTAAAATTATCTGAAATTTCTTTCATCTATTCATTCCTTTGCCTCTAACCAGTAATGTGGTTGACAGTTTTGTACATGTAACATTTATTATTTACCTTGTGCACACAGCTCACATATTCAGCACCTCAGTGACCAGCCACATGAATGTGTTAGGTGGCATTGTCAGGAATGGCTCCAAAGAAACTGTCTGATTTATCAGATCACTTCCTATTGGGTATTTCAGTCATGCTCAGCCAGAGTACACACTGCAACCACCTGAGGAGCACTTTAAAGATACAGATGGTGATATCTTAGGCCACACATTTGGTATAGTAATTAGTCTGGAGTTGGTTCAGACATCTAATTTATCTCAGAGTCCACAAAAAGTGAATCCAACCTGCAGCTGCAGTTGAGAACCTCTGAGCACTGCCAAAAGAAGAAAGAAGAGTGCCCAGTTTTCCTTTTCTTTAGAAAATAGCAATATGTTTTAAAAGAAATGATTACTTTCACAACAGAAGTGACAACATTTGCCACCTTTAAGTACAAATATTTTTCATGCAAATTTCCCAAACTCTCATTTGGAAAGCTTTACCCCTCTCTGCCTGACTCCCTCTTCAGTGTTAGTGGTTGGGGTCAGGGTGCAGGACTGCTGCAGGGACCTGAGGACCCAAGGATGGAGCTCCAGACATGGCAGCTGCTCCACCTCCTTCCCTTTGATCTCCACTCTTCTCAACAGCTGACCTGCTTTGCAAAGGTCAGCAGGCTCCTGGCCAGCAGAGTTAAAAGTCACACATGTCCATGTAGTTGAAAGAGCGTTCATTCAGAGGGTTTTACTCTAAGATCTAGAGCCCCTCTGATTTAGACAGGAAGCTTCCAGAGGCCCAGCCACACTCTCTGTGATTCCATTTAGGTTGTTAGGCTCAAAACCTCATAACAATGGTTCATTTGATAACCACTTTTTCCATCTGTAAGGAACCTGATAGGAAGATACAGCTAAGCCAGGAGAAACATGAGTGTTTGTATATCCATGTCTCTGGCAAAATACAGTTGTTTTCACAAACCCATAGCAACAGCACCAAACTATTGTGGGGTGGTGGTAGACTTCTCCAGTATAGGTAATGGTGTAGCATTGTCAGCTGTTGTTTTTGCTTAGTCACTAAATTGTGTCAGATTCTTTTGCAACCCCATGGACTATAACCCACCAGGCTACTCTGTCCATGGGATTTCCAGTAAGAATAATGGAGTGACAATAGAGGACTATAAAACAATAAAAAAAAAAAAAACTTACTAAAAGTTGATATGCTTTTTGTTATCACCATTCTGAAGAATGTCAATAATATTTCTTCACCTTTAAATATCTTATGTTGGTCTAAGTCCTAAATAACTGCTGTGGTTACTGCTAAGTTTTAATAATATAAATGTCAGCCTCAAATAAGCATATTTTTATGACTTATCCTTAAATGAACATTGTATTCTACATGGAAGTTGATTCAGAGTATGTCCCAACACACACCAACTCAGCCACCCCTGTGCGTGTCTGTCATAAGATGAGAGCCCTCCAGACTATTCTAAGGGGTAGCTTGCAGCTCTAACCTATGTGGTACTTCATACCTTTGTGTTTTGACAACACATTTAAAATAATCAATTAAAGCACAAAGTTCAATACACAAAACTAAAGCTTTTTCAATACTGTTCAACATGGAGTTTACATATGTGTGGAAAATTTAAAACAGTGAAAGAGTATAGAAGACAAGGTATAATATCTTTATTTAGTAAGTGCAAGATTTATTTAATATGTAATATTTTATTGAATATAATAATATATATAAAATTGAATGTAAGAACATAGTGTTACTGGGTACAACAGGATTACTGTTACCGAGTCCAAACTTGCTCTACCCACCACAAGATAAGTCAATGAATTCAAGACGAGGTGTTGGGATCAGGAAGGGACTTCATTCAGGAGCCAGCTGACTGAGAAGAACAGTCAGCTAACACCTCAAAATAGCCAAAATAACCAGGGGCCTGGTTGCCAGGTTTTTATAGGATCAAAGATGGGGACGGGTGAGGATACAAAGTAAAAAGACTATTCAATCTTTGCAAATGTCCCCTAGACTGGCAAGGGAATGAGTTAGTTTCACTTCCTTACAGTCATTCACTGGCGGGCTGCTCAGGTTGTCTCCCTGAGGCAGGCCATTATGTATGCGTACAGTAACAAGAAATGGGCAGGATGAGAGTTAGTCACAGAAGCAGATCCAGCATTAGTTCAAAATTAACTTTTCCCAGTTACAAGATGACAATAATTTTGTTAAGCAGAGGATGGAAGCAAGGCACCACCTGTGTTTGCAGTGCAACCCAATGTTGACAATTGTTCATCTGTACAGAAGCTGTGACCCACATCCTGGGTAGCCTCGGGGAACTCCTTTAAACTCTCAAGCCAGTTCCCTCAACAACAAAGTAAAACCCAGTGAGAAAAGCCCCTTTCAGGAATTGAGATCTAATATTGATTCTAAAACTCCTGGTTCAATCACTACTTTGAGGCACTTGTAACACAGATAGAAAGATGAGACATGCAACTCACAAAAAGTTAAACAGCTATAAAAGATGCCAGCACAAAATAAATAAAAAATCAGAAAATGGTAAGTGTGGAGTAAATGGAGCCCACAATTCCTGCCCTCAAAGCCTGGAGAGACCACATGGCCCAGAGGGGGCTGGGGAAGCTTTCTGAACACTTTGGGCAGCTCCTAGAAGCACTTCTGCTTAGTTGTCTGTAATTTACAACCCTAGGCTCATTTTTCTATGGTTTAAAACTGGATTGATGCAGTCTGCTTTAGAGGTGAGGATTGGGGGAGTGGGGGGAGGCGATTTTAGAACCCAGAGATGGTGCTGACATAGCAGGAGGACAGAATGCATGTCCATGGACAGGCAAGCACAGCCAGTTCCGAGGATGCAGGAGGCTTTTGGCTCTCCATCACTGTGATGTCTCCTGTAGACTATAAGAAACCCATGTCTCCCCAGACACCAGCACATATTCTTCCAACACAACAGGAGCTGTGTCTATGCTTCCCCATTAGCCCTAGGCTTGTCAGCCCTTCTGGCTTCTCTCCCACAACTACTTCATGTGGGGCCCACATGGCTGATTCCCAGGGATGACTGCAGCCCTCTGCTTGGTCTGTCCTGATGACCACTGAGTTGGTGACCCAGATTCACCACCTACCCTGTGCTCAGAGGGCTCAGCAGAAAGTGGCATTCGGCAGCCCAGATATGTTTGGGGTATAGGAGAATGAGCACATGTGCTCAGATATGCCTTGAATCTCTTCACACCAGAAAGTTGGTTTGGTTTTTCTCCTGTACCCCCAAAACTAGCTTGCTTCCTTTCCAACCAGGCCATGTGTGGCTGTCCTCCCTATAATTCCTCTGGTTTATTTATAAGATAGCTTTCTGCATTCTTACTTCTCCAGATTGCCTGTTCCCCTGGGAGCAAATGGAAACCAGGCTGCCCCACATTTACGGCAGCTCAGTGCTCTCTGAAATGCAATTAAAATGTTAAGGAAGATGGACAATCAATATTTTATAAACTACACAAAAAATTCTGTTTCTAATGGACTGGTGTGTGTTACAAAACTGGGAGAGCCCAAGGCTGTGTCTACAAAATGCCAAAGCAACTAGTTGCAAAGTGAAAAATTTCTCTCTCCTTGTCAATCTCCAGGACTTAGTTCCCTCGCTAGCTCTCCTTCCCATATCTGATTAACTGGACAATTTGTTCTGACACTGGGGATGACAGGGCCACAGAACAGAGAGACCCAGATTCAAAGCAAGAGTGAAAGCCTAACAGAGACTTTATCAGGCTTCTCTTCACTCTCTCCAGGAGAAGAACAACAAACATCATTTTTCTGAGCTGTTAAAAGCATGTTGTTCTAGAGGGAAATGATACATGCAGGTACCAGGCACATGAGTGACCATTCCAACTTTCTCCATATTCCAGATCTGGACCCAGAATCCTTCCCACACACCCCCAGACAGCTGTGACTAGATAGAGGCAGGACCCACAGGGTTAAGAATTGTGTCTGGGGCTAAGGTTATGTCACTAACCTCCAAGGTTATGTCACTATTCCTCCCAGCAGCTCAAAGAATAACAAAGTCCCCTATTGTTTAAAAACAGCCAAAAATGGGGCCCAGGGAGCTACTTAGTAGCTTGTCATTATCCACAGCTGGGAAGAAGCAGAGGGAGTTTGGAATCAGCTGTCTGCAAAGCCCCAGACTCCTCCTGGCCCACATGCTACTCAGTTTCCGCATTGTGTGAGGATTGGCTGAGCCCCAGGCAACATGTCAGACATCAGGATGAAGTGAGACAGAACAGTCTTTCCTTCAGAGCACTCACACCATGAGGATAACTTGGCCCCTACTCAACAATGAGGCACTGCCCTGCTTCTGCAAGGAAAGACAAAGCTGTTGTCCACATGCATGCTAAGCCAGGAGGCTGGGAGCACAGCTCAATACCCAAGGTGGGGCAGGGAGCTGGCTTGCAGGATGACCTCAATGGGTGGGGCCTGGACTGCAGTCACCAAGGTAGACATAAGTATGAAATCAGATCTTGGCAAATGAGGAGGTTTTAGATGAGAAGATGAGACAAAGGCAGGCAGCCTGACACATTTCAAAGCACAAATGCTGAGAAGGTCTTGCAAGTGAGACTAGAGGACAGGGAAGGTACAGGAACAGAGTAGAGACTTGTGTCAGGAGGAGAAAAGGCTCAGGGCTGTGGAGGGGCCATCTGCATGTGAGGAGGCATTTCCAGCTCCAATGTCCCTGTGAGGATAGCAGTCTGGCTGTAAAGTGGGTATTATGGATGAGGGCACTGAATCTAGAGAGGTCAGGGACCTGCACCAGTCACACATCATGGAAGTCTCAGAGCAGACTGGAAGCAGGCCTATGGTCCTTACCTCCTGCCCTCACAGGATATGGCCTCCAGGCAGCAGACCCTGAGAACCACACTCTGTGTGAGATGAGAGACTGTGAACATTGGCTTGATTATTCAGACAATGAGAAACTGATAAATATATTTGATAAGGAAGATTAAATGACATGATCAAAATTACATCTTATAAAGATTGGCCATGGTATTAAGGGGTACAGAGAGGCAGAATAAGATGGGAAATTTGGGAGATGATCCTCTATCCAGGTAGAATACAGTTTAGACCATTGAAGAGAGAAAAGAAGAGGTAGTTCGGGGGTGGAAAGGGGAACATAGGGTCTTGTGAGAGGCCAACCACTGACTGTGACTAGAAGAGGGTGGAGCTGAATGAAGAAGAGTCAAAGGAGATTTGAGTCCTGATGCCTGGGGGAAGAAGCAGACATGTGGGATGGAGGCAGAATAGGTGCTGGAGGGAAGATGCAGCTTTCTTCCATTTGCATACGTTCCCACTAAAAATGCACCAGAAGTGACACTATTTTCTCAAGAGCACTTGGCGAGCATGCATGCTAAGTCACTCAGTCATGTCTGACTCTCTGTGAACCTAAGGACTGTAGCCCACCAGTTTCCTCCATCCATGGGATTTTCCAGGCAAGGATACTGTAGTGGGTTGCCATTTCCTTCTCCAGGGGTTCTTACCATCCTCCAGGGAAAGAACTCATGTCTCCTTTTGTTTCTTGCATTGGCAGGCAGATTCTTTACCACTAAACACTACTTCAGTTCAGTTCAATTGCTCAGTTGTGTCCAACTCTTTATGACCCCATGGACTGCAGCATGCCAGGCTTCCCTGTCCATCACCAACTCCTGGAGCTTAATCAAACTCATGTCCATCGAGTCAGTGATACCATCCAACCATCTCATCCTCTGTTATCTCCTTCTCCTCCTGACTGCAATCTTTCCCAGAATCAGGATCTTTTCAAATGAGTCAGTTCTTCCCATCAGGTGGCCAAAGTATTGGAGTTTCAGCTTCAGTGAATATTCAGGACTGATTTCCTTTATGATTGACTGGTTGGATCTCCTTGCTGTCCAAGAGACTCTCAAGAGTCTTCTCCAATACCATGGTTCAAAAGCATCAGTTCTGTGGTGCTCAGCTTTCTTTATAGTCCAACTCTCTCCTTTATAGGAGAAAAGAGCAGTGACCGCACAAGAGACTGACCCAGACTTGCTTGTGAGTGTCCAGGAGTCTCTGGCACAGGGGTGGGTTGACAGTGGCATGCTGCAGAGTCGGGGGCACTGAGTGTGGCAGTGTGCATGGGAACTTTTGAAGGAGGTCACCATTATCTTCATTACCTCCACCATAGTGTGGCCTCAGGTTAAACAACAGGAAGGGAACACAGCCTCAGCCATCAACAGAAAATTGGGTTAAAGATTTACTGAGCATGGCCCTGCCCATCAGAACAAGACCGTTTCCCCCTCAGTCAGTCTCTCCCATCAGAAAGCTTCCATAAGCCTCTTATCTTTATCCATCAGAGGGCAGACAGAATGAAAACCACAATCACAGAAAACTAACCAAACTGACCACATAGACCACAGTCTTGTCTAACTCAGTGAAACTATAAGCCATGCCATATAGGGCCACCCAAAATGGATGGGTCATGGTGGAGAGTTCTGACAAAACTTGGTCTGTTGGAGAAGGGAATGGCAAACCACTTCAGTATTCTTTTCTTGAGAACCCTATGAAAAGCATGAAATGACAAAAAGTGCCATCTGGGAAGCCCAAATAATTTTGAGCAAATAAAGTCAAGAATGTTTGCCCAGCAACCATATTTCCCTGAGAGTACTGAGTTTCAGAAAGATCAGAAGACTCCGGCTGTGAGCAGGAATGTAACAGGTGAAATGCTGGGTGGGGCTTCTGCTCTGAGGGCCTCACCCTTCTCTGTCTGCACTGGCTGAAGGCAGGTACACTCACCTGTAATCCTAGCCCTCCCTGCCTCCTTGTGCCTGCCCTCACTCTATCCTGGGACTTCAGGGTTCAGTTGAATGGGGAAGCTAAGCTGGAGACCGACCAGCTGAACCCAGGCTCTGCCAGAGCTCAGGTGTGGTTACTCTGCTTCTGGGTATCCTCTATATAAAAGCAGGGAGTCATATATGTTAATCCCAACCTCCTAATTTACCCCTCCTCCTCTTTGTCCCCTTTAGTAACATGTACATACTAATGTATATAAAATAATCAACAAGGACCTACTGTATAGCATAGGGAATTCAATATTCTATAATAACCTAAATGGGAAAAAGATCTGAAAAAGAATGGATATATGTATATGTATAAATGAATCACTTTGCTGTACTCCTGAAACTAACACAACATTGGAAATCTATACTCCAATATGAAAGAAAAGTTAAATTAAAAAGTAAAAAGAGATAACACTACAAGAGAAAAAAGAATAAGAGATTAAAAAATAAAAGTAGAGAATCTGATTATGTTGTGTCTGCAGTCCTTCTAATGAATTTTGAATATTTCCAAATACCTTACACGGGGCCAGATTCACAAACAGAAGAACATTATCATGGGCACTTAAGACTTGGTGAGAAGATGACCAAATATCTAGGAAAGACAGCTGGGGGCTGGCTGCCTCTCTGCAGAGGATAAGCCACGGGCCTGAGGTTTAATCCCTAATTGGGGAAATAAGATCCCACAAGACTCGGGGTGCAGCTAAATACATAAACAAATACAAGATGTCAGAGAATGTTGTTTTGATTTGGATCTTTTGGTTTCTTTTGGAGACTTGCCTCTAGCCTTCTCAGCCAGAAGCAAGACTGGTCAATTAATGCTTGCTGTCTTCCTCCACTCTCACCTTGACCTAAGAGGCTCAAAGACAGCCAGAAAGGCTAGGAGACAGGCATTGAGTTGGTTCTGGAATTCTTGTGGCCTCTCCTCTGCCTTCCATGTGGAGCCCCAAGAAGTTCAGGCAGCCAATATGTCCTCACACAGGATCCAGATGTTGCGCTTCCCCACCCATACCTGCCTGCCCACACTGTCTCCTGAGGGGCTGCCCAGAACCTGTGTTCTCTCTTGCAGTGCTGTTCTGAGTGAATGCTCTCCTTCTTTCACACGAAAGTCTGAGCACAGGACTTTCAACAACCACACTCCCACTTGTGTTCAATTCTGACTTGGGGTGTGCATTCAAACCTGGGCTTATTTAAGAAAAAGAACACATAGCTGAGCCCAAAGATTTGTATTTCCAAGCCTAAGCCATGTGATGGAAGGGTGGAACCCCTCTAAGGGCCTCAGACTTCAATGATTCATTAGAAATCTAGAAAAGAAATATACTTATGAGTCATGAATTTATTCCAGACCCCTTACTCTGAACAGAAAAAAAAAAAAAGAATGAAATATAATTTTTCATCAGAAAACATTTTTTCCTAATATCATGTTTCTCTTACCTGAAAAATAATGATATGAACTCTTTGTGACTGTTCCTCCTCTTTTATGAAGAATATTTTCTTGCTTCTTGCCCTGACATGGAGGGCATATGTTCTGAAGAGTGTAAGGATTATAATTCACATTAGCAATGCACTCAGTGGGCTTCATTGACAAGTGTTTTAACAATGTGCCCACAACTCCAGACCCAGGAGGAATATGAAGGGTGGCCACAGTCCCCTAAACATGTGCAACTCATCTTTTATTTTTCAGTTTATTATTAACATCTTAATTATGTGTTTCTTATTACAAGATAACCAGATCAAGAACATCAAGGTCCAAGTTAACCTAGGTACCTGGTTTAGGGTCTCATCAGTGAGTCCTTCTAGTGAAACTAAGCAATCCCCTGTGGTGCTCCTGGGCACAAAAGGGTTGAACCATAAAGAAGGCTAAGCATTGAAGAATTGATACTTTCAAATTGTGGTGCTGGAGAAGACTCCTGAAAGTCCCTTGGGCTGCAAGATCAAATCAGTCAATCCTAAAGGAATTCAACCCTGAATATTCATTGGAAGGACTGATGCTGAAGCTGAAGCTACAATACTTTGGCCACCTGATTCGAATAGCCAATTCATTGGAAAAGACTCTGATGCTGGGAAAGATTGAGGAGAAGGGGACAACAGAAGATGAGATGGTTGGATGGCATCATCAACTCAATGGACATGAGTTTGAACAAACTCTGGGAGATGGTAAAGACTGGCATGCTGCAGCCCATGAGGTCATAAAGAGTCAGGCATGACTTAGTGAATGAACAACAAAAACAATGACCTGCAATAAATTATATGTATATTACAAGTATTGGTAAAATTAGTAATGTGTTTAGATCTTTACCTCAAAATAATCAATGCCTACAGATATAGAACCATTAATATCTATACCTAAAACTAATGTAATTTTATAATCAATTATACCTCTAAAAAATAAAAAAAAGATAAAAAAGAATCAATGCAGAAATGCTACCAATAAGTGCATGTCCCTAGCATGTATATAGTATGCTTGTGTGTACCCCATATCTATGCCCCTCACCTCAGCACACCCTGTTCTTGGTCTGGCACCCTGCAAAAGTGGGTGCAAACTCTGAAGGAGCACCCAATTCGGTTGTGGAAAGAGAATTGTAACAGATGAAGAGGTAAATGCTGCAGAATGAGTAAGACAAGGTTTCCCAAAAAGAGGTCAGCAGTTGGGTGTTAAAATGTCATCTGATTGCTGTGCATTGCCTGAGTGAGTCTATGACCATCCAGTACCCATCTTCCCTCCCAGCACTCTGATTTTTCTTCAGCAAGCCCCTTGATCCCATTAATCTACCTCATTTAACACAGTGTTTGTTCCTGGGGTGTGCACATGTCCCAGTCGGGGCCAAGAAGAGTGATGTGTGGGCCTCAGCTGGCACTTTTGGAAACAGAGACTCTCTTTCTTCTGGACATAACAAGTGAGGGATGTCAGCACAGAGCCCCAGAGGAGACTCAAGAGACTGAGACTAGCAGGTAGCAGATGAAAGACATCCTGACCCATCATGGAGCCTGATCCAGAGGCAACCATGCAACCCTTGACTATGGACTTTTCAATTATTCCAGCAAACAAAGTCAATCCAATTTGAGTGAGATTTTCTCGAACAGAACTTTGAAGGACAAAGACATCAAGTGTGTTTGAACAGATACTTTCCATTGCTTCTAAGGGAAAAGCTGATGCAAACCCTTATCTAAGTGTATCTAAGAGAAGACTGTCTAGTCTGCTCTGCATCTTTTTCTTTTGTATCATCAGGTTCTGCAATTTCCCACAGCTCTGCACTGAATTTTCATTTACATTTTACATAGTTCTAACGTTTAAATTAAAAATATGCAGTCGCAGTCTCCTGCCATAAAGTTGATCTAAGTTTGGAGTAATTTTCAAGAGTATAACCTGTGTTGCCAAGGACCAAGCCCTTCCTAGGGTCATGCAGAATTAAGACTGCCTTGTGTCCACCATTTGTCACAACTGGAGAGACAAGCCACCCAACTGGCTGTTTGCCACTCTTAAAAAGGGCTCAGCCCTGACTTATCAGGGTGTTTCCTGTCCTGAATTTTCTCACTTCTGCATACAATTTTGTCTCTAACAGTGGTAAGCAGTTATTTACTCTGGTCACTTTGTTATAGTTAAAGGAACACCCTGAGTGAATCTAACCTGAGACACACCTTCCTGGTCGAAAGGATTCCTGTGTTGCACTATGAAACATTCCCCTTGTCCTGGCAACTTTGGGCTTCATATTTAATATTCATCACTTGCTTTCACATGGGCTATATCGCTTATTCAAAAGCAGAGACATTACTTTGCCAACAAAGGTCCATCTAGTCAAGGTTTTTCCAGTAGTCATGTATGGATGTGAGAGTTGGACTTGAAGAAAGCTGAGTGCCAAAGAATTGATGCTTTTGAACTGTGGTGTTGGAAAAGACTCTTGAGAGTCCCTTGGACTGCAAGGAGATCCAACCAGTCCATTCTAAAAATCAGTCTTGGGTGTTCTTTGGAAGGAATGATGCTAAAGCTGAAACTCCAATATTTTGGCCACCTCATGTGAAGAATTGACTCAGTGGAAAAGACTTTGATGCTGGGAGGGATTGGGGGCAGGAGGAGAAGGGGACAACAGAGGATGAGATGGCTGGATGGCGTAACCGACTCGATGGACATGAGTTTGAGTGAACTCGGGGGTTGGTGATGGACAGGGAGGCCTGGCGTGCTGCAATTCATGGGGTCACAAAGAGTCAGATACGACTGAGTGACTGAACTGAACTGATATCACTTATAGCCTTCCCTTTGTCTGAAATGTCCTCTAACCCAACACTTTCCCATGATTCTCCAGGTTTTCTTCTTTCCAGGAGCAGATGAAATCATTTCTTCTCCAAGGAGTCTTCTTTTCCTGTATTCTGAGGAACTGACCTTCCCTCTGTATTTGATACCCTTTATGCCCTGAACTTGTTGTTTGTGCATGTGCCTTTTTCATTAATTTATGAGAGCTGCTGAGAACACAACTTTTGATCCAATCTCTTGGGACAATTTGTGGCTAACAAATGTATGTTAAAATAAGTGTAACTGAACCAAGCCTAAATAATCTAAAAACTAGCAGTAGAGAAATAATTTAGTAAAATAACATCTCTAGATGTGTGTGGTTCCAGGGTTTATAGGGGGCATCCAGCATTTAATGATTTGATGCATCCTTTCAGAATGAGCTGTGCACAAGCTGTGTGGGCACTGTTGGTGGCCTGAGCATCATTAATAATTCAGAGTCTACATTTGGAGAGGTCCTTGTCTGCCAAGTTTGGAAGAAGAGGCAAAATGAATCAAGCTGAGAAAGAAGGGTGAAAGAAAATGCAAGAGCACAGTCATAATCTTGATGACTATTAAAAATCTCCAGCTATTGATTTTATATGCAGAACATGTCAGACTCAGAAAGGAACCAGGAGAGATTTCTTTAATAACAACCAAGGAAAGAATATAATTTATGTGGGATATTGAAAAAGAAGCATTAAAAATTACATCTTGATTAATAATTTGGAGAATTTTAAAAATATTTGGAATGGCAATTTTGAAGTGTCTCTGGGTATATTCATCACTGAAGTGGTTTCCCCAAGGCTTTGTGCTGTCTTGGTACAGAGAGAACAGCATTTCTGTGAAACCCTGCAGTCATAATGAAGTCACGGCACCCTGGGAAAAGAAAGCAGTCTAAATGCAGAAGTGGAGGAGGAGAGGAAATGAATTTCACTAGCTCTTCAAGTCAACAAATATTTACTGTAGCCACCACATCTAGGTATGGGCTGCTAAGATGGGAGCTGGGAAAATACAACCAAGCCCAAGGCTCTGCCTCTCACAGCCCTCAGTATCTCACTGTGAAAAGCAGGAGACAAAGCAAGGACCTATGAAAAAGCAAATAATGATCTAATATCTACAGGGCACTGTGAACATGGAGAGGCAGAGAAAGCTGTTCCTTATGCACAACAGCACCCTTGGAAAAAAATTCAAAAACCCACACACAATCACACAATAGAAGTTTGCTAGTGGCACAAAACAATGAAGAATGATACAGTGTGTATACCACAGGCAGAGGGGAATCGTGAGCTCGGGAATTAGAGCTCAGGCCGAGCCATCCTCTTTCCCTGCCAGAGTCTCCGTTTCCCCATCCATAAGACAAAGTGTTAGAGGCTCATGGACAATTCTAGTTCAGTATTCTGTGAAGTAGGTAGGTGGAATGTTGGGGTTTGCAGAGGGTGGAGGCAAAATAGCAGGGAAACTAATTCAATAAATGTGAAGGGAAGAGTAGTATTTGGTTGCCAGGACAGAGAGAATCAGGCTTCCCCTATGGCTCAGGGGCAAAAAATCTGCCTACAAAGCAGGAGACGTGGAAGACAAGGCTTCGATTCCTGGTTTGAGAAGATCCCCTGGAGAAGGAAATGCCAACCCATGCCAGTGTTCCTTCTGGGAAAACCCCATGGATAGAGGAGCCTGGTGGGCTATGGTCCATGGGGTTGAAGAGTTGGACATGATTGAAGCAACTGAGCACAGAGCACACACAGAAAGAATCCAGCAGTCGGCTCTGTAATGGCTGTAACTCTGTTAGCTTGGACTCACTGTACTCAGATATCTAGCATATTGTCAAGGATGCTTGTTTATGGGTTGAAAAGTGTTTTGAAAAAAACAGTAGCAAAAATAATAATTTTTAAAATATAGATCATAAAAAAAATAAAAATAAAAAAATAAAATATAGATTATGTTATGATAGGTTTTGGCTATGTTATGATAGTTCTTCAAAGTTCAACTGAGTCTACAATTTTTCCTATCCAGCATAATTTCTGAGACAAGTTGGGTGAAGGGAAGACAGGAGATATAATCACCATCATGATTCTGGGGTAAGAATATCAGAATTTCATCATCTCACTCCCTTATGACTACTTTAACCTTTAAACAATGTTCAGTTTAACTCACAAATATTAAACATTAAGAAAAGATAAGAAAGGAATATAAAAAGATATATCAGGAAAAGCATTAATTAAAATGGTTTGATAAAATATGTTTTAAAACAAAAGACAATTGTTACTGAAAAAAAGTATTTTGAACATGAGAAATGATGAATGAATTCACTGGAAAACTATAGCAACCCAGAGCCTAAGATAGTTTTAAAGTATATAAAGGTAAAACACACAAAATTATAAGGACAAGTTGAGTAATCTAAATACATAGGTGTGAATATTTAATTCATCTCTCAGAATCTGAGCACTCAGTATTATTTTAAAAATCAGTAAAAATATAGAATAATATAAGACATGCAGAATGTCACAAACAATAATTTTAAAAATGCTACATTTTTAAAAAATGAGGTAACATCTCACGCTGGTCAGAATGGCTGCGATCCAAAAGTCTACAAACAATAAATGCTGGAGAGGGTGTGAAGAACAAGGAACCCTCTTACACTGTTAGTGGGAATGCAAACTAGCACAGCAACTATGGAGAATAGTGTGGACATTCCTTAAAAAGCTGGAAATAGAACTGCCATATGACCCAGCAATTCCACTGCTGGGCATACACACTGAGGAAACCAGAACTGAAAGAGACATATGTACCCCAATGTTCATCACAGCACTGTTTACAATAGCCAGGACATGGAAGCAACCTAGATGTCCATCAGCAGATGAATTGGTAAGGAAGCTATGGTACATATACACAATGGAATATTACTCAGCTATTAAAAAGAATGCATTTGAATGAGTTCTAATGAGGTGGATGAAACTGGAGCCTATTATACAGAGTGAAGTAAATCAGAAAGAAAAACACCAATATGGTATATTAATGCTTATATGTGGAATTTAGAAAGATGGTAATGATGACCCTGTATGTGAGACAACAAAAGAGACACAGATGTAAAGAACAGACTGTTGGACTCTGTGGGAGAAGACAAGGGTGGGATCGTTTGGGAGAATAGCATTGAAACGTGTATTATCATATGTTAAACAGATCGCCAGTCCAGGTTTGACACATCAGACAGGGTGCTCAGGGCTGGTGCACTGGGATGACCCTGAGAGATGGGATGGGGAGGGAGGTGGAAGGGAAGTTCAGGATGGGGAACATATGTACACCCATGGCTGATTCATGGGAATGTATGGCAAAAACCACCACAATATTTTAAAGTAATTAGCCTCCAATTAAAATTTTAAAAATAAATAAAAATTTTAAAAATAAAAATAAAAAATAGACCACATGCAGAGCAAGGATAACCAGATATCAAATCATTTACACTATATTTTTTCTTGTTGTAACATATGAGTAAAGGACAAATAAGCAAGAAACAGCACAAAGTAGCCTTCACATTTCCTTAGAAATGTGAAAAACATATATTTGTGAAAAAAATCCTAATGAAAATTACAAATTAGTAAAAACTGAACAATTTTTATTAGATAGTCAAAGTCTAAGGACTAGTTGAGTTGTATATATTAGAAAAGAAAAAAGATTATCCAAACTTGCAAAACAAGAGATTAGAAAAAGAACAGAATATAAAACTTAAAGTGCAGAACAATGAAAACGTTGATAGGTTAAAATTTATGAAATATAAAATAAAGAAATAGTAATAAAGATTATGAAAAACAAAAGTATATACTATTTTAAAAACTAATAGCATGGACAGACTCTAAATATAAAGAAAAAGAAGAAATAAAATACTCAGAAGAAAAGAGGGCTATAGCTATAGAGAGATTTTTAAATCATAAGATAAGTGAACTATTTCATACCACTTAATTTATAAGTTATAATATGAACACTTTGTTAGATTAAAAAAAAAAAAACAACCTTGACAGATGAGAAACACATGAAGGGATATAATGTGCAGTATGTTGACAATAGTTAATAACACAATATTATATATTTGAAAGTTGCTAAGAGGAAATCTTTAACATTCTCATCACAAAGAAAAACTTGTAACTATAGCAACTTTCAAATACATAATACTGTATTATTAACTACTGGGGGCTTTCCTGGTGGCTCAGATGGTAAAGAATCTGCCAGCAATGCAGGAGATCCAGGATGATCCCTGGTTAGGGAAGATCCCCTGGAGAAGGAAATGGTAACCCACTCCACTATTCTTGCCTGGAAAATTCCATTGACAGAGGAGCCTGGCAGGCTCCACGGGGTTGCAAAGAGTCGGACATGACTGAGCAACTAATATACACATTAATTATTGTCAACATGCTACACCTTACATCCTCAGGACTTACTTATTTTGTAACAGGAAGTTTGTATCTTTAACTCCCTTCACCCATTTAGCTGCCCTTCCCCATTCCCTGCCACTGCTTTGGGCAACCACCAATCTGTTCTTGTAACAATGAGCTAGTTTATTTATTTATTTTTAAAAGAGTCCACATATAAATGAGGTCATATTAGCTTGATCATTTAAGCAGTCAGCTCTGTAATGGCTGTGGCACACTGTTAGCTTGGATTCACTGTGTTCTAATATCCAGCATATTGTCAGGGATTCTTGACATATAAATGAGATCATATGGCATTTGTCTTTGTCTGACTTAGTTCACTGAGCATAATGCCCTAAAGAGTTATCCATGTTGTCTGAAACATCAAGGTTTCCCTCTTTTCACACAGCTGTTGATAGATGCATGCTTCCCAGGTGGCACAGTGGTGAAAAATCAACTTCCCAATGCAGGAGACGCAAGAGACTGGGGTTCAATTGGCTATGACTGAGCCACTGAGCACACAGCACACACAACACATATGACGATGGATGTTAAGTAGATGTATGGTGATCATTTTGGAATACATACAAATATATAACCATTATGTCATACATCTGAAAATAATGCTATATTTCAATGAAATACAATAAAATAAAATAAGGTAGGTAGAAGAAAGCAAAAAATTATAGTCCTATCTTATGAAATAAATACAAAGATACCAAATAAATTATATTAAGGTGGGTTTATATCAGAATTGTTAAATAGTTAAATATTAGAAAACCTAAAATGCAGCTCACTTAATATGAAATGCTGTTGAATATCAAAGAAAAACATCTCCATTCAAGTAGTCTAACAGACTATAACTGTAAGACACATTTTCAAAAATGTTAAAAATTCATGTAAATGCATAAAAAATGTATGTTATAAAGATGTTAAGTAGTAGTTAAAATAAATCAGAGAAAATCTGTTAATATATTCATTAATTAATTTTGATTGGAGGATAACTACTTTACAATATTGTGATTGTTTTCAACATACATTTCTTTAATTAATTTATTTATTTTAATTGGAGGTTAATTACTTTACAATCGTGGTGGTTTCTGCCATACATTGACATGAATCAGTCACAGGTGTACATATAATCAAGGAAAATAATAGAAAAGATTTAATCAACATTACCATATATCATTTATGGTTTATAAATAAACAATTTAAGGAAGTAAGAAAAAAATGAAATTTCCTAGTTTGATAAAAAATAATCTATAGCAAACACTTAATATAATGTTTGACCATTTAAAACTTTCCCTTCAACATGGAAGCCATGATCACCATGAGGTCAAATAAAATAAACAAACAACAAAAGGCAGAAATATTCTAGGCACTTACTTAGAAAATCCAAGAAAGGTTATTAATTGCTAAATCTAATTTGAGTCAATGGATGGATGTAAGATGATACAAAATTTAATAACATTTTTAATAACTATTTAGTCTAGGCAATAATTGGAGAAGCCCTCATAGTCATCAAAGAAATGTAGGACTTGGGTGTATTTCTCAAAAACAACAGAATGATTTTAGTTCACTTCCAAAGCAAACTGCTCAATATCACAGTAATTCAAGTCTATCCAACCACTCATGCCGAAGAAGTTGAATTTGACCAGTTCCATGAAGACCTACAAGACCTTCTAGAACTAACGTCAAAGACAGATGTTCTATTCATCATAGGGGATTGGAATACAAAGGTAGGAAGTCAAGAGTTACCTGGATTAACAGGCAAGTTTGGCCTTGGAGTACAAAATGAAGCAGAGCAAAAGCTAGCAGAATTTTGCCAAGTTTTTGCACTGGTCATAGCAAACATCATTTCCCAAAAAACACAAGAGATAACTCTGCACATGGACATTACCAAACGGTCAGTACCAAAATCAGATTGATTATATTCTTTGCAGCCAAAGATGGAGAAGCTCTATACAGTCAGCAAAAACAAGACCTGGAGCTGACAATGGCTCAGATCATCAGCTGCTTACTGCAAAATTCAGGCTTAGATTAAACAAAGTAGGGAAAATCACTACGCCATTCAGGTATGGCCTAAATAAATCCCTTATGATTATACAGTAGAAGTGGAAAATTCATTCCAGGGATTAGATCTGGTAGACAGACTGCCTGAAGAACTATGGACAGATGTTCCTAACACTGTACAGAGGCAGTGAATAAAATCATCTTTAAAAAAATAAATAAATAAAAGAAGAAAAGAAATGCAAGAAGGAAAAGTGGTTGTCTGAGGAGGCTTTACAAATAGCTGAGGAAAGAAGAGAAGAGAAAAGCAAAGGAGAAAGGGTAAGATATATGCATCTGAGTGCAGAGATCCACAGAATAACAAGGAGAGATAAAAAAAAAGTCTGCCTAAATGAACAATGCAAAGAAATAGATGAAAACAATAGAATGGGAAAGACTAGAGATCTCTTCAAGAAAATTGGAGCTATCAAGGAAACATTGTGCAAGGATGGGTACAATACAGGACAGAAATGGTAAGGACCTAACAGATGCAGAAAAAATTAAGAAGAGATGACAAAAATACACAAATGAGCTATACAAAAACATTCTTAATAACCCAGATATCCACCATGGTGTGGTCACTCCCCTAGAGCCAGATATCCTAGAGTGTGAAGTTAATAAGGCCTTAAGAAGAATTACAACAGAGATAGTGGAGGTGATAGAATTCTAGCTGAGCTATTCAAAATCCTAAAAGAGGATGCTGTTAAAGTGCTGCTCTCAATATGTTAGTACATTTGGAAAACTCAGCAGTGGCCACAGGACTGGAAAATATCGGTTTTCATTCCAGTCCAAAAGAAGGGTAGGGCTAAAGAAGGTTCAAACTATCAGACAATTACACTCTTTTCCTATGCTGATAAAGTGAAAGTTGCTCAGTCATGTCCAAGTCTTTGCAACCCTATGGACTATACAGTCCATGGAATTATCCAGGCCAAAATACTAGAGTGGGTAGCCTTTCCCTTTTCCAGCTGATCTTCCCAAGTGGCTGCCCCATCATTTCATGGCAAATAAAAGGGAAAAAGCAGAAGCAGTGACAGGTTTTCTTTCCTTGGGCTACAAAATAACTGTGGACAGTGACTGCAGCCATGAAATTAGAAGACACTTGCTTCTTGGAAAGAAAGCTATGACAAGCCTAGAAAGTGTATTAGAAAGCAAGAACATCACTTTGCCAACAAAGGTCCATATAGTCAAAGCTATGATTTTTGTAGTAGTCATGTATGGATGTGACAGTTGGACTATAAAGAAAACTGAGTGTCAAAGAATTGATGCTTTTGAATTCTGATACTGGAGAAGATTCTTGAGAGTCCCATGAACAGTATGGAGATCAAATCAGTCAATCCTAAAGGAAATCATTCCTGAATATTCATTGAAAGGACTGATGCTGCAGCTGAAGCTCCAATACCTGGGCCACCTGACTCACTGGAAAAGACCCTGATTGGGGGAAAAATTGAGGGCATGAGGAGAAGAGGGCAGTAGAGGATGAGGTGGTTACATAGCATCACTGACTCAATGGACATGAACTTGAGCAAATTCTGAGAGATAGAGGAGAACAGGGAAGCCTGGTATTCTGTGGTCCATGGGGTCACAAAGAGGCAGACATGACTTAGCAAATGAACAATAACAACAATAGGCTAAACAGAAGTTCAGTTCAGTTCAGTCACCCAGTCATGTCTCACTTTTGGCCACCCCATGGACTGCAGCATGCCAGGCCTCCCTGTCCATCACCAACTCCTGGAGTTTGCTCAACTCATGTCCACTGAGTCAGTGATGCGATTCAACCATCTCATCCTCTGTCATCCCCTTCTCCTCCTGCCTTCAATCTTTCCCAGCATCAGGGTCTTTTCAAATGAGTCAACTCTTTGCATCAGGTGGCCAAAGTATTGGAGTTTCAGCTTCAACATCAATCCTTGCAATTAATATTCAGGACTAATTTCCTTTAGGATGAACAGGTTGGATGTCCCTGCAGTCCAAAAGACTCTCTAGAGTCTTCTCCAACACCATATTTCAAAAGATTCAATTCTTTGGCACTCATCTTTCTTTATAGTCCAACTCTCACATCCATGTATGACCACTGGAAAAACCATAGTCTTGACTAGACCAGATGCCATGATCTTTGTTTTTGAGTGTTGAATTTTAAGCCAACATTTTCACTCTCCTTTTTCACTTTCATCAAGAGGCTTTTTAGTTCTTCACTTTCTGCCATAAGGGTGGTGTCATCTGCATTCCTGAGGTCATTGATATTTCTCCCAGCAATCTTGATTCCAGCTTAGGCTTCATCTAGCCCAGCGTTTCTCATGACTTACTCTGCATATAAATGAAATAAGCAGGGTGACAATATACAGCCTTGACGTACTCCTTTTCCTATTTGGAACCAGTCTGTTGTTCCATGTCCAGTTCTAACTGTTGCTTCCTGACCTGCATACAGATTTCTCAAGAGGTAGGTCAGGTGGCCTGGTATTCCCATTTCTTTCAGAATTTTCCACAATTTACTGTGATTCACACAGTACAAGGTGTTGGCATAATCAATAAACAGAGGTATACATTTTTCTGGAACTCTCTTGCTTTTTCAATGATCCAGCACATGTTGGCAATTTGATCTCTGGTTCCTCTGCCTTTTCTAAAACCAGCTTGATCATCTGGAAGTTTATGGTTCATGTATTGTTGAAGCCTGGCTTGGAGAATTTTGAGCATTACTTCACTAGCACGTGAAATGAGTGCAATTGTGCAGTAATTTGAGCATTCTTTGGCATTGCCTTTCTTTGGGACTGGAATGAAAACTGATCTTTTCCAGTCCTGTGGTCACTGCTGAGATTTCCAAATTTGTTGACATATTGAATGCAGCACTTTCACAACATCATCTTTTAGGATTTGAAATAGCTCAACTGGAATTCCATCACCTCCACTAGCTTTGTTCGTACTGATGCTTCCTAAGGCCCACTTGACTTCACATTCCAGGATGTCTGGTTCTAGGTCAGTGATCACACCATCGTGATTATCTGGGTCAAGAAGATCTTTTTTTGTACAGATCTTCTGTGTATTCTTACCACCTCTTCTTAATATCTTCTGCTTCTCAGGAGACTTAAGTCCAAACCCTGACTCCAGGGAACTCCTGACTCCAAGGAACATTAATTGACAGGAGCTCATCAAATGCCTCCATACCGACACTGAAACCAAGCACTGCACAAGGGCCAATAAGTTCCAGGGCAAGACATACCAAGCAAATTCTCCAGCAACAAAGGAACACAGCCTCGAGCTTCAAGATACAGGCTGCCCAAAGTCACCCCAAAACTATAGACATCTCATAACTCATTACTGGACATTTCATTGCACTCCAGAGAGAAGAAATACAGCTCCACCCACCAGAACACCGACACAAGCTTCCCTAACCAGGAAACCTTGACAAGCCACCTATAAAAACCCACACACAGTGAGGAAAGGCCACAATAAAGAGAACTCCACAAACTGCCAGAATACAGAAAGGACACCCCAAACTCAGCAATTTAAACAAGATGAAGAGACAGAGGAATACTCAGCAGATAAAGGAACAGGATAAATGCCCACCAAACCAAACAAAAGAGGAAGAGATAGGGAATCTACCTGATAAAGAATTCCGAATAATGATAGTGAAATTGATCCAAAATCTTGAAACTAAAATGGAATCACAGATAAATAGCCTGGAGGCAAAGATTGAGAAGATGCAAGAAAGGTTTAACAAGGACCTAGAAGAAATAAAAAAGAGTCAATATATAATGAATAATGCAATAAATGAAATTAAAAACACTCTGGAGGCAACAAAGAGTAGAATAACAGAGGCAGAAGATAGGATTAGTGAATTAGAAGATAGAATGGTAGAAATAAATGAATCAGAGAGGATAAAAGAAAAACGAATTAAAAGAAATGAGGACAATCTCAGAGACCTCCAGGACAATATTAAACGCTACAACATTCAATCATAGGGGTTCCAGAAGAAGAAGACAAAAAGAAAGACCATGAGAAAATACTTGAGGAGATAATAGTGGAAAACTTCCTAAAATGGGGAAGGAAATAATCACCCAAGTCCAAGAAACCCAGAGAGTCCCAAACAGGATAAACCCAAGGAGAAACACCCCAAGACACATATTAATCAAATTAACAAAGATCAAACACAAAGAACAAATATTAAAAGCAGCAAGGGAAAAACAACAAATAACACACAAGGGAATTCCCATAAGGATAACAGCTGATCTTTCAATAGAAACTCTTAAAGCCAGGAGGGAATGGCAAGACATACTTAAAATGATGGAAGAAAATAACCTACAGCCCAGATTATTGTACCCAGCAAGGATCTCATTCAAGTATGAAGGAGAAATCAAAAGCTTTTCAGACAAGCAAAAGCTGAGAGAATTCTGCACCACCAAACCAGCTCTCCAACAAATACTAAAGGATATTCTCTAGACAGGAAACACAAAAACAGTGTATAAACTCGAACCCAAAACAATAAAGTAAATGGCAACGGGATCATACTTATCAGTAATTACCTTAAACGTAAATGGATTGAATGCCCCAACCAAAAGACAAAGACTGGCTGAATGGATACAAAAACAAGACCCCTACATATGTTGTCTACAAGAGACCCACCTCAAAACAGGGGACACATACATACTGAAAGTGAAGGGCTGGAAAAAGATTTTCCATGCAAATAGGGACCAAAAGAAAGCAGGAGTAGCAATACTCATATCAGATAAAATAGACTTTAAAACAAAGGCTGTGAAAAGAGACAAAGAAGGTCACTACATAATGATCAAAGGATCAATCCAAGAAGAAGATATAACAATTATATATGCACCCAACACGGGCGCACCACAGTACGTAAGACAAATGCTAACAAGTATGAAAGGAGAAATTAACAATAACACAATAATAGTGGGAGACTTTAATACCCCACTCACACCTATGGATAGATCAACTAAACAGAAAATTAACAAGGAAACACAAACTTTAAACGATACAACAGACCAGTTAGACCTAATTGATATCTATAGAACATTTCATCCCAAAACAATAAATTTCACCTTTTTCTCAAGCGCACATGGAACCTTCTCCAGGATAGATCACATCCTGGGCCATAAAGCTAGCCTTGGTAAATTCAAAAAAATAGAAAACATTCCAAGCATTTTTTCTGACCACAATGCAGTAAGATTAGATCTCAATTACAGGAGAAAAACTATTAAAAACTCCAACATATGGAGGCTGAACAACACGCTGCTGAATAACCAACAAATCACAGAAGAAATCAAAAAAGAAATCAAAATTTGCATAGAAACGAATGAAAATGAAAACACAACTACCCAAAACCTGTGGGACACAGTAAAAGCAGTCCTAAGGGGAAAGTTCATAGCAATACAGGCACACCTCAAGAAACAAGAAAAAAGTCAAATAAATAACCTAACTCTACACCTAAAGCAACTAGAAAAGGAAGAAATGAAGAACCCCAGGGTTAGTAGAAGGAAAGAAATCTTAAAAATTAGAGCAGAAATAAATGCAAAAGACACAAAAGAGACCATAGCAAAAATCAACAAAACCAAAAGCTGGTTCTTTGAAAGGATAAATAAAATTGACAAACCATTAGCCAGACTCATCAAGAAACAAAGGGAGAAAAATCAAATCAACAAAATTAGAAACGAAAATGGAGAGATCACAACAGACAACACAGAAATACAAAGGATTATAAGAGACTACTATCAACAATTATATGCCAATAAAATGGACAACGTGGAAGAAATGGACAAATTCTTAGAAAAGTACAACTTTCCAAAACTGGACCAGGAAGAAATAGAAAATCCTAACAGACCCATTGCAAGCACGGAAATTGAAACTGTACTCAAAAATCTTCCAGCAAACAAAAGCCCCGGTCCAGACGGCTTCACAGCTGAATTCTACCAAAAATTTAGAGAAGAGCTGACACCTATCCTGTTCAAACTCTTCCAAAAAATTGCAGAGGAAGGTAAACTTCCAAACTCATTCTATGAGGCCACCATCACCCTAATACCAAAACCTGACAAAGATGCCACAAAAACAGAAAACTGCAGGCCAATATCACTGATGAACACAGATGCAAAAATCCTTAACAAAATTCTAACAATCAGAATCCAACAACACATTAAAAAGATCATACACTATGATCAAGTGGGCTTTATCCCAGGGATGCAAGGATTCTTCAATATCCACAAATCAATCAATGTAATACACCACATTAACAAATTGAAAAATAAAAACCATATGATTATCTCAATAGATGCAGAGAAAGCCTTTGACAAAATTTAACACCCATTTATGATAAAAACTCTCCAGAAAGCAGGAATAGAAGGAACATACCTCAACATAATAAAAGCTATATATGACAAACCCACAGCAAACATTATCCTCAATGGTGAAAAATTGA
The DNA here is from genome assembly GCF_027580195.1 of Bos mutus. NCBI lineage: Eukaryota > Metazoa > Chordata > Mammalia > Artiodactyla > Bovidae > Bos > Bos mutus. Next base: position 133,454,210 of record NC_091618.1, read on the forward strand.
AAGCATTTCCTCTAAAGTCAGGAACAAGACAAGGGTGCCCACTTTCACCATTATTATTCAACATAGTTTTGGAAGTTTTGGCCACAGCAATCAGAGCAGAAAATGAAATAAAAGGAATCCAAATTGGAAAAGAAGAAGTAAAACTCTCACTATTTGCAGATGACATGATCCTCTACATAGAAAACCCTAGAGACTCCACCAGAAAATTACTAGAACTAATCAATGATTATAGTAAAGTTGCAGGATATAAAATCAACACACAGAAATCCCTTGCATTCCTATACACTAATAATGAGAAAACAGAAAGAGAAATTAAGGAAACAATTCCATTCACCATTGCAACGGAAAGAATAAAATACTTAGGAATATATCTACCTAAAGAAACTAAAGACCTATATATAGAAAACTATAAAACACTGGTGAAAGAAATCAAAGAGGACACTAATAGATGGAGAAATATACCATGTTCATGGATTGGAAGAATCAATATAGTGAAAATGAGTATACTACCAAAAGCAATTTATAGATTCAATGCAATCCCTATCAAGCTACCAACGGTATTCTTCACAGAGCTAGAACAAATAATTTCACAATTTGTATGGAAATACAAAAAACCTCGAATAGCCAAAGCGATCTTGAGAAAGAAGAATGGAACTGGAGGAATCAACCTACCTGACTTCAGGCTCTACTACAAAGCCAATTATCAAAGACAGTATGGTACTGGCACAAAGACAGAAATATTGATCAATGGAATAAAATAGAAAGCCCAGAGATAAATCCACACACATATGGACACCTTATCTTTGACAAAGGAGGCAAGAATATACAATGGATTAAAGACAATCTCTTTAACAAGTGGTGCTGGGAAATCTGGTCAACCACTTGTAAAAGAATGAAACTAGAACACTTTCTAACACCATACACAAAAATAAACTCAAAATGGATTAAAGATCTAAACGTAAGACCAGAAACTATAAAACTCCTAGAGGAGAACATAGGCAAAACACTCTCCGACATACATCACAGCAGGATCCTCTATGACCCACCGCCCAGAATATTGGAAATAAAAGCAAAAATAAACAAATGGGACCTAATTAACCTTAAAAGCTTCTGCACATCAAAGGAAACTATTAGCAAGGTGAAAAGACAGCCTTCAGAATGGGAGAAAATAATAGCAAATGAAGCAACCGACAAACAACTAATCTCAAAAATATACAAGCAACTCCTACAGCTCAACTCCAGAAAAATAAATGACCCAATCAAAAAATGGGCCAAAGAACTAAATAGACATTTCTCCAAAGAAGACATACAGATGGCTAACAAACACATGAAAAGATGCTCAACATCACTCCTTATCAGAGAAATGCAAATCAAAACCACTATGAGGTACCATTTCACACCAGTCAGAATGGCTGCGATCCAAAAGTCTACAAATAATAAATGCTGGAGAGGGTGTGGAGAAAAGGGAAACCTCTTACACTGTTGGTGGGAATGCAAACTAGTACAGCCACTATGGAGAACAGTGTGGCGATTCCTTAAAAAACTGGAAATAGAACTGCCTTATGATCCAGCAATCCCACTGCTGGGCATACACACTGAGGAAACCAGAAGGGAAAGAGACACGTGTACCCCAATGTTCATCGCAGCACTGTTTATAATAGCCAGGACATGGAAGCAACCTAGATGTCCATCAGCAGATGAATGGATAAGAAAGCAGTGGTACATATACACAATGGAGTATTACTCAGCCATTAAAAAGAATACATTTGAATCAGTTCTAATGAGGTGAATGAAACTGGAGCCTATTATACAGAGTGAAGTAAGCCAGAAGGAAAAACATAAATACAGTATACTAACGCATATATATGGAATTTAGAAAGATGGTAACAATAACCTGGTGTACGAGACAGCAAAAGAGACACTGATGTATAGAACAGTCTTATGGACTCCGTGGGAGAGGGAGAGGTTCGGAAGATTTGGGAGAATGGCACTGAAACATGTAAAATATCATGTAAGTAACGAGTTGCCAGTCCAGGTTCGATGCACGATACTGGATGCCTGGGGCTAGTGCACTGGGACGACCCAGAGGGATGGTATGGGGAGGGAGGAGGGAGGAGGGTTCAGGATGGGGAACACATGTATACCTGTGGCGGATTCATTTTGATATTTGGCAAAACTAATACAATTATGTAAAGTTTAAAAATAAAATAAAATAAAAATATCTTCTGCTTCTGTGAAGTCCATACCATTCCTGTCCTTTATTGAGCCCATCTGTGCATGAAATGTTCCCTTGGTGTCTCTAATTTTCTTGAAGAGATCTCTAGTCTTTCCCAGTCTATTGTTTTCCTCTATTTCTTTGCACTGATCACTGAGGAAAGGTTTTTGTGTTTTTTTTTTTTCATCTCTCCTTGCTCTGCTTTGGAAGTCTGCATTTAAAGGGTATATCTTTCCTTTTCTCCTTTGCTTTTCACTTCTCTTCACTTCACAGCTATTTGTAAGGCCTCCTCAGACAGCCACTTTGCTTTTTTGCATTTTGTTTTCTTGGGATAATCTTGATCCCTGCCTCCTGTACAATGTCACAAACCTCCATCCATAGTTCATCAGGCACTCTCTCTATGAGATCTAGTCCCTTAAATCTATTTCTCACTTCCACTGTATAATCAGAAGGGATTTGATTTAGTTCATACTTGAATTTTCTACTGGTTTTTCCTACTTTCTTCAATTTGAGTCTGAATTTGGCAATAAGAGGATCATGATCTGAGCCACAGTCAGCTCCTGGTCTTGTTTTTGCTGACTGTATAGAGCTTCTCCATCTTTGGCTGCAAAGAATATAATCAATCTGATTTTTGTTGACCATCTAGTGATGCACATCATAATAGCAAAGAAATGTTATATAAAAAAGTATAAAATAATTTTATATAAAAGAGATTTAAATAAATATGGGCAAGTCCTTTGTGTATAAAAATTACAAGTTAATTGAATGGCAAAAGAAAAAGTTGAATAACCTGAGAGCTATATCATGCTGTTGCTGCTGCTAAGTCATGTCAGCTGTGTCAAACTCTGTGCAATCCCATAGACAGCAGCCCACCAGGCTTCCCTGTCCCTGGGATTCTCCAGGCAAGAGCACTGGAGTGGATTGCCATTGCCTTCTCCAAGGCATGAAAGTGGAAAGTGAAAGGGAAGTCGCTCAGTCATGTCGGACTCCTAGCGACCCCATGGGCTTCAGCCTACCAGGCTCCTCCATCCATGGGATTTTTCCAGGCAAGAGTACTGGAGGTGGGTGCCATTGCCTTCTCCTATATCATGCTAATATACCAAAATTCAGTAGTTTAAACATGTCAGTTCTCCCCAAACTAATTTTAAAATTCAATGTAAATCTAACCTGAATCCCAACGGATTTGTTTCTGAAATTTGCTAGCTGATCTTAATATGTATGTAGAATTCCAAAAGCCAAGAAAATCAAGGATGATTTTAACAAAAGAATTATTTAAAAAATTGCATACCGTGTTAGAGTCAAGATTTGCTATAAAGCAAAATAATTTTTTAAAAACTCAGCAGAAGCAGAAATAATAATAGAATTAGATAGAGAGGGTGGAAATAGTCTTGCACATAGACAAAAAAATTGATATATGGCAGTAGTATTATTACAAATCAGTGGGGAAAGGTGTGTGTCCCAGTAGATGATGCTGGGACAGTTGCCAAATGTTAGACTTATGTGAGGAAAGCAAAACTAAACTTCTAAAGAAAAACATGAAATGATATCTTTGGGTACTATGAGTCACCGAAAGCAAAATACATGAAGAAAAACACCAGATGTTTGACAAGAGGGAAACATAGTTCATTTGTTTCATTTTAGCAAACTAAGGCATGGAATGATTTACACAAAGGTCACTGAGGGTGCAGGATCACCCCCTCATTTCACAGGATTTTGAGTTATTAGAGAAGAAATGTGATGAATTCATACCCACAATGTTAGGCAAGCACACCCTCATTGGAGATTGGGTGATGACTCAGTGAAAATCCAAGGCTCCTGGTTGTCAACCCATTGGTTTACCTTTCAAGATTGACATTTTTTAAATCCAGATATGATTGTTGTGCACCAGATGAATATATGAGAAAAACTCAGGTGAAGAGTGTCACCTCTTTTCTATTCACCAGACACCCTGTCAGGACTATCCTGTGTGTGATTGGGCTATGAAATCCACAAGGTCAAGAACTTGCCTTTACTCTCCTGAAAGTTTGAGCATGCTTTAGGATTAATCATGCTTTACATTAATTAATTAGGATTAATATAATGCTTTATATTAGTTAATTATTATAAACCCACTGTAATGAAGTCAATGTTTTGATGATATCATTGTCTAAGGGGCAGGAAACAGGGTAGAGTCAAGTGGGATGGCTAGTCCAGGACAACTAAAACCAATTGCATTTTACAGTTAGACCTGTGGTACTGTGAGGATACAGGTGAAAAAGGCAGCATCGTGCCTTTCAAAATGGTAAACCTACTTCCCTGGCAATCCAGTGGTTAAGACTCCCAGCTCCCAGCGCTGGGGGCACAGGTTCAATCCTTGGTCAGGGAACTAACATCTCACAGCCTGCAAGGCATGCCATCCCCCCAAAAAAAAAAAAAAAAAACAGCACACACAGGTAAATTTGGTGAATATGAATGAATAAATGATGAGATATGGCATAAGTGCATGAATGCTCTATAAAGTACTCTACAAAAAAGAAGGGATGCCTATAAGACAGGAACTTTATATTATTATAACTCATTTAATAGTAAAATCATCCCTTAGAATAAGCGTTGTTCTTCACATCTTCAGTTCAGTTCAGTTTTCAGCTTAGTCGCTCAGTCGTGTCTAAATCTGCGACACCATGAATCAAAGCATGCCAGGCCTCCCTGTCCATCACCAACTCCCGGAGTTCACTCAGACTCACGTCCATTGAGTCAGTGATGCCATCCAGCCATCTCATCCTCTGTCGTCCCCTTCTCCTCCTGCCCCCAATCCCTCCCAGCATCAGAGTCTTTTCCAATGTGTCAACTCTTGGCATGAGGTGGCCACAGTATTGGAATTTCAGCTTTAGCATCAGTCCTTCCAATGAACACCCAGGACTAATTTACTTTAGAATGAACTGGTTGGATCTCCTTGCAGTCCAAGGGACTCTCAAGAGTCTTCTCCAACACCACAGTTCAAAAGCATCAATTCTTCAGCACTCAGCTTTCTTCACAGTCCAACTCTCACATCCATACATGGCCACTGGAAAAACCATAGCCTTGACTAGACGGACCTTTGTTGGCAAAGCAATATCTCTGCTTTTGAATATGCTATCTAGGTTGGTCATAACTTTCCATCCAAGGAGTAAGTGTCTTTTAATTTCATGGCTGCAGTCACCATCTGCAGTGATTTTGGAGCCCCCCAAAATAAAGTTGGACACTGTTTCCAGTGTTCGCCCATCTATTTCCCATAAAGTGATGGGACCAGATGACATGATCTTAGTTTTCTAAATGTTGAGCTTTAAGCCAACTTTTTCAGTCTCCTCTTTCACTTTCATCAAGAGGCTTTTTAGTTCCTCTTCAGTTTCTGCCATAAGGGTGGTGTCATCTGAATATCTGAGGTCATTGATATTTCTCCCAGCAATCTTGATTCCAGCTTGTGCTTCTTCCAGGCCAGCGTTTCTCATGATGTACTCTGCATGTAAGTTAAATAAGCAGGGTGACAATATACAGTCTTGATGTACTCCTTTTCCTATTTGGAACCAGTCTATTGTTCCATGTCCAGTTCTAACTGTTGCTTCCTGACATACATATAGGTAGAGGCAAGTAAATGAGGTTAATTGATGCTGCCCAAGGAAACTAGTAAAGGATTTTGGTACAAAAACCTGTACTTTCTCCTTTTTCTCCTCAGTCTAACTCATGGAGGTAGGTGGGGCTGGAGAAAATTGGGAAACTTTAGAAAAGGGTCTGGAGGCCTTAAAAAATGCACAGGGTTGCAGGTGGCATTTACATAAGGGGTCTGAGAGAAAGACTTTCACCAATTGGGTGTGTGGATAGCAGGCAGACACTAGTCCCACTTGAAGAAAGGAAGGAGTGAGCTCCACTGGCCAAAAGACCTAGCCTAAGGCTAAGTGCAGCTTTTCCCCAGGCTGAGGTCAGCATTTATAACTGGTGTTCATTCAGCTTAACACAGGTAATATTTGATTCTCCCTCTCTAATTAAACTCTGCAGTTCTATCAGTCATGGGTATCACTTTGTCATAACAAATACACAATTAAGTTTCTATATGTCAACACTAGTTTGTAATGTAAAAAGGGATCATTTATACTGGTAATTCTGGAAGGGAAAAAAAGCAAACAGAGAAATCTTCCTGTTCCTGTTTCAAGCTTTTATCTTATTTTTGCACACTTTTTCTTTTCAGATATAATGTGTTTGAATTGCCATCTTTCACAGGGAATAAGTTTGACTCCTTAAAATGTTGTTCCCAAACAGTGCATCTACTGTGGTTAGGTGGTCATCCCCCACCTTACACACATCCCCAGAGCTCCCCACAACTTACCTACAAGTCTTGACCCAGCTTTCATCCATGATTCAAGGGGCTCTCCAAGACCCTGCCCTCTCCAAGGCAGAAATTTGCAGGATTCTTCCAATCACACACACACAGAACAAGAATCCCTTTGCTCTTGCTAACAACCCCACCCCCACTCCTGCAATCCCAGGCTTTTGCTCTGGCTTCCACAAGAAGTGAAAGGTGGAACCATTCTAAAATGTTGCCACTGGCCCAAGGAGGGAACTAGATAGAAACCAAGTCTTGGGGGTGACTAGGGTGGAAGATGCGTGTCCAGGTGAAAAAGGGCATTTTGAGAAGGTTTATGAAATGATTGTCAAACTAAGGTAGCAGTTAGGCCAACAAATGGACAGTAGGTCTTCTGAAGAAAGTTTGATCCCAGGGAAGGAAAGATGGGGAAGCAGGCACATGGCCTCCTATGGCCATGCCAAGGAGGAAGCCCAGGTCAGGGCAGATGGACAAGATGTGTCAGTGTTGTAGGATTGTGGGGGTTAGGGTACATACAAATAAGGTGCCCTGGAGACAGGAGTTAGCTTACAGAATTGGTGTTTCTGCTTCTGTGCCGCTGGTTTGTCTTTAATCAAAACCTCAAGTTTCCATCCTCTTCTGGGAGTTTCCACCAGTCCTGAAACAAAACATATGTGTGTGCATACACACACACACACCCCAACTGTTCTAAGCATTAGAGACCTCCACACAAATTGCTAAAGGCTCTGTATGAGAAGGAAAGGTAACCCACTCCAGTATTCTCGCCTAGAGAATCCCATGGACAGAGGGGCCTCGTGGATTGCTGTCCATAGGGTCACACAGAGTTGGTCACAACTGAAGTGACTTAGCATGCATGCATGCATTGGAGAAGGAAATGGCAACCCACTCCAGTATTCTTGCTGGGAGAATTCCAGGGACAGAGGAGCCTGGTGGGCTGCTGTCTATGGGGTCGCACAGAGTTGGACACAACTGAAGCGACTTAACATGCATGCATGTTGTAGGGGAGGAAGATGAGGCCCTTTCCACTAATAGATGGAGAAATATACCATGTTCATGGATTGGAAGAATCAATATAGTGAAAATGAGTATACTACCGAAAGCAATTTATAGATTCAATGCAATCCCTATCAAGCTAACAATGGTATTCTTCACAGAGCTAGAACAAATACGTTCACAATTTGTATGGAAATACAAAAAACCTCGAATAGCCAAAGCAATCTTGAGAAAGAAGAATGGAACTGGAGGAATCAACCTGCCTGACTTCAGGCTCTACTAAAAAGCCACAGTTATCAAAGACAGTATGGTACTGGCACAAAGACAGAAATGTAGATCAATGGAACAAAATAGAAAGCCCAGAGATAAATCCGCGCACATATGGACACCTTATCTTTGACAAAGGAGGCAAGAATATACAATGGATTAAAGACAATCTCTTTAACAAGTGGTGCTGGGAAAACTGGTCAACCACTTGTAAAAGAATGAAACTAGAACACTTTCTAACACCATACACAAAAATAAACTCAAAATGGATTAAAGATCTAAACGTAAGACCAAAAACTATAAAACGCCTAGAGGAGAACATAGGCAAAACACTCTCCGACATACATCACAGCAGGATCCTCTATGACTCATCTCCCAGAATATTGGAAATAAAAGCAAAAATAAACACATGGAACCTAATTAAACTTAAAAGCTTCTGCACAACAAAGGAAACTATTAGCAAGGTGAAAAGGCAGCCTTCAGAATGGGAGAAAATAACAGCAAATGAAGCAACTGACAAACAACTAATCTCAAAAATATACAAGTAACTCCTACAGCTCAACTCCAGAAAAATAAATGACCCAATCAAAAAATGGGCCAAAGAACTAAATAGACATTTCTCCAAAGAAGACATACAGATGGCTAACAAACACATGAAAAGATGCTCAATATCACTCATCATCAGAGAAATGCAAATCAAAACCACTATGAGGTACCATTTCATGCCAGTCAGAATGGCTGTGATCCAAATGTCTACAAGCAATAAATGCTGGAGAGGGTGTGGAGAAAAGGGAACCCTCTTACACTGTTGGTGGGAATGCAAACTAGTACAGCCACTATGGAGAACAGTGTGGAGATTCCTTTAAAAACTGGAAATAGAACTGCGTTATGACCCAGCAATCCCACTGCTGGGCATACACACTGAGGAAACCAGAAGGGAAAGAGACACGTGTACCCCAATGTTCATCGCAGCACTGTTTATAATAGCCAGGACATAGAAGCAACCTAAATGTCCATCAGCAGATGAATGGATAAGAAAGCAGTGGTACATATACACAATGGAGTATTACTCAGCCATTAAAAAGAATACATTTGAATCAGTTCTAATGAGGTGGATGAAACTGGAGCCTATTATACAGAGTGAAGTAAGCCAGAAAGAAAAACACCAATACAGTATACTAATGCATATATATGGAATTTAGAAAGATGGTAGCAATAACCCTGTGTACGAGACAGCAAAAGAGACACTGATGTATAGAACAGTCTTATGGACTCTGTGGGAGAGGGAGAGGGTGGGAAGATTTGGGAGAATGGCATTGAAACATGTATAATATCATGTATGAAAGGAGTTGCCAGTCCACGTTTGATGCACGGTACTGGATGCTTGGGGCTGGTGCACTGGGATGACCCAGAGGAATGGTATGGGGAGGGAGGAGGGTTCAGGATGGGGAACACATGTATACCTGGGGCGGATTCATTTCAATATTTGGCAAAACTAATACAATATTGTCAAGTTTAAAAATAAAATAAAATTAAAAAAAAAAAAAAAAAGTACAAAAACAAATCCAAAACAACAAAATGGCAATTGATACATATATACATACACACACACATATATATATGAAAATATATATACATATATATGTGTATATATATTTATAAATATATATATATATGATTACCTTAAAAGTAGATGAATTAAATGTTTCAGCCAAAAAGATGTAGATTGGCTGAATGGGTGAAAAAAATACCTGTATGTATGCTCTAAAAGAGACCCACTTCATATAGAGGGACACAATAACAGGGTAAGTGAGAGGATGGAAAAAGTTATTCAATGCAAATGGAAATCAAAAGAAAACTGGAGTAAAAATATTTAAGTCATACAAAATATACTTTAAAATTCTTTTAAAAGAGTCGAATGATGACACATGATGATCAAAAGGTCAATCCAAGAATATATATCAATTGTAAATATCTATACAGCAAACATATAAGCACCTCAATATATAAGGCAAACACTAATAGCAATAAAAGAAGAGACAGTAGCATAATAATAGTGGGTAACTTTAACAACCCACTTTAATCAACAAACAGATCATACAGATGGAATATTAATAGGAAACACAGACTTTAAATGGTGCATTAGATCAGATGGATTTAATTAATATTTGTAGAGCATTCCATCTGAAATCATCCGAATATACATTCTTCTCAAGCACACGTGGAACATTCTCTAGCATTGATCACATTCTGGAATACAAAGCAAGCCTCAATAAATTTTAAAAAATTCAAATCATATCAGGTATGTTTCCTTTTTTTAATTAATTAATTTATTTTAATTGGAGGATAATTACTTTATGATTTTGTGATGGTTTTTGCATATATCAACATGAATCTGTCACAGGTATTCATGTGTCCCCCTCATCCTGAACCCACCTCCCTCCCCACCCTTTCCCTCTGGGTTGTCCTAGAGCACTGGCTTTGTGCACCCTGTCAAGCATCTTTTCTGATCACAAAGCTAAGAGATTAAAAATCAGCTAAAGGGGAAAATTGCCAAAAAAAAAAAAAAGTGGAGGCCATACAACATGCTTCTAATCAACCAGTGAACCACTGAAAAAAAAAAAAAAAAACAAAGAGGAATTCAAAAAATGTTTAGAGACAAATGAAAACAAAAGCATAATGATCCAAAAGCTATGCAATGGTGCAAAAACATTTCTATCAGGGAAATTTATAGCAATAAAATCTTACCTTAGGAAACAAGAAAAATCACAAATAAACAACCTAAGCTTACACTTAAAGCAACTAGAGAAAGAATAAAAACCCAAACCCAAAGTTAGTAGATGTATAGATATCATAAAGATCAAAGCACAAATAAGTGAAAGAGAAGTGGAAAAATATATATAAATATTCAATGAAACTAAAAGCTGATTCTTTGAAAAGATAAGCAAAATTGATAAATATTTTGCCAGATTCATCAACAGAAGAGACAGAGGGCTCAAATCAATAAGATAAGTGAAAATGGAGAAATTATAGCAGACAGAAAAACAAAGAATCATAAGCACCTAAAAGCACTGTACACCAATAAAATGAAAAACATGGAAGAAATGGACAAATTATAAGAAAAGTACAATCTCCCAAGACTGAATCAATAAAAATAGAAAATATGAATAGATAATCACACACAATGAAATTAAAACTATGATTTTACAACTTTCAACAACCAATGTCCATGATGAGACGGCTTCACAGGCAAACCCTATTAAACATTTAGATAAGACTTAGCACATATTTTGAAACTATTTCAAAAAATTTCAAGGAAAGGAATATTGTCAAATTCATTCATTCTATGAGGCCATCACTCTGAAACCATAACTAAAGATACCACAGAGCAAGAAAATTACATATCAATAACACTTATAAATATAGATGTGAAAATCCTCAACAAAATACTAGCAATCCAAAAAAACTTTTGACAAATTTCAGCACCCATTTATGATAAAAAGGCTCTAGGAAGTGGGTACTGAAGAAGCATATCTCAACATAAAAAATGTCATATATGTCAAACCTACAACTAACAACATATTCAATGGTTAGAAGTATAAAACATTTCTTCTAAGATCAGGAACAAAGATGTCTACTCTTAAGATTTTTATTCAACACAGTTTTGAAAGTCCTACCCACAGCAATCAGAGGTGGAAAAGAAATAACAGAAATCCAAATTGGAAAAGAAGCAAAAATGTCACTGTCTGTAGATGAAATGACACTATACATAGAAAGTCCTAAAGATGTCACCAGAAAAACTAGTAGAGCTAATAAATTTTATAAAGTCATAGGATATAAAATTAATACAGAAATCTTTTGCATTCCTATAACTAACCATGAAAAATTAGAAAAAGAAATAAAAGAAACAATCTCATTTACCATCACTTCAAAAAGAATAAAATACCTATGAATAAATCTGCTTAAGGAGAAAAAAGGCTTCTACTCCAACAACTATGAGATGCAAGTGAAAGAAATCAAAGATGGCACAAACTGATTTAAAGATATGTTCTTGGATTGGATGAATCAATATCGTGACAGTGATTATACTACCCAAGACAGTCTACAAATTCAATGCAATCCCTATTAAACCATCAACTGCATTTTTCACTGAACTAGAGAAAAGTATCTTAACATTTGTATGGAGACACAAAAGACACAGAATAGCCAAAGCAATCTTGAGAAAAAAAACTAAATCTAGAGAATCAGGCTCCCTGACTTCAGACTACAGTTCAAAGATAACATCATCAAAACAGTATGATACTGGCACAAAAACAGAAATACAGATGAATGGAAGATGATAGAAAGTCCATAAATAAATCTACCCACCTATGGTCAATTAATCTACTACAAAGTAAGCAAGCAAGACTATACAATGTAGGAAAAACAGTCTCTTCAATTAATGGAACCATCAAAACTGGACAGCTGCATGTAAAAGTAAACGAAATTAGAACAGTCTTGAACATGCACAAAAATAAACTCAAAATTGATTAAAGACCTAAATTTAGGATCAGCTACTATAGAACTCTTAGAGGAAAATGTGAGCAGAACATTTTTTGACATAAACAGTAGAAATATATAAGAAAATACATTGTTGTCTCCTAGAGCAACAGAAATAAAAGCAAAAAATTTTTTAATGAAACCTAATTAAATTCAAAAACTTTCACACAGCAAAGGAAACCATTAACAAAATGAAAAGGGAACCTACAGAATGGGAGAAAATATTTGCAAATGATACAATTGACAAAGGATTTGTCTCTAAAATTTTCAAGAAGCTCATGTGTCTCATTATCAAAAACAAGCAAACAAACAAACAATTCAATCAAATAAGAGACAAACCTAAAAAGATATTTCTCCAAAGAAGACATACAGATGGTCAGGAAGCACATGAAAAGATTCTCAATATCACTAATTATTAGAGAAATGCAAATAAAAACTACAGTAATCTATCATCTCACACCAGAATGGTCATCATCAAAAAAAATCTACAATGAAGGCTGAAGAGTGTGTGGAGAAAAGGAAATCTACACTGCTGGTTGAAATGTAAATTGGTACAGCCACTATAGAAAACAGTTTGGATATCCCTTAAGAAACTAAATATACAGCTACCTTCGTTTAGTTGCTAAATCACATCTGACTCTTCATAACTCCATGGACTGTAGTTTGCCAGGCTCCTCTGTCTATAGGATTTCCCAGTCAAGAATACTGGAGTGGGTTTCCATCTCCTTCTCCAAGAGCTACTGTGTTATTCAGCAATGCCTGTCCTGGGCATATATTTGGAGAAAACCTTGTTTCAAAAGGATGCACACACCCAAATGTTCATTACAGCACTGTTTTCAAAAGCCAAGACAGAGAAGCAACCTAAATGTCCATCAGTAGATGAATGGATAAAGATGTGGTACATATACAATGGAATACACCTCAGCCATTAAAAAGAGTAAAGTAATGCCATTTACAGAAACATGGATGGACCTATACATTATCATACTGAGATAGAGAAAGACAAATATCATATCATATAACTATATGCATAGTCTAATAAAAATAACATAAATGAACATTTTACAAAACAGAAACAGACTCACAGGCTTGAAGAACAAATTTATGTCTATCAGTGTTTAGAGTGGGGGCACCAGGAGAGATGGGGCATTTAGGATTGACAAGTATACACTGCTGTATTTGAAAATGATAACAAGCAAGGACCTACTGTGTTGCACAGGGAATGCTACTCAGTATCCTGTAATAACCTAAATGGGTAAGGAATTTGAAAAAGAATAGATACATGTATATGCATAACAGAATCACTTTGCTGTACACCTAAAACTCACACTGAGCTTTCCCAATGGCTCAGCATGAAGGAATCTGACTACAGTGTAAAATACACAGATTTGATCACTAGGTTGGGAAGATTCCCTGGAAGAGAAAATGGAAACCCACTCCAGTATTTTCATCTGGGAAATTCCATGGACAGAGGATCCTGGAAGGCTACAGTTGATGGGGTTGCAAAAAATTGGACATGACCGAGTGACTGTAAAGGAGAATGAAAAAGCTGGCTTGAAACTGCTGTATGACTCAATGAACCCAAGCAGGGGCTCTAAGATAGGCTGAGGGGCCAGGTGGAGAGGGAGATGGGAGAGTTTGGGAGGGAGGGGACATGGGTATACCTATGGCTGATTCTTGTTGATATATGACAGAAAACCACAAAGTTCTGTAAAGCAATTATCCTTCAATTAAAAAAAAAACAAAAAACAAAAACAAAAACTAAGGTCATGGCACCTGGTCCCATCATTTCATGGCAAATAGAAGGGGGAAAAGTGGAAACAGTGACAGATTTTATTTTCTTGGCCTCCAAAAACACTGCCTACAGTAACTGCAGCTATGAAACCAAAAGACACGTGCACCTTGGAAAGAAAGCTATGACCCACCTGGATAGCATATTAAAAAGCAGAGACATCACTTTCCCAACAAAGGTCCATCTAATCAAAGCTATGGTTTTCCCAGAAGTCGTACAGATGTGAGAGTTAGACCATAAAGAAGGCTGAACACCAAAGAACTGATGATTTTGAACTGTGGTGTTGGCGGAGACTCTTAAGAGTCCTTTGGACTGCAAGGATTGACTAACCAGTCAATCCTAAATGAAATCAGTCCTGAATATTCATTGGAAGGACTGATGCTGAAGTGAAGCTCCGATACTTTGGCTACCTGATGCAAAGAGCTGATTCACTGGAAAAGACCGTGATGCTGGGAAAGATTGAAGGCAAAAGAAGAAGGGAGTGGCAGAGGATGAGATGGTTAGATAGCATCACTGACTCAATGGACATGAATCTGAGCAAGTTCCATGGATAGTGAAGGACAGGAGAGCCTGGAGTCATACAGTCCATGGCGATCACAAAGAGTTGGACACAAATTAGTGACTGAATCATCACAACAAAACTCACTCAGCATTATTTATCAACTATGCTCCATTATAAAATAAAAATTAAATGAAAATAATGATTCAAATCAATAAGATGCAACAGGCTTCCCCGTAAGAGTATGGGTAGCATGCCACTTAAGTAAAATCCAGAAAGATTACTCTCCAAAGAAGTATGATAGAGATCACATTTTCAAAACACACACACACAATACCTTAAGAAGATCAGGTAGGACATTTATGTCTTAAAGACATAGGAAGAGAAATGCAAATTCCCGCTACTGGGCTTTTATTTAAGATCAGAATTTTCATAAGATGTCCACATTAAGCTTGGTTTTTAACTTCAGTGCACACACCATAGAAGAGCCCTCTCATTTTCACAACAGGATTTCTTTAATTTCCAATTAAGTACTTGTAAGTTCTGTATGTATATAAACCACACTGTTAGTTAGAGGCTAGAGATCTGTTGTTTCTCTTTCTTTTGTTTTGAAAAGAAAAATTTCAGAGGCCAGTTTGTCAAAATAAAATTGCTAGCGTAGACAATTCAAGGAAAAGTGACAGATCCCAGTTTCCCCCTAATTACCTGATCTAATCTTCAGTTCAGTTCAGTTCAGTCACTCAGTCGTGTCCAACTCTTTGCAACCCCACGAATTGCAGCACACTAGGCCTCCCTGTCCATCACCAACTCCCAGAGTTCACTCAGACTCACGTCCATCGAGTCAGTGATGCCATCCAGCCATCTCATCCTCTGTCGTCCCCTTCTCCTCCTGCCCCCAATCCCCCCCAGCATCAGAGTCTTTTCCAATGAGTCAACTCTTCACATGAGGTGGCCAAAGTACTGGAGTTTCAGCTTTAGCATCATTCCTTCCAAAAAAATCCCAGGGCTGATGTCCTTCGGAATGGACTGGTTGGATCTCCTTGCAGTCCAAGGGACTCCCAAGAGTCTTCTCCAACACCACAGTTCAAAAGCATCAATTCTTCAGCGCTCAGCTTTTTTCACAGTCCAATTCTCACATCCATACATGACCACTGGAAAAACCATAGCCTTGACTAGATGGACCTTTGTTGGCAAAGTAACGTCTCTGCTTTTCAATATGCTATCTAGGTTGGTCATAACTTTTCTTTCAAGGAGTAAGCGTCTTTAATTCCATGGCTGCAGTCACCATCTGCAGTGATTTTGGAGCCCCCAAAAATAAAGTCTGATACTGTTTCCCCATCTATTTCCCATAAAGTGATGGGACCAGATGCCATGATCTATGTTTTCTGAATGTTGAGTTTTAAGCCAACTTTTTCACTCTCCTCTTTCACCTTCATCAAGAGGTTTTTTAGTTCCTCTTCACTGTCTGCTATAAGGGTGGTGTCATCTGCATATCTGAGGTTATTGATATTTCTCCTGGAAATCTTGATTCCAGCTTGTGCTTCTTTCAGCCCAGCGTTTCTCATGATGTTCTCTGCATATAAGTTAAATAAGCAGGGTGACAATATACAGCCGTGACGTACTCCTTAATCTTACTCAGTCTTTTAATGGAGTAAAAACTTTTCAGTACATTTCACTGAGGAGAACCTGTTCAGTGTCTAAAGTGATCCCCAGTATGTTTCAACTGGGCTCCCATAATATCTTTAAATTAGGGAGTACACATTAATATTTTTCAATTGGGGAGTCAGTTACCTCTTAGATGTTGCCAAATAAAACTCAGAAACATCAACCAAAAATTGGGATTTCTAAGAACCAGGAGAGACTCACCCAAATTCATGTGGACTCTCTGAGAAGACGGATGGATAAAAGAGACCTCTACTGGTACCAAGGCTCCGGTTCTTCACAGAGTTCAGACAAAGGACAGAAGTCTTCTCTGAATCCCTTCCTAAATGGTGACCAAAAGTGTCAACTGAAAAAAATGCATAACCTAGAAGTTGAGCATTGGCTTTATTTGGTGGCCAGAATTGAGGACTGAAGCCCAAGACATAGTATCTCGGATAACTCTGAAAGACAGCTCCCAAGAGGCAAGGGTTGAGGGGCAGGATATATAGGAATTTCTGCATCAAAGGTCAGATCAGGTACTTGGAACTCCAAAAGATTACTGTTAGAGAAAAACAGATATCTCAAGTTAAGTCGTTTAGTGCTTTTCTATGTATGGGAAGATGCAAGAGTCTGAGATAACTTAAGTCATTTCTTTGATATGCATCTGAGCTATCTGGGGCCACTATTCTGTGTTTTCACATCCTGAGTCTCTCCAGGGTGCACTGTTGGTGGGTGGCTGCAACATTGACTGCTAGATTGTTGAGGGTGGTATGACAGTTATCCTGAGTTCCCTCAATGCTCACAGTTGGGGTGGATGTAATGTGATGGCTTGAAGGCTGCAATATCCTATGTTTACTGATATAGCAGGCCATATTTTTCATTCACAGTAGCATAGACTTTAGTACCAGTAACATAATTTTGTGCCTCTGACTTTCTCTTAGACTTATAAATTACAACATCAAAGTGTATTAGTAATTAAGTGTGTGGATTCACTTGAATCCTGATCCAGCACTTTATTAATCATATTTTCAGGAAGAAGAAATTTTTCCAGGTTCTTCTGGCTTGTCTAAGAATTAAATTGATATGAGACAGATTATAATAAGAGAAAATCCTACTAAAGTTTAGTAACAGGTGTACATGGGATAGACCCAGTAAAACTGAGTAACTCACAAAAGTGACTGAAATCTTCACCTTCAGGTGAAGAAATACCATTTTCAGGTAAAGAAAAAAGAAGTTGTTGGGGGTACTGGTTTGAGATTTCCAAGGGGAGGAAGGCAACTGACATAAAGATGGAAAAGTAAATGTTCAGTAAACAAATGGTTTCTGGACCATCAGAGACAGTGAGGCACAGAGAAACCTCTGATCTGTAGGCTCTGCCAAGTTTCCCCACTACCCTTGGCCCATATTCTTTGCAGATATCTTTGGTAGTATCCCTATTCCAGAAATAGACCCTCTCTCTAATTTTTTTAGGCAGTGAGGTGAAAGATCAAAGTTTTTTTCCAGAATCTTTTGGGCCTTAATTATTTTTAGTTTTGATAATCCACACACCATAGATATTTTGGAATGGCAAGTTTTGCCCCTCTATTGGGGTGTGTGTGTGTGGGGGGTCTAGGTCTATAGGTAAGATTACCAATTTTAGAGTCCATTAGAACCTGTACAGGATGAATCCCTGCTCAGTGGATACAAATTTTGAGACATTACAAAGTTACCTGATTTCTTCAAGACACAACCTGCTCACTTGTGGAATGACAACAATGGCATAGCAGCCCTCTTCCAAGGATAGTCAGGGCAGCATTTACAGGGAACAGGATATCTAAGCCTTAAAGGATGAGAAAGTGCTCAGTGGGCCAACCAGTGAGGGTACATTCTCCTTGCTGAGCTAACAATGAAGCAGCAGGCATATCTGAGAGCCTTTTTGTGGGTTAGTAGGAGGTGCTATATGCACTCTGAGCCTTCATAAGAGGTGGAAAAGCATGCAATGAATGTGATAGAAAATGGACACCATCTTTACAGGCACATGGGCTCATCCTCCCATTGTTGCCCCCAAAACAATTCCAACTGTGTGTATGTATATTTATATATATGTATACACACACACACACACATATATATATATATAAATATATTATGTCATGGTGATATATAAAAATATATTTATACACCATGGAATATTACTGAACCATAAAAAGTATGAAATATTGCCTTTCACAGCAACATAAATGAACCTAAAGATTATCATACTAAGTCAGAAAGAGAAACACAAATACCATACAATATCATTTTTATGTGCAATCTAGAATTCTAAAATATGACACAAATGAACTTATCTACAAAATAGAGACAGATTCACAGACATAGAGAATGGACTTGTGATTGTCAGGGGAGTAAGGGAGGGGTAGATTGGGAGTTTGGGGTTAGCAGATGCAAATTATTTTATGTAGAATGGATAAAAAATAAAATCCTACCCTATAGCATAAGCAACTACATTCAATATCCTGTGATAAACCATAATGCAAAAGAAGAAAGAATTTAAATTAAAACTTTAAAATAAAAAATGTGATCTGGTTCACATATAAAACAGGGGAGGCCACTGTGGCCTGGAGACTGCAAGTCCTGACTTTCTTCAAGGACATACACACACCCTGGCCCTGGGACTGTAGTCCTTTGCAGAACATTAGAATTCTCTTTCCTTCCAGTCCACCCAGAATACTCTGCCTGGTTTTACCTTGAATTTCTTTCAATGTCTCTCAGTGTTGGCTATTCCCCATGATTTTAAAATGTCATCAATTTTATTCTTCACTCCAAATAGTTCTGCTCAGAATAATAATACTCTTTAAGGGCCCAAAGTGGACATTAAGCCTGTAAGAATTGATTTCATTAAAACCTTCATTCAACAGCTTAAACAAAACTGAGCAGACAACTAATCCAGCTAATTCTGGTTCAGTCTAATGTTGTAGAAATAACACTTGTTCTTTTCCAACTCAGGGAGTGTGTTTAAACAGACAGCAGATTGAACAGGTAACAAAATACTCCCCTCAAAACCGACCAGTAAGAACAGGCTCTCAATATTTGCAGAGAGCTAGGTCCACTGAAATGTTTTCGGTATTGTCAGAAACTGTAGCATGCAAAGAAAGTTGCCCAATTATGAGCTGCTTTTGGTCATCGGACCACCCTTGTGGGATAGACAGGGAAGGTGTTAATACTCTCACTACACAGATGGGAAAACAAAGCAGAAAGAGATTAGTTGAGTTGCTTAAGGTCATGTGACCAGTGTGTTCAGTTCAGTTCAGTTCAGTCGCTCAGTGTGTCTGACTCTTTGCAACCCCATGAATCACAGCACTCCAGGCCTCCCTGTCCATCACCAACTCCCGGAGTTCACTCAGACTCACGTCCATTGAGTCAGTGATACCATCCAGCCATCTCATCTTCTGTCATCCCCTTCTCCTCCTGCCCCCAATCCCCCCCAGCATCAGAGTCTTTTCCAATGAGTCAACTCTTCACATGAGGTGGCCAAAGTACTGGAGTTTCAACTTTAGCATCATTTCTTCCAAAGAAACCCCAAGGCTGATGTCCTTCGGAATGGACTGGTTGGATCTCCTTGCAGTCCAAGGGACTCTCAAGAGTCTTCTCCAACACCACAGTTCAAAATTCATGTTGATATATGGCAAAACCAATACAATATTATAAAATTAAAAAATAAAATAAATTTTAAAAAAAAGCATCAATTCTTTGGTGCTCAGCTTTCTTCACAATCCTACTCTCACATCCATACATGACCACTGGAAAAACCATAGCCTTGAGTAAACGGACCCTTGTTGGCAAAGTAATATCTCTGCTTTTCAATATGCTATCTAGGTTGGTCATAACTTTTCTTCCAAGGAGTAAGTGTCTTTTAATTTCATGTCTGCAGTCACCATCTGCAGTGATTTTGGAGCCCCAGAAAATAAAGTCTGACACTGTTTCCACTGTTTCTCCATCTATTTCCCATGATGTGATGGGACCAGATGCCATGATCTTAGTTTTCTGAATGTTCAGCTTTAAGCCAACTTTTTCACTCTCCTCTTTCACTTTCATCAAGAGGCTTTTTAGTTCCTCTTCACTTTCTATCATAAGGGTGGTGTCATCTGCCTATCTGAGGTTACTGATATTTCTCCCAGAAATCTTGATTACAGCTTGTGCTTCTTCCAGCCCAGCATTTCTCATGATGTACTCTGCATATAAGTTAAATAAGCAGGATGACAATATGCAGCCTTGATGCACTCCTTTTCCTATTTGGAACCAGTCCGTTGTTCCATGTCCAGTTCTAACTGTTGCTTCCTGACCTGCATACAAATTTCTCAAGAGGTAGGTAGGTCTGTTATTCCCATCTCTTTCAGAATTTTCCACAGTTTATTGTGATCCACACAGTCAAAGGCTTTGGCGTAGTCAATAAAACAGAAAGAGATGTTTTTCTGGAACTCTTGCTTTGTCGATGATCCAGCGGATGTTGGCAATTTGGTCTCTGGTTCCTCTGCCTTTTCTAAAACCAGCTTGAACATCTGGAAGTTCGCGATTCACATATTGCGGAAGCCTGGCTTGGAGAATTTTGAGCATTACTTTACTAGCGTGTGAGGTGAGTGCAATTTTGCGGTAGTTTGAGCATTCTTTGGCATTGCCATTCTTTGGCATTGCCTTTCTTTGGGATTGGAATGAAAACTGACCAGTGTGTAGCAGAGGTCAAATTAGAGCATTATTTCATATGCTGTACAGCAACTCTTTTTCAAATTAAAATCTTGCTAAACTGGCTATCCAAGGTTTTGTTCACATGACTACATATTTAGATGTGTACAGCTCTCAATTTGAGTAGAAAGGGTTCACAGTTTTAGTTATGGAGTGCTGTAAACAATCTGCCTGCAGTACAGGAGACCTGGGTTCGGTCCCTGGGTCAGAAAAATCCCCTGTAGAAGGAAATGGCAACCCAGTATTCTTGCCTAGAGAATTTCATGGACAGAGGAGCCTGGAAGACTACAATCCATGGAGTTGCAAAGGGTTGGACATGACTGAGTGACTTTCACACACACACACACTGAGGTGTCAATTTCACACATAGCTGTCATACATGGCCCCTGGGTCTCTGTCAGGAACACTTGTATAATGCCCTGGACTCACATTGTGATCATCTAGTTGTTAAACACCAGATGCCTATTGTGTGCCAGGCCCTGTGTTAAATGTTAAACCAAACAGATATGCTCCAATATGGTAGCACAAAGGCATCAAGAAATCCTCAAAATGAAAACACAACTCTTTCCCTTTTCTGTTGCAGTGGAGCAAAACTTATCACTCTAAGATGTCTCTTTGGCCTGTGGATTAGTTTGAGTTGAAAACAGTAAAGGCCCAAAAGACTCAGAAAGAAATTTTGACCTTTCCCCTAACTGCCTAAATGAATGTAGATAGAGAACTTGTTCCAGGAAGGGAACTATTACCATAGATAACTATAGCATGAACTAGATTTATAAACAGAAAGGAGTCTAGCAAAGTCTGTTTGTTAAAATTCCTCTGTGTCCCATTGTCTCTGATAGCCCAGCACATTTGTTTACCAAGCATTTGCATTTCTATCTCCTTGTCAACTGCCTTTCTCCTCTTTGAGGTCCCAAACCAATACCCTCAACACTCTCTTTTTTTCTTTGTCTGAAGGTGATATTTAAGGTAAAGTTTTCAGCCATTTTGGTGAGTTACTCAGTTCTCCTGAGTCTCTCTCATGTATGCATTAAACTGTGTTTGATTTTCTCCTGCTAATCTGTAGCATGCCAATTTAATTCTTAGACCAGCCAGAAGAACCTGAAAGAATAGAGGAAATTTCTTCTTCCTTGACACTCTCCAACATCACTTGAAAATTAAGAAAATGGATTTAAAAAAAAAAAAAAGAAAGGAAGGAAGAAAAGGCCCTCAGCCAACTTTACTTGGATCATGCTGCAGCTGCTGAGTCGCTTCAGTCATGTCCAATTCTGTGCGACCCCATAGACGGCAGCCCACCAGGCTCCCCCGTCCCTGGGATTCTCCAGGCAAGAACACTGGAGTGGGTTGCCATTTCCTTCTCCAATGCATGAAGGTGAAAAGTGAAAGTGAAGTCGCTCAGTCATGTCCGACTCTTAGTGACCCCATGGACTGCAGCCTACCAGGCTCCTCCACCCATGGGATTTTCCAGGCAAGAGTACTGGAGTGGGGTGCCATTCCCTTCTCCAACTTGGATCACAACACCACTCAAAAAGTAAGGGAAAATCCTTAGCAAATCAAATTGTTTTCAGAGTCCTGGAAGATACTCAGCAGAAAGGGTCATACTGAGGAAGAAACGAGGTGAAGAACACTTATTTAGCCTAAAACGTGCCTAGGAGAAAAATCTTGCAGAAGTAATGCTGAATCCCCTAGATATTCTGAGCTGAGTCAGTGGAGGTACTGGGAACCAGGCCTAGCCAGTGGTGGGGATGTGTGGTAACAAGACAGGAAGACAAGAGCAGAGCCATTTTGAAAAAGGACCACAAAACGGCCTTCATCAAACAGGCTTGGCAGTGTAAGAAACAAGACCCTGGAGCCTGAATCCCAAGACAAAAATCCAGTCTTAAAAGATTAATTTTATATCTGTTACACTAAGGAGAATATACCTAGTTGCCACAAGACGAGAAGCTCAAGTATAAATTTTAAACTTCACTGTTCCTATGCTTTCTTGAAGAAAATTCTCATGCATTTCTTTCCCCTTGTAAGGTGAGTGCAGAGCAAAAGAGAGCAAATTGGGCAGTCAGGCAGGGGAAGGAAATTTATTAGAGGGAAAACGAGAGGGTGACTGGCCCTTAAGGAGAACCAGTGTCCTCCCTTTCTGACAGGGTCATATACCGCACCAATGAACAATTATCTGATGGGATGGTTAATTTTTAGCCTGTAGCTGAGTCCTGTGGTCACATAGCCAGCGGTCTGGAATCCAGTGGTCTCCTAGCCTTGAGAAGGTAGGCGCCAGTGGAAAAACAGAAGGTCGTTTGGGCAATTTGTCAGTCTCAAGGGTCACTGTGACTTTATTCTTTGTTTATGAGGTCAACATGATGAGCCATTTTAACAATGAGCCCTCATGTGGGCCCTATAATCCCTCACAGAAGGATTCCCTGTTCTCCGTAGCCACCCCAGGGTCATCTGCTACTGATCAAAGAAGTTTGACAATTTCTGGAAATTCTCAGTGATCATGAGACAAATCCTCCCTTTTGTTATAAAAGCAACTCACCTCTTCTAATTTGAGAGCTGGCACTTTTTTTTTTTTTTTTCCTGCCTTCTCCCTTGTGCATAAACTATCTCTTTTAATAAAAAGCTTTGCTTGCATAAGAGTCCAGGGGAAGCAATATTCATTTCTTTAATATTGCTGTCCAAGAATCTAGGAAAGGCTTGGTAACCATAAATGTTCTGTGCTAATCTGTTTTGATCACCTCTTTCCTGTCTACCTGGGGACTAGTCCTCTTAATGGTGCTGGTAAGTAGGGCCATGTGACTACTCTCCAGTGTGATGGGAAAAAGAATTTCAGTATCGTGTGTCCCTTCTGGGCTGAAGCCAAGCAGAATGAGTGCGTGTGTGTGTGTGTGTTTGTGTGTGTGCATGCACACCCATGTGCATATTTGGGTCCTCCTTCCACCTCCACAATGAAGGGGGCATGTGTGGACATAGCTGAGCCACAAAGATGATCACGATGTAACAGCATGGAGGAAAGCTTCCCTGGAATATTGGCTGCTCCAGCTTCAGAATTTAAGTGAGTGAGAAATAGGCCATTGTTTTTTTAAAGCCTCAGAGATGTCTGGTTTAATTTGCTCATTGACATGTTTAAGCTGTATTTTTAAGCTCTTCGGTCTAATACAGGTATTTACTTGATCAGAAGGTAGGACCCTTCTCCTTCCCTGTACTCAGACTGGTAGTGTTCACATGCAAAACCCAAGTACTGTTTTCTAAAGAAAGTAATCAATCTGCCTGGAGACAAGCCCTCGTGTAGAAGCTGTAGACTGTGGAAGGCTGCAGCAGAGCCCAAGGAATGCTCACTCCCCAGGTGAGGTGTGAAGTGGAAATAGGAGGCCACTGCAGTCAGGAGGGAGCTACACTGAATTGATGAATCCCTTTTCCCTGGGTAGTTGACCTTTCTGCTCCACACCCACAGACCCTAAAGCAAAGCTTCTTAGGGGACCAAGCTGCCCCCTCACACAAGACCCATAGACTGACTCCCAGTCCAACGAGGGGACTATTTAAGCAAAACAAACAAGCTGAGAGACTCACACACCTGCCGGCCTAATCAATATCCCCAGCATCCACCACAGTGCTGTGCTGCCACACTTCTTGTTGGAACTTCTTTGATTTCAGCATCGATCTAGACAACTCTTCCCATAACCCTGTGTACTCAGCTTGTGGCTGTCCTGACCTCTCAGGCTTTATCTTGGCCACTTTTCCCACCCTGGGTCACTCTGTTGCCTTGCTTTTTTCCTGAGCACATGTTCTCACTTTTCGGTGGGATTGAGTGTCTTCTCTGCTTTAATTCTTCCATGTCCTCTTGCCTTTGTGATGGGCTCTATTCCTTTCTCAGACCCACCTCAAGGATTTTCCCGGCCCAAGACTAGGCAAACTCTACTGTGATGGTGAGGTGTGGTTCCCCTCCATGTGCTGCTTCACCCAGGCCACCCTCATAATGCTCATCCCTCATGCAAGTTATTGCCATTTTGTCTCTTTCATAAGACTGGGGGCTCCTTAATATTAGTCCCCCAGCTATTCATCTTGCTGCTGCTGTTTAGTCACTAAGTCATGTCAAACTCTTTGCATGGACTGTAGCCTACCATTATCTTCAGTCCATGGGATTTCCTAGACAAGAATACTGGAGTGTTCTTTCCTTCTCCAGGGGATCTTCCTGACCTAGGGATCGAACCAGCATCTCCTGCTTGGCATTCAGGTTCTTTATCACCGAGCTCCAACAAATCCTTGTCTCAATTATTCAGCAGAGTGACCTGCACAAAGAGAAAGAAGGAAGGTAAGCAGGGAGGGAGAGACAGAGAAAGGGAGAGAGGAGACTAAGGTTTCCAACTGAAATGTCTGATATCCCTGACTGGAAGTTTCCTCAAAGAGTTGGGGTTTTAATCAGCCTGAAGATTCTAACCATGGGCTCAGTGGTAACATGGAGGGGAGTCTCTGTGGCCACATGGAGTTCTGGACCTAGCACTGATCTACCCAAATGTAGTAGTGGTTTCACAGACTCACTGGAGGCGGGATAAGCTGTCCACTCAGACTCTGTTCCAATGTAGCCTGAAAGCCTACAGATGGACTTAAGGTTCAACTTGGATCCACAGCTCAGGGTGAGAGATGAAGCTGGTTTTGATGAATGGCAAACCCCTGTGATCAAATGTGAAAAAAAGTTAAGGCCATGTGCTTAGTGATGCAGCAGGATAAGGGGAGGTTCTCAGATTACCCTAAGAGAACTCATGAAGGCTGGGAGGGGAAGGTGCCAAAATCCTCACAAGCCCCCTTGTTTCAGATATGGTTGAAGATATCAATCTCCCTCCCCAGTGCAACAGAGCTTCCCATTAGCAGAATACAGACACGCTTGACAATGAGGAGAGGGTGGCAAAGACAAGCTGAGCTGTAGGAACACCAGATATCTAACTTTACAACACCACCTCATGCCCAGTTGCTTCTAATCTGTGCCGCCAAAAAATCACAAGCAGCCACTGCTTGTCAGGGAACTTCATGTCTTCTCACTAAGAGTTAAAATCATGAATCTGAAGCCCACAAATAGAAGAATCTCCTGTCTTATCACTTTAAAAAATGTAGACCGACTGCTGCACTGGAGAAAACCACAAACAAGCTGAATCAGTTCATGATTTTCATTATTCTGAAGCCGGCAGATTCTAGGAATGGCTCAGAACTCTGCTGAATATGCAATATAGTATCAGTGAGACTTTTTTCCCTCAGGAGTTAAAGGTCAGAAGGGAAATGAAATATGTGTTTACTAGATGAGATGTGGTAAAATTTCTATGGCTTTAGCTGCAGGCATGGCTATGTTAGATTGCTGGCTTCATCATTTTCAGCAATTGGTAAAGAAAAAAGAGAGTGAAAGAAAAGTCATCCAAAACAATAGAACTAGCATGAACAGAATTAGTGGAAGACTTAGGGCTGCTGTTCCTGAGTTCCTCCATGATCGACAGTCACTGGCTTGATCTAGAGCATCAAACAGACAGAAGTAAATTAGGGATCTGAAGGGATTTCTGTGACTCATGAATGCAGAATAGGCTTGCCTGGAGAATCCCAGGGACGGGGGAGCCTGGTGGGCTGCCATCTATGGGGTCGCACAGAGTCGGACACGACTGAAGAGACTTAGCAGTAGCAGCAGCAGTCTGTGAGGGCAGAGAAGGCAATGGCAACCCACTCCCAGTACTCTTGCCTGGCAAATCCCAGGGACAGGGGAGCCTGGTGGGTTGCCTTCTCTGGGGTCACACAGAGTCAGACATGACTGAAGCAACTTAGCAGCAGCAGTCTTTGAGGGGTAATGCATTTGCTTTAAGGAAGAAACACAGGCCATGGAAAGCTAGATTACTCATGAATAACCTGATGGGCTTCCCAGGTGGCACTAGTGGTAAAGAACCTGCTTGCCAGTGCAGGAGAAATAAGAGACACTGGTTTGATTCATAGGTCAGGAAGATCCCCTGAAGGAGGGCATGGCAATCCATTCCAGTATTGTTACCTGGAGAATCCCATGGACAGAGAAGCCTAGAGGGCTATAGTACATAGGGTTACAAAGAGTCAGACACAACTGAAGCAATTTAGCATGCACACATGCACAGCAACATGATACTGAGATTTATAAAGCACTATTGCTGTGAGGAGAAAGCAGACTAAGAGAAGTAGAGATTCTGGGCGTGGTGAGCTGTAGGCCTATGCAAACCTACCTTTTTTTTTTTTTAATATATAAAAGCAACAAGAACATTATCAAAAATTGTCTGAAGAAACATTTACAGAACTCTGGAAATAAATCAATGCTTGCAACAATCTGAAGAGAATATATTCCAGGAAAACTGCTGAACCTCAGTAAGAACAGTGGGGCTATGGATTATAACTTGACATTGACCCCTTCTTCCCAGCTCAATATCAGCCCCCAATTCAGGAGCCTCACAACTACAGTAGCTGCAACAACCAGCAGTCTTGAACTATTAGGAAAGAGTAAAATAGGATTTGGAGTGTCTCAAAAAATCCCATTCACAAAGCATTGTCACTATTTGGCCTGCCTCAATCTCCCAGCTCTGTGGAAAAACTCCTCTCACAAGGCATTTATCAAAACACTACTGACAATTGTTGAATGTCACAGCTGCTTGAGACAAATGAGATCCTGAACAAAACAGTAAACATTAAACCTCAAAAGGGACCTCTAAGGGACAAGATGCCTCAGGAAGCAGAGTGGATTTGAAGGGCCCCGTGAACATCCTCCAGTAAGACCTGAGGAGGCCTTACTCTCTCACTTATGGCTAAACTTGAGGGCTTACACAGTAGTAAGTGAAGGTTAAGACAGAGTTGTAAACTATCTTGGTTGTTGAATTTGTACCCTAAACGTCACACAGGTCACCTCAGCAAAGGGTGGAAGAAACTTATTATTCAGGTAATTTAAGTAAGTCTCAGCAGCAGCAGCAACTGAACAGAGACTGCTGGCTACCAGGAAGTCAGACTATTCACTCAGGAAATTCACTTAACAAACAAATAGTAGTGACAGAAACAAAACCATAAAAACAACAGCAACAACAAACCACTGGGGGAGGGAAGTTCTGATTTTCGGAGTTGCCACATTATACTATCTTAAATATCCATTTCAACAGAAATATATGAGACATAAAAAGAAACAAGAAAGTATGGTCCATTAACAGAAAAAATAAAAGCAGTCAATAGATGTTTTCCTTGAGGGAGTATAGATGTTGAGCTTTCTTAAAAAGTACTCTAAATCGGCTACTAAAATTGTGTTCAAAGAACTGAAGAAAACCATGTGTAAAGGAAAGAAAGAAAATATGACAAAGTGACTCACTAAATAGACTCTTAACGAAGAGATAGATATTAGTTTTTATAAGTACCAGAGAAGAATTCTGGAATTGAAAAGTATAATAACTGAAATAAAATAATTACTAGAGGGGCTCAATAACAGATGTAAAAGAAAGAATCAGTAAATTTGAAAATAGGTACATGTGTCTCTTTCAGTTCTGATTTCCTCAGGGTGTATGCCCAGCAATGGGATTACTGGGTCATATGGCAGTTCTACTACCAGTTTTTAAAGGAATCTCCATACTATTCTCTATAGTGTCTTTACCAGTTTGTATTCCCACCAACAGTGTAAGAAGGTTCCCTTTTATCCACACCCTCTCCAGCATTTATTGTTTGCAGACTTTTTGATGATGGTCATTATGACTGATGTGAGATGATATATCATTGCAATTTTGATTTGCATTTCTCTAATAATAATGAGTTTTGATTTGCATTTCTCTGTTGATGCTCTAATAATGTTGAGCATCTTTTTATGTGTTTATTAGCCATTTATATGTCTTCTTTGGGGAAATGTCTGTTTTGGTCTTTTGCCCACTTTTTGATTTGGGTTGTTCATTTTTCTGGTATTGAGCTGCATGAGCAGCTCCTATATTTTGGAGATTAATTCTTTATCAGTTGTTTCATTTGCTATTAATTTCTCCCATTCTGAGGATTGTCTTTTCACCTTGCTTATAGCTTACTTCATTGTACAAAAGCTTTTAAGTTTAATTAGGTCTCATTGTTTATTTTTGTTTTTACTTCCATTATTCTGGGAGGTGGGTCATAGAGATTCTTGCTGTGATTATGGCATTAGAAAGTGTTCTAGTTTCATTCTTTTACACATAGTTGACCACTTTTCTCAGCACCACTGGTTGAAGAGACTGTCTTTTTCCATTGTATATTTTTGCCTCCCTTGTCAAAGATAAGGTTTCCATAGATGTGTGGATTTTTCTCTGGACTTTCTATTTTGTGCTATTGATCTATATTTCTGTCTTACTCCAGTATCATACATTCTTGATGACTGTAGCTTTATAGTATAGTCTGGTCAGGAAGGTTGATTCCTCCAGTTCCATTTTTACTCAAGATTGTTGGCTATTCAGGGTCTTTTGTGCCTCCATACAAATAGTGAAATTATTTATTCTAGTCCCAATAGAATATTACGCAGCTATAAAAAGGAACACATATGAGTCAGTTCTAATGAGGTGGATGAACTTGGAGTCTATTATACAGAGTGAAGTAAGTCAGAAAGAGAAAGACAAATACTGTGTATTAACACATATATATGGAATTTAGAAAGATGGTAATGACATTTAAGATAGCAAAGGAGACACAGATATAAACAACAGACATTTGGACTCAGTGAGAAAAGGTGAGGGTGGAATGACTTCAGAGAATAGCATTGAAACACGTCAAGTTCAATGCATGAAACAGGGCACCAGGGATAGGGTGGGGATGGAGGGGGGAGAGGGTTCAGGATGGGGGGAACACATGTATACCTGTGGACAATTCATGTTGATGTATAACAAAGACCATAACAATATCATAAGGCAATTATCCTCCAATTAAAATAAACAAATTAATCAAAAATAAAAAATGTTTATTTATTTTTTAAAAAATAAAAGGAGTCAAATGAGACTATACAATCTGAGCAGCCAAAAGAAAAGGAATGATGAAAAATGAACAGAGCTGCAGAGACATGTGATCCATCAGGAAATAATATGTGCATAATGATAATTCCAGGAAAGGTGGGCGATATGGAAAGAATCTTATAAAAATTTCCAGAATCTTCCTAATGATGGTAAACGTCAATCTTACAGTTAAACAAACTGTAAGTTGGATAAACTCAAGGTCATCCATATCATAACACATCATAGTCAAACTGTCAAGAGAATCTTGAAAAAATAAAAAGCTCATATACAAGTTTTCCTCATAAGATTAACTCTGTCTTTTTCATTAAAAAAAAAAAAAAAAGGAGCCTACAGGGAAATGGAATGGCATATTCAAATTGAAAAAAATAAGCTGTCAATCAGTAATTCTTTATCAAAAAAATCTATCTTTCTGAAATGGAGGAGAAATTTAGACATTTTCAGACATACAAAAACAGAATGTGTCACCAGCTTGCTTGCCTTAAAAATAAACACACAAAAATCATTTAGGCTGATATGGAAAGACACTAGACAGTAACTCAAGTGTACACAAGGAATTAAGAGCACCAATAATGACAAGACATTATAAGAGTATTTTTGTAACTTCTTTCTGGCATAGAAGACAACAGCATTGAGTAATACTTAGAACAATGCATTGATTGATTTAGGCTCTATAAAGGTATAATTAGTATGACAATAATAGCACAAAAGAGTAGGGAGGAAATGAGGCAAGTGCCACTCTGATATAAGCACAAGACAAAGACATTACAAAACAAGGAAACTACAGAGCAGTATATTTTAGGGATATAGATGTCAACATCCTCAAGAGAATAGTACCAAAATGAGCCCAGAAATATATAAGAAGTATTACACATCAAAAACCAATCAGAATTTATCCTAGAAAGGTAAGATTGGTATAATATCTGAACATTAATTATTGTAACAAATAGTGTTAATAGAACAAAGGACATGATTCATATGTTCATCTCCATAGACACATTAAAAAACTGACAAAATGTAACATCTTTTGAATTTAACAGCAACAGAAAACCTCAACAAACTAGGAATAGAAAAGATTTTCCTCAATCTGAAAAAAAGCATCTACTAAAAGCCTAGATTTAAGAATAGTGAAGAGGTGACAATGTTCCCTCTCACCTTCTCTATTCAGCATTGTACTGGAGGCCTAGTCAAGGTGAGAAAAAAATAACAAATACATCAAATTTAGGATGGAATAAATAAAATTGCCTCTGTTTATAGATTATATGATATTATACATAGAAACTCTTAGGGAATACTTATATACACAAACACTCATTCTACTATTGGAATTTATAAACAAGCTTAGAAATGTTGCAAGATACAAAATCAGTATGCAAAACTCAATCATATTTCTATATACTGCCAGTGAACAAGCAAAAGAAGAAATTAAAGAAACAATTCCATTCATAATATCATCAAAAATACTTAGAAACAAATTTAAGAAAAGTAGTGTTCAAAATGTTTACATTGAAAGTGACAAAATTATTGAAAAAATTAAAGATTGAAATAAATAGAATAGAAGTTCAAATTTGTGGATAAAAAGAAATATTTTAAAGATGGCACTTATTCTAAATTGATTCGACACAATCTCTATTAAGATCCCAGCTGCGTTTTTGCAGGAATGGGCAAGTTGGCTCTAAAATTCATATGGAAATGCAAAGACTGCAAATGAGTCAAAGTGATCCTGAACTAAGTTAAAGTACTCTCATTTACTAATTTCAATATGTAATACCATGTTAAAGTAAACAGGAGAGTAGAGCATAATGATGAACACAAAAATCAATGGATTAGAATTGAAATTCTAGTAATAAACTCTTACATTTGTAGTTAATTGATTTTAACAAGGCTAGCAAGTGAATCCAAAGGGGAAGTAATAATCTTTTCAATAAATGGTGCCACTATTTTTCATACAAAAAATTAATTTAAAATGCATCATAGACCAAAATGTAAGAGCAAAAGCTACAAAACTCTTAGAAGGACATATAGGAATAAATATTTATGACACTGGGTTTGTCGATAA
The DNA here is from genome assembly GCF_027580195.1 of Bos mutus. Lineage (NCBI taxonomy): Eukaryota > Metazoa > Chordata > Mammalia > Artiodactyla > Bovidae > Bos > Bos mutus. The sequence continues at coordinate 133,486,242 of NC_091618.1, forward strand.
TGTCTTAGTTGCAATACCACTAAGTACAAGCATCACTAGAGAAAGTAAATAAATTAGATTGCAATTTTTTAAAAATTTGCTACAAATGATATCATCAACAAAGTAAAAAGGAAAGCTAACAGAGTTGGAAAAATATTTTCCAATCATTTATCCAATAAGGGAATTGTATCCGGAATCTGTAAATAACCCTTGCAATGCAATAATGAAAAGATAAAGCCATTTTAAAAATGAGCAGGGACTTCCCTGGCAGTCCAGTGGTTAAGACAAAGGGCAAAGTTACATCCTTGGTCAGGGAGCTAAGAGCTCACATGCCATGGAGGGCAAACAAAAAAATTGGGCATAGTCAAGTCTACTCATTCAGACTGTTTATGGAGTGATGGACATGATATCAGGTACTGGGCAAGCAGTAGGGAATATAACATGGCCTTGCTCTTATGATTAAATTTTAGGAGTGGCTTTGGATGGAAGCGTCAGAAACCAACACAGACAATCCTATAGCCGGATGAGAGGAGAAGGAATGATTTTGAGTTTGCTGCTGCTGCTAAGTCACTTCAGTCTTGTCCCGACCCCATAGATGGCAGCCACCAGGCTCCCCCATCCCTGGGATTCTCCAGGCAAGGACACTGGAGTGGGTTGCCATTTCCTTCTCCAATGCATGAAGTGAAAAGTGAAAGTGAAGTCGCTCAGCCGTGTCCGACTCTTAGCGACCCCATGGACTGCAGCATACCAGGCTCCTCCATCCATGGGATTTTCCAGGCAAAGTACTGGAGTGGGGTGCCATTGCCTTCTCCGAGTTTGAGTTTAAATGTGTGGAATACGTGGTGCTTGTGGGATAAGGAGATACAAACGCAAGGTTGCCCAAACATCAGATCATGATGAAGCAGTCTAGGCATTCTCTGTGTATGACAGGTCTCTGAGGCTGTAACCAGGGCTTCCCTGGTGGCTCAGAGGTTAAAGTATCTGCCTGGAATGCGGGAGACCCGGGTTCAATCCCTGGGTCGGGAAGATCCCCAGGAGAAGGAAATGGCAACCCACTCCAGTACTCTTGCCTGGAGAATCCCATGAAGGGAGGAGCCTGGTAGGCTACAGTCCATGGGGTCGCAAAGAGTCGGGCACGACTGAGCGACTTCACTTTCACTTTCTGAGGCTGTAACAGTAGCTTGTATTGATGCAGTGATATGTGGATGTAATAACGAGTCCAACTGAAGTTAGAAGGATGCTCTTTAAGCACTGCAAGACATTCTAATGACAGAGGAGCAGACTTTGAGAAGAATCTAAGGAAAGCAAGCTGCCAAGGATGCAGCTTAGGTATTTCATGGACATACCTATAGAAGAAAAGCTAGAAATGACCCACTGAGATGTTCTCTCAGCTCACCAACATATTCTCTGCTGTAGCTGGTCAATTATTCCTGTCCCTGCCCTGCCTGTCTGCCTTCCCCCTCCTGTCACTTCTCTTGCAGACCTTGTCTCTTATGATTCCTCTTTTTCTAAAGTCACTCTTTGCTTCTTCCCCCTTCCCCTGACTCCCACTTACCCCACCATAGTTTTCACATGTCCACTTATCCCTATAACATCTGAACTACACTCTGTGACCTGAATTTTATATCTTTACTAATAAATAGTAAAGGTTTAATTAAACTGATAGACAATACAGACAATACATCTGTTAGCTGTAACAGAAACATTGGCCCTCTTATTTCTCAAAGTGAGACCCCTAGAGTCATAAAAACCATGCAGACATTTTCTCCTTCATTCTTAATTGCCAGGATGTCCCAGACTGTGAACTACTAGCAAAGCCTCGCCTGTCCTTCAACATTGTATCCCGAGCTTTTCCCATGAAAGCTTCTGAGATCCTGACAGTTCAAAGTAATTATCTGCCTTATTTTTCATGTTTATAAAACTTAGTGTACATCCCTCACATGGTATACATGCAGTCTTAGTCTACTGTGAGGAGATAATCATGAGTGTGCCAGATATATATTGCTATGTATCAAGTTAGACAATAAATTGGTGGCACAAAATAATTGTCCATGTTCATAGTTTTTGTGGTTCAGGAATTCACTCAAAGCACAGTTAGACAGTTTTTTACTTATTTATTTATTTTACTGCTTTACGTGGTTCAGGGCTTTGACTGGAAGCCTCAAATAATGAGAATGACTCAAAGCTTAGGATTTGAATAAGCTGAGTGTTTATTCACTCAGTCTTGCAGCAATGCTAGCCTATCAGTTGGAAAATTAATTGTGAGTTTCCCTTGGATTACCTACATGTGGCCTCTCTGTGTAACATATATTCTCAAAACAATGTGACTGTGTTCCAAGGGAGATCATCCCAAAGGAAAAAGCAGCACAAACTACTGCTTTTATTAACTTGGGCTTGGAAATTTTAGAACACTATTTCTGATGCATTATAGCAAAGATAGCAATTTCATAAGCTTTCAGGATCAAGGGAAGGGTAGTCCCCACCCTTTGATGGAAAAATGGCCAGGTTATAGGCAAGCTTGGCAGCAATCACAATCTGCAGTGATTTTGGACCCCCCAAAAAATAAAGTCTGACACTGTTCCTGCTGTTTCCCATCTATTTCCCATGAAGTGATGGACCAGATGCCATGATCTGAGTTTTCTGAATTTTGAGCTTTAAGCCAATTTTTTCACTCTCCTCTTTAACTTTCAACAAGAGACTTGTTAGTTCCTCTTCACCTACTGCCATAAGAGTGGTGTCATATGTATATCTCAGGTGACTGATATTTCTCCCAGCAATCTTGATTCCAGCTTGTGCTTCATCCAGCCCAGTGTTTCTCATGATGTACTCTGCATATAAGTTAAATAAGCAGGGTGACAATATACAGCCTTGATGTACTCCTTTTCCTATTTGGAACCAGCCTGTTGTTCCATGTCCAGTTCTAACTATTGCTTCCTGACCTGCATACAGGTTTCTCAAGAGGCAGGTCAGGTGGTCTGGTATGCCCATCTGTTTCTGAATTTCCGACAGTTTATTGTGATCCACACAGTCAAAGTCTTTGGCATAGTCAACAAAGCAGAAGTAGATGTTTTTCTGGAATTCTCTTGTTTTTTGATGATCCAGCGGATGTTGGCAATTTGATCTCTGGTTCCTCTGCCTTTTCTAAACCCAGCTTGAACATCTGGAAGTTCATGGTTCACGTATTGCTGAAGCCTGCCTTGGAGAATTTTGAGCATTACTAGCGTGTGAGATGAATGCAATGTGTGGTAGTTTGAGCATTCTTTGGCATTGTCTTTCTCTGAGATTGGAATGAAAACTGACCTTTTCCAGTCCTGTGGCCATTGCTGAGTTTTCCAAATTTGCTGGCATATTGAATGCAGCACTTTCACAGCATCATTTTTCAGGATTTGAAATAGCTCAACTGGAATTCCATCACCTCCACTAGCTTTGTTTGTAGTGATGCTTTCTAAGGCCTGCCGAGGTCCAGCCCTGGCTGATCCAGGGAGCTCGAAGGGGTGATGGCGTTGGCAACTACACTGGCTTTAATTAGATATTAATTAGGGATATAAAGAGTAATAGAATGAGGATAGCTCAGCAGGAAAATTCAGTGGAGAAAAGAGGCTGAGTAGCTTGGTTTATGCGGGAAACCAATAAAACTTCAAGACAAGAAGTTTGCACCACTTACGTAGGCTGCAGGCGTCCTTCCATTCTCCTGAAGGAGAGGAGACACTGAGGCCTCCCCAGTCGGATCTTAGAAGCCCAGGCAAAATTAGTAAGCTTGGCGGGCTCCGCACTCCAGATGAAAACTCAGCCAGAGTTTGAGAGAGAGAACAACATGGGGAGACCAGTCTTTCAAGGAACTGATCCCATTTTTTATTTTTCCAGGGTCTGTTTTTATACACTGAGATGTTATACAAAAGTCATGCGGGGTCAGCAGTCCTGACGTTTATTAAAGTCAGGTGCTTCATACAAATGTATACAGAGGTCTTAGGGGTGTTACATCATCTTCTGGCCAGGGGGCCTGCTGACAATTTATGACCCTCTCCTTGTGACAGCAGTCAGTCAACCAGAACACTTTTTTCTCCAGGGGTGATTATTCTTAAAACAGACGCCACCTTCCGAAGGTACCAGATAAAGTTAGATTCCTATAGGGTGGGAGTGTAGTGGGTTTTAATTAAGAAAAAATTTACTTAGCCTAAGGTCTAACGTGATTAATATCAAAGGTTAACAGCTATTTCTTCTATATAATTATTAATGTGTATAAGGGCAGGGGATGTGGAGACTTAGCAGTAAACATTGGCTCAACAAATGAAAAACCCTTCACCAATACAATTTCTAATCAGCCTACTATACTTATACTAATAGTTTTCTAACTTCTCTAAGGAACCTGTTTTTAGAAGGTTTAAACATCTCATGCCTCTCACAGTTGGGAGGCTGTGAGCAATCACATGTGGCCTGACAAGCCTGTCAGGCAGGCTAGAGAACCTTCAGAGGAGTTTGTAGGCTGAAACACTCCTTTCACACCCAGGAATTATTATTAACTGGAGCTCTAAGTTAACTCCTTCTCCTAAAGAGGTGGTGGGGGACAGTCCCCGGTAAAGTCAGAGGTGTAGGTGAGAGCACAAAGTAGTGAAGTAGGCAGACTCTGGTTTTGGGGGTAGGTGCTCGAGAATTTCCAGGGGGACTCCTGAGGCCTGATCCCGCCTTTGCGTATGTCGAGCCTCCTTCCTCATGACCTTTGCCACAGGTGGAGGTCCTCACGCCGGCCTCCGGCAAAGGCCCACTTGACTTCACATTCCAGGATGTCTGGCTTGAGGTGAGTGATCACACCATCGTGATTATCTGGGTCCTGAAAATCTTTTTTGGACAGTTCTTCTGTGTATTCTTGCCACCTCTTCTTAATATCTTCTGCTTCTGTTAGGTCCATACAATTTCTGTCCTTTATCGAGCCCATCTTTGCATGAAATGTTCCCTTGATATCTCTAATTTTCTTGAAGAGATCTCTAGTCTTTCCCATTCTGTTGTTTTCCTATATTTCTTTGCATTGATCACTAAGGAAGGCTTTCTTATCTCTTCTTGCCATTCTTTGGAACTCTGCATTCAGATGCTTATATCTTTCCTTTTCTCCTTTGCTTTTCGTTTCTCTTCTTTTCACAGCTATTTGTGAGGCCTCTTCAGACAGTCATTTTGCTTTTTTGCATTTCTTTTCCATGGGGATGGTCTTGATCCCTGTCTCCTGTACAATGTCACAAACCTCTGTCCATAGTTCATCAGGCACTCTATCAGATCTAGTCCCTTAAATCTATTTCTCACTTCCACTGTATAATCATAAGTGATTTGATTTAGGTCATACCTGAATGGTCTGACACTGTTTCCACTATTTCTCCATCTATTTCCCATGAAGTGATAGGACCGGATGCCATGATCTTCGTTTTCTGAATGTTCAGCTTTAAGCCAACTTTTTCACTCTCGCCTTTCACTTTCATCAAAAGGCTTTTTAGTTCCTCTTCACTTTCTGCCATAAGGGTGGTGTCATCTGCATATATGAGGTTATTGATATTTCTTCTAGCAATCTTGATTCCAGCTTGTGTTTCTTCCAGCCCGGCATTTCTCCCAGCCCAGCGTTTCTCATGATGTATTCTGCATATAAGTTAAATAAGCAGGGTGACAATATACAGCCTTGATGTACTCCTATTCCTATTTGGAACCAGTCTGTTGTTCCATGTCCAGTTCTAACTAATGCTTCCTGACCTGCATATAGGTTTCTCAAAAGGCAGGTTAGGTGGTCTGGTATTCCCATCTCTTTCAGAATTTTCCATAGTTTATTGTGATCCACACAGTCAAAGGCTTTGGCATAGTCAATAAAGCAGAATATTCAAAAGCAGAAACATTACTTTACCAAAAAATGTCCATCTAGTCAAGGCTATGGTTTTTTCAGTAGTCATGTATGGATGTGAGATTTGGACTGTGAAGAAAGCTGAGCGCTGAAGCACTGATGCTTTTGAACTGTGGTGTTGGAGAAGACTCTTGAAAGTCCCTTGGACTGCAAGAAGTTCCAACCAGTCCATTCTAAAGGAGATCAGTCCTGGAATTTCTTTGGAAGGAATGATGCTAAAGTTGAAACTCCAGTGCTTTGGCCACCTCATGTGAAGAGTTGACTCATTGGAAAAGACTCTGATGCTGGGAAGGATTGGGGGCAGGAGGAGAAGGGGACGACAGAGAATGAGATGGCTGGATGGCATCACTGACTCTATGGACGTGAGTCTGAGTGAACTCCGGGAGTTGGTGATGGACAGGGAGACCTGGCATGTTGCGATTCATGGAGTCACAAAGAGTCAGACACGACTGAGTGACTGAACTGAACTTAACTGAACTGAATGGTCTAGTGGTTTTCCCTACTTTCTTCAATTTAAGACTGAATTTGGCAATAAGGAGTTCAGGATTGAAAAGCAGAGACATTACTTTTCCAACAAAGGTCCGTCTCATCAAGGCTATGCTTTTTACAATGGTCATGTATGGATGTGAGAGTTGGATTGTGAAGAAAGCTGTGTGCTGAAGAATTGATTCATACCGAAGTTTGGTAGAAACCAGGACAATTCTGTAAGGTAATTCTCCTTTAATTAAAAAACAAATAAATTTGAAATCGGAAAAAGAAAAGAAAATTGATTAAACTTTTCTGAAGATCAAAATACCTGAAATAGTTATGAAAGTGAAGGGACTCTTCTAACTGGCTACAAAACTCTGAAATCAAGCACTCAGGCATACTTTGCTCATATTGGGAACTTTATTCCATGTTACAAACTATAGATACATTGGAAACAGTATGATCTAAATGGATAGAAAATGCACACATACACACATGCACATACACTTCAGGATATAAAAGCTCTTCAATCCAAATGTAATAAATATTAAGTTGTATGGTACAAAATATAAGCACAAAGCCAGTAGAATAAAGATAAGGTAATGTGGCAGCAGTTATTGGAAGAAGACATACCTGAGATTTAAAGCATCCAAATCAATTTGGGAGCCAGAGATTTGTTGTTTCTTTTGCCTTGTTCTATTTATAATGATGAGTGAAATAATTTAGGCATTTATGAAACTTAAAGAACATAAGCAAAAATGTATAAGTTGGCATGTATCTTTGGGGCAGTGAGGGTGCAAAGGGTTTGCATATGGGACCAGGTTCTTCAGAGAGGCAGGAGTCTGACTGGAGTAAAAGAACCCAACTAAAAGTGTCTTTATATTCAAAATTCCAGCCTAAAATGCAATATGAGAAATGCATAAACCAAAGAGCAAGAAATTTAGTTTGTGTCCACTTCCAGAAGTTGATCTAACAATATTCACTGAGTCAGTGGTCATCATAGTCACTGCCACTACCTAGAAGTGGACCAGTTCTCAAATGTTCCATCTCAGTCCTCCAGCAGTGTGCTTCTCTATGCTGTGAGATTTCAGACTAAACTGAATATGGAGGAATTATTGATAATTTAGTAATCAATCTGTTTATGGTTAATCTAATTGAATAAATTACTCCAGTCTTAGTGAGAAATTGCTAAAATTTGTAATTACCAATGCACCAAATCATTTATCAAAATACTAGGGAGGCAGCAAGAATAATGATGCTGAGTTTTCTGGGATTGATTAGATTTTGGTCTCCAACTACAGAGAAGAGAAAAAGAGATAACCTCTGCAGTGTTCACATGGTGATTAGTCTACAGAGATACTATACAGGGGCTCTGAAATACACTTTTTTAAAGTACATTTGAATATATGGAAAAATACAATATTTTCTTGATTCTTGGCTAATATGATCTGATTTGACCTGATATGATGTTATCTGATATGATCATATCATATGATGTAATGTGCAGACTATATGACTCCAAAATCACTGATGAAATTAAAAGATGCTTGCTCCTTGGAAGGAAAGTTATGACAAAGGTAGACAGCATATTAAAAAGCAGAGACATCACTTTGCTGACAAAGGTCCATCTAGTCAAAGTTATGATTTTCCAAGTAGTCATGTATGAATGTGATAGTTGAACCTTAAAGAAGGCAGAGCATGAAAGAATTGATGCTTTTGAACTGTCGTGCTGGAGAAGACTCTTGACAATCCCTTGGAATGCAAGAAGACCAAACCTGTCAATCCTAAAGGAAATCAGCCCTGAATATTCATTGGGGCTGAAGATGAAGCTCCAATACTCTGGCCACCTGATGCAAAGAGCCGACTCATTGGAAAAGATCCTGACACTAGGAAAGACTGAAGTCAGAAAGAAAAGGGGGAGACTAGGATAAGATGGTTGGATGGCATCCCTGATTCAATGGACAAGAATTTGAGCAAACTCTGAGAGACAGTGGAGGACAGAGGAGACTGGCATGCCGCAGTCTACTGGATCACAAAGAGACGGACACAACTTAGTGACTAAACAACAACAGTAATAATCCTAAAAGAGATTTTGAAACATTTAAAAAATACATTCAGTAAAAGCTAAGATTTTAATAAAGTATGGATGTTAGTTAATAATCATATATTGATATTGGTTCATGACAAATGTACCACACATAAATACAAGGTGATAATAATAGGAGAAATTGTATATGCCATATATAGAATCTCTCTGCAATATTTTCTCAAATTTTTCATACAGCTAAATATATACTAAAATTAATTTATTTATTTATTTTTAATTGAAGAATAATTGCCTTAGAGAATTTTGTTTTCTGTCAAACATCAACAAGAACCAGCTGTAGATACACCTATGTCCACTCCCTCCCAAACCTCCCTCCAATCTCCCTCCCCACCCCACCCTTCTAGATTGTTACAGAGCCCCTCGTTTGAGTTCCCTGAGTTATACAGCAAATTCCTATTTTTGGGAGGAATGATGCTAAAGCTGAAACTCCAGTACTTTGGCCACCTCATGCGAAAAGTTGGCTCACTGGAAAAGACTCTGATGCTGGGAGGGATTGGGGACAAGAGGAGAAGGGGACGACAGAGGATGAGATGGCTGGATGGCATTACTGACTCGATGGACGTGAGTCTGAGTGAACTTCGGGAGTTGGTGATGGACAGGGAGGCCTGGCGTGCTGCGATTCATGGGGTCGCAAAGAGTGGACACGACTGAGCGACTGATCTGATCTGATGCATTTTACATATGGTATTGTACATATGGTATTTCTCCATACATCTCACCCTCTCCTTTCAGCCCTCTACCCATGTCCATAAGTCTGTTCTCTATATTTATTTCTCCACTGCTGCCCTGCAAATAAATTCATTAGTACCCATCCTTCTAGAGTCCATATATATTGTTATTGTTAATATATTGTTAATATATATTTATATTTCTCTTTCTTACTTACTTCACTCTGTATAATAGATTCTAGGTTCATCCACTCATTAGAACTGACAAAATGCATTCCCTTTTTATGGCTGAGAGTCCCTTGGACTGCAAGAAGATCCAACCAGTCCATTCTGAAGGAGATCAGCCCTGGGTGTTCTTTGGAAGGAATGATGCTAAAGCTGAAACTCCAGTACTTTGGCCACCTCATGTGAAGAGTTGACTTATTGGAAAAGACTCTGATGCTCGGAAGGATTGGGGGCAGGAGGAGAAGGGGACGACAGAGAATGAGATGGCTGGATGGCATCACTGACTCTATGGACGTGAGTCTGAGTGAACTCTGGGAGTTGATGATGGACAGGGAGGCCTGGCGTGCTGCGATTCATGGGGTCGCAAAGAGTCGGACACGACTGAGCGACTGAACTGAATTGAACTGAACTGAATATTCCACTGTATATATGTACCACAGCTTCTTTACCCATTTATCTGCTAATGGACATCTGGGTTGCTTCCATGTTCTAGCTATTTAAATAGGGCTGTAATGAACATTGGCTGTAATGAACATTGGTGTACATGTGTCTTTTTTCAATATGGTTTCCTCAGGGTATATACCTAGTAGTGGGCTTTATTCCTAGCTTTTTAAGCAATCTCCATATCGTCTTCCATAGTGGTTGTATCAATGTACATTCCCACCGCCAATGCAAGAGGGCTCCCTTTCTTCAACACTTTCTCCAGTACTTATTTGTAGACTTTTTTCTGATGGCCATTCTGACTAGTGTGAAGTGGTATCTCTTTGTACCTTTGATTTGCATTTCTCTAATAATGAGCGATGTTGAGCATCTTTTCATGTATTTGTTAGCCATCTGTATGTCTTCTTTGGAGAAATATCTGTTTAGGTCTTTATCCCACTTTGTGATTGGATTGTTTGCTTCATGAGTGTTGAGTTGTATGTGGTGCTTGTATATTTTGGAAACTAATTATTTGTCAGTTGTTTCCTTTCCTACTGTTTTCTCCCATTCTAAAGGCTGTCTTTTCACCTTGTTTGTAATTTCCTTTGCTGTGCAAAAGTTCATAAATTTAATTAGGTCCCACTTGTTTATTTTTGTTTTTATGTCCATTGTTCTGGGAGATGGGTCATAAAGGATCCTGCTTTGATTTATGCCATTGGGTGTTCTGCCTATGTTTTCCTCTAAGAGTTTGGTAGTTTCTGGTCTTACCTTTAGGTCTTTAGTCCATTTTGAGTTTATCTTTGTGTATGGTGTTAGGAAGTGTCCTAATTTCATTCTTTTGCATGTAGCTGTCCAGCTTTCCCAGAACCACTTACTTAAGAGGCTGTCTTTGCTCCATTTTATATTCTCGCCTCCTTTGTCAAAAATAAGGTGCCCATAGGTTCATGGGTTTATTTCTGGGCTCTCTATCTTGTTCCACTGGTCTGTATTTCTGTTTCTGCACCAGTACTATACTGTCTTGATGATTATAGCATTGTAGTATAGTCTGAAGTTCATCTCTCAGTGAATCCGCTAGGGCGGGCAACAGGCACACAATGCCTGCTAGAAGTCCATCAGTTGTCATCCCTTCAAAGGCAATTGGGCTTCAAGGGATAATGTTTGCCACTTTGGGAGTTAGCCCTGTAGGCTATTTGGGCCCAAACCCTTACCACCCTTCTCCTAAAGTTACAAACATATCCCTGAATCAAATCTCCACTCCACTTTTATGGAACATTTGGACAGTTGCCTTTTACTGATTTGTTCTTGAGCCAATTACTAACTCCTACAATCAGGACCCTGCCCCCTTGTAGGCAACATTGCTCCACTCAGCCTACTATTAAAATACCTTAATGTCCCTAACTGGGCCAGATAACCCACTCCTTTGTCACTACTTCTGTTATTACCTAAAGTGGGTCTATGACAATGAAATGTTTACCATGGGAGACACCTTAACCTGCTCTTATGGAGGACTGAGTCAGGAAGATCTGCTGGAGAAGGGATAGGCTACCCACTCCAGTATTCTTGGGCTTCCCTTGTGGCTCAGCTGGTAAAGAATCCGTCTGCAATGCAGGAGACACGGGTTTGATCCCTGGGTTGAGAAGATCCCCTGGAGAAGGGAAAGGCTACCCACTCCAGTATTCTGGCCTGGAGAATCCCATGGACTGTACAGTCCATGGGGTCACAAAGAGTAGGACACAACTGAGCAACTTTCATTTCACTTCCCATAGTCCAAAGTAAGAAAGGTTGACTCATCCAGCTCCATTCTTCTTTCTCAAGACTGCTTTGGCTATTCAGGGTCTTTTGTATTTCCATATGAATTGTGAAATTGTTTTGTTTTACTTCTGTGAAAAAATGCCATTGGTAGTTTGATAGTGATTCCACTGAATCTGTAGATTGCATTTGGTAGTAGAGTAATTTTCACAACATTGATTCTATTTCCCAGTAACATGGAATATCTCTCCATCTGTTTATGTCATCTTTCATTTCTTTCATCAGGGTCTTATAATTTTCTGTGTACAGTTCTTTTGTCCCCCTAGGTAAGTGTATTCTTAGATATTTTATTCTTTTTATTGAATTGGTGAATGGAATTGAGTCCTTAATTTCTTTTTCTAATTTTTCATTGTTAGTATATAGGAATGCAAGTGATTTTTGTATATTGACTTTGTGTCCCCACAACTTTGATAAATTCACTGATTAGCTCTAGTAATTTTCTGATGCTATCTTTAGGGTTTTCTATGTATCTTGTATTCATGTCATCTGCTAATAGTGAGAGTTTTACTTTTTTTCCAACCTGAATTACTTTTGTTTCTTTTTTTCTCTAACTGCTGTAGCTAGGACATTCAAAACTATGTTGAATAATAGTGGTGATAGTAAACACCACTTGTCTTGTTATTGATCTTAGAGGGACTGCTTTTAGCTTTTTACCATTGAGAATAATGTTTGCTGTGGACTTATTATATATGGCCTTTACTATGTTGAGGTAGGTTCCTTCTATGACCATTTTTTGAAGCGTTTTTATAATAAATGGGTGCTGAATTTTGTCACAGCATTTTCTGCATCTATGGAGATGATCATATGGTTTTTATCTTTCAGTTTGTTAATATGGTGTATCACATTGATAGATTTATGTATATTGAATAATCCATGCATCCCAAATAAACCTGACTTGATCATGGTGTATGAACTTTTTAATGTGCTCTCAAATTCTGTTTATTCGAATTTTGTTGAGGATTTTCACATCTATGTTTATCAATAATATTGGCCTGTAATTTTCTTTTTTGTGTCTGTTGACTTTACCTGGTTTTTGTATTAGGGTGATTGTGGCCTCTTAGAATGAGTTTCGAAGTATTCCTTCCTCTGAAATTTTTGAAAGTATTGCAGAAAAAAATAGGCATTATCTCTTCTCTAAATGTCTGATAGAATTCCCCTGTGAAGTCTTTGGCCCTGGCTTTTGTTTGAGAGATTGTTGATCACAGTTTCAATTTTAGGGTGCATAAATATTTACAATTGTTATGTCTTCTTCTTGGATTGATCACTTGATCATTATGTAGTGTCCTTCCTTGTCTTTTATAATATTCTTTATTTTAAAGTCTATTTTTGACTGAAATAAAGATTGCCACTTCAGGTTTCTTTTAATTTTCATTAACATGGAATATCTTTTCCATCCTTTTACTATTAGTCTGTATGTGTCTGTAGGTCTAAAATGGGTCCCTTGTAGGCAACATATATGTGGATCTTGTTTTTATATCTATTCATTCAGTCTGTATCGTTTGGTTGGTGAATTTAATGTTTACATTTAAATTAATTATTGATATATATGTTCCTATTGGCATTTTCTTAATTATTTGGGGTTTGTTTTTGTAGGTCTTTTCTTACTTTTGTGTTTACTGGCTATGAAAGTCCCTTTGTAAGTTTGGTTGGTGCTAAATTCTCTTAACTTATGTTTGTCTGTAAAGCTTTTGATTTCTCCATCAATTTTGAATGATATCTTTGCCATGTAAAGTATTCTTGGTAATAGATTTTTTTTTTTCTTTCAGTACATTAAATATATCCTGCCATTTTCTTCTGGTCTGCAGAGTTTCTGCTGAAAGAATCCCTGTTAATTGTATGGGTTTTCCTTTATATGTTACTTGTTGCATTTCCCTTGCTGCTTTTAATATTATTTCTTTGTGTTTAATCTCTGTTAGCTTGATTAATATGTGTCTTAATATGCTTCTCCTTGGGTTTATCCTATAAGGGACTCTCTGTGCTTCTTGGACTTGATTAGCTGTTTCCTTTTCTATATTGGGGAAGTTTTCAACTATACTTTCTTCAAAAATTTTCTCACTGCTTTTGTTTTTTTCTTCTTCCTCTGGGATCCCTATAACTCAAATGTTGATGCATTTAATATTGTCCCAAAAGTCTCTGAGGCTATCCTCAATTCTTTTCATTATCTTTCACTTATTCTGCTCTTCAGCAGTTGTTTCCACCATTCTATCTTTCAGCTCACTTTTCCATTCTTCTGCCTCAGTTATGCTGTTATTGGTTCCTTCTAGAGTATTTTAAATTTCAGTAATTTTGTTATTCATCTCTGTTTGCTCATTCTCTTTTTCTTCTGTGTCCTTGGTGATTGTATTAACTGGGTTAATTGCTTCTTGCATTTTTCTCCACTATATTTTCAAGTCTTAGGAACATCTTTACTATCATTATCCTGAATTCTATTTAAGGTAGATTGCCTATTTTCTCTTTGTTTATTTGGTCTTGTGCATTTCTATCGTACTCTTTCATTTGTGCTATATTTCTCTATCTTTTCACTTTTTTTCCCTAAATTGCTCCACTTTTTCCAGGCTTTAGGGTTGTATTCCTTCTTCCTTTTGGTTTTTGCCCTTAAAGGGAAAGGATGGTTGAGTGGTTTGTGTTGACTTCTTGTAAGGGATTACTTGTGCCTGTGTTCTAATGAGAGGAGATCAAGCAGATAATTGCAGAAATAATAGGACATATACACACACTTTCACACATGCAGTTATAACCAAAGTATTCTAAAGAAAAGAGTACAGGAGATTGACTTGGTGAACAAGGGAAACCAAAAGTGATATTGACCAAGTAAAAGCAGAGCTAACTAATGCTCAATCTGTAAAACTGAGCCTGAACAGATTGCCAACTGGGCAATATAGCAAAGAGAGCACAACAATTTAACTTACATGGTGAAAAAAGAAAGAGTGAAAAAAAAGGGGGGAGAAAGGGAGGAAAAAAAAGAAGAAGGGGAAATAAAAGGAAGGGATGGAAGATAGGATAAAAAGAAAGAAATAGAAAAACAAAGATAAATAAACATAAGTGAAAAAGATTTATACAAATTCAGGAATAGTTACAGCTAGTAAAGAACTATAAGAAAGTCAATCAAATATATCAAACACAAAATCAGAAAAAAAAAATCGCATAAAAGCAGTGAAAAAAATCTTTAGCAAGAAAAACAAAGAGGAAATCTTCATAGCACTGTAAAAGGCTAATGTGAAGGTAGCAATTTGTAGGGGGAATAAACAGTGTGATTTATAAGGTAAAATAAAGTTTTCGAGGTTGTAGTTAACGGCTGTGGAGTCTGCCCCGGTGGATGGGGTTGGATTAGAGTCATGTGATGTCTTCCTAGTTGGGGAAACTTGTGCCTGTGTTCTGGTTGATGGAGCTGGATCTTGTATGCATCTCTGTATCTTACTATATTTTACCAATCCATCAATATGATTTCCTAATAACTTCATAAATAGTTAAATAAACCTTTATAGAAAACTGGCAGAGTCAGTAAATGTGGTGAATTTCTCCTTTCATGGATTACTTTTTCAAAAATTATTGTCACACAAGCTATTCTGTGAAACTCATAGGGAAGCAAAGCACATGTGATTCTTGGGCCTAGGGAAACACACAGTCCCTAAACTCCTGGACTCAATTCCTCTGGGAACCAAGAATCAGTATACCCTTTTCCTAGACAGCTATGTCAGGTGTATTCTCAGGATCCACCTGACACATGTTGGAACAAACCCCCATGTTATTTGTTTATACCATAAATAATACCAGTGTCACTGGGCCTTAATCTTTGGGGATGCAGGTTGAAGGGGAGGAGCATAATAGAGAAAAGACAACATATCCACTCCCTTCACAATCTTGCTTGGATTCAGAATGACTGTAGGGTAAATTGTTTGCCAACACAGATAAGTATATGTACTAAAATCTCAGCATGCATAGGATTTTAAGTTGGTGCAAAAGCAATTGCTGTTTTTCATTGTTGAAATTTCCCATTTGATATTGGAATACCTTCTTAAATACATGTGGTTATGTTATACATAATTTTAATGTGCATTTCTCACTTTACATTTCTTGATTAATGACTTATTACCAGCTATTTATTTTATATGTATGAAATGATGTTAGACAAAAAGAAAATTTGAGTAATTTTCTTACTCAACCTCAAAATGGATTGTAAAGCAGCAGAAACAACTTGCAACATCAACAGTGCATTTGGCCCAGGAACTGCTAGCAAACATACAGTGCAGTGGTGCTTCAGGAAATTTTGTGAAGGAGATGAGAGCCTTGAATATGAAGGGTGCAGTGGCTAGCCATCAGAAATGACAACAATCCAATTGAGAGCAATCATTGAAGTGATCCTCTTGCAACTACATGAGAACCTGCTGAAGAACTCAGCTCAACCCTCTATAATTATTCAGAATGTGAATCAAATTAGAAAGATAAAAGAGATCAATAAGTGGGTGCCTCACGAGCTGATTGAAAAAAAAAAGTCACTTTATGTGTAAAATGTGACTTTTTTTATCACAACAAAAGTAAAATGTTGCTTTGTAAAAAAAATAAATAAATAAAATAAAATGTCATCTTCTCTTATTCTATGCAACAATGAACAATTTCTCAATCGGATTGTGATGTGTGACAAAAAGTGGGTTTTATACAACAACGAGTAGTGACGACTAGCTCAGTGATTAGACTTGAGAAGCTCCAAAGCACTTCCAAAGCCAAACTTGCACCCAAAAAAACATCATGGTCACTGTTTGGGGGTCTTCTGTCAATCTGATCTACTACAGCTTTCTGAATCCCAGAAAAATCACTACATGTGAAAAGTATGCTCAGCAAATTGATGAGATGCACTGAAAACTGCAACTGGCATTGATCAAAGAAAAGGGCCTAATTCTCTACGACAACACCCAACCACACCTCCCAAAACCAATGCTTCAAAAGTTAAAGGTAAAATATGTAATGTCTTTAATAATTGTTTTTATAACTCCAGTTAATTGTATATATCTATATAACAACATGAACCCTGAGAACAAAGCAATACTCTGAGCTAGAAATATCCAAGTGATTGGCTAGCATTTGATATTCCTTCTGAACTAGTACCAAAACAATAGATAATCAATTGTCATACATAGCCATGATCCCACTAATGACATTTTAATTAGCATTACTTTGATAATATTGAATTTTCCATTTACTTTCATCCTTTGCCATGGATGGGAAGAATTGGTGGTGGAGAATTTGTAGGGAGTTTTTTTCAATGTTTCCTCAAAGTAAGACAGTTATAACAATATCTTTGCTTTATTGGTTTTATCACATTATATCCTGGAATGTGAAGTCAAGTGGGCCTTAGGAAGCATCACTATGAACAAAACTAGTGGAGGTGATGGAATTCCAGTGGAGCAATTTCAAATCCTAAAAGATGATGCTGTGAAAGTGCTGCATTCAATATGCCAGCAAACTTGGAAAACTCGGCAGTGGCCACAGGACTGGAAAAGGTCAGTTTTCATTCCAATCCCAAAGAAAGGCAATGCCAAAGAATGCTCAAACTGCCACACAATTGCACTCATCTCACATGCTAGTAAAGTAATGCTCAAAATTCTCCAAGCCAGACTTCCGTAGTATGTGAACTGTGAAATTCCAGATGTTCAAGCTGGTTTTAGAAAAGGCAGAGGAACCAGAGATCAAATTATCAACATATGCTGGACCATCGAAAAAGCAAGAGAGTTCCAGAAAAACATCTCTTTTTGCTTTATTGACTATGCCAAAGCCTTCGAATATGTGGATCACAATAAACTGTTGAAAATTCTGAAAGAAATGGGAATACCAGACCATCTGACCTGCCTCTTGAGAAATCTGTATGCAGGTCAGAAAGAAACAGTTAGAACTGGACATGGCCACAGAAATCAGAGCAGAAAAAGAAATAAAATGAATCCAAATTGGAAAAGAAGAAGTAAAACTCTCACTGTTTGCAGATGGCATGATCCTCTACATAGAAAACCCTAAAGACTCCACCAGAAAATTACTAGAGCTAATCAATGAATATAGTAAAGTTGAAGGATATAAAATCAACACACAGAAATCCATTGCATTCCTATACACTAATAATGAGAAAACTGAAAGAGAAATTAAAGAAACAATTCCATTCACCATTGCAACGGAAAGAATAAAATACTTAAGAATATATCTACCTAAAGAAACTAAAAACCTATATATAGAAAACTATAAAACACTGGTGAAAGAAATCAAAGAGGACACTAATAGATGGAGAAATATACCATGTTCATGGATTGGAAGAATCAATATAGTGAAAATGAGTATACAACCCAAAGCAATCTATAGATTCAATGCAATCCCTATCAAGCTAACAACGGTATTTTTCACAGAGCTAGAACAAATAATTTCACAATTTGTATGGAAATACAAAAAACCTCGAATAGCCAAAGCAATCTTGAGAAAGAAGAATGGAACTGGAGGAATCAACCTGCCTGACTTCAGGCTCTACTACAAAGTCACAGTCATTAAGACAGTATGGTACTGGCACAAAGACAGAAATGTAGATCAATGGAACAAAATAGAAAGCCCAGAGATAAATTCATGCACCTATGGACACCTTATCTTTGACAAAGGAGGTAAGAATATACAATGGATTAAAGACAATCTCTTTAACAAGTGGTGCTGGGAAAACTGGTCAACCACTTGTAAAAGAATGAAACTAGAACACTTTCTAACACCATATACAAAAATAAACTCAAAATGGATTAAAGATCTAAACGTAAGACCAAAAACTATAAAACGCCTAGAGGAGAACATAGGCAAAACACTCTCTGACATACATCACAGCAGGATCCTCTATGACCCATCTCCCAGAATACTGGAAATAAAAGCAAAAATAAACAAATGGGACCTAATTAAAATTAAAAGCTTCTGCACAACAAAGGAAACTATAAACAAGATTAAAAGACAGCCTTCAGAATGGGAGAAAATAATAGCAAATGAAGCAGCTGACAAACAACTAATCTCAAAAATATACAAGCAACTCCTGCAGCTTAATTCTAGAAAAATAAATGACCCAATTAAAAAATGGGCTGAAGAACTAAATAGACATTTCTCCAAAGGAGACATACAGATGGCTAACAAACACATGAAAAGATGCTCAACATCACTCATTATCAGAGAAATGCAAATCAAAACCACTATGAGGTACCATTTCACGCCAGTCAGAATGGCTGCGATCCAAAAGTCTACAAGCAATAAATGCTGGAGAGGGTGTGGAGAAAAGGGAACCCTCTTACATTGTTGGTGGGAATGCAAACTAGTACAGCCACTATGGAGAACAGTGTGGAGATTCCTTAAAAAACTGGAAATAGAACTGCCTTATGATCCAGCAATCCCATTGCTGGGCATACACACTGAGGAAACCAGAATTGAAAGACACATGTACACCCCAATGTTCATCACAGCACTGTTCATAATACCCAGGACATGGAAGCAACCTAGATGTCCATCAGCAGATGAATGGATAAGAAAGCAGTGGTACATACACACAATGGAGTATTACTCAGCCATTAAAAAGAATACATTTGAATCAGTACTAATGAGGTGGATGAAACTGGAGCCTATTATACAGAGTGAAGTAAGACAGAAAGCAAAACACCAATACAGCATAGTAACGCATATATATGGAATTTAGAAAGATGTTAACGATAACCTGGTAAGCGAGACAGCAAGAGACACAGATGTATAGAACAGTCTTATGGACTCTATGGGAGAGGGAGAGGGTGAGATAATTAGGGAGAATGGCATTGAAACATGTATAATATCATGTATGAAATGAATCGCCAGTCCAAGTTTGATGCATGATACTGGATGCTTGGGGCTGGTGCACTGGGACGACCCAGAGGGATGGTACAGGGAGGGAGGAGGATTCAGGATGGGGAACATGCGTTTACCTGTGGCAGATTCATGTTGATGTATGGCAAAAAACAATACAATATTGTAAAATAATTAACCTCCAATTAAAATAAATAAATTTATATTAAAAAAAAAAAAAGAACTGGACATGGAACAACAGACTGGTTCCAAATAGGAAAAGGAGTATGACCAGGCTGTATATTGTCACCCTGCTTATTTAACTTATATGCAGAGTACATCATGAGAAACGATGGGCTGAAGGAAACACAAGCTAGAACCAAGATTGCTGAGAGAAATATCAATAACCTCAGATATGCAGATGACACCACCGTTATGGCAGAAAGTGAAGAGGAACTAAAGAATCTCTTGATGAAAGTGAAAGAGGAGAGTGAAAAAGTTGGCTTAAAGCTCAACATTCTGAAAACTAAGATCATGGCATCCAGCCCCATCACTTCATGGCAAATAGATGGGAAAACACTCCAAACAGTAGCTGACATTATTTTTCTGGGCTCCAAAATCACTGCAGATGGTGAGTGCAGCAATGAAATTAAAAGATGCTTACTCCTTGGAAGGAAAGTTATGACCAACTTTTACAGCATATTAAAAAGCAGAGATATTACTTTGCCAACAAAGGTCCATCTATCAAGGCTATGGTTTTTCCAGTGGTCATGTATGGATGTGAGAGCTGGACTATAAAGAGAGCTGAGTGCTGAAGAGTGGTGTTGGAGAAGACTCTTCAGAGTTCCTTGGACTACAAGGAGATCCAACCAGTCCATCTTAAAGGAGATCAGTCCTGGGTATTCTTTGGAAGGACTGATGTTGAAGCTGAAACTCCAATACTTTGGCCACCTGATGTGAAGAGCTGACTCATTGGAAAAGTCCCTGATGCTGGGAAAGATTGAGGGCAGGAGGAGAAAGGGACGACAGAGGATGAGATGGCTGGATGGCATCACCAACTTGATGGCATGGGTTTGGGTGGACTCCGGGAGTTGGTGATGGACAGGGAGGCCTGGCATGCTGTGGTTCATGGGGTCACAAAGATTCTGACATGACTGTGACTGAACTGAATTGTTCCTATATTTTTTTCTATAATAATATTAATTTTGTTCTTATAGTCTTGCCCTAAATACTTTATCAGACTCTTACTGATAATGCAAAACTTGATTAAATAATTAAAGTTGTAAAATATATGTAACATAAAGTGCAAATGTATTTTCTGTTTTATGTTCCATGCTTTTTCCAGTTATCATATATAATATATACTCAACAGAAATAAAATTTTTTCCTCTTCCTTTAAAAAAAAAGTTAAAGGAATTGGGATATGAAATTTTGCCTCATCCAGCATATTCACCTGACCTTTGCCAACTGACTACCACTTCCATTATCACAATTTTTGCAGGGAAAGCAGTTCCACAACCAGCAGGAGGCAAAAAATGCTTTCTAAGAATCTGTTGAATCCCAAAGCATGGATTTTTATGTGACAGGAATAAACAAACCTATTTCATGTTGGCTAAAATATATTGATTGTAAAAGTTCCTATTTTGATTAATAAAGATGTGTTTGACCCCAGTCATAGTGATTTAAAATTCAGAGTCTGAAACTGAAATTACTTTTTCACCTGCCTAAATAATATGCTAGTAAAAGGTGTGTTTGTCTCTGCCTCATTACACTAGAGAGGCTTGTTTTGTAAGGAGTCTGCAATTGTCCAAATGGGGAAGTAAAATGAAAATAACAATAGGAGCAATAACATCAAAATGTCCTCTGTCATTGAAGGTAACAGTAAAAATAAATAATTTCTTAGTGGGTTACTGGTGTTATAATTCACGTAAAACTTAATAGACAACATTTCCTTCTTGAGTCAATGAACATTATAATTTTCAAAGGACATAAAATGTGGTCATTGCACGTTTTTTTTTTTACCATACATGTCAGGCCCAAAGAACACACACATCTCAACTTATTCTAGGCAACAGGAAAGAGTGATGGGCATATTCATAAAATAAAGTTTTATTTACACTTCTATATCAGAAGCATATTGTTTCAAGTAACTTCTACTGGAATTGAAGCCGTTGCATTTATGAACAAATTATAACTTTCCATTTCATGATCTAAGTCCTTTTCTAAGTCCTCACTTTCTTTGAGTGAAGTTTGTGATGATGTGAATTGGTTCAGGATATGAGCACAAAGTGAGTCAGACATGCAACTTCAAATTGAGTTTCTGTCAGTTATTCACTTTGTGGACGTGGACATATTATTTCACTTCTCTGAACCTCAGCCACCTCATCTCTTCAACTCTGCATGAAGACTAAATATGTCCTGTAGTGTCACACTGTGTATATAATTCATGCCCAAAAAGTGACAGCTGTGGCAAAGATATACAATATGAGGCATCCCACCACAATGGCAGAGATAGAATAAATTCATTTCCCACAGGGCAACAAACATGGACTCTGAGTGTCAGTTTCCCCCCTTCCATTCTTATTCTAGTTTACACGTGTAAACTTCCTGTGTATTCAGCTTTTAATACACAAGTATAATTGGGACCTTAATTTAGAAGTTTGTATGTCCTTGATCCTCTTACAGGAATGGCCAAACTTGTTCTCCATTCCTAGCACACATGAGCATCCACTTTTCATATCCTAAATCAATTCTTTCAGGGCTATCCATAAAGAAAGTAGTTTAATAACTGGCTACCAGTCTATAAGCACAAAGACCATCTATCATGGATACTTTAATTTCATTTTTCCTCGATTTTATCTGTTGGGGACTGGAGAAGAATCTCATGTAATGGATGTCCTTGGAGGTTTCTTAAATCAGTCAGATCCCATCAGGAAGCAGATGACTCATCTATCTGGGTTATTTGGAAAGAAGTTAGTGAAAGGACTATTAATACTTACAAAAGTGTGATTTAGGGTGTAGGAAAGCACAGAGAATAATAAGGTGTCCTGGGGGAAGTGGTAACAATCAGGTGAGCCTAACCAAACAAAGAGAGTGAACAGAGACAGCCATATGGAGAGGGCTGTTTTCTCTGGATGGAGAGAAGGGAGTTAAAAAAAATGAATATCCCAACCTTACTCACCTGTCACCCTTTGATATCCTGGTGCCTCCCATTAGCTAAACATAACTGGAAACCAGAGAGAAGGGAGTCCACCCACTCCAAGTGAGGCACCAAGAAAAGTGGATGTAAAAAATGAACACAAAGTCATCAATTTAATTTTTTTTTCTTTAACTCACAATTTCTGTAGATTATGAGCTCAAACACAAATTGTCTGGGTTGTTTGCTTCAATTCAGGTGTCACCCAGGGTTTGGCTCTCATTGAAGGCTTGATGCCAAAAACTCGGCCTCTGTGCACTGGTGCCAAATTGAATCTTGGATACAGAGTTTTGGTCAAGTAGAAAAGAATAGGTTTATTACTTTGCTAGGCAGGGGGTGGGGGCAAACTGAAGGCTCCTGCCTTGAAAACTGCACAAAATGGAAAATTATAAAGAAGTTGACCTCCCACTAAGAATATTTCACTTTTTCCCTCGAAAAATTGTAATGGCTGATCAAAGTCTTTGAAGTTGATCTCTGGACACAAGTCTGCCTTCTCCCCAGATTGCCAACTTTTCTGAATAAAGCATCTTTCCTTTCTACATACACTTGCTTCTCAATTGTTGGCTTTTGAGTGGAGAGCAACTGAACCTGAGCTAGGTAACAACTTTGGAAATAAAGAAATTGAGGAGTAGAAGGTCTCTAGTTTCCTCAGTATCAGAGAAAGTCAGAGAAAATTTCCCCCTGTTCTTCTCATCGTGCACAGTAATTTCTTGTTAGAACTGAAATAGAATTTGGAGACATGAATATTCAGATCATGAATGTTTTCCTATCATCTGCATCACAATTAAAAAGTCAGATGGGAGGGTAATTCCTGGTTCAAAATTAGTTGCCATTTCCATTTAGAAAACATGATTCCTTATGCCAGAACTTCTATATATCATCATGTCCTCTCTCTCTTCTTTCTAATGATATTCTAAAGCTCACGAGTTCAACTTTCATGCTATAGCCAACTCATTCTTCCCCTAAACACACAGACAAGAGATTTTGCCCTCTACTCAGGCAATGAAATAATTTTTGGTCTCTGGGTTTTTAGTTCTTTCCTGCTTCTAGTCACACAGCTACAAGCGGCCTTGCCAACATCTTTCAGTATTTATTGGGGAAACTTGACTACAAAAGGTTTCAGGATTGCAAGAGTTTTCAATAAACCTATTATAACTGACTTGCCTTATCAAGCTACAGTTTTTTTTTTTCTTCTTCTTCTTCTTCTTCTTTTGGTGGGGAAGAGGGCAAGGGAAACCCTCTGCATTCCTTATACCCTTACATTTCTACAAGACACCACCAGATCCTCCCTGGCTGTGTTTCCTGGAGGAGGAATTACACAGAAGTGAAGGAACAGCCATAAATGATGTGAGCTTCTGGGGATACAAATGCCCTCAGGCTATACAGAAGTGAATCACCTAACTTGGCAGCTTCTTCTTCATTGCTATTCCAACACCCCTTCTGGACAGGTTTTCAAATAAAGTACAGGGAAAGAAAAAGATATACACCACATGTGTATGCTCCCACAGGGAACATATGATTGCTTAAGAAAAGAAGTTAGACAGGTGAGGGGAATGAGATCAGCTTGTCCTTAATTTAGCTTCTAAATTTGTTTTCTATTTCATCTTCCTTCACACTCTTATTTAATGGAGATTTTTAAGTTTTTGGCACATGTAAAATGAAGGGGAAAACAGCAACCCCATCATATTCCACAAGGAACAGACATTCTTCACAATGTAGTTTTCAGTGGTCACAGACTTTCTTTAAAGAGAAAGTGTGCTTTAGTTCTCATATCATAATCCTAGGAACTGAGTATTGCAACAGAATATAAATGGTCAATTTCACAGCATTCTAATTAGATGGCCACCCAGTATTTGTTCCTGTCTTTAAAAACTGAAACAAGGAACTCATTACTTTGAAAGGTTATCACTGAATTGGCAGGTGACAGATTATTTATTAATTAATAATAAATATTTCTTTTATTTCCACTATTTTCCAGATTCTTTTCAAGGTTCTGAAAGTGGAAATATTTTTTAAAAAATAGCTTTAATCTGTAATGGTTAATTTTATGTATTAACTTGACTAGTCTATGGTGCACAACTGTTGGTCAAACACCAGTCCAAATGTTGCCGTGAAGCTGTTTTTTTATATGTGATTAATACTTAAATCAGTGAGCTTTGATTAAATCAGATTATCCTCTATAATATGGGTATTGTTGTTCAGTTGCTCTGTTGTATCCAACTCTTTGCGACCCAATGGCCTGCAGCACACCAGGTTTCCCTGTCCTTCACCATCTCCCAGAGCTTGCTCAAACTCATGTTCATTGAGTCAGTGATGGATGCCATCCAACCATCTCAACCTCTGTCATCCCCTTCTCCTCATGCCTTCAATCTTTCCCAGCATCAGGATCTTTTCCAATGAGTCAGTTCTTTGTATCAGGTGGCCAAAGCATTGGAGCTTCAGCATCAGTCCTTCCAATGAATATTCAAGACTGATATCCTTTAGGATTGAGTGGTTGGATCTCCTTGCAATCCAAGGGACTCTCAAGAGTCTTCTCCAACACCACAGCTCAAAAGCATCAATTCTTTGGTACTCAGCCTTCTTTACAGTCCAACTCTCACATCCATACATACTACTGGAAAAACTGTAGCTTTGTCTTATCCAATAACTTAAAAGCCTTAAGGGTAAATACAGAGGCTTCCTGAAGAAGAAATTCTCAAGACAGCAACATAGAAATTCTGCATAAGTTTCTAGCCTGTTTCCCTGTGAAATTCAGACTCAAGACTGAAACATCAACACTTACGTAAGTCTCTAGAATTCAGGCCTGCCTTTATGGATTTTAGACTTACCATATCCCAAAATTACATGATCCAATTCCTTATGAGAGAGAAAGAACGAGAGAGAAGCAAGAGGAGATATCTCTGTCCGTGTATAGATCTCCTTATTGGTTCTCTTTCCCTGGAGAACACTGACTACTACAGATTCTAGTACTGAAAAGAGAATCTGAAGTATGTTTTTTCCAAGTTGGATCTAGAATATCTGTGGTTGATTATCTAATTACAAAAATGTCCATCAATTGGATATTGATATTCAATAGTAAAGAAAGCACATCTGCAGTATGATGTGGCAATATAAATGCACAAAATATCATCATTGGAGACTCCTAGTAAAACACTTTTAAGAGGCTAGATTCTGAATGACCATGTATTTGAAAATTTAGAGCATTTTGTCAAATTAGCAAGCATAATGAGATTGACAGGTTGCTCCTAATTACACTGGACATAGTGGATAAAGAAAAGCATAAGCTCAGGGATTCAAATTTCTTCCTCAAGCACCACATAAATGACCTTAAAGCTTCTATGTATGTTATGAAAGTTCTTATCTCCTATAGCTGCAGAGCTGGAGCTGAGATTGCTGAAAACCAAATTGAGGGTTTCACCTTGCAAGTGGCTGAATCATAAGACAGATTGAGTTTCCACCCTCTCTGGATATCTGCTGTTAAAGTGAGGACATTGATTGAGTAGGAATGGGATACTGAGAGTTGAACATATGGGAAAACTCTGATAAGCTGGGGACACTGAATTTATAAATTCTGGTGAGACTCTGCCAATAAAAGGAGCCTCTTCATCCCTGTCTTAGGAAATAATTCTGCTTTATCTAAGGAAATTGTAATGCCTCCCTCAAGAGAGTTGCAATATAAGACACTGATAAGTCTCCTTGGAACCCATCCACACCCCATTCATCTTTGGTTCCCCATTTATAACTTCACTCAAATCCCAGAATCCCCCAAAAGGTAAGATACAAAGTATGACCAATGAGGAGGCTCAAAAGAATTATGTGATTTTTTTGTTCAAATTTATACTGACAGAAATATGAGGAATGTGTGTTGTGGTTGTTTTGTCGCTAAGTTGTGTCCAATTCTTTGCAACCCCGTGGATTGGAGTATGTCTTTACTATCTCCTGGAGTTTGCTCAAACTCCTGTCCACTGAGTCAGTGATGCTATCCAACCATCTCATCCTCTGTCACCCCCTTCTCCTGTCCTCAATCTTTTTTAAATATTACATGTGTGAGGAAATGGTAAAGGAACATAAATTTGCATCAGGCCAAATTTACATTTATGGGCCCTCTAAGCAGAGATTCTGGATTAATGTTGTAGCTTGGGATATTAGAAAGGGTCTGATTATTTGGTTGGTTTATTTGTTGACTGAAATATGGACCAAAATGTGACCTACACTAAATGAAGATGAAACGACAATGTGTTTTGGTATAGGTGGCTCAGATGGTAAAGAATCTTCCTTCAATGCAAGTGACACGGGTTTGACCGCTGAGTCAAGAAGATCCCCTGGAGAAGGGAATGGATACCTACTCCAGTATTTTTGCCTGGAGAATTCCATAGACAGAGGAGTCTGGCAGGCTGTAGTCCATGGGATCATAGGGACTCATACATGACTGAGCAACTAACATTTAAGAATTTTAGAGTAGGTTTATCATGTAATACCCACTAACCCAACCTAGACGGATCCATAGGACAAATCTTTAACCATAGCTGTGAGGAATAAATTTACAAAGGGAGCCCTAGCATCCTTGATGGGCTCTTTGATTGTTCTTATCTGTAAGTTAGAAATTATACTGAGAACTGCTGCCATTGAATTGAGAAATTTAGATGTAATGGAGACACTGATCCCAGGATGGCAAGGGCCAAGTAATGGTACTCGATCACCAAAGGGAAAAAAAAAAATAGATCTATGTTAATGGACAGCAGAGTCAAAACTGTAATCAGAAAAGTCTGACTCACAGAGACCTACTGCATTAACTAGATGATCATAGTGTCCTTATAAGTAAATATATGAGAAGTCTAGCAAACTCTTGCTTTAATTATATAAAGATTTCTAGATTAAATGAACTGAGGCTTAACTTGAATTATAAAAATAGAATCTCAATCTAAATATTTTTATTCCTGGAACTGTGCCAGTTTACAGATACAGAACCTCTTGAACAAAGGAAGATTGGGTCCCTTTGAAGAAGGATTCTGTTACACTGCCAGAAATTTACAAAATTAATTTTTCTCTCAGCCTTTCTTAAATGGACTACAGTCTTTTCCCAGGGTTACTTTGCATTGAAGGAAAGGAAATAAACATACTTTAGGGGAATACAGGACATTGACTCAAATGACACTATTTCCAGAAGACCCAAAATATCACTGTGGTTCCCCAGTAAGAGCTGGAGCATAAGAAGGTCAGATAAACAATGGAGTTTTAACTCAGGTCCATTTCACAGTGGGTCCTCAAACCGACCCAGTGGTTTTTCCCCTGTTGCAGACAGCATGATAGAAATATACATACTCAACAACTGGCAGAATTCCTATTTTGGTTCCATGATCTGTGGTGTGAAGGCTATTATGAGAACAAAGACAAAGCTGAAGCTTCTAAAACTTCATTTACCCAGGAAAACAGTAACCCAAAAGCAATACTGCATTCCTGGAGGGATTGCAAAGATGAGTGCCATCATCAAAGACTTACAGGATGCAGGAATGGTGAGTCCCATCACATCCTCATTCAACTCACCTATTTGGCCTGTGCATAAAATAAGTGTATGACAGTGAATTAGAGAATGACAGTGAATTATCATAAGCTTAGCCAGGTGGTGACTCCAATTGCAGCTGTTGTACCAGATGTGGTTTTATTGCCTGAGCAAATTAACACATCCCATGGTAACTGGTATGTAGCTATTTATCTAGAAAGTGATTTTTCCCCTCCATATCTGTTAATAAGACCACCAGCAGCAGTTTTCTTTCAGCTGGCAAGAACTTCACTGTTCTACCTCAGAATTATATCAACTCTTCAGTCCTATGTCATTGCTTTATTTGTAGGAATCTTGGTTACCTCTCTCTTCTACATATATTGCATTGGTCCATTACATTAATGACATTATTACTAATTTTACCTATTAAGCAAGCAGTAACAAGTACCCACATCTTATTGGTAAGACATTTGCATATCAGAAGATGGGAAATATATCTGACAAAAATTCAGAGATTCTCTGAGGGGTTCTCCAACTCAATGAAAGTGAAGTTGCATCTGATCCCTCCTACAACCAAAAAAAAAGAGGCACATGGCCTAGTATTCCTCTCTAAATTTGGAGGGAACACATTTCTCATTTGGGTATGCTACCTAGATTATTTTCTGAGTGACCCCAAAAACTACTAGTTTTGAGTAGGGGTCAGAACAAGAATAGACTCCGCAATAAGTCCAGTCTGCCATCCAGTCTACAATCCACTTTGCCACTAGAGCTATATGACTCATCAGATCATGTATTTAAAGTGTCACTGGCAGTTAGAGATGCTGTGTACAGCCTTTGGAAAGCCCTGCTGCTGCTGCTGCTAAATCACTTCAGTCATGTCCGACTCCGTGTGACTCCATAGACGGCAGGTCATCAGGCTCTGCTGTCCCTGGAATTCTCCAGGCAAGAACACTGAAGTGGGTTGCCATTTCCTTCTCCAATGCATGGAAGTGAAAAGTGAAAGTGAAGTCGCTGTCATGTCTGACTCTTCACGACCCCATGGACTTCAGCCTACCAGGCTCCTCCATCCATGGGATATTCCAGGCAAGAGTACTGGAGTGGGGTTCCATTGCCTTCTAGTAGGTGAATTGAAGCACAGATCCTTAGGATCTTGGATCAAGTTCCTTCTATACTCTGCAGATAACACATTCCTTTGGGAAAATATATCTTCTCTTCTTGCTGAGCCTTAGTAGTGACTGAGCACTTAATCAAGAGCCAAAAAGTTACCAAGTGATTTAAAAGTAAAAGTGAGAGAAAGTGAAAGTCACTCAGTTGTGTCTGACTCTTTGCGACCCCATGGACTATACATTCCATGGAATTCTCCAGGCATCAACACTGGAGTGGGTACCCTTTCCCTTCTCCAGGGGATCTTCCCAATCCAGGGATCAAACCCAGGTCACCCACATTGCAGGAGACTTCTTTACCAGCTGAGCCACAAGGCAAGCCCAACAATACTAGAGTGGGTAGCCTATCCCTTCTCCAGTGGATCTTCCTGACTCAGGAATCAAACCAGCATCTCTAGCATTGCAGGTGGATTCTTTACCAACTTAGCTATCAGGGAAGGCCCAAGTGACTTAAGCTTCCCATCATATATTTGATGTTATGTTGATCCACCGAGCCATAAAGTTGGGCACACACAGCAGCACTCCATCATCAAATGTTGAATGAACTATGTGATCAGGCCTGGGCAAGTCCTGAAATCACAAGTAAGTTACATGATGAAGTGACCTAATGTCCATGTTCCCCACTCCTGCTACACTGTCTACTGTCTCCTAGGCCTCAGTTATGTGCCTGTGAGTATTTCCTCAGTTCCCCAACTTGGAAGAGAAAACTTGGGCCTGGTTTATCAATGGCTCTGTGTAATATTCAAGCACTACAAAAAAGTGGACAACCGTACTATAGTCCATTTCTGGGATGTCTCTGAAGAAAAATGGTGAAGGCAAATCTCCCCAGGGCACAGAACTTCATGCAATGGATTTGGCTGATCATTTTTCTTAGAAACAAAAATGGCCCACTATGTGACTAGATATATATATATAGTTTTATACATACATACATACATATATATATATATATATATATATATATATGTATTTGTCACTCAGTCATGTCCAACTCTCTGCACCCCATGGACTGCAGCATGCCAGGCTTCCCTGTCCTTCATCATCTCCCAGAGCTTGCTCAAACTCATGCCCATTGAGTTGGTGATGCCATACAGCCATCTCATCCTCTGCCATCCCCTTCTCCTCCTGCCTTCAATCCTTCCCAGCATCAGGGTCTTTTTCAGTGAGTCAGCTCTTTGCATCTTCAGCCTCACCATCAGTCCCTCCAATGAATATTCAGGGTTGAGTTCCTTTGTGACTGGTTTGATCTCCTTGATAGCCAAAGGGCTCTGAAGAGTCTTCTCCAGCACCACAGTTCAAAAGCATCAGTTCTTCAGTGCTCTGCCTTCCTTATGGTCCAGCTCTCACATCCATATATGACTACTGGAAAAACCACAGCTTTGACTAGATGGACCTTTGTTGGAAAAGTAATTTCTCTGCCTTTTAACATGCTGTCTAAGTTTGTCATAGCTTTTCTTCTGAGGAGCAAATATCTTTTAATTTCTTGGCTGTAGTCACCATTTGTAGTGATTTTGGAGCCCAAGAAAATAAAGTTTGTCACTGTTTCCAGTGTTTCCCCATCTATTTGCAATGAAGTTATGGGACCAGATGCCATGGTCTTCATTTTTTGAATATTGAATTTTAAGCCAGCTTTTTCAATCTCCTCTTTCACTTTCATCAAGAGGCTGTTTAGATCCTCTTCACTTTCTGCCATAAGGGTGACAATATACAGCCTTTATGTACTCCTTTTCTAATTTGGAACCAGTCTGTTGCCAGAATCCAGCTCCAGCAGCCAGGGAATCAGCCTGAAGGGGTGAGCAGGGTCAGCGGACAATGATGTAGCTTCTGACTTGAGGTACGGGACTACATGTTTATTTCAAGCTTCAGGTTTTTTTTATACTTTGACAAAAGCATTAGGTCAGAGGTTTGACATTTTTAGTTTCCCCCACCCAGATTTATTGTCTCCAGAAATCATTATTGCCATACAGAGTTCCTGCTTCAGCGATTCTCTCAGAATCAGCTTTACTATCTATTATCTACTTCCTCTTATGTGTCCTATACTTAACTTGTGATTACATTGTAACTCATGCTACATTCCTCAGTTTATTTCTTATCTTTCCAAATCCTGTTTGCCCCTAACATTTTAAGATCACTATCTTCTAAAAAGGCTTCTAGCTATTCTTAATCATTCCTAAACCCTAAGCTCAGCAAACTTCTTTTGCCATAAACATTCCCCTCACAAACAGGTCTCAGATAACAATCCTTCCCATGGGCTCAAGCTGCAGTCTGCATGCTCATCCTGGAGCATTCTTTGTAAAGATCCTTGAACAAATGTCAATGGTTACTTTATAGATTATTTTCTGGGCACAACTGCAGAAGGCTTTGTGCTTTATCATGCTTTTCTCAAGAACAATAAGCACCTTAACATTCTCTCCAGCCAACTCAACCGAAGAAAGGAAAGAACAAGTCAGAATCACAAGACCTAGATCCTTCATCCCAGGACCGTGCCTGCGGGATGAGGAGAAGGGGTTGGGGCCATGCCTCCATTTTGTCAGTAATGCCTAGGCGGCTCCCAACAGTCTATTGTTCCATGTCCAGTTCTTACTGTTGCTGCTTGACCTGCATACAGGTTTCTCAGGAGATAGGTAAGGTGGTCTGGTATTCCCATTCTTTAAGAATTTTCCACAATTTGCTGTAATCCAAGTCAAAGGCTTTAGTGTAGTCAGTGAAGCAAAAGGAGATATATATATATATATATATATATATATTTTTATATATATATATTTTATTATATATATATATATAAAAGGATATATATATATATATATTATAGGATTCTCTTGCTTTTGGCAATTGGATCTCTGATTCCTCTGCCTTTTCCAAATGTAGCTTGAACATCTGGAAGTTCTCTTTTCATGTACTGTTTAAACCTGGCTTGAAGAATTTTGAGCACTACTTTGCTAGCATGTGAAATGAGTTTAATTGTGTGGTAATTTGATGATTCTTTGGCATTGCCCTTCTTTGGGATTGAAATAAAAACTGACCTTTTCCAGTCCTATGGCCACTCCTGAGTTTTCCAAATATGCTGGCATATAGAGTACAGCACTTTCAGAGCATCATCTTTTAGGATTTGAACTAGTTCAGCTAGAATTACATCACCTCCACTAGCTTTGTCTGTGGTAAGTCTTCCTAAGACATACTTGACTTCACACTCCAAGATGTCTGACTCTAGGTGAGTCATCACAACACTGTAGTTATCTGGTCATTAAGATTTTTTTGTATAGTTCATCTGTGTATTCTTGCCACCTCTTCTTAATATCTTCTGCTTCTGTTAGGTCCATATATATAGTCTATGATAAATGTTTTGGCCTGATGTCAGGGGTTTTGAAGGATTTTGATTGGAAAACTGGTGGCAAAAAATGTCTGAGGAGTGGTACATTCATAGACCTCTATGTGTGAACAAAAATGTTGTGGAATTATGTGCCATGTGAGGATGACTTCAGCAGAACAGAATTTTAATCAAGTAGATGGGGTGACCCATTCTATATATACAGTTCAGCATTCTTCCTCAGTTACCATATCATTGCTCATAGGGCTTATGAACAGGGTCCATGGCAGCAGTGATAAATATTATGCCCAGGCTCAGCACCATGGACTTCTATCCTCCAGGGTCATGCTAACTACCCAATCTTCTAACAGCAGAGACCAACACTGAGTCCCCAGTAAGGAATCGTTGCCTGGAGTGATCTTCCTGCTACTTGACAATAGGTTATATTGTATATAGGTAATATTATATCACTTCCAGTATGCAATCAGCAGTGTTTTCTTCTTACTGGAATATATCCTCACTCTGGTTATGTATTTGTCTTCCTTGCACACAATGCTCCTGCCAAAACTACCATCCATGGACTTACACAATGCCTCATCAACTGTCAAAGTATTCCACACAGCATAGCCTCTTATTTAGGAACTCACTTTGTGTGTGTTCATTGCTCAGTCATGTCCAACTCTTTGTGACATCATGGACTGTAGACAGCAAGACTCCTCAGTCCATGGAATTCCCCAGGCAAGAATAGTGTAGTGGGTTGCCATTCCCTTCTCCATTGGATCTTCCTGACCCAGGGATCAAATTTGGGTCTGCTGCATTGCAGGCAGATTCTTTACCTCTGAGCCAGAATGTGCCTATACTCATGAACTTTACTTGGCTTAGCATGTTCCCCACCACCCTGAAGCAGTTGACTTGGTAGAATTGGGGAATGGCCTTTTGTAGATGTAGTTGCAGTGCTAGCTAGGTGGCAAAGTGGTGCATTTCTGGAATAAGGTTCTCCTGGAGGGTGTATGGCTCTGAATCAGCACCCAGTATGTAGTGCTGTTCCTCCCACAACAGAGATGGATGGGTCCAAGAACCAAAGGATGACAATAAGAGTAGCACCACTTACTCTTACCCTTAGGAACCCACTAGCAAAATCTTGGGCTTTCTGTCCCTGCAACAACAGGCTCTGCTGGTTTAGGCATCCAAGTTCCAACAGGAAACAACAATAATTCCATTGAACTAGAAGCTAAGACTACCATCCAGTCATTTTGGATCACTCATGTCTCTAGGTCAATAGGCAGAGTGAATTTACTGTACTGGCTGGGGTGATTGATTCTGACTACCAAGGGGAAATTAAGTGGATACTCCACGGTGGAGGTAAGAAAGAATACATCTGAAATATTGGAGATACTTTAGAATGGCCCTTAGTGCTTTTCATGCCATGTGGTTAAAGTTAGTGGAAAACTACAACAACCAATTCAGGCAGGACGGCTAACAACACAAATCCTTCAGGAATAAAGATTTCAATCATCCCACCAGGTAAAGAACCACAAAAAGCTAACGTGCTTGCTGAGGGCAGAGGGAATTTTGAAGGAATGGTGTAAGAAGATACTTATATCATCTATGTGATCAGTTACAGAAGTGAGAACTTTGTAATGATCACTTCTTTCTTATTTTTTATGAATGTGTAATTTTTGTTTCCTTCTCTTTCTTATCCTCTTATACTTAAGAACTTTATTAATTTTACAACATTGTATTTAGGTTACAAAATATCAGGAAGAGTGAACGTCACCCAGGACTTTGTAATAAATAAGCCTTCTCTCAATGAAAACTCCAAGCCTGGATAATATCAATGGTAAATTCTGTAAAATATTTAAGAAAGAAACAATACCAATTTTATACAAACTCTCAGATACTAGAATATTACATAAAGAAGAGAGAAGCTAGTTGTACTTACAAGAAGGGAATAAGAGGGAAATAGTATATAAGTTGCACTATTTGAAGAGTCTTAAAAGATGTTTGTATTTATTGAGCATTGAATTTACATTTATTCCCTATAACTTCCACATTGTTGGATTTTTATAAGTAGACCTAGTGAAGAAGAAGTAGAAGTTACTCTAGACTTATTGGTGCATATCAAAGGGTGAAAAATAAATCTGACAAAAATTCAAGGATCCTCTATGTCAGTGAAATTTCTGGAGGTCCACTTCTGTCCTTTTGATTTAACAGAGCACATGTAGCCCAACTAGTAAAAGATGAACTTTGATATAACCATCCTTCCAAAGAAGGAGGACTTTGTGATATCCCTAACTCCTCCTGCTTCTAAGCCCCTACCATTTCTGGCGCAGTCATCTGGAAAACTAGCATTTGTCAATATTACTATGGAGACAATATGGCAGTATGGTTAAAAGCACTCATGCTGTGGCATCTTGAAGGTGTGAGCTAAGATCCTATATTATTATTAAGTTTTGTGACTTTGAGCAAGTTAAAGTTTTCAGTGGCATAATTTTTAATTTTTCAAAATCAATATAATAATAATACCCACCAGTAGAATTGTTAGAAGGATTAAATGAGAGAATGCATATCACAAGTTCTCAGCTTTATTAAATAGTTACACTGTTTTTTCTTATTATATAAGATAATTGAACTGAACACAGCTCTCCTAACAAAGTGAGAGTGAGAACCTTCCTCCCATGATCTGATATGTAGTGAAAGTAATATTGCTAGTAAGTAAATCCATAGTTTATCCAATTTTAGAAATCACAGTGCTAATTCCTATTGAATTTTACAAATGCTTTACAAATATGTCTTTTACATGTCAGTGATGCCAACTTATGTTTCTAGCTAGTACTTTAATCTGTTTTTTCTTTCCAATTAAAAATTTAAATTCAAATATGAAACAGGGAATTCAGTGAAAATGGAGATGCCTTCCTAACCCTAAATCCATTTGCCTGTTCTATTCTTTAATAGTGGCCACCATTACTAATATCTTAATATTCTTCCAGGGGGCTTTCCAGCAGCACTAGTGGTAAAGACCCCCCTGCCAAGGCAGGAGACAGAAGAGATGCAAGTTTGATCCCTGGGTTGGGAAGATACCGTGGAGGAGTGCACGGCAACCCACTCCAGTTTTCTTGCTGAAGAATCTCATGGACAGAGGAGCCTGGAGGCTGACAGTGCATGGGGTTGCACAGAGCTGGACACAACTGAAGCAAGTTAGCACACACACACACAGAGATAGATCCTAGATTCATTCTCATTCTCCCTCAATCTTTCTTTCTCTTTCTCTTCCATTTTCCTTTCCTTTTCCTACATTTTAGTTCAATGATATTACTACTGATATGTATCTTTGTTTATTTATAAATATGGGCACAATGATACATAAAATTATACTTTATTCTTTTTATTATCTACTTAAAATTCTATTATAAGAATATTTCATCATGTATCTTGCTTCCAATCATTTATTACTAAAATTTTTAAAATTAATACTATATATGTATGTGTGCATGCTAAGTCGCTTCAGTCATGTCCAACTTTTTGTGACCCTATGGACTGTAGTCTGTCAGGCTCCTCTGTCCATGGGATTCTCCAGGCAAGAGTACTGAAGTGATTCCCATGCCCTTCACCATGGGCATGTATAATATATTGTATTGCTGATACTGTTCACAGTGCCAGTGTTCTAACTGTTCACACTATGTGCACTGTTCACTGAATCCAGGGTACACAAGGCTGGAGCTAAGAGTCTAAAAGAGGATATGAGGAGCCATAGGAACTGAAGACCCGTTTATTCTCTCCTAACTGGCATGGCAGCCATAATACAGCCTCTCTCCTGGCTGACACAGCAGCCATAGCAGCCCCTGTAACATAACCATAATGTAGCAATAATGTAGCCACACCATAACCTCATATAACATAACCATATTGTCGCTCCAACCCAGCAACAGCCAGGGCTTTCAAGGTGAAGCTCATACAGGTATACCACACCTTAAAGTAGCCTGTGACCAAGCAAGTACCTTGTGATGTGCAGGCACAGTGCTGTAAGTGACCTCAGCTGTTACGTAACTGTGTGAAGTCACTGTTTACAGAACATGGGACAAAAGACCCTCACTGGCACCATCTTGTTAATTTCCCCATATATGTATATGAGTATACACACACACACACACACACACACACACACACACATACATATGGTGCTTCCCCAATGGCTCAGCTGTAAAGAATCTACCTACAGTGGGGAAGCTGCAGAAGATATGGGTTCAATTACTGTATTGGGAAGATTCCCCTGGAGGAGGGCACAGCAACCCACTCCAGTATTCTTGCCTGCTGCTGCTGCTGCTGCTAAGTCGCTTCAGTCGTGTCCGACTCTGTGCGACCCCACAGACAGCAGCCCACCAGGCTCTGCCATCCCTGGGAATCTCCAGGCAAGAACACTGGAGTGGGTTGCCATTTCCTTCTCCAATGCATGAAAGTGAAAAGTGAAAGTGAAGTCACTCAGTCGTGTCCGACTCTTAGCGACCCAATGGACTGCAGTCCACCAGGCTCCTCCATCTATGGGATTTTCCAGGCAAGAATACTGGAGTGGGGTGCCATTGCCTTCTCTGAGTGTTCTTGCCTAGAGAATTCCAAATACAGAGAAGCCTGGCAGGCTATAGTCCAGAGGGTTTCAAGGTTGCAAAGAGTCAGACGTGACTGAAATGATGATATCTCCTCACACATATCTATATGAATTCCTAGAACCTAAAATTTAGGCTATATATATTATGATTTTTTTTCCAAATAGGTTACACCAATTTTGATTCTCACTAAAAGCATAAGGAATATTCACATTCTCGTCATTAGAGTAAGTAATGAATCTTTTTGATAATTTAAATGGATGAAAATATCTCCATTTAGTATTCAGTTTTCATTTTCTTACTCAGGATGAAGTGGAGCAACTCTTCAGATAATTCTATGTTTCTTCTCCATCTGCAGTCTTTGTTTTCTCTCATATTCCATTGACACTTTCTTAGTGACTGATAAAATCAGCCACCAGTTTTGTCTGTTTTCTTGTTTTTCTTTTAAAAAAAAAAGACTACATATGAAAAACATTTATTTTAGTATTTATTTATTTATTTTGCTGCACTGGGTTTTAATTCTGGCCTGTGGGATCTTTAATTGCAGTATGCAAACTTCCCACTTGCAGCATGTGGGATCAAATTCCCTGACCAGGGATCATAACTGAGTCCCCTTCATTGGGAACATGGAGTCTTGGCCATTGGACCACCAGTAAGTCCCTAACTATATTTTAGTGAGAATATTTAAGCTTTACTCTCTTAGAAAATAGCAATTATATAATATTAATACATGTTGTTAACTTCAGCACCATACTTAGGCCTTATTCATCTTATAGCTGAAAGTTTGCACCCTCTACCCATCTCTCCCTATTCCTCTCTTTATTTCACCCACCCGTTAGTCTCTAGCCACCACCTTTCAACTCTCTGATTCAGTGACTTTGACACATATAAGTAAAGCCATGCAGAATTTCAGAATTTGTCTTTTTCTGTCTGGCTTATTTACTTAACATAATGATCTCAAGGTGCATCCATGTTGTCAAAAATAGCAGGATTTTCTTCTTTCTCATGACTGAATATTATTCCATTATATGTTTTATATATATATATACATATATATATCACATTTTAAAATATTTTAATCATCTATGTGTGTGTGTGTGTGTGTGTGTGTGTGTGTGTGTATTAGGTTGGTGCATACACTATTGTGATTTTTGACTATGAATTTTAAATCAGTATAATGAGGCTCAAACACATTGTTATTAATCAAAATAAGAACCATTACAATCAACACATTTTTGTTGACAAGTAACAAGTTTGTTTATT
Source organism: Bos mutus (assembly GCF_027580195.1). Classification (NCBI taxonomy): domain Eukaryota; kingdom Metazoa; phylum Chordata; class Mammalia; order Artiodactyla; family Bovidae; genus Bos; species Bos mutus. Next base: position 133,524,635 of record NC_091618.1, read on the forward strand.
CCTTTAGTATATTAATACATATACTGATATATACACCACACATCCATTTTTATCTGTTCATCCATTGGTGAACACTTTGATTGTTTCCATATCTTGACTACTGTAATGTATACATTAAAGTATTATATATGTATAACAATTTCTTTACCCAGTCATTGGCAGATGGACACTAACGTAATTTCTATGTCTTGGCTATTGTGAGTAATGCAGAAAGAATGGTTCAACATTCATGAATCAATCAATGTGATACACCACATTAACAAGACAAAGGGTAAAAGTCACATGATTATCTCAATAGATGCAGAAAAAGCACTTAGCAAAATTCAACATCCATACATAATTTAAAATTGTTATCTAAATGGGTATAGAGAGAATATATATCAATAAAGACAACTTATGACAAATCCACAGTCAACATTCACACTCAATGGTGAAAGATGAAAGGCTTTTCTCTAAATTCAGGAAAAAAGACAAGAATACCAATGCTTATCACTTCTATTTAACATACTACTGGAAGTTTTAGCTAAAGAAATTAAGTAAGAAAAAAATAAATAAAAGATTTCTATGTTGGAAGGGAAGAAGCAAAACTGTCACTATTAGCAAGTGATTAACATTTTAGTTTGAAGAAAGTGGAGAAAACCACTAGGCCATTCAGGTATGACCTAAATTAAACCTCTTATGACTACACAGTGGATGTGAGAAATAGATTTAAGGGACTAGATCTGATAGACAGAGTCCCTGGTGAACTATGGATGGAGGTACATGACATTGTACAGGAGACAGGGATCAAAACAATCTCCAAAAAAGAAATGTGAAAAAGCAAAATGGCTGTCTGAGGAGGCCTTACAAATAGCTGTGAAAAGAAGAGGAGCAAAAAGCAAAGGAGAAAAGGAAAGATATACCCATTTGAATGCAGAGTTCCAACGAATAGCAAGGAGAGATAAGAAAGCCTTCCTCAGTGTTCAGTACAGAGAAATAAAGGAAAACAAGAGAATGGGAAAGACTAGAATCTCTTCAAGAAAATTAGAGATATCAAGGGAAATTTTCATGCAATATAGGACAGAAATGGTATGGAACTAATAGAAGCAGAAGATATTAAGAAGAAGTGGCAAGAATACAGAGAAGAACTATACAAAAAAGATCTTCATGACCCAGATAATCATGATGGTGTGATGACTCACTCTCACATAGAGCCAGACAACCTGGAATGTGAAGTCAAGTGGGCCTTAGGAAGCATCACTATTAACAAAGCTAGTAAAGCTGATGGAATTCCAGTTGAGCTATTCCAAATCCTGAAAGATGATGCTGTGAAAGTGCTGCACTCAATATGTCAGCAAATTTGGAAAACTCATCAGTGGCCACAGGACTGGAAATGGTCAGTTTTCATTCCAATCCCAAAGAAAGGCAATGCCAATGAATGTTCAAACTACCACACAATTGCACTCATCTCACATGCTAATAAAGTAATGCTCAAAATTCGCCAAGCCAGACTTCAGCAGTATGTGAACCCTGAACTTCCAGATTTTCAAGCTGGTTTTAGAAAAGGCAGAGGAACCAGAGATCAAATTGCTAACATCCACTGGATCATTGAAAAAGCAAGAGAGTTCCATAAAAAATATCTATTTCTGCTTTATTCATTGTGCCAAAGCCTTTGACTGTGTGGAGCGCAATAAACTGTAGAAAATTCTGAGAGAAATGGGAATACCAGACCACCTGACCTGCCTCTTGAGAAACCTGCATGCAGGTCAGGAAGCAACAGTTAAAACTGGACATGGAACAACAGACTGGTTCCAAATAGGAAAAGGAGTACATCAAGGCTGTATATTGTCAGCCTGCTTATTTAACTTCTATGCAGAGTACATCATGAGAAACGCTGGGCTGGAGGAAGCCCAAACTGGAATCAAGATTGCTGGGAGAAATATCAATAACCTCAGATATGTAGATGACACCACCCTTATGGCAGAAAGTGAAGAAGAACTAAAGCGCCTCTTGATGAAAGTGAAAGTGGAGAGTGAAAAAGTTGGCTTAAAGCTCAACATTCAGAAAATTAAGATCATGTCATCTGGTCCCATCACTTCATGGCAAATAGATAGGGAAACAGTGGCTGACTTTATTTTTCTGGGCTCCAAAATTACTGCAGATGGTGACTGCAGCCATGAAATTAAAAGATGCTTGCTCCTTGGAAGGAAAGTTATGACCAACTTAGACAACATATTAAAAAGCAGAGACATTACTTTGCCAACAAAGTTCTATCTAGTCAAGACTATGGTTTATCCACTGGCCATGTATGGATGTGAGAGATGCACCATAAAGAGAGCTGAGTGTTGAACAATTGATGCTTTTGACCTGTGTTGCTGCAGAAAACTCTTGAGGGTCCCTTGGACTGCAAGGAGATCCAACCAGTCCATCCTAAAGGAGATCAGTCTTGGGTGTTCATTGAAAGGACTGATCTTGAAGCTGAAACTCCAATACTTTGGCCACCTGATGGGAAGAGCTGACTCATTTGAAAAGACCCCGATGCTGGGAAAGATTGAGGGCGGGAGGAGAAGGGGATGACAGAGGATGAGATGGTTGGATGGCATCACCAACACAATGGACATGGGTTTGGGTGGCCTCCAGGAGTTGGTGATGGACAGGGAGGCCTGGCATGCTGCGATTCATGGGGTTGCAAAGAGTCGGATACAATTTAGCAACTGAACTGAACTGAATACTTTATTTGGAAAACCCTAAAGTCTCTACCTAAAGTGCCACCCAGCCTCACACCCTGCCTGTTGGCTTCTCTGCGGAGATGCCCAGCTGGGGTGAGTGATCCGAGGATGGCTCTGGGCTCATCCCTGCTGAGAGCTGGACCCTGCACAAGGAAGAGCTGAGCAGCAAGCTGTAGCTATGCTCCTAAAAGGTGGGGACTGAGAGGAGCTACCATACCCCCGAGGTAAGGGTGGCGGCCAAGAGGAGCTACCACACGCCCGAGGTCAGGGGAGGCAGCCGAGAGGAGGAACCCCACGTCCAAGGAGCAGCGGCTGCACAGGTGCAGGAAGGCCGAGAGGAGCTACTCTACATTCAAGGTCAGGAGGGGCGGCTGTGAGGAGATACCCTCGTCCAAGTAAGAGAAACGCAAGTAAGACGGTAAGTGTTCTGAGAGGTCATCAGAGGACAGACACACTGAAAACATAATCATAGAAAACTAATCAATCTGATCACACGGACCACAGCCTTGTCTAACTCAATGAAACTAAGCCAATGCCCATGGGGCCACCCAAAATGGGAGCATCATGGTGGAGAGGTCTGACAGCATGTGGTCCACTGGAGAAGGGAATGGCAAACGACTTCAGTATTCTTGCCTTGAGAACCCCAAGAATAGTATGAAAAAGCAAAATGATAGGATACTGAAAGGGGAACTCCCCGGGTCAGTAGGTGCCCAATATGCTACTGGAGATCAGTGGAGAAATAACTCCAGAAAGAATAAAGAGATGGAGTAAAGGAAAAACAATACCCAGTTGTGCATGTGACTGGTGATAGAAGCAAGGTCCAATGATGTAAAGAACAATATTGCATACGAACCTGGAATGTCAGGTCCATGAATCAAGGCAAATTGGAAGTGATCAAGCAAGAGATGGCAAAAGTGAACATCAACATTCTAGGAATCACTGAACTAAAATGGACCGGAATGGGTGAATTTAACTCAGATGACCATTATATCTACTACTGTGGGCAGGAATCCCTTAGAAGAAATGGAGTAGCCATCATGGTCAACAAAAGAGTCCGAAATGCAGTACTTGGATACAATCTCAGAAACGACAGAATGATCTCTGTTCATTTCCAAGGCAAACCATTCAATACCACGGTAATCCACAACCAGTAACGCTGAAGAAGCTGAAGTCGAATGGTTCTATGAAGACCTTGTAAGACCTTTTAGAGTTAACACCCAAAAAAGATGTCCTATTCATTATACGGGACTGGAATGCAAAAAGTAGGAAGTCAAGAAACACCTGGAGTAACAGGCAAATTTGGCCTTGGAGTAAGGAATGAAGCAGGGCAAAGGCTAATGAGTTTTGCCAAGAGGACACACTGTTCATAGCAAACACCCTCTTCCAACAACACAAGAGAAGACTCTACACATGGACATCACCAGATGGTCAACACCAAAATCAGATTGAGTATATTCTTTGCAACCAAAGATGGAGAAGTTCTATACAGTCAGTGAAAACAAGACCGGGAGCTGACTGCGGCTCAGATCATGAACACCTTCTTATCAAATTCAGACCATTCAGGTATGGCCTAAATCAAATCTCTTATGATTATACAGTGGAAGTGAGAAATAGATTTAAGGGACTAGATCTGATAGACAGAGTGCCTGATGAACAATACAGAGGTTGGTGACATTGTACAGGAGACAGGGATCAAGACCATCCCCATGGAAAACAATGCAAAAAAGAAAAATGGCTGTCTGAGGAGGACTTACAAATAGCTGCGAAAAGAAGAGAAGTAAAAAGCAAAGGAGAAATGGAAAGATATAAGCATCTGAATGCAGAGATCCAAAGAATAGCAAGGAGAGATAAGAAAGGCTTCCTCAGTGCTCAATGCAAAGAAATAGAGGAAAACAACAGAATGAGAAAGACTAGAGATCTCTTCAAGAAAATTAGAGATACCAAGGAAACATTTCATGCAAAGATGGACTCGATAAAGTCGATAAAGGACAGAAAAGGTATGGACCTAACAGAAGAAGAAGATATTAAGAAGAGGTGGCAAGAATGCACAGAAGAACTGTACAAAAAATATCTTCACGACCAAGATAATCACGATGGTGTGATCACTGACCTAGAGCCAGATATCCTGGAATGTGAAGTCAAGTGGGCTTTAGAAAGCATCACTACGAACAAAGCTAGTGGAGGTGATGGAACTCCAGGTGAGCTATTTCAAATCCTGAAAGATGATGTCGTGAAAGTGCTGCACTCAATATGCCAGCAAATTTGGAAAACTCAGCAGTGGCCACAGGGCTGGAAAAAGTCAGTTTTCATTCCAATCCCAAAGAAAGGCATTGCCAAAGAATGCTCACACTACCACACAATTGCACTCATCTCACACACTAGCAAAGTGATGCTCAAAATTCTCCAAGCCAGGCTTCAGCAGTATGTAAACCGTGAACATCCAGATGTTCAAGCTAGTTTTAGAAAAGGCAGAGGAACCAGAGATCAAATTGCCAACATCCACTGGATCATCAAAAACACAAGAGAGATCCAGAAAAACATCTGTTTTTGCTTTATTGATTATGCCAAAGCCTTTGACTGTGGGATCACAATAAACTGTGGAAAATTCTGGAAAAGATGAGAATCCCATCCACCTGACCTGCCTTTTGAAAAACTTATATGCAGGTCAGGAAGCAACAGTTAAAACTGGACATGGAACAACAAACTGGTTCCAAATAGGAAAAGGAGTACATCAAGGCTGTATATTGTCACCCTGCTTATTTAATTTACATACAGAGTACATCATTGAAAATGCTGAGCTGGAGGAAGCACAAGCTGGAATCAGGATTACCGGGAGAAATATCAATCACCTCAGATATGCAGATGACACCACCCTTATGGCAAAAAGTGAAGAGGAACTAAAAAGCCTCCTGATGAAAGTGAAAGAGGAGAGTGAAAAAGTTGGCTTAAAGCTCAACATTCAGAAAACTAAGATCATGGCATCTGGTCCCATCACTTCATGGGAAATAGATGGGGAAACAGTGGAAACAGTGTCAGACTTTATTTTTGGGGGGCTCCAAAATCACTTCAGATGGTGATTGCAGCCATGAAATTAAAAGACACTGACTTCTTGGAAGGTATGTTATGACCAACCTAGATAGTATATTGAAAAGCAGAGATATTACTTTGCCAGCAAAGGTCCATCTAGTCAAGGCTATGGTTTTTCCAGTGGTATATATGGATGTGAGAATTGGTCTGTGAAGAAAGCTGAGCACCGAAGAATTGATGATTTTGAACTGGTGTTGGAGAAGACTCTTGAGAGTCCCTTGGACTGCAAGGAAATCCAACCAGTCCATCCTAAAGGAGATCAGTCCTGGGTGTTCATTGGAAGGACTGATCCTGAAGCTGAAACTCCAATACTTTGGCCACCTGATGTGAAAAGCTGACTCATTTGAAAAGTCCCTAATGCTGGGAAAGATTAAGGGTGGGAGGAGAAGGGGTGACAGAGGATGAGATGTTTGGATGGCATCATCAACACAATGGACATGGGTTTGTGTGGCCTCCAGGAGTTCATGATGAACAGGGAGGCCTGGCGTGCTGCAGTTCATGGGGTTGCAAAGAGTCGGATATGACTGAGCAACTAAACTGAACTGAACTGATGACAAACCCACAGCAAACATTATCCTCAATGGTGAAAAATTGAAAGCATTTCCTCTAAAGTCAGGAACAAGACAAGGGTGCCCACTCTCACCATTACTATTCAGCATAGTTTTGGAAGTTTTGGCCACAGCAATCAGAGAAGAAAAAGAAATAAAAGGAATCCAAATTGGAAAAGAAGTAAAACTCTCACTTTTTGCAGATGATATGATCCTCTACATAGAAAACCCTAAAGACTCCACCAGAAAATTACTAGACTTAATCAATGAATATAGTAAAGTTGAAGGATATAAAATCATCACACAGAAATCCCTTGCATTTCTATACAGTAATAATGAGAAAATAGAAAGAGAAATTAAGGAAACAACTCCATTCACCATTGCAATGAAAAGAATAAAATACTTAGGAATATATCTACCTAAAGAAACTAAAGACCTATGTATAGAAATATTTAAAACACTAGTGAAAGAAATAATAAGGACACTAATAGATGGAGGAATACACCATGCTCATGGATTGGAAGAATTAATATAGTGAAAATGAGTATACAACCCAAAGCAATCTATAGATTCAATGCAATCCCTATCAAGCTACCAACGGTATTTTTCACAGAGCTAGAACAAATAATATCACAATTTGTATGGAAATACAAAAAAACCTTGAATAGCCAAAGCAATCTTGAGAAAGAAGAATGGAACTGGAGGAATCAACCTGCCTGACTTCAGGCTCTACCACAAGGCCAGAGTCATCAAGACAGTATGGTACTGGCACAAAGACAGAAATATAGATCATTGAAACGAAGTAGAAAGCCCAGAGATAAATCCATGTGCCTATGGCAACCTAGATAGCATATTAAAAAGCAGAGACATTACTTTGCCAACAAAGGTCTGTCTAGTCAAGGCTATGGTTTTTCCAGTGGTCATGAATGGATGTGAGAGTTGGACTGTGAAGAAAGCTGAGCGCCGAAGAATTGATGCTTTTGAACTGTGGTGTTGGAGAAGACTCTTGAGAGTCCCTTGGACTGCAAAGAGATCCAACCAGTCCATTCTGAAAGAGATCAGTCCTGGGATTTCTTTGGAAGGAATGATGCTAAAGCTGAAACTCCAGTACTTTGGCCACCTCATGTGAAGAGTTGACTCATTGGAAAAGACTCTGATGCTGGGAAGGATTGGGAGCAGGAGGAAAAGGGGACAACAGAGGATGAGATGGTTCGATGGCGTCACCAACTCGATGGACATGAATTTGAGTGAACTCTGGGAGTTGGTGATGGACAGGGAGGCCTGCGTGCTGCAATTCATGGGGTTGCAAAGAGTCTGACATGACTGAGTGACTGAATTGAACTGATGGACACCTTATCTTTGACAAAGGAGGCAAGTATATACAATGGAGAAAAGACAATCTCTTTAACAAGTGGTGCTGGGAAAACTGGTCAACCACTTGTAAAAGAATGAAACTAGAACACTTTCTAACACCATACACAAAAATAAACTCAAAATGGATTAAAGGTATAAATGTAAGGCCAGAATGTATAAAACTCCTAGAGGAGAACATAGGCAAAACACTCTCCGACATAAATCACAGCAGGATCCTCTATGACCCACCTCCAAGAATATTGGAAATAAAGCAAAAATAAACAAATGGGACCTACTTAAAATTAAAAGCTTCTGCACAACAAAGAAAACTATAAACAAGGTGAAAGGACAGCCTTCAGAATGGGAGAAATTAATAGCAAATGAAGCAACTGACAAAGAATTATTCTCAAAAATATACAAGCAACTCCTGCAGCTCAATTCCAGAAAAATAAATGACCCAATCAAAAAATCGGCCAGGAGCTAAACAGACATTTCTTCAAAGAAGACATACAGATGGCTAACAATCCCATGAAAAGATACTCAACATCACTCATTATCAGATAAATGCAAATAAAAACCACAATGAGGTACCATTTCACACCAGTCAGAATGGCTGTGATCCAAAAATTTATAAGCAATAAATTCTGGAGAGGGTGTGGAGAAAAGGGAACCCTCTTTCCCTGTGGGTAGGAGTGCAAACTAGTACAGCCACTATGGAGAACAGTGTGGAGATTCCTTAAAATACTGGAAATAGAACTTCCATACGACCCAGCAATCCCACTGCTGGGCATACACACTGAGGAAACCAGAATTGAAACAGATACATGTACCCCAATGTTCATCACAGCACTGTTTATAATAGCCAGAACATGGAAGCAACCTAGATGTCCATCAGCAGATGAATGGATAAGAACGCTGTGGTACAAGAATACATTTGAATCAGTTCTAATGAGGTGATGAAACTGGAGCCTATTATACACAGTGAAGTAAGCCAGAAAGAAAAACACCAATACAGTATACTAATGCATATATATGGAATTTAGAAAGATGGTAACAATAACCCTGTATGTAAGACAGCAAAAGAGACACATATGTATAGAACAGTCTTTTGGACTCTGTGGGAGAGGGCAAGGGTGAGATGCTTTGGGAGAATGACATTGAAACATGTGTATTATCATATGTGAAATGAATTGCTAGTCCATGTTTGATGCATGATACAGGATGCTTGGGGCTGGTGCACTGGGATGACCCATAGGGATGGGATGGGAAGGGAGGTGGGAGAAGGGTTCTGGATGGGGAACACATGTACACCCATGGTGGATTCATGTCAATGTATGGCAAAACCAATTCAATATTGTAAAGTAATTCGCCTCCAATTAAAATAAATAAATTTATTTTTTAATAAAAATAAAAGCAATAGAAACAGGAAAAAATCTACTTACAAGTTACTTCTTAATTACAAAGTGAAAAGTCGACTTCACAATAGGAAAAACTGGTAGACATCACCGTAGTCAAGCAATCAGTGTTAACATCATCAATGTTGAGACAAACCAACATCATGTGACTACTGTTATGATGCTCTGAACAGGACATAGTATCACTTCAATCATATTCCTGACAGAAATGCACAACCTGACATGAAGAAACATGAGACAAACTCACATTAGGACAAGTTGGACAAAACAGTTGGCTTGCATTCTTCAAAAATATCAAATTAAATGAAGACAAGAAAAGGCTAATGAATTAGTTCAGATAAAAGGAGGTCAAAGAGATACGATACCTAAATGTGTGATTCTGGACTGGGAAAAAAACTGTTAACCATATTATTGAATTGTAGAAATATGAATATGGACTACGGGTTTGATAATAATATTGTATTCATATTAAATTGTCTTTTTTTTGTTTGTTTGTTTAGCTAAAAAAAAAAAAAAATGCATTAACTCCTCCACTCCCCAGAAATGTACTTTCAGTCACAGCCAAAGGCTGCATATCTCCAGTTTGCAAACCTTTTGAACAATAAAACTGTCCTTTTGATTTAAAAAAAAAAGTTAATGAAACTAATAGCCTGTTTTTGGAAATAATAAACAAAATCTATGAATCTTTAGCCAGACTCATTTATAAAAAGAAGCCAATCATTAAAATAAGGAAAGAAAGAGGAAATGTTACATTTGATATCTCAGAAATACAAACGATAGTAAGAGATTACTTCTAATAATTATATGCCAATAAAATGGACAATCCAAACAAAATGAAAAAAATTATAGAAAGATAAATCTCCCAAGAGTAAATTAGAAAGAAAAAGAAAATATGAACACACCATTTACCAGTAATAAATAAAGTCAGTAGTTAAAAACAGAAACAAATAAGCAAAAACCCTCCCAACAAAAGTCCAGGAACGATATCAGTTCCCCAGTTGAAGTTTACCAAATATTTGAGGAAAGGTTGGTACCTATACTTCTCAAAATATTGCTAGATATCACAGAGAAATGAACACTTCCAAATTCCTTCTATAAGGCCAGCAAAACTTTGATATCAAATCCAGATAAAGACACCATAAAAAAGAAAATGTCAGGCCAATGTCACCAATAAATGTCAATGTAAAAATCCTCAACAAAATGTTAGCAAACCAAATTCAACAGTACATTAAAATAATTATTAGCATAATCAAGTGGGATTTATTCCAGGGATACAAGCTTAGCCCAATATCCACAACTCAATAGCATACCTCAAATTAACAAATTGAAGAATAAAAATCATAGTATTATCTCAATAGATATAAAAAAGAATTTGATAAAATTCAATCAACATTTATGACTAAAACTTAACAAAGTGTGTTTAGAGGGAGCATATCACCATTTGATAAAGGCCATATATGACAGTCCCAGAGCCATGTCATTATCATGGGGGGGAAGCTGAAAGTATATTCCCTAAGATCAGGAACAAGACAAGATGGTTATTGCTGTTTTTATTCAACATTGTATTGGAAGTCCAGGCAACAGCAATTAGGAAAGAAAAATAAATTAAAGAAATCCAAATTGAAAGGGAAGAACTAAAACTTTCACTATTTTGAGATGACATGACACTATTTATATCCATGGAAACCCTAAGAGGCCACCAAAAAAATTATTAGATCAAATAAATTATTTTAGTAAAGTTGTAGGATACATAATTAATATACAGAAATCTTTCCCATTTTTATACACTAATAAAAATCTATCAGAAAAAGAAATTAAGAAAACAATCATATTTATACTTGCTTCAAATGAATAAAATGCAAGTTTACAGTTGGGTATAAACATAACTAAGGAAGTAAACTGTACTTTTAAAACTATAAGATATTGATGAATGAAATTTAAGAGAAGACAATAAATAGATATACCATGATCATCAATCATAAAAATTAAATTTGTTAAAATGAACCATACTATAATCTACAAACTCAAGGAAATTCCATTGAAATACAATGGCTTTTTACAGAACTAGAAAAATAATCCTAAAATATGTAAAGAATCACAAAATCCCCAAGGACCTAAAGCAATCTTGGGAAAGAAGAACAAAGTTGGGGGTATTGCCTTTATTTCAAACTATACTACAGAGTTATGTAATCCAAAGAGTATGGTACTGGCAATGAAACTGACACATAGTACAATGGAACAGAATAGAGTCCAGAAATATGTTCAATTAATCTAGAACAAATGAAGCAAAAATATATGATAGCTAAAAGATAGCAACTTCAACAAATGGTGTTGCAATAACCAGGCAGCTACATGAAAAGAATCAAACTGAACTACGTTCTTAAATCACATACAAAAATGAACCTAAAGTAGATAAAAGTCCTCAATGTAAGACCCGAAACCATAATGCTCCTAGAAGAAAAGATAAGCTTTTGACATTGGCCTTAGGAATATTTTTTGGATATGTCTCTGTAGCAAGGGAAACAAAAGCAAAGATAAACAATTTATACTATAACAAACCTAACTTTTGCATAGAGAAGTAACCATTGCAAATGATATATTCAATAACGGATTAACAAAGAACACATACAATTCAACATGAACAAAACAAACAACTGTATTAAAAAAAAAAAAAAGGCAGAGAGCTGAAAAACCCTTTTTCCAAAGAAAACATAAAGATGTCCATCAGACATACGAAGAGATGTTCAAAATCATTAATCATCAGGGAAATGCAAATCAAAGTCCCTCACATGTATCAGAAAGACAATTATCAAAAAGACAACAAATACTGTAGATTAGGATGTGAAGAAGATGAAACTTTCAGGCACTGTTGGTGGTAATGTAAATTGGTGTAGCCACATTATTGAGTTTCCTCAAAAATTTAAAAATAGAACTATCATATAATCCAGCAGTTTCATTTTAGGTATTTACCCAAAGAAAGCAAAAAGTTATATATACCACTGTATATATTACAGTATTATTCACAACAGCCAAGACATAAGCATCTATTGGTAGGTGAATGGATAAAAATTAAGTGGTATATTTATACAATGGAATATTACTTTGCCATTAAAAATGAAATCTTACCATTTGCAATAGCATGAATTTATCTAGAGTGTATCATGATAAGGGAAATAGGCTAGAGAAATACAAATACTTTATGATTCTACTTATATCTGAAATCTAAAAAATGATGCAAGAAAACAAAATGGAAGCAGATTCATAGTTATAGATACAAACAGGTAATTGCCAGAGGGAAGGGGTTTTGTGAAGCTGGGCATAATAAATGTAGGGAACTGCTTTATTGTCTGTCTTGAAAATAGACTGGCTCTATTAACAAGAGTATACTCTTATTCTGTATATCTCACTGGTCATTTTGATATCCTTATACCAGTACCAGACTGTATTTAATACTGCACCTTTATAACGTTTTGAAGTTGAATAGTGTCAATCCTCTGCTGGTAAAGAATCCACCTGCAATTCAGGAGATCCCAGTTCAATTTCTGGATCAGGAAGATCTCCTGGAGAAGGGATAGGATACCCACTTCAGTACTCATGGGCTTCTCTGGTGGCTCAGACAGTAAAGAATCCACCTGCAGTGCAGGAGACCTGGGTTCAATCCCTGGGTTTGAAAGATACCCTAGAGGAAGGCATGGCAACCCACTCCAATATTCTTGCCTGGAGAGTCCCCATAGACAGAGGATCCTGGCAGGTTACCGTCTGTTGGGTCATAAAGAGTTGGACATGACTGAGTGACTTAGCACACAGTGCAGTGTCAGTCCTACCAACTATCTTTGAATCTTATACCTTATCCCAGCTTGCCATTCATTTCTTAGCATTCTTCTATTCCTTCTTTCTTTTCTTCATCTATTTTATTGAGTGGCTAGTATATTCTAGGATTTTGGGGTACATCCATAGTAAGCAAAATAGTCAAACTCTTCACCTTTCTAGAGCTTACATTTCACTGTCATTCTCTGCTCCTGACCGTCCCCTCACATCACACTGTATTTGGAGAGGTGATCGACACCACTCAATCTCCACTTCAGGTCATGGTCTGCACTCACAACAATCGCCCTCCCAAACCCTGCCTCCATACTCATATTACATCAGTCTGAGATTCAAGTATATTTCCTACATCCAGCCACAGCCCCTGGCAGCCCTGGTTTTTTCCAGCTCTGGTACCAGGAAGTAATGCCCATCCTTATTGACTCCCTACTACTTTTCCCATAGTGGCTACTAAAACCTGTCCACACTCTTTATGATTCCTAACTCCACCTTCCTTCCCAGGCTTCAGTTCAGTTCAGTCATCAGTCGTGTCCAACTCTTTGCGACCCCATGAATCGCAGCACGCCAGGACTCCCTGTCCACCACCAACTCCCGGAGTTCACTCAGACTCACGTCCATCGAGTCAGTGATGCCATACAGCCATGTCATCCTCTGTCGTCCCCTTCTCCTCTTGCCCCCAATCCCTTCCAGCAACAGAGTCTTTTCCAATGAGTCAACTCTTTGCATGAGGTGGCCAAAGTATTGGAGTTTCAGCTTTAGCATCATTCCTTCCAAAGAAATCCCAGGACTGATCTCCTTCAGAATGGACTGGTTGGATCTCCTTGCAGTCCAAGGGACTGTCAAGAGTCTTCTCCAAAACCACGGTTCAAAAGCATCAATTCTTCAGTGCTCAGCTTTCTTCACAGTCCAACCCTCACCTCCATACATCACATCAGATCAGATCAGTCACTCAGTCGTGTCCGACTCTCTGCGACCCCATGAAACGCAGCACGCCAGGACTCCCTGTCCACCACCAACTCCCGGAGTTCACTCAGACTCACGTCCATCGAGTCAGTGATGCCATACAGCCATGTCATCCTCTGTCGTCCCCTTCTCCTCTTGCCCCCAATCCCTTCCAGCAACAGAGTCTTTTCCAATGAGTCAACTCTTTGCATGAGGTGGCCAAAGTATTGGAGTTTCAGCTTTAGCATCATTCCTTCCAAAGAAATCCCAGGGCTGATCTCTTTCAGAATGGACTGGTTGGATCTCCTTGCAGTCCAAGGGACTCTCAAGAGTCTTCTCCAACACCACAGTTCAAAAGCATCAATTCTTCGGCACTCAGCCTTCTTCACAGTCCAACTCGCACATCCATACATGGCCACAGGAAAAACCATAGCCTTGAATAGATGGACCTTTGTTGGCAAAGTAATATCTCTGCTTTTGAATACGCTATCTAGGTTGGTGATAACTTTCCTTCCAAGGAGTAAGCATCTTTTAATTTCATGGCTGCAGTCACCATCTGCAGTGATTTTGGAGCCCAGAAAAATAAAGTCTGACACTGTTTCCACTGTTTCCCCATCTACTTGCCATGAAGTGATGGCACCAGATGCCATGATTTTGTTTTCTGAATGTTGAGCTTTAAACCAACTTTTTCACTCTCCACTTTCACTTTCATCAAGAGGCTTTTTAGTTCCTCTTCACTTTCTGCCATAAGGGTGGTGTCATCTGCATATCTGAAGTTATTGATATATCTCCCAGCAATCTTGATTCCAGCTTGTGCTTCTTCCAGCCCAGCGTTTCTCATGATGTACTCTGCATGTAAGTTAAATAAGCAGGGTGACAATATACAGCCTTGACGTACTCCTTTTCCTATTTGGAACCAGTCTGTTGTTCCATGTCCAGTTCTAACTATTGCTTCCTGACCTGCATGCAGGTTTCTCAAGAGGCAGGTCAGGTGGTCTGGTATTCCCATCTCTTTCAGAATTTTCCAGAGTTTATTGTGATCCACACAGTCAAAGGCTTTGGCATAGTCAATAAAGCTGAAATAGATGCTTTTCTGGAACTCTCTTGCTTTTTCCATGATCCAGTGGATGTTGGCAATTTGATCTCTGGTGCTTTCCTGGAGCAGCCATGAAGAGATACCCCATATCCAAGGTAAGAGAAACCCAAGTAAGACGGTAGGTGTTGCAAGAGGGCATCAGAGGGCATACACACTGAAACCATAATCACAGAAAACTAGTCAATCTAATCACACTAGGACCACAGCCTTGTCTAACTCCGTGAAACTAAGCCATGCCCGTGGGACCCCCGAAGACAGGCGGGTCATGGTGGAGCAGTCTGACAGAATGTGGTCCACTAGAGAAGGGAATGGCAAACTACTTCAGGATTCTTGCTTTGAGAATCCCATGAACAGTATGAAAAGGCAAAATGATAGGATACTGAAAGAGGAACTACCTAGGTCAGTAGGGGCCCGATATGCTCCTGGAGATCAGTGGAGAAATAACTCCAGAAAGAATGAAGGGATGGAGCCAAAGCAAAAACAATACCCAGTTGTGGATGTGACTGGTGGTAGAAGCAAGGTCTGATGCTGTAAACAGCAATATTGCACAGGAACCTGAAATGTTAGGTCCATGAATCCAGGCAAATTGGAAGTGGTCAAACAGGAGATGGCAAGAGTGAACGTTGACAGTCTAGGAATCAGCGAACTAAAATGGACTGGAATGGGTGAATTTAACTCAGACGACCATTATATCTACTATTGTGGGCAGGAATCCCTTAGAAGAAATGGAGTAGCCATCATGGTCAACAAAAGAGTCCAAAATGCAGTACTTGGATGCAATCTCAAACACACACACACACACACACGCACACACACACACACACACACACAAAATGATCTCTGTTCGTTTCCAAGGCAAACCATTCAATATTACAGTAATCCAAGTCTATGCCCCAACTAGTAATGATGAAGAAGCTGAATTTGAACACTTCTATGAAGACCTACAAGGCCTTTTGGAACTAACACCCAAAAAAGATGTCCTTTTCATTATAGGGGACTGGAATGCAAAAGTAGGAAGTCAAGAAACACCTGGAATAACAGGCAAATTTGGCCTTGGAGTAAGGAATGAAGCAGGGCAAAGTCTAATAGAGTTTTGCCAAGAAAATGCACTGGTCATAGCAAACACCCTCTTCCAAAAATGCAAGAGAAGACTCTACACATGGACATCACCAGATGGTCAACACCGAAATCAGATTGATTATATTCTTTGCAGCCAAAGATGGAGAAGCTCTATACAGTCAACAAAAACAAGACCAGGAGCTGACTGTGGCTCAGATCACGAACTTCTTATTGCCTCCCCAGGCTACGTCTCAGTAATTAATTGCATTTCTATATGAGGAAATACAACTCCCCGGGTGTATTTTTTAAAACTCTTTTCCACTTTATAGCTGTGGACTTACAACAGGAGGAAAGAAATCTCCATCAAACTCTGTCAAACTTAATTTTTTCTACTGTCAACCTTCCTGGTGATCTTACTCTGGGTGTGAAAGCTCCAGCCAGTCACCCCTCTCCACAATGGAATAACTCAAGTATCAGTCTCACCACTGGGTGGAGAGCTCTGGAACTGAGTCATGAGGAAAGACTCTCTCCTCATCTTCAAGTAGGACCACAAGCCTCATTTTGGGCAGAGATTTTTTTTTTTTTTAACAGTTCATATAATTTTCCTCAGCAATGCCAAAAATTTTCCTGTTGAAATTCTCTATTTGATACTAACTTTTAAACCTGATATTGCTGCTCAGATGCTTTCCTATTGCTTGATATTTACTGGGATTACAAAACAGATTTTGCATCCTCCATATAAAAAGCACTTATAAAATAATTGGGGGGGGGAAATGCTACATACCGATTAAATTAAAAATACATGGAAATACAAAGAAGAAAGAAAAAAAATGCTCCATATTCCATCCCCTACTTCCAGAATAAGCACTGTGAACATTTTGGTGAGTGTGCTTCCACTCTTCTCTGTGCCTGACTGTGCACGTATGCATTTCTACGTGAACTGGATACTGTCATCCAAGTTGTACCTGCCTGTGATAAGTCAGCACTGTTCATGGAGAGAACTCCACACCAGTACACGGAGATGCAAGAACCACTTGGTAATAGGAGAAGGCTTTTAAATCACCCACTGTCACCTAAGATTTTTTTATGCCTGTGGGTGTTTCATAATAGAGAATTATTTAATAAATCTGAGTTTCTTATATTCCCTGTATATATTCTGAAAATACACTCTCAGTCCTTATCCCAGGTTTGTTTTAAACCTAGAAAATCCTGTGAACTGTGAGTTACCAATTAGTGATATTTTAGGGAGTTGTATGTGAAGATCTTACTTTAAACACCACCTGCCAGTGAAAATAAGACAATCTACAATTTCTTTTCTTTTTTTTTTTTACTTGACTTCTCAAGCTCAAAATCAGAGTGTGTGCCTGAAATACAGGAGAAAGGAGCAGGGAAGGTAGAGTAAGAGAGAGAAAGAGTATGAGTGTGAGCCCCCGTGGAGCCATTCTCCCTCTTTGCCAATTGTGCTTATGTTCGTCCACGTCTGTAACATGGTGGGACTTGGGTCAGACAACTGAGGCTCTAGCCTTGGGCACAAAATTTAAGGAAGTACCAAAAACATGGATTAATGATATTTCAATATAAAATTCAAAATTAATACATAAAAAGTCTTAAAAGATCAAATTTAAAATAAAAGGATTAGTAACAGTATCATGCCAAGCCATATTGAATTCTGGGGCAAAAAGAAAGACAGCAATTTCATTGAATCTATAATTTTACTATATTTTTCTAACTTTCAAAGTATTAAATGAAATAAAATCCATCTTGATTACTAAGCTTTTCAGAGTCTCCCTAAATTCTACACCCAAGCAAGAACCTCACTGTCCTCACCTAGTTCAGTCCTTGTCTGTAACACAGGCTAAACACACCAGCCTTCTCAGGCTGGTGAGACATGTTTTTGTCCTGTCTCAGAACCTGATCCCTTGAGTGATCTGGGAGAGGAGATAAGTTAGACTGGTTTACAGCTGAAACACTGATATCTACGATAAGAACTTTCTCCAAAACCTCACATCTGGAAACAGCCAGGCAAGGAATGAATGGTGGTTTCTTTTGGATGGTACAGTCACATGGTGTTTGTTAACCACTTAAAACAATCATTCTCTTCATAAGAAACTTATTCATTTTAAAATTCAGAGGTTGAAACTTTCCCTCACAATATAATCTGTGCTCTTGTTTTTGCTTAATGCTACACATAATCTTAAGGACTTCTCTTATAGCTCAGTCAGTAAAGAATTTGCCTTCAATGCAGAAGACCCGGGTTCTATTCTTGGGTTGGGAAGATCCCCTGGAGAAGGAAATGGCAACCCACTCCAGTATTCTTGCCTGGAGAATCCCATGGACAGAGGAGCCTGGCAGGCTCCCAGTCCATGGGGTTGCAAGAGTCGGACATGACTTAGTGACTACACCACCACCACCACCACACATAATCTCAAAAACCTGGACATATGCTGTTAGTAATAGGTTATCATGTTGTTAGTAATTATTCAATGTTCCTTCAAGGCACCCATCAGTACTTCAGTATGTCTTTATAGCACATCAAGTGTAGCAATAATGATGCTTCAGCCATGCCTTGATCCAACTGCTTGGCAGAGGGAGCAGAGGGTGTCCCACTGACACCAGTGCTGACCACTTGGTTGCCCAGTTCAAGATGCATGCAGCAGTGTCATCATTCATAAGTTTTCAGTGGCAAATTGTAGCACTCTTGTTTTCTGATGAACAAGTCTGTTCCAAACTCATGAGGTTAAAGTAATAACATTAGCTGGTAGTTTGCTTTATATTCAGTTCAGTCACTCAGTCATGTCCGACTCTTTGCGACCCCATGAACCACAGCACACCAGGTCTCCCTGTCCATCACCAACTCCTGGAGGCCACCCAAACCCATGTCCATTGTATTGGTGATGCCATCCAACCATCTCATCCTCTGTCGTCCCCTTCTCCTACTGCCCTCAATCTTTCCCAACATTGGGGTCTTTTCAAATGAGTCAGCTCTTCGCATCAGGTGGCCAAAATATTGGTGTTTCAGCTTCAGGATCAGTCCTTCCAATGAACACCCATGACTGATCTCCTTTAGGATGGACTGGTTGTATCTCCTTGCAATCTAAGGGACTCTCAAGAGTCTTCTCCAACACCACAGTTCAAAAGCTTCAATTCTTTAGCACTAAGCTTTTTTATAGTCCAACCATTACATCCATAGCCTTGAAAAAACATCCATAGCCTGGAAAAAACATAGCCTTGACTGGACAAAGTAACGTTTAATGTTGACAAAGTAATGTTTCTGCTTTTTAATATGCTATCTAAGTTGGTCATAACTTTCCTTCCAAGGAGTAAGCGTCTGTTAATTTCATGGCTGCCGTCACCATCCGCAGTGATTTTGGAGCATGGAAAAATAAAGTCAGCCATTGTTTCCACTGTTTCCCCATCTATTTGCCATGAAGTGATAGGACCAGATGCCTTGATCTTCGTTTTCTGAATGTTGAGCTTTAAGCCAACTTTTTCACTCTCCACTTTCACTTTCATCAAGAGGCTTTTTAGTTCGTCTTCACTTTCTGCCATAAGGGTGGTGTCATCTGCATATCTGAGGTTATTGATATTTCTCCCGGCAATCTTGATTTCAGTTTGGGCTTCCTCCAGCCCAGCATTTCTCATGATGTACTCTGCATATAAGTTAAATAAGCAGGGTGACAATATACAGCCTTGACATACTCCTTTACATATTTGGAACCGGTCTGTTGTTCCATGTCCACTTCTAACTGTTGCTTCCTGACCTGCATACAGGTTTCTCAAGAGGCAGGTCAGGTGGTCTGGTATTCCCATTTGTTTCAGAATTTTCCAGAGTTTATTGTGATCCACACAGTCAAAGGCTTTGGCATAGTCAATAAAGCAAAAAGAGATGTTTTTCTGGAACTATGTTGTTTTTTCAATGATCCAGTTGATGTTGGCAATTTGATTTCTGGTTCCTCTGCCTTTTCTAAAACCAGCTTGAACATCTGGAAGTTCATGGTTCATGTATTGCTGAAGCCTGGCTTGGATAATTTTGAGTATTACTTTACTAGCGTGTGAGATGAGTGCAATTGTGTGGTAGTTTGAGCATTCTTTGGCATTGCCTTTCTTTGGGATTGGAATGAAAACTGACCTTTTCCAGTCCTGAGTTTTCCAAATTTGCTGGCGTATTGAGAGCAGCACTTTCACAGCATCATCTTTTAGAATTTGAAATAGCTCAACTGGAATTCCATCACCTCCACTAGCTTTGTTCATAGTGATGCTTTCTAAGGCCCTCCATCCAAGGTAAGAGAAACAAGAAAGACAGTAGGCGCTGAGAGAGAGCATCACAGGGCAGACACACTGAAACCACAATAACAGAAAACTAGCCAATCTGATCACACGGACCACAGCTTTGTCTAACTCAATGAAACTAACCCATGTCATGTCTGAGCACTCAAGATGGAAGGGTTATGGTGGATAGGTCTGACAGAATGTGGTCCACTGGAGAAGGGAATGGCAAACCACTTCAGCATTCTTGCCTTGAGAACCCCATGAACAGTATGAAAAGGCAAAATGATAGGACACTGAAAGATGAACTCTCCAGGTCGGTAGGTGCCCAATATGCTACTGGAGATCAGTGGAGAAATAACTCCAGAAAGAATGAAGGGATGAAGCCAAAGCAAAAACAACATCCAGTTTTGAATGGGGCTGGTGATAGAAGCAAAGTTTGATGCTGTAAAGAGCAATATTGCATAATAACCTGGAATGTTAGGTCCATGAATCAAAGCAAATTGGTAGTGGTCAAACAGGAGATGGCAAGAGTGAACATCACCATTCTAGGAATCAATGAACTAAGGTAGACTGGAATGGGTGAATTTAACTCAGATGACCATTATATCTACTACTATGGGCAGGAATCCCTTAGAAGAAATGGAGTAGCCATCATAGTCAACAAAAGAGTATGAAATGCAGTACTTGGATGCAATCTCAAAAAAAAAAAACACACACACACAAAATGATCTCTGTTCGTTTCCAAGGCAAACCATTCAATATTACAGTAATCCAAGTCTGTGCCCTAACCAGTAATGCTGAAGAAGCTGAAGTTGAATGGTTCTACGAAGACCTACAAGAACTTCTAGAACTAACACCCAGAAAATATGTCCTTTTCATTGTAAGGGACTGGAATGCAAAAGTAGAAAGTCAAGAAACAACTGGAGTAAGAGGCAAATTTTTCCTTGGAGTACAGAATAAAATAGGGCAAAGGCTAACAGAGTTCTGCCAAGAGAACTCACTGGTCATAGCAAACACCCTCTTCCAACAACACAAGAGAAGACTCTACACATACATCACCTGATGGTCAACACCAAAATCAGATTGATTATATCCTTTGCTTTTTATTACCCAAGTTGAATTCAGTGTTTCCCTTAATATGGATCTTACAAGACTAGCTCCCTTTTTTGTTGGATGTGTTTTTCTGAATAATGATGAATGAGGCAGAGGCAAGGCTGTTGCATTATCCTGAAGGCCTTCAAACAGTGGGGCAAGTTCACATTGCTAGGATACCTCCTTCCATGGGAACTGTTTCCCCAAACTCTGACCCCATCTCTGGGAGTGCTATGCATGTGAACAACTTATGTGACTGTGAAAGAAACAAAAAGATTGAAATTGGCCAATTAAGGCATCACATGCAGGCAAACTGACCAAGGGAAGGTAACCTGTCACCTGGTGGGAGATGGTCAGAGCTTCTGTTCAGTAAACCAGTGAGAAGGAAACGCTTCTGCCTGTTTGAAAATATTCAGGGGACCCCATCTTCTCTCCAAAGATTACAAGCAGAAATCTCTGAGGCAGAGATACCCATCTTTAGCATCACTAAAGGTCTATTTTCTTTAGGGCAGGGCCTGAGGGTAAAGGCTTATACCTACACATTTATCTAGGTTAATTCTCTGCCAAACACTGCAAGATTCTGGGATCAGAAATGACAAGATCCAGCCCTTGTCCTCAGACTCCCAACCCAGTAAAAATGATTGAGGTAATCAGAGGGTATTATAAGAGGATGGAGAAATGTTTCTTTGTCCCACCTGGGATGCCATGTGAGAAAAAGCTGAAGTTTCCAGGTAACAGGTGTCATCTCCATTTAAGGGGAGTGAATGGAAGTGAGCCAAAAGAAGGGGAGAGAATGGGGGGATCTAAACAGAGAGAATAGCTTGAGCCAAGGCATTTAAGTAGGGTGGCTCCTTTATTTCTCTGTATTCTCAAGATCTGAAATGATGCCTTATACCTGGTATATGTTCAATGAGGTTTATTGAGTAAATGAATGATACAAACAGAAATACAACATGTGGAAAATAGAGTGTCATTTTGAAAGTTTGTGAATTTTTGGAGAAGGAAAATCAGACTTTCTGTATAATTGAAAAACGCTGCTAGCAACAGCAAAATGTAAATTTACTACTGAGTCAAGTATCCTTATCTAGCAATTATCTCTTTTTTTCAGGGTTCAGTATTGGCCTTTCTCTCCATATATCTGTCCACTACTACTTCCTTCTGTTGTTCCTTTCGTTTTACAATGAGAAGAAATGTGTGTGCTTGCTAAGTCACTTCAGTCATTTCTGACTCTTTGTGACCCTTGTTTTGGAAATGATCAGGAAATTTTATTTTTGCATTTTGTAAAGATTTTTAGCTGTGGCCTGGTGTGGAGAAGTGGTTGCTATTTCCATTTAGTTACTGGAATCAGTATGAACCATTTGTCAAGAAAGAGCAAGAAGATTACCTATCTATTGTTGTTTAGTCTCTAAGTCGCATCCAACTCTTTTGAGATCCCATGGACTGTAGCCCATCAGGCTCCTCTGTCCATGGGATTTTTCCATGCCAGAATACTGGAGTGAGTTGTCATGGCCTTTTCCAGAGAGTCTTCCCAACCCAGTTATAAAACCTGCATCTCATATCTCCTCCATTTGCAAGTGGGTACTTTAAGCACAGTGGTAAATGACAGCATGGGAACTGGAGTCTGTAGTTTCAGGGTTTGGGGTTGGTAGTGTAATTAATTCTACTGAATCATTCACTGAGCTACTATGATCCCTGAAAACTTGAATATGAAATGATTGTCACATGAACCTTAATGGCTAATGGGGCCTTGTGAAAAATAAAGGGCAAGAAGGTTATGATACTGCTGCTGCTACTGCTAAGTCACTTCAGTCGTGTCCGACTCTGTGTGACCCCATAGACGGCAGCCCACCAGGCTCTCCCATCCCTGGGATTCTCCAGGCAAGAACACAGGAGTGGGTTGCCATTTCCTTCTCCAATGCATGAAAGTGAAAAGTGAAAGTGAAGTCGCTCAGTCGTGTCTGACCCTCAGTGACCCCATGGATTGCAGCCTACCAGGCGCCTCCATCCATGGGATTTTCCAGGCAAGAGTACTGGAGTGGGTTGCCATTGTCTTCTCCAAAAGTTATGATAGCTAACCTTCAAAGGGGGTCTACATCCACACTTTCCATTCTTGTAGGTACATAGCACTCCTCCCACCAAAATATGTGTAGTTATATCCAACTGCCTCAATATTTTATTATTAGATTCAATGGACACAAAATTACTCTGAACAATTGTTCTAAAGTTTATAAAGCTTTACACAGAATTTATGTGATCTCCACTATGGAGGCCACAAACAGTGCTCTGTAGATTGTGTCTGAGCAGCACTGCTCTCAAGGGTGATTGTGGACTAGAGTTGGAAGAACTAACTGAAAGTGCAGCAGCTGAGGGGAGATCCACTGCAGTGTAACAGCACTGACATTACAACATTCACTCAAATGTTCACTTGGACATATACCCAAGACTGCAGTAACTCAAATATGCACTCATTCCAAGCTCCTTTCTATCCACTTGCTTCTCTGTTGACAAAAATGTCATAAAGACAAGACACTAAACAATTGTGTGTGTGTATATATATATATATATATATATATATATATACTGTTTTAGCATTTTAAATGTTTATATGGTTCTAGAACCACAGTGCTATGTTGAGAGGTCAGAGTTTATAAATAGTTACAATTGTGTAGTCTTTCTTCTCTAGCACACCTTTCAATCAGCAGGTCTTTATTTATTCAGGGAAGGGGCCAAATAGTGTTTTTCAAGCATTCAGGCAGAAATGAACCTTGAAACACTATTTCTAAGACCAATCTTTGCACTGAACAACAATACCCCAACACCTTTTTTGGGGGAAGTGAAGAAAGCAGCTTGGCAGGAATTCATTTCTGAAGACACACACACAGTCAGTTATGTCACATTGCAAGCTGATCTAGTGCCTGCCATGGGTCTCTCAGACAGCCAAGGTCTTAGACACAAATAAAGTGCATGGGGGCTGGGGGTGGGGGGGACAGAGCAAGGCATCATGAAAATCTCTGCCTGTTGCTCTAATGCATGTGAAAATCCCCTTCAAGCTTAGAAAACACAATTTCAGGATTTTACTCAGGGGATCTGATCCAGTAGATCATGAATGGACCCAGGAATGTGTATTTAACAAACTTCCTGTAATTCCCATGTAAGGACTAAGGATTCACTCAGTCGTGTCTGACTCTTTGTGACCCTGTGGACTGTAGCCCACCAGGCTCCTATGTCCATGGGATTCTCCAGGCAAGAGTACTGGAGTGGGTTGCCATAATTCCCATGTAGGTGGTGTTAAATAAAACATTTGCACCAGATACTTGTTAAAATCAGCAAGACGTGCTTCGTTCAAGTGATTCCTGTAGAGGAAAGAAACTTCAACTCCAAAAACAGCAGTTAGATAAAGATTTATAGACAACAGGCAGAATAAGGGGGTCAGTGGATGGAAAATTACTAAAAAGAATTTGACCAGATATTAAGAAAAGGGAGAGTCTAGCTAAACTGACTCATAGGATTAAGGCAGGCCAAGGGCAGGGCAGTAGGCCAAGGTTGAGAAGCCAGGCAGAAGGCTCAGAGGAGCCTGACTAAAATTATATTAAGGACAGAGTTTTTGTCAGTGGTCCATACACCAAATCTTTATAAACATTACTCTAATGATGAGACATGAAAGAAATGGGTAAGACACAACCTTTAAAAGAAAGACATAGATGTTGAGGATACAATAAAAACTGGTTAGAACCTACTATGACCAAGATGGCAGAAGATTCGACTTCCAGTAGACCGTGAGTCTTAGCATACCTTCACTGGAATACATTAGCTAAATGAGGCATCCGCAGGAGCCATGACAGTTCCAAGTTCAGTTCACTTCAGTAGCTCAGTCGTGTCCGACTCTTTGTGAACTCATGAATCCCAGAATGCCAAGCCTCCCTGTCCATCACCAACTCCGAGAGTTCACTCAGACTCACGTCCAGGGAGTCGGTGATGCCATCCAGCCATGTCATCCTCTGTCGTTCCCTTTTCCTCCTACCCCCAATCCCTCCCAGCATCAGAGTCTTTTCCAATGAGTCAACTCTTCACATGAGGTGGCCAAAGTACTGGAGTTTCAGTTTTAGCATCATTCCTTCCAAAGAACACTCAGGGCTGATCTCCTTCAGAATGGACTGGTTGGATCTCCTTCCAGTCCAAGGGACTCTCAACAGTCTTCTCCAACACCACAGTTCAAAAGCCTCAATTCTTTGGTTCTCAGCCTGCTTCAAGTCTAATTCTCACATCCATACATGACCACTGGAAAAACCATAGCCTTGACTAGACAGATCTTTGTTGGCAAAGTAATGTCTCTGCTTTTGAATATGCTATCTAGGTTGGTCATAACTTTCCTTCCAAGGAGTAAGCGTCTTTTAATTTCATGGCTGCAGTCACCATCTGAAGTGATTTTGGAGCCCCCAAAAATAAAGTCTGACACTGTTTCCACTGTTTCCCTATTTCCCATGAAGTGATGTAACCAGATGCCATGATCTTCGTTTTCTGAATGTTGAGCTTTAAGCCAACTTTTTCACTCTCCACTTGCACTTTCATCAAGAGGCTTTTTAGTTCCTCTTCACTTTCTGCCAAAAGGGCGGTGTCATCTGCATATCTGAGGTTATTGATATTTCTCCCGGCAATCTTGATTCCAGCTTGTGCTTCTTCCAGTCCAGCGTTTCTCATGATTTACTCTGCATAGAAGTTAAATAAGCAGGGTGACAGTATACAGCCTTGACATACTCCTTTTTCTATTTGGAACCAGTCTGTTGATCCAGGTCCAGTTCTAACTGTTGCTTCCTGACCTGCATACAGGTTTCTCAAGAGCAGGTCAGGTGGTCTGGTATTCCCATTTGTTTCAGAATTTTCCAGAGTTTACTGTGATCCACACAGTCAAAGGCTTTGGCATAGTCAATAAAGCAAAAAGAGATGTTTTTCTGGAACTCTCTTGCTTTTTCCGTGATCCAGCGGATGTTGGCAATTTGATCTCTGGTTCCTCTGCCTTTTCTAAAACCAGCTTGAACTTTAGGAAGTTGACAGTTCACGTATTACTGAAGCCTGGCTTGGAGAATTTTGAGCATGACTTTACTAGCATGTAAGATGAGTGCATTTGTGCGGTAGTTTGAGCATTCTTTGGCATTGCCTTTCTTTGGGATTGGAATGAAAACTGACCTTTTCCAGTCCTGTGGCCACTGCTGAGTTTTCCAAATTTGCTGGCATATTGAGTGCACCACTTTCACAGCATCATCTTCCAGGATTTGAAATAGCTCAACTGGAATTCCACCACCTACACTAGCTTTGTTCGTAGTTATGCTTTCTAAGGCCCACTTGACTTCACATTCCAGGATGTCTGGTTCTAGGTCAGTGATCATACCATCGTGATTTTCTGGGTCATGAAGATCTTTTTTGTACAGTTCTTCTGTGTATTCTTGCCACCTCTTCTTAATATCTTCGGCTTCTGTTAGGTCTCAACCATTTCTGTCCTTTATCGAGCCTATCTTTGCATGAAACATTCCCTTGGTATCTCTAATTTTCTTGAAGACATCTCTAGTCTTTCGCATTCTATTGTTTTCCTCTATTTCTTTGCATTGATCGCCTAGGAAGGCTTTCCTATCTCTTCTTGCTATTCTTTAGAACTCTGCATTCAGATGCTTATATCTTTCCTTTTCTCCTTTGCTTTTTGCTTCTCTTCTTTTCACAGCTATTTGTAAGGCCTCCCCAGACAGCCATTTTGCTTTTTTGCATTTCTTTTCCATGAGGATGGTCTTGATCCCTGTCTCCTGTACAATGTCACAAACCTCATTCTATAGTTCATCAGGCCCTCTATCAGATCTAGTCCCTTAATCTATTTCTCACTTCCACTGTATAATCATAAGGGATTTGATTTAGGTCATACCTGAATGGTCTAGTGGTTTTCCCTACTTTCTTCAATTTAATTCTGAATTTGTCAATAAGGAGTTCATGATCTGAGCCACAGTCAGCTCCTGGTCTTGTTTTTGTTGTCTGTATAGAGCTTCTCCATCTTGCTGCAAAGAACATAATCAATCTGATTTTGGTGTTGACCATCTGGTGATATCCATGTGTAGAATCTTCTCTTGTTTTGTTGGAAGAGGGTGTGTGCTATAACCAGTGCATTTTCTTGGCAAAACTCTATTAGTCTTTGCCCTGCTTCATTTCGTATTCCAAGGCCAAATATGCCTGTTACTCCAGGTGTTTCTTGACTTCCTACTTTTGCATTCCAGTCCCCTATGATGAAAAGGATGGCTGGGAGGAGCTACCCCACGCCCCCACGCCAGAGGTGAGGGGCAGCGGCCGGGAGGAGCTACCCCACACCCGAGGCCAGAGTAGGCGGCTTGGAGGACCAACCCCTCATCCAAGGAGCGGTGGCTGCGGGGGCACAGGAGGGCCTAGAGGAGCTATCCCACATTGAAGGTCAGGAAGGGTGGCAGTGAGGAGATACCCCTCGTCCAAGGTAAGGAGCAGTGGCTGAACTTTTCTGGAGCAGCCGTGAAGAGATACCCCACGCCCAAAGTAAGAGAAACCCAAGTAAGATGGTAGGCGTTGCAAGAGGGCATCAGAGGGCAGACACACTGAGGCCATACTCACTGGAAACTAGTCAATCTAATCACACTAGAACCACAGGCTTCTCTAACTCAATGAAACTGAGCCATGCCCATGGGGCAACCCAAGACAGGTGGCTCATGGTGGAGAGATCTGACAGAGTGTGGTCCACTAGAGAAGGGAATGGCAAACCACTTCAGTATTCTTGCCTTGAGAACCCCATGAACAGTATGAAAAGCCAAAATGATAGGATACTGAAAGAGGAACTCCCCAAGTCAGTAGGTACCCAATATGCTACTGGAGATCAGTGGAGAAATAACTCCAGAAAGAATGAAGGGATGGAGCCAAAGCAAAAACAATACCCAGCTGTGGATGTGACTGGTGATAGAAGCAAGGTCCAATACTATAAAGAGCAATATTGCATAGGAACCTGGAATGTCAGGTCCATGAATCAAGGCATATTGGAAGTGGTCAAACAAGAGATGGCAAGAGTGAATCAGCAAACTCAAATGGACTGGAATGGGTGAATTTAACTCAGATGACCATTATATCTACTACTGCAGACAGAAATCCCTCAGAAGAAATGGAGTAGCCATCATGGTCAACAAAAGAGTCTGAAATGCAGTACTTGGATGCAATCTCAAAAATGACAGAATGATCTCTGTTCGTTTCCAAGGCAAACCATTCAATATCACAGTAATCCAAATCTATGCCCCAACCAGTAATGCTGAAGAAGCTGAAGTTGAATGGTTCTATGAAGACCTACAAGACCTTTTAGAATTAACACCCAACACTCTTATAACAACATACAAATCAAGAAATAGACTATCGGTACTCCAGAAGTCCTCTACACCCTCTTGCAGACACTACTAGCCTGCAAAGCCCACCACTATCTCACTTCCAAATCAGGTGTTAGTTTGGCCTGATTTTAAAATTTATAGAAATGAAATAATACAATACTGCATCTTTTATCCTTCTTTCACTATGTCTTTCACTCAATTTATGATGTGAATGAATTCACAGTATTTCATATAAGAGTAATTTATTTATTGTTTATCACAGTACTCTAGTGTGACTGTAAGAAAATTTATTCAGTTCTATGGTGTGAATATTTATGTTCTGTCTAAAATACATACATTGGGGGCGGTCCTAAGATGGCAGAGGAATAGGTTAGGGAGACCACTTTCTCCCCCACAAATTCATTGAAGGAACATTTGAACACTGAGAAAATTCCATAAAACAACTTCTGAATGTTGGCAGAGGACATCAGGTACCCAGAAAGGCAGCTCATTGTCTTCAAAAGGAGGTAGGACAAAATATTAAAAATAAAAAAGGAAGACAAAAGAGTTAGGGACAGAGACCCATTCCAGGAAGGGAGTCTTGAAAGAGGAGAAGTTTCCAAATGCCAGAAAGCCTCTCACCAGTGGATCTGTGGGGAGTTTTGGAATCTCAGAGGGCAACATAACTGGGAGGAAAAATAAATAAATAAAACCCACAGATTATGTGCCTAACGGCAACTCCCAGGGCTCACATCGGCCACCAGCAAGCAGGGGCTGAACAGGGAGGTGCAGGCTGCATTGATTAGGGTAAGGACCAGCCTGAATGCCCTGAGGGCAATCTGAGGGAACTAACGTGAGATAGCAACCCAAACTGTGGGATAGCCAGAGGGAGAGAAAAAAAGAGGGAGAGAGGAAGAGAAAACTATCCTACAAAAAGCCCTAACCTAAGGCACTGCCGGGTGCTCACAGAACTAAGGACTGAACGAATACCAGAGGAGAGCTAGCGGGCTTCAGACCAGCCCATCCCCAGCTGGAGACTGGGAGGCAGGAGGGGGGCAGCCAGAGCCAGAAAGGGGCAATCTCGGTCCCAGAGAGGCATTCTTTACCAAACTGCAAGCAGGCTCCCAGTTGCTAGCCAAGATTTCTTGGGATTCTGGATGGTTGACATCTGCCAGGAGCGTCGCAGCCAGAAATCAGCTCCCTAGAAAAGACACACACGGCAGCTGAGACAGGTGCACCCGCTAAGCACCCAGAAAACAGCGGCTGCGACAGGGGAGATGATAAGATGCACCTCCCACCTGGGGAGACTGTGCTTGCCTAGCACCTGATCACCTGAGCTGCTCGGACCTGGGAAGGGCACAAAACGCAGGCCCAACCAAGTCTGCACCTTTGTGGAGTGCCCAAGAACCTGAACCTGAGCAGCTTAGACCTGGGAAGTGCACACAACTCAGGGCCTGCCTCAGACAGTTCCCTGGCAGAGAAATCTAAATCCTGAGAACTGTAGACTGGGAAAGTACATGCACCGTGAGCAGGGGCAAACGCAGTGTGGCCAAGATACTGCCAGCACTCCCCACACAAGCTAGTGATATTTGTTTGCAGTGTTCCTCCCTCCCCACAGCACGACTGAACACATGAGCATAAGTAAGTGACCACCTTTGCCCCCTTGTGTCAGGGCAGAAATTAGACACTGAAGAGACCAGCAAACAGAAGAAGCTAAAATAAACAGAGGGAACTCCTTTGGAAGTGACAGGTGCAACAGATTAAAATCCTGTAGTTAGCACCAACTACACTGGGAGGGGCCTATAGATCTGGAGAAGTATAAGCCGGATCAAGGAAGTATCTGAAACTGAACTGACCCCACACTGCCAGCAACAGCTCCAGATAAATTCCTAGATATATTTTTACTATTATGATTTTTAAATTTTTTTTACTTTTAAGTCCTCTATTACTCCTTTGATTTTTAATTTTTATAACCTACTATTACCTTGCAAAAAAAAAAAAAAAAAAAGACCCTATTTTTAAAGCAAACTTCATATTTATATTTTATAATTTTTGTGACTGCTTTTTATTTAATATTGTATTATTGAGAGTCTAACCTCTACTCTATATTTTTAATATTTGATTTTTGGTATTTGTTATCAATTTAGTATCTTTAAGAACCCAATCTTTAGTACCCATTTTTACTTGGGAGTGTGATTACTGGCTTGATTGCTCTCTCCACTTTTTGACTCTACTTTTTCTCTACCAGGTCGGCTCTATCTCCTCCCTCCCTCTTCTCTTCTCTCCCCAACTCTGTGAATCTCTTTGCGTGTTCCAGGTTGTGGAGAACACTTAGGTAACTGATAACTGGCTGGATCTGTCTCTCTCCTTTTGATTCCTCCTCTTTTCCTCCTGATCACCTCTATCTGCCTCCTCCCTCTTCTCTTCTCCAAGCAACCTTGTGAACCTCTCCAGTTATCCCTCACTGTGGAGAATCTTTTCATCATTAACCTAGATGTTTTGTCATCAGTGCTTTATGGATGGAGAAGTCTTGAGGCTACTGTAAGAAAGACTGAAAACCAGAGGCAGGAGGCTTAAGTCCAAAACCTGAGAACACCAGAGAACTCCTAACTCCAGGGAATATTAATTGATAAGAGCTCATCCAAAAGCCTCCATACCTACACTGAAACCAAACAACACCTAAGAGCCAACAAGTTCCAGAGCAAGACATACCATGCAAGTTCCTCAGCAATGCAGGAACATAGCCCTGAGTATCAATATGCAGGCTGCCCAAAGTCACACCAATGCCATAGACCTCTCAAAACTCACTACTGGGCAATTAATTGCACTCCAGAGAGAAGAAATCCAGCTCCACCAACCAGAACACCAATACAAGCTTCCCTAACCAGGAAACCTTGAAAAGACACCCGTCCAACTCCACCCATAGTGAGGAATCTCCACAATAAAGAGGAACCACAAAACTGCCAGAATACAATAAGATCACCCCAAACACAGCAATCTAAACAAGATGAAAAGGCAGAGAAATACTCAGCAGGTAAAGGAAAAGGATAAATGTCCACCAAAGCAAACAAAAGAGGAGGAGATAGGGAGTCTACCTGAAAAAGAATTCAGAATAATGATAGTAAAAGGGATCCAAAATCTTTAAAACAAAATGGAGTTACAGATAAATAGCCTGGAGACAAGGATTGAGAAGATGCAAGAAATGTTTAATAAGCACCTAGAAGAAATAAAAAAGAGTCAATCAATAATGAATAATGCAATAAATGAGATTAAAAACACTCTGGAGGGAACCAAGAGTAGAATAATGGAGGCAGAAGATAGGATAAGTGAGGTAGAAGATAGAATGGTAGAAACAAATGAAGCAGAGAGGAAAAAAGAAAAAATAATTAAAAGAAATCAGAACAACTTCAGAGACCTCTGGGACAATGTTAAATGCCCCAACATTCGAATCATAGGAGTCCCAGAAGAAGAAGACAAAAAGAAAGGCCATAAGAAAATTTTTGAGGAGATAAGTGTGGAAAACTTCCCTAAAACAGGGGAGGAAATTGTCACCCAAGTCCAAGAAACCCAGAGAATCCCAAACAGAATAAACCCAAAGTGAAACACCCCAAGACACATATTAATCAAATTAACAAAGATCAAACACAAAGAACAAATATTAAAAGCAGCAAGGGAAAAACAACAAATAACACACAAGGGGATTCCCATAAGGATAACAGCTGATCTTTCAATAGAAACTCTTCAGGCCAGGAGGGAATGGCAAGACATATTTAAAGTGATGAAAGAGAAAAACCTACAACCAAGATTACTCTTTCCAGCAAGGGTTTCATTCAAATATGAATGATAAATCAAAAGCTTTACAGACAAGCATAAGCTGAAAGAATTCGGCACCACCAAACCAGCTCTTCAACAAATGCTAAAGGATCTTCTCTAGACAGAAAACACAAAAAGGGTGCATAAACTCAAACCCAAAATGACAAAGTAAATGGCAACAGGATCCTGCTTATCAATAATTACCTTAAATGTAAATGGGTTGAATGCCCTAACCAGAAGACAAAGACTGGCTGAATGAATACAAAAACAAGACCCCCATATATGTTGTCTACAAGATACCCACCTCAAAACAAGGGACATGCAAAACCAATACAATACTGTAAAGTAATTAACCTCCAATTAAAATAAATAAATTTATATGTAAAAAAAAATTAAAAAAAAAAAAAAACAAGGGACATACAGACTGAAAATGAAGGGCTGGAAAAAGATATTCCACACAAATAGAGACCAAAAGAAAACAGGAGCAGCAATACTCATATCAGATAAAATAGACTTTAAAATAAAGGCTGCAAAACAAAAAGTACACTACATAATGATCAAAGGATTAATCCAAGAAGATATAACAATTATAAATATATATGCAGCCAACATAGGAACACAGCAATATGTAAGACAAATGCTAAAAGTATGAAAGAAATTAGCAATAACACAATAATAGTGGGAGACATTAATACCCCACTCACACCTATGGATAGATCAACTAAACAGAAAATAAACAAGAAAACATAAACTTTAAATGATACAAAGGACCAGTTAGACCTAATTGATATTTCAATCCAAAACAATAAATTCCACCTTTTTCTCAAGTGCACATGGAACCTTCTCCAGGATAGATCACATCCTGGGCCATAAATCTAGCCTTGGTAAATTCAAAAAAATTGGAATCATTACAAACATCTTTTCTGAACATAATGAACTAAGATTAGATGTCAGTTACAGGAGGAAAACTATTAAAAATTCCAACATATGGATGCTGAAAAACATTCTTCTGAATAATCAACAAATCACTGAAGAAATCAAAAAAGAAATCAAAATATGCATAGAAATGAATGAAAATGAAAACACAACATCCCCAAACCTATGGGACACTGCGAAAGCAATGCTAATGGGAAGATATATAGCCATACAGGCTTACCTCAAGAAACAAGAAAAAACTCAAATAAATAATCTAACTCTAAACCTAAAGCAACTATAAAAGGAAGAAATGAAGAACCCCAGGGTTAGTAGAAGGAAACAAAATTTTAAAATTAAGGCAGAAATAAATGCAAAAGAAACAAAAGAGACCATAGCCAAAATCAACAAAACTAAAAGCTGGTTCTTTGACAAGATAAATAAAATTGACAAACCATTTTAGCCAGACTCATTAAGAAACAAAGGGAGAAGAATCAAATCAACAAAATTATAAATAAAAATGGAGAAATCACAACAGACAGCACAGAAATGCAAAGAGACTACTACCAGCAATTATATGCCAATAAAATGGACAACGTGGAAGAAATGGACAAAGTCTTAGAAAAGTATAACTTTCCAAAACTGAACCAGGAAGAAATAGAAAATCTTAACAGACACATCACAAGCAAGGAAATTGAAACTGTAATCAGAAATATTCCAACAAGCAAAAGCCCAGGACCAGACGGCTTCACAGCTGAATTCTACTGAAAATTTAGAGAAGAGCTAATACCTATCCTACTCAAATTCTTCCAAAAAATTGCAGAGGAAAGTAAACTTCCAAACTCATTCTATGAGGCAATCACCCTAATACCAAAACCAGACAATGATGCCACAAAAAAAGAAAACTACAGGCCAATATCACTGCTGAAAATGGATGCAAAAATCCTTAACAAAATTATAGCAATCAGAATCCAACAACATATTAAAAAGATCATACATCATGACCAAGTGGGCTTTATCCCCGGGATGCAAGGATTCTTCAATATCTGCAAATCAATCAATGTAATACACCATATTAACAAATTGAAAGATAAAAACCATATGATTATCTCAATGGATGCAGAGAAAGCCTTTGACAAAATTCAACATCCATTTATGATAAAAACCCCCCAGAAAGCAGGAATAGGAGGAACATACCTCAACATAATAAAAACTATATATGATAAACCCACAGCAAACATTATCCTCAAAGGTGAAAAATTGAAAGCATTTCCCCTAAAGTCAGAAACAAGACAAGGGTTCCCACTTTCACCACTACTATTCAACAAAGTTTTGGCCACAACAATCAGAGCAGAAAAAGAAATAAAAGGAATCCAAATTGGAAAAGAAGTAAAACTCTCACTGTTTGCAGATGACATGATCCTCTACGTAGAAAACCCTAAAGACTCCAGTAGAAAATTACTTGAGCTAATCAATGAATACAGTAAAATTTCAGGATATAAAATTAACACACTGAAATTCCTTGCATTCCTATACACTAACAATGAGAAAACAGAAAGAGAAATTAAGGAAACAATTCCATTCACCATTGCAGAGAAAAGAATAAAACAATTAGGAATATGTCTACCTAAAGAAACTAAAGACCTATATATAGAAAACTATAAAACACTGATGAAAGAAATCAAAGAGGACAAAAATAGCTGTGAAATATACCATGTTCATGGATTGGAAGAATCAATATAGTGAAAATGAGTATACTACCCAAAGCAATCTATAGATTCAATGCAATCCCTATCAAGCTACCAACGGTATTTTTCACAGAATTAGAACAAATAATTTCACAAGTTGTATGTAAACACAAAAAAACTCGAATAGTGAAAGCAATCTTGATAAAGAAGAATGGACTGGAGGAATCAACCTGCCTGACTTCAGGCTATACTACAAAGCTACAGTCATCCTACAAAGCTACAGTCATCAAGACAGTATGGTACTGGCACAAAGACAGAAACACAGATGAATATAATGAAATAGAAAGCCCGGTGATGAATCCACACACCTATGGACACCTTATCTTTGAAAAAAGAGGCAAGAATATATAATGAAGAAAAGACAGTCCCTTTAACAAGTGCTGCTGGAAAAACTGGTCAACCATTTGTAACAGAATGAAACTAGACACTTTAAAACACCATACACAAAAATAAACTCAAAATGGATTAAAGATATAAATATAAGACCAGAAACTATAAAACTCCTAGAGGAAAACATTGGCAAAACACTCTTCGACATAAATCACAGCAGGATCCTCTATGACCCACCTCCCAGAGTAATGGAAATAAAGGCAAAAATAAACAAATGGGATATAATTAAAATTAAAAGTTTTTGCACAACAAAGGAAATTATAAACAAGGTGAAAAGACAGCCTTCAGAATGGGGGAAAATAAGAGCAAACGAAGCAACTAACAAAGAATTAATCTCAGAAATATACAAGCAGCTATGCAGTCCAATTCCAGAAAAATAAATGATCCAATCAAACAATGGTCCAAAGAACTAAACAGACATTTATCCAAAGAAGACATACAAATGGCTAACAAACACATGAAAAGATGCTCAACTCACTCATTACCAGAAAAATGCAAATCAAAACCACCATGAGGTACCATCTTACATTGGTCAAGATGGTTGCTATCAAAAAGTCTACAAACAATAAATGCTGGACAGGATGTGGAGAAAAGGGAGCCCTCCTAAACTAGTTGTGGGAATGCAAACTAGTACAGCCACTGTGGAGAAAATATGGAGATTCCTTAAAAAACTGGAAATAGAACTGCCATATGACCAAGCAATCCTACTGCTAGGCATACACACCAAGGAAACCAGAATTGAAAGAGACATGTGTACCCCAGTGTTCATCACAGCACTGTTTATAATAGCCAGGACGTGGAAACAACCTAGATGTCCATTGGCAGATGAATGGATAAGAAAGCTGGGGTACATATACACGATGGAATATTACTCAGCTATTAAAAAGAATGCATTTGAATCAGTTCTAAGGAGGTGGGTGAAACTGGAGCCTATTATACAGAGTGAAGTACATCATAAAGAAAAACACCAATGCAGTATATTAACGCATATATGTGGAATTTAGAAAGATGGTAACAATGACCCTATATGCAAGACAGAAAAAGAGACACCGATGTATAGAACAGTCTTTTGGACTCTGTGGGAGAAGGCGAGGGTGGAACAATTTGAGAGAATGGCATTGAAACATGTATATTATCATATGTGAAATAGATCATAGGTCCAGGTTTGATGCATGAGACAGAGTGCTCAGGGCTGGTGCACTTGGATGACACTGAGGGATGGGATGGGGACGGAGGTTGGAGGGGGGTTCAGGATGGGGAACACATGTACATCCAAGGCTGATTCATGTCAATGTATGGCCAAAACCACTACAATATTGTAAAGTAATTAGTTTCCAATTAAAATAAATAAATTAATTAAAAAACAAACAAAAAGAAAGCCTTCATAAGTGATCAATGCAAAGAAATAGAGGGAAACAATAAAATGGGAAACACTAGTGATTTCTTCCAAAAAATTTGAGATACTAAGGGAACAGTTCATGCAAATATGGGCACAATAAAGGACAGAAATCATATGAACCTAACAGAAATAGAAGAGATTAAGAAGAGGTGGCAAGAATACTCAGAAGAACTATACAAAAAAGATCTCCACAACCCAGATAACCACAGTGGTGTGATCACACATCCTGGAGTGCGAAGTCAACTTAGCTTTAGGAAGCATCACTATCAACAAAGTTAGTAGAGGTGATGAAATTTCAACTGACCTATTTCAAATCGTAAAAGATGATTCTATGAAAGTGATGCATTCTATATGCCAGCAAATTCAGATAACTCAGCAGTGGCCATAAGACTAGAAAAGGTCAGTTTTCAGCCAATCCCAAAGAAGTCCAAAGAATATTCAAACTACTGCACAATTGCACTCATTTCACTTGCTAGTAAAGTAATGCTCAAAATCCTTCAAGCCAGGCTGGAAGAGCATATGAACTGAGAACTTCAGGATGTAAAGCTGGATTTAGAAAAGGCATAGGAACCAGAGATCAAATTGCCAACATCTGTTGGATCACAACAAAAGCAAGAGAATTCCAGAAAAACAACTTCTGCTTCATTGACTACAGACTTCGACTATGAGGATCATAACAAACTATGGAAAATTCCTAAAGAGGTTGGAATACCAGACCACTTAACCTAGTTCTTGAGAAATCCATATGCAGGTCAAGAGAAACAGTTAGAACCAAATATGGAACAATGGACTGGTTCCAATTGGGGAAGGAGTACATCAAGTTTATATATTGTCACCGTGCTTATTTAACTTACATGCAGAGTACATCATGTGAAATTCCAGACTGGATGAATCATAAGCTGGAATCAAGATTGCTGGGAGAAATATCAATAACCTCAGATATGCAGATGACACCACCCTTATGGCAGAAAGTGAAGAACTAAAGAGCCTCTTAATGAAAGTGAAAGAGGAGAGTGATAAATCTGGCTTAAAACTCAACATTCAAAAAGTGAAGATCATGGCATCCAGTCTCATCACTTCAGGGCAAATAGGTGGGAACAATGGAAATAGTGACAGATTTTATTTTCCTGGGCCCCAATATCACTGCAGATGTTGAATGCAGCTGTGAATTCAAAGATGCTTTCCCCTTGGAAGAAAAGCTATGACTAAGCTAGACAGCATATTAATAAGCAGAGACATTAATTTGGCAACAAAGGTCAATATAATTAAAGCTATGGTTTTCCTAGGAGTCATGTACAGATATGAGGGTTGGACCATGAAGAAGGTTGAGCACCAAAGAATTGTTGTTTTTGAACCGTGGAATTGGAAAAAAAAAAAAAAAAAACTCTTGAAATCCCTTAGATTGAAAGGAAATCAAACCAGTTAATCCTGAAGGAAATCAGCCCTGAGTATTCATTGGAAGACCTGGTGCTGAAGCTGAAGCTCCAATACTTTGGCCACTGGATGGGAAGAGCCAACTCTTAGAAAAGACCCTGATACTGGCAATGATTGAAGGCAGGAGGGGATGACAGAAGATGAGATGTTTGAAAGGCATCACATACTCAGTGGACATGATTTTGAGCAAACTCTGCGAGTTGGTGAAGGATAGGAAAGTCTGGCATGTTATGATCCATAGGATCACAGTCAGATAGGACTGAGCAGCAGAACAGCAACAGCAACAAAGGTGTGCATGGTTGCGTGGTTTTATCTCTAGGCTTTCTATGTTGCAGTATTTATCGATATTTCTATTTTGGGTCCATTACCATACTATCTTGATGACTGTAGCTTTGCAGTACAGTCTGAAATCAGACAGGATGTTTCCTTTAGTTCTATTCTTCTTTCTCAATATTGCTTTGGCCATTTGGAGTTTTTTATTTTTCCATTTGAATTGTGACATATTTTGCTCTAGTTCTGTGAAAAAATGCCATTGATAATTTGAAAATGATGACACTGACTCTGTAGCCTGCATTTGATAATGTAGTCATTTTCACAATATGGTTTTTCCCAACCCAGGAATATAGAATATCTCTCCATCTGTTTTTATCATCTTTGATTTCTTTCATCAGTGTCTTACCATTTTCTGTATACATCTCTTTTGTCCCTTGGGTAGGTTTATTCAAGGTATATTGCAATGACCGGCATGCTAAGCACAGGCGGCTGCGATGACCGGCGCGCTAAGCACAGCCGAGAGGAGCCACCCCACGTCTGAGGTCAGGGGCAGAAGCCAGGAGGACCCCATGCCCGAAGGGCAGCGGCCAAGAGGAGTTACCCCACATCCGAGGTCAGGGGCAGTGGCCGAGAGTACCAGACTGCAATGGCACAGGAACAGCAGAGAGGAGCTACACCGCGTCCAAGGTCAGGGGGGTGGCCGAGAGGAGATACCCGGTATCTGAGGTCAGGGGTGGTGACGAGAGGAGTTACCACACGTCCGACGTCAGGGGCAGAAGGCAGGAGGAGCAACTCACGCCTGGGGCCAGGGGCGGTGGCCGGGAGGACAAACCCCAGGTCCAAGGAGCCATGGCTGCGTGGGCGCAGAGGGCCTAGAGGAGCTATCCCACTTTGAAGGTCAGGAAGGGTGGCGGTGAGGAGATACCCCTCGTCCAAGGTAAGGAGCAATGGCTGCGCTTTGCTGGAGCAGGCGTGAAGAGATAACCCATGCCAAAGATAAGAGAAACCCAAGTAAGACGGTAGGTGTTGCAAGAGGGCGTCAGAGGGCAAACATACTGAAACCATACTCACAGAAACCTAATCAATCTAATCACACTAGAACCACAGCCTTGTCTAACTCAATGAAACTAAGCTATGACCATGGGGTAACCCAAGATGGGTAGGTCATGGTGAAGAGATCTGACAGAATGTGGTCCACTGGAGAAGGAAATGGCAAATCACTTCAGTATTCTTGCCTTGAGAACCCCATGAACAGTAGGAAAAGGCAAAATGATAGGATACTGAAAGGGGAACTCCCCAGGTCAGTAGGTGCCCAATATGCTATTGGAAATCAGTGGAGAAATAACTCCAGAAAGAATGAAGGGATAGAGCCAAAGCAAAAAGAATACCCAGCTGTGGATGTGACTGGTGATAGAAACAAGGTCCGATGCTATAAACAGCAATATTGCATAGGAACCTGGAATGTCAGGTCCATGAATCAAGGCATATTGGAAGTGGTCAAACAAGAGATGGCAAGAGTGAATGTCGACATTCTAGGAATCAGCGAACTGAAATGGACTGAAATGGGTGAATTTAACTCAGATGACCATTATATCTACTACTGTGGGCAGGAATCCCTCAGCAGAAATGGAGTAGCCATCATGGTCAAAAAAGAGTCTGAAATGCAGTACTTGGATGCAATCTCAAAAATGACAGAATGATCTCTGTTTGTTTCCAAGGCAAACCATTCATTATTACAGTAATCCAAGTCTATGCCCCAACCAGTAACACTGAAGAAGCTGAAGTTGAATCATTCTATGAAGACATACAAGACCTTTTAGAACTAACACCCCCCAAAATATGTCCTTTTCATTATAGGGGACTGGAATGCAAAAGTAGGAAATCAAGAAACACCTGGAGTAACAGGCAAATTTGGCCTTGGAATACAGAATGAAGCAGGGCAAAGTCTAATAGAGTTTTGCCAAGAAAATGCGCTGGTCATAACAAACACCCTCTTCCAACAACACAAGAGAAGACTCTACACATGGACATCACCAGATGGTCAACACCAAAATCAGATTGATTATATACTTTTCAGAAAAATATGGAGAAGCTCTATACAGTCAGCAAAAACAAGACCGGGAGCTGACTGTGGCTCAGATCATGAACTCCTTATTGCCAAATTCAGACTTAAATTGAAGAAAGTAGGGAAAACCACTTGACCATTCAGATATGACTTAAATCAAATCCTTTATGATTATACAGTGGAAGTGAGAAATAGATTTAAGGGCCTAGATCTGATAGATAGAGTGCCTGATGAACTATGGAATAAGGTTCGAGACATTGTACAGGAGACAGGGATCAAGACCATTCCCATGGAAAAGAAATGCAAAAAAGCAAAATGGTTGTCTGGGGAGGCCTTACAAATAGCTATGAAAAGAAGAGAAGTGAAAAGCAAAGGAGAAAAGGAAAGATATAAACATCTGAATGCAGAGTTCCAAAGAATAGCAAGAAGAGATAAGAAAGCCTTCTTCAGCGGACAATGCAAAGAAACAGAGGAAAACAAGAGAATGGGAAAGACTAGAGATTTCTTCAAGAAGATCAGAGATAGCAAAGGAACATTTCACGCAAAGATGGGCTCGATAAAGGACAGAAATGATATGGAACTAACAGAAGCAGAAGATATTTAAAAGACATGGCAAGAATACACAGAAGAACTGTACAAAAAAAGATCTTCAGGACCCAGATAATCACGATGGTGTGATCACTGACCTAGAGCCAGACATCCTGGAATGTGAAGTCAAGTGGGCCTTAGAAAGCATCACTATGAACAAAGCTAGTGGAGGTGATGGAATTCCAGTGGAGCTATTCCAAATCCTGAAAGATGATGCTGTCAAAGTGCTGCACTCAATACACCAGCAAATTTGGAAAACTCAACAGTGGCCACAGGACTGGAAAAGGTCAGTTTTCATTCCAATCCCAAAGAAAGGCAATGCCAAAGAATGCTCAAACTACCACACAATTGCACTCATCTCACACGCTAGTAAAGTAATGCTCAAAATTCTCCAAGCAAGGTTTGAGCAATATGTGAACCGTGAACTTCCTGATGTTCAAGCTGGTTTTAGAAATGTCAGAGGAACCAGAGATCAAATTGCCAACATCTGCTGGATCATGGAAAAAGCAAAAGAGTTCCAGAAAAGCATCTATTTCTGCTTTATTGACTATGCCAAAGACTTTGACTGTGTGGATCACAATAAACTCTGGAAAATTCTGAAAGAGATGGGAATACCAGACCACCTGATTTGCCTCTTGAGAAATTTGTATGCAGGTCAGGAAGCAACAGTTAGAACTGGACATGGAACAACAGACTGGTTCCAAATAGGAAAAGGAGTACATCAAGGCTGTATACTGTCACCCTGCTTATTTCACTTACATGCAGAGTACATCATGAGAAACGCTGGACTAGAAGAAACACAGGCTGGACTCAAGATTGCCGGGAGAAATATCAATAACCTCACATATGCAGATGACACCACCCTTATGGCAGAAAGTGAAGAGGAACTAAAAAGCCTCTTGATGAAAGTGAAAGTGGAGAGTGAAAAAGTTGGCTTAAAGCTCAACATTCAGAAAATGAAGATCATGGCATCCGGTCCCATCACCTCATGGGAAATAGATAGGGAAACAGTTGAAACAGTGTCAGACTTTATTTTTCTGGGCTCCAAAATCACTGCAGGTGGTGACTGCAGCCATGAAATTGAAAGACGCTTACTCCTTGGAAGGAAAGTTATGACCAACCTAAATAGCATATTCAAAAGCAGAGACATTACTTTGCCAACAAAGGTCCATCTAGTCAAGGCTATGGTTTTTCCTGTGGTCATGTATGGATGTGAGAGTTGGACTGTAAAGAAGGCTGAGCATCGAAGAATTGATGTTTTTGAACTGTGGTGTTGGAGAAGACTCTTGAGAGTCCCTTGGATTGCAAGGAGATCCAACCAGTCCTTTCTGAAAGAGATCAGCCCTGGGATTTCTTTGGAAGGAATGATGCTAAAGCTGAAACTCCAATACTTTGGCCATCTCATGCGAAGAGTTGACTCATTGGAAAAGACTCTGCTGCTGGGAGGGATTGGGGGCAAGAGGAGAAGGGGACATCAGAGGATGAGATTGCTGGATGGCATCACTGACTCGATGAATGTGAGTCTCAGTGAATTCCGGGAGTTGGTGTTTGACAGGGAGGCCTGGGGTGCTGCTATTCATGGGGTTGCAAAGACTCGGACACGACTGAGCAACTGATCTGATCTGATCTGATTCTTTTTGTTGCAATGGTAAATTGGATTGATTCCTTAATTTCTCCTTTTGATTTTTCATTGTTAATATATAGGAATGCACAGTTATTGCTAATATACATTGTTAGTATATAAGAATAATGTATTGATACTGTATCCTGAAACTTTACTAAATTCACTCACTCAGTCAGTTCAGTTCAGTCACTCAGTTGTGTCCGACTCTTTGCTACCCCATGAATCACAGCACTCCTGGCCTCCCTGTCCATCACCAACTCCTGGAGTCCACCCAAACCCATGTCCAATCAATTTGGTGATGCCATTCAACCATTTCATCCTCTGTCGTCCCTTTCTCCTCCTGCCCTCAATCTTTGCCAGCATCAGGGTCTTTTCAAATGAGTCAGCTCTTCTCATCAGGTGGCCAAAGTATTGGAGTTTCAGCTTCAACATCAGTCCTACCAATCAACACCCAGGACTGATCTCCTTTAGGATGGACTGGTTGGATCTTCTTGCAGTCCAAGGGACTCTCAAGAGTCTTCTCCAACACCACAGTTCAAAAGCATCGATTGTTTGGTGCTCAGCCTGTTTTGTAGTCCAACTCTCACATCCATACATGACTACTGGAAAAACCATAGCCTTGAATAGATGGACCTTTGTTAGCAAAGTAATGCCTCTGCTTTTTAATATTCTGTCAAGTTGGTCATAACTTTCCTTCCAAGGAGTAAGCGTCTTTTAATTTCATGGCTGCAATCACCAGCTGCAGTGATTTTGGAGCCCCAAAAGATAAAGTCAACCACTGTTTCTACTGTTTCCCTATCTATTTGCCATGAAGTGATGAGACAGGATGCCATGATCTTAGTTTTCTAAATGTCGAGCTTTAAGCCAACTATTTCACTCTTCTCTTTCACTTTCATCAGGGGGCTCTTTAGTTCTTCACTTTCTGCCATAAAGGTGGTGTCATCTCTATTAATTTTGTCATGGTATCTTTAGGGTTTTCTATGTACTGTATCATGTCTGCAAACACTGAGAGCATTACTTCTTTTCCAATCTAGATTCTTTGATTTTTTTTCTTTGCTGTAGCTAGGACTTCCAAAACTATGTTGAGTAATAGTTATGAGAGTGAGCACACTCGTCTTGTTCCTGATCTTAGAGGGAATGCTTCAATTTTCCCACTGTTGAGGATGTTTACTGTGGGATTATCATATATGGCCTTTATTATGTTGAGGTATGTTTCTCTATGTTCATTTTTTGAAGAGATTTTTTATCACAAAAGGGTGCTGAATTTTCTTGAAAGCTTTTTTCTACTCGAGATTTCATATGGTTTTTAATCTTTCCATTTGTTAATATGATGCATCACATTGATTTGTGTATATTGAAGAATCTTGAAGCCCTGGGATAAATTTAACTCAATTGTGTTGTATGATCTTTTTAATGTGTTGTTGAATTCTGTTTGCTAAAATTTTGTTGAGGATTTTTGTATCTGTATTCTTCAGAGATATTAGCCCATAACTTTCTTTCTTTCTTATTCTTCTTCTTTTTTTTTTTTTTTTTTTTTTGGTGTTTTAGTTTGTTTTTGGTACCAGGGTGATGGTGGTCTCATAGAATACATTTGGAAGTGTTCCTTCCTC
Organism: Bos mutus; assembly: GCF_027580195.1. Taxonomy (NCBI): domain Eukaryota; kingdom Metazoa; phylum Chordata; class Mammalia; order Artiodactyla; family Bovidae; genus Bos; species Bos mutus. Next base: position 133,569,237 of record NC_091618.1, read on the forward strand.
TGCAGTTTTTTGAAAGAGTTTCAGAAGGATAAGCATTAGCTCTTCTCTAAATGATTGATAGAAGTCAGTTGTGAAGCCATGTGATACTGGGCTTTTGTTTTTTGGGAGATTTTTGATTGGTTTTGATTTTAGTGACTATAATTGGCTTCTTCATAATTTCTATTTATATCTACTGCAGTCTTGAAAAGTTGAACTTTTCTAAGAATCTGATCAGTTTTTCAAGGTTGTCCATTAAATTGGCATACAGTTGTCCATAATAGTCTTATCATCCTTTGTACTTCTGCATTTTCTGTTGTGACCACTCCTTTATTTGTTTCTAATTTTGTTAATTTGATTTTTATCCCTTTTTTTTGTGAATATAGCTAATGGTTTAGCAATTTTATCTTCTCTAAGAACAAGCTTTTAGTTTTATTGATCTTTGCTACTGTATCTTTCATTTCTTTTTCATTGATTTCTACCCTCCTTATGATTTCTTTCATTCTACTATTTTGTGGGTTTTCTGTTCTTTTTTTACCAGTTGTTTGGGGTGTAAAGTTGGTTTGTCAATTCAATGTTATCCTTGTTTCTTGACGTAGAAGTATATTTCTATATAATTCCCTTAAGAACTTCTTTTGCTTCATCCCACAGTTTTCAGTCATCATGTTTTGGTTGTCATTTGTTTATAGGAATTTTTTGATTTCCATTTTTATTTTTTCCATAACTGGGTCACGGCCCCTCCCATCAGAACAAGACCCAGTTTCCCCTTCAGTCAGGTCTGTCCCATCAGGAAGCTTCCATAAGCCTCTTATCCGTCTCTATCAGGGTGCAGACAGACTGAAAACCACAATAACAGGAAACTAACCAATTTGTTCACATGGACCACAGCCTTGTCTAACTCAATGAAACTATGAGCCATGTCATATAGGGCCAGCAAAAACAGATGGGTCATGGTGGAGAGTTCTGACAGAATGTGGTACAATGGAGAAGGGAATGACAAACCACTTCAATACTCTTGCCTTGAGAACCCCATGAATTGTATGAAAAGGAAAAAAGATAGGACATTGAAAGGTGAACTCCCCAGGTTGGTAGGTGCCCAATATACTACTGGAGATCAGTGGAGAACTAACTCCAGAAAGAATGAAGAAACAGAGTCAATGAAAAAATAACACCCAGTTGTATATGTGACTGGTGATGGAAATTAAGTCCGATGCTTCAAAGAGCAATACTGCATAGGAACCTTGAATGTTGGGTCCATGAGTCAAGGTAAATTGGAAGTGGTCAAACAGGAGATAGCAAGAGTGAACATCAACATTTTAGGAAACAGTGAACTCAAATAGACTGGAATGGATGAATTTAAATCAGATGACCACTATATCTACTACTCTGGGCAAGAAGCCCTTAGAAAAAATGAAGTAGCCATTATAGTCAACAAAGGAGTCTGAAATGCAGTACTTGGATGCAATCTCAAAAACAACAGAATGATTTATGTTCATTTCCAAGGCAAACTATTCAATATGAGAGTAATCCAACTCTATGCCCCAACGAGTAATGTTCAAGAAGCTGAAGTTGAAAGGTCCTATGAAGACCTATAAGACATTCTAGAATTAACACCCAAAAAAGCTGTCATTTTCATTATAGGGGACTGGAATGCAAAAGTAGGAAGTCAAGAAACACCTGAAGTAACAGGAAAATTTGGTGTGAAGTACAAAATGAAACAGGGCAAAGGCTAACAGAGTTTTGACAAGAGAATGCACTAGTCATAGCAAACATCCTCTTTCAACACCACAAGAAAAGACTATACATGGATGTCACCAGTGGTCAACACCAAAATCAGATTGATTATATTCTTTGCAGCCAAAGATGGAGAACCTCTATAAATGTAGCAAAAACAAAACCGGGAGCTGGCTGTAGCTTAGATCATGAACATCTTATTGAAAAATTCCGACCTCAATTGAAGAAAGTAGGGAAAACCAGTAGACTATTTACATCTAAATCAAATCCGTTATGATTATACAGTGAAAGTGACAAATAGTTTCAAGGGATTAGATGTGATAGAGTGCCTGAAGAACTATGGAAGGAGGTTCACGACATTGTACAGAAGGCAGTGGTCAAGACCATCCCCAAGAAAAAGAAATGCAAAAAGGCAAAATGGTTGTCTGAGGAGGCCTTAAAAACAGCTACGAAAAGAAGAAAAGCAAAACGCAAAGGAGAAAAAGAAAGACATACCCATTTGAGTGCAGAGTTCCAAAGAATAGCAAGGAGAGATAAGAAAGCCTTCCTCAGTGATCAGTGCAAAGAAATAGATGAAAACAATAGAATGGGAAAGACTAGAAAACTAGAGATACCAAGGGAATATTTCATGCAAAGATAGGCACAATAAAGGACAGAAATGGTAGGGACCTAACAGAAGCAGAAGATATTAAGAAGGGGTGGCAAGAATACACAGAAGAACTGTACAAAAAAGATGTTCACGACCCAGATAATTAGGATGGTGTTATCACTCACCTGGAACCAGACATCCTGGAATGTGAAGTCAAGTAGGCCTTAGGCAGTATCACTGCGAACAAAGCTATTGGAGGTGATGGAATTCCAGTTGAACTATTTCAAATCCTAAAAAATGATGCTGTGAAAGTGCAGCCTTCAATATTCCAGCACATTTGGAAAACTCAGCGGTGGCCACAGGACTGGAAAACGACAGTTTTCATCCCAATCCCAAAGAAAGGCAATGCCAAAGGATGTTCAAACTACTGCACAACTGCACTCATCTCACATGTTAGCAAAGTAATGCTTAAAATTCTCCAAGCCAGGCTTCAACAATATGTGAACCATGAATTTCCAGATGTTCTAGGTGGATTTAGAAAAGGCATAGGAACCAGAGATCAATTTGCCAACATCCATTGGAACTTTTATAAAGCAAGAGAGTTCCAGAAAAACATCAACTTCTGCTTTATTGACTATGCCAAATCCTTTGACTGTGTGGATCATAACAAACTGTGGAAAATTCTTTAAAAGATGGGAATACCATACTACCTGACCTGCCTCCTAAGAAATCTGTATGTAGGTCAAGAAACAACAGTTAGAATGGGACATGGAATGACAGACTGGTTCCAAATCGGGAAAGGAGTATGCCAATGCTGTATATTGTCACTTTGCTTATTTAACTTATATGCAGAGTATATCAAGAGAAACACTGGGCTGGATGAAGCACAGCTGGAATTAAGAGTGCCAGGAGAAATATCAATAACCTCAGATATGCAGATGACACCACCCTTATGGCAGAAAGTGAAGAGGAACTAAAAAGCCTCTTGATGAAAGTGAAAGTGGAGAGTGAAAAAGTTGGCTTAAAACTCAACATTCAGAAAATTAAGATCATGGCATCTGGTCCCATCACTTCCTGGCAAATAGATGGGGAAACAGTGACAGACTATTTATTTGGGCTGCAAAATCACTGAGGATGGTGACTACAGGCAAAATCAAAAGACGTTTGCTCCTTGGAAGAAAAATTATGAGCAACATGGACAGCATATTAAAAAGCAGAGACATTACTCTGCGAACAAAAGTCCATCTAGTCAAAACTATGGTTTTTCCAGTAGTCGTGTATGGATGTGAGAGTTGGACTATAAAGAAATCTGATCGCCAAAGAATTGATGCTTTTGAACTGTGGTGTTGGAGAAGACTTGAGAGTCCCTTGGACTACAAGGAGATCCAACCAGTCAATCTTAAAGTAAATCAACCCTAAATATTCATTGGAAGGAATGATGCTGAAGCTGAAGCTCCAATACTTTGGTCACCTGATGCAAAGAGCTGACTCATTTGAAAAAACCCTGGCACTGAGAAAGATTGAAGACAGGATGAGAAGAGCACAACAGAAGATGAGATGGTTGGATGGCATCACCAACTCAATGGACATGAGTTTGTGTAAACTCTGGGAATTGGTAATGGAGAGGGAGTCCTAGAGTGCTACAGTCCATGGGGTCACAAAGAGTTGGACATGAATGAGCAGCTGAACTGAACTGAACCAGTTCATTATTTTGAAATATAATATTTAATCTCCATGTGTTTGTGTTTTTTACAGTGCTTTTGCCCATAATTGATATCTGGGCCTGTAGGGTTGTGATCAGAAAAGATCAATATGATTTCACTTTTCTTAAATTTACTGAGGCTTGATTTGTGATCCAAGATATGGTATATCTTGAAGAACATTCCATGTGCACTTGAGGAAAAAGTGTATTCGTCTGAACTTGGATGGAATGTCCTGATGATATCATTTATGTCCATCTGGTCTAATGTGTCATTTTAGGCTTGCATTACCTTATTAATTTTCTTTTTTGGTAATCTATCCATTAGTATAAGTGTGTTGTTACACTTCCCTACTATTACAGTGTTACCATCATTTTCCCTTTTTGTGTCTGTTCATGTTAGTCTTAAGTACTGAGGTGCTTCTATGTCAGATGCATAAATATTTACAATTGTTATGTCTTCTTGGATTGATCCCGTGATCATTATGCAGTGTCTTTATCTCTTGTAATAATCTTTATTTTAAGGTCTAGTTTGTCTGATATGAGAATTGCCACTCTTGCTTTCTTTTGACTTCCAGTTGCATGGAATATCTTTTTCCATCCTCTTCCTTTTAGTCTGTACATATCTCTAGGTCTGAAGTAGATCTTGCTTTTGCTTTTGTATCCATTCAGCTAGTCTATGTCTTTTGTTTGAAGTATTTAATCCATTTTTATTTAAAGTAATTATTGATATATATCTTCCTATTGGCATTTTTTTTAATTGTTTTGCATTTGTTTTGTAGGTCTTTTCCTTCTCTTGTGTTTCCTACCTATAGAAGTCCCTTTAACATTTGCTGTAAAGCTTGTTTGGTGGTGCTAAATCCTCTAAACTTTTGCTTGTCTGTTTAGCATTCGATTTCTCCATCAATTTTCAATGAGATCCTTGCCAAGTGAAGTAATATTGGTTGTAGGAAATCTTTGAGTTTAATAGGATTAATTTAACTGAAATATTGATGAATATAAAATTTATGTTTTATATGTTAAGATAGATTTGTACTTAAAGTTACACTCTTTCCATTTGTTTTCTATTTTCTCATTTGTTCTTTGAAAATTTCTTTAGTTTTTCTGCCTTCTTTTGTTATTAATCAAGTACTGTGCATTATACCCTTTCTCCCCTTTATTAAAAGCTTCTGAAAACATTTTCCAATATTTGTTTATACTTACTCTTTGACATGGAGAAGGCAATGACACCCCACTCCAGTACTCTTGCCTGGAAAATCCCATGGACGGAGGAGCCTGGTGGACTGCAGTCCACGGGGTCTCGAAGAGTCAGACACGACTGAGCGACTTCACTTTCGCTTTTCACTTTCATGCATTGGAGAAGGAAATGGCAACCCACTCCAGTGTTCTTGCCTGGAGAATCCCAGGGATGGGGGAGCCTGGTGGGCTGCCATCTCTGGGGTAGCACAGAGTCGGACACAACTGAAGTGACTTATCAGTAGCAACTCTTTGACATAATTATGCAGCCTTAATTCATTAATGTTGTTGTTACTTGTGTTACACTCTTTTGAAACCCCATGGACTGTAGCCTGCCGTGCTTTTCTGTCCATGGGATTTCCCAGGCAAGAATACTAGAGTGGGTTGCCATTTTCTTCTACAGGGATTTTCCTGACCCTGGTATTGAACCTGCACCTCTTTCTGGCAAGTGGATCCTTTACCAATGAGTGACAAGGAAAGCACAAGAAACAAGCACTATCCTTTCAGCCAGTGAACTAAGTATTCATTATAATCTGCCTTAAATTATTGCTTTAATACCTCTTACACAGTGAAACAACTTGAAAGTGACTTAATATTACTTACCTATCACAAACACTTTCTGATAATATTACTGTGTATTTTTATCGACTCTTTAACTCTATAAGGCATTTTAATGATTGTTTCAGTCATTATCCATTTGGATTTCTAATTGTCTTTTTCTATTCTCTTAAATCCTTTCTCCCTTAAGAGGCTTCTAGTAGGAGATATTTTATTTCTTCATTAAGAACTCTTAAAGGAAATGTTCATTTCTTTACTGAAGGTCAAAACATTATTTGAGTTTGTGTAAAAGCTATATACAACAAACCCACAGCAAACATTATCCTCAATGGTGAAAAATTGAAAGCATTTCCTCTAAAGTCAGGAACAAGACAAGGGTGCCCACTTTCACCATTACTATTCAACATAGTTTTGGAAGTTTTGGCCACAGCAATCAGAGCAGAAAAAGAAATAAAAGGAATCCAAATTGGAAAAGAAGAAGTAAAACTCTCACTGTTTGCAGATGACATGATCCTCTACATAGAAAACCCTAAAGATTCCACCAGAATATTACTAGAACTAATCAATGAATATAGTAAAGTTGCAGAATATAAAATCAACACACAGAAATCCCTTGCATTCCTATACACTAATAATGAGAAAATAGAAAGAGATATTAAGGAAACAATTCCATTCACCATTGCAACGAAAAGAATAAAATACTTAGGAATATATCTACCTGAAGAAACTAAAAACCTATATATAGAAAACTATAAAACACTGGTGAAAGAAAGCAAAGAGGACACTAATAGATGGAGAAATATACCATGTTCATGGATTGGAAGAATCAATATAGTGAAAATGAGTATACTACCCAAAGCAATTTATAGATTCAATGAAATCCCTATCAAGCTACCAATGGTATTCTTCACAGAGCTAGAACAAATAATTTCACAATTTGTATGGAAACACAAAAAAAACCTCAAATAGCCAAAACAATATTGAGAAAGAAAAATGGAACTGGAGGGATCAACCTACCTGACTTCAGGCTCTACTACAAAGCCACAGTCATCAAGACAGTATGGTACTGGCACAAAGACAGAAATATAGATCAATGGAACAAAATAGAAAGCCCAAAGATAAATCCACACACATATAGACACCTTGTCTTTGACAAAGGAGGCAAGAATATACAATGGATTAAAGACAATCTCTTTAACAAGTGGTGCTGGGAAAACTGGTCAACCACTTGTAAAAGAATGAAACTAGAACACTTTCTAACACCATACACAAAAATAAACTCAAAATGGATTAAAGATCTAAATGTAAGGCCAGAAACTATAAAACTCCTAGAGGAGAACATAGGCAAGACACTCTCTGACATACATCACAGCAGGATCCTCTATGACCCACCTCCCAGAATATTGGAAATAAAAGCAAAAATAAACAAATGGGACCTAATTAAACTTAAAAGCTTCTGCACAACAAAGGAAACTATAAGCAAGGTGTAAAGACAGCCTTCAGAATAGGAGAAAATAATAGCAAATGAAGCAACTGACAAACAACTAATCTCAAAAATATACAAGCAACTCCTACAGCTCAACTCCAGAAAAATAAATGACCCAATCAAAAAGTGGGCCAGAGAACTAAATAGACATTCCTCCAAAGAAGACGTACAGATGGCTAACAAACACATGAAAAGATGCTCAACATCACTCATTATCAGAGAAATGCAAATCAAAACCACAATGAGGTACCATTTCACACCAGTCAGAATGGCTGCGATCCAAAAGTCTACAAATAATAAATGCTGGAGAGGGTGTGGAGAAAAGGGAACCCTCTTACACTGTTGGTGGGAATGCAAACTAGTACAGCCACTATGGAGAACAGTGTGGAGATTCCTTAAAAAACTGGAAATAGAACTGCCTTATGAACCAGCAATCCCACTGCTGGGCATACACACTGAGGAAACCAGAAGGGAAAGAGACACGTGTACCCCAATGTTCATCGCAGCACTGTTTATAATAGCCAGGACATGGAAGCAACCTAGATGTCCATCAGCAGATGAATGGATAAGAAAGCAGTGGTACATATACACAATGGAGTATTACTCAGCCATTAAAAAAAAAAAAAAAAAAAAACATTTGAATCAGTTCTAATGAGGTGGATAAAACTGGAGCCTATTATACAGAGTGAAGTAAGCCAGAAAGAAAAACACCAATGCAGTATACTAACGCATATATATGGAATTTAGAAAGATGGTAACAATAACCCTGTATACGAGACAGCAAAAAAGACACCGATGTATAGAACAGTCTTTTGGACTCTGTGGGAGAGGGAGAGGGTGGGATGATTTGGGAGAATGGCACTGAAGCATGTATAATATCATGTGTGAAACGGGTCACCAGTCCAGGTTCAATGCACGATGCTGGATGCTTAGGGCTGGTGCGCTGGGACGTCCCAGGAGGATGGTGTGGAGCGGGGGGAGGAGGGCTCGGGATGGGGAGCACATGTGTGCCTGTGGAGGATTCATTTTTGTGTGTGGCAGAACCAATACAATATTGTAAAGTTAAAAAATAAAATTAAAAAAAAAAGAGCAGTAAAAAAAAAAAAAATGTCTTAATTTTTCTCCTATATTTTTGAAGAATGACATAAATAGCATATATTCTAGATATTTTTACTATATTCAATATATCTCCTAAACTCCTATTTTAAAAGTTACAAAATCTCTCAATGATACAATTAGACCAATATTTCCCCTTTCCTCTCTATTTTCCTATCCCTAACATGCTAATAAAACCATGTACATTTCAACAACTCCTGAGACTTATTATTGTAGGTTTTAAGAATTTTTTAAGGATTACAAGAATATCTTGAATCTTGGCAGAATTAGTTAATGTTGGCATCCTATCTGCCTTAAGCAGAACTTTTGGGTAAAATATAATTTAAAAATAGTTGGTAGGTATTGAAAGAAAAAGTCTTCAGGAGAAGAAATGAATGAGGACTCTACTATTAATGTCATACACAAGTCAGGAAGCAACGGTTAGAAATGGACATGGAACAATAGACTGGTTCCAAATAGGAAAAGGAGTACATCAAGGCTGTATATTGTCACCCTGCTTATTTAACTTATATGCAGAGTACATCATGAGAAACGCTGGACTGGAAGAAGCACAAGCTGGAATCAAGATTGCCAGGAGAAATATCAATAACCTCAGATATGCAGATGACACCACCCTTATGGCAGGAAGTGAAGAGGAACTAAAAAGCCTCTTGATGAAAGTGAAAGTGGAGAGTGAAAAAGTTGGCTTAGAGCTCAACATTCAGAAAACATAGATAATGGCATCTGGTCCCATCACTTCATGGGAAATAGATGTGGAAACAGTGTCAGACTTTATTTTGGGGGGCTCCAAAATCACTGCAGATGGTTTCTGCAGCCATGAAATTAAAAGACGCTTACTCCTTGAAAGGAAAGTTATGACCAACCTAGATAGCATATTCAAAAGCACAGACATTACTTTGCCAACAAAGGTCTGTTTAGTCAAGGCTATGGTTTTTCCTGTGGTCATGTATGGATGTGAGAGCTGGACTGTGAAGAAGGCTGAGCACCGAAGAATTGATGCTTTTGAACTGTGGTGTTGGAGAAGACTCTTGAGAGTCCCTTGGACTGCAAGGAGATCCAACCAGTCCATTCTGAAGGACATCAGCCCTGTGATTTCTATGGAAGGAATGATGCTAAAGCTGAAACTCCAGTACTTTGGCCCCCCCCATGTGCTGTGTGCTGGTGTGCTGTGATTCATGGGGTCGCAAAGAGTCGGACATGACTGAGCGACTGAACTGAACTGAACTGAACTGAACAGATGAACTAATGCTTCTGAGGCCCAGAGGAAGACTAGAGGTGAATATAGGGACTAATATTGAACCTAATTGTTAGGGATGTAGTTTGAGCAACCAAGTGAGAATATAAGATCCAGCTTTAGCTCAGTGATTGTCAAGGAGATAACACTAAGACCTCTTCATAAACCTAGTAGTGATCCATCATCCATAATAATTATTGAACCTTACCATTTCCCAGACGTTGGGGTAGGTATTTCAAACATATTGATCTATTTGATTCTCTTACTATATGCATGTATTAGGTAGGATGGCCCTATTTCCAACATAATAGGAGTTAATTTATATCACCAATTACACTATTGGGTTGTATGGGTGTATAGGTAAAAAAGATAGCCCTTCTCCTTAGAGTCACTCAGGGATTCAAGTTGGTGGAAGCTCTACTATCTTCAAATTTGGTTTCCAAGATTACTTTCAAATTAATATCTATTCCAATCAGTAGAATGAAGAAACGATATGGAATATACTCATAGAAGGTTTTTGTGGGCTAGGCTGGAAGTGTTTCACATCACTTATACCCATATCCATTGGCTACACTCAGATCTATGTCTAGAGCTAACAACAAAGGAGACTGGGAATTGTGTTCTAGTTTTGTACTCTGGAAGAAGAGGAAATAGATTCAGTGATCAGGCAGCTGTCTCCGCTATAAATCTATGAGGTATGGGTCATATTATTATTAGCATTATTTCACAAATAAGGAACCTGAGATCAGAGCAGTTAGCTGACTGAGACTATAAACTGTGTGTGCTAAGTTGCCTCAATCATGTCTGACTCTGCAATTCTATGGACTGTGGTCTTCCAGGTTCCTTTGTCCATGGGATTCTCCTGGCAAGAATACTGTAGTGGGTTGCCATTTCCTCCTCCAAGGGCTCTTCCTGACCCAGGGATCAAGGCCATATCTCTTAAGTTCCCTGCATTGGCAGTTGGGTTCTTTACCACTAGTGCCACCTGAGGAACAGTAGGGATTAAAACCCCAACAGCCTAGGTCGCAATTTTCCATTGATCTTGTCTCTGGGACACATAATTATATTGTAGTATCTTTTCACAAGAGAGAAAATTAAAAACTAAAGATGGAAGACCAGGAGCGTGGTCTGGTAGAAAAGGCAGATTATTGTGGACAAAAATTAGGACTCCCAACTGTGTCATGAGCTAATGCTTATCATGAATTTATACTAGCACATGGTGTAAGATTTGAAACTAAAAAATTAGTATATAAACTGATTCTTTACTTAAAAGGGCCTTGTGATACGCAACAAAGGCAAAATAACTTTGAAAGTTCACTCCCACAACATACAGCTTATGTGTATAACAAAGGAGGAACACCACTGAGACTGGGTTCATTTGAAGCTACTTGAGAAAACTGACTAGGGGTAAAGATTGGGGTTGTTGAGTCTTTCCCCCAAGGCCGCAGGTGTGAGGCCTTGCACCAAGGCTACAGAAGCAGAGCCCAGAACCAAATTTACCTCTGAAGCTGATTGAGCCTCTTTGTAATTGTTGCCAAAAGCTCCTGATCATAACTAACAAGCTTCCTGACTCCCAATTAGACAAAGATGCCCACTCCAGTAAGCACCCTATATTGCCCTAACCTAATGCCAGCAGGAATTTTCTTTGTCTTGAGGCTATAAAAATTAGCTATTAACTCATAAAAACTGTCAACTCTCCTTGGTGTGACAGGAGGTCAGCCCACTGCACTCACAGTGCCCACTTTATCTGTTATTTGTCCTTAATAAACTCACTCCTTTCTGCAATACTCTATGCCCGGAAATTCTTTTCCAACCTTCACTCAGACTGTTTCAACACTTAGTGGCCCATATAGGGACTACAAGAGAATTCCAGAAAAACATCTACTTCTGCTTTATTGACTACCCAAAGCCTCTAACTGTGTGGATGACAACAAACTATGGAAAATATTTAAAGAGACAGGAATATCACACCACCTTACCTGCCTCCTGAGAAATCTGTTTGCAGGTCAAGAAGCAACAGTTACAACTGGACATGAAAACAACAGAGTAGTTCCATATTGGGAAAGGAGAATATCAAGGCTGTATATTGGCACCCTGCTTATTTAACTTATGTGCAGCAGTGGCCACAGGACTGGAAAAGGTCAGTTTTCATTCCAATCCCAAAGAAAGGCAATGTCAAAGAATGCTCAAACTACCACACAATTGCACTCATCTCACACACTAGTAAAGTAATGCTCAAAATTCTCCAAGCCAGGCTTCAGCAATACGTGAACCGTGAATTTCCTGATGTTCAAGCTGGTTTTAGAAAAGGCAGAGGAACCAGAGATCAAATTACCAACATCTGCTGGATCATGGAAAAAGCAAGAGAATTCCAGAAAAATATCTATTTCTGCTTTACTGACTATGCCAAAGCCTTTGACTGTGTGGATCACAATAAACTGTGGAAAATTCTGAAAGAGATGGGAATACCAGACCACCTGACCTGCCTCTTGAGAAATCTGTATACAGGTTAGAAAACAACAGTTAGAACTGGACATGAAACAACAGACCGGTTCCAAATAGGAAAAGGAGTACATCAAGGCTGTATATTGTCACCCTGCTTATTTAACTTATATGCAGAGTACATCATGAGAAATGCTGGGCTGGAAGAAACACAAGCTGGAATCAAGATTGCCGGGAGAAATATCAATAACCTCAGATATGCAGATGACACCACCTTTGTGGCAGAAAGTGAAGAGGAACTAAAAAGCCTCTTGATGAAAGTGAAAGAGGAGAGTGAAAGTGTTGGCTTAAAAGCTCAACACTAGAAAACATAGATCATGGCATCTGGTTCCATCACTTCATGGGAAATAGATGGGGAAACAGTGGAAACAGTGTCAGACTTTATTTTGGGGGGCTCCAAAATCACTGCAGATGGTTTCTGCAGCCATGAAATTAAAAGACGCTTACTCCTTGAAAGGAAAGTTATGACCAACCTAGATAGCATATTCAAAAGCACAGACATTACTTTGCCAACAAAGTCTGAGTGAACTCCGGGAGTTGGTGATGGATAGGGAGGCCTGGCGTGTTGCCATTCATGGGGTCGCAAAGAGTCGGACACGACTGAGCAACTGAACTGAACTGAACTGCAGAATACATCATGTGAAATGCCAGATTGGATGAAGCCCAAGCTGGATCAAGACTGCCAGGAGAAATATCAATAACATCAGATAGGCACATGACACCACCCTTATGGCAGAAAGTGAAGAACTAAAGAGCCTCTTGATGAAAGTGAAAGAGGAGAATGAAAAACTTGGCTTAAAACTAAAAATTAAAAAAATAGTAATAATAAGATCATGGCATCTGGTCCCATTACTTTTTGGCAAATAGATGGGGAAATAATGGAAACATTGAAAGACTTTTTTCTTGGGCTCCAAAGTAACTTCAGATAGTGACTGCAGCCATAAAACTGAAAGATGTTTGCTGCTTTTAAGAAAATCTATGACCTACATAGACAGCACATTAAAAATCAGAGACATTACTTTGCCAGAAAAGGTCCTTCTAGTCAAAGCTATGGTTTTTCCAGTAGCAATGTATGGATGCCAGAGTTGGGCCATAAAGAAAGCTGAGAGCTGAAGATTTGATGTTTTGAACTGTGGTGTTGGAGAAGACTCTTGAGAGTCCCTTGGACAGCAAGGAGATCCAACCAATCAATCCTAAAGAAAATCAATCCTAAATATTTATTGGAAGGACTGATGCTGAAGCTGAAGCTGAAGCTCCAATACTTTGGCCACCTGATGCAAGGAACTGACTCATTGGAAAGACACTGGCGTTGGGAAAGATTGAGGCAGGAGGAAAAGGGAACGACAGAGAATGAGATGGTTAGATGGCATCACTGACTCTATGGACATGAGTTTGAGCAAGCTCTGGGAGTTGGAGACAGACAGAGATGCCTGGCATGCTGCAGTTCATGGGGTCACAAAGAGTTGGACACGACCAAATGACTAACTGAGGAGTAGCCTCTGAATCATCGAAAAGAGTGCCTTCCACATTTCAGGTAATCATCAAAAGGTGAGTCACAGTTGGTTCCAGGAAAACTCTTCTCTGTCCTTTCCTGCCCTAGCTACCAGGTGCATTTTCACATGTTTGTGCATAGGTTTGTGCACAGATTTGTGTCACTCTCCATCGTACATTCAGGGGTCACCTCTCCCTCTCATTGCAATTGTTAGAACTGTTGGCTATTTGTGCCATTAGCCATACTGTGCCTTGAGGCATGCAGCGATTTCACTGGTACAGTTGAGACACCTTCTAGGCCAGTGAACTTTCAGTACACCCATTCTAAGGATGAGCTCACGTACATCTCAAGAACCTCCCTCAGACTCACCTCTAGGCCATATTCTCAGGAACTGGGAAAGATCTGACCTTGAAAATCTTTCTTTCTTTTTTTTTTTTTTAATGGCTGACTTCCATTTCAAAATGATGGAGTAGAAGAATGTGCGTTCATCTGCTCTTGCAAGGACACCAAAATCACAGCTAGTTGAACAACCATCACAGGAGGATACTGAAACCTACCAAAAAAATATACGCTACATCCAAAGACAAAGAAGAAGCTACAGCAAGACAGTAGGAGGGGCACCATCACCATAAAATCAAATCTCATACCCGCCAAGAGGGTGATCCACAAACTGGAAAATAATAATACCAAAGAAGTTCTCCCATTGTTGCTAAGGTTTGAAACCCCACGTCAGGCCTCCCAGCCTGGGGACCCAACAAAGGGACTGGGAATCCCCAGAGAATCTGACCTTGAAAGCCAGTGGGATTTGATTATAAGACTTCCGCAGGACTGGAAGAAGCAGAGACTCTAGTCTTGGAGGGCACAAGCATAATCTTGTGCACACAAGGCTCAGAGAAAAGGAACAGTGACTCCACAGGAAACTGAAAGAAAACTACCTGCTATTGTTGCAAGTTCTCCTGTGGACGCATAGGTCAGCAAGGGCACACCACAGGGATAGGGGGACTCCAGCAACTATCTGGGAAGGTCTCCTTTGGTGTAAACCTTCTTGGAGAGCACCCTTAACCAGATCACGGAACCTGGAGACCCCAGCGCTGGGTCACCTCAGGCCAAAAATCTACCAGGGAAGGAACCCAACACCACCCATCATCAGATAATTGGATTAAAGCTTTACTGAGCAAGGCCCTGCCCACCAGAGCAAGACTCAGTTTTTCTCACCACCAGTCCTTCCCCAAAAAAACTGAAAGTGCAAGTCGCTCAGTCATGTCCGACTCCTTGTGACCCCATAGACTATACTGTCCATGGAATTCTCCAGGCCACAATACTGAAGTGGGTAGCCTTTCCCTTCTCCAGGGGCCCTTCCCAACCCAGAGATTGAACCCAGGTCTCCCTCATTACTGGCAGATTCTTTACCAGCTGAGCCACAAGGGAATCCCAAGAACATTGAAGTGGGTACCCTATCCCTTATCCAGCGGATCTTCCTGATCCAGGAATTAAACTGGGCTCTCCTGCACTGCAGGCAGATTCTTTACCAACTGAGCTATTAGGGAAGCCCCAAAAAGCTGAGTGCTGAAGAACTGATTTTAAATTGAAAAGACTCTTGAGAGTCCCTTGGACTGCAAGAAGATCCAACCAGTCCATCCTAAAGGAAATCAGTCCTGAATATTCATTGGAAGGACTGATGCTGAAGCTAAAATTCCAATACTTTAGCCACCTGATGCAAAGAGCTCACTCATTTGAAAAGACCCTGATTCTGGGAAAGATTGAAGGCAGGAGGAGAAGGGGACGACAGAGGATGAGATGGTTGGATGGCATCACCGACTCAATGGACATGAGTTTGTGTAAACTCCGGGATTTGGTGATGGACAGGGAGGCCTGGCGTGCTGCAGTCCATGGGGTCACAAAAAGTCAGACATGACTGAGCAACTGAACTGAACTGAGTCCTTCCCATCAGGAAGCTTACACAAGCCTCTTAGCTTCCTCCATCAGAGGGCAGATAGAAGAAGCAAGAAGAATTATAATCCCACAGAAAACCATGTTATAGAAAGTTAATCAGAATGAGAAAGCAGAAAGTTATGTCCCAGATGAGGAGACAAGATAAAACCCCAGAGAAACAAATAAATGAAGTGGAGACAGGCAATCTTCCAGAAAAAGAATTCAGTGTAATGATGGTGAATATGATTCAGGATCTCAGTAAAAGAATGGAGGCAAAGATTGAGAAGGTGCAAGAAATGTTTACCAAAGACCTATAAAAACTAAAGAACAAACAAACTAATATGAATAATACACTAGAAGGGATCCACAGCAGAATAACTGAGGCAGAAGCACAGATAAATGACCTGGAGGACAAAATGGTGGAAATCACTGCTGCAGAACAGAATATAGAAAAAAAAGAATGAAAAGAAATGAAGACAGCCTAAGAGACCTAACACACCAACAGTTACATCATAGGGGTCCCAGAAGAAGAGACAGAGAAAGGACTTGAGAAAATATTTGAAGAGATAATAGCTGAAAACTTTTTGAACATGGGGAAAGAAATAATCAACCAAGTCCAGGAAGCACAGAGAGTCCCAGGCAGGATGAACCCATGGAGGAACACACAAAGACATATAATAATCAAACTGATAAAGATTAAAGATAGAGATAAAATATAAAAAGCAACAAGGAAAAAAATGACAACATACAAGGGCAGTCCCATCAGTCTATCTGCTGATTTCTCAGTAGAAACTCTACAAGCCAGAAGGGAATGGCATGACATATTTAAAGTGATGAAAGGGAAGAAGCTACAACCAAGAATACTCTACCCAGCAAGACTCTTCTTCATATTTGTTGGAGAAATCGAAAGCTTTGTAGAAAAGCAAAAGTTAAGGCAATTCAGCACCATCAAAACAGCTTTACAACAAATGCCAAAGGAATTTTTCTAGGCAGAAAACAAGAGAAAGAAAAGCCCTGCTGCTGCTGCTGCTGCTGCTGCTGCTGCTGCTGCTGCTGCTGCTCCTGCTGCTGGTGCTAAGTCACTTCAGTCGTGTCTGACTCTGTGCAACCCCATAGACGGCAGCCCACCAAGCTCCCTTGTCCCTGGGATTCTCCAGGCAAGAACACTGGAGTGGGTTGCCATTTCCTGCTCCAATGCATGAAAGTGAAAAGTGAAAGTGAAATCGCTCAGTCGTGTCCTACTCTTCACCCCATGGACTGCAGCCTACCAGGCTCCTCCTCCCATGGGATTTTCCAGGCAAGAGTACTGGAGTGGGGTGCCATTGCCTTCTCCAAAGAAAAGCCCTACCTATAGAATATCAACTCAAAACAATTAAGAGAATCATAATAGTATCATACATACAGATAACTACCTTAAATGTACCTCGGTTGGTTAACAGAAAACTATAGAATTCTATATTACCAAAACTAGCATTTGGTAGAAAAACCTGCAATCATTTTTTTAAATCAAGATGCATATCAGAATTATCTTGGAAATTTTTGAAAAATACCAATGTCCAAGTGTTCAGGTATTGCTTTTTTTTTGGCAAGAGCTCCAGATGTTTCTAATGAGCAGTCATGTTTAAAAACAACTGAACTATATAAGGATATTTTACTTTAATCTAGTTTGTATCACTTTTTCTATGTCATATTCAGTGCTCCCCTTTCATTTAGTTTATGTTTTCCAATTTCTCCATCTTTTTATTTTCTATTTTTTTATATTCTTTCTCAAGGCTTTATCAAGCATAGTAGATAAGCTTTTGTATACACCTATATATAACATATAAATATTTTAGAAAACATGAATTTTTACCTAACTAAAAAATTTACGATATTTTGATTCTGCTTGTTTGACTTAGTATTAATAGAATGCTATATTTCTAATTTTAAAAAATAGATATGAAAAAAGCAATAAAGGTTTACTGTACAGCACAGGAAACTATACTCAATATATTGTAATAACCTATAATAAAAAATAATTTGAAGAATAACATACGTATATGCATATAACCAAATCAAACACACAAAAAGAATTCTACTCTTTGAAATTTTATGTTTATCTTTTTGCCAGTTTTTCTAAATGTCCTGTGAACATCTAATAACAACATGAGATACAAAATTTTAAAGATATTTGTGTAGTATATGATTAATATAAATTAATTAAATATAGATCTATTATATTTAAATTATTAACAACATCATTCAAGATGCTCTTCTTACCTTTTCTGCACTTGATAAAATATTCTCAGAGAAATGTTAATATGTCTCATTATGATTATATATATTTTCTTTTCCTTTATATTTCTTTTGATTTGTGCTTTATGTATCTTTGTTGTTAAAGTATCTAATGGTTTATGATGTCTATCTTCTTTGTGAAATTGTACCTCTTATCATTTAAAATATTCATCTTTTGCTCAACATTACTCATTATCAGAGAAATGTGAATCAAAACCACAATGAGGTACCATTTCATGCCAGTCAGAATGGCTACTATAAAAAAAGTCTACAAACAATAAATTCTGGAGAGGATGTGGAGAAAAGGGAACCCTCTTACACTGCTGGTGGGAATGCAAACTAGTACAGCCACCATGGAGAACAGTGTGGAGATTCCTTAAAAAACTGGAAATAGAACTGTCGTATGACCAAGCAATCTCACTGCTGGGCATACTCACAGAGGAAACCAGAATTTAAAGAGGCACTTGTACCCCAATATTCATTGCAGCACTGTTTACAATAGCCAGGATATGGAAGCAACCTAGATGTCCATCGGAAGATGAATGGATAAGGAAGCTGTGGTACATATACACAATGGCATATTACTCAGCCATTAAAAAGAATGCATTTGAATCAGTTCTAAGGAGGTGGGTGAAACTGGAGCCTATTATACAGAGTGAAGTAAGCCAGAAATAAAAACACCAATACAGTATGCTAACACATGTATATGGAATTTAGAAAGATGGTAATGACGACCCTATATACAAGACAGCAAAAGAGACACAGATGTAAAGAACAGACTTTTGGACTCTGTGGGAGAGGGCGAGGGTATGATGATTTGAGAGAATAGCATTGAAACATGTACATTATCATATGTGAAATACATCGCCAATCCAGGTTCAATGCATGAGACAGAGCACTCAGGGCTGGTGGACTTGGATGACCCTGAGGGATGGGATGGGGAGGGAGGTGGGTGGAGGGCTCAAAATGGGGAACACATGTACACCCATGGCTGATTCATGTCAATGTATTGCAAAAACCAGTACAATATTGTAAAGTACTTAGCTTCCAATTAAAATAAATAAATTTTAAAAAATAAAATATTCATTTAATGAGATTCCAGTCCAGGTTCGATGCACAATACTGGATGCTTGGGGCTAGTGCACTGGGACAACCCAGAGGGATGGTATGGGGAGGGAGGAAGGAGGAGGGTTCAGGATGGGGAACACATGTATACCTGTGGTGGATTCATTTTGATATTTGGCAAAACTAATACAATTATGTAAAGTTTAAAAATAAAATAAAATTAAAAAAATAAAATAAAATAAATAAATAAATGTTTAAAAATGTTTCATGTGCACCTGTAGCTCACCATTCACATGCTTAGTTACCATAGGAAGGTCACTCAACTTCTCTGAGTTTCGTTGGGTTGTTTGTAAAATGGGAATAAGAATACCTACTTTTTGCAGAGACTGTGAGAAACAAGTGAGATAGCTCATGCCAGTGCTGGGCCCACAAAAGGCATTCGGCACATGACGATCCTCCCACCACCCCTTGAATAATTTTCCCCCCACTGCTATGTTTTATTTAAAATATTTCAAACTACAGAAAAGTTGAAAGAATAAGTACAGTTAACACATTTATATGCTTTTCATCTGTTCTCCAGGCCAGAATACTGGAGTGGGTAGCACCCTTCCCTTCTCCAGGGGATCTTCCCAACCCACGGATTGAACCCAGGTCTCCTGCACCGCAGGTGAATTCTTTACCAACTGAGCTATAAGGGAAGCCCTTCATCTATTCAGCAACTGTTAATACTTTCCCATATTTGCTTCTCTCTTGTTTTGCTTTGGATTTTTCCTTCTGAATTATTTGAGTGTAGTTTAGTTCAGTTCAGTTGCTCAGTCGTGTCCGACTTTTGTTTGCAGTTTACACTCATATTTAATCTTCTCTTTACCTATTTTAAAATTAAATTTGAGTTTAGACTGCAAACAAAAGACCATTGTTGCTCTAACGCTTTTTGATGTATCTGAGAAAAATGAAGACCCTCTTCCACATAACAGCATTCCTACTCTACAGCTTAAAATGTAATATTCATAAAATAATATTCTTTAACATAATATTGCATTTCACACTTCCCAATTGTCCTCAAAATGTATTTTATGATTTTCTTTAATTCCAAATTCTGCTCAATATTTTGTAATAACCTAAATGGGAAATGAATCTGAAAAAGGGTAGATACAAGTATATGTATAACTGAATCACTTTGCTGTACATCTGAACTAACACAATATTTATAATCAATTATACCCCAATATAAAATCAAATTAATTTTTTTTTAATCACACATGGGACTTCCCTGGTGGTCCAGGGGTTAAAACTACACTTCCACTGCAAAGGCTCAGGTTCTATTCCTAGTCAGGGAACTATGACCCTCTAAGTCACACAGTTAGTTAAAAAACAAAAGTCACATTAAAAAAAAAAAAAAAGAAAAGAAAGAAAGAAAGGAGAAGCTCATATTTTTTTTTTGTAACAAAACTTGGAGCTGATACAAATTTGGGAACCAAGAAAAATCAGTCTGTTAATGGCACACTAAATTACAACAATCCCCCAACTTTATCTCTTTTGTGTTCTTTATGCTCAAACTTTTATGGCACTCAGTCAGAATCTGGATCTTAGGGACTCATGCCACATATGTCTTTCTGTTGCCACTTTCTCCTCTCAAATCCCTCTGTCTCTCAGAGATTGCTGTCTGTCCAGATTTATGTATGTCTCAATGTGTGTCTTTGCCTTTTGATAATATTGTTGAGGTTGTCAAAGAGCTCTATTTAATTGACCTAAAGGAAAGTAAGCACTTGCAAACTAAGCAATTCTAAATTCAAGAAAAATTAAACTAAATGACTAATATTCACTATTAAATTAATACCTGGTATTAATGTTTGTTTGAGGCCCCATGAACTGTAGCCCACCAGGCTCCTCTGTCCATGGGATTCTCCAGGCAGAAATGATGGAGTTGATTGCCATGCCCTTCTCCAGGGGATCTTCCCAACCCAAAGATCGAATTTGTGTCTCCTTAAGTCTGCTGCCATTACTTTGCCAACAAAGGTCCGTCTAGTCAAGGCTATGATTTTTCCAGTGGTCATGTATGGATGTGAGAGTTGAACTGTGAAGAAAGCTGAGGGCCGAAGAATTGATGCTTTTGAACTGTGGTGTTGGAGAAGTCTCTTGAGAGTCCCTTGGACTGCAAGGAGATCCAACCAGTCCATTCTGAAGGATATCAGCC
Source organism: Bos mutus (assembly GCF_027580195.1). Lineage (NCBI taxonomy): Eukaryota > Metazoa > Chordata > Mammalia > Artiodactyla > Bovidae > Bos > Bos mutus. The sequence continues at coordinate 133,590,324 of NC_091618.1, forward strand.
CTGGGTGTTCTTTGGAAGGAATGATGCTAAAGCTGAAACTCCAGTACTTTGGCCACCTCGTGCGAAGAGTTGACTCATTGGAAAAGTCCCTGATGCTGGGAGGGATTGGGGGCAGGAGAAAGAGGGGATGACAGAGGATGAGATGGCTGGATGGCATCATCAACTTGATAAACGTGAGTTTGAGTGAACTCCAGGAGATGGTGATGGATAGGGAGGCCTGGCGTGCTGCAATTCATGGGGTCGCAAAGAGTCGGACACGACTGAGCAACTGAACTGAACTGAACTGAACTGAACTACAGCTGCTGACCTTAAATATCCACTGAAAGGAGTTCAGGGTAGAAATCAGGAATGAGGCACTCTGTGCTCTGGGGAAAACAAGCAGGACAGGGCTTCAGTTTGTTAGATATTTTCAAGTAAAAATTTTCATGAGCCCCAATTCTTGCATTTTCTCATACCTAGAGAAACACCAACATCACAGGCCAATGTCTGGCCCTGGTTATCCTGCATAGCCCCTCTTCTAGGTCCCTTGGCAGCTTTTCTACTTCTGTTAATCTGTGCTATGTGTCTCTAACCTTCCTGATAAGTTTGTCACTTTTAGAATATAAGTAAAATCTCCAGATGCTGTCACAACCAGGATACCAGCAGGTTAATACATGTACTACTCTGAAAAAGCACTTTTATCATTCCATGGACTCTCATCTCTCTCCACAAATGCACCCTGACAGAGATTGATCCCTGGGACACAGGACCCTATAACATCCCTCTAGTAGGAAGAAGCCAGCGTGGTCTCCACCCCTTTCCTCAATGATCTGGGTCCCAATGACCCTAGACAGGTAATTAGACATGAACAGGGTGTTAAGATGTCAAAGATTTGGCCCATTGATAAGAAGAGGGGGGAATGTTAAGTCCTGCCCCCAAGGTCACAGGTGCAAGGTCTCGCACTTGTGGCCTTGGGGGCAAGACTCAGCAGGGATCAAAAGTACAACTGTTAAGATTTTTTAAATTGTTTTTAAAGAATTGTAATTTTATATTGGGGTATAGCTGATTAAGAAGCTTCCCTGGTGGCTCAGACAGTAAAGAATCTGCCTGTCAATGCAGGGGACCTGGTTTTGATCATTGGGTTGGAAGATTCCCTGGAGAAAGGAATGGCTGTCCACTCCAGTATTCTTGCCTAGAGAATTCCATGAACAGAGGACCCTGGTGGGCTACCGTTGATGAGGTGACAAAAAATCGACAAACACTGAGTGACTAACACACACCTAGCTGATTAACAATATTGTGATAGTTTCAAATAAACAGTAAAGGGACTCAGCCATACATATACATGTACACATTATCCCTCAAATTGTCTTCCTTTCCAGGCTTCCACATAACATTGAGCAGAGTTCCTTGTGCTATACAGCAGGTCCTCGTTGGTTATCCATTTTAAATATAGGAGTATGCATACGTCCACCCCAAGCTCCCTGAGTATCCTTTCCTCCTATTCTTTCCCCATGCAACCATAAGTTTCTTCTCGAAATCTGTGAGTCTCTGAGTCTCTTTCTGTCTTATAAGTAAGTTCATTTGTATCATTTCTTTTTAGATTTGACACAGAAGGTGTGTCATATGATACTTTTTAGCGGGACAAAAAGGTTTCTCGAAGTCTTTAGGTACTGTCCAACATCATTCTCACACACAGCCTGTCTCAAGAAGAAATGGAACAGAATTTTAATTTGATATGAAATGAATGTATATACTTTTTTGTTGTTGTTGTTCTTTGAGTCTCTTTATGTTTTTTTTTTCTTTTTTTGATTTTATTTTAGTTTTAAACTTTACAATATTGTATTAGTTTTGCCAAACATCAAAATGAATCCGCCACAGGTATACCTGTGCTCCCCATCCTGAACCCTCCTCCCTCCTCCCTTGCCATACCCTCCCTCTGGGTCGTCCCAGTGCACCAGCCCCAAGCACCCAGTATCGTGCATTGAACCTGGACTGGCGACTCATTTCATACATGGTATTATACATGTTTCAATGCCATTCTCCCAAATCTCCCCACCCTCTCCCTCTCCCTCTCCCACAGAGCCCATAAGACTGATCTATACATCAGTGTCTCTTTTGCTGTCTCGTACACAGGGTTATTGTTACCATCTTTCTAAATTCCTATATATGTGTTAGTATACTGTATTGGTGTTTTTCTTTCTGGCTTACTTCACTCTGTATAATAGGTTCCAGTTTCATCCACCTCATTAGAACTGATTCAAATGTATTCTTTTTAATGGCTGAGTTATACTCCATTGTGTATATGTACCACAGCTTTCTTATCCACTCAACTGTTGATGGACATCTAGGTTGCTTCCATGTCCTGGCTATTATAAACAGTGCTGCGATGAACATTGGGGTACACGTGTCTCTTTCCCTTCTGGTTTCCTCAGTGTGTATGCCCAGCAGTGGGATTGCTGGATCATAAGGCAGTTCTATTTCCAGTTTTTTAAGGAATCTCCACACTGAATGTATATACTTTTAAAGAAATTGTACCAATTTGGCCTGATAGGAGATAATACAGTTCATAATGAAAATTGTTCTTTGAGACCTCAACCTTTTCTGGGAAGAAAACAGCCTAAGAATGTTTCTCAATTACCAACAGGGGCATTTCTTATGAAAGAAGAAGAAGGCAGAGCCAAGAGCCATGGAAGACCATTCCCAGGGTGCAGGATTAAAGATATGTGCGATGAATCAATTCCAGGATTGTGATGAACTGATTTCTGTATCACTATCTGTTTGGTGATGAGGAATAGAAAAGTTATCTCTTCATTTCACAGCTGTTCTATTCAGGAGGGACAATACCTGAGGTGTATCTGAGAGACTACATCCAAAAAGCTTTGTCCACATCTGGACCTCATTTGTGTGATGAGATCCTGGCTTCATATGTAAACCTGATATAATGCTGAAACAAGACTTGGAGAATTTTGGAGGAGGTGACTGTGTCTTGTATATGGAAAATATGAATTATTGAATACCAAAAGGGGAAACATGAAAACTAGTTGGCAATCATGCTCCACAGTGATACTTGCTCCTCCCCCATTGATTCTTTTATAGTCCATGACTCTGTGATCTGCCTTGAAAAATAGAATGTGACACAAATGAAGTTGTGACAATTTGGGGTCTTGGACTTCAAAAGGCCTGATGGTTACTTTTTTGCCTTTTTTGGAGTCCTAGACCATCATGTGAAAAGTCTGGCTATCTTCTGTGAGAGATGATATAGAGGTCAAATAGAGAAGTCCTAAAACCACATAGTAGAAGAGGGAATGGACCAGACATTGCAAACATCTCAACTGAGTCTAAACTTCCTGCAATCTCTACGAAGGTGCCATATGTGGAAGTAAATCGTCTTACATATTCTAGTCCAGTGACCACTCAGATAATCACATCCCCAGTCAATCTCACATGGAGCACAAAAATAACCCAGCTAAACCCCTAAATAAAATTATTTTTGTTTTAAGCCATTACTTTTAGGGATGGATTTTTATGCAGCAATAGGAATCCAGAATAGTTAGTGGTTTAATCCATTCTATGCCAGAAGTTCCCAGGCTCATTGTGTACATTGACCACCCTCTAGTTCTCCAACATCTCCTCCCTCTCTTCTTCAAGATGGTTCCATGGCCTCTACACAGGCAATAAGCATGGCTGCCTATATGTCTTGATTGATACATTACTTCTTCCCCTAAAGACGCAAGAACTCTAAGAAAGAAACTCTAATAAATAGCACAGAATTAAGTCAGGTACCCCAATTATTAAGCAAAAGGGATAGATTAAAAAAGAGAGAAAAGAGTAAGGAGGAAGTCTACTCTATGAATGTTAAGTAGTGAACCAACATATGGCACCTATTAAAGGTATATTTATGCATATAAATTTATGGTAAATGTTAGAATCCATATGGAGAAAGTTGTACATCTGCCAATAGGTGTACTTACCTGGAACAGCCAGATGTCTCTACCCAAACTCAGAGAGCAATTTGGACCCATGAAAAGCCAACTGACATGGAGTACACTTGCAAAGAAAGCTATTACATATAGAGATTTCAAATTCCTTTTGACTTTAACAGACTGAGAAAAGTGAAATAATGACACAACTGGGTGTCTCAAAAAACACTAAGTTAATCTGAAACCAAGGTGTGTATAAGTGAATGAGTGAACACCTTATGAAATACTTTCAATATTTTTATTTTTGAAAATTTCAAAAATATACAAATTAAAAAATAACATTACAATGAACTTCTTCTTAACCATGTCCTTGAGTCAAAAATTATTCACTCTTTGTCAATCTTGCTTTATTTTTTTCCCACCCACATCCACATTTTTTGAGTTTTTTTAAAATATTGGAATAGGAGTTGTTTACTGTCTTCAGCCCAAAGAGGGCTACTGCTAAGTCGCTTCAGTCATGTCCAATTCTGTGCGACCCCATAGACGGTGGCCTACCAGGCTTCGCTGTCCCTGGGATTCTCCAGGCAAGAATACTGGAGTGGGTTGCCATTTCCTTCTCCAATGCATGAAAGTGAAAAGTGAAAGTGAAGTCACTCAGTCGTGTCCGACTCTTAGCAACCCCATGGACTGCAGACTTCCAGGCTCCTCCATCCATGGGATTTTCCAGGCAAGAGTACTGGAGTGGGGTGCCATTGCCTTCTCCAAAAGAAGGCTAATTTTGACAAATATTGGATGATAGCACATTTGTGGAAGTCTGCAAATCCAGCAAATAAGTTTCAGCCCATGATTCAAACAAGTAAAATCCAAGATCGGATGTCCTGATGGGGGTAAGATAAACATTTACACTATCTGTGTCATCCTTCCCTTAAAGAGATCAACTCAGTGCCAAAACCTTATCAAACTTTATTTCTCTATTGGGAGAAAATTGAGAACATGTGAGTGATGTTCTCAGCTTCCACAGCTATGTAGGACGTTCCAAAGATACACCCACTTCTTACTCCGTTCAGAATACTAAATATGCTCCCTGACCAAGGAGACGGGAAGGACAGGGATAATAGGAGCCAAGGTTCTCAAAAGAGATCAGAAAGAAATGGCTCCTACTGAATGCTTTGTAGACTCCATCAGGAAGCCTGCCAATAATCTTCTGAGAATGTCTCACCCAAAAGTCCCCCAATTGTCTTATGAGCAATCCCAATACACCATGTGCCACATACACACACATAGACACACACGCACACAAACTACGGCCTGCTCCCTGGGTAGGTTCCCAAGGGTAGCAAGTATGAGAATTTTTAGATGCTAGTAAGTACATGAGGAAAACTGGACCAACTCTATGAGACTAGGAGAAAGCACACAAATTTGAGAATTCACCACCATCCTAACAGAAAGCAAACAGAAAACTATCAGCACCCAGGCTGACTTTGCAGGATCAGGAGAATGCATAAAATCCTATGAATTCTTCCCTCAAGAAAGAACAAGAATTGTGGGTTGGGAAATGGAATCAGATCTGAGACAAGATCTGAGAAAACTTCCTAATTCCTAGAAGGGCTAAACAAAAGGTATTTGTCTCTTAAAGATTGTCAGTAATGACTGGAGGAAGTGATGTTTTCTTCAAATGTGAAAACTGCAATGAAAAATCAAGGAAACCTAACATCACAAAAGGAACACAATAGTTTTCCTCTAACTAAGCCCCAAAAATGAAGATCTACAACTTGCCTAATAAAGAATTCAAAATAGTTGTCTTAAGGAAACTTAGTTAACTATATGAAAACATAGGAATACAATGTAATGAATTTGGGAAAACAATAAATAAAATTAATTTAACAATTAAGAAATAGAACTTCTGGAGCAGAAGAATATAATGAATTAAATTAAAAATGCATTTACAGACAAGATCATTCAGAAGAAAGAATCTGTGAAGTTGAAGAAAACCATTTGACATTTTTCAATCAGAGGAGAACAATATATACAGTAGTGAAGAAAGCCTATGTGAGTTGTGAGATACCATCAAGTGAAATGATCTGTGCATTATTTGGAGTCCCACAAGGAAAACAGAGTGAGAAAGTAGCAGGCAGTTTATTTAACATAAATATTCTCAAAAAAGGAGGAGTAAATAGAAGATAATTTGCTCAATTTAATAAGGAACAACTACAAAAACTCTCATACTTAACCAAGGATGTCCATGCTCACCCATCTAATTCATCTTCTAAAAAGGTATTTTGGACTCTGTGGGGTGGAGGGCGGGGGGTATGATTTGGGAGAATGGCATTGAAACATGTATAATATCATATAAGAAATGAATCACCAGTCCAGGTTTGATGCAGGATACAGGATGCTTGGGGCTGGTGCACTGGGATGACCCAGAGGGATGGTATGGGGAGGGAGGTGGGGGCGGCTCAGGATTGGGAACATGTGTACACCTGTGGCAGATTCATGCTGATGTATGGCAAAACCAATACAATATTGTAAAGTAATTAGCCTCTAATTAAAATAAATAAATTTACATTTAAAAAAATAATAAAAAAATAAAAGTTCTATCTATTGAATAAAGGCAAGAAAAATAGATACACAGAGCAGAAAGGAAAGAAATAAATGTATTTTGCATTTCTTTACTTGGTAAGTGGACCTGTGTGCTGATGATGTGATAGTCTACATAGACATACAAAAGTACAGAAATATACTCCTCTAACTAGTAACTGAGTTTAGCAGGAGGAAGTTCTCAAATCAAGATCAACACAGGAAAACAAACTTATTGCCTATACAGTACCAACAAATGCATGAAAACCAAGAAAACTTATAAGCAAAACTATAATTTGAAAGAAATGAAACAATACCTAAAGAAATAGGTTTTAGAGGTGCAGTCCCAAGATGGCAGAGGAATAGGGCAGGGAGAACACTTTATCCACCAAAAATTCATCAGAAGATCATTTGAATGTGGAGCAACTTCCACAAAACAACTTCTGAATGCTGGCAGAGGACATCGGACAACCAGAAAGACAAGCCAATCTCTTCAAAAAGAGGTAGGACAAAATATAAAAGACAAAAATAAAGACAAAGAATTTAGGGACCAAAGGAGATCCATCCTGGGGAGGGAGTTGTGAAGGAGGACAAGTTTCCATATAATAGGAAACCCTCTCACAGGCGGGTTGGTGGGAAGATTTGGAATCTCAAAGGGCAACATCGCCAGAAAAAGAAAAAAAAGCTTAACCAACATTACCAGTGGAGAAATTGCTCAGAAACTCATGTCTGCCAGCAGCAAGTGGGGGCTGGGCAGGGAAGCATAGGCTACATCGTCTGTCCTTAGGGTAAGAACTGGGCTTGAATGCCCTGAGAACAATCTGAGGGGGCTAATGCAACAGTATTTTGGCTACCTGATGTGAAGAGCTGACTCACTGCAAAAGACCCTGATGCTGGGAAAGATTGAAGGCAGGAGAAGGAGACGACAGTTGATGAGATGGCTGGATGACATCACTGACTCTATGAACATATGGACTCTTTCAATAGAAACTCTCAAAACCAGAAGGGAATGGCAAGACATACTTAAAGTGATGAAAGAGAAAAATCTACAACCAAGACTACTCTACCCTGAAAGGATCTCAATCAGATTTGAAAGAGAAATCAAAAGTTTTACTGATGAGCAAAAGCTGGGAGAATTCAGCACCACCAAACCAACTCTTCAACAAATGCTAAAGAATCTTCTCTAGACAGGAAACAGAGAAAAGGTTTATAAAAATGAATCCAAAGCAATAAAGGAAATGGTAACATTATCATACTTATCAATAATTACTTTAAACATAAATGGGTTAAATGATACAACCAAAAGACAAAGAGTGGCCAAATGGTTACAAAAACAAAACCACTATATATGCTGTCTACAAAAGACCCACCTCAAACCTAGAGACACATACAGACTGAAAGTGAGGGGCTGGAAAAAGATATTTCATGAAAATGGAGACCAAAAGAAAATAGGAATAGCAATATTCATATCAGATAAAATAGAGTTTGAAATAAAGGCCGTGAAAAGAGAAAAAGAAGGACACTACATAATGATCAAAGAATCAATCCAAGAAGAAGATATAACAATTATAAATATATATGCACCCAAGATAGGAGCACCTCAGCACATAAGGCAAATGCTAACCAGTATGAAAGGGGAAACAAACAGCAACACAGTAATACTGGGGAATTTTAGTACCCCACTCACACTTATGGATAGATCAATCAAACAGAATGTTAACAACAAAACACAAGCTTTAAATGATACAGTTGACCAGTTAGGCCTAATTGATATCTATGGGACATTTCACTCAAAAACAATGGATTTCACTTTTTCTCAAGTACACAAGGAACATTCTCCAGGATAGATCACATTCTGGGCCACAAATCTAGCCTTGGTAAATATTTAAAAATTTAAATCATTTCAAGCATATTTTTTGATCACAGTGTGGTAAGATTAGATGTCAACTACAGGGAAAAAAAAAAAAAAAAACTACTATAAAGAACACAAACATACGGAGGTTAAAAAACACACTCCTGAATAACCAACCAACAGATCACTGAAGAAATCAGACTATGCATAGAAAAATGATAATGAAAACATGACAACCTAAAACCTATGGGATTCAGTAAAAGCAATGCTAAGAGGGAGGTTCATAGCAATACAAGAATACCTCAAGAAGCAAGAGAAACATCAAATAAACAACCTAACTTTATGCCTAAAACAACTAGAAAATGAAGAACAAAAATACCCCAAAGTTACTAGAAGAAAAAAAAACATAAAAATCAGAGCAGAAATAAATGAAAAAGAAATGAGGGAGACTATTACAAAGATCAGTAAAATTAAAAGTTGGCTTTTTGAAAAAATAAACAAACTAAACAAACTGTTAGCCAGACTAATCAAGAAATTAAGGGAGAAATATCAAATCAATAAAATTTGAAATGAAAATGGACAAATCACAACAGAAAACACAGAAATACAAAAGATCATAAGAGACTACTATGAGCAACTATATGACAATAAAATGGACAACTTGAAAGAAATAAACAAATTCTTAGAAAAGTATAACCTTCCAAAACTGAAACAAGAAGAAATCGAAAATCTGAACAGGCCAATCACAAGCACGGATATCAAAACTATAACCAAAAATCTTCCAAAAAACAAAAGCCCAGGACCAGATGATTTCATAGGTGAGTTATACCAAAAATTTATAGAAAAGCTAACACCAATTCTACTCAATCTCTTCCAGAAAATTGCACAAGAAGGTAAACTCCCAAATTCACTATATGAGGCTACCATCACCCGAATACCAAAACCAGAAAAAGATGCCACAAAAAAGAAAGCTATAGGCCAATATCACTGATGAATATTGATGCAAAAATCCTTATCAAAATTCTAGCAAACAGAATCCAACAACATATTAAAAAGATCGTACGTCATGACCAAGTGGGCTTTATTCCAGGGATGCAAGGATTCTTCAATATTTGCAAATCAATCCATGTAATATACCATATTAACAAATTGAAAGATAAAAGTCAGATGATTATCTTAACAGATATAGAGAAAGCCACTGACAAAATTAAATACCCATTTATGATAAAAACTTTCCAGAAACTCTCCAGAAGGCATAGAAGCAACATACCTCAACATAATAAAAGCCATATATGACAAACCAGCAGCAAACATTATCCTCAGTGGCAAAAAATTGAAAGCATTTCCTCTAAAATCAGGAACAAGACAAGGTTGCCCACTCTCACCACTACTATTCAACATAGTTTTGGAAGTTTTGGCCGCAGCAATCAGAGAAGAAAAAGAAATAAAATGAATCCAGATTGGAAAAGAAGAAGTAAAACTCTTACTGTTTGCAGATGACATGATCCTCTACATAGAAAATCCTAAAGATACCACTAGAAAATTACTAGAGCTAATGATTGAATATGTAAAGTTGCAGGATATAAAATTAGTACACAGAAACCCCTTGCACTCTTATACACTAACAGTGAAAAAGCAGAAAGAGAAATTAAAGAAATAATTCCATTCAACATTGCAAAGAAAAGAATAAAACTTAGGAATAAATTTACGTAAAGAAACAAAAGACCTATACATAGAAAATATAAAATGCTGATGAAAAAAATCAAGATGACACAAATAGATGAAGAAATATACCATGTTCATGGATTGAAACAATCAAAGTAGTGGAAATGAGCATACTATCCAAAGCAATCTATAGATTTAACACAATCCCTGTCAAGCTGCTGCTGCTACTGTCAAGTCACTTCAGTTGTGTCCAACTCTGTGTGACCCCATAGACAGCAGCCCACCAGGCTTCCCCATCCCTGGGATTCTCCAGGCAATAACACTGGAGTGGGTTGCCATTTCCTTCTCCAATGCATGAAAGTGAAAAGTAAAAGTGAAGTCGTTCAGTCGTGTCCGACCCTCAGCAACCCCATGGACTGCAGCCCACCAGGCTCCTCCATCCATGGGATTTTCCAGGCAGGAGTACTGGAGTGGGGTGTCATTGCCTTCTCCACCCTGTCAAGCTACCATCAGTATTTTTCACAGACTTATAACAAATAATTTCACAATTTGTATGGAAACACAAAAAAAAAACTCAAATCAACAAAGCAATCTTGAGAAAGAGGAATGGAACTGGAGCAATCAATCTTCCTGACTTCAGATTATACCACAAAGCTACAGTCATCAAGACAGTATGGTACTGGCACAAAGACAGAAATATAGATCAATGGAACAAAATAGAAACCTCAGAGATAAATCCATGCACCTATGGACACCTTCTTTTTGACAAAGGAGGAAAAAATATACAATGGAAAAAAGACAATCTCTAACAAGTGGTGCTGGGGAAATTGGTCAACCACATGTAAAAGAATGAAACTAGAACAATTTCTAACACCATACACAAAAACAAACTCAAAATGGATTAAAGATTTAATGAAAGACCAGAAACTATAAAGTTCTTAGAGAAAAACATAGACAGAACACTCTCTGACATAAGGCCCAGCAAGATCCTCTATGACCCACTGCCCAAAGTAATGGAAATAAAAACCAAAATAAACAAATAGAACTTAATTAAACTTAAAAGCTTTTTGCACTATGAAGGAAACTATAAGCAAAGTGAAAAGGTTGTCTTCAGAATGGGAGAAAATAATAGCAAATGAAACAACTGACAAAGAATTAGTCTAAAATATACAAGTAACTCATGCAGCTCAATATCAAAAAAATGAATAACCCAATCAAAAAGTGGGCAAAAGAACTAAACAGACATTTCACCGAAGAAAACATACATATGGCTAATAAACACAAGAAAAATGCTCAACATCATCCATTATTAGAGAAATTCAAATCAAAACCACAATGAGGTATCATCTCATGCTGGTCAGAATGGCCATCATCAAAATGTCTATAAACAATAAATGCTGGAGAGGGTGTACAGGAAAAAAGAACCCTCTTACACTGTTGGTGAGAATGCAAACTGGTATGGCCACTATGGAGAACAGTGTGGAGATTCCTTAAAAAACTGGGAATTGTAAGACAATTGTCCTTCAATTAAAAAATTAAAAAAAAAAAAAAAACTGGAATAGAACTGTCATATGACCCAACAATCCCACTGATGGACATACACCCTGAGGAAACCAGAATTGAAAGAGAAACATGTACCCCAATATTCACTGAAGCACTATTTAGAATAGTTAGAAGATGGTAGCAACCTAGATGTCCATCAGCAGACGAATGGATACGGAAATTGTGGTACATACACACAATGGAATATCACTCAGCTATAAAATGGAACACATTTGAGTCAGTTCTAATGAGGAGGATAAAACTTTAGCCTATTATATAGGGTGAAAAGTCAGAAAGAGAAACACAACTCTGTATATTAATGCACATATGTGAAATTTAGAAAGACAGTAATGACGATGCTATATGCAAGGTAGCAAAAGAGACACAGATGTGAAGAACAGATTTTTGGACTCTGTGGGAGAAGGCGAGGGTTGGATGATTTGAGAGAATAGCATTGAAACATGCATATTATCATATGTAAAATAGATGACAAATGCGAGTGCAATGCATGAAGTAGGGCACAAAAAGCCAGTGCTCTGTGAAAAATCAGAGGGATGGTGTGGGGATGGGTGTGGGAGGGGGTTTCAGGATTGGGGGACACAGGTGCACTTGTGGCTGATTCATGTTGATGTAGGGCAAAAGCCATCACAATATTGTAAAGTAATTATCCTCCAATTAAAATTAATTAATCTTTAAAAAAGAAATAGGTTAACATACTATGTTCACGGATTATGTGGCTCAATATAGGAAAATTCAATTCTCCAAATATTGATCTATATATGTAATCCAGTTCCTATCAAACTCCTACCAAGTTTTTCATAGACATAAAAGCTTATCCTAAAATTTATCTGGAAATGTCTGACTGTAGAATAGCTAACAACCTTTACTGAAAAAACAAAGCATGAGGGAGTATTCTACTTGATATTAGATTTGCTATATAAATACAACAATAAAAACACCATGGTATTGACAAGGAGATACACATATTGATCAATGGAATGAAATAAGAATTAGGAAACAGACCCACACAAATATACCCAATTGAGTTTTTTACTAAGATGCAGGAAACAATTCAGCGGAGAGCCTTTTCAACAAATAATGCAATGTTTTGTAGTTTTCAGAGTATATGTCTTTCACATACTTAATGAAATTTATTCCTATTTTATTAATCTAGGAATTCATCCATATCTTTAGTTTGTCCAACTTGTTATCATATAATAGTCCTTTATGATCTTTTTAATTTTTAAGGCATCTATCATAATAGCTTTTCTTATTATCTATTAATTTTATTTCTGGTATAATCTTTACTATATCATTCTCTCTTCTAACTTTGGGCTTACTTTGTTATTTTTCTAGTTCCTGATGTGTTAAGTTGGATTTTTTATTTGATATTTTCTTCTTTTTTAATGTAGAGATTTTATGCTATATGCTTCTTTCTCAGTACTGCTTTTCCTGCATCCTATACCTTTTCATATATTGTATTATCATTTTCATCTGTCTTGTGATCTATCCTGAATAATATTCCATGTACACTTGAGAAGAATATTCTGTTTGTTTCTGGAAAGTTTTGTTTATGTCTGCTTGATCTATTTTAACTATAGGAATATTCAAGACTGCTGGGGGGGGCGTGTTGTTGTTTTACTAATTTTCTGTTTTGATACTTTATGCATTATTGAAAGTGGAGTACTGAAGTGTTACTGTCAATTTTTCTCTTCAAATCAATATTTTCTTTATATCTTTAGGTTCTTTGATATCTACCATATATATACTTTTAATTCTTGTGTCTTCCTTTTGAATTGGCTTTGTAACCATTATAGAATATTCTTATGTAATTCTAAAGTCTGTTTTGTCTATTTTTTCTGATAAAAGAATAATCACCCTTGCTTTTTCTGGTTACTATTTGCATGGTGTATTGTTTTCCATTCTTTCACTTTAAGTCTATATATGTCCTTAAATCTAAGGTGAGTTTTTTGGGTGGGAGTTTGGCACAGTGGGGAAAGGAGATCAGAAGGTACTGACTTCATTTTATAAAATAAACATATCATAGAGATGTAATGTACAATATGCTAACTATACTGCATTGCCTATTTGAAGGGAGTAGATCTTAAAAGTCCTCATCACAGAAAAATAAAATCGTAACTATGTATGACAGGTGTTAACCAGACTTATTATGTTGATCACTCCATAATATATGCAAACACTGAATCATGTTATATGCCCAAAACTAAGATAATTTTTATATGTCAGTATTCCTAAATAAAAATAAATAAATAAATATAAGTAAGTAAGTAAGTTCTTCATAGACATCATATAGCTGATCTTGTTTTTGTTTTTGTTCTTAATCTATATGGCCACTCTATGGCTTTAATTGTGAAGTTAATCTGGTGGTGGTTTAGTCACTAAGTTGTGTCTAATGCTTGCAACCTCATGGACTGTAGTCCACCAAATTCCTCTGTCCATGGACTTATCCAGGCAAGAATACTGGAGAGGGTTGTCATGCCCTTCTGCAGGGGATCTTCCCAACCAAGGCATTGAATCCAAGTCTCCTGCATTGCAGATGCATTGTTTACCAACTGAACTACCTGAACTGAATCTAATTATATTTAAAGTAATTATTACCTGATGACCTTTTGTGGTAATCTGCTTTGATTCTTTTTCCCTTATCTTTGATGAAACTACTGTAAGTTTTTTCTTTGTGGTACCTTGAGGCTTGCATAAAGTATTTTATAGATATAACCCTCTATTTTAGTAATTATTGAACTTCAATAACATACAGGGACTCTACACTTTTCCTTCCCCATAACACACATTTTGTGTTAGAGTTTGCTCTGTTTTTTACTATGTATACATTAACAAATTTTTGTCTTTTAACTTTTATATTAAGGTATATCTATGCACCATTATTCAGTTCAGTTCAGTTCAGTCACTCAGTCGTGTCTGGCTCTTTGCAACCCCATGAATCGCAGCATGCCAGGCCTCTCTGTTCATCACCAACTCCTGGAGTTCACTCAAACTCATGTCCATCAAGTAAGTGATGCCATCCAGCCATTTCATCCTCTGTCATCCCCTTTTCCTCCTACCCCCAATCCCTCCCACCATCAGGGTCTCTTCCAATGAGTCAACTCTTCGCACGAGGTGGCCAAAGTATTGGAGTTTCAGCTTTAGCATCAGTCGTTCCAATGAACACCCAGGACTGACCTCCTTTAGGATGGACTGGTTGGATCTCCTTGCAGTCCAAGGGACCCTCAAGAGTCTTCTCCAACACCACAGTTCAAAAGCATCAATTCTTCAGCACTCAGCTTTCTTCACAGTCCAACTCTCACATCCATACATGACCACTGGAAAACCCATAGCCTTGACTAGATGGACCTTTGTTGGCAAAGTAATGTCTCTGCTTTTGAATATGCTATCTAGGTTGGTCATAACTTTCCTTCCAAGGAGTAAGCGTCTTTTAATTTCATGGCTGCAGTCACCATCTGCAGTGATTTTGGAGCCCCAAACAATAAAGTCTGACACTGTTTCCACTGTTTCCCTACCTATTTCCCATTATTATAGTGTTACATTATTCTGTACTTGTGTGTATATCTACTTTTAACAGTGAGATTATGTTTTCATATAGTTGTGTATGTCTTTGCTTCAATTTGAAGAACTCCCTTAAACATAGCTTATAAGACAGACCTAAGGATGTCCACTCAAACTCCCTCAGTGTTTGCTCATCTGTGCCACTATGTCTCTTTCATTTTTTAAATTATAGCTTTGTTTAGTATAGTATTCTTGATGGGCAGGACTTTTTTTTTTAATTGAAATACTTTGAATATATCAACTCACTCTCTGCTGGCCTGCAAAACTTCTACTGAGATACTGCATTTTGTCTTGTGGTGATTCCATTCATTATATGTGAGTAGTTGCTTTTCTCTTGACATTTTCAAAATTCTCTTTTAATCATTTACTTTTGACAATATTATTATATGCAAAATTATAGTCTTATTTGAGTTGATTCTATTTAGGATTTTTTTGACCCCCATTAATCTGGATGTCCATTTCTTCCCAAAAGATTTGGAAGTTTCCAGTTATTATTTCCTTAAGTACTTTCTGCCACTTCTCTCTCTATCTTTTTGAGCTTCCTATAGTGCATGTATTGATTCTTTTGATGATTTTCCATATCCCATTGATGTCATCACTTTTTTATATTCTTCTTTCTTTTTTTTCTCCACTGACTGAGTAGTTTTCAAATGACTAGTCTTTGAGTTCACTAATTATTTCTTCTGCCTGATGAAGTCTTATATCAAAGCTCTCTATTACATTTTTCATTTTATTCATTGTATTCTTCAGGTCTAGAATTTATCTTTGGTTCATTTTTATGATTCTTATCTCCCTGTTAAACTTTTATTTTGTCCATGTAAAGTTTTTCTGATTTTGTTAATTTGTCTGTGTTCTGTAGCTCACTGTATTTATTTAAAACAACTGTTTTAACTCTATCATGCAATTTGTGGCTATCACCTTCTTTGGAAATTGGTTTCTTAAATTTTATTTTGCTTTTTGGTAGTGTCATGTCACCTTGATTTTTCTTGTTTCTTATAATCTTGAATTGGTGCCTGCACATTTGAAGAAGATATAACCTCTTTCAGACTTTAAGGACTGGCTTCATTGAGGATAGACCTTCACTCCTATGGGCTGTCTGAGTGGGGTGTGTGATATTACCAGGACTGAGAACACACACAGGGATGTGTAAGGCACTATTGCCAGGGAGACATGATTGGGTACCCATGGCCTGGGCATAGATATGTAAGACTGTGACTTCAGCTCTGGGCAATTGGCAGTGGTGGCAGCTATGTCTCCAAGGGGCCACAATAGTGGCTAAGGCTCCAGTGAAACACAACAGCAAAGCCTCAAGGCAGCTTCAACATCTGAAGTAGTGTCAGCATAAATCAAGACTACAGAAGTCCTTAGCAGCAAAGGCTGCCAATGCCCTTGGTGGTGGCAAAGGCTCCTCAGGTTCTCAGTGGCAAAGTCTGCTTGGGTCTTATTGCTTTCCTTTTGTCTTATGGAGAAAAGTCAAAACCAAGGGGTCCTTCTTGGTGCCAAGCTGTACCAGCCTATGGGTTTGTGTGATGCAGGTAAATGCGTCTTTGATTTTCTATGTGGCCACAATCAGTTTTTTATCTTCTTCTTGGTTGCTTAAACTTGTTAATTTTACTCCAGAGCTTTCCCAAGACAACTATTGTCCATGGGTAGCTGTTAAATTATTGTTTTGGTTGGGGCATAAGGGCTGAGACCTTTTTTTCTGCCATCTTGTTGATGTCACCGTCAACATATCCCATGGTAGAGTGGAAACAAGAGACCCTAATAACCACAGGAAGGCACCTAATCTGACATGGGCTGGCTGAGTTTTAAAAATAGTGAAAAGTATTAGATTACATTGATTTTATTTTATCCTGCTCAGAACAACTCCACCCAAATCAGAAAGAAATCAACATCAAATCACAGATTGGCTATAGGGTAAATCACAGCATTTCATCTACACAAAGTCCCTGACACAGAGCTGTAGCTAGAACCTGAGAAATCAGGCAGCTTTCTGCCTTAGTGAGCTCTCCACCTACTCAGGCCTTAGACCAGCTACTTTCCCCATCCACTCTCTGGATTCCAGGTGCAAAGATTGGTCTTAGTAACATGATATCATAATCTTCTGAACTCACAGAGTTTTATAAGATTAAAATGATATAATTGTGAATATACTTTGAAAAATCAGTTTTACAAATATAAAGGATCATGTATACTAATAATTTTACTAAAAATTAATTAAATTATCATTGGACTGGTCAGTCTTTTCTCTACTGATTTTTTTTCCTATTTGTATTGAGGCTGGAATGAAAAAAAAAAAATCTGGAACTAGAAGCACATATATAACAAACACACTTAAATAGAGGATACTTTGAAAAAAGACTACTGTGCATTACTAATCAGTCCAAGTTCCCTGAAAAGTAACTTATGGAAAGATAAGTTCTAGAATGCAGCATGCCTTAAAACCCCCTAAAATGAGGTAATCCGTGTAAAGTACTTAGAACAGTGTTTGGCACATAGTAGTTGCCCAAAAAATGTTAGCTATTGCTATTATAAGTATTAAAAGTCAGTTTTGTGCTTAGGAATAATCCTATATTTCCTTACATGACTCTATGCATTCATTTAAGAATCAGTAAGCAACATCTTTTCTGTTGTGTATATTTGCTGTCTTTTTATTTTTTTCATTTTCATGTAATATCATTAGCAGACATTTCGGAGTTAGGAAGATTTGAATTCTAACCCCAGTCCACTCACATACTAGCTCTACAGCCTTGAGGGAGTCTGTTTACATTTGGGTAATAAGGGAACAAATATAGGTGGTCCCTTCTCTAGAGCTAAGGTTACTATTCCCTCTCTGTTTTCCTCTGTATGTCTGCTTCATTCTTCTCTGCCAGTTCATCTCCCCTTCTTAACTTTCTTACTTCCCCCTAGTATTTCCAGGCTTTCCATGTTAATTGGAGTCATCAACACTAGCGCCTCTTGGTTCTCATTCATGAGAGAATAGAGAGAATGTGTGTCTATGCACAAATCAGAGGTTCTGGCTCTTGGACTGTGTACTCACTTTAGTATCAACTGAATTTGGTTGGCAGAGGTAGGGAGGGAGGAAGTGGCTTTTGGCATGGAGCACAACCCCTGGGGCAGCAGGACTGTGGCCAGTAAAGCACATCACCTCCAGCTCACACTTTAGCCATCACATTCACATCCTCACTTCAAGTGTTTCCTTTGACATTTATGCCCTTTCCTGGCTTTCTGCCTTGGACATACCCAAGTTTCCTTCAAAGATCAGCTCCCATCTCAGTTCCTCTCTAAAATTTTCTCTGAAGTTCCTTATCCAGTTGGTTGAAATGGTTGCATCATGGTCTATGTCATTCTAAAATTCCTCCAGTTCAGTTCAGTTCAGTCACTCAGTCGTGTCCTACTCTTTGCGAACCCATGAATCGCAGCACACCAGGCCTCCCTGTCTATCACAAACTCCCGGAGTTCACTCAGACTCACGTCCATCGAGTCAGTGATGCCATCCAGCCATTTCATCCTCTGTCGTCCCCTTCTCCTCCTGCCCCCAATCCCTCCCAGCATCAGGCTTTTCCAATGAGTCAACACTTTGCATGAGGTGGCCAAAGTACTGGAGTTTCAGCTTTAGCATCATTCCTTCCAAAGAAATCCCAGGGCTGACCTCCTTCAGAATGGACTGGTTGGATCTTCTTACAGCCCAAGGGACTCTCAAGAGTCTTCTCCAACACCACAGTTCAAAAGCATCAATTCTTCGGCACTCAGCTTTCTTCACAGTCCAACTCTCACATCCATACATGACCACAGGAAAAACCATAGCCTTGACTAGACGGACCTTTGTTGGCAAAGTAATGTCTCTGCTTTTCAATATGCTCTCTAGGTTGGTCATAACTTTTCTTCCAAGGAGTAAACGTCTTTTAATTTCATGACTGCAGTCACCACCTGCAGTGATTTTGGAGCCCAGAAAAATAAAGTCTGACACTGTTTCCACTGTTTCCCTATCTATTTCCCATGAAGTGATGGGACTGGATGCCATGATCTTCGTTTTCTGGATGTTGAGTTTTAAGCCAACTTTTTCACTCTCTTCTTTAGCCTTCATCAAGAGGCCTTTTAGTTCCTCTTCACTTTCTGCCATAAGGGTGGTGTCATCTGCATATCTGAGGTTATTGATATTTCTCCTGGCATATCTTGATTCCAGCTTGTGCTTCTTTCAGCCCATCATTTCTCATGATGTACTCTGCATATAAGTGAAATAAGCAGGGTGACAATATACAGCCTTGACGTACTCCTTTTCCTATTTGGAACCAGTCTGTTGTTCCATGTCCAGTTCTAACTGTTGCTTCCTGACCTGCATACAAATTTCTCAAGAGGCAGGTCAGGTGGTCTCGTATTCCCATGTCTTGAAGAATTTTCCACAGTTTATTGTGATCCACACAGTCAAAGGTTTTGGCATAGTCAATAAAGCAGAAATAGATGTTTTCCTGGAATTCTCTTGTTTTTCGATGATCCAGTGGATATTGGCAATTTGATCTCTGGTTCTTCTGCCTTTCGTAAAACCAGCTTGAACAACTGGAAGTTCACTGTTCACATATTTTTCACGTATTTCAAATCCTGAAAGATGATGCTGTGAAAGTGCTGCACTCATTATGCCAGCAAATTTGGAAAACTCAGCAGTGGCCACAGGACTGGAAAAGGTCAGTTTCATTCCAATCCCAAAGAAAGGCAATGCCAAAAAGTGCTCAAACTACCACACAATTGCACTCATCTCACATGCTAGTAAAGTAATGCTCAAAATTCTCCAAGCCAGGCTTCAGCAATACGTTGATGTCATATATAGTAATAAAACACCAATTTTCTAAACTGTCACATTACATATGCCCATTAAGCATTGTGAACTCATTAAGGCCTAGAAATAATCTATAAACCAGGCTGATCTCTGGTTTTCATGGCCATGACCTTAAAGATAGATTCTGATATCAGTAACAGTAAATAGTATAGAAGGTGACTCAAGGTTGGAGGATAAACAAAAGGCCTAGAGAATGCAAAGCATGGACCACCCAGCTGAGCATAACATGCTGGAGAAATATACCTCAGGAGACAACATCCAAGCTGAGCTCAAAGTGATTAGAAATAATACACATCATTCAGAAGTAGGTAGTATATTCTAGAAAGGTAGTAGGGCTTATATGAAGGTATTTCAACAGGATTACACATAGTGAATTGAGGATTCTGCAACTAGTCTTTCTATGGCTACTGTTTGTATGAGTAAGGAGAATAAGGAGTGAAGATGAGAAAAAAATCTAGTGATGGGGAAGTGAACTAGGTCTCAGAGGACTTCAAAGGCCATATCTAGGAATTCAGACCTCTGCTGACACACTGGGGAATCAAGGGGTGTTAAACACAATAATTAAGTAAAAATAAGCAGTTTGCTTTTAGCAAAGATGATTATTTTGGATGCATCAGCTTCAAGCAATTGAAAATCAAGGTTTTTTTGGTTTTAATATAAAGGAAACCTTAGTTGATGATCAGTTAATTGGCAACTCAAAAGTCTCCTCAAAATCTTTTTATCTTTTCACTCTACATGCTGAATTGTTCTTATGTGAGAATTCTTCACTGTTGCAAAGTGGTTGCAGCAGTTCCAGCCTTTGCATACTTTCGTCCAACATGCAGTACAATCTATTTTTCAACTCTATCTGTAGGACGGAAAAAAATCTTTACTCTGTACACAACCCTAAGTAGACTTCTTGTGTCTCACAGCCAGATTTGCATCCACTCTTATGCCTAAATGACTGATTGGTCAGTACAGTTGACTTATATTGAATTAGGCACACTCTTTGAGTCTGGATGTTCCATGGTTTACCAGAAGAAGAGGAATACCTTAAAAAGTGGAATTCTGTTCACAAGGAGGCAGGAGTGAAGTACTTGTTGAGAAGACCACAAGCTGGATCTGCCACAATAACTCCAGATATGGATAAACACCTGAAACAGGAACATCTTGTTCTTTTAAAGTACCCAAACAACATGTGATGAGGCGTGATGTGTTATAACATGAGTGAAGATAAGAAGGAAAATTAGGAAGATTTTTAGGATTGGAATCAAAGCAATTTTGTGGAAGTATTTCTGCAAACACACTCCAACAAGAAGTATTTGCTACTTGGACCGAGTTTGGTATCTACTGTGCTGTGCTGTGCTGTGCTGTGCTTAGTTGCTCAGTTGTGTCCAACTCTTTGTGATCCCACGGATTGTAGCCCACTAGGCGACTCTGTCTATGGGGATTCTCCAGGCAAGAATACTGGAGTGAGTTACCATGCCCTCCTCCAGAGTTGTCATCTTCTAGTCCTATACATTTCAAGTAAACTCAGAAAGTGTGAGAAGTTTAACCAGAAGCTGCTTCAACGTGAAATCTCTGGCAGCCCAGTACAATAAGCTGCTCAGAAGGCTAAAAGAATATCAACCTAGAGGGTGCTAAATCACTGTTTGTTTTACTTAGCAATTTGACAATGAGCAACTTAAGAGAATCACTACCAAATGACTTGCAGGATAGAGTGCATTCAGCTTCAAAATCTGAATGTATCTATAATTACTGTGAGCCATGTGAATGCAGGAAAAGCGTTTACATAAACAAAATAAAGACAGGGTTTTAACTGCACACAATTTACATTAATAAGCATAGTTTTACTAATATAGTCAAATTCTAACATTTACAAATACAAATAGCTGAATCCCAGTTGTTTAATTAAAACATATGTGAACTGTTCAACTGTCACTCAAAACTTCCTCTTCAAAAACACCTTTTTTAAAACTTTCACTCAGTTTAAACACTGGTTTTTCTTTATTTATCATTTTCATGGAATTAAATGTGTAAGTACAATGGTATTTCCACTTTTCTCCTGATTACCAGTGGCAGAAAACATATATCTTCTCTACTGGAGCTATAAGAATCATGGCTACAGGATTCATTATCAAGGCCCAGGGTGATATTTAAACTCTACTGTTCTTAATGGACACTTCAGCTCAGGAAAGAAATGAGCCCACTTAGTTGCAAATATTTGGTATGATATGATAACCATCAAAATTAGAGTCACAATTTAAAACAATGGAAGCTAAAAGATTTCTAGTGCAAGCCTTTTCATCTTCTCTGTAGTGAAGATACAAATTCATTCTTACTCACAGCAGAAATAGTTTACTTCAAATTCTTTCTTAACTGAACTTGGATTCACTTACCTGACATGCAGCAAAACCAATCTACTGACACCAGGTTGTGGTGAAGGAAAATGCAGCAATTATTGAAAGGTGCCAAGAAAGAAGAATAGGTGCAAAAGACCAAACTCCCCAATGGCTTTCAGGAAGAGTTTTAAAAGATGAGATTAGTTAGTGGTGTGGGCTACAGGGAGCCTGATCAGCTCCTGCACAGTTCTCTGATTGGTTGATGGTGAAATAACCAGGTAAGGTCACAAGAGTCAGCATTATCAATCTTCTAGACTCCAGCCTATGTGGTGTCTACATGCTCACAGTCATCATGCAGTTAACCTTTTACACCTGGTGGGACTTCTAGTGTCTGCAAAACAACTCAAGTATATGGTTCAAGATATTATCTACAGCCCTTGAGGAGGAACTACAGTTGTTTGACTTTGTTTTATGACTAAACTATTTTTATTTTGTCTTGCTTGACTACTTTATTCTCTTTCTGCATTTTCTCACTTCTTTGATTAAATGTGCTCCTCGGAATGCAGGGAAGGCCTAGGAGGTTAAAGCTTCTCTATAAAAAGGCAGAGGACCCCAGAGTGTCTGTCCCTGGGAAGGC
This sequence comes from Bos mutus, assembly GCF_027580195.1. Lineage (NCBI taxonomy): Eukaryota > Metazoa > Chordata > Mammalia > Artiodactyla > Bovidae > Bos > Bos mutus. Next base: position 133,613,236 of record NC_091618.1, read on the forward strand.
CTTGAAGAGTCCTGTTCAGTTTCAAAATGCTACTTTGCAAGTGGATACAAGTGAGTTGCTGTTTTTTTGTTTTGTTTTGTTTTTCTTTATTTAATGGGTTTAGTAACTCTTGGCCCCTTGCCTGGAGTCAAATACATTCTGCCATTATCTTTTAAGCCATCCTCAAAATATAATCTGCAACCCAGTCTAACAGTTATAAATAACTTCTCTCCACTCAGGACTTCCCTGATAGCCCAGTTGGTAAAGAATCTGCCTGCAATGCAGGAGACCCTGATTTGATTCCTCTGTCAGGAAGATCCACTGGAGAAGGGACAGGCTACCCACTCTAGTATTCTTGGGCTTCCCTTGTGGCTCAGCTATTAAAGAATCTGCCTGCAATGTGGGAGACCTGGGTTCAATCCCTGGGTTGGGAAGATCCCCTGGAGAAGGACAAGGCCTGAAGAATTCAGGAGTCCATGGAGTCAGTCCATGGAGTCACAAACAGTCAGACTATCACTTTCACTTTCTTTCTTCTCTCCACTCTAGGCAGCAACTTTTTGTGTGAACAATATGTTTCTCCATAATATCATCTTATTTCTTCAGCTATGCTCAGATTCAGTTTTTAAATACTCAGTTTGCTTTTGATATAGGCAATAAGGTTTTTTGTGTTTGTGCGTGTGTATACATGTGTTTGTGTTAGTACTTTCTATGAAAAGAATACCCATTAGGAATAAAAACTTGTTTTTAATAGCACATTATCAAGAATGACATTTTAGCCTAGGAAAATAAAGGAAAAAGGAGGTCAGATTCACTCTATCAAGAAGATTGTTTTTAGATAAAACCACGAGAAAGATGATGATGGGGCACTGTTGGAGTAGGGACACAATTTTGGACACACGAATATAATAGCTTCACATCTTAGATCCCAATGCCAAGTGCACACTGCACAAGTGCAGTTGCAGAAAGGCATTTCTTCAGGCATGGGGTGCAGACCCTCTGCTTCTCCTACAGCCTGTGATTCAGAGTGCCTATGGTATAAGTAATCTCCCAACTGTGAGGACTGGTAGCAATAAAAATGATGATTACCCTTTTCCCCTGGGTCCGCAAGGACTAGGAATCACTTATTAATTTTTCATGATGATTCTACTCAGTGTTTTCTACAAACTCTACACCCCTGTGTGAAGGGGAAAACAAGGGTAGGGGTTGGAGAGTGCAGTGGTGTGCTCACCCAAAACTGCGCATCATTCTCCACACTCTTACGTCATGTCCTAGGGCCTCAGGACTGCCCTGAAGAATGGGTGCTCTTATAGAGTGAATTACAGGATCCTGGTAAAGGGGCAACTGAGGCTGAGCCAACCAGAGTAGGAGACACAGTCTTTATAAAAGAACTTTCTTTTCAAGTGAAATAAGCACCAACCACATACAATTGTTCTGAATATTAAATGAGGATATATATATATAAAGTAGTTAGGATCGTGATTAAAAACACTAAGCCCTTGGTTTTACATTCCCTATTTTACAGATTATTCTGAGGCTCAAAGTAAGTACTGAATGACATCTGAAAAACTCTGACTCCACCAGACCTGTCTGATTCCAAGTTTGTGTTTCCACAGCACCTTATCTCAAGTAACAATACAACACACACATAACTAAGATGTTTGAAATCAGAAGTCATTTCCACTGCTTCAATAAATATTCCAAGCTTATTTAGAAACCCTCCTCTTGCCCTTTGTTTTGTGTAGATATGCTAGAATTAGCAACACTGAAGCAATTATCCATGAAATTATCCCCAAATTATAATAGCATGCCTGTAAAATAGTATTTTGCATGTAAATTAATAGTGGGTGAGTTCAATAGGACTGTCTTTAAAATGAATCCCAAGGAATTCATAACAAGAAACTATTTACTTTAGCAATTCCAGAAACTATGCAATGTGTGTAATTACAAAACACATCAAGAGGAAAAAAGTCTACCTATCAGCAAGCTGAAAATATATAAATAATCCCTTGAAATTTATATGGTTTCAATTTCAGAAACAGATGTTCCTTTTTTATCATCTTCACTTATTTTCACATGTTGTTTCCTAGGGGAGAAAATGGCAACCCACTCCAGTATTCTTGCCTGGATAATCCCATGAACAAAGGAGCCTGACAGGCTACAATCCATGGAGTCACAAAGCATCAGACATGAATGAGTGACTGAGCATACATACATTATTACTTAGTATCTAAACACAGCAAACATTAGTAAAAGTAACTCTCCTTAATTTAAACATAAAAGATCATTACATGATCCATCATCCTATCTGATGGTAAGGGTTTTGCCCTGGTCACCAGGCATCTGAACTAGTGGATAATGTAGAGAAAACATGTGATTGGAACCAACTGACTAGAAACCAAAGGCATTGGCCAAGAGATCTTTGCCTCTGTCTTTAGTTTGCAGGAGGAATGCCTTAGGCCAGGATGGAAGTTGGGGAGAGAAATGATAGAATCAGTATTAGCATTCATCATAAAATTTTATTACCCTTAGCAACTTATATTTAACCCCACTTTGATCCTTTTTATGAGATGAACAAAGAGTTTAGTCTCACTTTACATAACAATCTGAGGCCCAGAGGTTTTTTTAAAAATTACAAATCTGTCCAACATGAGGGAGAGAGCAGAGATTTGATCACAGTTCTACTGGCCCCATCTGTATCTGTTTCCAGTACAGAGTCCTTGGAGCTTATTTACTTTAACTCAGCATCTGATACACAAACTCCCTGGACTGTAAAGTAAGGGTAATAATTGTCGGTGCATACCAGTTGGAAAAAGAACAAAACAAACTGCCTGAACTTGAACAACTTTAGTTCTTTCAGGGCAGACAATGAAGGATAGAGAACAGAAGGGTAAGTTGAGGAGAGAGGCAGTGGGGGGCACCTTCAAAACGGGAGAAGAAGAGGATGGAGCTATGGGTGTTTGAGCCAGAAGTTCAGTTCAATTCAGTCATTCAGTCATGTCCAACTCTTTGTAATGCCAGGGACTGCAGCACGCCAGTTTCCCTGTCCATCACCAACTCCCAGAGCTTACTTAAACTCATATCCATCGAGTCAGTGATGCCATCCGATCATTGCATCCTCTGTCGTCCCTTTCTCCTTCCGCCTTTAATCTTTTCCAGCATCAGGGTCTTTTCAAATGAGTCAGTTCTTCCCATCAGGTGGCCAAAGTATTGGAGCTTCAGCTTCAGCATCAGTCCTTCTATTGAATACTCAGGACTGTTTTCCTTTAGGATTGACTGGTTGCATCTCCTTGCAATAGAAGGGACTCTCAAGAGTCATCTCCAACTCCACAGTTCAAAAGCATCAGTTCTTCAGCGCTCAACTTTCTTCACAGTCCAATTCTCAAATCCATACATTACTACCAGAAAAACCATAGCTTTGACTAGATGGATATTTGTCGGCAAAATAATGTCTCAGCTTTTAAATATGCTGTCTAGGTTGGTCATAGCTTTTCTTCCAAGGAACAAGTGTCTTTTAATTTCATGGCTACAGTCACCATCCACAGTGATTTTGGAGTCCCCCAAAATAAATTCTATCACTGTTTCCATTGTTTCCCCATCTATTTTACATGAAGTGATAGGAATGGATGCCATGATCTTAGTTTTCAGAAAGTTTGGTTTAAGCCAACTTTTTCACTCTCCTCTTTCACTTTCATCAAGAGGCTCTTTATTCTTCTTCGCTTTCTGCCATAAAGGTGGTGTCATCTGCAAATCTGAGGTTATTTATATTTCTCATGGCAATCTTGATTCCAGCTTGTGCTTCATCCAGCCTGGCATTTCGCATGATGTACTCTAGATATAAGTTAAATAAGCAAGGTAACAATATACAGCCATGATGCACTCCTTTTCCGATTTGGAACCAGTCTTTTTTTCCATGTCCAGTTCTAACTTTTGTTTCTTGACCTGCATACAGATTTCTCAGGAGGCAGGTCAGGTGGTCTAGTATTCCCATCTCTTTAAGAATTTTCCAAAGTTTGTGTGATCCACACAGTCAAAGGCTTTGGCAAAGTTAGTAAAGCAGAAGTAGATGTTTTCATGGAACTCTCTTGCTTTTTTGAAGACCCAATGGATGTAGACAATTTACCTCTGGTTCCTCTACCTTCTCCAAATCCTGCTTGAATATCTGGAAGTTCATGTGTTGTTGAAGCCTGGCTTGGAGAATTTTGAGCATTACTTTGCTAGCGTGTGAGATGAGTGTAATTATGCAATAGTTTGAACATTCTTTGGCATTGCCTTTCTTTGGGAGTGGAATGAAAACTGACCTTTTCCAGTCCTGTGGCCACTGCTGAGTTTTCCAAATTTGCTGGTGTATTGAGTGCAGCACTTTCACAGCATCATCTTTCAGGATTTGAAATAGCTCAATTGGAATTCCATCACCTCCATTAGCTTTGTTTGTAGTGATGCTTCCTAATGCCCACTGAACTTCACATTCCAGGATGTCTGCTTCTAGGAGACGGATTATACCACTGTGGTTATCCAGGTAATGAATCATTTTTGTACAGTTCATCTGTGTATTCTTGCCACCTCTTCTTAATATCCTCTGCTCCTGTTAGGTCAACAGTATTGCTGTCCTTTATTGTGCCCATCTTTACATGAAATATTCCCTTGGTATCTCTAATTTTCTTGAAGAAATCTCTAGACTATCCCGTTCTATTGTTTTCCTCTATTTCTTTGCACTGATCACTGAGGAAGCCTTTATTATTACTCCTTTGTACTTTGGAACTCTGCATTCAAGTGGGTATATCTTTCCTTTTCTCCTTTGCCTTTAACTTCTCTTCTTTTCTCAGCTATTTGTAAGGCCTCCACATACAACCTTTTTGCCTTTTTGCATTTCTTTTTCTTCACCATGGCCTTGATCACTGCCTCCTGAACAATGTCATGAACCTCTGTCTATAGTTCCTCAGGCACTTTGTCTGTCAGATCCAATCCCTTGAGTCTATTTGTCACTTCCATTGTATAATCATGAGGGATTTAATTTAGATCATATCTGAATGGTCTAGTGGTTTTCCCTACTTTCTTCAATTTAAGTCTGAATTTTTCAGGAAGATGTTCATGATTTGAGCCACAGTCAGCTCTCAGTCTTGTTTTTGCTGCCTGTATAGAGCTTCTCCATCTTTGGCTGCAAAGAATATAATCAATCTGATTTTGGTGTTGACCATCTGGTGATGTCCATGTGTAGAGTCATCTCTTGTGTTGTTGGAAGAGAGTGTTTGCCATGACCAGTGTATTCTCTTGTCAAAACTCCGTTACCTTTGGCCTGCTTCATTTTGTACTCCAAGGTTAATTTGCTATTACTCCAGGTATCTCTTGACTTCCTACATTTTCATTCCAGTCCTCTATAATGAAAATGACATCTTTTCTGGTGTTAGTTCTATAAAGTCTTGCAGGTCTTTATAGAACCGTTCACCTTTAGCTTCTTGAGCATTACTGGTCGGGGCATAGACTTGGATAGCTGTGATATTGGGTGGCTTGCCTTGGAAACGAACAGAGATCATTCTGTCATTTTTGAGATTGCATCCAAGTAACTGCATTTTGGACTCTTTTGTTGACTATGATGGCTACTCCATTTCTTCTAAGGGATTCTCGCCCACAATAGTAGATATAATGGTCATCTCAGTTAAATTCACTCATTACCTTCCATTTTAGTTTCAATTCAGTTCAGTTCAGTCACTCAGATGTGTCCGACTCTTTGCGACCCCATGGACTGCAGCACTCCAGTCCTCCCTGTCCATCACCAACTCCCAGAGTTTACCCAAACTCATGTCCATTGATTTGGTGATGCCATCCAACCATCTCATCTTCTGTCGTCCCCTTCTCCTTTTGCCCTCAATCTTTCCCAGCATCAGAGTCTTTTCAAATGAGTCAGCTCTTCCCATCAGGTGGCCAAAGTATTGGAGTTCCAGTTTCAACACCAGTCCTTCCAATGAACACTCAGGACTGATCTCCTTTAGGATGGACTGGTTGGATGTCCCTGCAGTCCAAGGGACTCTCAAGAGTCTTCTCCAACTCCACAGTTCAAAAGCACCAATTCTTCAGTGCTCAGCTTGCTTTATAGTCCAACTTTCACATCCATACATGACCACTGGAAAAACCATAGCCTTGATTAGTCGGACCTTTGTTGGCAAAGTAATGTCTCTGCTTTTTAATATGCTGTCTATGTTGGTCATAACTTCCCTTCCAAGGAGTAGCGTCTTTTAATTTCATGGCTGCGGTCACCAACTGCAGTGATTTTGGAGCCCCCAAAAATAAAGTCAGCCACTGTTTCCACTGTTTTCTCCATTTTGGTTTACTTATTCCTAAAATGTAAATGTTCACTCTTGCCATCTCCTATTTGACCATTTCCAATTTGCCTTGATTCATGGGCCTAACGTTCCTGTTTCCTATTCAATATTGCCCTTTACAGCATCCGACTTCCATCAGCAGTCACATCCACGACTTGGTGTTGTTTTTCTTTGGCTACATCTCTTCATTCTTTCTGGAGTTATTTCTTCACTTTTCATTATGAAAGGCAAAAAGATAGGACACTGAACCAGAAGATGGAATCCCAAATGTGTCCCAAGGGTCATACAACTCAATATTAGGGAAACAAACAACCCAATCAAAAAGTGGGGAAAAGACCTAAACAGACATTTTTCTCCAAGGAAGACATACAGATGGCTAACAAACACATGAAAAGATGCTCAACATCACTCATTATTAGAGAAATGCAAATCAAAACTACAATGAGATGTCACCTCACACTGGTCAGAATGGCCCTCATCAAAAAGTCTGCAAACAATAAATGCTGGAAAGGGTGTGGAGAAAAGGGAACTCTTTTGCATTGTTGGTGGGAATGTAAATTGATACAGCCACTATGGAAGAGGATATGGAGATTCCTTTAAAAACTAAGAATAAAACCACATATGACCAGAAATCCCACTCCTAGGCATATACCCTGAAGAAACCAAAATTGAAATAGACAGATGTATTCCATTATTTATTGCAGCACTATTTACAATAGCTAGAACATGGAAGCAACCTAGATGTCCATCAACAGAGGAATGGATAAAGAAGTTGAGGTATATATACACAATGGAATATTATTCAGCTATAAAAAGGAGTGCATTTAAGTCAGTTCTAATGAGATGGATGAACCTAGACGCTATTACACAGAGTGAAGTGAATCAGAAAGAGAAAGATAAATATCTTCTAACACATATATATGGAATCTAGAAAAACGGTACTGAAGAATTTACTTACAGGGCAACAGTGGAGAAACAGACATGGAGAATAGACTTATTGAGGAGAAGGGAGGAGAGGATGAGCTATATGAAGAGTAACATGGAAACTTACATTACCATATGTAAAATAGATAGCCAATGGGAATTTGCTGTATGACTCAGGAAACTCAAACTGGGGCTCTGTATCAACCTAGATGGGCAGAATGGGTAGAGAGATGGGAGAGAGTTTCAAAAGAGAGGGGATATATGTATACCTATGACTGACTCATGTTGAGGTTTGTCAGAAAACAGCAAAATTCTGTAAAACAATTATCCTTCAGTAAAAAATAAATAATAATAATAATAACTAAAACAAAATATGTCCCAAGGGAATAAAGGCAAACATCAGGTTGAAAAGGGGAAGTGCCCTTAGCAGAGAGAAAAACAAATGGAAATCATGAAGGTTAAGAAGTACCAGGCATGTGCAGGAAAAGTGAGTAAAATATTGAGTCTCACACACAGTGCATAGCCCTGAGCATGAGAGGTGTGAGGAAGGAGTCATACTGGGGCATACGGACTATGTTCTGCAGTCAAGGAGTGTCCATGTCAGTGGTGCTATGTGCCAAGTAAGTTACTACCAATAATGAGAGTGACAGGTTGTTGCTGAAGCACAAAAGATGCCAGGATTCTCAGCCTCTGGAGGAGGGGAATTCATTTGGGGGCCAGTGAGGAGGCTTGATTGCTCAGAGATTTTGTGTAATAAAGTTTTAATAAAGTATAAAGGAGATAGAGAAAGCTTCTGACATAGACATCAGAAGGAGGCAGAAAGATTGCTCCCCTGCTAGTCTTTAGCCAGATGTTATATAGCTACTATCAGTCTGCTAATTAGAGAAAGGAAATGTCTCAAAATTCAGACAGTGGCACCAGGCCCCTCACCCACAACATGCATTTTGAGATAACATTGGCACAAGTTGAGTTGTCCTGGCCATAAAATGATTGACATGAATCTTAAAGAAAGGCAGCTTTCCAAGCAAATACAGTCTCACTAACACAGCTTAAGAGAACATTTGCATGAGAAAACATACTGGTTTGTTAAGTCAGTTCTGAGTCTTAGGCAGAACTGACTTGAAGACAGAGTCTAGGGTAAATACATAGTTCATTAGCATAGCTTAAGACAAACATTTCCATAAGAAAGAAGCATTGGTTAGCTCAAAGTTTGAGAAAAGTTAAGTTCAGATGAAGCCAGGTGTCCTCATGGCAACACAGAATTTTAAGAGAAACCTCTTTTTAAATTTGTATAGAGAAGGGGAAAAAATCTAACACTTGTAGTTTGTTTCCTCCTGCCACTTAAGAGAGAGATAAAAAAATGTCTGACACTTGCAGCCTATTTCCTCCATTTGGAGACCCCTGGCCTTCTTGCCTGTTACCCTCTCAAGAGGACATGTGTTTGAAGAATTCCAAAGTAGAAAGTGTTAGGGAATTCAAGAAGACTTGAGTCATACTTGCATTCTGATACTCTTCGTCAGTGGGAGAAAAACTGGGGAATTGTGTACGTGCCATAATTTTATTTTTGGTAGTGTTAAGATGATGTGAGACCAAGGGGCCCAGAATGCCCCAATTCAGCCTAAAATCACAGCTATTCCTTCCACAATGCTCTGCATTAGGGTGCTGATTCATCTCCATTAGCCTGGAAACAAAATCTTTCCCAGAAAGTGAAACTTTCAGTACTGAATTCTGGGAAAGTCCCACATATCTGACATGGTAACTCCCTGGTCACTCCCTCCTCATATATTCACAAAAGTCACTGGCAAGCAGGGATCAAGGTTCCGTTCTTACTTGGATATAATTTGCTAAAAGCTTCATGAAATACTCTTGGGAATGGGGTGGAATTAAGACAGAGTGTGCACTTTAGAATCAAGGCCTTAAAATGGGCATCCAGGTGGTTACTTCCTGCCGAACTCTTAGTGTCAATGAAGGGGATAGTCCTATCCTAGACTTCCCAAGTGCAAAGTGAAGAGAAATCTTACAGAGTATGTCAAGGCTGTGTATTGTCACTTTGCTTATTTAACTTATATGCAGAGTACATCATGTGAAATACCAGGCTGGATGAAGCACAAGCTGGAATCAAGATTGCCAGGAGAAATATCAATAACCTCAGATATGCAGATGACACCACCTTTATGGCAGAAAGTGAAGAAGAACTAAAGAGCCTCTTGATGAAAGTGAAAGAGAAGAGTGAAAAAGTTGGCTTAAAACTCAACATTCAGAAAACTAAGATCACAGCAGCTGATCCCATCACTTCATGGCAAATAAATAGGGAAAAAATGCAAACAGTGATTGACTTTATTTTGGGGGGCTCCAAAATCACTGTGGATGGTGACTGTAGCCATGAAATTAAAAGACATTTGTTCCTTGGAAGAAAAGTGAAAGTGAAAGTGAAGTCGCTCAGTCGTGTCCAACTCTTTGCAACCCATGGACTGTAGAGCACCAGCTTCCTCTGTCCATGGGATTTCCCAGGCAAGAATACTGGAGTGGGTTGCCATTTTCTTCTCCAGGGGATTTTCCCGACCCAGGGATTGAACCCGGGTTTCTGGCATTGTGGGCAGACGTTTTGCCACCTGAGCCACCAGGGAAAAGCCATGACAAATCTAGACAGCATATCAAAAAAGCAGAGACAGGCTCTACTACAAAGCCACAGTCATCAAGACAGTATGGTACTGGCACAAAGACAGAAATATAGATCAATGGAACAAAATAGAAAGCCCAAAGATAAATCCACACACCCATGGACACCTTATCTTTGACAAAGGAGGCAAGAATATACAATGGATTAAAGACAATCTCTTTAACAAGTGGTGCTGGGAAAACTGGTCAACCACTTGTAAAAGAATGAAACTAGAACACTTTCTAACACCATACACAAAAATGAACTCAAAATGGATTAAAGATATAAATGTAAGACCAGAAACTATAAAACTCCTAGAGGAGACCACAGGCAAAACACTCTCCGACATACATCACAGCAGGATCCTCTATGACCCACCTCCCAGAATATTGGAAATAAAAGCAAAAATAAACAAATAGGATCTAATTAAACTTAAAAGCTTCTGCACAACAAAGGAAACTATTAGCAAGGTGAAAAGACAGCCTTCAGAATGGAAGAAAATAATAGCAAATGAAGCAACAGACAAACAACTAATCTCAAAAATATACAAGCAACTCCTACAGCTCAACTCTAGAAAAATAAATGACCCAACAAAAAATGGGCCAAAGATCTAAATAGACATTTCTCCAAAGAAGACATACAGATGGCTAACAAACACATGAAAAGATGCTCAACATCACTCATTATCAGAGAAACGTAAATCAAAACCACTATGAGGTACCATTTCACACCAGTCAGAATGGCTGTGATCCAAAAGTCTACAAGCAATAAATGCTGGAGAGGGTGTGGAGAAAAGGGAACCCTCTTACACTGTTGATGGGAATGCAAACTAGTATAGCCACTATGGAGAACAGTGTGGAGATTCCTTAAAAAACTGGAAATAGAACTGCCTTATGATCCAGCAATCCCACTGCTGGGCATACACACTGAAGAAACCAGAATTGAAAGAGACACTTGTACCCTGATGTTCATCGCAGCACTGTTTATAATAGCCAGGACATGGAAGCAACCTAGATGTCCATCAGCAGATGAATGGATAAGAAAGCAGTGGTACATATACACAATGGAGTATTACTCAGCCATTAAAAAGAATACATTTGAATCAGTTCTAATGAGGTGGATGAAACTGGAGCCTATTATACAGAGTGAAGTAAGCCAGAAGGAAAAACACCAATACAGTATACTAACGCATATATATGGAATTTAGAAAGATGGTAACAATAACCCTGTATACGAGACAGCAAAAGAGACATTGATGTATAGAACAGTCTTTTGGACTCTGTGGGAGAGGGAGAGGGTGGGATGATTTGGGAGAATGGCATTGAAATATGTGTAATATCATAAATGAAATGAGTCACCAGTCCAGGTTTGTTGCACGATACTGGATACTTGGGGCTGGTGCACTGGGACGACCCAGAGGGATGGTATGGGGAGGGAGGAGGGAGGAGGGTTCAGGATGGGGAACGTGTGTATACCTGTGGCAGATTCATTTTGATATATGGCAAAACCAATACAATATTTTAAAGTTAAATAAAATAAAATTAAAATAAATAAAATAAATAAAAAAGCAGAGACATTACCTTGCCAGCAAAGGTCCATCTAGTCAAAGCTGTGGTTTTTCCAGTAGTCATGTATGTATGTGAGAATTGTACCATAAAGAAAGCTGAGCACCAAAGAATTGATGCTTTTGAGCTGTGGTATTGGAAAAGACACTTGAGAGCCCCTTGGACAGCAAGATCAAACCAGGCCATCCTAAAGGAAATCATTCCTGAATATTCATTAGAAGGACTGATGCTGAAGCTGAGGTTCCAATACTTTGGCCACCTGATGCAAAGAACTGACTCATTGGAAAAACCCTGACACTGGGAAAGATTTAAGGCAGGAGGAGAATGGGATGACAAAGGATGAGATGGTTGGCTGGCAGCACTGACTCGATGGACAGGAGTTTGAGCAAGCTCCAGGAGTTGGTGATGAACAGGGAAGCCTGGCATGCTGCAGTCCGTGGGGTCACAAAGAGTGGGACAGTACTGAGTGACTGAACTGACTGAACTTGGCAGAAACAGAGCAACAGAGGAAATAGAGAAGCCACACCAATGCACATGAACCTCCAACCTATGATGAACCTGCCCACTAGTTGTGTGTATTGGAAATTGAATCAATCATCAGTATTCCCTCTTTTGGAGGGAAAAGAGGAAGAGTAGGATGGAACTTTTTTACCCTACAAAATCCGTTATAGGTTTTTAGCAAGGAAAGAACAAGATGATAGAGAATAGCCCTTCAAAAATTCATGCATTCATTCATTCTCTCACTGAATAAGGATTATACAACTAGTAAGTGTCATAAACAATCCTGTATACTGGGTATATAGCCCAGACCAAAATAGAATAAATCTTGCTTTCATGAAGTTTGTATTCTAGTGGGACAAGACAGACACCTCTGTCTCTGGCTCTGGCTCTATCTGTGTGTGTGTGTGTATGTATGTGTGTGTATATATATATATATATACACAGAGAGACAGACAGAGACAGAGGTGTCTGCCTTGTCCCACTAGAATATATACACACACTCAGGTGTGATAAATGCTAAGAGGGAAAACTGAGGGTAAATTAAAATTTTGGAGGTTGTTATCAGGAACTCAAGTGAATCTGCCTACTAATGCAGTAGACAAAAGTGATGTGGGTTCGATCCCTGGGTCTGGAAGATTCCTTGAAGAAGGAAATGACAATCCGCTCCAGTATTCTTGCCTGGAAAACCCCATAGACAGAGGAGCCTGGCAGGCTACAGTCCATGGACTTGCAAAGAGTTAGACATGACTCACCATGCACACACATATTTTAAATAGAATATTTAAAGCCAGACTATTAAGTTGATATTTGAAGTACTGGGGCTTCCCCAGTGGCTCAGCAGTAATGAATCTGTCTGCAATACAGGAGCTGCAGGAGACGTGGCTTTGATCCCTGGGTTGCGAAGAAGCCCTGGAGAAGGAGATAGCCTTCCTCCAGTATTCTTGCCTGGAGAACCCCATGGTCAGGGGAGCCTGGTGGGTATAGTCCATGAGTATGTGTGAAGTTGCAACTATTTCCCTGGGGGAAACATCTTAGACAAACAGAGTGACAAATACAAAGACATGGAAGTGAATAATGCTGCTCTATCCTACAGTAATGGGGAGGCCAATTGCAGGGAAGGTAATGGGCATTGACGGCAGAATAGATGCAAGAGACTATGAAGAGAAGGACTTTGGCAGAGGTTGTAAAGACTTGGCTTTTCACTTTTTTTGTTTCTTCTTTTGCTTTTTTGTTTCTTGGTTTTGTTTGCTTTAATTTTTATTGGAGTAGAGGCACTGACGACCCACTCCAGTACTCTTGCCTGGAAAATCCCATGGATGGAAGAACCTGATAGGCTGCAGTCCAGGGGGGTCGCTAAGAGTCTGACACGACTGAGCGACTTCACTTTCACTTTTCATTTTCATGCAGTGCAGAAGGAAATGGCAGCCCACTCCAGTGTTCTTGCCTGGAGAATCCCAGGGATGGGGGAGCCTGGCAGGCTGCCGTCTATGGGGTCGCACAGAGTCAGACATGACTGAAGTGACAGCAGCAGTAGCAGCAGCAGCAGAGTTGCTTTACAATGTTCTGGTAGTTTCTGCTGTACAACGTTCAGGTCACCATAATCCATTAAGCAGAGCTCCCTAGCTCCAGTAGGTTCTCATTAGTTATCTATTTATACATAGTATCGATAGTATATACGTCAATCTTCCAATTCATCTCATCCCTCCTTTCCCCTTCTTGCTATCCACATATTTGCTCTCTACATCTATGTGTCTCTCTCTCTTTTCTTTTTTGCAAATAAGATCACTTATACCATTGTTCTAGATTCTACATATAAGTGTTACTGTACAATATTTGTTTTTCTCTATGTGACTTACTTTATTTCTATATGACACTCTCTAAGTCCATCCACATCTCTATAAATGACCCAAATTCATTCCTTTTTATGGCTGAGTAATATTCCACTGCATATATGTACCACATCTTCTTTATCCATTTCTCGTGGATTCACATTAAACTCAAAATTTATTAAAGCCCTGCATGTAAGGTCAGACACTATAAAACTCTTAGAATAAAACATAGGCAGAAACATTGTTTGACATAAATTGCAACAAGATCTTTTTTATCCACCTCCCAGGGTAATGCAAATGAAAAGAAAAATAAACAAACGGGACATAATTAAACTTAAAAGCTTATGCATAGCAAAGGAAATCATAAATGAGACAAAAAGACAACCCTCAGAACGGAAGAAAATATTTGGCTTTTTTCTTGACCAGTTGGAAGAGAATTGACTATAAATGTAAAAGTAGAAGGAGGGAGATCAACCCAATCTAGATGAAAAGTGATGGTAGCTTGTATTAATAATAGGATAGTAGCCATGGATAGCGGAGAAGGCAATGGCACCCCACTCCAGTACTCCTGCCAGGAAAATCCCATGGATGGAGGAGCCTGGAAGGCTGCAGTCCATGGGGTTGCTGAGGGTCGGACACACTGAGCAACTTCACTTTCACTTTTCACTTTGATGCATTGGAGAAGGAAATGGCAACCCACTCCAGTGTTCTTGCCTGGAGAATCCCAGGGACGGGGGAGCCTGGTGGGCTGCCATCTCTGGGGTCACACAGAGTCGGACACGACTGAAGTGACTTAGCAGCAGCAGCAGCAGCCATGGATAGAGTGAAAAGTAGCTACATTTTGGATATTTTTGAAGTTAAAGCCAATGGGATTTGCTGATGAAACTGATATGGAGTGTGAGAAAAAGAGAGATGTTTTCCAGATGACTCTAAGGTTTTAAACAGAATAAAAGGAATTACCATTAACTGAAACAGTAAGACAGTGGAAGGAACAGACTATGGGCTAGAGGAATCATGTGTTGAGGTTTTGTTATTTTAAGTCTGAGGTATCTAAAATGCATTCAAATGGAGGTATGGAATAGGGAACTGGACATTCAGGTCTGCAATTGAGGGAAAGAGTGAAGTAGAGATAAATGAAGAGTCCTTAGCACACAGATACTATACAGAATCATAGAAACTGATGAGACTATCAAGAGACCAAGTCCAGGACTGAGCTTTAACATCCCAAAGTCCAGGAAGATGAGAAAGGTGCAGGGAATGAGCCCCAAATAAGGTTGTTTATGAAGTAGGAGTCCAGAAGGCTAAGTAAAAGGGGTGTTCTCATGAAGACCAACTGTGACAAATGCTTCTGAGAGGGTAGGAAGATGTGGACTGATGTTCAATTACCCCATGGATGGTTTGAGATAGAAGGAATGGAAGTGGACAAACCTCTTCTGACCATAAGATGGAAGTGATACAGGAAAATACAGTTGGATCCCAACTGACATTTAGGGGCATCTTTTGGAAAACCCTTGCCCAGTTCAGCTGGTTGATGGACCAATGTAGTGATGATGACTTCTGTCTAACCATGTTCCCCTCACTTGCCCACAGTTTTTCAGGAGAGCATTTTTCCATGTAATTCTTGTATGCAAACCTCCATCTCAGAAGCTGTTTTCCATGGAACCCTTGCAACCCAACCTGGAATATCAGATGGATAAAATAGAGGGAGGGATTAGCAAGAGACCTAAGGGTGTATGTAAAGATAAATGTGATGCTGAATTACAAAAGATAGGTAGAGTAAAAGAAGAAATGAGAACCTTGGGCTGCTGGGGCATAAAATGTGGGCTGCATTCCTCTGGATATCAGAATCATAGTAGTGCCAGTACAAAGAGTACAGACTGGAAAGTGACAAGGCAGAGCTTGCAGAGTGGGATGCCCCAAGTCAGAATGATGTCACTGTTGGTAACGACAGAGTCTAAGGTTGCATAGGGGTAGCAGGTGGCTGAAGTGAAGTGGAGAACAGGACCACTGGCAAGAAGATCATGGGTCTGAGCAACCTGGAATTGTCTAGGTAGTTATTAAAATCATAAGGAAGGGAACTTCTCTGGTGGTCAAGTGGCTAAGAATCTGCGTTGCAATGAAGGGGAACCTGGTTGGATCTCTGGTCCAGGAACTAAGATCTCACATGCCCCAGAAGCCCACAGGCCACAACTACTGAGCCCACACTCTAGTGCCTTCATGCTGCAACTGCTCAAGCCCATGCTCCACAATGAGAAAAGCCACCACAATGAGAAGCCCATGCACTGCCACTAGAGAGTGGCCTCCACTTGGCACAACTAGAGAAATGAGCAATGAAGAGAAACAGTGCCAAATTTATTTTTTAAATTTATTTATTTTTTATTGAAGGATAATTGCTTTACAGAATTTTGCTGTTTTCTGACAAATCTCAACACGAATCAGCCATAGGTATACATATATCCCCTCCCTTTTGAAACTCCCTCCCATCTCCCTCCCCATCCCACCCTGCTAGGTTGATACAGAGCCCCTATTTGAGTTTCCTGAGCCATACAGCAAGTTCCCATTGGCTATCTATTTTACATATGGTAATGTAGGTTTCCATGTTACTCTTTCCATACATCTCACCTTCTCCTCCCTCTCCCCATGTCTGTAAGTCTATTCTCTATGTCTGTTTCTCCATAGTTGCCCTGTAAATTAAAAAAAAAAAAAAAATCATAAGGAAGAACTGCATCAACATTGGGGAAGGTGATCAAGGAGCCAGTTCCTCAAGGAATGAGTAGCGTGGCCCAGAGGAATAACTAGTGGGAAAGCCTAATGTGTGAATTTCCATGGAACAGGGCTTTATTTCCATGAACAACGTAAGCCTTTGCTTCTTTTTTCTTTTTTTCTATTTTTGACAAGATTAAACGTTTAATAAAGTGCTCATGTGCTGTGCTGTGTTTAGTTGCTCAGCTGTGTCTGACTCTTTGGGACCCCATGGTCTGTAGCCCACCAGGCTCCTCTGTCCATGGGATTCTCCAGGCAAAAATCCTGGAGTGGGTTGCCATTTCCTTATCCAGGGAAACTTCCCAACCCAGAAATCGAACCAGAGTCTCCTGCATTGCAGGCAGATTCTTTACCAGCTGAGCTACCTGGGAAGGCTTGCACAGAGGTATGCTGCTTCCAGCTGTACTGTAAGATGTATATTATTTATTAGTGAAAAGCAGTGTTGTTATATGAGGTATCATATTTTTAAAAAATTTTCACTTCAAAAAAAATTGTTACTTCAAATATCATTTAATAACAAGGGGAGGTGGTAAATCTACCAAAACTTTCAACACCAACTTTGGAATGGCTTAGCTTTAGTTCTTCTTTGAGGCATTAATTATCTTGTATAGTATGTTGACTATTTAGATTATAAAAATATACAATATTAATATAAGTAATATTTTTTCCAAGCTAAAAGGGAAGAAGCACATCTACTTTTAAAAATCTGCTGCTGCTACTGCTGCTAAGTTGCTTCAGTCGTGTCCGACTCTGTGCGACCCCATAGACGGCAGCCTACCAGGCTCCTCCATCCCTGGGATTCTCCAGGCAAGAACACTGGAGTGGATTGCCATTTCCTTCTCCAATGCATGAAAATGAAAAGTTAAAGTGAAGTCACTCAGTCGTGTCCGACTCCTAGCGACCCCATGGACTGCAGCCCACCAGGCACCTCCATCCATGGGATTTTCCAGGTAAGAGTACTGGAGTGGTTGCCATTGCCTTCTCTAGTATCATGTAATTCTGAGAAATAGAATAAGATTCCTGTAGGGGTTATTACCAGTGACCTATCTACATTTCTTCTGCATTTACCTACAAAAGCCACTTACTGTGAATGCCTAAAACTCTCTATTTAAAGGCTTCTTTCCAGCAGATCATAGGAGGCCTAATAGCGAGGCAAGCCAGAAATGCCAGAAAAACAATGTATCTGAAGTATATCTTGATAATAATGTTCTAAGCAAGAATTCTACCTTGCCTGTTTCTAACTCTCTAATATCTGGTGGCTCCTCAAAATCCTTGGTGTTCCTTGACTGTAGCTTCCTTTGATTTCCTTGTTTTATGGCTTTCTTTACTGTGTGTTTTCAGGAATGTGTCTTTTTACAAAGCCACCAGTCACTGAATTTAGGGTCCATCCTATTCCAGCATGACTTCATCTTAACTAATTACATCTGCAAAGAAACTAACTCCCATAAAAGGTCCCATTCTCAGGTCCCAGGTAGACATGGATTATAGGGGAACACAATTCAATATGGTCCACTGGCTAATAACTGTTACTTTACTTTTCACTCCACTTTCTTCTACATATTTATCTTGTTCAGTAGCCTTTCTTCTTTATGCTAAATTCCCTCAGCACTTTCAGAGTATTTTCACCACAGTTTCAGGCCTTTCTTACTTCCACTTATGTATTCTTCATTCTTTCCCAGGTGGGTAGGGGATGTTGACCACAGAACCATTGCTTTGGTTTCACAGATCTGGGCTGATTCTTGAAGCAACATGTTCTGAGTTTCTGAATCTGCTGCTTTCTGAAGATGTACCTGGGATGCAAAGAGAAAAGTTTCAATACAGTTCAGTTCAGTCACTCAGTCGTGTCTGACTCTTTGTGACCTCATGGACTGCAGCATGCCAGGCTTCCCTATACATCACTAACTCCCGGAGCATGTTTAAATTCATGTCCATCGAGTCCGTGATGCCATCCAACCAACTTATCTTCTGTCATCCTCCTCTCATCCTGCCTTTGATCTTTCCCAGCCTCAGAGTCTTTTCTAACAAGTCAGTTCTTTGCATCATGTGGCCAAAGTATTGGAGTTTCAGCTTCAGCATCAGTCCTTCCAATGAATATTCAGGACTGACTTCCTTTAGGATTTACTGCTTTGATCTCTTTGCAGTCCAAGGGACTCCCAAGAGTCTTCTCCAACACCACAGTTCAAAAGAATCAATTCTTTGGCACTCAAAGTTTTTTATATTCCAACTCTCACATCTACACATGACTACTAGAAAATCCATAGCTTTGACAAGATAGACCTTTGTTGGCAAAGTAATGTCTCTGCTTTATAATATGCTGTCTAGATTTGTTATAGCTTTTCTTCCAAGGAGCAAGCATCTTTCAATTTCATGGC
Organism: Bos mutus; assembly: GCF_027580195.1. Lineage (NCBI taxonomy): Eukaryota > Metazoa > Chordata > Mammalia > Artiodactyla > Bovidae > Bos > Bos mutus. The sequence goes on from NC_091618.1 coordinate 133,632,145, forward strand.
TGCCATTACAATCTGCAGTGATTTTGGAGCTCAAGAAAATTAAGTCTGTCACTCTTTCCGTTGTTAACAATATTGCATAGGAACCAGCAATGTTAGGCCCATGAATCAAGGTAAATTGGAAGTGGTCAAATAGGAAATGCCAAGAGTGAACATTGACATTTTAGCAATCAGTGAACTAAAACGTCCAAGAACGGGTGAATTTAATTCAGATAGCCATTGTATCTACTACTGTGGGCAAGAATCCCTTAGAAGAAATGGAGTAGGCCTCATAGTCAACAAAAGAGTCCAAAATGCAGTACTTGGATGCATGAATGATCTCTGTTCATTTCCAAGGCAAATCATTCAATATCACAGGAACCCAAGTCTATGCCCCAACTAAAAATGCCAAAGAAACTGAAGTTGAATGGTTCTATGAAGACCTACAAGACCTTCTAGAACTAACACCCCAAAGTGATGTGCTTTTCATCTTAAGGGACTGGAATGCAAAAGTAAGAAGTCAAGAGATACCTAGAGTAACAGGCAAGTTTGGTCTTGGAGTTCAAAAAGAAGCAGGGCAAAGGCTAACAGAGTTTTACCAAGAGAAGGCACTGGTCCTAGTAAGCACCCTTTTCCAACAACACAAGAGATGACTCTACACATGAACATCATCAGATGGTCAATACTGAAATCAGATTGATTTTATTCTTTGCAGCCAAAGATGGAGAAACTCCACGCATGTGTGCTAAGTTGTTTCAGTCATGTCTGACTCTTTGTGGCCCTGTGGACTATAACCTGCCAGGCTGCTCTGTCCGTGGGATTCTCCAGGCAGAATACTGGAGTGGATTGCCATTTCTTCCTCCAGGTCAAAAAGCTCTATACAATCAGCAAAAACAAAACCAGTAGCTGACTGTGGCTCAGATCATGAACTCCTTATTGCCAAATGCAGACTTCAATTGAAGAAAGTAGGGAAAACCACTAGACCATTCAGCTATGACCTAAATCAAATCCCTTATGATTATACAGTGGAAGTGACAAATAGACTCAAGGAATTAGATCTGATAGACAGAGTGTCTGAAGAACTATGGATGGAGGTTCATGACACTGTACAGGAGGCAATGATCAAGACCATTCCCATGAAAAAAGGGAAAATGGTTGTCTGAGGAAGCCTTACAAATTGCTATGAAAAGAGAAACAAAAGGCAAAGAAAGGAGAAAAGGAAAGATACACCCATCTGAATGCAAAGTTCCAAATAATAGCAAGGAGATATAAGAAAGCCTTCCTCAGTGATCAATGCAAAGAAATAAAGGAAAACAGTAGACTGGGAAAGAGTAGAGATCTCTTCAAGAAAATTAGAGAAAAGTTTAATGGTCATTTAAGCATACACATTTAAATGAATCATCACTTTCCAAAAAAGGTAACTTCAGGAAGTTCACATACTGCTGAGTGATACTGCTGTTGTTCAAGCCCTTTGTTTCTTGTTGACGTGACTTCAAGCATTCTTTTGAACACTATCTTTAGCTTGCCAAGATACATTTTTATAACTTCAATAGTTTTTATTTTAAGAATTTTAGATTTACAGGAAAATGAAAAGACAGGACAGAGGTCCTATAACCCATATCATCGTTCCTATTGCCAACATCTTTTATTAGTGTGGTACAGTTCCCATATGAACGAACCAATGCTGACACCTTAGTATTAGTATGAAGTCTATACTTTTCTGGATTTCCTTAATGTGTACCTCATGTCCTTTACCTATTCCATGATCCCATCCTGGACACCACATGGCATTTCGTCAATGTGTCTCCTTAAGCTCCTCTTCACTATCACCATTTCTTAGATTGTCCTTATTTATGATGACCCTGACATTTTGAGGAGGACTGTTCAGGTATTTTGCAGAATGCTCCTCAGTAGGCATGTATCTGATGTTTTTCTCATGATTAGACTGGGGTTATGGGTATTGGAGAGAAAGAACACAGAGTATAGCTCTCATTACCTGATATCAAAGGTAAATCCTATCAACATGACTTACTGTCATCGATAGCAATTATTGGGCTGAGGTGGGTTTGTCTAGTTAGTGCAACATAAGAAAATTATTATGTGCAGCACACTATTAAGGGATGGAGTACTATGCTGCACCTTCTGAAAGCTAATCTATATAAATTGATTGAAGTCCTTTTACATTGGAGATTTAGCTATTGTTTCTCATTTATTTATCCAATCATATATCTATAATGTTGTAAACTCATGGATATTTATTTTATACATTGGGTTGTAATCCAATACTACATTTTGGTTGTTGTTGCTCCATTTTTTCTAGTTTTATCCACTGGGAGATTTTTAATTGGGTCTTGTATCTCCTTGATACATAATTGTGGGTTGTCTTAACCACTTTCTTACTTTCTGGCACTACAAGATATGCTTGGCTAATCTTGCATATTTTCTCACTAGCCCTGGAATCATCTGTTTCTCCAAGGAACTTTAATTGTTTTTATTGGAGAATGGTATTTGAAACCAAGATCTAGGCCCTGTGTGTACTCATTGTTACTAAGGTGTTGTTACTTTTAGTACTTCTCAGCTAATATAGAAAGGAAATATGTGTGTGTTTATTAACCCATTTATACGGGAAGATCACCTGGAGATCTTCCAGGGGATGGCATGGCAACCCACTCCAGTATTCTTGCCTGGAGAATCCCCATGGACAGAGGATCCTGGTAGGCTACATTCCATGGGGTCGCAAAGAGCTGGACATGACTGAGCAACTAAGCACATATACACATATCTGTAAATATTTCTCTATATAGCCATGTGTGTCTATGTTAAACTGAACAAGAGTTTATTCTCTGTCTCTAATCCAGTACAACATGATGATTCTAACCTTTCTACCTTTAACTTCAACAGTAAGAAACCTGGTTCCCACCAGCTACCATCCTTCTAATTAGTTGCTTAATGTTAGTCCACATGTAGAATGGTTTCAGAATTGCTAGTTTACACCCCAATTAGAAGCAAACTTAACAACTAGAGTACAATGCTTATGTACAGGTCTTTTTGCCTTTAGTCTAAGAGTCTCTAATCATTTCCAAATTGAATTAGTTCATTTCACTTGGTTGTTATACAGCAAAATTGTCCTATCAAAATATGCATCCTATCCTGGAATCCTTCAACTCCCTATTTTTTAGAATCTCCCTATATTAAGGTTTAATTTTTAAATGGGCTTTGACAAACATATACTGTGATGTATCCAATTTTATTTTGTCACACAGAACTGTTCCTGCCTAACGATTCCCTGCACTTCACCTACTCAACCCCTGTTTCCAAATCCTGGGCAATAACTGATCCATTTACTATATCTATACTTATGCTTTTCTAGAATATACCATATTAATGGAATAATACAGTGCATTATTTTTTCATACTGGCTTCTTTCACTTAGCACCATGCATTTAAGATTCATCTATGTTTTTACATAGATTATAGCTTACATTTAGTTTTCCACTATACAGGTATACCACAGTTTATTTAATCACCTATAAAAGAATATCTTGGTGGCCTTGAGTTTTGGTCAATTATGAATAAGGCTGGTTTGAAAATATCACACAGGTTATTCTGTGTATTAACATTCTCATAACAGTTGTGCAAGATATTGATAAGCACAAGTACTGGATTATATAGTTAAACTACATTTAGATTTTTAGGAAACTTCCAAACTGTCTTCCAAGGTAGCTATAACATTTTGCACTCCCTCCTGCAATAAATAAGAGTTCCTATTGTCCTGGGTCCTCAACAGATCTAGGCATTGTCAGTTTGTGGGTTTTAGCCCTCCTAATAGATATGTAATGGTATCCCATTTTAATATTCATATCACTAAGATGGCATATTCTGCCGAGCATCTTTTATTATGTTATTTGTCATGTGTATATAAAACTCTTAAATTTCAATAAAAAACAAATAACAAAATATTTCTAGGCATATTTATTTGGATCTGTTGCCCATTTTAAAAATTGGGTTGCTTGTTTTCTTATTATTGAGATTTAAGGGTTTTTTTAATTTTGGATACAAGTCCTTTACCAGATATGTTTCTCACAAATGTATTCTTGGTGACTTTTTTTAACATTGTTTTTCAAAAGTAAAAATTTTAGTTTTAATAAAGCCCAATCTGTTTTTTTCCTTTCATAGATCATGATTTGTAGGTTATATCTGAAAGCTCACCAATATTCTCAAAGTAACATGGATTTTCTCATAGGTTTTCTCCTAAAAATTTTATAATTATGTGTCCTGTATTTAGGCTTATGCATCTAAGTTCATTACTTTACAAATGAATATCCAGTTGCTTCAGAATTATTTGTTGAAAAGACTATCCTCTCTCCATTGCATTGTCTTTGCCTGTTGTCCAAGAACAGTTAATTACATTTCTAAGGGACTATCTCTGGGTTTTCTATTTTTTTCAATCAATATATGTGGTGATTCTTCCTCAATTAACATGCTTCACTGATTACTGAAGCTTTATAATAAATTTTGAATTCAAGTATCATGAGTCTTTCCATTTTATTCTTCTCTTAAGTTGATTATTTTAAATCACTTTCATATAAACTTTAGAATCACTTTCTTGATATTTACAATATAGTTTAAAGGAACTTTTGCAAAGTATTGAACCTATCAAGTTGAAAAGGACTGAAATATTAACAAAACTGAATCTTCTAACCCATGAACAGAGTATGCTGTTGTTGTGAAGTCACTCAGTCGTGTCTGACCCTTCACGACCTTTTGGAATGCAGCATGCCAGGGTTTCCTGTCCTTCACCATCTCCCAGAGCTTACTCAAACTGATGCCCATTGAGTCAGTGAAGCCATCCACCCATCTCATCCTTTGTCATCCCCTGCTCCTCCTGCCTTCAATCTTTCCCAGTATGAAGGTATTTTCTAATGATTCGGCTCTTCACATCAGGTGGCTAAAGTATGGGCACTTCGGTTTCAGCATCAGCTCTTCCAATGAATATTCAGGGATGATTTCCTTTAGGATGAACTGCTTTGATCTCCTTGCAGCCCAAAGGACTCATAAGAATCTTCTCCAATAACACAGTTCAAAAGGATCAATTCTTCTGCATTCAGCATTCTTTATGTTCCACTCTCACATCACACATGACTACTGAAAAGACCATTGCTTTGACTAGATGAAACTTTGTTGGCAATGAGATGACTCTGCTTTTTAATATATTGTCTATGTTGTCATAGCTTTTTTTCCAAGCAGTAAGCATCTTTTGATTTCATGGCTGCAGTCACCATCTGCAGTGATTTTGTAGCCCAAGAAAATGTTTCTCCACCTATTGGCTATGAAGTGATGGTACCGGATGCCGTGATCTTCATTTTTAGAATGTTGTTTTCAGCCAGCTTTTTTACTCCCCTCTTTCACCTTCATCAAAAGGCTCTTTAGTTCTTCTTCTCTTTCTGCCATAAAGATGGTGTAATCTGCATATCTGAGGTTATTGATAGCTCTCCCAGTAATCTTGATTCCAGTTTGTGCTTCATCCAGTCTGGCACTTTGCAAGATGTACTCTGCATATAAGTTAAATAAGCAGGGTACGAATATACAGCCTTGACATACTCCTTTCCCACATTGGAACTAGTCCATTATTTCATGTCTGGTTCTAGCTGTTGCTTCTTGGCCTGAGTACAGGTTTCTCAGGAGGCAGGTAAGGTGGTCTGGTAGTCCCATATCTTTAAGAACTTTCTATAGTTTTTGTGATCCACACAGTCAAATTCTGTAGCGTGGTCAATGAAGCAGAAGTAGATGTTTATCTCAAATTCTCTTGCTTTTTCAATGATCCAACAGATGTTGGCAATTTGATCTTTGGTTCCTCTGTCTTTTCTAAATCCAACTTGAAAATCTGGAAGTTCTTGGTTCACATACTGTTGAAGCCTAGCTTGGAGAATTTTGAGCATTACTTTGCCAGCATGTGAAATGAGTGCAATTGTGCAATAACTTGAACATTCTTTGGTATTGCCTTTCTTTAGGATTGGAATGAAAACTGACCTTTTCCAGTCCTGAGGCCACTGTTGACTTTTCCAAACTTGCTGGCATATTGCGTGCAGCACTTTCACAGCATCATCTCTTAAGATTTGAAATAGCTTAGTTGCAATTCCATCACCTCCACTAGCTTTATCTGTAGTGATGCTTCCTAAGGCCCACTTGAGTTTGCACTCCAGGATGTCTGACTATAGGTGAGTGATCACAACTTCATGGTTATCTGGGCCATTAAGATCTTTTTTGGATAGTTCTTCTGTGTATTCTTACCACCTCTTCTTAATGTCTTCTGCTTCTGTTAGGTCCATACTGTTTCTGTCCTTTATTTTTTTTAATATAAATATATTTATTTTATTTGGAGGTTAATTACTTTACAATATTGTATTGGTTTTGCCATACATCAACATGAATCTGCCACAGGTATACATGTGTTCCCCATCCAGAACCCCCCTCCCTCCTCCCTCCCCGTACCATCCCTCTGGGTCATCCCAGTGCACCAGCCCCAAGCATCCTGTATCATGCATCGAACCTGGACTGGCGATTCCTTTCATATATGATAATATACATGTTTCAATGCCATTCTCCCAAATCATCCCACCCTCTCCCTCTCCCACAGAGTCCAAAAGACTGTTCTATACATCTGTGTCTCTTTTGCTGTCTCACATACAGGGTTATCATTACCATCTTTCTAAATTCCATATATATGTGTTAGTATACTGTATTGGTGTTTTTCCTTCTGGCTTACTTCACTCTGTATAATCAGCTCCAGTTTCATCCACCTCATTAGAACTGATTCAAATGTATTCTTTTTAATGGCTGAGTAATACTCCATTGTGTATATGTACCACTGCTTTCTTATCCATTATCTGCTGATGGACATATAGGTTGCTTCCATGTCCTGGCTATTATAAACAGTGCTGCGATGAACATTGGGGTACACGTGTCTCTTTCCCTTCTGGTTTCCTCAGTGTGTATGCCCAGCAGTGGGATTGCTGGTTCATAAGGCAGTTCTATTTCCAGTTTTTTAAGGAATCTCCACACTGTTCTCCATAGTGGCTGTACTAGTTTGCATTCCCACCAACAGTGTAAGAGGGTTCCCTTTTCTCCACACCCTCTCCAGCATTTATTGCTTGTAGACTTTTGGATCGCAGCCATTCTGACTGGCGTGAAATGATACCTCATTGTGGTTTTGATTTGCATTTCTCTGATAATGAGTGATGTTGAGCATCTTTTCATGTGTTTGTTAGCCATCTGTATTGTGTCCATCTTTTCAGGAAATGTTCCCTTGTTATCTCTGATTTTCTTGAAGAGATCTCTAGTCTTTCCCATTCTATTGTTTTCCTTTATTTCTTTGAATTGATCACTGAGGAAGGCTTTCTTATCTCTCCTTGCTATTCTTTGGAAATTTGCATTCAGATGGATATATCTTTCCTTATCTCCTTTGCCTTTTGCTTCTCTTCTTTTCACAGCTATTTGTAAGGCCTCTTTACCAACCATTTTGCCTTTTTGCATTTCTTTTTCTTCTGGATGGTTTTGATCACCACTTCCTGTACAATGTTATGAAACTCCATCCATAGTTCTTCAGGAACTCTATCAGATTTAATCCCTTGTATCTCTTTGTTATTTCCACTGTATAATCATTAGAGATTTGATTTAGGCCATATCTAAATGATCAAGTGGTTTTCCCTACTTTCTTCAATTTAACTGTGAATTTGGCAATAAGGAGTTCATGATCTGAGCCACAGTCAGCTCCCAGTGTTGCTTTTGCTGACTATATAGAGCCTGTCCATCTTCATCTGCAAAGAATACAATCAATTTGATTTCAGTATTGACCATCTGGTGATATCAATGTGTAGAGTTATTTCTTGTGTTGTTGGAAGAGGGTGCTTGCTATGACCAGTGTGTTCTCTTGATGAAACTGTTAACCTTTGCCCTGCTTCATTTTGTACTCCAAGGCCAAACTTACCTGTTACTCCAGGTTTCTCTTGACTTCCTACTTTTGCATTCCAGTCTTCTGTGATAAAAAGGAAATCTTTTCTGTTGTTAGTTATAGAAGATCTTGTAAGTCTTCATAGAACTATTCAACTTCAGCTTCTTTGGCATTTATGGTTGGGGCATAAACTTGGATTATCGTGGTATTCAATGGTTTGCCTGGAAACGAACAGAGATCATTCTGTCTTTTTTGAGATTGCACTCAATTCCTGCATTTTGGACTCTATTGTTGACTATGAGATCTACTCTGTTTCTTCTAAGGGATTCTTGCCCACAGTAGTAGATATAATGGTCATCTGAATTAAATTTGCCCATTCTTATCCATTTTAATTCATTGATTCCTAAAATTTTGATACTCACGTTTGACATCTTCTCTTTGACCATTTCCAGTTTATCTTGATTCATGAACCTAACATTCCATGTTCCTATGTAATATTGTCCTTTACAGAATCAGACTTTACTTTCATCACCAGACACATCCACAATATACAGTATGTACAATATATACAGTATATCTCACCATTTATTTAGATATTTTAAATTATGTCATCAGTTATAGATTCCATATAAAAGACCTGTAATATTTTTAGATTAACATGTGTTTCATTTTTGGTGCTATTGAAAATACTATTATTTCAATTTCATATTCTTATTAGTGATTGCTGGCAAGGAAGCAATTGACTTTCTTTTTTACATTTCTATTGAGACATCATTTACATACCATAGAATTCATCAATTAAAATATGCAAGTTGATGGCTTTAGTAGTATCCATAGAGATGTACAAACATCAACACAATGTAAGTTTTGAACAATTTTATCACCTCAAAAAAAAATCCCATATCTGCTAGCAGCCACTCCCCATTCCCCAAGCTCATTGTCCATCCACTGGCAACCCCTAATGCACTTTCTGTTTTTTGCATATTCTAGATATTTCATGTAAATAGAATCATATACTATGTACTCTTTTCTGTTTAATTTCTTTCAGTCACATATTTTCAAAGTTAATCTATCTTGTAACATGTATCAGCATTTCACTCTTTTTCTTGACAAATATTATTCTGTTGTATGGCTACATCATATTTTGTTCATCCTTTCTGTGCATGTTCATTTGGGTTATTTCCACATTTAAGCTATTATGAATAATGTTTCTATAAATATTATGTACATATATGGTTTGGGGGGTAAAGTAAAATTATAAAATTTTACTTTAATCAAAGCCATAGAACATGAGAAGACACTGGTTCAAACACTGTCAGCACAACTATGGTAAAACCAACATACTCTCCCTCTTCACAAAGAGGGAGAGTATGAATATGAGTTTCATTTAGCTTTTAATTGAGAAAATTGTACAGTCACAAGTAGCTGTAAGAAATAATAGAGATCTCTTGTATACAGTAAGTTCCCTACAAACAAACCTTCAAGTTTCAAAATTTCAAAAATGCGAATCTGCATTCACGTGTCAAATCAGGTAAGTTAATTTGCTGTACATTGTCACATGCATGCATCCCTTACAAGGGGTTGTGCCTGTGTGTTCTTTCCTGTACAATACTGTATACAGTACAGTAGTACAGTGTCTGTATCTCAAGCTCAGTGTGTCCAGAAGCAAGCATAAAGGTAGTGCTGGTGTAATGGATACTTTTTGAGGTACTACTAAACTGTAACATTAAAAATGCTTTCTTTATTTTTGTTTGTTTTTTATGTATTATTTGTGTTGAAAGTATTAGCTGATTGTGTTATTTGGGTACCTAGGCTAACTTTAGGTCATACCTGAACGGTCTAGTGGTTTTCCCTACTTTCTTCAATTTAAGTCTGAATTTGGCAATAAGGAGTTCATGGTCTGAGCCACAGTCAGCTCCTGGTCTTGTTTTTGCTGACTGTATAGAGCTTCTCCATCTTTGGCTGCAAAGAATATAATCAATCTGATTTCGGTGTTGACCATCTGGTGATGTCCATGTATAGAGTCTTCTCTTGTGTTGTTGGAAGTGTCTGTTATGACCAGTGCATTTTCTTGGCAAAACTCTATTAGTCTTTGCCCTGCTTCATTCTGTATTGCAAGGCCAAATTTGCCTGTTACTCCAGGTGTTTCTTGACTTCCTACTATTGCATTCCAGTCCCCTATAATGAAAAGGACCTCTTTTTTGGGTGTTAGTTCTAAAAGGTCTTGTAGGTCTTCATAAAACCGTTGAACTTCAGCTTCTTCAGCGTTCCTGGTTGGGGCATAGACTTGGATTACTGTGATATTGAATGGTTTGCCTTGGAAATGAACAGAGATCATTCTGTCGTTTTTGAGATTGCATCCAAGTAGTGCATTTTGGACTCTTTTGTTGACCATAATGGCCACTCCATTTCTTCTGAGGGATTCCTGCCTGCAGTAGTAGATGTAATGGTCATCTGAGTTAAATTCACCCATCCCAGTCCATTTCAGTTCGCTGATTCCTGGAATGTCGACATTCACTCTTGCCATCTCTTGTTTGACCACTTCCAATTTGCCTTGATTCATGGACCTGACATTCCAGGTTCCTATGCAATATTGCTGTTTACAGCATCGGACCTTGCTTCTATCACCAGTCACATCCACAGCTGGGTATTCTTTTTGCTTTGGCTCCATCCCTTCATTCTTTCTGGAGTTATTTCTCCACTGATCTCCAGTAGCATATTGGGCACCTGCTGACCTGGGGAGTTTCTCTTTCAGTATCCTATCATTTTGCCTTTTCATACTGCTCATGGGGTTCTCAAGGCAAGAATACTGAAGTGGTTTGCCATTCCCTTCTCTGGTGGACCACATTCTGTCAGATCTCTCCACCATGACCCGCCCATCTTGGGTTGCCAAATTCAGACTTAAATTGAAGAAAGTAGGGAAAACTATTAGACCATTCAGATATGACCTAAATCAAATCCCTTATGATTATACAGTGGAAGTGAGAAATAGATTTAAGGGCCTAGATCTGATAGATAGAGTGCCTGATGAACTATGGAATGAGGTTTGTGACATTGTACAGGAGACAGGGATCAAGACCATCCCCATGGAAAATAAATGCAAAAAGCAAAATGGCTGTCTGGGGAGGCCTTACAAATAGCTGTGAAAAGAAAAGAAGTGAAAAGCAAAGGAGAAAAGAAAAGATATAAACATTTGAATGCAGAGTTCCAAAGAATAGCAAGAAGACATAAGAAAGCTTTCTTCAGCGATCAATGCAAAGAAATAGAGGAAAACAACAGAATGGGAAAGACTAGGGATCTCTTCAAGAAAATCAGAGATACCAAAGGAACATTTCATACAAAGATGGGCTTGATAAAGGACAGAAATGGTATGGACCTAACAGAAGTAGAAGATATTAAGAAGAGATGGCAAGAATACACAGAAGAACTGTACAAAAAAGATCTTCATGGCCCAGATAATCACGATGGTGTGATCACTGACCTAGAGCCAGACATCCTGGAATGTGAAGTCAAGTGGGCCTTAGAAAGCATCACTACGAACAAAGCTAGTGGAGGTGATGGAATTCCAGTTGAGCTATTCCAAATCCTGAAAGATGATGCTGTGAAAATGCTGCACTCAATATGCCAGCAAATTTGGAAAACTCAGCAGTGGCCACAGGACTGGAAAAGGTCAGTTTTCATTCCAATCCCAAAGAAAGGCAATGCCAAAGAATGCTCAAACTACCACACAATTGGACTCATCTCACACGCTAGTAAAGTAATGCTCAAAATTCTCCAAGCCAGGCTTCAGCAATATGTGAACCGTGAACTTCCTGATATTCAAGCTGGTTTTAGAAAAGGTAGAGGAACCAGAGATCAAATTGCCAACATCCGCTGGATCATGGAAAAAGCAAGAGAGTTCCAGAAAAGCATCTATTTCTGCTTTATTGACTATGCCAAAGACTTTGACTGTGTGGATCACAATAAACTGTGGAAAATTCTGAAAGAGATGGGAATCCCAGACCACCTGACCTGCCTCTTGAGAAATTTGTATGCAGGTCAGGAAGCAACAGTTAGAAGTGGACATGGAACAACAGACTGGTTCCAAATAGGAAAAGGAGTATGTCAAGGCTGTATATTGTCACCCAGCTTATTTAACTTATATGCAGAGTACATCATGAGAAACGCTGGACTGGAAGAAACACAAGCTGGAATCAAGATTGCCGGGAGAAATATCAATAACCTCAGATATGCAGATGACACCACCCTTATGGCAGAAAGTGAAGAGGAACTCAAAAGCCTCTTGATGAAAGTGAAAGTGGAGAGTGAAAAAGTTGGCTTAAAGCTCAACATTCAGAAAACGAAGATCATGGCATCCGGTCCCATCACTTCATGGGAAATAGATGGGGAAACAGTGGAAACAGTGTCAGACTTTATTTTTCTGGGCTCCAAAATCACTGAAGGTGGTGACTGCAGCCATGAAATTAAAAGACACTTACCCCTTGGAAGGAAAGTTATGACCAAACTAAATAGCATATTGAAAAGCAGAGACATTACTTTGCCAACAAAGGTTCATCTAGTCAAGGCTATGGTTTTTCCTGTGGTCATGTATGGATGTGAGAGTTGGACTGTGAAGAAGGCTGAGCGCCAAAGAATTGATGCTTTTGAACTGTGGTGTTGGAGAAGACTCTTGAAAGTCCCTTGGACTGCAAGGAGATCCAACCAGTCCATTCTGAAGGAGATCAGCCCTGGGATTTCTTTGGAAGGAATGGTGCTAAAGCTGAAACTCCAGTACTTTGGCCACCTCATGCGAAGAGTTGACTCATTGGAAAAGACTCTGATGCTGGGAGGGATTGGGGGCAAGAGGAGAAGGGGACAACAGAGGATAAGATGGCTGGATGGCATCACTGACTCTATGTAAGTGAGTCTGAGTGAATTCCGGGAGTTGGTGATGGACAGGGAGGCCTGGAGTGCTGCGATTCATGGGGTCGCAAAGAGTCGGACATGACTGAGCAACTGATCTGAATCTGATCTCTGAGTCTGAGGCTAACTTTGTTGCACTTATGAACAAATTGGATTTATGAACTTCCATCTCAGAAGGGAACTCAGAACTCAGTTCATATGTAGGGGACTTACTGTACTTGTTCATTTTCCTCCAATGGCAACATTTTGAAAAACTGTAACACTTACATTACACATCCAGCTATGGACATTGATACAATCCATTAATTATATATAGATTTACTCATATTCATTTTGCTTGTGTGTGTGAATCTATGTAATTTATTACTTATTAAATACTGTGTCCATCACTATTGTCCAGACACTAATATGTCTGGACTAGCACCACGTGGAGTCTTCTTATCTTTTTAACCACACTCACTTTCCTTCCCTTCCCTCTGCTACAATCCTTGTTTACAATACTATATTCCTTTGTCATGATTTTAATGTCAGTGGAATCAGTAGTGAAGACTCTTCTCTCATTTTGATATTAGTAATCGATGTCTTCTCACTCTTTTTTATCTTTGTTAGCCAGGCAGATGTTTATTAACTTTTTGATGATTTCAATGAACGACCTCTGGTTTTGTGACTTTTCTCTATTGTTTTCTTGTTTTTGATGCCCTTGTTTCTTTTCCAATTTTTATTATTTTCTTCTGTTTGCTTTAGGTTTAATTTATTCATCTTTCTCTGGTTTTTGAAGGTGGAAGCTTAATGTTTTTATACCTTTCTTCTTTTCTTATAAATGTATTTAATTTATAAAGGAATTTAATTATAAATTAATTAATTTATAAATACATTCAATATAATTAATGTATTTAATTATAAAGGAAATTCTATAAATTTCCTTTAAATCAATGATTCATCTACATCTCATATATATTGCATATTGTATTTTCATTTCTATCTGATTCAAAATCTATTTTAAAGTTACTCTTGAAACTTCATTGACTCATAGATCACATAGAAGTGTCTCACTTAATTTTCAAAATTTGGGGATTTCTCCAACTATCTTTCTGTTACTTACTTCTATTTTAATTCCACTGTGATCAGAGAACACACTTTGTACTTTGTCTATTCTTTTAAACTTGTTCAAGTATGTTTATGGCCCAGAATGTGATCTATCTTGATTAATGTTCCATGTGAGCTTGACAAGAATGTATATTATGCTGTTGATAAAGTACTCCATAATGTCAATTAGATCATATTGATTGATAGTGCCTTGCAGATCATCTATATCCTTATTAAGTTTCTGCCTGCTTTATCTATCAATTCTATCAACTGATAGAGAGGTATTGAATTCCCCAACTACAGTCCTTGGATTCATCTATCTCTCTTTGCAGTTCTATCCGTTTTTACCTCATGTATTTTGGTGCATAGCTGTTAGGTATGCACAAATTAAGAATTATGTCTCCTCAGAAAACTGACTTCTTTATAATCATGTAATGCCCCTCATCGGAGAAGGCAATGGCACTCCACTCCAGTACTCTTGCCTGGAAAATCCCATGGATGGAGGAGCCTGATAGGCTGCAGTCCATGGGGTCGCTAAGAGTCGGACACGACTGAGCAACTTCACTTTCACTTTTCACTTTCATGCATTGGAGAAGGAAATGGCAACCCACTCCTGTGTTCTTGCCTGGAGAATCCCAGGGACGGGGGAGCCTGGTGGGCTGCCGTCTATGGGGTCGCACAGAGTCGGACACGACTGAAGTGACTTAGCGGCAGCAATGCCCCTAATTACCCTTGATAATTGTCCTTGCTCTGAATTTTACTTTGCAATTAATATTGCTACTCCAGTTTTATTTTGAATAGAGTTAATATGTCATATCTTTTTCAATCCTCTTAACCCATATGAGTCTTTATGTTTAAAGTGCTTTTATTTTAAGCAGCAAGTAATTCTCATTTTTTGATCTACTCTGACAATCTCTGTTTTCAAATTGCTGTGTTTAGACCATGCATATCTAAAGTTATAAGTGACATAGTTAGCTTAATATCTAACTTTTTAAACTGTTTTCCTTTTGTCTTTTTAACCTCTTTTTATGTCCCATTTGGTTTTAATTGGGCATTTTCCTTGATTACATTTTAATCCTGTCTCTTAGAGTACTGCTTAAAATTCTTTTAAAATATAGTGGTTAGCCCATAGTCTCCACTATACAAAAAGTTTAATCTCTTGCTATTATGACAAGTCAGTCACAGATCAGATTGAGCAGCTGAAGACTGGCTACTGCTTTCCTACCCATCTCTCTTATTCTGAGATTAAGCCTGAAGAAGTAGTCCTTACACGGTTGATGCTAGTTTCACGACAGAGGCCAATTAGGAAGCAATAAGGATAAATCATGTTAGCTCTTAGAGTTTCTGCTCAGACATGGAATGCATACATGGCCAAATCTAACATAAATAGGGGGGAAAGTTTTCCTCCTCTCGCTAGGATGGCACTCTACCTCACTTGGAAGCCAGTGAGGGTACAGAGTCTTTTTACAAGGGAAGTAGAGAATAGCAGACACAATAACTCTTCTAAAATCATTGTCAGGTCAAACATCTCTCTAATAACCTCTAACATCTCTTTATTGACATCTGTTGATTGATTTTTTTGTTCAGTTTGAGGTCTTCATGTTCCTTGGCACGATGAATGATTTATTCCTTGAAAGTTGAACATTTGGATACTGTATTATGAGAATCTGGACCTAGTAGAGTTGTGACTCCCCACCGGGCTTCCTCTGACACCATGCGGTGGGGGCTTTGTTTGCCCCTGGTGGCGGTTAAAGTCCTGACTCACAATGACACCATTTCTTCAGTTGGCGGGGAGGAAGCAAGGTGATGTCTTACTACATGTGAGTAGAAGGCCAGGTTCTTCATGTGGTTTCCATGGACACTGCAGTGCTGGTGGGCATTCGTTACTGCCCAGCCCAGTGGGGATGGCAGTTCTGGCTCTGACATTACCCAGTCTCGGAAAGGGGAACCTCATTACTCTCTGACCAGGGTAAAGCCGACTTCCTACTCAGGTGTGACAACAGGTTTTCTGTGGTGTCTGTTTTCAGTTTGGGGTTGTTTTATAGCAGTCTCTGTGTTCCTAGGCTGCCCCTCCCCTGGTCTGTTGGCAGAGAGATCAGTTTTTGTCAGGTCCTCTTTTCTCCGTGCTTGTTGCTATTTCAAGATCGCTGTTTTCTCTGGCATTCCATCTGGAATATGTGAGGCAGAGGCCCAGAAAACTCCTTGTGTCCTTCCTTTGTACCAAGGTCCTTGATTGGCCTGCTGCCTCTCTACCTTTCAGAATAGACTTATTTATTTCGTATTTAAAGTCCAGTTATTTTAGCTGTGCTCAATGGGAAGAATAGGGAAAAGTCTGTCTACTCCATCTTCACTAAAATGAAAGTCCCTGGAGGAGATAGTTCTATGTTGAGTTTGATTTTTGTCTTTTGTTGAATTGTTTGTTTACAATGAGCATGCATTGCCTTGACAATTAAACAAAGCACATGCTTGTAATTGTCCTCTCCCTTATCTCCAAAACACCTTTGTTCATCAAGATATTTGCTATTTTTCCACTGAGTACAACCCTATGAATTGTATCCTTCTGGGAAATGAAAGCAAAGCTATCCTGTCTGTGGTTTTTGCTATTTGGAACAGAAGACATCCCAAGATATTATTTTCCATCTTTAATTACAGAATTATAATTGAACATTTTAATTAAAATTCAACCTTCCTTAGCAAATGCCAGCCATGGCTGGAAGTGAACATCTTCCAGAGCAGTGGTGAACTTTTTTCCTTCTCTAACAGTTCTGTCAACATCTGTCTTCACCTTGGTTTTATCTGCATGGCCATATGGAACACAGACCCCTCTCTCAACATTCATTAACTTCAGGGCATTCTGAATTGTTATCTGCCAGACTAAATTCAAAGAAGCAAATGGACTTAACCCTTAAATACACCACCACCCATGGAAAATAATATCATGATGTGTGTGTGTCTGTGTGTATGTATGTTCAGCAGCAAATCAACAATATCATTGTTATTATTTTGTGGGTAATTTGTGGGAGCTGCTGTCAGGAAGTTTGCAGATTAATGGGCAGGAGATGGCAGATTATAACCTCTACAATGGGGCCCTAAGGTTTAAGGCACCCCTAAGCCAAAAGGATACCCCAAGGAGAGAAAATTGAAGAAACATACTAGCCCAAATAATAATCCTTGAGTATAGAGGCCAGATCTTATAATGGGCTATCTTCTAAGATGTCTATCAATGAGCTGTAACTTCTAGAAGAGGCTCAGTAATTTTTCCATGTCTCATTTGACAACTAAGCTCTATTCATTTGTCTACAGTTGGCCACCATGTTCTACTTGCACAAAGTTATATACACAGTAGGAGGTACAGAGGCATTTTAGAAATGTTCTGAGATAAACACTACCAGTTGGAAAGAATATATATAGATGTGTGCTAGAACAGGGTGTTGAGGGTGCAGAGGGTAAAACAGAGGTATTTATGCCATTTTCATGAAGGCTTTTTCTTATTAAACATAAGATCACAAGCAATTTAAGCAAGACACAAGGCCTAGGGATACCAAATGGGTAGATAATCAATCTCCAGCAAGCTGGCCTACTATATAAGTAACCATAGGATTTGGAAAACTCTCGGCTGAGGGTACCCAGGTGCCCATTCTGCATATTCATCAGTTTCTCTTTTACAACAAAATGCTGGCACACAAAGCAAACCAGGAATTAAATTGGGGTTATTTTCACAGGATCCCTGTCATGCATCCAATGCTGCACTTAATTCAGTAAGTCAAGATAAAGATAAAGAATAAGGTAAAGTACCTGTTGCCTTTGTGTATATGCTAGATTATAATAGTAAAAGTCAGTCTTCATCCTCCAAGTCAGTATCTAACAGTGGACATTTTTCAAGACTTGTTGATCGTTGTGGAGGCTGAAGTGGAAGTTTCCACTGCCTCATTGATTTCCCTCAGACCTTGGTTTCTCTATTGGTCAAAGGTTTCCCAGAAAGTAGATAGTGCTGATGGTGAAGAGTGTGGTGGAGAGGTTGGGCTCAGTGACTCTAGTGAAGCTGGTGAATCCTAAGTTGCAATAAGGTGACAAAGACAGCAATCTTTGGAGGAAGTGGAGAATGTCACAAATGGTAGTTGTATTAATATCTTGACTAGAGGGCAGTGTTACAGTTTGGAGCAGTTGCCTAACAGCATATTGTTGGTGCTATCTGTGGAGCATCCATAGCTATGATGAGTGTGGTATCCAATAGTCAACAATAGGCAAAGTAGTACTGTCAGAGGCAGCATGCCACACTAACCCTCTTAACAATATTTACAGGGTTTAAGATGTGTACTGGATTCACCTCTGCAAAATAAAGATGTGCCCTATAAATTTCTAGTTTTTTCTTTGTTGTTCTCGCCACTCAAGGAAATCTATAGCTGCTATGACTATTATTGTCAATATTGTTCTAAGCCTATTTGCCCTGTGCCACACTGGGCTAAATTTGAGCATTCAATAATAGTGCTGTACAAAGATGTGTCCTGCCATCATATACAGAGTAAATATCCATGTTTTTATTTTCGCTCTACATCCAGTGTTGATAGGCTTCCAGGTGGAGTGAGTGAGTGAAAGTCACTCAGTCGTGTCTGACTCTTTGCGACTATACAGTCCATGTAATTCTCCAGGCCAGAATACTGGAGTGGGGAGCCATTCCCTTCTCCAGGGGATCTTCCCAACCCAGGGATTGAATCCAGGTCTCCTGCATTGCAGGCAAATTCTTTACCAGCTGAGCCACAAGAGAAACCCTCAGTGGTGCTAGTGGTAAAAAACCTGCCTGCCAGTCCTGGAGACATAAGAGATGTTTGTTCGATCCCTGAGTCAGGAAGATCCCCTGGAGGATGTCATGACAACCCACTCTAGTATACTTGCCTGGAGAACCCCATGGACAAAGGAACCTGGCAGGCTACAGTCCATAGAGTCACAAAGAGTCAGATACAACTGCAGTGACTTAGCACGCACCCAGTGTTGATACAATAGACGATAGTGTTCTTCACACCTGAAAATTTTGTAAAGGGATAATACTATCCTCTTTAATTTAATGTAAAATGCTTTTTTCCTTGGACACCCAGTAGGATTTATTAGTGGCGGGTGCTATAATTTCACCTATATTATATGCACCTTTTGATTTTTTTTTTTTTTTTTTTTTTTTACTTAGCACTTTCCTTCTAACTTAGTGTCTGGGGTGCTACTAGTGATATTTTTTATTTCTGTGAGTGGTTTCAGGATTAATTCTCTAGTTGTTTCACCATTGCCTTACTGCTTCACGTATTGCTTTAGTCCAAGTTTTCATATCTAGATTGTTAGTAAGCAATCTAAGCTTTTGCTCAAGCAAGCCATTACACCTTTCAATTGATCCAGAGGCAGCTGTAGGATAAGTGGTCATGCCACATTATGCCCTATTCTTTGGTCCAATCTTGTATTATTTGCCTGTGAAGTGGGTTTGCTGGTTACATTCTGTGATGATTGAAACACTATAGTGGGCAATCCTGATTTCCAATACCCTGATGGTGGATTTTTTAAATCACTTTTCCTGCATGATTAGGGTAATTGTATTCCTGACCATGTGTCTACAATGGTGCCTGCACATACAGTTTAGTCTCAGATATAGGCAAGGGTCTTATATAATTAATTTGCATAATTTGGAAAGTTCTCTCAGCTTTGACCTTATCTGGCATTTTAATTAATGACCTCCAACTTTAAATTTTCAACAGTTATCTCACATTTCTTTTTTTTTTATTTTATTGAAATATAGTTGATTTACAATGTGTTGATTTCATCTACACAGCAGATATATATACACACAGGGTAAGTCCCCTACATACAAACCTTCAAGCTGCAAACTTTCAAACACAGAAACATTCTACTACCCAGATATCACTGGATTTTTTTTTCTTACTTTTAATTTTGTATTAGTGTATAGCCAATTAACAGTGTGTGATAGTTTCAGGTAAAAAGCAAAGGGAACTTAGCCATACATGTACATGTATCCTTTCTCCCCCAAATTTCCCTCCCATCCAGGCTGCCTCATGACATTGAGTAGAGTTCCATGTTCTGTACAGTAGGCTCTTGTTGATTATCCATTTTAAATACAGCAGTGTGTCACAAATTAAGCAGTGTGCTTAATTTGAAATTCGACATATTTGGTAGGTACATAAATGTTTCTTTCTCTAACCACTTTTTAGTGCCATGTACACCAGTAGGACTTTTTTGATGTTGTGCCCATATAATAATTCTGTCAGTATATCTACCTTTCCTGGTTTATCTCCTATTTTTCCTTTGGTTTATGCATATTTTCAACAGTCTCCTTTTTACCTAAGAATAATGGTTTGTTGTTGTTGTTTTTTAATAAATCTCATTTTCCTGTGTTTCTTGTACCTGTGAAAACTGAAAAGTGTTAGTTGTTCAGTCATGTCTGACTCCTTGCAACACCATGGACTGTAGCCCACCAGGCTCTTCTGTCCATGGAATTCTCTAGACAAGAATACTGGAGTGGATAGTCATTCCCTTCTCCAGGGGATCTTCCCAACCTAGGGACAGAACCCATGTCTCCTGCATTGCAGGCAGATTCTTTACTGTCTGAGCCACCTCTAAATACTGGAAATCATGTCATTCTGTATTCTGTGGGTGCAGCTTTTAGGATGACCTTTATAACTTTTTCTGTTGCTTCCAGATATAGCAGTGATGGTATCTGTCCCCTGTTATAAATCATAGTCAATAGTCCTAATTTCATTATTATATTAAGAGTTTCCCCTGCTGTTTCTCATTAAGATGCTTTAAGAGATAACATATTATGTATAGGTCTTGTAAATCTCCAGGCTACTACACACCAAGATTTTTGTAAATTAGTACAGTGTTCTCCAAATATTCTAATGTGTTGATTAAATTTCAAGTCAGTGGTGACTAGTTCGAGTTGTAGAATTTCTGCCAGGTGATCTGCTTCGTGAGACTGCTACCTGCATCGTCACCTCTCCCAGGTAGGAGCCCCAAAATCTGCAAAGAGCTATTTAGATCAACAAAGGGTGACCTTGCCCAGAACCAACACTCCGAGCAAGCCTTCACCAACTCTTGTTATCTAAAGCCTAAATTGAAGAAAGTGGGGAAAACCACTAAACCTTTCAGGTATGACCTAAATCAAATCCCTTATGACTATACAGTGGAAGTGAGAAATAGATTTAAGGGACTAGATCTGATAGACAGAGTTCCTGATGAACTATGGATAGAGGTTCATGACACTGTACAGGAGACAGGGATCAAGACCATCCCCAAGAAAAATAAATGCAAAAAAGCAAAATGGCTGTCTGAGGAGGCCTTACAGATAGCTGTGAAAAGAAGAGACGTGAAAAGCAAAGGACAAAAGGAAAGATATACCCATTTGAATGCAGAGTTTCAAAGAATAGCAAGGAGAGATAAGAAAGCCTTCCTCAGTGATCAATGCAAAGAAATAGAGGAAAACAATAGAATGGGAAAGACTAGAGATCTCTTCAAGAAAATTAAAGATACCAAGGGAACATTTCATGCAAAGATGTGTTCAATAAAGGACAGAAATGGTATGGACCTAACAAAAGCAGAAGATATTAAGAAGAGATGGCAAAAATACACAGAACTGTTCAAAAATTATCTTCATGACCCAGATAATCATGATGGTGTGATCACTCACCTAGAGCCAGACATCCTGGAATGTGAAGTCAAGTGGGCCTCAGGAAGCACCACTACAAACAAAGCTAGTGGAGGTGATGGAATTCCAGTTGAGCTATTTCAAATCCTGAAAGATGATGCTTTGAAAGTGCTGCAGTCAATATGCCAGCAAATTTGGAAAACTCAGCCATTGCCACAAGGCTGGAAAAGGTCAGTTTTCATTCCAATCCCAAAAAGGCAAGGCCAAAGAATGCTCAAACTACTGCACAATTACACTCATCTCACACACTAGTAAAGTAATGCTCAAAATTCTCCAAGCCAGGCTTCAGCAATATGTGAACCATGAACTTCCTGATGTTCAAGCTGGTTTTAGAAAAAGCAGAGGAACCAGAGATCAAATTGCCAACAACCGTTGGATCATCAAAAAAGCAAGAGAGTGCCAGAAAAACATCTATTTCTGCTTTATTGACTATGCCAAAGCCTTTGACTATGTGGATCTCAACAAACTGTGGAAAATTCTGAAAGAGATTTGAATACCAGACTACCTGATCTGCCTTTTGAGAAACCTATATGCAGGTCAGAAAGCAACAGTTAGAACTGGACATGGAACAACAGACTTGTTCCAAATAGGAAAAGGAGTAAGTCAAGGTTGTATACTGTCACCCTTCTTATTTAACTTATACACAGGGTACATCATGAGAAACACTGGGCTGGAGGAAGCACAAGCTGAAATAAAGATTGCTGGGAGAAAGATCAATAACCTCAGATATGCAGATGACACCACAGTTATGGCAGAAAGTGAAGAAGAACTAAAAAGCCTCTTGATTAAAGTGAAAGTGGAGAGTGAAAAATTTGGCTTAAAGCTCAATATTCAGAAAACTAAGATCATGGCATCTAGTCCCATCACTTCATGGGAAATAGATGGGGAAACAGTGAAAACAGTGGCTGACTATTTTTCTGGGCTCCAAAATCACTGCAAATTGTTTCTGCAGCCATGAAATTAAAAGACACATACTCCTTGGAAGGGAATTTATGCCCAACCTAGACAGCATATTAAAAAGCAGAGACATTACTTTGTCAACAATGGTCTATCTAGTCAAGGCTATGGTTTTTCCAGTAGTCATGTATGCATGTGAGAGTTGGACTATAAAGAAAGCTGAGTGCAGAAGAATTAATGCTTTTGAACTATGGTGTTGGAGAAGACTCTTGAGAGTGCCTTGGACTGCAAGGAGATCCAATGAGTCCATCCTAAAGGAGATTAGTCCAGAATATTCATTGGTAGGACTGATGTTGAAGCTGAAATTCCAATACTTTGGCCACCTCATGCGAAGAGCTGATTCATTTGAAAAGACTCTGATGCTGGGAAAGATTGAGGGCAGAAGGAGAAAGGGATGGTTGGATGGCATCACCAACTCAATGGACATAAGTTTGGGTGGACTCCTGGAGTTGGTGATGGACAGGGAGGCCTGGCGTGCTGCGATTCATGGGGTCACAAAGAATCGGACACTACTGAGCAACTGAACTGAACTGAAACCTCAATAGCGCAGTTGCTTTTCTGCATGTTCTCATTACAAGCCCCCAACAGTACATGTGGACAGCTGAACTTGGTGCTTTCTCTTCCCTGTCCCAGGTTTAGTCTCTGGTCGAGGAACTATTAATAAGATCTTATAGCCAAGTGGCTAAATAAATAAAATAAGAGCAATAATAATAAATTTTAGGAAAAAACTTAAAAGCTGTTGGAATTAAGTGGAGCTTTGGAAAAGGCAAGGAAGGAAAAGGAGTTAAGTTGGGGACAAATGGAGAAGAGCATTTCACTGAAGTAGATGTTATGTCTTCAAATAAATGAAAATAAGGCTTAGGAAGGTTGGTTAGATCCAAGTTTCCATGACCTGTGCTGCCAGGCCAAGAGCTATGGATGCTACACCCAAGCTAGGAGTTGGCAATCATTTACCATAAAGGACTAGGCTGTAAATATTTTAAGTTACCATCTCTCTTGTAACTAGTCAACTCTGCTGCTGGAATCAAAATCAGCCATAGACAATTCATAAAGAAATGAGTGTTTCAATAAAAAAAAAAAAAAAAATCCTGGTACAGCTTCCACCATGTAAACAACTTCATTCTGAGATTAAAACAAGTCGGTTGGAAATCATAACAAGCCACTACACAACACAGGGTGACTGGAGTTCACAGGGAGTGATCCTCTGGCTCACTGTATACATAAGATATATATAAATAGATAACTATATATATGTATTTATATATATATATATATATATATAAAAAATAGATAGCTATGCATATAATTATATAACTAATAAGGACCCACTGTATAGCACAGGGAACTCTACTCAATACTTCATAATGGCCTATATGGGAAAAGAATCTGAAAAGAATGGAGATACATATATATGTAGCTGATTCACTTTGCTGTAGAGAAGAAACCGACAGTACATTGTAAATTAACTACACTCCAATAAAAATTAATTTAAAAAAAAATAAAGGCAAAGGGTGACCCTGGTCTGGTGCCAGGGTGACAAAAGCCATCAGCAACCAGCGTTCTCAGGTAGATTCCCATTCAGACTGTCTCCAGCAAAATGGTTCTTTGACTCCTGAGTTTGGAAAGTAAGGTGAGGCTCCTGTGGCTGCTGAGGTCTTGGACCCTGGCAGGCCCAGGTCTGTGAGTCCAGCCTGTACATTGCCCACAGGTGGTCCAGGAGAGCACCCAGTCCTGCGCACCTGCCCTGGGCTCTCTGGAACCTCCTGGCCTATCTAGTCCAGCTATGGTCTGTGGGGTCAGAACCCATGTGGTCACATCTGGGAGTCATCCTGGTGTGAGACCACCCACTGCTGTTGCACCCATCTCATCCTTATCTTGGGAGGCTGGACAGGCAGAATCAGGCTCCCCATTGTCCTACCCAATTTGGGGTCATGGGCTCCAGCAGGCAAGTCCTCAGATGAGCTCTTTAGCATTCTTGTCTGGTTCCCTTAGTTGCTCCTGGTTCCCATGACATCAGGAAGGTCCTGGAATGTGTGGTCAAGTCTTAGTTGTCACCATTTCTACTTTCTCCTGAGATTCCCTCTGTTCATCTCTCTTCCCACCTCCTTGCTGGTGTCCAGCTGGATCCCCACTCTGGTACAATGAGTAGGAGGTTCAAGGAGCCTCTTCTGAGGTATAGTCCAGCCAAGCTCCTGTGAATCCTTGAAATGCATTTCCTTCCAGTGTGTAAGTGCTAACTCGATTCAGTCATGTCTGACTCTTTGAGACCCATGGACTATAGCCCACCAGGTTTCTCTGTCCATGGGATTCTCCAGGCAAGAATACTGCAGTGGGTTGCCATTTCCATCTCCATAATTCTAGTCCCTATGTGACATTAATTCTTCTAGAATGCTTTCTTTCGGTTGGGCATTCTGCTTATGAAACATGTATTTTAAAACAGAATGACTGGAGGAAATCCAATTTCATTGCATAGAGTCATAGAGATTACTTTTTGAGTGGAGTGTTTTGTTTTGGTTTTCCTGCCTTCACTTTTACCTAATTTCTTCTAGAAAATCAGTATCATACAGTGGCCTTTAACACAGTATAGGGAAGTGTGTATTTTTTTTTTTTTTAATGAAAGTACTGAGGCTGAAACTGTTTGCATAACAAATGTGGTTGACCATCACCCAGAACTGATCTCTCTTTTTATAAGAGATTTTATTTGATTACTCTAGTTTATTCATGGAGATAATGTAGAAGTGAGAGAAATTCTAAAATGTTGTGCTTTAGAGTGTCATCTACTTTCACTAGGAAGAATGCAAAATGTTTCCCACTATGTGCCCTGGAAGCTTCTGGGCTTTTCTGCTTCAGGACAGCCATGCCAGGGTAACACAGCACTGATGTTGAGTCCTGGAGCATGAAATGTCCCTGCAGTGGTCCCAGAAACTATGGATGTTCAGCATTAGATGTTCTGAAACACCTGCCTCTGCAGTGTGCTTGGAATTTCTGGTGTTCTAGAACTATTTTCACATTCTTAAGTGAAATTAATTTATCACACACATATTTAACAATCTTATTTTTAAGAGAGAGATGGAAACTTGGGACCTCACTGTTTTAATTTACATTTTCCTAGTGACTAGTGAGGATGAGAAATTTCATGGGATTATTAGCCATGTGTTAGTCCTGGTGGAAACACTTGTCCATTTTTCAAATGCATTTATTGACTTTTTCTTGTCATTTTAAGAACTTTGAGGGAATTGGGTCCCAGCACAACTGGAAGTCTTCTTATAAGTAGAAGATATATTAGATAGAATAACAGCCCCCATAGATGTCCAGGCCCTACACCCTGTAACCAGTGATAAGTTATGTGGTGACCCTGTGGACTGCAGCCCACCAGGCTCCCCTGCCCATGGGATTTCCAAAGCAAGAATATTGGAGTGGGTTGCCATTTTCTTCTCCAGGGGATCTTCCCGACCCAGGGATCAATCCTACATTGCAGGGGAATTCTTTACCTTGGAATTCTTCCCAGGGCCACCTGGGAAGCCCCTGTAAGAGTTACACTTGGGCAAATATTTCTATCTTTGAAGATGGATCAAGGAATGTAAGAGCCCTCTAAAAGCTGGAAAGGGCGAGAAAACTGATTCTCCCCTAGAGCTGCCCAAAGAGAAGCAGCCCAGTGAGACCCATGACATACTTCTCACTGCCAGAACTGTGAGATAATAAACTTGTGTTGTTTTAAACCACTAAATTTATGTTATTTGTTACAGCAGAGAAATGAAGCTAATATGCAGGATGTGGGTGTGTGGGTGTGTGTGGGTGTTAAGTCGCTTCAGTCATGTCTGACTCTTTACAACTCCATGGACCGTACCCCACCAAGCTCCTCTGTCTGTGGAATTCTCTGGGTAAAAATACTGGAGTGAGTTGCCATGCAAGACCTCCAGGGGGTCTTCCTGACCCACGGATCAGACTGAAGGAGAAGTTGGGCTCTGATGTGGTAATGACAAAGGCCTCAGCCAGTCCTACAGGGAACTCTGCTGCTAAGACAGCTGTGTGGAGCCTGACAAGCAGGGAAAGACTTGATAGCCCTGTACAATTAGTCACTGGGAGCAGTCCACTGGGAGCACCCCTTGGGAGGTGTTACTGAAAGGTGCAGCCTCCCAGCTGCAGGGAGAATAAAGCTTCTATCCTGAAGAGGAATCTCCTGAAACACCCACTGCACATTAACTAGGAAAAGTTTGATGGAAATGTCCATTGCAAATTTTATGTCACCTTTGAGACACAGAAGTCAAACAATTATACTTCATAAAAGAAATATTAAACAGCAAGTACTTAGTAGCTAGTCTGGCTTCCCTGGTGGCTCAGATGGTAAAGAATCCACCCACAATGCAGGAGACCTGGGTTCAGTCCCTGGGCTGGGAAGATCACCTGGAGAAGGGCATGGCAACCCACTCCAATATTCTTGTCTGAAGAATCCCATGGACAGAGGAGCCTGGCGTGCTACGGTCCATGGGGTCTCAAAGAGTCAGACATGACTGAGTGACTAAGCACAGCACACAGCACATTTAGCAGCTGTGTCAGCTTGGACATGTTACTTTTCCTCTCTGTGCCTCCATTTCCTCCCATCTAAAATGAGGATAATAATAGTACCTGTCTCTTAAAATTGCTTTGAGGAATAAAAATATATTAATATCTTTAAGGCATTTTTTAAAAAAATCTTGTCAGTTGGTAAATACTCTTTACTATTTTCCTGGGGTACTTGGGCCTTTCAAAACAATGCTTCTATACTTTCAAATGCTTATTCTTGTCAAACGTGTACATTGTGTTATGAGCAAAAGACTCTCAGAACTTAGAGGACTTCTATTGCTGGATCAGGAAGAACCCCTGGAGAAGGGAATGGCTACCCACTCCAGTATTCTGGCCAGGAGAATTCCATAGACTCTATAGTCCATGGGGTCGAAAAGAGTTGGGCACGACTAAGCGACTTTCACTTTTTTCATTGTGTATATTATATTAAATGTAATAATTTAGACAAAATAATTCAATGAGGAAATGAAAGTTTTTTCAACAAATGGTGTTGGAAAAATTGGAAGTTGTCTACAAATAGACACACAAAAAAATATCACCAACACAGGCACCAAGCACTACTTATTGCAAACTAACTCTCATACAAGTATGGTTCACCTCCAGATGTATAAAGAGGTTGAGATGAATGAAATACAGAATTCCCATGGTGTCCCTGTCACACCACGGTGCTAAACAAAGGGCCCTTAGCAATGACCACCATTGACATTTACATAACTTCTGAAGCTGATAATCTCTGCATTCCATTATGCTGTCTTTGGAATTTCTGCCCAAAATGACAGTACTAGTGGAAAGTAACCAACTCCCAGTTCAAAACCACAGTCTCTGCAGCTCCTGCTAACCTGCTCCTCACTCAGCCTCTCAGCAAGCTCGCCTTGCAGTGAAATGCTCGCCCGCCATTTTGAAAGAGAAATTTCAGATTGTTGTCCCTCATTTTTGTCCTGATGCTTCCCACCCATACTGAGATGAGGAATTTACTGATAAAGTGAATCCAAACATTTTTTTCTTCCTCTAAATTTTCCTTTTAGCTGGATGGAAGAAGAGAGAGAGAGAAAGCGGGCAGGTAATATTTAAGTAGCGATCAAGTTTCAGGGAAGTACTTTTATTGGTAAAAAGCTGCTCCAGGCAAAGGCTGAGAGCAAGTTAATTTCCTAGGATTTATGATGCTGTATAAAACCTATAGTTGCACATCATGGCTTAATAACTTAATTTTATTTCAGGAAGATATTGTGCATGGTTGGGGAGCTGAAGGCTCACCCCCATAATGAAACAGAAGGGTGGCTCTTCCTGGGAGCCTGCCCCCTGAAGCTGTGTATCATCTATCTCTGCCTAGCTGGAAATGAAAGCTGCCCTAGAAGAAATGAAACAAAATAGACTGATGATTATTTTTATCCCCACCCCGCCACGTTGCACTCTCAACAACACTTGAAACATTTTCCATGCCTTCCATATCTTAATAAAAAAGTTGATTCATTGATTATATTGATATAGTCTCTGTTGATATACAGAATCTCTAAATTTGGGGGTCCAGCTCCAATATTCGTGTTTCAGTGAGTTGCTGAAGCTACATGACTATGAAGAATTCACTTGAACTTTCTGAGCTTTAGTTTCCTCCCCTGTGTCATCTGAGGAATAATATCCTACCAGTCTTCCTCCCTGAGTTTGTTAGTGCAGTAATTCCCACAAATATTTCTTAGGTATAACTGAGCAACACATACAAAAGACATCAACACCACCTCTAGTGGGCAGCTGCTGCAATGGCCCTCGTGATACCTGCCTCTTTATATTCATGTCCTTATGTAATAGCCTCCCCTTGAGTGTAGACTGGACCTAGTGACCCACTTCTAACAAACAGAATAAGGTGGGTGTACTAGTTTCCTAGGGCTGCTGTAACAAAATGTCACAAATAGTTGAGTTAAAACTATAGAAACTTATTCTTTCACATTTCTGGAGGCTGGGAGTTCTAAATCTAGGTGTCAGCAGGGCCACACTCTCTCTAAAGGCCTAGGGAAGGATGTTTCTTTGTCCCTCCTATCTTCTAGTGGTTGCCAATAATCTTTGGCATTTCTAGGCTTTTATATGCTTCAGTCCAGCCTCTGTCTCCATTGTCATAAAAGGCAAAAAAAGCTTTTTTTGTTGTTATTCTGTGCTTTTCCCTTCTCTGCTTTTGTTTTCCTTATTTTTTTATGAGCTACTTGAACTACATTTTCAACTTTATTTTCATTTATCTACAGTATCTCTTTGTGTAGCTCTTTTCATAGTTGTTCTAGATGTTTCATTCTATGTGTATAACTTACCAAAGTCTGTTGGTGTCAACAGCACTTTACTAGTTTTAATGGAGGGTAGAAACTTTATCTCTCCTTCTGTCCCATCACTTTCCCCATTTATGATACAATTGTCTTAGACAATTTCTCTACATACAGTGATAATCACATTAACAGTGATACACTTTTGGCTTTCATCATCAGTAATAATTTAGGAAACTAAAGCAAAGTCGGAAATCTATTGCATTTACCCAGTTTTGCTCTTGCCACATTCCTGATGCTCTAGATTCCTTCTTTTATTGTTTCCTTTCTGTTTGCAGTACTTCTTTTATTCAATCTGTAAGGTTCAGTCTGTTAATGGCAATTTATTTTAGCTCTTTTCAATTGTAAATGTCTTTATTTCCCCCTCATTTTTGCAGGATAGTTTTACTGGGTCTTAGAAATCACACCTGAGATATTGTGTCTCTTCCTTTGTCCTTGCTGGTTTCAGATGAGAACCCCTCTGCAGTTCAAACTGTTTCTCTATGGATTCTTTCAAGATTTGTTTCATTGTCTTTAGTTTTAAGAAATTTAACTATGATGTGTTTGGTATAGATTTATTTTGATTTTATCTTCTTTGGGTTTTTCTCAGTTTTATGAATCTATAGGTTTATGGGTTTTGCCAGACTGGGACATTACAGCCTTTATTTCATCGAATATCTTTTCAGCTTCACTCTCTTTCTCTACTTCTGGAACTTCAGCAACACAGACATTACATCTTCTGTTATAGTCTCATAGGTTTCTGAGGTTCTGTGCATTTTTTAAAAAGTAGACAGCCCCAATAGAAATAAT
Organism: Bos mutus; assembly: GCF_027580195.1. Classification (NCBI taxonomy): domain Eukaryota; kingdom Metazoa; phylum Chordata; class Mammalia; order Artiodactyla; family Bovidae; genus Bos; species Bos mutus. Next base: position 133,662,371 of record NC_091618.1, read on the forward strand.
TTCTGTTGTTCTTTTTGGGTAATTTCTACTGTTTTACCTTCAAATTTACTGATTCGTTCTTTCTGTCCAATCCATTTTGCTGTTATAAACATCCAGTAAATTTTTTTTTAATTTTTGTCTTTGTAAATATTTTTGTTGTTGTTCAGTCACTAAGTCATGTCCAACTCTTTGCAATACCATGGACGACAGCATGCCAGGCTTCCCTGTCCTTCCCCATTTCCTGGAGTTTGCTCAAACTCATGCCCATTGAGTCAGTAAAACCATCCAACCATCTCATCCTCTGTCACTCTCTTCTCCTCCTGCCCTCAGTCTTTCACAGCATCAAGATTTTTCCCAATGAGTCAACTCTTTGCATCAGGTAACCAAAGTATTATAATATTATGCCATTCTAAATTTCCATTTGGTTCTTCTTTATATCTTCTATTTCTTTGCTGGGATTTTTCTATTTCTTAACTGAGATTGCCTGCTTTTTCACTTGTTTCAAAATTGTTTAAATTGCTAGTTGAAGGATTTTTATGATGGCTTTGCAGTATTTCTTACATCACTTGAATAGTAAGTTTATTGGTTATCTTTTTTTCATTCAGTTTGAGATCCTTTGACTGTGGATCACAACAAACTGTGGAAAATTCATCAAGAGATGGGAATACCAGACCACCTGACCTGCCTCTTGAGAAATCTGTATGCAGGTCAAGAAGCAACTAACTGGACATGGAACAATAGACTAGTTCCAAATTTGGAAAGGAGTATGTCAAGGCTGTATATTGTCACCCTGCTTATTTAACTTATATGCAAAGTACAATCATGTGAAATGCTTGGCTGGATGAAGCAAAAGCTAGAATCAAGAGTACCAGGAGAAATATCAATAGCCTCAGATACATACATGACATCACCCTTATGGCAGAAAGTGAAGAAAAAGAACTAAAGAACCTCTTGATAAAAGTGAAAGAGGATAGTGAAAAAGTTGGCTTAAAACTCAACATTCCCTGACATGCTGCGATTCATGGGGTCACAAAGAGTTGGACACGACTGAGCAACTGATCTGATCTGAAAGTAACTGCAGATGGTGCCTGCAGCCATGAAATTAAAAGACACTTGCTCCTAGAAAGAAAACTAAGACAAACCTAGACAGTATATTAAAAAGCAGAGATATTCCTTTGCCAACAAAAGTACGTCTAGTCAAAGCTATGGTTTTTCCAGTACTCATGTATGGATATGAGAGTTGGACTATAAAGAAAGCTGAACATCGAAGAATTGATGTTTTTGAACTGTGGTATTGGAAAAGACTCTTGAGAGTCCCTTGGACTGCAAGGAGATCCAACCAGTCCATCCTAAAGGAGATCAGTCCTGGGTGTTCATTGGAAGAACTGATGTTGAAGCTGAAACTCCAATACTTTGGCCACCTGATGCAAAGAGCTGACATTTGAAAAGACTCTGATGCTGGGAAATATTGGAGGCAGGAGGAGAAGAGACAACAGAGGATGAGATGGTTGGATGGCATCACTGACTCAATGGACATGAGTCTGAGCAAGCTCCAGGAGTTGGTAATGGACAGGGAAGCCTGGTATGCTACAGTCCATGGGGTCACAAAGAGTCAGATATAACTGAGTGACTGAAGTGTAACTCTTGAGATCTTTTTAATTCTAAGGATGGCAAGAGATTAAAATTCAGACATTTTGGAGCATATATTATTTATAAATTAATTAATATGAACAATATTTAATTTTATTAAAATAAAATTATTTTAAGTTTTGTTTAAATCGTTTTTCAGGTATCTTCCTTTTGAGTTGAGTCCGGTGGTAGGACTTCCCCACCAGTGCCAGGTGGGGGTCTATGTCTAGGTCCTCAATTTGACCTCCACTGACAGCTGGGGAATGAAGGATCACGTGACTCTGTTGATAAATGTTGTGAGTTCAGGCACCCCACTTGGTCTCTGCTGTACCACACCTTCTCAAGGTGGTAGAGGTGCCTTGTTTCTCCCTGAAACCAAAAAGGTAGGGGTTGGCCTTGTTGCTATCGGGTGACTGTGAAAATCCTGACTGTCCACTAGGCCTCCCCTGATAACATCTCAACATGGATGAACATTGCAGCCTGGCAAGAGAGGAAGTCCAGGATTCCCACTTGGCTTTTTCTGGTACTCGGGAGTGGGAGAAAGTTTTCTCTGTAGTATCTGGCTAGAGTGGATCAGTTATTATATAAAAGTTTTCCATCTTGCTAGGCTAGGCTGTCACTTTCCTTGTTTCTTGGGTGATGAAAGCAAGACTTTCTTGGGGCCATTTTATCTGTGTTCATTGGTGTTTCTGAGATGCCAGCTACTTCAGTTACATGTCTGGGATGTATGGGGTAAAGTAAAATTTGGGTAATTTGAGAGCATCAATTCCTAGGCAAGTTGATAAGTCTGGGGATCCCTGAGGAGAGAGGGGACTGGTGTTCTGAAGGAGGAGATAGGGGTCTGGAATTCTCAAGGAGGAGGAAAGGACAAACATTTTGTTTGTTTTCTCTACATTCCTTACTCTTAGTCACATAAAACGATTTTTTCTTTAAGCCCAGAACTGATGATTACACAACAAACAACTTAGTTTAAACTCTGTACTAGGGATTATATAACAACAATGCCTGACTAATCCTGACATCTTAGAATGTATATTATGGGAGGGGGTCTGGTATGATTTTTTATTGTTAAGTTCTATTGTTAAGTTCTAATCCTGTTATCCTAAAACATAAATTGTGGGAGCGGGTCTGGTAAAATTTTTACAACCTTGAGAAATTATTTTAATTTTTTGTAATAACTAATTTAAAAAGTATATAATTCCCTTTCTAAAGACTAGCAAGTGGGGCACTCTCCGCCCCCCTTCTAATGTCTATGTCAGAAGATTTCTCTGTCCCTTTTCACTGTAATAAAACTTCTGCCACACAAGAGCCCTGAGTGGTCAAGCCTGGTCTCTGGTCCTGAAGCTAAATCTTCTTTGGAGCTCATGTCCTGAAGCTAAATCTTTGGAGCTCATGAATCCGACATGGTTCACTGTAAGCTTTTCAAATTCATCTTTATATTTTTCATGGGTCCTGAGGTCCCTATCTGATATGTAATTTTCTCTCCACCTTTCAGAGTCCCCTTGTATTTTTTAAATATATAATATTCTGAGATTTTCATTGTACTCAGAGGAAGGAAACAGGAAATTTACATATACTCAATCTTCTAGGAAACCAAAGTCCCTCCTTCCAAAATGTTTTTATGCAAAACTAGTTCTGTTCCAATATAAAGATTTGTTCTTTACTATAAAGTATTTGAGATGATTTCAAATTTTTCAGCAAAATAGCACTCTCTCTCTCTCTCTCCTCCATATATATGAAAGTGAAAGTCTCTCAGTCTTGCCTGACTCTTTGCAACCCCATGGACAGTCCATGGAATTCTCCAGGCCAGAATACTGGAGTCGGTAGCCTTTCCCTTTTCCAGGGGATCTTCCCAACCCAGGGATTGAACCCAGGACTCCTGAATTACAGGCAGATTCTTCACCAGCTGAGCTATGAGGTAAACCCAAGAATACTAGAGTGGGTAGCCTATCCCTTCTCCAGGGGATCTTCCCAACCCTGGAATTGAACTGGAGTCTCCTGCACTGCAGGTGGATTCTTTACCAACTGATCTATGAGGGAAGCCTCAAAATATATGTGTGTATATATATATATAGCCATTTATAATAAGAAATACATGTTTGGTCTTTGTCTCCATTTCTGGCACAGAGCTCCTAAAATCCTTGGAATTTAAGTGATGAGCATGATAAAGGTATCTTTTGTTATATTCATACAGTGACATTTGTAATACCTTTTGTCACCAGAGGAACCAATTACATAGGTGATTAGAGTGTTGGAAAGGTCAGTCCCATTCCCCTTGACCTCCAGGGAATGGAGAGGGCCTGGAGGTTGAGTCAGTCACCAATGGCCAATGATTTAGTCTTATCCATGTAATGAAGCCTCCATTAAAAACCCAAAGGGAAAGGATTCAGAGAGTTTCCACATTGGGAGACACATGAGAATGTGGAAAGAATTGCACACCTGGAGAGGGCATGGGAACGCATGTTGCAGCAAAAATAGAAATGAAGTTTTTTCTCTCCTGAAAACAAGGAAAGTAAAGGGAATAATGAACAGGACAGAGAAGAAGCATAAATAGATCTGAAATAGTTAATCAATCCTAGTTTAACTGTTCCAAATCTGTAGTCAAGTGGGTGGAAGAGGATGAGATGGTTTTGTGGCATCACTGACCCAATGGACACGAATTTGAACAAACTCTGGGAGAAAATAGAAAACAGAAGATCCTGAGGTGCTGCAGTCCATGAGGTCCCAAAGAGTAAGACACCATTTAGCAACTGAACAACAATAACACTCTGTAGTCTGTAACTAGTTTTTCTTTTCACAAAACTAACTTGACACTATGTAAATTACATCCTGAATCTATTACCCCTTGTGTGTGTACATCCAAAGTCGCTTCAGTAGTGTCAGACTCTTTCGACCCTATGGACTGTAGAATGTGTGAGCCTCCTCTGTCCATGGGATTCTCCAGGCAAGAACACTGGAATGGGTTGATGGGGACCTTCCTGACACAGGGATGGAACCCACTTCTCATGTCTCAAGTACTGGCAGGGGGTTTTCTACAACTAGCACTACCTGCGTAGTACTTGTTGTTGTTGTTGTTCAGTTGTCCAGTCGTGTCCAACTCTTTGTAACCCCATGGACTGCAGCATGCCAGGCTTCCCTGTCCTTCACCATTGATTGTCCCAGAGATTGATTAAACTCATATCCATTAAGTCAGTGATGCCTTTCAAACATCTCATCTTCTGCCATCCCCTCTCCTCCTGCCTTCAGTGTTTCCCAGCATCAGGGCCTTCTCAAATAAGTTGGCTCTTCACATCAGGTGGCCAAAGTATTGGAGTTTCAGCTTCATCATCAGTCCTTCCAATGAATATTCAGGACTGGTTTCCTTTAGGATTTACTGCTTTGATTTCCTTGCAGTCCAAGGGACTCTCAAGAGTCTTCTCCAATACCATAGTTCAAAAGCATCAATTCTTCTGCATTCAGACTTCTTTATGGTCCAATCCTCACATCCATACATGACTACTGGAAAAATCTTAGTTTTGACTAAATGGACCTTTCTTGGCAAAGTAATGTCTCTGTTTTTTAATAGGCTATCTATATTTGTCATAGCTTTTCTTCCAAGGAAGAATCATCTTTTGATTTCATGGCTGCAGTCACTGTCCTCAGTGATTTAGAAGCCCAAGAAAATAAAGTCACTCACTATTTCCATTATTTTTCCATCAATATGCCATGAAGTGATGGGACCAGACGCCATGATCTTAGTTTTCTGAATGTTGAGTTTTAAGCCAACAGTTTCACTCTCCTCTCTTACTTTCATCAAGAGGCTCTTTAATTCTTCTTCACTTTCTGCCATAAGAGTGGTCTCATTTGCATATCGGAGGTTATTGATATTTCTCTGACAATCTTGTTTCTAGCTTGTACTTCATCCAGTCCAGCATTTTGCATAATGTACTCTATCACCCCCTTAACTCTATGCAAATTACATCCTATACCTGCTTCTTACCTTTCCCATGCTCACTTTGCAGACCACCTTTTTTAGCTTTTTTGCATTTCAGAAAGAAGGTCACAGTACAATAAACCATAGAAAAGCAGACCCAATTTCCAGACTATAGGACTCATTTGCCAGGCTACCTGAAGCCAACTCTGACTGCAAGACTCTCACTACTTTGTTCCTTTATCACATACCCCAGACCACAAACCCCATCTATATGATCCCTTCAGATTTCCCATGGTGGGGTGGGGTTGGGGAAGGGCACAGTTCTTGAGGCACTAGCTTGCTGTGTTCTCCCCTCAGCTAGCTGAGGGCTAAAGCCATCTTTCTACTTCCTCCAAACTCTGCCTCCATCATTTTTTATTCAACTTCAGTGGGCAGAGAGAGCCAAGATTATGTTGGTAACATTCAAGTCCCTTCCCCATACCTTGCCCTATGCATCTCTTCCATCTGGCTATGCCTAAGTTATATACTATCTTTTCCATATTTTTTCATTTTTTAATTAATTTATTTATTTATTGAAGAATAATTGCTTTATAGAATTTTTTTTTGTCAAATCTCAGCTTGAATCAGCCATAAGAATACATATATCCCCTCCCCTTTGAGCCTCCCTCTCATCTCCTTTCCCATCCCACCCCTCTAGGTTGATACAGATCCCCTGTTTGAGTTTCCTGAGCCATACAGTAAATTCCTGTTGGCTATCTATTTTACTTATGATAATGTAAGTTTCCATGTTACTCTTTCCATACATCCCACCCTCTCCTCCCCTCTCCCCATGTCCATAAGTCTATTCTCTATGTCTATTTCTACATTGCTGCCCTGTAAATAAATTCTTCAGTACCATTTTCCTAGATTCTGCATATATGTGTTAAAATACAATATTTATCTTTCTCTTTCTGACTTACTCCACTCTGTATAATAGGTTTTAGTTCATTCACCTCATTAAAACTCACTCAAATGTGCTCCTTTTTATGGCTGAGTATTATTCTATTGTGTATATATACCACAACCCATTCCTCCGTAAATGGTCATCTAGGTTTCCCCCATGTTCATAGTAAGTAGTGTTACAATGAACAATGGGATACATGTGTCTTTTTCAATTTTGGCTTCCTCAGGGAGTGGGATTTCTGGGTCATATGGTGGTGTATTCCTTGTGTATTAAGGAATATCCATACTGTCTTCCATAGTGGCTGTATATTTCCACCAAGAGTGCAAGAGCATTCCCTTTTCTCCACACCCTCTCCAGCATTTATTGTTTGTAGGCTTTTTGGTGATGGCCATTCTGACTGGTGTGATGTAATATCTCATTGTAGTTTTTATTTGCATTTTTCTAATAATGAGAGACATTGAGCATCTTTTCATGTGTTTGTTAACCATCTATTTGTCTTCTTTGAAGAAATGTCTGTTTAGGTCTTTTTCCCACTTTTTGATTAGATTGTTTTTCTGGTATTGAGTTGTATGAGCTGCTCGTATATTTTGTAAATTAATCCTTTGTCAACTGTTTCATTTGCTATTGTTTTCTCCCATTCTGAGGGTTGTCTTTTTGCCTTGCTTATAGTTTCCTTTGCTGTGCAAAAGCTTTTAAATTTAATCAAGTCCCACTTGTTTACTTTTGTTTTTATTTATATTACTCTAGGAGGTGGGTCATAGAGACTCTTGCTTTGATTTATGTCATTGAGTGTTATGTTTTTCTCTAAGAGTTTCATAGTTTCTGGTCTTACATTTAAGTCTTTAATCCATTTTGAGTTTATCTTTGTGTATGGTGTTAGGAAATGTTCTAATTTCATTCTTTTACATGTAGCTGTCCAGTTTTCCCAGCACCATTTATTGAAGAGGCTGTCTTTGTCCCATTGTATATATTTGCCTCCTTTGTCAAAAATAAAGCATCTTGGAATAAACCCAACTTGATCATGGTGTATGGGCTTTTTGATGTGTTGCTGAATTCCGTTTTCTAAAAACTTGTTGAGGATTTTTGCATTTATATTCATCAGTGATATAAGCAGTTTTCTTTGCAGATGACATGACAGATTTGCTTTATGTTTTCCTCGCAGACATTGCAAAAAGTGAGATAAACTTTGCTAGATATTCATGGTGTTTATAAACTAACAATTAATCATTCTTTTAAGGTGGAAGGGATATCTTGACATTCTCCAGATTCATGGATCTCCAGAAATTTCACTGAGGTATGGACGAGACGCTGAACACTTTCTTTCCAAGAGCTTATGGAACATTTATGAGGAAAGAAATATGTTAGGCTTTAAAATAAATCTTACTATATAATAATATTAATATACAATAGCAATACTATAGTATAAGCACTGAGGTATATTCTCTGACACAATAGAATTACATTCAAAATCAATGACATGTAACCATAAGACAAAGACAAATTCACAAGAGAAATTAGAAAGTACTTCAGTACTGAGTCACAGTGTAAATAAAACATACATATTTGGGGAATGCTTCAAAAGAAGTGTTCACAGGTAAATGTATGGCTTTAAGTACCTACCTTAAAGGGGAAGAAAAATCTAAAAAGTTTACTACTGTACAATTTACTTATGTGACATTCTGAAAAAGACAAAATTTTAGCAATTTAAAATAGATAAATACTTGCCAGCGGTTTGGGAAATGGGAACAGATGATTACATACAGTAAGGAGATTTTTTTTTAAGGTTATGCAGCTATTCTGCATGATGCTCTAGCACCATGCTATAAATTAGCACACATAGAACTTTCAAGCACAAAGAGTTAACCTCACTATACGCAAGTAAAATTTTAAATAAAAGGTCAAAGATTCATAGGATAAAATATAGATTATGGTAAATTAATCTTATTTCACATGTGTGTATGATACAACTTCACTGAAGGGGATAAGAAGAAAGATGTTGATTTAACTAACTTTTTAAACAAGTACAGACTGTAAGACTAAAGACAAAAGGAACTGTAGAGAAGCACTGTACTCCAGCTGGTAAAGTTGTGTCTCACCACAAGATATGAGTTAACAGTTCTAAAACCACTATCCTCGTATACCAGGTCAATGGATAAAAGTTGGGGCCAGTTTCCTCTCTGCTGGAGTAGGGCATTGTACATAAGCAGGGTGAGAAGGCTAGAATGATAATATGATACTATATAGAGTGGGGGATACCAATATGAACTCAAGTTTAGCTTAATACAGAAGCAACAATAATCCAGAGGTAGGGAGCACACTTAGTGCACAGACTTTGGGTTCTAATATCATTCTCCAATAAAAAGGAACAAGTGCTCCTTGGAGAAATGGCTGAGTCTGGATTCAAAGCAAGGAATATATAAGATGAGCTACGAGTATATGGCAGAGCCAGAGAGTAAGGAAACACTTAAAACATGCACATGCATATACATCCTCACAAACACACACACAGAGCAACAAAGAAATGCAGTAACCAATTGAAAGAGCCACCAATGGACAAACTTGGAAAAAACATGGCATTTATAACCCAAGTAGCATAAAATCAATACTTTTAAATCCATGCTGATATAAATGATTGAATTCATAAGTGGATGAGGATAATAGACAGATCTCCCATACAGGAGAATCCCAGATACTGTTTTTAGATACCCCTCCTCAAGGAGATGGGGTGAAAGGAGATAGGGTTATTCCAGTTGTCCAACTTTGACTATTAGGAACTGTCTTAGTTGGTTCCTGTCTCTCTTCATTGTATGCCATCATTTTCTTTCTTTTCTCTTTTTGCACATTCTTACTTTTAGGCACTAAAAGTCTCTCCAGGTTTATCTTGCATATATTTTTTACCCTAGTCCATTTCTCTAAGGCATCCTGGTTCCTTTCAGTGGAAAATGGTGTTAAAAACAAAGATCTGGGGCTAAGTGTACTCACTGTTACTCAAGCGTCATTGCTTCTAGACCAATCCGTATGTGTATACTAACCTATATATATACACACACGTCTATACATATTAGGATGAGATGGTTAGATCTGGTTAGATGGTATCATCGACTCAAGGGACATGAATTTGAGCAAACTCTGCTGCTGCTGCTGTGTCACTTCAGTCGTGTCCGACTCTGTGCGACCCCATAGACGGCAGCCCATCAGGATGCCCGGTCCCTGGGATTCTCCAGGCAAGAACACTGGAGTGGGTTTCCATTTCCTTCTCCAATGCATGAAAGTGAAAAGTGAAAGTGAAGTCGCTCAGTCATGTCTGACCCTCAGCGATCCCATGGACTGCAGCCTTCCAAGCTCCTCCATCCATGGGATTTTCCAGGCAAGAGTACTGGAGTGGGGTGCCATTGCCTTCTCCAAGCAAACTCTGGGTGATAGTAAAGGACAGGGAAGCCTGGAGTGCTGCAGTCCATAGGGTTGCAAAGAGTCAGACATTACTTACTGAATCAACATCTCTACATTAAGCTAAACTTGAGTGCATACTGTTGTCTTCAACTATAATCCTACTGCAATAATTCTAGTGTTACTCTTTTGCTTAAGGTAAACTTCAACTCAAACAGCAAGAAGTCTGACTCTACCATCTTCTACTATCCATTTAATTGTTTAATTCCAGTATACATGTACAGTGGTATCAAAATTGTGAACCTGAAGCCCTGTGGGAAAACAGGTTTTTCTCACCTAGTGCAAGTCTCCTATCTTTTTATTATATATAATATGTGCATAAGAATTGTGCTTGCACATATAAGAACTTTACCAGTGGCTCAGCAGAAAAGAATCCATCTGCAATGCAGGAGACACAGGTTTCATCCCTGGGTCAGGAAGATCCCCTGGAGTAGGGCATGGCAACCCACTCCAGTATTCTTGCCTCGAGAAACCCATGGACAAAGGAACCTGACAGGCTATGGTCCATAGGGTCGCAGAGAGTTGCACATGACTGAAACAACTTAGCATGCACACATTTACACATATAAACACATTTTATGTGTATAAATAAAAGTGTACTTCAGCATTCATGATATGTATGCATCATCTGTAAAAATGTAAGTATGCAAATTGGTAAGTTTCTATGCAGGTCAATTTAGTAATACATACAGACACATATACCTTAGTCCAGAAGTTTAGCCTACAGATAGATTGTGGAGATATAGGAAGATATATGTACAACTTAATAATTACAGCTTAGTTTGTAATAACAAAATAATACAACAATCTAATATACACCCATCTGAGTTTGGTTAGATAAATTATAATAGATCCAAACAAAGTAATACCATATAAAAGTTAAAAAAGAATGAAGCTGTTCAGTGTGTACCATTATGTAACAATTTACAAGATTATATTTTAGAAAAGAAAAAATAAATACATAACGTGCTACCATTTTTTAAGGAACAAAATATGTTTTGAGTGGGGAGTAAAGATATATGAAAGTGAAATTCCAGTCCATGGAATTCTCCAGGCCACAATACTGAAATGGGTAATCTTTCCATCTCCAGGGGATCATCCCAACCCAGGGATCGAACCCAGGTCTCCCCCATTGCAGGCACATTCTTTACCTTTTAGAACTAACACCCAAAATGATGTCCTTTTCATTATAGGGGACTGGAATGCAAAAGTAGAAAGTCAAGAAACACATGGAGTAACAGGCAAATTTGGCCTTGGAGTACAGAATGAAGCAGGACAAAGGCTAATAGAGTCTTGCCAAGAACATGCATTGGTCATAGCAAACACCCTCTTTCAACAACATGAGAGAAGACTCTACACATGGACATCACCAGATGGTCAACACTGAAATCAGATTGATTATATTCTTTGCAGCCAAAGATGGAGAAGCTCTATACAGTCAGCAAAAACAAGACCAGGAGCTGACTGTGGCTCAGATCATGAACTCCTTATTGTCAAATTCAGACTTAAGTTGAAAAAAGTAGGGAAAACCACTAGACCATTCAGGTATGACCTAGATCAAATCCTTTATTATTATACAGTGGAAGTGAGAAATAGATTTAAGCGACTAGATCTGATAGACAGAGTACTTCATGAATTATTGACTGACATTCAATAAGTGACATTGTACAGGAGACAGGGATCAGGACCATTCCCATGGAAAAGAAATGCAAAAAAGCAAAATGGCTGTCTGAGGAGGCTTTAAAAGTAGCTGTGAAAAGAAGAGAAGTGAAAAGCAAAGGAGAAAAGGAAAGATATAAACATCTGAATGCAGAGTTCCAAAGAATAGCAAGGAGAGATAAGAAAGCCTTCCTCAGCGATCAATGCAAAGAAAGAGAGGAAAACAACAGAATGGGAAAGACTAGAGATCTCTTCAAGAAAATTAGAGATACCAAAGGAATATTTCATGCAAATATTGGCTCTATAAAGGACAGAAATGGTATGGACCTAACAGAAGCAGAACATATTGAGAAGGGGTGGCAAGAATACACAGAAGAACTATACAAAAAAGATCTTCATGACCCAGATAATCACGATGGTGTGATCACTGACCTAGAGCCAGACATACTGGAATGTGCAGTCAAATGGGCCTTAGAAAGCATCACTATGAACAAAGCTAGTGGAGGTGATAGAATTCCAGTTGAGCTATTTCAAATCCTGAAAGATGATGCTGTGAAAATGCTGCACTCAATATGTCAGAAAATTTGGAAAACTCAGCAGTGGCCACAGGACTGGAAAATGTCAGTTTTCATTCCAATCCCAAAGAATGCCAAAGAATGCTCAAACTACTGCACAATTGCACTCATTTCACACACTAGTAAAGTAATGCTCAAAATTCTCTAAGCCAGACTTCAGCAATACGTGAACCGTGAACTTCCAGATGTTCAAGCTGGTTTTAGAAAAGGCAGAGGAACCAAAGATTAAATTGTCAACATGAGCTGGATCATCGAAAAAGCAAGAGAGTTCCAGAAAAACATATATTTCTGCTTTATTGACTATGCCAAAGCCTTCGACTGTGTGGATCACAATAAACTGTGGAAAATCCTGAAAGAGGTGGGAATACCAGACCACCTGGCCTGCCTCTTGAGAAACCTATATGCAGGTCAGGAAGCAACAGTTAGAACTGGACATGGAACAACAGACTGGTTCCAAATAGGAAAAGGAGTACGTCAAGGCTGTATATTGTCACCCTGCTTATTTAACTTATATGCAGAGTACATCATGAGAAACGCTGGACTGGATGAAGCACAAGCTGGAATCAAGATTGCCGGGAGAAATATCAATAACCTCAGATATGCGGATGACACTACCCTTATGGCAGAAAGTGAAGAGGAACCAAAAAGCCTCTGGATGAAAGTGAAATAGAAGAGTGAAAAAATTGGCTTAAAACTTAACATTCAGAAAACTAAGATCATGGCATCTGGTCCCATCACTTCATGGGAAATAGGTGGGGAAATAGTGGAAAGAGTGTCAGACCTTTTTTTTTTGGCTCCAAAATCACTGCAGATGGTGACTGCAGCCATGAAATTAAAAGACACTTACTCCTTGGAAGGAAAGTTATGACCAACCTAGATAGCATCTGTCACAGTAAAATAATTAGCTTAATCAAAACTGAATATTTTACATTGAATTGGGGTACTTTACACACCTAAAATATGTGATCTTGGCTTGGTGGCAGAGAAAATAGAAGACCTATATATTGCAGTGGCAGAAAATTTGATGAAACTGCTGGCTCTCCACAACTCAGAAGGCAGGTCGAATTGTTGGCGAGCCCATGGCAAGTGTATGCCTGCTAGGTCACTTCAGTTGTGTCACCTCTTTATGATCCTATCAATTATAGCCCATCAGCCTCCCTGTCCAGGAGATTTTCCAGGGAAGAATACTTGAATGGGTTGCCATGTTCTCCTCCAGGTGATCTTCCTGTCCCAGGGATTGAACTCACATCTCTTATGTCTCCTGCATTGGCAGATGGGTTCTTTAACACTAGCACCACCCACCTGGGAAGCCCTGCTCTAAGTGAGGGTGTAGGAAATAAACTATGTTGCTTTTACTTTCTGCTTTTAGCAAGATGCTATAAAGAAGGTGTAAGCTCTGGGTAGAATTGGTATGTTTGCAAACAAAAATGAGAGGGAATAAAGAAGATTCAGAAATTTTGGGATTCAAACTTTTAGAATATTGGTTCTATGACACCAAAAATTAAAGATAAGATTGAGAGAAGTTTGCTAAGGAATGTACTCCTTCAACTTATTTCTAAGTCAAAGATCAGAGGTGTGCAGCTTACATCCATGCCCTGTGTTTCTGACAAACTCAAGGTTAAGAGAGCCGGACAGGGGGTGAGGAAGTAAAACAAAAAACCAAATCTGGGTTTGGACTATGCCTAGGAAAGAATTTTGTTCATGTTCTGAGGCACATAGAACTGACTAGAGACAAATAGATGAAAGATCTACTAAGTTGTAAGATTTATGTTGCCAAAGAGATCATGAACCCAGCCTAAAGAACAACCTTTCAATGTTGGAGCCTTAGAAGAGCTCTTATTATGTTATTATTATGTCCCTTTTCCATCACTGGATATCTAAAGGGCCTGAAAGGGAAGCAGATAGATTGTATTGTTATTCTACAGGTGGCTGGGATGCAGGGATCCCACACTCCAGATCTGGTGGAGGGCACTGGGCATCCTTCCCTCCTTGGAGTTGGATATAGCAATGGCAAAGCCCAGAGAAATTCATTTTCCTAAAAGAAAATCACATTCACTTTATCTTCAAAGGTGGAATGCTATCAGAGGGTAGACTGCTGCAGATTTCTGGCTATTCATCCAATTCATGTATTTATTTTCATGTATTCATGTATTTATTTTCTGGTTTAGACCAAATGCCTCATTTTTCCTTGAAGGGAGGACAGCCATCTGACCAAGTTCTAGCCAGTGGGATGCAAGAAACCATGATCTGCTCAAAAAAACCCCACCCATACTTGATGCTTCAAATTTGCATATTGATGGGAAGGAGCACAGTGGCCTTGGAAATTGTATATTGATGAAGAAAATGTAAGGAAGAAGCTTTGTTTTGGGGGGAGAGCTGCATGCTTATTGTGAGCACCTGTGTGGGGTTTCGTATTGGCTACACATGAGCTTCCATTGAGTTCAGCCACTAAGTTCAGGGATCTGCATGTTATAGCAGCTCATGCTACCTGATACCAACATAGATGTGCTGATAAGGAGGGTATGGAATAGTGCACACAAGAGGACCCTAATTTATAATTTAAAAAAGCACAGGTATGGAGATTCCTTTAAAAACTAGGACTAAATCTACCATATGACCCAGCAATCCCACTGCTGGGCATATACCCTGAGAAGACCACGACTCTAAAATATACACATACTCCTATATTCATTGCATCACTATTTACAATAGACAGGACATGGAAGTAACCTAGGTGTCCATCAGCAGATGAATAGATAAAGAAGATGTAGTACATTTATACCATGGAATATTACTCAACCATACAAAAGAACAAATTTGAGTCAGTTCTAGTGAGGTGGATCGGAGAAGGCAATGGCACCCCACTCCAGTACTCTTGCCTGGAAAATACTATGGACGGAGGAGCCTGGTAGGCTGCAGTCCACGGGGTTGCTAAGAGTCAAACACGACTGAGCAACTTCACTTTCACTTTTCACTTGCATGCATTGGAGAAGGAAATGGCAACCCACTCCAGTGGTCTTGCCTGGAGAATCCCAGGGATGGGGAGCCTGTTGGGCTGCCATCTATGGGGTTGCTCAGAATCAGACACGACTGAAGCGACTTAGCAGCAGAAGCAGCAGTGAGGTGGATGAACCTAGAGCAGGTTATACAGAGTGAAGTAATTCAGAAAGAGAAAAACAAATATTGTATATTAATGTATGTATATGGAATCTAGAAAAAAGTATTGATGAACCTATTTTCAGGTAAGGAAGCAGATGTAGAAAACAGACTTGTGGACACAGTGGGGGAAAGAGAAAGTGGTACGAATGGAGAAAGTAGTATCTACATATACACACTAAAATGTGGAAAATAGTGATGAGAAGTAGCTATATAACACAGGGAGCCCAGCCTGGAGCTCTGTGATGATCTAGAGGGGAGGGATGGAAGGAAGAGAGGGAGACCCAAGAATGGTAGAATATACATATAATTGTGGTTGATTCGCATTGTTATATGGCAGAAACTGACATAACATTGTAAAGCAATTTTCCTCCAATCAAAAAATAAACTTAAAAAAAAAGCACAAGTGAGACAAGTTCGGCATTGCTGGGCTGGCCACTTCCGCACTTCTGCTTTCCTGCCCAGCCAGTGTCCATGATGACTGCCACTCTCCAGTCCTACCTGAGTGTGGAGCAGACCATGCTGCAGGCTGCCCTCTGCTTGGAGGATTTCTCCTCCCAGATAGTGGAACAACACAACAGGCCGGAAGTGGAAGTCAGAAGTATTCTGACTCATTCATTCAGAAAGAGCTCATTCTACAACCCATGACCATCAGCAGGACTGAGAAGGAAAAGATTCTGATGAAATGCTCCATCAACTTTGTCAGGGTCAGCATTGCTGCAAAACAGGCTGATAAAACAGAGTCGATTCTAGGTCACAAGTTCATGCACCTCATCATGATGCAAGCAGAGAGCTTCTTTATCCTCTGAAGGAAACCAGTGGAGGGGATGACATCAGCTTTCTGTTCACCAACTTCCACACAGAGCAGACGTATAAACACAAGTTTGTGGACTTTGTGATCCCCTTCATGGAAGAAATTGACAAGGAGATCAATGAGATGAAGCCGTTGGTCAATGCCCGTGAGTGCTTTGTGGTGGAGGAGTTCCTCAAGAATGTTTAAACTATCTGGCTGTATCTCATGGCCTTACCCCTCAGACGCCTGCATGTCTCTGTGAAGGCATCCTGGAGTTAACGTCCCAGAGTGGCAGAGGTGGCAGTAGCAGAGCGGAGCTGGGTCGGGGTGGGCATTAGATGCAGGAGGTGGGTGTTGTGCTTGCTCGCTGGGCCACAAAGCAGCAGTGGACCTACCCCCAGGCCACATGTGCCTGGTCAGGCTTGCTTCTTATGTCCTGGGCCAGGACAGATTATTCTTCTTAACATCTTGAAACATAAAACTTTGTGCTTGTAGGAGACTGCAACATTTTTGTCTTTTTTTTTTTAAGAAACAAACGATCTCCACCTCCAGTGACTGTGACTGGTCCCAGTGATTGTACCTTATTGGTTGCTGTGGGTCTGCGAGGGCCTGGGGCCAGAAGGCAGCTACTGCTCCTCCCCCAGAACCACCCCAGGTGGGGACAGAGGGAGGTTTCAGACTTGCGTTCCTCTCCCTCATCCTCCTGTCTCCTTGGGCCCAGTAGAAGTGGTAGGGACCCTCTGCCAGCTTCCTGAGCTCTGCCTGCAGTTGGCCACCCTGCACTGGCTGGGGACAAAGGCTGAACTGGTGGCCTCCAGGCACACCTAGGAGCTGGGACCTAGAAGCTAGGCTGTCTTTGGCCCCAGGGGCTGCTTCTTGCCCTCCCAGCTGAGAGGGGGTGCTGTTTCACCTTGTCTGTCAGAGCAGTGCCTGTGCTAGAGGTGGAGAGGTGAGTCCTCCAGAGCATCCCTACTAGGGCCTCCTGCCTGCTCTGGTTCCTCTGCTCCCATGCTTGCTATATCTTTTCTTATTCTGGTGGATCCTCCCTCCCCTTATTTGCCCCTCTAGGGCTGCATGAATAATAATAATGTGCTTTTTTTAAAAAGCACAAGTATGTGAAAGGTGTTTTTCTGGAAGAAACTGTGGACAGTGGGGACAGAGACTTCCTGTTATGAGTAGACAGGAGATCTTTATTTTTCCTTTTGTGATCTATATCAGTTTGACATTTTAAATATGTACCTATACAGATTCCATAAAAGTTATAAAAATATGCTTCTTTCTGAGACATAATCTTTTGCATATTTGAAACTTTTATAAGAAATATTGTGTATTATTTGTGCTGTTTCCAGAGAAATGAAGATTAATGAAAAGGATGTAAGGAGAAACTTGTGAGCTCAAGTGTGAATTTATTTCTTGGGAACAAAAGTATTTTGCCCCACAAGGAACTGTGTGCTGTCAGCCACAGGGGAAGGATGCATATCAAGGAGCCTAAGAGGATTTCTCACACTGAGGAGGACATTAGACAAAGCGGTGGCTGGCAGCTTGTTTCATTGAATGGTAATAGTTACTGACAGCCTATTTCATAAACTGAGGGAGCTTTTCAAGATCTGAAGCAGAGTCCTGGGTGCCCCTGGCACCTGTGGTGCCTCCTAATGGCCCCAAGAATAAAGGAATCCGTATCTTGTGGCACCAGTAAGCCTTAACCATGCTGTGCCACTATTCACAGCCAACCAGTTCTGTCATCCAAGTTCACAGCCTTCACCAGTTGGCAGCACGTGATGGTCTGTAAAGGGCCCAACTCGTAATTCTCATCAGTGGTCATGACTTCAGGCTCTTCACTCTCAGCCCCAGGTTCCCTAGCACCCTCCTCTTCTGCAGCCTTCAAGGGCATGGTACAGAGCAAGACACAAGAGCTGGCCTGGAGGTTAGCACAGGAGGGCAGCCAGCACTAGATGGAGGGTGGCAGGGATGAGCTGTCCACATGGAAGGAGAATAAAGAGTACAGATTTGGATTCTCTTGACAGTGCAGGCCACTTTAAGATAGTGATGGGGCAGAAAAACATTTAACCCTGGGATTGGGAAGAAATTCTGGATTTTCCATAACTGGAACACTAATAGATCACTAATTCCCAGGAAATGGGATTTATACACAGCCCTCAACTGTATATCCTGCTTAATTTTTTTGTATATAGGAATAATTTAGTGATATATGGAGTAAACATAGCAATTTATTCATTCACTCCAAAAGCATTTTTAGGGGGTGGCTACCTCCTATGTACAAGGGATAACACTGTGGTTGTTGTTCAGTCTCTAAGTCATATCTGACACTTTGCAATCCCATGAACTGCAGCATGCCAGGCTTCTCTGGTATAGTCCACCATCTGATGGCAGAGAAAGGAAGTAACTATTGCCGGTGACATCCAGAGTTCTGAGGTAGCCCTGAGGACTGGACTCCCTGTGTTACATAGCAACTTCTCACCAGCTATCTATTTTACATGGTAGTGATATATGTCGATGCTACCTTCTGCATTCATCCCACTCTTTCCTGCCTCCACTGTGTCCACAAATCCATGTTCTACACCTGCATATCCATTTCTTCCTTGCAAATGGGTTCATCAATAACATTTTTCTAGATCCCATATATATACATTAATATGCAATATTTGTTTTTCTCTTTCTAACTTACTTCACTCTGTATAACAGGCTGTAGGTTGAGGGTCCTGAAGGCTACACCTGATCTCACTGAATCCCAATGTCATTGACATGGGCTTCATGTACTAGAACCTCTCAAGGAATAACAGTGGGGTTTCTGGACTCCACAGACCACACAACTATTGCACCTCATTTCTGAGGGCCATGATGGACACACCAGATAGTCAGGACCATACATAGGGGTACCTTCTGCTAGTATCTCCATGATGCACTGGATTCTGATTCAGTGCAGGAATCAAACTGATTCCTGAATCAATTTACAGGCTCACTGAGGAGATAAGACTAACTGAGATGAAGTTAGAAGGAAAATGCCTCAGAAAGCATAGAAATGACTATAATAATGGTCCCATCTGACACTGAACCAAAAATAGAGTTGCATGAAAGAATAAATGAGGGGACAATGACACATAGAGCTGTGGGTGATCCAGTTTTTCAATGACAGAAGCATGGTGGCAGCATGCCTGATATGAGCAATGTCAGGTACTGGCTGAACATAGGGATCACTGTCAGTGAAGGACACTGAGTACCCCTCCTAATGCCTGGGACTTAAGAGAAGATACGTAGTGAAAAAAAAGGATCACCACCCTTGGGACTGCCTCAAATAACCAGCATCACAAATGTTCTATTATCTAGTGTCATTGTTGTTTGGGGAACTCTGGAAATTTTCCTCATCTTTACATTTTCATCTAAATATGTGGTAGGGTTAGACACAGGTGTGCTTTGAATTAATGTGAAAGAGATCTTTTTTCACTTCCTTGTTTCAAGGACAGTGTTTGTTGGTTTTATTTGGAGACCATTGGGGAAAGTTTTAAAATGCTATCACATAACATAGAGACCCTTTCATAAGAAATTCCTCTCCTGTGGGAACTGTGTAAGAATTTAAAATAAAAGAACGTCTGACACTTCTTAATTAAAGGCAGCCCTTAGTTAGGTCGTTATGCCAGCAGATGTATTTTGCAGCTGCTGAAGAAAGGAAACAAGCCTTTATGTTCCTCACACAAGAGACAAGACTAACCTAGATGAAGAAGTCAGAAAAAAAGTGCCCCAGAAAACACAGAATTGAGTGTAAGTGGGGGAGAAGCATTTCCTCCTGGAGAGGCCAGTGTATGATTTGAACCCAACTGTCTTTTTCCTTTGTCTCTTCTCTTTTTCCTTTGACATGCCTGTCAATGGCCATTTGGGCCCTCGTGTCAAGTTATAGAATACATATTAGGGAAAAATGCTTTCAAACCAGCAGTTCACATAAGACAAATGATCTTTCCTCTGCTGCCTCCAATACTATTGAATTGTGATGTTTTCTACAAAATAACCCAACAGTCTATTGGGACTCCGGGTGTTGGAGCTGTCCATCCACTCATGTTGCCAACAGCCAGCCTGCTCTACAGCTGCCATTGGCCTTCCGTCATTTCCTGAGAGCAGGTGAGAGAGCTGCATGTGTGCATGACTGACCCTCCAGACACATGTCTCCACCCGGGACAAGACAGGGGAGCATGCCCTTTGTTGCTTATTCATCACAGCAAGTGTCAGTGAAGGGAGATGGCTTGTCAAGCTAAGAAAGCATTTTGGCTCATTTTGTCATGTGGAGGATGTACCAAGCACTCCAATTAGCACAAAACATCCTGACAGATCAGCCCTATTAACATATTTATATGCTGTATTTGTCCCATTGCGCTCGAGAATCAATACTGCATCGATTCACTCTTAATTGTCCTCTAAAAGTTCTATGTCTGTCATGCCTGTCTTTGTTCTTCAGATGACAGCTTCAAAGGAGACAGGACCACTTGTTTCACCTTTCCTGGCACTTGGACACTATGTGGCAGATGGTGTGCTTTAGTAGAAAGAACACTGGATGAGGGCTGGACAGACCTGAATTTGCATCTTATTTTGAAAAACTATTTCTGCTTTCCAAGTCTCCATTTCCTTATCTACAAAGTATGAATACTACCACCTGACTCCCAGTTATTGCTAGGATAATAAGCCAGTGAAAAAACACAGAGCACTTTCACACAGTATGTCCGGGTTTCTCCACAATCAAGGAACACAACTTCTTGGTTTCTTGATAAATATATCCCCCATTTAGCTGGAGACATCACACAAAGTGACCAGGTCCAGAAAAAGGCATATGTCCCAATATGTGTGTTTTATTACTTTGTGAACCCTGGGTTAGTCCTACTTCATTGTATGGTTCCTAAATTCACCTTTAGGATCACCTAGGAGATTTTACAACATATAATATCCCATCCCTAGAGAGACTCTGATCTAGGAGGTCCAGGATGGGTAGTGAGCTTGGCTAGAGGCTGTGTCCCTGGCTGGAACATAAAGCTACCTCAAGCCCTACAGGACTGAGCTCATAGTGTGACCTTCAGGCTTCTCTTTTCCTCCCAGCACTGTCCTGAGCACCAGGCCCTGAGGTCTGATTGGGGTGGGCAGGGCTGTGCAAGGATGCAGAGAAAGGAGAAGAATAGAAGCCTCCCCCAATCTGAGTGACAGCCCTTATTAGTCTCCTGGGGGTCAGTCTCTTCAACTCAGGCCTATCTGCTTGCTGCTGCCAGATGGATCTTTCTGATACAAAAAAATAATCACTTCCGTCACCAGCTTAAAACTCCTCCCTGATTGTTGGCTTAATGATAGTGACAATAGGTCATTTTACCTACTCCTCATCACAGAAGGGAAATTCAGAGCACAGAGATGCTCAGCCACACACAGCCAGAAAGTGGGGCAGAACCAGAAGCATTTCTCCTGGGCCCTTGCCATCGTGCTGTTCCTGGAGCACTATGGCTGAGCACTGCTCAGGGGCCTGCCCCAGTCTGTCATTCCTGTCCCATCAGGGGCCACCTGCGCCCTCCACTGGTCACTTCCTCTCCCTGCCCTGAAGTCCAGACTGCCCTAGGGAGACTGGATGCCTCTTTTCTGTTCTCTAAAGTAATGGATCCTACACTTCAGGGGAGGCATCCTTGCCCCCCTCTCCCTACTGGACACTTCCCAGTGATAGGGAAAATTGCCCAGACTTGGTACTAGCCTAGCATAGGGGACGTTTTCTATTGGTTTGAAGAGTGAGTGAGGAATGAAAGGCCTGTGGATGCCAGCAGTACAGAAGGATCGAGATGGGGAGCATGAGAGCACAGAAACTCCTAGTCATGGCAAGCTGCTGCTGCTACTACTACTACTAAGTCACTTCAGTCTTGTCCGACTCTGTGTGACCCCATAGACAGCAGCCCACCAGGCTCCCCCGACCCTGGGATTCTCCAGGCAAGAACACTGGAGTGGGTTGCCATTTCCTTCTCCAGCCATGGCAAGAGCTAATGTGAAATCTGTGCCTCTCAACCTTTCCTAGGCACCATCCTCAGTATTATAAAAAAAAAAAAAGGCTTTTATTTCATTGCAAAGAAATTCCACCAAGTAACACTGTGCCAGAAATATCTGAGAGTGAGTTATATTCCTAACACATATACTTTGCTGGGCTTTGTTTGCAAGAAATCTTGACATACAAATGAAAGAAAATCCTATGTGGTCAATTTTTTACCAATAATTTTATTTGGCCAGCAGGTAAACATAGGCTGCATTAGACACCTCTATGAGACTTCCTTTAAAATTGTCAAAATCATCTTCTCTCTGACATTTACTACCCATCCTGCAATAGTTTGTTGTGTAATATATAACAGTAGCAACAGCAAACATAAGCAAACAATAAGCAAAAATTAAAAAGTAACCTCTAGAATGTGAGAAAATGTCTGTAAATCATCTGATAGAAGTGTATATACAAAATATATCTTAAAACTCATGCAGTTCAAAGACAAAAAAATTAAACAACCCGATTTTAAAATGAACACCCATGGCTGATTCATGTCAATGTATGGCAAAAACCATACGTTCAGTTCAGTTCAGTTCTGAAGTAGTGTCCGACTCTTTGCAACCCCATGAATCACAGTATGCCAGGCCTCCCTGTCCATCACCAACTCCCAGAGTTCACTCAAACTCATGTCTATCGAGTTGGTGATGCCATCCAGCCATCTCATCCTCTGTCGTCCCCTTCTCCTCCTGCCCCCAATCCCTCCCAGCATCAGAGTCTTTTCCAGTGAGTCAACTCTTTGCATGAGGTGGCCAAAATATTGGAGTTTCAGCTTCAACATCAGTCCTTCCAATGAACACCCAGGACTGATCTCCTTTAGGATGGACTGGTTGGATCTCCTTGCCAAGGGTCCAAGGGACTCTCAAGAGTCTTCTCCAACACCTCAGTTCAAAAGCATCAATTCTTTGGCACTCAGCTTTCTTCACAGTCCAACTCTCACATCCATACATGACCACTGGAAAAACCATAGCTTTGACTAGATGGACCTTTGTTGGCAAAGTAATATCTCTGCTTTTGAATATGCTATCTAGGTTGGTCATAACTTTCCTTCCAAGGAGTAAGCATCTTATAATTTCATTGCTGCACTCACCATCTGCAGTGATTTTGGAACCCAAAAAAACAAAGTCTGACACTGTTTCCACTGTTTCCCCATCTATTTCCCATGAAGTGATGGGACCAGATGCCATGATCTTTGTTTTCTGAAAGTTGAGCTTTAAGCCAACTTTTTCACTCTCCTCTTTCACTTTCATCAAGAGGCTTTTTAGTTCCTCTTTACTTTATGCCATAAGGGTGCTGTCATCTGCATATCTGAGGTTATTGATATTTCTCCCGGCAATCTTGATTCCAGCTTGTGCTTCTTCCAGCCCAGCGTTTCTCATGATGTACTCTGCATATAAGTTAAATAAGTAGGGTGACAATATATAGCCTTGACGTACTCCTTTTCCTATTTGGAACCAGTCTGTTGTTCCATGTCCAGTTCTAACTGTTGCTTCCTACCTGCATACTGATTTCTCAAGAGGCAGGTCAGGTCATCTGGTATTCCCATCTCTTTCAGAATTTTCCAGTTTATTGTGATCCACACAGTCAAAGGCTTTGGCATAGTCAATAAAACAGAAATAGATGTTTCTCTGGAACTCTCTTGCTTTTTCCATGGTCCAGCAGATGTTGGCAATTTGATCTCTGGTTCCTCTGCCTTTTCTAAAACCTGCTTGAACATCTGAAAGTTCACAGTTCACATATTGCTGAAGCCTGGCTTGGAGAATTTTGAGCATTACTTTACTAGCGTGTGAGATGAGTGCAATCGTGCGGTAGTTTGAGCATTCTTTGGCATTGCCTTTCTTGGAGATTGGAATGAAAACTGACCTTTTCCAGGCCTGTGGCAACTGCTGAGCTTTCCAAATTTGCTGACATATTGAGTGCAGCATTTTCACAGCATCACCTTTCAGGATTTGAAATGGCTCAACTGGAATTCCATCACCTCCACTAGCTTTGCTTGTAGTGATGCTTTCTAAGGGTCACTTGACTTCACATTCCAGGATGTCTGGCTCTAGGTGGGTGATCACCCCATCATGATTATCTTGGTGTGAAGCTCTCTTTTGTACAGTTCTTGGTGTATGTATTCTTGCCACCTCTTCTTAAGATCTTCTGCTTCTGTTAGTTCCATACCATTTCTGTCCTTTATTGAGGCCATCTTTGCATGAAATACTCCCTTGGTATCTTTAATTTTCTTGAAGAGATCTCTAGTCTTTCCCATTATATTGTTTTTCTCTATTTCTTTGCATTGATCGCTGAGGAAGGCTTTCTTATCTCTTCTTGCTATTCTTTGGAACTCTGCCTTCAGACGCTTAAAGCTCTCCTTTACTCCTTTGCTTTTCACTTTTCTTCTTTTCACAGCTATTTGTAAGACCTACTCAAACAGCAATTTTTCTTTTTTGCATTTTCTTTCCATGGGGATGGTCTTGATCCCTGTCTCCTGTACAATGTCACGAACCTCTGTTCATAGTTCATCAGACACTCTGTCTATCATATCTAGTCCCTTAAATCTATTTATCACTTCCAGTGTATAATCATAGGGATTCTATTTAGGTCATACCTGAATGGTCTAGTGGTTTTCCCCACTTTCTTCAATTTAAGTCCAAATTTGGCAGTAAGGAGTTCATGATCTGAGCCATAGTCAGCTCCCAGTCTTGTTTTTGCTGACTGTCTAGAGCTTCTCCATTTTGGCTGCAAAGAATATAATCAATCTGATTTCGGTGTTGACCATCTGGTGATGTCCATGTGTAGAGTCTTCTCTTGTGTTGTTGGAAGAGAGTGTTTGCTATGACCAGTGAGCTCTCTTGGCAAAGCTCTATTAGCCTTTGCCCTGCTTCATTCCGTACTCCAAGGCCAAATTTGCCTGTTACTCCACGTGTTTCTTGACTTCCTACTTTTGCATTCCAGTCCCCTATAATGAAAAGGACATCTTTTTTGGGTGTTAGTTCTAAAAGGTCTTGTAGGTCTTCATAGAGCCATTCAACTTCAGCTTCTTCAGCATTACTGGTTGGAGCATAGGCTTGGATTACCGTGATTTTGAATGATTTGCCTTGGAAATGAACAGAGATAATTCTGTTATTTTTGAGATTGCATCCAAGTAGTGCATTTCATACTCTTTTATTGACCCTGATGGCTACTCCATTTCTTCTAAGGGATACCTGCCCACAGTAGTAGATATAATGGTCATCTGAGTTAAATTCACCCATTCCAATCCATTTTAGTTCGCTGATTTCTAGAATGTTGATGTTCACTCTTGCCATCTCCTGTTTGACCACTTCTAATTTGCCTTGATTCATGAACCTGACATTCCAGGTTCCAATGCAATATTGCTCTTTACAGCATCGGACCTTGCTTCTATCACCAGTCACATCCACAACTGTGTATTGTTTTTGCTTTGGCACCGTCCCTTTATTCTTTCTGGAGTTATTTCTCCACTGATCTCCAGTACCATATTGGGCACCTACTGACCCGGGGAGTTCCCCTTTCAGTATCCTATCATTTTGCCTTTTCATACTGTTCATGGGGTTCTCAAGGCAAGAATACTGAAGTGGTTTGCCATTCCCTTCTCCAGTGGTAGCCTCCAATTAAAATAAATTAATTTTTAAGAAATGAACAGAAGGCTTAAATAAGCATTTTTCCAGAGAAGACATACAAATGGTCAAAAGATATATGAAAAGATGGTCAACACCACTAATAATCAGAGAAATGCAAATAGAAACCACAATTCAGTGTTACCTCTCACTTGCTGGGAAGACTGTATTCAAAAAGGCAAGAGACAAGTATTGGCAAGATGAAATATAACTCGTGCACTGTTGATAGGAACATAAATTATTATAACTACTAGGTAAAACAGTATGGCAATTTCTCAAAAAATTCAGAGAGCTACCCACTTTTTGGTATATTGCTGTTCAGTCACTAAGTCGTGTCCAACCCTTTGCTATCCATATGAACTGCAACACACCAGGCTTCCCTGTCCTTCATCTTCTCCCGCACTGTGCTCAAATTCATGGAAGATGTCCACTGAATCTGTGATGTTATCTAACCGTCTCATCCTTACCTGACCCCTTCTCCTTTTGCCATCAATCTTTCCCAGAGTCAGGTCTTCACATCAGGTGGTCAAAGTATTGGAGCTTCAGCTTCAGCATCAGCCCTTTCAAAGAATATTTAGAATAGATTTCCTTTAGGATTGACTGGTTTGATCTCTTTGCTGTCCAAGAGACTCTCAGGAGTCTTCCCCAGCACCACCATTCAAAAGCATCAATTCTTCATCCCTCAGCCTTCTATATGGTTCAACTCTCACATCTGTACATGACTACTGGAAAAACCATAGGTTTGACAATACTTCCTTTGTCGGCAAAGTGATGTCTCTGTTTTTTAACATGCTGTCTAGGTTTGTCATAGCTTTTCTTCTAAGGAGCAAGCGTCTTTTAATTTAATGGCTGCAGTCACTGTCCACAGTGATTTTGGAGCCCAAGAAAATAAAATCTGCCACTGTTTCCATATTTCCCCCACCTATTTGCCATGAAGTCATGTGACTGGGTGCCATGATCTTAGTTTTTTGAATGTTGAGTTTTAAGCCAGGTTTTTAACTCTCCTCTTTCAACCCCATCAAGAGGCTCTTTAGTTCCTCTTCACTTTATGCCATTACAGTGGTAGTATCTGCATTGTGTTAAAGGTTGTTGATATGTCTCCCAGCAATCTTGATTCCAGCTTGTGATTCATTCACCCCAGCATTTTGCATAATGTACTTTATATATAAGTTAAATCAGCAGGGTGACAATAAATAACCTTGATAAAGAATAAATAATTCTTTAGGAATTCTCCACAGTTTCTTGTGATCCACAGAGTCAAAGGCTTTAGCATAGTCAATAAAGCAGAAGTAGATGGTTTTTTGGAATCCCCTTGCTTTTTCTATGATCCAGTGGAAGTTGACAATTTGATCTCTGGTTCCTCTGCCTTTTCTAAATCCAGCTTGTACATATGGAAGTTATCAGTTCAGTACTGTTGAAGCCTAGCTTGAAGGATTTTGAGTATCACCTTGCTAGCATGTGAAATGAGTGCAATTGTATATTAGTTTGAACATTCTTTAACATTTTCTTTCTTTGGGACTGGAATGAAAACTGACATTTTCCAGTGTAGTGGTCATTACTGAGTTTTCCAAATTTGCCAACATATTGAGTGAAGCACTTTAACAGCATCATCTTTTAGGATTTGAAATAGCTCAGTTTGAATTCCATCACCTCCAGTAGCTTTCTTCATAGTGATGTTTTCCAAGTCCCACCTGACCTCACACTCCGGGATGTCCAGCTCCAGGTGAGTGATCATACCATCATGGCTATCTGAGGCATTAAGATCTTTTTTGTATAGTTCTTCTGTGTATTCTTGCCAGCTCTTCTTAATCTCTTCTGCTTCTGTTAAGTTCTTGCCATTTCTGTCCTTTATTATGCCCACCTTGGCATGAAATATTCGTTTGGTACCTCAGATTTTCTCAAAGAGATTTCTTCTTTCCCATTCTGTTGTTTTCCTCTATTTCTTTGTGTTGCTCATTTAAGAAGGTTTTCTTATCTCTCCTTGCCATTCTCTGGATCTCTGATTTCATATGGGTATATCTTTCACTTTCTCTTTTGCCTTCTGCTTCTCTTCTTTTCTCAGCTATTTGTAAGACCTCCTCAGACAACCACTTTGCCTTCTTGAATTTGTTTTTCTTGGGGATGGTTTTGGTCACCTCCTCCAATAATGAATCTCTATCCATAGTTCTTCAGGCACCCTGTCTACTAGTTCTAATCCCTGAATCATCACCTCTACTCTACAATCACAAGGGATTTGATTTATGTCACAACTGAATAACTTAGAGGTTTTCCCTACTTTCTTCAGTTTAAACTTGAATTTTGCAGTAAGGCACTCATGATCTGAGTCACAGTCAGCTCCAAGTCTTGTTTTTGCTGACTATGTAAACTGTCTTCATCTTCAGCTGCAAAGAATATCAGTTCAGTTCAGTCACTCAGCCATGTCCGACTCTTTGTGATCCCATGGACTGCAGCACACCAGGCCTCCCTGTCCATCACCAACTCCCAGAGTTTACTCAAATTCATATCCATTGAGTCACTGATGCCATTCAAAATTGTCATCCCCTTCTCCTGCTTTCAATCTTCATCAGGGTTTTTTCCAGTGAGTCAGTTCTTCGCATCAGGTGGCCAAAGTATTGGAGTTTCAGCTTCAGCATCAGTCCTCCCAATGAATATTCGGGGCTGATTTCCTTTAGGATGAACTGGTTGTATGTCTTTGCTGTGCAAGGGACTCTCAAAAGTATTCTCCAACACTACAGTTCATGAGCATCAGTTCTTTAGTGCTCAGTTTTCTTTATAGTCCAACTCTCACATCCATACATGACTACTAGAAAAACCATAGCTTTGACTAGATGGGCCTTTGTTGGCATCTGATTTCAGGTGGTCAGTATTGACCATCTGGTGATGTCCATGTGTAGAGTTATCTTTTGTGTTGTTGGAAGAGGCTGTTTGCTATGACCAGTGCATCCTCTTGGCAAAACGCTGTTAGCCTTTGCCCTGCTTCATTTTGTATTCCAAGGCCAGACTTACCTGTTACTCCACGTATCTCCTAACTTTCCACTTTTGTATTCCAATCCCCTGTGATGAAATGGACATCTTTTTTGGTGTTAATTCTAGAAGGTCTTGTAGGTCTTCATAGAACCATTCAACTTCAGTTTCTTTGGCATTAGAGGTTGGGGCATAGACTTGGGTTACTGTGATATTGAAGGGTTTGCTCTGGAAACAAACCAAGATCATTCTGTCATTTTTGAGATTCCACTCAAGTACTCAAGTACTGCATTTCAGACTCTTTTGTTAACTATGAGGGCTACTCCATTTCTTCTAAGGGACTGTTTTCCACAGTAGCAGATATAATGGTCATCTGAATTAAGTTTACCCATTCTCATCCATTTTAGTTCACTGATGTCTAAAATGTTGGTGTTCACTCTTGCCATGTCCTGCTTGACCATGTCCAATTTCCATTGATTCATGGACCTCACCAAGAAGGCAATGGCACCCCACTCCAGTACTCTTGCCTGGAAAATCCCATGGACGGAGGAGCCTGGTAGGCTGCAGTCCATGGGGTCGCTAAGAGTCGGACGCAACTGAGCGACTTGACTTTTACTTTTCACTTTCACGCATTGGAGAAGGAAATGGCAACCCACTCCAGTGTTCTTGCCTGGAGAATCCCAGGGACGGGGGAGCCTGGTGGGCTGCCATCTCTGGGGTCGCACAGAGTCGGACACGACTGAAGCAACTTAGCAGCAGCAGTAGCAGCATGGACCTCACATTTCAGGTTCCTATCCAATATTGTTCTTTACAGCATCAGACTTTAGTTTCGCCACCAGGCATATCCATAACTGAGCATCATTTCTGCTTTGGGCCAGCCTCTTAATTCTTTCTGGAGTTATTTCTCCACTCTTCCCCAGGATAGCATGTTGACCATCTACTGAGCTGGAGGTCTCATCTGCCAATGTCATATATTTTTGCCTTTCATACTGTTCGTGGGGTTCTTGAGGCAAGAATACTGAAGTGGTTTTGCCATTCCCTTCTCCATTTGGGTATATATCCAAAGAAAATAAAAACCTTTCTCAAATATATTCACCCTCATGTTTAATGCAGCATTATTCACAATAGCTAAGACATAGAAACATCCTTCTTATCCATTGGTGAATGAATGGATAAAGAAAATGTGGTGTGTGTGTGAGCACAAAGAACTGATGCTTTTGGTTGTGGTGCTGGAGAAGACTCTTGTGCATCCCTTGGACTGCAAGGAGATCAAACCAGTCAATCCTAAAGGAAGTCGACTCAATGGACATGGATTTGAGCAAACTCCAGGAGAGAGTGGTGTGCTGCAATCCATGAGTTTGCAAAGAGTCACACATGACTTAATGACTAAACAACAACAACAAATATATATATTCAACTGTGTGAAAAGTAGGAATAGTGTCTTTTGTAACAATGTGTGTATGTGGATCTTGAATGTATTATGCTAAGTGAAATAAGGCAGACAAGGACTTTATGCTCTCACTTATATGTTGTGTCTAAAAATGTTTGATGCCATGGAAAAGAAGAGTATAATTGTGGCTGTCAGGGCCTGAGAGATAGGGAAAATATGGTGATGTTGGTCAAAGGGTAAAAACTA
Source organism: Bos mutus (assembly GCF_027580195.1). NCBI lineage: Eukaryota > Metazoa > Chordata > Mammalia > Artiodactyla > Bovidae > Bos > Bos mutus. The sequence continues at coordinate 133,692,749 of NC_091618.1, forward strand.
GATATAGAATAAATTTATTCTGGTAATAAAATGAATATACAGCATCATATATATAATTAACAACACAGTGTTATATACTTGAACTTCCCAGGTGGCACTAGTGGTAAAGAACCTGTTTGCCAATGCAGGAGATATAAGAGATTCAGGTTCAATCTCTGGGTAAGGTCCCCTGAAGGAGGGCGTGGCAACCCATTCCAGTATTCTTGCCTAGAGAATCCCAAGAACAGAGGAGCCTGGCAGGCTACAGTCCATAGGACTACAAAGAGTTGAACACAACTGAAGTGACTTAACACGCATTACACACTTGAAATGTTTGAAAGTACAGATTTTTAATGTCATCACCACAAAAATATGGCAAGTATGTGAAGGAATAAGGTGTTAACTTACCTTGTTGTGGTAATTATTTTACCAGATATACATACATGAAATTGTTACAGTTTACACCTTATGCTTACACATATGTCAATATAATATTGCAATTATTTGGGGGAAAAAATCTGTTTCTCTGGACTTGAGGGAGCTAGCTATATTTAACTGCTTAAGATAAAAACATTATGTTTTTTATTTTTCTTCTAATTATCAGAGGCACTCTAAAAGAAAATTTTATATAGTATAGTCTCTTTACTAAAACTGTATTTATATTTTAATACAAAATATGGTCTGAGTAAGTAATATTCTGATTAAAAAGTCATTCAGAAATGCTACTGTTAGTTGTCTTGGGCATCATTCATAATAAGCAGGTGCTGTACAAGGATGTACCAAAAATGTTATGAAAATCATTCACCAGGCATATATGATAATTACATGTTTGAAAACTTAAGAGGAAAACAAATGTATGTGTAAGACTCGGTTATTTACAAAGTCTTACTGAGCAGCTTAGTAGGGAATCAATTTTGCATTTATGCATCAGCAATAGTTTCTAATCTCAAATTTGAATTAGACCTCCTGGAAATAAGAAAGAGAGATGGTATAAATTTGAATAATCCTTTAAAAAATCCATGGCCTATACACAGGGCTTCCCAAGTAGTGCTAGTGGTAAAGAACCTGCCTGTCAATGCAAGAGACATAAGAGACACTTGTTTGATCCCTGGGTTGGGAAGACCCAGGCGAGAAGTGGCAACCCACTCCAGTATTCTTGCTGGGACAATTCCATGAACAGATGATCTTGGTGAGCTACAGTCCACAGGGTCACACAGAGTCAGACACAACTGAAGCAACTGAGCATACACAGTGGAAAAGCAGTCTTTGTTAAACTTATCTCTGAGGAATCGACACTGGACTTACCAGAAAAATATATAAATCATCTGTTTTAAATATGTTCAAAGAACTGTAGGAAACCATATGTTAAAAATTAAAGTATGACAGTGATGTTTCACCAAATAGAGAATGTTGATAAAGAGAAATAATTTAATAAAAAAGAACCACGTACAAATTCTGAAATTGAAAAGTACAATAACTGAAATGAAAAGTTGATGAGGAGGGCCAAACAGCAGATTTTAATAGCCAAAAGAAAGAATTAGGGGATTTAGAGACAAGTCCATTGATATAAAATCTGAAGAATTGAAAGGAAAAGAGTCAAGAAAAATTATGAGCCTCAGGGCCTGTGAAACATAATCAAGAATATCAGCAAACGTATATTGGGAGTCACAAAAGAAAAGGAAAGAAATAGGCAAAATACTTGAAGAAGTGACAATCAGAAATTTTCCAATTGTAATGAAAAACATTAAATCAAGAAAGCTAATGGAATCAAAATATGATAAATTCAAAGATATCCATAGCTTTTGTATATTACTATCAAAATTCAGTTCAGTTCAGTCCTTCAGTCATGTCCAACTCTTTTCAACCCCATGGACTACAGCATGCCAGGCTTCCCTGTCCATCACCAACTCCCGGAGCTTGCTCAAAATCATGTCCATTGAGTCGGTGATGCCCTCCAACCATCTCATACTATCAAATTGTGGGACATTAAAGTCAAGGAGAATCTTGAAAGCAGGAGGAGACAAATAATTTAGGTACAAGGACTCCTGAATAAGATAAACAAGTGATTTTTCATCAGAAATCATGAAAGTCAGAATGCAATGAAGTGAGATATTCAATGTAATTAAAGAAAAAGACTGTCAGTTAAAGAATTCTATATGCTTATGGTGTTAGGAAGTGTAGCTTCATTCTTTTGCACACAGCTGTCCAGTTTTCCCAGTACCACTTATTGAAGAGGCTCTCTTTTCTCCATTGTATATTCTTGCCTCCTTTGCCAAACATAAGGTACCCATAGATAGGTGGGTTATCTCCAGGGTTTCTATCTTGTTCCATTGGTCCATATTTCTGTTTTTTCAGCTAGTACCACACTTTCTTGATTAATGTAGCTTTGTAGTATAGTCTAAAATCAGGAAGTCTCATTCCTCCTGCTCCATTTTTCTTTCTCAAGATTGTTTTGGCTATTCAGAATCTTTTGTGTTTCATACAAATTAATTGTTTTGTTATAATTTTGTGAAAATGCCATCGGTAAGTTGATAGTGATTGCACTGAATCTGTGGATTGCTTTGGGTAGTACAGTCATTGCCACTTTATTGATTCTTCCAATCCAAGAACATCCTCAGAATGAGAGAAAATAATTGCAAATGAAGCAAGTGACAAAGGATTATACTCCAAAATATACAAGCAGTTCATGCAGCTTAATAGCAGAAAAACAAACTACCCAATAAAAAGGGAGGGGGGCAGAAGACCTAAAAAGACATCTCTTCAAAGAAGACATAGAAATGGCCAACAGGCACATGGAAAGATGTTCAACATCACTCATTATTAGACAAATGCAAATCACTGGTCAGAAGGGCCATCATCAAAAAATGTACAAACAATAAATGCTGGAGAGGGTGTGAAGAAAAGGGAACACACTTGCACTGTTGATGGGGATGTAAACTGATACAACCACTATGGAGAACGGTATGAAAGTGAAAATGAAAGTTGCTCGGTCGTGTCCGACTCTTTGTGAATACATGGACTATATATAGTCCATGAACTTCTCCAGGCCAGAATACTGGAGTGGGTAGCCTTTCCCTTCTCCAGGGGATCATCCCGGACATAGGGAGAACAGTATGGAGATTCCTTTAAAAGCTAGGAATAAAACCACCGTATGACCCAGCAACACTATTACTGGGCATATACCCTGAGAAAACCATAATTCAAAGAGACACATGTACCCCTATGTTCAATGCAGCACTACTTACAATAGCTAGGACATGGAAGCAACCTAGATGTCCACTGACAGATGAATGGATAAAGAGTTGTGGTACATATATACAATGGAAGATAAACCATAAAAAGGAATGAATTTGAGTCGATTGAAATGAGGTGCATGAACCTATGCAGAGTCAAGTCAGAAAGAGAAAAACAAATACCATATATTAACACACACACACACATATATATATATATGTAATCTAGAAAAATGGTACTGATTAACCTATTTGCAGGGCAAGAATACAGACACAGATGTAGAAAATGGACTTGGGGACACAGCAGGGCAATGAGAGGTGGAATAAATTAAGAGAGTAATATTGATATATATACACTACCATGTTTAAAATATTAATAAATAGCTGGGGGGCGGGATGAAAATAGCTAGTGGGAAGCTTCTACATAACACAGAGAGCTCAGCCTGGTGCTCTGTGATGACCTAGAGGGGTGGGATGGGAGGAAGGCTCAAGAGGGAGGGGATATATATATATATATATATATATAGTATACATATATATTTTTATATATATATGTAGTATATATATATGTATATATACACACACACACACTTAGAGCTGATTTACATTGTTGTATGGAGAAGGAAATGGCAACCCACTCCAGTATTCTTGCCTGGAGAATCCCAGGGATGGCAGGGCCTGGTGGGCTGCCGTCTATGGGGTCACACAGAGTCAGACATGACTGAAGTGACTTAGCAGCAGCATGCAGAAACCAAAGAACATTGTAAAGTAATTATCCTCTAATTAAAAATAAATTTCAAAACATAGAAAGAAAAAAAACTAACAAAGAAAATGAGCTAATAAAAATAACCAGTACCATCATGATATAACTACAAATTTTGTTTATGGCTTTTCTTTCTCTTTCAGACACTTATTAATCATTAATCCACATCTGCCCTGTGTACTTCCATCCACTGCTTTTCAGGAAATTAAGTCTTTCTCATATGGTTCTAGGAGGTTTCTTTAAGCTGTTACCTCTGACTCAGATCAACTGTCAGCACCACAGGAAAGGGAGCTCAAACATTCAGGTGGTCAACTGGTCAACTCCCAGTTGACCACCTGGGTCTTGAGTCATCACCTTGATGTGCTCATACCTCATATTCTATAAACAGAAATATCTCTGGCCAAATACACCATGGGAAATGCAACTTTCAAGTCAATCCCACCTACGTTACTTCTCTCCCATCATATATGATTCTCCTATCACTATATGCTTCAGTTCAGTTTGGTTCAGTGGCTCAGTCATGTCCAACTCTTTGAGACCTCATGGATTGCACACCAGGCTTACCTGTCCATCACCAACTCCTGAAGTTTGCTCAAATTCATGTTCATCAAGTCAGTAATGCCATCCAACCATCAAATCCTCTGTCGTCCCCTTCTCCTTCTGCCTTCAATATTTCAATATTGGCAGCATTGAGGTCTTTTCTAATGAATCAGTTCTTCGCATCAGATAGCCAAAGTATTGGAGTTTCAGCTTCAGCATCAGTCCTTCCAATGAATATTCAGGGCTGTTTTCCTTTAGAATGCACTGGTTTGATCTACTTGCCATCTAAAGCACTCTCAAGAGTCTTCAACACCATGGTTTGAAAGCATCAGTTCTTTAGTACCCCACTTTCTTTATAGCCCTACTCTCATATCCATACATGACTACTGGTAAAACCATAGCTTTGACTAGACAGACCTTTTTCGGCAAAGTAATGTCACTGCTTTTTAATATGCTGTCTATGTTGGTCATAACTTTTCTTCACTATGTGCTTCAGTTCAGTTCAATTCAATTCAGTTGCTCAGTTGTGTCCGACTCTTTGTGACCCCAGGAACCACAGCAAGCCAGGCCTCCCTGTCCATCACCAACTCCCGGAGTTTACCCAAATTCAGGTCCATCAAGTCAGCGATGCCATCCAGCCATCTCATCCTCTGTTATCCCCTTCTCCTCTTCCCCCTAATCCCTCCCAGCATCAGAGTCTTTTCCAATGAGTCAACTCTTTGCATGAGGTGGCCAAAGTACTGGTGTTTCAGCTTCAACATCAGTCTTTCCAATGAACCCCCAGGACTGATCTCCTTTAGGATGGGCTAGTTGGATCTCCTTGTGGTCCAAGCGACTCTCAAGAGTCTTCTCCAACACCACAGTTCAAAAGCATCAATTCTTCAGCACTCAGCTTTCTTCACAGTCCAACTCTCACATCCATACATGACCACTGGAAAAAAACATAGCCTTGACTAGACGGACCTTTGTTGGTAAAGTAATGTCTCTGCTTTTTAATATCGTGTCTAGGTTGGTCATAACTTTCCTTCCAAGGAGTAAGCGTCTTTTAATTTCATGGCTGCACTCACCATCTGCAGTGATTTTGGAGCCCCAAAAAATAAAGTCTGACACTGTATCCACTGTTTCCCCATCTATTTCCCATGAAGTGATGGGACCAGATGCCATGATCTTAGTTTTCTGAAAGTTGAGTTTTAAGCCAACTTTTTCAGTCTCCACTTTCACTTTCACCAAGAGGCTTTTTAGTCATCTGCATATCTGAGGTTATTGATATTTCTCCCTGCAATCTTGATATAAGCATCTGAATGCAAAGTTCCAAAGAATAGCAAGGAGAGATAAGAAAGCCTTCCTCAGCAATCAATGCAAAGAAATAGAGAAAAACAATGGAATGGGAAAGACTAGAGATCTCTTCAAGAAAATTAGAGATACCAAGGGAACATTTCATGCAAAGATGGGCTCAATAAAGGACAGAAATGATATGGATCTAACAGAAGCAGAAGATTACACACAAGAACTGTACAAAAAAGATCTTCATGTTACCATCTTTCTAAATTCCATATACATGCGTTAGTATACTGTATTGGTGTTTTTCTTTCTGGCTTACTTCACTCTGTATCATAGGCTCCAGTTTCATCCACCTCATTAGAACTGATTCAAATGTATTCTTTTTAATGGCTGAGTAATACTCCATTGTGTATATGTACCACTGCTTTCTTAACCATTCATCTGCTGATGGACATCTAGGTTGCTTCCATGTCCTGGCTATTATAAACAGTGCTGCGATGAACATTGGGGTACACGTGTCTCTTTCCCTTCTGGTTTCCTCAGTGTGTATGCCCAGCAGTGGGATTGCTGGATCGTAAGGCAGTTCTATTTCCAGTTTTTTAAGGAATCTCCACACTGTTCTCCATAGTGGCTGTACTAGTTTGCATTCCCACCAACAGTGTAAGAGGGTTCCCTTTTCTCCACACCCTCTCCAGCATTTATTGCTTGTAGACTTTTGGATCACAGCCATTCTGACTGGCATGAAATGGTACCTCATAGTGGTTTTGATTTGCATTTCTCTGATAATGAGTGATGTTGAGCATCTTTTCATGTGTTTGTTAGCCACAGCAAAAGAGACACCGATGTATAGATCAGTCTTATGGACTCTGGCGGGGGGCGGGGGTGAGATTTGGGAGAATAGCATTGAAACATGTATAATATCATGTATGAAACGAGTCGCCAATCCAGGTTCGATGCACGGTACTGGATGCTTGGGGCTGGTGCACTGGGACGACCCAGAGGGAGGGGAGGGGAGGGAGGAGAGAGGAGGGTTCAGGATGGGGAATGCGGGTATACCTGTGGTGGATTCATTTCGATATTTGGCAAAACTAATACAATATTGTAAAGTTTAAAAATAAAATAAAATTTAAAAAAAAGAAAAAAAAAATCTTCATGACCAAGATAATCACGATGGTGTAATCACTCACCTAGAGCCAGACATCCTGGAATGTGAAGTCAAGTGGGCCTTAGAAAGCATCACTATGAACAAAGCTAGTGGAGGTGATGGAATTCCAGTTGAGCTGTTTCAAATCCTGAAAGATGATGCCGTGAAAGTGCTGCACTCAATATGCCAGCAAATTTGGAAAACTCAGCAGTGGCCACAGGACTAGAAAAGGTCAGTTTTCATTCCAATCCCAAAGAAAGGCAGTGCCAAAGAATGCTCAAACTACCACACAATTGCACTCATCTCACATGCTAGTAAAGTAATGCTCAAAATTCTCCAAGCCAGGCTTCAGCAATACGTGAACCGTGAATTTCCAGATGTTCAACTGGTTTTAGAAAAGGCAGAGGAACCAGAGATCAAATTTCCAACATCCGCCTGGATCATGGAAAAAGCAAGAGAGTTCCAGAAAAACATCTCTTTTTGCTTTATTGACTATGCCAAAGCCTTTGACTGTGTGGATCACAATAAACCCTGGGAAATTCTGAAAGAGATGGGAATACCAGACCACCTGACCTGCCTCTTGAGAAACCTATATGCAAGTCAGGAAGCAACAGTTAGAACTGGACATGGAACAACAGACTGGTTCCAAATAGGAAAAGGAGTATGTCAAGGCTATATATTGTCACCCTGCTTATTTAACTTATATGCAGAGTACATCATGAGAAACGCTGGGCTGGAAGCAGCACAAGCTGAAATCACTATATGCTTAGGTGAGTACAACTCATTAATCAATACCTTCAGAGTTTTTGCAGACATGTGCAGATTGGAGAAAATTTTGTGTAGTCTTCACACATCTCCTCAGCTGAAATCAAATAAAATGATGCCTTCCTGTTAGAGCTTTCATACCAATATGAACAAAAGGTGGAGATGGAAGGGGAGAGTGCAGTGCTAGCAGCCCAGCTTCAGCTGAATGGGTTTGAATCCTGACCCTGGCACCTACTAGTGGGGAAGCCTCAGGAAAGCACTTAGCACTTCTGAACCTTGTTTTCTCTTTTTAAATAAAGAAGGCAGAATGAGTTATTTTAGGATTTAAGATCACAATCTATGCAATATATATAAATATTTCCCCTTGGAGAAATGTTTCACACACACACACATACACACTTTGGCCAGGCATGGAATTCCCAATGAGAAATGCATTTATTACAAAAATGCAAAGTCACTGTCCCATGGTCTTCTAACTTCAATGGTGCTATTAGTAGTGCTATCTTATCTGATACTTTACCTAGTAAATACCTAGTTCTTTAAATCTAGCAACTTGTTCATTCAATTCTGGATGTTTTTTCTTTATTATTCTTTAAATAAGTTCTTCCTTTTGGGATAATGGTTCTCTCTGTAGAACAGTCAGGCAGATACTTGGCCAATCCACTGGGTAACTGTCTGCATTTCCTCTTAGATTTGTCCCTTTTCCCATAAAGAAATCCTCCCCATCATGCTTTTATATAATTAAAGAGCTGATTAAGTAGAAAGATTTTTTATTTTCAGGGCAAGAAGGCAAAATATTATAAGCTTGCTGCTGCTAAGTCACTTCAGTCGTGTCTGACTCTGTGTGACCCCATGGACGGCAGCCTACCAGGCTACCCTGTCCCTGGGATTCTCCAGGCAACAACACTGGAGTGGGTTATTATAAGCTTAAATCTATAAATACAATAAAATCACAAAACTTCTGTTTGTGTGTGGGGGTCTGTGTATGTGTGTGTGTGTGTCTGTTTGTGTACGTGTCAAGCTTATCTTAAAATGCATAGGATTATAAAGAGACAGGATAATTTTGGAGAAGAAATGGAGATACACTCCCTAACAATTTCCAAAGCTATTACAAAGCTAGGGTAATTAAGATAGAATGGGATATTAGCATAAGAATAGACAAATTAACCAATGAAATAGAAACGAGAACTCAGAAACAGGACTTGAAAAATTACACAAGAGCTTTAGAAATCAGAGGGGAAAAGATGAACTTTTCAATAAAGGATGCAGGGACTCTCAAAGTGGCAAAATTATAGCAATAATAATAATAACAACAACAAAAATACTTATTTGCTTTCACCATTAACAAATTAACTGAAAGTAGATTAAAAATCTAAATGTGAAGAGAAATAATTTTAAATTTTTTTAAAGAAATGATAAGAGATACACTTATGATATGGGCTTCCCTGGCAAGTCAGTGGTAAAGAATCTGCCTGCCAATTAAAGAGACACAATAGACATGGGTTCAATCCTTGGGTCAGGAAGATTCCCTGGAGGAGGAAATGGCAACCCACTCAGTATTCTTGTCTGAAAAATTCCAGAACAGAAGAGCCTGGTGGACTACAGTCCACGGGGCCACAAAGAGTCAGACACAACTAAGCAACTGAGCCCACACACACACACACACACTATGATCTAGAAATAGAAAAAAATTTCTAATACAAGACACAAAATTAACCAACAATAAAGAAAAGCAAAGTAATAAATTTGGCTTCATTAGAACAAAAAATCTAAACAAAAGAATAAAAGTTATCCTGTAAAAGGTTAAGGTAAAAGCCACATGTTGGAGTTAGATAATGAAGTGTAGAGATGGAGGCAATGCATTTATCAGCATGACCATCTGTCCGGTCAACCGGGAACAGTTCTGATGTACATCAATTGCCCTAGTGTAATTGTTATTAACCATGTTTTCAATCTGAGGAGGCCTTAAAAATAGCTGAGAAAAGAAGTGAAAGGCAAGGGAGAAAAGGAAACATATATCCATCTGAATGGACAGTTCCAAAGAATAGCAAGGAGTGATAAGAAAGCCTTCCTAAGTGATCAATGCAAAGAAATAGAGAAAAACAATAGAATGGAAAAGACTCAAGATCTCTTTAAGGAAATTAGAAATACCAAGGTAACATTTCACACAAAGATGGGCACAATAAAAGACAGAAACAGTATGGACCTAAAAGAAGCAGAAGATATTAAGAAGAGGTGGCAAGAATACACAGAAGAACTATACAAAAAAGATCTTAATGACCCAGATAGCCATGATGATGTGATCACTCACCTGGAACCAGACATCCTGGAGTGTGAGGTCAGGTGGGCCTTGGGAAGCATCACTATGAACAAAGCTACTGGAGGTGATGGAATTCCAACTGAGCTATTTCAAATCCTAAAAGATGATGCTGCACTCAATATGCCAACAATTTTGGAAAATTCAGCAGTGGCCACAGGATACAAAAAAATCAGTTTTCAATCAAACCCAAAGAAAGACAATGTCAACGAATGCTCAAACTACTGCACAATTGCACTCATTTCACATGCTAACAAAACAATGCTCAAAATTCTCCAAGCCAGGCTTCAATAGTATGTGAACTGAGAAATTCCAGACGTTCAAGCTGGATTTAGAAAAGGCAGAGGAACCAGAAATCAAATTGCCAACATCCGATGAATCATAGAAAAAGCAACAGAATTCCAGAAAAACATCTACCTCTGTTTCATTGACTATGCTAAAGCCTTTGACTGTGTGGATCACAAGAAACTGTGGGAAAATGTTAAAGAGATGAGAATACCAGATGACCACACCTGCCTCCTGAGAAACCTGTATGCAGGTCAGGAAGCAACAGTCAGAATTAGACATAGAACAACAGACTGGTTTCAAATTGGGAAAGGAGTACATTAAGGCTGTATACTGTCACCCTGCTTATTCAACTTATATGCAAAGCACATCATGTGAAATGCTGGGCTGGAAGAAACACAAGCTGGAATCAAGATTGGTAGGAAAAAAAATCAATAACTTCAAATAAGTAGATGACACCCCCTTATGGCAGAAAGTGAAAAGGAGCTCAAGAGCCTCTTGATGCAAGTGAAAGAGAAGAGTGAAAAAGCTGTCTTAAAACTCAACATTCAAAAAACTAAGATTATGGCATCTGGTCCCATGACTTCATGGTAAATAGATGAAGAAACAATGGAAACAGTGGAAGACTTTATTTTCTTGGGCTCCAAAATCACTGCAGATGGTGACGGCAGCTATGAAATTAAAAGACGCTTACTCCTTGGGAGAAAAGCTATAACAAACTCAGACTCCATATTAAAAAGCAGAGACATTGCTTTGCAGACAAAGGTCCATATAATCAAAGCTATGGTGTTTCCAGTAGTTATGTATGGATGTGAGAGTTGGATCATATAGAATGTTGAGTACCTAAGAATTGATGCTTTTGAACTGTGGTATTGAAGAAGACTCTTGAGAGTCCCTTGGACTACAAGGAGATCTAACCAGTCCATCCTAAAGGAAATCAGTCCTGAATATTCATTGGAAGAACTGATGCTGAAGCTGAAATTCCAAATACTATGGCCATGTGACTCAAAGAACTGATAAAGACCCTGATGCTGGGAAAGATTGAAGGCAGGACAAGAAGAGGACAACAGAGGATGTGATGGTTGGATGGCATCACCAACTCGATGGACACAAGTTTGAGCATGCTCTGGGAGTTGGTGATGCACAGAGAAGTCTGGTGTGCTGTAGTCCATGGCATCACTAAGAGTCGGACATGACTGAGTGACTGAACTGAACATCACTCTCAGAAGATACCTCAGTTCAGTTCAGTCGCTCAGTCGTGTCTGACTCTTTCTGACCCCATAGATGCAGCACACTGGGCTTTCCTGTCCATCACAAACTCTCAAAGCTTACTCAAACTCATGTTCATTGAGTCAGTGGTGCCATCCAATCATCTCATCCTCTGTCATCCCCTTCTCCTCCTGCCTTCAATCTTTCCCAGCACCAGAGTCTTTTCAAATGAGTCAGTTATTTGCATCAGGTGGCCCAAGTATTGGAGCTTCAGTATCAGTACTTCCAATGAATATTCAGGACTGATTTCCTTTAGGATGGACTGGTTGAATCTCCTTGCTGTCCAAGGGACTCTCAAGAGTCTTCTCCAACACCACAGTTCAAAAGCATCAATTCTTCAGCACTCAGTTTTCTTCACAGTCCAACTCTCACATCCATACATGACCACTGGAAAAACCATAGCCTTGACTAGATGGACCTTTGTTGACAAAGTAATGTCTCTGCTTTTAAATATGCTAGGTTGGTCTAGGTTGGTCATAACTTTCCTTCCAAGGAGTAAGTGTCTTTTAATTTCATGGCTGCAATCACCATCTGCAGTGATTTTGGAGCCCAGAAAAATAAACTCAGCCACTGTTTTCACTGTTTCCCCACCTATTTGCTATGAAGTGATGGGACCAGATGTCATGATCTTAGTTTTCTGAATGTTGAGCTTTAAGCCAACTTTTTCACTCTCCTCTTTCCCTTTCATCAAGAGGCTGTTTAGTTCCTCTTCACTTTCTGCCATAAGGGTGGTGTCATCTGCATATCTGAGGTTATTGACATTTATCCCAGCAATCTTGATTTCAGCAAATCTCTTATGCTGATAATAAATGTGGTGTGGTAAACAGAGAGTAACAGTTGTAGTTGAATATGTGTCAAATCCCTGCTTTAGTATTTTAAGAAGCAACTCTCAAAGTCCAAGTCAAGCCCCTCAAGTCCAGTGAAACTTGGATTTTCCTCTCCATGGGACAGGAGGAATAAAGCTGACCTGTGGATTTCCTGTATGTGTTGGAAGCAATATATGTAAACTACCTGCCTGCAGTATGAGCTCAAATGTTTCCACTGACCTCCTCAGTGGATTTGGGTGCTCTTCCTCTTACCCCTACTGCACTACTGACCAGACTAGGCATCTGGCTTCCTGATGGTATTAATGATAAACTCATATAGGATGCCTCTTCTACAGACTTGGGGCTTTGGAGAATGATATAAGAGTGCTGCCCACTGCCCCCACCCCCACCCGAGTCTGCAGCTCCAGAACCAACACCAGAGGCTGGGTGTAAAACTGAGTGAGGGAAAGGGTGACTGAGTGAGGTGACTGAGAATGAATAAGGGATTGGGAAAGAGAGTGGATAAGAGATTGAGAGAGAGAGAGTAAGGGAGAAAGAGAGGTCTTTCTTGGCCCCTTGAAGGACAGCAAAGATAACTAAGTCCTCCAGACCCTCAGAATTGAGACTACAGTCCACAAAGGAACCAACAGGTGAAGTGAGGGCACTCAGGGAAAATGAGGTTAATTACATTGAACCCTGAGTGGAACCTATAGTGTCAGTCCCGAATGTGTACCTCCAAAGGTATTAGAGTTGTACCTGAGGGCCTGACCATGGGCCTTCTCCATCAGCCAAGAACCCCTCCTGCAGGGGCTCCTTGGGGCCTAAGAGAAAGGGAGGAAGTTCCCACAGGCAAAGATGGGAGGGCTTAGCCCCTTTCAGCAGGTAAAGGAGGTGAAGGAGACGTTGATCTATACCCAGGGCCGGATTGGGTATTTTGGATCCATTTCATAGATGAGAAGGCAGTGGTTCAGGGAGATTAGGTAACTAACCAAGGCTATACATGCAGCCAGTAAGACATCAAGGTTACAGCTCATGCAAAGATCATGCTCCCTACATTCAATGGGCTGTAGAAGAGGAAAAGACCCTTGGGTGGAGATCACTGTGGAAGGAATCAGAGAGAGGAGCCACTGTCAGCTGCTTGAGTGAACAAATAGATTCTCTTTATGCAGTACAACCTTGCCTTGCTCTCAGGTAGGCTCTTTAGCTGGAACATGTATGGGTAGTAAGTGTAAACAGTTCTAAAAACCAATTAATAGCTACTATTACAGAATGCCAGATGAGAAGAGGGGCATTGAAGACATTTTACACTTGATGCTTACACAAGCCCTAGCAGGTACTGCCCATTCCATTTTACACACAAGGGCACCAAGGCTCAGCGGATAGGTGGCATGTCCAAGATCACACAGCTGGCAAGCAGGGCTTGAACTCAGGCTGCACACCTCCAGAGACTTTTCATGTTCCAGCAACCCATGCCACCTCTCTACCTGTTAGCTTCACCTTATGTTCACAAGTCATTCACAATAGAAGTGATCCTCAAGAAAGTCCACGAGAAACCCACAGCCAGGAGCCAGGTCATCCCTCACCCCAAAGAAAATCTAAATGGGAGAATTTCTTGATGGTCCAGTGGTTAGGACTTGGTGCTTTCACTGCCAGAGCCAGAATCAATCCCTGGTTGGGGGACTAAGATCCTGCAAGCCATGTAGCACAGGCAAAAAGAAAGAAAGAAAATCTGTATGGGAAACCATAGGAAAACCTGCTGAAGACACGAGCTCCTCTCCCTGTGGCAACTGGAGCCATGTCCTTCTACAGCAGCTCTCAACTCTCCAGAGCTTCTGGGGCAGCCAGATTCTGCCAGTGCCCACTCGCCCAGTTTATTACTCACTTTTACTGCCAAGCCCCAGAGCCTCTCCCTCTGTTTGAGAAAATGCCCACAGTGTGAGCCCTGGAGGAAGACCTCAGCCCCTCCTCAGAATCTCATAGCCACAGCCTGACTTCCCCAGACTCCTAGGTAGCCAGAGAGGTGGATCAGAGCTGGAGGCTTGCAGACACCCCATCCACACTCTGCCCTGGGGGCCTGGCCCTGTGCTGGGCCCAGGTGGGCTGCAGGTGGACCACGGGCCTGGTTACAGCCTTCCTTCCTCACTCCTACTCAGGAACGATGGCCAGGAACCATTTAACAAAATGCTTTTCTTCTTCCAATCAGCAAAGTCTTTGCTGCTTTCAGCTAAAAATCTTCCTTCACGCACTCATTTATTCATTTACTCATTCACTCACCAAATATCCATTGGTCCCCTGGGATCCACAAGCTCCTGAGTAATCTCCACTACTCACTGCTGGGTGACTGCAGAGGAGCAATTTGCTTTTTGTGCTCAATTTCCTTACCTATAAAATAAGAATAATTATCACCAGTAGCTCATAGTACTGCTCTAAGATTTAAATGAGTTACCATATGCCTGGGGCACAGTAGGCTGTATGTATTAATACTAGTTAATGTTATTGTTATCATCATCATCATTGTCGTTATTATTATTATAGCCACAACTACCACAAAGGGCCAGGCACACATGTGGGCTTTGGAAAGTAAGTACCACCAGGGCCTTAATCCCAAGAAGCAGAAAATCTGACTGTGAAACAGGCCAGACATGTGACCACAATGGCAGATGGTCAGTGTTGTGGAAGGGAAAGAACAAGAGGGGGTTGCTCCATGGAGGGGTCAAATTTGCATCTGAGAGGATCTATCCCAACAGAGGACCAAAAATCTTTCCCTCACTAACCAGTCTAAGATGGACCAATACCACCCCATTTTTTTTTCTGTATTCTTTCAAAATACAAACATTCAGGGGGCAGGGAAGGAGGGTCAGGGTGGAAGAAGGGTGTCTCTTGATGTCCTCCCTTCTGAAAAGAGGATACACAGCAGCTACTGTCAAGGGCGAGAGGTGAGAACATCTCCAAGAGGCAGAGAAGGGAGGTGGGGAATAGTGGGAATCCCCAGCAAACTCCTGATTTTGCTGAGGGGGTTGTCATCCAGGGCCAGCTGCCTACCAGCCCTGGGCCAGAACGTGACCCTGAATTTTGATCAGAGACGAAGCCCCACAGCCACCCGGGCAGGGACCCAGCAGAAGAAAATGAAAAACTCACTTGGGGAGGTATGCCTTCTACTAGTCCTCACTGAGCCCACCCCCCCTCCCCCCACCACCACGTCATCAGCATCACCCCAGGGCACATGGGGGAGGACACTGTCTTGAGGGGCTGTGGGATAGGAGAAAGCAGCTCTCTGAGGAGCCCAGATTGTGGCGAGGAGCAGTTTCTCTGTTTTGGTCTTGTTTTCTTGGGTCCAGGGGTTCCTCCCCTCACTGTCTTCTTTCTTCCTATCCTCCCCTAGGTTTCCAGGATCCTCACACTGTCCCCAGGTGGTCTGCAGTCCCCTCTATCGTAGCCCTTCCAAATGGACATCTGCCAAAATACCTCCTTGAAGCAGCCAGTAGTCTATGCCACCTCTTTCCCCTCTACACAATGGTTTATCACAAGCTGATCCTGGCTTCCTCATCCAACCCATTCATGCCCTTTCTCCAGGACCCAGCTCAGGTGCCAGGCCCCTCAATGGGTTGGATGAGGAAGCCAGGACCAGCTTGAGAAAAGCTTGCAACCCCAGGATTTCCTATGGCCAATCATGAGGAAGGTGGAAAGGTGGGATAGGTGTGTGCGTGGAGAGGGTGGGGCTGGGGGACATGGATGCAGAGCCAGCCCATTGGAACTTGTTCCTGTTGGTGGTGGGTGGTGGACCCTGAAGATCTGCCATCGTGTAGAGGGGAAAGAGGTGGCAGTAGAATTTTCCTCTGTTTTCTCCCTCTTATACGTCCTCTCTTTTGTGTCTATAGCACTCTGTTCTTACCACATTCCGCGTGGATACTAGTGGGCCACACTCAAAAAAATTTTCAAATGTAACAAAAATAATCCAAATGCACTGCTTACTTCTCACTGAGAAATGATGATTTCACTGGACATTGAACAAACATCCAGGACATAACCACAAACCACATGACAGAAACAGAAAAAGTCCCCTTCTTACTTCTATTCTTTCCCATAAATTCCTCCCCCTCCCAGCCTTGTCATCTTGCCTCTTCTTTTTCCTACATTGCCCTTCGCAGTCCAGCTCATCTTAGCTCTCAGCAACCTCCACTCCTCACCCAGCAGACAGTCTCAGCAGCTCTCCAGAGCATGAACGCGCATGCGCGCCCACACATTCTGCAAAGCAAGTGTCCCCCTTATTCCACTACTCTCTGTCCTTGAGACTGTATGGTGAAGGCTCAAAAGGGGTTTGAGTGGAGAGGGAGACGCATGCCCCAGAATTCCCTTGGTTCCGGATTTGCTCCGCAAGTGGGAGAAATGTGGTTTTCATCAACAAAGCAGTCATTTTCACTAGGGTCTATTTTGATAAGAAAATAAGATTTGTGTCCAAAGGGTCACATTTTTAAATGATTTATGTTAATCAGTTCTCCTATGGCTGTGAGCTCGGCTGAGACGGGTCCTTCCTTCCTTTCCCTGCACACTCAGAACCACGTGGAGATAGGTGGTACAGGATCCAACCCATAGGCCCACACACCAACCCCAGCGTCAAGTCCCTGTCCCACCACCACTGTGATTGTCCTCGTCACTACTGCAGTTTCTGGTCACAGTAAATATGCCCTGAACTAAAGGAAACAGTGGTTGGGCTGCGGGTATTTGTTAACCTAGTGCCTTGAAAGGAGGAAGGAGTATCTCCCAGAAACTTCCATATTCATGACTTCGATGTTGTTTGTTCTGCCAATAGTGCAGCCCAGCCACAAAGAAAGGGGAGAGGGTAATTCACACCTTCCTCAAGAGTCAATCCTGAATCTTTATTTGTGCAAAGTCTTGCCGGGAGGGTGGGGATCATCAGACCCAGCCCACTTGGGGACCCAGCTTTAACTCCAACTTCCTAGGCAATGAACATTGGTGCCAGGGGAGGTGAGCAAACAGGCCCACAGGCCATGGTCTCCCAGCAGGCAGACAGCAGGTGTCCCGGAGCAGTCCTTGGAGGAACATGAATAATGATAAAGCCCAAAGAAGAGCCTAGTGATTTCTCTCTGTGACAACAGTCTGCAACGCCTGTCACATGCACTATTCATCAAACAAGTAACTCCCCTGTGCCTCGTGTGAAAGGCCTCCCATGACACATTGCTTTTATTCTAGAGTATGCCTGGGGAGTGTGACAGGTGGCAAGATCTAAGAATATCCTCATCTGCCTTCTAAAATGAGATCGAAAGGGGCCCAGCAGGGGAGTCCTGTGCTGAAATATTATTATTATCAATTATAGTGACACTTTCTGACAGTACGGTGCTTTGTGTTATTTCAAAGCCTGATAACATCTGCTCTTTTCTTTGGCCCTCACCAGGTCACTTTGCAAAACAAGGGCTGTGATCCTCTACCTCTGCCGAGATAGGGAACTGGATTTGGACTTGGACTTCAGAGGCTGGGCTGAGGCCACATGGAGGCAGTGGCCTCAATAGTCTGGGTCTGCCTGGTGCCCTCATGACATGTGGTACAGCCTATGGTCCAGGGAGCAAGAGCAGGAGGGAGGGAGCTGATGCCCAGTGCTTGGGCACTCCCAGCTTTGCTTGGCTGCTGTTTAAGATGGGGAGTTTGCCTCACTGCTCTGCATATGGTCACCACTTTCCTCCTGGCATAAGGGGCACACATGCTAGTGTGTCCTGAATTGTGAGGGTCTGTAAGAACTTACATATGGTGAAAATGTGTTCCAAGAACTTTTAAAATATTTATGTTGTTTGATCCAGTCATTACATTTCTGGGAATGCATCCATAACAGAGGAAAGAGAGCAGCCTTGAACTTCACATGTATCAGGGTTCACATCCTGACTCCATATTCACTTACTTGTCAAATGGGAACGTTACCTGCCCTCCTCTTATCTCCAACTCTCTCGATTGTGAATCAAGAGTCACAAGTCCAATGGACAGTGCTGAAACACAATGGTCACTCCATACTGACCAATGTTATGAATACAGAAAAACCACATTCACAAAGATGCTTTCACAGATGTATTTAGAGAGTAGAAAAATCAGAAAAAATTAAATGGTGCAAAAATAGGGAGATTCATTCCAGAAATTTAGAGTTTAATTAGATGTGAATTTTTAGTAGATGCCACAAACATGGTGAACTTCCAAGGCCAAGGAGCCTGACCTACTGGCCAGAATTTGAAACCTGGGACACAACCAAGGGACAGAAAGGCCTCTGAGCAGAGGTGAGGGTGAAAAGACAGAGCTGAGTTGTTCATATATTTTATGATCTGATTACAGTGAGAAAGAAGAAGCAAGTCCAGCTCTCTACAAGCAGGGTGCCCAATATCAGCCCATCAGTGTCCTAGAGTCACATCCAATTTAGCATTTGCCCTGAGTTTATTAATGAAATCTTATTACTAGTAGTTCTATTCAAATAATCCAAGATAAATTTTCAGACTGCCATTTTACACCTCAAGCTTCTGCTAAGGTCTGTTAAGTAGCATTTACAATGAACATGCACAGAGCTTTTCCACCAGCAGCTGAAAGGTGATGGGAATAAGTCCTATGTAAACATCTCCCTTTCAAGGATAGAATGCCAGGTCACTGCTCCCATGCGAAAGCTCACTCAAACATAAGCCCTTGGGGACAGTTAATTGCTCCTGGCCACTGGGGTGATAGAAATATCCAAGGATACCACTCCTGCTCCAGGGGGGCCCGTGGTCAGTCATCCTCAGGCTGTGGCATGCAGCACCCCATGAACACATGTGGGAGAGTGAAGCTGAGGACTCCAGCTGTGACGCATGCACAGAGGACCTTGAAGTCTCTGCTACAGTGTTTGTCAGGTAGCCATTTACTTGCTTTATTATTCTGTAACACTTTCAAAAAATTTTTTTCAATAAGCACTTTCAATAGAAATAAGCTCAAAGGAACTCATTCAAATTTACTGAAAATTAAGTACTGAATTTCTCCTTCTGAAGGAAGTTGGTAATAGATATGCACATTAATTTGCACCAAATGTCAACATTTACCATGAGAACCCTGGAAACTCAAAGCCCCAAACTTAAAAGAAAGGGATCAACTTTTAATCCAAAGTTAAAAGTCTTGTGTGTATGTGTGCTTTAACACTGTGCCATGTGATGATGACTAAACCCCACGATTGTAGGATGTACCACTCTATCTGTTATGCATGACTTTTATTTTTTTAATGTAAGTATAACTGCATTTTTATATAGCTGGTTTCTTTGTTTTTATTTAATTTCATATTAAAGTATACTTGATTTGCAAGTATACTATCGTATTAGTTTCAAGTAGTACAGCATAGCAATTCAGAATATGTATATTCTCTTCAGATTCTCTTCCCTTGTAAATTATTATTAAAACAAGACATTGAGTATAATTCCCTGTGCTATACAGTAGGTCCTTATTGGCTATCTATTTTATATATAGTAGTTGCTATTTAGTGCTCAGTCGTGTCTGACTCTTTGCAACCCCATGGTCTGTCCATGGAATTTTCTAGGCAAGAATACTGGAGTGGGTTGTCATTCCCTTCTCCAGGGGATCTTCCCCACCCAGGATTGAACCCCGGTCTCATGCATTGCAGGCAGACTCTTTACCATCTCTGCTACTAGTGAAGCCCATATTTAGTAGTGTGTACATGTAAATCCCAAACTCTGAATTAGCATGACTTTTTATTTACATCCACAGATATGCTCTAGAATGTATTTCTTTTGTTTTAATGAAGTGATTGATGTGTAGTTACAAAACGTAAAGTGATAGTTGACTTCATCAGCAAAAAAAAACATCACACACAATGAAATGATGCCAGGTTTACACACTGTCCTTAGATGCCTCCAGTGGAAACTATTTCATTTCAGTAATGGTCTTTATTTTCTCATCAATCTAGGGAATCAACATCAAGCTTTTGTAAGTTCATTCATCAAAGGTGAAACATTTGACATTATTATGACTGTTATTATAAATCAGTTTAAAGGTTCAATGCTGAAAATGAAATAATTGTTTTGCAATGATTATATGATTAAAAAATTTTAGTAGCACACAGTACGTGGTACAAAAACAATATTCTTACTAAATTAAAACAAGTGTAGCAAAATATATTTGGAATAAATTGTATTCTACATATAATTGACGGAGAAGGCAATGGCACCCCACTCCAGTACTCTTGCCTGGAAAACCCCATGGACGGAGGAGCCTGGTGGGCTGCAGTCCGCGGGGTCGCTAAGAGTTGGACGTGACTGAGCGACTTCACTTTCACTTTTCACTTTCATGCCTTGGAGAAGGAAATGGCAACCCACTCCAGTGTTCTTGCCTGGAGAATCCCAGGGACAGGGGAGCCTGATGGGCTGCTGTCTCTAGGGTCGCACAGAGTCAGACACAACTGAAGCGACTTAGCAGCACATATAATTGATAATTGCATTCGAGAAAGCTGCACTATTTTATTCAAATAGAAAACACAGTTTTCACATTTAAAATACTTTTATACATACATAGAGAGATGGATTTCAAAATGATTATAATAAAACTGACATAGAAAACAAAAAATCACCAGATTACTCCTTTACTTTCTCTCTTTGTGGTCTATTATCAAGCTGATATTAGAAGTATTTGAAACTTCAAAGAAC
Organism: Bos mutus; assembly: GCF_027580195.1. NCBI lineage: Eukaryota > Metazoa > Chordata > Mammalia > Artiodactyla > Bovidae > Bos > Bos mutus. The sequence goes on from NC_091618.1 coordinate 133,713,806, forward strand.
TACGTTGTGAACCAGCATAAATGGCTGAGTGATACTACACCTTTCTTCAAATGAGTCCATGAAAGTCTAGTTGCATTTAGATCAGAAGTATTCAAAGAAATACACACACACACACACACACACACAAATTTGCTTTGAGGCTTTTATCAAAATTTAATTTTTGGAAACAAACAGGAATCCATTGAAATTTGTTCCTTTCAAACATGAGCTTAACAAAATAAGCAATTAAAAGCTCAAGTTGTATATGAGGTTTTATATAAAATAATAAATTGTACTCTGTAATAGCTTCCCTGGTGGCTCAGATGTTAAACCGTCTGCCTGGAATGAGGGAGACCTGGGTTCGATCCCTGGGTTGGGAAGATCCCCTGGAGAAGGAAATGGCAGCCCACTCCAGTACTCTTGCCTGAACAATCCCATGAAGGGAGGAGCCTGGTAGGCTACAGTCCATTGAGTTGCAAAGAGTCGAACTGAGCAACTTCACTTTCACTTTCACTTTCAATATTTCAACTCTTAGGGAGAATCTTTTAATAGAACTGTTTTTATTGCATAAATTTATGCTCTAAATTGTAATAAAATAAAATCAAGAAAGCCCATGATTTCACAGCATCTAAATTTAGCAAAATCTTCAAAAAATCATACAGATAACATAAACAGTTTCTTTAAAGAAAGTGCTCATAGAGGAAGCTATGAGATAATTCCTACTGACATATTTGGGCTAACATATTTTTCCATAAAATACAATTTTTAAAAAATTGCATGTAATCTTGTGGACAAAAAAAAAAAAATTACCACACTGAAAATTACATTCTTTAGAACAATACCAGGAACAATGTACTAGAAAAAATAAATGGCTAAAAACTAGATGAACAGCAGTCAAATTTTAAAATCAAATTTAAGATAAAGTCAAGCAATAATTTATAACAATTGGTATTTCATCCAAAAAGTTCTTTTAAAGAACGTATACAAAAAAGAGGGACTATATGTATATGTGTGGCTGATTCACTTTGCTGTACAGCAGAGACTGACACAGCAGTATAAATCAACTGTACTACAATTTTTTTTAAATGTATTTTGCCACTTTATTTTAAATTATGTTTAGATAAGATGTCCATGTCTAAACAACTATTATGCAATGCAACAACTACTCCATACTGTTACTTTATGATGTTGGTTGTAGGATAAGCATAATTCTACTGTACATTAGGTATTCTGAGGCATCCATTATTTACATAACTATTAAATCTATTGTCAGTCTCATTTTTTTTTATAATTTTATCTTATTTTTAAACTTTACATAATTGTATTAGTTTTGCCAAACATCAAAATGAATCCACCACAGGTATACATGTGTTCCCCATCCTGAACCCTCCTCCCTCCTCCCTCCCCATACCATCCCTCTGGGTCATCCCAGTGCACTAGCCCCAAGCATCCAGTATCGTGCATCGAACCTGGACTGGCATCTCATTTCATACATGATATTTTACATGTTTCAATGCCATTCTCCCTAATCTTCCCACCTTCTCCCTCTCCCACAGAGTCCATAAGACTGTGCTATACATCAGTGTCTCTTTTGCTGTCTCGCATATAGGGTTATTGTTACCATCTTTCTAAATTCCATATATATGCGTTAGTATACTGTATTGGTGTTTTTCCTTCTGGCTTACTTCACTCTGTATAATAGGCTCCAGTTTCATCCACCTCATTAGAACTGATTCAAATGTATTCTTTTTAATGGCTGAGTAATACTCCATTATGTATATGTACCACTGCTTTCTTAACCATTCATCTGCTGATGGACATCTAGGTTGCTTCCATGTCCTGGCTATTATAAACAGTGCTGCGATGAACATTGGGGTACACGTGTCTCTTTCCCTTCTGGTTTCCTCAGTGTGTATACCCAGCAGTGGGATTGCTGGATCATAAGGCAGTTCTATTTCCAGTTTTTTAAGGAATCTCCACACTGTTCTCCATAGTGGCTGTACTAGTTTGCATTCCCACCAACAGTGTAAGAGGGTTCCCTTTTCTCCACACCCTCTCCAGCATTTATTATTTGTAAACTTTTGAATCGCAGCCATTCTGACTGGTGTGAAACGGTACCTCATAGTGGTTTTGATTTGCATTTCTCTGATAATGAGTGATGTTGAGCATCTTTTCATGTGTTTGTTAGCCCTCTGTATGTCTTCTTTGGAGAAATGTCTATTTAGTTCTTTGGCCCATTTTTTGATTGGGTCATTTATTTTTCTGGAGTTGAGCTGTAGGAGTTGCTTGTATATTTTTGAGATTAGTTGTTTGTCAGTTGCTTCATTTGCTATTATTTTCTCCCATTCTGAAGGCTGTCTTTTCACCTTGCTAATAGTTTCCTTTGATGTGCAGAAGCTTTTAAGGTTAATTAGGTCCCATTTGTTTATTTTTGCTTTTATTTCCAATATTCTGGGAGGTGGGTCATGGAGGATCCTGCTGTGATGTATGTCAGAGAGTGTTTTGCCTATGTTCTCCTCCAGGAGTTTTATAGTTTCTGGTCTTACGTTTAGATCTTTATGGCCAAATTGCTCCCCCAGGCACAACAGCTTAGTTGCTGACTCAGTGGCTAGAAGCACAGTGCTATTTCTCATTGCTTACTGTCTACTTACATGAAATTAAAAGACGCTTACTCCTTGGAAGGAAAGTTATGACCAACCTAGATAGCATATTCAAAAGCAGAGACATTACTTTGCCAACAAAGGTCCGTCTAGTCAAGGCTATGGTTTTTCCAGTGGTCGTGTATGGATGTGAGAGTTGGACTGTGAAGAAAGCTGAGCGTCAAAGAATTGATGCTTTTGAACTGTGGTGTTGGAGAAGACTCTTTAGAGTCCCTTGGACTGCAAGGAGATCCAACCAGTCCATTCTGAAAGAGATCAGCCCTGGGATTTCTTTGGAAGGAATGATGCTAAAGCTGAAACTCCAGTACTTTGGCCACCTCATGCGAAGAGTTGACTCATTGGAAAAGACTCTGATGCTGGGAGGAATTGGGGCCAGGAGGAGAAGGGGACTACAGGGGATGAGATGGCTGGATGGCGTTGCTGACTCGATGGACGTGAGTCTGAGTGAACTCCGGGAGATGGTGATGGACAGGGAAGCCTGGTGTGCTTCGATTCATGGGGTCGCAAAGAGTCGGAAACAACTGAGCGACTGAACTGAACTGTCTGCTTAGTGTGTATTATGTGTCAGGAGCCACACAAATAACCTGACAAATGTTATTTCTCAGTTATCACAGTCCCCAACTTAGAAACAAGGGAAATGAAACTCAGAAGGCTTAAATTCCTATGCCAGGACCTCATGAGCAGAAAATGGGCTCCATTTATCATGACCTATGAAGTCCCCATGATATTGTACTGTCCTTCATCCCTAGAACACAAAACCTTTAAAGCCCACTTAAATTTACAGTGTCTCCTACCATTCATTTATTTCTTTTTCATGTTTTTCTTTTTTTAATCTTAACTCTTCTGTTATAAATTATTTTTGTCAAAATGGAAAATATTAGTTTTGCTTTTCTGATCTTACATACATAGTCCTCCTTGAAAGTGGGGGTTTTGCCTTCTTCAATACAGCTGTGATGAACAGGAGAGATCATGGGCCACTGTACATTATAAACACTGGCCAACACATTACTCAGTGAAATTTTGTATAGAAAAGAAAGAAACAACCATGAACTGAATTTCTCAAGTCTTCATTGATGAATGGAGCTTATTATTTGTCCATGTGGTCAGTCTCTCTCAGAGGCTGGAAATTTACCTTCTGATAACTGGGAATCACCAATTGATATCTGCAACCACTAGAAACATTCTGAGATTCTTTAAGCATGCACTGTTCCTTTAGGGAAGAGTAAGGAATGAAGAAAATAACCTTACTTTTGTTTAAAATTAATTTTTATTTGAGTATATTTGCTTTGCAATGTTGTGTTGTGAGTGTGAATCAAAGTGAATCAGCTAAATGTGTATATACATCTGTTGGGGGAGTATGTAATTTCTCCATTCTGTCTCACCACAGCAAAAATTTGAAGTGGCAGATCAGTGTTACAGCTCTGGTATAGCTCAGTTTAAATGGCAGACTGGTGTTACAGCTCAGTTTTATTTGGCAAGCAAAGGACAATACATCCTTGAGGTGTGAGGGAAGGCCAACCCAAAAGAAGCAAAAAGAAAAGAGAAGAGGTCAATTTTGGCTCCTCTTTTTATGTTTTTTCTCCTCCCCCTGACCCTGCCCTATATAAACTGAGCTAACCAGGAGGGCTTTTTGTTTCACCTGATGTTCTCACTCCAGTCCTCAGATCTTCCTTTGCTCTATTTTCATGGGCTTTATCCTGCTTTGTCTTTTAGCCACTGCCATTCTGGACTCCTTTTTCCTATTCCAACTACCTAACATTCCCCACTCAAGAGGCCCAATTCTTTCAGAATAGCAGTGTTGAGGTCTCTCTGGCTACTTCCTGCTGAGCTGGGACAGCAAGGGGCATTGGGCCTCCCCTTCTTACTATTCTCAAGCCTCGGAGTCCTTATAGTGGTGTCCGTCTAAGGGTGAGTGATATTTTCTGTGGTTACGTGTAGTTTTATATATCCTTGTTGAATTGGCACTGCATGTTGTAGCTTGTTGACCTGGGCAGAGACAAAATGGGTTAGACAATTGATAATACATAGAGTAATCATAAGCAGCATCGATATGGTGATAACAGATATTAGTATGGGCATTAGCTAACTCCAAATTCCCCCTCGCCAGGAGAAGAATCCCCTAAAGAGAGATTGTAGCCACCCCGAGAACTCTCCAGCTTGTTCTTTAAAATCCTATGGGATCTGAATGTTTTTCTTGAGGACTGTAAGACTTTCTTTAACTTAACTGGAGGTATTGACCCAGAAACAGCATGTCTCATTCAAGATGGCTCAAGTCCCTCCTTGTTCAGGGATCAGAAGATCTATCTCCTATTTGTTTTGGAGTACAACCCCTGCCAAGCTGTGTTGGCTCTTTAGAGCTATCATGAGAAATCTTATCCCCAGAAACTTAATTTTGGGGGTCTTCATTAGAATGGCACTCATCCGTAATCCTTAATAGGTATCAGAGATCTCCCTCGGGCTCACGGGTGTATTGAATGTCCTCTTCTGTTTTCTTCCCCAGCTTGACTCTTGAGTAGTGAATCCAGGAATTGTGTCCTGGTACATTGACTGCTGTGAGGGTAGAAAGTATTACAAGGTAGGGGCCCTTCCATGTGGGCTGGAGTTGAGCCTTTTCGGACCTATCTTTCCCTACTTTAATTAGGATTTGAGTCCCTGGAGTATACAGTGGTGGCTCTTTAGAATATTTTGGGTCCTGGTTGACACCCCACAAGTGTATATCTTGTTGGAATTGCCAAATGGCCATGGCATAAAAGTGGACGGTCTGAGCCTCTGGATCTAGGAAGAGGTCACTGTCATAAACAAAAGGTGTCCCATATAGCATCTCATAAGGACTAAGACCAACCTCTTCCTTAGGGGAAATACAGGTGTGGAAGAGATCTATTGGTAAAGCGCCTTCCATTCCAGGGAGGTCTCCTGGGTTATCTTTTTTATTGGTGATTTTAAGAATTGGTTGGCTTTTTCTACATTTCCTAGAGACTGAGGCCTACATGCACAATGGAGATAATAAGGAATGCCCAACTCTTTAGAGACCCCTTGGGTGACCTTAGAAGTAAATGATGTCCCATTGTCACTTTGTAATGACCTGGGCAGACCAAATCTCAGAATGAGTTCATGGAGCAGTTTTTTCACCACCTCTTCAGCCTTTTCATTCCGGGTGGGAAAGCCTTCAATCCATCCTGTGAATGTATCTATCATGACTAATAGGTATTTATACCCTTGAGAAACTGGCATCTGGGTGAAGTCCATCTGCCAACCCTCTCCTAGGTAGGTCCCACGCCGTTGGACAGACTGGGCCAGCTGGGGCCTTTGAGCTTCTTGGAGGTTGTTTAATTGGCAAGTGGGACAAGAGAAGACCACTTGCCTTATAGTCTTTTGGACCCCTGTTCCTCTGAAGGACCTTTCTAGTAATCTTTGGAGGGCCTTCTCCCCTAAATGAGTGGTTGCATATAAGGAGTTAACCTACTTCCATTGGAGATTCCCAGGTAGAAAAAGGAGTCCCTCCTTTCGGAATCACCCCATATGATCTTCTTGAAAGCCATCACTCTTAGCTTTAAGAGTCTCCCCTTCAGTATATGAAGGAATTTCTGGCAAATTAGTCTGTGAAACTAAGGTTTCAGTAATGAAACCTATTAAATCATTGTTTTGTAATGTTAGTCACAGCTGCCTGATTGTCTGCTTGGTTCCCTCATACCACTTCTGTGCTCCTTTTTGGTGTCCTTTACAGTGGGAGACTGAAATCTCAGAGGGAAGATGGACTGCCTCCAAGAACCTAAGGATTTGATCACCAAATTTGATTGGGGACCCTCGGGTGGTCAAGTGGCCTCTTTCTTTCCAAATAGCAGCATGTACATGTAGCACCAGAAAGGCATATTTGGAGTCAGTGTAAATGGCTACTCTTTTCCTTTGTCCAGCTCTAAAGCTCGAGTCAGGGATATGAGCTCAGCCAATTGGGCTGAAGTAACTTGTGGCAAAGGTTTAGTCTTTATGCTCTCAAAATTGGAGACTAGCGCATATCCAGCTCTTCTTTTTCCATCCAAGACAAAGCTGCTTCCATAAGTGTACCAGATTTCCTCAGGATTGGTCAGACAATCTTCTGATAATCCCTCTTGGGGTTTTGTCCGGTGGTCCAAGGTTTCTAGGCAAGAGTGAAAGGGGAGAGAGCCCTCGGGGTAGGCAGGAGAGTGGTTCAGTTAAGAACCTCACAAGGGGATATAGCCATGCCTGAATTTTCCATCAGCACTACTTGATATCTGAGGATTCTTCGATCAGACAACCATAAATGGCCTCTCCCATTCAGGAGTTGTTTCACTTGGTGGGTTGCCGGGGTCCAGCCCTGGTGGATCCAGGGAATTTGAAGGGGAGATGGCTTCGGCGATCAGGATACGATAGCTTTAATTAAATATTAATTAGAGATATAAAGAGTAATAGAATGAGGATAGCTCAGTAGGAAAATTCAGTGGAGAAAAGAGGCTGAATAACTTGGTTTATGTGGAAAGCTAGTAAAATTCCAAGGCAAGGAATTTATGTCACCTACGTAGGCCGCAGGCATCCTCCTGTTCTCCCGAAGGAGAGGAGACACTAAGGCCTCCCAGGTCAGATCTTAGAAGCCCAGGCATAATTAGTAGGCTTGATGAGCCTCCACGTTCCAGATGGGGATTCAGCCAGAAGGTGAGAGAAAGAATGACATGGGGAGACCAGTCTTTTGAGGAACTGATCCCATTTTTTATTTTTCCAGGGTCTGTTTTTATACATTGAGATGTTATACAAAAGTCACACGTGGTCAGCAGTCCTGACTTTTATTAAAGTCAGGTGCTTCATACAAATGTATACAGAGGTCTTAGGGGTGTTACATCATCTTCTGGCCAGGGGGCCTGCTGACAATTTATGACCCTCTCCTTGTGGCAGTGGTCAGTCAACCAGAACACTTATTTCTCCAGGGGTGATTATTCTTAAAACAGACGCCACCTTCCGAAGGTACCAGATAAAGTTACATTCCTATAGGGTGAGGGTGTAGTGGGTTTTAATTAAGAAAAAAATTTACTTAGCCTAAGGTCCAACGTGATTAATATCAAAGGTTAATACTTATTTCTTCTATATATTCATTAATGTGTATAAGGGCAGGGGATGTGGAGACTTAGCAGTAAACATTGGCTCAACGAATGAAAAACCCTTCACCAATACAATTTCTAATCAGCCCACTATACTTATACTAATAGTTTTCTAACTTCTCTAAAGAACCTGTTTTTAGAAGGTTTAAAGCATCTCGTACCTCTCATGGTTGGGAGGCTGTGAGCAAACACATGTGGCCGGACAAGCCTGTCAGGCAGGCTAGAGAACCTTCAGAGGAGTTTGTAGGTTAAAACACTCCCGTCACGCCCAGGAATTATTATTAACTGGAGCTCTAAGTTAACTCCTTCTCCGAAAGAGGTGGTGGGGGACAGCCTCCCGTAAAGTTAGAGGTGTAGGTGAGAGCACAAGTAGTAAAGTAGGCAGGCTCTTGTTTTGGGGGTAGATGCTCGAGAATTTCCAGGGGGACTCCTGAGGCTCGATCCCGCCTTTGCGTATGCCGAACCTCCTTCCTAATGACCTTTGCCACAGGCAGAGGTCCTCATGCTGGCTCCTGGCAGTGGATGGTAAAAATAGTTTGTCCCCAAGCGAGAGTTTTAAAGCATCTTCTATCAGGACTGAAATAGCTGCAAGATTTCAAAGGTAGGAAATATTTCTTCCCAATAAGGCAGTAGGACACTCAGGGACCCCCAGAAACTGGTGGGAAAATATTTGTCCATCCAAGCAACAAAGAAATGCTCAGGTGAATATTTTTGTAATTGTTTTTCCTGTAGCACCCAAAATGGTACAGGTTTGGGAGGAGAAGGCTCCAGAGTAGGAGGTCAGGACAGAGTAGGTAGACCCTGTATCAACCATGAAATTCTCAGGCCTACTTGCCACATTCAGTTTCACCCTTGGCAACTGTGATAGTTATCTGTGACAGGTGAGCTGGCTAGATTGGGCTGCTTCAGTCCTGTTGAACCACCGTGAAAGAAGGCTTGGTGCTTGACCTTGAGGCTCTTGTGTCTCAAGGGCAGAGTGCCACCCAATGTCCCAATTGATGGCATTTGTAGCAAGCCATTTTAGGAGACTTGCCATGGTTTGGACACTCTTTGATCCAACATCCTGCCTGTCTACAAATTAGGCATATGCCTCATGCCTTGTCCTTTAAGGACTCGGGGTTTGCCATAGGGTTTCCCTAGAGGGCAGCCAGCATCTGGGCATGCCTTGTCTCTTCTCTTCTCTCCTTTTCCTGGACCTTGGCCTCCCTCTCCTATTCTCTGTTATAAAAGATATTGGTGGCTGTCTGGACCATCTTATCTAAAGAGGCAACAAGGTCCTGCTGCTTTAGCTGTTATAACTTTATCCCGATATTTGATGCACTTTGGGACAGGAATTTGTTAAAATCACCTGTCCCTCTTAAGAGTCTAAGTCCAGATTGGTAAACATTTGAAGGGCTTCTTTTAGCCATTCCAGAAAGGCAATGGGGTTCTCATTGGGCTCTTGAGTTATTGTTGAGACCTGGGCATAGCTCAATACTTTTTGCTGGGATACTTTTAGTCCTGCCTTTACTCAGATCAGAAAATGATCCCTTTCCATGATGTGCTCAGGGTCGTTATAATTCCAGCTAGGATCTGAGGAAAGGACCGCAGTTTCCCTCACTGGGTATTCATTACTTGACATGTGAAGCCCTGTGGCATACCTTCAGGTTTCCTTTAATACCCTAGCATACTCAGGGTCAGGTAAAATTTAACTAAATATGGCCAGGATGTCCTTCCACGTCAAGTCAAAGGTCAAGGTAATGTGTTGGAATGTATCTATATATTTGCCTGGGTCATCTGTATAACTTTCCCGGTCTTGTTTAATCTGTCTTCATTCTAAGAGGGATAAAGGCTTACAGATCCAGGTTGGCCCAAATTCTCCTCCAGTTTCAACCAAGGGACATACTTGGCTTTTGTGGAGGGGTGCTCCCAGATACGGGGGCACATTTGAATACAAGGAAGGAGGACCAAGCAACTCGGGAGCTGTAGAAGGTGTGCTATCATGGACGGCTTCCTTCTCTTGGTTGTCTGCTTAACACCATTTGCCTAGTAGGCTCACTTTTAGGGCATACAACAATCCCATACTTAAGATAGAGTTCCTTCATATCTCTTAGTCAGAAGAAAATTTGGACATAGGGGATTTCTGTCCATTTCCCTGTCTTTTGCAGAATAAGTCTAGCTGCAGGATGGTATTGTAATTTAAACTCTCATCCGCAGGCCAGTGTTCCTTATGCTCCAGAGGATACCGCAGCTGTGTAGCACCACAAAAGAATTTTAAGCCACTTCTCCTTAGAGTTAGAGAACTGAACAGCTTCCAGTTATCAAGGATGCATCTCAAGGGTGTCTGTCAGGAAGTGGATTGGTTATTTCCCATCTGAAATACAGTGATGACAGGGAGGGAAAAAAAAAAAACTAATAGGCCTCCTTCTATTTTATTGGTGGGCATTTTTAGGGGTAAGTCTTTCTGAAGCTTATCCTACCCAGTACTGTTACAACCTGAGAGTCGGATGTACCTGGGTCAGGGTGCAGATCCCCAGGCAGGCTGAGGTGTGACAGTCCTCTTGAGATCAAATCTCTGGGCAGGTCCAAGCAGGTCAACCTCCTGGGACCCCCTGACTGGAGTTGGGCATCCCCAAGGTCTTCAGCATCACCACTGCTGGGTAGGATTAAGGGGTTGTAATCTTAACTCATTGCTATTTTGTCCACCATGGATGGGAATAGATACCATGATGTAAAGCAATCCAAGCCTGTGCCCTGAGACTGGAACCTGGTGAAACAGCCATAAGCCTTATCCTCTTATTGCTCTGAGGGAATGTAAGTCACAGATTTCCTTCCCAGTCCTCCATAAGAACAGCTTAGGATGTTTCCAATGCTAAACATCTCATTGTCATAGACGTACTTTAGGTAATAACAGAAGTAATGACAAAGGAGTGGGTTAACTGGTCCTGTTAGGGGTATTAGGAGTATTATAATAATGAGCGGGATGTTGCCTACAAGGGGGCACAGTCCTGGCTGTAGAAGTTAGTAAGTGGCTTAAGAACAAATTGATAAAAGGCAACAGACCAGATGTTCCATAAAAGTGAAGTGGAGATTTGATCCAGGGGATATGTTTGTAGCTTTAGGAGAAGGGTGGTAAGGGTTGGGGCCCAAATGGCTTGCAGGGCTAACTCCCAAAGTGGCAAACATTGTCCCTTGAAGCCCAATTGCCATTGAAGTGATGCAACCAATAGATGGACTTCTAGCAGGCATTATGTGCCTGTCACCCACCCTAGTGCATTCACTGAGAGATGCTATTGTTGCAAATGTTGTAGGCAACATAGAAGATGAATGCCTGAATACCTAGACAGACTGGATATTATACAGTATTTCCCTCCCAAGAGCCAGATATTTTCTGGTTGTCCCTCCAGAAGATTGTTGAGGCAACATTGTGGGCCTGGACGGGGCTTGGGGAAAGAGCATGAAATAGGAGCGAAGGGGGCAGGGCACAATTTTTGAAAGAATGACATCAATTCAGTTCAGTTCAGTCGCTCAGTCACGTCTATTTGCGATCCCATGAACGGAAGCACTCTAGGCCTTCCTGTCCATTACCAACTCCCGGAGTCCACCCAAATCCATGTCCATCAAGTCAGTGATGCCATCCAACCGTTTCATCCTCTGTGGTCCCCTTCTCCTCCTGCCCTCAATTTTTCCCAGCATCAGGGTCTTTTCCAATGAGTCAACTCTTCACATCAGGTGGCCAAAGTATTGGAGTTTCAGCTTCAACATTAGGCCTTCCAATGAACACCCAGGACTGATCTCCTTTAGGATGGACTGATTGGATCTCCTTGCAGTCCAAGGGACTCTCAAGAGTCTTCTCCAACACCACAGTTCAAAAGCATCAATTCTTCAGCACTCAGCTTGCTTTATAGTCCAACTCTCACACCCATACATGACCACTGGAAAAACCATAGCCTTGATTAGACGAACTTTTGTTGGCAAAGTAATGTCTCTGCTTTTTAATATGCTGTCTAGGTTGGTCATAACTTTCCTTCCAAGGAGTGAAGCTGCAGTCACCATCTGCAGTGATTTTGGAGCCCAGAAAAATAAAGTCAGCCACTGTTTCCACTGTTTCCCCATCTGCCCAAGGGAATAACATAAACCGATTAAAATCAAATGGGTCCGAGATGATAAGTCAAATTCAACTAAACCTTGATTCTTAATCTGCAAGCTAAATGACACACCCAGAGGTGCCAGGACAGTTCCAAATCACAATCAAAAGACTGAGGGGTGGGTGGTTCCCCAATTGTTGGAATGATCCTCCACTCATTAGCATATGAAATCACCCAGCTCGTGAAAACTAACCACATCATATTCCATGGCCACTGCACTCACCCTCTGTAATGGTCCGCACTCTTGGAGTGTGCTTCTCTCTAAATCTGAACAAATCCACCTCTTAGCTATTTTTTGTGTCTCTCACTGAATTTATTTTCAATGAGACATCAAGAACCTGAGCTTCATTCAGTTCAGTTCAGTCTTTCAGTCGTGTCTGACTCTTTGTGACCACATGGGCTGCAGCACACCAGGATTCCCTAACCATCACCAACTCCTGTAGCTTGCTCAAACTCATGTCCATCGAGTCAGTGATGCCATCCAACCATCTCATCCTCTGTCATATCCTTCTCCTCCTGCCTCCAACCTTGCCCAGCATCAGGATCTTTTCCAATGTGTCCATTCTTCACATCACGTGGCCAAAACATTGTAGTTTCAGCTTCATCATCAGTCCTTCCAATGAATATTCAGGACTGATTTCCTTTAGGATGGACTGGTTTGATCTCCTTGCAGTCCAAGGGACACTCAAGAGTTTTCTCCAACATCATAGTTCAAAAGCATAAATTCTTCAGTGCTCAGCTTTCTTTATAGTCCATCTCTCACATCCATACATGACTGCTGGAAAAACCATAGCTTTGAGCTCATTAGGTCCTGAAACCAGGCACCATTGGTTTTGGTTGGGCTCAAGTCCCAGTAGGATACAACTGAGTGACAAAGCATAACACAGAGTCCCTGCCATGTGGGTTTGAGTCCCAATCTTAGGTAAACAGTTCCAAACACAACTTTTCCCCTTCAGGAAGGATGGTGACCTGCCCAATACTTGTAAGCAGTGGCATAGCTGGAGAGATGAGCTGAAGAACAGGAGGGAAAAGCAGTGGGAAAAATCTGCTGAGGAATCCCTTTCACAACCTGCTGGAAAATCTGCTGAATGTCTAACTTGTGCTCACAGTTTTCATTGCCCTTATCCTTGGCACAAAGAATATTAAGGATAGAGGAACCCTCACCTGCTTGGGCAACAGCTACTAGGGCATAGCAGATAGTGGAGTCTTCAGGACACACTGGGGAGTAGCCCCTGCCAGAGTCCCTCAGTTGCACCCACTGCCACTCACCTGTTCACATGGTATTCGAGGAAACAAGAAAGGAGAGATTGTAAAAGAATTAAGATTTTGTTGGCCATATGTACTTCCAGCCATAGTAGCAAGGACCTCCTACCTTAACCTGAGGTTTTCTGGAATCTGAGACTGAGTCACATGAGCTTTCTGCCGAGTTTGTTTTTGCTGTCCTGGTTTCCAGCATGTGGGCTTCTTGTCACTTCTACTGTGCTGGGTTTTCTTTGCATTCAGCTTCCACAGCGGGAGCTTTTGCCCAGTTGGGCTTCTGCTATGTTTGGCCTCTACCTTGCCAGGGCTGAGCCGAGGTTGTTTCAGCCAAGTTAAATCTGAGTAACAGCACCAGAGATGTCAGGGGAGTGTATGTGTAATTTCCTTGGTTCTGTCTTGCCGCAACAAAAATTTGAAGCAGCGGACCAGTGTTACAGCTCGGTTACAGCTCAGTTTAAATGGCAGACCAGTTTTACAGCTCAATTTTATTTGGTAAGCAAAGGAAAATACATCCTTAAGGTGTGAGGGTGGGCCAACCCAAAAGAATCGAAGAGAAAAGAGAAGAAATCAATTTTGGCTCCTCTTATGTTTTTTTCTCCTTCCCCTGAGCCTTGCCCTAGGTAAATTTGGCTAGCCAGGAGGACTGTTTGTTTCACCTGAGGTTCTCACTCCAGTCCTCAGACCTTCCTTTGTTCTATATTTATGGGATTTTTCCTTCTTTGTCTTTTTGCCACCATCATTCTGGACTCCTTTTTCCTATTCTAACTACCTAACGTATCCATGAGTTTATGGGTTTCCTCCCAATTTAAGTAACCACAGAGCATCAAGTAGAGTTCCTTGTGCTATACAATAGGGTCTCATTAGTTGTCTGTTTTATATATAGCATCAATAGTGTATATATGTCAATCCTAATCTCCCAATTTCTCCCTCCCTGTTTTTTTTCCCCTTGGAATCCATACATTTGTTCTCTACATCTGTGTTTCTACTGCTTTGCAAATAAGATCATCTATAATGGTTTACTAGATTCCACATACATGCATTAATATTTTTCTCTTTCTGACTTACTTCAGCCTGTGTGATAATCTCTAGGTCCATCCACATCACTACAAATGACCCAATTTCATTCATTTTTATGGCTGAATAATATTCCATTGTATATATGTACTGCAGCTTCTTTATCCTTTCCTCTATTGATGGACATTTATGATTTTTTTCCATGTCCAGGCTATTGTAAATAGTGTGCAATGAACACTGGGTTGCATGTGCCATTTTGAATTATGGTTTTCTCTGAATATATGCCTAGTAATGGGATTGCTTGGTCATGTGGTAGTTTTATTTTTAGCTTTTTAAGTAACCTCCATACCATTCTCCATTGTAACTGTATCAATTTACACTCTCACCAACAGGGCATGAGGGTTTCCTTTTCTCTACACCTTCTCCAGCATTTATTGTTTTTTTTTTCATGATGGCCATTCTGACCAGTATGAGGCGATACCTAATTGTAGTTTTGATTTTTATTTCTCTAATAATTATTGAGAGCTTCCCAGGTGGCTCAGTGGTCAAGAATCCACCTGTCAATGCAATAGCCACAAGAAACAAGGGTTCAATCCCTGGGTCAGGGAGATCCCCCAAAGGAGTAAATGGCAACACACTCAAGTATTCTTGCTGGTATAATCCCATGGACAGAGGAGCCTGGCGTGTGTCCATGTGTCCATGTGTCCATGGGGTCACAAAGAGTTGGACACAACTGAGTGACTGAGCATGTACACAATAATTAGTAACGTTGAGCATCTTTTCAACATTGAGTATTTGTTAGCCATCTGTATGTCTTTTTTGGAGGAATGTCTATTTGGGTCTTCCATAAAATAACCTAACTCAACCATAGTGATTCCTTTAATTAAAACATAAGTGTTATAGTCTGCCATTTTCATTTGTAACTCTTACTTTCTAAGGGCATTCTAATTGCAGACAACTCTAAGAATTTGATAGATATCAAATATGAAAATTAATGAGGAAGTATTGATTATTATATTCCTGAGAAATACATCTACTAGGTCAGTAATGTTTTATGAAATTTTGATATCCCAGAGAAGATCACACAAAGTATATTTGCAAAAAGCTAAACAAAGTGGAGAAAAAGGAAACTTATGCATGCCCCTATCTGAAGTCTCCCAAGCTTCATCATCATCCTCTCTACTTCTTAATTAGCACTGTTTCCCTAAGAAGGTACTAAGTTCAGCGTTTTACACATTGGTTATGTATTATTTTCCTCTTCTTATAAATAAGGAAACAGGTTGAGAGAAGTTATTAAATAATTTTGGCAAGATCACTCCACTTGTAAGTGGCATGGTAGAATTGGATAAGAGCTGCCTAATTCAAATCCATCTCAGCCTTCCTCTTCTGAACTATCTGAGAAATGGAAGTCCCCGGCACAGAGCAACTCTCTCTTATTATAGATTTAACATGTGGAGGCAGCCATAAAAAATGCCATTCTCTAAACACAGACTATTTTTTGTTTATTTATCTTTTAATTGTAGTAAAATACATATAAAATAAAATTTACCATGTTATCCATTTTTAAGTATATAGTTCAGTATGGTTTTCCAGCGGTCATGTATGGATGTGAGAGTTGGACTGTGAAGAAAGCTGAGCACCAAAAAATTGATGCTTTTGAACTATGGTGTTGGAGAAGACTCTTGAGAGTCCCTTGGACTGCAAGGAGATCCAACCAGTCCTTCCTAAAGAAGATCAGTCCTGGGTGTTCATTGGAAGGACTGATGCTAAAGCTGAAACTCCAATACTTTGGCCACCTCATGCGAAGATTTGACTCATTGGAAAAGACTGATGCTGGGAGGGATTGGGGGCAGGAGGGGGGACCACAGAGGATGAGATGGCTGGATGGCATCACCAACCCGATGGACATGAGTTTGGGTGAACTCCGCGAGTTGGTGATGGACAGGGAGGCCTAGCGTGCTGTAATTCACGGGATCACGAAGAGTCAGACACAACTGAGCAACTGAACTGAACTGAACTGAAGTGTTAATTACATCTAATTGCTGGGCAACCAGCCTCCAGAACTTTTTCATCTTTCAAACAGAAACACCAATTCCCTGTTTTCTTTTACACCCAACCCCTGGTGACCACCATTCCACTTTCTGTTTCTATGATTCTGACTATTCTTTAGGTACCTCACACATGTGGAACAGTGATGTATGCAAGGTTCTTCTCCATTGTAGCATGCATCTGAGTTTATTATTTTTTAAGACTGAATAACATTTGTTCCATTGTATGTATATGCTACATTTCATTTATCCTTTCATCCATTAACGGACTCTTGGGTTGCTTCCACATTTCGGCTATTGTGAATAATCCTACTATGAACACTGACGTACAGATCTGTGTTCAGATACTTCTTTGAGACTCTGCTTTCAATCCTTTTGAGTACTTACTCAGAATGGAATTGTTGGATCTTATGTTAATTCTGTTTTTGTTTTTGTTTTGAGGAATGGCCATAGTGACTCTACCACCTTATGCTCCCTTCAATAGTATTCAAGGCATCCAATTGCTATACACCCTTGCCAACACTTGTTATTTTTATTTTTTTATATTAGCTATTTAGTGGGTGTGAGATGACTTTTGATTTTGATTTGGATGTTTACTAGTTAATGATATTAAGCATCTTTTCACGTGCTTCTTAACCATTTACCCATCTTTTCAAGTCCTTTGCCACCACACACAAAAATTAGCTCAAAATGGTTTTAAGATTTGAAATCATAAAACTACTAGAAGAAAACATAGGAGAAAAACTCATGAACATTGACCTTAGCAATGATTTTTTTTTTTTAATTTGAGACCAAAAGTACAGGCAACAAAAGCAAAAATAAGTAAGTGGGACTATATCAAACTAAAAGTTTCTACATAGCAGAGGGAAAATTTTGAAAAATGAAAATGCAACTTGGGTAATAGGAGAAAACATTTGCAAGCCAAACATATGATAAATGGTTAATATTCAAATTATATAAGGAACTCATGCAACTCATGCAAAGAAGCAAATAACACAATTTTAAAATGGGTTAAGGACCTGAATAGATATTTTTCTGATGAAGACCTACAGATGGCCAATAAGCACATGAAAGGATGACCAGCATATCAGAATTTTATAGTTTTAGGCCTATGTTTAATTATCAGGGATATGCAATAAAAGCCACAGTGAGATTTCACTCCACATCTCTTAGGATGGCTATTACCATAAAGCCAAGGGACAAGTATTGGTGAGAATATGGAGACAACAGAATCCTCTTAATGGGAATGTAAATTGGTGTAGCCATTATGGAAAACAGGATATGGTTTCTCAAAAAAATTTTAATAAAGCTATTATATGATCTAACAATTCCATTTCTGGGTACAAATCCAAAGGAAAGGAAATCAAGATCTCGAAAAAATATTTGCACTCACATGTTCATTGAAGCATTATTCATAATAGTTAAGATATGGAAACACCTAAGTGTCAGTTGATGGTGAATGGATAAAAAAGAGGTGGTATATGTAAATAATGCAATATTGTTCAGCTTGAACGGAGAAGGCAATGGCAACCCACTGCCGTACTCTTGCCTGGAAAATCCCATGGTCAGAGGAGCCTGGTAGGCTGCAGTCCATGGGGTCGCTAAGAGTCGGACAGGAGTGAGCGACTTCACTTTCACTTTTCACTTTCATGCATTGGAGAAGGAAATGGCGACCCACTCCAGTGTTCTTGCCTGGAGAATCCCAGGGACGGGGGAGCCTGGTGGGCTGCCGTCTATGGGGTCGCACAGAGTCGGACACGACTGAAGAGACTTAGCAGCAGCAGCAGCAGTTCAGCTTGAAAATGAAGGAAATCCTGCCACTTGCTACACTATGGATAAACGTAGAGGACATTATGCTAAATGAAATAAGCCAGATACAGAACAACAAATATCCCATGATCTCAATTTTATATGGAATCTTAGAGGAAAAAACCCAAATGCATAATAAAAAAGAGTAGTATTGTAGTTATCAGAGGATGGGGACAGGGAAATAGGGGAGTTATTGATCGAAGAATACAAACTTCAGTGACAAGATAGGCAAATTCTGGAGACCTACTGTATAGCCTGGTGACTATAGTTAATAAAGTATTGTATACTCATATTTGCCTAAAGAGTAGGTCTCAAGTGTTCTCATCACACCATACACACACACACACACACACACACATGCACGCACACACACACATGCCAATGGTAACTATGTGAGGTGATAAATCTATTGATTAGCTTGATTGTGGTATTCATCTCACAATATATATGGATAATAAAACATCACATTATATTTCTTAAATATAAAATCTTTATATTTGTCAATCATACCTCAGTAAAACTGGGCAGAATCCTTTGCCCATTTTAAATGAGTTGTTTTATTGTATTGTTACTGAGTTTTAGGATTTTTTTAATATTCTATCCAGATTAACCCCTTATCAGATACATGATTTGCAAATATTTCCTCCCATTCCATAGGCTGCTTTTTCAATTTGTTGCTTATGTCCTTTAATGAAGAGAAGTTTTTAATTTTGGTAGAGCCCAATTTATCCATTTTCACTTTTGCTGTCTGTACTTTGGTATCATATCCAAGAAATCAATGCCAAATCCAGTGTCGTGACGCTTTTCTCCTATATTTTCTTCTCAGAGTTTCATAATTTTAGGCCTTATGTTTAAGTCTTTGAGCCTTTTGAGTTAATTTTTGCATATGGTGGGAGACAAGTCCAGCTTCACTCTTTTTCATGTGGATATTCATTTTTCCTGGCACTATTCATTGAAATGACTACCCATTGAATAGCCTTGGAACTCTTATCAAAATAATTTGATCATATATGTTCAAGGGTATTTCTGGGCTCTCTATTCAATTCCACTAGTTTTGTGTGTCTTTCTTTAGGCAGGTACCAAACATTTTGACTACTGAAGTCCTATAGTAAGTTTTGAAATTAGGAATTCTAAGTCCAACTTGTTTTTTCTCTTTCAAGATTATCTTGGATATTCAGGATTCTTTTCTATTTTTGCAAAAAAATTATTTTTTTTTTAGAACTGTTGAATCTGTAGGTCACTTTAGGTAGTATTGACAACAGTGTTAATTATTGCACTCCATGAACACACCATGTCTTTCGATTTATTTGTGACTTTAACTTCTTTCAGCAACGTCTTATGTTTTTCAGTGTTTAAGAGTCTTCAGTCTCATGGTTAAGTTTATTCCTAAATATTTTGTTCCTTGGATGCTATTGAAAATGGAATTATGTTTAATATCCATTTAAGAATGTTCACTATTAGCAAGAATAAATGAAACTGGTTTGTGTATGTTGATTTTATACCCTGCAAGTTTGCTGAATTTGTATATTTATTCTAATATTATTGTTGAACCTTTTGGGTTTTCTACATACAAGGTCATGCAAATAGAGATAATTCTACATGCTCCTTTCCAATTTCAATGCCTTTTATTTCTTTTTCTTGTCTAAAATTTCTGCCTAAGACTTCTAGCACAATGTTGAATAGTATTGGTTAGACTGGGTATCCTTGTCTTGTTCCTGATCTTAGAGGAAAAGCTTTCAGTTTTCATCATTGAGTGTAATGTTAGCTGTGAGCTTTTCATGTATAGCCTTTATTGTTTTGAGATAGTTTCCTTCTATGAACATAGATCTTTTAACTGCAGCCTGAAAAAGTGATTTAAAAGTGACCTCAATGCTCCAAACGACAAATATTGGTATAGCACCGTCCATGGCCCTGAGACTATGCAACTCCATGTGAGGTGATTCACAGTCTTGGCCTTGAAGATAGTTATCTTTGTTGGAGAAATAAAACAGCAAAAAGAAAACTTATAACACAGTGTAAACTACAAAATAAAGGAGAGTAAACATGGTAGTTGTTCTGAAGGGAAATGGACACAGGCTCTAGTGAGCAAGATGCCATCCATCCTGGAAAAGGAGAACTCTGAACTGAATTTCAAAGATGAGCCTGATTTAAACAGGCAGATGGTGGAGAGCACCCTCCACAAACACTCTGCCCACCTGCCACATATCAGACAACCTTTGGGGATGATCTTATGTAAATGTCCATCTCCACTAGATTGCTTCCCAACCCTTCCTAGTTTTATAGCATGAACCACCACTGAAATCTTGCTCTGTATTTATCTGTTTGCCTGTTTATTGTCCCATGGCAGAATGTGAACTCCATTAGAGTTGTATTTTTGTCTGCCTTGTTCACTCCTAAATGCTCAGGTTCTACAACAGATTCTGGCACATGGTAGAGGGAACAAATTAACAAGTGGATGAAATATAAGGCCTTAGAGTCAGAGAAGTGAAAGTGTTAGTTGCTCAGTTGTGTTCAACTCTTTGCAACACCATGCACTATAGCCCACCAGGCTTCTCTGTCCATGGAATTCTCCAGGCAAGAATACTGAAGTGGGTTGCCATTTCCTTCTCCAGGGTGTCTTCCAGACCCAGGGACCAAACTCAGGTCTCCTGCATTACAGGCAGATTCTTTACTGTCTGAGCCACCAGGAAAGTCTTAAAGTCAGAGCAGAAATATGTGCTAAAGACAACATCAAAGAGGTGATGAGTTGGACCAGATGCCCAATGGCTAGAGAAAGTCTTGATATACTGATTTAGGGCAGGCAGTGACATGAAAGAAAAGTATAAGGGTTTGGTGACATCTATGCCAAAGAAACAAAAAAATCTATGACTTTTTCCTGTGGAAATTGACCAGAATCTTTAACAGATACTGTCTCTGAATATGAAGGTTATGAGTGAGTTTTAAAAATCCATTTCTCCTAATTTTCTGTATTTGGGTGGTTTATTTAATAAATGTATATCACCTTTATAATAGAAAATATATTTTTAATTTTAAAAGACCAGGAAAGTGAATATAGTAGTAGTTTGCAGAAGAAATAGAAAGGACAAAAGGACAGAAACTAAAGATGAAAAACCCAATTTGCCAGAATGTTAAATAAATAAAAATTTCAACCTATGTGAAAGCTATTAAATCCCTTGTCCTCAAAAAAGTAAACAAATGATATTCAACAGGATTTTCTAAGTGTTTTAAGATATAAACTTTTAATTAATGAGGATCATAAGACCAATCATAAGATATTGATGTGCCAAGTTATTAGAAAGAACAATTCAATTATCTCAGAATTTGGTTGGCTCTTGGCACCCTGCTCTGAGAACTGGAGAGCTGACTGACCTGCCAAATGACAGGTTCTCACTGAGGATTTTAACACTATAAACAGCCTCTGTCTTGAAGGCTTATTTGAAATCAAAACACGCATCTTTAAGATCCTAAGAGGTGCTCATAGGGAAATGGATTTGAGTGGCAAAGTTGGCTCCAGCCCAAGGTTTCTGCAGGAGTCCTTTTACTACAAAAATATATATTTGTAATTAATGGAGATGAGCATATGGCTCCCTGGAACCATGAGGGCACAACCTCAGGTAGAGACAACCTCAAAGAGGAGGTGATATGGAACAAGATTCTCAAAGACAACCACTCTGGCTGCTTAATGTTTGGAACAGCACCCTTGGGTGTAATCCAGAAATAAGGGGGTGAACCAATGAGGCCCTAGACAATTATAGAGGCTAAGAGAGAGGGGCACAGAATGATTATAGCCAGAGGACACCCCACACAGTGGAAACAGCTCATTTGGAGCTTGCTGCTCTCCTGTCAAAAGTAAGTCACTAAATATCTCTTATACTGCTTCAATATAGAAGACATGGGCATAAAGAAAAACAAGTGACAGGAGGCTGTAAAAGAATATTTACAGAGTAAACTTTGAAGGGACATAACCCTCTTTATGTTTCAGCATTTTCACTAATATTCTCAGAAAGGTAAGCTACTCCTCAAGACTTAGAATTACACTTGGTGGTGACTCAGCACTCACTGCATGAGTCAGAAGCAACTGTAAGTCGAGAGCGGGCTCTGTGAAAATAAAGTGCACTAGGAGAGACTGACCTGCTGTCACAGACACCTGTGAGCATCATGGTAGGCACAGGGAATGAGCAAGAGCATGGCTAGGTGTAGCACTTCCATAGCAAGAAAGGATGGGAGTTATATCAGAAAAGAAGGTGCGTTTGTTGTATGTGCTACAAGTGTGTCTGAATGTGTTATCTATGATATGTGTATAGAGACATACACATGCATGAGTGAGTTATATATTACATGTGTGTGCATAAATATACATGTAGGTGTATGCATTGTGCTGTATATGCTATACATATGCATCAACTTGCACATATATTAGTACTATATATAGTTTACTACAGAATATGCTGGATCACAACAAACTGTGGAAAATTCTTAAAGAGAGGAATACCAGACCACATTACTTGCCTCCTGAGAAACCTGTATGCAGGTTAAGAAGCAACATTTACAACTGGACATGGAACAACTGACTAGTTCAAAATTGGGAAAGGAGTATATCGAGGCTATATATTGTCACCCTGCTTATTTATCTTTTATGCAGAGTACATCATGTGAGATCCTGGGTTGGATGAAGCTCAAGCTGGGAGAAAAATCTCACATATACAGATGACACTATCCTAATGGCAGAAAGCAAAGAGAAACTAAAGAACCTCTTGATGAAACTGAAAGAGGGAGGGTGAAAAAGCTGGCTTAAAACTCAACATTCAGAAAACTAAGATCATAGCATCCAGTCCTATCACTTTATGACAAATAGGGGAAAAAATGGAAACAGTGACAGACTTTATTTTCTTGGGTTCCAAAATCATTGTGGATAATGACTGCAGCCATGAAATTAAAAGATGTTTGTTCCTTGGAAAGAAAACTATGAAAAACCTAGACAGTGTATTAAAAAAGCAGAGATATCACTTTGCTGGCAAAGGTTCAGATAGTCAAAATTATGGTTTTTCCAGTAGTTATGTACGAATGTGAGAGGTGGACCATTAAGAAGGCTGAGCACCAAAAAACTGATGCTTTCAAACTGTGGTGTTGGAGAAGACTCTTGAGAGTCCCTTGGACAGAAAGGAGATCAAACCAGTCAATCTTAAAAGAAATCAACCCTGAATACTCATTGGAAAGACTGATCCGGGAGCTCCAATACTTAGACCACCTGATGTGAAGTGCTGACTCATTGGGAAAGTCCCTGATGCTGGGAAAGATTGAAGTCAGGAGTAGAAGGTGGTGATAAAGGATGAGATGGTTGGATGGCATCACGGACTCAATGGACATGAGTTTGAGCAAACTCTGGAAGATAGTGAAGGACAGGGAAGTCTGGCATGCTGCAGGCCATGGGATCACATAGAGATGGACACGACTGAGCGACTGAGCAACAAAGTTTACATATACCTATATATGCATATGTAAGTATTCATATACGTGCATACTTGTGTGTGTGTAAAAGTCAGTTTTGTAGTAAACAGTATATAGTTCTCTTCTGTAGACTGGCTTCAATTATTCTCTGTCCCAGAGGCCACCATATTTTGCTCATGGATACAGCAGACCTGTCCCACATGGTCACAGCATAAACCTTCAACTCACTCCAGTGAGCTCTTGTGGATCTTCACACAGCATTCTTACAAGACCATGAGCTTCATGAGGGAGGCTGGGGCCAGAGGCAAAAGGGACAGATGTGGGCAGGCCACAGACCTGCTCAATAATTATGAGTGAAAATGAAAGAAGGGATAGCTAATGAGTAAGAGAGTGAGTGAACAAACTAATGAAAGAGCCCAGGAAGGTTTCCTCCACTAACACAAATAATTCACACTGCCACAATAGATGTCCATGTACTCGGTTTTCAAAATCCCAGTAAATCAATTATTTTAGAACAATAAAAGAAAAGACAGAGGGAATAAATCTTCCCAGGGCAAACCATGGTTTGAGGAAAATGTATGTTCAAGGGAAGTGAAGCCCACTGGGAAAGTCAGAACAGACCCTGCATTTCTTGGGAGAAATTCTCCTCTTTAAATCACTGCCCCTCTGCTAATGATGTTTTACTTCCACTGGCATAGATGGCTACCATGTATTACTTGTTCTTGACCTGTGGGAGTCTATATCTTAGAGTATTTTTTCACACCAAGGAAGGCTTTACTTTGTTATTACTATTATTATTATCATTAAAGCTGAGTCAAGGGAGTGAATTCAATATGAGAAGCATCCATTCATTGCAGGCCTCGCCAGCTGAGATCAGCTTCATGCCCTTGGCAGCAGAAGACAGCAGAGTTGGGAGGAGACCAGCCACAGGGAGTCTCAATACAAGTGGTTTATTTTGTCACCATGTTTATTGTATTCATTCAGTGCTTATTTGAGTGTTTCACAGGTATCTGCTGCCCAAGGCCAGAAGTAATGGGGCAAGTCCATTTTTTCTTAACGGCACTCAACTTCAAAGGGAGAAAGAAAAGCAAAAAGGACCCATGCTCACTCAGAAGTGAGGGGACTTTGACCTGTGAGAGGAAGGCTGGCTTTTCCTGCAGTGGAACCCCACCTGCTAGAAAACCCACCCTTCAGTGGAGAGTCTGTTTCCATTTGTCACACAGCTGGAGGTTCCACTATTATCCTAGCACCTGTGGGTCACTACCTTCAAAACTACAAGTGACCAGGGTGTCACCAAGGCCTCCACAGGGCCAGAGTCTCCTTGCAGGATCTGGAGGGGCTGCCAGAGCCAAGGGTAGCTGCCCTCAGTACCCTGCTGGAACACACTGAGCTTCACAGCTAAGCGTAATACAGGCCACCCCAACTGGTCCAACAGGAAGGTTCTGCAGGGCAATGCTGGGTCTGCAACACCTCCTGCTAAGCCAGACAGGCTTGAGTCCTAGGAAAGGCTTTCCTCAAAGACACTGGGTGACCTCAACCTAGCACTATTTCCCTGGGTCCTTTGGTTTCCCCATCACATAATGAGGGGAATGAGCTGAATGATGGCTCTCTGAGGCCCTTTTAAGCTCTAGCATATACATGATGATTTTACATTTTTCACTTCCTTCCAATAGCTGTTTTTGCATTTTCTAAAAGAAAATTAATTTGCTTATGTGTTTTTTCATCTACTGTCCTCCTTTCCACCACAATCCCATCTTGTGAAATATGCAAACTGCGCTTGCCACCCAAGATGAAGTTAATTAAAAATGCTAAAGGAGTGTCCACCACCAGGTCATCTTGGTCAGCAGTGGTGAGTGATTATAGGTCCAAAACACAGACCTCCCTGCACCATCTCAGACACATGTCATCATCACAGTGATCATGGGGGCAAATCATGCTCCAAACCACACAACGAGCACTGAAGTCACTGAGTGGGAGGATTGCTCCCCCTTCTCCACCCCTTACCCCCCAAAAAACACACAAAGGTACATTAGCTTAACTTTAAATGTCTAGTATGCATTATTAGCTGCTAATAAATCTAATAAACCTAATGAAAAATGTCCTCAGGACGTTCTCCCAAAAATTCTTTTTATTGGAAGTTTATTTTATGGAAAAAATGGTTTGAATTATAGCAAGAAAAATCCAAGCTACAGAAAGGAAGCAGCAATTCAACAATATCAGTTCCTAGGAATTTAATAAAAACGGTACCCAAAGCAAGGTGCAAAAAAAAAACACAGTTGACTCTCAGTAGTGTTTGACTTTTCTTGAAACATCCTCTTCCCTGGCTTCTGTGTCAACATTTCCCACAAGTTGTCTTCCCACATCTCCTGTCTCTCAAGCTGCTTTTCAATCTCCTTTGAATTCATTCTCTGGGCCCTGACTACAAATGTCTGAGCTGTTCAAGGTGCCTCTCAGTCTCCCATTTCCCTCCTGGATGCCATCCCCTGGCCAGCCCCAGCCATGGGTGCCACCTGCTTGCCAGCAACTCATCTCTTTATATCAACCCTGACCTCATCTGTGGCCTCTAGACTAGCTGACCTGCCATCCTGCCCTTCCTCAACCCCTCCTCTCGGATGTTGCAATGGTATAGCAAACTCAATACATCCAGCGGAGTTCATCTTGTTCTCCAGTGGAAACTCCATCAATTGGATCATATAAGCCAGAACCTGAAACTCTGTACTAAGTTGTCCCTCTCCATCCTCAGCCCATCATCAAATCAATAGATACTGGCTTCAAAACCATATATATATATATATATATATATATATATATATATATATAAACATATATATCAGTTCAGTTCAGTCACTCAGTCATGTCTGACTCTTTGCAACCCCATAGACTACAGCACACCAGGCTTCCCCATCCATCACCATGTCCCAGAGCTTACTCAAACTCATGTCCATCGAGTCAGTGATGCCATCCAACCATCTCATCCTCTGTCGTCCCCTTCTCCTCCCATCTTCAATCTTTCCCAGCATAAGGATCTTTTCCCATGAGTCAGTTCTTTGCATCAGGTGGCAAAAGTATTGGAGTTTCATTTCCTTTAGGATTGACTGGTTTGGTCTCCTTTCTGTCCAATGAACTCTCAAGAGTCTTCTCCAGCACCACAATTCAAAAGCATCAATTCTTCAGTGTTGTGTCTTCTTTATGGTCTAGCTCTCATATCTGTACTTCACTACTGGAAAAACCACAGCTTTGAGTAGACAGACCTTTGTTGCCAAAGTGATATCTCTGCTTTTTAATACACTGTTTAAGTTTGTCATTGCTTTCCTTCCAAGGAGCAAGCATCTTTTAATTTCATTGCTGCAGTCACCATCTGCAATGATTTTGGAGCCCAACAAGATAAAATCTGGCACTGTTTCTACTTTTTCCCTTCTATTTGCCATGAAGTGATGAGACCAGATGCCATGATCTTAGTATTTTTAGTGTTGAGCTTTAAGTCAGCTTTTTCACTCTCCTCTTTCACCCTCATCAAGAACCTCCTTAGTTCCTCTTTGCTTTCTGACGTTAGAGTGGTATCATCTGCACACTTAAGGTTGTTGATATTTCTCTCTGCTATCTTTATTCCAGCTTGTGACTCATCTAGCTCGGCACTTCACATGATGTACTCTGCACATAAGTTAAATAAGCAGGGTGACAATATACAGCCTTGACATACTCCTTTCCCAATTTTGAACCAGTCCATTGTTCCATGTCCAGTTTTATATGTTGCTTCTTGTCCTGTGTAAAGTTTTCTCAGGAGGCAGGTAAAGTGTTCTGGTAGTCCCATCTCTTTAAGAATTTTCCACGGTTTGTTGTGATACACAGTTAAAGTCTTTAGTATAGTCAATGAAGCAGAAGTAGATGCTTGTCATGTATAAGGCCAAATGAAAATGGCAAATAATTCCCAAATTATTTGGGAATATTCAAAAGCAGGAATTATACAAACCACAATCATTATCCACAATAAATGGACCACAAAAGGATACCTCCCACCAAACTAATTCACTCGACAAGCAGGAAGTTGACCTGAGTAGACCTCCTGCGTACCTTTCCTACAGGTAGGGATGAGCACAAGTAATTGGAGATGCCAAGGGGCCAGGGAAGGGAGACGCTAGGTTCAGAGCCACATAGCTAGGCTTTAACCCTCCTTGTCCCGTTTTGAGTCCCCATCTCCTAGTTGACAGTCCCTTGTACCCAGCCCCTTCCAAGCCTGCCATCCTGTGTAGACCACTGATAATTGAAGGCATGAGAGTCTGGGTGAATGCAGCCTAAAAACCTGAGGCTCGGGTCTGGGTCTGCTTCTCCAGGATATGTTTGCAGAAGGCCAAGAAGAGGCTGAAACAATAATTTACAAGAGAGTCAGTTCACACCCTTACCTGCCAGGACAGGAGGTACCAGAGCCAAGGAAGAAAGGGCTAGTCCTGAGCGGGCCTAGTTCCTGTCATAAAGCTTATGCCCCAGTATAATCCTAGAGACTAGGCTTGGGTCCTAGAAAGAGAACTATGTGTGAAGTTGGGCATCTCACTACTGCTTCTAAGAGAAGTAAGAAGTCAGCCAAGGGCAGCTTGGGTACCTCTGGATCCAGCAGGCTGAGAGATATGGTGTGGGGTTGGGGGAGGCATTTCTGCCTGTCAAAAGACAGTGCTGGTCATGACCAGCAATCATGGCTTTGGTGGGAACAATGGCAAAACCATCATGACCCTGAGTGTTGCCGAGGGCAGGAGACATTGCCATCCAAGCCATAGGAGCAGGAGGAAAATGGTAGCCCCAGAATGGCCAAGAGATCCAGTTCATGTCACTCATGACTGACCCTTGAATTCCCAGAACTCCCTGGGGCTGGATTCAAAGTTTAAACCTGGCTTGAGCCAGGATAATACAGATTCCTGATTGTTAATAGTTATTTTACTTTATAAGAAGATATTTGTCTGGGTCTTTATTTTTTTTTTTTTTTTTAACAGTTAGCTCCACAAGCTCCAGACCCCTGCATCTTCACAGAGGAGGCTCACCCAAATCTTGAGCAAAGGATAAATATTCAACACTGAATGGCCTGGTAAATGAGATTGTAATATTTCATATTTGCAATGTTCTTCATCAAATAAAGAACATGCATACTTTCTCAATGGATGCTAAGTGAGGATTGCTATCTTATAGATCAGAAGATTGAGGCATAAACCAATCCCGGGCTTACAGAGAACCACTTAGCTACTGAGTGTGGGGGCAACATAAACCCAGGTCTCCTAGCCAACCAGACTCTCAACCCTCCTCCCTGTGTTTCCTGGTGGAGGAGAGATGCCCTGAGCTAGTCCTTCCCCAAGAAGGCTCCTTGGCAGTGAACATTTAGAAGGTTTTTTAGGAGAGTCACATTGAATGGTAACATTTCAAAGGCTTGGAGAAGTTCTGCAAAAAGGAAGCCTAATGTTTCCTAAAATTTTTAGAACACCAACCAATTTTCTTTTCCTCCAATCCCCACTAACATTGAGGAAAAGCAATGTGGAAATCTGTTCTTTACTAAAAATGAAACTAGCTTATACTGAGGTATTAATGAGAAAGGAATGGCTACCCATTCCAGTATTCTGGCCTGGAGAATTCCATGGACTGTATAGTCTATGGGGTTGCAAAAAATAGGACATGACTGAACCACTTTCACTACTTCAGTTCAGTTCAGTTCAGTCGCTCAGTCGTGTCCGACTCTTTGAGACCCCATGAATTGCAGCATGCCAGGCCTCCCTGTCCATCACCAACTCCTGGAGTTCACTCAAACTCACGTCCATCAAGTCAGTGATGCCATCCAGCCATCTCATCCTCTGTCGTCCCCTTCTCCTCCTGCCCCCAGTGCCTCCCAGCATCAGTCTTCCAATGAGTCAACTCTTCACATGAGGTGGCCCAAGTACTGGAATTTCAGCTTTAGTATCATTCCTTCCAAAGAACACCCAGGACTGATCTCCTTTAGAATGGACTGATGATTAATAGCTTAATTTATTTTCCCAGCCTATGGATTTAACATTTCAACCACCCAATAAAATCAGAAATTCTGTATAATGGGAAGAAGAATCAATCAGCTAGCAGGAAGAGGCCTTTTTTTTTTTTTTGACAAATGCTCCCTGAAATGTCTGAGGAAAATCTTGACAGCTAGCCCAGGGCAGCACAAGAACTGGGGTGATATGGACCCTGAGGCCCAAGAGAAGCAGAGGCCTGGGCAGAGGCTCAGGGCAGATTTGGGGTACTCAGGTCATGTCAGAATTTGGCTGTTTTTAATGCGTCTAGGCCTCAGATTTGCCATCAGTCAAGTGAGGAATCTTCTCATCCTTGAACATTTGTAAGCTCAATTTATTTGTAAGCCCAACAAATTTAGCCAAGGACCCAACTAACACAATCAGCTATATATAGTACTGTATTGTAATAACACTTTTCACAAAAATAATACATAAGAAGCAAACATAAAAAATGAAGAAAGCATTTTGAATCTTACAGTACAGTACCTTGAAAAGTACAGTAGTACAGTACAACAGCTGGTATACAGGGGCACATTCACATCTTTGAAAGTTTGAAACTTGAAGGTTCTTACATAGGAGACTTACTATAGTGGTGGAAAATGAGCATATGGAATGAGAAGTACTCTGCACTTAAACAGCACCCAGCTTCCCCATGCCTCAGCTTCCTTCTCTACTAGATAGTTTCTTATTACCTGCCCCTCCCACCCAGAGTTTCCACAAGTCTATGAGAATTATGTCATAGTGTATAAGCCATCACATAAGGGGAAGTGACTTTTATTGTTATCTAAAGGGATAATAGTGTTAGTAGCTCAAGTAGTAAAGAATCTGCCTGCCAATGCAGGAGACACAAGAGACACAGGTTTAATCCTTGGATCAGGAAAATCCTCTGGAAGATGAAATGGCAACCCACTTCAGTATTCTTGCCTGGAAAATTCCATGGACAGAGCAGCCTGGCAGACTACAGCCCCTGGGGTCACAAAGCGTCAGACACGACTGAGTGACTGAGCACACAAAGAGATAATGGAGGTGTCTATGTTGATAGCACCCTGTATTATTTTCATTAAGTCACACTGAATTAATCATAGGCTTCCCTGGTGGCTCAGACGATAAAGAACCTGCCAACAATGTAGGAGACCCAGGTTCAATTCCAGGTCAGGAAGACCCCCTAGAGAAGGGTTTGGCAATCCACTCCAGGATCCTTGCCTGGAGAATTCCATGGACAGAGGCTCCTGGTAGGCTATTGGTCCATGGGATCGCAAAGAGTTGGACATGACTGAGCGACTATTTTCACTCAGTAGCACTGAATTAATTAGCTGCTAATAATTAAATACCTGGTGCTGTGGAAGGCTGGGGGAAAGGAGCAGGTTTGACAAGAAAGATTATGAGTTGGTTTTGGTGCAAATGCCCCAGAGGGGATGGCACGTGCAGATCTGGTATGGAAGATACCAGTTAGGGAGCAGGTGAGACCACACAGGGATGCCAAAGCCCAGTCCTGATCCCCACAGGCAGCCCAGCCTCCTAACCTAGGTCTCAACTGAGGAGGTTCCTCCTCCTCCCCGTAGGTGGTCATGGTCCCCCATGTGGCCACGGACCCAAGCCCCTACCCCTTTTGCAGAAGGCTCACCCTTTAAGTGTCCCTTCCTTCTAATCCCCCTGTCTCTCCCCTTCCTATGATCATCCCCATCAGCAAACAAGCATTCTCTAGAATCTCCCATGAAAAAAAGGATGATTCCTTCCAGATACTTCTGCATTTATCTTATTCTCTCCTCACAAGAAAGCCTTTCAAAAGAATTGCACACACTTGCTCCCTCTCCATTCCTCCTCCCGTTTGCTCCATCAACTTTTGTTCCATCAACTCCTCCCTTCAGGAGGAGTTCCCTCCTCCTGAAGTACAGCTGTCACACCTTCAGGACACAGCACACAGAGCCCTCTCTGTATCCCATTTTCTGGAGCAGTTCCCCCATTTGTTTTTATGTTCTTGTCACATTACCTGTTTAACTCCATCATTACACAGTCCATAACTGTCCTGTTTATTATTCAATTGCTTACAGCCTTTTTCTTTTACTAGGATATGAGTGAACACCATGAGGGTAAGAACTTTGTCTTGCTGTCACTTACACTGTGACCCAGCATAGCAGCCCAGTACAATTTGCTGAATAAACACATGAAAACATTTATTTCTGAAGGCACAAGGAAAAGCCACTCATTGATCACCATAAGTTGGGTTGTGCTATAGTAATAACAAGCCCCAAATCTCTGGGCTCAAAACAATGAAGGCTTATTTTGTAGCTGAAACTTTAAAGCTGTTGTGGGTTAGCAGAGGAGTCCTGCTTGTTGCAGTGATGGGGAGCCAGGTGGACAGGACAGCTGCCAGTTTGGAAGGAAAAAGAAACTATGGAGGGCTACTTGGCAGCATTCAAATGTCCCTACTCAAAAGTGATATATGTCACTCTGGGCTCACTGTCCAGATTTGAGCACAGGGCCATGGAAGGCCCGAGGAAATGAGGAAGCCCAGCCTCCCGCATGCTTCAGGAGAAAGGTAAGGGAATGGCAGAGCACCATAGAACTGCCATGGCCATTGAGGAATGGTCAATCCAAGAGAGAGAGAAGAACCATCCAAAGGAGTAGGGATTGGGGGTCAGTAATGCCCAACCCTGCAGAGAAGTCTCCAAGTATCTGCTGCATTTGGCAACTAATAACTGACTAGAGCACATGAACTTCTGGTGCTCTGGGAGTGTGGGGAAATCCAAATTCAATGGATTGAGCAAAAGAGAGAGGTGAAGAAGTGAAAATAGAACAGACAAAATTTTCAGGAATGTAGCTGCTAAGGAGGGACTGGGGCACTAATTTAAGACATAAAGTGGTAATGTTCTAGGAGCAAGAGAGGAGCACATATCCACTGGGGGCTGGGGTGGGAAGACTGAAGAGCCAAGGAGGAAACAGGTGGAAGTGGAAGAAGGTGACCTGGAGACCCTTCTGGAATCTTGGGGGTGGAGTGGGAAGAGGACAATGAGTGAGAAGTGATGTGCTTTTCGGTGGAGGACTGGAGATCCTAACAGCTCTGTGGGAACTCTGAGGAGACACTGCATTTTGTCAGTTATTACAGGATTATTGTCCTACATTTTGCTTCTTCAATAAGATCAGAAACTGCAGCTGTGAGAGAAGGAGGCCCAGATGGCAAATAACTGGTAATGTAACTTCTTGGGTCATTATTACCCCACTGGAGATGGAGAGAATGGAAAGGAAAAGGGTACTACCAACAGCAGTCAGAGCACAAATGCTGAGGCTAACCAGCCCAGAAGGAAGAGTGGGACAAGTGCCAGGAAAGATATGGACAGAGGGGCTGAAAGTTCACTCCCAAAATTGGGACAAGTGAACATGGAACCAACCGCCTCTGTCTAGGACAACGCAGGGGCTGGCTCATGTTTGGCCAGCAGCCAAGGACTCGGGATGAGAAGTCAGGCCTCACTGCCAAGCTCAGAAATAACCTGGTGGCTCAATAGTGAAGAATCCACCTGCCAATGCAGGAGAGATGGGTTCAGTCTCTGGGTCAGGAAGATCCCTGGGAAAGGAAAATGGCAACCCACTCCAGTATTCTTGCCTAGAATATTCTTGCTGCCCTTGTGGCTCAGCTGGTAAAGAATCAGCTAAAAATGCAGGAGGCCTGGGTTTAATCCATGGTTTGGGAAGAGCCCCTGGATAAGGGAAAGGCTACCCACTCCAGTATTCTGGCCTAGAAAATTCCATGGACTATATAGTCCATGAGGTCGCAAAGAGTTGGACATGACTGAACAACTTTCACTTTCTCACTTTCTCATACATGTTTAATATTAGTGATAAGAAATTTTGACTTTATTAATTTTTCTTTTTCTTTATTTTCTTTCTTCTCTATTACATTTTTCAGCACATAAAATTTTAAATTAATAAGTATCCTACCAAAAATCCTTATGTTGATGAGAAATGTTACTAGAACTAAGAGTTAACCTTCCCAAGATTCAAAGACTTCTGAGATGAGAAGGGGATGAAAGGCATGTTTGTAGCACAAAACATTGCTAAGATTATGCTACATATTTTACGGACCTTATTTGATTTCATGTTTCCAATGAGATTGTTGCTGTTGTTCAGTTGCTCAATTGTCCAACTCTTTGTGACCCCATGGATTGCAGCACACCAGTCTTACCTGTCCTTCACCATATCTCAAGTATGCTCAAACTCATGTTCATTGAGTTGGTGATGCCATCCAAACATCTCATCCTATGTCATTCCCTTCTCCTCCTGCCTTCAATCTTTTCAACATCTGGGTCTTTTCCAATGAGTCAGCTCTTCGCATCTGGTGGCCAAAGTATTGGAGCTTCAGCTTCAGCATCAGTACTTCCAATAAATATTCAAGGTTGATTTCCTTTAAGATTGCTGTTTTGATCCCCTTGCTGTTCAAGGGACTCTCAAGAATCTTCACCAGCCCCACAGTTTGAAAACATCAGTTCTTTGGAGCTCAGCTTTCTTTATGGTCCAACTCTCACATCTGTACATGGCTACTGGAAAAACCATAGCTGTGACTAGACAGACCTCTGTCAGCAAAGTAATGTCTCTGCTTTTGAATACATTGTCTAGGTTTGCCATAGTTTTTCTTCCAAGGAGTAAACATTTTTCAATTTCATGGCTGCAGTCACAGTCTGCAGTGACTTTGGAGCCCAGGAAGATAAAATCTGTCACCGTTTCCACTTTTTCCCCATCTATTTGCCATGAAGTGATGGAACCGGATGCCATAATCTCAATTTGTGGAATGTTGAATTTTAAGCCAGCTTTTTCATTCTCCTTTTTCACCTTCATCAAGAGACTCTTTAGTTCCTCTTTGCTTTCTGACATTAAAGTGGCATCATCTGCATATCTGAGGTTATTGATATTTCTCCCAGCAATCTTGCTTACACATTGAGTTTCATCCATCCATTTCACATGATGTACCCTTCATATAAGTTAAATAAGCAGGGTGACAATATACAGCCTTGACGTACTCCTTTTCCTATTTGGAACCAGTCTGTTGTTCCATGTCCAGTTCTAACTGTTGCTTCTTGAACTGCATACAGGTTTCTCAGGATGCAAGTAAGGTGGTCTGGTATTCCCATCTCTCTAAGAATTTTCCACAATTTTTTGTGATGCACACAGTCAAAGGCTTTCACATAGTCAATGAAGCAGAAGTAGATGTATTTCTGGAATGTTCATGCTTTTTCAATGATCCAACGGATGTTGGGAATTTCATCTCTGGTTTTTCTGCCTTTTCTAAACTCAGCTTGTACATTTGGAAGGTTTCAGTTCACATACTATTGAAGCCTAGCTTGAAAGATTTTGAGCATTACCTAGCTAGCACGTGAAATAAGTGTAATTTTGTGGTAGTTTGAACATTCCTTGGCACTTCCCTTCTTTGGGATTGGAATGAAAACCAACTTTTCCAGTCCTGTGGCCACTGTTGAGTTTTCCAAATTTGCTGGCATATAGAGTACAGCACTTTCAGAGCATCATCTTTTAGGATTTGAAATAGCTCAGCAGGAATTCCAACACCACCAGTAGCTTTGTCCATAGTAATTGTTCAAGTAAAGTTTGTAGCTTCGTTCAAGTAAAACCCACTTGAATTTACACTCTAGGATGTTTGGTTCTAGGTGAGTGATCACACCATCATGGCTATCTGGGTCATTAAGACTTTGATTGTATACTTCTGTGTATTCTTGCAACCTCTTAATATCTTCTGCTCTGTTAGGCCCATAACTATTGCTGTCCTCTGTTGTGCTCATCTTTCCATGAAATATTCCCTTGGTATCTCTAATTTTCTTGAAGAGATCTCTAGTCTTCCTCATTCTATCGTTTTCCTCTATTGCTTTGCACTGTTCACTTTGGAAGGCTTTCTTATCTCTCCTTGCTATTCTTTGGAACTCTGCATTCAGATGGGGTTATCTTTCCTTTTCTTTTTTGCTTTTCTCTTCAGTTCTTTTTCACTATTTGTAAGGCCTCCTCAGGCAACCATTCGCCTTCTTGCATGTTTTTCTTGGGGATGGTCTTGATCACTGCCTCCTGTATGATGTTATAAGCCTCCATCTATAGTTTTCTGGCACTTTATCAGATCTAATCCCTTGAATATATTTGTCACTTTCATTATATAATCATAGTTCAGTTCACTTTAGTCACTCAGTCATGTCCAACTCTGTGACCCCATGGACTGCAGCACGCCAGGCCTCCCTGTCCATCACCAACTCCCAGACCTTACTCAAACTCATGTCCATCGAGTCGATGATGCCATCTAACCATCTCATCCTCTGTCGTCTCCTCCTCTCCCGCCTTCAATCTTTCCCAGCATCAGGGTCTTTTCCAATGGGTCCATTCTTTGCATCAGGTGGCCAAAGTATTGGAGTTTCAGCTTCAGCATCAGTCCTTCTAATGAATATTCAGGGATGATTTCCTTTAGGATGGACTGGTTGGATCTCTTTGCTGTCCAAGGGACCCTTAAGCGTCTTCTCCAACATCACAGTTCAAAAGCATTAATTCGTTGGCTCTCAGCTTTCTTTATAGTCCAACTCTCTCATCCATACATGACTACTGGAAAAACTATAGCTTTGACTAGATGGACTTTTGTTGGCAAAGGAATGTCTTTGCTTTTTAATATGCTGTCTAGGTTGGTCATAGCTTTTCTTCCAAGGAGCAAGTGTCTTTTAATTTCATGGTTTCAGTCATCATCTGCAGTGATTTTGGAGCCCAAGAAAATAAAGTCTCTGTTTCTGTTGTTTCTCCATCTATTTGCCGTGAAATGAGGGGACCGGATGCCATGATGTTAGTTTTCTGAATGCTGAGTTTTAAACCAACTTTTTCACTTTCCTGTTTCACTTTCATCAAGAGTCTCTTTAGTTCTTCTTCACTTTCTGCCATAAGGATGGTGTCCTTAAAAAACTGGAAATAGAACTGCCTTATGACCCAGCAATCCCACTGTTGAGCATACACATCGAGGAAACCAGAATTGAAAGAGATATGTGTACCCCAATGTTCATCACAGCACTGTTTATAATAGCCAAGACATGGAAGCAACCTAGATGTCCATCAGCATATGAATGGGTAAGAAAGCTGTGGTACATATACACAATGGAGTATTACTCAGCCATTAAAAAGAATACATTTGAATCAGTTCTAATGAGGTGGATGAAACTGGAGCCTATTATATAGAGTGAAGTAAGCCAGAAAGAAAAACACCAATACAGTATACTAATGCATATATATGGAATTTAGAAAGATGGTAACAATAACCCTGTATGCGAGACAGCAAAAGAGACACAGATGTATAGAACAGCTCTTTGGACTCTGTGGAAGAGGGAGAGGTGGGGATGATTTGGGAGAATGGCATTGAAACATATATAATATCATATAAAAAATGAATCGCCAGCCCAGGTTCAATGCAGGATACAGGATGCTTGGGGCTGGTGCACTGGGATGACCCAGAGGGATCATATGGGGAGGGAGGTGGGAGAGGGGTTCAGGATGGGGAGCACGTGTACACCGGTGGCGGATTCATGTTGATGTATGGCAAAACCAATACAATATTGTAAAGTAATTAGCCTCCAATTAAAATAAATAAATTTAAATTTAAAAAAAAGGATGGTGTTATCTGCATATCTAAGGTTACTGATATTTCTCTGGCAATCTTGACTCCAGCTTGTGCTTCATCCAGCCCAGCATTTCACATGATATACTCTGCATATAAGCTAAATAAGCAGGGTGACAATATACAGCCTTGACGTACTTCTTTCCCAATTTGGAACCAGTCTGTTATTCCATGTACAGTTCTAACTGTTGTTTCTTGACCTGCATAGGTATTTTATTTAGGTCACACCTGAATGGGCGAGTGGTTTTCCCTACTTTCTTCGACTTAAGTCTGAATTCTACAATAAGGAATTCATGATTGAGCCACAGTCAGCTCCTGGTCTTGTTTTTGCTGACTGTTTAGGGCTTCTCCATGTTCAGCTGCAAAGAATATAATCAATCTGACTTCAGTATTGACCAATGTCAATGGTCAACACTATCGGTACTGACCTTCACAAGGTGATGTCCATGTGTAGAATCATCTCTTGTGTTGTTGGCAGAGGGTGTTTGCTATGACCAGTGTGTTCTCTTTGCAAAGCTCTGTTAGCCTTTGCCCTGCTTTATTTTGGGCTTCCCTTCTGGCTCAGGTGGTAAATAATCCAGCTGCAATGCAGGAGACCTGCTTTCAATCCCTGGGTTGAGAAGATCCCCTGAAGAAGAGAAAGGCTACCCACTCCAGTGTTCTGGCCTGGAGAATTCCAAGGACTGCATAGTCAATGGGGTCACAAGGAGTCGGACACAAGTGACTTACTTTCACTTTCTTTCTGCTTCATTTTGTACTCCAAGTCCAAATTTGCCTGTTAGTTACTCCAGGTATCTCTTGACTTTCTACCTTTGCATTTCAGTCCCATGTGATGTAAAGATATCTTTTTTTGTGTTAGTTCTAGAAGGTCTTGTAGGTCTTTATAAGACCATTCAATTTCAGCTTCTTTGGCATTAGTGGTTGGGGCACAGACTTGGATTGCTGTGATATTGAATGGTTTGCCTTGGAAACGAATGAAGAGTCTGTCATTTTTGAGAATCAACCCAAGTACTGCATTTCAGATTCTTTTGTTAACTATGAGGGCTACTCCATTTCTTCTAAAGGATTCTTACCCACAGTAGTAAATATAATTGTCATCTGAATTAGATTCACCCACTCCCATCCATTTTAGTTCACTGATTCCTAACA
The DNA here is from genome assembly GCF_027580195.1 of Bos mutus. Lineage (NCBI taxonomy): Eukaryota > Metazoa > Chordata > Mammalia > Artiodactyla > Bovidae > Bos > Bos mutus. Next base: position 133,752,064 of record NC_091618.1, read on the forward strand.
TGTTCACTCTTGCCATCTTCTCTTTGACCATTTCCAATTTACCTTGATTCATGGACTTAATGGGCTTCTGTGATAGCTCAGTTGGTAAAGAATTCACTGCAATGCAGCAGACAGTGGTTTGATTCCTGGGTTGGGAAAATCTGCTGCAGAAGGGACAGGCTACCCACCCCACTATTCTGGGGCTTCCCTTGTGGCTCAACTGGTTTAAAAAAAAAACTGCCTGCAATGCAAGAGAACTGGGTTTGATCCCTGGGTTGGGAAGAGCCCCTGGAGAAGGGAAAGGCTACCCACTCCAGTATTCTGACCTGGAGAATTCCATGAACCGTAACCATGGGGTTACAAAGAATCAAACACGACTGAGTGACTTTCACTTTCAAGGACTTAATATTATAGGTTCCTATGCAATATTGTTCTTACAGCATCAGACTTTACTTTCACCACCAGACACATCCACAACTGGGCATCATTTCTGCTTTGGCTCAGCCTTTTCATTCCTTCTGGAGTTATTTCTCTGCTTTTCTCCAGTAGCACACTGGACACCTTCAGACCTGGGGAGTTCATCCTTCAGTGTCATATCTTTTTGCCTTTTCATACTGTTCATGGGGTTCTCAAGGCATGAATGCTGAAGTGTTTTGCCATTCCCTTCTCCAGTGGACCACGTTTTATGAGAACTCTCCACTATGACCTGTCTATCTTGGGTGACCCCACATGCCATGGCTCATAGTTTCATTAAGTTACACAAAGCTGCGATCCATGTAATCGTTTTGGTTAGTTTTCTTTGATTTTGGTTTTCATTCTGTCTGCCCTCTAATGAATAAGGGTAAGAGGCATATGCAAGCTTCCTGATGGGAGGTACTGGTTATGGGAATACTGGGTCTTGCTCTGGTGGTAAAGGCCATACTCAGTAAATTGTTAATCCAATTTTCAGCTGATGGGTTGGGCTGTGATCCCTCCCTGTAGTTTGGTCTGAGGACAAACTATGGTAGGGGTAATGTTGGCCTCCTCCAGAAGGACTTATGCCAGCACACTGTGCCTCCCCAGATTGCTGAAGTCAGTGTCTCTTGACCCTGCAGCAGGCTGCTGTGAACCCATGCCTCCACTGGAGACTCCCAAACACTTCAGGCAAGTCTGCTTCTTGTAAGGTCACTGTTCCTTTCTCCTGGGTCGTGGTACACACAAAGTACTGTTTGTGCCCTCCAAGAGTTTCTGCTTCCCCAGTTCTGTGGAAATTCTGAAATTAAATCCTGCTGACCTTCAAAGTCAGATTCCTTGGGGATTCTTGCACCCCTTTGCAGGATCCCCAGGTTGGTAAGTCTGTTGTGGGAGGTAGAACTTTCACAACAGTGCAAGAACTTCTTTGGTATATTTGTTCTCCAGTTTGAGTATCATCCACCCAGTGGCTTTATAGTGGGGCTCATGGCAATCTCCTCTACAAGGATTTATGCCACACTCTGAGCCCACCAGGACTGCTGCTGCCAGATCCCCTGTCCCTGCAGCAGGCAACTGCTGACCCATGCCTCTGAAGGAGACCCTCAAACAGCTACAGGCATGTCTGGCACAGTCTCTTGTGTGTGGGGGTGGGGAGGGGGTCACTGCTCCCTTCCCTGGGTTCTGGTGCACACAAGGTTTTGTTTGTGCCTTCCAAGCATCTCCTGAGAGTATGAGGTTTGATTTAAACATGACTGCACTCCTCCTACCATCTTGCCACAGTTTCTCCTTTGCCCTTGGATTCGGGGTACCTTTTTTTGGTGTGTTCCAACATTCTCCTATTGATGCTTGTTCAGCAGCTAGTTGTGATTTTGGTGTTCTTGCAGGAGGAGATGAGTGCACATCCTTCTACTCTGCTATCTTGGACTGTAGCCTCCCAGTCTCTTCTGCACATGGAATTCTCCAGGCAAGAATACTGGAGTGGGTAGTCATTCTCTTCTCCAGGGGATCTTTCAACCCAGGGATCAAACCTGGGTCTCATGCATGGAAGGCATATTGTTTTACCATCTGAGCCACCAGGGAAGTCCTTCCAATGAGATGGTTGAATATTAATATTTTATTTGGTTCAACATAAAAAATTAATCAATGTAATATATTAGATTAATAAAATGAGGAGGGAAACACATGATCATCTCAATGAAAAAAGAAAAAACTTTTGACAAAATTATGCCTCCATGATAAAAGTGTCAGAAAACTAGGACTAGAAAAAGCTTTGCTAAAGTAATAAAGAGCATATGTAAAAACTCATAGCTATTCAATGGTTAAAGACTGAAAACTTTCTCCCTAAAATCAGGAACAAGTCAAGAATGACCACTTTCATCATTGCTATTCAATATTGTGCTGGCTGCTGCTGCTGCTAAGTTGCTTCAGTCATGTCCGACTCTTCGTGAAGCCATGGACTGCAGCCCACCAGGCTCCTCCATCCATGGGATTTCCCAAGAAAGAGTACTGGAGTGGGGTGCCATCGCCTTCTCCAACATTGTGCTGGATGTACTAGCAAAAGAAATTAAGCAAGAAAAATAAAAAGAAATGAAATACTGACACATACAAGAACATGTGGTGGTTTAGTCACTGTCATGTCTGACTCCTGTGACCCCATTGATTGTAGCCCACCAGGCTCCTCTGTCCCTAGGATTTTCCAGGCAAGAGTACTGGAGTGGGTTGCCATTCCCTTCTCCAGGGGATCTTCCTGACTCAGTGAGCAAACTTAGGTCTCCAGCACCTCAGGCAGATTCTTTACCTGCTGAGCCACAAAGTAAACCCAAAAATAGTGGAGTGGGCAGCCTATCCCTTCTCCAGAGAATCTTCCCAACCTAGGAATCAAACCAGGGTCTCCTTTGCAGATGGATTCTTTACCAACTGAGCGATCAGGGAAGCCCTACAGAAAGGTCCCTCCGAGATTTGAACTTGGATCACTGGATTCAGAGTCCAGAGTGCTAACCATTACTCTAGAAACTAACCACAAATGGGCTTCAGCACACTTTCTGGGATGCTATAAATGCTCCATCCCTGGAGAAGGGCATGGAAACCCACTCCAGTATTCTTGTCTGGAGAATCCCATGGACAGAGATGCCTGATGGGCTATGGTCCATAGGGTCACAAAGACCCGGATATGACTGAAGTGACTTAGCTTGCATTCATGCATAAATGCTCCATACTATGATACAGATGTAGGTTACATGAACGTGTACATTTGTCAAACTCTATACTTATGTGCATTTCACTTATGTAAATTATATCTCAATATAATTATTTCTAAATTATATCTAAATATAAATATATTGGAGAAGGCAATGGCACCCCACTCCAGTACTCTTGCCTGGAAAATCCCATGGGCAGAGGAGCCTGGTAGGCTGCAGTCCATAGGGTTGCTAAGAGTCGGACACGACTGAGCAACTTCACTTTGACTTTTCACTTTCATGCATTGGAAGAGGAAATGGCAACCCACTCCAGTGTTCTTGCCTGGAGAATCCCAGGGACGGGGGACCCTGGTGGGCTGCCATCTATGGGGTCGCACAGAGTCAGACACGAGTGAAGTGACGCAGCAACAGCAGCAGCAGCAGCATAATTATTTCATGCATATAAAATAATTGACACTTTCTAAAGGGGTGTTAAGTGTTTGACATTGTGCTTAATGTTTTTAATTTTCTTAAGTCAGGGAATTCTTTTTTCAACTAATACAGCCTGTATTTAACAGAGTATCTAGAATATAGAGGCTATCAATAATTAATTGTTGTTGAATGAGTGATTGAGTGTGTATGCTCTAAGGTATCCTTTAAATTATCTTCAGTTCTCTGGATTACATTCCACTTGCTAAATGAATTTAATGATTTATTTACTAAATAAAATAATAATTTATTCTCTACATAGTTATTCTGAAGAGTAAATGAGATTCTGTTACACAAACTGCTCTATGAATGTTGGTAGTAGTTGTTGTGGTGATGGTCACAGCTGTGGTTATATTGCATTATATATTGTTGATGCTGTTGAAAGTACACTCTCACAACAAATGTTGCCTTCATTTTCCTGGGGGAAGGTAAATGGGTCTATATATAAAACTTTCAGAGACTAAAGGAAATGATAAGACTATTCTGAAAGTTCTATTGGGTGATAAACAGTCATCCTTGGTCCCCGTCCCCTTAAAGCCTCACTCTACAGTGAAAATAAAAGACACTTACACCTTGGAAGGAAAGTTACAACCAACCTAGACAGCATATTAAAAAGCAGAGACATTACTTTGTCAACAAAGATCTGTCTAGTCAAGGCTATGATTTTTCCAGTAGTCACGTATGGATGTGAGAGTTGGACTATAAAGAAAGCTGAGCGCCAAAGAATTGATGCTTTTGAACTGTGGTGTTGGAGAAGACTCTTGAGAGTCCCTTGGACTGCAAGAATATCCAGCCAGTCCATCCTAAAGGAGACCGGTCCCGGGTGTTCATTGGAAGAATTGGTGTTAAAGCTGAAAGTCCAATACTTTGGCCACCTGATGCGAAGAGCTGACTCATTTGAAAAGACCCTGAAGCTGGGAAAGATTGAGGGCAGGAGGAGAAGGGGACCACAGAGGATGAGATGGTGTTATGGTATCACCGATTCAACGGACATGAGTTTGGGTGAACTCGAGGAGTTGGTGATAGAAAGGGAGGCCTGGCATACTGTGGTTCATGGGGTCACAAAGAGTAGGACACAACTGAGTGACTGAACTGAACAGTGAAGGAAGAGGACCCCTCAAATATTTATATTGTCTCTTCAGGGCTCCTGCATGACCAAGATGATTAACAATGTACCTCAGTTTATACAATATATAAATTAATGTGATACAGTCCTTAAAAATCAAATCAACTTTTGAAAATTAAATTTATATTTTAAATTCATTAAAGGAGCTGGATATTTATGAATAATCTTCCTTGTTTCTTTTAGGAAAGTTCTAATTTTCCCCTAACGGGTTTGCTTAAAGGCAAGGGCAACCTATCTTCAGGAATCATTTCTACAAACTGCACAGCCCTGGAATGAGCTCCAGAGTGTAGCAGCCAAGTGAGAAGCACAGCCAGCTCCTAACCCTCTGGAGTCCCAGGAACCATCCTCAGTAGTTCTAGAGTTTTCACTTGATGTTTTTGTCTTTTCCAAGGAATTCCTCTTTTGCTATCAGTGAAAATTCGTAGGGGGTTGGTCCTGATGAAAAAGGCCAGTAACCCAAATATTCCTGAACCCAAAATGAGAGTCTCATCTGTTTTTAATTACACGGGCCTACTTGGGACTCACAAAAAGTCCTTCGGGTACACAGGTCGGGGACTGTTGGGATGATGATAAAGATGATGACCACCATTCTATAAGAGTAAAGAGTGGAAGATCTGATCCCAGAACCCAAGGCTAGTGGGCTTTCACCCACCCCACCCCAAGTTGCTTTCCGAGCCATATTCACCATCTCTGGAGGTAACCAATGATACCACCACTGTTACCCTAAAGCATCAGAGATGTGATCTCACCCAAAGAGCCTGAATAAGAGAGCAGAAATGTCTCTTTTTCTCCAGTGTTTAAGAGAAGCATTGGACAAAATAAACTCCAAACTTAAAGAATACTGAGTTCAGTTCAATTGAGCAACATTTAGAGAGCAACCTGTACTAAGCACTGAAGTTACAGCAATGTCTCAAAGAGTCCAGAGTCCAGAAGACAGAGAAGAGCAGGCCAGCTGCCCCTCACTGCCATGAGCAGTTTTGGGGTCAGCACCCCACCTCCCAAGCCTGCCCTGGTGGAGAGAGGTCTGTGCCATCTATGGCCTGGAGGCAGGGATGTAGCATTTGTGTAGGGAGTTAGGGGCAAACAGGGCTTAGCCAGAGACACAGCAGGTAATGAGCCATCCATAAACCTGAGCAGCCCCTGGGAGATGACTTCCCTAAGAAGATTTGCTATTCTGACAATGACTTGACCTGGCTCAGCTTACAGTGGACAGTTCATGATTCCTCTCCCTCGAATCAGCCCTACCTCAGCAACCCCTTGAAAATCCTTGACTCTTTGGCCCTGGGAGTCAACCCCTGCCCTCCTAGAGGACAGTACTCACTGAGAGGAGGGACTAAAGCAGGTGCCCATGCATGCTCCAGTCCCAGGACACAGGGCTTCAGCCCTGGACACAGGCCAGTAGCAGGGCCTCAGCACATCAGAGTCCTGGAGGAGAGCCACCCTCCATACTGAGAGCCCAAGGCACCACCCCTGCCCCTGAGCACATCTATTCCTGCACTCCCATCTCAGTCACTGCCCAGGCTCCACCCTTACAGCCTAGACCTTTCCTGGGCAGCATGGGAAGCTCCAGGCTCTCAGGTCACTGTCTGGCACAGCCTCTGTAAGACAGACTCTCCCACAAGTCTGCAGGGCCAGCTCGACACCACCTCCCCAGAAAGCCTCAGAACAGATCCTCAGCTCAAACTCTGTCAGAGCCACTCCATGGGCCCAAAGCCTCCACTGATACCCTCCCAGCTAAGATGTCTGTGTCTTGCCACTTGTCCTTCAAGACACTCACTTACATTCGCTTTTCCCTGTGAGCTACAAGCCAGGGTGTGTCCTGGGATGTTGATGTGGGCAGAAGACCTGATTCAGTCGCTCCTGACAGCAGAACTTCTCAGCCTTTTGTCATCATCACCATCCACAGATTACACTACCCCCCACCTCGAATCCCCACCCCCCACCAAGGAAAAATATTGCACTTAATTTTATGAGAGAAATAAATGAGGAAAAAAAAAAAAGAAAAAGTAGGGTAGGAAGAGCAGGTCACAGGGAAGAGAAATAATATTTAATGATTATTCTATGTCAAGTGTACACTAATTTATTGAGAGAAATTAGATATTAAGGAATATGAGTTTGTCATATAGACTTGAGCTATTGAGAACAATTAACCAATGTAATAGTTAAGATTTTTGTCTCCCCCAAAAACCAATGTTTTGTTCCTTTGGGGATGATATCGCCCTACTGAGAATCATGCCATAAAAGAAAAATCCTCAAGTGAACAATTACATTAAAATGCAGCCTGAGACCAGCCCTTTCCTCCAGCTCCATGTTCCCCATGGGTCCACAGAGGTAGGCCAGGTAACCCCTCTGCAGTACATCTCCAAGTTCTGCAGGCCCCACCTCCTCCTGGCTTTGGCTGGGCATTCTTTCCAATGTTTCTACATCAAAGTCAATTCTCTCCAAATTGTGAAAGAGCTCTATGTGGGCAGACAAGAGATGCTTCCAGAAGCCCACAGGTTTGCTCCCTTTGTCAAAGAAGAATTCTGCCATCCCCAGGACTCTGACCTCCCCAAGAAAGAGCTGTGGTCACTTGGTAACTTTGCTACAACCCTATCCTACACAGACATAGGCCAGCCCAGTTCCTATGGAACAGAGGAGGTTAATTGGATTGTGAAAGTAGGTACAGCTCACTGTTTCACAGTCTTTCTAATTATTTACTTATTAAAAAGAACCTTAACTGTTTATCAAGGGACTGAATATGTATTAATGGTAGACAGGGCTATTTGTGTGATGCCTTTGATGGAGAAACTAAATATTACTTGACACCTTACCACAGAGCTTTCTGACAGGGCTTTAAACATCAATCAATTATTTAAAGTCCCACATACATTGACTTTTTTTAATTACAGAGCTTTCCAGAGCAAAGGGAGTGTAAAGGAAGAAAGAATGAGGTTGCCACGAAGAACATTCCATTTGTCTTAGGGTTTGACCCATTTCCCTTCTGTTTTATTAAGACCTTACTTTGTTTTATAGATCCTATGACCAGTAGCCAATTTGTTTTCAAGACACAGAGTTTTGCTTATTTTTTCTCAGGGCAGGAGCCTTTCCACTTAATTGGGCCTGTCTGGAATGGATGGAGCCTTCAGGAGAGGACATGGATTCTGAGCGAACTGAAGTTGCATCTGGGAGCTTGAGGCCTGTGGGTAACCCTTCCCCACTCAAACACCCACTCTGGTTGTTTTGGGAAAGAAGTAAGGAGATTGTGCAAAATCTTTCCCCAAGGAGGAAAATGAAACCACACATTAGAAAATAGACCTACCTTTATGGAAGCCCTCATATATGATATGCTATTTTTTTTTAAACAATAAGGGTCAGTGTTTCTTCATTCCAGAACACTCCACAGTCCAGAAGTCAGGCAAATTTATGCTTTATGAGCATCAAGTCTAGCCTTGTGCTGGGCACTGGAAACAGTGTAAATATGGCAGAATAGCTGCCTTCAGAGAGTTTGTTGCAGTCTTCCAGTAAAGACAGCCAGTAAAATACTTAAATAAACAAGGTAACTTCAAGTATGGAGAAGTGTGATGGAAAAAATAAAAGGTGCATCATAAAGAGCTGTTTATGATGACCCAGGACAGCTCACTGAGATGGTAGCATTTGACATGAGACCTGAGGAATGAGAAATAGGCAGTTATGTGTGGGTGTGAGGGAGAGGCATCCTGAGAGGAAGGAGCAGCAGATGCAAAGGCTCTGGAGCAGGGCAGAAATGAGACTAAGAAGACATATGGATTGGTTTCCCTGGTAGCTCAGATGGTAAAGAATCTGCCTGCAATGCGGGAGACCTGGATTCAGTCCCTGGGTTGGGAAGATCCCCTGGAGGAGGTCATGGCAACCCACTCCAGTGCTCTTGCCTGGAGAATCCCCAAGGACAGAGGAGCCTGGCAGGCTATAGTCCATGGGGTCACAAAGAGTTGGACATGACTGAGTGACTAAGCACAGCACATGGATGGGAATGAGGCCAGAGTCTGGGGAGGTCACAGTGAGGAGGTCCCAGAAGGTTTCCAGGTTTCCAAGAAAGGGCTAGCATTGCAGGGTGACCCCAAAGCCACACTGGCTCATCTCTGTGCCACATGGTAGGCCTCCTCAGGGACACCCCAGTGCCATCTTCTGGGAGGATGACCTCTATGTAGGTATAAGACTTCATTGCAAGCCATATCATCTTTATAACCAAGATCAGAGATAGGTTCTCCCCAGGATGCTCATCTTCTGGTTGGCCAGACACAGCGACGTGTTTAGTCTAAAGACCATGGGGATTCTCCTCAACCCATTTTCACACTCCTTAAAGACAACCCCACCTCTACTAGTCTCCCATCCCTCATTCATCTATTTGTCCATTCCAATAGCACTTGGGCCAGACAGCCAGACCACCCCAGGCCCTTGGGAGACCCCAGTCTCAACAGAGAAGGACATAAATAGTGCCATGCCACGGGGCAGTGTAGGACTGGATGCAGGGACAAGGCACACAAGTGTACCCCACAAAGACCACCGGACACTGCCTGGGGCAGCCAGGGGGCTTCCTGCTGTGGGTGATTCTGCTGAGGTTCAGTCACTAAGATTTCTTCCCTTTTTTTTAACTGGGTGAATGTTTTATTTTGACTCAATCTTTAGAAACACAAGGCATCAGATAGAAATGCAGAAACTGACAAGTTCATCATAAGATATATATGGAAACGGAGTAGACTAGAAGGACCATAACAATCTTAAAGACTTCCAAGAATGTCAGAAAAGTAATAATACCACATTTACCAATCTTAAGGTTATAATGTTCAAGATTGTGTCACAGTGGCATATGGTTAGACAAGTGGAACAATAGAACAGAATTGTGTGCTATTTATACATTAAGTCCAATGCTAAGGACATCAGCTACTCCTCAGGATACATAAAATTCAAGTTGTAGAACAAAATTATAAATCTAAGTACTATACATAGTAGATTGGCAAAATATAGTGTATCAGCTGACTTATTTCTTATGAATTTTCCTCCTGGAGGATGAAACTGCTTACATACTTGTGGAGGTACATCAAATGGAATATTAAACTGTTGTTAGAACTTGAAGGGGCCTCAAAACCACAGTGGACATTGCAGTCATCATTGGGCATCCACTAAACAATGTTTCCCCTTCCTTCTTTCCAACAGACTCCAGTCTGTTCAGCTTTCCATCCTCCACTATGTATCTGTGTGCTCCAGAGGAAAGGGCCAATCCCTGAACAGGGAGTGGGATGGGGCCCAAAGCGTTTCTCATGCCATCAATTAATCTAGGCATGGACCTGTGACATATAAATAATCTTCGCAATGGAGACACAAAGAGTCTTCTTGGGATCGTTTTGGGAAAGTTTTCCACATTGATAAAAGACACCTAGGAGAAGAAACACTCCTTTTCTTCCACTGGACGGGGAGTCAGCACATGACACCTGGCACTCTGGCAGCTACATTGGGAACATGAGGATGCCATCTCTGGCAGACTGAGAATAATGGAGTGGGAATGTGGACAAGGACATGAGCCACTGTTGAAAGTCTGGATTCACTAAAGCCAGAGCCATCCAACCTCAGCTGACATGCCTGGAAAATTGCCTCAGAGGCTCCAGCATCTCTGACAGGCCAAGGGATGATCAAGTATAACTGCAGACCCACTCAAGACCCTCCACTTACACTTGAGTGTAGACTGTTAGCAGTTTAACACCCTAGGGTACATGTTGCTTGTGCTTTTACATCTGACTTAGAAGCAAAGTTTTAGATTAAAGAGGTGACGCTCTAAGTGTCTAGTCTCATACTGCTGGGAGTCTAGGGATCCCCTGGAAGGGAACAGAACTCAGATTCATGGAATATCTCAGCTAGTGGCAGCAAAGTTTGGGAAATGACCTAGTCCCATGATCTAGTCCTCAGTTTATCACAAGGACATACATCCCACTGTGAGTGTGAGACAGCCCAGCACAGAGCCCGAGTGCCCAGCTTCAGCCAGCAAAACTTCATTCACACTGATTCTAAGAAAAAGCAGGGACTTTAGACCAGAGACTTGCATTAGATCAAGGCCTTGCTCCTCACCTCACCCAGCGGGGAGCCTCAGCCTGCCTGACCTCCCAGGGTCTTCCCTGCCTCCCTGTGAATAGCAGCTGTCCTCACTGCCATCATGAGGACTAGAGGAGATGACGTGACAAAAGTGGCCAGTGCGCCCCAAGCCCCTCTCCCCTTCTAGACACAGGAAGGCCACATTCCCCAGCCTCTCCAGAGTTTGGTGAGGCCAGTGGCAAGTGGCACACAGCACCTGCAGGCCAGACCCACCCATGCTGAACAGCAAGCCCTCTTTCTCTCCTGAATGTTGACTGCTGGATCCAGAGCAACCAGTGGAGGATGCTGAGGAAGCCCTAGCAGATAGCAACACTTACACATTGAAGAGCCTGGATTCACGAATTGCCAAGCTGAAAGCTGCCTGCTGAATGCCTGCTCAGGATTTAATGTCAACAAAACTAAACCTCTATTATGTTGGGTTGTTTGTTACATCAGCTAGCATTAAGAATCCTGACTAGCACAAATGTCATGTAAGGCATAATAGTAACACAGATGCTTTTAAAAATCATGATTTCCTTTTCTACATCTTGCTTTCTTCTCTCTTCCTAGAATTTGCTCTGCCCTTTAAAATTCAAGGAGCAGGCATTCATACTGAGACGATGAGCAGGAGGCTCCTTTAAAACCCTTCCAGTGGACTCTACCCGCTCAGCTCCTGTTGGTCAACTCTGAAACTCATAGAAGTTTAGGATCTGTGACATCTGCAGGAGGCTTGTACCTCCAGGCACTTCCTCTGATCCCCACTGCTGGCCCAAGATGTGTGCCAAGTGCCTGGGACCTGGAAAGCAAGGCTCTCTCCTGTCTATTTTGACCTCATTAAATTTCCCTGTTTTCAGGAGGCTGGAGGAAACAGGGTAAAGCAGGTGAGGACAGGTCTCCAAAACTAGCCTTGAGGCTTCTGCTTCTTACAGGGCAGTGGGACTGAGCATGCCCAGGGACATCTCTGAAAGGCGGTTTCCACCCTTGAACAACCTCAGAAAAGAGAGAGTGTGTGGCCTCACCTGAGATAGGATGATGATTCTGAATCTCTGTTCTTAACAGTCTATGTTCTGGGGACATAAAATGGTTTGGTTTGTTTGCAGTTTATCTATGCGTCCAGTTCTATGACCCTTATGTTCCACACATAGTCTCTGTTTTCTTTCAAAACACAGCATCTCTTCAAGGTTCCAGAAAAAATCATCTCTCATAAAAAAGCCAGGAAGCATCCGTACTTTTGCTGCTGGACTCAAGATACATAGACAGGGAGGGAATTAAATCACACACAGCTTTGCCAAAAACTTTTGAATTCTTGTTAGACTTTTAGTCTTCCAAAAAACAATCCCCACCCAGGACACATCACCACTGTTCCCTCTTTCCTCAGTGTTGCAAGGGACTCAGGGCTTTCACAGTGACTGCCCCCAAGTCTACATAATAAGCCCCCAGTGGCCACCAGAACAAAGGCCTCCTTAGAAGGTAACTGAGCTGCATCTGTTCTTTGTCAGGTTCTTCCCTCAGGAGCCAGAACTCTCCCCAGTGAAGGATCCCATCCCCCGCCTGCCTGTCCAGTGAGGTTGGGGAGAGCAGTGCTCTCCTGAAGTAACACTGGGTCAAACTGAGAGGAAGTACAGACAGGTGAGAATTCAGGTGACTGAGCTGACTGATGCGCTGGTTATCGGGGTGGAAGAGAGAGGGCTAGAAGTGGCCTTGTTATATCAAGGAGAAGCTGAGACTCAGAGGAGGCAGCCCCTTTCCCTGGGTCACAGTCAAGTTCCTGACCTTTAAGAAGAAGACCCAAGCCCCCGCCTGGCTCTAGTACGTCTCCTAGCGTGTTCCCTCTGAAACTCAGAGCCACACAGTCCAGGAGATTTCCAGACAGAGGGTTGCAGTGGGGCTGGGGAGGGATTGAGGAGGGTAGGTTGGTCCTTAGTGCCCCCTGGCAGATGCCAAATGGAGCAGCCCAATCCTACAGTCACAGGCTCTAGACCAGGGGAACACGGGCTTGCCTGGGGTGCTTCAGATGGGAGCAGCCCACAAGAGTCCTGGGTGCAAGGAACACACTCAGCCAGAAACCAGGAAGGACTGTGTGGCTGCCCTTGGGGAGGGGAAGGAGGGAGTGACACTCAGTGTGTCTGAGGAAGAGGGGGTAACCTCGATGTGGGCTCTAGTGTGCCACAACCATGACTTTTGTTTTAACTGAAGGAGGGTTTTAAGCCAAGCAGTGACTTGGTTTGTAAAGACCAAAAAGGCAGAAAACTTGCATTCGTCCAAATGGAAGAGGTGAAGGGTGTTTGGTGGTGGCCATGGAGAGTTGTCTGCATTCAATTATAATCCGAAGGTGGACTCAGGAAGAGAGCCCAAGGGAGCAGAAGAGAAGGTGACATCCAGAATGACCCCGAATTCACTGCCTGTGAGGTCATGAGGGGACCATTGAGATAGGTGGTCGAGGGAAACGACCCACTGGGTGGGGAAGATCAGGACTCAGGACAGGAAGGTCCACTGGAGGTACCTTCAGGACATCAAAGAGGTAGCTGGACATGCAGTCCAGAGCCACAGAGGAGGTGACCTGGAGTGACAGCCTTGAGTGACAGTGGTGTAATGATAGTAACAGGAGTGTGGCACAGGCAGGATGACAAGCACGTGTGCCTGGAAAAGAGGCTAAGTGCGGTACCTGCCAGGCAAGGCCGAGTGAAGGGCAGCAGCAGTGTGACTGTGGGGAGGCCAGGCCCCTGGGGCCCAGCTCAGGGCCTGCTCCATGCTCTCCAAGAGATCATTACCCTATCAGCCTGGCTCAGAGCTGCTGTCAGGTAGGCAGACAGGCACAGACCCGCCCCCGATGGATTAGTCAACAGGGGTCAAGAAAATGCAGGATGCAGCTCTTTGGCAGCTCCCACACCCACAGCATCCCCGCCAGTCACAGACTCTGCTCCTCTGTGCCTCTCAGGCTTGTATCTGTGAATGAGGAGCTGTACTAGTTCCACCTCTGTACACAATCAGGAGAAGCGACTTCAGGACACAGTCATTAGAATGACACAAAACAAAACGTGTGGACACTAAGAGGGGAAAGGGGGGGATGAATTGGGAGACTGGAACTGACATGTGTATATACTATTGATACTATGTATAAAATAGATAACTAATGAGAACCTGCTGTACAGCACAGGGAACTCTACTCAGTGCTCTGTGGTGACCTAAATGGGAAAGAAATCCGAAAAAGAGGGGATATATGTATACATATGACTGAATCACTTTGCTATGCAGTAGAAACTAACTCAACATTGTAAAGCAACTATACTCAGATAAAACATTTTTTAAATAAGAAAAAAGGACACAGTTATGCATGTTGATTGTTGTTGTTTAGTTGCTCAGTCAGTCAGTTCAGTCACTCAGTCGTATCCGACTCTGTGCGACCCCACAGACGGCAGCCCACCAGGCTCCCCCGTCCCTGGGATTCTCCAGGCAAGAACACTGGAGTGGGTTGCCATTTCCTTCTCCAATGCATGAAAGTGAAAAGTGAAAGTGAAGTTGCTCAGTCGTATCCGACTCTTAGCGACCCCATGGACTGCAGCCTACCAGGCTCCTCCATCCATGGGATTTTCCAGGCAGGAGTACTGGAGTGGGGTGCCACTGCCTTCTCAGTCGTGTCCAACTCTTTCATGACCCCTTGGACTGTAGCCCACCAGACTCCTCTGTCCATGCAATTTTCCAGGTGGGAATACTTGAGTGTGTTCCCATGCCCTCCTCCAGGGGATCTAATCCACCCAGGAATCAAACCTGCATCTCCTGCATTGCAGGTGGATTCTGTACCCACTGAGCCACCTGGGAAGCCACCTGATGAGTAAATGGAATCAATCATCAAAAACAATTAGCAGATTCTTGGTCAATGAAATTGATTACGGAAAATGAATGAATTAGGACCACCCCCAAAAATACTGAATTTAAAATAATTTTCAGCCCAACAATGTTTGGCAAATCAGCCAGCATAATCTCTGTGTACAGTGTATTCCATAAGCAACTAAACCTTGTAAGTTTCTCAGAAAATGCACTGATTTTGATAATGATGTCAAGATGCAACTATTCCACTGGAAAGACACCCAGTGTGATACAGCAGTTACTCCTGCTCCCCACTTCAAAGTTCTCCTCTAGAAGTTTCTTGCCAATACTTTATACATAGGTCTTCATTACGTCCCAACATGGACCCACTAACCATTTTTTATACATTCAGGAGAGAACTGATTTAATTGATGGAACAATAAGAATTTATTGGAATATTTTTCATAGCTCAAATCTGCTGAAAAAATGCAAAATGTTAATTTAGGAAAGTATTAATATGTTCTCTATAGATAATACACTTCCCGTTGCCTGATACATTTTAAAGCGATTTGAGACAAACACTAGACATATGCAATTATGGGTCTCATGAGATATCAACAGCATCTTTTTCTTAAAAACAACCTGGGCAGCCTAAGAGTATTAGCAAGTGATATAAAAGAAGCTAATTATCACAGCAGACTGGGGCAGCAATCTTTAGCACATAGATAATACAGCCTTCCTTCAAACAAACAGGTGAGAAAGGATTTTTTTCTCCAAGAACCATCTGTACAGAAGAAACAGATATAAATAAGATCATTGTTTATATGTGCAGAGGATGACACCAAAGGCCTTTCTTGGCACGTTGGTGACCATAGTCCAGCTTCACCATCTTAAACCCATCCCCCACCTTGCAGCCCTTCCTAAAGAGCAGCTTGTCCACATCACAGCTTCAAACATCTCCGTGCTTTGCTGGCCCCAAGGTGCAGTCCAGACGCTCATGAGGTTTGCACAACCTGGGCCAAGTGACCCGTCAGTCTCTGGGCCCCTATTCTGGCTCTAGCAGACTCTGTGCTCCAGTCTCTGCCACACTCCCCTACTCACTGTTAGACTTTCAAGGACCAGCTCAGGTGCACTCTCCAGAACCCACCTTCCAAGGACTCCACAGCATCTTGTTAGCTGTGTCTCACCTGCAGTAGGCTCTCAGAAATATTCTGTTGAATAAATGAATAATGAGCGAATGGGGGAGCGGTTGACAGACCATCCCAAATCCCTGACCAGTTCCCACCAAGATGAGGTAAGCCTGTGAGCACGATGACTAAACAGTGTCCCCTTAGAGAAAAAGGGGGCTGCCTGTGGCTTGGGTCTTCTGACAGGCCCAGGGCTCTGTCATGCTACCTCTCCAGACTGGGACTAAGGCACAGCCTGAACCAGCAAAGTGAGTGACCCTATGTTAAGCCCAGGAAGGCTGATGGCAGCTTTTCTGTTCTAAGCAGTGTGTTTCCTTGTGCTCCAGCAAGCAGATAAACTCTCCTGTGTGGCAGTGCAGCTCAGTGGAGAGATGGCAAGAAGGGCTGTCCCAGAACAGCAGCTGGGTATGTTCCTGAGCTAGAAGGTAGCTGTCTGCAGGGGGAGGGGGCCAAAGCACCCTGTTCCAACCTACCACCACCACCCTCCCTTCCCTGCCCTGCACAGGAGCAGGTTTCCTGAAAGGAGAACAGAATCCTGGAGGTTCCAATGCTGCACAGGATTCAGCGATCAACATTGATTGGATGATAGATAGATAACATGTGAGGGCACCAGTGGGTGGGGTCTCCCCAGGTAAAGCTGTCTGGAAACAAGGTTCACTTTGCAGAGCTGCCAACTACAAACCATACAACATGACCTGGTGCTCATCCCGGGAAATCACGGCTTAGAAGGACAACTTGTCTGTAGGTAAAAGTTGATGTCCCCCAAAGCATACTCTAGGACCCTCTACATACATTTCCAGAGCTAAAATTACCACTCATATGCCAACAGCTCCCAAAGCTGGGACCCCAGCACAGGCTCTCAACCTAACATCCCACAGCCT
This sequence comes from Bos mutus, assembly GCF_027580195.1. Taxonomy (NCBI): domain Eukaryota; kingdom Metazoa; phylum Chordata; class Mammalia; order Artiodactyla; family Bovidae; genus Bos; species Bos mutus. The sequence continues at coordinate 133,768,745 of NC_091618.1, forward strand.
GTCACATGGATGTCCCACAAGAACTTGAACTCAGAACTGAGCTTGGCATTATTCTCTGTGCCCAGATCCAATGAATTAGACTAACAGTCAACCAGTTTTCCAAATCTAATGTGGGACATTCATCCCTGATTTCTCCTTCTCCCTCTTCCTCCACTACTCTAGCTATTCCCCAAATAGCAAGGACTTTACTTTCCAAATAACTCTCTAGCTGACCTTGTATCTGCAGGCCAATTCTCATAGCTTTTCTCCAAAACTATTGCTACAGCCTCTTTAAAGTTCCCTGAAACCCCATCCTTTTCATTCCATCCTCCACATGGGCCACCAAGGTGGCTGTATCACCTTTGCTGCTTAAAATCCTGTCTTTCATCCCCAACCCTGTCTTTCCCTACTCTATTCTGTGATAGCAAGTCTGAAAATCTGCACACAGCCATTCCCAGACTTCAGAACCATCTGGTTCTGGTTAAGATGCACCACTAGAAGGCACTGGTAACAGGAAGGGAGAATGGGCTCCTGTCGGCACCAACATCACTTGCTTTCCTGTAGAGGAGTAAAACATGTTAGCTCCAACGTTCTGTGGAACTCCCAGCCCTGGCTCTGCAGCACACCCCTCAGGATTATGACAACTGCTCTTGAAGTACCCCTCAGCAGCCCAACAAAGATGCTGTGCCCTCAGAAGACCAGCCACAGGCCAACTCCTTGAAGATCTCAGTGGCACTATCTCTGAGTTTCTAAGGCCTGGGGAAATCCATTTGTTTCTACAACCTTAAGCACAATAGCTTTTCCATGCTGTTCCTCATACCAGAGTTACTACAGGGCTCCCTTCACTCTGCTCCCTTCACTCTGCTCCCACACCAGTGTGCTAAGTCACTTCATCATGCCCAACTCTTGGCAACCCTATGGACCATAGCCTGCCAAGTTCCTCTGTCCATGGGATTCTGGAGGCAAGAATACTGGAGTGGGTTGCCATGTCCTCCTCCATGGGAATCTTCCTGACCCAGGAAATCAAACCCACATCTCATGCATTGGCAGGTGGGTTCTTTACCACTAGCGCCACCTGGGAAGCCCCCAACACCAATACCTTGTGCTAAATCTCCTCTAATTGAAATGTCTTACTTGGTTTCTGTCATCCTCACCATACCTCATTTGATACAGATAGATTGAAAATACAAGTCTGTGTCTATTCCTTCATAAAATACCACTAAAGTAACAGTTTCAAAAAATTTAAAGGTATAAATCTTCAAGTATAATGAAAACACATGAAAAGATAACAGCAGATGAGAGATATCAGCCACATTTTGCAGAAGGGAGAGCAGCTAAGAAAGTGGCAACTAATTTGGCAGACCAGAGAAAACAGAAACCTGGGTACCTACAGTTGCTTGGAGAAGTTAGGAAGAAAGGCAACTTAAATAGCAGAATTCTAGAAAAGCCCAGAGCTGGGGACTACAGACACTCCTGGTGAGCTTAAAGGGTGAGGCTAAAAAGCGAAAAGAGTTGTTGTTGTTCAGTTGCTAAGTCGTATCCAACTCTCTGAGACCCCATGAACTGCAGCACTCAAGACTTTCCTGTCCTTCACAAATTCCCAGCATTTGCTCAAACTCATATCCATTGAGTCAGTGATGCCATCCAACAAGCTCATCCTCTGTCACCCTCTTCTCCCCTTACCCTCAATCTTTCCCAGCGTCAGGGTCTTTTCCCATGACTCAGCTCTTCCCTACACAAACCTATAATCTACTTACCAAGACAAATCCTTTCCTTCAGCCATAACAGCAGAAGCCGTTCCTCCCCATGAGTGAAGGATCACAGAGTAAAGGATCACTGAGTGAAGGATCACTACTGAAGAGGGAGGAGTTGTTAGGAACACAGGGAGTGGGGTGGGGGAATTCAGCAACAATCTGCAGCACAAATCAGTTAGCTTCTTGTTTCCCCTCTCTCTGCTTCCTGGGAGCTACCAGAGCACATGCACCAGCAAAAGGAAGACAGGAATAGGCTTTTAGACACCACGCCAAAAACACAGGTGACAAAATGTAAAAAATAGATGGATATCATTCAGAAAGTAAAAAGATAACTTTTTTTTTTTTTTTTTTACCTTTTATAGAATAGAATGTGGAGAAAAGGGAACATTATTGTACTGTTGGTGGGGATATAAATTGGTGCAACCACTGTGGAAAACAGTATGGAGGTTTCTTTTTAAAAAATTGAAAATAGAACTACCGTATGACCCAGCAATTCCTGAATATACATCTGGAAAAGATGAAGACTCTAATTTTGTTTTATTTTTTTGTAATAATATATTTATTTTATTGTATTTTTTAACTTTACAATATTGTATTGGTTAACCCTCCTCCCTCCTCCCTCCTCCCTCCTCCCTCCCCATATCATCCCTCTGGGTCATCCCAATGCACCAGCCCCAAGCATCCAGTATCGTGCATCAAACCTGGACTGGCTCAAATCTTAAAAGTTCATGTACTCAAATGTTGATAGTAGCACTATTTACAATAGCCAAGACATGGAAGCAACCTAAATGTCCATCAATAGATGAAGGAATAAAGATGATGTGGTGTATATATATAAATACTACTCATCCATAACAAAGAATGAAATTTTGCCATTTGCAACAACATGTATGGACATGGAGGGGATTATGCTAAGTAAAATAAGTCAAGCAGAGGAAGACAAATACATATTTGGAATCTAACAAATAGAGCAAACTAGTGAATATAACAAAAAAGAAGCAGACTCACAGATATAGAGAATAAACTAGTGGTTACCAATGGAAAAAGGGAAGGGGGGGTAATATAGGGGTGGAGAATTAAGAGGTATAAACTAATTAGGTATAAAATAAGTTACAAAGGTATGTTATAAAACACAGAGAACATAGACAAAATATTACATATTTCACTCTAAGTGAAATATAATCTTAAAAATAGAATGGAGAGAATATTTGTGCATCATGTATTCCATGAAGGACTTGTATCTAAATATATAAAGAATTCATAAAAATCAATGAGAAAAATTTAAATAACCTGATTAATAAATGGACAAAGGATCAGAAAATGGACAAAAGATCAAAATGGATATTTCTCCAAAGATACACAAATGGCCAATAATCACATTAAAAAATGCTCAACATCATTAGGGAAATACAAATCAAAACCACAATAAGATTCCATTTCACACCCCTTAGGATTACTATAATCAGAAAGGTAAAATAAGAAGAGTTACCGAACACGTAGAGAAATTAGACCCCTCATACACTAGTGGTGGGAAAGTAAAACTGTTCAGCCTCTGTGGAAAACTGTCTGGTGGCTCTTCAAAAAGTTAAATACAGTTTCACCATATAACCCACAATTCTACTTTTTTGATATACATGCAAGAGAAGGGAAAACAGGTCCTCAAACAAATGCATGCACATCCCTGTTCATAGCAGCACTGTTCACAATTTTCAAAAGGTGGAAACAGCCCAAGTATCAGCATATCAATTGATTATTTTAAATGTAGTATATACACGCAATGGAATACTGTCCATTCATAAAAGAACGAAGTGCTGATAAACATTATGTGGATGAACCTCAAAAACATTATACTAAGTGAAATGCCAGAAGCAAAAGGCCACATATTATATGATTCTATTTATACAAAATACTCAGAATAGGCAACTCTATAGAGAAAGAAAGTAGATTAGTAATTGCCAGAGGCTTGGGGAAAGGGTATTGGGGAATAACTGCTAGTGAGTATTAGATGTCTTTGAGGTGTGATGAAATACTCTAAAATTTCAGTAATTGCATAACTCTTATTACACACACACACACAAAAAAAAAACCAAAATATTGAATTGCCCACTTTTAATGGCTGAAATGTATGGAATGTAAATTTTATTTCACCTGACTAAACAAAGTTGTCTGTGTGAGGTGTTTCAGATAATTAACATATTCCATACTAGCCTTGCCTGGGCAGGACACAACCATAGCCACAGGGCAGGAATCATGCCTTCATTGCAGAAAATCTATGCAGCAATTTATGAAGGATTATGGCTCCAAATGATGATCTAACTAACTGGAACACTCCTGAGATAACAGAAATAACTTTTGTACAATATTTTCCACTTTGAAATGTGCTTTATAATTGATCTGAAGGCTCTCAGCCTACGTCATTTCTTCATGGGTGTACAGCAATCAGTTCAGTTCAGTTGCTCAGTCGTGTCCAACTCTTTGTGACCACATGAACCACAGAACTCCAGGCCTCCCTGTCCATCACCAACTCCCGGAGTCCACCCAAACCCATGTCCATTGAGTCGGTGATGTCATCCAACCATCTCATCCTCTGTCATCCCCTTCTCCTCCTGCCCTCAATCTTTCCCAGCATCAGGGTCTTTTCCAATGAGTCAGCTCTTCGCATCAGGTGGCCAAAGTATTGAAGTTTCAGTTTCAACATCAGTCCTACCAATGAATATTCAGGACTGATCTCCTTTAGGATGGACTGGTTGGATCTCCTTGCAGTCCAAGGGACCCTCAAGAGTCTTCTCCAACACCACAGTTCAAAAGCATCAATTCTTTGGTGCTCAGCTTTCTTCACAGTCCAACTCTCACATCCATACATGACCACTGGAAAAACCATAGCTTTGACTAGATGGACCTTTGTTGACAAAGTAATGTCTCTGCTTTTGAATATGCTATCTAGGTTGATCATAACTTTCCTTCCAAGGAGTAAATGTCTTTTAATTTCATGGCTGCAATCATCATCTGCAGTGATTTTGGAGAAATCAGAAAAATAAAGTCAGCCACTGTTTCCACTGTTTACCCATCTATTTCCCATGAAGTGATGGGACCGGATGCCATGATCTTAGTTTTCTGAATGTTGAGCTTTAAGCCAATTTTTTCACTCTTCTCTTTCACTTTTATAAAGAGGTCCTTTAGTTCCTCTTCACTGTCTGCCATAAGGGTGGTGTCATCTGCATATCTGAGGTTATTGATATTTCTCCCAGCAATCTAGAGTCCAGCTTGTGTTTCCTCCAGCCCAGCATTTCTCATGATGTACTCTGCATATAAGTTAAATAAGCAGGGTGACAATATACAGCCTTGACGTACTCCTTTTCCTATTTGGAACCAGTCTGTTGTTCCATGTCCAGTTCTAACTGTTGCTTCCTGACCTGTATACACGTTTCTCAAGAGGCAGGTCAGGTGGTCTGGTATTCCCATCTCTTTCAGAATTTTCCACAGTTTATTGTGATCCACACAGTCAAAGGGTTTGGCATAATCAATAAAGCAGAAATAGATGTTTCTCCAGCAATCAGACACACACAAACATGAACCCTCATACACACATACCTTACAAACATGTGACAGAGTTATGTTTAGGGCAGATTAAGATGTCAATCTTTTTGCAGTGTCTGATTTCCTTTTAGAAATATGTTAGCAAAAAGAAGGTTTCCCAGGTGGTGCTAGTGGTAAAGAACTCACCTGCCAATGTAGGAGATTGCAAGAGACGCAGGTTTGATCCCAGGGTTGGGAAGATCCCCTGGAGGAAGGCACTGGCAACCCACTCCAGTATTCTTGCCTGGAGAATCCCATGGATGGAGGAGTCTGGTGGGCTATGGTCCATAGGGTCACAAATAGCTGGACATGACTGAAGCAACTTAGCACACAGCACACACACACACAAACACACACACAGCAAAAAGGACAGCTTTGAGTTGATGAATTCAATATGAGGATGATCTGGTTGTGACGACAGTGTCACATCAGTTTGGTCAGTCTCAGAAGACTGGGAAGGTCCAGGCAAGCACTGTCCTTAGCAGGTATAGAGGAGGGGGAAGAGCAAAGGGAATCAAGCAGATATGGCATCATTTGACTATTCTCAAGGAAAGCTGTCACCAAGAATTTGTGCAAACTATTGCCACAAAGGAAGGCAAAAAAGACACCATGGCAAGGCAGACAGAACTTCCAATCAGGAAGCCAGGCTCAGATTTGCAGGACCCAGTTAGGAGGATGGTGGGGGTATGAGGCGCCTGTGCAAGGGGAGGCCGAGTGGTCAGAGGAGCAGGCCTGTGAGCACCTGCTGTTTATCTGCAGGTCTTCTTTCCCTTCCCATCCTTTCCCTCAGCACCTCAGCCCCTGCCCTCCTGAGACCAACCAACGAGGAAGACCACCCCCATGCCTGTAGATGGTTTGTGAGTTGCTCCATCAACGTGCAAGCCTACTGTGAAACTAGCTTCAGCCCCTCTGCCACTAGATTTGACAGGAAAAGGTCATTTTTCAACTTGAACACAGAACAGTCCACTAGCATGTGTTCAAGATTGTAAAGCACCCTCTCCTGCAATCTCTTTTCCCACAAATCTTCTTTACCAGCCCCCACACACCACAAGCCAGTGGCTCTCACACTTCAGCCAGCATCAGAAACACTTGGAGGGTTGTTAAGGCATGGGGTACTGGGACCCTAAGTGGAGACACCACACGCTGAAACCCATCTTCCAAAAATTCTGCCCAAGCCCTCAGGTGTGCTTGATAGCCATGTGACCTCAGAGAAGTTCTTGAACCTTGCCTAGCCTCAGTTTCCTTATCTGTACAATGGGGGTGAGAGTACCTCCCAGCTCACAGGATTGTCATGAGGATGAGTAAGCTAATGGGTATGAGGTTTGGGACAGTGCCTGATACTCATTAGGTGCTGCACCCGTTTCCAAGCTTGTGACCATCCCTCAGTGACTCACCACCGCAAGGATCAGGTGTTTGATGCATTCAGTCTCTGGTGGAGAACCCTGTTCATTTTCTCATGAGAAGTGGATCTGGTGCAATTGTTTCTGCCTATATCATAGTTGACATTTCAGTTTAGATGCCAGCTGTACGCATCTCTTCACAGGTGTGTCAATTAGTCTGGTAGCTTTGAGTGAGAACTTCCTTTCCAGATATGATGTGCTGGCATCCGCTCCGACTTCTCAGCTCATTACAACCCTCCCTGCCCAGGCCAGGTTGGGGAGAATGGAGAGGCTGGCCTGTCCAGCTCAGTTCAATTTAGGGGTAACAATTACTTGACTTATGTTCTAGTTTTGTACCTTTAAATAAACTACAAGTTAGATATAGACAGATGGATACATAGATAGATATGTAACTGAATCACTATGCTATACATCTGAAACTAGCACAACATTCTAAATCAACTCTGCTGCTGCTGCTAAGTCACTTCAGTCATGTCCGACTCTGTGTGACCCCGTAGACGGCAGCCCACCAGGCCCCGCCGTCCCTGGGATTCTCCAGGCAAGAACACAGGAGTGGGTTGCCATTTCCTCCTCCAATGCATGAAAGTGAAAAGTGAAAGTGAAGTCACTCAGTCGTGTCCGACTCTTAGCGACCCTATGGACTGCAGCCTACCAGGCTCCTCCGTCCATGGGATTTTCCACCTCAATTTAAAAAATAAGCCACAAGTTCTTTGTAGGCAGTGATTCCTTCTTTTGTGCTGACAAGACATGGGGGTGCCCTGCGGAGAAACAAAGGTGCCCATGCCTGAGTGAGGCCATTTGTGAAATGAGGGGTCAGGTGAGCAAAGCCAACACAGGGTCCCATGGAGAGACCGCTACTTGGAAAACCAGAAGGGACTGGGGCTTGGACAACCTGCTGGGACTCAGCTCACAGCAGGCACTCACTAGAAGTTGTGATCCAGCATCCACCATGTGGGCAGTCTTTACTGGCCTCTCTGTAGGCACAGTGGAAAGACCAGGCTGCCCCATGTGGGATCCCAGCACCCAGCACAGCCTGGCTCATGGAGGGTCTCAGCTGGCATGGACAGAATGCATGGCTGGGCTTGTGGCTGAACTCTGTGCTGCCAGGGGGCTGGGCCCCCACTCGTAAGGGCAAGTCAGGCATTCACCCCTACTCACTATCTACTGTAGCCTATCGATTTCTACATGCTTGTTTCTGCTCTCCCAAGCAGTTGCAAATTGATCATTTGATGATCTATTCCAGCAGCTTCTCAAGCTGATAGATGCCTAATTGTGGGCCCAGCCTTCCTGAGAGTGTATTGTGACCAGAGCTCCTTAGGGGCAGCAGAGAGTCCAGGCTGTGAGCTGAGAAGTTCTTTCTACAAGTTTTTGATCCGCATCTCTGCAGCAGTTATTCTCAAAGTGTGGTCCCAGGCCAGCACCATCAGCATTACCTGGAATCTGTTAGAACTCCACATTGACAGGATCCAGCTGAGATCAGCTGGCTCTGACTCCTGGGGGTTGGAGCCCATCACATTGTGCTTTATGAGCCTTCCAGGTGATTTCAGTGTACAGTAAAATTTGAAAGCCACCATTCTGAGGACCCCAGGAGAAGGTTAGGATTGAGGCAGTAACCCCATATTAAAGGTGAAGAAATGCAAAGCCAAATGCACATGATTTGTTCAGTGCGACTCGTTTGTGTGTTCTTCTATTCTCTCGTTAATTTGTCAAACACTTATCAGTTGCCTGCTCTTTGCACAGCACTGAGATAGGCACATGGGCTGCTGCTCTTCAGACTGAAGTCTCTTCAGTCGTGTCCAACTCTGTGTGACCCCATAGACGGCAGCCCACCAGGCTCCCCCATCCCTGGGATTCTCCAGGCAAGAACACTGGAGTGGGTTGCCATTTACTTCTCCAATGCATGAAAGTGAAAAGTGAAAGTGAAGTCGCTCAGTCGTGTCTGACTCTTAGCGACCCCATGGACCGCAGCCTACCAGGCTCCTCCGTCCATGGGATTTTCCAGGCAAGAGTACTGGACGAGCCCCATATTCAAGAGTTCACAGTCTGGTGAGAGGACTCAGCCCTGTGGAAGACGGGATTAACATCTGCCAATGCAGTCAGCAAGCACTCTCATGGCCTAGAAGTGCTGGGCAGCTGCCTCCAGACGTGATGGTGAACATGTCACGACATGTCCAGGATCATGGAGGCTGTGCTGAGGAGGGTGCCAGATTTCTAGAGAAACACTCAATGCTACAAAGGTTCCCAGGGCAATGTGGGCAATGACGAAGCAGATGAGTAGACTGGTCTGCAGGGTCCAAACAGCCTATGGGGATGATGGGGGAGGATGGACAGGGATGGGAGGAAGGGAGGGGCATCCGCATGTGCCAGGCTGCAATTCGGCATATCCAAGGGTCCAAGCATTGTCGGTCCAAGTGAGATGTCAAGAGAGCAAGAGGATATTTGGATCTGGGACTCTGGTGAGAGACCAGGCTGAAGATGAGCAGGTGACAGTCTGCATGTTTGGGATCTGTGAATCCTGACACTGCATGGGGAAGGAGTGCAGGCAACCCACCTGATGGATAGGGATGGAGGGGTAAGGGACAGGGTGAGACTGGCAAAGATGAGAAGTTCCACTGTGAGGACATGACTTCCTAGCTGGTTCTCTTGTGTGCTCAGTTGGTTTTTCTCCATACCATAGGAGACATGAGAGTTAGAGAGGAGGTCTCATGGACAAAGAAAGATCCCAAAGCAGAAAGAAAGGGCAGAATCCAGAGCATGGGAGGCTGTTGTCCTCAGAAAGAGAAGCTCACAGCTCCTCTGCTATGACAGGAGGGGGAGGAAAAGAATGGCAATAGATGCAAGATGACAGATGGCTCTGACTACAGGTATCCCTGGATGGCTTCCACCTTCCTGGAGAAATATGTAGGTGTCCCCTGCTAAAGGAGAGGGAGGAGCTAGAGGTGGGAGGACAGTCCAGATATATTGTTGCAGGCAGTGAAAGTGCAAGCTAGCCGGGCAGATATATTGATGTTATTGTTGTTCCGTTGCCCAGTCATGTCCGACTCTTTGCAACCCCATGGAACAGCAGCATGCCAGGCTTCCCTGTCCCTCACCATCTCCCGAGGTTTGCCCAAGTTCATGTTCATTGCATCGGTGATGCCATCCAGCCATCTCATCCTCTGACACTTTCTTCTCCTTCTACCCTCAATCTTTCTTAGCATCTTTTACAGAAAGATCTACCAACACTGCCAGGCTAATGGAGGGCTGGGCAGGATGGGCAACACAGATGTACATCCTCCACAACAGCCAGCCCTCTGATTCCTCTGCCTGACAGACTCAGAGAGATGCCTGTCTCCAAGCTAAGGGGAAAGACTCGAGGGCAGGCAGAAATTTTATGAAAATGGCCATGCATTATATGGGCCCGGGGCATGTTTCAAGCCTTGGTTCTGATCAGGATTTAGTGGTGGCCTCTGGAGCAGCCTAGGTGGCTTCACAGAGCCTCACCTTCTTCCTTAGCAAAGAGGGATAATCACACACTGTGATTAATCATGGCACTGTGCTGGTCCACAACAGTGGTGCAGTCACTGGCAAGAGGTAAAGCCGTCTCACAGGCTTCCCCAAGTCAGACCTTCACGTAGCCACACAGCTCTTCATAAAAGTGTTCAGCGAAGGTCCCCAGAGAGAACACCTCAGCTTAATCACTTTTTCTCACCCTAATCCAAAATAACTTAGCCATGAACAGCCACAATGTTTGTCACCCTAGGCCTTAAGTGGTCATTCCTTCAAAAGTAAATCTCTGGATTTTCTAAAGCTCTGAAATCAGCTAAGCTGGTCTTCACTAAAGAGGCTTATGCACTTCACCTGTGTAATGCTCAGTGAGGCCCGGTGTGAACAGAGCAGCTGCTTCCTGAGGCACTTGCCTGGGGCTACACAAGTGCTGCGGGACCCCTTTCCCTCCCCACTGTCGTCCCCGGGTTTGCAAGAAGAAAGAGGGGCATCATCCCGCTTGCAAACAACAGAAGGAAGAAAGATTCCAGTAAAGGGTAAATTATATAGGAAGTGGCATTCAAAATGTGAGGCTGCTCCTATAGACATTTCTCCAAAGAAGACATACAGATGGCTAACAAACACATGAAAAGATGCTCAACATCACTCATTATCAGAGAAATGCAAATCAAAACCACTATGAGGTACCATTTCACACCAGTCAGAATGGCTGCGATCCAAAAGTCTACAAGCAATAAATGCTGGAGAGGGTGTGGAGAAAAGGGAACCCTCTCCCACTGTTGGTGGGAATGCAAACTAGTACAGCCACTATGGAGAACAGTGTGGAGACTCCTTAAAAAACTGGAAATAGAACTGCCCTATGACCCAGCAATCCCACTGCTGGGCATACACACTGAGGAAACCAGAAGGGAAAGAGACACATGTACCCCAATGTTCATCGCAGCACTGTTTATAATAGCCAGGACATGGAAGAAACCTAGATGTCCATCAGCAGATGAATCGATAAGAAAGCTGTGGTACATATACACAATGGAGTATTACTCAGCCATTAAAAAGAATACGTTTGAATCAGTTCTAATGAGGTGGATGAAACTGGAGCCTATTATACAGAGTGAAGTAAGCCAGAAGGAAAAACACCAATACAGTATACTAACACATATATATGGAATTTAGAAAGATGGTAACAATAACCTAGTGTATGAGACAGCAAAAGAGACACTGATGTATAGAACAGTCTTATGGACTCTGTGGGAGAGGGAGAGGGTGGGAAGATTTGGGAGAATGGCATTGAAACATGTAAAATATCATGTATGAAACGAGATGCCAGTCCAGGTTCGATGCACGATACTGGATGCTTGGGGCTAGAGCACTGGGACGACCCAGAGGGATGGTATGGGGAGGGAGGAGGGAGGAGGGTTCAGGATGGGGAACACATGTATACCTGTGGCAGATTCATTTTGATATTTGGCAAAACTAACACAATTATGTAAAGCTTAAAACTAAAATAAAATTTGAAAAAAAAAATGTGAGGCTGCTCCTTTAGGAAGAGTATCTGCTTAGGGAGCTTCAAAGACTGGCCTCCACAGCTTACTTCAAGGCTGAACTCTAATGAAACCTGCACATCTAAAACTATACAAATTAACTCTCTCATTAGGGCCCCAGCTACAGACACTATGCAAAACAGGCCCATTTAAATGTAAATCTTGACATTCAACCCAGGACTAGAAAAGAAATAGTTTCCACACCTAAGCACTGGTTAAGAGGATGAGGATTAAATATTAATTCTTTATGAAGGAAGATTTTTTAATCATGTTTACTTTTAGGCTATCATGATTCTGAGTCTCCTTTCCTTCTTGGAGAATATTGGATTTTTAATTACCTGAAACTCAGAGACAGCATCCACACACTTCTTGGGTCTCCCTCTAGGCCACAGATAGTATGATTAAGTGTAATTTTGTTAAAAGTGGAGCTCCCAGCACTGTTAATTGGCAGGGGTCCAGGGGACACTGAAAATTTTCAATCAGAAATGAAAACGTGATTCTGGCCAAAAATGAAAAGGGAAACCTGCTCTGTATAATAAAGCATGCTACTGATAAAGTTTCTTTTCTTCATAAGACAGCAGAAAAGCTAACATCCCCTATGTGTTATGCTCTGCTAAAACAATCTTGGCAGAAATGTAGTCATTTCAGCTATCTAAGAGCAGTGTGATTTCCCTGTCTGCTTTTGCATCAGACAGCCTGGGCTCAAATCCCTACACTCCCCTAATGAGCTGGGTGAAAGGAGTCTTGTAACTCATCTGAGCCTGTTTGATCAGTAGGGTGAAAACACCCTTCTGGCAGGATGTTATAAAGGTCAGTGTGATGGCCCAAGCCAGCATCCAGGTGCCCAGGCCCTCACAGAACCTCTCCCACCTCCCCAACCACCCACTGGGGTGGCCACACAGAGATAACAGCAGAACAGTGGGGACCAGGTTCTAGCTTTTCTTAATTGTGGCCATGCAATCCTGAGAATACGGCCCAGAGTCCTCATTGGCAAGACAGGGAGCACCTCACTTTGCTGGACAGCTGTGAGAACACACCCAGCATCAAGTCAGTGTTGCTTCACTATCACCTCCATTTGCCCACAAGAACAACATGTGCCTGGATCATCCTGGAAAATGTGAAATAGCGAGTATCAATTTCCCCTCTTGAACCTACTTAGAACACATACCTCTATACACAGGAAAGGCAACCAGGTGGTACCAACCCAGGACATCCACTGAGGCTCCATGGTGGCAGTGAACAAATCCTCAGGGCATCTGCTACATCTCAGAGCTCCAGAATTGACCTGGCTGGGTGCCCGTGAGCCCTGGGCATTGCATGCACAGCTACAACTGCTGATCCCTCTGCCCCTCCCTCAGGACCCCTGCTTGTCCTTGAAGTTCTGCCCTCACACTCCAACCACATGAGAATGAGTGTCTTCTCCACTGTATGCGTATTTTGATTTCTCACCCATGAACCTTGCTGCTCCACCAGCCATTCATATGTGCACTGTGGAGTCTATGTACTTCTCAGTACCAGGCACTGGCAGAAAACAGTAGTGGTCCTAAGTGGAGCCTTGAAGACATTTAGAACCTCAGATCTCCATAGGCTTTAAACCACTCCAAATTATCATTTGGTCTAAGCAAAAGCAGTTTTCCTATTCAAATGCAGTCTTCCAAGAGTCACCTAGCACCCTAACCCATTCTGAGTCCCTCCACTACAGAAATTCTGGAGTTTCCACTGGGCTACAATCTTAATAAAACTAACTCTTGCTTTTAAGAGCCTCACAGTCCAGTTAGAAGCAGGATGGTCAAGAGTCAAAAGAACACCCCGGCACCAGCAAGCCCAGAGTGACACAAGCCCCTATGCTCCTGAAGGCCAGCACCCAGAGCCTGTGTGGCTTAAGGAAATATGGGCTAGAGAAATGGGCAGGAATGAAAATGGAATGGGCCCCATGCCCCAGGACAAGGAGCATAACCATCATTAGGGCAGCTTGAATCTGGGGAGTGACTGGTCTCCTTGAGAACCACTCAGTACAGATGTTGGATGCAGGAGACCCAAGAGGCAGGTAGACCTCTTAGTGGAGAGACTGCTTCTTGGGTCTAGGAAGACAGAGGGTGGCAATGGAGTGGATGCATGTGAGGCAGAGATAGCTTAGAGACAAGGATCGGGGCTTTGTTCATTCATAGGAGGCTATTGCAAGGTGGATTAAGGGGAAGCAGATGCCATGATGTCTGGGTGTGAGATGTCTGCACTGGATACAAGAAAGGCATCAAGAACCTGTGAAAAGAAGTAGAGATGGTAGGGCCAGGCAACACAGTGCAGGTTGGAGAGGGCTTGGCCAGGCAGGAAGCCCTTTGGGGCATGTGTTGCCATCAGGATGGTCCTTCACCAGGCTGAGGTGGCAGGGCCTTTGCATACCCATCTCACGAAGACTGCAAAAGAGAACCTGAAGGAGCTGACTGTTGGATGCTGTCCACTGCCCTTGAAGGGGGTCAGTGGTTGACTCCATGTTCACCACTGGCACCTTCAAGAGAAGGGCAGTTGGAGGTGACACCTCTGGCTTCTGTCACTGTTTGAGGAAGCAGACATGGGGATGAGGGAGGCAGGAATGGGGCTGAGTACAGTGTGGGGAGAGAGGGACTTAGGCGCCTGCTGAAGATGCTGGGATTTCTGTGTCCTCTTCGCAGAGTCCAAAGATGTGCCCTGTTCATTTGAGAAAGCACAAGAAAGTTCCATCAGGCACTGCAAAAATAAAACACTCTAGAACAAGAATTCAAAGAAAGAAAGTTCTGCTTTGCATATTTGTAGTAAAGGTAACTGCTTCCCATGAAATTATATAGACTCCTCCTTTGATAGTCCAATGTGAGAGCAAGTTGTGAAATATAGGAAATTTCAAGATTTAATTAAAACCCAGTTCACCATACTGAGTTCACTTACAAAATATAGCAAAGATTAATGACAGATATCAAACCAAACTATTTGTGCATGACCTGTTGGGTGATAATTTATGGGCATGAGAGGGAAAGAACAAGATCATAGCCTTAAAATAAATTTACTGCTTTTCTAGCTTAAGTAAAATGGAAATAATAAAAACCCTTGGGTCAGTTAAACTGCACCAGAATGAAATGGTAGGCAGGCCAGGTAGGAGACAATCAATCAGCAGGTATCTTTCAGTCTGTTAAATGCACCACTACACTCACTGGGAAGGGCACAGGGAGAGAGAAGGGGACCCCACCTTACTCCATTTACTCCTCACATGACTACAGTGCTGATTAGCCCTGCTTTCCAGAGGAGGAAACTGAGGCTGAGGGAGACCAAGTCACTTGCCCACAGCTGAAGTGCCAGAGGGCCTCCAGGTAGCTCAGTGGTAAAGCATCTCTCTGCCAATGCAGAGATACAGAGACTTAAGTTCAGTTCCTGGGTGGGAAGATCCCCTAAAGTAGGAAATGACAACCCACTCCTGTCTTTTTGCCTGGGAAAGCCCATGGACAGAGGAGCCTGGTGGGCTATAGTCCATGTGTTGCAAAGAGTCAGACTCAACAGAGCACACACACATGCAATGCCTGAAGGTGGTGGAGCTGGGACTGGACCGGCCATCTGGCTCAGAGTCCATGCTCTCCCACCATAACCTGCAGCCACCCTTACACTCCATCATTCCAGGGCCCTGACCATCTAAGTGAGCAGATGTGGATGGAACATGCCAAGTACCAGACCCAGACAGGGACACCCAACTTAGGACAGAGTAGCTGGACAATGAATGCCCCAAAAATGCCCATGTCCTGATCCCTGGTACCGTGTTCCCCTATGTGAAGGTTAATTTCAATGTGTCAACTTGGCTGGGCCACAGAACCAGCTATTTGGTCAAATATTATTGTAGATGTTTCTGTGATGGTGTTTTTAGAAGAGATTAACACTCAAATCAGTAGACTTTTAGTAAAACAGTTGACCCTCCATAAGGTGAGTGGATTTCAGCCAATCAGTTGAAGGCCTTGAAAGCAGAGACTGAGGTTATCCAGGGAAGAGGGAATTCTGCCAGCTTTTGGACTTGAGCTGCAACACTTCTTCCTGGGCCCTCCCTGCTGGCCCTCCTGCTGGCCCACCCTGTAGAGTTCAGTCTCACGGGTCAGTTCCTTAAAATGAATCTAAGTGGCTAGATGGACAAATAGACAAAAGAGATAATATTGCAGAATGTGGAGAGTGATGGATATCAGCATGTGTATGTATATATATATATATATATACACATATATGCATATATGTGTATATTCTCTCTGGAAAACCTGTTGTTCAGTCACTCAGCCGTGTCTGACTCTTTGCGACCCCATGGACTGCAACGTGCCAGGCTTCCCTGTCCTTCACAATATCCCAGAGCTTGCTCAAACTTATGTCCATTAAGTCGGTGATGCCATCCAACCATCTCATCCTCTGTCACCGCCTTCTCCTCCCTTCAGTCTTTCCCAGCATCAGGGTCTTTTCTAATGAGTCACCTCTTCACATCAGGTGGCCAAAGTACTCCAGTACTTTGACAATACATACTACGTGATGAAAGAAGGATTTTGCAGATGTGAATGTTAATGATGTTAAGATGGAGGAAATCATTCTGGGTTTTTCCAGGCAGGCCCAGTGCAATCACAAATACCTTTATAAAAGGGAGGCAGAGGAATTTCCCTTGTGACCCAGTGGTTTGGAATCAATACAGAGGGCACAGGTTTGATCTCTGGTTAGAGAACTAAGATCCTGTATGACATGGGGCAAAACTCACATGCCACAACTACAGAGCCCACATGCTCTGGAGCCCATGCACCAGAACTAGAGAGAAGCTCACATACCACAGTGAAGATCCCATGTGCTACAACTAAGACCGAACGCAGCTGTTAAAAATAAATAAATAAATATTATAAGAAAGAAGAGGAGGGAGGCAGAGAGTGGAAGGATGCAGTCAGAGGCCAAGGAAGGCCAGCAGCCCCCAGAAGCTGGAAGCAGCAAGACACAGATTCTCCCCAGAGGCTCTGGAGGCTGGAGCAGCGCTAACACCCTCATTTCAGACTTCTGACACCCAGAGCTCTGAAAGAATAAATTTCTATGGTCTTAAGCCATCCAGTTTGTGGCAATTCATTATACTAGCCCCGGGAAACTAACAGGGGGCAACTTTCAGAAGAAAGCAGGGGGTCTTCCTGGTGGGTGGAGTGCCTATCATTGAACAAGCCTCAAGGGGTACTGCTTAATGTGCTCCCTCTCACCCACCCCAGTCCCCAAAATATCCTCTCTGGCAAATCTCCTCAACTGCACCTTTTTTCCTTTCCTGGAAGGGGCTGGCATTGCAAACAGTTTGACCACACTGCAGACCATTGAGTGTCTTTGGGGCTGCCACACTCCTCCCCCCCAAGCCACAAGCACAGCCCAACTAGGCTGAGGAATCAGGATATTTACAGGGGTATTAGGAAGATCATGGAGCGCAGGAGCTGAGTGGGAGTTCTTTGTAATGCAGGCTGGGAGGGGAAAGGGAACCTTCTTCACATATTCCGCTTAACAACCGTGCACCAGGTCCCAGCCTGCTGTTAATTGCTCTGCCTTCAACCACTTTTCCAGTCTTAACAAAGCTAAGCTCCTTCTCACCACACTTAAGGACTCAAGAGGAGCGAGACTCTGAGTCAAGAGCAGGACCACAGGCCATCCCACCCATTCTGCCCTCAGTTCATATGCCAGGGAAGTCCAGCCACAGCTGAGTCCAGGGCCCAACCCTAGGGTCTGCTCAGGACTCCCAACTCAGACTCAAGTGCAAACTCTCAGAGCAGAAGGTGGGGAAAATGAAGGCACTGAGGGGAAAGCACTGTGGGCTGATGCACAGCAGTTTCCAGGATGATGAGTATAATGTCCACCACCACAGTTCATGGACACCCCCTCCTACACTCAAGAGCAGCTCAGTCCTTCCCTCCCTCTGGGGTCACTTGCCCAGCATCAGTGATAACACATGTAACAATCATCCCTTGTTCTGCATAGTGTTCTGAGGTGGCAGCCCATGCTCAGCTCTTGCCTTTGGACTTTACCAAGTATTGCAATCAACCTGGGAGCCACCCACATGAGGTTGTAGAGACAAGGAGGGGAGCAGGGCAGTGCCGGACACAAGCCACATCCACCTGACCTCAGAGGAATCATCTCAACAGCCTTACTGCCTATCCTAACACATGTCTGAACTCATGTGATCTTCAGAGAATCCTGTGACTTTAGGCAACAGCAAGACATGAGGGTGAAAGCAAGACAGAGGACAGCCAACTAGGAATTGTATACCAACTACATCCAAACAGGACACCAAACAGAAATGAGATGCCATAAAAAAGCATTCAACTCAGTAGGGTCACGGTGCAGCTGGCCATGTACTGATCTGTGGTCACAGTGATGCCCATCAGTGGAGGGCAGCTGCAAGTTGTGCCCACAAGGAGAGGCTCCCAGGGCCAGCACTTCTCTTACTTGGAACTGTCACTCCATCCAAACTGATGTCCTTAGAGATGTGCACAGACTGTTCATCAAAGTTTCACTTGTAAGAACTAAGAAGTACAAACAACCCAAAGTCTACCAATAGTGGAATGGGTACATAGATGATGGCAGACCATGGAATAATACAGAGCAACAAAAATGAGTAAACTACAGCTACACAAAACCACATACAAATCTCAAAGTAATCCTTCATTAACTAAATAAAATCTTTGATGTGCTTTTATTTAAAAAACAAAGAAAAAAGAAAGCAGACACAAAAAAGAACATACTATCTATACAATAGGGATCATGGTTACCATTGAGGTTAAAAGAGGGCATAATGATGGGAAGAGGCTTGAGAACACAGAATGATTTTGGAAATTAAAAGCATGATAGGTGAGAAGCAATCTACAGATGTATTGCAATCCCTGTCAAAATACTCAGGACATTTTCCATAGAACTAGAACAAATAACCCTAAAATTTGTATGAAACCACAAAAGATCCAGAATTGTCAACTCCAGAAAAATAAATGACCCAATCAAAAAATGGGCCAAAGAACTAAATAGACATTTCTCCAAAGAAGACATACAGATGGCTAACAAACACATGAAAAGATGCTCAACATCACTCATTATCAGAGAAATGCAAATCAAAACCACTATGAGGTACCATTTCACGCCAGTCAGAATGGCTGTGATCCAAAAGTCTACAAGCAATAAATGCTGGAGAGGGTGTGGAGAAAAGGGAACCCTCTTACACTGTTGGTGGGAAGCAAGCTAGTACAGCCACTATGGAGAACAGTGTGGAGATTCCTTAAAAAACTGGAAATAGAACTACCTTATGATCCAGCAATCCCACTGCTGGGCATACACACTGAGGAAACCAGAATTGAAAGAGACACGTGTACCCCAATATTCATCGCAGCACTGTTTATAATAGCCAGGACATGGAAGCAACCTAGATGTCCATCAGCAGATGAATGGATAAGAAAGCTGTGGTACGTATACACAATGGAGTATTACTCAGCCATTAAAAAGAATACATTTGAGTCAGTTCTAATGAGGTGGATGAAACTGGAGCCTATTATACAGAGTGAAGTAAGCCAGAAACAAAAACACCAATACCGTATACTAATGCATATATACGGAATTTAGAAAGATGGTAACAATAACCCTGTATACAAGACAGCAAAAGAGACACTGATGTATAGAACAGTCTTATGGACTCTGTGGGAGAGGGAGAGGGAGGGGAGATTTGGGAGAATGGCATTGAAGCATGTATAATATCATGTATGAAACGAGTCGCCAGTCCAGGTTCGATGCACGATACTGGATGCTTGGGCTGGTGCACTGGGACGACCCAGAGGGATGGTATGGGGAGGGAGGAGGGTTCAGGATGGGGAACACATGTATACCTGTGGCGGATTCATTTCGATATTTGGCAAAACTAACACAATATTGTAAAGTTTAAAAATAAAATAAAATTAAAAAAAAAAAATCCAAGAAAAAAAGAGCAAAGCTTGAGGCATAATCTTCCAGACTTCAGTTGCAAAGCTACAGTAATCAAAGCAGCATGGTATTGGCACAAAAACAGACATATACATCAATTAATCTTTGACAAAAGGAGGCAAGAATATCCAATGGATAAAAAATAGTCTCTTCAGTAAAAGGTGTTGGAAAAACTTAACAGATACATACAAATGAATGAAGTTAGAACATACCTTTACACCATACATGAAAATAAACTCAAAATGACTTAAAGGCCTAAATATAATACATGATATTATAAAATTCTTAGAAGAAAATGTAGGCAGAACATCCTCTGACCCAAATCTTAGTAATATTTGCTTAAGTCAATCTTCCAAGGCAAAAGAAATAAAAGCAAAAAATAGACAAATGGGACCTAATTAAACTTTAAAAAGCTTTTGTACAGCAAAGAAAAGCATCGTCAACCACACACACACACACACAAAAATGACTACAGAATGGGAGAAGACATTTACAAATAATGTGGCCAACAAGGAGTTAGTTAACATTCAAAATGTACAAAAATCTCTATAACTCAATTCAAGGGAAAAAATAATTCCATTAAAAGAAATAGGCAGAAGACCTAAATAGACATTTCTACAAAGAAGACATACAGATGGCTAAGAGACACATGAAAAGATGCTCAAATGTTGTATGGCAGAAACCAATACAACATTGTAAAGCAATTATCCTCCAATTAAAAATAAAATAAAAAGATGCTCAACATCGCTAATGCAAATCAAAACTGCAACCAAGAATCACCTCACAACCATCAGAATGGTCATTATCAAAAAGTCTACAAACAACAAATGGGGAGGATGCGGAGAAAAGGGAACCCTCCTACACCATTTGTAGGAAGATAAATTGGTACAGTCACTGTGGAAAAGAGTATGGATATTATTTTTTAAACTCAAAAGAAAAATATAATCTGATCCAGCAATTTCACCCTTGGTTATACACCTTGAAAAGACAAAAACTCTAATTTGTACCCCAATGTCCAGAGCATCTCTATTTATAATCGTCAAGATGTGGGAGCAAACTAAGTGCCCATAGACAAACAATTGGATTAAAAAGACGTGGAATGTGTATACAATGGAATATTATGAACCCATAAAATGAATGAAATACTCCATTTGCTGCAACATGGATGGACCTAGAGAATGTTAGGTTTAGTTAATTAAGTCAGACAGAGAAAGGCAAATACTATTTATCACTTTTATGTGGAAGCTAAAAAATACAAGCACAAATGAGTCTATATACAAAAAAGAAACACTCACAGAGAGAAAACAAACTTATGGCTAACAAAGGAGAAGGGAAGGGAGGGATAAATTATGAGTATGTGATTAGGAAGCACAAACTATTATACATAAAATAAACAACAAGGATTTGTCATATAGCACAGAGAATTATAACCTATTATCTTTTAAGAATCTATAATGGAGTATTATCTGCAAAAATACTGGGTCATTACTGTTTTGTACACAACTAACACAATGTTGTAAATTAACTATACTTCAATTTAAAAAAAGGTGAAATTTTAAAAGTCCTAGAAAAGTTAGAAAATAAAGTTAACAAAACCTCCAAGAATTCAAGATAAGTATAAGAAACCATAAGAAAACTGAAGGTCCAATGTAGAAGATTTAATAATAGGAATTGCAGAAAGAGTGAAGACAGGTGATGCCAGGCCAGGGGTGCAGTTTCTTTTTTTTTTTTTTTAATTAAAATTTATTTATTTTAATTAGATGCTAATTACTTTACAATATTGTATTGGTTTTGCCATACATCAACATGAATCCACCATGGGTGTACATGTGTTCCCAATCCTGAACCCCTCTCCCACCTCCCTCAGCAGATGAATGGATAAGAAAGCTTATATATGTGTATATTATTATATACACAATGCTCCATTGTGTATATGTGGTACATATACACAATGGAATATTACTCCGCCATTAAAAAGAATACATTTGAATCAGTTTTAATGAGGTGGATGAAACTGGAGCCGATTATACAGAGTGAAGTAAGACAGAAAGAAAAACACCAATACAGTATACTAATGCATATATATGGAATTTAGAAAGATGGTAACGATAACCCTGTATGCGAGAAGCAAAAGAGACACAGATGTATAGAACACTTTTTGGACTCTGTGGGAGGCGGGGGCAGATATTTGGGAGAATGGCATTGAAACATGTATAATATCATATAAGAAAAGAATCGCCAGTCCAAGTTCAATGTAGGATACAGGAAGCTTGGGGCTGGTGCAGTAGGATGACACAGAGGGGTGCAGTTTTAACACAGCCCAGTTTTCTCCTTGCAGAGAGAAACAAGTAAGGCCACCTCCCAAGCTCTACATCACAGTCATCACGTCCCCCAGAGAGACTAGATCCCTCCACAAGCCCTACGCTCAGAAATCTGAAAAAAGGAGACAAGTGGACCGGCTTGAATAAACAGGCCATTGTGAGTGCTGGTCAAGTACAGTCAGGGCTAGAGAAGCCTGCCAGTACAGAGCCAAATGTTGATCCTTGGGGAAAAGGCCCACTGACCAACAGGCCAGCCCCACACATCCATTCATTCACTCACCCATTCATCAGGCTCTTGTTGAGAGGGCCAGCCCTGGGCTGGGAACTCAGTAGTGCTCCTGACCTGTGAAGATGATGGTTTAGCAATGTCCTGTGGCCACAACTGCCAGTGTGTGGACAGCATTGCTGTAGGAAAGGTCTATTGAGCAGCCTATAGGATGTAACTGGGAATTTAACAATGCAGTGAAATCTTGAGCTCTGGAATGTCTTGCTTCACTATCAGTTTTGCACAGCTGATTCCCTTTGGTCAATGTCTTTGGGGGGAAAGGAAACTTAATGCTTCTTTAGCTTCTACTGGGTTTTACATGTAATTAACCACACATCTCAGAGCACTTGCACTGGAGGCAGCTAAAATGGCAGCAGGGATGTGCACAAATGGGATACTGAGGGGAAGAAGAAGAAAGAAAAAAAAAAAAACACGTGAAAAAAACTGTCATTTTTATGAGGCTGGAACCTCTCAATTGCCTTATGTTACAGGGAAAACTACTCTCCAGTCTTTGTGGAGGGAGCCATGCCAAGCACTTGCCCCAAGGGAGAGAGAGGCTTATCCTATGGAGTGGTTAGGAGAAGGGAGCTCTTGGCCCCCTCTCCCCCCTATCACCTGGGGTTCTCCTCTTATGGGGCTCACCCACAGAGGGTGGGATGGGTCTGAGCCAACAAGGAGCCTCTCATACACTGCGAGTCTGTCTAAAGTTGGAGACTGGTATTAGAAAACCCAGTTTCTATCAGGAAAATAGTTCACTGCTTGCCTTTCCCTTAACTGATTCAGACAGAAATTAGGGGAAAAAAAATGTATTGAGTTCCTTCAAACCCCCCAAAGTTGACCAGCAGAGAAATCACCCTGAATTTCTCTAGGTTTCATGGGTCTGTGGAATGTTTAGCTCTACCCCAGTATCTGCAATGATTCTCACATCATCCATACCTCAGGCCTCATCAGCCCCTCTACTCTCTGTCCTTCAGCAAGTCCCCTGCAGGCCTGGCTGCCTCACACACAACCCAACTTACCTCTTCCTCAAGAGGGGCTCACATGTTCCTGGTATCCCTGGAACCCACCACCCCCACCCTCACAGCCTGAGGCTCAGTAACACACACTCAACAAACAAGTGAGCCAGACCTCACTCACTTCCCACAGCAAGTCTGGGCTTCTCTAACTCTCTGTGGAGAAGGGCCTATTTCATTAAACTCCCATATGTTGCAGACTGATTATTTAGCACAATGCAATAAAAATAAAATACTATAAAAATGAAATGAAAAAACAATGACACACAGAATACAAGCCCCCTACACCCTTGTGATTAGACCTAACACACATGAATTACTCAGAAGAACTACAGTTTCTACAACAGTTTCTAGCTACATGCCTCTATTCTGCCTTTATCTTCTTGTGTATAGGTGGTTCATGATGTGAGCACACTTGCACAGGGTCCCCTCCTTGTCACCTCTCTGCCTGTGCATAGCTCTGGAAGCTCAGCACAAGCCAGGAGGTTTGACCAAGCAGCCTATGTTCCTGAAACAAATTGCTTTTCTGGAGCCATAAAATTAACTTCTGGAGTAAAATATTAAACTTCACTCTGAAAACAGAATGATTTATGCTCTTTACTGAAGAAAAATATCAGTGCAGCTTTTAGCTTCCCAAAGTAATTTAAATCTCAACTTAGTTTCAACTTAGAGAAAAAAATAAATAAAAACAACAAAAAGCACTACTAAAGAAAGTCTTCCTTACTCAGGGAAACGTATGGCATGGGGATTTCAGCCCTTCTCAGTGCAAAGCCAGGTCCCTGTGGGACACTTCAGGGAACTTGCTGGAGGTCTATCTGCTGCCCATCTATCTACTGCCCTCACCATGCTGGTCCACCACTTCTGCCTCTGACAGCCACAGCTCCCTACAAACAGGATTAACCTGCAAGGCAGCAGTTAGTTAAAAGAGCAATTAGAGGCACTGCCTTAGGGCTCTGTTCCTCTGTTCTACCAGGAAGGCACAGTCTGAGGGAGACTACAGGACAAGTGCAGAACTGCCACCATACTGGTCAGCATCTGGATTCCTGCAGCCCCTATCTGTCCTAGCAATATACTGCATAGACTTTCTCCATCTCCCTCTGTCCTCAAGGACTGAGGGCACCTTCATACTTCCAAGTCAAGCAAGCAGGCAACTGCTAAGAGCTGAGAGGTAAACAAAGCTTTGGGCAGTCTTTCAGGACCGTGCAGTGGGAGTTGAGTCTTGCCCAATGAGGAAGAGGTGATCTGGTGA
Source organism: Bos mutus (assembly GCF_027580195.1). Taxonomy (NCBI): domain Eukaryota; kingdom Metazoa; phylum Chordata; class Mammalia; order Artiodactyla; family Bovidae; genus Bos; species Bos mutus. The sequence continues at coordinate 133,793,294 of NC_091618.1, forward strand.
GCACAGTCATGTCTCCCAGAAGGCTCACCTCACAAACACTAAGACCCAGCTTCAACTAGAGCAGGTTAAGGAGATTTCTTCATGTTAAAAGCCTGCCAGAAACACATAAATCCTATCTGGAGAAGCAGAACCCTCATCTAGAGCTTTGAATTGTATCCATGATAAAAAAAAAAAAAAAGCTGTGCAAAAAGTCAAGAACTGACCAAAACAAAAAGGAGCAAGAGACATGAGAAACAGACCACTGGAGATCTGAGTTATCAGAAATTTGTATTAAATAGCTGTGATTACTATGTTCCATAAGTTAAATGATACAAGGTTTTAGCAAAAAAATCAAACGAAATTTCTAAATTAAAAACAGAAGTGAGAATTCAATAAACAGCAGTTTTAAAGATAATTAATGAAATAAAAAATGATTTACAAGAACATACGTAGACTGAGGCACAGAAGTTGAGAAATACAGAGACAAGCAAGAAACACAGTGACATGGTGGAAATGTCTTTAATATGGTAACTGTGGTCCCACAGGAGGAGAAGAAGGATGAAGCAACAACCAAAACATGATGCAGAGAATATTCTCCCAAAAGATGAAAGATATCAAACCACAGATTCAAAGAGGTCATAACCTGTAAGAAAACAACACTGAGTATATCAAAAAGCCAAAAGAGAGAGAGATTTTTTAATGCAGCCAGAAGAAAAAATTACCTGTAACAGAGTAATAAGACTGAAATAAAATCCCTCTCAGAAGTAATGGAAGCCAGAAGAAAATGGAACAGCATCTTTAAAGTGCAGAAGAAACAAAGTAATTGTCAATCTGGGTACTCTATACCCAAAAAAATATATCCTTGAAACAAAGGCAAAATAAAACATTTCAAACAAACAAACAAAACACAGAATTCATCATCAGGAAATTCACTCTAAAAAATACCACACATACACACACACACAAAATACCAGAGTAATTTTTTTGAGCAAAAAATATGGAAGTATAGGAAGAAATTAAAAATGCAAAAGATAAAAATATGTAAAAATCTAAGTGAATGCTAACTATACAAACAAAAATAATAATAATGCCATGTATGGTTTAAAAATATATGTAGAATTTGTATACATGACAAAAAATCACAAAAGTTGGAAAGGAATAAATAAAGTTATTTATTAAATAAATAAATAAAATAAATGAAGGTCCAAACATTCCTGGAAAATAGTAAAAATACTACTTTAAATTAGACTGTAATTAGTCAAAGATACATGCTGTAACCTTAAGTGTAAGCCCTTAAAAAGTAAACAAATGTATACCTAAAATGGTATTGTTGTTGTTCAGTTGCTCAATCATGTCCAACTTTTTGCAACCCCCTGAACAGCAGCACACCAGGCCTCCCTGTCCTTCACTGTCTCCCTGAGTTTGCTCAAACTCACATCCATTGATTCCATGATACCATCCAACCATCTCATCCTCTATCATCCCCTTCTCCTCCTGCCTTCAATCTTTCCCAGAATCAGGGTCTTTTCCAATGAGTTAGCCCTTTGCATCAGGTTGCCAAAGTATTAGAGCTTCAGCCTCATCATCAGTCCTTCCAATGACTATTCAGGGTTGATTTCCTTTAGGATTGACTGGTTTGATCTCTTTGCTGTCCAAAGGACTCTCAAGAGTCTTTTAATTAAGAGGTTAAAAAAAATGAATAATAAAAATACACCTGACTACTCCAAAAAAAAGATAAGAAAGGAAAGAAAACATAGTTTAGATGAGAAAGAGAGACTGAAAAAGAAAATGATCAATTTAAGCCCAAAATATTGCAGCAATTGAATTAAATGTAAATGGATTGAATACTCCAAACATTGAGACTTCAGAAAAACTTTCATGTTGCTTGTAAGTTGTTGTTGTTGTTTAATTACTAGGTCATGTCTGACTCTTTGCGATCCTATGGACTATAACCCACCAGGCTTCTCTGTCCATAGGATGTCCTAGGCAATAATCACACATCCCTGGTGGCTCAGACAGTAAAGCATCTGCCTGCAATTTCAGGAGACCTGGATTCAATCCCTGAGTCAGGAAGATTCCCTGGAGAAGGAAATGGCAATCCACTCCAGTACTCTTGCCTGGAAAATTCCATGGACGGAGGAACATTGTGGGCTACAGTCCATGGGGTTGCAAAGAGTCAGACATGACTGAATGACTTCACTTTCACTTTTAATAATACTGGAGTGGAGTGCCATTTCCTTCTCTAGGAGAGTTTTCCAGCCCAGAGATCGAACCTGAGTCTCCTGTATTGGCAGGTGGATTATTTACTGCTCAGCCACCAGGGAAACCATTGCATATAAGAGATACATCTTAAACATAAGAACAAAAAGATTGAGAGAGAATGAAAAAGATATACATGAAAAAACTGATCAGAAGAAAGCTGATATGAAGCAACTTAAATATAAGAACAAAAAGATTGAGAATGAAAAAGATATATATGAAAAAACTAATCAGAAGAAAGCTGATATATCAGCCAAAGTAGATTAAGTCAAAAATTTTGAAAACACATTACTAGATAGAAACAGGAATATCTTCATGTGATAAAAGGATCAATCCATGAGGAAGAATTAACATTTCTAAACATGGATGCACCTGATAAAATAATTTTAATATACATAAACCAAAAACAGACGAAACTAAAAGGAAAATCAGACAAATACACAATCATAGTGACAGACCTGAACAATTAATAAGGCAAGTAGACAAAAAAAGTATTGAGAATACAGGTGATTTGAACAGCACCATCAACAAATCCACCTAGCAGACACGTACAGAAGACAGTATCCCTCTGCAGAATGCATGCTCCTTCCAAGCCCACATGAAATAATTATCAAACAGTCCATAATATTAAGCCTTAAAGTAAGTCTCAAGTCTTAGAATCACTCAGAGTATGTTCCTTGAGCATTCTAGATCAGTAGTCAATAACAAAAGGTAAATATAAAATCCTCACATTTGGAAATTTAAGCAAAATACGTGGAAAAAAAATTCATGTGTGTTCAGTTGCAAAGTCGTGTCCAACTCTACAAGGCCATGGACTGCAGCCCACCAGGCTCCTCTGTCCATAGGATTTTCCAGGCAAGTATACTGGAGTGGGTGGTCATTTCCTCCTCCAGGGGATCTCCCCAACCCAGGGATCAAATGTGGGTCTCCTGCATCTCTTGCATTGCTAGGCAGATTCTTAACCACCTGAGCCACCCGGGAAGCCCAATAAATTCAAAAGTCAAACAAAAAAGTCACAGTGGAAATTTTAAAATACTTTTAACTGATGATGAAAATATGACACATAAAAGTTTGTGGGATATAGCTAGATTCAAAATTAGTGAGAATTGTATAGCCATAAATGTAGATATTAGAAGAAGGAAGGCTAAAAAATAATCTCAGAAAAAGCAAAGAAAATAAAAACAAAGAAAATAAAGACTTCCCTTGTGACCTAGTGGCTAAGGCTTCATGTTCCCAATGCAGGGGGCCCAGGTTCAATCCCTGGTCAAGGAACTAGATCCCACGTGCCACAACTAAGACCTAGCACAGCCAAATAAATAAGTAAATACTTTTAGAAGAACAAAAAAGTATTAGGAACAATAATATTAAGAATAGAAATTAGAGAAACAGGAAACATATAATACAAAAAATAAGCATCACCAATTCTTTTTTTAATTCTGAGATATCCAGCCAAGAAATAAGGGGAAAAGTCACAGCCAACTAATATCAGAAACAAAAAGGGGATCACCAGTATAGATTATACAGAGATTTAAAAGATAGAAAAATAATTTTATAAAAAGTTTATGGTAATACATATGAAAATTTAAATAAAATGGATAAATTCCTTGAAAAACACAACCTACCAAGACTGACCAAAAAGAAAATCTAAATAAGTAGATATATTTTAAAAATTGAATTATTAACTAAAATTCTTCCCACATAGACATCTTCAGGTCCAACTAGCTTTAACAATAAATTCTATTAAATATTAAAAAGAAATAACACAAACTCTTCCAGATAGTGAGGAAAAAAGGAACATTTTCCAGCTCATTTTAATCTTGCTACCTAGATAGCATATTCAAAAGCAGAGACATTACTTTGCCAACAAATGTTCATCTAGTCAAGGCTATGGTTTTTCCTGTGGTCATGTATGGATGTGAGAGTTGGACTGTGAACAAAGCTGAGTGCCAAAGAACTGATGCTTTTGAACTGTGGTGTTGGAGAAGACTCTTGAGAGTCCCTTGGACTGCAAGGAGATCCAACCAGTCCATTCTGAAGGAGATCAGCCCTGGGATTTCTTTGGAAGGACTGATGCTGAAGCTGAAACTCCAGTACTTTGGCCACCTCATGTGAAGAGTTGACTCATTGGAAAAGACTCTGATGCTGGGAGGGATCGGGGGCAGGAGGAGAAGGGGACGACAGAGGATGAGATGGCTGGATGGCATCACTGACTCGATGGATGTAAGTCTGAGTGATCTCCGGGAGTTGGTGATGGACAGAGAGGCCTGGCGTGCTGCGATTCATGGGGATACAAAGAGTTGGACACAACTGAGCAATTGAACTGACTGAACTGAATCAAAAGTTGACAAGGGCATTACAAGAAAGAAAAACCACATACCAATATCTCTCATGAACATGGTTGCAAAAGTCATAAACAAAATACTAGCAAATTAAATCCAGTGACATATACAAAGAAACAAGCTATATTTATTTTAGGAAAGCAAAATTAGTTTACAAATAAATTCAACTAATGTAATTCAACAGAGTATCCAATAAGGGAGTAAAATCAACTGAGCATCTAAATAGATACAGAAAAAGCATTCGATAAAATTCAACATCCATTTAGGGAACAAAAAAGATTTTAGCAAACTAGGAACAGAGGCAACTTCCTTAATCTAATAAATAGTATCTACTACGGAGAAGGCAATGGCACCCCACTCCAGTACTTTTGCCTGGAAAATCCCATGGATGACGGAGTAGCCTGGTAGGCTGCAGTCCATGGGGTCGCTAGAGTCGGACACGACTGAGCAACTTCACTTTCACTTTTCACTTTCCTGCATTGGAGAAGGAAATGGCAACCCACTCCAGTGTTCTTGCCTGGAGAATCACAGGGATGGCGGAGCCTGGCTGGCTGCCATCTATGGGGTCACACAGAGTCGGACACGACTGAAGCGACTTAGCAGCAGCATAAACAATCCCTGCAGAAAATGTTTCCCCTAAGCAGTAAAGTATTGAAGACCTACTCTCTGAATTCAGGGCCAAGAAGGATGACCACTGATTATCACTTCTATTTAACACTTTATTGGAGATACTGGCCAATGCCTAAGGCACACAAAATCTAATAAAATAATTGGAAAGGAAGAGATAAAACTATAATTTATATTTCTATATTCCAGCAACAAAAAAAATAGAAAATGAAATTTGAGAAAGGATATCCACTTATAACAACCAGGAAACATGAAATACCTAGGATTAAATCTGACAAAGGAGGGGGGGCACATCCTCTACACAGAAACACAATATTATAGAAGGAAATCTTAAGACACATAAACACATACACTGTAAGTTTCTGTGATGCAAACATGTCAGTTCTCCCCAGATTCAGCAACAAACTCAAAGCCATCCAATCCAGCTCCTGCCTCATCTTGGTCAGTCCCGGTCCTGAGCCGAGCACAGGCCCCTCCAGGGCTGCCTACTCCAAGCCTGGGAGCTGCACTTGCTTCCCCAAACAGCCACAGCCTGACTGGAGGCTTTGGAATGCCCCTAGGTCCCCAGTCAAGGCCAGTCTATGAGTCCTCAAGTGTCACCTGCCATTAGCAGACCTGCCTGCCAGCGTCCTGTGCTCTGGAATGACTCCTCACATCATCCTCTTCCCTGTCCTGCTCTGAAGATGCTCTGCTGACTGCATACATCTGCCCCACCCCACTGGGTATACTTACTTTCCTCTGAAATAGGCAAGCTGGAGTCAGGCCAATGCCAGTTTTCGTCCCAGCGTGGTCAACCTGCTGAAGCTTGTGTGTTCCCCCCGAGCTTGCATGTCCACACACACAATCCTGACATTGTAATGCTGATGTGAAAAGTACAATATAATGCAGACAGTACCTGGTCAGGTGAGGGCCTGACATACAGTAAATGGTTCAAAATGAAGACAGATGGGAGATGTCAGGAAAACACGCTTTTCTGTGAGAGTGTTCACATCTTTCTGAACAGTGGTGGGTCTAAAGCCAAACTTAATGGGTTTTTCCTGTCCTTCTTGAAATAAACTCAGCCCTTCTGTGCTTGTCTTTGCAAGTTTCCTCATAACATAGGTATTCTAAATATCCTGCTCTAGTCCAGCCACCATAAAGTAAAATGGAGCCTTCACAGTACAAATTAATAGTAGGTCTTACTTAATTAAGATTGATTTTATGTGAGATCTTGGGAGCCTAATCACTTCATATGATCCATCCTTATTCTTGATCCCAAAACCTCCTTTGGAAACATGCTTGGTTAGGTACAATTTAAGTTTTCTAGTTTAATTATTTATTGAGCTTCCACTATGTGATACTCACTTTGTATGCCTTATCTCTAAACCTCATAACAACCTTACAAAATTAGGTATTAATACCCCCATTTTACAGATGAAGAAAATGATGCTTGCAGAAGGAAGACGACCCTGCCTGGGGTTACAAGTGAAACACTCCTGGAGTGGAGTTTACCATGAGTCTCTAACCCTAAATCATGCAGCCTCCCAGGGCCAACAGCTGGGAATGAGTTTCCAGGCTCTCCTTCTGAGCACTGGGGATTTCTCTTATCCCAGTAAGTATCACTGGTCCATAGAAGTATTAACAGGAGAGAAGGAGGTGCATCATTTCAACAAAATTGTCATGACACTATGAATTCAGAAGTTACTTCTCTACTTGGTCTTATGAAGACCAACAGGCCAGTACTCACCTTGATTTGGTGTCAAGATTGATTTTCACTGCAGAGTACATCATGAGAAATGCTGGACTGGAAGAAACACAAGCTGGAATCAAGATTGCCAGGAGAAATATCAATAACCTCAGATATGCAGATAACACCACCCTTAAGACAGAAAGTGAAGAGGAACTAAAAAACCTCTTGATGAAAGTGAAAGTGGAGAGTGAAAAAGTTGGCTTAAAGCTCAACATTCAGAAAACTAAGATCATGGCATCTGGTCCATCACTTCATGGGAAATAGATGGGGAAACAGTGTCAGACTTTATTTTGGGGGGCTCCAAAATCACCGCAGATGGTGACTGCAGCCATGAAATTAAAAGACGCTTACTCCTTGGAAGGAAAGTTATGACCAACCTAGATAGCATATTCAAAAGCAGAGACATTACTTTGCCAACAAAGGTTCGTCTAGTCAAGGCTAAGGTTTTTCCTGTGGTCATGTATGGATGTGAGAGTTGGACTGTGAAGAAGGCTGAGCGCTGAAGAATTGATGCTTTTGAACTGTGGTGTTGGAGAAGACTCTTGAGAGTCCCTTGGACTGCAAGGAGATCCAACCAGTCCATTCTGAAGGAGATCAGCCCTGGGATTTCTTTGGAAGGAATGATGCTAAAGCTGAAACTCCAGTACTTTGGCCACCTCATGTGAAGAGTTGACTCATTGGAAAAGACTGATGCTGAGAGGGATTGGAGACAGGAGAAGGGGACGACAGAGGATGAGATGGCTGGATGGCATCACTGACTCGATGGACGTGAGTCTGAGTGAACTCCAGGAGTTGGTGATGGACAGGGAGACCTGACATGGTGCGATTCATGGGGTCGAAAAGAGTCGGACACGACTGAGCGACTGATCTGATCTGATTTGAATGATGATTATGAGTTGAGAGTAGGATCCAGAGAAGCTGCAGAAAGTGACATTTCAGACATCTCACTCTCAACGTTCTGGGCACTCAGTGAGAGGAAGCAGAGTCCCCTCAAGCACACTTCACCCAGATGTCACTCAGAGGTGTGCACCATTCTGGCTATGAGACCCTCTCTTGTGAATTAAGCACTTAGCTAAAAAGCAGGAAGGAATTGACAAAAAGTGAACAATGCCTCTGAGTCAGCCTGGCTGCTGTACATACAAATCTCATCATTGCATCATTTTTCTAAGAAAATTTAAAAAAAAAACCTGAAATTTGAAGAATTTATGTAGTTAGTTCAAGATCACATAGCATGGTATAGTGGAAAAAGCATGGGGCTTGAATCTTGGTTCCAACATCTATTAGCTTGGACAAACTACTTAAAATCTTTGAGTCTCAACTCTCTAACCTGTAAAATGAGAAAACAAGAGGTTCTTGCCTCTGGCCAAGATGGAGTGACAAGACCAGATTCTCCCTCCTATTTGAAACAGTTGAAAAAATAGACAAAATACATGAAAAAACAGTTTTTAAGATACTCTACATCAAGCAACAAAGGACAGGGGCCACTAAGAGGTGGTCAACAAGTGAGAACAGCCTTATGATGGTTCCAGCTTACGGCTCAGAAAAAGGTTCCAGGCCACAGCCAAAGGAGAGAATTCCCTAGGACTCACAGTCTCTCTGAATTGAGGTTCTAGGGAGACTGGCTAGTTTCCAGAACAGAGTATCTGAGAAAGAGAAAAAAGAGAGAGAAAACTGCAGACTAGCAGAGGACCCTTCTTGAGTATTCACAGAGTCCTGATATATGCATAATCATGCAAGGTAACATAATCATGCAAGGAAACTATGGTCAATCAGGGAAAAGCTACCTTAAAAAAATGGAAGGTAGCAGTTCCGAGAACTCACATGGGGATGGAAATATTGCCTATCTCCAACACTCAGACTGGAAAATCTCAAGGTTAAAGGACACTGGGTGGAGTATACCGAAGGGTCTTGCCCCAGGAGTGTGGAAAAATTAACCTTAGGGTGAGTAAAACAGTAAAACATCCAGTTCTATCGAAAAGAATTTTAAATCCAAAAAGGATCAAAGTTGACCTAAATAATTTAACTGAATCTCACAACAAAATTCAAGGAAACTGGTGGCACTACAAAGTAACTATACAAAGGCTGTTGTTGTTGTTCAGTCACTAAGTCATGTCTGACTCTTTCCAAACCCATGGAATGCAGCACACCAGCCTTCCCTGTCCATCACCAACTCCTGGAGCTTGTTCAAACTCACATCCATTGAGTCAGTGATGCCAACCAACCATCTCATCCTCTGTCATCCCCTTCTCCTTCTGTCTTCAATCTTTCCCAGCATCAGGGTCTTTTCCAGTAAATCCGTTCTTCGCATTGGGTGGCCAAAGTATTAGAGCTTCAGCTTCAGCATCAGTCCTTCCAATGAATATACAGGGTTGATTACCATTAGGGTTGACTGGTTTTATCTCCTTGCAGTCCAAGGGACTCTCAAGAGTCTTCTCCAACATGACAATTTGAAAGCATCCATTCTTCAGTGCTCAGGCTCCTTTATGGCCCAACTCTCACATCCATACATGACTACTAGAAAGACCATAGCTTTGAATAGATGGATCTTTGTCAGCGAAGTGATGTCTCAGCTTTTTAATATGCTGTCTAAATTTGCCATAGCTTTTCTTCCAAGAAGCAACTGTCTCTTAATTTAATGGCTGCAGTCACCATCCACAGTGATTTTTGGAGTCCAAGAAAATAAATTTGCCACCATTTCCACATGTTCACTATTTACCAGGAAGTGATGGGACCAGATGCCAATCTTAGTTTTTTCAATGTTGTTTTAAGTTAATTTTTTTACCTTCTCCTCTTTCACCCTCATCATGAGGTTCTTTAGTCCCTCTTTCTACCATTACAGTGATATTATCTGCAGTCAAGGTTGTTGTCTCCTGGCAATCTTGATTCCAGCTTGTGATTCATCCAGTTTGGCATTTCACATGATGTATTCTGCATAGAAGTTAAATAAGCAGGATGACAATATGCAGCATTGAGGTACTCCTTTCCCAATTTGGAACCAGTCCATTGTTTCACATCTGGTTCTAGCTCTTGCTTCTTGACCTGCATACAGATATTTCAGGAGGCAGGTATGGTGGCCTAGTATTCCCATCTCTTTCAGAATTTTCTAGTTTGTTGTGATCCACATAGTCAAAGGCTTTCATGTAGCCAATGAAGCAGAGATTGATGTTTTGCTGGAATTGGCTTGCTTTTCCTATGATCCAGCAGATGTTGGTATTTGATCTCTGGTTCTTCTGCCTTTTCTAAATCCAGCTTGTACATCTGGAATTTCTCAGTTCATATACTGTTGAAGCCTAGCTTGAAGGATTTTGAGCATTACCTTGGTAGCATGTGAAATGAATGCAATAGTATGGTAGTTTGAACATTCTTTGGCCTTGCCTTTCTTTGGGATTGGAATGAAAACTTACCTTTTCCAGTCCTGGGGCCATTGCTGAGTTTTCTAAATTTCCTGGCATATTGAGTGCAACATTTTAACAGCATCATCTTTTAGAATTTGAAAGAGCTCATCCAATCAAAAATTACCAGACAGGTAAAGACACAGGGAAATACAACTCATATTTCTGACTGCAGGCTCTTAAGAAAAAGAAATTGGCAAGACAGGAAATGATGTTTCATTTAACTTTGGGTTATTTGTCTTGCCTCAAATCTTCATTAAAAAAACAAAAACAAAAATGTTAATCTTCTTAGAGAATAATAGAAAAGAGATCATCTGAAATTTATAAAGTATCTCGGTTAATAGGCTCATTTTAATAATAGCTGATCCGAGGAGAGGTTATTCTGCCAGCTCAGCAAGTCTCCTCGAGGACCTTCCAGGGTGATATTTACTGCTAAAACATAATAAAAATACAGAGAGTGGTTGCCATTCTTGGAGAACAGTAACACCCTGTTCTAAAATCTTACAAGTCATTTGATTCATTTTATTAACTAATTTTTATAAATGTCCAGCCAATGCTAAGCCAGAATTAGTGAACACAGTTCCCAGTCCACACAGGAAGGACTTTACCAAGGTAAAGAATAAATTGGTGAATAAATTGTCGGCCTCTACAGATGCAGGACCTGACCCAGACCTGGCCAAGAAGTCTTGCTTCTGCCAAGATGGACCCTTCAAACTGCTCCCAGACCCCATAGCTGGGCCTCTTGTGTGGCCAGCCAGAACCTGTAGCCTCTGCCTGCCTTGTCCACTGTCATGAGCCCCTGTAGCCTGTCTGCCTGGACGACAGCATGTGTCCAGCAGTTTTGGCTCACTGATCCTTGAAGTGCTCCAGGCTGGAATCCCTCTAAGATTATTTCTTGCCAGGCTTCCCACCCTCAGCCCCCAAAGCCTACATTCTGGACCCTGGGCTGGCTTGTTTCTGACTCTGTTGTTCCCATCAGTATTCATATGGCACTGTATCCCTGGAGTTCAGTCTCCACCTTCAGCTGCCCCGACTTGGGCCCTGGGGATGCAGAGGTGAATGGAAAAACACCCTCCCACCACCACTGAGCAGTACCCAGGCCAACAGACCAGAGCTACTTCCATTACTCCTAAGGTTGGGAAGGACTTGTGAGCAACTAAATGCCAGATTCTCTTTGGGGGAAATGTCCTCAAGAAAACAGCTGTTTTTGTTCCCAGAAGATCAAAGTGCAACACAAAAAGTTCTTAGAAAATATAAAACACTAAACAAGCATGTTCATTATTGGCCACAACTTTGCTTTCCACAAAACCACCCAGATGTCCATGCCCCTAGCAGATGTTCAATAACCACAGACCACTGGGTCACACCCAGAATCTCACACCAGACCCTGCATGAAAGGTTTTATTGCTCCTTTAATTCTCACAACAATCCTACAAAAAAGGCCTATAGTTGTCCCAGTTTTTAGAAAAGAACCTGACATGCAGAGAGTCAAAGTGACCTGCCCAGGAAGGTCATGCAGCTGAGAAGTGCAGAGCAAGAATGGAGCCGAGCACATAGCTCCAGTGTCTGAGTACCTAACCACTCTACAACACTGCCCTCTACAAATGCAGCCTGCAAGATACTGCAGAGGACTGCTCCTGCAAGAAAACATATATTGGGCAAACACTAAGTAGTCCTGCTACATGCCAGGTCCAGAAATGAGAATATCCAGCCCAGGCATCAAGGAGTCCTCATCACAAAGACCAGTCAGATTTGCAACAAGCCAGGATGACTTGGATTGTTAGTAGACTGGCAGTGCTTATCCACACAAGGTCCAAGTGCTTCCTCGCAGTTCACATGTGGAGCTTGGCTCACTGATCTACACACATCAAACCTGATCATTTTAATAGAGTTATCTCCCTTCTCCATGGTCACACCAGCAGCCTCCAATTTCCTATGGCCGCTGGGAAGCTGCCCCTGCCCACCTCAGGCCCTGCAGACAGACACAGAAACATAGAGTATTAGGATGTCTCCCCCTCTTCCTGGTCTGAAAAACCTATGCTTTTTACAATTTATTGTTTTTAATATTACCCCAGAAGTGGCAAAATTGCTTCTTTACTCGGTCTGCAAACAGGAGTTAAATACTCATGAAGTTGTAAGAAAGAATAAATATGTTATAAAATTGATTCTAATAAGCTTCTTTCCTCAAAAAACCAATTTAATGAATACAGTTTGACTTCTATTCCATTAATAGTATGCCCAATCACTCTGCTTTGTAAGAAGTGACTATATGCAGAGGATATTACTGTAGGACTACATTTTTTTCTGTACAATTAGCTGCACACGTTTTCTGACAGACTAATTTATGTACTAATGCTTTTTAAAAGCAAAGGCATTTTGCATAGAACTGTACTTCTTGGAATCCATCTGTTGACAAATGTGTGTGTTTCTCACTTTATTTGTTAATGTTGTCCCCTGCTCTGGGATGATCTGGCAGAGGAGTCAGCCTGTTTCCTGGATGAAATAAATACTAAAGGGTAATTAAAGACCAGATGTTAGAAGGTAGGAAAGTGCCCAAAAGGTGTGGTGAGTTCTTGGGTTGAACTTTTTGCTGCTATTAAGTGGGAATTGAATTAAAACATGATTAAAAGTTCTACTTTGGATTTCCTTGTTTGCCTATCACCTTCTCTACCGGGTGGAGGTCATTGCAAGTTTGTTAAACTAGCCCAAGAAAGCATCAAACCACAGTCCATCAATTTGGAATATGCTGGACTTCGTCAGGCTGGTTTGATATACAGGTAGAACTTGCCATCATCCACAGGGCACAGCTGAAGCTGTCCTCAGGGATTCAATCCTTTGTCCCAGGAGAGGAATAAGCCTGCTCCTCACTTGCAGAGGGCTTTGAAAATTACAAAACACTTTGATTTCCAATATTTTATTTTGTCCCAATCTTAACTGTTGATGCTCACCAGCCAAAGACCACCAGGAAGAGAAATAGAATTGGGTGCTTTACTTGATGGAACAAGGGAGGCGGCATACACAGGTGACATGAGGTGCTTTGATGCAAGGGAATCCAGAGAGCCTTACTATAGGATTGGGGCTTATGTCCGTAACTTTGGAAAACGTTCAAGGCAGCAGGAGTGTATTGTAGGTTGAGTACTGCAGGACAAGGAAACAACTCAAAAAGCAGATGTCTTGGTAAATTTTATCTGGGAGGCAAGGAGAACAGATCAAGGCTGGAGTTGTTGTGGGAGGAAAGTCAGGAGCCAATGGAGTTACCAGGTCATTGTGTGGCTGCCTAGTGTTGTTTGTCTGTCTGTTCCGGCAGGACTGGGAGGTAGGATCTTGTTCTAGCATGCTCACAGAGTGTTCAATTGTGTGTGCACCTGGGAGCTGTGGGCTGCTGCCTATGATCTCATAGCAATCCCCTGGGCAAGGTACAGTTCCTGGGATGGAGCAGCAAACAAATGTCAGTCAGATGACAGTAGGGCAGGTAGAGGGGAATAAATGAATGGGTACCTACGATCAACATTATCAGCATTTTACCAATGAGGAAATTCAGGCTCTGAAGGGGGTTGGAGGTCATTTTCCCTATTATGCCGGGGACCAGCCCCGGCTGATCCAGGGTATTCGAAGGGGAGACGGCGTCGGCGACGTATTCAAATGGTAATTAGAGATATAAAGAGTAATAGAATGAGGATAGCTCAGTAGGAAAATTCAGTGGAGAAAAGAGGCTGAGTAGCTTGGTTTACGTGGAAAATCAATATAACCCGTGACACCAGGTTAGCTCTGACCACGGAGGCCGCAGGCGCCCTCTCGAATAGCGGAAGGTGCCCCACCTTAGACACCTTCTCGAGTGGGTCTTAGAAGCCCAGGCAAATAAGTGGTCGCAGAGGATATCCACGCTCCAGATGGAGACTTCAGCCGGAAGTTAAAGGAAAGAATGACATGGGGAGACCAAGCATTGGTGAGCAAGGCCCGTAGCTTTATTTTTAACAGGGGCTTTTATACCCTAAGTTACACATAGAGGATAATAGGGGATGCAAAGTCAGCAGTCTTTGATTCTTATCAAAAACCAGGGTTTCTTTCCTGCAAATTTATCGTATACAAATGGTTTAGGTGATTTACATCATCTTCTGGCCAGAAGGCCTACTAACATTTTATGACTCTTGACAAGGACTTATCAACAAAGACTTATTTTCTTTAAGAGTAATTATTTTAAGGTTTGGCGCCATCTTCCAAAGATAAAATTGCATTCCTATAGGGTGGATGTGTAATGGGTTTACAACAAAGGAAAGAATTTATTACCTTAAGGGTCTAAAGTTACTAACACCAAGGCCGCTACTTATTTTTTCTACATACCAACTATATTAATTAATACACATTCAAGGATACAATTCAGGGGATGTGAAAACTTGGCAGCAAGCATTTGCTCATCAATGAAATCCTTTACTAGTTTATTCTGACAGTTTCTAACTCTCTGAGAGGTTCTAAGCTATTTGAATATCTTACGCTTCCTGTGCCTCTCGAGGCTGGGAGACTGTAAACAATCGTATGCATAGCTGTAGGAGTCCGGGTAAACTTGTCAGGCGAGTTAGAGAGCCATCTGAGGGGTTTGGATTTAAACACTCCTAATTGCCCAGGAACTTTATTAATTGGAGCTGTAAGTTAACTCTTTGACAGAGAGAGCGAGATGGTGGTAGGGGACAGCCCCCAGTAAAGTCAGAGGTGAGAGCACAAAGCAATAAAGTAGGCAGACTCTGGTTTTTGGGGGGAAAATGCTCGAGAATATCCGGGCGGACTCCTGAGGCTCAATCCCGCCTTTGCGTATGCCGAGCCTCCTTCCTCATGACCTTTGTCACGAGAGGAATGCCTCACCGGCTCCCGGCACTATTAGGCTTGGGAGGCAGAGAGAAGACTCACTCAGTGCCAACCTCTGGAATCTTACCTTAGTAAGCTTTTCACAGCACTATTAGCACCAACCTACCTTACAGGTCTGGAAACTATGGAAGAAGTGATCGACTCATAATCATCAAATGATTAGATACATAATTAACAAAAAGTGGCCTGTGGCTAACTCAAATACTCTGGTCTTTCTACCACTCCAGCTTTCTCAGGTCAGCTCCTATCTAGACAGAGCTGTAAATCGAACCTCAGGTCACAAAGTTGGTGGGTTTCCAGCATCAGTGGAGGTGAGGTTGGGGGTGCCTCCTGTCTGACTCTGCTCCTGTCACACTTTGGAAGCCCAGCCAACCCTGGCCTTGTTGTCTGCAGAGGCAGAGACACAGAGAAGGAAACAGGATCCCTTGATCCTGCAGAAGGCCAGGGCCAGATGGCTATGGAAGGAGCCTGAGCTCAACCAGGCAGCTCCCTAGAGGAGGTGTCTGTGAGCCAAAGGACAGGAAGAGAGCAGCTGCCCCAAAAGGGCACAGAGCAGCATGATGTTCATGATGTTTATGAAACAGCTGCAGTGGGGTGGTCATTCCTGTCCCTGTCACAATGTGAAAAACCTGAACTCTGCAGAGGCATGAGTTAGCAAGTTAGTGCAGCCAATGCTCAAAGTCAGGCCCACCGTGTTCCACAGTGCTATCTGGCACATGACAGATGGACAATGACTAACCTTTACGATGGGAGTTAGAGAATGCAGAAGGACCCATCCCTAGCTCTGCCATCTGCCTCCAACTCTCTCTGAGTTCTGAGGCATCTCTATGTCTGAAATGGAGCCCTGCCCAAATAAGCACTCCCTAGGCCAGGTTCATGGAGCCCAGGGACACACAGAAACTTGGAGACCAGTGAAGCTTCTTCACCAGCTTCTCCTCCTCTCCAGAACTGCTGCCCTCCAGGCTGATTTCCAGGTGGGAGTGAACTTTGGGTTGCATTTACACAAAGGTTCTGTTCAGATGCCATCACTCTAGGATGTTCCTATTCAGATGAGATGCCTCTGGACTCACTTCCCCACCTCCCAGTCAGGCTCCCCAAGTCTGCAAGGCTTGCCAGTGGGGCTTGTGGAGCCACCCACAGGTTCACCCAGGCTCCCTGGCAGCACTGTGGGCACTAAGGAAACACAATCTCCCCCGGCAGCTTTCCTGCCCACCCCACTGCTGCTCTCCACCCCAATCTGGGGAGGGATTTGAAGGAGCAACTCTTCACAGCAAGTTCAAATACCCAATTTCTTTGCCTGCTCACCTAATACTTGCCCTGCCACACAGATGGGCAAAATGCACCTTCAGCCAATGACATGAGCATCCTCCCACCGTGCACTGATAAGCAGTCACTGCTTTCCGAATCGCTCTCATCTTGACATCCTGGGACATAGGTACACCCTGTCAGTTTTCCTCTGCTTGCTTTGAGACTGAACTTAATCTTATAATTACATGAGATAAACTGATAAACTATTACTGACTTTGGGTAAAAGACCACAGTTAACTTGGAATCCTGTTCCCTCTCACTGAAAGATAGCGCACTTTGATTTGTTTGTGGTTGTTTAGTTTTTTTGTTTGTTTGTTTTAAGCAATGGAATTACAACTTCACAGAGCAGCTGGCAACTGTGAAGCAGAAGGGAAAGTGTGCATGTATGAGAAATCACCCTTCATTTTCCTTCCAAATGATTCAAAGCATAAATTTGCTTGAGATAGCATCTTGCAAATAACAGGACATCAAAAGGGAAGGAAGTGAATCTTAGCAGCAAAATCCTGGTGATTCCAAGACATGAATTTACCAAATGGTTCTGGTGAACTCCCTTCAAACATTGGTTCCTCCATCTTCTTGAAGACCCACCAGCAGAGGCCAACTCAGAGGAGGAGGAGGAAAGCAATGCTTCCAGGGAGAGAAAAGCTAGCCTGTGTTCAGCAGCTCCTGCACCAATCACACATCCCACCAGCACAGGCTCCTGAGGATTAATCCCCAGATTGTCTACCAGTTTGCTTGCTCCTCCCACAATATGACCACTCCCTACAAAAGTTATTGGATGAGAACAGATCAAACCCAGTGATCCATTGGCTAATCATCCATCAATCACCTCCACCTCAAAGGTTGGAAATGAGAGACAGAGAAAGCATGTGCAATTGGTGAGAGAATTTTAGTTAACGAGGTTGCATTGAACTCAGGTTTCATGATCATATTAGACAGAGGCACAGAGAAAAGGTGGCAGAAACAGAGAAGGAAAGAGGCAGTGCAAATAAGCTCATACCTGGAGGGGAAAATAAAAGCCATGGAAGGGAAGTTGTCACTAAAGGACAGTTTTCCCTAAAGGGAAGTTGTCACTAAAGGACAGTTGTCACTAAAGGAAGTTGTCACTAAAGGAGTGTTCCAGCTCCCAGCCCTGTACCTATGGTTCTAATGTGTCTCCTCTTGCAGCCTGTCCAATCTTCCTAACAGGCCTGCAGTGCAGTAATGAGGAAGCTGAGGTGTCAAAATTTTAAGTTATTTACCAAAGTTATGCAAAGAATTGTTATTGTTGCTGTTGTTCAGTCACTAAGTCATGTACAACTGTTTGTGAACCCCATGGACTGTAGCACACCAGGCTCCTGTGTCCTCCACTATTTCCCAGAGTTTGCTCAAATTAATGTCCATTGAGTTGGTAATGCTATCTAACCATCTCATCCTCTGCCTCCCCCCTCTCTTTTTGCCTTCAATCTTTCCCAGTATCAGGGTCTTTTCCAATGAATTGGCTATTCATGTCAGATGGCCAAAGTAGAATACCTGATCCCAAGGACATTCTCGATTTTTGAAGCCCCAGTCATCCAACCTCAAAAATGAAATTTGTAGGAAGACCCTCTTGGCCTCGATCATATGAGTCTTTTTTTTTTTTTTTTTTGCTCATTCATGCATCCACTCATCAATCTTTGAAAGCACCACCAAGCTCCAGGTCCTTCCAAGGCATTGGGATACTCAGACGCTGACTCTGCCCACTATGTTTCATGAGGAGCTTGTGTCCTGACTGCTAAGTCCCACAAGAGCACTCTGCAGGCACCCATCCTTCAGCCCAGCTTGTGTCCTAGTGTGGCCTGTCTGGGTCCTGGTCATATATAACTTGGTACTCTTTGTTCTGGCTCATTTTTTAAAAAATTTGAGATTGTCCCCATGTACCATCTTGTGCACTTTACACACTATCTGTCTTTAGCACACTCATTCACACACTCACACCTGACTGGAGAGAAACTGGGTGGGTAACATACAAACCTCTGTCTTTGAATGGGGATGTCCTGTTTCCCAGTTCTGCACTCATTGGGACCACAGCTCTTGTGTGGTGGGAGTGGTTTCCACCTGGTGTGATCCCATCTGAAAACGAGTCCCTGGGGGCCTGCTCAGTCCCTGAGGGCCATGCTTCCTCCCCACCTCCTCTGTAATGAGGGGCTGCAGAATTCATCTGTGTGGTTACCTACACAGATTAAATGGCTCCCCAGTTTCAATTACAAGATTTGAGACAAGTTAAACCACCCCATCTAGGGCTTCCCAGGTGGCTCCATAATAAAGAATCTGCCAACCAATGCAGGAAGCATGGGCTCAATCCCTGGGTCAGGAAGACCCCTTGGAGAAGGAAATAGCAACCCACTTCAGTATTCTTGCCTGGAAAATTCCATGAACACAGGAGCCTGGCAGTCTACAGTCCATGGGTTGGCCAAAGAGTTGGACATGACTTAACAATTAAACAACAACAAACCAACCAACCTTTAAACTTTAATTTTCTCACTTTCAAAACAGGGTAATAAGAAGGACCATCTCCTAAAACTAATGAAATAAAAGGAACTAAGCTCTTAACACTCAAGCAGGGCCTTGGTGGCACTGCACCCTCACTCTCCTCATTCTGGCCTCATTGGCATCACCCTGGGCCCTCTCCCCACAGCCTTCTGCTGAAGCTTGATACTGGGAAGACACTTAACCCCTTTGTGAGGAGAGATACCTCCTCCCTCTCCCTTCACCAGCAAACAGCCCAGCAGAGTCCAGACATTGTGTCCATCCTAAACCTGCATACAGGTGTTGGGTGTGTGCATGTGAAGTCCTGGAGGAGCTCCTCAACCCATGGCTCATGAAGATGAGAAAAGTGCTTGTAGCAAGGAAGACCCCACTTGGAGAACTGAGCTCAATGTATGTCACATACTTAAAATAGAAAAGCTACAGTGTGGGCTCTGACCTGTTTTTACTTTCATCCATCAGTGAACAAAAACAATATAGGTCTTAATACAGGGAATTCACTGTAGTTTGTCACAAAAGGAAAATCACACCAAAGGGTCACAGCTGCATTGTTTTCAGCCTACATATATATCACACATACATACATACACACATTCACACTCAAAGTCCAGGTGAAAAATCAGGCAGAAAACTCTCAATTCACTTACAGAATTTTTGACAGTTAACCAAAGGTGTTATGAAATTAAAATTAGCATAGGCACATAGTTTTCTTTTAATTTAAAAATAAAATATTGAAAGACTTTGGGCAGGGAGTGGTCAAGATGGCACAGTAAGAAGGTCCTGAGCTCACCTTCTCCTACAAGCACAAGAAAATTACAACTATTTGAGCCCCTCCTTTCTGCAGCACTCGAGGGACCACGGCCAATCCTCGAGTGAGGCAGATCAAGATCAAAACTGGTGTGGTGAAGTGATTGGTCAAAGAAAAAATGATGTATGAAAAAGAAGCAAAACAACAAGAAGAAAAGATTGAAAAAAATGAAAGCCAAAGATGGTGAAAACTATGCTATTAAAAAACAGGCTGAGATCCTGCAGGAGTCCTGGATGGTGATTCCATACTGCCAGCACAGGTTGGAAGCTGCACACACTGATCTTCTGCAGTTATTAGAGAGTGAAAAAGACTTGAAAGAAGCTGAGAAATATAAGAAGGCACGTTTAGTACTGGATTCAGTGAAATTAGAAGCCTGAATTTTTCTGTACAGGGTATTTTTTGCATTAAATCCTGGGATCCATTCCACAATTTATTATTTTTGACCACTGCTATGTGTTCAAGTAGTACAAAAATGTGATTCTTTTTATGCAGTGCATATATTTTTCTTTGCCTAATTTAATGTGTCAAATAAATGAGTTCATCTAATAAAATTGCTTCTTTCATACAAAAAAAAATTACAACTATTTACAGAGTAACTATCTAGGAGAACAACCTGAAGGCTAGCAGAAAAGATCTCCTACAACTAAAGACATAAAGAGGGAACCACAAAGAGGCATGTAGGAGGGGTGGATTCACGGTACAGTCAAGGCCCAAACTCCAGGTGGGCGACTTCCATAAAGAAAGATAATCACAACTGCAGAGGTTTTCTCCAAGGAGTGAGGGGTAGAAACTCCCCAGCCAAAGATCCTGCATTGAGAAGATAAGCCCCCAGAAGATCTGGTCTTGAAGGCCAGGGATTTGCTTTAGGAGAGTCAGAAGCTGTAGGAAACAGAGACTCCACTCTTGAAGGGCAAAATCTCATACTCCAAGACCCAGTGCAGAGGCAGTAATTTGAAAAAAGCCTGGATCAGACCTACCTGCTGATCTTGGAGAGTCTCCAGGAGGCAGCTGACACTCTTCCTAGAGACAGAGACAGTGGTGAAGCCATTTTGGGCATCTTACTCCCCCACAAAAACACTGGTGCTGACATATATCAGATCGGAATCTTCCCTCTAGCCTCTTGCCTGGGGCTCACTGCCCACCAGTCAGCTGGAGTCAGTCCTGAAACCAAGTCTCAAGCAGCCAGCTATGAGAAGAACCACATACAGCCACAAATGGCACCAGCCCCAGGACTCCCTGGAACCCCCAACTAGCCACTCCTCTGGGACTAGCCCTTCCTACAGTGACTGGCAACCTTCACATGAGGAAAGACCTGACGGCCAGTAGGGCCAGGAGCCAGCTCTGTGATTGTCCGATCACATCACCCAGACCCATGCAGCACAAACAAGACGCACCCCTAGAACACAGAGGTCCAGGAACAGAGGGGAGTGCTCTGCTGGGACACACACATCTCCCACATAAGGTGATTCTCCAGGACTGGAAAATGTAACTGATATACCAATGATGTTGTTGTTTAGTTGCTAGTTTGTGTCTGACTCTTTTGTAATCCCATGGACTGTAGCCTGCCAGGCTCCTCTGTTCATGGGATTTCTCAGGCAAGAATACTGGAGTGAGTTGCCATTTCCTTCTCCAGGGGATCTCCCCAACCCAGGGAGTGAATCAACATCTCCTGAGTCTCCTGCATTGGCAGGCAGATGATTTACCACCTGGTAAACCTGATATACCCAATATGTAGAACTAAAAAGAGAGTCAGGCAAAATGAAAATACAGAGGAATATAGTCCAAACAAAAGAATAAGACAAAAACTCAGAAGAAGAACTGAGCAAAGTGAAAATAAGTGATATGCCTAATAAAGAGTTCAAGGTAATGATCATAAAGATGCCCAATGAACTCAGAAGAACTGTGAAAAGTTTAACAAGTTAGAAAATGTAAAGAAGAACCAAATATAAATGAAGTGACTAAAATAAAATATATATTAGTAAGAATCAACAATAGATTAGATGATACAGAAGAATGGATCAGAAGGCAGAATAGTGGAAACCACCCAAGCTGAACATTAAAAAAAAAAAAAAATCCAAAGAAGGAATTTAAAGAGAACTCTGAAAGAACATCAAGTCTACTAACATTTGCATTATTAGGGGTCCAAAAAGAAAAGAAAGGGAGTGGTTGTGGTGGTTTAGTTGCTAAGTCGTGTCTGACTCCTACAACCCCATGGACTGTAGCCCACCAGGCTCCTCTGTCCATGGGATTCTCCAGGCAAGAATACTGGGGTGGGTTGCCATTTCCTTCTCCAGAGGGTCTTCCCAACCCAGGAATTAAACCCAGGTTTCCTGTATTGCAGTCAGATTCTTTACCAACGGGGCTATGAGGGAAACTCCAGAGAGAGGGGGAGGGGCAGGGAAATATTTGAAGAAATAATAACTGAAAACTTCCCTAACCTGGGAAAAGAAACAGACATCCAGGTCCAGGCAGCACAGAGAGTCCCAAACAAGATGATCCCAAAGAGATCTTCATCAAGACACACTGTAATTAAAAGGGCAAATACTAAAGATGGTGAGAGAATATTAAAAGCAGAAAGGGAAAAACAATTAGTTACATATGCAAGTGAAAGTCACTCAGTTGTGTCTGACTCTTTGCAACCCCATGGACTGTATAGTCCATGGACTTCTCCAGAATACTGGAGTGGGTAGCTGTTCCCTTCTCCCGGGGATCTTCCCAACCCAGGGACCAAACCCAGGTCTCCCACATGGCAGGTGGATTCTTTACCATCTGAGCCACCAGGAAAGTTACATATGAGGGAACTCTGTATGATAAACAACTGATTTTTCAGCAGAAATTTTGCAGATGAGAAGGGAATGGGTGCAAGATATACAAAGTGATGAAATGAAAAATCTACAACCAAGAATACACTACTCATTGAAGCTATTATTCAGATTTGAAGGAGACAAAAAGTTTTAAAGGCAAGCAAAAGCTCAAAGAGTTCAGCTCCTCTAAGCCAGCTTTAAAAGAATGTTAAAGGGACTCTTCTAAGCCTGGGGGAAAAAAAGACCACAAGTAGAAATATGAAAATTATGAAAGGAAAAATCTCACTGCTGAAGGTAACATACACTAAAGGTAGTAGAACAATCACTTATAAGGCTAGAAGAAGCTTAAAAGACAAAAGTAGTAAAAACCATTTATATCTACAATCAAATAGTTAAGACATACACAAAACAAAAACATACACAAAACAAATAGTTAAGACATACACATAAAAAAAAACACACAAAACATGTAAAATATGATGTTAAAAACTTTAACTGTAAGGGGAGGGGTAGAAATGCAGGATTATCAGAATGAGTTCAAAATTAAGAGATTAGCAACTTGAAATAACTATTCAATCCTTGGTTCAGAAAGATCCCCTGGAGAAGGAAACGGCAACCCACTCCTTGCCATTCTTGCCTGGATAATTGGTAGAGGAGCCTAGCGGGTTACAGTCCATGGGGTCACAAAAAGCCTGACATGACTGAGCAACTAGCATACACACACAAACTATGATTCTGGTGCAAAATTATTAATAGACAAATGGAACAGAATAGAGACCCCATAGATAAACCCACAGTTACATGGTAAATTAATCTATAGCTAAGGAGGCAAGAACATACCTTGCCTGAAATAACCTGAAATAACCAACTATTGTTGGTTTGGAGGCAAATAACATACCTTGCCTGAGGCCAGTGCAGGAGACAAGGGTTAGATCCCTTTGTCAGGGAGATCCCTAGAGAAGGAAATGGCAACCCACTCCAGTATTCTTGCCTTGGAAATACCATGGACAGAGTCTGGTGGGCTACAGTCCATGGGGTTGCAAAAAGTCAGACATGACTAAGCGACTACACTTTTACTTTTGACTTTCAGACTTGACTAATTCAATAGGGAATAGACAGCCTCTTCCATAAAAGATGTTGAGAAAACTGGAGAACTACATGCAAAAGAATCAAACTGGCCTATTTCTTCACACTATATACAAAAATAAACTCAAATGGATTAAAGACTTTAATGTAAGATCTGAAACCATAAAGCTTCTAGAAGAAAGAATAGGCAGTATGCTCTTTGACATTCTTAGCAATATTTTGTTGGAAGTCTCCTCAAGGAAGGAAAACAAAAGTAAAAATAAACCAGTGGAGCTATGGCAAACTAAAAAGCTTTTGTACAGTTAAGAAAACCTATCAACAAAGTGAAAAAGCAGTCTGTTGAATGGGAAAAGGTAAGTGCAAAGATATAGCCGTTAAAGGTTTAATAAACAAAATATACAAAGAACTCACACAACTCAACATCAAAAAAATAATTTTAAAATGAGCAGAAGAACTGGATAGACATTTCTCTAAAGACAACAAACAGATACCCAACAAGTACATAAAAATATGCTTAGTATCAATCATTATCAGGGAAATGCAAATCAAAACCACAATGAGATTTAACTTTATACCTGTCAGAATGGTTATTATCCAAAAGACAACAAATAACAATGGTTGGCAAGGATGTGGAGAAAGGCAACCCTCTTACACAATTTGCAAGAATGTAAGTTGGTGCAGCCACTAAAGAGAACAGTATGGAGGTTTCTTAAAAAACTAAAACTAGAGTTGCATATGATCCATCAATTCTGCTCCTAGGCATATAACCAGAGAGTACTTTAATTCAGAAAGGTACATATACCCCAATGTTCACAGCAGCACTATTTACAGTAGCCAATACATAGAAGCAACCTAAATATCCATCAATAGATGAATGAATAAAGATGTGCTACATGTATGTAATGGAATACCACTCAGCCATTCTTTCTTAAGAAAGAAATATTGTGATTTGCAGCAACTTGGAAAGACCTAGAGATTATCATACTAAGTGAAGTAAGTCAGAAAGAGAAAAACAAGTGAAAAGATATCATTTATCAAAATGGCTAAAATAAAATATAGTAATAAAACCTGGTGAGTATGCTAAGAAACTGGACCACTCGTACATTGCTAATAGTGATGTGAAACAGAACAACCATTCTAGAAAATAGTTTAGCAGTTTCTTTTAAAATTAAACGTGCTTACCAACTGCACTTTTGGATATCTATCCCAGAGAAATGAAAACTTACATTCAAGGACTATTCTTAGCAACTCTAATCATTATAGACAAAAATTGAGACAATGCAAATTTCTTTCAATAAATGAGTGGCAAGAATGGTCCATCCGTGATGCAGAGTAAGACTCAGCAATAAAAATTGAATGAACTAGTGATACATGCAGTAACTTGGATCAATATTAGGAAAATATGCTGAGTGAAAAAGATAATCGCAAAATTTTCCATCCTGTATGATTCCATTTATATAACAGTCTTGAAATAACAAAATTATAGAAATGTTGAACAGATTGTTACAAAAAGTGGGGTTCAGCTGCTTGCCACTCAAAAGCCAAAAAGAGGCCTGATTGGTGAAAAGAAGTTTGCTTTATTTTGGATGCCAGCAACTTGAGGGTAAGGGTGTTGTCTGTCCAAAGGCTGACTCCCACTACTGACAATCAGAGGGTGAGAGCTATTGTAGACAGAGGGAGAAGGCTCCATGCAAAAACAACACAGTCAGCTCTGACAGTCATCTTCAAATTGGTTATCAGTGGACTGACCAGTGTCATGTTGGTTGTTCTAGGTACAGTTAATCTTCTGTTACAGGATCAATTTGTTTCCATTTCTTTGAGGCCAGTTCTCAAGGAATTGTGGCAGCTTGTCATGCGGGCTGCTTAGGTGGCTCAGTGCTAAAGAATCTGCCTGCCAGTGCAGGAGACAAGGGTTAAATCCCTTTGTCAGGGAGATCCCTAGAGAAGGAAATGGCAACCCACTCCAGTATTCTTGCCTTGGAAATACCATGGACAAGAGGAGCCTGGTGGGCTACAGTCCATGGGGTCGCAAAAAATCAGACATGACTGAGTGACTTCACTTTCACTTTTCACTTTCAGACTTGACTAATTCAACTCTGATTAAATCTAGATGGAAACCCTCACAGCTCCAAAGATAGAATAAAAAGTAAACTCTGCCAGCTTGACAACTCTGCCCAAATATGTCTGTTCCAGTTTGAACCAAATGTTCTCAGCAGACACTTCCTCATACCTGGATGGGGAGAGAAATGCCATTAGTCCAGGTAACATCAGGGTTATTTTGCTCTAAGCTGACTTTACATCTTTAGGTAAACAGGAATTTGAGTCCTATTTTCCATCGCTAGACTCCAAAGTCTATGAAGTGTCTTATGTGTGGCACCATCACCATTATTATCCCTGTTTCGCCTGTGAAGATACCTAGATTCACAGCGATTAAGCAATCTTTCTAAGGTCACAAGCCAATAGGTGCCAGAGCTAGGTCTAACCCCAGGATAACCTATGTCCAAAGTACATATTCTTTCTACCCCACCCACACCACTGCCCTGTGCCCAGCATCCTAAACACTGTGCAAATGAAAACAAAGTTAAGTCCTTGCTCTTAAAATCCCCTGGTGGCTCAGATGGCAATGAATCCACCTGCCAATGCAGGAGATGCAAGTTCTATCCCTGCATCAGGAAGATCCCCTGGAGAAGGAAATAGCTACCCACTCCAGTATTCTTACCATGGGATTCCCCATGGACAGAAGAGCCTGGCAGGCTACAGTCCATGGAATGGCAAAGAGTCAAACATGACCGAGTGACTACCACTTCACTTTCTTTCTTTCTTAGGGAGTGCAGCTCTGCATATGCATACAACACAAGAGGAGTTGTTCCATTTAGTTACAGTGTGTTCATCAGATCATGAGAGCAGGAGAGCATCTAAGAAGGGAGTGGTCAGTAGCCTAGAGGGCCAGAGGGGAGAGATGTTGGGGGGAACAGCCCCTGTAAGGACAGGCAGCATTTGGGCAGGAATAGGTAAGTTATTGTTATTGTGCTTTGTAACAAAATATATGCATTTTCATTTTATTTCCTAACCATCTTATTTTGACTTCCCAAAGCTAGTGTCTCCGTGTATGGGGACATAGGTCATTATATCAGAAAACAGTGGTTTTCATTGTATTGTTTAATGTATTTATATATTTATTTTTGAGGAAAAATGAAACTGATTTCCCACCCTGGACCCAAAGCAGCTGATACTCCAGGCAAGTGAGTCAGGCAGCATTTCAATAAGAACAAGCATTATTTATTGAAAGAGTATGTGATCTTCATTCTCATTTATTTGCATCCTTTTTTTCCAGAGAGTACATCAGGGGCTGGGTACCTACCTGATGTTTTTATAAGTCTTGTTTCTCAACACCATGCCCTCAACATTCCTGGGAAACTGTTCTAGTTATCAACATGGAGAGGACCAAAACATTATGGTGCCCCCAACTCTGACACCAGAGCATCAAGGACTCCTCCTAGAGATCAGCTGTATAATACACAGTTACACCAACACAAAGAAAGCAAACACCACCTTACAGATGCAGATGATTCCCTGAACAAGATAAGATTATCTCACTAAAGACAGTAAATTACCCAAAGGTTACAGTTTATGTTCCTATAGTACTTTCAGCAGTGTTGTATCTAGCCCAGTAACTACTTTCTTTATTAAATTACCTATAATACCTAAATCTTCAAGTGTTCTTCAGGCTGGCTTTGATGTTTTATTTGTTCCCTCATTAACTGGTGAGCTGAATAAGCTCTTTGATGTATGTTTGTTTTACATTTGCATCAGTCATGATTTGTAACCTTAGGAAAATTATACTTTAACAGTTTAAACACACACAAAAAATAAGATATCTCCCTGAAGGAGACAAGAGCTTTGTGGCCAAGCAAATGTAGGCTCAAACTGAAGCCTTTCTACTCATGTCTTGGGACAGAAGTTACTTCACTCTTAAATCTCCAGCTTTCACACTTGTAAAATAAGGATAATATCTACCTTGCTAACGTTATGAAAATTAAATGAGATAATACATGCAGGCATTTAACACATTACATAATCCCATAAATGGCATCTATTACTACTGTAAATATTGATAATATTATGAATAATTCTTGGGGTATCTGCCCATAGTGTCACCTTGTCCTTGCCTATAACTGACTAGAACAAAGATGAACACACCAGGGCCCATAAAAATTCCATCTCTCTCTCTCTCTCAGGAATTTAGAATAGGGATTCAAAGATATTAGTTTTCCTTTGTTCATTATTTAAACTAAAGATATGTCAGCTTGGACCTGAGGCTACTTCTGTGGGGTAACCACATTCAGCCACATGCCTGAAGTTGGTTTTTAAAGAGATTAAATGCAAACAGTGAAAGCAATAAGCACTGAGGCAAAAGAAAAAGAGCAGGAAAGAAGGAAAAAAAGGAAGGAAGGAAGAGAGAAAGAGAAAAAGGGGCCCAGCTCAGAGAGGGTTTCAACTCAGGCAGCCCTAGGCCCTGCCTTCAGTAGCACAAATTGCCCTTGGGTACTTAACAATAAGCATCTCTTTACGATTGAAGCTGAAGCTATGATGAAATTGTATCACACACAGTCAGGTGAACTTTGACTAACACTAATGTTATTGTAACTACTATTATTACTACTATTACTATCATTATTGCTGTTTAGTCACTAAGTCGTGTCCACATCTTTTTTTTTTTTTTTTTCTTTTTCCTTTATTTATTTACTTTAAGTGGAGGCTAATCACTTTACAATATTGTGCTGGTTTTTGCCATACATTAACATGAATCAGCCATGGATGTACGAGTGTCCCGCATCCTGAAACTCCCTCCCATTTTGCTCCCCATCCCATTCCTCAGGGTCATCCCCATGCACCAGCCATGAGCACGTGACTCATGCATCGAACCTGGGCTGGTGATCTATTTCACATATGATAATAAACATGTTTCAATGCTCTTCTCGCAAATCATTGTACCCGTGCCTTCTGCCACAGAGTCCAAAAGTCTGTTCTTTATATCTGTGTCTTTTTTTCTGGCTCACATATAGGGTCATTGTTACCATCTTTCTAAATTCCATATATATGTGTTAATATACTAAACTGGTGTTTTTCTTTCTGACTTACTTCACTCTATAAGCTCGTTTCTTCCACTTCATTAGAACTGATTTAAATGAATTCTTTTTAATAGCTGAGGCAGAAAGTGAAGAGGAACTAAAAAGCCTCTTGATAAAAGTGAAAGTGGAGAGTGAAAAAGTTGTCTTAAAGCTCAATATTCAGAAAACAAAAATCATGGCATCCCGTCCCATCACTTCATTGGAAATAGATGGGGAAACAGTGGAAACAGTGTCAGACTTTATTTTTGGGGGCTCCAAAATCACTACAGATGGTGACTGCAGCCATGAAATTAAAAGACGCTTACTCCTTGGAAGGAAAGTTATGACCAACCTAGATAGCATATTCAAAGCAGAGACATTACTTTGCCAACAAAGGTCCGTCTAGTCAAGGCTATGGTTTTTCCTCTGGTCATGTATGGATGTGAGAGTTGGACTGTGAAGAAGGCTGAGTACCGAAGAATTGATGCTTTTGAACTGTGATGTTGGAGAAGACTCTTGAGAGTCCCTTGGACTGCAAGGAGATCCAACCAGTCCATTCTGAAGGAGATCAGCCCTGGGATTTCTTTGGAAGGAATGATGCTAAAGCTGAAACTCCAGTACTTTGGCCACCTCATGCGAAGGGTTGACCCATTGGAAAAGACTCTGATGCTGGGAGGGATTGGGGGCAGGAGGAGAAGGGGACGACAGAGGATGAGATGGCTGGATGGCATCACTGACTCAATGGACGTGAGTCTGAGTGAACTCTGGGAGTTGGTAACGGACAGGGAGGCCTGGCGTGCTGCGATTCATGGGGTCAGAAAGAATCCAACACGACTGAGCGGCTGAACTGAACTGACTGAACTAACGCACACTATTAAAGTAAAGCTTAAAATTCTCCATGTCAGGCTTCAGCAATACGTGAACTGTGAACTACCAGATGTTCAAGCTGGTTTTAGAAAAGGCAGAGGAACCAGAGATCAAATTGCCAACATCTGCTGGATCATGGAAAAAGCAAGAGAGTTCCAGAAAAACATCTATTTCTGCTTTATTGACTATGCCAAAGCCTTTGACTGTGTGGATCACAATAAACTGTGGAAAATTATGAAAGAGGTGGGAATACCAAACCACCTGACCTGCCTCTTGAGAAATCTGTATGCAGGTCAGGAAGCAGCAGTTAGATCTGGACATGGTATAACAGACTGGTTCCAAATAGGAAAAGGAGTATGTCAAGAATATATATTGTCACCCTGCTTATATAACTTATATGCTGAGTACATCGTGAAAAACACTGGGCTAGAAGAAGCAGAAGCTGGAATCAAGATTGCCAGGAGAAATCTCAATAACCTCAGATATGCAGACGACAACACCCTTATGGTAGAAAGTGAAGAAGAACTAAAGACCTCTTGATGAAAGTGGAAGAGGAGAGTGAAAAGTTGGTTTAAAGCTCAATATTCAGAAAACTAAGATCATGGCATCCGGTCCCAACACATCATGGCAAATAGATGGGAAAACAGTGGAAACAGTGGCTGACTTTATTTTTCTGGGCTCCAAAATCACTGTAGATGGTGATGGCAGCCATGAAATTAAAAGACACTTACTCCTTGGAAGAAAAGTTATGACCAACTTGGACAGCATATTAAAAAGCAGAGACATTACTTTGTCAACAAAGGTCCATCTAGTCAAGGCTATGGTTTTTCCAGTGGTCATGTACGGATGTGAGAGTTGCACTATAAAGAAAGCTGAGTGCTGAAGAATTGAAGCTTTTGAACTGTGGTGTTGGAGAAGACTCCTGAAAGTCACTTGGACTGCAAGGAGATCCAACCAGTCCATCCTAAAGAAGATCAGTCCTGGGTGTTCATTGGAAGGACTGATGCTAAAGCTGAAACTCCAGTACTTTGGCCACCTGATGTGAAGAGCTGACTCATTGGAAAAGACCCTGATGCTGGGAAAGATTGAGGGCAGGAGGAGAAGGGTACGACAGAGGATGAGATGGTTGGATGGCATCACCGACTCAATGGACATGGGTTTGGGTGGACTCTGGGAGTTGGTGATGGACAGGGAGACCTGGAGTGCTGTGATTCATGGGGTCGCAAAGAGTTGGACACAACTGAGCGACTGAACTGAAACTGAATATTCCATTTTGTATATGTACCACAGCTTTCTTATCCATTCATCTGCTCATGGACATCTAGATTGCTTCCATGTCCTGACTATTTTGCACAGTGCTGCGATGAACATTGGGGTACACGTGTCTCTTTCAATTCTGGTTTCCTCGGTGTGTATGCCCAGTAGTGGGATTGCTGGGTCGTATGGCAGTTCTATTTCCAGTTTTTTAAGGATTCGCCACACTGTTCTCCATAGTGGCTGTACTAATTTGCATTCCCACCAACAGTGTAAGACGGTGTCTTTTTCTCCACACCCTCTCCAGCAATTTTTGCTTGTAGACTTTTTGATAGCCATTCTGATTGCTGTGAGATGATACCTCATTGGGGTTTTCATTTGTGTTTCTCTGATAATAAGTGATATTGAGCATCTTTTCATGTGTTTGTTAGCCATCTGTATGTCTTCTTTGGAGAAATGTCTGTTTAGTTCTTTGACCTATTTTTTTTATTGAGTCGCTTATTTTTCTGGAATTGAGATGCAGGAGTTCGTTGTGTATATTTGTGATTAATTCTTTGTCAGTTGTTTAATTTTCTATTATTTTCTCCCATTCTGAAGCCTGTCTTTTCGCCTTGGATATAGTTCACTTCGTTGTGCAAAGGCCTTTAAGTTTAATTATGTCCCATTTGTTTATTTTTGCTTTTACTTCCATTACTCTGGGTGGTGGGTCATAGATGATCCTGCTATGATTAGGTCAAAGAGTATTTTGCCTATGTTTTCCTCTAGGAGTTTTGTAGCTCTGGTGTTGTGTTTAGATCTTTAGTCCATTTTGAGTTTATTTTTGTGTATGGTGTTGGAAAGTGTTCTAGTTTCATTCTTTCACAAGTGATTGACCAGTTTTCCCAGAACCACTTGTTAAAGAGATTGCTTTTTCTCCCTTGTATATTCTTGCCTCATTTGTCAAAAATGCGGCGTCCATAGGTGTATGGATTTATCTCTGGGCTTTCTATTTTGTTCCATTGATCTATATTTCTGTCCTTGTGCTGGTACCATACTGTCTTGATGACTGTAGTTTTGTAGTATAGTCTGAAGTCAGGCAGTTGATTTCTCCAGTTCCATTCTTCTTTCTCAAGATTGCTTTGGCTTTTCAAGATTTTTTTTATATTTCCATACAAATTGTGAAATTATTTTTCCTAGTTCTCTGAAAAATACCATAGGTAGCTTGATAGGCCTTGCATTGAATCTATAGATTGCTTTGGGTAGTATACTCATTTTCACTATATTGATTCTTCAGATCCATGAACATGGTATATTATTCCATCTAACTGTGTCCTCTTTGATTTCTTTCATCAGTGTTTTATAGTTTTCTATATATAGGTCTTTTGTTTCTTTAGCTAGATTTATTCCTAAGTATTTTATTCTTTTTGTTGCAATGGTGAATAGATTGTTTCCTTAATTTCTCTTTCTGTTTTCTCATTATTAGTGTATAGCAATGCAAGGGATTTCTGTGTGTTCATTTTGTATCCTGAAACTTTACTATATTCATTGATTCAGATCAGTTCAGTTGAGTCACTCAGTCATGTCCGACTCTTTGTGACCCCATGAATTGCAGCACGCCAGGCCTCCCTGTCCATCACCAACTCCTGGAGTTCACTCATACTTACGTCCATCGAGTCAGTGATGCCATCCAGCCATCTCATCCTCCAATGTCTGCTTTTCCTCCTGCTCCAATTCTCTCCCAGCATCAGAGTCTTTTCCAATGAGTCAACTCTTTGCATGAGGTGGCCAAAGTACTGGAGTTTCAGCTTTAGCATCATTCCTTCCAAAGAAATCCCAGGGCTGATCTCCTTCAGAATGGACTGGTTGGATCTCCTTGCAGTCCAAGGGACTCTCAAGAGTCTTCTTCAACACCACAGTTCAAAAGCATCAGTTCTGTGGCACTCAGCTTTGTTCACAGTCCAACTCTCACATCCATACATGACCACAGGAAAAACCATAGCCTTGACTAGACGGACCTTTGTTGGCAAAGTAATGTCTCTATTTTTGAATATGCTATCTAGGTTGGTCATAACTTTCCTTCCAAGGAGTGTCTTTTAATTTCATGGCTGCAATCACCATCTGCCGTGATTTTGGAGCCCCAAAAAACAAAGTCTGACACTGTTTCCACTGTTTCCCCATCCATTTCCCATAAAGTGATGGGACCAGATGCCATGATCCTAGTTTTCTCAATGTTGAGCTTTAGTAATTTTCTGGTGATGTCTTTAGGGTTTTATGTGTAAAGGATCTTGATTCCAGCTTGTGCTTCTTCCAGCCCAGCATTTCTCATGATGTACTCTGCATATAAGTTAAATAAGCAGGGTGACAATATACAGCCTTGACGAACTCCTTTTCCTATTTGGAACCAGTCTGCTGTTCCATGTCCAGGTCTAACTGTTGCTTCCTGACCTGCATATAGGTTTCTCAAGAGGCAGGTCAGGTGGTCTGGTATTCCCATCTCTTTCAGAATTTTCCACAGTTTATTGTGATCCACACAGTCAAAGGCTTTGGCATAGTCAATAAAGCAGAAATAGATGTTCTTCTGGAACTCTCTTGCTTTTTTCATGATGCAGTGGATGTTGGCAATTTGATCTCTGGTTCCTCTGCCTTTTCTAAAACCAGCTTGAACATCTGGAAGTCCACGGTTCACATATTGCTGAAGCCTGGCTTGGAGAATTTTGAGCATTACTTTACTAGCATGTGAGATGAGTGCAATTGTGTGGTAGTCTGAGCATTCTTTGGCATTGCCTTTCTTTGGGATTGGAATGAAAACTGACCTCTTCCAGTCCTGTGACCACTGCTGAGTTTTCCAAATTTGCTGGCATATTGAATGAAGCATTTTCACAGCATCATCTTTCAGGATTTGAAATAGCTCAATTGGAATGCCACCACCTCCACTAGCTTTGTTCGTAGTGATGCTTTCTAAGGTCCACTTGTCTTCACATTCCAGGATGTCTGGCTCTAGATGAGTAATCACACCATCATGATTATCTGAGTCATGAAGATCCTTTTTGTACAGTTCTTCTGTGTATTCTTGCCACCTCTTCTTAATATCTTCTGCTTCTGTTAGGTCCATACCATTTCTGTCCTTTATCGAGCCCATCTTTGCATGAAATGTTTCCTTGGTATCTCTAATTTTCTTGAAGAGATCTCTATTCTTTCCCATTATATTGTTTTCCTCTATTTCTTTGCATTGATTGCTGAGGAAGGCTTTCTTATCTCTCCTTGCTATTCTTTAGAACTCTGCATTCGGATGTTTATATCTTTCCTTTTCTCCTTTGCTTTTCACTTCTCTTCTTTTCACAGCTATTTGTAAGGCCTCCCCAGACAGCCATTTTGCTTTTTTTGCATTTCTTTTCCATGGGGATGGTCTTGATCCCTGTCTCCTGTACAATGTCATGAATCTCAATCCATAGTTCATCAGGAATTCTGTCTATTAGATCTAGTCCCTTAAATCTATTTCTTACTTCCA
Source organism: Bos mutus (assembly GCF_027580195.1). Classification (NCBI taxonomy): domain Eukaryota; kingdom Metazoa; phylum Chordata; class Mammalia; order Artiodactyla; family Bovidae; genus Bos; species Bos mutus. Next base: position 133,827,709 of record NC_091618.1, read on the forward strand.
CTGTATAATCATAAGGGATTTGATTTAGGTCATACCTAAGTTGTCTAGTGGTTTCCCCACTTTCTTCATTTTAAGTCTGAATTTGGCAGTAAGAGTTCATGATCTGAGCCAAAGTCAGCTCCCAGTCTTCTTTTTGCTGACTGTATAGAGCTTCTCCATCTTTGGCTGCAAAGAATATAATCAATCTGATTTCGGTGTTGACCATCTGGTGATGTTCATGTGTAGAGTCTTCTCTTGTGTTGTTGAAAGAGGGTGTTTCCTATGACCAGTGCATTCTCTTTACAAAACTCTATTAGCCTTTGTCCTGCTTCATTCTGTACTCCAAGGCCAAATTTGCCTGTTATTCCAGGTGTTTCTAGACTTCCTACTTTTGCATTCCAGTCCCCTATAATGAAAAGGACATCTTATTTAACTTATATGCAGAGTACATCATGAGAAATTCTGGGCTGGAAGAAGCACAAGCTGGAATCAAGATTTCCAGGAGAAGTATCAATAACCTCAGATATGCAGATGACACCACCCTTATGGGAGAAAGTGAAGAGGAACTAAAAAGCCTCTTGATGAAAGTGAAAGAGGAGAGTAAAAATGTTGGCTTAAAGCTCAACATTCAGAAAACTAAGGTCATGGCATCTGGTCCCACCACTTCATGGGAAATAGATGGGGAAACAGTGTCAGACTTTATTTTGGGGGGCTCCAAAATACAAAAAATTTTGCATTTTTAATATGATATTTTTGACAGTCTAACCTCTACTCTAGACTTTTAATCTTTGCATTTTGGTATTTGTTATCAGTTTTGTACCTTTAGGAATCCAATATTCAGTGCCCATTTTTACTTAAGGGTATGATTACTGGCTTGATTGCTCTCTCCCCTTTTGACTCTCCCTTTTCTCCCCCAAATAACCTTTATCGCCACCCTCCCCCTTGTCTTCTCTACTTAACTCTGAATCTCTCTGGGTGTTCCGGGCTGTGGAGAACACTTCAGTCAGTCAGTCAGTCAGTTCAGTCGCCAGTCGTGTCCGACTCTTTGCAACCCCATGAATCGCAGTACACCAGACCTATCTGTCCATCACCAACTCCCGGAGTTCACTCAGACTCACATCCATCGAGTCAGTGATGCCATCCAGCCGTTTCATCCTCCGTCGTCCCCTTCTCTTCCTGCCCCCAATCCCTCCCAGCATCAGAGTCTTTTCCAATGAGTCAACTCTTCGCATGAGGTGGCCAAAGTACTGGAGTTTCAGCTTTAGCATCATTCCTTCCAAAGAAATCCCAGGGCTGATCTCCTTCGTAATGGACTGGTTGGATCTCCTTGCAGTCCAAGGGACTCTCAAGAGTCTTCTCCAACACCACAGTTCAAAAGCATCAATTCTTCAGCACTCAGAACACTTAGGGAACCGATTACTGGCTAGATTAGTCTTTCCCCTTTTGAACCCCACTTCTCTTCCTGGTCATCTCTATCTCTCTCCTCCCTCTTCTCTTCTCTTCTCTTCTCTTCTCTCTTCTCTTCTCTTCTCTATGTAACTCCATGAACCTCTCTGGGTGTTCCAAACTCTGGTGAGCACATAGGGAATTGATTACTGGCTGAGTTACTCTCTCCCCTTTTGACTCCGCCTCTTCTCCTGGTGGCTCAGATGGCAAAGCATCTGCCTACAGTGCGGGACACCCGGGTACAATCCTTGCATCAGGAAGATCTCTAGCAGAAGGAAATGGCAACCCACTCCAGTATTCTTACCTGGAAAATCCCGTGGACGAAGGAACCAGGTAGGCTAGAGTCCATGGGGTAACAAAGAGTTGGACATGACTGAACAAATTCACTCACTTACTCTTCTCCTCCTGATCACCTCTATCTCCCTCCTCCCTCTTCTCTTCTCCATGTAATTCTGTGAACCTCTCTGGGTGTCCCTCACTGTGGAGAATCTTTTCATCATTAATCTAGATGTTTTATCATCAGTGCTGTGTGGATGGAGAAGTCTTGAGGCTACTGTAAGAATAAGATGGAAAACCAGAGACAGGAGGCTTAAATCCAAAACTTGAGAACTCCAGAAAACTCCTGACTCCAGGGAACATTAATCAACAAGAGCCCATCCAAAAACCTCCATACCTACACGGAAACCAAGCTCCACCCAAGAGCCAACAAGTTTCAGAGCAAGACATATGAAACTAATTCTCCATCAAAGCAGGAACATAACCCTGAGCATTAAAATACAAGCCGCCAAAAGTCACACCAAACCCATAGACACCTCAAAACCCACTACTGGACACTTCATTGCACTCCAGAGAGAAGAGATCTAGCTCCACCCACCAAAACACAGACACAAGCTTCCCTAACCAGGAAATCTTGACAACCACTTGTCCAACTCCACCCACAGTAAGAAACCTCCACAGTAAAGAGGAACCACAGACTTCCAGACTACAGAATGGCCACCCCAAACCCAGCAACTTAAACAAGATGAAAAGGCAGAGAAATATTCAGCAGGTAAACAAACACGATAAATGCCCACCAAAACAAACAAACAGGAGGAGATAGGGAGTTTACCTGCAAAAGAATTCAGATTAATCATAGTAAAGATGATCCAAAATCTTGAAAACAAAATGGAATTACAAATAGACTAGAGACAAGGATTGAGAAGATGCAAGAAATGTTTAACAAGGACTCAGAAGAAATAAAAAAGAGTCAATCAATGATGAATAATGCAAAAACTGAGACCAAAAGCAATCTGGAAGGAACAAACAGTAGAATAACTGAGGCAGAAGATAGGATAAATGAGTTGGAAGATAGAATGGCTGAAATAAATGAAGCAGAGAGGAAAAAAGAATTAAAATAAATGAAGACAACCTCAGAGACCTCTGGGACAATGTTAAACACGCCAACATTCAAATCACAGGAGTCCCAGAAGAAAAAGATGAAAAGAAAGGCCATGAGAAAATACTCGAGGAAATAATAGTTGAAAACTTCCCTAAAATGGGGAAGGAAATAGCCGTCCAAGCCCAAGAAACCCAGAGAGTCCATACAGGATGAACCCAAAGTGAAGCACCCCAAGATACATATTAATCAAATAAACGAAGATCAAACACAAAGAGCAAATATTAAAAGCAGCAAGGGAAAGCAATAAATAATACACAAGGGGATTCACATTAGGATAACAACTAATCTTTCAATAGAAACTCTTAGGCCAGAAGGGAATGGCAGGACATACTTAAAGTGATGAAAGAGAAAAACCTACAACCCAGATTATTATACCAGCAAGGATCTCATTCAAATATGAAGGAGAAATCAAAAGCTTTACAGACAAGCAAAACCTGAGAGAATTAAGCACCACCAAACCAGCTCTTCAACAAATGCTAAAGGATCTACTGTAGACAGGAAACATAGAAAAGGTGTATAAACTCAAACCCATAACAACAAAGTAAATGGCAACAGGATCATACTTACCAATAATTACCTTAAATGTAAATGGGTTGAATGGCCCAACTAAAAGACAAAGACTGGCTGAATGGATACAAACACAAGATCCCTATATATGCTGTCTACAAGAGACCCACCTCAAAACAGGGGACACATACAGACTGAAAGTGAAGGGCTGGAAAATGACATTTCACACAAATGGAGACCAAAAGAAAGCAGGAGTAGCAATACTTATATCAGATAAAATAGACTTTAAAATAAAGCCTGTGAAAAGAGACAAAGAAGGACACTACATAATGATCAAAGGATCAATCCAAGAATATGTAACAATTATAAATATATATGCACCTAACAAGGAGGTACCGCAATATGTAAGGCAAATGCTAACAAGTACAAAAGGGGAAATTAACAGTAAAACAATAATAGTGGGAGACTTTAATACCCCACTCACACCTACGGATAGATCAACTAAACAGAAAATTAACAAGGAAAGACAAACTTTAAATGATACAAGGCCCAGTTAGACATAATTGATATCTATAGGATATTTCAACCCATAACAATAAATTTCACCTTTTTCTTGAGTGCACACACAACCTTCTCCATGATAGATCACATCCTGGGCCATAAATCTAGCCTTAGTAAATTCAAAAAAAAAAAAAAATTGAAATCGTTTCAAGCATCTTTCTGATAACAATGTGATAGGATTAGATGGCAACTACAGGAAAAAACAATTAAAACTATAAACATATAGAGCCTAAACAACACACTTCTGAATAACCAAGAAATCACATAAAAAATCAAAATATGTATGGAAACAAATGAAAACACAACAACCCAAAACCTATGAATTCAGTAAAAGTGGCGCTAAGGGGAAGGTTCATAGCAATATAAGCTTACCTCAATAAATAAGAGAAAAATCAGTAAATAACCTAACTTTACACTAAAAGCAACTAGAAAAAGAAGAAATGAAGAACCCCAGGGTTAGTAGAAGGAAAGAAATCATAAAAAATTAGGGCAAAAATAAATGAAAAAGAAGCAAAGGAGACTATAGCAAAAATCAACAAAACTAAAAGCTGTTTTTTTGAGAAGATAAATAAAATAGACAAACCATTAGCCAGACTCATCAAGAGAAAAGGGAGAAGAATCAAATCAACAAAATTAGAAACGCAAATGGAGAAATCACAACAGACAACACAGAAATACAAAGGGTCATAAGAGTCTACTATCAGCAACTATATGCCAATAAAATGGACAATTTGGAAGAAATGGAAGAATTCCTGGAAAAGTATAACCTTCCAAAACTGAAGCAGGAAGAAATAGAAAATATTAACAGACCCATCAAAAGCACAGAAGTCAAAACTATAATCAAAAATCTTCCAACAAACAAAAGCCCAGGAGCAGATGGCTTCACAGGTGAATTCTACCAAAAATTTAGAGAAGAGCTAACACCTATCTTACTCAAACTCTTCCAGAAAATTGCAGAGGAAAGTAACTGGCAAACTCATTCTATGAGGCCACCATCACCCTAATACCAAAACTAAACAAAGATTACACAGACACACACACACAAACTACAGGTCAATATCACTGATGAACATAGATGCAAAAATCCTTAACAAAATTATAACAAACAGAATCAAACAACATATTAAAAAGATCATATATCATGACCAACCGGGCTTTATCCCAGGGATGCAAAGATTCTTCAATATTCACAAATTAATCAACATGACACACCACATTAACAAGTTGAAAGATAAAAGCCATATGATTATCTCAATATATGCAGAAAAAGCCTTTAACAAAATTCAACATCCATTTATGATTTAAAAAAAAAAAAAACTCCAGAAAGCAGGCATAGAAGGAACATCAGATCAGATCAGTCACTCAGTCGTGTCCAACTCTTTGCGACCCCATGAATCGCAGCACGCCAGGCCTCCCTGTCCATCACCAACTCCCGGAGTTCACTCAGACTCACGTCCATCGAGTCAGTGATGCCATCCAGCCATCTCATCCTCTGTCGTCCCCTTCTCCTCCTGCCCCCAATCCCTCCCAGCATCAGAGTCTTTTCCAATGAGTCAACTCTTCGCATGAGGTGGCCAAAGTACTGGAGTATACCTCAACATAATAAAAACCATATATGATAAACCCACAGCAAACATTATCCTCAATGGTGAAAAATTGAAAACATTTCCCCTAAAGTCAGGAACAAGACAAGGGTGTCCACTCTCATCACTACTATTCAACATAGTTTTGGAAGTTTTAGCCACAACAATCAGAGAAGAGAAAGAAATAAAAGTAATCCAGTTTGGAAAAGAAGAAGTAAAACTCTCACTGCTTGCAGATTACATGATCCTCTACATAGAAAACCCTAAAGACACCACCAGAAAATTACTAGAGCTAGTCATTGAAAATAGTAAAGTTGCAAGATACAAAATTAATACACAGAAACCCCTTGCATCCCTATGCACTAATAATGAGAAAACAGAAAGAGAAATTAAGGAAACAATTCCATTAATCATTGCAACAAAAAGAATAAAATACTTAGGGATAAATCTATCCGAAGGGAAAAAAAGACCTATATATAGAAAACTATAAAACTGATGAAAGAAATCAAAGAGGACACAATTAGATGGAGAAATAGACCATGTTCATGGATCCAAAGAATCAATATAGTGAAAATGAGTATACTACCCAAAGCAATCTATAGATTCAATGCAATCCCTATCAAGCTACCAACGGTATTTTTCAGAGAACTAGAAGAAATAATTTCACAATTTGCATGGAAATACAAAAAAAAAAAAACCTTGAATAGCCAAAGTAATTGAGAAAAAAGAATGGGACTAGAGGAATCAACCTGCCTGACTTCAGACTATACTACAAAACTACAGTCATCAAGACAGTATGGTACCAGCACAAAGACAGAAATATAGATCAGTGGAACAAAATAAAAAGCCCAGAGATAAATCCACACACCTATAGACACCTTATCTTTGACAAAGGAGACAAGAATATACAAGGGAGAAAAGATAATCTCTTTAACAAGTGGTGCTGGGAAAACTGGTCAACCACTTGTAAAAGAATGAAACTAGAACACTTTCTAACATTATGAACAGAAATAAACTCAAAATGGATTAAAGATCTAAATGTAAGACCAGATACTATAAAACTCCTAGAGAAAAACATAGGCAAAACACTCTATGACATAAATCACAGCAGGATCCTCTATGGCCCACCTCCCAGAGTAATGGAAATAAAAGCAAAAATAAACAAATAGGACCTAATTAAACTTAAAAGCTTTGCACAACGAAGGAAACTATAAGTAAGATGAAAAGACAGCCTTCAGAATGGAAGAAAATAAGAGCAAATGAAGCAACTGACAAAGAATTAATCTCAGAAATATACAAGCAGCTCATGCAGCTCAATTCCAGAAAAATAAACAATCCAATCAAAAAATAGGTCAAAAAACTAAATAGACATTTCTCCAAAGAAGACATACAGATGGCTAACAAACACATGAAAAAATGCTCAACATCACTCATTATCAGAGAAATGCAAATCAAAATGACAATTAAGTACCATCCCACATCAGTCAAAATGGCTGCTATCAAAAAACCTACAGACAATAAATGCCGGAGAGGGTGCAGAGAAAAGGGAACCCTCTTGCACTGTTGGAAGGAATGCAAGTTAGTACAGCCACTATGGAGAACAGTGTGGAGATTCCTTAAAAAACTGGAAATAGGACTGCCAAACGACCCAGCAATCTCTCTGCTGGGCATACACACCAAGAAAACCGGAATTGAAAAAACACATGTACCCCATTATTCATCGCAGGACTGTTTACAACAGCTAGGACATGGAAGCAATCTAGATGTCCATCAACAGACGAGTGGATAAGAAAGCTGTGGTACATATACACAATGGAATATTACTCAGCTATTAGAAAGAATGCATTTGAATCAGTTCTAATGAGGTGGATGAAACTGGAGCCTATTATACAGAGTGAAGTAAGTCAAAAAGAAAAACACCAATACAGTATATTAACATATAATGCGAAATTTAGAAAGATGATAATGATGATCCTATATGAGAGACAGCAAAAGAGACACAGATATAAAGAACAGGCTTTTGGACTCTGTGGGAGAAGGCAAGGGTGGGATGATTTGAAAGAATAGCATTGAAATATGTATATTACCATATATGAAATAGGTCACCAGTCCAGGTTCAATGCATGAGACAGGGCACTCAGGGCCGGTGAACTAGGATGACCCTGAAGGATGGGATGGGGAGGGAGGTGGGAGGGGTGTTCAGGGTGGGGAACACATGTACAGCCATGGCTGATTCATGTGAATGCATGGCAAAAACCACCATAATACAGTAAAGTAGTTAGCCTCCAATTAAAATAAATTAATTTTGTTAATGTAACTAATACAAAAAGAATATTGAAATTGGTGGCCATGCCCTCTTACAGGGGATCTTCCCAACCCGGTGATCGAACCCATGTCTCTTAGATTGCCTGCATTGGCAAGCAGGTTTTTCGCCACTAGTGCCACCTGGGAAACCCATCTAAGTCCTTGTGTGGATGTATGTATATTTGCATTTATCTTGGGTAAGTACTCTATTAGAGAAACATCCCAAAGCTCACCCATTGCTCATGCAGGGCCACCTGAACCCACAGAGCTTAGGCTCATCTGGCTTCCTGGGCATGCTTTGCTCTTGTCCTCATATCCTGCTTTCTGGCTGGCAATTATAATCCCTTCCCCAGGGACCAGTATCTTTCTCAAGGCCTTGTCCCTTCTGTATTTGCTGGAAGCTTACTCAAGGAGGACTAATGAAAATTATAGCTATTTATCCACCAGCTATAAAATCATAAATTATGGCTCCCAAAGCCCCAGATCATTGTACTGTGATAAATAATATTGTTTCCTTGATTGCCCAGAGTGAGAACGACACAGAAGGAAAGGCATTGCACATCTTCCTCTCTGCTATCTGATTATCAAGAGAATAAGCTAGGATATTTTATCAGGGGAATTCAGCATAGAATATTTTAAAAGTATTAATCAGGTGCTTGTTAGGCATTTCAGTGAAAAGAGGCCTCTGCATCAACATACAGCCTGCCAAATTTAACACAGAATTCAAAAGTAAGCAATACTTCACAGAGAGGCCACCATGGAGAGGTAGAAACACTGTCTCCCAAACCAGGAGACCCTGGGTTGTCATTTCAAGCTCCTAGAGCTCTCCCTACTGACAAGTTTAGGGGCTGTCATGAGAAAAATGCAGTCACCAACCATGTAGGGAATGAAGAGCCCAGAAGGTGGGGTACAACTTGGCGCTCATGGATCAGGGAATCACATGATGGAGGAAACTCACAGAGCATGGGAAGGGCCTGTCATCCCAACTTCTCCGAAGGAGGCTTCTCAGAGAAGCCAGCTTTTGAGCAGAGCTTTAACATGTGAGAACACAATTTTATATGTCAACCATATCTCAAAAAAGCTGGGGGGAAAAAGACATGAGAACCCCATGATAAAGAGAGATTCTGGTGAAAAAGAGTAGAAAGATCTTTCTGGTAGGAGAAGTATCTTGTGCAAAACCACAGAATCCTGAGAGACCTATTGTTCAGAAACTTCCCAGATAATGGTGATTGGAGGACAGATGTTGGAGCGGGGGTGGTGCACAGGAGCCAAGCCAGCTGGGGATGTATGATCCGTGATGACACAGAGAGCCTAGGACATAGGCCAGGTGACACCCAGGCAGGAGGGTGTGCTGTGTGTGTGAGAGAGTATGTGAGAGCATATGTGTGTTTCACCATGTGTCAGTTTGTGCAAGTCCATGAGTCTGTGTGAATGTGTGTGTGAGAGTGTCTGTGTGTTGTGTGTGTCTGTATGTGTGTGCATGTGTTTGTAGGGTCTCACCCCTGCTTCTGGCTAATTTCTCTGATGCTTGCTCAGTTTTTAAGATGGAACTGGGGCCAGTTTGTACTCACGGGGTCCCTGGAGAGCCAGAGCTCATGGGGTTACATTCCACCCAGCAGCATTGCTAACACTTCTTACACAATGTACACATTTCTCATTAACCCTCAGAGACAACTATACATTTTCACTCTCAGTTCAGTTCAGTCGCTCAGTCGTGTCTGACTCTTTGTGACCCCATGAATCGCAGCACTCCAGGCCTCCCTGTCCATCATCAACTCCCGGAGTTCACACAGACTCACGTCCATCGAGTCAGTGATGCCATCCAGCCATCTCATCCTCTGTTGTCCCCTTCTCCTCCTACCCCCGATCCCTCCCAGCATCAGTCTTTTCCAATGAGTCAACTCTTCACATGAGGTGGGCAAAGTACTGGAGTTTCAGCTTTAGCATCATTCCTTCCAAAGAAATCCCAGGGCTGATCTCCTTCAGAATGGACTGGTTGGATCTCCTTGCAGTCCAAGGGACTCTCAAGAGTCTTCTCCAACACCACAGTTCAAAAGCACCAATTCTTCGGTGCTCAGCCTTCTTCACAGTCCAACTCTTACATCCATACATGACCACTGGAAAAACCATAGCCTTGACTAGACGGACCTTTGTTGGCAAAGTAATGTCTCTGCTTTTCAATATGCTATCTATGTTAGAGGAGCAAACTGAGGCACAGGGGTGGTGCCAGTCAGGGAAAGAGCTCCATGCTCGTTTCTGTCCCATTTCTGACCATTGGCTTCTTAACACAGCCACTGCATGAAACAAGGACCTTAGCCATCTCTAAAAGCCCTGCTTAAAGAGGAGGGTCAGCTAGGTGCTGGCCAGCAAGTATTGTGCTGAAATGGAAAGAAGCAGAAGGTGGAGGGGAGGCCAGAGTAGAGGAGAGGCTCTACAGCTCCCTTTCTAGCTTCTCACCCTCTAACAGACAATGGGTCAGGAGCCTACATTCTGAGTCAGCCAGGGCAGCTGACACTAAGTTTATAATCCTAAGATGGCTCAGCACAAGTGGCATGAGACGTGAGGTTGCTGTGTATCCTCAGCCTCTTTGGAGCCACATTCAGTACATCATCCAAGAACAGACATCTTCTATTTGTGGGGCCAGGGAGGCTCTGGATTTCTGATCTAGGAGTGGTTGCCCATGCTTGGAGGAAGCCTCATGCTACCCAAATACAGAGAAAACCAGGGCTCTTGCCCAAAATTTCAACCTCAGTCACTGTTTTCTTCTGCCTCTGCCTTTCTTTGTGCTTTGGAGATTTCCATCTAAAAACAATTTTCACTGTTTTCAGCCCTGGCTTAATGAATTATTTATTGGAAGTCTTCCAGGTAACCAGGAGGCATGCATGTAGATAGAGGAGGCTTGTCACCTCATGGAGTTTTCTCTGGTCTCTGAAGTTCACTGTCAGTTTCCATGGAATGATTTCAGATTCTCTGCTTCTGTGATGAAAACCTTCTGTGGAAGGAGGGCAAACAGTGTCAGCGGTGCCCAGGAGCCACTAAGAGCCATGAGATAGTATAAACCCACAAGTCACAGCTATATCAATTCCTCCGCAGGGAATAAGGTAGAGGTTAATTGACTTGAGATTGGCTGAGAAAAAAGTAATGTAATGGGTCACACACTCTCCTGAAAATATATATTTTTTTAATTTTTAAAAACACAGAGCAATCATTAACCTGCCCCAGGGCAAACCTGTCAGCTCCATCCTAAGGAACCAAAGCTTAGAAGTCAGGTCTCAGCCTCCTTACAGGACAGGATACTAAGCAGGCACCCTGTCATTCAGTCTTTCAGATTTGGCTCAGCTCTTCAATTACCGGAGCCATCTGGGCTGTCAACACAGGGAGGTACCAAACATGCAACCGAGCCTTCACATCTAGTCTTGGGAAGTGACCTGAGACAGAGAGCTTCCTTCATGCCATTCATCAGTGAATTTAATCTATTCAACTGATATTTATTGAGCACTTTCTGTATACTTGAGACTATTCAATCAACAGACAAACATTCTGCCCCCATAGAACTTATGTTGAGTGAGAGGAGGCAAAGAATAAACAATAAAGAAGATAAACCAGTGGTACAACAAAGGGTGATGAGTACTAATTGGAAAAGTTAAAACAGGGAAGCAGTAAGGAGTGCCAAGGAGGGGTGGGTGTTGCACATTTAAACATTTTATTTTTTATTTTATCTTCTTTTTATTTTTGCTGGATTATAGTTGATTCACAATGTTGTGTTTGTTTCAGGTAATCAGCAAAGTGAATGTTATATACATACATATATCCACTCTTGATTAGATTCTTCTTCGATATGGGTCATTACAGAGTATTGAGTAGAGTTCCCTGTGCTATATAGTAGGTTCTTGTTAGTTGTCTATTTTATATATAGCAATGTTTAGACATTTTATTTAGAAGGATGGCGAAGTTTCAGTTGATAAACAACATCTGCCAAGCCATGCAAACTGTTTGACCCAAGCCCTTACCAAGATTTGCTCACTATTGGGAAAAGTCCCACTGCCACAGCAGACACCTCCATTTCTGCTGCCAGTGCTGAGACCCGACATTGGTATGCAAGCCGATGTGATGCTCTGGCAGCCCCCAAACTCTTCTGTCATCTAGTAAAGACATACTGGCCATTGTACTGACATGCCCCTTATTCTATTAAAATTGCCTTCATGCCATTTCTCTTTTATGTCACCCAGAGCATAATACAGTGTTTTGAAACTGTGAGTGTAGGTGGGTGGGTTTCATTTCTGGACAAAGAGGAGGATTACTGAGCACTGGCAGGGCGAGATCCACTACCTTAGAGCCTCTGGGCAGAGCAGTAACGTATCATGACCTTGCTCGGGTTTGAGCAAAGTTACTACTAGCTGTTCCATGGGTTGGGCACATGGCCGGGTGTAGTGAGAGGTTGGTGCTGAACCTACTGACAGAAGGTGGTGGCCTGGGTGTGAGCAGTGACTGAAAAGGTGGACAGCGGTGGTTACATTTTGGTCATATCTTAGAGGTAAAACTTATGGCTTGCTGATGGATCAAATATAAGTGTATGAGGGGGAAAAAAGGAGTCAAAGACAATTCCAAAGATTTTTTCCTGAGAAATATGAAAGAATTGTCATGAACTGAGATGGGGAGAATTAAAGAAACACAGGGTGGGACTGAGGATGGGGTCAGATTAGATTTGGATTATGAAGTTGGGATTGCCTTTCATGGAAATGGCAAATGGGCAAATGGAACTATTGCAGAGGAGGCTGTAAGAGCAGAGAAGGGAGGCACATAACTCAGCCTGGAAGACAAGTGACCTCCTAGAGAAGGAGACACTTGGACTGGGCCTTTAAAGAGTCAATAAGAGTTTGCTGCAGTAAGACATCCCAAGCAGAGGAAATAAGCAACAAGACCAAAGGAGGTAATGAAGCAGGTATGCAAGACCTTCACACCATTCAGGTAGGCAAAGGTCTGTGGGTTCAGGATGCAAGGGTGGGAGTGGGAGCTGGAACTGGAGGGCCACAGGGCTCAGGTGTTCATCCCACAGTCAAGAGGAGCCACTAGAAATCTGGGCAGCTTGTGCAGCTGCAGAGCTGGGCCACAAGCATGGGGTGGAGCAGCTTCTGCAGGGGAACAACAAGGCCTGCAGGACCCCGTCTGAGGGGGAGGGGGAGGAGGGCTGTGTCCACTCAGAGCATTCCTGCTCCCTCATTCAGCCTTCCTGTTGGAGATGCTGGGGCAGTGCCTGGCTACAATGAAGGTTGACTGGGTGCAGGGGCATCTGGGCCTGGTTGCTGCCCTGGGAGCTGACTCTGCAGTTGGTGCCTGTGCCCTTCCAGAAAAGAGGAAGCAAGGTGGAGTCAGCCTGGCTTGGGTGCCCTGGGAGTGAACCTTGAAGGCTGAGCAGTAATGATTCGGCTCAACAGTAGGAGTATGGTGGTTGCATATGAAGGTCAAGGAATGAAGGCAGAGATGCCACCCCCATCCCTGCCTGCCAAGCATCCCTCCCTCATGCATTCCCTGGGCATGAGCTGAGGGCTGAGAAACCCATGGACCAGGCTCTGAGCCGACTCCAGGGACCCTGGTGACAAGCAGTCCTGCCCGCACAACATCCCAGCCATCAGAGCTACTTACCTGGAACAATCTCCCTGGGAGGAGCCTTTCTAGACCTGGTTATCCTAATCACCCCCATTACATTTTAACATGACAGACATACTTCATTCTGTCTGTAAACCATGGCTGTCTGTGCTTCATACCTGAAAGGGTACAAGCCTCTCCCACTCAGTGCCCAGCGTTCACATGGGAAATGCATCCTGGAGCCCAAGGAACTCAGGGATGAAGAGAGAGGCACCTGGCTTCTGGGTATCATGGGAGCCTTAAGTGCTGTACAAAGGGGTTAAAGTTAGCCCTTTGCCCTGGAGAACTGGGGGCAGAGGGTGGGGAGGGTGGGCAAAGGGAGGCTGGGAAGAGAGGACATTGGAGCTTCAGTGACTGGGAGAATGGAAATGGAATGAAAGGAACAAGCCAACTTCAATCACAAGCTGATCCCATGACAGACATTCCTCCTGAATTCTGTCAATGGGCCTAGGAGTCACAGACTGTCACTATCCTCCTTCTGCCGAGAAGGGAACTGGGTTTAAAAGGCCTGAGCAACTGGTCCCTGTAGAAGATAGCCTAAAGCTGAGCCCTAGAGTCCCAGCCCTTGACTGTGAAGTTGCAGAACAGAGTCAAACTCTAGCCCCAGACACACTGCCTCAAGGGCAAATAGGCAGTAAACAGATAAATCAGGGACCACTGAGCCCAGGACACAAGGAGAGGGCAGGCTGAAGGCAGCTCTGTGAGGACACAAAGACATGTCCAAACTCCTCTGGAAGGAAAAGACTATGTGGGTGCTGGGGGAGCAGAGCGAGCAGCAGATTTCCAGGCCAGAGGTCACTGTGGCTACGAGCTGTGGTCTGGGGATATCCAGGGCTCAGCCAGCATACCAAGAAGAGGACTGAAAAGGCAGACTTGGCAGGGCCACTGTGGCCAGGCCCAGAGGAGCAACACAGGAAGGACATCAGGGATGGCCAGACAACAGTGCTTCTAGGATGCAGGCATCATAGGAGAAACTTGGGGTGCAGGAGGGAACTCCTGGAGCCTCCCAGTAGCTCTGAGATTCTGCAGTGATTCAGGAAACCAAACTCCTACAGAGATGCTGAATATTCTCTGGGGCTGAGTTCCCTTTGGCTCAAAAAACAGACTCATGCGTTACTGATTACAAATGTGATGCAAACTTTAGCAGCCCAGGCAACAGAACTTGTACAGGTGGACTCACAAAGTAATAATCCGCTGAAAAAAATTTCTGCCTCTTACCTCTTTGTCACTGCAATGGATGCCCATGCTATGTGATGCCAGGAGCCAGCATGGGAGTTCCCACCCATGACAAAGGTCATGCGGAGAGGCCTGATATGCAAAGGTGAGTCGGGGCTCGAGGGGCCCCCTGGATCTGCCTGAGCATCTACCCCAAAACCAGAATCGGTCTGTTTTACTATTTTATGACTTTCACCAACTACTCTGACATTAACGGGGGGCTATCCCCGATCACCTTTCTCTGAAGGAAATCAACTTAGAGCTCTAGTTAAATAGCCTCCTGGGCATATTAGGAGTGTTCCAATCCAAACCCCTCAGATGGCCCTCTAACTTGCCTGACAGGTTTATCTGGACTCCTACAGCTATGCATACGATTATTTACAGCCTCCCAACCTCAAGAGCCACGGGAAGCTTCAGATCAGATCAGTCACTCAGTCGTGTCCATCTCTTTGCGACCCCATGAATCACAGCACGCCAGGCCTTCCTGTCCATCACCAACTCCTGGAGTTCACTGAGACTCACATCCATCGAGTCAGTGATGCCATCCAGCCATCTCATCCTCTGTCATCCCCTTCTCCTCTTGCCCCCAATCCCTCCCAGCATCAGAGTCTTTTCCAATGAGTCAACTCTTCGCATGAGGTGGCCAAAGTACTGGAGTTTCAGCTTTAGCATCATTCCTTCCAAAGAAATCCCAGGGCTGATCTCCTTTAGAATGGACTGGTTGGATCTCCTTGCAGTCCAAGGGACTCTCAAGAGTCTTCTCCAACACCACAGTTCAAAAGCATCAATTCTTTGGTGCTCAGCCTTCTTCACAGTCCAACTCTCACATCCATACATGACCACAGGAAAAACCATAGCCTTGACTAGACGAACCTTTGTTGGCAAAGTAATGTCTCTGCTTTTGAATATGCTATCTAGGTTGGTCATAACTTTCCTTCCAAGGAGTAAGCGTCTTTTAATTTCATGGCTGCAGTCACCATCTGCAGTGATTTTGGAGCCCCCCAAAATAAAGTCTGACACTGTTTCCACTGTTTCCCCATCTATTTCCCATGAAGTGATGGGACCGGATGCCATGATCTTCGTTTTCTGAATGTTGATCTTTAAGCCAACTTTTTCACTCTCCACTTTCACTTTGATCAAGAGGCTTTTTTGTTCCTCTTCACTTTCTGCCATAAGGATGGTGTCATCTGCATATCTGAGGTTATTGATGTTTCTCCCAGAAATCTTGATTCTAGCTTGTGCTTCTTCCAGTCTAGCATTTCTCATGATGTACTCTGCATATAAGTTAAATAAACAGGGTGACAATATACAGCCTTGACGAACTCCTTGTCCTATTTGGAACCAGTCTGTTGTTCCACGTCCATTTCTAACTGTTCCTTCCTCACCTGCATACAAATTTCTCAAGATGCAGATCAGGTGGTCTGGTATTCCCATCTCTTGAAGAATTTTCCACAGTTTATTGTGATCCACACAGTCAAAGGCTTTGGCATAGTCAATAAAGCAGAAATAGATGTTTTTCTGGAACTCTCTTGCTTTTTCCATGATCCAGTGGATGTTGGCAAATTGATCTCTGGTTTTTCTGCCTTTTCTAAAACCAGCTTGAATATCAGGAAGTTCATGGTTCACATATTGCTGAAGCCTGGCTTGGAGCATTTTGAGCATTACTTTACTAGCGTGTGAGATGAGTGCAATTGTGCGGTAGTTTGAGCATTCTGAGCATCCAAGTCTATGCCCCAACCAATAACGCTGAAGAAGTTGAAGTTGAATGGTTCTATGAAGACCTACAAGACATTTTAGAACTAACACCCAAAAAAAGATGTCCTTTTCATTATAGGGGACTGGAATGCAAAAGTAGGAAGTCAAGAAACACCTGGAGTAACAGGCAAATTTGGCCTTGGAATACGGAATGAAGGAGGGCAAAGACTAATAGAGTTTTGCCAAGAAAATTCATGGGAAGCTTAAGATATTCAAATAGTATAGAGCCTCTCGGGGAGTTAGAAACTATTAGAATAGAACTAGTAGAGGATTTTATTGTTGAGCCAATCCTTGCTGCCAAGTTTCCACATCCCCTGTATTGTGTCCTTGGGAGTGTATTAATTAATATAGTTGGTATATAGAAAAAATAAGTAGTGGCCTTGGTGTTAACAACTTTAGACCCTTAAGATAATAAATTCTTCCCTTGTTGTAAGCCCACTGCACCTTTGCCCTATAGGAATGCAACTTTAACACTTTCAGAGGATGGCGCCAAACTTTAAAATAATTACTCTTAGAAAAAAACAAGTTTTCTGGTTAACTAACCTTTATTGGAACAAAGAGTCATAAAATGTTAATAGGCCTTCTGGCCAGAAGATGATGTAAATCGCCTAAAGCATTTGTATACGATAAGTTTGCAGAAAAGAAAGCCTGGTCTTGATAAGGATCAAAGACTTTGCGTGATTTTACACCCCCTATTATCCTCTATGCACAACTTAAGGTATATAAGCTCCCTTTGAATATAAAGCTACAGGCCTTGCTCATCAGGCTTGGTCTCCCCGTGTCGTTCTTCCTTCCTTTTCTCTCCTTTTCTTTTCTGTTCTTCCTTCAGGATGACTGATTTGGAGCTTGGGGGCTCTCTGAGACCACTTACCTGCCTGGGCTTCTAAGACCCACTCAAGAAGGTGCCTAAGGTGGGGCACCTTCAGCTATTCGAGAGGGCGCCTGCAGCCTCCATGGTCAGAGCAAGTTCAGTGTCACGAACTTTATTGGTTTCCCACGTAAACCAGTCAGGTCAAGCCTCTGTCTCTCCCCTTTGCTGTCTTTTCGCCAACGTCGTCCTCCTGAGGATATCCCTGGATCCAACCGGGGCTGAACCCCAGTAAGTGGCACCCGGAACAGGCTATCCAAAGGTAAGTCTCCCCCATTGTGCAGTTTTCGGACGGCTAGGACCCCACTCAGGGTGTCACGGACCCCCCCTGCATAATAAAGGTAGGGTGAGTAGGAGTGGGAAGTGTTGAAATGTTGAATCTTGCAATATAAGACAAGATTTCAGTGTTGAAGTGTTGAATCTTGCAATATAAGACAAGATAAAAATTTTCTGACATGGGTAACAGTGAGTCAAAAGAACGACAACTTTTTTTATGAGTTATTTTGCAATTGTTATGCAAAAAAGGAATTAAAGTCAAGAAAGCTAATGTTCAATCCTTTTTCACATTCGTACAAGAGCAGTGTCCTTGGTTTCCAGAAGAGGGCACTGTTAACTTAGATACTTGGGAAAAGGTAGGAAAACAGATAAAAACTTGTTATAGTCAACACGGTCCGAAAAAGGTGCCCACTGATGCCTTTTCCTTATGGAATATAACTAGAGATGCTCTAGACCCTGCTCCTGATTCTGAAAAGGTTCATGTTAAAGAGGAAAGTGAGGGGAAAAGGTGCATGTCCGAGAGGAAAGTGAAGAAAAGAAAGCTATACCTAGCTATCAGCAGCTAAATGAATGGCTAGCCACTATGACTGCCAATGAGCATGTAAAAGATAGGGATGAGAAGAAAGATCAGCTCTCCCCTCAGGATGAGGAAGATTTAGAGGAAACGGCAGCTCGATACCATTCTGATGAGGATTGGTCTTTTTATCTAAAGGCGCTCCTAAAAGTCTAAGAGAAACATCTCCAATCAGACCATCCGCTCCTAGGAGCTTGACGGAAATATCTCCAATCACACCATCCGCTCCTATGAGCCTGAGGGAAACATCCCCAATCAGATCATCTGTAAGATTTAAGTATGAAACAGGCAGAGGATCCCCGGAGCAGGAGAGGAAAAACAGGGAATGCTTCAGTCCCCGCTTGCCCCCTCCACCCTATAGGGATGAGGGGCCTCCACTAGAACTTCCCTGGAGAAGGGTCCTCTCTAGCCCAGAGGATGAATTTGATCCCCACCTTGAGGCTTGTTTTCCAGTAGTGTTTCAGAAAAGGGGTGGGGAAGAGGTCCCTTTCTGGGAACCCCTTCCAATGAAATTATTTAAAGAACTCAAACAGGCTTGTGCCTTATATGGGGCTACAGCCCCGTACACTTTAACATTGTTAGAAGCCTTGGCAGTTATGGCTGACACCTCATGATTGGAAAACAATTGATAACCTCAAACAGGGCAGAAACAACATTGTAAAAGAAAAGTTGGTAGGAATTGGTGATTATGCAACACTCGGGGATCAGATGGATCTAGACAAAGAAACTTTAGAACAGGTATCAGCCTGCGCTCTTGGAGCCTGATGATTATTGTCTCAAGAAAAGAAATCAACCTCTTCCTTTTCAAACATTAAACAAAGGCCAGGGAAGCCATATGAGGACTTTGTATCACGACTTATAGAGGGAATCAACAGAGTAATTTCTAGTACTGAGGCATCTGAAATACTGATAAAACAACTGGCATTTGAAAATGCTAATTCTACCTGCCAGGCTATTCTACATTCTATAAAAAAAAAAAATCTGGGGGAGTAGGACATTACATCAAGGCAATGTGCAGATGTAGGACCTGCAATGATGCAGGGCGTTGCTATAGCTATGGCCATAAAAGGAAATTCTTATCAACAGACAGTTCAATCCTTTTTTACAAACAAGAATAACCCGCCAAAGAGTCATTTCAGTAATCAAGGCCGGAATGCTGGCTTGTCCAAAGCCTGCTTTTCTTGCGGCCAGGAGGGGCACTTTACGCACGCCTGCCCCCAAAGAACAGCTAACTCTTATCTGCCAAATCCTGCCTCCACTGCTATGACTCTTAATCTCCCTAAGACTCCTGTCCTCGTTGTCAGAAGGGATATCACTGGGTAAAAGACTGTAGATCAAAATTCCATAAAAATGGAACCTTGCTAGTTCCTGACCAGCAGTCAGGAAATGGGTTGAAGGGCCAGCCTCAGACCCCGACAGCAATTGGGGCAACATCTTTGAACCCATTCGTACCCTTCATCCCATCACAGAGCTCATCAGAGCAACCCCAGGCAGCACAGGACTGGACTTCAGTTCCACCACCTCAACAATATTAACACCAGATAGTCCTACTATAAAAATCCCTACAGGGGTTAAAGGCCCATTACCGACAGGTTTGGTAGGATTTACACTGGGCAGAAGCTCCTTAGCCATGCAAGGACTCACAATTGTTCCTGGAGTGATTGATTCAGATTACACAGGAGAAATTCAGATTATTATCTCACCCCCAATTAAAACTATACAAATTCATAAAGGACAGAGAATAGCTCAACTTTTACTTTTGCCTTATCACACTGCCTGACAAGAGAGAGGATTCGGATCCAGTGATATGGTCTTTTGGGTGACAGAGATTACTCAGAAGCACTCTATGAAAACTATCTTGGTTAGTGGCAAGTCTATTGTGGGGCTGTTAGATACAGGAGCAGATGTTTCCTGCATTTCTGGGAAAGACTGGCCCAGTTTCTGGCCAACACATATGACTGAAAACGACTTGGTGGGAATAGGGAGAGCCACCACAGTAGTTAAGAGTGCAAAAATGTTAGATTGGCAGTTTGAGGACACCTGTGGAACTTTCCAACCCTATGTAGTTCCTTCAATCCCCTTTACTCTATGTGAGAGGGACATTCTGTCTCAAATGGGAGTGCTACTTTTTAGTCCTGATGAAAAAGTGACCTCCCAAATGCTCCATATGGGCTATGATCCATCAAAAGGATTAGGTAAGCAACAGGAAGGAATAATTGAGCCAATCTGCCCAACCCCTCAACAGCAATGTACAGGATTGGGATATCCAAATTTATAATGTAGGCCATTGTTTTTGCTGCTGACCCCATTACATGGAAATCTCAAGACCCAGTGTGGGTAGAACAATGGCCTCTGTCTAAAGAAAATTAACTGGCAGCTAGCAGTAGCTGAGCGGGCACAGGAGGGCCTAGAGGAGCTATCCTATGTTGAAGGTCAGGAAGGGAGGTGGTGAGGAGATACCCTTCATCCAAGGTAAATAGCACCGGCTGCACTTTGCTGGAGCAGCAGTGAAGAGATATCCCACGCCCAAGGTAAGAGAAACCCAAGTAAGACTGTGTTGCAAGAGGGCATCAGAGGGCAGACACACTGAAACCATACTTACAGAAAACTAGTCAATCTAATCACACTAGGACCACAGCCTTGTCTAACTCAATGAAACTAAGCCATGCCCTTGTGGCAACACAAGACAGGCGGGTCATGGTGGAGAGATCTGACAGAATGTGGTCCACTGGAGAAGGGAATGGCAAACCACTTCAGGATTCTTGCCTTGAGAACCCCATGAGTATGAAAAGGCAAAATGATAGGATACTGAAAGAGAAACTCCCCATGTCAGTAGGTGCCCAATATGCTACTGGAGATCAGTGGAGAAATAACTCCAGATAGAATGAAGGGATGGAACCAAAGCAAAAACAATACCCATCTGTGGATGTGACTGGTGATAGAAGCAAGGTCTGATGCCGTAAAGAGCAATATTGCATAGGAACCTGGAATGTCAGGTCCATGAATCAAGGCAAATTGGAAGTGGTCAAACAGGAGAAGGCAAGAATGAACATCGACATTTTAGTAATCAGCGAACTAAAATGGACTGGAATGGGTGAATTTAACTCAGATGACCATTATATCTACTACTGCGGGCAGGAATCCCTCAGAAGAAATGAAGTAGCCATCATGGTCAACAAAAGAGTCCGAAATGCAGTACTTGGATACAACCTCAAAAACGACAGAATGATCTCTCTTCATTTCCAAGGCAAACCACTCAATATCACAGTAATTCAAGTCTATACCCCAACCAGTAATGCTGAAGAAGCTGAAGTTGAACGGTTCTATGAAGACCTACAAGACATTTTAGAACTAACACCCCAAAAAAAAGATATCCTTTTCATTATAGGGGACTGGAATGCAAAAGTAGGAAGTCAAGAAACACCTGGAGTAACAGGCAAATTTGGCCTTAGAATACGGAATGATGGATGGCAAAGACTCATAGAGTTTTGCCAAGAAAATGCATTGGTCATAACAAACACCCTTTTCCAACAACACAAGAGAAGACTATACACATGGACATCACCAGATGGTAAACACTGAAATCAGACTGATTATATTTTTGCAGCCAGAGATGGAGAAGCTCTATACAGTCAACCAAAACAAGACCAGGAGCTGACTGTGGCTCAGATCATGAACTCCTTATTACCAAAATCAGACATAAATTGAAGAAAGTAGGGAAAACCACTAGACCATTCAGGTATGACCTAAATCAAATCCCTTATGATTATACAGTGGAAGTGAGAAATAGATTTAAGGGACTAGATCTGCTGGATAGAGTGCCTGAGGAACTATGGATGGAGGTTCATGACATTGTACAGGAGACAGGGAACAAGACCATTCCCATGGAAAAGAAATGGAAAAAAGCAAAATGGCTGTCTGGGGAGGCCTTACAAATAGCTGTGAAAAGAAGAGAAGAAAAAAGCAAAGGAGAAAAGGAAAGATATAAGCATCTGAATGCAAAGTTCCAAAGAATAGCAAGGAGAGATAAGAAAGCCTTCCTCAGCCATCAATGCAAAGAAATAGAGGAAAACAACAGAATGGAAAAGACTAGAGATCTCTTCAAGAAAATTAGAGATACCAAGGGAACATTTCATACAAAGATAGGCTCGATAAAGGACAGAAATGGTATGGACCTAACAGAAGCAGAAGATATTAAGAAGAGGTGGCAAGAATACACAGAAGAACTGTACAAAAAAGATCTTCATGACCCAGATAATCACGATGGTGTGATCACTCACTTAGAGCCAGATATCCTGGAATGTGAAGTCAAGTGGGCCTTAGAAAGCATCACTACGAACAAAGCTAGTGGAGGTGACGGCATTCCAGTTGAGCTATTTCAAATCCTGAAAGATGATGCTGTGAAAGTGCTGCACTCAAGATGCCAGCAAATTTGGAAAACTCAGCAGTGGCCACAGGACTGGAAAAGGCCAGTTTTCATTCCAATCCCAAAGAAAGGCAACGCCAAAGAATGCTCACACTACTACACAATTGCACTCATCTCACATGCTAGTAAAGTAATGCTCAAAATTCTCCAAGCCAGGCTTCAGCAATACGTGAACCGTGAACTTCCAGATGTTCAAGCTGGTTTTAGAAAAGGCAGAGGAACCAGAGATCAAATTTCCAACATCTGCTGGATCATGGAAAAAGCAAGAGAGTTCCAGAAAAACATCTATTTCTGCTTTATTGACTATACCAAAGCCTTTGACTGTGTGGATCACAATAAACTGTGGAAAATTCTGAAAGAGATGGGAATACCAGACCACCTGACCTGCCTCTTGAGAAACCTATATGCAGGTCAGAAAGCAACAGTTAGAACTGGACATGGAACAGCAGACTGGTTTCAAATAGGAAAAGGAGTACGTCAAGGCTGTATATTGTCACCATGTTTATTTAACTTCTATGCAGAGTACATCATGAGAAACGCTGGACTGGAAGAAGCACAAGCTGGAATCAAGATTGCTGGGAGAAATATCAATAACCTCAGATATGCAGATGACACCACCCTTATGGCAGAAAGTGAAGAGGAACTCAAAAGCCTCTTGATGAAAGTGAAAGAGGAGAGTGAAAAAGTTGGCTTACAGCTCAACATTCAGAAAACAAAGATCATGGCATCTGGTCCCATCACTTCCTGGGAAATAGATGGGGAAACAGTGTCAGACTTTATTTTGGGGGGCTCCAAAATCACTGCAGATGGTGACTGCAGCCATGAAATTAAAAGACGCTTACTCCTTGAAAGGAAAGTTATGACCAACCTAGATAGCATATTAAAAGTAGAGACATTACTTTGCCAACAAAGGTCTATCTAGTCAAGGCTATGGTTTTTCCTGTGGTCGTGTATGGATGTGAGAGTTGGACTGTGAAGAAGGCTGAGTACCGAAGAATTGATGCTTTTGAACTGTGGTGTTGGAGAAGACTCTTGAGAGTCCCTTGGACTGCAAGGAGATCCAACCAGTCCATTCTGAAGGAGATCAGCCCTGGGATTTCTTTGGAAGGAATGATGCTAAAGCTGAAACTCCAGTACTTTGGCCACCTCATGCGAAGAGTTGACTCATTGGAAAAGACTCTGATGCTGGGAGGGATTGGGGGCAAGAGGAGAAGGGGACGACAGAGGATGAGATGGCTGGATGGCATCACTGACTCGATGGACGTGAGTCTCGGTGAAATCTGGGAGTTGGTGGTGGATAGGGAGGCCTGGCATGCTGCGATTCATGGGTTCACAAAGAGTCGGACACGATTGAGCAACTGAACTGACTGAACTGAACTGAAGATGTTAATCTCTTAACAGCTGCAATTGGGACATATTGAACCCTCTAATAGCCCCTGAAACACTCCTATTTTTGTCATTAAGAAAAAATCTGGCAAGTGGCGACTTTCACAAGATCTAAAAGCGATTAATGCCACTATGGGAGACATGGGGGCCTTACAACCTGGGCTCCCTTCCCCAGTAGCCATTCCAGAGGGATATAATATTATTATAATTGATTTACAAGACTGTTTTTTCACATTCCCTTAAGTGCTGAAGATAAAAAGTGATTTGCCTTTAGTCTGCCATCAGAAAATTTTAAACAGCCTTATTTAAGGTTTCAATGGAAAGTGTTACCCCAGAGAATGAAAAATAGACCTACCTTATGTCAAAAATTTGTCAGTGCTGCTATAGAAGATATTAGGGCTAAATATGAACAAGTATATATGATTCATCACATGGATGATATTTTAATAGCTCATCCAAATAGAGCTCATTTGCAAACTGCTCTCCAAGATTTGACTCAGGCACTGTCAGCTAGAGGCTTAAAAATTGCCCCAGAGAAAACTCAAACCAATCCACCTATAACTTATTTAGGAAGGGTTATAAATTCTGAAACAGTGACTCATGCCCCTTTACAATTGAGAAAAGACCATCTCGTTATTTTAAATGATTATCAGAAACTTTTAGGTGATATTAATTGGATAAGGCCCTATTTAAAATTAACCACTGCTGAGCTAAAACCTCTTTTTAACATTCTGTGCAGTGATCCTGATCCAACTTCAAAAAGGCAATTAACTGTTGAGGCTCAGGAAGCCCTAGACAAAGTAGAAAAGGCTTTATCTGATAGTTATGTAAAAAGAATTGAATTAGTAGCCACCTGGCAATTCTTTTGCCTGGCTACCCCAACTGTACCTACAGGAATTTTATGTCAGAACACCCCCCTAGAGTGGGTCCATCTTCCTGCTCAAGCTAAAAAGGTAGTGGCTTCCTATCCGGGTTTAGTTGCTACTTTAATATTAAAGGGGAGAAAGCGGAGCATTGAGTTATTTGATAAAGAGCCATCAGAAATTGTAATTCCATATTCCATATAATAAAGAACAGCTTGATGCTCTTCTAATGTTTGATGAAAATTGGCAGATTGCTATAGGAAATTATTTTGGTCAAATTCTGCATCATTTACCTTCACATGTTTTGCTAAACTTTATATCTAAACATCTAGTTATTTTCCCTGTTAGGTGCAAACACCCCCATTCCAGGCCCTCAAATGGCCTTTACTGATGGGTCAGCTAATGGCAGAGCTTCTATAGTTACAAGAGATAAGCATAAGGTTTTACAAACACAGGAAACTTCAGCTCAAAGAGCTGAACTCACAGCTGTTATAGAGGCTTTTGTTATGTTTGCAGAGGAGAAATTTAACCTTTACTCTGACTCTCAGTATGCATCAGGCTGTTTCCACACATTGAGACTGTGGTTCCGCCCGAGAACAAAACTGCTATATTTCACTTGTTAACTAAACTACAGCAGCAAATTTGAGAATGAAACTGAGAGCATATTTTATTGGCCACATTCGAGCTCATTCTGGATTGCCTGGACCTTTAAATGCCTTAAATGACTTGTCAGATTCACTAACTAAATTTACAGTGGCTCCTGCCTTTGAAGAGGCTCAAGCCTCTCACTCACTCCGTCATCAAAATGCTAATGCCTTAAGATATCAGTTTCAGATTCCCTGTGAATCTATGCGAGAAATTGTTCACTCCTGTTCACTTTGTCCCACTACTGTAAATAATTTACCTATGGGAGTTAACCCTCATGGTCTCAGACCTAATGTACTCTGGCAGATGAATGTAACTCATGTCTCTTCATTTGGAAAATTGTCTTTTGTTCACATAACTGTAGATACTTTTTCTCATGTCATTATTGCAACTGCTCGTACTGAAGAGGCCTATAAGGATGTAGTGCAACATCTCTTTACTTGTTTTTCATATTTAGGTTTGCCAAAGGGTTTAAAAACTGATAATGCCCCTACTTATACTTCTAAGCCTTTCCAAGATTTTTGTATAAAGTTTCATATAAAACACAATACAGGCATCCCTATAATCCACAAGGACAAGCTATAGTAGAAAGGGCACATCAAACTTTAAAAATTCAAATTCAAAAATTACAGGAAGGGGAATTTAAATATAGTCCCCCCCATCAGATCCTGCAGCATGCTGTCTTTGTAATAAACAACCTGAATGTTGATTCATCCGGAGCCACTGCAATGCTTCATCACTGGTGTCCCGAACAACAAAATAAAAAGCCATTGGTGAAGTGGAAGGACCTCCTCTCTGGACAATGGTGGGGTCCCGACCCATTATTAACTAGCGGCCAAGGATATGCTTGTGTTTTTCCACAGGACATAGATTCTCCAATTTGGATCCCGGACAGACTGATTCGTCATGTCACAGCCCCCCAGGCACCTGGTCCTTCCACTGCCGCGACCACAAAAAAGAAAGGGACCTCCTCTACCTCCACTCCCTCTGCCAACACGGGAAGCCCAGCTGATCTTGAGACGAATGACACAAGAGATCCCGGATGAACAGGAAGAGGAACCACCCACCAGACAGAGGTCACAACTCCGTATAAGAGATACTATTCCCCCTAATTCTTTACCCCACAGGAAATCACTGGGATGTCCTACGCAGGCCACTCAACAAGCCTCTATACCTACCTGGGGACAGATTAAGACACTCTGTCACCAGGAACAAGGGATAGCTTCCCTGCAGGTCTCTCCAGCCTCTCCAGAGAGAGTGTTTATTGCTATGCTTGCCTTACTATCTTGCCAGGTAAACGCCTCCTCCTCCACTGCAGAAAAGTATTGTGTATACTTCCCAGATCCTCCTACCTTTAAAGTAGTTACTTGGAACAGTGACCCTATACGGGTCCACACAAACCAGCCTCGTTTATTGGGAGGATCATATGCTTCCTATACAAAGAATGAATACCCTATTGATTTAAATTATACCTTTAGGGGATTAACAGATGATCTTCCTATTTGTTTTAACTTCCCTTCTCATACAGGAAGCTTTATTACTCCTACCAAAGTAGGATGTATTGGAGCCTCTAAAAAAGCAATTATAACAGATTCTCCATTCTTAACATTTCGCTCAGTTTGGATATTACTGGCTCGTATGCCCGGGGTCCTTGACCCTTATGAATCCCTGCATGTTTATGCTCCACCAGAATATCCAAATTGTCGTCATGTTGCCCCTACAGATGCCATATGGAACACTATAGATCGTCGTTCAGGGTATCCGATTTGGAAATATTGTATTTATAATTCTAGAATTGACTACAGAATACCAAAAGGAGGAAATTCCATTCAGGACTGGAGCAACCCGGATCCAGGTCAGGATCCAAGGATTCATCATAAATTTACAAGGAGATTTGAAAATTGGAAAGCATATTTAATTCCTTGGCCATTACGCGCCACTAGATGGCATCGTAATCAATTTGTTCCTCCTATGCTGTCTTATACAGCTAAGGGCAGAACTTATTGGCAACCAGAAATTTGGAGGGCCGTTACCGCTACTGCCCCTATTACCTTAACCCGGCCAGAAAGTATTTCTACTTATTCTATTTTAGCTTGTCTACCCTCGCCTTATGTTTTTCTCTTCGCTAATGACTCCAAGAGACTTAATATACACATGAATTATACGGGTGGACCTAATATAGTAACTTGTGAACAATGTATGCTCTCATCTTGTTTGACCCCTCAATATAATGTTCGCTCTTTTGTGGTGTTGCAACGCCCCGCATTAGTATGATAATTATGGTCTTGCTGTATTACAACAACTACAAGATTTAATGCGATCACGACAGTTTGTGGGCTTACTTATCCTGGGAATAACAGCTTTAATAACCGCAATTACTTCTGTTACTATGGCAGCAATATCATTGACTCAACAAGTACATACTGCTCAATATGTTGATACTATGTCCAAAAATGTCTCTTTAACATTGGCAACACAGGAAGCTAGAGATGAGGATAGATGCCCTAGAGGAAGCAATAATGCATATTCGAACTGAATTGCAGGCTTTAAAAGTGAGATTGGCACTGTCCTGTCATGCCGACTACCTGTGGATTTGTGTAACACCCCTGAAAGTAAACGAGACAGATTATAACTGGGAAAAAATTAAAAATCATATTTCAGGTGTCTGGAACAGCTCTGACATTAGTTTAGATTTAGGGAAACTTCACAATCAAATAACAACCATGGAACACTCCCAGTTAGATTTTACTGCCGCAGGAGTAGCAAGTGACTTCTTCCACACATTCTCTAACTTCATTTCAGGAAAGAACTTTCTATCTACTATTTTTAGCTATGCTGCTGTGGTTGTTTTAATTCTGCTTCTCGTAATTATTCTTCCTTGTATTGTCAGAACTCTTTGACAGAGCACTCAGAAGCTCGCGACTGAATTGCATCTGGCTGTCTTAAGGAATAAAAAAGAGGGAGATGCCGGGAGCCAGCATGGGAGTTCCCACCCATGACAAAGGTCATGCGGAGAGGCCTGATATGCAAAGGCGAGTCAGGGTTCGAGGGGCCCCCTGGATCTGCCTGAGCATCTACCCCAAAACCAGAGTCTGCCTATTTTACTATTTTATGACTTTCACCAACTCCTCGGACATTAACAGGGGGCTATCCCCGTTCACCTTTCTCTGAAGGAAATCAACTTAGAGCTCTAGTCAATTAGCCTCCTGGGCATATTAGGAGTGTTTCAATCCAAACCCCTCAGATGGCCCTCTAACTTGCCTGACAGGTTTATCTGGACTCCTACAGCTACGCATACAATTGTTTACAGCCTCCCAACCGAGAGGCATGGGAAGCTTGAGATATTCAAATAGTATAGAGCCTCTCGGGGAGTTAGAAACTATTAGAATAGAACTAGTAGAGGATTTTATTGTTGAGCCAATCCTTGCTGCCAAGTTTCCACATCCCCTGTATTGTGTCCTTGGGAGTATATTAATTTAGTTGGTATATAGAAAAAATAAGTAGTGGCCTTGGTGTTAACAACTTTAGACCCTTAAGATAATAAATTCTTCCCTTGTTGTAAGTCCACTGCACCTTTGCCCTATAGGAATGCAACTTTATCTAACACTTTCAGAGGATGGCGCCAAACTTTAAAATAATTACTCTTAGAAAAAAACAAGTTTTCTGGTTAACTAACCTTTATTGGAACAAAGAGTCATAAAATGTTAATAGGCCTTCTGGCCAGAAGACGATGTAAATCGCCTAAAGCATTTGTATATGATAAGTTTGCAGAAAAGAAAGCCTGGTCTTGATAAGGATCAAAGACCGCTGACTTTGCATGATTTTACACCCCCTATTATCCTCTATGCACAACTTAAGGTATGTAAGCTCCCTTTGAAAATAAAGCTACGGGCCTTGCTCATCAGGCTTGGTCTCCCCGTGTCGTTCTTGCTTCCTTTTCTCTCCTTTTCTTCTCTGTTCTTCCTTCAGGATGACTGATTTGGAGCTTGGGGGCTCTCTGAGACCACTTACCTGCCTGGGCTTCTAAGACCCACTCAAGAAGGTGCCTAAGGTGGGGCACCTTCAGCTATTCGAGAGGGTGCCTGCAGCCTCCATGGTCAGAGCAAGTTCGGGTGTCACGCACTTTATTGGTTTCCCAGGTAAACCAGTCAGGTCAAGCCTCTGTCTCTCCCCTTTGCTGTCCTTTCGCCAACACCATCCTCCTGAGGATATCCTTGGATCCAACTGGGGCTGGACCCGGGGAATGTGAGGTCACACCATTTGTTATTCTGTCACTCAGTTGTGTCCTAATGTTTGCAACATGGACTGCGTCACGCCAGGCTTCTCTGTCCTTCACCATCCCAGAGTTTGCTCAAACTCATGTCCATTGAGTCCGTAATGCCATCCAACAGTCTCATCCTCTGTCATCCCCTTCTTTTCCTGCCTTCAATCTTTCCCAGCATCAGGATATTTTCCAAAAAGTCAGCTCCTTGCCTTAGGTAGCCAAAGTACTGGAGCTTCAGCTTCAGCATCAGCCCTTTCAATGAGAATTCAGGGTTGATTTCCTTTAGGATTGACTGTTATCTCTTTGCTGTCCAAGGGACTCTAAAGGGTCTTCTCCAGCACCACAGAATCTGGTGGTTTGCATATTTCACAGTCCTTAGAGATAAAAGATTGGTGTGATTCCAGTGCTGGAAAAGAAATACCAAAGGAACTGGGTAGGGGGTCAGACATTTCTCCAGCAGAGTCAGCAGATTCCAGCCCTAAACACCCCCACCCCCCAACCCTGAGTCCCAGGTATAACCTGTACTTCTACCATTTCATTTTGCATTTTAAAATATTGCTTTCAAAGTGACAGTTGTAAGTCACAAGTCATTTTGTCTAATTCTATGGTCTTTCTTTAACTAAACCTCAAATCTCACTGTGGCTGGAGAGATCTTCCACACACGTGGCATGATTCATACATACCAGGTGTGTTTCCTCTTGGACTGGAAATGATGGGGCTGATTTCTTGAGAGAGAACATGTGGATTTTGAATGCTGGTGAGTATATGAGTATGTGTACATGTGTATGAGCAGGTGTGAATGCCTAAGAGAGAGTGTGAGTGTGTTTTTGTAAGCAGCGTTTGGCAGGAAATGAGGTAGGAGGTAGAAGGGCCCCTGGGCAGAGCAGTTGGAGTCTTTCAAACAGAGTAAATTGGAGTTCTATTCTCCCTGACACTCTAAGGACAGAGTTAATGGCAGGGACTGAGAGATAGGAGGACCACATATATCAATCCTGAGGTCAAGGAAGCCTCCCTATCTGCACATGTGCAGTAAAGCTCCTTGCATCTCAAAAAGGGAGGGGTGCCACCCCATAATAAGTGTGGACATGTTCCCACAGGCCTCCGCACTGGAATCCATCTTGGCATAAAGTTTCACACGCATGTTGGGGAGGGTCCTAGGTCAGGTCAGGTGTGGAAAAAGAAACCAGATAATTGTCCAAAGGTAAACAAAGACCCAGAAGGACTGCCCTATATAAATGATTTAACCACCTCTTCATTGCACTCTTCCTCTTCAGGGAAGACGCTCAAACCCTTTCTCTCCTGGTCTGTATCTCTGCCTTGCTTCTGTCTTAAACAAACTGTGTCTCTGATAATAAATTTTGTACCTGTTTTTGCAGGCTTTGCCTCTTAGAGAAATTTATTTTTCAAGCAGAGCAAGAGCCCAGG
Source organism: Bos mutus (assembly GCF_027580195.1). Lineage (NCBI taxonomy): Eukaryota > Metazoa > Chordata > Mammalia > Artiodactyla > Bovidae > Bos > Bos mutus. Next base: position 133,858,870 of record NC_091618.1, read on the forward strand.
CTACTTTGCTTCCACACTCGAGACCCCGGTACTCCTGACTTTCCTCCATGCCTTGTGCATGCGTGTATGTGTGTGCTAAGTTGCTTCAGTTGTGTCCAGCTCTTTGCAACCCCACGGGCTGTGGCCCACCAGGCTTTTCTGTCCATGGGATTCTCCAGGCTAGAATACTGGAGTGGGTTTCTGTGCCCTCCTCCAGGGTATCTTCCCAACCCAGGGTTTGAACCTGAGTCAAGACCACCCTCTGCCATCTCTCTAAGAGCAGAAGGTGGTCTTTGCAGGAAAGAGCTATCTGCAGGAGATACCTTTGGTCTGGTCACTAACCTTTAACCAGGCACCCTCTCTCCATGCTCTACTCATATCCTGCCCTACCGCACTTTTCAAATCTTTTGATCATACAATATCTTGCCTATACTCTTGGTTCTTTTCTTAGATCAACGAAGTAGAAATGAAGAATAAGTAACTAACAGATGACCAGATCTGTTCCTTTGCTTCCCTTCAGTAGTATCTAGAACAAACTGTGTGAACAAGACAACTTTGAAAGGAAGATCACAAGAAGTCCACATGCCTGAACACAATGGGGAATGGTGACCACTCTGACCCCCATCTCAATGATTAACTTACTTCCTTTTTGCCTTTAAAAACTTTCATGGCCTAAGAGAATCTTCATTTGGGGGGAGGGGGGGATACTGAGTCCACCATCTCCCCAGATAGCTGGCATCATGATTAAAAGCATTCTTCCTTTCTATCAACATTTGCCTCTCTCTTGGGTATTGATTTTCCAGCAGTAAGGAGTCAGACCTGAGTTGGGTAACATTTTCTCTTCCATGCTTAGGAATTCAGGCAGGCTTTCCATCTCCCCCTCTATCCACAGACACTAATAACTCCACAGCTGGAGAAGTCACTCCTCAGCCAAGCACTGTGAATAACTCATTGATGGAAAGAAGAACAAATGGGCAGTGGAGTTCCTTCCTTGGGTGCTGGGACAGAGCCAGATGGTCAGGCCCTGCAGGGGCTGGGGCAGGACAATCATGGGCTCAAAGCCAAAGGCCTGAATCCAGATGTTCCCTCACAGGCCTGTGCAATCCTTACAATTCCTCTAAAAGTGAGAGCCACCACATTCTGAAAAGCAGAAAATGTGCCAGTGATCCATCTCCTAAACTTCACAGTAACCCAGGTAGCAGGAAGAGGAACCTCAGGGAAGTCACTGATTTAATTATTGCTTTGTTTGTTCTGGGAAGGCTTTCTGCATTCACTGAAAAGAAAGAAACTAAATGTAGGTGGGGAAAGAGGCAATAGGAAAATGACCGACAGTAAAAAAGTGAAATGGAGATAAGAGCATATGAAGAAACATTACTGTCTTGTTGAAAGATAACCATGGCCAGCAGGCTCAACAAAGAGATGACCCGCTAGTGCTGCCTGAAGCGAAGGTAAAGCTTATGGCCCATGCTGACAGAGGATTTTGGTGGCAGTCCAGAGGCAAGATGATGGATATTCTCTATCTGAGCTTCAGGAAACACCTTCCGCCCCATGGCTCCTCTCTGCACACAGACCCTGCAAGATGCCCCAGCGAACCTACACTGCAGAAGACATGAAATGAGTCAGCAGACTTTTGGGTGGGACAGCAGTTTGAGCACTACCTTAGTCTGGGCTTGGTCTCCTGGCCGGTGGCCTCACAATGTGCAAGGGCTGGGGAATATCACATGAACTTCAAGATGAAGCACAAGCTAAACTTCTTCAGTCATGTCTGACTTATTGCAACCCCATGGACTGTAGGCCGCCTGGTTACTCTGTCCATAGGATTCTCCATGCAAGAATACTGGTGTGGGTTGCCATTCCCTTCTCCAGGGGATCTTCTGACCCCAAGAATTGAACCCACAACTCCTGTGAGTTCTGCATTGCAGGCAGATTCTTTACCACTGAGCCACCACAGACCTGGGCTGAACCCCAGCTCCAGTGCTATTGATGGAAAAGGATTCAACCTAGAACCTCTGCTCCACATCTCTAGGATACAACAGTAGTTTTGCCTGTGATGTCTTCCAGTAGCTCAAAAAATAGTCCTTTCCATATGCATTTTCCATTATAAAGAGGCAAGTTTCCACGAGGGAATGGCATGTGGGGCCAAGGGAGCCCCATGCCTGTTAGGAAATCTGTCTGGCTGGTAAAAACACTGAGAGAAAATGGAGCATGTTGTTGCGGCATCTTCAGGCCCCCTAGGCATATCTTGTTCATCTCTTCCACCTCCCTGAAGCCGATGATTCAGACGACTCCCCCACTCCTTCATTTATTCAACAAGGATTTTTGAGCTTCTACCCCATGCCAGGTGCTAGGAACACAGCAGTGAAGAAGGCCCTGAAGTCCTGTCCTGTGAGCTCTATAGTGTGGTCTTATCCCCAATTCCCAGCCCACCTCCCCATTTGTGTTAGCCCATCTCCTGAACTGCCTTCTCCCATCACTACAAATCAGAAACCCACCTTTCCCTCAAGACCAACTTCAAATGGACCAGCTTCTGTGCAAAGTCCTCCCTGACTGTCCCATTGGAAGGGATCTCTCACCCTGCCATCTCAAAAAGACATTTTTTCTGCCCCTTTTTCATGGCTTTTAGCATTGGGGCATTTTCTTTTTTTTAATTTAAAATGAGTCAGCTTCTCCCATGATAGCACCTTATAAAATTATTTGTCCAGCTCATCCCTTGCTCACATCTCAGTCTCCCTCTATCTAGTAAACTACTGCTTCCAGAGGACTCCAGGGGTTGATCAACAAGTTTGATGTGAAGAAAAGATAAGTGGAAGTCCCTGTCCCAATACACAGCCCACAATGGACCACCTTGTATTGGGGGCTGGATAACAGATATATTAACATAGAAATATGTTTCCCCAAAAGAACCCATTAAGATGGGAATATTAATTTACAGCCTTCTGATCCCTCATCACAACTGTAGTTAAATAATTCCTGGTGATGACTTTGCTAAGTTTTCAAAGATTCTATTTCGGTGGTGGGTGCACATCAGGGGCAGAGCTGAGCTAGCATTCCATAATCCACAGAACATATCTATATCTTTATTAGTATTTATTTATATTTATATTTCTAGGTGTTACATATAACATGTATATAGTTGTATATTACATGTCTATAGACATGTCTATAGACATGTATATAACAAGTCTATATCTATATTAGTATTTATTTATATTTCTAGGTGTTCCTTAGAAATATAGGAAATACAGATAGCTCCCACTTATCTCTTACTCCCATTCTCATTCCTCAAATGCATTCAACGAATTTTGATATATGTCCTTAAATATGCACAGATCTTTATAAAAGATATAGTACCATTTTATATCTGTATATACATATATCTATGTAAATTACATGAGTTATATTAGCCTTTTATATCTGTATATACATATATCTATGTACATTACATGAGTTATATTAGCCTTTAAACTTCATTCTGTTTCTTCTTATATTTTCACTTGACCATAAGTTTTGAATTTACATCATTTCACTCTATGCAGGCAATGGCACCCCACTCCAGTACTCTTGCCTGGAAAATCCCATGGACAGAGGAGCCTGGAAGGCTGCAGTCCATGGGGCACTGAGGGTCAGACATGACTGAGCGACTTCACTTTCACTTTTCACTTTCATGCATTGGAGAAGGAAATGGCAACCCACTCCAGTGTTCTTGCCTGGAGAATCCCAGGGACAGCAGAGCCTGGTGGGCTGCAATCTATGGGGTCGCACAGAGTCAGACACAACTGAAGTGACTTAGCAGCAGCACTCTATGCACATCTAGATTACAGCTTCTCAATGCTGTTGTTGACTGTTATTTCACAGCTATCTTCCTCCTTATTTTATTTCCAGCACCATATAGTGGACACCAAGTTGCCCCTATTTCAGTCCATCATAAATGAAAAGACACATGATCTCCCAACAGGCCATCAAAGATTCTCTGAGGCACTTAGCAAGAGTTGGGTTGCTATTCTTAGGGCACATGCTCTAAATTTCACCAAGTCCTGTGGGATGTTCACACACTTCACACTCCAGAGCTCCTATCTACCCACATCCTTATCAACACTTGATCTTGCGGAAACAACTGCTTAATTAAATGTTAATGAAGGATATAAAGAGTAATAGAATGAGGATAGCTCAGTGAGGAAATTCAGTGGAGAAAAGAGGCTTTCATTTTAAAGAATTCAGCCAGAAGGTAAGAGAAAGAACCCAGTGACATGGTGAGACCAAGTTTCCCCCTAATTTGATGAACAAGGCCCCAGCCCGGCTGATCCAGGGTATTCTTTATTTTTCAAAGTAGTTTAAGAGAAAGAACGACATTGAGACCAAGTTTCGCAAGGCCCGCAGAGGATAATGGGGGATAATGGGGGGGGGTAGAGTCTTGCAGCAAACCAGGCTTCTTCCTTCTTATCATGCAAAAAGCTTATCATCATCTTCTGCAACATTTTAAGACCTTTTCTTCAGAAAACTTATTTTTCTTTAAGGTGATTGGTCAGAGCCACCCTCAAAAGCATTAGATAAAGTTGCATTCCTACAGCCAAAGGTAGGCCTAACAAGAAAAAAGAATTAACAAGGGTCCCAGGTTACAAACATTAAAGATGAAGCACTCCACTGAACTGCTCCCTAGTAAAAATAATGCAGATTATTTTTTTAATATATTCATGTAAAGCCTCTAAAAATGATCTTAAGGACAAAAAGCAAATGAAGAATTATATATTCAAGAAAATCTACACAATTTGGTTAGGGGGTCTGTGGTGTTTCAACCTAGACAATTCCCTTCCTCCCTTTTCCAAGATCAGCAAAACAAAGACTCCACTCCAGACTACTTGCAGCCAAGAACCCAGGGCTCCCTCTCCCCAGCTCCCTGCTAGAGGGCTTTCTTCCTTGGAGAAGCTGAACATCAATATTTCTTATCTTGCCCCCAACTACCTGTTGCTGAATGACTGCAGTTACGGGGGGGACCTCCATTTTTCCAACCAGTTCCCACTCATGGAATCGAGGCTTTATTGTGGGGGCAGTGAACTGAGATTACCAGGCCTGTGATGGCTCTTCCTCCAGCTCATAGGATTGTGTTTCCACATCAGGAGAGGAAACCAAAAGGAACTCAGTTCACCACCTCCTCTGCATCAAGAATTCAGATCCTAGAGCATATGTGTCACTTAGAGAGAAGCTTGACATTGTCCCTATCTCCAGCCCAAAGCTTTAATTAAGAGATTTTCCCTGGTGGGAAATTAGCAGGCATTAAACATACAACTCTTAATTTCTTCCCAAAGGAACTAACTATTTGCAACAGAGTATGGAGAAGTTCAAGCTTAAAAGTGCTCACAAGAATGATGGAAGTTATGGTGACAGGCAATTTTGGAAGAAATGCATGAATTTAATGAAGATACTGCCCAGACTATAGGCTGGCTAGTTTGCAGGAGCAAACTAAGCACTAAGTTAGATGAGAGAAACCCTCTTGGTACAGAACAGACATCAACAGAAACTAGGTCTTAAAAGAAGCCACAGATTCATCCACCTCATTAGAACTGATTCAAATGTATTCTTTTTAAAGGCTGAGTAATACTCCATTGTGTATATGTACCACAGCTTTCTTATCCATTCATCTGCTCATAGACATCTAGGTTGCTTCCATGTCCTGGCTATTATAAACAGTGCTGCGATGAACATTGGGGTACACGTGTCTCTTTCAATTCTGGTTTCCTCGGTGTGTATGCCCAGCAGTGGGATTGCTGGGTTGTATGGCAGTTCTATTTCCAGTTTTTTAAGGAATCTCCACACTGTTCTCCATAGTGGCTGTACTAGTTTGCATTCCCACCAACGGTGTAAAAGGGTTCCCTTTTCTCCACATCCTCTCCAGCATTTATTTCTTATAGACTTTTGGATTGCAGCCATTCTGACTGGCGTGAAATGATACCTCATAGTGGTTTTGATTTGCATTTCTCTGATAATTAGTGATGTTGAGCATCTTTTCATGTGTTTGTTAGCCATCTGTATGGAGCCTATTATACAGAGTGAAGTAAGCCAGAAAGAAAAACACTAATACAGTATACTAATGCATATATATGGAATTTAGAAAGATGGTAATGACAACCCTGTATACAAGACAGCAAAAGAGACACAGATGTATAGAACAGTATTTTGGACTCTGTGGGGTGGGGGGGGGGGGGATGATTTGGGAGAATGGCATTAAAACATGTGTAATATCATATAAAAACGAATCGCCAGTCCAGGTTCGATGCAGGATACAGGAAGCTTGGGGCTGGTGCACTGGGATGACCCAGAGGGATGCTATGGGGAGGAAAGTGGGAGGGGGGTTCGGAATGGGGAACACATGTACAGCCATGGCAGATGCATATTGATGTATGGCAAAACTAATACAATATTGTAAAGTAAAAAATAATAATAATAAATTAAAAATAAATTAATTAAAAAAATAAAATAAAATCAATGCAAGACTGAAAAAAAAAAAAAAAGAAGCCACAGAGAATAGACTTTTGGACATGGAGAGAGGGGAGGAGAGGGTGAGATATATGGAAAAAGTAACATGGAAACTTAAATTACCATATGTAAAATAGATAACCAAAGGGAATTTGCTGTACGGCTCATGAAACTCAAACAGGGGCTCTGTATCAACCTAGGGTGGTGGGATGGGAAGGGAGATGAGATGGAGGTTCAGAAGGGAAGGGATTGCTGATTTGTGTTGAGGTTTGCCAGAAAACAGCAAAATTCTGTAAAGCAATTATCCTTCAATTAATTTTTTTTTAATTTTTAAAAAAAGGAGCCACAGTTTGATTGGTTTAGTTTCAAGGTTAATTTATGCCCTAGGGAATTGTTCAAATGAAGACATACAAATGACCAATAAGCACATGAAAAGATGCTTAACATCATTAGTCATCAGGAAAATGTAAGTAAAGACAATAATAAATATCACTTCACACCCACTAGGCGGCTAGAATATAACAGTCAGATAATAACAAGTGTTGGTGAAGGTGTGAAGAAATTTAATATTCATACACTAGTGGTGGGAATGTAAGATAATCCAGCTGTCTTAGTAAACAGTGTGAAAGTTCCTCAAACAATTAAACCTGGAGCTACCCAATGACTGAGAAAGTCCACTAGTAGGTGTATACTCAAAAAGAAGAAAATGAATGTTCACATAAAAACTTGTACCCAAATGTTTACAGCAGCATTATCTATAATAACCAAAATGTATAAACAACTCAAATATATATTACCTGATGATGGATAACAAAATATGGTCTAATCTGAAACCATAAAACTTTTAGAAGAAAACATGAAAAGTACACTCTTTGGTATCAGTCTTAGTAATATTTTTCTGGATATGTCTCCTCAGGCAAGGGTGGTGGTGGTTTAGTCACTAAGTCCTGTCCAACTCTTGCAAACACGTGGACTATAGCCTGCCAGGCTCCTCTGTCCATAGGATTCTCCAAGCAAGAATACTGGAATAGGTGGCTTTTAACAAATGAAAAAATAAGCAAATGAGCACTCACTTCGGCAGCACATATACCAATAAATTGGAACGATACAGAGAAGATTAGCATGGCTCCTGTGCAAAGAGGACATGCAAATTCGTGAAGCATTCTATATATTTCATCACTATTCACAATAGTCAGGACGTGGGAGCAACCTAAATGCCCATCAACAGATGAATGGATAAGGAAGTTGTAGTGCATATATACAGTGGAATAATACTCAGCTGTAAAAAAGGAGTAAGTGTGAATCAGTTGAACTAAGGTGGATGAACCTAGAGCCTGCCATACAGAGTGAGTAAGAAAGAGAAAAACAAGTGTCATATAATAAGGCATATGTATGGAATATAGAAAAATGGTACTGATGAACCTATTTGCAAGGAAGAAATGGAGATACATGTGTACAGAACAGACTTATGGGCACAGTAGGGGAAGGGGAGAGTTGGATGAATTGAGAAAGTATCATTGACATATAATTACAACTGATTCATGTTATTGTATGGCAGAAACCAACCCAACATTATAAAGCAATTATCCTCCAATTAAAAAATAAATTGAAAAGGAAGTAAATAAGACTACATCAACTAGAGAGCTTTTGCACAGCAAAGAAAACTATCATCAAAATGAAAAGAGAGCCTAGTCAATGGGAGAAGACATTTGCAAATCATATATCTGATAAGGGATAAATATCCAAAATATATTTTTAAAAGCTAGTACAACTCAACATCAAAACACACACACACACACACACACACACACACACACACACATCTTGATTTTAAGAATGAACAAAGAATCTGAATAGACCTTTTTCCAAAGAAGACATAAAGATGGCCAACAAGCACATGAAATGTTCAACAGCACTACTTATTAAGGGAAATGTAAATCAGAACCACAACCTCATACCTGTCAGAATGGCTATTTTTGGAAAAACCAGAATATAATAAATGTTGGTAAGGATGGGGAGAGAAGGGAGCCCTCATACACTATTCATGGGAATATAAATTGGAGCAGTCACTATAGTAAACAGTACAATTTTTCCTTGAAAAAATAAAAATAGAACTACCATAGGAACCAGCCATTCCACTGACTCCTTTACCCAAAGAAAGTGAAAATAATTTGAAAAGAATATGCATCCTTATGTCCATTACAACATTTTTTACAAGAACCAAAATATGGAAGTAGTTTAAGTGTCCATCAATAGATGAATGGATAAAGAATATTACTCAGCCACAAAGAATGAAATCTTGGCATTTGTGACAACATGGATAGACCTAGAGGATGTGCAAAGTGAAATGAGTCAAGCAAAGAAAAAGTACCATATGGTTTTATTTCTATGTGGAATCTAAAAAATAATGAGCAAATATAACAAATCAGAAACAGACTTATAGATACAGAGAACAAACAGGTGGTTGCCAGAGCAGGGAGTGGGGGGAGGGAAGTGAATGGATGACAGAAATATGTGAGTGGGATTAGGAGAGACAGACTTCAAGTTACAAAATAAATGAGTCACACGGATGAAATATACAGCATGGGCAATAGTCATTAATGATGCAATATCTTTGTATGGTAGCAGATGGTAACTAGACTTATCATGGTGAACATTTTGTAATATTTAAAAATACTGAATCACCATGTGTTCTAGGAACTAACATTGTATTGTAGGCCAATTATATTTCAAAAATAAACAAACTCATAGAAAAAGAGATCCGATTTGTGGTTTCAGAAACAGAGGCAGGACTATTGGATAGTGAAGTGAAAGTCACTCAGTCGTGTCCGACTCTTTGTGACCCCACAGACTATACAGTCATGAAATTCTCCAGGCCAGAATACTGGCATGGGTAACCTTTCCCTTCTCCAGGGGATCTTCCCAACCCAGGGATTGAACCCAGGTATCCCGCATTGCAGACAGATTCTTTACCACCTGAGCCACAAGGGAAGCCCAAGAATATTGGAATGGGTAGCCTATCCCTTCTCCAGGGGATCTTCCCTACCCAGCAATTAAACCGGGGTCTCCTGCATTGCAGGAGAATTGGATGAAGGTGGTCAAAAGGTAAGAATAGTTATAAGATGAATAAGTACTGGGGATATAATATACAACATGATTAAAATAATTAACACAGTTGTACTTTTCATGTTATATATGAAAGTTATGATAGCAAATCCTGAGAGTTCTTTTCACAAGGAAAAAAGCAGTTTTTTCTTTTTCTTTTCTTTTATATCTATATGAGATGATGGATATTCACTAAGCTTATTGTGATACTCATTTCACGATGTATATAAGTCAAATCATTATGCTATTCACCTTAAACTTATAAAGTGTTATATGTCAATTATATCTCAATAAAACTGGAATAAAAAATAAAAATACATTTTTAAAATACTTTAATGTGGTCTATCCATAAAATGGTATATTTTTTGGCCATAAATAGAAATGTAGTACCAATAGATGCTATATCATAGATAAACCTTGAAAGCATGCTAAGTTAAACAGTCACAAAAGACTACATATTATGTGATTTCACTCATATGAATAGCCCAGAAAACAGAAATCTGAAGAGATCAAAAGTAAAATAGTAGTTGTTTAGGGCTGGGAGATGGGAATGGGAAGATAGGAGTATGGTAGCTAACAGGTACAGGGTTTCTTTCTAAGGTGATGAAAATACTCTAAAATTAACCACCATAATGGTTTGCACATCTATGAATGTACCAAAAACCAATGAATTGTACTTAAATGGGTGAATTTTATGGCATGTGAATTATATCTCAATAAAACTCTCAAAAAGAAAGCCTTGAGGTGTTTCCACAAGTATACACACAGAGCAGAACCTGGTAAGGTTGAGCTCAGAAGATTTCTATCGTAACTTTCAAGTAATAAACTGAGGTATGGCTGAGTCTACAGCATGTTACCACTGTGTTCAAATATGAGGATGTGCTTGCATTTGTTTGTTTAGAGTATCTCCACATGGATGTATAAGAAAGACACTGGCAACACACATGTCTCTGAAAGGGGAGTTTCATGGTTTGCAGACCAGAATGAGAAGAGGTACTCATTTTTCAGTCTACCCTTTGCATATTTGTATTTGAAAGTGCATATTCAAAAGAGTGGTAGCTCAGATGGTAAAAATCCACCTGTAATGCAGGAGACTCTGGTTTGATTCCTGGGTCAGGAAGATCCCCTGGAGAAAGGATAGGCTACCCACTCCAGTATTCTTGGGCTTCCCTGGTGGCTCAGATGGTAAAGAATCGCTTACAATGCAAGAGACCTGGGTTCAATCTCTGGGTGGGAACATCCCCCTGGAGGAGGGCATGGCAACCCACTCCAGTATTCTTGCCTGGAGAATCTTATGGACAGAGGAGACTGGTGGGCTACAGTCCATGGAGTCACAAAGAGTGGGACACGACTAAGCAACTGAGCACAGCACAGCACAACACATTCAAAAGAGTAATGAAATTATAATAAATAAAATTCAGTGGCTCCTTGTGGTATTCACAGTGAAACCACATTTGCAAACTGGCATAAAAGTCCTTTCATGATCTTGATTCTACCCTGTCTTCAACTTCTCCCCAGCACATCTTCTCTTCCATTCCCAGCCTTGGACACCTCTGAGCTTTGTCTTCGAACATACCCACTCTTTCAATCTCATCTCCCCTTGGCCTTAACTACACAAGCACTCTGAGAAGACTCTCCTGACCTGCCAGACTGTATCAGATGTCTATCTCTGAGCTCTAACATCTCTCTGTGCCCTAACATTCATCAAAACTGGCTGGGGGCAACCAGGCACAGAGCACAGGGCCTGGAGCACAGGAACAATTAATTACTGTGTGTCAATGAATGAGTGAGTGAGAGAATGAGTAAGTGAGTGAGTGAAAAAGTGAGTGAAGGGAGAGGAGTGGAAACCTCTTAGGACCCACTCCCACAGAAATAACTAGCAGATACATTGAATTGAACAGTCCCCATGTGTCTAGCAACGTATTAACACCAGCTTCTGAATGAGCCCCCAAAAGAGAATACCTTAATCTGTGTCCGTATTGAGGGTTAGCAAATTCACAGAAACAGCCCAAACTACACAACATCAGCATTTCATCATGGACACGTCTTCTTACACACTTTGCTAACATGCCCATGAAGGTAACATTCAACTCAACTAACATACTCACGAAGGTACCATTCAACAGGTGAGGATCATACAGAGAGGTGAAATGACCTGCTCAAAGAGGTGTATCTGGGACTCAGAGCTGACTCCAAAGCTCAGACTCTTTCTGCTCTACCATGCTGCCTTCCAAAAGCTCCTCAACCCCTTAAAGAAGGAAATTAACAGCTTTTAAGGGATTTACCTTTGTTTTTTGGGGTCCTTTTCACCAAATTTTTGAATCCTCTTTCAAAACATCTGTGTACATCTTTTATCATTTGGACTGACAGAGGTTTAGAATTTTATTTCCTTGATTATTTCAGTCCTTTAAAATTCTAGATGGAGAATTTCCTGATAAAAATATCAAAAAATGAAAAAACTCTACTAACCAAGTTGTCAGGTAGTCAGTTCAGTCATTCAGTCATGTCCAACTCTTTGCGACTCCATGGACTGCAGCATGCCAGGCTTCCCTGTCCATCATCAACACCCGGAGGCTGCTTAAACTCATTTTCACTGAGTTGGTGTTGCCATCCAACCATCTTGTCCTCTGTCATCCCCTTCTCCTCCTGCCTTCAATCTTTCCCAGCATCAGGATCTCTTCCGGTGAGTCAGCTCTTCACATCAGGTGGCCAAAGTATTGGAGCTTCAACTTCAGCATAAGTCCTTCCAATGAATATTCAGGACTGATTTCCTTTAGGATGAACTGGTTTGATTTCCTTGCAGTCCAAGGGATTCTCAAGAGGCTTCTCCAGCATCACAGTTCAAAAGCATCAGCTATTTGGTGCTCAGTCTTCTTTATGATTCAAATTTCACATCCAAACATGACTACTGAAAAAAACTGTAGCTTTAACTAGACAGATCTTTGTTGGCAAAGTAATGTTTCTGCTTTTTAATATGATGCCTAGGTATGTCGTAACTTTTCTTCCAAGGAGCAAGCATCTTTTAATTTCATGGCTGCAATCACCACCTGCAGTGATTTTGGAGCCCAGAAAAATAAGGTCTGACACTGTTTTCATTGTTTCCCCATCTATTTGCCATGAAGCGATGGGGCCAGATGCCATGATCTTTGTTTTCTGAATGTTGAGTTTTAAAACACCCTTTTCACTCTCCTCTTTCACTTTCATCAAGAGACTCTTTGGTTCTTCTTTGCTTTCTGCCATAAGGGTGATGTCATCTGCTTATCTGAGGTTACAGATATTTCTCCCTGCAATCTTGATTACAGCTTGTGCTTCATCCAGCCCAGCATTTCACATGATGTACTCTGCATATAAGTTAAATAAGCAGGGTGACAATATACAGCCTCAACATACTCCTTTCCCAGTTTGGAATCAATCCATTGTTCTATGTGCAGTTCAAACTGTTGCTTCTTGATCTGCATCAGCTTTCTCAGGAGGCACGTAAGGTGGCCTGGTATTCCCACCTCTTGAAGAATTTTCCACACTTTGTTGTGATCCACACAGTCAAAAGCTTTGGCATAGTCAATGAAGAAGATGTTTTTCTGGAACTGTCTTGCTTTTTCTTTGATCCAAGAGATGTTGGCAATTTGCTGTCTGGTTCCTCTGACTTTTCTAAATCCAGCTTGAACATCCGGAAGTTCTTGGTTCACATACTGTTGAAGCCTGGCTTGAAGAATTTTGAGCATTACTTTGCTAGTGTGTGAGATAAGTGCAATTGTGTGGTAGTTTTAACATTCTTTGGCATTGCCTTTCTTTGGGATTGGAATGAAAAGTGAGCTTTTCCAGTCCTGAGGCCACTGTTGAGTTTTCTAAATTTGCTGACATGTCAGTGCAGCACAACCAAGTTGTATACTATGGTATTTATTCCAAAAATAGTGCTGATATATTTTGGTTGTTATATTTACTGTGGCTTTCTTATGGGGTGTTCCACCTCCTGATAGTTCCTAGGAAAAAATATGCTCACCTGGTCACTTCTAAGTCATGGTCCTAGCCATATGAAAGCACCCTGTGATCTGGCACAGAACAAGAAACACTGGATGAATATGTGAGAATGCAGTAAGTGATATCAGTGATACTCAGGGAATGTGAAAGCCAAGCATCTCAGTCTAGTTGGGATGCCTCTAAATGCCACTCAAACCCCAGCACTGCCTGAGTCAGTAGAGGCTGTCAGCAGCCTGCACAGCACTGGATTTGTCCCCTTCCCACTCTTCAGTTCAGTTCAGTCTCTCAGTCATGTCCAACCCTACAACTCCAGAGACTGCAGCACGCTAGGCTTCCCTTTCCATCACCAGCTCCGCAACTTGCTCAAACTCATGTCCATTGAGTCGCTGGTGCCATTCAACCATCTCATCCTCTGTCATCCCCTTCTCTTCCTGCCTTCAATCTTTCTCAGCATCAGATTCTTTCCAGTGAGTCAGCTTTTCAATTCAGGTGGCTAAAGTTGGAGCTTCAGTTTCAGCATCAGTCCTTCCAATGAATATTCAGGGTTAATTACCTATAGGATTGACTGATTTGATCTCCTTGCTGTCCAAGGGACTATAGAGAGTCTTCTCAAGCACCATAATTTGAAAGCATCAGTTCTTTGGCACTCAGCCTTCTTTATGGTCCAACTCTCACATCCATACATGACTACTGGAAAAACCATAGCTTTGACTAGACAGACCTTTGTCAGCAAAGTAATTTCTCTGCTTTCAAATACACTGTCTAGGTCTGTCAAAGCTTTTCTTCCAAGGAGCAAGCATCTTTTAACTTCGTGGATGCAGTCACCATCTGCAGTGATTCTGTAGCCCAAGAAAATAAAATCTGCCACTGTTTCTATTTTTCCCCATCTATTTATTTGCCATAAAGTGATGGAACCAGATGCCATGATCTTAGTTTTTTGAATGTTGAGTTTTAAAGCAGCTTTTTCACTCTCCTCTTTCATCTTCATCTAAAGGCTCTTTCATTACATGAAAGTGAAAGTGAAGTCGTTCAGTCATGTCTGACTCTTTGTAACCCCATGGACTGTAGCCTACCAAGCTCCTCTGTCCATAGGATTTTCCAGGCAAGAGTACTGGAGTGGGTTGCCATTTCCTTCTCCAGGAGATCTTCCCAACCCAGGGATTGAACCCAGGTCTACCGCACTGCAGGCAGAACGCTTTACTGTCTGAGCCACCGGGGAGTATTTTCATTACATGAATATGTCTCAAAAAGAATATCCAGTTGTTGCAGGAACTTTCTCTATATATTTCCTTTGTGTTTTTGTCAAAATAATCTTGGTCTATTTCTTAATTTTTATGGATCCAATTCCATTAACCTATTCTTCTGTGTTTATTGTGTATTACTGTAGTTGTATACTAAGTCTTAAAACCATGGAGTGTTAGCTTTTCTATTCTCTACTTTAAGTTGTTTAGGCTATTCTAGATAATTTGAATTTTAATATAAACTTTAGGATTACTTTGTCATTTTCTATCAAAGAAATTCTGGTACTGTTTTCTCTGGGATATCTTGGAATCCTAAGAATCTATTTGGGGAGAATTGGCTTTTAAGAACATTGAGCCTTTCAACCTCTAAACATGGTATATCACTACACTTATTTAGGTCATTTTTATTTCTTTCAGCAATATCTGGTAGTTGTGAATGTACACAGGCCTTGCATATTTTTTATTTTGTTTATATCTGAGCATTTCATAAGTTTTATATTATGTCAATAATATTTTTCAATTTCAACTTCTGATTAGTTATTACTAGTATATAAAAGTACCATTGATTTTTCTATGTAGATCTTTTATCTTGCAACCTTGCTAAACTCATTTATTAGTTCTGCTAGCTTTTTTGTTGATTCCATTGGATTTTCTTCCTATTCAGGTACATGCCTTCTATAAAAATAACTTCACTTATTTATTTCCAAACTGGATGCCATTTATTTATTTCTCACAACATAGTAGATGGACTAGAAATTTTAGTACAACTTGAAATGAAGATACAAAATCAGATGTCCTTGGTTTTTAGCTCATCTTTGAGAGAAAGCATTCAGAATTTCAAAATTAATTATGCTGTCACATTTGATTAAATGCCCTTTATCAGATGAGGGAGTTTCACTTTTATTTTTATCAAAAATGGATATTAAAGATATCAAATGCTTAGTGATATATAATTACATATGTAATATACACTTCATATATATAATGCATATATTATCCATACACTCATCGGTGGACACTTAGGTTGTTTCCATATCTTGGTGACTATAAACAATGCTGCAATGAACACAGGGGTACATATATCTTCTTGATTTAGTGTTTTCATTTCCTTTGGGTAAATATCCAGAAGTGGAGGAGCTGGAACCTATAGTGGTTCTATTTTTTACTGTTTGAGGACTCTACACATTGTTTACGATAGTGCCTGAACCAATGTACATTCCCACCAACAGTATACAAGTACAAATTCACTAGCCCTTGCTATACATTTTCTAAATTTACTTATTTTTTAATCAAAGGATAATTGCTTTACAAAATATTGTTGTTTTCTGTCAAACATAAGCATGAATCAGTCATAGGTATGCATATGACTTCCCTCCCTCTTGAACCTTCCTGGCATCACCCTCCCCATCCCACCCCTTTGGTCTGTACAGAGCTCCTATTTGAGTTCCCTGTGTCATACAGCAAGTTCCCATGTTGCTGTGTTTAGTCATTCATTCATGTCTGACTCTTTCTGACTCCATGGACTGGGGCGCACCAGGCTCCTCTGTCCAAAGGGATTCTCCAGGCAAAAAAACTGGAGTGTGTTGTCATGACCTCCTCCAGGGGACCTTCCCAACACAGGGATGGAACCCACATCTCCCACATTGCAGGAGGATTCTTTACTCTCTGAGCCACCAGGGAAGCCCAGTTCCCATTGGCTATCTATTTTATATATGGTAATGTAAGTTTCCATGCTACTCTCTCCATACATCTCACCCTCTCCACCTCTCTCTCCCATGTCCATAAGTCTGTTTTCTGTGTCTGTTTCTCCATTGCTGACTGCAAATAAATTCATCAGTACTATATTTCTAGATTCCATACATATATGCTGCTGTTGTTGTTCATTTTCTCAGTCGAGTCTGACTATTTGCAACCTAATGGACAAGCCAAGCTCCTCTGTCCTTCACAATCTCCCAGAGCTTGCACAAATTCATGTCTATTGAGTCAGTGATGCCATCCAACCATATCATCCTCTGTCATCCCCTTTTCTTCCTGCCTGCAATCTTTCCCAGCATCAGGGATTTTTCAAATGAGTCAGCTTTTCACAAGTAGTGGAGCCAAGTAGGTGGCCAAGTAGTGGAGCTTCAGCATCAGTCTTTCCGATGAATATTCAGGACTGATTTCCTTTAGGATTGACTGGTTTGATCTCCTTGCAGTCCAAGGGACTCTCGAGAGTCTTCTCCAACACACAGTTCAAAAGCATCAATTCTTTGGCTCTCAGCTAACTTTATGGTCCAAATCTCACATCCATACATGACTACTGGAAAAACCATAGCTTTGACTAGACAGATGTTTGTCGGCAAAGTAATGTCTCTGCTTTTTAGTATGCTGTCATGGTTTGTCACAACTTTTCTTCCAAGGAGCAAGTGTCTTTTAATTTCATGGCTGCAATCACCATCTGCAGTGATTTTGGAACCCAAGAAAATAAAGTCTGTCACTGTGTCCATTGTTTCCTCATCTATTTGCCATGAAGTGATGGGACCAGATGCCATGATCTTCATTTTCTGAATGTTGAGTTATAAAACAGCTTTTTCACTCTCCTCTTTCACTTTCATCAAGAGACTCTTAGTTCTTAGCTTTCTGCCATAAGAGTGGTGCAATCTGCAAATCTGAGGTTACTGATGTTTCTCCCAGAAATCTTGATTCCAGCTGTGCTTCATCCAGCCCAGCACTTCGCATGATGTACTCTGCATATAAATTAAATAAGCAAGATGACAATATACAGCTTTGATGTACTCCTTTCCCAATTTGGAGCCAGTCTATCATTCCATGTGCAGTTAGAACTGCTGCTTCTTGACAGGCATACAGGCTTCTCAGGGGACATGAAAGGTGACCTGGTATTCCCATCTCTTGAAGAATTTTTCACACTTTGTTGAGATACACACACTCAAAGCTTTCACACAGTCAGTGAAGCAGTATTAAATTTTTTTTCTGGAATTCTCTTGCTTTTGCTATGATCCAATGGATGCTGACAATTTGATCACTGGTTCTTCTGCCTTTTCTAAATCTAGCTTGAACATTTGGAGCTTCTTGGTTCATGTACTGTTGAAGCCTAGCTTGCAGAATTTTGAGCACTACTTTGCCAGCATGTGAAATAAGTACAATTGTGCAGTAGTTTGAGCATTCTTTGGCATTGCCTTTCTTTGGAATTGGAATGAAAACTGACCTTTTCCACTCCTCTGGCCACTGTTGAGTTTTCCAAATTTGCTGATGTTAACAGCATCATCTTTTAGGATTTGAACTGGCACAGCTAGAATTCCATCACCTTCACTAGCTTTGCTTCTAGTGATGCTTCCAAAGGCCCACTTGACTTCACACTCTAGGATGTCTGTCTAGGTGAGTGATCACACTATTGTGGTTATATGGCTTATTAAGGTCTACAGTGTCAGACTTTATTTTGGGGGGCTCCAAAATCACAGTCCAGGGAGATCCAACAAGTCCATTCTGAAGGAGATCAGCCCTGCGATTTCTTTGGAAGGAATGATGCTAAAGCTGAAACTCCAGTACTTTGGCCACCTCATGCGAAGAGTTGACTCATTGGAAAAGACTCTGATGCTGGGAGGGATCGGGGGCAGGAGGAAAAGGGGATGACAGAGGATGAGATGGCTGGATGGCATCACTGACTCGATGGACGTGAGTCTCAGTGAACTCCGGGAGTTGGTGATGGACAGGGAGGCCTGGAGTGCTGCGATTCATGGGGTGGCAAAGAGTCAGACACGACTGAGCGACTGATCTGATCTGATCTGATCTGAAAATCACTGTAGATGGTGATTGCAGCCATGAAATTAAAAGACGCTTACTCCTTGGAAGCAAAGTTATGACCAACCTAGATAGCATATTCAAAATCAGAGACATTACTTTGCCAACAAAGGTCCGTCTAGTCAAGGCTATGGTTTTTCCAGTAGTCATGTATGGATGTGAGAGTTGGACTGTGAAGAAGGCTGAGCACCGAAGAACTGATGCTTTTGAACTGTGGTGTTGGAGAAGACTCTTGAGAGTCCCTTGGACTGCAAGGAGATCCAACCAGTCCATTCTGAAGGAGATCAGTCCTGGGTGTTCATTGGAAGGACTGATGCTGAAGCTGAGACTCCAATACTTTGGCCACCTCTTGCGAAGAGTTGACTCGTTGGAAAAGACTCTGATGCTGGGAGGGATTGGGGGCAAGAGGAGAAGGGGACGACAGAGGATGAGATGGCTGGATGGCATCACCAACTCGATGGACATGAGTTAGGGTAAAATCCAGGAGTTGGTGATGGACAGGGAGGCCTGGCGTGCTGTGATTCATGGGGTCGCAAAGAGTAGGACACGACTGAGTGACTGGACTGAACTGAACTAAACTGAACTGAAGATCTTTTTTGTATAGTTCTTCTGTGTGTTCTTGTCACCTCTTCTTAATATCTTCTGCTTCTCTTAGGTCCATACCATTTCTGTTTTTATTATGCTCATCTATGCAGCTCATCTATGGAGAAGGAAATGGCAACCTACTCCAGTGTTCTTGCCTAGAGAATCCCAGGGACGGGGAAGCCTGGTGGGCTGCCGTCTATGGGGTCGCACAGAGTCGGACAGGACTGAAGTGACTTAGCAGCTTAGTAGCATGCATGAAATATTCCCCTGATGCTCTAATTTTTGAGGCAATCTCTTGTCTTTCCCATTCTATGGTTTTCCTCTATTTCTTTGCATTGTTCATTTAGAAAGGCTTTCTTATCTCTCCTTGTTATTCTTTGGAATTCTGCATTCATATGGGAATATCTTTCCTTTTCTCCTTTGCCTTTTGCTTCTCTTCTTTTCTCAGCTATCTGTCAGGCCTCCTCAGACAATCATTTTGATTTTTTACATTTCTTCTTCTTCTTGGAGATGGTTTTGACCACCATCTCCTGTACAATATTCATGAACAATGTTCATTTGATCATGAAACTCTGTCCATAGTTCTTCAGGAACTCTGTCAGATATAATCCTTTAATTCTCTTTTTCACTTCCCTGTATAATCACAAGGTATTTGATCTAGGTCATACATGAATGGCCTAGTGGTTTTCCCTACTGTTTTAATTTTAAGTCTGAATTTGGCAATCAGAATTTTGTGGTCTGAGCCACAGTAATCTCCTGGTCTCATGTTATATATAATATTTATCTTTCTTTTTCTCACTTACTTCACTCTGAATAATAGGTTCTAGGTTCATCCACCTTGTTAGAACTGACTCAAATGTTTCCCTTTTCATGGTTGTGTAATAGTCCATTTGTATGTGTACAACAGCTTCTTTACTCACTCATTTGTCAGTGGACATCTAGGTTGTTTCCATGTTCTAGATATTATAAATATTTCTGCAATAAACACTAGGGTATATGTGTCTTTTTCAATTTTAGTTTCCTCAGGGTATATACCCGGGGTGAGATTGCTGGGTCATATGGTGGCTTTTTCCCTGTTTTTTAAGGACTCTCCATACCATCTTCCATAGTGGCTATATCAATTTACATTGCAACCAACAGTGCAAGAGTGTTCCCTTTTCTCCACACCCTCTCCAGCATTTATTGTTTGTAGACTTTTTGATGATGGCCATTCTGACTGGTGTGAGGTGATACTTCATTGTAGTTTTGATTTGCATTTCTCTGCTGCTGCTGCTAAGTCACTTCAGTTGTGTCCAACTCTGTGTGACCCCATGGACGGCAGCCTACCAGGCTCCCCCGTCCCTGGGATTCTCCAGGCAAGAACACTGGAGTGGGTTGCCATTTCCTTCTCCAATGCATGAAAGTGAAAAGTGAAAGTGAAGTCGCTCAGTCATGTCTGACTCTCAGCGACCCCATGGACTGCAGCCCACCAGGCTCCTCCATCCATGGGATTTTCCAGGCAAAAGTACTGGAGTGGGGTGCCATTGCGTTCAGAGCTTTTGAACTGTGACGTTGGAGAAGAGTCTTGAGATTCACTTGGACTGCAAGGAGATCCAACCAATCCATCCTAAAGGAGATCAGTCCTGGGTGTTCATTGGAAGGACAGATGCTGAAGCTGAAACTCCAATACTCTGACCACCTCATGTGAAGAGTTGATTCATTGGAAAAGACCGTGATGCTGGGAGGGCTTGGGGACAGGAGGAAAAGGGGACGACAGAGGATGAGATGACTGGACAGCATCAGCGACTTGATGGACATGAGATTAAGTGAACTTCGGGAGTTGGTGACAGACAGGGAGGCCTGGCGTGCTGCGATTCATGGGGTCTCAAAGAGTCACACACGACTGAGCAACTGAACTGAACTCAATAATGAGAATATTGAGCATCTTTTCTTGTGTTTGTTAGCCATCTTCTTATATGTCTTCTTTGGAGAAATGTCTATTTCAGTCTTTTCCCCACTTTTTGATTAGGTTGTTTGCTTTTCTGGTGTCGATTTGTATGAGTTGCTTGTATATTTTGATAAAAAATCCTTTGTCAGTTTTTTCATTTGTTACTATTTTCTCCCATTCTGAGGGTTGTCTTTTCACCTTCCTTATAGTTTCCTGTGCTATGCAAAAGCTTTTAAGTTTAATGAGGTCCCATTTGTTTATTTTTGTTTTTATTTCTATTACTCTAAGAAGAGGGTCATAGAGAATCTTGTTTTGATTTATGTCATCAAGTCTTCTGCCTATGTTTTCCTCTAAGAGTTTTACATTTTCTGGTCTTATATATAGGTCTTTAATCCATTTTGAGTGTATATTTGTGTATGGTGTTAGGAAGTTTTCTAATTTCATTCTTTAACATGTAGCTGTCCAGTTTTCCTAGCACCACTTATTGAAAAGGCCTTTTCCCATTATATATTCTTGCTTCCTTTGTCAAAAATAAGGTACCCATAGGTGCGTGGGTTTATTTCTGGGCTTTCTATCTTGTTCCATTGGTTTATATTTCTCTTTTTGTGCCAGTACCATACTGTATGATGACTGAAGCTTTATAGTATAATCTGAAGTCAGGAAGTTTGATCCCTCCAGCTCCATTCTTCTTTCTCAAGACTGCTTTGCTATTTGGGGTCTTTCGTGTTTCCATATGAACTGTGAAATTTTTTGTTCTAGTTCTGTGGAAAATGTCATTGATAATTTGATAGAGACCACATTAAATCTGTATATTGCATTTGGTAGTATAGTCATCTTCACAGTGTTGATTCTTCCTACCCAGGAACACAAAATAGCTCTCCATCTGTTTATGTCATCTTTAATTTCTTACATCAGTGTCTTGTAATTTTCTATATACAATTCTTTTGTCTCCTAAGGTAGGATTATTCCTAGATATTTTATTCCTTTTTCTGCAAAGGTGAATGGGATTGATTCCTTAATTTCCCTTTCTGATTTTTCTTTGTTAGAATATAGGAATGTAGGTGATTTCTGGGTATTGATTTTGTATCCTGTGACTTTGCTAAATTCATTGATTAGTTCTAGTAATTTTCTGATGGTGTCTTTAGGGTTTTCTATCTATACTATCAGTAGTGTAGGAGCTACCCCACTTCCGAGGTCAGGGGCAGCGACCAAGAGTGCCAGGCTGTGATGGCACAGGAGCGGCCAAGAGGAGTTACCCAACATCCGAGGTCAGGGGCGGTGGCCGGGAGGAGCTACCCCACGTCCGAGGTCAGGGGCAGTGGCCGAGAGTGCCAGGCTGTGATGGGGCAGGACCGGCCACGAGTAGCTACCCCACATCTGAGGCCAGGGGTAGCGGCCGGGAGGAGCTACCGCACGCCCAAGGCCAGGGGCAGCAGCTGAGAGGAGAAACCCCAGTCCAAGGAGCGATGGCTGTGAGGGCACAGGAGGGCCGAGAGGAGCTATTCCACGTTCAAGGTCAGGAGGGGCCGCAGTGAGCAGATACCCCTCATCCACGGTAAGGAGCAGCGGTTGCACCTTGCTGGAGTAGCCAAAAAGAGATACCCCACATCCAAGGTAAGAGAAATCCAAGTAAGAAGGTAGGTGTTGCAAGAGGGCATCAGAGGGCAGACACACTGAAACCATAATCACAGAAAACTAGTCAATCTAATCACACTAGGACCACAGCCTTTTCTAACTCAATGAAACTAAGCCATGTCGTGTGGGGCCACCCAAGACGGCCAGGTCATTGTGGAGAGGTCTGACAGAATGTGGCCCACTGGAGAAGGGAATGGCAAACCACTTCAGTATTCTTGCCTTGAGAACACCATTAACAGTATGAAAAGGCAAAATGATAGGATACTGAAAGAGGAACTCCCCAGGTCTGTAGGTGCCCAATATGCTACTGGAGATCAGTGGGGAAATAACTCCAGAAAGAATGAAAGGATGGAGGCAAAGCAAAAACAATACCCAGTTGTGGATGTTACTGGTGATAGAGGCATGGTCTGATGCTGTAAAGAGCAATACTGCATAGGAACCTGGAATGTTAGGTCCATAAGTCAAGGCAAATTGGAAGTGGTCAAACAGGAGATGTCAAGACTAAACATTGACATTCTAGGAATCAGCAAACTAAAATGGACTGGAATGGGTGAATTTATCTACTACTGTGGGCAGGAATCCCTTAGAAGAAATGGAGTAGCCATCACAGACAACAAAACAGTCCAAAATGCAGTACTTGAATGCAATCTCAAAAACAACAGAATGATCTCTGTTCGTTTCCAAGGCAAACCATTTAATATCACAGTAATCCAAGTCTATGCCCCAACCAGTAATGCTGAAGAAGCTGAAGTTGAAAGGCTCTATGAAGACCTACAAGACTTTTTAGAACTAACACACCAAAAAGATGTCCTTTTCATTGTAGGGGACTGAAATGAAAAAGTAAGAGGTCAAGAAACACCTGGAGTAACAGGCAAATTTAGCCTTGGAATACGGAATGAAGCCAGGCAAAGGCTAATAGAGTTTTGCCAAGAGAACGCACTGTTCATAGCAAAAAAACCCCTTCCAACAACACAAGAGAAGGCTCTACACATGGACATCACCAGATGATCAACACCAAAATCAGATTGATTATATTCTTTGCAGCCAAAGATGGAGAAGCTCTATACAGTCAACAAAAACAAGACCGGGAGCTGACTATGGCTCATATCATGAACCCCTAATTGCCAAATTCAGACATAAATTGAAAAATGTAGGGAAAACCACTAGACTATTCAAATCAAATTTCTTATGATTATACAGAGGAAGTGAGAAATAGATTTAAGGGCCTAGATCTGATAGATAGAGTGCCTGATGAACTATGGATGGAGGTTCATGACATTATACAGGAGACAGTGATCAAGACGATCCCCATAGAAAAGAAATGGAAAAAAGCAAAATGGCTGCCTAGGGAGGCCTTACAAATAGCTGTGAAAAGAAGGGAAGTGAAAAGCAAAGGAGAAAAGGAAAGATATAAGCATCTGAATGCAGAGTTCCAAAGAATAGCAAGGAGAGATAAGAAAGCCTTCCTCAGTGATCAATGGAAAAGAAATAGAGGAAAACAACAGAATGGGAAAGACTAGAGATCTCGTCAAGAAATTTAGAGATACCAAGGGAACATATCATGCAAAGATGGGCTCGATAAAGGACAGAAATGGTATGGACCTAACAGAAGCAGAAGATATTAAGAAGAGGTGGCAAGAATATACAGAAACTGTACAAAAAAGATCTTCACGACCCAGATAATCACGATGGTGTGATCACTGACCTAGAGCCAGACATCCTGGAATGTGAAATCAAGTGGGCCTTAGAAAGCATCACTACGAACAAAGCTAGTGGAGGTGATGGAATTCTAATTGAGCTATTTCAAATCCAGAAAGATGATGCTGTGAAAGTGCTGCACTCAAGATGCCAGCAAATTTGGAAAACTCAGCAGTGGCCACAGGACTAGGAAAGGTCAGTTTTCATTCCAATCCCAAAGAAAGGCAATGCCAAAGAATGCTCACACTACTGCACAATTGCACTCATCTCACATGCTAATAAAGTAATACTCAAAATTTTCCAAGCCAGGCTTCAGCAATACGTGAACTGTGAACTTCCAGATGTTCAAGTTGGTTTTAGAAAAGACAGAGGAACCGGAGATCAAATTGCCAACATCCGCTGGATCATCAAAAAAGCAAGAGAGTTCTAAATGATCTATTTCTGCTTTATTGACTATGCCAAAGCTTTTGACTGTGTGGATCACAATAAACTGTGGAAAATTCTGAAAGAGAAGGGAACACCAGACCACCTGACCTGCCTCTTGAGAAATATGTATGCAGGTCAGGAAGAACAGTTAAAACTGGACATGGAGCAACAGATTGGTTCCACTCCAGGAAAAGGAGTACATCAAGGCTGTATATTGTCACCCTGCTTATTTAACTTACATGCAGTGTACACCATGAGAAATGCTGGACTGGAAGAAGCACAAGCTGGAATCAAGATTGCTGGGAGAAATCTCAATAACCTCAGATATGCATATGACAGCACTCTTATGGCAGAAAGCGAAGAACTAAAGAATATCTTGATGAAAGTGAAAGAAAAGAGTGAAAAAGTTGGCTTAAAGCTCAACATTCAGAAAATGAAGATCATGGCATCTGTTCCCATCACTTCATGGGAAATAGATGGGGAAACAGTGAAAACAGTGTCAGACTTTATTTTGGGGGGCTCCAAAATCACTGCACATGGTGCTTGCAGCCATGAAATTAAAAGACACTTACTCCTTGAAAAGAAAGTTATTACCAACCTAGATAGCATATTCAAAATCAGAGACATTACTTTGCCAACAAAGGTCCGTCTAGTTAAGGCTATGGTTTTTCCAGTGATCATGTATGGATGTGAGAGTTGGACTGTGAAGAAAGCCGAGCACCGAAGAATTGATGCTTTTGAACTGTGTTGGAGAAGACTCTTGAGAGTCCTTTGGACTGCAAGGAGATCCAAGTAGTCCATTTAAAGGAGATCGGCTCTGGGTGTTCTTTGGAAGGACTGATGCTAAAGCTGAAACTCCAGTATTTTGGCCACCTCATGCAAAGACTTGACTCATTGGAAAAGACTCTGATGCTAGGAGGGATTGGGGGCAGGAGGAGAAGGGGACGACAGAGGATGAGACGGTTGGATGGCATCACCGACTCAATGGACGTGAGTTTGAGTGAACTCCGGGAGTTGGTGATGGACAGGGAGGCCTGGCGTGCTGCGATTCATGGGGTCGCAAAGAGATGGACACGACTGAGTGACTGAAATGAACTGAACTGAACTGAATCTATAGTATTGTGTTATCCGCCAACAGTGAGAACTTTATTCTTCTTTTCCAATCTGGATTCCTTTTATTTATTTTTCTTCTCTGATTGACATAGATAAGACTTCCAAAACCATGTTGAATAACTGTGGCGAGAGTGGACACCTTTGTCTTGTTCCTGATCCTAAAGGGAATGCTTTCAGTTTTTCAACATTGAGAATGTTTGCTGTTGGTTTATCACATATGGCCTTACTCTATTGAGGTAAGTTTCATCTATACCAATTTTCGTCTATACCAATTTATGAATTTTAATCATAAATTGGTGCTAAATTTTGTCAAAGACTCGTTTTGCATCTATTTAGTTGATCATATGATTTTTATCTTTCAGTTTCATAATGCGGTGTATCACATTTATTGATTTGCATATATTGAAGAATTCTTGCATCCCTGAAATAATCCCAACTTGATCATGGTGTTTGAGCTTTTTAATGTGTTGTTGAATTCTGTTTGCCAGGGTTTTGTTGAGGATATTTTCATCTATGTACATCCCTGTAGTTTTCCTTTTTTTGTTGTCTTTCCAATCCCAAAGAAAGGCAATGCCAAAGAATTCTCAAACTACCACACAATTGCACTCATCTCACACGCTAGTAAAGTCATGCTTAAAATTCTCCAAGCCAGGCTTCAGCAATATTTACACCATGAAATTCCAGATGTTCAAGCTGGATTTAGAAAAGGCAGACGAACCAGAGATCAATTTGCCAACATCCAGTGGATCATCGAAAAAGCAAGAGAGTTCCAGAAAAACATCTATTTCTGCTTTATTGACTTATGCCAAAGCTTTTGACTGTGTAGATCACAATAAACCACGAAAAGTTCTGAAAAAGATGGCCATACCAGAGCACCTGACCTGCCTCTTGAGAAACGTATATTCAGGTCAGGAAGCAACAGTTAGAACTGGACATGGAACAACAGACTGGTTCCAAATAGGAAAAGGAGTAAATCAAGGCTGTATATTGTCACCCTGCTTATTTAACTTATATGCAGAGTACATCATGAGAAACGCTGGGCTGGAAGAAGCACGAGTTGGAATCAAGATTGCTGGGAGAAATATCAATAACCTCATATATGCAGATGGCACCATCCTTATGGCAGAAAATAAAGAAGAACTAAAGAGCCTCTTGATGAAAGTGAAAGAGGAGAGTGAAAAGCTGGCATAAAGCTCAATATTCAGAAAACTAAGATCATGGTAGCCGGTCCCATCACTCTATGGCAGATAGATGGGGAAACAGTGAAAACAGTGTCAAACTGTATTTTGGGGGGCTCCAAAATCACTGCAGATGGTGATTGCAGCCATGAAATTAAAAGAGTGTAGCTCCTTGGAGGAAAAGTTATGGCCAACCTAGACAGCGTATTAAAAAGCAGAGACATTATTTTGTGAACAAAGGTCCGTCTAGTCAAGGCTATGGTTTTTCCAGTGGTCATGTATGGATGTGAGAGTTGGACTGTGAAGAAAGCTGAGTGCCGAAGAATTGATGCTTTTGAACTGTGGTGTTGGAGAAGACTCTTGAGAGTCCCTTGGACTGCAAGGAGATCCAACCAGTCCATTCTAAAGGAGATCAGTCCTGAATATTCATTGGAAGGACTGATATTGAAACTGAAACTCCAATACTTTTGCCACGTGAAGAGCTGACTCATTGGAAAAGACCCTGTTGCTGGGAAAGATTGAGGGAAGAAGGAGGAGGGAACGACAGAGGATGAGATGCTTTGGATGGCATCATCGACTCAATGGACATGGGTTTGGGTGGACTCTGGGAGTTGGTGATGGACAGGGAGGCCTGGCGTGCTGTGGTTCATGGGGTTACAAAGAATCAGACACGACTGAGTGACTGAACTGAACTGTCTGATTTTGGCATCAGGGTGATGGTGGCCTCATAGAATGAGTTTGTCATATTTTTAAAGAGTTTTACAAGGATAGGCATTAGCTCTCTCTAATGTTTGATAGAATTCACCTGTGAGGCCATCTTGTCCTGGGCCTTTTTTGGGGGGTGGGGGGGGGCGGAGATTTTTTTATCAGTTTCAACTTCAGTGCTTGTAGTTGGATTGTTCATGATTTCTATTTCTTCCTGGTTTAGTTTTGGAAGATTGAACTTTTCTAAGAATCTGTCCATTTTTTCCAGGTTATCCATTTTATTGCCATATAGTTGCTTATAATAGTCTCTTATAATCCTTTGTATTTCTATATTGTCTCTTGTAACCTCTTATTTTTCATTTCTAATTTTGTTGATCTGAGTCTTGTCTCTTTTTTCTTGATGAGTCTGGCTAAAAGTTTGTTATTTTTGCTTATCTTCTCAAAGAACCAGCTTTTAGTTTTATTAAGCTTTACTATTGTTTCTTTCATTTCCTTTTCACTTATTTCTGCTCTGATCTTTATGAATTCTTTCCTTCTGCTAATTTCAGGGCCATTTATTTTGTTGTTCTTCTTCTTCCAGTTGTATGAGGTGTAAAGTTATCTTTTTTTTTTTTTTTCTTGTTTCTCGAGGTAGGATTGTCTTGTTATAAACTTCCGTCTTAGAACTGCTTTTGCTGCATCACAAAGGTTTTGAGTTGTCATGTTTTCATTGTCTTTCATTTTTAGGACTATTTTTATTTCCTTTTTTATTTCTTCAGTAACTTGTTCATTATTTAGAAATGTACTTTTTAATCTCCATGTGTTTGTGTTTTTTATAGATTTTTCTTGTAATTGATATCGAATCTCATAGTGTTGTGGTCAGAAAATACACTTGATATAATTTCAATTTTCTTAAATTTACTGAGGTTTGATTTGTGACCCAGGATGCGATCTCTCCTGGAGAATGTTCCATATGCACTTGAGAAGAAGGGGTTTCTTCTGCATTTGGTTGGAATGTCCTAAAGATATCAATATGATCCATCTTGTCTAATGTATCATTTAAGACTTGTGCTTTCTTATTAATTTTCTGTATTGATGATCTCTACATAAGTGTAAGTGAAGTGTTAAAGTCTCCTACTATTATTGTGTTACTGTCAATTTCTCCTTTTATGTCTGTTAGTGTTTGTCTTATGTATTGAGGTGCTCATATGTTGGGTGCATAGATATTTACAATTATGTCTTCCTCTTGGATTGATCCCTTGATCATTATGTAGTGTCCTTCCTTATTTCCTGTAATGGTCTTTATTTTAAGGACTATTTTTCTGACATGCAGGTTGCTACTCCAGGTTTCTTTTGATTTCAATTTGCGTGAAATATATTTTTCCATCCACTCACATTCAGTCTAAATGTGTCTTTAGATCTGAAGTGGGTTTCTTGTAGACAGCATATATATGGATCTTATTTTTGTATCCATTCAGCCAGTCTGTGTTTTTTGGTTGGAGCATTTTATCCATTTACATTTACAGTAATTATTGATATATATGCTTCTATTGCCATTTTCTTAATTGTTTGGGGTTTGTTTTTGTAGATCTTTTTCTTCTCTTGTATTTGCTGACCATATAAGTCCCTTTAACATTTGTTGTAAAGCTGGTTTGGTGGTAATGAACTCTCAACTTTTGCTTGTCTGTAAAGTTTTTGACTTCTCAATGAATTTTTAATGAGATTCTTGCTGGGTAGAATAATCTTAATTGTAGATTTTTCCCTTTCAGTACTTTAAATATATCCTGCCATTCCCTTCTGGCCTGCAGAGTTTCTGCTGAATGACCAGCTGTTAAGCGTATGGGGTTTCCTTTGTTTGTTAGTTGTTCCTTTTCCCTTGCTGCTTTTAATATTCTTTCTTTGTGTTTAATCTTTGTTAACTTAATTAGTATGTGTCTTGACATGTTTCTCCTTGGATTTATCCTGTGTGGGACTCTTGACCATTTCCTTTTCTATCTGGGGGAAATTTTCAACTCTAATCTCTTCAAAAATTTTCTCATACACTTTCTTTTTCTCTTCTTGCTCTGGCACCCCTATAGTTCAAATGTTGGTGGTTTTAATCTTGTCCCAAAAGTCTCTGAGACTATCCTCAGTTCTTTTCAACTTTTTACGTTATTCTACTCTTCAGCAGTTATTTCCACCATTTTATTTACCAGCTCACTGATCCATTTATCTCCTTCATATATTCTGCTATCAGTTCCTTCTAGAGTATTTTTAATTTCAGTAATTGTGTTGTTTATCTCTGTATGTTTATTCTTTAATTCTCCTTAAGTTAAGTTAGGCTAAGTTAAGTTAAGTTAAGTTGCTCAGTTGTGTCTGACTCTTTGTGACCCTGTGAACTATAGCCTACCATGCTCTTCTGTAATTCTCCTAGGTCTTTGTTAATTGGTTCTTGCATTTTCTCCATACTATTTTCAAGGTTTTGGATCATCCTTACTATCATTATTCTGAATTATTTTTCAGGTAGTTTTCCTATTTCCTCTTCATTTATTTTGACTTGTGCATTTCTAGTTAATTCCTTCATTCATGCAGTATTTTTCAGCATTTTCATTATTTTTTTAACTTATTGTGTTTAAGACCTCCTTTTCTCAGGCTTCAGGGTAGAATTCTTTCTTCCTTTTGTTTTTTGCCATCATAATGTTGGTCCAGTGGTTTGTGTAAGCTTCATGTAGAGTTTGACTTGTACCTGCATTCCATGGGGAACAGGTGAGTTTTTTTCTTTTCCTCTGATGGGCAGGGCCAATTGAGGTAATAATATTGTCTGTTAAAGATTGGTTTTGTATTTTTGCCTTCTATGTTTTTTGGATGAGGTGTCCTGCACAGGGTGCTACTGGCAGCTGGGTGATGTCAGGTCTTGTATACTTTGGTTGCCGTCATGAGAGTTATCACTATTTGATACTCACTAGGGTTAGAAGTTCTCTGGTAGTCTAGGGTTGTAGAGTCAGTGCTCCCATTCCAAAGTCTCAGGGCTTGAATTCTGGCCATGAACAAGAATTCCACAGGTGGTTTATTATGACATTAAATGGGATTAAAACAAATAGCTAAAAATAAGAGACAAATGGCAATTACAAAATCAGGCAAATAATAATTAAAATAATGGAATATACATACATACATAAATGCCCATCAGCATAATCAAAAGAACCCAACAAAAATGAAGTATAATAGATTGACCTGCTGAACAAAGAAAGCCAAAAATGATATCCACCAGTTAAAAAAAAAAAAAAAAAAAACTAACTAAGCCACTGCTAGTCTGGATGAAGCACAAGCTGGAATCAAGATTGCTGGGAGAAATATCAATAACCTCAAATATGGAGATTACACCACCTTTATCACAGAAAGTGATGAAGATCTAACAAGCCGCTTGACAAGACTTTAAGAGGAGAGTGAAAATGCTGGTTTAAAGCTCAACATTCAGAAAACTAAGATCATGGCATCTGGTCCCATCAATTCATGGCAAATAGATGGGGAAACAATGGAAACAGTGACAAGCTTTATTTTGGGGGCTCCAAAATCATTGCAGATGGTGACTGCAACCATGAAATTAAAAGACACTTACTCTTTAGAAGAAAAGCTATGGTCAACTTAGCACATTAAAAAGCAGAGACATTACTTTGCCAACAAAGGTCCATCTAGTCAAGGCTATGGTTTTTCCAGTAGTCATGTATGGATATGAGAGTTGGACTATAAAGAAAGCTGAGCACCAAACTATTGATGCTTTTGAACTGTGGTGTAGGAGAAGACTCTTCAGAGTCCCTTGGACTACGAGGAGATCCAACTAGTCAATTCTCAAGAAAATCAGTCCTGAATATACATTGGATGAACTGATGCTGAAACTGAAGTTCCAATACTTTGGCCACCTGATGCAAAGAACGGACTCATTGGAAAAGATCCTGATGCTGGGAAAGATCAAAAACGGGAGGAGAAGCAGGCAACAGAGAATGAGATGGTCAGATGGCATCACCAACTCGGTGGACATCAGTTTGAGTAAACTCTGGAAGTTGGTGGTGGACACGGAAGCCTGACATGCTGCAATCCATGGGGTCACAAAGAATAGGACATGACTAAGTGACTGAACTGAACTGAACTAAAGCACAATCTGGAAAACAACACTAAACCAAGGTGCCAACTGGGGAATAAAACAATGAAAACAAAACTAATGAATATGGTGAGAAAAAGAAAGGAACAATAGGGGAAAAAAGAATAGAAATGGAAATAGAGGTAGATAAAGAAGAGTTATATATATTAAAGATTAGCTGCAAGAAGAAATGAACATAAATGAGAGCAAACAAAGGAATAAAGGTAGAAAAAAATAATAATAAATTTTAAAATATTTTAAATTTAAAAAGTTATATTAAAATTTCTTAAATTAAATTTAAAATTGTAATTAAAATTTTATAAGAGAGGGGAAAAAGAAACAAAAATGAAAACACCACAGAACTGCAAAAGACCAATGTAGAGGCAGAAGTTTATAACAGAAATAAAAAGTGTGATTTTTTAAAATCCCAAAAGCTTAGATTTAATAGTACTAATAAAATCGACAATGGGGGAGGGAGGGAAAAAAATGAAAGCAAAACAAAACAGAAAAATCTAAAAGAAACTACAGAACAATCAAAATTTAAGAATAATAAATATTTTGGTGGTCCTAAGATGGCAAAGGAATGGGACAGGGAGACCACTTTATCCCCCACAGATTCATCGAAAGATCATTTGAACGGTGAGAAAATTCCACAAAACAACTTCTGAACACTGGCAGAGGACACCAGGCACCCAGAAAGGCAGCCCATTCTCTTCAAAAGGAGGTTACCTCTATCACCTCCCTCCCCCTGCTCTTCTCTACCCAGCTCTGTGAATCTCTTTGGGTGTTCCGGGCTATCAAGAACAGGCTATCAAGAACACTTAGGGAACTGATTAGTGGCTCACAGAACAAAGGACCGAGCAAATAGCAGATGAGAGCTAGCTGGCTGCGGACGGCCCCGCCCCATGCCAGAGGCAGAGAGGCAGGCAAGAGACAACCAGAGCTGGAAGGTGAGGAGCAATATCGGCCCCAGTGATGGCATCCTCCACCAAACTTCGAGCAGGCTTCCAGTTGCTATCCAAGTCTTCCTGGGATCCTGGACAGTTGACAACCTCCACGAGAGCTGAAATCAGAGATCAGCTCCCCAGAGTAGACACACGGCACACCAGAGATGGCACTAGCACTACACACCCAGCAAACTGAGGGGCTGGAACCAGGGAGGTGATAAGACGCAACTCCTACCTGGGGAGAATGCGCTTACCAAGCACCTGGTCAGCTGAGCTGCTCAGACCTGGGAAGGGCACAAAACGCAGGCCCAACTGAGTCTGTGCCTTTGTGTAGTGCCTGAGAACTTGAACCTGAGTGGCTTAGACCTGGGAAGTACACAAAAGCCAGGGCCTGCTTAGGACAGTTCCCCTGCAGAGCAACCTGGAGCCTGAGCAGTGTAGACCGAGAAAGCACACATGCCATGAGCTGGGGCAAACCAAGTGTGGCCCAGACACTGTGAGCACTCCCCACACATGCCAGTGATATTTATTTGCAGTGTTCCTCCCTTCCAACAGCACAACTGAATAAGTGAGCCTAAATAAGCAACTACCCTCAACCCTTGTGTCAGGACAGAAATTAGACACTGAAGAGACTTGCAAACAGAGGAAACCAAAATAAACAAAGAGGGAACTGCTTTAGAAGTGACAGGTGCAACGATTAAAACCCTGTAGTTTGCACTGACTATATTGGAAGGGGCCTATAGACCTTGAGAAGAAGTATAAGCTGGAACAAGGGACTATCTGAAACTGAACTGACCCCACACTGCCCTCAACATCTCCAGAGAAATTTCTACATATATTTTACTATTATCATTTTTTTATTTTATTTATTTTTTATTTAAATTTGCCAAATATCAAAATGAATCATTTTTTTAATTTTTTAAATTTATTTTATTTTTAAGTTCTTTATTATTCCTTTAGTTTTCATTTTTATAACCTACTATTACCTTGCAAAAGAAATACCCTATTTTTAAAGCAAATTTCATATTTTTTAACATTTTTTGTGATTTTTTTTTAAATATTGCATTTTTGAGAGTCTAACCTCTACTCTAGATTTTTAATCTTAGATTTTTGGTATTTGTTATAAATTTTGTACTTTAAGAATCAATCTTCAGTACCCATTTTTACTTAGGAGTGTGATTACTGGCTTGATTGCTCTCTTCCCCTTTTGACTCTCCTTTTTACACCCAGGTCACCTCTATCACTTACCTCTCCTTGTTCTTCTCTACCCAACTCTGTGAATCTCCTTCAGTATTCTGTGCTGTGGAGAACACTTAGGGAACTGATTACTGGATAGATATGTCTCTCTCCTTTTGACTCCCCCTCTTCTCCTCCTGGTCACCTCTATCTCCTTACTCCCTCTTCTCCTCTCTATGTAACTCTGTGAACCTCTCTCGGAGTTCCAAAATGTGGAGCACACATAGAGAATTAATTACTTGCTAGATTGCTCTCTCCCCTTTTGATTTCGCCTCTTCTCCTCCTGGTCACCTCTATCTCCCTCCTCATTCTTCTCTTTTCCATGTAACTATGCAAACCTCTCTGGGTGTCCCTCACTGTGGAGAATTTTTTTCACCATTAGCCTAGATGTTTTATCATTGGTGCAGTATGGATGGAGAAGACTTGAGGATACTGTAAGAATAAGACTGCAAGGAAAGGCAGGAGGTTTAAATCCAAAACTTAAGAACACCAGAAAACTCCTGACTCTAGGGAACATTAATTGACAAGAGCTCATCCAAAAGCCTCCATACCTTCACTGAAACCAAGTTCCACACAAGAGCCAACAAGTTTCAGAGAAAGACATACCAAGCTAATTCTCCAACAAAGCAGAAACATAACCCTGAGCATTAAAATACAAGTGGCTAAAAGTCACACCAAACCCATAGACACCTCAAAACTCACTACTGGACACTTCATTGCACTCCAGAGAGAAGAGATCCAGTTCCACCTACCAGAACACTGAAGCAAGCTTTCCTAACCAGGAAACCTTGGCAAGCCATTCATCCAACCCAACCCACAGAGAGCAAGATCCACAATAAAGAGGAAATACAAACTTCCAGCATACAGAAAGGCCACCCCAAACACAGGAATCTAAACAAGATAACAAGGCATAGAAATATTCAGCAGGTAAACGAACATGATAAATGCCCACCAACCAAACAAAAGAGGAGGAAATAGGGAGTCTACCTGAAAAAGAATTCAGAATAATCATAGTAAAGATGATCCAAAATCTTGAAAATAAAATGGAGTCACAGATAAATAGGCTGGAGACAAGGATTGAGAAGATGCAAGAAATGTTTAACAAGGACTTAGAAGAAATAAAAAAAAAAAAAAGTCAATCAATAATGAATAATGCAATAAATGAGATCAAAAACACTCTGGAAGGAACCAACAGTAGAATAACTTAGGCAGAAGATAGAATAAGTGAGGTGGAAGATACAATAGTGGAAATAAATGAAGCAGAGAGGAAAAAAGAAAAAAGAATTAAAAGAAATGAGGACAACATCAGAGACCTGTGGGACAATGTTAAACTCCCCAACATTCAAATCACAGGAGTCCCAGAAGAAGACAAAAAGAAAGGCCATGAGAAAATAATTGAGATAATAGTTGAAAATTTCCCTAAAATGGGGAAGGAAATAGCCACCCAAGTCCAAGAAACCCAGAGAGTCCCAAACAGGATAAACCCAAGGTGAAACACCCCAAGACACACAATAATCAAATTAACGAAGATCAAACACAAAGAGAAAATATTAAAAGCAGCAAAGGAAAAGCAACAAATAACACACAAGGGGATCCCCATAGGATAAAACCTGATCTTTCAATAGAAAGTCTTCAAGCCAGAAGGGAATGGCAGGACATAGTTAAATGATGAAACTGAAAAACCTACAACCCACGTTACTGTACCCAGCAAGGATCTCATTCAAATATGAAGGAGAAATCAAAAGCTTTACAGACAAGCAAAACTTGAGAGAATTCAACACCACCAAACCAGCTCCTCAACAAATGTTAAAGGATCTTTTCCAGACAGGAAACACAGAAAAGATGTATAAACTCGAACCCAAAACAACAAAGTAAATGACAATGGGATCATACTTATCAATAACTACCTTAAATGTAAATGAGCTGAATGCCCCAACAAAAAGACAGAGACTGGCTGAATGGATACAAAAACAAGACCCCTATGCTATCTACAAGAGACCCACCTCAAACCTAGGGACACATACAGACTGAAAGTGAAGGGCTGGAAAAAGACATTTCACACAAATGGAGACCAAAAGAAAGCAGGAGTAGCAATACTCATATCAGATAAAATAGGCTCTGAAATAAAGGCCATGAAAGAGACAAAGAAGGACACTACATAATGATCAAAGGATCAATCCAAGAAGATATAACAATTATAAATACATATGCACTCAACATAGGAGCAATACATAAGGCAAATGCTAACGAGTATGAAGGGGAAATTAACAGTAATACGATAATAGTGGGAGACTTTAATACCCCGCTCACACCCATGGATAGATCAACTAAACAGAAAATTAGCAAGGAAACACAAACTTTCAATTGTACAAGGGACCAGTTAGACCTAATGTATTTCTATAGGACATTTCACCCCAAAACAATGACTTTCACTTTTTACTTAAGTGCACACTGAACCTTCTGTAGGATAAATCACATCCTGGGGCACAAATCCAGCCTTGGTAAATTCAAAAAAATCAAAATCATTCCAACCATCTTTTCTGATCACAATGCAGTAAGATTAGATGTCGATTACAGGGGAAAAAAATATTAAAAATACAAACATATGGAGGCTAAACAACACGCTTCTGAATAACCAACAAATCACAGAAGAAATCAAAATACACATAGAAACGAATGAAAATGAAAACACAACAACCCAAAACCTATGGAACACTGTAAACCAGTGCTAAGGGGGAGGTTCATAGCAATACAAGCTTACCTCAAGGAACAAGAGAAAAATCAAATAAATAACCTAACTCTACACCTACAGCAACTAGAAAAAGAAGAAGTGAAGAACCTCAGGGTTAGTAGAAGGAAAGAAATCATAAAAATCAAGGCAGAAATAAGTGAAAAAGAAACAAAGGAGAACATAGCAAAAATCAACAAAACTAAAACCTGGTTGTTTGAGAAGATAAATAAAATATACAAATCATCACCCAGACACTTCAGGGGAAAAAGGGAGAAAAATCAAATCAACAATATTAGAAATGAAAATGGAGAAATCACAACAGACAACACATAAATACAAAGGATCATAAGAGACTATTATCAGCAACTATATGCCAATAAAATGGACAACTTGGAAGAAATGGACGAATTCTTAGAAGAGTATAACTTTCCAAAACTGAATCAGGAAGAAATAGAAAATCTTAACAGACCCATCACAAGCATGGAAATCCAAACTGTAATCAGAAATCTTCCAGCAAACAAAAGCCCAGGACCCGACGGCTTCACAAGTGAATTCTACTAAAAATTTACAGAAGAGCGAACACCTATCCTACTCAAACTTTTCCAGAAAATTGCAGAGGAAGGTAAACTTCCAAACTCACTCTATGAGGCCACTGTCACCCTAACACCAAAACCAGGCAAAAATGCCACAAAAAAAGAAAACTACAGGTCAATATCACTGATGAACATAGATGCAAAA
Organism: Bos mutus; assembly: GCF_027580195.1. Classification (NCBI taxonomy): domain Eukaryota; kingdom Metazoa; phylum Chordata; class Mammalia; order Artiodactyla; family Bovidae; genus Bos; species Bos mutus. The sequence goes on from NC_091618.1 coordinate 133,896,457, forward strand.
ATCCTTAACAAAATTATAGCAAACAGAATCCTACAACATATTAAAAAGATCAGACATCATGACCAAGTGGGCTTTATCCCAGGGATGCAAGGATTCGTCAATATCTGCAAATCAATCAATGTAATACTCTACATTAACAAATTGACTATATTATTAAAATAACCATATTATTATCTCAATAGATGCAGAGAAAGCCTTTGACAAAATTCAACATTCATTTATGATTAAAAAAAAAACCCTCCAGAAAGCAGGAATAGAAAGAACATACCTCAACATAATAAAAGCAATATATGACAAACCCACAGCAAAAATTATCCTCAGTGGTGAAAAATTGAAAGCCTTTCCCCTAAAGTCAGGAACAAGACAAGGGTGCCCACTCTCACCACTAATATTCACATAGTTTTGGAAGTTTTAGCCACAGCAATCAGAGAAGAGAAAGAAATAAAAAGAATCCAGACTGGAAAAGAAGTAAAACGCTCACTGTTTGCAGATGACATGATCCTCTACACAGAAAACCCTAAAGACTCTAAAACAGAAAACACTAAACAGAAAATTACTAGAGCTAATCAATGAATATAGTAAAGTTGCAGGATATAAGATTAACACACAGAAATCCCTTGCATTCCTATGCACTAACAATGAGAAAACAGAAGAGAAATTAAGGAAACTATCCCATTCACCATTGCAATGAAAAGAATAAAATACTTAGGAATAAATCTACCTAAAGAAACAAAAGACCTATATATAGAAAACTATAAAATACTGATGAAAGAAATCAAAGATGATACAAATAGATGGAGAAATATACCATGTTAATGGATCGGAAGAATCAATATAGTGAAAATGAGTATACTACCCAAAGAAATCTATAGATTCAATGCAATCCCTATCAAACTACCAACAGTATTTTCACAGAACTAGAACAAATAATTTCAAAATTTGTATGGAAATACAAAAAACCTCAAAGAGCCAAAGCAATCTTGAGAAAGAAGAATGGAACTGGAAAAATCAACCTGCCTGACTTCAGGCTCTACTACAAAGCAACAGTCATCAAGACAGTATGGTATTGGCACAAAGACAGAAATATAGATCAATGGAACAAAATAGAAAGCCAAGAGATAAATCCACATACCTAAGGACACCTTATCTTTGACAAATGAGGCAAGAATACACAATGGAGAAAAGACAATCTCTTTAACAAGTGGTGCTGGGAAAACTGGTCAACCACTTGTAAAAGAATGAAACACGCACATTCTAACACCATACACAAAATTAAACTCAAAATGGATTAAGGATCTAAATATAAGATCAGAAACTATAAAACTTTTAGAGGAAAACATAGGCAAAACACTCTCAGACATAAATCACAGCAGGATCCTCTAGGACCACCTCCCAGAGTAATGGAAATAAAAGCAAAAATATACAAATGGGACCTAATTAAACTTAAAAGCTTTTGCACAACGAAGGAAACTATAAACAAAGTGAAAAGACAGCCTTCAGAATGGGAGAAAATAATAGCAAATGAAGCAACTGACAAAGAATTAATCTCAAAAAACATACAAGCAACTCATGCAGCTCAGTTCCAGAAAAACAAACAACCCAATCAAAAAAAAAAAAAAGGGGTGGGGAGAACTAAACAGATATTTCTCCAAAGAAGAGATACAGATTGCTTACAAACACATGAAAAGATGGTCAACATCACTCATTATCAGAGAAATGCAAGGCAAAACCACAATAAGGTATCATCTTGCGCCAGTCAAAATGGCTGCTATCAAAAAGCAATCTTGAGAAAGAAGAATGGAACTGGAGAAAAAAACCTTCCTGACTTCAAATTTTCTACTAAGCTACAGTCATCAAGACAGTATGGTATTGGCCCAAAGAAAGAAATATAGATCAGTGGAAGAAAATAGAAAGCCAAGAGATACATCGATGAACCTTTGGACACCTTATCTTTGACAAAGGAAGCAAAGATATACAATGGAGAAAAGACAGTCTCTTCAACAAGTGGTGCTGTGAAAACTGGTCAACTACAAGTAAAAGAATGAAACACTTTCTAACACCATATACAAAAATTAACTAAAAATGGATTAACGACATAAATGTAAGATCAGAAACTGTAAAACTCTTAGAGGAGAACATAAGCAGAATACTCTCCAACATAAATCACAGCAAGATCCTCTATGACCCACCCCCACAGAGTAATGGAAATAAAAACAAAAATAAACAAATAATAAAATATAAACAAACAAAACTATTAACAAAAAAATAAAAAATAAACAAACTAAACTTAAAAGCTATTACACAATGAAGGAAACCACAGGCAAAGTGAAAAGACCGTGCTCACAATGGGAGAAAATAGTACCAAACGAAACAAATGACAAAGAATTAATCTCCAAAACATACAAGCAGTGCATGTAGCTCAATAGCAGAAAAATGAACAATACAATCAAAAAGTGGGCAAAAGACCTCTGTGAGACATTTAGACATTTCTACAAAGAAGACATACATATGACTAACAAACACGTGAAAAGATGCTCAACACCATTCATTGTTAGAGAAATGCAGATCAAAACCACAACACCAGTCACAATGGCCATCATCAAAATGTATACAAAAAATAAATGCTGGAGAAGGTGTGGAGAAAGGGATGTGAAGATTCCTTAAAAAACTGGAGAAAGAACTGTCATATGATCCAGCAGTCCCACTGCTGGGCATATACCGCAAGGAAACCAGAATTGAAAGAGACACATGTGCCCCAATGTTCATTGTAGCACTATTTACAATAACTAGGACATGGAAGCAACCTAGGTGTCCATTGGAAGATGAACGGATGAGAAATTTGTGGTACTTATACATAATGGAATATTACTCAAGCCAGAAAGAAAAACACCAATACAGTATACTAACGCATATATATGGAATTTAGAAAGATGGTAACAATAACCCTGTGTACGAGACAGCAAAAGAGACACCGATGTATAGATCAGTCTTATGGACTCTGTGGGAGAGGGAGAGAGTGGGGAGATTTGGGAAAATAGCATTGAAACATGTATAATATCATGTATGAAACGAGTCGCCAGTCCAGGTTCGATGCACGGTACTGGATGCTTGGGGCTGGTGCACTGGGACGACCCAGAGAGAGGGGAGGGGAGGGAGGAGGGTGGAGGGTTGAGGATGGGGAACGCGGGTATACCTGTGGCGGATTCATTTCGATATTTGGCAGAACTAATACAATATTGTAAAGTTTAAAAATAAAATAAAATTTAAAAAAAATAAAAAGAAATGCATTTGAGTCAGTTCTAATGATGTGGATGAACCTGAACCCTATTCAGTTCAGTTCAGTTCAATTCAGTCACTCAGTCGAGTCCGACTCTTTGTGACCCCATAACTGCAGCACTCCAGGCCTCCCTGTCCATCACCAACTCCCGGAGTTCACCCAAATTCATGTCCATCAAGTTGGTGATGCCATCCAGCCATCTCATCCTCTGTCGTCCCCTTCTCCTCTTGCCCCCAATCCCTCCCAGCATCAGAGTCTTTTCCAATGAGTCAACACTTTGCATGAGGTGGCCAAAGTACTGGAGTTTCAGCTTTAGCATCATTCCTTCCAAAGAACACACAGGACTGACCTCCTTTAGAATGGACTGGTTGGATCTCCTTGCAGTCCAAGGGACTCTCAAAAGTCTTCTCCAACACCACAGTTCAAAAGCATCAATTCTTCAGTGCTCAGCTTTCTTCACAGTCCAACTCTCACATCCATACATGACTACTGGAAAAACCATAGCCTTGACTAGTCGGACCTTTGTTGGCAAAGTAATGTCTCTGCTTTTGAATATGCTATCTAGGTTGGTCATAACTTTCCTTCCAAGGCGTAAACGTCTTTTAATTTCATGGCTACAGTCACTATCTGCAGTGATTTTGGAACCTCAAAAAATAAAATCTGACACTGTTTCCACTGTTTCCCCATCTATTTCCCATGAAGTGATGGGACCGGATGCCATGATCTTCGTTTTCTGAATGTTGAGCTTTAAGACAACTTTTCACTCTACTCTTTCACTTTCATCAAGAGGCTTTTTAGTTCCTCTTCACTTTTTGCAATAAGGCTGGTGTCATCTGCACATCTGAGGTTATTGATATTTCTCCCAGCAGTCTTGATTCCAGCTCGTGCTTCACCCAGCCCAGCGTTTCTCATGATGTACTCTGCATATAAGTTAAATAAGTAGGGTGACAATATTCAGCCTTGACATACTCCTTTTCCTATTTGGAACCAGTCTGTTGTTCCATGTCCAGTTTTAAGTGTCGCTTCCTGACCTGCATATACGTTTCTCAAGAGGCAGGTCAGGTGGTCTGGTATTCCCATCTCTTTCATAACTTTCCACAGTTTATTGTGATCCACACAGTCAAAGGCTTTGGCATAGTCAATAAAGTAGAAATAGATGTTTTTCTGGAACTCTCTTGCTTTTTCAATGATCCAGTGGATGTTGGCAATATGATCTCTGGTTCCTCTGCCTTTTCTAAAACCAGCTTGAACATCTGGAAGTTCACGATGCCTATTACACAGACTTAAAAAGAGAAAGGCAAATACTGCATGTATCAGTTCAGTTCAGTCATTCAGTTGTGTCCAACTTTGCAAGCCCATGGACTGCAGCACACCAGGCCTCCCTGTCTATCACCAACTCCCAGAGTTTATTCAAACTCATGCCCATTGGGTCAGTGATGGCATCCAAATATATCATCCTCTGTTGTCCCCTTCTCCTCCTGCCCTCAATCTTTCCCAGCATCAGGTCTTTTCAAATGAGTCAATTCTTCACATGAGGTGGCCAAAGTATTGGATTTCAGCTTCAGCATCAGTACTTCCAATGCATACCCAGGACTGATCTCCGTTAGGATGGACTGGTTGGATCTCCTTGCAGTCCAAGGGACTCTCAAGAGTCTTCTCCAACACCACAGTTCAAAAGCATCAATTCTTTGGCACTCAGCTTTCTTTATAATCCAACTCTCACATCCATGCATGACTACTGGAAAAACCATAGCCTTGACTAGACGGACCTTTGTTGGCAAAGTAATGTCTCTGCTTTTTAATATGCTCTCTAGGTTGGTCATAACTTTTCTTTCAAGGAATAAGCATCTTAATTTCATGGCTTCGGTCACCACATGCAGTGATTTTGGAGCCCAAAAAATAAAGTCTGCCATTCCTTCCACTGTTTCACCATCTATTTGCCATGAAATGATAGGCTGGATGCCATGATCTTAGTTTTCTGAATGTTGAGCTTTAAGTCAACTTTATTACTTTCCTCTTTCACAGTCATCAAAAAGCTTTTTAGTTCTTTGCTTTCTGTGTTAAGGGTGGTGTCATCTGCATATCTGTGGCTATTGATACATACAGTATATATCTTCGGCCGCGCTTAGTGCACCGGTCCCAGCCGCTGCCACGCTTAGTGTGTTGAGGTCAGGGGCAGAAGCCAGAAAGACCCTATGCCCAAAGGGCAGCAGCCAAGAGGAGTTACCCCACATCCGAGGTCAGGGGCAGCGGCCGAGAGTGCCAGGCTGCAATGGCACAGGAACGGCTGAGAAGAGATACCCAAGTCCAAGGTCAGGGGTGGCAGCTGGGAGGAGCTACCCCACGTCAGAGGTAAGGGGCGGCAGCCGAGAGGAGCCATCCTACGCCCAAGGCCAGAGGCGGCGGCCTGGAGAACCAACCCCACGCCTGAGACCAAGGGCGATGGCTGGGAGGACCAACCCCACGTTCAAGGAGTGGTGGTTGCATGGGCGCAGGAGGGCCTAGAGAAGCTATCCCATGTTGAAGGTCAGGAAGGGCGGTGGTGAGGAGATACCCCCTCCTCCATGGTAAGGAGCAGCGGCTGCACTTTGCTGGACCAGCCATGAAGAGATACCCCACACCCAAGGTAAGAGAAACCCAAGTAAGATGGTAGGTGTTGCAAGATGGCATCAGAGGGCAGACACACTGAAACCATACTCACAGAAAACTAGTCAATCTAATCACACTAGGACCACAGCCTTGTCTAACTCAAAGAAACTAAGCCATGCCCATGGGGCAACCCAAGACGGGCAGGTCATGGTGGAGCGATCTGACAGAATGTGGTCCACTGGAGAAGGAAATGGCAAGCCACTTTAGTATTCTTTTTTTTTTTTTTTTTGTTTCTGACAAGCTTTTATTTTTTTTTTTTAATAATTATGACATTCTCCCAAATCTTCCCACCCTCTCCCACAGAGTCCATAAGACTGTTCTATACATCAGTGTCTCTTTTGCTGTCTCGTACACAGGGTTATCGTTACCATCTTTCTAAATTCCATATACATGCGTTAGTATACTGTATTTATGTTTTTCCTTCTGGCTTACTTCACTCTGTATAATAGTCTCCAGTTTCATCCACCTCATTAGAACTGATTCAAATGTATTCTTTTTAATGGCTGAGTAATACTCCATTGTGTATATGTACCACAGCTTTCTTATCCATTCATCTGCTGATTACCCTGAGCACTTTAGTATTCTTGCATTGAGAATCCCATGAACAGTATGAAAAGGCAAAATGATAGGATACTGAAAGAGGAACTCCCCAGGTCAGTAGGTGCCCAATATGCTACTGGAGATCAGTGGAGAAATAACTCCAGAAAGAATGAAGGGATGGAGCCAAAGCAAAAACAATACCCAGTAGTGGATGTGACTGGTGATAGAAGCAAGGAACCTGGAATGTTAGGTCCATGAATCAAGGCAAATTGGAAGTGGTCAAACAAGAGATGGCAAGAGTGAATATCGACATTCCAGGAATCAGTGAACTAAAATGGACTGGAATGGGTGAATTTAACTCAGATGACCATTATATCTACTACTACGGGCAGGAATCCCTCAGAAGAAATGGAGTAGCCATTGTGGTCAACAAAAGAGTCCGAAATGCAGTACTTGGATGCAATCTCAAAAACGACAGAATGATCTCTGCTCATTTCCAGGCCAACCATTAAATATCACAGTAATCCAAGCCTATGCTACAACCAGTAATGCTGAAGAAGCTGAAGTTGAATGGTTCTATGAAGACCTACAACACCTTTTAGAACTAACACCCAAAAAAGATATCCTTTTCATTATAAAGGACGGGAATGCAAAAGTTGGAAGTCAAGAAACACCTGGAGTAACAGGCAAATTTGGCTTTGGAATACAGAATGATGGATGGCAAAGACTCATAGAGTTTTGCCAAGAAAATGCACTGGTCATAGCAAACACCTTCTTCCAACAACACAAGAGAAAGCTCTACATATGGACATCACCAGGTGGTCAACACTGAAATCAGATTGATTATATTCTTTGCAGCCAAAGATGGAGAAGCTCTATACAGTCAACCAAAACAAGACCAGGAGCTGACTGTGGCTCAGATCATGAACTCCTTATTACCAAATTCAGACTGAAATTGAAGAAAGTAGGGAAAACCACTAGACCATTCAGGTATGACCTAAATCAAATCCCTTATGATTATACAGTGGAAGTGAGAAATAGATTTAAGGGCCTAGATCTGATAGATGGAGTGCCTGATGAACTATGGATGGAGGTTCATGACATTGTACAGGAGACAGACCATCCCCATGAAAAAGAAATGCAAAAAAGCAAAATGGCTGTCTGGGGAGGCCTTACAAATAGCTGTGAAAAGAAGAGAAGCAAAAAGCAAAGGAGAAAAGGAAAGATATAAACATCTGAATGCAGAGTTCCAAAGAATAGCAAGAAGAGATAAGAAAGCCTTCTTCAGTGATCAATGCAAAGAAATAGAGGAAAACAACAGAATGGGAAAGACTAGAGATCTCTTCAAGAAAATTTGAGATACCAAGGGAACATACCATGCAAAGATGGTCTCGATAAAGGACAGAAATGGTATGGACCTAACAGAAGCAGAAGATATTAAGAAGAGATGGCAAGAATACACAGAAGAACTGTACAAAAAAGATCTTCATGACCCAGATAATCACGATGGTGTGATCACTCACCTAGAGCCAGATATCCTGGAATGTGAAGTCAAGTGGGCCTTAGAAAGCATCACTACGAACAGAGCTAGTGGAGGTTATGGCATTCCAGTTGAGCTATTTCAAATCCTAAAAGATGATGCTGTGAAAATGCTGCACTCAATATGCTAGCAAATTTGGAAAACTCAGCAGTGGCCACAGGACTAGGAAAGTTCCGTTTTCATTCCAATCCCAAAGAAAGGCAATGCCAAAGAATGCTCAAACTACTGCACAGTTGCACTCATCTCACATGCTAGTAAAGTAATGCTCAAAATTCTCCTAACCAGGCTTCAGCAATACGTGAACCGTGAACTTCCTGATGTTCAAGCTGGTTTTACAAAAGGCAGAGGAACCAGAGATCAAATTGCCAACAATGGCTGGATTATGGAAAAAGCAAGAGAGTTCCATAAAAACATCTATTTCCGCTTTATTGACTATGCCAAAGCCTTTGACTGTGTGGATCACAATAAACTGTGGAAAATTCTGAAAGAGATGGGAATACCAGACCACCTGATCTGCCTCTTGAGAAACGTATATGCAGGTCAGGAAACAACAGTTAGAACTGGACATGGAACAACAGACTGGTTCCAAATAGGAAAAGGCGTACATCAAGGCTATATATTGTCACCCTGCTTATTTAACTTATATGCAGAGTACATCATGAGAAACGCTGGGCTGGAAGAAGCACAAGCTGGAATCAAGATTGCTGGGAGAAATATCAATAACCTCAGATATGCAGATGACACCAGCCTTATTGCAAAAAGTGAAGAGGAACTAAAAAGCCTCTTGATGAAAGTGAAAGTGGAGAGTGAAAAAGTTGGCTTAAAGCTCAACATTCAGGAAACCAAGATCATGGCATCCGGTCCCATCACTTCATGGAAAAATGGGGAAACAGTGGAAACAGTGTCAGACTTTATTTTGGGGGGCTCCAAAATCACTGCAGATGGTGACTGCAGCCATAAAATTAAAAGATGCTTACTCCTTGGAAGGAAAGTTATGACCAACCTAGATAGCATATTCAAAAGCAGAGACATTACTTTGCCAACAAAGGTCTGTCTAGTTAAGGCTATGGTTTTTCCTGTGGTCATGTATGGATGTGAGAGTTGGACTGTAAAGAAAGCCGAGCGCCAAAGAATTGATGCTTTTGAACGGTGGTGTTGGAGAAGACTCTTGAGAGTCCCTTGGACTGCAAGGAGATCCAACCAGTCCATTCTAAAGCAGATCAGTCCTGGGTGTTCTTTGGAAGGAATGATGCTAAAGCTGAAACTTCAGTACTTTGGTCACCTCATGCGAGGAGCTGACTCACTGGAAAAGACTCTGATGCTAGGAGGGATTGGGGGCAGGAGATGGCTGGATGGCATCACCGACTCCATGGACGTGAGTCTGGGTGAACTCAGGGAGTTGGTGCTGCGATTCTTGTGGTCACAAAGAGTCGGACATGACTGAGTGACTGGACTAAACTGAACTGATATTAATGCCTGTATATGGAATTTAGAAAAAAGATACCGATGACCCACATGCAGGGAAGCAAAGAAGACACAGAGGTAAAGAGCAGATTTTTGGATCAGAAGGAGAACACAAGAGTGGGATGATTTGAGAGATTAACACCAAAACATTAAAAATACCATATAATAGATGAGCTGTGCAAGTTCAAAGCATGAAGCAGAACATCCAAAGCCAGTGTCTGAAACAGCCTAGAGGGTTAGGTTTGGGAGGAAGATGGAAGGAAAGTTTCAGATGGAGAGAAGATATGTATACATAGGGTGGATTCATGTTGATGTATGGCAAAAAAAGAGAAAAAAATCTCAATATTGTAAATGAATTATCCTCCAGTTAAAGTAAATAAAACATTTTTTAAGTTAATTTTTATTCCAATCCCAAGGAAAAGCCAAAAAATGTTCCAACCACTGTACAATTGCATTCATTTCACATGCTAGCAAGGTAATGCTCAAAATTATCCAAGCTAAACTTCAACAGTACATTAACCAAGAACTTCCAGATGTATAAGCTAGATTTAGAAAAGGCAGAGGAACCAGAGATCAAATTGCCAATATCTGTTGGATCATAGGAAAAGCAGGGGGTTTCCAGAAAAGCATCTACTGCTTCACTGACTACATGAAATCCTTTGACTGCATGCATCACAAAAAAAGCTGGGAAATTCTTATAGAGATACTAGACCACCTTATCTGCCTCCTGAAAAGTCTGTATGCAGGTCAAGAAGCAACAGTTAGAACTGGACATAGAACAACAGACTAGTTTCATATTGGGATCCTGCTTATTTAATTTATATGCAGAGTTCATCATGTGAAATGCTGGGCTAGATGAACCACAACTTGGAATCAAGATTGCCAAGAGAAATATCAATCACCTCAGATATGCAGACAACACCACCCTTATGTCACAAAGGGAAGAGCAAATAAAGAGCCTCTTGAGGAGAGTGAAATAGCCAGCTTAAAACTCAACTTTCAAAAAACTAAGATCATGGCATCTGGCCCATCACTTCATGGCAAATAGTAAGGGAAAAATTGGAAACGGTGACAGACTTTATTTTCTTGGACTCCAAAATCACTATGGATGGTGACTGCAGCCATGAAATTAAAAGACGCTTAATAAACTATGACAAACCTACACAGTGTATTAAAAAGCAGAGACATCACTTTGCTGACAAATGTCCATATAGTCAAACCTATGGTTCTTCCAGTAGTCATGTATGGATGTTAGAATTAGACCATAAAGGAGGCTGAGTGTTGAAGAATTGATGCTTTCTAACTGTGGTAATAAAGATGACTCTTGAGAGTTCCTTGGACAGCAAGGTGTTCAAACCAATCAATTCTTAAGGAAATCAACCCTGAATATTCATTATAAGAACTGATGCTGAAGCTTCAATACCATGGCCACATAATGCAAAGAGCTGACTCATTGGAAAAGACCCTGATGCTGGGAAAGTTTAATGGTAGGAGGAGAAGGTGGTGACAGAGTTTTAGGTGCTTGGATGGCATCATCATCTCAATGGACATGAGTTTGAGCAAACTCCAAGTGATAGTGAAGGATAGGGAAGCCTGGCATGCTGCAGTACATGGGGTCAAAAGAGTTGGACACAACTTAGCAACTGAAAAACAATATACATATGTCCCCTCCCTCTTAAGTCTCCTCCCAGCCCCCCATCCCATCCCTCTAGGTCATCACAGAGCACCAAGCTGAGCTCCCTGTGCTATAAAGCAACTAACACTAGCTAGCTATTTTACACACGGTAGTGTATGTGAAAGTGAAGTTGCTCAGTCGTGTCCGACTCTTTGCGACCCCGTGGACTGTAACCTATCAGGTTCCTCCATCCATGGGATTTTCCAGGCAAGAGTGCTGGAGTGGATTGCCATTTCCTTCTCCAGGGGATCCTCCCAACCCAGGAATGGAACCCGGGTCTCCCGCATTGCAGGCAGACGCTTTACCGTCTGAGCCACCAGGGAAAAACATATGTCAATGCTATTCTCTCAATTAATTCATCCCACCCTCTCCTTCCCCATCTGTGTCCACAAGTCCATTCTCTACATCTGCATCTCTATTTCTTCCCATACAAATAAGTTCATCAGTACTGTTTTTCTAGATCCCATATATATGCATTAATATACAATATTTGTTTTTCTCTTTCTGACTTTCTTCACTCTGTGTAACAGTCTCTAGGTTCACTCACTTCAGTTCTGCTGCTGCTGCTAAGTCGCTTTAGTCATGTCCGACTCTGTGCGACCCCATAGACAGCAGCCCACCAGGCTCTGCCATCCCTGGGATTCTCCAGGCAAGAACACTGGAGTGGGTTGCCATTGCCTTCTCCAACTGACTCAAATTTATTCCTTCTTATGGCTCAGTACGGAGAAGGCAATGGCACCCCACTCCAGTACTGTTGCCTGGAAAATCCCATGGATGGAGGAGCCTGCTAGGCTGCAGTCCATGGGGTCGCTAGGAGTCGGACAGGACTGAGCGACTTCACTTTCACTTTTCACTTTCATGCATTGGAGAAGGAAATGGCAACCCACTCCAGTGTTCTTGCCTGGAGAATCCCAGGGACAGGGGAGCCTGGTGGGCTGCCATCTCTGGGGTCGCACAGAGTCGGACACGACTGAAGCGACTTAGCAGCAGCAGCAGCATGGCTCAGTAATATTCCATTGTATGCATGTACCACAACTTCTTTATCTGTTCATCTGTGAATGGACATCTAGGTTTCTTCCATGCCCCAGCTATTATAAATAGCACTACAGTAAAACCTTGGGGTACATTATTTTTCTAGTTTCTTTTTTTAAGTATAAATTTATTTATTTTAATTGGAAGCTAATTACTTTACAATATTGTATTCGTTTTGCAATACATCAACATGAATTCTCCATGGGTATACACGTGTTCCCCATTCCGAACCCCCATCCCACCTCCCTCCCCATACCATCCCTCTGGATCATCCCAGTGCACCAGCCCCAAGCATCCTGTATCATGCATCGAACCTGGACTGGCGATTCATTTCATATATGATATTATACATGTTTCAATGCCGTTCTCCCAAATCACCCCACCCTCTCCCTCTCCCACAGAGTCCAAAAGACTGTTCTATACATCTGTGTCTCTTTTGCTGTCTCGTACGCAGGGTTATCATTACCATCTTTCTAAATTCCATATATATGTGTTAGTATACTGTATTGGTGTTTTTCTTTCTAGCTTACTTCACTCTGTATAATAGGCTCCAGTTTCATCCACCTCATTAGAACTGATTCAAATGTATTCTTTTTAATGGCTGAGTAATACTCCATTGTGTATATGTACCACTGCTTTCTTATCCATTCATCTACTCATGGACATCTATGTTGCTTCCATGTCCTGGCTATTATAAACAGTGTTGCGATGAACATTGGGGTACACGTGTCTCTTTCAATTCTGGTTTCTTCAGTGTGTATGCCCGGTAGTGGGATTGCTGGGTCATAAGGCAGTTCTATTTCCAGTTTTTTAAGGAATCTCCACACTGTTCTCCATAGTGGCTGTACTAGTTTGCATTCCCACCAACAGTGTAAGAGGGTTCCCTTTTCTCCACACCCTCTCCAGCATTTATTGCTTGTAGACTTTTGGATAACAGCCATTCTGACTGGCATGAAATGGTGCCTCATAGTGGTTTTGATTTTATCCATGGTAATTTTTTTTGCTCTGAAATACACTTTATCTGATATCGTTATGATTTCTGATTAGCATTAGCAAGATATATTTTTTCCATGCTTGTACTTTTAATCTCAGTGTGAGTGTGTGTGTGTGTGTGTGTGCACCTACACATGTACACATTCACTTGTACAGTTGGCTCTTGCTTTTTAATCCAATTGGAACAATATCTAACCTTTAAATGGTATGTAGTTTAGACCAGTTTTATTTATGTGATCATTGATTTGGTTAGACTTAAAATTAATTTTTTTCTTCTTACCAAATCTGTTATTTATTCACTATTTTTTTTTTTTGCTTTTTAATATTAATTGAGTGGGTTTTATATTTTTATTTTATTTTATTTCCTTTGTTTGCTTATCAGAAACAACTTTTGTTGTGCTATTTTAGTGGTTGTTTGAGCTCTTACAGTATACTTATTGAACTGCCCAGTCTGCATTCAAATGATATTCAGTTCAGTTCAGTTCAGTTCAGTCCAGTCGCTCAGTCGTGTCCAACTCTTTGCAACCCCATGAATCGCAGCAGGTCAGGCCTCCCTGTCCATCACCAACTCCCAGAGTTTACTTAAACTCATGTCCATCGAGTCGGTGATGCCATCCAGCCATCTCATCTCTGCCGTCCCCTTCTCCTCCTGCCCCCAATCCCTCCCAGCATCAGAGTCTTTTCCAATGAGTCAACTCTTCTCATGAGGTGGCCAAAGTACTGGAGTTTCAGCTTTAGCATCAGTCGTTCCAAAGAACACCCAGGACTGATCTCCTTTTGAATGGACTGGTTGGATCTCCTTACAGTCAAACGGACTCTCAAGAGTCTTCTCCAACACCACAGTTCAAAAGCATTAATTCTTAGACGCTCAGATTTCTTCACAGTCCAACTCTCACATCCATACATGACTACTGGAACAACCATGGCCTTGGCTAGATGGACCTTTGTTGGCAAAGTAATGTCTCTGCTTTTGAATATGCTATCTAGGTTGGTCATAACTTTCCTTCCAAGGAGTAAGCGTCTTTTAATTTCATGGCTGCAATCACCATCTGCAGTGATTTTGGAGCCCAAAAAAATAAAGTCTGACACTATTTCCACTATTTCCCCGTCTATTTCCCATGAAGTGATGATAACATTTCAACTATATGAGCCTTATAACAATATACACCCATTTTCTTTTTTTTTTTTTCCCATTTTCTTCTCTTAGCCTTTGTGTTATTGTTGTCACATATATTTTGTAAATCTCACAATGTATTTCATTATTTTTGCTTTAAACAATTGATTCTGTTTTTAATAGATTAAATAGATTTAATTTAATAAGTTTTTAATAGATTAATAAAAAAATTTCCTCATGTTTAACATTTCTATTGCTTTTCAGTCTTTTATATAGGACCAAATTTCCATCTGGTAATTAAATCAGCCTTATTTCTTACAGCGCAGACTTACTGGTGATTAATTCTTTCATATTTTGCATATTGAGGAAAAGAATATTTTGCTTCATTTTTGAGATATTTTTCCTCAACAAAGGGTTTTTTCCATTAATACTTTAAAAAACATTTTATTGCCTTCCTACTTGCACTGTTTTTAATGAAAAATTTTCTTTCATCTTTATCTCTGTTTCATTGTACATAATATTTCTTTCTTCTTTGATTACTTTTAAGGTTTTCCCTTTAACACTGTGTTTGAGCAATTTGACTACAGTGCTTAATATAATTTTCTTCATGTTTACTGTGTTTAAAGTTTGTTGAGATTCTTGAGTCTAAGAATTATAGTTTCATCAAATTCGGAAAATTTGAAGAAAATTGTATTCCTTCAAAATTTTCCCCACCCACTTCCCCTTTTATGACTTTAACTACTTGTGTATTTGAATAGCAAACCACTTGAAGTTGTTTCAGAACTCACTGCTACTCTATTTGTTGTCAGTCTTTTTGTTGTTCTGTTTTGCCTTTTCTCTCTTATTTGCATTTTTACAGTTTCTATTGCCTTGTCTTCTATTTAAGTAATATTTTCTTCTGTATTTTCTAATTTTTTAACTCCCTCCCATGTATTTTTTATCTCACATATTGTAACTTTCATCTCAAGAAGTTAGATTTGAGTCTTTTAAAAATCTTTTTTGTCTCTAATTAACATATCCAATCTTTTCCTCTATTGCACTGAGTGTATGAAATATTGTTATATTGGTTGTTTTGATATCCTAGTCCACAAATTTATCATTTGCCATTTCTGGATCACTGTTGACTGACTGATGTTTAGCCTTGTTATGGGTCATATTTTCTTTGCAAGCCTGGCAATTGAGTGTCAGATATTGTGAATTTGATTTTGCTGGGTGCTGGATATTCTATATAAGCCTTGAACTTTGTTTGACATGTGTTTAGTTTACTTTTCATACTGTTCATGGGTTCTCAAGGCAAGAATACTGAAGTGGTTTGCCATTCCCTTCTCCAGTGGACCACATTCTGTCAGATCTCTCCACCATGACCTGCCCATCTTGGGTTGCCCCATGGGCATGGCTTAGTTTCATTAAGTTAGACAAGGCTGTGGTCCTAGTGTGATTAGATTGACTAGTTTTCTGTGAGTATGGTTTCAGTGTGTCTGCCCTCTGATGCTCTCTTGCAACACCTACCATCTTACTTGGGTTTCTCTTACCTTGGGTGTGGGGTATCTCTTCACGGCTGCTCCAGCAAAGCGCAGCCGCTGCTCCTTACTTTGGAGGAGGGATATCTCCTCACCTCCATCCTTCCTGACCTTCAACGTGGGATAGCGCCTCTAGGCCCTCCTGAGCCGACGCAGCCACCGCTCCTTGGACATGGGGTTGGTCCTCCCGACCGCTGCCCATAAACAGTATGAAAAGGCAAAATGATAGGATACTGAAAGAGAAACTCCCCAGGTCAGTAGGTGCCCAATATCCTACTAGAGATCAGTGGAGAAATAACTCCAGAAAGAATGAAGGGATGGAACCAAAGCAAAAAGAATACCCAGCTGTGGATGTGACTGGTGATAGAAGCAAGGTCCGATGCTGTAAAGAGCAATATTGCATAGGAACCTGGAATGTCAGGTCCATGAATCAAGGCAAATTGGAAGTGTCCAAACAAGTGATGGCAAGAGTGAATGTCAACATTTTAGGAATCAGGGAACTAAAATGGACTAGAATGGGTGAATTTAACTCAGATGACCATTATATCTACTACTGTGGGCAGGAATCCCTCAGAAGAAATGGAATAGCCATCATGGTCAACAAAAGAGTCTGAAGTGCAGTACTTGGATGCAATCTCAAAAACGACAGAATGATCTCTGTTCATTTCCAAGGCAAACCATTCAATATCACAGTAATCCAAGTCTATGCCCCAACCAGTAATGCTGAAGAAGCTGAAATTGAATGGTTCTATGAAGACCTACAACACCTTTTAGAACTAACACCCATAAAAGATGTCCGTTTCATTATAGAGGACGGGAATGCAAAAGTAGGAAGTCAAGAAACACCTGGAGTAACAGGCAAATTTGGCCTTGGAATATGGAATGAAGCAGGGCAAAGACTAATAGTGTTTTGCCAAAAAAATGCACTGGTCATAACAAACACCCTCTTCCAACAACACAAGAGAAGACTCTACACATGGACATCACCAGATGGTCAACACTGAAATCAGATTGATTATATTCTTTGCAGCCAAAGATGGAGAAGCTCTATACAGTCAATAAAAACAAGACCAGGAGCTGACTGTGGCTCAGATCATGAACTCCTTATTACCAAATTCAGACTGAAATTGAAGAAAGTAGGGAAAACCACTAGACCATTCAGGTATGATCTAAATCAAATCCCTTATGATTATACAGTGGAAGTGAGAAATAGATTTAAGGGCCTAGATGTGATAGAGTGCCTGATGAACTATGGAATGTGGTCCATGACACTGTACAGGAGACAGGGATCAAGACCATCCCCATGAAAAAGAAATGCAAAAAAGCAAAATGGCTGTCTGGGGAGGCCTTACAAATAGCTGTGAAAAGAAGAGAAGCAAAAAGCAAAGGAGAAAAGGAAAGATATAAACATCTGAATGCAGAGTTCCAAAGAATAGCAAGAAGAGATAAGAAAGCCTTCTTCAGCGGTCAATGCAAAGAAATAGAGGAAAACAACAGAATTGGAAAGACTAGAGATCTCGTCAAGAAAATTAGAGATACCAAAGGAACATTTCACGCAAAGATGGGCTCGATAAAGGACAGAAATGATACGGACCTAGCAGAAGCAGAAGATATTAAGAAGAGATGGCAAGAATACACAGAAGAACTATACAAAAAAGAGCTTCACGACCCAGATAATCATGATGGTGTGATCACTGACCTAGGGCCAGACATCGTGGAATGTGAAGTCAAGTGGGCCTTAGAAAGCATCACTACGAACAAAGCTAGTGGAGGTGATGGAATTCCAGTTGAACTATTTTAAATCCTGAAAGATGATGCTGTGAAAGTGCTGCACTCAATATGCCAGCAAATTTGGAAAACTCAGCAGTGGCCATAGGACTGGAAAAGGTCAGTTTTCATTCCAATCCCAAAGAAAGGCAATGCCAAAGAATGCTCAAAGTACTGCACAATTGCACTCATCTCACATGCTAGTAAAATACTGCTCAAAATTCTCCAAGCCAGGCTTCAGCAATATGTGAACCGTGAACTTCCAGATGTTCAAGCTGGTTTTTGAAAAGGCAGAGGAACCAGAGATCAAATTGCCAATATCTGCTGGATCATGGAAAAAGCAAGAGAGTTCCAGAAAAACATCTATTTCTGCTTTATTGACTATGCCAAAGCCTTTGACTGTGTGGATCACAATCAACTGTGGAAAATTCTGAAAGAGATGGGAATACCAGACCACCTGATCTGCATCTTGAGAAATTTGTATGCAGGTCAGGAAGCAACAGTTAGAACTGGACATGGAACAACAGACTGGTTCCAAATAGGAAAAGGAGTACGTCAAGGCTATATATTGTCACCCTGCTTATTTAACGTATATGCAGAGTACATCATGAGAAACGCTGGGCTGGAAGAAACACAAGCTGGAATCAAGATCGCCAGGAGAAATATCAATAACCTCAGATATGCAGATGACACCACCCTTATGGCAGAAAGTGAAGAGGAACTAAAAAGCCTCTTGATGAAAGTGAAAGTGAAGAGTGAAAAAGTTTGTTTAAAGCTCAACATTCAGAAAATGAAGATCATGGCATCTGGTCCCATCACCTCATGGGAAATAGATGGGGAAGAGTGGAAACAGTGGCAGACTTTATTTTGGGGGGCTCCAAAATTACTGCAGATGCTGACTGCAGCCATGAAATTAAAAGACATTTACTCCTTGGAAGGAAAGTTATGACCAACCTAGATAGCATATTCAAAAGCACAGATATTACTTTGCCAACAAAGGTTCGTCTATTCAAGACTATGGTTTTTCCTGTGGTCATGTATGGATGTGAGAGTTGGACTGTGAAGAAGGCTGAGCGCCAAAGAATTGATGCTTTTGAACTATGGTGTTGGGGAAGACTCTTGAGAGTCCCTTGGACTGCAAGGAGATCCAACCAGTCCATCCTAAAGGAGATCAGCCCTGGGATTTCTTTGGAAGGAATGATGCTAAAGCTGAAACTCCAGTACTTTGGCCACCTCATGCAAAGAGTTGACTCATTGGAAAAGACTCTGATGCTGGGAGGGATTGGGGGCAAGAGGAGAAGGGGAGGACAGAGGATGAGATGGCTGAATGGCATCACTGACTCACTGGACGTGAGTCTGAATGAATTCCGGGAGTTGATGATGGACAGGGAGGCCTGGCATGCTGCAATTCATGGGGTCACAAAGAGTCGGACACGACTGAGCGACTGAACTGAACTGAACTTAGTTTACTTGGAAACAATTTAATCTTTTGGATATTTCATTAGTGCTTTGTTAAGTGGTACCAAAAAAAAAACATTTAGTCTGAAGCTAATTTTGCCTCCACTAAACAAAACTCCTAAATATTATATCCAATGTCATGTGATTTATTCTTCTTCACTCTGGTGGTGAGAACAGGCACAATTCCTAGCCTGGTTTAATCTATGGAGAATGGGTCCTCTATGTCCCAACCAGTTTCTTCACACACATGCACTAATCAGTACTCAGCTGAATACTTGGTGGTAACCCTCTGCAGATATGTTTAGGTCTTTTGCATGCAGTTCTCTCCTTTGGTACTCTTCCTTGTACATCGTAGCTGCCTTGGACACTGTAAACTTTAGCTCTGCTTTGTTCATCTCAGTGAGTCTGCTGAGCTTTGCCTGGTTTCTCTTTTCCTGCTCAATGGCCTAGGAACTTTTTGCAAGTAATGTTCTGAAGCACTTCAGAACATCGGGTTTACTTCATTTATTTCCCTGTTCTCGTGGATCACTCTGCCACATTGCCTTGTGCCCAAAGTCTTGAAAACTATTTTTTCAAGCATTTGTCCTATTTTTTTAATTGGGCAAGAAGATAAATCCACTCTATTTTTGCCTGATATGCTTTTGAATTGTGGTGCTGGAGAAGACTCTTGAGAGTACCTTGGACTGCAAGGAGGTCAAACCAGTCAATTCTAAAGGAAATCAACCCTGAATAGTCATTGGAAGGACTGATACTGAGCTGAAGCTCCAATACTTTGGCCACCTGATGCGAAGAGCTGACTCATTGGAAAAGACCCTGATGCTGGGAAAGCTTGAGGGTGGGAGGAGTAGGTAGCAAGGAATTAGATGGTTAGATAGCATCACTGACTCATCAGACATGAGTTTGAGCAAACACCAGGAGATAGTGGAGGACAGAGGAACCTGGCATGCTGCAGTCCATGGGTTCACAAAGAATCAGATATGATTTAGCAACTGAACGGTAACAACATCTTTGCCTGTAGTGGAAGCTATAGATATGTTCATGTCAGCCACAAAAGGAACTTTGGCTGTGTTCATTCACACACAGTCTCTAGAAGGTGATACTCTGTCAGAGGACAATTGCATCCGGTTTGACAGATAACCTCAGCCCTGATATGCAGATAAAAGCCTTATGCTGTCTGAGCTTTATGCTCTTTGGAAACTTGCCTTCACAGCAAGGAGAGAATGTGCAAACCAGATGAATGTGAGCACCTGGTACTTGCATTCCTCGTAGGCATTAGTAAATTGGCACCTTTGTGATTCCAGTTTCTCCTAGAAGCTCTATTATCCCAAGTCAACCTCAGGACATCAGGATGTGAGGATGGTCATGCATCATAATTGCAAGGGGTCTGGGACAGTGTAAGCAATTGACAATGTCAGTTCCTTCCACTTCTGGGAGCACTAAATGGTTGTGTGACTGAGGCTGAGTCTGTGGCCCTTCTGGTTCTACTTCTTCACCTGAAATGGTGACAACAGTAACTTCTCTGCCTGTGGCTCAAATTCTGTGGTAGCTTTCATTCTTTTGAGAAGCATAAACTGTAATTCAAATATGTGATGATTCCAAAAGCTCTTGTCTTTGTTAAATGTCACATTCATCATGCCACAGTCAGCAAAATCAGTCAAGTCATAAGATTCCACCATATCAAATAAAACACTTCCCAGTGGAGACCTTTGCCCCTACTAATAGTGTGTTTTCTTAATGGAAATATCCTGTTAAATGGTAAAGCATATGGCTTAGAAAAGCAGTCCCTCAATGCTGTTCTTTCTTTTTCCATACAGGTTATCCCCAAAGGAATAATCTGGGATTTTATGAAATGTGACTAACCAAATAAGTATTAGGTATTTACAAAGAGAATTGGGCAAAGGCCTCAGCAACATCCCCACGTGAGTGGAAGACAAGTTGCCTTGAAGTAACTTGGGGAACTCATTGCATCAAAATGAGAAATTGAGTTGGTGTTTATCCCTCAGAAAACTAAAATCTATCAGCTCCCCATCCAACTCCAACCATCATCTCCTCCTCCTGTAGCCCACCTCTTCCAAAGAATGGCCCCACTTGTTCCAGTGGAAGACTGGGAGCCATCCTGAATATAGCACCATAGGAAGTGAGTCTGATCCACATCATCTCCCTGCACTATAAATCCCCCCTCATATCCAGACACCACAATCTACCATCATCTCTCACCACCACTCTGCCACCTCCTCCTGTCCCACTTGTTTATAAGTCTATCTCCCTCATTCCCATCACACTACCGATAACCTCATAGTGTTTGAAGAACACTCACCATCCAAGACAAGTTCAATAAAACCTATCTGACTCCCCTTCTGCCCCTCAAAATTCATACTCCTGTGGTTCTAAGGGTGACAATCTGACAACATCCCTCCTGCCTACCCCCTTCTATGAATCACTCAGGCCTTTGGGTGATACTACAAATCTGCTATGCCTGGTCTCTGCCTTTCACCCCAATTGCATCTCTTCCTATGGCCTCCTTGAGGTTCCTTCACTCCCAATCACATGCAGTATTTCAAAAATGGCAGAGCCATGGTGAAGGGAGAGATAGCCCACACTGAATAAATGAAAGTGGGTAGAGAAAAGGCTTAAAGGTAGAAAGGAGCACACGTCTTTCTATTTGCAATCAGATCCCATTTACTGAGCACCTACTGTGTGCCAGGACAGGTGCTAGGAGGTAGGGGATAAGCTGTGACTCCCAATCTAAGGGATCAATTTGGCTTTACCTTTTTTTTTTTTTTTTTGATTTTAAGTAGACTTTTTATTTACTTATTTTTTTAATTTAATATATTCCTTACAAATTTAAGAACCCATCCTGAACCCTCCTCCCTCCTCCCTCCCCATACCATCCCTCTGGGTCGTCCCAGTGCACCAGCCCCAAGCATCCAGCATCGTGCATTGAACCTGGACTGGCATCTCATTTCATACATGACATTTCACATGTTTCAATGCCATTCTCCCAAATCTTCCCACCCTCTCCCTCTCCCACAGAGTCCATAAGACTGTTCTATACATCAGTGTCTCTTTTTGCTGTCTCAGATACAGGGTTATCGCTACCATCTTTCTAAATTCCATATATATGCGTTAGTATACTGTATTGGTGTTTTTCCTTCTGGCTTACTTCACTCTGTATAATAGGCTCCAGTTTCATCCACCTCATTAGAACTGATTCAAATGTATTCTTTTTAATGGCTGAGTAATACTCCATTGTGTATATGTACCACTGCTTTCTTATCCATTCATCTGCTGATGGACATCTAGGTTGCTTCCATGTCCTGGCTATTATAAACAGTGCTGCGATGAACATTGGGGTACACATGTCTCTTTCCCTTCTGGTTTCTCAGTGTGTATGCTCAGCAGTGGGATTGCTGGATCATAAGGCAGTTCTATTTCCAGTTTTTTAAGGAATCTCCACACTGTTCTCCATAGTGGCTATACTAGTTTGCATTCCCACCAACAGTGTAAGAGGGTTCCCTTTTCTCCACACCCTCTCCAGCATTTATTATTTGTAGACTTTTGGATCGCAGCCATTCTGACTGGTGTGAAATGGTATCTCATAGTGGTTTTGATTTGCATTTCTCTGATAATGAGTGATGTTGAGCATCTTTTCATGTGTTTGTTAGCCATCTGTATGTCTTCTTTGGAGAAATGTCTATTTAGATCTTTGGCCCATTTTTTGATTGGGTCATTTATTTTTCTGGAGTTGAGCTGTAGGAGTTGCTTGTATATTTTTGAGATTAGTTGTTTGTCGGTTGCTTCATTTGCTATTATTTTCTCCCATTCTGAAGGCTGTCTTTTCACCTTGCTAATAGTTTCCTTTGATGTGCAGAAGCTTTTAATTTTAATTAGGTCCCATTTGTTTATTTTTGCTTTTATTTCCAATATTCTGGGAGGTGGGTCATAGAGGATCCTGCTGTGATGTATGTCAGAGAGTGTTTTGCCTATGTTCTCCTCTAGGAGTTTTATAGTTTCTGGTCTTACGTTGAGATCTTTAATCCATTTTGAGTTTATTTTTGTATATGGTGTTAGAAAGTGTTCTAGTTTCATTCTTTTTACAAGTGGTTGACCAGATTTCCCAGCACCACTTGTTAAAGAGATTGTCTTTAATCCATTGTATATTCTTGCCTCCTTTGTCAAAGATAAGGTGTCCATATGTGCGTGGGATTTATCTCTGGGCTTTCTATTTTGTTCCATTGATCTATATTTCTGTCTTTGTGCCAGTACCATACTGTCTTGATAACTGTGGCTTTGTAGTAGAGCCTGAAGTCAGGTAGGTTGATTCCTCCAGTTCCATTTTTCTTTCTCAAGATTGCTTTGGCTATTCGAGGTTTTTTGTATTTCCATACAAATTGTGAAATTATTTGTTCTAGCTCTGTGAAGAATACTGTTGGTAGCTTGATAGGGATTGCATTGAATCTATACATTGCTTTGGGTAGTATACTCATTTTCACTATATTGATTCTTCCAATCCATGAACATGGTATATTTCTCCATCTATTAGTGTCCTCTTTGATTTCTTTCACCAGTGTTTTATAGTTTTCTATATATAGGTCTTTAGTTTCTTTAGGTAGATATATTCCTAAGTATTTTATTCTTTTCGTTGCAATGGTGAATGGAATTGTTTCTTAATTTCTCTTTCTGTTTTCTCATTATTAGTGTATAGGAATGCAAGGGATTTCTGTGTGTTGATTTTATATCCTGCAACTTTACTATAATCATTGATTAGTTCTAGTAATTTTCTGGTGGAGTCTTTAGGGTTTTCTATGTAGAGGATCATGTCATCTGCAAATAGTGAGAGTTTTACTTCTTCTTTTCCAATTTGATTCCTTTTTTCTTTCTTTTCTGCTCTGATTGCTGTGGCAAAACTTCCAAAACCATGTTGAATAGTAATGGTGAAAGTGGGCACCTTGTCTTGTTCCTGACTTTAGAGGAAATGCTTTCAATTTTTCACCATTGAGGATAATGTTTGCTGTGGGTTTGTCATATATAGCTTTTATTATGTTGAGGTATGTTCCTTCTATTCCTGCTTTCTGGAGAGTTTTTATCATAAATGGGTGTTGAATTTTGTCAAAGGCTTTCTGCATCTATTGAGATAATCATATGGTTTTTGTTTTTCAATTTGTTAATGTGGTGTATTACATTGATTGATTTGTGGATATTGAAGAATCCTTGCATCCCTGGGATAAAGCCCACTTGGTCATGGTGTATGATCTTTTAATGTGTTGTTGGATTCTGATTGCTAGAATTTTGTTTAGGATTTTTGCATCTATATTCATCAGTGATATTGGCCTGTAGTTTTTTTTTTTGTGGGATCTTTGTCAGGTTTTGGTATTAGGGTGATGGTGGCCTCATAGAATGAGTTTGGAAGTTTACCTTCCTCTGCAATTTTCTGGAAGAGTTTGAGCAGGATAGGTGTTAGCTCTTCTCTAAATTTTTGGTAGAATTCAGCTGTGAAGCCGTCTGGACCTGGGCTTTTGTTTGCTGGAAGATTTTTGATTACAGTTTCAATTTCCGTGCTTGTGATGGGTCTGTTAAGGTTTTCTATTTCTTCCTGGTCGAGTTTTGGAAAGTTGTACTTTTCTAAGAATTTGTCCATTTCTTCCTCGTTGTCCATTTTATTGGCATATAATTGTTGATAATAGTATCTTATGATCCTTTGTATTTCTGTGTTGTCTGTTGTGATCTCTCCATTTTCCTTTCTAATATTATTGATTTGGTTTTTCTCCCTTTGTTTCTTGATGAGTCTGGCTAATGGTTTATCAATTTTATTTATCCTTTCAAAGAACCAGCTTTTGGCTTTGTTGATTTTTGCTATGGTCTCTTTTGTTTCTTTTGCATTTATTTCTGCTCTAATTTTTAAGATTTCTTTCCTTCTACTAACCCTGGGGTTCTTCATTTCTTCCTTTTCTAGTTGCTTTAGGTATAGAGTTAGGTTACTTATTTGACTTTTTTCTGTTTCTTGAGGTGTGCCTGTATTGCTATGAACTTTCCCTTAGCACTGCTTTTACTGTGTCCCACAGGTTTTGGGTTGTTGTGTTTTCATTTTCATTCGTTTCTATGCAAATTTTGATTTCTTTTTGATTTCTTCTGTGATTTGTTGGTTATTCAGCAGGGTGTTGTTCATCCTCCATATGTTGGAATTTTTAATAGTTTTTCTCCTGTAATTGAGATCTAATCTTACTGCATTGTGGTCAGAAAAGATGCTTGGAATGATTTCTATTTTTTTTGAATTTACAAGGCTAGCTTTATGGCCCAGGATGTGATCTATCCTGGAGAAGGTTCCATGTGCGCTTGAGAAAAAGGTGAAATTTATTTTTTGGGGATGAAGTGTCCTATAGATATCAATTAGGTCTAACTGGTCTATTGTATCATTTAAAGTTTGTGTTTCCTTGTTAATTTTCTGTTTAGTTGATCTATCCATAGGTGTGAGTGGGGTATTAAAGTCTCCCACTATTATTGTGTTATTGTTAATTTCTCCTTTCATACTTGTTAGCATTTGTCTTACATACTGCGGTGCTCCTGTTGGGTGCATATATATTTATAATTGTTATATCTTCTTCTTGGATTGACCTTTGATCACTATGTAGTGACCTTCTTTGTCTCTTTTCACAGCCTTTGTTTTAAAGTCTATTTTATCTGATATGAGTATTGCTACTCCTGCTTTCTTTTGGTCCCTATTTGCATGGAAAATCTTTTTCCAGCCCTTCACTTTCAGTCTGTATGTGTCCCCTGTTTTGAGGTGGGTCTCCTGTAGACAACATATGTAGGGTCTTCTTTTTGTATCCATTCAGCCAGTCTTTGTCTTTTTGGTTGGGGCATTCAACCCATTTACGCTTAAGGTAATTACTGATAAGTATGATCCTGCTGCCATTTACTTTATTGTTTGGGGTTCGAATTTATACACCATTTTTGTGTTTCCTGTCTAGAGAATATCCTTTAGTATTTGTTGGAGAGCTGGTTTGGTGGTGCAGAATTCTCTCAGCTTTTGCTTGTCTGAGAAGCTTTTGATTTCTCCTTCATACTTGAATGAAATCCTTGCTGGGTACAATAATCTGGGCTGTAGGTTATTTTCTTTCACCATTTTAAGTATGTCTTGCCATTCCCTCCTGGCTTGAAGAGTTTCTATTGAAAGATCAGCTGTTATCCTTATGGGAATTCCCTTGTGTGTTATTTGTTGTTTTTCCCTTGCTGCTTTTAATATTTGTTCTTTGTGTTTGATCTTTGTTAATTTGATTAATATGTGTCTTGGGGTGTTTTTTTGCGTTGGGTTTATCCTGTTTGGGATTCTCTGGGTTTCTTGGACTTGGGTGATTATTTCCTTCCCAGTTTAGGGAAGTTTTCAACTATTATCTCCTCAAGTATTTTCTCATGGTCTTTCTTTTTGTCTTCTTCTTCTGGAACCCCTATGATTCGAATGTTGTAGCGTTTAATATTGTCCTGGAGGTCTCTGAGATTGTCCTCATTTCTTTTAATTCGTTTTTCTTTTATTCTCTCTGATTCATTTATTTCTACCATTCTATCTTCTAATTCACTAATCCTATCTTCTGCCTCTGTTATTCTACTATTTGTTGCCTCCAGAGTGCTTTTAATTTCATTTATTGCATTATTCATTATATATTGACTCTTTTTTATTTCTTCTAGGTCCTTGTTAAACCTTTCTTGCATCCTCTCAATCCCCGTCTCCAAGCTATTCATCTGTGATTCCATTTTAATTTCAAGATTTTGGATCAATTTCACTATCATTATTCGGAATTCTTTATCAGGTAGATTCCCTATCTCTTCCTCTTTTGTTTGGTTTGGTGGGCATTTATCCTGTTCCTTTATCTGCTGGCTATTCCTCTGTCTCTTCATCTTGTTTAAATTGCTGAGTTTGGGAGTCCTTTCTGTATTCTGGCAGTTTGTGGAGTTCTCTTTATTGTGGCTTTTCCTCGCTGTGTGTGGGTTTGTACAGGTGGCTTGTCAAGGTTTCCTGGTTAGGGAAGCTTGTGTCGGTGTTCTGATGGGTGGAGCTGTATTTCTTCTCTTTGTTCAGTCGCGCTCCCAGGTCCAAGCCGCTCAGGTTCAGGCACTCGGGTAGTCCTCAGAGGCGCAGACTCAGTTGGGCCTGAGTTTTGTGCTCTTCCCAGGTCCGAGCAGCTCAAGTGATGAGGTGTTTGGTGAGCGCCAATGCTGCTACTTATCGCCTCTAAGGGATCAATTTGGGATAGACATTAAGTTGAAAGCAATAACACATTAATGTTACTCATGTTGGGGACTTAGATGAGGGGAAATTAAGTCTGCCTTGGAGTTGGAGAGGTGCTCAAGGAGGTCTTCCCATAAGAATTGTGTTTGAGAGGATGAGGAGGCAGAGGATGGTGGAAGCCCCATGGAGCTTGAAAACAAAGGCACATTCAGGAAACAGTGAACATAGGACAAGAAGAAAACTCCTCCTTGTCAAACACTTTCTTTGGCTCAGTTTCCTCTGCTTGCTTCAAGAAGCTTCCATGAAAAAGACATATGAAATTTTGTGGGGAAAAAAGTCCTACATATGAGATTCCAAATAACAGCACTTACAGACATGAAAATATCCACCATACAAGGGAGCAAGGTCCAGTTTTTTAAATGAAAATACAGCAGGCTTCAAATCCTGCCAAGGTGTCTTCTTTGTCTTCTGCTTAGTCACTCAGTCATGTCCAACTCTTTGCAACTCTGTCCATGGGGATTCTCCAGGCAAGATTACTGGATTGGGTTGCTATGCCATCCTCCAGGGGAACTTCACAACCCAGGGATTGAATCCAGGTCTCCTGCATTGCAGGCAGATTCTTTACTGTCTGAGCCACCAGGGAAGCCTAATGTCTTCTTTAATGGTCCCTAAGCTTTGCAATGTGAGCCACTTCCAATATGGCCCACAAACTCCTCTCTATCCCCCACCGCTCCCTCCACATGGTCAGCTGATGTCAATGCCCAGTTGACCTTGGAAGCCTCATTTTGATAACGAGTTCCTGAATGACTCCATGGAGGAGGCCTCCCCTTTCTTGCCCTGTCATTAATTAGACCTTCTATGAGGCAGAACGGAGAAGGCAATGGCACCCCACTCCAGTACTCTTGCCTGGAAAATCCCATGGATGGAGGAGCCTGCTAGGCTGCAGTCCATGGGGTCGTTAAGAGTCGGACACGACTGAGCGACTTCACTTTCACTTTTCACTTTCATGCATTGGAGAAGGAAATGGCAACCCACTCCAGTGTTCTTGCCTGGAGAATCCCAGGGACGGCGGAGCCTGTTGGGCTGCCGTCTATGGGGTCGCACAGAGTTGGACACGACTGAAGCGACTTAACAGTAACAGTAACAGTAACATGAGGCAGAAATAAATGTTGATTTTGTTAAGCCATTAAGGGCTTCCCAGGTGGCACTATTGGTAAAGAACCTGCTTGCCAATGCAGAAGATTTAAGAGACTGGGATTCGATCCCTGGGTGGGTAAGATCCCCTGGAGAAGGGCATGGCAACCCACTCAAGTGTTCTTGCCTGGAGAATCTCATGCACAGAGGAGCTGAGAGGGTTGCAGTCCAGAGTTTCAAAAAGTTGGACACAACTGAAGCAACTTAGTGTGCACACATATGCTAAGCCACTGAGAGTACAGGGCTTTATCTGTATCTACTATAATTATTTTTAAAAGACAAACAAGAAAAGTCCAGAAGAGCATAGGGAAAAGGTAAAATCCATGCAGAGACTATGGGGGAATATTCATACAACTTTCAACGGCATACATAATTGCTGCTGTCCAAACGTGTTTTTCTAAAAAGAGAGTCTATGACATTTACTAGATTTTCCAATGGGGTCAGCGATTCACTGTCTTAAATTATCTCACTTGACCATGTGAGTTAAGAATTGTTGAGGCTCAGTGGTCTACGTTTACTGATCCAGTTCATTCATCAATTCACTCAGCACACATCTACTTCACTCCCTTTCTGCCCCCATCACCTTCTGTGCTCTTGGAATGCACTGGAGAGCAAGAGAATCTAGTCCTTGTGGAGGTATGCAGGAGAGATGGTAGTGCTGGAGGGCCCATGGCCTGGGGGTGTGCCCACTCTCAAGGTGATGGAGGGAACTCTGGAAAGGAAGATGTAGCTCTGACCCATTCATGCCTGGGCTAGAAGGATGTTGCCTCCTGTGGGAGGGGCCCATGTGGAGGCTCAGCAACAGGAAGGCAGTCAGGGCCATCATGAAGCCAGAAGGCTCTGTGCAGGAGCCTGGAGCTCTAGGGAAGGGGAGGAGCCAAGGAGGTGGCAGGGCTGAGTCAGGGAGGGCCCTGTGGGCCACATAACAGCCCAAGATCACTCAGAAGGAGAGACCATGAAAGAGAGTCCTCTGACCCAAAGTCGGTGCCATCACTTCTATAACTCATTCAACAAACCAGCTGTGAGCCCCTCAAACCCCAGTGAGTACTCAGTGGAGGCATTCTCCATGTGATTCTGTCACCTGACCTGATTCTATATGGACACACTGTCATCTCCCACCCTAGGGCCAGCCTGTCTCAGGGGAAAGCTCCAAAGTGACTTAGCACATCTTAGGTGCAACAGGTGTGGGTGAAACAGCCAGAACTTAATTCATAATTGGCACCTTTTATCTACATTTTCCTGATCATCAAAAATGAGCAATATAGGCTCCAGTTTCATCCACCTCATTAGAACTGTGGGGTGGTGTGGGGAGGGAGGAGGGAGGAGGGTTCAGGATGGGGAACACATGTATGCCTGTGGCGGATTCATTTTGATATTTGGCAAAACTAATACAATTATGTAAAGTTTAAAAATAAAATAAAATTTAAAAGTTAAAAAAAAATGAGCAATAGCAGCCTTTTGGACTGTATCTATCTGAATTTCAGGGCTGCCACTCAGCTGCTTTGATGTCTCAGTGCCTAACAGTTTGAAATGGAAAACTGTCACATTAAGAAGATTATGCAGAATTCATTTGTCACCAGCATTTTCCCATGGCAGAGATGTCTACTTACCACCTGCTGTTAAAGTCATACTGTAAAAGACAAAAGTAAGGGAAACAAGTTAAGGTGCCAGCAGCATTGTATGGTTATAGGAAATTTAAAGAAGGGATCAAAGTCCAGTTTTTTTTTTTAATGTAAATACAGCAGGCTTCAAATCCTGCTGCGACATCTCCCCAACAACAAAGGCTCTGGAGAGAGGACCACGTCATTTGAACTCCAACCCCCTCACCAGTTACTGTTTGGCCAACCCAGCTTGCCTGCTATACAGTGAACTGACAAAAAGGCACTGTGATAGCAGAGATTATCAGCCAGCCCGATCTGAATTAATGCAATGAAGCTGTCAGGTGAAACTATCTAGTGATACTGATAAAAAGCAAATTTGAAAGCTCTCCTCAAAGAACCAATATATAAGCAGTTCAGGTCATAGTTGGTGAGGCAAGAACCTGGACCCAGTCGTGTGGTCATATCGTGCTTTCCCAGAAAGCTAAGCCCAACACTAACATGTGGTTGTCCCAGAGCCAGGACAACTGGTTATCCATATGAAAAAATTAGCTTGGGTTGCTATTGAACAGTCTACTGAAGTTTCTATGCCAGGTGGATTAAGAAGAAAACATGAGCAGAGACTACAAAGCATTTAAACGATAACATAGAAGAATGTCTTAAGACTTTGGGATAGGAAAGGATTTCTTTGTTTTTCTTTTTTTTTTTTTTAATTGAAGTATACTTGAGTTACAATGCTGTGTTATTACAATTTCTGCTATACAGAAAAGTGATTCAGTTATATATATGTGTGTGTGTGTGTGTATATATATATATATACACACACATATATATATACATATATACACACACAAACCAGGAGCTGACTGTGGCTCAGACCATGAACTCCTTATTGCCAAATTCAGACTTAAGTTGAAGAAAGTAGGGAAAACCACTAGACCATTCAGGTATGACCTAAATCAAATCCCTTATGATTATACAGTGGAAGTGAGAAATAGATTTAAGGGTCTAGATGTGATAGATAGAGTGCCTGATGAACTATGGAATGAGGTTCATGACATTGTACAGGAGACAGGGATCAAGACCATCCCCATGGAAAAGAAATGCAAAAAAGCAAAATGGCTGTCTGGGGAGGCCTTACAAATAGCTGTGAAAAGAAGAGAAGCAAAAAGCAAAGGAGAAAAGGAAAGATATAAACATCTGAATGCAGAGTTCCAAAGAATAGCAAGAAGAGATAAGAAAGCCTTCTTCAGCGGTCAATGCAAAGAAATAGAGGAAAACAACAGAATGGGAAAGACTAGAGATCTCTTCAAGAAAATTAGAGATACCAAAGGAACATTTCATGCAAAGATGAGCTCGATAAAGGACAGAAATGATATGGACCTAACAGAAGCAGAAGATATTAAGAAGAGGTGGCAAGAATACACAGAAGAACTATACAAAAAAGAGCTTCATGACCCAGATAACCACAATGATGTGATCACTGACCTAGAGCCAGACATCGTGGAATGTGAAGTCAAGTGGGCCTTAGAAAGCATCACTACGAACAAAGCTGGTGGAGGTGATAGAATTCCAGTTGAGCTATTCCAAATCCTGAAAGATGATGCTATGAAAGTACTGCACTCAATATGCTAGCAAATTTGGAAAACTCAGCAGTGGCCACAGGACTGGAAAAGGTCAGTTTTCATTCCAATCCCAAAGAAAGGCAATGCCAAAGATTGCTCAAACTACTGCACAATTGCACTCATCTCACACGCTAGTAAAGCAATGCTCAAAATTCTCCAAACCAGGCTTCAGCAATATGTGAACCGTGAACTTCCTGATGTTCAAGCTGGTTTTAGAAAAGCCAGAGGAACCAGAGATCAATTTGCCAACATCCACTGGATCATGGAAAAAGCAAGAGAGT
This sequence comes from Bos mutus, assembly GCF_027580195.1. NCBI lineage: Eukaryota > Metazoa > Chordata > Mammalia > Artiodactyla > Bovidae > Bos > Bos mutus. The sequence goes on from NC_091618.1 coordinate 133,928,408, forward strand.
TCCAGAAAAACATCTATTTCTGCTTTATTGACTATGCCAAAGCCTTTGACTGTGTGGATCACAATCAACTGTGGAAAATTCTTCAAGAGATGGGAATACCAGACGACCTGATCTGCATCTTGAGAAATTTGTATGCAGGTGAGGAAGGAACAGTTAGAACTGGACGTGGAACAACAGACTGGTTCCAAATAGGAAAAGGAGTACGTCAAGGCTGTATATTGTCACCCTGCTTATTTAACGTATATGCAGAGTACATCATGAGAAACGCTGGGCTGGAAGAAACACAAGCTGGAATCAAGATTGCCAGGAGAAATATCAATAACCTCAGATATGTAGATGACACCACCCTTATGGCAGAAAGTGAAGAGGAAGTAAAAAGCCTCTTGATGAAAGTGAAAGCAGAGAGTGAAAAAGTTGGCTTAAAGCTCAACATTCAGAAAACGAAGATCATGGCATCCGGTCCCACCACTTCATGGGAAATAGATGGGGAAACAGTGCAAACAGTGTCAGACTTTATTTTTCTGGGCTCCAAAATCACTGCAGATGGTGACTGCAGCCGTGAAATTAAGACATTTACTCCTTGGAAGGAAAGTTATGACCAACCTAGATAGCATATTCAAAAGCAGAGACATTACTTTGCCAACAAAGTTTCATCTAGTCAAGGCTATGGTTTTTCCTGTGGTCATGTATGGATGTGAGAGTTGGACTGTGAAGAAGGCTGAGTGCCAAAGAATTGATGCTTTAGAACTGTGGTGTTGGAGAAGACTGTTGAGAGTCCCTTGGACTGCAAAGAGATCCAACCAGTCCATTCTGAAGGAGATCAGCCCTGGGATTTCTTTGGAAGGAATGATGCTAAAGCTGAAACTCCAGTACTTTGGCCACCTCATGCGAAGAGTTGACTCATTGGAAAAGACTCTGATGCTGGGAGGGATTGGGGGCAGGGGGAGAAGGGGACAACAGAGGATGAGATGGCTGGATGGCATCACTGACTCGATGGACGTGAGTCTGAGTGAACTCTGGGAGTTGGTGATGGACAGGGAGGCCTGGCGTGCTGGGATTCATGGGGTCGCAAAGAGTCAGACACGACTGAGCGACTGATCTGATATATATATATATTCTTATGTTCTTTTTCATTATGGTTTATCACATCATATTGAATATCATTCCTTACGCTATACAGTAGGACCTTTTTGTTTATCCATTCTATACATAAAAGCTTACATCTGCTAACAACAACATCCCACCCATTTTCCCCCAACCCCATGCCAACCAACAGTCTGTTCTCTATGTCCATGATTTGTTTCCATTTCCTATGTAGGTTCCTTTGTGTCATATTTCTTATTCCACATACAAATGATATCACATGGTATTTGTCTTTCTCTTTAGGAGAGCACTCTTTAAATAAGATATTAAAAGCACAAACCATAAAAGAAAGATGGACAATTTTAACTACGTTGAAGCTAAGAACATTTGCACATCAAATGACATCACAGAGAGAAAAAGCAAATCATAAACTAAGAAGTATGCTCACAATATGTATAACTGAATTATCATGGAGTACATACAAAGAATTCTTCTTACATAATAAAGAAAGGCTAACAAGTCTTCCCAAAAAATGGGCAAAAATACATGAACAGGCGTTTGCCAGGAAAAAGACAACCAAGACTCCAAAACACATGAAAATTTGCTTAGTCTCATTTGTATACAAAAATTGGTATAACGGAGCCATAAGAAAAGACCATTTCACATTCACAGGTTTGGAAAAATTAAGGAGCTAAAACTTTCAAGGATGTGGGTTTGCAGGAAGTCTTTACATTGCTTCTGGGTATGATTGGTCCAATCAAGGAAGAAGTAAGTCTCTTTTTCAAAATATACCATTATACCATTATACTCTTACACCATTTACATGCTTGGAAATGATTGAGGAAACAAACGCAATTTATGTGGATTCTACCTATAGGTAATATACCTACCTATACTTACACCACATCAAAAATTGAAACTAAGAAAGTTTTAAATATGTATTAGTTTGTTTTAAAATAGCAATAATAGAACTGTTTTATGTGAGATAACATTTTATCTGTTTTCCAAAAATATCTGACTTCATAGAAACCTGACATAGCTGGATTCTCATGTCACCTTCTGTTGTGATATATTGTTTTTGTTGGACTATAAGAAGAAAATCCAGCCTTGTACAGCTAAGGAGTCGGTAAAGGAAGGAGTTATTATATCTTTCAGATAACTATGGATATTTTTCTTATTTTTATATCAAAACTTGATCAATGACTGTTCCTCAAAGATTAGCAGTAATGTGGAATCAGAAACTGCACCAGTGAAATTTTCATACTCAGTTATTTTTAAATCCACTGGCCTAGCTTGACTTCCAATGGCTCTCTTAGCCACATATCAGTTTTGTAACAATGTGCAGCAGTCATTTGGAAAGTACAGAGTCTCTGAGTTGTGCAGACAGTCCAAATGAATACTTATGAGAGAATGGCAGTGAAAAGGGCAAACGATATTTTAGCCTTATTATGAAAATGGTTTTGACCTCAGGAAACCCTCTGAAACTGTCTTGGGAACTGCAGGTGTCCCCAGACCAACTCTGAGAACCATGCTATCCAGAAACTGTTGCAGGTCTGCAACCAGGCAATATCAGGTATTAGAATGTTCACAGAAGCAGTGTTATGATAGGAAAATATGGCAATGAACCAAATGCTCACCAAGATAGCAACATAAAAATGAATTGTGGTAAGTGCACCCAAAAGAACACTGCACAAAGGCAAAGTGAACAGCTACAGCTATATCCATCCATGGGTCTCCAACATGTAAAAATGAGCAGAAGGGAATCACAAGAGAATACATAGTGAGAGGACTATCCCAGGTCCTCAGAGTTCAAAAACAGACAAAAATTAAGCAATGTAAAGTGGGGATGCACACATGGGTATACAAAGTACTGGATCACAGGCATCTTTTCTGGGGAGGAAGGGGACAGCAAGTTTTAGTAATCTCCTATCTCTTAACCTCTAAGGGTAGGTACATGAGCATCTGTTTTAGCATTAGTCTTTAGATTGTGAATCCATTTTTTCACTCTTCTGTATAAATGGTACGTTTCATAATAAGAAAATAAACTGTTAAGGATAAGAGAAGAAAAGAATAAAAAATGAGAGAAGACAAATGAAGGTAGTTTGCTGAGAATTGCTCTCTCTGAGCCTGTTTCATTATGTGAACTCTGTCTTCACGGACAGTTCTCCCCTTTATCTGGGTCATCTTCCTAAGTAAGCCATTAGCAAACCTGTAAACCTTGCTGTTTCCAAGATAATAGAATCTTTGACAAATGGACCCTTTCTCAGAAATCCTGCTGTGACCTGGCTGTGGTCCTCTCATCAGAGCCCACTCACTGGTGCAGGGCATCTGAGTCTTCCCTGCCTTCCTGTGAGCTCCCCAGTGCAGGACTCATGCCTCACCCAGCATCCCTGAAGAACTGAACTGCTATTGCTGTGCCTGGAGGCCAGTGTCAAACGCCAGCCAATGAATGGTGATGAGATTTCAGAGTAGAGGTGATGCTGCTGCAGGGCAGTATGCACACGCCCTCAACCCACAGCATCTCTACTCTCAGCTCCACTCTGTCCTGCTCCCTGAGGCAGGGCCTAAGAGACGCCCTCCCCTCCCCAGCATCTCTCCGCGGTCTCCCTCCACAAAGGACATTGGAAGTTTCCCAGCCTTGTCTTCACCTGAGCAGGCCATCAACCTGGGCCTGGAAGCCCTCTCTTTCCTCCCATCTCCCCTAGATCTGGCCATCTTCAGTTCTCAGTCATTTGTCATCTCTTCCAGGCAGCCTTCCTTGTGCTCCACCTCCCTACACTAAGTTACAGACCATGAAAAAATATCCTCATCTGTTCCCTCGGTGCCCTGAATTCCCCATATCTCCAGTGCTAAGCATAGGATCTGGCAGGAGTAGATGTGAAATCATTTTTGAATGCCACAAGGAAGGGAAGGGACCCTTATCTCTTCTGGTCTTGTTGCAGAGAAGAAGTCAATTCTGACTCCATGTTGGAAACTGTTTCTTTGACTTGCTTTTTGTTGCTTTTGTTATTATAATCATACATAATAGCCTGCCTCAGAGGATCCTGTCCCTCTGCCTGACTGTAAACTAAAGTGCCTGTGTTCAGTTTATAGAGAGATGATCTGACCCTGCCCATCTGTGAATAGCTACAACAAAAAAGAAGTGATTAACACATCCCTTCCAGAGGCTGGGCATTCCTGGAGATGTTTCAAAAGACTGAAGACCCTTTCACTTTACTTCCCCACTGCCTCTCCCTCTCTATTCTGCCTTTTGACTTTAGTTCCTCATTGCCGCTCCCTCTGGCTCTGTAAAAGAACTTGGAATCAAGGCCCTGAGAAGATGGTTACTCTGAGACATTAGTCTGCCATCTGCTCTATCAATCGGCTTTCAAAATACAGTGGTATTCCTTGCCTCAACACCTCATCTCTCTGATTTATTGGCCTGTTGTGCAGTATGCAGAGTGAGCCTGGACTCAGTAAGTCTTCCCTGGCCCAACCTTGGCAGGAGGACCTGTGACCTGCTCATCCCCCAGAGGACTGGAAGCCCAGCCAGCAGGCTCTGTGGGAAGGTGCTGAGAAAACCAAAAGCCACCCATGCTGTCTGTGCCTAAGTTATGTGGCCCTAAACTATAGAACCCCCAGGCCTATAATCAGATCAAATCCCCCACACACACAACTGCCCAGAGCAGACAGAATCCTAACTCATCTATCCCAAGCACACCAAGCATGCATCAGGAAGACAGCCACACCCTTGCCTTCCCCACACTCTTGTGCCACTCAGGGGACACAGACACAAAATCAGCCCTTTGGGCAGGGCAAAGACACCCCAGGGAACTCACCACCATTCTCCTCCTCTCATGTGGTTTAAAATGCAGGCAGCAGGGTCTCAGATGCAGATACTGGGATGGTTAATTCTATGTGTCACCTTGGCTGGACCAAACAATATTCTGGATGTTTCTGTGAGAATATTTTTGGATAAGATTATCATTTAAATCAGTGGGCTTAAGTAAAGCAGATTGCCCCCCACCATGTGAGTGGGCCCCATCCAACTGTCAACTACCAATTGGCACTTATCAAGAGCATTGCCAACGACTGAACAACAAAAGAATTTGCCATCTGCCTCTATGGAGATTGAACCCCATGCTGCTGTAGTTTGACCTTCAACAAACCCTGAGGGAGTTCAGGGTGGAGTGAGGCACTCTGTGCTCCAGTGAATCTGATGAGACAGGTCTTTAGATAGTTGGATGTTTTCAGGGACAGATTTTATGATCCCAGTCCTTGCACCTCCTCGTATCTAGAGAAGCACTAAACCCCCTCATGGTGATATCAGATCCTCATGACTAACAAAAAAAAACTTTTGTAAAATGAGTGCTTAATGATATTGAACTCCCCCTTCACCAAAACCTTATATATTGACCTTTTCCCCCCACCCACCCCTGCTGCTTTGGAGCAGTCTCTCAGAACTATCTGAGATGCTGCCTCCTGGGCTGCAGTCCTCATGTTGCCCCCAAATAAAGCTTAACTTGCAGCTCTCAAGTTGTGCATTTTTTTAGTTGACAGTGACATGCAAACCCAAATAGAACAAAAGATTGCCCTCCCCCAGAAGAGAGAGGATTTCTAAGCAGGCAGTCTTCAGACTTGAACTGAAGCACTCACTCTCCCTCATCTCCAGCATGCTGGCCTGCTCTGCATGGTTTGGACTTAGGGTCCTCAGTAAGCACGGGAGCCAATTCCTCAAAATAAGTCTCTATTATATGCATACATAAACTTCTTGTTTGCTCTATTGGTCTGGAGAACCCTGACCAGTTTGCTAGGATCTCAAGGCCAGGAGCAGCCTCTTTAGGCCTGAATTGCTTACCTGGAGTGAGAACGACCTCTTGCGGGTTCCTAAAAATTAAATGAGCAAGCAGGGATAGCTGGCATTGCTAAGAGGGGCATACAGTGAATGCTGGGGCACTGGTGAGGAGTGGAAGAAAAGTGTGAGAAAGAAGAATTCAGTTCAGTTCAGTTCAGTTCAGTCCCTCATTTGTATTCGACTCTTTGCGACCCCAAGAACTGCAGCACGCCAGGCCTCCCTGTCCATCACCAACTCCCGGAGTCCACCCAAACTCATGTCCATCAAATCGGTGATGCCATCCAACCATCTCATCCTCTGTCATCCCTTCTCCTCCTGCCCCCAATCGCTCCCAGCATCAGGGTCTTTTCAAATGAGTCAGTTCTTCACATCAGGTGGCCAATGTATTGGAATTTCAACTTCAACATCAGTCCTTTCATTGAATATTCAGGACTTATTTTCTTTAGGATGAACTGGTTAGATTTCCTTGCAGTCCAAGGGACTTTCAAAAGTCTTCTCCAACACCACAGTTCAAAAGCATCAATTCTTCGGCACTCAGCTTTCTTTATAGTCCAACTCTCACATCCATACATGACTACTGAAAAAACTATAGCCTTGACTAGATGGACCTTTGTGGCAAAGTAATGTCTCTGCTTTTGAATATGCTATCTAGGTTGGTCATAACTTTCCTTCCAAGGAGTAAGTGTCTTTTAATTTCACGGCTGCAGTCACCATCTGCAGTGATTTTGGAGCCCAAAAAAAATAAAGTCTGACACTGTTTCCACTATTTCCCCATCTATTTCCCATGAAGTGATGGGACCAGATGCCATGATCTTAGTTTTCTGAATGTTGAGCTTTAAGCCAACTTCTTCACTCTCCTCTTTCACTTTCATCAAGAGGCTTTTTAGCTCCTCTTCACTTTCTGCCGTAAGGGTGCTGTCATCTGCATATCTGAGCTTATTGATATTTCTCCTGGCAATCTTGATTCCAGCTTGTGCTTCCTCCAGCCCAGCGTTTCTCATGATGTACTCTGCATATAAGTTAAATAAGCAAGGTGACAATATACAGCCTTGATGTACTCCTTTTCCTATTTGGAACCAGTCTGTTGTTCCATGTCCAGTTCTAACTGTTGCTTCCTGACCTACATATAGGTTTCTCAAGAAGGCAGGTCAGGTGGTCTTGTATTCCCACCACTTTCAGAATTTTCCAGTTTATTGTGATCCACACAGTCAAAGGCTTTGTCATATTCAGTAAAGCAGAAATAGATGTGGTTTTTTTTTGGAACTCTCTTGCTTTTTCAATAACCCATTGGATATTGCAATTTGATCTCTAGTTCTTCTGCCTTTTCTAAAACCAGCTTGAACATCTGGAAGTTCACGGTTCACATATTGCTGAAGCCTGGCTTGGAGAATTTTGAGCATTACCTTACTAATGTGTAAGATGAGTGCAATTGTGCAGGAGTTTGAGCATTCTTTGGCATTGCCTTTCTTTGGGATTAGAATGAAAACTGACCTTTCTCAGTCCTGTGCCCACTGCTGAGTTTTCCAAATTTGCTGGCATATTGAGTGCAGCACTTTCACAGCATCATCTTTCAGGATTTGAAATAGTTCAACTGGAATTCCATCACCTCCACTAGGTGATGCTTTCTAAGGCCCACTTGACTTCACATTCCACGATGTCTGGCTCTAGGTGAGTGATCACACCATCATGATTATCTGGGTTGTGAAGATCTTTTTTGTACAGTTCTTCTGTGTATTCTTGCCACCTCTTCTTAATATCTTCTGCTTCTGTTAGGTCCATATCATTTCTGTCCTTTATTGAGCCCATCTTTGCATGAAATATTCCCTTGGTATCTCTAATTTTCTTGAAGAGATCTCTAGTCTTTCCCATTCTGTTGTTTTCCTCTATTTCTTTGCACTGATCACTGAGGAAGGCTTTCTTATCTCTTCTTGCTATTCTTTGGAACTCTGCATTCAGATGCTTATATCTTTCCTTTTCTCCTTTGCTTTTCACTTCCCTTCTTTTCACAGCTATTTGTAAGGCCTCCTCAGACAACCATTTTGCTTTTTTGCATTTCTTTTTCTTGGGAATGAGGAGGGGAAGGTGGAAAGGAAGGAGATGAGAAACCCTTCCCAGAACTTACCCTTTGCATATAGTTACCCTCTCCCCTTCCCTCTGCCCAGTGGCTTTCCAGGTAGATCAATGGTAAACAATCTGTCTGCCAATTCAGGAGAAACAGAAGATGCAGGTTCGATCCCTGGGTTGGAAAGATCCCCTGGAAAAGGAACCCATTCCAATATTCTTGCCTGGGAGATCCCACGGACAGAGGAACCTAGAGTCCATGGGGTCACTAAAGAGTTGGATATGTCTTAAGCTACTAAACAACAACAACTCTGCCACCTGGACAATGACCCTTCTTCTCAAGAACAAAGCTACCTGGCTTTGCTGGGAGAGCAAAGGGGAAATTCTTATACTGCAACACTAAGTGGAAGACCCAGGCCCCTATTAATGTCCAATTAGCTCACTGTCTTACACCCAAAGTGAAAAGTGAATTGTCCCTCATTCAACCCCTAAGTGGTGCCTTTAGAGGGCACTGGAAACGATTTCAATGTGAAGTGATGTTCCTAGAAAACAAGGTGGGTTGAGAGGCCAGTGGGAGCCTAGGATTGAGGACACAGCGTAGCAACCTGCATAGGCGATGTCATGTGTGGACATGGCCACCTGAGCACAGGTATTATCAACTGCCTGTGCAAGCCGCCTGATCTGAGCATTTGCTGTCATACAATTCTATGTTTTCCAATTAACTTATTAGCATGGTCACTTTCTATGTCATTAAATAGTCCTGAAAAACTTGATTACAATGGCTGCATAATTCATCACCATCTAAATGTCAGTTTAGTTCAGTACAGTTGCTCAGTGATGTCCAACTCTTTGTAACCCCATGGACTGCAGCACGACAGGATTCCCTGTCCATCACCAACTCCTGGAGTTTACTCAAACTCATGTCCATCGAGTTGGTAATGCCAACCAACCATCTCTGTCGTACACTTCTATTCCCGCCTTCAATCTTTTCCAGCATCAGGGTCTTTTCACATGAGTCAGTTCTTCGCATCAGGTGGCCAAAGTATTGGAGTTTCAACTTCGACATCAGTCCTTTCAATAAATATTCAGGACTGATCTCCTTTAGGATGGACTGGTTAGATCTCCTTGCAGTCCAAGGAACTCTCAAGAGTTTTATTCAATACCACAGCTCAAAAGCATCAATTCTTCTGCACTCAGCTTTCCTTGTAGTCCAACTCTCACATCCACACATGACTACTGGAAAAACCATAGCCTTGACTAGACGAAACTTTGTCGGCAAAGTAATGTCTCTGCTTTTCAATATGCTGTCTAGGTTGGTGATACTTCTCTTCCAAGGAGCAGCTGTTTTTTTAATTTCATGGCTTCAGTCACCATCTGCAGTGATTTTAGAGCCCCAAAATAATTAAATCAGCCACTATTTCCACTGTTTCCCCATCTGTTTCCCAGGAAGGATGGGACCAGATGCCATGATTTTAGTTTTCTGAATGTTCACCTTTAAGCCAACATTTTCACTCTCCTCTTTCACTTTCATCAAGAGGCTCTTTAGTTCTTCTTCATTTTCTGTTATAAGGGTGGTGTCATCTGCATATCTGAGGTTATTGATATTTCTCCTGGCGATCTTGATTCCAGCTTGTGCTTCACCCAGCCCAGCATTTCTCGTGATGTACTCTGCATAGAAGTTAAATAAGCAGGGTGACAATATACAGCCTTGACGTACTCCTTTTCCTATTTAGAACCAATCTGTTGTTCTAAGTCCAGTTCTAACTGTTGCTTCCTGACCTGTATACAGGTTTCTCAAGACACAGGTTAGGTGGTCTGGTATTCTTATCTCTTTCAGAATTTTCCACAGTTTATTGTGATCCACACAGTCAAAGGCTTTGGTATAGTCAATAAAGCAGAAATACATGTTTTTCTGGAACTCTCTTGCCTTTTTGGTGATCCATCAAATATTGGCAATTTGATCTCTGGTTCCTCTGCCTTTTCTAAAACCAGCTTGAACATCTGGAAGTTCACGGTTCACGTATTGCTGAAGCCTGGCTTGGAGAATTTTAAGTATTACTTTACTAGCATGTGAGATGAGTGCAAGTGTGCAGGAGTTTGAGCATTCTTTGACATTGCCTTTCTTTCGGATTGGAATAAAAACTGACCTTTTCCAGTCCTATGGCCACTGCTGCATTTTCTAAATTTGCTGGCATACTGAGTGCAGCACTTTCACAACATCATCCTTAAAGATTTGAAATAGCTCAACTGGAATTCCATCACCTCTACTAGCTTTGTTCGTAGTAATGCTTCCTAAGGCCCACTTGACTTCACATTCCAGGATGTCTGGCTCTAAGTGAGTGATCACAATATCATGATTATCTGGGTCATGAAGATCTTTTTTGTATAGTTCTTCTGTGTATTCTTGCCACTTCTTCTTAATATCTTCTGCTTTTGTTAGGTCCATACCATTTCTGTCCTTTATAGAGCCCATCTTTCTTGAAGAGATCTCTAATATTTCCCATTCTGTTGTTTTCCTCTATTTCTTTGCATTGATCACTGAAGAGGGCTTTCTTATCTCTCCTTGCTATTCTTTGAAACTCTGCATTCAAATGGATATATCTTTCCTTTTCTCCTTTGCTTTCACTTCTCTTTTCACAGCTATTTGTAAGGCCTCCTCAGACAACCATTTTGCTTTTTTGCATTTCTTTTCTTGGAAATGGTCTTGATCCTTATTTCCTGTACAATGTCAGGAACCTACATCCATAGTTCTTCAGGCGCTCGTCTATCAGATCTAGTCCCTTAAATCTATTTCTCACTTCCACTGTATAATCATAAGGGATTTGATTTAGGTAATATCTGAATGGTCTAGTGGTTTTCCATACTTTCTTCAATTTAAATATGAATTTGGTAACAAGGGATTCATGATCTGAGCCACAGTCAGCTCCCAGGCTTGTTTTTGCTCACTGTATAGAGCTTCTCCACCTTTGGCTGCAAAGAATATAATCAATCTGATTTCAGTGTTGACCATCTGGTGATGCCCATGTGTAGATTTTTCTCTTGTGTTGTTGGAAGAGGGTGTTTGCTATGACCAGTGCATTGTCTTGGCAGAACTCTGTTAGCCTTTGCCCTGCTTCATTCTGTCTCCAATGCCATATTTGCCTGTTACTCCAGGTATTTCTTGACTTCCTACTTTTGCATTCCAGTCCCCTATAATGAAAAGGACATCTTTTATGGGTATTAGTTCTAGAAGATCTTGTAGGTCTTCATAGAACCATTCATCTTTGGCTACTTCATTATGTTGTAGCCATCTTTGGTTACAACATTACCTGTTGGGGCATAGACTTGTATTACTGTGATATTGAATGGTTTGCCTTGGATACGAACAGAAATCATTCTGTCATTTTTGAGATTGTATCCAAATACTGCATTTCTGGCTCTTTTGTTGACTATGATGGCTACTCCATTTTTTCTAAGGGATTCTTGCCCACAGTAGTAGATATAATGGTCATCTGAGTTAAATTCACCCATTTCAGTCCATTTTAGTTCACTGGTTCCTAAAATGTCAACACTCATGCCATCTCCTAGTTGACCACTTCCAATTTGCCTTGATTTATGGGCCTAACATTCCAGGTTCCTATGCAATATTGCTTTTTATGGCATCAGATGTAGTAGAATTAATATACCCATTTCTCTATTGTGGGACTGTTTCACCATTTCCATTTTTTTTTCTATTATAAATGATGCTGCATCGAAAATCAACGTACATAAATATTTGATTATATCTTTGATTATTTCTTTAAGATAGAGCCTGAATCAAGGATTGTTGAGTCCAAGAGTAATTATATGAATTTTTTGTTATATAATTCCAAGCTGCTTAAAAGAAAAGATTATTATCAATTTACACTCTCACAGTTGTGTTTGAAAATATTCTTTATATCTTTATCTTTTTAAGAGGCAAAATATTTTATTGTTTCAAATATTTTCTTCCATTGAAGAAAGAAAGACATTCTCCAGAAGCTGCAAGGTGATTGTTTGCTATTTTGATATGTCTGCTGTTTTCATTTCATTGGTGTATGCTCTGCTCACTGATCAATATGGATTTTTTAACATAAAAAAATACTATTGCCTTGAAGTACACTGTTATTTTCAGTGTGTACCTGCCTTTGAGTTTTATTTGTGGTTTTTTGGAAGCATAAAATTTTATTTTAATTTTTATATACTTAAATCTTACCATATTCTTTATGCCTTTGGTGATGTGCTAGTAAAACTTACCCTGGCACAGTTTGCATAAAATATTCAACTACATAACCTCTCGATAAGTTTATATGTTTTCTTTACACATAAATCTTAATTCCACCTAGAATTAATTTTGCGATATGATGTGATGTATGGCTTCATCTTGATTTATGCCAATGGTTAGCAAACTTTCCAGTGCTATCTTTTCTGAAACAATCTATAGTCAAGTTGAAATGCCAACTTTATCATAAACTAAGTATATGTGTGTATATAAAAAATACATTTATAAGTTTATATATATATAACATGCTCATGTTTCTAAACTTTCTATTCATCATAATGGTTTCTCTGTCTATACTATTGCAGTAACAGCATTTTGGTTTTTGTAGTTTTGTCCTCATAAAATAGTTTCTCAACCTTGTCATAACTGTTTTCAATTAGAGAAATATTACTCTTAAGGAACATAAATTTTCTCAAATCTTGTTTGTGTTCATTGGTCAAGTTTATGGTTTTCTTCAATTAGTTTCCTCTAACTTGTTTAAGCCACTATTTGGGGGATTTTCTGTTATTATCAGCCAAATTTAACTGTGCCTAACAATACTACAATACCCAACAATAACAAATACTTCATTGAAGGTCATTTTTATTTCTAGTAAGTTGTTCTATTGTAGCTCTTGGACTCTCTCAGTAGACAAACATGTTGCCTGCAAATGATTAACAGCTCACAGAGCTATGTCTGTGCTCTGGTTGATAGAGATGTACCTGGTATCCATCAGGTTGTTCACAGTTATTAGTGACTTTGATTCCATTGGAATTTAAGATCCAACACAGAGAAGGCAGGTCAGGCCCTTCTTGTGACTATCCTTTGAAGGCAGAAGCCAGCCACCTCATTATTCTGATTGACTATTTTCTTGTCTACATTTTATACTAGATTATAACTATTTTGAGAACAAAAACCATTTCCTATGTCACTGACATATATTAGGTACTTAATAAATATTTGGTAAAGGCAGGAAGGGATGAGGGAAAGAAGAAAAGGAGGGAAGGGGACAGGAGAGCTTTGCACAGAATTCATGCTCAGAATCCTCATCTTCACTTGTAAAAATCATAGAGAATTACATTTTCCTTAGGGGTGCTAGTCAAGGTTATGGTTTTTCCAGTGGTCATGTATGGATGTGAGAGTTGGACTGTGAAGAAAGCTGAGCACAGAAGAATTGATGCTTTTGAACTGTGGTGTTGGAGAAGACTCTTGAGAGTCCCTTGGACTGCAAGGAGATCCATCCAGTCCATTCTGAAGATCAGCCCTGGGATTTCTTTGGAAGGAATGATGCTAAAGCTGAAACTCCAGTACTTTGGCCACCTCATGCGAAGAGTTGACTCATTGGAAAAGACTCTGATGCTGGGAGGGATTGGAGGCAGGAGGACAAGGGGACGACAGAGGATGAGATGGCTGGATGGCATCACTGACTCGATGGACGTGAGTCTGAGTAACTCCGGGAGTTGGTGATGGACAGGGAGGCCTGGCATGCTGCGATTCATGGAGTCGCGCAGAGTCAGACAAGACTGAGTGACTGAACTGAATTGAACTGAAGTAGGAGTGCCATTCACTTAATAAAATAGATACTATTTTCCTGATATAAACTTGCTCATAAATGAGCTCATAAAACTCATAAATAAGAGTTTTAACCAGTGCCTACTTTTAGTATCTTCAAAGACCCTTGCTTTTAAAGAACTCTATTGGGCACACGCTGGGTCCAAAATGGGTCAAAAGACAATTCTGGGTCTTCACAGGACATGTTTTCAACAAGGACTTCTGCCCAGAATGATGAGATTGGAGGAGAAAGCAAGAATGATACAGAAAGTTGTGGTTGGAGGTAATGAGCAATGTTTCTGTTGGTGTCTTCTTTCCTGGATTTGACTTGTTGGTGGAGAGGGCTCTAGAATGTGGTATGAGAGACCCCAACTCTGGCCCATGAAATGAAATATGTAAAAGACCTAGGATAGGGCCTAACATCTAAACAGTACCTAGTGTTTGGGGTCCTGATCACTAGTGGAAAACTTTGATTCCATGGGAATTTAAGATCCAACATGGAGAAGGCCGGTCAGGCCCTTCTAGTGACTATCCTTTGAAGACAGAAGTCAGCCACCGATTATTCTGATTGTTTATTTTCTTATCTATATGTCATACTAGATTATAGCTTTTTGGTTGCACATGGGCAATCAGTATGCTCTCTGTTGATGTTATTTCAAGATTCTTTGGACTATTTCAAAATATTTCTGTATGAGAAGAAAATACCCTTCCATACTCATAGTGAATTAAGCAAATTCTTTCTTTCTGTCTGTCTGTCACATGTTGGCAAGTCAGTGGTTGCTCTAGGACCACTCCAGCTGCTCAGCACCTCTCCTCCAGGGAGTAGGCCTCCATGGAACCGTGTTCACTGGGCACTGTCCTGCTGGTAATCCTGTTTTCTTTTAATGTCTCACTGATAATCAAGCTAGTCTTTAAAGCTTAATATTAAGCAAATTAGGCTTACAAAGATGATTTCATTCAAAAATATATTTATATGGCAATCAGATATCCTTGAATTCCTTGATATAATAAGTTTCTACCTTACCTATCACAAGAGTGGGGTTGAGTTGCATGTTTAAAGCTCATCTTACTGACTCCCTGCAGGCTCTGAATTTCCCATGGCCATCACATAGGCAGTCCTAGGCCTGACTATTCAACAACTAGGTGTAAGTCTGTGGTCTGAGCCAGGGGCTGAGCTTCACACTGAAGGTGGAGAAGCATGTGCAGATGGTACCCAGCCACAGGCAGCATCCACTCTGCTAAGGGAAATGAGTGGCCACAGACCATGGTGGGAGCATAGTGGGAAACAAACACTGGAGCTTGACTGAGTGGGTGATCAGGAGACCACCTGGGAAGACTACTGAAGAACAAAAAGAGATTCTCTCACAAACAGCCAAGGGAAAGTGTCCAGTAAAGGCAACCACAGAGTTCCCAGGGAAGAATGAGATCACATTCAGGCACAGGTCAGGTGGAGATGTGGCAGGAAGGGCTGCCCGGCAGACAAGAACAGGGTCTGAGTTATATCTGTCACAAAAGTTGGAGCATTGATGAACATTTTTAAGCCCATAAGTTGCACAATTTGATTTATATTTTCCAAAGATGACTTATACAGCTGTGTGGAGGTGGATTGAAGTAGGGCATGAGAACAGAGAGTGAGAATAACGGGTTTATTGGCTTAGAACAGTGAGAAATGACAATGTTTTCAAACCACAAGTTTAAAAGAACAAGATTTTACACTTACAGTAATGTAGCAGATGAGATATACCTCCCTCCCACCATAAACAAAAAGAAATAGTAGGTGATATACAGAAAAGTGGGGTTTTCCCAGTGAATCAGTGGTAAAGAATACACCTACAATGCAGGAGCTGCAGGAGACACGAGTTTGATCCCTAGTTTGGGAAGATTCCCCTGGAGAAGGGCATGGCAACCCACTCCAATATTCTTGCCTGGAGAATTCCATGGACAGAGGAGCCTGGGAGCTACAGTCCATGAGGTCGCAAAAAGCTGGACACAACTGAAGCAACTTGACATACACACATACATACAGTAAAACATATTTTTAAAGCAGTGTTGAATATAAACCAAAAAATAGAGAAAATCTTCAGGAAAAAAAGCAAATGGTGACTGAAAGTTAAATTGACAAGTAGGTAGTGAGCTAATTCTATGGCTACCAGGGCCAGGTGGGTGGAGATGATTGCTCATGTTGGTAACCTCGGAGACTGGGTTTTAACAATCATGAAGAAATAAGAGGCAAAACTTTGGGCATTAGCTAGATGAAGAGTTGGGACTTAGAACCTCTATATGGAGTTAGAAACTTAGAATGGCTGTAACCTCGGGGAAGGGGGTTGGACGGGGGGTGGGTGCGGGAAATGAGAAAATACATCTTCAAAGCACAAAAAGACAAGAAATTTTGTTATCTTAGACTAAACACTCCCCTGAGAACTTTTAATCATTTCCCTGTCTTTAGGCATGTTTAAGCTTCAAATTATTATACTTATGTAGTCTGAGGACCTCTAAGACAAGAAATGAACATAAAAGTGGTCTTCAGAATATCATATCCCTGGTAACCACCAGAGCAACAAGTGAAAAGTTTCTCCGGGAGAATACACCATCAAACCAGGCTTCACAGAGCCCCTGCAGAAGACAGAATTCTGAGATGCCCCAAGATTGCTATCTGTAGTGTATACACACAGCTTCTCCCAGCTATTCAATCCTATGTAAACCTATGTGCTGCTGGGAAGAGATGCAACTGTAACCAAGACCTAACTTAATGACTTAGTTGACATTAAGAAAGGGCTATTATCCTAGGTGGACCCTTAGTCAGGGGAGCCTTTACTTATCAAGGGATAAGGCTCTTACTGGCCAAAAGGACTTAAAGGCAAGGAAATTCAATGCACAAGAAATGCTTCATTGCTGATTTTGAAGGAGAAGGGAGCCACATGGCAAGGAAGGTGGGCAGCCTCTAAATGCTGATAGCCAGCAAGGAAACAGGGACTCAGATCTTCAAAGAAGTGTGTTGCACCAACAAGCTGGAGGAACTTGTAAGTATGTTCTTTCCCAGAGCCTCAGATGAAAACTCGGCCCAGTCAACACTTTGATTTCAAGCTGGTGAGACTGAGCAGAAAAACCAGACATGCTTTGCCAGACTTCTAACCTTCAGAACGATGCTCCAATTTAATGATTTACAGATTTAACTATGTAAAAGATAATAAATAGTATTGTTTTGAGCCTGTAAGTTGGTGGTAATGTGTTATACATCAATAGAGAACTACTACTGGTTTTGTTGCCTGGAAGTGGCATGCTGTTGTAATTAATACCTAAAAAGGTGATAGTGGCTTCAGAATTGGACAGCAAGAAAATGGAAGAATGTTGAGAAGCATGACCCAAAAAAGCCTCAGTTGCAGTGACCAGTGGTAGAAATCTGTATTTGGAGTGTACTATAGGTGAGGTTGAGAAGTAAGTGACAAACATGTTATTGAAACTAATGGATGGGGGATCCTTATTATTTATTGGCAGAACTTTAGCAAAATTGAGTTCAGCAGTTAGGTGGAAAGCAAAACTCATAAGCAAAAATCTTGGATGTACAGCTAAGCAGATTTTTAAGCAATGTTTAAGATGCAGCCAGGTTTTTTATTGCTGCTTGTGAGAAAAGAGATGTATTGAGAGAACTGTCAACCAAAAAGGAAACAGGAGCGGGTGATTTGGGAGATTCTCAGCCTATCCAGGTGGCAAAAGCTGATAAAATTAAGAGATTGCTTTCAAAAGCATGGCATAGAGAAAAAGTCAAATGTGCAACTGTATATCTTTTGCTAGAAAAGATCAAAAGGGCACACTGAGGAAACCAGGAATGAAAGAGACATGTGTACCCCAGTGTTCACCACAGCGCTGTTTACAATAGCTAGGACATGGAAGCAACCTAAATGTCCTTTGGCAGATGAATGGATAAGAAAGCTGTGGCACATATACACAATGCAATATTACTCAGCTGTTAGAAATAACGCATTTGAATCAGTTCTAATGAGGTGGATGAAACTGGAACCTATTATACAGACTGAAGTAAGTCAGGAAAAAAAAAAAGCCAATACAGTATATTAATGTATATATATGGAATTTAGAAAGATGGTAATGATGACCCTATATCAGTTCAGTTTAGTTCAGTCACTCAGTCATGTCCGACTCTTTGCAACCCCATGAACCGCAACACACCAGGCCTCCCTGTTCACCACCAACTCCCAGAGTCCACCCAAACCCACGTCCATCGAGTCAGTGATGCCATCCAACCATCTCATCCTCTGTCATCCCCTTTTCCTCCTGCCCTCAATCTTTCCCAGCATCAGGGTCTTTTTCAATGAGTCATATCTTCCCATGAGGTGGCCAAAGTATTGGAGTTTCAGCTTCAGCATCAGTCCTTTCAATGAACACCCAGGACTGATCTCCTTTAGGATGGGCTGGTTGGATCTCCTTGCAGTCCAAGGGACTCTCAAGAGTTTTCTCCAACACCACAGTTCAAAAGCACCAATTCTTCAGTGCTCAGTTTTCTTTACACTCCAAGTCTCACATCCACACATGACTACTGGAAAAACCTTAGCTTTGACAACATGGACCTTTGTAGGCAAAGTACTGTCTTTGCTTTTTAATATGCTGTCTAGGTTGGTCATAACTTTTCTTCCAACGAGCAAACATCTTTTAATTTCATGGCTGCAGTCACCATCTGCAGTGATTTTGGAGTCCAAAAAACTGTCACTGTTTCCACTGTTCCCCATCTATTTGCCATGAACTGATGGGACCAGATGCCATAATATTAGTTTTCTGAATGTTGAGCTTTAGAAAGCCAACTTTTGGGGGGCGGTGCTACGATGGCAGAGGAATAGGACGGGGAGACCACTTTCTCCCCCACAAATTCATCAAAAGAACATTTGAACACCGAGCAAATTCCACAAAACAACTTCTGAATGCTGGCAGAGGACATCAGGCACCCAGAAAGGCAGCCCATCGTCTTTGAAAGGAGGTAGGACAAAAGATAAAAAGAGAGACAAAAGAGGTAGAAATGGAGATCCATCCTGGGAAGGGAGTCTTAAACAAGAGAGAAGTTTCCAAACACCAGGAAACACTCTCTCCCGCGGGTCTTTGTTGAGCCTTGGAATCTCAGAGGGCAAAATAACCAGGAGGAAAAATAAATAAATAATTAAAACCCACATATTACGTGCCTAACAGCAACTCCCAGTGGAGCAGCAGCCCAGACGCTCGCATCCCCCACTAGCAAGTGGGGGCTGGACAGGGAGGTGCGGGCTGCATTGCTTAGGGTAAGGACCCGGCCTGAATGCCCTGAGGGCAATCTGGGGGAACTAGCTTGAGCTAGCAACCCAGACTGTGGGATAGCTATCCCGTGAAAAGCCCTAACCTAAGACACTGCCAGGCCCACTCATAGAACAGAGGACTGAACAGAGCTAGCCAGCTGTGGACCGGCCCATCCCCCACTGAAGACAGGCAGGGGAGGGCAGCCAGAAGAGGGCAATCGCGGCCCCAGAGAAGCACCCTATACCAAACTGAAGCAGATTTCGTTGCTAACCAAGACTTCTTGGAATTCTGGACGGTCGACATCTGCCGGGAGGGTCGCAGCCAGAGATCAGCTCCCCAGAAAAGACACATGGCACACCTGAGAAAGTGCGCCCGTTGTACACACAGAAAACCAGGCAGCTGGGACGGGGGAAGCGATAAGTCGCAGCCTTCAACTGGGGGCGACTGTGCTCGCCAAGCACCTGGTCACCTGAGCTGGACCTGGGACGTGCACAAAACGCAGGCCCAACCAAGTCTGCACCTTTGTGGAGTACCCAAGAACCTGAACCTGAGCGGCTTAGACCTGGGGTGTGCACACAACCCAGGGCCAGCAATCAGACAGTTCCCAGCACAGCAACCTACAGCCTGAGCAGTGTAGACAGGGAAAGCACACACGCCATGAGCGGGGGCAAATCCAGTGTGGCTGAATCACTGTGAGCACATGCCAGTGATACTTGTTTGCAGTGTTCCTCCCTCCCCATAGCACGACTGAACAAGTGAGCTTAAAAAAAGTGACCACCACCACCCCATTGTGTCAGGGCGGAAATTAGACACCGAAGAGACCAGTAAACAGAAGAAGCTAAAATAAACAGAGGGAACAGCTTTGGAAGTGACAGGTGCAATAGATTAAAACCCTGTAGTTAGCACCGACTACATAGGAAGGGGCCTATAGACCTTGAGAAGTACAAGCTGGACCAAGAAACTATCTGAAAATGAATTGACCCCACACTGTCTGCAACAGCTCCAGAGAAAGTCCTAGATATATTTTTACTATTCTCATTTTTTAAATTAAAAAAAAATTTTTTTTAAGTCCCCTATTACTCCTTTAATTTTCATTTTTATAACCTATTATTACCTTGGGGGAAAAAACCCTATTTTTAAAGCAAACTTTATATATATATATATATATATATATATATATATATATATATATATATATAATTTTGTGACTTTTTTTTATTGTATTTTTGAGAATCTCACCTCTACTCTAGATTTTTAATCTTTGCTTTTTGGTATTTGTTATCAACTTTGTACCTTTAAGAACCCAATCTTCAATACCCATTTTTACTTGGGAGCAAGATCACTGGGCTGATTGCTCTCTCCCTTTGACTCTCGTTTTTCTCCACCAGGTCACCTCTATCTCCCTCCTCCCCCTTTTCTTCTCTACCCAACTTGGTGAATCTCTTTGTGTGTTCTGGGCTGTGGAGAACACTTAGGGAACTGATTACTGGCTGGATCTGTCTCTCTCCTTTTGAGTCTCCCTTTTATCCTCCTGGCTACTCTCTCTCTTTCCTCTCTCTTCTCTTCTCTGTGTAACTCTGTGAACATCTCTGGGTGACCCAGACTGTGGAGTACACATAGGGAATTGATTACTGGCTAGCTTTCTCTCACCTCTTTTGATTCCCCCTCTTCTTCTCCTGGTCACCCCTATCTCCCTCCTCCCTCTTCACTTCTCCATGTAACTCTGTGAACCTCTCTGGGTGTCCCTCACTGTGGAGAAACTTTTCATCTTTAACCTAGATGTTTTATCATTGGTGCTGTATAGATGGAGAAGTCTTGAGGCTACTGTGAATAAGACTGAAAATCAAAGGCAGGAGGCTTAAGTCCAAATCCTGAGAACACCTGAGAATTCCTGAATCCAGGAAACATTAATCAATAGGAGCTCATCAAATGCCTCCATACCTATGCTGAAACCAAGCACCACCCAAGGGCCAACAAGTTCCAGAGCAAACCATACCATGCAAATTCTCCAGCAACACAGGAACGTACCCCTGAACTTCAATATACAGGCTGCCCAAAGTCACACCAAACCCATTGACATCTCAAAACTCATTACTGGACACTTCATTGCACTCCTGAGAGAAGAAATCCAGCTCCACCCACCAGAACACTGACACAAGCTTCCCTAACCAGGACACCTTGACAAGCCACCTGTCCAACCCCATCCACAGTGAGGAACCTCCACAATAAAGAGGAACCACAAACTGCCAGAACAGAAAGTCCACCCCAAACACAATAATATAATCAAGATGAAAAGGCAGAGAAATACTCAGCAGGTAAAGGAACAAGATAAATGCCCATCAAACCAAACAAAAAAGGAAGAGATAGGGAATCTACCTGATAAAGAATTCCAAATAATGATAGTGAAAATGATCCAAAACCTTGAAAGCAAATTGGAGTTACAGATAAATAGCCTGGAGACAAAAATCGAGAAGATGCAAGAAAGGTTTAACAAGGACACAGAAGAAATAAAAAATAGTTACTATATAATGAATAATGCAATAAATGAGATCAAAAACACTCTGCAGGGAACAAATAGTAGAATAATGGAGGCAGAAGATAGGATAAGTGAGGTGGAAGATAGAATGGTGGAAATAAATGAAGCAGAGAGGAAAAAAGAACTAGAAGAAATGAGGACAACCTCAGAGACCTCTGAGACAATGTTAAATGCCCCAACATTCAAATCATAGGAGTTCCACAAAAAGAAGACCATGAGAAAATACTTGAGGAGATAATAGTTGAAAACTTCCCTAAAGTGGAAAAGGAAATAATCATCCATGTCCAAGAAACCCAGAGGGTCCCAAACAGGATAAACCGAAGGTGAAACATCCCAAGACACATATTAATCAAATTAACAAAGATAAATACAAAGAACAAATATTAAAAGCAGCAAGGGAAAAGCAACAAATAACACACAGGGGGATCCCCATAAGGATAAGAGCTGATCTTTCCATAGAAATTCTTCAGGCCAGAAGGGAATGACAGGACATACTTAAAGTGATGAAAGAAAATAACCTACAGCCCAGATTATTGTACCCAGTAATGATCTCATTCAAATATGAAGAAGAAATCAAAAGCTTTACAGACAAGCAAAAGCTGAGAGAATTCAGCACCATCAAACCAGCTCTCCAACAAATGGTAAAGGATCTTCTCTAGATAGGTAACAGAGAGAGGGTGTATAAACTTGAACCCAAAACAATAAAGTAAATGGCAACAGGATCATACTTATCAATAATTACCTCAAATGTAAATGGGTTGAATGCCCCCAACCAAAAGACAAAGACTGGCTGAATGGATACAAAAACAAGACCCCTATATATGTTGTCTACAAGAGACCCACCTTGAAACAAGGGACACATACAGACTGAAAGTGAAGGGCTGGAAAAAGATATTCCACACAAATGTAGATCAAAGGAAAGCAGGAGTAGCAATGCTCATATCAGATAAAATAGACTTTCAAATAAAGGCTGTGAAAAGAGACAAAGATGGACAATACATAATGATGAAAGGATCAATACGAGAAGAAGATATAACAATTATAAATATATATGCACCCAACATAGGAGCACTGCAATATGTAAGACAAATGCTAACAAGTATGAAAGGGGAAATTAATATTAACACAATAATAGTGAGAGACTTTAATACCACACTCACACCTATGGATAGATCAACTAGACAGAAATTAACAAGGAAACACAAACTTTAAATGATATAATAGACCAGTTAGACCTAATTGATATCTATAGGACATTTCACCCCAAAACAATGAATTTCACCTTTTTCTTAAGTGCTCATGGAACCTTCTCCATGATAGTTCACAACCTGGGCCATAAATCTAGCCTTGGTAAATTCAAAAAAATTGAAATCATTCCAAGCATCTTTTCTGACCACAACGCAGTAAGATTAGATCACAATTACAGGAGAAAAACTACTAAAAATTCCAACATATGGAGGCTGAACAACAAGCTGCTGAATAACCAACAAATCACAGAAGAAATCAAAAAAGAAATTAAAATATGCATAGAAATGAATGCAAATGAAAACACAACAACCCAAAACCTATAAAGTGAAAGTGAAGTCGCTCAGTCATGTCTGACTCTTAGCCACCCCATGGACTGCAGCCCACCAGGCTCCTGTAAAAGCAGTGCTAAGGGGAAGGTTCATAGCAATACAGGCTTACCTCAAGAAACAAGAAAAAAGTCAAATAAGTAACCTAACTCTACACCTAAAGCAACTAGAACAGAAAGAAATGAAGAACCCAAGGGTTAGTAGAAGGAAAGAAAACTTAAAAATTAGGGCAGAAATACATGCAAAAGAAACAAAAGAGACCATGGCCAAAATCAACAAAGCCAAAAGCTGGTTCTTTTGAGAAGATAAATAAAATTGACAAACCATTAGCCAGACTCATCAAGAAACAAAGGGAGAAAAATCAAATCAATAAAATTTGAAATGAAAATGAGGAGATCACAACAGAAAATACAAAGGATCATAAGAGACTACTATCAGCAACTATATGCCAATAAAATGGACAACTTGGAAGAAATGGACAAATTCTTAGAAAAGTACAACTTTCCAAAACTGGGCCAGGAAGAAACAGAAAATCTTAACAGATCCATCACAAGCACAGAAATTGAAACTGTAATCAGAAATCTTTTGACAAACAAAAGCCCAGGACAAGACAGCTTCACATCTGAATTTTACCAAAAATTTAGAGAACTGCTAACACCTATCCTCAATGGCAACCCACTCCAGTACTCTTGCCTGGAAAACCCCATGGGTGGAGGAGCCTGGTAGGCTGCAGTCCATGGGGTCGTGAAGAGTCGGACACCACTGAGCAACTTCACTTTTACTTTTCACGTTCATGCATTGGAGAAGGAAATGGCAACCCACTCCAGTGTTCTTGCCTGGAGAATCCCAGAGACAGGGAAGCCTGGTGGGCTGGCGTCTATGGGGTCGCACAAAGTCGGACACGACTGAAGCGACTTAGCAGCAGCAGCAGCAGCAACATCTATCCTACTCAAACTCTTCCAGAAAATTGCAGAGGAAGGTAAACTTCCAAACTCATTCTATGAAGCCACCATCACCCTAATACCAAACCTGACAAAGATGCCACACACAAAAAAAAACTACAAGCCAATATCACTGATGAACATAGATGCAAAAATCCTTAACAACATATTAAAAAGATCATACATCATGACCAAGTGGGCTTTATCCCAGTGATGCTAGGATTCCTCAATATCTGCAAATCTACCAATGTAATACTCTACATTAAGAAATTGAAAGATAAAAACCATATGATTATCTCAATAGATGCAGAGAAAGCCTTTGACAAAATTCAACATCCATTTATGATTACAAAAAAAAAAAAAAAAAAAAAGTCTCCAGAAAGCAGGAATAGAAGGAACATACCTCAACATAATAAAAGCTGCTGCTGCTGCTGCTGCCGCTGCTAAGTTGCTTCAGTCGTGTCCGACTCTGTGCGACCCCATAAACGGAAGCCCACCAGGCTCCCCCGTCCCTGGGATTCTCCAGGCAAAAACACTGGAGTGGGTTGCCATTTCCTTCTCCAATGCATGAAAGTGAAAAGTGAAAGGGAAGTCGCTCAGTCGTGTCCGACTCGTAGCGACCCCATGGACTGCAGCCCACCAGGCTCCTCTGTCCATGGGATTTTCCAGGCAAGAGTACTGGAGTGGGGTGCCATTGCCTTCTCCATAATAAAAGCTATATATGACAAACTCACAGCAAACATTATCCTCAATGGTGAAAAACTGAAAGCATTTCCCCTAAAGTCAGGAACAAGATAAGGTGGCCCACTCTCACCACTACTATTCAACATAGTTTTGGAAGTTTTGGCCACAGCAATCAGAACAGAAAAAGAAGTACAAGGAATCCAGACTGGAAAAGAAGTAAAACGCTCACTGTTTGCAGATGACATGATCCTCTACATAGAAAGCCCTAACTACTCCACCAGAAAATTACTAGAGCTAATCAATGAATATAATAAAGTTGCAGAATATAACATCAACACAAAGAAATCCCTTGCATTCCTATACACTAACAATGAGAAAATAGATAAATTAAGGAAACAATTCCATTCACCATTGCAATGAAAAGAATAGAATACTTAGGAATATATCTACCTAAAGAAACAAAAGACCTATATATAGAAAACTATAAAACACTGGTGAAAGAAATCAAAGATGATACAAATAGATGGAGACATACACCATGTTCATGAATTGGAAGAATCAATATGGTGAAAATGAGTATACTACCCAAAGCAATCTATAGATTTAATGCAACCCTATCGAGCTAGCAACGGTATTTTTCACAGAACTAGAACAAATAATTTCAAAATTTGTATGGAAATACAAAAAAACTCAAATAGCCAAAGCAATCTTGTAAAAGAAGAAAGGAACTGGAGGAATCAACCTGCCTGACTTCAGACTATACCACAAAACTACAGTCATCAAGACAGTGTGGTACTGGCAGAAAGACAGAAATATAGATCAATGAAAAAAATAGAAAGCCCAGAGATAAATCCATGCACCTATGGACACCTTATCTTTGACAAAGCAGGCAAGAATATACAGTGGAGAAAAGACAATCTCTTTAACAAGTGGTGTTTGGAAAACTGGTCAACTGCTTGTAAAAGAATGAAACTAGATCACTTTCTAACACCATACACAAAAATAAACTCAAAATGGATTAAAGATCTAAACGTAAGACCAGAAACTATAAAACTCCTAGAGGAAAACATAGGCAAAACAGCCACTATGGAGAACAGTGTGGAGATTCCTTAGAAAACTGGAAATAGAACTGCCATGCTGCTGCTGCTCCTGCTAAGTCGCTTCAGTCGTGTCCAACTCTGTGCGACCCCATAGATGGCAGCCCACCAGGCTCCCCCATCCCTGGGATTCTCTAGGCAGGAACACTGGAGTGGGTTGCCATTTCCTTCTCCAATGCATGAAAGCAAAAAGTGAAAGTGAAGTCACTCAGTCGTGTCCAACTCTTAGTGATCTCATGGACTGCAGCCTACCAGGCTCCTCCGCCATGGGATTTTCCAGGCAAGAATACTGGAGTGGGGTGCCATTCCCTTCTCTGAGAACTGCCATATGACCCAGAAATCCCACTGCTGGGCATACACACTGAGGAAGCCAGAACTGAAAGTGACACATGTACCCCAATGTTCATTGCAGCACTGTTTATAATAGCTAAGACATGGAAGCAACCTAGATGTCCATCAGCAGACGAACGGATAAGAAAGCTGTGGTACATATACACAATGGAATATTACTCAGCCATTAAAAAGAATACATTTGAATCAGTTCTAATGAGGTGGGTGAAACTGGAGCCTATTATACAGAGTGAAGTAAGCTAGAAAGAAAAACACCAATATGGTATACTAAGGCATACATATGGAATTTAGAAAGATGGTAACAGTAACCCTGTATGCGAGACAGGAAAAGAGACACAGATGTGTAGAACAATCTTTTGGACTCTGTGGGAGAGGGCAAGGGTAGGATGATATGGGAAAATAGCATTGAAACATGTAAATTATCACATGTGAAATGAATTGGCAGTCCAGGTTCGATGCAGGATACAGGAAGCTTGGGGCTGGTGCACTGGGATGACCCAGAACGATAGGATGGGGAGGGAGGTGGGAGGTAGGTTCAGGATGTGGAACACATGTACACCCATGGCGGATTCATGTCAATGTATGGCAAAACCAATACAATATTGTGAAGTAAATAAATAAATAAATAAAACTGAGATTTTTTTTTTTTAAGCCAACTTCTCACTCTCTTCTTTTACTTTCATCAGAGGCTCTTTAGTTCTTCTTTGCTTTCTGCCAAAAGGGTGATGTCATCTGCACATCTGAAGTTATTGATATTTCTCTCAGCAGTCTTGATTCCAGCTTGTGCTTCATCCAGCCCAGCTTTTCTCATGATGTACTCTGCATATAAGTTAAATAAGCAGGGTGACAACATACAGCCTTGACATACTCTTTTCCCTATTTGTAACCAGTCTGTTGTTCCATCCCCAGTTCTAACTGTTGCTTCCTGACCTACATACAGATTACTCAAGAGGCAGGTCAGGTGGTCTAGTATTCCCTCTTTTAGCAGAATTCTTAAGCTTACATGCCCTCTCTCCATCCTTCAGAGCCAGATTGGGTGTGTTGTCTTCCCTAAGACAGTACTGAATGCTCAATTTTGTTATTTTCCCCAAGCTGAAAGACTTAGGCTGGCTTTCTGTGTGTGCTCACTAAAAGTGAAGTTGCTCAGTCGTGTCTGACTCTTTGTGACCCTATGGACTGTAGCCCACCAGGTTCTCTGTCCATAGGATTTCCCAGGCAAGAATACTGGACTGGGTTGCCATTTCCTTATCCAGGGGATTTTCCTGACCCAGGGATCGAACCCAGGTCTCCAGCACTGTGGGCAGACGTTTTACCGTCTGAGCCACCAGGGAATACTAGCCATCTGCAAAGGTTTCCTCCTGCACTGTTGAGAGCATACACAGGAGCTTGACACAAATTGGGAATGGAGTAGGGTTTGGATGAAATGCTCACAGCAGTGGGCCAGTTGGGAGGATCTGCAGACAAGGCACCCTTACTGGCTCATAGGTGGACCTCCTGATGGTGTTTGTGATACAGCTAGTACTACTAGTAGTTTTTTTGATACTTTCTTTTCTGAGCCCTGCCTGCTATTCTTCAAGCCACTCACTGGGTCCCCAGCTATACAGTTTATGACTCAGTCCTTTAACTGGGGCAAGAGAGAAATGGGACTCTTTGGCAGCACCCCATAAAGCTGAGGAAGCCAGCCATTCAGTCCTATTGTTACTGAGTCCAAGCTTGCTCTGATCACCACACAACAGGCAAATGAATTAGAGACAAGGTGTTGAGGCAAAGAATACAACTTTATTTAAAAAGCCAGCAGGTCAAGAAGATAGCAGAGTAATGTCTCAAAATAAACAGCTCATCAAGGTCTAGATACCAGGTTCTTTTATAGAACATAGAGGGGAAGGAGGTGACAAAGTAAATTTAAAATGCCATTAATCTTACAAATATCTTCTGGAAAGGCCAGCCTCACAGAGGGGGTGTGTTAATTTCTTCTATTCTGCAACTATGTGCGCAGGGTCAGATTTTCTCTGTGTGAGCTGAAAAAAAAGGCACTTTATTAAAACAATCAGACATAGAACCAGGGTTCTCTGAGGCAGACCATTATGTAACCTCACAATAACAAAAGCAAAGGTTAAAGTCAGAGAAGCAGATCCAACACAGACTTAATATTGGCTCTTCCCTGTAACAATTCCCCACTATCAGTATCCATTCCACAATCTTGTGGAAAAGAGGTGACAACAATTCTAACTACTTGTCACATAGATCCTTCTGGAAATGTCTGCCATCAGTGCCAGTGTTCCAAATACTGAGATATGCCTTCTTTTTTTGTCTTTGGAAAGTGTCCACTTTATACTGTAGACTTAAAAATATTCACAACCTAACAGTTGAGACTTGTGTTTTATTTCGCAGGAATTTTTTTGGACCTCAAACTCATGAGGCAGCATCTCAAGTTAATAAATATTGAGGTTTTCTGTGTGTGAGAAGATGCAAGAGACTGGGCTCACTGAAATCATTCCTTTGCTATGTGTCTCAGCTATCTGCAGACTGTAATACTAATTCTCATATCCTAAGTTCAGAGCTCACCATAAGGAGTGGCCACAGTCTGATGGCTATATGGCAAGTATTTGCCTTCCTGCATTTCCTCAGGGTTCACCAGCTTATGTTGGAGGACTACAATCACTGATGACTGAGATGGCAGCATTTCTCAGATCTTCTACTCTTTGTCAGGAATTTGACCAATATTTGGGATATGTTTCATGATCCCACAGCACTCTGAGGCTCACCTCAGATCAGGTGAAAATTCTTGATATGAAATTCTTGGTGCTAAATTTTCAATTCTTTTTTTTTTTTAGATGCTAAGTCATGTCAGACTCTGCAGCCATATGGATTATAGCCCACCAAGCTTCTCTCTTTCGCTGGGATTTCCCAGGCAAGAAAACTGGAGTGAGTTGCCATTTCCTTCTCCAGGGTATCTTCCTAACACAGGAATTGAACCTGCATCTCCTGCAAGTCTCCTGCATGGCAGGTGGATTTTTTTTATCACTGAGCCGTTAGAAAAGACCTTAAATTTTAGATTAGATCACCATTAATAATAAAAGATTATATGGATTTTTTATATTATGATCCAGGAAACATTTTCCCTTGCTGCCTCTTCGCATAGGTAGAATCACCCTATATAAGTGTATCATGTTATAAATGTGATCTGTTCCCTCAAAATGTTTACCCATAGAAATTTCGTTTGAGAGCTGGTTACACATTGGGTACTGTAAGAGACTGAAGAGGGCAATGGCAAACCACTTCAGTATCCTTGCCTTGAGAACCCCATGAAGAGTATGAAAAGGCAAAGAGACAGGACACTAAAAGGTGAACTCCCCAGGTCAGTAGGTGCCCAATATGCTACTGGAGATCAGGGGAGAAATAAATCCAGAAAGCTTGAAGAGAGGAGCCAAAGCAAAAACAACCACTAGTCGTAGGTATGACTTTTGTGTAATAAAGTTTTGTTAATATAAACAACATAAAGAAAGCTTCTGACATAGACATCAGAAGGAGGCAGATTGAGTGCCCGCCCCTGCTAGTCTTTAGCAGGAAGTTATATACTTATTAGCAGGCTGCTAATTAGAGAAAGGAAATGTCTCAAAACTCAGAGAGTGGCACCAGGCCCCTCACCTACAACATCCATTTTGAGATAACATTGGCACAAGGTGAGTCATCCCGGGCCATAAAATGATTGATATGAATTTCCAAGCAAATACATAGTCTCATTAACATAGCTTAAGAGAACATTTGCATGAGTAAAACCTACTGGTTTGTTGAGTAAAACCTACTGGTTTGTCAAGTTGGTTCTGAGTCTTAGGTGGAACCGATTTGAAGAAGGGCAGAGTCTAGGGTAAATACATAGTTTATTAACATAGCTTAAGAAAAACATTTCCCTTTAGAAAAATGCATCAGTTAGCTCAAGGTTAAGTTCACATGGAACCAGGTATCGTCAAACCTCCTTTTAATTTTGTATAGAGAAGGGAAAAAAAATCTGACACTTACAGTTTGCTTCCTCCTGCTGCTTAAGAGAGAGATAAAAACCATCTTATACTCTTTCGTCCCCTTCTCTTCCTGCCCTCAATATTTCCCAGCATCAGGGTCTTTTCCAATGAGTCAGTTCTTTGCATCAGGTGGCCAAAGTATTGGAGTTTTAACTTCAGCATCAGTCCTTCCAATATTCAAGTTGATGCTGTCCATGGGGCTCTCAAGAGTCTTCTCTAGCACAAAAATTCAAAATCATCAAACCTTTGATGCTCAGCCTTCTTTATGGTCCAACTCTCAGGTCTGTACATGACTACTGGAAAAACCATAGCTTTGACTAGATGGACGTTTGTTGACAGAGTCATGTCTCTGTTTTTTGATATGCTGTCCAGGTTTGTCATAACTTTTCCCCCAAGCAGCAAGTGTCTTCTAATTTCATGGCTGCAGTCATCATCCACAGTGATTTTGGAGCCCATGAAAATAAATTCACCACTGTTTCCACTTTTCCCCATCTATTTACCATGAAGTGATGATACTGGCTTCCATAATCTTAATTTTTTGAATGTTGAGTTTTAAAACCAGCTTTTTCACTCTGCTCTTTCACTTTCATCAAGAAGCTCTTTAGTTCCTCTTCACTTTCTGCCATTAAGGTGGTATCATCTGCATATCTGATGTTGTTGATATTTTTCTCTGCAATCTTGATTCCAGCTTGTGTTTCATCCAGCCCAGCATTTTGCATGATGTACTCTGCATATGTTAAATAAGCAGGGTGACAATATATAGCCTTGATGTACTTCTTTCCCAGTTTTGAATTAGTCCATTGTTCCATGTCTGGTTCTAACTGTTGCTTCTTGACAGCATACGGGTTTCTCAGGAGACAGATAAGGTGATCTTGAATTCCCATCTCTTCAAGAATTTTCCACAGTTTGTTCCAATCCACATAAAGGCTTTGGTGTAGTCAATGAAGCAGAAATAGGTGTTTTTCTGGGATTTCCATGCTTCCTCTGATTCAACAGATGTTGGAAATTTGATCTCTAGTACCTCTGACTTTTTTAATCCATCATGTACATCTGAAAGTTCTCAGTTCATGTACTGTTGAGACATAGCTTGAAGGATTTTGACCATTACCTTGCTAGCATGTGAAATGAGTGCAATTGTATGATAGTTTGAACATTCTTTGGCATTGCCCTTCTTTGGGTTTGGGATGAAGTCTGACCTTTCCCAGTCTTGTGGCCACTGCTGAGTATTCCAAATTTGCTGGTATATTGAGTGTAGCACTTTAACAGTATCATCCTTTAGGATTTTAAATAGCTAGGTTGGAATTCCTTCACTTCCACTAGATTTGTTTGTAGTGATGCCTCCTAAGGCCCACTTGACTTCACACTCCAGGATGTCTGACTCTTAGTGAGTGACCATACCATCATGGCTATTCAAGTCATTAAGATCTTTTTTATACAGTTATTCTGTATATATTTACCTTATGGGATATGGTCTTTTTCAAAATTCCTATTAAACTCTTGAGCATTTAATTTACAAAGGAAAGTGATGTCTGCTAGAGAATCAATCAACTTGTTCCCACTGTCAAAGTTTCCCAGGGCTCCTGTGGGAAAATTAGAATCAGATGCCTCAAGTCTAAGGGAGTACTCTTTTTCCTCCTGATATAATGGCATAAATTCTTCTACATATGGAATTTCATCTCTTTTCCCTGCTCTTTTGCAAAACATTTTTAAGTGAAGTGAAGTCACTCAGTCGTGTCCTACTTTTTGTGACCCCATGGACTGTAGCCTACCAGGCTCCCCTGTCCATGAGATTTTCCAGGCAAGAGTACTGGAGTGGTTTGCCATTTCCTTCTCCAAAGGATCTTCCCAACCCAGGGATCGAACCTGGGTCTCCCGCATTGTAGGCAGACACTTTACCATCTGAGCCACCAGGGAAGTCAAAACATTTTTAACTGCAAGATATATAATAATTGAGTGAGATATTTAGAGACCATCACACTTTTGATCTTAACATATATAATATATGCCCCAAAGAGCTTTCCTTCAGGATAAATGAAATATTTCTCATATTTATAAGTCTGATAACTTATAACCAAAACACAGAAGATGTAGGCAAATTCCAACACAAACAGCACAAACACATTCTAGCATCAGTGCACACAAAACCAATGAACAGGTTCCCAAATAGGGTAAACTTGCCCTATGAAAACAATGAACCAATTCCCCCCCCAAAAAATGGTTCCAACTCAGGTAAATCCAACAATAGTTTCCCTCTCCAACAGGGTACCACCAACCAAAGTGATCTGTCCCATAAAGGAAAAGCCCAGACTGAGGGGGGAATATGTTTTTGGTGTGCATACTGTGGTTGCTTACCCTACAAAATCCAGTTGATCAGCTCACAACATAAAAGAATACACAAAACCAAGACAAATGAACTGGCTACTGAATTAGGTAGATTTACCCCACAAAATTCACTTTTTCACATTTCTTTTTCTTGGGCATGGTCTTGATCCCTGTCTCCTGTGCAGTGTCATGAACCTCTGTCCATAGTTCTTCAGGCACTCAGTCTATAAGATCTAATTCCTTGAATCTATTTCTCACTTCCACTGTACAACCATATGGATTTGATTTAGGTCATATCTGAATGATCTAGTGCTTGTCCTACTTTGTTCAATTTAAGTCTGAATTTGGCAATAAGGAGTTCATGATCTGAGCCACACTCAGCTCCCAGGCATGTTTTTGCTCAGTGTATAGAGCTTCCCCATCTTTGGCTGAAAAGAATATAATCAATCTGATTTTGGTATTTACCATCTAGTGATGTCCATGTGTAGAGTTTTCTCTTGTGTTGTTGGAAGAGGCTGTTTGCTATGACCAGTGCATTCTTTTAGCAAAACTCTATTAGCCTATGCCCCACTTCATTCTGTACTCCAAGGCCAAATTTGCCTGTTACTCCAGGTGTTTCTTGACTTTCTGCTTTTGCATTCCAGTCTCCTATAATGAGAAGGACATCTTTTATGGGTGTTAGTTCTAGAAGTTCTTGTAGGTCTTCATATAACCATTCAACTTCAGCTTCTTCAGCATTACTAGACTTGGATTACTCTGATATTGCATGGTTTGCCTTGGAAATGAATAGAGATCATTCTTTCATTTTTGAGACTGTATCCAAGTACTGCATTTCAGACTATTTTGTTGATCATGATGGCTACTCCATTTCTTCTAAGAGATTCTTACCCACAGTAGTAGATATAATGGTCATCTGAGTTAAATTCACCCAATTCAGTCCATTTTAGTTTGCTTATTCCTAAAATGTTGACGCTCACTCTTGCCATATCCTGTTGGACCACTTCCAGTTTGACTTGATTCATGGACCTAACATTCCAGGTTCCTATGTAGTATTGCTCTTTACAGCACTGGACTTTGCTTCAATTACCAGTCATATCCATGACTGGCTGTTGTTTTTACCTTGGCTACATCTCTTCATTCTTTCTGGAATTATTTCTCCACTAATCTCCAGTAGCATATTGGGCACCTACAGACCTGGAGAGTTCATCTTTCAGTGTCCTATCTTTTTGCCTTTTTGTACTGTTCATAGGGATTTCAAGGCAAGAATAATGAAGAGGTTTGACATTCCCTTCTCCAGTGGACCACATTTTGTCAGAAAATGGCTATCTCAGGAGGCCTTACCAATAGCTGTTAAAAGAAGAGAAGTGAAAAGCAAGGGAGAAAAGGAAAGATACCCATTTGAATGCAGAGTTCCTAAGAATAGCAAGGAGAGATAAGAAAGCCTTCCTCAGTGATCAGAGCAAAGAAATAGAAGAAAACAATAGAATGGGAAATACTAGAGATCTCTTCAAGAAAATTAGAGATACCAAGGGAACATTTCATGCAAAAATGGTCACAATGAAGTACAAAAATTGTATGGGTCTAAGAGAAGCAGAAGATATTAAGAAAAGGTGGCAAGAACACACAGAACTATACAAAAAAGATCTTCATGATCCATGATGGTATGATCACTCACCTAGAGCCAGACATCCTGGAAGGTGAAGTCAAGTGGGCCATAGGAAGCATCACTATGAACAAAGCTAGTGGTGGTTATGGAATTCCAGTTGAGCTATTTCAAATCTTCAAAGATGATGCTGTGGAAGTGCTGCACTCAATACACTAGCAAATTTGGAAAACTCAGCAGTGGCCACAGGACTGGAAAAGGTCAGTTTTCATTTCAATCCTAAAGAAAAGAAATGTCAAAGAATGCCCAAACTACCACAAAATTTCACTCATCTCACATGCTAGTAAAATAGCGTTCAAAATTCTCTAACCCAGGCTTCACTAATACATGAACTGTGAACTTCCAGATGTTCAAGCTGGATTTAGAAAATCAGAGGAACCAGAAATCAAATTGCCAACTTCTGCTGGATCATAGAAAAATCAAGAGAATTCCAGAAAAACACTTACTTCTGCTTTACTGACTATGCCAAAAGCTTTGACTGTGTGGATCACCACAAACTGTGGAAAGTTCTTTAAAAGATGGGAATACCAGACCACCTGACCTGCCCTTTGAGTAATCTGTATGCAGGTCAGGAAGCAACAGTTAGAACTGGACATGGAACAATAGGCTGGTTCCAAATAGGGAAAGGATTACATCAAGGCTGTATATTGTCACCTTGCTTATTTAACTTATATGCAGAGTACATCATGAGAAAAGCTGGGCTGGACAAACACAAGTTGGAATCAAGATTGCCAGAGAAATATCAGTAACCTCAGATATGCAGATGACACCACCCTTATGGCAAAAAGTGAAGAAGAACTAAAGAGTCTCTTGATGAAAGTGAAAGAGGAGAGTGAAAAGGTTGGCTTAAAACTCAACATTCTGAAAACTAAGATCATGGCATCACATGCCGTCACTTCATAGCAAATATATGGAGAAACAGTGGAAACAGTGGCATACTATTTTGGGGGCCTCCAAAATCACTGCAGATGGTGACTGCATTCGTGAAATTAAAAAATGCTTACTCCTTGTAAGAAAAGTTTTGACCAACATAGACAGCATATTAAAAAGGAGAGACAGTACTTTGCCTATAAAGGTCCGTCTAGTCAAAGCTATGGTTTTTCCAGTAGTTTTGAATGGATGTGAGTATTGGACTATAAAGAAAGCTGAGCACCAAAGAATTAATGCTTTTGAACTATGGTGTTGGAGAAGACTCTTGAGAGCCTCTTGGACTCCAGCAATCCTCAAGGAAACCAGTCCTGAATATTCATTGGAAGGACTGATGCTGAAGCTGAAACTCCACTATTTTGGCCACCTGATGAGAAGAACTGACTCATTTGAAAAGACCCTGATGCTGGGAAAGGCTTAAGGCGGGAGGAGAAGAGGAAGACAGAAGATGGGATGGTTGGATGGCATCACTGACTCAATGGGCATGAGTTAGAGTAAACTCCAGGAATTGGTTATGGACAGGGAAGCCTGGCGTGCTGCAGTCCATGGCGTCACAAAGAGTTGCACACGACTGAGTGACTGAACTGTACTGAACCTTACAAAAGTGAGCCCATCAACCCGCAGAAGTTTGTCAGTTCCTTGCTTCATCTGCCAAGTGCTGGGGCAGTCAATGCCACTTCAGGGAATTTTGAAGGGAAGATCCTCAGGACAAGCAGTCCCAGTAGCTGCTAGGGCCTTGCCCCAAAATTCCCTGACCAGGGCCAGGTAGCCATGAGCAGCATGGCTCCTGGCTGGCTCACCAAATTTTTTACTGAGTCCAAACTCACTCTGCTCGCCACATGACAGGCCAATGAATTGGAGATGAGGTGGAGAGACAAGGAATACAACTTTATTCAAAAAGCCAGCAGTCTGAGAAGATGGCAGACTAATGTCTCAAAATAACCATCTTGTCAGGGTCTGGATGTTGGCTCTTTTGTAGAACAGAGAGGGAGAGGAGGTGAGGGAGTAAAGTAAAAAGGACATTAATCTTGTAAGTATCTCCTGGGATGGCCAGACTTGAGAACAGGGTGCGTTAATTTTTTCTTTTCTGCAGTCATTCACAGGTGGACAGGGTCAGACTGTCTCTTTGTGAACTGAACAAAGGCACTTCAGATTAAGTTAGGCAGAGGGGCAGGGTTCTCTGAGGCAGGCCATTATGTATGATTACAATAACAAAAGCAACAAAATGCAAAGGTTAAAGTCAAAGAAACAGATGCAACATAGATTCAGCATTGACTCTTCCCTATAATATGCTCTCTTTCTCACACAGAGGAAATCACAGGGTTTTCCTGGCACTGAGCTGTGCCATTCCTGAATGGCACAGTAAGATACAAATGTTACATTTACCCTTATCAGTGTATCAATGTTGCACTAGTTAGAATATTCAGAGCAATACTGAGTAGAAGTTGTGATAGTAGGCATTCCTTTCTGGTTGCCAATTTCAGGTAGAAAGCTTTCAATATTTCATTATTAAATATGATTTTGCTTTAGTCATTTAAGATATTTTTCATCATAGTAAGGAATTAACCATTTACTCCTGGTTAATTAAGAACTCTTGATATGATCTTATTTATATGTGGAATCTGAAGAAAATTTATAGAAATAATTAACAGATTTATGGTGGGAGTGAGGTGTAGCTGGAGAGGTAGGGGTGAGAGAAAGGGTGAAGGTGGACAAAAAGTTTAAACTTCTAGTTTAAAAAATAGAACTTTTGTCATGAAACCCCATGAAATGATTTTTCCATCTGTTTACATAATCATATGATTTTTCTCTTTATTCTGATAATATAATTAATTGCATTGTTTAGTGTTATTTCAATCTTACAACTCTTATGCAAACCTAAATTAATGTGGTATATTTTCCTTTGTTGAAAATGCTTTTTTGATACTTTGCAACTATGTTTTTCACTAAAATTACCTTGTAATTTTCCTTTCTTTAAATGTCTTTATCAGGTATTTGTATGATGTTTATTCCAAGCTCATGACACTAATTGAGAATATTTTTAATTTTTCTGTTCTCTAGAGGAGTTTGTATAATACCTGTATTATTTCTTTTTAAAATATTTTCAAGAAGTCACCAAAAAAGCTATCTGAACTTGTGTATTTATTTATGATAAAGGTTTTAAGTAAAGACTAAAATTTTTAAGAACTATGAGAAAATACATAATTTTGATTTTTCCATGTCATTTTCAGTAAGCTGTGATTTTTTTTTTCTCTTGGAAATTTATTTCATTTAATTTCCCATGTTTATTGACATTAAATTTTTACAATCTTTCTTATGATCTTTTCAATGACTTTAGATTCTATAGTGATATTCTATTTCTCATTCCTGTTATTGGTAATTTTCATTCCTGATGTTGGCCAAATCAATCACGTGACTATGCCCAGCTTCAAGGAAACTGAGAAGTACCATTGTCCCATGTGCCCAGAAGTAGACAGAGTCAGGTATCAGTAAACATAAATATGTTTATCACTACTTCCAAGAATATGGGGGCTATTAGAAGGAGAAACCAGGATTCAATCTCCTGAGCCATGCTTGCACACAGAGCACTCACTCTCTTCTGGGAAAAAAAAGCAGTGTCCCCAGCCAGACATGATCCTTGTCCTTCCATCCTCTTGAAACAAGTCCCATGGGTTGCTTTCCAATGATCTTTTGGGCCTTGACCTGGAACCACAGACACAATTGCTTTTGGGGTAGACAACTCTTAGAATATGTTACATCTTTATTTTGTTTCAAAGGTAGCAATCTTCCCTGGCAAAGTTTTACAGTGAGCTAGTGTTAAACGTACTATAAGAAAATTACTCTTGTTAATGATCTGAACTTTCAAAAATCCATTTTCTATTACTGAAATGAGATATCTCAGTTTCTTTCCACATATTATTTGTTTCATAGCACAAATTGGAAATAGTATAAATTTTCTACCAGCATATTAAAATGTGTTTTTATTAACTAGTAATTGAAATGAGACTTGGAAATCAGCAACAAAATGCTTTCGGAGAACTGAATATGTATACTTCTAATTTCATTAATAAAAATTACAACTCTATAGTTAGTTACTGTAGTTTTTTATGTTCATCCTTCCTGGTACAGCAGTGCATGGCAGGAATTTTCTCAACCTTTTCCCAACACATTAATATTGAGAAGCTCAAGGTTATAGATAAGTCTAAAGATCATAAATTAGCCTTACTGTAAGTACACTAACTTTTGCATAATTTCATAAATATAGCTGATGGCATGGAATGACATTGATTTATTGAAACATAATCCAAACATCTCAACCTGGGAGACACAGTGGAAAAGTAGAAAGGGCTAGATGTGAAAGTATGACACACCAAACCCAAATACCAGAGAAACTGAGGTGTTACCTAAGAAAAACTTAGGTGTTACCTAAGAAAAGCTCAGTCTCACTGAGCATTTGTTTCCTTATCTGTATAGACAGAAGACTGAGCTGAGCTTGCAAATTTGCCATGAAAATCATCTGTGACATATGTAAGTCAAATTAGCATAACGGGTTCTAGACCACAGTACACAACATAATGAAAGTGATAATGACTATTGTCATTTCCCTTACAGGACCTTCTCCAGGACTGGTTGATGTCTTTGATAGCACAGCCTAAGTACTTGGTGTTAGATACTAGAGACAGGAGAGATTTATCAGTGTTAGCTGATAAATAAGTGTCTGATAAATAAGCTGATAAATAAAGTGTCCACACTCCAACTTCAGATCTGAGCCCAATCAAGAAGTGATGTTGACTGCTAAATGGATTTCCCAGGGAAACAGAGGGTGAGGCAGTTCTAGGCATGTCCAGAGGAGGAGAGGACATTAACCAGATGAAGTCATAAATGCCAATTTCTTCTGAAGAATCTATGGGAAAGAAACCAAGCATCTTTAATGAAAGTAAAGCTCATTTATGGTGAGCTTAGGAAAGATGTACAAGCAAAGACATTTAAAGATTTTTCTGAGAGTACTAATAAGGCCTTGGATAAAAGGTGGAATATGTCAGCAGAGGGCACTTACAAGGGATCTGAGGAGAAGATACTGGCTGACCATTACAGAACTGGGATTCTCTCTGCTGAAGGCTTTCCCCAAGTCCAGTAAAGAGGAGGAACTAAAGCTTCCTTTAGAGCTTACTGAAGAGGTGTTGGATTTTCACTCTGTTGGGTTATTCACAAATGCTTTTTGGTTCTTAATACAACTTACAGGTGTATGAGTCACTCCAAGTATGGACTCAAATAAATGTCTGGGGTGGTCTAATGCCATATGACTGCTGTGAATACAAGTGTCAAAATTGCTAGAGGCAAGGGCTTCATCCAGAAACAGCACATGTCCCAGAACCAGACAGCTGTGTTGGAACCTGGATCTGCTCACCACCAGCAATGGAACTGCAGGCAACATCATTAGATGCCAAATCTACAGGGAAATTTCTAAGAAGTGGGTTATTTGCATGGTCTTAAGTTGGTTTCTATAGTTTGCTTAAAAGAGGAAAAATTGTTAGTGAAGAATGGAAAAGCTGGACAACACCATGACCAAATGATTAAAATCAATATCAGAATTGAGGAATAGATGGATTCTGTATGCTTTTAGATGTAATGTCTTAAGCACATAATATTGCTTTTCTAGTATCCTTACCTAAAATATGCAACCCAAATTCAGCCATGAGAAAATATTTATGCAACCCAAAATAATTATTGTATTTTAAAAGCTGAAAGAGACAGAGAAAGAGAAAAGAGTCAGAGGGAAAAGATTTATTATGAAAATTTGGCACATGTGATTATGCAATATACCATCTGAAAACTGTTCTAGGTTAAAGGACACTAAAGAGATGCTGAAACTAAATTAAATACATGATCCTAAACAGGAGAAGACTTTTGAGAGTCCCTTGGACTGCAAGGAGATCCAACCAGTCCATCCTAAAGGAGATCAGTCCTGGGTGTTCATTGGAGGGACTGATGTTGAAGCTGAAACTCCAGTACTTTGGCCACCTGATGCAGAGAGCTGACTCATTTGAAAAGACCTTGATGTTGGGAAAGATTGAGGGTGGGAGGAGAAGGAGACGACAGAGGATGAGATGGTTGGATGGCATCACCGACACAATGGACATGGGTTTGGGTGGACTCTGGGAGTTGGTGATAGACAGGGAGGCCTGGCGAACTGCGGTTCATGGGGTCACAAAGAGTCCGACACGACTGAGCAACTGAACCGAACTGAAACTGTAATGCTGCAAGAAAAATGCTATACACAACATTATTTGGCCAATTGACAAAACTGGAATATGATCAATACATTAGAAAAAAAGTTTAATTAAGTGAATAATTGTACTGAAGATTATATGAGAACACCATCTCTTAGGAAACACATACTTAAGTATTTAGAGATAACTAAATGGCTTAGAAATTTTGTTTAGAGAAATAGAGAAAGCAAATGGGTGAAAATGTTAACAGATGAATCCAGATATATGAATGCTCTATGTTATATTCCAATCTTGCAACTTTCTGTAAGTGTGAAAAATAAAGCATAGAGTCGGACACAACTGAAGTGACTTAGCAGCAGCAGACTTAGCAGCAGCAGCAAGTGACTTTTATTATCACCAGACTCACTTTAAAATCATTTTTTCTGACCTATTTGGTTATATCTAAATAGAGAGCTTCAAAGACAAATTTGACCAAGCAAAAGAAAAAAAAAAGTGATTTAAAATTATCTAGTTAGGGGACCAAATAATAGCTGAGGAAGTTAAGCACCACTAGACCCACCATATAAGGAATTCCGAAGTGTGTCATTAAGAAGAAATAAATATGCTGTTTAACATCATGCTGCTGCTAAGTCGCATCAGTCGTGTCCGACTCTGTGCGACCCCATAGACGACAGCCCACCAGGCTCCCCCGTCCCTGGGATTCTCCAGGCAAGAACACTGGAGTGGGTTACCATTTCCTTCTCCAATGCATGAAAGTGAGAAGTGAAATTGAAGTCGCTCAGTCCTGTCAGACTCCGTGGACTGTAGCCTACCAGGCTCCTCCATCCATGGGATTTTCCAGGCAAGAGTACTGGAGTGGGGTGCCATTGCCTTCTCTGATTTAACATCATAGAAACATATAAATATGTAAAACTCATCAGTAAGTGTAAATATATAATCAAAGTCAGGTTATCTAATATTGCAATGGTACATAAATTCCTTACGACTCTACTTCAAAAATTTAAAAAGAAATATATAAAAAATAACTATAGTAATTTATTGTTGTACACACAAAATAAAAAAATATGCAAATTGTAATATCAAACCCTAAAATCTGAGGGGAGGTGAGAAATATAAAGTTTATGTTAATTATCCAAGTTAAATTGCTGTCAGCTTAAAACAGGATGTAATAACTATAAAATAATTTATGTATAAGAGTAGTCAGAAAAGTAAAATCTCCACTATGTATGAAAAAACTTATAATAAAGTCAAAACATACCGCTAAAAAAATTCATCAAATTACAAGCATGAGAAGAAGCAAGGAACAAAGGATCTACAAAATAGTGAGAAAGCAATAAAATGGCAATAGCAAATCCTTATCAATAGTTACTTTAAAGTAAATGAATTAAATTCTCCGATCAGAAGACATAATAGCCAAATGGATTTTTTAAAATAAATTGAAAAAGAAAAATCAGGAGAACAAGATGGCGGGGGAGTAGGTGGTGGTGGAGCATATCTATCTCCATGGATACATCAGGAATATACCTTCAGACACAGAAGTGCATGCAGAACACCACCTGAGAGTGGACAGGAGTACCTGACTAGTGGAAAGAAATATAAAAACCACACAAAACTCGGTAAGACAAAGGAACTAGGGAGAAAAATAGGAGTGTTAGTGGGATTGAACCTGGATGTCCTGATCCAACATCAAGGTCATGGACTCTTGAATAGGATTGCGTTGTTATCCCTAGGATAACTTGTTCCATTGATCAAATTTTTGGATCAATAAGTGATAGTGTGATTTGACTTGTGGGTCTAGTCTTTAAAATCGCTTGGAGGATTTTTTGTTCTCTGAGGTCACCCCAGCCAAAACTGTTAGTCCATAAAGAGTGTTATTACCCCCTGGTGGTTGAGTTTATTTTTTCTGGACTAGTTAGTTAAAGCTCCATAGGGTCTTCTCGTCTTATTAGTCTATTCCCGCCTATTCACGGGGAGGTCAATTTCACTGATTGGAAATAAGAGACAGTAAAACCCTCGTGTGGCCATTCATACAAGTCCTCATTTAGAGAACAAATGATCATGCTACCTTTGCACGGTCAGGATACTGCGGCCGTTTAATGATTGTCACTGGGCAAGCAGTTCCTCCAATACTGGGGATGCTGGTGGTGATGTTTTTGGTAAACATGCGGGGTTTATGTTTTCGAGTTCCTTTTACTTCTTTTAACCTTTCCTTAAGTGCATTCCTGTGTTGGATTAACAGTATATTAATAAATTGCTTATTATTGGGTTATCTTTATTCACTGTTGTAATAGAGTATTATCAGATACTGACTTAAACTTATGCAAGGATAAGGTGTTTCTTGTTACTCATATTAACATTATTACTTCTATTTCCCAATAGATTAGTCCAGTATTAGGGCTAGGAGTTGGCTATTTAATGTTGGGATTAGTGCCATTTTTATTGTTAAGCTTTAACGCTTTCTTAATTGGTGGCTGCTTTTAGGCTTTCTATGGTGTTGTTGGATCTTACTCTCTAGTTAAGGTTGTATCCATTTCTAAAAGGCTGTACTTTTTTAGACTAACTTTTAAAAATACAGTGGGATCTATTTGGATTTTTTGGTATCTTTAAAGCTGATCTAAGATTCATTTTCTGGACACCAGCTATCACCAGGTTCGTTAGGCGTGTCACCTCTACTTACAAATCTTCTCACTATTTTGCCACATAGATGAGTTGGTTCTTGATAAACTGTTTGTAAGTAGCTCATCGGTTTCAGGTCACTTAGCCAAAATTTGTTTTGTTAAGTCTTATGCTAGTTAATTCATTATGCAAAAGGTACAAGGGATAATCTTTGCTTTTTTGTACTTTAATTTTTTTCTTTCATAGTTCCCTTGCGGTAGGTACTTTCTCTATAGCGCCATGTTTAAAATTTCTATCTCCTATACTTTAAATCAGAGGGTAAATGTTTTATTTTATCTTATTTTGATCATTTAATCAGGAATAGAGTTATGGGTTAGGTTTAGTTCAAGATATTCATAATACGTGAAATCTTCTAGGTGTAAACTAGGTGCTTTGTTTAAGCTATATCTTGGTTTGTCCAAGCACACTTTCCAGTATGCTTACCTTATTACAACTTGTCTCCTCTCATATAGTTGATACATGTGAATAGGATTAAGTGCATCATTTTTATTTGAGGAGGGTGGTGGGCACTGTGTGCATGCTTCATGGCCTAATTCAACTAAGCACTCTGTTCTTAGTTTACTACTAAATCCTCCTTTGGTTATTAGTTTCATAATTTTCATATTGGGTTTTCTTTTTTATTTTTAATTTTATTTTATTTTTAAACTTTACAAAATTGTATTAGTTTTGCCAAATATCAAAATGGATCCGCCACAGGTATACATGTGTTCCCCATCCTGAATCCTCCTCCCTCCTCCCTCCCCATACCATCCCTCTGGGTCGTCCCAGTGCACTAGCCCCAAGCATCCAGTATCGTGCATCGAACCTGGACTGGCGATTCATTTCATATATGATATTATACATGTTTCAATGCCACTCTCCCAAATCACCCCACCCTCTCCCTCTCTCACAGAGTCCAAAAGACTGTTCTATACATCTGTGTCTCTTTTGCTGTCTCGTATACAGGGTTATCATTATCATCTTTATAAATTCCATATATATGCGTTAATATACTGTATTGGTGTTTTTCTTTCTAGCTTACTTCACTCTGTATATATGATATTATACATGTTTCAATGCCATTCTCCCAAATCTTCCCACCCTCTCCCTCTCCAACAGAGTCCATAAGACTGTTCTATACATCAGTGTCTCTTTTGCTGTCTCGTACACAGGGTTATTGTTACCATCTTTCTAAATTCCATATATATGCATTAGGATACTGTATTGGTGATTTTCTTTCTGGCTTACTTCACTCTGTATAATAGGCTCCAGTTTCATCCACCTCATTAGAACTGATTCAAATGTATTCTTTTTAATGGCTGAGTAATACTCCATTGTGTATATGTACCACTGCTTTCTTATCCATTCATCTGCTGATGGACATCTAGGTTGCTTCCATGTCCTGGCTATTATAAACAGTGCTGCGATGAACATTGGGGTACACATGTCTCTTTCCCTTCTGGTTTCCTCAGTGTGTATGCCCAGCAGTGGGATTGCTGGATCATAAGGTAGTTCTATTTCCAGTTTTTTAAGGAATCTCCACACTGTTCTCCAAAGTGGCTGTACTAGTTGGCATTCCCACCAACAGTGTAAGAGGGTTCCCTTTTCTCCACACCCTCTCCAGTATTTATTGCTTGTAGACTTTTGGATCACAGCCATTCTGACTGATGTGAAATGGTACCTCATAGTGGTTTTGATTTGCATTTCTCCAATAATGAGTGATGT
Source organism: Bos mutus (assembly GCF_027580195.1). NCBI lineage: Eukaryota > Metazoa > Chordata > Mammalia > Artiodactyla > Bovidae > Bos > Bos mutus. The sequence goes on from NC_091618.1 coordinate 133,973,197, forward strand.
TGAGCATCTTTTCATGTGTTTGTTAGCCATCTGTATGTCTTCTTTGGAGAAATGTCTATTTAGTTCTTTGGCCCATTTTTTTATTGGGTCATTTATTTTTCTGGAGTTGAGCTGTAGGAGTTGCTTGTATATTTTTGAGATTAGTTGTTTGTCAGTTGCTTCATTTGCTATTATTTTCTCCCATTCTGAAGGCTGCCTTTTCACCTTGCTAATAGTTTCCTTTGTTGTGCAGAAGCTTTTAAGTTTAATTAGGTCCCATTCGTTTATTTTTGCTTTTATTTCCAATATTCTGGGAGGTGGGTCATAGAGGATGCTGCCTGATGTATGTCAGAGAGTGTTTTGCCTATGTTCTCCTCTAGGAGTTTTATAGTTTCTGGTCTTACATTTAGATCTTTAATCCATTTTGAGTTTATTTTTGTGTATGGTGTTAGAAAGTGTTCTAGTTTCATTCTTTTACAAGTGGTTGACCAGATTTCCCAGCACCACTTGTTAAAGAGATTGTCTTTAATCCATTGTATATTCTTGCCTCCTTTGTCAAAGATAAAATATATGGAACGTTTCACGAATTTGCATGTCATCCTTGTGCAGGGGTCATGCTAATCTTCTCTGTATCGTTCCAATTTTAGTATATATGCTGCCAAAGCAAGCACTTGGGTTTTCTTAAAATAGAAAATGTAGCCCATTTCTTTCTATTCCATAGGTTACACCTTGACCTAACGTTTTTATGTACTGTGATTGTGCTTACTTTTATTCCTTTTTAGGGTTTGCTGAAGATGGTGGTATATAGACTGTATTAGCAAGGATTGGTGAGGTTTATCAGGGTTTATCGATTATAGAACAGGCTCCTCTAGAAGGGTATAAAGCACCGCCAAGTCCTTTGAGTTTTAAGCTGTTGCTGGTAGTACTCTGGCAAATAATTTTGTTTGTACAATTATTTGTGTTTAGGGTTAAGCATAGTGGGGTATCTAATCCCAGTTTGGGTCTTAGCTATAGTGTATCAGCTATTATAGAGTTACTTTCATCATTTATTTTTGTTATAATTATGGCTTTTTACAGCTTAATTAGAATTTAACTCTATTTGGTGTAATGCTTTAGCATGCTTTATGCTGTATTCTTGTTAACTTGGGTTAATCATATGACCGTGGTGGCTGGCACGAGATTTACCAACCCTAATCAATATAACTTAGTCAAACTTTCGTTTATGGCTTCATTTTTATTACTGCTGTCTCTCGTGTGGATGTGGTTAAGCAAGATGTCGTGAGCTACAGGTGTGTGCTTGATACCAGCTCCTCTTAGCCTTATTGACCCAGAGGGCATTCTCACCGGGGTGTGGATACTTGCATGTGTAAGTTTATTAAAAGTCAACAGGAAGGCTGGGACCAAACCTACGTGTTTATGAAGTTGATACACTCATCTAGGCATTTTCAGTGCCTTGCTTTAGCATTTAAGCTACATTAACTATGCATCATGGGGCGGACCCAGGCACTTATGTACTTACTTTATTTGGAGTGCTAATTTTGAGTACTGAAAGTGCAATGAATTTAAATAAGTATCTAGGGGGAGCGTGTTAAAAATGGTGGTAGATATTTAAGTGGGGAGGAGAATGGATGAAGGGAAATGGTTGATGTGTGTAATGTAATGTTTATGTCCTGTGACCATTGACTGTGATGCTCGTGCCTACCATTACAGTGATGCTCAAGATGCAGTTAAGTCCAGCTACAATACATGCTCCAGGTCAGGGCCTCAGATGGCCATAGCTGAGTCCAAGCATCCCAAAAAAATAATAATAAAAATAAAAAAAATCCATGACATCACAGTTATGTGTGCACATGGGCTGATTAGCCATTAGTCCATCAAGATGTCTTATTTAAGGGGAAAGAATGGGCGATTCTAGATGAGATGGCCCTGAAGAAAGAACCAGATGTCTGACAAAGTTCACTAAATAGCGACCCCCACAATCATCGGCCCGGAGCGAGAAGAGGGATTCCTGCCTAGCGGGTTCCTGGTTTCACGTGGCATGGTGATCAAGCTCGTGATCTAAGGAGCAGGATACGCATGTTGACAAGGATGGATTTGACTTAATGCACTATGCACTATCAATGACTACATGTACTATGTACTATTAATAATAGAATATACTTGCTTACACACATGGGGCATATAACATTATGTACTATATACATACTTATGTACTATTACATTAATATTATGTATGTACCCATGTGCAAAGTAGTGTTTCATGCACTAACATGCATGAAAATATGTACGTACTATTAATGGTAGCAGGACTATAACATATGTGGTTGTGAAGTGCAAACTTTGTGTTAGGTTGTTGAAGGTTTTGGAAAATTTAATACTAATGAGATTCTTGGTGTTTGTGGGGCTATATTAATAGTGTTTCTGGGATTAGTTTAAATAGAACTTCAGCTTTGGGTGTTGATAGTGGGGCTATAGCTTCTTCCTTGAGTCTTAGGGAGGTTGGTGGTTCTCCTTTTCTGGTTTACAAGACCAATGTATTTAGTATACTACAAAGACTTGACTTCATTTTAAGAGATTGTTTTCAATTATGCTAGCTACTGGTATTAGTACTAGGATAAGGAGGAAATATATAATAGAAGCTAGTTGTCCAATGATGATGTATGGGTGTTTGACTGGCTGTCCTCCAATTCATGTGAGGGTTAGTAGGTCTGCTACTAAAATTCAAAATAGACATTGACTGAATGGTCAGAATATCATACTTCATTGCTTAGATGCATGGAGTAGGATTATAAGGATTAGGATTAGGATGAAAAGAACTAAGGCTAAGTGTCCTCCTAGTTTGTTAGGGATTGATTGTAGAATTGCATATGCCAATAGGAAGTACCACTCGGGTTTGATATGAGGGGGTGTGTTGAGTGAATTTGCTGGGGTGTAATTGTCTGGGTCTCCAAGTAAGTAGGGTGTGAATAATACTAATAGTATTAGGACTAAGACTAGTAGTAAGGCGCCTACGATGTCTTTAATGGAATAGTAGGGTGGAATGGGATTTTGTGTGCATCTGACGATGGGCCTACAGGAGCTATTCCACGTTCAAGGTCAGGAGGAGCAGCGGTGAGGAGATATCCCTCATCCAAGGTAAGGAGCAGTGGCTGCGCTTTGCTGGAGCAGCCGTGGAGAGATACCTCATGTCCAGGGTAAGAGAAACCCAAGAAAGATGGTAGGTGTTACAAGAGGGCATCAGAGGGCAGAGACACTGCAACCATAATCACAGAAAATTAGTCAATCTGATCACACTAGGACCACAGCCTTGTCTAACTCAATGAAACTAAGCCATGCCCGTGGGGCCACCCAAGACAGGCAGGTCATGGTGGAGAGGTCTGACAGAATGTGGTCCACTGGAGAGGGGAATGGCAAGCCACTTCATTATTCTTTCCTTAAGAACGCCATGAACAGCATGAAAAGGCACAATGATAGGATACTGAAAGGGGAACTCCGCAGGTCAGTAGGTTCCCAATATGATACTGGAGATCAGTGGAGAAATAACTCCAGAAAGAATGAAGGGATGGAGCCAAAGCAAAAAGAATACCCAGCTGTGGATGTGACTGGTGATAGAAGCAAGGTGCAATGCTGTAAAGAGAAATATTACATAGGAACCTGGAATGTCAGGTCCATGAATCAAGGCAAATTGGAAGTGGTCAAACAGGAGATAGCAAGAGTGAACGTCGACATTCTAGGAATCAGCAAACTAAAATTGACTGGAATGGGTGAATTTAACTCAGATGACCATTATATCTACTACTGCGGGCAAGAATCCCTCAGAGAAATGGAGTAGCCGTCATGGTTAACAAAAGAGTCAGAAATGCAGTACTTGGATACAATCTCAAAAATGACAGAATGATCTCTGTTCGTTTCCAAGGCAAACCATTCAATATCACAGTAATCCAAGCCTATGCCACAACCAGTAACGCTGAAGAAGCTGAAGTTGAATGGTTCTATGAAGATCTACAAGACCTTTTAGAACTAACACCCAAAAAAGATGTCCTTTTCATTATAGGGGACTGGAATGCAAACGTAGGAAGTCAAGAAACACCTGGAGTAACAGGCAAATTTGGCCTTGGAATATGGAATGAAGCAAGGCAAAGACTCATAGAGTTTTGCCAAGAAAATGCACTGGTCATAGCAAACACCCTCTTCCAACAACACGAGAGAAGACTCTACATATGGACATAACCACATGGTCAACACTGAAATCAGATTGATTATATTCTTTGCAGCCAAAGATGGAGAAGCTCTATACAGTCAACAAAAACAAGACCAGGAGCTGACTGTGGCTCAGACGATGAAATCCTTATTGCCAAATTCAGACTGAAATTGAAGAAAGTAGGGAAAACCACTAGACCGTTCAGGTATGACCTGAAATCAAATCCCCTATGATTTTACAGTGGAAGTGAGAAATAGATTTAAGGGACTAGATGTGATAGATAGAGTGCCTAATGAACTATGGAATGAGGTTCGTGACATTGTACAGGGGACAGGGATCAAGACCATCCCCATGGAAAAGAAATGAAAAAAACAAAATGGCTGTCTGGGGAGGCCTTACAAATAGCTGTGAAAAGAAGAGAAGCAAAAAGCAAAGGAGAAAAAGAAAGATATAAGCATCTGAATGCAGAGTTCCAAAGAATAGCAAGAAGAGATAAGAAAGCCTTCTTCAGTGATCAATGCAAAGAAATAGAGGAAAACAACAGAATGGGAAAGACTAGAGATCTCTTCAAGAAAATCAGAGATACCAAGGGAACATTTCATGCAAGGATGGGCTCGATAAAGGACAGAAATGGTATGGACCTAACAGAAGCAGAAGATATTAAGAAGAGGTGGCAGAAATACACAGAAGAACTGTACAAAAAAGATCTTCATGACCAAGATAATCACGATGGTGTGATCACTCATCTACAGCCAGACATCCTGGAATGTGAAGTCAAGTGGGCCTTAGAAAGCATTACTACGAACAAAGCTAGTAGAGGTGATGAATTCCAGTTGAGCTATTTCAAATACTGAAAGATGATGCTGTGAAAGTGCTGCACTCAATATGCCAGCAAATTTGGAAAACTCAGCAGTGGCCACAGGACTGGAAAAGCTCAGTTTTCATTCCAATTCCAAAGAAAGGCAATGCCAAAGAATGCTCAAACTACCACACAATTGCACTCATCTCACACGCTAGTAAAGTAATGCTCAAAATTCTCCAAGCCAGACTTCGGCAATACATGAACCGTGAACTTCCAGATGTTCAAGCTGGTTTTAGAAAAGACAGAGGAACCAGAGATCAAATTGCCAACATCCACTGGATCATAGAAAAAGCAATAGAGTTCCAGAAAAACCTCTATCTGCTTTATTGACTATGTCAAAGCCTTTGACTGTGTGGATCACAATAAACTGTGGAAAATTCTGAAAGAGATGGGAATACCAGACCACCTGACCTGTTTATTGAGAAACCAAATGCAGGTCAGAAAGCAACAGTTAGAACTGGACATGGAACAATAGACTGGTTCCAAATAGGAAAAGGAGTCCGTCAAGGCTGTATATTGTCACCCTGCTTATTTAACTTCTATGCAGAGTACATCATGAGAAATGCTGGGCTGGAAGAAGCACAAGCTGGAATCAAGATTGCTGGGAGAAATATCAATAGCCTCAGATATGCATATGACACCCCCCTTATGGCAGAAAGTGAAGAGGAACTAAAAAGCCTCTTGATGAAAGTGAAAGTGGAGAGTGAAAAAGTTGGTTTAAAGCTCAACATTCAGAAAATGAAGATCATGGCATCTGGTCCCATCACTTAATGGGAAATAGATGAGGAAACAGTGGAAAGAGTGTCAGACTTTATTTTGGGGGCTCCAAAATCACTGCCGATGGTGACTGCAGCCATGAAATTAAAAGACACTTACTCCTTGGAAGAAAAGTTATGTCCTACCTAGATAGCGTATTGAAAAGCAGAGACATTACTTTGCCAACAAAGGTGTGTCTAGTCAAGGCTATGGTTTTTCCAGTGGTCATGTATGGATTCTAGAGTTGGACTGTGAAAAAAGCTGAGTGCCGAGGAATTGATGCTTTTGAACTGTGGTGTTGGAGAAGACTCTTGAGAGTTCCTTGGACTGCAAGGAGATCCAACCAGTCCATTCTGAAGGAGCTCAGCCCTGGGATTTCTTTAGAAGGAATGATGCTAAAGCTGAAACTCCAGTACTTTGGCCACCTCATGCGAAGAGTTGACTCATTGGAAAAGACTCGGATGCTGGGAGGGATTGGGGGCAGGAGGAGAAGGGGATGACAGAGGATGAGATGGCTGGATGGCATCACTGACTCGATGGACATGAGTCTGAGTGAACTCTGGGAGTTGGTGATGGACAGGGTGGTCTGGCGTGCTGCGATTCATGGGGTCACAAAGAGTCGGACATGACTGAGCAACTGAACTGAACTGAACTGATGAAATTCCCGTTGGGTTGTTAGATCCTGTTTCGTAGAGAAAGAGTAGGTGGACTATGGCGAGTGCTGCGAGATGAATGGGAGGATGAAGTGGAAGGCAAAGAATCAGGTAAGGGTTGCTTTGTCTACTGAAAATCCCCCTCAGATCCATTCGACTAAGCTTGTATGGATATATGGAATTGCTGAGTTATGGTAATGACTGTTGCTCCTCAAAATGCTTATTTTCCTCACTGTAGGACGTATCCTATAAATGCTGTGGCTATCCCTGTGAATAGAATTACTCCAATGTTTCATGTTTCTAGGAAGGTGTATGATCCGTAGTATAGGCTTCCGTCCTACATGTATAAATAGGCAGGTGAAAAACATTGATGCTCCACTTGCATGTATATATCGGATAATTCAACTATAGTTGACCTCTCGGCAAATGTGGGTGACAGAAGAGAATGCTGTTATTGTGTCAGATGTGTAGTGCATTGCTAGGAATAAGCCTGTTAGGATTTGTAGAACTAGGCAGTTACCTAGTAGGGAGCCAGAATTTCATCATGATGAGATGTTTGATGGTGCTGGGAGATCAACAAATGTATTGTTTACAATTTTTATTAATGGGTGGGATTTTCGAATGTTGGTCATTAGTGTTCTTGCAGTTGAATAACAACGATGGTTTTTCATATCATTAGTCGTGGTTAGATTCCAAGCAAAATAATGATAACATACATTGCATTTATTTTAAGTATTATTTTTGTGATTGGTTTTGTAGGGTTTTCTTCAAAACCTTCACCTATTTATGGGGGGCTAGGGTTGATTGTGAGTGGTGGAGTTGGTTGTGGTATTGTATTAAATTTTGGTGGGTCTTTCTTGGGCTTAATGGTTTTCTTAATTTATTTGGGGGTATAATAGTGGTTTTGGTTATACAACGGCTATGGCTACAGAACAGTATCCTGAGATTTGGGTCTCTAATAAGACTGTTTTAGGGGCATTTATTACTGGTTTGTTAATGGAATTTTTGATAGTTTATTATGTGTTGAAAGATGAAGAGGTGGAAATTGTATTCAAATTGAACGGTTTAGGGGATTGAGTAATTTATGATACACGAGACACTGGGTTTTTTAGTAAGGAAGCCATGGGAATTGCAGCCTTGTATAGTTATGGTACTTGGCTAGTTATTGTAACTGGTTGATCTTTGTTAATTGGTGGTGTGGTTATTATGGAGATTACTCGTGGAAATTAAATAGGATTATGCTGATGAGGATTGTAACTAGGAAGGAGAAGAAATACAGTTTGATTAGGCCCTTTTGGCTTGTAAACATGGCGGATGTTTTTATTTGAATTAGCGAGGTAGTTTTTGGTAAGATATTTTTTAATCAGATTAGGTCTAGAAGAGAGGACTCGATTTTTGGCTTATCGTTGGGTTTATGTAAGGGATCAGGCAGTGTATGATTGTGGGAAAATATCCCAATAGGTTGGAGAATTTTATGGCACTTGATGGATACTTAAATTTTAGGTTTTGGGTTGTGTTGCTAATTTCTATTGCTAGAATAAAGCCTAGGGTTGTTACTGCTAGAGCTTTTATTTTTAGGTAGTAAGGTATGGTTATCTGGGGGATTGTTGTTGGAGGAATATTGTTAGAGATAATAAATCCTGTGAAAAGGCTTCCAATTAGTAGGCATTTGATGGAGTTACTTAGAAGGGGATTGTTTTCATTGATAATGACTAAGGTTGGGAATTGGTGTTGTCCTAGAAGTGCAAAGAAGATAATACAAGTACTGTAGATGGCTGTGAAAGAGGTGGCAACTAGGGTTATTAAAAGGGCTCAGGCATTGGTATATGATGTGTTGGCAGCTTTGATGATCAAATCTTTGGAGTACACTCCAGTAAGGAAAGGTATTCCTGTTAGTGTGAGACTGCCAATGATGAGGGCTGTTGTGGTGAATGGTATAGCTTTGAATAGGCCTCCTATTTTTCGGATATCTTGTTCGTCATTTAGAATGTGAATAATAGAACCAGAGCATATGAATAACATGGCTTTGAAGAAGGCGTGGGTGCAAATATAGAGGAATGCTAGGTAGGGCTGGTTAATGCCACCTGCCACTATTATAAGGCCTAGTTGGCTGGATGTAGAGAAAGCAACAATTTTCTTGATGTCATTTTGGGTGAGGGCACATATTGCTGTGAATAGCGTGGTGATAGCCCCTAGGCATAGTATAATGGACTGGGCGAATTTATTGTTCTCTGTTAGTGGGTAAAAGCAGAATAGTAAGAAAATGCTGGATACTACTATTGTGCTTGAGTGGAGTAGTGCTGAGACGGGGGTGGGGACTTCTATTGGGAGGGTAGTCATGGATGTAAGCCAAATTGGGCGGATTTTCTGGTCGCAGCCAATATGAGGCCTATTAGAGACAGGTTGGAGTTGTGGGTTTAATATGAAAATTTGTTGGAGGTCCCAGGTGTTAAGGTTAGTTAGAAAGCATGCTATTGCTAGAATAAAACCAATGTCACGGATGCGATTATACAGGGTTGCTTGTAGGGCTGCTGTGTTTGCATCTGCTCATCCATATCATCATCTGATGAGCAAGAATGATATAATTCCGACGCCTTCTCAGCCAATGAGTAATCGAAATAAGGTTGTTTGGGGTAACAAGGATAAGTATGGTGATAAGAAATAAGAGTAGGTATTTAAAGAACTGGTTGATGTTGGGGTCTGAGTGTATGTATCATATTGAGAACTCTATAATAGACCATGTAATGAATAGTGCTACTAGGACAAATATTATTGAAAAATAATCTATTTTGAAGCTAAGTGATAGTTTAAGGGTTTGGATAGTTAGTGTCAGTTTGAAATGATTATCTCTTGGCCTGTGTGGATAAATATTATTGTGGGAATTATACTAGTAATGAAGGCGTATGAGATGGTTGTTTTTACCTAAAGTGGATAATTGGAGGTTTTGTAGATGTTGGAGCCTGTTATTATAATGGGTATGGTTAGTAAGAATAGGGTGGTCAATGTGAAGGAAGAGAATAGGTTTATTACTTTTATTTGGAGTTGCACCAATTTTTTGGTTCCTAAGACCAACGGATAACTACCATCCTTTAAAATTCTAAAAAGCCATGTTGTTAGACATGAGGGCATAGAATTAGCAGTTCTTGCGTACTTTTTCTGTACACAAGAAGGTAGTAAACTTCTATTATTAGATTCACAATCTAATGTTTTTTTTAAACTATAGTACAAGGGTCCTAGAATAATTTTGGGGTTTAGGGATAGTAGTAATAAGGGTAAAATGTGTAATGACATAAGAGCATTTTCTTGCATGAAGGAGGGTGTAATATTGTTGATATGGTGGGTGTATTTGCCTTGTTGTGTTGTGATTAGCATGTATAGGGAGTATAAGGCAGTAATTACCATATTTGCTCCTATTAGAATAATTTTGATGTTAGATCATGAAAAAGTTTATATTACTACAAACAGCTCCCCGATCAGGTTAATTGTTGGGGGTAGAGCCAGATTAGTTAAGCTTGCTAAGAGTCATCAGGTGGCCACTGGTGGGAGGAATGTCTGTAGGCCTTGGGCTAGGATTATTGTTCGGCTGTGAATTCGTTCGTAGCTAGAATTTCCTAGGCAGAAAAGTATGGAGAATGTAAGACCATGGGCAATTATTAGGGCTGTAGCTCCTATGTAGCTTCAAGGTGTTTGGATAAGAATGGCTACAATAACAAGTGCTATGTGGCTGACAGAGGAGCATGCGATGAGTGACTTTAGGTCCGTTTGGTGAAGACAAATTGAGCTAGTCATGATTATACCCCATAAGGATAGTATGATAAATGGATATGCTATAAAGTCGGTTACTGGGTTTAGGAGCAATGTAATTCGTAGCATGCTGTATCCCCCTAGTTTCAGTAGGACTGCTGCAAGAACTATAGAGCCTGCAATGGGGGCTTCTACATGGGCTTTGGGTAGTCAAAGGTGGAGGCCATATAGTGGTATTTTTACTATGAAAGCTATTATGCATGCTAATCACATAAAGACATTTGATCAGGAACTAGATATTGGTTGTACTCAGTACTGAAGTATTAGGAAGTTTAGGGATCCTACTGTGTTTTGGATGTAGATTAATGCAACCAGCAGCGGGAGGGAACCTACTAGTGTATAAAATAGGAAGTAGATGCCAGCGTTTAGGTGCTCTGTTTGGTTTCCCCATGGGGTGATAATAAGTGTTGGGACTAGTGTTGCTTTGAATTGAATATAAAACAGGATCAACTCTATGGCAGTAAAGGTTATGATTAGGAATAGTTGCAGGAAGATTAGTATAGTAATAAATAGTTTTTTTCGGGTTACATTTTCTTTTATAGTTGATGTTTGCTAGCTATTAATATTAGGGGAAGAAGTCACATGGTTAGGATTAATAGTGGTGTTGATAAAGAATCAGAGAAGAAAATTAGTGAAAAGTTGAGGCTGTTATTGCTAAATTGATTTATGAGGAGTAGGCTTGTGAGGCTGATTAGCAGGCTATGGGTTGTAGAATTGATCCAGATTATATTGCTTTTTGATAATCAGGTTAGGGTATGAATATTACTGTGGGAATAATATATTTTAGCATTGGAGTAGATTAAAGTTTTGTACATAATCAGTACCATATGTGTTTGATACTATTACTAGTAGGGATAAGCTGCTTCACAGGCCATGAAGACCAGCAAGATGATAGGTATTATACTAGCTAGGGTAAAATGTGAGTTTAAGATTATCAGGGTGGCTATGACGAATAGGGATAATATTATTCCTTCTAGGCATAGAAGAGATGATATTAGGTGGGATCGGTATATTAATAGTCCTGCAAGAGATACTGTGAATGCTATTATAATGTTTATGTATACTAGGGACATTTGGTAATTATGAATTTAATCATAATCTAATGAATCAAAATCATTTATTTTGCTTTAAACTAAATACCATACTTGGTTCATTCTAGTCCTTTTTGAGTTCATTCATAGGCTAGGCTTACAGCCAATAGAAGGATCAGGAAGAGGGCTATGGTGAGCATTGTGTTTAGGTTGGTTGGTTGTGAGGCTCAGGGTAGTGGTAGAAGGAGTGCAATTTCCAGGTCAAAGAGTAGAAATGTGATGGCTACTAGGAAAAATTTTATGGAGAAAGGCAGGCGAGCTGATCCCATGGGGTCGAATCCACATTCATATGGACTTGTTTTTTTTTTGTTTTGTTTTTTTTTCTGAGTACACATTTAGTTGGGGAAGTCAGAACGCAATAATGACAGGTAGTGTAGCTAGCGTGAGGTTAGTTAGGAGGGCTAATATTAAGTTTATTATTCTTTTTCGGACTAGACTGAAACTAACTGATTGGAAGTCAGTTGTACTAGTTAATACTAAAAGAATATGAGCCTCATCAATAGATAGATAGATGCAGGAAGAGTCATACTACATCTACGAAATGTCAATATCAAGCGGCAGCTTCAAAGCCGAAGTGGTGGTTGGAGGTGAAGTGGGATTTTAGTTGGCGGAAGAAACAGACAATTAGGAAAGTGGATCCAGTGATGACATGCAGGTGTCCGATCCCCACATCTGGACAATTGTCTGAGTCAGAGGGGAAACAATTAAGGCTGAGAGTGAAAGAGCTGCTCTGTGACACCCTAAATGGAATGAGAATTAGACAGTCCTTGCCACAGCTATACATAACCTGGATAGTAATGCTGGTTCCCTGGAAGGTGCAGCGGCTGGGAGCTGGAGTTTAGGGATTGTGGAGCAATCCCAGGGCGAGGCCTGCTGTTGACTGTGGAAAGATCGAGGGTCTGTGAGGCAGGAGATTGTGGGGGGGAGTGCCTGTGGAGGAAAGCTGGACAGCCATGGAAGCAAGGTGATACAGCTAATTCACGCGTAGGGGGTGGAGCCATCAACGTAGCCTCTGTCTCCCCACATGTCAGCATCAGCAGCTGAACAGAGAGGCTGGCCCACCAAACGCCTGACACACTGAACTACAGAGTAGGACCCCACCCAGGGTGCCCCTTTAAGTGCCTGATGTGCTGATCTACAAAGTAGGACCCCAGTGGTGGAGGTGGGGGGGGGGGCCTCTATGTGCCTGATGCACCAAACAACAGAGAAGGACCCCAGGCAAGGGAGCTCTCTAAGTGCCTGAATGGGCGGAGCTACAGAGAAAGAGCCTTGAGTGCCAAAGAGGCCTTCTGAGTCTTGAAAAAAGACTGATAGGACCATAACTCCTGCCACAGAGGCAGTCTGTGTCTCTGCACATTTGGCACTGCCAGGGTCCTTGAAAGCCAAACAGATGCGCCACCTTCACGCTTAACTCTCACTGGGGGCAGAGCTTCCACAGGCAAAACAAAGTCTCCTGTCTATGCACACAGGATCGCTTTGGTCATGTCCAGCTTTTTGTGACCCTGTAGACTTTGGCCTACCAGGTTTCTCTGTCAGGGAGGGGGATTCTCCAGGCAAGAACACTGGAGCATGTTGGCCAATGCTGGTTGCCATATCCTTCTAGAGCACTATATTTCCTGCTGCCCTAGCCACCAACTCCTCTGAGTACCTGGTGCTGCCAGAACCCCTGTGACCCAAGCAGCTGCACCACCCCCACACCTGGCCCTCACAGGGGCAAACCCAAGCCCTCCAAGGCAGCCTCAGGAGCAAACCCCAGTGGATGACTAACATGCAGAGGTGGAAATAAAACCACAATTGAAACCCATGGGCAGTGTGGCTAAGTGAAACTGAAAATGAAGTTGCTCAGTCGTGTCTGACTCTTTGCAACCCCATGGACTATAGCCTACCAGGCTCCTCAGTCCATGGGATTTTCCAGACAAGAATACTTGAGTGGGTTGCCATTTCCTTCTCCAGGGGATCTTCCCAACACAGGGATAGAACCCAGGTCTCCCACATTGTACGCAGACGCTTTACCATCTGAGCTGCCAGGGAAGCCAGTATAGCTAAGGAAGACCCAAAACCTTCTCACCAGCTGTACAAACTGCAGATTAAATCCACACGATCAACTAGGCAGACTCTGTGTCTTTGGAATATATAAAAGGTCACTGAGAGCTCCCACAAAAGAAAACGCACTAATTCTCATAGCCGTGGTACTGGAGGCAAGAACACACAGCAGTAGGACCAGATTAGAATCTGAGCTGCCTGCACAGCAGGTCCAGTGATCAGCACAGTGTTGGAGGGCATCCTAGGGAGGTAAAGTGGACTATGATTCTCAGCAAGGGAAAGGATGCCGACAGCAGTGACTCAAGAAAAACATTTATTATTCTTATTTTTTTACTTACTTGTAGAATCTTTTGGATTTTTTTTCCCCTTTTTTTCCACCTCTGTTGTAGTTGTCAATTCTATTGGCACTATGAAATCCAATTAAACTTTTGAGCCTTTTTTTTTCTTCAGTCACATTTTTACTGTTGTTATAAACCTCTACCTCTATGTTGGGCTTTTGCAGTTCTGTTGAGTTTTCCTTTTTTATTTCTCTCTCTCTCTTTTTTTAATTTTAATTTTTAATTTTTTAAACCTATTATTATTTTTTCTACATTTATTCCTTTGTTTGTCTTTCCTACTGTTCTTTTCCCCTTGCACTTAATCTTTAGCATATATAAATATTTATCTACCTCTAGTTAATTATGCACATCTATTCTTTCTTTTCTTTCTCTCTTTTCCTCTCAACATATTCGTTAGTTTTATTTTCCTTGCTTTATTCCCCAATTGGCACCTTGCGTTAGTTTTGTTTCCCAGTTTGTGATTTAGTTAGTTTTGTTCTGGTGGACTATAATTTTTGGTTTCCTTTGTTCACTGGGTAAATCTATTGTACTTTATATTTGTTGGACTTTTTTGATTTTGCTTATGGGTTTATATGTCTATGTGTGTATTCAGTCACACTTTTTATTGTTACTGTAAACCTCTGCCTCTACAATGGGCTTTTGTAGTTCTGTGGAGATTTCTTTTTTCTTTCTTCTTCCTTTATTTTTCTTTTCTCTTTTGTATATTTTTAATTTTTAAAACCTGTTATATTTTTTCTACACTTATGCCTTTGTTTGCCTTTCCTACTGTTCTTTTCCCCTTGAAGTTAATCTTTAATATATATAAATCTTCTTCACCTACCTCTACTTAACTTTTCATATCCATTCATTCTTTCTTTCTTTCTTTCTTTCCTCTCAACATATTTTTAGTTAGTTTTGCTTTCACTGCTTTATTCCCTGCTTGGCACCTTACTTTAGTTTTGTTTTACAGTTTGTACTTTAGTTAGTTTTGTTCAAAACTGGTAAATATAATTTTTTATTTCCTTTGTTTGTTGGGTCAGTCTATTGTGCTTTATTTTTGTTGGACTGTTTTCACTCTGCTAATGGGTATATAGGTATGAGTATATTCCATTATTTTAATTATTATTATTTTCCTGATTTTGTAACTACCATTTCTCTGCAGTTGATCTTTGGTTTCTCATTTTTGGATATTTGTTTTAATCTCACTTAATGCATAACAAACCATTTGTGGAATCTTCATTCCTGACCAGAGATCAGGCCCTGAGCCTTTGGAGTGGGAGCACTGACTCCAAGACCCTAGACTATCAGAGAACTATCCCTAGGGACTATCAAATAGTGTGAACTCACACAAAGGAAACCACCTGAATACAAGACCCGGCATCACCCAACCACCAATAGCACCCTGTGCAGGATGCTTCATCCAAACAACAAACAAAACAAAAATACAAACCAAATCATCAGCAGACAGGATTACTACCTCACTCAGTCTTGCCCATCAGAGGAAAAACAAACAAACAAAAACTCAGCACAAATCTCACCCTATACAAAGCTTATACAAACCACTGGACAAACCTTAGGAGGGCAGAAACCAAAAGGATGAAAGAATCCAACCTCATTCAAGGAAAGAATTCAACTTTCCTTGAAGCCTGGGAAAAGGAGACCTCAAATAAAATAAGTTTAAAAAAATAATAATGAAAAGGCAGAGAAACACTACATAAATGAAGGAACAAACTAGAAACACAGAAGTCCAAATAAAGGAAGAGGAAATAGGCAAACTATATGAAAAAGAATTCAGAATGATGATAGTAAAGATGATCAAAAATCTTGAAAATAAAATGGAGAAAATGCAAGAATCAATTAACAAAGACCTAGAAAAATTAAAGCATAAACATACAGAGACAAACAACAGAATTACTGGAATTAAAAATACTCTAGAAGGAATCAATAGCAGAATATCTGAAGCAGAAGAACGAATCAGTGAGCTGGAAGATAAAATTGTGGAAACAACTTCTGAAGAGCATAATAAAGTAAAAAGAATGAAAAGAACTGATGATAGTCTCAGAGACCTCTGGGACAATATCAAATGTACCAACATTCGAATTATTGGCATCACAGGAAAAGAGAAAAAGAAAGGGTATGAGAACATTTTTGAAGAGGTTATAGTTGAAAATTTCCCCAACATGGAAAAGGAAATAGTCAACCAGGTCCAAGAGGCACAAAGAGTCTCATACAGGGTAAACCTAAGGAGAAATATGCCAAGACATATATTAATTAAACTTAAAAAAAGACTAAATACAAAGAAAGAATATTAAAAGCAGCAAGGGAAAATCAACAAGTAACTTACAAGAGAAACCCCATAAGTGTAACATCTGATCTTTCAGCAGAAACTCTGCAGGCCAGAAGGAACTGGCAGAATATATTTAAAGCATTGAAAGGGGAAAATCTACAACCAAGGATCTCATTCAAAATTAATGGAGAAATAAAAGGCTTTTCAGACAACAGAAGTTCATAGAATTCAGTACCACCAAAACAGCTTTACAACAAATGTTAAAGGGACTTATATGGTCAGGAAATACAAGAGAAGAAAAAAGATCCACAAAATAAACCCCCCAAAATTAAGAAAATGGCAATAGGAACGTATATATCAATAAGTTCGGTTCAGTTCAGTCGCTCAGTCGTGTCCGACTCTTTGCAACCCCATGAATTGCAGCATGCCAGGCCTCCCTGTTATATATATGAGTATATATCAATAATTACTTTAAATGTAAATGGATTAAATGCTCCAACAAAAACACACAGACTGGCTAATGGATACAAAAAGAAGACCCATATATACACTGTCTAAAAGAAACCCACTTCACACCTAAAGACACCTATAGACTGAAAGTGAGAGGATGGGAGAATATATTCCATGCAAACAGGAAGCAAAAGAAAGCTGGAGTAGCAATCCTCATATCAGACAAAATAGACCTTAAAAAAGATTACAAGAGATAAGGAAGGACACTACATAATGATCAAGGGATCAATCCAGAAGAAAGACATAACAATTGTATAAATCTAGGCACCCAACATAGAAGCACCCCAATGCATAAGACAAACACAGACATAAAAGGAGAAATTGACAGTAATACAATAATAGTAGGAAATTTTAACACCCTACTCACACCAATGGACAGATCATCAAAATATAAAATTAATAAGGAAATACAAGTCTTAAATAATACATTACATGAGATGGGTCTCATTGATATCTTCAGGACATTGCATCCAAATGCAGAAGAATATACCTTCTTCTCAAGTGCACGTGGAACATTCTCCAGGGTAGACCACACCTGGGTCATAAATCAAATCTCAGTAAACTTTAGAAAATTCAAATTGTAGCAGGTATCTTTTCTGACCACTAGGCTATGAGACTAGATATCAGTTACAAGAAGAAAAAAAAAAGTAAGAAACACAAACACATGGAGACTAAACAACACGTTTCTAAATAACCAACAGGTTACTACAGAAATCAAAAGGGAAATCAAAACTTTCTAGAAACAAATGACAATGAAAACATGACAACTCAAAACCTATGGGATGCAGCAAAAGCAGTTCTAAGAGGGAGGTTGATAGCAATTCAATCCTACCTCAAGAAACAAGAAAAACATCAAGTAGACAACCTAACTTTATATCTAGAACAACTGGAAAAAGAAGAACAAAAAAAAAAATAGTAGAAGAAAAGAAATCATAAAGATCCAAGCAGAAATGAGTGAAAAAGAAATAAAAGAAACAATGGTAAAGATTAATAAAACTAAAAGCTGATTCTTTGAGAAGATAAACAAAATTGACAAGCCTTTAGCCAGACTCATCAAGAAAAATAGAGACAAGAATCAAAAATCAACAAAATTTTTAAAAATCAACAAAATCAGAAATGAAAAAGAAGAGGTTACAATAGACAATGCAGAAATACAAAGGATTATAAGAGATATTATGAACAATAAATATGACAATAAAATGAAACGGACAGATTGTTATAAAAGTTCAATCTTCCAAGACTGAGCCTAGAAGAAATAGAAACTATGAACAACCTGACTAAAAGCACTGAAATTGAAGCTATGATCAAAAATCTCCCAAAAAAAAAAACCCAGGAACAGATGGCTTCACAGGAGAATTCTATCAAACATTTAGAGAAGATCTAAGGCCTATCCTTCTAAAAGCTCTTTCAAAAAATTGCAGAGGAAGGAACCCTTCCAAACTCATTCTACGAAGCCACCATCACCCTGACACCAAACCAGACAAAGACAACACAAAAAAAGAAGACTACAGGCCAATATCACTGATGAACATAGATGCAAAAATCCTCAACAAAATTTTAGCAAACAGAATTCAGCAACACATCAAAAAGCTCATACACCATGATCAAGTTAGGGTATTCTGGGTATGCAAGGATTCTTCAATATACAGTAATCAGTCAATGTGATACACCATATTAACAAATTGAAAGATAAAAATCATATGATCATCTCAATAATGCAGAAAGCACTTTTTACAAAATTCAGCACCCATATATGATTTAAAAACTCTTCAAAAATGAGCATAGAAGGAACCTACTTCAACATAGTAAAAGCCATATATAATAAGCCTACAACAAACATTATCCTCATCAGTGGAAAACTGAAAGCATTCCTCCTAAGATCAGGAACAAGACAAGGGTGTCCACTTTCACCACTATTATTCAACATAGTTCTGGAAGTCCTAGTTACAGTGATCAGAGAAGAAAAAGAAATAAAAAGAATCAAGATCAGAAAAGAAGAAGTAAAGCTCTCACTGTGTACATAGAAAACACTAAAGATACTATCAGAAAATTACTAGAGCTAATCAGTGAATTTAGCAAAGTTTCAGGATACAAAATCAATACACAGAAATCACTCGCACTTCTATATACTAACAATGAAAAATCAGAAAGAGAAATTAAGAAATCAATCCCACTCACCATTGAAACAAAAAGAATTAAAT
This sequence comes from Bos mutus, assembly GCF_027580195.1. Taxonomy (NCBI): domain Eukaryota; kingdom Metazoa; phylum Chordata; class Mammalia; order Artiodactyla; family Bovidae; genus Bos; species Bos mutus. The sequence continues at coordinate 133,991,901 of NC_091618.1, forward strand.
ACCCAGGAATAAACTTACCTAAGGAGACAAAATAACTGTACACAGAAAATTATAAGACAAAGATGATATAAACAGATGGAGAGAAAATTCCACGTTCCTAGAAAGGAAGAATCAATACTGTGAAAGTGACTGTACTACCAAATGCAATCTACAGATTCCTATCAAATTACCAATGGCATTTTTCACAGAACCAGAGCAAAAAATCTCACAATGCATTTCACAATGCATTTGGAAACACAAAAGACCCCAAATAACCAAAGCAGTCTTGAGAAAGAGGCTGGAGCTGGAGGACTCAACCTTCCTGACTTCAGGTTATACTACAAAGCTACAATTTCAAGACAGTATGGTACTGGCACAAAAATAGAAATATAGACCAATGGAACAAAATAGAAAGCTCAGAGATAAACCCATGTACCTATGGGTACCTTAATTTTGACAAAGGAGGCAAAAAGCAGAATGGAGCAAAGACAGCCTGGTGCTGGGAAAACTGGACAGCTACATGTAAAAGAATGAAATTAGAACACTTCCTAACACACACACAAAGATAAACTCAAAGTGGATTAAAGACCTTAATATAAGACCAGAAACTATAAAACTCTTAGAGAAAAACATAGGCAGAACACTCAGTGACATAAATCAAAGCAAGATCCTCTATGACCAACCTCCTAGAGTAATAGAAATAAAAACAAAAATGAACAATTGGGAACTGATTAAACTTAAAAGCTTTTGCACAGCAAAGAAAACTATAAGCATGGTGAAAAGACACCCCTAAGAATGGGAGAAAATAATAGCAAATGAAACAACTGACAAAGGATTAATTTCCAAAATACACAAGCAGCTCATACAACTCATTACCAGAAAAACAAACAACCCAATCAAAAAGTGGGAAAAAGACATAAACAGATATTTCTCCAAAGAAGACATACAGATAGCTAACAAACACATGAAAAGATGCAACACTTCTTAAAGAACTGCAAATCAAAACTACAATTAGATATCACCTCACACCGGTCATAATGACCATCACCAAAAAGTCTACAAACAATAAATGCTGGAGAGGGTGTGGAGAAAATGGAATGCTCTTGCACTCTTGGTGAGAATGTAAATTGATACAGCCATTATGGAAGACAGTATGGAGATTTCTTGAAAAAATAGGAATAAAATGACCATATGACCCAGCAATCCCACTCCTAGGAATATACCCTGAGGAAATCAAAATTGAAAAAGACACATGTATCCCAGTGTTCATTGCAGCACTATTTACAATAGCTAGAACATGGAAGCAACCTAGATGTCCATCAACAGATGACTGGATAAAGTTGTAATACATATACACAATGGAGTATTCAGTTCAGTTCAGTCGTTCAGTCACATCCAACTCTTTGTGACCCCATGAATCACAGAACGCCAGGCCTCCCTGTCCATCACCAACTCCCGGAGTTTATCCAAACTCATGTCCATCGAGTCGGTGATGCCATCCAGCCATCTCATCCTCTGTTCTCCCCTTCTCCTCCTGCCCCCAATCCCTCCCAGAATCAGAGTCTTTTCCAATGAGTCAACTCTTCGCATGAGGTGGCCAAAGTATTGGAGTCTCACCTTTAGCATCAGTCCTTCCAATGAACACCCAGGACTGATCTCCTTTAGAATGGACTCGTTGGATCTCCTTGCAGTCCAAGGGACTCTCAAGAGTCTTCTCCAACACCACAGTTCAAAAGCATCAATTCTTCGGCACTCAGCTTTCTTCACAGTCCAACTCTCACCTCCATATATGACCAGTGGAAAAACCATAGCCTTGACTAGACGGACCTTTGTTGGCAAAGTAATGTCTCTGCTTTTGAATATGCTATCTATGTTGGTCATAACTTTCCTTCCAAGGAGTAAGCATCTTTTAATTTCATGGCTGCAATCACCATCTGCAGTGATTTTCAAGCCCCAAAAAATAAAGTCTGACACTGTTTCCACTGTTTCCCCATCTATTTGTCATTAAATGATGGGACCAGATGCCATGATCTTCGTTTTCTGAATATTGCTCAGCCATAAAAAAGGAACATATTTGAGTCAGTTCTAATGAGGTGGATGAACCTAAAACCTATTATACACAGTGAAATAAGTCAGAAAGAGAGAGATAAGTATCATATTCTAATGTATATATACGGAATCCAGAAAAATGGTACTGAAAAGTTTATTTACAGGAAAGAAATGGAGAAACAGACATAGAGAATAGACTTATGGACATTGGGAGAGGGAAAGAGAGGGTGAGATCTATGAAACGAGTAACATGGAAACTTATATTACCATATGTAAAATAGATAGCCAATGGGAATGTGCTGTATGGCTCAGGAAACTCAAACAGGGGCTCTGTATCAACCTAAAGGGGTGGGATGGGGAGGGAGATGTGAGGGAGGCTCAAAAGGGAGAGGATATATGTAGATAGCATATTGAAAAGCAGAGATATTACTTTGCCAACAAAGGTCCGTCTAGTCAAGGCTATGGTTTTTCCACTGGTCATATATGGAGGTGAGAGTTGGACTGTGAAGAAAGCTGAGTGCCGAAGAATTGATGCTTTTGAACTGTGGTGTTGGAGAAGACTCTTGAGAGTCCCTTGGACTGCAAGGAGAGCCAACCAGTCCATTCTAAAGAAGATCAGTCCTGGGTGTTCTTTGGAAATAATGATGCTAAAGCTGAAATTCCAATACTTTGGCCACCTCATCAGAAGTGTTGACTCATTGGAAAAGACCCTGATGCTGGAAGGGATTGGGGGCAGGAGGAGAAGGGGACGACAGAGGATGAGATAGCTGGATGGCATCACTGACTCAATGGACATGAGTTTGAGTGAACTCCAGGAGTTGGTGATGGACAGGGAGGCCTGGCGTTTGTGATTCATGGGATCGCAAAGAGTCAGACACGACTGAGTGACTGAACTGAACTGATATGTATACCTGTGGCTGATTCACATTGAGGTTTGTTAGAAAACTACAAAATTCTGCAATGTAATTTCCTTCAATAAAAAATAAATTGTAAAAAAAGTCAAATGACATGTTGCCCACAGAAAACTTGTATTAACTTTAAGGACTCACATATACTAAAAATGAAGAGGTGGGGAAAGATATTTCAGGGAATTTGAAGCTAAAATAAAGCAGGAGAAGTATATACATAAATCATACAAAATAAACTTATAGATAAAAATGGTCAAAAAATAAATAAAAATGGTCACAAGACACAAAGAAAGTCATTATATAATGATAAAGAGTAAATTCACCAAGTGTATAAAACAATCATAGGCATTTATGTACTCAACATCAGACCACCTAATTTAGAAATAAAATACAACAAAACTGATAGAAAAAATAAACAGCAACATAGTAACAATTGAGGACTTTAAAATTTTATGCTCAAAATGAATAAATTGTCCATACAGAGAAAAAAAAAAACAATAGATCTAAACAACACCATAGAACAAATGAACTTAATAGACATATACTGCTGTTTCAACAGCAGTAGAAAAAACATTCTTCTCAGATGTATGTGAAATGTTTCCTAGAATATATTGTATGTTAGGCCACAAAATAAGTGTCATCTGCCGGGAGATCCCACCCATGACAAGGTCATGAGGAAGAGACCTGATGGGCAAGGTGGATCAGGACTCGAGGGATCCCCTGGACCTGCTCGAGCATCTACCCCATAACCGGAATCTGTCAGTCTTACTATTTTATGACTTTCACCAACTCCTCTGACATTAACGAGTGGCTATCCCCGACCACCTTTCCCTGAAGGAAACTAACTTAGAGCTCTAGTTAATAAGTTTCCTGGGCATAATAGGAGTGTTTCAATTCAAACCCCTCAGATGGCTTTCTAACTTGCCTGACAGGTTTATCTGGACTCTTACGACTACACATGTGATTGTTTACAGCCTCCCAACCACAAGAGGCACGGGAAGCTTAAAACATTCTAAAAATATAGAGCCTTTCGAGGAGTTAAAAATTATTAGAATAGAACTGGTGAAGGATTTCATTGTTGAACCAATGCTTGCTGTCAAGTTTTCCAGAACTAGACATTTCTCCAAGGAAGACATTCAGATGGCTAACAAACACATGAAAAGATGCTCAACATCACATCAATATCCCCTACCCATTGTGTCCTTGAAGTATATTAGTTGATATAGTTTGTATATAGAAAAAATAAGTAGTAGGTTTGGTGTTTACAACTTTAGACCCTTGAGTTAATAAATTCTTTCCTTGTTATACCCCACTGCACCTTTGCCCTATAGGAATGCAACTTTATCTAGTGCTTTCGAAGAGTGGCGCCAAACTTTAGAAAAATCGCTTTTAGAGAAAATAAGTTTTCTGGTTGTCAACCTTTATCAGAAGAAAGAGTCATAAAATGTTAACAGGCCTCCTGGCCAGAAGATGATGTAAATCACCTAAAGACTTTGTATAAGATAGGTTTGCAGAAAGAAAGCCTGGTCTCAATAAGGGTCAGGACTGCTGACCCTGCATGACTCTGCATCCTCCATTATCCTCTATGTACAACCGAGGATATAAAAGCTCCTTTTAAAAATAAAGTTACAGGCCTCGCTCACCGAAGCTTGGTCTCCCCATGTCATTCTTTCTTTCTTTCTCTTTCTCTCTTTTTCTCTCTCTCTCTTTCTTTCAGGCTGACTCCTTGGAGCACAGAGGCTCTCTGAGTTCACTCTTTTGCCCAGGCTTCTAAGACCCAATTGGGAAGGTGCCCCTCATCTTCACTCAGGGGAGAAGGCGCCCTGCATCTTCACCCCACCAAGAGGGCACCTGTGGCCTCCATGAACAGAGCAAGTCCCATGTCAGGGACTTTATTGGCTTTCTGTGTAAACCAAGGAATATCAGCCTCTTTCTCTCCCCTTTACTCTCTCTTTCACTGATGCCGTTCATACTGAGGGTATCCCTGGGTCCTGCTGGGGCTGGACCCTGGTAGTCATCAAATCCAAGAAGATAGAAATTATATCAGATATCTTTTCTGAACACAAAGTTATGAAACTACATATCAAAAAGAGTAAGAAAGAGGAAATTTTCACAAATATCTTGAAATTTAAAAATACACTCCTAAACAATTGTACAGAGAAGGAAATGGCACCCCACTCCAGTACTCTTGCCTGGAAAATCCCATGGATGGAGGAGCCTGGTAGGCTGTATTCCATGGGGTCGCTAAGAGTCAGATACGACTGAGTGACTTCACTTTCACTTTTCACTTTCATGCATTGGAGAAAGAAATGGCAACCCACTCCAGTGTTCTTGCCTGGAAAATCCCAGGGACGGAGGAGCCTGATGGGCTGCTGTCTATGGGGTCACACAGAGTCAGACACGACTGAAGTGACTTAGCAGCAGCAAACAACTGTAAAATTAACTAAATAAGAAGGTCATACTACAAGGCCACAGTCATCAGGACAGTATGGTACTGTCACAAAGACAGAAATATAGATCAGTGGAACAAAATAGAAAGCCCAGAGATAAATCCACGCACCTATGGACAGCTTATCTTTGACAAAGGGGGCAAGAATATACAATGGAGAAAAGACAATCTCTTTAACAAGTAGTGCTGGGGGAAATGGTCAACCACTTGTAAAAGAATGAAATTAGAACACTTTCTAGCACCATACACAAAAATAAACTCAAACTGGATTAAAGATCTAAACGTAAGACTAGAAACTATAAAACTCCTAGAGGAGAACATAGGCAAAACACTCTCCAACATAAATCACAGCAGGATCCTCTATGACCCACCTCCCAGAATATTGGAAATAAAAGCAAAAATAAACAAATGGAACCTAATCAAAATTAAAAGCTTCTGCACAACAAAGGAAACTATAAACAAGGTGAAAAGACAGCCTTCAGAATGGGAGAAAAAAATAACAAATGAAACAACTGACAAAAATTAATCTCAAAAATATACAAGCAACTCCTACAGCTCAATTGCAGAAAAATAAACAACCCAATCCAAAAATGGGCCAAAGAACTAGACATTTCTCCAAGGAAGACATACAGATGGCTAACAAACACATGAAAAGATGCTCAACATCACTCATTATTGGAGAAATGCAAGTCAAAACCACAATGAGGTACCATTTCATGCCAGTCAGAATGGCTGCGATCCAGAAGTCTACAAGCAATAAATGCTGGAGAGGGTGTGGAGAAAAGGGAACCCTCTTACATTGTCAGTGGGAATGCAAACTAGTACAGCCACTATGGAGAACAGTGTGGAGATTCCTTAAAAAAACTGGAAATAGAACTGCCTTATGACCCAGCAATCCCACTGCTGGGCATACACACCGAGGAAACCAGAATTGAAAGAGACATGTGTACCCCCAATGTTCATCGCAACACTGTTTATAATAGCCAGGACATGGAAGCAACCTAGATGTCCATCGACAGATGAATGGATAAGAAAGTATATATACACAATGGAGTATTACTCAGCCATTGAAAAGAATACATTTGAATCAGTTCTAATGAGGTGGAAGAAACTGGAGCCTATTATACAGAGTGAAGTAAGCCAGAAAGAAAAACACCAATACAGTATACTAACGCATATATATGGAATTTAGAAAGATGGTAACAATAACCCTGTATGCAAGACAGCAAAAGAGACATAGATGTATAGAACAGTCTTTTGGACTCTGTGGGAGAGGGCGAGGGTGGGATGATTTGGGAGAATGGCATTGAAACATGTATAGTATCATATGTGAAATGAATCACCAGACCAGGTTCGATGCATGATACAGGATACTAGGGGCTGATGCACTGGGATGACCCAGAGGGATGGTATGGGGAGGGAAGTTGAAGAGGAGTTCAGGATGAGGAACACGTGTACACCCGTGGCAGATTCATGTTGATGTATGGCAAAACCAATACATAATTGTAAAATAATTAGCCTCCAGTTAAAATAAATAAATTTATATTTAAAAATAAATAAATAAATGTGACTGAGGGGGAAAAAAGCTTAAAATCTTAATTGGATTTCATAGTACCAATAAAATCGACAACTACAACAGAGGGGGAATAATGGGGGGTGGAATGCAAAAGAATATACAGAACAAGTCAAAACTTAAGAATAATAAAGGTTTTTCTTGAGTCAAAAAAAAAAAAAAAAGAAAGAAGAAGTCATTAGACTGAGATGGTCAGAAGTAAACCTATGATTCTATAGTAATCCATGACACAAGAGGCAAGAATCTACAATAGGGAAAAGACAACCTCTTTAATAAATAACATTGAGAAAATTGGACAGGTACCAGAAAAAGAATCAAACTGGACTACTTTCTCACATGGTATGCAAAGGTAAACTCAAAAGGATTTAAAGACTTAAGTGTAAAACCGGAAACCATAAAACTCGAGAAGAAAACACAAGCAGTACATTCTTTGCCATTGGTCTTATTGATATTTTACTGGATCTGTCACCTCAGGCAAGAGAAACAGATGCAAAAATAAACAAATTGGATTATATCAAACTAAAATCTCTTGTGCAATGAAGGAAACTACAAAATGCAAAAGCCACCTATCAAATAGAAGAAGATATTTGCAAATTATATGTCTGATAAAAGGTTCACATCCAAAATATATAAAGAATTCATACAACAGCATCAAGATAAGCCAAACCTAATTAAAAAGTAGGCAGAATATTTGAATAGGCAGTTTTCCAAAGAAGACTTGCTGCTACTGCTGCTGCTAAGCCGCTTCAGTCGTGTCCGACTCTGTGCGACCCCATAGACGGCAGCACACCAGGCTCCCCTGTCCCTGGGATTCTCTGGGCAAGAACACTGGAGTAGGTTGCCATTTCCTTCTCCAATGCATGAAAGTGAAAAGTGAAAGTGAAGTTGTTCAGTCGTGTCCTACTCTTAGCGACCCCATGGACTGCAGCCTACCAGGCTCCTCCATCCATGGGATTTTCCAGGCAAGAGTACTGGAGTGGGGTGCCATTGCCTTCTCCAAAAGAAGACTTAGAGGTGACCAAAAGGCATATGAAAAAAGTCACAATATCAATCGTTAGCAGTTCAGATCAGTTGAGTCCTTCAGTCGTGTCCGACACTTTGCAAACCCATGAACTGCAGTAGGCCAGGCCTCCCTGTCCATCACCAACTCCTACAGCTTGCTCACACTCATGTCCACTGAGTCAGTGATCCCTTCCAACCATCTCATCCTCTGTCATCCCCTTCTCCTCCTGCCTTCACACTTTCCCAGCATCAGGGTCTTTTCCAATGAGTCAGTTCTTTGCATCAGGTGGCCAAAGTATTGCAGTTTAACGTCATCATCAATCCATCCAATGAATATTCAGGACTTATTTCCTTTAGGATTTACTAGTTTGATCTCCTTGCAGTCCAAGGGACTCTCAAAAGCCTTCTCCAACACCACAATTCAAAAGCATCAATTCTTCAGTGCTCAGCTTTGTTTGTAGTACAACTCTCACATCTATACATGACTACTGGAAAAACCATAGCTTTGACTAGATGGACCTTTGTAGGCAAAGTAATGTTTCTGCTTTTTACTATGCTTTCTAGGTTTGTTATAGCTTTTCTTTTTCACAAGGAGCAAGTGTCTTTTAATTTCATGACTGCAGCCATCATCTGCAATGATTTTGGAACCCAAGAAAATAAAGTCTGTCACTGTTTCCATTGTTTCCCCATCTGTTTGTAATGAAGTGAGTGAAAATTTGCCTTAAAGCTCAACATTCAGAAAACTAAGATCATGGCATCTGGTCCCATCACTTCATGGCAAATCGATGGGTAAACAGTGGAAACAGTGTCAGACTTTATTTTTGGGGGGCTCCAAAATCACTGCAGATGGTGGATGCAGCCATGAAATTAAAAGACACTTATTCCTTGGAAGGAAAGTCATGACCAACTTAGATAGCATATTCAAAAGCAGAGACATTACTTTGCCAACAAAGGTCCATCTAGTCAAGGCTATGGTTTTCCCAGTGGTCATATATGGATGTGAGAGTTGGACTGTGAAGAAAGCTAAACACTGAAGAATTGATGCTTTTGAACTGTGGTGTTGGAGAAGACTCTTGAGAGTCCCTTGGACTGCAAGGAGATCTTTGCAGCCCATTCTAAAGGAGATCAGTCCTGTGTGTTCTTTGGAAGGAATGATGCTAAAGCTGAAACTCCAGTACTTTGGCCACCTCAAGCAAAGAGTTGACTCATTGGAAAAGACTCTGATGCTGGGAGGGATTGGGGGCAGGAGGAGAAGGTAACGACAGAGGATGAGATGGCTGGATGGCATCACTGACTCAATGGACGTGAGTTTGAGTGAACTCCGGGAGTTGGTGATGGACAGGGAGGCCTGGTGTGCTGCAATTCATGGGGTCTCAAAGAGTTGGACACGACAGAGCGACTGAACTGAACTGAATGGGACCAGATGCCATGATCTTAGTTTTCTGAATGCTGAATTTTAACCCAGCTTTTTCACTCTCCTCTTTCACTTTCATCAAGAGGCTCTTCAGTTCCTCTTTGCTTTCTACCATAAGGGTGGTGTCATCTGCATATCTGATGTTATTGATATTTCTCCCAACAACCTTGACTCCAGCTTGTGCTTCATCCAGCCCAGTGTTTCTCATGATGTACTCTGCATAGAAGTTAAATAAGCAGGATGACAAAAGACAGCTTTGAAATACTCCTTTCCCAATTTGGAACTAGTCTGTTGTTTTATGTCTGGTTCTAACTGTTGCTTCTTGACCTGCATACAGATTTCTCAAGACGCAGGTCAGGTGGTCTGGTGTTCCCATCTCTTTCAGAATTTTCCACAGTTTTTTGTGATCCACACAGTCAAAGGCTTTGGCATAGTCATTAAGCAGAAGTGGATGTTTTTCTGAAACTCTCTTGCTTTTTCAATGATCCAGTGGATGTTGGCAATTTGATCTCTGGCTCCTCTGCCTTTTCTAAATCCAGCTTGAACATCTGGAAGTTCATGGTTCATGTACTGTTGTAGCCTGGCTTGGAGAATTTTGAGCATTACTTTACTAGTGTGTAAGATGAGAGCAATTGTGTGGTAGTTTGAACATTCTTTTGCATTGCCCCTCTTTGGGATTGGAATGAAAACTGACTTTTTCCAGTGTGTGGCCAGTGATGAGTTTTGCAAATTTGCTAGCATAATGAGTGCAGCTCTTTCACAGCATCATCTTTTAGGATTTGAAATAGCTCAACTGGAATTCCATCATCTCCACTAGCTTTTTTCATAGTGATTCTTCCTAAGGCCCATTTGACTTTGTATTCCAGGTTTTCTGCTTCTAGTTGAGTGATCATACCATTGTGGTTATCTGGGTCATGATCTTTTTTGCATAGTTCTTCTGTGTATTCTTGCTATCTCTTAGTATCTTCTGCTTCTGTTATGTCTTGACCATTTCTGCCCTTTATTGTGCCCATTTTTGCATGAAATGTTCCCTTGATATCTCTAATTTTCTTGAAGAGATCTCTAGTCTTTCCTATTCTATTGTTTTCCTCTATTTTTTTGCACTGATCACTGGGGAGGGCTTTCTTATCTCTCCTTGCTATTCTTTAGAACTCTGCATTCAGATGTATATATCTTTACTTTTCTCCTTTGCCTTTCACTTCTCTTCTCTTCTCAGCTATTTGAAAGGCCTCCTCAGACAACCATTTTGCCTTTTTGCATTTCTTTTTCTTGGGGATGGCCTTGATCACTGCCTCCTGTATAATGTCATGAATGTCCATCTATAGTTCTTCATGCACTCTGTCTATCATATCTAATCCTTGAATCTATTTGTCATTTCCACTGTATAATCATAAGGGATTTGATTTAGGTCATACCTGAATGGTCTAGTGGTTTTCCCTACTTTCTTCATTTTAAGTCTGAATTTTCCAATAAGGAATTTATGATCTGAGCCACAGTTAGCTCCTAGTCTTGTTTTTGCTGACTGTATGGAGCTTCTGTATCATCGACTGCAAAGAACATAATGTAATCATTCTGATTTATGTATTGACTATCTGGTGATGTCCATGTGTAGAACTGTCTCTTGTGTTGTTAGAAGAGGGTGCTTGCTACGACCAGTGTGTTCTCTTGGCAAAACTATGTTAGCCTTTGCTCTGGTTCATTTTAAACTCCAAGGCCAAACTTGCCTGTTAAACCAGGTATCTCTTGACTTCCTACTTTTGCATTTCAGTTCCCTATGATAAAAAGGACATCTGTTTTTTGTTTTGTTTTGTTTTGTTTTTGTTTTGTGTGTGTGTGTGTGTGTGTTAGTTCTAAAAGGTCTTGTAGGTCTTCATAGAACCATTCAACTTCAGCTTCTTCAGCATTACTGGTTGGGGCACAGACTTGGATTACTGTTATATCAAATGGTTTGCCTTAGAAATTAACAGAGATCATTCTGTCATTTTTGAGACTGCACCCAAGTACTGCATTTTGGACTCTTCTGTTGACTATGAGGGCTAGCCTATTTCTTCTAAGAGATTTTTGCCCACAGTATAGATATAATGGTCATCTAAATTAAATTTGCCCATTCTGGTCCATGTTAGTTCACTGATTCTTAAACTGTCAATGTTCACTCTTGCCATCTGTTTGACCACATCCAATTTACCTTGATTCATGGACCTAATGTTCCAGGTTCCTGTGCAATATTGTTCTTTACAGCATCAGATACTTCCATCACCAATCACCTCCACAGCTGGGCATTGTTTATGGTTTGGCTCCATCTATTCATTCTTTCTGGAGTTATTTCTCCACTCTTCTCCAGTAGCATATCAGACACCTACCAACCTGGGGAGTTCTTCTTTCAGTGTCATATCTTTTTGCCTTTTCATACTGTTCATGGGGCTCTCAAGGCAAGAATGCTGAAGTGGTTTGCCATTCACTTCTCCAGTGGACCATGTTTTGTCAGAACTCTCTGCAATGATCCATCCATCTTGGGTGGCCCTACACAGCATGGCTCACAGTTTCATTGAGTTAGACAAGGCTGGTGGCTCAGTGGTAAGGGACCCGCCTGCCAATGCAGGAGACATGGGTTTGATCCCTGGGTCAGGAAGATCCCCTGGAGAAGGAAATGGCAGCCTACTACAGTATTCTTGCCTGGGAAATCCCATGGACGAAGGAGCCTGTTGGGCCACAATCCATGGGATCACAAAAAATTGGACACCCCTTAGCAACTAATCAACAACAATAATTAGCAATGTTGAGAATCTTTTCATGTACCTGTTGGCCACTGAATCTCTTCTTCGATGAAATGTTTATTTAGGTCTTTGCCCATTTTTTGAATAGGTTTTTTTTTTTTTACTGAGCTGTATGAGTTGTTTGCATACTTTAGAAATTAATTCCTGTTTGTCACATGATTTGCAAAGTTTTTCTCTCACTCCATAGATTGTCTTTTTGTTTTGTTTATGGTTTCCTGTGTTGTGCAAAAACTTATAAGTTTGATTAAGTCCTATTTGTTTATTTTTGCTTTTATTTCTTTTGCCTTGAGTGATTGATCTAAGAAAGCATTGGTACAATTTATGTCAGAAAATGTTTTGCCTATATTCACCTTTTAAAATATTATGATGTTATGTCTTATGTTTAAGTCTCTAGGCCAGTTTCAGTTTATTTTTGTGCATGGTGTGAGGGGTGTTCCAATTTCACTGATTTACATGTAGCTGTCCAGCTTTCCCAACACCACTTGCTAAAAAGACTGTTTTCTCCATTGTATATTCTTGCCTCCTTTGTTGAAGATTAATTGATCATAGGTGTGCTTGAGGACACTCTGTTTGTTTTGCTGCATTGGGTCTTAGTTGCAGTACATGAGATCTTTGTTGTGTCATGTGGTATCTTTCAGTGCAGCATACAGACTCTCTAGTTGTGGCACCTGGGCTCCAGAGCATGTGGGCTCAGTAGTGGCAGTGTGATCTTAGTTGCTATGTGAGATCTTAGTTCCCTGACCACTATGTGCTTAGTTGCTATGTGAGATTTTAGTTCCCTGATCAGGGATCAAACCCATATTCCCTGCATTGCTAGACAGATTCTTAACCACTGGACTACCAGGGAAGTCCTAAGGAAACTCTTATAAACTGAAGCAAGTGTCTAAAAATCTGATCTTCATCAAAAATACTGAGTCAGCATCTCCTTGTACTAAAAAAAAAAAGAAAGAAAGAAAAAAACCTGGGCATGGAGTTTTGTCAGTGCCCTTCAGCTCAGCTCACAGCCCTGACCTGAGAGTAAGATTTAAACGGATGTAGAGAATACCTTGCTGATGTCTCTAGACATCACGTTATTCACCACTGGAGAGAAAAATCTCATTTCATGCAAGCTGGAAATTTGGGCTCTGCCCTGAGAAAGACAATCCCTTTGATTCAGTTGGTAGAGAAAAGACAGATGTTCTGTCTAGGTGGGAGCATGAGCTGAAGGAAAATCTACTTCACTGCAGTCAGGACACCTTACATTGTGAAAACCAAGTGCCATCATGCATTTGATCCCTCATTTCTCATAGCAACACTACGGTGGATGCCAGTGAACTGTTTACCAAACCCTTTCCCTTCCCTCCTGAGCACAAATAAGAAATACATTTCCCAGAAGCCTTTGTAGTTTATGTTGTGTGACATGGAATGTGAATGGAGGCAACATGTGCTCTTCTCCACTGTCTGCAGCCAGATGTCAATGCCAAGGTCATCCCAGGAGCTGAGTCCATTCTGGGTCAGCAGAAAATGACAGACAGTACCATCCACCCCCACCCTCCATGAATTGACTGAACTTTATGTTAGCAAAGAACACAGTGCTAAAGTGTTTAGCAAAGCCACCCAGAAGCTGAGGTTTACCTATTGTAACAGCAGACTTTATCTTAACTGATAAAAACTGAGTGACACCCAGGATCACATTCAGCCATAAGCCAAAGAAAACTCAAATCACAGTAGCTTAAACATAAAGGGGTACTTATCTCTAACAATAAATCCCAAAGGAGGAAGTCCAAGGAAGGCACATGCCCCCACTTCTGGCCACAAATAGCTATTCCTCTGGCCACATCTTTGTCTGCTAACAAGAGGGAAGCAGAGAAAGAATATCCCCAGGTCATAAAAGCAAAAGCTTTACTGGAAACCATCAGCTTGTAACTCATTAGCAAGACTGCATTGCTTGGTAGTAGGAGTTGCACAAGAGGCAGAGAAGTGAGGGTTTTATTCAGGCATGTTAACAAAATCAAGATTCTGTTACAAAGGAAGAAGGGCAACAGATACTAGAAAGACAAATAGCTATGCTTGCCACCTTAGACAACATAAAGAAAAATTGCTCTTGAGGAGCAGCCCAGGCCTGGTGTTGACACCCTGTGTCATGGTTGCCATTTGTAAAGACTGAGCATGTGCCAGATCTGTGGGGGCCTGGCCTGAAAGGGCATGCATGTGGGTTTTTTGAATGCATGAAACATATCACAGTTTCATTCCATCCTCAAGTTTCCATCTACAGGTGCTGCATGCCCACCAGAGAGCATGGAAACAAAGTTTGTGGTCACCTCTACACGTTCAAAATACCTCAATAATTACCAGGGTACCAAGCACTTGGCCATACCTCTTGGGGGCCCTCTTTCCCTGTGAGTTTTCTAAGAGGCCCCACAGGCCATGAACAACTCAGCTGGTACCACAAATTCTAAAGCTTTCTGGGCCACATTTATGTTCAGATTACCTAACTGGTTTCCAAGTATTAATCATACAAGCCAACACCAAGAGTAAGGCTGAGAGCAAGGTAGCCATCAAGGAGTCCCTGTGGGAAGAATTGTGGGCATGCAGGGGCACTACCCCAGTGGACACAAGGGCCATGCCACCTCTTCACTAGATACCAGGTAGAGAGGTTATGAAGAAAAACATTCAGAGGTCATGCCAAGACCTCCAGGAGTGTGCAAGATGCAGGAACATCTCTGACTCAGCCAAGTCTAAAGGCAAAGGGTAAGTTCAGGACATCTAAAACACAGAACAGAAAGATGAGTGCAGCATCAGGAGAGGGCCAAACTTCTTCCAAAAGTGGGGTAAGGTCACAGGCCTCCCCAACATCACAGAAAGGAACAAATCTGTAACCCTCTCAAAAGGAAACACACCTAAGAAGTCATCAGGTGGAGGGAAGATGGAAAATCCTCTAATAAGGAGTGGTCCAAGGACCCCATTGAGAGATGGAAAGAAGATCTCATGAAGCCTCCAAGGTACCCATGAGACAAAGTCAGAAACTGTGCATGACTGATGTCCAGTGCTAGGTGACAACCACACCAGCCAGGTGAGACATCCCTGCCTCTTCTGTCTCACACCAGCCCTGCAGGACCAGAAATAAATGCTAGCAGGCAAGGTGAAGTAAAGCAGGATAATAGTGAAGATGGCCTCCTAGGCTCTGTCCTCATTTCAGGCTTCCAAACCTGGTTGAAGTTCCAGGGTATGGGGAAACGAGGAAAGAAGATTCAAATTGGATGTATTAGGAGTTTACTATTACAGAGGAATTAAGAGGTATTTTGAAGGCTATCCAAAATATTCAGAGAGGGTATTGAAGGGGGCAGTGGGAAAATGAATAAATGTGATGTCTGCTTTGATTTTATGAAGTATGCTAAGACAATGAAGATTGCAGCCATGAAATTAAAAGACGCTTACTCCTTGGAAGGAAAGTCATGACCAACTTAGATAGCATATTCAAAAGCAGAGACATTACTTTGCCAACAAAGGTCTGTCTAGTCAAGGCTATGGTTTTCCCAGTGGTCATATATGGATGTGAGAGTTGGACTGTGAAGAAAACTGAGCACCAAAGAATTGATGCTTTTGAACTGTGGTGTTGGAGAAGACTCTTAAGAGTCCCTTGGACTGCAAGGAAATCCAACCAGTCCATTCTACAGGAGATCAGTCCTGTGTGTTCTTTGGAAGGAATGATGTTAAAGCTGAAACTCCAGTACTTTGGCCACCTCATGCAAAGAGTTGACTCATTGGAAAAGACTCTGATGCTGGGAGGGATTGGGGGCAGGAGGAGAAGGGGACAACAAAGGATGAGATGGATGGATGGTATCACTGACTCGATGGACATGAGTTTGAGTGAATTCCGGGAGTTGGTGATGCACAGGGAGGCCTGGCATGCTGTGATTCATGGAGTCTCAAAGAGTCGGACACGACTGAATGACTGAACTGAATTGAACTGAAGACAGTGAAATAGCTAAACTGAATTTACTTATAAATATCTTTCTAAAATCAAAGTAAGGTTATTAGGTTAAAAAAAATTCTCAAACCAAAAAATATAACCAATAGAATTATATGAATCCTTCTTCATTTATATTCTGAAATCCATTCTTTAATTTTAAATGTTTCACTTCCACAGAGTTCAAAAGCTAGAATAAACTCCACTAAAAGGAGAGTTTTTCCAAAATATCTCTACTGGGAAAATTCCAATGAGGTGTGATGCTCATATCTCATCCTTTACAACAGAACAGAGGAATTCCCAAGAAAGATATCTCTTAAGATTTCAGTTCATTCTTTTTTTTA
Organism: Bos mutus; assembly: GCF_027580195.1. Taxonomy (NCBI): domain Eukaryota; kingdom Metazoa; phylum Chordata; class Mammalia; order Artiodactyla; family Bovidae; genus Bos; species Bos mutus. The sequence continues at coordinate 134,008,342 of NC_091618.1, forward strand.
ATTTAAATTTATTTATTTTAATTGGAGGCTAATTACTTTACAATATTGTATTGGTTCTGCCACACATCAGCATGAACCTGCCACAGGATTACACGTGTTCCCCATCCTAAACTCCCCTCCCACTCCCTCCCCGTACCATCCCTCCAGGTCATCCCAGTGCACCCCAAACATCCTTTACTGAACCTGGACTGGTAATTCATTTCTTATATGATATTATACATGTTTCAATGCCATTCCCCCAAATCATCCCACCCTCACCCTCTCCCACAGAGTCCAAAAGACTGTTCTATACATCTGTGTCTCCTTTGCTGTCTCGCATACAAGGTTGTCATTACCATCTTTCTAAATTCCATATATATGCGTTAGTATACTGTATTGGTGTTTTTCTTTCTGGCTTACTTACTCTGTATAATAGGCTCCAGTTTCTTCCACCTCATTAGAACTGATTCAAATGTATTCTTTTTAATGGCTGAGTAATACTCCATTGTGTATATGTACTTTCTTATCCATTCGTCTGTTGATGGACATCTAGGTTGCTTCCATGTCCTGGCTATTATAAACAGTGTTGCGATGAACATTGGGGTACACGTCTCTTTCAATTCTGGTTTCTTCAGTGTGTATGCCCAGCAGTGGGATTGCTGGGTCATAAGGCAGTTCTATTTCCAGATTTTTTAAGGAATCTCCACACTGTTCTCCATAGTGGCTGTACTAGTTTGCATTCCCACCAACAGTGTAAGAGGGTTCCCTTTTCTCCACATCCTCTCCAGTATTTATTGCTTGTAGACTTTTCCATTCTGACTGGCATAAAATGGTACCTCATTGTGGTTTTGATTTGCATTTCTCTGATAATGAGTGATATTGAGCATCTTTTCATGTGTTTGTTAGCCATCTATATGTCTTCCTTGGAGAAATGTCTGTTTAGTTCTTTGGCCCATTTTTTGATTGGGTTGTTTATTTTTCTGGAATTGAGCTGTAGGAGTTGTTTGTATATTTTTGAGATTAGTTGTTTGTCAGTTGCTTCATTTGCTATTATTTTCTCCCATTCTGAAGGCTGTCTTTTCACCTTGCTTATAGTTTCCTTTGTTGTGCAAAAGCTTTTAATTTTAATTAGGTCCCATTTGTTTATTTTTGCTTTTATTTCCAATATTCTGGCAGGTGGATCATAGAGGATCCTGCTGTGATTCATGTTGGAGAGTGTTTTACCTATGTTCTCCTCTAAGAGTTTTATAGTTTCTGGTCTTACATTTAGCTCTTTAATCCAAGATATGTGCAACCTCCAAGTATGTGAAATGAGCATTCAGGCTTCTTTTATACTAAAAGGGGAGGGGATGTGGTTGGTTGTTTCAACTTCTTGGTGTCAGAATCCTTTGTTCTTGCTGCTGTCCATGTGGGTCAGGTCATGAATGCTCCTGTGAACCTCCAACAAGACAAGCGTTATTCTCTGTTCTGCAACTTTTTATCCCTATATGATTGGAAAAGCCTAACACCTTTAAAGGCCAGAGCCTTAAGAATGAGTTATCCTGTATATTTCAGGCTGTAGACAACATTCTTAATTTGTAGCAAAAACAACAGCATACAAAGGTTAGAGTAAAAGAAACATGCTGTACGGAATCGGATTTGTTTTTCCCTATTACATGGGCTACCCAAGTGGCACTAGAGATAAAGAATCCACTTGCCAATGGAGGAGACAAGAGACACAAGTTCGATCCCTGGGTCAGGATGGTGCCCTGGAGTAGGAAATGGCACCCCACTCCAGTTTTCCTTGATAGCTCAGCTGGTAAAGAATCTGCCTGCAATGCAGGAGACCTGGATTCAATCCCTGGGTTGGGAAGATCCCCAGGAGAAGGGAAAGTCTACCCACTCCAGTACTCTGGCCTGGAGAGTTCCATGGACTATGTAGTCCATGGGGTCGCAAAGAGTCAAACATGACTGAGCGACTTTCACTTTCCAGTATTCTTGCCTAAAAAATTTCATGGGCAGAGGAGCCTGGCGGGCTACAGTCCTTGGGGCTGCAAAGAATCAAACACAACTGAGCACATTACATGTATACATGAGAACACACACATGTGTACATATGTGCTCACACACACACACATCTCTCAATTAATTCAAATATTACACTAAAATTACCAGAGTATTAAGTGCTGTCTATTTACCTAGCTGTTATGGTAAGCAGTCCCCCTCATTTCACCACATATTAAGTATTACCAGTTATCTCCAAGCTGTCTCTTTTACCAAGTAAGTTTAATAACAACTGGAAAAGGGAGAGCTACACACATACACAGAATTTCTTTAAGAATATTGTTACAATTATCTCACTTTGGGAAAAGAGAATGAGACTCAAGACAAAGCTGAAAATATTAAGATTGGATTTATTGTTTTGTGGAAAGGGAGTAGCTAAAACACCAAAGTGATGAGCAGAATCTTCTTTTTCTGGTTTGTGTTTTTAAACTGTATTTCACTGCATAAGATAGAGCCAATAAAATGAAAATCCGACTTCTTCTGTTGCCATTCTGGGAGCACTGGAGCTTAACCTTGTGTCTGACCACAGTGATGCACACAGGGCAGAAGGAAAGCCATGGCCTCAGAAAGGCCCCCTTGGCCAGACTGCTGAGGCCCAGTCTGGCCACCTTACCAGGGATGAAGGCACCAGTAGCTGGAGATTAGGGGATAAGTGATTGGTGCCTCCTTTGTTCCCTGTGTGCCTAACAACTAGGTCTCTACTTTGAAGACCCAGATCTTAGAGGCTTAATAAACTCAGCCCACATGCAGGAGTTTAGAAAGGGCTGTGTCCAGACATGAACATGCAGATAACACCTGCACAGCACAGACACAGCTAAAGCAACAATAAGAGTTCTCCTCCTGCTCTCCCCAAGGCCATGACTTGTAGTACACCACCCTTTGGGACAGAAGTCCCCACAGCATCGACAAGGAAAGTCATCCACTGTCTTCTGCCCCCACAAAGATGATCCTCACCCTCCTCCTAAAAAGAGATGTATCTCTGGAGCATCCATCCCATAGGATTCTACCCTTTGCATTCTTCTGTGCTCAAGTCCCTGACATTTGCATATCTGTTTCCAAATTGCTTAAATACAGGACCTCTCTTATTTTCCCTTTCTTATTATCTTCCACACCCAGAGAAACTACAATGAATGACTGATGCGTTAAATGCTTTTTGCCTCCAAACCTCCCTTTGTTCCCTAGAAATCTTATTTCTCCTCTCACAAGGTTTATGTGTTACAACCAGCACCCCACCCCTAGGCCTTGCTAATTTCTGTAGTTTACTGCCATGTGTCACACTGCCATTTATACAGACTTCCCTAGAATTTGAAAAAGAATTCATTTTTCCACTGACGAACCCAAGAAAAAAAAATTATCCATTCTGGAAAAAAGTGCCAAACCCAGACTTGAAGGCAGCCACCAACTGGCCAGTTCCTTCTCAGCAAATTGTTACCCAGGGAGGGTAACACTGTAATAGGGAAGAACAAATCTGACTCCATATTAGGTCCTTTCCTTTTACTTTAAACTTGTTCTGTTGCCTGTGCTTAGTCATGGCTCTGCACTGTTTGTAAAAGAATGTTACCTCTGTCCTGAAATATACAGAGTAGCCTAATCTCAAGAATCTGAACCTTAAAAGAGTCCATTAATATGAGATTTTTAAAAGTTACAGAACAGAGAATAACATTTGTCTTATTGGAGGTTTATAGGAACATTGTGACTGATCTACTGTAGACAGCTGAAAGAACAAAGGATTCCTACACCAAGAAGTTTGCAATAACTTAACCACACCCCTCACTCATGTTGCCTATAAAATGCTTTGCCCTTCAAGAAGTTCAGGCTTGTTGGGCACAAGCCAGATTTCTTCTTGCATGACCTTGCAATAAACCTTTCTCTTCTCCAAACTGTGATGTTTCAGCTTGCTCGGCCTCACAGTGTGTCAGGCATGTGAATTTGCATTCAGCAACAAAATCAGTGACTGCTGTTCTGCACAGTTCACCTTGGCCAAGAGGTGGCATCCTTCTGGCAGACAACAGACACAGCTTCCTTGCTGCACCCAAGTTGTTGCATCTTTCAATATAAACAGTTTCCTCGGGGAATAGGATCCCCACTGAATGCTAAGGGATACCCAACTCCAAAACTGAGTATAATTTATGTTTTTTTGTTATGAAAATAACTTAAATAGAAAAGAACATAAAACATACATTTCAGTTCAGTTCAGTTCAGTCGCTCAGTCGTGTCTGACTCTTTGCGACCCCATAAATTGCAGCACACCAGGCCTTCCTGTCCATCACCAACTCCAGGAGTTTACTCAAACTCATGTCCATCAAGTCGGTGATGCCATCCAGCCATCTCATCCTCTGTCGTCCCCTTCTCCTCCTGCCCCCAATCCCTCCCAGCATCAGAGTCTTTTCCAATGAGTCAACTCTTCGCATGAGGTGGCCAAAGTATTGGCGTTTCAGCTTCAGCATCAGTCCCTTCAATGAACACCCAGGACTGATCTCCTTTAGAATGGGCTGCAAAGATCTCCTTGCAGTCAAAGGGACTCTAAAGAGTCTTCTCCAACGCCACAGGTCAAAAGCATCAATTCTTCGGTGTTCAGCTTTCTTCACAGTCCAACTCTCACATCCATACATGACCGCTGGAAAAACCATAGCCTTGACTAGACGGACTTTTGTTGGCAAAGTAATGTCCCTGCTTTTGAACATACTATCTAGGTTGGTCATGACTTTCCTTCCAAGGAGTAAGCGTCTTTCAATTTCATGGCTGCAGCCACCATTGGCAGTGATTTTGGAACCCAAAAAAATAAAGTCTGACACTGTTTCCACTGTTTCCCCATCTATCTGCCATGAAGTGATGGGACCAGATGCCATGATCTTCGTTTTCTGAATGTTGAGCTTTAAACCAACTTTTTCACTCTCCTCTTTCACTTTCATCAAGAGACTTTTTAGTTCCTCTTCACTTTCTGCCATAAAGTGGCATCTGCATATCTGAGGTTCACAGAACCTCAGAAGTTCACAGTTCACATATTGCTGAAGCCTGTCTTGGAGAATTTTGAGCATTACTTTACTAGTGTGTGAGATGAGTGCAATTGTGTGGTAGTTTGAGAATTTTTTGGCATTACCTTTCTTTGGGATTGGAATGAAAACTGACCTTTTCTAGTCCTGCGGCCACTGCTGAGTTTTCCAAATTTGCTGGCATATTGAGTGCAGCACTCTCACAGCATCATTTTCCAGGATTTGAAATAGCTCAACTGGAATTCCATCACCTCCACTAGCTTTGTTTGTAGTGATGCTTTCTAAGGCCCACTTGACTTCACATTCCAGGATGTTTGGCTCTAGGTGAGTGATCACACCATCATGATTATCTTGGTCGTGATGATCTTTTTTGTACAGTTCTTCTGTATATTCTTGCCACCTCTTCTTAATATCTTCTGCTTCTGTTAGGTCCATACCATTTCTGTCCTTTATCGAGCCCATCTTTACATGAAATGTTCCCTTGGTATCTCTAATTTTCTTGAAGAGATCTCTAGTCTTTCCGATTCTGTTATTTTCCTCTATTTCTTTGCATTGATCGCTGAGGAAGGCTTTCTTATGTCCTCTTGCTATTCTTTGGAACTCTGCATTCAGATGCTTATATCTTTCCTTTTAAATTACTTACCAGAGTGATCCAAAGAAAATAACTTGCTTTTGTTTGAGTATGGAGGTAAGTTGCAACTGTCCCACAATTAAAATCCATGAAGAGGTTTAATTACCTCAAATAGACACTTAAGAGAAGTTGAATTGGGCCCTGGTGGGTGATCAAATTAAGAACAGCACTAATAACTGAGAAAGAAAAATAACATTTGCCTGTATGCTTGTCTTTCAAAGATCTATCAAAAGATCATGTTTTATGACCTTTTAAAGTAACTTTGCAATGGGAGCAAGAGTGTCTAACACAGAAATCAATTGGTCTCCATCCCTTTTTAATGTATAATTAACAGGGAGTCAGCAAGCACTGCCCAAACGAAGTGAATTATCCACAAAAGAACTGTAGCAATGGCCAAGGAGAAGTTCCTACAAAAGGTCCCCTCTAGTGGATGGAGCCCAGAGTAGAGCACACCCAAATGCTTTCTGGCCAACTGTGATTCCTTGATGCTTCACAGTGTGAGGATAAACAGAAACACAAAGCAGCAATTTTAAATACAATTGTGTCTCAGTTACCACCCTTGACTTGAGGTGTCTGCCACTCTGAAGCCTCTTAGGAATCATTTTTGCTTTCTGCCACGATGGAGTTCAGAACAGCAAGAGAATCAGATGGAAAAAATTGCTATCACTGCACAACCTGTCAGGATGATTGTGAGGACACTCTAGACAGGAGGCATCCCAAGATGTGGTTGAAATGATAGTGTGACCAAGTCACCTTGCTTATTCTGGAAGAGACTCAAGGGTGCCACCATAACCAGTGTTCCATTTCAGCTGATCAGGCCCTACGTTCAGCCCCGCTCAAGAAGGAAATATTGGACTGCTTGTTGCCTGGGGGTAGTTGTTTTGTGTACCTGAATGCACATTCCCACAAAGGTAGCCCATCAGTAAGTTATCAGCTACTCCCCAGCTGGACTGCTCGTAAAGATCTGACACACAAGGAATGAGTTTACTTACTAAAGTGATCAGAACAGTTCTTTCTGGAATTTGGTCTGAGAGGTCAGTTCAAAAGCAAGAGAACAGGAAGAAGTTACTGTGAGAAGGCAAGAGAGGCTCTTCCTAAATGATACTCCAGCTCCAGTTCATAAACATCCCTGCCATAATTCCTCCTGAAATTAGGTTCTCAACTTTCAACATATAAGCTCAACTTTCACCAGGGCCACTGGAGCCATGTTTCTAGGAGTGAGAAATGAACTCTTGGCTTGGACTTTAGACAGGATGGACATTTCTTTGCCTCAAATCCCACTCCCATGGCACAGAGGGAGAGACAAAGAGCTTACCATTCCTAGTTACTCTAAATCCTAATAGATAGACCCAGCATCCAGTGCACAAAGAATGGTAGGAAAGCAAACCCACCGTGGCAATCAGGTGATTAGGTCTGAGCCCTAAGTGGCCAGGCCAGAGGCATGTGCAGAAGAAAACCAAGATCTAGCTCTGATGCCCCAGAAGGAAGATGTTGGCATCCAGCACCTCCAGACCATGTAGGGTGTATATGGAATATGAGAAAACCTCAGGAGAATTCCAACATGCCGCAAGTATTCCTTATGTTCTGTATGCCTTGACTTGCCAGGGATGGTCCAACTTTATGTCTGTCATTCCAGCATAATTTTATTCTCAGAATTGTTCCAAATAAGATGGTTAATTATATGGTCCCCCTACTTAAAGCAGATTTACAGCTTCTTGGTAGGAGTAGGAAATGTAATAATTGCTTATTGCTGCCTAGCAAATTATCCCAAAACTTATCTACTTAAAACAACAAGCAAGGAATCCTGTGGCTTCCCAGTGGTTAGAACTCTGAATTCCATCCCTGATCAGGGAACTAATCTTGCATGCAGTATGGTACAGACAAAAACAAACAAACAAAAAGGCGAATATGAACTCACAGTTTTTGCAGGTCAAGAATTCAGGTATGGCTTATCTGGGCATCTCAGACTCAAGGTCTCTATTGAGGTCACTGTTAAGCTATTGGTTTCATCTTGTAGTCTCATCTGAATGCTCAGCTGTGGTAATGGGGTAGGGATGGTGGAGCAACCCAGTTCCAAGGTCATTCACAAGGTTGTTAGTGAGCTTCACATCCTCTCCGACTACTGGACTGAAGCCTCAGTTCCTTCCTGTGGTCTCTCCACAGGGCTGCTCACAAGGAAGCTGGCTTCCCCACTGCAAGTGAGCTAAGACTGAGAAAGAGAAGGGCAGAGAGAGACAGAGAAGAGAGCCTATGACAGCCACAGTTTTCCTATAACCTTGTCTTGGGAGTGACTTCCTAACATTCTGCCATATTCTATTCTTTAGGAGTGGATCGCTAGGTCCAGCTGACACACAAGGGGAGGAGATTCCATGAGGGCCCAGCACCAGGAAGCAAGTTATGGAGGCCAGGTAAGAAGCTGCCAGGGCTTCCCAGGTGGTGCAGTGGTACAGAATCTGCCTGCTAATGCCAGAGAGGCAGGAAATGTGGGTCCAATCGCTAGGCTGGGAAGATCCCCTGGAGGAAGAAATGGCAACCCACTCTAGTATTCTTGCTTGGAGAATTCTATGGACAGAAGACCTTGGCGGGATGAAGTCCATGGGGTCACAAAGAGTCAGACACAACTTAATGACTAAATGACAACAAGAAACTGTCAACCACGGTGGGTATAAGTCCTCTGTGGTCTTGCATTGTCCCCAGTGATGGTTCTCACACATTTCTGTTCCACCTCATTGCTATCGCTTCCAGAGCTGTGGATTGAAGGAAACTCTCTGGAGACCACTACCGATGTAAGGCGCAACTGGTGGACACCATCTGGCTATTGGAGAGACAGAGGTGCTGTGGCATCACCCTAGAGTGGAAACTGAAATTGGACTACTAGGTTCAAACCCCAGCTCCTCACCATTACCTGTGTGACCTGACCTTGAGCACATTATCTTTTCTCTGCCCGTCTGTCCATCTTGGTGGTTGCTGCTGCTGCTGCTAAGTCACTGCAGTCATGTTCGACTCTGCGCGACCCCATAAACGGCAGCCCACCAGGCTGCCCCGTCCCTGGGATTCTCCAGGCAAGAACACTGGAGTGGGTTGCAATTTCCTTCTCTAATGCATGAAAGTGAAAAGTGAAAGTGAAGTCGCTCAGTCATGTCTGACTCTTAGCGACACCATGGACCGCAGCCCACCAGGCTCCTCCATCCATGGGATTTTCCAGGCAAGAGTACTGGAATGGGGTACCATTGCCTTCTCCTCTTGGTGGTTAATAGTGCCTATTTTTCAGAACCGTTCAGAAAATTAATGGACCTACCACACATAAGATGTTTAGTGGACTTTCTTGGTGGTCCAGTTGTTAAGAATCTGCCTGCCAGTGAAGGCGATATGGGTTCCATCCCTGATATGGAACAATTCCACATTCTGCAGGGTAACTAAGCCCACACACCACAACTACTGAAACCTGCACACCTAGAGACTGTGCTTTGCAACAAGAGAAGCCACTTCAAAGAGAGCCCTGCTCACCACAACTAGAGAAAGCCCATGCGCAGCAATGGAGATCCAGTGTAGCCAAAAATAAATACATAAATTTTTTTAAATGCTCAGGATTATAAGCTCATAGGAAATGCTCAGAGGATGGTTGTCATCCCATCCTCATCTTTATGGAGAACTGTGCCCCTCGAGTTAGAAGAGCAGGGATCTGCACTCCTAACACGTGAGTCTCAGCAAGGCCAATTTCCAAGTGAATATCCGCACTGCTCACAGTGGCTCCACATTTCCTCCCCAACCCAGATGACCCATTCTCTGGGCCTTCATCTCCAGGGAAATTGTCCTGGAAGCTAGCCCTCTGTCCAGGCCCCAATCCCTCTGCCGAGTTTCCTGAGATAAGCTTCCAGCTACCCCCCACCCAGCCTCTTTCTCCCCTTTCCTCCTCCCCTGCTCTCTCTAAACCCATAGTTCCCAGACCTGTAGTTTTTTCTCAGCTCTCTCACTATGTCTCTCCCCACCACAAAGATTTACACTCCTGACACCCAGCTCTGAGCTGACATCCCTTTCCAGTGTAGCATGCAAATGTCACAAACGATCATCTAATCCTGAGAAGGCCCTTTCTCTGGCAACAGTGACTCACTTCAAGTCATTTGCCTGCATTTTATCAGTAGAGGGGTAGTTGCCACAAGAGTTCAAACTGACAGATAAGAAAACTGAGTCAATATGTGAGGGGAATTTGTAAAGCAAAGAAACACATGTTCCTAACCCAGAAAACCACTCAAATCCTCGCCCTTCCTTTTACAGCCATGCAAGCTGGAGCCCCGACCTCCCCTGCCTTTGCCCCGCGGGAGACACACTTCACAGCTCTGTGGGAGGATTAACTAAGGCCATGTCACCAACACACACATAAGCTCAGGCAGGTCCTAAGTGCTTCAACAGAGCCCCAGAGCAAGGGAAGACACACCAACCTGGACAATGGGTACCTTGAGTTCCCTTGCTGGTAACATGGGATTGCCAGCATTAGCTATCTTGCTAGCATTAGAGCAGAGGCCAGAGGACCAAGAGCTGCCCAGCCCCAGGGCTGTGACCCTTGCCTGCTGGTAGTCTCTGATGAGCTCCCAGGGGAATGGCAGCCACCTGCCCTTGTGACCTCTGCAAGCCTCTCCTAGGCACAGGGCCAGTGTGCTTCCTGATGCTTTTTTGCTTTTTGTTTCATTTGGTATTTTATTCTAAGAATAACCTGTTTGGATACATAAAATCTAACTTTCCTCTCATTCTGGTCACTCTTCAGTAGTTCAGTGGGCCTGGTTGAGCAATAAAATCCATTAGAGGACCAAGACTGACCCCTGTGTGCTGGTGGCCAGGGCAGTTCCCTCAGTTTCAGGAAACAGGACTTCTGGGCTTTCACTCCTCAAGAACCAGTATGGGTGGGCTGCTTGGCCACCTGTGACACCTCTTATGGACAGGGGCAGCCCCCACCAGTAGACACATGGACAGGGGCAGCCTGTGCCATTAGATTCTTGGACAAGGCAGGCCCTCACCACCAGGCAGCCAACAAGTTGGAAAAATAGGAGTTGGAGTAAGGGAAGGTAAAGCCCACCAGTTCCAGGTTGATTGCACAACACCACCTTTTCATCCGGCAGACTGTTTTGAGCTGTGTGGATTGCCCCTCTTTGTTTCAAGGAGGCTGGGGAGCTGGGGGCCATGACATGTCCAGAGCTATACAGCTGGTATGTGGCAGATCTCACTTAGTCTGGTCTGAACTCCAAGCCCATGCTGTGATGACCAGGCTTTCTTCAGCTGGGTCCAGGGTGGCATGTTCTAAATCCATCCAGAAGTCCTCATTCTGGGAGTGGGGGAAAGCATTAAACTGAATCCAGTTGTTTGTAGCCCACACACAACACCAGCCTCCTGAAGGGTCAAAATGCACAGCCGTACACTAGCCCCTTGGCCCTCCAGGACTGAAGTCTGCGCAGACAGCAGTGCTTGACAATCAGGGCTGCAGGGACAAACCCCAGCTCTGCCTTTGTCAACTATGGGATCCTGGACATTTCACTTTCCCTTCTTATGCTTTAGTTTCATCCTCTATAAAGTGAGGTAAGAACTGCACCTCCTCCAAGGAGAAAGTGAGCAAATTAGGTGAACAAAATATGCACAACCCTGGCAGCTGTGTCCATGCTGTACAGCATTTGGAGGCTGGAGAATGGAAATTTATAAGAGTAAGATCAAAGCTTTGAATACATGCTTGAAAATATCCACAGTGTTAAAATAGAGCCTTCAAAATGGTAACACCATACTTCTCATACAAATATAAAATAAACCCTTCCCAAAGGTTTCATTTAACTTATTAATTAATGAGAGATTCAGATGTTGAAATGGTGCAAACAAAACTGACTTACAGAGATTTATATGCTCTCAGTTCAGTTCAGTTCAGTTGCTCAGCCGTGTCCGACTCTTTGTGACCCCATGGACTGCAGCACGCCAGTCTTCCCTGTCCTTCACCAACTCCTGGAGCCTACTCAAACTCAAGTCCATCAAGTAGGTGATGCCATCCAACCATCTCATCCTCTGTCATCCCCTTTCCTTCCACCTTCAATCTTCTCCAGCATCAGGGTGCTTTCCAATGAGTCAGTTCTTTGCATCAGGTGGCCAAAGTATTGGAGTTTCAGCTTCATCATCAGTCTTTCCAATGAATATTCAGGACTGATTTTCTTGAGGACTGGCTAGTTTGATCTCCTTGCAGTCCATGGGACTCTCAAGAGTCTTCTCCAACACCACAGGTCAAAAGCATCACTTATTTGGTGCTCAGCTTTCTTTATAGTCCAACTCTCACATCCGCACATGACTACTGGAAAAACCATAGCCTTGACTAGATGGACCTTTATTGGCAAAGTAATGTCTCTGCTTTTTAATATGCTGTCTAGGTTCGTCATAGCTTTTCTTCCAAGGAGCAAGTGTCTTTTAATTTCATGGCTGCAGTCACCATCTGCAGTGATTTTGGAGCCCAAAAAAATAGTCTGACACTGTTTCCACTGTTTCCCCATCTATTTCTCATGAAGTGATGGGACCAGATGCCATGATCTTAGTTTTCTGAACATTGAGCTTTAAACCAGCTTTTTCACTCTTCTCTTTCACCTTCATCAGCAGGCTTTTTAATTCCTCTTCACTTTCTGCCAAAAGGGTGGTGTCTTCTGCACATCTGAGGTTATCGATATTTCTCCCTGCAGTCTTGATTCTGGCTTGGGTTTCATCCAGCTTGGCATTGTCTATCTGGGCCTTATATTTTTCTCTTTTCCCCAGACAAGAATTCCTGACAGGGCAGCATGGAGACACAGCAAGTGTGAGATATAACATTTCCTGGCCTCTATCAGCTGTAGAATCATCATTGCCATAGGCCAAGACCCCAGCTGTCAGCCCAGGGCAGGGCTCTGCCTAAAGCAGCAGCAAGGAGAAAGGAAAAAGCAAGGGCTTCATGTTCAAATAAATCCAGGTACAAATCCCCTCCTCAGCACAAACGAACTGAAAGATTGTGCCACTGTCATGGCATCATATTCCGAGACACTAAATGAGGTTTTATTCCTCAGATTTCTCTGTACCCCTGGGCCACTCTCAGCCTGACAACTGAGGGAAGCATCCCACAGGTAACAGGAGTTTAATTCTTGAGTTGGGCATTTCAAATGCTCAGGCTCACGGGAGGGACAAGAGGTTCAGAAGAATATGAGAAAAGTCAGAGCAAATCCTCCCCTGACAATAGATATTGTTTCCTAAATTGAGGGAAGAGAGGAAACCAGAGGGAAAGGAGAGAGTTTGTTGTGGCATCTGTGAGAAGGGCCACCTGACTGCTCACCAAGTCTGAGGGCTGAGCCCTGCATAGAGGGCAGATGGATAGGCCTTCTAGTCCCATACCAACTTCCAGAGAGCAGAAAGGAGCACTCAATTCATTCTATGAGTCAGTGAGAACCTGGATGTCCAAACCAGGCAAGAACAGTACAGGAGAAAAAGGGAAACTTACAGAATGATTTCACCTATGAACATAGATATTATCTTAAAATGATCATTCATTTTGACCAAATGGGTCTATGCCAGAAACACAAGGTTAGCATAACAGCAGAAAATCAAAACAAAATCTACATAATAGATTAAAGGAGAAAAACTATTATCTTGTTAAAGTCAGGGGGGAAGTATTTTATAGAATCCCTAAACCTATTTAGTATAAAAGTCTTATAATAATTGGAACAGAAGGGAACTTCTTTGGCCCAAAGAGCTCATCCACCAAAAACCCCACAGCAAACATTATTCATCAGTGTGATATAGTCATAGCTTCCCCTTTAAAGTTAGGAATAAGACCAGGTTGCCATTATCCCCATTTCATATTTGATTTTATACTGTAGTCAAGGCAGAAAGGCAAGAAAATGAAATTTAAAACTATACAAAATGAAAAAGGAATGGGAAAAATCTCTTTTGACGGCTGACATAACTGCCTTTATTTTTAAAAAGACACCTTCAGATAAAATTTTAGAAATATTGAGACTTTTTCAAAGTAGTGGTGAAAATAAAATCAGTTATACTTCATATCAGCAACAACCTGTTCAAAAATGTGATTTTTTAAAACACATGCCATTTCCAACAGATATAAAACATATGAGGTACATAAAGATAAATATAACAAAAGGTATTTCAAACTTATATAAAGAAAATCATACAGCTATTAAAAGAAAGTAAAGAAGAGATGTCTAAATGGAGAGATATACCGTGCTCCTGATCAGGAAGACTCAGTATTAAAAAGAGGCTGGTTTTCTCTAAACTGAACTGTAGATTCAATAAATTCCAATCAAAATCCCAATAGGGTTTTGAAGGAACTTGACAAGTTGATTCTAAAGTTTTCAGAAGCTTTCAGCAAAGACCAGGGAATTTACGAAGAATTGGGAAGGGGAGTTTGCCCATCAGTTATCAGTTCAGGGACATAGAAAATGACCAGTGGAACACAATAGAGAGTTCAGAGAGAGGCAAACTGTCACACAGCCTTCATAACTGATGTTAGTGAAACCGTAGATAGTCGGGGACCATTCAAAACATAGAATAAACAATTCTAAGTTGATCTGTATGGGGGAAAAACTGACATCTCTTCACTCCAAGTGACTTAATTATTTAGATTTTAAAAATTTCATTAAAAAATCATAGAAGACTCTTTTCATAACTTTGGAGTAGGAAAGACTTTTTTAAACCAGGACAACAAAACACAATATAAAAAAGGGAATGACTGGTAAATATTGTTGCATTAATACTAAAATCGTCTGACATCAAAAGATACCATAACAAAGGTGAAAAGACAAGACACAAGTTTGGAAAAGATATTTGTGACACATACAACTGACTGATGATGAGTATGCAAAATATGCATAAAAAGAATTTCATTAAATCAAAAAGAAAAACAACCCATAAAAAATAAACAAAAGACATAATAAGCATTTCATAACAAAAGAAACACAAATGACAAATAAACATATAACCTTTATATATGTTCATACAGATATAAACATATATATATATAGCCTCTTTAATCATAAGGTAAATAAAAATTAAGATCACACTGAGATATTACTCTACTCCCACTAGATTGGTAAGGAGTTAGAAATCTGATAATTCTATGCGCTAAGATGTGGAGCAAGCAACAGTTCCATATGCCACCAGAGGGCGAGTACATTAGTTCAACCACTTGGCAAACAATTTAGCACCATCTGATAATGCTAAGAGCACCTTTAAAAAGCAAAATAAAATGACATTGTTTAGTGATAATATATATTTAATAAAACTGTTTTAAATAAGAAAATAATAAACAGATTTCAGAATGATGTTACCTCTGGGGAGGCTGAGGGTTAAGAAGAAAGACATGTGACCCTGGGGACATTTTAGGATGAGCTATGAAGGGCTTCAAGGAAAGTGATATATTGTCATTGTACTCCACAAATTACAGGTATGTTGCATGTTTTGTTTTGTGTATTAAATAGTACACAGTAAATACCCTTTCCTTTTAAGAAAGAAAAACACATCAGCCAGGACTACTGGTACCCTCACTTTCTAGCTCTGAGGGACACCATCCCCATCACCCCACTGCAGAGTCTGCACCAGACCCCAGACATGATGCCTGCTATCCTTCTGCCTCTCCTCCCCTGGTCTTGCTCGCTAGTTCCTCCCAGTGTCTCACTTCCAGAAGACAAACTTGGCCCCCCTCCTCTCTGGCCGCTCTCAGACCTTTCTGGGGCTCATCCAATCTCCTGGCAACCACACTCACTGAAAACCCCCAAGGCATGAGTCCAGCAGGTGGCTCTCCCTTAAGCCATCCCCCTGTCCCCTGAGTCCTGCTGTCTGCTCTCCAACCATGGACATCGCAGCCCCACACCCGGAATGGCCTGCCCTGTCCATCCTGGCCTTCACCACTCCAGGCAGCCAGCTGCTCAGCCACAAACCACGGTGTTTCAGCTTCAGTCCCACTTGGGCTCCTATACAACCCGACAAGGTATCAGCGGTCTCTGTGTTCAAATAGACTCGGATTTCAAATGCTTCTCACCACCCCTCTGCTAACCCCTGGCCCGAGGCGCCCACTATCCTGCTGTGTTCCTGCTCACCACCTTGTTCCTCCCCCAACCCTTGCCCTTTAGTTTCCTCTTTAAATGAAAGTCAACTCATATCCATCCTTCCTGCTCTTTGGTGACTTCCCATTGCACTGACAGAGAGGGCTGAAGCCTCTGAACTGGCCCAGCAAGCCTGGTTAATTCAAGCCTTGCCCTCCCACACACTCACCACAGGGCCTTTGCATGTCTCTTTGCCTGGAACACTCCTCCCAGACTTCACACAGCTTCCTTCCTCGTCTTCTTCAGGCTTCTACTCAAACAACTTGTAGTCAGGTCACCTACTTGTAGTCACAAACCTCCTACTTGACACTCCACTCCCTCCACCTTTCCTTCTCTTCTTAGCATTCCTGCTAAGTCGCTGTTAAATCGCTTCAGTCGTGTCCGACTCTGTGCGACCCCATAGATGGCAGTCCACAAGGCTTCCCCATCCCTGGGATTCTCCAGGCAAGAACACTGGAGTGGGTTGCCATTTCCTTCTCCAATGCATGAAAGTGAAAAGTGAAAGTGAAGTTGTGTCCGACTCTAGCCACTCCATGGACTGTAGCCTACCAGGCTCCTCCGTCCATGGGATTTTCTAGGCAAAAGTACTGGAGTGGGGTGCCATTGCCTTCTCCATCTCTTCTTAGCATTGGGTTGGCCCAAAAGTGTGTTCAGGTTTTTCCATAAGATGTTACAGAAAACACGAGTCAACTTTTGGGCCAACACAATATTATTTTCCGTGTCACCTGTTCTACCTTTTATTGACTTGCTTGTTTCTGCACAATATGTAGGCTTCTGGAGAGCAAAGGTGTCTGTTTTGATCACTGCTGAATCTCTGGCCCTTAAAGTGGAGACCTACACCTGGGAGGCCCTTAGTGTGTATTTGCTGGACATGGAAGAGCAGCTAAATTGAGCTTTGGGAATGTGATGCAACATCAGTGCAAGCCCCACCCTGGCATCCAGGGAGAATAGGCACCCAGGGCGGCCATTCCCTTCCATACTCCCCTCAGAAGACACAGAACTATGGGAGGGCCAAGTGAGACAATGGAGGGGAGGGGAAGGACAGGTATCTCAACAGCCCTGCTAAGAATCAGAGGTCATAGTCAGAATTTTGCAAAGTGAGAAAACCAAGGCTTTGGAAAGGCAGGACTACTCAGACAGCCCATGGACAGGTCAGCTTTGCCCCAAACTCTGTCAACAGCAGAGTCTATCAAAATGCATTCATCACACTCTGCCCACTGATGTTGGGGAAGCTGGTCATCTGTAAGGGAATACTGAGTCTTTTTACACAGTGTTATGCAGACAGCTGACCTCGGTTCAGAACCAGAAAGTCTATTGGAGGGAGCATACTGATGGAGAGAAAGCCACAGATTGGGAGACACGTGGCCTCCTTGGACCTCAAAGTCCCTGTAAGACAGGGTGTATGTGTGCACCTCACAGGACTTCCCTGAGGACTCGGTGGGGCTGTGTATGGCAAGGGAGGCCAGCTGGCCTCACTCCTCATGCATGAATGCAGTCAGCCTCTTGGGCTCCATAGGCCCAGCCTTCTCTCTTCAGCTGAGGTATCCCCTGGGAGTCAGGAGTCCAAACTCCTGACAGTCTTCATTCAGCCCATAATATTCCACTGGTGCCTCAGTTCATGTCCTTCTTGCAGACAAAGTGCATTCATACTATTTCAACAGCCCCAGAACGAAACTCCAGCATCAATGCTAAAGGCCAAAATCTCAACTAAACATCACCTAAATCAGACATGAGTGAGAGAGCTTGATAAAAATGGTTGGATTTTCCACATCTCAGAGGCAGGGGAACCTGATTTCATAAGAGAAGAGAGCTGAAGCAAAACTCCTCTCCAGTTTGACATATGAAACCAGACAAGTTATGCTTCCAAAATACAATGGTAGGACAGGCAGAGGATAGACAAGCCCATTCCAAAAAGATGAGGGGGGTAATGGGAGAGAAAGAAGGGGTGGTGGGTCCCAAAGAAGTACAAAACCTAGCAAGGAAGTTCCACCAGATCTCACGGCTGGAGAACAGCCTCCTTGGTTTGATACTCTGCCCTCCAGGCTCACTGGGTGGCAGTCCCTTCCATAGTGCTGCCCTGCAGGTCTTGTGGTCCCAAGGCTGGGACTACCTCTCCCCTAGGGTTCCACAGAATGGTCCCACAGCTTCAGCCAGACACCCTCTGACCTGTTGAAATGAAGCCATGGCCCTGATGATCTCTGAAAACCTACAGTTTCTTTGCTGCCCTTGAATTGCTCACATCTGCATCCTAATAGGGCTTCCCTGGTAGCTCAGCTGCTAAAGAATCCTCCTGCAATTCAAGAGACCTGAGTTCGATTCCTGGGTCGGGAAGTTGCCCTAGAGAAGCAATAGATTACCAACTCCGGTGTTCTTTGGCTTTCTTGGTGGCTCAGACAGTAACGAATGCGTCTGCAATGCAGGAGACCTGGGTTCAATCCCTGGGTTGGGAAGATCCCCTGGCAACCCACTCCAGTATTCTTGCCAGGAGAATCCCCATGGCAGGCTACAGTCCATTGGGTCGCAAAGCATCAGACAAGACTGAGCGACTAAGCAGAGCACAGAAGCCTAATAGCTCTAGGTCAGTTCCCCTGAAATACGACTCTTAGTTACATGGCTTACAAAGAAGGAAGAAAGCTTGGTAAAAAGACTGGACTTTCTGCCACTCTGGAGGAGGGAAAACTGACTTCATAAGAGAATAGAGTCATCAACTTTCTGTATTCCAATGCTTTTAAAGTGTGTTTCATAAAAACAGAGGCAATTTAAATAAATTCGTGTTAAGAAAGGAGGATTTGGGAGAAACTTAGCCACGTCTCCATGGGAAGGCTCAATCCAATAACAGGCTCCACTCGCAGGAGAGATGTTTATGGCATTCCTGAAACATTTCATTTCAGGGAACTCAACCCCAGAAATATCTAACATTATAACTATAGGAAATTGGAAAGGTCTATTTTAAAAGATCAATAGTGAGACAGGACATGAAATTAGCAGAGAGAAGAAGTATCCCAGAAGCCACAATATGATCACCTAAGAAATATGGTTATCAGAGAAGTTAAGTTAAAATGAGCTCATCCTCTGGGTCTGGTGGTTGTCATCACCTGGATTCTCCAGTCTCATCAGCGTCATTTCTCTGCAGTTCACTTAAGGACAGCCCAGGCAGGAGGGGCTTCAGTGGAGCATGTGGGTGGGACATGGCAGGTTAAACTCTCCCACCATCGATTTCACTGCATGTGTATCTCATTTCAGTTTTGAAAATGCAGCTAGACTTTTAGAATCTGCAGACATGTACACAATATTCATAAAGACTAAAAAACTATGCCCCGAGTAACATTCTCTGGCAAACGTAGGCCTGGTCGTGAGAGCATATACAGAGATAGAGACTTGACTATTCTCACACCAGACCCCAAACTCACACCTCACAGAAGCAGGACGTCTCTGGGACATCAAGTCCTTTGCACAGTGACTGGGGAATCTTAAAGCAGGACTGAATGAAGACCGCACAGGGATTTGTTGAAATGGCTAAGCCCAAGTTCTGGAATGAAAACTGTATCATGGTGAGTCTCACAAACTTAAGCCAGTTAAGTTCTAAGATGCCCAGTGCACACCTGGGGCAGTCTCAGTTAAAGTGACTTCATCAGGAAGACGCAGCAAACCCAAGGCATTGCTAACAGTAAGTGTGGGTAATCTCCCATTCCCAGGCATCCAGCTCCCTCCTGCAACTGACCTCACCCCCTACCCTTGCATCCTTGGCAGTACCCTCTGCCAAGTGTGGCATCACCAGCAGGCTGAGAACAGGCCACATCTAGATGAGGAAACACCTTGAAGCAGAGAGGGGCTTCCTTGCTTCCCTTGCAAGGAAGGGGCCCTGACTCAGAGCTAAGACACTTTCCCAGAGTCCCAGCATCTGCCTCTCCTACCCAACCCCACTGAGCCTAAACAGCAAGCAGCGGGACAGCAGCTCCCACATGGGTCCTGCCGTAAGTGACAGTGACAGCAAGAATTCTGCTCACACAGGAAGCAGGTCAGGGGGATGGGAGCTGAGTCAGCAGACTCTAGTGCTGGAGAGCCAGGAGTCGGCTGGGGGCTGGCACCACCTGTGCTGCTGACTAGTTTTGGGATCTCACATAGGCTAGTTGTCTGAAGATTTGTGAGATAATGTAGAAGTGCTGGTTTATTGTAAACACTCAAGAATGCATGGCTTAATATTGTTATTTTTGTCACAAAAAGATCTCATTAAAAAAATATTTATTATTGTTCAGATCCTCCAATTATTCTCCTACCTGCTGGCTGATGCCTCAGAGTTTTCCATAATCTAATCAGGCATGAGACTGTAAATAGAAATCCTGCAGTGAGAGTACGATGGCCAACACAGGCTCAGAGGGAGGAGTAAACCAAAGTGATGGCAGTAACCTGTAACTGGTCAAAGCAAACCCCACATGAGCCCAGCCCTGTTCCACGAACAAGCCCATCTGGCTCCCGGACAGGATGTTGTCAAACCCTTGCCTGAACAGATTTCTACCTGGGGTTGGGAATGAGACCATCAGAGAAAGGAGGACTCCTGAAAGGGAAGGACAGTGACAGGGACAGTGGTTCTGGTACAAGCCTGACGTGCCTCTATTTCTGCTGTTTGTGCATTGGGTGGACCGAGGGCTTGACTCTACCCCAGGTTCTCCATCTCTGAGGCTGGACTTAGCCTGTTCTCTTCCTCCTGCACTAGTGACTATAAGTTGATAGGTTAGAGGGTCCCTGGAGAAAGAAAACCAAGCATGGCTTTCTTGACATAAGAGAAGCCATTTTGGCCTGAGTCATTTGGGAATGGAATCTAAGCCTGGCCATAATGCTCGCCCTTAAAAAGGTCTCAGTAGTAAAGAATCTTTCGGAGAAGACAATGGCACCCCACTCCAGTACTCTTGCCTGGAAAATCCCATGGACGGAGGAGCCTGGTGGGCGGCAGTCCATGGGGTCGCGAAGAGTCAAACACGACTGAGCGACTTCACTTTCACTTTCCACTTTCATGCATTGGAGAAGGAAATGGCAACCCACTCCAGTGTTCTTGCCTGGAGAATCCCAGGGACAGAGGAGCCTGGTAAGAGGCCATCTCTGGGGTCGCACAGAGTCGGACATGACTGAAGTGACTTAGCAGCAGCAGTAAACAATCTTTAAGGGAACAAAGGAATGCAGGAACAAAGGGAAAGCAGACAAGAAACAATTGTTCAGTCATGAAACAGAGTCCTAGTTCCTCCTTAAGTTCTATGTGCTATTCAGGTAGCCACTGCCTTTTTCAGGTGTTAAGTTGCTTCAGTCATGTCTGTCTCTTTGCAAACCCATAGACTGTAGCCTGCCAGGCGCTTCTGTCCAAGGGATTCTCCAGGCAAGAATACTGGAGTGGGTTGCCATTTCCTTTTCTAGGGGATCTTCCCAACCCAGGGATCAAACCCTCATCTCGTATGTCTTCTGCATTGGCAGGTGGGTTCTTTACCACTAGCACTGCCTCTTTGTGGTGGAACCAAGACCCTGACCCAGTGGAGGAGGCAATGATGATGTTGACCCTCCTGATGTCAATCAACTAAAGCTTGGACTCTAGAATTTTGCCTCAATTTTGTGCTGAATTCTCTGCTCAAGCCCCATTCATGAATATGCATGGACCCTTAGCTTAAAACTTCCCCATCTATTAGTGTCCTCTTTGATTTCTTTCACCAGTGTTTATAGTTTTCTATATATAGGTCTTTAGTTTCTTTAGGTAGACATATTCCTAAGTATTTTATTCTTTCCGTTGCAATGGTGAATGGAATTGTTTCCTTAATTTCTCTTTCTGAAAGAGACACGTGTACCCCAATGTTCATCGCAGCACTGTTTATAATAGCCAGGACATGGAAGCAACCTAGATGTCCATCAGCAGATGAATGGATAAGAAAGCTGTGGTACATATACACAATGGAGTATTACTCAGCCATTAAAAAGAAAACATTTGAATCAGTTCTAATGAGGTGGATGAAACTGGAGCCTATTATACAGAGTGAAGTAAGCCAGAAGGAAAAACACCAATACAGTATAATAACGCATATATATGGAATTTAGAAAGATGGTAACAATAACCCTGTGTACGAGACAGCAAAAGAGACACTGATGTATAGAACAGTCTTATGGACTCTATGGGAGAGGAACAGGGTGGGAAGATTTGGGAGAATGGCATTGAAACATGTAAAATATCATGTATGAAACGAGATGCCAGTCTAGGTTCGATGCATGATACTGGATGCTTGGGGCTAGTGCACTGGGACAACCCAGAGGGATGGTATGGGGAGGGAGGAGGGAGGAGGGAAGAGGGTTCAGGATGGGGAACACATGTATACCTGTGGTGGATTCATTTTGATATTTGGCAAAACTAATACAATTATGTAAAGTTTAAAAATAAAATTAAAAAAAAAAAAAAAACTTCCCCAGTTTTGGTGTTCAGTAAATGCTACTTTAGGAAAGATCCCCAGTATTTTCCTTACTTGCTGCAAGTCATAATAAATCTTTACTTCTCACAATTTTTGGCTTGATTTTATCTTTTGGCTTGACACTCACCAAAAAGAAAACCCGCTTTGTGGGGTAACATAACTTGACTGCTGTTTTCTGTCTACCCGACCAGTGGGGTCCACTGGCTTCAGTCCAGGGAGGTCCCGCTTTCCTCTGGTTACCCATGGAGCAGCCTGAGTCAGGAGCCCAGCCCTGAACTCCTGCTGCCGCCTCCAGGGTCCTTATCTCTAGAAACTTCCCTGCCGTTCCTGGAGAAGGGTGTGTACCTTGCCAGGGCCCACAGAGTGAGAGCAGGGAACTGCAGTCTGATGCTCTGGGCCAGACACCCAGCCAGCCCTGTGTCCTGGGCCCCACATCTGCCCCTAAATCCTTAACCCTTCTGCTCGTGTAAGACAGAAAGAGGCAGTCTCTTTCTGGTGGATCTGGTATGAGATTTACCCTCTGGCTGTGAGCTGCTTCTGACTTACTGGAAATGCCCCAGCTCACCTTCCGTCCACCATTGCCTGCTTCTGGGCTTTACCTGGAGGGCTGATGCATCTAGGCAAGTGTGGGGAGAGAGCAAATTAGCCAAAATGATGTGTTCAGTCTCTCTCACCCCATGTTTTGTAAATAATGACTATGTAACAGCTGAGATCATCTGCGGCACTGTGCGTGTACCTCACGAGGAAGCGTTTGGTCATGAGATACTTTGTGCTATACAGATATGTGAGCTTCACCTTAAAAAGTAGCAGCAATTACTGCTGCATCATGGCCATGGCCATTGTGTCAGCCAGGAGAGAGGTTTTGTGGTGGCATGTTATGGCTGCTGCTATGGCTGCTGAGTCAGCCAGGAGAGAATAAATGTGTCTGCAGTTCCTATGGCTCTTTGCATCTTCTTCTAGCCTCTGAGCTTGCACCTTGCCTACCCTGGGTTCAGTGAACAGAGTGCACAGTGTGAACAGCGAGACAACTGGCCTCACAAACAGGATGAGAAACAACACAACTGGAGCAGTCAGCAGGATACCTGGTGGATGGAGGGACCTGAGGCTCCACAGAAGAAGAACCAGCAGGATGCCCAACATAGGGGAGCCTGAGGCTCCACTGGATGTAGGAAGCCAGTGACCACCATGTAGCATGTGGTACCATTTGGCCACGATCCTCAGTGTGGGCTCGAGGTGAAGACTGGGAGGAGGTGGGTGGGTCACTGGATAGCACTGGAAAGGCCTTTCAGGTGGTGAGTTCCCATTTGCTGAACAAGGCAGCATGGACTGCCACTGGCACAGTGGGGTGGATTTTCCTGACTGCCCTGAATGCGAATATGGATGGTGCCTTACGCGATGCCACACCAGTGCTCCATGTGCAGTGACACTTGGAAGAACTAGAGCAACATATATTGGTGTTAGAGCACGAACCCCGCGGCCCTGAGGAACCCAGTATCTCTGACAGCGAGGAGGTAAGTGACTGTGATGATGAACGTTATGAGACTGCGGGTCCCCATTTGTCAGTGAGACCCACTGTACAGCAAAAAGTGAGGCATGAGCAGCCTATGGCCCAGGGACAGGCATCCTCAAGGGGCCCCCAATGTGACTGAGTTCACAACGTATCGACCATATACACAAGCAGAGCTGGTCGACTTGGGTAAGCAGTTTTGGCAAAAGCAAGGGGAAACTTGGTAGCTTGGCTTCTGCGATTCTGGGACACAGGGGTGGACCCAGCACCCGTGGGGGGTTTTGCGGGTCCTTATTAAGAGAAGCAGAGGAACGGCATGAGAGACGCCATTTTGAAAGTGTAAAGACCCCGAAGGGGACCCAAGTTGGCAGGGGTCCCATCCAGGTTATGCGGATACAAATGTGGGCTGATTTGTGAGGAGGTATACTGTAAAGGCTGTGTCCTATATAGAACATTGTACTGTAAATGCCATGTCCTCTCTTGCAGGTTTAGAACAGAGTACTGTAAAGTCTGTGTCCTGTGATGTAGATTTAGTGGAACAGTGTATAAAGGCTGTGTCCTATGATATGCTACTACCCTCTGATTCTCTTGCAGATTTAGAACAGTGTGAAAGCATTTTTAACCTCTTCCTTGAAGGGGTGGGCCCAGCACCTGTGGGGGTGTTTTCAGGTCCTTAACAAAAACCCTACAGGGTTGGAGTTTCCCCTGTGGGGCTTTCCTGCAATTTCACAAGAACAGATGGTGGACTGGACTTGACCGTGGAAGATAAAGGCACTCCACATGTAGTGATTGGCTCTTCTAGCCTCATGAGGGCGAGGATTGCAGCATGAGTTCAGGTGATACCTGGCACTGGGTTTTGTTATATATTGGGGATGTGTTTGTTGTTGTACCACTGCTGTAGCAAGACGTAAATCCAAGGGTCAGTTGTCACTTGCCAAGGAAATATCACAGAAGATGAACTGTGCATAGAATGTGAGGTGAGAGATCCTGAAGGGGTGGAGTGTGGGGAGAGAGAAAATTAGCCAAAATGGTGTGTTCAGGCTCTCTCAACCCATGTTTTGTAAATAATGACTACAAAATAACTGAAATCATTTATAGCATTGCACATGTGTGTCATGAGGTACTCGCTTGGTCATGGGTTGTGTGCAGTACGCTTGTACAAGCTCCACCTAAAAAGTGGCGGCAATTACTGCTGAGTCACAGCCAGGTCCATTGGGTCAGCCAAGAGAGAGGTTGTGTTGTGTTAGGTTATGTTATGGCTGCTGCTACAGCTACTTCATCAGCCAGAAGAGAATAAACGTGTCTGCAGTTCCTATGGCTCTTCGAGTCTTCTTTCAGCCTCTTAGCTTGTGCCATGCCTACCAGGGTTCAATGAACAATGTGTACGGTGTGAACAGTGAGACAGTTGGTGTCACAAGCAGGATGAGAAGCAATACAGCAAGTCTACCAGACCCTTGGGTGTTAATCCTTCTACCTCCAGGCTACACTACTGGACCTGCTTCCAACAGAGAAGTGCCTCCAAACCCACTTGACACAAGTCAGGATTTCCACCCTGACAGCTCAGGCCACAGAAGACAGAATTGTCTTCTTCAAGCTCATTCCTCAGGAAAACAAAAGCTCATGAGTTTCTACCAACTCAGTAAGAGCAAAGCAGACATTCCCCAGGGCTATGCAAGCAGGCACCTCTTTGCATCCATTCTCAACCAGTCATGGCTGCATGCTTTCCCCTCTGCCACTGCCTTCTCATTTGTTGGATGAGCAAACACAATTTCATAGCTTGTCTCTGGGATAAGCAGGTCATGCAGTCAAAGTGTGGCGAGCATGCTCTCTCCACAACCCTCCCAGCTCAGCAACAGCGCCCTGATGCCAGGGCAGGGTCTGTGTGGGTCAGAGTCCCTTGGCACCTGCCCCTCATCTTTCTCCAAAAGCCTGGGGTTGCAGTTCCAGCCCATGCTCTGCTTTGTGATAATCAGAGGAGAAAAAAAGTAGATCCTCCATAGAAAAGAAAGTCAAGCAGAGTGACGGAGGAAGCCCATGTCTCCTGCTGGCTTTGCCAGGCCAGCGGCTGATTTAGTTCCATCAGATTGCAGCAGGCCTCCCAAGTCAGCCAAAATCAGTCAACACAGACCATGTCAGGAGAGGAGAGGAGGGCCTCCTTGTAAATTACAGCATGTAATTTTGTAACATTTTTTTTCTGATTATAAATCTCTGTTCATTGCAGAAAATTAGAAAATGAGGGGGAAGAGGGAAGGTGAAGAAGAAATAAAAGCTGTTCATAATTCTCCTGCCCAGAGAAAACTGCTGTTAATAATTCAGTATTTTTCCTACTGGTCTATATGTTTCAAAGGTGAGCTATTGAATATTCAGCTGAGTACCCTGCTTTTTTCAGTTAATACCTTATACTATCATTTTCTTACTTCCTTAAATATTCCCTAAAACAAGACCTTTAATAGCAGTGCTACATTATACTAAGTAGATATTTTTGCTAATATCTCACTGCTAAACACCAGTTTTTCACCATTGTAAATAGCAGTACAATGCCAATTCATGTTCACAGACAGTTTCTGCCATCTCTAAAGCATCCTTTGTAATTGTAGCAGTGGCTAGCTGGTCATCCCTATCAGCCAGTTGCTAGCTAGTCATCCTCTTTAGTACACAGTCAGGCTACACTCAGCCTTTATGCCTGTGCCCGCACCCTGGCCACCCTCAAAACCCCCACACTCCTCCCCTTGGAAGTCACATGTTCAAATGGCAGAACCACTCTCAGTTCTGCCCCTGAGTAACTACATGGAAAAGAATGACCCTAGAGATCTGCTGAGCAGCCCAGGAGAGCCATATGAACAACAATTCAATTTCTGTTGTATTGACCCATTTGGGTCTTGTGAACCATTTAGCTAAGCTACTGCATGGTGCTTCTGCCTTGATAGCCACTTTGCTTGACCAAGGCGGGTTATGGGGCCTTAAATTGGCTTCAGTTCAGTTCAGTTGAGTTGCTCAGTTGTGTCCGACTCTTTGTGACCCCATGGACCACAGCACGCCAGGCCTCTCTATCCATCACCAACTCCCGGAGTTTATCCAAACTCATGTCCATTGAGTCAGTGATGCCATCAAACCATCTCATCCTCTGTCATCCCTTTCTCCTCTGCCCTCAATCTTTCCCAGCATCAGGGTCTTTTCAAATGAGTCAGCTCTTAAAATCAGGTGGCCAAAGTACCAGAGTTTTAGCTTCAACATCAGTCCTTCCAATGACCACCCAGGACTGATCTTTAGGATGGACTGGCTGGATCTCCTTGCAGTCCAAGGTACTCTCAAGAGTCTTCTCCAACACCACAGTTCAAAAGCATCAATTCTTCAGCACTCAGCTTTCTTTATAATCCAACTCTCACATCCATACTTAACTACTGGAAAAACCATAGCCTTGACTAGACAGACTTTTGTTGGCAGAGTAATGTCTCTGCTTTTTAATATGCTGTCTAGGTTGGTCAAAACTTTGCTTTCAAGGAGTAGGCGTCTTTTATTTTCATGGCTGCAGTCACCATCTCCAATGATTTTGGAGCCCAAAAAAATAAAGTCAGCCACTGTTTCAACTGTTTCCCCATCTATGGAGAAGTGATGGGAACCAATATGTGAACCGTGAACTTCCTGATGTTCAAACTGGTTTTAGAAAAGGCAGAGGAACCAGAGATCAAATTGCCAACATCCACTGGATCATAGAAAAAGCAAGAGTTCCAAAAAAACATCTATTTCTGCTTTATTGACTATGCCAAAGCCTTTGACTGTGTGGATCACAATAAACTGTGGACAATTCTGAAAGAGATGGGAATACCAGACCACCTGATCTGCCTCTTGAGAAATTTGTATGCAGGTCAGGAAGCAACAGTTAGAACTGGACATGGAACAACAGACTGGTTCCAAATAGGAAAAGGAGTTCATCAAGGCTGTATATGATCACCCTGCTTATTTAACTTTTATGCAAAGTACATCATGAGAAACGCTGGACTGGAACAAACACAAACTGGAATCAAGATTGCCGGGAGAAATATCAATAACCTCAGATATGCAGATGACATCACCCTTATGGCAGAAAGTGAAGAAGAACTCAAAAGCGTTTTGATGAAAGTGAAAGTGGAGAGTGAAAAAGTTGGCTTAAAGCTCAACATTCAGAAAACGAAGATCATGGCATCTAGTCCCACCACTTCATGGGAAATAGATGGGGAAACAGTGCAAACAGTGTCAGACTTTATTTTGGGGGGCTCCAAAATCACTGCAGATGGTGACTGCAGCCATGAAATTAAAAGACACTTACTCCTTGGAAGGAAAGTTATGACCAACATAGATAGCATGTTCAAAAGCAGAGACATCACTTTGCCAACAAAGGTTCATCTAGTCAAGGCTATGGTTTTTCCTGTGGTCATGTATGGATGTGAGAGTTGGACTGTGAAGAAGGCTGAGCACCAAAGAATTGATGCTTTTGAACTGTGGTGTTGGAGAAGACTCTTGAGAGTCCCTTGGACTGCAAGGATATCCAACCAGTCCATTCTAAAGGAGATCAGTCCTGGGTGTTCATTGGGAGGACTGATTCTAAAGCTGAAACTCCAGTACTTTGGCCACCTCATGCGAAGAGTTGACTCATTGGAAAAGACTCTGATGCTGGGAGGGATTGGGGGCAGGAGGAGAAGGGGATGACAGAGGATGAGATGGCTGGATGGCATCAGTGACTCGATGGACGTGAGTCTCAGTGAACTCCGGGAGTTGGTGATAGGGAGGCCTGGTGTGCTGCGATTCATGGGGTTGCAAAGAGTCGGACACGACTGAGCGACTGATCTCATCTGATCTGATCTGAATGCCATGATCTTCATGTTTTAAATGCTGATCTTTAAGCCAACATTTTCACTCTCCTCTTTCACTTTCATATAGAGGCTCTTTAGTTCTTCGCTTTCTTCCATAAGGGTGGTGTCATCTGCATTCCTGACGTTATTGATATTTCTCCCGGCAATCTTGATTCCAGCTTGTGCTTCCTCCAGCCCAGCATTTCTCATGATGTACTCTGCATATAAGTTAAATAAGCAGGGTGACAATATACAGCATTGATGTAATCCTTTTCCTATTTGGAACCAGTCTGTTGTTCCATGTCCAGTTCTAACTGTTGCTTCTTGACCTGCATACAGATTTCTCAAGAGGTAGGTCTGCTGCTGCTGCTGCTAAGTCGCTTCAGTCGTGTCCGACTCTGTGCGACCCCATAGACGGTAACCCACCAGGTTTCCCCATCCCTGGGATTCTCCAAGCAAGATCACTGGGGTGGGTTGCCATTTCTTCTCCAATCGGTGAAAGTGAAGTCGCTCCGTCGTGTCCGACTCTAGCGACCCCACAGACTGCAGCCC
The DNA here is from genome assembly GCF_027580195.1 of Bos mutus. Classification (NCBI taxonomy): domain Eukaryota; kingdom Metazoa; phylum Chordata; class Mammalia; order Artiodactyla; family Bovidae; genus Bos; species Bos mutus. Next base: position 134,037,419 of record NC_091618.1, read on the forward strand.
ACCAGGCTCCTCCATCCATGGGATTTTCCAGGCAAAAGTACTGGAGTGGGGTGCCATTGCCTTCTCCGCAAGAGGCAGGTCAGATGGTCTGGTAGTCTCATCTCTTTCAGAATTTTCCACAGTTTATTGTGATCCACACAGTCAAAGGCTTTGGCATAGTAAATAAAGCAGAAATAGATGTTTTTCTGGAACTCTCTTGCTTTTTCTATGATCCAGAGGATGTTGGATTTCTAACAGAAATTTCTAACAGTTTCTAAAAGCAGCTTGAACATATGCCAGTTCACTGTTCACATACTGTTGAAGCCTGGCTTGGAGAATTTTGAGAACTACTTTACTAGCATGTGAGATGAGTGCAACTGTGTGGTAGTTTGAGCATTCTTTGGCATTGCCTTTCTTTGGGATTGGAACGAAAACTGACCTTTTCCAGTCCTGTGGCTACTGCTGAGTTTTCCAAATTTGCTGGCATGTTGAGGGCTGCACCTTCACAGTATCATCTTTTAGGATTTTAAATAGCTCAACTGGAATTCCATCACCTCCACTAGCTTTGTTTGTAGTGATGCTTCCTAAGGCCCGCTTGACTTCACATTCCAGGATGTCTGGCTCTAGGTGAGTGATCACACATCGTGATTTTCTGGATCATGAAGATCTTTTTTGTATAGTTCTTCTGTGTATTCTTGCCACCTCTTCTTAATATCTTCTGCTTCTGTTAGGCCCATACAATTGTTCTCCTTTATTGAGCCCATCTTTGCATGAAATATTCCCTTGGTATCTCTCATTTTCTTGAAAAGATCTCTAGTCTTTCCTATTCTATTGTTTTCCTCAATATCTTTGCACTGATCACTGAGGAAGGCTTTCTTATCTCTCCTTGCTATTGTTTGGAACTCTGCATTCAAATGGGTATATCTTTCCTTTTGTCCTTTGCTTTTCGCTTCTCTTCTTTTCACAGCTATTTGTAAGGCCTCCTCAGACAGCCATTTTGCTTTTTTGCTTTTCTTTTTCTTGGGGATGGTCTTGATCCCTGTCTCCTATACAATACCACACACCTCCATCCATAGTTCATCAGGCATTCTGTCTGTCAGATCTAGTCCCTTCCACTGTATAATTGTAAGAGATTTGATTTAGGTCACACCTAAATTGGCTTGGCCTCTGACATAAGCTCTTATCTCAGACAGCAGCCCACAGGGTCACAAGTAAATATAAGTTACTTGCAGGACTGCCCCTAGGGCAGGAGACTGAGCAGGTGGAGTCTGTCCCCTGTGGACAGATACTCCAAGATGGAGATAATGGCAAGAACGAGAAGGAGCTGAGTCCTGCCCAGGTCAGATATAAAGAGACCACATATTTCTCATTCTCAAGTTCAAGGAGACCTTCCTGATTACACAAGTACAGAAAGTTTCCTCTGGGATCAAAAATGGAGGATGCACCACCGCTTAGTAGGTGGTGTCAGTCTACTCACAGGCCTCTTACCTAGGATCCGTCTTGGCTAAGAGATGCGTGCACCCATCGGAGAACCCTGAGATAAACCAAATATGGGCTCAGAACAAGGCAAAGAAAGCAAGACGACTGGCCAGAAGAAACTTGGAAGAAATGCCCCATATAAGTGATTTAAACTACTGCAAGGGTGCCACTCTCTCTCTCTGGGCCTGCCCATGTATGCCTGTTCACAGGTACTCTTTTCCTCCTAATAACCATTTTTACTTGTTTCACTACTTTCTGTTTCTTTGTTGAAATTCATTTCTGTGAACAGACAAGCCAGGGCCTTGTCACTGGCCACTGGCCCTCGTGGTCTAGTGGCTAGGATTCAGTGCTCTTGCTGTAGAAGCCTGACTTCAATCTCTGGCTGGAGTACTGAGATCCTGCTTCAAGTCACTGCAGACCAAGGTCACCCAAGATCATATCAATGACCCTTGGATCAACAGTCTCCCCCCACCTCCCAGGGCTTCCCTTTGTCAGCCTCTTAGGATAAGACCCAGTAGAGCTTTACCAAAACTCCACTCTGGTTCAGACTGAGCAATCCAAACTTAGCCCAGAAACAACAAAACACACTGCCACAGACTCAAACCAAGGCATGTGCCCACGGCCCAGTCTCACTCTCTGTCTGCACTCTGTCTGGATCTCCCTGTGTGCCCACTCCCAGCCCAGGCCTGCTATGAACATCCTCCAGGACTGGAAGTAACAACTTTCTATTGCACTTCCTCTGCTGCTCTATTGTTGAATCTCAGCTTGTCCTCCAGCAGCCTGTGCTCCACTTACGGAAATTTAATCTAACCTTGCCATCACAAACAGGAAGATGCCTCATGAAGACCTCCCATATTATTCAAGAGGCCTTGGAGGGTCTAACACGATGGCCTCCTGAGAAGGAACCATTCATCCAGACTCCCAGGTTTTACAGCTTCAAAGCAGCTCACAACCCCAAGGACAGTCCTCAGGGGGCAGGCCACACAACCCACCTCACAGAGCAGATTCTTGGCTCCTGGTCTTGGAGCCCTCATGTCAACATGGTTAGGAGAAAGCACCTGGGGTGGTTCTAAATAGTGGAGGACCTTATGCTGGCACCTCTGCCAATCGGGATCCCCAACATTCTTATATCTGGGTGGTCCTGGTACAAGCTCCTCTCCTTAAAATAAGCCATTGCTTCACCCCAGACTCCAGTCTCAAAGGCCCAGACAGACGCCTCAAAAGGCATGTATTATAGGCCTTCAGAGAGTCATGCAGGCCCCTCTGCTGCAAGCACTTCCCAATCTGCAGCCCCCCTATAGCATTCCCCTGGGAATGCCAGGGATGGTCACCCATTTATTATTTTTTAATTAAATTTATTTATTTTAATTAGAGGCCAATTACTTTACAATATTGTATTGGTTTTGCCATACATCAACATGAATCCGCCACAGGTGTACACATGTTCCCAATCCTGAAACCCCCTCTCACTCCCCTCCCCATACCATCCCTCTGGGTCATCCCAGTGCACCAGCCCCAAGCTTCCTGTATCCTGCATCGAACCTGGACTGGCGATTCTTTTCTTATATGATATTATACATGTTTCAATGCCATTCTCCCAAATCATCCCCCCCCCCCCACAGAGTCCAAAAGACTGTTCTATACATCTGTGTCTCTTTTGCTGTCTCCCATACAGGGTTATCATTACCATCTTTCTAAATGGTCACTCATTTAGAACTCTGGTGGTCCACTGGGAATGCCAGGAATGGTCACTCATTTAGAACTCTGGTGATTCACTGGGACAAAGGCCATCATCACCAGACTATTCTGGCTCAGTCACAATGATTTCATAGTGACTCTAAATCCCTCAAGAGAACCTCATACAGCCTAGAAGGCATAGCAGGTAACACTGGAAAGGGAGTGCCAATGAAGCTGGGTGTTTCTATCGTCACCATCTTTCTAAAATAGTTTCGAGCAGTGGTAGCCACCTCTGGCTCTCTTTTCCTATTAACTCAACCAGAGACATACTCAGAATAAACCTAAATCCCTGGACTTCCTCATAGGAGCTGCCAAACGGGAGCCTTTCCAACTGCCTCCTCCAGTACAAACAGTAAATGCATCACAATATAGGCTAAAATAAGGTGCAGACGACCTTGACCTATCATTAGAGATAAGTTTGATATTAGGTCATAAGGCCATCATCTCACCCTGTAAAGGCCTATCTTGCCAGAGTCAAAACTGACCATCAGTGAAGGAGATTAATAATCGATTAATGATACTTAAATGCACAAGTTCCCACCATTAAGGTCCTCATGCCCAGCATCTTAGAGATAGTAGATGTTGTCCAGAAGATTCTAGGCTCCAACTTTGCTGCCCTAGATCTAGCCAACATGATCTACTTGGTCTTGATAACTGAAGACTCACAGCCTCAAATTGCCTTCAATTTCAAGGGTGTCCACCATACCTTACTTGGGTGCCCATGGTTTTCTTGATCTGAATTCACTTAGAATAACCCACTCCTCCTTTTGGCATTATATAGACAGCATTCTACCATAGAGGCCCCCTTAGGATGCCATCTGAGAAGGCTTGTACATAATTACACAACATTTACAGCAGAGAAGATGAACCATTGCTGCCATAAGATCCAAAGACCACCACTTTATTTGTCAAGCTTCTGGGCATAGAGTCATCAGCAAGCTGTAAAATTCCTCTTGTTAAAAAATGCCAGCTCCTCACAATCAAGGCTCCAGCACACTATAACAGATATGGCATGTATTAGAGGAAACACCTCTCCACACCTACCCATTCAACTTAGGTGATTTGTGCCTTGACACAAAAATTAGCTTCTTTCCACCAGAACTCGGCTAACTGCTTTATGATGGGCCAGTCAGCCACACAGCAGACCCGGGATAGTCCCTTTGGCCCAGACGGCTGAGCTGAATCACTGGTGACATCGGACTACCCCTCTTAGAGTCTAGCTAAGCACAGTTTCACGGAGCTGTGCATGGGGCTCTGGATGAAATGTCCAGCCAGAGAGCAGCCACTTCGGTGACAAATCTCAGAGCCTCCTGGGCTTCACGCACAACTCCCGACTCAAACAAGACTCTGGAAGGCTCCCACGTGGGGATGCGTGTCTCAGGGTAACAAACCGAATCATGATGGCAAATTAACTTTGTTGGGCTGCTGCTGCCTCTGCTGGAACTAGAAGGCGTGCACCCACTATCAGAGACACCTTGCCTGGACTTCCACTAGCTACACCAAGTCACCTTCTTAATCAGGTATGTGCTCACTCTCTTTGGCCCACCAGACATGATAGATTCACATCAATGTACCCATTTCACCAAGTTGTTCAGTCAGAGGCTCTAGATTGTGGAATCTTGTGAAATTTCCACCTGGCTCACCAGCCCCAAGCAGCTGAACTTACAGAAAGGCACAGTGTCCTCCTCAAACATGTGCTCCTCATGCTTTCAGACAATAGGTCGTCCCTCATACAGACAGAAATTTTACCCCAGACTCTAATCTTGCTCAGTGTGTGGGCCTCAAGTCTCCAAACTCCCAACCAACAACCAGTCTCCTACAAAGACTCTTCTATTATTTACAGGGACCTCCACCTCTTTGCAGAGAAGGCAATGGCACCCGATTCCAGTACTCTTGCCTGGAAAATCCCATGGATGGAGGAGCCTGGTAGGCTGCAGTCCATGGGGTCGCTAAGAGTCTGACATGACTGAGCGACTTCACTTTCACTTTTCACTTTCATGTATTGGAGAAGGAAATGGCAACCCACTCCAGTATTCTTGCCTGGAGAATCCCAGGGATGGGGGAGCCTGGTGGGCTGCCGTCTATGGGGTCGCACAGAGTCAGACACGACTGAAGCGACTTGGCGGCAGCAGCAGCAGCCACCTCTTTGACGTCAGAGAGGATGTCATTTATATTTGCTCACCAGATGAATACTCCCCTATATCATGATTTTTCTATTGTCTTACCATCTTCTATGAGCTGGCAACCCAACTGAACTTGGATTATGCGATACGACCCCCTTATAATAGAAAGCCAAGGGGATAAACCCTACCGACTTGCTTAGAGACCGTGATTATACAGATTTCCTTGGCCCACACAGTGGCCTAGCACCAGCCACAAAGCAGGCTAACCACCAGCTTTGCCTCACCATTTGGGTTATAAGTGAAAGTGAAAGTCATTCAGTCGTGTCCGACTCTTTGTGACCCCATGAACTATACAGTCCATGGAATTCTCCAGGCCAGAATACTGGATTGGGTAGCCTATCCCTTCTTCCCAATACAGGAATTGAACTGGGGTCTCCTGCATTTCAGGCAGATTCTTTACCAACTGAGCTATCAGGGAAGCCCTTGATTATAAAGCCTGGCTAATTAAACCAAATTCATCACAAATTTTGCAGGATGGTGATATTATGGCTTCAGGACAAACAGCAGAATTGTGTGGGTCTCAGAACATGGGAAAAAGTTTCTCCATCCAGTGGATGGCAATCACACTAGGAAATGAAACCCAAACCCTGGAATCTAGCAACTTCTGCCCTGCCCTAGATGAAGAGGGAAGAAACCTCTTGCCCCAGAGCAACAACACTTGGCCTTTGGTGTTCACTCCCAAAAGAAGGTCTCCTGGACACTAACCCAATTCAGATGTTCTCTTTGGGTGGCTCCTACCATTAGCATGTACAACCTGGATAACAGGGATGCCAGTAGACCCCTCTGGCCTAACCCTGTCTCAAGTAATGTGCTGGAACAAAATAGGGTGACTACCGGGCATGGATGCTGACCCAGAGAACACCACCCTCTACATTTAGAGGTGACAATGGAAGTGATGCTTGAAAGAGTTGCTCCCTCCTTATACCAAGCCTCAAATTATATCTCAGACTGGATGGCCCTCCCAGGGTAACCAAGTCAGATCCATCTGGCTGACAGGTTTGTGCTTTAATGGTTTTATGGTTTGAACAGGGCTAACTCTGAATTGTGAATCTGTCATCCACAAAATGTCACTACAGTTAGCCCGGAATCTATATGCATTGTGGGTGGAGTCCCCACAAAGCTTGGTCATGGACATCACATGCTCTTTTGTAAGGGGCACCCCTGAAGACCTGCTGAAGGAGCAAGAGAGCCTGCACTTGTGGGGCTTCCTGACCCAGGCCTCCAGCACTCACATGCAGTCACCCTGACCTTTCATGACTCTCCACCTGGGAAGACTCCTCCCCAGTCAGCTCCGATTGCCCCCAAGCAGACCAGTGCCCCAGATGATCTGGCCCTGGCCCAAGAGCTCGCTGTGTGAAGTGGCTGTACCAAGGCTTTCCAGAAGGGACCCTCCATTCTGCTCAACATCCCTGTGTGTGGCCTCTTCCCTGGATGACTGGGCCTTCCTCGATTTTACAGAAAGCCTTTTTTGTGGACATGATGTTGGTCTAGTTGTGTTCATCATCTTTAGCCAGCGCCCTTCCCTGGCCTCTTCCTAGGCAGAGGTAAACTGACACGATATCAGCACCACACACCAAGAATTTGCCACTCAGACTTTCACAGACACTGCTTATAAGGGCCAGCCAGGCACTAGAGCTCTAGTCACCACCAGAAGCTGTGGGAAGAAAGTGTGGCCCCCAGCAAACTATGGAGTCACCCAGGAGGTTCCTGTACCACCAGTGAACTTGGTAAGCTGCTGTGGGAGACACCGCATCACTCCAGTGCCCTCACCAGGTTCTGAGAGTTCTGGGGTCCTCAGATGTCTGCCTCCATGTGCAGTTCAGATCCGCCCACCCCTGCTCCTCCACTGCTGTCTGAGGCATTTAGTCAGATTTCCATAAAAACAGTGGCCGGATTCTAGCCTTGGACTTCTGTCTGCAACTGAATCAACCTTCCAGTCACTGGATTAATCTTTTCATGCGCAGAACCATTTTTGCCATTTCATTCCAGTTGTTTCCACTCCTGCTCCTTGTTTTCTGTCAAGTGGAGGAGGGTGTCTTATTAGTGACTCATCCAACTTTGACTAAGAAATTTGGGGGAAGATAAGAAGGGCAAAGAAAGACTCACCCTTAAATCTACTGTGTGCCCTGCAGATTCTTGGGAGGGAACATGAATTACATGTAGAAGCGAGCATGCTACAGATGCTACAGGCCTCTGGGCTCCATCCCTCAGACCTACATTCAGTACATCATGCTCCTCTGCCTCATGACTGGGCCATTGCTTTGACAGATGGGGTTCCAGCAGATGTATCACCCATGTTGACATGGTCAGGCACCCAACTACACTTCTGCCAGGACTTTGCATCTCTGCTGCCTCCCAGCCTTGGAGCTTAGCCATCCTAGCCAACCCACAGACCTGAGAGCAAGAAATACATGCTGGTGGCTGTAAAAACATGGAGGTATTGTCAAAGCATGTTACAGAGCAAAACCTGACTGGGGCAGAGAGCAGTTTCTCCAGAACGTGAGTTCATCATCATGTCCCAGGGTGGTGACCACAAGTCCCCATATGGCCTGAGGCTAGCAGTGACCTCAGAAATTCCCACCTCTCCTCATGGACAGAGGGAGTGATACAAGATTCCCTGGAGGAAACCTACTACCATCAACCAGACCACTTTCTCTCCAGAAATTTTTAAAAATGCTTTTTAATAGGTAAGATTAATGTTTGGTGGTGGTTTAGTCACTAAGTCATGTTCAATTCTTGTGATACAGTAGACTGTAGCCTGCCAGGCTCCTCTGTCCATGGGATTCTCTAGGCAAGAATATTTCAGTGGGTTGCCATTTCCTTCTCCGAGGTATCTTCCTGACCCAGAATCCCAAGATTAATGTTTAAGAAGTTATATACTTTTAACGTCAATATGGAGAAGTTTAAAAGATACAAAAGGCCTTACATAGAAAATGCCCCCTCAACCTGAATTGAATGTCCTGGGCCCCCCTCCAAACACAGGCTGCACTCCACCTGCCCAGACTTCACTCCACAGTGACACGCAGCACTCTCTCTCTCCTCATCTCACACTTCCTACTTTGGAAACCAGTGCTCATCAGCAGTTAGGGAGCTTCCTCACTCTTAGTTAGCTACATCATATCCCATGCCTGAATATATCATAGTCAGTGCCTTGTTGATGGACAGTGAGGTGTTCAAATATACTGCATCTGCTGACTCATTGCAGTGCATGTCCTTAGACAAAGTCACTTCCCATGAGCAACTATAAGGCTACAGGACAATTTCCCTGTGACCTGTCAGGGTTTAAGCTGCACTCAGGACTTCACTGGGCAGGAGAATGACTCATCAGAGAAAAACCTGTGGGTGTTGCTGACGGCACCACCTGACAAACACCCCAGAGCCAAGTGTCTGGAGGTCAACGTGTTCTGCCCCAGGAAACGGAGAGCTCTCAGCCTGTGTCAGCCACAGAAACCAGGCCGGCAACCATGCTCAGGGTAGGACTGGACAATCCAACTCCATGTCCTCCTCCTCCAAGGCTACGTCTTGGCAGCACACCAGCAGCCCAGGCATCTCTCTTACTTCAGAGAACACACACCTCCCTTTCCCGAGCACTACTCTGGATTTCCCCCACCAGCGGCCCCTCTGCCTCTCTGGGCAGTTCCTGCCCAAGCTGGAGCCACTCTACAAAGCATTCCTGGCCCTTCGAACTACCCAGATGCCTGCCCTCGTGCCCCTGCAGCCCAGGCATTTCTCTCTACCCCAGTAACCATGCCCTAGCTTCAGCAGCTGACTATGTGGGCCTCCTCACCCCCACGCCTGTGCTCCATGGACACCCAATGCAGGAGTGCACACACAGTGAGGTAAACAAGCGGGCTCCCAGCCAGGAACATTGCACCCTGGGTGCATCTCAAATGGAGAATACATGAATGAACCCACATGAGGGCGTCATAGAGCCTTGTCAACTGGTCATAGGAAGAACAGAAACCATTCTTGTTTCCAAGAAACAGCCCCCAAGATGGCTGTCCTCCCCACTGCACACTGGCTTGCTACTCTGAGGCTATGACAGTCCTGTCAGCCTTTCAAGACATCAACACAAAAAAGAATATGAGTTTCTGAAGAACTATAAAAGCTAATCACCTCTTCTAATAGCTTAAAGCATGAAGAGCACAAGTAGATGTGGACGTTACATGTCTGCAGCCGCAGCTGAGTACAGCTCAGAACCACAGCTAGCATCTGGGACAGGAGAGTACAGGCGGCTGGAACCCCACGAGCTGTCCATGTGTCTACTTCTACCCACCCCTCCCATTTCCAGCCTCACCCCTTCTCCCACAGTGAGCGGCAAAATACCCCTGCCTTCAGCTTGAGTGCTGAAGGCAGCAAGACTACTGGGTTCTGGGGACACAGTGTCTCCACAAAGCCAGGCTTACCAAGGGGCCCTGGTGGCAGAACGAGCAGGCAACGGGCAGGTGACAGAGGGCTGTGGGTAGAGGCCAAGACTAAGTTTAAAACTGAGGGAGACGTTTGTGTTAATACAGTTAGAAATCAAGTCTTTCACGATGAAAGACATGAGATGCAAGGCAAAAAAAAAAATACAAGGTCAAATAAAAAACCTGTCATGTGAAATTGGAATTTAAAATATTAATAAGAATTCACGATTTACCTCTATCCACTGAAAGGGCCTAGAAACTGACACACCAGTAGGAATGAGCACACTTGAAGTGTAAGTCTTGGTTTCCAAAATCCCCTCACCAGAAAAGACCAGGGCTCCTTGAAGAAATGAGCAGTTCTAAGGCCAAGCCAGGAAAAAGACAAGATGATCCCAGGACATTTTGTGAGGCCAAAACCAAGGAAATCCATGGATCAAAAGGACTCAGAAGGCACCTTGAAGGGGCTTCTGTTAGACAGATATGGTGTAATGTGAGCATCAGACAAAATAATGATTATAATTTATATATAAATTATATAATATAAATTAATATGTATATAATTTAATTTATTATGAAATAGAAAATAAATTAAAATCTGAATCTATAATGGTGTGAGAAAAAGGGAAAGAGAAGAGGGAAATTTCAGGGGGGATTAGAAATAAACTTTCAAAGGCTCTGGCAAAAATAAGAATTAGTATCATTGGCAGATGTGACAACATGTTAATAATTGTTGAAGCCAGGTGGTAGGTAGGTGACATTCATTGTAATCTTCCTTTTATATTTCTGTACACTTGAGAATACTCATTCTAGAAATTTTGGGGGAAAATAAAAGACAATAAGAGGCTGTGACTTACACATGAGGAGACTGAGAGTTAGGCAGACATTTGTTCTTGGGGAGAATGGGGGAGTGTGTGTGTGCGTGTATGTTTCCATACACGTGTGAGAGATAGAGAGTGTATGTGTTGTGAGATTTGTGAGTATGAGCAATATTGTTCATGAGTGTGACAGTATATGTGAGTGTGCTCTTAGTCTGTGAAAGAGAGAGACACCATGTATAAGGGTTTTCCAGAATATACATGTGTGTGTGCGTGTGTGTGTGTGTGTGTACACGTACATACACATGTATATATACAGAAAGAGATTTATTTTTAGAAATTGGTTCATAAGATAGTGGGAGTTAGCAAGTCCAAAATCTGCAGGAAAAAGTTGCCATTGCAATCTTGAGTCCAGTGACAGTCTGGAGGCAGAATTCCTTCCTTCTCAGGCAACCTTATAGTATTTTCTCTTAAGGCCTTCAACTGATTAGATGAGGCCTACCCACAATAGATAGCATATTCAAAAGCAGAGACATTACTTTGCCAACAAAGGTCCGTCTAGTCAAGGCTATGGTTTTTCCAGTGGTCATGTATGGATGTGAGAGTTGGACTGGGAAGAAAGCTGAGCGCTGAAGAATTGATGCTTTTGACCTGTGGTGTTGGAGAAGACTCTTGAGAGTCGCTTGGACTGCAAGAAGAGCCAACCAGTCCATTCTAAAGAAGATCAGTCCTGGGTGTTCTTTGGAAGGAATGATGCTAAAGCTGAAATTCCAATACTTTGGCCACCTCATCAGAAGTTTGACTCATTGGAAAAGACCCTGATGCTGGGAGGGATTGGGGGCAGGAGGAGAAGGGATGAGGATGAGATGGCTGGATGGCATCACCAACTCGATGGACATGAGTTTGGGTGAACTCCAGCAGTTGGTGATGGACAGGGAGGCCTGGCGTGCTGCAGTTCATGGGGTCACGAAGAGTCAGACACGACTGAGCAACTGAACCGAACCCACATTACGAAGGATCCTGCTGATGTCTACCGATTTAAATGCCAGTCACATCTAAAAAATATCTGCAGGAACTTCCCTGGTGGTCCAGTAGTTAAGAATTTCCCTTGCAATGCAGAGTACATGGGTTCTATCCTTAGTCACAGAACTAAGATTCCAAATGCTGCAGAGCAACTAAGTCTACATTCCCTGCAACTACTGAAACTGTACACTCTGGAGCCCTTGTGCCAGGCCACTAGTACTGAGCCTGTATACCACAACTAGAGTCCGTGCACTGCAGTGAAAGATCCTCGTGTCAGAACTAAGACCTGACACTGCCAAATAAATAAATACATGATTTTTAATAAATAAAAAAATACCTGCAAAGACATATCTAGACTTGAGTTTAATCAAACACTGGAACTCTTGCAAAGATGACACATATAATCAATGACCATACACCGTCTGACTGCAAACACATGAGGGACTCTGAGAGACCCACTGAGCTGAGCCCATTCAACTCCCAGAACCATCACTGATAACAATCAGCTGATTGTTGTTAAGTTAACTTTTGGGGATATTTGTTATGCAGCCATAGCTAACTAGAACACTAACTAAGCTTCATCCCAACAACCTGCTTCCCAGAACTTTTTCTGCAATAAGATGTGCCCTGAGTCTGCCTTCATGCAATGGTCTGCCTTCATGCCATGTCTTGGGTCAAGGACAAACTCACTCACATGCAAGGCATATGTTTTCACAGAAACTTTGGCTTAGAGTTGGGGCCCAGTGTCAAACAGTGGGGAAGGAACAGCTCCCTTCCTGACTTTGTTCTCCTCCTTCTCATTGTCCTACCAATTCCTGTTCACCCTTCCTGACAACAGTGGATCTGTTCCATATGTTTGTGCCCAGCTGCTGGCCCTCAGCATTTACTGAGTAAATAAATGAGATGCCAGGAGGCCCCAGCCTGCAGGAGGTAAGGCTGGGAGTGCAGGGTGCTGTCTTACCTGTGCTGCACACCCCTCCACCGGGGCCCAACCAAGGGGAGCAGGGGGTGGTGAGGAGGTGCCCAGGAGGACCTGTAGCTCTCCAAACCCTTGGGAAGATGGTGAAAGTCCACGGCCTGTGAAGGACCAACCTGGAGTGGGCTACCAGGAAACGGCAGGGCTGCCCCAAGCTGATGAGCTGTCCCACTTCCTGTGTGTTCATCTCTCCATCTGCTGCAGGGCACAGAACCAAAGACTTAGCCCTCATAAGAGATGTGCTCTTTCAGGGTCTCCTTGGTTAACTGTCTCTTCTCCTGGGTTCCTTGTCTGTGTTCCTCCAACAGCAGCATCCCCAGCACAAACCAGGTCCCCAACTGCCCAGGCAGGAGGAATTTCAGAGGGGGAAGAGCAGTCAGGCTCACTGGAGAGACAGATGGTAAACAAGCAAGTGAATCATCTTCTGCCTGGTGGTAATAAACAATGCAGGGATGTGCAGTGAGATCTTTGACAAGGGGATGTTGAGTGGAGGATGGAGCAGGAGTGTGAGCAGGTGGGTGGGGTGGGGAGCAGTGACCCCAAGATAGGAGGTGTGCACCTGCACGTGAAGGACATGGGAGAAGGGCCAGGGTGACAGCAGGAGGCAGGGGAAAACGACCAGGAGTAGATCCAGAGGTGCCTTAGGAAGGCCCTGGAGGGCAGGGAGTGTCAGAGATTCCAAGGGTCTCCCCACAGTTAGGCGGAAGGCAATAGCAGGACCCAAGGAGAACCCGGTGCCCTGGGCCAGGCCAATGGTAGGGAGGTGGGTGCAGCTAGGTCTAGAATCCATCTTGAAGACAGAGGCAAATGCCTTTGCTGCAAGGCAAAGAGGGCTGGACAGGAAAGAGAGGGGTGAAAGGTGCCAAGGTCTGAAGAGGGGTGTGAAAGAGAGCCAAGCCGCCTCCACCAGAGGACCCAACCTTCCCTTGGAGAAGACAGTGGGATTCAGTGTTCCCTCACTGGGCAGTGACTGATAGAGCACCCCACAAACCACTGCCACCCTCAGATGCTTGACGACACTGCCCGGGCTAATGCAGATGCACGTGTGTCCCCAGGCCCAAGAATGTTAATCTACTCCATCTTCCTGGAAAGCTGCTGGATTCTGCTAACACAGAAAGAAGGACAGCCCAGGAGGATGTGGCCAAAGTCACTTTGTTTTCTCATAATCATCAGGGCTCATTCCCTCCAGGCAAATACGAGCCAGAAACACCAGTACATGCCCCTTGGAGATCCTGAAAATCAGTCTCTATCACCCAAAACACTGTGGTGTGTTTATTGTGTGCCCCTAATTTTGTCTTTCATTCCACATCCAACATTCCAGAAGCTTGTATATTACCTGGACAGGCACATAAAAATGGGACCTCAGGTCACATCAATTCAAAAAGGTCCTAACTCGTGTTGTTCACAGAGAAGGCCATACAGTGCAGCGTGGTACAGCACAAGAAAATGCTGTAAGTACAGAGCCTTTGAGGAAAACTAGGACACACACTCAAATTCTGTGGCTTTGACAAGCTACTTAATCTCTCTGATCCTCAGGTTATTCATATGGGAAAAACATAAGAGAGCCCATTTCACAGGTACTGGTGAAATTTTATGAACTCATATGTGAAACTCCAGCCCATCCCATTCACCACCAGTCCCCACCATAAAAAAAAGCCTTCACAGAGTTGTCAGGACATCTGATGACAGTCAGAGAGGAAAGGATGGGGCCAGAGGATAGAGTGAATGAGCCAGATGCTCCAGGACATCTGCAAGGCCCAAAGGACATCACAATAACATAGTAGGGTCTGCTCACTAACCACAGACAGCAGATAAGCAGCAGCTGGTGACCACAGCAAGCTGCTCCTACTCACAATTACTTTCTAAGTATGCATCAATCACCTCCTTTATTCCTCCAGCAACTTCAGGAGGAAAGTGCAGGCGATCACAGCTGCAAAACTCATGGCTGTGGCTCAGCCTCATGGCCGCACATTCAGGCAACAGAGGGCCCATGGTGCAGCTCGGTGTCCCCATACTCTACAGCCAGGCTCCCCACTTCCTGGGCAAACTCTCAGACAGCACCAAGACCCAAGGCACTGATTGGACCACTAGCTAACTCTCACCTGGGTCATTAGTGACTGACACTTGACCTCTTCTAGACCTGGGTCCTCTGTAAGAGGAAGAGAATCATAGCCTGGCACTGCCAAAGTGTCCTAGAGGAAGGGTCAATGCATGGAGAAGGTGCCAAAAGCCTCCAGATAATCCTGGGCCCCTCTGTTCAGAATGCACCATGGGTCTTCCAGCTGCTGTGATTTAGCACTGGCACAGCCTGGCCCTTCCATCTCCACCTGGCTCCCACCTCCACCCCCAGGGAGCATTCCTCCCCACCAGCCACAGTGGGCCCCTCCTCAGGAGTGAGTGCCTGGGGCCCACTCTCCCTCTGCTGTCTCATGCTTGTCAGGGAGGGACTATTTACCATGGTGGGAAGAATTCTTCAGTCAAGCTACCATCCTTCAACAATATTTATGAGGTTGTCACAAGGTGAAACAGAAATATTCACAAATATAAGAGGGCCTGCCTCCTGATACCTATATATTATAGTAAGCTATGGATGCAGACAGTTTTGGCTACACAGAAGAAAAAATGACTCTGGCATGATTATTAAACTCATGAAGCAAATCTTTCCACATTTATCCACAGATGGAGCCTCAAAGTTACTCCAACAAAAGGTTGTCTACAGTGTCTGAATCCACCCCATGGTATCTACCCTACGTGTCATACAAGGTCCTCCCGTGTTCCCAGCAGCCAGCTCCACTGGGACCAGCGGGGCAGGAAGGGGGAGGGGAAGAGGATGAACAGGGAATGCCAATGTGGGCCAGCCAAGGGCGCTGACTTTCCACCCCAAATCAATGCTGTCTGTTCTGATGCTCAATAAAAGGTTGCTGCTGTGAGCCATGTGTTACACCACGATTTATGACCTCCAGAGGAGAGGATTTTGATCCAGGGTCAGAGGTGAGGCTTGACCACTTGGAGCTTTTTGTGTAGCAAAGTTTTATTAAAGTATAATAGAGATAGGGAAAGCTTCTGACATAGACATTAGAAGAGGACAGAAAGAGTGCCCCCCTGCTAGTTTTTAGCAAGGCATTTTATGTCTGTTAGCAAGCTGCTAATCAGATAAGAGAGACTCCTCAAGGCTGAGGGAGTTTCACCAGGCCCCTCTCCCGAGGTGTGTCATCCCCGGCCATAAGATGATTGACATGAATACTGGTTTGTTGAGCCATTGTCAGTCCAAGGTTTGAGAAAAGAAAAAAAAAGGTTAGTCTTACGCAGAACTAGTTTCATCAACAGAGAACAGGGTGGGGGGAAAAATGTCTGCCACTTGCGGTTTATTTCCTCCTGCCACTTGGGGACCTCTGGCCTTCCTACCTGTTACCCTCTCATTTCCCCCTTTTCTTCTAGGAGAATTATGTTGTCTAGGGGAAGGGCCAGTGTTCTCATTCCATAACTGCTTCTGAGCTGATAAGGAGCATCATCCCTAAATGGGTGAGGCAACATATTCCCCTCACCCTCATATTGAGAGTCTCTGGTCCAAAGGCCCCAAGTAGTAGTTGGAGGAAGCTGTGGCACTCAGTTGGAGTTTAGACAACCATTTGTAACTTAAAAGCCTTCATGCAGGTGTAAGCAAAGCAAGCTACACAATGACAGATGCAGGGAGCAAACAGCAAGAACAGAACAATCAGAATTATTACAATTAAGATACTTTTCCACCATGGGGAACTAGCTAACATCTCCCAAAGTGAAGGGACTGAGACTTCAGGAGTATCCATAGTCTGAATCATCATGTCCATGTGTTTAGTAAAGTGAGTAACATTAGTGCTCATATCTGGTATATATGTACAATATTGGGTATGAATAATGGCACAAGTTCCTCATTGTGCAGCTGTTAGAATATCTAAGGCCAATCTGTTTTGTAAAACCACCTTTCTAATTTGTATTTGCTCAGCATTAAGGGCTGAAATAGCTTTTTGAGAATCGTGTAAGGTTTGTTGAGTAAAGGTAGTCAGAGGATCAACTCGTAGCATAACGTTTGTAGTTCCCAGAGAGGGAATGAATATTTCAGCCAAATAATCATACCAGTGAAATACAGACCTTATCCAATGAGTTCTAAAGTTGGCAAATTAGCAGGCTTCTCTGGAAGCTCCGAAAATATGAAGCCATGAGTAAAAGCTGGACTTGGGGTGTATCTCCTTATCCAGATAGTGTGAAGCCACATCCATAGGCAAGAGTCGCATATCCAATAGGCCCAGTTTGAAACAAGCCAGCATGACTGAGGGATCCAGTCACAATCAGTGCCTGGCCAGGCAAAAGCAGGACCTGTACCGGAGTTAGAAAACACAGGAATTATTATATTGCATATTTCATATGAAGCAAAAACCCCAATTGTTTCCAATCATTATAATTAAGTTGTGAGCTAACTTCTGGAAATGGCTCTTTGTTCCCAGCATATAGGGTCACTAGACATTAGGCACCCCTTTTCAGGAATTAACCATATGACCTCATCCCATATTTGATAAACATTAGGTAAAAAACCATCAAATCTAGACCCATTTGTCTTCTTATGTGTAGCAAAATAGTCATTAAACCAAGACAAAGTATAATCAAAGTTAAAAGTTACAATATGTCCACAGTTAAGGTACAAAGTGTTACATCAGTCCATTTTAGGATTATTAAATGTGATCAGATTAAGAAGAGGTACCACATATGATGGTTGTTGGCAAAGGTGGTCACAGACTTGAAGAAAGTCCTTTCCCTGAAGTGGAGATGCCCACCATGGGAAGCCTTCCACTGAGGATGGGGAAGTGCTATGCAGACCCAGCAAGTGGGCTGATTGTGGAATGCAGCATAGGAGTGAGCCGGACAGGAAGGCATTGCCTTGAGGGTCAAATGGCAGGCTCAGGATTTTTGGAGTTAGCAGAAGCAGGCCCATACAGATTACCAGGAACATCTAAAAAGTGAAGAGTAAAACCAAAGAGAATAAAGACATAAAAATGACATGGCTTAGCCTGAGGGGTCAGGATGCCACTTTTTAATTCGAGTGTGGTGCACCCATGAATTAATTCCTGGCACCTTGACAGTTGTGGGAGAAGAAAGAATTACATCATAAGGGCCTTCCCAGAGGGGCTCTAGAGATTCCCGCCCCCCAGGTCCCAATGTCTTTATTAGGACCTCTGTTCTGGCTCAAACAACAGCTTGTTTGACTCAAAGGCTGAACCAGGAGTCATCTCCCAGAGTCCCATAAAGTCTATTGAAAAGCTGAAATTTTGAGTTTTATAACAACAACTGATATTTAAGAAGCCAACTGTCTGTCATCCAAATATTAACTCTAGAGTTTAAGATTCCACTCACATCATGAGAAGTCAGTACAGGAAGATTTCACCCATTAGTAAACTAAAGAGCTTTAGGCACTATTAAAGCAATAAAAGCAATTACTCTTAGACAATGTGGCATCTAATTTTCTACTCAGGTATCCTATACTTTCTGGTGAGGCCCTCGGGGTTGTGTCATAACTCCCAAAGCCATCTTTTTCTTTCAGTGACAAACAAATTAGGCTCTGACCCTGTGGGCAAGCTCAAAGCAGGAGCTTGCAAGAGAACAGTTTGAAGAGCCTAAGTGCCTTTTGAGTATCTCAAGACCAAACCAGATTGTTGGTTTGGGCTTGTTGAGTTTCCATTATAAGTTTATAAAAAGGCCGGGCAAGTTCCACATAACCTGGAATCCAAATGCAGCCGTAGCCTGTGACACCCAAAAATCTTCTCAATTGTCTTAAAGTAATAGGTAAGGGATGAACTAGTATAGGTTTACTTCTTTGGGGACTACGGCCCTCATCCCTTTGGCTATGATTAGACCTTCAAATCAATGACTGAAAAATATTTGGCTCATTCAGAATTTCAGACATTAGAGTATAAGGGTTAGACATCATGGGGTGTAAAGGAACCACGGCCTCATTTATTATCCATAAATCTTGAACTAGTCTCCATTTATCATTTGAGTTTTTCACACTCAAAATAGGAGTGCTGCATGGATGGTTACAGGGAATTAATAGCCCCCACTCCTTTAAAGCCAAAGGGCTTCCCTGGTGGCTCAGAGGTTAAAGCGTCTGCCTGCAATGCAGGAGACCTGGGTTCGATCCCTGGGTCGGGACAATCCCCTGGAGAAGGAAATGGCAACCCACTCCAGTATTCTTGCCTGGAGAATCCCATGGATGGAGGAGCCTGGTGGGCTATAGTCCACGGGTCGCAAAGAGTCAGACACGACTGAGCGACTTCACTTCACTCCACTCCACTCCTTTAAATTCTCAATGGGTTTTAACCCTTCCTTAACCTTGGGTTTTAACCTTTCCTTAAACTTGGGTTTTAGAGGATACTACTTTTGATATGGAAATATGTGCAGGTCTTTGAACTTGACAACAACAGGAATAGCATTTTGTGCTCGACCTGCAGTTTTTTCATCAACCCACCCTCTAGGATTTACATTGTTCAATTAATGGGAGAGAAATAGAGGTCTCCATGTCATGAAAACAGAGGCATGGACTTTGCTCAGTATATCCCTCCCCAGAAGGGGTGAAGGGACTCTGGCACGATCAGAAACTCATGGGAAAACAGCACAGAGTCCCAGTTGCAGCTTAGAGGAAAACTGAAATAATAACGTTTGGCTCGTCCAGACAGTCCTATTACAGTAGTGGATCGGGAAGAAAGTGGGCCAGGGGCTTCAATGAGCACAGAGTAAGTTGCCCCAGTGTCTGAAAGGAAATTGATTGATTGGCCCACTACAGCTATTAATACCCAGGGTTCCTCAGATGTAATTAGAATGGGAGCTTGTGTGGGGAACCCTGGGCAGATTCAGTCCTGATTGTCCTGAGAGTTTGATCTCTGGGGCCTATGCCTCTATGGGCAGTCTCTCCTCCAGTGTGGCCCTTTGCAGACAGGACATAGGGGCAGCTTAAAAGTCTGAGGCAATCCCACTTGAGATGCCCCTCTTTTCCACAGTAATAGCAAGTCCATCCCTTTTCACCTCGGCCCCTCTGGGCACTTTTCTCAGGCTGTCTCAGAATGGTTCTGACCACCATTTTTAGGGCTTCAGTCTGTTCCTTGGTCTTTCTCTGCTTTTCCTTCCTCTCTTCATATTCCCTGCCATAATAAACTGTCTAATCCAGTTGCAATAAATTATCTAAAGACGGATTTGGTCCATACGCCTGTTTTAGTAGTTTACAGCGGATATATGGTGCTGACTGAGAAACCTTTGCTTTAAGATCACTATTCCCTCTTCACTTTCAGTATCAATCTCAGTGAATCTGTGAAGGGCTTCTCATAGTCTACCTAGGAATTTACCAGGGACTTCCTTCTCTTCCTGTTCTATGTTTGCCAGTTTGGCATAGGAGAAGGCAATGGCACCCCACTCCAATACTCTTGCCTGGAAAATCCCATGGACGGAAGAGCCTGTCAGACACGACTGAGCAACTTCACTTTGACTTTTCACTTTCATGCATTGGAGAAGGAAATGCAAGCCACTCCAGTGTTCTTGCCTGGAGAATCCCAGGGACGGGGGAGCCTGGTGGGCTGCAGTCTATGGGGTCGCACAGAGTCAGACACGACTGAAGCAACTTAGCAGCAGCAGCAGCAACCTCTTAGCACGTGCTTGCCTGAGTCCTTCAAGAATACATCTGACAAAATGACTCTGATCCCATCTTCCTTTAGCTGTGTTGTAGTCCCAGTCTGGTTCTGTAGTTGGGACCACCTGATTTCCAGTGGGGAAGGTGGTTATCTCGTCCTCCCTTTTCCCTACTGATTCATTACCAAACCATTCATCTCCATAGGCAATAGCTTTCTCCAAAACTCGGGCTTTTGAGTCAGGAGTCAGCGTCTTCCCCAGGATATACCTCACATCCTTTCAAGTAAGGTCAAAAAGGAGAGCAGCACCCTTAAAGGCTCTAATATATTTTTCTGGGTCCTCCAAACAGTCTCCCAGATCCTCCTTGATTCTCTGTATTTTTGATAAGAAAATGGCTTATTAACTCTCATAGATTGATTGTTTTTCCTGGTGGGTGCTTCATGGAAAGGCAACAGCTTCTATAACTGTTCCTCAGCCTCTCTGGCTGCCCTTTGCATATGATCCCAAGAACAGATTAGAGAAACCCGTTTTTCCTTATCTGTCTGTCTCCTGTCCTCCATCTCAACCTGTATTTCACCCTTCGTTTTACCTGTCTGAGCTTCCCTTATTTCAACGATCTGAGTTTCACTTGAAACCTGTGTAGTCCAAGGTCATATTGAGACAGGAATTTGAACCTCTACTAAGACTGGAGCAGTTTGAATTTCAGTTTGAGTTTCTACCAAGAACGAGGCAACTGTCCCCTGAGGGGTGCCCTGACTCTCAGTTTGCTCAGGTGGAAGCCCCGGATATGGGGGCAAAGTAGAAGGACAGGAGGGAGCTGAAGGTTTCACACCCAAATCTATACCCTTAGGACAGAAGTCTGACATGTCTCACAGAGAAGGAAAAAAGGTAACACATATGCTATTTCTACCCATTTCCCTTATTTTCTACAGAACTGGTCTAATTCTAAGATAGTATTATAATTAATAGACCCTCCAACTGGCCATTGTTTGCCATCCTCCAATGGATACTGTGGCCATGCAGTATCACATAGGAAGTTCAGGCGTGTCTTCTTTAAGCTCTGGGGGTCAAATCTATCCCAGTTTCTCAGGATACAGTTCAAAGGAGTGAGGCTTGAATTGTTAGCTCCCATCAGTAAGAGAGAAAAAGCAGCATCCAGCAGCCTTCTCTACCGGAGGCATCCCTCCCTGCTCTAGATGGGGGTGGAGACAGATCTCCCACCTAAGCTTCCTTCCCTGGCCAGAGTTAACCTATCTCTTACCAAAGCAGATGTCCACTACCGTCCCCTCCCGTTCTATCACCTAGGTGGGGTGGACATGCACCAGGGGTTAGACCTGGTGGCCTCCCAGATTGATGTCTTGTTCCTCACCATTACAACTTAGCCTGATTTCTGCTCCTCCTCTGATGCCACCCTGGGTGCAACAGAGTAGCCTTCCAGAATGCCTCCCAAGCTAAGACCACCAGGGGAAACATCTGTATTCTGCATGGCTGTGCACAGTCCTGAGTATATTCCTGACCACAATAGAACTATATAGTGAAGTCGCTCAGTCGTGTCCAACTCTTTGCGACCCCATGGACTATAGCCTACCGGGCTCCTCTGTCCGTGGGATTTTCCAGGCAATAGTCCTGGAGTGGATTGCCATTTCCTTCTCCAAGGGATCTTCCCAACCCAGGTCTCCCGCATTGTAGACAGACGCTTTACCATCTCAGCCACCAGGGAAGTCCGATAGAACTGGCAAATCATAAAAGGATGAACATAAAACCCAAGATGTCCCTTTTGAGTGTCACCACACCAGTATATGTGATAGCAAAAGAGGTGGTGAAGGGATGGCCAGCAAGGAAAAAGTGATTTTTGTCCTCGAGCTATTAGGGCCAATTCTTCCAAAGCCACCAGAAAGCCTCCTCTGGTCCACTAAGAGCTAGTTTTACCAAAGGAAACATTACCATTGCACCTCCAGTCTGACCAGATCCTGAGATTCCCGATCTGTGTCCTCAAAACCGCTGTGTCCTCAAAAGCACTAGTCACCAGCAGTGCTTCTATCCACATAGATCAGAGGCACAGCCATAATAAAGACTCACTTTCAGGTCGCTAGCCCCTGAGGCAGGCAGCTAGCCCCTGAGGCAGGCAGTTTAGAGAGCACCTTCTAGCCTGAGAGATGTTGTTGGAACTAGAGCTCCACCTAGCTACCAAACGTGCTCTTATCTGTTGCTGCTGCTGCTAAGTCGCTTCTTCAGTCATGTCTGACTCTGTGCGACCCCATAGACGGCAGCCCACCAGCCTCCCCCTTCCCTGGGATTCTCCAGGCAAGAACACTGGAGTGGGTTGCCATTTCCTTCTCCAATGCATGAAAGTGAAAAGTGAAAGTGAAGTTGCTCAGTCGTGTCCAACTCTTCATGACCCCATGGACTGCAGCCTTCCAGGCTCCTCCATCCATGGGATTTTCCAGGCAAGAGCACTGGAGTGGGGTAGTGTGCAATAAAACAACCAACAGCATAGAATTGCAAGTCCTTTGAAAGTCTGTGATCCAGCAAGTTTGGTTAGTACTTCTAATTCCTCAGGCAGTTACAAAATGGCCAAAGAGACCAGGAAAAGGTGACCGAGAAAGTAATGTTTGGTCCACATGACTCACTCATGTCTGAGCACTCCCCTCTCAGGGACGTTGGGTGCCTCTTAGTATTGACAGGTTGGTATAAACCCCCAACAAGTCTCCCCTTGAGGGCTGCCTTCAGTCGCTAAGGGGCACCACAAAACTGCAGAGCAGGGTTCAACACTCACTTCGTGGCCAATTACATGTGTCTTTCATGCTGTTTTCACACACACCGGCACACTGTAGGGTTAGTAAAGTACAGCAGAAACATGCTTACTAGGAGAGCAAAGAGCTAGAGCTCCAAGCATCCTTACATTGTCTTGAAGATCCTGGATGAGCCCCCAAGATGAAAGGTTGCTGCTGTGAGCCATGTGTTACACTGCAATTCGTGACCTCCAGAGGAGAGAATTTCAATCCTGGGTCAGAGATGAGGCTTAACTACTTGGAGCTTTTTGTGCAACCAAGTTCTATTAAAGTATAATAGAGATAGGGAAAGCTTCTGACATAGACATCAGAAGGGGACAGAAAGAGTGCCCCCTTGCTAGTTTTTAGCGAGGCATTTTATGTCTTTTAGGGAGCTGCTAATCAGATAAGAGGGACTCCTTAAGGCTGAGGGAATTTCACCAGGCCCCTCTCCCGCTATATGCATTTTTGAGATAGGATGGCACGAGGTATGCCATCCCCGGCCATAAGACGATTGACGTGACTCCTGCTTTGTTGAGCCATTATCGGCCCAAACTTCGAGAAAAGAAAAAAAAAAAAAAGGTTAGTCTCAGGCAGAACTTGTTTCCTCAACAGAGAAGGGCGGGGGCGGGGGGCGGGGGCCGGGGGGAGGGGTGGGAAATGTCTGCCACTTGCAGTTTATCTCCTCCGGCCACTTGGGGACCTCTGGCCTTCCTATCTGTTAGCCTCCACCAAACAGTGCCCGGAGGCTCAGACAAAAGTGATGCAGGGGATTGGCTGGCAGCCTGCTTGTGAAGCCCACAGTGCTCCAGGCACTTTGAGTGGTGGACTTCTTTTCCAAACAAAGATTTAAAAGGAAGTACCACATATGAAACAGGAATGAGTGACACAGATCTGGATACAGTGGGTGAGGGGACTCAGAGTCCAGCCCCCTCTGCTTTCCCTGCCCTCCTCCAGCCAGCACAGGGACCCCAAGGCAGAAATCCACAGAGAAAACACTGCTCCTGTCCCTTGCCTCAAGCCCATTGTCAGTTACAGTGCAGTCTGGGGCTCTGTGAACTGCACAGCCTAAGGCTGGTCCCAGGAAACCAGCTGCATCTCTTGTGGAAGGCAGTAGCCTGAGCCCTGTCCACACAGCACACAGGGTGCCTGCTCAGTCTTTATTACTGGGACACTGTGACCAGTGCCCAGGGTCCCCCAGGGAAGCAGACATCAGTCCAGCCCATCTCCACCTGAAGTCTTCTGGCCCCACAGTGACAGACCAGGTTTCCCATCTCTCAAAGAGGTCTATTTTTACTAAAGACATAAAAGCAGAAATGTAATCTCCCATCACAATATTTTTATAATCTCTGATTTGAGTTCAACTCCTTTGTCTCTCCCACCTGACCCATAAAGAAAAGCGGTGGTCAAGGCCACACTGCCAGTACAGCATGGAGGTCTCAAGACAGCACTCCTGCACTGGGCAAGCAGCAACCCGGTGCCGGGCTCCCACCTGACCTCAGGACCGCCCCCAGCCTTGGCCTTAGTTATAACAAACGAACTCCTGCAAACAAGCCTTGTGCAAGGATGAAGGGGAACCATATGGAGGCTGAAGGAGCCTTGGCCTTGCAGAGATTCTGTCTAATTCTCAGTAGACAAGGAAATATGAAGGCCACTATCTCAGACCAAGCCCTGCATAGATGTCAGCTCAAGACACTGCACACCAGGCCCCACTGCAGAAACAAATTCCAGACATTTTTCCTTTTTTCTTTGACAAGAAGGAAGCCCCTGGACAGGCCTCATTGTGTGTGTTCCGTGTGTGGAGGCCCTCATCCTGGCCCATCTTATTTCCTGCACCAACAGGTCTTATTAGCTTGTTTGTTGTTACCATTGGGCTCTCAGTAAGGAGCCCTGGATCTTCCCAGCATGTGAAGACGGGCAAAGCCCAGCAGCTGAGTGACATGTGAGGCTGGGTACTGGGAGAGAGGGGTGCACCCTTCATGTGGCCCAGGAATGTGTGCAGGCTGCCCCTGTCGAAGCAGGAGCAGCCACGGGAAGACCACATAGACAAGGGATCAGCTCCCAGGTCTCCAATGCAGGACTGGACTCCCTTGGGAGAGGTGGCCCAGCAGGGGCATGGCTTCTCCATGTCTCACCACATGCTGCCTGGTGACCCAGTGGCCCAGTGTGGGATCTGGGCCCAGGTGAGAGCTGGGACATCACTCGCTTCTCATGCCACCACTACTTCATGCAAGAGAAGTACAATAATACCATGTCCCAGGGTTGGCTCCTCCCCTCTGGCCCCCTGCTGCAGCCCTCTACACCTCAGACCACCCCATCCCAGCCCCAGTTGCCGCCAGGGCTCCTGCTTTCCCCATTCCAACAGGAACACAGTCCTTCCCATCTGTGGGCCTGAGGACACAACACAACCCTGGAGGCCACCACACCAGCTGCCAGACCAGATACCCAATCTCAGTGGGAGGGGATTAGCCCTGCTCAGCTTCCTGTCAGGCTGCCATTTCCCAGGTGCTGGGCAGCTCCTGTCAACAGCTGGCACCCCAACCCAGACCACCCAGTGCTGAGCATGTCTGCTGCTCACACGCACAGAGAAGGCTGCTCTCACTCTCACCCTAAAGGATGGCCATCAGTAGGGCAGGGCTCCCTCCACTGGAATACAACACCCCCTACCCCAGTGGAGAAATGAGAAAATCAGGGGACTCAGGCTTCCTCTTTTCTGGCTTCTCTTCTCTTCTCTTCTCTCCAGGGTCTATGTGAATGCTCCCTGCCAGGCATATTCCTTGATCCCTATGGAGTGACATCACAAACTGGCCAAGACAGGCAAGCAGCCTCTGCAGTGAGAGTAGAACGGGCCAAGCCCAGGGCATCAGTGGACAGGGCAGTCCTCACAGCAGGGGCTCTGCCCTGCCAGTCAGTCAGGAAATACTCAGGCTGCTTCTGTGATGAGCCAGGCCTACCTAGGGCAAGTGGAGGGCAGGGCAGTAAACAGAAAAACCTTGGCCCTCAGGGAGCTTACCTCCTAGTGAGACTGAACAGGCAGTAAAAAAAGATTAAGTGTGTTAGATGGTCTTTCCTTAGGAGAAAATACAGCAGGGAACACTGGGACAGGGAGGGGTACAGATGCAGACAGTCTTCTATCATTGAGGCTTTCTGTGGACTCATCTCAATGAAATAATATTTTGGGGAGTCCTCTATTTGCCACTGGCATACATGTCCAACCAACTAGCCAGAGCATAGCCTCCCATAGTCTCAGATAAAGAGAACTGGGAAAAACAGGAACTCAGTTTATTCTATACTCAGACAAATGCCAAAGAATGACTCTTGTCAGAGGAATCTTCTAACTCCCTTTCCATTTGTAAATCAGCATCCTAAACAGCACTGCTTTAGTGAGCTGGTGACAGATGCACTAGAAATTCATTCTCCCACATGCCCATAAATTGATTTACTGTTTCAATTAATCTTGACTCTTCCTCTTCCACAATTCATGTGGCTGCTTTTTAAGTAAGTCATCTTTGGAGCTTAAATGAGCACAAGCATAAACATCAGCTAATTTATGTTTTCACTGTAGATGATTCCACATCTCTGAAGTATCTCTCAGTCCCCTCAATGGGCCAGCAGAAGGGTTCCCCCAACCAGCCATGGAGTGACCATAGTCCCTTAACCACTTGGCCAGTAAGAGTACCCAACATATTGTGTCTTGTCTACTTGGAGAGACCATAATTTCAGATGCCCATATGAAAGAAAAACACTCATTTCCCCCACAGAAAAGAGTGCTGAGCCTGGGAAGCCCAGAAATGGAGATAGGAGGAGGCCAAGGGAGACTTGTGGAAGGAGCAGGGAGCAAGTGGACAGCAGCCTTGCCAGCATAGAAGGTGTGTCAGCCAGCATGGCTTACCTAAGTTCAGCTCAAAGACTTGTTCTGTTCCCTACAGAGAAAACACTGGAAAGCCCCACCATAACCCCTCTCTGGATCCTGGCAAGGAGATTTCATGTAGGTTAAAGAAGAAACTCATGTAGCCTGTTCCCAGCCTGGCAGGAGAGCTGGGAGGACACTGCAGAAAGGATGGGAAACCAGACTACAGTGTGGAGATGCTGGGTGAAAGAGCAGGGCATCCCAGGAGCTGAGTTGGAGAGATCACTCAGGCACAAACCCACAGTCTCTGGGCTTTGTCCCTCCCTTGCCAACCCTACCCTGCCTCCTC
Source organism: Bos mutus (assembly GCF_027580195.1). Taxonomy (NCBI): domain Eukaryota; kingdom Metazoa; phylum Chordata; class Mammalia; order Artiodactyla; family Bovidae; genus Bos; species Bos mutus. The sequence goes on from NC_091618.1 coordinate 134,064,634, forward strand.
TGGCACTATTGCCCCACCCCCAGAGGACCCAGCCTCCTGGACCTTCTTCAGTCAGCCTCTCCCTTCCCCTCACATCCTTCAGTGACTCCTCAGGGCCTCAGGATAAAGTCCCAAGTCCTCTGATGGCATTCCATGGCCTTCCTGATTTTCCTCTTGAATCTCACTCCCCATCCCCACCTGGAGATCCATCCTCATTCAGGGGCCTGCAGTCCCCAGGACAGTCCAAGCCTCCAGGTACCTGCAGGCCAAGGCTCAGGTGAGAAAACTTTTCCCACCGCTCCTGTGCCTGACAACTCAGACTTGGGTCTGACCTCAATCATGACCAGGTTTTCCACCCATCTCCTGATCCTGATGCTCCCCTGGTGCTCAGCTATCCCCTGGACTTTACCCATCAGAACCTTTCTCATCCAGTCCTGGACTTTGCTTATTTCTCTCCACTACCAGACTGTGAACTCCCTTAGTAGAGGAATGGTGCCTCCTTACTGACTCAGTCAGACATGCAGCCACAGACACCTGTGTAAGGCCATCCTCCAGGAGGGATGGATGGAAAATATATTATAAACCATAAACACTTAAAGAGAGGGAACTAATCACTTTCAGGAAACTAAGTCTTTGAGTCTAAAAGAGCCAAAAAGTGAAATACCACTTTGTGTGTGGTATATTAGGAGACAGCGTGTTCTTTTTTAAATATCTATTCATTTGTTCCCATTCAGTGGTTAAGAATCTGTCTGCCAATGCAGGGGACATGGGTTCGCTCCCTGGTTGAGGAGGATCTCACATGCCACAAGGCAAATAAGTCTTTGCGCCACAATTACTGAAGTCAGTACAGCTAGAGACTGTGCTCCATAACAAGAGAAGTCACTGCAATGAGAAGCCCTTACACCTCTGCTCACCATAATTAGAGAAAGTCCACATGCAGCAATGAAGACCCAGCACGGCCATAAATAAAAAATAAATAAAATGAAAATAATAATACTATATGTGAGATATATACTGTATTATAATTATTTTTTAAAATTAATCTTCAAAAAGGAACCCTTCTTACACTGATGGTGGGAATGTAACTTGGTGCAGCCGCTATGGAGAACAGTATGGAGAGTCCTTAAAAACCTAAAAATAGAGTTTCCATGTGATCCTATATAGTCACTCCTGGATATATCTGAAGAAAACTCTAATTTGAAAAGATGTGTGCACCCCAGTGTTCATTACAGCAGGATTTACAATACTCAAGACATGGAAGCAACTGAAATATCCATCAACAGATAAATGGATAAAGAAGCTCTGGTGTATATATTTGCAATGGAATGTTGTTGTTGTTTTTCAGTCACTAAGTCATGTCTGACTCTTTGTGACCCCATGGACTATAGGACACAAGGCTCCTCTCTCCTCCACTATCTCCCGGAGTTTGCTCAAATTCATGTCCATTGAGTCTGTGATGTTATCTAACCATCTCATCCTCTGCTGCCTGCTTCTCCTTTTGTCTTCAATCTTTCCCAGCATCAGGGTCTTTTCCAATGAGTTGACTCTTTGCATCAGGTGGCCAGAGTATTAGAGCTTCACAGTCCTTCCAATGAATATTCAGGGTTGCTTTCCTTTAGAATTGACTAGTTTGATCTCCTTGCAGTCCAAGGAACTCTCAAGAGTCTTCTTCATCACCACAATTTAAAAGTAACAATTCTTCAGGACTCAGCCTTCTTTATGGTTCAGCTCTCATATCTGCACATGACTACTGGAAAAACCACAGTTTGGACTATATGGACCTTTGTTGGCAAAATGATGTCTCAGCTGTCTAGGTTTGTCATAGCTTTCCTTCCAAGGAGCAAGCGTCTTCTAATATCATTTAACAGTAGTCAATGTCCACAGTGATTTTGGAATCCAAGAAAAGAAAATCTAAACTGCCTCCACACTGCCACCCTTCTACCTGCCATGAAGAAATGGGACTGGATGCCATGATCTTAGTTTTTCTAACGTTGAATTTTAATCCAGTTTTTTCACTCTCCTCTTTGACCCCCATCAAGAGGCTCTTTAGTTCCCCTTCACTTTCTGCAATTAGAATGGTATTATCTGCATATCTAAGGTTGTTGATACTTCTCCCAGCAATCTTGATTCTAGCTTGTAATTCACCCTGCCCAGCATTTCACATGATGTACTCTGCATAGAAATTGAACAAGCAGGGTGACAATACTCAGCCTTGTCATATTCTTTTCCCGATTTTGAACCAGTCAGATGTCTTACGTCTGGTTCTAAGTGTTGCCTCTTGACCCTCATACAGGTTTCTAAGGAGACAGGTAAGGTGGTCTGTTATTCCTATCTCTTTAAGAATTTTCCCTTAGAAGAAATGGGGTAGCTCTCATAGTCAACAAAACTGTCTGAAATGGGTGCTGGCTCTGCAGCAGGGAACAAATGCTTACATTTAAAATGTATGATCAACTTTTATTATTTTATTAAACATTCAGTAAGCACACTTGTTTACAACATACCAGATACTAGAGATTGTATAAATTTTTTGAAAGTGTCTGAAATGTAGTACTTGGGTATAATCTCAAAATGGAGTATTACTCAGCCATAAAAAATAATGAAATAATGCCATCTGTCACAACATGGATAGACCCAGAAGTTATCACACTAAGTGAAGTAAGCCAGACGAAAAAATATCACTTATATATGACATCTTAAAAAAAAGTGATACAGATGAACTTATATATAAAACATAATCAGACTCACAGACATAGGGAAAAAAACTTATGTTTACCAAAGGGGAAAGGAGAGGAGAGACAAATTGAGAGTTTAGGGTTAACATACACATACTAATATATATAAAATATGTAACAAACAAGGACTTACTGTATAGCACAGGGAACTATACTCAATATTTTGTAACAACCTATAACAGAAAAGAATATGAAAAAAATAGATATATATGTATGTATAACAATCATTTTGCTGTACACCTGAAACCAACACCAACACATTGTAAATTAACTATACTTCAATTAAAATAAATAAATATGGCAAAACCAATATAATATTGTAAAGTAATTAGCCTCCAATTAAAATAAATAAATTTAAATTTTAAATAAATAAACAAAGGAAATCTTCAGATGCTTAAATCATGACTTGCAAAATAAATTAAAATATGTTTAAACTATACATGTTGTAATGAAATTGATAAAAAGAAAAGACAAAGAAAAAACAAAGAAGTAACTAGAGAGAAAAGATACATTACTAACAAAATGAAGAGAAATTATATTGAAAGCAAGCCCCCAAAACACTAACTTTCACAAAAGATTGTGAAATACCTTAAATATTGATCCAAAAGAAAAAGAATAACTATCAACATAGTCTTCTATTCTAAGTTGCAAACACTCATTCAAGAGTAATAGGAAAATAAAGATATTTGCAGACAAAAGCAGGGAAAGTTTATCATTCACATACCCAACAGAATGACTATTAAAGGAAAGAGACTGCACACAGAAGAAAGGAGGAGATACAAGAAGTCAGGATGAGCAAAGAAATAGCAAATGTAGAAAATATAAATATCTGTTCACCATAAAAATAATAATGAAAAAAAAGATGGAACTAAAATACTAGACAATAACAGAGAAGAATGGCTGGAGATGATAGGAGTTAAAACATTCTAAGGATCCAGCATCATTGAGGAGGAAAATTTGACTTTATCAAGTCTGTTACGCATATTGAAGAATAAGCACTAGAATGTATAACCTCCAAGTCATGGAGGGGAGAAGGTTAAAAAAATTTTTTTGATGGAGAATTCCCTGGTGCCCCAGTGATTAGGACTCTGCGCTTTCACGGCCAAAGACCCAGGTTCAATCCCTGGTTGGGAAACTAAGATCTCACAACCTGCACAGTGTGGTCAAAAAAAATTTTTTTTTTCTTTATCAATCAAATAGAAAGAGCAAAAGAGAAAAGTGTACTTTTAAATGAAAAAAAAAAAAAGCCAGAGAGAACTACCAGTCTGAACAAGATGGCACAGACCCAATTCTCCCTGCTTCTCTCCACCAAGTGTAATTATAAACCCTGGAAATAACACAAAAAAGCAGCAAAGGAGAATTCTGAAATGTAGTAAGAAGGAGGAAAACTATCTTAGGACCCCAATTAGGACTGGAAGAACATACTTATATCTTACATCCCTCCACCCAAGAGAAGGTACCCCAGACCTGATGTTTCCCAACCAAATCAGAACAGGTGGCACAGGGTCAGGCCTCTTCTAGATGTAATAGGAGTCCTTCCAATCAAGTCAGCACCCCAGATAAGGTGGCTAATCAAGAAACAGCCCAACTGACAATTAGCAGCAAGATGCCCACTTCTTCCTGGCCAGGCCTGAGACTCTTCAACCCTAGTGGCCAGTTACAACAAGCAGCCCAGGCCAGGGAGCCTCTTCACTGCTGGGGCCTGAGACTGCCTTGGCCACCAATAACCCAGGGGCAGCAGGGAGGCATTGGGAAGCACAGGGGAGAGGACTTCCACTACAATGAGTGAGCTGAACAAAGATAGGCAAAGGGGCTTTTTTATGCCCTTGAACCGGAGAGGCCCTTTCATGACTGGGAGACACTGAGACAGCTAAAGGGAAACATTGCACTAAGCCGGGGACCCAAAACTCATCTTTGTGCTGGTGGGCCTGAAATGCCAAGATGTGCTGAGAAATTACAAGAAGTTACAGGGAATTCCCTGATGATCCAGTGGTTAGGACTCATCACTTTTACTGTCAGGGCCTGGGTTCCATCCCTGGTTAAGGAACTAAAATCCCACAAGCTTCGCAGTGTGGCCAAATAAACAAATAACAATAAATTACAAATTATCTTGAAATAAGTAAAAAAATAGAAAAATTATAGTAAAGGCTATTTTGAAAAACAAGTAGAAATTATAAAGTTGAAAATTTCAATAACAGATAAGAAACTCACTGAATTGGCTCAGTAATATAAAGATGACAGAAGATAGAATCTGTGAAGCTGAAGACAGATCAATAGAACTTACAAAAGAGAGAATACAGAAAATAAATCAAACTGATAGAGCCTCAGAGTCCTGTAGGAAAAGATCAAACGAGTTAACATTCATATCTTCAAAGTCACTGAGAGGAGAAAGAAAGTGGGTTTAAAAGAATATTCAAATCAATAATGGCTGAAAACTTGCCAAATTTGATAAACAACACATACTCACAGATTTAAGAAGCTGAGAAAATCCCAAACAAGATAAACCCAAGTAAGTCCATTCCAAGATATGTCATAATTAAGCTTATGAAAACTACAGACAGAAAAGAATCTTGAAAGCACTAAAGAAAAACAACATGATACCTATAGAGGAACAATAATTAGAATGACAGAGGACATGTCAACTGAAACCATAATGGACAAAGGAAGTGGCACAATATCTAACAAGTGCTGAAACAAAAAACTGTCAAGGGTGACTTTTTTCTGAAAGGACAATTTATTTTTTATTGAGGTCACATTGATTTATACCAGTATATAAATTTTATGTGTACAATATTATATTTCTATTTCTGGATCGCCTACAACATGCATGCATGCATGCCCAGTCACTTAGTCACGTCCAACTCTTTGTGACCCTCTGGACTATAGTCCACCGGGCTTTTTTGTCCATGGGATTTTCCAGACAAGAATACTGGTGTGGGTTGCCATGCCCTCCTCAGTCCACAACATGCTAACCATCAAAAATTTACTTTCTATCTATCACCAAATAGTCAATTCCGTTTAACCATTTTACCCTGTCTGCCCCACCCCTTCACCTCTGGTAACCACTACTCTGTTCTCTATATCTACATGTCTGTTTTTGTTTGGTTTGTTACGTTCATTTATTAATAGTTCAGTTTTTCATTTGTATTTATACTCCAAATTTGAATGAAACCATACATTATCTATTTTTCTCATTTCATTTAGCATAACACCCCCAAGATTCATTTATGTTGTATCAAAGTATAAAATTTAATCTTTTATGGATGAGTAATATTCCATTGTACTTAAATACCACATTTTCTTTATCCATTCATCCATTGATTGATACCTAAGTTGTTTCCATATCTTGGCTATTGTAAATAATGTTTTCAATTTAATGTTTTCGTATTCTTCACATGAACTCCCAGAAGTGGGATAGCTGGATCACCTAGTAGCTGTGTTTTTAATTTTTTGAGGAACCTCCATACTGTTTTTCATAATAGCCACATGTATTTACATTCCCACCAATAGTGTACAAGTGTTCCCTTTTCTCCACATCCTGACACACCCTTTTTATTTATCTTTTTGATAATAGCCATTCAAACAGAAGTAAGAAGATATTGCATTGTGGTTTGATTTCCATCTCCCCAAAATCACTGCAGATGGTGACTGCAGCCATGAAATTAAAAGACGTTTACTCCTTGGAAGGAAAGTTATGACCAACCTAGATAGCATATTTAAAAGCAGAGACATTACTTTGCCAACAAAGGTCCGTCTAGTCAAGGCTATGGTTTTTCCAGTGGTCATGTATGGATGTGAGAGTTGGACTGGGAAGAAAGCTGAGCGCCAAAGAATCAATGCTTTTGAACTGTGGTGTTGGAGAAGACTCTCGAGAGTCCTTTGGACTGCAAGGAGATCCAACCAGTCCATTCTGAAGGAGATCAGTCCTGGGTGTTTTTTGGAATGAATGATGCTAAAGCTGAAACTCCAGTACTTTGGCCACCTCATGCGAAGAGTTGACTCATTGGAAAAGACTCTGATGCTGGGAGGGATTGGGGGCAGGAGGAGAAGGTAACGACAGAGGATGAGATGGCTGGATGGCATCACCAACTCGATGGACCTGAGTTTGAGTGAACTCCGGGAGTTGGTGATGGACAGGGAGGCCTGGCATGCTGCAATTCATGGGGTCGCAAAGAGTCGGACATGACTGAGTGACTGAACTGAACTGAACTGAACTGAGTAATTAGTCATGTTGAACATCTTTTCCTGTGCCTGTTGGCCATCTGTATGTCTTCTTTGGAAAAACATCTATTCAGCTCCTTTGCCTATTGCTTAATCAAATTATTTGGAGATTTTGTTGTTGTTGAGTTGTATGAATTCTTTGTACTATTGCTTAATCAAATTGTTTTGGTTTTCTGTTGCTGCTGAGTAGTAGGAATTATTTATATATATGTATCACATTATATGGTTTGCAAATAGTGTCTCCCATGCAATAGCCAGCCTTTTATTTTGTTTATGGTTTCCTTTGCAATGCAGAAGCTTTTAGTTTGATTTAGTTTAATTTGTTTATTTCTGCTTTTGTTTCCTGTGTCTGAGGAGATATACCTAGAAATATTTTGCTATCACCTATGTCAAAGAGCATACTGCCTATATTTTCTTCTAAGAGTTTTGTAGTTTCAGGTCTTACATTATTTAAACCATTTTGAGTTGATTTTTGTGTATAGTGTATAATAGTTGTCTAGCTTCATTTTTTTTACATCTGTTTGGTCAGTTTTCCCAACACTACTTATTGAAAAGACTGTCCTTTCTCCATTGTAGGTTCCTTACTCATAAGTTAGCCGTTCCTACATGTATGGGTTTATTTCTGGGCTCTCAGTTCTGTTCCATTGATCTATGTATCTCTTTTTTCTGCCAACACCATGTTGTTGCTGTTGTTCAGTCGTTCAGTCGTGTCCAACTCTTTGTAGACCCCCATGGACTGTAGCATGCCAGGCCTCCCTGTACCTCACTCCCTCCCAGACTTTGCTCAGGTTCATGTCCATTGAGTCGGTGATGCCATCCAATCATCTCATCCTCTTTCATCCCCTTCTCCTCCTGCCTTCAGTCTTTCTCAACATCAGGGTCTTTTCCAATGAGTCAGTTCTTTGCATCAGGTGACCAAAGTATTGGAGCTTCAACTTCAGCATCAATCCTTCCAATGAATATTCAGTGCTGATTTCCTTTAGGATTGAAATGTTATAAGTTAGTTGTTCCTATATGTATGGGTTTGTTTCTGGGCTCTCAATTCTGTTCCATTGATCTATGTACCTCTTTTTTCTACCAATCAACACCATACTGCTTTGATTATAGTAGCTTTGTAATATTGCTTAATATTAGGACATGGGATACTTTCAGCTTTGTTCTTTTTTCTCAGAATTGCTTTGGCTATTCAGGGTCTGCTGTAGTTCTGTATAAATTTTAGAATTTTTCTTTTATGTGAAAAAATGTCCTTGGGATTTTGATAGGGATTACATTTAATCTGTATATTACTTTTGGAATAAAGGACACTTTTAACAATGTTAATTCTTATAACTCATGAACATGGGATATCTTTTCATTTACTTGTGTCTTCTTCAATTTCCTTCAACAATGTATAACAATTTTAAGTGTATGAGTCTTTCACTCCCTTGGTTAAATTTACTCCTAAGTATTTTATTTGTCTGTTATAATTACCTGAAATTGTTTTCTTTTTTAATATAAATTTATTTATTTTAATTGGAGGTTAGTTACTTTGCAATATTATATTGGTTTTGCCATGAATCCGCCACAGGTATACACGTGTTCCCCATCCTGAACCCCCCTCCCTCCTCCCTCCCCATACCATCCCTCTGGGTCGTCCCAGTGCACCAGCCCCAAGCATCCAGTTTCTGCTAGCTCATTGTTAGCATATAAAAATGCAACAGATCTTTTTATGCTTATTTTATAGCCTGAAACTTTACTGTATTCATATATTTCCTATAGTTTTCTGGTTGAAATCTTTAGGGTTTTCTATATATAAAACCATGTCAAGGTGCTGATGAGGGACCTCTGACAACCAGACAGACAGGAGGAACCCCCAAGTGACTGGGGAGGATGTGGGAGGAATCAAGGAAGGGAGAAAAAATAAGGCCAGACAGGACCAGTGCACATGATGGGTAGCTGGGGGAGGGAAGAGGAGAGGTTTACAAGCCAGAAAAGGCATGCTTGCCAAGAGAGTACCTTTGGGACTGGAGGACTGGGAAGGTGCTTGGCATTCCCTGTCCCACCCACTTGATCCCAGGGGGCCTGCTTAGACCCCAAGACTGGTCTCTCACACCCTCAGGCCAGAGGCACTCCAGAGGCCCCGCCAGGAGGGGCTGAGCCTGGGCCTTGCCCTCCAACTCACCCAAGGCCTTTCCAGTGGCATGGGTCCTGACCCTAGACCTTGCCCCCACCTAAACCCCACCTTCACCTAAGCCCTTCCCTGGCTAAGGCCTCTCCCCTGGCTTTTTTCTTTTTTTCTTATTGTTGTTTTTTGCTATTGGAGTTCAGTTTTACCCTCAGGTGATTGTTTCACATATAGTCTAATTTTTTTCTATTATACCTGTTAGTTTCAGAAATATATTTTATTTTTATTCTTGGTCATTGTTCTCTTCCTTTTTTTTTTTTTTTCTGCTGCAACCTGTGGCTTGCAGGATCTCACTCCATGGGCCAAAGATTGGGTCTGAGTTCCTGTGATGGGAGTGCCAAATCCAAACCACTGGACTAACAGAGAATCTCAGGCTCCAGGCAATATGAATTGCAGTGAGGTATTCCAGAGGTCCACATCTCAACACCAAGACCCAGGTCTACCAAACTGCCTGAAAACTCCACTGCTGGAAACCTCAGGCCAAACAACTAGTAAAATAGGAACACAGTCCCAAAAATCACAAAGAGAGAGAAACAACAGAAAAATATGTTACAGATGAAGGAGTAAGGTAAAAACCTACCAGACCAAATAAATGTAGAGGAAATAGGCAACCTATCTGAAAAAGAATTCAGAGTAATGATAGTAAAGATGTCCCAAAATCTCAAAAATAGGATGAAGAAAATACAACAAATATTTAATAAGGAGCTAGAAGAACTAAAAAATAAACAGTAATGAACAACACAATAACTGAAATTAAAAATACTCTAGAAGGAATCATTAGCAGAATAATTGAGGCAGAAGAATGAATAAGTGAGCTGGAAAATAGACTAATAGAAATAACTGCTGAGGAGTAAAATAAAGAAAAAAAGAATGAAAAAAATTGAGGATAGACTCAGAGATGTATGGGAAATATTAATGCAACATTTGAATCATAAGGGTTTCAGAAGAAAAGAAAAAGAAAAGAATCTGAGAAAATACTTGAAGAGATTATAGTTGAAAACTTCTCTAACATGGAAAAGGAAATAGCCACTCAAGTACAGGAAGCACAGCGTCTCATACAGGATAAGCCCTAGGAGAAACACATCAAGACACATATAAATCAAATGTTTAAAAAATTAAGACAAAAAAATGTTTAAAAAACAGGAAGGGGAAAGGAAAACATAACATACAAGGGAATCTCCATAAAGCTATCAGCTGATTTTTCACCAGAAACTCTGCAGGCCAGAGGGAATGGATATCTTTAAAGTAATAAAAGGGGAAAACCTACAACCAATACTACTCTACTCAGCAAAGATCTCATTTAGATTTAATAGGGAAATCAAAAGCTTTCAGTTCAGCTCAGTCGCTCAGTCGTGTCTGACTCTTTGTGACCCCAAGAATCACAGCACGCTAGGCCTCCCTGTCCATCACCAACTCCTGGAGTTCACTCAAACTCATGTCCATCGAGTCTGTGATGCCCTCCAGCCATCTTATCCTCTGTTGTCCCCTTCTCCTCCTGCCCCCAATCGCTCCCAGCATCAAAAGCTTTACAGACAAGCAAAAGCCAAAAGAGTTCAGCATCACCAAGTCAGTTTTATAACAAATGCTAAAGAAACTTCTCTAGGCAGGACACACAGGAAAAGCAAAATACCCACAAAAACAAACACAAAACAATTGATAAACAAACATGTTGATAATTACATTAAATGTAAATGGATTAAATGCCCCAATGAAAAAGACACAGACTGGCTGAAAAGATACAAAAACAAGGCCTGTATATGTACTCCCTACAAGAGACCCACTTCATCCCTAGGGACATATACAGACTGAAAGTGAGGGAATGGAAAAAGATATTCCATGCAAATGGAGATCAAAAGAAAGCTTAAGTAGCAATACTCATATCAGACAAAATAGACTTTAAAATAAAAACTGTTACAAGAGATATGGAAGGACAATACATAATGATCAAGAAGCTATAATAATTATAAATATTTATGCACCCAACATATGAATGCCTCAATACATAAGGCAAATGCTACCAACCAACCTTAAAAGGAGAAATCAACAGTAACACAATGATAGTGGGGAATTTTAACATCCTACTTATACCACTGGACAGATCATCTGGACAGAAAATAAATAAGGAAACACAAACTTTAACTGACACAACAGACCAGATAGATTTAATTGATATTTCCAGGACATTTCACCTGAAAGCAGCAGAATAAACTTTCTTCTCAAGTGCACATGGAACATTCTCCAGGATAGACCACATCTTGGGTCAGAAATCCAGCCTAGAAAAATTTAAGAAAGTGGAAATTGTAGCAAGCATCTTTTCTGACCACAACATTATGATATTAGAAATCAATTATAGGAAAAAAAACTTCAAAAAACACAAACACGTGGAGGCTAAATGATATGCCACTAAATAACCAAGTGATCTTTGCCAAAATCAAAGGGGAAATTAAAACAATACACGGAAACAAAAGACAATGAAAACACGATGACCCAAAACCCATCATGTCTTTTTTTTTTTTTTGCTTAGTCACTAAATCGTATCCAACTTTTTGTGACCCCCATGGACTATAGCCTACCAGGTTCCTCTGTTCATGGGATTTTGCAGGCAAGAATACTGTAATGGGTATCCATTCCCTTCTCATGACTGCAGTCACCATCTGCAGTGATTTGGAGCCCAAGAAAAAAACTCTATCACTGTTTCCATTGTTTCCTCATCTACTTACCATGAAGTGATGGGACCAGATGCCATGATCTTCATTTTTTGAATGCTGAGTTTTAAGACAGCTTTTTCACTCTCTTCTTTGACCTTCAATGAGAGGCTCTTTAGTTCCTCTTTGCTTTCTGCGATTAGGGTGATGTCATACTGCATGTCTGTTGTTGCTCAGTCACTCAATTGTGTCCGACTGTTTGCAACCCATGGACTGCAGCATGCCAGGCTTCCCTGTGCTTCACCATCTCCTGGAGTTTGCTCAAACTCATATCCATCAAGTTGGTGATGCCATCCAACCATTTCATCCTCTGTCATCCCCTTCTCTTCCTGCCTTCAATCTTTCCCAACATCAAGGTCTTTTCCGATGAGTCAGTTCTTTGCATCATGTGACCAAAATATTGGACCTTCAGCTTCAGCTTCAGCATCAGTCTTTCCAATGAATATTGACGGTTGATTTCCTTTAGGATTGACTGGTTTGATCTCCTTGCAGTCCAATGGACTCTCAAGAGTCTTCTCCAACACCACAGTTCAAAGCATCAATTCTTCGGTGCTCAGTCTTCTTTATGGTCCAACTCTCACATCCACACTTAACTACTGGAAAAATCATCACTTTGACAAGATGGACCTTCGTTGGCAAAGTAATGTCTCTGCTTTTTAATACACTGCCTAGGTTTGCCATAGCTTATCTTCCAACGAGCAAGCATCTTTTAATTTCAAGTCTGCAGTCACCATCTGCAGTGATTTTGGAGCCCAAGAAAATAAAGTCTGTCACTGTTTCCATTCCTTCTCCATCTGTTTGCCATGAAGTGATGGAACCAGATGTCATGATCTTCGTTTTTTGAATGTTTAATTTTAGGCCAGCTTTTTCACTCTCCTCTTTCACCTTCATCAATAGTCTCTTTGGTTCCTCTTCACTTTCTTTCTTGCAGCAATCTTGATTCCAGCTTGAGCTTCATCCAGCCTGGCATTTCACATGATGTACTCTGCATAGAAGTTAAATAAGCAAAATGACAATATACAGCCTTGACTTACCCCTTTCCCAATTTTGAACCAGTCCCCTTTTCTATGTCCAGTTCTAACTGTTGCTTCTTGACCTGAATAGAGATTTCTCAGAAGGCAGGTCAGGTGATCTGGTATTCCCATCTCTTGAAGAATTTTCCACAGTTTGCTGTAATCCACACAGTCGAAGGATTAGCATAGTCAGTGAAACAGAAGTAGATGTTTTTCTAGAATTCCCTTGCTTTTTCAATGATCCAACGGATGTTGGCAATTTGATCTCTTGTTCCTCTGCCTTTTGTAAATCCAGGTTGTACTTCGGTTCACATATTGTTGCGGCCTAGTTTGAAGGATTTTGAGCATTACCTTGCTAGCATGTGAAATGAAGAGAATAATATGAAGATTCTTTAAAAAGCTAAACATAAAACTACCATATAACCAAGCAAGCAATTCCAGTATTGGGCATATACCATGAGAAAATCATAACTCAAAAAGACACATGTACCCCAATGTTCATTCCAGTACTATTTACAATAGCCAAGACATGGAAGCAACCTAGATGTCCATTGAAAGATGAATGGATAAAAAGATGTGATACATATATACAGTAGAATATTTACCATAAAAGGATTGAAAATGAGTCAATTGTAGTGATGTGGATAAATCCAGAGCCTGTTATACAGAATGAATTAAGTCAGAGAATAACAAATATTGTATGTCAACACATACATATGGAATCTAGAAAAAATGGCACTGAGGAACCTATTTTCAGGGCAGAAACAGAAATGCAGACATAGACAATGGACTTGTGGATACAGGGGGAAGGAGTGGGTGGGATGAATCGAGAGACTAGCACTGACACACATACACTACCATGTGTAAAACAGATTGCCAGCAGGAAGCTGCTGTATAGCGGAGGGAGCTCAGCTTGTCGCCCTGTGATGACCTAGAGGGATGGAAAGAAGGAGGGGGTGGGAGGCAGAATCAAGAGGGAAGGAATATATGTATACTTATGCCTGATTCATGTTGTTCTACAGCAGAAACTAATACAACATTATAAAGCAATTATATTCCAAAAAATAAAAATAAATAAAATTTTTAAAGCATGTCATCTGATTTCTCCAGACATATGGATGGATAATAAGCACGTGAAGAAATGCTCAACATCACTCATTATTAGAGAAACACAAATCAAAACTACAATGAGATGTCACCTCACATTGGTCAGAATGGCCATAATCAAAAAATGCACAAACAACATGTGCTGGAGAGGGTGTGGAGAAAAGGGAACCATCTTGTACTGCTGGTGGGAATGTAAATTGATACAGCCACTATGGAAGACTATATGGAGATTCCTTTTAAAATTAGGAATAAAGCCACCATATGACCCAGCAATACCACTTCTAGGCTTATATCCTGAAGAAACTGAAAAAGACACCTGTACCCCACTGTTCATTGCAGCACTTACAATAGCTAGGACATGGAAGCAACCTAAATGTCCATTGCCAGATGAGTGGATAAAGAGGCTGCTGTACATATACACAATGCAATACTACTCAGCCATAAAAAGGAATGCATTTGAGTCAGTTCTAATGAGGTAGATGAACTTAGAGCCTATGATACAGAGTGAAGTAAGTCAGAAAGAGAAAAACAAATATCATATATTAACACATATACATGGAATCTAGGAGGATGGTACTGATGAAGCTGTTTGCAGATCAGCAATGGAGATGCAGACATAGAGAACAGACTTATGGACAAGGGTCAGGGAGAAGAGAGAGAGAGTGAGATAAACTGAGACAGTAGCATGGAAACATATACACCAACATATGTAAACAGATAGCCAATGAGAATTTGCTGTATGACTCAGGGAATTCAAACTGGGTCTCTGTAATAACCTAAAGAGGTGGGAACCTAGGGAGGTGGGAGAGAGATTCAAGGGGGAAGAGACATATGTACACCTATGTTAATTCATGAAGCAACTGACAAAGCATTAATCTCAAAAATATACAAGAAACTCCTGCAGCTCAATTCCAGAAAAATAAACAACCCAATCAAAAAATGGGCCAAAGAACTAAACAGACATTTCTCCAAAGAAGACATACAGATGGCCAACAAACACATGAAAAGATGTTCAATATCACTCATTATCAGAGAAATGCAAATCAAAACCACAATGAGGTACCATCTCATGCCAGTCAGAATGACTGCTATCCAAAAGTCTACAAGCAATAAATGCTGGAGAGGGTGTGGAGTAAAGGGAACCCTCTTACACTGCTGGTGGTAATGCAAACTAGTACAGCCACTATGGAGAACAGTGTGGAGATTCCTTAAAAAACTGGAAATAGAATGGCCATACAACCCAGCAATCCCACTGCTGGGCATACACACCGAGGAAACCAGAATTGAAAGAGACACGTATACCCCAATGTTCATCGCAGCACTGTTTATAATAGCCAGGACATGGAAGCAACCTAGATGTCCATCAGCAGATGAATGGATAAGAAAGCTGTGGTGCATATACACAATGGAGTATTACTCAGCCATTAAAAAGAATACATTTGAATCAGTTCTAATGAGGTGGATGAAACTGGAGCTTATTATACAGAGTGAAGTAAGCCAGAAAGAAAAACACCAAATACAGTATACTAACACATATATATGGAATTTAGAAAGATGGTAACAATAACCCTGTATGCAAGACAGTAAAAGAGACACAGATGTATAGAACAATCTTTTGGACTCTGTGGGAGAGGGCGAGGGTGGGATGATTGGGGAGAATGCATTGAAACATGTATAATATCATATGTGAAACGAATCGCCAGTCCAGGTTTGATGCATGATACAGGGTGCTTGGGGCTGGTTCACTGGGATGACCCAGAGGGATGGTATGGAGAGGGAGGTGGGAGGGGGGTTCAGGATGGGGAACATGTGTATACCTGTGGCGGATTCATATTGATGTATGGCAAAACCAATACAATATTGTATAGTAATTAGCCTCCAATTAAAATAAGTAAATTTATATTAAAAAATAATAATTCATGTTGATGTATGACAGAAATCAAATCAATATTGTAAAGCAATCATAAATCAATTTAAAATAAATATTTTTTAAAAACATGTCATCTGCAAACAGTGACAGTTTTACTTCTTTTTTCCAATTTGATAACGTTTATTTCTTTTTCTTGCCTTTTCACTCTGGCTGAGACTTCCAATACAATTGTGAATACGAGTGGTGAAAGTCAGCATCCTGGCCTTCTTCCTGACTTTAGAGGGATTGCTTTCAATTTTTCAACATTAAGTATAATGTTAGCTATGGATTTGTCATACATGACCTTAATTATGTAGAGGTGCATTCCTCTATGGGTTTCCCAGGGGACACAGTGGTAAAGAATCCACCTGCCAATAAAGGAGATGCAAGAGATGTGGGTTCAGTTCTTGGGTTGGTAAGATAAGATCCCCTGGAGTAGGAAATGGCAACCTGATCCAGCATTCTTGCCTGGAAAATTCCATAGACAGTGGAGCCTGCTGGGCTGCAGTACACGGGGTCCCAAAAAGTCAGAGCTGACTAAGCAACTAAGGCACACACAGACACACATTCTTCTATGCCCATTTCATTGACAGCTCTTTTAATGATAAATGGGTTTCAAATCTTGTCAGATGCTTTTTTCTGTATGTATTGAGATGATCATATGATTTTTATCCTTCATTTTGTTAGTGTGATGTAGCATGTAGATTGATTTGTGGATGTTGAACCATCCTTGCATCCCTGGAATAAATCCTACTTGATTTTGGGATCCTTTTAGTGTATCGTCGAATTTAGTTTGCTGATATTTTGTTGAGGATTTTTACATCTATGTTCATTAGAGATACTGATCTGTAATTTTATTTTTTGTCTGATTTTGGTATTAGGCTTCATAAGATGAATTAGGAAGCATTCACTTCTCTAATTTTTTTTTTGTTATTTTGAGACATATAGATCTTAAATCTTCTTTGACTGGTAGAATTCAACTGTAAAGCCATCTTGTTTGGGGGAAGTTTTTTGATTACCATTTCAATCTCTTTACTAGTGATTAGTCTATTCAGATTTTATATTTATGATTAATCTATAAGGTTGTATGATTCTAAGAATTTTTCCATTTCTTCTAGGGTGTTCAATTTGTTGGCATACAGTTGTTCATAATATTCTCTTATAATCATTTATATTTCTATGAATGTTATTTCTCCCCTTTCATTTCTGATGTTATTTTTCAGTCTTCTCTCTTTTTTAGTCAAAGGTTTGTCAATTCTCTTTTTCTTTTCAAAGAACCAATTCTTAGTTACACTGATCTTTTTTATTTTATCTTTAGTCTGAATTTCATTTATTACTGCTATGATCTGTATTTTTCCTACCTTCTACAGACTTTGGGCTTTGTCTGGGCTTCTTTTTCTAGTTTCTTTAGGTGTAAGGTTGTATCTGTGTGTGTGTGTGTGTGTGTCCAGCCATATGTGACTCCTTGCAACCCCATGGGCTGTAGCCCATCAGGCTCCTCTGTCCATGGAATTTTCC
This sequence comes from Bos mutus, assembly GCF_027580195.1. Taxonomy (NCBI): domain Eukaryota; kingdom Metazoa; phylum Chordata; class Mammalia; order Artiodactyla; family Bovidae; genus Bos; species Bos mutus. Next base: position 134,081,982 of record NC_091618.1, read on the forward strand.
AGGCAAGAAGACTGGAATTGCCATTTCCTACTCTAGGGATCTTCCTAACTTCAGGGATCAAATCTCTTGCATCTCCTGCATTGCAGGTGGATTCTTTGCCACTGAGCCACCTGAGAAGTTCTGAGATGAATGTAAGGTTGTTGTTGCTAAGTCACTTCAGTCGTGTCCAACTCTGTGTGACCCCACAGACGGCAGCCCACCAGGCTCCCCCGTCCCTGGGATTCTCCAGGCAAGAACACTGGAGTGAGTTGCCATTTCCTTCTCCAATGCATGAAAGTGAAAATGAAAGGGAAGTCGCTCAGTAGTGTCCAACTCTTCGCAACCCCATGGACTGCAGCCTACCAGGCTCCTCCGTCCGTGGGATTTTCCAGGCAAGAGTACTGTAGTGGAGTGCCATTTCCTTCTCCAATGCATGAAAATGAAAAGTGAAAGGGAAGTCGCTCAGTCCTGTCCGACTCTTCGCAACCTCATGGACTGCAGCCTACCAGGCTCCTCTGTCCGTGGGATTTTCCAGGCAAGAGTACTGATTGTTTATTTAAAATTTTGCTTATTTCTTATTGTAGGCCTAGACTGTTATAAACTTCCCTCCTAGTACCATTTTTTGCTGCATCCCATAGATTTTTTTCCTATGTTGTATTTTCATTTTCACTTGTCTTCAGGAAATGTAGATTTAGCCTTTGATTTTTTACTCAATAGCTGTTCAGTAGCATGGTGTTCAGTCTCCACATATTTGTGATTTTTCCAGCTTATAGTTGATTATTTTTCCCCTTATAGTCTATTTCTAGTTTCATAACACTGTGAACAGCAAAGATTGATATGATTTCTATCTTCTTAAATTTAATTAGACTAGTTTTGTGTTGCAAGATAGGAATTGCTCTTGAGCATGTTCCATAGGCACTTGAGAAGAATGTGTATTAGGGTGCATTTAGATGGAATGTTCTGTATAAACCTATTAAGCTCATCTCATCTAATGCTTCATTTAAGGCTGTTGTTTCACTGTTGACTTTCTGTCCGAATGAACAATCCATTGATGTAACTAGAGTGTTAAAGTCCCCTAGTGTTATTGTGCTGCTGTAGATTTCTCTTTAAATGTGTTAAAAATTTTTGTATATATTTTGGTGCTTTTATGTTAGGTGCATATATATTAATCACTGTTATGTCTTCTTATTGAATTTTCTCCTTTATTTTTATATACTGTTCATTTTCATCTCTTCTTACCTTTTTTGGTGTGAAGTCTGTTTTGCCTGATACAAGAATGACTAAACCTGGTGTTTTTAGGCTGCCATTTGCTTGGAGTATCATCTTTCATCCCTCCACTTTGAGCCTATATTTGTCTTTAGAACTGAGGTGAGTTTCCTGAAGGCAGCATTAATTAGGTCTAATGCTGTGTCTTCTGATTTGTTAATTCATTTCATTTACATAGAATAATTATTGCTATGTGAGGGATCAGTACTGCCATTTTATGTTTTTTGGTTGCTCTGTATCTCCATTGCTTCTTTTTCTGTCTACTATTTCGGTTTGGTCTTTTTCTGTGATTGTCTTTTTAGTTTCCTCTTTTTCTGTATTTCATGTCTCTGCTCTAAGTTATGTTCTGTGGTTACCATAAAGTGAAAAAGTGAAGTCGCTCAGTCGTGTCTGACTCTTTGCTATCCCATGGACTGTAGCCCACCAGGCTCCTCTGTCCATGGGATTTTCCAGGCAAGAATACTGGAGTAGGTTGCCATTTCCTTCTCCAGGGGATCTTCCCAACCCAGGGATTGAACCCAGGTCTCCCGCATTGCAGGCATAAGGTTTGTATAAAACGTCTCACAGATGAAACAGTTCTTTTGCTGCTGACAGCAATTTGTCTTCATTTGCCTATTTGGGTTTCATCATTTTCCTTTTCCCCTTTGGCTTTTTTGTTGTCTCAAATTATTCCTTTTTATGTTGTGAGTTTGTTATCAAATTTAAGTAGCTATAGTTATTTTTTCTGCCTTTCTTCCTTTAGCTTTTATGCTCTGATAAAGTGTTTAAAAAACCTATTCTGAGGAAGAGTTGAAATTTTCTGATTCTATCTATCACCTTACTCAAAGTTTGGGTACTTTTGTCTTTTCATCACTCATAGGAAAGTTACTTTAAATTTTTCTTATAAATCTAGTTTTGATGAACTCTCAGTTTCTATTCATCTCTGAATGCCCTAATTTCTCTTTCACATCTAAAGGAAAATTTTGCTGAAGTAGAATATTTTTGGATGACAGTTTTAGTCTTTCAATATTTTGAGAATGTCATTTCACTCCCTCCTTTCCTGTAGAGTTCCTGCTGAGTAATCTGCTGATGGTCTAATGGAGGTTCCTCTGTAGGCTACTATCCTTTGGTCCCTGGCTGCCTTCAAAATTTCTTTGTAATTTATATTGATAATTGTAATATAATGTGTCTTGGAAAAAGTCTTTTTGCATTGAGGTAATTAGGTATTATCTTAGCTTCATGGACTATTCAATTACTTCCCCAAGTTTGGGAGTCAGTCAGTTCAGTCACTCAGTTGTGTCCGACTCTTTGAGACCCCATGAATCGCAGAAGGCCAGGCCTCCCTGTCCATCACCAATTCCCGGAGATCATCCAAACTCATGTCCATTGAGTCGGTGATGATATCCAGCCATCTCATCCTCTGTCGCCCCTTTCTCCTCCTGCCTCCAATCCCTTCCAGCATCAGAGTTTTTTCCAATAAGACAACCCTTCGCATGAAGTGGCCAAAGTATTGGAGTTTCAGCTTTAGCATCAGTCCTTCCAAAGAACACCCAGGGCTGATCTCCTTCAGAATGGACTGGTTGGATCTCCTTGCAGTCCAAGGGACTCTCAAGAGTCTTCTCCAACACCACAGTTCAAAAGCATCAATTCTTCGGCACTCAGCTTTCTTCACAGTCCAACTTTCACATCCATACATGACCACTGGAAAAACCATAGCCTTGACTAGACGGACCTAGTTGGCAAAGTAATGTCTCTGCTTTTGAATATGCTATCTAGGTTGGTCATAACTTTCCTTTCAAGGAGAAAACATCTTTTAATTTCATGGCTGCAATCACCATCTGCAGTGATTTTGGAGTCCAAAAAATAAAGTCTGACACTGTTTCCCCATCTATTTCCCATGAAGTGATAGGACCAGATGCCATGATCTTCATTTTCTGAATGTTGAGCTTTAAGCCAACCTTTTCACTCTCCTCTTTCACTTTGATCAAGAGGCTTTTTAGTTCCTCTTCACTTTCTGCCATAAGGGTGGTGTCATCTGCATATCTGAGGTTATTGATATTTCTCCTGGCAATCTTGATTCCAGCTTGTGCTTCATCCAGCCCAGGGTTTCTCATGATGTACTCTGCATAGAAGTTAAATAAGCAGGGTGACAATATACAGCCTTGATGTACTCCTTTTCCTATTTGGAACCAGTCTGTTGTTCCATGTCCAGTTCTAACTGTTGCTTCCTGAACTGCATATAGGTTTCTCAAGAGGCAGGTCAAGAGTTCTGCTTTCCCATCTCTTTCAGAATTTTCCATAGTTTATTGTAATCCACACAGTCAAAGGCTTTGGCATAGTCAATAAAGCAGAAATAGATGTTTTCCTGGAACTCTCTTGCTTTTTCCATGAGCCAGTGGATGTTGGCAATTTGATCTCTGGTTCCTCTGCCTTTTCTAAAACTGGCTTGAACATCTGGAAGTTCACGGTTCATGTATTGCTGAAGCCTGGCTTGCAGAATTTTGAGCATTACTTTACTAGCATGAGAGATGAGTGCAATTGTGCAGTAGTTTGAGCATTCTTTGGCATTGCCTTTCTTTGGGATTGGAATGAAAACTGGCCTTTTCCAGTCCTGTGGCCACTGCTGAGTTTTCCAAATTTGCTGGCATATTGAGTGCAGCACTTTCACAGCATCATTTTCCAGGATTTGAAATGGCTCAACTGGAATTCCATCACCTCCACTAGCTTTGTTTGTAGTGATGCTTTCTAAGGCCCACTTGACTTCACATTCCACGATGTCTGGCTCTAGGTGAGTGATCACACCATCGTGATTATCTTGGTCATGAAGATCTTTTTTATACAGTTCTTCTGTGTATTCTTGCCACCTCTTCTTAATATCTTCTGCTTCTGTTAGATCCATACCATTTCTGTCCTTTATCAAGCCCATCTTTGCATGAAACGTTCCCTTGGTATCTCTTAATTTTCTTGAAGAGATCTCTAGTCTTTCCCATTCTGTTGTTTTCCTCTATTTCTTTGCATTGATTGCTGAGGAAGGCTTTCTTATCTCTTCTTGCTATTCTTTGGAACTCTGCATTCAGATGCTTATAGTTTTTGTTTTCCCTTTGCTTTTCGCTTCTCTTCTTTTCACAGCTATTTGTAAGGCCTCCCCAGACAGCCATTTTGCTTTTTTGCATTTCTTTTCCAAGGGGATGGTCTTGATCCCTGTCTCTTGTACAGTGTCAGGAACCTCTGTCCATAGTTCATCAGGCATACTATCTATCAGATCTAGTCCCTTAAATCTATTTCTCACTTCCACTGTATAATCATAAGGAATTTGATTTAGGTCATACCTGAATGGTCTAGTGGTTTTCCCTACTTTCTTCAATTTAAGTCTGAATTTGGCAATAAGGAGTTCATGATCTGAGCCACAATCAGCTCCTGGTCTTGTTTTTGCTGACTGTATAGAGCTTCTCCATTTTGGCTGCAAAGAATATAATCAATCTGATTTCGATGTTGACCATCTGGTGATGTCCATGTGTAAAGTCTTCTCTTGTGTTGTTGGAAGAGGGTGTTTGCTATGACCAGTGTGTTCTCTTGGCAAAACTCTATTAGCCTTTGCCCTGCTTCATTCCGTATTCCAAGGACAAATTTGCCTGTTACTCCAGGTGTTTCTTGACTTCCTACTTTTGCATTCCAGTCCCCTATAATGAAAAGAACATCTTTTTTCGGTGTAGTTCTAAAAGGTCTTGTAGGTCTTCATAGAACCGTTCAAATTCAGCTTCTTCAGCATTACTGGTTGGGGCATAGACTTGGATTACTGTGATATTGAATGGTTTGCCTTGGAAATGAACAGAGTTCATTCTGTCTTTTTTGAGATTGCATCCAAGTACTGCATTTCAGACTCTTTTGTTGACCATGATGGCTACTCCATTTCTTCTAAGGGATTACTGCCCACAGTAGTAGATATAATGGTCATCTGAGTTAAATTCACCCATTCCAGCCCATTTCAGTTCTCTGATTCCTAGCATGTCGATGTTCACTCTTGCCATCTCCTGTTTGACCACTTCCAGTTTGCCTTGATTCATGGACCTGACATTCCAGGTTCCGATGCAATATTGCTCTTTACAGCATTGGACCTTGCTTCTATCACCAGTTACACCCACAAATGGGTATTGTTTTTGCTTTGGTTCCATCCCTTCATTCTTTCTGGAGTTATTTCTCCACTTATCTCCAGTAGCATATTGGGCACCTCCCGACCTGGAGAGTTCCTCTTTCAGTATCCTATCATTTTGCCTTTTCATACTGTTCATAGGGTTATCAAGGCAAGAATAATGAAGTGGTTTGCCATTCCCTTCTCCAGTGGACCACATTCTGTTAGACCTCTCCACCATGACCCACCTGTCTTGGGTGGCCCCACACGGCATGGCTTAGTTTCATTGAGTTAGACAAGGCTGTGGTCCATGTGATTAGATTGACTAGTTTTCTGTGATTATGGTTTGTGTGTCTGTCCTCTGATGCCTCTCACAACACCTACTGTCTTACCTGGGTTTCTCTTACCTTGGACGTGGGGTATCTCTTCCCAGCTGCTCCAGCAAAGCACAACCGCTGCTCCTTACCTTGGACGAGGGCTATCTCCTCACAGCCGCCCCTCCTGACCTTTAACGTGGAGTTGCTCCTCTCAGCCCTCCTGCAAGTTTCGGAAGGTCTCAGCTATTATTTCTTGGAACTCTTTCCTCCCTCTGTCTCTTTTCTCTTTCTGGGATGCCCGTTACATAATGTTTTCTTTCCTAAAAGAGTTTTATAGCTCTTGTAGAATTTCCTGTCTTTTTAGGCCTTAAATCTCTTTCCTATTCTGCTTTGCATCATTTGTAGATTTCTATCTTCAAGCTCAGCTAATTCTCTCTTCCATTAGGCTTGCTCTGTTTTAATGATTTTAAGGCATTCTTCATCTCATTTATTGAGTTCTTCAGCTCTAGAATTTGTTTTTTTTTTTTAAAGTTTCAGTCTCTTTGGTAAAGCAAAGAGAATTTGTTCCTCACCAGCATATCCGAAGTATTTGTTCCTCACCAGCATATCCAAAGTAGTGAATATCTTTCTACTTTAGATAAAACTTTTTTTAAAAACATGATTCTAAGTATTCAACAGGTTAGAAATTATGGGCCTTTCTTTTCCTTTCCAGTAGCTGAACATATGTTCTTGGTTTCTCTTACCTGAGAAGCCTCTGCTTAACTGTAAGTCACACTTTCCAACTCTCCACCATCTCAGTCAGAGGCATCACCCAGAGTCATTATCACTGTTTGCTGCTTTGGGGTGATTGGTGCTTGGCTGCTGCCAGCTTGCTGACATGCTGCCTGGGGCGCCAAGACGGTGGGCTCTACCACCACGTCCATGATCTCCTGGGTCACAGGCTCCACCTCCACAAGGGGAGAGGGAGGGTGGGAGGGTCGCAGGAGCCTCTGCTGTGTCAGGTATTGTCAGGTTTGCAGATTCTACCACTGTGAGGGATGGGAGTCCCAGGCCCTACTGCTGCTATTACCTAGTTACCAAGGCTACAGGCAGCCAGGAGGCCAGAGTCCTGTGCACCGCCCCCCCTACTCCTACCAGGTTCCCTGGGGCTGGGGCTCAGTAGCCTCAGCCAGGGGACCAGGATTGCAGGCAAACTCCACTGTTCCACAGATCCACCTCCTCTATGTATCCAGTCCATCTACCTATTCTCTGGCATCATGGTGTGTTGGTCAGAGGTACCTTTGCTGAGTTATGTATGTTTTGCTGGCTATAGATTGAAAGAGAGAGACAAAGAGAGCATCTTCCTCTGCCATAATGCTGAGATAATTCCAAATATAATTTTCTATATTTAGTGAAATTATCTTTCAGGAACAAAGAGGAAATAAAGGTATTTGGAAATTAAAGAAAGTTAAAATAATTTGTCATAAACAGACTTAAAGATAGACTAAGGCTGCTGCTGCTGCTGCTGCTAAGTCGCTTCAGTCGTGTCCGACTCCGTGCGACCCATAGCCGGCAGCCCGCCAGGCTCCCCGTCCCTGGGATTCTCCAGGCAAGAACACTGGAGTGGGTTGCCACTTCCTTCTCCAGTGCATGAAAGTGAAAAGTGAAAGTGAAGTCGCTCAGTCGTATCCGACTCTTCACGACCCCATGGACTGCAGCCTACCAGGCTCCTCCGTCCATGGGATTTTCCAGGCAAGAGTACTGCAGTGGGGTGCCATAGTACTTGCGATACTTCAAACATTAAGGAAATGATCAAAGAAGAAATAAAAAAGAAAAACAGTAAGAGAAGAAATATAAATATATACAATAGATTATACTTCTCTCTAAATAACATAAATTATACTTGGTGACTAAAACAGAAATCATCTTATATCAAAAACAGTAACATTTTAAAATAGGAGAGGTAAATAGAACTAAAAGGAAGGATGTACAATTATGATTTATAGTTATCAACATTTTCTTCTGCCTACTCAAATTTGCTGTTGAATAACTCTAGTGATTTTCATTTCAGCTATTGTGCTTTTCACTTCCAGAACATTGGTTTTATTCTTTTTTATAATTTTATGTTAACTGATGTTCTCATTTTGGGAGAAATATATTTCCTTACTTACATTTAGTGTCATCTATCTTCATATATATGTGTATATATACACATTTGTGTGTATTTAGAAAAGTCACTAGATGATGGTCAGCCCTCAAGAACTAAACTCAGCAGTCTTTAAAGAGGGAAGAAACAAATTTCCAGAGTAAACACATTATAATATTCAGAATGCCCAGCTCTCACAAATGCCAACAACAAAATTACAAATCATACAAAGGAAAAGTCGATTCACAGGAAAGTAAGTATTTGACAGAAACCATTCCTGAGGAAGCCCAGACAATGGAAGGAAATATTAGTCAAAAACATTAAATAAACTATCTTAAATATGCTCAATGACTTAAAGGAAACCATGGGAAAGAACCAAAGGAAATCAAATACAACTATGTGAGCAAATTCAGAATATCAACAGATACAATTATTAAAAAGGAGTCAAACCAAAATTCTGGAATTGAAAAGCACAATGGCTGAAACAAAAATCACTAGAGGTCTTCAACAGAAGATGTAAGCAGGCAGAAGAAAGAACCAATGAACCTGGAGATATGGCAACTGAATTGAACCCATCTACGGAACAGAAGAAATATACAAAAATATCTACAAGACCCAGATAATCACGATGGTGTGATCACTGACCTAGAGCCAGACATCCTGGAATGTGAAGTCAAATGGACCTTAGGAAGCATCACTACAAACAAAGCTAGTGGAGATGATGGAATTCCAGTTGAGCTATTTCAAACCCTAAAAGATGATGCTGTGAAAGTGCTGCACTCAATATGCCAGCAAATTTGGAAAACTCAGCAGTGGCCACAGAACTGGAAAAAGTCAGTTTTCACTCCAATCCCAAAGAAAAGCAATGCCAAAGAATGTTCAAACTACCGTACAACTGCACTTATCTCACATGCTAGCAAAGTAATGCTCAAAGTTCTCCAAGCCAGGCTTCACTAGCACATGAACCATGAACTTCCAGATGTTCAAGCTGGATTTAAAAAAGGCAGAGAACCAGAAATCAAATTGCCAACATCTGTTGGATCATAAAAAAAGCAAGAGTTCCAGAAAAACATCTACTTCTGTTTTATTGACTAAGCCAAAGCATTTGACTGTGTAGATTGCAACAAAATGTGGAAAATTCTTCAAGAGATGGGAATACCAGACCACCTGACCTGCCTCCTGAGAAACCTGTATGCAGGTCAAGAAGCAAGAGTTAGAACTGGACATGGAACAAAAGACTGATTCCAAATTGGGAAAGGAGTACATCAAGGCTGTATTTTGTTATCCTGCTTATTTAACTTATATGCAGAGTAAATCATGAGAAAACCTGGGCTGGATGAAGCACAAGCTGGAATGAAGACTGCCGGGAGAAATATCAATAACCTCAGATATGCAGATGACACCACCCTTATGGCAGAAAGCAAAGAAGAACTAAAGAGCCTCTTGATGAAAGTAAAAGGGGAGAGTGGAAAAGTTGGCTTAAAACTCAACACTCAAAAAATGAAGATCAGGGCATCTGATCCCATCACTTCATGGCAAATAGATGAGGAAACAATGAAAACAGTGAGAGATTTAATTTGAGGGGCTCCAAAATGACTGCAGATGGTGACTGCAGCCAAGAAATTAAAAGACAGTTGCTCCTTAGAAGAAAAGCTATGACAAACCTAGACAGCATATTATAAAGCAGAGACATTACTTTGCCAACAAAGGTCCATCTAGTGAAAGCCATGGTTTTTCCAGCAGTCATGTATGGATATGAGAGTTGGATGATAAGGAAAGCTAAGAACCGAAGAATTGATGCTTTTGAAATGTGGTGTTGGAGAAGACTCTTGAAAGTCCCTTGGACTTCAGGGAGATCAAACAAGTACATCCTAAAGAATATCAGTCCTGAATATTCTTTGGAAGGACTGATGCTGAAACTCCCATACTTTGGAGACCTGATGTGAAGAACTGACTCATCGGAAAAGATCCCGATGTTGGGAAAGATTGAAGGCAGGAAGATGCCTTCAAGAGATGACAGAGGATGAGATGGTTGGATGGCATCACTGATTCTGGGAGTTGGTGATGGACACGGAAGCCTGGCATGCTGCAGTCTATGGGGTCGCAAAGAGTAGGACATGACTGAGCGACTGAATTGAACTGCACTAAAGGAACAGAAAGAAAAAAGAATGGAGAATAATTAATAAGCTTGAGTGACTTGTATAATAGCATCAAAAATGCCAACATATGCATAACAGAGTTTCAGGAGAAGATGGAAAGGAACAATATGGAGCAGCAAGAATTCTTAAGAAATAATAGCCAAAAACTTCCCAAAGCTGCTGATGCATATACACATTCAAGTTGCTCAACAAATACAAAGCTGAATAAGACATCCACACCCAACTCACATTACAGTAAGTTATCAAAGGCCAAACATAAAGAATGCTTAATACAGACTCATCACATACAAGAGATTTTCAATAAGATTAACAGCTGATATTCCACCTGTACCATGGAGGCCAGAAGACGTTGGATGGCATATTTAAAGTCCTGAAAGAAAAGAACTGTCAGTCAATAATTTTATATCCAGCAAACTATCCTTCAAAAATGAAAGTGAAATTAAGACATTTTCAGATGAATAAAAACTGAGGGAGTGAATTACAAGTAGACCTATACTACCAGAGATGCTAAGAGAGTCCTTCATGCTGATATGAAAAGACCATAGACATTAACTCAAAGTTAGAAGAAATGAAAAACAATGGCAAAGGTGACTACATAGGTAAATGTCGTCAGCCTTTGTAAGGCTGATGTTATTGCACTTTGAGTTTGTAATTTCTCTTTTTTTCTTATATGATTTAAAAGGCAACTACATAAAGCAATAATTAAAAATCAACATCAATGAGAAAATAATATATGAAGACGTAATCTGTAACAATAATGATTTAAAATGTAAGGGATGGCAAGGTATACAAGCAGAGTATTTCTATATTGTTGATACTGTTGATATTATTCAAATAAAATTTGTTTAATTGAAACAATGGTTAATGGTTGTTAATTGTTAAAGGTAACCACTTTAAAATAACTAAAAAGTATACAGAAAAGTAAAAAAAGAAAGGAATCAAAATGTACAATACCAAAAAATCAACTAAACATACACAAACAAAAAATAAGGGAGGAACAAAATATATGTAAGACACAGGTAAAACAAATAGGCAAATGGAAGAAATCCTTCATTGAAGTAAATTTCTTTAAATATAAGTAAACTCTCCTATTAGAAGGCAAAGGTTGGCCTCCCCATAGGGGCAATGCCAGCTATTTCCAGACTGGAAGGGGGCCATGCAGTGGGCATGGAAGAAAGTTGGACCACACACAAGTCTGGCATTGTGGGGACTAAGCCCCCCATGTGGGCAGTCCTCACGAATGGAGATCCCAAAGATCCCCTTTCAAGAAGGCTTCTTTAAATTTCCTCAGAGTGCCTCAATGCCATGGTGGGCTCTTGTCTCTGGTGACTTCCTCTTGCAAGTGATAGGAAGAAAATCGAGATATAAACACATGGAAGTTCATTCATTCAGTATCTCCAGTCCCCCAACCGCCACAGGAGGCCTGAAGCTAGAAAAGGAACAGAGATAAATTCCACTCAGTGACTGAGAGTCTTAATTGAATAATTAAAAAAATATACATGTATTGAAGGAGGAGCCCCAGAGGAGTGGTGAAGAAAAGGAAAGCACCATAAGAGAAATGAGATGCTTGTCTCCAAGGTCGGGGCAGGAGGTGGGGTTCCCTGAGAAAGTGCTCTTTTGGTTGAGAGTTGAAAGATGAGCTGCAACTAACTGGGGAGCAGATGCGTGCTATGAGGGAGGCAGAATAGGGTGGGGAGTGGGAAGACATTGGGTAGGGAGCAATGTCCACGCTGGGAAGACAGTGAGTGAAGAAGGGTGGGGGACACTGGGGCAGGGAATGTCCAAGGGGTAGGAACAGCAAGTGCAAAGAGTGAAGAGGGGTTGGGGGGTGACACTGGGGCAGGGAACAGTGTCCATGCAGGGGGAACAGTGAATGCAAAGGATGAGAAGCCAGAAGCCCCCCTGTGGCTGAAAAGAAGGGAGGCTTGGGGCAGAGCAGTGCTGGGAGGGTGCACAGCCTGAATCCTGGGGGAAATGGGAAGTCTGCAGTGCCCGAGGACTCCATAGTTATGCGACCAGAGGTCTTTCCCATTACTTGATACCAGGTCTCCTGCTGCTTCATGATGTAGTCTGGAAAAACTGGCCAGTCAGTCTACACTGTCTATACTCTGTCCACACTGGCCGCTCCAGTCCAGGACCAGCTGACGTCACTCCTTCAACAGCATGGTCACTCGTTGGCCCAAGTGTTGGTCTAGTAAGATGCTTCTGTTAATTCCTGAATATTCACCAAATGTTAGTGAATTCCACCACTGCTAAGCACCTAGATCTATGTCAGCCACAAGTACATGCTAGAACCCAGTTCTAGGAGAGGGGACAGTCACAGGAGTCCTGACTGTGTTACCTTCCTGGGCTTCAATGTCCTCACCTGTGAAAGCAGTCCTAAGAGCTGCTCACAGGGTGTTCACCTATGCTGGACACTCTTTAAGTGTCCTGCATGTTAGCTCTGGGGCAGCTGCTGCCATGTCCCCCTTCTACAAATGAGAGTGCTGAGGCTTCAGAGGGGAGGAGGGCAGGAAAGGAAACTGCTGGGCACATATCTCTCCAGGGCTCTCCTTCCTGGTCACTGAGCAGGCACTCGCCTCCCTGCACTGGTGATCAGGGCTTTCTTACAGACCTTGTGATATGTGGCACACAGGTGCCAGGGACAGCCTGGCCCAGACACTCAGAGTGGGTGCAACTCAGGTCCAGACTCGACCCTGGCAGCAAATAACAACAATGGTAATAACCACTTCCAACTTTAGATGTGGAGTGCACCTTGAGGGTGCCATCTGGAGAGCACATACAAACTGTGTGTGCAAGGCTGAGCATCTCCTTGTGCCTCCCCCTGAGGCCAAAACGTGGCCCCTGGACCTCTCATCCTCATCTGCCACAGCCCCCTTGGTGAGGGTCTCAAAGTAGATGAAGCCCACATGCACTGCACTCTCAAAAATGCTCAGCTTACATCACCTGGTGTGCTCAGACGCTTAATCCCCAAAGAGGAAGAGGAGCTTCAGAGCTGGCTGATAGCCCTAATGCCTGAGACCAGGCCCCTGAGATAGGGGCTTGGGGATGGAGAGCTTGGGTGGGGGTGGGGGGGAGGCAGTCTGTGTGCAGGCCTTGTCCCAAACCAATACTCCCGCCCTCTCCATTTTCCACTGAAGCATGTCAAGATACTGACGACCTCCACTTGCCAAACCTCTTTGGCCACATCCCCTGACCACACTGTGTCCACACCTCCAGTAGCCTAGCTACTCTCTTCATGTGCCCACTACCCTGTCAGTCCTCCTTATCCCTCACCCTGGCTGGTTGGCTGGCAGGGTGGTTGCTGAGTCCTTGCAGGCTCCACAAGGTGGCAGCCTTATCTGTCTGGCTCAGGACTGTGCCTGGCACTGAGCAGGGTGCAGGAGTTTGCTGAGCACATGGGAGGGTAGGTTCTGAGTGGGCTTGAGCCGATTCACACAGAGGAAAGAACAGGGCAAAGCCCTCACCCTGACAAGGTTCAGGGGATACTGCAATCAACCCCATGCCCTGATCCAAGAACTTCCTCTTCTGGACTAAGTCTGGGAAGCCCCAGGAGACACAGCAGACATTGGAAGGACCTGAGAGCAGCTGTGACAGCAGGGACATTCCTGGGGCTGCTCTGACACCCAGTGGTGACTTTCAGAACCAGCTGTGGCAAGGAAGAAGTGCAGCTGCTCCCAAGGTGGAGAGAAAGAGCATGAGGGAGGAGGAAGAGAGGATGTGAACGAGTCTATTCTAGACCGGTGATTCTCAAGATCTGAACATGTGGTGGAATCAATTTAAAGGCCAGCTGGTGACTCAAGTTTCTGAGCTGAGCCTGAGAAGGTGTTTCTAATAGGTTCCCATCCCCACGGTTTAGGAGCGGAATGGAAGAGAAGGCATGGGTGTGTTAACACTGTGTCCTCTGGGATGGAACTTACACTATTACCCTTACTTTATGGAAGAAGTGGGCTTCTCTGGTGGCTCAGCTTGTAAAGAATCGGCCTGCAATGTGGGAGACCTGGGTTCAATACCTGGGTTGGGAAGAACCCCTGGAAAAGGGAACAGCTACGCAATCCAGTATTCTGGGCTGGAGAATTCTATGAACTGTATAGTCTATGGGGTCGCAGAGTCAGACAAGACTGAGCAACTTTCAGTTTGGAAGAAGTAGCTGAGACTTGCAGAGCCCATGCTGTCTATGTTCCCACAGTGCTGGCCCCAAGTCCTGCATGTGGTCCCTACTGCATGTCTGTGGGGTGGTTATAGCCTGTCCTTGTACCTGCTGTACCTATTTGGACAGGTGAGGTGGCTGAAACTGGGATAAACAGCCTCCATGGCACATTGCCCAGGACACCTCCCTGCAGAAACTTTAGGCCTCAGTCACCCATTGCACCCAGGATGTATTCCCTGCCTAGGCAGTGCTCACCTGGCCTCTGATGGGTAACTGAAAGAACCAGGCAGGCCCTGCCTGAGAGGCTAAAGAGCACACCAGGTCCACTGCATCACCTGGAGGGCACAACGTCACCAGCCCTCCTAGGGCCCACAGGGAAGCACTTCTGATTTAACTTCCCATCAGCCAGGCAGAGAAAAGGCCAGACAGACACGCAAAGCCAGTGCCAGGCACCCATCCCTCACTGTGTCCCACTGTGTCACTCCTCTCATCAGAGCTGGAAAGGGGAGAAAAGCTTCCTAGGTTGTCAGCAGGCACTGAAGATTGCAGGAGGGAAGATGCTCCTTGTAGAGGAGAGGAAGGCAGAAGTGTTCAGGTCAGGTAGGGCACTGGGAAGCTAAGACTGGGGAAAAGTCAAGGCTGGACAGAATCCCCTGGGGGCTGCTGAAAGTGCAGACTCCAGCCCACCCTGGACCCCCTCAGGACTTTGTGCTTGAGTCCCAGGAACACGCATTTCTCATCAGCCCCTGGGCACAAGAGTTTGGACCTCAATGTTTCTAAGCCAAAAGTCACCACACCCCCACATCTCAAGTGAGGTACGGAGGTCCATTCTTCCCAGTGCAAGAAGAGACCCCAAAAATAACAGAGCAACAGGCAAGAATGTGTAACTCACAGAGAATCAGGGGAGCGGAAATAGTGAGGAGCCAGGATATAATCTGCCATGATGCTCAGTGAATATTTAATAGACTGAATGAATTTAATGTATTAAAGAATGGATGTAATGACTATATTCCTTGTTGGAAAGGGTGAATGTCTTTCTCTAGGTGCAAACCTGCCAATCAATTGGTAAGAAGGCAAAGAAATAATGAAGCAACAAAAAAATTGTGATGAAACAACATCTGCATTACATGAACCAACGATTTACATGTAATTTGCAACTGTCCACTGTCAGCTCAGTTCAGTCACTCAGTCGTGTCTGACTCTTTGCGACCCCATGAATTGTAGCACGCCAGGCCTCCCTGTCCATCACCAACTCCTGGAGTTCACTCAAACTCACGTCCATCGAGTCAGTGGTACCATCCAGCCATCTCATCCTCTGTCGTCCCCTTCTCCTCTTGCCCCCAATCCCTCCCAGCATCAGAGTCTTTTCCAATGTGTCAACTCTTCGCATGAGGAAGCCAAAGTACTGGAGTTTCAGCTTTAGCATCATTCCTCCCAAAGAACACCCAGGACTGATCTCCTTCAGAATGGATTGGTTGGATCTCCTTGCAGTCCAAGAGACTCTAAGGAGTCTTCTCCAACACCACAGTTCAAAAGCATCAATTCTTCGGCGCTCAGCTTTCTTCACAGTCCAACTCTCACATCCATACACGACCACAGGAAAAACCATAGCCTTGACTAGACGGACCTTTGTTGGCAAAGTAATGTCTCTGCTTTTTAATATGCTATCTAGGTTGGTCATAACTTTCCTTCTTATTAACCAGTAAATGCTGTACAAGTGAGGGTTAATAGAAATCTGACTTCCACTGAGTGTTAAGGATAGTTGACCATCAGTAATTACCATTTACTCTGGCTCATCAGCAGCTGCAGCCAGGGCAACTTCTTCCTGAGCTCAGATTTACACCTCCCCAAGGCAATGGCACCCCTCTCCGGTACTCTTGCCTGGAAAATCCCATGGATGGAGGAGCCTGGTAGGCTGCAGTCCACGGGGTCGCAAAGAGTTGGACACGACTGAGTGACTTCACTCTCACTTTTCACTTTCCTGCAATGGAGAAGGAAATGGCAACCCGCTCTAGTGTTCTTGCCTGGAGAATCCCAGGGACAGGGGAGCCTGGTGGGCTACTGTCTATGGGGTCACACAGAGTCAGACACCACTGAAGCTACTTAGTAGCAGCAGCAGCAAACCCCTTGCATGGCATTAGGGCCATGTGACTAGCTCTCACCACTGGAATGAGAGAAGATTGAGCACCACTGCCAAGCTGGGAAGGGATCCTCCCCATTGTCTTCCAGCGGGATGCAGAAGCTCCCTGAGGACTCCAAGGTGCCAGACGGAAGCAGCCCTTATCTCCACATGACTACCAGGAGCAAAAGTCTTGCTCCCACACAGGCCTCACGGATGCAGACTTGAGCAATAGAGATTTTGGCCTTCAGCCCCTGAGGTGGCTTATCACAGCAGTCAGCCTCTGTGCACACCATTCTCCAACTCCCAGTCTCAGGTGTTGGTGTGATCCTGGAGGCACCAACCAATGGAGAAGCTCCAGATATGCTCCAAATAACCTTGTCATCCACTAGTTCCACAAGGTCAAGAAAAGCACAATACCTCCACGAGCCCCACACTGAGATGAGCCACTTTTGAACAATATACTTCATTCCTCGTTAAGTGAAACTACTGGGCTGGTCAAAACCTTTGTTCAGGTTTTTCGTAGCATTTTAGGGAAAAACCCAAACGAACTTTTTGGCCAACCCAATAAAAGGGTATGAATGGGCAAATTCCTTATGTGCTGATATGGAAATACCTCAGATATGTTAAGTGAAAAAATAGATAAAACAGCATATATCAGCAGTTTTCAAGGTATGATACAAGGATCCCTGAGGGTGCAAAAGACCCTTTCAGAGGGTCTGCAAGGTTCTCCAACTCTGTGTCTACATGAGGCCTTATTTCCTTCTATCCTTCAATCAAAAACAAAAAACCAGACTGACTGCATAAGCAGATAAACAAATCCAGCTATTAAGCCAGATGCTAAAATCTTTCAAATATAAAAAACTTGGCCTCACTGATTTTGTATTGGAAAATATTTTTATAAAGTCTATTTCTCAAATACAATGGGTTTACCATTTTGTAAAGTTTTTAAATTTTTCAACTTTATTATCTAATATAGTAAATAATGATAGATATAACTCACCTTAAAGAGTTCTCGGGAGGCCTCAAAACTTTAATCCTATAGAAGGATCCTGAGACTAAAAAGTCTGACTACCACTGGTGTATATACTATCTGTTTTCATTAAAAAAAAAAAAGGCAGGAAAATAAGAATTTATCTTTGTACTAGTTTATATATGCATGAAGAAAAACTCACAAAGGATAAATAAACCAGTATGAGTAGTTAAGCAAAGGGAAGGTAGGAAATGGGCAGACAGAAGACCCTTTAGTGAATCTTTTTCATTCTGAATCTATGTATGTATGTATGTGCGTGTGTGTGTGTGTGTGTGTGTATGTCACCTATTCAAAAACAACTAAAATATTTAAAAAAAAAAGAGCCAGAGACAGCATGACAAGATGAGAATGAAGTCCAGCTGAAAAGTATAACAGCTTACAAAGTCTGTGTGAATGTCACCCCTCCCCCATACCCAGAAATAACTGTCCCCAGGTAAAATACTAGAGAATTATTCTCTGAAGAAATGAAACCAAGAGACTCAGAGCTTTCAGATGAAGATTCCTCACCTTAAACTATGACAGGCAACCACACATCACAACTTAATGGAGGTCTGCAACAGAGGAGATAGACATAAAAGCCCAGAGGAGAGTAATTCAGAAACAAAAGAAAATTTTAAATAATTTTTTAAAACAAAACAACAAAAACACAAAGTCGTACCCAAAGATATCTGAAAAGTTACTGAACCCACACTGCCAAGTTGAGGAAGGTAACTGTGCTCTCAAGAAAAGAATGTTAACTTCTGAGCCTCAGTATCACTCAGTGTAACCAGGATAAATACCTCCTTTACAGAGTTAAGACAGGAATTTAACGAGTTATTGTTTTCTGATGACAATACATTCCCTAGCACTTAGGGAAAGCTCAAGAAATGGCATTCCTATTGCCTGTGATGCAGCAGAAAAAGCTGTGTTACTACAAAATAATTTTTTAAAAAAACAGATCAGTGTTTGCCAGAGGAGATAGTGGGGAATGGGAGAAATGCATGAACTGTTTTTATCTTTATAGTTTAAATAAACTGAATTTAAAAAAACAATAGAAGTCAGTGAAATATGCTTTAAGGTTAACAATCATTTAATGTATTAACATTTTCACTTATAAACATACAATTTGCATATACAGGGAAAAACTGGTTCAGAGAACACAACAGAATACTGGAGACAGGCAAGCAATCAGAAGAGAAAAGAAAATACCAACCCGAGGGGAAAAAAAATAGAACTGCATTCCATGCCGGTGTCTATAAACTTGGGAAGGAGAAAAAGATCGCACAGAATCACAATTAATGTAGAAAACAAACATGGGTCATTCTGCATCAATGGCAGGAACTTCTCCCATGATCCAGATCTTGCATCCCGGTCCGGCCCACTTCATGAATGTTGATCTGAAACACAGTTGCTCATCTCTCCCTTCTCTTTAAATCTAACCTTGAAGTTAACTCAAGAAATTAAATGCACAGAGCTAAGAAACAAGCAGACTGGCATGTGTGCAACATCAACGGCCAACTATTTAAAAGTGCACATGGAAATAAAATGCTGACTAAACATTTTACTTCAGTTAAAGTGAACAAGTTCCTTCCAACTCACCTAACTTCTTGATTTAGGACTACCTAAGCGAGGTGACCAAAAGATTGGCGTCTATGAGAACTGGAGCCAGGGAAATGAAGCATCTCAGCCCGTCTTTATGCTGAGCACGCATTTCCTCTCAGGATGAAGTCACTAGGGACAGTGAACTTCCAGACTCAACTACAGTTGCCCAGCATGGCTTGCCCAGCTAGGGACAGGGACTGGAGATGGGGGAGCACATGTATGTCAGGACTTCAGTCCACAGGTCCCCCCACTCTGTCAGGGGGCAGAACACAGGGAGACCATCTCCTTCAAGGGCATTTCAGTGACATAACTCAGTATCTGTGGTTCCAGTAATTCCTATTTCAAAATTAACATTCCAGTGCAACATTAAAAACTGAGTTTAGTATTTTGCTTGTAAAGGATACAGCTTGAATAATGATTACCATCTGAACAAAGCTATTCTGATTACATATGATGTAAAATAAGTAACATTTTTAACCATCAAAAGCAGTATTGTCATACATCACATGTGGCAACTTTCCACCACATGACACATCCAAAGACATGACAGCCAAGTATATTTCTTTTCAGCTGGAAACAGACTCTCCAGTGTCACCAAGTACAGTAGAATTGGCGAGGGAAACAGACCTGTGGTCACCACAACGTTCATTTGGCATCTGGTTTTCATACGGAGATAGATCTATTTAAGTCTGCCTTAGAGGTGGAGTGGACTGATAAGTGAAACAAAAGACTGTGTCTGTAACTGGCCACATAAAATAAAAACAGAATTTGTGCTAGGAGTGTATTTTATGGAAACATGGCCACATGGAGTATAGGTGCAGAGACCTTCAATGTGCCTTTGTAAATGTACATTTTTTTAAAACATGCGGGACAGAAAACTGGAACTGAAGTTTTAAAATTTACATAGCTAAAGAAATAAGAAAATTACAGAAATGCAGGACCCTTGGTTTTTCAGAGCTTCACATATAAATTGGGGCTCAAAATTAAATGGTTCAAGCTTCTCTGTGACACTAAAGTCAGAAATAAAAGCTAGGCCGGTGTCCTGGTCAGGTGGAAAGGTATCTTCAGCAGGTCATTCATGTCTCTGGGCCGAAATTCCCACCTATAACCTGAGTTTCCCCCACCATGCAGCACAGAGCTCAGGGGCAGCAACAGTGCCCAGTCCTACACAAGACAGGAGATGGGCTCATCAACAGCCTTCAGAAGGACATGAAACACATCCTCCGTGCAGCCCAATCCCCTGGAACAGGAACACTGCAACTATGGCTCTCATTTCACTTTCCTCACCATTCTCTTAATAATACTTTCTCAACAAGTAGAAAAATAAGCTATAAGTAGGCTGAAGTGGCAATAAAAAATGCCCAAAGCAAACACTAAAACCATGATGCCTCTGAAAAAGATAAATCTACCTCCACACACCTTTTTGTAGTTGTTGTGCCTTCTTCAAGTTTTAAATGATAAAGCCCTAAAATGTTGACACTCAAGTCTACTCCTAATTTGGGATGCTTTCCAAGTATCACTACCAAAAACAAACAAATAAGAATAAAATGAAAAAGCATCATTTTCAAGGGGGGAAACTGTCATCCCATCCATTGTCCTGAGCAGTCAGCTTTGCTGGAGCCCCAGAGGCTGTGGGATATCACACCGCTGCCTAAGGAAGGTTCCAGCCTATAACTCCTGAAGTAACATGCAGCCAGTTCTGGTCTGAGGTTTCAAAGTCCGACATTAAACCAAAAAAACTGCAGTTTTTCTTGCCACGGCCATTCACTCACTCATATATCACCATGTTACCAGCAAAACACTAAAATTATCCCTTAAGAAGTAAGGCCTAACTCTAAAAACAAAATGGCCTTTCAAAACAAGTGTGTTTAAATAAAGTATTGCGAGAGTTTTATAAGGAAACCCCTCGAATGAGCCAGTGCCGCCACAGAGTCCACATTTTAGCTAAACAGCAGTCCAAAGCTTTCTCTGCAGTACTTCTATGTACTTATAAGCATTTTGTCACTACTTTCAAAAGAACTATTAAACCTATTACTAAAAACATTTATAACAAACAGAAATGCCCTGCAAATCATATTATTGCACACGGGGTATCAGAAGCTATGCACGCCGAGGTTCCACGGACTCTAGAAGACCCAGAACAGAGACCCCAGGGCCATGCCTGTGGCTGCTCGGCCAGCATGCCCAGCGCCAGGTCACTGTCGTTGTCTCGGTACCGCTCACGAATGATGACTTGGTTTGCAGGCTGCTGTCCATAAAGCCCTGGAAAAGAAGGAAAGAACAGATTCCTGAGGAGCAGTTTGTGAAGCTCAACATTCACTCAGAAAGACAGCTCACTTGCCTGGGACCCTTCCTGAGGTTTCTCCATGCACAGCACTCCTCCTACAGACTCGTCTCCCTCAGAGAGCTAGGCATGGGGGGTGACTTTGGTGAGTGCTCCCCAGCTCTCCTTCACCACAGGTGAAGGGGACTCAGCTTGGCCGAGTGAGGGGGATACCCCATATTTTAAGATGGAACTAAGAGAAAATCAAGATGCTCAGTTTCCCAAGGTCCACAGTCCCGGACACTACAGACAGCAGAATCCTAATGAAGTTGCAAACCCCAGCCCACAGTGTCCGCTTCAGGCCCCATAGTGTTCATCAGGATGGCAGGCAGACCAGGAACACAGGAGACACATAAAGCCTAGAGACTGGGAGGGCCAAGGATCCCCATCCAGAAGTTAATGAATTTAAATTAAGCCTTAAATCTGCTAACGTAATCTGCTCTCCATTTTTAATGTTATGCCTTTATGGAGAAAAATATTTGTCAGAGGGAAAACATCTCAAAAACAAACTTTAAACAAATTTAAAGTTATTTGCACAATTAAAGTTCTCAATTGGAAATGTTTGTTTTCTTTTGTATTTCACAATATGTTGTCCAAAAGCTACTTAGCTTTAAAATTGTTCCCACAGGACTTCCCTGGTGGTGCAGTGGATAAGAATCCACCTGCCAATGCAGTGGACACAGGTTCGATCCCCAGACCAGGAGGACTCCACATACTGCAAAGCAACTAAGCCCGTGCACCACCACTACTGAGCCCACACTCCAGAGCCCACGAGCTACAACCGCTGAGCCCGCAGGCCCTACAGCCTGTGCTCTAAACAAGAGAAGAGCCCCCAGTCTCTGCAACCAGAAACAGCCCACATGCAACCACAAAGACCCAGCACAACTGTAAATAAATTTCCTCACATACAGTGTTAACTTTCCTCCTTGACCCATTATTCTCTTAACAGTTCAACCCTAGGAAAAGTGAGAAATTGATCCAATAGTGATATGTCCATGAAGAATGAAGATACTAAATGATAAGTGCTTACCAGTCTAAGCACTTACAGTGTTACAAGCATTTATATGTATAGACTCACTTAATCCTCACAACAATCCTAGGAGTTGAGCTCACTGTTATCCCTATTCTATAAACAGGCAAAGAGGGAGGTACGTGGGGCCTGAGCACAGTGAGTGCATGCCAACTCAGGCACTCTGGCTACAGTGTGCACTCAGACCCCAATGCCCCTGATATGATGAAGGAAAGAGAAGCATCAAAGCCACAGAGTAGGAAAATGAGACCATTATAAACCTAAAGGCTTATCAAGGTCAGACAATAACACTAGAAGCAAGGATTTTCTTTTTTTAATGTAATATTTAAACTACATAACTGGTGAACTGTAGCATTCATAATCACAGCCTTGAAATTTTAAAAATTTCAATTAGGCAACTCCAACTAGTAACATGTAATACAGCAGGACCCTATAGCTGACCTAATTTAAAGACCCCTGGAAAATCTAAATCTGCATTCCAGCTTTAGCTCCACAGAAGGACCCCCTCACTCCATGACCAGGAGCCAACTTCTCCTGCAGCTCATCTCTGCTCCTACCAAAAGCTAAGTCTTTACCAAAGTCAGCTGGGGAACATTTCCAAACTGTACTTAATTTAATTACCTAATTTAATCTTTACATAAATGATCCAAATAGGAATGTAGAAAAGGAAGATACTGAGATATTTTAAGAACAACTAAGTCAGATACTTTAGGCCTCCCTGGTGGCTCATATGGTGAAGAATCCATCTGCAATGTAGGAGACCTTGGTTCGATTCCTGGGTTGGGAAGATCCTGGAAAGACTAAATAAAGGCAGATAACTTTTACAAATTACTATCAAACCAAGAAATTGAGAATTACAAAATCTAGAGGTGTTCTCTCAGACTTGGCCCTGGAAACCACAGAGCAATTACGTGTCATGAGTACCATCTCGACAAGACAGAAACAGAGGACTCTAACCAAAGGAGCCAATTCAAACCAAAGACCTCAAGCCCACATCAAACGACAACTGAACAAATGTCCACTAGTGTGGGAAAATTAAAACAGAATACTTACAGTGTGTACACAGCACTTTTTAAATTTGTTGACTGACCACCGGTTTCAGTAATATTAAAGAGAGGCCTTTAACCTTCTCTGCACAACGGCCTCTATGGACACTGCAAGGCAGTGCGTCATGAAGCTGGCAAAGCACCAGAGTCCTAGAAAGGCCAAATGAAGAGCTCCTGTCTGGTTCCCAGCATGATGCTGCTGTGGGATGACCACAACTGAGCAGCCCTTTCACAGCAAGCACACTTACAGTGTGTACACAGCACTTTTAAAATTGGTTGGCAGGCATTTGGCTGTCATGAGGCAAATGCCAAATGCCTACCAATTGCACTCAGCCCTCAGCAGCAAGTTATCTGAGGTTGCACCGAGAATGCTGTCTCATTCTTCATGATGAAAGTCAAAGGCAGGGATGGAATTCTGTGTGTAAAAATTCCCTTCACAAGCACAAAACTTCTGCTCTTCTACAGAGTAAGAAACAGCTAGGATTATCCCAATCTATGGCCTAGGGGCTGAATAAAAGTCTGGCTCTCATCAGACAAATAGGCTAGGACTTAAAAACTGAACACAAACTGCAAAATAAATGGGAAAAAATAATTTATACAAGAGAAGATTTAATTTGTAAACAATTACACAATCTTTACCTTTGCCAGTAATCAGAAATGTAAACTAAGGCAACCTGGTTCCATGTTAAGATCTAGTGAGGTTATCAAAACTTTCAGAGCACGACAAAAACAGCAGGCAATTGTGATGCAACTGCAGAGAAACCAGCACATCAGTAACTCCTGGGGCATTATAAACTGGTGACCTACTCTGGGAAACAACTTAGTAAATGCACAGCATCAAGAGTTACTGTAATACCGTCAGATGAAATGAAATAAGTATAAACTTCCCTCAAAACAATCCAGAGCTGGGAAAAAGGTACAGATGAAACAAGATGCTGTAACTGTTAAAGTTGGTAACAGGTAAATTTAACAGCTCATTTACTGTCCTTACTGTAAACTTTTATAATTTTAAAATGTATCAAAACGTTTATGCCCTTTGACATATTAATATACAGAAATCAAAAATGTATTCTAAGACATACTTAACAGGGATAAAAAACAAACTGATTAGAAACAGTCAAAGCAATATCTATGACAGAAAAATTGAACAGAAAAAGTAAACAGCCAATACGTACTAGAAGACTTCATATTACCCCATATGATAGGATGCAATCATTAAAAAATACTAATGAAGATTATGTAGCCCTCTGGACAAAATATATAAAATTTTTAAATGAGAATGGAATGTAAAACGTAATGTAATGCCATTAACAAAACCAAACAAAATAAAGCAAACACACTCCAAAAAAGTAATGTAAGATAACAAATATGAAACTATTATTTTACAAGAAGAAAATAATTAAACAAAAATAGCTGTGCTAGGATCAGAGGATAGACAAATATCTCATTTTTTAGTATCATTATTTCACTGGTTTTCAACTTGACATAAAAAAAAAAAAATCAAGCAAGGCAAAACTCTTCAGAGTCTACACTACCTTAATGATCAGCATCAGATTCCCAAAACAGGTAACTGGAGAAACGCTCCTCTATTAGGTGCTAACGCACCACTAACCACCACTAACTGTGAGTCTGGGGAAATCCAGACTCTGTGGCAACCCCACTGGCTTCTTTGCGGCATTAATATCAGTGACCACTCACTATTCTGGTAACACTGTCCCTCCACTGCTTCTGCGATAAGGCACTGTGCTAGATTCCTGATCTCTCAGCAACCTCTAGGCTCCCATTCCAATCCATTCATCAGTTCACTCTCATGTGTGTCACTCTGACATGCCGTACTCACTGAGAACTGCACCTGCCTGACTTCACCTGCTCCCTGGGGTCTGGGTATGGCCTCACTCTTCAGGCCATCAGCCACATAGCTCAAGTCACCCTTGCCCTGGCTATAGGCTCCAGCACCACTGCCAGCATATTCTTGACCTCCACCCTATAGACGTCCCCCTGCCCAGGCTGCACCCAGGACTTGACGCTATCTCAGTTCAGTTCAGATGCTCAGTCATGTCTGACTCTTTGAGACCCCATGGACTGCAGCAGCCAGGCTTCCCTGTCCATCACCAACTCCCAGAGCTTGCTCAAACTCATGTCCATCAAATCGGTGATGCCATCCAACCACCTTATCCTCTGTCGTCCCCTTCTCCTCCTTCCTTGAATCTTTCCCAGCATCAGGGTCTTTTCCAATGAGTCAGCTCTTCGCATCAGGTGGCTAAAGTATTGGAGTTTCAGCTTCAGTATCAGTCCTTCCAATGAATATTCAGGACTGATTTTCCTTGTTGCTATCTACACAGGTCAATCGCTCATACCTAACACTTAGTTTCAGGTGAGATGAAAATGAAAGGAGTAAATATAAGCCTTCCCCAGGGTAAAATATAAGCCCTTCCATGCCCCTACTTCATCTGCAAAATGAAACATCACCTCCATAGTGAAAATTTTTGAAGCTACAACCAGAAGGAAAAAAACAGGAGAAAGATTACCTCTTATTCCTTAAAATGCGACTCTTAGGTTATTTGTTAATATAAGTGTATTGCAGTAAGTACAAATTCTCATCTTGGGAATGAATCTGAATACAACAGTGAAGTTTTAAAAACCAAGCCTACTCTAACTTTGTAAAGTAGTGTGAAAATATATAATGCTTTCTTTTTTTTTTTTCAATAGCACAGTGACTTGTCATCTATAACCAGAAAAATTACAGTTCACTTACCCCTAAACTGACAAATAAAAATTCCTCAGGCTTCACTGATCTACACACTAAATGATGAGAAACTAGGAATGAAAGGCTGGCATGAGTTACCTGCATACGGGTACTGATAGGGTACAGCATAAGCCTGTCCATTTGCAGCATAGACAACTTGAGTTCCTGGTGGGTATGCACCACTGTATGGACCATAGCCATACGCCTGCTGAAAAAGATATAAGCCCATTAGAAATACAATTTTAAAATTCAACATCCATTTACAATAAAAACTCTCAACCAAATGGTTATAAAGAGAACATATCTCAACATAAGAAAAACTACATATGACAAGCCCATAGCTAGCATCAACACTCAATGGATGATGAAAAGCTAAACAATTTCTCTATGATCAGGAACAAGACAATGATGCCTACTGTACCCACTTTTATTCAACATACTATGAGAAGGCCAAGTCAGAGCCATTTAGACAAGAAAAGGAAATAAAAGGCATCCAAACTAGAAAGGAAAAAGTACTGAGTTAGCCAAAAAGTTTGCTGGGGCTTTTCTGTAAGATGGTATGGAAAAAAACCAAATGAACTTTTTGGCCAACCCAATAAAACTGTCACTATTTGCAGATGACAGAATAGTATATAAAGAAAACCCTAAAGACTCTACAGAAAAAACTAAGAATAAATGAATTCAGTAAAGTTCCAGGATATAAAATTCATACACATAAATCTGTTGAATTTCAATACACTAGGAACAAACTTTCAGAAAGAGCAATTAGGAAAATCATACTATGTACAATTGCATCAAAACAATAAATTATGATCTTCCCGACCCAGGGAGCAAATCAGGGTCTCCTGCACTGCAGGCAGATTCTTTACTATCTAACACACCACGGAAGCCCAGGATAAACATACTACTACATATAAAATAGATAATCAACAAGGACCTGATGTATAGCACTGGGAACTCTACCCAAAACTCTGTAATAACCTATAAGGGAAAAGAACCTGAAAAATAATAGACATACATATATGTACAGATGAATCAGTTTGTTGTACACTTCAAACTAATACAGTATTGTAAACCAAGTATGTTGTTGTTCAGTCACTCAATCATGTCCAACTCTTTGCCATCGCATGGACTGCAGCACGCCAGGCTTCCCTGTCCTATCTCCGGGAGTTTGCTCAGATTCGTGCCCACTGAGTCGGTGATGCAGCCCAATCAGCTCATCCTCTGTTGCCTCCTTCTCCTACCCTCAATCTTTCCCAGCATCAGTGTTTTCCAATGAATCAGCTCTTCTCATCAGGTGGCCAAAGTATTGGAACTTCAGCTTCTGTCCTTCCAAAGAATATTCAGGGTTAATTTCCTTTAGGATTGACTGGTTTGATCTCCTTGCTGTGCAAGACACTCTCAAGAGTCTTCTCCAATATCACGGTGCAAAAGCATCAATTCTTCAGCACTCAGCCTTCTTTGTGGTCCAACTCTCACACCCTACATAACTACTTGAAAAACCATAGCTTTGACTATACAGACCTTTGTCTACAAAGTGATGTCTCTGCTTTTTAATACACTGTCTAGGTTTGTCATAGCTTTTCTTCCAAGGAGCAAGCGTCTTTTGTGGCTGCTGCCACCATCCACAGTGATTCTGGAGCCCAAGAATATAAAATCTATAATGTTTCCACTTTTTCCCCTTCTGTTTCCCATAAAGTGATGGGACCGAATGCCATGACCATATTCTTAATTTTTTGAATGTTGAGTTTTAAGCCAGGTTTTCACTCTCCTCTTTCACAAAGAGGCTCTTTAGTTCCTCTTTGCTTTCTGCCATTAGAGTGGTATTATCTGCATATCTGAGGCTGTTGATACTTCTCACAGCAATCTTAACTCCAGCTTGGGATTCATCCAGCCTACATTTTGCATGATACACTGTGCACATAAGTTAAATAAGCAGGGTGACAATATACAGCCTTGACATACTCCTTTTACCAATTCTGAACCAATCCACTGTTCCATGTCTGGTTCTAACTTCCTTCTTAAGCTGCTTACACGTTTCTCAGGAGACAGGTAAAGTGGTCTAGTATTCCCATCTCTTTAAGAATTTTCCACAGTTTGTTGTGATCCACACAGTCAAAGGATTTAGCATTGTCAATGAAGCAAAAGTACATGTTTTTCTCAAATTCCCTTGCTTTTTCTATGATCCAACAGATGTTGGCAATTTGATCTCTGGTACCTGCCTCTTCAAAACCCAACTTGTTTATCTGGAAGTTTTTGGTTCATGTACTCCTAAAGCCTAGATTGAAGGATTTTGAGCATAACCTTGCTAGCATGTGAAATGAGCGCAACTGTATAGTCTGAACATTCTTTAGTGTTGCCTTTCTTTGGGATTGGAATGAAAAACACCTTCTCCAGTCCTGTGGCCAAGGCTGAGTTTTCTCAATTTGCTGACATAATGTGTGCAGCACTTTTAACAGCATCATCTTTTAGGATTTGAAATAGCTCAGCTGGAATTCCATCACCTCCACTAGCTTTATTTGTAGTAATTAATTCTTCCTAAGACCCACTTGACTTCACACTCCAGGATGTCTGGCTCTAGGTGAATGACCACACCATCGTGGTTATCCGGGTCATTAAAATCTTATTTGTATAGTTCTGTATATTCTTACCACTTTCTTCATTTCTTCTGCTTCTGTGAGGTCCCTGCTGTTTCCTTTATTGTGCCCATCTCTGCATGAAATTGGTATCTTCCAATTTTCTTGAAGAAATCTCTAGTCTTTCCCATTCTGTTGTTTTCCTCTATTTCTTTGCACTGTTTACCTAAAAAGGCCTTTTTATCTCTCCTTGCTGTTCTTTGGAACTCTACATTCGGTTGGGAATATCTTTCCCTTTGTCATTTGCCTTTGGCTTGTCTTCGTTCTCAGCTGTTTGTAAGGTGTCCTCAGACCACCATTTTGCCTTCTTGCATTTCTTCTTCTTTGGGATGGTTTTGGTCACCACCTCCTATTCAGTGTTACAAACCTCCATCCACAGTTCTTCAGGCACCTTATTTACCAGATCTAATCCCTTGAATCTATTCGTCACCTCCACTGTATAATCATAAGGGCTTTGATTTAGATCATACTTGAATGGTCTAGTGGTTTTCCCTATTTTCCAATTTAAGTCTGAATTCTTCAGTAAGGAACTCAATCTGAGCCACAGTCGGCTCCAGGTCTTGTTTTTGCTGACTATAAAAACTTCTCCATCTTTGGCTGCAAAGAACGTTATCAATCTAATTTCAGTATTGACCATCTGGTGATGTCCACATGTAGAGTTGTCTCTTGTGTTGTTGGAAGAGGGTGTTTGCTATGACTAGTGCATTCTCTTGGCAAAACTCAACCTTTGTCCTGCTTCTTTTTGTACTCCAAGCTAAACTTGCCTGTAACAGCTTATCTCTTGACTTCCTACTTTTGCATCCCAATCTTCTATGATAAAGAACACTTTTCTAGTGTTAGTTCTAGAAGGTCTTGTAGGTCTTCATAAAACCGGTCAACTTCAGCTTCTTTGGCTTTAGTGGCTGGAGCACAGACTGGATTACTGTGGTGCTGAATGGTTTGCCTTGGAAACAGATGGAGATCATTCTATCATTTTTGAGATTGCAACCAAGTATTTCACTCTGAACTCTTTTGTTGACTATAAGGGCTAGTCCATTTCTTCTAAGGGATTCTTGACCACAGTAGTAGATACAATGGTCATCTGAATTAAATTCGCCCATTCCCATCCATTTTAGTTCACTGATTCCTAAAGTACTGATGTTCACTCTTGGCATCTCCTTCTTGACCATGTCCAATTTACCTTGATTCATGGACCTAACATTCCAGGTTCCTATTCAATATTGCTCTTTACAGCACTGGACTTTATTTTCGCCACCAGACACATCCACAGCTGAGCCTCATTTCCTCTTTGGCCAAGCTACTTCATTCTTTCGGACCTATTTCTCCACTCTTCCCCAGTATCATATTGGATACCTACTGACCTGGGAGGCTTATCTTCCAGTGTCATATCTTTTTGCCTTTTCATTCTGTTCATGGGGTTCTCAAGGCAAGAATACTTCAGGGGTCTGCCATTCTCTTCTCCAGTACATCACGTTTTATCAAAAGTCACCACCATGACCCATCTATCCATCACAGCATGGCTCACAATTTCACCAAGTTGCACAAGGCTGTGATCCCTGTGATCATTTTGGTTAGCTTTCCGTGACTGTGGTTTTCATTCTAGAGGTGGTGGGATTATAGTCAAGTATATGCTAATATAAGTACACTTGATATCTAAGTATATCAAGTATACTCTAATATAAAATGAAAATTATAAAACAAAACAAAAAAGCAATAAAATGGCTAGGATAAATTTAACCAAAGACGTGAAGGGCCTATACACTGAAAACTATACAACAGTGATGAAACATATTGAAAATACAAATAAATGAAAATATATTCCAAGCTAATGGATTGGAAGAATAATTAAAATGTCCATACTATCCAAAATAATCTATAGATTCAATGCAATTCCTATCAAATTTCCAATGGCATTTTTTGTAGAAATATGGAACTACAAAAGACCCAACATAGCCAAAGAAAGAAGAATAAAGCTGAAGGTATCATGCTCCCAGATTTCAAACTAAACTACAAAGTAATGACAACAGTATGGTATTGGCATAAAAATAGACACAGAATCAATGGAACAGGAGAACCCAGAAACAAACCTACATATACATGGTAAATTCACTTACCACAAAGGAGCCAAAAATATACAAAACAATGGGGAAAGGAGAGTCTCTTCAATAAATGGTGCTGAGAAAGTTAAGATAATCATATGCAAAAGAATGAAATTTGACCATACATGGTATCTTATACCATACACAAAAATTGACTCAAAGTGGACTAAAGATGTAAAATCTTGAAACCCTAAAACTCCTAGAAAAAAATCATAGGTGATAAGCTCAACAGTGGTTACAGTGATGATTTTTTTGGATCTGATTCCAAAATCAAAGGCAACAAAAGCAAAAATGTGAGACTACATCAAACTAAAAAGCTCCTGAACAACAAAGGAAATTGTCAACGAAATGAAAAGGCAAGCTATCAAATGGGAGAAAATATTCACAAATCATGTTATCTGATAAGAAGTTAATATCTAAAGTATCAACATATAAGGAACTCATACAACTCAAAGGCAAAAAACAATCTGATTATAACAGACCAAAGAACTAAATAGACATCTTCCCAAAGAAGAAATACAGATGGTCAACAGGCACATGAAACGATATTCAACATCACTAATCATCAGGGAAATGCAAATCAAAACCACAATGAGTATCACCTCGCACTTGTTAGAATGACTATTATTAAAAACACAAAAAATAACAACTGCTGACAAGGATGTGAAGAAAAGGGAACCCTCAAACACAATTATTAAAATGATATTAAAATGATTAAAATGATATTAAAATGATAAGATTTTATCTTATCTGGTGCCTCCTGTATCTAAAACAATAATAGAAGGAAGTTTCTCTAAAAATTAAGAATAGAATTACCAGTTGATTCAGCAATTCCACTTCTGAGTATTTATTCAAAGGAAACAAAAACACTAACACAAAAAGGTATCTGTATCCCCAAGTTCAATGCAGCATTATTTACAATAGCTAAGATACAGAAACAATGTAAAGTGTCCATCAATTAACAAACATATAAAGAAAACGTGGTCCAAATATGCAATGGAATATTATTCTACCATTAAAAAAGGACATCTTGCCTTTTTTTGTCCGCATGGATAGACCCTGAGTTTTTGAAAGAAGTCAAAGACAAATACCATACGATCTCATCTGTATGTGGAATCTATCTTTAAAACAAAAACAAAAAAAAAGTTCACAGATACAGAGAACAGACTGGTAGTTGCCAAAGAGGAGGGGGAACCAGAGAGGTGGGGTGGCGGGGTGGGCAGGGAATGAACAAATTGGGTAAGGGAATCAAAACGTACAAACTTCCAGTCATAAAATAAATAAGCCATGGGGATATAATGCACACCACGGTGGCTATAGTTTATACTACTATACTGCATATTTGAAAGTTGCTAAGACAGTAGATCTTAAAAGTTCTCAGCATTTAAGAAAACAATTCTTTACATACGGTGACATGTTAAACAGACCTACTGCAGTGATGATTTTGCAATATATACCAATACAGATTATGCTGTACAATGGAAACTAACATAGTGTTGCATGTCAAATACACCTCAGTTTTTTTAAACACAATTTGAAACAACTGGCAATGTATTAAAATTGGTTCTCCAAATTCCAGTCTATAAAGTATGACTGTTGCTGCTGCTGCTGCTAAGTCGCTTCAGTCGTATCCGACTCTGTGCAACCCCACAGACGGCAGCCCACCAGGCTCCACCGTCCCTGGGATTCTCTAGGCAAGATCACTGGAGTGGGTTGCCATTTCCTTCTCCATTGCATGAAACTGAAAAGTGAAAGTGAAGTCGCTCAGTCGTGTCCGACCCTCAGCGACCCCATGGACTGCAGCCCACCAGGCTCCTCCGTCCATGGGGTTTTCTAGGCAAGAGTACTGGAGTGGGGTGCCATCGCCTTCTCCGTAAAGTATGGCAGTCTATTAAAAAAGTAAAGAATATGAGACAGTGTGCTCATATACTTTAAGGTTCTAAAAATACAAACCCATAACTGAAATCTACTTTCAGGCTATAAAATAAAGAAGGCAGAAAAACACAACAAAAAAGAGAACTGGACTTGCCAGTGATTCTAATTTCAATTCAGCTCTGCCATTAACCTGACCTTCAGTAAGTCATCTATCTATAGGCCTTATATTGTTCATCTTGAAAATGATCAGTTTGGACTAAGTGATAAATGAGATTCATCCAACGTCAGTTTTCTCTTGGTAAAACCAACCTAGTAGCAAAACCCTTCCCACAAAACCCTCCCCAGTCCAATTTCCAGAAGTTCCTGAGTGGAGAATATAAAAGACTGAGGCTACTGAGGAGTCTGAAGACAGAGGCCTGGACAGGTGACTGGCAGTTTTCCAACAGAACATGCCTATGAAAGAACACAGCCAGAAATGAGCAGTGGACTGCTTCCATTGACCAAGTAAAGGACTGGAAAGCATGGAGATAAAAGGCCTGGCCTCCCTTCCGGAGCTCACAGCTGGTGGGAAGGTAGATGTGTTTACAGACAATTACAATTATTGTTACTATGTGACAAAGGCTACCACACAGGGAGCAGCTGCAGCCTGGCAAATACACAGGTAGATCTGAATCTGTTATCTTACAAAAGCAGGAGATAGGACTTATGCTTTTGGAGGATAAAATAGATGCAGATGTTTTCCCTATTCTTCCTGCTACATACAACTGAAAACCCTGGACATTACACATACAACAAACGTAAGGAGACTATGAAAGGTTGAGAGAAGGCGGTCAACTGTCTGCGGACTTCATGACCCTAAGAAGGACATGCAGTGAGTCCCCTGGGTTTTCTTTTTGCCTCCTACATCCTAGACTGGATAAAGTAGAAGTGGCAACACAGAAATGCCAGTATGTGCAGACCTTTCCTTGTCTTCCTCAAAGAAAGCCTGTTGTCTCTACCCAAAGAACCTGGGAAGGTAATCTAGCAAGAGAGACCATTTTTAGGCAATACCTGCTCCACTCCAACCAAACAACACGAAAACAGCTGTGGCTATTACTTCCACCAGCAAAGTTAAGTCTGGAGAAAGGCTCTCTCCCACCCCATCCTGAACAGCGTCAGAGAAGGTCAAGTAGGAAGCTGGAAATATCATCCCTGTCGGACAGAAACATGGCAGCCCCAGTCCCATGCCGGTGTCAGTGGAGACCATGCAGGGAGCCAGAACTTTCATCTCTGCCCAGCGGAAACAAGGTGCCCCTTCCCATCCTGCTGGGGTAGGATCAACAGGGACCGAGTGGAGAAGAAGTACGTTCACAACCTCTTACCGGTAACCATTGTTATATAGTTACAGAGTGGCTTATGGGAAACAGCTGAAAATGTCCCTCCACCTCCCAGGCAGGCTGGTGTCAGCAGAGACCTAGAGAAGGGCCTGAATTCCCAGCCCTCGAGAAGTGACAATGAACCACAGTCAATTGGGATCCAGTGGAAGACCTGGACTTCCACCCTTCACATGGAAGAAACAAAGCAAGCCTCACCCACCTGAGAAGCATTAGAAGGAACTCTGCCAAAATGCAGGACTTGAATAGATTCAGTCTTATAATACTTAAAATTTCCAGGTTTTGATAAAAAATAATTTGTCATACCAAGAACCAGGAAGATCTCAAATTGAAATGAGAAAAGACAAAAGAGACGAACACCAAGGTAACAAAGATGTTGGAATTACCTAGGAAGGACTTTAAAGCAGCTACCATTAAGAGAAATTACAGACAGGTGGTAATGACCTTACCACAGGTGACACAGTGGTAAAGAATCTGCCCACCATTGCAGGAGATGCGTGAGGGTTCAATCTCTGAGTCAGGAAGACCCCTGGAATAGAAAATAGCAACCCACTCCAATATTCTTGCCTGGAAAACTCCATGGACAGAGAAGCCTGGCAGGCTATCATCCATGGGGTCACAAAGAGTCAGACATGACTGAGAGACTGAGCAAGCATGCGTCATTAAAATATTTCAATAAGTAAGAACACATTTGAGATACATTTAAAACAAAAACAGGGTCTTCATAAAACCAGAAAAATCTCTGTAAAAACTATATAAAGATATAGATCAAGAATAACCAAACAAAAATTTTGGAAATAAAAAAATAAATTGTTCAATGAAGAGACTCAACAACAGAGATGATGAGTAAGCAATGAACATGAATATAAAGAGTAGAAATTACCCAGTTAGAACAAAGAAAAAACAGGTTAAAGAAAAAAAAAGATCAAAAACTTTTAAACATGTGGAACATCTAATATCTGTGTCATTAGTTTTAGAAGAGAAAGAGGGTGGGGCTAAAAAAAAATTCCAGAAATAATAGCTTAAAATTTCCCAAATTTAGCAAGAAACATAAACCTGTGTGAAAATGAATGAACACCAATAAGACTAACCCCAAATGTACACTTCACAGGCAAACCTCTGAAAACCAAAGACAAAGAGAGCAGCCAGAAACTACGCACTGCCTTTAAGGGGGAAGAAAATTCGAATGATAGCAAATGTCTCATCAGAAATCAGGAGGACCAAAGGAAAAAGCACTCATTTCCCCAGGGCTGAAAGAAATGTCAACTCAGAATTCTGTACTAGTGAAAACATTCTTCAGAGAAAAAGATGAAATTGAGACATTCTCAAAAGAAGGAAAATGGAAAATGTGTTGCTAGCAGATCTGTCCTAAGAAAATGACAAGAGGAAGTTCACTAAACAGTAAATAATAAAAAAAGAAATCTGGAAACATCAGGAGGTAAGAAAGTATGGTCACACCAGAATACATGTAAATATAATAAAACCACATACTGATCTTTCTAAGTTTGACAGCCATATTTTTTTATACACCATCAAATTCTCAATACATGTAAAAGAAATACGTAAAACAATGATACCAAACGAGAGAGAAAAACGGAATTTAGAGGTAATGGTTTGGGCTTCCTTGGTGGCTCAGCGGTAAAGAATCCATCTGCCAGTGCAGAAGAGACAGGTTCAATACCTGATGTGGGAAGGTCCCACGCGCCACAGAGCAACTAAGCCTATGCACCACAACTCCTGAGCCTGTGCTCTAGAGCCCAGGAGCCTCAATTACTGAGCCCGTGTGCTGCAGCTCAAGATGCCCCCACACCCTAGACCTACTGCTCCACAACAACAGAAGCCACTGCAATGAGAAGCCTGCACATCACAACTACAGAGCAGCCCCCACTTGCCACAACTAGAGAAAAGCCTGTGCAGCAACGAAGACCCAGCACAGCCAACAATAAATAAATACATACAATCATAGAGGCAATGGTTTGACACTTCACTGCACTTGATAAAATGCGATCATTTGACTGAAAAACATGTATATATGCATAATAACTAGAACAACCACTAAAATATTAATAGCAATACAAAGAGATACTCAAAACATTACAGATAAATCAAAATGTAATTCTAAAACATGTTCTATGGGAATTCCCTGGTGATCCAGTGGTTAGGACTCCATGCTTTGACTGCTAAGGGCCCAGGTTACATCCCTGGTCCAGGATAAGGTCCCACAAGCCATGTGGTACAGCCCAAAAAAATAAAAATAAGTAAAATAAAATAAGACATGTTCCAATAATCCACAAAAGGCTTAAGACAAAGAACAGAGACATGAAAAATAGAGCCAAAAACACAAACACTAAAACAGCACGCTTAATGTATCAAAATCACATTATATGTAAATGATCTACAGGAAAGGATGACTGATGTGTTTTAATACAAACTTGAAACAAGTATTATATAAGCTTTGAGATCCATAATATTATATTGTAATTATGTAAAGTAATAAATATTGCCACAATGGCACTCATTTACACTATAGAAAGGTCTCAAAGTAACACGGTACACCTTAAACTTACACAATAAAAACGTAAATGTCTTAAATATACCAACCTCAAGTTAGAAATTTGTCAGGTGAGGGGGTGAGGGCATGACCCAACTACATGTTGCCTATAAGAAACTACATGTTGCCTATAAGAAACACGCTTCCATGTAATACGTACATTGAAAGAAAAAAGACTAAGCCCATGCACCACAACTACTGCGCTGTAAAGAATCCACCTGCAACGCAGGAGACACAGGAAACACAGGTTCGATCCCTGGGTC
Organism: Bos mutus; assembly: GCF_027580195.1. Lineage (NCBI taxonomy): Eukaryota > Metazoa > Chordata > Mammalia > Artiodactyla > Bovidae > Bos > Bos mutus. Next base: position 134,118,761 of record NC_091618.1, read on the forward strand.
AGGAAGATCCCCTGGAGAAGGAAATGGCCATCCACTCCAGTATTCTTGCCTGGGAATTCCCATGGACAGAGGAGCCTGGAGGGCTACAGTCCATGGGTTGCAGAAGAGTCGGACATGACTGAGCACGTAAGCACAAGCTTTACTTGCGTGCCTGCTATGTGTGTGTGCATGCCAGAGCCTGGGAGCTGCCACTACTGAGCCCGCGTGCTCCAACTACTGAAGCCAGCGTGCCCTAGAGCCCAGGCTCCACAACAAGAGAAGCCACCACAATGAGAAGCCCACGCACTGCACCTGGAGAGCAGCCTTCGCTGCCACAGAAAAAGCACACGCACAGCAATGAAGGCCCAGCACAGCCAAAAATAAATATAAAGAAGTAAACAAACACATAAATTTAAAAATGAACTGCTAATGGAAATGACTTGTATGTAAACACCAGGACTACGAACTACCGGAAGGTAACACAGGAGAAAACCTTGGGAAACGTGGTCTAGGTGAAGTGTTAAACGTGACAACGAACACGATCCATACAAGGAAAGACCATAAATTAGACTGTATAAAAACTGTGAAAGGCACTGTCAAGAGAATAAAAAGATACGTTACAGATCACAGATCTGACAAAGGATTATTCCTATCTCAAACATATACATAAGAACTCTCAAAACTCAACAATAAAAAAATTAAAACAATTAGAAAATGAGCAAAAGACAAGAAAACACAGCTTACTTGAACAGCATACACAGATGGCAAATAAGCACAAAAGATGTTCGGCATCACAAGCTACTAGGGAAATGCAATTAAGATCACAATGAAATATCACTACACACCTACTGAACAGTTAAAATAAAAAAGTGACAATACCAAAAGCTGGTGGGATACAGAGAAAATGAATCATTCACACCCTAATGATGGAAAAGTGAAATGGTAGAAAAATTCTGGAAAGTAGTTTGCCAGTTTTTTAAAAAACTAATCATATACTTTAATATATTCAACTTAGCAACTGCATTTTTGGGCATTTATTCCAGAGAAATAAAACTTTATGTCTGCACAACAACCTGTACGTGAGGGTTCACAGTAGGTTTACTGGTAACAGCCAGAATCTAGAACCACCAAAATGTCCCCCAACAGGTAAATGTCCCTCAACACAAAATGTGGTACACTCCTATCATGGCATACCATTCAGCAATAAAAAGGAACAGACCACCGACACACGCAACAATTTGAATGTTGCGATTTAACAATGCAACAAGGGCACTGTGCTGAGTAAAACCATCAAACTCAAAAGATCACAAGCTGTATGATTCTGTTTACACACACTGTGGAAATGACACAAGTATATAGATGGCCAACAAAGCAGTAATTGACAGCAGTTAGGGAAGGGGAAGGAGGGTGTGACTGTAAGAGGGTGTAGTAGGAAGAGGATATTATAAACAGTTTTACGTCTTGATTGAGGTAGTAGATACACATATCTACATGCATGATAAAATGACAGAACCAGATATAAACACTACACCAATTTCAAACTTCTGGTTTTGATTTCATTTACCATGTAACAGCTAGGGAACAGGGTAAAAAGTACATGAGATTTTTCTTTGCAATTTCTTGTAAGTCTACAATTATTTAAAAGTGAAAAGAAAAAAAAAAAAAGGCAGAAGTGCCTCCCGCAACAGAGGCTTCCATATGCAGCACTGAACCCCTGGCCCTCTAATTAGGGCACACCCAGAGGGGTTTGGCGTGTGACTTTCAGGTTCTGGTTTTGTTTCTTCAAATTAAAAAAGCATTTTTTTCTGATTATAAAGAGTATTCAAGTAAAAAAATTAAGTATAAACTTAGATCATCAGAATCATATTATTAATACCATGATTCATTTTTGGGTCTATCTTGAAAATATGAACATGAAAATTATATAAAGCAGGTGCTTTATGAAAGCAAAAGACAATAGATAATCTGTTTAAGAGAGAAAAAATTTTAAAGAAGGAAAGGGTTTCAAGTACATTTCTAATTTCTCTAATACTGTTTGGCTCAAAGTTTTCTTTTAGTCAAAAGGATGGTAGCACAGAGACCCCAAGTTTCCCTCAGTTGGATTCTGTAAAGTGAAGATCTGCTCCCTACCTCAGGGGTTGGTGCAGCATACGCTGTGTAAGGAGGTGGGGAGGAAGCCACAGCTGTCTCATCATACATGACTTCTGAGCCAACATAAGCCTTGAGAGGAGAGAAATTGTGGGAAAAAAAAAAAATTAAAGGCCAAAAAGTTTAATCTTTGAAAGGCAAATATAACAACTTTCTGAGAAGCAATGACTAGCAAGATGACCTTCTCCTTGCCCCCCACCCTGCATTTAGTGTCCTTTGAATTAAAGAGGAGTTGGTCCTCCTCAGTCACCAGTAGAGGGTAAAAGAGTTCTCACTGCCCAAGAAAGCCACAGAGCCTCCAGTGTTACCCAGGCCCTTTAAAAGATGTTATACCACTCTCAACAAGACTTTTGTTCACAAATAAAAATCCTACAGTCTGAAATGTAGCAGGCAGGGATATGTCCTGCACTCACAATCTGGTTTCTACACTAAAAACTTTTTAAATCTTTCATTAAATTACCCCTCAGTGGAAAACAAAAATACATGTGCTCCTTTAAAAAAAATACACATAGAGAATCACCTTGGCTCTTGTCCTTAACTATATGAATCATCAATACTAAATAACTTCATTCAAGTAGAGAATTTTCATCAAAGAAAAGGTAATGGGAGTTTTAGAGTATGCTTAGGAGGAAGAATAGTCCTGAGCTAAAAAAACTAGTAAAAAATAGCATTTGAATATTAAGTCTTTTTACTTTCTTTTCCCACCTGTACAATTCATTTTAAAAGCTCCATCTATCTGTTTCTTTTCCTCCTAGAGAAATAAAGGAAAAAATAAAATCCTATCTGAAGAATGAAAGAAAATGTTGACAATAGGGAACTGCCTTTTACTCCCTGACAGACACAAAGATGGTACCACTAGCCTCTACAAATGGGGTTTACTGTCTCAGTTACCTCCTAAAGTCAAAAGAAACTAGAGACAAGTACAAGATTCAAAAATGTCTATTTCACAGGCTGAGATGCTATACATGGAAAGGGCCCTCAATCCCTTTTGTGCCTTCTCTGCAAACCACAGCAGAATTCAAAGTGCTGTAAATCTTTGTGAGATACAGACATTTCTAAAAAATCACACTGGGATTAATGTGCCTGTGTTAGACTGGCTCCTGCTAAAATGTTTTCCAAAATCCAGCTGTCAGTGAAACTCAGCCTGTCTATCTCTGCTTGCTCATCCAGGGCCGAGTGGCAAAAAACATTGCCATTTTCCTTCTTACCCTCCTACTCTCCCATTTTTTTACAGCAAGACTATGAGAAAACATTGTAAGTGACTGCCATTAGCAACTTACTGTGTTTGTCCTGGAATCCTGGAGTGTAAACTTCCAGGCCCTAAAGAAAAGAAAAAGAAAGAGGTACTTTATTTGAGGCAATCCAACATCCATCTCAATGGTTCTCAAAACCTGGAGTGGCATCAGAACTTTTTAAAAACCTTGTTTTAATAACAGACTTTTAGCTCTTTTCATACTGTTCGTGGGGTTCTCAGCCACCTTACCTGCCTCCTGAGAAATCTGTATGCAGGTCAAGAAGCAATAGTTAGAACTGGACATGGAACAACAGACTGGTTCCAAATCGGGAAAGGAATATGTCAAGGCTGTATACTGTCACCCTGCTTATTTAACTTATATGCAGAGTACATCATGTGAAAGGCTGGGCTAGATGAGGCACAAGCTGGAATCAAGACTGCCAGGAGAAAGATCAATAACCTCAGATACACAGATGATACCACTCTTTTGGAAGAAAGTGAAGAAGAACTAGAGCCTCTTGATGAAAGTGAAAGAGGAGAGTGAAAAAGTTGGCTTAAAGCTTAACATTCAGAAAACTAAAATCATGACATCTGGTCCCATCTCTTCATGGCAAATAGATAGGGAAACAATGGAAACCGTGACAGACTTTATTTTGGGGGGTCCAAAATCACCACAGATGCTGACTGTAGCCATGAAATTAAAAGACACTTGCTCCTTAGAAGAAAAGCTATAACAAACCTAGACAGCATATTAAAAAGCAGTGACATTACTTTGCCAACAAAGGTCCATCCGGTCAAAGCTATGGTTTTTCCAGTAGTCATGTATGGACGTGAGAGTTGGACTATAAAGAAAGCTGAGCACCAAAGAGTTGATGCTTTTCAACTGTGGTGTTTGAGAAGACTCTTGAGAGTCCCGTTGCCTGCAAGGAGATCCAACCAGTCCATCCTAAAGGAAATCAGTCCTGCATATTCATTGGAGGGACCAATGCTGAAACTGAAACTCCTGGCCACCTGATGCAAAGAACTGACTAATATGAAAAGACCCTGATGCTGGGAAAGATTGAGGGCAGGAGGAGAAGGGGACAACAGAGGATGAGATGGTTGGATGGCATCACTGACTCAATGGACATAAGTTTGAATAGGCTCTGAGAGTTGGTGACAGACAGGGAAGCCTAGTGTGCTGCAGTCCATGGGGTCGCAAGAGTCAGACACGACTGAGCAAATGAACTTAGCCCTTACCTCATGACTCACTCAGTCAACTCACTTGAGACATGCACTAGGAATATATAATATGTAAAGAAAAAAATCTACAGTATTGATACATATGTAATATTTAAACTATAATCTATATTATAGTTTTTCCTTTTTTTTTTTTTGGCTGAGCTGCAGGTATATGGGATCTTAGTTCCCTGACCAGGGATTAACCCATGCTCCATGTAGTGGAGGCATTGAGTCTTAACTACTGGACCACCAGGGAAGTCCTTCACTTTTAAATAAATATAAAATGCACCATGCTTAATTAACTGCACTAAACCTATACTTTATCAGGCCATGTTACAGACACAGATCTATTAATATTTGATTTTTTAAATGGCTACATAAAGTTCCACATATGAGATACAGAAGGTCAGCAATATTTTGCACTTAAAAATAATGCTGGTATTTGAGAAGCTGATATATAATAAATTAAGTTTAAGGTGTACAATATGATGATCAGAATCACATATAATATAAATTGATTGCTGCAATAAGGGACCTCTACCCCTACACACCTGATTAATTTTTTACTTCTTTGGTGATAACATTTAAGATCTACTCCCTTAACTTTCAAGTATATGAAACAGAACTATTAATTATAATCACTGCTGTACAAGAGATGCCAAGAACTTACTCATCTTACAGCTGGAAGTTTATACCCTTTGTCCAACATCTCACCATTTCCCTCAACCACTGGTAAACAGAATTCTACTCTCCACTTCTATGAAAATGAAAGTGTTAATTGTTCAGTCATGTCCAGCTTTTTTAGATTCTTCACATAAGTGAGAAATACAGTCATTTTTCTTTCTCTGTCTGACTTACTTCACTTAGCATAAGGCCCTCAGGATCCATTTATATTGTTGTGAAAGCAGGGTTTCTTTTTCTATAGTTGATTAACAGTCCATTGCCCACACATGTGCAAGTCTGTGTGTGTGTGTATCATTTTATTTATCAATTCATTCATTCTTCAGACACTTAAGTTGCTTTCATGTGTTGGCTACTATAAATAATGCAAGAAACACAAGGTTGCAGCTATCTCATCAACACAACCATTTAATCCCCTTCAAATATATGTTGAAAAGTGGCATTTCAGAATCATATCTTAATTCTATTTTTGTTTTTTTGAGGAACCTCCATACTGTTTTCCATAGTGGCTTCATAAATTTACATTCCCACCAAAAGTGCACAGGATTCCCTTTTCTCTACATCCTCACCCAACAACTTATGTTTTATCTTTTTGGTAACAGCCATTCTAAGGTAGCCATACAATTGCACTCATTTCACATGCTAGCAAGATAATGCTCTAAATCTTTCAGGCTAGGCTTCAACAGTATATGAACTGAGAACTTCCAGATGTACAAGCTGGATTTAGAAAAGGCAGAGGAATCAGTGATCAAACTGCCAATATCCACTGGATCATAAAAAGCAAAGGAATTGCAGAAAAACATCTACTTTTGCTTCATTGACTACACTAAAACCTTTGTGTCAATCACAGCAAACTGTGGAAAATTCTTAAAGAGAGGGGACTACTAGGCCACCTTATCTGTCTCCTGAGAAACCTACAGCCAGACCAAGAAGCAACAGTTAGAACTGGACATGGAACAATGGACTGGTTTAAAATTGGGAATGGAGTACGTCAAGGCTGTATGTTGTCACCCGTGCTTGCTTAACTCATACGCAGAGTACATCGTGCAAAATGCTGGTGTGGATGAATCCAAAGATTGCTGGGAGAGGGCGGCCCTGGTGGTCCGGTGGTTGACAATCTGTCTGCCAACACAGGGAATATGGGTTCAATCCCTGCTCCAGGAAGATCCCACATGCCACGGATGGAGCGACTAAGTCCACGTGCCACACGACTGAGCCAACACTCTAGAACACATGCTTCACAACAGGAGAAGCCACTGTGGTGAGAAGCCTGTGCACCACAGCTAGACAGTAACCTGCATGCTCCACAACTAGAGAAAGCCCCAGAGCGGCAACAAAGACCCGAACAGCCACTAATAAATAAATCTTAAAAAAAAAAAAAGATTGCTGGGAGAAATACCAACAACTTCAGATATGCAGCTGATACCAACCTAATGCCAGAAAGTGAAGAGGAACTACAGAGCTTCTTGGTGAAGGTTAAAAACAGGGTTCTGTAACAACCTAGAGGGGTGCAATGGGAAGGGAGGTGGAAGGGGGGTTCAACAGGCAGGGGACATAAGTATACCTATGCTTGATTCATGTTGATAATTGGCAGAAAACAACACAATATTGTAAAACAAGTATCCTTCAATTAAAATAAATTTAATTTTTTTAAAATTCAGCATTCAAAAAACTAATAAGCTCATGGTTTCCAGTCCCATCACTTCATGGCAAATAGATGGGGGAAAAATGGAAACAGTGACAGACTTTATTTTCTTGGGCTTCAAAATCACTATGGATGGTGACTGCACCCATGAAATTAAAAAACACTTGCTCCTTGGAAGAAAAGCTATGACAAACCTAGACAGCATACTAAAAAGCAGATAGGACATCATTTAGCTGACAAAGGGTCCATCTAGTCAAAGCTATGGTTTTTCCAGTAGTCATGTATGGATGTGAATTACCATAAAGAAGGTTGAGTGCTGAAGAACTGATGCTTAAAATCAACACATAAATAAACCTCTGTTTTCCCATACAGGTTAAGAAACAGCCTCCTCTGACTCACCTAGCTCTTCAAAGCTAAACAAGGCAAGTCTTTCAGTGTATTTTGAACTCTTCTCCCTCCTCTATGACAACTCTTCTCCCTCCTCTATGTTTCGTTATTAAACTATTCTAAAATTTTAGTTCTAGATGTTTTTTTCCACTATTACTTAAAGGAACAGTCCACACATGACATCTCAGCATACAGTAGAGTAGAGCAGTTAAGAACAAAGGGCTATAAAGACAAACACCTTCTTCCAAAAACACAAGAGATGATTCTACACATGGACATCACCAGATGGTCAACACCGAAATGAGACTGATTGAAATCTTTAGAGTCAAAGAATGAGAAGCTCTATATAGTCAGCAAAAACAAGACCGGGAGCTGACTGTGGCTCAGATCATGAGCTCCTTATTGCAAACTTCAGGCTTAAATTGAAGAAAGTGGGGAAAACTATTTTCTTCCACTCAGGTATGACCTAAATCAAACCACTTATGATTATACAGTAGAGGTGATGAATAGATTCAAGGGATTAGATCTGGTAGACAGGGTGCGTGAAAAACTATGGATGGAGGTTCACAGTACCGCACAGGAGACAGTGGCCAAAACTATTCCACAGGAAAAGAAATGCAAGAAGAAAAAGTGGTTGTTCCAAGAAGCCTTGCAAATAGCTGAGAAAAGAAGACAAGGAAAAGGAAAAAGTGAAAGATATATACCCAACTTAATGCAGAGTTCCAGAGAAAAACAAGGAGAGATAAGAAAGCCTTCTTAAGTGACCAATGCAAAGAAATAGAGGAAAATCAATAGAATGGGAAAGACTAGAGATCTCTTCAAGAAAATTAGAGATACCAAGGGAACATTTCATGCAAAGATGGGCACAATAAAGTACAGAAACAGTATGGACCTAACAGAAGCAGACGATAATAAGAAAAGGTGGCAAGAATACACAGAAGAACTGTACAAGAAAGGCCTTACTGACCCAGATAATCACGATAGTGTGGTTACTCACCTAGAACCAGACATCCTGGAGTGTGAAGTCAAGTGGGCCTTAGGAAGCATTACTATGAACAAAAGCTAGAAGAGGTATGGAATTCCAGTTGAGCTATTTAAAATCCTAAAAGATGATGCTGTTAAAGGGCTGCACTCAATATGTCAGCAAATCGGGATAACTCAGCAGTGGCCACAGGACTCGAAAAATGTCAGTTTTCATTTCAATCCCAAAGAAAGGTAATGCCAAAGAATGTTCAAACTACCAAACAATTGTGCTCATTTCACATGCTAGCAAGGTAATGCTCAAAAATCCTTCAAAGTATGCTTCAACAGTATGTAAACCCAGAATTTCCAGATGTACAACCTAGATTAAGAAAAGGCAGAGGAACCAGAGATCAAATTGCCAATATCTGTTGGTTCACAGAAAAAGCAAGGGAATTCCAGAAAAACATCTACTTCTGCTTCATTGACTACACTAAAGTTTTTGACTGTGTGGATCACAACAAACCCTGGGAAATTCTTAAAGTGATGGGACTACCGGGCCACCTTTTCTGTCTACTGAGAAACCTGTATGCAAGTCAAGAAGCAACAATTAGAATCAGACATGGAACAACGGACTGGTTCAAAATTGGCAAAGAAGTATGGGAAGGCCGTATTTTGTTACCCTGCTTATTTAACTTGTATACAGAGTACATCATGCAAAATGCCGGTCTGGATGAACCCCAAGCTGGAATTAAGGTTGCCGGGAGAAATATCAACAACCTCAGATATGCAAATGATATCGCTATAATGGCAAAAAGTGAAGAAGAACTAAAGAGCCTCTTGAATTTTTTTAAATTAATTTTTTATTGAAGGATAATTGCTTTACAGAATTTTGTTGTTTTCAGTCAAACCTCAAAATGAATCAGCCATTGGTATACCTATGTCCCCTCCGTTTTGAAACTCCCTCCCATCTCTCTCCCCATCCCACCCCTCTAAGTTGACACAGAGCCCCTGTCTGAGTCTCTTGTTAAGTGTGAAAGAGGACAGTGAAAAAGCTGGCTTAAAACTCAATATTCAAAAAACTAAGATCATGGCATCCAGTCCCATTCTGTTCAGTTCAGTTCAGTCGCTCAGTCGAGTCTGACTCTTTGCAACCCTATGAATCGCAGCACGTCAGGCCTCCCTCTCCATCACCAACTCCCGGAGTTCACTCAAACTCATGTCCATCAAGTCGGTGATGCCATCCACCCATCTCATCCTCTGTCGTCCCCTTCTCCTCCTGCCCCCAATCCCTCCCAGCATCAGGGTCTTTTCCAATGAGTCAACTCTTCACATGAGGTGGCCAAAGTATTGGAGTTTCGGCTTTAGCATCAGTCCTTCCAATGAACACCCAGGACTGATCTTTAGGATGGACTGGTTGGATCTCCTTGCAGTCCAGGGGACTCTCAAGAGTCTTCTCCAACACCACAGTTCAAAAGCATCAATTCTTCGGGCACTCAGCCTTCTTTCCAGTCCAACTCTCACATCCATACATGACCACTGGAAAAACCATAGCCTTGACTAGAAGGTAGAGAAGGAAATGGCAACCCACTCCAGTACTCTTGCCTGGAGAATACCATGGACTGAGGAGCATGGTAGGCTACAGTTCATGGAGTCACAAAGAGTCAGACATGACAGAGCGACTTCACTTTCACTTTGACTAGAAGGACCTTTGTTGGCAAAGTAATGTCTCTGCTTTTGAATATGCTATCTAGGTTGGTCATAACTTTGCTTCCAAGGAGTAAGTCCCATTACTTCATGGCAAATAAATGGGAAAAAGTAAAACAGTATCAGATTTCATTTTCTTGGGCTCCAAAATCACTGCAGATAGTGACTGCAGCCATGAAATTAAAAGATGCTTGGTCTTTGGAAGGAAAGCTATGACAAATCTAGACAGCGTACTAAAAAATACAGACCTCACTTTGTCAACAAAGGTCCATCTAGTCAAAGGTATGGTTTTTTCAGTACTCATGTACAGACATGAGAGTTGGACCATAAAGAAGGCTGAGCACCAAAGAATTGTTGCTTCAAACTGTGGTGCTGGAGAAGAATCTTGAGTGTCTTAGACACCAGGGAGATCAAACCAGTTAATCCTAAAGGAAATCAATATCATGGAATATTCATCGGAAGGACCGATGCTAAAGCTCCAATACTTTGTCCACCTGATGCAAAGAGGTGACTCCTTGGAACAGACTCTGATGCTGGGAAAGACACGGCAGGAGTAAAAGGGGATGACAGATGAGATGGCTGGATGGCATCATCGACTCAATGGACATGAGTCTGAGCAAACTCTGGGTGACAATGAAGGCCTGGTGTGCTGCCGTCCATGGGGTCACAGAGTCAGACACAACTGAGCGACTGAACAACAACAACCCATGTTATAAAGTGAGGATTAAACAATATATATGAAGCAGTCAGCACAGAGCCCAGTTCAAAGGAAGTGTTCAATGTACACAAGCTTAAATTACTGACTAGTAAAAATACACAGAGATCCAATTTATAAAACAGTAGCTAACTGGCTTGATGAGTTTATGTCTCCATTTGTCTGTATGAAAGCTACACTTCTTCCAGAAAGTGACATTTATGATTCACTAATATAAATAAGAATGCAAAAAAGAAACTACATCTGGCATTTAAAATAAACCCTAAACTTTAGCATGCCTATATTGAGGATAAGCATATATATAAAATGCAGGGTCAGGTACTCTAACAAACTGGCCACCTGGATTTTATAAAAATGTCATATACATATGAATATTTTAATATACAGGAATATTATTATAATCTCTGTTAATGAATTCTCAAAATGTCCAGAGTTAACCTATGGTAGTGGTAGAGTGTGGACAGGAAAAAAAAAAATTCAGAGTTTTCAAGATTCTCGTCCTACATTAATCCTATGTATGGGATGTTATGGGATGAGAATTAATAAAGTTGGGCTTTCCTTCTTATATTTCTATACTCTTTCTTCAGAGATAGCAAATGGGAGTGAGAACCATCAAAAGAGGGAAAAGGCTATATAATACAGATGTCACTGCTATTTAAAAAGATATTTACATTAAAATAACAAGATTTAATGGTAATTCCTTGCTAGTCTACAGGTTAGGATTCTGCATTCTCACTGCTGTGGGCCCAGGTCTGATTACTGGTTAGGGAACTGATATCCCACAAGCCAGGCAGCACAGCCAAAAAAATCAAAAGGTTTCAGAACCCACTTAGCCATGCCCATCGTCCAGTACACATGTAGTAATGAGGAAAGAATGCAAAGCGACTGTATCTCATACTTCCTGCCACAGTCACTGTATCAGGACACTGCATGAGCAGCTCTGCAGAGGCAGAAACCAGCATCAGGGCATCAGATATGGACTAAGACACTGTTAACATTCCTTTCACACACCTCTAAGTCACTTTTCTGCTGTCTAAAGGAAAACTTAACTCCCATGCTTTTTCCTTCCTGCAACTGGGAATTAAAACAGAAAGTACTTGTTAAGTTAAACACATCAGAAAAAACTTACAAACAATCATCTGTGCTTTCTGCACAAAGACTGATGGTTTTTCCATCTCGGCAAACAATCTGCAGCATACAGTCTTTTGGCTTCCCATCTGGTGGTTGAATATCTATAAAAAATATACAGAAATATTAATACCACTTTTTTTTCCCCAAGGATTTCTTCTTAATAGCTCAGATAAGCAAAGGACCAGTACTTCAGAACACTGTAATTATAAAACACCTTTATTCTGCCCTACAGAACCAAACACATGAATCATTACCCCGTACTAATTAGACTTCCTGCAGGACAAACAAGTAAGTCCCTTTAAGAGGGCATCCACATATGGTGACACACAGAACAGCCCAGACATCAGAACACTAAGCACAATGAAAAGTGTGGCAAAGCATCAGTTACTAGAATACTTACTTCTTTTATTCACAGGAAGCATCGAACTACATCGCTGCTTTAGAAGTGAAAATCAGATGTTCAAAGTATCTCTGGGACTTCTCTGGTGGTCCATGGTTAAGAATCTGTCTTCCAAGGCAGGGAATGGGGGTTTGATTCCTGGTTAGGGAACTAAGATCCCACATGCCACGGGGCAACTAAGCCCGAGCAAAAGCCCGTGTGGCACAACCAGAGATTGTACGCCACAACTGCTAAGCCCACACACTCTATAGCTCATACACCACAACTAGAGAGAAGTTTGCATGCTGCAACAAAATACCCGGCAACAAAGATCCCACGTGCGGCAGCTAAGACTCGACACAACCAAAATAAATATTTTTTTAAAACAAACAAAAAAACTCATAAAAAGAAATAAAGTATATCTGTGTACCAAGAAGTATAAGACCTATAATATCTGAGCCTGGTTCAAGTAAGAATTTCAACAACTAGTCCATAGAAACTTGTGTTTCAAGAACTTATATGTGCAGGATGTTATAACACCAATGGTTACTACAGCCGACTCTGTACTCCAGAGTTAATAAAACAAACAGAGAAATCCACATATGCCATTAATTAGAAACAGAAAAGTCTGTGCTTATTAAAAAACTACTCCTTCAAAATTTATATAAGAGGTAACTCCAGGAAAGACATCAGATTTTAAGAAACTGACTGGAGCTGCTCTCAATAAGCCAGTTTCTGAGTCACAAAATCTAAACTACCCAGAGTAGCTCCATCCTTCTTGGGGTTCCCAGCACTCTGATTCCTTAGTTCTCAACCACTTTCTTCATGAAAGAGAACAGAAATGTGGACTGATGGGAGAAAATTAACCTGCCGACCCATATGGGTTTTAATCAGGTGTCTGGTTTCATCTGGCTACCTCTTCCTACATGAAACCCTTCTTGATCTGTAAATGAAAGCAAAGTGGCTAAGAAAGAGGAATCACTCCCACCAAGAATGGGGAACGGTAGGTGACAGAAGCTGGACACGGCAAACCCACTTACCCCGACACTCATGCCCCATGCGAATGTTGATGCAGTCCACTGGCATGTGGACCTTATCTTCTACGCTCTGCCGAGTCTGGTCATCATAATAGATCAGGTGACCATCTGACCACAGGTCAAACCAATTCTTCTTCCAGCGCTTCAAAATAGTACCTGAAAAAAAGTGGAAATGTTGGCTTTGAGTGGAAAAGCAAGGACTTTGTCCTCTGACTCACAGGCAACAGAAACAAAGGAAACTTTCCTCTTGCCCCAAAAGGATCCCTGCATACGCCTGCCCAGGGCAGTCTGTCAAAACAGAAGTGAAAGCAGACCCGGACTGCACCAACACTCCTGCTGCACCGGGGATGCAGGCAGCATACACCAAGATGAGAATGTCATTCCTACTGAGAACCCTGCCGACTGAAGTTTCAAAACGTAAAAGGAAAAAAAAGCTGAATAAATTTTGAGCTAATGAAACATGTCTAGCATTTAACTCTCCATGTGGTATATCTAAACCTTCCGAGTAGTATCTAACTGCTAGATTGATTAGAAAATGTTGGACTATAAACTCTCTATTTAGAAATAACAGTAATACCTTCCTCTTCTGGAAAATATCTTTCTCTTTTTCTTGAAAGGCCTTCATGTGTACTTTTCTCTAACATTCACCTTCCCTTACAGCCCACAGTGTGGGAGAGTCTCCCCGCCTGAGGCTATGCAGAGGCAGGCTCAGATACTGGACACATTCACTCCCAAGGCCTGGCTCCCATCCAGCATACATCCATCACAGTCTATCAGTTTGAGAGAATGCATCCTTTCATTTGTAATCTTGAACTAGGCATTTAACTTCACAAAACTCTAATTTCCTTGCCAACGAAAAAGGAAAACTAAAAGTCATCCCTGCACCATATCTATACCTAACAGCTACATCTTTTGTTCCTATAGATCCCAATTCTAGGCCAATGTGCACAAATTCCATTGCATGTGCCTCTCCGTATCTCCCATGTCCACTGCAGGTACCAAAAGAATACTCATCACAGCAGCCTTCCGAATTTCTCTTACCACTATCAAGCACCCACCTTGCTGAGAGGGGCAACCACAGCATTTGCCCACACTGATAAACAATTGGCATCCAGTATCTATTTGATTGGCAGCGCCTGAGCTGTGCAAAAACTACTGAAGAGAGCCACCCAAATACAGACAGGTGTGATCACGAGGCTGAGGAGTGCCAGCCAAGCACCACACCTGCCATCAAAAGCCCCAAATTCAGAATCCTAAACCAGACTGTCAGGCCCACAGAGACAAGCCCAAGAAAATGAACTCAATCTCTCAGGGAAAGAACTGAGTCTCTTCTCCAGAGTCCTTTAGGAGACGAAAAAGATTTGGTTTTAGATAAACGCACTCCCTCAGAGCAAATCTTAATCTATAATTGAAGACCAGTATTTCAGAATCTCATCACCGTTCAATTCCTAGGATGAGATAGCTATTTCCTACAAAGTAAGCAGTACCTTCATAGTAATATACCAGCTCAGTTTGGGTAGACTTAAGAACCTCAGGTCAGCCATTAATAATAGAGAATGCTAGTAAGAAAAACCAGCAGGGACTACTATCCCCTGGTTTCTGTCAAGGCAGCAAGCAAGAAGCTTCATGTGTGCAGAAAAACAGTTCACAGAAATCTAAAAATCTGCAAGAGGAAATCCAGAGCAACAGCATTAATAAGACTTTGTTCTTTGTTTATATATGTCAGCAGTATGAGCCACAGAAATAAAAGATAAGTCCTAAGGCAACTCTAAACCCAGACCAAGGGGCTTACTCATGAACTATACTTACTCTGTCGCAGCAACCATCCACTCTTCACAAATGCCATTTTCTCACCTACAGAAAAAAAAATAGGCAGGTTCAAAATCATATTCAGAAAACAGAATGATCCATATGAGCTGTTTTTACTCACTTCTGACACCAAATATGTGTGGTTTTTCCATACCAGTAACCAATTCTCCAATTCTCAGGACACCAACTGGATGTCTACTGATTCAGGTGGATTCCAACACTAACTATGTGGAGTTAGCATCAGACCTCACAGCTTAAAGAGTGCTCCCACTTTAGAGAAAAGTCCTAGGCCTATTGTATTTCTGATGTATAAATTGGGAGACTGATACATATAAACTGATTTACTTATACATACAAATTCATATAAATATATACTGACTCCCTCCTGAGATTCAATAATCTGCTATGGTTCACAGAACTCAGGAAAACACTTTACAATTTTCTCTTTATTATAAAAGGATTCAACTCAGGAACAGCCAAATGGATGAGACGAAGAGCGCAAAGTGTGCGAGCAGAGCTCCCATTGCCTCTCCTGGCACCACTTCCCAGCATCTCCATGTGACCATTCAAACTCCATCATTTATGGGTTCCTAAGGAGATTCCTGGCACCCGACTCCAGTACTCTTGCCTGGAAAATCCCATGGACAGAGGAGCCTGGTAGGCTGCAGTCCATGGGGTCGCTAAGAGTCAGACACGACTGAGCAACTTCCCTTTCACTTTTCACTTTCATGCATCGGAGAAGGGGGTGGCAACCCACTCCAGTGTTTTTGCCTGAAGAATCCCAGGGACGGGGGAGCCTGCTGGGCTGCCATCTGTGGGGTAGCAGAGAGTCAGACACGACTAAAGCGACTAGCAGCAGCAGCAGCAGCAGCAGTAAGGAGATTCCATTAGGTAGCCATGATTACATCACTGGACACTGGTGATTAAGCGGCAGTCTCTCTGCCATCTCTGGAGGTCCAGGACTGGGGCTGAAAGTTCTAACCTTCTCATCACAAGCTTGGTTCCTCTGGCAACCAGCCCCATCCTGAAGTCACTTAGGTGCACCCCACACCAAGAGTCATCTCATTAGTATAAACTCAGGTATGGTTGGAAGGGATTTATTATGAATTAAAAAAAAAAAAAAAACAAACTCCTAATATCTCTAGTCTCTCAGAAAATGCCAGCGTTTTAGAAGTTCATGTTTCTTATCATATCACAAAATCACAGTCCTTTGGTCTCTCTGTCTTTACTCCTTTCAGCTGGGTAAAGGACCAAAGTCATTTTATCTCACTGGCCATCTGGAATTTACCTAATACCTTGTTAACGGGGCCAATACAAACCCCTACACATACATTCTAGTTTTTAGCCTCAGCACCCTGCCCATCTTTTTAAAAGTAAGACTGATGCTGAAACTCCAATACTTTGGCCACCTGATGCAAACAGCCAACTCACTGGAAAAGACCCTGAAGCTGGGAAAGATTGAAGGCAGAAGAAGAGGGCAACAGAGCCTGAGGTAGTGGGATGGCATCACCGATTCAATGGACAGGAACTTGGGCAAATTCCAGAAGATGGTGAGAGACAGAGAGGCCTGGAATGCTGCAGTCCATGGGGTCGCAAAGAGTCAGACAGAACTTGGCGACTGAAAAACACAATCCTGCCCACCTTACTAAGTCTAACTCCACTTAGGTTTAATAGACATAAAACAGCCCCAGAACTCAAAGATTCAGCTCTGTCAAGGACTTGTGACTTCTCCTAACATGCCTGGAATCATGGGGCTCTGGGGTCCAGCTGCCTAAGCCCTACCCTGGGTGTGCCCTGCTGCCGCTGCTGCTAAGTCACTTCAGTCGTGTCCAACTCTGTGCGACCCCATAGACGGCGGCCCACTAGGCTCTTCTGTCCCTGGGATTCTCCAGGCAAGAACACTGGAGTGGGTTAATTCTTCAGGCAAGAACACTGGAATGGGTTGCCAGCCCCTTCTCCAATGCGTGAAAGTGAAGTCGCTCAGTCGTCCCCTACTCTTAGCGACCCCATGGACTGCAGCCCACCAGGCTCCTCTGTCCAGGGATTTTCCAGGCAAGAGTACTGGAGTGGGTTGCCATTGCCTTCTCTGGGTGTGCCCTAATGACTTTACATAGCCCAGTTACAGTTGGGCGTGCATGGGTGTCAGCAGGTGGAGTGGCCAGGTCAAAGCAGAACAAAAAAAGAGCAGAACTCACACACACAAAAAAAGTCTAATAACTTTAACTCCATAAAAATAAAAATGTGAGTGCCAACAGTAAAGAAGACCAATAAAAAACTAAGAAAAATACATTTTACAACCATATACATGGCAGCAGTGAGTTACTTTCCTTCACTTACAAAGTCGACTTACAACAGAAACAGCAATTATTTGGCAGTTCAGAGAAAAAGAAACATGAATGGGCAAAAAACTCATAAGCTACTCCATTTCTCTCTCAATTCAAATAACAAAATTCAAATCACAAGTTAACAACATTACCTATTATAGGGCCCCAGAAAGGAGAAAGCATAAGGGCAGGAATGAAAACTGCTGTAATCTTCTGGGAGGAGAATTTGACAATATCCATCCAAATTTTAAAGATTCATACACTCTGACCTAGCAACCTCACCATTCCTAGGAATATGCCTCCTTGATACACACATGCAGTTTCACCCACATATGCCTAACACTATCCCCAACCAGAGGCCCCTCCACACACGGCAGATAATCATACAGATGTGAAAAGGACTGAAGCAGAACAGTGTGTGCTAATGAACACACAGAGCTGATATCAACCAGCACAACTGTCTTCTGGAAGGTATCATAAAACTGTTAATAATGTGCACCTCTGAGGAGAGGAATGAGGCAATGCTGAGTGTCAGAAAAGAGGGTGAATACTCAGGCCTATTACAACTTTCTGTAATATTTAAGTTTTTAAAAACAACTTGCAAATGTATCATTTATTTATCTGTTTAATTCTTGGCTGCACTGGGTTCACTGCTGCCTGAGTGTTTTCTCTGCGTGTGGTGAGCAGGGGCTACCGTCCTCTCGAGGAGCATGGGTTCTGGGGCGTGCCTGCTGCAGCGCTCCTGGCACACAGGCCCCGTAGTTGCAGCCTGTGGGCTCAGAGCATGGCCTCAGTAGTCGTGGCACACAGGCTTGAGCTCCCCGTGGCACGTGGGATCTTTCCAGGCCAGGGACTGAACACATCAACAGATACTATTTGGAGGCTGAAATTATGAGCTACTTTTGTTTTCTACTTTAGCATTTTTAGGTATTCTCTTAAGACACAGAAGTTTTGGAAGTTTGGCAAAACGGAGCACAAGCCCAAGTAGCCACCTCAAAAGGACAACTGAGTTCTCCCTCGTTTAATGTTTCCCACGCCCAAGTACGGCTCACGAGTCATCCTACATTTCAGCATCTTCAAAATGAATGTTCTTAGTCTCCCTGAAGTTTTTGCCAATTCATGCTGTTTGTCCTCACCAAGAAAGAAAAGATGTTTTTTCATCTTTCCCACATTTAGGTACTCAAAACATACAGTCCCAGATGAACTAGATGCACAGTCTCTTCTTTCTCCCAGAGGATGTGCGTGCTGCTTACTGCTGCTGATGGTGAGGGTACACGCCTGAGGCAGCTGACTGTTGAGAAGGCAGTGCTAACTGCTGAGCCACTGACTCACCCGACCAGGAAAATTCCCGCTAATGCAAGGTTTTCCATTAAGCAAAATGATGGGTTTCGTCATTACTTAAACCGAGTTGAACTAGTTTTCTGCAACTTGCAGCCTATAATAAGGGTACCCAACCCCCAGGAAGCAGACTGGTGTGGTCCGTGACACAGCAGGAGGTGGGTGGCAGACAAGCAGAGCCTGCTACCCACAGCCCACTGGCCCCTACTCCACGAAAACAGTCCCTGGTGCCAAAAGAATGTTACGGGTGGCCTGTAATGTCCCTAAAACTATCATTTACTTCCAAAAGGATTTGAGGCAGAGAAATAATACTATTATATTTTCATTCAACAAATATTCTTTGAACATCTGATGTGTGCCCAGCCTTGCAGCAGACACTAAGGATAAAGCAGTGACCAAGCCAAAAGCCCAGCTTTTATGTTAGTTGACACTCTAATGGAAGAAAAAGATTAAACTTGTTAAAAGTTAAAAAGACAGGGGATGGATGTTATAGATGCCATCACATCTCTGCAGTGGTATTATTACCCCAAAACATAAAACTGAAGGGTATTCACTCATGGCAAATTCTGGATATTTATACTAAAACTTCCTACAATCATTAACAGAAACTCATTTATTTTCCTTTTCATGTGAAAAGGAAAACAGTTGGGATTAAGCCAAAAATTGCCTGTAGGTACTGGGAGCCACCTAGTTTACAACACATACATAAAACCTGACTGAAATGCCGCCACACAACTTTGCTGGTGGATGTGGAACCAAGCGAACAGTGTAAAACTGTGGAGCAATAGGAAGGAGTTTCCCAAACTTCTGTGGCAAATTTTTTTAAAATCTCTAGTGATTGATATTCCTTTGGCAACAAAATGTCAATTTGTTGACATTCATACTGGCCAAAATGGCAGCTCAGTCTAACACTGAAATTAACAGCAGCTTCATTTATTCACGGGTCTTCAAGAATCCGAGACCAACAACTTTATGTGCCTGTAAGATTAACACCCCAAGTTTGAGCAAGCTCCAGGGGTTGGTGATGGACAGGGAAGCCTGGCATGCTGCAGTCCACAGGGTCGCAAAGAGTCGGACACAACTGAGTGACTGAACTGAACTGAAAATTAATATCCAGATTAATCCAGAACTGACCATTCACATCCTGGATCCACTAGCATCCAGGAAGATAAAGACTTAAAAAGAGAGTTCCTTAAGGATCGAGAACTTTCCAGTTATTTACTAACTGTATGCATCAATATTTGAGTTGCCAGATATCGTGCCTATGTTTTCTTTGGCATTTGCTTGGGCGTGAGGCTGGGGTTCTTTCACTTTTCAGGTAGATGTGACTCAAGGGGATGTCAACAAGAGAAAACTGAAAACCCAACTTGGAAATCAATTTCAGGCCACTTGAGGCAAGATTTAAAACAGGAATAAAACGGAAAAAAAAAAAAAAAAACTTCTACATAGGTAGGACAGCATTATAAATGTACCTCTGGCATGGCTAAATAGTTCAAAACTAATGAAGAAAGGGAAAGGTAGATTATTACAAGGTAGAGAGAAACTTAAACTGAAATTAGCAACAGAAACTCATGACTTTTTGAAAAAGGGTAATTGTTCTGCAGACTCAGGTAGCTTCTTATCTGGTATCATCCTGTCTACCCTTAGTCCTTATATGGAACAATCTTACATGCCCAGATATTTATCTCTAATACTGGTCTCCTCTAAAAGAAGCCTGTATTCCTTGAAAATGAGCTGGTTACAATTCAGGGACAAGATATCTCAAGATGTGCCTAAGATGTCTTATTGTCAAAAAAACAAAGGTGCTCTCAAGAAAAGAAGTCAACCAGCTAAAGAAAGGGTATTTAATGGCCAAACTGTGACAACACAAGTGCCAATGTGAAAACAGTAATTACAGTTCATTAGAACCAACTGAGGCTAAAAGGCATCCTAAGTATAAAAATGATTAAAAGCATACAGCCACATCCCTGTAGAATGTGCTTGAGAAAACATACACTGTGACTTCAATTTCACAATGAAGGGGGTGGTGGTTAAAAAAAAACAGGTCAAACAAGTTGATTTGTGTAACTCCTTCCCCTTACTAAATAACTCAAAGTTACAGCATTAACAGTAAGAGATATTTGTTATTTACAGTCTAAGATGTTAGAATTTCTTTTTTAAGACAAAAAGTCTAGAGTTCTGAGTTAAGGACTCACATGTACTGAAACACAGGCAGCAGAGAAGATTGTAGGAACAGGCTACAAACCATCCAAAAACTTAAAAAGCAAGCTCTTTATCTCCATTAAAGAGGCGTGCTTCCTCTGTGTCTGCTAGCCTCTTCTGTCAGGTACCACGTTGGATATCACACGACTACCTGGAGCTATTGCCTCATTAGCAGGGGAATCCTCAGCCTCTGGCTCCCAACCCGTAAGTGAGATGTAACACAACACAGACCCCAACAATGGGCCACAAAAAAGAGACCACAAGGGGAACAAGTACATAAACAAGAGCAGCTGCCTCTTCTGCTCCTAAATGACCCACCTTACCAATGCTGGACCACAGCTACATCTTTTTATCTACAGTCTGTCCCCTGCCAAGCTCCTCCAGTATATCCTGAGCCCTGATCACAGAGCGGAGGAGGAGGGATACTGCCCATCACTCAGCCTACTTGCCCTCAGCCTTGTAGAGCATTCACATGCCACTGCCCAAAACAGGTTTATCATCAGCCTAGACCAATTCCTGGTCCTGGATTCTGCTAGCCTGCCCTGCCTTGAGGTTACCTAGGATAGGATAACTCAGTGCTCAGAAGGGAAAAAGAAAAAAAGGCAGACTTTAAATATCCATCTTCCCATTTTTTCATCTACAGTATTTAGAAATATTACATATTTCTAGAAATCCACATTTCTTGGCACTAAACAATTCACATGAGAATTACCCTCAAAGAGAGAAAACCCAACAGTGACATTAAAATGAGAATCCAAGACAAACGATCTATTAATAATGTAAAGATCACCCCTCCTGGTGACTGCTTTGCTATTTTCAACATTAATGACAAATTAAACACCTAATCTGCTTTCTCAGGAAGTCAATTTTAGTTGCATAAATCCACAAAGGCAACAGAATGGCAACAGAAACAAAAGCAGATGAGTTGCTAAGAACATTGTGAAGGGTCTAAAGTAAATGAACAAGTAGTAACTAATAAATATAAAATTTAGCTTTCTCTGCTTTTCATGTGCTAACAATCAAAACATAGCAAGCCAACCCTAGTCACAGAACACTGTGAAGATTCAGGGTTTAGAAGTATGAGATAATTCTAAAGGTGGGGGAGATTATCAGAATTTACTGAAAGTCTTTAAGAAGAGTCACTAAGCCCTCTGACACATCCAGGCTACTATTCCTCCCCAATCCTGAGGATTTCCCTTCTGGAAAGGCTGAAACACAGAGGATTTATCTACTCTTGGTGACATCAGGGATAGCTCAGAGTGGAAGTGAGATGCCACACTTAGAGGAGTAACAGAGTAAGTGAACATCCTGAACTTCTTCTTCTCTTCCTTTACTTAACTCCCAGACTCTTCAGGTGTGGGCAAAGGCCACAGCCCAAGGCTCATTAATACTGATAAATTTTTTTTTTTTCTATAAAACAACTGATCTCTGCCTAAAACCCTAGAAGAAAGCTCACCAAGTAGTAAACTTTAAACAAACATACAAACTTCCAGTCAGTATTTTTAACATCTTAAGTAGAAACAGCATGTATGTTCAGGCTTCTTAGGTAGTGCCAGTGGTAAAGAATCCGCCTGCCAACGCAGGAGATATCAGAGACACAGGTTTGATCCCTGGGTTGGAAAGACACTCTGGAGTAGGAATATCCCCTGGAGTGGCACCCTACTCCAGTATTCTTGCCAGGAGAATCTTTTGAACAGAGGTGCCTGGTGGGCTACCATCAATACGGCTACAGAGAGTAGGATCTGACTGAGAGTCTGAGCACAGCACATATGTTCAGGCATCTGAGAAAGCCTCGAGATAAGAGACTAAAAAATGTAAGATAAAAAAAAAAAAAAAAAACCTGAAACTTCACAAGAATTAGAAACAACTGCAGGGAGCAAAGGAAAACTTTTAAGAAAGTTATTAGGTTTTTGAAAAAGTAACTGCAGTTTTTCACTGTTGAACTTTGCCATTTGATATTGAAATACATTCTTAAATAAAATGGTTATGTTATACATCATCTTAATGTGCATTTCTCAATTTATGTTTTTTGGCTAATGACTTATTCAGTTCAGTCGCTCAGTTGTGTCCGACTCTTTGCGACCCCATCAATCGCAGCACGCCAGGCCTCCCTGTCCATTACCAACTCCCAGAGTTTACTCAGACTCACGTCCATCGAGTTGGTGATACCATCCAGCCATCTCATCCTCTGTCGTCCCCTTCTCCTCCTGCCCCCAATCCCTCCCAGCATCAGAGTCTTTTCCAATGAGTCAACTCTTCACATGAGGTGGCCAAAGTACTGGAGTTTCAGCTTTAGCAACATTCCTTCCAAAGAACACCCAGGACTGATCTCCTTTAGGATGGACTGGTTGGATCTCCTTTCAGTCCAAGGGACTCTCAAGAGTCTTCTCCAGCACCACAGTTCAAAAGCATCAATTCTTCAGTGCTCAGCCTTCTTCACAGTCCAACTCTCACATCCATACATGACTACTGGAAAAACCATAGCCTTGACTAGACGGACCTTTGTTGGCAAAGTAATGTCTCTGCTTCTGAATATGCTATCTAGGTTGGTCATAACTTTCCTTCCAAGGAGTAAGTATCTTTTAATTTCATGGCTGCAATCACCATTACTTGCTGTTTATTTTATATTTATTTTAGACCATGGAAATGATGTTAGACAAAAAGCAAATTTGAGCTATTTTTCTTTCTCGAGTTCAAAATAGGTCATAAAAACTGTGGAGACAACTCAAAACATCAACAACCCATCTGGCCCAGGAACTGCTAATGAATATACAGTGCAATACTGGTTCAAGAAACTTTGCAAAAGAGATGAGAGTCTTGAAGATGAGGAATGCAGTGGCTAGCCATGAGAAGTTGATAATGACCAACTGCGAGCCATTACTGAAGCTGATCCTCTTAAAACTACAAAATAAGTAGCCAAAGAACTCAACATCAACCACTCTATGGTCATTAGGCATTTGAAGCAAAATGGAAAGGTAAAAAAGCTCGATAAGTGCGTGCCTCATAAGCTGACCGCAAATCAAAAAAAAAGTTGATTTGAAGTGTTTGTCTTCTCTTACTGTACACAGCAACAACAGTTTCACAACCTGATTGTGACATGTGACAAAAAGTGGATTTTATACAACTGGTGAAGACCAGCTCAGTTGGTGGACCGAGAAGCAGTTTCAAAGCACACCCAAAGCCAAACTTACACCAAAAAAACGTCATGGTCACTGTTTGGCAATCTGCTGCCAGTATGATCCACTACAGCTATCTGAATTCTGGCGAAACCATTACATCTGAGAAGTATACTAAGCAAATCGGTGAGGTGCACTGAACTGTCCCACAGTGGTCAACAGAAAGGGCCCAACTCTTCATGACAACACCCAACTGCATGTCACACAACCAATGCTTCAAAAATTGAAGGAATTGGGCTACAAAGTTTTGCCCCTTATGCCATATTCACCCGACCTCTTGCCAACCATCATTCTTCATGCATCTCAACAGTTTTTTGCAGGGAAAATGCTTCCACAACCAGGAGAAGGCAGAAAATGCTTTCCAAGAGTTCATCGAATCCTGAAGCATGGATTTTTATGCCACAGGAATGAACAAACTTATTTTTCATTGACAAAAATGTGCTGATTGCAATGGTTTCTATTTTGATTAATAAAGATGTATTTGAGCCTAGTTATAATGATTTAAAATTCATCGTCTGAAACCACAACTACATTTGCACCAACCTAATACTGTTATCAGAGAAATGACACACAATATTGTAGCAAAAAAACAAAATGTTCTAAAATAGAAACACTCAGAGCTCTCAGTTTAAAATGATTAATCAAATCTAAAATACAAGAGCATAAAAGATCATGATGGAAGAACTCTCTCTGAAGGGGGGGTGGGGGGGGGAAGGCCAAGAAATGAAAAATAAATAAAGGATAACCCTGGATATAAAGCATTCTGCTTACAGGACAGTTTCATAAATGAACCCCAGAAAAAAGTAGAAAAAACACTATACAACATTTTCCAGAAGATGACAATGCATTTCTAGACACAAAAGCTTCACTGAGTGTCCAGCAAGATGAATTTTAAAAGATCCTCAGTAAGGTTTAATTGAAATTGCAGACTCTACAGACAAAAAATAGAACTTAAAACCTCCGGCGGGGGGGGGGTGGTAGGCGCGGCAGAGTCACATAAAGGATAAACAAAGCATAAGGGCATTTTTATCAACAATATTGGAAGCTGGAAGGCAATGAATTAGTATCTTCAAAATGCTGAGAGAAAATTATTTTCAAGCCAGAATTCCATACCAAATTATTAATCAAATAGATAAAATAAGGACATTTACACACATGCTCAAAGACTTAAGATTTACCTTCCACGCACCGGACTCTGTTTCCAGAAGCTAGTGAAGAATGTATTCCACCATAATGAGAAAGGAACTAGGGAGCCAATAATGAACAAAGGGAAAGAAAATGCCCAGGATGAAGGTGAAGGAAGGTCACAGGAAGATAACTGTGCCACAGGCCTAGAAAAGAAACCAGTCCAGATTGGAGGACAGTGGAAAGGGACAGAAACTGACATTATCTAAGAGACTCTGGTAAACTCAATAAGTGTGTTTACAGGAGGCAAAAGTCTTCCATGGCAGGAAGTCAAAGATTACATCCAAATCAATAGCAATGTTATTGTATCTCAAATATAAAAAAAGGCAGCTAAAAAAACTAGTTGTCTCTAGTTGATGGAAAGGGAGTGGGTTTTTGACTCCCTTTTTAGGTTTAAAGTGCTATTTGGATTTTCAATTTATGTATATACATTATTTTGATAAATGTGAACATGTAGGCAATAATTTTAATTATTCTTAAATATATTTTTTAAAAATTCCTAAAAGAACACCATTTACCTGAACCTTCCTTCTAATAGTTCTTTGTTTTCAAAATGGAGAGAGAAACTTGTTATGTTTTTAGGAATCAAAAATCATAAAGTATGATTCTGATAATATGCTTTTAAAAATTCATAGAACCTAATGCTTCAGAGTACAGGCTTTGAAGTCATAAGAACTGCTTTTAAATCCTGGCTCAATCACTTATAAATCACCTTGGGCAAGTTACTTAGCTTTTCCAAGCCTTAGTTTCTGTGAGAATACTAATATCTACTTGGATAAGATATTTGGAAAACTGGGTAAAATAGCTTGTGCTTGCGTAGTGCGTGACAGTTACTAAAACCAACAAATGGTAGCTGCTCCCACAGCAATTATTTCTACTATTTTTGCTATTATTTCCCCACCATCCACCTAAAATTTGCCGAAAACATTCTAGAAGACAGAAGCACATAAGGCTGCTTCTCAAATGGCTTAGAAGACTTATTAAGATGCCCCTGGCTGTCAAAATTTGAACACATAGTAAAAGGAAGGGGAAAAAAAAACATAAACCAAAAAACCCTTCCCAGAATACCTAACTAAATTAGTCTCTGAAGAAACAGTAATAGCTTTCTGACATACTTTGCTGAATTTCACTTTCCGTGTGTGTTTGTGTATGTGTGCACACGCACACAAGCGTTTAATCACTCAATCGTGTCCGACTCTTTGTGACTTCACAGACTGTAGCCTGCCAGGCTCCTCTGTCCATGGGATTCTCCAGGAAAGAATACTGGAGGGGGTTACCATTCTCTTCTCCAGGCGATCTTCCCCACCCAGGGCTCAAATCCAGGTCTCCTGCACAGCAGGCAGATTCTTTACCTTCTGAGCCACCAGGGAAGCTATTATTTATACCCTGGAGTAGGATCTAATGCATAAACTAAAACTCGTTGGTTCTGCTGCTGCTGCTGCTGCTAAGTCACTTCAGTCGTGTCCGACTCTGTGCGACCCCATAGACGGCAGCCCACCAGACTCCGCCGTCCCTGGGATTCTCCAGGCAAGAACACTGGAGTGGGTTGCCATTTTCTTCTCCAATGCAGGAAAATGAAAAGTGACTGTGAAGTCGCTCAGTCATGTCCGACTCTTCATGACCCCATGGACTGCAGCCTACCAGGCTCCTCCGTCCATGGGACTTTCCAGGCAAGAGTACTGGAGTCGGGTGTCGTTGGTTCTACAGGACAGAATACCAGCAAACTAGCTGCATAATAGCCACATTACTCACATACCAATAAAACCTACAGAAAGTTTTAAAAATACAAATCATATTCAACATTTCATTTTTCGGGGCTGCACCTCTTGGCTTATGGGATCTTAGTTCCCCACCTAGAGATCAAACCCAGAACACACACCCTGCCCTCCCCACAACCTTGGGGCAGTGAGAGCACCCAGCCCTAACTGGTCCCTGGACTGCCAGGGAATTCCTCAAGTCAAGTTACTTTGAATATGAACTCAAATCACTTTAAAAATAATTGAATCCTAAAGAGGACCAATTTAAAAGACGGAAAGAATATTGCCTTTGGAATCTGACAGTTCTGAACTAAAAGCCCACTTTACCTGGCTCATTTAGTTAGCACGGTCTACCTGTCTACCTTTTCAAGGAATATGACTACCTCAAGAGTGGTATCTGGAGACTTCCCTCACAGTCCAGTGGTTAAGACTCCAAGCTCTCACTGCCAAGAGCAGTTCAATCCCTGGCTGGGGAACTAATATCCCACAGTCGCACAGCTGGGCAAAATTTTTTAAAAAGTGTTATCTGTTGTTTCTGTACCTACACATTTCATAAATTCACTCCCTGAGATTATCAGGTAATTTACTTACTAGGGGCTTCCCTCAGAGAAGGCAATGGCAACCCACTCCAGTACTCTTGCCTGGAAAATCCAATGGACGGAGGAGCCTGGTAGGCTGCAGTCCATGGGGTCGCTAAGATTTGGATACGACTGAGCGACTTCACTTTCACTTTTCACTTTCATGCATTGGAGAAGGAAATGGCAACCCACTCCAGTGATCTTGCCTGGAGAATCCCAGGGACGGCGGAGCCTGGTGGGCTGCCATCTATGGGGTCGCACAGAGTCAGACACGACTGAAGTGACTTAGCAGCAGCAGCAGCAGGGGCTTCCCTGGCAGCTCAGACGGTAAAGAGTCTGCCTGCAATGTAGGAAACCCTGGGTGGGGAAGATCCCCTTGAGAAGGGAATGGCAACCCACTCCAGTATTCTTGCCTGGAAAATCCCACAGACAGAGGAGACAATCCATGGGATCCCATAAGAGTTGGACACGACTGAGTGATTAACACTTTCACTTTCAGAGGAACTAGTATTTTAGCTGTAAAATTACTGCCTTATCAAAGGAAGGAAAACTGTTCTTCAAGGACTCCAAAACAACACAAGGGACAAGGATTGGGTAATCTATTATCATTCAGAGGTCAGTTCATATTTGGTGTTGGCCATTTCACATACCAATCAATTTTTAATAACAAACCCAATACAAGCACTCACCAAAGGACAGACAGACTAAAACAAAGAGGCAAGAAAGTTCAATAGTCTGTCCTCAGGATCAAATTAAGAAGCAAATATACAGCCAATAAAATACGACTGATTCAACTAGCCCACTTTTTGTAACTTTTTAAAGAATATTTATTTGGCTGCGCCAGTCTTAGCTGTGGCATGCAGGATCTTCCATCTTCATTTTTATTCCAGCACGCAGGATCTTTAGTTGCAGCATGTGGATCTAGTTCTTTGACCAGGGATTGAACCCCAACCCTGGGAGGGCAGAGTCTTAGCCACTGGACCACTAGGGAAGTCCTTTTGTAACATTTTTAATAGTTTATTTGACTCAGCAGTTTTTGGTAGTTACTGACATTAATAAAGTAATTCTTTAATTTCTTTAGACATCCAGTAAGAAACAAAAAAGAGGACAGGAGAAAGAACCCAAATATTAATGTAGGGTAGCATCCTGGTAAGTACAGCAAACCTTCTAGAGTGAATCAAGAAAAACCTCTATTTTCCCAAGAAGTAATATGACTACCTCAAGAAGGTATCTGTTCTTTCTACACCACTTACGTATACATTTCACAAATTCCGTGCCTGAGATTATCAGGTTATTTACTTACAGAATATGCTAACACCATTAAAAACATGCTAGTAAAGAAACGGCGTTAGGTTCTGAGTTCTTTTCTGCAATCTCCTTCAGTAAGCATTTACTGACCACCTATATTGCGCCAGACACTCTCACCTGCCAGGATAATCCTGCAACATATGTTTGATTCCTGCTCTCAAGAGATTTGAGGGGCAGTGGGGGGAAGGGCCGGGGCATTAGTTGAGTCATCACTACCACACAAGAGTAAACACTAATCACAGGGAAGACCAGACAAGCACCTGCCCAGCTCTCTCCCCAACAACCACCTTCTATCAATAACCATCAGACCAGTCCAACCCAGCTCAGGGTTAAGAACTTCCTGGGCCCAGGGGACGTGCTGAGCACAAGAGAACCAGCTGCAGGAGCAGTCTTGCTGCATATGCACATAAACACATCTATTGTACTTCGGTCATTATTTGTCAGACAAACATTAAGGGTCGTAAACAAACAAGTAGTTAACACGTAATTAGCTCGGGCCCTAATTCCCTCTCCCCTCGTGACTGAGACAAGTCACTTCCTGCACTTTTGAGGAACTGGTCTCCTCAAAGTCCATCAAGACCCAGGAACTTCCTTTCCTTTAGACAAAAGCGCTGCTCCCTCTGGCAGTGGCTCTACCCGGTTCAATTCAGAAAAGACATTTAAAAAAACGAAAGCTTCTCAAGAGTCAATTCCAACATGGTTTAAAATTAACCATGTCCCCCTAGATTTTTTTGATACTGTGACCGTCTCACCTCATTCCTTTCCCCCGCTCACCCTGGAAACCTGGAATTTTACTATTCGGTCATTTATAAACACGTTCCTGTGTAAGTTACTCTACTTTTGAGTTAAAAGAACAAAAAACACTACTCTGACGCGAAATGAAAACCCCTGAGCTTTGAGGTTCCTAATGTAATTAGCAGGTGAGACAATCAACTGTCAAAAAAAAGACATAATACAATTAGGAGCACGTAAAACTTAAGACACTGCAAAACCGAGAGTAGATGAAAACAAGCGGAGAAGGGCCCCACACGGGAGCGCAAAGCTTCAATGCCATTCCAGATTCCTTCTTAAGGAGGATGACCTCCGGGTGGGAGGAGAACCAAAGAGTCCAAATCCCCTAGGCCGGCGGGACAGCAGGGCCGGAGTTCTGCGCCCACACTGCAGATGGGCAGCGGGCCGGCGGGGGGCACCTGCAGGAAGCGGGGCAGCAGCAGGAGCTCTCCAGCTGGCCGGGCGGCTCCAGGGGAAGCTCTAGAGAGGGAGGGAAGGGGCCGCTGGGGGTTCAGCTCGGATGGGGCGCGGCCGCGCAGCTCCAAGGGAGGCTCCAGGAGAGAAAAAAGGGACGAAGGGAGGGGGGTTTCCTCTGGAGAAGACCCAGGCGGACGGCTACAGCAGAGGATCGGAGGGGTGGAGCGCGGCGGTCTGGAAGGGGGGTCCGATTGGAAGAGGCGAAGGCGGCGGCTCTCGGACAAGCTTGGGAGGACCCGGGGGAAGGAGGGAAGCAGAGAAGCAGGGTGACACGGAGGAGAAAGGAAGGGGACACGGAGGAGAAAGGAATGGGAGGGGAAGGGCGCGGGCGGGGCTGGGGCGGATGGGCCTCTCCAAAGGAGGCTCCGGGGGACCGCCGCCGGGGTGGGGAACGGAGGGCGCAGGCCTGGGGTCTCCTCGGATGGGTGCAGGGTGGATGGGCCCGGCCTGAGGAGGTCTGGGTCACAGAAGTCGGACACGAATATTCACCTGGAAAGCCTCCGGCCACCACCGTGCACAGAAACAGGTCCGAAGCGAAAGGACACTGCCGGGATACTCTGCACCGGCGGCCTCACGCTGGCGTCCCGGCCGCCGTCAGACGTCACGCCTCCCCGGCGCGCATGCGCAGGGGTCAAGGCAGGGCGGGGGTGCGGCGGGGCCCAAAGAAGCCTGATTAATGGGGGCGGCGTGGGCAGGGTCAGGCTTAAGTTTTAACTGAAAAGGAACAGTAGACTCCCCTGACATTGCTTGTAAATACCACTTTCTCGCAAAAGGAGCTGGGCAGGGCTCTTGAGAGATACCGGTGACTCTAGAACTGGGGCAGGGAAAGTACGACTGAGCCTGCAGCATCCCACAGCGCCGTAAGTCAGGAATGCTCAAAAATACGTGTAGGTGTGTCAAGGGACAAAGGACTCAACCTGCAAGAGCTCCCAGTGCCCAAACCTGGCACAGTTATAATTTAGAATATAAAGTAAGTGTACCAGAGTCTATTCTGCTGTAAATAAATAAATATATTTTTTGGGAAGGGAGCTAATTCTTCCTTATAGAAGAATTCTATTGAATCACACTCCATCCAGAGGATTTAGTAATTGCCACCCACCCACCCATGAGCATGAGCTGTGCATAGTCATTTCCTCCCAGGGTTGGCAAAAGGAAAAATTACTTCACGCTGAAGAAACCTGTCAAACACTACTCAACCACATGATCAAGGTTAACAAACACAGCAATGTCTTTTTGGTAGTATTTACCCTTGATATGACATAATGACAAGGTCACTTTTCCTACAGTCTTACTCCCCCGGAAAAGCATAGCCCTAGTCTAACTATGAGAAGAACATCAGACAAATCTCACTTGAGGGATATTCCACAAAATGCTTCACCAGTATTCCTCAAAACTCAAGTAGTGAAAAACAAAGAAAGACTGAGAAACTCACATGCAATGTAGTGTGCTGGATGGGATCCTGTAACAGAATAAGAAAAAAAAGATGTTAGTGAAAGAATTCATAAATTCCAAATTCTTATTTTAGTTAACAGTAATTATTAGCCATTTTTAGTCCTGACAATTGTACCATGGTTATGTAAGATAATACCTTACCTTAGGGGAAACTGAGTGATAGAAATACTCTTTCAGTATCCTGGGTCATGCTGACTGTCTCAGTAGAGCTGCACGTCTAACTCTGACTACCTTCAGTGTTAGATGTCTTTCAGAGCTTGGATTTGGAGGGCCCAAAAATACACTAGCATATTGTCTTTGAGTGACAGGACTCCGGATGACTTATTTCTTCTTCCTGCTTTTCTGTACTTTCGAAATTTTCTTTAATGAATCAGTGAAACAATTTAAAAACCACTTTTAACAAATTAACAAGAAAAAGTAGTAGTTGAGTCCAGATATAGGTAGATAGATGTTCTGGGAAGTGGAGCAGGTACACCTGTTAGTAAGTTTCCTGCTTTAGTAAAATTGGCTTTCTGTCCAAGCTTGCTGACAAGAAAAGTACAGGAGGGAGAAAGCTAACCTTGGGTGAAAGTGAAGTCACTCAGTCATGTCCAACTCTTTGTGAACCCATGGACTGTAGCCTACCAGGCTCCTCTGTCCATGAGATTTTCCAGGCAAGGGTACTGGAGTGGGTTGCCATTTCAAGTCACACATTTTCCAATACTGAATATGTAGCCAATACTGAAAGCTGTGCTTCAGGGAACCACACTGGAACTGTTTCCATCAGTTGCCTGACTCCTTGGCTCCAATAATTGTGTGGTACTCAACTCAAGCAAACCAAACTATGACCTGATTAGCCCCACTTCCCAATTACTAGTACTGCTTTATATTGAAACTGAAAGTGATAAGTTCTTGTGGTTAAAAAAGAATGTCTAGATAACACATGGAACTTGCCTGGTGGTCCAGTGGTTAAGAATACACCTGCCAGTGCAAGGGACACGGGTTTGATCGCTCATCTGAGAAGATTCTACATGCTGCAGGGCAACGAAGCCCATGCTCCACAACCACAGAGCCCACGCTCTAGAGCCAGAGAGCTGCAAGTACTGAGACCCGAGCCCGGAGAGCCAGTCCTCCTCAGCGTGAGAAGCCACTACAATGAGAGACCCGCACACCACAAAGAAGAGTAGCCCCTAATCGCTGAAACTAGAGACCAGCAAGGAAAACCCAGCACAGCCAAAAATAAATTTTAAAAAATTTAAAAATAGGACATGAAGTAAAATGTCATCTCCCTGCCACACCCCACATAATCTGGAATGAGAATCTTCCAAGCAACAGGAGGTAATAGACATATAGACATTCTTTTATTTCCCACTTCCTTTACCTGTTCTAAATGAATCACAACTGCTCCTGTTTTATTTATGGATTACTGTCCCCCTGCCCGCCCCCCGCAGTATCTGTCTATCTAAAGCAGAGGTACCACTTGGGGTAGAGCAGTGGAACTTCACCAGCTTCACAGTTTTCATCAGTACCCCAAATCCCTCCCAATTGACATACAATTCTAGTGAGAACTGACTGTGGGGCAAGTCAAAGCGAAGTCCAACCCAGAACAGAAAGCTCTTCCACCAAACTTGATACACTTTTGCTCCTACTATGAGGAAGTGCTGGAACTGCCTCTATTGGTAGGAAACAAGTTTTTGTACACTTAGATTTGACTTTATTTCGCCCTCAACATCTACTGAGAAGCCTCGGCTTTCTTCAGTTGAGTTCATTTCTTCTGAGGAGATCAGTTGGGTTTTCGCTCACTATCAACATGAAACTAACATCATACAAGAATGGGGAAGACAGATGAGGTCCAGCTGTGGCACAGGCAGCCTTGCAGTTACTATTCCTGTTTCCAGGTTCATTTCTCACCACCTTTCCCCTCTGCCCCCATCACACCTGCTCTGGGTTGCAGCTTTTTCTACGTATTTGAATTATCCACTTGAAAGTGAGTCCCTTCCCTCCCCAACTGCATGCACCAGGGCCTCTACTGATGCTTCAGTTTTCTCTGATGTCTATTATTTTTTAAACATTTATCATCTATTTCATAAAAGTCTAAGGAGAAATGGAGAAGTATGTTCTTTATCTGCCATCTTGAATCAGAAGCCTCCAACCCCAATTGCTTTCTTTCGTGATCAGTTATCTCAAATTTTCAGTTAACTGACAGTGTCCTTTAACTTGTTTTCTGAAACTATTAGGGACTTTTAAAAATACCTTCTTGGGGGACTTCCCTGGTGGTCCAGTGGTTAAGAAGCCACCTGCTAATGCAGGGACACCGGTTTGGTCTCTGGTCAGGGAAGCTTCCACATGCCGCGAGGCAACTAAGCCCGTCAGTGCGCCTGTGTCAGCACACTAAAGCCCTCGGGCCTCAGCAGTGGGACGCAGTGCACGGACAAGCTTGTGCACCACGCACTGCCACTAGAGAGCAGCCCCCTGCTTGCCCCCACTAGAAAAAATCCACATGCAGGACCAAAGACCCAGTGCAGCCAAAAAAAACTTTGGGGGACTTCCCTGGTGGTCCAGTGGCTAAGACTCTGAACTCCCAAAGCAGGGGGCCTGAGTTTGATTCTAGTCAGAGAACTAGACCCCACGTGCCACAGCTAAGACCCAGTGCAGTCAAATAAATAAATAAATATTGAAAAATAATTTTTAAAATACCTTTTCTTTTACCTTAACAGGGCCTTGGAAGGGAAGAGATATAGATCTCTGTGTTCATCCCAACGTGCAAAACCAGAACAGAGGTATATGTTGCCTCCAAAAACGTTGCCTCCAGCTAGTGAACATAAAACAATATTTTCCTACTAAACCCTCAATTATTTTCTTGTCAATATCAGATCAGATCAGTCACTCAGTCGTGTCCGACTCTTTGTGACCCCATCAATCGCAGCACGCCAGGCCTCCCTGTCCATCACCAACTCCCGGAGTTCACCGAGACTCATGTCCATCGAGTCAGCGATGCCATCCAGCCATCTCATCCTCTGTCGTCCCCTTCTCCTCCTACCCCCAATCCCTCCCAGCATCAGAGTCTTTTCCAATGAGTCAACTCTTCGCATGAGGTGGCCAAAGTACCGGAGTTTCAGCTTTAGCATCATTCCTTCCAAAGAAAGCCCAGGGCTGATCTCCTTCAGAATGGACTGGTTGGATCTCCTTGCAGTCCAAGGGACTCTCGAGAGTCTTCTCCAACGCCACAGTTCAAAAGCATCAATTCTTCGGCGCTCAGCCTTCTTCACAGTCCAACTCTCACATCCATACATGACCACAGGAGAAACCATAGCCTTGACTAGACGAACCTTTGTTGGCAAAGTAATGTCTCTGCTTTTGAATATGCTATCTAGATTGGTCATAACTTTCCTTCCAAGGAGTAAGCGTCTTTTAATTTCATGGCTACAGTCACCATATAGTTGACAAGAAAAAACACTGACTCCAATAAAAAAACAGGCAAAGGGTATATGAATAAATCATTCCTATAAGAAAACATGCAAATATAACAAATATTTTTAAATGACTCTTGGCTGGAATCTAACAAATGCAAACTAAAACAAATGAAATATCGATTTTCAGTGATAATTTTAAAAAGATTTTTAGTGAAATACTCAATAGAAGTGATAGGGACAGAGTTAAAGGGACAAAGCAGGTGATTAAGTAGTTAATCCCACTTGGAGATTAAAGTACAAAAAAGTATGAGACACCCCTGTAAGTTAATGATTACTCAAGAAAACAAGTATACTTAAGTACAAAACCAAGCAGGCTTGCTTAGCAATAAAACCATGCATCAGAAGCATGAGACATGACCCAAAACAGTAAAACAATGGTGGTAAGATCCATAGCCTGCTCACAGAGCTCAGTGTTAATGACCCCTAGCACATGCTCTCTGTGTACATAAAAAATAATTTATGGTAAGCTGACATTTTAAAGTGAAAGACCCTCATTGTACTAAGACCTGAAATTATTTTTTCATAGTGCCATGACAGTCCTGGCTTGACAATGCAGGGAAAATAAAACTCTCCTGCCCAACCTGGAAGAGGAAATGATGATGGAAACCTGATGTCCTTCTACTCATGGTTGAGGAAGAAGGTGGTTTTTCTCCCTCCCTACTTTTCCTTTGATTATAAAATCGTAGCCCACTAAGTTCTCCCTCTCACACCACTGCTTGTAAGCCTCACAAGCATCCCACTCTAATAAATCACTTCTTTCCTAGTTGGAGCTTCAAGTAACTTATTTGTTGAATCAGATAGTAATAGTTTTTGAATATTAGAAGAATAGTTTTGTGCTATACAAGATATGACACCTACATATACTATCCCTTTAAATTCTTCATCTTTATTTACAATAAATAGTATTAACAATACTATTTCAATCATGTACATAAATCCATAAAATTAGCAAAGCAAGGAATCAAGCCCTGATCACTACTATCCCATGAGTTGCATTCCTGCCATGGTGCGTTTCAGGCTCTAGAGGCAGTACTGTGAAAGGGACAGAGGAAGGGAGCCCACAGCCAAATATTAATATAATAGCTCAGAGTTTCCACCTGGCAAAGCCCAGAGCTCCCCAAACCCTTAGGGAACAGGAAACAAGAAAGTAATTAGAAAAGTTTGAATTGTATTATTCCTTTTGTTTTTACATCAAGTTCCTATAATTCAATGTTTAACAAAGTCTGGCTTGCCAAATTCCTGAAAACATACTCTTGGATTCCCAGAGATGGTGCAAGCACTGAAAGCAACCTGCACACCACTGAGCCTGAATAGCCATCGTTCTCCTAAGGAGTGCCATGTTGTCTTATCCCAAGTTTTGGTTGTTATCGATAAAGCTGCTATGAACATTTCTGTACAACTCTTTTCATTGAAGAATGCTTTCATTTTTCTTTGGTGGATACCTTCAATTTCCTGGCTGATAGGATAGGTGTACAGGTGTGTGTTTTTCTAAAGAAATGACCAGAGCTTTTTCCAAAATGATTATACCATTTTATATTCTTCAAAATATGAAAATTTTATTTCTTTTTAATTGTATAACATGTGATACATTCTGTTGTTGTTGTTCAGTCGCTAAGTTGCATATGACTATGACCCCACAGACGCCAGGTTCTACTGTCCTCCACTATCTCCCAGAGTTTACTCAAATTCATGTCCATCAAGTCAGTGATGCTACTTTACTATCTCATCCTCTGCCACCCCGTTCTCCTTTTGCCTTCAATCTTTCCCAGCATCAGGGTCTTTTCTGATGAGTTGGCTCTTCACATCAGATGGCCAAAATACTGGAGCTTCAGCTTTAGCATCAGTCCTTCCAAAGACTATTCAGGGTTGATTTTCTTTAGGATTGACTGGTTTGATCTCCTTGCAGTCCAGGGGAGTCTCAAGAGTCTTCTCCAGCACCACAATTCAAAAGCATTTATTCTTCAGCACTCAGTCTTGTTTATGGTCCAACACTCACATTTGTACATGACTACAAGGAAAACCATAGTTTTGACTAGACAGAACTTTGTTGGCAAAGTGATGTCGCTGCTTTTTAATATGCTGTCTAGGTTTGTCATAGCTTTCCTTCCAAGGAACAAGCGTCTTTTAATTTCATGGCTGCAGTCACCATCTACAGTAATTACAGAGCCCAGGAAAATAAAATCTGTCATTGCTTCCATTCTTCCCCCTTCTATTTGCTGAGAAGTGATGGGGCTGGATGCCATAATATTAGTTATTTTTGATGTCGAGTTTCAAGCCAGTTTTGGGACTCTTTTTCACCCTCATCATGAGGCTCGTTAGTTCCTCTTCACTTTTTGCCATTAGAATGGTATCATCCGCATATCTGAGGTCCTTGATATTTCTCCTGGTAATCTTAATTCCTTCGCTGAATCACAAGCTGGGTTGCTGGCATTTCACATGATGTACTCTGCATATAAGTTAAATAACCAGGGTGACAATATGTAGTTTTGTCATACTCCTTCCTCAATTTTGAACCAGTCAACTATTCCATATCTGGTTCTAACTCTTGCTTCTTAATGCACATACCAATTTCTCAGAAGACAGGTAAGGTGGTCTTGTACTCCCATCTGTTTAAGAATTTTCCACAGGTTGTTATGATTCACATAGTCAAAGGCTTTAGCCTAGATAATGAAGCAGCAGCAGATGTTTTTCTGGAACTCCTTTGCTTTCTGCATGATCCAATGAATGTTGGCAATTTGATCTGTGGTTCCTCTGCCTCTTCGAAACCCAGCTTGTACATCTGAGAGTTCTTGGTTCACATACTGCTGAATCCTAGCCTGAAGGATTTTAAGCATAACCTTGCTAGCATGTGAAGTAAGTGCAATTGTATGGTAGGTTGAACATTCTTTGGCATTGCCCTTCGGGATTGGAATGAAAACTGACCTTTTCCAGTCCTGTGGCCACTGCTGAGTTTTCCAAATTTGCTGGCATATTGAGTGCAGCACTTTAATAGCACCATCTCTTAGGATTTGAAATAGCTCAGCTGGAATTCCATCACCTCCACTAGATTTGCTCACAGAAATGCTTCTTAAGGCCTACTTGACTTCAGACTCCACAATATATGGCTCTAGGTGAGTGACCACACTATTGTGGTTATGTGGGTCATTAAGACCTTTTTTGGTATAGTTCTGTATATTCTTGCCACCTCTTCTTAATCTCTACTGCTTCTAGTAGGTCTTACCTTTTCTGTCCTTTATTATTCCCATCCTTGCATAAAATGTTCCCTGATATCTCCAATTTTCTTGAAAGGATCTCTAGTCTTTCCCATTCTATTATTTTCCTCTATCTCTTTGCATTGTTCATTTGAGAAGGCCTTTTTATCTCCCTTGCTCTTCTCTGGAAGTCTGAATTCATTTGAGTATATCTTTCCCTTTCTCCCTGCCTTTTTTTCCTCTTCTTTCCTTAGCTATTTGTAAAACCTCCTCAAACCAGTTTGCCCTTTTGCATTTCTTTTTTTGTGGGATGGTTTTGGTCACTACCAATGTGGGAGACCTGGATTTGATCCCTGAGTTGGGAAGATCCCCTGCAGAAAGGAATGGCTACCCAATCCGGTATTCTGGCCTGGAGAATTCCAAGGACTGTGTAGTCCATGGGGTCGCAAAAAGTCAGACTCGACTGAGTGACTTTCACTTTCAGCTTTCTTGTACAATGTTACAAACTTCCATCCATATTTCTTCAGGCACTCTGTCTACCAGATCTAATCCCTTGAATCTATTAGTCACCTTCAGTGTATAATCATAGGGAATTGACCTAATAATAGGTCATACTTGAATGGCCTAGTGGTTTTCCATGTGCTCACTCAGTCATGTATGACTATTTGTGACCTTGTGGACTGTAGACTACCTGGCTCCTCTGTCCATGGGATTATCCAGGCAAGAATATTGGAGTGAGTTGCCATTTCCTCCCAGGCAAGAATATTGGAGTGAGTTGCCATTTCCTCATCCAAGGGATTTTCCCAACCCAGGGATCAAACCCATGTCTGCTGTGTCTCCTACATTGGCAGGCAGATTCTTTACCACTGAGCCACCTGAGAAGCCCAGTGATTCTCCCTGCTTTCTTCAATTTCAGCCTGAATTTTGCAATAAGGAATTCATGATATGAGCCTCAGTCATCTCCTGGTCTTGTTTTTACTGATTGTAGAGAGCTTCTCAGGCTTCCAGTGCAAAGAACATAATCAACCTGATTTCAGTATTGACCACGTGGTGATGTACATATGCAGAGTCATCTCTTAGGTTGTGGGAAGTGAGTGTTTGCTATGACCAGTGTGTTATTTGACAAAACTTTGTTAGCCTTTGCCCTGTTTCAATTTGTACTCCAAGGCCAAACTTGCCTGTTATTCCAGGTGTCTCTTGACTACCTACTTTTGCATTCCAATTCCCTATGACAAAAATTACATCTTTTTGAGGAGGGGGGCGGTTGTTAACTCTAGAAGGTGTTGTATGTCTTCATAGAACTGGTCAACTTTAGCCTCTTTGGCATCAGTGGTTGCGGCATAGACTTGGATTACTGTGATGTTGAGTGGTTTGCCTTGGAAAAAAATAGATCATTCTGTCATTTTTGGGGTTGTACCCAAGTACTGCATTTCGGACTCTCTCATTGACTGTGAGAACTTCTCCATCTCTTCTAAGGGATTCTTGCACACAGTAATAGATATAATGGGCATCTGAATTAAATTCACCCATTCCTGTCCCTTTTAGTTCACTTGTTCTTAAAATGTCAAACCAAAGCTTTTCTTACCCAAGGTGTCTAGATTTTGATAGACAGCTTTGTCCATTTAACAGTTTACCTTGAAGATATTTCCATTTTAGTATATAGATAATCTGCTCATTTCTATCTTGAGTTATGGAGTCAATTATTCAGTCAGTCCCATTGTGACAAACACTGGGGTTGTTTCAGATACTTTGTTACTCCTAGAAAAGCTGCAATGAATAAGCTTGAACCTATTTCATTTTACACTTCAGAGAGTATCTCTGTAGACAAACTCCCTGAAGTGGAATTGTAGAATGAACATTTTTCTTCTGTATACTTTTCTTGATTTGTTGTTGTTGTATAGCTGCTAAATTGTGCCTGACTCTTTCAACCCATGGACTGTAGCCTACCAGGCCCATCTTCCTGGGTTCTTCTCTCATTGCAACAAAAATTTGGAGCAATGGGCTAAACGGTGTAAAACAACTGACAAGTTACAGCTTAGTTCAGCTCAAGCAGACAGATCTTTTATTAGACACTCTAATGACATGAGAGCTGGCCCACCCCAAAGGAATCCTCCTCATTCTTCCTGTTGATCCCTCTTGGCTTCCTCCTTTCATACTTCCAGTCTTCTCCTTTTGGTTATAGTCTGTGTAAAGTAGCGCTTGTACTCACCTCCAATCAATGAAAGGGATGCAAATGGACATATGCTATATAACAGTAGACTATGCTGTTTATCAGAGAAGGCAATGGCAACCCACTCCAGTGCTCTTGCCTGGAGAATCCCATGGACAGAGGAGCCTGGTAGGCTGCGGTCCATGGGGTTGCTAAGAGTTGGATACGACTGAGCGTCTTCACTTTCACTTTTCATTTTCACGCATTGGAGAAGGAAATGGCAACCCACTCCAGTGTTCTTGCCTGGAGAATCCCAGGGACGGGGGAGCCTGGTGGGCTGCCGCCTACGGGGTCGCACAGAGTCGGACACGACTGAAGCGACTTAGCAGCAGCAGCCGCATGCCGTTTATGTCGTCCCATAATTCAGTCTGTTTTAATTAGATGTAGAATATTCATGCTCCCTTACTGGGCTCCTAACTGCCTAAGGTTACTTGGAGAAGCCCTTGTGGTCATTTTGTGGTGCCTAGGACTCTTGAGAGTCCCTTGGACTGCAAGGACATCCAACCAGTCCTTTCTAAAGGAGATCAGCCCTGGGTGTTCTT
This sequence comes from Bos mutus, assembly GCF_027580195.1. NCBI lineage: Eukaryota > Metazoa > Chordata > Mammalia > Artiodactyla > Bovidae > Bos > Bos mutus. The sequence continues at coordinate 134,159,756 of NC_091618.1, forward strand.
TGGAAGGAATGATGCTAAAGCTGAAACTCCAGTACTTTGGCCACCTCATGTGAAGAGTTGACTCATTGGAAAAGACTCTGATGCTGGGAGGGATTGGGGGCGGGGGGAGAAAGGGAGGACAGAGGATGAGATGGCTGGATGGCATCACTGACTCGATGGACATGAGTTTGAGTGAACTCCGGGAGTTGGTGATGGACAGGGAGGCCTGGCGTGCTGCAATTCATGGGGTCTCGAAGAGTCGGACACGACTGAGCAACTGAACTGAACTGAACTGAGGACACATATGCAGAAGTTGAAAAGTCTCTGTGTTTATTTTGCAGCCTATGCGTGAGCTCTCCTGGGTGTGTCTAAGATGGAGTTCAGAGATCAGCTTGCATCCCTTTCAGCCAGGCCTCCCCTTGTTGCTTTTGTCTAACTTCCTGTCTAATAGATACATGTATACTTGAGGCTAAGTCCCTTGGCTGTTCACCTGAAACTACCACAACATTTTTAATCGGCTGTACCCAAATAGAAAATAAAAAGTTTAAAGTTTGATTTTTTAAAAAAGGCTTTTTTACTCCAAGATAAAAAAAATTATTTTTTGTTTATTTCTTGTTCTTTTATAATTCCATTGCTGTACATTTGTATCTTTTTTGATTTGGATTTTATTCTGGTATGGTAAGCTATAAATTCAATTTTATATTTTTTCAGATGGCTGTTTCTGTCCCAGTACCATTTATTAAATAGTCCATCTTTCTTCGCAGTGACTTGAGATGCTACCTTTATCAGATATCACTTCTGAAAATAATCTGAGTGTATTTCTGAATGTTCTATTTCATTGATCTGTCTATTCATGCATCCGTGACACACTGCTTTGTTGATTGAGGCTTTTAAATATGTTTTCTTATTTCGATAGGTCTAGTAGCACCCTTACTATTACTCTTTGCCCTCAATGTTTTCTTGGCAAATATTCTTTTATTTTTTGGCTTGAAGGATCTTAGTTCCCCAGTCAGGAACTGAGCCTGGGTCTTGGGCAATGAAAGCTGACTCCTAACTGCCAGGGAATTCTCCAGATACTCTTGCTTTTGATTTTTCTTGTTGATCTTTTCATGTGTAAATCAGAATCACTTTACCTAATTAAAAGTAATTATTGGTGTTTGATAGGAATTGTATTAAATTCATAAATTTAGAAAAATTATCCAAGAATAATATGTTTTTCTCCATGTATTTAAGAGGTTTTTTGGTGTGATTTGATGGGTATTTTAAATTTTATTCATATAGACCTTTCACAACTATTATGCAAGTTTTATTTCTGGGTATTACTGTTATTTTTATATATTGTTTCATTTTGTCTATAAGTAATCAACATTGTATAAAATGGATCTTCTCTTCCATCATATTTTCTAATTCATTGTTAATTTAGATACCTTATATTTTTTTCTCATTTTGATAATCACTGGTTGCTCTTATTGTTAGCATAGTTTTTTAGATGATTCCACTTGCTTCAGATCTGATGTTTAAGTGAGAAATAAACTTCTCTATTGTGTAAAAACACTTGAGATCTGGGGCTTGTTACTGCAGCATTTCCTAGCTATCCTGACAGATACAAGTGGTTTAAAAAAATAGACTCAATACACAAATATATTAATGCTACTGCTGCTAAGTCACTTCAGTAGTGTCCGACTCTGTGTGATCCCACAGATGGAGCCACCAGGGTCCCCCATCCCTGGGATTCTCCAGGCAAGAACACTGGAGTGGGTTGCCATTTCCTTCTCCGATGCATGAAAGTGAAAAGTGAAAAGTGAAAGGGAAGTCGCTCAGTCATGTCCGACTTTTAGCGACCCCATGGACTGCAGCCTACCAGGCGCCTCCATCCATGGGATTTTCCAGGCAAAGTACTGGAGTAGGGTGCCATTGCCTTCTCCGCAAATATATTAATATTAGGGTTAAATTCTGTGCAGACAGTGGTATGCAAGCAGGAGTTTAAGAAGAAAAAGCACAATGGAATTCTGTACGGTTACAGAACTTATTTATGTATTTCTAAATTTTTATCGTTGGCTTATTGGGTCTTCCTTAAACTGCAAGGGCTTTCTCTAGTTTCCCTGAGCAACGGCTACTCTTCCTTAGGGTACATGGGCTTCTCATTGCAGTGGCTTCTCTTAAGGTGGAGCATAGGATCTAGGGCCGGCAGGCTCAGTAGTTGTGCTACTCTGGCTTAGTTGCTCTTCTGCATGTGGGATTTTCCCAGATCAGGGATCTAACTGCATCCCTTTCATCAGCAGGTCAATTCTTAACCATTAAACCACCAGGAAAGCCCTTTATTCATGTACTTTTAAAATGGAAACTAAAGAAATGGCAACCCATTCCAGTGTTCTTGCCTGGAAAATTCCGTGGATGGAGGAGCCTGGTGGGCTACCGTCCATGGGGTCGCAAAGAGTAGGACACGACTGAGCGACTTCAGTTTAGCTTTTCAGTGGGACTCAAATCACCAGTGTCTATATTAAAACGGTTAAGAGTAACATCTAGTTGTATTTAAAACCACCCACCATCTTCTATAGTGTGACAAAAATCAAGTCCTTTGCAACTATTTTAGTGACTGTGGCTCAGTCATGTCCAGTTGTTTGCGACCCTATGGACTATACAGTTCATGGCATTCTCTGGGCCGGAATACTGGAGTAGCCTTTCCCTTCTCCAAGGCAGTTTTCCAACCCAGGAATTGAACCCAGGTCTCCCACATTGCAGGCTGATTCTTTACCAACTGTGGCACAAGGGAAGCACAAGAATACTGGAGTGGGTAGCATTTTAACGTGCACTTATATCTTTGAAATGCGAACCAGTAGTAGTTGTTCTCGGCTTGGTCAGGGAAAGATAAGACTGCCTGGACCCTCCCAGCTGAGCAGAGACCACAGGATTCCTCCACCTTCTCCAAGGCAGAACCATTGGCTCTCACATCACCCAGGGAACCTGTGGGCCCTAGTAATGTTACAGAAATAGTTGAGAGCAGCTCTGGGAAAGTGCAAACCCCAAAGTCCCCCTTTTAAGAGTAAGTGCCCTTAAGTCAGACGTTCGGGTTTCAACCTGGTCGGCTTCCAAGAAATCGTCTGCTCTCGAAGGGACTTATCAGCCTCTTCGTGCCTTAACTGCTTCATTTGTAAAACGACTTTATTGTATTAAGTGACTTAATGAATGCAGAGCACTCAGAACGGCGAACGCGAAGAGCGCCGAGCGCGCGAGCTTGGAAGGTCCCAGCGCCCGGGCCCTGGCCGTTAAGCCAACAGCCGACCACACAGGCCTGGGGACCGGAGCCTGGCATTGGGGAAGAGCGCGCCCCCGCCGCCGCGCCTGCATTTACACAAGGGTTCCTGTAGTGCGGGGCTATTTAAAAACACGAAATCGAATACATTTTTTTTCCCGTAAGAAGTTAATAATTATGTTCCACTATAATTATGTTCCATTGTGCCCTTTCCATACCATGAGAGTAGGAGCCCAAAGATGGCGTAAGGAAAAATATTCCACATGAGCGTTTATTCGAATGAGTCAACAGACATCCTCCGGGCGCCGTTTGACTTCTGTTTGAACCCCCCAACCCCGCCCTCCCCGCCCTGTACGCTCCAGACGCAGAGACCACAGAAATTCGGCCCGACGATCTCTGTACGCAACAGCTCCGGGAAGCCTCCCGGTCCCGTCGCCTCTCGGACGTCGGCGGGAGCGCGCACGCCCACCGGGAGCCCGGAAGGCGCCGGCGGGTCACGTGTCTGCGCGCCCCGCCAAGGCGGGCTCCAGGCGGAAGTGAGGTTTGGGTTAGGCGGCAGCGCAGCGTCGGCGAGGAGCGCGGGCTGCGGAGAGGCGGGCCGGGCAGAGCGGGGCGAGCGGGAGCGCAGGCCGGGTAAGCGGCGGTGGCGGCGACCCGGGCCTCGCGGCTCAGCCCCGCAACGGAGCAGACCTGCGCAGCGCGCGCCTCTCACCGAGCCCGACCGCTGAGCCCGCCCTGGACCGGCGAGCTCTGATCACTGAGGCCCAGTCTGCCCTCGCGGCGCGGTGAGTGCGGGCGGGGCGGGCGGCGGACTTGGCGGCGGCGTGCGCGGCCGGAAGTGCGGCGCTTTGTGCGGCCGATTTGGGCGGCGCCAAGGTCGGGCCCGCGGCGGCGCTTTGTCCCGCGGGGCCAGGCGGGCGGGTGCTGCCCGAGGGAGGCGGGGCTGGACTGCGGGGCGCGCGGGCAGGTGCGGCGTGGGCGGCGGGGAAGCTGCCCCCGGGCCGGCGAGAGCGGCGTTTGTTGCACAACAGTGTTCTCTGGGTCTTTTTTTTTAAGGTTCAGGTGATCAGATCAGGGAAATGCAAAAAATGGGGAAGCAATGGGGTGGTGTTTCTGTTCGTAGGATTTTCATCGTTTCCAGTGTGTAAACTATCCACTTTTCTCACAAAGTAAACATTATTCCATTTGCCTGGCAGAAGCCTTAGCTTGAAAGGCTTTCAATGTTTTAACCAGAAAGGACGTATCATGGCCCAGCCTTGGTCAACTTTGAAAGAGAGGTGCGCCTTTACAGCGTCCACGAATAGGGTCTTCCTCATTTATAGTGTATATAAGCGTGCATCTGATGGGTTGTATGAGTTAATGCTTCATTAAAGTCATACATAAAAGTATTTTGGAGTGTTTTGCCAAGCAGGACTTTCTTGAAATGAAAAGGTTTGTCTCCTTCCCCCTCCTTAAATTTTCAAGTCACCCTTGTGTAATTTTTAAGATTATTTTCTCAAATGGTATATGAAAAACTTGGCAATAATAGTAGGGACGCATTTTAGAACTTGGGTTAAGTAACCAAGGATTGGGTTATTTTTGCTTTGACAGGAAAGAATTAGGCTAATTGTTCTGTTGTTGAAGGTACTATGGTGCACATTGTGAAGTTTTTTTTGTTTCTTTTGGGGTTTATAGAGTGGGCTTGCTTTAGTATGTGTTTGCATAATTACTTCCGTTTAGTCGTATTTGTGACTAAATGGACAAGCTGAGGTGTGCCAACAAAGGTGCCTCTAGTCAAAGCTGTTTTTCCAATAATCGTGTATGGATGTGAGAGTTGGACTGTGATGAAAGTTGAGCGCCGAAGAATTGATGCTTTTGAACTGTGATGTTGGAGAAGAGTCTTGAGAGTTCCTTGGACTGCAAGGAGATCCAACCAGTCCATCCTAAAGGAGATCAGTCCTGGGTGTTCATTGGAAGGACTGATGTTGAAGCTGAAACTCCAATACATTGGCCACCTGATGTGAAGAACATTGGAAAAGACCCTGATCCTAGGCAAGACTGAAGGCGGGAGGAGAAGGGGACTACAGAGGATGAGATGGTTGGATGGCATCACGGACAGGATGGGCATGAGTTTGAGCAAGCTCTGGGAGTTGGCCATGGACAGGGAAGCCTGGCTTACTGCAGCCCATGGGGTCGCAAAGAATTGGACACGACTGAGCAACTGAACTGAAGGTATGGTAGAGGTCCCTGCAGGCTTTAAGAGTTGGAAACTGCAGCCTTCCTCTAGGTTCTGTGTAGCAGTCACTGAGACACATGGAGCAGGTAGCATCCCCTCTTCCTGCCTTCTGCTCTTCAGAATAGTGGAAGGCTCCTACAAGCCAGATGGGCGGAGGAAGCTGCTGTTGGTATTACTGCCCTTGCCCTCTTATCCAGGCCTGATAGATTTGTTAGATTGTTACTTAGTATTCTACTCTACAGCTGCCATTCAATTCATTTCTGTTTTAAGGCTAGACAGAATTGTGATGTCAAAATTATTTGAATTTTCAAACGAGAAAATGAGTGTAATGCCACAGAGGTAGAGGATTAGAATTGGGAAAAACAAGCTTAAGTGCGTATAAAGAATATTATTTTAAGTTTTTTTTTATAGGTTCTGTAGCTTAAAGGCAAATTTTTGCCTCCCAAACTTGTCTTATTTAAACAGCTTCTTTTCACTGATCAATTGAGAGCAATTTTAAAACAACAGCACACCAGCCTAATAGAGGTATGGTTACTTTTCTTATGCCTGGGTTCCACTTTATGTCTCTATCTTTGAAGTTCTGTGCAGAAATATGTGAATGTCTCCCAATAGATTGGAAACCTTGATAGTGAAGCTCGAGTTTGGAGGCGTTCAGAGTCTATCTTATGTGCTCTTCTTGATGTTATCAGGTGTTACCCAGACTTTCCAGTGCTGATTGTGTTGTTCGGGTTTTATCTTGTGTATTGCTGTCTGAGAGAGAGACTTTAAGCCCCTTAACCTTAGTTTTCTTGGTATGAAGAAAAATAATATACAAGGCCTCTACAGTCCACAGGGTAGCAAAGAGTCAGACACAACTGAGTGACTTCACTTTCTTTTTTTCTTTTGTAAAGTTTTAGAATTACTGTTTTGTGTGGGAACTTTGTTTAGGTCATGGTATATTTTGAGACTAGAGAAACTAGTACAGTGATGGATGTTAAATATACTTTCCCTCTGAGGATTATTAGATTTCAAGTTGAGAAATTTTTGCTGTAATCTTTTTTAAACCCTAATCTGCTGCTACCAAGTCACTTCAGTCGTGTCCGACTCTGTGCGACCCCATAGATGGCAGCCCACCAGGCCCCCGTTCCTGGGATTCTCCAGGCAAGAACACTGGAGTGGGTTGCCATTTCCTTCTCCAATGCAGGAAAATGAAAAGTGAAAGTGAAGTCGCTCAGTCGTGTCCGGCTCCTAGCGACCCCATGGACTGCAGCCTACCAGGCTCCTCTGTCCATGGGATTTTCCAGGCAAGAGTACTGGAGTGGGTTGCCATTGCCTTCTCTGAAACCCTAATCTGAGACTTAACTATTTTGCTGCAGGTGTCAAACCACCCATAGGAATTCTGACATTTTCATCATTACAAATGAGAAACTTAAAAAAAAAAAGTGATAACTAGCTTCTCTGGTGGCTCAGAGGGTAAAGCGTCTGCCTGCAATGTGGGAGACCGGCATTTGATCCCTGGGTCAGGAATATCCCCTGGAGAAGGAAATGGCAATCCACTTCAGTATTCTTGTCTGGAGAATCCCATGGACGGAGGAGCCTGGTAGGCTATAGTTCATGGGGTCGCAAAGAGTTGAACAGGACCAAGCGACTTCTCTTTCTTTCTTTCTCTCTCTCTCTCTCTCTCTCTCTCTCTCTCTCTCTCTCTCTCCTTGAAATTGGGATTCTTGGCCCATACCAAATCAGACTGGCAAATCCGTGGTTTCTGGGTGACAGTAGGCACTAGAATCCCAGGCAGAGTGGTGATGGTGGTTTTTTACTTTTAACTTTTCATTACTTAAAAAGTATGCAAATACAACATACAGCCATATACCCAACATATCAATCCCATTATATAGCGTGCTCAGGGCTGGTGTACTGGGATGACCTTGAGAGATGGGATGGCAGGGGAAGGTGGGAGGGAGGGTCGGGATGGGGAACACATGTACACCCATGGCTGATTCATGTGAATGTATGGCAGAACCACAATATTGTAATTCAGTTCAGTTCAGTCGCTCAGTCGTGTCCGACTCTTTGCAACCCCATGAATCGCAGCACGCCAGGCCTCCCTGTCCATCACCAACTCCCAGAGTTCACTCAGACTATGTCCATTGAGTCAGTGATGCCATCCAGCCATCTCATCCTCTGTCGTCCCCTTCTCCTCCTGCCCCCCATCCCTCCCAGCATCAGAGTCTTTTCCAATGAGTATATTGTAATTAGCCTCCAATTAAAATAAAAAAATGTTTTAGATTACAGACATCGTGTCATTTTTACCCTTGAATAGTTTAATATGTACTTCTAAAAATCAATGCATCTTTACATAACAAAATGCTATTCTCACATATAAGAAAATTAATGATTGTTTAATGCCATTTGATATCTAACCCATTTGTTTGTACCCCTCAATCCTTAAAATACCTTTTTATAATTTTTTCCATCTTAAAACCAGGATTCAAACAAAAACCTCCTGTGGCCTTTATTAAATCTATGTTAATCTAGAACCATCCTTCTCCCTACTCTCCGCCTTTTCCCAGACCCCTTGCCCTCTAGATTCCCTCCTTTTGGCTTTGTCTGATTGCTTTATGGTGTTCAGTATTTTTCTCTAATTCCTGCCTTTTTCTGTCACCTGGGAGGTAGATGTGTAGGGTACACTGGATTCAGATTTTAGTATTTTTGTAGCAGTACACCTCAGATGATGCAGAGTGATTCCATCGTATGAGGATGCATGTAATAAGTAGCTTGGGGGGCTTCCCTGGTGGCTTAGTGGTAAAGAATTCACCAGCCAATGCAGGAGACATGGATTCAATCTGTAATCTAAGAAGATCCCACTTGCCTGTGTGCCACAATTATTGAGCCTGTGCTCTAGAGCCCAGGAGTGGCAGCTATGAAGCCCACACACTCTAGATCCTGTGCTCTGTAATAAGAGGCTGCCAAATGAGAAGCCAGAGCAGCAACTGTAGAGTAGCCACCTCCCAGCACAACTAAAGGAAAGCTCGAGCAGCAGTGAAGACCCAGCACAGCCAAAATAAATAAAAATTTAAAAAAATAAGTAGTTTGCTCTTAGTGATGTTAAGATTGGTCAGTGGGTTCAGCATTCATGTCCACTAATCAATAAACTGAGCACAATTGTATGGTAGTTTGAACATTCTTTGACGTTGGAGTGAAAACTGTCCATTTCCACTCCTGTGGCCACTGCTGAGTTTTCCAAATTTGCTGGCATATTGCGTGCAGCATTTTAACAGCATCATCTTTTAGGATTTGAAATAACTCTGCTGGAATTCCATCACCTCCACTAATTATTTGTAGTAATGCTTCCTAAGGCCCACTTGACTTCACACTCCATGATGTTTGGCTCTTGGAGAGTGCCATCGTGGTTATGTGTGTCATTAAGACCTTTTTTTGGTACAGTTCTTCTATGTACTCTTGCCACCTTTTTTTAATCTCTTTGTCCTTTGTTAGGTCCTTAACATTTCTGTCCTTTATAGTGTCCATCCTTGCATGAAATGTTCCCTTAATATCTATCATTTTCTTGATGTGATCTCTAGTCTTTCCCATTCTATCTTTTTTCTCTATTTCTTTGCACTGTTCACTAAGAAGGCCCAAGTTTAGAAAAGGCAGAGGAACCAGAGATCAAATTGCCAACATTCATTGGATCATAGAGAAAGCAAGGGAATTCCAGGAAAACATCTACTTTTGCTTCATTGACAGTGCTAAAGACCCACTTCGACGGTGTGAGTCACAACAGATTGTGGAAAATTCTTAAAGAGATGGGAATATCAGACCACCTTACCAGTCTCCTAAGAAATCTGTGTGGATCAAGAAGCAACATTTAGAACCAGACATGGAACAACAGACTGGTTCAAAATTGGGAAAGGAGTATGTCAAGGCTGTAATATTGTCATCCTACTTATTTGATTTCTGTGCAGAGTACATTATTTGAAGTGCTGGCTTGGATGAAGCACAAGCTGGAATCAAGATTGCTGGGAGAAATGTCAACAACTGCAGATATGCAGATGATATTGCCCTAATGGCAGGAAGTGAAGAGAAACTAAAGAGCTTCTTGATGAGGGTGAAAGAAGAGAATGAAAAGGCTGGCTTAAAACTCAACATTAAAAAAAACTAAGATTGTGGCATCTGGTCCCATCATGTCATGTCAAATAGAAGGGGAAAGGATAAGCAGTGACAGATTTTACTTTCTTGGGCTCCAGAATCACTGCAGACAGTGACTGCAGCCATGAATGTAAAAGACGCTTCCTCTTTGGAAGGAAGCTAAGACAAACCTAGACAGAGTATTAAAAAGCAGAGATATCAGTTTGCCACAAAGGTCTGTATAGTCAAAGCTATGGTTTTTCCAGTAGTCATGTGTGGATGTGAGAGTTGGACCATAAAGAAGGCTGAGTGCCAGAGAATTGATGCTTTCAAATTGTGGTGCTGGAGAAGACTCGTGAGAGTCCCTTGGACTGCAAGGCTATGAGACCAGTCAATCCTAAAGAAACTCCACCCTGAATATTCATTGGAAGAATTTTAGCTGAAGCTCCAGTACGTCGTTGGCCATCTGATGCTAAGAGCTGACTCATTGAAAAAGACCCTGATGCTGGGACAGATTGAAGGCAAAAGTAACTTGAGAAGCTGTTACGTTGTTCATAGACCTTGTGCAAACCTTTTTGTTGAAGTGGGAACTGCAGCTTTTTCTTTTATTAATCCTGTTATTTTTTTTTACCTGTAAGTTTTAATTATAACTTCTTAATCACTTTAGGAAGTAGTTATTAGTCTCTTGGGAAGCATAAATGCTTTTAGGAACTTCTGGGTAGTTTGGACGTATGGTATTTAGAATTCAAGTATAATTCTGTACATTTTTTAAGTGGCAAATGTAGAGTAAGATTTTATTAGTGGTTTAGACTGTAAGATTGTGTAAGGAAAGCCTTTGTGGTATTCAGTGCTTTGAGTTGTCTACAGTTCTTGGCTGTAACGAATAATTTTGTTACAAACATTCAGGTACAAATTTTTGTGTGGATATGTGTTTTCACTTCTCTTGGGTATATACCTAGGAGTGGAGTTGCCAGGTCAAATGGTAACTCCTGTCTTTAACTGCTCTGCTGTTCATCAGCTTCATTGCCTACCAGATGACATCTCCTGCACAGCCGCACAGTTAAGGGTCTCCATGTGATAGCTCCAACCTAACCTGTGTCTCTGTAATCATCTTCGTTGATTCCCATGTAGCCCAAGCTCCAAACAGGCCCAGTAGCAAAGTGTCCCTAAAGTGCATCTTGCATTTTCTAATTTTTTTGTCTTTTCAAGATCCTACCTGTTGAGAGCTTATACCACCTGTGTAATCCAAGTTATTCCTGACCATTCCTCTCCTCCTGCATTAAATTTTTGCTCTTCCCACTCAACCCTCACAACACTTTATTCCTTTATGGCCCTTAACACTCTGACCCCGAGTCATCCATTGTTTATGTCTTCTGACTTGCAGACCTGCCTATCGAGTACAGTACCCACCACCTACATGTCCCTATTCAGAGTTCAGCTAACGTGTAGGTCCTTGGTCTAGCCACATTTCAAGTGTTCAGGTAGTGACTACTGTATGTGGACAGAGCAGATGTACATTTCCATCTTCACAGAAAGTTCTCTGGGGCAGCACTTTTCTAGATGGTAAACTCAGAACAGGGACTGTGACTTGTCTTCCCCCCCCCACCCCCCTGTGGCCTTTGTGTAGTGCTTTACTTATTCAATTAAGAAAATGAAATTAGATCCTGGCACAGAATAGAGAAATAGAGTATTGAAAAGTATTCACCTCTCTAGAAATGATAGTTGAACCAGAGAAGTAGATGAAATATATGAAAAAATCTCTACATTTTATGTTGTAGATCCGCCAAGAATGGGTTAAAAGTGCAAGCTAATGCGGATTGACAAGTTACCAATTTGTTTCTTCTTAAACAGTGATGTAAAATACAGTTGGTTTTCCTCTCTACTTCTTATGCTTTGCTCTCCTTGTTTCTTTCTAATCTGTTCTGTAGATTTGCATCGTCAGTATGGTAGCCTACAGCCAAACACGTCTATTTAAATTTAGACTGAAGTTAAATAAAAAATCGGATCCGATCCTAGCCACATTTTTCAGGTGCTCGTTGTTTACTTGTATTAATAGCTAATGGATGCTCTCTCCCAAAGATAGGGAGCATCTTCATCCTTGTTCTTTTGGACAGCTCCGATCTAGATTTCTGTCTTAGCTGTGGTTGTGGATGTCATGTCAGATTTTGTTCTGCCTTTTGGTTTGGAAGTTAAAGAAATAAGACAGTTATTTAGGTAATAAATGTCCCAATCACTGATATCTCCAATTAATTTCTACTTTAGAATTTACTGCACAGGCTAAGGATTTGACCAGGTATACTTTTGTGTGTACTGAACTGCTTGGTTGGAAATATTCTAAGTCAGTAAGCTGAGGTAGAAATTTGAAGTGGTGTGTTTTTGTATTTTGTCTCTGTAATGGAATTTGATGCCAAGAGTGTTTTGAAGTACATGTGTCTTTTAGAAAGTCAGCAGGTAGTGGCACCTTTTTGTGTGTGTCATTGTCTTTGGTGCTAACAGTGGAAACAGTGTCAGACTTTATTTTTTTGGGCTCCAAAATCACTGCAGATGGTGACTGCAGCCATGAAATTAAAAGACGCTTACTCCTTGGAAGAAAAGTTATGACCAACCTAGATAGCATATTGAAAAGCAGAACATTCATTTGCCAACAAAGGTCCATCTAGTCAAGGCTATGGTTTTTCTGTGGTCATGTGTGGATGTGAGAGTTGGACTGTAAAGAAAGCTGAGCAACGAAGAATTGATGCTTTTGAATTGTGGTGCTGGAGAAGACTCTTGCAAGTCCCTTGGACTCCAAGGAGATCCAACCAGTCCATTCTGAAGGAGATCAGCTCTGGGTGTTCTTTGGAGGGAATGATGCTAAAGCTGAAGCTCCAGTACTTTGGCCACCTCATGCGAAGAGTTGACTCATTGGAAAAGACTTTGATGCTGGGAGGGATTGGGGGCAGGAGGAGAAGGGGACGACAGAGGATGAGATGGCTGGATGGCATCACTGACTCAATGGACATGAGTTTGAGTGAACTCCGGGAGTTGGTGATGGACAGGGAGGCCTGGCGTGCTGCGATTGATGGGGTCGCAAAGAGTCGGACACGACTGAGCAACTGAACTGAACATAGCTAGTGGAATATCAGTTCCTCAGCCGGGGATTGAACCTGGGTCGTGGCAGTGAAAGCCCAGAATTCTAATGGCGAGGTCACCAGAGAACTGCCTGTTTTTCTTTTAAAATAGACTTAATTTTTTTAGAGCAGTTTTCGGGTCAGAGCAAAACTGAGCAGAAAGTGCAGAGTTTCCATATGCCTGTTGCCCCCTCCCCCATTGCTGTTTTTATTTTTAAATTTAAGATCCCTTTAATCCTTACTACCAAGTCAGTCAGTGATTGACGTACTGGATAAGGAATACTGAATAGTCTTAAATAAGCTCACACTTTCAGAATGCATTGGGTGATAAAATTCAGAGGAAGGGATAAAACCATGGTTGTAGCTGTGCAAATTCTTGAACTTGTCAGGCAAAGAAGATTGTGAATTATAGAACATTGATTTGGTTAGTACAGTTGCTGTAGCTAATTTGTCTCTTTTAGGAAATACACATATATTTTATTTATTTTTAGGAAGTATATAATTTAATGTGTTGTTTCAGAAATAGAGAAAGGTGCAAAAAGAACATTAAACCGCTCCATCTAGAGGCAGTCACGATTCATGCTTTATTCTCCTCCCTGATAGTTTTCTGTCTGAGCTGGAGGTGCGCATGCCCAGTGTGTAGGTGCACATTTGGGATCACACTGCATTACAGTATTGTACTGCCTCCCCTTTTACCCCAATTATCATTGTAGCATCCTGTGTTTTTAATCACTTATAAGAAAAAAGCAGCTGCATGGTATTTCATGCTCTGGATAGATCTGGTTAAGACTGTTCTCTGTAATAAGGACATTTAGATTATTTATAGTTTTTTTTTTTTAACTGTTTTGAAAAACAGGGGCACGGAGAACACTTTTTTCCCTTAGCGTCTGATGGACTCAGGAGAGTTATAAAGCAAAGCATACAGTGTCCTGGTGGGCACCCGTTAGGGCTTTGGCATTCCTTTTCTGTGCTCTGTTGGTTAGCAGCAGCATGGAGTGCCTTGTTTCTACATTTCAGAATAGATTAGAGAAAGGCCTCTTGCTACCTGCTTTTTTGAGACTGATGATGGAGAAAAACCTGAGAACAAAAATGCTTGGCTAAATCATTTTTTTTCCCTTTTTAGTTCTTGAAATCATGAATCCTGTTTATAGCCCGGGTTCTTCTGGGGTACCCTATGCAAATGCCAAAGGAATTGGTTATCCAGGTAAGCATGTAAAATTTTGTTTCCATTATTAAACTTTGAATACATGGTCCATTTCTATGTCATTAAGAATGCTTTTGATGGACAGACCCAGCTCAAGTGGCTTAGATAAGGAAGAAAATGTGTCAGCTCATGGAGTTGAAAAATCAGGAGCTTGGGCTGGCTTTGGTTGGAGCCTGATCTGGTGGTTCCAAGGGTAGGGACTAGGTCTGGTTTCTTTACTTCCTGTGCTCAGCTTCACTTCCTCAGTGTTGTCGCAGTGTGGGACACAGGTCACACTTCCCGTTGTGGTTGTGTGGTGCTCAGCCCCTCCCTTGGCTGTGAGTCTCTTCATCTGGCTTTATAGGAAGGCCCCGTGGGACTTCTTGTTCTCTTCATGCCAGCACCCTGGATCAGGAAGGGGAGTCCACTGATGAATTTATGCTTGAGCCACATTCTCCACCTTAATGAAGCCTGCTAGTCAAACATGGGCTGAAATAGGGTGAAGTGAAATTTGTGAGAATAGGAGTTGATGGTCAAAAATAGCAAATGGTTGCCCTAATTGAAAGGAATAGTTGTCTGTAACATTACAATTTTGGGTTTAGATAATATGGTGGGACAGATACTCTTAAAACCCTGTTGCTCAAAACCCCTGAAAAATTGAAGAAACATTTCAAAAATGTTTAACTGAACTTTTGCAAGAAAGCCATTTCTACAGCTAAATATGAAGGTGACATAAAAACCAGAGTATTTGGCCATTGAGTTGATGTGTCTGCCCTAGGGGCATTTGTTCTTTGTGGGTTTTAGCAACCCTTTTGGGGACGAAATGAAGTCTCTGCTCTTGTAAGGCTGGGATTTGGAGTGGAACCCCTCGTCAGTCTGATTCCTCCGGAGGGTGGTACTTCTATAAGACAGGTAAGTAAATCAGTCCATACTGGTTCCATAGAGAAGTTCATTTCAGCTTGGGCTCTGGGAAGGAAGAAGTCTTTTCTAAGAATTTGTAACCATTCAAGGATGTTTTGGGTTCTGCTTTGAATTACTTGTCCTTCCAAGGGGTCCATAAATTGAGAAACTAACAAAAAACGTAGTCTCTGGGCTGCATTACCCCTGAAGCACCTGACAGCAAGGAACGCAGAACTGTGTGAAGGCAAGCGTTCCCAGTCTAGGTCGTGTGGGTGGCCCAGAGTTCTGCCTGGTAAGTCAGAGTCATTGTAAAACACCGTGCTTTGTTCATCGTGTCTGAGTCACCAGTCGTGATAGATAGCAGGAATAAAACATCAGGTAGACACCACATCAAACAAGCGTGCTGATAATAATTGAAGATGCAAAAGAAAGAATCATAGCAAAAAGAACCAACTGGAACTTAAATGGAAAAAAAAAAGCATTTGAACAGAATTCCAGTTAAACCACAGGCAAAACACTGCTAAAGGAGGGACCAGTGTGCAGCAGAAGGAAGGGGGAAGTAGACTGGTTACGAAATAGAGGTGTTAGGATGAGAAGTTCTGAGGAGAATTAAAAGCTCCAGAAGGACTAAGTAGAGAGACTAGAAGGAAAATAGTGACAGGATTTTCTAGAATTGGTAAAAAATAATTTAGTGGTGAGACCTCCTGTCTTTAATGTATTTGCACTAGTTTAAGCAGAGTTCCAGGTAGTCTACTGAAGAGAATCCTGTGTAGCTCTGAAATCAGGATATAGGTTAAACTTGATGGTGTTAGCATTACCTGATAGACTATGTAATGAAATATTGGTTGCCTGTCATATACCAGGTGTGTGTACTTTTTAGGGTTTTTTGTTTTTGGTCTTTAAAAGGAAATTTCTAAAACTTTAAGTCTTTAAAATTTTTAATTGATCTTTATTTTATTCATTTCTTTATACCTTGGAGAAGGCAATGGCAACCCACTCCAGTACTCTTGCCTGGAGAATCCCATGGATGGAGGAGCCTGGTGGGCTGCAGTCCATGGGGTCTCGAAGAGTCAGACACGACTGAGCGACTTCCTTTCACTTTTCACTTTAATGCATTGGAGAAGGAAATGGCAACCCACTCCAGTGTTCTTGCCTGGAGAATTCCAGGGACGGGGGAGCCTGGTGGGCTGCCGTCTATGGGGTCACACAGAGTCGGACACGACTGAAGTGACTTAGTAGTTATACCTATCTCTTGCCTTGCTTTTAGTATTTTGGTCTCCTTGACTTTGATAAAACTCTCTGATCAGCAAAAGTTCAGTATAGAAACTTGTAACCATTCTAGGTATTTTGAATGGAAATTGGAGTTAAACAGCGAAATAATGTGCTTACAGGATTTTAAGGCTAGGATAACTTTAGTACCTTTATACCATTTTATGCTTCCCATTCTATACTTTAATACAAGCAGATGGAGAAGCTTGTCCATAATTTTCTAAAATTTACACTTAATGGGTAAAAAGGAACGTCTTCTAATTGTAGTTACATGAGAGCTGACATACAGTCATTCATACCTGTGGATTTGGGGTATCATGTCCTGGAACCTGGGATACTGTGGGATGACAATAATTGGGTTCATATACACCATCTTACTATTGTTTTCTAATTCATAGCTCCTGTATCTGTTTTGTTCACTTTCTTTTTCTTCTTTTGGATTAACCAAATATTTTACATTAAATTTTTCTTTCTGTTAATTTTTGAAAAAATTACTATTTAGTGATGACTCTAACAATTACAACACATTTTGCCCCCTCTCTTCTTTTGTATATCAGAGTTGGACACGACTGAGCGACTGAACTGACCATGCCTTAAGCCATTACTGTTTTTATTTTGTGCAGTCAACATTAACTCACACATTATTTTCATTGCTTTCTGTATCTATGTGTTTTTTGTTTGGGATCATTTTCCTTTTACTGGGATAAATCCCTTTAGTTACCCCGCCTCCCCCACTCTTACTGCATGTCTGCTAGCAGTGAATTTTCTCTGTGAAAATGTTTTTATTTTGCTTTCATTTTTGAGCCTATTTTTGATGAGTGTACTGGTTTTCTGTGACTGCTGTGACAAATTGCTACAAGGATGGTGGCTTAAAAACCATAGAAATTGATTCTCTCACAGTTGTGGGAGCCAGAAGCCAAAATCCAGGCATGGCAGGGCCTCACACCCTGTGGAAGCTGGAGGGGAGAATCCTTTCTTGCTTCTTGAAATTTCTGGAGCTTTCAGCGTTCCTAGACGTAGATTGCTTTGTGGACACATCATCCCGGCTTCTGTTTTCATGGTTACATCATTTCCTTCTCAACTGTGTTTCACAGTGTGGACACTTGGGTTTAGGCCCCCACCACCTGTAATCTATGATGAGTATCTTGAGATCCTTAACTTATGTCGACAAAGAACCTTTTCCCAAATAAGGTAACATTTATAGGTTCCAGGGATTTGATGATATTTCTTCTTAGGAGTTCCTTTTTTTTTTTGCCTGCCACACTGAGTGTACAGTTTTAGGTTGGCAGTTATTTTCTCTCAGCACTTTAAAGGTAGTTGTGTTGTCCTCTGGTTTTTGTCGTTTTTGTTTCTTTGAAATCAGTATTTCCCTGCTCCCTCCTTGCTGCTTTTAACATATCTATGTTTCTCCTGTGGAATAACAAGACGTGACTCTGTTTTGTGTTTATTCTGCTTAGTGCTCACAGAGCTGTTTGACTGGCTTGATTTTTTAAAAAATTTATTTAGGTTATGTCAGGTCTTAGTTGCAGCATGTGGGATCTAGTTCCCTCACCAGGGATAGAACCTGGGCCCCCTGAATGGGGAGTGCAGTCTTAGCCGCCGGGCCATCAGGGAAGGGAGGAATGGGAATAAAAGAATATCTCCTCTGAAGTGAAGGTAGTTTTTCCAAAAGAGTAGGGTTTAGTCTCAATTTAAGGAGAACACTTTTAAATAGCTTGGACAGCTCAAAACTGCTATTTAGGGAACTGAAAACCAAGTAAGCCAAGAACAACATTAAAAAAAAAATTCTGGCAAAGCAGCAAGAGGATGAAAAGTTGGGTTTGTATAGTTTTCAACACAGAGGTAAGGAAAGAGGCATCTCTTCTCAAAAGGCTCTGAAAACCTATGGCATCAATGGATAGTTGGAGGGGACTGGGGTTTCTTTCTCAAAGGCTCCTAGGGCACTCACCCCTGTCTTCCCTACCCCGTTACTACATTCACCCTTTTCCCCTCCACTTCCGCACTGAAGGGGGCAGCACTTTTTAGACTTGAACCTCCAGGTACCATCTCTGCAGCCTAGATTCTCCCTGGAGCCTTGGGAGTTCTGCAAGTGGAAGCCAGGCTTGCAAGACTGCCAGAGGTGTGTCGGACCTGGAAAGAGCTGGGTGTGGGTGACTGGAGCCTTAAAGCTCACGCACCAAGGGGAAGAAGGAGCACATCTTTTTAGGGAGCACGATCAGCCTGCTCCCTACCCCTTTGGTGATCAATATTCACTTGATGAGACAGAGACCGCCTCCTGACTGTCCCCCTGGACTCTGCCCTAAGAGGCCTCTGGCATCTGTGGCAGTGTGGGTCCCAACCTCCTTAGTCAGCTGAGGCCAGCGCTTCAGGGGTCCCTCCAGTCCCATCTCTAGACTCCTCCTCCCTGGTACTTTATCTAAGAGAGGAAGGACCACAGAGGGACTTGGCTGAATCAAGGGTTCCATGAGCCTATGGACCAGTTTTAATCCCTAGAGCCTGAGATTCAGTTAAATATTACTGAAACCTACTGTAAGGTAGATAGTCTTCCCTGTAGCCCAGATGGTAAAGAATCTGCTTGCAGTGCAGGAGACCAGCTGGGTTGGATTCCTGGGTTGGAAAGATCCTCTGGAGAAGGGAATGGCAATCCACTCCAGTATTCTTGCCTGGAGAATCCCATGGGCAGAGAAGCCTGGCGGGCTACAGTCTGTGCCACAAAGAGTTGGACATGACTGAGCGAGTAACGCTACTGCTACTACTGTAAGGTTAGGAGACAGTCTCAGCACTGTGGGTGCAGCCCTGGGACCTTGCACAGGGCACCCCCCTCAACTTCAGGAGGAGGGTTGCTGCAGCTCCAGGTCCTCTGCAGCTCCTGCTCCCAGATTCCCCCTGGACTTGTAGGTTACTGGTGGAGCAAGCCTGGCTGGTGGAGGGCAGGGGCAAGATGAGGGACCAAAGACTTAGACACTGTGCACAAGTCTCCTAAACAGCTGCAGCAGCTTAAAGCGAACCTGAGGTCTACTTTTCAGAGTAAGAAATACAGTTATTTTAAAGACCACGTTGCAGTCTCTGGATCTGTGGTCTGTTATCAGTTTATCTTTTTTTTTCTTTTTCACTCATATATGGTCCTATGCCTTACTATTTCTAGTATTTTTTTCATGGAATGTAATACATGGTGTATTAAAAAGTATAGGTGGTCCAGTTGATGTCTTCCCTCCCCATTTGAGGTATGATTGATAAGAAAAAAAATTGTATGTATTTAGTTTGTACAGCACTTTTTTTAAAGTGTATGTGATGATTTAATGTATGTATATGTTGTAAAATGACTACAATTGAGTTTCCCCAAATACCACCACACTGGGGATTAGAGTTTCTTTTTTTTTTTTTTAGAGTTTCAAAAAATAAATTTTGGAGGGCACTTTGACATTCAGTCATATTATGCCCCCAGGCCAACTGTGTCCATATATTCTAATTTCTCCTTTGTTACATAAAGGGTGTTGTACACTGAGATGGAATTAGGAGTGCAGACATCACTGTGGTGGATGACACTTGTGAAGGATCTGGTGGGTGGAAGCAGCACTGAGGAGGGGGGCCTCAGGACCGTGGTGCCTGTGTGCAGTGTCAGCCGGCTCGGTGAGGAGCCCTGCGGTAGCTTCGGCAGGGGAGGTCTCAGCACGCAGAAGTGGCCGAGAGTGTGCTGCTGCTGAACGCTGTCAGCCTCCTTCCTCCTTGAGGCTGAGTAGGCTTCTGGAATAGAGGTGCAGGTGCTGGTGTTCACTTTGCTTTGTCAACTTAATCATTGTTCCCTGTCAGCTCACAAAGGTTTGCCTTGTTCTTTGTGTTTTATGTAATACTGCTGCATAAGCCTGCAACTTGTGGGGTTTTCATAGTTTAATTCAGCCAGTTCTTTGGATGGATATGAAGGATTTTGTTTGAAGGATTTTGCTATTCCAGTAATACTGTAGTGGATTGTGTTTGAGGAAATTATCTTCAGGGTGGATTCCTTGAGGTGAAATGGCCAGGGGAGCGAGTGCATGCAGATGTAATTTTTTTCCTGTTATTCTTAAAAAAAATTTTTTAACTTTTATATTGGAGTATAGTTGATTAGCATTGTTGTGTTAGTTTCAGGTCTACAGCAGAGTGATTCAGTTATACATGTACGTGTATCCTTTTTCAAATTCTTTTCCCATTTAGGTTATGACAGAATATTGAGCTGAGTTCCCTGTGCTATATAGTAGGTTCTTGTTGGTTATCAGTTTTAAATATAGCACCAACTTTACTCTTGTTTACCATACGTTCTTCTCGAAGTCTGTGAGTCTGTTTCTGTTCTGTAAATAAGTTCATTTATATCATTTTTTTTTAAGATTCCACATAAAACAAATACCCCATGTTACTTGTCTTTGTCTTGCTTCACTTAGTATGATGACTTCTGGATCCGTCTATGTTGCTGCAAATGGCATTATTTCATTCTTTTAGTGGCTGAGTAATATTTCATAGTATATATACTACATCTTCTAATGCAAATGTAATTTTAAAGGTACTAGGAAAAAATCCTACTGCTTTGTATTCCTACCAGAAGTGTGTGAGTCTGTTGTTACCCCACAGCCTTGCCAGCAGAGTGTGTTGTCTCCTTTTGGATTTTCTCCAGTCTGAAGTTAGCAATGTGGTTGGCAGTTCTCTCTGTTCATGTCTTCTGTTGGTTGTTTTTTTCTATTTTTCTTTTAACTTTAAAAATTATTTACATATTAAGTGTATTTGCCCATTGTCTAAATAATTTGCAAGTATGTTTCTTGTGAAAAGCTGTCTTTTTTACTCAGCTAATGGTATTTTTTGCTATTCTGAAGGTTTTGTTTTCATGAAGTGATTAGGATTTGAGATCACTTCCAATTTCTTGCAAGAGAGGAGCGCAGTATTTAGCTTTCCAGCCCCTGTGTGCCAGAAGGGAGGTAGAGTAGATGTTGGAGATAGTTTACGGTGCTTGCCAAGGGGCATTTTCAGGAGGACAGTTCTGTGGCCAGCACCGTGGGCAGGAACAGGAAGGGACAGTGGTTCTCTGCCTTGTTGACTGGAGCCCTGCAAATTAGAATTTCCTGGAGGGATTATAGCTCCTCACAGCTAGTTGTGTCGCTAGTGAAGTCTAGCAGACCTTGGCTCTGTGCCCTGTAGTGCCCCAGTGACTCGTAACTGGGTCCAGCTGAACTATGAGGGCCCTAGAGCAGATAACTGAGGCCCCTCTGGTTTTGACTAAAATTTCTTTTGTGTTCACATGATTGATAAGTGGTTATAATTTAGTCATATTAAGGATCCCTCATTTGTGTTAATAAAAGTCAGGTTGCTTGCAAATGGATTGTGAGGTTGGATTTTTCCCAGTTCCATGTGTATGTATATGGTTAGAGCCTCTTTAGTGCATGAAGCTCTTAGCGCTCTTATTAATCTTGCTAAGTAATGAATTATGTGAATAAACTCTAGAGTAAAGCTGCCAGAAATATTGTGAGTTTTCTGACTTCATTTTGGGTTTTTGTTTTTCCTTCTTCATTTAATTCCATTTCTGTCAAATGTTTTCAGTTATAGAAAGTTGTAAGCATTTACTCATAGGTTTAAATGACATGTTTATGATCGTGACCCATCACAACTCTGAGGAGAGGAGACGACTAGAGGCAGCCTGCTGAGTACCCATGTGCTTTTGGGCTCCCGAGCTCAGTCTGGGAGTTGTGGTGAAGAAGGTGAGGACAGTCAGGTCTTTGGGAGCCCTGGTTTTAAAATCACACTGTTCTTTATTTTTCTCCAGCTGGTTTCCCAATGGGCTATGCAGCAGCAGCTCCTGCCTACTCCCCCAACATGTACCCTGGAGCGAATCCTACCTTCCAAGCAGGTATGCAAGCCCACATGTGCTGGGTGGCAAAAGTGTTTTGTTAATGTGACTGTGGGAGAATGTAATGGGGATGAATTTCAAGAAGAGTGGTTATAGAATTGGAATTTGGGGTTTGTATTGATTTCTTGGTTCATAGGATTAGGCTTCTTGATAAGTAGAATAAAAAGTTAATTCTTTTTGCATTTAAAGCTTTGTATATTGCATTTCAGATATCCTTCCACAACACAGAACTTCATTCCAGTCATAGCTTGGTACGAGTAACTGTTTGTGCCAGACTTTGTATGTATTTATGAAATAGTGTTGATTACTAGAAACTAAAGATCATCCTGCCATTTTAATGGGTAGAATTTCCATGTTGCTAACATTTCTAGAGATAACTGATCTCTCTCTAGTACTTCAGCACTTTGATTATGGTTTTAAAAGAAAGTCTTATTTTCTGTGTAAGGTCCATAAGAATATTTTCAGATTTTAGAAATCAGTGGTACAGGTGAAAGTGGAATTTGTTTGAGTCTGGACCTTGTAAAGACAGTTTTTCTTAAACGGGACTTTCCTCTGTGAGCCTTCATTTTGGTGTTGGCTCATTCCAGGCTTTATTCACCCAGAATGGACTTCGTGATGCTGCTGCAACTGTGGTGGCCTACACTCAGACCCAAAGGCTCAGCCTCCTGAGTCTGCTGGGGTGCGCCTTTGTCCCTTGGAACCCGTAGCCTCACGTAGTTAACTTGACAGAAGAGGAGACAGCAGCAGTGTCCTTGTCCTGAGTTCTTGGTTGGATAATCATAAAATTCTTCCTTCCTTCTGCCCATGTGTCCCATTCCAATCCCATCCTTACTGCCTTTGTTCGCCTTGTAGCTCACACCCAAAGAAAGACCTTCTTGGCTTGGTCTTCTTGCTTCCAAGGTTTCTCTCCTTGACTTTGTGTTCCTTGGCTTTATACCAGAGTAATGTTTGCAGGTCGATTTCCCATGACTCTTAAGACACAGTGAAGCCTAGTCTCCAATTTAAAATTCCTAGGTCTTTGCCACATTGACCTGTTCTTTCCAAAACAATATTTTTCTTTTGTTTTTGCATGGCTTTTATTCGCACTCTTTCTCTTATACCTGGACTAGAATACCTGCTACTTCATGCCATCTTTTGGGATCTGTAAGGGAACATCCCTTCCCTGGGATGAAGCAGTGTTTTTCCCTGTTACTACTCACTGGATTCTTTAACCGCTGAGTGGTACTACCGTCTCCTTTTGTAAGCCATCTTATCTGGCTTAACTGTGTAAGCACAGCTGTCTGCAGGTGTGACTGCCTCTCAGTAACTACATGCATTTGCAGGGCGCTCGATGCAGTGCGTGGCATCCTTTCAGTTTCGTGTGTTCACTCACTGCTCATCCCCAGAAGTTTCCTCCTGCTCCTTTGTGACCTTGCCTAGGCTCCGGGAAATAGCTCCTCTGTTTTCCCTCACTGCAGATCACTTGTAGTTAATCTAAAATTTTGTATAAGTGAATCATATAAAATGTATTTTGGAGGGTGCTGGCTTTCATTCAGCACAATTTTTGACATCCATGTTGTAGTTTATATCAGTAGTTCATTTCTTATTGTTGTTCCATTGTACAGAAATACCACTAATTGATTATTCATTCACCAGTTGATGAACATTTGGCTTGTTTGCAGTTTGGGGCTGTCACAAATGAAACTGCTATGAATATTTGTGTACATTCTTTATATGAACATAAACTTTCATTTCTCTTAATAAATACTTCGGGCAGGTAGGTATACATTTAACTTTATAAGAAACTGCCAAACTATCTTCCAAAGGGGTTGTGACATTGTATGCTGCCACCAGCAGTGGAGGAGAGTTCAAATGCCTTTATGTCTTTGCCAATACTTGGTAGTCATTCTTTTTAATTTTAGACATGCTAGTGAATATGTAGTGATACGTTAATGTAGTTTTAACTTGAACTTATCTAATGACTAATAATATCAAACCTTGTTTCATGTGCCTGTTTGCCATTTGACTTTGGTTAACTGTGTACATCTTTTTCTGCCTGTCTGTTTTTAAGTTTGTTTTCTTATTGGGTTTGAGAGTTCTTTATCAGATACATGATTTGCGAATATTTTTTCATAGTCAGTGGCTCTTTTCAGTCTCAACATCATCTTTAAAAGAGCAGGAGGTTTAAAATTTAACGAAGTTCAGTTTATCATTTTGTTCTTTTATGGATCATGATTTTGGTATCATTTCTAAGACATCTTTGCCTAACCCAACATCACAACAGTTTTCTTCTAGAAGTTTTACAGTTTTAGATTTTACTTTTAGATATATGATCCATTTTAGGCTAATTTTTCTATATGGTGGTAGGAATGAATTGAAGTTATGTTTTGCATAAGTACTAGTTTTTCTACTATATGTGATCATGCTGGAGACCTCCAGAAAATGTCATTGTTCTAGAATTCTCCAGTGTAGCTCACTTGTACTCATTTTCTCTGTGGTACAAGTTAATGTAAAAATGTACTAAAAGCTTCCAGTTTTTTCTTACTCTTTTACAAAAAGAGCCTCAGGTTTATTTGCAGCTGGTCAGACTGCTTTGCTTGGCCTGCAGGTATGAAGTGCTCCCCTGAGGAGAAGGTTTGGTGTGTACAGGGCGGGTACTGCTGTCTGATAGCTTTCTCCTCTTGCCAACCTGTAGAACAGCTGCCATTCCTCTTCCTTCTTGTAGAGAACTGGGTCCTTTCTTTCCAAGACTGCTCTCAAGCTGTTCCTCTAACCCAGAAGTGGGGCCTGCAGGGGGGAGTAGTGGGCGTGATGGGCATGGTGGCTGCCAAGAGGACCTGCCTGGTTTGAATGGGTGTCCCCTGCTGAGTGCTGGATGGTTGTCAACTGCCACACTGCTGGCCCAGCATTGCCAGATCTTCAGATTGTTAGGAGATGCTGGGAATAAAGATGTGTGTAAAATTTGCAAAAAAAATAAATGGTACTTTGAAAGCCCCACCAGTGTCCTGTTGAGTGCTTTTAGCCACCTGACTGGAGTCTGGGCTACACCTGTATCCCTTCTTTTTCTGAGATCCTCTCAGTATTTTTATAACTTGAATTTTTAAATTTCCTTTTTTAGTGGGCCTTTTTTCTTATCTGTTGATTAAGTAAAAATTTGTCACTGTAAAAAAACTAAATTTTTTCTCCATTTCTGCTGCTTTCTCAGTCTTCTGGTTCTCTCACCACCAGATTTTCAGACAAAGCTGATGTGTAGTATATGGAGTGTGTATATGTATGTGGCCTTTAAAGCACTTTTGCAGCCCCAACACTGTTTATGTCTTAGTTCTTAGAAGTGTGACACAGGGAGGGTTTAGAGAATGAGATGTCGTGTCTTTTGCTGAAAGATTCCATTACTCAGAATCTGGAGATGAGGGTGATATTAATTGCATTCTCATGAACAAGCACAGTAAGCTGAATACATGTGCATCCGGAGAGGAATGTCCGTTTTTGGAATCAGAACAATATTGGAAAGCGTTCAGGCTGTTGTGTTAACAAGATGTGGCGCAAATCCTGACTGTGTCACTCCTGGGAAAGATGTTTCATTTTTGGCATTTATTTAATGAATCATTATATCTCCTCAGCTATGTTATTTGAGGATTCTAGCAGTAAGCATGCAATCATACTCCCAAGGCACATTCAGGCACACATTCAGGATTCTTTTCTACTCCCATTTACAGCCAGCAGTATCTGTAACTAACATCATATTTGCATTGATCATCAAGAAAACATTCAGTTTTTTGTAGTAAGCTCTTTGTAAGAGGTAAGATTTAGATATTACATTGGCAATGTCTTTTTACAAGATGAAAACATCGCTAAGAGTGATGCAAAGGCTTCTGTGATTGCTTCCATGCATGGCTTAGTGGTGGATAAATTAGGGAAACATGTTTGGAGGACAGTTTGGCAGTATAATAGAAAGAAGCTTAAAATTGAGATCAGTATGCAAATAGTTATGTGTAAGTGCAGATCTACCTAGTAAAGTAATGGTTTGATTAAACTGTTGGTTTATTTCAGTGTTTAACTGGTCTGTCTTTTGTTTGAGAGGGATATTAAATAAGTGAAAATGCTTTATGATATTCTGCTTTTTTTCTTTTTAAACTCAGAATTATGTCCATGAAGTAAGATCCCAGATTTGTTTAAAAATTAAGCTCCACTTTGAACTTATGGTTGATGTGGGGAAGGGATAATTAGGGAGTTTGGAACGGACGTACACATTGTTGTATTTAAAATGGATAGGGCTTCCCTGGTGACTCAGTGATGAAGAATCCACCTACCACTGCAGGAGAATATGGGTTTGATCTCTGATCTGGGAACACCCCACATGCTGTGAAGCAACTAAGCCTGTGCGCCACAACTGTTGAGCCTGTGCTCTGAGCCTGAGAGCAGAAACTCTTGAGCCCACATGTTGTAACTACTGAAGCCCAAGCGCCCTAGAGCCTGTGCCCTGCAACAGGAGAAGCCCCTACAGTGAGAAGCCTGTGCACTGCAACTGGAGAGTAGCTCCCACCCTCTCTCTCTTGCTGTGACCATGTCAGCATTGCACACTGCTGTGAATGTGTGGCTGTTTTCTTCTGCAGTTACTTTTTTACTTCCCTAGATTTCTGTAACTACATAGTTAATTAAATCCTCTACTTCCGCCCAGGTGTGGAATCTCTTCTCAGCTTTTTAGGCCATGAGGGTTTTCCCCTCTTGGTGATATCTTTTTGAAACCTTCTCTCATCTTCTGGCCTTGGCTGCTTGTCCTCTGGGGCTTACCCTGGGTCTTTCTCCTCCATCATCCCACGGAGTTTGCGCCTCTTCCCTTCCACTTGATTCTTTGTCTACTTTTTTAGTTTATTCCTTGGTGTTAGTGGAGGATCTTTGTTCAGTAATCTCTCAAGAGAATATTAGAAAATCATAGTTTTGAGATCTTTCATGTCTGAAAATGATTTATTCTGCACTCACAGTTCATGGTTTGTTTGTCTGGATATAGAATTCTAGGCTAACAGTTATTTCCCCTTAGAATTTTGGGAACATTGCTGAATTATTTGCCAGTTTTGTTGTTGCCATTGAGAATGTCATTATCTTTTTAGAACATGCTCTGTCTTTATTGGCTGCGCTAGGTCTTGGTTGGTGCGCACGGGCTGCTCTGGTCGCAGCGAGCGGGGCTGCTCTTCATGGTGGTGCCCGGGGCCCTCATCTTGGTGGCTGCTCCTGTGGAGCACAGGCTGTAGGGCGCGGCTTCAGCAGTTGCAGCATAGGCGCTATAGGTGCTCTGCATGTGGGACCTTCCTGGACCAGGGATTGAACCTCTGACCCCTGCATCGGCAGGTGGATTCTTAACCACTGGACCCCCAGGAAGACCCAGTGGCTTTCTGATGCTTGGTGGACTGGGCTGGGCTTATCTTTGGTGCTCTGTCTCTGGGTTCTGAAATTTCATGATGCTGTGTTTGGTGCAGGTTTTTCCTCTTTACACGTTCTATGTTTCTGAATTTCCATATTTCCTAAGTAAATGTCTTATACTTAGAAAGTTCTTATATGAAATATGTGTGGTATGCAGTACTTTGGGGGGAAAATGATCTGTTTCCAAGTAGAAAGCTTCTGCCCCTCAGAGTTCACAGTTGGAGAGCTGTGGCCCTGTCTGTGCATGAGTTCTGCCCAGAGAGGTCAGCCCGTGGCAGTGTGTGTCTCCTGAGAGTGAGGAGGGGCAAGGCTGTGATTAGTGTGTGGTCTGTGTGGCATCCTTATGAATGATCTCTAGGAAAGGAGCATGTGGAAAGCTGTTCACTGTTTTTGAAAGACCAAGCGATGAATGTATTTGGTTTTGCATTATGAATCATTGGCACATCTAAAAATTGTTTCACAAAGGCTTTGTCTGTTTTTGATATTATGAGATGTATATGTGTTTATTTGTATTTTTTAATTTTAAGTTTGTAAGACTCCTGTTGAGGTTGTTGTGACACAGTGAATCTAGTGCTATATAAAAGAAAAAGGAATGTGTCTACACACATTTGGTTTTTAATTGACTGAGAGACATGTTTGCATCCCTTGAAATTGATTTGTCTTCAGTGTTGGATAGAAAGTGATGTAATATTTGTGCCCATATGAAAAGCCAAAATCAATTTCTAAGTTTAGGACATAGTTCACAGTTTTAAGAATAAGCAGTAGGATAATATATATATTATCAGCAGTTAGAAATTGTTGTTATAATTAGCAGAAATAGTGGGTGACTGTTTTTCCAATATACAGAGAAGCTGGAAAAAACTCAGTGAACATCAATAAATGGACTGTCAGGGTTCTACAGTTAAACTTTAAAATCAACTTTTAAAATTAAACATTTTACTCTGTCCATCCTGAAGTGTGCCTTGTTTTTTCATGTGTTTTGAATTAAGCTGTGGATGTTGATACACTTTACCCCTTGTATTTCAGTGTGCATATTGTTTGTATTTGTTTACAGTTCTTTTAGGTTTTGATTTTAGGTGAAATATACACATATGAGATGTGCACATTTTAAATACATCATTAGTCATCTTTTTATCTTCAGAAAAATGTACATATGAGGCAGGTGTTAAAAAGGACACTTCAGGTGAGTAAGAGACCTCAGGCCAGCTGATGGACCTCTGCCACAGTAGGCCTCTAGCGTCTCTTAAAAAAAACTTGACATCTTATGTTGGCCTATTGTTGATTCAGTGGGTGTGGTGGGGCAAAAGAGTGCTTCCAAGTCAGAGGGCTCAGGCTCTGGAGGGGTGTGTACTTAGATCTTCCTAGCTTTGCTTTATACTTGTGTGTCCTTGAGGCTTATTTAGGTGGACAGCTTCCTTTTTCTCTTCAGTCCAAGCTTCAGGCTTTTGCTGAAGTGAATAGTAACAAAATGGTCATGGACTTTCTTATTAGGAATATTGAACTTTGAATATTCAGTATTGAATATTGAATAGTTTCTTAGAGGCTCTTTCCTCCTAATCTTTCTTTCAGGTCATGGACGTGTTGCTTGTGTTTTCACTTCCTCAGACGGTTTCTCAGTTTTCTACTCTGTTTATGAAATAGTTTGTCCTGTAGAGCTGTGCCTTTCTATAGAATGTTGGCTGTATGTATTGACCATTGGCATATTTTACCTTTATTTGCTTTTGTAGCTAATCAGATCAGGTTATTTTTCAGATCAGATTGCTAAAGACCATGCCGTCCTAAATCATGGTCTTCGTAAAGGCTCAGCAACCTTTTGTGTTCACTTCTTAGTAGTGGTGGACCTCTGCTTGCTCCTTCCTTGTCCCTGTAGCTCCTGCATGACTGTTGTTTCCTGGGGCGTTTTCTTAGATCCTCTCTCAGCTGTGTGCCACTATCTGAAGGCATTATTTTTTTCACTTTATCTTCCTACAGAACATTTTCAAATATACAGAATAATGGAGTGAACGATACAGTGAATCCGTAATATCCAGCACTGAGACTCAGCAGTCACCATTGCGCCACGCGAGCTTTATATACCGTATAAGAGAGTGTGTGTGTTCCGAACCAGCTCAGAGTTACAGTCTTTTAGGCTTTTGTCCTTCAGTATGGCCCTTAACATAATGAAGACATTCCACTGCATGCCCAGGATAGTTATCATACTTAGAAGCTATAATTCTCTCAGTTATTTGATAGCTCATATTTAAATTTGCCCAGTTGTCCCAAAAATTTAACAAAAAATTGGAAACAAGATCTATTCAAAATTTACATGTTGAATTTGTTAAAAAAGTTGAATTCATTATGTCTCGTCTGTTTTAATCCATAAGTTTACTTCACCTTTGTAAAACACTTTGAAAAACCTTTTATTGTGAAAATTTTCTAATACAAAAACACATAAGTACACAGCAGTATGATTTCTGCTTACCCACACCCTAACCCTCAGCAGTTACAACATACCTAAGTACACAATAGTATGGGATCCATCTGCCCATGCCCTGGCCTTAGCAGCTAATAGCTTCTAGGTGTTTTTTTTCCATCTGTATTCCCATCAGTTTCCCCTGTGTTATTTGAAGCCAATCTCAAGACATCATATTCATCAGTTTTACAGTATTATCTTTAAATGATGAATTTAAAATATGTATCACCACACCTAAAAAATAACATTAATTCTTGAATAGTATCAAATACTGCTGCTGCTGCTGCTGCTAAGTTGTTTCAGTCGTGTCCGACTATGTGCGACCCATAGACGGCAGCCCACCAGGCTCCCCTGTCCCTGGGGTTCTCCAGGCAAGAACACTGGAGTGGGTTGCCATTTC
This sequence comes from Bos mutus, assembly GCF_027580195.1. Lineage (NCBI taxonomy): Eukaryota > Metazoa > Chordata > Mammalia > Artiodactyla > Bovidae > Bos > Bos mutus. The sequence continues at coordinate 134,189,887 of NC_091618.1, forward strand.
CTTCTCCAATGCATGAAAGTGAAAAGTGAAAGGGAAGTCGCTCAGTTGTGTCCAACTCTTAGCGACCCCATGGACTGCAGCCTACCAGGCTCCTCCATCCATGGGATTTTCTAGGCAAGAGTACTGGAGTGGGGTGCCATTGCCTTCTCTGGTATCAAATACTACAGTCAGTATTTATATTTCCAGTTGTTACATCTGTCATAGATATGTTTTAATCGTACAGTGAAGAAGGGGGGCCTTGCTGGTTCTTTTCAACCTGTGAAAACTGACTAGCCCCAGAGGTTCTGAATGTGATGTTCAAGTTTGAAGTCTTAGCACTTGTTCTCAAAATATGCAATTCTGTGACTGTTCTGATTGTCTGACATTTTTATAAAAAGCTGGTATCCTTTTGGTCAGATGTAAGTTCAGTGACTCCTGTGAGGGTCTCTTAATTCAGGCCGTTGGGACCTTGTTTAGCAGTGTTCTGTGAGTTACTAACTCAAGGATGTCGCTGCTGCATGGTTTTGAGAAATGGGAAGGAGTGGTTAGTTCTGGGAAGAGGAAGCTATCCAGACATACTTTGCCTTCACTCGCAGCCTTCCATTCTTGAGACCGCCTGCTCCTGCTTTTGTCTGCCAGGACTGTGTCACTGCTGCCCTGGTGGTGTTCTCTTTCCCTGTGCTTTTCCCCTGAAGGCGGCACCTTTTCAAGAGGGCTGGACCTTCTCTGATGGGCTCTGTTGGCCCTGAGCATGGCAGCTGATGTTGGTGATGAATAAACACTCTGCCCTGATACAGTGCTTCTATCACTGTGACTGGTCATGAATGTGTCCACCAGGCACCAGTGTCTCATTTCCTTCTCTGATTAGGAGCTGTTATTGAGCCATCTTCTGGGAGTGTCAGTGCATGGTTAGAAGTTGGTGGCTTTTGTAGTTACCTTTTTGTCTTTATAATTAAATGTTTTGCTACCTTATTGTGGTATAATTTGTGTACAGTTAAGGACACATATTTAAAGCTTCAATGTGATGGATTTTTACATGTCTATACCTGTGAAACCATCACTTTCCTTTTCTGTCTCTCTTAAATACTAGTTAGATGAGCAGCTAGAGAGAGGGACTTAACTGCTCTTGTCTTTAAAGTTGCATTTCCAAATCCTGAAAGTCTGTTTATTCTACTCTCTTTTAGCCTAGAATTGGTATTAAATTTTGGTGTCTTCAAATTTTGGCAGTGTTTTTACTTACATCATATTTAGTAAATTTCAAAATACTGGGTTAGCCAAAAAGCTCCCCCCTGCCCATAAGGTAAGTTCTAGGAGCACTTAGTTGTTTTTAACTTCATTCACAACAGTTTTGTTAGATTGTATTGTGACAGCTATCATATCAGCATACATTTTATAAGAATCTTATCAAAATTGGTGAATTTTTCTGTAGCCGTTTTATTATTGAAGATGATAGAAAAAAAGCAACATTTTTGGCATATCATGCTTCATTATTTCGAGAAAGGTAAAAACGCAACTGAAGTGCAAGAAAGACTTGTGCAGTATATGGAAAAGGTGCCGTGACTGATTGAATGTGTCAGAAGTGGTTTGTGAGATTTCAGGGTGATTTCTTGCTGGACAGTGCTCCACGACCGGGTTTAACAGTTGAAATTGATAGCAGTCAAATTGAGACATTGAGAACAACGAACATTGTACTACTCAGGAGATAGCCAACATGTCTGAAGCAAGCATTGACAGTCATTTGCACCAGCTTGGTTATGTTCATCTCTTTGGCATTTGGGTCCCACATCAGTTTGGATAAAAAACCTCTTGACTGTATTTCCACATGTGATTCTCTACTTAAACATAATGCAAACATTCTGTCTTTTGTTTTAAAAACAATTGTGATGGCGATAAAAAGTAGATACTGTACAATAATGTGGAACGGAAGAGACTGTGGGGCAAGTGAAATGAACCATCACCAACCCTATACCAAAGGCCTGTCTTCATCCAAAGAAGGTGATGTTGTGTGTATGGTGGGATTGGAAGGGAGTCCTCTGTTATGGACTCCTTTTGGAAAACCAAACAATTCCAACAAGTACTGCTCCCAGTTAGACCAACTGAAAGCAGCACTTGACAAAAAGTGTCCAGAATTAGGCAACAGAAAATGCATAATCTTCCATCAGGATAATGCAAGACCATGTTTCTCTGATGACCAGGCACAAATTGTTACAGCTTGACTGGGAAGTGCTGGTTCATCTGCTGTATTCACTAGACATTACACCTTTGGATTTCCATTTATTTTGGCCTTTACAAAATTCTCTTATTTGAAAAAATTTCAGTTTCCTGAAAGACTGTAAAAGGTACCTGGGACAGTTCTTTTTTTCTTTGCTATTTTTTATTTATTTTTTTAATTTAAATTTATTTAATTAGAGGCTAATTACTTTACAATATTGTATTGGTTTTGCCATACATCAACATGAATCTACCACGGGTGTACACTTGTTCCCCATTCTGAACCCCCCTCCCACCTCCCTCCCCATACCATCCCTCTGGGTCATCCCAGGGCACCAGCCCCAAGCTTCCTGTATCCTGCATTGAACCTGGACTGGCGATTTGTTTCTTATATATTATACATGTTTCAATGCCATTCTCCCAAATCATCCCCTCCTCCCTCTCCCACAGAGTCCAAAAGACTGTTCTATACGTCTGTGTTTCTTTTGCTGTCTCACATACAGGGTTATCGTTACCATCTTTCTAATTCCATATATATGCGCTAGTATACTGTATTGGTGTTTTTCTTTCTGGCTTACTTCACTCTGTATAATAGGCTCCAGTTTCATCCACCTCATTAGAACTGATTCAAATGTATTCTTTTTAATGGCTGAGTAGTACTCCATTGTGTATATGTACCACAGCTTTGGGACAGTTCTTTGCTGAGAAAGATAAAAGGCTTTGGGAAAATGGAATTATGAAGTTGCCTGAAAAACAGCAGAAGGTAGTGGAACAAAACAGTGGCTATATTTTAGTGAATGAGAAATGGTTTCTCAGACTTTTTTGAAAGCACTTTTATTGAGATATAATTTGCAGATGAGCCATCCTTAAAAGTGCAGTTTGGTGTGTTTAGACACGTATACAGATTGTATACAGATGTGTAACACCACTGCAGTTGAGTGACTTTGTTCCCATGAAAGATGCCCTCTGATCCCTGGGTACCTCTAATTGGTTTTCTGTGTAGATTATGTTGGTCTTTCTTGGAGTATCATGTCATGTGTTACTGTGTCTGACTTCTTTTGTGTATTTTCTTTTTTTGAGATCTATCCCATGTAATTAATATGTGTACCAGCACTTCTACCTTTTTTATTGTTGAGTAGTATTTTGTTGTTTGGTTGTACCACAGTTTGCTGATGGGCTTCAGTTCAGTTCAGTCGCTCAGTCGTGTCCGACTCTTTGTGACCTATGGATTGCAGCACGCTAGGCTTCCCTGTCCATCACCAACCTTCGGAGCTTGCTCAGATTCATGACGGTGATGCCATCCAACCATCTAATCCTCTGGTATCCCCTTCTCCTCCGCCTTCAATCTTTCCTAGCATCAGGGTCTTTTCCAGTGAGTCAGTTCTTCACATCAGGTGGCCAAAGTATTGGAGCTTCAGCTTCAGCATCAGTCCTTCCAGTGAATATTCAGGGCTGATCTCCTTTAGAATGGACTGGTTGGATTTCCTTGCAGTCTAAGGGACTCTCAAGAGGCTTCTCCAGCACCACACTTCAAAAGCATCAGTTCTTTGGCACTCAGCTTTATAGTCCATCTCTCACATCCATACATGACCACTGGAAAAACCATAGCTTTGCCTAGACGGACCTTTGATGGCAAAGTAACGTCTCTGCTTTTTAATATGCTGTCTAGGTTGGTCATAACTTTCCTTCCAAGGAGCAAGGAGCAAGCGTCTTTTAATTTCATGGCTGCAGTCACCATCTGCAGTGATTTTGGAGCCCCAAAAATGAAGTCTCTCACTTTTCTGTTTCCATTGTTTCCCTATCTATTTGCCATGAAGTGATGGGACCAGATGCCTTGATCTTAGTTTTCTGAATGTTGAGTTTTAAGCCAACTTTTTCACTCTCCTCTTTCACTTTCATCAGGAGGCTCTTTAGTTCTTCTTTGCTTTTGGCCATAAGGGTGGTGTCATCTGCATGTCTGAGCTATTTCTCCTGGTAATCTTGATTCCAGCTTGTGTTTCATCCAGTCCAGCATTTCTCATGATGGACTCTACATATAAGTTAAATAAGCAGGGTACAGTATATAGCCTTGACATACTCCTTTCCTGATTTAGAACCATTCTGTTGTTCCATGTCCAGTTATAACTGTTGCTTCTTGACCTGCATACAGATTTCTTAGGAGGCAGTTTAGGTAATCTGGTATTCCCTTCTCTAAGAATTTTCCACAGTTTGTTGTGATCCACACAGTCAAAGGCTTTGGCATAGTCAATAAAGCAGAAGTAGATGTTTTCCTGGAACTCTCTTGCTTTTCTGATGATCCAGCGGATGTTGGCAATTTGATCTCTGGTTCCTCTGCCTTTTCTAAATCCACCTTGAACATCTGGAAGTTCACGGTTCACGTGCTGTTGAAGCCTGGCTTGGAGAATTTTGAGCATTACTTTGCTAGCATATGAGATGAGTGCAGTTGTGCGGTAGTTTGGGCAATCTTTGGGATTGGAATGAAAACTCACCTTTTCCAGTCCTGTGGCCACTGCTGAGTTTCCCAGATTTGCTGGCATATTGAGTACATCACTTTCACAGCATCTTTTAGGATTGGAATTAGCTCAACTGGAATTCCATCACCTCTACTAGCTTTGTTGGGCTTAGTCTGTAGGAATAAATTTGCTGTGAATGTAAAAGCTCAGAGACCCTTCCTGGAGAAAAACTGTTCTCTCTTGGGATGGGGAGTTAGGAAGGGGAGCCAGGCGGCTTTCAGCTTACTAGATAGATTCTCAACCACTCTTCCAGATTGTGGTCCTTCATCACTTCCTGAAAACAGGTGCTGACAGTTTTTAGGTCTTGTGTGTGTGTGCGTGTGCACTTATTGCTCAGTTGTGTCTGATTCTTTGCAACCCCATGGACTGTAGCCCACCTGGCTCCTCAACCCATGGGGATTCTCCAGGCAAGAATACTGGAGTGGGTTGCCATGCCCTCCTAGGTCCTCTAGGTCTTGGGGAAGGGGCTTTTCTGTTGTCAGGCTGCTGCTTGACCCTCTGCAGTGCTGGCTAAAAGTGTAGCCTTTTGAGTTTGCTAAGTCATTTTCCATTTCTGCTTCTTAAAGGTTCTAAGATTTTTAGGTTCCAAAATGTCTTTTCTTCCCTTCTTATCTTCGAGGCTTTATGTCTTTTTATTTATTAATCTGCTTTATTGTAATTTTGGGTGGGGACAAAAGCAAGTGTATGTGTTCAACTGCTGCCTTAGACCCAGGAGTCTTTACCATAACCCTACTGTTTGACAAGTTTTTCCTTTTATTTTTGCTGCCATTAACAACACTGGGGATGAGCATGCTTACCATTGAGACTTTGTTTAAATCTATGCTTATTTCTTTTTTCACTGAAAATTAATTCACCATTTTTAAAGGTTATATTCCATTTCTAGTTGCTGTGAAATATTGGCTATATATTCCCTGTGTGTTTCCTTGTAGATTATTTTATACATAATAGTTTTTACCTCTGAAATCCCCTTCTGCTATGTTGTCCCCTCCTCCCTTTCCTCTCCAGTGAACCACTGGTTCTGTATCTGTGAGTCTGGTTTTATCAGTTATATTCACTAGTTTGTGTTTTTTAAGATTCCACATATAAATGATATCATGCAGTTTTTCTTTCTGTCTTATTTCATTAAACATAATACCCTCCAAGTCCATCCGTGCTGTTGCAAACGACAAAATTTTATCCTTTTTTTAATGGTTGAGTAATACTTCCTTGTGTGCCTGCATGTGTGTGTGTGTGTGTGTGTGTGTGTGTGATACATCTTCATCTGTTGATGGACACTTAGGTTGCTTTCATATCTTGACAGTTGTAAATAATTCTGCTATGAAAATTGGGATCCATGTATCTTTTCAAATTAGTGTTTTCATTTTCTTTGTCACAATACCCAGCAGTGAAATTGTTGGTTTATTTGGTAGTTCTATTTTAGTTTTTTAAGACACTTCCATACTGTTTTCCTAGTGGCTGCACCAGTTTTCATTCTTACCAACTGTGTACCAGGATTCCCTTTCCTCCACATCTTCACCAACATTTGTTATTTATGTTCTTAATTTATTAATAGCCATTCTCACAGGTGTGAGGCAGTACCTCATTGCGGTTTTGATTTGCATTTCCCTGGACAGAGGAGCCTCGCGGGCTACAGGCCGTGGGGTCTCAGAGTCTGACACAACTTAGCGATTGAACAGCAATGACAGTTGTGGTTATAGGGCTTCTCAGGTGGCTCAGTGGTAAACATTCTGCCTGCCAAGCGGGAGACATGGGTTCCATCCCTGAGTTGGGAAGATCCCCTGGAGAAGGGAATGGCACCCCACTCCAGTATACTTGCCTAGGAAATTCCATGGGCAGAGGAGCCTGGCAGGCTACAGTCTATGGGATCACAAAGAGTCGGACATGACTTAGCGACTAAACATCAGCAGTAACAACAAAGACTAGCTATGTTGAGCATCTTTTCATGTGCTTATTTCTTTAAACAAATTTCTAGAAATAGATGGTGAGCCTAAAAGAAATACATACTTTTAATGCCAAATTGTGCTCCAGGAATGGCATGCTAATACATATTCTGACAAGATGGGTGTTTCTTTCCTGTTCTATATGAAGATATACTCAGAATGTTCTCCCTTGCCTCCACCCCACCCCCCACACACATACTTGCACATCAAGTTTAAGAAATGAAGCCGGATTGTGGTGGCGGTGTCCAGCATGACTGTGGTCGGGACTGGAATACTGCCTTGTTCCTTGCGGCACACTTGCTCCGTCCCTGGGTCTGGTCATGTGTGGGTTTGAACTTAGGCTTTGGACTTTTTTGTTTCAGGTTACACTTCTGGCACTCCTTACAAAGTGTCCTGTTCCCCCACCAGCGGGGCAGTGCCACCGTATTCCTCCTCCCCCAACCCTTACCAGACTGCTGTGTACCCCGTGCGAAGTGCCTACCCCCAGCAGAGCCCGTATGCACAGGTAGGCCTGGGGTGCGCTGTGGGTGTCATGAGGGTCTCCTGGGCACTGTGTGTGGGGATGGGTCGGCCCCTTGGGGCTCTGACCCAGGTGTGTGCCCCTGTGGCATCTGTCTCTCTTCTTTCCCCAGCAAGGCACGTACTACACCCAGCCCCTGTATGCAGCACCCCCTCACGTCATCCACCACACCACGGTGGTGCAGCCCAACGGCATGCCGGCGACGGTGTACCCTGCTCCCCTCCCTCCGCCGAGAGGCAACGGGGTCACCATGGGCATGGTGGCGGGCACCACTATGGCCATGTCAGCGGGTAAGTCCTTGGCCCCGGGGTGCCACCTCTGCGATGGCCTGAGGGCTGGGGGAAGGGAGAGTTCACTAGAACTCTGACCCTTGGCTTTGACTTTTCATTGCTAGAGTTGTGTGAAAGGACATCTGATCCTTTGGGAGGAATGGCATGTTATCTTTTTCTTTACTTCCTCTCCTTTCTTTTCCCTTCTCCTTCAGTTGATTTTGAGTGTGGGGTTTAGAACCATGAGCCAAGTACCTTTTCCATAGACATGACTGGCTAGCCCTCTCCAAATTTGATGAACTGAGTTACCTGGCTGTAGGGACAAGGAGTGGCCAGATCACTGTGGTGAGCATGTTAAAGCTTGAGCAGAAGCGGGGATATTCCATGATCTGGGGGGCTGACCCTCTTGTCCTTCCCTTTAGTGTGGGCTACCAGCGCAGGCCAGCTTGTCTTAATGGGGATGTTCTCATGAATTGCAGAAAGCCAGTCTTGGGTTCACAGAGCTAAGAGCTGCTTATAGAAATCCTTTGGCATGCACATAGACTATTTCCCAAGGCTGCTTCTAGGTCAGGAAAATAAACCAGAGAGAGAAGAGATCCGTGGCTTGGACCGGCCTGTCTCCATGGAACCTTGGAGCATTTGAGGGCTTGGTTAAATGTCTAGGAGTGAGGTCACCTCCTGTGGAAATGTAAGTTATCTGTGCAGGGGGGCCAGGTTTACACAGTGACTGGATTGCCCATGGCTGTGACTTTTAAAGAAATACATTATTTCCTCTTTGTTTTGTAGACTTTACTTCAGCATAAGGGAAATGTCAGAGAGGAAGGTGGTTCAGGATACCATGTGTTTTTCTGCTCAGTCTCTGATTTTATTTGGTTTTCCCACACTTACCCCAGAGGCAAAGGAGAGTCTGGCACAGATAGAAACTCAATGTTTGAGGCACATGGAGGGAGGGGTTGGCAGGCCCTGGTGTGGGTGCACTCAGGGCACAGGGGTCCAGGTGAGGCTGTGAGGTTTGAGGTGGTTCTTGGCTATAAGTGGACACAGATGGCTGCTGAGTTTCCTGTATTTATAGGGAAAATAAGCTTAGCTTAAGGTACTCAGAAGCTTGCACAGTTGGGAACCTCCCTGCTTCCCTCCCTTCTTCCCAGTTAGTTATTACCATCTTAGCCATTTCCAAGTGTAGAGGTCGCTGGTGGTATCACACTGTTGTGTCACATCTCTGGAGCATTTCGTCTTGCAGAACTGAAGCTCTGTATAACAAACACCTCCCCCTCCCTCTGTTCCAGACCCTGGCAACCACCACGCTCCTTTCCGTACCATCCATTTGCCTCCACTAGGGACCTCATGTACGTGGACTCAGGCAGTGTTTGTCTTTTGTGACTGGTTTATTTCACTGAGCATAATGTCCTCAAGGTTCATCCATATTGTAGGATTTGACAAATTTCCTTCCTTTTTAAAGCTAAATAACATTTTTGTTTTGTTTTTGTCATCTCACCTGCAGAAGTAATTCAGTACGTTTGTGTGAAGGGGAAGCACACAGGCTTCTACACACGTGCCGTCACTGTGAGCCTGCTGTGTTTATACAGCCTTGGCTTGCATATAATCGGGTTCTGAGAGCACTGTGGGTCACGGCCACCCCTCTTCCTCTCTGCCTCTCTCCTTGCCACGAGGGTCAGGCAGGAGCTCTCTTTGTTGGAGGTACTGGGGCAAGGGGAGTGCTGCCCTCCACTGAGATGCTTGCTCTTCCCTCTAGGTACCCTGCTGACTGCCCACTCCCCAACTCCAGTTGCTCCCCACCCTGTCACTGTGCCCACGTATCGGGCCCCAGGAACGCCCACCTACAGCTATGTGCCCCCTCAGTGGTGATCACCCTGCAAACGTAAGTGACCAATGAAGCCCAGGCCTAGCTTTGTGACTAAAGTGTATTTTTTTAAAGTGGAGAATGGGAGATCTATGACAGTTTAAACAGTGACAAGGAAAATGATACCTGATGATTCGAAGGCGATGCCACATTTAACTTCTTGTCTTTCCTGGGACCCTACAAAGGAAGGAAGGAAGAGGAAGCCGTTTGAGTTCTCGCTGTGCACCCCTGCACTGTGCTCCTTACCTGGGCTCTGCTCTGGTCTCCTGCCTGCCTCCTGGAGGAAGGAGGATTCCAGTTGTAATTGGAAGTTCTCAGAAACCAGGCACAGTCGCCTCTTTTGCTGTTGCCCTTTCTTGTCTTAGTGGATTTCCTCCTCCTCCAGTTGAAATGGCTCCTTTTCAGAGCAGTGGTGCCAGAGGAGCTGTGTGTGTGACTGTGTGCCCCTCTTTCTCCCCACCCTCAGGTTTGTGGATGGAGCTGTGCAGTCACATCATGGAGGTTCCACAGCTGGTGCTGCAGGCCTTCTGCCTCCAACCAGGACTTTCTTCGTAATGCTCTCGACACTTAGCTAAACACTACTGCAGCCAGCCTAGCAGGTCCCAGCGCCCTCAGTCTCCAGTGGACTCTTTGGGTTCGTCTTACAGCAGATCCTGTTTGGTGGGCTGCCAGGCAACTTTTTAGCTAACTGTAATGATAAAAGGGAGTATTAATCTATTCTGAATCATATCTAGTTGAATGCATGTTAAAAAACACACACACACACACACACAAAAAGCTTGCTCAATCTACCTGCAGTGACTGATGCAGAACCATCATATGCAAAATCCAAAGGAATGGAAAAGTATTTTACAACTTGTATCACTAATGCACTGTTGTAATGTATGCAAAGTCTTAAAGTTATAAGTGTTAAAGTGAATTTCTTCATAGAACATCTGAGATCTCTTCGATGATTCTTCAGCCTTTTGGGGTTGAGGTGGGTTGCCAGTTGGATATGTGGACTTTGACTTTCCAGCCATCTGTTCCTTTCACGCTGACCACAGTGAGAGAGAGTTGCAGGCAAGGGGAGAGTGTGGGGAGGCCCATCACTGCTTGGGGTGCAGCCAGGTTAATGGCTTTCTTTCCATTTAGGCTTGTGGGGTCTGTGTGCTGTGGATGTTCTTAGGGATTGCCATGAAAGATTAGAGTAGGGTGCCAGTACAGTGAGGTGATATAACAGCAAAACAGTTTTCTCTAAACGCTGTCTAAATTTTTGTTACAAATCACTTACAGATGGATACGATGTTTTCTATATCTTTATTGGAAAAGTCCTATGTAAAGCTTAAATTATTTTCCTGGGATGGAAGAGAAACAGCCACACTTGGAGGAGGTATTGGCCTCTCCTTTATTTAGCTTAGGAAAAGTCATCCCTATTTTTTTCCCCTGAGAAATGTTTTAGTCTCCTGAAAACGTGTAGGAATTGCTGTTCTCCCTCCCACAAGGAAGGGCAACGATACCAGCTGTGTTACGAAGAAAGCTGTACATTTAAGAACTGTTAAACGGGAACAAAGCTTTGACACTGATGGTTTCTTGCAGAGAGGCAGGGGTGTGGCTGTCCTTAGGCCCCCCGCTTGATGGGGACTTGTCCTGAGGACGCTTGGAGGGGCTTGTGGAGATGGGAGTGGGAGGGTGAGGCAGTGGCTGGCCTGTCGTCTGTGGCCCCTTCGACCATCTCTCCTGTGGCTGAAAAGACTTGGCACAAAGCAGTGGACAGCACAGGGCCAGGCAGCATCGAAACGTGTCTGCCAGTCAGAGCATGTTTGCCTGTCATTACAGGAAGGAGTTTGTGTCTAAAATCTGAGTATTGTACATAAGAAGCCAAGAGGATTTTTTTTTTTTTTTTTTTTTTTTGCTTAAATGTCCCCAGCCTGTATCAATGGTTGTATGTGTCTGCCTGTCCTCAGATGGAGTCAGAGGGGCTGAGAGTGGTGAGGGTTTGTGGCCCTTCAGCCTGTTGGGGGTGGGGGTGCCCCTATTCTACCCTGTCATCGTTTCGAGTGCTGTGGGCCTTGGCTGGGGAGGGGACCCTAACTCTTCTTACAGCTCTGGCAGCTGATCAGGGCTCTGGCACTGGGATGGCATTCAGCCCTGGTTAGTGAGTGGGACAACTGACCGCTGAGCCTTTGGTAACCGTATTTTCTATAGTAAGTATTTGTCATAGTTTTCTTTTTCACATTTTATTTTATAAAAAGTTTAGGGATATTTTTGCATGGATCATTGTAAACAGAAGATTTATTTCTACTGTCTGTAACATAGTATGTTTACTGATAAGTACTTTAAATTGGAGAGCACTTAACCCACCTTTGTATGTATGTGTTTGTGTGTTTCTGTGTGTGTAGCAGTTATTTACCCCAGGCACACCATGTCCGCTTCAACTCATTGTTGGTTATTCTATCTGTTTAGTGGGTGGTTGGTAATGTTCTGATGGTTCCGGGGCAGAACTGATCGGTAGCAGAGAAGTAGGTTTCCCCAGTTTAGTGTAGTAAGTGAGTTTTGTATAACTCTTTAAAAGTCCCAGTGTCTCTCTCTCTCTCTGTCACTCACACACACACACACACACACACACACACACACACAGACTGCCTCTAAGGGTTACAGTCATTTGAATTCAGGAGGAAGTTATGAGAAGTTATGAGACTGTTTCTTCAGTATTGTCTGAGACACAACACACAGGGTGAGTGTTTTCATGAGCACTGAATTAAATGGTGTTTTTAAGAGAAAAAAAAGAGTGGGTTGTGTTTTCTCCCCATTTACATCAACTTATAAATACTTAGCCCCCTTTAATTTCTAAAAAATCTTCCCTTTTGTGAGGTTGAGCTGGGAAGCTTCATCAAATACTGCTGCATTATGGAATACCTGTGTGTGGAAGTCTTTTCAATTTTGAAACTATCAGGGCATCAGTTATCAAATATGAAAGGTAGAGCTTGTCTAGCAGGTGAGAATCTGGACATAATGAATAGTAACCAAACTATCATTTGTTGTAATTTTAGCAGCATTTAGTTCAATTAAAATTAAGGAATAGAGCTTCTGTAATAAAATGCATAATTTGATATCCTAAGCACAATAGTAGAATATTCAGAGAAATTTTGCATTTTTCGTATGTGACATTCTTAATTTGAGAGTCTTTTAGCTAAATTACAGTTATTTTAGAAATTGAGACAGGCAAGTAAAGGAATTAATTCTGTAAACAGATACCATCATGGGTATTTTTGAAAAATTCTGTTCTACAGCCCTCCTCTAAGGTTTAGGAGATATGTTTCTTTTGTTTGGATCTGGGCCAGGTGACTGAACATTTTCCGATGAGTGATGATCCTCCCATCAGCTTGCTATCTGTGAGGGGCGCAGCCAGCGTCAGGGTCAGGGCCACTCATGGTAACAAGCACAGAGGCGCTTCAGGATCTTTTATGTCTCTTGTGTTCAGTCTTCTCTGAACATTTTTGTTGGTTTGGTTACTAGGCCTCCCAGTTACATTACGTGACTCTGTTTCTTGAGTGCTATGCAAATGTGGTGTTTATAGGAGCCAAGGGCGGTCCTGAGCCTCGGGCTGGGAACCTGGTCAGTGTGTGCCCCCTCCCAGACCGGGCTCTCAGTGCCTCTCCCTCTGCTGGCGTTGGCACTGCACACACAGGAAAAGGATCTGGGGGCTCGGGGTGTGCCCGTCTGCAGTGCTGTCCTGTCACAGAGGGGCGAGAGCATAGCTGACACTGGATGCATCCATGTTGGGCCTGCTGTTTAAGAAGGAGACCCAGACTTCTTCACCTGAACTTGGTAGACATATGGAAACAGTATTACTCTGACCAGTTGGGCCGCCTTCTCCCTATCTGGCAGCTAACGGCTGGACGCCCCAGTTCTTGCCAGCCTGGGCATCTCCCAGACAGGATAGGACACCTGTCTGACATCCTCTGGCCATGCAAGGGCAGGCTTGAGGATGTGGGGCTTGAGGTGGGGGACAGCTTCTGGCTCTTCTCTTGGTGCTTTCTAAGGAGGGGGTGTGTCTTTAGAGCGGAGTGGTTGGCATAGGGGAAGGGCAGCCTGCGTGACTCCCTCTCTACCACATTTCAAATGTTGGCATGTTTTTTTCTCCTGAGCTGTTTAACATTCAGCCTGAGCTTTCTGAAAGGAGCCTGCAGATGACATGCTGCAGAGGAGGGTCTGATCTTTTCAGGTAGAAAGTTGCAGAGTTGATGTTTCAGAGGATTTGTCTTTCCCTACCCTATTGACTTGAAGAATAGAAAACCTCTGGTGTAATCTTATTTGAATCCCCAGGACCAACCTCCAGTCACTTGGGACAGAGACAGGAGAGCCTGGCACCTCTGCACAGGGAACCTGCAGTGAGCACTGGGAGGCTGTGCTTCCAGGATGCGTGTGTTGAGAGATGATGAGTGTCTTACTTGGCCTCCTGAGCCCTGCTGGTCTCCTGTAGGTCCTCGTGCAGACCAGTGGTTAGCAGAAGGCCAGCTCTCCTGTGTTCCTGGGGGGTTGCTGTGATGATGGCCACTCAAGAGAGACCTAAGGGAGCCACTGTTACTGACTAGGAAACGGTTGTTTTTTTTTGTTTGTTTGTTTTTAATGGTTTTCGAATACTGTTTTTTTAGACCATTCTCTTAGTACTTTTTAAAAACGTAAGTCAACATTGTCTTCCAGTGTTAAAGGCACTCCCCCGCCTTTGCATTGAACTAAGGTGTCAGTCGATACAAAGGAATGGAACATCCATCCTGAGCCAATTCCATAATGTGTAAATTCTTACTATTTTAATTTTTTATGCAATCTGATGAGTAGATGAGCTCAGATTTAAAATTCTTAAAAGCACGTTTATTGTAAATTGTTATGTATTAATACTGCAGTTTTCAATAAAGATTGACTTGTGTTGCATAGTGTGATTTTCATGCTTTTTCCCTATAGGTTTTGCCTCCAGGTGGCTTGGCCTGGATGGAAGGTGGTGTAGCATCTCTCACCTTAGAAAATCCAGGGGGTTCCGGCTCAGCCCCCGTGACCTTGGCAGTGTGTAGAAGTGTGAAGGCGGCGGGTTGTGGGGAAGGGGAGGGAAGCCACCCTCTCCTGGGCCCGTGGCCTCAATCCTCCTGGCAAGAAGACACACCCTTCCCCATTTCACCAAAGGGGAAGCTCAGACCCAAAAAGATTACGGACTGCCTGTCCCCCAAACTCACATTGCTGATAAGTTCAGCTCAACAGAGACTCTAGAAGCAGCTGGGGACAGAGGTGCTGAGACAGCTCCTAGTTTTCCTGAGCCTCTGAACACTGAGCTGCTCTCCACCAAAGCTTTGGTGGCCTGGCTTATTCCTTTAGTCTAAAGAAAGGCTTGAGGTGGAAAGGTAACGGGAGGGGAGGAGAAAATGGATAGACACCAACAGAAAACAAGGGCTGGCAGCCAGGTTATTTTTCACAGGTTTCTTTATGAAATTAAATGTGGTTTCTGCTTGGAGAAGGTATAGTGCAAGAGTGACTGTACATGCTGCTGAATTCCCATGGGCCACAGGGGCGTCTCTGTGCTCTGCCCCATGCCAGGCCCTGGCCACCCTCTTCGGTGCCCCTCCTCCATGGGATGTGGGCTTCCTTCCAACCTACATGCCCACCAGCTTCTGGGTGGGTCAGTCCTGGGTGCTGGGCCACAGAATTCAGTCCTTATGGCTTCTCACACTCACTTAGGGTAAGGCAATCTTTCTGTGTCACTAACAATTCTCTATTGTTGGAATTTAACAACAAAATCCAAACTGGAACCAGGTAATGGAATCATCCCACAGCTGCAGGTGGACTGGTTACAAATCCTGACAGAAGTTTTCAGTTGACTATGGTTCTGTTTTCTTTCCACTATAAACAAAACACATCACAAGTAAAGAGAGGGTGTCCAGCAGCCAGGAGTGTCTACAGAGGGACTGGGAGGAAGTAACAGGTGGGCTCCGGATGTTTTTGTGCCCAGAATTCCTGGTTCCTGCCCACCAGGGATGCAGGTTGCCTGGCCCACCAGCTGGGGGCCTGTGAAGGGGGCAGGAGGGCAGAGAGGTACACAGCCTGGCTCTGCAGGTGACTGAAGGCAGAGGCGGTCTCCTGCCCAGAGAAAACAGGAGCAGGAGGGATGATTAGATGTGCAAAGAAGAGGGTCCAAAGCGGCCATCCTCACACGCGCTGGCCTGTTGGGTGGTTCTGAGCTGTGGCTCCCAGGGAGCCCTGCACAGGCCTGGAGGGTGTGGGAGGTTCACGTGCCGGGGGCCTGCCTCTCCAGCCAACTTCTTCAGCACCCCAGTACTGGGGAGGAAACTGAGAATGCGGGCACTGAGTGGACCCCATACTCAGCCCTGCTAACTTGCAGTTTGCAGAACAGAGGGCCGGATGCGGTGAGCCTCAGGTAGGAAGAGCTGGAGGCCCACCAGCAAGGCAGGTCCAGATGGTGCCACTGGTGGGGCACGGGCTCACTTGCGGAAGGGTGCCAGCCGGCTGATGCTGTGCCAGAAGGTGGATGGCTTTCGCTTGGGCTCGGCCAGCACCAGGACCTGTTGCTGAGGCAGGCTGGTGGGGAGGGCTGGATGCTTCTGGCGTGCCAGGTAGTAAGGTCGGCCAAGGGCTGGCAGGGGAAGAGTCGGGGTCAGAGATGCCTCAGGAGTTAGGCAGTACGGGGCAGAGCCTGTAGGGGTAGACTGGGCCATCCCCAGGCTGCTTCAGACATCCCCCTTTGCTTCCCCTGGGGTTGTCCATATCCAAGGGCCCGGGCTGCCCTCCGTGGCCTGCAAGGGGTGTAACCAGGGGGGACTGGAAGGTGTGGGGCGTGGAGTTGCTCTCATGGTGATGTCTGTAGGAATGGGCTGTCAGCATCTTGGCTAGGCTGGCTGCCAAGCAGCAGTCCTGCCTGGGAAAGAGCACTGGCACTGACGCTGCTCAGGGGGTCTGAGGGGGTGGAGGGCAGGAGCATCCACCAGGTGCCCGCAGTGCAGGCTTCCTCCTCAGTGGGCCCTCACAACCCACCTGTAAAGGGCAGTGGGCACCTCTGAAGACCCGGGTGCTGGCCATCACCCGCTTACCTTTGGGCTTCCCCATGGCCTGCTGCTTGCTGGCGTTCAGCATGGCCTGCTTCCTCTGCAGCTGGGTAATGGAGAAGCCTGGGAGGGGGCCACAAATGAGACACCCACTTCCCGGTGAGAACGCAACTGCCTTCCCATCTCCCCTGCCCACGGTCCTCTCGTTCTGGCACCAGCACAATTTGTGTGTGCCTGAGGGCCCAGCAGGCCGCAGGGTCTCACCCACCTGCCCCACCAGCCAGCTCTGTCCACCCAGGCAGAGGAGATGCTCTGAAGAGCTTCTCTGGGGGCCTCCCTTGCCCTCCCCCATGACTCAGCCTGACCCATTGGTGGCTACTGTCCTTTTCTTGGCACTCTAGGAGAGGCTCTGGGCCAGATCAAGGACTGACCTGGTCACTGCCTACTGTGATGGCCGGGGGACCAAGGACAGGAGGGGAATGCAGTGGGGGGATGCCTTGCTCATGTGGGATAGGGGGAGGCTTCTGGAGGCCAGTGTCCACCTCCCTCTCCAACTGAGCAGAGGCCCCGCCCTCTAGAGTATGTGCATGTGAGCAGGTCGGGGGAGCGACCCTCAGGCATGCAGACCCACAGCGAGGGTCGAAACCAAGACATGCCCCAGAGCCTCACCAAACCCCGAGATTTTCCTGATGAGAGACCTGCCTCTCACAGTTGCAAGGTCATGTCGACTCCCTTGTACCCAGGATGCAAAAAGTGCCAGGCGGGCCCTCACATGGAGCAAGGCCGAGTGGGGTCTCGCACCTGTCTCCTGGTCCAGCCGCACCTGCTCCCGCTCCCTGGCAAAGGCCTTGAGCCAGCGCTGCTTCTGCTCGGGCTTCTTGGCACACAGCAGGTGGCTCTCGCCTGAGGGGCCACAGCGCAGCCGGAAGGCGTTCCTGACGCTCACATGGAGCTCTCTGTCCTTCCCGTCCTCCAAGTCCACCACCTGCAGGCTGTCCATGTCCACTCGGCCCTTATAGTAGAGCACATCCCGGCGGAGAAGGTCCTGCCAGAGACAGGGTGAGCCCCTGGCCCGCCTACTTGCCCAGCGCCTCGGCCTAAACCACTCTCCTGACCACATTTAAGGCCCTGCCTCATTTTCTGCCCTGAGATTGGAAGGGCCGGTGGGCTATTAGCCAGCTCCTTGTCGTCTCGAGAGATGACAAGGCTGGCTCGGCCCACAACTGCGTGCTGAAACCATGGCTAGGAGCCGCTGTTTCAGTTAACAGTTACTCAGCGGCGTGGTGGGGGTCTCTGAACACTCATAGTCTCGCGGGGGAGGCAGCCATGGAAACAGATCACAAGCAGGACCCGCACTGCACAGCAGAGAAAAGCAGCAGTCTGCCAGGGCCGGGCAGAGCCCGCGCTCAGGAGGGCTGCCCGGCCACGTGGGCCCGTTTTCAAGAGGGAGTAGAGGCCAGCAGCAAAGGGAGGCCTGAAGGCCGCTGGAACAGAAGATCCCAGGGTTGGGGAGGGTAAGCTGAGCTTCGCAGGGAGAGAAGAGTTGGCTTGAGGCCCAAACAGGGATTTATCAGCACGGAGAATGTTCTTACCAACACTGGGCCCTGGTCAGACTGTGAGGGTCACCCTCTGGTCCCTGGGGCAGTAGGCTCCCTCTTAGACGCCTCCTTCCCCCGACTTTGGCCCAAAGCGCCTGACCAGGGAAGGGCGGCCCCGGGGAGAGGAATCGCGTGTGTGCAGCTCGTTTTCTCGGGGCAGCTGCTTCCAGCCCTCAGCCTCACTCCCGCCACAGCTGCTCTTAATAGGCCCATCCAGCAGGGAAGAGTGACTCTGGTACCTTCTTACAGTAGATGAGCTGGTGGTCAAAGAGAAAAAACATTCTCTGCTGGCTCTTGGCTTGTGGCTGTGTGACACGGGTCAGCTCCCCCGAGTGGATGAGTTCCGAGCTCCTGACCAGGAGGTCTTCCCCCTGTAGAACCCAAGGGAAGCCGTGAGCTGAGTGCCCCAACCCTGGGGCTTAGAGCAACGCTCTGCTGGGGTCTGTGTCCTGCCTCCTGCTGAGCTGGTGTGGTCATTGTTGGCCTTGTCTGCCGTGGCCCCCACTGGGCCAGGGCCTGGAGCAGACCACAGAAATTGGAGGGAAAAAAATGGTGGTTTGGCCTGTAAGTTGTCTCTGCTAAGTGAGGCCCTACAGCAGCCAGTGGCATATTTGCATTGTAGCTGATCCCTATCGAGATATCATCAAACTAAAAGATACTCTGATTTCGAAGACTTAGTATGAAATAAAGACTGTGGCTATTTCACCAATGACATTTTATATGTTGATTACACGTTGAATTGATATTTTAGATATGTTGAGTTAAAACATTGTTAAAGTTTCTTTCACCTGTTTTTTTTTTCACTTTTAAGATGGCTGTATGTGCACATATGCTCTCAGTCATGTCTGACTCTTTGCAACCCCATAGACTGTAGCCCACCAGGCTCCTCTTTGCCCATGGAATTTTCCAGGCGAGAATACTGGAGTGGGTTGCCACTTCCTCCTCCAGGGTATCTTCCCAACCCAGGGATCGAACCCACATCTCTTGTGTCTCCTGCACTGGCAAGCAGATTCTTTACCAACTACGCCACTTGCACATATAAAATTCCCTGTTGTGATTCACATGGTACTTTGATTGGACAGCACTCCTCTTAGAGAATAATTAAACTTGGCTGAAAGTTACTTCCAAGGCCAGTCTTTTAAAAGAGGTTAAGGAAGTCTTCTTCCAGCTCAGTGTACCTGAAGTCCCATCATCAGACATTGTAATTTCAGATGAAGCTGTACCATGTCTGGTTCCTCCAGGAAAATGCAAATCATAGCCAGGTGTTTGTTTGGGATAAGTGAGTTTGTGGGGACCCTTGGCCAGGGCTGGGCCTCAGAACCCATCATCAAGAAGCAAAACCCAAACACTGAAAACAAAACATAAACCACAGCACTCAGCCCCACTCCCAGGGATTCTAATTGCCTATTTTTAGGGTGGGGCCCATGAATCTGTTTTTTCATTGTTTTGGTTGGTGAGTGAGAGTGGAGAGAACAGGCCAGGAACCTCATCATTAGTTCAGGCCTCCATGCTGCCCTAAAAGGTGAGACTGGCCTACATGAGGGGATTGTGTGTGCCTGGAAAACAGAACCAAGAGGCTCTGACCGGTGGCAATCTGTTTCTGGTCATGCTGTGGCAAACCTGACCACTTCTGTTGAGAACCCCAGTAGTTAACTCAAACTTGGGGGCCCAGTGTGTCCCTGGAGGCTGGTTGGTTGCACCCTGGGAGGAGCATGTGGCGTATTATACGTGTCCTGAGCCCTTCACCAGGAAGGAGGCCAGCAAGCCTCCTCTGGGAGCAGCGCCTGAGGCTTGGTGCTTGGAGAAGGGCCGGGCTGGCCCAGCAGAAGCCCAGCTCTCCCTCCTGACACTGTTTGCTGGTTCCCGGGAGTGTGGCACCCTGCTTCAGCTCCCTCTTACGATTTCTCAGGGGCAAGCATGGTTTTAATGCCAGGGCCAAGCCCTTTGGTATTTTCTGAGGTATTGGATCCTCACCTCCCAGTCCTCTATAGAGCTTTGCCACTGAGCAATCTTGTCGATGTTTTCAAGTCTCCGTTTCCGTTCATTGATGAGCTGGGCCACATTCTTCATGGCATGTAAGGCAGCTTCCACGTCCTTGAAATCCCTGGGGCCAAAGAGAGACAGCAGAGGGCTTACTGGATCAAGAGCAGAGAAGGGCTGGGAACATCCTGGAGCCTCCGGTGCAGCTGCTTCCCTCAAGGGCTCTGCCCCGGGCCATTTCTCCACTTGTCAAGTGCACACTCCCATCTTCTCCATAAAGGAGGCACAGAGCAGAACTTTATATCCTACTCATGCCCTCTTCCTTCACATCAAGGATAGCTTATGAAGGCAGGGACTGTTAGATATTTTAAGCCTGTGCTGTTGCCCCAATCCCTGCAGCATTGCCCAGCACACTATGAGCCTCAACAAATGGGCTGACCCAAGGCCTGGAGAGCCACCCCTCTCCCCCAGCACCCTCCTACCTGTGCTGGGGGTGTGTGTACTTGAGCAGCTCTGCCAGTTGCAGAGGGTACTTGCAGATCTTCTGCACGGGTGTCAGCAAGAAGCCATCCAGGGAGATGTCAATCATCTTCTGTAGCAGCCGGCATGCCTCGAAGAAGTACACATACTTGCTGAGCTTGGTGAGGCGTGAGAGCTCCATGCAGGCATTGGGGTGGTTGTTGCAGTACTCTGAGTAAATCTGGAAGTCTGCTTGCTGCAGGCAGAGCTCAGGGTGAGAAGACAGTCTCCTGCTCCCCCGGGCCATGGGCAGTGTTGGGAAAGGGGTGGGAGAGACTGCAGGGGATTCAGGCTCTGTCTACCTGCCTCTTTGGGCACAAGCTATGCAGAATCATGCCCAAGGACATGAAAGACCCCAGAAAACTCAGGTACAGAGTGCCTATTGCTAGTTGGCTTTCTCTCCTGGGCTCTCAGCAGATATTCTGACAGTATGCCAGGTACTGGGGTGAAATCAATGATACTAATATGAAAGGCCAAAAAGGAGGGAGAGGGAGATTGAGATGAAATGGGTGCCGGGCCAATGGCTGTGCCTCCCAGGCTGTCTTTCTTCTCAGCCCAGTGTTTTGTTTCTTCCTTACAAAGCTCTGGCTTCACATCTGAAGACAGCCACTGTCAACTTCTTTTTTCAACACCACGTGACACAGACATATCCATGTTGCACGTGTGTCGTACGGGAGACTCACTGTGTCTGTTTTTGTGTGTATCTTTCATCTACCTGGAGTCAGGAGACCAGGGCTGGCATTTAGCAGCCTAGGACTCTGTGAACTCAGGTGGGAAAGGAGGGTGGCAGCAGCTGGCTGCCTGACAGGCCGCTGTGACCGTCACACTGGGTAATGCTGATAGCATGCCTTGTTAGACCTGCCCTAGTTCCCACTTCCCCGTCACAACTCTGCTAAGTCATTTCAGTCGTTTCCGACTCTGTGCCACCCCAGAGACAACAGCCCACCAGGCTCCCCCGTCCCTGGGATTCTCCAGGCAAGAACACTGGAGTGGGTTGCCATTTCCTTCTCCAATGCATGAAAGTGAAAAGTGAAAGGGAAGTTGCTCAGTTGTGTCTGACCCTCAGCGACCCCATGGACTGCAGCCTTCCAGGCTCCTCCATCCATGGGATTTTCCAGGCAAGAGTACTGGAGTGGGGTGCCATTGCCTTCTCCTGCCTGTTGATAAATGGACCCAGATCCACAGCCGCTCAGGTACCCAGACACACCACCCGCTCCTGAGGTCTCCCTCCTCAGCTCTCCATCTGCCACTGGCAAGAGGTGGCAGGGCCTCCCCACCCCCCACTGCTAGTAGCCAGAAAGGAACACAGGTTGTCCTTGATGGGCTGGCCAAGGCATCTTCTGCTCAACCTCGTGTGACTGCCACAGGAGAGGGATAAAAATTAGTCCATCTACCCCAGACCAGTCCAATGAACCTTGGCTAAATGTCAACCGGCATTTAGAGTGGAAATAAGAATTACTTCAACCCAAATTTCAGTGTGCTTACTGTGTGAAGAACCCCAGAATTTGCTAGGAATGTCCTTAGGGGTGCCCAGCCTGCCTCTGCCCCAGGCAGTTCCTTTCAGGGCTGAAGCCTAGGCCCTCCTGCTCCAAGGAGCATTCTCTTCCTTGGGCCTCACCCCACGCTGACCCCCAGAAATGGTGACACTTCTAAAACACAGTAGAAGGGAGAGGGCAGTTGGGGCCAGGGCTGGTGGGGTAGGGCGAGCCCCCAGCAGAGATGGGCAGAGCAAGGGCTGCTGCCCAGGGAGGGCTTGGGGCCCAGGGCCCGGGGCCAGTGTGCTCACGTGCTCCAGGAAGCAGGCACCCAGCTCGCTCAGGTGCGGCCGCTCCCGGTTGAACTTCTGCTCCAGCGCCTTCACAAAGGCCTTCTGGCACCTGTATATGTCCTCGATGTTCCCGAAGATGATGCGCAGCTGCTCCTCGCTGAACATGTCTGCCCGCTTGCGGCACTGCCTGAGGTACCCCTGGGGGTGCGGGTGGTCAGGCTCCCCTCTGGGCCCCCGCCCCACCAGCCCGCCCACCTGCCAGCAGCCTCACCTCGCAGATGTCCCGCAGGTGCTTGATGTAGTCGCGCTCCGTGCTGAGGATCTCATTGATGACATTGGTCCGCATCTGGTCCCTGCTGCCCTGCGCCTCGGTGCCCCCGCCATCCCCAGTCCCTTGGTGCCCAGGCCCCAGTGCCTCATCGTCTGCAGGCTCGTCCTGGTTCACCCGCAGCTGCAGGCAACACGGCCAGTCAGAGTCCCCCCAGGGTCAGGGCCCAGCATCCCACACACTGACGGCAGGGAACTGACACTCAGATGACTCACAGCATCACAGGGGCAGGAAGCTCCCGCATCACCTGAGTAGTGCCCAGAGGGACAGGGGAGAGCAGGTCCGAAGGCGGGTACCCAGTCCCCATTTTCTCCCTTACGTTCGGCTCTGCCAGCACAGAGGCTAGAACGGTGCAGATGCTCACTATAGGGGTTCTGCCAGCACCTGCTCACACTGGGCCTACTGGGGGCTGTGAAGCAAGTGGACAGGTGATGTGGCCTTGCTGCCTCTGAGACGATAACTAGGAAAGGCTCAGGGGGCAGAGAGGGCTGTTAACCCAGGAGATCTGGGGCAAGAGAAGCAATGAACCCCAGGGCCTGAGCCCTCCCCTCCCCACTGCCCTCTGCCTGACCTTTCGGAGGCTGCACCAGGATTCCTTTCCTGGAGACCAAAGGCTGCCTTAGGTCTGGGTTTGCTCCCTGTGATCTCCTGGGTTAAAGACTGAGCTTGGTCTTGCCTCAATTCCCTAGGTGTAGTGACAGTTCCTAGAGTCCAGGACTGTTGTGAAAGTTAGAACTGAGGATCTGCGCAGATGGTCTGCATAGCTTCTGGAAATCTGGGAGGCCCAGCTGCCTGTGGCAGTGGTATTCTAACATGCAGACCCTCTGTCCCCAGAGGGACCCATCATTTCTGACCCATTCTTCTCTGGCCACTGAGGACTCCTGGAGAGAGGGTAGGGGTAAGGTGCAGTTGGTGGTGGCGCAGGAGGAAGGCTGTGTCTCAATTCCCAGGCTGGGCTTCCTGGGAAGCTCACCCAGCCCTGAGCCTGCAGTCCCACCCATGGGTGAGACATCCACATCCAGCACCTCAGACCCCAGAGCAGATTCAGGCTTGTGTTTCAGAGCCCGCTGCTGGCTCTTCTCAGGTCTAGGAAAAGCCAGGGCCAGTGCCATACCCGCACAAAGTTCGCTGGAAACCAGCCCTCGCCATCAGCGACGCGGCCCCACCACCACTCTCTGTTGGTGGCGTCCATCACTTCGATGACATCTCCAGCTTTGAAGCCCAGTTCCTGGTCATCCATGGTGACATGGTCCCAGAGCGCTTCGGCACAGACCACACTGCCATCGCTGATGAGCTGTGGAGGGGAGGGAGGGCATGTCAGGGGGTAGAGGTGCTCCTCTACCCTCTGCCCTCTGTCCACCAACTCTGGAAAGAGGGAATCCTGGCTTGTTCACAGAGGAGTGGACTGATGGAGGCTGCCCTGAGTTCCTCAGGGGGAGGGGGCTGTGCCCAGGGCATATGCCC
The DNA here is from genome assembly GCF_027580195.1 of Bos mutus. Taxonomy (NCBI): domain Eukaryota; kingdom Metazoa; phylum Chordata; class Mammalia; order Artiodactyla; family Bovidae; genus Bos; species Bos mutus. The sequence goes on from NC_091618.1 coordinate 134,213,865, forward strand.
AGACATGCACTATGTCTAGACTGGCACTGAGCTTATCACTGGAATCTGGTAAGCCATCAAATCGGAGTGTAAGCATGCTGCTCCCCCTGCACAGGGCACACATTCCTCTCATCCCCACCAGGCCGGGATGCAACTACTGGCTCTCAGCTCCCGCTGTGTCTCTGCTGTGCTCTGTGGTGCTGGGCCAGGGCACTGCCAGCTGCATCTCTGCTGTATCCCCTGGCCCCCATCAGGGGCTCCTACTGTGGCCCTGGAGGGGACCTCAGAGCTGGAGAGAGAGGGGCCTTGCTCCTTCCTAGTGGCTTCTTGTGGACACGCAGTACCCGTGAAGCCACCTGACAAGCAGCAACGCCTCTTTCCTCGGGTCTGGCAGTGCCCAGCCATTGCAGTAGCTGGATCTGGTCTGCAGTGTTTTTTGAACACTTGCAGAACCAGTCTCATGGCACCCCAGGCACCAGGTGAGCAGTACCTCTCCTCAGAGTTCTAGATCTCCAGCCCACAGGATTCTCACTCTTACTGATTTCAGCAGTTTCCCTTTATTCCCCAGCTCTAAAGAAGAAGGTCCATCTTAAAACTGCCATCTCTGTAACAGAAACCTCAGGGCTGTTCTTGAGCACGTGGTGACTGAGTCAGCTACTTTATACCTGCTGAACAATTCTCAACATTAATTTCTCTCTGTGGAAATGACTGGTGTGGTTCCTCTTTCCCATACGATCAGAAATCACATCAGGAGGGATGCTCCCCTCCCAGGCAGTCCTTGTGCTCAGAGCTCTGTTTCACACTGGGCTTGAGGCAGGAGGTAGACCCCCCACTGCCCCCACCCAGGGTGAGCAATTAAGAGTTTATTCCCTGTGGACAGGAACTCCAAAATTTCAATAAGCAGGACAAAGAGAGAAGGCTGAGCCCTGCCCATATAAAGATAAGATACCACACATTTCTCATTCTTGAAGTTAAGGAGACCTTCCTAACTAGAAAGCTCCTTGGAGGTCAAAAGGGGAGTGATGCTAAGTCTACCCATAGGCCTCTGCAGTGGAATCCATCTTGACTGAGATGCACAGGCACATGGGAGGGTCCCGAGATATACCAAATACATACTCAGAACCAGGCAAATCAAAATGACTGGCCAAAGGCAACTTGGAGCAAATGCCCCATAAAAGTGATTCCAACTACCATAAGGGTGTGCCTCTGAGTGTGCCCATGAGTCTATCCACACGTACCGTACACTTCTTCCTACTAGTACGCCTTTGACTTATTTCATTACTCTCTCATTACTCTCTTTGTGGGAAATCTTTTCTGCAAAGCTGAAGGGCCAGGGCCTTGTCACCGACCACTGATCTAGTGGTCAGGATTTGGGTCTCTAACTGTTGTGACCCAACTCAGTCTCTGGCAGGGAACTGAAGCCCTGCTTCAAGCCGCTGCAGGATGAGGCCACCTGAGATCAGGCTGAGTCCTGCTTTCATGTCATGGGGGCTCAGTATCTGCTCCGTGAATGACAAGCGGCTCTGTGGGCTTTGGGCAGGAGGAGGAGCGGACTGGGGCTGCCCAGGAGGTGAGGGCCGTGCCTCTCTACTAGGGCCAAGTGTTGGCTGTCATTGTCACAGACCTGGGCCAGCTCTTTGGCCAAGTGGTCAAGGCCTTGGGGCATCACCAGACAGGCCCTCTGTGCTGTTTCCTCTTCTGAGCTGCTGCCCAGCGGGGGCCTTCTCTGGGCGCTCCTAGGGTGGTATGCATGGTAATCCTCCCACCAAAACAGGAACTAGCAAGACTGGCTGGTCTCCACCTCAGTTCCACTTGCTGTCTCCACAGTGTCCCAAAGGGACAGGGCGGGAGGTGGGAGGGGTGCTCAGGTACTGGTGCCCATTCCAGCTGGGCCTTGCCTCCAGGGTAGGGCCTGAGAAAGCATGTTCAGGGACTACCATGAGGTGCTTTATGTTTTGGTGGGTGGGGTTTAAGCCTGTTCCAAACCCCAGTGAAACCACTTTTCAGAATAATCTACAGCTTATATGTACACCCACTCTCATGGCAGCAGCTCTTCATGGGCTTCACATTTCTGTGGTCCACCCAGGGACCCTGGGCTCAAAGCACTGGGCGAATCCTGGGGATCGCAGACCTCATCAAGACACCACTGTACTCATCCAGCTAAGAAGACCTGCTATGGGTTTGTCCTTTCCTCCAGGGAGAAACCTCCTGGCTGCAGTGAGGCCAGGATGAGACAAGTGGACTTGGCGAGGCCAAACAAGAGGAACTGGCCAGCTGCAGCCTGGGAGCAGGCATCAGCCTGGGCAGTTAGCATAAGCAGGCTGCCATCCAGGTCTTGGTGGGTCTGGCCCCAGACCAGGAGGAAGCACAGTGGCTCAAAGGTGGTATGGGTGAGCCAGTGTGGACTAGCTGCAGGTGAACATCCCTGTACAGGGACAGTGACCAAGGGTGAGTGTGCCCATCAGGATGGAGGCTATTTGGGAAGATTTGTATGTTTTGAGTTATGAGTTACAGAGACCGGAGGATTCACTCCTGGAGCTGCTTAGGTAACCTGAAGTTAGGATCTGGCAGGGAACAAAGCTTCTTGTTTATTAAGCTTTGTAGATTTGATCCTGGAGAAGTGAGTGTTCTGAGACTCCCTGTTCCTGCAAGTCCCCCAGCGCAAATCTGCCAGTGCACTTTCACAGGCTGGCTAATGGGATGCTACACTCTGATCTGAGAACAATCTGCTAGATGGCAGGCGGATACTGTCCATCTGCAGGTCGCACGCTGCACACACTGGTCCCCACACAGGGAAGGAGTACTGCAGACACACCAGGTTATTCCCCCAGAGGAACCAGGTCAGGCGTCTCCCCTCGTCTCATATTCCCTCAAATGAGCCCCAAGCAACAGCCCCTCCTGAATGGCCAGTGCTTCCTGCTCTTGCCAGTCTTTGCAGAGAGGTGTGGATCCTCCACAGGTGGTTTTCTGCTCAGCTGGAAGGGCTCCAGCTTGGAGCAAAGAGGCACAGCTTCTTGGAGAGACCAGGATTCCTGACACCTTTATGGACAACCCCATACTCATCCTGATCAGTCACCTAGAGGCCCATGGTGGTCACTTTCGAGTCCCAGCACCTTGCTGGGAACAGGGGAGCCATGAGCAACTTCCACAATTTCCCTGTGCCTTGGTCCCCATCAGCTCAGAGTTACAGGGAGCTGGATCACCAAGCTCCCCCGTATATCCACAAATGGGAGGTTCTTAGTTGAGTTAGAGCTATGACATTAACCATTTGTGTGATATCACCAACACAGAATGTAGCTCCAAGGGGTCAGAGATGCAGTCTACCTCCAGGACAGCCCAGCGGCCACCAGAGCCAACACTGGTGTGCTTCTGGACAGGGGCCCTTCCTGGCACTCTGAAGTACAGCTGCACTGAAGCCAAAATTCAACCTAGGCAGGCCCAGCGGTGAGGGTTCTGGGCTCACTCTTGGCCTGGTAATGGAGAGCACAAGCTGCCTCTGAGGTGTGCGGTTTTTATGTGGGGGCAGGTGGGGGACTGCACCAGTGAAGGGGGAGTCAACTTCAAGACTAGGACAAGCCAAGGACAGGGGGCAGGATACCTTTTCGTGTTTCTGAGATTTTGAGAGGCCTGGGAAAGCCAGGCTCTGCCTCAAAGTGCCCCCTGATAATCACCCATCACCCTCCCCACCCTGCCCCACCTCCTCTCTGTCTCACACATGCGGGTTGTTGGAGGATTCCACTCCGACAGTCTTGGGAACAGGGCTTGGCTCCCACGGCCCCCTGCGCAAGCATCCTGGGCGTGGGGATGTTCAGAATGCCCATGGGCAAGAGGCAGGGTGGTGGGTGGCCATGCCTTTGGTGGGGGGCATGCTGACTGAGACCACTTAAGACCTAAAATGGTAAAAGCAACTGCAGATAACATGAACAGAGGAAACCACTCATCCTCAGACACCTCAACACATACAGAAAAGCATGTCCAGATCTGCTCACACAGCGGTCACATGTGTAAGGTTCCCTGACAGCCAGATAGCTGCGGCCACAGCTGCATCTGCATCCTCAGTTACACACACAGACGCGCCATTTTACACACACACGCGCGCGACAGGAGTGGCACATGTGTTACCTAGTCCCTGAGTCACCCACCTGGCCGCACCCCAGGGGATACACACACAGACGGGCCCTAGCACCCGGGGCTTGCGGCGGAGGCCTCTCCTCGGCGGCCGGCAGTGCGGGGCTACCCCGGCCGCACCTTGGGCTGTTGGCGACTGCGGGCTGGGGGTGGCAGGAAAGATGCGCACCGGCGCCACTCACCCCGGCGGTCAGCGGAAGGCCAGCAGAAATATCAGCACGACGTTGATGAGCACAAGCAGTGCCAGCACGGCGAAGACCACCACGCGCTGGGCGCCGGGGGGCAGATTGCAGCGCAGGAGGGCGCGCAGGACGCTCCCTGGCGGCGCGGGGCGGCGCCGGGACTGCGGGGCCCTAGCCATGGCGCCCGGCCTCTCGGCCCCGCGCGCCCCGAGATCCCGCCGCGATAGGGCGGCTGTGGGGCTGCCGGGGCGCCCGGAGTGGGGCGGAGCCGCCGCACTCTCCAGGGCCCGGCTTCTCGCTAGCCGCGCGCGCCGAGTTCCCCCCAGGTCCCAGCCCAGCCACCGGGCCACAGACGTGGGCGGGGCAGGGGGTGGGGCCGGGCGAGCCGGCGTGCTCCCAGCTCCGCCCGGAGCGCCTCCTCGCTGGTGGTCTCAGTGATCCGGGTTCCTAAACGGTCGGGCGCACATTAGACCAGGGTGGCGCTCGGGGCGCCGGAGGCCAAGGGTTCTGAGTCCTAACACCAAGGACTCTCTTTGACCCTGACTTCACAGACTAGTGAGTGCGGCTCTGAAAAGTCAGACAATTTGCTTTCAGAAGCTCGCCCAGGAATTTGAATTCTGGATAGACAGCATTCCATGCAGAGGTGCTCCGGGAAGGCCCTGACTCAGCTTACCGACCTTGCCTATCAGCGCAGCATTTTGTTCCTATGAGAAAGCATCTGGCTTCTTCAGCTGCCGACCCTCCTCCCCAGTTTCATTGAGGTGTAACTGACAAAGATTGTGCATATTTAAGGCGCACGACTGGATATTAGACATACACTATAATATTACCCCCACAACCAAATTAACTACCATTTCCATCACCTCAAAGAGGTACCATTTTGTCTGTGTGGTGAGAACACTTAAGAGCTAATTACTTAGCAAATTTTAAGTACAATATTGTTAATTATACTCATCATGCTGTACATTAGATCCCCAGAACTTATTCATCTTGTATAATTAAAACTTTGTACTCATTGACCAACGTTTTCCCATTTCTTCCCCCGACCCTCAGCCCTTAGCAACCATTCTACTCTGATTGTATGAGTTTGACTTTTAGATTACAGATATAAGTGAAATTATGCAGTATTTGTCTTTCCGTGTCACTTAGCATAGGGGTCATTCACATTGTTGCAAAGGGCAGGATTTCCTTCTTTTTTAAGGTTGAATAATATATATACCACATTTTTCTTCATCCATTCATCTGGATATTAAGTATAATACCTAATACTTAGGTATTAGATTTCCATGTCTTGACTATTGTGAATAATGCTGCAATGAACATGGGAGTGCAAATATCTCTTGAGAGATCCTGATTTCATTTCCTTTGGATATACATCCAGAAATGGGATTGTTGTATCATGTAATAGTTCTATTTTAAATTTTTTGAGGAATCTCCATACTGTTTTCCAAAGTAGCTGTACCAATTTACATTCCCATCATCAGTGTGTAAGGGTTTTCTAGTCTCCACCCTCACTAACACGATCTTTTGTCTTTAATAACAGCGATTCTAATTGTGAGGTGATACTTCATTATGGTTTTGATTTGCCTTTCCAATGTTGAATGACATTGAGTATTTTCTTTCAAGAAATGTCTATTCAGGTCCCTTTGCCCATTTTTAAATTGGGTTATTTGTTTTTGTTTGTTTTGCTATTAAGTTGTGAGTCCCTTAAGAGATTTTGCCTATTAACCCTTTATCAGATACATGGTTTACAAATATATTCCCCTACTCCACAGACTGCCTTTTCAGTCTGTTGATGATTTCCTTTTACTGTGCAAAAGCTTTCTAGTTTGATGCAATCCAATCCCACCTATTTTTGCTTTTGCTGCCTGTGTTTTTCAAATGTGTCATATCTAAAAATCATCACCCAGACCAATGCCAAGATTTCCCTTTGTTTTCTTCTAGGTTAATGGTCTCAGGTCTTACATTTAAGTCATTAATCCATTTTGAGTTGACTTTTGAGGGAACAATTTTATTCAGCAGCTTAAAAAAAAAAAAAACCCTATGTCCACTACCTAGGGATTTCTATTGCCTCCCAGTCAGAGCCTGCAGTCTTAACCTTGAAGGGCTCAGAGCTCACACGCAAGCCTCTTGTTCCATCCACGTGAGGAGCTCTGTCACAGTCACTGTGCTCCTCCAATGGGTCAGAAGGCTGCAGCTGAGGGGGCCAAGAAAACTGAAGAGCATCTCAGATGTGGGCAGAAGTTTCCAGGCTCCATGCTCAGCTCTGTGGCTCCTGGAGTAGGAGGAACCCATGGTGGGATTATGTGCAGAGGCGGGGTGTTCCCTTGTGGGTGACTGTATGTTCAGGTTCCGTGTGTGTGCCAGCTCTATATGCATGTGAGAGATGAGGTTACCTGAAGACGTTACCATCCTGCTGAACAGTGCAGGTGAAATACCTGTAGGTGCGGCAGAGGAGGGTCAGGATATGTCCAGATGGGCTGTCTGCTCCCTGCAGATCTGAAGGTTTAGCCTGGCTCTACCTATCTGTCTAGTAGGGGAAAACAGTCTTCTGCTCCTGCCCAGTTCTTCAAAAAACTGGTTCAAGATTTTCTCTCTCAACCTCTTACAAGGATTGTAGGGGCTCCCTGCACCCCAAATCCCATGCCTCTGGTGGGGTATGGCTCAGACCTCTGACCTGGGTCATTTTACCCCTAGTGCCATCAGACACCCAGGAAAGAGGGCACAGATGGCTGTGTGTCTTCAGGCCACTGGTCAGGGCAGTGCTGACTGCTGTGGGTCTACAAGACCTACCTGGCATCAGGGGGCGTGCTTTAGGACTTCAGTCATGGCCCAGTTCTGGGATGAGGTTTCTCTTCCCTCTACAGCTGAGCAGCCCAGCAGAGTTTCAGTGGGAGAAGAACCTCTGGACTTGGGCCAGGACAGAGAACTGAGAGGTGGCCTCTGTCCAACCTTGGGCACCCAGGCTTCAGATTCTGGTGTCTGGGTACATGGCAGGAAAGACAATAGCAATAGGCTTTCAGTATTTCATGACCAAAAGCAAAGCCAAAAAAAGCTTGCAAGCAAAGGCCTAGGCCCCCGAGGGGTTCAGGCTCGAAGGATCCAAGCCAGGGAGAGGAAGGTAGGTGGAGGAGGCAGCAGGGCCTGGCCCACCAGGGTGGTGGCGTGGATTGGTGTGCAGGTCTGTGAGCGGGCAGGACTGCTGTGGAGATAGCGGCAAGGCTTTGGGAGTTGAAGGAAGAGGCTGCCCTGGGCTGCTGGCCATGGACACTGACCAGCACTGGGCTCCTCCCTGGGGCTGGGGAGTGGGTGCAAGAACCATGTCAGGTCTGGGGACAGATATCCAGAGTCCCAGGCACTGGGGAAGACAGAAACTCCTGGAGAGAGGGGGGAAGACCCCCTCCATGGAGGGGTGGTCACAAGTCGGCCTTGCATCCTGTTGTGTTCTCTAAATGCTCCGCCAATAAGTGCTAGGAGCAACAGGAAGCCACACTACCTTCTACCCTTGGTGACTCTATGGCCCCGTGGGCCAGGCCAGTCCTGCTTCCTACCTGCTGTGCTGCTGTGTGTGTGAGGCAGTCACTCAGTTATGCCTGACTCTTTTCAACCTCAGGGATGGAGCCCATCAGGCTCCTCTGTCAATGGATTTTCCAGGCAAGAATACTGGAGTGGGTTGCGAGTTCCTTCTCCAGGGGATCTTCCCAATCCAGGGATCAAACCTGGGTCTCCCACATTGCAGGCAGATTCCTTACTGTCTGAGTCATCTCAGGGAAGCTGTGCTGGCTTACTTATTGGCAAAACTCCTTGAAAACGTTTTAAGCCCCAGGTTGGAGTACAAGCTTTATGTCTGTCTGCCCTCTAGTCTCGGTGTCATCTTCTCTTGGCAGGATGATCCACGAGCTGACCCCAGTTTACCTTGCCCTCCTGGACCAGGGCCATCAGAGCAGCTCCATACACAAATGCTTAGAGGGGAGCCAGACACACAAAGGCACTTAGCTCCATGAAGGCAGTGGGCAGAGCTGGGGGCAAGCCCCCCTCCCCACGCGTGCCATCCTGCAGTGCAGCTTGGCCTGGCCCAGAAGGGAGACACTGTTGTCTGCAGGGTAGTGAGTGGCCACCAGGAGATCCCAGGCCTCCTGGCTGGGAGCTGTGCCTACCATCCTCTGGTTCTATCTCACAACTTGGTGTGGGGGTTAAAATGAAAAGGGAATCATGTCTTCCAAGGACATTGCCTACTTTCAGCCTTCAACTCTTCAGAAAAAAAAAAAATCCCTGGGGTAAGAACGTCCTCAAGCCTGACCTCAGGGATGTCGCGGGCTCAGCAGGGCATGGCTGAAACCATAGAGGCAGGGAGAGAATGGAAGGAGGGTAAAAATTGGGCAGACGAGCAGGCCCAGGCCTGGGCCCAGTCACAGGCATCTGGAGGGGACAATGATGAGAGGGGACACTTCTGGGCCCTGACACTAACTCATCCTGCAGGAACTGGACCATTACGAGCTGTGAGGTGCAAGTTAGGTGCAGGAAATATAGGGAAAAGACACCGCTGTGCCCCCTTCTCCTTCCATTAGGGCACATGCAGTAAAAGCCAGGGACCTATACAGACGGGCGCTGTCTGCCCCAACCCCCGCCGTCAGCTCCCTGAAAGCAGGACTATATCCTGTGCACAGCTCTGTCCCAAGGCTGGGACACTGCCTGACACACACACACAGTAAATGAGTGTCTCATGCATACCACACACAGGCGTACACTCCACATCCAGACCCTCACGTGGTCACACACACGCGCTCCTCACACACTCAGAACACAAAAGGGCTTCACTGTGCCCCTGTGATGTGCCTGCTTTTCAGCCCAGGTGGTTTCCATTTCCTCCTGCTTAGGAGACTGAGGAGTGATCGCTCCTTCTTAGGTCACCAGGAATAAGAAAGGGTCCCAATTTAGAGCATGACACTCATATGTTCTTAGAAAATACAAGTGATGTTATTTAGTATGGACTTTTCTCTGACACCTGTGGCTTCTGTTATTTCCAAGCCTGAAACCCACGCTGAGCCCCAGCAAGCCTTCTTGCCACACATGTGAGAGCCATGAGCATGAGAGGGGCCAGGGACGCAGAGGAGGACGCGCTGCCCTCACAAGTCTGGGTGAACCAGCCTGTCACTGGAGACTCAACTCTTACGTCTCTTTGGAGTTCCCATTAAGGTGAATCTCGTGAATGCTGCCAACAAATCATAACAAATACTGCCTTTCCTGAGTATCCAGTACACCTGGGCACAGTGATTCTGACATGCCACTGGGCACAGGTGCAACATCTACCCCACATCGAGGAAACAGAGGCTGAGACGGAATAACCTGCAGCAGCTCCTCCACTAGCCAGTGTCAGGAAGGGGGTCAGACCCATGCCCTGCTCTGCGCTGTGCTGCCTGCTTCAGGACGTTGTACATTGGGGTCTGGAAGTGCCAGTGGGTCTCATGGGGAGAGCATCCCAGTCTCTGCCCCGAGTCAGCTCACTGCGTCACCGGAGGGGCTCTGCAGCTGGCCCTGGCCCTCCTCTGCGGTGCACTTTGCCATCCCCCTCCATCCCGGGGGCTCTCACAGGGTCCGGGGAAGACCAGAACCTTGGAAGCACTGAGGGTTCTAAACATAAACACAACATCACCACCCTGTCCTCTCAGTAACCTCAAACACCAGGCAGGACCTTTGACCCAAACAGGAAACAAATTCTCTAAGCAGTCAAAATAGGTCGTATACAATTCATAGTCCTAATTGCCTTCATTTCTATCAAAACGTGGCCCCTCCTGCCCCACATCAGAGATTATTTGTTCTTCTGGAGCACTCTGGCTCTTAGCTTTCCTCATCCAAAGCATCTGAGAGTGGACAATTTGTCAAGGGTCGAAAAGGCACATCCCCAACTAGCAGCACAACATGACCGGCCAGATTCCACCATCAGGTAGGAGAAGGCTATAAAAAGCAGACAGGAAAGCTGTAACAAGGCTGCACTGATGGCCAATCAGATAACCCCACACCTTTTCAGAGTCCTGGAAAGCTTTACGTTACTGTTTCTTCCTCATTATCATCCTCATCATTGGAGACCAAGAACCTACCACATGCCACGTTACTCACGTTTGTTATTTCAGTCTGTCCTCCTGCAACCACATGGTCATCCTATTTTTCAGTTCAGTAAATCAGTGCTCACAGGGCTACCTGCTCAGATCTGTGTGTCTAGCCACTGCAGGGAGGAGTTCTGATCCAAGGGGTGGGAGGTTCTCCCCCGCCGTACACGGCCTCCCACCAGGGTTGGGCCCCAACACTGGGAAGGGCCACTGAGTCATCAAGGAAAAGCAAGATATTTTCTGTGAATTGTGCTTAAGATGACATCATTTTGGAGCCCCTTCTACTCAAAACAGCTTATTAGAAGCACTTAAAGAAAGGCTTCAAATATTGGAAAAATCAATTTATTTGGATGCTTAATCCTTATGAATAATGGATTTTGAAGAAATCATTACTTCATGGCTATTTTAAATCATCTAAGGGGCTAACCCCTGTCCTCCTTCCTCCCAAGCAGATCTTCCATTGAGGATGATATTACAGGGGTTATATCATAGGTGCTGGGGACAACACCTATATTCTGGATTCCCTGAAGGCCCCATAAAGGCAGAGAGGAGGGACCTCGGATTTGACAAGCTCTGCTCGTGGACACCACATTCCAAAGTGAGAGCCACAGGCTGAAACCGTGCCAAGTGCACACTGTGCCACTGTCATCTGCTTGGAACGCAGTCTGTGGCTGTCCGGGCCTGCATGAAATGTGCTGAAGTTGCTCCCCTAGAAAGGCCATGCGTCCCAGCCCTGTCCACCCACGCAGCCCCGACTGTACCTCGTTGATGGCCAACTGTTCGCCGCCCCCTCCAGTGTGGCTGTAGTGGTGGCTGGAGCTATGCACATCCTCATACAGGTCCTCCTCACTGCCCGCCTCATCTCCACGGAGGGCCGTGTCCAGAGCTCCATCAGGGAGGGCTGGAAGGAGAGAGAGAAGCTGCCAAAGAGGACTGAGGGAGGGGACACATGGAAAAGGAGACAGGTCTTTCAGGGATAAACAGTCCTTCTTTGAAAGGAGAGAGGGGCTCAGGGAACCAGATTCTCAAACCATTCTTGCTGTACAAATATAATCTGGTTGAAAGAGTGCACTGGTTGACCTCACACCATCACTATACATCACCTACCATTCAGTCCCCACCAGTTCCATAAACAAGGACACACAATTATATCCAGTGGCAAGACACCCAAGACCCCTCCAGTTGAATTAGATTCAAAATCACTTACCAATGTATCAGATATAGATGGTATACCTTACCATACTTTATACATGGTATAAAGCCCTTAAAAATGCTGCTGCTGCTGCTAAGTTGCTTCAGTCGTGTCCGACTCTGTATGACCCCAGAGACGGCAGCCCACCAGGCTCCCCCGTCCCAGGAATTCTCCAGACAAGAACACTGGAGTGGGTTGCCATTTCCTTCTCCAATGCATGAAAGTGAAAAGTGAAAGGGAAGTCGCTCAGTCGTGTCCGACTCTTCGTGACCCCATGGACTGCAGCCTACCAGGCTCCTCCGTCCATGGGATTTTCCAGGCAAGAGTACTGCAGTTAAAAATGCTAATGCCTGATTATTAAATATATGTATCTCCAAAGAAATATACAGTATATAGATGCAAATATTGTTTGCAAATTAATAAATACATTTTTATCATCCTGATATTTATCATCCTGTTTAAGAAAATACAGACTCATAGAATTCAAACTCCTGCATATCCCACTTCAAGCCCACTCCCCACTCTCTCCTTTAGAGTTATCCAGTATTTCAAGCTTTTTATAAATTATACCCAGGCTGTCTTTGCTTTAGCATGTATTTCTGTTGAGTTTTGCATGGTTTGACGTCATATAAAAGGAACCATCCAGTAGCTTTTCTTCTCTGATTGGCTTTTTTACCCAACAGCTCATGTAACTGTGATTGATTCAGTCTCCCTGATACACAGTCTTGATTTTGTGAATATCTTCAGTTTTGCAGGCAGGCTGCACTGCTGCAGAACAGCCAGTGTTTCCCAGTCTGTCGCTGGTACAAAGGATGGTGATGCAGACCCACAGGCCTCCAGGGCACATGTCCCAGACTTTCTCCCAGTGTTTCCCAACTCTTTTTCAAGGGACTGTCCCCATCCAAAAAGCCTCTTATACATTGTTTTCCTATTCACCCCAATGAAAACTTAATACCACAAATATACTGTATATTTTAAACTTCTGTGGCTCTTTGGAGGATCACAAACTATTGTAATAGCTAAGATTTTCACCCCCCTTGGATGAAATCATTACCTGTGGTGCGAATTTATGCTCCTGGGTATAGACAGCTAGGGGTGACATCCCTAGGTCCTGAGTATACCACACTCTTCCCTAAACTATCCTACCAATTTAGACTTCAGACAGTGCGTATGAATGTTCTCGCCACTCTACATCCTCCCAACTCTTGGGATGGGCATTGTCGGACATTTTCATTTTTGACAGGCTGATGGGTATGAGAAGGGATCTTAATTTTTATTTAAAATTTTAATTAAAAAATTTTAAATTTTAAATTGTTGAATTTTAAGAATTTTAAGATCTTAAATTTTAATTTAAAATTCTCTGCTTACTCATGAGTTGAATATCTATGTTTATGCATTATTTGTATTTCCTTTAATGTGAAGTGTCTGTTATTTTATCTTTAATATAATCATTAATGTAAAAAATATATTTCTATGTGAGTCTAGTTTTATATACATATACTTTCCTCCCTCTATTCTGGATTCTAAATCTTTGTCACTTAACTGTGCTACAACTATCATTTTCCTGTTTGTAATGTCTTGTCTCTTTAAGGTATTTTTGATGAACAGAAGTTCTTAACTTGATTTATTTATTTACTTATTTTTTAGCCATGCCATATGGCTTGTGGGATCTTAGTTCCCCAATCAGGGATCCAACGTAGGCCCTCTGCAGTGAAAGCTCAGAGTCCTCACCACTGGACTTCCAGGGAATTCCCAAGGAGTTCTCAATTTTAATATAGACAAATTTGCCAACGTTATCATGTATAGTTTATATTTTTTCAGAATGTTTTTATCCCTAGTACATGGAAACACTATTGCTTATCTGCCTCCGGGGGCTCTGGGTCTTCGTTGCCGCGTGAGGGCTTCCCTCTCCAGTTGCGGTGCACATGCTCCTCACTGCGGTGGCTTCTCTTGTTGCAGAGCACAGGCTCTAGGGCGCACAAGCTTCAGTAGCTACATGACATGGGCTCAGCAGTTATGGCGCTCAGGCTCCAGAGCACAGGGCCCATGGGCTTAGTTGCCCCACGGCATGTGGAATCTTCTTGGACCAGGGATCGAACTTGTGTCACCTGCATTGGTAGGCGGGTTCTTAGCTACTGGACCATCAGGGAAATCGTACTTTATTTTTTGTGTGTTTAGGAAATTCTTTTCTACCTCAAGGTTATAAAGATATTCTCCTTTCATGTTTTATATTTTTCTTTAGACATTTAGGCTTCCCAGGTGGCTCAGATGGTAAAGTGTCTGCCTGCAATGCGGGAGACTTGGGTTCGATCCCTGGGTCCAGAAAATCCCCTGGAGAAGGAAATGGCAACCTACTCCAATACTCTTGCCTGGAAAATTCCATGGACAGAGGAGCCTGGTAGGCTCCAGTCCATGGGGTCGCAAAGAGCCAGACACGACTGAGTGACTTCACTTTCACTTAAGACATTTAAGTTTTTAACACACTTGGAAATGATTTTTGTGTTATTGTATGTGGCTGGAATCTGCAATACTGTGATTTATAAAAATAGATAGATGCTTGATGTTCAACCTGTTCCTGGCACAGAGCTCCTACAACCCTTGAAATGTCCTATATGTGACAAAGGTGTCTTATGTTATGTTAATGATGGGGTCCTGAACTGACCTGAGCAAACCCGGGTCTGTGCCTGGAGACCAAATGGTCTGAGCCCATCTTGGGAGCAGGAGCCTTTTACTGATATACACAGTCAGGAATCCCAAGGAACTCTCATAACTTGTATTTCATTTACATTTGAAAACTGTTTTATTATGGAAACTTTCAAATGTGTACAAAGGGAGACACGATAGTATAAGGAACCTTGTACACCCATCACCCAGCTTCGATAATTCTCAACATGTGGGCAGTTTTGTTTCATCATCTGCATAGTTTCCTCACTAGATCCAAGATAAGACATAGTTTCATCTGTAAACACTATAATATATATTTCTAAACAAGATGAGGACTATTTTTTTTAACTACAATACATATCTAAAACAGACTATAGTCCATCCAAGGTTGTCTGTCATACCTTCTCTACAGCATGAAAAAATCTTTTTATTTTGAAATAAATGTAAAGTGTAGGGTGTTGAGACTCTAGCGCAGAGTGATCCTGTGTCCTCTTTACCCAGATTCCCCCAATGATTATATTTCATATGACTCCAGGAAACTGCCCTTGGTATAAGGCCTGTAAATTGTTCTATGTCATTTTATAGCTGTGTAGATTTGTGTAACAACCATAACAAGCATTATATAAGCTTGGGAGGTTGACTTTTTTCACTCAGGCAAATGTCCTTGGGATTCATCCAAGTGGTTGCTTCTATTTTTACTTCATTCCTTTTTATTGCTTACTAGTACTCCATGCAATAGATGTAAAATTTGTTTAAACATTCACCCATTGAAAGACATCCAGGTAGTTTTCAATTTTCAGATTCAGTTCAGTTCAGTTACTCAGTCGTGTCCGACTCTTTGTGACCCCATGGACTGCAGCACTCCAGGCCTCCCTGTCCATCACCAATTCCCAAAGTTTACTCAAACTCATGTCCATTGAGTTGGTGATGCCATCCAGCCATCTCATCCTCTGTTGTCCCCTTCATCTCCCGCCTTCAATCTTTCCCAGCATCTGAGTCTTTTCAAATGAGTCAGTTCTTCACATCAGGTGGCCAAAGTATTGGAGCTTCACCTTCAGCATCATTCCCTCCAATGAACACCCAGGACTGATCTCCTTTAGGATGGACTGGTTGGATCTCCTTGCAGTCCAAGGGACTCTCAAGAGTCTTCTCCAACACCACAGTTCAAAAGCATCAATTCTTCGGCACTCAGCTTTCTGAGTATAGTATAGTCCAACTTTCACATCCATACATTTCAATTTTAGGCTCTTACAAATAAAGCTACTGGGAACTCTCATGTACAGGTTTTGGGGTGGACATAAGTTTTCCTTTTTCTGAGATAAATGTGATTGCCCAGGAGTACAACTGCTGAGTCGTACTAATGTAGGATATAGATGAGCTCCAGGTTAGATGTTACAACTGGTCTCCTGTTCACATTTCATGAGGGATAAAAGTGGGCTTCAAGCTGGATACTAACTAATTGTTAGCATTTCTTGAGATAAGAGATAGGTGAGCTCCAATTAAGGCATTTACAATCAGCTTCCTATTTGCCCTCCGAAATGGAAGTAACAGAAACAGGGTAAATAGCCAGCATTGGTCTCTTGCAAACACTTTAGTGTAATAGTCATAGCAAGGACAAAGAGGGGAAAAACCCTATTTGAGTAAAAGATTAAGGGATCTCCACACCCTCTTCTCTTGAGACAAGGGAGAGACTACATGTACACAGAAAGGCTCCTAGTAGGTCAAAAGTGAAAATCGCTGGGTTGTGTCCAACTCTTTGCGACCCCATGGATTATACAGTCCGTGGAATTCTCCAGGCCAGAATACTGGAGTGGGTAGCCTTTCTCTTCTCCAGGGGATCTCCCCAACCCAGGGATTGAACCCAGGTCTCCCGCATTGCAGGTGGATTCTTTACCAACTGAGCTATCAGATTATGTGGGTCAAAAGTTAAGAGATAATGCCAGGCCATAATGAATCTTGCTCCTCCCAGAAGACTTCAAGACCTATCTTGGCTGAGGGGTGTGTGCATACCCCGGGGGAGGGTGCCAGGGTAGGTCAGGTGTGGAAAAAGAATCCAGATAATTGGCCTGAAGGAAGACAACAACCAGGAAGAACTGGCCTATATAAATAACTTAACCACCTCTTTACTGCTCTCCTCATAAGCAGAGATGTCCACACTCTTTCTCTCTGGATGTGCATCTCTACATTGCTTCTGTCTTAACTAAAAATACAGAAGCTTCTGTGCTCTCCCACTTGTTGTGCTATGACTCTAATAATAAACTTTGTACCTGCATTTACAGTTTCTGCTTCCATGATAAATGCATTTTTCACTGGGGGCAAAGATCCAGGGAAAAATAGCTTCTACCTTCTAGCCTCTAGCCCTTGTTGATCTGATGGCTAGGATTCCTGGTTCTCATCCAGGTTACCGAGCTTCAACTCCTGGGCAGGGAATAAAGATCTTGCTGCACACCACCACTTGCTGCTGCATTGCTGATGTCAATAGAACAGTTGATTTTTTTTTTTTTTTAAAGAAACTGTTGAACTATTTTCTAGAGTGATTGTACCATTTTACATTCCCACTACAATGGATGAAAGATCCAGTTTCTCAGCATCCTTACCAGCATTTGGTATTGTCTGTATTTTATACTTTAGACATTCAGATAGGTGTATAATAATATTGCTTGTTGTTGTTCTGTCACTAAGTTGCGTCATACTCTGCGACCACATGGACTGTAGCAAGCCAGGCTCCTCTGTCCTCCACTATCTCCCAGAGTTTGCTCACATTCATATTCATTGAGTTGGTGGTGCTATCTATCCATCTAAGTATATTGCATCTTGGTCTTTATTTGCATTTCCCAAAAGGCAGGTGGTGCTGAACATCTTTTCATGTACCTATTTGCCATTCACACATCTTTTCCAATGAAGTATTTGTTCATGTTTCTGCACATTTTCTATTTGTACTGTTTATTGTTTTATGTTGAGATTTGAAAGTTCTGTATATATTCTAGGGATGAGTCCTTTGTCAGACATATGGTTTGCAGGTATTTTCTCTCACTCAGTCTGTTGCTTTTCATCCTCTTAACAAGGATTTTTACAGAGCAAAAGTTTTAAATTTTGACAAAGTTCAATTTATCAATTTTTCCTTTTATGGGTGATACTCTTGGAGTTATATCTAAGAACTTCACCAAATCTTAGTTCCAAAAGATTTTCACTTATGTTTTATTCTAAAACCTTTATAGTTTTACCTTTTACAGTTGAACCTATGATTCATTTTAGCTTTTTTTTTTTGTATAAAATGTGAGATTTAGGTGAAATTTCATTTTTATTGCCTATGGATGTCCAACTGTTCCAGCACTATTTCTGAAAAAAAAAAAAAATCTTTCCTCTACTGAATTGCTTCTGCACTTTTGTCAAAATTCTGTTAGCCAAGTGGGGATATTACTATCAATTTAAAAAAATAAAAAGAATTATAAGATAATACTATCAACCGACAAATTAGATAAACTAGGCTATATGAGTAAATTCTTAGAAAAACACATTACTAAAATTGACTCAAGAAGAAATAGAAAATCTGAATAGACCTATAATTAGTAGGGAAATTGGATCACAAACTTCCCAACAGAAAAAAGCTCAAGATTTGACCGTTTCACTAGTGAATTCTACCAAACATTTAAACAACAATTAGTATTAATCTTTCTCAAACGCTTCTGAAAAAGGATTATATATTAAAAGAATTACGTATCTTGACCAATTGGGATTTATTTCTGGAAATTCAAGAATGGCTTAACATATTAAAATAATTCAATATAATATAAGACAATAACAGAATGAAGGGAAAAAAAAAACCCACATGGTCATCTCAATTGATGAGAGAGCACTGACAAAGTTCAACACTATTTCATGATCCTATTCAAAGCAGGATGGGAAGAGAAGGTCCCCAACATGATAAAGGCCATATGTGAAAAATCCATAGCTAACATCATGCTTAACAGTGAGAAAATGAAGGCTTTTCCTTAAGATCAGGAGCAAGACAAGGATGCCTGCTTTCACTGCTTATATTCAACACAGTGTTGGAAGCTGTGCCCAACTAGGCAAGAAAAAGAAATAAAAATCATCCAAATTGGAAATGACAAAGTAAAATTATTTATGTTCATAGATGATACAATCTTAAATATAGAAAATTCTAAAGATCCACATCAGATTTTAGAGCTAATATATAAATTCAACAATGTTGCAGGATATAAGTCAACACACAAAAATCAGTTTTATTTTTATATACTTGCAGTGAACAATTTGAAAAGAAAAAAAATTTCAAATTTCACTATAGTAGCATTGAAAATAATGAAATACTTAGGAATAATTTTAACCAAGAAGGTAAAAGATTTATACAATGAAAATTGTAACATTGCTGAAAACCATGAAAAGAAAACCTAAATAAATGGAAAGATATTCCATATTTATGGATTAAGAGATTTAATACTGTTAAGATGACAGTACTACTCAAAGCAATCTACAGATTCAAAGCAAACTCTAAAAAATCCTAATGGCATTTTTACAGAAGTAGAAAAACTCATTCCAAAATTCATATGGAATCTCAAGGGACCCTGAATAACCAAAAATATCTTGAAAAAATTAAGCTGGAGGGCTCACAATACTTGATTTCAAAACTTACTACAAAGATACAGTGATCCAACAGCGTGGTACTGGCATAAGGACAGACGTATATTCTATTGGTCTAACAGAATAGAATAGAGATCTCAGAAATAAACCATCACCTAAATGGTCAACTGATTTTCAACAAAGGTGCCAAGATAAGTCAGTGAGGAAAAAGACAGTCTTTTCAATAAACTGTTTTGGGAAACTGGATACACACATGCAAAATAATGAAGTTAGATATTTATCTAACACCATATACAAAAATTAACTCAAAATGAATCAAAGACCTAAACATAAGAGCTAAAACTGTAAGACTGAAGAAAACAAAGGAAAAGTTTTATGACATTGGATGTGGAAATTATTTCTTGTATATGACACCAAAAGCACAGGGAACAACAACAAAAAATAGATAAACTGGACAACGTCAAAAATTTGAAGTTCTGTACAAGATAGGATACTTTTAAGAAAGTGAAAAGGTGGCCTATTGAATGGGAGAAAATATTTGCAAATTATCCATCTGATAAGGAAATAATATCCAGAAATACACAGAAGAACTCCTACAATTCAAGAACCACAACAGAAACAACAACAAACTGATTTAAAAATGGGCATTAAAAACAGCCATACCACTGTGAATGTACGTGCCTGATCTTATCTGATCTTGGAAAAATGGGCAAATATCTTGAGTAGACATTTCTTCAAAAAAGATACAGGGTGGTTGCTGTAGAAATGAGTTCAGCAGGTCCTCAAAAAAACAAAACATAGAATTACCATATGATCTAGAAATCTCACCTCTAGGTACGTACCCAAAAGAATGAAAATCAGGGACTCAGATTCTAGTATACCAATGTTCATGGCAGCATTATTCATAATAGTCAAAAGGTGGGAACAACCCAAATGTCCATCAACAAATAAACGGATAAGCAAAATGTTGTATTTACATATAATGAAATATTATTCAGCCATAAAAAGGAATGATGTTCTGATAATACTACAACATGGGTGAACCTGGAAAATACTCTGTTAAGTGAAATCAGCCAGACACAAAAGGACACATATATGATCCCGTTTATATAAGGTACCTAGAACAGGCAAATTCTTAGCCACAGAAAATAGGTTAGTGGTTACCAGGGGCCAAAGGGAGGCGGGAACAGGGAGTTGCTTACAGTTGCTTTTGGTTACAGAGTGTCTATCTGGAGTGATGAAAAAATTTTGCAATATATAGTGATCATGGTTACACATATTGTGAAAATAATGCCACATATTAAATGGCAAATTTTAAAATATATATGTATCACAATTTAAAAAAATAACTTATAGCAAAAAACCATTGAATTTTATACTTTACATGGATGAGTGGTATGGTATATGGCTTATATCTCAATAAAGCTGTTTTAAAAATTGGTCGGTTATTCTTGTTTGGCACTATTTCTGGATTCTCGATTCTGATCCATTAATTTACTTGTTTGTTCTCCAATATCACAGTCTTATTTTCTGTAGTTGTATGTATAATAATTCTTGAAATCTAGTAGAGTGGTTCCTCTTACTTTATTCCTCTTTTTAGAACTATTTTAGCTATTTCTGTTCCTTTGCCTTTCTATACAAATATTAGAATAATCCTGTCTATATTTATTAAAAAATCTTGCCGGGATTTTGATAGAAACAGTTTACAAACCTCTGTATCAGTTTGGAGATGACTGGTTAGGAAGATCTCCTGGAGAAGGAAATAGCTGCCCCCTCTAGTATTTTTGCCTAGACAGTTCCATGGACAGAGGAACAGGGTTGGCTATACAGTCCATGGGGACATGACAGAGCGACTAGCAGTTTCATTTTCACTTTATTCTCTTGAATCCTCCAATCTGTGGAATCTCTCTCCATACTTAGATCTTCGATTTCTTTCAGTGCTGCATTATTTTAAAGCAAATCCTAGACACCATATAATTTAATCTGTAAATACTATAGTATACGTCTTAAAAGATACAAAGTTTGTTCCTCTCACTGCCACACCTTCTTCTAGGAGAATTTAAAAACCAATCATCC
Source organism: Bos mutus (assembly GCF_027580195.1). Classification (NCBI taxonomy): domain Eukaryota; kingdom Metazoa; phylum Chordata; class Mammalia; order Artiodactyla; family Bovidae; genus Bos; species Bos mutus. The sequence continues at coordinate 134,234,792 of NC_091618.1, forward strand.
CTTTGAGGGAACAGAACAGATTCCTTGTAAGAGTTACAACTTTTCTTGGCTCTTTCTTAGCCAGTCCTAGCTGGAGTCTCAGCAGCTCACAAAATCATTGCTTATTTAGCAAGTTTGCAACCTGAGAGAAAAAGAAAGCAGTTTCAACATGAGTCTCCCCATGTTTTTATCATCATCTAATATCCAGCTTTCAGGATAGGGTCTGGGGCAAAGTGGGTGTTTGCATGAAGAAAGAAAGGAGGCAGCTCACAGGGATACGAGTGGAGGCGGCGGTGGGAGGACCACCCCAGGACGGCAGTCAGGACACCCAGGCCCTGTGCTGGTCTGCAAGCAGCCAGGGGACACAGACAATCATCTGTCCTCTGAGATGCATTCAAACTCCTTTTTTACAAGCAAGGCTTCATGGAAGGTTCATGTGCAGTTAATGTACATGAAGGCATTAAAAGGTGTCGCTTGTGCTCTGCAAGCATCTTTGGGTGAACAAATTAATGGCCAAAACACAAGTTGACTGTGGCATGGTCAACACAAAATCAGTCTTGATTTTGGATTTTTAATTTTTATGTAGGAAGACAGGCCAGCTGTCTGATCCATTATGGGATTCTAATACTTTAGAACATTTATACAGCAACACAGCTAAGAACACTGGTGTGCGTGTGTGTGCTCAGTTGCTCAGTTGTGCCTGACTCTTTGTGACCCTGTAGACTGTAGCACCCAAATAATCCTCTGTCTCCACTTATAAGGAAAAGCTGTGGTTCTTCCAAAGAGGGAAGTCTACTGTGTGCTGCCCTAGAGAAGAGTAGTTCTCAAAATGGGTCCCAGAGCATCAGCATCCACTGGGAACTTGTCAGAGATACATTTTCTTGCCCTCCCCAGAAAGTTTGGATTGGGCCCCTGCAGGATCAACGCGTGCAGACTCAAACAGCGGTGAGAACTGTTCTCAGATAGTTCTTAACAAAGTGATTTACTAACTCTCAGGAAATTCTGCTCCAGCAAAGTCAGGGCAGACAGTCTTTGGGGTGGCTGTAAGGCCCCTTTAGGAAACCCTAAAGGCCCTGGCACACACTCTTATTAGAGTAGAAACAGGAATGCAGAATGCTGGGGGTGTCTGAAGGGGTGTGGCAGCCTTCATGGCTCCCCCAGAACCCACTGGTTAGGGGCTTCCACTTATCACATCTTTGCCCTTGCTTGTTTCTGAATTCACTGAAAAGTGTTCGGTGCCAATGGTGTTTGTGTCGCCAGACACACAAGGGGTTCTGAGGACTTCATGTGCATAAGACAGACACACACCCTGCTCTCCTAGAGATCAGAGTCCAGCAGAAACAGGGGAGAAAGAGTGATGAAGTGATGAAGCAGCAAGCTCAGGAGCCCCTGCCCAAGTGTGGGAGGTCCTGGCCACCCTGTGTTGGGGGTGACCTGGGGGTGTGAGGGGCTGGGGAAGTGTGAAGAGTGTTCTAGGTGACGGGGACAACGTCAGGCCCCAGAATCAAGTGGGGGGTTGTTCTAGGACATGGAAGAGTTCCAGAATCCCAGGAACAGGGAAGGGAAGGGACAGCAGCAGGAGGATTGTTGGTGCAAGCAGTGTTGCTCTAGGCAGTCCCATGCTGATCAACAAGAGTAAATACTCATACTTCAGCATCTTGGGCTTCTCACCACATCCCAGTGACACGAACAAAGAAGGTTACATCGTCACCCAGTTCTGTACATGAGGAAGCTGGGGCCCAGGGAGGTAATGTTCCTTTCCCCAAATCACCCAGATCTCTGGGCTGTTTTCACCAGACTGAGTCTGTTTAAATCCTATATGAAGGGTTCCTGCAGATGGCGATTCAGACGAGGGTGGAAAAGTCTGTGTTTGCTGCTTAGGGAGCAAGCAGACCGGGATTTGTCCATTCACTCATTCCTAAAAGGAGTATGTCAAGGCAGTATATTGTCACCCTGCTTATTTAACTTACATGCAGAATACATCATGAGAAATGCTGGGCTGGAAGAAGTGCAAGCTGGAATCAAGATTGCCGGGAGAAATATCAATAACCTCAGACATGCAGATGACACCAACCTTATGGCAGAAAGTGAAGAGGAACTAAAAAGCCTCTTGATGAAGGTGAAAGAGGAGAGTGAAAAAGTTGGCTTAAAGCTCAACATTCAGAAAACTAAGATCATGGCATCTGGTCCCATCACTTCATGGGAAATAGATGGGGAAACAGTGGAAACAGTGTCAGACTTTATTTTGGGGGGCTCCAAAATCACTGCAGATGGTGACTGCAGCCATGAAATTAAAAGACGCTTACTCCTTGGTGTTGGGGTCCTTTAATGGACCGGAACCTGGTGGTCCGGAGTCGACGATAAGAAAGTGACAGAGAGAGCTGGAGGGAGGAAGAGAGAGAGAGAGAAAGAAAGAAAGAAAGACATGGGGACCCAAGCTCTGATGGAGCAAAGGTATTTTATTAGCAGAAATGCAGGCTTATATATCTTTAGTAAGATGATTACTCAGCTATTACACAGGATGAAATTTTATCAATAGCCACAATATGGATAGTCTAATACATACAAGGTCGCTGACACTGAAAAGAGTCACTGAAGGGAGTTACTGAAAGGAATCCAAGGAGATACCATTTCTCATGATTTCAGTCCTGAGAGCTGTGTGCAGCTCTACTCATTCTCAGAATAGGAACTGATAAGGAACAGAGAATTTATAAGAAACAGCACGTAGGAATCCTCCTATTAAACATTCCCTGACAAGGAAAGTTATGACCACCTAGATAGCATATTTAAAAGCAGAGACATTACTTTGCCAACAAAGGTCTATCTAGTCAAGGCTATGGTCTTTCCAGTGGTCATGTATGGATGTGAGAGTTGGACTGTGAAGAAAGCTGAGTGCCGAAGAATTCATGCTCTTGAATTGTGGTGCTGGAGAAGACTCTTGAGAGTCCCTTGGACTGCAAGGAGATCCAATGAGTCCATTCTGAAGGAGATAGGTCCTGGGTGTTTATTGGAAGGACTGATGCTGAAGCTGAAACTCCAGTACTTTGGCCACCTCATGTGAAGAGTTGACTCATCGGAAAAGACCCTGATGCTGGGAGGGATTGGGGGCAGGAGGAGAAGGGGACGACAGAGGATGAGATGGCTGGATGGCATCATCAACTCGATGGATGTGAGTTTGGGTAAACTCCGGGAGTTGGTGATGGAGAGGGAGGCCTGACGTGCTGCGATTCATGGGGTCGCAAAGAGTCGGACACGACTGAGCGACTTTCAGTTCACTTCATACTTTCCTCGGTTTTTCCCTTAATACACTTTCTGTTCCAGGATCCCATATCATATTCAGAGATCCCCTTAACTCAAGATTTTGGATTTAGGTTGCACAAAGTCTGCTTTTTTAAGCTCCTGAGTACTTTTTCATTCAGCAAAGAAAACTTTCCAACATCTAGGGCATCAAATCTGAACCCTCTCTGCACTTCAAAGCTTATTTCTCAGGGTTTTCTCACAGGAAAGACTGTGACCTTCTTTTGTTCTCCCCAGCCTCCCCGTTCTCTACAGGTGAGAGTAAAATAACTTTTACTGAGAATTTATAATGTATTGCCTACTAACCTATCAGATTCAAGTCTACCTGTGAAACAGGTATTATTAGACACGGTACACAGATCATTCTTGAGGCTCACAGAGGTTAAGACACTTGCTAAGGTCTCAGAGGCAGTCAGCAGCAGAAGCAGGATTAAAACCTGGCCAAATGCCCACACTCTTGCCTGCACCTCTCCAGGATCTCTGAGCTTCTGGCTTCCATGAGCACACAGCCTCTTGCTTCCCTGTGGCCTTTTCTCCCGCGAACCATCCTACTACATGTGGCTGTTTGCTGCCCTGATTCCCTATTATTCAAAGAATTAAGTTCCAGGGAAATCAGTCAACTACAGGTCTTCATGTATAAAAGATGCCGCTTGGTTATAATTACTTCAAAAAGCAATTACAATTAAAATGTGTTATGTCATGCTTTAGCTGTAAGTGAAACATGATTTTTGATACCTGGCTATTTTATGTTCAACAAATGTGAAGTGGAAAATTTAGGTAATGACTTTGATTTTTTAATTTAACATAATGAGCCCACAATATAATATTTTAGATCACAGACTTTTGGAATACAAATCCAAAGAAGGCAAATTACAAATTTTGGCAAATCAATATAATACTCTATAATATAATGAAATTATGTCACATAATACTTTTATGAAAAATTTCATTTTTAGTTTAATATTCTGCAATGCAATAAAATCACATTATGCATTACTTTAATAATAATTTTCAGTGCAAAAAATTAAACATCATGATTGTTCATGGTAGATTTAGCTGAGCAGTTATTTTATTTTTTTTCAAGTGTGCCAGTACATTTTATAAGTGGGATACTGTTGATTTCTAATATTAATTTAGTTTCAGGTATATTATATGCAGATTCAAACTTTTACAGGTTATAGTCCATTTAAAGTTATTATAAAATATTGGCTATATTCCCTGTGCTGTACAATATATCCCTGCAGCTTATTTATTTTATACATAGTCGTTTGTACCTCGTAAGTCTCTGCCCCTGTCTTGCTTCCCCTTCTTCTCTCACCCTGGTAACCACTAGTTTGTTCTCTATATTTGTGTGAGACACTTCTATTTTATTATATTCATTTGTTTGTTTTATTTTTTAGGCTCCACATACAAGTGGTAATATATAGTTTTGTCTTTGACTTTATTTCACTAAGCATAATACCTACCACGTCTATCTATCTTACTGCAAATGGCATTCTAACATTCTTTTTAATGAGTAATATTCCATATATATATATACACACACACACACACACACACACACACTATACACACACACACACACGCACACACATATATATACACCACATCTTTATCTATTCATGGACACTTAGGTTGGTTCTACATCTTGCCTATTACAAATAATGCCGCTATGAACATTGAAGTGCATGTATCTTTTTGAATTAGTGTTTTCATTTTCGTCAGATATATACCTAGCAGTGGAATTGATCATATGGTAAGTCTAATTTTAGTTTTTTGAGGAACCTCCATAATGCTTTCCACAGTGGCTATACCAATTTGCATTCCACCAATAGTATAAGAGGTTTCTTTTTCCACATTTTCACCAATATTTGTTATCTGTGGTCTTTTTCATGATAGCCATTCTGACAGGTAGGAAGTGATATCTCATTGTGGTTTTGATTTGCATTTCTCTGATGATTAACGACGTTGAGCATTCTTCCATGTGCCTGCTGGCCATCTGTATGTTTTCTTTAGGAAAAAAATGTCTATTCAGGTCTTCTGCCCATGTTTAAAAAATAGTTTCCTTTCGGGCTCTCCAGTTTCTTTTATCTCTTCCTTCCTTCCTTCCTTTCCTTCCTTTTGGCAGCACTGGGTCTTTGCTGCTGTGCGCAGGCTTTCTCTAGTTGCAGCAAGTGGGGCTACTCTCTAGTTTCGGTGCGCAGGCTTCTCACTGTGGTGGCTGTTCTTGTTGCAGAGCACAGGCTCTAGGGCATGTGGGCTTAGTTGTGGTGGCTTAGTTGCCCCACAGCATGCGAAATCTTCCCAGACCAGGGATAAAATCCACGTCCCCTGCATTAGCAGGTGGATTCTTTTTTTTAATTTTTTCCTCTTCCTTTTTTTAATTTTTAAATGATTAAAGTATGATAACACATTTACAGGAGACTTGGAAAATACAGAACAGAGGTACATGTAGTTCCACAATATCTTACAATTATTTTTTAAGCAGATAAATTAAGATTTTTAGTTGGAGTTTCAGTGTCAAGTTCTCATAAAAATTAATAAAAGTAATATACAGGAAAGTATATAGTAGACCTGAAAAGCATTATGAACCAATTCAACATAATTACAAGTTTCACACAACAGTAGGCTACAAATCCTATTCAAGTTCCATAGACTATAAACTAGGAGACACTGGACAGGGACATAAAACAAGATGCAAAAATTTCACGGCCTAAAGGTAGGGAAGTCATACAGAGTCTGTTCTCTGATCACTGTGGAATTATGTTAGACATCAATATCAAAAGATATTTGAAAATAACCCACATATTTTCAAGTGCAATGTGACATAAATTAGAAAAATGAAAAAACACAAAGGGTGATTGCAGAGAAGAAAGCATTTAAGTGAGAAATTAATATCAAAATAGGAAATTAATATCAAAGATACTTAAAATAACCCAGGTATTTGGAAATTAAATGTCGACTTTTAAATGATGAGTGTATCTAAGAAGCAATGACAAGGAAAATTAGAAAATACTTGAAACAGAATAAAACTGAAAAGAGAATTTACCAGAATTTGTTGCATGCAGCTCAATGCAACTAAATACAGTGTGGAATCTTGAATAAGGTATGAAAACAAATAATGGACACTAGCATGAAATTCTGTGAAATTTGAACAAAATCTGTAGTTAATAATACTGTATCACATGTTAATTTCCTATTTTTTTTTACAACAGTACCTCTTTATATTTGCAGAATTGGATTAGAAGTTTCAAGCCTAAAATTTATTTTTAAAAACAAATCACTAAGATGATAAGCTTTCTAGACTTTTAGTAGTAATATCAGATGCCAAAATACATGGAAAGAAACCAAACATTTGAGAGGGTATAAATTAGAAATCTAGCATTCTATTCATATTAATTCAAATAAGTGGACTCAAAATGTCATAAATTTTTTAGATAGGCAAAAATTCATACATTTTCTAAAATACGATATATTATACATACTGTTTATATGCATATAAAATATATACAAAAGTTCTTCTACTACACTTGATAAAAGGCTTGAGAAAGAACAACAAAAAGATGAGATGGAGGTACTGGAAAACATAGACTAAATGAAATGGGAGAATATGAAATAGAAAACTTGAAATAAACTGGATAAAAGTAAAAGATCATCATATAGTCCAGTCATGTTTAAGAATGGCTGCTCACTAGAAACACATCTGGAGATTCAGAGACTGAAAAAGCAATACTGGGCATTTGATTTTTCAGAAAATTCCAAGATAATTCTGGTATACATCTCGATTTTGGAAAATGATTACACTTTTTTTCTATTACTGGTAGTTTCAGTGATATATAATTCTATTATTTTTCAATTGACCAATCATGATACAATGGTATTAAGAGAATAATAGTTACATGATCACAACACTAAGAGATGTTTATCAGTTTTCACAATCAACAGCCAGACAAAAAAATAAAAGATAATTACAACTGCAAGTCATAATGGAAACATGATTAACTTAACAAATATAAAATAATTACATACAATTTTGGGGGTTAAGCAGAGTGATGTGGTAAGTTGAAGTGCATACATGCACATGTTTTCATCCACCAGCCAATCTATGTCTTTTGGTTGGTGCATTTAATCTATTTACATTTAAGGTAATTATCCATATGTATGATCCTATTACCATTTTCTTGATTGTTTGGGGTTTATTTTGTGTAGGTCTTTTCCTTCTCTTATGTTTTCCTGCCTAGAGAAGTTCCTTCAGCATTTGTTGTAAAGCTGGTTTGGTGGTGCTGAATTCTCTTAACTTTTGCTTATCTGGGAAAGCTTTTGATTTCTCCATCAAATTTAAAGAGAGTCTTGTTGGGTAGAGCATTCTTGGTTGTAGGTTCTTTCCTTTCATCACTTTAAATATATCATGCCATTCCTTCTGGTTTGTAGTTTCTCAAAGAATCAGCTGATAACCTTATGGGAGTTTCCTTGTATGTTATTTGTCATTTTCCCCTTGTTGCTTTTAGTATTTTATCTTTGTCTTTAATTTTTGTCAGTTTGATTACTATGTGTCTCGGTTGTATTCCTCCTTGGGTTTATCTTGCCTGGGACACTCTGTGCTTCTTGGTTGACTTAGTTGACTATTTCTTTTTCCATGTTAGGAAGTTTTCAGCTATTATCCTGTCAAATCTTTTTTTGGGTCCTTTCTCTCTCTCTTCCCCTTCTAGGGCCCTGGTAATGAAAATATTAGTGCATATAAAGTTGTCCCAGAGGCCTCTTAGGCTGTCTTCATTTTTATTTCATTCCTTTTTCTATATTCTGTTTTGTGGCAATGATTTTCACCATTCTGTCTTCCAAGTCACTTATCCATTCTTCTACCTCAGTTATTCTGCTACTGATTCCTGATATGTTATTCATCTCTGTTTATTTGTTCTTTAGTTCTTCTAGGTCTTTGGTAAACATTTTTGCATCTTCTCCATTGTTTTTCTGAGATCCTGGATCATCTTCACTATCATTATTTCGAGTTCTTTTTCTGGAAAGTTGCCTATCTCCACTTCATTTAGTTGTTTCTCTGGGATTTTATCCTATCGCTTCATCTGGGACATAACCTTCTGCTTTTTCATTCTGATTAACTTTCTGTGATGCAGTTTTCATTTTAGCTGCTGTGGGACTGTGGTTTTTCTTGCTTCTTCTGTCTGCTCTCTGATGGATGAGGCTAAGAGGCTTGTGTAAGCTTCCTGATGGGAGGGACTGGCAGTAGGAAAACTGGGTCTTGCTCTGTTTTTCTGTGGGCAGGGCTGTGCTCAGTAAAATTTTAATTCAATTATCCTCTGATGGGTGGGGTTGCGCTCCCTCCCCTGTTGTTTGGTCTGAGGTGCCTAGCCTGGGGCTCTATGGTAGGGTTAACGGTGACCTCCAAGGGGAACCTTCCAGGATTGTTTCTGCCTTTGTCCCTGTCCCTGCTGCAAGCCACAGCCAACTCACACCTCTACAAGAGACCCTCCAACACTAACAGGTAGGTCTAGTTCAGACTCCTGTGGGGTCATTCTGAGCAGTTATTTTAAACAAATTAAACTTTTAAAAGCTTTCTTAAAATGATACAATTTCCTTTTAGCATGTAAACTGCTAAAGTTAAATGCAATAGGACACTCTTATGTATATAAAAGGTGCCTTTGCCCCTAAAAGAACTGATGCTAATCCTTCTCAAAATATCCCAAAAAATGAAAGAAAGAACACTTCCAAACTCACTTTACGAGATCATAACTACCGTGATTCCAAAACCAGGCAAAGACATATTTTTCTGACAAGAAAATTACAGATTAATATCCCTGATGAATATCAATGCAAAAATCTTCAACAAAATACAACACATTAAAAGAATCATGGATCATAATAAACTGTGGAAGACTCTTACAGAGATGGGAATATCAGACCATCTTACCTGTCTCCTGAGAAACTTGTATGCAGGTCAAGAAACAACAGTTAGAACCTTATATGGAACAACTGAGTGGTTCAAATTTGAGAAAGGAGTATGACAGGCTGTTTATTGTTACCCTGTTTATTTAACTTGGACATCAAGTGAAATTCCAGGGTGGATGGGTTACAAGCTGGAGTCAAGACTGTCAGGAGAAATATCAACAACCTCTGATATTCAGATGATACCACTTTAATGACAGAAAGAGAAGAGGAACTGAAGAGCCTCTTGATGAGGGTGAAAGAAGAGAGTGAAAACGCCAGCTTAAAACTCAATATTAAAAAAACATGTGGTCCTCTCACGTCATAGCAAATAGAAGGGGAAAAGGTGGAAGCAGTGACAGATTTCCTCTTCTTGGGCTCTAAAATCATTGTGGATGGTGATTGCAGCCATGAAATTAGAAGATAATTACTTCTTGGCAGGAAAGCTATGACGAACCTAGACAGTGTATTAAAAGGCAGAGACATTACTTTGTCAACAAAGGTCCATATAGTCAAGGTTATGGTCTTTCCAGTAGTCATGTATGGATGGAAGAGCTGGACCATAAGGAAGGCAGAGCACTGAAGAATTGATGCTTTTGAACTGTGGTGCTGGAGAAGACTCTTCAGAGTCCCTTGGCCAGCAAGGAGATCAAACCAGTTAATTCTAAAGGGACTCAAACCTGAATATTCATTGGAAGGACTGATGCTGAAGCTGAAGCTCTAGTACTTTGGCCACATCATGTGAACTGCCGAATCATTGGAAAAAACCCCAGTGATGGAAAAGACTGAGGGCAGAAGGAGAAGAGGGTATAGAGGATGAGACGGTTGCATGGCATCACCGATTCAATGGACATGAACTTGGGCAAACTCCAGGAGATGGTGAGGGTTAGGGAAGCCTGGCATGCTGCAGTCCGTGGGGTTGCAAAGAGCTGGACACGACTTGGCAACTGAACAATAACAATACCATGACCAAGTAGGATTTATCCCTGGGATGCAAAGATGATTCAACATTTGATAATCAATTAATGTGAAAACACATAAACATAATAAAGGATAAAAATCACATGATCGAGGGAGATGGAAGAAGATGGCGGAGGAGTTCCGATGGGGAGATTGCCAGCCTCCCCCTAAATACATCAAAAACTCATCAAGATATGGAACAAGTCCTACAAAGCAACCTCTAGGAGACAGCAGAAGACCCCAGGCCTCCAGGTGGCGCGCAAATAAACCCAGCTAAGTTTGACACAGCAGACAAACCCAACCAGTGCACACAACCTTTGCAGCACAGAGGGCAAACCCAGGTAGCCGTGTGTGACAGGGCAGACAAACAGCTGGCACAAAGGGAGGGACTGGGGTGCCGAAAGAGGGGAGGCATACAAACTTGGGCAGTACACACAACCCTCCTGGGACAGCTGAAAGAACAAATAACCCCCGCGGCAAAGAGTGCAGGCAGTGAGACCAAACAAGTGCACATAAAGCCCATGACGCGGAGGGTAGGCACAGGGAGCCGAAACAATTCCACACTAGCCCCGTGACACTGTGGCCAGCTCGGAGAGCTGAAACAAGTGCACGCAAGCCCGGCGACGCAGAATGTGTGCCCTGGAAGCCAAGACAAGTGCACACAAGGCTGCAACGCAGAGGGTGGACCTCGAGAACTGGGTCAAGTGTACACAAGCCCCGCAACACAGAGGGTGAGCTTAGGGGGCTGAGGGAAGCCCACATAAGTCATTGCAATGCAAAAGGACCCACACAAGCACCTTCCTAGCAAGTTTCCGCCAGCAGCGCAGTGCGGGACAGGGGAACAGAAGCACCGGCAATGGTCCCAGGGACAAGTAGGGAGCTGGCGACACTGCATTTATGCTGAGAGGGCCACTTTGAAGGAGCTGCAGAAATAGACGCGCCTAACACCACAAAAGCTAGAATGACTGCCCAAAGGCATACTGAACCCATAGATACTCCAAAACCTACTATTGGACACTGCACTGCCCTTCAGTGAGAGGAGATCCAGCTCCATCAACCAGAACACAGGCACAAGCTCCACCAACCAGGACACTAACCCAACCCCATCCACAGGGGCAAACTCCACAACCAAGAACTATGACCTTGAGAAATTTTAAATTTTTTTTTCTTTTTTCTTTCTCTTATAAATCAGTTTATTCCCCCAACATATCTCCACCTTCACACCAGCCTTTAGCGGTGCTGTGGAGTTTTCCTTGTTTAAAAAAAAAAAATTCATTTTAAGATTTTTCTTTTTTTTCTTATAAATCACATGGTTTATTCCCCTTACATATTTCCACCTCCATATTAGCCTTTTGTGGTGATGTGGCGTTTTCCTCTTTGTGTTTCTTGTCAAAAAAAAGAGAGAAAAAAATTCATTTTAAGTTTTTTCTTTTTTTCTTTCTTATTTTTTTTCTTTTTTCTTGATGAATTTTTTGGATTTTGTTTTTGATATATTCAACAGCTTTTCCTACTGTTTTTTACTGGCTGTAGCTAATCCTGAATATATACAAACCTTTTCCACGCACGTCTATTCACCTTTGCTTTTCTATTTCTACTTTTCTCTCTCTTTTTAAAATTTTTAAAAATCTCTTCTCGACCCCTTCCTTTTCTCTCTTCCCTCCCTTCTCCTCTTTATTTTTTCTCTCTCTTTTTTAAATTCTCCCTTTTTCCTTTACTCTTTCTTCTTTCACCAAGTAAGTTAAATTGCTGAGCTCTCTATGCTAGCTGATAAAGAATCTGCCTTCAATGCAGGAGACCTGGGCTCAATCCCTGGGTTGGGAAGATTCCCTGAAGAAAGGAAAGGCTACCCACTCCAGTATTCTGGCCTGGAGAATTCCATAGACTGTGTAGCCCATGAGGTTGCAAAGAGTCAGACATGACTGAGCAACTTTCACTTCACTTCACATGCTATATTCCCCACTTGGCCCTCTGCTCATGCTCAGATTTCCAGATTGAACATTAGCTAACTCTGCTTTCAACTGGTTGATATTACCTCTGGTTTCCCTTGCTCACCAAGTCAATCTCTTGTACTGTTTTCTTTAGAACATTTTGGTTATAACTGTATGTGTGGAAGTGTGTGTGTGTGTGTGAAAGTGAAAGTGAAGTCACTCAGTTGTGTCCGACTCTTTGCGACCTCGTGGACTGTAGCCCACCAGGCTCCTCCATCCATGGGATTCTTCAGGCAAGAATACTGGAGTGGGTTGCCATTTCCTTCTCCAGAGGATCTTCCCGACCCAGGGATCAAACCCAGGTCTCCCGCATTGCAGGCAGACGCTTTAACCTCTGAGCCACCAGGGAAGCCCGTGTGTGTGTGTGTGCATGTCCCAGTATTTCTGTAATTACCTACTTGATCTCCTCCCACTAGAACACAGGCACACGTCACCCCTAACAAGAAATCAACACAAACCACCAACCAAAATTTCCCTTCAAGGGCAAAAATCAAAAAGAAGTAATATAACTCTAAAGCTTGGGAAAAGGAGACCTCAAGTGGAGCAAGCTAGAAAAACAAAAAAAAAAAAGATGAAAAGACAGAGAAATACAGCACAAATGTAAGAGCAAGGTAGAAACTCACAAGACCAAATAAACAAAGAGGAATAAGTAATCTCCCTGAAAGAGAATTCAGAATAATGATAGTAAAGATGCTCTGAAGACTTAAAAATAGAATGGAGAAAATGCAAGAAGCATTTAACATAGTTAATACAATCACAAAGGACATAGAAGAAATAAAGAATAAGCAAACAGAGATGAATAACACAATTACTGAAATTAAAAATACTCTAGAAGGAACCAAAAGCAGAATAACTGAGGCAGAGGAATGGATAAGTAAGCTGGAAGATAGAATGGTGGAAATAACTGCTGAAGAGCAGAACAAAGGGAAAGGAATGAAAAGAATTGAGGAAAGCCTCAGAGACCTTTGGGACAATATCAAATGCACCAATATTTGAGTTATAAGGGTCCCAGAGGAAGAAGAATTAAAAAAAAAAAGCATTGAGAAAATTTTTGAAGAAATTATAGCTGAAAACTTCCCCAACATGGGAAAGGAAATAGTCCATTAAGTCCAAGAAGTGCAGAGAGTCCCTTACAGGTTAAACACAAGGAGAAACACACTGAGACACATATTAATCAAGCTAACAGAGATTAAGCACAAAGAAAGAATATTAAAAGCAGCAAAGGAAAAGCAACAAGTAACATACAAGGGAAAATCCATACGATTAACAGCAGATCTTTCAGCAGAAACTCGGCAGGCCAGAAGGGAATGGCAGGATATATTTAAAGTACTGAAAGAGAAAAACCTACAACCACGATTACTGTACCTGGCAAAGATCTCATTCATAATTGATGGAGAAATCAAAAGCTTTATGGACAAGCAGAAGTTAAGAGAATTCAGCACCACCAAACCAACCTTGCAAAAAATACTAAAGGGACTTACATAGCCAGTAAACACAAGAGAAAGGAAAGACTTACAAAAACAAACCCAAAACAATCAAGAAAATGCCAGTAGGAGCATATGTATCAATAATTACCTTAAATGTAAATGGATTAAATGCACCAACCAAAAGATACAGACTGACTGAATGGATACAAAAACAAGACCCATACATATGCTGCTTACAGGAGACCCAGTTCAGACCTAAAGACACATAAAGACTAAAAGTAAAAGGATGGAAAAAGATATTCTATGAGAATAGAAACCAAAAGAAAGCTGGTAAAAATGCTTCAAAAAACGGGCATAGAAGGAACCTACCTCAACATTGTAAAGGCCATATATGAAAAGCCCACAGCAAACATTATTCTCAATGGTATAAAACTAAGCTTTCCCTCTAAGATCAGGAATAAGACAAGGGTGTCCACTCTCACCACTGTTATTCAACATAGTTTTGGAAGTCCTAGCTATGGCAATTAGAGAAAAAAAATAAAAGGAATCCAGATTGGAAAAGAAATACAACTCTCACTGTTTGCAGATGGCATGATACTATACATAGAAAACCCAAAAGAAACTATCAGAAAGTTACTAGAGCTAATCAGGGAATTCAGCAAAGTCATGGGGTACAAGGTCAATACAGATATCACTTGCACTCCTATACACTAATAATGAAAAATCAGAAAATTAAGGAATCAATACCATTCACCACTGCAACAAAAAGAACTAAATATCTAGGAATAAACCTACCTAAGGAAACAAAAGACCTGTATACAGAAAACTATAAGACACTGATGAAAGAAATCAAAGATAGCATAAATAGATGGAGAGATATTCCACGTTCCTGGGTGGGAAGACTCAATATTGTGAAAATAACTATACTACCAAAAGCAATCTACAGATTCAATGTGATCCCTATCAAATTACCAATGGATTTTTTCACAGAACTAGGACAAAAAATTTCACAGTTCATACGGAAACACAAAAGATCCTGAATAGCCAAAGCAGTCTTGAGAAAGAATGGAGCTGGAGGAATCAACCTTCCTGGCTTCAGACTATACTACAAAGCTACAGTCATCAAGACAGTATGGTACTGGCACAAAAACAGAAATATAGACCAATGGAACAAGACAGAGAACCCAGAGATAAACCCACACCACCTATAAGTACCTTATTTTTAACAAAGGAGGCAAGAATATACAATGGGGCAAAGATAGCCTCTTCAGTAAGTGGTGCTTGGAAAACTGGACAGCTATGTGCAAAAGAATGAAATTAGATCACTACCTAATGCCATACACAAAGATAAAGTCAAAATGGATTAAAAACCTAAATGTAAGACCGGAAACTATTAAACTCTTAGATGAGAACATAGGCAGAACACTCGATGACATAAATCAAAACAAGATCTTCTATGATCCACCTCCCACAGTAACAGAAATAAAAACAAAAATAAACAAGTGGGACCTAATTAAACTTAAAAGCTTTTTGCACAGCATTACAAACAAGGTGAAAAGACAACCCTCAGAATGGGAGAAAACAATACTAAGGGAAACAACTGATAAAGAATTAATTTCCAAAATATACAAGCAGCTTATACAATTCAATACTAGAAAAGCAAACAACCCAATCAAAAAGTGGGAAAGGGACCTGAAGAGACATTTCTCCAAAGAAGACATAAGATGGCTAATAAGCACATGAAAAGATGCTCAACATCACTCATTGTCAGAGAAATGCAAATCAAAAGTACAATGAGATACCACATCACACCAGTCAGAATGGCCATCATCAAAATGTCTACAAACAATAAATGCTGGAGAGGGTGGGGAGAAAAGGGAACACTCTTGCATTCCTGGTGGGAATGTAAACTAATACAGCCACTATGGAAGATGGTATGGAGACTCCTTAAAAAGCTAGGAATAAAACCACCATATGACCCAGAAATCCCACTCCTAGGCATATACCCTGGAGAAGGAAATGGCAACCCACTCCAGTGTTCTTGCCTGGAGAATCCCGGGGATGGAGGAGCCTGGTGGGCTGCCGTCTATGGGGTCGCACAGAGTCGGACATGACTGAAGTGACTTAGCAGGCATATACCCTGGGGAAATCAAAACTTAAAAAGACACATGTATCCCAATGTTCACTGCAGAACTATTTACAGTAGCTAGAACATGGAAGCAACCTAGATGTCCATCGACAGATGAATGGATAAAGAAGCTGTGGTACATATATACAATGGAACACTACTCAGCCATAAAAAGAACGCATTTGATTCTGTTCTCTTGAGGTGGATGAAACTATAGCCCATTATACAGAGTGAAGTAAGTCAGAAAGAGAAATATAAATATAAGTCAGAAACAGAAATATAAAGTGACTGCTAAGTCACTTCAGTAGTGCCCGACTCTGTGCGACCCCATAGACAGTAGCCCACCAGGCTCCCCCGTCCCTGGGATTCTCCAGGCAAGAACACTGGAGTGGGTTGCCATTTCCTTCTCCAATGCATGAAAGTGAAAAGTGAGAGTGAAGTCACTCAGTCATGTCTGACTCTCAGCGACCCCATGGACTGCAGCCCACCAGCCTCCTCCGTCCATGGGATTTTCCAGGCAAGAGTACTGGAGTGGGGTGCCAGTGCCTTCTCCGATAAATATTGTATACTGACACATATATATGGAATCTGAAGAGATGGCACTGATGAATTTATTTTCAGGGCAGCAGTGGAGACATAGACATAGAGAACAGACCTATGGACAAGGTGGAAGGAGAGGAAGGGGAAGGGAAAAGGTATGGAGAGAGTGACACAGAGATTTACAATACCATTTGTAAAGCAGATAGTCAATGGGAATCTGCTGTATGACTCAGGGAACTCAAACAGAGGCTCTGAGACAGGCTGAAGGATGGGGTGGGGAGGGAGATGAGAGGGAGTTCTGGGAGGGAGGGGACATGGGTGTACCTAGGGCTGATTCTTGTTGATGTATGACAGAAAACCACAAAATTCTGTAAAGCAATTATCCTTCAATTAAAACATTTTTAAAAATCACATACTCTCATTAGATGCAGGAAATGTTTGACAAAATTCAACACCCTATTCATGGTTTAAAAAATTCAACAGACTAGGAATAAAAGGAAAGTAAATTAACAAAATGAAGGTCATGTATGAAAATTCCACAGCCAACATCATACTCATGGCAAAAAATTTAAAGCTTTTTCTCTAAGATCAGGAACAAGACAAGAATGCCCACTCTCACTACTTCTATTCAATACAGTAATGGAAATCTCAACCAAAGCAATTAGGGGAGAAAAAAGACATTTAAATTGGGAAAGAAGTAAAACTGTCCCTGTTTGCAATGGAACATGATCTTATATACAGAAAACTCCTAATATTCCATAAAAATACTGTTAAAAGTAATAAACAAATTTGATAAAACTGCAGGATATGATGTCAATATACAAAAATCAGCTGTGTTTGTATATATTTACAAAGGCTTTCTGAAAAGGAAATTAGGAAAACAATCCCATTTATGATAGCACCAAAAAAGAATAAAATACTTATTCAGGAATAAACTTAACTAAGAAGGTGAAAGACTTGTCTACTGAAAACTACAAAACACTGAAGAAAGAAATAGGGATTTCCCTGGTGGTCTGGTGGTTAAGAATCCATCTTGCAATGCAGGGTTTGTGGGTTTTATCTCTGGTCAGGGAACTAAGATCCCATATGTTGAGTGGCAATTAAGACTGAGTTAGGCAACTACTTAGCTCAAACACTCCAGAGCCCATGTGTCACAACTGGAGTCCAGATGCCGCAACGAAAGATCCTGAGTGATGCAAGGAAAGATGCCACAACTAAGACCCGATGCAGCCAAATAAATAAATATAAATAAGAAAACATTGAAGAGAGAAATAAAAGAAGACACAGACAGAAAGACATCCTGTGTTCAGGAATTAGAATATTTAATATTATTGTACTATCCTACCCAAAGCGATATACAGATTCAATGCAATCTCTATGAAAATTTATTAGGCATTTTATTTTACAGAAATAAAAAAGAAAAACCAACCCTGCAACTCACATGGAAGCACAAAAGATTGCAAATAGTCAAATCAGTCCCGAGAAAGAAGAACAGACATCCTGATTTAAATATATTATGAAGTTCTTCAAACAATACAGTACTGGAATAAAGACAGACATATAGACCAATGGAACAGAATAGTGAACCCAGAAATAAACCTATGCATGTATGGTTAACTGATCTTTGACAAGAGTGCTAAGAATATACAATATGCATTCCTCAACAAATGATGTTAGGAAAACTGGATATCCACATAAAAAAAGAATGAAACTGAACATTTATCTTATACCTGACAACAAAAATGAACTCAAAATACCTTATACGTAATATCTGAAACAGTAAAACTCCTAGAAGAAAACATAGGGGAAAAGCTTCATGATATTTGTCTTGGCAATGATTTCATGAATATGACGCCAAAAGAACAGGCAACAAAACCAAAAATAAACAAGTGGGATTATATCAAACTAAAAAGCTTCTGCACAGAAAAGAAACAATCAACAGGGTGAAAAGGTAAGCTATGAAATGGGAGAAAATATTTGCAAACCACATATCTGATAAGGGGTTAATCTCCAAAATATATAAGGAACTCCTACAACTCAATGTCAAAAAGCCTAATAACTCAAAAAAAATGGGCTAAGGACTTAAATAGGTATTTTTCAAAAAAAAAAAAAAGTCATACAAATGGCTAATGAGTATGAAAAAAAATGCTCAAAGTCTCTAATCATCAGAGAAATGCAAATCAAAACCACAACAATATATCACCTCACATCTGTCACCATGGTTATTATCAAACAAATATACAAACCAAAAGATGATGAGAGGAGAGGATGTGGAGATATTGGAACTCTAGCACACTCTTGGTGGGAATGCAAAATGCTGTAGCTGCTATGGAAAACAGGATGGAGGGACCTCAAAACATTAAAAAGAGAACTTCCATATCATCTAGCAACTCCACTTCTGAATATTTATCCAAAAGAGTTGAATTCAGGAGCTCAAGAAGGTATTAGATTCCCATGTTCATTGCAACAATAACCAAGACGTGGAAACAACTTAAATGTCCAGCAGCAGAGGAATGAATGAAGAAAATGTGGTGTGTGTGTGTGTGTGTGTGTATATATATATATATACATACAATAAAAGATCAATTCAATCTTAAAAAATGAATGAAATTTTGTAATATGAAACAATACAAATGAAACTTGAGGACACTATGCTAAGTGAACTAGGCCAGTCACAGAAAGACAAAAACTGCATAATTCTACTTATAAGAATTTGATTCTTATGATTGATTATCTACAATCAATCAAAGAATGGAATGTAGTTGCCAGTGACCAGGAGGAGGGGCAAACAAGAGTTACTAATAAATGGGCATAAAGTGCCAGTTAAGCAAGATGAACAAGCTCTTGAGATCTGTGAAGAGCACTGGACCTACAGTCAGCAGCAATACACTTAAAATTCTGTTAGGAGGGCATTGCTGTTGTTGTTCAGACACTAAGTGGTGTCCAATTCTTTGTGACCCCATGGACTGTAGTAAGCCAGGCTCCTCTGTCCTCCACTATCTCCCAGAGTTTACTTAATTCATGTCCATTGAATTGGTGACACCACCTAATGACTTCATCCTCTGCTGCCTCCTTCTCCTCTTGCCTTCAATCTTTTCAAACATCAGGGTCTTTTCCAGCAAGTCGCCTTTTCACGTAAAGTGGCCAAAGTTTTGATACTTCAGCTTCAGCATTAGTCCTTCCAATGAATATTTAGGGTTGATTTCCTTTAGGATTGACTGGTTTGATCTCCTTGCTGTCCAAGGGACTCTAAAGAGTCTCATCCAGCATCACAATTTGAAAGCATCAAGTTTTCAGTGCTCAGCCTTCTTTATGATCCAACTCTCACATCTGTACATGACTCTGGAAAAACCATAGCTTTGTCTAGATGGACCTCTGTCGGCAAAGTGATATCTCTGCTTTTTAATACTCTGCCCAGGTTTGTCCTGGTTTTCCTTCTAAGGAGCAAGTGCCTTTTAAATTGTTGGCTGCAGTCACTATCTGTAGTGATTTTGGAGCCCAAGAAAATAAAATTTGCTACTGCTTTCACTTTTCCCTCTTCTATTTGCCATGAAGTGATGAGACTGGATGCCATAATTTTAGCTTTTTTAATGTTGAGTTTCAAACCAGCTTTTGCACTCTCCTATTTGACCTTCATCAAGAAGCTCTTTATTTCCTCTTCACTTTCTGCCATTAGAGTGGTATCTTCTGGATATCTGAGGTTGCTGATATTTCTCCTAGCAATCTTGATTCCAGCTTGTGATTCATTGCTGGATGAATTACAAGCTGGGGTGCTGGCATTTCACATGATATACTCTGCATATAAGTTAAATAAGCTGCTAAGTCGCTTCAGTCGTGTCCGACTCTGTGCGACCCCAGAGACGGCAGTCCACCAGGCCCCGCCGTCCCTGGGATTCTCCAGGCAAGAACACTGGAGTGGGTTGCCATTTCCTTCTTCAATGCATGAAAGTGAAAAGTGAAAGTGAAGTTGCTCAGTCGTGTCCGACTCTTCATGACCCCATGGACTGCAGCCTACCAGGCTCCTCCGTCCATGGGATTTTCCAGGCAAGAGTACTGGAGTGGGGTGCCATTGCCTTCTCCCATTAAATAAGCAGGATGACATTATACAGCTTTGTTGTACTCTTTTCCCAATTTTGAGCCAGTCAGTCATTCCATGTACAGTTCTAACTGCTGCTTCTTTTTAAAAAATTAATTAACTCATTTTAATTGGAGGATAATTGCTTTACAATATTGATGGTTTTAACCATACATTAACATGAATCAGCCACAGGTGTACATGTGTCCCAGCCATCGTGAACCCCCGTCGCACCTCCCTCCCCACCCTCTAACTGTTGCTTCTTGACTTGCACAAAGGTTTCTCAGGAAGCAGGTAAGGTAGTCTGGTATTCCCATCTCTTTAAGAATTTTCCACAGTTTATTGTGATCCACATAGTCAAAGGCTTTAGCATAGTCAATGAAGCAGATGTTTTTCTGGAACTCCTTTGCTTTCTCTATGATCCAATGAATGTTGGCAATTTTATCTCTGGTTCCACTGCCTTTTCTAAACCCAGCTTGTATATCTAGAAATTCTCAGTTCATGTACTGCTGAAGTCTAGCTTGAAGGATTTTGAGCATAACCTTGCTAGCATGTGAAATGAGTGCAACTGTATGGTAGTTTGAACATTCTTTGGCATTGCCCTTCTTCAGGATTGGAATGAAAGCTGACCTTTTCCAGTCCTGTGGCCACTCTCACTGCTGAGTTTTCCAAATATGCTGGCATTTTGAGTGCAGCTCTTTAACAGCATTGTATTTTATGATTTAAAATAAGCTCATCTGGAATTCCATCACCTATACTAGCTTTGTCGTAGCAATACTTCCTAAGCCCCATTTGATTTCACACTCCAGGATGTCTGGCTCTAGGTGAGTGATCACACTATCATTTTTATCCAGGTCATTAAGACCTTTTTTTGTATAGTTCATCTGTGTATTCTTGCCACTTCTTCATCTCTTCTGCTTCTGTTAGGTCCTTACCATTTCTGTTCTTTATTGTGCCCATCCATGTATGAAATGTTCCCTTGATATTTCCAATTTTCTTGGAGATTTCTAGTCTTTCCCATTTTATTGTTTTCCTCTATATCTTTGCATTGTTCACTCAAGAAGGTCTTTTTATTTCTCCTTGCTATTCTCTGGAATTCTGCATTCAGTTGGGTATATTTTCCCCTTTATTCCTTGCCTTTTGCTTCTCTTCTTTTCTCAGCTATTTGTAATGCCTGCTCAGCCAAAAATTTGCCTTCTTCCATTTCTTTTTCTTAGGGATGGTTTTGGTCACTGCCTTCTGTACAATGTTGTGAACTTCCATCCATAGTTCTTAGACGCTCTGTTTACCAGACCTAATCCTTTGAATTTATTCATCACCTCCACCATATACTCATAAGGAATTTGATTTAGGTCAAACCTGAATGGCTTAGTGGTTTTCCCTACTTTCTTCAATTTAAACCTGAATTATGCATTAAGGAGCCCATGATCTGATTTCATGTTAAATGCTCTTAACCACGATAAAATAAAATTAAAAATAAAATTGGCTTTGTTTCATTGTGAGTTGTCCTTAAACAATGTAAGCACGTGAAGCTTTAATGCTTAACTCACGGAGGTTGAGCTTGCCAGCATCATTTCAAGTAGAGGTAACTTTTCAAAAGTTGCTACATCTTCCCATGCACAGTGGACCCCTAAATGTTTGCTGGTCTTCACATCTAACCTCATTCTATTGGACCTTTTTGTTTGGAAGACCTAAACTTCCCTTTAGCTTCGACTGAACATTCATCTGGCTTTTCTTTAGCCTGTTATTAAAAAATCCTGCCTAATGTATATTCACACCATTTAAATAGCAAATATAAATACATATATTGCTAGATTGGAGAGACCTGAGGAAATTTGTGGTTTACACTAATTGGATGATCATTTCTCTATAATTGCTGTTGTGGGTGTCTTTAGGCTCCTTCCTTCAGAGGTTAATTCTTCAGTTTCAGCTCAGTTCAGTTGCTCAGTTGTGTCCAACTCTTTGCAACCCCATGAACCGCAGCACGCCAGGCCTCCCTGTCCATCACCAACTCCCACAGTTTACCCAAACTCATGTCCATTGAGTCGGTGATGCCATCCAACCATCTCATCCTCTGTCGTCCCCTTCTCCTCCTGCCCTCCATCTTTCCCAGCATCAGGGTCTTTTCAAATGAGTCAGCTCTTCGTATCAGGTGCCCAAAGTATTGGAGCTTCAGTTCAATATCAGTCCTTCCAATGAACACCCAGGACGGATCTCCTTTAGGATGGACTGGCTGGATCTCCTTGCAGACAAAGGGACTCTCAAGAGTCTTCTCCAACACCACAGTTCAAAAGCATAAATTCATCTGTGCTCAGCTTTCTTCACAGTCCAACTTTCACATGACCACTGGAAAAACCATAGCCTTGACTAGATGGACCTTTGTTGGCAAAGTAATGTCTCTGCTTTTTAATATGCTATCTAGGTTGGTCATAACTTTCCTTCCAAGGAGTAAGCATCTTTTAGTTTCATAGCTGCAATCACCATGTGCAGTGATTTTGGAGCCCCCCCAAAATAAAGTCAGTTTGGCATGTAACATTTGAAGCATTATATTTAGTCATAAGTCCCAAGTAAGTGCTGAGGTAATTCTTTTCAGAGATTACGGTTTCTTGAATCAGAATAGTTTTTCCTAGATTTTGAGAATGTTGTAGGTTTATAAATAAGCCTCTCATATTCTACATGTAAACGAAACATTGGTAGATTTCATTTCCATTGTTCTGTCCATAGAATCAACTAAATTGTGTTCTTGCAATAAGTCTTGATTTATGCTGTATGAATATGTGACTTCGCAGTGTAAGATGTTTCCACCTCTGTGCTCTGAAGCCTATGAGTGTGTAAGTGTCAGTGTGAGCCAGCTGCTGTTGGCCACAGTCACTCTGGGTTCACATTTGCATATTTGCATATTTGGACATTCCAGTGCTGCAGTCATTGTAACAGCTTCCCTTAGGTGGTTGAAAATGTGCTCTGGAGCCAGTGGCCCACTCTGTCAGGCAGTGCCAGGTGACATGAAGCAGCGCCTGCCCTGCCCCAGTCTTTAGTCCTAGTCCTGGTGCTGAAGACTCACTCGAGTTCGCCAGCTTTCTCTGCAACTCCTGCTTCACAGTTCCAACCACCTGCTTGCTCTTCTGCCCCAAGGCCTAAAAGCTATCTCAAAGTTAATATGCCCAGAGCTGCCCATTCATCAACACCTGCTCGGCTCACAGGCATCCATATCTCAACAGCCCACAACCACATTCTTTCAGTTGCTCAGAAAAAAATACCTTGGAAGAGAACTCAAACAATACAAAAGGAAACCACCAAATCACAAAAGGAAAAAGTAAGGAACAAAGAAGAAACACAAAATCAACTGGAAAACAAGTTTTAAAATGGCAATAAAAACATCAGATCAGATCAGATCAGTCGCTCAGTCGTGTCTGACTCTTTGCGACCCCATGAATCACAGCACGCCAGGCCTCCCTGTCCATCACCAACTCCTGGAGTTCACTCAGACTCACGTCCATCAAGTCAGTGATGCCATCCAGCCATCTCATCCTCTGTCGTCCCCTTCTCCTCCTGCCCCCAATCCCTCCCAGCATCAGAGTCTTTTCCAATGAGTCAACTCTTCGCATGACGTGGCCAAAGTACTGGAGTTTCAGCTTTAGCATCACTCCTTTCAAAGAAATCCCAGGGCTGATCTTCTTCAGAATGGACTGGTTGGATCTCCTTGCAGTCCAAGGGACTCTCAAGAGTCTTCTCCAACACCAAAGTTCAAAAGCATCAATTCTTCGGCGCTCAGCTTTCTTCACAGTCCAACTCTCACAACCATACATGACCACTGGAAAAACCATAGCCTTGACTAGACGGACCTTTGTTGGCAAAGTAATGTCTCTGCTTTTGAATATGCTATCTAGGTTGGTCATAACTTTCCTTCCAAGGAGTAAGCATCTTTTAATTTCATGGCTGCAGTCACCATCTGCAGTGATTTTGGAGCCCCCCAAAATAAAGTCTGACACTGTTTCCACTGTTTCCCCATCTATTTTCCATGAAGTGGTGGGACCGGATGCCATGATCTTTGTTTTCTGAATGTTGAGCTTTAAGCCAACTTTTTCACTCTCCACTTTCACTTTCATCAAGAGGCTTTTTAGTTCCTCTTCACTTTCTGCCATAAGGGTGGTGTCATCTGCATATCTGAGGTTATTGATATTTCTCCCGGCAATCTTGATTCCAGCTTGTGTTTCTTCCAGTCCAGCGTTTCTCATGATGTATTCTGCCTATAAGTTAAATAAACAGGGTGACATGATACAGCCTTGACGAACTCCTTTTCCTATTTGGAACCAGTCTGTTGTTCCACGTCCAGTTCTAACTGTTGCTTCCTGACCTGCATACAGATTTCTCAAGAGGCAGATCAGGTGGTCTGGTATTCCCATCACTTGAAGTTATTTCCACAGCTTATTGTGATCCACACAGTCAAAGGCTTTGGCATAGTCAATAAAGCAGAAATAGATGTTTTTCTGGAACTCTCTTGCTTTTTCCATGATCCAGCAGATGTTGGCAACTTGATCTCTGGTTCCTCTGCCTTTTCTAAAACCAGCTTGAACATCTGGAAGTTTATGGTTCACATATTGCTGAAGTCTGGCTTGGAGAATTTTGAGCATTACTTTACTAGCATGTGAGATGAGTGCAATTGTGCGGTAGTTTGAGCATTCTTTGGCAGTGCTTTTCTTTGGGATTGGAATGAAAACTGCCCTTTTCCAGTCTTGTGGCCACTGCTGAGTTTTCCAAATTTGCTGGCATATTGAGTGCAGCACTTTCACAGCATCGTCTTTCAGGATTTGGAATAGCTCAACTGGAATTCCATCACCTCCACTAGCTTTGTTCGTAGTGATGCTTTCTAAGGCCCACTTGACTTCACATTCCAGGATTTCTGGCTCTAGGTGAGTGATCACACCATCGTGATTATCTAGGTCATGAAGATCTTTTTTGTACAGTTCTTCTGTGTATTCTTGCCATCTCTTCTTAATATCTTCTGCTTCTGTTAGGTCCATACCATTTCTGTCCTTTATTGAGCTCATCTTTGCATGAAATGTTCCTTTGGTATCTCTGATTTTCTTGAAGAGATCCCTAGTCTTTCCCATTCTGTTGTTTTCCTCTATTTCTTTGCGTTGATCTCTGAGGAAGGCTTTCTTATCTCTTCTTGCTATTCTTTGGAACTCTGCATTCAGCCGCTGGCAGGAGCAACCCACACCCGAGGTCAGAGGCCGCAGCCGGGAGGAGCTACCCCATGCCCCCATGCTGGAGGCCAGGGGCAGCGGCTGGGAGGAGCAACCCACGCCCGAGGCAAGGGGCGGTGACGAGAGGAGTTACCCGGAGCCGTGGCTGCACAGGCGCAGGAGGGCCTAGAGGAGCTATCCCACATTGAAGGTCAGGAAGGGCGGCGGTGAGGAGATACCCCTCATCCAAGGTAAGGAGCAATGGCTGTGCTTTGCTGGAGCAGCTGTGAAGAGATACCCCATGCCCAAGGTAAGAGAAACCCAAGTAAGACAGTAGGTGTTGCAAGAGGGCATCAGAGGGCAAACACACTGAAACCATACTCACAGAAAACTAGTCAATCTAATCACACCAGGACCACAGCCTTGTCTAACTCAATGAAACTAAGCCATGCCCATGGAGAAACCCAAGACGGGCGGGTCATGGTGGAGAGATTTGACAGAATGTTGTCCACTGGAGAAGGGAATGGCAAACCACTTCAGTATTCTTGCCTTGAGAATCCCATGAACAGTATGAAAAGGCAAAATGATAGGACACTGAAAGAGAAACTCCCCAGGTCAGTAGGTGCCCAATATGCTACTGGAGATCAGTGGAGAAATAACTCCAGAAAAAATGAAGGGATGGAGCCAAAGCAAAAACAATACCCAGCTGTGGATGTGACTGGTGATAGAAGCAAGGTCCGATGCTGTAAAGAGCAATATTGCATAGGAACCTGGAATGTCAGGTTCATGAATCAAGGCAAATTGGAAGTGGTCAAACAAGAGATGGCAAGAGTGAATGTCGACATTCTAAGGAATCAGCAAACTGAAATGGACTGGAATGGGTGAATTTAACTCAGATGACCATTATATCTACTACTGCGGGCAGGAATCCCTCAGAAGAAATGGAGTGGCCATCATGGTCAATAAAAGAGTGCAAAATGCAGTACTTGGATGCAATCTCAAAAACGACAGAATGATCTCTGTTCGTTTCCAAGGCAAACCATTCAATATCACAGTAATCCAAGTCTATGCCCCAACCAGTAACGCTGAAGAAGCTGAAGTAGAACGGTTCTATGAAGACCTACAAGACCTTTTAGAACTAACATCCAAAAAAGATGTCCGTTTCATTATCAAGGACTAGAATGCAAAAGTAGGAAGTCAAGAGACACCTGGAGTAACAGGCAAATTTGGCCTTGGCAAAGACTAATAGAGTTTTGCCAAGAAAATGCACCGGTCATAACAAACACCCTCTTTCAACAACACAAGAGAAGACTCTATACATGGACATCACCAGATAGTCAACACCGAAATCAGACTGATTATATTCTTTGCAGCCAAAGATGGAGAAGCTCTATACAGTCAGCAAAAACAAGACCAGGAGCCGACTGTGGCTCAGACCATGAATTCCTTATTGCCAAATTCAGACTTAAATTGAAGAAAGTAGGGAAAACCACTAGACCATTCAGGTATGACCTAGATCAAATCCCTTATGATTATACAGTGTAAGTATGAAATAGATTTAAGGGCCTAGATCTGATAGATAGAGTGCCTGATGAACTGTGGAATGAGGTTTGTGGCATTGTACAGGAGACAGGGATCAAGACCATTCCCATAGAAAAGAAATGCAAAAAAGCAAAATGGCTGTCTGGGGAGGCCTTACAAATAAAAACATACCTGTCAATAACTACCTTAAATATCAATGGCCCAAATGCTCTTTCTGATAAAAATACATAGAGTGGCAAATGGTATAGTAAATAAGAACCTACAATATGCTGCCTACAGGACACCCACTTTATGGTGAAGGACACACATAGAGTGAAGGTGAGGGAATGGAAAAAGATACGTTATGCAAATGGAAATGATAAAAAAGGAGGGGTAGCAAAACTCACATCAGACAAGATAGACTTTTAAAACAAAGGCCATAAAGAAAGATAAAAAAGGACACTCTATAGTGACAAAAAGATCAACATATGAAGAGGATATTATACTTATTAGCAAATATACACCCAATATAAATGATACAAATGGACTTATTTACAAAACAGAAACAGACTCACAGACATAGAAAACAAACTTATAGTTACCAAAGGGGAAATGAGGGAGGGACAAATTAGGAGTTTGAGATTAGCAGACACAAACTACTCTACATAAAACAGATTTTTTAAAAAGGTCCTCTTGAATAGCACAGGGAATTATATTCACTGTCTTGTAATAAAGTGCAATGGAAAAGAAAATTAAATATATATTATGTATATATAAAACTGAATCACTTTGCTGTATCCTAGAAACTAATATGATACTGTAAATAAACTACACTTCAATAAAAATAAATATTTGCACCCAATATAAGATGACTTAAATACATAAGACAAATACTAACAAACATAAAAGGAGAATTTGGTGAAAATATAATAATAACAGAAGACTGTAATACCCAACTGACATCAATGGACAGTTCTTCCAGATAGAAAATCAATAAGGAAACAGACACCCTGAACAACACAATAGAACAATTTCGATTTAATTAATATCTTCAGGAGTCACATCCCTCCCTCCCCCCAAAAAAACAGAATACACATTTTTCTAGCACACATGGAACATTCTCTAGGATAGGTGACATACAAGAACATAAACAAAGCTAAACATATACAATGGCATGAAACTAGTAATTGACCTCAGAAAGAAAAATGCGAAAAAAATGATTACATGGAGACTAAACAACATGCTATTAAAAACCAATAGATCAATGATGAAATCAAAGAGGAAATTGAAAAATAACTTGAGACAAATGACAATGAAAACACAACCATATAAAGTCTATCGGATGCAACAAAAGCAGTTCTAAGAGGGAAGTTCACAGTGATACAGGCCCTTCGTAAAAAACAAGAAAAACATCAAGTAAACAACTAAGGTACCACATAAAAGAGTTAGAAAAAGAAGAACAAACAAAACGTAAAGTCAGCAGAAGGAAGGACTAAAAAAGATCAGAGAGAAAATAAACAAAATAGATGTTTAAAGATAATAGAAGAAAAGCAATAAAACCAAGAACTGTGCTTTTGAAAGTATAAACAAAATCAACAAACTTTTGGCTAGGCTCACCGAGAAGAAAAGAGAGGGGACCCAAATAAAATAATAGATAAAAGAGGAGAAATAACAACAGAGACCGCCAAGATACAAAAAACCATAAGAGAATACTCTAAATAATCATAAGCCAACAGACTGGACAATCTAGAGGAATGAGACAAGTTTCTAGAAACATCAGTCAGTTCAGTTCAGTCGCTCAGCTGTGTCTGACTCTTTGTGACTCCATGAATTGCAGCACGCCAGGCCTCCCTGTCCATCACCAATTCCCGGAGTTCACCCAAACTCCTGTCCATCGAGTCGGTGATGCCATCCAGCCATCTCATCCTCTGTTGTCCTCTTCTCCTTCTGCCTCCAATACCTCCCAGCATCAGGGTCTTTCCCAATGAGTCAACTCTTCACATCAGGTAGCCAAAGTATTGGAGTTTCAGCTTCAGCATCAGTCCTTCCAATAAACACCCAGGACTGATCTCCTTTAGGATGGACTGGTTGCATCTCCTTGCAGTTCAAGGGACTCTCAAGAGTCTTCTCCAACACCACAGTTCAAAAGCATCAATTCTTCGGTGCTCAGCTTTCTTCACAGTCCAACTCTCACATCCATACATGACCACTGGAAAAGCCACAGCCTTGACTAGATGGACCTTTGTTGGAAAAGTAATGTCTCTGCTTTTGAATATGCTATCTAGGTTGGTCATAACTTTTCTTCCAAGGAGTAAGCGTCTTTTAATTTCATGGCTGTAGTCACCATCTGGAGTGATTTTGGAGCCCAGAAAAGTAAACTCTGGCACTGTTTCCACTGTTTCCCCATCTATTTCCCATGAAGTGATAGGACCAGATGCCATGATCTTCGTTTTCTGAATGTTGAGCTTTAAGCCAACTTCTTCACTCTCCACTTTCACTTTCATCAAGAGGCTTTTGAGTTCCTCTTCACTTTTTGCCAAAAGGGTGGTGTTGTCTGCATATCTGAGGTTATTGATATTTCTCCTGGCAATCTTGATTCCAGCTTGTGCTTCTTCCAGCCTAGCGTTTCTCATGATGTACTCTGCATATAAGTTAAATAAGCAGGGTGACAATATACAGCCTTGACGTACTCCTTTTCCTATTTGGAACCAGTCTGTTATTCCATGTCCAGTTCTAACTGTTGCTTCCTGACCTGCATATAAGTTTCTCAAGAGGCAGGTCAGGTGGTCTGGTATTCCCATCCCTTTCAGAATTTTCCATAGTTGATACTATATATGTGTGTTTTAATCAGTCAGTCATGTCTGACTCTTTGTGACCCCATGGACTATAGCCCACCAGGCTCCTCTGTCCATGGAATTCTCCAGGCAAGAATCCTGGAGTGAGTTGCCATTTCCATTTCCAGGGGATCTTCCTGACCCAGGGATTGAGCCCAGATCTCCCACAGTTCAGGCAGATTCTTTACTGACTAAGCCACCTAAAGACCACACAGAAACTACTAGAACTGATAAATTAATTCAGAAAAGTAGCAGGATATAAGATTAACATATGGAAATCTGTTGTAATTTCTTGAGACTAACATGAGAAACACTGGACTGGAAGAAGCACAAGCTGGAATCAAGATTGCCGGGAGAAATATCAATAACCTCAGATATGCAGATGACACCACTCTTATGGCAAAAAGTGAAGAGGAACTAAAAAGCCTCTTGATGAAAGTGAAAGTGGAGAGTGAAGAAGTTGGCTTAAAGCTCAACATTCAGAAAATGAAGATCATGGCATCCGGTCCCATCACTTTATGGGAAATAGATGGGGAAACAGTGGAAACAGTGTCAGACTTTATTTTGGGGGGCTCCAAAATCACTGCAGATGATGACTGCAGCCATGAAATTAAAAGATGTTTACTCCTTGGAAGGAAAGTTATGACCAACCTAGATAGCATATTGAAAAGCAGAGACATTACTTTGCCAACAAAGGTCCGTCTAGTCAAGGCTATGGCTTTTCCAGTGGTCATGTATGGATGTGAGAGTTGGACTGTGAAGAAAGCTGAGCGCCGAAGAATTGATGCTTTTGAACTGTGGTGTTGGAGAAGACTCTTGAGAGTCCCTTGGACTGCAAGGAGATCCAACCAGTCCATTCTGAAGGAGATCAGCCCTGGGATTTCTTTGGAAGGAATGATGCTAAAGCTGAAACTCTAGTACTTTGGCCACCTCATGTGAAGAGTTGACTCATTGGAAAAGACTGTGATGCTGGGAGGGATTGGGGTCAGGAGGAAAAGGGGACGACAGAGGATGAGATGGCTGGATGGCATCACTGACTCGATGGACATGAGTCTGAGTGAAGTCCAGGAGTTGGTGATGGACAGGGAGGCCTGGCGTGCTGCGATTCATGGGGTCACAAAGAGTCGGACACAACTGAGCGACTGAACTGAACAATGAAATACAAGAAAGGGAAATTTTTTTAATTGTATAAAATTCCTTTTATAACTGTATAAAAATACTTAAGAATATATTTGACTAAGGAGGTGAAAAGTATAAAAATGCTGAGAAGTATAAAACATTGATAAAGCAAACTGAAGATGATTCAAAGAAATGGAAAGATAGCCCATGCTCCTGGATCAGTAGTATTAATACTGTTAAAATGTCCATACTACCCAAAGTAATCTACATATTTAATGTGATCCCTATCAGATTACCCAGGACATTTTTAAAAGAACTAGAGCAAATAATCCTAAAGTTTACCTGAAATTTACAGAAGACCTAGAATTATCAAAGCAATCCTAAGGAAAAATAACAAGCTAGAGGCATAACCCTCTCAGACTTCAGACAATATTACAAAGTCATAGCAATCAAAACAGCATTGTATTAACAGAAAAACAGAAACATGGACCAATGGAACTGAATAGAAAACCCAGAAATAAACCCACACGCCTACGATCAATTCATCTTTGACAAAGGAGGAAGGAATATACAATGGAGAGAATTCTCTTTGGCAAATGGTGTTAGAAAAGCTGGAAAGCCACATATAAATCAATGAAATCAGGACACTCCCTTATACCATAGGCAAAAATAAACTCAGAATGTTTTAAAGACTTAAATAAAAGACATGACACCATAAGCTTCCTAAAAGAGAACATAGGCAAAACATTCTCTGACATAAAGCATAGTGATGTTTTTTTAGGTCAGTCTCCCAAGGCAAAAAAAAAAAAAAAGCAAAAATAAACAAATAGGACCTAATAAATAATAAATAGGACCTGCACAGCAAAGGAAACCATAAGCAAAACAAAAAGACAACCCACGGAATGGGAAAATATTTGCAAATGATGCGACTGACAAGTGTTTAATTTCCAAAGTATACAAATAGCTCATACAACCCAATAACAAAAAACCCAAACAACCCAATCAAAAAATGGGTAGAAGACCTAAATGGACATTTCTCTAAAGAAGACATCTAGATGGCTAGGCACATGAAAAGATGCTCAACATCTCCAATTATTGTGTGTGCTCAGTTGCTCAGTCATGTCCAACTGTTTGCAACCCCTTGGACCTTTGCCCGCTAGGCTCCTCTGTCCATGGGATTCTCCAGACAAGAATACTGGGATGGGTTGCCATGCCATCTTCCAGGGGATCTTGACCCAGGGATTAAATCCATGTCTCTTCCCTCTCCTGCATTGGCAGGTGGATTCTTTACCACTAGCGCCACTTGGGAAGCCCAGTATATATGTATCAGTTCAGCTCAGTCGTGTCCGACTCTTTGCGACCCCATGAATCACAGCCCGCCAGGCCTCCCTGTCCATCACCAACTCCCAGAGTTCACTCAGACTCACGTCCATCGAGTCAGTGATGCCATCCAGCCATCTCATCCTCTGTCGTCCCCTTCTCCTCCTGCCCCCAACCCCTCCCAGCATCAGAGTCTTTTCCAATGAGTATTGAATAATTTTGCTGTACTCCCAAAACTAACACAATATTGTAAATCAACTATACTTTAATAAAAAAACATCTTGGAGTTCTCCTGGACTCTTCCCTTTCTCTCACAACTCACATCCTAATCTATCAGCTTTGCGTTCACGTTGTTATTCAGAACTCAACCACTTTTCTTACTTCTGTCCCTGGTGCAGGTCACATCAACTGCCCCCTCCTCCATGGATGACCCAACAGCCTCCCGGCCGGCCTCACTATTTGAGTCCATCATTCTCTACACAATAACCAAAGTGACCCTTGGTAAAATACAATCAGATCACATCACTCCTCTGCCTAAAACCTTCAAAGGCTGCCATTCAATTCAGAGGAAGAGTCAGAATCCCCACCATAGCACCCAAAGCATATGGCTTATCTGGTCTCACTTTATCTCTCCACTCCCACCCACTCCAGCTTCCATGGGCTCCTGACCCATCTGAGACATCAGTTTGGGCACTGAAGTCACTAAGAACCGTGTGGACATTAACAGCATACAATGCTAGTCAGAGTTGTTAACATAGAGGCACGTGTCTAAAGTCTTGACCTTCAGGGCTCAAGTCCTGAAATATTGCTGAAAACATCTAGACTTTCCAGAAATTGCATTTTGTTTCTCATCTGCTATCATCCCTCCTATCAACAGTGACACTGTCTATTCAAATGAACATATCCTTTCAGAGAGATGAAATAAATTTGCCAAAGGCTTCTTTCCTACCCTTGTCAAAATATTTACCATACAAGTCCTGACTGTATGGGTTTTCACCCTGCTGAAACGTAGAATAAATTGGGAGAGGGGAAGTGGAGTTCAAGTTGGGATAAAAAGGGCTGAAAAGACCAGGTGGGCTAAAATGCCTAGCCTATTTTGTTTTTACTATCAAGGGAAAATAATCTAAAACCTTCAGGTTCACCTTCAAAAAATATTTTTATTTACTCCTCTGTCATGTGAACTATATGTTATTTGTCTTCATTTTACATGAGAGAAATGCCATCTTCTGGAGAGCTTCACCAGGTTACAGAGAAAATGGCAACAGAATTCAGACACAGGCTGAGTCCTATGGCTTCAAGTTTCTAACACACACACATGCACACATCTGATCTACTGATTTGTCCATGTCCCTTTTCTTTTCCTTCTGGAAGATGTCTTAAATTAACTTTTTAAAAAAGAACTGTTCATTTTGGATCTGCTTTTAAAACACAAACATGAATTTTATTTTTAAGGTGAAAAGATGTAGGGCTCTGTAAAGATGATAACTTCCTTTCACTATATTCTAAACATGCAAATCAATTAATCTTTTACAACAGTAACACTCACTCTGACTTAATCATCCTCGATTATTCTTAGATAGAGGTGTTTAAGGCCAATTAAAACTTAATTTCCCATGACAGGGCCTGTCAAAATATCTCCCTCAACCACTCCGTAAATTAAATACTTATTTTATGTCAAGAACTTTGTAATGGTGAACAACTGCTACCAGACAAATTCTTCCATAGTTAACTGTAGCCACTAAAAAAATATAAACACTGCTATCAGATGACACTGGGGAACGACCTAAAACAGCCTCTCCCACTACTCTTGCCGGAGGTTTATCAATTACAGACTTAAAAAATAACTAGACTTTGCACCAGAACAATTTTTATTTTTTATCCTGTCATATATTAGCTTTTCATTTAATTAATTTCTTCTCTCACATTTAATATTCCCTCCTTTCTACCTAATTTTGAATTTAACTTGCTGCCCTTTCCCTAACTTCTTTAGATGGATACTCAGATCTTTGATGTAATACTTGGTGATCCACTGAGGTGTTGGTTCCACTGTGCTCGGCAGAACACATTTGGAATACTGTTGGCTACAAACTTCCAAGAGGAACCCTGACAAATATGACCACGCCTAGTTGAAGGAAGCTAGGATAATGACACGTCTCTGAACATCAGGAAATACTGATGGTTACCCTGGCAAAGGGAAGAGTTGGAAGCAGTGGAGATGAGAATGATTTTCAGACATTTGCAAGACTGGCCCATTTAAGAAGAATAAAATTTTATTTGAATTACTTCAAAGAATGAATAACAGAAAAAAGCTAGAGGAAAGTTGATTTTTGCATCAGGAAAAAGCCTTTCTCAAAGCTGTAAAGTTTTCCAAAATTTATACTAAGCGGAGTTCCCTGGTGGTCCAGAGGGTAAGACTTGCCTTCCAATGCAGGGGGTGCAGGTTTGATCCCTGATCAGGGAGCTAAGATCCCACGTGCCTTGTGGCCAAAATACCAAACATAAAACAGAAGCAATATTGTAAGAAATAAAGACTTTAAAAATGGTCCACATAAAAATATCTCAAAAGAAAAACTTAAGTGTTCAGTTAGGGATGAGGGGAGTGGCATCTGACAGGAGTAATAATGAAGGGGCTCTTGACTGCCGTTAATGTTAAATGAGAATGGCTTTCACTGTCTTGGCGATACTCTTCTCCTAAGTCAGAGACCAGCCTTAGTTCTATGAACAGAACTACCATAGCCTACTTATCTCAGGAGTATAAACATAAACAGTGTCATGGAGGAGGGGACCCCTGGACTGGATCACACAGCCAGGGCCTTCCTAGCAGAGCCCAATACATGCTATGTTCTTAGAAGAAAGTGGGGACGTCAAGGTGGGGTCAGCCAAGGGGAGCCCTGAGGACAGATTTTTAAAATCAGTTTCTGTTCTCCCATCCTGCCTAGTCCCATTACCAATCAGAATCTAGGGCACTTTATTAAAAAATTCTACATATAAAGTCTTGATTACAGATGATTAGAAGAAGGAAAGGATTTAGAAAAGGATTCATTGCAAGATTTCTTTCCATAGCAGGCAACCTCTGCCCATCTCTAGTACATTTAAAAGACAGTTCGGCTTTTCTTTCTTTTCTCTTGTATTAAACAACTCAGTTTTTCATTGTGAAAATTTTTAAATAGTGAGTATATAAAATGAATAGTGGAAGACTGCCCACCACAGTCCCTGTATAAAACGCTATCAATAATTGGGCATGTATCTTTCTAATCCATATTCTGAACATATACATAGACATACATGTCGAGATTCAACTTTTCAAAATTTACCTTATATACATATCTGTATGTATATGATTCATGACATTAATCTAAGAAGAAATGAAACCACTGAGTACTATTTATTAAATGGCAGGCATTAAGCTATGTATTTTACTTCATTTATCTTGCTTAATTCTCCTAACAACTCAGTAAACAAGTTTCATTCAATCTCATTTGAAAGTTGAGAAGTGGAGGCAACGAAAAGTGCTTTTCCTAGTAAGTGCTTGAGGTCAGATTTTGAACACAGGACTGTCTGGATTAAATTCTCTTGCACTCTCTTCTGTTCCAATTCTCTCTCTTGAGGCTTGCAGGTGGCATTGCTTGCCATCATTGTGCCTTCACAGTCAATCTGCTGATGAAGAAATTTGACCCCCATAATAAAAAGAGGTTGGAGTTGTATAAACCAGACAAAACAGTCTCAATAAAATGATATTTGTTTAACGTTTTTTTAAAGAAATGTATTTATTTATTTTTGGCTGTGCTAGTCTTCGTTGCTGCACATGGGCTTTCTCTAGTTGTGGTGAGTAGGGGCTGCTCTTTGTGGTGGTGCCCAGACTTCTCACTGTGGCAGCTGTTTTGTTACGGAGCATGGGCTCTCAGTGTGTGGGCTTCAGCAGCTG
The DNA here is from genome assembly GCF_027580195.1 of Bos mutus. Classification (NCBI taxonomy): domain Eukaryota; kingdom Metazoa; phylum Chordata; class Mammalia; order Artiodactyla; family Bovidae; genus Bos; species Bos mutus. The sequence goes on from NC_091618.1 coordinate 134,271,028, forward strand.
CAGCCCTCAGGTTCAGTAGTTGGGGTTCTTGGGCTCTAGAGCGTGGACTCAGCTTAGTTACTCTGCGGCATGTGGAATCTTCCCAGACCAGGGATCAGACCCAGACCACTGGCAGGCAGATTGTTACCCACTGCACCACCAGGGAAGTCCAATATTTGCTTAATGTTTTATTAGACAGATCCTGGAACTCCTTCCTAATGCATGTGACCATGACTCATGAAATACAACTTTTCAATCCTTCAAATGCTAAACTGCTAACCTATGGATATGTAGTTTTCCTTCCTCCTCAGTATCACAAGCTCCCCAGCCCAGCACAACCCACAGCCTCTGGGACATAAACCTTCCTAATTGCTAACAAGGCAGTTAGTTCTAAGAGGGGATCTGGCGTCTTAGGTTATAGCTGTATAAAAAGAGATCTTGCCACATTTGCTTTGTCTCCCTAGCTGTTTTTGTTTTTTTTTTAAACTGAGATATAATTGACACATAATATTGTGAAAGTTTAAGGTTATAACATGTTGATTTGCTATTAATACATTTATATATTGCAATATGATGACCACACTGTAGAGTTACCTAACACCTACATGAAATTACATAACTATAATTTTTTGTGGTAAGAATAATTAAGATACGTTCTCTTGGCAATAAAGCAACTGTTAAGTTTATAACAGTATTGTTATCATAATTACTAATTCTATGCATTAGATCTCCAGGACTTATTTAGCTCCTAGTGGTAAGTCTGTACCTTAAATAATACCCTTCTAGTTCTCTCTCTAACACAGTCTCTCCCCACACATATGTGACATTTGTCACACACTTTGTTTTTTGCTGAACCATTTAAAGGTAAGATGTGGTCATGATAACAGTCACCCCAGTACTCAGCATGCATCTACAGGTATGACATTCTGCTAGGTGAGCACAGTACCATGATCAAATGTAAGAAAATGAACATTAGTTCAATAATACCTAGATTAGAGCTCACATTAAAGTTCCCAGTTATTTCTCAAAGAAGTGTTTATAACTGGTTTGTTGCAAAAACTCCTATATATCCTACCCCTGACCTCTTGCCTCTTAGGAACAGTCTTTCAGAGCCATCTGAAATGCTGTGTTCTGGGCTTAAGTCCTCAGTTTTGCCCACCAAATACAACATAACTCTTAACTTTAAGCTTGTGCATGTTTTGTTCAATTGACAATATCTACACCAGGTTTGGGGGCAGGTTGTGAGGGGGTTGATCTTGCCCTTTCAGAAGGTCTTAACTGAAATGTCCCTGGATACAGACTATTCTTCATTCCCGAGTTAGCACAGAGATCTAGACCTGGGCTCTGAAAGGACATGGGTGAGACAGAGACCACTGTGTGCACTGGGGTGGGAGGGAGGGCTGGCAAGTGCATATAGCCCCAAACACACAGCAGGGAGCAGGACCTGGGATGTGGCCCTGGAAGGACTATGGATACCAGCTCTCAGGGTGTGATGAGGAGGAATCAGCTTTGCCACTGGGTGAGCTTCCTCACCCCCTTCCCTTCCTGGGCCTTCATTTTTACTCTGAGGGGAAGGCAATCATAAATTGGAAACAGTTTAGAATGTGGTTTTAAAATGAACAGATATACAATAATTCCAAAGATGTACCAGAAGCTGGCCGCACGCTTGCCCAGCCTCCTCGATTTTTTATTCTCTGCCCCTTGTCCATGCCAGGCAGGTCTGGCCCCCTGGGGGCTTTGGGAGCCCCTATGTGAAGCTCCCTTCCATTGATGGCCCTGTTTGTCCACTGAACAAAAAAATCACAACCTAAAAGTTGAGAATTATATTTTATTCATTGGATATACTGAGAACTTAAGCCTGGGAGACAGCCTTTCTGATCACTCTGAGGACTGATCCTAAGAGGTATGGGAAAAGCCAGGATACATAGGAATTATGGCAATAAAAAAGCAGACAGTAGGAACATCAAAAGATTACTGTTAGTGAAAGAAAACTAGATATCTCAAGTTAAGGAATTTAGCACTTTTCTATGTATGGGAATATGCAAGAGTCTGGGATTACAGAGATGCACTCCTTTGATATGCACCTCAGCTATCAGGGACCAGCACCCTGCTTCCCTCCAGCATGAACCTCCTCAAGGTGCACAGTTGGGGTGGCTGTGGGGGCTGCTGGCTTCAAGGCTGCAATGTCCTCTCTTCACTGATACGGCAGGCAATTTCCACGCCCCTGCCAAAAGTGTTCCTTTGTTGAAAGCTTTCAGATGTAAAAAAGTCCTATTTCGACAAAAAACTCCTTATAATGGATCCTTACACGAACATTTCTAAATCATTATTGTCCAGTTACTTTAGTTCTTTCTAATGAAGCCCATCGATTTCACAGCAGTCAATTTCCCAGAAGATGGATCTGAAAACTCTCAGCTAATGCATATGTAACTGTGCTTAGGTTTGAATTTCAGGCTAGGTTGTCAGATATTATTTTCTCTTCAGTGTTTCTGCATTTCAGTAGCATTCTAGCAACTGCTGTCACATACTATCCAAAGCAAGGCAATGCTGGCTAAATCAGAGTTCAGAAGCGATTATTCCAATTTTAACATCAGTGTCACCAGAGTCTCTGGGACATGGCAGACCCTGGCAGGCTGCTGTCTCTTTCACTGACACAGCACTCTGGACAGAGTGCTTTTTAGACATTTTTTCACCCACCTGCCCACAGGCAACTCATCCTAGTGCTTCTGGGGACTCAATGAACCATGCAATCCCATCAATCAGTGTTTATGAGTGTCTCACCAATGACCAGAACTCTGCTTAGAGCAGTTGCAGAGCATACTAGAGAAATTTCAAGAGATGGTTCTCATGCTCAAGAAAGAAGACACTAAACTAACATTCACTGAGAAGTTACGATGCTGCAGGAATTTTAACCTATATTATTTTACCTCACACACAGTATAAGACAGGAATCACCATTGTTCTATAAATAAAGAACTGAGTGAGGGTTGGAGAGGTTGTGTCTTAGAATAAGTGGGAGGAGGGTGTGAAGTCTCACCACAACCAGAGCAAGCTATTTCCACTGAGAAACCAAGATGAATATATAAAACAGTAAAACCAAATGACAAGGGATTACAGACATGCCCTCGTACTAGAAACCAAGGCAGAGATGTTGTGGGCGGGAGGGTGTTTCCAAGAATGAGAGACACTGGAGCTGTACCTTAAATTCAGCTGGGATTCTGGATAGACAAAGGGAGAGGAAAGGCTTTGGGGCAGGATCAGGAGTGGGAGGAGCTCTGAACTCTAAGGAAGATCCAGAGGGCCCCACCCCACTGGAGAAGAAAGATTTATTTGGAGAATTTTGGAAAGACAAAGACAGAGAAGGTGGCTACAAATACAAAAGACTCCAAAGCCTTGTGTAATTAACCTGTTTGATGAGTAATATTTTTGGCTCCTGATTTCAACACAGGTTTTGGATTCACACAACCTCATTTCCAGATAGAAGAGTCAGTGGAACGAGGCATTCTTGAACTAATTGTGTACTTCATATTCCTATTCTGATCTATGGAGGTGGAGCAGTCTGCCTAGTCAAACAACCAATGCATGAGAAACAGTGAGGCAACAACTCAAACACTAATCAAGCTGGAAATGAGGAACAACAGGTCCTGGCCCTTTCATCACTACCCAAGACCCACGGCACTGACTGACTCACCTCTGTCCCAGAAACTGTCTAGGCCTCATGGGAGTGCTATGATTGATCTGTGAGAAACCCAGAGAAAGAGATGAGGGCTGGTACTGCCAGGGGACAGTTCTTGGAGGAAGGGGAGGGCCTCACTGAACAGGGAAGTGTAGGTACAATTTGGAGACACAGAAAAGAATGGGGAAGGAACTCAAAATGAGGTTACCAAGTACATGAGTGGAGACACGCAAGTAGGGACAAGCATGCTGATTCTTTAGAGTCTATTTTGGACAGAGCATAGCAATGTGTCAGGGCTTAGAGAAATTGACCTGATATGGAAAGGTCAACTCAGACGTCCCTCAGGAACACATGGTAGGCCCTTGGCCACAGATGGTAGCCAAAGTGCCTCTTAATCTTGCTCACCTCATGGTATGCAGAGAACTGGTAATGTCTGTATCTGTCTACTTCCTAGGGAAAGAGACAGCACTCCTATACACGCACAGGGAACAGATCTCAAAGGTGGCATGGATCTGGCTGAGTGAGCACGATCACTCTTCTGAACACACTTCATCCAGGCTGTTCTGCCTTTCAGACACTGTATCAATAGTGTACACATCAGCAATGTTCTAGCTATGGCCTGACCAATCGCTCTATTATCAGACTTCAAATAGCTCAGTCCAACATGGGGAAGAGTATCCTCATTTGCTCAGTCCCTCCATCCTATTGCTGACCCCTTCAGATGTCAACTAAAGTCTTTTAGCAGCTTTTCTCTTGTGCTACTGTTGTGAGCTATATCTCCTATATCTCATCCTGTGCAGTGAGGGTTTTGAAGTTTTAGTTCTTATATTAGGTCTATGATGCATTTTGAGCTAATTTTTGAATATGGTGTGAGGTAGGGCCTAATTACATTCTTTTGCATGTTCATATCCAATTGTCTCAATGCCATTTGTGGAAAGACTATTTCTTCATCCAGCGAATGACCTCAACACCCTTGCTGAAAATTAATTGAGAATAGATATATGGAGCTACATCTGGACTCTCTATTTGATTCCTTTAACCTGTATGTCTATCTATGCCAGTGCTATATTGTCTTCATTCTTGTAGCTTTGTAGTATGTTTCAAAATTGGGAAGTATGAGTCCTCCAACTTTGTTCTTATTCGAGGTTATTTGCCTATTCTGGTTCCCTTGAAATTCTATATGAATTAATTTCAGGATCAGCTTGTCAATTTCTGCAGCTGAGATTTTTGACAGGGGTGATATTAAATCTGTTGATCACGGGGTGTCTTTCCATTTAGTTAGGTTTTATTTCAGTTATGTTTTATAGTTTTCAGTGCACAAGTATTGCATGATTTTTGTTAAATTTATTCTTAAAATTTTAATTTTTGATGTAGTTTTCAGTGTACAAGTCTTACACTATTTTTATTAAATTCATTTCTAAAATTTTAATTTTTCATGCTATTATAAATGGAATTCTCAGTATGCCAGCAAATTTGGAAAACTCAGCAGTGGCTATAGGACTGGAAAAGGTCAGTTTTCATTCCAATCCCAAAGAAAGGCAATGCCAAAGAATGCTCAAACTACTGCACAATTGCACTCATCTCACACGCTAGTAAAGTAATGCTCAAAATTCTCCAAGCTAGGCTTCAGCAATACATGAACCGTGAACTTCCAGATGTTCAAGCTGGTTTTAGAAAAGGCAGAGGAACCAGAGATCAAATTGCCAATATCCAATGGGTCATCGAAAAAGCAAGAGAGTTCCAGAAAAACATCTATTTCTGCTTTATTGACTATGCCAAAGCCTTTGACTGTGTGGATCACAATCAACTGTGGAAAATTCTGAAAGAGATGGGAATACCAGACCACCTGACCTGCCTCTTGAGAAACGTATATGCAGGTCAGGAAGCAACAGTTAGAACTGGACATGGAACAACAGACTGGTTCCAAATAGGAAAAGGAGTATGTCAAGGCTGTATATTGTCACCCTACTTATTTAACTTATATGCAGAATACATCATGAGAAACGCTGGGCTGGAAGAAGTGCAAGCTGGAATCAAGATTGCCAGGAGAAATACCAATAACCTCAGATATGCAGATGACACCACCCTTATGGCAGAAAGTGAAGAGGAACTAAAAAGCCTCTTGATGAAAGGGAAAGAGGAGAGTGAAAAAGCTGGCTTAAAGCTCAACATTCAGAAAACGAAGATCATGGCATCTGGTCCCATCACTTCATGGGAAATAGATGGGGAAACAGTGAAAACAGTGTCAGACTTTATTTTTGGGGGGCTCCAAAATCACTGCAGATGATGACTGCAGCCATGAAATTAAAAGATGTTTACTCCTTGGAAGGAAAGATATGACCAACCTAGATAGCATATTCAAAAGCAGAGACATTACTTTGCCAACAAAGGTCCGTCTAGTCAAGGCTATGGTTTTTCCAGTGGTCATGTATGGATGTGAGAGTTGGACTGTGAAGAAAGCTGAGCACCAAAAAATTGATGCTTTTGAACTGTGGTGTTGGAGAAGACTCTTGAGAGTCCCTTGGACTGCAAGGAGATCCAACCAGTCCATTCTAAAAGAGATCAGCCCTGGGTGTTCTTTGGAAGGAATGATGCTACAGCTGAAACTCCAGTACTTTGGCCACCTCATGCGAAGAGTTGACTCACTGGAAAAGACCCTGATGCTGGGAGGGATTAGGGGCAGGAGCAAGAGGGGACGACAGAGGATGAGATGGCTGGATGGCATCACTGACTTGATGGACATGAGTTTGAGTGAACTCCGGGAGATGGTGATGGACAGGGAGGCCTGGCGTGCTGCAATTCATGGAGTCGCAAAGAGTCAGACACAACTGAGTGACTGAACTGGACTGATAAGTGGAATTGTCTTAATTTCATTTTCAGACTATACAGTGCTAGTGTGCAGAAATACTCATTTCTGTGTGTTGATCTTATATTCTGGAATTCATTTATTAGCTTTAATGTGTGTGTATTGTATGTATATTCTTTAAAATTTCACAGATGTCAACTGTTAATATCGTTTTACTTCTTCCTTTCCAACCTATATGCCTTTTATTTCTTTTTCTTGCCTAACTGCTCTGGCTAGAACCTCTAGGAGTGTTGAACAGAAGTGGTGAGTGTAAATGTCCTTGCCTTGTTCCTGATTTTAAGGGGAAAGTTTCAGGCTCTCACCATTAAGTATGATGTTTGCTGTGGCTTTTCATATATTCTCTGGGACATTTTCTGGGACACCCAGACTGGTTAGATTTCTCCTTCCCTGATGTACACAGCATCCCATACTTCTCTCTACAAAAATACTAACAATATCACCCTCTGCAATTACTCTTGGTAATGTGTTTTTACACTCCCTCTTGCTGGTCTTTCCCCAACTAGGGCAAACTTTCTGTGAAGGAACAACTTCTTGTTTCCAACTGTATTCCAACAGCTCACACAAAGCCTGACACATGCTGGGCATGCATGTGCATTTGGCAAGTGTTTGACGCTAGATTCCAGCTCTCAGCTGTGGATCCCGCCCCCCTTGGGCAGGGGTCCTTCAGGCCTGTGGCTTCTCATGAATGAAGGCCCATCTCCAGCCCTTTCTTCTTGTCACACACAGTTGCCATTAGTGGTCTCTCTGTTTGCTCTGGGCCATCCTCAGACACTATGTATAAGAGTAGAAGACAGACTAACCAGGTCTTGAGGAATAAGCCTTCCACCCAAGAAAGGTCCAGGATGCAGGATGCAATCAAGGATGACGATACCTGAGAGCTTGGGAAAGGGTGCAGTGAGGACATCTGGATGGAACCTGGCCGGGGTCAAATCCCACGGAACTTCCATTAGCACCATGACCTGATGCATCCATGTGTTTGATGTGTCAGTATCTGTGCTGAGATGTCTGCACACGTGGTGTCTGCCAAGTCGAAGGGTGAGAGGGGGTCCTCCTGTTGACTCTCTTGTCATCAGTGAGGCTGGGCATGTGTACTGACTACTTAGGTGCTCTGTTAAGCACTGTGTATTCATACCATATGCCCACTATCATGGTGACTCCCGGCTTCCTCTTATCCACTCTCAGAAGTTCTTCATACATTCTTTACACCAATCTTTTGCCATCTACAAGATACTGTAAGTAGCTTTACTAGTCTGTGACTTGCTGTACTTCCAATCTGTGAAAAGTCCACTGTCTAGAAAGTCTTTTGAAGTAGTGTTATATTTTAATGTTATCAAAGTTATCTGTCTTTTGCTATATACTAGGGTTTCTTTTTTTGGCTTTGACTTTCCTGACCATTTAAAGGTATATATCTTTTCCCTCTAGTTACGGTTGTATTTAGTTTTGGTTTCTCATTCAATTCTAAATCTGAACACCTAAGTAAAATGAATAAATTCCTAAAAATGTAAATAAAATGGTAAAATGTACATAAAACGGCATGGGAAAATGTGAACAAGCCATTTGAGAAGCAAGATTTAAGAAATTAAAATGGTTAAAAACAAACAACTTTTCTGTCCCAAATCTCTTGGCCTGGATGGTTTTATACAGGAGGCTATCAATCTTTTAAAGAACAGTTAATTCAGGGAATTCCTTGGTGGTCCAGAGGTTAAGACTCTGTGCTTCAACTGCCCAGGGTCCAGGTTCGAGCCCTATTGGGGGAACTAAGATCCCACAAACCACAAGGCAAAGCCAAAAATAAGTTAATTTATATCTTTTATGAGTTGTCCTAGGAAGTAGAAGAAGAACAAAAACTTCTCAGTTGAGGCTAGTATACTATGATTCAAAACCAAATAAAGGAATACATGATAATAAAAAATCAGGTTCAGATCTCCTTTATAAAAGTAGATGTAAAAATCCTAAACAAAATATTAACTTACCAATATAATGGTGCATTAAAAATAATGCATAATGCTTAAATAATGGTTTATCCAGAAGGGTAAGGACGTTTCCACATTAGATAATTGATCAGTGAAGTTCAGCACAATAGTAGACAAAAAGAGGAACAAACCAAAAGATATTTCAATCAATTCTGAAAAAGTATATTAAAGGCATTAAGTTTAATGCCTACTTATAAAAAAATCTTTTTGCAAAACTGGAATAATAGAGAATTTCTTTCTTTTTACATATTAATTTAAAAAGTAAAAAGAACCCATTTTATTATGAAAATGTCCAAATACAGGTAGTTCTACTATAATGCAACATACATAAAATCACCATGCTATGTAAAAATCGTGTAATAAAAGCTATAGGATTTGGGGAAAAGTGAGGCTAGGGGAATAATACTCAAAAGACTGGTTGGTAACACACTAATAAAAGACAGAAGTCCATTAAAAATGAAAATCACAGGAAAAGAAATGAAAAAGAAAGAAAGAGCAGAATGTCAATAGCTAGTGTTGGGAAAACTGGATACTACATGGAGAAAAATCAAACTGGATTCCTAGCAGCATATTATACAAAAGTGGACTCCAAGTGATTTAAAGACAAATGAATGTATGGCAAAACCAATACAATATTGTAAAGTAATTAGCCTCTAATTAAAATAAATAGATAAAAAATAAAAATTAAAAAAAAATAAAGACAAACAGATGGTAAAAATATGAAATTAAATGCTTATAATATAAGAAAAATAAGGCACTTCTTAATAGGACAAAGCACAAGCCATAGTTCAGTTCAGTTGCTCAGTCGTGTCAACTCTTTGCGACCCCATGAACCGCAGCACGCCAGGCTTCCCTGTCCATCACCAACTCCCAGAGTTTACCCAAACTCATGTCCATTGAGTTGGTGATGCCATCCAACCATTTCATCCTCTGTCATCCCCTTCTCCTCCTGCCCTCAATCTTTCCCAGCATCAGGGTCTTTCAAATGAGTCAGCTCTTCGCATCAGGTGGCCAAAGTATTGGAGTTTCAGCTTCAACATCAGTCCTTCCAAAGAACACCCAGGACTGATCTCCTTTAGGATAGAATGGTTGGATCTCCTTGCAGTCCAAGGGACTCTCAAGTCTTCTACAACACCACAGTTCAAAACTATCAATTCTTTGGCGAGCCAACAATATTGATCAATTAAGACATTATGAATAAGATTGCAGTAAGATGACAGATTGAGACTATATTTGCAATATTTGTATCCAACAAAGGGTGGTATTTAAATACAAAAGTAACTCTTGTAATCAATAAGAAAAATGTAGAAACTCAAATTGAAAAATTAGAATCAGATAAATACAAATTAAAGTGATGAGATCACTTTATTTCCATTAGACCTGAGGTGAATTAGAAAGCTGGTATTTTCCAGGTTTTGGTGATGGTGTGGGGATATGGTACTTTCATACTCCTGGTGGAGGGATGCAATAATCCTGGCAGCACTTAATTAATACAGATTAAGATAAATACAGATACTCCATGGTCCAACAATTTCTTCCTGGATATATGTTCTTCCAAATGCCACAGTTTATAAAGAAACATTTCAATGTTATATTTTTTGTCCAACCAATTGTGGCAGTAGCCAGTTGAAGGCAATCTGGGTATTCATCAATGCAATACTTGGTAAAATGTGACAAAAAATCATAGACAAAATCATAGACAATGGTGAGAACAAAACAGCAGCACAGGTAGACCTCAAAAACATAATGATACGGTGTTTCTGCTCTGGAGGCGGTGACTGTAATCCACACAAGCCACTTATGGAGAACAGTTAGAAAAATTAGACAAAATATAAAATACAGGCTTTAAGACACGTGAGAGCTATCCAACGAGGTCAGGATCCAGAGAATAGGCTCAAGCAAATAAACCAAGTATTTATGGGTGTCCTTCCCTTGGAAAGGGGGTGCTGAATCACACATGACAAAGCAGAGGGATGGCTAGAGGGTGGGACAATACTTTTGATGACCCCAGGAGGTTAGAGGGAGAGAAAATGGGTGCAATAGGTCTCCAAAGAGGGTGAGGGTGGGGACTTTCTCTGCTGGGACTTCAAAAGATTACATGCCTAGAGTGGGGATAAATTAGGTAGGCAGGCCCTTGTAGGACTTGGCTCAGCTTTGAATAATTTGAAACTGGACTAAGGTAAGGCAAAGTACTAATGCCCAGAGTTACTTGGCAGAAGAAAATATGAATCCCCTTTGGGGTAAGATATATCATCCTAAACCCAAAATTATTTCTATAAACAATTCTGCAAATAGTCTGTTCATCATAAACATAGCCAGGCACATGTAAAGGAAAGGCAATAAAAATAAAAGGATAACTTCAATAGAAACAAATCCACAGGCAATCCAGAAACTGGTTATTTTCTGGTTATAACCAGAAACTGGTTATAAGACACAGATCTCAAAATTAATATATAGGTTCAAGGAGATAAAAGGCAAGATTGACTATGTCAGCAGGGAGTGAAGATCATAAAAAAAAAAAAAAAAAAAAAAAAACAAATGGTACCTTTAATTCAATAACCGAAATCAAGGGCTCAATAAATGGGTTTAACAGAAAGTTAGATACAACTGAATAGTGAAACTAGGTCAGACAAAAATATTGTGAATAAAATAGGGATAAAATGATGGAAAGCAGAGAGAGAGTAACGGACACAGTAAATTCACTTCTCACTAAGGTCCACATGTAATTGAAGTTCCAGAATATGAGAGAGAGAACATGTTAGAAGCAATCAATGTTTGAAAAGAATGGCTGAGAATGTTCCAAAATAAGTGACAAACTACAAATCACAAGTTCAAGACGTCCTATGAACTCTAAGCTGAATAAATGAAAAAAATAAAACAACAACAAACTATATGCAGGCATATCAGTAACATTGTTGAAAACCAAAGGCAAAGAGAAAATCTTATAAGGAGCCGGGGAGGAGATAGATTGACTTTTAAATGTGCAGAAATTAGGGAATTCCCTAGAAGTTCAATGGTTTAGGACTTGGTACTGCTCCTGTGGGCCCAGGTTCGATACCTGGTTGGGGAACTAAAATCCCACAAGCCTCATGGTGCAGCAAAAAATTAAGAAACAAAATAAAACAAAACTGTAAATGTGCAGAAATTAGACCAACAGTTGATGTTCAACAAAACAATGAGAACTAGAACACAATGCAATGATATCTTCGAAGTATCAATTTCTACATGCAGAAAAAAGGAATTAAAGTAAAAGGAAGGCATTTTCCAATAAAGAAAAACTGAAAGAGTCTCAAGCAGATATACTTTAAAGAAAATACTCGGCATGTTTATTCTGGCAGAAGGAAAAGGATCCTAAGTAGGAAACTGGAGGTTCAGGAAGAAATGAAGAGCAACGAAAAATGTAAATATATGGGAAAATAAAAACAAACACTAATTCTACAAAACAGTGATGTTCTGTTGAGTTAAAAATACATAGATTAAAAATATACAATTAAAGTAAAATTAAAATATGTGACAATGATGGCCTACAAGTCAGGAGAGGATTATTCCAGTGTCCTTGTATTGTCTATAAGGATGTTAAGAGTATTAATTTTACTTATTAGACTTTTATAAGAGAGTGGTAATTATAATCTCTAGGGTAACCACTAAAAAATAATAACGTTTATAACTATCAAGCTAACAGAAGATTAAAAAAGGGAAAAATAAAAAATAGTTATTCCAAAAAAGAAATGAAAAGCAAACCAAAATAGACAGAATAAATGAAGCATACTAATTAAGATGGAAGATGCAAATCCAGATATATCACTAATCACATTGAATTAAATATTCCAATTAAAAAAGAGAAATTTTCATATTGCATTAAAAAAAAATCCAATTACTTGCTATTTATAAGAGACACATCTAAAGTCAGATAAAGGTTAACAGAATGATGTGTCATGCAAACACTAGCCAAAAGAAAGCTAATGCACCTGTATGTATATCAAAGTAGACATTAAGGCAGTATACATTATTAGAGATAAAGAAGAACATTTAATAATGCCAAAAAGCTATTATTCGAGGAAGAGAAAATCAAACCTAAATTTGTATGCTTTAAAAAACACAGCCTCTAAGTATACAAAGCAAATAGAAAAATTAAAAATTCTAGTGGAAGATTTTGGCATACTTTTCTCTGCAACTAAAAAAAGCAAGCAAATAAATACAGCAAGAAGACTTAAATGACACATCTTGAATTCAATAAAGACAGAATATACATTCTTTTCAAGTACATATGAAACACTGAAAATGCTGTGAAAATCAACAAAATTTCAGTAAATTTCAAATGGTTGAAATTATGCAGATCTTTTCTCTGCCAATGCAAGTCAGAAGTTAAGAATAAAAACCTAATTAGAAAAGCCATATATATATATTTAGAAATTAATAATATACTTCTCAATAACACACAGGCCAATGAAGAAATTTCAACAGAAATTAGAATATATTTTGAACTGAAAATTAAAATATGAAAATCTCTAGAATGTAACTTAATCTGCTTAGAGGAAAGTATACTCCCTTAATCTTGTATTGGAAAAGAGGATGGGCCTTAAAGTCTTTATTTTAATCTCACTCTTGAATGATGCTTCATTGAGGTAAGAATTTTTGGCACTTTGAAGTGCTCTGAAGTTATTATTGAAGTTATTATTTTCCTGGCTTCCACTGTTACTAAGTGAAAGTGAAAGTCGCTCAGGTGTGTTCAACTCTTTGCGACCCCATGGACTATACAGTCCATGGAATTCTCCAGGCCAGAATACTGGAGTGGGTAGCCTTTCCCTTCTCCAGGGGATCTTCCCAACCCAGGGATCAAACCCAGGTATCCCGCATTGCAGGTGGGTTGTTTACTGGTTGAGCCACAAAGGAAGCTCAAGAATACTGGCGTGGGTAGCCTATCCCCTCTCCAGCAGATTTTCCCAACCCAGGAATCAACCAGAGGGTCTCCTGCATTGCAGGCAGATTCTTTACCAATTGAACTATCAGGGAAGCCATTACTAACTAGGCTTTCAGTCTAATATGGTTCCTTGGTGGATAATCTGGCTTCTCTCTCTTTCTGGTTGCTTTTAGTATCTCCTACCGTCTTTAGAGTTGAGTGAAAAAGCTGGCTTAAAACTCAACATTCAAAAAACTAAGACCATGGAATCTAGTCCCATCACTTCATAGCATATAGATTGGGAAACAACGGAAACAGTGAAAGACCTTATTTTCTTGGGCTCCAAAATTACTGCAGATGGTGACGGCAGCCATACAGACTGAAAGTGAAGGGCTGGAAAAAGATATTCCACACAAATAGAGACCAAAAGAAAGCAGGAGTAGCAATACTCATATCAGATAAAATAGACTTTAAAATAAAGGCTGTGAAAAGACACAAAGAAGGACACTACATAATGATCAAAGGATCAATCCAAGAAGAAGATATAAAAATTATAAGTATATATGCACCCAACGTAGGAGCACTGCAATATGTAAGATAAATGCTAACAAGTATGAAAGGGGAAATTAGCATTAACACAATAATAGTGGGAGACTCTAATACCCCACTCACACCTATGGACAGATCAATTAAACAGAAAATAAACATGAAAACACAAACTTTAAATGATACAACAGACCAGTTAGACCTAATTGATACCTATAGGACATTTCACCCCAAAACAATGAATTTCACCTTTTTCTCAAGTGCACATGGAACCTTCTCCAGGATAGATCACATCCTGGGCCATAAATCTACCCTTAGTAAATTCAAAAAAACTGAAATCATTCCAAGTATCTTTTCTGACCATAATTCAGTAAGATTAGATGTCAACTACAGGAGAAAAACTATTAAAAATTCCAACATATGAAGGCTGAACAACATGCTTCTGAATAACCAACAAATCACAGAAGAAATCAAAATATGCATAGAAAAGAATGAAAATGAAAACACAACAACCCAAAACCTATGGGACACTGTAAAAGCAGTGCTAAGAGGAAAGTTCAAAGCAATACAGGCATACCTCAAGAAACAAGAAAAAAGTCAAATAAATAACCTAACTCTATACCTAAAGCAACTAGAAAAGAAAGAAATGAAGAACCCCAGGGTTAGTAGAAGGAAAGAAATCTTAAAAATTAGGGCAGAAATAAATGCAAAAGAAACAAAAGAGACCATAGCAAAAATCAACAATGCTAAAAGCTGGTTCTTTAAGAAAATAAATAAAATTGACAAACCATTAGCCAGATTCATCAAGAAACAAAGGGAGAAGAATCAAATCAACAAAATTAGAAATGAAAATGGAGAAATCACAACAGACAATACAGAAATACAAAGGATATAAGAGACTACTATCAGCAACTATATGCCAATAAATTGGACAATTTAGAAGAAATGGACAAATTCTTAGAAAAGTATAACTTTCCAAAACTGAACCAGGAAGAAATAGAAAATCTTAACAGACCCATCACAAGCATGGAAATCAAAACTGTAATACGAAATCTTCCAGCAAACAAAAGCCCAGGACCAGATGGCTTCACAGCTGAATTCTACCAAAAATTTAGAAAAGAGCTAACACCTATCCTACTCAAACTCTTCCAGAAAATTGCAGAGGAAAGTAAAGTTCCAAACTCATTTTATGAGGCCACTGTCACCCTAATACCAAAACCAGACAAAGATGCCAAAAAAAAAAAAAAACTATATGCCAATATAACTGAACATAGATGCAAAAATACTTAACAAAATTCTAGCAAACAGAATCCAACAACATATTTAAAATGTCATACATCATGACCAAGTGGGCTTTATCCCAGGGATGCAAGGATTCTTCAACATCTGCAAATCAATGTAATACTCTACATTAACAAATTGAAAGATAAAAACCATATGATTATCTCAATAGATGCAGAGAAAGCCTTTGACAAAATTCAACACCCATTTATGATAAAAATCCTCCAGAAAGCAGAAATAGAAGGAACATACCTCAACATAATAAAAGCTATATATGACAAACCCACAGCAAACATTATCCTCAATGGTGAAAAATTGAAAGCATTTCCCCTAAAGTCAGGAACAAGACAAGGGTGCCCACTCTCACCACTACTATTCAACATAGTTTTGGAAGTTTTGGCCACAGCAATTAGAGCAGAAAAAGAAGTAAAAGGAATCCAAACTGGAAAAGAAGAAGTAAAACACTCACTGCTTGCAGATGACATGATCCTCTACATAGAAAACCCTAAAGATTGCCAGGAGAAATATCAATAACCTCAGACATGCAGATGACACCACTCTTATGGCAGGAAGTGAAGAGGAACTAAAAAGTCTCTTGATGAAAGTGAAAGAAGAGAGTGAAAAAATTGGCTTACAGCTCAACATTCAGAAAACTAAGATCATGGCATCTGGTCCCATCACTTCATGGGAAATAGATGGGGAAACAGTGGAAACAGTGTCAGACTTTATTTTGGGGGGCTCCAAAATCACTGTAGATGGTGATTGCAGCCATGAAATTAAAAGACGCTTACTCCTTGGAAGGAAAGTTATGACCAACCTAGATAGCATATTGAAAAGCAGAGACATTACTTTGCCAACGAAGGTCTGTCTAGTCAAGGCTTTGGTTTTTCCAGTGGTCATATATGCATGTGAGAATTGGACTGTGAAGAAAGCCGAGCACCAAAGAATTGATGCTTTTGAACTGTGGTGTTGGAGAAGACTCTTGAGAGTCCCTTGGACTGCAAGGAGATCCAACTAGTCCATTCTAAAGGAGATCAGCCCTGGGTGTTCTTTGGAAGGAGTGATGCTAAAGCTGAAACTCCAGTACTTTGGCCACCTCATGTGAAGAGTTGACTCATTGGAAAAGACTCTGATGCTTGGAGGGATTGGGGGCAGGAGGAGAAGGGGACGACAGAGGATGAGATGGCTGGATGGCATCACCAACTTGATGGACATGAGTTTGGGTGAACTCTGGGAGTTGGTGATGGACAGGGAGGCCTGGCGTGCTGAAATTCATGGGGTTGCAAAGAGTCGGACACGACTGAGCGACTGAACTGAACTGAATCAGTGACTATAGTAAAGTTGCAGGATGTAAAATCAACACTTAGAAATCCCTTGCATTCCTGTACACTAACAATGAGAAAACACAAAGAGAAATTAAGGAAACAATTCCATTCACCATTACAATGAAATGAATAAAATACTTAGGAATATATCTACCTAAAGAAACAAAAGACCTATATATAGAAAACTATAAAACAGTGATGAAAGAAATCAAAGAGGACACAAATAGATGGAGAAATATACCATGTTCATAGATTGGAAGAATCAATATAGTGAAAATGAGCATACTACCCAAAGCAATCTATAGATTCAATGAATTCCCTATCAAGCTACCAATGGTATTTTTCAGAGAACTAGAACAAATAATTTCACAATTTGTATGGAAATACCAAAAACCTCAAATAGCCAAAGCAGTCTTGAGAAATAAGAATGGAACTGGAGGAATCAACCTGCCTGACTTCAGGCTACACTGCAAAGCCACAGTCATCAAGACAGTATGGTACTGCCACAAAGACAGAAATATAGATCAACAGAACAAAATAGAATGCCCAGAGATAAATCAACCCACCTATGAACACCTTATCTTTCACAAAGGAGACAAGAGTATACAATGGAGAAAAGACAATTTCTTTAACAACTGGTCAACCACTTGTAAAAGAATGAAACTAGAACACGTTCTAACACCATACACAAAAATAAACTCAAAATGGATTAAACATCTAAATGTAAAACCAGAAACTATAAAACTCCTAGAGGCAAACATAGGCAAAACACTCTCCAACATAAACCACAGCAGGATCCTTTATGACCCACCTCCCAGAGTAATGGAAATAAAAGTAAAAATAAACAAATGGGACCTAATTAAAATTAAGGGCTTCTGCACACAAAGGAAACTATAAGCAAGGTGAAAAGACAACCTTCAGAATGGGAGAAAATTACAGCAAATGAAGCAACTGACAAAGAATTATCTCAAAAATATACAAGCAACTCCTGCAGTTCAATTGCAGAAAAATAAACAATGCAATCAAAAAATGGGCCAAAGAACTAAACATATTTCTTCAAAGATATACAGATGGCTAACAAACACAGGAAAAGATGCTCAACATCACTCATTATAAGAGAAATGCAAATCAAAACCACAATGAGGTACCATCTCATGCCAGTCAGAACGGCTGCTATCCAAAAGTCTACAAACAATAAATGCTGGAGAGGGTACGGAAAAAAGGGAACCCTCTTACACTGTTGGTGGGAATGCAAACTAGTACAGCCACTATGGAGAACAGTGTGGAGATTCCTTAAAAAACTGGAAATAGAACTGCCCTATGACCCAGCAATCCCACTGCTGGGCATACACACCGAGGAAACCAGAATTGAAACAGACACATGTACCCCAGTGTTCATTGCAGCACTGTTATAATAGCCAGGACATGGAAGCAACCTAGATGTCCATCAGCAGACAAATGGATAAGAAAGCTGTGGTACATATACACAATGGAATATTACTCAGCTATTAAAAAGAATACATTTGAACCAGTTTTAATGAGGTGGATGAAACTGGAGCCTATTATACAGAGTGAAGCCATAAAGAAAAACACCAATACAGTATACGAATGCATATATATGGAATTTAGAAAGATGGTAACGATGACCTATATATGAGACAGCAAAAGAGACACAGATGTATAGGACAGTCTTTTGGACTCTGTGGAGACGGCAAGGGTGGGATGATTTGTGAGAATAGCATTGAAACATGTATATTACCATATGTGAAACAGATTGCCAGTCCAGGTTCGATGCATGAGACAGGGTGTTCAGGGCTGGCGCACTGGGATGATCCAGAGGGATGGGATGGGGAGGGAGGTGGGAGCGGGGTTCAGGATAGGGAACACATGTACACCCATGGCTGATTCACGTCAGTGTATGACAAAACTACTACAATACTGTAAATAAATTAGCCTCCAATTAAAATAAATACATTAAAAAAAATAAAAGACACTTGGTCCTTGGAAGAAAACCTATGAGAAACCTAGACAGCATGTTAAAAAGCAGAGACATTATGCTGTCACAAAGGTCTGCATGGTCAAAGGTATGATTTTTCCAGTAGTCATGTATGGATGTGAGAGTTGGACCATAAAGAAGGCTGAGCGCCAAGAATGATGCTTTTGGACTGTCGTGTTGGAGAAGACTCTTGAAAGTCCCTTGGACTTTAAGGAGATCAAATCAGTCAATCCTAAAGGAAATCAACCTTGAATATTCACTGGAAGGACTGATGCTGAAGCAGAAGCTCCAATAATTTGGCCACCTGATGCAAAGTGCCGACTCTTTGGAAAAGACCCTGATGATGGGAAAGATTGAAGGCAGGAGGAGAATGGGAAGACAGAGGATGAGATGGTTGGATGGCATCACTGACTTAATGGACATGAGTTTGAGCAAGCTCTGGGAGATAGTGAAGGACAGGGAAGCCTGGTGTGCTGCAGTCCATCAGGTCGTAAAGAGTTGGACACGACTGAGTGAGTGAACAACAGTTGTCTTTAGGGGTTTCCCTGGTGGCTCAGCAGTGAAGAATCTGCCTGCCAATGCAGGAAACTTGGGTTCAGTCTCTGGGTTGGGAAGATCCTCTGGAGAAGGAAATGGCAAACCACTCTAGTATTCTTGCCTGGGAAATCCCATGGACAGAGAACTCCGGCAGGCTACAGTCCATGGGGTCTCAAAAGAGTCAGAGGGATGGTACGGGGAGGGAGGAGGGAGGAGGGTTCAGGATGGGGAACACATGTATACCTGTGGCGGATTCATATTGATATATGGCAAAACCAATACAATATTGTAAAGTTTAGAAAAAAAAAGAGTCAGAACTAAACTCAGTCACTAAACTAGACTAAGAGGCTAAATAGCAACAACAACGTCTTTAGAGTTCTGCAGTTTCACTATGAGTAGTGTGTTGTCATTATTGAATTAAGGATTCATAACTTTAATGAATTTTGGAAAATTTATAGCTATGCATCTTTGAAATATTTCTCTTATTCTATTTTCTCCTATTTGGACATTCATTAAATATATGAATGTTTCTGAAATGCCCTGAGTTATCAGTAAACAGAGATTAACTTTTAGGTGATTTCCCAATTTGTAGGGTCTCAGCAATGAACTGAGGTAAATTTAGAGTCATGTATGGTACAGGCCCAAGATTTCACATTCTCAAGAAGAGGTTTTTTACCCCTTACTCAGAACCTAAACAGGGATAGCAAGAGCTGAGTATAATAAAAAATCCACTCTTCCACCCTGATGTACACCTCTTAGTGGGTCTCAGTTTTGGATAAGGTTTTAGTTCCATCTCCCAGCCTCACATCAGTCTAAGACTGATCTGTACCCAAGTAAATGACACCAACTCTAGCTGCTACATTTTCCCATTAAATGCACTGCTCTTCCCCATTAGCTGCAGTGTCGGGGAAAAAAATAGAAGAAGGCTATGCTCAGTTGTGTCTAACTCTTTGTGGCCCCATGACTGGGGCCTGCCATTTCCGACTCCAGGGTTATCTTCCCCACCCTGGGATCAGAACCCACATCTCTTGCATCTCCTGCACTGGCAGATGGATTCTTTACCACCAGCACCACCTGGGAAGCTCCAGTGTCAGAAAATATGACTATTAACTCTTGTCTTTAGAGCCTCCTAGTGCTGGCACCTAAGACTTCTCTTTCATTCCTATGTGTTGAGCTGTGCCGTTAATTTTTGTTGCATTTTATCCAGTATATCGAAAGGTTTATAGCAGGAGTTTTTCAAGTTATCTCAGCTCATCATCTTGCAGAACTGGAAGCTGTAATTTTAATTTTACCAGTATAAAAAATGCTAGCTGAACTGTGACCTCAAAGCTGTAAACTCATCAAGAAGCTAGTAAGAAATTAAATATTTATTTTAACAAAGAATCATGGAATCGTGCTCTGTAAAATGTCAGACTGGTGATTTTTTTTTTTTTAATTAAAACAATACCCAAAATACTACCCATAAATCTTTTACATACCTCTTTAAATTGTTTACAAATCATACTCTCCCTCCCAGCCACAGAGATTGAAGAAAAAAGAAGCAGAATTGAGCTAAGCAGAAAGAAGTCTAAATTTCAAATATAGTCAATTTTTATTAGGAAAAAAATAAAACAAAACTAACTGCTATTAAGAATTTATTCAAGAACTTAACCAGTTAATACCTGGAGATCATTATTTATGTGGATTAGCTGCCTATGTTTTTCCCACCCACAGCTCTTGGTCATAGTTGGTGTTTCCAGGATGATGGCCTCAGTCTTAGATCATAACCATTGACAATGGTCCTTAGGGAAAGCAGAAGAAAAGTTAAATGCTGATTAAGCATTTAATATGTTCCAAATACTGCTGGGAACTTTACATTCAATATTTCAGTTAATTGTCATTAATCTTGTTCTAGAGATAAGAAAATTCAGGCTCCAGATTAGACAATGCACCTGAGCCAAAGAGTTCACAAAGGCTGGAGACAGGACTTGACCTCAAACAGGTATGACTTTGAAGCCTGTGGTAGGTCACTCCATTAGAAAACCTTCTTTATTATCTGCTGATAAGCAAAGAAGTTTAATCAGCATCTCTAGATTCAACTAAATAAGAAGAAATGGATTCAATGAGTTTAGGCTGAAAATACAAAAATGTTAAAGCAAAACAGGCTTGCTGTTTAATCCTTGGCTAGTCAGTATATTTTTCTCAATAGAGGAAAATCTAGACACGCTGATTTAATTTTTATTTGCTTATTAAGTATCAGCAGATACTGAAGATGGCTGAACTAGGTCTGTATGATATCAATTCATTTTATATATAATTTTTTTCTTCTGAATCTGTCAAACTCTAAAACCTCACTTCAAAATTTAATATCTCTAGACTTCAAAGCTGCAAATCTGACTGGATCCTAACACATCGCAGAGGTTAGGAACTCCCAGGTAAAGGTGAACATGTGCAGGGGAAACGATTCACTGTGCATGCTATTTATTTGCATGAGGATCTGCCTGGTGCTCATGACAATGCTGCATGGTATCAGGAACAAGGAGTTTAGAACGTGTGTCCTGGGAGCAGAAAGCTGATGGAAACAAGTCCAGCATATTTCACTGCACACAAGCCACACCAACACAAGTACCAAATGGGGCTATAGGATGATCTCAGCCTGTGTAAGTGCACAGAAAAAAAATCTAGAAGAAAAAATACTAAAATGTTAAGAATGGATCTAATTGGGAAGAGAGGTTATGGGAAATTTTGTTCTATTCCTTTACACTTATTATCCTCAGATTTTTAAAAATCACACTGATGCTCACTGCTATTTTACAAAAAATATTATTTATAATACATAGTATTTCCCTAACACAAACATACCAGGTCTAATATATTACTGCGGAGAAGGCAATGGCACCCCACTCCAGTACTTTTGCCTAGAAAATCCCATGGACGGAGGAGCCTGGTAGGCTGCAGTCCATGGGGTCGCTGAGGGTCGGACACGACTGAGCGACTTCACTTTCACTTTTCACTTTCATGCATTGGAGAAGGAAATGGCAACCCACTACAGTGTTCTTGCCTGGAGAATCCCAGGGACGGGGAAGCCTGGTGGGCTGCCGTCTATGGGGTTGCACAGAGTCGGACACAACTGAAGTGACTTAGCAATATATTACTGAAATTATAGAAGATAATCCTGTTTTAGGGATTCACACAAAATGGTAAATAAAATCACAATCAAGGGACTTCCCTGTGGTCCAGCAGTTGAGAATCTGCTTGCCAGTGCAGGGGACACAGGTTTGATCCCTGGTCTGGAAATATTCCACATATCTTGGAGCAAATAAGCCCATGCGCCACAAAGTACTGAAGCCCACACGCCTAAAGCCTGTGCTCTGCAACAGGAGAGGCCACTGCAATGAGAAGCCCACACACCATAACCAGAGATTAGCCCCCACTCACTGCAACCAGAGAAAGCCCATGCACAGCAACAAAGACCAAGCACAGCCATAAAAATTTTGTTTTCAAAGATCCACAAAATTTGATTCAAGCATATCAGAAACCTTCAAATTTTACATGTTTTGCTCAGAAAATACAAGTTTATCTAGAAGTTTATCTTAAGAAAATAATGATGAAAGGCTACAAAGATATCCAGTAAAGAGTTTAAAATACTAAATAGTTGTAAACAACCTAAATGCTCACCAATGTATTAACTAAAAATACCATGACATGTCTATAAAATGGACTAACATGTAGCCATGAAAATAATATTGTTGAGAAATATTTAATAACATCTAGAGAAGCCCACAGCATGTTATTGTGTGTGTGTGTGTGTGTGGGGGGGGGGGGGGGGGCAGGGGACAGATCATGAAACAATACTGAGTTTCATCTTGTTAATGAAAGGTTTATACACAAAATAAAGATTATTAGCCAATATATACCATAATGTTAATAGAAATGTTATCTGGGTTGGGAGATTTCAAGTGATTTTTTTCTAAAATTTCTATAATGATTATATATTAATTTTTTAATACTAAAAATCAATAAAAATTAATGCTTTAAATCTGAACTCCAGATCCAATTTCATTTCTTTGAGTCCACATATCACAACTTCATGTGTGATACTAATTTCCAACCCAAGATGCTTCCAGATATGAAACACAGCCTACTCAGATTTAGCCTGAACTGGGAGTTCTGACTTCCAAGGCCAACAGGAGGAATCTTCCCAACCCAGGAATCAAACCTAGGTTTCCCACATTGCAGGCAGATTCTTCACCATCTGAGCCACCAGGAAAGCCCCAATGGAATATTACTCAGCCACAAAAAAGAACGCTTATTAGAACATCAGTTCTAATAAGGTGGATGAATCTAGAGCTTGTTATACAGAGTGAAATAAGTCAGAGAAAGAAAAACAAATATCATATATTAACACATATACATGGAATCTAGAAAGATGGTTCTGGTGAACCTATTTTCAGGGCAGCAATGCAGATGCAGACATAGAGAACAGACTTATGGACAAATGAGCCAGGGAGGAAGGAGAGGGTGAGACGAATGGAGAGAGTAGCATGGAAACATATACACTACTATACGTAAAAGAGATAGCCAATGGGAGTTTGCTGTATGACTCAGGGAACTTAAAATGGGGCTCTGTAACAACCTAGAGGGGTGGGAAGGGGTGGAAGGTGGGAGGAAAGTTCAAGAGGGAGGGGAAATATCTGTACCTATGACTGATTCATGTTGATGTATGGCAGAAGCCAAAGCAATATTGTAAAGCAATTATCCTTCAATTAAAAATAAATTAAAAATACGTGGAGGTCGTTCCACAGTGGAAGGAGATTCACCATCAACTGGGTTCTTTGAGGAGCCTCTTCCGGAAGCCAGAAATGCTGGGCTACCTTTTAACTTCCCAGAGCTGCCTCCCTGGGCTCCCGCCCGGGTGAATCTGGGTCCAGGACAGTGAAGCGCAGCTCACAGACTCCCTGCTGGCCTGGGATGGCCTGGGCATGGGCCTGTACCAGCACAAGGCAGATTCAGTGCTCAGGCTGGCCCAGGCCTTTACTGCCTGGCCACATGCGGGCGGCTGCACCCTTGTCACAGGTCATGGGACTGCTGGAACTGTGGCAGATACATCAGAAGGAAGACATGCAGAAAGTACAGAAAAGTCTGCTTGCTGTGTGAGATGGGTGACACGAGGCTAAAAGAAGCTCCTTCTCCCTGGTGCTTGTGCAGGGAAGTGCTCTTCCCACTGAACTGCCCAAAGCAGGAGAGGCTCTGGGAGAGAGAGCAGGTGCAGACACTTACTAAGCACCTCTTGCCAATTATTTTCCCCCAATTTCACCTGGGTCTCCCTTTACAATCCTGTTTTCTTAGGGACATGGCTGCAGCCTGAACCTGAAGCAGAGGCACTGCTGAAAGGGACTGTGTGGCTAAGGAGATCTCACAGTTGGTTGTGCTGGGCCCCAAATTAGTCTGGCTCTATTGCAGGGGGTGGTCCCGAGATTTGTCCTATAGTCCAGGCCAGCCCTTCTGATGTCTGAGCACAGAACAGCTGCATCTCCACACCGCTGCAGCCAGACCCCACTGAGCCCATCTCACCAGCTTTCAAGGAGCCTCTCCACTTCAACTGGCTTAGCAGTCCTGAGCTGTGCTTTCTAGCAATCAGTGTCTTCATGGCTTCCTGTGTATAAATAGCATCTTTTTAATGAGACTAGAAAGTCCCTTGCAGTAGATCCCTCTTCGAATATCTGTCTGCCCAGCTCATAGAGGCAATTATGATTGTGCTGGCTTCCTGGGAAGACACTGCTTTCCACAGCAGACAGAGAAGGAAGCTGGCATGGAGGAGAGCAGCAGCGAGTGCCCTCACAGACACCCACTACTGCCTGATCCCCAGGTTCTTGCTGGGCCAGGTTACATCTTGGCTTTCTTATACCACATCTCTTCTTTTGCTTAAGCTTATATCTCTCATTTTATATCACTTGCCTCTGGTCTATGGGTCCCAACTTTTTTTTTTTTTTTTTCACTGTATCTTACACAATTCAGGTTCTTAGTTAAGACAAATGAATTCAGAGAATTGTCCAGATTATTTTCTGAAACTTTCTGAAATGTTTCCACATCCACCTTCATCTGCCTTCTCCCCTCAAAACGAGTTATTTGCTGGCACTACTATCAGCTGATATCAGTGAGTGTAATTCAGAAGGCTCTTTTATAACCTCTCACCCGACTATCTAACCATCCTGGCAATAAACTTGGAGCCCAGGGGAGGCTTGCAGCATCCTAAGGTACAGGTGGAGCAGAAAAATGTGAGCACAAGGTCAGCATCTCCCAAAAGTGTCCCTCAGATGTACATGTGTGGTGTGTGCACGCACACACACAAATTCTGGAGTCAAATGAACTTTGAAAGTGCTACAATGCAGATAAGAAAATCACAGGCTCTGAGACGGTTGACTTGCCTTCCCCAAAGTTATCTAATTGTGGATCCCCTCTTTCACTTAATATTGCTCACAACTAGTGCTGTAGTCTCGGCCACACTCTGGGATGTGTGTTTCTAGTTTCGCTTTCACAGTAATTGCCTTAGACAACCTCGTCACACAGCAATTTCCTCACTGCTCAAGAGATCAAATAAGCATTTCAGATGAGACGCAGATGGAATGGAAGAAACATGGTAAACTGATAGACCAGAGGTCAATTTCACGCTACCTAATCAATCATCTGTGTGACGTGATCACCACTGAGTACAGTCTGTGGACTCTCATTTTTCTTCTTTATAAAATAGAACTGTTATGAGGATTAAATAGAACAATTCTTATTTAAAATGGCATTTCTTCTTTCTCTTCCTCATTTGCATTCTTTCAGCAGTTTTCTTTGAGCTACTGACAAACCGAGGGTGGGTAGAGAGATGCTTAGATGACAGATCTGGAAGCCTAGATCACTCAAATTCAGGTTTTAAAATGCACCCAGAATTTGTTTTAATCAAGTACAGTAACACATGTAGACACAGAAATGACCATTATGAAGGAAGAAGTTTATACTCAGTCCCTGGAAATATGAAGCATGGCACACCCTGGCAGGGACAATGGGGAACCATCAGGGTCAGTCAGGAGGTGCAGGGAGGGGGAAGTGTGGGCAAGTCTTTGCTGTGGCTTCAGTGGGAAGGCAAGGTAAGGCAGGTACACTGGCAGGACTGCCCCATCTGAATCACTTCAGTGGGTTCTGGGGTGTAGAGGCTGGCCTACTGGTCTGGCCCCTGACCCTAGAGAGGTTAAGACAGGGCAGAGAGGCACTGAGTGTGACAGTGTGATAAAGGAGGTGGGGCACTAGACTGGGGATATGGGCACTAGATTGCTAGATTGCATTTGAAGAACATGGGCTCCAGAAATTGGCTAGACCTTCGAGGGGTATCCTCTCTAGTATTAGCAAGGCCACAAGACATCAAAGCATTCAGTTCAGTTCAGTCACTCAGTCGTGTTCTACTCTTTGTGACCCCACGAATTGCAGCACGCCAGGCCTCCCTGTCCATCACCAACTCCCGGAGTTCACTCAAACTCATGTCCATCGAGTCTGTGATGCCATCCAGCCATCTCATCCTCTGTCATCCCCTTCTCCTCCTGCCCCCAATCCCTCCCAGCATCAGAGTCTTTTCCAATGAGTCAACTCTTTGCATGAGGTGCCCAAAATACTGGAGTTTCAGCTTTAGCATCATTCCTTCCAAAGAACACCCAGGGCTGATCTCTTTTAGAATGGACTGGTTGGATCTCCTTGCAGTCCAAGGGACTCTCAAGAGTCTTCTCCAACACCACAGTTCAAAAGCATCAATTCTTTGGTGCTCAGCTTTCTTCACAGTCCAACTCTCACACATGACCACTGGAAAAACCATAGCCTTAACTAGACGGATCTTTGTTGGCAAAGTAATGTCTCTGCTTTTCAATATGCTATCTAGGTTGGTCATAACTTTTCTTCCAAGGAGTAAGCGTCTTTTAATTTCATGGCTGCAGTCACCATCTGCAGTGATTTTGGAGCCCCCCAAAATAAAGTGCGACACTGTTTCCACTGTTTCCCCATCTATTTCCCATGAAGTGATGGGACCAGATGCCATGATCTTCATTTTCTGAATGTTGAGCTTTAAGCCAACTTTTTCACTCTCCTCTTTCCCTTTCATCAAGAGGCTTTTTAGTTCCTCTTCACTTTCTGCCATAAGGGTGGTGTCATCTGCATATCTGAGGTTATTGATATTTCTCCCGGTAATCTTGATTCCAGCTTGTGCTTCTTCCAGCCCAGCGTTTCTCATCAAAGCATTAGGTAATACATAAAGTGAAAACATGATAACCTAACTGATTCTTTGTACAACTTGGGAAAAGGGTACCTGATCCTGTTTATTGATTCCCAAGTTTTCAACATGTCCAGAACGTAACCCAGCGTCTTCCTACAACCTATTGGTCCTGGACTACTTACCTCAGCGAGAGCATCTCCACCCCTCTGGGCACCCAAGTCAAATGCATGGGAGGTGCAGGTGCCTCTCTCTTGCTCTCTGTGGGCAGTTGCCCCAATGCTGGAAATGGATGACAAGTAGCCTTCAGTGACAGTGCCCTCAGAGACTGCTGCACCTTCAGAGAGCCATCATAGCCAAGGCTCTGCCCCTTCCTGGAGTGGTCCACAATCAATTTATATGGAAGGATAAAGTCCTCACCATCTCAGCCCAAGCTAAGACAACTGTGAAGGACCATTCTAGCTCCTGTGTAACTGGGAAGTTGGCCATGGCAGTTGATGGATCTGCATCATAGCTGATTCCTTCCTTTGCCGACTACCCCCTCTTTTCTCTCCTTTCATGCATGTTGATCCCAAAGACACTCAATAAACATCCTGTGTTCTAAATTCTGTCTGAGGTTGCTTCCCAGGAAATCCAACCTATGACACCAATCTACTACCAAGTCTGGGCAATACCTCCTACTAAACCTTTTGAAGTTTACTTTCAAGTCTTTCCCTACTGTTAGTGTTTCAGTTCATGGCCACCATTACATCTTGCTTAGATAACCACAGGAAGTTTCAGTGGCTCAGTGGGTGAAGAACTGCCTGCAATGCAGGAGACACAGAAGATGTGGGTTCTATCCCTGGGTCAGGAGAAGGAAACTCCAGTATTCTTGCCTGGAAATCCCAGGACAGAGGAGCCTGGTGGGCTACAGTCCATGGGGTCACAAAGAGTCAGACATGACTGAACACGCATGCAACATCAATGTTGACAACCACAAAAGACTTTAAGGGGTCTAACTCCTGGTCAAAAACCTACAGTGATCTTTCAGGTCTGACCAAAGGGAGTTACACAGACTTCTACCTGGGAAAGGTACCCTATTCACAGCGGAATTGGTGCACAGCAGTCTCTGAGGGGGGTTACAATCAGGACTCAGGCCTCTTGGCTGGCCATGCTCCACACATAGCTGCATCCCTAGCCCGGGTGCTTCTATATTCAGATTTGGGGAAACCTTGAAGACACTTTTCTCCAGTATCATCCAGTAGTCCTATCCTTTCCCTGCTGCCTATCCCTGGTGCCCTGTCTATAAAATGAGTCCTCTGTTCTGGGGTCTCTCCTCAGTGAGACATGCTTTCCATCTGTGCAGATATGCAGGAAAAGGGAACATTATGGGAACCAGTGCTTTCTCCTCTTGCTTACACTATTGTAGTGAGTGGTTAAAGGCCAGACTGTTACTCTCATTTTGGTGTCTCAATCAATTTTGTCAAAGCCTGGCCACCCAGCACTCTCTAGCTCAGTACAATTTTTGATGGACTCTACTTGTTTTCTGTACAAAAATGACCTTTCAAAGTGAAATGTGCACCCAACATTAACCAAGATAGACCATATTTTGAGCCATAAACTAAAGCTTAAAATTTTTTAAAGAAACTAAATCAAACAAAATATGTTTTCTAACCAAATCAAACTTGAAATCAATAAAAAATATTTGGGAAAATCCAAAGTTTGGAAGTTAAAAACACATTCTAAGTAACTTATAGATAAAAGAGGCACTCACAAGGGAATCTAGAAAATATTTTTAATTGAATAAAAATTAAAATCTGACATCAAAATTTGTGAGATACAGCTAAAGCAGTGCTTAGGGGAGGATTCATAGGTTTAAAGGAGAAGGCAATGGCAACCCACTCCAGTACTCTTGCCTGGAAAATCCCATGGACAGAGGAGCCTGGTAGGCTGCAGTCCATGGGGTTGCGAAGAGTGGGACACGACTGAGCGACTTCACTTTCACTTTTCACTTTCATGCATTGGAGAAGGAAATGGCAGCCCACTCCAGTGTTTTTGCCTGGAGAATCCCAGGGATGGGGGAGCCTGGTGGGCTGCCGTCTATGGGGTCGCACAGAGTTGGACACGACTGAAGTGACTTAGCAGTAGCATAGGTTTAAATAATTCTATTAGAAAAGAAGAAAGGTCTTGAATCAACTGTCTTACACCTTAGGAAACTAGAAAGAGAACAACAGAATAAACCCAAAGAAAGAAAAGACAGGAAATAAAGACAAAAGAGGAAGTCAATGAAATTAAAAACTGAAAAACAGAGAAAAATAAATGAAACAAAATCGGTTCTTTGTAAAGTCAACACAATTGATAAACCTCTTGTCAGACTGACTTAAAGATAAAAGAAAGTACAAATTACCAATTACAGAAATAAAAGAAAACAGACTGTAAATGCATTAAAAACACAATAGGGAATATTAGGAATACTCTATGCCCAACATTCAACAACTTAGTTAAAATGAACCAATTCCTTGAAATATCTTAAACCATCAAAGGTTTATTCCCTGAATAAGCCTGTATCTATGAAGAGAACTGAGTTCATAGTAAAACAAACAAAACAAACAAAAACCTTCTAACAACAACAGCAAAGTCCTCCAGGCTCAGATAGCCTCACTTTGGATTCTACCAAACATTAACAAAACAAAAAATAATCCCAAGTCTACACAATCTCCTTCTGAAAACAGACAAGGAGGCAACAGTTCTGACAATGTTCAAGCTGATCCCTCTGCCCACAGAAAACAGAGAAACTGCCTCCTTTGGTGATCTTTCCATGTTCTTTGAAAGGGCGAGTCACAAAGGACCATTCTACTCTCCCACATCCTGAGATAAGACCATGTATGCCCTTCTTTAGTGACTCCCTTGTTCTATAAAACCCCTAATTTTCTCCTTTTTTCTTTGAGACTTTCCTCACTAAAGTGCATCATCCCTATTACAACAGATTGAGTAAAACCACCTCCTCAGTTGCCCCGTGCATCCTGTTGCTGGCGCTTTTGGGGCTGTGACTTGCATAGGGCCAGACCTTGCCTTGATCCCTGCTTACTCCACACAGGTGATGAGCCTCTCCTTCCTGGTCAGTGACGGGGAAAAATGGTATGTTTCACACCTGATCTCCAGACTTGCGTCCATCAGTAGCATGATAAGGATTTGATTCTGATACCTTTTCAGTAATCACTTGATTTCTGGTGCTGAACTCTTTGGGTTTCATAGTCTGACCATTTGGTGATCTCTGTCAATAGATGAAGATGAAGTTCTCTATAGTTTTATAGAGAACCTGTTTCTGTTGAGTGGAAGATAGCAGGCAATCTGGTTAGTTTTCCACCTTAAGTTCAAATCAAGAATTCCATGCCCAGCCAGAAGTGGGTATCTGGACAGGTGAGTTTTATGTTTCTGGATCACAAGTGACTCATAGTTGACATTGTATAATTGAAGTTTTTGTCTCTGTATATCTATGTATTTACATGTTTATAATTCAGAAAAGCCTTTCCCTCTCACTGCGTGAATATTTTCCTAACTCCAGATAGTATAACCAAATTAGATGATAAGATCTCTTAAAAATTGTTTTATTTTTGGCTGTGCTGTCTTTGTCGCTGCTTGCAAGCTTACTCTAGTTGCAGAGCATAGGGACTACTCTCTAGTTGCGGTGCCCAGGCTGCTCATTAAGGTGACTTCTCTCGTTGTGGAATACAGGCTGTGTGTGTGTAGGCTCAGTAGCTGCAGTGGGCTTAGTTGCCCCATGGCATGTGGAATCTTCCTGGACCAGGGACTGAGTTCATGTTCCCTGCATTGGCAGATGGATTTTTAACCACTGGCTGCTGCTAAGTTGCTTCAGTCATGTCCGACTCTGTGTGACCCCAGAGACAGCAGCCCACCAGGCTCTCCCATCCCCGGGATTCTCTAGGCAAGAATACTGGAGTGGGTTGCCATTTCCTTCTCCAATATACAAAAGTGAAAAGTCAAAGTGAAGTCGCTCAATCGTGTCTGACTCTTTGCAACCCCATGGACTGCAGCCTACTGGACCACCAGGGAAATTGAGATTATAAGATCTCTTAAAGAAGCTTTATTCTGATTGGCCTAGAAATAAATATTTATATAAGTTGAATATTCCAAATATTACCAGAAGTTAAGGAAATTGAATCTCAAATATTTTCAATGTGAAAAACAGAGGTATTCTCATAGAAACTAAGAAACACTTCAAGTAAATTTAGGTAAATCTTTTGACAAAGAAGACTAGCTTAATATTTGGTTTAAGAAACAGAGCTATGTCTTCTTTGTGTTAAATAACTATCCATGTTAAATAATATATTTGTAAATTTTAATTTTGCTTGGGTATGTTCTTCCTAAACTTATATGAGCTTACTGATTGTATAAGCTAGCATCATATATACTAAATGTTTAAGATTATAAAAAATGTACATTGGTACCTAACCAAGTTGAGTCATTATTCTGACAAACTTTCAACAGGAAGTATGTCAGCTTGAAGATAATTTCTAAGAGCTTTAAGTAACTCAACCTTGGAGTTAACTGTTGAATGGCAAAGGTATCTAGATAATTTCAGTAAAATAGAATACTGCATCATTGATACTAAATAGAAGTTAAGTTTATGTATTCTTGCTTTTTATTTTTATATGCTACAGAGAGACTGCATATATTCAGGCCTATTAATCAATGTGTTCACTTTTTCCACTTTGAGAAGCTCTGCTATAAGAGATGGAGAAGGCACTGGTGACCCACTCCAGTACTCTTGCCTGGAAAATCCCATGGACGGAGGAGCCTGGTGGGCTGCAGTCCATGGGGTCGCGAAGAGTCAGACACGACTGAGCGACTTCACTTTCACTTTTCACTTTCATGCATTGGAGAAGGAAATGGCAACCTACTCCAGTACTCTTGCCTGTAGAATCCCAGGGACGGGGAGCCTGGTGGGCTGCTGTCTCTGGGGTCACACAGAGTTGGACACGACTGAAGCAACTTAGCAGCAGCAGCAGCAGCTATAAGAAATATAGTAGAGCTACATCTGTATCTGTAGATACACAAAGTCCATGTCATGGTCAAAGCTGACTAGGAGTTGATGGGTTTTTAAGTAAGATTTTCAAAAGGAACTTTAGTATATAATATTATACTGATAAAAAAAGATTTTGATGTTCTATTAAAAGGAAAACATTTTCTTAGATTATTGGTCAGCTATTTTTTTTCGGGCCACACCACATGGCCTGCAGAATCTTGGTTCTCTGATCAGAGATCTAACCCAGGTCCCTTGCAATGGAAGCATGGAGTCCTAACCATTGGACTACCAGGGAATTCCCTACTGGTCTGCTCTTAGTAAGAGGTTGTGGAAGGTTATTAATTGCTTTCTGTGTAATCTGCCTACATAGTAGAGATTCTATGTATTATCAAAATCATTCCTTTGTGCTTGATGCTGACTTTGTTATGACTTTGATTATTTAAGAAAACAAAAGTTTCTTAGTTAGGAAATAGATAAGGCTCTTTAAATAATGTTTATTTTAGAAATATTTTATAAGTTAGCCAAGTACTGTTCTCAGTAACCCAGATCCAACTTAATCAGTGTTCAAATCTTGTGACAATTTTTGATATTTTACGTTTCCAAAATTAAATCCTAAATGATGACTTTTCCACCTAAAACTGTCTTTGTGATTTCCCAGAGGGCTCCTGGAAAATCATAATGCATTTGTTCTCTCACCTTATAAAAAAGTCAAGTGCTAGATATATTTAGGCATATTTGATACTGATGAGTCAAATGGGAAGAGCTGTCAAGCCAGAAGAGTTGCATGGCTTTCCCTTTGTTGTTGTTCAGTCGCTAAGTCATATCCAACTCTTAGCAACTCCATGGATTGCAGCACACCAGGCTTCCCTGTCCTTCACTATCTCCTGGAGTTTGCTCAGATTCATGTCCATTGAGTCAGTGATGCTATCTAACCATCTCATTCTATGCCGATCCCTTCTCATTTTGCTTTCAATCTTTCCCAGCATCAGGATCTTTTCCAATCATTGAAGCTTCAGCATCAGTCCTTCCAACGACTATTCAGGTTGTTTTCCTTTAGGACTGACTGATTTGATTTCCTTGATGTCCAAGGGACTCTCAAGAGTCTTCTCCAGCATCACAATTCAATAGCATCAATTCTTCAGTGTTCAGTCTTCTTTATGGTAATTCTCACATCCACACATAACTACTGGAAAAACCATAGCTTTGCCTATATGGACTTTTGTCGGTAAAGTGATGTCTGTGCTTTTTAATATGCTATCCAGATTTGTCATCCATTTCCTTTCAAGGAGCAAGCGTCTTAAGTTGTGGCTTCAGTCACTGTCCACAGTGATTTTGGAGCACGAGAAAATAGTCTGTCACTGCTTTCACTTTTTCTCCTTCTGTTTGCCATGAAGTGATGAGACCAGATGCCGTGATCTCAGTTTTTTGAATGTTGAGTTTTAAGCCAGTTTTTTTCACTTTCCTCTTTCACCCTCATCAAGAGGCTCTTTAGTTCTTTGCTTTATTGATGTTTATTAATATACAGATGCTAATATACAGAGCTGATTCAGACTTATTGAATCTATATGTAGATATTTTTGTCATATTCTAACTGTATACTTGCCATATTCATAACATAATTTGGTTAGGATTTTTACATCCTGAAGATTTGTCCTCTGCAAAGATCATCCTCTGTACAGATTCCCTGCAAATGTTCATCCATTTTAATAAACTAGATGTGATGTTAATGGCCTTCTTTAAGAATAGAGTTAGTCATTATGTTTATAGTTATGATGTCTCAGGTTTTTTTAACTGAATTCATTATCTTGCTTTGTACACTGCAGAAACAACTAAATTTCCTTGTCCATTACATTATTATTATGAATTCTCAACAGATCTTTCATTTTAATGTTCTATCTCCTAGATGTACAAGAACCCTCTTTTGTTTTTCTCACATTATCTTTAACTCATAAATTGCCACTTAGTAGACTATACTTTAGGAGAAGGCAATGGCACCCCACTCCAGTACCCTTGCCTGGAAAATCCCATGGACGGAGGAGCCTGGTAGGCTGCAGTCCATGGGGTCGCTAAGAGTCGGACACAACTGAGCGACTTCACTTTCTCTTTTCACTTTCATGCATTGGAGAAGGAAATGGCAACCCACTCCAGTGTTCTTGCCTGGAGAATCCCAGGGACGGGGGAGTCTGGTGGGCTGCCATCTATGGGGTCACACAGAGTCAGACACGACTGAAGTGATTTAGCATAGCGTAGCATAGACTATACTTTGTAAAGTTAAGTGAAACACTTGTAAATGATATCTTTTTCTCCCTGTCTGGCCCCTCCAGAATTTAAAAATTCTTACTGAGTATTCTTATTTTCAAAGCAATGTAATTATTTGTGTAGGTTCAATAAGAATCTATCCTCCTTGTCAATGGAAGGAGTACCTGGAACACTGGCTATGCAATCAAACCCTTGCCTAGAATGACATATTTGGGAATGATTTGATCTAGTCAAATGTAACCAGTCACTGTGAGTAGTTAAGGCTGACTTCATGGAGTCAATGTTTACAAAGCTCTCTTGGAAAAGTGGCCTGATGTCAGGTTAATAGGGTTCCAAGAACAGAATTAGGTGATTTACATACCTGATTTTAACAGTTACTAGAAAGCTACAACAATCAAGACTCATGTGGTATGGGCAAAAGAACAAACCCTTAGTTCAGTGGAAAAGAACAGGGAGTTCAGACACAAACAGATTTTGCTGAAAACACAGGTTTTCCGCAAAGGTACAAAGGCAATTCAGTGGAGAAAGAAGTTTTTGAATTAAATGGTGCTACAACATTTGCACATGCACATGCAAAAAAAAGAACTTTCACCTTCATCTCAAACCTTAAAAAGTTAACTCAAAATGGATCAAAGATCTAAGTACAAAATATAAGACTATAAAACGTTCCTGAAGAAAACACAGGAAAAACTCTTTGTGTCCTCAGGTTCAGTCAAGATTTCTTGACTATAACACTAAATGTATGATACATAAAAGAAAAACTATAAATTAAATCCAATTAAAATTACAAATTTTTTCTTTGCAAAAGAAACTATCAGAGAATTAAAATACAAGCCACAACTGGAAACAATATTTGCAAATCTAATATCTGACAAAGTACTTGTACTCAGGACATAGTATACAGAACTCTCAAAACCCAATAATAAGAAAAACTGGCAAAAGATTCAGGTACTTTCACCAAAGAAGATATAAATATAGAAAATAAGCATATGAAAAATGTTCAACATCAATAGTCTTTAGGAAATGACAAATTAAAACCAAATGAAACATTACATACCTAACAGAATGAGTTAAAAAATGCAATACTAAGCATGGTCAAGATTCTGAGCAATGGTAACTGTCATACTTCAATGGTAGCTACTTTGAAAAGAAGTTTGGGGTTTCTTATAAATGACAAAATGATCTCCGTTCAAAAATGAAAAATGATCTCTGTTTGTTTCCATTTAATATCACAGTAATCCAAGTCTATGCCCTGACCAGTAATGCTGAAGAAGCTGAATGATTCTATGATGACCTACAAGATCTTCTAGAACTAACACCAAAAAAAAAAAAAGATGTCCTTTTCATAATAGGGGACTGGAATGCAAAAGTAGGAAGTCAAGGGATACCTGGAGTAACAGGCAAGTTTGACCTTGTAGTACAAAGTGAAGCAGGGCAAAAGCTAACAAGAGTTTTGCCAAGAGAACACACTAATCATAACAAACACCCTCTTCCAACAACACAAGAGATGACTCTACACATGGACATCACCAGATGGTCAATATCAAAATCAAACTGACTATATTCTTTGCAGCCGAAGATGGAGAAGCTCTATATAGTTAGCCAAAACAAGACCGGGAGCTGACTGTGGCTCAGATCATCAACTCCTTATTGCAAAATCCAGACTTAAATTGAAGAAAGTAGGGAAAAACACTAGACCATTCAGGTATGACCTAAATCAAATCCCTTACGATTATACAGTGGAAGTGACAAACAGATTCAAGGGATTAGACCTGACAGAGTGCCTGAAGAACTATGGACGGAGGTTCATGACATTGTACAGGAGGTAGTGATGAAAACCATCCCCAAGAAAAGAAATGCAAAAAGGCAAAATGGCTGTCTGAGGAGACCTTACAAACAGCTGAGAAAAAAAGAGAAGCCAAAGGCAAAAGAGAAAAAGAAAGATATATCCATCTGAATGCAAGGAGAGATAAGAAAGCCTTCTTAAGTGAACAATGCAAACACAGAGGAAAACAATAGAATGGGAAAGACTAGAGATTCTTCAAGAAAAATAGAGATAGCAAAGGAACATTTCATGCAAAGATGGGCACAATAAAGAACAGAAATGATATGGACCTAATAGAAATGGAGATATTTAGAAGTGATGGCAAGAATACACAGAAGAACTATACAAAAAAGATCTTAATGACTCAGATAACCACAATGGTGTGATGACTCACCTAGAGCCAGACATCCTGGAATTTGAAGTCAAGTGGGCCTTAGGAAGCATCACTATGAACAAAGCTAGTAGAGGTAATGGAATTTCAGCTGAGCTATTTCAAATCCTGGAAGATGATTCTGTGAAAGTGCTGCACTCAATATGCCCGCAAATTTGGAAAACTCAGCAATGGCCACAGGACTGGAATAGGTCAGTTTTCATTCCAATCCCAAAGAAAGACAATGTCCAAAAATGTTCAAACTACCACACAATTGCACTCATCTCACACGCTAGCAAAGTAATGCTCAAAATTCTCCAAGAGACTTCAACAGTACATGAACCGAGAACTTCCAGATGTTCAAGCTGGATTCAGAAAAGGCAGAGGAATCAGAGACCAAATTGCCATCATCATCAAATTGTTGGATCATAGAAAAAGCAAGAGAGTTTCAGAAAAGCATCTACTTCTTCTTTATTGACCATGCCAAAGCCTTTGACTCTGTGGATCACAAGCTGGAAAATTCTTAAAGACATGGGAATATCAGACCACCTTAACTGCCTCCTGTGAAATCTGTATGCAGGTCAAGAAGCAACAGTTAGAACTGGACATGGAACAACAGACTGGTTCCAAATCAGGAAAGGAGTACATCAAGGCTTTATATTGTCATCCTGCTTATTTATCTTATATGCAGAGTTCATCATGTGAAATGCTGGGCTGGATGAAGCACAAGCTGGAATCAAGATTGCTGGGAGAAATATCAATAACCTCAGATATGCAGATGACACCACCGTTATGGCAGAAAGTGAAGAAGAACTAAAGAGTCTCTTGATGACAGTGAAAGAGGAGAGTAAAAAAGCTGGGTTAAAACTCAACATTCAAAAACTAAGATCATGGCATCCAGTCCCATCACTTCATGGCAAACAATGGAAACAGTGACAGACTTTATTTTGGGGGGCTCCAAAATCACTGTGGATGGTGACTGCAGCCATGAAATTAAAATATGCCCGCTTCTTGGAAGAAAAGCTCTGACCAATCTAGACAGCATATTAAAAAGCAGAGACATTACCTGGCTGACTAAAGTCTGTCTAGTCAAAGCTATGGTTTTTCCAGTAGTTATGTATGGATGTGAGAGTTGGACTGTAAAGAAAGCTGAGTGCTGAAGAATTGATGCTTTTGAACTGTGGTGTTGGAGAAGACTCTTGAGAGTCCCTTGGACTGCAAGGAGATCCAACCAGTCCATTCTGAAGGAGATCAGCCCTGGGATTTCTTTGGGAGGACTGATGCTAAAGCTGAAGCTCCAATACTTTAGCCACCTGATGCAAAGAACTAACTCCTTAGAAAAGACCCTGATTCTCAGAAAGACTGAAGGCGGGGGAGAAGGGGATGACAGAGGATGAGATGGTTGAATGGCATCACTGACTCAATGGACACGAGTTGAGCAAGCTCTGGGAGTTGGTGATGGACAGGGAAGCCTGGCATGCTGCAGTCCATGCAGTTGCAAAGAGTTGGACACAACTGAGCAACTGAACTGAACTGAGTTTCTTATAAAGTTAAATATTCATTTACCAAATGATCTAACAATTCACTCAAATGTATGTACCCAAGAGAAACATAACTTACATCCACAGAGAGACTCATACACTAATGTTCACAGAAGTTTTATTTGTTATAGACAAAAACTGGAAATAACCCAAATGTCAATCAATTAGTGAACTAATAAGCAAATTGTGGTACATCCTTTCAGTGGAATATTATTTGGCAATTAAAAGGAGAAAATCAATTATTGATGCAGGCAAAAACATATGCATTATGTCAGGGAGAATAGCCAAACTAAAAAGAAAATATGATATAACTCCATTTATATGACATTCTGGAATAGGCAAAGCCATCTGTATAGAGAGTAGCCTAGCCAGCAACTGGAGATGGGTGAACGGGTTGACTGCAAAGAGGCAGCTTTAGTTTTTTAGAGAGATGAAAGTTCTATATTTTGATTATGGTGGTGGTTATACAGGTGCTTAAATGTATCAAAACTCACAGCATTATACACCAAAGAGAGTAACTTTTACTGTGTATAACTTTAAGAAAAATACAGAAAGATGGAAAAAAGTATGCAAGCAACTTGGTCACATCAACCTTCTGCCTGAAACCTTTCCATGGCTCCAACTGTCAGTCCACATTTTCTAGCACACAGCCACAGTTTGGTCTTCTTGTCTCCAGCCTCATCTCTTGCTATGCTCCTCATTCAATACCATTTGCAGTTCCTGCATATTGAGGCACAGTACCTAGTACAGGTGCTCAGTTAGCATAGGTTCCATTCCTTCATACATCGTTCTGCATTTGTTTATGTTAGCCCTTTCCCCTCAAAGCTCTTTCTACTCCTCACCACACTTAACTTGCAGGCAGTAAGTCTCAGGCAATACCTCCTCCTGACATGTCTCTCTAAACCACTTCCTCCTTGTCTCTGCCCCCCATAATAAGTTGGGTCTGACACACTGCTTCTGCGCTTCCTTATCTGTAAAGACAAAGATGTTCAAGCCTTGCATATTCTGACAAAAGGACTGATTTTTCAGTTGGCTCCTGGAAGACTGACTCTTAAGTCCTTAAAATATTCCTGTCCACTAACAGAGTCTTTCATACCTGGGACCTTGGAACATGCCAGATAGTTTATACTAATTATATGATTTGTGCTAGGGCCCTTGAGCTACACTGTATTAGTGGCCTCTGGACAGACTGAAGATTAAATAAGTAAGGTTGGTCTTTTGTATGCTGCATGCCTAAGTAACTGACTGCGAATGAAAACCCTAGACTTCAAGGCTTGGGTGAACTTCCCTGGTCATCAATACTTCCTACATGTTGTCACCACGTTGCTAGGAGAATGGAGCACTGTCCATGGGATTCTACGAAAGGGCATATTTGGAAGCCTGTGCCTGATTTCTCCTGAACTCTGTCCTATGTACCTTTTGCCTAGGTTTTAATTTGAATCCTCTCACTGTAAGATATTGGAACTATGAGTATGACCACTTTTAGAGAATTATCTACTAAGAGTGGTTCTGGCACATCAAACTATTGTGTTGACTTCAATCAGAGCACTTATCATAATGAGCTGACACTGCCTGTCTCTCTCTGTGCTGTGATTCCTTCAAGGGCAATGACCTTGGATGATTTGTCTGCCATCTCTGGTGCCTAGTGCTGTGCCCAGAAAATGATGTGTTAAATAAATGTCTGATTGCAAGAGAAGCACAGTCTCTTCATGAGTCTGATTCCCTCCTGAGCCAGGAAACCACCTCCAGGGCTTGAAGAGGAATGCAGATGTAGCATGGGTTCTCTCCCAAGAAATCATGCATAAGGACAGGTAGTAAGAACTGTCAACCCCAGAAGCCTGAATTAAGAATTAAGCCTGTGAGACAAGACATCCAGAATAGGAATTTTAAAAACCTCAGCCAAGTAACAGCAGTGTGATAGCATAGCAGAGGGCTACAGAGGCTATTGTCACTTAAGGGGAGATGAGAACAGGGAGCAGAAAGAAGAGCCATGGAAATTTTACTCTGTTAACTATGTTTTATTTTCAGAATTTGCTTTCTCCAAATTAGGATAAGTAACATTACAGTGGAAAATGTCAAGATTGGATATTTAAAATTCAAGAAGTCTTTGGAAACAAGGAACGTCTATACTGTTCTCTGCTGGATTCCCTGCTAATGTTCTGCCCTGCAGGTTAGCTGCAATTCCAGTCTCAAGTATTAGCCTTTCTGGCTCTTGCTGACAGCTTTTAAAATGTTTAGCAATATTTTCTATCACAAAAATCACAACACCAATACTTAGGTTTTGCTAAGGCTCTTTTACTGGTAATTCTTAACCTTAAGCAATAAACACAGCTCAATTCAACACACCTGTACTTTGTCTTAGAGTCACCATTCAAAAAGAAATACAATATGCGATAAATGCAAACTCACTAGCAGGAAAGTGAAAGTCGCTCAGTTGTGTCTGACTCTTTGTGACCCCGTGGACTATATAGTCCATGGAATTCTCCAGGCCAGAAGACTGGAGTGGGTAGCCTTTCCCTTCTCCAGGGGATCTTCCCAACCCAGGGATGGAACCCAAGTCTCCTGTATTGCAGGCGGATTCTTTACCAGCTGAGCCACAAGAGAAGCCACTAGCAGGAACCCACCTTAAATCAACATCTCTGACTAGAGTCATGGAGTTGATTAGAAAAAAGGTCAGACCTTAGATTCCCATCTCCTCATTTTGAAAATGGGAGTACCTGGGACCCAGAAAAATAGCCCTGGCTGTTGAATAAAGACAACAGTGACCAGGCAAGTAGCCAAGACATTATTCCAATATGTGAACTGCCCCAGGATTCTGCTTTTCTCTGATGGGGCTGGCATAGGCTTCACTCCAAACCTAGCAGAGTCCCCTGATAAGACACACTAATCCAGGCCTGAAAGTGAAAGTCGCTCAGTTATGTCCAATTCTTTGCGACCCCATGGACTATACAGTCCGTGAGATTCTCTAGGCCAGAATGCTGGAGTGGGTAGCCTTTCCCTTCTCCAGGGGATCTTCCCAACCCAGGGACTGAATCCAGGTCTCCCACATTGCAGGCGGATTCTTTACCAGCTGAGCCACAAGGGAAGCCCAACAGTACTGGAGTGGGTAGCCTTTTCCTTCAACAGGGGATCTTCCTGACCCAGGAACTGAACCAGGGTCTCCTGCATTGCAGGTGGATTCTTTACCAACTGAGCTATTCTAGTCAAACATGACCTAGCTGGGAAACTTTGAGTATGTTATTGCATCTCTCTGACCCTATTTTCGTATCTGGATTGTAGGATAGCAATGGATTTTTATGTGGTTAATGAAATAACATAGAGCCTTATGCCTGGCATATGTAGAAGTTACTCAAGAAATGTACCTTCCCTTTCTTTTTTCCATCAAGTTCTCTATGGCAGCCTTTCCAATGAGATTTCCTCAACTGAACTACAGACACCCCCAAAATTATTTGAATGCTACCAAGGATGTTATATCCATTTCAAAAGAATATAATTCATTCATTGCATACAATCGGTGCCTCTGGACATCAGGACTTAATTTTCTTTAGGAATTCAGTTAAAAGATGGTTCCACGGACTCCCACAGCTATACGGGGTTCATGTACCCTTTCATACTTCTAGTACAGAACATGTACTAGAAGTATGTCAACTCTCAGGTCAACTCTTCCAGTATCATGTTGCTTTAAACCCTCCCCTGCCACTGCAGGGGCAACTCTGAGCCCCTTGAGAAGCTTTCTGGGCCTTAGCTTTTACCTTGTCTCCCTTCACCCCACCTTTCTCCAACATCCACCCACCCTACATCTTCATGCACATACAGCTGTTCTCTCTCAACTCATCTATGCTGCCTCAGTTCTCCCAGCCTAGTCCAGACAGTCCATGGATCTCAGGAGTGTCCAATAAACCTAGGCTTCTGCCATATTCATCTGCCTTCTGCCTGCCCTGGGGGCTACCAGGGCTACACTCCACACAAACCTCCCCCCGCCCCAGGGGTTCTTTGTGCCGGTCTGCCATTGCTGAGGAGGAGCAGTAACTCACTTGACTGTAGAAGCGGAAGGAAAGTTATCTGGGCAAAGAGAAGAAAGGGTTCATTTGCCAATTTGCTTAAAGTTCCCCTTTGGTATTTATCTAGTTTGGTTTTCTTAAACTGAGGGCTATTTAAGCACTCCGGAGAGGAGGGAAAGGAAAGTTTCAAGGGAACTGGGATGGGAGGGAGGAGCTGCAGAATTCTGAAATTGGAGGGTACACCAACAGCTGAGTCATTTAACTTCTCTGAGTTTCCCCTGTTTGTTCTGAGACAAGACAGATTAGAGTCATGGAGTGCTCAGTGCAGGTGAATGGGCATCCTTCTTCAAGTCTACTGAGTTCAGACCCTTTATCTGCCATTCTTGGTCGTCTTACACTCAAGCCAACCTGAACTCCTCCTCAACCTGGCCTGTGCTCCATCCAGGAATGGTGGGGACACGAACGGCACAACGAAGGGGGAGGGGATGCCACAAGACAACCCTGTGTATCTGGAGCCCTGCAGCTTTCACAGGCTGCACCCCAACCCCCATCCAGAAGCATAATGGGTGCACTACCTCTGTTTCCCCGGCAGCACCTGTCTTCCTTTATAGCTCTCACTGCAAGGGCTCAAAACTAACTTGAATGTTTCTAAGAAGTAAAATATAAAGATTATAGTTTAACAGCTAATCAAGGGTCACCACTCTGGGTTTCCTTGCTTAATTAATATTTAGGGTCAATGTCTTCCTATCAATTTGCACCCAGAACTCGGTCCCTAGGATATGAAAGGGAGCCCTAAGAGGAGCCCACTAGTCCCAGGGGACACCACAGCAATCCCATCTCCGGCAAACGCAGTTGCAGCGGGTCCAGGAGGAGAGCCCTTCCTCTGGCAGAGTGACTCAGTCCTGGAGCCAGGACCACACACACTGAATCCAGTCCATCCTTAGCCAGAGAGCCTTCTTCTCTCTCCTATTTTACAGAACCCAGGAGCTGCAGTTCGGAAAGCCAGACCTGTGCCATCGGTCAAGAACGTTTAGAGAAGGGAAACAGCCCATCAAGGGATCACATTCTATTCTCACCGTAAACACTCAATTTCCGAGTTGAGGACGCGACTGGCTAAGAAGGGGAAGAGGGCCGACTAGGCTCAGCTGTAACAGAAGTGGTTAAAAGAAGGGACGAGGGTGGTGGGCGGTGGTGGTGGTAAATCAGAAGAAAACCCGATAAAACAAAGATTCGGAACAGCGAAGCAATAGGAACCAAGGAAGAGGAAGATGGAAACGAGCAACAGAAAAAGTGCAGGAGGAAAGGGCGGGCGGAGACATCATCTCGAGGGGGATGGACAGAAGGCGCTCTAGACGGACTGACGAGGGGAACCGAAGGGGTGCGGCGGCGCGAGGGGCGGCGGCGGCGGCACCCTTACCGGCGGTGGCCGAGCGCAGGCTCTCCAGGCTCCAGGAGCGGGACAGGGCGCCGCGCATGCCCCCGCTGCCGCCGCGGCCCCCGCACACCACGCCGCTGCTGTCCGAGTCGGAGCCCGGGGACAGCCCGGCGCTACTGCCGCCGCCGCTGCTGCTGCTGGTGCCGAGGTCCCCGCTCGTCTGCCCGCTCGACTCGCTCGGGCATTGCTGCGCTCTCGTGCAGGCGGGGCCGAGCTCCAGCCACAGGTTCGCGGGCGGCTGGGCCGCGGCGGCGCCGGGGCTGCCGGGCGACGGGGCCAGCGAGCCGGGGCCCGGGCCGGGCGAGGGGCGTGCAGACGGCCGCGCGGCGTCCTCGGCCCCATCCCCGCCGCCGCACGGCCGCCGCTCCGGGCCAGCTGACATCATGGGGCTCCGCTAAGGAGGCTCCCGGCCGCCGCCAACCGCGGGGGCTCTGCGGCCGCGGCGGCGGGGACCCTCAGCGGGCGCGGGGCGCGCGCGGCTCGGGCGAGGCCGGGTGTCCACTGGGCAGGATGCGCGCATGTGCTTGTCGCCCGTTCCCGGCCGCCCGGCGGGCGCTGAGCCGCGGCGCCGACCCCGGTGCGGGTCGCGGGCTCGGTCAGCACGCGCTCACGCAGGCGCGCACGCAGAGTTGGGGCGGCGGCGGCGGGCGCGGCGCGCTGGGCCCCGGGCAGTTCTCGGTCCTCGCAGGGACGTGCCCTGCCGCCGGCATTCGCGCGCGTGGGTTAGGACTGGGGCATCCTTGGAAGGAGGCGTCCCAGACACCCCGCATCCATGGCAGTGAGGAGAGCTGGCGGGCGCTGGCTTTCCCCCTACAGGATCCAACGCGTCCTTGCCCGTCTTGGGCAGGAGTGTAGGCAGGAGGCCACGCTCAGCCCCGCAAGCCGGGTCGGGGAGCGCGCTTGGTGGCGTCGCGTCCCTCCTCTCCGGGTCTGCCACGCAGCGGTGCGCGGGGAACTTTCGGCACTGACGCCCCTCGGGCCAGCAGGCCAGCAGGAGTATGGCGGTGGTGCTCTGCCATCAAAAGTAGAGGCATGGTCCACGCCAAATAATTTTAGAAAGTGTCTGGCAAAGTCCAGTGACAGGTACAATCGAAAATAGGAGTCACAAAGCACATGACATAGAACCAAGAGCCAAGGATTCTAGGGTTTTTCAAATTTTGTTGTTGCGGAGGCAGGGATTAGAGAACGGAGCATTTCCTCCAACTC
The DNA here is from genome assembly GCF_027580195.1 of Bos mutus. NCBI lineage: Eukaryota > Metazoa > Chordata > Mammalia > Artiodactyla > Bovidae > Bos > Bos mutus. The sequence continues at coordinate 134,315,991 of NC_091618.1, forward strand.
TCCCACATACCCGTGAGCATTCTGTAGGTTCTTGGAGTGTGCCTAGTGGGAGGGTGAGGTACCTCTACTGCTCCAAACACGCGCGACGATCAGTGAGAAGTGTGAGAGGACGTCCCAGTATCTACTGACAAGGGCTAAGCAGGGCTGCCGACAGCCCCATTCCCAGGCTCAGCACTCCTGCAAGCTCTAGGGAGCTGGTTGTAAAGCAGAATAAGTATTAACGATGGTCAGGATGAAATGAGAGGTCCTTGCCATGCCCTAGCATACTAGCTGGTGTAGGGTGAAGGCTGGAAAAGTGGTCATTCTCTCCGCTTCCCTCCACTTGGGGTCGATTTCCTGTAGCCCATCTCCTTCCCTAAGCAATGTGTGTGCCCAGCTCTGTATCATAAGGGATCCTGCCTCTTCATAGATGTCATCGCCTCTTCTTACAGGCCCTGGGTTATCTCTTCATATGATACCCACCCTAACAACTCAGGGGGCTGGGACAATGGCATGGCAGCGTTTATGTACAAAGTACAGAACTCTGCGCAAACAGAAGGCAATACTAGTGTTTTGGAAGTTCGATCGATGGGCATTGCAGGGCGACTCAGCTAAATCTGCACCTTGAAGGCCCCCTCCCCCGTTAACTTCTCTGGGAATCCTTCTTGATCATTCCATACCTTGTATGCACACTTCCCACCCATCCCTCCATTCTTTGCTGTCCTTGGGAAGGGCAGCCCTCCTCTGACTCCCCCTTGCTCTTTAGTGCAGGCTTTCTGCAAGGAGGGTCACCATCTGTGTTCTTGTCTGGTTGTCCTGTTGAGGCCTGTGAACCTAGCTAGCCCTTGTAGGTAGGAAGAACTGCTGTGGGAGGGATGAGTCACAGATCAGGAGACACCCTCCCAGTCTGTCTGTGGGTTCTCCCTCCAAAATAAGTGTCCAAGTCCAGCAAGACCCCACTTTCTGTCATCACTTTCTTTCCCTTGCTCTTTGCACTCCAGCTACGGCCTGAGGGCCTTTGCATTTACTGTTCAGGAAAGAGCACTTACTGTCTTCATTGAGTTCTGGTATGCAAAAGGGATCCACATTTCTTAAGACCACAGTGGTGATGGCAGCTGAAATTAAGGCTTACTACCTGAGGTTCAGGGCATATCAGGGGACAAAAGTTGTGCAGTGAGATGTAGCTGCCCTGCCCCCACCATGGGAAATATTCCACTATGTATATACCACATACATACTACTGAATCAAGACAAAGAATGAAATAATGCCACTTGCAGCAACATGGATGAATCTAGAGAATATCATACTAAATGAAGTAGGTCAGAAAGAGAAAGACAAATATTTATATGTGGACTCTAAAATACAACACAAATGAACTTATTTACAAAACAGAAACAGACATAGAAAACAAACTTAGGGTTACCAAAGGGGAAAGGGATAAATTAGGAGTTTGGGATTAATGGATACAAACTGCTGCTGCTGCTGCTGCTAAGTCGCTTCAGTCGTGTCCGACTCTGTGCGACCCCATAGACGGAAGCCCACCAGGCTCCCCCGTCCCTGGGATTCTCCAGGCAAGAACACTGGAGTGGGTTGCCCTTTCCTTCTCCAATGCATGAAAGTGAAAAGTCACAGCGGAGTTGCTCAGTCGTGTCTGACTCTTAGCGACCCCACGGACTGAAGCCTACCAGGCTCCTCCATCCATGGGATTTTCCAGGCAAGAGTACTGGGGTGGGGTGCCATTGCCTTCTCCAAATGGATACAAACTACTATATATAAAATAGATAAACAACAAGCTTTTACCTTATGGCACAGAATAGTCAATATCCTGTAATAAAATAATGGAAAACTTAAAAAATTTAAAATATATAACTTTATTTTCATGGAATAATAAATATAGTTGCAAAAGAAGGAGTGAGAAAGTCGCAAGGAATATTAGTTCCATCCCATAGAAATTCTGTGAGAGTCAACTAAAAACTGGTAGAACAAGTGCATCTTTAAAAGCCATACAAAAATAATCAAGTATAGGATAGATATAACAGATTTTTTTATATCAATTATGTAATTTAACTCGGGTCTTTTGTCTTTTACTTCATTTTTTTCAACTTAAGCAATTATACTACATGATTTCCATATGACTGTTATTCTAACACTTTATATACTTCCTTTTTAGCCATGGATTCTAGCTGTTAATATCTCTCACATCTGTTTAAAAAATCATAAAATATAATCCTAACAGCCTGTAAAAAAAATTAAAGAGTTCCTATATCAAGCAGAATGGGATAACCTATTTTAATTGGTTTGCAGAAACCTCAAAAAGCTTCAGAATTAAAAAGTAGCTTCATTAAATATCTATTGCAAAATGCTAATGAAAAATTAAAGACACAAGAGGTACAAGATGGAATCTGGGCTCTTGGCAGTGAGAGCATGGAGTCCTAGCCACTGGACCACCAGGGGTTCCCAAGACTGATGTGATTTCTACCGCTCCCCTCTATCCTCTTTTATTTGAGTGGTCATCCTGGTAATCCTTGTCTGTAGTGCCCAGTTGAGAAAGGAAAGTAAAATTTCACGTGCCCTCCTGTCCAAGTCCAGACATACTGGTTATTGATTCTCTCCCAGGGACAACTGTCATCTTCTTGTTCGTCATTATCTAAGTCTTCCTTTTGGCTATCTTTGGAAGTGGCTCTAAGATCTTGTTAGGATAATATCTTCTGCATTGTCTTTGAGAACACCTTTAAATCTAGTTCAAACTACCAGAAATATTTAGTTTGTCTCAGCTGAAATCTGACAAAACGTTTGAAAGGGTTTAAGAACTCTATGATCAGAAATTTGGCCAAAATGGAAGCCAAGGTTCACAGCCTTTCAGGACTTTTCTAAGGCCTTTTCCCAGGCCTTTTCCCCTAAGTTAATTGTACAGAGAGAGAAAAAGAAATTCCAAAATAGGTGGATGGGTTATTAAATCCTTTCAAATGTCTTCTCAGGTTTCATTTGGACAAACAATAAATATAAATCACAAACTTCAGAGAGGTAATTCTAATCTGGAGAATAAAAGAGGGGAAAGGTCATTTGAATTTAGAGAAATGAAAAATAATGTGTCTTCTCCACAAATATTAGCCAAGAAAGTTTTAGCTATCTGAAACAGATGAACTTATTCCAATTGTTCTTTTATAAATAGTGATTTTTACATCATTCTATATGTCTGGTAACTAAAATTTTAAAACGAAGCTATGAGGTCTCTGTTTGCATTTGTATGTTTCTCTGTCTGTATTAGGTTGGTGAAAAGTAATTTTAGTTTTGCATTGTTGAGCTTTGCCATTTGATATTGGAATACATTCCTAAATAAATTGTGGTTATGGTATATATCATTTTAATGTACATTTCTTGATTTATTTATTTTTTGCTAATAATTTATTATTTGCTGTTTATTTTATATTTATTTTAGACAATGGAACTGATGTTAGACAAAAAGCAAATATGAATCATTTTCTTATTTGATTTCAAAATGGTTCATAAAGCAGCAGAGACAGCTTGCAACCTCAACAACACATTAGTTCACTACTAATGAACACACAGTGCAATGGTGGTTTAAGAAGTTTTGCAAAGGAGTAGAGAGCCTTGATAGTTGGAAATTGATAATGACCAACTGCAAGTCATCATTGATGCTGATCCTCTTATAACTACACACGAAGTTGTGAAGAACTCAACATCGACCATTCTATGGTCATTTGGCATTTGAAGCAAATTAGAAAGGTGAAAAAGCTTGATAAGTGGATGCCTCATGTGTGCTAAGTTGCTACCGTCATGTCCAACTTTTTGCAACCCTATGGACTGTAGCCTGCCAGGCTCCTCCTTTGTGCATGGGATTTTCCAGGCAAGAATACTGGAGTGGGTTGCCATTTCCTCCTTCAGGGATCTTCCCTGATCCAAGAATTGAACTCTCATCTATTATGTCTCCTGCATTGGCAGGTGGGTTCTTTACCACTACCACCACCTGGGAAGCCTCACAAGCTGACTGCAATTAAAAAATCTATCATTTGAAATGTCATCTTCTCTTATTATATGCAACAACAATGAACCATTTCTTAATCAGATTGTGACATGTTATGAAGAGTGGATTTTATACAACAACTGGGAATGACCAGCTCAGTGGTTGGACCGAGAAGAAGCTCCAAAGCACTTCCAAAAGCCAAACTTGTACCAAAAAGAGGTCATGGTCACTGTTTTGTTGTCTGCTGCTGGTCTTATCTGCTATACCTTCTTGAATCTCAGCGAAACCATTACATCTGAGAAGAATGCTCAGCAAATCAATGAGATACACCTAAAACTGCAACATCTGCAGCTGGTGTTGGTCAACAGAAAGGGGTCAACTCTTCTCCACGACAATGCCTGACCACATATCACACAACCAACACTTCAAAAATTGAACAAATGGGGCATTGAAGCTTTGCCTTAGATGCCAGATTCATCTAATCTTATGCCACTGACTACCACTTCTTCAAGCCTCTCAAAAACTTTTTGCAGGGAAAACACTTCCACAACCAGAAAGAGGCAAAAAATGCTTTCCAAGTGTTCGTCAAAAACCAAGTGTTTGTCAAAATTTGTAAAAATCCAAAGCATAGATTTTTCTGCCTCAGGAATAAACAAATTTATTTCTCACTGGCAAAAATACGTTGATTGTAATGGTTCCTATTTTGATTAATAAAGATATGATTAAACCTAGTTATAATGATTTGAAATTTACAGTCCAAAACTGCAATTATGTTTTCACCAACCTAATATATATGTGGTTGATGTGTGGTATTTCCTACCTCTGGATGATATTACTAAAATTAATTTGTAAAAAGAGCTCTATTTAATTGCCTTAAAAACAAACAAGCACTTACAAACAAGCACAAATTAAGGGTTTGAGAATTATAAGCTCTGAGAATTATAAACTAACACAAACGCTTTTCAGGTTCATGAGATCTGAGAAAATATTCAGTATTAAAACTAGTTTAAGTTCATTGGCTTTGAGTCTGAGCAAACTCCAGTTCAGTTCAGTTGAGCAGTCGTGTCCGACTCTTTGCGACCCCATAGACTCAGCATGCCAGGCTTCCCTGTCCATCACCAACTCCCAGAGCTTACTCAAACTCATGTCCATTGAGTCAGTGGTGCCATCCAACCATCTCATCCTCTGTCATCCCCTTCTTCTCCTGCCTTCAAATCATCAGGGTCTTTTCCAGTGAGTTAGTTCTTCGCATCAGGTGACCAAAGTATTGGAGCTTCAGCTTCAGCATCAGTCCTTCCAATGAATATTCAGGACTGATTTCCTGGTTGGATCTCCTTGCAGTCCAAGGGACTTTCAAGAGTCTTCTCCAACACCACAGTTCAAAGGCATCAATTCTTCAGGGTTCAGCTTTCTTTATAGTCCAACTCTCACATCCATCCATGACTACTGGAAAAACCATAGCTTTGATTAGACAGACCTTTGTTGGCAAAGTAATGTCTCTGCTTTTTACTATGCTGTCTATGTTGGTCATAGCTTTCCTTCCAAGGAACAAGAGTCTTTTAATTTCATGGCTGCAGTCACCATCTGCAATGATTTTGGAGCCCCCCAAAATAAAGTCTGTCACTGTTTCCATTGTTTCCTGATCAATTTGCCATGAAGTGATGGGACCAGATGCCATGATCTTAGTTTTCTGAATGTCGAGTTTTAACCCAACTTTTTTACTCTCCTCTTTCATCAAGAGACTCTTTAGTTCTTCACTTTCTGCCATAAGGGTGGTGTCATCTGAATACCTGATTTTATTGATATTTTTCCTGGCAGTCTTGATTATAGCTTGTGCTTCATCCAGCCCAGCATTTTGCATGATGTATTCTACATATAAGTTAAATAAGCAGAGTGACAATGTAAAGCCTTGATGTACTCCTTTCCTGATTTGGAACCAGTCCATTGTTCCATGTCTGGCTCTAACTGTTGCTTCTTGACTTGCATACAGATTTCTCAGGAGGCAGTTAAGGTGGTCTGGTATTCCCATGTCTTTAAGAATTTTCCAGTTTGTTGTGATCCACGTAGTCAAAGGCTTTGGCGCAGTCAATATAGAAGTAGATGTTTTTATGAAACTCTCTTGTTTTTTTGATGATCCAGGAGATGTTGGCAATTTGATTTCTGATGCCTCTGCCTTTTCTAAATCCAGCTTGAACATCTGGAAGTTCACAGTTCACGTACAGTTGATGCCGTGCTCTTGGAGAATTTTGAGCATTACTTTGCTACTGTGTGAGATGAGTGCAACTGTGTGGTAATTTGAGCATTCTTTGGCATTGCTTTTCTTTGGAATTGAAATTAAAACTGACCTTTTCCAGTCCTGTGGCCACTGCTGAGTTTTCCAAATTTGCTGGCATACTGAGTGCAGCACTTTCACAGCATCATCTTTTAGGATTTGAAATAGCTTAACTGGAATTCCACCACCTCCACTAGCTTGGTTTGTAGTGATGCTTCCTAAGGCCCACTTGACTTCAAATTCCAGGATGTGTGGCTCTAGGTGAGTGATCACACCATCATGGTTATCCGGGTCATTAAGATCTTTTTTGTATAGTTCTTCTGTGTATTCTTGCTTCGTCTTCTTAGTATCTTCTGCTTCTGTTAGGTCTTGATCGTTTCTGTTCTTTATTGTGCCCATCTTTGCATGAAATATTCCCTTGGTATCTCTAATTTCCATGAAGAGATCTCTAGTCTTTCCTATTCTATTGTTCTCCTCTATTTCTTTGCATTGATCACTGAGGAAGTCTTTCTTATCTCTCCTTGCTATTCTTTGTAACTCTGCATTTAAATGGGTATATCTTCCCTTTTCTCCTTTGCCTTTTGCTTCCAGGTTTGCAAGATGGTGGAGTGGAAGGACGTGTGTTAATCTTCTCCTGGGAGAACTCCAGAATTACAACTTGCTACTGAACAACTGTTGACAGGAAAGATACTCCCACCAAAAAGATATCCACATCCAAGGGCAAAGGAGAAGCCCCAGCAAGATGGTAGAGGTGGTGAAATTGAGTTTAAAATCAAATCCCATACCTGGCAGAGACACTCGGATGGCTCAAACAAAACTTTGTGCACACCAGAGGACCCCATAGAGACTGAACCAGTCCTGCATTTGAATGTTTGAGTTTCTCCTGTGGTGGTATGGGTCAGCTGTGGCCTGCCACAGGGGCAAGGGCTCTGGGTGCAGCAGACCTGGGTATGGCATAAGCCCTCTTGGAGAGGGTTACCATTAACCACACCAGAGAGCCACCAGAACTTACATAGGACTGGGGAAACAGACTCTTGGAGGGCACAGAAAACACCTTGTGTGCACCAGGACCCAGGAGAAAGGAGCAGTGACCCCACAAGAGACTGACTCAGACTTGCCTCTGAGTGTCCAGGAATCTCTGGCAGAGGTTAGGGTCATCAGTGGCCTGCGGCAGGGTCTGGGACACTGAGTGCAGCAGTGTGCATGGGACCTTTTGAAGGAGGTCACCATTATTTCCTTACCTCCACCATTAGTTTGGCCTCAGGTCAAACAACAGGGATGGAACACAGCCCCACCCATCAACGGAAAATTGATTTAAGATTTACTGAGCATGGCCCTGCCCATCAGAACAAGACCCAGTTTCCCCCTGAGTCAGTCTCTGCCATCAGGAAGCTTCCATAAGCCTCTTATCCTTATCAATCAGAGGGCAGATAAAATGAAAACCACAATCACAGAAAACTAATCAAAGTGATCACATGGACCACAGCCTTGTCTAACTTGATGAAACTATGAGCCAGGTCATGTAGGGCCACCCAACATGGATGGGTCATGGTGGAGAGTTCTTATAAAACATGGTCTACTGGGGAAGTGAATGGCAAACCACTTCAGTATTCTTGCCTTGAGAACCCCGTGAGCAGTATGAGAAGGCAAAAAGATGGGACACTGAAAGATGAACTCCCCAGGTTGATGGGTGCCCAATATGCTACTGGAGAAGAGTGGAGAAATAACTCCAGAAGGAATGAAGAGACAGAGCCAAAGCAAAAACAACACTCAGTTGTGAATGTGACTGGTGATGGAAGTAGTAGGATGCTGTAAAGAACAGTATTGCATAGGAACCTGGAACGTTAGGCCCATGAATCAAGGTAAATTGGAAGTGGCCAAACAGGAGATGGCAAGAGTGAACATCGAATTTTAGGAATCAGTGAACTAAAATGGACTGAAATGGGTGAATTTAACTCAGATGACCATTATATCTACTACTGTGGGCAAGAATCCCTTAGAAGAAATGGACTAGCCATCATCGTCAACAAAAGAATCTGAAATGCAGTACTGGGATGCAATCTCACAAATGGCAGAATGATCTCTGTTCATTTCCAAGGCAAACCATTCAATATAAGAGTGATCCAAGTCTATGCCCCAACCAGTAATGCTGAAAAAGCTGAAGTTGAATGGTTCTATGAAGACCTACAAAATCTTCTAGAACTAACACCCAAAAAAGATGTCCTTTTCATTATAGGGGACTGGAAGGCAAAAGTAGGAAGTCAAGAAACACCCGGAGTAACAGGCAAATTTGGCCTTGAAGTACAAAATGAAGTAGGGAAAAGGCTAATAGTTTTGCTAAGGGAACACATTGGTAATAGCAAACACCCTCTTCCAGCAATACAAGAGAAGACTCTACACATGGACATCACCAGATGGTCAACACCAAAATCAGACTGATTATATTCTTTGCAGCTGAAGATGGAGAAGCTCTATACAGTCAGCAAAAACAAGCCCGGGAGCTGACTGTGGCTCAGATCATGAACTCCTTATTGCCAAATTCAGACTTATATTGAAGAAAGTAGGAAAAACCACTAGACCATTAAGGTATGACCTAAATCCAATCCCTTATGATTACCCAGTGGAAGTGACAAATAGATTCAAGGGATTAGATCTGATAGACAGAGTGCCTGAAACAATCTATTCTTTTAACTTCTTTGTCTTACCCTCTTTCTACCTATAAAAACTTTCCAACTTGTGCAGTTCCTCAGAAACTCCTTTCTACTTGTTTGGTGGGATGCTATTCTGATTCATGAATTATTGTTGCTGTTCGCTTGCTAAGTTGTGTCCAGCTCTTTCCAACCCCATGGACTGCAGTATGCCAGGCTTCCACATCCTTCACTATCTCCTACAGTTTGCTTAAACTCATGTCCATTGAGTTGGTGATGCCATCCAACCACCTCAAACCTCCATCACCTGCTTCTCCTTCTGCCCTCAATCTTTCCCAGAATCTGGGTCTTTTCCAGTGAGTCAGCTCTTTGCATCAGGTGGCCAAAGTATTGGAACTTCAGCTTCACTATTGATTTCCTTTAGGGTTGACTGGTTTGAGCACCTTGCTGTCTGACAGACTCTCAAGAGTCTTCTTCAGCACCACAATTTGAAAGCATCAGTTCTTTGGCACTCAGCCTTCTTTATGGTTCAGTTCTCACATCTATACATTACTAGTGGAAAAACCATAGTTTTGGCTATAGAGGCCTTTGTTATCAAAGTGATGTCTCTGCTTTTTAATATACTGTCTAGGTTTGTCATAGCTTTCCTTCCAAGGAGCGAGTATCTTTTAATTTCATGACTGCAGTACCATCCACGGTGATTTTGGAGCCTGAGAAAATAAAATCAGCACTGTTTCTACTTTTTTCCCTTCTATGAATAATTGAACAAAGGCAAATAGATCTTCAAATTTACTCAGTTGAAATTTGTTTTTTAAACACAAGTTGCAGCAAATAGAGAATATCAATAGATAAATAGCAATTATTTTTTGAAAATGGATAGTCTAGAGTTGAAGAGTACAGTAACTAAAATTAAAAATTCACCAGAAGGTCTCAATAGTAGGTTTGAATCACAGAAAAAAGAAGTAGCATACCTGCAGAGATAAATAGGGATTATGCAAACTGAAGAACAGAGAGAAAAAAGAGTGAAAAAAAGAATACAGTCTCAGAGAAATAATGAACAATCCCCTAGCACTGTCACTGTTAGGTGGAAGGATTTCTTAAAGGTGGGTACCAGGCAGGGCCCTCCTTTCCCAGCCACGAGTAGATGGAGGAACCCCATTAACCACACCAAAATAATAGGAGTCCCAGAAAGAGAAGAGAGAGAAAGGAGAAAAAAACTCAAAGAAATAATAGTTGAAAACTTCCAAAATTTACTGAGAAACAAAAAACAAACATGTCTAGGAAGCACAACAAATTCTAAGTAGGATAAATGGAAAGACACCCCAAAAGAGACACATCATCCTAAATAGGCTGAAAGCAAAAGACAAGGAGAAAAATCTTGAAAACAGCAAGATAAAAATGATATATAACTTACAAGGGAACCCCAGAAAGATTAACAGCTGACTTTCCAGCAGAAACTGTAGAGGCCAGAGGAAGTGGTATAATAATAAAATTACTAAGAGGAAAAAAAAAAAAAAAAAGCCTCTCAACCAAAGGTTCTATATCCAGCAAAGATTTCTTTCAAAAACAAAGGCGAATAGACTTTCTCAGATAAACTCTTAGAAAATTTGTTTTAGGAGACCCAACTTACAAGAAATACCCAAGTTCTTCAGACTGAAAACAAGTTACCCTAGATGGCAATTCAAATGCATATGAACAAAAACAGAGCACTAGTAAAGGTAATTATGTATTTATAAAAGATACTATAAGTTCTTTTCCCCCCTTTTTTTCCTTTAACTGATTTAAAAAGTAATTGTATAAAATTATATGTATCTAAAGTATTGTGAAGTTAAGTGGGCCTTAGAAAGCATCACTATGAACAAAGCTAGTGGAGGTGATGGAATTCCAGTTGAGCTATTTCAAATCCTGAAAGATGATGCTGTGAAAGTGCTGCAGTCAATATGCCAGCAAATTTGGAAGACTCAGCAGTGGCCACAGGCCTGGAAAAGGTCCATTTTCATTCCAATCCCAAAGAAAGGCAATGCCAAAGAATGCTCAAACTACCGCACAATTGCAGTCATCTCACATGCTAGTAAAGTAATGCTCAAAATTCTCCAAGCCAGGCTTCAGCAATACGTGAACCATGAACTTCCTGATGTTCAAGCTGGTTTTAGAAAAGGCAGAGGAACCAGAGATCAAATTGCCAACATCCACTGGATCATGGAAAAAGCAAGAGAGTTCCAGAAAAACATCTATTTCTGCTTTATTGACTATACCAAAGCCTTTGACTGTGTGGATCACAATCAACTGTGGAAAATTCTGAAAGAGATGGGAATACCAGACCACGTGACCTACCTCTTGAGAAACCTGTATGCAGGTCAGGAAGCAACAGTTAGAACTGGACATGGAACAACAGACTGGTTCCAAATAGGAAAAGGAATACATCACAGCTGTATATTGTCACCCTGCTTATTTAACTTCTATGCAGAGTACATCATGAGAAACGCTGGACTGGAAGAAACACAAGCTGGAATCAAGATTGCCGGGAGAAATATCAATAACCTCAGATATGCAGATGACACCACCCTTATGGCAGAAAGTGAAGAGGAACTCAAAAGCCTCTTGATGAAAGTGAAAGTGGAGAGTGAAAAAGTTGGCATAAAGCTCAACATTCAGAAAATGAAGATCATGGCATCTGGTCCCATCACTTCATGGGAAATAGATGGGGAAACAGTGGAAACAGTGTCAGACTTTATTTTTGGGGGGCTCCAAAATCACTGCAGATGGTGACTGCAGCCATGAAATTAAAAGACGCTTACTCCTTGGAAGGAAAGATATGGCCAACCTAAAGAGCATATTAAAAAGCAGAGACATTACTCTGCCAACAAAGGTCTGTCTAGTCGAGGCTATGGTTTTTCCTGTGGTCATGTATGGATGTGAGAGTTGGACTGTGAAGAAGGTTGAGTGCCAAAGGATTGATGCTTTTGAACTGTGGTGTTGGAGAAGACTCTTGAGAGTCCCTTGGACTGCAAGGAGATCCAACCAGTCCATTCTGAAAGAGATCAGTGCTGGGATTTCTTTGGAAGGAATGATGCTAAAGCTGAAACTCCAGTACTTTGGCCACTTTTGCGAAGAGTTGACTCATTGGAAAAGACTGATGCTAGGAGGGATTGAGGGCAGGAGGAGAAGGGGACGACAGAGGATGAGATGGCTGGATGGCATCACTGACTCGATGGACGTGAGTCTGAGTGAACTCCGGGAGTTGGTGATGGACAGGGAGGCCTGGTGTGCTGTGATTCATGGGGTCGAAAAGAGTCAGACACGACTGAGCAGCTGAACTGAACCGACTGATACAAAAGTCAATTGTATTTTTATGCATTTTTAGTGACCATTCTGAAAATGAAATTAAGAAGACAGTTTCATTTCAAAGCATCAAATATTATATAAAATACTTAGGAATTAATTTTCAAAGGAAGTACAAACTTGTATTCTGAAAATGACACACTGTCACTGAAAGAAACAAAAGATCTAAATAAATGGGAAAAAATCCTATGTTCATGGATCAGAAAACTCAACACTGTTAAGATGACAATGCTCCCCAAACTCATTTACGGATTCAGTGCAATCCTCATCAGAATCCCATCAGATGCAGAGCACATCATGTGAAATGCTGGGCTGAATGTAGCATAAGCTGGAATTAAGATTGCCAGGAGAACTATCAATAACCTCAGATACACAGATGACACCACTCTTATGGCAGAAAGTGAAGAGAAACTGAAGAGCGTCTTGATGAAAGTGAAAGAGGAGAGTGAAAAAGCTGGCTTAAAATTCAACATTCAAAAAACTAAGATCATGGCATCTGGTCCCACCACTTCATGGCAGATAGATGGGAAAACAATGGAAACAGTGGGCTCCAAAATCACTGCAGATGGTGACTGCAGCAATGAAATGAAAAGATGCTTGCTCCTTGGAGGAAAAGCTATGACCAACCTAGACAGCATATTAAAAGGCAGAGACATTTCTTTGCTGACAAAGGTCCATCTAGTCAAAGCTATGGTTTTTGCAGTAGTCATGTAAAGACGTGGGTGTTGAACCATAAAGACAGCTGAGCCCCAAAGAATTGATGCTTTTGAACTGTGGTGTTGGAGAAGACTTTTGAGAGTCCCTTGGACTGCAAGGAGATCAAACCAGTCAGTCCTAAAGGAAATCAGCCCTGAATATTCATTGGAAGGACTGATGTTGAAGCTGAAACTCCAATACTTTGGCTACCTGATGTGAAGAACTGACTCACTGGAAAAGACCCTGATGCTCGGAATAATTGAAGGTGGGAGGAGAAGGGGCGACAGAGGATGAGATGGTTGGATGGCATCACCAACTCGATGGACATGAGTTTGAGCAAGCTCTGGGAGTTGGTGATGAATAGGGAAGCCTGGAGTGCTGTAATCCATAGGATCACAAAGAGTTGGACACGACTGAATGACTGAACTGATTCTAAAAGTCATATGGAACTAGAAGGGATTCAAAAGAGCCATGACATTCCTGAAAAAGAAGGGTAAAGTAGGGAGATTCCACTTCCTGATTTCAAACCTTACTACAGAGTAATGTAAAGAAGACAGTGTGGTTACTAGTACAAGAATGGACATAGATCATGGAATACAATTGATAGTCCTGGAATAAATCCATACATCTATGATCAACTACAGGGGCCATGACCATTCAAAGTGGAAAAATAGTCTTTTCAACAAATGTTCTGCAGGTGCAGAGGGCTTTATGTGATGCTGTGTGCGGTCATCATGTTGGGGCTCACAGAGTCATATCTGGACCTGCTGATTCCACTCAGAGAGGAGTGAGTGTAGTAGACTTTATCTTGGGCACCAGTCTGTGGGGCAGAAGGTGGCATGCTCACACATCATGCTAATTCTTGACTACTCTATGAAACATAGCTAAGTTCTGAAAAGAGGCAAAGATCTCACTGGGACTGCTTAAAGCTCCCTCACTCCAGGTGATGGAACCTGTGATACACATTATAGGGAAGCTTAACTTCCTGCTTCAGCTGTGCTTGAATTTTAAGAGGAACCTATAACAATCTCTGAAAGGATGTCTCCAGTGCTACTTGTCAACCAGCCATTGTTGGGGAAGAGCTGATGTCTATAAAGATAAGCAAATAGAGAAATTTCACCTATAAAAAAGTTACCAGTTAAAAGAAAAGCATAGAACTTGGAAATGGATTTGTAAAACATCAACAGAAAATTTTACAAAATTCCCAACTTTCTGTTTTTTAAGAAGCTTCAAGAGGACATTGGAAAGATTGCATGGAGATTAAAAACATCACTGAATCACAATGAACAGTAGATGAGGTAAACCAGAAAAACAAGGTTGAAGATAAAACTGAGATATCTCCTAGAACCGTGAGGAAAAGGATAAAACAATAAAAATAATGAGAGATTCTAGGGATAGAATCTGGGGTAGAAAGAAATCCCAGAAGTTTGGAATATAAAAGTTGGAGTAGAAGAAATAATTAAAGAAATGAAAGCTTTCCTAAGCTAAATATTCACAGAGACCCAAGCTAACCCTCATATTAATCTGGTGAATACAAGATTTATACTTTTTTATGTAAAAAGAAGTATGAGATAGAGAAATGGAGGGGTGTGCCCAATTTCTCACCCCTATATGACAGACAGCTAAAGCCAGAGCCCTGACTTCTGACTTTCAGAGCAGTGTCCTTGGCATGGGTATGCTGTGCAACTTGTCACAGAGGCTTTTAAAAATCTCTATTCTGCAATAAATTCATCTGCTAATTAATTCAAATGAGGCCCCGAAATAATAGGAATATGATTATTAAGCATGAATTTGTAAGAATGTTTCATTTCAAGAGCCAAAATAAGGATTATCCCAGGAAAAATGCTACGCTTACCTGTTACTGTCCCTTCCATAAGCCTCTAAACTGTTCCGAGACTTAATGAAGAGTTTATGTTAGAACTATTTTTTCTTTGAAAGGATTCTTTCAGCAGCTGTCAAATCCATTTTCATGACTTTGCTTACGATAAATTTGAGATTATAATCTTATCTGGGGAGGAATAAAAGCCCACTGCACAATGTAGCATAAGCACAGACATTTGGTAATGGAAAACAATCATGGTAGCTAAACATCTGAGTAGCCAGCTCCTGCAGGACCAGCACCCAGTATGCACTTAGTCAGATTCAGAGGTCAGGTCTCATGTCTGCATCAGAGCTGACTCATCAGCACAGCATAGTCCATGCTCTAATGATCAGGACTCACTCACTACTCTGCCATATCATCTTTTGCTAACCTCATTGGCTTTCTACAGGTCTTTAGCTCCAATAGGATCAAACTACAGACATCCTTGAATACCCACCCTGTCCCCATCCCCAAGTCTAGAAAAGTACATGTTTGATATGTATAGCCGTTTTGTTTTTCCAAACCTGTCTAACG
Source organism: Bos mutus (assembly GCF_027580195.1). Taxonomy (NCBI): domain Eukaryota; kingdom Metazoa; phylum Chordata; class Mammalia; order Artiodactyla; family Bovidae; genus Bos; species Bos mutus. The sequence goes on from NC_091618.1 coordinate 134,331,309, forward strand.
CATTTATTCTTATTTATCCTTTTTTAAGCACCATATTTGGGCTTCCCAGGTGGTGCTAGTAGTAAAGAACTTGCCTGCCAATGCAGCAGACATAAGAGAAGCAAGTTTGATCCCTGCATCAGAAAAATACCCTGGAGAAGAGCACGACAACCCACTCCAGTATTCTTACCTGGAGAACCCCATGAACACAGGAGCCTGGCAGGCTATATCCATAGGGTCACATAGAGTCAGACATGACTGAAGCGACTTAGCATGCATGCACCATATTTGGCCTCTTCCTTCAATCAGCTGGATGCCTCTAAACCATAAGGTTTCCATCTAACGTAATCTGTACCTGAGATCTAACATCTGTCCTTGTACTCAGAGCTTTGAGCATTTTCATCATGTCCAGCTGTTCCTGGGTTAAGTTCAGGAAGGGTGGTAGCTGTACATGAAGAGGTTGCATCCTGGCTCTCAGTTCAGTTCAGTTCAGTTGCTCAGTTGTATCTGACTCTTTGCAACCCTGTGGACTGCAGCACACAAAGCCTCCCTGTCCATCACCAACTCCTGGCTCTCACTGGGGCCCAGTTTCCTTCTGGCACAAAAATCAGCCCTTTTATGGACAAATATGTGATATGATGATATGATGCTTTTGCCATAGTTTTTGGGAAAGGGCAGTTGGTAAAGAATCTGCCAACAATGCGGGAGACCTGGGTTCCATTCCTGGGTTGGAAAGATCCCCTGGAGAAGGGCATGGCAACCCACTCCAGTATTCTTGCCTGGAGAATTCCAAGGACAAAGGAGCCTGGCAGGCTACAGTCCATGGGGTTGCAAAGAGTTGGACACGACCGAGCGACTTTCACTTCACTTGGAAAAGGGACTCAGAAAGACTGCCACAAAATTCAAGAGCCTTGTCCCCGAGAAGGGGAAACACCCAAGCCTCGTCACTGGATTAGACAACTCTCTCTGTAATTATTTCTTCTGTAAGTTATACCCTTTTATAAGTCTCAAGGAATGGTCAGTAGTTCTGCTCAAAATAAATGAATGGAGCCAGGTCTAGGAATTCAATAACGAAATCTTCCTCAAGCCAAGAATTCCTTTATATGGGTACTAGGGACCTCTTCCTAATTGAAAGTGTTAAAGACAGTGATCTATTTCTCACACTCAAGTTACTTATGCCAGACAAGCAAACACAGCTGTCAACAACATGCTCTCACATCTTGTTCTTTTTGTCAGGACACTGGAGTGTGAAAAAGAAAAGAGAGAGTCATATAACTCACCAATGTCAGGTGTGGGCTCTGGCCAGCCCATGTGGTTCAACCCTGTCGGGGCACTCTGCGAGAATGGATGGCTTCTTCCAGGGAGGTTCAAAGACTTTGGAGAGGTAATGATCATCTTCCTCCAACACTGGGAGAAAAGGAAAAGAGGCAGAGAATAAATGAAAAAAAGAGAGAGCATGCTGTCATTGCCACATTCTGATTTTCCTAATTGCCCAGGACTTTGCTGTGAGCAGAGCAAGCAGCCAAAATGCACACAGCTCAGGGAAGTGCCATTCACTTCAAAATCCATGATAAAAGAAAAGTTTCTCTTGGAATCAGTAGTCTGCAATCTGTACAGCCATATGTGGCAACCATGGCAGAACAGGTTGTCATTCAACAATGTGAAATGAGGACTGTCAGCAGGTCTCCAAACCCCAAATTATACCAGCTGGTCAGCCCACACAGCCTGACATTTCTCCAAAGCAAGACTTTGTTTTAGCTATATTCTTGCAGGGGTGCTTAATTAAAATGCAACCCATGAAGACTCTTACACCTCATAGCTCTACCCTTCAGACAGTAAGGACCAGTATTGCATGGGGGCTTGGTAGAGCAAGAATATTGTCCCTTTCTTTATCACCCCATTATCCAGAAATACACTTGGTCCCTCCAGATTTTGTCTACTTTATAAAGTTATCAAATTTACTTAAAATTTGGGTATTAATCATATAAATGTTCCATTTTCTTTTGTATTCCACACAAAGTAAGCAAACAGTGCTTAGAAAATTCTCTTAGTGATTTATGGAAACATAAATATAGAGACAAGGATTAGGGAGTACAATACTTCATTCCATCTCCTCATTTTGAATGCAACTAATAACATTGGGAGGATGTATAAGTCAGTTTCCCAAGGGCTATAAATAAATAATAGCATGTGGGTTGGAGTAGAAAGCCAGTATTTGAAACTAAGCTAATCCTGTGGTGAGTTACCTTTTTTTGTTTGTGGTTCTTGACCTCAATAGCAGCTTAAGACTGAGTATGGACCAAACATACTCCAAAAAGTCTTCTCTAGTCTGCAGAAAGGGGAAAGGGACCCTGAGGATATGAATAAATGGGGAAATCTTCTATGTTATCATTTACTTCCACCCTAGACTCCCAGGAAATCTTATTATATCAGTACGTATGGCAGTGATGGCCAGGAAGGCCCCTAAAATTCTGAGGAAGGGGATTCTTTATGACCAGGAGAAACGTAGCCCCAAGAGCATGTGGGAAGAAGCCCTATTCCTTTTTTCCCACTCTGCTCTCCTGCCACTTGGCTCCAGAGGCAGACACAGTTACAGGAAGCATAAGGCAGACTGGGAAAATGAAAGCCACTAAATGCAGGCAAAAATGCAGGCAAAGGGGGGCTCCTGGAAGCCAAGAAGTGTCTGGAAGAATACAGAAAGGAAAAAGATCAAGAAATGATACCATAAAGTTGTTTATGATCTCCTGGACTTATACCCAAACCGTGCTTGTGTGGATCTAACCCTAAATAGAATACTAAAGTCACTGAGAACCAAAATTTGAGAACGAAATTATGGAGTGGACCATTTTATAAGTCTCAGACTAGCCACAGAGTGATCCACATTATCGAAATAACACTGAAAACACCTTGAAAATTTTAACTGACATAACAAATAGAGCTCCTGCAGGGCAGTAAGAACTTTTACCCTAAACTGGATCAGTTACTTGAAAAACTTAATTATTCTTCTTCATAGAAACTAAGGCTCATAATGTAATATTCAAAATGTCCAAGATACAACCCAGAATTATTTGATATACAGAGAACTATGAAAATGTCAATAGCTTATAAGGGGAAGACAATCAACAGAGCCCAGCACCAAGATGACACAGTGTTGGAATTATAAAAGATTTTAAAGAAGCTCATATAACTGTGCGCTAAGAAGTGCATGTGAACACTCTTGAAATGAATTGAAAATAATGGCAGGAAAATAGATACAAAATAGAATACAATGGAAACATTAGACCTGAAAGAGAAAATAGCTAAAATTAAAATTTTACATGGGTGGACCTTGAGTGCATTATGCTAAGTGAAATAAATCAGACAAGAAAAAAAAAGACTGTATGATCTTACTTGTATTGAATATGTGAAATCTTAGAAAAGAAAAGTCAAGCTAATAGAGACAAAATAGCCAAAGGCAGGGAGTGGGTGGTAGGCAAACTGGATGAGGGAGCCAAAAGATACAAGCGTCCAGTTATAAAATAAGTCCTGTAAGGTGCAGCATGGTAACTACAGCTAACAACAGTGCACTATATAACAGACACAAAGGAAACAAATTGACAGCAATACAATAACAGTGGGAGACTTTAACACCTCACATCAATGGACACACCATCAAGCAGAAAATCAACAAGGAAACAGTGACATTAAATAACACATTAGACCAACTGGACTTCATTCAAAAACAGAAGAACACATGCTTTTCACATGCACATGTAATGTTCTCATGCTGGTCCACAAAACAAGTCTCAGCACATTAGAGGACAGAAATGACACCAAGTATCCTTTCAGATCACAATGCTATGAAACTAGAAACCTATTACAGGAAGAAAAGTGGGAAAAATGCAAATATGTAGAGACTAAGAAACATGGTACTAAAACTCCAATAAGTCAACCAAAAAAAATGAAAGAGGAAATCAGAAAACACCCTGAGACAAATGAAAATTAAAAAACACAACTTTCCAAAGGCTATGGGAAGCAGCAAAAGCTGTTCCCAAGAGGGAAGTTTATATCAATACAGCCTTACCTCAAGAAACAAGAGAAATAGATAACCAAACCTACCATGTAAAGGAATTAGAAATATAAGAACAAAATCCAAAGTCAGCAGAAGGATAGAAATAATAAAGATCAGAGTAGAGATTAAAAAAAACCAATACAACATTGTAAAATAATTAGCCTCTAATTAAAATAAATAAATTTAAATTAAAAAAAACCCCCACAATAGAAAAGACTAATGAAAAGAGCTGGTTTTTAAAAAAGATAAACGAAATTGATAAGCCTTTAGCCAGGCTCATTAAGAGAAAGAGAGGGGCCTTCCCTAGTGGCCAGTGGCTACGACTCTGTGTTCCCCATGAAGGGAGTTTGGGTTTAATCCCTGGTCAGGGAGCTAGGTCCCACATGCCACAACTAAAGATCCATATGCCAGAACTAAGACCTGGCACAATAAAAATAAATAGATAGATAGATATTTAAAAAAAGAAAAAAAGAGGATCCAAATACACTAACTTGGAAATTAAAGATGACAAGTTGCAACTTGTCATAAGAGAATACTGTGAACAGTTACATACCAACAAACTGGACAACCTAGAAGGAATGGATAAATTCCTAGAAACATATAATCTTCATAGATTGAATCAGGAAGAAACAGATAATCTCAACAGACTGATTATTTGTATTGAAACTGAATTGGTAGTCAAAAACTCCCAACAAACAAAAGTCCAAAGCTAGAAGGCTTCATAGGAGAATTCTGTGTGTGTGCTTAGTCATTCAGTCATGTCCAACTCTTTGCAACCCTTTGGACTGTAGCCCCCCAGGCTTCTCTGTACATGGGAATTTTCAGGCAAGAATACTGGAGTGGGTTGCCATTCCTTCCTCCAAGGGATCTTCCCGACCCAGGGATTGAACTTGCACCCCTTGTGTCTCCTGTATTGCAGGCAGAATCTTTATTTGCCAAGCCATTGGGGAATTCTACCAAACATTTCAGTTCAGTTCAGTCACTCATTCATGTCCAACTCTGCGACCCCATGGACTGCAGCACGCTAGGCCTCCCTGTCCATCACCAACTCCTGGAGTTCACTCAAACTCATGTCCATTGAGTTGGTGATACCATCTCATTCTCTGTCATCACCTTCTCTACCCACCTTCAACCTTCCCTAGCATCAGGGTCTTTTCAAATGAGTCAGCTCTTTGCATCAGGTGGCCAAAGTATTGGAGTTTCAGCTTCAACATCTAAAGAAGACTTAATATCTATCCTCAAACTATTCTTTTTTTTTTAAATATAAATTTATTTATTTTAATTGGAGGCTAATTACTTTACAATATTGTATTGGTTTTGCCATACATCAATATGAATCCGCCATGAGTGTACATGTGTTCCCCATCCTGAACCCCCCTCTCATCTCCCTCCCCATACCATCCCTCTGGGTCATCCCAGTGCACCAGCCCCGAGCATCCTGTATCATGCATCTAACCTAAACTGGCGATTTGTTTCATATATGATATTATACATGTTTCAGTGCCATTCTCCCAAATCATCCCCCCCTTGCCCTCTCCCACAGAGTCCAAAAGACTGTGCTATACACCTGTTTCTCTTTTGCTGTCTCACATACAGGGTTATTGTTACCATCTTTCTAAATTCCATATATATGCATTAGTATACTGTATTGGTGCTTTTCTTTCTGGCTTACTTCACTCTGTATAATAGGCTCCAGTTTCATCCACCTCATTAGAACTGATTCAAATGTATTCTTTTTAATAGCTGAGTTAATACTCCATTGTGTATATGTACCACAGCTTTCTTATCCATTCATCTGCTGATGGACATCTAGGTTGCTTCCATGTCCTGGCTATTATAAACAGTGCTGCGATGAACATTGGGGTACACGTGTCTCTTTCAATTCTGGTTTCCTCAGTGTGTATGCCTAGCAGTGGGATTGCTGGGTCATATGGCAGTTCTATTTCCAGTTTTTTAACTGTACTAGTGGCTGTACTAGTTTGCATTCCCACCAACAGTGTAAGAGGGTTCCCTTTTCTCCACACCCTCTCCAGCATTTATTGCTTGTAGACTTTTGGATCGCAGCCATTCTGACTGGCGTGAAATGGTACCTCACTGTGGTTTCGATTTGCATTTCTCTGATAATGAGTGATGTTGAGCATCTTTTCATATGTTTGTTAGCCATCTGTATGTCTTCTTTGGAGAAATGTCTGTTTAGTTCTTTGGTCCATTTTTTGATTGGGTCGTTTATTTTTCTGCATTTGAGCTGCAGGAGTTGCTTGTATATTTTTGAGATTAGTTCTTTGTCAGTTGTTTCATTTGCTATTATTTTCTCCCATTCTGAAGGCTGTCTTTTCACCTTGCTTAGAGTTTCCTTTGTTTTGCAGAAGCTTTTAAGTTTAATTAGGTCCCAGTTGTTTATTTTTGCTTTTATTTCCAATATTCTGGGAGGTGAGTCATAGAGGATCCTGCTGTGATTTATGTCGGAGAGTGTTTTGCCTATGTTCTCCTCTAGGAGTTTTATAGTTTCTGGTCTTACATTTAGATCTTTAATCCATTTTGAGTTTAGTTTTGTGTATGGTGTTAGAAAGTGTTCTAGTTTCATTCTTTTACAAGTGGTTGACCAGTTTTCCCACACTACTTGTTAAAGAGATTGTCTTTAATCCATTGTATATTCTTGCCTCCTTTGTCAAAGATAAGGTGTCCATAGGTGCATGGATTTATCTCTGGGCTTTCTATTTTGTTCCATTGATCTATATTTCTGTCTTTGTGCCAGTACCATACTGTCTTGATGACTGTGGCTTTGTAGTAGGGCCTGAAGTCAGGTTGATTCCTCCAGTTCCATTCTTCTTTCTCAAGATTGCTTTCTCCTCAAACTATTCTAAAATATTGAAGAGGATAAAACATTCCCAAACTCATTCTATGAGGCCAGAATTACACTGATACCAAAACCAGACAAAGACACTATAAAAATTGGAAATTACAGAGCAGCATCTCTGATGAACACAGATGGAAGAATCCTCAACAGAGTATTAGCAAACTCAATTCAAAGTACGTAACAAAGGGTCATATTGATACACCATGATCAAGTGGGATTTATCCCAGGGATGCTGGGTGATTCAATATCTACAAATCAACCAATGTTACACACCATGTTAATAAAATGAAGGATAAGGGAATTGATCAAGATGGCAGAGTAGGAGGAAGTAGAGCTCATCTACCCCCACAAACACATCAAAAATACCTCTACATGTGCAACAACTGCCACTGAAAACTAACTGGAAATTGGCAGAAAGCCTCCTGTACAAACAAGGCTATAAGAAAAAACAAACTATAAAAGTCACATGATCTCCCAATAGATGGAGGAAAAGCATTAACAAAAATTCAGTATCCATTCATGATAAAAAATTATCAAAGTTGGTATAGAGGTACATTTCTTGAGATAATAAAGGCCATTTATGACAAACACACCTGACGTCATACTGAATGGGGAAAACCTGAAATCTTTTCCTTCAGGATCAAGAATAAGACAAGAATGCCCACTCTCACCATTTTCACTTACCACAGTATAGGAAGTCCTAGCTATAGCAAACAGATAAGAAAAAAAAGCACCAAAATTAGAAGGAAAGAAGTAAAACTGTCATATTTGCAGATGACATGATATTATACATAGAAAACTTTAAAATCTCCACCAAAAAACTTTTAGGATAGATGAATTCAATAAAGATGCAGGATATAAGATTAATATACAGAAATTCACTCCTTTTCTATTATATGCTAATAATTAACTATGAAAAAGAGAAGCAAGAAAACACTACCATTTACAATTGCATCAAAGGAATAAAATGTCTAAGAATAAATTTACTAAGGAGAATAAAGACATATATTCTGAAAACTATAAGACATTGATGAAAGAAATTGGAGATGATACAAATATATGGAAAGGCATCATATATATATATATATATATATATATATATATATATATAAAATTACTGGAAGAAGTAATATTGTTAAAATATCTATACTACCCAAAGGAGTCTGAAGACTTAATGCAATGCCTATCAAAATACCCATAACATTTTTCACAGAATAAAAATGAATAAATAATCCTAAATTTGTATGGAACCACAAAAGTCCCCAAATAGACAAATCGATATTGATAGAAAAGAACACAGTTCGAAGTATTATGCTGTCTGACTTCATACTAATCTTCAAAGCTACAGTAAAAAAAAAAAAAAAAGCAGCATGGTATTGACAAAAACAGACAGTGGATCAATGAAATATCACAGAGAGCCCACAAATAAACCCATGTACATATGGTCAATTAGTCTATGACAAAAGAGGTAAGAATATGCAATGGAGAAAAAGTCTCTTCAACAAGCACTGCTAGGAAAACTGGACAGCTACATGTAAAAGAATGAGATCAGAACATTTTCTCACATCATATAAAGTATAAACTCAAAATGGATAAAGACCTATATATAAGATCAGAAAGTATAAAACTCCTAGAAGAAAATGCAGACAGTATACTCTTTGACATAGGCCTTAACAAGAATGGTAAAGACTAGAGATCTCACAAGAAAATTAGAGATATCAAGGGAACATTTCATGCAAAGATGGGCACAACAAAGGACAGAAACGGTATGAACCTAACAGAAGCTGAAGATATTAAGAAGCTATGGCAAGAATACACAGAACTATCCAAAAAAGATCTTAATGACCCAGATAACCACAATGGTATGATCACTCACCTAGAGCCAGACATCCTGGAATATGAAGTCAAGTGGGCCTTAGGAAGCATCACTACCAACAAAGCTAGTGGAGGTGATGGAATTCCAGCTGAGCTATTTCAAAATCCTAAAAGATGATGCTGTGAAAGTGCTGCACTCAGTATGCCAGCAAATTTGGAAAACTCAGCAGTGGCCATAGGACTGGAAAAGGTCAGTTTTCATTCCAATCCCAAAGAAAGGCAATGCCAAAAAATGTTCAAACTACTGCACAATTGCACTCATCTCACCAATAGCAAAGTAATGCTGAAAATTCTCCAAGTGAGGCTTCAACAGTACGTGAACCAAGAACTTCCAGATGGATTCCAAGCTGGATTTAGAAAAGGCAGAGGAACCAGAGAGCAAATTGCCAACATGTTAGATCATAGAAAAAGCAAGGGAGTTCCAGAAAAAAATCTATTCCTGCTTTATTGACTATGCCAAAGCCTTTGACTGTGTGGATCACAACAAACTGGAAAATTCTTTAAGAGATGGGAATACCAGACCACCTTATCTGTCTCCTGAGAAATATGTATGCAGGTCAAGAAACAACAGTTAGAACTGGACATGGAACAATAGACTGGTTCCAAATCAGGACAGGAGTACGTTAAAGCTGTATATTGTCACCCTGCTTATTTAACTTCTATGCAGAGCACATCATGTGAGATGATGGGCTGGATGAAGCACAAGATGGAATCAAGATTTCTGGGAGAAATATCAATAACCTCAGATATGCAGATGACACTGCCCTAATGGTAGAAAGTGAAGAAGGACTGAAGAGCCTCTTGATGAAAGTGAAACAGGAGAGTGAAAAAGCTGGCTTAAAACTCAGCATTCAAAAAATTAAGATCATCACATCTGGTCCCATCACTTCATGGCAAATAGATCAGGAAATAATGGAAATAGTGACAGACTTTATTTTATTGGGCTCCGAAATCACTGCAGATGGTGACTGTAGCCATGAAATTAAAATACAACTGCTTCTTGGAAGAAGAGCTCTGACAAATCTAGACAGCAAAAAGTAGAGGTATTACTTTACTGACAAAGGTTCATCTAGTCAAAGCTTTTTCAGTTTTTCCAGTAGTCATGTATGGATGTGAGAGTTGGACTGTAAAGAAAGCTGAGTACCGAAAAATTGATACTTTTGAACTGTGATGTTGGATAACACTCTTGAGAGTCCCTTGGAGTGCTAGGAGATCAAACCAGTCAATCCTAAAGTAAATCAGTCCTGAGTATTCATTGGAAGGACTGTTGCTGAAGCTCCAATGCTTTGGCCACCTGATACAAAGAACTGGCTCATTGGAAAAGACCCTGACACTGGAAAAGATTGAAGGCTGCAGGAGAAGGGGACGACAGAGGTTGAGATGGTTGGATGGCATCACCATCTTGATAGACATGAGTTTGAGTGAGCTCCAGGAAGTGGTGATGGGCAAGAAGCCTGGCATGCTGCAGTCCATGGGGTCACAAAGAGTCAGATATGACTGAATGACTGAGTGACTGAACTGTATATATAATTTGTCTCCTCAGGCAAGAATCTGTGGGTGTATGAATCCTCAGTCATGTCTGATTCTTTGCAACCTCATGGATGTAGCCCACCGGGCTCCTCTGTCCATGAAGCTTTCCAGGCAAAAATACTGGAGTATGTTGCCATTTGCTACTTGAGGGGATCTTCCTGACCTAGGGATTGAATCTGCGTCTCCTCTGTCTCCTGCATTGCAGGTGGATACTTTACCCACAAACCATCAGGGAAGCCAAAATAAGCAAATGGAACCTCATCAAACTTAGAAGCTTTTGCACAGTGAAGGAAACCAATAAAACAATGAATGGGAGAAAATGTTTCCAGATGGTATGTCTGATAAGCAGTTTATATAAGAAATATAAACATCTCATATAACTCTGTATCAAAAAACTCCAAAACACCCAATTAAAAAAAGGGCAGAGGACCTGAATAACCATTTTGCCAAAGATGACATATAGATGACCAAAAGGAACCTGAAAATATGCTCAACATGGCTAATCGCTAGTGAAATGTAACTCAAAACCACAGTGACCTCCTACACTGTTGGTGGGACATAAATGGGTACAGCCACTATGGACAACAGTATGGTGATACCATAAAAAAAAACCTAAAAATCAGTTCAGTTGAGTCATTCAGTCATGTCCAACTCTTTGCGTCCCCATGGACTGCAGCACACCAGGCTTTCCTGTCCATCACCAACACCCAGAGTTTACTCAAACTCATGCCCATTGAGTCGGTGATGCCATCAAACCATCTCATCCTCTGTCGTCCCCTTCTCCTCCTACCTTCAAACTTTCCGCAAATCAGGGTCTTTTCTAATAAGTCAGTTTTCACATCAGGTGGCCAAAGTATTGGAGTTTCAGCTTCAACATCGGTCCTTCCAATGAATATTCAGGACTAATCTCCTTTAGGATGGATTGGTTGGATTTCCTTGCAGTTCAAGGAACTCTCGAGAGTCTTCCCCAACACCACAGTTCAAAAGCATCAATTATTTGGTGCTCAGCTTTCTTTATAGTCCAACTCTCACATCCATACATACTACTGGAAAAACCATAGCCTTAACTAGATGGGCCTTAGTTGACAAAGTAATGTCTCTGCTTTTTAATATGCTATCTAGGTTGGTCATAACTTTCTTTCCAAGGAGTAAGCGTCTTTTAATTTCATGGGTACAGTCACCAGCTGCAGTGATTTTGGAACCCCAGAAAACAAAGTCTGCTACTGTTTCCCCTGTTTCTCCATCTATTTTCCATGAAGAGATGGGACCAGATGCGGTGATCTTAGTTTTCTGAATGTTGAGCTTTAAGCCAACTTTTTCACTCTCCTCTTTCACTTTCACCAAGAGACTCTTTAGTTCTTCTTCACTTTCTGCCACAAGGGGAGATCTGCATATCTGAGGTTATTGATATTTCTCCTGGCAGTCTTGATTCCAGCTTATGCTTCATCCAGCCCAGCATTTCTCATGACGTACTCTGCATATAGGTTAAATAAGCAGGGTGACAATATACAGCCTTGACGTACTCCTTTTCCTATTTGGAACCAGTTCTAATTGTTGCTTCCTGATCTGCATACAGATTTCTCAAGAGGCAGGTCAGGTGGTCTGGTATTCCCATCTCTTGAAGAATTTTCCACAGTTGATTGTGATCCACACAGTCAAAGGCTTTGGCATAGTCAATAAAGCAGAAACAGATATTTTCCTGGAACTCTCTTGCTGTTTCTATGATCTAACTTGTTGGCAATTTGCTCTCTGGTTCTTCTTCCTTTTCTAAATCCAACTTGAACATCTGGAAGTTCACAGTTCACTTATTGTTGAAGCTTGGCTTGGAGAATTTTGAGCATTACTTCACTAGCGTGCGAGATGAGTGCAATTGTGCGGTAGTTTGAGCAATCTTTGGCATTGCCTTTCTTGGGATTGGAATGAAAACTGATCTTTTCCAGTCCTATGGCCACTGCTGAGTTTTCCAAATTTGCTGGCATACTGAGTGCAGCACTTTCACAGCATCATCTTTTAGGATTTGAAATAGCTCAGCTGGAATTCCATCACCTCCACTAGCTTTGTTGGTAGTGATGCTTCCTAAGGCCCACTTGACTTCGCATTCCAGGATGTCTGGCTCTTGGTGAGTGATCACACCATTATGATTATCTGAGTCGTGAAGATCTTTTTTGTATAGTTCAACTGAATATTCTTGCCACCTTTTCTTAATATCCTCTGCTTCTGTTAGGTACATACCATTTCTTTCCTTTATTGAGCCCATCTTTGCATGAAATGTTCCCTTGGTATCTCTAAATTTCTTAAAGAGATCTCTAGTCTTTCCCATTCTATTGTTTTCCTTTAATTCTCTGCACTGATCACTGAAGAATGCTTTCTTATCTCTCCTTGCTATTCTTTGGAACTCTGCATTCAGATGCTTATATCTTTCCTTTTATCCTTTGCTTTTTGCTTCTCTTCTTTTCACAGCTATTTGTAAGGCCTCTGCAGACATACATTTTGCTTTTTTGCATTTCTTTTTCTTGGGATGGTCTTGCTCCCTGTCTCCTATACAATGTCAGAAACCTCCATCCATAGTTCATCAGGTACTCTTTCTATCAGATCTTGTCCCTTAAATCTATTTCTCACTTCCACTGTATGGTCATACCTGAATGGTCTAGTGGTTTTCCCTACTTTTTCAATATAAGTCTTAATTTAGCAATAAGGAGTTCATGATCTGAGCCACAGTCAGCTCCCGGGCTTGTTTTTGCTGACTGTATAGAGTTTCTCCATCTTTGGCTGCAAAGAATATAATCAATCTGATTTCAGTGTTGACTATCTGGTGATGTCCATGTGTAAAGTCTTCTCTTGTCTTGTTGGAAGAGAATGTTTGCTATGACCAGTGTGTTCTCTTGGCAAAACTCTATTAGCCTTTGCCCTGCTACATTCTGTACTCCAAGGCCAAATTTGCCTGTTACTCCAGGTGTTTCTTGACTTCCTACTTTTGCATTCCAGTGCCCTATAATGAAAAAGACATCATTTTTGGGTGTTAGTTCTAGAAGATCTTGTAGGTCTTCATAGAACCATTCAACTTCAGCTTCTTCAGCATTATTTGTCAGGACATAGACCTGGATTACCGTGATAGTGAATGGTTTGCCTTGGAAATAAACAGAGATCATTCTGTCCTTTTTGAGACTGAATCCAAGTAATGCATCTCAGACTCTCTTATTGACTATGATGGCTACTCCATTTCTTCTAAGGGATTCTTGCCAACAGTAGTGGATACAATTGTCATCTGAGTTAAATTCATCCATTCCAGTCCATTTTGGTTCACTGATTCCTAAAATGTTGATATTCACTCTTGCCATCTCCTGGTTGACCACTTCCAATTTGCCTTGATTCATGGACCTAACTTTCCAGGTTCCTATGCAATATTGCTCTTTACAGCATCAGACCTTGCTTCCATCACCAGTCACATGCACACTGAGTGTTGTTTTTGCTTTGGCTCCATCTCCTCATTTTTTTGGATTATTTCTCCACTGATCTTCAGTAGCATACTGGGCGCCTACCTACCTGGGGAGTTCATCTTTATGTGTCCTATATTTTTGCCTTTTCATGCTGTTCATGGGGTTCTCAACGAAAGAATACTGAAGCGGTTTGCCATTCCCTTCTTCAGTGGACCACATTTTACCACATTTTGTCAGTATCTGATCCAGCAATCCCACTCCTGGGCATATATCTGGAGAAAATCATAATTCAAAATGATACATGCACCCCAATGTTTACTGAGGCACCATTTATAATAGCCAGGACATGGAAGCAACCTAAATGTCCCTTGGCTGAGGAATGCATAAAGAAGATGTGGTACATATATACAATGGAATATTACTCAGCCATAAAAGAACTAAAAAATGCCATTTGCTTCAACATGGATGGACCTAGAGCTTGTCATACTATGTGAAGTAAGTCAGACAAAGACAAGTATCATATGATATTGCTTATACATAGAATCTAAATAAATGGTATGAACGAGCCTATTTACAAAACAGAAGTTGAGTCAGAGGTGTAGAAAACAATCTTGTGGTTATCAGGGGGAAGAAGAGAGAGGGATAAATGGGGAGACTGGGACTGACATATACACACTACTAATATAGAATGGGCAAGAGAAATGGATTTGATCCCTAGGTCAGGAAAATCCCCTGCAATATGAAATGGAAATCCGTTCCAGTATTCTTGCCTGCAAAACTCCACGGGCACAGGAGCCTGGTTGGCTACAGTCCATGGGGTCACAAAGAGTCAGACATGACTGAGCATAAGCAAACACATATATAGAACAGAGAGCTAATAAGAACCTACTGAATAGCACAGGGAACGTTACTGAATACACTGCAATGACCTACTTGGGAACAGAATCTAAAAAAGAGTGGATACATGTGTATGTATAACTGACTCACTTGTCTGCACAGCATAAACACAACACTGTAAATCAACTATACGCCAATAAAAATTAATTAAAAAACCACAGTGAGATATCCCCTCACATCTGTCAGAATGGCTGTTGTCAAAAAGACAGCAAATAACAAATGTCAGTGAGGATGTGGAGCAAAGGCCACTGTAATACGGGTTTGGTGGCAATGTAAACTGGTACAGTCATTGTGGAAAACCACACGGAAGTGACAGAGTCAATTCCGAGGTAGGTGGATAAGACGTCCAGGGGTCCCCAAGGAGAGAGGGGTCTGGAATTCTCAAGGAGGAGGGAAGGACAAACATTTGTTTTTCCTCTATATTCCTTAGGATTATATAACAATAATGTATCCTGCTTGAGCACAGTCTCTGGAAAAAACCTTCTGGCTAATCCTGTTATCTTAAAATGTAAATTATGGGAGTGTGTCTAAGTAAGGTCTTTACAACCTCCAGACATACTTTTTATTCACTGCAATAACTAATTAAAATTATATAATTTAATTATTTAAACTAATTAAAAGTATATAACTGCTAACACTAGTGAGGGGGTACTCTTTCTGCCCCCTTATGATGTCTGTGTCAGATGCTTTCTCTATCCCTTTTATACTTTAATAAAACTGTATTGCACAAAAGCTCTGAGTGATCAAGCCTTGTCTCTGGCCCCAGATTGAGTTCTTCTCTTCCAGAGGCCAAGAATCCTGGCGTCTTTTCATGGGTCAGCAACAACCTTTCAGAAGTTCCTTAAAAAATTAAAAATAAAACTACCCTATGATCCAGCAACTCCACTACTGGGTGTATATCTAAAGAAAACAAACAAACAAAAAAAAATCAAGAAAATATATGCACCCCAATGTTCATATCAGTACTGTTTAAAATTGGCAAGGTATGAAAGCAAACTGAGTGTTCATCAACAGATGAATAAAGAAGATGTGGTAAATATATATATCAGAATAATAGCCATAAAAATAATGAAATTTTGCCATTTGCAACAATGGGGATGGGACTGGAGGGTATTATGCTTAGTGAAATAAGTCAGAAAGAGAAAGATAGATTCTGTATATTTTCACTTAGATATGGAATCGAAAACAAAAAACTCAAAGATACAGAAAACACATCAGTGGTTAACAGTGGGGAGAGGATGAATGGAGGGGAAAGAGGGAAAAAAAGGTTAAGAGGTACCAAAATACTATGTATAAAATAATAAGCAACAAAGATATATTATACAGTACAGAAAATATAGTCATTACTTTATAATAACTAAATATGGAGTGTAATCTATAAAACCATTGAATCACTGTGTTGTGTACTTGACGCTAACATAATATTGGACTTAAATCAATCGTACTTCAAAAAAAAAATGTATGTAGAGAAAACACAAGAGAATTATATTTTAATAGTGAGTAACTCAGCTGGTAAATCCACTTGCAATGCAGGAGACCCTGGTTTGATTTCTGGGTTGAAAAGATTCTCTGGAGAAAGGATAGGCTACCCACTCTAGTATTCATGGGCTACCCTCGTGGTTAGGTGGTAAAGAATCCACCTGCAATGCAGGAGACCTGGGTTCGATCCCGGGGTTGGGAAGATCTCCTGGAGAAGATCTTGGAGGAGGGCATGGCAACCCACTCCAGTACTCTTGCCTGGAGAATCCCTATGGACAGAGGAACCTGGTGGGCTACAGTCCATGGGGTCGCAAAGATTTGGACATGACTGAATGACTAAGCACAGCACAGTGGGGATAGTAAATGAACCTCAGTGGAACTAAGATTACTAAAGGTCATTGGAAGTGGTAAAATGTTGAGAACAGTAGACTGTGATAGGTTATGTACGTTTATAATGCTTTTAATGTAGTAGTGTTAGTCGCTCAGTTTTGTCCGATTCTTTGCGACCCCATGGACTGGAGCCCGGCAGGCTCCTCTGTTCATGGAATTCTCCAGGCAAGGATACTGGAGGGGTGGTCGTTTTCTTCTAGCAACCAGTATGAAAACCATACAGAACAATATATCCAAAAATACTACAAATAAATTATGATGGAATCCTAAAAACTGTTCATGTAACTCACAGAAAAGAATATTGGGAAACAGAAGAAACAGAAAACAGGTAATACATTGGCAGACTTAGGCCCTAATAAAATTATTTCACATGTTAACTGTCAAAATATACCAATTAAAAAACAAACATAAGCAGAATGGATAAAATAAAAAGATCCAACAATGCTGCCTATAAGAAATTCAAATCAATGACAGGTTGGAAATAAAAAGATGAAAAAAGACATGTGTAAACATTAACCAAAAAAGAAGTGGTCATATTAATATCAGTGTAGAATTCAGAGCAAAGAAAACCAATTTTAAACAATCTATTTAAGAATACAGGTAAAGAGAATTACTTTCCAACTCATTTTGTGAGGTTCATATTATCCTGATACCCAAACTATAGGAAAATAGTACAAAAGTGAAAACTCCAGCTCAATATTTCTTATGAGCTTAGATACAGAAGATCTGGATGAAATGTCAACAAATTAATACAAGACTTTATAAAAATTATATATTCTATATATACTACATGACCAAGTGGGATTTATTCCAAGTAGAGATGGCTGATTCAACATACAAAAAAATTAATATAATCTACCACATCAAGAGGTTAAAGGTAAAAGTATAAAATGATCACATCAGTAGACACAGAAAAAGCTTTTTAAAAAGTTAACACATTCATGATTTTAAAAAAAGTCTCAGCAAACTAGGAATAGAGAGGAAATTTCTCAACAAAATTCTATAGAAGTTCTACAGCTAACATCATACTTAAGAGTGAAAAAATGGAAATTTATTCTATTACAACAGGGAATAAGGCAAGGATATCCTCTTTTCCCACTCTTATTCAACACAATATTGGAATTCCTAGCCACTGCAATAAGTCAATGGGAAAAAATAATGCAAATTAGGAAATGAAAAATAAAATTGTCCCCACCCATAGAAGATAGTACTCTTTACATAGAAAATCCCAAGGAGTCTTTCAAAAAAATTTTCTGGAACCAATCAATGAATTCTTCAAGGTCACAGGCTACAGTACAAATACACGAAAGTCAGTAATGTTTTAATATACCAAGAATCAACTTGTGAAAAATAAAATTAAGAACACAATGCTGCTTACAACTCCCTAAGAAAATTAAATACAAAGATATAAATTCTAAAAAATGTATAGGATCTGTATCTTAATCTTATATATAGAAAGTTCTAAATAATACACAAAGATACTCAGAGTTAA
This sequence comes from Bos mutus, assembly GCF_027580195.1. Lineage (NCBI taxonomy): Eukaryota > Metazoa > Chordata > Mammalia > Artiodactyla > Bovidae > Bos > Bos mutus. Next base: position 134,349,296 of record NC_091618.1, read on the forward strand.
TAAACAAAGTCAGCAAATCTGCATGTACAAGATCAATACACAAATATCCATTGTATTTCTATACACTAGCAATGAACAAATACCAAAGTGAAATTAAGAAAGCAATTCTATTTACAATATCATAAAAAGAATAAAATACATAGGAAATATTTTAACCAAGGATGTGCAAGACTTGTACAGTGAAAATTATAAAACATTGTGAAAAGCAACTAAATAATACCTAAAAAATAAAACAACACCCTGTGTTCATAGATTTGAAAATTTGATATATATATATATAAGAAGGTAATACTCTCCAGAGAAATCTACAGATTCAATTTAAACTTACCAAAATCTCAATGACCTTCATTTTTTTTTCCCCAAGAAATGAAACAATTGACCTTAAGATTCATTTGGAATTGCAAGGGACAGCAAACAGGCAACAAAATAACAAAGAGGATTCACACATCCCAACTTCAAAACTTAATAGAAAGTTATGGTAAATAGTGTGATACTGGCAAAAGGACAGATACAAGGACCAATAGAATAGAATTGAGAGTCTGGGAATAAACCTATATGTCTAAGGTCATTTGATTTTATACAAGAGTGTCAAGATCATTTTGGAGAAGACAATGGCAACCCACTCCAGTACACTTGGCTGGAAAATCCCATGGACAGAGGAGCCTGGTAGGCTGCAGTCCATGGGGTTGCTAGGAGTCAGACACGACTGAGATACTTCACTTTCACTTTTCACTTTCATGCATTGGAGAAGGAAATGGCAACCCACTCCAGTGTTCTTGCCTAGAGAATCCCAGGGTGGAAGGAGCCTGGTGGGCTGCCATCTACAGGGTCGCATAGAGTCGGACACGACTGAAGCAACTTAGCAGCAGTAGCAGCAGGATCATTTAATGAGGAAAAGAATAGTCTGTTCAACAAATGGTGCTAAGACAACAAGATATCCACATGGAAAAGTTTGAAGTTGTAACCTTACCTCACATAAACCACAAAAATTAATTCAAAATGAATAGAAATCTTAAATGTAAGAGCAAAAGGTACAAAAGCTCTTGAAAGCATAAAAATAAGCTTTCATGATCTTGGATTTGGCAATGGATTCTTAGGCATTACACTAAATTCACAAGCAACAAAAGACAAGCTAGATAAACTGGATTACATCAGAATTAAATACTTGCATGCAACAGTAGACACTATCAAGAAAATGAAAGGCAATCTACAAATGGGAGAAAATATTTGTAAATCATTTATTTCATGGGGCCTAGTATCTGTATACATAAAGAGCTCTGACAGTTGAACAACAAAGAAAAATAACCCAATTAAAAAATGGTCAAAGGACTTGAATAGACAGTTCTCCAAAAAAAGACATACAAATGGCCAATAAATATATGAAAATATACTCAACATTAGTCACTAGGAAAATGCAAATCAAACCACAATTACGTACCATTCAGACCCATTAGGATGGTATAATTTAAACAAAATAACACAACACGAAGCAACAAGTGTTGGGAAGAATGTAGAGAACTTGCAACCCTCTACACTGTTGATAGAAATATAAAATTGTGTGGAAAAGTCTAGCAGTTCCTCAGAAAGTTAATCATGGAATTACCACATGTCCCAACAATTCCACTCCTATGTATATATCCAAAAGAATAGAAAACATGTATACAAGCAAAAGCTTATACACAGATGTTCCTGACAGCACTATTTAAAACAGTCAAAAAGTGCAGACAACCTAATGCCAATCAATGGATGAATGAATAACAAAAACAAACATATCCACATGATGGAACAAAGTGCTGCTGTAAGCTACAACAGAGAAGAACTTCAGAAATATTATGCTAAGTGAAAGAAGTCAGGTACAAAAGATGACATATTATAATTCCATTTACATGAAATATCTATAGGTAATACATAAATCCATAGGAATGAAAATCAGATTAGTGCTTGCCAGGGTCTAGGGAGGGGAAATTGGTTGTGACTGTTTAATAGTTAGGAAGTTTCTTTCTGAGATGATGAGAATGTCTTGGAACCAGATAAAGGTAAGTTCTGCAAAATCTTGTGAATCTACTAAATGCCACTGAATTGTACATTTTAATATGGTCCATTTTATGTTATGTAAATTTCACCTCAATTTTTAAAAAAGTGGATATCAGGGATGATGTGAGACTCAGGGATGTGTACTTCACAAATACTTGATAATAAAAGACTGCTATTTTATAAAGGGAAAGAATAAGAAACAGAGTTAGGGATTGTGTAAAAGGTATGCTTTATAAACTATTAAGTTATTTTTAAATAGCTGACAATTTCATATAAAAATAATGGTGTCACTCTAGAGAAAAAATCTAATTCTCTTTATATGATTTTGTTTAACTGAGATGGTTGTATCAGAATGTCATGCACCTTTGCGGGTATTAGAATTAATGCTGTCCAGCGTCTAACACAATGTTTGACACAGAGTGGGCCCTCACTGAATGGTCATTACTATGGGAGGGGCTTCAGGGCAGGCCTCCCCTTCTCCAGTCCTGCTCCATCACCTGCACAGGGGTGGATACTGCAGAGCGGGAAGGGGGAGCCACAGCCTCTGTGGCTCTCAGACACATCACTGCACAGTGTTTCTCCAGCAGACTGTATAGGGCAGAGGTGCAAAGCGGGCAGGAAAGGCAAGCTGCTGCATTGGAAGATGAGGTACCAGGTCATGTCCGATGACTATGGCATGTGAGCAGCTTACCTGGACTCCATCTTTGTGTGCATGAGTCTTCCTTTCAAACTGGGCCTGCTTCTTCAACTTCCTCCTCTGCGTCTTCTCCAGCCACAGGTCATCTAAACTGATGTATGAGTGCTGAGGGATTCTCCTGGGTTGTGAAGGAGTCTCCCGGGGGACGTCTTCTGCAGAAATGAAGGGAAGAATCCATGTCCCCACCTCGGCGGTAGAGAATGGCCCCGGAGCTGGCTCAGTGTGAAAAGCTTTCAGATCCTGGAAGCAACTGGGCTTCTTGCCTGGTTGTTCTTCCCACAGCATGTGGCTCTAGAGAACAGAGAGCAGAACATGTCCAGTGAGCACAGTGTTCTTTCTCTGTTCACTTTCTTTCTATGTTTTGGTTAATCCCCAAAATACAGATTCCAGTGAAGTACTTTGTTCACAGTAATTTTGGAAAATGTGAAGACTGGAAACAAAAGAAACCTTGTTTCTGTTGAAATGTTCTATTTTTAAGACTATTTCAAAGAATCAAGTCTTCCACCTTGATCAAAGAATTAGGTCTTGAAAGTTGTCTTGAAAGTAATTCATTAGAAATATTTTTTAAGGGTCAGTGGTTGCGGCAGAAAGCTCTTGCCCAAACAATGCCCCCTGAGAACAGAATTTGAGTGGAGACACACAGGCATTTGCTACTCCTTACTTAGCACAGACATTAACTAGACGTGTGCACACTGTACCTTCCTTAGACACCTATGCTGCCATCACTTTGTCTGGGTTGCTGTCATCCACTCAGGAACCCTAACTGAATTGCAGAGTAACATCTGTCCACACTAACAGCATACTTTGGCTTCACGTTGCACAACCATCTCTCTGTGCTTTCAAATCAAAGGAGCAGAAACTTTTCTTCGGCCATCCCCAGTCCCACTCTAGTGGACACCTCCTTCACGTCCCCTCTTTGGAATGTCATCACCAAGTACTTTGTGTATACTCTTTGGTGGAAACAAAGGTGAAATTTCTCTTAACTATTTCAAGAGGCTTTGTATATTCATGCATACACACAGACACAGACACACACATGGAGAAAGAAGGCGAAGGGGAGGCATAATTACTACAGAATGGCTTTGGTGTACACCCTGGGAATTGGGACTTTTCAAAGCTTGGCAAGTGATTCTAATATGCATCCAAGGTAAAGAATCACTGTGTATTTTTTGTACCAATTTAAAAAGTGCTTTACTTAGTTCCCTCTCCTCAACTTCACTCTAGCTAGAAGCCACAGGCATATTATCCATATCCTGTAAATAAGGTAATAGAAACTCAGCAAACTTAAGTGATAACCCAAGTGCACACAACTCTGTGTGTCATTAGACAGTTGATCCTTGGACAACATGAGTTTGAACTGCATGGATCTACTCATGGTTTATTTTCAATAGTAATTCTCTATACAGCGGTATTTTCTATACAGCAGTATTTTCTATACAGCAGTATAGGATCCATGGATGGCTGAATCCCTGGATGTGGAACTGTGAGTATGGAGGGCTGACTGTTAAGTTATACTTGGATGTTCCACTATGCAGAGGGTAGGCGCTATTAACACTGGCATTGTTAAGTGTCAGCTGTATTCTTCTGATTCTAAATCCCATATCCTTTTCACGATTCTGTGTGGTAAAAATTCCTGTTGTTTTACAGGTGGAAATAACATCTCCTTAACTAAGCAAGGACCACACCTTACGCTCTTTTATAATTCTCAAAGTTCTGCAAAGGGAATGGAAGTTAATGATCACATCTTTATGCAAGACTCTGTTGTGCATTTTATGTACAGTACATAAAGAAGCTGTTCTCCTAAGGCTTTCAGTGAGCAAATGACACAAAGCTGCCTGTAAGGAAGCCAAGCTACCCTCATGCTGAGGCTTCCACAGGAACGCGGTTATTGCCACTAGACATGAGCTCACTTATTTTCGAACAAAAGAAACTCGGACTTTTCTGATGCACCATCCCCTAGGCTTCTACCAGCTTGTACGGAGCTATTGGCTGGGACCTCCTGATGCTGTCAATGATGGATTGATCCTCAACTTTTGCTTTATGAGAATTTTAGAACATTACCATTTTCATAGCTTGGCTATAGGGCTTTAGGGGGAGTCCTGACTGGAGAATGGTTCTCTAAGTACAAAATTTCACCTTTATTTTTTTCCATTAGCTTAATGGAAAACAGCCCCCCTACCTCCCCATTTCCCCACCTTAGGGGTGCTACTAGGGCCATATATCCATTCACTCACCAAGGAATTTTGATTTTCTCAGTAAAAAAAGGTCTTTGTTTTGAGGCTATTAATTAGAGCAGTATTTGTAAAACCACCAGCATCATCCAGTATGGTGGGCAGCTTCTAAGATGGCCCCAAAGACCTCATCACCTTGATGAAGGCCCTTGTATGAGCCCTTCCTCTTGAATATAGGCTGGACTTAGGGACTTACTTCTAATGAATGACTTTGGCAGAATGGAATGTCATTTCCAAGATTAGGTAAAGGTTGTCGCTTCCATTTGAGGGTGCCTCTCATGGACCCCTTGCTCTGGAAGAAGTCAGATGATGTACTGTGAATAGGGCCATGGAGAATCTCATGTGGCAAGAAACTGATGTCTCCAAGTCAACAGGCAGCATGGATCTGAGGCCTGTCAACAGCTACCTTAGTGAGTGTGGAAGCAAGACATCTTGCAGTCTGGCCTTGAGCTGAATACAGCCCCTTGCAAGAGACCATGAACCCAAGCTTAATCAGCTGGTTTTACAGCAATAGGTAGAAACTTGCTAGACCTGCAGACTTTTAAGCCCCATATTATCCAGCAATTCCACTACTGGGCATATATCCTGAGAAAACAATTCAAAAAGACACATGTATCTCACTGTTCATTGCAGAACTATTTACAATAGCCAGGACATGGAAGCAATGTAGATGTTCACTAACTGATGAATGGATAAAAAAGTTGTGAGAGAGAGATATACACACACACACACACACACACACACACACACACACACACTGCTGCTGCTGCTGCTGCTAAGTCGCTTCAGTCGTGTCTGACTCTGTGCGACCCCATAGACGGCAGCCCATCAGGCTCCGCCATCCCTGGGATTCTCCAGGCAAGAACACTGGAGTGGGTTGCCATTTCCTTCTCCAATGCATGAAAATGAAAAGTGAAAGTGAAGTCACTCAGTCGTGTCCGACTCTTAGTGACCCCATGGACTGCAGCCTACCAGGCTCCTCCATCCATGAGATTTTCCAGGCAAGAGTACTGGAGTGGGTTGCCATTGCCTTCTCCAATACACACACACAGACATATATATATACAATGGAATATTATGCAGCCATTAAAAGGAACAAATCTGAGTCAGTTCTAGTGAGGTGGATGAACCCAAAGTGTGTTATACAGAGTGAAGTAAGTCAGAAAAAGAAAAGGAAATATTGTATATTAATGTGTATATATGGAATCTAGAAAAATTGTACTGATGAACTTACTTTCAGGGAAGGAATAGAGACCCAGATGTAGAGAATGGATTTGTGGACACAGTCGGGGAAGGAAAGGGTGGAACAAATTGAGAGAATAGCATTGACATATATACACTACCATATACAAAATGGATAGGTAGTGGGAAGCTGCTGTGTAACTCAGGGGGATCAGCCTAGTGCTCTATGATGACCTAGAGGGGTAAGATGGATGGGGAGTGAGAAAAGCAGATAAATGTATACTTATTTCTGATTCACATTGCTGTACAGCAGAAACCAATACAAGCAATTATCCTCCAATTAAAAATACATTATAATATAACTAAGGAGATAAAATACTTGTTCACTGAAAATTATAGACTTTGATGAACAAAATCAAAGAAGATAAATGTCACAAGTAAATGTTAAGATGCTTTATGATCATGGATTAGAAGAACTAGTATTGTTAAAATGGCCATACCACTTACAGCAATCTACAGTTTCAATGCAATACCTATCAAAATTCCAATAACATTTTCCACAGAAAAAGCACAAACAATCCTAAACTTTGTATGGAATCCCAAAAGAGCCCAAATAGGCAAAGCAATTCTTTGTGAATGAAGAACAAAGCTGGAGGTATTGTGCTTCTTAATTTCAAACTATATAATGAAGTACTCTAATCAAAACAGTAGTGACATAAACGCAGACATATAGATCAGTGTAACAGAAAAAACCCAGAAATAAACTCACTCATATATAATCAACTAATTTATGACAGAGAGGCCAAGAATATATGATGGTGCCAAGAATATATGATGAAGAGGACAGTTTTCAATAAAGGGTGCTGGGAACTAGACATCCACATGCAAAAGATTATCTTTTACCATACACAAAAATCAACCCTAAATGGATTAAAGGCTTGAATGTGCAACCTGAAACCATAAAATTCCTGGAAGAAAACACAGGCAGTAAACTCCTTACATTGGGTATAGTGAAGAATTTTTTGGATTTGACACCAAAAACAAAGGAACAAAAGCAAAAATTTACAAATGGGATTACATCAAACAGTAAAGTTTCTGCACAACAAAGGAAACCTTCAACAATACGAAAAGGCAACAGTACTCAATGTGAGAAAGTATTTGCAAATAATATAGCCAATAAGGGGTTAATATCTAAAGTATATTAATATATAGAGCTTACACAGCTCAAAAACAAAAAACAAACAAAACCCATCAGAATTCAATTAAAAAGCAGATGGGGGCGGGAGTGTGGGAATACACATTTTTCCAAAGAAACCATAGAAATGGCCAATAGGAACATGAAAAGACACTCAACAGGCCTAATTATCAGGGAAATGAACATCCACACCACAAGGAGATATCATCTCACGCCTGCTAGAATCATCAAAAAGACAAGAAATACCAAGTGTTGGCGAGTATGAGGAGAAAAGAGAACCCATGTGCAATGTTGGTAGAAATGTAAACTTGTACAGCCACTATAGAAAACAGTATAGAAGTTCCTCAAAATATTAAAAGTAGAACTACCATCTGATCCAGAAATTCCACCTTTGGATATTCAAAGAAAATGAAATCAGTAATTGAAAAGATACATATGCACCACAGTGTTCAACTGCAGAGTTATTTGCAATAGCTAAGATACCAAGGTGTTATTGATAGATGAATGGATAAAGAAAATGTATATATACAATGGAATATTATTCAGTTTTAAGATAGAATGAAATCTTGCCATTTGTGACAACATAGATGGTCCTTGAGTACATTAGGCTGCTTTCAAAGTAAGTCAGAAGTAGAAAGATTTATGATTTATTTTATGATCTCACTTATATGTGGAATCTAAAAACAAAAGCTCATAGATACAGAGAAAAGACTGGTGGTAGCCAGAAGTAGGGGATGAGAAGGTGCATGAAAGGATTGAAGGGAGTTAGAAGGTACAAACTTCAAGTTATAAAATAGTTAAGTCTTGTGGATGTAATATGGTGTCCTTGTTGTTCAGTCAGTAAGTTGTGTCTGACTCTATACCACTTGATGGACTGTAGCACACAAGGCTCCTCTTTACTTCACTATCTTCCAGAGTTTGCTCAAGTTTATGTCCATTGAGTTGGTGATGCTATCTAAGCATTTCATCCTCTGCCACACCCTTCTCCTTTTGTCGTCAATCTTTCCCAGCAACAGGGTCTTTTCCAATGAGTTGACTCTTTGCATCAGGTGGTCTAAGTACTGGAGCTTCAGGTTCAGCAACAGACCTTCCAATGAATAGTCAGGATTGATTTCCTTTAGGATTGACTGGTTTGATATCCTTGCAGTCTGAGGGACTCTCAATAGTCTTCTCCAGTATCACAATTTGAGAACATCCCTTCTTTGACACTCAGCATTCTTTATTGTCCAACTCTCACTTCTGCACATGATTACTGAAAAAAAAACCATACCTTTGACTATGTGTACATTTGTTAGCAAAGTGATGTCTCTGCTTTTTAATCTGCTGTCTTAGGTTTGTCATAGCTTTCCTTCCAAGGAGCAAGCATCTTTTAATTTCATGGCTGCAGTCACTATCTGCAGTGATTTCAGAACCCAAGAAAAGAAAATCTGTCACTGTTTCCACTATCCCCCCCTCTATTTGTCATGAAATGATGGGACCAGATGACATGATCTTAGTATTTTTAGTAATGAATTTCAAGCTTTTTCACTTTCCTCTGTTATCCTCATCAAGATGCTCCTTAGTTTCTCTTCACTTTTTGCCCTTTGAGTGGTATCATATGCATATTTGATGCTGTTTATATTTCTCCTGGCAATATTAATTCCACCTTGTGATTCATCCAACCCAGCATTTTGCATGATGCACTCTGCATAGAAGTTAAATTAGCAGGGTGACAATGTACTCATTGTAGTCCTTTCCCAATTTTGAACCAGTTAATTGTACCATGTCTGGTTCTAACTGTTGCTACTTGACCCACATACAGGTTTCTCAGAAGGTAGGTAAGGTGGACTGGTATTCCCATTTCTTTAAGAACTTTCCAGTTTTTTGTGATCCACACAGCCAAAGGCCTTAGTGTAGTCAATGAAGCAGAAGTAGATGTTTTCCTAGAACTGTCTTCCTTTCTCCAGATCCAACGAATGTCAGCAATTTGATCTCTGGTTCCTCTGCCTCTTTCAAACAGCTTATAAATCTTGAAGTTCTCAAATATGTACTGCTGAAGCCTAGCTTGAAGGATTTTGAGCATGGCCTTCCTATAATAGCATGTGAAAGGCGTACAAATGTATGATAGTTTGAACACTCTTTGACATTGACCTTCTTTGGTATTGCAATGAAAACTGACATTGCCCAATCCTGTGGCCATCGCTGAATTTCCAAATTTGCTGACATATTGAGTGCAGCACTTTAACAGCATTGTCTTTTAGGATTTTAAATAAGTCAGCTGGAATTCTGTCACCTCCACTAGCTTTGTTTGAAGTAATGCTTCCAATGGCCCACTTGACTTCCTAAGGCCACTTGACTTCACACTCTAGGATGTCCACCTCTAGGAGTGACTACACCATTGTGGTTATCTGAGTCATTAAGACCTTTCTTGTATAGTTCTGTGTATTATTACCACTGCTTCTTAATCTCTTTTGCTTTTGTTAGGTCCTTACCATTTCTGCCCTTTGTCATGTCAATCTTTGCATGAAATGTTCCCTTGATAGCTCCAATTTTCTTGAAGAGATCTCTAGTCTTTCCCATTCTATAGTTTTCCTCTATTTCTTTGCATCATTCATTTAAGAAGGCCTTATTATCTCTCCTTGTTATTCTCTGGAACTCTGCATTCAGTTGGGTATATCTTTCCCTTTCTTCCTTGCCTTTCACTTCTCTTCTTTCCTCAGATATTTGTAAAGCCTCCTGAGACAATTGCTTTATCTTGTTGCATTTCATTTTCTTTGGAAAGGTTTTGGTCACTGCCTCCGGTACAAGTTACAAACCTTTGTCCATAGTTCTTCAGGCACTCTGTCTATAAGATCTAATCCCTTGAATCTATTCATCATCTTCACTGTATCAAATAAGAGATTTGATTTAGATCTTACCTGAATGGCACAGTGGTTTTCCCTACTTGCTGCCGCTGCTGCTAAGTCGCTTCAGTTGTGTCCGACTCTGTGTGACCCCATAGATGGCAGCCCAGCAGGCTCCATCGCCCCTGGGATTCTCCAGGCAAGAACACTGGAGTGGGTTGCCATTTCCTTTCCCTACTTACTTCAATTTAAGTCTGAATTTTACAATAAGGAGCTCATGAACTGAGCTACAGTCAGTTCCAGGTCTTGTTTTTACTGACTATATAGAGCTGGTCCATCTTTGGCTGCAAAGAACATAATCAATCTGATTTTGGTATTGTCCATCTGGTGATGACGATGTGTAGAGTCGTGTCTTAGGTTGGAAAAAGGTGTTTGCTATGACCAGCGTGTTCTTTTGACAAAGCTCTGTTAGCCTTTGCCCTGCTTCATTTTGTACTCTAATGCCAAACTTGCCTCTTATTCTGGATATCTCTTGACTTCCTACTTTTGCATTCCAATCCCCTTTGATGGAAAGGACATCTTTTTTTGGTTTTAGTTCTAGAAGATGTTGTACTTCATAGAACCTGTCAGTTTCAGGTTTTTCAGCATCAGTGATTGAGGTATAGACTTGGATTACTGTGATGTTTAATGGTTTGCCTTAGAAATGAAATGAGATCATTCTGTCATTTTTGAGATTGCACCTAAGTGCTACGCTTTGAATTCTTTTGTTGATTATGAGGTCTATTCAACTTATTCTAAATGATTCTTGCTTACAGTAATAGATATAATGATCATCTGATTTAAATTCACCCATTCCTGTCCATTTTAGTTTACTGATTCCTAAGATGTTGATGTTCAATCTTGTTGTCTCCTGATTGACCAGGTTCAATTTACCTTGTTTCATGGAATATTTCAGGTTCTTATGCAGTATTGTTTTTAACAGCACTGGACTTTCCCCACCAGCCATATCCACAGCTGAGCATCATTTTTCCTTTGGCCCAGCCACTTCATTCTTACTGGAGCTTTTGGTAATTTCCCTCTACTCTTCCCCAGTACCATACTGGACACCTTCCAACTTGGGGGACTCATCTTCATGTGTCATTTTTTTATTTTGCATTTTCATACTGTTCAAAAGGTTTTCCAGGAAAGAATATTTGAGTGGGTAGCCATTTCCTTCTCCAGTGGACCCCGTTTTGTCAGAACGATTCACTATGACCCATTCATCTCGGGTGGCTCTGCATGGCATGGCTTATCGCTTCATTGAGCTATGCAAGCCCCTTCACCATGAGAAGGCTGTGATCCATGGGAGGGAGGCATGTACTATACACCATGGCAATTACAGTTAACACTGTATTGCATATTTGAAAGTTGCTAAGAGAGTAAATTTTAAAAGTTCTAATGACAAGAAAAAGAATTCTGGCTGGGACTTCCCTGGTGGTCCAGTAGTTAAGAATCTGCCTTGCCATGCAGGAGACATGGATTGATTTCTTGTTGGGGAACTAAGATCCCACATGCTGCAGAGCAACTAAATTTGTGTACTGCAACTACTGACCCGCGCACCACAAATAGAGTCTGTGTGCCTCAATGAAAAAGATCCTGCATGACGCAACAAAGATACTATATGCTGCGACTAAGTCCAGATGCAGCCAAATAAATAAATAATATTAAAAAATAAAATATATAATGGCTTAGAATTTCCCAAATGTGAGGAGAGATTTTGATAACCTAATTCATGAAACTTACAGGTTACCAAACAAAATCTAGTTAAATAGAACCTCTCCAAGACACATTATAATACAACTGTCAAAAATCAAACACAAAGAGAGAATCTTAAAATAATCAAGAGAAAATAAACTTGTAACTTACAAGGGAATCTCATAGGGCTACTAGTGGATTTCTCAGTAGAATCTTTGAAGGCCAGAAAAGAGTGGGATGATATATTCAAAGTGTTGAGAGTAAAAATCTGCCAACCAAGAATACTCTATCCAGTAAAGTTATCCTTCAGAAATAAAGGAGAGATAAAGACTTCCAGAAAAACAAAAGCTGAGGGAATTGATCACTACTAGACCTACCTTATAAGAAATGTAGAAAGGAATTTCACAAGCTTAAATGAAAGTATATTAATTACTAACATGAAAACATGAAAATGTACAACACACTAGTACATTTTAACTGGTAAAGTTATAGTCAAATTAAGAATACTTTAATACTGGAATATGGTGGTGTATTAATTATTTAAATCAAATATAAAAGTTAAAGGACAAGAGTATTAAAAAAACTAGAAGTAAATTATGGCATCAAAAACATAAAGAGGCAGGGAATGAAAGGGTAGAGGTTTTGTATATGATTTAAGCTGTTATTAGCACAGAGGAAAATCTAAGCCTCTTGTTAACCTCAGAGCAAAAACCTACAGTAGATGTAAAAAAGGTAAAGAGAAGGGAATCAAAGCATACTATTATGGAAAATCATCCATTCACAAAGAAAGGCAGAAAGTAATAAAGGAACTACCAAACACCCAGGAAGCAATTAACAAAATAGGATTAATAAGTATCAGTAGATACACTAAATAGAAATAGATTAAATTCTCTAATCAAGAGTCAGAAAGTGGTTGAACAGATCAAAAAAGAAAGAAATTTTTGCTGCTTATAAGAGACCCAATCAGATTTAGGGTCACATAGGCTCAGAGAAAAGGGATGAAAAAATATGTTCCATGTATGTAGAAATCAGAAGACAGCAGAGTAGCTATACTTATATCAGACAAAATAAAGTTAAAAATTGTAATGAGGTAAAGATAATTTTATAATGATAAAGAGCTCAATTCATGAAGAAGATATAATAGTCATAAATATAAATACACCAACACTGGAGTATCTAAGTATATTAAAGCAATATCAGAAAAACGTATCAGAGGGCAAAGCAGACAATAATACAATAATTGTAGAAGATTCCAATATCCCACTTAAAACAATGGATAGGACATCCAGAAAATCAATAAGAAAATGTTGGATCTGAACTATACTTTTAGACCAAATGGACCAAACAAACATATTCATAACATTTCATATAACAGCGGCAGAATACACATTGCTCTCAAGTACACATAGAACATTCTCCAGGATAGATCATATGATAAATCAAAGAAAAAAAATCTTAGCAAATTTAAGAAAATTGAAATAGTACCAGATATATTTCTAGACAGTAGTATGACTAGAAATCAATAACAGAAGAAAAACTGGAAAGTTCACAAATACATGGAAATTGAATGACACAGTCCTGAACAATCAGTGAGTCAAAGAAGAAATAAAAAATGAAATAAAGATATATTGAATGAAATGAAAATGGAAACATAATACTCCAAAACCTAGGGGGTGCAGCAAGAGCAGTTCTTAGAGGGAAATTTACAATTATAAATGCCTACAATAAGAAAAAAAATCTCAAATAAGCAACTTAATTTCATATTTTAAGGAACCAGAAAAAGAAGAACAACAAATTGAGCCTGAGTTATCAGAAGGAAAGAAACAACAAAAATCAGAGCAGAAACAAATGAAATGGAGACCAGAAAAACAATAGAAAAGACAAGGAAACTAAGTGTTGGTTTTTAGAAAAGATAAACAAAATTGACAATCCTTTAGCTAGACTAACTAGGATAAAAAGAGCAAAGGCTCAAGTAAAATCAGAAATGAAAGAGTTGACATTACAGGTGATACCATAGAAATAAAAAGGATCATCAGAGACTACTATTGACAGCTATATGCAACTGAATTGAATATACCTAGAGAAAATGGATAAATCCCTAGAATCAGACAATCCACCAACACTGAATCATGAAGAAATAGAAAATCTTAGCAGACCAAGTCATGTATTTTACAACATAAAAGAGCTCAGAACCAGATGGTCTCAGCAGTGAATTCTCAGTTCAGTTCAGTGGCTCAGTTGTGTCTGACTCTTTGTGACCCCCATGGACTGCAGCAAGCCAAACTTCCTTGTCCACTATTAACTCCTGGAGTTTGCTCAAACTCACGTTCATTGAGTTGGTGAATTCGACCAAACATTTAAAGAAGAACTAATGCAAATTCTTCTTAAACTTTTCAAAAAATTGAAGAGAGAACACTTACAAATTCACTTTACAAGACCAGCATTACCCTGATATACTTCAACAAAGAAATTTATCTAAATAACTACATGTAGAAAAATGAAATTGGACCCCATCTTACACTACTCACAAAATTAACTTGAAATGAATTAAGCACATAAACATGAGACTGAATATAGTAAAGCCTCTAGAAAAAAAGGAAGAAGCTCCTTGACATTGGTCTTGGCAATGATTTTTGGGCATCACACCAAAAGGATAAGCAACAAAAGTAAAAGTCAGCAAGTGGGCTACATCAAATGAAAAAGCTTTTCACAGTAAAAACAAATAAAAAACCCAATCAACTAAATGATAAGGCAATCCACAAAATAGCAGAAAATATTTGCAAACCATATATTGGAAAAGACATTAATATCCAAAATATACAAAGAACTCATACAACTCAGTAACAAAAGAACCAAACAATTTAATTGAAAAATGGGCAAAGAAACTGAATTCATATTTTTTTCCAAAGAAGACATACAAGTGGACAACAGGTACATGAAAAAATGCTCAACATTACTAATCATCAGGGAACTATAAATCAAAACCACAATGAGATATAACCTCCCACCTATTAGAATAGCTCTCATCAGGAAGATAAGTATTGGTGAGGATGTGAAGAAAAGGGATCCTTGTGCACTACTGATGGGAATGTAAATTTGTTCAGCTACTACGAAATATAATACAAAGGTTGACCACAGAATTAAAAATAAAACTACTCCAAGATTCATCAATCCCATTTCTGGGTACATAGCCAAAGGGAATGGTAATAGGATATCAATGAGTTGTCTGCACTACCATATTCAAGACAGCATTATTCATAATACTCTATTTAGGCATCCCTCAATGAATGAATGGATGAAGAAGATGTGTTATATATTTCAGTTATGAGAAAGGACAACCTGCCATTTCCAACAACACAGATGGACCTTGAGTGCAATATGTTGAGATAAATGAGACAGAGAAATACAAACACTGTACAATATCATTTATATATGAGATCTAAAAAGCTGAATTTGTAGAATCAGAGAGTAGAATAGTGGTTACCAGGGGCTGAGGGGCAGGGTAATCTTGGAGATTTTGTGTAAGGATATAAACTTGCAACTAGAATATGAACAAGTCCTGGAGATCTAATACGCAGCATAGTGATTGTAGTCAGCAATACTGTATTATAAATTGCAAAGTTGCTAAGGGATTAGTTCTTAAATGTTATCACAACAAAAAGAAATGAAAATTAGGTGACATGATAGAGATGCTAGTTAACAGTGGTAATCATATTGTAATATAAAATGCAATCTATAATATACAATTCTGTCAAACCAACATGTTGTACACGTTAAACTTATACACATTGTAAGTCCAATATATTTCATAAAAAGAACTCTCAAAATGCCACTGTAAAAATCAACAATTCAGTTAGAGAATGAGCAAAAATATGGACATTTCACCTAAGAAGATACATAGGTATGGCAAATCCTATAGACTGAATATTTGTGTCCCCCCAAATTAATATGTTGAAATCCTAACCTCCTAAGGTGATGATATAAGCCATAGGGGCCTTTGGAGTTAATTTGGCCATGAGGTCAGAGCCCTCTTGAGTGGGATTGCTGCTGCTGCTGCTGCTAACTCGCTTCAGTCGTGTCCGACTCTGTGCGACCCCATAGACGGCAGCCCACCAGGCTCCCCGTCCCTGGGGTTCTCCCGGCAAGAATACTGGAGTGAGTGGGATTAGTGCCCATTGAAGTCCCAGAGAGCTCCCTTCCTCCTGCCCTGTGCTGTTACAGTGAAAAGGGCCACCTAGGAAGAGAGCTCTCAGCAGACACTGAGTCTGCTAACACCTCAATCTTGGATTTCCTGGCCTCCAGGACTGTGAGAAATAAATTTCTGTCATTTTATAAGCTGGAGCCTATGATGTTTTGTTATGGCAGCCTGAGCTATATGAAAAAAGCACATGAAAAAAGCTCAACAGCACTAGCCCTCGTGGAATGTTGTCAGAGTCATGAGATCACGACATGATTATCAGTACAGGTAAAGTGAAAAACATTAAACATTTCAAGTGTTGGCAAGGATGCAGAAAACCAGGCCTCTTACATATGGTAAACTGGTACAGCCATGCTGGAAAAAAATTGACACTTAAAAAAAACTAAACGTACGCATATCATGCAACTCAGCAGTCACACTGATGGGGCATTTATCCCAGAGGAATGAATACCTTTGCTTACCAAAAAGCCTCTTCAAAAATCTTCATGGGAGCTTTATTTGTGACAGCCTCAAGCTGGAAGTGACCCAAATATCCTTCAACAGGGAATTGATTAAGGAAAATATGGTAAAGTCTTCAATGGAATAATAATCAGCAGTAAAAAGGAATGGATACACACAACTCAACAGAAATCACTGGATTTATGCTGAGTGAAAAAAGCAAACCTCAGACGGTAATATTTTTGAAATGACAAAAGAGAACAGAAATCAGATTAGTGGTTGAAAGTGGTTATGGAAAGGGAGGGAAGTTTTGACTGCAAAGGAGTGCAGTCTGAGGCTGATGGAATAGTATATGGCTGGTGGTAGTTGTCCCATGAATCTACACATGTGATAAAATGGTACAGAGGTACATCCACACATGTTCTTTCAGTGTCAGTTCCTGGCTTTGATGTTGTTCTATAGTGATATAGCATATTACTTTTGGGGAACTGGGTAAAGGGAACACTGAGCCTCTCTGTATTAAATTTCAGCTTCCTGTGATCTAGAAATATTTTAAAATGAAAGTTTAAAAAAGAACAAGAGGGAGTAAGAAAAAGCAATTGTAGTTAAACATATTAACAAAACTGAATCAAAATAAGAATATAAAATATCAGCAACAATATCAAACCAAAACCAAGAATTATAAGATTATAATGCTCATTATTCATGGAGATTAGGAGAAATATAAAAAGCTGCCAAAAACATTACCAGGAAGGCAATCTGGAATCTATTAAATTCTTATAATCATTAGCAATCCCACTACTAAGCTTCTGTTTACTAAAATGTATCAATCTGTATGGTTATATATAAAATGGGTTTTTCTAAATCAGTATTTGTCGTTGCCAGTAATTGGAAACAAAATGTGTCATTATCCATAGGTGAAATGAGCAAATTTTGATACACATATCATGGAATAGTAAAGTCACTCAGTCTTGTCTGATTCTTTGCAACCCCATGGACTGTAACCTACCAGGCTCCTCTATCCATGGGATTTTCCAGGCAAGAATACTGGAGTGGGTTGCCATTTCCTTCTCCAGGGGATCTTCCTGACCCAGGGATCAAACCCAGGTCTCCAGCATTGCAGATAGACACCTTACCATCTGAGCCACCAGGGAAAGTGAGATTATACCATGGAATATTATGCAGCTATTACTTAGAATTACAAGTACTGTGGAGATACTTCCATGAATGTGAATGTTATTAGGTGGTAAACGTAAGACACAGGAAAGGCATCTAAGGTGTTTGTATAGGTGTGTATGCATGTACACACATGTATGCATCTGTTTGTGATTATAATACCTTGGAGAAAATATAGAATGCAATTCACTAGCTTGTAAGCTCATGTTAATGGAGGCCACTGTGCAGTGATGCTGAGGTGGGAGGACAGCAGGGAGGTCATCTGTGATAACACAACACAAATGAGATCCCGTTTAAAACAAATTGTATTTGTGGCTTTGTTAGAGCATGTTTGTATGAAAGGAAGAACGAAATGATGGCCACCAAAGTGTTAGGATGACTACCAGAAAACTGTACAATTACAGGGCTTTAAAAAAATTATTATTGAGGAGTGAGGAAAGGGTAGGGACTGCATGGGGTGGACGAGGATGGGAACTAGACCTTTGGCGTGTTTACAATACAGCTGTGCATTCTTAATGGCTCAGCCACTGCCACCAGTGCAGCTGTCTGCTTTGGGAAGTGACGGCAACAAGAGCAGGGAGAATCTTTAAGAGCTGCCTCGCATTGTGACATGTCTGATCCCTTGCTGCAGTCCCTACAGCATGAACAAGAGATCAAACCCTGAGCCTTTGGAGTGGGAGCACTGACTCCAAGACCCTAGACTAACAGAGAACTAACCCTAGGGAGTATCAAATACTGAGAACTCACACAAAGGAAACCACTTGAATACAAGACCAGGCATCACCCAACCACCAATGGCACCCTGTGCAGGACACTTCATCTAAACAACGAATTAAATAAAAATACAAACCCAATCATCAGCAGACAGGAGTACCACCTCACTCAGCCTTGCCCATTAGAGGAAAAACAAACAAACAAAAACTCAGCACAAATCTCACTGTATGTGAAGCTCACACAAACTACTGGACCAACCTTAGGAAGGCAGAGAAACCAAAAGGAAGAAATAATTCAACCTTCTTCAAGAAAGAATTCAACTTTCCTTGAAGCCTGGGAAAAGGAGACCTCAAACACTTAACTTAAATAAAAAAAAAAGAAAAGAAAAGGCAGAGAAATACTGCACAAATAAAGGAACAAACTAGAAACACAGAAGTCCAAATAAATGAAAAGGAAAAAGGAAAATTACCTGAAAAAGAATTCAGAATAATGATAGTAAAGATGATCAAAAACCTTGAAAATAAAATGGAGAAAATGCAAGAATGAATTAACAAAGACTAAGCATACAGAGACAAACAACACAATTACTGAAATTAAAAATACTCTAGAAGGAAACAAGAGCAGAATATCTGAAGCAGAAGAATGAATCAGTAAGCTGGAAGATAAAATAGTGGAAATAACTTTTGAAGAGCAGAATAAAGTAAAAAGAATGAAAAGAGCTGAGGACAATCTCAGAGACCTCTGGGACCATATCAAATGCATCAATATTTGAATTATAGGGGTCCCAGAAGAAGAAGAGAAGAAGAAATGGTATGAGAAAATTTTTGAAGAGATTATAGTTTAAAATTTCCCCAACATGGAAAAGGAAATAGTCGGTCAAGTCCAAGAGGCACAAAGAGTCCCATACAGGATAAACCCAAGGAGAAACACACCAAGACACATACTAATCAAACTAACAAAGACCAAAGACAAAGAAATAACATTAAAAGCAGCAAGGGAGAAGCAACAAGCACCATACAAGGGAAACCCCATAGACTTAACAGCTGATCTTTCAGCAGAAACTCTGCAGGTCAGAAGGGAATGGCAGGATATATTTAAAGTAGTGAAAGGGAAAAATCTACAACCAAGATTACTGTACCCAGCATGGATCTCATTCAAAATTGATGGAGAGATAAAAAGCTTTTTGGACAACCAAAAGTTAAGATAATTCAGTACCACCAAACCAGCTTTACAACAAATGTTGAAGGGAAACATTTAGTCAAGAAATACAACAGAAGAAAAAAGATCTACAAAATCAACCCCAAACAGTTAGAAAATAGCAACAGGAACATATCTATCAATAATTACTTTAAATGTAAATGGACTAAATGCTCCAACCAAAAGACACAGACTGTCTAGATGGATACAAAAACAAGACCCATATATATGCTGTCTACAAGAAACCTATTTCAGACCTAAAGACACATAAAGACTGAAAGTGAGAGGATGGAAAAATATATTCCATGCAAATGGGAAGCAAAAGAAAGCTGGAGTAGCAATCCTCATATCAGACAAAATAGACCTTAAAATAAAGAAGACTACAAGAGATAAAGAAGGACACTACATAATGATCAAGGGATCAATCCAAGAGGAAGACATAACAATTGCAAATACCTATGCACCCAACATAGGAGCACCCCAATACATAAGACAAACACAGACATAAAAGGAGAAATTGACAGTAACACAATAAGAGTAGGAGACTTTAACACCCCACTCACACCAATGGATAGATCATCAAAACAGAAAATTAATAAGGAAACACAAGTCTTAAATGATACATTAGACAAGATGGAGCTCATTGATATCTTCATGACATTCCATCCAAATGCAGAAGAATACACCTTCTTCTCAAGTGCACATGGAACATTCTCCAGGATAGACCACATCTTGGGTCACAAATCAAACCTCAGTAAATTTAAGAAAATTGAAATTGTATCAAGCATCTTCTCTGACCACAATGCTAAGAGACTAGATATCAATTATAAGAAAAAAACTATAACAAACAGAAACACATGGAGATTAAACAGTACATTTTTAAATAACCAACAGTTTACTGAAGAAAAAGGGAAATAAAAAAAAATTTCTAGAAACAAATGACAATGAAAACATGACAAATCAAAAGCTATGGGATGCAGCAAAAGCAGGTCTAAGAGGGAAGTCTACAGCAATACAATCCTACCTCAAGAAACAAGAAAAGCATCGAAAAGACAACCTAACCTTACACCTAAAGCAACTGGAAAATGAAGAAGAAAAAAAAAAAAAAAACACCAAAATTAGAAGAAGGAAAGAAATCATAAAGATCTGAGCAGAAAAAATGAAAAAGAAATGACAGAAACAACAGTAAAGATTAATAAAACTAAAAGCTGGTTCTTTGAGAAGATAAACAAAATTAACAAACCCTTAGCCAGACTCATCAAGAAAAAAAGAGAGAAGAATCAAATAAACAAAATTAGAAATGGAAAAGGAGAGGTTACAAAAGACAATGCAGAAATACAAAGGACTATGAGACTATTATGAACAACTATATGACAATAAAATAGATAACCTGGAAGAAATGGACAGATTCTTTGAAAGTTCAATCTTCCAAGACTGAACCAGGAAGAAATAGAAATTATGAAAAACCCAATTACAAGCACTGAAATTGAAGCTGTGATCAAAAATCTCCCCAAAAAACAAAAGCCCAGAACCAGATGGCTTCACAGGAGAATTCTATCAAACATTTAGAGAAGTGCTAATGCCTATCCTTCTAAAACTCTTTCAAAAAATTGCAGAGGAAGGAACACTTCCAAATTCATTCCACGAGGCCACCATCACCCTGATACCAAAACGAGACAAATACAACACAAAAAAAGAACACTACAAGCCAATATCACTGATGAACATAGATGCAAAAATCCTCAACAAAATTTTAGCAAACAGAATTCAGCAACACACCAAACACCATGACCAAGTTGGGTTTATTCCAGGGATGCAAGGATTCTTTAATATACATAAATCAAACAATGTGATACACCAGATTAACAAATTGAAAGAGAAAAACCATATGATCATCTCAATAGATTCAGAAAAAGGTTTTAACAAAATCAGCCCTTATTTATTATTAAAACTCTTCAAAAAATGGGCATATAAGTAACCTACCTCAACATAGTAAAGGCCATATATGATAAGCCTACAGCAAACATTAGTCTCAATGGTGAAAAACTGAAAGCATTCCCCCTAAGATCAGGAACAAGACAAGGGTGTCCGCTTTCGCCACTATTATTCAACATAGTTCTGGAAGTCCTAGCCACAGCAATCAGAGAAGGAAAAGAAATAAAAGGAATCCAGATCGGAAAAGAAGAAGTAAAGCTCTCACTGTTTGCAGATGACATGATAGTATACATGAAGTGAAGTGAAGTGAAGTTGCTCAGTCGTGTCTGACTCTTTGCAACCCCATGGACTGTAGCCTACCAGGCTCCTTAGTCCACAGAATTTTCCAGGCAAGAGTACTGGAGTGGGTTGCCATTTCCTTCTCCAGGGAATCTTCCCAACCCAAGGATCGAACCCAGGTCTCCCACACTGCAGGCAGATGCTTTACCATCTGAGCCAACAGGGAAGCCATAAAAAGCAAAAAAAAAATAAAGTCTGTCACTGTTTCCACTGTTTCTCCATCTATTTGCCATGAAGATCTTTGCAACTCCATGGACAGTATAGTCCATGGAATTCTCCAGGTCAGAATACCGGAGTGGGTAGCCTTTCCCTTCTCCAGGGGATCTTCCCAACCCAGGGACCGAACCCAGGTCTCCCACATTGCAGGTAGATTCTTTTTCAGCTGAGCCACAAGGGGAGCCCATAGTGTACATAGAAAACCCTAAAAATAGTATCAGAAAATTACTAGAGCTAATCAGTGAATTTAGCAAAGTTGCAGGACACAAAATCAATATACAGAAATCACTTGCATTTCTATATACTAACAATGAAAAGCCAGAAAGAACAACTAAGGAATCAATCCTATTCAGCATTGCAAGAAAAAGAATTAAACATCTAGGAATAATCTTACCTAAAGAGATGAAAGGAATGTACAGAGAAAATTAAAATACACTAATGAAAGAAATCAAAGATGACATAAACAGATGGAGAGATATTCCATGTTCCTGAGTAGGAAGAATCAATATTGTGAAAATGACTATACAATCAAATGCAGTCTACAGATTCAATGCAATCCCTATCAAATTATCAATGGCATTTTTCACAGAACTAGAACAAAAAATTTCACAATTCATATGAAAACACAAAAGATCCTGACTAGCAAAGCAGTCTTGAGAAAGAAGAATGGAGCTGGAGGAATCAAACTTCCTGGCTTCAGGTTATACTACAAAGCTGCAGTCAACAAGACAGTATGGTACTGGTACAAACACAGAAATATAGACCAATGGAACAAGATAGAGAGCCCAGAGATAAACCCATGCACCTATGGGTACCTTATTTTTGACAAAGGAGGCAAGAATATACAATGGGGCAAAGATAGCCTCTTCAAAAAGTGGTGCTGGGAAAACTGGACAGCGACATGCAAAAGAATGAAATTAGGACACTTCCTAACACCATACACAAAGATAAACTCAAAATGAATTAAAGACCTAAAGGTAAGACCAGAAATTATAAAACTCTTAGAGGAAAACATAGGCAGAACACCTGATGACATAAATCAAAGCAAGATGCTCTATGACCCACCTCCTAAAGTAATGGAAATAAAAATAAAAGTAAACAAGTGGGACCTGATTAAACGTAAAAGCATTTGCACAGCAAAGGAAACTGTAAGGTGAAAAGACACCCTCAGAATGGGAGAAAATAATAGCAAATGAAACAATTGAGAAAGGAGTAATTTCCAAAATATACAAGCAGCTCATACAACTCAATACCAGAAAAACAAACAACCCAATCAAAGAGTGGGAAAAAGACCTAAAGAGACATTTCTCCAAAGAAGACATATAGATGGATAACAAACACATGAAAAGATCAACATCGCTCATTATTAGATAAATGCAAATCAAAACTACAATGAGATATCACCTCACACTGGTCAGAACAGCCCTCATCAAAAAGTCTACAAACAATAAACGCTGGACAGGGTGTGGACAAAAAAGACACACTTGCACTGTTGCTGGAAATGTAAATTGATAGAGCCAGTATGGAAGACGGTATAGAGATTCCTTAAAAAACTAGGAATAAAATGACCATATGACCCAGCAATTCCACTCCTAGGCATATACCTTGAGAAAACCAAAATTGAAAGAGACACATGTATCCCAATGTTCATTGCAGCACTATTTACAATAGCTAGAACATGGAAGCAACCTAGATGTCCACTGACAGATGAATGGATAAAGAACTTGTGGTATATATACACAATGGAATATTACTGAGCCATAAAAAGGAACGCATTTGAGTCAGTTTTGATGAGGTGGATGAACTTAGAACCTATTATACAGAGTGAAGGGAGTTAGAAAGAGAAATATAAATACCATATTCGCCACAGGACTGGAAAAGGTCAGTTTTCATTCCAATCCCAAAGAAAGGCAATGCCAAAGAATGCTCAAACTACTGCACAGTTGCACTCATCTCACATGCTAGTAAAGTAATGCTCAAAATTCTTCAAGCCAGGCTTCAGCAATACATGAACCGTGAACTTCCGGATGTTCAAGCTGGTTTTAGAAAAGGCACAGGAACCAGAGATCAAACTGCCAACATCCGCTGGATCATGGAAGAAGCAAGAGAGTTCCAGAAAAACATCTATTTCTGCTTTATTGACTATGCCAAAGCCTTTGACTGTGTGGATCACAATCAACTGTGGAAAATTCTGAAAGAGATGGGAATACCAGACCACCTGATCTGCCTCCTGAGAAAACTACATGTAGGTCAGGAAGCAACAGTTAGAATTGGACATGGAACAACAGACTGGTTCCAAATAGGAAAAGGAGTATGTCAAGGCTGTATATTGTCACCCTGCTTATTTAACTTCTATGCAGAGTACATCATGAGAAATGCTGGGCTGGAAGAAGCACAAGCTGGAATCAAGATTGCCGGGAGAAATATCAATAACCTCAGATATGCAGATGACACCACCCTTATGGCAGAAAGTGAAGAGGAACTCAAAAGCCTCTTGATGAAAGTGAAAGTGGAGAGTGAAAAAGTTGGCTTAAAGCTCAACATTCAGAAAACTAAGATCATGGCATCTGGTCCCATCACTTTATGGGAAATAGATGGGGAAACAGTGGAAACAGTGTCAGACTTTACTTTTTTGGGCTCCCAAATCACTGCAGATGGTGACTGCAGCCATGAAATTAAAAGACGCTTACTCCTTGGAAGGAAAGTTATGACCAACCTAGATAGCATATTCAAAAGCAGAGACATTACTTTGCCAACAAAGGTTCGTCTAGTCAAGGCTACGGTTTTTCCAGTGGTCATGTATGGATGTGAGAGTTGGACTGTGAAGAAAGCTGAGCGCCGAAGAATTGATGTTTTTGAACTGTGGTGTTGGAGAAGACTCCTGAGAGTCCCTTGGACTGCAAGGAGATCCGACCAGTCCATTATAAAGGAGATAAGTCCTGGGTGTTCTTTGGAAGGACTGATGCTAAAGCTGAAACTCCAATACTTTGGCCACCTCATGTGAAGAGCTAACTCACTGAAAAAGACTCTGATGATGGGCTGGATTGGGGGCAGGAGGAGAAGGGGACAACAGAGGATGAGATGGCTAGATGGCATCACCGACTCGATGGACAAGAGTTTGGGTAAACTCTGGGAGTTGGTGATGGACAGGGAGGCCTGGCGTGCTGCAATTCATGGGGTTGCAAAGAGTCGGACACAACTGAGTGACTGAACTGAACTGAACTGAACTGATCACATATATACGGAATCTAGAAAAATGGTACTGAAGAATTTATTTACAGGGCAGCAATGGAGAAACAGACATAGAGAATAGACTTATGGGTATGGGGAGAGGGGAGGAGAGGGTGAGATATATGGAAACAGTAACATGGAATCTTACATTACCATACATAAAATAGATAGCCAACGGAATTTGCTGTATGGCTCAGGAAACCCAAACAAGAGCTCTGTATCAACCTAGAGGGGTGGGATGGGGAGAGAGATGGGAGAAAGATGGGAAAGAGTTTCAAAAGGGAGGGGATATATGTATACCTATGGCTGATTCATGTTGAGGTTTGACTGAAAACAGCAAAACTCTGTAAAGCAATTATCCTTCAATAAAAAATTAATAAATTAAAAAAATTATTATTGAAGTATAGTTGGTTTACAATATTGTGTTAATTTCAGCAAAGTGATTCAGTTTTTTATATATATATATGTATATACTCAGATTATTTGTATTATGGGTTATTACAAGATATTGAATACAATTCCCTGTGCTACAGAGTAAATCCTTGTTTATTTTATGCACAGTAGTTTGTATCTGTTAATCTCAAGCTCCTAATTTATCCTTCCCCAAATCCCTTTCCACTTTTGTAATAATAAATCTGTTTTCCATGCCTGTTTTATGCATAATCATTTGTATCATTTTGAGATTATACATATAAGTGACCATATAGTACTTTCCTTTCTCTGACTTACTTCAGTTAGTATGATATTCTCAAGGTCCATTCATGTCCATCCATCAAATGGCAATATTTCATTTCTTATGGCTGAGTAATATTCCACTGTATATCTGTACCATATCTTTTTAAAACAATTATCTGTTGATGGGCCCTTGGCCTGTTTTCATGTTTTGGCTGTTATAAATGGTGCTGCTATGAACACAGGGGTTCATGTACCTTTTCAAATTAGAGTTTTCTCCAGATATGTGCCCAAGAGTAGGGTTGCTATATTGTATGACAGCTCTATTTTTGTTTAAGAAATCTCCTTACTGTTTTTCACAGTGGCTATACCAATTTACATTACCACCAATAGTATACAGAGGTTCCCCTTTTCCCACACCCCTCCAGCCTTTATTATTGATGATGACCATTCTGACTGGTGTGAAGTGATACCTCATTGTGGTTTTGATCTGCATTTCTCAATAATTAGTGATGTTGAGCATTTTTCATGTGTCTGTTGGCCATCTGTATGTCTTCTTGCGAGGAATATCTGTTTAGGTCTTCTGCCCATTTTTTGATTGGGTTGTTTGTTTCTTTGATTTTAAGTTGTTTTTAAGATGAGCTGTTTGTATACTCTAACTATTAACCTACAGGGAATTTTTTATGTTCTCTATATTTTTATGTATTGCTGCAATTCTTTATAAGGAGCATGTATAATTAATATGATCAAAAAGCTTTTTTAACCACAAAATAAAATTAGAGAACAATGGAAAAATTCAATAGGAGTGCTGGCAATAAACGAGTAAAATCTCTCCAAAAAATTAATAAAACAAAGATGAAGAGAGAATGTAGAAATATGAAGACTATTAGAGCCCTATCAAGAAGTTACAACGTCTAACAGGAGTTCCAGGGGAAAAGGAGAGAAGGAAATTATCAAGTAAATAATACATATCTTTTTTCCCAACAGTAAAGGTTGAGTGTCTAGACTGAAGGGTACAATGAATGTTGAGCTCAGTGGATAAAAAGAAACTCACATCCAGGATTATCACTAAGATATTTCAGAACAACAGGGATAAAAGAAGAACTCTGAAAAACTAAGTTAAAAATAAAAACCTAAGCCATACACAAATGCCATGGTCCTTCTCACCAGCAACATTCAATGGTAGATCACAGTGAAGAAATGTCTTCAAGTTTTTTTTTACTTTTTAAAAAAATTTAGTTCTTACTCCCTTTTTATTTTATCTTTTGGCTTGCCACATGGCATGTGGGATCTTAGTTCCTCAACCAAGAACTGAATCCACAGCCTCTTCATTGGAAGCTCTTAACCACTGGACTTTCAGAGAAGTTTTTGAAGGGTAATTTCAACCCAGAATTCTATATAAAGCCTCAGCATCCATCAAGTATGAAAGTTAAAAAAGGAGTTTTTCTTCAGACGTTCAAAACTCTATGTCTATACCTCTTATGTACTTTTTCTTAAGGAAGATATTTTTGAGCATAATAAAGAAGTACAGGTAGATATAGGATTCAAGAAACAGGAAATCAGAGAGGAAAATTATGCAGGATTCCTGGAGAACAATTCGTCTGAATTATAGCAGGAGGTCAGAGGAAGGCCCCTAGGAGAAAGGAGAGACTTGATAGAATACTGACATGTTTGAACATTTAGAAAATGGTTTGTAGATGACCTGATGGAGAGTTAAATTGAAGGACAGACATAGAAAATCACACATACAAAAAATGCAATCATTATTAACTCCAGGAAAAGAAATGTCACTATAATCCACTACTTGGCTCTACACTGAATAATATTTTCATGTCCATGGTAATATAAGCACTTGTTACTGATTTAGCTGGATACTGGGAAATGATATTAGTTGAATAGGAATGGAGAGGAGACAAAAATCTGAGATGCTGATTCTTCATGATGACCACAACTGCAGGTTAATAGATAACATTTTAAATAATAAATCAAAATAGCAGTTTAACATTATTATTAAAATCTAACTTGATTGTCTCTGGGTGAGGGAGGGACAAGCAGATGGCTGTCTTGTTTTCAGAGGCAGTCTTCTAACTCCTCACTACTCTCGAGTCAGACTGTGGTGAGGGGATCGGCAGTGTCCTGTCACACGCGAGCTGGTGAGCACTGCATCCTCAGGTCCCACCTGCACATCTAGTCAGAACCTGTATCCCAGCAGAGCTCAGGCAATCTAAATGAACCTTTAACTTTGAGAAGCACAATGTTAGTACCATTTTACTTTATAACTATGTGCATGCATAATTTTGACAACTTTTCTTAAAGTAAAAGGAAAAAAAAAACCACCCTAAAAAACAGGGAGAATAAAGCATTTTCTAAAGCTTATGCTGAAGCTGAAACCCCAATACTTTGGCCACCTGATATGAAGAAGTGACTCATTTGAAAAGATCCTGATGCTGGCAACGATCGAAGGCGGGAGGAGAAGGGGATGACAGAGGATAAGATACTTGGATGGCATCACTGACTCAATGGACATGAGTTTGAGTAAGCTCCGTGAGTTGGTGATGGACAGGGAAGCCTGGCATACTGCAGTCCATGGGGTCACAAAGAGTCAGACACGACTGAGCTACTTAACTGAACTGAAAGCTTATTTACAAGGATGTTCACTGTGGCATTATTTAAAAAGTTGTGAACAACCTAACTGTTCAAAACAGTAGAAAACTGATTAAGAATTGGATGCATACATACAAATGAATACCTTGTAGTCATTAAACAAATGATATAAATGTTTTCCTCTAATTAAACTTTTGATTTTGATATAATAATTGTAGATACTCATGCAGATGTAAGGAACACTACTGAGAGGTCCAGGGTCCTCTGTACACAGACTCTCACAGTGGTGCAGCACAGTATCACCACCAGGAAGAGACCCTGAGACGACCAAGACCTCACTGAGATTCTGTTTCCCTCCAGTCATTTGTATGTGCGCTTGTGTGCATATACGTGTGCATGGTATTATATAGTTAGTTCTTTGTGGTTTTATCACATATGTAGATTCAACTACCCACCACCACATCCAGATACAGAACAATGTCATCACTTCAGGATCCTTGGGCTGCCCTTTTATAACCTCACCCAACTTCTCCCCTCCAACCTCTGGTAATGACTAATATATTCTTCATTGCTATATTTTTTCATTTTAAGAATGTTTTATGGATGGATTCTTATAGTATATAACTTTTTGCTATTGGTTTTTTCCCACTCACAATAATTTTCTGGAGAACCACTTAAGTTGTATTTCACTATTATTCATACTGTGGAATATTACTACTGTGCTATACTACTACTATGACTGTATAATATTATAATACTATTCCATGGTATGGATGTCCCACACTTTGTTAACCATCTACCCATAGAAAGATATCTGGCTTGTTTCCAGCTTAGGGCTACTATGAACACTTATGTATTAAGTTTATGTGTAAACTAAGTTTCATTTTCCTGAGATAAAGACACAAGTGCAATTGCTGGGTCATACAATTAACCCAGGTTCAGTTTCATAAGAAACTGCCAGCCCTTTTCCAAAGTAACTGTACTGTTTCACATTCCTACCAGAAATGTGCAAGATACTCAGTTTCTTCACATCCTTACCAGTATTGGGGGTTCTCATATATTTTTATTTTATTCATTCTGATTGTGTTTTTAATTTGCATTTCCTTTTTGGTTAATGGTCTTTTCATGTGCACATTTGCCATCTGTATATACTCTCTGGTTAAATGTCTTTTGTCCATTTTCTAGTTGGATTGTTTGTATTTTTACTGTTGAATTTTGAGATTTTATATTCTAGAACTACTCTTTTGTTGGATATGTGGTTTGCAAATAAAGTCTCCCCAACGTGTGGTTTAGCTTTTCATCTTCCTACCAGAGTGCTTCTTTGTACAGCAAAAGGTTTTGATTTTGATGAAGTCCAATTTATTATTTTTTTCCATTATGGATGTACCTTTGGTATTGTGACTAAGAACTCTTTATTATCTTCTAGATCTCAAAGATTTCCTCCTAAAAATCTTATAGTGTTATGTTTTACATTTAAATGTGTGATTAATTAATTTTAAATTGTTTTTGGATAAAGTGTGAGGTTTAGGTTTAGTTTTTCCCTTATGGATGTCCAAATACCTTAGCCCTGTTTGTTGAAAGACTACTGTTCTTCCACTAAATTGCTTTTGCATCAGAAACCAGTTGAGTGCATGTGTATGCATCTGTTTTGGGGTTCTCTACTCTTTTCTTGTGATCTATATGTCTATCCCTACCCCAATACCACAACTGATTAAGTAGCCCTAACTAATATTGGGTAGATGGATTCCTCTCACTTTATTACTTTTACAAAACCGTTTTAGCTATTTTAGGGCCTGTGCCTCTCCTTATAAATTTTAGAATACAAAAGATTTTTCAAGGTTAGAAAATGTTCACATTGTACTCCCCCACCCTCACTTAAAATCTCTAAGTAGAAACAGCACTGTGGACCCTTGCTGCCCAAGTCAGAGAAGAGGACGGAAGAAGGTCAGGTAAACCACTCAGCATTCACTAAGCTGATGCTCCCACAGCCATTTCTTTTCTTGCTCCCTCTTGATCTTGATCTCCTTCCAAGCCCCCTTAGCCAGGAGCACAAACCCATCTATGTACAAATAAGATTATAAATAAGATGCTAAAATTTGCTTTCCCTGGAATCCTAAGTTCTCTGTCCCTCTACCTGAAATTAAAAATCTCTACATGCAAACAGCACCTTTTTACTCCCAAGGATTGCCTCCTCCTGTTCTCCATCATACACACAAATATGCTAGAATATCCCAGGTGTAAGGTGACACTGTGGAGGGCCAAATTACATGGCTGTCTGTAGTTAAGGAAATTCTTCCTCATCACTGAGAAGTTGGACTAGACCTGAGAGGGCCACCTGAAAGGCTTTGTTAGACTTCAAACTTCTAAGCCAAGGGAGCCCCATTCCATTAACCTTTTCGATTTCTTAATTACATTTCAATGTTAATAGTCTTTTCAATATCTGAAATAATCTTATTTGCTCAATTATTTACTCACTCTCACCTCCTGCCCCTCCCTTGAGGACAGAGATCTTTTCATATGCTCTTCAATACTATATCCATAGTGCCTAGGATATTGTCTGGTCCACAGCTGGTTAAATATTTATTAAATTGAAGAAGAACATGGCGAGAGGATGTGGTCACCTGGACAGCAACAGTACATACACCTACAGCAATAAAGACTCTGAACTGGCACAAGGGTGGACAGAGGCCAATGGAACACAAAAGTCAGCTGTAGACATCTCAGAGACCTACAGGTAAACAATAAGTCCATGAAAGTTTTAAAAAGGTAATTTAGGGAATTCTAGTCATGACCTGGGGGTAAAGAATAGATGGATACTCTTGAAAACAATGAAATTTAGAATTTCTGTTCATTAAAAGATATCACCAAAGAAGAAAAGACACAAACCATGGAGTGGGAAATCATGTTGATGGCACATTTAACCAACAAAGCGATTGTATCCAGAATGTGTACAATCAGTAAGTAAATGACAACTTCATTGACAAATGGACAAGGTATTAGGTCAGACACATCCCCAAAGAGAATATCCAAATTGTCAAAAAGCATTAAAAGGGTGTATAGAAGCTCTATACAGTCAGCAAAAACAAGACTGGGAGCTGACTGTAACTCAGATCATGAACTTCTCATCACAAAAATTCAGACTTAAACTGAAGAAAGTAGGGAAAAACACTAGACCATTCAGGTATGACCTAAATAAAATTCCTTACGATTATACAGTGGAAGTGACAAATAGATTCAAGTGATTAACTCTGGTAAACAGACTGTCTGAAGAACTATGGAAGGAGATATGTGACACGGTACAGGAGGTGGTGATAAAAACTATCCCCAAGAAAAAGAAATGCAAAAAAGCAAAATGGTTGTCTGAGGAGGCCTTACAAAGGGTTGAGAAAAGAAGAGAAGTGAAAGGCAAAGGAGAAAAGGGAAGACATATCCATCTGAATTCAGAGTTCCGAAGAATAGCAAGGAGAGATAAGAAGGCCTTCTTAAGTGAACAATGCAAAGAAAAAGGAAAACAATAAAACAGGAAAGACTAGACATCTCCTCATGAAAATTAAGAGATACTGAGGAAACATTTCATGCAAAGATGGGCACAATAAAGGACAGAAACAGTATGGACCTAACAGAAACATAAGATATTAAGAAAAGGTGGCAAGAATACACAGAAGAACTATCCAAAAAAGATCTTAATGACCCAGACAACCATGATGGTGTGATCACTCACCTAGAGCCAGACATCCTGGAGTGTGAAGTCAAGTGAGCCTTAGGAAGCATCACTATGAACAAAGCCAGTGGAGGTGATGGAATTCCAGCTGAGCTATTTCAGATCCTAAAAGATGATGCTGTTAACTCAATATGCCAGAAAATCTGGAAAACTCAGCAGTGTCCACAGGACTGGAAAAGGTCAGTTTTCATTCCAATCCCAAAGAAAGACAATGCCAAGGAATGTTCAAACTACCACACAATTGCACTCATCTTACATGATAGCAAAGTAATGCTCAAAATTCTCAAAATGTGGCTTCAACAGTATGTGAACCAAGAACTTCCAGATGTTTAAGCCAGATTTAGAAAAGGCAGAAGAACCAGAGATCAAGTTGCCAACACCCGCTGGATCATCAAAAAAAGCAAGAGAATTCCAGAAAAACAGCTACTTTTGCTTCAGTGATTATGCTAAAGCCTTTGACTGTGTGGATCACAACAAACTGGAAAATTCTTAAAGACATGGAACTACCAGACCACCTTACCTGCCTCCTGAGAAATCTGTTTGCAGGTCAGGAAGCAACAGTTAGAACTGGACATGGAACAATGAACTGATTCCAAATTGGGAAAGGAGTACATCAAGGCTGTATATTGTTACCCTGCTTGTTTAACTTATATGCACAGTACACCATGTGAAATGCTGGGCTGGATTAAATCAAGCCAAAATCAAGATTGCTGGGAGAAATATCAATAAACTCAGATATGCAGATGACTCCACCCTTATTCAGAGAGTGAGGAGGACCTAAAGAACCTCTTGATGAAGGTGAAAGAGGAGAGTGAAAAACTTGGCTTAAAACTCAACATTCAAAAAACTAAGATCATGCCATCCAGTCCCATCACTTCATGGCTTATAGTTGGGGAAATAATAGAAACAGTGACAGACTTTATTTTGGGGGGTTCCCAAATCGCTGCAGATGGTGATTGCAGCCATGAAATTAAAAGATGCTTGCTCCTTGTAAGAAAAGCTATTACAAACCTAGACAGCATATTACAAAGCAGAGACATTACTTTTCTGACCAAGGTCTGTGTAGTTAAAGCTCTGCTTTTTCCCGTAGTCATGTATGGATGTGAGAGTTGAATCATAAAGAAAGCTGAGCATCAAAGAATTGATGCTTTTGAACTGTGGTGGTGGAGAAGACTCTTGAGAGTCCCTTGGACTGCAAGGAGATCCAACCAGTCCATCCTAAAGGAGATCAGTCCTGGGTGTTCATTGGAAGGACTGATGTTGAAGCTGAAACTCCAATACTTTGGCCACCTGATGCGAAGAGCTGACTCACCCTGATTCTGTGAAAGATTGAAGGCAGGAAGAGAAGGGGACAACAGAGGATGAGATAGTTGGATGGCATCACTGACTTGATGGACACAATTTGAGCAAGCCCCAGAAGCTGGTGATGGACAGGGAAGCCTGGCATGCTGCAGTCCATGGGATTGCAGCATTGGACACGACTGAGCAACTGAACTGCACTGAGCCTCTTTAGACATTAGCCAGTGCAGCGCTCAGTTGTGTCTGACTCTTTGCAACCCCGTGGACTCATGGACTCATGGACTGTAGCCCACCAGGCTCTTCTGTCCATGAGATTTCCCAGGAAGAATACTGAGTGGTTTTCCATTTCCTTCTCCAGGGGATCTTACTGACCCAGGAATAGAACCTGCATCTCTTGTGTCTCTTGCATTAGCAGATGGATTCTTTACCATTTGTGTCACCTGAGAAGCCCTCTTCAGACATTGAGGAAATGCAGATTACCTCTACCTGCCTAGCAGAATGGTTAAAATTAGTTAACAATATCAAGCAAAGGCTAATGAGACTATGGGGAAAAGGAAACTCTTATGGAGTGAGTGTAAACTGGCACAATCACTTTGGAATATCTGGCAGTATCTAGTAAAGCTGGTAAAGCTGAAGATAAGCAACCCCAATGACTCAGCCATTTCACTCTAGGAGGCACATCCAACAGAAAGGCATATGCTCATGCAGTAGGCACCTGGGCACAAAGTTTCCTGGCAGCAACGTACTTGCTGATATCAGGAAACTGACTGATACATACGCTGTGGGATGCTGATTCAAAGTCATTGTACATAATGATGAAAATGAAAGAACTTTCGACACACAGCACAAGGATGAGTCTTAACAAAATTAGAGTAAACCAAATGGATAAGGAATAAAAGAACACATAAGGTTGTATGCACATAAAGTTCAAAAATAGGCAAAAATAAACTACATTGTTTGGAGGCACAAAGGTAAGCAGTAAAACTATAGAAGACAAGGAAGTGAATACCATAGAAGTTGGCACAGAGCCTACGGCCAGCTAGGAAGAAGGACTCTTAGACCAGGAAGGGCTGTAGTGTTCTGACTCAAGTGCAGGTTACTCAGTGTTCGTTTCACAGCAATATATTGTCTACACATTTATGCACTAGGCTTTTCTGTATCATGCTGCATATCTCAAATTAAAAGAGCTCTAAAGGAACAAACTGCAGGATGTGAAATCACAGGAAGTTAAAGCCTCTATAGATTACATGGAAGAAAAGTTATGACACATCTAGACAGTGTATTAAGAAGCAGAGGCATTACTTTACCGGCAAATGTCCATCTGGTCAAAGCTATGGTTTTTCCAGTAGTCATGTATGGATGTGACAGTTGGACCATAAAGAAGGCTGAGCACTGAAGAAGTGATGCTTTCAAACTGTGGTGTTGGAGAAGACTCTAGAGAGTCCATTGGACTGCAAAGAGATCCAACCAGTCAATCCTAGAGGAAATCAGTCCTGAACATTCATTGGCAGGACTGATATTGAAGCTGAAGCTCCAATACTTTGGCCACCTGATGCGAAGAACCAACTCATTGGAAAAGACCCTGATTCTGGGAAACATTGAGGGCAGAAGGAGAAGGGGGTGATGGAAGTTTGAGATGGTTGGATGGCATCATCGACTTGATGGACATGAGTTTGAGCAAGCTCCAGGAGATGGTGAAGGACAGGGAAGCCTGGCATGCTGCAGTCAATGGGGTTGCAGAGTCAGGCATGACTGAGCAACTGAATAATAACATAGATGACATGATTATGACCATGTTAAATATATGGTTCCAGAATAAAATCTGGAAGAAAATTTAACACTGGTAGTTTTGGAATAAAAGAACGCTTGCTACTTAAGAGCATTGTGGGATGAAGAAATGGGAACACCCCTGGATTCCTTGCAAATTTCTCCTGCAATTACAGCCTGCTCTCCCAGGAGCAACCACTAGATGGAGCCTCACCTCTAGCTCTAAGTTCAGTAGAGAGAGTAAACTTTTCAGAGCTTTTCTCCCCTCTCCTTCCCATGTACATGTATTTGCCACTCTCTTGTATTGGTATTAACACATGTTCTGATGCACAAGGGTGTGAGTACTCATTCCTCCTGTGAGATTTGAAATAGAAAGAAGAATATGAATGAACATTTATCCAGCATCCACTTCATGCCTGACTCATTCTTGCGTCCTTTACCATCACAGCGTGCAGGCTGTTGGTGTTTGCTGAGGCTCCCTGCAGTTGGGGGCTTCCCAGGTGGCACAGTGGTAAAGAATCCACGTGCCAGTGGAGGAGATGCAAGAGACTTGGGTTCAGTCCCTGGGTTGGGAGAATCCCCTGGAGGAGGAAATGGCAACCCACGCCAATATTATTGCCTGGAGAATTTCATGGGCAGTGGAGCTTTGTGGGCTACACTCCATGGGGTTGCACAGAGTCAGACACAACTGAGCACACAGCACGCACACACGCCCCTGCGCCTGCTCCTCCCATAAACACAGGGACAGTCTGAAGGGAATGCTGTTTCCCATTGTGTACAGATATACACATTAATATGTATGCTGTTGCTAAGTCGCTTCAGTCGTGTCCGACTCTGTGTGACCCCATAGACGGCAGCCCACTAGGCTCCCCCGTCCCTGGGATTCTCCAGGCAAGAACACTGGAGTGGGTTGCCATTTCCTTCTCCAATGCATGAAAGTGAAAAGTGAAAGTGAAGTCGCTCAGTCGTCCGACTCTTAGTGACCCCATGGACTGCAGCCTACCAGGCTCCTCCGCCCATGGGATTTTCCAGGCAAGAGTACTGGAGTGGGGTGCCATTGCCTTCTCCATTAATATGTGTAGCACTACTAAATCAGTTTTATGATTATATTATTTAGGTACTAAAAATCTTTTTAGACTACTTGATTTTACTCTCACTGCTTGATTTTACCTCAATATTAATCAATAGAAAAATAATTAACTAAATACAGTATAGTAATATGAAATATGCGACTATGAAATAGCATGCTGGTTTCAACTAGAGAACAATGTATATAAAACACCTGGAGTCTGTATTTGCTGTTTTATTAAAGTAAACAAGAAAGCTACAGTTGTGTAACCCTCTTTTCCCCAAAGTGAAAGTGAAAGATGCTCATGCTCATCGTGTCTGACTCTCTGTGACCCCATGGACTATACAGTCCGTGGAATTCTCTAGGCCAGAATACTGAAGTGGGTAGCTGTTCCCTTCTCCAGGGGATCTTCCCAACCCGGGGATCAAACCCAGGTCTCCCGCATTGCAGGCGGATTCTTCACCAGCTGAGCCATCCCCCTTATCATCCTGTTGATGTGTGGAGATAATGTAGATAACATACAACAGACTGCTGACCCTATTTCCTTCTGTGGAATGTGACTGGGGCTTTAAAGGGAAATTGTTACTTTTTCTCTTCTACATCTGTACTGGCTTTGTTTTTAATTTTACTAATAATTAAAAATAAGCAAAACAATAGGGAAAAAATCTTTGAAAGCTAATATTTCACACTTTACAGATGATGACATATGTTGAATGCTGCTGCTAAGTCGCTTCAGTCGTGTCCGACTCTGTGTGACCCCATAGACGGCAGCCCACTAGGCTCCCCCCGTCCCCGGGATTCTCCAGGCAAGAACACTGGAGTGGGTTGCCATTTCCTTCTCCAATGCATGAAAGTGAAAAGTGAAAGTGAAGTCGCTCAGTCGTGTCCGACTTTTAGTGACCCCATGGACTGCAGCCTACCAGGCCCCTCCATCCATGGGATTTTCCAGGCAAGAGTACTGGAGTGGGTTGCCATATGTTGAATAAAGTGATGTAATTTCAGCTGGTAGTCCTCACTTTTGAATGCAAAACATCTAATGCCAGTGAGTTGGGAATACCCTGTGAATGCTCACCTGTCCCAGCTCGTTTCCTCCTAAGCAGCCCACAAAAAGCCTGGTGGCTGCAATGGGCACTCCAGACTTGTCAGTTATAGCACACAGGGCCTTCAGCTTGTCCTGTGCACAGAAGTATAGTCTATGGGAAGAGCAGGTGCGGGGGGCCTCAGCAAACACCCGGACAGCCTGCATTTGTTTAGCAAACAGTGAGATGATCGTCAAGTGCCCAGGAAAGGACCAGACACTAAGCAGATGCTGAATAAATGTTCGTTCCTATTCCTCTTTTGAATCTTAACAGGAGGAAAGAGAAGGCCACATATGCTTGCAAATCAGAACATATACGAAGGCTGGAGAGCCTGAGTGCAGGGGAAAGGTGCACGCTCAGAAAGGGTGACTGACACTTGCCACAGGGAGACCACAGCCAGCTTGCTAAAGGGCCGGGTTCACCAGGAGCCCAGAGGCAGCACATGGGGGTGGGAGGCTGTGTTTGGCCCTGCTTGAGGCTAATGCTGAACCTTTTGCCCTTTCACACCAGCACAGTGCTGGGCACGCAGAGACATCACATCTATTTGTCTAAGAAGCAACAGGACAAGGGTAAATGGGTGCAGGAGTGGACAGGAAAAGGGAGGTCTGCTTTCACAGTCCCAAGACTACTCTTTCTGGAATTTACCTCCTTCAGAGGGCAGCCTGACTTGAGAGAAATCCCAAGCTTGTATCCCTTTTCTTGTGCCTGACCCAGCACCTGTTCCCTATCCTGGGTAGATGCCTTTGCTTTGGGGGAGTTTTATTTTACTAGGAATTTCAGAAGCACCACTAATCTCTCCTTATATTCAAACAAGTTAAACTGGATCAGGTTTAGAGTTCAGGAAAAAAAATAAATAAATAAATATACTAGAAAACAAAGTTGGAAAATTTCCTTTTAAAATTTCACAGTGGAGAAGAATGAAGGCTGACAGAATTTCCTTCTCCAATGCATGAAAATGAAAGTGAAAGTGAAGTTGCTCAATCGTGTCTGACTCTTAGCGACCCCATGGACTGCAGCCCACCAGGCTCCTCTGTCCATGGGATTTTCCAGGCAAGAGTACTGGAGTGGGGTGCCATTGCCTTCTCCCTACATCAACCACCGGATACAAAATAACCAGACTATGAACAGGCCACTGATACAAAGGGGAATTCAGATAGCTTGAATTACATAGGGAAAATAGAGACCACACAGAATTAGAACAAAATGCAGTTCCCACTTGTTAGTTTGGCAAATTTCAAGCGATCAGTCTAGCTGTGTTGATTCTGGTGGGACCCTCATGTGTGTTAAGTGGGGCAATCTCCATGGAAGGCAGACTGGCCTTCCTACTCCTCCCCTCCACACACTTAGGAAAATGTCCTGTGTGGTCCCTACTTAAGAGGTAAAAAAATGTGAGTCACAGATAACTCACCTCACTTCCAAGAAGGTCCTTAAGTGAGGGTGCTGTGCTTACACCACAGGGACGCTGGCCTCTTTTCCTACTCTCTTCCTTCTGCTCACCCTGGTCTAATGCCTGCAGAGAAAGTAGGAGGCTTATCCAGGCCTGGGACATCTTGGGGTTTCCAGGGGCCTCTGAGCTGTTGTCCACATGGCGGTAGCTTCCAAGAGAAACCACTGAGATGGCCCTACCCTTTTCAGGGTAGTGGAAATCTGCCCCCTGGGCACCAGGCCTGAGACTCTGGGGCTTGGGGCTCAGGGGCTTAGAGGGCACGCTTTGGCTTCCCTGTGCCAGGCAACAGGTGGAGCTTGAGGGAAGGGTGTGGCTGATCCCAGCCTGCTGACTCCCAGGACTGGTGGGGGACATAGGCCAAGACTTTTCAGGAAAGGTACTCGGAGCTATGTATTCACCACTTTCCTGGGTACTTGTACATTTGATAGTTGGTTCACTTTTTCTCCTGTTATCTGAAGAAGACAAATTGCTGGATGACAAAGGTATGGGGGAATGCGTGGGTGTCCAATGATCTCTAAAAACATAGCTCTCCTTGTGTTCCGCCTGCTTCTCACAGTGGCTATTGGTCTCTGGTGGGAAACGGCTGGGGGTATTCAAGATTTCTGGTCCTGGAATCAGACTTACTAAGGAGGGCCTTTTGGAGCCTTGGGCATCTTTGCTTTTCAGGAATGTGCGCCAGGAACTCTGGCGCAACCTGCTCTTTTCCTTCTGGTCCTTCAAAGAACATGAAGAACATTGGCCAGTGTTCTCTTTTTCTAAAACTCTTGACTCAAAAAAACTTGCAAAGGTCTTATGAGCTGAGGCCAACCTCGCCCTGAGTCTTTTCTCTGGAGTTTTGAGTCTCTTGGCGTTGCAGCTTTCTGAGGACTGTCTTCTGCTACCGAGGTCCCCAGGCGTGTCCACCCGGCCCACTTCCATCAGCCCTGGGGCTCCTTGGCTTAATCCCTGGAGGCCGATCACCGGAAGGGTGCTGGCGTGCGCGTTGCAAGGAGTTCCGGCCTGGCCGGAGGTGCTCTGCGCGCTGCCCGTTGGGGGTTGCCTGTCGGAGCACAGTTCCTTGAGGCCAGAGGAATCCCCAGGGTGGCCCCCTCCCGGGCTCTCAGCGGCCAAGGGCTTGCCTTTTCGGAAGGAGATAACCTTGGGAAACGCCAGGCGCTTTCCAGGCTCCCGCGATGCTTGGCGGAGCTGGTGAGGCGGTCTGGGCTGTTGGAGTGCACTCTTTTGGGCACGGGCCTGGGCGCCGGGGTGCTTGTCTGTGTCTGCATCGCCCTCTGCTGCGCACACCCCTCGCGTGTCCTCCGGGCTCGGTGGCCCTCGGCTGCCCGAGGGGTGAGGGCCACAGGCCTCGGGCTTCCCAGTAGCTTCCTCCCTGGCCGCTGGAATCCTGGAGCTCTGGCTGGCCTCGGGTTGGTTCTCTTCCATAGGCACCCCTGTGCTCAGCATGTCCCCCGCGTGCTCCTGGGAAGTTTTTCTCCTCCCAGGGGGCCAATCTTCCGAAGCAGCCTGGGGGATCAGAACTATCCCAGACTCTGAGGCTTGGGCCACCTGCCGAAGAGCCCCATCGTTACCTCGGAGGCTGCAGGCTGCTGGCAGCTCACACTCATTGCCGCAAGTTTTTGGTTTCCCAGCCAGAGGAGACTCACAGGGGGTCGCTCCAGCACTGTGGGGAGACCCTGGTCTTTCCTCTAGAAACTCACAGGACTGTGTTCTTAGCAGAGGACCCATTTTCTTCCTCGTGGCCTGCAGCCCTTTCTGCTCAACAGCTATAATGATGAGCGTGCCCCTAGAAGATGTGTCTGCTTTGGGCTCTGTCTGGAGGCCCTCTGCAAAGGATATGGTATCACCCTTGTGCCCCTGCTCACACTCCTCATCCCCACAGCTGCAGGGAGACATGGTGGCTCCTGCGACTCCTGAAAAGCCCTGCAAGGCATTTTTTGTGAAGCTCGGATCTGGAACCATCACGTCTTCTGCTTTCTTTAAAGCGTCTGCTGTGCTTGATTTCAGGGTCGTCTCTGGAGCATATGAATTATCTATCACTCTGGAGCAAACTCCCCAGTCTCTGTTCCACACCAGTGACCCGCTCTTGCTGGGATGATTTGGGAACTTGGCCCTAGCAGATGGCTTTCTTTTTTCACTGAGGATATACTTTGATGTGTAATTGCTGGTTTGGTTTCCTGGCTCAGCAGAAATGTCCTGAAGGTGCTTCTGTGCATCACTCACGTCCTCAGCATCTGGTGCCTGGCCAGGGCCTTGGGGCTCCCCTGGTCTGCTTTCTGGGCCGTGTCCGGACTTGCACTTTGCTGGCACTGGCACTTCCTCTGTGGTGAGGCTCACCAACTCTGCAGTAAGGCATGAAGAGACTGGGCAGGACCTAGAATCCTGTCCTAACTGGTTTTCCAGCCAGAGACCTTCAGAGGGCGTGTCCTGAGAGGCCCTTTTCCAGTTTAGAGCCCTGAGTTTGTACTGATCCTTCAAAGGAAGAGTCTTCCTTTGGGAAGTAGGAAGTAAGTGAGACAGCTGGGTGGGAACAGGGTGAAGAGGGGTTTGTGTTATTGGAGCCCGTTCTGCTTCTGTCCCTTCCTTCAGATGGGTCCCAAACTTCACAAAGTTCTGCCCTAAAGGATCCTCAGAGTTTCTTAAGGGAAATTCTGCTATGGAGTGGGCCCTGTTCAGAGTCCTTGTGAGCCAACGGCAGTGCCTTGGGAGTGCCCTGCCTTCATCATAACTATTTTCTGGGACACTATGGTAAAACTTGGCATGTAGGAGGCAGGATGTCCCTAAAGGAAGCCAGCAGGTAGTATCAAAGCTGTACTGGGAGCAGAGCAAGCCTGTTTTCGATGTGGGGTCTGGAGGACATTTTTTCCCTGCCCTGGCTCCCAGAGGGGCTGTGCTATTCAGCGGGCTCCTGAGGGACAGCTGGCATCCCCTCTGCCTGTTGTGGATATTCGGCCAGCTCTGGCTCTGTTCCGTGCACCAGAGAAGAAGGGGCCAGACCAGTGGGGTGCCCAGATGACTCTCAGACCTGGATTTCTGAGAAGAAAAAACAGAGAATCCTGTGATGTCTTGGACAGTCACCACCTTTGCTGGTGGGAGGCTGTAACTGCCTGTAAGCCCCCGTGCACAGTCCTGTGTGAGGAGAGCAGCCCTTCCTGGTGGCAGCTCTAGCTCTGGGCCAGCCACATCCTCCTGAAGGATGGCTCTCACTTCTCCAGCAACTGTAGCAAAGGTTCGTAACCCCGTTTCGTGAGACTCTTCCTTGAAGTCAAGGCACAGATCTAGTTCCTCCTTTGGGTCAAGCCCAGGGACATCTGTCAAATATTGCTCCTGAGGGTTCCCAGATGCTGGGGTGTCAGAGCATCCCTTGTGTGCTTCCCTGTCCCCGGAGGTACCACGTGGAGGGAGGCAGATTCCCTCTAGGAGGTCACCAGGCAGGGACTCAGTGTCAGAAGCACTTTCAAAAGGATCAGTTTTGGTGTCTGATGGACTTTCACTCTGGTGGGACAGTGTCTCACAATCACTGTGGTCTGTTTCCTGGCTCCACTCCTGTTCCTCTGGTTCTGCAGGAGAAGAGGGGAGCTGCTGACCTTCAATGTCACCGTGGCCTGGCAGGTGTGCACTGGGCTCTGGAGTCTAGAAGGGCAAGAAGACAAGAGTCAGAGACAAGGCCTGAGGACATCTGTACACACGCACACTGTCCCTGCCTTCGTCAGAAGGAAGAAGGCTCAAAGGTGTCTCATTAGTTCCCCATGTACCCTTGAAAGAGGTAAATATGAAAAGCTACTTTTTATTAACACAGAAAAGAAGTGATGGAGTCAAACCCACACAATAGGGAGAAAGTGTAGCACATGGTTAAAGCAGCCCTAATTAAAATAAGTGGAATGAGCATGGGCAGTTTACTTAATAAAATGTATGAGTCATGGTGAGGAGCATATCTCTGCCTCATGATTTCAGCAAGAAAGAGCAAATGAATATATGTTTGTTTTGTGTTCTGCTCCTTCTTATGCAACCAGCTGGATTAAAGTCAAAGTTCATTCACTTAGAAGTGTTTTCTGAGTTAGGTTTGCTGCTGCCAAAGGAAAAAGAGAACACACACACACACAAATTATTGAAATTGCACTCATGTATCAAGATGTTATAAATGCCCAAGATAGCTTTGAGAACAGGAGGAAAAGTAGGTGCTAGTATTTTCATACTTTCCTTCTCTCATTACACATGTTTCAATCCACTTGTTATAACATCATTTATATGCACCTCCTTAAAAGTATACAGACCTGAGCTTTTTGACAAATGTATATGCCCATGTACTGGATTGGCCAAAAACTTCATTTTTCCATAACCTGAAAACCTGAACAAACTTTTTTGGAAAACCCAGTGACTACCAATATGATAAAAATCCTGAGTATTTCCTTTTCCCAGAAATGTCCCTGCTCTTCTCCAATCACTCTTCATCTCTTCCTCGCTGTGACCTGTGTCTGCCACACAATCTAGATTTGCCTTTTCTAAAAGTTTCAGATGATCAGAATATGCAGAATGTATTCTTTGGGGCCTGGCTTCTTTCTCTCTGCTGCTGCTAAGTCGCTTCAGTCGTGTCCGACTCTGTGCGACCCCATAGACGGCAGCCCACCAGGCTCCCCCATCCCTGGGATTCTCCAGGCAAGAACACTGGAGCGGGTTGCCACTGCCTTCTCCAATGCATGAAAGTGAAAAGTGAAAGTGAAGTTGCTCAGTCGTGTCCGACTCCTAGCGACCCCATGGACTGCAGCCTACCAGGCTCCTCCGCCCATGGGACATTCCAGGCAAGAGTACTGGAGTGGGGTGCCATCACCTTCTTTCTCTCAGCACAGTATTTTAGAGCTTCACCCACATATCCCGGCTGTAGCATGTATTATACATGGAACACTTTGAAATTTGTGATAATGCTACCTAGCATTCAGTTATCTAACGCTCAAAGATTCCCCAGGCCAGGAATAGGACAGACACTTCCAGCTAAGGCTCCTCACACAAATTTTGCACAGAAGTCATTCACTCAACCAGCCTTTCCCAAGTACATATTCTGAGGACCTGTCATTAGAGGTTTCTCAAAATAAATGTGTTTTTAATCTTCTTCAATTGAGAGGAGAAAAGCAGACAAACACCAAAGAATGTGATGATGTGGTGTGGTGATGTGTAAGGTATATAAGCTATAAGGTAGTTTCAGAAAATAAAAAATAATATGATACTGTATTAGTATCAAATAATTTAGTATCATATAGTTTCAAATATGTTGCAAAGCAGGAAGGACTTGGGAATAGGAAAAGAAACATTAAAAATC
Organism: Bos mutus; assembly: GCF_027580195.1. Classification (NCBI taxonomy): domain Eukaryota; kingdom Metazoa; phylum Chordata; class Mammalia; order Artiodactyla; family Bovidae; genus Bos; species Bos mutus. Next base: position 134,393,604 of record NC_091618.1, read on the forward strand.
AAACCATCTGGGAAGGAGGGCTTTGTGGTGGCCTTGGGGTACCCAAGACAAGAAAGGAAGTCCCCGTAGTCTGCTGTGGACACTTGCTTCAGCAGCCCAGCTTCCAGGTGGCAAGCCCCTCTCTGTATATCGGGAACACAGCCTCTGGCCTATAGACGTCCCACAGCCTGGCAAGGCCAAGAAGGTCAGATGTGAATATACCTTGGCAAGCAGGGAAGGCTGTATAATGGCAAGTCTGTGCTTCATGAACAGAGAATTGAACAGGGAGCAGGGGGGCCAGCTACAGGCTCCTTCTCAGTAACTCCTGCCTTCAAAAGCACCTCTGTTCCCTCACTTTGATGACCTATTATTAAACTGGGAAGGGACCCTCTGACTTTAGAGCATTTCAGTAGTTCTTTCAACATTGTTATAGTTTGATGTCACCTCATAGACTCATATTGGTATCAATATTCACATGCTTCAGGCCTTTTGGAAGAATTCCAAAATCCCAAATTCCAAATGACCAATGATCTGGACATTGACTATGCCAAGATGCTGGGAGTCTCATTCCTGTCCCTGCTTCCTGCTCAGTATCCCTTTACTGGACATTGGCTGGGTCTTGATGAGGGTCAAGCCTTTCTTTGACTTCCAGGTATTCAGGTAAGAGGTCTCACTCCGTCTCAGTAAAAATAAAAAATGTTCTAAACTCTTCCAGGTTACAAAATTGGTATTGGGGCTTGGTTTCTCCAGTGGCTCCATGGGTAAGGAATCCACCAACAGTGCAGGAAATACAGGAGACATGAGTTCGATCCCTGTGTCAGGAAGATCCCTTGGAGAAGGAAATGGCAACCTACTCCATTATTCTTGCCTAAAAAATCCCATAGACAAATGAGCCTGGTGGGCTACAGTCCATGGGGGTAGCAAAGAGTTGGACATGACAGAGCACATAAACTCAAACTCTCCCAGATTACAAAATTGGTATAGTCTACACAAGAGCACTGGACATCCAGCTTTAATAGTCCTTAAAGTGTGTACATCCCCTTCATGGATCACTGCTTTGTCATAGCAAAGGGGCTTGCATAACTCAAGCTATGAGCCATGCCGTGCAAGGCCACCCAAGATGGATGGGTCATTGTGGAAAGTTCGGACAAAACATGGTCCACTGGAGGAGGAAATGACAAACCACCCCAATGTACTTGCTGTGAGAACCCAATGAACTGTATAGAAAGGGAAAAAGATATGACACCGAAACATGAGACCCCCAGGTCAGAAGGTGTCCAATATGCTACCGGGGAAGAGTGGAGGACAATACTGATAGTCCCAGAAAGAATGAAGCGGCTGGGCCAATGCAGAAACGATGCTCGATCGTGGATGCGTCGGGTGATGAAAATAAAATCCGATGCTGTAAGAAGAGTATTGCACAGGAACCTAGAATGTTAAGTCCATGAATCAAGGTAAATTGGATGTGATCAAGCAGGAGATGGCAAGAGTGAAAATCGACATCTTAGGAATCAGTTAACTAAAATGGACAGGAATGAGTGAATTTAATTCAGATGACCACTGTATCTACTACTGTGAGCAAGAATCCTGCAGAAGAAATGGAGTAAACTTCATAACCAACAAAAGAGTCAGAAATGCAGTACTTGGGTGCAAACTCAAAAATGACAGTATGACCTCAGTTCATTTCCAAGGCAAACCATTCAACATCATTGTAATTCAAGTTTATGCCCCCATCACTGATGCAGAAGAAGCTGAAGCTGACCAGTTCTATGAAGACCTAGAAGACCTCCTAGAACTAACACCAAAAAAAGATGTCCTACTCATCATAGTGGATTGGAATGCAAAAGCAGGAAGTCAAGAGATACTTGGAGTAACGGAAGTTTGGCCTTGGAGTACCAAATGAAGCAGGGCAAATACTAACAGAATTCTGCCAAGACAACACACTGGTCATAGTAAACACCCTTTTTCAACAACAAAAGAGACGACCTTATACATGGACGTCACCAAATGGTCAATACTGAAATCAGATTGATTACATTCTTTGTAGTCAAAGATAGAGAATCTGTATACAGTCAGCAAAAATAAGACCTGTAGCTGACTGTGGCTCAGATTATCAGCTTTTCATAGCAAAATTCAGGTATAAGCTAAAGAAATGGGGAAACCCACTAGAGCCAGGTGTGACTTAAATCAAATCCCCTATGAATATACAGTGGAAGTGATTACTCAAGTATAATCCCTTGAATATAGAAATTCAAGGGATTAAATCTAGTAAACAGCACCTGAAGAACTATGGACAGAGGTTTGTAATATTGTATAGGAGGCAGTGAACAAAACCATCCCAAAGAAAAAAGCCAGAAGGCAAAGTGGTTGTCACAGGAGGCTTTACAAATAGAAGGCTTTACAAAAAGAAGAGAAGTGAAGAGCAGAGGAGAAAGGGAAATGTATACCCAACTAAATGCAGAGTTCCAGAGAATAGCAAGGAGCGACAAGAAAGTCTTCTTCAATGAACAATGCAAAGAAATGGAGGAAAATAACAGAAGGGTAAAGACTAGAGATCTCTTCAAGAATATTGGAAATATCAAAGGAATATTTCATTCCAAAATGGGCACACTAAAGGACAGAAATGGCCAAGACCTAATAGATGCAGAAGAGATCAAGAAGAGATGGAAAGAATACACAGAAGAACTGTGTAAAAAAATCTTAATGACCTGGATGACAATGGTGTGGTCACTCACCCAGAGCCAGATATTCTGGAGTGGGAAGTCAAGTGGGCCTTAGGAAGCACTGCTGGCAATAAAACTAGTGGAGGTGATGGAATTCCAGCAGAGCTTTTTCAAATCCTAAATGTTGTTTCTATCAAAGTGCCGCATTAAATAGGGACAGAGCAAATCTGGAAAACTCAGCAGTAGTCACAGGACTGGAAGAGGTCAGTCCTTATCCCAGTTCCCAAGAAGGGCTGTGCCAAAGGGAGTTCAAACCACTGGACAGCTGCAGTCATATCCCATGCTAGTAAGGTTGTGCTCGAAACCCTGCATGCTAGACTTCAGCATTACACAAACCAAGAACTTCCAGATGTTCAAGCTGGGTTTAAAAAAGACAGAGGAACCAGAGATCAAATTGCCAACATTTGCTGAATCATAGAGAATTCATAGAGAAAGCAAGGGAATTCCAGAAAATTATCTACCTCTGTTTCATTGACTATGCTAAAACCATAACAAACTGTGTAAAACTCTTAAAGAGATGGGAATACCAGACCATCTTACCTGTCTCCTGAGAAACCTGTTCCATGCAAGTTTCTAACTGTTGCTTTCTGTATGGAACAACTGACTGGTTCAAGATTGAGAAAGGAGTATGACAAGGCTGTTTATTTAACTTATACACAGAGCACATCATGTGAAATTACAGGCTGAAAGAGTCCCAAGCTGGAATCAAGATTGCCGGGAGAAATAGCAACAACCTTAGATGTGCAGAGGATACCATTCTAATCGCAGAAAGTGAAGAGGAACTGAAAAATCTTTTGAAGAGGGTGAAGGAGGAGAGTGAAAAAAGCCAGTTTAAAACTCAGTATTAAAAAAAAACTTAAGATCATGGCATCTGGTCCCATCACTTCATGGCAAATAGAAGAGGGAAAGGTGGATGCAGTGACAGATTTCCTCTTCTTGGGCTCTAAAATCACTGAGGATGCTGACGTCAGCTATGACATTAGATGATTGCTTCTTGGCAGGAAAGCTCTGACAAACCTAGACAGTGTGTCAAAAAGCAGAAACATCACTTTCCTGACAAAGGTTCATATAGACAGAGCTATGGTCTTTCCAGTAGTCACGTCCAGATGTGAGAACTGGAGCACAAAGAAGGCAGAGCACCAAAAAAACTGATGCTTTTGAACTATGGTGTTGGAGAAGACTCTTGAGAGTCTCTTGGACAGCAAGGAGATCAAACCAGTCAGTCTTAAAGGAAATCAACCCTGAATACTCAGTGGAAGGACTGATGCTGAAAGCTGAAGCTGCAGCTGCAGTACTTCGACCACCTGATATGAAGAGCTGACTTACTGGAAAAGACCCTGATTCTGGGAAAGATGAAGGCAGAAGGAGAAAAGGGCAACAGATGATGAGATGGTTGGATGGCATCACCGATTCAATGGTCGTGAACTTGGGCAAACTCCGGGAGATGGTGAGGGACAGGGAAGTTTTGCTGCAGTCCATGGGGTCACAGAATCAGACACAACTTGGCGACTGAAGAACAGCAACAACTCCGAAGTGTATAAATGCTGAATATGAAGAATATGTTTTTTAAAAAAGCATTTGATTTGATTGAATATTAGATTCTAAATCTTATGAAGAAAGTTTACTCCTCCTTAGTTGATTCAGGGGTAATTCTCAAATACGTAATTTCTCAATTTCAAGGTTGTGCCTAAGGGATGGTGTGAAATGAAATATTTCTTACCATATCCCATATGTCACAGCTATCAGGGATTCTAGCCTTCCAAATGTAAACTTCTGAGATCAGGAAAAATAATACTAGCCCTCCAGCAGCCAGCAGCCACTTCCTCCCTGGTAAGCACTGAGGAGCAAAGGGGGATGCAAGAAAGTGCAAGAGGCAGCCATCTGCTGTACCTGCCACCCCTTACAGTAAATGAGGAATTAAGGGTGTGAATAATCAGAAAGCAGGATTTGGCCCACAGACAGCTGAGATGTATATGAAAGAATTGATCAGTAAGCCCGGATGCTTGCATCTTCCCTTACATAGAAGAGTGGTAAATCCCTTGATGTATGAGATCTGGTTTTCTTTAATTAACAGTGGTCTTTTAATATTCAGATTATCCGCCTGTAGGGAAAGAGCAAATTAGCGAAGATGGTGGTGGTCAGGCTCTTTTGCCCCACCCCCTCTTCCTCTTGCCCTGCATTTTATAAATCCATGGTTATGTAACAGCTGAGATCATTTATAGTTTTGTGCACGTGCAATGCCCTATATAAGCATGATCTGAGCAGCCGCTGTGGCTGTGTGTGGCTGTGTCCACTGGGTTAACCACGAGAGGACAGAATGCAGTGTGTCTGCTGCTACAGCTGCTGTGCCAGTCAAGAGAGAACAAATGTATCTGCAGAGTTTTCTCCCAGCCTCCCCACTCGTGCCTTGCCTATCATGGGTTCAACAAACAGTGTGAGCAGGGAGGAAAGGTGAGACAATGCCCCTTGCTGCAAACGTCTGTATAGTTTATCTCTCAGGGTCACCTGAGATGCTGTCTCCTGGGCTTGACGTCCTCACGATTCCCGCTGAATAAACCCAACTCTCAACTTTTAGGCCGGGTTTATTTTTTCAGTTGACACTGGTCTGAGGGTTGAATTCACAGGCAAAAGTATTCTTTTTGCTGAAGCTTAGAGTTTTTTCTGGGGATAATGAGTGGATCAACTTTGTATGTTTTCTGCCTAAAGCAGAAAAACCCTCTCTGTTTTGTCATAGGCCTGGCACTTCCTGATTGTGTTATTTCTATAACTTTAGAAGGCTTCAAACACTAGGGTAAGCTGTCTGGACTTTCTTCTGTAAGAACTGGAGAGCTGCATACAGAGGGTTTTGCACAGAGGGTGAAGTGATGACAGAGAGTACATTAGGGAGATGAGAATGAGTGTTGACAAAGGGGCTCCGGCACCCCACCGCTACCCCTCCTGACTGTCACTTCTTCCATCACCTGCAACAAATTTGCTTTCATCGGAATTCCTGCCCCCATTTCCAACAGCGCCCCAATTTCTTCTCAAACTCCTCAATAACAGTTTACATTTTATCTCTACACTTCATCTCTCATTCAGACTTTAAAAAATATTAGTATTTGATAACAAAACATAATATCTCTTGTAAATACAAATTTAGTCTGAAGCCATTAGTATTAATAAGTGGTATTTACATTATCTTGCAATTCTATTGTATTCTAATTTCCATTATGATTTGCTCTATGACTCATAATTTATTTAGAAGTATGTTTCAGTTATCTTTTTGTTTCTGATTTCTGTTTAATTACATTGTAATCAGAGTGTGGTCTGTATGGTTCTTAGAAATTAGTTGAAACTGGCTTTATGGCACAGTACAAGTTCCTGTTGAACCATGGATAATCATTAGTTAAAACTATTTCACATGTAATCTGCATTCATTAATCAAAGTTATTTTAATTGTTGCTACAAAAGACTTGCATGTCCTCCCAGTGGCAATAAACCTAAATAATAAGATTTCTGCCTGGTTGTTTTGCAGAAACTGGGAGTTAGCTGCATCTAGCTCAAGCTGAGCTGGTTAAGACTGGATGGGAGCCCCAGACACTTCAAGCAGGAGTGTCCACTCAGTGACCTTTTGAACTTGAAGAGACGGGCAGCTTAGTTACCAATGTACAGAATGGCGGCACTATCACACCTTTTCCAATCACCTTTCCCGAAGCTTTATTCTTTAGCACCTAAATATCCAGAGGCCCTGGCTGCCCAGATTTGGTCTCCTGTCTTCACACTTGGCTGCTTTGCAAATAAAGGAATAAATTCTCCCCTGCTGCAAACCTCCTGTCTCAGTGTTCTGGCTTGAGACAAAAATGAGACAAAAAATGGACCTGGTTCTATAACTCTGTTTCATAAATGCTCCATGGGTATTTGGAAAGATCAAGTATTCTCTAATGGTTCATTCAGAGTTTAATAAGTGCTCACGAGGCTTGTTATGTGTTAAATCCTTGTCAAAGCCTCAGCAATTTGACTAGTTTTTCATCTGCTATTAAGAGCAGTGGGTTGACTCACCCACTGTAGTGCTGACGCAGAAGACAGATGGGCCCCAGTCTGAAGAGTTTCTCCCCTGTGGAAAAAAAACCTATAAAAGCAGGGTGATGGAGAAGGCCAGGCTCTGCCAGATAAGAGATAAAAGACCACATATTCCTCATTCTTGAACTCAAGGAGACCTCCCTGGCTACACGTGTGCAGAAATGCTCCTTGGAAGTCAAAAAGATAGGGATCGTCAGCTCATTGTAAGTGATGTCAGCCTACCCATCGACCTCTACACTGGAATCCATCTTGGCTAAGAGATGAACACACACACTTGAGAAGTTCCTAAGATATACCAAATATGGACTCAGAACCAGGCAAATCGAAATGGCTGGCCAGAGGAAGACCAGAAGAAATGCCCTAAAAGAGTAATCAAACTACCATGAGGGCATGACTTGGTGACTCTCTCTTTGAGCCTGCCCATGTGTCTATCCACATGTACCCTTTTTTCCTCCTAATAAATACTTCGTGGAAATTCTTTTCTGCAAAGCCAGGGGGCCGGGGACCTGGTCACTGACCACTGATCTATTTGTTAGGATTCAGTACTCTCACTGCCCCCACCTGAATTCAGTCTCTGGCTGGGAACCAAAAACCCATCTCAAGCCGCTGCAGGCCAAGGCCACTCAAGGTCAGTGTTGCATTTGTCAACTTCCTCCTCTAATTCCATCATCTTTCAGTTTACATGTTTCAGTGTTATGTTAGTAGATGCATACACAAGTTCTGGCTCTTTTTACTATTAAATAGGACTGGAAAATGTCAGTTTTCATTCCAATCCCAAAGAAGGGGAATGCCAAAGAACATGAAAGTGAAAGTGACTCAGGGTTGTCCGACTCTTTGTGACCCTTTAGAGTGTAGCCCACCAAGGCTCCTCTGCCCATGGTATTCACGAGAGAAGAATACTGGAGTGGGTAGCCATTCCCTTCTCTAGAGGATCTTCCTGACCCAGGGATTGAAACAGGGCTTCCCACGTTGCAGGCAGATTCTTTACTATCTGAGCTACCAGGAAAGCCTCAAGAATGTTCAGACTACTTTATAATTATGCTTATTTCAAATACTAGTAAGGTTATGCACAAAATCCTTCAAGCTACACTTCAGCAGTGCATGAACCAAGAACTTCCAGATGTACAAGCTGGATTTAGAAATGGTAGAGGAACAAAAGATCAAATTGCCAACATCTGTTGAATCATAGGGAAAGCAAGAGAATTAAAAAAAAAAAAAAAACTGCTTCTGCTTCATTGACTTATGAAAATCTTTGACTATGTGGATCACAACAAACTGTGGGAAATTCTTAAAGAGATGGGAGTACCAGACCACTTTACCTGTCTCCTGAGAAACCTGTATGTGGGTCAAGAAGCAACAGTTAGAACAACACATGGAAAAATGGACTGGTTCAAATTGGGAAAAGAATATGACAAGGCTGTATATTGTCACCCTGCTTATTTAATTTCTATGCAGAGTACATCAGCAAAATGCTGGGCTGGATGAATCACAAGCTGGAATCAAGACTGCTGGAAAAAATAGCAACATGAAAGAAATATCAACAACCTCAGATATGCAGATGATACCACTTTAATGGTAGAAAGTGAAGAGGAACTAAAGAGACTCTTGATGAGCATGAAAGAGGAGAGTGAAAAAGCTGGCTTGAAACTCAACATTCAAAAAACTAAGATTATGGCATCCAGCCTCATCATTTCATGGCAAATAGTAAGGGGAAAAAGTGGAAGCAGGGACAGACTATTTTTGTGGGCTCCAAAATCACTGTGGATGGTGACTGCAGCCATGGAATAAAAAGATGCTTGTTCCTTGAAAGGAAAGCTATGCTAAACCTAGACAATATATTAAAAAGCAGAGACATCACTTTGCCAACAAAAGTCTGTGTAATCAAAGCTATGGTTTTTCCAGTAGTCATATATGGATGTGAGAGTTGGACCATAAAGAAAGGTGAAGGCTGAAGAATTGATGCTTTTGAATTGTGGTGCTGGAGAAGACTCTTAAGAGTCCCCTGGAGAAGGAGTTCAAATGGGTTAATACTAAAGGAAATGTACCCTTAATATTCTTTGAAATGATTGATGCTGAAGTTCTAATACTTTGGTTGCCTGATGCAAAAGCTGACTCATTGGATAAGACCCTGATGCTGGGAAAGACTGAAGGCAAAAGGAGAACAGGGTGGGAAAGGATGACATGATTAGCATTGCCAACTCAATGGACATGAATCTGAGAAGCTCCAGGAAATAGTGAAGGATAGGGAAGCCTGGTGGCAAAGAGTCAGACACCACTTAGCAACTGAACAGCAACTCTCTTCATCCCTAATAAAGGTTTATATTTTAAAGGCTATTTTAAATAGCCTATATTTTAAACTAATATATTTTATTTTAACCTATATATTTAGCCTAATATTTTAAACCTATATTTTAAAGGTTTAAAATGTTTTATATTTTAACCAACCTTCTTTGGGTTAGTATTTGCCTAGTATATATTTTTCCATTCTTTTATTTTCAGTGTTTTTATGTTCCTTAAGTGTGTTTTCCATAACTGATGTGTAGCTGGATTCTTAAGATCCAACATTTCAATCACTTAATCAGAGAGTTTAACCAGTGAGCATTTATTTGGGTTTCTATCTATCACCATATTTCGTTCTTTTCAGCTCCCTTTCTCTTTTTTTCTCCTTGGGATTTGTTTATTTTTTAATGTGAACTCAGCAATGGTTTGTTCAACACCATATGTTTAAAGGAATGTATGCTTTATTTCTGTGTGTTTGTTGCAGTGAGTATTTTGAGAAATACATAGACTGCAGTGCGGTAGAATCAGAAATTTCCTGCTTGCTGCTCACTGCAGTCCAGCTGTCTCTCCATTCACTCACTGAAATCAGTCTGGCAGAGGTCCCTAATGACCTCTGCATTGTCAGATCCAAGACTCTGGCCTGTCTGCCTTCCTTTCTTCTTTGCCTCCTTCTTCTCTCCCTTCCTTCCTTCCCTACTTTCACTACTTTTCTGCAACTTTATTGAGGTAGAATTGACATAAGTAACTGCATATATTTCAAGTGTAAATAATTAATGTGTTTACATACATCTGTGAAACCATGACTACAAGCAAGATAACGAGCATTTCTCTTGCTTCTAAAAGTTCCCTCGTGACTCTTGTAATTCCTCCATCATAGCCTCCCTCACTGCATCCCCAGGGAATCTTTATCTGCTTTCTGCTACTATAGATTAGTTTGCATTTTCTAGAGTTCCATATTAATAGAATCACATAGTATGTGTTTTTTTGTCTGTTTTTTATTTTCACTCAGCATAATTATTTTGAGACTCATATATGTTTTGTTTGTCAACAACTTATTTTATTGCTGGGTAGTGTTCTGTTGTATAGATATATCATGATGTGTTTATCCACTCACCTGCTGAGGGACATTTGAGTTGTTCCCAGTTTTTGGCTTTTCAAATAAAGCTGTAACAATTGTGTACAGATGTGTGCTTTCATTTGTCCTGAGTCAGTACTGAGGACGGGAGTGACCAGACCATATGGTAGGGGTATATTTTTAATTTCTTAAGAAACTGCAAACTGTTCTGCATTCTCTTTTACACCACCCTCAGCAGTATATGACAGTCCAGATGCTCCACACTCTCACCCACATCTGCTATGGTCAGTTTTGAAAATCTTAACAATGCTAGTGGGTGTGAAGTGGCATCTCATTAGGGTCTCAATTTGCATTTTCCTATTGGGCTTCCCCGATGGCTCAGAGGTTAAAGTGTCTGCCTGCAATGCAGGAGACCTGGGTTTGATCCCTGGGTCAGGAAGATCCCCTGGAGAAGGAAATGGCAACCCATTCTAGTATTCTTGCCTGGAGAATCCTATGGATGGAGGAGCCTGGTGGGCTACAGTCCATGGGGTTGCAAAGAGTCGTACATGACTGAGTGACTTCACTTTCACTTTCACATTGAAATATGATGTTGAGCATCTTTTCATATACTTTTTTCTATCTGTACATCTTCTTTGTGAAATGTCAGTTCAGATTTTTTGCCAATTAAAAAAAAAAAAAACTGGGCTGTGTTCTCATGAAGTTTAAAGACTTCTTTATATATCCTAGATATAAATCTCCAGGATAAATCACATCTTGGGTTACAAATCAAGCCTCAGAAAATTTAAGAAAATTGAAATTGTATCAAGCATTTTTCCAACCACAATGCTGTAGATTTGAAATCAGTTACAGAAAAAAAACTAAAGAACACGAACACATGAAGGTGAAACAGTGTACTGCTAAATAACCAGGAAATCACTGCAGAAATTAGAGAGGAAATAAAAATACATAGAAACAAATGACTATGAAAACATGACACCCAAAACCTGTGGGTCGCAGCAAAAGCAGTTCTAACAGAGAAGTTTATAGTAACTAAATATTACCTTAAGAAACAAGAAATATCTCAAATAAACAATGTAACCTTACACCTAAAGCAACTAGAGGAAGAACAAAGAAAACCGAAAGTCAGTAGAAGGAAAAAAATTATAAAGATCAAAGTAAATAATGAAATAAATGAAATAGAAATGAAGAAAACAATAACAAAGATCAGTAAATGTTGGTTCTTTGAGAAAAACGAACTTAGCAAATGTTTAGTCAGATTGTTCAAGTAAAAAAGGAAGAAGACTCAAATTAATAAAATTAGAAATGAAAAAAGAGAAATCACAATTGTCACCACAGAAATACAAAAGATAATAAGTGACTACTACGAGCATTTTATACTATAAAACAGACAACCCAGAAATGGATAAATTCTTGGAAATGTATAACCTTCCAAGACTAAACCAGGAAGAATTAGAAAATATAAATAGACCAATCACAAGTAGTGAAATTTAAACTGTAAGTAAAAATCTTTCAACAAACAAAAGCCCAGGACCAGATGGCTTCAGAGGTGAATTCTATCAAATTTAGAGAAGAGCTAACACTTTTTCTGCTCAAACTCTTCCAAAAAATTGCGGGGGGAGGAACACTCCCAAACTCATTCTATGAGACCATTGCTATGATATCAAAACCAGACAAACATATAACTAAAAAAGAAAATAATAGACCAATATCACCAATTAACATAGACCAAAAAAATCCTCAACAAATACTAGCAAACAAAATACAAAAACACATTAACGGTCATACACCATGATCAAGTGGGATTTATCCCAGGAACGTAAAGATTCTTCAATAATGCAAAGCAATCAATGTGAAACATCATATTAACAGTTAAACAATAAAAACCATATGATCATCTAAATAGATGCATAAAAGCTCTTTGACAAAATTCAACATCTATCCATGATAATAACTCTCCAGAAAATAGGCACAGAGGGAACCTATTTCAATATAATAAAGGCCATACATGACAAATACACAGCATATATCATTCTCAATGATGGAAAACTGAAAGTATTTTCCCTAAGATTAGGAATAACACAAGGATATCCACTCTCACAACTCTTATTCAACAAAGTTTTGGAAGTCCTCGCCACAGCAACTAGAGAAGAAAAAGAAACAAAAGGAATACAAATTGGAAAAGAAGTAAAACTACGACTTCTTCCAGATAACATGTTACCCTACATCGAAAATCCTCAAGATGCCATTAGAAAACTATTGGACCCAATCACTGAATTCGGTAAAGTTGCAAGATACAAAATTAATGCACAGACATTTCTTGTATTCCTATACACCAACAATAAAGGAGCAGAGAGAGAAATTAAAGAAATAATCCCATTTACCATGCCAACAAAAAGAATAACATACCTAGGAATAAGCCTTCCTAACCGGCTACCCAGGTGACTCAGTGGCAAAGAATCTGAATGCTAATATAGGAGACACAGGAAACATGGGTTCAACCCCTGGGTTCAGAACATCCCCTGAAAGAGGAAATGGCAACTCACTCAAGTATTCTTGCTTGAAAAATTCCATGGACAGAGGATCCTGGCAGGTTACGGTCCATGGAGTCCCAAAGAGTTGGACGCGACTGAGGATGCATGCATCAAGGAAGCAAAAGAACTGTACTCAGAAAACTATAAAATGTTGATTAAAAAGAAGAAGACACATATAGATGAAGAAACATACCATGTTCTTGGACTGGAAGAATCAATATACTGAGAATGAATATACTACCCAAAGAAATCTGCAGATTCAACGGAATTCCTCTCAAATGACCAATGGCATTCTTCATAGATACAGAGCAAAAAATTTTACAATTTGTATGAAAATACAAAAGACTCCAAATAGCCAAAGTAATCTTGAGAAAGAAAAATAGAGTTAGAGGAATGAGGCACCCCAACTTCAAACTATACTACAAAGGTACAGTAATAAAGATAGTACAGAACTGACACAAAATAGAAATGTAGACCAGAGAGAGAGGATAGAAAGCCCAGAGATAAACCCACACATATATGGCCAGCTAATGTATGATAAAGGAGGCAAGAATATACAATGGAGAAAACACAGCCTCTTCAATAAGTGGTGCTTGGAAATCTACTCTTTGCCAACAAAGGTCCATCTAGTCAAGGCTATGGTTTTTCCTGTGGTCATGTATGGATGTGAGAGTTGGACTGTGAAGAAGGCTGAGCGCCAAAGAATTGATGCTTTTGAACTGTGGTGTTGGAGAAGACTCTTGAGAGTCCCTTGGACTGCAAGGAGATCCAACCAGTCCATTCTGAAGGAGATCAGCCCTGGGATTTCTTTGGAAGAAATGATGCTAAAGCTGAAACTCCAGTACTTTGGCCACCTCATGCAAAGAGTTGACTCATTGGAAAAGACTCTGATGCTGGGAGGGATTGGGGGCAAGAGGAGAAGGGGACGACAGAGGATGAGATGGCTGGATGGCATCACTGACTCGATGGACGTTAGTCTGAGTGAACTCCGGGAGTTGGTGATGGACAGGGAGGCCTGGCGTCCTGCCATTCATGGGGTCGCAAAGAGTCGGACACGACTGAGCGACGGAACTGAACATGTGAAAAATGAAATTAGAACACTACAAATCTTATATGCAGAGTACATCATACAAAATTCCAGGCTGGATGTATTACAAGTTAGAATCAAGATTGCTGGGAGAAACAACCTCAGATATGCAGATGATACCACTTTAATGGCAGAAAGTGAAGAGCAGCTAAAGAGCCTCTTGATGAAGGTGAAAGAGGAGACTGAAGAAGCTGGCTCAAAACTCAACATTCAACAACCCAAGATCATGGCATCCAGCCCCATCAATTCATAGCAAAAAGAAGAGGAAAAAGTGGAAGCAATGATAGATTTTATTTTCTTGGGCTCCAAAATCACTGCAGATTGTCTGCAGCCAAGTAATTTTAAAAACTCTTGTTTCTTGGAATAAAAGCTATGACAAACCTAGACAGCATATTAAAAAGCAGGGACATCACTTTGCTGACAAATGTCCATATAGTCAAAACTATGGTTTTTCCAATAGTCATGTACAATTGTGAAAGTTGTAAAGAAAGCTGAGTGCTGAAGAATTGATGCTTTTGAATTGTGGTGCTGGAGAAGACTCTTGAGAGACCCTTGGACTGCAAAGAGATCAAACTAGTCAATCCTAAAAAAAATCAACCCTGAATATTCATTAGAAGGACTGGTGCTGAAGCTCCAATACTTCAGCTATTTGTTGTGAAAAGCCAACTGATTGGAAAAGAACCTGATGCTGGGAAAGATTGAAGACAAAAGGAGAAGGGGATGACAGAGGATGAGATGGTTGGATAGCATCACTGAGTCATTGGACATGAGTTTGAGCAAACTCCAGGAGACAGTGAAGGACAGGAAAGCCTGGCATGCTGCAGTCCATGGAGCATGGAGTCTGACAAAGAGTCAGACTCAACCTCCACAAACAGCACAAACAATAAAAATAACACCATATACAAAAATAAACTCAAAATTGATTAAAGACCTAAATGTAAGATCAAACACTATGAAACTGTTAGAGGTAAACATATGAAAAATACTCTTTGGCATAAACCACAACAAGATCTTTTTCAACCCATGTCCTAGAGTAATCAAAATAAGAACAAAATAAACAAATGGGACCTAATTAAATTTAAAAGCTTTTGCACAGGAAAGGAAAACACAAACAAGATGAAATGACAACACTCAGAATGGGAGAAAATATTTGCAAATGAAGCAGTAGACATTTGGATTAATCTCCAAAATATACAACCAGCTCACACAGCTCAATAAACAAAGCAAACATACAATTTAATAAAAAAAAAAAAGGGTGGAAGACCTAAATAAACATCTCTTTAAGTGTGACATATAGATAGCCAAGAGGTACATGAAAAGATGCTCAACATCATTAATTACTAGAGAAATGCAAATCAAAACTACATGAGGTATCATCTCACACCAGCCAGAGTGGCCACCATAAAAAAAATCTACAAACAATAAATGTTGCAGAGTGTATGGAGAAAAGAGAACCTTCTTTCATTGTTGGTGCGAACATAAATTGATACAATCACTGTGGAGAACTAAAAAACTAGGCATAGAAGTGCAATATGACCCAGTAATCCCACTACTGGACATATGCCCTGAGAAAACACTACCATATGTAAAATAGCTAGTAGGAAGCTGCTGCATAGGATGCTCAGCTTGGTGTTCTGTGATGACCGAGAGGAGTAGGATGGGGTGGGAGAGAGAAGCTCAAGAGGGAGGGAATATATGTATAATATGGCTGATTCATGTGGTTATACAGCAGAAACTAACACAATACTGTAAAGTAATGGTATTCCAATAAAAAGAAAACTGGATTACATTCTTTCTGAGTTGTAAGTGTTCTTTATATATTGTACAGGAAAATCTCTTGTTGGATATGCGTTTTTCAAATATTAATAGTTTATTCCATCCTGAAACTTGCCTTTTTATTAACATTTCCTTAGAG
This sequence comes from Bos mutus, assembly GCF_027580195.1. Classification (NCBI taxonomy): domain Eukaryota; kingdom Metazoa; phylum Chordata; class Mammalia; order Artiodactyla; family Bovidae; genus Bos; species Bos mutus. The sequence continues at coordinate 134,409,256 of NC_091618.1, forward strand.
CAAAATGTTTTAACTTGATGAAGCCAAATTCATGGATTTATTTTTTTTTCAGATCATGTTTTTTGTGTGTGTGTGTTTCAAGTTTTAAAATTTTTGCAACCTAAAGTCACATTTTCCTATCATTTCTTCTAGAAAGAATAATGCCCCCTTTTGCCAAAAATTGCCCATGTTCTAATCCCTGGGGTTTGTGAATGTTACTATCTAGGGAAAGAGGGACTTTGCTAATGTGATTACATTAAAAATCTTGAGGAGAAAATCCTGAATCAACTATGTGGGCCCAATGTAATCACAAGGGTCCTTATAAGAGGTCAGTGATGATGCCATCCAACCATCTCATCCCCTGATATTCCCTCCTCCTCCTGTCTTCAATCTTTCCCAGCATCAAGGCCTTTTCTAATGAGTTGGATCTTTGCATCAGAGGGCCAAAGTATTGGGCATCAGTCCTTCTAATGAATATTCTGGGTTGATTTCTTTTAGGATTGACTGGCTTGATCTGCTTGCTCTCCTAGGAACTTTGAAGAGCCTTCTCCAGCACCACAGTTCAACTCTTCAGCACTCAGCCTTCTTTATGGTCCAACTTTCACATCCATACCTGACTACGGGAAAACCATAGCTTTGACTGTACAGACCTTTGTCAGCAAAGTGATGTCTCTGCTTCTGTCTAGGTTTGTCATAACTGTTCTTCCAAGGAGCAAAAGTCTTTTAATTTTGTGACTGCAGTCACCATCTGCCTTGATTTTGGAATCCAAGAAAATAAAATCTGTCATTGCTTCCACTTTTTCCCCATCTATTTGCCATGAAATAATGGGACCAGATGCCAAGATCTTCATTTTTTGAATGTTGAGTTTTGACCCAGCTTTTCATTCTCCTCTTTGACATTCATTAAGAGGCTCTTTAGCTCCTCTTCATTTTCTGCCATTAGAGTGGTACCATCTGCATATCGAAGCTGTTGATATTTCTCCTGGCAGTCTTGATTCCAGCTTGTGATTCATCTAGCCAGGCATTTCACATGATGTACTCTGCATAGAAGTTAAATTAGTAGGGTGACAATATACAGCCTTGACATATTCTTTTCCCAATTTCAAACTGGACATTGTTCCATGTCCAGTCCTGACTATTGCTTCTTGACCTGCATATAGATTTCTCAGGAGTCAGGTAAGGTGGTCTGGTATTTCCATCTCTTTAAGAATTTTCCAGTTTGTTGTGATCCACAGAGTCAAAGGCTTTGTGTAATCAATGAAGTAGAATTTTTTCTGGAATTCCCTTGCTTTTTCTATGATCCAATGGATGTTGGCAATTTGATCTCTGGTTCCTCTGCCTTTTCTAAATCCCACTTGTACATCTGGAAGTTCTCAGCTTATGTACTGTTGAAGCCTAGCTTGAAGGATACTAAACACTAACTTGCTAGCATGTGAAATGAATGCAATTGTGTTGCAAAATGTACTTACAAAATGCGGTCCACTAGAGAAGGGAATGGCAAACCTCTTCAGTATTCTTGCCTGAGAACAATAAGAACAATACGAAAAGGCAAAAAATATAGAACTAGAAGAGGAGCTCTCCAAGGTTGGTTGGTGTCTAATATTCTACTGGGGAAGAGCAGAGAAAGAAAAAAAAAATAGCTCCAGAAAGAATGAAGAGGCTGAACCAAGGCAGAACCGACCCCCATTAGTGGATGTGTCTGGTGGTGAAAGTAAAGTCTTATGCTGTACAGAACAATATTGCATAGGTCCATGTTAGGTCCATGAATCAAGGTAAATTGGATGTGGTCAAACAGAAGATGGCAACAGTGAACACTGACATTTTAGGAATTAGTGAACTAAAGTGGACTGGAATGGGTGAATTTAACTCAGATGACCATTATATCTACTACTGTGGGCAAGAAACCCTTAAGAGAAACGGAGTAGCCCTCATAGTCAACAAAAGAGTCCAAAATGTAGTACTTGAGTGCAGTCTCAAACAGGACAGAATGATCTCCATTTGTTTCCATTTCCAAGGAAAACCATTCAATATCACAGTAATTCAAGTCTACACTCCTACCACTGATGCCAAAGAAGCTGAAATTGAATGACTGTATGAAACTTCCCTGATGGCTTAGTCAGTAAAGAGTCTGCCTGCAATGCAGGAGGCTTGGGTTCAATCCCTGGGTCAGGAAGATCCCCTGGAGAAGAAAATGGCAACCAACCCTAGTATTCTTGCCTGAAGAATTCCATGGACAGAGGGGCCTGGCAGGCTACAGTCCATGCGGTCACAAAGAGTTGGACAGGATTAAGAGACTAACACTTTCACTTTCATGAAAGTGACCTTCTAGAACTAATACCAAAAAAGATGTCCTTTTCATCACGGGAGATTGGAATACAAAAGTAGGAAGTCAAGAGATACTCAGGATAACAGACAAGTTTGGCCTTGGAGTACAAAATGAAGCAGGGCAAAAGCTAAGGATTTTGTCAAAAGAGCACGCTGATCATAGCAAACACCTTCTTCCAACAACCTAAGAGATGACTCTACACATGGACATCACCAGATGGTCAAAATCAAAATCAGATTGATTATATTCTCTGTAGGTGAATATGGAGAAACTCTATACAGTCAGCAAAAACAAGACTGGGAGCTGACTGTGGCTCAGATCATGAGGTCTTTATTGCAAAATTCAGGCTTAAATTGAAGAAAGTAGGGAAAGCTGCTAGGCCACTCAGGTATGACCTAAGTCAGATCTCTTATGATTATATAGTGGAAATGACAAAAATATTCAAAAGATATCTAGTAAACAGAGTGCCTGAAAAACTATGGCTGAAAGTTCATAGCACTGCACAGGAGGTGACAAAAACCATCCCCCCAAAAAAGAAATGCAAAAAGGAAAGTAGTTGTCTAAGAAGGCTTTGTGGGAAATAGATGGGAAAACAGTGGTAACAGTGTCAGACTTTATTTTGGTGGGCTCCAAAATCACTGCAGATGGTGATTGCAGCCATGAAATTAAAAGATGCTTACTCCTTGGAAGGAAAGTTATGACCAACCTAGATAGCATATTCAAAAGCAGAGACATTACTTTGCCAACAAAGGTCCGTCTAGTCAAGGCTATGGTTTTTCCAGTAGTTGTATATGGATGTGAGAGTTGGACAGTGAAGAAAGCTGAGCACTGAAGAATTGATACTTTTGAAATGTGGTGTTGGAGAAGACTCTTGAGAGTCCCTTGGATTACAAGGAGATCCAACCAGTCCATCCTAAAGGAGATCAGTCCTGGGTGTTCATTGGAAGGACTGATGTTGAAGCTGAAACTCCAATATTTTGGCCACCTCATGCGAAGAGCTGACTCATTGGAAAAGACCCTAATGCTGGGAAGGATTGTGGGCAGGAGGAGAAGGGGACAACAGAGGATGAGGTGGCTGGATGGCATCACTGACTCGATGGACATGGGTTTTGGTAGACTCCGGGAGTTGGTGATGGACAGGGAGGCCTGGGATGCTGCGATTCATGGGGTTGCAAAGAGTCGGACATGACTGAGTGACTGAACTGAACTGAACTGTAGGAGGCTTTACAAATAGCTGAGGAAAGAAGAGATGGGAGAAGTAAGGGAGAAAGGTAAAAATATACCCAACTGAATGCAGAGTTCTTGAGAATAGCAAGGAGAGATTAAACAACTTTTTAAGTGAACAATGCAGAGAAATAAAGGAAAACAATAGAATGGAAAAGACTAGAGATCTCTTCAACAAAATTAGAGATATCAAGGGAACATTTCATGCAAAGATGGGCACAATAAAGGACATAGACGGTATGGAGCTAAAAGAAGCAGAAGACATTAAAGAGGTGGGAAGAAGACACAGAAATATCCAAAAGTGTCTTAATGACCCAGGTAACCACACTGGTGTGGTCACTCGTCTAGAGCCAGACATCCTGAAGTGTGAATTCAAGTGGTCCTTAGGAAGCATTTGTATAAACAAAGCTAGTGGAGGTGATGGCATTCCAGCTTAGCTGTTTTAAATCCTAAAAGATGATGCTGTTAAAGTGCTATACTCAATATGCCAGCAGGTTTGGAAAACCTAGCTGTCACCATAGGACTCAAAAAAGTCAGTTTTCATTCCAATCCTAAAGAAGGGCAATGCCAACGAATGTTCAAACTACCTTGATTTAAGCCCCAGTGACTGTCCAACCATGGGTGTGTGTTGCAACATGGCAAGAAGCTGGAGGACTGTGTAACATGTAATCATAAGACCCAGACCAAGTTTCCATATTGCCACAGTCACATTTGCTCACTTAGTAAACCTCACTCCCTACAAATACAAATATCTGACATTTGAAACTGAGCTGATCAGGTTTATCTTCTTACTCTCTGAAAAGCACTGGTTTCCATGTCAAAAATTCACAGTGACAAGGTTCCAAGGGGGATGTATTATTCCTTACACTGTTCAAGGACTCGAGCATTTTCTATCTCATTGGACCTAAAGTATGTACCTCTCACCCATTTGTTAGACAAGGTGACAGGACCTCTACATGAAAATCCTTTCAGGCAGTCAATATGAGTTACAATATGACTCTGGGAGTTATACTATTATGTACTATTAGGTTTATTTAAGAGTATTGCCAGAATTCATTTGGTCTTTCCTTTCTAGCCCAAATTTTGCACTCTCGGGCTGAATTTCCATATACACCAGAAATTATTTTTCAAAGGCACTGTAGTTATCTGGTGTTTCATTTGATTTTTCTTGCAAAGCACAGATGCATTTGCCAAAATTCTGGATTCAGAGTCATTTAGGAAGTTGTCATTTACTAGAAACTATTGTGTGACAGAAAATATATTAATAAGAGACACACAAGACAAAGTCCCTCCTAATGTAACAGGAGGGAAAAGGGCAGGGCACAACTTTTGAAAGAATGACATAACTCAAGGACACAACATAAAATGCTTAGAATCAAATGTGTCCAAGATGGCAAGCAAATCAACTTTGATTAGACCTTGATTTCAATCAGCAATCCAAATGACACACCCAGAGGCCCTATAAGAAAAGACTCATTAGGAAACTGACTCATTAGAAAAGATACTGGGAAAGATTGAAGGCAGGAGGAGAAGGGGATGACAGAGGATGAGATGGTTGGATGGCATCACCGACTCAATAGACATAAATTTGAGCAACCTCTGGGAGATGGTGAAGGATAGGGAAGCCTGGCATGCTGCAGTCCATGGGGCCACAATGTTAAGTAGTTAGAATAGGAAAAAGGAGTCCAAAATGGTGGTGGCCAAAAGGTGAAGAAAGGGAAAAGCCCATGAAAACAGAACGAAAGAAAACCCATGGACAAAAGTGAGACCCTCAGGTGAAACAAACACACCTCCTTCCTGGCTAACCCAATTTGCATAGGGCAGGCTCAGTGAGGAGGAGACAAATCATTTAAAAAGAGGAAGCCAGGGCGGACTGAGGTTCCTCCTTTGGGGTCGACCTGCCTTTATGCCTCGAAGGTGTACTATCCCTTGTTTGCCAAATAAAACTCTGAGCTGTAACCGAGCTGTAACACCAGTCTACCACTTCAAATCTTTGTTGTGGTGAGACATAACTGAGGAAATTACACACTCTCCTGACATATCTGGTGCCATGACCCAGATGTAACCTGACTGAAGCAACCCCAGCTCAGCACCAGCGAGGAGGAGACCAAGCACAGAAGAAGCCCAACTTGGTAAAAGCTCATGCAGTGGAAGTTGAATGTGAAGGAAACCCAGCACAGTGGAATTGACGAGAAGCCCAAAATGGTGGAAACTGGGACAGCAAAAACAAACTTGTCAGAAACCTCATGCAGCTCAGTCTCAGATTCCAGAAGACCTCTGGTTAAGGTAGAAGGTCCTCGCCCCTATGGCTGGAAGGACATACAGCTAACAAAATCTTAATTCCTTTACAGTCTCTCATTTCTTGTTTCCTTGAACTCCCTGTGAATGAGCAGCACTGGGTGCAACTGAGGGACTCTGGCAAGGGCTACTCTCTAGTGTGTCCTGAAGGCTCCAGTATCCTTTTCACCCTAGTAATAACTGTTGCCTGAGTGGGTGGTGAGGGTCCTTCTGCCCTTAATCTCCTTTGTGTCAAGGATCAGGCCAATGAAACTGTGGGCACAGGTCAGGCAGTTAGCAGTTTTCCCAGCAGGTTATGAAGGGGGTTCCTCTGCACAATCTTCCCACTGCTTTTTCTTCCCATCCTTCAGCTCCTTTCTCTATGCCACTGTTTACAAAATATTGGGCAGGTCATCATCTTCCCATTTCTGAAAGTTGTGCTTTCACAACTTTCACAACTAAGATTGGGACTCAAACCCACATGACAGGGACTCTGTGCTGTGCTGCTCTTAGTCACGCAGTTGTGTCTGACTGGGACTTGAGCCCAACCAAAACCCATGGTGCCTGGTTTTAGGACCTATTGAAGCTCAGGTTCTTATGTCTAATTGTAGAAAGAATTCAATGAGAGACACAGCGATAGATAAGAGGTAGATTTCTTCAGATTCAGACAGAAGCACACTTCTGTTTTGGTTGACCTGTATGTAGGCAATGTCACTCCATCCAGCCTATTAACAAAATATTTTAATGCCACTAACAGGGCCAGATAACCCACTCCTTTGTTAATACTTCTGTTATTAGCTAGAGTGCATCTGTGAAAATGAAATGTTTCTCTTATGGACTAGGGGAGGGGGGGGCTAGGGGAGAAAATCAGTGACTTACATTCCCTCAGAGTGATAGAGGATTAGGCTTGTGGCTACTTTGCCAGGTTTCCAGTCTCAGGGCACAGGCTTGGATTGCTTTACGTCGGGGTATCTATTTCCCTCTGGTGTAGACAAGCTGGCAACTAGCTAAGATTACAACCCTTTAATTTGACCAAGCATTAGTCATGCTGGAGACCTTGGAGATGCCCAACTCAGACTGGGAATCCAAGGAGGTCTACCTGCCTCGACCTGCCTAGGGATCTGGTCCCTGGGAGGTTGTCATGCCTCAACCTGCTCAGGGATCCACTAGCCTGGGGATCCCAGGATGTCAACCTGCCTCTATCTGTCCAGGGATCTGGTCCCTGGGAGGTTGTCACACCTCAACATGCTTGTGGGTCCGCCAGTCCAGGGGTCCCAGAAGGTCAACATTCCTCAACCTGTCTAGGGATCTGGCTCCTGGAAGCTTGCCATGCTTCAGTCCGCTCAGGGATCTGCCACTCCAGGAATCCCAGGAGGTTGACCTGCCTCGACCTGCCTTGCATCTGGTTCCTGGGAGGTTGCCATGCCTCAACTTGCTGGGTTCCACCAGTTCAGGGGTCGCAGGAGGTTGACATGCCCAGGCCTCGACCTGCCAGGGACCTAATTCTTGGGAGGCTGATATGCCTCAACTTGCCTGGGGATTTGACCTCCAGGAGGTTGTCATGCCTCAACCTGAGTATCTCCACCTTGACCTGGGGACACCTGCTCTCAGGTTGCAACAGTACTGGGTAGTATAAGCTTCAGAAAGACTCACCCCTAAGGAAGTTCACCCTTAGAAATGGAAGGAAGCCTATTGTGGGGCTGTGCCTGGTCTCAGCAATAATTCAGGAGCATAACAAGAATCCCATTCCTCTTCTGAAAAGGCTAAAAGAGGCCCTCCAGAAGTTTACCAATCTGGACTTAGACTCTTACAAGGGATAGGTGATTTTAAAGGACAAATTCCTATCCCAATGTGCATCAGATATAAAGTTACAACAGCTACAGCAGCAGGTCTCTCCTGCCTCTTTAGAAGAGATGGCCCAGACAGCCACCAATACCTTTTATAACAGAGAACAAGAGAGGGAGGCCAAAGCCCAGAAAAGGGAGAGAAGGAAAGAGACAAGTCACACCCAGATGCTGGCTGCCCTCCTGGGAAGCCTTATGGCTTATGAAGGATGAGGCACAGATGAATGCCTAATCTGTATCCAGGTGGGACACTGGACCAAAGAGTGTCCAAATTATGGTAAGCCTCCTAAAACAGCTTGCTACAAATGCCATCAATTGGGACACTTGGAGGCACTCTGCCCTGGGGACCCAAGAGTCTCAGTGTCAAGTGCCAAGCCTTCCCTCACAATGGGAATCTGCTCCAGCCAACCCACCTGCTACAGATAACCATCACAGGGCTGGAGCCAAGGATGTAACTGAATCTGGCAGGTAGATCCGAGAATAACTTGGTTGACACAGGGACGACATACTCTGTCTTGACCTCCTGCTCCAGAGCCTTCTCCCCCCCAACCTGTACCCTTTTGGGTGCTACAGGAAAAGCAATTACAGAAAGATTCACCCGAGAACTTCTTTGTTTCTGCAATGGACAAATTTTCCCACCAGTTTTTGGTGGTCCTTGAGTGTCCTACTCCCTTATTGGGAAGAGATGTACTCACTAAGCTGGGGACCACCCATGATGGGAAGCATTGCAGCCCCTAGAGCCCCACAGCTCCTGGTACTACTGAGGAGTCCATTATACCTTCTCCAATAGGGAGGGACCAAAAACTATGGGAGGCTCCAGGAGAAAAATCAACAAAGGACTTGGGAAATATTACCTCAGGGGTTCAGAGATAGCCCCCACCTGTTTGGACAGGCTCTTAGCTGGGATCTCCTAGATCTGAACCTGGGATCAAATGGCAAAATGTTGCAATATATAGATGACCTACTAATCTGCTCTCCAGATGAGGAAAATGCCCAACAACATGTGATTCAGGTTCTAAACTTTTTGGCAAAGAAGGGATAGTCTCCTGTGCTAAGGCACAGATGGTCCAGACAAAAGTCCCTATCCGGAAGTTCAGATTATGCACGGGTCCAGGAATCTGTCCTCTGACTGAGTACAAGGAATCCTCCAGTTGCCTTCCCCCATGACTCAAAAACAGTTGTGAGCTTTCCTGGGGCTAACCAGGTTTTGTAGAATTTGGATGCCCAAATATGGTCTAATTTCCCAGCCCTTGCATGAAAGCTTGAAGGGACAGGATGATTCAATCCCATTGACGTGGGTAACTCCTCAAAAGGAGGCAGAGGCTACACCAGAATAGCCTTGGGAGTATTAACTCAAAGGTTGGGACCTGAGCCCCAGCCAGTAGCTTACTTAACCAAGAGGCTTGACCCAACCACCCAAGGTTGGCCTCCCTGCCTTCAAAGTCTTGCAGCTATAGAAGCTGATAGAAGAGACTTTAAAACTCTCTCTAAGGGCAAACTAACATTTTTTACCAGTCACCAAGTGAAACAACTTGTGAATGGGAGAGTCCATTTATGGATGTCTGATCAAAGGATCCTCAGATATCGAGTAGTGCTGATGGAAAGTCCAGGCCTGACTATATCCCCTTGTGAGGTTTTTAACCCAGGTACCCTCCTGCCTACCACCGAGGGCTTTCTCCCTCTTTCACTATACCCTAGAAACTTTGGACCATTGGACAAAACCCCTAGAGGGATTGTCAGAAGATCCTCTAACCAATCCTGAGGAAATCTGGCACACTGATGGAAGCAACTTTGTCTTATATGGAAAAAGAAGACCCAGATATATGCAGTAGTCTCCAATTTCAAGACAATAGAGGCTAAATCTTTGCCACCAGACACTTCAGCCCAAGTGGCTGAGCTCATAGCCCTGACTCGAGCTTTCAGTCAGTACAGTTCAGTCGCTCAGTCGTACAGTCCATGGGGTCACTAAAAGTCAGACACGACTTTTTATTTTCATGCATTGGAGAAGGAAATGGCAACCCACTCCAGTATTCTTGCCTGGAGAGTCCCATGGACAGAGGAGCCTGGTGGGCTACTGTCTATGGGGTCGCACAGAGTCGGACAAGACTGAAGTGCCTTAGCAGCAGCACAGCTGCTTTACAGTGTTGAGTTAGTTTCTACTGTACAGCTAAGTGAATCTGTTGTATGTATACATACAGCAAGTCCCCTATATATGAACAAGTTTTGTTCTGGAAGCACATTCCTAAGTCCACTGTGTTCATAAGTCCAGCAAAGTTAGCCTACATACCCAACTTTCCTGGTGGCTCTGATGGTAAGAGTCAGTCTGCAATGCGGGAGACCTGGGTTTGATCCCTCGGTTGGGAAGATTCCCTGGAGGAGGGAACGGCTACCCACTCCAGTATTCTGATCTGGAGAATTCTATGGACTGTGTAATCCATGGGGTTGCAAAGAGTCAGACACGACTGAGCGACTGTCACAGTGCCCTGAAAAGTACACTAGTATAGTACAGCAACTAGCATACACATGTTTGCATCTTTGAAAGTTCACAACTTGAAGGTGTGTATGTAGGGAAATTACTATACATCCTTTTTTTAAGATTTCCATCCCATTTAGGTCACCACAGAGCATTGAGTAGAGTTCATACAGAGTGAAGTAAATTAGAAAGAGCAAAACAAATATGATATAATATTGCTTATATTTGGAATCTCCATTTCTTCTAAGTCAAGTTTTTGCTACCCTGTACTCATCTCTGATACCACAACTCTGTGTTATCACTTAAATATTGTGTCATAGTTATCAGTGTCATTTAATAACATCGAAGCATGGAGGTGTCCAGGCAAACCAAGCAGATCTCATCACTGCCCCCAAAGATACACATGAACATCAAGCAAGGAACATGTACAAATGTAAGTACAAATGAAGAGGAGGGTTACGAAGGCCAAAAGCCCAGGGTGATGAGAGGCTAAGTACAAGTAACACTGGGGAGATGTGCTCCAGATCAGTAGAATATTTCCTGTTGAAATATTTTACTATAGATTGATAAACTATTGTTATTGTGGGAAGCTGGGTAAAGTTTCTGTGGGAAATGCTCTATTATTTCTTAAAACTGCATGTGAATCTACAAAATTAAATTCTATAAAGTTACACTTAAAAAATAATTAACAGTCAAAACTAAACAGAAGAAGTATTGAGAAATGCACAGGTTCACTATCAACTAAACATGTAAAAGTAGAGATGGCTCTATCTACTACCCTGAAGCAAGACTTTTTCAGACCTGAGCTGTGAAGATCTGATGACACTACAAGTTGTCTTTGTCTCTTATAAAGTCTCTCTGCAATGTGTGAAAGGAATGACTACATTTTTTGGACATCTGGATTTTGATTCAAACGCCTGGTCCATCACTTTCTGGATGAGGGACCCTGAGAAATGGCATACACTTTTCACCTCACTTTCTTCAATCTCCAATGATAGGGATGATTGCTTACAGGGTTGATGTGCATATTTAACAAGCTCGTGTATAAGAATCTAGTACAGTTCCTGAGAACAAGAAGGCATTCAGTGACACGTTAAATTCCTTTCAAAAAAGAAAAAGCATCCCATAAAGTACCACACCCTGATGGTTTTAAAGGAACATTCTACCAAAAAATCAAGAAATACATAATTCCAGTCTCACCAAAGAACTGAAAAAGCAGGATTGTTCCTCAGTTCTTTAAATAAAGATGGTATAATGCTGAAAAACTCAACAGGGGTAGCATAAAACATATTAATCTCACCACTCACAAACATAAATGCAAAAATTCTAAACAAAATATTAACAAAATAAGTCTAATGTTGTAAAAAAAAAATAGCACTTCAAGACCAATTGTTGGAATTATTTCCACAAAAATTAGATTAAATTTACCACAAAAATAAAGGGGGAAGAAAACATACTGCTATCTCAATAGATTCAGAAAAAGAATATGAAATATTCAACATCTACTCCTTGTATAAAAATGGAAAGAAACTTCAAGATCTAATGGAGGGTATTCTAAAAAGGCTACAGAAGATACCATACTCAATTAACCTCTGAAAACATCTTTTCAAATTAGAAATAAGACGATGGTTGCTATGACACTTTCAACATTGTTCTAAAGATCCTATCCTACACAAAAGACAGAAAGATTCAATACAGTATATAAGAATTACAAAGGAAGAAACAAGCTTATTATCATTCACATGAATTCTGATAGAAATTCCAAAGGAATCTTTAGGCAAACCTGTAAGTATTATATGTATTAATAGCCTATATATAATATATGTTAATAAGATCCATATTACCTCCTATGTTTATATCATAGATTAGTTAGGAAGTACAATTTTAAAAAGATACTTTTTTATAAAAGCAATAAAAAACATACTTCAGTACCTAAGAAAATATGTAAAAATATGCCCAAGATCTTGGAAAACATTTTTAAACTTTAAATGTGAAATTTCAATTTGAGCTTCCACCCCTCCCTGCAGCAACAAAGTGGTATGAGTCAGCCCTCTGCTTCCATTCACTTCCAAGCAAGGAGGCAATGTCAGTCAGTGCTCCATTTTCATTTGGGTGCTGTTTTCAAGGCCCAGCAGGAAGCTGACAGACACATCCATCCTACCCTAACAGAACAGCTCAGAGACTACCTGCCGAAAAGAGAAGGTTAAATTGGATCCAGAGTCATATAATACCTAAAATGTCCTGGATACAACAGAATATTACCAGTCATATCAAGAACTAGAAAATCACTATGAGAATGAGAAAAGACAACCAACAGATACTAATACCAAGATGAATCAGATGTCAGAATTATTTGACAAAGATTTTTAGAGCCATTATAAAAATGCTTCAATTAGAGCAATTATAAATTTTCTTGAAACAAATGAAAAATAAAAAAAAACCTTAATGATATAAAAAAAAGGAAAATCTTTTTTTTTTTTTTTTTTTTAATAAAAAGGAACTGAGACTTCCCTGGTGATCCAGTGGTAAGAGTCCATGCTTCCAATGCAGGGCACAAAGGTTTGATCCCTGGTCAGGGAACTAAGATTCTTCATGACACAAGGGATGGCCATAGTACAATAATAATAGTAATAATAAAGGATCCAGAGTGGAAATTATTGAACTGAAGAATATAATGAAAGAAAGAAAAAATCTGCTGGATAGGCTCAGTATAGAGTGGAGATGACACAGGATAGAATCATTAAACTTGAGGACAGATCAACCAAATTTTTCCAATCTGAGCAATAGAGACAAAGTAAGTTATAAGAATATTAACAGTATTGGGAACCTATGGGGTCATATGAAAAGAGTATCATCATAGTCTCACATGGAGAGGAGAGAGAGAACATGAGACTGAAGAATTATTCATAGATATAATGGCTGATTAGCTTCTCAAATTTGGCAAAAGACATAAACATACAGAATTAGGAAGATGAGAAAACTCCAAGTAGGATAAACGGAAAGAATTCCATGCCAAATCACAGCCTAATTGAGCTTATAAAAGCTAAAGACAAAATCCTGAAAATAACTTGAGAGAAATGACAATTTTTATAGCAACCACACGAACTAAGTGACAGTGGATTTCTCATCTAAACCTATGAAGGCAAGAAGGAAGTGGATATTTTTCAATTGCTGAAAGAAAAAAAACGGTCAACCAAGAATTCTATAAATAGTGAGACTGTCTTTTAAGAATGAAGAAGAAAGAAGTACACTAGAGAAGACACATAAATGGAGAGACATTCTGTTCTTATTAATTTAAAACACTTTGGCCTGATTCATAGTTTTTAATGCGATGAGTTTGTAATGCTGTGAGCCATTCCCTGTTCTGTGAATGGTAGGATTCCAGAATATCACTAAAGATGTGGAAAAGCAATCAATCTGAGTCAGAATGAGTGACCAGAAGGATCTGCAATGTCTGATCCTTCTACCAGGAGACTATTTTTGGTTTTGGTATCTATAAAATTCACCATGTTTTTATGAAGTTTCTTTAAAAATTCTATGTTTTCTACAGAGCACAGACTATTTAATATAAATACCAGGAGACTCACTTGATATCTTTGTCTTTTGAACATATAAAAATTATTTTGAACAAATAAAACTATTTGTTTCAAACAAATAAAAATTACACCACATTATATCCTAAATTGTATATCATTGTAGGACATCTATTTTGGTTATATAATCAATGGTATTTAACAGTTATTTCATTTATTATTATATATATATATTCTATCCCAATAAACTCTTTGTTAAAAGGGTCTATTTCTAGTTTAGTTCATTGTTTTAATCCTGAAGGCACCGTGACTGGCAAATAGAAGGTACTAAAAACAAATCTTCATGAATGAACTGATTTTTATATTTGTTCAAATTTCAAATAAAATATATATTATTGCTTACAATTATGGGGCTTCCCTGGTGGCTCAGACGGTAAAAGCATCTGCCTGCAATGCGGGAGATCAGGGTTCGATTCCTGGGTCGGGAAGATCCCCTGGAGAAGGAAATGGCAATCCACTCCAGCACTCTTGCCTGGAAAATCCCATGGATGGAGGAGCCTGATAGGCTACATTCCATGGGGTCAATGCCTAGGAAATGTTTGTTTGGTTTTAATTAATAAATGCACCTACCAGATACTTAAGGACCCAAGGATAGCCAATTTTATTTCACATCATATTTCAGCTCTCATTGACTGATAACAGCTACCAGAAATGAAATGAGAAGGATTATAAGGCCTCTAAAAGAAAAGAGCGCCATGCTCACTTTGGCAAGGTCTCCTGGGGTGAGGGAGGAAGGAATTGGTCGTTCCTTGCCCCAGCTCTTACTCTAATTAAAATATGCAGCAAGGAAGGAATATATTGCTTATATGGATTACATTGAAACTTCCTTGAAAATCTCTTTTTATTGCACTAAAAAGACTTTTCATGTAGTGGGAAGAATAGGAATGCTGAGCCCCACAGGCCTGGGCACTCACAGCCGCTCTGTAATCCTCTTCTATTTCCCCAACAAGCACTCTCCCCCGTTCTCCACAGGCCTCTCAGAGCCTCTCTCTGCCCAGTTCCTGTGCTCCACTGTGTGCAACGTTGCTTCAGTCATGTCCGAATCTATGTGACCTTATTGACTGTGGCCTGCCAGGTTCCTCTGTCCATGGGATTCTCCAGGCAAGAATTATCTCTCCCACATTACAACTCACCTCTTCCTTTCTCACCTCCTCCTTCTCAGAGACTACGAACTTGTCACTCAGGAATACCTTCAAATTTTTGTCTCCCATCCTTTACATTTTCCTGAAGTTTCACTCACTGCCTTCTCCTTCCTAGTGCAACTTTACTTCTGTTCCCTTCCGCCTGTTCTGTGGTCCAGATCATGCCATCTCCTGCTCACTAGGCCCTCCAAACTCCACTGATTATCTTGTCTTCTCTGTTCACCTTTCCACTGGCTTCTTCCCAACAGCACTTAAGCATAATCTTTGTTCTTTCATTTAAAATAAAGCCCTAGGAAAATAATAAAGTATCATCTGCAAAGAAAATAATAAAATAAAATTAACCTCCTCCCAGCTTCCTTGACCTTGATTCTCTCCAGCTATAACACTTACCTCACATGTTAGTCTTTAACGCACTGTCACCTGATCCCACCCACCTCCACTGAAATTACTCTTAGCTGGTGCTAAACCTAGGGGTCATTTTTGGTCTTCATCTCACCTGACCTCCCAAAAGTACTTGACTTCAATTTCTCTCTTGATGTTCTTTTCTTTTCCACCACCTGAATTTCTTTCTTCCACGTCTTCTGTTTCTTCCCCCTTTGCTGGGTGCTCTTCCTCCCTCCTACCATCTAAAAGTTGTTTTTCAGGTCCTCTACTCTTCCCACACTTGAAGTTCTGAGAGGCCATTTCAGTGATTCACTGATGACTCCCAAACTTCGATCACTATCCTAGATCTGCATACAGGAATCACCACTCATTATCTCACAGTCACCTCAAATTATTAAACATCTCTAAAATAGAACCCATGTTTCCCATTGCCCTATTCCTCCTCCAGTCTCCATGAATAGTACCATAATACATTTAGTCATCCAGTCAGAAATCTGGGACTCACTTGTAACTTGTTACCCTTTCACACTCGAGCTCAAATCATTTCACGTTCACTTCTCTTCCCTCCATTGGCATTTTCACTCTTCAAGCTATCATCAGCTTACCTGGTTACTAAAACAACCTCCTGGTTGGTGTGCCACCCTCCTCCCTAGATAAATTTTCTCCACTTCCATAGTGCCAGCAGACAAGCTTTCTAAAATGAAGATCTCAGCATTCCAGCCCCATGCTAAGAAACTTTGGGGGCTCTCACCTTTCTTTTCCCCATCCCTTTTGTCTCTGGCTCCCTGAAGTGAGTTCCACAGGTCAGCAGTAATGAACTCCAAACACACACGCTGTTCTTTCTGCCTGGGACCTTCTCTTCTTGTTAAATTCAGCCCATCATACTAGGTTCAATTTAGATAGTTTTCCTCCAGGAAGCTGCCCCTGCTTCACTTAGAGAGACCTTCCCCATCCTGCACAGCACTGTGTGCTACTCTTCTCGGAGCATTCACTAGAGTGTCTTATAACTGCTTGTTATCAATTCTGATTCCCCCATTAGGGTGGTAGCAGGATTCTGACCCCAGGCTTTTGCCTTTGGGATTATATCCATGAATATGTTATGTTATAGGATAGAAAGGATTTTCAAGATATAATTAAGATTACTAATCATCTGACAACAAGATAAAGAGATTACTTGGGCAGGCCCAAATTAATCATATGCTTAAAAGCAGAAGAGGAAGGCAGAGTCTTGGGGCAGAAGTCAGATTCTGAATGTGACAAAGCTCTGACACACCCTTGCTGCTCTGAGCTGCAGGAGCTACAATACAAGCAACAAAGCTGTGCAAAGAATTCTATGATTCCAGAGACACTGCGCTCTTTGAGGAGTATGAGGTACATGCATATGTTGAGAGCTGGGGGAGATTTCCCTGGGGCACTCCCACACCACTGTGCCCACAGCATGCTGCAGGCAAATACAACATCCTTCAGTCCCATTGCCTAAACCCAGCTCTACCTAGAGTGGATTGTGTGAGCTGCAGAATCCTCCCCTACTCTTGACTCTGGTTTAGTCCAGAGAAAGGAGCAGATTTCTTCTCATCTGTCCACTTGTCTTTCTCCTGTCTCTCGCACCTACCACCTTCCTCTCAGATGTGTGTCCTGGTCTTGAAGGGTCTGTCCTCTCCACCCTCTCCCTCTTCTCAGATCAACTCATCAACCTAGTCAGTACTGCCACTTCATGAAGCTCTCCCAGACTCAAATCCATAATTACTCTTCCTTCCTTCATTTACCAATTTATTCATTCCCCTTCTAGAATTGAGTCTCTATTCCTTGCCAGGCTCTGAGTTTGGCACTAGGATATGCAGACAAATACAGAATTCATGTGTGCTTCCCCCTTAGACTCCATGATCTGGGCAAGTATTTGACTTCCTTCATCTTGGCCCATACTGTGGAAGGCCCATCCCCAGGCCTCCAGGAAGGACTGACATAGTGCGTGTACACATGCAGCACAGGGAGCTGCCCCTGAACGTGCTCTGGCCCCAGCAGCCCACCTGCTGAGGGCTCGGCTGTGTCTACTTCTTACCTTCAACCCGGGACAGTATGCAGAAGAGCTATCCATGTTCCTGGCCCAACTAGGGCTCTAACCTGGGGGCATAATAATAGCAGTTTTATGTCCATAGCACAGGGGAAAAGTGTGGATAGAATGAAACAACCACCCTACAAATAAAATAAAATGTATTTTTTTCCTATTTGGGTATTTAAATATTAATCTCAGCATACACACACAAAATCCTCTATTCTGTTTGGACTTGTACATTTCTTCTGGCACATTCACCATACAGTTAATAGAGTGGTTCGTTCAGTTTCTTAAATCTAAAAAAACAAACACAGCTAAAACAGGTCTGTTGTGCCTGACAGTTTGCCATCTGTGTATTCATTATCTCACTTGATCTTCACAATCACTCTGTGTTTTATTACCATCCCCTATTTTGAATTAGCAGCAGCATGGTGTTTCAGACAGGGAACACGTGTATACCTGTGGTGGATTCATGACGATATATGGCAAAACCAATACAATATTGTAAAGTTAAAAAAATAAAATAAATAAATAATCTTTTAATTAAAAAAAAAAAGAAAAATTAAAAGACTGTTTTGAGAAGGAGCTAACACCTAACTGTAGGTCTGTGGGAAATGCATTTGACTTGCTTGAACCTCAGTTTTCTTTTCTATAAGACAGAGGGAAAACAAGCTAGACTATGTAAGTATGTTTGAGCATCACATGAAATAGTAGGTGTAAAACGCCCAGCAAACAGTATATATTCAATAATATTAGACCTTTTACCCTTTTTCTAAAACTAACACAAGTGATTCTGGGGAAAAGTTAGCAAGTGTGCAGGGTGGCCAGATCTCCAAGGTCACTGCTTCTAAGGTCACTGTTCTTCAATGCTGCTCCATATGGACTGTCTCCTCCTGTCCCCACATGACCACACAGGAAAGCAAGCCTTTGGGTGTCAGGAGGCCCTGTGCTCCCAGACTACAGCCAGCCCACATAAGCTCCTGCAATTCACTTATCCAAACACTGCTTGTCCTTTGTTTCACAAGAGGCAAAGGGCACACAGGTTTTACTGAGTGTGCTGTTGGTTAAAAAAACAAGGCCATGCTCAAGGGCACACAGGAAGTACACTGTTGCAGGAATGTTTGTCTCCTGGTGGCATCAGGGTATGGTAGCTGTCATTTATGGGGTTCACTCTGGGTGCCTCAAACCTTATATTCTTCCTTACACTGACATCCTACAGGAACTACAGCTGACCCTTGAACAACACGAGTTTGAATTGCAGAAGTCTACTTCTATATGGATTCTTTTCCAGTAAATATGCGCTAAGGTTGGTTGAATCCATGGATCTGGAACCTTGGATGAGTGGCCAACTGTGAAGCTACATTCAATTTTCAACTGCTTGGAGGGTCGGTGCCCCTATTGCCTCCGTTGTTCAGGGTCAACATATATTCCTCTTTCCTTCTATATCCTGGAGATCAGGACCATCAGACTGACAACAATTTAGCGCCTGTTACATGCCAGGCATTTTACCCACCACCCTGGAAGATGGTTGCCATTTTTCCATACAGACTTAAATTCCACTGAACCAGCATACAGGCCCTGGCATGAGCAGCTGCCAGTGCAGACCCATAAGGAGCTGAGGACTCTGTTGACCATGGACAATCCTAGATGTGTATGCTCTTCATGGTCTCCAAGGCCCACCCTTAAGCCATCTTCCCCAAGGCCTGGGTTCTCTTTGCAAATGCATCCCCATTTGGTAAGTGATATTTGGTTCTAAAATATCATTAGTATGATGGTTCATTTTATATATCAACTTGAGAGGACTAAGGGATGCCCAGACAGCTGGTGAAACATTATTTTTGGATCAATCTGTGAGGGTGTTTCTGGAAGAGATTAGCATTTGAATAGGTAGACTGAGTAAATAAGCTTGGCCTCACCAATGTGGATAGGTGGTATCTAACCTGTTGAGGGCCTGAATAGAACAAAATGGGAGAGGATGGGCAATTGATTCTCTCTGCTTGAGCTAAGACATCTGCCTTTTCCTGCCCTCAGATCTTGGCACTCTGGTTCTCAGATATTTGGACTCAGACTGGGATTTACACTGTCAGCTCCCTGACTCTTGGGCCATTGAACTTGGACTGAATTAAACCACTGGCTTTACTGGTTTTCCAATTGCAGGTGGCAAATTGTGGGGCTTCTCAGCCTCCATAACCACATGAAGCAATACCTATAATAAATCTCCTCTCATATATATCTCCATATATACTATTGGTTCTGTTTCTTTGGAGAACCCTGGTAAACACAATTCAGTCAGTCAGTTCAGTCGCTCAATTGTGTCTGACTCCTTGCGACCTCATGGACTGCAGCACATACAATTAGTATGGTAAAAAAAAAAAAAAAAAAAGTGAAAATTTCCAGTTAAATAGAGGCAGCGTTACAGAAAGAAAAAGGCTTTATATCCAAGTTCAGATGTGTATTTGCTATGGGTCAGTTAATTATTCTTTCTAAGCCTCCTATTCAGTCAACTGCAAAATGAGATTCTCATCTCAGGCTGTTATGAAGATTAAATTAGGTACCTGGAAGATAGTATGTACTAATTGAAGAGTAGTTTCCTTTTGATATACACACACATGTTGTGGGTGTTGCACAATCAAATATTGTAATGGTTATGTGCCATCACTGGCAGGAGAATAGTTTCTGCTTAGACACCAACAAATAGGGTCTACTCTACACAAAAACTCTCCCATTCACCAGCTTGGATGGCTCCATGCAACACAAGTGATGGTAAGTTCAGGCTATTGCAAGTATTACAGTAAAGGAGAAAGAACAAAAGATCATCTACTAACATTTATATGAAGTACCACATTTTATAGCACTTTAGATTAAAAATAATTGAAAAGAAGAGACTATAGAAAAGCAAAATCCTGTAATTCAATGTAAAAAGAGAATAGCAGTCTTTTAAATAAATGGTACTAGAACCATAACCATATGCCAAAATGCAAAATATACACAACTTCCCACCTAATATCATACACAAAGTTTACTCAAAATAGACCATACATCTAAGTGTCAGAGCTAAATCATAAAACTCCTTGAAATAGATATAATAAAATATTTATGGTCTTAAAAGAAGCAAATAGGATGCAAAAATTTGAAACCCTAATCCAAATTTTAAACTTCTGCTATTTAAAAGTCACTATTAAAGAAATGAAAAAATAAGCCATAGACTGGAAGACAATATTTGAAAAGTATACATTTGACAAGGAATTGTATCCAGACTATACAAAGATCTCTTACAGCTCAATGATAAGACAAACAACCCAATAAAAACATGGGAAAAAAAGCTTGAAGAGATACTTCATTAAGAAGATTATACAGATGACAAATGAGCACACAGAATGATGCAGCATCATTAATAATCAGGGAAATATAAATGAAAACCATGATGAGATACTACTTTACACCCGTGGAAATGACTGAAAAAAAAAATTGATAATACCAGTGAGGCGAGGGTCTGGAGCAAGCAGTGTTCTCACACACTGCTGGTGGCAATGTAAAATGGCATTTGGCAGTTTCTTATAAAGTTTAAGAATGCTTGCTCTGTGACCTAGAAATTCTCTTAGTTTTTTTTTTTTAAAAAAGGTGGTGGTAGGGAAATGTCTACATAAAGATTTATAAGCAAATGTTCATAACAGAAGTTCATAGAAGAAATATTCATAGCCAAACTAGCAAGAGTTCAAATATTCACAGACTAGTGTGGCAAACAACAGTGACACCCCATGGAACACGACTCAGCCACAACAAAGGAGCAGATTTCTCATGCTCACACGCGTGGCTGATTCCCAGAAGCAGTGTATTAAGTGGAAGAAGTCAGGGCACCGAAGGCTCTACACTCTACTATTTCATTTATGTGAAAGTCCAGGGTGAAAGGAGACCAAGAGTGACAGGAGGTGAGATGGATATTTACTAGGCAGGGGCAGAGGGGAGCTCTGTTGCAAGGAGAAAGGTTCTATGTGATGACTGTAGTGACAACTATGCAAAGTGTACACTTTTGTCAAAACTCATCAAACTGTACACTTACAGGTGGTGAATTCTATTGTATATAAATTATACCCCCAAAAGCTAATTTTTAAAAAAGTTATAATCTCTAGGGAACTCTCCAGGAAAAGAATAACAGAAGAAGCTAATGGAGGGGGAAAGGACCTTGAACAACTGCATGTGTAGGGACTGAACTTGGTTGGCCTATAAGCCTGGGAACATGCCCACCCTTGCCTGGGAGGAAAGCCATGCAGGGAGCTGCTTTGGAAGATGGCATCTGGGACAGGGCAAAAACCGGACTAGGTGAAATTGTTAAGGATTCACACCAGCTCTTCCCCTTCAGAAAAAAGTTGCTTTTTCTAAAAATTAGAAAGGCAAACAGATGCTTCATTATGCAAACAATGCCAAGAATGCAGAAGGAAATGAAATGATAGCAAAATTGCCTGCCTCTCCATCCCTGCTCTTTCCCAAGCCCCCTCCCAGGGGTGACCTCTATGGGCAGAGACCTGCCCCTCACCTGCATTGTCCTCCTGTTTTCTTTCCAGTTGTCTCAGTGGTTCGTCACTGAAAGAGGACTGGAAGTGACTAATGGATTGAGTTTGCAGCCCAGGGGTTCAGAGCTCATTCAATAGTCCTTTGTCTTCTTCATAAACTCTAAAAATCAAACATTCTGCAGGGCGTGTTTAGAGTGAAGGCCTTCCTGACTGCTATGATTGTAGAACTAAGCAAAAGTTCTGGGTGGGCAACTGGTGAAACAAAGAACCTGAATAAATATGTGGGTAAACATCATTAATATCATTTCTGTTTAAGTTAAAGCTTAGTTTAGCTCAATAAATAGCTTTTATAGAAAGTAATCATATCCACGGGCTTCCCAGGTGGGGCAGTGGTCAAGAATCTGCTTGCCTATGCAGGAGACGCAAGAGACTCGGGTTCTATCCTTGAGTCAGGAAGATCACCTGGAATAGGAAAGGGCAAACTGCTCCAATATTCTTGACTGGAAAATTCCATGAACAGAGGAGCCAGGCAGGCCCCAGTCCATGGGGGTCACAAAGAGTTGGACATGATTGAGCAGGCACACATGTACACACAATCACATCGATAGCAAACTGACATGCTATATCCACAGTTTGTAACACTCAGACCCAGGTTCAAACTTCTGACACTATATGCACAGGTCAGATGTACCCTTAGAGGGTCTGTCTGGGCCCTGCCATGGCCCCAAGGGACTGTGCTTGGCACATCTCCCTGATACCCAGGCAGGACAGGGCCATCCACAGGGTCCTGAGAGCACTAACAGGACTTTGTAAACTTTCTAAACCTACTCTGCCATCCAGACTTCATTAGAAAGTCCCTTCCCAGACACAAGAGTAGCCACCTCTTAGAAGTGCTTGTGGCCCTTCTCACCTGCTAGGTCCAGCTGTCCAGGAGCACAAGTAAAATGAAGTGTGGCCTCCTCCAGAAGAGCAGCTTCTCCAGAGAACTGGGGAACATGCCCAGACTGGGGAGGGAGGAAGGGACTCTGAGAAGACTAGAAGGAGCCTCTGGGTATTTGTTGCACCCACATGTGCTTCTGTAGGGCTGTTCTGGTTGGGCTGATTCACCAGGTGTGGCCACAATCCCTGAAGCACAGGCCTCCCTCCCTCAGCTCCACCTTCCTGCTCTGCGGGACTGAACAAAGCTGTGTCTCCTCACCCTGCCCAGGCTACGCTGGCTCATGGGCGGACTGAACAGCTCAGCCCAATTCAACCTTATAGTTCCTGAGGTGACACATGTTCCCTGTGCTGCAGCAGCTCTGGGAGAAGCCAGAACAAAGCCAGAAAGAGTCAAAGCTGGCACGGCATGAATTATTAGAAAACACTGACTAACAGTTTACAGACAAGTGGAATTTACTCTTTCTCCAAAATTCAATAATTTATTCAAACCTGGCAACATAACCAGGGAGTAAAAAAACCCCACAGGATATGCACCAACCTCAATCGCCTGTAGAGCAGTGGCTCAGGTGCTTGCCTCCCCCAGCAGCATGTGGGGACTGGGCAGGGAGGTGCAGGCTGCATCGTTGGTCCTTAGGGTAAGGACCAGGCTTGACTGCCCTAAGGACACTCTGAGGGAACTAACATGACATAGCAACCCAAACCGTGGGATCACCAAAAAAAAAAAAAGAAGTTTCTTGCAAAAGACTCTAATATCACATGGTACCCCCTGGCATGCTCACAGAATGAAAGATTGTACCTCTAGCAAAAAACAAAGGAGAGAAAGTTGGCTGCCATTTAGCCCCTCCATCCCTGGAGGCAGAGAGGCAGGTGTCCAACAGCCAGAGCAGGAAGGCAAGGAGCTACTGCAACCTCAGTCCCAGAGACTGCATCTTCCAGCAAACTGTGAGCAGGCTGCCAGTTGCTAAACAAATCTTCCTGGGATCCTGGGCAGTAAACACCTGCCAGGAGTGTCACAGCCTGAGATCAGCTCCCCAGAGGAGACACATGGAACACCTGGGACTGTGCCCTCTTGGCACACCTGGGAAGCTGAGTGGCTGGGACCAGAGAGGTACATAAGATTCAGGGCCCACCTGAGACAGTGCACTCAAAAACACCTGGTCACCTGAACAGCTTGGACCTGGGAAGGGCACAAAACACACAGCCCATCTGGGTCTGTGCCTTTGCAGAGCACCTAAGAACCCGAGCAGCTTAGACCTGGGGAGTGCACGAAATGCAGGGCCCACTTGGGACAGTGCCCTTGCAGAGCACCCTGGAGCCTGAGCAGTGTGGTTATGGGAAGTACACACGACCTTGGCCTGTGGCAAACCCAGTGTGGTCCATCCACTGTGAGCACGCCCACACATGCCAGTGGTATTTGTTTGCAGTGTCCCTCTCTCTCCATAGCACAGTGGAACAAGTGAGCCTAAATAAGTGGCTGCTGTTGCCCCCTCGTGTGAGGGCAGAAATTAGACACTGAAGAGTCTTGCAACAGGGGAAGCCAAAATAAACAAAGAAGGGGAAACTGCCACGGAAGTAACAGGTGCAACAGATTAAAACCCTGCAGTTAATGCTGAGACTGTGCATTTGAGGGGCAACTATAGACCTTGAGAACAAGTACAAGCTGGAACAAGGGACTATCTAACACTGAACTGACCCCACACTGCCTATAACAGCTCCAGAGAAACTCCTAGATATATTTTTACCATTATCACTTTTTAATTTTTTAAAAAATTTTACTTATTTATTACTCCTTTAACTTTCATTTTTATAGTCTACTATAACCTTTCAAGAAAAAAAAACACCTTTAAAAAAACAAATTCCATATATATATTAAATATATTTTTTCTTTTTAATTTTTGTGATTGATTTTGTTTTGTATTTTTTATATTGTATTTTTGAGAGTCTTGGAGAAGGCAATGGCATCCCACTCCAGTACTCTTGCCTGGAAAATCCCATGGACAGAGGAGCCTGGTGGGCTGCAGTCCATGGGGTTGCTAAGAGTCGGACACGACTGAGCGACTTCACTTTCACTTTCATGCATTGGAGAAGGAAATGGCAACCCATTCCAGTGTTCTTGCCTGGAGAATCCCAGGGACGGGGGAGCCTGGTGGGCTGCTGTCTATGGGGTCGCACAGAGTTAGACATGACTGAAGCGACTTAGCAGCAGGAGCAGCAACCTTTATTCTAGGTTTTTAATCTTCGCTTTTTGATATTTGTTATCAATTTTGTGCCTTTAAGAATCTAATCTTCAATATCCATTTTCACTTAGGGATTTGATTACTAGCTTGATAGCTCTCTCCCCTTTTCACTCTCCCTTTTCTCCTCTGGGTCACCTATATCTCCTTCCTCCCTCTTCTCTTTTCTATATAAGTCTGTGAATCTCTCTGGGTGCTCCTGGCTGTGGAGAGCACTGAGGGATTTCATTACTGGCTTGAATGTTCTCTCCCCTTTTGACTCTCTTTTTTCTCCTCTTGGTCACCTCTATCTTCCTCCTCCCTGCTCTCTTCTCTATATAACTATGAATCTCTCTGAGTGTTCCTGACTGTAGAGAGTTGTTTCACCATTAACCTAAGGGTTTTATTTTCTGTGCTGTATGGATGGAGAAGTCTTGAGGCTACTGTAAGGGAAGGACTGAAACCCAGAGGAAGAAGGCTTAACTCCAGAAGTTTAGAATATCAGAGAACTCCTGACTCCAGGGAATAGCAATAGACAAAAGCTCACCCAAAACTCTCCAAACCTACACTGAAACCAACCTCCACAGAAGAGTCAAGTTCTAGTGCAAGACACATCATGCTAATTCTCCAGCAAAACAGGAACAACACAGAACATTAAAAGACAGGCTGCCCAAAGCCATGCCAAACCCATAGACACCCCAAAACTGACTATTAGACACTTCATTACACTCCAGAAAGAAGAAATCTAGCTCCACCCAGCAGAATACAGACACAATTTTGCCCAACCAGGAAAACTTGACAGGCCACTGATCTAATCCCACCCACAGGGAGTAGACTTAACAAATAAAAGGAAACACAAACTTCCAACCTGCAGAAAGGGCACCCCAAGCACAGCAGTCTAAACATAATTAAAAGGCAGGGAAGTAGTCAACAGGTGAAAGAATATGATAAAAACCCAAAAAAAAAAAAAAAAACAAACAAACAAAAGAGGAGGAAATAGGGAGTCTATCTGAAAAAGAATTCAGAATAATGACAGTACAGATGATCAAAAATCTTGGAAACAAAATGGCATTACAGATAAATAGACTAGAGACAGGGATTGAGAAGATGCAAGAAATGTTTAACAAGGACCCATAAGAAATAAAAAGAGTCAATAAATGATTAACAATGCAATAACTGAAATTGAAAGCACTCTAGAGGTACCCAACAGTAAAATAAATGAGGCAGAAGAGAGGATAAGTGAGGTGGAAGATAGAATGGTAGAAATAAATGAAGTAGAGAGGAAAAAAGAAAAAAGACTTAAATAAGGACAACCTCAGAGACCTCTGGGACAACGTTAAACACCCCAACATTCAAATCATAAGTAACCCAGAAGAGGAAAACCAAAAAAAAAAAAAAAAAAAAGCATGAGAAAATATTTGAGGAGATAATAGTTGAAAATTTCCCTAAAATGGAGAATGAAACAGCTACCCAAGTCCAAGAAACCCAGAGAGTCCCAATCAGGATAAACCCAAAGCAAGACACCCCAAGACACATATTAATCAAACTAACAAAAATTAAACACAAAGAGCAAATATTAAAAGCAGCAAGGGAAAAGCAAGAAAACACACAAGGGGATCCCCATAAGGATAACAGCTGATTTTTCAATAGAAACTCTTCAGGCCAGAAGGGAATGGCAGGACATCACTTAAAGTGATGAAAGAGAAAAACCCACAACCAAGATTACTTTAACCATCAAGGATCTCATTCAGACATGAAGGAGAAATCAAAAGTTTACAGACAAGCAAAAGCTGAGAGAGTTCAGCACCACCAACTAGCTCTTTAACAAATGCTAAAGGATATTCTCTAGACAGGAAACACAGAAAAGTTTTATAAAAATGAACCCCCAAAACAAAGTAAATGGTAATGGGATCTTTCTTATCAATAATTACCTTAAATGTAAATAGGTTGAATGTTCCAACCAAAAGACAGAGACTGGCCAAATGGATACAAAAACAAGACCCCTATATATGTTGTCTACAAGAGACCCACCTCAAACCTAGGGACACATACAGACTGAAAGTGAGGGGCTGGAAAAAGATATTTCATGCAAATGGAGACCAAAAGAAAGCAGGAGTAGCATTACTCATATCAGATAAAATAGACTTTGAAATAAAGACCATGATAAGAGACAGAGAAGGACACTACATAATTATCAACGGATCAATCTAAGAAGATATAACAATTGTAAATATCTATGCAACCAACATAGAAGCACCTCAGTATAGAAGGCAAATGCTAACAAGTATGAAAGGGGAAATTAGTAGGAACACCTCTGGATTGATCAACCAAACAGAAAATTAGCAAGGAAACACAAACTTTAAATGATACAATGGACCAGTTAGACCTAATGGATATCTACAGGGCATTTTACCCCATAATAATGGATTTCACCTTTTTCTTCAAGTGCACACAAAACAATCCTCAGGCTATATCACATCCTGGGCCATATATCTGGCCTTGGTAAATTGTAAAAACTGAAATCACTTCAAGCATCTTTTCTGATCACAATGAGGTAAGATTAGATGTCAACCACAGGAAAACAACTATAAAAACCACAAACATATGGAGGCTAAACAACATGCTCCTGAATAACCAACAGATCATGTAAAAAATAAAAAAGGAAATAAAAATATGCATAAAAACAAATGAAAATGAAAACACAGCAACCCAAAACCTATGGGATTCAGTAAAAGCAATGCTAAGAGGGAGGTTCATAGCAATACAAGCATACCTCAAGAAACAAGAGAAACATCAAGTAAACAACCTAACTTACAGAAGCACCCCAAAGTTAGTAGAAGGAAAGAGATAAAATCAGAGCAGAAATAAATGAAAAGGAAATGAAAGAGACTATAGCAAAGATCAACAAAACTAAAAGTTGGTTCTTTGAAAAGATAAATGAAATAGACAAATCATTAGCCAGACTCATCAAGAAAAAAGGGAGAAGAATCAATTGATAAAATTAGAAATGAAAATTGACAAATCACAACAGACAACTCAGAAATATAAAAGATCATATGAGACTGCTGCTGCAGCTGCTGCTAAGTTGCTTCAGTTGTGTCCGACTCTGTGCGACCCCATAGACAGCAGCCCACCAGGCTCCCCCATCCCTGGGATTCTCTAGGCAAGAATACTGGAGTGGGTTGCCATTTCCTTCTCCAATGCAGGAAAGTGAAAAGTGAAATGAAATCGCTCAGTCACCTCCAACTCTTTGCGACCCCATGGACTGCAGCCTACCAGGCTCCTCCGTCCATGGGATTTTCCAGGCAAGAGTACTATGAGCAATTATATGCCAATAAAATGGACAACTTGGAAGAAATGGAAAAATTCTTAGAAAAGTATAAACTTCCAAAACTGAACCAAGAAGAAATAGAAAATCTTAATAGACCCATAACAAGCACAGAAATTGAAACTGTAATAAAAAAAATCTTCCAACAAACAAAAGCCCAGGACCAGATGGCTTCACAGGTGACATTCTACCAAAAATTTAGAGAAGGGTTAAGAATTCCAGAAAATTGCAGAGGAAAGTAAACTCCCAAACTCATTCTATGTGGCCACCATCACCCTAATACCAAAACCCGACAAAGAAGCCACAAAAAAAGCAAACTACAGGCCAATATCACTGATGAACATAGATGCAAAAATCCTCAACAAAATTTTAGCAAACAGAGTCCAACAACATATTTAAAAGATCATACATCATCATCAGTCCAGTTCAGTTCAGTTCAGTCACTCAGTCGTGTCCGACTCTTTGCAACCCCATGAATCGCAGCATCCCAGGCCTCCCTGTCCATCACCAACTCCCGGAGTTCACTCAGACTCACGTCCATCGAGTCAGTGATGCCATCCAGCCATCTCATCCTCTGTCGTCCCCTTCTCCTCCTGCCCCCAATCCCTCCCAGCATCAGAGTCTTTTCCAATGAGTCCACTCTTCGCATGAGGTGGCCAAAGGACTAGAGTTTCAGCTTTCGCATCATTCCTTCCAAAGAAATCCCAGGGCTGATCTCCTTCAGAATGGACTGGTTGGATCTCCTTGCAGTCCAAGGGACTCTCAAGAGTCTTCTCCAACAACACAGTTCAAAAGCATCAATTCTTCGGTGCTCAGCCTTCTTCACAGTCCAACTCTCACATCCATACATGACCACAGGAAAAACCATAGCCTTGACTAGATAAACCTTTGTTGGCAAAGTAATGTCTCTGCTTTTGAATATGCTGTTTAGGTTGGTCATAACTTTCCTTCCAAGGAGTAAGCGTCTTTTAATTTCATGGCTGCAGTCACCATCTGCAGTGATTTTGGAGCCCCCCAAAATAAAGTCTGGCACTGTTTCCTCATCATCAAGTATGTTTTATTCCAGGGATGCTAGGATTCTTCAATGTCCACAAGTCAATCAATGTGATACACCATGTTAACAAATTGAAAGGTAAATACTATATGATTATCTCAATAGATGCAGAGAAAACCTTTGACAAAATTCAATACCCATTTATGATAAAAACTCTCCAGAAAGCAGGCATAGAAGGAACATATCTCAATATATAAAAGCCACATATGACAAACCCACAGCAAATATTATCCTCAATGGAGAAATATTGAAAGCATATCCTCCAAAATCAGGAAAAAGACAAGGGTGTCCACTCTCACCACTACTATTCAACATAGTTTTAGAAGTCTTAGCCATAGCAATCAAAGAAGAAAAAGAAATAAAGGAATCCAGATTAGAAAAGAAGAAGCCAAACTCTCAGTATTTGCAAATGACATGATGCTCTACATAGAAAGGTAGCACTTAAAGATACCACCAGAAAATTACAAGAGCTAATCAACAAACATAGTGAAGTTTCAGGATATAAAATTAATACACAGAAATCCCCTGCATTCCTATACACTAACAATGAAAAACCAGAAAGAGAAATTAAGGAATAAATCCTATTCACCTTTGCAACTAAAACAATAAAATTGTTAGGAATAAATTTATCTAAAGAAACAGGAGACCTATATAAAGAAAACACTGATGAAAGAAGTCAAAGATGACAAAAATAGATGGAGAAATATATCATGTTCATGGACTGGAAGAATCCATATAGTGAAAATGAGTATACTATCCAAAGCAATATGTAGATTCAATACAACTCCTATCAAGCTACCAATGGTATTTTTCACAGAACTAGAACAAATAATTTCACAATTTGTATGGAAACACAAAAAATTTCGAATAGCCAAAGCAATTTTGAGAAAGAAGAATGAAACTGGAGGAATCAACATTCCTGACTTCAGACTATACTGCAAAACTACAATCATCAAAATAGTATGGTACTGGCACAAAGAAGAAATATAGATCAATCGAACAAAATAGAAAGCCCAGAGATGAATCCATGCACCTATGGATACCTTATCTTTGACAAAGGAGGCAAAAATATACAATAGAGAAAAGACAATCTCTTTAACATGTGATGCTGGGAAAACTGGTCAACCACGTGTAAAAAAATGAAACTAGAACACTTTTTAACATCATACACAAAAATAAAGTGGATTAAAGATCTAAATGTAAGACCAGAAACTATAAAACTCTTAGAAGAAAACATAGGCAGAACACTCTCTGACATAACTCACAGCAAGATCCTCTATGACCCATCCCCTGGAGTAATGGAAATAAAAACAAAAATAAACAAATGGGACCTAATTAAAGTTAAAAGCTTTTGCACAATGAGGGAATCTATAAGCAAGGCTAAAAGGCAGCATTCAGAGTGGGAAAAAATAATAGGAAATGAAGCAACTGACAAAGAATTCATCTCCAAAATATACAAGCAGCTCATGCAGCTCAATACCAGAATAATGAAGAACCCAATCAAAGAAATGGGCCAAAGAACTAAACAGACATTTCTCCAAAGAATACACACAGATGGCTAATAAACACATGTAAGGATGCTCAACATCACTCATTATTAGAGAAATGCAAATCAAAACCACAATAAGGTATCATCTCATGCAGGTCAGAATGGCTGCCATCAAAAATCAAACAAACAATAAATGCTGGAGAGGGTGTGGAGAAAAGGGAACACTCTTACACTGATGGTGGAAAGGCAAACTGGTACAGCCACTATGGAAAACAGTGTGTAGTTCCTTAAGAAACTGGAAATAGAACTGCCATATGATCCAGCAATCCCACTGCTGTGCCTATGCACCGAGGAAACCAGAATTGAAAGAGACACATTTACCCCAATGTTCACTGCAGCACTGTTTACAATAGACAGGGCAATACAATAGGGGCAATTCGTCTGTTTACAATAGACGAAAACAACCTAGATGCCCATTGGCAGATGAGTGGATAAAGAAGTTGTGGTATATATACAGAATGGAATATTATTCAGCTATGAAAAAGAACACATTTGAGTTAGTTCTAATGAGGTGGACAAAACTGGAGTCTGTTATGCAGAGTGAAGTAAGTCAGAAAGAGAAACATCAATACAGTATATTAACACACATGTATATTGAATTTAGAAAGATGGTAATGATGAGCCTATATGCAAGACAGCAAAAGAGACACAGATGTAAAGAACAGACTTTTGGATTTTGAGAGAAGTCAAGGGTGGGATGATTTGAGAGAATAACATTAAAACATGTATATTACCAAATGTAAAATAGATGACCAGTGCAAGTTCGATGGATGAAGCAGGGCACTCAAGACTGGTGTTCTGGGACAGCCCAGAAGGATGGTGTGGGGAGGGTGATGGGAGGGGCATTCAAGATGGAGAAACATATGTGCTCCCATGGGTGATTCATGTCTCTGTATAGCAAAAACCACCACAATATTGTAAAGAAATTATCCTCCAATTAGAATAAACTAATTAATTTAAAAAAAATTTTAAAGGAACTTTAAAAAAAGTGTATTTGCATGTCAATCCCAAACTCCCAATCTATCCCTCACTTCCTACCCTCCCCCCTAGTAACCATAAATTCATTCGTGAAATCTGTAAGCCTGTTTCTGTTTTGTAGATAAGTTCATTTGTATCATTTAAACTAACACAAGATTGTTAATCAACTATGCTCCAGTATAAAATAAAATATTTTAAAATGTATTTGTAAAACATAGTGTGAAGTTATGAGTAATTTAGCACAGTTGGAACATTCACTGGGAATGACTAAAAAATATGATAAAAAGGCTCACCAGTAGTCAGGAATCAGGCTGCAAAGGGCTGAGCATGCCCTGCTCAGGGCTCTGGCCTTCACTGTCAAGCCACTGCCTTTAAATAGCAAAGTAAGCCAACATATTTGGGGCTGAGGTGATCCACTCTGGCAGCAGGGTAGGGAATGAACACTAGAAGGTGAGAAAGAAGCTGAGATGGGGTGCTTGTGCATGGACCTCAAAGGCTGGGGCCAGTGGCTGCAGAGGACTTTCTGAAGGAGTTAGGTCTGGAGTGGACTTTGAATGCAGCAGAATCTACACAGGCCATACATTTTGGGAAGGGGCTAGAAGTCTAGGAGATGGAGAAGGGGAACTTGTGCATAAATGGGTATGGCAGGGTATATGTCTGTGTACTGCTCCTGGGGGGATGATGGAGAGGTAACCTGGTACTGGAATGCAACAGGGCCATCTCTTGTGGTGGGAAGAAGCACTGAAGCTGATTTTGCCACCTTTCCTTTATTTATCCAAGTAGCTTTTTCCTCCAAATGAGGAACAGTTCTTCCAAGCCCTAACTCTACAAAGATCTTACTGACTTCTTAGACCTTAGATATTCATACCTATTGCATAGAATATGGAAAACACCAGGAAAATTGATTCACTAAGGTGAGGGGATTGAAAGCAGGCAATTTTCAGATTCTAGACATAAGGAAAAATGGGTAAAAGTTTGCAAAAGAGGCACAACCAAGATTAGTAGTCCTTAATAGTTAATAGTCCTAAAGGATAAGATTAATAGTCCTAAATGGTGGTATAATTTTGGTAATGTACACTAGGTGAAGTTAAGGTTTTTGTCTACCTTATTCATACCTGCCTGCCTAGCACTTAGAACTCTGTCTTATACACAGAAGCTGACCAATACACATTTGAATGAATGAATGAATCATTGAATGGCATGACACAGGTTGGCTCATATACATCCATTGCACCAACTGCATTTAAACTGAGGCTTTGTGTCTCATTCTATAGGAAATAAAAGATAGAACAATGAAATAAAATTTGTTAAGGGCCTACTTACTATCACTTAGAGCATTAGGTGCTTTTGATAAGTTCAGATCACAGCAGCCTCCAGGGAAGGTTAGGAAGGTCAGAAAACACAGCTGGCTCATGGGGGCATGCTGACCCTGGCTTGTGAACCCTCGACCTAGCTGTTTACACACAGATATTGATAAACACTTAACAGGCAAATGCAACTTGAATGAGTCTGTTTTCATTGACATTGCTATTGCAGTAACTTATTAATTTATTCACGCAAGTATCTTTGCATCTCAGCTATGTACCTAGCACACTGAATCATGCAATCACCAAGTATTTGCTGAGTCTTGTTTTAAGCACTGTAGTAACGGATGTATTTAACACAGTGAGTCTTGGAGACAAAAGTCTTAGCTCCACAAAACCTTATTCCATATAAAATAGCCCTGTCTCTTTTTTATATGTGAAGGAAGGCCTGTCAGGCAGATGCAACTCCTTTATATATCTTCAGGAGGGATCAAACTCTAGACTTTTCTCTGGTTCAAAGCAATTTCTCTGAGCTTCAGTTTCTAGCTGACAGTAGATGGTAGAAAAGGAAACAATAGGCCTTGAAACAAGCATCTCAGTGTTCTTATCTCTGTGACAGGTATAATATTTCACAGAATGATACTGAGGACTAAAGGAGACAACAAATGCAATGCATCAGAAAGTACAAGTACATTTATTATGTTTAAAGAACCAAAGTGAAAGAAAGTGAAAGTATTAGTCACTCAGTCGTATCTGACTCTTTGAAACCCCATGGACTGTAGCCTACCAGGTTTCTCTCCCATGGAATTCTCCAGGCAAGATTACTGGAGTGGGTTGCCATGCCCTGTCTCCAGGGAATCTTCCCAACCCAGGGATCAAACCTGTGTCTCCTGCCTTACAGGCAGATTCTTTACCACCTGTGCAACCAGGGAAAGGCAAGCTTAAGTACATACAGGGAACAAGAAACTAGAAATTAACTCCTAGAAATTAAAACTCCTTGAAACTAAAAAATAATTGATAAAAGAACAAAAACCTCAAAAGCTGAACTTCACTGGTGGTCTAGTGGTTAAGCATCCATCTGCCAATGCAAAGGACACAGGTCCAATCCCTGGTCCAGGAAGATTTCACACACTGAAGAGCAACTGAGCCTGTGCATCACAACTACAGAGCCCGAGCTCTAGAGCCTGTGTACTGCAACTGCTGGGCCTGAATGTTGCAACTACTGAAGCCTGAGTGCCTAAAACCCATGCTCTGCAACGAGAGAAGCCACCACAATGAGAAACCCATGCACTGCAAGGAAGAGCAGCCCCCACTCGCTGCAACTGGAGAAAGCCTGCATGCAGCAACAAAGGCCCAGCACAACCAGAAATACATAAATAAAAATGTAAAAACTCACAGCTTTAACAAGAAATTAGATATAGCTAAAGAGAAAATTGATTAATCAGAGAATCAATCAAAAGAACCTTAGAAAAACACAGCAAAGAGATAAAATGATGGACATTATGGCAGAGAGGTTAAGAGACATGAAGGATAACGTGAGAAAGTATAACATACATTTAAGCCAAATTTCCAAAAGTGGAGGGAGAGATGATGGCAAGGACACTGGGTTTGAAGAATTGTTTTTATTCAGTGATGCCATCCAATTATTTTATCTTCTGTTGTCCCCTTCTCCTCTTGCCCTCAATTTTTCCCAACATCAGGGTCTTTTCCAATGAGTCAGCTCTTCACATCAGGTGGCCAAAGTATTGGAGCTTCAGCTTCAGACCTTCCAATGAATATTCAGGGTTAATTTCCTTTAGGTTGATTGGTTTGATCTCCTTGCTGTCCAAGGGACTTTCAAAGTCTTCTCCAGCACCACAGTTCAAAAGCATCAATTCTTTGGCACTCAGCCTTCTTTATGGTCCAGCTCTCACATTGTACGTGACTACTGGAAAAACTATAGGAACCTTTGTTGGCAAAGTGATGTCTCTGCTTTTTAATACACTGTCTAGGTTTGTCAAAGCTATCTTTCCAAAGAACAAATGTCTTTTAATTTCGTGGCTGCAGTCACCTTCCGCATTGATTTTGGAGCCTAAAATGAAATCTGAAACTGTTTCCACACCACATGAAGTGATGTGACTAGATGCCATGATCTTTGTTTTTATGACTGAGTTTTAAGCCAGCTTTTCCCACTCTCCTCTTTCACTTTCAACAAGAGGTTTTTTAGTTTCTCTTCACTTTCTGCCATTAAAGTGGTATCATCTGCATATCTGAGATTGTTGATATTTCTCCCAGCAACCTTGATTCCAGCTTGGAATTCATCCAACCCAGCATTTTGCATGATGTACTCTGCATATAAGTTAAATAACCAGAGTGACAATATATAGCCCTGAGTACTCCTTTTCCAATTTTGAACTAGCCTGTTGTTCCATGTCTGGTTCTAACTGTTGCTTCTTGACCTGCATACAGGTTTCTCAGGAAGCAGGTGAGGTGGTCTGGTATTCCTATCTCTTTAAGAATATTCCACAGTTTGTTGTGATCCACACAAAGGCTTTACCATAGTAAAGCCTTTGAAGAATTAATGGCTGACAATTTTGTAGAACTGATAAAGACACCCATCCACACACTTAAGAAATCCAACAAATCTCAAGTTCAATAAATAAAAAAAGAAATATACTCCTAGAAAAATTAGAGTGAAACTGAAAAATTCCAATTAAGGGGAGTGGAGACATCTTAAATGCACTCAGAGAAAGGGAAATGACTAACTATAGAGTTAGATCAATAAGAGAAATAACAGAATCCAAAATACAACCCACAAACTGGAGAAGAATTATACTGTAGAGGTTCTCCCACAGGAATAAGAGTTCTGGGCTCTACATATAGTTATACAGTCTGGGGTCTGACACCAGTGACATGAGCACCCAGAGCATTTGGCTTTGAATAGCAGTGGGGCTTAGTTGCAGGAGCCCCGCAAGACTGGGGAAAAAAGAGATTTCACTCTAATATGGCACACATAAAATCTCACGCATACTGGGAACAGGGGTAAAAATCATAAATTGGTAAGAGTTTTTTGGTCTTGGAAAGTCTCCTGGGAAGGCTAGGGGAAGCTGTCACTCATGCTGGGGCATAGACACTTATGGCAGACATTTTGGGGAACATTCAGCCATGTGAACACCGATGTTGCTGGCAGATGATCTCTTGGCTCATTAATGCCAGGAGCCTGCCAACAGCCTGCAAGCACTAGTGCGGGGGTGCCTCAGGCCAAACAACTAGCCAGTAAGGGACACAGACCCACCATCATCAGACAGGCTGCCCAAAGAGTAAAGAGCTGGCACCCTTCTATGGACACACCCACCCTCCCCGCCCCCGCCCCAGACATGGCCCAGCCACCAGAGGGCCAAGACCCAGCTCTACACACCAATGGATATGCACTGGTCCCTCCTGCTAGGAAGACTGTACAAGTCTCTAGACCAGCCCTATTCACTCAGATATGGACACCAGAAGTAAGAAAACTATGATCCTGCAACACAGGCAAGACCCTAACCTGAGACCAGCTGGGCCCTGGTCCTTTCCACTAGGAGACCAATACAACCTTTGGGACACCCAAGACCCCATACTCAACTGTGTTGCAAAATAGCATACCACCACCACCCCCACCACCACCACCCCCACCTCCTGCTCTGAAATGAGCTTTGGGATCCCTGGATCCTTCAGGAATCAGCTCTGCCTCCCAGTAGCCTAGTACTAACTCCAGGATCTGACTTAATCTGTCAATGGGTTGGCAATAGCTCCAGAGTCTTCAGGGCCCTGATTCCACCCACCAGTGAGCCAGCACTATCCCTCTGGCCCCCTAGGCTTCTGCAGCCAGCCACCTCATAATCAGGCACTGCTAAACAAAACCCAGCAACATACTCATGAGGCAGGACCTGGCAAGCAAACAGAC
This sequence comes from Bos mutus, assembly GCF_027580195.1. Classification (NCBI taxonomy): domain Eukaryota; kingdom Metazoa; phylum Chordata; class Mammalia; order Artiodactyla; family Bovidae; genus Bos; species Bos mutus. The sequence goes on from NC_091618.1 coordinate 134,446,349, forward strand.
TAGGGGCCAACCAAGCCTATCAGACCACCCACATCATCAGTTCACCATAATGGAAGGACCCACTAACCCTTCTTAAGGGGACTGTCTAGAACATATAGCTTGGGTGACAAGAGGGGAGAGCATTGCTGGGCTGCACAGGATGCCTTCTACAGAGGGCCACTTCTCCAAGGTTGAAAAACATAAACAGCCTGCCAAATATATAAAAATGCAAATAGGGAAAAAAAAAGTTTAAAAAATGCAAATAGTAACTTAGACAAAATGAGGTGACAGAGGAACATGCTCCAGATACAGGAACAGGATAAAAACCTGGAAGAAGAATGAAGTGAAATGCAGATAGGCAACCTACCCAAGAAATAGTTTGAAGTAATGATTGTAAAGATGATCAAAGATCTTGGGAGGAGAATGGATGCACAGAATGAGAAGTTAGAAGTTTTTAACAATGAGTTAGAAAATATGCAGAACAACAAAATAGAGATGAAGAATACAATAACTGAAATGAAAAATATACTAGAAGAAATCAATAGTTTAGATTAGATTAAATGATTCAGAAGAACAGACTAATGGGTTGGAAGACAATGTAGTGCAAATCACTACCACTGAACAGAAAGAAGAATGAAAAGAAATGAAGACAATTTAGAAGACCTCTGGAACAACCACATGCACACTAACATTCACATTACAAGAGTCCCAGAAGGAGAAGAGGGAGAGAAGGGGACCAAGAAAATGCTTGAAGAGATAATAGCTGAAAACCTCCCTAATCTGGGAAAGAAAACTCACTCAACCCATGAAGTGCAGAGAATCCCATACAGGATTAACCCAAAGAGGAACACACCAAGACATACTGTAATTACAATGGCAAAAACCAAAGATAAAGAGAGAATACTAAAAGCAGCAAGGGAAAAACACAAATAACATAGACGGGAACTCCCATAAGGCTATTAGCTGATTTTTCATCAGAAACTCTGGAAGGGAGTGGCACAATGTATCTAAAGTGATGAAACACAAAAAACCTACAACCAAGAATACCTAGCAAGGTTCTCATTCAATTTGATAGAGAAATCAAAAGCTTTATAGACAAGCAAAAGCTAAAAGAATTCAGCACCACCAAACCATTTTGGGTAAGAATTGACCAACCAATGTAGGAGACACAAGTGATGTGGGTTCAATCTCTGGGTTTGGAGGATCCCCAGGAGTAGCAAATCGCAACTCGCTTCAGTATTCTTGCCTGGAATATTCCATGGACAGAGGAGCTTGGCGGGCTACAGTCCATGGGGCCACAAAGATTCATACATGGCTGAGCAACTAAACACATACACAAACCACCATTACAACCAATGTTAAATGAACTTCTTAGATGAATATTAAAAGGCCACAATAAGAAACAAGCCCATTACAAAATGGAAAAGCTCACTAGTAAAGGAAAACATACAGTAAAGGTAAGAATTTATCCACAAAAATGTTGGTAGGAAGGTTAAAAGACAAAAGTAGTAAAATCATCTGTATCCACAATAAGTAGCTAAGGAATACATTAAATAATTAGATACAAAATATGACATCAAAACAGTTATCCTGAGGAAAATATTACAAACGCATGGTATTTAAAATGTAATTGCAATTAAGAGATCAGCAACTTAGGTGTATATATATTAAAGGTTTCTGGTTTGTGGTTACTTTGAAGTTTTTGTACACCAATATATATATATATTTATATATATATATATTATGATATATTATGTATTATTATTGTATACTTTAATATATCATAATATATAATATTATCATATATACAGTATTATATATTATATATATTATTACATAATATATATGATGTATTATACATATATTATATAATAATATATATTATTAATATTATATAATACATATAATAATATATATCTATAGTATATTGTATATTATATAAATAATACAGTATATATAAATTATATATTTATAAATTATATATATTAATTTATATATTATATTATATTATATATAATATAATTATATTAATATTATATTATATATAATATTATAATATAATATTCATTATTATATAATTATATTATATAATTACATAATAATTGTATATTTATACATAATTATAATATATAATTATATATTTTTAACTATATAATATAATTATATGATAATTGATTATTATATTATTAATAAAATTATAATATATATTACATAATATATTATATTATATATTATACATTATATAATTATATTATATAATTATATATTAAATAATACATATAATATAATATATTGTATATATAGTTATATATGTAATATATATATGCTATATAATATATATAATACATATTGTATTATAATTATACATTATACATATGTAATATATATATTATATATGTACATAATATATATATTATGTGTGTATATATATTATGTATATAAGTATATTATATGATATACAATATATATGTATACTATGCATATATATGTATATTATATTATATACATATATATATTATTATATACACATATATATAATTATACATATATATAATATATACACAATATATACTATGATTATATTATATTATATATAATTATTATATATATAGTATATGTATAATTATATATAATATAGAATATAAATATATAATTTATATATAATATTTATATATAATTTATATAATATATAATATCTTATGTATTATATATAATATATATTATATATAAAAATATTACACATTATATAAAATGCATATATGTTATCTTATATATATATTATATTTATATATATATAATATAAAATATATATATAAATATAAAATATAAAATAAATATAAAATATAAATTAAAAAATATAAAAATATATATTATATAAATATAAATATATATATAATATATTATATATAGTATAATATATCTTATATATTGTATAATACATAACATATAACATATAATATATATGTATCTTATATAATATATAAAATATTATATATTATATAAATTATATACATTTATATAATATTTATTTTTAGAAACATAAAAAAATTTATTAGAAACATAAAGACACATTATATATATTATTTTATATAATAAATATAAAAATATATAATACATATAATATACTATATATTACATTATATTATATATTACATTATATTATATATATAATGTGTATATATAATATAATATATTATATAATATATATATTTTTTATTATACATATATATGTATAATATATATATTATAAAAATATAATACATATAGCATATAATATTAAATATATTATATATAATAATATATAATTTATTATTTATATATATTATAAAAATATATAACATATTATATAATTATATATTATTAGTAGTATGTATTATATTATTATATTATGTATATAATATATATTATATATAATATATATATATATTGCTGTACAAAACTTCAAATTAACCACAAACCAGAAACTTTTAATATATATACACAGGAAAGAAAGAGAAACCCAAATATAACACTAGCTATAGTCATCAAATCATGAGAAGAAGGCTTCCCTGGTGGTCCACTGGTTAAGAATGCACCTTGCAAAGCAAAGGACACTGCCACAGAGCAACTAAGCCTTTCCACCAAAACTATTGAGCCCAAGCTCTGGAACCTGTAAACCACAACTATTGAGCCCACGTGCTGCAAATGCTGAAGCCCACATGCCCTGGAGCTTGTGCTCTCCAACAAGAGAAGCCACCACACTGAGCAGCTGCACCACAACTAGAGCAGTCCCCATCTGTCGCAACTTGAGAAAGCCTAAGCACAGCAACAAGGACCCAAAATAAATGTGCATCCAAAACAAATAAATATTAAAAAAGGAACTACCTTACAAGACAATCATTTTTTTTAATCATGAGAAGAAAACAAAAGAAAAAGGGGAGAAAGACCTACATAACAAATCCTAAACAATAACAAAATGGCAATAAAAACATACATATCAATAATTACCTTAAATGTAAGCAGACTAAATGCTGCAACCAAAAGACACAGACTGGCTGAATGGATCCAAAAATAAATTCTGTCTGTGTGTTTTCTACAAGAGACTAACTTTGGATCTAGAGACACATACAGACTGAACATAAGGAGATGGAAAAAGGAATTCCACACAAATGGAAACCAAAAGAAAGCTAGAGTGGTAGTAATATTTGTATCAGACAAAGTATACCTTAAAATAAAGACTGTTGCAAGAGACAAAGGACCCTACATAATGATCAAGAGATCAATCTAAGAATAAGAGTAACAATTGTAGATATGTAGTCTCCCAACATAGGAACACCCAATGTTTAAGGAGATAGTAATAGACATAAAAGAAATAATTGATGCTTACACAATAATAGTGGGGGACTTTAACATCGCAGTTATGCCAATGGACAGATATACAGACAGAAAAGCAATAAGGAAACACAAGTCTTAAATGGCACATTAGATCAAGTGAACTTAATTGATGTTTATCGAGCACATCCCACAGTCTTTGCTCTGCTTCATTTTGTCCTCCAGGGCCAAATTTGCCTGTTACTCCACATATCTCTTGACTTCCTACTTTTGCATTCCAGTACCCTATAATGAAAAGGACATCTTTTTGGGGTGCTAGTTCTAGAAGGTCTTGTAGGTCTTCATAGAACCATTCAACTTCAGCTTCTTTAGCATTACTGGTCTGGGCATAGACTTGGATTACTGTGATATTGAATGGTTTACCTTGGAAATAAACAGAGATCATTCTGTCATTTTTAAGACTGCACCCAAGTACTGCATTTCAGTACTTTTGTTGACTATGATGGCTACTACTTTTCTTCTAAGGGATTCTTGCCCACGGTAGTAGATATAATGGTCATCTGAGTTAAATTCACCCATTCCAGTCCACTTTAGTTCACTGATTCCTAAAATGTCGGTGTTCACTTTTGCCATCTCCTGTTTGAGCACTTCCAATTTACCTTGATTCATGGGCCTAACATTCCAGGTTCCTATGCAATATTGTTCTTTATAGCATCAGACTTTACTTCCATCACCAGTCACATCCACAAATGGGTGTTGATTTTGCTTTGGCTCTGTCTCTTCATTCTTTCTGAAGTTATTTCTCCACTGATCTCCAGTACCATATTGGGCATCTACTGGCCTGGGGAGTTCATCTTTCAGTATTCTATCTTTTTGCCTTTTCATACTGTTCATGGGGTTCTCAAGGCAAGAATACTGAAGTGGTTTGCCATTCCCTTCTCCAGTGGACCACGTTTTTTCAAAATTCTCTACCATGGTCCATCCATCTTGGATGGCCCTACACAGCATGGTTCATAGTTTCATTGAGTTAAACATGGCTGTTGTCCATGTGATTGGTTTGGTTAGTTTTCTGTGATTGTGGTTTCCATTCTGTCTGCCCTCTGATAGTTAAGTATAAGAATCTTATGAAAGCTTCTGGATGGAAGAGACTGATTGAGGGGGAAACAGGGTCTTGTTCTGATGGGAACAAGAGAAGACTCTTCCAACAACACAAGAGTAGACTCTACACATGGACATCACCAGATGGTCAATACCGAAATCAGATTTATTATATTCTTTGCACCCAAAGTTGGAGAAGCTCTATACAGTCAGCAACAGACCAGGAGCTGACTGTAGCTCAGATCATGAACTCCTTATTGCCAAATTCAGATTTAAATTGAAGAAAGTAGGGAAGACCACCAAACCATTCAGGTATGACGTAAATCAAATCTCTTAACGATTATACAGTGGAAGTGACAAACAGATTCAATGGATTAGATCTGATAGACTCAGTGACTGAAGAGCTATGGACGGAGGTTCATGACATTGTACAGGAGGCAGTGATCAAGACCATCCCAAAGAAAAAGAAATACAAAAAGGCAGAATGGTCGTCTGAGGAGGCCTTACAAATAGCTGAGGAAAGAAGAGAAGCTAAAGGCAAAAGAGAAAAGGAAAGATATACACATTTGAATGCAGAGTTCCAAAGAATAGCAAGGAGATATAAGAAAGTCTTCCTCAGTTATCAGTGAAAAGAAAGAGAGGGAAACAATAGAATGGGAAAGACTAGAGATCTTTTCAAGAAAATTAGAGATACCAAGGGAGAATTTCATGCACAGATGGGCACAATAAAGGACAGAAATAGTATGAACCTAACAGAAGCAGAAGATATTAAGAAGAGGTGGCAAGAATACACAGAACAAGTATACAAAAAGATATTCATGACCCAGATAACCACGATGGTGTGATCACTCACCTAGAACCAGACTTCCTGGAATGCGAAGTCAAGTGGGCCTTAGGAAACATCACTATGAACAAAGCTAGTGGAGGTGATGGAATTCCAGTTGAGCTCTTTCAAATCCTAAAAGATGATGCTGTGAAAGTGCTGCACTCAGTATGCCAGCGAATTTGGAAAACTCAGCAGTGTCCACAAGACTGGAAAAGGTCAGTTTTCATTTCCAGTCCCCATAAAAGGCAATGCCACATCTCACATGCTAGTAAAGTAATGCTCAAAATTCTCCACACCAGTCTTCAACAGTACGTGAACCATGAACTTCCAGATGTTCAAGCTGGATTTAGAAAAGTCAGAGGAACCAGAAATTAAATTGCCAACATTCGTTGGATCATTCAAAAAGTGAGTGAGTTCCAGAAAAACATCTACTTCTACTTTATTAACTACGGCAAAGCCTTTGACTGTGTGGATAACAACAAACTGTGGAAAGTTCTTAAAGAGATGGGAATTCCAGACCACCTGACCTGCCTTCTGAGAAATCTGTATGCAGGTCAGGAAGGAGCAGTTAGAACTGGACATGGAACAACAGACTGGTTCCAAATCAGGAAAGGAGTACGTCAAGGCTGCATATTGTCACCCTGCTTATTTAACTTTTGTGCAGAGTACCTCATGCAAAATGCCAGGCTGGATGAAACACAAGCTGGAATCAAGATTGCCAGGAGAAATATCAATAATCTCAGATATGCAGATGACACCACCCTTATGGCAGAAAGCAAAGAAGAACTAAAGAGCCTCTTGATGAAAGTGAAAGAGGAGAGGAAAAAGTTAAAACTCAACATTCAGAAAACCAGGATCATGGCATCTGGTCCAATCACCTCATGGCAAATAGATGGGGAAAAATGGAAATAGTGCCAGACTTTATTTTTTGGGACTCAAAAATCACTGCAGATGGTTACTGCAGCCATGAAATTACAAGATGCTTGCTCCTTGGGAGAAAAGCTATGGCAAAACTAGACAGCATATTAAGAAGCAGAGAAACATTGCTTTGCAAAAAAAAGGTCCATCTAGTCAAAGCTATGGTTTTTTCAGTAGTCATGTATGGATGTGAGAGTTGGACTATAAAGAAAGCTGAGTGCCGAAGAATTGATGCTTTTGAACTGTTATGTTGGAGAAGACTCTTAAGAGTCCTTTGGATTCCAAAGAGATCCAAGCAGTCTATCCTAAAGGAAATCAGTCCTGAATATTCATTGGACAGACTGATGCTGAAGTTGAAACTCCAATACTTTGGCCACCTGATATGAAGAACTGACTCATTAGAAAAGACCCTGATGCTGGGAAAGATTGAAGGTGGGAGGAGAAGGGAATGACAGAGGATGAGATAGTTGGATGGCATCACCAAGTCAATGGACATGAGTTTGAGTAAACTCTGGGAGTTGGTGATGCCAACTTTCCTCCCTTGAAATCTTTTATGTTAGTACTTGGATCTGAAGTTCTGTGTCTCTATAGGAGGTTTTCTGAGAGACTGTATTCTTATATTTAAGGGCTTCCCTGGTGGCGCAGAGGTTAAAGCATCTGCCTGCAATGTGGGAGACCTGGGTTCAATCCCTGGGTCAGGAAGAGCCCCTGGAGAAGGAAATGGCAACCCACTCCAGTATTCTTGCCTGGAGAATCCCATGGACAGAAGAGCTTGGTGGGCTACAGTTCACGGGTCCCAAAGAGTCAGACATGACTTAGCAACTTTACTTTCACTTTCACTTTGGGAGTTGGTGATGGACAGGGAAGCCTGGCATGCTGCAGTCCATGGGGTCACAAAGAGTCAGACACAGCTGAGCTACTGAACTGATCTCAAAGCATCACAATACATACTCTTCAAGTGTACATGGAATAGTCTCCAGGATAGATTGTATCCTGGGCCACAAAACAAGGCTTGGTAAATTAAAAAAAAAAAAAAAAATCATTTCAAGCATCTTTTCCAAACACAAGGCTATGAGACTGGAAACCAACTACAAGAAAAAGAACTTCAAAAAAACACACAGCTAAAATCACACTCAATGTTGAAAAGATAAAGCCTTTCCCCTAAGATCAGGAACAAGACAAAGATGCCCACTCTCATCATTTTTATTCAACATAAAATAGGACTTCATAGGAAGTCCTAGCCACAGCAATCAGAAGAAAAATCATTTAAAAAAATCAAAATTGTAAAGAAAGAAGTGAAGCTGCCACTGTTTGCAGGTGACATGACACTAAATGTAGAAAATTGTAAAGATGCCACTAGAAGGGTACTAGAGCTCAACAAATTTGGCAAAGTTGCAGGAAAAAATTAATATACAAAAATATTTTGTATTTTTATACACTAACAATGAAATGTGAGAAAGATAAATAAACTATCCCATTTACCATTGCATCAAAAAGAATAAAATACCTAGAAATAAACCAACCTAAGGAGGCACAAATCATGTACTATGAAACATATAAGATGCTGATGAAAGAAACTGAAGACCATACAAACAGATGGAATGATATATGTTTTGGTATTGGAAGAATCAATATTGTTAAAATCACCATACTACCCAAGGCAATGCAATCACAGATTCAATGCAATCACCATGAAATTACCAATGGCATTTTTCACAGAACTGGGGAAAAAAAGTTTAAAATTTATATGGAAACACAAAAGACCCCTAGTAGCCAAAACAATCTTGAAAAGGAGGACAGCTACCTGTAAAAGAATGAAATTAGAATATTCTCTCACTATATACAAAAATCATCTCAAAATGGATGAAAGAACTAAGTGTAAGACTGGATACTATACACAAAACTACTAGAAGAAACCATTGGTGGAACACTCTTTGACATAAACCACATCAGTATATTTTTGGATCTGTCTCCTAGAGTAACAGGAAACAAAAGCAAAAATAAACAAATGGGACCTAGTTAAACATCAAGAGAAACATCAACAAAATGAAAGGAAAACCTGTAGAGTAGGAGAAAATATTTGAAAATTATACAACTGACAAGGGCTTAATTTCCAAAATAAACAGACAGCTCATACAACTCAACACAATTAAAAAAAAATAGGCAGAAGATGTAAATAGATGTTTCTCCAAGCTTCCCAACCCAGGGATTGAACCTGGGTCTCCCACACTGCAGGCAGATGCTTTACCGTCTGAGCCACCAGGAAAGTCCTCCAAGAAAGACATACTGATAGCCAAAGAGTACATGCAAAGATGCTCATCATTGTTAATTATTAGAGAAATGCAAATCAAAACTACAGTGATGTATCATCTCACACCAATAGGAATGGCCATCTTCAAAAGTCTACAAATAAATGCTGGAGCAGGTATGGAGAAAAAACTGTTGGTTCCCACACTGTTGGCGGGAATGTAAATTGGTATAGCTGGTATGGAGGACAGTATGGATGTTCCTTAAAAACCTAAAAATAGAGCTAGCATGTGATCCAGAAATTGCACTCCTGGGCATACATCTGAAGAAAATTCTAATTTGGAATCTAGAAAGATGGTAATGACAACCCTGTATGCAAAACAGCAAAAGAGACACAGATGTATAGAACAGTCTTTTGGACTCTGTGGGAGAGGGAGGGTGGGATGATTTGAGAGACTGGCATTAAAACATGTATAATATCATATAAGAAACGAATCGCCAGTCCAGGTTCAATGCAGGATACAGGAAGCTTGGGGCTGGTGCACTGGGATGACCCAGAGGGATGGTATGGGGAGGGAGGTGGGAGGGGGGTTCAGGATGGGGAACACGTGTACACTCGTGGCGGATGCATGTTGATGTATGGCAAAACAAATACAATATTGTAAAGTAAATAAATAAAGAAAAGGAAAAAAATACAATATTGTAAAGTAAATAAATAAAGAAAAGGAAAAAAAAAGAAAATACACAGTTCCAGTGTTCATAGCAGCATTACTTACAATAGCCAGGACATGGAAGTGAAAGTCACTCAGTCGTGTCCAACTCTTTGTAACCCCATGGACTGACTATACAGTCCATTCTCCAAGCAGAATACTGGAGAGGATAGTCTTTCCCTTCAGGGCATCTTACCAACCCAGGGATCGAACCCAGGTCACCCGCATTGCAGGCAGATTCTTTATCAGCTGAGCCACAAGGGAAGCCCAAGAATACTGGAGTGGGTAACCTATCCCTTGTCCAGTGGATCTTCCTGACCCAGGAATTGAACCGGCATCTCCTGCATTGCAGGCAGATTCTTTACCAAGAATCTGAGTTATCAGGACATGGAAGCAACCTAAATATCCATCGGCAGACAAATGGATAAGGGCAGTGTAAATATATACAATGAAATACTACTCAACCATAAAAGAATGAAATAATGCCATTTGTAATAATGGATGAACCTAGAATATATCATACCAAGGGAATTAAGTCAGACAGAGAAAGATAAATATCATGTGATATCACTTATATGTTGAATTTAAAGAAATGACCTTACTTATAAAAACATAAGCAAACTCACAGACATAGAAAACAAATTTATGGTAACCAAAGGGGAAAAGAGGGGGAGGGATAGATTAGGAATTTGGGATTAACAGATTCACACTACTATACATGACATGAATAACCAACAAGGATCTACTGTATAGAACAGGGACTTATAGTCCGTGTCTTGTAATACCTATGATGGAAAAGAGTCTGTGAAAGAATATATATATATAATATAATTGAATCACTTTGGCTGAACATTGTAAATCAACTAAAATTCAACTAACAAAACAAAAATATGTACAAGTTAAGAAAACAAAAACCTGAGAAAATTCACCCCTAGTAGATTCTCATTAAGGAAAATCTAAAGGATAATTTACAGACAGGAGAGTGTCTCCAGTTGAAAGAAAGAATGAAGAACAAAAAATGTAGCAAATAAATGGGTAAATAAAACTGCACATGGACTATATGAAATAACAGTAACATCTAGTAGCATTAAAATGAAAACATAGTAGGAAAATACAGGATAGCATAAGAAGTAAGTAAAGTTAAAAAATTAATGATCATTGTACCATATTACCACTTAGGAAGACAAAGAAATTGAATCACTTAGTTTGGTAACTTAAATATGCATATTATAAATCTTGGACAAATATTAAAAGAATGGAAATGGAGTGTGTATCTTCCAAAAGGAGCAGAGAAAAATATTATAATAATTATAAAATTCAGAAGGTTGAAATAATTCAGTGTACATTCTCTCTTCCAATGCACTTAAACTAGAAATCAATAATAAAGACTTATCTCCATATATTTAGAAAGCAAGTAACAATCTAAAATAACTTGAGGATTGGAGACGGAATACCAATGGAAATTAGATAATGTTTTGAACTGGATGAATTAGAAAATACCGCTGATGAAAACTGAAAATACCACAGATGGAAACATGCGATGTGGCTAAAGCATTACTTCAGGAGAAAATTTGAAGCCTTAAATACTATAAAAGAAAGCTTGAAAACAATACATTAAATATCTTTTTCAAGAAATTGAAAGATGAATAAAAAATAAAAGTATAAGAAAGAATGTAACAAAGCTGCGAGCAATAACTATTAATAATAAGATAGAAAACCAGTATATAACAGCAAGGTCCAGCAACGGAATAAGTTTTTTAAAAATACTGATGAAAATCACTGTAGAATACATAAGATAGCTGTACAAACCTATTCCTATTCTTTCCCAGGCTCACAACTCGGTAGTGTTTCCCAGCACTGCCTGAATATTATAGCCTTGCAGCTGAGTTCTGGTTAATGGAATGTGAGAGAAAGTGACATGCAATGTTCTCAACCCTGGCCCATTAACTCTCTTTGGGTATCCATCTTTTTTTTTTTTTTTTTTCATATTATACAGGCAAACAAAGCAATCCTGGAAACCACGTTATGAAGACAGCAGAAATATAGAAAAGCCCTGGGTTCCTGAATCATCACCTAGAGGAAAACAACTGCTGACTAGATATGCCTATTTAGAGAAATAAATTATAATATCACATTTTTTGCTTGTTGTTTCAGAAACCAGGAATACCTTAGCTAATACATTCACAAACCCTCTGAAAAAAATTGGAAATTTCCGTTTCTTCAAGGAAAAGTGAAGGCACATATAACAAATATGTGGAATGAAAAGGAGGGGGTCATCATACATGTTTCAGACATTAACAATATTCCTAAGAAGCTTGATGAAAATTAATTTGAGCAGTTATATGAAATAGAAAAATCCTCAGAAAAATATAATTTAACAAAACTAGACTCAATATTGCTAACATCTGTAGTCAGTGTAATCCCATTCAAAATTCTAGCAGGCTTTTTGTAGAAATCATAATGTGAATCTAAAATTTATACAGAAATACAAACTTCCTAGAATAGCTAAAAAGTCTTTAAAAAGAACAAAACTTGGGTACTATGCAACTGGATTTCAAGACTTTCAAGACTAAATCTATAGTAACCAAGAGAGTGTGATACTGGTATAAGGATACTAGATTGAGGGAACCAAATAGAGACAAAGAATTGAATCATGTGGACCCACAAACAGATCATTTTTGTTTTTGCCAAGCTAACTCACTGGACACACTTAATATCCACATAGAGATAAATAATCTGCCAAAAATAACTCAAACAGAAAGAGAAATTGTGAATACTTCAATGACCATTAAAGGAATTGAATCAGTACTAAGTATTTTTTCCCCCAAAGGAAATTTCTTTAGCAATTTTTACCAGATATTTAAGAGATAAGTAATCAAAATTTTATACAATCACTTTCGGAAGATTTTTTAAAAAGTAACACTAGTCAATTCCTTTTATAAGATTAACTCATTATTGACCTCAAAATCCTGCAAAAACATTGATGCAAAATTACTGACCAACTTCATACATGAACAAAGACCAGAAATGTAAAACAAAGTATCACCATACCAAATCCAGCAATATAGTAAGAAAAAAAATCCATAATGTCCAATCTGGGTTAATACCAAGAAGGCAAGGTTGACTAAATATCAGAAAAACAATTCAGGTATTGTATGTATGTGTTCCTTTGCTCAGTTGTGTCCAACTCTGCAACCCTATGGACTGTAGCCCATCAGGCTCCTTTGCCCATGGGATTCTCCTGGCAAGGATACTGGAGTGAGTTGCTGTTTTCTTCTCCATCAGGTACTGTAATATAACATTAAAAGAGAAAAATCATATGATCACGTGAATAGTTGTAGATAGAAAACCTCCTGATGAAATTAAATATCCAATTACAATAGACCTGTGAGGAGCTTACAGGAGCTTCATGTTGGCAAGTCCTACTTATTGGCTCATGTGGTGATTACATGGGTGTCTGCTTCATAACTACATTTTAAAAACTGTACACATGTCTTATGCAGCTTGGGATATCTTAAATTATACAATAAAACAAAAAAAGTGTATGTGTGTGTGTTTGTGTGCAGTAGGAACATACCAGGCTAAAAAAATAAAGTTCCTTTGTCTTTTGCTTCCTGTTCAGCTTCTTATCCCTCTAGGTGATGTAATTCTTTCTAAATTTCCCATGAACCTTGGATAAGCCTGCCCTTCAGAGCAGATCATATAATGTGATAGCACATCCTCAAAGGCTCAGTCTAGGAAACACCCAAAGCTCAGAGCTGCTCCAGTGAAGTGGGAGGATGCGCCTGTAATGGGATACAAAAAGTGCTGTAAATAAGAGAATACAGTATTTTCAGCAGGAAGAGGAGGAAAAGAGGCACTAAAGAAATCCATATATCCTTGAGTTAGACATTTTTTTCCTGAAAAAAATTTGTTTGCTCACACAGTGACTGTGTGAGTTTGCTCCCACACCAGTTCAGCATTTCAGAGAAACAGAGATGGAGCTCTGGTGTTCCTGAAAACATCAGGCACCTTCATCATTCAAGGAGTGCTCACCACCCTGAATGCGCTCAATATCACCAGGAAAGGAGAAGGGTCCTTAGAAAACAAGGGGGTCCCCCCAGATCTCACATGCTTCTTCCTTGAGGCCAGTATGAGAAGATGACATGCTTTCTGCTTCATTGCACTTCAACAAATACTTACAGGCTACTTTTGTGCTCTGATGATACAAAGATGAATAAGATTTCTGAAATCAATTCAATTCTGAAATCCAACTCAAATGTTATAGGGAAGACAAATAGGCAATACTAATTGAGGGGTAAGCACAAAGGTTCTAGCAGTTTGTTCCTGAAAGATTTCGATTTCTTAGTGGTATCCAGGAACACAGCTCTTAGGGTGATAGCTCGTAGGGGAATGAAAGGAGCTTCACCAGCAGCTCAAGGTGAGGGGCTAACGAAACCTTGGGCTGAAAGGGGAAGACAAAGTCCTTCAAAGTCCCTCACAGTCCCAAAGAAACTGAAATAAAAACAAAGCAAAATGCAGAAGAGCAAAAATCCTAGACAGAATGTCAGGCCCCATGGGACACCGCCAACCCAGGGGACCTGGCCATTAACGTGGATTGAGGAGGAGCTGCTCCACAAGATGTGGCTGAGAAACCAGGGTGATTGCTCCCCTTGTGCTCCCCGAGAGCACCTTTGGGAAGTCATCATGGCCTTGACTGAATTTTGATTTAGAGCCAGGAGCTTCAAGGAGCAGGGCCAGTGTTTTGGACTTTAGGCCTGAGGGCAAGAAGGACAGAGGATTAAGGGAGGACCCTCTCCTACCAAGGTCTGGCCTAGCCACCTACCACCTCTGCTTCTTTCGTCTTGAATGATCCCCTGTCTGTCCTGGGCAGTGAACTCTCCTTCCCGTTTGCCATTCTCTATATCCAACTCACACTGGCATTTTTGACTTCCGCACATCAGTTGCTCTTGACTCCTGTGAATTCTGCCTATATACTAGCCACCAGACAGACCAGATAAGTGTGGACTTTCTTTTCCCAGCCCTCTCTGCCCTGGACTTAAACAACCCCCTTGGGACCCACGTGCTGGCTCTCCTCCAGCACACCTGCCCCAACCGGACTTCCTCCACTGAGTACATTGAGCCTGCGGAGCCCTCACCACCTGCACCCTGCATCACAGTCTGACCTTATCTTCAGCTCATCTACACTTAAGGGCCACCTGCAAGTCAAGAGACTCTGACCACACTTTCCTCTCCCTCCTCAGAATCTCACACAATATTAAAAGCCTTGTATAAGGAGAGCACAAGCCATCTTCATCTTGTGAAAGTGCAAGTTTCTCAGCCATGTCTGACTCTTTGGAACCCCATCGACTATACAGTTCATGGAATTCTCTAGGCCAGAATACTGGAGTGGGTAGCTTTTTATTCTCCAGGGGATCTTTCCAACCCAGGGATTGAACTTAGGTCTCCTGTGTTGCAGGCTTGTGAAGATGCCTCCAAAGATAGTTTGTATACAATTGTACTCTGTTTGATGAGCTCCCACCAGCAAAGGAAGAAGCCCAATGTCTTAGGTCATTGAACCTTGAATATCATATATTCTGACTGTGCAAGCCATGATCACACTTACTGTAGCCATACACTGACCTGTGATTACCACCTACCCTCGCCCCATCCCTTTAAGATTTTGGTTTCTATCTCACTGCCAACTCTTCCCAATGCTAATCCTGACCTAATTATTAACAATTTTAATGTCCTTCTACATACTCCTTTGTGTCAAGCTCTCTGTTTAGTGTTTTACAAATATTTAACCTTCACAACTCATTTCTCAAAGGAGGAAAATTAGAATTGGAGAAAGTAAGTTCTGTTCAGTCACTCGATCATGTCCGACTCTGCGACCTCATGGACTGCAGCACGCCAGGCTTCCCTGTCCATCACCAACTCCCAGAGTTTACTCAAACTCATGTCCATTAAGTCGGTGATGCCGTCCAACCATCTCATCCTCTGTCATTTCATCTTGTGGAAAGTAAGCAATTTGCCAAATTCTGCACTGCTATTTAGTGAAGATGGGATTCAAACCAACAGTTTGTATTATAAAACCTGTGTTCTTGACTGCAATGTTGTGTTGCCTCCTCGTTATTAGAAAAATATCCATTTTTTTCTTGGAAGGAGCTGAAAACAGCTAACAGCTAAATGAAAGAGAGGACTGGGGGATTATTTTTACTTGTCTATCATTGTTCCTGGTCATCTTTCATATTTACAGTTCTAGGTATTGCCTTCTATTGTGAGTCAGCTCCTTCAATTGTGTTGAAATTTGTCGCTGTAAAGGACTCCTTAAATCTGGGAAAGCAGAATGGTTTTGCAGGAGGTGAACACAGGTGCAAATCCTAGTTTCATAGTGTTTCACTATTGTTTGATGACCTGGGAAAATTACTTGCAAGTTTTCTGAGGGAAAAGAAGCTTGTATCAAAGAATGCAGGCTGTGCGATCAAGAAATCCAGATTGAAATTCCAGATGTGCAACCAGCTGTGACTTTGAGCAAGTTCGTTAAGTCTCAGATTTCTCACCTCTCAAAAGATTGCACAGGGAGTTAAAAGGGATAAATGAGCTAGTGTATTTAAAGTTCCAAATCTCAGCACACAGTGTGTACTCAATAACTTACCTGACAGGCTATGAAGATTAGATGAGTTAATGTATCTAAGTGACAGACTCTTGGGAAATACTAGTTTCCTCTCTTGTTCCTTCTCTTCCTACCTCACTCATCAACCTCTCCCATATATACCATACTTTAGTTACACCCATCTCATCAGCATTGCTCAACATACTTCCACGCTTTTGTCTGAAGTGTTTGCTCTACCTGAAAAACTCCTGCACTGGCATCTTCTAATGATAAATTCAAAAGCTACTTCCTCTCTCCTGTTTCCCCCAATGCCCAAAAAGTTACCATGCACCTGTTTGTACTTCCAGAGCAATCTTAATGTTTCAACTGTGAACACCTTGTATATTACAGTCATTAACAGTTTGTGAGTTTTCTGAAGATGGTGACTATGTTTTATTTCTTTTTTGTATTATTAGACCCATGCATGTTTCCTGACATGTACTAAATCATATTCAACCCAATTGAACATACAAAGGGATGAAAATATTGTTGAGAGAAGCAATCCACCATGGGCCCTGAGTATCCTAGCACATACTTATTGGGTAAGCCAAAAATGCAACTCCATCTCTACTCATTTCTCAAGGTTGTTTTTGCAGTGAGCAACCTTGAAAGATGAAGTAATGTCTCCTTCCGGGATAAAAAATGGGCTTGCTATAAAGAAAGTGATTGTTCAAGCTCAGTGTCCCTAAGCGGTGACACAAATCCACTGTTTGCCTAGCATCCACTTAGGCCCTCTGCACTGACCTCATAGGACTTGCGGGGGGTGGAGTGGGGTGGGCAAAAACAACTGGAACTGACTTGATGCTGTTGCTGCTTGCTGAGCCATGAGTAATAAAGACCCTTGTCTCTGACCCAGGAGTCTGATGTCTTCTTCCAGCCTCCATGAAACAGTAAAAGGCTAATTTACTATCTCAGGGGTCAGAAAACTATGGCTCTGGGCCAAATCCAGCATATGATCTGCTTTTGTTCATTCTAAATACAAGAATGTCTTTTAAAAATATTTTAAAGCACTTTTAAAAAAAGATGCTGAATATGTGAATATGCTTTAAAAAAAAGAAAAAAAAGCACTATTGTTGCCCACAGTGCTTAAAATATATTTACGATCTCACTCTTAAGAGGAAATGTTTGGGGAAAAAAAAAGAGGAAATGTTTGCCAGCCCCTATATCATCTTATAAAGATGGTAAAATTAAATCTAAGTTTCCAACTAATTGAACTAACTCTTCAGTTAGTTTTCTTAGAGTAAGAATGTCATATATTCCCTTCAAGGTCTTCATAGCACCAAGCAATGGTTAACACTCAGACAAGCCTCAACCAAAACCAAAGTGTCCCTTTCACCAAGACTTTGTGCCTGTCAATGCTTCAGGACTCGGGAGTATGGAGGTAAACAAAATAATGAAAATCCCAACCCCATAGAATTGATATCCTAATGGGAAGGGTGAGCAATACACAAATACATCTCAGGTTGTGGTAAAGGCTATGGAGAAAACAAAAAGGGGTATAGAAGATGAGGAATTCCAAGGTTTAGTTGGGTGGGTGGGGTGGGGTAAAGAGAACTGGCTACTATTTTATGCAAGGTATTCAGGAAAAACCCCTCTGAGAAGATGGCATGATTAAGTAGGTCAATGCCTATCTGAGATCTACAAACATACAGAAACCTGAGACCCTGGGGAAATGAAATTGAAAGCACATTCCACATCCACTTTCCAGCTCATGGTTTTCTGAACTAGGTACCTATTCAGGCTGGACCCTATGCAAGCATGTGCATTGTGCTGTGTTAAGTCACTTCAGTCTCATCTGACTTTTCTGTAGCCCACCAGGCTCCTCTGTCCATGGGATTCTCCATGCAAGAATACCAGAGTGTGTTGCCATGGCCTCTTCCAGGGTATCTTTCTGACCCAGGGATTAAACCCAAGAATGTGCTGTCCCCACCCCATAATCTTCCCCTGGAAGTGCCACTCTACACAGGTCCCTAGAGGCCTGAGGTCACTAATTTGTGCAAGTTAGAGCTTATACACTTTTTGCATTATATCCTCACTAAAGAGTGCATGCCCATAATCCTACTTTGGCACTAAAGTGAAAGAAAGTGAAGTCACTCAGTGGTGTCCAACTCTTTGTGATCCCATGGACTGTAGTCTACCAGGCTTCTCTGTCCATGGGATATTCCAGGCAAGAGTACTGGAGTGGGTTGCCATTTCCTTCTCCAGGGGATCTTCCTGACCCAGGGATCGAACCCAGGTCTCCTGCATTGCAGGCAGACGCTTTACCCTCTGAGCCACCAGGGAAGCCCACTTTGGCACTGCTGCTGCTGCTGCTGCTAAGTCACTTCAGTTGTGTCCGACTCTGTGCGACCCCAGAGATGACAGCCCACCAGGCTCCCCTGTCCCTGGGATTCTCCAGGCAAGAACACTGGAGTGGGTTGCCATTTCCTTCTCCAATGCATGAAAGTGAAAAGTAAGTGAAGTCGCTCAGTCGTGTCTGACTCTTAGCAACCCCATGGACTGCAGCCCACCAGGCTCCTCCATCCAGGGGATTTTCCAGGCAAGAGTACTGGAGTGGGGTGCCATTGCCTTCTCCAACTTTGGCACTAAGGGCCCCTAAATTAGGAATCACTGTATTTTAAGACTCTGATTTATTTTATTCTATCAAATACATACTAATTCCCTGTGATATAATCAAACTTATCTAAAAACAACTGATAAGATGCATATATAGATAAGAACCACTGAACTTTGATAGAAAGAATGATGACACTGAAGGGACACAGGCTTTGGGATCATTCAGAGTTGGGTCCAAGACCCTCCTTCACCCCTTGTTGCTGGGCAACAGATCTCAGGTAAGTTACTTTAACTAGCATAGATTTAACTCACACATCTGTAAAGGGAAGCTAATAATGTATACCTATGATTGATTCATATTGATGTATCCCTAGTAACTCGACAGTAAAGCATCCTCCTGCAATGTGGGAGAATGGGTTCGATCGCTGGGATGGAAAGATCTCAGAAGGAAATGGCTACCCATTCTAGGATTCTTGGCTGGAGAATTCCATGGACAGAGGAGCCTGGCAGGCTACATACAGTACATGGGGTCTCAAAGAGTCAGACATGACTGAGCAACTTTCACACATATGGTAGAAACCAACACAACATTGTAAAGTAATTATCCTTCAATTAAAAATTGTTAAAAGGGTAGATCTTATGTTAAGTATTCTTGCCAAAATAAAATTTAAGATATTAGATGCAAGGCACAGTCAGCCACACAGAAAATGCTCTATAATGGTATTCTAATTCACAGGTAGTACATGTATCCTTCATCCACTCAATCAGTTCAGTTCAGTTGCTCAGTCCTTTCTGACTCTTTGTGACCCCATGGACTGAAGCACACCAGGCTTCCCTGTCCATCTCCCAGAACTTACTCAAACTCATCGAGTTGGTGATGCCATCCAACCATCTCATCCTCGGTCATCACCTTCTCTTCCCACCTTCAATTTTTTCCCAGAATCAGAGTCTTTTCCAGTGAGTCAGTTCTTCACATCAGGTGGCCAAAGTATTGGAGTTTCAGCTTCAACATCAGTCCTTCCAATGAACACCCAGGACTGATCTCCTTTAGGATGGACTGGTTGGATCTCCTTGCAGTCCAAGAGACTCCCAAGAGTCTTCTCCAATGCCAGTTCAAAAGCATCAATTCTTTGGCACTCAGCTTTCTTTATAGTCCAACTCTCACATCCATACATGACTACTGGAAAAACCATAGCTTTGACTAGACGGACCTTATTCAGCAAAGTAATGTCTCTGCTTTTTAATATGCTATCTACCTTAGTCATAGCTTTTCTTCCAAGGAGCAAGAATCTTTTAATTTCATGGCTGCAGTCACTATCTGCAGTGATTTTGGAGCCCCCCAAAATAAAGTCTCTCACTGTTTCCATTGTTTCCCAATCAATTTGCCATGAAATGATGAGACCAGATGCCATGAACTTATTTTTCTGAATGTTGA
This sequence comes from Bos mutus, assembly GCF_027580195.1. Classification (NCBI taxonomy): domain Eukaryota; kingdom Metazoa; phylum Chordata; class Mammalia; order Artiodactyla; family Bovidae; genus Bos; species Bos mutus. Next base: position 134,467,063 of record NC_091618.1, read on the forward strand.
GTTTTAAGCCAACTTTTTTACTCTCCTCTTTCACTTTCAACAAGAGACTCTTTAGTTCTTCTTTGCTTTCTGCCACAAGTGTGGTGTCATCTGCATATCTGAGGTTATTGATATTTCTCCCAGCAATCTTGATTCCAGCTTGTGCTTCATCCATCCTGACATTTAGCATGATGTACTCTGCATATAAGTTAAATAAGCAGGGTGACAATATACAGCCTTGAAGTACTCTTTTCCTGATTTGGAAACAGTCTATTGTTCCATGTCCAGTTTTAACTGTTGCTTTCCGACCTGCATACAGGTTTCTCAAGAGGCAGGTCAGGTGGTCTGGTATTCCCATCTCTTTCAGAATTTTCCACAGTTTGTTATTATCCACAAAGTCAAAGGCTTTGGCATAGTCAATAAAGCAGAAGTAGATCTTTTTTTGGAACTCTCTCATTTTTTCAATGATTCAATGGATGTTTGCAATTTGATCTCTGGTTCCTCTAACTTTTCTAAATCAAGCTTGAACATCTGGAAGTTCACAGTTCATTTACTGTTGAAGCCTGGCTTGGAGAATTTTGAGCATTACTTTACTAGCATGTGAGGTGAGTGCAATTGTGCAGTAGTTTGAACATTTTTTGGCATTGCCTTTCTTTGGGATTGGAAAGAAAACTGACCTTTTCCAGTCCTGTGGACAATGCTGAGTTTTCCAAATGTTCTGGAATATTGAGTGCAGTATTTTCACAGAGTCATCTTTTAGGATTTGAAATAGCTGAACTCGAATTCCATCACCTCCACTACCTTTGTTCATAGTGATACTTCCTAAAGCCCACTTGACTTCTCATTCCAGGTTATCTGGCTCAAGGTGAGTGATCACACCATCGTGGTTATATGGGTCATGAAGATCTTTTTGTATAGTTCTTCTGTGTATTCTTGCCACCTCTTCTTAATATCTTCTGCTTCAGTTAGGTCCATACCATTTCTGTCCTTTATTGTGACCATCTATGCATGAAATGTTCCCTTAGTATCTCTAATTTTCTTGAAGAAATCTCTAGTCTTTCCCATTTGGTTGTTTTCCTCTATTTCTTTTCATTGACCACTGGGGAATGTTTTCTTATCTCTCCTTGCTATTCTTTGGAACTCTGCATTCAAATGTGTATATCTTTCCTTTTCTCTTTTGCCTTTAACTTCTTTTTTCAGCTACTTGTAAGGCCTCCTCAGAGAACCATTTTGCCTTTTTGCATCTTTTTCTTGGGTATAGTCTTGATCACTTCCTCCCGAACAATGTCATGAACCTCCATCCATAATTCATCAGGCACTCTGTCTGTCAGATCTAATCCCTTGAATCTGTTTGTCACTTCCACTGTATAATCATAAGGGATTTGATTTAGGTCTTACCTCAATGGTCTAGTGGTTTTCCCTACTTTCTTCAATTTAAGTCTGAATTTGGCAATAAGGAGTTCATGATCTGAGCCACAGTCAGCTCCCAGTCTTGTTTTTGCTGACTGTATAGAGCTTCTCCATCTTTGGCTGCAAAGAATATAATCAATCTGATTTCAGTGTTGACCATCTGGTGATGTCCATGTGTAGCGTCTTCTCTTGTGTTGTTGGAAGAGGGTGTTTGCTATGACCAGTGTGTTCTCTTGGCAAAACTCTATTAGCCTTTGCCCTGTTTCATTCTGTACTCCAAGGCCAAATTTGCCTGTTACTCCAGGTGTTTCTTGACTTCCTACTTTTGCAATCCAGTCCTCTATAATGAAAAGGACATCTTTTAGGGGGTGTTAGTTCTAGAAGATCTTGTAGGTCTTCATAGAATCATTCAACTTTAGCTTCTTCAGCATTACTGTTTGGGGCATAGACTTGGATTACTGTGATATTGAATGGTTTGCCTTGGAAATAAACAGGGATCATTCTGCTGTTTTTGAGATTGCACCCAAGTACTGCATTTCAGACTCTTGTTGACTGTAAGGGCTACTCCATTTCTTCTAAGGGATTCTTACCCACAGTAGTAGATATAATGGTCATCTGAGTTAAATTCCACTCAACAAGCATTCACTTATTGCTCCTATTTCTTGCCAGGCAGTGTCAAATGAAAGGTCTCTTCCAATCAAAAACACTGTGCCCTCAAGGAGACTACAGAGTGATAGGTAAGACACCAACATAAACAAGCAATGATGATACACAAGTGGGATAAGAGCACATCAGTAAAGGTTTCCCAATATGAACAGTTGAACTTTCAGCCAGAGAGGAAGTAGACATTTCAGACAGAGGCAATACATTATGAAAAAAGTTAGAAGAATATGTAGTTTGATAAGCTAAATAATGGGTGATACACAGAAGGAGAAGAATGCTAAGAGAGGATTAAGTCAGATCAAAAGGGCCTTGATTGTCATGCTAAGGCATCTGGATCCTAAAGACAAGGAAAGAAGCTCTGGGTACCACCTGAGGATGTGATTAGAGTGGGGCAACCTCGAGACAAGATGAGTTACAAAGCTGTCCAGAAGTAGATTTCAGAGTTTGGAGGGATATAAATGAGACTGAGATTGACCTGCCTGTGGAATATCTTAGTAAAGGTATCCAGAAAACTGACAGACTTGAAAGAGTGAAATTTGAGCTGGAAACTGATTTCAGAGCCATCAGTATATAGATAAAACTATGTGAATGAGATAATCTAAGCTTTCAGTGCAGAGTAAGAATAGAAGAAGGGTGATGGAGGGTCCCCAAAAGACATTTATAAGATGTAGAGGCAAAACAGGGAAACAGCATAAACACAGAATTAGTAACAATGAAGATCATAGCATTTTATGATTTTCAAGTCATATTTCAGAGGAGTGATATTAGCAAAACAGCAGACTAGAAATCTCTGAACTCTTTTTCCCTGACAAAGATTTACATTGAAAAAAAGCAACCAGAAGCTATCTGAACTGACTTTGTTGATGCTCTGAAAAACAATCAAGAGTTTTCAGCGATCAAGCAAATTCCTAATCAAGAAAAATCCCTATTCAAAATTGTACAAAAATTTTGTGGTGTTTTCACTAACTCCTTCCCCACCCCAAATCTAGTGTACTGGTCTTCTTGGTCTTGAGCAGCTGTACTTAATTTACATTTTCTTCACTTAAATTGGAGTAAAACAGACATTATTTGCAAATTATTGTCTGTTCTAACCTGTCTGGAGGATACCTGAAAGGTCAACTCGCTCATCTCTGTCTTGCATAACTCAGAAGGCAAGTGGGAAAAGTGGCAGGGGCTGTTATTAAATATAAGTGGACTAAAAACTCAAAGATGCCCAGGGCAAGACATTTGGGTGGAGATATGCATAGACTATCTAAGACTTGGAGAGAAGCTGGGGTGAGGTGCTTTGGAAAAAGAGGAAATTTAAAAGCAGCTGCACATGGAGGGGAATTTAGAAAGCCGTGCATGCCCAGGCAAGATGCATGCCCAAAAAAGACCCAAAAAGACCTTAAACTTTTACCTGGAGCTAGTCCCTAGGCTCTGAACAAGTCTAGCTATTTGGTAAAGGATTGCACCAGCAAAGAGCCAGTCTGTAAAGACTGAGAGGTGGTTGTTCTCTCTTTTTTTGTTTTTGATAGTTTTGTTTGTTTGTCTATCTCAGCTCTTGCCATTCAAGGAATTCTCTTTCAAAACATTAAATGAACATGAGCTAAAACAAAAAAAAAACAAAAAACAAAAAAAAAAAACAGAAACTTCAGTGAGCACACACAAGTACACATGGCTTTTAAAAGTAGTTTGACGGACCTTCAAGATGGCAGAGGAATAGGACAGAGAGAACAGCTTTTCCCCTACAAATATATTTTTTAAATCACCTGCATATAGAACAACTCCCAAACATCTTCTTAACACTCGCAGAGGACCCCAGACTTCCAGAAAAGCAAACCCATCTCATTGCAGAGAGGTAGGGTAAGAGACTAAATAGGAGATAGGATTTCCAGACAGGAACCTGTGCCTCAGGGAAAGGAGACCTGAAGGAGGGGAAGTTCCTGTATACTAGGAAACCCCTCACAGATGGGATGAAGGGGAAGCTTTGGAACCTCATAGGGGAGTTCGGTGCAGTGAGACAGGTGTTCCAAACGCAAATGGGAGGAAATTTACCACAGAGATAGTGAGGAAGAGAACTTTCCAATTGAGAAGAAGCTCAAGCGCTCATGGCTGCCAGCAGCAAGTAGGGGCTTGTTGTAGAGCTGGGGTGGAGCTCAGACAGAGGGCCTGAGCTGACTGCCTTGAAGATACTCCAAGGGGGCTGGTGCATCACAGGCAGAGGTGGGCCAGTAAAACTCTGGGTGCACCAGAGAAACAAAAGATTGTTCCCACAGGAAGGCTCTAATGCTGCGCTCTGATTCCATGCAAAGAGAACAAGAGACCATGCCCAAGTGGATGTCAAAGAAGGACGAGTCAGCTGTGGTCTGTGGCCCCAGAGGCAGGCGTGATGCAAGAGGCAGAAGGCAGAGGGCTACTATGATCTTGGTCCCAGAGATCGCGACTACACAGATCCAAGCTGTAAGTGGCTGCGGGTCCCTGCCCACATTTTCCTGGGAGCCTGAGGAGCTTGGCTCTGCCAAGGGTCCCACAACCTGGGACCAACTTCCCTGGTGAAGCACATGCCCCATTCCCTCAAACTATGGTGACCAAAGCACTGCCCCCACACTCCAGTGGCCTCTGTTGAACTCCTCCCTCTCTTGAGCCCAACTGAGCAAGTGAGCCCGAGTAGGCGGCTTCATTCACCCCTCAAGTCTGGGCAGTGACCCAACACGGGAGACTTAAAAGCAAAGGCAGGCCCAAAATCAAAGCAGAACACCAGCAGCTACATGAGCAAAGGAAGCAAGGGTTAACTGTCTCAGAAGTTAACAGTTGCAGCAGTTTAAATTCCAGCATTTAGCCTAAGACTGCACTTTAGGGGCAACTATAGACTTTGAGAGAAAATACGAACTGGAACAAGACAAGACCTGAGTCTGAGCAGACCCCACACTGGTCCCAGAGACCCTTCTAGATATATTGGGGGATTTTCTGAGTAGGCAAATCATCAGGAGCAGGAAAATGGAGACGTTACTTGGACATTCCTCTCACTAACACTCTCTATGTATTTCCCCCATTTCCCCCCACATTTTTTCTTAATTTTTTCTCATACTGTCCTAATGTGGTTCTTTATTACTCCTTTAATTTTATTTCAAATTTTAGAGGCTCTAATTTTTCCCATTTATTTTTGTCTTTTGATTTTGTGTCTTTGACAGTCTATTAATAATTTTTAGTATCCATTTTCCTTTAGAGGTTTGAATATTGGCTTGATTTCTCTCTTCTCTTTTGAGGCTTTTTTTTTATCTTTTTTTTTTTTCTCATTTTTCCTTCTTTCATTCTCTATATAAGTGTGTGAATCTCTTAGGGTGATCTTGGCTATTAAGAGTTATTTCACTATTAGTCCAGGGGTTTTGTATTTTATATTGTGTGGCCTGTGAAATCTTGATGCTACAGTAAGGAATCAGGCCTGAACACCAGAGGCAGGAGACTTGATTCTAGGACCTTGGACCACTAGTGAACTCCCAACTCCACAGAACCTTAATAGGCAAGAGTTCTCCCAAAGGCCTCCACTAAGACCAAGCTCCACCCAAAAGCCAGCAAACTCCAGTGCGAAATGCTTCACACCAATCCTTCAGCAAAATAGGAGCAGAACACTGCATGTTAGCAGACAGGCTTCCCAAAATCATACCAAACCATAAGACACTCTACTACTGGAACCAGCACTGCCCTTCAGAGAGACAAGATCTAGCTCCATCCACCAGAAGACAGGTAAAAATTCCCCCAACCAGGAAACATTCATAATCCTTTGAAGAGGCAGACTCTAAAATTAAGAGGAACTATAACCTTCCAATTTTCAGAAAAGAGACCCCAAACACAGTAAATTACACAAAATGAAAAGACAGAGAAACACCCAGCAGATGAAGGAACATGGTAAAAACCCTTAAGACCAAACAAATGAAGAAGAAATAGGCAATCTACCAGAATAAGAATTCAGAGTAATGATAATAAAGATGATTCAAAAATCTTGAAAATAAAATGAAGGAACAAATAAAAAGATGAAGTACAGTTCAAGAAGATGCAAGAGATGTTAAAGGAGGACCTGGAGGAATTAAAGAATAAACAAGCAACAATGAAAAATGCAATAACTGAGATTAAAAATACAATGGAGGGAACCAAAAGTAGAGTAACTGAGGCAGAAGAATGGTGGAAGTAACTGAAACAAAACACAATAAAGATAATGGAATAAAAATAAGGAGGACAGTCTCAGAGATGTATAGGAAACATTAAGTGTAGCAGAATATGAATTCTATATAGGGATCTCAGAAGAAGAAGACAAAAGGAAAGGCCATCAGAAAATATTTGAGGAGATCATAGTTGAAAACTTCCCTAAAATGGGAAGGGAAATAGCCATCCAAGTCCAGGGAGCTGAAAGAGTCCAATACAGGATAAACCCAAAGACAAACATGCCAAGACACATATTAATCAAGCTAACAAAAATTAAACACAAAGAACAAATATAAAAAGCACCAAGGGAAAAGCAACAAATAACATATAAGGGGATCTCCATAAACCTAAAAGTTGATCTTTCAACAGAAATGCTACAGGCTAGAAGGGAATGGCAAGACATACTTATAGTGATGAAAGGGAAAAACCTACAATCAAGATTACACTATCCAGCAAGGATCTCATTCAGATTTGAAGGAGAAATAATAAATTTTAGAGATAAGCAAAAGTTAAGAGAATCTGGCACCACCAAACAAGCTCTTCAACAAATGCTAAAGGAATTTCTCTAGACAAGAAACAGAAAGAAGATGCCTACAAAAACAAACCCCAAACAATAAATTAAGTGATAACAGGATCATACATACCAGTAATTACCTTAAATATAAATGGGCTAAATGCTCCAACCAAAGACACACATTGGCTGAATGGATAGAAAAACAAGACTCTTATATATGCTATATACAAAAAACCCACCTCAGACCTAGGGACACATACAGACTGAAAATGAGGGGCTGGAAAAAGATATTTCATGAAAATGGAAATAAAAAGAAATCAGGAGTAGCAATACATATGTCAGATAAAACTGATATTAAAGTAAAGGCCACTACAAGAGATAGACAAGGACATTATATAATGATCAAGAGATCACTTCAAGAACAAGATATAACAATTATAATTATAAGACCTCAATACATAAGACAAACACTAACATCTATAAAAGAGGAAATTGACAGTAACACAATAATAATGAGACTCAATACCCCACTTACACCAATGGACAGATCATCTAGACAGAAAGTTAATAAGGAAACATAGACTTTAAATGATACATTGGACCAACTGGACCTAACTGATATTTATAGGGCATTGCTTTTTCTTTCTCAAGTGCACAAGGAATATTCTCCAGGATAGATCACATCTTGGGCCACAAGCCAAGTCTTGGTAAATTAAAAAAAAAAGAAAGAAAGAATTTTAAGCATCTTATCTGACCACTATGTTATAAGATTAGACATTGACTACAGAAAAGAGACAGTATAAACACAAATACATGGCAGCTAAACAACACACTTCTGAATAACCAACAGATCACTGAAGAAATCAAAAAGGAAATAAAAATATGCCTAGAAACAAATGACAATGAAAATACAACAATTCAAAATCTATGGGATGCAGTAAAAGCAAAACTAAGAGGGAATTTTATAGCATATAGAAGCCTACCTCAAGAGATACATCAAATAAACAACCTAACCTTCCACATAAAGCAACTAGAAAATAAAGAACAAAACCCCCAAAGTTAGCAGGAGGAAATGTATCATAAAGATCAGAGCAAAAAAATAAATGAAAAGGAAATAAAGGAGAAAATAGTAAAGATCAATAAAACTAAAATCGGGTTCTTTGAGAAGCTAAACAAAATTGACAAATAGTTAGCTAGACTTATCAAGAAAAAAAAAGGGGGAGAATATTTAAATCAATAAAATTAGAAATGAAAAAGGGAGGTTAGAACAGAAAACACAGAAAAACAAGGGATGATAATAGAATACTGTGAGCAGCTATATGTCAATAAAATGGACAACCTAGAAAACATGGATGAATTCTTAGAAAAGTCTAACCTTCAGAAACTGAACCAGGAAGAAACAGAAAATGTGAACAAACCAATCACAAAATGGAAATTTGAATTGTAATAAAGAAATCTTCCAATAAATAAAAGCCCAGAGGCAGATGGCTTCACAGGCAAATTATACCAAAAGTTTAGAGATCAGCTAACACCTATTGTGCTCAAATTCTTCCAGAAAATTGTTGAGCAAGGAAAACTCCCAAATTCATTCTACAAGGCCACCATTACCCTGATACAAACACCAGTCAAAGATACAACAAAAAAAGAAAATTATAACCTAATATCACTGACAGGGGCTTCCCTTGTGGCTCAGATGGTAAAGAAACTGCCTGCAATGCAGGAGACCCAGCTTCTATCCTCGGGTCAGGAAGATCCCCTGGAGAAGGGAATGGCAACCCACTCCAGTATTCTTGCCTGGTGAGTTCCATGGGTAGAGGAGCCTGATGAGCTACAGTCCATGAGGTCACAAAGCATCAGACAAGACTAAGTGACTAACACAAACACACATCACTGATGGAGACAGATGTAAAAAACCTCAACAAAATTCTAGCAAACAGAATCCAAAAACACATTAAGAAGAGAATGCACCCAAGATGGTGGTGTAGAAGGACATGCGCTCATCTTCTCCTATGAGAACTCCAAAATTGCAACTCACTGCTGAACAACCATCCACAGGAGAATGTTAGATCCCACCAAAAAAATATACCCCACGAGCAAGGGCAAAGGAGAAGCCCCATAAAAACAGGAGGAGCGAAATCACATTGAGAATCAAGCTCCATACCTCCCAGAGATGCTTGGAGGGCTCAAACAAACCTTGTGTGCACCAGAAACTAGAGACCCCAAGAGACTGACCCAGAACTGTGTTTGAGTGTCTCCTGTGGAGACACGGGTTAGCAGTGGACTGCTTCAGGGGCAGGGGCTCTGAGTGCAGTAGACCTGGGTACAGCATAAACCCTCTTGGAGGAGGTTGCCATTAATCCCACCATAGAGTCGCCAGAACTTATACAGGACTGGGATACAGACTCTTGAAGGGCACAAACAAAACCTTGTGTGCACCAGGACCCAGGAAAAAGAAGCAGTGATCCCACAAGAGACTTCTCCAGACTTCCCCACGAATGTCCAGGAGTCTCTAGTGAAGGCATGGGACAGTGGTGGCCTGCTGCTAGGTTGAGGTGCACTGAGAGCAGCAGTGAGTGCATGGGACTTTTTGAAGGAGGTCACCATTATCTTCATTACCTCCACCAGAGTTTGGCCTCAAGTCAAACAACAGGGAGGGAACACAGCCCTGCCCAATAACAGAAAATTGGATTACAGATTTACTGAGCATGGCCCCGCCCATCAGAACAAGACCCAGTTTCTCTCTCCATCAGTCTCTCCCATCAGGAAGCTTCCATAGGCCTCTTATCCTTCTCCATCAGAGGGCAGAAAGACTGAAAACTACAATTACAGAAAACTAACCAACTGATTACATGGACTACAGTCTTGTTTAACTCAATGAAACTATGAACCATGCTGTGTAGGGCCACCCAAGATGGATAGGTTATGGTGGAGAGTTCCGAAAATATGTGGTCCACTGGAGAAGGAAATGGCAAACCACTTCAGTATTCTTGCCTTGAGAACCCCATGAACAGTATGAAAAGGCAAAAAGATAGGACACTGACAGATGTACTCCCCAGGCCACTAGGTGCCCAATATGCTACTTGAGATCAGTGGAGAAATAACTCCAGAAAGAATGAGGAGACAGAACCAAAGCAAAAACAACACCCAATTGTGGGTGTGACTGATGATGAAAGTAAAGTCCTATGCTGTAAAGAGCAATATTGCATAGGAACCTGGAATGTTAGGCCCATGAATCAAGGTAAATTGGAAGTGATGAGGAGATAGCAAGAGGGAACATTGACATTTTAGGAATCAGTGAACTAAAGTGGACTGGAATGGGTGAATTTAACTCAGATGACCATTATAACTACTACTGTGGGCAATAATCCCTTAGAAGAAATGGAGTAGCCACCATAGTCAACAAAAGAGTCTGAAATGCAGTACTTGGGTGCAATCTTAAAAATGACAGAATGATCTCTGTTCATTTCCAAGGCAAACCATTCAATATCACAGTAATCCAAGTCTATGCCCCAACCAGCAATGCTTAAGAAGCTGAAGTTTAACGGTTCTTTGAAGACCTATGAGACCTTCTAAAACTAACACCGAAAAAAGATGTCCTTTTCATTATAGGGGACTGGAATGCAAAAGTAGGAAGTCAAGAAACATCTGGAGTAAACAGGCAAATTTGGCCTTGGAGTACAGAATGAAGCCAGGCAAAGACTAATAGAGTTTTGCAAGAGAATGCATTGATCATAACAAACACCCTCTTCCAAACAACAATAAGAGAAGACTCTACACATGGACATCACCAGTGGTCAATACTGAAATCATATTGATTATATTCTTTGAAGCCAAAGATGGAGCAGCTCTATTCAGTCAGCAAAAACAAGACTGGGAGCTGACTGTGGCTCAGATCATGAACTCAGATCATATTGGGAAATTCAGACTTAAAGAAAGTAGCGAAAGTGGGGAAAACCAACAGACAATTCAGGTATGACCTAAATCAAATCCCTTATGACTATACAGTGGACATGACAAATAGATTCAAGAGATTAGATCTGATAGACAGAGTCCCTGAAGAACTATGGGTCAAGGTTCATGACATTGTACAGGAGGCAATGATCAAGACCATCCCCATGAAAAAGAAATGCAAAATGGCAAAATGGTTGTCTGAGGAGGCCTTACAAATAGCTGAGAAATGAAGAGCAGTGAAAGGCAAAGGAGAAAAGGAAAGATGTACACATTTGAATGCAGAGTTCCAAAGAATAGCAAGGAGAGATAAGAAAACGTTCCCCAGCAGTCAATGAAAAGAAATAGAGGAAAACATTCAAATGGGAAAGACTAGAGATCTCTTCAAGAAAATTAGAGATACCAAGGGAACATTTCATGCACAGATGGTCACAATAAAGAATGGAAATGGTACGGACCTAACAGAAGCAGAAGATATTAAGATGAGGCAGCAATAATACATAGATCTATACAAAAAAAGATCTTCATGACCCAGATAATCATGATGGTGTGATCACTCAACTAGAGCCAGATATCCTGGAATGTGAAGTCAAGTGGGCCTAGGAAGCATCACTATGAACAAAGCTAGTGGAGGTGATAGAATTCCAGTTGCACTATTTCAAATTCTAAAGGATGATGCTGTGAAAGTGCTGCACTTAGTATGCCAGAAAATTTGGAATACTCAGCAGTGTCCACAGGACTGGAAAAGGTGAGTTTTCATTCCAATTCCAAAGAAAGGCAATGGCAAGGAATGTTCAAACTACTGCACAATTGCACTCATCTCATGCACTAGCAAAATAATGCTCAAAAGTCTCCAAGCCAGGCTTCAACAGTATGTGAACCATGAACTTCCAGATAGTCAAGCTGGGTTTAGAAAAGGCAGAAGAACCAGACATCAAATTGCCAACATCTCCTGGATCATCAAAAAAGGAAGAGAGTAGCAGAAAAACATCTACTTCTGCTTTATTGACTATGCCAAAGCCTTTGACTGTGTGAATAACAACAAACTGTGGAAAATTCTTAAAAAGATGGGAATACCAAACCACCTGACCTGCCTTCTGAGAAATTTGTATGCAGGTCAAAAAGCAACAGTTAGAACTGGACATGGAACAACAAACTGGTTCCAGATAGGAAAAGGAGTACTTCAAGGCTGTATATTGTCACCCTGCTTATTTAACTCATATGCAGAATACATCATGTGAAATGCCAGGATGAATGAAGCACAGCTGGAATCAAGATTGTTGGGAGAAATATCAATAACCTCAGATATGCAGATGACACCACCCTTATGGCAGAAAGCAAAGAAGAACTAAAGAGCCTCTTGATGAGCGTGAAAGAGGCGATTGAAAATGTTGGTTTCAAACTCAACATTCAGAAAAATAAATTCATGGCATCTGGTCCCATCACTTCATGGCACATTGATTGGGAAACAATGGAAACAGTGAGAGACTTTATTTTGGGGGGCTCCAAAATCACTGCAGATGGTGACTGCAGCCATGAAATTAAAAGATTCTTGCTCCTTGGAAGAAAAGCTATGACCAACCTAGACAGCAGGTTAAGAAACAGAGAGACATTACTTTGCCAACAAAGGTCCATCTAGTCAAAGCTATGGTTTCTCTAGTAGTCATGTATGGATGTGAGAGTTGGACTATAAAGAAATCTGAATGCTGAAGAATTGATCCTTTTGAACTGTGGTGTTGGAGAACACTTTTTAGAGCCCCTTGGACTGCAATGAGATCAAACCAGTCAATCCAAAAGGAAATCAGTCCTGAATATTCAATCGAACACCTGATGCTGAAGCTGAAGCTCCAATAGTTGGCCACCCGATGTGAAGAACTGCCTCATTGGAAAAGACCCTGATACTGGGAAAGATTGAAGGTGGGTGAAGAAGGGGACGATAGAGGATGAAATGGTTGGATGACATCACTGACTTAATGGACATGAATTTGAGTAATTTCTGGGAGTTGGCTATGGACAGGGAAGCCTGGCGTGTTGCAGTCCATAGGGTTGCAAAGAGTCGGACATGACTGAGGGACTGAACTAACTGATCAAATGGGCTTTATATTCCAGATATGCAAGGATTCTTCAATATAAGCAAATCAGTAATTGTGATATACCATGCTGTGCTGTGCCTAGTTGCTCAGTTGTGTCTGACTCTTTGGACCCCATGGACTGTAGCTGCCATACTCCTCTGTCCATGGAATTCTGCAGGCAAGAATACTGGAATGGGTTGCTATTTCCTTCTCCAGGGGATCTTCCCCAACCAGGAATTGAATTTGGGTCTCCTGTATTGTAGGCATATTCTTTACCAACTGAGCCAGCAGGGAAGTCCAGAACGAACATACCTCAACATTATAAAGGTCATATAGGACAAACCCATAGCAAACATTTTTCTCAGTAGTGAAAAACTGAAAGCCTTTCCTCTAAAATCAAGAACAAGACAAATGTGTCCACTCTCACCACTATTATTCAATTTAGTTTTGGAAGTCCTAGCCATAAAAATCAGAGAAGAAAAAGGAAAAAAGGAACACAGATTGGAGAAGAAGAAGTAAAACTCTCACTGTTTGCAGATGACATGACTCTTTACATAGAAAACCCTAAAGATTCCAATGAAAAATTACTAGCATTAATCAATGAATATAGTAAAATCACAGGATATAATACACAGAAACCCTTTGCATTCTTATGCACTAACAATGAAAAATCAGAAAGAGAAATTAAGGAAACAATCCCACTCGCCACTGCAACAGAAAGAATGAAAAACCTAGAAATAAATTTACCTAAAGTGACAAAACATCTGTAAGATACTGATGAAGGACACTAAAGACAACACAAATAGATAGAGAAATATATACCATGTTCTTGGGTTGGAAGAATCAATATTGTGAAAATTACTACACTACCCAAAGCCATCTATAGATTCAATGCAATCTCCATCAAACTACCAATAACATTTTTCACAAAACTAGAACAAATAATTTCACAATATGTATGGAAACACAAAACCCTGAGTATCCAAAGTAATCTTGGGAAAGAAGAATGGAGCTGGAGGAATCAACCTTTCTGACTTCAGACTATACTACAAAGTATAGTCATCAAGACACTATGGTAGTGGCACAAATATATATATATATATATATAGACCTATACATAGGTCTATATATAGACAAAATAGAAAAGTCTAAACATAAATCCATGTACCTAAGGGCACCTAATCTTTGACAAAGGAGGCAAGAATATAAAATGGAGAAAAGACAATCTCTTCAATAAGTGTTCCTGGGAAAATTGGGCAGCTATATGCAAAAGAATGGAATTAGAACATTTCTTAACACATACACAAAAATAAACTCAAAATGGATTAAGCCTAAATGTGAGACCAGAAACTATAAAACTCTTAGAGGAAAATAGGCAGAACACTCTTTTACATAAACCACAGGGAAATCCTCTATGACCCACCTCCCAGAGTAATGGAAATACAAAAATACAAATTGACCTCATTAAACTTAACAGCTTTTGCACAACATAGGAAACTATAAGCAAGGTGAAAAGACAATCCTCAGAATGGGAGAAAACTGCAAATGAAGCATCTGACAAAGGATTAATCTCCAAAATATTCAAGTAGCTCATGAAGCTCAATACCAGAAACCAACAACCCAATCAAGACTTAAACAGACATTTCTCCAAAGAAGACATTGTTGTTGTCTTGTTGCATGTCTGACTTGTTGCAACCCCACGGACTGCAACACACCAGGCCTCCCTGTCCCTCACCATTTCCTGAAGTTTGCCCAAGTTCATGTCCATTGCATCTGTGATGCCATCCAGCCATCTCATCCTCTGATGCCCTCTTCTCCTTCTGCCCTCAATCTTTCCCAGCATCAGGGACTTTTTCAATGAGTCAGCTGCTTGCATCAGATGACCAAAATACTGGAGCTTCAGCTTCAGCATCAGTCCTTCCAATGAATATTCAGGGTTGATTTTCCTTAAGATTGACTGGTTTTGTCTCCTTCCTGTCCAAAGGACTCTCAGGAGTCTTCTCCAGCACTGCAGTTTGAAGGCATCAATTCTTCAGTTCTCTGCCTTCTCTATGGTCCAGCTCTCACAACCGTACATGATACTAGGAAGATCATAGCCTTGACAATATGGATTTTTGTCAGCAGACTAATGTCTCTGCTTTTCAACACACTCTCTAGGTTTGTCATAGCATTCCTGCCAATCTCCTTCTGATTCCATGGCTGCAGTCATCATCTGCAATGATTTTAGAGCCCAAGAAGAGGAAATCTGTCACTATTTCCACATAAAGAAGACATATAGATGGCTAATAAAAGCATGAAAAGATGCTCAAGAGCACTCATTATTAGAAATATACAAATCAAAACACGATTATGTATAATCTCACACCAGTCAGAATGGCTATTATCAAAAAATCCACAAACTACAAATACTAGAGAAGGCGTGGATCAAAGGGAACCTTCTTTCACTATTGATGGGAATGCAAATTGACACAGTCACTACGGAGAATAGTATGGAGATTTCTTTAAAAACTAGTTATAAAATAACCACATGACCCAGCAATCATATTACTGGGCATATACCCTGAGGAAACCAGGATTGAAAAATACACATATACCCCAATGTTCATTGCAGCACTATTTACAATAGCTAGGACATGGAAGCAACCTAGATGTCCATCGACAAATAAATGAATAAAGAATTTGTGGTACCAAAAAAAGAAAACTACAGGCCAATGTCACTGATGAACATAGATGCAAAACTCCTTAACAAAATTCTAGCAATCAGAATCCAACAACACATTAAAAAGATCATACATCATGACCAAGTGGGCTTTATCCCAGGGATGCAAGGATTCTTCAATATCCCCAAATCAATCAATGTACTACACCACATTAACAAATTGAAAAATAAAAGCCATATGATCCTCTCAATAGATGCAGAGAAAGCCTTTGATAAAATTCAACACCCATTTATGATAAAAAAAAAAAACTCTCCAGAAAGCAGGAATAGAAGGAATATACCTCAACATAACAAAAGCTATATATGACAAACCCACAGCAAACATTAGCCTCAGTGGTGAAAAATTGAAGGCATTTCCCCTAAAGTCAGGAACAAGAAAAGGGTGCCCATTTTCACCACTACTAATCAACATAGTTTCTGAAGTTTTGGCCACAGCAATCAGAGCAGAAAAAGAAATAAAAGGAATCCAAATTGGAAAAGAAGAAGTAAAACTCACTGTTTTCAGATGACATGATCCTCTACATAGAAGACCCTAAAGACTCCACCAGAAAATTACTAGAGCTAATCAATGAATATAGTAAAGTTGCAGGATATAAAATCAACACACAGAAATCCCTTGCATTCCTATACACTAATAATGAGAAAATAGAAAGAGAAATTAAGGAAACAATTCCATTCACCATTGCAATGAAAAGAATAAAATACTTAGGAATATATCTACCTAAAGAAACTAAAGACCTATATATCAGATCAGATCAGATCAGATCAGTCGCTCAGTTGTGTCCGACTCTCTGTGACCCCATGAATTGCAGCACGCCAGGCCTCCCTGTCCATCACCAACTCCCGGAGTTCACTCAAACTCACGTCCATCGAGTCAGTGATGCCATCCAGCCATCTCATCCTCTGTCATCCCCTTCTCCTCCTGCCCCCAATCCCTCCCAGAATCAGAGTCTTTTCCAATGAGTCAACTCTTCGCATGAGGTGGCCAAAGTACTGGAGTTTCAGCTTTAGCATCATTCCTTCCAAAGAAATCCCAGGGCTGATATCCTTCAGAATGGACTGGTTGGAGCTCCTTGCAGCCCAAGGGACTCTCAAGAGTCTTCTCCAACACCACAGTTCAAAAGCATCAATTCTTCTGTGCTCAGCTTTCTTCACAGTCCAACTCTCACATCCATACATGACCACAGGAAAAACCATAGCCTTGACTACCTATATATAGAAAACTATAAAACACTGGTGAAAGAAATAAAAAAGGACACTAATAGATGGAGAAATATACCATGTTCATGGATAAGAAGAAACAATATAGTGAAAATGAGTATACTGACCAAAACAATCTATAGATTCAATGCAATCCCTATCAAGCTACCAACGGTATTTTTCACAGAGCTAGAACAAATAATTTCACAATTTGTATGGAAATACAAAAAAACCTCGAATAGCCAAAGCGATCTTGAGAAAGAAGAATGGAACTGGAGGAATCAACCTACCTGACTTCAGGCTCTACTACAAAGCCACAGTCATCAAGACAGTATGGTACTGGCACAAAGACAGAAATATAGATCAATGGAACAAAATAGAAAGCCCAGAGATAAATCCATACACCCATGGACACCTTATCTTTGACAAAGGAGGCAAGAATATACAATGGAGAAAAGACAATCTCTTTAACAAGTGGTGCTGGGAAAACTGGTCAACCACTTGTAAAAGAAGGAAACTAGAACACTTTCTAACACCATACACAAAAATAAACTCAAAATGGATTAAAGATCTAAACGTAAGACCAGAAACTATAAAACTCCTAGAGGAGAACATAGGCAAAACACTCTCCGACATACAGCACAGCAAGATCCTCTATGACCCACCTCCCAGAATATTGGAAATAAAAGCAAAAATAAACAACTGGGACCTAATTAAACTTAAAAGCTTCTGCAAAACAAAGGAAACTATAAGCAAGGTGAAGACAGCCTTCAGAATGGGAGAAAATAATAGCAAAGGAAGCAACTGACAAAGAATTAATCTCAAAAGTATACAAGTAACTCCTGCAGCTCAATTCCAGAAAAATAAACGACCCAATCATAAAATGGGTCAAAGAACTAAACAGACATTTCTCCAAAGAAGACATACAGATGGCTAACAAACACATGAAAAGATGCTCAACGTCACTCATTAGCAGAGAAATGTAAATGAAAACCACAGTGAGGTACCATTTCATACCAGTCAGAATGGCTGCGATCCAAAAGTCTACAAGCAATAAATGCTGGAGAGGGTGTGGAGAAAAGGGAATCCTCTTACACTATTAATGGGAATGCAAACTAGTACAGCCACAATGGAGAACAGTGTGGAGATTCCTTAAAAAAAACTGGAAATAGAACTGCCATATGACCCAGAAATCCCACTTCTGGGCATACACACCGAGAAAACCAGAATTGAAAGAGACACGTGTACCCCAGTGTTCATTGCAGCACTGTTTATAATAGCCAGGACATGGAAGCAACCTAGATGTCCATCAGCAGACGAATGGATAAGAAAACTATGGTACATATACACAATGGAGTATTACTCAGCCATTAAAAAGAATACATTTGAATCAGTTCTAATGAGGTGGATGAAACTGGAGCCTATTATACAGAGTGAAGTAAACCAGAAAGAAAAACTCCAATACAGTATACTAACGCATATATATGGAATTTAAAGAGATGGTAACGATAACCCTGTATGTGAGACAGCAAAAGAGACACAGATGTATAGAACAGTCTTTTGGACTCTGTGGGAGAGGGCGAGGGTGGGATGATTTGGGAAAATGGCATTGAAACCTGTATAAAATCATACGTGAAATGAATCGCCAGACCAGGCTTGATGCATGAAATAGAATGCTCAGGGCTGGTGCACTGGGATGATCCAGAGGGATGGTATGGGGAGGGAGGTGGGAAGGGGGTTCAGGATAGGGAACACTTGTACACCCATGGCGGATTCATGTTGATGTATGGCAAAACCAATTCAATATTGTAAAGTTATTAGCCTCCAATTAAAATAAATAAATTTATATAAAAAAGAAGTTGTGGTACATATACACAATGGAGTATTACTCAGCTATAAAACGCATACATTTGAGTTGATCCTAATGATGTAGAAGAACCTAGAGCCTGTTATACAAAGTGAAGTAAGTCCAAAGGAGAAAGATAAATATTACACACATTTATGAAATCTAGAAAGATGGTACTGATGAACCTCTTTACAGGACAGCAATGGAGATGCAGACATAGAGAACAGACTTTTGGACACAGTGGAGGAGAAAAAAGGTGGGATGATTTGAGAGTGTAGAAATGAAACATATACATTGCCATAAGTAAAGTAGATAGCCAGTGAGAATTTGCTGTATGACACAGGGAACCCAAAACCAGCACTCTTGGTGGGATGGGAGGGACATTTGTATACCTATGGCTAATTCATGTTGATGTATGACAGAAAATATCATAATATTATAAATTAAAATAAAAAACTAAACATAAATAAAAGTAGTTTTGAAAAATGTTCAAAAAAATGGACTACTAACTTTTAATAACAACAACTGCAATACAGCAAGCATGGGGAAAGTCTGATTTTCATAGTTATTACATAATAATAATAACAAAATGATCAAATTTGACAAAATTAGAAGATATATATAGATATATATATATATATAGGAACTGGAAAACACCACTCATTCAATGGAATCAAACAAATTGAAAGAAATAATCCCTGAGAAATCCTTGACATCAATCCCAGACAAAGTAAATATCTATAGAAGATACCTTAAATATCAGTCTTAAATATCAATAAGAGATAAGGAAAAACAGAGAACTAAAGAAAACAAGGAAAACAATATAGAAGCAAAATGAGAATATTTTAAAAAGAGAAATTGCAAAAGAACCAAACAAAATTCTAGAGTGGACAAGTACAATTGAAATGCAAATTCACTAGAAAAGTTCAACAACAGAATTGAGCAGGCAGAAGAAAGAATCAGTGAGCATGATGATAGGATATTTGAAATTCTTGAGTCTTAAGAACACAGAGAAAAAGTATGGAGAAAAGTGAGCAAAGCATAAGGAATCTGTCAACACATACATTTTCAGACTCCCAGAAAAAGAATACAGTGAGAAAGGAGCAGAAAACTTATTTGAAGAAATAATGGTAAAACTTCCCAAGTTTGATGAAATACTTGAATCTATAAATCTTAAAAGCTCACTGATCTCCAAGTAAAATAAACTCAAAGAGACCCACACCAACACACATTGTAATCAAACTGTTGAAAGTCAATGAGAGAATACTGAAAGCAGCAATGGTATAGTGATTTATCATGTATAGAGATTCCTTGTAAGATTATTAATCATTTGTAGTCAGAGACCTTGGACCAGAGGTAGTAAAATTATATGTTTAATGTGCTGAAAAATAAATATTATAAAATCTATATATTATATATATATATATATATATATATATATATATATATTATAAACTCTGCTGCTGCTGATGCTAAGTTGCCTCAGTCGTGTCCGACTCTGTGCAACCCCATAGACTGCAGCCCACGAGGCTCCCCCATCCCTAGGATTTTCCAGGCAAGAGTGCTGGAGTGGGTTGCCATTTCCTTCTCCAATGTGTGAAAGTGAAAAGTGAAAGTGAAGTCGCTGAGTCTTGTCCAACTCTTAGCGACCCCATGGACTGCAGCCCACCAGGCTCCTCCATCCATGGGATTTTCCAGGCAAGAGTGCTGGAGTGGGGTGCCATTGCCTTCTCCAATTATAAACTCTACATATATATAAATTCTATATATGGCAAAACTGTCCTTCAAAAGTAAAGGAGAATTTAAGGCTCTTGGACACGATTTGGTGACCGAACAACACCAATATAAACAACAGCTGAGGGACGTCAGTACTGCTAGACCTATCCTACAGAAATGATAAAGGGAGTGCTTCAGGAGAAGATGCTTGATACTAGCTCAAAGTCATATATACACAATTACACAGCAAATGTAACATGGACAAATGCAATAGCCAGTGTTACCATAATCCTGCTTTTAGCTTGAACTTTAATTTTATATAGGATTTAAGATAAAAGGGTCAGCGGAAGAAGATGGCAGAGGAGTAAGATGGAGAGATCCTCAGCCTCCCCACAAATACACCAAAAACTCATCAAGATATGAAACAACTCCTACAAAGCAACCTCTAGGTGACAGCAGAAGACCCCAGGTCTCCAGGGAGACAGGCTAATCACCCTGAAATGAGGTAGGGGAGGATAGAGACATAAAAAGGGAAAAGACAGAGAACTTCTGGGCAGGAGTTTGTGCCACGAGGGAGTGTGGGAGTCATGAAACAGGAGGAATTCCCATGCACAGTGAAGCTCCCTCACAGTTGGGCCCAAGGGGGAGCTGCAGTCTCTGAAAACTGGGCAAAGTATGGGCTTAGAGGGGAGAAAACAGAGAAAGCTACACTTCTCAGCCCATGAACAGCTCACGGACTATGGCCCCAACCAGACGGCAGCTCAGAGAACTGAGAGTCGTTCAGTTCAGTTCAGTTGCTCGGTTGTGTCTGACTCTTTGTGACCACATGGACTGCAGCACTCCAGGCTTCCCTGTCTGTCACCAACTCCTAGAGCTTGCTCAAACTCATGTCCATTGAGTCGGTGATGCCATCCAACCATCTCATCCTCTTTCGTCCCCTTCTTCTCCCACCTTCAATCTTTCCCAGCACCAGGATCTTTTCCAGTGAGTCAGTTCTTCGCATCAGGTGGCCAAAGTATTGGAGTTTCAGCTTCAGCATCAGTCCTTCCAAAGAATATTCAGGACTGATTTCCTTTAGGATAGAACGCCTCCTGAGAGTGGGGAGGCATACAAACCCAGACAGTGCACCTAACACTTGCAGCATAGAGGATGGGCCCAGGTAGCCTAGTGTGGCACAGAAATAAATCCCAGTAGTGCACACAACCTTGGACATGCAAAAGGTGGGACCAGGGTGCAAATAGAAGGGAGGCATACAAACTTGGGCAGTGCACACAACCCTCATGGCACAGCTGAAAGAAGAACACATTAGCCCCATGACAAAGAGGGAAGGTGATGAGATGAAATAAGTGCACACAAACCCCACAATGCAGAGCCCAGCCCAGGGAGCTGGAACAAGTCCACATTATCCTCATGACACAGAGGCTAGCCCGGGGAGCCAGAACAAGTCCACACTATCCCCATGACACAGAGGCCAGCCTGGGGAGCTGAAACAAATGCACACAAGACCTGTGACAGAGAGGGAGGGCTCTGGAAGCTGAGACAAATGCAAACAAGCCCTGGAAAGCAAAGGGTGGCCTGGTGTAAGTGGGGTGTTAAAGTCCCCTACTATTATTGTGTTGCTGTCAATTTCCCCTCTTGTGCCTGTTAGTGTATTCCTTATGTGCTAAGGTGCTCCCATGTTGGGTGCATAAATATTTACAATTGTTATGTCTTCTTCTTGGATTGATCCTTTGATCATTATGTAGTGTCCTTCTTTGTCTCTTATAATATTCTTTATTTTAAAGTCTACTTTTGCTTTTAAGATTTTTTTATTTTTTTCTTATAAATCACACAGTTTATTCCCCCTAAATATTTCCACCTTCATATTAGCCTTTTGCAGTGCTGTGGAGATTTCCTCTTTCTAATTATTGTCAAAAAAAATTATTTTAAATTTTTTTTTCGTTTTTTCTCTTTTTCACAACCTTTTTCTTCCCTTGATGAGTTTTTAAATTTGTTTTTGATATATTCAAAATTTTTTCCTATAGTTCTTTATTGGCCATAGTTATTCCTGAACATATATAAATCTTTTCCACATACATCTATTCATCTTTGCTTTTCTATTTTTTCTTTTCTCTCTCTCTTTTTAATCCTCTTTTCCACCCTTTCCTTTTCTCCTTTCCCTCCCTTCTTCTATTCTTTTCCCTCTCTTTTTTCTTCTCACTTTTTTTCTTTCACTCTTTCTTTTTTCACCAGTTCAGTTCAGTTCAGTCACTCAGTCATGTCTGACTCTTTGTGACCCCATGAGTTGCAGCACACCAGGCCTCCCTGTCCATCACCATCTCCCGGAGTTCACTCAGACTCACGTCCATCGAGTCAGTGATGCCATCCAGCCATCTCATCCTCTGTCGTCCCCTTTTCCTCCTGCTCCCAATCCCTCCCAGCATCAGAGTCTTTTCCAATGAGTCAACTCTTCGCATGAGGTGGCCAAAGTACTGGAGTTTCAGCTTTAGCATCATTCCTTCCAAAGAAATCCCAGGGCTGATCTCCTTCAGAATGGATGGTTGGATGTCCTTGCAGTCCAAGGGACTCTCAAGAGTCTTCTCCAACACCACAGTTCAAAAGCATCAATTCTTTGGCGCTCAGCCTTCTTCACAGTCCAACTCTCACATCCATACATGACTACTGGAAAAACCATAGCCTTGACTAGATGGACCTTTGTTGGCAAGGTAATGTCTCTGCTTTTGAATATGCTATTTAGGTTGGTCATAACTTTCCTTCCAAGGAGTAAGCATCTTTTAATTTCATGGCTGCAATCACCATCTGCAGTGATTTTGGAGCCACCCAAAATAAAGTCTGACACGGTTTCCACTGTTTCCCCATCAGAAGCAGAAGATATTAAGAGGTGGCAAGAATACACAGAAGAACTATACAAAAATGATCTTCATGACCCAGATAATCACGATGGTGTGATCACTCACCTAGAGCCAGACATCCTGGAATGTGAAGACAAGTGGACCTTAGAAAGCATCACTACGAACAAAGCTAGTGGAGGTGATAGAATTCCAGTGGAGCTATTTCAAATCCTGAAAGATGATGCTGTGAAAGTGCTGCACTCAATATGCCAGCAAATTTGGAAAACTCAGCAGTGGCCACAGGACTGGAAAAGGTCAGTTTTTATTCCAATCCCAAAGAAAGGCAATGCCAAAGAATGCTCAAACTACCACACAATTGCACTCATCTCACATGCTAGTAAAGTAATGCTCAAAATTCTCCAAGCCAGGCTTCAGCAATACGTGAGCTGTGAACTTCCAGATGTTCAAGCTGGTTTTAGAAAAAGCAGAGGAACCAGAGATCAAATTTCCAACATCTGCTGGATCATAGAAAAAGCAAGAGAGTTCTTTTTTCACCAAGTAAGTAAAACTGTTCAGCTCTTTTTGCTATGTTCCCAGTTGTCCCTCTACTCACAATCAGATTTCCAGATTGAGCATTAACTAGCCCTGCTTTTAATTGGTTGATATCACTTCTGGTTTCCTTTGCTCACCAAGTCAGTCTCCTGTACTGTTTTCTTTAGAACACTTTGGTTATAACTGTATGTGTGGAAGTGTGTATATATGTCCCATTATTTCTGTAATTACCTGTTTGATCTTCTTCCACTAGAACACAAGCACAAGTCACCCCTAACAAGAAATCAACACAAACCACCCAACCAACGTTTCCCTCCAAGGGAAAAAAACAAAAGGAAGAAGTAATACAACCCTAAAACCTGGGGAAAGGAGACCTCAAGTGGAGCAAGTTAGAAAAAAGAAATAAATACATGGGGAACACATGTATACCTGTGGCAGATTCATTTTGATATTTGGCAAAACTAATACAATTTGTAGAGTTTAAAAATAAAATAAAATTTAAAAAAATAAATATGAAAAGACAGAAATGCAGCACAAATGAAAAAGAAAGCAGATGTAAAGCGAAGCTTTAGAGACAAGCAAAAGTTAAGAGAATTCTGCACCAACAAGACCAAATAAATGAAGAGGAAATGAACAATCTTCCTGAAAAAGAATTCAGAATAATGATAATAAAGATGCTCTGAAGACTTGAAAATAGAATGGAGAAAATGCAAGAAACATTTAACACAGTTAATACAATCTCCAAGGATATAGAAGAAATAAGAATAAGCAAACAGAGATGAATAACACAATTACTGAAATTAAAAATATTCTGGAAAGAACCAATAGCAGAATAACTGAGTCAGAGAAACAGATAAGTGAGCTGGAGGATAGAATGGTGGAAATAACTGCTGAAGAAAAGAATAAAGGGAAAGGAATGAAAATAATTGAGGATAGCTTCAGAGACCTTTGGGACAATATTAAATGCACCAACATATGAGTTATGGGGCCTCAGAGGAAGAAGAAAAATAGAAAGCACAGAGAAAATTTTTGAAGAAATTATAGTTGAAATCATCCCCAACCTGAGAAAGGATTCAATCAACTCCAAAAAGTGTAGAGAGTCCCTTACAGGGTAAACCCAAGTAGAAACAAATCAAGACACATATTAATTAAGCAACAGAAATTAAGCACAAAGAAAGAATATTAAAAACAGCAAGGGAAAAGCAACAAGTAACATACAAGGGAAAACCCATACCATTAACAGTGGATCTTTCAGCAGAAACTCTGCAGTCAAGAAGGGAATGGAAAGATATATTTGAAGTACTGAAAGACAAAAATCTACAACTAAGATTGCTATACTCAGCAAAGATCTCATTCAAAATTGATGAAGAAATCAAAAGCTTTACAGACAAGCAGAAGTTAAGAGAATTCAGCACCACCAAATCAACCTTGCAACAAATTCTAAAGGGACTTATATAGCCAGTAAACACAAGAGAAAGGAAAGACCTACAAAAACAAACCCAATACAATCAAGAAAAAGCCAATAGGAACATATGTATCAATAATTACCTTAAATCTAAGTGGATTAAATGCATCAACCAAAGATACAGACTGACTGAATGGATACAAAAACAAGACCCAAATATATGCTGCCTACAGGAGACCCAGTTCAGACTTAGAGACACAGACTTAAAGTAAAAGGATGGAAAAAGGTATTCCATGCAAATAGAAACCAAAAACAAACAAACAAACCATGCTGGAGTGACAATCCTTATTTCAGACAAAATAGACTTCAAAATAAAGAATATTATAAGAGACAAAGAAGGACACTACATAGTGATCAAGGGATCAATTCAAGAAGAAGACATAACAATTGTAAATGTCTATGTATCCAACATAGGAGCACCTCAATACATAAAGCAAACACTAACAGGCATAAGAGGGGAAATCAACAGCAACCCAGTAATAGTAGGGAACTTTAACACCCCACTTACAACAATGGACAGGTCATCAAAACAGCAAATCATTAAGGAAACACAAAACTTAAATGAAATTTTAGACTAAATGCACCTAATTGATATCTTCAGAACTTTCCATCCAAATGCAGAAGAATACACTTTCTTCTCAAATGCACATGGAACATTCTCCAGGATAGACCACATCTTGGGCCACAAATAAAGCCTCAGTAAATTTAAGAAAATTGAAGTATCTTCTCTGACCACAATGGTATGAGGCTAGATAGTAATTACAGGGGGAAAAAAACTACAAAAAAACCCACAAATTTGGAGATTAAACAATACATTACTAAATAACAAAGAGGTTACTGAAAAAATAAGAAAAATCAAAAGATTTCTAGAAACAAATGACAATGAAAACACGACGACCCAAAACCTATAGGAGTCAGCAAAAGCAGTTCTTTTTTTTTAATTTAAATTTATTTATTTTAATTGGAGGCTAATTACAATATTGTATTGGTTCTGCCACACAAAGCAGTTCTTAAGAGGGAAGTTTATAGAGATACAATCCTATCTCAAGAAACAAGAAAGTGTAGAACAGACAACCTAACTCTATATCTAAAGCAGCTGGAAAAAGAACAACAAAGACCCAAAGTCAGCAGAAGGAAAGAAATAATAAATATCAGGGCAGAAATAAATGAAAAAGAAATGAAGGAAACAATAATAAAGATTGATAAAACTAAAAGCTGGTTCTTTGAGAAGATAATCAAAATTGACAAACCACTAGCCAGACTCATCAAGAAATAAAGGGAGAAAAATCAAATCAACAAAGTTAGAAATGAAAAAGGAGGGGTTACAACAGACAACACAGAAATACAAAGGCTCATAAGAGAATAGTATGAGCAACAATATGCTAATAAAATGGACAATCTAGAAGAAATGGACAGATTCTTAGAAAAGGTCAACCTCCCAGCCAGGAAGAAATAGAAATTATGAACAACCCAATTACAAACACTGAAATCGAAATAGTGATTTTTTAAAAATCTCCCAAAAAACAAAAACCCAGGGACAGATGGCTTCACAGGGAATTCTAGCAAACATTTAGAGAAGAGCTAATGATTATTTTTCTGAAACTCTTCCCAAAAACGCTGAGGAAGGAACACTTCCAAATTCATTCTATGAGGCCACAATCACCTGGATACCAAAACAAGGCAAAGACAACATGAAAAAAGAAACTTACAGGCCAATATCACTGATGAACATAAATGCAAAAATCATCAACAAAATTCTAGCAAACGTAATTCAACACATTAAAAACTCATACACCATGATCAAGTCAGGTTTTTCCAGGGATGCAAGGATTCTTCAATATTCACAAATCAATAAGTGTGATACACCATATTAACAAATTGAAAGATAAAAACCATAAGACCATCTCAATAGATGCAGAAAAAACCTTCGACAAAATTCAGCATCCTTTTATGACAAAAAAAACATACCTCAACATAGTAAAGGCCATATATGAAAAGCCCATAGCAAACATTATTCTCAGTGTTGAAAAACTAAAAGCATTCCCTCTAAGATCAGGAACAAGATAAGTGTATCCACTCTCACCACTATTATTCAACATAATTTTGGAAGTCCTAGCTATGGCAATTAGAGAAGAAAAAGAAATAAAAGGAATCTAGATCAGAAAAGAAGAATAATCTAGGTCAGAAAAGAAAACTCTCACTGTTTGCAAATGGCATGATACTATACATAGAAAACCCAACAGAAACTATCAGAAAATTGCTAGAGATAATCAGTGAATTCAGTAATGTCGCAAGATACAAGGTCAATACACAGAAATCACTTGCATTCCTATATACTAACAATGAAAAATCAGAAAGAGAAATTAAGGAATCAATCCCATTCACCACTGTCACAAAAAGAATTAAATATCTAGGAATAAACCCACCTAAGGAGACAAAAGACCTGTATACAGAAAACTTTAAGACACTGATGAAAGAAATCAAAGATGACATAAACAGCTGGAGAGATATTCCATGTTCCAGGATAGGAAGAATCATTATTGTGAAAATGACCATACTACCAAATGCAATCCACAGATTCAGTGCAATCCCTGTTAAATTACCAATGGCATTTTTCACAGAACTAGAAAAAAAAATTCACTTTTCATATGGAAACACAAAAGACCGCAAATAGCCAAAGAAGTCTTGAGAAAGAAGAATGGAGCTGGAGGAATCAAACTTCCTGGCTTCAGAGTGTACTACAAAGCTACAGTCATCAAAACAGTATGGTACTGGCACAAAAACAGAAATATAGACCAATGAAACAAGATATAGAACTCAGAGATAAACCAACGCACCTATGGGAACTTATTTTTGACAAACCAAGCAAGAATATACAATGGGGCAAAGACAGCCTCTTCAGTAAGTGGTGCTAGGAAAACTGGAGCGCTACATGCAAAAAAATGCAATTAGAACACTACATAATGCCATACACAAAGATAAACTCAAAATGTATTAAAGACCTAAAGGTAAGACCAGAAACTATTAAATTCTTAGAGGAAAACATAGGCAGAACACTCGATGACACAAATCAAAGCAAGATCTTCTATGACCCACCTCCTGGAGTAATGGAAATAAAAACAAAAATAAACAA
The DNA here is from genome assembly GCF_027580195.1 of Bos mutus. Classification (NCBI taxonomy): domain Eukaryota; kingdom Metazoa; phylum Chordata; class Mammalia; order Artiodactyla; family Bovidae; genus Bos; species Bos mutus. The sequence continues at coordinate 134,495,293 of NC_091618.1, forward strand.
GTGTGACCTGATTAAGCTTAAAAGCTTTTTCATAGCAAAGGAAACTACAAGCAAGGTGAAAAGACAACACTAAGAATTGAAGAAAATAATAGTAAAGGAAACAACTGACAAAGAATTAATTTCCAAAATATACAAACAGCTCATACGACTCGGAGAAGGCAATGGTACCCCACTCAAGTACTCTTGCCTGGAAAATCCCATGGATGGAGGAGCCTGGTTCTTTGAGAAGATAAATAAAATAGACAAACCATTAGCCAGATTCATCAAGAAACAAAGGGAGAAGAATCAAATCAACAAAATTAGAAATGAAAACAGAGAAATCACAACAGGCAACACAGAAATACAAAGGACCATAAGAGACTACTATCAGCAACTATATGCCAATAAAATGGACAACTTGGAAGAAATGGACAAATTCTTAGAAAAGTATAACTTTTCAAAACTGAACCAGGAAGGAATAGAAAATCTTAACAGACCCATCACAAGCACAGAAATCGAACTGTAATCAGAAATCTTCCAACCAACAAAAGCCCAGGACCAGATGGCTTCACACCTGAATTATAGCAAAATTTTAAAGAAGAGCTAACACCTATCCTACTCAAACTCTTCCAAAAAATTGCAGAAGAAAGTAAACTTACAAACTCATTCTATGAGGCCACCATCACCCTAATACCAAAGCCAGAAAAAGATGCCACAAAAAAAGAAAACTACAGGCCAATATCACTGATGAACATAGATGCAAAAACCCTTAACAAAATTCTAGCAAATAGAATCCAACAATATATTTAAAAGATCATACATTATGGCCAAGTGGGCTTTATCCCAGGGATGCAAGGATTCTTCAATATTTGCAAATCAATCAATGTGATACATCACATTAACAAATTGAAAGATAAAAACCATATGATTATCTCAATAGATGCAGAGAAAGCCTTTGACAAAATTCAACATCCATTTATGATAAATAAAAAAAAAAACCCTTCAGAAAGCAGGCATAGAAGGAACATACCTCAACATAATAAAAGCCATATATGATAAACCCACAGCAAACATTATCCTCAATGGTGAAAAATTGAAAGCAATTCCCCTAAAGCCAGGAACAAGATAAGGATGCCCTCTCTCACCACTAATATTCAACATAGTTTTGGAAGTTTTAGCCACAGCAATCAGAGCAGAAAAAGAAATAAAAGGAATCCAGATTGGAAAAGAAAAATAAAATTCTCACTCTCTGCAGATTACATGATCCTCTACATGGAAAACATTAACAACTTCACCAGAAAATTACCAGAGCTAATCATTGAATATAGTAAAGTTGAGGATATAAAATTAACACACAGAAATCCCTTGCATTCCTATATACCAACAATGAGAAAACAGAAAAGAGAAATTAAGGAAACAATTCCATTCACCATTGCAATGAAAAGAATAAAATACTTAGAAATAAATCTACCTGAAGAAACAAAAGACCTATATATAGAAAACTATAAAACACTGGTAAAAGAAATTTAAAAATGACACAAATAGATGGAGAAATATACCATGTTCATGGATCAGAAGAATCAATATAGTGAAAATGAGTATATGACCCAAAGCAATCTATAGATTCAATGCAATCCCTATCAAGCTACCAACGGTATTTTTCAGAGAACTAGATCAAATAATTTCACAATTTGTATGGAAATACAAAAAAACTTTGAATAGCCAAAGCAATCTTGAGAAAGAAGAATGGAACTAGAGGAATCAACCTGCCTGACTTCAGGCTCTACTACAAAGCCACAGTCATCAAGACAGTATGGTACTGGCACAAAGACAGAAATATAGATCAATGCAACAAAATAGAAAGCCCAGAGATAAATCCACACACCTATGGACACCTTATCTTTGACAAAGGAGGCAAGAATATACAATGGAGAAAAGACAATCTCTTTAACAAGTGGTGCTGGGAAAACTGGTCAACCACTTGTAAAAGAATGAAACTAGAACACTTTCTAACACCATACACAAAAATAAACTCAAAATGGATTAAATATCTAAATGTAAGACCAGAAACTATATAAGTCCTAGAGGAAAACATAGGCAAAACATTCTCTGATGTAAATCACAGCAACATCCTCTATGACCCACCTCCCAGAGTAATGGAAATGAAAGCAAAAATAAACAAATGGGACCTAACTAAACTTAAAAGCTTTTGCTCAACGAAGGAAACTACAAGCCAGGTGAAAACACAGCCTTCAGAATAGGAGAAAATAATAGCAAACAAAGCAACTGACAAAGAATTAATCTCAAAAATATACAACAGCTCCTGCAGCTCAATTCCAGAAAAATAAACGACCCAATCAAAAAAATGAGCCAAACAACTAAATAGACATTTCTCCAAATAATGCATTCAGATGGCTAACAAACACATGAAAAGATGCTCAACATCACTCATTATCAGAGAAATGCAAATCAAAACCACAATGAGGTACCATCTCATGCCAGTGAGAATGGCTGCTATCAAAAAGTCTACAAACAATAAATGCTGGAGAAAAGGGAACCCTCTTACACTGTTAATGGGAATGCAAATAGTACAGCCACTATGGAGAACAGTGTGGAGACTCCTTTAAAAATTGGAAATAGAAGTACCACACAACCCAGCAATACCACTGCTGGGCATACACACCAAGGAAACCAGAATTGAAAGAGACACGTATACCCCAATGTTCATTGCAGCACTGTTTACAATAGCCAAGACATGGAAGCAACCTAGATGTCCAATGACAGACGAATAGATAAGAAAGCTGTGGTACATATACACAATGGAATATTACTCACCTATTAAAAAGAATGCATTTGAATCAGTTCTAATGAGGTGGATGAAACTGGAGCCTATTATACAGAGTGAAAGTCAGAAAGAAAAACACCAATACAGTATATTAATGCATATATATGGGATTTAGAAAGATGGTAACAATGACCCTATATGCAAGACAGCAAAAGAGACACAGATGTAAAGAACAGACTTTTGGACTCTGTGGGAGAAGGCGAGGGTGTGATGATACGAGAGAATAGCATTGAAACTTGTATATTATCATATGTGAAATAGATGACCAGTCCAGGTTCGATGCATGAGACAGGGTGCTCAGGGCTGGTGCACTGGGATGATCCTGAGCAACGGGACAAGGAGGGAGGTGGGAGGGGGGTTCAGGATGGGGAACACATGTACACCCATGGCTGATTCATGTGAGTGTATGGCAAAAACCACCACAATATTGTAAAGTAATTAGCCTCCAATTAAAATAAATTTTAAAAAATTTTAAATGAATGAATTATTTAATTTTTACTTAGTATTAGAGACATTTTAGAATATTAGGAACAGATAGGTGATGAGACTTTTACAGTTGTCAAATATGCATTTATTCCATCTCCCTTGATTCTCCAGTCCTTTTAGATTTATTCATGTGATAAGTTCTGTGTTGTGGACATTGATAATAAGTGTGTTATTCCCAGATGAAGGCATTTTAGACCTAGTACATGACCCTCCAGCATTCTTTTCCTCTGCTTTGAAGAACTTTGAAATTGTATATTGACATAAAAGACTTATGGATAGAGCCTGGAAATGAGCAAAAACAGAAGTTTATAGTGTTATGCCTTGAAGATTTCAGAGTTAATATTTTACTGCAATGTAACTTAGCTTGTTGACTAATAAAGATTTGTTGTTGTTGCTGGAAAAAAAAAATTGGACAGAAAATCTTAAACATTTTTCCAAAGAATACATACAGATGGTGGCCAACAGACATGAAAAGATGCTCAACATCTGTAATCATCAGAGAAATGCAAATCAAAATTATGATGAGGTATTACCTCACACATGTTAGAATGGCTATCCTTAAAAAGACCACAAATAAATGTGGGCAAATATATGGAGGAAAGGGAAACCTAGTACACTAGTTTGGGAATGTAAATTGGTGCAGCTACTGTGGAAAATAGTATATAGATTCCTCAAAGAACTAAAAATAGAATTCTGTGATCCAGCATTTCCATTCCTAGGGTATATATCTTAAGAAAATGAAAACTCTTGTAAAACATATACGCACCTCCATTTACAATAGCCAAGACATGGAAGCAACCTAAAGTGCTTATCAACACTAATGGATAAAGATGTGGGATCAACATGGATGGACTCTGACAGTATTATGCTTAGTGCTTCCTGAAATATGTCAAACACAGCAAGATAAACACTATATATTATCATGTATATATTGAATCTAAAAAATAAAGCAAGTGAACAAATACAACAAAACAGACTCACAGACACACAAAATAAACTACTGGTTGCCAGTGGAGAGAGGAAAAGGGGGAGGAGCAGGTTAGGCTTAAGAGATTAAGAGGTACAAACTACTATGTATAAAATGGACTACAAAAGTATATTTACAACACAGGGGAATATAGTCAATTAAATGGAATATAATCTACAAAAATATAGAATCACTACGTAGTACACTTGAAGCTAATATAACATTATAAATCAACTATACTTCAAGAAAAAGAGAAGAGTTAACTTTTCTACCCAGCATATTGAATGTATATAATGAAAAATCCGAGGAAGGTGTCACCTAACTTATAGTTCAGAATGAGGCCCATAGGAGGATAGCAGAGACCATGATACCATGAGAACCAAATTTGCTGTCATAGATGTAATCAAGTTTAAGACACCAAGCTTAAGACATTCAATCCCTTGGAAGCAGAGACCAGGGTTACAGAGGGATGAAAAAGTCAGGGAAAGAGGTGATCAAAAGCAGTAAAACAGTTCTGGAAAGCTCTCTGAAATTCTTCCTTACTCTAGGATGATAAAAATGCGACTCAACAAGCATGTGAATTCCATCAGAGCTAAAGAACAGAAAAGAAATGGGTACAAGTGAATGCAGTGTTCTGCATTTCTCATTTCTGAACACTCATTTCTGAAAACCCACTGCTTAATATAAAATATGATGTACAATGTCTATAATTTGATCAGGAAATCTGTGAATAATAATGTTAATAAATACTTTAAACTCCACTGGACACTACTGATACATAAATAAAGCAAAAACTCAACTTTATAAAGCACCTACTGTGTGAGGGGAAGGACCGGTCTAAGATATTCATTTCAGTATTTCCTCAATATACTCACCAAGCTTAAGACATGACTTGATGTTATGCATCAATAGAACAGAACAATAATTTTGGATCAAATTCTTTTAATTTGACAAAAGTCAAATTAAAGGTGAGAAAATTATAATAATTAACTTAAAAACTTCCATAGTTTTAAAACAAGTAAGGAAAAGCTGTTTTGGGACCCTTACTGGTCCCCAACATTAAAAGCCAAACAAGTCTGTTTTAGTTATCCTAGTTTTAAAAATATATGTAAAGGGCTAAAAAAATTTATGCTTAGATACCTGACAAATAATTCTTTGGGATAGTTAGGCTAAAGGGCCTGACCACCTCAGCTCAACTCCACTCTGGAGATTCCAGAGCTTTTTATATATAAGTAGGTAAAATGGACAAGGAAAAAAAGAAAAATAAAAAGCCTTCTAAAACTCACTCTCTAAGACCAAAGCTTGTTGATTTGATCCTGATGAAAACTATAGTTAAAGGTATGAAAGTTTATGGAATTTATATAAAAGCAAATAAAACTGGTATATTTAAATGGACTTTATATACGATGGTTATAGCTATTGTTTAATTATATTGTGGGATAGACAAGGCATATAGATTGCCACTAAAGAAATATTAACTGAACATACTAGCCAGTAGAGTTAACTGAGCCATACAAAATAGGTAAAAACTGGGAACTAATATGCAAGGACTAATAAAAATAGTGATTTTGTTTTGGTTTAATTTGTAAACTCAGAAAGGTCTTTGCTAAATGCCTTATACAAACCTTTGAAGGCATGATAAACTAAACTCTAAAACTCTAGAACATACAATTTGTAAAACAAATTTCAATTTATAGTATCTTTAGGTGACAGAACTGTTCTTTGGGAAACTAAAAGCAATTGTCTTTGTCTTGGAAATGTCTAAAAACTAGAAATGTAACTACAGGCCACAAGGACTTGAATTAGCTCAAGCAGGCAAAACCTAAAACCAAGGGGGGAAAAGTGGCAGTTTTAAAATTCAAACAGCTGGAAATGCTCCCTTAGCCAAACTTACAGATACTAAGCCTTAGTCATCTGAGCAAGCAACCTTAATGTATTCTGTTTGTAAATAAGTAAGTTTATATTGTAATACCTGGTTCACATGTAAATTTTTTTCAGTAAACCCATGAGATCTCTTGTTTGCCTGTTTATGTCTGCATACACACTTTACACAGGCTTCCACGGTAGCACTAATGGTTAAAAAATAAAACCTGTCTGCCAATGCAGGAGATGTAAGAGATGTGGGTTCTATCCCTGGGTTGGGAAGATCCCCTGGTAGAGGGAAATATCCAGTATTCTTGCTTGGAGAATTCCATGGACAGAAGAGCCTGGCGGACTACAGTCCATGGGGCTGCAAAGATTTGGACATGACTGAGTGACTTTCACTTTCAGTTCACACATTATACATATGTATAATGATATAAAGAGATACCTCTACTTTTAAACATTACAAAAATTAATTTTTATAATACTTATAAAAATTAAGTTTATAAACAGCTCTATTTAATTTTAATAAAAAGTACTTAACATTTAAAAGAAACTGCCCAAGATTACTTTCAGGTTCATGTGAACTGGGAAATATTCAGTATTAAGTTGATACCTGATATAAGTCTGTTGATCTTTAAGACATGTTGTTAAGATTACTGTATGTAGATTTAATAAATAAGAACTTACTAGATCTGATGAAATTTTAAGGTAAATGTAAATGAGATAAGAACTTTGGGATAAACTCCTTAAAATAATTATATTTAAGAAATGTCTACTTAAAATTATCTTTCTGGGTATTTGGCAAAGTTCTAAAATTGTTTTAATTTAAGTGATGGAAGTTTGTTAAATAGCTAAAAAGACACTGACATCAGTTACTAAATCGAGAAATTAAAGGTATTTAGGACTATTAATGAAAATGTTTGGAATCACTTGAGATGTTCTCTATAAGAAAACAAATGTTTTTAGAAATTATCACTGGTGTTTATGCTCACCAATTTATAGAATGTCAATGTAAAGAGAGTTCATAACTGCTTACTTCTTGTTGTTCAGTCACTCAGTAGTGTCCAACTCTGTGACCCCAAGGACTGCAGCATGCCAGCCTTCCCTGTCCTTCATCTCCCAAAGTTTGCTCAAACTCAGGTCCATTGAGTTGGTAATGCCATCCAACCATCTCATCCTCTGCCGTCCCCTTCTCCTTCTGCCTTCAATCTTTCCCACCTTACTTTTTAAGCTTTACTAAAATTAAGGTCTTAAGAGTTGAGGATTCTAATTTAAACATATAGTTAAAGTTATTAATACAGTAACATTTCAGTATACAATAAGAAGTAAAACTTGTGTTTTCAATAAAGAAGGTATGAGGGATGGAATTATATTTTTATTTAGGAAAAAGAAAGAACCAGAGGGAAAAGAAAAAGAAAGAATGGTTAATCTTTTTTAATCTATTTTAATTGGAGGCTAATTACAATATTGTATTGGTTTTGCCATACACTGACATGAATCCGCCATGGGTGTACATGTGTTCCCCATCCTGAACCCTCCTCCCACCTCCCTCCCCATCCCACCCTTTGATTTGGGAGAATGACATTGAAACATGTATATTATCATATGTGAAACGAATCACCAGTCCAGGTTCGATGCATGAGACAGGGTGCTCGGGGCTGGTGCACTGGGAAGAATGGTTAATCTTATCTCGATGGAAAACGAGAGACAGGTAGGATACAGAAAGGGATGAGAGACTGTGGAAAAGAAACCCTGAGGAGAAAAAAGTTTTTGTTTGTTTTTTTGTTTTTTTTTTTATTTTATTTTAATTTTTAAACTTTACACAATTGTATTAGTTTCGCCAAACATCAAAATGAATCCATCACAGGCACACATGTGCTCCCCACCCTGAACCCTCCTCCCTCCTCCCTCCCCACACCATCCCTCTGGGTCGTCCCAGTGCACTAGCCCCAAGCATCCAGTATCATGCATTGAACCTGGACTGGCATCTCATTTCATACATGATATTTTACATGTTTCAATGCCATTCTCCCAAATCTTCCCAGCCTCTCCCTCTCCCACAGAGTCCATAAGACTGTTCCATACATCAGTGTCTCTTTTGCTGTCTCGTACACAGGGTTATTGTTATCATCTTTCTAAATTCCATATATATGTGTTAGTATACTGCATTGGTCAAGATTAACTAAATTTAAAGTTAACTAAATAGATATTGTTGACTGAATTAGTGCATGACTGGAATTCAGTTAAATAAGTATTGGTTTAGTGACCTATGTTCTTGTTTTGTTTTAAATTTTTGATATTTCTAATAAACTTTCCAAATGTCAAGCTCTAACTAAGCTCTTTAGCTTCCAGCTAACTCTGGGATGCTTCAAAGAAATATCTGTGAGATATCTCTGGAATGTTAAACTAAGTTTCTGTGACATTTAATTCACAAACATTGTCAAATGATTAGAGGTAAACTTTTTAGGTTTTAATATATGGATAAATGTCATTAATATAGATATTCCCAAATTTTATATGAAATCCCTAACATTTGTGCATGTGTGCTAAGTTGCTTCAGTTGTGTGTCCAACTCTTTGCAACCACATGGATTGTAGCCCACCAGGCTCTTCTGTCAATGGAATTCTGCAGGCAAGTATACTGAATTGGGTTGCCATGCCCTTCTCCAGGGGATCTTCCAACCCAAGGATCAAATCTGTGTCTCTTCCATCTCCTACACTGGCAGGTAGGTTCTTTACCACTAGCACCACCTGGGAAGCTATGTCCTGATATAGTATTATCAGTCATAATTCTAGTGATTATACTAAAGTATATATGTTGCAGAAATATCCACTTTTCCTAATTGCATTGTACTCAAATCGTTATCCATGGTATAATGATTTTAAGTTTTGTCCTTTATAGACTATCATAATATTATACTGCTTTTACAAAATGAAGATTTCCAAGAAGATTCAGACAAAAAAAAAGGAACTTTTAGACAAATGTGTTTCTGATAGTTTTTAGGTAATGAAAGTGAAAAGTGAAGTCACTCAGTCGTGTCTGACTCTTTGCAACCCCGTGGACTGTAGCCTACCAGGCTCCTCCGACCATGGAATTCTCCAGGCAAGAATACTGGAGTGGGTTACCATTTCCTTCTCCAGGGGAACTTCCCAACCCAGGGATCGAACCCAGGGAACAAACCCGGGTCTCCCACATTGGAGGCAGATGCTTTAACCTCTGAGCCACCAGGGAAGCCCTTGGGTAATGAACTGAGTAGCAAATGACAACGTATAACGGAAAACCTTGTTACTTTATGCAGATCAATAGGAATCAATTACATGGGACTGAATGAATTGATAAATGTGATTTATTACCTTAACTTTGAAAAATTTTAATATACTAGCTTAAATCTGCTTCCCAGTTAACCTTTTTTTCTTTTATGCTGTGACCTAAAACAAGTTGATAAAATACGCCTTTGTAAACAAAGATACAACATTCATTTTTTCCTCTCCGCCTGACACTGCCAAAATTTGGCTTCTACAGCAGGCTCTCCTATGGACTTGATGGTTTACTGCAACTGAATTACAACTGGTTATACTAATCATTGTTTTAAATTGTTCTTTGTGTCCAAAATTGTTTGTGCTTGTGTGTCTGCTACACTATGATTCTATCAATGTTACTAGATACATTACTTATATCTTGTTTATTTTTAAGATTGCTGTCTCTTACAGTGTAACCAGGCCTCCAACAAATATAATGATGACTAGGTGACTTGAAACAACTGATCAAAAATAATTGTAATAGTGTGATCCTAGGTATGGGAAGAAGCAACAGGGGGAAAATCTCCTGCATGTTAATAGGTTAGAAGATAGATGATCCAGATAATCTTTTATTATCTATCAATGGCAATGTGGAAATTAACACCTGGAGTGACATACCAACAAGAATTTTGCCTGATCTGGGATGTGCCTCCCAGTGTTGTGGGACAAAATATGGTCATGAAAAGTCTTCTAAATACTGGTTGAATTTCTGACCAGGGGGAGGGACTGTGAAATGAAGTATTTCCTGCCTTAACAATAAACAAGGATGTCACAGACATCCACAATTCCAGTCCATCAAATGTGAATTTCTGAGCCCAGGGCAAACAATGCTGATAGCCACTGAGCTGCCACCACAAGCTGCCATCACTCCCTACAGTGAACAAGGAACTAAGGAAGTGAATAATCACATCACAGAATGCTGGCCCCAGATAGCTGAGATGTGTGTGAAAGGAATGATTACAGTAAGCCCAGGCTCTTGCATCTTCCCATATATAAAAAAGTGCTAAATTCCTTAAGATATCTGGTTTTCCTTAATTAACAATAATCTTCTGATGTTCAGACTACCTGCCCCTTGATGCAAACTTCTATATAACCTGACTCCTCCCCCTGGCTCTTTGGAATAGTTCTCTCAAAGTCACTTAAGATGCTGTCTCCTGGGCTTCAGGCCCTGAAAATTTCCACCAAATCAAACACAACTCTCAACTTCTAGGTTGTGACTCTTTTTTTTTTTTTTAACGTCAACAATACCCCCTCCTGACTCCTCAGCTCTCCCAAAAGTCCTCCCTTCTTTCCAGGGACCAAGTCTAGTCTCAACTCTCTCATAGGGCCTTGTCCTTGCAGCTTCTGCCAACATCCACCTGCCCCATTCTCTTCTCTCCTCCTACTTCTCTAGGGCTGAGGAAGAAGCCACACGAGAAGAAAAATAGCAACACACATGGATGAAACAGTCTCCAGGCCTTTGGTCTCTCCAGCAGCTGTCTCTCTCTACAAGGTCCTCACCTGGGAATGACAGCAGAGGCAAGGGGACCCTTCCTTTCACCAAAACCTTGAGCCTCTGTGGTGAGTATGTCCAGAGTCTTGCAGCTGCTGCCAGGGCAAGCCTGAGAGCAAAATGGGTTATGTTTGCCATGATGGATTCCAGGGAAGGGGCCTCACTTAGACCCTTCAACGTGTGCATGCAGCTAATAACCAGGAATCAGCTCAGTTCTCAGCTGAGCCTCCGGTCCTCAAGGTTAACAAGCTAAAACACAAAACCAACTGTCACCCTTTTCCTCCAGGGTTTGACTTGATAAGAAGTGGCTGTTTCCCAGGACAGGAAGGACTCTGTTTGAAACAAAAACGTCAGTCTTTGCTCTACTGTGGCTGTTTGACGCAGAACACACCTTCCTGGCGCTCCTCATGCGTCTCTGGCTTCTTTCCACACGTCTCCTTCCCCCTAACTGTAAAGGTCATTGTTCCCCAAGGGAGCTTCTGTGCCCTTTCTGATTCTAAACACAGTCCCTGAGCCATCTCTGTCTCCTTGGCTTCAAGTACTGCCTGTGAAATAGCCACCACCTTATTTGCTCTGTAGACTCATGGGCTGGGTGCTGCACGACTCTCATCCATGCCTCGAAGTCAGGTTCCAGACAAACCAGGGATCTCTCCCTGCCCTCTCATACTCCCTGTTCACAAATGACACCACCATCATCCAGCTTGTGAGGGCAAAAATGCTGAGTTTTTCTGGACTTCCTCTCTCACCCATCCAGATCTTAGTTGGCTCCAAGTCCTTAGGAGGCTCCAAAGACTACCTCTGGAGTCCTCCAGGTAAACTCTCTCCTCCACTCTACTGCCACTGATCCAGCTGTACCTTCTCATGACTGGCATCAATTATTTCCAAGGCTTTCAAATTACTCTTCAGTCCTACACTCCTGACTCTGCTGCCTTAACAGATCTTTCTAAATCATAAATTAGACAGTTTATCACATCATCCCCTCCAATCAAAAAGCCTATGAAGTACCCTTTGTGCAGGCTGAATAAGAACCCCCATGATATCCACATTCTAATCTCCAGGTTCTGGGAATATTATCTTTTATGGCAAAAGGGACTCTGAAGATGTGATCAGTTCAGGATATTGAAATGAGGAGATACCTGGGATTATCCAGGTGGGCTCCATGTAATCACCAGGGTCCATACCAGAGAAAAAAGAAAGACTCAGAGTCACAGAAGAAAATCAGCTGATGCTGGAAGCAGAGAATGAAGTCATGACTTTGAAGATGGACAGGCTATAAGCCAAGGATTACAAGCAGCCACTAGAAGCTGAAAAAGGCAATGTAAATAGATTCACACCTCAGAGCCCCCCAGAAGGAAGCAGTCTGGAGGACAGCTTGACTTTAGCCCACTGAATCTGACTTAGGACTTTTGTCCTCCAGACTTGTGAGAGAATAAATTAAGCTACTACATTTGTGGTAATTTATTACAGCAGCCATGGTAACTAATATACTCTCAATAAAATTTTCAACAGAATCCAAGTGCTCTAGCGTGATCCAAAGTTCCGCTGTCTGATCTGATCTCTGCCTCTGCCTCTCTTGCCATTTCCTTCACTGTACTGCTGCACACAGTGCTCCAATTGCATAAAATCCTTTGCTTTTGCTTCCTGGAGATGCCACACTCTTTCACACATTTGTGCCACTGCTGGTTCTTTTATTCAGAATACCTTTCTCTACCTTACACCTAGCTTAGAGACAGCAAGATCTTACTTCCCCTGAGAAAACTTCCCTGCTCTCCCTTATCCGCCACCAAGGCCAATCCCCCAAATCTGGGCGGGGTGACCCTCTGCTGTGTTTCCACATTACTCTGGCTTATTTCTACTGTGGCCTTGTAAGAAATTCCCCAGTTCAGAAAAAGACTTCAGGGAGGTTCCATTTCTAAGTAAGATGAAATGGTTCCATTTCTAAGTAAGTAAACACACTCCACCCTGCTTCTCCACAGCTGTGATGGAATGCATGGAATAGCTATTTGAGGACTCTTTAAACAGTAGCAATTTGATAGGCAAAAAAGTTAGACTCTGAAATACCACTGAGTGAGTTTCTCATTTTATGAAAGTTTCTCATTTTCTGTAAACTGGCATCCTACACCCAACCTGGAAGTAGGCACCAGGACACAGACAGAGAAATCTCTAGGATAAGAATTTTAGAACGGGCTTGAGGAAGAGGATAGGAACTTGCAAAATTCAGGAGTGGGTGAAAGTCTCCTGTTAATTTACTGTTCTTTTTTCCATTCTCTTATGCTCCAAGGGAAGTTACCACTGAAATTAGACAATATTTTGAACTGAATGAAAATTAAAATACAACACATAGTTATGAAAGTGGCCATCACTACTAGTTCCATGGACATTAAAAGGGTAATAAAGGAATATTATGAACTCCATACTCATACATTTGAAACCTCAGGTGAAATAAAAATGCAATTGTAACTGTCTCTTGTCTAAAAAAATTACCTTTCCTGACATTCCCTGTTTATTTATGTAGATTTGAATTACTCTCTGGTGTCATCTGGTCTTAGCCTGAAGAACTTATTTTATTATAGCATTTCTTGTAAGGAAGATGTGTGTGTGTGCTCAGTTGCTTGATGGTGTCCGACTCTTTGTGACCCCATGGATTGTAGCCCACCAGGCTCCTCTGTCCATGAGATTTTGCAGGCAAGGATTCTGGATTGGGTCACTATTTCTTCCTCCAGGGGATCTTCCTGACCCAGAGATTGAACCCAAGTCTCCTGCATCTCCTACATCATCCATTGGCAGCCTCATTACCACTGAGCCACCTAGAAAGGTAGATTGGCTAGCAACAGATTCTTTCCATTTTTTGTGTATCTGAGAATGACTTTATTTTGTCTTTTTCACCTCTTCTGGTACTCCCATGCACAGGCTGTGCACTTAATTGTGGCCAACATTTCTCTAAGGCTCTGTTCATTTTACTTCATTTTTTCCCTCCCTTCTTCAGATTGCATTATCTCAGTCTGTCTTCAAGTTCATTCATTCTTCTGCTAGCTCAAATCTGTTGAGCCCCTCTGGTAGGTATTTTAGAAATTAATTTTTTTCTTTTTTTAATTTTTAAGTTAATTAATTTAGTTTTGATTGTGCTGGGCCTTCCTTGCTGTGGACAAGCTTTCTGTAGTTGCAGTGAGCGAGGACTACTCTTTGTTGCGGACCACAGGCTTCTCATTGCAGTGGCTTATCTTGTTGCGGAGCATGGGCTGTAGAGTGTACGGGCTCAGTAGTTGTGGTAGAATCTTCCTGGATCAGGCATTGAACTCATGTCCCCTGCATTGGCAAGAGGATTCTTATACACTGTATCATCAGAGAAATCCCTCTTTGTTATTTTTTTGCTTGGGTTTTAATCTGTTGTTATTTCTCCAATTTTTTTCTTTCTTTCTTTTTTTTTTTTTTTTGCTTTCACTGTACCACTTACAGGATCTTAGTTCCCTGACCAGGGATTGAGTCCTAGGTTCTCGGCAGTGAAAGTGCAGAGTCCTAACCACTGGATTGCCAGGGAATTCCCCCTTTAGTAAATTTTTCATTTTGTAAAATGTTATTGTACTTTTCAACTCCAGAATTCCATTGGTTAGTATTTATATTCTATACTTCCATTGACATTTTCTACTTGATGATACACTATTATCACACCTTCCTTAAATTCTTTATGCACGATTTCCTTTAGTGCTTTGAACATCTTTAGGACAGCTGCTTTGAAGTCTTTACTGGTTGCAGCCACCATCTACACCCCTTCAAGGTGATGCTATTGCTTGCTTTTTTCCCTCATATATGGGTCACACTTTCCTATTTTCTTTGCATGTGCTGTATTTTTTTGTTTTTTTTGCTACTGATCTTGTTGAAAATTGGACTTCTCAAATAATATATTGTAGCAACTCTGGATATTAATACTCCTTCTCTGGACTATTAATGTTGTTGTTTGGTCAATTTTTTTTCTCTTGTTTAGTAACTTGACTGAACAAATCTGCAAAATCCACTCCGGCATGGTGTGCAGTCTCTGATATCCCTCTTCAGAATTTTTTTTCCTCTCTCTTTTTTTCTTTTAACCAGGTTACCTAGAGGTTATCCTTTAAGCAGCCTCAGCCACTTATTGGCCAAAGGTTGTGCTTAAGTTTTCATAATTTGCTAGATTTTTACCTGTAAAAAATTAATAAACAGAAACTTCAATTAAATAGGATCTGGAGGCCAGAAGAGAGTGGTCTCACACCCTGTGATGACTGCAGAGCTCCAGAAGAAGGCTCCTCTTCTATCTTGATGATAACGCAACCAATGAAAAGCCATGAGCTCTTTATTTACCATCACCCTCCCAACTTCCTTTCCTCCTCTGTAAAAGTGTCTGCTTCGCTTACTATGCAGGGACTTGCACGTGGCTCACCATGTTTGCAGACCCCAAACTGCAATTCTCTGCTGACCCCAAATAAAATCATCTTTGTTGGAGAAATGTCCGGCTGTCTATTTGCTTTAGGTCAACAACAATTTACCATTAGATGCATGTGGCTTAGAAGCTACCATCACAGTTCAGGGAGTTTACAGTTTTGTCTTACTTTTTCCTCTCTGATCACTCTTGAGAGGGCACAGCCTTGTGAATGTACACAGTCTTCCAGAATTCCAGAGATGTGTGCAGTTTTATTTTAAAGCATGGCTTCCTGGGAGTTGTCCCTGGGCAAGAATAGGTCTCTGTTCAGTGTTTGGTCACAGGTTCTGCTAGGTCCCTCATGCCATTGAGGCTTCTGCCCTGTGTTGGCAGGTCTGTGCATGACTTGGAGAATGTCCCCACATCTGCCCACATCCCTCTATGGTTCCTTCTGTGTGGCTGCAGTCAGCACATGCACGCCACTTTGCCAACTCACAGGACTTACTGTGATCCCAGGAAGACGCTTCTTAGCTGTCTCTTTATTAAATTTTCCTCCTTCTTCCATTTGCTTATTTATTGAAGTCACCAATAAAGAGTTGACTTAGCAGATTGCAGCACTCAAACCAAAGAAAGGACACTCCAAAAAAGGACAGTTTCCTGAGAGATAACCTCTGAGTTTTTCCATTACCGTGCTGGGTAAGAGTGTTTTTGCATGCCTGACCTGTGGCCATACTGTATCCATTTGACCTGTGGGAGACTAGCGCCTGAGTAGCTAAGGTTAGTCATACGGCCACTCCGTGTTTCAAGGACACCAATAAAAACCCTGGACATAAGGCTTGGATGAACTATCCTGGTTGACAACCTTTATACCTGTTTTCACACATCTTTGCTGGGAGAATTAAGCACTGCATGTGTGATTCCACTGGAGAGGATACCTGGATTATTCCCTATGCACCCTTTCCCTTTTCTTCAGGCAAGAATACTGGAGTGGGTAGCCATTCCCTTCTCCAGGGGATCTTCCTGACCCAGGGATTGAACCCAGGTCTCCTGCATTTCAGGCAGATCTTTTACTGTCTGAGCCACCAGGGAAGCCCCAACTAACATTTTCTCTGTAATATAAAAATGAGTACAATAGCTTTTCTGAGTGCCATGAATTCTTCTAGTGAATTATCAAGCCTGAAGGTGATCTTTGGGATTCCAAACTCATGAAGCTACCAGGACAGAGTTCCTGCAACATGGGGTTAGGGGCAGAGAATATCAGCAGTTTGCCCCCACTGGGGTAAAACCATAGCACCATGCTGGGAGCTGGGGGTGAGAGGAGTTGGAGCCCTGTCTTTTCAGCTATACTTGCCTGGGATAGAGCTTCCCCAGGGTGCACCCCACACCATTTCCTAGGAAGAGGCAGGGTGTAATGCCCTGGGTTTATGGAACCTCCCTCTGCGGAATGAATGTACATTTCTTGCCCACCACCCCCCAGCATAGGATCTCAGGGCAGGTGTTTCAGCCTGTTCCACTAGATTCCCAAGCACCTGAAACAGGGCTTGGCCTGTAGTTTTAGCACTTTAATGTATAGTCGCACATGCACAGATCTTTGTTTCAAACATGAAATTGCTTAACAGTATATTGTGAACATTTTTTCATGTCATCACATATTAATCTTTAAAAAAAAGAAGTAGAGACTTTTTATTCCAAACTGAATGGACTGTAAATTTTAGGCCAGTATAAAATTAGTGCCATCTAGAGGCACAGATGATGCACCATCTTTTCACCAAAAAAAAAAAAAAACATGCTTTTCATTATTTTGTTGTTGCTATTTAGTTACTAAGTCATGTCCGCATGACCTTGGTGACCCCATGGACTTGTAGTCCACCACGTTCCTCCATCCAGGGGATTTTCCAGGCAAGAATACTGGAGTGGGTTCAGGGGATCTTCCCAACCCAGGGATCAAACATGTGTCTCCTGCATTAGTGGGCAGATTCTTTACCCCTGAGCCACCAGGGAAGCCTCCTTTTCATTAATTATCCCTCATTAAACCATTTTCTTAAAAAGATATCTGTCAAACTGCATTTACTAGGTAATAACACTTTTTAAAAAAAACACATATAACTGACACCAGGGTCATATTGACTTGATAAAATTCCAATTGATATTTATTTTTCTCTACAGCATTTTTTCCCACATCCACAGGAGATAAGAAATAGAGAAACTCCCAAAAGTTAGGGAGACGATTCAAATTATTGATTCAAGTTCCTAAATCATGAGTAAACAAGAATTCCTCCCATGGTCAAAGGTAACTAAAAAGGCCATAGCAAGAATGTTTGGAAATAAAGAAATAAAATATAAGTAATTCTTTATAAAAATTGATTCACTCACTGTGACAAATATACCAGACATATAAAATGTCACCAACAGGCCAGACTGGGTGTAGGGTACACATGAACTCTGCACTGATGCAATTTTTCTATAATCCTAATTGTTGTTCAGTCACTAAGTCACATCCAGTTCTTTGCGACTCTATGGACTGTAGCCCTCCAGGCTCCTCTTTTCCCAGGCAAGAATACTTGAGTGGGTTTCCATTTCCTTCTCCAGGAGATCTTCCCTACCCAGGGATTGAACCTGAGTCTCCTGCTTGGCAGACAGATTCTTTACCACTGACCCACCTGGGAAGCTCCTAATCCTGCTGCTAAATCGCTTCAGTCGTGTCCAACTCTGCGCGACCCCATAGACAGCAGCCCACCAGGCTCCTCCGTCCATGGGATTCTCCAGGCAAGAACACTGGAGTGGGTTGCCATTTCCTTCTCCAGGAGATCTTCCCTACCCAGGGATTGAACCCGAGTCTCCTGCTTGGCAGACAGATTCTTTACCACTGACCTACCTGGGAAGTTCATAATCCTAGATCTATTCCAAAATTAAAGCTTTATTACAAAATCACATATAGGAGCCATTCACTCCTCTGGCTGAGGAAAACATGTTAAAGGACAGGCAAGCCCAAAGAGCAGATTTTCACACTGTCACTGGGAAGGAACACCGGTGGTTACAGACACATGCTGAGCCCAGAACCAAACCTTGGAGCACTATTACCTGCAATGAACTTCAGAGAGCACTCAACCACGCGTCTCCCTGCAGGAGGCATCCTACACCCACACTGCTTCACTAGGGGAAAGGCTTTGCCTTTTTCCTGAGAAAAGAGGTCATCAGATAAGACCCTTTACTTCCAGCCTACCCATAAATGCACTTGCCTTAGCAGCCACGCTGCAGCCCTTTAGTTAAAAAAAAAAAAAAAAACAAAGGCACCCTCTCGCATTAGGCTCTGGGTGTTACTAAGGTTCCTGCAGTGACACCCTGGTCTTCACACTTCTCACTCAGAAAACCCCCGCACCTCTCCTGTACCTTTAACCACTCTTCTGGCCCTTTCTCCTCAGTAAACATGGTCAGTTCTTCTCTTTACACAACAGTCCACAACTATAGGTAAGCAGCCGGCGGCCCTGTAGGTGCAGGTGCGGGCAGGTGTGCGGCTCGCCCAGGGTGCGGAAGCCGCCGCCTGCGTGACAGGAGGGGAGGTGCCCTCCCTTCTGTCATGATCAGAGGAATCCTGAGGGGGCGGCCCTAAGTATTATTTTATGACATAATTTTATTACCATTTTGTTTGGATACCCCATAATTTCTAACATAATTTCTCTTGTATTGAATATATTTCTTTTTTTCCAAAGCGATTCCCACTTGCGTCATCAGCTGAATCATCACAAAAACCCATGAGGAGTGCAGGAGAGAGGATGGTCTCATTTGACAGGTGAGAGAACTGAGACCCCTTGTCCCACAGGTTTAGTGACTTGCCCAGAATCACACAAAAAGGTAACAGCAAAGCTGGGACTAGGATTCAGATGTTCTGGCACCAGTCTTTCCATTTTTCAAGGCTGACTTCATTGTATTTTATTATGGCTGTACCCTCAATTCACCTGACCCACACTGGATGCCCACAGGGGCTGGGATGTTGCTAGGGCTCATGTAGTCTCACACAACAGTGGACCCAATGAAGGTGCTCGTGACAGGCCCACTCCCCATGTTCTGCCCCATTCACATTGTAGAGAGGTAGAATGTGCCATGGAGAAGGCAATGGCACCCCACTCCAGTACTCTTGCCTGGAAAATTCCATGGATGGAGGAGCCTGGTAGGCTGCAGTCCATGGGGTCGCTAAGAGTTGGACACGACTGAGCGACTTCACTTTCCCTTTTCACTTTCATGCATTGGAGGAGGAAATGGCAACCCACTCCAGTGTTCTTGCCTGGAGAATCCCGGGGACAGGGGAGCCTGGTGGGCTACCATCTATGGGGTCACACAGAGTCGGACACGACTGAAGTGACTTAGCATAGCATAGCATAGCATAGAGTGTGCCGTGGAGACACAAGACAGCTCAAGGAGAAGCGAGAAACGGCTGGTCCTGAAAGCTGATGCTCACAGACACCTGGTCCAGCCCACACATGTCTCAGCAGCCCCACCCTGGACCGTGATTGCCTCACAGTGTCCAGCGAAAGACTTGAGTCAAAGCCTACCTCTGTGCTTTGTAGTCTGCCATGTGATGAAGATTGGAAAGGAAAAGCGTCAGCATTACATGCCTCCTTCAAATCTCACCTTGTAGCTAAGTCCAAACAACAAGCTTGTGAAGTAGGCAGTGTTTTACAGATGAAAAGATGGAATTAGGTCAGGTGCTATCTCTGAAGCCACCCAATTGCATCATGAGTAATGGGGTAGCTCAACTCTCTTCCCTCTTCCATCTGTTCTGAATTTTCTGCCATTACAGGCTCATTATCAGCCATATGCCTGTTAGCATCAGAGTGTGGGCTACTGTGTGGGATTCCCTCCAGAAGACCCCAGCCTGGGCCTTAGGATGGTTGTGGGGGAGCCAGGGAGTCCCTTGTGATTCCTTACAGAGGTGTCTACTGGAAAATGCCAAGCCAGCAAATCCAAGGAACCAGACATGTGGGCTCTTGCCAGGTGAACCATGATGGAAGTTTCCTGACCTGAGTGTGTCAAGCTTCCAGAAAGAGACAGCTTCTTCTCTGAAACCTAAGAAACTTCTTGGCCTGTACAGGTGGCAGGCACAGGATCCATAGGGGAGAGGAGCTTGCTCTGGGCTCAGGAGAGCAACGAATCTTCTAATATTGTCCTGTTGGCTGTGATGGCTCTGCCCTTTTCCCACTAAGCCCTCTTCTGTCCTGCTCCTGGCCTCTGAGCAGGACAAGGACATCCTGCCCTGAGAAGGGGTGGGCTCCTGTGCCCCCCAGCCCTTGCCTCAGGTCTCGGCACATCCACAACTGGTATCACCCCCTGGGCTCTCCACTGCCCACACGAACACCCGGGCTCAGCCCACCCTGGCCCTGCTCTGCATCCTCACTTCTCCCAGCCCCTCCTTACTCCTAAGATGTCCCAGCACTGATTCTTTGCCTTCAGGCATGCTGTCCCGCCTCCTTCAGAGGCTCCCCTGCTCACTCTTCAGTTTTCCCTAGGTATCAGGAATCCATACAGGTGCATGGGGCCTCACACTAGTGCTTCCTACCCACCTGGCTCCTCAGGAGTCTCCCTCTTTCCCAGGCAGGGCTGAGTGCTTCCTCTCCTGGGGTCTCCAGCACCACCACTCCCTGTCAAATCCCTAGCTGTGGAGGTGAAGCTGTTGTTGCCCTTGTTGCTGTCATGGGCCTACCTGTCTCTCCTACCAGACTCCAGGCTCCCCCAGGGGGAGCACGTCAGCCCCTCTAGGACTCCAGGCCCTAGCACTGAGCCTGCCAGAGGGCAGCTGCACAGTACACCCCGAACGAAAATTGTCTCTCCTGTTATGTTTGTCTTTCCTGTTATAAAAACAGGGCTTCCCAGGTGGCTCAGTGGTAAAGAACCCACCTACCAACACAGGAGACACATATTCAACCCCTGGGTCAGGAAGATCCCCCAGAGAAGGAAATGGCAACCCACTCCAGTGTTCTTGCCTGGGAAATACCATGGACAGAGAAGCCTGGCAGGGCTACAGTCCATGGGGTCACAGAAAGAGTCAGAGACAATTGAGCGACTAAACAACAACAACATTATAAAAGTAACATGTGATGGCAGATACGCACGAGATGCTCTCCATGTACCTTATATACACTATTTCATCCTAAAATGTGGCTGGTGTTCCTATTTTTTTCTGCAGATTTCCTTACTGAAGCTCAAAATAGCTCCTTGTCCAGGCTGCTAAGTGGTGGTGTTTGAGTTTTGGAAGGTCTTTCTGACTCCGTCTCTGGTACCTAGTGGTGTCTCACGTGAGCTTTCCTGGGTCCCCAGAGATGGGCAGAACAAGTCTGAATGTCCCTATTATTTTGCGGGCCACGTCCACAGGTCCTGAGAGGGAGGGTGTGTTCTCCGGGTCACAGAGGATCCGGTAATGGCGGTAGTGGAGAGGCTACAGTGGCTGTGTGTTCATGTGTGTTCATGTGCGTTCATGGTGGTGATGCGACTGTGTCTCTTCATGTGAGCACCCTGAGCCAGTCTCTGACCTGCTGCCCAGCAGCTTCCCTGCAGGCCCCCACCTGCCCTGCCCCATTCTTTTGACCAGAGGCAGTGAGGCCACCCACCCAAGCCCTGGAAGCAGTTCCTTCCTAGCAGGGGTGTGGGACTGGCCTTCTTCACCCACCGCAGAGCAAGTCTCCCCAAGACAAAGAACTGCTGCTCCTAGGTCCCAGCTAATGTACATTCCCGCCCACGGTTCCTAGCTGTGTCTCTTCTGGGGAAGAGTGTAGCCTTCCTTTCCCTGAGAAGACATAACTGCCCAAGAAACAACACCACACGGTTTACTATCGCCACCCAGGGCTGGCCCAGGGGTCTTCACAGGCTCTCCTCCAACACTGAAGTGAAGAGACAGAGACCAGCTCAGCCTGCCCACCAGGGACGGCCTGGTGATGCCTGTCACCATCTATAGATGAGTCCTAACTCATGTCCTTTTTGATCTGCATTTCTCTTGTGATGCCTCCCCCTCCCCTGCCTCACCCAAGGCCACCAGACAGAAGAAAAGCAGGGAGATAGTTCCATGCCAGCTTCAGTCAGTACCCAGCCTTCTCCATGTGCAAACACACCTGCATGTCCAGAGTGGCTACAAACTGCACAAAGCTGGAGACCCTCACTCCCTCCTGCCCTCTCTGCAGCCCTGCACGGGGGCTTCAGCAGGTTGTCGCTCCAGTTTCAGAGACAGACCTACTCAGAGGGACTGAGAGAACCTCTCACGGTGGGATGTGGGTGTGGCAGCCCCAGGCAGGCCTGCACCTGGGGGTCCTAGGTTGCTCCGAGACTCATGGTGGGTCTGGGGCACACCATGCCTATGCAAGGAGGGGGTTTCTCCATTGGACACAGAAGCACATGTATGGCAGAGGCCTGGTCGCCCAGAACATCATCACAAAGGGTCTCACTGGAAAGCCCATATTGCTGGAGGCTGCCCAGCGTGGCAGAAAAACAGGGGCATCAATGTAGGGTTTTCTTCTACCTTCACTCCTCTGCTTATCACCCTCAAGAGCCGGAGTTGACTCATCTACAAATGAGGCCTCTGTTAGGAGGGACACTTGCCTGCCTGCTGCACCCCTCCAGAGGCTTTGCCACCCCTACAGTCTCTCCCCTGCCCGCTGACCGTGTGCTGTACTGTATGTTCTGCTATGTTAGGTAGACATATGTGCAGCAGAACCAGAGGGAGAGAAGAACGTGGCCAATTTGGAGGATCTGGAGTTGGGAATCCAATCAGGAGCCATTTAGTGCTGGTTGGGGGCCACAGACAAGCTGGGGGTGGGTCTCAGAACCAGCCTCATTGGAGGAGAGTAGAACCAGCTCCCGGAGAAACAGCCCTTGAATGTGATGACTGGCTGTATCAGCAGGTCTCTGGCAGACACACATGGGTCACCAGAAATGCCTGCTCCCTTGAGGTATCTTGAGAGGTGACTGCCTGCACAAAGAGGGACACAGCGAACACAGCCAGAAGGTGGCCGCTGCTCTGTCTATCAGGCAGAAAATCATGGTGATCACACTCACTGCTAGGAAGATGTGGTGCAGGCCCTGGGGCTGGTGGGAGCCTCTCTGGGAAAGTTGGGGGACCCCCTCCATCCTCCCTGGGAAAGGTCCCTCCATCCTGGCAAGTCACTCTGAGGATGCCCTGGGAGTGGAGGTTTCTTCAGGAAGTCATCTGCCTCCCAGTTGGGCTGGGACTGGGACCTCAGGAGATGCATGCATTGGGTGTCCCAATCACGAGGGGGAGTTACAACTGTTCTGTTTCCTCCCTGCACAGATGCCGCAAAGTTCATGACAGCTTTTGAGAGGAAGAGGAAATCATTCTTAAATGTACACATCAATTATAAATGCATCTTGATTTTAGAAGAATCAAGCTGCTTTCTGAGAAGTGTGTCTTAAGTTCCAGGAAAGGTGGCTTGCTGCTGTATATCTCAAGAGAGAGGTTGAGGTAAGCCTCCCTCAGGGTCCTTGGCAAGAAGCTGGCCCGGCCAGTCCCTTGGAGTGACCCCATGAGCAGTGTGGCTGCTGTACCCCCGCCTTATTGCTTGGACATGGGGCCCTGGTCAGAGGCACCTCTGTGAACAGCAAAGGGGAAGACTCTGCAAACAGGGCACAGAAAGCTTGCACACACCCATCTCCCTGCCCATCCCTGTTCCTCTATGGCACAGGGGGAATACAGGGCGTCTTCCCCAAGGCCCCTGCGACAAGCCAGAGCTTCCCCAGATCCCAGCACCCTCTTCAGGGGCCCCTCCACCGGGTCCGCACTGGACCTGTTTCAGAAAGAAACAAACACGAGGGCTATGGACTAGGAGGCAGAGGTGCAGGCAGCAGGCGAGGCCTCGCAGCAGCCCTCTCCTCCCCTGCCTTGTGGCGGGCTGGTGCCTGGCCTGTGGCGCACACAGGCAGGCGGTACCTGCTCACTGGGCAGGCCTGCCTTTCCCTTCTCACCCCTGTGCCTTGGCAAAAACTTTCCGACCTGGCATTGGCTGGGGTGGAGGACCAGAGGTGTCCAGGGCCTGCTCAGCCTCTTCGAGGCAAGGCCCACTGTCCTGCGGGCAGCGTCCCTGGCCAGGCCCCGTGGGCACTGCACCTCCCCTTCAGGGCTCAGTGCACTCCCTCCCGGTGCCCAATCCCCCAAGCACCCCAACCCCTCCAGGCCCTCCTGCAGCCTCACTGCGGCACATCCCCCACGGGCAGTGTCTGATTCTAACCCACCCATTGCCTCATACCCAGGTTTCAGTTACTGACCTGGTGCTCAGGAGAATTTAGAACCACCTACTGGGGGTGCTTGGATGGCTGGACTCTGTTTCACTCATGGCTTAGTCTCCCCAGCACAGGGCCTGGGGTGAAAAAGGACTCGGCAAATGCTGTGGCTGGAATGAACGAAGTGCACTTCTGGGATCAAATCAGAACAGTGGGCCAGAGCCTGGGGCCCTTCAGATTGGATCTAAGCCTGCCTTTCCAGTAGCTGCTTCAGAGGGTGGTCCTGAGACAGGGTGGCGGTAAGGGCAGCGCATTTGCCCTGGAGAGAGCTCCTGTCTCACGCAAACTCCATCAAACTGCAAATTCAGCCCTTCTCCTGCCCGGACACTGAGCCCTCAATGCTCCTCCCAGCTGACCCTCCATGTCCAGGTCCAGCCTCCTTCCCCACTGCACTGAAGAGTCCCTGCTCCACGTGGCCTTTCCCACAACTGTGGTCTCTACTTGACCAGTCAGCTTCAGCCAGAAATGACCAGCCACACTCAGCCCTATCCAGAGGCTCAGGTCCTGCCCCGTTCCTGAGACTGAGGCCAGGGGAGGGCCTGTGAGGAGGGGGAGGGCTGCATGGTCCCTGGGACGATCAGGAGGGGAGGGGGAGCTGGGCAGCAGGCTGCGGGCACAGGGGTGGGGCCACACGGGCTGTCCTTTCCGAGCTGCCCTCCACCTGTCCCGCCATCCTCCGTGTCTTACTCATCACCCTTAGGGTGGAGGCTGTGTCTTTTCTAAGCCAATGTTTTCCCTGATGAATCCTCTCCTGACATTTCATAAAAACTCCAGAACTCACAGAGAAAGGAGAGACTGAGGCAGCCTCAGAAGGGCACCGAATACCAAACATGCTCCCACCTTGGGGTCTAGTCCTCTGAGGGGCCTGAGTCTTCTAGACTCAAGGTACACAGGCCACGCGTTTTACAAATGTGAGCTTACCGACTCGTGATCTGACAGATTGTTACCGTTGTTTTATAGGGAAATGGAATTTGGGTGACTGAGCCACACCCCTGCTCACTTGGGGTGCCCCCAAGTCTACTGTGATGATGGAAACCTCCTGTCTTACAAGGTCTCTCGTATCTCCTTCTGGCTTTTCCCAGTTGAGGAATTCAGACACCAAGTGAGGAGCAGATGCTTTGGGACAGAGGCAGTTTCGCTAGCTGCCCCTGTTCAGCACGGAGCAGCACAGAGCAGTGCTGGGAAGGCCCGCTTCTTTGGTGGGAGGGGCGGACTTGCTTCTGGAGGCTGGAGCTGGTTGGGTGGGGCTAAGGGGCTCAGAGCACCTGTTCCACTGGGCTCAGCAAGTCAAGAAGACAAGCCGGGCTCCATGCCATGATCCACAGCAGCAGAGAATCACCCCAAGGCTTTTCCCAAATGCCTTCTGGTCACCCTCAGGAGAGTTGGGTCACTGGGGCCAGGAAGGGCCTTGGCAAGCATCTGTGATAAAGCTCTCGGGGGTTGGATATCCACCCAGCTCACTTCCAGTAAGCAAAAAGGACAACAGTGCCTATGACATGCAGGAGCGCTCCTGGAGTCACGGTGGAACCCAGTGTCCTTCTGCGGAATATGAACAACGTCATGAAGCTTCAGCATCAGGCAAGGCAATCCAGGGCTGTGACAAAGCCCCTCCGTGTTCATACCTGGGCACAGACAGAACACACACTCCAGGTCACAGAGAGCAAACAGCTGGCTATTCTGGGCAATGGCTGCTGCTTCATCAATCCCAGGTTTAGTCTCAGACCAATCATACTTCCTCCTGGGTGAGATTTACTGAATTACTCAACTGCAGAATTCTTTCTGCTTCCTTATAGCATCCCTGCTGCCTTAAACCTCTCCAAACCCACCTACAAGCCAACTCCAGCAGCAAGTCCTAACCAACATCACCTCACACAGCTGCAGGGAGGTACTCCACACTCCCAGGAGCCCAATGCCTGACTCTCAGGGTGGAGGCACTAGATGACCAAGCGCCCCAGGCCCTACAGCTTTTACAGGGCCAGCCAGAAATGACACACCCAGACAATGCACCCTTGATCTAAGGACACCTCCACTGACAAAACCAGAATCCCCCAGCGCTATCCAAGACAAGGCCTCCATCTCCCTGGCCATCGCTTCCCCTAAACCACTGTAGTCTCTGTGCCGATGGCACCTCAGGAAGGGGGTGAAGAGAGAAGGGGGATCATTTTTAAGCAGGGAGGAGTGCTTTGAGATTCTAGCTAAGAGATTTCAGTCCTGTTTCGCCAGGGAGAGACCCTGACTCTATCGAGGTAAACTGCCCACATCAGAGGTAGGACTTGAGGGTTTCTGACATGGTATACACCATGAAACTATCACCAGAGAAGACAACAGATGTCTCATGTCCCCAGCAGCTGAGGTCCCTGTGCCATCCCACTCTTCGGCCCCCACCTGTCCCACACTCTGCTTTCTGTCACTAGAGACTCATGAGTATTTTCTGGAATTTTAGATAAATGCAACCATGCAGCACTCTGGCCACTCTCAGAACTCTCTGGAAATCCATCTGGTTGGGGTGTGTCCCAGCAGCTCCCTCCTCTCTCACTAAGTGTATTCTAAGGCAGGGATGGACCTCCATTCAGTTGCTTCCCACTTTCTCACAAGGCTCAATATTCACACCCCTTCCAGGACTTGGGCTTCTCCAAGGACTGGCTTCACCAACTATTCTGGGCATAGGGTCCAAGCTCTTCTGTGAAAATGCAACTTGTACCTGTGTCAGGAGCTGCAGGCTGGCGTAGCGTCAGCCTGAGCAGCATACCCCCCATGTGGCCGTGTATCAGGAGATGGGCTTCCATTCAGCTCCACTGGTTACAAGGAAAAATATTTGTTTTGAGGAGGAGAGAAACAGAGATGGGCAAGGAGAAGCACAGGAGGTGAGTAAGAATTGTTGAGAGCTTAATCTATGCTGGGTGATTGCAGGTTTTTCCATGTTTTTATTATCATTTAACTTTCACAACATCCCTAGAAGTGGAGGAGTTTCAAATGAAGGTACCTGAGCCCCATGGGAGAGCTGGTGGGAGAGCTGGTGGGAGAGCCCCCACCACCAATGCCAGGGGCCTCGGAGGAGGGGCAGCACCACACCATACATCTTCCCAGCCCAGGCCCTGCTCCAAGGTCACTTCTTAGGCTCAGGAAATCTTCACCTCATGGCAAAAAGCTGCCAGGAGAGACACATTGCCCGTTTGGTACACACAGTACACGGCGAACACCCACAGCACTGGGGCTGCCTGGGGGGGAAGTGATCCACAGCAGAAAACCGCTGGGATTCAGCCATGCTCCACATCCAGTCAACAGGGAAGCATGTGCCCCTCTCAGGGACATCAGGATAGTGTGAAGGTCACAGGGAAACCTGCGATCTCGGCTCAGCTTCTCTTGAGTCCAGAGAATCCCTGAGAACGGCCCTGTCCTAGTGGAGAGCAGGCAGCGCCAGGGTCTGTAGAACAGTGCTTCTGAGCTTAGCCATGCCCTGGCGTCATCTGCAAGCTCGGGAACTGGGGCCTGGGCCCCGGGTCTGGATTCTGATCCACTCAGTTTGTGTGGCTGGTGATTCTGATGTGCAGCCTTGCTGAAAGCTGCAGCCTCAGATGTCAGGCGTGCAGGGCCCTGGCTGCATCAGCCTGAGCCATGAAGGGAGCAGTCCATTCACCTTTCACTTGTGCTTCAGATAATTTTCTTGTCATTTACTTAATCAGATGCCACTGAGCACGGCTCCATCCAGTCCTGGATGTCGCCCTCCTACCTGCAGTGCTCAGGTGTCTAGACAGGCAGGAGATCCAGGGCCCAGCTGCAGCCCATGGGTGATAACTGAGGAAGGGGTCCTTCTTTCATTCTCCTCCCCAACCCCATGCTGGATCCTTTATGGACAGCAGTGCATTGAGAACAAGAAGAGAATTTCTCTATTTTTTTCCTATTTCCTGTTTGTTCTGATTGGTTTACTAAATGGTCGATTTTTAAATTATGCGATATGTGATACAGGCTTCCCAGGCAGCAGAGTGGTAAAGAATCCTCCTACCAATGCAGGAGACTCAAGAGATACAGATTCAATCCCTGGATCAGGGAAGATCCTCTGGGGTAGGAAATGGCAACCCACTCCAGTTTTCTTGCCTGGAAAATTGCATGGACAGAGGAGCCTGGCAGGCTACAGTCTATGGGGTCACAAAGAGTCGGACACGACTGAGCAGTTTGGCATGCACACAGGCAATATATGATACACAAAAGCAGAAATATATTTATATATGCTATGAAATAATAATAAAATGAACACTCATGAATCTACCTCTCAATATCAAGTGGGGTGAGTTTTGAATTAGTATATCCATTAATTACTAAGTACTTGTTGTACATGGGGCATGAAATGGCTTGTTTTTGTATCATTGTCTGTGGCATGTCATATATGAGAATAAACAGAAAAGCTGGGAACTTAGAGAAAACAAGGAAATAATGTGTAGTCATGGAATCTTCTAAGGACAGTACAAAATAGAAATATACAGTAAGTTGATCCTTAGTAAAATTATGTTTAAATGAACATGTGCATGGAGAAGTGAGAGACAATTATAATTCAGTGTGCTCCTATGACTGAAGGAAGCTGGGCTGCAAAGACAACACAGAGAAGGGTCCAAAAGGGAGATAAGGAAGCATCAAGGAAGACTTCCTGGAGGAGGTGATAAGGTATGGCAGCTGGTGTGGTGTGGTGGCACCCTTGGCAGGGCCCTAGGCCTTGAATGTGGCACATGCATCAACAGATGAGTGGCAGCAAGGCCTCACAGGCAGTGCCACCCCCATCTCTAAGACGGCTCACATTGGTTACCCAGGAGGGCCTCGGAGCAGCCAATGAACCTCACAGTATTACAACTGGCGAGGAGGAGATTGCCTATTTCAGAGGCGAGGAAACCATGAAAGGACTCCCGAAAGACAGAGCGCTTCTCGGGACACTGGGACACTGCCTGGTTCTGTAGGAGAAGCCAACAAAACATCTGGGGCCAGGAAGCCCCGACAGTACCAAAAGTACCTCCCTGATGTTAGAGAGAGTGGCTGGAGTCTCAGGCTGGCCCTGAAAGGACTGCTGTGACTGGCTGGTGGCCAAGGGGAGGATAGGCACCCAGACGTGCGGAGACTAAGCCTCCAGAGTCCAGAGAGCTGAGCTGAGCTTGGCCCAAGCTTGCAGTGAAAGTTGTGGGAATACATGTCTCTAGAACCGTGGTCGGACAACTAAGGTCCCCTGGACAAGGGGATCCCTCGAGACACTCACTGACCTGGCCAAGGTTTTGCTTCTGCAGGTGAACTCATTCTCAGGTTTGGCTAGCATTTCCCAGGACACTATGCTCCAAACCCCAGCCCTGCCTTCTCAGAGCCTTCATCTCAGAGGGAGACAGCAGGACTCAGAATTTGGAGGTGTTTGGGAAGTACATTTTGAACAGCTGGATGGAGAGGAGCTGTTGAGGTCAGGGATGTTCCCTGAGTTGGCAGAGGGAGTGGATGGAGGCTCCAGAACAAAAGCACAGGTGGCCTCTGGCCTCCGGCCACATCTGAGGCTTGTGAAAGGCCATGTGGGAGAGACGGCTCCAGGGCAGAGAAGAAGCACCAGGTCCCTGAGCAGCACCATGGCCGAGGATGGCAGAGTCCTGGGTGCTGGGAAAGCAGCAGCCCTGGGTTGGTACTGAGGGTCTCTTGGCGGGCAGCTGATTCCCAGAGATGCCCATGTCCCTCTCTGTCATCCCAACGGACTGGCCTCTTTAGGACTCAGGGGACAGCCTCCTCGTGACCTCTCCGGGGGCAGAGTGTCCGTGGCTTCAGGTGCCTCGTGTAACCTTTACCCAGAATAGCTGAAACATGTGGGTGACTCCCTAGTAAATGCCCATAGGAACTGGGGTACACACCCCTCACCACCAAGGTTGGTAGGCTGAGACCTGGTGGGACTTTTTCTTAACTTCGTGGGGGCATTTACTGCTTCCCTGCCCAGCATCTGAACAGCAGTCCTAACTGGGGTCAGAGGGGCTCTTAGGACAGGTGAGAAACTGGGACCCACCCATCTTGGAAACAGAAAGGGCAGACCCCCTCTGTTCCCACCCTCCAGAGGGCAGCCTAGGCTCAGCTCCAGTGGCTCTTGAGAACAGACCTAACTGCCTGCAGGAGAGAGGTGGAGACACTCTCAGAGAGGAGAGGCAGAGCTGAGTGTCTGGACACAGCCCCGCCAGAGGCATCCTCAGCAGTTGGCCTGTTGAGCAGGACTGACTGTGCCCCACCTTCCTGATCCTACCCAAGCTGGATCCTGGAAGTTATCCACACCTTGACAGGATAGTTCCTTTTCTTTTTCCACTTAACTGGAGTTCATTTTTGTCTTGCAACCAAGAGCCTTCACTAATAAAGAAACTGTTACTAGGGTGATTATAGATAACAGACCCTTAAAGAAAGGAGCAGGGGGAGAAGTGCTAGGATTGGTTAATCCATCAATTTTAGGCCAACAGCAGTGAAAATATATTGGGCATTAAGTTACGAAACTCCAGCACCTCACTGCATGCATGGCGAACCCTTAATTCAATCAGCTGTGTCTACTAGGGGCTTTCAGGGGAAAAGTGACAGGGAAAGCCATGAAGATCTCAAGCACTGTGGGGTGACTGTGTCATTTCTAACTGCCCCAGCCAGATTAAAGATGGAAGACAACAAACTCAAATCCCTGAGCTCCCAGGACTCTGTGACTGAACATAAAGTATTTCCTCTCTTTTGCAGCCCCAGGCCTAAGATATCCCTGAACCAAGATCAGTCTGATTCTCTCAGTGTGTGGATTGGTGAGCTGAATGACTGCTTCCTTGTTCCTTGAATAAAAGTCAGAGCATCATTCAGAAAAGCCTGAGACCCCTGGCCTTAGCAACGACCATCTATTAGGAGAGTCACAAACCTACTCAGCCCCTGATCCTCTCTCTGACTGCTGCAAGAACCTATGATCACTTTCCCCTGTGAAGTGAGAACTGTTCCCCTCATGTCCACCCCTGCCCCCTTCCCTGCCTCTGGAACAAAAAAGAGAGTCTTATCTCAGCATGGCCATGGGAACCAGTTACCAACTCAAACTATGGAGGAAAAGGTTCATGTTTCAGAAAATTATCACTTTGCCAACAGGCACTGGCAAAAATCTGGGGAAACAGATGGGAATGGATTGTAAGAGCATCTGGCCAGGGAGGGAAGAACAGCACTGTGGGTCAGGAATAATGTTAACTTGGGTGCAGGCACTTGTTCTGGAGGGAACAAGCTAGCTCCAGGGCCCAAGGCATGCTCCAGCAGGTGACCTGCTGCTTGAATAAAATTTCAGTTTGATATTGGCTCATGAACTGAAATGGACAAGGCAGAAATTCCTTGAAGGAGTCAAAATACCTTAAGGGACAGAGTGTTGGGGTGGATTTACCAAGAGCAATCTGCTCAAAACCCCCTAACTGTGTCCCCTATAAAGCCAAAAGACACAGAGGCACAGAGACCTACTTTGGCAAGGAGAATGTCAGCATCTTGGAAGACTGCCACAGATGCTATTCTTTATCAGCTGGTGATGCTGATGAGAAACACGGTCTTTGGTGGTGGCAGACGGGGCAGTGGCAGATTGGATGACAGAGGATGAGAAGCAGTGTTACAGTGCCAGAAGCCAAAATGAATGTTCTGATGTCACAGCTCTTTGGGGGTACCAGGACTGAAGTAGATGGGCAACACCAGCGGGGTCCTGCCGGACTTGTGTAATACTGAAAGGGCTTCCCAGATGGTAAGGTGGTAAAGAATCCACCTGCCAATGCAGGAGATGCAGGAAATGCAGATTTGATCCCTGCATTGGGAAGATCCCCTGGAGTAGGAAAAGGCAACTCACTCCAGTATTTTTGCCTGGAAAATCCCAAAGTCAGAGGAGCCTGGTGGGACACAGTCCATGGGGTTGTAAAGAGTCAAACATGACTGAATGACTGAGCACATTCACAATATTTTAGAAAAAAAATGCAAAAAAAAAAAAAAAACCAAGTTCTTACTGTGCCTAAAACAGTGTCTGGAAGACAGTAGATATTCAATAAATATTTACTGATTAAACTTCACTGTCCCTTGCCTAACTCCCGGGTTTGAGACAACAGACAGAATTCCTTCAATGAGGAGGAGGCCAGTCACCTGCAATAACATCCTAAACAAACAGTACTGTGAATCTTCTGAAGGCTCCATACAGAGAAACACCTGGGCATGTCAGAAGTTAGTGAGCACTGGCTCCGTTCTAACATGAACTCGTGGCCTATGAGAAGTGGAAGGCATGCCAGGTCATAAATGGAGCCTCCCCATGCGTCCACCTCACAGTAGCCCATTGGAATCCTGAGTCTGTCCTCCAGAGATTTTCCCAGCTCCACAGAGTTAAGTTGGCAAAGACACGCTCAGTCCCTGGTGGAAACTCCACCTCCATTCCTTCACTCATGATGTGGACACACTGTGGGAAGAAAGGCTAACCGAGGCTTCTGAACACCCCTACCCCTCCAAAACAGGGGATCAAAAGCAACACTTCAGCTCTGGCGACTGAGAAATCGTAGTGGAGGATAGGAAACCCCTACTGCAGCCCTGTTCAACATCCCAGCTCAGCTTGCTCAGAAGACATGGGGCCTTGGAAACGCTGATGGGCCATTTTACATTTGACTGTTTGGAATCTCCTGTTCTGACCCACAAGCAATCTCCCTAAATGGAACAAATGCATTACAGTCCTTGTCCATGGATTTGGCAAAAAGTGTACCTGTGTGCATATATGTTTCTTGTCTCAACTGTTGACGTGGGGATCAGCACAAATCAGTCGCTTTCCCTGTGAGAGGCACAGCATAGCTTCATCGCCCTGCTTCAGGGCTCTGCTGATTCTGTGCCATAATTTAGTGAGCAGAGACTTTGACCTTCCTACTTCTAAAGACCTCATGCTGATCTGTGGTACCACCATACTGACAGGGCTTGGAGAACAGCAATTAGCAAGGTACCCTGATGGGGACTGGAGTGTGGGGCAGAGATTCCGTGAGACTGTCATACAGACTGAAGTCAGAAAGAGAGAGACAAATATCATACATTAATGCACTTATGCGGAGTCAAGAAAAATGGTACAGACAATCTTATTTGCAAAGCAGAAAGAGAGACACAGGCATAGAGAACAAGCATATGGACACAAAGAGTGGAAGAGGGGTGGAGGGATTGGGAGATTGGAACTGATACATACATGTGTACATATATCTATGTATATTTATATATTTACTATTGATACTATGTATAACATAGATAGCTAATGAGAACATACTGTATAGCTCCAGGAACTTTATTCAGTTCTCTGTGGTGACCTAAATGGGAAGGAAATCCAAAAAAGAGAGGATATATGTATACATATAGCTGATTCATTTTGCTGTACAACAGACACTAACACAACATTGTAAAGTATTCTCCAATAAAAATTAATTTAAAAATGAAAACAGAGAGGCTTCCCAGGTGGCACAGTGATAAAAGAAAAAAATCTGCCTGCCAATGCAGGAGACTGAAGAGACAGGGGTTCAGTCCCTGGGTCGGGAAAATCCTCTGGAGAAGGAAATGGCAACCCACTCCAGTATCAATCATTGCCTTGAAAATTTCATGAACAGAGGAACCTGGTGGGGTATTTTCCATAGGGTTGCAAAGGGTCGGATATGACTGAGCAACATGCATAGTATGAAAACAGAGAGAACTTCTACTTCAGTGAAACATCCAGGCAGGCAGCAGAGGTATTCAGTTGTCTGGAACATTTTGGAAAGCCTTTTGAAGGTGAAAGACATGCTGCTGGACTTTGGCACCTGACCCTCAAGAAAGATGCACAGTGCTGGGCAGGGGTCTGGATTTTTGAAGCAACCTATTTTTCCTTAGGTGTGCTGCTCCAGCTCATCTGCTGGGTGATCCCAAAGGTCATGAGCAGGTTCTCTGCTCTTCTTGCACTGTGAGAGGCTCTGTCACAAGACTGCGACACCCTTGGTTCCCACAGTGCCTGGAGCAGAACAAATCCCAACAGAAGTCTCAGATGGGGACTGGGGTTTGATGGATTGTTCTTGCTCCTGGACCTTGGTAGAGACTGTGTCTCTATTATCAGAGTCTGACTGTGGGACTCCAGTGATCCGAGTTCCCTAGGATGGAGCAGCATTCTTGATCAGGCAAGTAACCAAGTCAGTTACTTATCACCAAGTGGTAGTACAGGCCCAGGCTCACAAGAGGTCAGGAGGTGGTTCCCTGTACTTCCCACTCCTGTGGCCCAATGGGGCATTCCTTATGACCAGTGTCTAAAGGAAAAGCATGTGTGAATGGTCTTTATATGGTGGCTCTGCAAGATATACCTGCACAGCCAGAAGTGGACTACCTACCGTGGCATTCAAGGCTCCTCCCAAGGGTGGCTCTGCAGGGCAGCAGAAAGGGACATCCTTTGAGAGGCACATCTACTCATTCCCATGGTATGCACAGAGAGAGGTCTGACATGTGTTAAGGCTCTGGGGACCCTAGTGTAGGCAGCGGGTGCTGGGGACAGGCTAGGAATGCGAGGAGAGTGTGTCCCATGAGAATATTTAGTCAAAGGACCCCCTTCCTAGGAGGCTCCCACTCAGCCGGCAGGCAAGGCCCTGGGAGGTCCAGTGACCTCCTTCCCAGTCACGCTTGCCTCTTTCCTGTGCTCCTGATTCTGCCCAGCAAACTTCCCCTCACCTGGGTGGCCTGTGACCACTGCAATGGGTGGAAAAGGACCAAGGTCCTTGGCTCAGTGCTCTAAAACACATGTATGGTTTGTAATTAGATCCTCATACCCACCTAGAAAGGTGTGGAATTGTTGTCCACACTTTTCAAACAGAAAAACAAAGACCAGCATGGTTAAGTGATTGCACCAAGTCTGTACAGCTTGTCAGTAACAGAATCAGAATGCAAAGGAGGATGAGGGGGGTCTGCGTGTTCAGAGCTACAGCCCTGACACCTGCCACATTCCCCTGTTCTTCAAAGAACACCAAAGAACATCACTCACTAATACAAGTTGCTGAAAGCCTCCATCCCTCTCCCCTCCTGAGTTGTATGCATTAATTATTCCTGTGGTGTGAACTGATTCTCAGCCTGCTCTTCCAGACTGGCTGAGGGCAGGGTTCCTGCAGGTGCAGCTCTAGATCATCTGGCTTCCCGCCACTTTCCCCAGGGCTCTTAGAGCCAGAGAACTCTACCTGGACCCTTCAGTCTGCACTCTAGGAGAAAGTGGTCTCAGAGCCAAGTAGAGCAACTCCTCCCACCACGGCCAGTTCCATGCTCTGGCAGGCCCCAGTGTTTGGCTGCCTACTGAGGGGCTAATTCTTTGCCTCTTCTTTTTTATGCAGTTGGTTTCAGGCAGAGCCAACCCCATCCTGCCTCCCACCACGGAGCAGGTTTCTCACCTGTGGAGGTGGAGCTAGGCAATCTGCAGCCAACTACTCACTATAGGGTCCCCATCAGGGCATGGAAGGTAAGGGTGCCCCAGAGAAACTTGACTAATGAGTGGTCTGGAGATTCTCGCCTGGGCAGAGGGGCACTTCACGCAGAAATCTACAACTCCCCAGGTTCCTGTTCTCCTACCCACGCTTAGACATCCCCTTCTCAAAATGATGCCCCAACCCAGCTGGTATGCTCCCTGGGTACCTCGGGTCCCCCCAGCCTGGGTAATAAAAATATTAACGACTTCCTGGGCACGACTGGATCAGGCACAAACCATCCTTCCTGGAACCGGTGGTCCTGCTCTGAGGAGCCTAGGCTTACTTGTGCCCTGCGTGCTGAGGGTGAGCAGGTGCCATGGAGGCCGGGCACTGGGCGTGTACCTCACCAATGCTGACCCTGGCCTGCCGTCCAACCTACCTTTGATGGGCACCTCTCCTTTCCCGTATCGGGGCGGACACGCTCTCTCGACCGGCACTTTAGAAAGTTGGGGGCGGCAAGGAGCGCCCTGGGTGCCCCTAACCACCCGGTGCCCAGCGGTAAGCTCGGGGCGCAGCGGCGTGCACCAGCTCTGCTCCCAGCGCGTAGCCATAAGCCGCCCGGCGCCCGCAGTGGCCAGGGGGATGCCGCGTCTCACCTTAAATAAGCTCCGGAGGAAGTGAACGACGCTGAGCATGGTGGCCCGCTCGCAGCACCGAGAGCCAGCGGCGGAGCCAGGCTCCCCTAACGCCGCCGCGCGCCCCGCCCCGTCCAGCCAACGTCCCGCCCGGTCGCCCAGAAGCCCCGCCTTCCCGCGTCCGGCCGCTCTAGCACCCCAGGGCCACTGCAGCGGCCGAGACCCACAGACACACGCCGGAGCTGTCCGCCGACAAGGCTCGGCGCCCCAGGGAGCACCCACCCCCCGCGCCCGGTGCCAGCTGAGTTCCTGGGCAGACCCGGAGCCTGGGAGTGTTTAATAAGAAAGAACGCGCTCCGCACTTCTGCACAAACACCACACAGAGCCGTGCATTCGCATTCTATGCGGCACGCGCGCCAGCGACCTGCGACTCACCTGGGGAGTCCCTAACCTTCCGTGGGGAGGGCGACCTTTTCCGTCGAAGACCTCGAGAAATTTCAGGGCGTTTGCCCAGCATTCTCAGTTGCCAGTTGAAGAAACTGAATCCCAGAGGCGGTCAGCAACACGTAGGCGATCAGGCCCCCAGTGAGAGGCAAGTGTGGACTGGAGTCCCTAGACCCAAATTCTGGGTCCAGGACCCACTCTGGCTCCCCTCCTTTCTAGATATATGCTCCGGCAGGTTGGAGGCAAATGGAGAATCGTCTCGCGCGGGTAGAGGAGAGCTGTCTTCTGCTAAGCAGCAAGGGGAAGTCCTGAATGTTTTCTTTGTGGGTTTTAAGGAGATGAGGCCCGCCCAGGAGACATGCTCCCATTAGCCACGATGGCCACAAGATTTCTATGCACAAACACAAATGTGTTTATTTTCTTTTCAAATCAAAAGAAAAGACCTGAGAATCACCATCCAGCCTGGATTTACAGTTGTAAAAAATAATTTTTTTAAAGATAGTTTTATGCTGCGGCTGCTGCTAAGTCACTTCAGTCGTATCCGACTCTGTGCGACCCCATAGACAGCAGCCCACCAGGCTCCTCCTTCCCTGGGATTCTCTAAGCAAGAACACTGGAGTGGGTTGCCATTTCCTTCTCCAATGCATGAAAGTGAAAAGTGAAAATGATGTCGCTCCGTCGTGTCCGACTCTTGGCGACCCCATGGACTGCAGCCCACCAGGCTCCTCCATCCATGAGATTTTCCAGGCAAGAGTACTGGAGTGGGGTGCCATTGCCTTCTCCGAGTTTTATGCTGGAAGAGCCCAAAGAAAGACAAGTGCCAAAGGCTCGTGGGTGTCATACTGCAGTCCCACTCCAAGCCCACCACCTCTGGGATGTGTCTCATGGAGGCGTAGCGCCTGCTTAGACTGGCTTTGCATGCCCCTGCCCATGCCTGCCCCGTCACCCAATTTCTTGTCCCCTTGAATACTGTTCCTGGTCGGCAGTACCTGTCCAGTGTTGCCTGTCAGACTGTGCTTTCCCCCACACCCATCTCTCTCTGCTTCTCGCAGATCCTCAGAGCAGTCAGAGCAGGGCAGAAAGTCTAGAGGTAAATGGCTAGAATTTGTGGGGTGTGGGAGCAGAGGGGGCAGCCTTGAGATCATCTGAAAGTTTTGGTTGCTTGTTTCCTGGAATCCATGGACCTTGTGAGAAGATGTCCCTGAGGCCCCTGGTGGTGGGAGCAAAGGAATTGCATAATCTTGGTCTCCCCTTCTAAGCCCTTTTCTTAGAGAAGAGGAAGACCTGCCTTATGGGGTTGCTGTGGAGTTTAGAGGAGAAGTTAAACCTCAGAAAAAAAGTGTTAGTTGCTCAGTTGTGTCTGACTCTTTGCGACCCCACGGACTGTAGCCCTCCAGGCTCCTCTGTCCATGGCATTCTCCAGGCAAGAATATTGCAGTGGGTTGCCATTTTCTTCTCCAGGGGATCTTCCCAACCCAGGAATTGAATCCAGGCAGGTCTCATGCATTGCAGGCAGATTTTTTACCATCTGAGCTTACCAGTGAAGCCCTCAGAGGTGCTCAGCAAATGTTAATTCCCTCTTCTTTGTTGTCTTAAGGTGCTAAAGCCCCCAGAGGTCTAGTGAACATACACATCTCCCTGGCCACAGAGTCTACAGTTATTGGACCTTTGTCCTTGGAGGGCAGGTTCTCAGACTTAAGCATCAGAACCTCCTGGTGGATGTGTTACAACATAGGCTGCCAGACCCCCCTTAGAGTCTCTGGATGGCAGATCTAGGGTGGGGCCTGGATATTTATTTTAACAAGTTCCCAAGTGACACTGCTGTTGCTTGTCCTGGGACATTCAGAGGCCCAGGAAGTGGGGCCTGTGCCAGCTTCATAGCTTATCAGAGGGGCAGACCCCAGGCTAGCAAATTACCACGGTGGCGGTTCCATTTACCAAACTTTTACCATGCCTCAGTCTCGGAATAGGTCCCTGCCATAGTTTGTGCCATTTAATCCCACAGCAGTCCAAGGGGAAATAAGTCAGATATAGTCATTTGTTGCTGTTCAGTTGCTCGGTCTTGTCCAACTATTTGTGACCTCATGGGCTGCAGCATGCTAGGCCTCCCTGTCCACTGTCTCCTGGAGTTTGCTCAGACTCACGTCCATATCTTGAGTTTTTCACTGGAGAACAAGTTTTAGGAGTACTTGACTGCATTATGGAGTTAAAGGGTATGCTCGCTCCTTTGTTATTAAAAGACAAAAAGTTTAAGGATCAGTGGTTGCCAGGGGTTTAGAACAAAGGAGGGATGAATAGGTGGAGCACAGAGGATTTTTAGGATGGTGAAAATACTCTGTGTGATGCTCTAGTGGTCGGTATATGTCGTTATACATTAGTCAAAACCCATAGAATGTAAAACACCAAGAGTGAACCCTAATTAATGTGAACTCTGAACTTCAGATGATAATGATGTGTCAGTGTAAATACATCAGTCATGATAATTGTGCCACTGTAGTGGTGGATGTTGCTAAAGAGGAAGGCTACACGTGTAAGCTCCGGGAATTGGTGATGGATAGGGAAGCCTGGTGTGCTGCCATCCCTGGGGTCGCAAGGAGTCAGACACGACTGAGCGACTGAACTGAACCCGTGTAGGGGTGGGGTGTGTGGGAGGTCTCTGTACCTTGCTCTCAATTTTGCTGTGAATCTAAAACAGCTCTGAAAATAGTGCTGTTTTGTTTTGGTTTTTAAAGGTAGGACAATTAGGTTTGCAGAGGGATGTGCACAACAGGTTTCTAATTAGCCAAGCTCACCATGTTTAAATTCTCTGATTCCAATTTCAAGACTATCACACACTGCAGGTTCAGCAATTTGGGGAGTGAACTGAGTGGTCAAAGAGAAAACATTGCACTAGATGCCGAGGCACTGTGGTAAGGGACGAGAACGGGCTTGGGCAGACAGTTGGGGATCAGCCTGTGCATCCCTTGGTGTGCCCTGCCTCACTCTGTTTATTCCTCCGTCCCCAGGTGCACGTAGAGATGGGCCTGTGCCCCAGCCAGGGTCTGGATCACAAAGGACACAAACTGCTCCCTCCAGCTAGTCTGACAGGACAGGGGTGTTAGGAGGAATATGGAGTAGGTCACAGATTCACAGGCAGGTGGAGGGGTGCTGACCCAGGGAACAGGCGTATGCCAGGAGAGGCAGCCTCAGCAGGTGTGCTTAAGATTCAAGAGAAACTATGCATTTGGAGAGGCTGATCCTGGTGCCTGAATGCCCTCCCTGAATGTGCTGCAGCCCCGCTTGCAATTTTCTCCTAGCCTCTGGCCTGCCCTTGCCTCTGCCTTTAGGCTCCTGGGCCTCCATCAGCTCCCAGGATGTAAAGTCCAGAATTGCCTGAGTCTCCCATAATGTGCCTGCTCTAGGGAACTGAGGATGAGGAGAGAATGAACCTTCAGGAAGCTTCAGTGGAACTGAGGATGAGGAGAGAATGAACCTTCAGGAAGCTTCAGTGAGCCTTGGTAGGAAGCTGGCCTGCCTGCACTGTTGCCACCAAATGTGGGGCAAATTATGAGTATATTGGAAACAGAATTTAAGAGAGCTCCTGAAGGCTGGAGAGTGGGTGACAACAAATGACTCCATTCTTCGGCCTGAATCGAAACCAAATGGTCCTTAACATAAGTACACATCTGCAAAGGGCCAGCTCAGATAGCCAGGGAGGCACAACTGTTAGGGGTGAGCCACAAGCAGATGTGGCTCTAGTGTTCTCTCTTGGCTAGCCTGGAAGGCAGTGCTGGGGACAGAGGCTCTCCTGCCCCCAACACCTTGGCCCTCTCACACCCAACTCTGCAAATCAGATTTTCCTGGGGTCATGGGACCATGTCAAATGCTCTGCAGGGGGCCCAGACTGAATTAAGATTCTAAAGTTGGTGCATGGGAG
This sequence comes from Bos mutus, assembly GCF_027580195.1. NCBI lineage: Eukaryota > Metazoa > Chordata > Mammalia > Artiodactyla > Bovidae > Bos > Bos mutus. The sequence continues at coordinate 134,536,296 of NC_091618.1, forward strand.
GGCCAATGTGGTGGGGACAGTAAAGCCTCTCTTCCCCTTGGAGAAGGCCCAGGGGAGCCCGCTCCAGCTTCCCTCAAGGGCCATCAGGAGAAGGAAGCAGGTGCACCCTGCTGAGTGCTTAAGGCCAGGGTGGACCTTGATGTCAGAACTTCCCAATGAGCACAGATGGAGAACACCTGGCCGAGCGTGCAGAGCCGGGCAGAGGCTGACACACCTGTGAGGAACTCAGCGAAGCCCCTGGAAGGGTCCTTGCGCTTCCACGGTTCCAGGAGAACTGTTTTGCATAAAGGAGGATATGGGAGCCTGGAGGCTGAGCAAAGGATTTGTCCTGTCCTCACCATTCCCATTCCTTCCTGCCTTTCCCCAAGCACAGGGGCCACAGCTGCAGGACAAGGGGCTCCTCCATTCCAGGCAGCTCACACACCTGATCTCACCACCTCTGCTTGAAGAGAACAAGCATCATCCCGGAGACAGGATGCATCTTGTCTGTTGCCTGGGGCACCACGGCATCCTAATCCACACCACTTCACTCCCATCAGAGAGCTTCTTGCCCCAACTTGCTGTCCCCCTGTCTCTCTAAGACCCCTGTGACTCCCCTCATCCCTTTCTTCACATCTATCCCCCATGAAAGGCAGAGGCGTGCCCAGGCACACTCACTTCCTGGGTGCCTTTGCACTGAGGAGGTACCTGGGAGACAATGGAAGCAACCTTCAGGGGAAGGTGGGCGCAACTCCTTGGCAATGAACAGAAGATGTTCACACAGAGTAGATGGAAGGGTATGCCGATGAGGAGATTCATCTGCACTTCTATATTACCAGGTGAGGAAATCCAGCTTCTCAGAGATAAAGCTCCTGGGTGATGGTACAAGGGGAGACAGGTGGAGTGTGGTCCCCAGTAGCATTGAGAATAGCTGGAATCTGATGGTCAGGGACAGATGCTCCCAGAGTGGAGCCTGGGGTACAGCCAGGGTCCGTGTGGCCAAGCAAAGCAGGAGTGAACCGTGGAGCTGAGGTTTCTGGGAAACTTCCCAGAAGGAACTTTGAAAGGGGCTAGAGATTCAGGCAGGAGGTGCTTCTGGGCAGGGGAGCTGGGCTAGGGTGTCCACAGAGCTCCCTGCTGGACATTGGCCTGGCATGGCCCTGAGGGCAGCAGAGCTGTGAAGAACATTCCATAAGGATTCCCATGAGGGTTTGGTCTCAGAGAAAGTGGCCCTTTTGAGCCTGTTTCCAAGGCTGAGAGCTGTTCTGGGACAACTGCTTGGAAGGGGCACAGAGACACAGAGAGTAAGAGCCAGGCAGGACAGCCCCACTGAGATTCAGGTGTCCCTGTTTCTTCCCCGGTTCACACACCTAGTGAAAATGGAGGCAAGATTCAAGCCCAGAGCCTAGAACTCAGGGCTCCCCATCATGGGCCACTTTCCTGAAGCAATGGCTGAGAGTGGACCCCACCCCAGATCAGCACCAGCTAACTTTCTTCTTCCCTGTTTGAGAAGGCAGGGAAAGTGAAAGTGGAAGCCCTGGGATCCAAGAGCCTGGCTCTGCAGCCAGTGTGTGCTTGAGCAGCTCACCCAAGCCCGTGTGCCTCAGTGTTCTTATCCCTGAAATAGGGGTGATGGTAGCCCCAGCTTGCAAGGCTGTTGTCCTCACTGCCTTGACTTCTAGTCATGATGGCTCAACCCCCTTAGCCCTGAAGTCAGTGGATTTTTTATTGACCCATGTGGAAGAATGACCCACCCCTTCCAAGGTGGCTGTGAGGGGGTGAATGTGGCTGGATGGAAGCGGTAGGGATTCTGCCCCAGTTCCCATGCGGCACCTTTGTGTGGCCGCTGAGAGCCCCAGCCAGGCTGCAGACATCTCACAGGGAGAACTAGGTCTCTCTGTACTCGTGTCTACAGTTCATAGTCACTTCAGATCAACCTAGTAAAACGAGTGCATTCCAGAAATATTTATTGAGTACCTGGTGTGTGCACGCATGATTCAGTCATTGGAAATAGTCTGCTGTGCCATAATGAGAGGATCCTTGCAAACAAATCAACACATAGAAAATTACATATTGGACTAAGGACCGTTGAGGTAAAAGGTGCAGGGGTTGGGGAGGAAAAGAAGCTCAGAAAGACCTCTCTGGATGCTGGAGCAGAAGCCGGTCACAGAAAGGTCCAGGAAAAGAGGGCCTTAAAGAGGGGGTGCATGCAAAGGAGCCCAAGCATCTGTACCTCAAGGAGCAGGTAGGAGAGGGGTGGGAGGTGACGGGGGAGGCTCGGTGTGAGGACAGTGCCTGAGGACTCCTCCAGGAAGCCGCTGCTGTGGACTGCTCTGCCCATCCAGTAGTCAGGTGCCCTGGGCACTGGATCCAAGCAGGGGCTGGCCGAGCATCGAGTGCAGCTGCTCCAGCCTCTGTGCTCCCAACTGTCCTGGGATTGAGGGGCCCATGCAGCTACTGGATGTGAAAGCCTCATGGAAGAACAGGCTTCGGGTGCTTCTCTATCATGGCACCTTCCTCCTCCTGAGCACCAGCCTTCCCTTTGCCACGGAGGACCTGCTCTGTCTAAATAAGGCTTCTGAGGCCCTTCAAGCACTGAGCACCCCTCAGGTGGCAGATTGGGGCCACATGAAAGACAAGACTGCCAATTCTAGGAGCAACGAATCCTCCCCACACTCCCTTACTGAGATCAGCATTTTCCAGGGGGCCTTGGGAGTGGGGACCTGTGCCATGGGCCTGGGGCTTCAATACCTCTGCACCCAGGAGGCCCCGTCCTGCTGGGGGAAGTGCAGTTATCTCTGGGCAGGGACACCCAGGCTCTGGTGGACCATAGCCGAAGGGCCTGTTTCCTGCTGAAAGGTGAGCCTTCATGTGGAGAAGGGGCTTGCTGTGACCCAGGGCAGCTGGGAGTACGTAAGGCCGGGACACTCTGGAAGCAGCGAGCACACAGCCAGATATGAGGTACCCCAACAGGAGTAAGCACTGTGAGAAGGTAAGTGGATGGGGCACACACCTGAAGCCGGGTTGTGCAAGGGCTTGGGTTGGCAAGGACAGGACCTCAAGCACCCTGAGATTGGGAGGATGTCTGTGTCATCCTGCTGTTCCCTGGGTTAGGGCGTGGACACAGGTGAGCACTCGCAGGACCCCACAACTCAGGTCTCCCATCAGACCTGCTCTGATTAGACCCTACACACACCATCCCTGCTCTGTGATCCCCTATCTCCCCCAGGTGTGAGCTTCAAGAAGGCAGGAACCCTGCTGTCTGACCCTCTGAGTCCCTTGGGACTGGACCCCAAACTTCACACATTCAAAACTGAATCCTTGTTCCCCATACCACCCAAATGGCACCTTCCCTAGGGCTCCTCCTGTGTCACTGAGTAACACTCTTATTCCTTTACTTAATCGCAAAAACTCAGTTTCCTCCCTTTCCCAAACCCCAGCAACTCACTTTACCAGCACTTCTGTGGGCTGCACTCCCAAATGCACCTCAGTCCTACCCCTCCCAGCTACCCCAACTCCTTCAGCCCTGCTCCAACCATTTTCCCTACCGAGGCCCCCAAAGTGGCCTCAGAAGCTGAGTCCTTCTGTGTCCCGCTCAGTGGCTTCTCTTTGCCCTACAAACAGTCCACACCCGCCCCGGGGCCTCCGGGCGCTCGTGTGTGTCCCTTCCTGGGGAGGAGGCTGCTCTTCAGAGAGAAGGGACAGGGCTTGGTGCTTGGCTCAGGGGCCTTCCTTCAGGAGAGCCCTTCAGGGAGGGGACCAGCTGTGTCATATCTCATGCAGAATGTCACTGGTGTCCCAGGAAGAGCCGGCCCGGGCCCTACTGCAGGACTGCACCATGCTTTCTGCAGAGCTGGGAGGTAAATCTCTGGGGAAATAACTTAGGTGCAGACCAGGGCTCAGGGCACCTCTGGCAGGATGCTGTCTGCCTCCAGCTCCCCACCACCAGGAGCCAGGACAGGGCTGAATGCAGTGCAGGTGAAGTTGGGGCATTCTGAATCCGGACAGCTAGAGAATTTGGCAAGAGTATGACCAACTTGCTGCCCTCCCCCATCTCTCCCCCAAGCCTTCAACACCCTCAGCGAGCCTCTGTGCAGCTCCCTGAAGTCACGACTTGTGAACAGCAAAGAAATATGTCCGTGCAGTCTTTGGCTGACACTGTGGATGGTTTATTACAAAGTGAAGGAGAAGAAAAAGAAACACAAAGGGGAAAAGTGGGAAGGAGGAGCCCACAGAGTCTTTATTTGGGAACAACAGCAGCCTTCTCTTTCTGTCTTTGCTGGTGGAGCCCTGAAGCCAGGAGCAGGGTGGATGTGTCTCAGGGACCCCCCTCTCGACACCCCCCAAATCCTCAGGGAAATTACTAAGGGTCACAAGACAACTTGACCCTGGGTGGAGAGGGGCTCATGGGGCTGGTCAAGGCTGAGGAAAGCCTTCGAGCAGTTGAGCTGGGATGAAAGGCAGATAGGGATGTGTTGGACCTGGACATGCAGGAGCCTCAGAAGCAGGATGGATGCCCTGGCCCACGACCCCTCCTCCCGTAACCCTGCCCCTTCTCTTCTTTGTGTCTGGCACTTCGATCATCCCTCACGTGCTAGGATGGACTGTCTTGTCATTGTCTGGGACCACCTCCCCTCATCCAACCCCTGAATTTCTGGAGCAGGGCTGGTGTGCACCACTGCTGTGGGATACCTGTGCCACCTCTGGGCATTACTTTTCTCAATTCACGGTCACAGCTGATTTTAGCAGGGAGAGGACTACCACTGACAGTGGACAGAGTGAGGGTGGGCGTGTGAGAAGGATCATCAGAAGGTATGCCTGGTAGCCAAGGTCTGCCTGTGACACAGAGCCATGACTCCAGGATTCTGAGGCAAATCCTGATTGGTGATGCTCTGTGGCGGCGTTCCTCAGGTATCGGGCCCCCCAAGGGCACCGGCTACCCTGAGTGCTGTGTCAGAGGCAGCCTGGAGACCTGCTGGGGGCATGGTTTTGGGTTCAGCCAAGACTGGCTGTGAGGCTGGAGGCAGGTTGTTGCTATTGGTGATGTTGAGGTGCTAAGTCATGTCTGACTCTTTTGTGACCCCATAGACTGTAACCCACCAGGCTTCTCTGTCCATTTCCCAGATAAGAATACTAAAGTGGGTTCAGTTCAGTTCAGTCGCTCAGTTATGTCTGACTCTTTGCAACCCCATGGACTGCAGCATGCCAGGCCTCCCTGTCCATCACCAATACTCAGAGCTTTCTCAAACTCATGTCCATTAAGTTGATGATACCATCCACATATCTCATCCTATGTCGTCCCCTTCTCTTCCTATTGTCAATCTTTCCCAGCACCATGGTCTTTTCCAATGAGTCAGCTCTTCACATCAGGTGGACAAAGTATTGGAGCTTCAACTTCAGCATCAGTCCTTCCAATGAATATTCAGGACTTATTTCCTTTAGGATTGACTGGTTGGATCTCCTTGCAGTCCAAGGGGCTCTCAAGAGTCTTCTCCAACACCACAGTTCAAAAGCATCAATTCTTAGGCTCTCAGCTTTCTTTATGGTGCAGCTCTCACATCCATACATGACTACTGGAAAAACCATAAATTTGACTATATGGACCTTTGTCGGCAAAGTAATGTCTCTGCCTTTTAATATGCTATCTAGGCTTGTCATAGCTTTTCTTCCAAAAAGCAAGCATTTCACAGCTGCAGTCACCATCCACAGTGATTTTGGAGCTCAAGAAAATAAAGTCTGTCACTGTTTCCCCATCTGTTTGCCACGAAGTGACCGGACGGGATGCCATGACCTTAGTTTTTTGAATGTTGAGTTTTAATCCAGCTTTTTCTCCTCTTTCACTTTCAGGAGGCTCTTTAGTTCCTTTTCACTTTCTGCCATAAGGGTGGTGTCATCTGCACATCTGAGGTTATTGAAATTTCTCCCAACAATCTTGATTCCAGCTTGTGCTTCATCCAGCCCAGCATTTCTCATGATATACTCTGCATAAAAGTTAAATAAGCAGAGTGACAATATACAGCCTTGATGTACTCCTTTCCCAATTTGGAACAAGTCCTTTGTTCCATGTCCAGTTCTAACTGTTGCTTCTTGACCTGCATACAGATTTCTCAGGAGACAGGTAAGGTGGTCTGGTATTTCCATCTCTTGAAGAATTTCTAGTTTGTTGTGATCCACACAGTCAAAGGCTTTAGCATAGTCAATGAAGCAGAAGTAGATGTTTTTCTGAAACTCTCTTGCTTTTTCTATGACTCAACAGATGGCAATTTGATCTCTGGTTCCTCTGCCTTTTCTGAATCCAACTTGAACATCTGGAAGTTCTTGGTTCATGTACTGTTGAAGCCTAGCTTGGAGAATTCTGAGCATTACTTTGTTCATGGGTGAGATGAGTGCCATGTGAAGTCAAGTGGGCCTTAGAAAGCATCACTACGAACAGAGCTAGTGGAGGTGATGGAATTCCAGTTGAGCTATTTAAAATCCTGAAAGATGATGCTGTGAAAGTGCTGCACTCAGTATGCCAGAAAATTTGGAAAACTCAGCAGTGGACACAGGACTGGAAAAGATCAGTTTTCATTCCAATCCCAAAGAAAGGCAATGTCAAAGAATGCTCAAACTACTGCACAATTGCACTCCTCTCACATGCTAGTGAAGTAATGCTCAAAATTCTCCAAGCAGGCTTCAGCAATATGTGAACCGTGAACTTCCTGATGTTCAAGCTGGTTTTAGAAAAGGCAGAGGAACCAGAGATCAAATTGCCAACATCCGCTGGATCATGGAAAAAGCAAGAGAGTTCCAGAAAACATCTATTTCTGTTTTATTGACTATGCCAAAGCCTTTAACTGTGTGGATCACAGTAAACTGTGGAAAATTCTGAAAGAGATGGGAATACCAGACCACCTGACCTGCCTCTTGAGAAATCTGTATGCAGATCAGGAAGCAACAGTTAGAACTGGACATGGAACAAGAGACTGGTTCCAAATAGGAAAAGGAGTATGTCAAGGCTGCATATTGTCACCCTGCTTATTTAACTTACATGCAGAGTACATCATGAGAAACGCTGGGCTGGAAGAAGCACAAGCTGGAATCAAGATTGCCGGGAGAAATATCAATAACCTCAGATATGCAATGACACCACCCTTATGGCAGAAAGTGAAGAGGAACTAAAAAGCCTCTTGATGAAAGTGAAAGGGGAGAGTGAAAAAGTTGGCTTAAAGCTCAACATTCAGAAAACGAAGATCATGGCATCCGGTCACATCACTTCATGGGAAATAGATGGGCAAACAGTGGAAACAGTGTCAGACTTTATTTTGGGGGGCTCCAAAATCACTGCAGATGGTGACTGCAGCCATGAAATTAAAAGACACTTACTCTTTGGAAGAAAAGTTATGACCGACCTAGATAGCATATTCAAAAGCAGAGACATTACTTTGCCAACAAAGGTCTGTCTAGTCAAGGCTATGGTTTTTCCAGTGGCCATGTATGGATGTGAGAGTTGGACTCTCAAGAAGGCTGAGTGCCAAAGAATTGATGCTTTTGAACTGTGGTGTTGGAGAAGACTCTTGAGAGTCCCTTGGAGTGGAAGGAGATCCAACCAGTCCATTCTGAAGGAGATCAGCCCCGGGATTTCTTTGGAAGGAATGATGCTAAAGCTGAAACTCCAGTACTTTGGCCACCTCACGCGAAGAGTTGACTCATTGGAAAAGACTCTGATGCTGGGAGGGATTGGGGGTAGGAGGAGAAGGGAACGACAGAGGATGAGATGGCTGGATGGCATCACTGACTTGATGGACGTGAGTCTCAGTGAACTCCGGTAGTTGGTGATGGACAGGGAGGCCTGGCGTGCTGCGATTCATGAAGTCTCAGAGTCGGACACGACTGAGCGACTGAATTGAACTGAACTGTGCAGTAGTTTGAACATTCTTTGGCATTGCCTTTCTTTGGGATTGATATGAAAACTGACCTTTTATGGTCCTGTGGCCACTGCTGAGTTTTCCAAATTTGCTGAAATGGGTTGCCATTTCCTTTTCCAGGGGATCTTCCCAACCAAAGGATCAAACTCACGTCTCCTGCCTTTGCAGGCAGATTCTTTACCACTGCACCACCAGGGAAGCCGTTGAGTCAGGTTACTTGACTGTTCTGTGCCTCTGTTTCCTCATCTGTAAAATGGGACCATCATTACATCGGCCTCCAAGGGCTGCTGTGGATGTATGTGGAGGTGTCAGCATAAGCCTTGAGCCTTGGGTGAGGTAAGTGCATTCCACTCAGCTGGGAGTCCTCTCCCAGGACCTGGCAAAAAGAGTGGGTATTGATAAAAGAAGGGAAGACAGACAGAGTCAGCTTTGATACCCACCTGTTAGGAGTGGTTACCTCTGGGGCCAGGCTCTTCCGTTTAAATACACTTGTATGTTTTGATTCATCTTATTTTTGCTTTGGTAATAAACGACACCAGTGAGAAGTGGGATCTTTAGTGTGCAAGGCAGGCCCTCCCCTGAGCAGCTCAGTTCACTGGGCCTGGCCTCCCCACTCCTTCTTCCTCACCAAGAACCTCTAGCTGGTTCCTGTCAGCCCCCAGAACTGGGAAAGGTAATAATAAAAGATTGCATTATACCCCTACATTTTGGGGTGCTTACTGCCTCCTATTGTTGAGGCCTGAGTCACTATGCAAAGCCGGGTGAACCAGCCACTCCAGTATGTCCAGCTCCTGTGTTACTGTGTCTGCATGTATTACAGAATTATGTTACTACCAGTATGTGTCATGATCCTCAAAGAAGTGGTGCCACATGCGTCTGTGACCATGTACCCTGGCATGTAGTGCAGGCTGTGGCTTGAGAAGAGGGAGTAAGTTTTTGGAGCAGCTCCTGAGTAACATTGCGGGGAGGGGGCTGAGCTAGAGGCCTGGAAGCACTGGAGAGGGGACCAAGCACAGGGCTGAAGGCAAGTGCAGAGTAACATCAGCAAAGGAAATGACCCTGATCTGGGGCCAGCAGGGCCCCTGGAGGGACCAGGAGACACATCAGATTCCAAGCTTCACAGGAGAGGACCCATAGCAGCTGGACTGAGGACCACAGGCAGGGCTCCTGTGGCCTGGGAGCTTACTTGGGACTGAGTTGGGCCAGCAGTCAGACTGGACTGGGCAGAGGAGGGCATGGAGGAGTTGGACCAGAAGGCGCCAGTCTCCAGGGAGATGCCAGTGCTGCCTGGTCTCAAAGAGAGAGTCCAGAATGGGCTTTTGTGTGCAGCAGATGCGGGGGATTGGGGCGGGGGTTGTTCCCAGGCCTGATGGGGAGAGAGGGCTGGGGGGAGGAGATGATGCATGAGATGCATGAGAGAAAGAGGCCATGAGACATGATGAAGTTGCCCACCTCATACCCACTAGGAAACAAGTGGCTTTTATTTCAGGCTCAGAAGACCAGGGGCTGCGTGCTCCGAATACGGTCCTGGCTAGGATTCTGGGGTCTGAGAGAAGCACCCAATTCAGGGTGGAGAAGGCTCAGCCTGTGTTGATTCAGGGGTGCAGCAGGGCTGTGGCCACATTTGCAGGCTGATTGGCCTTGTCCCCATGACAGGGCTTTCTGCCTCCTCCAGGGGGACCAAGAGGGCTCCCAGGTTCAACTGGAGGAAGAATAAGTCAGGATGAGAGGCCCAGGTCCTCTGAGCTGCAGCCTTACCTCCCACAGTGGGTCTGCCCAGGTTATAAACTCTGTCTCCTGTCCTGGGAGCAATCCTGGCCCTGAGGGAAGCATCAGGTGCATAGGAGTGACTCCTGGCACAATAGGTGGACAGAGTGAGACTGGGTCCTCCTTTGAGGAAGACCGTGCTGCTGGGGAGCAAAGGGCCTGCATTCTACTGCTCTCTGTGGCAGAACCCAGTCCTTATGGGCCAGGCCAGGAAGCTAATCTTGAGCTGAGCAGCCCACCTGCCCTGGAGGCCAGCCTGGGGTCCATGGGCAGGGGATGGGTGGGGCAGGTAGCCGAGCCAGGGTTAGTCCACAGCAATGCTCTCTCCTCACACCCTTACCACATGGTGGGCCCCTCAACACCCTCCCCCTCCCCATCCCCATGGCCCAGGGCCAGCAGTAGGTCAGACTTGGGTCCCTACACCTGGGATCCAGGCCAAGGCTGCTCTTAGCAACAGGGCACACAGGGAAAATCTGCTCATAATTCAGGCTGTGCCTGGCTGCCAGCCACCATGGCTATGCACTTGTGTGAGATAGCTTTACAGAGGGGCAGTGTGTGCGTGTGTGTGTGCGTGTGTGTGTGCATGTGTGTGTGTGACTCATTCCTGCCTGTACATAAGACGGGAGCTCAAGCAGAACAAAAAGACTGAATGAGGACCCACCCACCCCATTCACCACAGAGGTGTGCACTTGAAAGTCCTGGTGACTCATCCTCCTGTACAAAGCAGGAAACTGAGACGGAATCTAGAAGGTTCTGCCCAGTGTGCTTTTGGGCCTTTGTGAATCAATTCTCTCACTCAGAAAACATAATTTTCAAAAATGCCAGCAATTTAGCAACAGTTGACACTGTGTTCACAAGAACCTTTAGATTCAGGTGAAGAAATAACATGGAGGGTCATGGTGTTCCTGTCTGTGTGGGTGTGTGATGGTCCCTGGCTCATGGCCCTGGGGACCTGTCCATGTCCACACAGACAGGATTAGGGCCAGCCCTATTGGCCTTCTACCAGCCACTCTCCCCAGCGCCCAGACCCATACCAAGCTGCACTTGACCTGCGTCAGTAGCCCATTTCACAGATGAGGAAACAGAGGCTCAGAAGTAAAAATCATCCCCTCTGTTGTAGGAGTGATAGGCTTAATATTTCATCCCAGGTAAGACTGACTTTCTACTGCATGAATAGAGGATGAGGGTTGTATTGTGAACCTACTGGGCTCAGCTCATGAAGAGGGGGCTTCCCTGGGGATGCAGTCAAGTCAAGGGGCATGGCAGGGCCTCAGCATGCATGTGCTGCCAGAAAAAAGGCCCAGGGCAGGTCCTCTCCCCTCACCACTGGAAAGGCTGCCAGATAGAACAGAAGGGATGTCAGGGCTGGGGTCAGTGTGTGCTTCAACCCCAAGTCTCTTGTGGCCTCAGGAAGATTCCAGCCTCTGTGGGATCAGGTTTCTCACCAGGGACCTGTAGGTGGAGGGGGGCCTGAATGAGTGTATGAGGGAACAGACATGAAATAGGGCCCCTGGGTGCTTGACCAGTCACTGCCCTGACACTGTGCCCAGGCAGTCATCCCGGGAGACTGGCTGATCAGCACAGTCCACACAGCTTTGCCTGGTGAGGCAGGCATACACCACACAGCATGGAGGCCATGGGCGGACCCACAGGCAGCCACTGTCTGGCCACGAGGTGACAGCAGGGGCTCCATCCTCAGGACTACTGTAAGTCCTGCACAGGAACAGCCCAGGGAAGGTCCAGTGAGGATGTTTCCTTGGTCCCTCAACAGCCAGACCCCAGACTTCTTTGGGGGCAGGATGGCCCAGGAGCCTGCCCATCAGAAGCTCCAGTGGCTTTCATCAGTGGGCAGCCTCTTACCCTGGTTACATTCTTCCCCTACACTCCTCCCACCCTTCCCTCACCACAGCAACTGCTCCCAGGTGTGGAGAGTGTCCCTGGAACCAGATGTGAACAAATACTTACTGTAGTTGTTGAGTTTCTTGGGTTTCTTATCAGGTGGCCAAGGGCACATTCCAGAGTGTGGTCTAGGAAAACTGCTCCAGTGTTAACTTTACTCACACAGTCAAAATATTTTTGAACCATGCATGTAAGTGTTCACATACCAAGCAAGTCTCTGTAAAACCAGGTGGTGTCCCAGTTTAATTCAGTCCAGACACTCAGTTCAGTTCAGTTCAGTTCAGTCACTCAGTCATGTCCGACTCTTTGCAATCCCATGAACTGCAGCACACCAGGCCTCCCTGTCCATCACCAACTGCCAGAGTTTACTCAAACTCATGTCCATTGAGTCAGTGATACCATCCAACCATCTCATCCTGTTGTCCCCTTCTCCTCCCACCTTCAATCTTTCCAAGCATCAGGGTCTTTTCAAATGAGTCAGTTCTTCATATCAGTTCTTCAACATATTAGAGTTTCAGCTTCAACATCGGTCCTTCCAATGAATATTCAGGACTGATTTCCTTAAGGATGGACTGGTTGAATCTCCTTGCTGTCCAAGGGACTTCAAGAGTCTTCTCCAACACCACAATTCAAAAGCATCAATTCTTCAGCTCTCAGCTGTCTTTATAGTCCAACTCTCACATCCATACATGATTATTGGAAAAACTATAGCCTTGACTAGATGGATCTTTGTTGGAAAAGTAATGTCTTTGTTTTTTAATATGCTGTCTAGGTTGGTCATAACTTTTCTTCCAAGGAGTAAGCATCTTTTAATTTCAAGGCTGTAGTCATCATCTGCAGTGATTTTGGAGCCCCCCAAAATAAAGTTCTGACACTATCTACCCATCATTCCATTCCACTAGGCAGCGGCTCAGTCTCACTGAACTGCCCCTCCCTCTTCAGAGGACAGTTGCAAGACCAGACTGTCCCCATGGTGCTGACACACTGCCTACAAATTGACGTGCCCACAACTCCTTCCTTGGGTTGGATGATTTGCCAGAAGGCTGGCAGAACTCAAGGAATGCAAGCTGAATCCCATACTTCTGGGATTTTTATGGAGGTCTGACTGAATATTAATTCCATTTCCAGTCCCTCTCTCCTCGGGAGAATAGAGGATAGGGCCAAAACTTCCAAGCTTTTAATCATGGCTTGGTTTTTCTGGTATAAGCAGCACAGTCTTGGAGCCCACTCAGATTCACTTCATTAGAAGACAAATCTCTCCTATCACTCAGGAAATTCCAAGGGATTTAGGAGCTCCATCTCAGGAACAAGGAGCAGGGTCCAATCCATATATTACTCAGCTGTGTCCTCCACAGCTCCCCATCCTCACCTCAGGAGTGGGCATCCCACGAGAACCAGGCTGGCTGCTCTTGCTCACCTTTGTCTGCCCCCACCCACAGCCTCTGAGGCTGGTACGTCGGTCCCTTTTGCCACACCAGTCAAGGTGGGGAAGAGGCTGAGGTGGACGTGGCCTGATCAGCTGCATCTGCCCCCACACAGATGATCTTGACCCCATGCCACTGCAGCCTCCTCCAGGGGCCTCCAGGCTGCATGTGGGCTCCCACGCCCCAGCCAGTGTGTCCTTCAGAAGCACAGGGCTTGCTTTTCCTCCTGAACTGAGCTCTCATCTCAGGAGCTGCTGCTGGGGCAGACTCAGCCACCCTGGAACATCCTCCCAGGTGCCAAGACTGGCCCTGCAGGTGGAGAGGGGCAACCACTTGGGGCAGAGGCTGGCTTCTTCTGTCTAGGATTTCCAGGAGTTGAGATGCATAGAGCCTTTGGATTGTGGCTCTATGGTGGTAATGCCTGGGGAGAGAGGAGATCAGTGAGAAAAGATGGGGAGGGGTTTCAGCTCTCTGGGGAGCAAGGCTCAAGTTCTGGCTTTGGCCAAGGGAGATGGGGTGACCCAGATGGGCTTGGGAAGACCCAAGTTTAGGAGGCCCAGGTTAGGGTAAAGAGACACAGACATGGAGGTAAAACCATGCCCACTGGCCACTGGTCCCGTGCAGCAAGGCCTTCAAAGGGTGAATGGACCACAGGAGCCATCTGTGTTTTGACAGTCACCAGAGACAGTGTGCAATTTGGGGTGTGGAAGCAAAGCAATGCCATGCCCTTTTCACACTCACAGAAGGGTGCAAGTTCTCACAAATGCTGGCGTCCCCTCTGGCTCACCAGGCTGTGGGCAGCAGCTCTTGCCAGACCCTCACTAACTTTGGGCCAGAGGGTTCTCCCCCAGAGAAGGGCACCAGTTTTGCCCACAGGATGCCAATCATACACATTGGAGCTTTGGGTTCCAGCTGGTCCCAGAAATTCCAGTGGATTCCTGCTCCCCTTGCTTCCCCCCTGCACACCCATTTCCTCCCTACCCACTGACTGTAGGCTTCCACTCGAGGGGCACAGACACGAGCCTTACAAATGCTGATCACCCAGCTTCAACCAGGCAGAATCACACACCTAAAATCAGCCCTGATCCCCTCAAGTGGTTCTGGTCACTGTCTGCCCCTCCCTCCATCTGCCACAAAGCCCCAGCAGATTCCAGTGTGCCTGAAGTCCTAAGCCCTGAAATGAGAGGCTGCCTGATAAGTGCAGCTCAGACACATAATTACTGTGCAACCTGGAGCAAGTTGCTAACCCTCTCTGTATTTCAGTTCCCTGTGAAACAGGGATAATAGTAACACTCCCCTTATAGGGCAATTGTGAGAATTAAGATAGACAATGGATCTAAAGGAAATGTTCCATATATGTTAGCTACATAATTACTTGGGCTTCCCAGGTGGCGCTAGTGGTAAACAACCAGCCTACCAGTGCAGGAGACAGAAGAGACATGGGTTCAGTCCCTGGGTTGGGAAGATCCCCTAGAAAAGGGCATGACAAGCCTCTCCAGTCTTCTTGCCTGTAAAATCAGTCCATAGGGTTGCAGAGTTGGACACAACTGAAGCAACTTAGCACACATGCAAACTATTCCTTACCTTTACCTGATGTAACAGTCTTCTCCTAAGACCCCAGTAGGGCCTGGAGTTGGTAACTGACCCAGGTTGAAAAGCCTGTGTGGAGGGGCCTCTGTTTCCAGTGTCTGCTGTCTCTTGGAGAGTTCCTTTTCTGACTCACAGAGGCAAATGCCTCCTGAGAGTCTGGGAATTCAAGCTGAAGCTCCAGGCTGAAGGCGCTCTCTTATGGCTCTGGCAGAAAATTTGCCCGTACGAGCAATGGCCCCGGACCAGCTTCCTCTTTCTGTAAGGAGAGTTGACAGCCAGCTGGGGGGTGTTTTCTTTTGCCCACAGTATGGTCTGTTCATTCTGCAGCTCCCAGCAAGAACATTGCTTTTTCCAAATTGTGCATGCTTTTCAGTGAGTGCACAGGCCTTCCAGCTGTTGAGCAGAGGAGGAAAAGAGCCATAATGACTTTACTTCCCTAGTCTAACTGTGATTAGAAACTTTTCTAAACATGTTAAGAAACTGAAGGCGCTTTTGGCAAAAAAAAAAAAAATACCAGCAGCCTGAGGTGTTGGGCAAAGTCACCCAGCGGCAAAGCAGAGGTGATCAGATGGCCTGCGGGTTGGGGGCTCATTTCCAGCCTGCTCTGCCCAGACCCCACAGGTGACCACAGGCCCTCTAATCAGGCAGTTCCAGCAGGGGTAGGTGTCAGGAAGTACCAAAGTCACCTGACTGTACTCCTGGGCCCCTAGACATTCACGCTAGCACTTGTCTGGGTCTGCCACATGGGCAGGGACCGGTGAGGGACAGGGTGGCAGCTGGAAGGGATGCCTCCTTTCTCTAGACCCTGCTTAAGTCTGAGTTCTTGCTAATAAACACAGCTCAGGGGGCTTTCGACTTGGAATAGATGCCTGTTTCGTGGGCTTTCCCAGCACATGTGGCTCCACCCTGAGCTGGGCTGGGTGTCTCCAGGACTGGCAGAGAATAGCTGGGGCTATCCTTGGACCCTGACCACCAGGCATCTCAACCCTTGGCCCCGACCTCAAAGTCCCTCAGAAGAACCTGGTAGAGCTACACAGCCCTGGCCTGGAGTCCTAGCCCCCTACTTTGCACTTGCTGCGTTTTCAAACAGGGACAGCATATCAGTCACAAACAGTTGGGAGGTGCATGGGAAAAGATGGTGTTGAGTGTGTGCATTGATTTGTTCAACACCTGTGTGACCTCCGGGGAGGAGAAAGGGGCCGGAAGTTGAATTAATCATCAATGACCAGAGACATTATCAATTATGCCTATGTAAGAAGGCTATGGTTTTTCCTGTGGTCATGTATGGATGTGAGAGTTGGACTGTGAAGAAGGCTGAGTGCCAAAGAATTGATGCTTTTGAACTGTGGTGTTGGAGAAGACTCTTGAGAGTCCCTTGGACTGCAAGGAGATCCAACCAGTCCATTCTAAAGGAGATCAGCCCTGGGATTTCTTTGGAAGGAATGATGCTAAAGCTGAAACTCCAGTACTTTGGCCACCTCATGAGAAGAGTTGACTCATTGGAAAAGACTCTGATGCTGGGAGGGATTGGGGGCAAGAGGAGAAGGGGACGACAGAGGATGAGATGGCTGGATGGCATCATTGACTCGATGGATGTGGGTCTGAGTGAGCTCTGCGAGTTGGTGATGGATAGGGAGGCCTGGTGTGCTGCGATTCATGGGGTCGCAGAGTCAGGCACGACTGAGCGACTGACCTGAACTGCATGAAGTTTCCAAAAAACAAATCACTGAAGGATGAGGTTCGGAGTTTCTGGTTTGGTGAACCGTCTGGGGCTCTGCGCCCAGAGAGGCCAAGGGACCACCCTCCTCCTTCCCATCTGCATCATGTGCACCCCCCACCTGGCTGCTCCTGAGCTGTCTCCTTTTATAATAAACTGGTTTCTAGTAAGTATTGTTTTCCTGAGTTCTTGAAGACACTCTAGCAAATGGTTGAACTTGAGGAGAAGGTCTTAGAAACCTTTGATTTACAAATGTTTGGTCAGAGTCACAGGTAACAGCCAGACTTACGACTGAGGTCTGAAGCAGCAGAAAGTCTTATGGGACTGAGCCCTTGACCTGCATAGAGTCCTCACTAACTGCAGGTAGATGATATCAGAATTGAATTAAATTGTAGACACTCAGCTGGAGCTACAGAGAATTGGTGGTTGGTTAGAAAATCCCACACATTGGATGACTGGCATGGAGTGTTGTGTGTCAGAAGAAGGCAAAGGAGGAGCAGAGCTCTTTCCTTTCATTGCCCAAAGGTGGTCTGCTACTGCTGCCCCAGAGGGATTCATTCTTTCCTTCTACAAAACCAACCCCAGTGTTCTCCACATAGGAAGCCTAGGACAGCTTCTAATAAGGCTCTTTGCATTCAATATTCTGCATGTCTGTGATGAGGACTGCTGCCCAGGACAGTATAGGAGATGAGGGGCTTGCATGGAACAGGGAGTCACCAAAAATGTTTACAGAATAACGAAGACATTCACATCAATGGATTCTGATTCTGAGTATGTGAGGCTGTGTTTAGTTCCCTGAGCCCTAGATCAAACACTGTGGAATTTTCCAGCTTTCCTGAGGGGAATGAAGGGCAAGGCCTAGAAGCAACCTTGTTCTGGCACTGACTTAGCATTCAGATCACTGAAAAGGCAGCAGCAACCCTGGAGGCCCAAGGAGGAGGCAGCAGAGCCCAGCCAGGGGCAGATCACAGACATGGAACCAGGGCCATGATCATCGACTCCCACTAGAAAGTTCTGATGCTGATCTGGGAGGCTCCTGGTCCTGCTTCATAAAGTGACCTCCTGTCCAGTCTTAACAAAGTGCCTCTGACTCCTGCACGCCACACAAGACAAGGTTTGGAACAGGAATACAAGGTGTGTGTACCCTCTGCCATCTTACTTTCAACTTTTTAAACCCCTGGGGTAGGTTTTAGGTGTATCTCTTATAAGCAGCATACAGTGGTTTTCTCTTTTTAAAAATCTAGTGTCTTTTAACTGGAACATTTAATCCATTTGCATTTAATGTAATAAATTACGTTCTTTCTTCTGTTATATATATTCTTATTTTTAGTTGTTACCCTGAAAATTATAACATACCTTTTAAAATCATCAAAACATAATGTTAACTGATAACATTACTCTCCTCTTAGATAATGAAGGATCTTAGAACTTAAACTCCATTTACTCTTCTGCCAACAGTATCTATCACTGTCTTCAGTGTTTTAAATGCCTCAGACCATACTATTCTTGTTTTATGTAGTTCGTATTCGTGTAGACGCACTCGTGCCATTCCCACTGCCTTTCATTCCTTTCTGCATCTCTACTTGGGGTGATTTTTTTCCTGTCAGATAGTAATTTCTGAATTTCCTATAGTGTATGCTTGCTAGAGGAGAATTTTTATTTTTGTGTATCTGATGATGTCTTTATTTCACTACCATTCTTAAAAGAATGCTTTTAACTGGCATAGAATTCCAAGTTGACACTTATATTCTTTCAGTACACTCTACTGTCTTCCCGTGTTCACTACTGCTGTTGAGAAATCTGTCACTTTAATTCCTGAAGGTCATCGATGTATTTTTTTCTGCTTTCTTTTAATGTCTGTTCTCTGCTTGGTTTTCTTAAGTTTCTCTATGATGTGTATATGATTTTCTTTTTGTTTATCCTGCTTCATACTGATTAAACTTCCTGAATATGATTCACATTATTAATGAATTTTGGTAAGTTCTGCCTTTATTTCTTCAAATATTGCTTCTGTCCCATCTCCCCCTCTTTCTTTCTGCTAGTCCAGTAAAATGTTCATCCTACCTTCTTATTGTATCATCTTCTGTAATTTCCATTTTCTTGCCTCTCTGTTATATTAGTTTGGAAAGTCTTTTTGTTGTTGTTCTCTTTTTCCTCTGTATCTTAAGTCTTTTCTCTCACAGCAATTTAATTTTCAGCTGTTTTTTTCTGTCCCTGGTTCATCTTGTTGCTCTTGGTCAGTTTAGATACAGGGAACTGAGTCATCCTTACTTCTCAACTTGTGGTACACAGAGTGCCACCAGTATGGTAAGAACCTTCTCTTATTTATTTTAAATTATTAGAAATTATTTTAAGTTATTTGTCCCTTTCCCTTGAATACTTACTCTCCTTCCCTCAGTTTGTAGGCAACTGATAGCATATATTTAAAATATGTTCTCTTTCAGTTCAGTTCAGTCGCTCAGTCATATCCGACTCTTTGTGACCCCATGAATCGCAGCATGCAAGGCCTCCCTGTCCATCCCCAACTCCCAGAGTTCACCCAAACTCATGTGCATCGAGTCGGTGATGCCATCCAACCATCTCATCCTCTGCTGTCCCCTTCTCCTAACTGTCCCCAAACCCTCCCAGCATCAGGGTCTTTTCCAATGAGTCAGCTCTTCGCATGAGGTGGCCAAAGTACTGGAGTTTCAGCCTCAGCATCAGTCCTTCCAATGAACACCCAGGACTGGTCTCCTTTAGAATGGACTGGTTGGATGTCCTTGCAGTCCAAGGGACTCTCAAGAGTCTTCTCCAGCAGCACAGTTCAAAAGCATCAATTCTTCAGCACTCAGCTTTCTTCACAGTCCAACTCTCACATCCATATGTGACCACAGGAAAAATCATAGCCTTGACTAGACGGACCTTTGTTGGCAAAGTAGTGTGTCTGCTTTTGAATATGTTATCTAGGTTGGTCATAACTTTTCTTCCAAGGAGTAAGTGTCTTTTAATTTCATGGCTGCAATCACCATCTGCAGTGATTTTGGAGCCCAGAAAATAAAGTCTGACACTGTTTCCACTGTTTCCCCATCTATTTCCCATGAAGTGATGGGACCAGATGCCATGATCTTCGTTTTCTGAATGTTGAGCTTTAAGCCAACTTTTTCACTCTCCACTTTCACTTTCATCAAGAGGCTTTTTAGTTCCTCTTCACTTTCTGCCATAAGGGTGGTGTCATCTGCATATCTGAGGTTATTGATATTTCTCCCGGCAATCTTGATTCCAGCTTGTGCTTCTTCCATCCAGTAAAAGTTTGTAGATTTACAAAAACAGATTTGGTGAGTGTCAAAGAGATTCAATGCACTAGTAGAGTAATTTCATTTAGTTATATTCCTCAGTTACTGACATTACAAATTTGTGCTTTGAAGATATTGTCTATTTCACATAGTATTTATTTACTCCATATATTTATTTTCCATATATTTTTCCAAAAAGTGAAATAAATATTTCATTTATTGGAGAAATATATTATTAACTAAAATTAAATATATGGAGTAAAGGAAATCTATGTAGGGAGAATACCAAAGGCCTTGTAATATCTATGATCCCAACAGAGACACACACATGTATATGTATTTATATGTATTATTCTATGTGTGCATACGTAGCACTGAGTTTACTGAGTTTCACTGAGATACAATCCACATCCATATAATGTGCCTTTTTAAAGTGCACAAGTCAGTATTTCTGGTATATTCACAAAGTTGTGCAATTGTCATCACCCTCTAATTTTCAACTTTCCCAAATGAACCACTTCTTTCTTCTCTCCCCAGTTCCTGGCATTGATTTGTCTATCTATCTCCCTGGATTTCAGCAGCCAGTTCTGCTGCTGCTGCTGTTGCTAAGTCGCTTCAGTTGTGTCCAACTCTGTGCGACCCCATAGACGGCAGCCCACCAGGCTCCCCCATCCCTAGGATTCTCCAGGCAAGAACACTGGAGTGGGTTGCCATTTCCTTCTCCAATGCATGAAAGTTCTGAGTACTTCACATAAATGGAATCCTGCAGTGTATTGTCTTGTGTGACTAACCGGCTTCTTCCACTTAGATAATGTTTTCAGGATGTGTCTATTTTGTAGCTTGCCTCAGCGCCGTCCCTTTCTATTTCTGGTGGTTCTCCAGTGTTTGGACACACCGTGTTTCCTGATGTGCTCATCGGCTCATGGATGTTGGCTCATTTCCATCCTTTGGCAATGTTGACTAACGCTGCTGTGAACATTTGGGTACAAGTTTCTGTGAGGATATGTTTTCATTTTCCTTGGGTATAGCTCCAGGAGTAAAACTGCTGGCCAAATGGTAGGTCTGTGTTTACTATTTTCAGGAACTGCCCAGCATCTTCTCTGAGCATGATCCACAAGGAGCGGGTTTGCTCTGAATGGAGCTCTGCTACGGTTTCCAACTTCAGGAGGGCCCCCAGCAGGAATAAGAGTAGTGGGGACTAGGAGCAAGTAAGGTCTTGGAAAAAGGGCTATCAGAGTAAACCCTTGAGGCAAAACAAACCTGAGAGCTGAGAGACACCAGGGAGAAACATGTTCCAAATCTTTAAGAAAATGGCTAGGAATTTGGGGTTATGATTCTAATCCATTGCTCTCGATCTTTCTTTGAACCCATGCACTCCCATTGGAAATGGAGTCTCAGTGTGGCTTGCAGTACGTCATCTGAAAGCAGAGAAGTGGGTGTGTCCACGTGGGTGTGTGTGAGGGGGCAGCAGTTGAGAAAGTTCTACTGGAGGACTGTCCCCACTTGCTTGAGTGGTGTTCTCCTATCTAGTGGAGAATTACAGTGGGACTTGAGGTTCTTCACAGAAACACCCAGACCTCCTCTCTCTTGGGGACGACATGGAGAAGTCTGCTTGGTGCTGCCCTCTACCTCAGCCTTCTGCTTCTCTCTCTGCCCTCCACCCCTTCTCAGGTTCCAGCCTAACCCAAGCATGTTATAGTGGCATTGCCCTCACAAGCAGGGACTTCTGCCAAAGAGGCATTGTCTGTCAGGTGCCATCATGTTCAAGCTCCATCAGACTTTTACTTTTCTTCCAATGGTCTGAGTTGATGTTTGTTATTTGCAGTTATGAATCCATGCCTAAAACAGTAGCCATCTCTGTGTGTGAGTCCCCAGGTGGGCAGATGAGTGCAAGTTTGTTACATGCATAAACATGGATGTGACAGAATGTTCTTTCACAATGGCTCATGTGTATGTGGGTGGAAGGGGTAGGGTTTCTCAAGGTGTGGGAGTGAGCCTGGGGGCTTTGAAGGAAGGGGGAAAAGGAGACTTCCTGTGCATCAACCAAGGAGTCCAAATCCCAGGTTCCAGGGCCAGGGAGGTGCCATGAGGCACTCTCCCTCATTACTGGCCCTGTCTGGGTGTGGTCAGCTTCCACCACCGTTGTCAGTCACATCCTCTCCTTGGCAGTGAGCTTATGCTGGTGGAAGGTTGGGTGTGTCAGGATATAGCTAAGACCTGACCTCATGCTCTGCCTCTCAGCTCCTTCCCCCAGAGCCTGACTAGACCTGTCCTCTTCAAACATCAGATCTTTTCTTCTACCCACTTTTCAGATTCAAAGAATGCTCTTAGTACTTCTGCTGGTCTTCACTGTGAAACTCATGATGGGATGTGGTTCATGTAGGAGAAAGACTGCCACAAAGAGTCTCCCTGCACTACCATCACCCAGCAGGGTCTAGAATTCTGCAGTTAAAGACTTTAATACGTTGAACCTTGGAGGATGTGAGGTTTTCATTAAATTAAAGGGGTGGGGAAAGTTCTGGAGCAGAGAGATCCGGGTTCATGTCTGGATATTCCACTTACTCACGTGTGACCTTGGGGAACTCACTTACACTAAATTGAGATCCTAGTAATTTTCATTTGGTGTAGTTTATTGCTGTATTAAATGAGAGAAATAGATGACACATCTAGCAAGGTGTTTAGCACAGGTAGGTGCTTGATGAAGAGGCATTCCTTCCCAGTAGAATGCCGGGCTCCTGAGAAAGGTAACATCAGTCCTTTGTTGGAAATCAGCAGAAGATAATTTGTGAAAAACAGGCAAGGAAAGTACCATGGCAGAGGGGAGGCTACAAATTCTCTGTTCTAATCTTGCTAGAGGAAGCCTGCTGTCCTCCAAGCAGACTCTGAACAACATAGAGAATTTAAGAGACTTCATTTTTTCACTCATTCACTTATTCATTCTTCAAATTAACTAATAGTACTGAGTACCTACAACAAGCCAAATGCTGTACTAAGTCGGGGGGAGGTACGAAGATCACTGGGTCTCCTTGGGGTCACAGTCAGCAGTCGTTACATCCAAAACACACATGCAGATGCAATTCCTAAAGCATATGCAAATAATGTAGATTTTACTGAAGTTTTTATAAGTGAACATTAGATTATACCACACATGAAAAGCAAAATTTGTGAACATTGCTTTTAATATATTCCACTCTCTCTGGCACTTACCACATTATGCCTAGCTCCTCTCTCTCTTCACAGCTGTCCTCTTCCCATCTCCTCCTCATTCCAATGGCACCCATTTCCTGATCTCACTATTACACCCTACACCTTTTAAACAACTTTATTGAGATATAATGGACAAACCACATAATTCGTCTTAGAATTGTGCAACTGTCACCATAGTCTAATTCTACATTTTCTTTCCTTCCCACTCTCCAGAACACCATAGTCTTAAGTGTTTCTCCAAATGCCCACCCCACTCCTCAGTCCTAGGAACAACCAATCTACTTTCTGTCTCTTTGGATTTCCCTATTCTGGACATTTCATGTATGGATCATATAATATGTGGTCTTTAAAAAAAATGTTAAGTTGTGATTAACAAAAATCCCCATTAAAATTATCATCTCAACCATTTTAAGCATATAGTTAGTGTTATCTATATCATATTGTGCAACTAATTTCTAGAAGTTTTTCAACTTGCAAAACTAAAACTCTATACCCATTGAACAACAACTCCTCATTTCCCCCTCCTCCCAGCTCCTGGCCACCATTATTCTACTTTCTATGAGTTTAACTACTCTAGGGGCCTCATATATTCATACAGTATTTATCTTTTAGCGACTGGATTATTTCACTTAGCAAAATGTCCTCAAAGGTCATCCATGTTGTTGTGTGTGACAAAATTTCCTTCCTTTTTTAAAAAATTAATGTATTTATTATAATTGGAGGATAGTTACTTTACAATATTGTTGTGGTTTTTGTCATACATTGACATGACTCAGCCATGGATGACAAAGGTTGACAAATTTTTCTTTTTTAAAATAAAATTTTTCTTTAGTCTGTAAAACTTTTTTTAAATTTTATAGTGAAGTATAATTAATTAACAATGTGTTAGTTTTAGGTGTGCAACAAAGTGATTCAGTTATACACACACATGTGTTTATTCTTTTTCCAATTTTTTCCCACTTACATTATTATAGAATACTAAGAGTTCACTGTGCTATAAAGTAGGTCCTTGTTGGATTTCTATTTTAAAAATAATAGTGTGTACATGTAAATCCCAAACTCCCAATCTACCTCTCCCCCAAACCTTCTCCCTGGTAACCATAAGTTTGTTCTCTAAGTCTATTTCTATTTTGTAAGTCAGTTCATTTGTACTGACACATTTTTTATGTGTGTGGTTTTGTTGTTGTTTTTGTTTTGTTTTTGCTGTTGCTTAGTCATGTCTAACTCTTTCTGACTCCATGGACTGCAGCATGCCAGGGTGCCCTGTCCTTCACCATCTCCTGGAGTTTGCTCAAACTCATGTCCGTTGAACTGGTGATGCCATCTAATCATCTTGTCCTCTATCCTCCCCTTCTCCATCTGCCTTCAATTTTTCCCAGTATCAGGGTCTTTTCCAATGAGTCAGCTCTTTGCATCAGGTGGCCAAAGTATTGCAGCTTCAGTTCCAGCATCAGTCCTTCCAATGAATTTTCAAGTTGATTTCCTTTAGGACTGACTGGTTTGATCTTGCAGTCCAAGGGATTCTCAAGAATCTTATCCAACACCACAGTTCAAAAGCATCAGTTCTTCAGTGCTCAGCTTTCTTTATAGTCCAACTCTCACATCCATACACAACTACTGGAAAAACCATAGCTTTGACTGTATGGACCTTTGTCAGCGATGTAACATCTCTGCTTTTTAATACGCTGCCTAGGTTTATCATAGCTTTTCTTCCAAGAAGCAAGAGTCTTTTAATTTCACAGCTGCAGTGATTTTGGAGCCCAAGAAAATCAAGTCTTTCACTGTTTCCATTGTTTCCCCATCCATTTACCATGAAGTGATGGGACGAGATGCCATGATCTTAAAGTTTTCTGAATGTTGAGTTTTAAGCCAGGTTTTTCACTCTCCTCATTCACCTTCATCAGGAGGCCCTTTAGTTCCTTTTCACTTTCTGCCATAAGGGTGGTGTCATCTGCATATCTGAGGCTACTGATATAGTTCCTGGCAATCTTGATTCCAACTTGTGCTTCATCCAGCCCAGCATTTCTTATGATGTACTCTGCATATAAGTTAAATAAACAGAGTGACAGTGTACAGCCTTGATGTACTCCTTTCCCAATTTTGAAACAATCCATTGTTCCATTTTTTATATTATATGATATTTGTTTCTTTGCCTGACTTACTTCATTTAGTATGACAGCCTCTAGATCCATTCATGTTACTGAAAATGGAATTATTTCATTCTTTTTAATGGCTGAGTAACATTCCACTGTGTATATACGCTCATTTTATCCATCCATCTGTCAATGGACATTTAGGTTGCTTCTATGTCTTCTCTATTGTAAACAGCACTGCTATGAACATTTGAGTGCATTTATCCTTTTGAATCTAGATTTTCCTCTGATATATGCCCAGGAGCAGGATTACTGGATCATAAGATAGTTTTACTTTTACTTTTTTACAGAACTTTCATACTATTCTCTACAGTGCCTGCAGCAATTTACATTCCCACCAACAGTGTAGGAGTATTCCTTTCTCTCCACACTCTCCTGAGTATTTATGTTTGTAGACTTTTGATGATGGTCATTCTGACCAGTGTGAGGTGATATCTCATTGTAGTTTTGATTTGCATTTCTGTAATAATAAGCAACGTTGAGAATCTTTCATGTGTTTGTTAGCCATCTGTATGTCTTCTTTGCAGAAATGTCTGTTTAGGTCTTTTTCCCACCCTTTAATTGGGTTGCTTTTTTTTTATGGTATTGACTTGTATGAGCTGCTTGTATATTTGAGTCAGTTCTAATGAGGTGGATGAACCTAGAGCCTATTATACAGAATGAAGTAAGTCAGAAAGAGAAAAACAAATATTATACTAATGCATATATATGGAATCTAGAAAGATGATTCTAATGAAATTATTTGTAGGACAGCAGTGGAGAGACAGACATAGGGAACAGACTTATGGCCGTGGTAGCGGAGGAAGGACAGGGTGGGGTGTATGGAGAGAGTAACATGGAAACACACATTACCATATGTAAAATAGATAGCTGGTGGGAATTTGCTGTATGACTCAGGAAACTCAGACTGGGGCTCTGTAACAACCTAAAGGGGTGGGATGGGGAGGGAGGTGGGAGGGAGGTTCAAGACGGAGGGGACATTTGTACACCTATGGCTGATTCATGTTGATGTTTGGCAGAAACCAACACAATACTGTAAAGCAATTATCCTTCAATTAAAAATAATAAAGTAAAAAGAAATTCAGTCTTAAATTGAAGAAAGAAAGGATAACCACTAGACCATTCAGGTGTGACCTAAATCAAGTGGATGTGATGAATAGATTCAAGAAATTAGATCTGGTAGACAGAGTGCTTGAAGAGCTATGGATACAAGTTCATAACATAGTACAGGAGGCAGGGACCAAAACCATCCTAAAGAAAAGAAATTCAAGAAGTCAAAATGATTGTCTGAGGAAGCCTTACAAATGGCTGAGGAAAGAAGGGAAGCAAAAGGCAAGGGGGAAAGGGAAGGATATACTCAACTGAATGCAGAGTTCCAGAGAATAGCAAGGAGGGATAAGAAGGCTTCTTCAATGAACAATGCAAAGAAATAGAGAAAAACAATAGAATGGGAAGACTAGAGATCTCTTCAAGAGAACTGGAGATATCAAAGGCACATTTCATGCAAGGATGAGCACAATAAAATACAGAAACCATAAGGACCTAACAGAACAGAAGAGATTAAGAAGAGGTGGCAAGAAAAACACAGAAGTTTTTAATGACCTGGTTAACCATGATGGTGTGGTCACTTTCCTACAGCTGGATATCCTGGAGTGTGAAGTCAAGTGGGCCTTAGGAAACATTACTATGCACAAAGTCAGTGGAGATAATAGAATTCCATTTGAGCTATTTAAAATCCTAATAGTTGATGCTGTTAAAGTGCTATGTTCAGTATGTCAGCAAATTTGGAAAACTCAGCAGTGGCTACAGCACTGGAAAAGGTCAGCTTTCATTCCAATCCTGAAGAAGGGCAATGCCAAAGAATGTTCAACTACTATGCAGTTGCACTCATTTCACATGCTAGCAAGGTTATACTCAAAATTCTTCAAGCTAGGCTTCAGATGTACATGAATCAAGAATTTCCAAAAGTACAAACTGGGTTTCAAAGAGGCAGAGGAACAAGAAATCAAATTGCCAACATTCACATTCATTGGATCATGAAGGAACCAAAGGAGTTCCATAAAAACATCTATTTCTGCTTTGTTGACTATACTAAAGCCTTTGACTATGTGGATCACAACAAACTGTGGAAAATTATTAAAGAGATGGGAATAGAGACTATCTTACCTTCCTGATAGTTCTAGAAGCAATAGTTAGAACCAGATGTGGAACAACTGACTGGCTCAAAATTGGGAGAGAAATATGACAAGGTTGTATCTTGTCACCTTACTTATTTAACTTCTATGCAGAGTATATCATGTGAAATGCTGGGCTGGATGAATCACAAGCTGGAATCAAGATTGCCTGGAGAAATATCAACAACTTCGATATGCAGATGATATCACTCTAATGCAGAAAGTGAAGAGGAACTAAAGAGACTCTTGTTGAGGGTGAAAGAGGAGAATGAAAAAGCTGATTTGAAACTTAACACTAAAAAACTAAGATCATGGCATCCAGTCCCATAACTTCATGATGAATACTAGGGGAAAAAGTGGGAACAGTGACAGATTATATTTTCTTGAGACCCAAAATCACTATGGATGGTGACTGCAGTCATGAAATTAAAAGACACTTGCTCCTTGGAAAGAAAGCTAGGACAAAACTAGACAGCATATTAAAAAAGCAGAGACATCAGTTTGTCAACGAATGTCCATGTAGTCAAAGCTATGATTTTTCCAGTAGTCATGTATGGATGTGAGAAATAGACCATAAAGGAGGCTTAGCACCAAAGAATTGATGATTTTGAATTGTGGTGCTGGAGAAGATTCTTGAGAATCCCCTGGACTGCAAGGAGATCAAACCAGTCAATCCTAAAGGAAATCAATCCTGAATATTTATTGAAAGGACTGATGCTGAAGCTGAAGCTCCAATACTTTGGCCACCTGATGCGAAGAGCCTACACAATGGAAAAGCCCCTGATGTAGGCAAGATTGAAGGCAATAGGAGAAGGGGATGACAGGGGATAAGATGTTTAGATAGCTTCACTGACTCAGTGGACAGGAATTTGAGTAAACTCAAGGAGATAGTGGAGGACAGAAGAGCCTGGTGTGCTTTTGTTCACGGAGTTATAGAGCTGGACGTGACTTAGTGACTGAACATCAACAGCAAACCTTATGGGAATTCCCTTATATATTTTGTTTTTATTTTTGCTATTGCTTTTAATATTTTTCTTTATCTTTATTTTTTGTTAATTTGATTATTATTCTCTTGGTATGTTCCTTTCTGTGTTTATCCTACCTGAGACTCTCTGTGCTTCCTGGAGTTGGGTTACTGCTTCCTTTCCTAGGTTAGGGAAGCTTTCAACAATTATCTCCTAAATATTTTCTCAGGTCCTATCTCTTTCTGTTCTTCTGGGACCCCTGTAATATGAATGTCGCTGTTTATTTGTTGTCCCCGAGGTCTCTTAGACTGTCTTCATTACCTTTTGTTCTTTTTTCTTTATTATGTTCTGCAGTAGTGATTTCCACCATTTTATCTTCCAGGCCACTTATCTGTTTTTCTGCCTCAGTTATTCTGCTATTGATTCCTTCTAACGTATTTTTAATTTCAGTTTTTGTATTCTTTTGTATTCCATCTCTGTTTGCTTGTTCTTTAATTCTTCTAGATCTTTGTTAAGCTATTTTTTATGTTCTGGATCTATGCCCGTATTCATTTTCTGAGATCTTGGATCATCTTCACTATTATTACTCTGAATTCTTTTTCTAGTGGATTGCCTATTTCCCTTTCAGTTAGTTTTTCTTCTGGGGTTATATCTTGATCCTTCATCTGGAATATATTTCTCTGCTGTCATATTTTGTTTGCCTTTCTGTGATTGCAGTCTCTATTCTGCAGGCTGCTGAGTTGTATAGTTTTTCTTGCTTCAAAGTCTGCCCTCTGGCGGATGAGGCTGTTTAAGAGGCTTGCGCAGGCTTCCTGGTGGGAATGACTGGAGACTGCCCACTGGTGGATGCAGGTGGATCTTGTCCTTCTGATGAGCAGAGTCATGTTAAGACATGTGTTTAGCAGACAGGTGTATGCTCAGGGAGACAAAGCAGCCCACTTGTTGGTGGGTGGGGCAGCGTTCATGCCCCGTGAGCTGCTTGGCTTGAGTTGTTCTAGCACTCTAGGACAGCTAGAGTTGTTGTTGTTTCCTTCCTTCCTGGCAAGGAAATGGCAGCCTCCAGGAGGCTCACAGCAGTGAGTACTACCCAGAGCTAGCACCACCACTGTCTTTGTCACCAGCAAGCCAGAGCCACACACCACCTCTGCAGGATCCCCTCCAGTACTAGCAGGTAGGTCTGGCCCTCTCTTTTATGAGGTCACTGCTCTTTACTCTGTGTCATAGTGCACAGACTTTACACATGACCTCAAAGAGTGGAGTTTCTGATGTTCCAGTCTTGTGGAATCCCTACAGTCAAGCCCTGCTGGCCTTTTTAGCCATGTTTCCTGGGAGCTCCACCTCTTTTTCCAGACCCCAGGCTGGGGATTCTCATGTGGGGCAGCTCAGAACTCTCACTCCTATGGGAGAATGTCTGTGGTGTAATTTTTTCCCAGTTTGTGTGTTGTCTACTCAGTGAGTATGAGATTTGATTTTGTCATGACTGTACCCCTCCTACCATCTTGCTGAGGTTTCTTCTTTATCTCTGGATGTACAGTATCTTTCCTGGTAGGTTTCAGTGTTTTCTTTCAGTGATTGTTCAGTAGTTACAGTAAGTCCCCTACATACAAATGAGCTCTGTTTTGAGAATGTGTTCATAAGTCCAATTTGTTCATAAGTTTAACAAAGTTAGCATAAGCCCCCAACTAACACAGCCGTATAGTACATAAATGCTGTAATAGGTTTATAATACTTTTCACACAAATAATACATAAAAAACAAACACAAAAATTAAAGAAAACACTTTTAATCTTACAGTACAATACCTTAAAAAGTACAGTAGTACATTACAACAGCTGGTATTCAGGGACTGGCATCAAGTGAACAGGCAACAAGAGTTACTGACTGGAGGAGGAAAAGGGGGCGGGAGATGGTAGAAATGAAGATCTTAAGCAATAGGAAACAGAGGGCAAACTACAGTTTCGCTCATGCTTGACATTGATGGCCAAGTTCTGGTTCCTTGATGGATTAAGTTCTATCTACACTCTTTAAAAAATGATCCAGTGATGTCTGGGTAGGAGCTTTCTTTCTTGTCATTGATGACACAGTAGCACTGGATTGCATTCTCAATGGCTACTGCAAGCTTCCTGTCCTGTTCTCGGTTCAGGTCCTATGTCTCATAAGCTAACAGCGCCTCCTCACATAATCTCCTTGCTATTTCCTACATCATGAATCTCTTCAGTTTTTCAGTTACTTCTTCCTCTTGTCTCTTTTCATCCTTTCTCTGAACATGTTCACATCTTTGAAACTTCACAACCTGAAGGTTGGTATATAGAGGACTTAACTGTAGTTTTATTTTTGATGTTTTCAGAAGAAGAGGTGAGCTTATGTTCTTCTATACTGTAATCTTGTACACTTTTCCCTTAATCCAAAATTTCCTTCTTTTTAAAGGTTGAATTAGTATATATTAATATATAATGGAATGTGTGTGTGTGTGTGTTAGTAGCTCAGTTGTGTCCAACTCTTTGCAACTCCATGGCCAGGCACCTCTGTCCATTGGAATTCTCCAGGCAAGAATACTGGAGTGGGTAGCCATTCCCTTCTCTGGGGAATCTTCCTGACCCAGGGATCAAACTCAGGTATCCTGGATTGTAGGCAGATTCTTCACCATCTGAGCCACCAGGGATGCCCATAATGTAATATACACATTGTGGGGAGAGAGGAAATTAGCCAAGATGGCGTGTTCAGGCTCTCTTGCTCCATGTTTCATAAATAATAACTGTAACATTGATATCACTTATAGCACTGTGCATACATGTCACGAGGTGCTCGCTTAGTCACAGGT
This sequence comes from Bos mutus, assembly GCF_027580195.1. NCBI lineage: Eukaryota > Metazoa > Chordata > Mammalia > Artiodactyla > Bovidae > Bos > Bos mutus. The sequence continues at coordinate 134,567,171 of NC_091618.1, forward strand.
TACTTTGTGTGATTCACCTGTAGGAGCTCCACCATGAGGGCCCTGATTACTGCTGCATCATGGCTGTGTCTGTTGGGTCAGCCACAAGACGAGAGAATATAGCATGTCTACTGCTGCAGCTGCTGCTTCAGCCAGGAGAAAGTACTATTATGGCCACTGTGCCATCCAGGAGAGAGTTTGCATTGTGCTGGGTTATGCTATGGCTGCTGCCACAGCTGCTGCATCAGCCAGGAGAGAATAAATGTGTCTGCAGTTCCTATGGCTCCTCAAGTCTTCTTCTAGCCTCTTAGCTCGCACCTTGCCTACCCCGAATTCAACAAACAGTGCAAACAGTGTGAACAGCAAGACAATTGGTACTGTGAACAGGATCAGTGATACAATTAATGTAGTTGGCAGGATACCCATCAGGTAGAGGAGCCTGAGGCTCTACTGAATGGAGGAAGCCAGTGACCACCAGATAGCGTGTGGTACCGTGTGGCTGTAATCCTCTCAGCATGGACTCCGCTGGAAGACTGGGAGGCAGTGGATGGTTAGCCAGGGAGCATTGAAAAGATGTTACAGGTGCTTTGCTGAACAAGGTGGCACTGACTGCTGCTGGCACCATGGATTTTCCTGACTGCCTTGAAGGCAAATATGTATAGTGCCCTACACAATGGTACACTGGTACACAGTATGCAGAGACACTTGGAAGAACTAGAGCAAAGTATATCAGCATTAGATCAAGATCCCCGTGGCCATGAAGAACCCAACATCTCTGACAGTGAGGTGGTAAGTGACGATAAGGGGAAACCTTGGCAACTTGGCTTCTGTGACTCTGGGACACGGGTGGGCCTGGCACCTATGGGGGTTTTGTGGGTCCTTACTGAGAGAAGTAGAGGGATGCATGTGAGATGTCATTTTGAAAGTGTGAAGACCCTGGAGGGGGACCTGAGCTGGCAGGGGTGTCCAAATAATCCGAATAGATGTTGGTCCCATCTGGATTAGGCAGATGCAACCGTGGGCTGATTTGTACGAAGACAGGCTGTGTCCTGTGATGTGCTACTACCCTCGGACTCTTGCAGATTTAGAACAGTGTGAAAGCATTTGGAATTTTGTGGGTTGGCTGTGAATGCCACAAATATCCCCTCCTTGAAGGGATGGGCCCAGTGCCTGTAGGGGGTTTTGTGGATCCTTAATAAAAAAGCCTCATGGGTGGACCTGCCTCTGTGGAGGCTTTCCTGTGATTTCTGAGGACAAACAGTGGACTGGACTTGGCCATGGAAGATAAAGGCACTCCACATGTGGTGATTGGCTCTTCTAGCCCCATGAGGGCAAGGACTGCAACATGAGTTCCAGGTGATACCCAGCGTTGGGTTTTGTTATGTATTGGGGATGTAACTATTTGTTGCTGTAGGTACTGCTGTTGCAAGATGTAAATCCAAGGGTCAGTATTACTCACCAGGGGAATATCACAGAAGATGGACTGCACGTAGGATGTGAGGCGAGAGACCCTGAAGGGGGGTGGAGTGTGGGGAGAGAGCGAATTGGCCAAGATGTCATGTTCAGGCTCTCTCTCTCCCCACATTTTCTAAATAATGACTGTAACAGCTGAGATCGTTTATACCACTGTGCATGTGTATCACGAGGTGCTCGCTTGGTCATGGGTTACTTCCTACAGTATGTCTGTAAGAGCTTCACCATGAAGGCCCTGATTACTGCTGCATCAAGGCTGTGTCTGTTGGGTTAGCCACAAGAGGAGAGAATATAGCATGTCTACTGCTACAGCTGCTGCATCAGCCTGGAGAAAGTACTGTTATGGCCACTGTGCCAGCCAGGAAAGAGTTTGTATTGTGCTGGGTTATGCTATGGCTACTGCCATGGTTGCTGCATCAGCTAGGAGAGAATAAATGTGTCTGCAGTTCCTGCAGCTCCTCAAGTCTCCTTCCAGCCTCTTAGCTCGTGCCTTGCCTACCCTGGTTTCAGTGATCAGTGTGAATAGTGTGAACAGTGAGACAATTGGCACTGTGAACAGAATCAGTGATATATATATATATATATATATATATATATATATGAATACACTTTCTTCATTCATTTATCTGTAAAATGACATTGAATTGCTTCTACCTCTTGGCTATGGTGAACAATGCTGTGCAGTGAATTTGAGTGCTTGAGAGCTAAGTTGCTTCAGTTGTGTCCAACTCTTTGCGACCCCTCCAGGCTTCTTTTCCCATGGGATTCTCTAGGCAAGAATACTGGAGCGGGTTGCCATGCCCTCCTCCAGGGATCTTCCCAACCCAAGGATCAAGCCTGCATTTCCTGTGGCTCCAGCATTGCAGGCAGATTCTTTACACTGAGCCACTGAGGAAGGCTGTGCAATGAATATGGTTGTGCAAATATCTGTTAGAGATCCTGCTTTCAATTCTTTTAGATAAATACCCATAAGGAAGTTTATTGGATCATTTGATAATTCTATTTTTAGTTTTTTGTGTAACTTCCATACTGCTTTCCAAATGGGCTGCACCATTAAAATTCTCATCAACAGTGTACAAGAATTCCAATTTCTCCATATCTTCACCAATGTTCTCATTATCTTCTTTTTAAAAAATGGCCATGGATGTAAGGTAATATCATATTGGGGTTTTGATTTGCATTCTCCCGATGATTATATTTCAACCACTTTCTCATATACCTGTTTGTCATCTGTATATTTCTTTTGGAAAAATGTTTATTCCATTCCTGTATCCATTTTAAAAGCAGATTGTTTTTGCTATCGAGTTGTACAGTTCTTTATATATAAATATAAGATACATAAGTTTCAAATATTTTATCCCATTTGCAGGTTGCACATTCACTCTGTTGACTGTTTCCTTTCATGCAAATAAGTTTTAAAAATATATATATATATTTTATTGAAGTATAGTTGACTTACAATATTTCAGGCGCACAGCAACATGATCCGTTATACAAGTGCACATATATTATTTTTTAAATTATTTTCCATCATAGGTTACTATAAGATATTGACTATAGTTCCCTATGCTATACAGTAAACCTTTGTTGCTTGTTGCATATCTATTTTTTAATTAGAAATCTAGCGTTCTATTAATACTAAGTCAAACAAATGAAATAAAAATGTCATAATTTTTTAGTTAGGCAAAAATTCATAAGTTTTATTATATCTATTTCTTTTCTACTACACTTGATAAAGGCTTGGGAAAGAACATTAAAAAAGAGATGGAGAAATTGGAGAACATAAACTAAATGAAATGGGAGCACTGAATATGAAATTTAAAAAGTGAAACTAAGTAAAAGTAAAAGATCATCATATAGTCCAGTTGTTTATAAACATGACTGCTCATTATAAATATGTTTGGAGCTCTGGAGGAAAAAAACCAATATCTGAATTTTTATATTTTTCAAAAAATTTTCAAGATAATTTTGATATGCATCTGGATTTTGCAAAGTGATTACAGGTTTTTCTATTAGATCCTAGCTTTGGTAATATAGAGTTCTACTATTTTTCTGTTGACCAATCATGATACAATGGTATTAAGTGAGTAATATTGCATAATCACGATAGTAAAAAATGTTTATCGATTTTCACAATCAATAGCCAGACCAAAAAAAGAAAGATAATTACAATTGCAAGACACAATGGGATAGAATGATTAACTTAACAATATAAAATAATTACATATAATTGGGAGGTCAAGCAGAGTGATGTGGTAACTGGAAGTGCATACGTGCACATGTTTTCGTCCACCCAGCCAATCTATGTCTTTGGTGGGTGCACTTAATCCATTTATGTTTAAGGTAATGATTAAAATGTATGATTCTATTAGTGTTTTCTTAATTATTTTGGGTTTATTTTCTATAGGTCTTTCCTCCTCTTGTGTTTCCTGCCTAGAGAAATTCCTTTAGCATTTGTTTTAAAGCTGGTTTGGTGGTGCTGAATTCTCTTAACTTTTGTTTGTCTGGAAAGCTTTTGATTTCTCCATCAAACCTGAAGGAGAGTCTTGCTGGGTAGAGTATTCTTGGTTGTAGGTTCTTCCCTTTCATCACTTTAAATATATCATGCCATTCCCTTCTGGCTTGTAGTTTCTGTTGAGAAATCAGTTGATAGCCTGATAGGAGTTCCCTTTTATGTTATTTGTTATTTTTCCCTTGTTGCTTATAATATTTTCTCATCTGTCTTTAATTTTTGTCCGTTTGATTACTATGTGTCTTGGTGTGTTCCTACTTGAGTTTATCCTCCCTGGGATTCTCTGTGCTTCCTGGACTTGGTTGACTATTTCCTTTCCCATGTTAGGGAAGTTTTCAGCTATTATCTCTTCAAATATTTTCTCAGGTCCTTTCTCTCTCTCTTCTCCTTCTGGGACACCTATAATGTGAATGTTGGTATGTTTAAAGTTGACCCAGAGGTCTATTAGACTGTCTTTATTTCTTCTTATTCTGTTTTCTATATTCTGTTCTATGTTAGTGATTTCTACCATTCTGTCCTCCACGTCATTTATCCATTCTTCAGGCTCAGTTATTCTGCTATTGATTCCTTCTAGTGTATTATTCATCTCTGCTGCTAAGTCAACTTCAGTCGTGTCCAACTCTGCGACCCCATAGATGGCAGCCCACCAGGCTCCTCTGTCCCTGGGATTCTCTGGGCAAGAACAATGGAGTGGGCTGCCATTTCTTTCTCCAAGGCATGCATGCATGCTAAGTTGCTTCAGTCGTGTCCAACTCTGTGCGACCCTATGGACAGCAGCCCACCAGGCTCCTCTGTCCACAAGTTTCTCCAGGCAAGAATATTGGAGTGGGTTGACCCTTTCCAGGCCTGTGGCCACGGCTGAGTTTTCCAAATTTGCTGGCATACTGAGTGCAGCATTTTCACAGCATCATCTTTTAGGCTTGAAATAGCTTAACTGGAATTCTATCACCTCCACTAGCTTTGTTCTTAGTGAAGCTTCCTAAGGTCCACATGACTTCACATTCCAGGATGTCTGGCTTTAGGTGAGTGGTCACACCATCGTGATTATCTGGGTCATGAAGATCTTTTTTGTACAGTTCTTCTGTGTATTCTTGCCACCTCTTCTTAATATCTTCTGCTTCAGTTAGGTCCATACCATTTCTGTCCTTTATTGTGCCCATCTTTGCATGAAATGTTCCCTTGATATCTCTAATTTTCTTGAAAAGATCTCTAGTCTTTCCCATTCTGTTGTTTTTCTATTTCTTTGCACTAATCACTGAGGAAGGTTTCCTTGTCTCTCTTTCCTGTTCTTTGGAACTCTGCATTCAAATGGGTATATCTTTCCTTTTCTCCTTTGTCTTTTGCTTCTCTTCTTTTCACAGCTATTTGTAAGGCCTCCTCAGACAGCCATTTTGCTTTCTTGCATTTCTTTTTCTTGGGGATGCTCCTGCTTCCTGTCTCCTGTACAATGTCACAAACCTCCATGCATAGTTCATCAGGCACTCTGTCTACCGTATCTAGTCCCTTAAATCTATTTCTCACTTCCACTGTATAATCGTTAGGGATTTGATTTAGCTCATATCTGAATGGTCTACTGATTTTCACTACTTTGTTCAATTTAAGTCTGAATTTGGCAATAAGGAGTTTATAATCTGAGCCACAGTCAGCTCCTGGTCTTGTTTTTGTTGACTGTATAGAGCTTCTCCATCTTTGGCTGCAAAGAATATAATCAATCTGATTTCCATCTTGACCATCTGATGGTGTCCATGTGTAGTCTTCTCTTGTGTTGCAGGAAGAGGGTGTTTGCTATGACCAGTGCATTCTCTTGGCAACTCTATTAGCCTTTGCCCTGCTTCATTCTGTACTCCAAGGCCAAATTTGCCTGTTACTCAAGGTGTTTCTTGACTTCCAACTTTTGCATTACAGTCCCCTATAATGAAAAGAACATCTTTTTTGGTTTTGAGTTCTAGAAGGTCTTGTAGATCTTCAAAAAACTGTTAAACTTCAGTTTCTTCAGCATTACTGATTGGGGCATAGACTTGGATTAGTGTGATATTGAATGGTTTGCCTTGGAAACAGAGATCATTCTGTCGTTTTTGAGATTGCATCCAAGGACTGCCTTTCGGACTCTTTTGTTGACTATAATGGCTACTCCACTTCTTCTAAGGGATTCTTGCCTACAATAATAGGTATATTGGTCATCTAAGTTAAATTCACCCATTCCAGTCCATTTTAGTTCGCTGATTCCTAAAATATCGACCTTCACTCTTGCCATCTTCTGTTTGTCCATTCCAATTTGCCATGATTCATGGACCTGACATTCCAGGTTCCTATGCAATATTGCTCTTTACAGCATCAGACCTTGCTTCTATCACCAGTCACATCCACAACTGGGTGTTGTTTTTGCTTTGGCTCCACCTCTTCATTCTTTTTGGAGTTATTTCTCCACTGATCTCCAGTAGCATATTGGGCACCTACCAACCTCGGGAGTTCCTCTTTCACTGTCTTATCTTTTTGCCTTTTCATACTGTTCATGGGGTTCTCAAGGCAAGAATACTGAAGTGATTTGCCATTCCCTTCTCCAGTGGACCACGTTTTGTCAGAACTCTCCACCATGACCCATCCATCTTGGGTGGTCCAACAGGGCATGGCTCATAGTTTCACTGAGTTAGACAAGGCTGTGGTCCATGTGATTAGATCGATAAGTTGGAATAAGGCAAAACCAAAGTGAGTCTGAGCTGAACCCACAGTGCCCACAGTAGGTCCAGAGACCTTCCTGTTAATAGAAATATTGAAGGACTTCCTGAGTAAGTAGATTGGCTGATGCTCACAGTTGGGTGAGGGTACTGACAGCTGAGGAAAATGCTCTTACTATCACTCTTTCTGTGTGTATTTTTGTCATTTTTCTTTTTGTTTCATTCTATTGTTTCTCTTTTATAATTGTTCCTTTAATATTTATTATTTTACTTACTTTTTATGCTTTTAATTCTAAATAAATTTACTTATTTTATTTTTTCCTATTTATTAAGTACTTTTTCATTACATTGCATCTTGCACATGTTTTAGATTTTGTATTTTTTCTATTCAACTTTCTAGTGTTTGTTTTCATTTATGGGTTTGTTCATTGGTTTGATTGCTCTCCTCTCCTTTGGTTCTTCTTTTTATTCTTTCTTTTTTCTCTTTTCTTTTTGTGAACGTATGTTCATGGGTTTCTCTGTGTGTTTTTGTTTGTTTAGCTTTGCTTTTACTATTTGTCTTGGGGTTTTATCTGTCCTTTTTGGTTTGTATGTTTGTTCAATTTTTTTCTTCTTCTTTCTTCCTCTTTCTCTTCCATACTATGTGGCTTGTGGAGTCTTCGTGCTCCAGCCAAGTGTTGTACCTGAACCTCTGAGGTGGAAGACCTGAGTCCAGGATTTGATCATTAGATCACTCCCAACTTCATGGAATATTCATTGGCAAGAGCTCTCTCAGAGGCCTCCATCTCAACACCAAGACCTGGCTCCACTCAAAGTCCAGCAAGCTACAGTGCTAGATGCCTCACACCAAATAACTAGCAAAACAGGAGCACAAACTCACCCATTAGACAAGCTTCCCAAAGCAATACTAAACTCACAAACACCCCAAAACACACCGCTGCACATAGCACTGCCCTAAGAGAGACAAGATCCAGCTCTACCCATCAGAACACAGACACCAGTCCCCCCTCATCAGGAAGCCTTCACAAGACACGAGGCCAACCCCACACACTTACGGTAGACTCTACAAGTAAAGGGAACTGTGGCCTTGCAGTCTGCAGAAAAGAGACCACAAACACAATAAATTAAACAAAATGAGAAAGAAAAACATGCAGCAGATGAAGGAAAATGGTGAAAACCCACAAGACCAAACAAATAAAGAGGACAGAGACAGTATACCTGAAAAAGAATCCATAGTAATGATAGTAAAGATGATGTAAAATCTCAGAAATGAAATGGAGGCACAGATAAATAGAATGAAGGCACGAATTCAGAGGATATTTAACAAGGACAAAGAAGAAGTAAAGAATATACAATCAGCAATAAACCACACAATAACTGAAATTAAAAATACTCTAGAGGGAACCAATAGCAGAGTAACTGAGGCAGATGAATAGATAAGTCAGCTGGAAGATAAAATGGTGGAAATAACAGAAGCAGAGCGGAATAAAGAAAAAAAGAATGAAAAGTAATGAGTCTCAGAGACACCTGGGACAACATTAAGTGCACCAATATTCAAATCATAAGGGTCCCAGAAGAAGAGAAACAGAAAGAATATGAGAAAATACTTAAGATTTTAGTGAAAAATTTCCATAACATGGTAAAGCCACTAGAGTTGAGGAAGCCCAGAGAGGTTTACAGGATAAACCCAAAGAGACACACATGAAGACACATATTAAGCAAACTAACAAACATTAAACACAAAGAACAAATGTTAAAAGTAGCAAGGAAAAAGCAACAAATAACATAAAAGGGAATCCTCATAAGGTTGACAGCTGAGCTTTTAGCAGAAATTCTGAAGGCCAGAAAGAAGTGATAGGATATACTGAAAGTGATGAAAGGAAAAAAAAACTACACCCAAGATTACTCTACCCAACAAGGATCTCATTCAGATTGGAAGGAGCAATCAAACCTTTACATACAAGCAAAAGTTAAGAGAATTCAATGCCACCAAACAAGGTTTACAACAAAGGCTAAAGGAACTTTTCTAGACAGGAAACACAGCAGAAACACAAGATAAAGAAAAGACTTTTTTTAAAAAACCCAAACAATAAAGTAAATGTTTATATGATCATACATGACTGAGCAACTAAAAACATCATACATATAAATAATTACTTTAAATGTAAATGGATAAAATATTCCAACCAAAAGACACAGACTGGCTGAATGGATACTAAAATAAGACTCATATATGTGCTGTTTACAAGGCACCCACTTCAGACCTAGGGACACATACAGACTCTAAATGAGTGACTGGAAAAAAGATATTCCATGCAAATGGAAATCCAAAGAAAGCATGAGTAGCAATACTCATATCAGATAAAATAGACTTTACAATAAATACCATTGAGAAACACAGGGAAGGATACTACATAATGATCAAAGACCAATCCAAGATGTAGATATAACAATTATAAACATACATGCACCCGACAAAAGAGTACATCAAAATATAAGGCAAATACTAACAACTGTAAAAGAGGAAACTGACAGTAACATAAGAATAGTGGGAACTTTAATACCTCACTCATACCAAAGGACAGATCATTCAGAGAGAAAATAAGGAAATGCAAGCCTTAAATGATACATTGGACCAGATGAACCTAATCAATATCTACAAGGCATTCCACCCAAAAGAAGTAGGATGCACTTTATCTCAAGTGTACATGGAACACTCTCTAAGACAGATCACATTTGGTGTCACAAGTCAAGGCTTGGTAAATTTAAGAAAATTGAAATGGTATCAGGCAGTTTTTTGTACCACAAATGCTATGTGACTGTATATCAGTTCTAGGAGAAAAAAAAACAAATGGAGGCTAAACAATACACTTCTAAAATACCAAGAGGTCACTGAAGAAATTAAAAAGGAAATAAAAAATACCTTGAACAAATTACAATGAAAAAACAAATACCCAAAACCTATGGGACACAGCAAAAGCAGTGTTGGAGGGAAGTTCCTAGCAATAGAAATCTACCTTAAGAAATGAGAAAAATATCAAATAAACAATCTAACCTTACACCTAGAGCAACTAGAAAAAGAAAAACAAAATTCCCAAAGGTAGTAAAAGGAAAGAAATATAAAGATCAAAGCAGAAATAAATAAAAAAGAAAACAATAGGAAAGATTAATAAAACCAAAAACTAATTCTTTGAGAAGATAAACAAATTTGAGAAACTATTAACCAGACTCATCAAAAAAAAGGATAAAACTCAAATCATTAAAATTATAAATGAAAAATAAGTTATAGTAGATGATGCAGAAATGCAAAAGATCATTAGAGTATTATGTGCAACTAAATGCCAATAAAATGGACAACATTGAAGCAATGGACAAATTTTTAGAAAAGTATAAACTTCCAAGACTGAACAAGAAAGAAATAGAAAAAATGAACCAATCAATCACAAGCACTGAAATAAAAACTGTGATCAAAAGTCTTCCAAAAGCCTACGGCCAGATGGCTTCACAGGTGGTTTCTATCATATTTTTAGAGACGAGCTCACATCTATCCTGCTCAAACTCTTCCAAAAAATTTTAGATGAAGGAAAACTCTCAAACTCATGAGGTCACTATCACCCTGATAACAGAACCATACAAAGATATCACACACACACATGCACACAAAGAAAATTACAGGCCAACATCACTGAAGAACATAGATGAAAAAATGCTCAACAAAATCCTAGCAAGCAGAACACATATAATATGATCAAGTGAGGTTCATCCTAGGGATGCAAGGATTCTTCAGTATACACAAATCAATCAATGTGATGATGCATATTAACAAATTGAAACTTAAAAACAATATGACCATCTCAATAAGTTCAGAGAAACCTTTTGACAAAATTCAACACCATTTTATGATAAAATACTCTCCAGAAAAAGGGCATAGAAGGAAACTACCTCAACATAATATAGGCCATATATGGAAAACCCACAGCAAACCTTATTCTCAATGATGAAAAACTGAAAGAATTTCCTTTTAAATCAGGAACAAGATAAGGATGCTCACTGTCACCACTGTTACTCAGTATAGTTTTGGAACTCATAACCATAGCAATCAGTGAAGAAAGAAATAAAAGGAACACAGATTATAATAGAAGAATTAAAACTCTGTTTGCAGATGACAGGATACTATACATAGAAAACCCTAAAAATGCCATGAGAAAATCACTAGAGCTAATCAATGAATAAAGTCACAGGATACAAAATTAATACACAGAAATCACTTGCATTCCTATACACTAACAATGAAAAATCAGAAAAAAGAAATTAAGGAAATATTCCCATTCACCATTTCAACAAAAAGAATAAAATACCTAGGAATATATCTACCTAAAGAGACAAAAGACCTGTATGCAGAAAACTATAAAATATTGGTGAAGAAATCAAAGACAACACAAACAGATGTAGACATACATGATGTTCTTGGATTGGAACAATCAATATTGTGAAAATATTAGTACCCAATGCAATCCTTAGATTCAATGCAATATATATTAAATCAACAGCATTTTTCATAAAACCAGAACAAAAAATTTTACAATTTCTATGGAAAAACAAAGACCCTGAATAACCAAAGCAATCTTGAGAAACAAAAATGGACCTGGAGGAATTAACCTACCTAACTTCAGACTATACTACAAGCTACAGTCATAAAAACAATATGGTAGTGGTACAACAACAGAAATATAGACCAATAGGCAGAACACTTGATATAAATCAAGCAAAATGCTCTATGACCCACCTCCTAGAGTAATAGAAATTAAAACAAGAGTAAACAAGTGGGACCTGATTAAACTCAAAAGCTTTTGCACAGCAAAGTATAAGCAAGGTGAAAAGACAACCCTCAGAATGGGAGAAAATAATAGCAAATGAAACAACTGACAAAGGATTAATTTCTAAAATATACAAGCAGCTCATACAACTCAATACCAGAAAAACAAACAACCCAATTAAAAAGTGCGGAAAAGACCTAAACTGACATTTCTCCAGAGAAGACATACAGATGGCTAACAAACACATGAAAAGATGCTCAACATCACTCATTAGTAGAGAAATGCAAATCAAAACTACAATGACTTCACACTGCTCAGAATGGCCATCATCAAAAAGTCTACAAACAATAAATGCTGGAGAAGGTGTTGAGAAACAGGAATGCTCTTGCACTGTTGATGGGAATGTAAACTAATACAGCCACTATGGAAGATGGCATGGAGATTCCTTGAAAAACTAGGAATAAAACGACCATATGACCCAGCAATCCCACTCCTAGGCATATACCCTGAAGAAACCAAAATTGAAAGAGACACATGTATCCCATTGTTCATTGCAGCACTATTTACAATAGCTAAGCAACCTAGATGTCCACTGACAGATGAATGGATAAAGAAGTTGTGGTACATATACACAATGGAATATTACTCAGTCATAAAAAGGAACGCATTTGAGTCAGTTTTGATGAGGTGGATGAACCCAGAGCCTATTTTATGCAGAGTGAAGTGGGTCAGAAAGAGAAAGATAAACATTGTATTCTAACACATATATATGGAATCTAGAAAAATGGTACTGAAGATTTTATTTACAGGGCAAAAATGGAAAAAAACAGACATAAGGATTAGACTTATGGATGTGGGGAGAGGGTGAGCTATATGGAAAGAGAAACGTGGAAACTTACGTTACCATATGTAAAATAGATAGCCAATGGGAATTTGCTGTATGTCTCAGGAAACTCAAACAGGGGCTCTGTATCAACCTAGAGGGGTGGGATGGGGAGAGAAATGGGAGGGAGTTTCAAAAGGAAGGGGATATATGTATACCTATGGCTAATTCATGTTGAGGTTTGACAGAAAACAGCAAAATTCTGTAAAGCAATTATCCTTAATAAAAAATAAATAATTTTTTAAAAAAGAATATAGACTAATAGAATAAGATAGAAACTTGAGAGATAAGCTTTTGCACTTATGGGGATCTTACCCCTGACATAGGAGGCAAGAATATACAAAGGAAAAAAGACAGCCTCTTCAATAATTGGTGCCTGGAAAACTGGACAGCTACATGTAAAAGAATGAAAGTAGAACACTTCCTAACACCATACACAAAAGCAAATTCAAAATGGATTAAAGACTTAAATGTAGGGCCAGAAACTATAAAACCCTTAGAGAAAAATATAGGCAGACCACTGCAGAAGATACATAGCAAGAACCTCTTTGAACCCACCTCCCAGAGTAATAGAAATAAAAACAAAATAAATAAATGGGGCCTAATTAAACTTAAAGGCTTTTGCACAGAAAATGAAACTATAACCAAGATAAAGTAACAGCCCTCAGAATGGGAGAAAATAATTGCAAATGAAGCAACTGACAAAGGATTCATCTCCAAAATACATAACCAGCTCATGTAGCTCAAATCAAATAAATGAACAACCCAGTCAAAAAGTAGGAAAAAGACCTAAACAGATATTACTCCAAAGAAGATATACAGATGGCTAACAAACTCATGAAAAGATGTTCAACGTTGCTCATTATTAGAGAAATGCAAATCAAAACGACAATGAGGTTTCACCTCACACCAATAGAGTGGCCATCATCAAAAAAAATCTACAAACAATAAATGCTGGAGAAGATGTGAAGGAAAAGGAACCCTCTTACACTGTTGGTGGGAATGTAAATTGATATAGCCACTATAGAGAATAGTATGGAGATTCTTTAGAAAACTAGGAATAAATCTATTATATGACCCAGAAATCCCACTTTCTGGGCATATACCCTGAGAAAACCACAATTCAAAAAGACACATGGACCCCAGTGTTCATTACAGCACTATTTCCATTAGCCAGGTCATGGAAGCAACCTAGATGTCCACTGACGAATGGATAAAGAAGTTGTGGTACATACATATTATGGAATATTGTTTTTGTTGTTTGGTTGCAAAGTAGCATCTGACTCTTGCAGCCCCATGGACTATAGCCTGCCAGGCTCCTCGGTCCGGAGGATTTCCCAGGCAAAAATACAAGAGTGGGTTGCCATCTGTTTCTCCAGAGGATCTCCTTGACCCAGGGATTGAACCTCGTTTCCTCCATTGGCAGTCAGAATCTCTACCACTGAACCACCAAGGAAGCCCCAAATGGAATATTACTCAAGCCATAAAATGTACAAATTTCAGTCTGTTATACAGAGTGAAGTAAGTTAGAAAAGCAAATATCATATATTAATGCATATATATGGAATCTAGAAAAATGATACTGGTGAGCCTATTTAGAGGGAATAAATGGAGACACAGATGTACAGAAGGAACTTGTAGACACAGCAGGAGCAAGAGAGAGGATAATGAATGGAGAAAGTAGCATTGACATATATACTACCATACGTAAAATAAATAACTAGTGGGAAGCTTCTATATAACACAGATAGCCCAGCACAGGGAACTCTACTCTATATTCCATATTAACCTATATGGGAAAAGAATCTAAAACAGAGTGAATTTATGCATATGTATAATTTATTCACTTTGCTGTATGCCTGAAACTAATACAGCATTGTACATCAACTATACTCCAATAAAAATTTTTAAATCACATAAAATATTTCAAAATTAATCAAGAAAGTGAAAGCCTTCTACTATGAAAACTATAAAACATAAATTAAAGAGAACCTAAATAAGTAGAAAACAGCTTGTGTTTAAATATTTGAACACTTTTATTGTTCAAATAGCAATACTTTTCATAATAAAGACAGATTCAATTCAATTCCTAAAATTAAATTAATAAATCTTCCAGTCCATGAACATAAGTTATCTTTCTACTTATTTGTGTCTTAAAATTTTTTCAGCAATATTTTATTGCTGAAATATTATTGAAATATTATTTCAATGTATGATTGTTTTGCCTCCTTGGTTATATTTATTCCAAAGTATTTTACTTTTATGCTAAAAATTGTTTCATTAATTTCCTGTTTGGATTGTTCATTTTTAGTGTATTTTCAAAATTTCCAAAATTTCAACTTATATTTGTTGATTTTTTAATCCTTCAACTTTGCTGAATTAATTTATTAGCTCTAGCAGTTTTTTTTGTGGGTCTTCAGAATTTTTTATTTTTAAAATCATTTTGTCTGCCCAGCGACCCCATGGACTGCAGCCCACCAGGCTCCTCCGTCCATGGGATTTTCCAGGCAAGAGTACTGGAATGGGGTGCCATTGCCTTCTCCGAAAGGCTTCTGGGTGTTATCAAATGTTTTTTCTGCTTGAGTTGAGATGATCACATGCGCTTTTCCTTCAGCTTATTAATGGCATAGTATTACATATTTTGTTTTTCATGTATTGAACCATCCTTGTACTTTAGGAACAAAACTCACCTGGTCTTGATGTGTGTAATCCTTTTACTGTGCTGTTGAGTTCAGTTTGCCACTATTCTGTTGAGAATTTTTGTATCATATATTCATAAGAAATATTGATATGTAGTTTTCTTGTAGTGTCTTTGTCTGGCTTTGGTATCAGGACAGTGTTGGCCTCATGGAATGAGTTACAAACTGTTCCCATCTCTTCAAAGGTTTGTAAGAGTTTCAGGGTGATTGACGTTAAATCTTCCTTGAACATTTGATGGAATTCACCAGTTAAGTCATCTTGTCCTGAGCCTTTTTTTATTGAGAGGTTTTTTAAAAATTACTGACTCAGTCTCTTTGCTAGTTATAGATCTATTCTCCTCAGATTTTTAATTTCTTCATGATTCGTTTCTGATAGATGCATTTTGTCTACTTTTTTCATTAGAACTCTCAGGATATTAATCACTCATTTTATAATCTTTAATGTGATAATTCCAATACCTGTGACTAGTTCTGGCAATCTCTTTGTTCCTCAGACATTGTCTCCTTTTGCCTTTAGCAAATAGTTTTCGGCTGAAAGTCAGAGATTGTATAGGGTAACAGGTAGTGAAGTAAATAAGTTTTTAGTGTGTGGGTTTATGTTAATCTGACTAAGAGGCGGACTATTTCCTTATTTCTTATATAAGCACCAGAGGCTTTGTATTACTGTAATGGGCTTATTTTCCCTCGCTCTGTTTCTCTGTGGCTCCCCTTTCTTCTGATCTTTAGTGAGTCTTTGCCTCATAGCTCTTTTAGTTTTAATCCACAGTTCTTATTACTGAGGCTTTTTAGTGTGGAGATAGGTTTAGTTGGAAGTGGGAGAATGTGCCCTTATCTTCTGAGCTTCTAATCAGTCTCAATCTTTTGTAGACCTGTGATGCCAGGGTGGGGTAAAGCCTTCTGAAACGTTAGCTCCTTCTGGCTCACCATTTCTGGTTTTTATTTTGGAATCCTCTTCTGGTTAACTATCCCTTTCTTTCTGTCTTTCTATCTGTCTATGTTTTTCTTAAGTGAGACAGAAAGGCTGGAAATGTCTGGGATTGGGTAGAATTCCCTTCTTTCAGCTTGGAAAAGGCTTCAAAATATTCCCCCTAGGGGAGATATCCCCCTTTACATAGGCCTGTTAGGGAGAAGGATATGGAAGGTTTCACAATGGCTATTCTCTCTTTGCCAGGCCCATGAGGGGACGTTTGTCCCCACCCTGAAAATATAGAATGGTCTCTGGAAGAAAGCCATGAATGTATGGGCACCCCATTTACTGCCAAACCCCTTATACCTGCCTCCTCAGTCATAGCAGTTTATCAAAATTACTCCCTAAATGCTCCTACCAGTTCTTCATAATCTTGAAGCTTCTGCTCCAGGTCTCAATTGCCTCATTCTCTGGATGTACCTGTGTCTCCAGGCTTCAGAGAAATTATTTGCTCTGTGATCTCATTCTTTGACAGGTCAAGAAAATCATGGATTTTCAGTTTGTCCACCTTTTTCTTGTAAGGAGGAAAATGACAAATTCCAAGGCCTTACACATAATAACAAAAGAACCAACCTCTCCCCTTCCAGAGATGAAGGCATGTAGTATGTTGGTATGAGCATGAAGCTCAGGCCATTAACAACACCAGGACCTTAAGATAGTTCGGCACTGGGGTGGGGATATGGAAGCAGGATTCACTGGTCATTTAAAAAAAATGCATCTTTTCCTTGTTAAGTTTCATTTTCATAGTTTTGAAGAGGACTTTCAGAGAGAACATTTAGGCAAAAAAGAAGTGCAATATTGTTTGTAACAGCTAAAATGGGAAATTAACTTGAGTATCCATCAGCAGCAGAGTGTCTAAATTACTTGCTGCCTGTAGGAGACTGCTGTGCAAGCTGTTCAAGAGAGTGGAGAACCTGCATGCTGCTGATGCCTGCTAAGCCCAAGGAAGATGTCTATGATACAGTGTGCAGTGAAAAAAAAAAAAAAAAAAAGGTCCAAGTCATGTGTATTTATGTCATGGGCACAGAAAGGGTCTGAGGACACATCCAATTTCAAGAAGGACAGGGAAGCTAAGGCTCTGCACTTGGCATTGTTTGGATTGCTTGTGGTGAATGGAAATTGATTTTGAATCAAAACAACAGGGGTAAGAGAGGAATTAGAAGAAACTTAGTTTTCATTGTTCTGTATTCGGTGTATCAGTCCTCACTTCATATAAATAAGCAAGTAAACAATAAAATGAAGAGCCAGGAAATGTAAGAAGTACCCCCAATGTAGTTTGCAGGGTCTTCCCCAACCTGTGCTGGCCTTCACCCCCTTTTCCATTCTAGCACCTTCTGCTCACTTCCCCGCCCTCCTGGTCCACCCAGCCACCCCACTGTCAGGCTCAGCTGCGAGGCTGCCTGGATCCCTTACAGCAGCTCCCATTTTCAAACTCAACCTCAGAAGGTTGGAAGGGCAGAAGCACAGTGCCCAGGCGCCAGGGTGAATATCAGTTCCCCCACCACTGTGTGACTCCGGGACAGCTGTGAGCTGGGGACAACTGGACTTTCTTCTCAGGATGTTACTTTACATGGGAAAAACTTTCTATAACTTCCACAGCCATGTGTGAATAGAAGGACAGGAAATTGACCAGAGTTCTGAAAGTGCCCCACACAGAACTCTTCCACACTCATCACTGGGTTAGACACCTGTCCCAGGAGCTGACTCCCAAAGTTCCCCTCTTCCTAGCAGTGGGTCACCTCAAGGACACACTTGAGACCTGTGGAGCCCGGTCAGACTGGCACTGCCTGTATCCCTCTTGCTGGGAAAGGCAGCCTGAGGAGTGGGGTACAGAAAGGGAGATGGGCTGAGGGAACCTTGGCTCACAAAACACGAGAGGAAGACCACATGGCCTCCTTCACTCTCCCAGCAAGATGTCTCGCAGACCACTGCTGAGTCTGCTACTCAGATTGCTGAAGGATAATCTCTGCGGTGCCAGCATTGCTTAAGATCCTCCACAGATTGAGAGCCACTGGGCAGGTAGGTGTGGCCCAGGTCTTTATATCTGCTTCCCTGCTGTTGGGTCACTGTACATCCTCTTTGCCATGGCCTCTGAGTCCTGGGACCACCTTGGTTCATACCCTTCCCAGTACTTCTGGGCTGGGCTGGTTCTTCCGCATCTGCACGTGTCACTGCGTCATATCAAGGAAGTCTTCATCAGAAGTTCAACCAAGTTAAACCCAACTCCGTTGCTCTCTAGACCCCAGGCCCACAGGCAGCAAGAAATCAGAAAACCATGCACAACTTTTTGGTATTTCATTCTTGCAGCAGTATTTACTGGGTACTTGCTCTGCTCAGGTGCAGTACAAAGTAACAGGGAGGTGTACTTCTGGCACCCAGAGGCCCCAGACATCTGAATCCTGAAAGAAGGAAGGAGTTTAGGCCTTGAGAGGGGTGTTTGCAGTGGGGGCTGCTAAGAACTGGACCCCACTTGCTGGCTGAGGATGATGTGGGCAAGTCACATCCACACCATGGCCTTGGTTTCCATGTAAGAAACCAGGAAAGCAGCTGACATGCACCACCTGCTCATGTCAAGGCCCCTAAAGCTGTCACTTGTGACAGTCCTAGGACGAAGGGTCAAGTGTGGCTTCCCAGGAATGCTGGCCCTGGCCTTCCGTGTGTCCTGTCTCAATGGGCCTGGTCAGGAGCTTTGTCATGCCCCTTTGAGCCTCCCATTTGCTGCCCTCATCCTCCCATAGCAGGCCCCAGGGAACAGTTATTAATGAGAGCTGCAGAGCATGTTCCAGCCTGAAAACAAGGCCTCGGACAATCAGGAGTGGCCCCAGCCTGTGGTCAGACTACATCTCTCTGTCTGGAATCCCTCCCTCATCACTGGGCCCATGGCACCTCTTCAAGAAACAGGTAGTGGGCTCTGCGGGAAGCCTCAGGCCAGGGGCCCTGACATTCTGCAACAGGAACAGCTCCATAGCTGCCTGTAGCATACTCCCCCCTCTCACCTCTACGAAACAGGGCACCTCAGGCAGGATCTAATCACAGAAGACCCCGTCAAGGAGCTTGCTGTTGGTCTGCTGCCCTGAGGCTGGCCAGACAGACACCTGCCCTTCCTGCCCCACCTTTCCTTTTGTGATTCTGAATGTTTGGTGCTGTGCAAATGTTGTGATTTTTTTGAGGGGTTGGGGGATACAGTTTCATTCAAAAGTGAGCCTTCCTGAAAGAGGAAGCTAGGATGCTGGCAGCACAGAAGGTGGAAATGGCAGTGTGGAGGATCAGACAGCTTCTTCCCCAAGAGCATCTTGCCACCCACAGATCAGTTAGAGTGCACAAGTGAGGGGAAACCATTGTTTGTATGGGGTGTTTTGTGACAGGGAACACCCACTGTTCAGGGTCTCCAGGGTCTGGCCAGCCCTGGCAAGGTTGCACAGGAATGCATGGCATCTGCTGGTTCAAAGCTCTTGCTAAGATGGCTGGTCCTGATTCTGATTCCCTTAGCCCTTCAGGGCCCTTCAGCCCTTCAGCCATAAGTTATGGCTGCTCATTCTGGAGGTGGGGTGAGAATACACTACTGAGCTAACCCCTAGTCTCAAGCTTCTACCCAAGTCTCGGATTCCTCATTCACATTTATTACTCTCAATTCTTGTGCAGACTTATCAGCACAATATGTGCCCTTTACAATATGTACTATTTCCATCCCCAAAACATCCCCAGGTCTGTTTAGACACCTGGGTTTAGACTGTTCATTTGTGTGTGTGTGTGAGGAAATCAGTGAGGAACATTTTTGAGAGTGCAGGCAGCTTTGCAGTTGTCCTTGACCCTGGGCTTCCCAGGACCTCTTCTGGCAGAGCTGTTGGGTTTAGGCACAGATGCCTCCATGTTAAAATGCCCCACTCTTCCTGTCTGAATACTGACACTCCCTTCCCCCCAATACAGTCCTCCAGTCCTCACATCAGGAACAAAGGATGGAGATATGGGTCTTAGACTCTCCTGAATGTGATCCCAAGGATGCAAAACTGTTCCAAAGCTGGGGCTCTGTCATGCTGTCCTGGTAGCCCCTACTTCCTGCTGGTTGCAGAGGATCCCTTGTGATCCGAAAAGCTGCAGTGGTTTTCTGGGCACTTGCAGAGGGGGCCCCTCTCACTAGCTGTTGGAAGTGAGGGCCAGAATTCCTGGCAAGTGATCCCAGGCAGAGGCACACTACAAGTCCAGCTGGCCCCTCTGTGCAGCCTGCTCCATTGCCCTTGAGTTGAGCTGCAAGGGCCGGTCCTCCACAGAGACATGGGCCTGGACATTCAGCGTGGTGGGCTCCTCCCTGAGCTGACTCAGATCCAGAATGCTTCCTGGGCATCTCTGGTCCTGTGGGATGTGGAGTGGGTTGGCCAGGGAGGGCAGGCCACAGATGGCAGCCAGGTTAGGGAAGCCATTAGGCTGTTCCTGTTGCAGAATGTCAGGGCCCCTGGCCTGAGGCTTCCCGCAGAGCCCACTACCTGTGTTTTGTCTTGGGGGATGAGCAGCAGGGGACTGGCAGTCTGGGTTGATCTGTAGGGCTTCCACCTGGGCCACACAGCCTGTCAGGGTGAGTTTTGAATCCATGGTGCTTCCCCCAGGACCTGGCCTCCAGGGACCTTGGAAACACCCAAGGTTCCTAGGCAGCCTGGGCTCCTGGGAGCCAGGCCAGACAGATGGGTGTGGGACTTTGTTCTTCCTGAATGTGTTGGATCCCATGGCGGCTGCAGACCCTACAGGGGAGAATGAGCCTTCAGGGTGGCCTTGTGTCCCTCGTTCCCCAGAGACTGGCACACACTCCAGAGAGGGGTCACAGGATGAAGACTTGGTCTCCTGCTTGGCCCCGGCTAGGACCTTACTCACTCCAGCAAGCAGGCCCTTGGGACCTGAACATGCCCACAGCTCCTTCCTGCTGGGTATAGAGCTCACAGAGATTCTACCTGCATCTAAAGCCTGGGGCCCCCTGCCATCCAGTTTCACTGGACCTAGGCCCATCTTCTCAGAGCCAGCTCCTGGTTTCTCCACCAGTCCTCCTGAGGGAGTTGCCGGCTCTCTAAGAGCTGAGGCAGGCAAGGCACGGAGCTCCGGGCCCCGGCGGAGCCAGTTGATAATGCCCATGGTGATGGCCAGCTCGGTGTCACAGAGCTTCAGCAGGCATTCTTTGCCCCTCCAAGAGCTCTGTAAGAAGCCCTGGCTGAGTAGGTCTGGGCCTGGAACAGGAGCCAGGTTCTCCTCTGCACCAACATGGAAGCTGCACATGGACAATGGGGCTCCCGGTGCCGGCCCCGATGGACTCTCGGACACGCACAAGTCGTCATCCAGGCTCGGACTCCCAGGGCCCTCAGTGGGGTCATAGAAGAGCTCATAGAGGGCGTCTCCACTGTAGCTGTCCCGGGGGAAGGCGGCTGTGGGTGTGCCTGGGCTCGGGGCCTCCTTCTTGTCCTCCTCGAGGCCTGGTGAGAAGGAGTCATAGTAGCCCTCGTCGCTCGTGGACACAGACTCCGGCCGCTCACTCTTGGGGGTCCCTGTGTCTGTGGAGCTGGCTTTGGAGCTGCTGTGGGGATCCCTGCATGGGCACAGAGGGAGCTCAGCCAGCCTAGCTGCATCTGGCCTGGGCTGGTCTGTGTCTGATGCCTGGGGCCCTCCCAGCCACGGGCCTAGCAGGGCATGCTGCTGCTGCCTCACTGAGTGATTCACATGGTCCCAGAACTTGGCAAAGTCAGACATTTCATTCTGAGCAGGCGATGCCAGCTGCTCTATGCTGCCTTGGAAGGGGCCCCTGAAAGTCTTGCTGTCAGAAGCCTGTGATCTCTGGGCAGGGCTCGCCAGGCCCTCGTTCAGCTCCAGGGATGGCACTGAGCTCTCATCTGCAAAGATCTCCCCACAGCCTGTGAGTGAGTCAAAGCTCTTCAGTGAGGCCACGTCCTCACACAGGGCCCTGCAGAGGTCAAAGGAAGAGTCGGGCAGGAACTCACTGTCAGACAGGTCCTGGCACTGGCCATCCAGGCCCAGTTCCTCGCCCAAGGGGAGGAAGGCTATGCCTCGCTGCCCTCCAGTCTCTGATGGGCCCTCGGGAGAAGACAAGCCCTCCCCCTTGGTTGAGGGCAAATTCTCAGTCTTGTTTCTGCGGATGTGGAATAGGTTACGAAAGCACTTCTTGGGTCGTTTCAGGGAAATCCTCTTCCTTGGGATACTCTTGGCCACAGCTGGTACGAAGGGCATCTGGGGCACAAAGTGACGGTAGTCAATCATGCGCTGGCTGCTGGGGGTCCCTGGGAAACTTGCGCTGCCCACCAGCTGCCCTGTAGCTGTGGCTGCCCTGTCAGCCCTGGGCACACTGTCGTGATTCTTGCTCTTCCGAACCAGTTTGAAGGTGGCGCCACAGAGAGCTGCAGGCCCTCCATTGGTATCTGGCTGGGCTTCCCGATCAGAGCATCTGTTGTATCCTTGGGTGCTGGGACTGACCTGGGGGCCCCTCTCACTGTGGGGCAGCTGCTGCCCTCCCAGTGAGATTGCATCCTCTGTGGTCAGGGCAGTCGCTGCTGGGTCTGGAGGTTTCTCATAGTCAGTCTGCAGGCTAGATTTGATGAAGGTCTTTCCTCTCTTCAGCTCCATGCTGCAGTGTCACCGCTGCTATGGGGGAAAGCAGGAGACACTCAATATCTAGGATGGAGGCTTGTGGTTCTAGAAAACCTGACCCCATACCCCGCCCCCTGCCCCACTCACACAGGCATGGGAGCTGAGCTCTGACATCTGAGCTTGGATCCTCTGTGGAGGCAAGGGGAGGGGGAGATAAGAACAGTCCCACCCCCACACTTACTGCTCCAGCCTTTGTAGATAACTGATACTCAGAGAAGTTAAGTCACATGCTTAAAGGCACAGAGTTGGAGCCAAAATGAGAGCAGACAGGGTCTGATGTTCATGTACTGTGATCTTGTGACTCACTAAAGAATCCTTTCAAAGCTTGTCTGGGCAAGTTAGCCTACCATATCCAGGCCTTATTGGATATACCCATAGCACCATATCCTTAGGGTATCATGGCCCTTCTGAGTGGATGAAGCAGAGAAGTCAATAAGTAAGTTGCTTCCTTCATGTAAGCAACAAAGCTGAAAGGAAATCTGCTTCCAGGGCTGGGTGCCATGGGTCATCAGTGGAAGGGGAAGACCCATGGCCCTTCAGGATTGCTTTACCCATCAGGCAAGCAAGGCACAACTAAGCATTTCATGATGCACACAGAGCTTGAGCAGAAGAAGAGAGACAGCAATGTGGCAGAAAGCAAAAGAGAGGAGACAAGCATGAGACCAGGAATAGACAGACTGGCCATACACAGCTCGTCATGTGCTGGAGGATCAGGCAGGTGTTGTCTTTTGTGCATATCCTAACTGACAGACATTGCTACCTGGAGTGCCATCCAGAGAAAGTTTCTGATGCCCAGTCTGAGCTCAATGGGAAAGAATGCTGGAATCGCTTATTGATGTCTTCCCTGGACTTGAGAGTGGGGAATTGGTAAGAGTGTTAACAAGTTGATCATTGTTGGCACAGCTGGGGAGTCTGGCCTCACCCTGAGTCAATAAAGAGCTATAGAAGTCTTCTGAGGGAGCAGGTGGAAGCAATGGCATCATGAATTTGGTGGTCTGAGACCATTTATCTGATGTCTGAGTGGAGGATGGACTAAACCATGAGAGAGGTTCTGAACAGAGGGGACTCACAAGAGGCAGTAAAATGGACGAGATGTAAGGAGATAAGGTCTAGATGGAGGCTGTAACTATAAGCAAAATAAAGAGAGTAAAGCCTTACGAGCTTTCAAAGGAAGAAACATCAGGATTCAGCAACTGAAGAAAGACAAACAGTCTAGAAACCTGAGGCCTGAATACATGCCATTAGGGGGATAAACACTGATGCCTGGATGCAAGCCGTTAGGGGGATCAAAAAAGAGGGAAAGCTGAAGTGGAGAGGATGAGAAGTGAATGAAGGCAAGGAAGTGACCTGTGAAAAGAGCTGGTTTGGGGGAGAGAAGCAGTGGTCTAGTTTAAATGTATTACCTTTGGGGTGAGTTTGGAAACCCATGAGACATGAAAAGAAGGCAGTACTGTGTCCGTAATCAAAGGATGTCACCGTCATCAGTGATTGCAGCACTCCAGGAGGAGCCAGTGAGCCCTGAGGAAAGTCAGGATGTGAAAACACAGGGTACTTGCCCCAGATAGCATATCAAAGGAATGATTTCAGTGAGCCCAGACTCTTGCATCTTCCCATACCTAGAAAAGCACTAAATTCCTTAACTTGGGATATCTGGTTTTCTTTCATTAACAATAATCATTTGACACTAATACTACCTGCCCCTTGTTGCAAATCCTCTATATAGCCTGGTTCCCACTCTCGATTCCTTGGAGCAGTTCTCTAATGGTTACTTGAGATGCTGCCTCCTGGGCTTGAAGTCCTAAAAATTTCCACTGAATAAAAGGTAACTCTTTAAAAAAAAAAAAAAAAACTAAAAGAAGGCAGGGGTGAAGAGCACCCCCTTAAGCCAATCCCTCCATCCTGGTTTACTGGACCTCACAGGTATCCAGCTCTCAGGCTCCATCTGTCTCACTGTCTCCACATGTCCTTGGCAGTGAGGGACTGCCAGTTGGTCTTCTGGCAGTTTGACCAGGGAGAGAGTACAGAGCTTGGGCTGATTTCTTTGGTTCTCCATAGGGAGCACCTAGATTCACTCTCCCTTAGTCCACAATCTGTGAGGAAGGAATAGAGCAGGTGTGCAAGCAAGTGACTCTGTCAGTATGCATGCCTTTCACACCCACTGCCAAAGAGGCTTACCAGCCCCCTCCAGAGAGTCTCAGAAATGCTTTAACATGAGGCCTGGGAAGTGAGTGGAGAGGCTTCCTCCCAGCCCAACTGGCAACATTAAAACCAAAGAGAATGAGAAGAGGTGGCAAAGGTGGCACTGCACAGGCTCACAGGGGCAAATGTCACCACCTCCATCCCACTCCCACCCCTTAACAATGCTTCCTCCCCAGTAGAGGAACACCTGGGACTTTTGACCAGAGGAGAGCAGAAGGAGCAGGCACCATGCAAGGGAAAGTTGCAGAACCCAGGCTTGGCTCTGGGTGTAGCCCAGTTCTTTGTGGCAGGACCCTAGACAGTGGGTCAGCTGTCTTTCTGCCTCCTATTGGGTAGCATGTAGCATGTGCCCAAGCCTTTCCCAACCCGTACCTGCAGACCCCATTCTTACTTCTCCCAATCCTTTGTAGCCCAGCCCTGATGGGTTTTGGGGCACACAGCATAGTGGTAACCAGGCAGAATGCTTAGCCCATAAGCTTATAAGGGACATACTGCTGTAACCCCATTTAACAAAGGAGAATTTAACATCCAGAAAAATCAATGGATTGGCCCTCACACAGGTGGCAACAGAGCTAGGATTTGAACCCAAGACTGTCTGATACTAAACCTGTGTTCTTAACTGTGATAGACATTATATGAAACAACTCAATTTCCCCTTTATGGGAAATCTAAAGATTGAATAATAAATATGTTTTGTAAGAAATTTTGGAAAGTAAAATGAAAATGAAGATTAAAAGCAAAAGTATAGCTCATGCAAACTTAGAAAAATTGTAACTGAAGGTAGTATAATTTCTATGGCAAGAAATTTTGGAGATATTTATTATGATTATGCAGTTACTTTTCTTATGTTTTAGAAAAATCTTTTTCTTACTGTACTCTCAAAAATAACTTCAACCAGGCATGATAAAGATTATTTCACTGAAATTCAGTGTGTGTTCAGTCCATTCAGTTTCCATGTTAAAATGTTTTACCAGATCCTGACTCTTTGGAAATCTGCAGTCCATATGTGACATGGATGGGAACTCCCTAAGTGGTCAAAGGATCCACTACCCAACTGGAGTCAGGCTGAGCGGTCATCTTTCTTGATAATTTTCAGGGGCACAGTGGGATTTATCTAGACACCCAGGTGCTGGCACTCTCATTTCCTGAGGGCAGAGGCCATATGTGTCCAGGTTCTCAGTTTTAAAAACGCACGTTCTGCTTTGTTGTCTTGTGGCTAAACACCCTCTTAGAGGGGGACCTGATAGATACTCTCCCATTATTTGCCAGCCATGAAGACCAATTTTTAGTTTTAACAGATCACTCTAGTTGTGAATAAGATTGTAAAGTAGAGGCAAAAGGGCAGAGAGGTCAGTTAGGAGCCAGTGGAGGGTCCAGTGGAAAGAAAGTGGTGGCAGAGACTTCCCACATGTGAAAGCTTCCCCTTGAAGCATCTTACACAGAGCATGCACATGCATGTGAACTTGTTGCAAATTGAGAAAATGAAGTAATTTCGTTTGCTGCTTTTCTACATTATGACTAACTAGCTCAACTGCCTGGAATTTTCTTTTCTTTTTGGTAAGGTAATTCTACGCTTTTCTTTCATTTTTGAACATGAAAATGATTGCGTATTTCATGGGGCAAAATAAAAACATTGGAGTTACACATATGCAACAGAAACAGTTTGGAAATACAAAAATTTTGGCTAATAGTTTTGTTATTTACCCTGATTTCCCCTGCCCCACCCCCCAATATCCAGGAGATCACAAACATGAAACACAAAGGGGTGAGTGGTGATTAGAGTAGGGGCTTCTGAGGCAAGCCCCACCCAGGGACATCTTGGACATTGGGGTGGAGAGGATATGTGTGGAGCAGTAGTTTTTCTCTGTAATAGGCTGCCTTGTCGAAGCCAAAACCTTCCATATGGATGGAGTGAAGGCCATTGTGGGGAGGGACAGTCTCTGTGTTCTGGGGTGGGTGTGAGATTGGGGATAAAGCAGAAACTGCACTGTTTTGAACATTACCAATTCACTCAACCCTCATGTTGGGGAGACAAAGGGACCTTTGGGGACCGAAGGTCCTGGTCCACTTTCTATAAGGGAATGTCTGGATATTCCTGGCCTGCCCAGTGGAGAGAAGATGGGCCTCCGGTCTTACTCGTCCGTTCCCAAGACCCCATCCTCGAGAAGGTTTCCCCTTTCCCTAGCTCAGACTGATCATCTCTCCCGGACACCACATCATCTTCGCTGGGCACCAGGGAGTGGACAGAGTGCAGACACTGGTTCCTCCACTCAGCCCGCCCATTGCACGAAAATCGCACAAAAATTCCCCAATCACTCCCTTCCCCCACTCCACGCACGCCTACATCCTCGGGGCTTTGGCGACTTACCGCTGAGGCCGGGAGTGTCGCGGTATGCGGTCTTGGCAGGTCTGGGAGCCGCGCCCGATACAGAGCTGCGCGATCAGCACCACGGTCAGTTCCCGGCGCCTGGCGCCCACTCAGGACCCGGGGAAGGCGGAGGGCCCGAGTCCTTCCTTCGGCGCTGGAGGCGCTGGGCAGCCGTTCCAGGAAACGCGCCCGCAAGGGTTAACCGCGAGAGAGCAACTAGGCCGGGGCGGGGCAGAGGTGGGCCGGGAGCCTGTCCGCCGCCACCCAGTAGTCGGAGAGGTGACGCGCGCGGGGCCGAATGGGGGCTGCTCTAGCAATACCTCCGTCTCGCTTTGTTCGTGTTTATTCTGATATCAGCCTCCGTGCTTCTCTAACTCCCCGCAGGGCTGTGATTTTGCATCCCTGAGGCCCAGCCTCTTGTGCACCCCAGACTGACAGTCATCCAATCATGACTGTCGCCCTCGACCATATACTGTATTCCACAGCCACGGTCAGAACTCCTTAGAGTGCGCAGGTGTGGGTACCCCTAACCCCCACAGCCCGCAGCGCCTGGCAAGTTTAACCCCAGCTATCTCGGAAGGGCCTAGCCACGAGTCCTACCCAGTGTTCAGAGAGGATTTGGAAGAAGGGGAAGGCCAGTCTCGAGATGTGGGGCACTCTTCCCGGAATCTTCCTTATGGAGTACCTTTCTTGGGCCCCGATTAGATTATTAATGAGAAGAAAGGAGATGCTTCCCCTTCAGGTAGTCACAGCGTGGGGTTGCTAGTACTGTGGGCCACCGAAGTCTTGCAGGAGGGGCGGAAGTGTTTTGAGGACTCTCTCCCCACTGAGCGGAGGGCAGAGGGTTTGCACACCGGATGTAGGAATAAAATATGGATTGAGCAATTCTGGGATGGCTCAGTGAGAAGTGCCAGGAGCATGTGTGAGGGGCGCAGCACGGGGCTGGTGGGGCAGGATGCGGGATGTGATGAGGGGACTGATCCCAAGCAGCACAGAAGAGTGCAGGAAGGGAGCTCTGGGAGGAAGAAGTCTTCCTTCTGGGATGAAGGAGTCTTCAGCCAAGGGTTGAGCTGAGTCCCCAGAGAGGTCAGGGAGTCGTGGATGATGAAGGCCTTTCCTTTCTTTGAGCATGGTGGACTCCCTCCCTGTTCCTATTTCAAAAAAAAACCTGAATACTACCTTTGGTCTGTGCTGAATTTGTCATGGGGCAGCAGCCTTCTTTAATTTAACTTCAGTCACCTTGAGATTGTCCCACCCCAGTCACCCCATTCAAGAGCTCCACCACACGCCCCTCCTTCAGTGAGGGTCACCAACCACCTTTGGGTGAGGCCCCTTCTTACATTTCTTGGAGTTGAACCATTTTTCTACCCAGTAACTGACTCACTGTTATCCCAGAAGTCCCCCTCCACTCATGTTGATAGTATAGCCCTGAACTTCCCAACAGTTTCTGGCCTTCAGAGGTCCCTGAGTCAGTTTACACCCTATTAGGTAAAAACAAAGGTGGATCTGTGCCTTATCACCAAATAACCTTGAATCATGTGTCGGATCCCCTAGGCTCCACAGCCCTCACCAGTTAAAGTTAATAAACATTTGTTATTGTTGAGTTGCTAAGCTGTGTCCCACTCTGCAACCCCATGAACTGCAGCACACCAGATTCCTCTCTCCTCCACTCTCTCCAGAAGTTTGCTCAAATTCATGGCCATTGAGTCAGTGATTATATTTAACCATCTCATCTTATGCTGTCTCCTTTTCCTCCTGCCCTCAATCTTTTCCAGCATCGAGGTATTTTCCAATGAGTCAGCTCTTCACATAGTGTGGCCAAATTGCTGGAGTTTCAGCTTCAGCATCAATCCTTCCAATGAATATTCAGGGTTGACTTTCTTTAGGATTGACTGGTTTGACCTCCTTGCAGTCCAAAGAACTCTCAAGAGTCTTCTCCAGCACCTCAATTTGAAAGCATCAATTCTTCAGTGCTCAGCCTTCTTTATGCTTCAAGTCTCACATTTGTACATGACTACTGGTAATAAAATAAAAATCTGTACAGTCAAAGCTATGGTTTTTCCAGTAGTCATGTATGGAGAGTTGAGAGTTGAACCATAAAGAAACCTGAGCACTGAAAAATTGATACTTTTGAACTGTGGTGTTGGAGAAGACTCTTGAAAGTCCCTTGGACTGCAAGAAGATCAGACCAGTCAATCCTAAAGGAAATTAGTTCTGAATATTCATTGGAAGGACTGATGCTGAAGCTGAAGCTCCACTACTTTGGCCACCTGATAGGAAGAGTTGACTCATTGGAAAAGATCCTGATGCTGGGAAAGATTGAAGGTAGGAAGAGAAGGGGATGACAGAGGATGAGATGATTGGATGGCATCACCAACTCAATGGACATGAGTTTCAGCAAGCTCCAGGAGACAGTGAAGGACAGGGAAGCCTGGCATGCTGCAGACCATGGGGTCAAAAAGAGTCAGACATGACTGAGCAACTGAAAAACAACAACTGGTAATAAACATTTAGCCTCTCCAACTGTGGGCTCCCTTCTTCCAAATTACAGCATTACAAAGACTTTTTATATTCCTTAAACTTGTCACTTTTTGATTAACTTCTTCCAATGAGTGATAATCGATCTAGTCAATGCTCTGCTTGCCACCCTTTTGTCAGTGAGAGCTATTCTAAGCCATCTACTTCCTTCTTTTAGAGAGTTTAAAAACATCTTTTCTTTTGGGTATTAAAAACCCCAAACCAAAACAAACTGTATATATATATATACACACAGAGATATATATATGTATGTATACATAAACATATAAATAACATAAATATGTATTTATATGTAATAAAAACTATATAATTATACATGATATAAAAATATATTTATATATAAACAACCTATATGTGTATGTAGTAACAACAAATTGTGGAAAATTCCTAAAGAGATGGGAATGCCAGACCACCTTACATGCCTCCTGAAAAACCAGTATGCAGGTCAAGAAGCAGCAGTTAAAACTGACCACAGAATAACAAACTAGTTCAAAACTGGGAAAGAAGTATGTCAAGCCTGCATATTGTCAGCCTGCTTATTTAACTTATAAGAAGAGTGCATCATACAAAATGCTGGGCTGGATGAAGCATAAGTTGGAATCAAGATTGTTGGGGAAAATATCAATAACCTCAGACATGCAGATGACACCACCCTTATGACAGAAAGTGAAGAGGAATTAAAGAACCTCTTGATGAAGGTGAAAGAGGGAAATGAAAAAGCTTTCTTAAAACTCAACATTCAGAAAACTAAGATCATGGCATCTGGTCCCATCACTTCATAGCAAATACATGGGGAAACAATGAAAACAGTGACAGACTTTATATTCTTGGTCTCCAAAATCACAGCAGATGGTGATTGTGGCCAGGAAATTAAAAGATGCTTGCTCCTCAGAAGAAAAGGTATGACAAACCTAGACAGTGATTAAAAAGCAGAGACATTACTTTGCCAACAAAGGTCCATATTGTCAAGGCTATGGTTTTTTCCATCAGTCATGTATGGATGTGAGAGCTGGACCATAAAAAAGAATGAGCACTGAAGAACTGATGCCTTAGAACTGTGATGCAGGAAAAGTCTCTTGAGAGCCCTTTGAACCGTAAGGAGGTCAAAGGCTCTTTGTCCAAAGGGTTTTGTCGAAAAGGCTGATCCTAAAGGAAATCAGTCCTGAATATTCATTGAAAGGACTGATGCTGCAGCTGAAGCTCCAATACTTTGGCCACCTGATGTGAAGAGCTGACTCACTGGAAAAGACCCTGATGCTGGGAAAGATTGAAGGTAGGAAGAGAAGGGGATGACAGAGGATGAGATGGTTGGATGGCATCACCGACTCAATGGACATGAGTTTGAGCAAACTCTGGGAGATACTGAAGGGCAGGGAAGCCTCTCATGCTGCAGTCCATTGGAAGGCAAAGAGTCAGACTCTACTGAGTGACTGAACAACAACATAGTAAAGAATTTTCAAAAGATCAAAAATAGAATGAGAAAATGCAAGAATTTTTTAACTCATTTAACAAGGACCTAGAAGAAATAAAACATAAGCAACCAGCAATGAACAACACAATTACTGAAATTAAAAATACTCTAGAAGGAGTTGTTGATTTAAAAATATGCACAATATAAGAGTCATGAGTTTTATTTGGGGAAAAATGATGGCCAGAGCCCAGGGGATAGTACAGATAACTGAGAAACTGGCCCAAAGAGGTAGTTGGGGAATGTCAATATATGTGATTTTGGTGAAGAAGGAGTTCATGCAATCAGGCACTTATTTTACAAAAGGTTTTCTGCTAGTCGGGAGAAGCTGATGTTGCCATGTAGGGATTTAGCGCTTTTCTAGATATGAGGAGACACAAACATTGTGATTATGAAATCAGTTCCTGGAAATATCTAGCTATCTAAAGACCTGTCCTCTAGTTTACCAGAAGGACAATTGTGCTCGCTCTCCACCCTGAACTTCCTTCAGGACATGTTCCAGGTCAATAGCTGCAGCAGCACAGGAGTCAATCTCCAGAGAGACAAACGGCAAATGCCCTTGGCAAGCACCAATTTGTAGTTGATAAGGCCCCCCTCATAGTCATAAATTTGACCATAATTTGGGAGGCATTTAATGACCATTTCATCCCACGTTGTTAGGATGGCTCATTCCTAGTTCTGAAGGTTTTGCTGATAGGCCACTCAATGTGCTATAACTGGACTGGGTCTTTAATAGTTAAAGATCTCTGGACACCTGTCTTCTGTCCAGGAAAATATTCTCTCTTATTACATCTTCCCATATCTAGAGTTCCACTATTACAATCATTGATTGTATACAAAACTATATGTTTCATCAACCACTGCAAGTCTCCTAGTCATCATTATTTTCATTGAAGACTCAGTTACATATTTGGTCATTGCAAGAAACAACAATCTTGTAAAACTGGCAAATACAAATAATATCATTGGCAGTATTATTAAAGACTTAAATGAGAATTAAGCCGAGAACTTACATTAGGTGTACCACAGTACATTCTTATGTCATTTTACTTAGTCTATTCTGTACCAATATTTTTTATTTTTAGGAAAATTATGTAAGACTCTTAGCCCAATTTTCTAGTGTTATTAGGTTGATTATTCCAGTATAATTTACTTGTCCCCAGGATAAAGGGGGGGCCTTAAACCTTAAATGACCACAGACTGATGCTAACCATATAGGTCCATCCCATTATTATGGGAGTTTTCCTTTAAACAGATGAGAGGTTACAGTTTTTGATTGAGACCTAGGTCATCATTCTGACTGAGTTTGAGTGACCTGAAAAGAAAATTTGAATCTATAGTCAGGGTCAGAGCAGGTATTATCAATAGGCCATCTGAGAGGGTCCCATCTAGTAATACGAGTAGATAGAACAGGACTATACTCTCATTCTTCTAAAATAAATTTCCTAAGGGTCATCCAATTAGAGCCTTGGAGTGGAGAAATCCACCAAGGTAATTTAGAAGTATTAGATGCAGGTAATTAACCACAAACCCAACAATTGGACTGAGTTTGAAAACTAGCATAGGATGATGTCCATGATAGAAAACATTTGATTTGTGTGTAAAGCCCCAGGAAGTCAAGAAAACATTATAAATTATCATGAGTCAGATCCAGCATCTTGGGCAAACTGTCTACTTCTGATATCTTCCTCTTGCCCTGGTGTAATGTAGTTTCCTCTGATAAAAAAGTCCTTCCATTTGGATTGGAGACAGTCCCTTAAATTATTTTCCAGTCCTGGTTGCAGGTTGTGAAGCATCCGATCTTTGTCCAGTGACACATTACTGAGATAAGCTTCAGAAACAAACTTAGAGTGTCCTTTAGTAACTCAATTAA
Organism: Bos mutus; assembly: GCF_027580195.1. Classification (NCBI taxonomy): domain Eukaryota; kingdom Metazoa; phylum Chordata; class Mammalia; order Artiodactyla; family Bovidae; genus Bos; species Bos mutus. Next base: position 134,600,261 of record NC_091618.1, read on the forward strand.
AGTTTATGTTAATATAGTAAAGAACTATCCAGGAAATGAGTCTTAGTAGATACAGACCTCCATTAACAAAACTAGGACTTAACATTTATTGAAACATCTTTTTCTCCCTAAGATTACCCTCATTTTTACCAAATATAACCAAATTAAGATGACATTTTTTGAAAAATGTCTGGTCTCAATAAACTTGACCTGATGATTTATATAGCCATAATTGATTATAGATTTTTTTTTTTGCTTTGCTGAGTCTTAGGCTGAACTTTAAATAAAAAACTCAAGGCTAGGAAAGTTATGCCAAGGGCTTATTACAGATTTTGCTTAATAAATTTAGGTGAATTTCTCCCTTCTCATGAGCTCCAAGATTCTTTGAGATTTCTGTACTTGTTAGTGAGATAGCCTTCCTAACTTATCTGATAAAGCTACTGGAAATCTAAGAGTTCCCAGTATCTAGAGGGATCAGAGAGAGAGAAAAGATAAATGTTTTACTTTTGCTTACAAAAGAATAATTTTACCAAATTACTGTAAGTCATAATTAGTTTGAGGGGAAGGTTTTCCTTACATCTAGAAAACATATATTCAAACCAGTAACTATTTCAGATAGAAACCATAAAAGTTATAAGCATATTCACCAGTTCATTAAGTCCTTTTGTTAATTTTTATGAAGCCATCAGGTTTCCCATTAGAATCCTTTAATTTCTTACCCAGTTCAGCATTATGGTCTGAAAGTAAGAAACACATGTTTATCCAAAAGTTCTTTCTATAAATCTTCTTGAAGAGGAAGCATTTTGCAAAACCAATATTATTTATTTATTAAAATAAATAATAAATAACCATAACTGCCTATAATGACAAAAGACTTAAGAAGGTACGTTTACAATGAGGTACCATTTCACGCCAGTCAGAATGGCTGCGATCCAAAAGTCTACAAACAATAAATGCTGGAGAGGGTGTGGAGAAAAGGAAACCCTCTTACACTGTTGGTGGGAATGCAAACTAGTACAGCCACTATGGAGAACAGTGTGGAGATTCCTTAAAAAACTGGAAATAGAACTGCCTTATGATCCAGCAATCCCACTGCTGGGCATACACAGCGAGGAAACCAGATTTGAAAGAGACACATGTACCCCAATATTCATCGCAGCACTGTTTATAATAGCCAGGACACGGAAGCAACCTAGATGTCCATCAGCAGATGAATGGATAAGGAAGCTGTGGTACATATACACAATGGAGTATTACTCAGCCATTAAAAAGAATACAATTGAATCAGGTCCAATGAGGTGGATGAAACTGGAGCCTATTATACAGAGTGAAGTAAGACAGAAAGAAAAACACCAATACAGTATACTAACACATATATATGGAATTTAGAAAGATGGTAATGATAACCCTGCATGCGAGACAGCAAAAAAGACACAGATGTATAGAACAGTCTTTTGGACTCTGTGGGAAAGGGCGAGGGTGGGATGATTTGGGAGAATGGCATTGAAACATGTATAATATCATATGTGAAGTGAATCGCCAGTCCAGGTTCAATGCATGATACAGGATGCTCAGGGCTGGTGCACTGGGACAACCCAGAGGGATGGTATGGGGAGGGAGGTAGGAAAGGGGTTCAGGATGGGGAACAAGTATACATCCGTGGCGGATTCATGTTGATGTATGGCAAAACCAATACAATATTGTAAAGTAATTAGCCTCCAATTAAAATAAATAAATTTATATTAAAAAATAAAATAAATAAGAGATACAAAAAAAAATAAAAAACAAAAAAACAAGAAAAAAATCTGACTACAATATAATTGACAAAGAAACCTGGTTACTGCTGTAACACTTTAAGATAATAAATGGAATCATGACTGATAATATTTTGTCAGGTATCTGAATTTTAGAAACTCCATAGAATTTCTAGGATATCTATATTAGTAACATTTACCATACTATATAACCTGAGGATATTTATTACTCATTTGACAGTACTTCCTTGCAATTCAATGTACCAGATGAACCTAATTAGTTTAATATCTCTCTTTGGGATGCTTCAGGGGCCCTTTGAAGCATCCCAAAGTTAGCTATAGGTCAAAAAATGTTTCATTAGAATTTGATTCACTTAGCCAAAGAAACAATAAAAGATTTCAAAGGCAAGTATGGAACAAAACATTTAAAAGGTAAAGAAACATTTAAGAGGTAAAGAAACTGTTATCAAAGGCAGTTCAACATCTGAAGAAAGCTTGTCCTCTTAATACAGAGAAAAGTCAAATTCACATTTTGCACCTACTTACTTTTAATTTACTCAATTACATTTATTTTAAACTTAGTTATTTCTGAGCATGCACAAAACTCTTTTCTCAGGGTCAACTTTCCACAAACTTTTTTTTTTTTTTATCATTTTCTGTACCCATTAATTTGTTCTCCTATCCTGAAAAGGCCACCTGTAAGTCAAACCTACTTCCTTTTCCCTTAACAAAATGAAATTCCATTCATCATACCTTGTTTACTAAAAATACACATCCTACTTTCCTTAAGCAACTATACTCTATATTAGCATTCAATAAATTGGTGAACATAAATACCAGTGTTAATTTCTAAAAACATTTGCTTCCTTATAGAGAACATCTCAGGATGGCATCAAACATACTCATTAATTGTCCCAAACCACTTTAGTTTCTCTGTAAGAGGAAGATACTGTTCAGTAATTGCTCTTATAACAAGATTTTATTTAACTTTTATTAAACCAAGGCACAATGAAAATACTATGCTTAATGTTAATGACCTTTATATTAATTAGATCAACAAACACATTAATACAAGGTATTTAATGCTAAATATTTTCCAGTTCATGTGAACATAAAATTCATTTAGGCTAATTTTTCTTGTATTTAAAGTTGTTTGAGTTGTAAGTGCTTACTTTTCTTAAAGCCAATTAAACCGAGCTCATTTACAAATATCAGCAACAATATCCAAAGACAAACACACATACTGAGACATACATATATCCAAATGGAAACAAGAGATCTCACAGCTTTATTTTCCAAACTTAGTTATGAATCAGATAGCACAATATAAAACTCACTAGATTATAAATAACAGTTGGAATAAAAAATGTTTTTAAAGGCTTCTTTTTCTATTTTTTCCCTCTCAGTTTCAGGAATTAGAGATGGTCTAGATAGGTGTCCCTGAAAGCCATAGTCTCAAGGTGCAAGAAGAGGAAAACATCTTCTCCTAGTAGGACAATTTCAAAAAAGTTTTAATCAGTTTTCTCTGGAGTCTAAAGAATATCATGGCCACACTGTCAAAAAATCTTTATTTTTCTGTGATCATAGTTTTATAACCAAAATTTAGACCAGATAGTTCTCAAACTGGCCCTGATAACAAAGGCAGACTGACTAATAAAATGTTCTATCAGGAATTGTCCCTCTGGGAGGTAAGGATCTTATTTTGATCAGCCCCATGCTTTTGATTATAGGGGAAAAGTCCTGAACATAAGGGAATGTCTGTCCATTTTCCCATCCTGTGGCAATAAAGATCTAATATTTTTGGGCCATTTTTCTTTGTCATTGGATCATAAGCTATAGGTTGACCAGCCATTTAAAATTTTCCCCAAGGGGTTCTTAGGTATTGGGTGGTGGTGGAAGCTTAGAGGAAGCACTTCCTATATAAACTGCTCAGGCAGTTTGTACAGATGTCTGCACAATCAAGCCAATCTGTGTGCTCAAACCAAAATAACCAAACCGTACCAAATATCACCAGCCAAAATTTACACTCCATATAAAACAAATGGCAAAGAGATGCCCAGAAATCAAAAGCCAAACAGAACAAATGGAAAGGCGATGCCCAGAAATAAAAAGCCATATGGCATAAATGCCCTAAATATGACTTTCCAGTCCCACTAGACCTGAGTCACTGCTAGTGGCCTTTTTGAGTTCTTATATAATTTGATGTAATTTCTTGTTAGTTTCCTGCAAAGAAGTTACTCTATTGTTTCCTTTTTCAGAATGTTCTGCATACCAAAATAAGCATTTCATTCAGGTTGATCTTACAGCCAACTTTTTCTAACTATGTGCACAAAAACATCAATTTTGGAATATCAAAAGTCCCTCAATTTGGACATTTTAGGTTGAGATCTCCTGTAGTATAACTGCCCCAATTAAGCAGATACTTGCAAGTATAAGTTTTGTATGTACATAACCCTGGCTGGAGATAGAGGCTGCTTTCTGATGTCCCTCATTTCTGTGTTTGAGAGGCTCTACTTATTTTAAGTTGAACTTGTTGTGGATAAAATTCACTCGTGAAACTGTGGTGAGCCAGTACACTGTTTGTGAACCTAAGTCCCTTCACTCCAGAGTCACTTGAGCCCTCTTACACGTCTTAGGTACTCACGTAGGCAGTCTAAGACCACCACAGTGCTCAGATCACTGAATGATAGATTCTTATGTTTTAATTAATGAGTGAGTTTCCCTATGGGATCATTGCATGGTAAGAGGCCTCGGCTTCCACCCCTCCTATAAATTTCTCAGTCACCTGAGTAAGCTGTAACCAGCTGAGAGGAGTTGTGTCCCTTTTCTATGATGTAAAGCTCTCATGTAATATCTTCACTTTTATCCCCCAAAATTCTATTAAGGCAGCCAATTTGAGGAAAAGGATCAGATTAGCCTCTTAACTACTCACTACAGACCACTCAGTCTCCTACAACTGAGCAACCTCAGGATCTTTCAGTTGAGCCCTGCATATTCCTCAGTATCTTTCAACCAAGCCCTGTCCCCAGACCTTTCCACTTAGTGGGTATTGCCTGGTATCTTTCAACCAGCCCACCCCAGTATCTTTCCACTCAGTTTCTATACACTGAGTGGGTATGCTCTGGTATATTTCAACCACCCCCACTCCCTGCCCAGTACCTTTCAGCTGGGAGGGAATAAGTAATCTGCTCCACTGCCAAATAAAATTCACGACCATCAACCAATATGGGATATCCTGAGACCCAGGAAAGGCTTGGCCAAATTCATCTGCACCACCTGAGAAGGTAGATGGTGCAAGGGGCTGCTGGTACCACAGCTCCAGTTCCTTGCAGAGTTCAAGGGAAGAAGGGATGTTCACTCTGGGTCCCTTCATGATTGCCATAACTAACTGTAAACTAAAAAAAGATGTACAACTGTGAGTTAAGTTTTATTTGGGGGCAAAATGAGGACTACAGCCCAGGAGATGGTACCTCAGATAGCTTTGATAAACTGGTCCAAAGAGGTAGTGGGTGAAGGTCAATATATGTGATTTTGGTGAAGGGGGAGTTCACGCAATTAAGCAATTATTTTATAAAAGATTTCCTGTTAGTCAAGAGGACCTAATATAACCATGAAGAAATTTAGTACTTTTCTAGATATGAGGAGATGGAAGGATTGTGATCATGAAATCAGTTCCTAAAATATCAAACTATCTAAAGACCTGTTCCACCGGTCTCCCTGGAGCACAAAGTGCCTCATTCTCCACGCTGAACTCCCTTCAGGCTGTGTCAAAGGTAAACAACTGCAGCAGCATAGGATTAACTCTCTGCAGAGGCATGTCACAGATGCCCTCAGCAAACATCAATCTGCAGTTGGCAGAATAACTGAGGCAGAAGAATGGATAAGTGGGCTGAGAGATAGAAATTTAGAAATAACTGCAAAGGAGCGGAATAAAGAAAAAAGAATGAGAAGAATTGAGGACAATCTTAAAGACCTCTGAGGCAATATTAAATGCGCCAACATTTGAATTATAGCATTCCCAGATGAAGAAGAAAAAAAGAAAGTATACAAGAAAAACTTGAGGAGATTATAATCAAAACATTTCCTAATATGGAAAATGAAATAGAGACCCAAGTCCAGGAAGCTCATAGAGTCCCATACACGATAAACCTAGAGAGAAATATTCCACAAAACATCTTAACCAAACTAACAAAAATTAAACACATAGGAAAACTATTTAAAGCATCAAGAGAAAAGCAACAGATAATATACAAGGGAATACCCATGAGATTAACAGCTGAACTTTCAGCAGAAACTCTGCAGGCCAGAAGGAAGTGGCAAGATATATTTAAAGTGACAAAAGGTAATAGCCTACAACCAAGATTACTCTATCCAGCAAGGATCTCATTCAGATTTGATGATGAAATCAAAACTTTATGGACAGTCAATAGCTAAGAGAATTCAGCAGCATCAAACCAGCCTTACAACAAAAGCTAAAGGAACTCTCCAGGAAAAAAACACAATAGAAGAAAAGGACCCACAGCAAAAAACCCCAGGTTCTTCCCTGGTGGTCCAGTTGCTAAGACTCCAAGCTCCCAATTCAGGGGCCCCAGAATTGATCTCTGATCGGGAACTAAATCTACCATGCCACAACTAAGAGTCTACATGACACAACTAAAAGATCTTGCATGCTGCAACTGAGACCCAGTATAGCCAAAGAAATACATATTTAAAAACCCAAATAATTAAGAAAATGGCAGTAGGGACATATATACTGATAACTATCATAAATGTAAATGGATTAAAGGCTCCAACCAAAAGACACAGACTGGCCAAATGGATACAGAAAAAAAAAGATCCATATATATGCTGCCTACAAGAGACCCACTTCAGACCTAAAGACACACACACACTTTAAAAGGACGGGAAAATATAATCCATGTAAATAGGACACAACAAATAAAGCAATACTCATATGAAACAAAATAGACTTTAAAATAGAAACTGTTACAAGAGATAAGGAAGGGCACTACATAATGATCAAGGAGTCAATAAAAGAAGATATAACAGTTATCAGTATTTATGCACCCAACATAGGAACACCTCAACACATAAGTCAAATGCTAACGATACAAAAGGGAAAAGTGACAATAACACAATAATAGTAGGCACTTTAATACTCCACTTATACCACTGGGCAGATCATCCACACAGAAAATTAATATGTAAACACAAATCTTAGGTCACATATTAGACTAGATGGAGCAAGTTGATATCTTTAGCATATTCTATCCAAAAACATCAGAAGTGCACACAAAACATTCTCAAGGATATATCACGTCTTGGTTCACAAATCAAGCATTGGTAAATTTAAGAAAATTGAAATCATATCAAGTATGTTTTCTGACCACAATGCTATGAGATTAGATATTGATTACAAGACAAAAAAAGTTGGGGAGGGGTGGCTTCCCTGGTGTCTCAGACAGTATAGAATCTGCCTGTGATGCAGGAGACCTGAGTTCGATTCCTGGGTTGGGAAGATCCCCTGGAGAAGGCAATGGCAACCCATTCTAGTATTCTTGCCTAGAGAATTTCATGGACAGAGGAGCCTGGTGGGCTACATTCCATGCAGTCCCAAAGAGTCAGATGTGACTGGGCAACTCACACAACAGCAACAGGAAAAAAAAACCTGAAAAACACAAACATAAGAAAGCTAAACAACATACTTCTAAATAAGCAAGAAGTCCCTGAAGAAATCAGAGGAAATAAAGCAATACCTAGAAAAAAAAAATGACAGTGAAAACACATGACCCAAAACCTATGGATGCAGCAAAAGCAATACAAGCCTACCTCAAGGAATGAGAAAAACTTCAAGTAAATAACATGACCTTACATCTAAAGCAATTGGAGAAAGAAGAACAAAAAACACCCAAAGTTAGTTTAAGTAAATAAATCATAAATATCAGAACAGAAATAAATGATAAAGATATGAAGGCAACTATCAGTTCAGTTCAGTTCAGTCACTCAGTCGTGTCTGACTCTTTGCGACCCCATGAATCGCAGCACACCAGCCCTCCCTGTCCATCACAAACTCCCAGAGTTCAGCCAGACTCACGTCCATCGAGTCAGTGATGCCATCCAGCCATCTCATCCTCTGTCATCCCCTTCTCCTCCTACCCCCAATCCCTCCCAGCATCAGAATCTTTTCCAATGAGTCAACTCTTCGCATGAGGTGGCCAAAGTACTGGAGTTTCAGCTTTAGCCTCATTCTCTCCAAAGAAATCCCAGGGCTGATCTCCTTCAGAATGGACTGGTTGGATCTCCTTGCAGTCCAAGGGACTCTCAAGAGTCTTCTCCAACACCACAGTTCAAAAGCATCAATTCTTCAGTGCTCAGCCTTCTTCACAGTCCAACTCTTACATCCATACATGACCACAGGAAAAACATAACCTTAACTAGATGGACCTTTGTTGGCAAAGTAATGTCTCTGCTTTTGAATATGCTATCTAGGTTGGTCATAACTTTTCTTCCAAAGAGTAAGCGTCTTTTAATTTCATGGCTGCAGTCACCATCTGTAGTGATTTTGGAACCCAAAAAAATAAAGTCTGACACTGTTTCCACTGTTTCCCCATCTATTTCCCATGAAGTGATGGGACCGGATGCCATGATCTTCGTTTTCTGAATGTTGAGCTTTAAGCCAACTTTTTCACTCTCCACTTTCACTTTCATCAAGAGGCTTTTTAGTTCCTCTTCACTTTCTGCCATAAGGGTGGTGTCATCTGCATATCTGAGGTTATTGATATTTCTCCCGGCAATCTTGATTCCAGCTTGTGCTTCTTCCAGCCCAGTGTTTTTCATGATGCACTCTGCATATAAGTTAAATAAACAGGGTGATAATATACAGCCTTGACGTACTCCTTTTCTGATTTGGAACCAGTCTGTTGTTCCATGTCCAGTTCTAATTGTTGCTTCCTGACCTGCATACAAATTTCTCAAGAGGCAGGTCAGGTGGTCTGATATTTCCATCTCTTTCAGAATTTTCCACAGTTTATTGTGATCCACACAGTCAAAGGCTTTGGCATAGTCAAAAAAGCAAAAGTAGATGTTTTTCTGGAACTCTCTTGCTTTTTTGATAATCCAGAGGATGTTGGCAATTTGATCTCTGGTTCCTCTGCCTTTTCTAAAACCAGCTTGAACATCTGGAAGTTCACGGTTCATGTATTGCTGAAGCCTGGCTTGGAGAATTTTGAGCATTACTTTACTAGCGTGTGAGATGAGTGCAATTGTGCAGTAGTTTAAGCATTCTTTGGCATTGCCTTTCTTTGGGATCATAATGAAAACTGACCTTTTCCAGTCTGGTGGCCACTGCTGAGTTTTCCAAATTTGCTGGCATATTGAGTGCAGCACTTTCACAGCATCATCTTTCAGGATTTGAAATAGTGCAACTGGAATTCCATCACCTCCACTAGCTTTGTTCATAGTGATGTTTCCTAAGGCCCACTTGACTTCATATTCCAGGATGTCTGGCTCTAGGTCAGTGATCACACCATCGCGATTATCTGGGTCATGAAGATCTTTTTTGTACAGTTCTTCTGTGTATTCCTGCCACCTCTTCTTAATATCTTCTGCTTCTGTTAGGTCCCTACCATTTCTGTCCTTTATTGAGCCCATCTTTGCATGAAATGTTCCCTTGTTATCTCTAATTTTCTTGAAGAGATCTCTAGTCTTTCCCATTCTGTTGTTTTCCTCTATTTCTTTGCATTGATCACTGAGGAAGGCTTTCTTATCTCTTCTTGCTATTCTTTGGAACTCTGCATTCAGATGCTTATATCTTTCCTTTTCTTCTTTGCTTTTCACTTCTCTTCTTTTCATAGCTATTTGTAAGGCCTCCTCAGGTGGCTATTTTGCTTTTAATGGGTGAATTTAATTCAGATGACCATTATATCTACTACTGAGGGCAGAAATCCCTCAGAAGAAGTGGAGTAGCCATCATGGTCAACAAAAGAGTCTGAAATGCAGTACTTGGATGCAATCTCAAAAACGACAGAATGATCTCTGTTCATTTCCAAGGCAAACCATTCAATAACACAGTAATCCAAGTCTATGCCCCAACCAATAACGCTGAAGAAGCTGAAGTTGAATGGTTTTATGAAGACCTACAAGACCTTTTAGAACTAACACCCAAAAAAGATGTTCTTTTCATTATAGGGGACTGTAATACAAAAGTAGGAAGTCAAGAAACACCTGGAGTAACAGGCAAATTTGGCCTTGGAATACGGAATGAAGCAGGGCAAAGACTAGTAGAGTTGCCAAGAGAATGCACTGGTCATAGCAAACATCCTCTTCCAACAACACAAGAGAAGACTCTACACATGGACATCACCAGGTGGTCAACACTGAAATCAGATTGATTATATTCTTTGCAGCCAAAGATGGAGACGCTCTATGCAGTCAACAAAAACAAGACCAGGAGCTGACTGTGGCTCAGATCATGAACTCCTTATTGTCAAATTCAGACTTAAATTGAAGAAAGTAGGGAAAACCACTAGACCATTCAGGTATGACCTAAATCAAATCCCTTATGATTATACAATGGAAGTGAGAAATAGATTTAAGGGCCTATATCTGATAGATAGAGTGCCTGATGAACTATGGACTGAGGTTTATGACATTGTACAGGAGACAGGGATCAAGACCATCCCCATGGAAAAGAAATGCGAAAAAGCAAAATGGCTGTCTGGGGAGGCCTTTCAAATAGAATACACAGAAGAACTATACAAAAAAGATCTTCAGGACTCAGATAATCATGATGGTTCAATCACTCACCTAGAACCAGACATCCTAAAATGTGATGTTGTCAAGTGGGCCTTAGAAAGCATCACTATGAACAAAGCTAGTGGAGGTGATAGAATTCCAGTTGAGCTATTTCAAATCCTGAAAGATGATGCTGTGAAAGTGCTGCACTCAATATGCCAGCAAATTTGGAAAACTCAGCAGTGGCCACAGGACTGGAAAAGGTCAGTTTTCATTACGATCCCAAAGAAAGGCAATGCCAAAGAATGCTCAAACTACCGCACAATTGCACTCATCTCACACGGTAGCAAAGTAATGCTTAAAATTCTCCAAGTCAGGCTTCAACAGTACGTGAACCGTGAACTTCCAGATGTTCAAGCTGAATTAGAAAAGGCAGAGGAACCAGAGAGCAAATTGCCAACATCTGTTGGATCATTGAAAAAGCAACAGAATTCCAGAAAAACATCTACTTCTGCTTTTTTGACTATGCCAAAGCCTTTGACTGTGTGGATCACAATAAACTGTGGAAAATTCTGAAAGAGATGGAAATACCAGACCACCTGACCTGCCTCTTGAGAAATCTGTATGCAGGTCAGGAAGCAACAATTAGAACTGGACATGGAACAACAGACTGGTTCCAATCAGAAAAGGAGTACGTCAAGGCTGTATATTATCACCCTGTTTATTTAACTTATATGCAGAGTGCATCATGAAAAACACTGGGCTGGAAGAAGCACAAGCTGGAATCAAAATTGCCGGGAGAAATATCAACAACCTCAGATATGCAGATGACACCACCCTTATGGCAGAAAGTGAAGAAGAGCTAAAGAGCCTCTTGACAAAAGTGAAAGAGAAGAGTGAAAAAGTTGACTTAAAACTCAACATTCAGAAAACTAAGGTATGGCATCTGGTACCATCACTTCACGGCAAATAGATGGGGAAACAGTGGAAACGGTGGCAGACTATTTCTCTGGGCTCCAAAATCACTGCAGATGGTGACTGTAGCCATGAAATTAAAAGACATTTGCTCCTTGGAAGAAAAGTTATGACCAACCTAGATAGCATATTAAAAATCAGAGACATCACTTTACCAACAAACGTCCATCTAGTCAAGGCTATGGCTTTTCCAGTAGTCATGTATGGAAGTGAGAGTTGGACTACAAAGAAAGCTGAGAGCCAAAGAATTGATGCTTTTGAACTGTGGTGTTGGAACAGATTCTTGAGAGTCCCTTGGACGGCAAGGAGATTCAACCAGTCCATCCTTAAGGAAATCAGTCCTGAGGGTGAAGGATTGATTATGAAGCTGAAACTCCAATACTTTGGCCACTTGATGGCAAGAACTGACTCATTTGAAAAGGCCCTGATGCTGGGGAAGATTGAAGGTGGGAGGAGAAGGGGACATGGCATCACCAACTCAACAGACATGAGTTTGAGTAAACTCTGGGAGTTGGCAATGGACAGGAAGGCCTGGCATGCTGCAGTCCATGGGTCACAAAGAGTCGGACACAACTGAGTGACTAAACTGACTAGCTGAGTAGCCTTTAATGATCCTTTGTATTTCTGTCTTGTCAGTTTTAATTTATCCTTTTTCATTTTTAAATTTACTAATTTGAGTCTTCTTCCTTTTTTTCCCGAGGATTCTGTCTAAAGGTTTATATTTTTATCTTCTCAAACAACCGACTTCTATGAATCTTTGCTATTGCTTTTTTCATTCCTATTTCATTTATTTCTGTTCTGATCTGTATGGTTTCTTTCCTTCTACTGACATTGGGGTTTTTTTATTCTTCTTTCTCTAGTTGCTTAATATGTAACATTAGATTGCTTATTTGTGACATTTTTTTTTTATGTTTCTTGAGGTGAGATTGAATTGCTATAAATGTCCATCTTAAAAGTGCTTAAAAGTCTTTAAAGTGCTCTGGCTGCACCCCCACAGGTTTTGGTTCTTCATGTTTTCTTTATCATTTGTTTCTATGTATTTTTTAATTTCCTCTTTAATTTCATCAGTGTTCTCTTGGTCATTTAGCAGCACACTGTTTACCCTCCTTGTGTCTATTTTTACAGCTTTCTTTTGTAATTAATAACCTCTTAGCATTGTGGTTGGAAAAGATGCTTTGGACAATTTTAATTTTCTTAAATTTTCTGAGGCTTTTGCCCTGCCCTGCGTGTGTACTCTGTTTCAACTAATAAATTCGTCACAACCTGAAAGAAGACAGTGTTTTATTTGGTGGGAATGTTTAGACTTGAAGCCTGTGAGACAATATTTCACATAGCCCTGAAAAAGTTCTCCAAGGAAGCTGGAGAGGGAGTCAGGCTATATACAAGTTTGCAGCATTGTGGCAGGCAGTCTGAACATTAAAGATTATTTTAAGTAAGGAAAAAAGAAATTAAGGAATTTAGCATTCTTTTATGTATGGGAAGATGCAAGAATATGGAATTGTTGGTCTTTGCTATCACATGTATCTAAACTCTCTGGGGCCAGCATCTAGTATATTTACAGAGATATTGTTCTCTTTCTTAAATTCCCTTAGAACCTTCCTGCTCACCACAGAGGGATGTAATCGCTAACGATTTTATCATCCTTAACTTTCTCGTGTAGGGAATGGTGCTGCTCATCTGCATGATTCAGAAATTCATATTGGATGGCCAAAATTGTGGATAGCTATTGTTGCCGCCAAAATCTTGGCTTTCTCTGCCCAGTGGAGCTGAATAAGAAACTATGGAGACAGTGTTTGGAGGAACTCGGAAGATGGCTTTAATCCTCAAGCTGGCAGAGTAGAGAACAAAATAGGCTGCTGTCTCAAGAATTGTGCCTCTCTCTAGGGATTCTAGGGAATCCTAGAATCTGATTCCCTAGGGAATCTAGGGGATCATATAGTTGGGGTTTGCGGTCAGGGTTGGAGATAAAGAACAAAGGTGTGGGGATTCTATATTCTTTCTTTTTGCATTGTTTCCAGTCATTAGGCCAGCATCAGGTAGCCTGGGTGTGGCAGTCAGTCCTGGTAATTGGGTCCATTGTCCTTTGTGGACGACACTGTGACTTTCTTTCTGCAATGCAAAAAGAGAAAAAGAAGAAAAAGAAACTACAAGGGATGGTTTCCAAGAGTACCATAAAGTTAAGCATCAAGATATGGTTAGCTTAAAGGAAAAAGAGGGAAAAACAAACTACAAGGGGTCGTTTACAAGGAGAGAGAGTACCATAAAGTTAAGCATCAGTATGTGGCTAGCATAAAATTAAAAGATGCAGAGTGTGGCCCATTGAGAGTTAGAGGGCGATAGATGTGGGATGTAGTTTACATAACAGGTTAGTCTTCCGAAAAGAGGAAACTTAGTTATCAATGCAGACTGTAGATCAGGAACAGGTAAAATAGAGAAGGACTCAAAGTGCAAAAGAGAAAAAGGAAACTTTTCTTAATTCACTGCAACATTATGATATTCTTATTTATTGATATGGCAGGAGACATTCCATTTCGTATCTGCATGTCATAGAGATGGGCTGAAAATCAGGGCTGTCTCTGCTCTGAGCCCAGCAGAAAGCCCATCCCAGACTCTGGCTGTCAGTGTTCTCTTTCACAGGTCCCTGTCTTATAGTGCAAATTCCCAGGAAGAGGGAAACTCTTATATGACAATCCTTCAGTAAAAATCTGGCTGGGAGCGCAACCCTTCCAATAGCCAGCAATAGGCAACAGCTGGAGGGAAGCAGAAAGGGACTAATTTCCACGATGAGTGAACTGCTATGTGTTAAAGAATTTGCCTTACTGTTAGACCAACTCAAAATGCCCTGGCCGCCATGGGGATGACCTAGTCAAGGGGATGACCTAGCACTACCTGTTCCTGGCTAGTGACCCCAGAGCCTTAAAATGCTCTGTCCCTTCCATTTTCTGCATTCATTACGGGTCAGAATGGCCTGGCCTGTGGGCCTTGTAGGGGCCACTCACCACGTGCTGACACAGGGCAGATGTGCAGCACAGGTTAGTCATCTACATGTCACTTTGGAAACAAGTCTTCACATTTGTGTCATTTCAAAGGCATTGGGATTCTGGGACTCTCTGTGTTCTGGGACTGGTCAGAAGGTAACATCCAAGAAGCTAGAGCTAAACAGAAACTGTGGAAGGCTCAATGCAAACAGATTCAAACTGACAGTAGATGGACCCCTCGATCCTGCCCCCAAGGGAGAGGTAAGCTAAGAGTGACTGCACACCACCTCCCTGGGGAGCATCCACTGTATGCACAATCTCACAGGAAGCAACCTTAAGCTGCCAAACTGGTTTCAGATGAGAAATGGACCCAGCGAGGTTGTATCTTGCCAAGTCTCACATTTTGAGGAGACTTAGGATTTTTCCCTAGACATGCAGAGTCCTCATTGCTGTGTCCCCCTGAGTTGCCAGAGGGATAGCAGTTACTCACTGTGCTAAAAGGGTGAGATCAGTAGGCAGTGGATGAAGTACTGAGATACTCCCAGCAGAGCTCCCACCTCACAACTGTTCCCACAGACAACAGGACAGCCAATTTGGAGGAGATTATCTAAACAGGAGCTTTTAGTTTATGACGTCCCTCAGCCTCTGAGCGTGTCACCTGACCAGGCTGCAGAACTGAAGCAGTGGAGGGACTCTCCACCCGTAGGCTCTCATTGTCACAGGCCTGGCTGCATGTGTGTGTGTCACGGAGACACTAGGGAGCTAACTTTGCAACTACTGGGTGCCACGCAGTCTTATACAAATAGCTTCATCTTCAGGAACCCTTCTGAGGATAAATACATTGAAGCACACATGAGGTCAAAGGATTTTCTCATTCCAACCAGCAAATAAGTGGCAGAGTACCAGGTGTGTCTCCCTTCAAATGATGTGTTGTTTCCATCCTTATTCCTGCCTTCTTAAGCAGGTGGTGGTACTGGACCCTTCATTATCTGCACTATCCCATCAGCATCTCAGTTAACAGCATCATCATTATCACCATGTCATTATCACTCTTGCTGTCGTAGTCACTCTCATCTGTATGTAAACAACCTCATTACTATCATTATCCTCACCATCACCATAGTCATCTACCATCATCACTATCACCATCACCTTCCTTCGCTTCTTCACCAACTTCACGACCACCCTGACCACCGTCTCGCCATCAGCATGCTGCTTCCATTAAATAAAACTCTCCACTGGTTCCTCATTGCTCTTAACATAAAGACTAAGATCTTTAACCTAACACTTGAGACCAAGAACAGCCCATCCTTGTCCCTCCCTCCCTCTTCAGTCTCTGAACTCCACCTCATTTGCCTCCTGTTGACTCCTTAAATGACACAAGAACCATGCCACCTGGGAACATTATTGCCCACTTTGCAGATCAGCCAATGTCAATTTGAAAGACTCTTCAGGTAAATATCCCTTAGTACCTAGAATGGAACATAGCTCTCTGTTTTATACTCATATATTGCTCCTTATTTTTTTTTTCATATGATTTACCACAATTTGTCTCAGTTTCCTTGCAGGACTCATGTCTAACTTTGCTATCAGAATCAGCTCCATGGAAGTAAGAATTCAGTCTGTCCAGCTCTCCAGCATATTCTTATGGCCAGTCATGCAAAAGGCTCATGTATATGCAAAGCTGGGGGTTAAATGGCTTATTCTTAAGGCCAGTGGACTCAGACAAAGGAAAAAAATAATGAGAAAGCAAGTTTCCACTTGATAGGGGTAGGCAACTAGGAGGTCTGGGACAGTGCAGATGGTAGGAACATTGAGGGGCCACAGCTAACTATAGTAAAATAGTAGGTACAAGGAAACCTGTGTACCCAAGAGTATGAACACCATGATTTTAGGTACTAGGTCTGAACATACAAGCTTGCTAAGACAATGACAAACAGTTTAATACTGCCACCTCGTGGCAAGGCTCAGAGCAACATATTCTTGGAGGAAAGAGAAGGGAAAACCCCATGAAAATGCTAAAAGGGAAGAGAGAGAGATCAAGAGGCAGAGTAAGGGACTCTGGGCTCATCTCCCATCAAAAACACATCAAAACTACAACTACATGTAGAGTGACTCTTGCTGCAATTGATCTATGGACTAAAATAGCAGCTCTTCTACAACCAAAAAAAAGACAGATCCACATGGAGTCTGGTAGGAAGGGAGGAAAAGGGACACACTTGGGAACACAGAAGATGAAGGGATATCGGGAGCTTGGGATTCCTCCTTGGGAAGTGAGGTGTTCAAGTCACTTCAGCCCGGGGTCCAACCACTGGGCTAACCCAAGGGCTGTTAGAAACTAAGATTCCACTTTTCAAGAGGGCACACACAGAGTTGCTTTTTCCCCATCACAGTGCTAAGGCAACATATTGAAAATTGCCTGGTGGTCTCCCAGGGCCACCCCAGTGAAGCTTCCAGCTAGTGTCAGGGTCCTCCCTCTCCTGTTTTTCTCACATTTCCCTGCACTAAAGCAGAGGCTACTGTTGCCAAGGAGAATACATATATCCGCAAGGAAAATATCTGGTTCTAACCCTTGCCTTGCCTCTGAACAGGCCAGAGGCAGCCAGTGACATCTTGGGATTTGTGAAGTGGGAATGGGGATCCCTGCATACACTCCAGAGGGGGTGAAGCTAGCTCCAGGGCAGAGAACACCAACACCAAGTCCAATATTCCTGATAAATATAGATGCAAAAATTCTCCACAAAATATTAGCAAACAAAATTAAACAATGTATAAAAGTCATGCACCATGATCAAGTGACATTTATTTAGGGATATAAGGATGGTTCAATATCCACACTAATCAATGTGACACAGCATATTAATGAAAGGAATGACAAAAAGTCACATGATGTAGATGGAACATAACTCAACATAATAAAGGCCAATGATGACAAACCCAGAGCTAACATTATACTCAAAAGGTAAAAACTGCAAGTGTTCCCTCTAAAATTAGGAACAAGGACAAGAACATCCACTGTCACCATTTCTATTTTACCTAGTACTGGAAGTCCTAGCCACAGGACTCAGATAAGGAAAAGAAATTTAAAAGGTATTCAAATTGGAAGGGAAGAAATAAAACTATTTGCAGATGACACTATGTACGTGTATGTGCTAAGTCATTTCAGTCATGTCCAGCTCTGTTTGACCCTATGGACTGTAGCCTGTCAGGCTCCTCTGTCCATGGGGATTCTCCAGGCAGGAACACAGGAGTGGGTTGCCATTTCGTCCTCCAGGAGATCTTCCCAGACATTGAATCCATGTCTCTTATGTCTCTTGCATTGGCAGATAGGTTATTTACCACCAGTGCCACCTGGGAAGCCCAGTTCTATGTATAGAAAACCTTAAAGTCTCTACCGAAAACCTTAAAGTCTCTACCAAAAACCTATTAGAACTAATGAATGAATTCAGTAAAGCTACAGGATATTAGATATATATACAAAAATCAGTTGTTTTTTATATAGTACTAATGAACTATCAGAAAGAGAAATCAAGGAAACAATCCCACCTACAGTCACATCAAAAAGAATAAAATACCAAGGAATAAACAACCAAGGAGATAAAAGACCTATAGTTTGAAAACTATAAGACACTGATAAAGAAAATTGAAGGTGATACAAATAAATAGATACCTTGTGTTCATGACCGGAAGAATTAATATTGCTAAAACATGCATACTACCCAAAGCAACCTACAGATTTAGTGCAATACCTATCCAATTACCCAAAGCATTTTTCACAGAACTATAGCAAATAATCCTAATTTATGGATGAATTTTACTCTGAATAGTCAAAGCAATCTTGAGAAAAAGCAAACAAAGAAGTACAACTCTCCTTGACTTCAGAGTATAATTCAAACCT
This sequence comes from Bos mutus, assembly GCF_027580195.1. Taxonomy (NCBI): domain Eukaryota; kingdom Metazoa; phylum Chordata; class Mammalia; order Artiodactyla; family Bovidae; genus Bos; species Bos mutus. The sequence goes on from NC_091618.1 coordinate 134,618,578, forward strand.
ACGATAATCAAAATAGTATGGTACTGTCACAAAAAAACAGATGCATAGATCAGTGGAATGGAATAAACAGCCCAAATATAAACCCACTCATCTATGGTCAATTAATCTACAACAAAGGAGTCAAGAATATACAATGGAGAAGAGATACATTTTCAATACATGGTGCTGTCAAAACTGGACAACTACATGTAAAAGGATGAAATTTAAACATTTTACTACACCACATATACAAATAAAATGATTTAAAAACCTAAGTGCAAAATGACATCATAAAACTAGGCAAAAACACACACTTTTTGAGATAAGTCTTAATAATATATTTTTAGTTCTGTCTCCTCAGGCAAGGGAAACAAAAGCCAAAATAAACAAGTGGGACCTAATTAAAACTAAAAGCTTTTGCACAACCAAGGAAACCCTCAAAAAGAGCCAAAAGGAAACCTACACCATGGGATACAATATTTGCGAATGATATGTCTTATAAGAGATTAATATCCAAAATATATAAACAGCTCATACAACTCAAAACCAAATCATCCAAACCAAACAATCCAATTAAGAAATGGTCAGAAGACCTGAATAGACAGTTTCCCAAAAAAGACATGCAAATAGCTAACAGGCATATGAAGAGATGCTCACCACTAATTATCAGGGAAATGCAAATCAAAACCACCATGAGATATCACTTTACAGCTGTCAGCATGGCTACCATGAAAAAGTGTACAAGTAGCAAATATTGGCAAGAATGAAGAGAATAGATGGAATTTTAGTTCATGGTTGGTAGGAATGTAAACCGGAGAAGGTAATGGCCCCCACTCCAGTACTCTTGCCTGGAAAATCCTATGGACGGAGGAGCCTGGTGGGCTACAGTCCATGGGGTCGCTAAGAGTCGGACACAACTGAGCGACTTCACTTTCACTTTTCACTTTCATGCATTGGAGAAGGAAATGGCAACCCACTCCAGTGTTCTTGCCTGGAGAATCCCAGGGACAGGGGAGCCTGGTGGGCTGCCGTCTATGGGGTCACACAGAGTCAGATATGACTGAAGGAACTTAGCAGCAGGAATGTAAACTGGTACAACTGCTATGGAAAACAGTATGAAGTTTCCTAAAAAAAAAAATTAAAAGTACAATTATCATATGGATTAAGCAATTCCACTCATGGGTAGATATCTGAAGAAAATGAAAATGCTAATTTGAAAAAATACATGCACTTCCCCAATATTCATAACAGCATTACTTACACTAGACAAAATATGGAAGCAACCTAAGTGTAAATTGACAAATCAATAAAGATGTGGCATATACACACACAATGGAATATTACTAAGACATATGGGAAAATGTGGTTGACCTCAGGGTATTACATGCTTTTGAAGTAACTTAGACAAAGATGCATATTGCATGTTTTCAGTTATATGTGGAATCTAAAAAGAGAAACTAATGAATATAACAAAACAGAAACAGGGTCGTAGATACAGGTAACAAATTAGTGGTTACCTATGAGGAGAGGATTGGAAGGAAAGGCAAGGTAGGGGACTCCATCTATTGTCAGTTTGAATCTGCTTGCATTGAGCCTTCCACAGTTACAGTTTAGCTCCAACTTCCTGGAGGCTACCTTTTGGCCAGTCCCAGGACAGGGACAGTCCCAGCATCCTAAGGCCCTTGAAACAACACAAATGTGAAGACTTTATTTCCAAAGCGACATGTAGATCACTAACCTGTGCTGCACATCTGCCCTGTGTGTGGTGAGTGGCCCCCACAAGGCTGACAGGCCAGGCTGTTCTGACCCTTAATGAATGCAGAAAATGGAAGGGGACAGAGCATTTTAAAGGTCTGGAGTCACTAGCCAGGAAAAGGTAGTGCTAGGTTATCCCCATGGCAGCCAGTGAATTTTGAGTTGGTCCAACAGTAAGGCAGATTCTTTTAACACCTAGCAGTTGACACAACTTAGCAGCAGCAGCAGTTCACTCATCATGGAAACTACTTCCTATTTGCCTGGAACTTTGCCTATCACTATCTATCAAAAGGATTGAGTTCCCAGTCAGATTTTTACTGAAGGGTTGTCATATAACAGGTTTCCCTCTCCCAAGGAATTTGCATTATAAGACAGGGACCAGAGACAAAACTGAAAGCCAGGGTCTAGAAGGGGATTTCTGCTGGGCTCACAGCAGAGAGCACCCTAACCTTTAGCCCAGCTCTATGACATGCAGAGTACATATGCAGGGCAGGGCTCTGCTCCCTCTCCAGGCCTGGGGTCAGTGGAAGTGTGAGAGGACACTCCAGTGAGGGGCACAGGCCATGGCAGAGGGGACAGGGAGTTGGCATCGGCCCTCTGGCACTACAATTTCTCCAGAGGAGGGAGATATGCTTTCTTAGACTAAGCTGCCATAAGAACTCAGGCACTGTTCCTCTTCCTGAGAATCTGTTATGGATCCTCAGGGAAGGCATGGCCTCTGGGCTGGGAACTCTAGGGAAACAGGGCCTTTGGCTGTCCCTGCAGGATGGAATGATGCTGGGTGAGATAAACAACTCTGGGATCCCACTTCCCAGGTTAACACACCAGCTATTCTACCTGAGGGTGATAGCCCCAGGGCCACCCTGCTTCTCTGCTCATCTCACCTGTACCCCCACAGAGTTAAGTGGAACTCATATAACCCACATCCCTCCTCCATCCCAACACAGTGAAGGCTTTTTCTGATTTGTATTTTTGTTTTTTTGCGACTGTGGTTCTGTTTTACCTTCTGGTAGTTTTTTCATTTATCAGTTTATATGTTAGTTCTCTAAATTCTTTTATTCTTTGTTATTGCTCTCCTATACTTTTTTTTTATATAAAGATTCTGTTTTACCTTCCAATACTTAATTCTATTTTAAAAATAGATTTATTTCTATGTTTTTAAAATATATCGGTTAATTTTTCTAAATTTCATTAATTTCTTTCCCTGGGTTGGGAAAATCCCCTGGAGTAGGAAATGGCAGCCTACTCCAGTTTTCTTTCCTGAAAAATGCCATGGACAGAGGAGCCTGTTGGAACACTCAGTTGAGTCACAGATAGTGAGACATGACTGAACACACACACACATGATGTAAGGAATGACACTACTTAATGATTAAGGGATCAACCCAAGGAGAAGATAAAATAATTATAAATATTTATGCATCCAGTATAAGAGCCCTTCAATATATAAGCAAATGCTAATAGCCATAAAAGGGGAAATGAACAGTAACACAATTATAGTGGTGGACTTTAACACCCCACTCACACCAATGAACAGATCATCAAAACAGAAAATTAGTAAGGAAACACAAGCCTTAAATGATACATTAGACAAGATGGATCTCATTGGTATCTTCGGGACATTCCATTGAAATGCAGAAGAATACACCTTCTTCTCAAGAGCACATGGAACATTTCCAGGATAGATCACATCTTGGGTCACTAATCAAATCTCAGTAAATCTAAGAAAATTTAAATATCAAGCAACTTCTCCGACCTCAATGCTATGAGACTAGATCTGAATTACATATAAAAAACTGTAAGAAACACAAACACACGGAGATTAAACAAAACATTTCTAAATAACCAACCGGTTACTGAAGAAATAAAAAGGGAAATAAAAAAATTTCTAGAAACAAATGACACTGAAAACATGACAACTCAAAACCTATGGGATGCAGCAAAAGCAGTTCTCAGAGGGAAGTTTATAGCAAGACAATCCTATTATTGTGTTACTGTCAATTTCTCCTTTTATGTTTGTTAGTGTTTGTCTTATGTATTGCAGTGCTCCTGTGTTGGGTGCATAGATATTTACAATTGTTATGTCTTCCTCTTGGATTGATCTCTTGATCATTATGTAGTGTCCTTCCTTATCTCTTGTAATATTCTTTATTTTAAGGTCTATTTTTTCTGATATGAGGATTGCTACTCCAGCGTTCTTCTGCTTCCCATTTGCAAGGAATATATTTTTCCATCCTCTCACTTTCCATCTATATGTGTCTTAATGTCTGAAGTGGGTTTCTTGTAGACGGCATATATATGAGTCTTGTTTTTGTATCCATTCAGCCAGTCTGTGTTGTAGCTGAAGCATTTAATCCATTTACATTTAAAGTAATTATTGATATATATGTTCCTATTGCCATTTTCTAATTGCTTGGGGTCAATTTTATAGATCTTTTTTCTTCTGTTGTATTTCTTGACTATATAAGTCCATTTAACATTTGTTGTAAAGCTGGTTTGGTGGTACTGAATTATCTTAATTTTTGCTTGTCTGAAAAGCTTTTTATTTCTCCATCAATTTTGAAAGAGATCCTTGCCAGGTACAGTAATCTTGGTTGTAGATTTTTCCCTTTCAGTACTTTAAATATATCCTGCCATTCCCTCTGGCCTGCAGAGTTTCTGCTGAAAGATCAGCTGTTAAGTGTATGGGGTTTCCCTTGTACGGTACTTGTTGCTTCTCCCTTGCTGCTTTTAATGTTCTTTCTTTGTGTTTAGTCTTTGTTAGTTTGATTAGTATGTGTCTTGGTGTGTTTCTCCTTGGGTTTATCCTAATTGGGACTCTTTGTGCCTCTGGGACTTGATTGGCTATTTCCTTTTCCATGTTGGGGAAATTTTCAACTTTAATCCCTTCAAAATTTTTCTCATACACTTTCCTTTTCTCTTTTTATTCTGGGACCCCTATAATTTGAATGTTTGTGCATTTGATATTGTCCCTGAGGTCTCTGAGACTATCCTCAGTTCTTTTCATTCTATTTACTTTATTCTGACCTTTAGAAGTTATTTCCACCATTTTATCTTCCAGATCACAGACTCATTCTTCTACTTCAGATATTCTGCTATTGATTCCTTCTAGAGTAGTTTTAATTTCAGTAATTATGTTGTTGTCTCTGTATGCTTATTCTTTAATTCTTCTAGGTCTTTGTTAATTCATTCTTGCATTTTCTCCATTTCGTTTTCAACGTTTTTGATCATCTGTACTATCATTATTCTGAATTCTTTTTCAGGTAATTTTCCTATTTCCTCTTCATTTATTCGGACTTCTGTGTTTCCAGTTTGTTCCTTCATTTGTGCAGTATTTCCTTGACTTTTCTTTTTTTTTTAAGTTATTGTGTTTGAGATCTCCTTTTCCTAGGCTTCAAGGAAAGTTGAATTTCTTTTTTTGAAGAAGGTTGAATTCTTTTTTCCTTTTGGTTTTTACCTTCCTAAGGGTGGTCCAGTGATTTATGTGAGCTTTGTATAGGGTGAGATTTGTGTTGAGTTTTTGTTTGTCTGGGTTTTTTGTGTTTTGTTTTGTTTTGTCTGATAAGCAATGCTGAGTGAGGTCGTACTCCTGTATGCTGATGATTGGGCTTGTATTTTTGTTTCGTTTGTTGTTTGAATGAGGCATACTGCACAGGGTGCTACTGGTGGTTGAATGATGCTGGGTTTTGTATTCAAGTGGTTTCCTTTGTGTGAGTTCTATTTGCTATTCCCTAGGGTTAGCTCTCTGGTAGTCTAGGGTCTTGGAGTCAGTGCTCCCACTCAAAGGCTCAGGGTTTGATCTCTGGTCAAGAATGAAGATTCCACAAGTGGTTTGTATGGCATTAAGGGAGAGTAAAATAAATATTCAAAAATGATAAACTAAAGATGAACCTGAGACCAATAACAGTTACAAAATCAGGCAAATGAGCAAAATGAAAACAGTCCAACAAGTATAAAGTATAGAAAATTGATCCAGTGAACAAAGGAAATCAAAAATTATATTTACAGTTAAGAACAAAACTAACAACCACAAACTGGAAAACAAAAACTAAAGTAAGTGCCAAGTGGGGAATAAAGCAATGAAAACAAGACTAACAAATATGTTGAGAGGAAAGGAAAGAAAGAAAGAATAGATATGCAAAACTGAATAGAGGTAGATGAAGATTTATATACATTAAAGATTAACTGCAAGGAGAAAAGAACAGTAGGAAAGGCAAACAAAGGAATAAGTATAGAAAAATATAATAGGTTCAAAAAATTAAAATTATAAAAAAAGAGAAAAGAGTAAAAACGAAAGAAGAAAGAAAAAAGGGGGAAAAAGGAGAATTCCACAGAACTGCAAAAGCTCAATGTAGAGGCAGAGGTTTATAAAAACAATATTGCCTGGAGATTCCCAGGGACAGGGGATCCTGGTGGGCTGCCATCTCTGGGGTTGCACAGAGTCGGACACAACTGAAGCAACTTAGCAGCAGCAGCGGCAGCAACAGAAAGTGTGACTGAATATACACATATACGTATACACCCATAAGCAAAGTCAAAATGGTCCAACAAAAATTAAATACAGTCCAAAAAAAATAAATTAAATAGATTGACGCAGTGAACAAAGGAAACCAAAAATTATATCTACCAGAACAAAACTAATTAAAACACAAACTGGAAAACAAAACTAAAGCAAGGTGCCAATTGGGGAATAAAGCAATGAAAATTAACAAATATGTTGAAAGGAAAGGAGAGAAAGAAAGAATAAATACACAATATTAAATACAGGTAGATAAAGGAAGATTTATATACATTAAAGATTAACTGCAAGGGGAAAAGAACAGTAGGAAAGGCAAACAAAGGAATAAATGTAGAAAAAATAATAAGTTTAAAAAGTTAAAATTAAAAAAAGATTAAAAAAAAAAAAAGGAAAACTCCACAGAACTGCAAAAGCCCAACATAGAGGCAGAGGTTTATGACAACAATAAAAAGTGTGACTGAGGAAAAAGAAGAAAAACTTTCAAAAGCTTAATTGCATTTCTTACTGCCAATAAAATCGACAACTACAACTGAAGAGTGGGGAGGAGGGGGCGGGGGGGAGAAAAAATCCAAAAGAATCTACAGAACAAGTTAAAAAATAAGAATAATAAAAGTTTTTCTTGAGTCCCTGCTGTCAGAGTCCTTTCTTGCGCTGGGAATTGCAGTCCACCTTACCTCCCTAGGATGCCCTCCAACACTGTGCTGATCTCTGGACCTGCTGTAGGGGCAGCTCAGATTCTAATCTGGTCCTATTCCTGTGTTTTCTTGCCTCCAGTGTCCACAGCTATCAGAGCTAGTGTGTTTTCTTTTGTGGGAGCTCTCAATGGCCTTTTATATATTCCATAGACACAGAGTCTGCTTCATTGATCACATGGATTTAATCTGCAGCTTGTACAGCTGGTGGAAAGGTTTTGGATCTTCTTCCTTAGCCACACTGCTCTTGGGTTTCAATTGTGGTTTTACTTCCACCTCTGCATGTGGGTCTTCCCTGCATGTGTGGTCATGCATGGGGTTTAGCTTCTGAGGCTCCCCTGAAGGGCTTGGGTTTGCCCTGGAGGTGATGCAGCTGCTTGGGTTGCAGGGGTTCTGGCAGCACCAGGTACTCAGGGGTTGGCGGCTAGGATAGTAGAAAACATAGTGCTCTAGAAGGATATGGCAACCAGTATTGGTCAGTACTCTCCAGTATTCTTGCCTGGAGAACATCCCTGACAGAGAAGCCTGGCTGGCCACAGTTCACAGGGTCCCAAAGAGTCAGACAGGACCAAAGCAACCCTGCACACATAAACACAAGACTTTTTTTTTTTTTTTTTTTTTTTGCCTGTGGCAGCTCTGCCCCCGTGAGAGTTGAGCGTGAACGTGGTGCAGCTGGTTGGCTTGTGGGGAACCTTGGCTGTGCCGAGCGTGCAGGGACACAGACTGCCTCTGCCACAGGAGTTATGGCCCTATCAGAGTTTTTTTTCAAGCCTCTTGCAGCTGGCACTCAGAAGGCCTCTTTGGCCGGTCTTTCTCCATAGCTCCACCCGTTCAGGCACTTAGAGGGCTCCGTTGCCTGGGGTTCTTCTCTGTTTTTCCGGGCCTGAGGCACACAGAGGGGCCTCTCCTGACTGAGGTTCTACTTTGTAGTTCAGCACATCAGGCACTTAAAGGAGCACTCTGGGTGGGGTCCTACCCTGTACTTCAGTGCCTCAAGCTTTGATGGGCCAGCCTCTCTATTGTTCAGCTGCGGATGCTGGCCTGTGTGGAGAGCCTATGGTGATGGCTCCACCCCCTACTCGTGACTCAGCAGTATCGCTTTGTTTCCATGGCTGCCCGGCTTTCCTCCACAGGCATTTCCCACCACAATCTCCTCCCTCACATCCCCTCAATCCGTCTCTCTGAAGGCAACAGCAGCCCTCGCCCTGGGGTTGCTCCACCATCCCTAAACTCCAGTTCCCAGCCACTGCCACTTCCAGGAGACCAGTGTTCCTGCCCAGAGTGTGTATGGCTGTGCAAGGACTGTCTGATTCTCATTCCATTTAGGCTGCCACAGATCAGCTGTTTCACTCTCAGCCTTAAATGTTTCTCCTCTGACTCAGACAATTGCCGCGCTGTGGGGATCAGACCCCTGCTTCAGTTCCCCCACCTTTCAAGGGCAGGTCCAGTCCTACTAACACTCCTGTTTTTTTCCCCTAGTTCCTTCATCCTACCGACTTTTGCGTGGCTGTATGTATTCTTTTCCACTGGTTAGGCACTCCTATCCACTCTCAGCTGGCGTTTTGCATGCACTTCAGTGTCTGAAGGTGTATTCCTGATGTATATGTGGAGAGAGATGTACTCCACGTTCACCTACTCCTCCGTCATCCTGTTGTCAAAAGCTTTTAAGTTTAATTAAAAGCTTGTTTAATAACTTGTTTATTTTTGGTTTTCTTTTCATTACTCTTGGAGATGGGTCAATGAGGATTTTGCTGTGATTTATGTCAGAGAGTGCTCTGTTTATATTTTGCTCTAAGAGTTTTGGGGTTTCTGCCTTCATATTTAGATCTTTAATTCATTTTAAGTTTATTCTTTGTATAGTGTTAGGAAGTGTTGTGTTTTCACTTTTTTCACATGTAGCTGTCCAGTTTTCCCAGGACCACTTCTTGAAGAGGCTGTCTTTTGTCCACTGTATGTTCTTGCCTTCATTTTCATACAAGTTGCCCGTAGGTATGTGGGTTATCACTGGGCTTTCTATCCTCTTCCACTGATGCATATTTTTGCATTTTGCCAACACCGTACTGTCTTGATTACGGTTCCATTGTACTATAGTCTGAATCAGGGATCCTGATGCTTCCAGCTCCTTTCTTCTATCTCAGCATTGCTTTTATTCAGGGTCTTTCGTGTTTCTGTGAAAATCTAAAAAAAAATTTTTTTTTCCCTAGTTCTGTGAAAAATGCCATTGATAACTAGATAGGAATTGCATCGAATGTGTAGATTGCTTTGTATAGTATCATATGGTCATTTTCACAATATTGATTCTTTCAATGCAAGAACATGGTATATCACTTCATCTGTTTGTGGTGTCTTTGATATCTTTTATCAATGTCTTATAGTTTTCTGTATACAGGTTTTTTGTCTCCTTAGGAAGGTTTATTCCTAAGGTTTTCATTCTTTTTGTTTCAATAGTTAATGGGATTGTCTCCTTCGTTTCTCTTCCTGAATTTTTGTTGTTAATGTATAAGCATGAAAAGGATTTCTGTGTATTAATCTTATATCCTGCAACTTTGTTAAATTCATTGATTAGTTATAATAATTATCTGCTGGCTCCTTAAGGGTTTTCTATGTATAGTATCATGTCATCATCAGTGAGAATTTTAATCCATCTTTCCAATCTGGATTCCTTTTTTCTTTTTCTTCTCTGATTGATGTGACTAGGATTAGCAAAATTATACTGAATAATAATGGGGTGAGTAGGCACCCTTGTATTGTCCCTAATCTTAAAAAAAAGATAACACTTTTGCACCATTGAGAATTATGCTTCTTGTGGCTTGTCATATATGGCCTATATTTTGCTGAGGTAGGTTCATTCTGGGGCCTCCTTGGGGCCTCAGACAGTAAAGAATTTTCCTGCCAATGCAGGAGACCCAGGTCAATCCCTGGGTTGGGAAGATCCCCTGGAGGAGGGAATGGCAACCTATTTCAACATTCTTGCCTGGAGAATCCCATGGACAAGGCTACAGTCTGTAGCTGGCAGGCTACAGTCCATGGGGTTGCAGAGTCAGACATGACTGAGCAACTAACACAAAGGTGCTTTCTATGCCCATTCCCTGGAGAGATTTTTTTTTAATCATAAATGAGTGTTGAATTTTGTCAAAGTCTTTTTCTGCATCTATTGAGATGATCTTATGGTTTTTACCTTTCAGTTTCTTTACATGGTGTATCACATTGATTTTCATATGCTGGAGAATCTTTGCATTTCTGGAATAAACTTCACATGATCATGGTATGATCCTTTTAAAGTGTTGTTAGATTCTGTTTGCTAGTATTATGTTGAGGAATTTTGCATCTATGTTAATCAGTGATATTGGCCTGTAATTTTCTTTTTTGTGTGATATCTTTGCCTAGTTTTAGTATCAGGGTGATGGTGGCCTCATAAAATGACTTTGGGCATGTTCATCCCTCTGCAATTTGAGGGGAGAGTTTGAGAAAGTAGGTGTTAGAATTAGCCAGAATTTACTTTTGACAGAGTTTACTTGTGAAGCCATCTGGTCCTTGGATTTTGTTTGTTGGAAGATTTATTTTATCACAGTTTCAGTGCTTATGATTGGTCTGTTCATGATTTCTATTTCTTCCTGGTTCAGTCTTATAAGGTTATACTTTTCTAAGAATCTGTCTGTTTCTTCCATGTGGTTTACTTTATTGGTATATGGTTTCTCATAGTAGTCTCTTATGATCCTTTAGATTTCTGTATTTTCTGTTGTAACTTCTCCTTTTCCATTTCAAATTTTATTGATTTGAGTCTTTTCCATTTTTTTAGTGAGTCTGTCTAATGGTTTGTCAATTTCATTTATCTTCTCAAGGAACCAGCTTTTAGTTTTACTGGTCTTTGAAATTGTTTCCTTCATTTTTCATTTATCTCTACCAGAGTAATCTTTATGATTTCTTTCCTTGTACTAACCTTGGGGGGTTTTTTGTTCTTTTTCCAGTTGATTTATGTGTAAGGTTAAGTTATTTGATGTCTTTCTCATTTCTTGAGGTAGAGTTGTATTGCTGTAAATGTCCCTCTTAACACTGTTTTTGCTGCGTCCCATAGGCTTAGGTCATAGTATTTTCATTGTCATCTGTGTCTAGGTATGGTTTTATTTCCTCTTGATTTCTTCAGTGACCTCTTAGTTATTTAGAATCATGTTACTTAACCTCCCTGTGTTTGTGTTTTTTACAGTTCTTTCCCTGTAACTGAAATCTAATTTCATAAGATTGTGGTCAGAAAAGATGCCTGTTATTTCAATTTTCTTAAATTTACCAAGGCTAGGTTTGTGACCCAAGATGTGATCTATCCTGGAGAATGTTCTGTGTGCACTAGAGAAAAAAGTGTATTCTGATGTTTTTCTATGGAATGTCCTGAAGATAACAATTTGCACCATCTAGTCTAATGTGTGATTTGAGGCTTGTATTTCCATATTAAATTTCTGTGTGGATGATCTGTCTCTTGTTGTAAGTACGGTTTAACATCTTTTATTATTATAGTGTTACTTTGATTTCCCCTTTTATACTTGTTCAGTTTGCAACCCCATGGACTGCAGCATGCCAGGCCTCCCTGTCCTTCACCAACTCTCAGAACTTGCTCAAATTCATGTCCATCAAGTTGATGATGCCATCCAACCATCTCTTCCTCTGTCATCCCCTTCTCCTCCTGCCATCAATCTTTCCCAGCATCAGAATCTCTTCCAATGAGTCAGTTCTTCACATCAGGTGGCCAAAGTATTGGAGCTTTAGCTTCAGCCTCAGTCCTTCCAATGAATATTCAGGACTGATTTCCTTTAGGATTGACTGATTTGGTCTGCTTTCAGTCCAAAGGACTCGCAAGAGTCTTCTCCAACACCACAGTTCAAAAGCATCAATTCTTTGGCACTCAGCTTTCTTTATGGTCCAAGTCTCACATCCATACATGACTACTGGAAAAACCATAGCTTTGACTAGACAGTCCTTTGTTGGCAAAGAAATGTCTCTGCTTTTTAATATGCTGTCTAAGTTGGTCATAGTTTTTCTTCCAAGGAGCAAGCATCTTTTAATTTCATGGCTACAGTCACCATCTGCAGTGATTTTGGAGCCCAAAAATTAAAAAAAAAAAAAAAAAAAAAACAGTCTCTCACTGTTTCCACTGTTTCCTCATCTATTTGCCATGAAGTGATGGGACCAGATGCCATGATCTTAGTTTTCTGAATGTTGAGTTTTAACCCAACTTTTTCACTCTCCTCTCACTTTCGTCGAGAGACTCTGTAGTTCTTCTTCACTTTCTGCCATAAGAGTGGTGTCATCTGCATATCTGAGGTTATTAATATTTCTCCTGGCAATCTTGATTCCAGCTTGTGTTTCATCCAACCCAGCATTTCTCATGATGTACTCTGCATATAAGTTAAATAAACAGGGTGACAATACACAACCTTGACATACTCCTTTCCCGATTTGGAACCAGTCTATTGTTCTATGTCCAGTTCTAACTGTTGCTTCCTTACCTGCATTGATTTCTCAAGAGGCAGGTCAAGCAGTCTGGTATTCCCATCTCTTTAAGAATATTCCAGAGTTTCTTGTGGTCCACACAGTCAAAGGCCTTGGCATAGTCAATAAAGCAGAAGTAGATGTTTTTTCTGAAACTGTCTTGCTTTTTCAATGATCCAGTGGATGTTGGCAATTTGCTCTCTGGTTCCTCTGCCTTTTCTAAATCAAGCTTGAACATCTGGAAGTTCATGGTTCACATACTGTTGAAGCCTGGCTTGGAGAATTGTGAGCATTACTTTCCTAGCATGTGAGATGAGTACAATTGTGTGGTAGTGTGAGCATTATTTGGCATTGCCTTTCTTTGGGACTGGAATGAAAACTGACCTTTTCCAGTCCTGTAGCCACTGCTGAGTTTTCCAAATTTGCTGGCATATTGAGTGCAGCACTTTCACAGCATCATCTTTTAGGATTTGAAATAGCTTAACTGGAATTCCATCACCTCCACTAGCTTTGTAGTGTTGCTTCCTAAGGCCTACTTGGCTTCACATTCTGGATGTCTGGCTCTATCTAGGTTGATGATCACATCATCGTGATTACCTGGGTTGTGAAAATCTTTTTGTATTGATCTTCTATGACCAGCACACAAAGCTGAAATTCTCCTTAAATTACTCCTTGAAAAATTACACATGAACAGTGAGACATTATTACCATGTCCTGTGCTAGTATTAGGAACATATTCTAGACAAAGAACTTTATACCTTTCACATAAATTAACTCAAAATGAATCACAGATCTGAAGACTGCAAAACTATAAGACAAGAATATGTATGACAATATACATAACTTTGAGTTTGGTGATAACTTTTTAGACATAGCACCAAAGGCACAAATAATGAAATAAATAATTTATAAGCTGTACTTCATTAAGACAATGTGAACAGAATTAAAAGCCAGCTACACTCTGGGAGAAAATATATGCAAAGACAAATATTTGGACAACAGACCAAAAAAAAGGACAGTTATCAAAAATATACAAAAAACTCTCCTAGAGGAAAACCAACAACTTGACTTTTAAAAAAGGGGCTAGAGAGTTCAACAGACATCTCGTTAAAGAAGAGAGACAGATGTTAAGTAAGCATATTAGAAGATGCTCCACATCATTTGTCTTAAGAGAGTGATTCCAGCCTTTTAGGCACCAGGGACCAGTTTCATGGAAGACAATTATCCCACCACACATTACATTTATTGTTGACTTTATTTCTATTATTATTACATTCTGATATATAATGAAATATGCAACACACCAAAATGCAGAATCATAGTGAACCTGAGCTTGCTTTCCTTCAACTAGACACTGCCATCTAGGGGTGATGGGAGACAATGACACCCGAAGTGTGTTGCTTATGTCCAGTCATAGTTTGGGTTGCTGTCACTGCAGCAAATTCTACCTCACAGAAATAGGATGCTGGAAATGGAAGCAGGCTTTTTAGTGCTTTTGTGGCAATCTCAGGATATACCACCTTGACTTTAATCCAGAGTATATGGATATTTGAAGTTGTCTTAAACATACTTTCAAGGCCACCACCATTTGTGATCTCAAGCAGTTGATCTTCTGGCATGAACAAAGTTGATTCACCTGACTTATCCACAAATGAGTCATAGATCCATTTCCCCCCAGTTTCGGGGTCTCTTGTGGTTGGGAAATAATGCTCAACCTCTTTTGAAACCTTAGATAGGTTCATGCAACAGCTGGGAGAAAGAAGGCCCTAGCTCAGTAGTCTCCTTCAAAATCTCTGCTAATGTTTCAGTCAGTTCAGTCGCTCAGTCCTGTCCCACTCTCTGCGACCCCATGGACTGCAGCACACCAGGCTTCCCTGTCCATCAACAACTCCCGAAGCTTGCTCAAACTCATGTCTATCGAGTCAATGATGCCATCCAACCATCTCATCTTCTATCGTCCCCTTCTCGTGCCTTCAATCTTTTCCAGCATCAGGGTCAAATTTTTCCAGTAATCAGATCTTCACATCAGGTGGCCAAAGTATTGGAGTTTCAGCTTCAGCATCAGTCCTTCCAGTGAATATTTAGTGATGATTTCCTTTAGGATAGACTGTTTGGATCTCCTTGCAGTCCAAGGGATTCTCAAGAATCTTCTCCAACACCACTGTTCAAAAGCATCAGTTGTTTATAGTCCAACCCTCACATCCATACATGACCACTGGAAAAACCATAGCCTTGACTAGACAGACCTTTGTTGGCAAAGAAATGTATCTGCTTTTTAATATTCTGTCTAAGTTGGTCATAGTTTTTCTTCCAAGGAGCAAGTGTCTTTTAATTTCATGTCTGCAGTGATTTTGGAGCCCAGAAAAAATAACGTGTCTCACTATTTTCATTGTTTCCCCATCTATTTGCCATGAAGTGATGGGACCAGATGCCATGATCTTCGTTTTTTAACGTTGAGTTTTAAGACAGCGTTTTCATTCTCCACTTTCACTTTCATTGAAGCTCTTTAGTTCTTCACTTTCTGCCATAAGGGTAGTGTCATCTGTATATCTGAGGTTATTGATATTTCTCCCAGAAATCTTGATTCCAGCTTGTGCTTCATCCAGAACAGCATTTCACATGATGTTCTCTGCATAGAAGTTAAATAAGCAGGGTGACAATATATACAGCCTTGATGTACTCCTTTCCCAATTTGGAACAAGTCTGTTGTTCTAAGTCTGGTTCTAACTGTTGCTTCTTGACCTGCATACTAATTTCTCAGGAGGCAGTTAAGGTGGTCTGATATTCCCATCTCTTGAAGAATTTTCCACAGTTTGTTGTGATGTACACAGTCAGAGGCTTTTGGTGTAATCAATAAAGCAGAAGTAGATGTTTTTCTCTTCTGTTTTGTTTTGAATTTCTCTAATAATAGGTGTTATTAAGCATATTTTCATATTTATTAGCCATCTGTGCATCTTCTTGGGAGAAATGTCTTCTGCCTGCTTTTTGGCTGGGTTGTCTGTTTTTCTAATATTGAGCTGTATGTTTTGAAGATGAATTGTCTGTCAGTTACTTCATTTGCAATTATTTTCTCCCATTCCAAGGGCTGTCTTTTCATCTTGCTTATGGTTTATTTTGCTATGCAAAAGCTTTTACGTTTATTTACATCTCATTTATTTTTGTTTTTATTTTTATTTATCTAGGAGTCAGAGAGAATCTTATTGTGATTTATATGAAAGAGTGTACTGCCTATGTGTTCCTCTAAGAGCTTTATAGTTACTGGCTTTACATTTAGATCTTTAATTCATTTTGATTTTTTGTTTGTTTGTTTTTGAGTGTATGGTGTTAGGGAGTGTTCTAATCTCATTATTTTATACCTAGCCATCCAGTTTTGGAGCACCACTTCCTGAAGGGGCTATCTTTTCTCCATTGTATATTCTTGCCTCCTTTGTCAAAAATACAGTGTGCATAGGTATGTGAGTTTATCTCTGGGTTTTCTATCTTGTTCCATTGGCCTTTATTTCTGTTTTTTTGTGCCAGTACCATACTGTCTTGATGACTGTAGCTTTGTAATATAGCCTGACATCAGGGAGGTTGATTCCTCTAGTTCTGTTTTTCTCTTTCAAGATTGTTTTGGCTATTTGGAGTCTTTTTATGTTTCCAAACAAATTGTGAAATTTTTTGTTTTAGTTCTGTGAAAAATGCCAGTGAAAATTTAATAAGAGTTTCATTGAATCTGTAGATTGCTTTGTGTAGTATAATCATTTTCACAATATCGATCTTCCAATCCAAGAACATGGTATATCTCTCCATTTGTTTGTGTCATCTTTTATTTCTTTCATAGGGAGGTTTATTCCTAGGTATTTTTTATTCTTATTGATGCAATGGTGAATGGGATTGTTTCCTTAATTTCATTTTCTAATTTTTCATTATTAGTGTATATGAATGCAAGTGATTTCTGTGTATTAATTTTATATCCTGAAACTTAACTAAATTCATGGATTAGCTCTAGAAGCTTTTTGGCAACATGTTTATGATTTTCTATGTATAGTATCATGTCATCTACAAACAGTGAGTGCTTTACTTCTCCTTTTCTGATCTGAATTCTCTTAATTTCTTTTTCTTCTCTGATTGCTGTGACTAGGACTTCCAAAATTATATTGAATAATAGTGATGAGAGTGGGTACCCTTGTCTTATTCTTGATCTTGGAGGAAATGGCACTTATAATATTAATGGCATGGCCTGCAGTTGACATCTGGTTAACAGCTGTGATATCCTGACCATTCAAAGGTAGCATGATAAGGACTTGTTTGAATGGCATCCTGAGGTTTTACTGTCTCTTACTTTGAATCAATGAAATTGACCAGTCTGTGAATAGGTAGGAATGACCAAATATGATGAGAAGACTCTGTGGAGTTTTAATTAGTCCAAAAACAACAAACAACAAACAAAATAACCGATAACAAAACTTTACATAGCGTAATAATTTTGGTTGGGGAGAACAAAAAATAAAATGATCTTCAGATGATTAAAATGTACACCAGTTAGCCACATATTGATCTAAAATAATGATCAGTGGAAGAAGCTGCCACCTAGAGTTTATATCAGTAAAAGAGTTCAATCCCACCTAGAGTTTATATCAGTAAAAGAGTTCAATCCCACCTAGAGTTTATATCGGTAAAAGAGTTTATGACCTTGCAGTTGGATCAGGACATCTCAGTGGTACAGCCACTGTTAATGGTTTATTTGTACCACAATTAGAGTTTGGCATGATTCGAGTTCAGACTAAAGCAATGCAGGTCAATTTCTATCAATTCTACATTTCTTCTAGCAGGAAAAGGCAAGAGAAATATGACCTCCTTTACAAAAGTGCCTTCAACGTAACAATGTTATAATGTATAATATTAATCTAACTAATTTTTATATTGTCCTGCCAAAGAACAGGGTGTGTTGGAATGGCAGAGACCAATAACTGCATGAAACTTAAACCTTTATTACCAGAAGGTCTATTCTTCTCCCTAACAGAATGTTCATAGCCGTTTTCTTCCATTTTGTCCATATTGTCACAGCATTCCTTAGACTAATTGACCCAAAGCGTTAGGTTATATCCAGTTCTTTAAGGGACCTGATGTTACAACATATCCCTTATGAGATCAAACTATTCAGTAAAAACCTCTACAACCACTATCATCCATGTCTGTATTCATCATGCCAACCCTAACTTTCACTCCAGCCCTAACGATATGACTCAATACTGTATTCCATACCATATGCATTTATTAACATAAACCTAGGCATAGTATTTACATTTGATATATTGATTTGGCAGGGATTCAAATTTAAAATATATAAAAAAACATTTCAAATTTTTTCAGTTAATTTAAAGTTGGGAATATCAAGTATTTTGCAATAAAAAATGATATGTAACAAAAATAAGTCTTGTGTTCCAGAGATAAATCCCACCCAATACTGGTATATGGTCCTTTTTAAGTGATATTGAATTCAGTTTGCTGGTATTTTGTTGAAGATTCTTGAATTGCTATTCATCAGTGATATATACATGTAGTTTTCTTCTAGTGCCTTTGTATGGCTCTAGATTAATATAATGACAGTTTCATATAATGATTTTAGAAGTGTTTCTGCCATTTCAATTTTTTGGAAGAATTTGAGAATGATTGGTCTTAATTCTAAGCAAAATTATCACGTGGATCACAGCTTTGTGTAACTTAATGAAACTATGAGCCATGACATGTAGGGCCACCCAAGATGGACAGGTCAAGGTGGAGAGATCTGGCAAAACATGGTCCATTGAAGAAGGGAATGGCAAACCACTTCAACATTCTTGTCTTGAAACCCCATGAACAGTATGAAAAGGCAAAAAGCCATGACACTGAAAAATGAACCCCCCAGGTCAATAGGTGCCCAATATGCTACTGGAGAAGAGTGGAGAAATAGCTCCAGAAGGAATGAAGAGGCTGAACCAAAGCGAAAACGCTGCCCAGTTGAGGATGAGTCTTGTAGTGAAAGTAAAACTCAAAGCTGTAAAGAACAATATTGCTTAGGAACCTGGAATGTTAGATCCATGAATCAAGGTAAATTGGAAGTGGTCAAAGAGGAGATGATGGCCAGAATGAATATTGACATTTTAGGAATCAGTGAACTAAAATGGATGGGAATGGGCAAATTTAATTCAGATGATCATTGCTGTAAAGCCAAGTGGGCCTTCAGAAGCATCACTATGAACAAAGCTAGTGGAGGTGATGGAATTCCACCTCAGCTATTTGAAAACCTTAAAGATAGTGCTGTCAAAGTGTTGCACTCAATATGTGAGAAAATAAATTTAATCTTATAGTACTGTGTGGATCACAACAAACTGTGGAAAATTCCTAACGGGATGGGAATACCAGACCACCTTACCTGCCTCCTGTAAAACCTGTATATAGGTCAAGAAGTAATAATTTGAGCAAGCTCTAGGAGACAGTGAAAGATGGTGAAAGACTGCAGCCTGGCATGCTGCAGTCCATGGAGACAAAAAGAGTCAGACACATCTGAGCGACTGAACAACAAGTATGTACCATGGAGATTCCTTAAAAATCTAACAGTAAAGTTAACGTATTTTCCTGCAATACAATCCTGGACAGAGATTCAGAGAATACATGAAAAGATACATGCACCCCAATGTCCTTTGCAACAAGCAACCTAAATGTTCATTGACAGCTGAACGGATAAAGAAGATGTGATATATGATGGAATATTACCAGCCATAAAAAAGAAAGAAATAATGCCATTTGCAGCAATATGAATGGGCGTAGGTTATCACACAGAGTGAAATAAGTCAGATGTAGAAAGACAAATACTATACATCACTTATATGTGGAATCTAAAATAGTGATACACATAAACTTATTTACAAAACTGAAATAGACTCTCAGACATGGAAACCTAATTATGGTTAACAAAGGGGATAAAGGGCATGGGGAGACACATAAATTAGGAGCTGGGATTAACATATACACAGCACCATATATAAAATAGATAACCAACAGGGACCTACTGTACAGCACAGGAAATTATTCAATATTCTTGTAGGAAACTATTATTTTAAATGAAGACTAAGTATTTTTTTATTGATGTGCTGTTGATTTACAATGGTATGTTAGTTTCTGGAGTACAGCAAAGTGATTAAGTTATATATATATATATTCTTTTTCATTATGTTTTATTACAAGATATTCAATATTGTTCCCTGTACTACACCAATAGGACCTTGTTCTTTATGCATTCGATATATATATACTTTGCATCTGCTACTCCCAAACTCCCAGTCCACTCTCTGTCAACACCCCATCCTGCTTGGCAACCACAAGTTTGTTGTCTTTGTGAATCTGTTTCATACATAAGTCCGTCTATTCCATATTTCAGGTTCCACATTTAAGTGACATCATATGGTATTTCATTTCTCTTTCTGACTTACTTTGCTTATTGTGATCGTCTCTAGGTTCATCCATGTTGCTGAAAATGCCATTACTTTGTTCTTTTTTATGGTTGTACATCTCTACCACATTGTCTTTGTCCATTCATTTGTTGATGGACATTTAGGTTGCTTCCATGTCTTGGCTATTAGAAACACTGCTGCTATGAACATAGGACATATATCTTTTTGAATTATACTCTTGTCTGGATACATGTACTGCAGTAGGACTGCTGGATCATATGGCAACACTATTTTTGTTTTTTAAAACTCATTTTTATTCATATACTTTGGCTGAGCTGTGCAGCATGCAGGATCTTTTCCCCAACCAGAGATCAAACCCATGCCCCCTGCAATGGAGGCATTGCAATAACTTTTAATGGAAATGTGAGAAAAAGAATGTGTATAAGCTCTAGATTGAGATTCTGAGGATTGAGAATCTTTTTACCATGATATGACTCTTCCAAAGTGGGATTGTGATGGAGACACAGCTCTGTGCATTAACTGACACAAAAATCAAAGAATTGTGTATTTAATGAGTGACTATATGGCATGTAAATTATACCTCAAGAAATCACCTGCAAAATAAAAGAGTATATTTCTTTAGCACATATCTACTAAATAGTGCTACTCCCAACTATTCTTTACCCAGGGGAATTAAAAACAGATATTTAGAAAAAAGATACGTGCATAAATATGCAAAAAACTATTCACAATACCCCACATTTCAACTAGCCCAAACATGTATTATTAAGATAATAGATGAGGATTTTGTGATATACTCTCACAATGAAAAGTTATTCAGCCCTAAAAACAGAAAGAACTGCTTTCTCAAATAAAACTATGTTACTCTTGGAAAAAAAAAACAACCTTACTTGAAGCAAAAGACACAAACATCAAAGTGTACACTGTGATTTATTTCGTGTTTGTTAAGTTCAACTACTGCCAAACTGATCGATGTTTGGAAAAACTGAAATTGAGACAGCATGGCCTTAAAGTGGGTATATTTCAACTGAAATGTGACAGAGATGTCTTTTCTGTTCCAGTGGATATGATTGATATTTATGCTGATACATTGAACTTTTAGATACTGTAGAACTTATGATTTTTAAAGATTTGTGAAGCTATAAAGACTGACACATTTCACTATGTTGTAATTATATATTGATATAAGCACTGTAAGAAAAAGGTAAAGAAAAATTACCATTAGAAAACAACAGAATCATATTTCATTTACAAATCTCCCTGTGACCCCTACTTCCCCTAAATACTGTCCATTCCAGGATGCTGGTTGCTGATTGGGTTCCAGGTGGAATGTTGGGTTTGCTGTGGCTGGTGGTCCCATGGTAACTCGGTACCCGTGATGAGTGAGTGCCATGGAGAGGCTGCCATCCTCTGTGGAGCTTGGCTTTAGATGGTTCCTTGGGAAGCTGAGTGAGGTGGTGATGTTGCTGCTGCCAAACGGCCAGAGTTCACAGTTCACTTTCCAGAGTCTCCTGTGGGAGACAGTGGTGTATCTGCCTGTCATCAGCTTATTGGTGGGTCTCTTATTTACATTCAGACTTGTTCAGTCTGTTAGAAGTCGACTGTATGTAAGACACAAAAAGCAGCTCGCAGAAACACTGGCTGCACAGATTGATAAGAAATGCCAACTCACTGACAAGTACCGTGCTGCCAAAAATGAGTATGCAGAGATGGAGACATCTTTAGAGAATGCCAGGCTAGAGAGTGAATCAATAAATGAAAATTGAGGAAGGTGAACTTGATTTTGAGGCAGGAACTCAACTGTCTGGTTCAAGAACTGATCAAAGAGAGATTCATGCAGTCTAAACAAGAAGAGGAGATGGAGGAGATGCTAAAAGTGTCAAGTCCCTGGAAGAGGTGATGAGAACCACCAGATCCCAAGGCTTTTTCCAAACCAGCCAGGAGGCCAAGCACTGAGCCTTGATGGTCTCTTCCCTAGGAGTGGGCCTGGGTATCAACTGTGCTGTTCCCTACCCTCCTCTCAGGCTTCCCAGCGTGCCGGGCTGCATTCACCCACCTCCATCACACTCCACAGGAGCTACACTCAGACCAGTGGATGCATAAGAGCTTCCTCCTTGGGCTGCAGTTCCTCAAACTTTATATGCTGAGCACAGTGGTGAGCTCTTTCATGGTTAACTTCTTTCATCTAAATATATTGGAATTCCTAGGACATGCCAAAATATGTGGGACTTTCTCCATTTACAGAATGCTTGGATTATCTCTTATTATAGTGAAATAAAAATACTTTATAGACTAATCTTTTACTCAGTTTGAATCCTCATTAAGTCACAATTCTTGATAGTTTTGGTTATCTATATCAATCTTATAGGATATATATATAATATATATAATATTTTCTGTGTAAATATTGCACCATAATGTGAAAATACATATAGTTCATCAATATTGACTTTTAGCTGGCAATATCAATACTTACAGAGCTAAATTCCCAACAGCTATAAGTTTAATTCAAAGGAGCTTGTCTGCCTTTTTGTTATTAAAAAATGATAATCCCTCTTTGAGAGGCTCTTATATAGATCACATAGAAAGAAATTTCTATCACTTAATATTTATATTTCAATTTAACAATGGCTACATTTGAAAAATTAGATGGAGATTGTTTCCTTTCATTGCAAGAGGGTTAGTATGAGTTTTTGGAACAAGAAGAAATCCAGCTGGACAATCTGTGGGAATTGCCAGTTGCTACTCCTCATCCTTCCCTCCCCATCATGTACTTACTTGTCATTAGAAAGCTAGGGAATCTTCAAGGGTTTTTTCCTCACATAATTAAGTCCAAGCTCCATAATTAGCATCTTTATTCAAAAAATGATGTCCTCTTATTAGACAATGAGCACAAACTGGTTTTTATCATGGTGTAAGGAAAGCAGCACATAACATTTTTATAATTAGAGGGAATCACATGAGTAAATGACAGAGCATCAAGATATGGTAATGGTAATTCCTCACAACTGATGGGAAAAATTGTGCTTGGATTGAAGATTAATAAAAACCATAAAGAAAGTCCACGTCTTTTTATTGGGGGTAAGGTGGGAAGAGGAAGATTTTAGACATGAAAATTAAACTGAAGATATGGTTTGTGTTGGGATGTGATAGATTTTCTGAAGCAATATGAAGAGGGAAAGTGGAAGCAGTGGAATGGAGGGGTGGTCTTGGTAGAAGTAGTCCTGGAAGGCTGCTCCAAGGAAGGGCCACTTGAAATTTGAGGACACCTGGGTAGAAGCTTTGTAATCTGAAGGGACAGTTACAAGTGATACCTCTGAAAGAGGCAGGATCATGGTGGGTGTGAGGACCAGCCAAAATGCAGGGTGGCCAGAATGCAGTGAGGGGATGGCAGAAATGGGGGTAAAAGGCCACCAGGTGTCAGAAAATGGAGGGAGCTGACACCACAATAAAGAGTTTGATTTCCTTTTAAAGAACAATGGCTGCCATTTGGAAAAAGGCTTAACCCAATGGGATTCTGTGACAATGATCTGCAGCTGAGAACAGTGATGGCTGGACCAAGGGGAGAAATGAAGGGGAGATGGAGAGATAGAATCAGATCCAGGATAGATCCTACAGGCAGAGAACATGAGCTATGATGATGCCTGTGGTTCCTAGGGAAGAGAAGAGTTGGGATGAAGTCAATGGTTCCTACCTGAGCACCTGCATCAGAGATGGTGTTTTCTAGTGAAATGGAGCTGAAGGCAGAAGAGTGTAGTTGGATGGGAAATTGAGATAAGATTGTTTAGAGGAGACTACACCAGGTCCCATGGCACCAGAGCAGAAATACCAGTGTAAAGAGTGATACAGGGCCTTTGGGGTTAGGAAGTGATTGCAGATGTAGCTATCAGTATGAAGGGTCATCAGGGAGTAAAGTTACTTTAACAGAGAATTAGTCCAAGGGCAAAGTTAATTTCATGGGGTGAATTATGTGGGCCTGTTTGTGCTCAGAGGACAATTTGGGTTTCCAGGTCTCAACACCAAAACAAGTTTCTGCAATAGTGGTTTCCTTGATCCTGTCCCCACATGTTTGGGCTTCAGTTGTGCAGAATCCCCATCCTAGTCCCTTTTCACAGCATGGGAAGGGACATACCAGGTAGTCATAGAGCCCTGAGAGAAATGAGGAGTATGATCTGAACCATCATACAGAGTTACGGCTCAGGAAGTGCTTCTCCTGTCTTTGCCCCTTGTCAAGTGAATCCAACCAGTGTTTGACCTTGAGACTCAGCCTGCAATTGGGTTTTGAACTTTGGTCTGCATCTGTGTATCCTAACCCTCACGACCAGGTAATCTTTGGATGATAAGAGTTCTCACCTTCCCTTATGCTTCTGAGGGAAATTTCCAGCCCTATAAGCCTATGAACCATTAAATCCATTCCCTTCCACTTCCCAAGGCTAGAATTCCGTATTCTTTAGGCAGGAAGTCAGAACCCATGCGAGCCATATGAGTCTTCTAATTCTGCCAAGCAACTAGCCAGAAACATTCAGATGAGAAAAGAAATTAAAAGCATACGTTATTTGGATCTCAGTTTGCCGGGAGCCGGTGAGGCATTCCACTCGTGACAAAGGTCATGAGGAAGGAGGCTCGGCATACGCAAAGGCGGGATCGAGCCTCAGGAGTCCGCCCGGATATTCTCGAGCACCTACCCCCCAAAAAAACCATAGTCTGCCTACTTTATTGCTTTGTGCTCTCACCTCTGACTTTACTGGGGGCTGTCCCCCACCACCATCTCACTCTCTCTGTCAAAGAGTTAACTTACACCTCCAATTAATAAAGTTCCTGGGCAATTAGGAGTGTTTAAATCCAAACCCCTCAGATGGCTCTCTAACTCGCCTGACAAGTTTACCCGGACTCCTGCAGCTATGCATACTACTGTTTACAGTCTCCCAGCCTCGAGAGGCACGGGAAGCTTAAGATATTCAAATAGCTTAGAGCCTCTCAGAGAGTTAAAAACTGTCAGAATAAACTAGTAAAGGATTTCATTGATGAGTCAATGCTTGTTGCCAAGTTTTCACATCCCCTGAATTGTATCCTTGAATGTGTATTAATTAATAGTTGGTATATAGAAAAAATAAGTAGTGGCCTTGGTGTTAGTAACTTTAGACCCTTAAGGTAATAAATTCTTTTCTTTGTTGTAAGCCCATTACACATCCGCCCTATAGGAATGCAATTTTATCTTTGGAAGATGGCGCCAAACCTTAAAATAATTACTCTTAGAGAAAATAAGTCTTTGTTGGTAAGTCCTTATCAAGAGTCATAAAATGTTAGTAGGCCTTCTGGCCAGAAGATGATGTAAATCACCTAAACCATTTGTATACGATAAATTTGCAGGAAAGAAACCCTGGTTTTTGATAAGAATCAAAGACTGCTGACTTTGCATCCCCTATTATCCTCTATGTGTAACTTAGGGTATATAAGCCCCTGTTGAAAATAAAGCTACAGGCCTTGCTCACCAACGCTTGGTCTCCCCATGTCATTCTTCCCTTTAACTTCCAGCTGAGTCTCCATCTGGAGCGCGGAACCCACCACGCTTACTAATTATGCCTGGGCTTCTAAGACCCACTCGAGAAGGTGTCTAGGGTGAGGCACCTTCCGCTATTTGAGAGGGCGCCTGCGGCCTACGTAAGTGGTGCAAACTTCTTGTCTTGAAGTTTTATTGGTCTCCCGCGTAAACCAAGCTACTCAGCCTCTTTTCTCCACTGAGTTTTCCTACTGAGCTATCCTCATTCTATTATTCTTTATATCTCTAATTAGCATATAAATAGTCGCCTAGGCCGTCTCTCCTTCGAGTACCCTGGATCAGCTGGGGCTGGTCCCCAGCATCAGTTAGTCCTCATGAGGACAAAATAAGGTAGTTTCTGCTATAACCTCATATCATAGAGATATAAACTGAGATGTAGGAAAATTCAGTCATCATTCCTAGTTGACCACTCATGCAAGTCAAGGCCAGCTTGCAGGGCTCTAACATGAAGACCTTGCATGTGAATGTTAGTCACATGGGTCCCCTGGGAGCCAACAGACAAGGGAGCAGAGAGGGATTTTCTAAACTGCCCTGAATATATAGTTGACAATAAAACCATTTGTGCTGATGTGTGATGGGGGTATGCATGATGACGTATGTACTGAGAGTGCGTTTTCAGTGTGTACTGTAAGTCCGAGTGGTCCTGTTCAAATTCTCCAAGGTGAGTCAGGAGCTTTCTATTCCATGTAGGTACGTAGAGCTGAAAATGAGGGTAGCAAGCCTCTTGGTGGAACTTTCTGGGTTGTTGTGAAACCACATACATATGCATATTATGTATCCATATATACCTAAATGTACATATGTACTCATACATATATATGTATAGTTGTACTTGTACACCAGAGTGTTCAATGGATAGAATATATTCCCTACTTTCTAAAATACATTAATAGATAATTTATCATGTTTTCCTAAAAGGTTTTGGTTTTTTTTTTTTTCTGTTCTTTAGGGGACCGCTCTGCAATTTGTTTTTTATCATCTTTCATACTAGAACATGCCCTCCTCTGCTTATTCACATTTGTGTGCAGGGTAGGAATCAGCTGACTATGAACTCTACGTGCCTGGGTGATAGCCTGGATCTCTCAGTACTCCTCACTGTGTTAACTGATGGGAAGCATACAGAGCTGGAGGTTTTTGACCTGGTTGTCTCCAAATATCCATACAAGTGTTCTTTAATCTCCTGCCTGACAGGATTAAGCATGGGTGTCAGGATTCTGGAAGCTGATCGGGGAAAGAAGAGGTGGGATCCCATTTGAAATATGTGATTAAGGCTCTTGTTTTCAACAGGACAACTTCTCCCCCTACCACCTCACTTTTGCTCTTCATGATTTTCATGAGATTTAACCAATTGTTGTATTATAAAACTGACACATTTTAAAGCTGATTTTCCCAATGTAAACCTTTATATAGCTATACTGTATTATACCTTTTCCTGTTGCTGGATATGCAATGTGTCTCCACTTTTGGAAGGAATTTTATAAGCTACTGTAAACATTCAGTCACACAATTTTGTGGACCTATTTTTTCCATTGGATAAAAACTGGAAGGCAAAATGGCTGGCTCATGAAAAAGCTGTGTGTTTAAATTAATTTTTTTATCACCAGTGTAAGAGCTTAAGTTATTCCATACCGTTCTCAGTATTTGCTATTTTTTTCTTAGCCATTACAATGGATCTGATTGTTACTGTTATTTAGCATAAAAGTTGATATGTTTTGGTGGGGTTTACCTATATTTTCTAAAAGAAGATGTTACCCATTAATTCACCTACCTGGTCAGGTAAATCTCAGTGATGGATTTGTGTACCACATGCACATTGAAGCCCATAGTTGATATTTCATGGTTCTAGTGGGTGAGCCCAAAGCACCAGTAAAAATTGGTTGACTCTTTTTTGTTGTTGTTGTTGTCAGTCATTCAGTCGTGTCCGACTCTTCAATCCATGGACTGCAGCACACCAGGCTTCCCTGTCCTTCACTATCTGCCAGAGTTTGCTCAGACTCATGCCCACTGAGTTGATGATGCCATCCAACCATCTCATCCTCTTTTCCCCTGACCTCAGTCTTTCCCAGCATCAGAGTCTTTTCCAATAAGTCGGCTCTTCACATCAGGTAGCCAAAGTATTGGAGCTTCAGCCTCAGCATCAGTCCTTTCAATGAATATTCAGGGTTGATTTCCTTTGGGATTGACTAGCTTGATTTTCTTGCTGTCCAAGGGACTTTCAAGAGTCTTCTCCAGCACCACAGTTTGAAAGCATTATTTCTTTGGCACTGAGCCTTCTTTACAGTCCAACTTCACATTTGTACATGAGCTGGAAAAACCTTGGCTTTGACTACATGGACCTTTGTTGCCAAAGTGATGTCTCTGCTTTTTAATACACTATCTAGGTTTGTCATAGCTTTCCTACGGAGCAAGTGTGTTTTAATTTCATGGCTGGAGTCACCACCCACAGTGATTTTGGAGCCCAAGAAAATAAAGTCTGTCACTGTTTTCATTTTTTCCCCATCTATTTGCCATGAAGTGATGGGAACAGATGTCATGATATTCGTATTTTGAATGTTGAGTTTTAAGCCAGCTTTTTCAATGTCCTCTTTCACCCTTATCGATTCTTTCATTCTTCTTTGCTTTCTGCCGTTAGGGTGGTGTCATCTGCATATCTTAGGTTATTGATATTTCTCCAGGCATTCTTGATTCCAGC
Source organism: Bos mutus (assembly GCF_027580195.1). NCBI lineage: Eukaryota > Metazoa > Chordata > Mammalia > Artiodactyla > Bovidae > Bos > Bos mutus. The sequence continues at coordinate 134,646,692 of NC_091618.1, forward strand.
TTTAATTCATCCAGTCTGGCATTTCTCGTGATGTGCTCTGCATAGAATAATAAGCAGGGTGACAACATTCAGCCTTGATGTACTCCTTTCCAAATTTTGAACTGGTCCATTGTTCTAACTGTTGCTTCTTGACAGGTTTCTTAGGTAAGGTGGCCTCATATTCCCATCTGTTTAAGAATTTTCCACAGTTTGTTGTGATCCACACAAAGGCTTTAGCGTAGTCAATAAAGCAGAAGTAGATGTTTTTTCTGGAATTCTTTTGCTTTTTCTATGATCCAACGGATTTGGCAAATTGATCTCTAGCAATTTGAGTCCTCCTCAGAGCTGATTTCAACTCTTAAGCAAACATAGATGGGACATTCATCCTATTTCTAGCTTCAATCCTATCTTGCTGGCAAGACATTCCCCTCCTTTTTCTACAGTTTCCGCTTGTAAGACACATATTTTCCAAACCTTATTCGACATAGGAAATATCATGATGTCTGTTATTTGCCTATAAAACGTTAAGAGAAAAAGCTCTGGGGATAATCAATGAAGTAAGACTGTCAATGCCTGTTAAAACCAATTGACTAAATTATGCAATTAACAAGTACTAACCACTACATTTAAAAGTATATTTGTCTTGACTCCCGTTACAGACGTCTCATGAAGTCATGAGAGAACCTCCTCTGTATGTTTTGTCCACTCAGATCCATGGGTCCTGGTCCTGGAAGCTCATGGACCCAACTTTTGGAAAGCCTCATGACAGCCAGCCTCATCAATTCTCTACTAATTTATTTCACAGCCTCTTTAATTAACCACCCATCTAAAGGTTTAAAACATTTAATCAATACCAAAGACTATTTCATCTCTGAAGGAAGCATATCATTTTTAGAAAGCAGTTTTTATACTAAAACCATAGAATGATTTGTATCAGAGTTGTAAGGCATCCTCTGTACTGTGATACAAGAGCCCCAGTCCCTATTTTGGGAATTAGAAAAATTGAAAGCAAGTCCCAGAAAAGTTAGTTAAGTCGCTCAGTCGTGTCCAACTCTTTGCGACCCCATGGACTGTAGCCCACCAGGCTCCTCCATCCATGGGATTCTGCAGGCAAGAATACTGGACTGTGTTGCCATTTCCTTCTCCAGGGGATCTTCCCAACCCAGGGATCAAACCCAGGCCTCCCACAGTGCAGGCAGATGCTTTAACCTCTGAGCCAGCAAGGAAGCCCAGAAGAAGCCCCCAAACCACTCCCCTCTTGGTTCAGAGCAGAAACATGAGCGAGGGGGCAGGACACAGTCTTTGAAAAAATGAGAATCCAGTGGGTCCAGAATAGCAGACAGGTCGACTTGGGTGAGACCTTGATTCTCAGTATAGGCTCAGTTTAATACATCAGCAAGCTAAATGACACACTCAGAGACACCATGACAGTTCTAAGGCCAACCCTCAAAGATCAAAAAGTGGTGCATGCTGTCACTTCAGTCATGTCTGACTCTTTGTGACCCTATGGACTATATAGCCTGCCAGGCTCCTTTGTCCATGGGATTCTTCAGCCAAGAATACTGGAGTGGGTTTCCCTCCTCCAGAAGATCTTCCTGACCCAGAGATCAAACCCATGTCTCTTTTGTCTGCATTGGCAGCGGGTTCTTTAGCATCCGCTAGCACCACCTGCGGAGAAGGCAATGGCACCCTACTCCAGTACTTTTGCCTGGAAAATCCCATGGATGGAGAAGCCTGGTAGGCTGCAGTCCATGGGGTCGCTGAGGGTTGGACTGGACTGAGTGACTTCATTTTCACTTTTCACTTTCATGCATTGGAGAAGGAAATGGCAACCCACTCCAGTGTTCTTGCCTGGAGAATCCCAGGGACTGGGGAGCCTGGTGGGCTTCCGTCTATGGGGTCAAACTGAGTCGGACACGACTGAAGTGACTTAGCAGTAGTAGCACCACCCTGGAAGCCCCTAACGGCCCTAAAAAGTGGGTGGTGGCCCAATTCCTAAAATTCTCCAACCCTTGCCCAAAACAGTTGGAATAATCTCCCCACTCATTAGTCAATGAAACTACCCAGTCTCTCTCCTTGTGAGATCACCCACACTCTGTTTGTGGAGTGTGTTTCCTCTCTAAACATATCCACTTCTCACTCTGTCTCTAACGCAATTCTCTCTGCAGTGACACATCAAAAACCTGAGCTTCATTAGGTCCTGAAACCAGGTCTGTGATCTCAGTTGGAAGACTGTGGGTTTTGACTGGGTTCAAATCCTACCCATGAAGGCTTGTTATGTAGATAGAATAGGGAAACAGGGTCCAAGATAGCTGTCAGAATAAGCACCATCTCAAAAAATTAAAAAAAAAAAAGTTGGGGGGCGGCACACAGATGAGAGTAAGAAACTCTGGCAGGAATACACATCCCCTTCCCCGACTGGTCCTGAGTGTAACCGATCAGGAAAACGCTGGTACAATCTCCTATTTTGCATAGGAAATAACCAATCAGACCCCAGGAACTCACTCAGAAAAGGAAACCAGGGGTGTAAAAGAGGGAAGATTAACTGAGACACGGCCACTCCTGTGGGGATTGGTCCACTCTCTCATCTCGAGAGAGTGTGCTTGCTGCTTGCCCAATATATCTTGCCTGCTTGAGGTGAACACTAGTTTGTCATTTCAATTCTTCGCTACCATGAGACAAGAACTAAGGAAGAAGAACTAGCTTGACATCTTGGTGCCATGACTCAGATTCCTTACCTCACATCAGCAAAGGAAAGGATCCTTGACCCTATGGCTAGAAGGACCTTAACCTCCTTTCATCCTTATGACCCCCACCCCGCCATCTATGATACCCTATGCAATGCATTGGGAAGGCCACTACCTCTAAGTTCTCACACAGTTGTTCATCTCTTATCTCCTCAAACCCTCTGCAAACAGGTGAGAGGCAGTGGAAGTAATTGAAGAACCTTGTCCACTACCCCTGGCATGTTCCAAAGGCCCCATTGCCCCTTGCTCCCAAGTGACTGCTGCCAAAACGAGCAAGAGTTCTCATTTCCTCTTTTCTCTTTCTCCTTTAGACTGGATTAGGCCGATTGAAAGTCAGGCATTTAAACTCCATTAGGGCACCTGCCACTGGAAGCCTCTTGTGACAGGACAAGGGAGTTATAGAATGGACCAGATATCCCCACCATGGCTGGACTGGGTCCTGACACAAACAAGGGCACATCACCACCAGGGATTGCAGATACACTCTGCTTTAGCAAGGGGCCCTCAAGGTGCCCAGGTTGCCTTGAGACCTGCATTCTGACCCGGGATGCTGGCTCACAGCCTGCAACCAAAATGGTCACACTCACTGATCTGGGGACACCCAGCTCTCGGTGTACAAGGTTGGGGAGGCCTTCCATTCAAACTTACCTGACATTGACCAAGCTAGAGACCTTGGGAATGTCTGGCTTTAGTTGGGGATCCCAGGAGTCTGATGAGCTGCCTTGGGGTCTGCACCTAGACCCAGGGATGCCCAGCTCTCAGGCTGAAAACCTTACTGTCAGGGAAGGACACCCTGGGATCCACCCTAAGGCTAAGAGGCTGACTAGTTTTTCTCTATCCTTGCCATTGTTCCAGATGGGAAACAACTAATCAACTCATCAACAAATGCCCTTAAGATGTATCCTTAATAAATGGGAGCTATTTGGCCCTCAGACTCTGAGGTGAAGACACTTAAGATTCTTTTGAAACTCAGCATGGCCACAATATCCTCTGGAGGGTAGGAAACACTAGCCCAAAAATGGAGCTTAAGTTACAATATTATCCTACAACTAGATTTGTCCTGTAAGACACAGGGGAAATGGGTGGATTTTCTATGTTCACATTTCTGCCATTAAGAGACATGAAGGAACTCTGTCTCAAGTGCAGGATTAAGTGTGAACCTGCTGAACAGAGGGTGTTTGACACAGGGGACCAAGAAAAAGAAGCCCCCTTGAAGGTTCACCTTCCACCGCTTCAAAATCACCTAGTGCTATCCCCTCAATATAGTCAGAATCACCCCCATACCCCAAGCACCCTCTCCACTGGCTTGAGTATGCCCTTTAGTCAAAACTGGAAGGGAATTCAGACCAACCTGGATCCATAAGCTCTTCTCACTCCTAGAGCTAAGGGAAATCAAACTTGATTTGGGAAGCTACATAGATGATCCATGTAAATACATGGATGCATTTTAATATATCTCCTTGGCTTTCAACCTAACATGAAAAAATGTCATGGTCATATTTAATCACACCTTATCTGACCTGAGAATGCTAGAGTTATAAGGGAGGCCAAAAAATATGCTACAGAATATCTAATGTCAAGCAGTAAATACCCACTGGGGGAAATAGCAGATCCCTCTATGACTACCTGACTTGTCCCTTTCCATGGTGTGAAAAAGGACTAAATGGGGATTCTGCACAACTGAAGCCCAAACATGTGGGGACAGAGTCAAGGGATCCATCATTGCAGAAACTTGTTTTATTGTTGATAGTGGGAAAGCCAAATAGGCCTCTGAGCACAAACAGGCCCACAGAGTTCACCCCGTGAAATTAATCCACCCTTGGACTACTTCTCTGCTAATCAACTTTATTGGGAATACCCAATGACACTTTGTATTTATAGCTACATCTGTAATCACTTCCTAACCCCAATACACTTGTATCACCCTGTGCACTTAGTATTTCTGCTCTGGTGCCGTTGGACTGTGTCTAATATCTCCTCTAAATAATTTCCCCCCAATTTCCCATCCAACTACACTCCTCTGCCTCGTTCCTCATTTCACTAGAAAACTATCTCTGATGCAGATGCTCAAGTAGGAATTCTTGACTTCATCCTGATTCTTCTCCTCCCTGGGACCCACAGGAATTATTATGTCTCACAGTACCTGCCTTTAGGACTCAACCTGGATCTGATTCCATAACTCCGTGTCCACTTTCATTTCTCCCTTTGGTCTAGACATCACTGTTCTCAGCCTCTAACCACTGTCATAGTCTCCTACTTGGGTTAAGCTTTTGGCAAAATGGCAGCCAATGTTCTTTTAAAAGGAAATCAAACTCTTTACTGTGGTGTCAGCTCCCTCCATTTTCTGACACCTGGTGGCCTTTACCCCCATTTCTGCCATTCCCTCAGTACATTCTGGCCACCTTGCATTTTGGCTGGTCCTCACACCCACCATGATCCTGCCCCCTTCAGAAATATCACTTGTAACTGTCCCTTCAGATTACAAAGTTTCTACACATGTGGCCTCTCCATGGAGCAGCCTTCCAGGACCACTTCTACCAAGACCACCACACCATTCCACTGCTTCCACATTCCCTGTTCATTTTTCTGCATAAAACCTATCACATCCCAACACAGGCTATGTCTTCAGTTTAATTTTCATGTCTGGAAGCTTCCTCTCCCCTCTCCCTTCCTCACTCCTGACAAAAAAACATGGACTTTCTTTTTGGATTTCATTAATCTTCTCCAATCCAAGCACAACTTTATTCAAAAATTATGAGGAAATGCCATTTATTGTATCTTCATGTTCTCTGTCATTTACTCATGTGATTCCCACCAGTTATACAAATGTTTTGTTCTGCTTCCTTTACACCATGATAAAAACCAGTTTGTGTTCATTGTTTAGTGAGAGGTCGTAACTTGTGAATAAAGATGCTAACTGTGGAGTTTGGACTTAATCACGTCAGGAAAAAACTCTTGAGAATTTCCTAGCTTTCTACTGAGGAGTGCAAGATGGGGAGTGAAAGATGAAGAGCAGCGACTGGCAATTCTCCCAATTGTCCAGCTGGATTTCTTGTTCAGAAAACTCATACTGCAGCAATCTTGCAATGAAAGGAAACAATCTCCATGTCATTTTTCAAATGTAGCCACTGTTAAATTGGAATATGAATATTTTGTGATAACAATTTCATTCTGAGTGTTCTATTTAAGAGCCTCTCAAAGAGGAATTATCATTATTTAAAGACAAAAAGACAGAAAACTGCTTTGAATTAAACTTATAACTGTTGGGAATTTAACTCTATAAGTATTGCTATTGCCAGCTAAAGTCTATATTGATGAGTTGCATGTATTTTCACATTATTTTAATTTTTACACAATATTATGCAATATTTACACAGATAATATTATATATTATACATATATATGTATTCTATAGAATTGATATATAATAGGTATGAAAACTATCTTGAGAATTGTGGCTTAATGAAGTTTCAAACTAAGTAAAAGATTAGTCTCTAAAGTACATTTATTTCACTGTAATAGGAGATAATCCAAGCATTCTGTAAATGGAGAAATTCCCACAGTTAGATGAAAGAAGTTAAACATGAAAGCCTATTGCCGTGCTCAGCATGTGAAGTTGGAGCAATGCAGTCCAAGGAGGAGGCTCTCATGCATCCACTGGTCTGAGTGTAGCTCTGGTGGAGAGTCATGGGGGTGGGTGAATGTAGTCCAGCAGCTTGGGAGGCCTGAGAGGAGGGTAGGGAACAGCACAGTTGATACTCAGGCCCACTCCTAGGGAAGAGACCATCAGGGCTTGGTGCTTGGCCTCCTGGCTGGTTTGGAAAAGGCCTTGGGATCTGGAGATTCTCATGACCTCTTCCAGGGACTTGAACACTTTTAGCACCTCCTCCATCTCCTCTTCTTGTTTAGGCTGCATGAATCTCTCTTTGATCAGTTTTTGAACCACAGAATTGACTTCCTGCCTCAAAATCAGGTTGACCCTCCTCAATTCTCTATAAGTGTCAGTAAGGCTAGGTATATTTATTGATTCACTCTCTAGCCTGGCATTCTCTAAAGATGTCTCCATCTCTGCATACTCATTTTTGGCAGCACGGTACTTGTCAGTGAGTTGGCATTTCTTATCAATCTGTGCAGCCAGTGTTTCTGCGAGCTGCTTTTCGTGTCTTACATACAGTCGATTTCTAACAGACTGAACAAGTCTGAATGTAAATAAGAGACCCACCAATAAGCTGATGACAGGCAGATACACCACTGTCTCCCACAGGAGGCTCTGGAAAGTGAACTGTGAACTCTGGCCTTTTGGCAGCAGCAACATCACCACCTCACTCAGCTTCCCAAGGATCTGCCCAAAGCCAAGCTCCATAGAGGATGGCAGCCCCTCCATGGCACTCACTCATCACGGGTACCCAGTTACCATGGGACCACCAGCCACAGCAAACCCAACATTCCACCTGGAACCCAACCAGCAACCAGCATCCTGGAATGGACAGTATTTAGGGGAAGTAGGGCTCACAGGGAGATTTATAAATAAAATGTGATTCTGTTGTTTTCTAATCGTAATTTTCCTTTACCTCTTTCTTAGAGTGCCTACATCAATATACAATTGAAATATAGTGAAATGTGTCAAATCTTCACTTTATGTCTTCACAAATCTTTAAAATTCGTTACCTCTACAGAATCCAAAACTTCAGTGTATCAACAAACATATCAATCACTTCCACTGGAACAGAAAAGACCTCTCCGTCACATTTCAGTTGAAACACACCACTGTCACCCCAGGCTGCCTCGCTTTCAGTTTTTCTAAACATCTGTCAGTTTGGCAGGAGTTGAACTTAACAAACACTAAGTAAATCACAACATACACTTTGATGTTTCTTTCTTTTGCTCTAAATAAGGTTTTTTTCCTCTTTTAGTCACATATTTTTATTTGAGAAAGCAGTTCTTTCTGTTTTTAGGGCTGAATAATTTTTCCCTGTAAGAGTGTATCACAAAATCTTCATCTATTCTTTTATAATGGACATTTGGGAGAGTTGAAGTGTGTGTTGTTGTAAATATATTTTGCATACTTATACACATCTCTGTTTTCTAAATATCTGTTTTTACTTTCCATGGGTTAAGAAAACCTGGGAAGTACACTATTCAGTAGATATGTCCTAATAAATATAAACACTCTTTTATTATATAGTAGATTTCTTGAAATATACTTTACATGCCACATAGCCACTCATTTAAATACACAATTCTTTGCTTTTGTGTGAGTTAATGCACAGAGCTGTGTCTTTATCACAATCACAATCACACTTTGGAATAATTGTATCATGGTACTACTGACTTCACGTGACAGTGTCTCTCTCTTTGAAATATTTCCTTCATCTAGATTCCACTTCTGGTGACAGACAGTAAAGAACCTGCCAACAAAATGTGAGACCTGGGTTTGAATCCTGGGTCGGGAAGATCCCCTGGAGAAGGGAATGGCTACCGACTCCAGTATTCTTGCCTGCAGAATTCTATGGACAGAGGAATCTGGCAGGCTACACTCCATGGGATCACAAAGATTTGGACACTACTGAACCACTAACACTCTCTATACATTCTATAGTTTTTATCATTGTCTTTGTTGTTTGGTGCATTTTTCTAAACTCATGTGCCTTTCTTTTTCCGGTTCCATGGATGGTCTCTATTTTTCTCCCCAACCCTTTAGCATTAGTTTTGACCTGAGATGTAGCTCTTGAACCAGTTTTCTTTCTCAGTAACACATCCCCTTGCTGACCTCATCAAGTCTTGTGGCATTAGTGATAGCTAATACTGTCATAACTTCTACATATATTTATCCTTTCCAAACCTTTCCATACAGTCCAGATTCACACCACCCCGCTGCCTCCACATCTCTGTGTGGGCACTGAACATGCCAAAGCCAAACTAGATTCCTCCCTTGAACCTTCTCTCCTTCAGTCTCCATGTCTCATGACAGTAAGTCCTTTCTGACAGATGTTTCAAGCCCCAGACTTGTGGATTCTATTGACTTCTCCCCTCTCTTCACCTCATCTCCTTCCAGCCACCAAAGTCTCAAGCCACAGCTCCAGAAATGACCATTACTTGACTCTCCCTATTCTACCTGGTCGAGGCTGCCTTCACTTCTTTGCAGGATGGCTGTGGCTGAAGCAGCTAACCACCCTCCTCCTCCTGCCCTCACCCTGTAAGCTGTTCTCCACCCAGCAAAAGAGATCCAGTCAGGCCACTCCTCAGTCTATCCTCCCCATGGATTTCTACTCATCGGATTTCAAGCCAAAATGCACACATCACCCCTGAGTCCTAGGGATCTGACACCTGGTTACCCATCAACAAGGTGGCCAGGCCTAACTCTGCTCCAGCCTCACAGGCCTCCTTACTGCTCCTTGAGTGTGACTGAATGCTCATGCCCCAGGGCCTGGCATTAACTCTTCCCTCTGCCTAGAAGTCACCCCTCAACAATCACATGAGGTTCTCCCTCCTTCCGCTATAGTCTCTGGTCAAATGATGGTGAGGGGTTCTCCCTAGAAGATCCCATGTAGTAAAGACCCAGGAGCTGTTCCACCATGACATTACCAAACAGGCTCAACTGCTCGTCACTCAAGAAGCCAATGCTGAGAGACAAGTATTAGGTAAAGGAAAAGTAGCTTTATTTTAAGGAAACCAACAACCTAGGGAGAAGGTCCTGGTCTAAATAAACCAACTCCCCAAGTTTTAGCCAGGATTTATTTAAGAGATGAAGCAGAAATGTCTGCAAGCTTTGTTCTGGAGGTAGGCTGCTCTTCTATTTTTAAAAACTTGTATATTAGTCATGAGGTGTCTTACTAGCATCAGAACCTAACTGTGGACATTACGTGGTTTGCATTAGCACATCTGTTCCATGGGTCAGTGGAACAAAGGAAGACAAAAACAAAAAACAGAGCAAAACAAGACAAACAGGAACCAGTACATCAAACCCTGGACTGTTTTTAGGTATCAACAAGCCCTTGGATATAAAGCAAGAGTGGTTGCGGTGATACCCACATATGTCACCTCCCCTCCAGTCTGTCTGTCTCATTTCCCTTCCCACCCTCATTACAATTTCACATGCATACAAGTACTGTCTTTTATGTATTTTCTAGTTTGTCATTGAACTGAAAGTTTCATAAGTACAGAAATTTCTTCACTAATTTATTACTTTCTTTCCAATGCTCATTAGAGAATTGCTGCACCGTAGTACAAATGAAACACTGACAGAATTTCATGAGAATAAGAAGTGTATTTCATTTTACTTTAATGAATCTATGACTTCTTCCAAAGCTGCCTATGGAGGTACATGCCAGCATATTTCAATATTCAGTACATGCCAGCAAATTTCAATTAATTTCTTCAATATCTTCTTGGGAAGTAACTCTAGGCTTATGAAGTTTTAATAGCAAATAGTAGAGGAAAAGGAAAAGGGCTTCCCTGGTAGCTCAGCTGATAAAGAATCTTCCTGCAATGCAGGAGACCCTGGTTCAATTCCTGGGTCAGAAAGCTCCCCTGGAGAAGGGCATGGCAACCCACTCCAGTATTCTTGCCTGGAGAATCCGCATGGACAAAGGAGCCTGGTGGGCTACAGTCCATGGGGTTGCAAAGAGTCAGGTATAACTGAGCAGGTAAGCACAGTAGAAGAAAAAGTGTAAATTAATAACTTAGTAAACACTTGAATGTGGCTACCAGTGTGCAGCTCACCTAATGGAAGCTCACAGAAGGGTAGCTCCTGAAAAAGGACATAATCCACCCTCCATCTCCCTCTGAGTATGAGGAATGTTGCACGCCCATGGATGTGTGTGACCAGTGAGGGAAACCACAGTACTGAAAGTCTCATCAGGACCTACTGCTGCTCCTTCCAGGCCTGTCCTTGAGCAGGTCTACAATCAGGTTCGGTCCGTCAGAATTTTCTGGGACTCTCTTTTTTTCCCTGGCACAAGTAGGAGAACAAAGCCACATGGCTCATCTCATGCAAAAGGAGAACTAGAGATGTTGGGCCCACTCAATGACATGCTTTGCATACAAAAAACTCAGATTATGATAGAAGAACCATAGCAACAGAGGCAGCTCCTCAATTGTGCAAGATAGTACAGGTCATATTTCTGGCATTTGGGCAGGGTCCAAGGTTTGCTCTGGTCTCGAGTCCTTTGCTTCTTCCCTTGAAATGGCCAGACTCTCAGCTGTGCACCTGGATAGAGACTGTGGATTCACTCATTAGTGTTGACCCTTTCTAGGTGTGTCCGTGGTAGGATCCTAAGTTAGGGTTTTCTCATTCCTTTGTAAACAAAGGCAAAACCCAAGACAATTTATGTATTATGTTAATTCCTCCTCTCTGCATAATCTTTTGTTTCTTAGTTGAAGAGGAGTTCATTTAGAGTGCTATGTTACTTTCTAGCACACAGCAAAGTGACTCAGTAATATGCATGTGTATATGTATATATATTCTTTTTCAGACATTTCCATTAAAGGTTATTACAATGCTTTCATTACTGGGGGCATAAGTTCAATCCCTGGTTGGGGAAAAGATTCTGCATGCTGCATGGCTCAGCCAAAATACATAAATTAAAAAATGAGTTAAAAAAAAAACAAAAATAGAGTTGCCATATGACCTGCACATGTATCCAACAAGACTATAATTCAAAAAGATATGGGCACCACTTTGTTCATAGCAACACTATTTATAACAGCCAAGACATGGAAGCAAACTAAATGTCCACCGAAAAATTAATACATAAACACAATGGAGTACATATATACAACCATAAAAAAGAATAAAGTGATGGCAATGATAGCAACAGAGAGGAACTTAGAGATTATCATACTAAGCAAAGTAAGTCAGAAAGAGAAAGCAAATACCATATGATTCACTTATATGCGGAACCTAAAATATGACACAAATGAAGTTATTTATGAAACAGATTCACAGACAAAGACAACAGACTTGTGGTTGCCAGGAAGGTGGGCTGGTGGCAGAGTGGATTGGGAGTTTGGGAGTAGCAGCTCCGAAGTGTTATGTATTGAATGGATAAACAACAAGGTCCTATTGTGTTATATAGGGAACAATATTCAATATCTTGCAATAGAACATAATTGAAAAAAAATATATATATATATATGTCCTGGAGAAGGAAATGGCAAACCACTCCAGTATTCTTGCCTGGAGAATCCCATGAACAGAAGAGCCTGGTGGTTTATAGTCCATGGGGTCGTGAAGAGTTGGACACGACTGAAGCATCTTGGCCACTTGGTACTTACATATATATATATATATATAACTTAATCACTTTGCTATACTCCAGAAACTAATATAACATTGTAAATCAACAACACATCAATTAAAAAATACTTAGTGGTCAATTAAAAAAATAAAAGTTAGTACAAGAATATTAAATACAGTTTCCTGTGCTATACAGTAGGTCACTGTTGGTCACCTATTTTATATATGGTGGTGTGTATATGTTAAGCCCAAGCTCCTAATTTAAACTCATTCCCCATATCCACTATCCCCTTTGGTAACCATAATTTGGTTTCCATATCTGAGAGTCTATTTCAGTTTTGTAAATAAGTTCATGTGTATCACTATTTTCAATTACAAATGTAAGTGATATATGGTATTTGTCTTTCTACATCTGACTTATTTCGTTCAATATGATAATCTATGTCCATTCATACAGCTGCAAATGGCATTATTTCATTCTTTTTATGGGCGGTAATATTCCATTACATATTATGTCTTCTTTATCCACTCAGCTGTTAATGGACACTCAGGTTGCTTCCATGTCTTAGCTGTTGTAAATAGTCTTGCAAGGAACACTGAGGTGCATGTATCTTTTCTAATTCAGGTATTCTCTGAATCTGTGTCCAGGATTGGATTACAGGATCATATGTTACCTCTACTGATGATTTTTAAGGAGCCTCCATAGTACACACTTGCTGCAGTGGTTGTTCTTGCGTCACTCAGACATGTCCGACTGTTCGAAACTCAGACTCTTTGCAGTCTAACTTCTACAAAGGACTGCAGTGGCCAGGCTTTCCTGTCCTTCACTGTGTCCTGGAGTTTTCCTTTAACTCATGTGTGTTGCGTGATGCCATCAAACTGTCTCATCCTCTGTAGTCCTCTTCTCCTCCTGCCCTCAATCTTTCCCAATATCTGGTTCTTTTCCAATGAGTCAGCTTTTTGCATCAGGTGACAAAAGTATTGGAGCTTCAGCACCAGTTCTTCCAATGAATATTCAGAGTTGATTTCCATTAGCATTGACTGGTTTGATCCTCCTTGCTGTCCAAGAGACTCTGAGAGTCTTCACCAGCATCACAGTTCGAAAGCATCAATTCTTCAGCGCTGAGCCTTCTTTTTTTTTTTTAATTTAAATTTATTTATTTTAATTGGAGGCTAATTACTTTACAATATTGTATTGGTTCTGCCACACATCGACTTGAATCCGCCATGGGTGTACACATGTTCCCCATCCTGAACACTCCTCTCACCTCCCTCCCCGTACCATCCCTCCAGGTCATCCCAGTGCACCAGGCCCAAGCATCCTGTATCGAACCTGGACTGGCGATTCATTTCTTATATGATATTATACATGTTTCAATACCATTCCCCCAAATCATCCCACACTCTCCCTCTCTCACAGAGTCCAAGACTGTTTTATACATCTGTGTCTCTTTTGCTGTCTCACATACAGGGTTATCGTTGCCATCTTTCTAAAGTCCATATATATGTGTTAGTATACTGTACTGGTGTTTTTCTTTCTGGCTTAATTCACTCCATATAATAGGCTTCTTTATGGTCCAAATCTCATATCTGTATATGACTCCTGGAAAAAACATAGCTTTGACATTAAGAACCTTTTTCAGAAAAGTGATGATGCTGCTTTTTAATACACAGTCTAGGTTTGTCATAGCTTTACCTCCAAGGAGCAAGCGCTTTTAATTTCATGGCTGAGCCACCATCAGCAGTGATTTTGAGCCCAAGAAAATAAAGTCTGTCACTGTTTACAGATGTTCAAGCTGGCTTCAGAAAAGGTGGAGGAACCAGAGATCAAATTGCCAACATCCACTGGATCATCAAAAAAGAGAGTTCCAGAAAAACATCTATTTCTGCTTTATTGACTATGCCAAAGCCTTTGACTGTGTGGATCACAATAAACTGTGGAAAATTCTGAAGGAGATGGGAATACCAGACCACCTGATCTGCCTCTTGAGAAATCTGTATGCAGGTCAGGAAGCAACAGTTAGAACTGGACACGGAACAACAGACTGGTTCCAAATAGGAAAAGGAGTACATCAAGGCTGTATATTGTCACCCTGCTTATTTAACTTATATGCAGAGTACATCATGAGAAACACTGGGCTGGAAGAAGCACAAGCTGGAATCAAGATTGCCGGGAGAAATATCAATAACCTCAGATATGCAGATGACACCACCTTTATGGCACAAAGTGAAGAAGAACTAAAGAGCCTCTTGATGAAAGTGAAAGAGGAGAGTGAAAAAGTTGGCTTAAAGCTCAACATTCAGAAAACTAAGATCATGGCATCTGGTCCCATCACTTCATGGGAAATAGATGGGGAAACAGTGGAAACAGTGTCAGACTTTATTTTTCTGGGCTCCAAAATCACTGCAGATGGTGATTTCAGACATGAAATTAAAAGACGCTTACTCCTTGGAAGGAAAGTTATGACCAACCTAGACAACACATTAAAAAGCAGAGACATTACTTTGCCAACAAAGGTCTATCTAGTCAAGGCTTTGGTTTTTCCAGTGGTCATGTATGAATGTGAGAGTTGGACTATAAGGAAAGCTGATCACTGAAGAATTGATGCTTTTGAACTGTGGTGTTGCAGAAGACTCTTGAGAGTCCCTTGGACTGCAAGGAGATCCAACCAGTCCATCCTAAAAGAGATCAGTCCTGGGTGTTCATTGGAAGGACTGATGTTGAAGCTGAAACTCCAATACTTTGGCCACCTGATGCAAAGAGCTGACTTGTTTTAAAAGACCCTGATGCTGGGGAAGATTGAGGGCAAGAGGAGAAGGGAACGACAGAGGATTAGATGGTTGGATGGCATCACCGACTAATGGACATGGGTAGGGTGGACTCTGGGAGCTGGTGATAGACAGGGAGGTCTGGCGTGTTGCAGTTCCTGGAGTTGCAAAGAGTTGGACATGACTGAGTGACTGAACTGAACTGAACTGATTTGCCATGAAGTGATGGGACCAGATGCCATGAGATTCATTTTTTTAATGTTGAGTTTTAAGCCAGGTTTTTCACTCTTCTCTTTCACCTTCATCAAGAGGCTCTTTTGTTCCTCTTCACTATCTGCCATTAGGGTGGTTTCAACTGCATATCTGAGGTTATGGATAAATCTTCCAGCAATCTTGATTCCACTTTCAGCTTCATCCAGCCTGGTCTTTCTCATGATGTACTCTGCATATAAGTTTAATAAGCAGGGAGACCACTTGCAGCCTTGATGTACACCTATCCTGATTTTGAACCAGTCAGTTGTTCCATGTCTGGTTCTAACTATTGCTTCTTGACCTACATATAGGTTTATCAGGAGACAGGTAAGGTGGTCTGGTTTCCATCTCTTTAAGAATTTTCCACAGTTTTTTATGATCCACACAGTCAAAGGTTTTAACACAGTCAACGAGGCAGAAGTAGGTATTTATCTGGAATTCTTTTGCTTTTTCTATGATCCAATGGATGATGACAATTTGACCGCCAATCCTCTCCTTTTCTAAATCCAGTTTGAATGTCCAGAAGTTCTCAGTTCACAGACTTTTAAAGTTCTGTTTGAATGATTTTGAGCATTACCTTGCTAGCATGTGAAATGAGTGCAATTATGTGGTAGTATTAATATTTTTTGACAATACCCTTCTTTGGGATTGGAATGAAAACTGATCTTTTCCAGTCCTGTGGCCACTACTGAGTTTTCCAAAATTTTTGGCATATTTTGCAGCACTTTAATAGCATCATCTTTTAGGATTTTAAATAGCTCATCTTGAATTCCATCATCTCCACTAGGTTTGTTCATGGTGATGCTTCATAAGGCCCACTTGACTTCACACTCCAGAACGTCTGATTCTAGGTGGGTGATCACACCATCATGGTTATCCTGATCATTAAGCCCTTTTCTGTATAGTTCTTCTGGGTATTCTTGCCACCTTTTCTTAACATCTTCTGCTTCTGTTAGGTCCATAATATTTCTCTCCTTTCTTGTGCCCATCTTTGCATGAAATGTTCCCTTGGTGTCTTTAATTTTCTTTAAGAGATCTCTAGTCTTTCTCATTCTATTGTTTTCTTCTATTTCTTTGCATTGTTCACTTAAGAATGGTTTCTTATCTCTCCTTGCTATTCTTTGGAATTCTGCATTCAGATGGGTATATTTTTCCTTTTCTTCTTTGCCTATCAATTCTCTTCATTACTCAGCTATTTTTAAGGCCTCCTCAGGCAACCATTTTGCATTTTTGCATTGCTTTTTCTTAGAGATTGTTTTGATCACTGCCTCCTATACAATGTTATAAACCTCCATCCATAGTTCTCCAGGCACTCTATCTGATCTAATCCCTTGAATTTATTTGTCATTTCCACTGTATAATCATAAAGGATTTGATTCAGGTCATACCTGAATGGCCTAGTGGTATTGCTGCAGTTCAGCTCAATCACTCAGTCACATCCAACTCTTTGTGATCCCATGGACTGCAGCACGCCAGGTCTCCCTATCCATCACCAACTTCCCGAGCTTACTCAAACTCACATCCATTGAGTTGGTGATGCCATCCAACCATCTCATCCCCTATCATCCCCTTCTCCTCGTGCCTTCAATCTTTCCCAGCATCAGGGTCTTTTCCAATGAGTCAGCTCTTCACATCAGGTGGCCAAAGTATTGGAGTTTCAGCTTCAACATCAGTCCTTCCAATGAATATTCAGGACTGATTTCCTTTAGGATGGACTGGTTGGATCTCCTTGCAGTTCAAGGGACCCTCAAGAGTGTTCTCCAACACCACAGTTCAAAAGCATCAATTCTTCGGTGCTCAGCTTTCTTAGAAGAAATGGAATAGTCCTCACAGTCAATAAAGGAGTCTGAAATGCAGTACTTGGGTACAATCTCAAAAACGACAGAATGATCTTAGTTCATTTCCAAGGCAAACCATTCAACATCAGAGAATTCAAGTCTATGCCTCAACCACTAATCTTGAAGAAGCTGAGGTTGATTGGTTCTATGAAGCACTACAAGACCTTCTAGAACTAACACCAAAAACAAAGATATCCTTTAATCATAGTGGACTGGAGTGCAAAAGTAGGAAGTTTAGAAATACCTAGAATAACAGGTAAATTTGGCCCTGGAGCACAAAATGCAGCAGGGCAAAGGCTAACAGAGTTTTGCCAAGAGAACACACTGGTCAGAGGAAACACCCTCTTCCAACAACAACACAAGAGATGACTATACACATGGACATCACCAGAGGGTCAATACAAAAATCAGATTGATTATATTCTTTGCAGCCAAAGATGGAGAAGCTCTATACAGTCAGCAAAACAAGACCTGGAGCTGACTGTGGTTCAGATTGTGAACTCCTTATGGCAAAACTCAGATTTAAATTAAAGAAAGAAGGGAAAACCACTAGCCCTTTCAGGGATGACCTAAATCAAATCCTTTATGATTATACAGTGGAAGTGACAAACAGATTCAAGGGATTAAATCTGACAGACAAAGTGCCTGGAGAACTATGGGGGGAGGCTCATAACATTGCACAGGAGGCTGTGATCAAAACCATCCTCAAGAAAAAGCAATGCAAAAAGGTAAAATGTCTGAGAAGGCCAAATAGCAGAGAAATGAAGAGAAGTGAAAGACAAAGGAGAAAAGGAAAGACATACCCATCTGAATGCAGAATTCCAAAGAATAGCAAGAGATAAGAAACCATTCTTATATGAACAATGCAAAGAAATAGAGGAAAACAGTGGAATAAGAAAGACTAGAGATCTCTTAAAGAAAATTAGAGACACCAAGGGAACATCTCATACATGGGCACAATAAGGGGCAGAATAGTATGGACCTAACAGAAGCAGAAGAGATTAAGAAGAGGTGGCAATACACAGAACTATACAGAAAAGGTCTTAATGGCCAGGATAACCATGATGGTGTGATCACTCACCCAGAGCCAGCCATCTTGGATTGTGAAATCAAGTGGGCCTTAGGAAGCATTACCATGAACAAACCTAGTAGAGGTGATGGAATTCTAGCTGAGCTATTTAAAAAACTAAACTATGATGCTGTTAAAGTGCTGCACAATATGTCAGCAAATTTGGAAATCTCAGCAGTGGCCACAGGACTGGAAAAGGTCAGATTTCATTCCAATCCCAAAGAAGGCCAATGCCAAAGATTGTTCAAAATACCACATAATTGCACTCATTTCACATGCTAGCAAGGGAATGCTCAAAATGCTTCAAGCTAGGCTGCAACAGTACAAGAACTGAGAATTTCCAGATGTACAAGCAGGATTTAGAAAAGGCAGAGGAATCAGTGGTTAAATTGTCAACATCCACTGGATCAAAGAAAAGGCAAGAAAATTCCAGAAAAACACCTACTTCTGCTTCATTGACTGTGTTAAAGCCTTTGACTATGTGGATCACAACAAACTGTGGAAAATTCTTTTTTTTTTTTTTTGAAAATTCTTAAAGAGATGGAAACCAGACCACCTTACCTGTCTCCTGAGAAACCTATATGTAGGTCAAGAAGCAATAGTTAGAACTGGACATGGAACAACTGACTGGTTCAAATTGGCAAAGTAGTACACCAAGACTGTATATTGCCACCCTGCTTATCTAACTTATATGCAGAGTATATAATGCAAAATGCCAGACTGGATGAAGCTGAAGCTGAAGCTGGAATCAAGATTGCTGGGAGATATATCTGTAACCTCAGATATGCAGATGACACCACCCTTATGGCAGAAAATGAGAGGAACTAAAACACCTCTTGATGATGGAGAAAGAGAAGAGTCAAAAAGCTGGCTTAAAACTCAACATTCAAAAAATGAAAATCATGACATCCAGTCCCATCACTTCATGGCAAATAGATGGAGAAACAATAGAAACAGTGACAGAATTTATTTTCTTGGACTCCAAAATCACTGTGGATGGTGGCTGCCACCATGAAATCAAAAGATGCTTACTCCTTGGAAGAAAAGCCATGACAAACCTAGACAGTGTATTAAAAAGCAGAGATTAAAAAATATATATATATATATTAAAAAATTTAAAAAATAAAAAGCAGAGATATCACTTTGCTGACACAGATCCATAGAGTATTCACATATGGATACGAGAGTTGGACCATAAAGAAGGCTCAGTGCCAAAGAATTGATGCTTTCGAACTGTGATGCTGTAGAAAACTCTTGAAACTCCATTGGACAGCAAGGAGGATGAAACCTGACAATCCTAAAGAAAATCAATCCCAAACATTCATTGGAAGGACTGATACCGAAGCTGAAGCTCCAATATTCTGGGTACATGATGCAAAGGGTTGACTCACTAGGAAAAACCCTGATGCTGGGAAAGATTAAAGCAGGAGGAGAAGGGGACGATAGAGGATGAGATGGTTGGATGGCATCACCGACTCAATGGACATGAGTTTGAGCAAACTCCAGGGGATAATGAAAGATGGGGAAGCCTGGCATGCTGCATGCCATTGGGTCAAAAAGAGTCAGACATCTGAGAGACTGAACAACAATAGGAACAAGTATGTACTATGGATGTTCCTTAAAAATCTATCAGTACAGTTAACATACAATCTAATTGTGAACATAGATTCAAAGAATACTTGATTTAGAAAAGATGTTCTTTGCAGCACTATTTACTGTAGCCAAGACATGGAAGCAACCTAAATGTTCATTGACAGGTAAACGGATAAAGAAGATATGGTATGTAATGGAATATTTCCAGCCATAAAAAGAATGAAATAATGCCATCTGCATAATGTGAATGGACATAGATTATCATACTGAGTGAAATAAGTCAGATGTAGAAAGACAAATACCATATATCAGTTTTATGTGGAATCTAAAATAGGGATACACATGAACTTATTTACAAAACTGAAATAGACTCTCAGACATGGAAACCAAATTATGGTTACCAAAGGGGATAGTGAGCATGGGGAGAGACATAAATTAGGAGCTTGGGCTTAACATATACACACCACCATATATAAATAGGTGACCAACAGTGACCTACTGTATAGCACAGGAAATCGTATTCAATATTCTTATAGTAACCTTTACTTTTTTAATTGAACACTAAGTATTTTTATTGATGTGTTGTTGATTTACAGTGTTATGTTAGTTTCTCAAGTACAGAAAAGTGATTAAGATATACATATATATATTCTTTTTTATATTCTTTTCATTATGTTCTATTGCAAGATACTGAATATTGTTCCCTATACAACACAATAGGACCTTGTTGTTTCTAGGTCAATATATAATACTTCATTCAATATATAACACTTTGCATCTGCTACTCTTAAACTCCCAATCCACTCTCTGCCAGTAGCCCACCTCCTTGGCAACAACAAGTCTGTTGTCTTTGTGAATCTGTTTCATAAATAATTTCATTTGTGTCATATTTTAGATTCCACAAAAAAGTGATATCATATGGTATTTGCTTTCTCTTTCTAACTTACTTTGCTTAGTATGATAATCTCTAGGTTCATCGATGTTGCTGTAAATGCCATTTCTTTATTCTTTTTTATGGTCTTATATATATACCATATCATGTTTATGAATTAATTTTTCAATGGACATTTAGGTTGCTTTCAAGTCTTGGCTATTATAAATAGTGCTGCTATGAACAAAGGGGTGTATTTATCTTTTCAATTATAGTTTTGTCTAGATACATGTGCAGAAGTAGGACTGCTGGATCATGTGGTAATTATATTTTTGTTTTTATTGACTCATTTTTATTTATATATTTTGACTAAGCTGTGCAGCATGCAGGATCTTTTCTCAACCAGAGACTGAACCCAGGCTCCCTGCAATGGAAGATTATAATAACCTTTAATGGAAATGTCCGAAAAAGAATGTATATCAGTTCAATTCAGTCGCTCAGTCGTGTCCGACTCTTTGAGACCCCATGAATCACAGCACGCCAGGCCTCCCTCTCCATCACCAACTCCCAGAGTTCACTCAGACTCACGTTCATCGAGTCAGTGACGCCATCCAGCCATCTCATCCTCTGTCGTCCCCTTCTCCTCCTGCCCCCAATCCCTCTCAGCATCAGAGTCTTTTCCAATGAGTCAACTTTTCACATGAGGTGGCCAAAGTGCTGGAGTTTCAGCTTTAGCATCATTCCTTCCAAAGAAACCCCAGGGCTGATCTCCTTCAGAATGGACTGGTTGGATCTCCTTGCAGTCCAAGGGACTCTCAAGAGTCTTCTCCAACACCACAGTTCAAAAGCATCAATTCTTCGGTGCTCAGCCTTCTTCACAGTCCAACTCTCACACCCATACATGACCACAGGAAAAACCATAGCCTTGACTAGACGGACCTTTGTTGGCAAAGTAATGTCTCTGCTTTTGAATATGCTATCTAGGTTGGTCATAACTTTCCTTCCAAGGAGTAAGCGTCTTTTTTTTTTTTTTTTTTTTTAAACTTTACATAATTGTATTAGTTTTGCCAAATATCAAAATGAATCCACCACAGGTATACATGTGTTCCCCATCCTGAACCCTCCTCCCTCCTCCCTCCCCATACCATCCCTCTGGGTCGTCCCAGTGCACCAGCCCCAAGCATCCAGTATCTTGCATTGAACCTGGACTGGCATCTCGTTTCATACATGAAATTTTACATGTTTCAATGCCATTCTCCCAAATCTTCCCACCCTCTCCCTCTCCCACAGAGTCCATAAGACTGTTCTATACATCAGTGTCTCTTTTGCTGTCTCATATACAGGGTTATCGTTACCATCTTTCTAAATTCCATATATATGCGTTAGTATACTGTATTGGTGTTTTTCCTTCTGGCTTACTTCACTCTGTATAATAGGCTCCAGTTTCATCCACCTCATTAAAACTGATTCAAATGTATTCTTTTTAATGGCTGAGTAATACTCCATTGTGTATATGTACCATAGCTTTCTTATCCATTCATCTGCTGATGGACATCTAGGTTGCTTCCATGTCCTGGCTATTATAAACAGTGCTGTGATGAACATTGGGGTACACGTGTCTCTTTCCCTTCTGGTTTCCTCAGTGTGTATGCCCAGCAGTGGGATTGCTGGATCATAAAGCAGTTCTATTTCCAGTTTTTTAAGGAATCTCCACACTGTTCTCCATAGTGGCTGTACTAGTTTGCATTCCCACCAACAGTGTAAGAGAGTTCCCTTTTCTCCACACCCTCTCCAGCATTTATTGCTTGTAGACTTTTGGATCGCAGCCATTCTGACTGGTGTGAAATGGTACCTCATAGTGGTTTTGATTTGCATTTCTCTGATAATGAGTGATGTTGAGCATCTTTTCATGTGTTTGTTAGCCATCTGTATGTCTTCTTTGGAGAAATGTCTATTTAGTTCTTTGGCCCATTTTTTGATTGGGTCATTTATTTTTCTGGAGTTGAGCTGTAGGAGTTGCTTGTATATTTTTGAGATTAGTTGTTTGTCGGTTGCTTCATTTGCTATTATTTTCTCCCATTCTGCGTCTTTTAATTTCATGGCTGCAGTCACCATCCGTAGTGATTTTGGAGCCCAGAAAAATAAAGTCTGACACTGTTTCCACTGTTTCCCCATCTATTTCCCGTGAAGTGATGGACCAGATGCCATGATCTTCGTTTTCTGAATGTTGAGCTTTAAGCCAACTTTTTCACTCTCCACTTTCACTTTCATCAAGAGGCTTTTGAGTTCCTCTTCACTTTCTGCCGTAAGGGTGGTGTCATCTGCATATCTGAGGTTATTGATATTTCTCCCGGCAATCTTGATTCCAGCTTGTGTTTCTTCCAGTCCAGTGTTTCTCATGATGTACTCTGCATATAAGTTAAATAAGCAGAGTGACAACATGCAGCCTTGACGTACTCCTTTTCCTATTTGGAACCAGTCTGTTGTTCCATGTCCAGCTCTAACTGTTGCTTTCTGACCTGCATACAAATTTCTCAAGAGGCAGATCAGGTGGTCTGGTATTCCCATCTCTTTCAGAATTTTCCACAATTTATTGTGATCCACACAGTCAAAGGCTTTGGTATAGTCAATAAAGCAGAAATAGATGTTTTTTACATATACATATTACTGAATCACTGCTGTGAGCTTGAAAGTAACACAGTGTTGCAAATGAACTATCTATCAACTAAGAAACAAAAGGTTATGCAGAGAGGAGGAATTAACATAATCCATAAATTGCAATGTCTTGGGTTTTACCTTTTTCTGCAAAGGAAGAAGAAAACCCTGACTGAAGATTCTACCAGGGACACACCTAGGAAGGGCCAGCACCAATGAGAAGAGGGGCCACAGACTCTGTCCACCACACAACAGAGAGAATAGTCATGTCAAGTGAAGAAGCAAAGGCCTTGAGACCAGAGTCAGCCTTGGACCCTGTCCCAAATTCTATTACTATGACTTGTACTGTCTTGCACAACAAGGAGCTGACTCCATTTCTATGGTTCTTCTTTTATAATCTGAGTTTTGTGTATGCAGAGTATATTTTTGTGTGGGCCCAACATCTCTGCTGCTGCTGCTGCTGCTGCTGCTGCTGCTGCTACTGCGTCGCTTCAGTCGTGTCCAACTCTGTGTGACCCCAAAGACAGCAGCCCACCAGGCTCCGTCGTCCCTGGGATTCTCCAGGCAAGAACACTGGAGTGGGTTGCCATTTCCTTCTCCAAAGCATGAAAGTGAGAAGTGAAAGGGAAGTCGCTCAGTCGTGTCCGACTCTTAGCTACCCCATGGACTGCGGCCCACCAGCCTCCTCCATCCATGGGATTTTCCAGGCAAGAGTACTGGAGTGGGGTGCCATTGCCTTCTCCTAGTTCTTCCTTTTTCATGAGATGAGCCATGTGGTTTGTTCACCAACTGTTGTGCCAGGGGGAAAGGGCTGCATGTGAAATGACTGCAAATGTCTGGTAGTTTGAACATTTTTTGGCATTGCCCTTCTTTGAAAGTGAAAGTGTTAGCCTCTCAGTCATGTCCAACTCTTTGCAACCCCATGGACGAGGCTCCTCTGTCCATGGGATTCTCCAGGCTAGAATACTGGAATGGGTTGCCATTTCCTTCTCCAGGAGATCTTCCCCACCCAGAGATGGAACCTGGGTCTGCTGCATTGCAGGTGGACCATTTACCATCTGAGCCACCAGGGAAGCCCTTCTTTGGGATTGGAGTAAAAACTGACCTTTTCCAGTCCTGTGGCCACCTCTGAGTTTTCCAAATTTGCTGACACATGGAATGCAGCACTTTAACAGCATCAGCTTCTAGAATTTGAAATAGCTCAACTGGAATTCCATCACCTCCACTAGATTTGCTCACAGAAATGCTTCCTAAGGCCCACTTGACTTCACACTCCAGAATGTCTGGCTCTTAGTGAGTGACCACACCATCATGTTTATCTAGGTCATTAAGGTTTATCTAGGTCATTAAGGTTGTTCTTGTATAGTTCTGTGTATTCTTGCCACCTCTTCTTAGTATCTTCTGCTTCTATTATGTCTTTATCATTTCTGTCCTTGTGCCATCTTTGCATGAAATGTTCCCTTGATATCTCCAATTTTCCTGAAGAGGTCTCTAGTCTTTCCCATTCTATTGTTTTTCTCTATCTTTTTGCAGTGTTCACTGAAGAAGGCCTTCTTATCTCTGCTTGCTATCCTCTGGAACTCTGCAATTAGTTGGGTATATATTTCCTTTTCTCCTTTGTCTTTCATTTCTCTTCTTTCCTCAGCTATTTGTAAAGCCTCCTCAGACAACAACTTTGCCTTCTTGCATCTCTTTCTCTTTGGGACGTTTTTGATCACTATCTCTTGTACAATGGTACAAACCTCCATCCATAGTTCTGCAGGCATTCTGTCTACTAGATCTAATCCTTTGAATCTATTTGTCACCTCCATTGTATAATCATAAGGGATTTGATTTAAGTCATACCAGAATAACTTAGTGATTTTCCCTACTTTCTTCAATTTAAGCCTGAATTTTGCAATAAGGAGTTCATGATTTGAGCCACAGTCAGCTCCAGGTCTTGTTTTTATTAACTGTATAGAGCTTCTCCATCTTTGGCTGCAAAGAAAATAATCAATCTGATTTTGGTATTGACCATTTAGTGATGCCTATGTGTAGAGATATCTCTTTGTGTTTTTGGGAAAGGATGTTTGCTATGACCAGTGTATTCTCTTGACAAAACTCTACTAACCTTTGCCTTGCTTCATTTTGTACTCCAAGGCCAAACTTGCCTGTTACTTCAGGTATATCTTGATTTCCTAATTTTGTATTCCAGTCCCCTATGATGAAAAGGACATCTTTTTTGGTGACAGCAAAACTGTTTTAACTGATTGTTGAGTTTGTCATCAGATTCCTTGGTCAATACAAGGCCAATATAAGTCCTTCATAATTCTCATCACTGACTCTTCAGATATTCCTACGATCTATAAAATGTTTCCACATCAGCATATACCTTCATGTTTGTTTCCTACATTCAATTCACCTACTTAATTAATTCTGAAGTTTCTATGATGACAAAATGCTGCAAAACCAAATGGTTCTTGATTTTCAAAACTATTTTGCAGGGGAAAACTTACTATAATCCAGACAATGTTGTGCTTCTCTAATATAACCATCTAATGACTCACATACAAAATAAAATTTCCGCATTGAAGGATCCCCTTTCTAATCTAAATGAAATCTTGGGCTGCTGCTGCTGCTGCTAAGTCGCTTCAGTCGTGTCCGACTCTCGAGACCCCATGAACTACAGCCTACCAGGTTCCTCCATCCATGGGATTTTCTAGGCAAAAGTACTGGAGTGGGGTGCCATTGCCTTCTCCAGAAATCTTGGGCAGATGGTTCAATTCTGGGGATTCATGGATTCAATCTCTGCTTCTGACTTTGTTATTGTTGTTAGTTATATTGACTGTGTCCTATATCATCTATAGAATAACAACCTCTCCTACCTCCCAATGTATATTCAAAACTCCAACTAAAACAATGATGTCTAAATGACTTGATCATATCTATGTTGTTGTTGGTTAGTCACTAAGTCATGTCTGACTCTTTTGCAATTTGCATGGACTGTATCCTGCCAGGCTCCTCTGTCCATAGGATTTCCCAGGCAAGAATACTGGTGCGGTTTGCCATTTCCTTCTCCAAGGGATCTTCCTGACCCAGAGCTCAAACATGCATCTCCTGCTTGATGGGTGGATTCTTCACCACTGAGCCACCTGGGAGGCCTGATATAAAACAATGCACATAGAGGATGAAACTGGTGTACACCCTATTGGACAACCTAGAACTGACTATCAGTCCTTGCCAAGCGTTCCACTAGATTAACCCCTAAAAGGAGAGAGAGAACTCAGCTATAAAGACCAGGCATTGAGGGACATGATGGATCCAGGGCAAGTATGTAACTACTCTGGTATCAGGGGACCAAATATTTGATCACTAATGCTTTCTATCGAAAAATTAATGACCAAAAGATGTTGAAATAAAGTGTATATTTTAAAGCAGGACAAGAAAAGGTTAAGCATGAAATTCTGTCTGTGTGTTTGTCTGGATCCCCTCCCTTCCTCCCTGACATGCAACGTGTGTCTGCATTACACATTAACTAGAGCTCCTCAAAGGTGGGAGCACCTACTCTCCTGGAAAGATCAGTTGCTTTTATTTTCCTTCTGACACTAGCACTGTAACTTCTTAAATCACTATTCTGTTTTCTGCCCATGGATGCCACCAAGTAAGTATCATTAAAATTTTCACCCTCTACTGCTGTCAGAGTTTCCTAAAGAGCCCAAACAATTTGGCAAGTTCTTCATCAGAGGTTTGAGCTTTGAAACAACTGACGCAAGTCTGAGGAACCATTTTGAGCAGTGGGGAACCCTCATGGTCTATCTGTGGTGATAAGGGATCCAAACACCAAGTGCTCTGGAGGCTTCAGGCTTCTCATATATGCCACTGTGCAGGAGGTGGGTGCAGAGAGGAGTGCAAGGCCACACAAGGTGGATGGAAAAGTTGTGGAACCAAAGACGGCTGTCTCAAGAGAAGACTCTCAAAGACCTGGTGCCCACTTAACTATGAAAAAGATTTTTGTTAGTGGTATTAAAGAAGACACTGAAGAATATCACCTAAGAGTTTATTTTGAACAGTGTGGGAAATCTGAAGTGATTGAAATCATGAAAGATTGAGGCAGTGGTAAAAAGAGGTTTTGCTTTGATGACCATGACTCTATAGACAAGACATGACTCTATAGACAATGACTCCTATAGTCATTCAGAAATATACCGCACTGTGAATGGAATTCCCAGGTAGTGCTAGTGGTAAAGAATCCGCTTGCCAATACAGGGAAACTTGGAGATGCAGGTTCGATCCCTGGGTCAGGAAGATCCCCTGGAGAAAGAAACGGCAACCCACTCCAGTTTTCTTGCCTGGAGAATCTCATGGACAGAGGAGCCTGGCAGGCTACAGTCCATGGGGTCACAAAGGGTCAGACATGACTAACGCGACTTAACATACATGCTGTGAATGGCCATAACTATGAAGTATGGAAAGCCCTATCTAAGCAAGAAATGGCTAGTGCTTCATCTCGTCAAGGAAGTCACATTGTTCTGGAAACTGGTGGTGGTCACAGGTGGTTTTGGTGGAAATGACAACTTTGGTTTTGAAGGAACTTCAGTGGTTGAGGTGGCTTTGGTGGCAGCCCTGGTAGTGGGGAATATGGCGGTCGTGGGATGGCTATAATGGATTTGGTAATCACGGTAGTTATGGAGCAGGCAGTCCTGATTATGCTGGAGAAGGCAGAGGCTGTGGAAGTGATGGACAGCGTTATGGAAACCAGGGTAGTGGCTATGGTGGGAGAGGCAGCTATGACATCTATAACAATGGAGGATGTGGAAGTGGTTTTGGCAGTGGTAATAGAAGCAATTTTGAATATGGTGGAAGTTACAGGGATTTTGGCAGTTGCAACAATCAGTCTTCAAATTTTGGAACCATGAAAGGAGGAAACTTTGGAGGCAGAAGTCCTGGCCAAGGTTCCAGCAGTACCTGTAGTTATGGCGGTGGCAAAAGGTTTTAATTATAGCCAGAAAACAAAGTTTAGCAGGAGAGTCAGAGAAGTGACAGGGAAGCTAGATGTTACAACAGATTTATCAACTCAGTGAAACACAGTAGTGGCAGGGCCTAACTGCTGCAAAGTAGACCTGTTTTAGACAAGACTCGCTGTGTATGGGCAAAAAAAACTCAAGGACTCTATGTGTGACAAACTGTATAACAGGTTAGTTTAGTTTCTGTTCTGTGTTAAGTGTAAAGCAGTCCAAAAAAGGGTTTTAATGTAGCTTTTTTGTGTACCCATATTGTTAATTGCTGAATGCAATAGTTTGATTATGATGCTAAATAACTGTGTCTTTTTAAAAAATGTGCTGTGTAAAGTCAGTATACTCTGAAGACATTTTGGTAAACTATATCAACAGTGTGAAGTTAGAATTCTTCAGGGTGATGCCAGGTTCTATTCAAAATTTATTTACAACCTGCTTGAGGGTAGAAATCATTGTCTTCAGAAACTTTGATGCAGTTGAACTGACAATTAGTTACCGTGTTGTGACCTGGAGTTTACCGTTAAAAGGGTCACCCAAGCAGAGTCATGGAGTTTTTGATTATTAATATGATTGATCCGCTGGATCATTGAAAAAATAAGAGAGTTCCAGAAAAACATCTATTTCTGCTTTATTGACTATGCCAAAGCCTTTGACTGTATGGATCACAATAAACTGTAGAAAATTCTGAAGGAGATGGGAATACCAGACCACCTTACCTGCCTCTTGAGAAACCTATATGCAGGTCAGGAAGCAACAGTTAGAACTGGACACGGAACAACAGACAGGTTCCAAATAGGAAAAGGAGTATGTCAAGGCTGTAGATTGTCACCCTGCTTATTTAACTTATATGCAGAGTACATCATGAGAAACCCTGGGCTGGAAGAAGCACAAGCTGGAATCAAGATTGTTGGGAGAAATATCAATAACCTCAGATATGCAGATGACCCCACCCTTATGGCAGAAAATGAAGAGGAACTCAAAAGCCTCTTGATGAAAGTGAAAGTGGAGAGTGAAAAAGTTGGCTTAAAGCTCAACATTCAGAAAATGAAGATCATGGCATCTGGTCCCATCACTTCATGGGAAATAGATGGGGAAACAGTGGAAACAGTGTCAGACTTTATTTTGGGGGGCTCCAAAATCACTGCAGATGGTGACTGCAGCCACGAAATTAAAAGACGCTTACTCCTTGGAAGGAAAGTTATGACCAACCTAGATAGCATATTCAAAAGCAGAGACATTACTTTGCCAACAAAGGTCCGTCTAGTCAAGGCTATGGTTTTTCCAGTGGTAATGTATGGGTGTGAGAGTTGGACTGTGAAGAAGGCTGAGCACCGAAGAATTGATGCTTTTGAACTGTGGTGTTGGAGAAGACTCTTGAGAGTCCCTTGGACTGCAAGGAGATCCAACCAGTCCATTCTGAAGGAGATCAGCCCTGGGATTTCTTTGGAAGGAATGATGCTAAAGCTGAAACTCCAGTACTTTGGCCACCTCATGTGAAGAGTTGACTCATTGGAAAAGACTCTGATGCTGGGAGGGATTGGTGGCAGGAGGAGAAGGGGATGACAGAGGATGAGATGGCTGGATGGCATCACTGACTTAATGGACATGAGTCTGAGTGAACTCCAGGAGTTGGTGATGGACAGGGAGGCCTGGTGTGCTGCGACTCATGGGGTCGCAGAGAGTCGGACACAACTGAGCAACTGAACTGAACTGAACTGAATATGATTGTTGGCACATCCTATGCAATATATCTAGTTGAATTATGGTACCAGATAAAGTTATAGATGGGAATGAAGTTTGTGTATAATCCATTATCATGTATAATCAATAAATTATTTAATACCTTCTTGAAAAAAAGGATAGAGTTCTTTCCTAGCTCTGTAAGAGTCATGCTGACTTGCTGCTCTCTTTGAATGTGTTTGCCTGCAGCATGTATGTATCCTTGATGACTTTTAGGTAAAATATCAGTATGTCATTTTGATGTATGATCCTTTGTCTCAAAAACACATATGACTCTGCCTTATACATATGACTATGCCTTCAACTTCTAACAGGTGGAGGAGTTCTCAGAGCTTTCTGAGAATCTGCCTCCCAAGTTATAATCCTCAGT
This sequence comes from Bos mutus, assembly GCF_027580195.1. Classification (NCBI taxonomy): domain Eukaryota; kingdom Metazoa; phylum Chordata; class Mammalia; order Artiodactyla; family Bovidae; genus Bos; species Bos mutus. Next base: position 134,676,807 of record NC_091618.1, read on the forward strand.
TTGGCTCAAATAAAATTCTCTTTTTTCTTAACTTGATAGCTAATTGAATAAAAAATGTGAAGATGGAACACAGTCCATATGTCCAAAATGGGTATTTACTAAACCTAAGCATTTAGCAAAATTTCTAGAGGAGTCTGAAGTAATGTTATGGTCTTTATTAGAGACCCAAGGCCTTGGGCCAGTTCCTAGGGGAGCCCCTAAGTGTGGAGGGAAAGTCTGCCCCTGGGGTCAGGTAGTCAGTTCCTTCCCACTCATGCAATCTGGACTGGTCCTTGAATGGCTCATGTTTCATCTTATCTACCCATGGGTGATGAGATTTACCTCTCAGAATTTCTAGGACAATTAAACAAGAGGAGAAAAATTCTAGACCTAAGACACCCTTAGCATATTAGTCACAACCAGTTCCCAACCTCCCCGTCCTCTCTCACCAGTCACCAAAGGATAAAAAAGTTAGTTTCTGGCCCACATGTTCTAGATTGAGAGCCTGTGTGATCAGGCTGTAGTTTTCCTCAACATCCAAGAAATCCTATATAGTGAACATAAATACAAGGAAAATCACTTCAGCATATGATCTCTGAATATTTTTTGTTATAGAGCTTTTCTATGTTATAGAGCTTTTTCTATGGGCTAGATGCATCACACACATTATCTTATTTAATACTGTTAGGATACATTTTTAAACAAATTATTTCTGTTTTCTCCCTTTCCTAGACCATTTCTATGAGAAACTTAGTGACTATGAATCTTTTGACATCTGTATAAATTTTCATCAAGATAAGCCATTTGCTAGTTTTATAACCCAGAACTATCTCACAATCATTTGGAGTTCATCCCTTTTGAAATGTAAACACCTGAGGTGACACCTCACTCTCCTTGTCACTGTAGAGTGTAACCTAAGTACCTTTTGTGGAGCTGTAACCATCTGCTAGCAGGGAAGACTGTAATAGAAATTTATGATTCCATTGGATAGAGGCATTTAACTAGTGCAAGTGGTTTTCTGATTTCCAAGTGAGTTTAGATGCTGTCAAGTCCTCTAATGGGAAGGTGAAGTGCATTAACTGTGAGAGTTTATGTATGTCATGGTTAAAAATACGGTGTCATAGAATGGCTGTGGCAGCTCAGCTGTATAAGTGGGTAGAATATCCTTTGCTATCTCTTTTCACGGATAACCTGAAATGCACTGTACACTGATATGCATATTCACTAGTAAAACTGCTTGCTATCTTCTCTGTTTTGTGGAGAGGACTCTATTTTGGAAGGAATTTACTTCCTCTACAATACTCACTGTTGTTGTTGTCATCGTTTAGTCGCTCAGTCGTGTCCAACCCTTTAGCAACCCCATGAACTGGAGCCCTCCAGGCTTCTCTGCCCAGGCTTCTCTGGGATTTCCCAGACACGAATACTGGAGTAGGTTGCCATTTCCTCCTTCAAGAGTTCTTCTTGACCTAGGGATTGAACCCATATTTCTTGCATTGGGAGGTGGATTCTTTACCACTGAGCCACCAGAGAAGCCCACAATAATCATTACAGCCCTCATTTTACAGATAAGAAAAGTGAGGCGAGGAGGTGAACAGGCCATGGGGCATCAGAGCTCAATAAGTTTTCTGAACAGCAGTTCACCCACAGCTTTCATATGGCCTTGCTGATTACGCTGTCAGCACCTTTCACATTCCTGTGACTGGACTTAATAAGATCTGCATTTGGAGAAAACCAGTGCAAAAATTGCTTTGTAAATTCTGAAGTGCTACCAAAGACACTCAGGCCTTCTTATGATGCAGGGCTTCAGACACCATGGACTCAAGAATCCCTTCATCCTATATAATAAGATGCTTCCAGAAGGATGGTTGGCATTACAAATAAAATCAATGAAGTGGTTTTTAGTAATGATTTGTATATTTATAATTTAATGATTTGTAATAAAATCAAGCTAATGTAAAATTAAGTTTTCTTTTAGGTAAGCTACTAAATTTAGCTAGACTTCAGTTTTTTAACCCAAAAACAGTAGACAAATTGTAACACAGCTAAACAAAACTCTATTAGAGGGTTCTAGGTACTTTCACCCAAAGCATTTTGCTGCAAATATTTTTGCCTCACAACTGACGGGCCATAAGGCATTTTTTCCCTGAAAGATAAAATAACTGTTTGTCAGTTTAGTTTCAACTGGTTGAAATCCATTAGGATCTCTTCCAGTTAATGACATTATTAGTGGTTTATCAAGCTGATAAATGACAATGATCTGCCCCAGAAGTTGGTTTACTTTGAAACACACTACCTTGCATGAGAAAGAGGCCAAGGGTCTTGAAGGCACAGAGTTGAAATCACATTTCCCACAGAACTTTAGAATGTCTGTCAACGAACATATGACAATCTGCCAGGAACAAGCACTGTAGAAGAGTTCACAGTGCAACACAGAGAATGAACAAACACACATCCTAGTGTTGGGAAACTGACACCTCTCTTAAGGAAGGAGGACATTTCAGTGAAAATGTGCAATGACAAATCAACAAGTAAAAAAATATATTTATAAAACACTGTGAACAAAAGACCTGGAAGATAAGTGCTTAGGTACAATCTGCAGAATAAAATAGTTATTTGTGCAGTATTGCCATGGATACATACACTATTTACTTCTTGTTATTTTAACTTTTAAGGTAAAATTGCCTTATCAGTTATTTGACAAGAATGTTTGTGGCAAAGATGTTTACAACAGCAACAAAAAAACATGTTTACAGCAAAGTACTTACCCAGACAGGACATTAGAGATCCCAAACCTCTCAATTTTCACCTGGTGTTCTGGTAGTAGGCCACATTGTCAGGACTTTGGAAGTCATGAAAACACAGGTGAGGAAACAAAGTCTCCTGATTAGTCACCATCTAGTATTTCTAAGTCGGAGAAGGCGATGGCACCCTACTCCAGTACTCTTGCCTGGAAAATCCCATGGACGGAGGAGCCTGGTAGGCTCCAGTCCATGGGGTCGCTAAGAGTCGGACACAACTGAGCAACTTCTCTTTCACTTTTCACTTTCATGCATTGGAGAAGGAAATGGCAACCCACTCCAGTGTTCTTGCCTGGAGAATCCCAGGGATGGGTGGGCTACCGTCTCTGGGGTCTCACAGAGTCAGACATGACTGAAGCGACTTAGCAGCAGCAGCAGTATTTCTAAGTAAAACTGTATTCCATGCCTTTCTGAGAATAACTGAAAAGTCGAGCTTCTCACCTTTGTTCTCACTGGCATCCTCTGTGTGGGACTGGCCCAACTTCCAGAGGTCCTGGTTAGTTGGTCTGTAATGCTCCCTTCAGTTCAGTTCAGTTCATTTCAGTCGCTCAGTTGTATCCAATTCTTTGTGACCCTATGGACTGCAGCATGCCAGGCCTCCCTGTCCATCACCAACTCCCGGAGTTTACTCAAACTCATGCCCATTGAGTCAGTGATGCCATCCAGCCATCTCAGCCACTGTCGTCCCCTTCTCCTCCTGCCCTCAATCTTTCCCAGCATCAGGGTCTTTTCCAATGAGTCAGTTCTTCGCATCAGGTGGCCAAAGTATTAGAGTTTCAGCTTCAGCATCGGTCCTTCCAATGAATATTCAGGACTGATTTCCTTTAGGATGGACTGGTTGGATCTCCTTGCAGTCCAAGGGACTCTCAAGAGTCTTCTCCAACACCACAGTTCAAAAGCATCAATTCTTCGGTGCTCAGCTTTCTTCACAGCCGAACTCTCACATCCATACATGACTACTGGAAAAACCATAGCTTTAACTAGATGGACCTTTGTTGGCAAATGTGGGTGTTTTTTTAAACAATGATCTCTCTAGATAATTGTAAGCCTTGCTAAGCCTTGTCTGCCCCCTTCCCAGTGGCTCCCTTCCATCTGAAGGAACTCCTTGGTAAGGCAGTGCAGAACAACTTCATTTTTAATCTGGCAAATCCATGATTCTGAGTTAGGACATGTTCATGGGCTGACTTAACTGACAATCTAAGAGGTGCAATCTGGGCCAGGGAGGAGACCAGGAGAGGAAGGAGAGAAGAGCAGCTGCTCACTGCTCAAAGGTCATAGGCTGCAGATGAGGAGTCAAGCTTGAGAAAGTGATCAGCCTAAAATCAGGTTTGAGTGGTGGTTGAACCTAAGCGGATCTGACTCCAAAATCTTCCTGAATCCAACAGTTATGCAAATAGCCTTAAAAATTGTGGGGCTATGATGAGCCATTTGTGGGAATGCTGCTAAGTCGCTTCAGTTGTGTCCAAATCTGTGCGACCCCATAGACAGCAGCCCACCAGGTTCTTCTGTCCCTGGGATTCTCCAGGCAAGAACACTGGAGTGGGTTGCCATTTCCTTCTCCAATGCATAAACGTGAAATGTGAAAGTGAAGTCACTCAGTCATGTCTGACTCTTAGCGACCCCATGGACTTATGAAATTGATACTTTGCCTCCATTTTCTACACAAGAAAAATGGAGACATTCAGATGTTAATAATGTGCCTGACACAATCAGGAGCAAGCCCAGAAACTGTGGCTCTGGAGCCATGGCATCCAAGGTGGCAGCCAGCACCCACCTGAAGCATTGAGATGTGCTGTGAGTAAAAATTCTCACCAAATTTTTAAGATAAGTAAAATGTATTAATATAATAAGTGTTTGTGTCAATTACATGTTTAAATGATAATATTTTTGATACATTTGTTTACATAAAATGCATTATTATAAGTAACTCCAGGTCTTTCTTTTTGCTTTTCTAATGTGGATACTAGAAGATATAAAAACATGGGTTCAGGATCCTGTCCTCCTAATCCCATATGGCACTCAGTGCAGAGGATGCTGGTATTTCTGGGCTTCATCACCAAGTAACTTCATGATCCTGAGTAAGGCACTTTATACACCCAAGAGTGAATTTCTTAGTCTGAAAAATGGGGGAGGAAATACCCTCACCACAAGATCTGCAAGAACCAAGCGTGATAACATACACACACAGAGGCAGTGACAGATCCTGGCACTGATGGAAGGCTGGCAGTGCTAGAAGTGCAGGACACACTCCCTTCTGAACAGCACTCCATGCAAACAGCTCCAGTGGTGTAACCCAGGGCTTATGTGCTTTCCAAACTGCTGGACACACCACGGTGTACTGTGAAATCAAGTTTGGGGGATATTACCAGCGTCAAAAAAAAAAAAAAAAAAAAAAAAACAGAAAACATTAAAACACTTCTCTGGTTAAGGGAAAGAATAGTTGTCAGGAAGTTTTGATTTTGTATGGAGGGTAAGGGGGGGTTGCTGTAAATGAACTAAGAAAACCCTTTCTTCCTGTGGAGAATGGAGAACAGCCTTTGGGAGCCCCTGGAATTGATGAGCCCTCCTTGGTGGCTCAGATGGTAAAGAATCTGCCTATAATTCAGGAGACGTGGGTTTGATCCCTGGACCAGGAAGTTCCCCTGGAGAAGGAAATACCCACTCTGATATTCTGGCCTGGGGAATTCCAACGACAGAGGAGCCTGGTGGGAAACAGTCCCTGGGGTAGCAAAGAGTCGGACATGACTGTGCAACACACACACACACAAACTCTTTATGGGACTGGCAGAGGAATGACATAGAGAAGAAACTCATGAAGGGTCAGGAGGAAAGTCGGCAGAGAGCCAGGAGAGGGGCTCCTGTGGGTGCAGGAAGGCAAGGGCTTTAGGGCTGCCACCAGGTGGGCCTGAACCATGTCCCCTATGGTGGCAAGGTGCAGGGGCGATCAGGGGCAGTGGCCACTGACCAGGCCACCAACGGAGCCCCACCCTGAAAGCGCAGACTGCGTTCCCCTGGCTCTGTCCCTGCAAACCCCACCCTCACCAGGTCCTAGCCCTTATTGTGCCTGCTGGTCTTACCACCACGCCCCCATTACCGGAAGTCTCTTTCAGAGAGTAGGTATGGCAAGATGGCAATCTTACGCGTTTAGTGGATCAACAGCCGCTGTTCAGAAAGTACCACTGCCTTCACAGGAGCGGGCTTCACTTAGCAGCTCTGTGGATGCACGTGGACTCTCGCATCTGCTTGAGGTGACCAGGAGGGCACCGGAAAATTGGGATGAGGAGAGCTTCTAACAGGGCATTGCATAGGCTGTAGGCCTGCACCGCAGGTAGCTGCAGCCTGGGCCGCCAGAAGCACAGAGCCGGTGGGCGGGGGCCCTCCCTGGGGACCTGCTGGAGTAGGTGGGAACAGCTGTCCCAGGGCTGTCTCATCGGCCTCCTAGCCAGGAAGCCCTAGCCTGTGGCTTGCAGGTGGCTTCCTGGGTCACAGGCAGGTGTGAAAGGTAGGTGCTGATCGGACACAAGACCCCATCACTTTGGAGAACTCTTTTGAAAAGATGCAGTGTACCTTAAGGTATCAAAGGCTCTTGTGTTTATTTGAAAATAAACTTTTCAACAGAAAACTTCATTCCTCTTTTTCATGTAATAGGAATTGACATCTGTAGTAGGCAAATTAATGGCCCTCCTAACATGTCCCTATCTAAACCCTGGAAGTTGTGAATATGCTAGGTTATACAGCAAAGGGCAAATTATCCTGGATTATCTAAGATATGAAATCACAAGGCTCCTCAAATGTGGAAGAAAGAGGCAGAGAAGGAGCTATGAGGATGGAAGCAAGGTCAGAAAGAGAGATCTGAAGATGCAATGCTTCTGGCTTTGAAGATTGGAGAGAATGAGGAAGGGGCCAAGATTCAAGGAATTCAGGAAGCTTCAAAGCTGGAAAAGGCAAGGAAATAGCCCTCTAGAGCCTCCAGAATATAACACAGCCCTGTTAGCACCTTGATTTAGCCTGTGAGAGCAATGTCAGACTCCTGAGGTATAGAACTGTAAGATAAGTTGTGCTGTTTTTAGCTACTAAGTTTGTGGTAATATGTCACAGCAGCAATAAGAAACTGAAGCAACATCCTACATGAGGAAACACTGATTTACAGCATACTCCAATCTACCTAAGTAGATGAAGTATCCTCAACTTTAGTATTAAATAGTAATTATGAGATGGTTGGATGGCATCACTGACTCGATGGACATAAGTTTGAGCAAGCTCCAGGAGTTGGTGATGGACAGGGAAGCCTGGCGTGCTGCCATCAATAGGGTTGCAAGTGCTCTGGATACTGGGGCACCTACAGCCAAATTTGGATCCTGCATCTAAGTACTCTTTGTTTCTAAGTGTTCTTCCAGAGTTGGTGTTTTGATCCAGAATTCCAAAGAATTATTACCCAAAAACTCTTACCCAAAAATTTATTACCCAAAAAAATCTTACCCAATACTTAATTTGGGCTAACAGTCTTTATAAGGAAAGAAACAACCTCTCCCATCCTTGTGAATAAATTCTTGCTAGCCTAACTGTCATCTCTAACTTTTAGGAGACGCACACTGACTGAAACCACCCACTCTGGCCAGAAAACACCATAACCATTTGCATTAGGTGTTTTATGACAGGAGGTTCTGGTAAGGAACACGGAACTAACAAGCCACCACCAACTGGAAGAATTCCAGAGAGGTCAAAAGGAGATGCCAAGTGTCCTACCACCTCCCAGAATCTTTCTTGCTGGCATCCATCTTGGCTGAGCCATGTGTGTACCCCCAGGAAGGACCCTGAGTCAGAACGATTGGCCAAAGACAACCCAGAAATTAATCCCATCTAACCATAAAAGCCAAGACTGTGAGCCACATGTCAGAGCGGTCCTCCTGGGTTCCCTTACCCTACTGTTCTCCACCCGGGTGCCCCTTCCCAATAAAGTCTTTTGCTTTGTCAGCACATGTGTCTCCTTGGACAGTTCATTTCTGAGTGTTAGACAAGAGCCAATTTTTGGTCCCTGGAAAGTGTCCCCCTTCCTGTAACATAAGCCCTGGTTTTTCTGGCTGATGTCTGTTGCTGAGAACCGTGCTAGAGCTAGAGGGCCAGCACTTGTTCAGTGCGGCTTCTAGCCATTTGCAGACTTGCTAACCCAGCACAGGGCTCAGAAGCAAAGCCACAAAGAGGTTGTGTCCCAGAAATATCTCTGCTGATTAGAATCTTGTCTAAACTTAGTTTATTAACAGAATCAATGTTTCAAGCAAAAATGCAGTTCCTCTAGTCTCCTGTGTTCCCTGGTCTGTGATGTGTTCCTGGAGGTGATGGGTTGATTATGGAGACTCTGACGAAAAAGTTTTTATATTAATAGTTTGCTATTAATTTTTATATGTGTTTAAGAAACTATTACTAGCAAAATATTGCTGTTAAGCAACCAAGTAAAAGGAATGATTATATTCAAAAAGTCAAATCAGAAAACAATATTAAGAAAGATAGATTTAAAGCATAGATAGCCATGAAAAATACCATGAGTCATAGGTCAGTGACTGATGCTGGGAAGTGCAAGTGTGTGTGAGGGTGGTCCTTTGCAGGTCTTGCACAGGCCAGTACATCAGACAGCACATAGCAAGCTCCTTCACTCTATAGACCCTGCTCCCAACCTCTCCAGCTCCCTAGACTTTATCTCTTGATTTGTTCACTGTTTTTCACTGGAAAAGTCTCCTGCAATTTTACCTCTCTTACACACCATTGTTTTCACTTTTCCATATTCTCTTCCAGGAAGAGGCCACTTGCCTGAAACTATTTGCATGCATATTTTTCCATGGTTGTTTTTTATCACGCAGATAGTTTACATTTTGGCTTTATTTCATTCAGTATTATATCAGAATCATTTTCCATTTGCAAATAGTTTTCATTTTTAAGGGTTAGTTGTTTCCATTTTTTAGAAATGAGTACCATTGGACACATAGCTCTTGCTTTCTACTGAACTTTTAGGCTTTTTTAGAGAATAAATTCATGTAAGTGGCATGAATGAGTCAGAGCATATAAGTTTTCATTGGTCCTTTTTTTCCTATTTATCTAATTTCTCTTATTATTTAATAAAAATGGAAAATCAAGGGTTCAATTTTCATTCAGTAAATATCATTTGATCCTTAGGCAGTTTTGTTGCAGAAAGTGAAGTCCATGAATTTAGAATGATGGTAGCAATTCATCAACGAAGTAATCAGTTTTCACACAGTTTCAAAAATTGCAGCAATTTCCTTGAACTGTCTGTAGAAATCCTGACACTGTGGAATTGTCATTTCAAAGGACTTGTTCCACCTTGAGCATCACTGTAACATAAGGATACTTAAGTGATCTGCAGCTGTCCAAGCTCACAGCCATACCCAGCTTCCACTGAAAATCTATGAGTTGGTTGGTGACCTTGGACTTAGCATCCATCTGTGGCTCACTAGACCCCTCCATTGTAGGGTCCAGGGCTCTCACCACTCACTCAGGTGGAAGCTCCTGGGGCCATCTCATCATCAGTTCTGAATTGTCCACACCATTAAGCTTGAGTCTTCTTAGACCCTAAAATTAATGATTGTTTTTGTTCTTATAGGCAAAGAACATTTTCAAAGAAAGGGGTAAAATGTTCAGTGGAAAAATGACAAAAGATGTGAATGTTTCCTCAGAGAAGAAGGAAAACACTTTGCTATAAGCATATGATAAATTCTCAACCTAAATGATCATAAAAATTTGCAGATTCAAGCAAAAAAAGATACCTAGCAAGGTCTGAAAAGTTTGAGGACACATCCTGAATATAAGGTTGGGGAAACAGCCACTTTCATTAAATTTCTGCAGATATGTTAACTGACAAGATTTGGGGGGAGGATAATTTGATAATCACCACCAAAACTTAAAATGTAAATGCTTTCTGATCCAACAATTCTAAGACTAGATCTTGGAGACTCACAAAAGTTCATAAAGGTAAATAAACAACTGTATTTATGTCAATATAATGTTTAATAGTAAAAAGTGGAAGGATTTTAAACCTCCACCCACAGAAGACCTGGTTGAATAAATCATGATACATGTACCTCAAAACACTGCCACTGACAGAGGAGAGGTCTGAAATATAGTACAGACATCTGCCAGGGTCAGTCCCAAGAGACACAGTTGGTGTGAACTCTTAGTTGCATGATGTAGGATCTAATTTCCTAGCCATGGATTGAACCTAGGTCCCCTGCATTGGGAGTGTGGAGTCTTAGTCACTGGACGACCAAAGAAGTCCTCACAGTATTTCCTTTCTCAATAGAACTTGCCAATGAGTTCATTCTTTTTCCCTTAGTGAGTCTCCAGTGACCAAAATACTAGCCTAGGTATCAGAAAACTAGCATTCTGCTACTTTCACTGAATGAGTCACTGGATTCCACACTGTGCCAGAAGCTGGCCGGGAAATAAAATCTTGTCATTTATGGATGAGAAAAACTGCAGCACAAAGAGTACAGATGACTGCCAGAGGGTGTTGAGAATGCAGTCTGAGAAAACTGGCCAGCACTGACTTCTCTAGCCTTGCTCTCTGCTGCACGGAAACAGAACTTGTGCCACAAGCCCAGCTTTCCATGCATGACAGCCTCCACACTCTGACCACTGTCCACAGAGGTTAGATGCAAGCCCACATGCAAACATTGCCATACCTTTGTCCTGAGACCTACTGCTACACCTCTGTCTGACTCTACCCAGGTCCATACCTGCCGAAGGCCAGCCTCCAGAGCAGGGCTTCTGGCCATGATGGAATGTTCTGGACATGCACTCAACATGCCACCACAAACCACAGATGCTTGAGCACTTGAAATGTGACCACTACAACTGACGGACTAGGTTTTTTATTTTATTTAGTTTAATAAACATACATTTAAATAGTCATGCATAGTTACTTGCTACTGTGTTGGGTAAATGACACTCTAAAGGTACAGCCTTTGCTTTAAGAACTCTGACAAATCTGACTACAACATGTTGGATTGTGGTTAGCTGGACCGTGTAAATTACTTATGGGGAATTTCATGTGCAATACAAGAAGGAAGAAGAGAAAACAAAGAAAGCAGGAGAAACAGAAGAGAGGAATGAAAGTGCCTGTTTTTGAAGTGTGGCAAAATGATAGGGCCGCCAGTGTCTGTGGTTGCATCTGAATGGCCACGGTCAGTGCCCCGAGCATGTGTGAAGTGTGGCTTTGCAGCCACTAAGAAGGGGCTTTGCTGCTTCCAGCCTCTCAGTACAACCTGCCGCAAGTGGAAGCTCATTCCTGTGCCTTGCTATAGGACCAGCCTAACCAACACTTCCTGTACCTACATGTACACCCAAAATGTTATTGGATATGATGGCTTACAAATCTTGTTGTACATAGAATGGATTGGCACAAAAAGAAGCATAGCTTAGTTTCTCCATGATCCAGTCTAGTGTAGAGTGGGGTTGGGGTTTGCAATAACAACAATAGGCTGACTCGCTTTGCCGGTCAACTCTCATTTCTCTCTTGGGTTCCTCTACCATCTGTGGTATGCATCAATATATCCCAAAATGAGCAACAAAATGGACCATTTTCAAGGCAAGTACTCTCAAAAACACCTGAAAATTCATGTGGGGACCCCATTTGTTTTTGTGGTTTTTTTTTTGGGGGGGGACCCCATTTGGGATTAGACTTCTCCAATTTCTTAGAGCGTACAATTGTAAGTCAATTTCAGTTTACATATTTTTTTACCTTTAAAAAATACATCTATTCTTTTTCATTTGTTTTAGTCATATATGTAACTTACAAATATAGTCATAAAATAGACGATAGGTATATAGATAGCCATTTTCTACCCCAAAAGTATATAATATTCCCCTATATTTTCTAATATACCTTTATAATTTTTTGAATGTTTAATTTTTTAATATTTGTGAAATTTAAATTTGCTAATAATGAGAAATAAAGCTGCCAAACTTTTTATCAGTTCTTTAAACATTAATATATTTCTTTTTTTCCACCCATGTAAAACACTTTCTTCAGTATTTACCATATTCCTAGATGTACATCAGCTTTTTCTAGATCTGAGATTTTTGTTTCTTGTTCCATCTATCTCTATCAATTTAATTAATACAGTTTTCAAAATTCCTAAAATTCTTCTTGGCTGTTGCTGTACATTTTCTCTTCTAGATGAATATTAGTATCCGTTTGTCAAGTTTAATTCTAAAATCCTTTAGGTAATTTGATTGCTTATTTTCTAAGCCTAAACAGTATGTGCTGTGCTTAATCACTCAGTCATGTCTGACTCTTTGGGACTCCATGGATTGTAGCCCACCAGGCTCCTCTGTCCATGGCAAGAATACTGGAGTGGATTACTAAAGATCCTCCTCCAGGGAATCTTCCCAACCCAGGGATCGAACCCAGGTCCCACATTGCAGGCAGATTCTGTACCAACTGAGCCACCAGGGAAGCCCATGAATACTGGAGTGGGTAGCCTAACCATTCTCCAGGGGATCTTCTCAACCCAGGAATCTAACCAGAGTTTCCCACATTGCAGGTGGATTCTCTTCCAGCTCAGCTACCAGGGAAGCCCAAGCCTAAACAATATAGTGAGAAGTTAAATGTTACCCACTATGAATCTTGCCTCCTCCCAGCCCTTACCAACCACATTTCCATACCACACATTGCCGGCAGAAAACAGCACTCCTCACACAAAACATATCCTATTTCCACTCATCCTGTGTTCTGCCATGATGCCAGGCCAATCCCTATGTGTTATGGCTGCTGTGGTCTTTCTTGTTGCCTTTTAACCCAAGGAGTCCACTTTGGAGGATCAGTCCAAAGCAAATAGATATGCCTTCAAGTGAAAATATATGTATACCTCAGCATTATTATTAATAGAGAAAATATCCCTAAATATAGGCATAGAAAAGATCTGTGAAGCAAATACATGCCACTAGCCATGCCAGGCAGACCAAGTTTGGACTAGCTGGTAGAATGCCCAGCCATAAGTGGCCACTGTCAGTGGAGCTTGGTGCTACCCTCATAGTGGCGTCTACAGAGACTTCAGGTGGCCTGGAGACACTTCAAGAAAAATGTTAAATAGAAAAGTGGGGACTTCCCTAGTGGTCTACTGGCTAAGACTCTGTGCTCCCAATGCAGGAGCCCCGGGTTCAATCTCTGGTCAGGGAACTAGAACCTGCATGCTACAACTAAAGATCCCACATGCTGCAACTAAGAGCTGGTGCAGCCAAATAAATTTAAAAAAGAAAAGAAAAGAAAAGTGAAGCATATAGCTATAGGTATAAATATATATAATCTTAACAGCAATGTAAAAGGAACTTATATATTCATTCAGTGAATATTTCTTGAGTATTGACCCTCTAGGGGAGATATCCACTCTTACTCCATCTTTTTCTCCATGACTTATGGTGATGTTAAAGGGGGATGGCACAGAATATCCTTAAGGAGAGGCTAGCTAAGCCCCTGGACAAAGCTTCGAAAGGTGTTACCACACCTGTTCAGGTCCAGAGACTGGATTTTTCCCCCAGATACCCAAAATTGATGAGGCTTATGAGGATCAAATAATGATGATAATTTATGAGTCAATTGCCAAGATGCCTGTGTACCACTTTCTTCAATGCCAATAAGGATAGAATTCTCCAATAAGTGGAGAATTCAGTGATCCCTCAGGAGCTTTCTGATCCCAGAAGAACCTAACTCAGCCTTGAAAGAGCAGAATTGGAGCCAGATGTGTGTCTTGGAGAAAAGCCAGCCAGACCCCAGTGAGAGAGCCATGGCAAGGCTAAAGGGTCCACTTTGAGGGGGTTCCAAACAGGCCATATCCTATCAGCTAACATTTTGTGTTTTACCTCTACTGTGTAAAGCATACTTAAACTTAAAAGCTTAAACAATAACTTCTTATCTCAGTTTCCCTGAGTCAGGAACCTGGGTGTCGCTGGGCCAGGACAGAGTGGCTCCAGTGGCTCAGGCCATACATGGGTCTGTGTGCATACATCCCCTACAGTGTGTATTTTACACTTTGCATACTTACTTCCAGCAAAGCCTTTCTATGACTAGACATCTAAGCACAGGAATTTTCAATGCTAGCTTTTAAAGTCTGAGTATTCAAATAACTCCTGACCTGACCACTGGATTTGATGAGATTAGGCCACACAGGAGGCAGGTGAGCAGTGGGGCCACAGTCTGTCTAGTGGGGTCTGTGTGAGTGTGCTGAAATGGGCTTCCCCAGCCCTCTGCACAGCACTATCTTCCTCCCAAGCTTCTCTGAGACAGTAGAACTTGCTCCTGGAGTGTGCCTCTTGCTTGAGACCTTTTTTCTTTTAATGCCAACACCCCCCAGCCCCGCCCACCAACCCCCCAAGCCCCCAGCCCCATCTTACAGATCAGAGGCCAGACTGGGGCAGGGGCCGAGCACAGTGCCCTGCCCCACAGCTTCACCGCACGTGTGAGAACCCCACCCCCAGCCCTGTGGGCACCACCTCCTAGTGCCCGGCGCTCTTCCTTTCACATGACTGAGGCACTGGCCCTGTGCGTGTGAATGTGGGGACAAGACTCAGTGTGGTCAAGGCCCCTGAAGCAAATTCTATCCCTTAACCTAGAGTACACCCCATGGAATCAGATACAAGGCTGGCAACTCTGACACTGCAAGCCCCCTGTGACTGCTCTGCCGTCCCTCCGCTGGGACTCAGGCGCAGCCTTACTGGGCATACTACAAGAGGCCACCAAGGATGTGGGCTTCTCGCCTGTCATGTGCTGGGAACATCTTCCCTGGCCATCCTCAAAACACACACGAATGGCAGTTCTATAAATAAGACTGTATTGATCAGTCAGACCTGCTAGTCCTAGGTCCACGGGACCATACTGCCTGCTCTTTCCACCAGAGGGACAAAGATGGTCTCTTGATAAACACACCCTGCCTCTATCAATGTCAGTTGCCAGGAACTCAACTGGAACCTGTTTGCCTACAAGTGACCTGGTAAAGCAACCAGGAACCAGGTTCCTTTCCAGACTGCATCTGCACTCCCACGGCTGTACCTTCATCTTTGTTCACATTGATTGATGCCAGTCTCCCAAATGACGTGTTTGTCACCTCTACCTGCCTCCTTCTCTTCTTTTCCTTCTTCTAGAAAATATGGGGCTTACTATTGATAGTTCTAACATACCATGGTTTTTTCTCTTTCCCTTCCCCAAACACCATGCCTTCAATTCCACATTAGAGCTAAAATTATCTTTGTCTTAGAATCACAAAACTCAGTTGCTTACAAGAAAACATAACATGGGTCTCTTTGAAAAAACTGAACATATGAAGAAATTTAGAATATGGGGGAAATGCAGAAATAGCTAATATTGAGAAAAGTGTGTGTATGTGTGTGTGTGTAGGTAGGGGGTAGGGGAAAGAACCAAAAATTGGTAGGGAAAAGCCATGAGACATATTTTATCTTCTTCCAGCAAAGGCATTCTACGAATGTACTCATTGTTCTCCAAGAGGACACTCAGTCCTGGGGAATCTAAACTTCTTTTAATGCACCCTCAAATGAAGCATTTTGTAGACATGAAATTGTCTAGACATCTAAACTTATCTTTTCAAAAAAAGGAACAATTATATAATTGAATGCTAATCTTGTATAGAAAGACAGGTGCTAATGATGAGAGCTGGGTGTTAATTTTAAATGTCATAAGGTCTGGTTATATTAGTGCAATCAAAATTTTCCTCAACTCAAACATCTGTTATTCAGGTCCCCACCAATCACTAAACTCTCTGAAAAGCAGGGAAGTTCAGAGCCACTTAAAGAACGTTTCTTAGATATTTTATTCTGTGGCTGATGTGTACTGTGTGTGTAAGGCACATAGTTTGATCAAATAAGTGTGTTTATGTGGTTAAGATCATCTATGTGAAACAAACAAATAAATAAAGGACTAGAAGAAATAGTTGCCAGAGGCCTACTCTTCCTACCCAACTTCCCCCGCTGCCCACCCAGCACCATGGACTGTGCTCCTGTACAGCAAGGTTGGGGCGGATTCTGCCCAGTCTCAGTGAGAAGGCCAAACAGCTGTCCCAAGTTCAAGGAGGAGAGCATGAGATGGCCCCATTTTCCAAATATACATGCTGGGTATGGTGCATGTGCAGTGGGCACATATGGGGGGAAGTCAGGTATCCCAGGAAGAAGCCTTGAAGTTTCTGGACGGAAAAGCACTCAGTGTAAATAAATGAGGGAACATAACCGTGTTTCAAATGCCACTTCCTGGTCATTCATTCTTACCAGTCCCTGTGATGTCCTTTCCATGCTCACAACTTTGCCCATAAAAGTAGAAGGACACCTGTGCAGGAGCCCCTTAGGTTTTAGCTCCTCATCTGAAATAGGAGAGAAAAGTGGGAAACAAGTGACGGCTGATTCAATGCACACTGAGTCTCCCCAGTGGGCCGCCAGCTCAGACAGACAAGCATGTCTTTCATGATCCTCCCAGGAGAGTTTTATTTGATTGCTTTTAATAATCACACAGCACTATCCCAAAGGGTGATAGCCCTCTTCACAAACAGACTGCCCCCCTCAACTCCAGAGAAAACCATGTTTAGTGAATTTTGAGAATATATCCAGAGAGTAGACTCCTAATGAACTGGTTTGCTAAAGGCAGTCATTATCAAATAATTAATGACAACTGTTACTTCAATATATTTTCCCATTGGCAATACATGAAAGGACCAATCTGCACTTTATGGGGTCTCTGTGGTTCTGTTTCAATGACCCCAGGAGAACACAAAGGTCAACTCTCACTGGTAATTAACCTAGCCACAAAAAACTGAACTCAGTGAGTACAGCTCTGTCAAGGTGTCATTTCCTCCAGAGGCCCCTCCTGACCCCTCCTTCCTCATTTGTTATTGGACCAAGACACACCCACCCTTGCTCCCCTCTGCATTGTTTATTGTACATTTCACCTAGATAGGAAAGTGCTTCCTGCTCTTTCTGCTCCCCTCCTTCCTCTGTCCTGTGCATACTATAGAGGTTTCCCCAGTATACCACCCATGTTGGTGTCCTTTTGCTCATATCTAAATACATTTGCCAAATTTGAGAGAAACAGAAATATGGCTGAGTCTTCTCTCCTAAGCTCAGATGTCTTGATCATGAACATTTCTCCCACTGCCAAAACAAACCCAAATTAAGGAATACAAAGCCGACTAGAGTATTCAAAGCAACTATTTCAAATGTGTTTTTTCCAACCCCACCAAATAATTCTGCAATTCTCAGTAGATAGTGATTGTGTGCGTGCTAAGTCACTTCAGTCATAGCAGATTCTTTGCAACCCCATGGACTGTAGCCTGCCAGGCTCCTCTGTCCATGGGATACTCCAGGCAAGAATACTGGAGTAGGGTTGCCATGCCCTCCTCCAGAGGATCTTCCCGACCCCAGGAATAGAACCTGAGTCTGTCTCCTGCATTGGCAGGTGGGTTCTTTACCACTAGCACCACCTGGGAAACCCCAGACACTGATTAGGTGTTCCACAAATTAAGCTCAGTTTTGACATCTACCCGCAGAAGGCATCAGATCCCACAGGTTAAGTCCTACTTAATCAGTCCTACTTTGTGTTCTCCTGGGGTCATAACTTGGCTCAGTCCTACCAAGACTACCCCACTTTAAATGCCAAGGCAAGGCCGGGTTGTTACCTGTGCTTCTGAACAACTAGCTATCAGTTGAAGGTTCCCCAAACACCTATGATTAATTTGCTACAGTGCCTTACAGAACTCAGGAAAACAGTTTACTTAATTAGGTTACTGATTTATTACAAAGGACAGGAATGAACAGTCAAAGAGATACACAGAGTGAGATCTGAAAAGGTCCTGAACACAGGAGCTTCTGTGCCTGTGGAGTTTAAGGTGTGTCACGCTCTCAGCGTGATGATGCATTCTGGTTAACCAAAGCGGAAGCTCTACAAAGTCAGAAGTTCAGGGATATTTATGGAGGCTTCATTACATGGGCATGACCAATTGAATCTTTGGCCATTGAGGACTGAACTCAATTTCCAGCCATCACCCATGACCCCACATGACCTTCCCAGGTGGGAGGTTGGTGCTAAGTGTTCCAACCCTCTAATCATCTTAGTGGTTTCCCAGACAACCAGCGTCCAACCTCAGTTGCAGGCAAAGTTGCTTCAGTCGTGTCCAACTCTTTGCAATCCCATGGACTATAGCCCACCAGGCTCCTCTTTCCAAGGTATTCTCCAGACAAGAATACTGGAGTGGTTGCCACTTCCTACTCCAAGGGAATCTTTCTAACCCAGAGACTGAACCCATGTCTCTTGTGTCTCCTACATTGGTAGGCAGGTTCTTTACTACTAATGCCACCTGGAAAGACCTCAGGGGTTTTCCAAAAGTCACCTTATTAATGTAAATTCAGGTATGGTAGAAATGGGTCTGTTACGAATAACATGACACTTATTTCACCTTTATGGCTCTGAAGCACTTTCAAGAACTGAGGACAAAAGATCATTTATTATAACAAAAGTGCTCCCCTTGCTCTTACTACTTAGGAAAATCCAAGGGTTTTGGGAGCTGGGAGCCAGGAACAATAGATGAAGTCAAAAATAAATATTTGTTACAAATCACAATATCCCATTGTTGATATTTTTGATGTTGCTTGATTTTAAAGCATCCACTGTATACATAATGCAAATTTGAACCAGTTCCTGGTAGCCGTAGAGCTGCTGATCCCACACCCTCGTGGGGGCTTTGACCTATGTAAAGGTCAGTGTGGAAAAAGTTCAACTTTAGGCTTTTAGGCATGATCACACTATAGTGCTCTTTCTCACCGACAGTTTCCATTCTTATTAAATTCAATAAATATTTATTTACTAACCCCAAACTCTGCTGAACCTGTGGAAGAAAACAAAGATTTTTGAAAGTGGCGTCTTGCTTACCACGATAAGTTTAACAAGATAAGGCAAAAATTCCTGCTCCTTGGTATTTCCCTGGTGGTCCAGTGGCTAAGACTCCATGCTGCCAATGCAGAGGGCCTGGATTCAATCCCAGGTCAGGGAACTAGATCCCACGTGCCATAGCTAAGAGTTTTCACGCTGCAACTAAGAGTCCACATGCCACAACTATGGCAAGACTCAATGCAGCCAAATAAACAAATATTTTTTAAAATTTCCTACTCTTGGCACTTGAAGAAAAGTCATGGTAGTCACCCTGTTGACCTTATCAGTCATCAATCCCCAAATAGCCAATCAGATACATAGACTTCTTAGGGAAGTCATCCTCAAAGAGAAGGCTGCAGGCCATATGGTTACTTGAGACCTGTGTAATCCATTGAAATCACTTCTCAAGCAAATTTTGTATTTATGTTTTTACCGTCTGCTTAGCTGTTAAAGCCTCTGAAATTGATTCGAATGTTGATGTGGCTTTTACAAACCCTCGTGTTTCTCATATTTTCTTAAGGATTCATATCCTCTGGAACAATTTGTATATTCTACAAGAAATGTGCCGTAAAATAAGTAAATAAAACAATTCCCACTTACTAGATAATTTATTCATATGTTGACCTTATATTTGGACTAAATTTAGCTGTTATCAAACTTTGACCAGTGAACAATAGCTGCTTAGTGATTTCTTTCATGACTTTCACTGAGGCCGTAATTGGCATTCTTCAGACTTTCCAACAAGACCATTTTGCAGGAGTCTCCAAAATTTACAAACAGCTTATGACAGGTAATAGCATTAACACAAACAACCCACTTAAACCCACTGGGCAGAAGACCTGAATAGACATTTCTCTAAAGAGGACATACAGATGGCCAATAGGCACATGAAAAGATGCTCAACATCGCTAGTTATTAGAGAAATGCAAATTAAAACTACAATGAGATATCACCTCACACCAATCAGAATGGCTATTATCAAAAAATCCACAAACAACAAATGCTGGAGAGGGCATGAAGTGAAGGGAACCCTCCTGCACACTTGGTGGGAATGTAAATTGGTACTGCCACTATGGAGAACAGTACAGAGGTTCCTTAAAAAACTAAAAATAGTTTTGACCCTACAATCCCACTCCTGGCATATATCCAGAGAAAAACATGGCTGAAAAAGATACATGCACCTCCATGTTCATCACAGCACTGTTTACAATTGCCAAGACATGGAAACAACCTAAATATCCATCAACAGTGAGTGAAAGTGAAAATCACTCAGTCATGTCATGACTCATTGTGACCTCATGGACTATACAGTCCATGGAATTCTCCAGGCCAGAATACTGGAGTGGGTAGCCTTTTCCTTCTCGAGGGGATCTTCTCAACCCAGGGATTAAACCCAGGTCTCCTGCATTGCAGGCAGATTCTTTACCAGCTGAGAAAGATGTGGTACATATATACAGTGGAGTATTATTCAGTCATTAAAAAAGAATGAAATAAGGCCATTTGCAGTGACATGGATGGACCTAGAGAGTGTCATACTTAGTGAAGTAAGTCAGAGAAAGAGAAATAGCATATGACATGCCTTATATGTGGAATATAAAAAGAAATGATACAAATGAACTTACAAAACAGAAGGAGACTCACAGACTTAGAAAACGAACTCATGGTTGCTGGTGGGGGAGGGGATAGTTAAGACTTTGGGAAGGTCGTATATACACTGCTATATTCAAAATGGATAACCAACAAAAATCTACTGTATAACACATGGAACTCTGCTCAATGTCATGTGGCAGACTGGATGGAAGGGGCATTTAGGGGAGAATGGATACATGTATATGTATGGCTGAGTCCCTTCACTGTTCACCTGAAACTATCACAACATTGTTAATTGCCTACACACCAATGCAAAATGTTTTTGTGTTAAAAAATTAAATTAAAATTTCAAGAAAAGACCATTTTGCAGGACATGACTGAGCAATTCCTCTTGCCGAACTGAAATCCACATGTACTGAGCACTGCTGTGTACAGGTATGCTGCAAACATATAGGCAGCAAAGAAGAGCAAGACGCACCCCTGACCCACAGAACTACCCTGCAGTCCCAGAATCATGCCAGCCAGGGAGGGATATGACAAGAGCTGACACCAGGTGTTCTGGGAAATAGAGGCCAAAGGGTAGGGCAGGTGAGAGAATGTTCCATCCTTTCCCTGAGCAGGTGAGATAGGAGCTGGGTCCTCTGGGATGAGGGAAACTGTAACTGAAGGACAGTAGGGAGCTTTGGGGAAGGCAGTGCATTTTGCTAGGAGCACTGGCTCTGTGTGTGAGGGAGAGTAGACGGAGGGAAAAAGAAGTGGGATGGGGCCAGGCAGCCCAGTTGCCAAAGGCCATTAGATTCTTAGCAGCCCTAGACCTCAGAGACTTCCTTCTATGTAAGATTTGAGAAGTTCACTGGGGACCTGAGACCTAAATGGAAATTTTTCACCTCTTCTGGCTGCATGAGATCAACTACCCATTGCCCGATGTCCAGCAGCATCTTTCAGTACCACGTTTTGGTGGCGGGCGGTGCAAAGGGAGGTGAGCAATAAGAGCATTGAACTAAGAGTTAAGAAACTGGGACTTCGTGGGCAGTCGAGTGGTTAAGACTGTGCTGGCAAGGCAGAGGACATGGGTTCGATTCCTGGTCAGGGAACTGAAATCCCACATACTGTGTGATGTGGCCAAAAGATAGAGTTAGGAAACGAAAACAAAGTTTCCACCACTGTGTAAGACACCTCTACACCACTGGGGTTAAAAATAACACATGTGACAAATGGATAAGAAAGTTGTGGCACATATACACAATGAAATATTACTCAGCTATTGAAAAGAATGCATTTGAATCAGTTCTAAAGAGGTGGATGAAACTATTATACAGAGTAGTATAGGATGTAGTACAGTATAGTATGTAGTATAGTAATAGGATGGAGCCTATTATACAGAGTGAAGTAAGTCAGAAAGAAAAACACCAATACAGGATATTAATGCATATATATGGAGAAGGCAACGGCAACCCACTCCAGTACTCTTGCCTGGAAAATCCCATGGATGGAGGAGCCTGGTAGGCTGCAGTCCATGGGGTCGCTAAGAGTCGGACACGACTGAGTGACTTCACTTTCACTTTCCACTTTCATGCATTGGAGAAGGAAATGGCAACCCACTCCAGTGTTCTTGCCTGGAGAATCCCAGGGACGGAGGAGCCTAGTGGGCTGCCGTCTATGGGGTCGCACAGAGTCGGACACGACTGAAGCAACTTAGCAGTAGCAGCAATGCATATATATGGAATTTAGAAAGATGATAACAATGACCCTATATGTAAGACAGCAAAAGAGACACAAATGTAAAGAATAGACTTTTGGACTCTGTGGGAGAAGGCGAGGGTGGGATGATTTGAGAGAATAACATTGAAACATGTATATTACCATATGTGAAATAGATCACCAGTCCGTGTTTGATGCATGAGACAGGGTGCTCAGGGCTGGTGTACTGGGATGACCCTGAGGGATGGGATGGGGAGAGAGGTGGGAGGGAGGTTCAGGATGGGGAAACGCATGTACACCCATGGCTGATTCATGTCAATGTATGGCAAAAACCACCACAATATTGTAATTAGCCTTCAATTAAAATAAATAATTAAAAAAATTTTTTTAAATAACACATGTGGCCACAGATAGGGCCTTATATTTTCTCAGAGACATCACAATCTAAACCAATAACAAATACTATACATAGAGGGGTAGTAAAGTCAGAAGATGTTGAACTCAGAAAGGAGAGAGGAATCACTGAGGGGAGAGTGGAGGAGGTGTCACCTGATACCACCCTACTTAAACACGGACCACAACTTGTCCCTATTTCACTGGTGCTGGCAGAAGGCATGAGATTACTGCATCAGTGACCATGGGACACCCATCATTCTTGCATCTTCTGCCATGACCTCCCACTGGAGAGGGATGTGTGAGAGACGGGTGCCACTCACACAAAGGGCTGAATCACAGCTGAGGAACACTGAGTGCAGGGAACATTCCAGAGGGAGTCATCGCCTCTCTGAAAATTTCCTGCTGCAAACACAACTCTGAGGTTGGCCTGGGGAAAGAATGGTCCAGTCTCACATTCTTGGCACACCCAGTATTTGAGTTTCTGGTGACTGCCATAACAAATGATCATAAACTGGTGGTTTAAATCAACAGGTCTGGGATCCAAAGGTTTTAAATGGAGGTGTTAGCAAGCTGGTTTCTTCTGGAGGCTCCATGGGAAAATCCACTCCAGGTCTCTCTGCCAGCTCCTAGTGGTTTTCTTTGGTGTTGCTCAGCTTGTAGATGCATCAGTTCAATCTCTGCCTCCATCTTCAGTAACCTTATCTCTGTCTCTCTGTCTCACTGTCTCAAATCTCCTTTCTTTTATAAGAACGTCAGCCAATCCTAAATCCAGGATGATCTCAAGGTGCTT
Organism: Bos mutus; assembly: GCF_027580195.1. NCBI lineage: Eukaryota > Metazoa > Chordata > Mammalia > Artiodactyla > Bovidae > Bos > Bos mutus. Next base: position 134,699,992 of record NC_091618.1, read on the forward strand.
AACTTAATTATACTAGCAAAGATCCTTTTTCCAAAAATGTCAACTTCACAGGTTCCCAGAGCTAGGAATTAGATATTTTGGGAAGGAGGAGCAATATTCCACTCACACCCAGCAAAGATATTCAGGAAAGGAAGAGGCCCACAGAGGATAGCTCTCTCAATGCTGAGTACCTTCTCAATAAGAGGAGGGCTGTGTGTCAACCTGAGGCAACCACTAACATGGAAAGACTTAAGGCACATTGAAGACAAAGCATCATATTTTACTAAAAATTGGGAAGCTATTAGGCTGGTGCAAAAGTAATTTGGGTTTTTCAGTTGTTGAAATTTGCAATTTGACATTGGAAAACATTCTTATAATTCTTATATAAATGTGGCTATGTTATACATCATTTTAATGCATATTTATCACTATATTTTCTTGCTAATGACTTACTATTTGCTGTTTCTTTTATATACGCTTTGGACTATGGAAATGATATTAGACAAAAAGCAAATTCAAGTGATTTTCTTATTCAAGTTCAACACGGGTCACAAAGCAGCAGAGATAACTCTCAACATCAACAACATACTTGGCCTAGGAGCTGCTAACAAACGTACAGTGCAGTGGTGGTTCAAGAAGGAAGTGAGACCTTTGAAGGTGAGGACCATAGTGGCCAGCTATTGGAAGTTGACAACGACCAACTGAAAGTAATCATCAAAGTTGATCCCCTTACAATTATACAAGAAGTTGCCAAAGAACTCAGTGTCCACCATTCTACGCTTGTTCAGCATTTGAAGCAAACTGGGAAGGTGAAAAGGCTCAATAAGTGGTGGAAAAAATCATCGTTTTGAACAATGAACCATGTCTCGATTGGATTGTGACATTCTACGAAAACTGGATTGTATACAACAACGGGTGACCACCAACTCAGTGAGTGGTTGGACTGAGAAAAAGCTCCATCAGATCAGATCAGATCAGTCACTCAGTCGTATCCGACTCTTTGAGACCCCATGAATCACAGCACGCCAGGCCTCCCTCTCCATCACCAACTCCCAGAGTTCACTCAGACTCACGTCCATCGAGTCAGTGATGCCATCCAGCCATCTCATCCTCTGTCGTCCCCTTCTCCTCCTGCCACCAATCCCTCCCAGCATTAGAGTCTTTTCCAATGAGTCAACTCTTCGCATGAGGTGGCCAAAGTACTGGAGTTTCAGCTTTAGCATCACTCCTTCCAAAGAACACCCAGGGCTGATCTCCTTCAGAATGGACTGGTTGGATCTCCTTGCAGTCCAAGGGACTCTCAAGAGTCTTCTCCAACACCACAGTTCAAAAGCATCAATTCTTCGGTGCTCAGCCTTCTTCACAGTCCAACTCTCACATCCATACACGACCACAGGAAAAACCATAGCCTTGACTAGATGAACCTTTGTTGGCAAAGTAATGTCTCTGCTTTTGAATATACTATCCAGGTTGGTCATAACTTTCCTTCCAAGGAGTAAGCGTCTTTTAATTTCATGGCTGCAGTCACCATCTGCAGTGATTTTGGAGCCCAGAAAAATAAAGTCTGACGCTGTTTCCACTGTTTCCCCATCTATTTCCCAGAAGCTCCATAGCACTTCCCAAAGCCAAACTTACACCAAAAAAAGGTCATGGTTACTGTTTGGTGGTCTGCTACTGGGCTGATCCACTGCAGCTTTCTTAATCTTGCCTGATGAAACCATTAGATATGAGAGGTAAGCTCAGCAAATGGATGAAATGCACCGAAGCACCTGCATCCACCGTTGGTCAACAGAACGGGTCCAGTTCTTCTCCATGACAATGTCCAACAGCACATCTCACAACCAAGGCTTCAAAAGTCGAATGAATTAGACCACAAACTTTTGCCTTATCCACATATTCACCTGACCTCTCATCAACTGACTACCACTTCTTCAAGCATCGCAACAACTTTTTGCAGGGAAAACATTTCAACAACCAGCAGGAGGCAGAAAATGCTTTCCAAGAGTTCGCTGAATCTTGAAACATGGATTTTTATATTACAGGAATAAACTTGTTTCTCATGGGCAAAAATATGTTGATTGTAATGGTTCCTATTTTGACTAATAAAGATGTGTTTGAGCCTAGTTATAATTATTTAAAAATCACAGTCGGAAAACACAATTATGTTTGCACCAACCTTAATAGGAATAGGCAATGGTTTAAAATTGGGAAATGAGTATGTCAAGGCTGTATATTGTCACCCTGCTTATTTAACTTAAATGCAGAATACATCATGCAAAATGCTGTGCTGGATCACGCCGGAATGAGATTGCCAGGGGAAATACCAACAACCTCAGATATGCAGATGATATCACCTTAATGGCAGAAAGCAAAGAGGAACTAAAGAGCATCTTGATGAAGGTGAAAGAGAAGAGTGAAAAAGCTGCCTTGAAATGCAGCATGCAAAACACTAACATCATGGCATCTGCTTCCATCACTTCAAGGCAAATAGATGGGGGAAAATGGAAACAGTGACAGACTTTATTTTCTTGGGCAGATGGTAACTGTAGCCATAAAAACATATCTATATATGTTCATATAAAAATACTTTTCTTTTTTTAATATAAATTAACTCACATACTCTTTTTTTTTTTTTTTTTCCATTTTACAATGTGATTTGGAGATTCCAACACACCAGGGCATAGAGGTGCTTTCACTCCCTTTTTTAAATAGCTGCATAAAATTCCATCACAGCATTTATTTAACCATGATCCCAGGGAGAGCAAATGTTTCCAGTCTTCTATTCTACTACTACAGTGAATAACATGGTGTAACAATCACTGTGGAATTCTGTGACTACCTACATAAGATAAATGCCTAGAAATGAAATTTCTGGTTCAAATTGCAGGTGCATTTTAAATTTTAATAGCTATTGTTACAGTGCTCTTCATAGAGGCTGTATGAATTTATACACTTTCTGGCCTTCTATGAGAACATCTGTTTTCTCGCATCTTAGTGAACATACTTCATTAAACTTTTCGATCTTTGCTAACATAAATGAAGACAGTGATCTCAGTATAATTCTAATTTTCATGGTTTTTATTACACATGAAATAGGGCATCTCTGCACATATTTGAGTTTGGGGGCTTTATTTATTGATTCATAGAAACCTTTTACATCTCAGAAATTCAGCCATTTGTTTTGATCTCATTTGTAATTTTTTTCAAGTTTGTCATTAATTTTCTGACTATGCTTATGGTAATTTTTATGAGGTTGAAATCTGCATTAAAATTTATCAGTATTTCTGGGCTTCTAATTTACATTTCCATAGCTAGCAAGGAGTGCTGCAGTCCAAAATTATAAAGAAATCTTCTGATAATTTATTCTAAGATTTTTATGGGTTAATATTTTACATTTAAACCTTTGATGCATTTGGAATTTATCTTGCCATGAAGCATATGGCTCAATCTTGTTTTTCCTAAATGACTCACTGCACCCTGCTCACTGCTTCAATTGTCTTGCTGTATCTAACTGTTCGCTGAACCCAGGGTAGGCAAGCACAAGTTGGGAAGCTGGAAGAAAACTCAAAGAGCTGTAGAACTGCAGACAAGTTTATTCTCTCTAGGCTCAAAAACAGCCCTAGTGAAGTAGAAATTGCTATGCAGTCAGTATAGAACATTGAGACCTCTGTCTTCTTTTCAGTAAACATCTCGCTCCATTAGCATAAAACTATAGCCTTTGTCTGTGGAAAATTCTGAAAGAGATGGGAATACCAGACCACCTGACCTGCCTCTTGAGAAACCTATATGCAGGTCAGGAAGCAACAGTTAGAATTGGACATGGAACAACAGACTGGTTCCAAATAGGAAAAGGAGTACGTCAAGGCTGTATATTGTGACCCTGCTTATTTAACTTCTATGCAGAGTACATCCTGAGAAACGCTGGACTGGAAGAAGCACAAGCTGGAATCAAGATTGCCGGGAGAAATATCAATAACCTCAGATATGCAGATGACACCACCCTTATGGCAGAAAGTGAAGAAGAACTAAAAAGCCTCTTGATGAAAGTGAAAGTGGAGAGTGAAAAAGTTGGCTTAAAGCTCAACACTCAGAAAACGAAGATCATGGCATCTGGTCCATCACTTCATGGGAAATAGATGGGGAAACAGTGGAAACAGTGTCAGACTTTATTTTGTGGGGCTCCAAAATCACTGCAGATGGTGACTGCAGCCATGAAATTAAAAGACGCTTACTCCTTGGAAGGAAAGTTATGACCAACCTGGATAGCATATTCAAAAGCAGAGACATTACTTTGCCAAGAAAGGTCCATCTAGTCAAGGCTATGGTTTTTCCAGTGGTCATGTATGGATGTGAGAGTTGGACTGTGAAGAAAGCTGAGCACTGAAGAATTGATGCTTTTGAACTGTGGTGTTGGAGGAGACTCTTGAGAGTCCCTTGGACTGCAAGGAGATCCAACCAGTCCATTCTGAAGGAGATCAGTCCTGGGATTTCTTTGGAAGGAATGATGCTAAAGCTGAAACTCCAGTACTTTGGCCACCTCATGCGAAGAGTTGACGCATTGGAAAAGATTCTAATGCTGGGAGGGATTGGTGGCAGGAGGAGAAGGGGACGACAGAGGATGAGATGGCTGGATGGCATCACTGACTCGATGGACGTGAGTCTGAGTGAACTCCGGGAGTTGGTGATGGACAGGGAGGCCTGGCGTGCTGCGATTCACGCTGAGCGACTGAACTGAACTGAACTGATATCCTTTGTCTAGAATTCCTGAAATATGTCTTTGATCTGATAAATTATCAGCACTCAGATCCAGGGAAGGACAATAATTAGCTTCTATTCCATATGCCTGAGGGAAAAACAACTGGTGATCATTAATCTTAAACCCATACATCTCATCCATTGTAAAATGGCCAGGAGGCATGAAAAAGGGTGAGGAGAGAAGTCATAAAGATGTTAAGTTAAGCATCTTGACCTTTGGTTAGAAATAACATGATTTAAGAACAGGAGTCAACCAAAAAAGGAAGAGATTAATACTGATAAAGATACAAAACTGCTGTAATCCCCACCTTCTGGAGGACTCTTTACCCTCCTCAGTGTCTTTGCTGATAGCTTTATACTTTCCTCCTCTCTAATAAAATCATATTTGCTTGCAACCATGAGTGTTTATGTGTTCCTCCAGTCCATACTTCCGCTCATGAACAAGAACTCAGATTCCCATTTCAGTAGCAGCAGACACAATACAACACACAACTCCAGGGCTTTCCAGGTAGAACTTATATATGTTTACAGAACAAAAGTAGCCCGTGGCCAAGTACCTCCTCATGCACATGCACAGTGCTCTAAGTGGTCTCAGCTGTTACATAATCATTATTAACAGGAGAGGGAGGGTGTGGGTGAAAGAGCCTGCCCCTGCCATCTTGGCTAATTTGCTCTATCCCCACAGCTACTTAATTATATCAATAACCTATATTGAATAAATGATTTTTCTGCCCACTGATTTAAAATGCAACATTTATTGAAGACTAGAGCCACTAGATTTTAAGCAGGAGAATATATAATTAAATTTACTTTCATTTATTTTTGTCTTCAGTTCAGTTTAGTCGCTCAGTTGTGTCCGACTCTTTGAGACCCCATGAATCACAGCACGCCAGGCCTCCCTCTCCATCACCAGCTCCAGTTCACTCAAACTCATGTCCATCGAGTCGGTGATGCCATCCAGCCATCTCATACTCTGCCGTCCCCTTCTCCTCCTGCCCCCAATCCTTCCCAGCATCAGAGTCTTTTCCAATGAGTCAACTCTTCGCGTGAGGTGGCCAGAGTACTGGAGTTTCAGCTTTAGCATCAGTCCTTCCAATGAATACCCAGGACTGACCTCCTTTAGAATGGACTGGTTGGATCTCCTTGCAGTCCAAGGGACTCTCAAGAGTCTCCTCCAACACCACAGTTCAAAAGCATCAATTCTTCAGCGCTCAGCTTTCTTCACAGTCCAACTCTCACATCCATACATGACCACAGGAAAAACCATAGCCTTGACTAGATGGACCTTTCTTGGCAAAGTAATGTCTCTGCTTTTGAATATGCTATCCAGGTTGGTCGTAACTTTCCTTCCAAGGAGTAAGCGTCTTTTAATTTCATGGCTGCAGTCACCATCTGCAGTGATTTTGGAGCCCCACAAAATAAAGTCTGACACTGTTTCCACTGTTTCCCCATCTATTTCCCATGAAGTGATGGACCAGATGCCATGATCTTCGTTTTCTGAGTGTTGAGCTTTAAGCCAACTTTTTCACTCTCCACTTTCACTTTCATCAAGAGGCTTTTTAGTTCTTCTTCACTTTCTGCCATAAGGGTGGTGTCATCTGCATATCTGAGGTTATTTTTGTCTTAGGTACATGTTTTTGGTTTTGGTTTTGTTTTTGAGGATCATAGTTCCCTGACCATTGATCAAATCAGTGGCCCGTGCAGTGGAATTCTAACCACTGGACCACCAGGGAATTCCCATGACTCTAGTAGAGCTTTTGATATTATCATCTCAACTATATGGAATTCTGTTCCTATGTCTATTGTAAAAATCCAGATTCACAGTGTAGGAGCAAAGTAGCCAAGATGGCATGGCCAGGCTCTCTCACCCCATTATTCTGTAAATAATGATTACAGAACAGCTGAGATCACTAACAGCACTGTGTGTGCGCATCACTGTGAGGAACATGTGGGGTACTCTCTTGGCCACGGGCTACTTTGTTCTGTAAGCATATGTAAGCTCCACCTGAAAAACTGCATTATGGTGGTGAAGATGCATTATGGCTGTGTCCCCTGGGTCAACCACGAGAGGAGAGAATACAGCATGTCTGCTGCTACAGGTGCTGTGCCAGTCGGGGAGAATAAACGTATTTGCAGTTCCTAGAACTCCTTGAGTTTTCTTCCAAACTCTTAGTCCGTGCCTTGCCTACCATGGGTTCAATGAACAGTGCACACAGTGAGAAAGAGTGAGACATACAGTTATATATGTAGCAGCAATATGATAAATATAATTTTACAGTCCCCATTTTATAGACTGGAAAACTGAAGCATCGAGAAATTAAGAAACTTGCTCAAGATCAAACTAGTAAGTGACTGACTCCAAGCTATTCATCATTATGATATAGCCCAGCTTAAAGAAACAGCCAAATGTTGGAAAGATGCCTCTTCCTTCTGCCATTGGTCCCCTGTCCCCTGAGACACTACTTTTTTCCCCTTCTGGTCTCCAGAGCACAATGACAATGTTTCTGGCTTTGAGGTTGGTTTACACTCTAAACACCACTTTCAGCCTTCTTTGCTATTAGCAGTTCCAGAGCCTCCTTTCTGCCTATTTAAATCAAGATTAGCTCCAGTTTTCACCCGTTGCCCATTAAGTTAGGGACTCCCTAGTTTCTCTGCAGTTAGTAGTTTCTGCTGGTTGAACTGCTTCTTGTGCATAAACTATACACACTTGAAAAGCTGAGTCACTCTCAACAAGCACTGCTGTGGTCAAGGAAGGCAAATTTCATGCTCCTTCCCCCAACACTCAAAGGGCAAATGACTTGTCTCAGTGCCTATAGTGAATACAGGGGCCTGGAGCTAATTATGGTTGAACATTTCTTGAGCAGAGGCTAGACTTTTTATATTATCTTTCACTGAATTCTCATAGTTACTGTATGAGCGATATGGCCTGGTTAGGCAGGTGGAAGGTGGTGGTCCGTGCTCATCACAGACACAGGGTAGCTTTCCAACAGCTTGGGGGATGTACTGCGTTAGGGAGGAATAGCTAGCCATCCACCTAGATAAACCTAACATTGTTGGGCAGACACTGCCAGAAGGCAGATCATGTCAGGAGGGAGGCTCACAGAGCAGGATCAGGGTTTTGGAGCATCAAGTATAAATTTACTCATCTTTTTGTCTACCTTGTGTTCTGTCTGGTTTGATGGTTTTATATAACTGGCTGGATAATCCATCTGTCTGTCCAGCTAGAGCTCTGTGTGGCTTACTGAGTGTCTGCTGTCTTTCTGGCTGGAGGTCTGCATGTCTGTGCTATGGGTTTGTCCAAGGATCTTTTCAAGCTGGCAGTCGGTCTGTCTGGGGTTTATTTTTCCAGCTGAGTCTACTTGGAGGTTCACCAGTCTATCAGTCTGAGGTCAGTACATCTGACTGTGAGGCTAGTGGGCTGTCTTGCTGACTGCAGATTTGTCTGCCAAGCTGGTGATCTGTGTGCATCTGCTGTCCAGCTCAAGGGCTGGGGCTTGTGTGGCTAGCAGCCTGTGCGAACAGCTAGGGGTCTGATTTGTTGGCATCCTTTCATCTGTCCAGATGGGAGTCTACCTGTTCATTTAGTTTTGGGGCCTCTTCATCTAACTTGGGATATAGCTGGCCAGTTGCTTTGGGATCCATCTATTTCTTTGGTTGAGGATGGTGTCTCACTGTGACTGAGAATCTTATCTCAGTCAGCAACCAATGGGATCCTATGAATCTGAGGGCTAGGAGCCCATCTGGCTAGCAGGGAGTCCGTGTACCTGAAGGATTTGCAGTGTATGTCCCACTGGCAGATGGTCTGTGTAGTGGGGAGGGGTCCATCTGACTCCTGTTGCTTTTTCTATCTGCTTATCTGACCAGCTGACCACCTGGGAGTCCACCTGGCTGTCTTCCCAGCAGGAGATATATCGATTTGTCTGCCAAAATATGGATTCTGTATAGTTGGTGAGTTGGTAAAGTCTGTCCACTTGTTGTACTTGTTGGTAAAGTACTCTTGCCTGGAAAATCTCATGGACGGAGGAGCCTGGTAGGCTGCAGTCCATGGGGTCGCTAAGAGTCGGACACAACTGAGCAAATTCACTTTCAGTTTTCACTTTCATGCATTGGAGAAGGAAATGGTAACCCACTCCAGTGTTCTTGCCTGGAGAATCCCAGGGACGGGGGAGCTGGTGGGCTGCCGTCTATGGGGTCGCACAGAATCAGACACGACTGAAGCGACTTAGCAGCAGCAGCAGCAGGAGTCCACTTGTCTGCCTAGTTGGAAGTCTGCCTGGCTAGGTGAAGTGTCTGTGCAGTCAAAGGTCTGTGTGGCTGGTATCTGCCTGACTGGAGTACATTTGGCTACCTGGGAGTCCATGTGATTAGGCCTGTCAGTCTGTCTGACAGGTAGGTCTGTGTAGCTGAAGGTCTGTCTAACTCAGAGGACATCTGTCTATTCAGCTGGGGATCTGTTTATGGCTGTCTGGGAGTCTGTCCAGCCAAGGGTCTGTCTGTCTGGCGTCTGTCTAGCAACCTAGCCGGAGGAGAGGGTCTGTCTTTCTGGTGATGTCTTTTGCATGGGGTGGTCTGTTAGGCTGTTGGTGTGTCACTCTTCCTGACTGGAGGTCTACCCAGGGAATGGACTGTCCCTCTGAAGCTCTGGCTGTCAAGGGGAATGGCTATCTGCCTGTCCAGGTTGGAATTCTGTCTGCTTACCCATCTGGGGATCTCCTTACCTGTCTGTCTGAAATCAGTCTGCTTGGCTGTTGTTATGCCTGGCTTTCATTTGTCTGAATGGTAGTGGGGGGTGAAGGTCCATCCATCACTTGTGTTGTAAGCTGAATGTCTGAGTGAGGGAGTCTCAGACACTGAAATGAACCAGTCTTTCAGGTGGTCTCCAGAAGTCTGTCTATCCATCATCCCCTTCATAATGGGGGGCCCTGCCAGACCCTTAGGGTTGAGTTTATTCTTGAGTATGCTCAGTGTAACCTCACCAGCCATCATCACCCAACTACCTCCCCAAGTCTCATGGTGTTGCTGAAACTCGGCCTCTGTTTACTGGTGCCAAACAGAAATGCAGAGACAGTTTTGGGTGAAATAGAAAAGAGCAGCTTTTATTGTTTTGCCAGGCAAAGGGGGCCACAGTGGGCTAATGCCATGAATACCGTGTGACCCACCCTAGAGGGGGTAGTGAGGAGTTTTATAGTGTTCAAGGAGCAGGGGGTGATCATGGACCAAGCTTATGGACAGTCCTTGGATTGGTTGGCATCAAGGTGAAGTTTCAGCATCTTCAGCCTCTGCTTTCAACCAGTCTAGGGTCTATGTTCTTGTTGTCAGCAGTTTTTATCTTGTGGGGGTCTGCTTCCTGTAAAAATAACTTAGGAGTGTGTGTCAGATCTTTATCTATCCCTTTCAGGAAACTGGGAGTTCAGTGATTCTACTATGTGGTAGAATTACAGTCCCAGTTCCCTAGCTCAACAACTATGCTTTGTTTCTACATCTTCACATTTCCAAATCATTAACTCTTGAGTCAGCATTTTACTTCAAAAGATAAGGACACAGGGACTTGGACATGGTTTCAGTGCCTTGAATGCTATAATCACTAAGGCAGAGCCCCACATCTTCCACGCTAAGAAACGTTTATTTTTATTCAGCCCAGCACCCCCATCCCCAACACTTCATAAAGCAGAGCATGACCCTCAGCAGTCCAGGCACCCATGTGGAGCAACAGACAGGCAGGGGCGCAGCGCTCACACCCGGGTCCATTCAGCAGGCGGATCTCGGGGTCCTTTAGGCCTCCCAATGCGCAGGTTAAAGCCTGGAAGAGGAAGGGCACCATAAGGCTCATAAGAGAAGCTGAGGTGTGGATAGGAAGGCAACAGGTGGAAAATCATTCTCAGGCCTCCAGGCCCTCCCGGTTTGCTGCAGCCACGTCCACAGGGCTCTGAGGATGTGAGTCCCCTGCCACCACCTCCGCCTCACCCCCGTCGCAATTGCAAACGGCCCCAGCAACCGAAGTTATCTGACTTACCTAGCCCACCAGTCTGAGCTCTATCCGCCACGTCCTCATAGGCGCCAGGCCCAGCCAGGCTTTCGTCAACAGGAACTGCGGGCAGAAAACCACCCCGAACAGGTCAACTCAGACGGCCCTTCAAATTCTGGCATCCTCCCTGCCCAAGACGGCGGGCTGGGGGCTGCGGGTCCGGGCCCAGCGGCCAGGGGCGTAACCAAGACGGAGCCCTCTGCCCAGACCAGGTGACGAGGTCAGAGACTGCGGCGGGGCCAGAGACCACGGCGTGGCCCGAGACGCTTCCGGGCGTGACCTGAGGACAGGCAAAAGTCCTAGAGGCATGGCCAGGAAGCCCGAACCTCAGCCCTCCAGGGCGTGCCCCGGCCAGACTCGAGCTGGGGGGAGGGGAGGTCATCGCGGCCTCCAGGCTCTCCAGAACCTAGCCAGGGAGGATCTGGAGGAACAGGTGGGGTTAGATCCAACCCAGCCCCGCCCCCCGGCCTCCTAGACTTACCGCGGCCCTGCTGCGCGCCGCGCGCGTCCTCCGATAGCGCCTGGTGCCGCCAGGCGCGCGGCTTCACCTGGCTGTAGAGTGGCGTGTCCTCCGTGCCGCGTGCCCGCGCGCCCGCGCCTGCCCCGGTGCCCGCGGGGGCCGCACGCTTCTGTACCACCGCGTAAGTGTCGGCCATGGAGAGGGCCGGAGGCCCGGGCACCGAGATGCTTCTGCGGGTGGGAGGGCGGGGAGGAAGTGAAACTGCAGCGCCTAGGCGGGGGGAGGAGGGGCAGCTCGCTGAGCGAGCAAACCACGGGCTTCCTTCCCGCCCGAGGCGGCTCGCAGTGAAAGAGCACTGAGATGGAGGCGGTTGGTCTCCGTAGAAGGGGGTCTCGTTTCTGTGTCCCTAGGGCCCAGCAGGTTCGGTGGATGAAGGAAGGAAGGGCCCAGCTGGCAGGTGAATGGGGCGAGGTGTTATTGAGGAGTGGTCATTTCTGTGTAGTTGTGTATTGAATAAATGAATGAGGAAGTGACATCTAAAGGGAAGGAAGGGAAGGTCTCAAAATGGGAGAGCTGGTCTCAGACCAAGGGCTGAAGTTGCCGCACCAGATATGGGGCCTGACAGTTGGGCAGCATGAAGAAATACCTGCTGAATTAATGACTTGGGGGGAATGAGGAAAGTACTGACACCGGAATGTAGGGGTAGGGGCAGAGGCGGTGTCACCTCTGGTATTAAAGAATCATCTTCGGAAAGGTTCCCAGAGCTCAGTTCAACGAAAGGGCTGGTGGATATTTGGTGAACTGAACGACAAGGATGGCGCCAGTGTTTCAAAGGTGAGGAAAGGGCTAGCCTCCAAGAAGAAGAAACTGGAAAGGGAAGACTCCGGGGGTGGGGCTACGTACCTAAGGACTCCGCTGGATGGGCGGGCGATGGCATTCAGGTTCTGCGAAGTCCAGAGGGAGAGGGCGTCATCGTAGAGTGGGACACAATTCTGGGGGAAAGACAGGAGGGGAAGAGCATGAGGCTTCAGAGGACACTGTCCAGACTCCTAGTGGAGATCACTGTGGTCTCTGTGGGGGCAGCTTAAGAGGAGACACTCTGATAAGGAAGCAAGGAGGATGACAAAGGTAGATATCAGAGTCAGTCCGTGCTACTGGAAGGAGTCCAAGGGCTAGATGCTGCCATAGTGGTGGCCACAGACCTCTGGGTCCTGGTCTCTGAGGGTTGGAAGGGGGCCTTGGTACCTCCTTGAGGTTCTGGTAATGAGGGCTGGCATTCTGTATCGCTGAGAGAAACATCTGAGACACTGTGTGGTACAGGAATCTGTACTGCTCCTGGGGTGGTGGGTAGAGGGGAAGACAGGTCATTGAGAAGGGAAGACAAGAGCAGAAGGGATGTGTCCTTGGAATAGGGAGACCCTGCTCACACCTCTGTCTGTATGGCCAGAGGCCGCTGCTTCCGAATCTCGAGGACCACACTGAAGAGGCTGAAGTTAGGTGGGATCATCTAGGGCAGAGAGACGGGCACATGAGAAAGACCTCGTGGGCACAGGACGCACACTTCACGCGCATGCCCTCTTCATACCTGGGTCAGAAGCAACTGTCTCACATAATCCACAGTGCACAGGACACCTGTTCGCCCGCAGCCAGCACTGACAAGTAAGAATCAGAATGAGCTCGACCAGGGCCTTCCTGCAACCCATTTTAAAGGGGATATTTGGGGTGGGGGGCGGGGGGTGAAGGGCTTAATTAATGGAGGGCCCCTGCAGCACTTTTTGGTTCCCAGTATCCCAGGTTATAATTTGAAAGGAAAAACTTTTTAACTGCTGATATTTGTTTAGCATCAGCTGTGTACTTATTCCCCAGCAGACAGTCTGTGCTCAATAAATACTGACAATTTCAGTTGCAACTTTAGCGAGTGTGGCCTCAGGTTTCTTAAAGTAGGCATTCGAGAAACTGCAAGACTGGCTCCAAGTCCTGCACTATTCTTCCCTGCCTCCCTCCCCAACTACCATCCCCTCTGTCTCACCAGATCCCCATAAAGCCCATTTATTAAACCTGCAGTGGACACAGAGGGGGTTGGGACCAGATCCCTGGAGGTGCCGAGCTTCCTCAACCATGGCGAGCACATTGTCAGGATTGCTGGGGACCCCTCTGTCTGGCCAGGACATATACTGCAGCTGGGACACTGACCGGGATTCCTGAAACATGGAAAATGAGAGGCAAAGAATAAAAAGAGAAAGAAAACCATATATTGAGCAATATTTCATGTCAGCCCTATTCTCCGCATCTTCCATTTAAATGAAACAGATAATAACTAAACAGAAGGGTACTATTGTTAATGCCCATTTTACAGATAAGAAAGCAGAGACAGGAAGCTCTCACCATGTGGAAGTCTCCTTCTCCCCTTTCAGTACCTTCTGGAAGGTGACCTGCAGAATCCTGAGTTTGATGTCTGGATTCAGCCACATCTCCCTTGTCTGTGGATATGGGGCATGTGGGAATAGGGCAGAGAAAAAAGATCACAGGTGCCAAAAGATACATTTTCAGGAAACAGCATTTCTGATTAAAAATTTTAAAAAAGTAGTTCACTGGTGGCCTAGCGGTTAGGATTCTGGGCTTTTTCTGCCATGGCCTGGTTCAGTGCCTGGTCAGGGAACTGAGATCCTGTAAGTCGTGCAACAGAGTCCTCCCCCCACCAAAAAAAAAAGAAACACCTATTTCTAAAAATTCATTTAGTCCAAATATCCCCCATGACTTCTGTGAAGGAAACATTTTACATAAGGGAGAAAGAGAAACTATGAGCTAGTTCCAACAAGCTCATTTACAGTGAAAGAAAGAAATGTCTTTTGTTAGTTTGCTTGTATTTATCAGTACCAATTGTTTTTATAACCTATGAGAGGTTTTTCTGAGTTCTTCTGAAATGGTAAGGGAAATAAGAATTTTAAGAACCTAATCAGGTACATTTATATTTACAGAGATAACCATGATAGTAGTTAAAATGCAAAATCAGTGTATAATGAGTTCTGACTATTTGCATGCTAATACCAGAGAGCTCCCTGCAGTGTGAGGGGGACTGTGGGGAAATTGTTCATTCTTTCAAGCCCAGCCCAAAAGCTTTCCACTCAGAATCTTCTGTGAAAGACAAAATCCAAGACTTCATAAAGTGCTGTTCCCACCTCTGCCCCAACTCACCAGAGTGATGCAGAAAGGCCCAATCTGCAGTGGTTCCTGTTGTAGGGCCCAATAACGCTCACACTTTTTCTGCAAAAGACAAGGGGAAACAGGCAGGGACTGAAGAGGGGGAGTCTGCCTCAGAGTTCATTTTAACATGTGTACCACCCCTTGGAACAGCCCAGCTTGCTCGTGGAAGCACAGAGAACAGCAGCATCTCATCAGATTAAACACAGACTCAGTGGAGATGTGAGCTTCTGACTGTGCAGGAGGAAGACAGTCCAGAATACTCTCCTACTGTAAGCAACTACAAACCTGGAAAAGTATGAGCTGCTGTTTTCAGACACTGGTCCACATGCATTTGCAAGACTGTGATCACTGAACAAAGGGAAACACATGAGTGAAACCCTATGAGTTCCCAAGGTTACTGCCTAGAGGCAGTAACCAGGCTGCAGACCATGAAGGGTCTGATGATCCCACTAGTTGAGAAACCAGAAATCTTGGCTCAGGGAGACCAAGACAGAGTTCTTGAAAGAACAGTACTATGCAAACAAAAGCAAAGAACACCAGAAGTCTGCATGGGGTCCCCTTGAGTCTTTAGCTGATAATTATCTGGGCACATATGACACGAAACCCCATGAAGCTAGGAAAGAATAACTTCCCATGAAAGCGTAATAGCTACAGAACTATAAGATGAACATTTCCTAGAGCTCACAATGGAACAGAAATAATTTACATTTCCTCCAGCCAGAGTGGAGACCTGATTGATTAAAAAGGGCATTCAGTAAGGAACAAGACACCACACATTAGTAAGTAGAATGAACTTAGTTCTAGAATAAAGGCTTCTTTAGATGTACCCTTAAAAAGCTTAAAAATAAACCTTAAAATGATCAAATATCCAAAAAAAACTGCCTTCCCAAAAAAGTTCCAACACTTTTTTTAAAAAGTTCCTTTTTAAAGGAAAATAACAAGATCTAAAATTTATCAATACTTGTGTAAAATTTGGGCTTCCCATGTGGCACTAATGGTAAATAACCCACCTGGCAATGCAGGATACATAAGAGATGCGGGTTTGATCCCTGGGAAGATCCCCTGGAGGACGAAATGGCAACCCACTCCAGTATTGCCTGGAGAATCCCCATGGACAGAGGAGCCTGGCAGGCTACAGTCCATAGGATCAAAAAGAGTCAGACATGACCCAAGCAACTTAGCAAGTGTAATATTTAAAATATTAAGCATCCAATAAAAATTTACTAGACATACAAAGAAGCAAAAAATATGACCTACACCCAGGAGATAAGTCAGTCAATAGAAAAAGACCCAATACAGATGAGGAAAAAAGCAGACAAAGACTTTAAGACAGCTTTTATAAATATGTTCAAAGATGAAAAGGAAAAACATGAATGTGATGAAAAAAAAAAAAAAGATATAAAAAAGACCTAAATGGAACTTCTAGAAAGGAAAAATAAAATATATGGAATAAAAAATTCCTATCTAAGGTACATGAAATGATGTTCAACATTGGTAATTATTAGAGAAATACAAATTAAAATTGCAATGAGGTACCACCTCACACTAGTCAGAATGGCCATCAGTAAAAAGTCTACAAATAACAAATGCTGATGAGGGTGTGGAGAAAAGAGAACCCCCATACATTGCTGGTGGGAATGTAAATTGGTGCAGCCACTATGGAAAACAGTATGGGGGTTCTTTAAAAACTAAAAAGAGTTGCTATATGATCCAGAAATCCTACTTCTGGGCATATATTTGGACTAAACTATTATCTGAAAAGATACATGCACACTGTGTTCATAGCAGTAGTACTCACAATAGCCAAGACATGGAAACAACCTAAACGTCAATTGACAGATGAATGGGTAAAGGAGATGTACGTATATATACACACACACGCAATATATTCATCCATAAAAAAAGAATGAAATAATGCCATTTCAGTATGATAGAGATTATCATAGTAAGTAAGTCAGAAAGAAAAGACAAATACCATATGGTATCACTTATATGTGAAATCTAAAATCTGACACAAATGAACTTATCTAGAAAAGAGAAACAGACTCACGAACACAGAGAACAGACTTGTAGTTACTGGGGGAAAAGAGGGTGTGGAGGGAACAATCGGGAATGTGGGATTAGCAAACGTAAACTATTATATATAGAATGGATAAACAAGGTCCTACTATATAGCACAGGGAACTATATTCAGTATCCTGTGATAAACCATAATGGAAAAGAATATGAAAAAAAAATTCACTGTCTGTGATTAGACAGTGAATCACTGTCTGTGATTAGGGCTTCCCTGGTGGTCCAGTGACTAAAACTCTATCTCCCAACACAGGGGGCCTGGATCAGGGTACTAGACCCACCTGAAGATCCTGAGTACCCCAGGTAAGATCTGGCATAGCCAAATAAATAATTTTTTTTTAATAGCAGATTAGATACCAGAAGATCAGTGAACGCAAAGGCATAGCAATAGAAACTATTAAAAGTGAAAAAGAGAGAGAAAAAGTGGAGGAAAAAAACTAACAGAATCAGATATCTGTGGAAATATATCAAGTGGCCTAATGTATGTGTACCTGGAGTTCAGAAGGAGAGGAGAGGGGAAAATGGAAACTATTTTTGAAGAAATAATAGCTGGAAATTCTTCCAAATTTCATGAAACTATGAACCCACAAACCCAGAAAGGTCAATGAACCATAAAGAGAATAATCCAAGGATTATTAACACCAAGTTAATCATGATCAAATTGCTAAAAAATCATAATAAAGAAAAAAAATCTTAAAACCATCATACACAAAAAGACATTAAATTTGAGAAATAAGAGTGACAGCAGAATTTTGTCAGAAGCTTGCAAGCCAGAGGTCAATGGTGTTATGCCCTAAAAAGGCTAAAATTAAAAATGCAGACAAAAGCTGAAAGACTCTATCATAAGCAAAGCTGCACTATGAGAAATATTAAAGTAACTTTTCAGGAACTTCCCTAGTGGTCCAGTGGTTAAGACTCTGCACTTCCACTCAAGGGAGTATGGGTTTGATCCCTGGTTGGGAACTAATATCCCACATGCTGCATGGTGAGGCCCAAATAAATAAAATTCTGATTTCTTCTTTAACAAAAAAAAAAAAAAAGTAAGCTTTCTATACAAAAGAAACATGTATCAGGTGGGATAATGACCTACATAAAGGGATGAAAAATAAAGAAAAAGGTAAATATGTATTCTCATTTTTAACATCTTTAAAAGATAATCTAGTGAATTGTACCCAAAATGAAGGAATAGCAATCCTTCACAAATTTTTCCAGAAATGTGAAGAAGGAATGTTTTATGAGATCAGTATTACTCTGGTATCAAAACCAGACAGATATCACAAGAAAACTATTCAACATCTCAAGAATAAAGACAGAAGAATCGTTAACAAAAGATTATACACAGCATACAAGATTGGTTCAAGATATGAAAGTCAATCAATGTCATATACCATAATAACAGAAAGTAAAACAGAAACACATGATCATCTCAATAGATGCAGAAAAATGAACAAAATCCAGTACCTTTTCATATATAATAAAAACATGAAAGGCACTAGACATAGAAAAGAAATTCCTCATTTAAAATTAAAAAGCAAAACCTACAATAAGTATTTTAAAAAAACCCTACAGGTAACTTAACACTTAATGTTGAAAGACTGAATAGTTTGTGCTTAAGATCAAGAACAAGACAAAGATGTTTGCACTTTCTGCTTTTTTTTTTTTTTTTTACTGTAATTTGATTGATTGATTGATTTTTTTTTTACTTCTGAACAATTTTGTATTGGAAGTTGTAACCAGTGCAGTTAGGAAAAAAGAAATGAAGCAAAGAAAGGAGAGGAGGTGGGAGGGAGGAAGAAAGAAAAGGACAGGAAAGAAAAAAGATGGGAAGGTAGAAGAAAGAAAGGGAAGTTACCCAGATTGGAAGAGACAAAACTATCTCAAATTGCAGACAGCATGATGTTATATATAAAAGTGATATTAGATAAAGTGTTAATCGCTCAGTCACGTCCGACTCTTTGTGACCCCATCGAACGTAGCCCTCCAGACTCCTCTGTCCACAGATTTTTCCAGACAAGAATACTGGAGCAGGTAGCCATTCCCTTCTCCAGGGGATCTTTCTGACCCAGGAATCGAACCTGGGTCTTCTACATTGCAGGCAGATTCTAGCCACTGGGAAAGCTCTATAGAAATCATATATAAAAAAAACCTGAAGAATACACACACACACTATATTAGAGCTCAAAAGTGAATTCAGCAAGGTTCAGAATACAAAATCAATACAGAAAAATCAATTGTATTTTCATGTAAAGAAAACTGTTGTTTGCAATATCTACCCTGAATTGATAGATTCAGTGCAATCCTTATCAAAATTCTAGGCTTTTTGACGATATTGGCAAGCTGATCTTAAAATTAATATGTTAACATTAATAAATGTGTTGTGGATACCCAAGGCTGCCCTCAGGTTTGATGATTCAGTAGGAGGACTCACAGGACTCTGTGCAGAGTTGTATTTATGGCTACAATTTATCACAATGAAAGGATACAGAATAAATTGGCAAAGGGAAAAGGTGCACAGGGTGAAGTCTGCAGAAAACAAGGTGCCAGCTTCCAAGGGTCTTCACCCAGTAGAGTCACTTAGGATGCGCTTAACTCCTCCAGCTGTGAGTTGTGGCCACACGTGTGAAATGTCCACAGGGAAGCTCCTTAGGAATTCAGTGCCCAAGGTTTTTACTGGGGGACTCTGTGGTATGTAGGCACCTCTGACTAGAGTGGGCCAAAACTTCAGACTCCAGAAGGAAAGCAGGTGTCATATAAACCTACTGTCACTTAGACACATGGCTTATATAAATACTTTAGGCAAAGTGGGCCACTCTTATTGGAAATCGAATTTCCAGTTAAGAGCCAACCTTGCAGGAAGGCCTTTCTAAGCATAAGCACTTAGGCTTGCTATGTTAACTCTTTTCTGCACAGCAAGTGACCAAGAATAGACAAAACAATCTTGAAAATAAAACAAATTTGAAAGACTCACACTTCTTGATTTCAACACTTAACTACAGATCTACAATATGTCGTAGTACTGGCATAGTACTACAATCAATGGGATAGAATTGACAGTCCAGAAATAAACCTTTACATGTACGGTTGGTCAACTGATTTTCAACAAAGGAAAAGACTGCAAGAGCAGTCTTTTTAACAAGTAGTACTGGAACAACTGGATATCTATAAACAATGAATTTGGATCCCCTATCTTACACCATATACAAAAATTAACTGAAAATGAGTCCGAGACCTAAGCATAAAACACTTAGAAGAAAACATAGGAGTAAATCTTTTTGACCTCTGGTTAGACAATGACTTGTTAGAAACAGCACCAAAAGTACATCAAAACAATAGATGGGAAGTCTTCAAACTTATCAAAGGTTTGTGCTTCAAAGGACACTGTAAAGAAAATGAAAAGACACTCACACAATGAGACAAATATTTGTAAATCATATACTGATAAGGGACTTGTATTCAGAAGAATTCTCCAATAATAAAAAGACAAATAATCCAATTAAAAAATGGTAATGAACCTAAACAAATACTTGTCCAAAGAAGACATACAAATGGAAAAATAAGCACATGAAAAGATATTTGGTAAATCCACATCATTAGGCAAATGCAAACCACAACCATGAGACACCACTTCCCACCCATTAGGATGGCTAAAAACAAAAACAAAAAGTAACATATATCTTGGTGAGTGTTAATGAAACCCTGTGCATTGTTGGTGAGAATATAAAGTGGTGCAGCCACTGTGGAAAACAAAACAAAAACATTAAACACAGCATTGCCACATGATCCAGTAATTAATACTACTACCCAAAAAAATTGAAAACAAGGACTCAAAACAGATACTTATATATTAATATTTATAGCAGCATTATCACAATAACCAAAAGTTAGAAACAACCCAAATGTCCATCAACAAATCAATGGATAAACAAAATGTGATACAAATATAAAACAAAATGTTATTCAGCCTTAAAGAGAATGAAATTTTGATACACTCTGCAACATGGATGAGCCTTGAAAACATGATAAATGAAATAAGTCAGACACAAAAGGACAGGTATATGATTCCACTGATATGAGGTACCTAGAATAGGCAAATTAATAAAGCCAGAAAGTAAAATAAAGGCTACCAAGAGCTACAGGAAGAGTAAAGGGGAAGTAGTTATTAAATGGATAGAGTTTCTGTTTTGGATGATGAACAAGTTTTGGAACTGAATATTGATAATGGTTTGAAACATTGTGAATGTACTTAATGTTTCTAAATTGTACATTTGAAATCATTAAAATGGCAAAATTTATGTTATGTATATTTTACCCCAACTGAAAAAAGAAAGACACAATCACCAAAAAATGGAAATAGCTCAAATTTTATAAAGTGATTGTGCTATGTGTGCTTAGTCACTCAGTCATGTCCAACTCTTTGCAGCCCCGTGGACTGCAGCCTGGCAGATCTTCTGTCCATGCAGAGTCTCCAGGCAAGAATACTGGAGTGGGTTTCCATGCCCTCTTCTAGGGGATCTTCCCAACCCAGAGATCAGACCCTTTGCAGGTGGATCCTTTACCAACTGAGCCATGGAAATATAAAACGGAATGTTATCCAGCAACAAGAAGGACTGAAGTATTGACATGGGCTTCCCTGGTGGCTCAGTCAACACATGCTACACTATGCATGAATCTTAAAAACACTACCCAGTGTTTGAAGCCACCCACCAAAGATAATGTGTCATATGATTGCAGTTATATGAAAAGTCCAGAGTGGGCAAATCTAATAGTGCAGATAGATTAGTAGTTGCTTAGGATGGAGTTTGGTAGGAAATGGAGTATGACTGCTAATGGATATAGGGTTTCTTTATGGGGTGATGAAAATATTCTAAAATTTATTGTGGTGATGGTTGTATAACTCAGGAATATACTAAAAACAACTGAATTGCACACTTTAGATGGATGAATTATATCTCAATAAAGTTTTTTTTAATCTATATGAAAATAATAGCAGTATGTTGTGTAGTATATTTTAAATTTAGAACTAAACCTGTGGCAACAATAGGCTGAAGCATAGAAAGAAAAAATTGAAATATGCTGTTGTAAAGTTCTCACATTTTACCTGAAATGGTATAATAATAATATTTGAACACAGACTGTAATAAGTACATATTTCACTAAACACACAAGCACATAATACAGAGGTAAAACTAATAAGGTAATAATGACTATGAAATGGAGTCATAAAAATTCTAAGTAAACAAGACAGAAAAGAAAAAAGGAACAAGAACAGATGGAACAAATAGAAAACAAATAGCAAAATCATAGATTTATACTCATCACTGACATATTAAAGGTGGTGGTGGTTTAGTCACTAAGTCTTGTCCAACTCTTGAGGCCCCATAGACTGTAACCTGTCAGGCTCCTCTGTCCATGAGATTTTCCAGGCAAGAATAATGGAGAGGGTTACCATTTCCTTCTCCAGGGACCTACCCAACCCAGGGATCAAACTCCTGCATTGCAGGTGTATTCTTTACTGGTGAGCCACCAGGGGATCCCCCAACACACTGTTAGCCGCTCAGTCATGTCCGACTCTTTGCGACCCCACGGACTGTAGCCTGCCAGGCTCCTCTGTCCATGGGATTCTCCAGGCAAGAATACTAGAGTGGGTAGCCATTCCCTTTTTCCAAGGGATCTTCCCCATTCACGGATCAAACCCAGGTCTCCTGCATTACAGACAGATTCTTAACCGTCTGAGCCACCAGGGAAGCCCAACACATTAGATACTATGCCAATTAAAGGCAGAGATTGTCAGATTGGATTTAAAAAGTAAGTGTCCACAATATGACAGCTATAAGAAACAATTTAAAAATAAAAATGAGGAATTCCCTGATGGTCCAAGGGTTAGGACTCCATGTTTCATTGCAGGGGGCACAGGTTCAATCCCTGGTTAGAGAACTAAGACCCCTCAAGCCTCACGGTATGGAAAAAAATAAAATGAAATTGAACACAGATTTTAAAAAGTAAAAGAATAAGAAAGATAATCACGCACACTCTAATCTAAGGAAGTTTAAATGGCTATGTTAATACCAAAGTACACTTCAGAGAAAGGGTCATAAAAGAGACATTACATATTGAAAACAGGCTTGATTCATCAGGAGACATAATCCTGACTGTATAAGCACTCAATTATAGTTTTAAAGTAACTTAAGCCAAAACTGACAGAACTGAAAGAAAAAATAGATAAATGAAAAATTACAGTTAGAAATCTCAATACTCTTTCAGCAAATAATGGGACAAGTAGACAAAAAAAACATCTATTTCTGCTTTATTGACTATGCCAAGTCTTTGACTGTGTTTCACAATAAACTGAGAAAATTCTGAAAGAGATGGGAATACCAGACCACCTGACCTGCCTCTTGAGAAACCTGTATGCAGGTCAGGAAGCAACAGTTAGAACTGGATATGGAACAACAGACTGGTTCCAAATAGGAAAAAGTGTATGTCAAGGCTGTAGATTGTCATCCTGCTTATTTAACTTATATTCAGAGTACATCATGAGAAACGCTTGGCTGGATGAAGCCCAAGCTGGAATCAAGATTGCCGGGAGAAATGTCAATAACCTCAGATATGCAGATGACACCACCTTTATGGCACAAAGTGAAAAAGAACTAAAGAGCCTCTTGATGAACGTGAAAGAGAAGAGTGAAAAAGTTGGCTTAAACCTCAACATTGAGAAAACGAAGATCATGGCATCTGGTCCCAATACTTCATGGGAAATAGATGGGGAAACAGTGGAAACAGTGGCTGACTTTATTTTGGGGGGCTCCAAAATCACTGCAGATGGTGATTGCAGCCATGAAATTAAAAGACGCTTACTCCTTAGAAGGAAAGTTATGACCAACCTGGATAGCATATTAAAAAGCAGAGACATTACTTTGTCAACAAAGGTCCGTCTAGTCAAGGCTATGGTTTTTCCAGTAGTCATGTATGGATGTGAGAGTTGGACTATAAGAAAGCTGAGCACCGAAGAATTGATGCTTTTGAACTGTGGTGTTGGAGAAGACTCTTGAGAGTTCCTTGGACTGCAAGGAGATCCAACCACTCCATCCTAAAGAGAATCAGTCCTGAATGTCCATTGGAAGGACTGATGTTGAAGCTGAAACTCTAATACTTTGGCCACCTGATGTGAAGAGATGACTCATTTGAAAAGACCCTGATGTTGGGAAAGATGGAATGCAGGAAGAGAAGGGAACAACAGAGGATGAGATGGTTGGATGGCATCACCGACTCAATGGACATGAGTTTGGGTAAACTCCGGGAGTTGGTGATGGACAGGGAGGCCTGGCGTGCTGCAGTTCATGCGGTTGCAAAGAGTTGGACATGACTGAGTGACTGTACTGAACTGAGACAAAACAATATGAATGATACAATTTGAGTAATACTATTGACAAGCTTGTACTAATTGATAGTTATAAAACAGTTGAAGGTTTCAGCATTCCTGTTGGGAACTGACAGAACATTTAGAGAAAAGAAATCAGTAAAGATATATAATATACAATAAAGATATAAAAGATTAAAGTATCTTTCAAAAAGACACAATCAATTTGACCTGATATTTATAGAATACTCAACCAAGCTGAATACACACTCTTTTCAAGTGCACACAAAACATTTACCAAGATAAATCGTATTCATGACCACAAAACAAGTTTCAATACATCTGGAATAATATAAAATTGTTCTTTGACCACAATGGAACTGAAATTTAATAACAGGAAGATATATGGAAAAGTCCCCAATATTTGGAAATTAAGCACAGCCATGGTCAAATACCATGTCAAAGAAGAAATCACAAGGGCAACTAGAACACATGTTGAATTAACTGGAAAAAAAAGACAACATAGTTTATGAAATGTAGCTAGAGCAGTGTGTGGAGAAAAATGAATGACATTACTTACACATGATAAAAATCACAAATCTATTATCTAAGCTTAAAGAACTAGAAAAAAGCAAGTTAAACCTAAACCAGAAGAAAGGAAATGATAAAGATAAAAGAAATTAATGAAGTAAAAATTTAAAAATAGAGAAAATGAATAAAATTCAAAGCATCTTCTTTGAAAAAATAAAACTAATAATCCTCTAGCCCAGAGATTGGCTAACTTCCTATAAATGGCCAGATAATAAATCTTTTAGACTTTGTGAGCTATACAGTCTACTTAACTTCCAACTACTGAACTTAACAATTGTGGCATGTATACACTATGTAAATCAATGAGCATGACTATGTTCTAATACATTTTTATTTACAAAAACAGGCAGCAGGACAGATTTAGTACAACAGTTAAAAGTTTGATTCTTTATTCTCACCAGACCAAATAGCCAGGAGAGAAGGTATCACAACTATCAAAATTAGGGATGAAAAATGTACATCACTACAGACTGCCTAGACTCCATGATCAGCCAGCTATCCCAGCCAGCCAGGATGCAGAAACCATGTGCCTTCAGTGCTGATATACATTTATTGAGTAACTAATTTATGCTTATGGGAAAAACAAAGATCCCTGCTTCCCTGGAACTTTGCTTCTACTCAGGGAGACAGAATGAATAATATACATAATGCATTTGTAGATTATCTTATATTTCATTCAGAAGTTGGTAAGAACTATGAAGAAAAATGAAAGTAGGACCAGGGAAGGCAAGTGGGAGTTTCAAGTGGGGTGAGGTCCAGGAAGATCTCATTGAGGAAGGAGCATTTGACCCAAGACCTGAAGGTGGTGATGCAGCAGCCCAAGGGGAAAAATGTCCCAGGCAGAGGGAACAGACAAAGCATAGGATCTGAGGCAGAACAAAGGCCCCAGTGGTTGGAGCATAGTGAATAAGTGGGAGAAAGATGGGGAAAGACATCAGAGTTGTACTGGGGAAGCCACAGTTATAGGGCCTTATGGTCTATCGGGCAGGAAGACCAGCAGGAGAGGGTTGCCAACATTGGAAGGATGAGCCCCACGAATAAAAGGAAAAAGATCATAAAAAAAATTAAAGCCAGTAACAGTGGGCTTGGCAGAGCTACAGTGGGGGTCACTCCAAGAACTGGTCCCTTGAGTCATGGGATCAGGGGAGAGCTAGTGAGTTTCTCCTGTCTCCTGCATA
Organism: Bos mutus; assembly: GCF_027580195.1. Classification (NCBI taxonomy): domain Eukaryota; kingdom Metazoa; phylum Chordata; class Mammalia; order Artiodactyla; family Bovidae; genus Bos; species Bos mutus. The sequence continues at coordinate 134,725,614 of NC_091618.1, forward strand.
AGGACATGCATTCGAGAGGCTGAGCACACCTACCCGTCCATTCTCCATCTCCTGACAGGCCATCAAGATGACCTAGATATCGGGGTAAGGGAGGAGAATCAATTTAGGGGGTGCAGTTATCAGCGCCAAGGGAGGACCCAGAATACTGCCCACACTTCCCCCTGACCTTGACCCCAAAGCTGACCTTGACCCCAAATTCCCAGATGAGGCGCCAGAAGTCTAGCAAGGTGTGAGGCAGGGGTCCTTGCGTGGCAATGTAGGCCTGGCTTCCATCTGTACCCTGGTAAAGGCTAAGTTCACTATCGAGGTTCCGCTGTCACCCCCACCACCTCTGCCCCTTTCCTGACTCCCAGCCTGACCCTGATGAAGTTGCCATTGATGTAGTCGCCATGTCCCTCTTCCTGGAGCAGGGAAAGGATCACTCGTGTCTGATCGTCTGCCAGCAGGAGAAGCGAGAAACATGGAGTTTGTGGGTGACAGCCCTGATGGCCTCCCAGATGAAAGCCAGCAGGGGATGGCACACCTAGGGGGATCCCATCGAGGTGCACTGGTGGGATGCTGGGGAGAAATGCAGCCACAGCAAGGCTCTAGGAGGGAGAGTTCTGGGATCCCAGTAGGACACATGGACCCTGGCTAGCACCTGGATCCCACAGGGTCGGGGCACCGACTCCTCCGGAGGCCCCACCCCCACCCCCGACTTACAAGGCAGCACATCCTTGTAACGGTTCTTCCTCACGTTCTCGGGGCGACTGCCAGCCTCCGTTGAGCGCACACTTTCCGTCTTCCAGGCGGCTGAGCGGGCCCGGATGTCCTGGTGGGAAGACCAAAGGAAGACCCGGGGGTGGGAAGAGAGAGTAAGAGAAGAGCCAGATCAGACGCCTGGGACACTGAGGCTCTCACAGGGATATGCGGCACGTGGCCTATGAAAGATGAGTGTTGCGTCCAGATACTGTAAAGCCTACTAATTATATTGATTCAATAACAGTAGCCATTCAGAGTGCCCTCTCTACGCTAAGCCCTGTGTAAGGGCATTGAACTATCTGCAAGGTGCCACTGAAGTGGGTATTATTGACTCCCCGTTGTGCAGGTAAGAAAGCTGAGGCACCACATGTGTCAATGACTTTCTGAAAGTGCCACCCAGGAAGTGGGTGAGTGAGTGTTGAACTCAGACCTCTAAGCATCTGTCCTCGCACCCTCAGTGTGTATTTACATCTTATCGTGAACAATAATTGTAATATATTATGTACTTAATATAACAAACATGATACACAAGAGGATAATATACAATGTATATGAATTAAATGTACTATTAGGTGCTTTAATACTGTTAGATTATTATGATCAGTGAATAGAATTGCCATCATCACCAGGTATTCATAATCATGACAATAATAAATAACACCTACCAAGCCACCATGAGTGCAAGCCACCATTCTAAGCATTCTTACACCCATCAGGTAGGTCATTTAAGTTTTCATGGACACATTTCTGCAGTGGGTACCACTATGGATATATATATATATATATATATATATATATTTTTTTTTTTTTTTTTTTTTTGCAGAGACTCATTTATTCAAGAGCTCTTGTGAACATAACAATACATAAAGTAGTAGATTAAAAAAGAAGTCATCACATAACAAAGCATTTTACAATCTATTTGGAGAGATTATAAAAATCTCAAAGCTGTAGGGGATATCAGAGAATACCTGGCCTCTCTCCTTATTTTTAAGGATGTAAAACTGCGACCAAGCCAGGTGGATTAGCCTAAGTAATTCTAAATGGATTACCTCTAAAAGTTACTTAGAGATAGAGACAGATTGAGACTGCTGCTGCTGCTAAGTCGCTTCAGTCGTGTCCGACTCTGTGCGACCCCATGGACGGCAGCCCACCAGGCTCCCCCATCCCTGGGATTCTCCAGGCAAGAACACTGGAGTGGGTTGCCATTTCCTTCTCCTGGATATTTCTACTATGTAGATGAGGAAACCAACGCCCAGAGAGGCCTTGGAAGACTCCTGTGAGTGCAGGAGATTTCAGGAGGCTGGCTTCCAGCAACTGGCACTGCTCACCACCCAGCTTCTGCATAGGTATCCTCAGCACTGCTCACTGTCCCAGACTGGACCCAGACCTGGATGGACATGATGTCATGTACTACCTGGGAATTATATTTTTACATTTATTATGCACATTTTCATATTGAATAAATTATATATTCTGCATTTATTATTACATTTCTTTATATAAATATTTATTTTATATTTGTATAAACAGATTTATACTTTTATCTATTACATTGTTTCTTAGAAACTTGAATAACTGCTCATTTTATAATTATGTTTATTCTACTGTTCTATGAAATTAATGTGTAAATTATAGTTTATGACCATATTTATACATATACACTATATATTTCATATTTATTAATACAATTATTTCATAAATCTGTTCTCTATTTCTATTGTACTTAATGATTATATAGTCATTTATTACATATATTTATCAGACATTTCTAAATTTAAGATGTCACCATATATGATTCTAACACGTTTCTATGCTATTATATTTAAAATATCTCAGTACTTGTACAGTGCGATGCCTACGACGCTGCTGCATTAGCACTCCTTACATATGGCTTGCACTACCCCACTGTAAAGTTTAGGATTATTTATAACTAGTGACAAAAGCACCTATAAAGTAAGCGCTCAAGATGTGCTAAGCTCGCTTTACCCACAGTGGCTATTTTAATCCTCAGGTCAGTTTCGTTACATTTCACCCTAGGAGAAACAGAGGCCAGAGAGACCGGATAAAGCGCCTCAGGCCACATCGTCTGTAAGAACTGGCGACCATATCCTCACCGCAGCGGGGCCTCTTGGTTCCTCTTTTCCCAGCCCCTTCCTCCCTAGGACCACAGTAGGGACAGTGACCACCGGGTCGCCTGGAGAGGCCGGGCATCGCGCAAGCGCCCGCCTTCTCCGCTCAGCAACCCGATGATACAGGGAGCGCAGCTAGGGCGCAGGGACCCGAGGGCGTGTGCGGCCCCGCCTGGGCCGGCCGTGGACTTCGCCCTCTGGGTATCTGCAGGCAGAGGGTGAAGACAGGCAGGGAGAGAGTGCGACAGAGAGAGGTGCTGGGGAGAGAAAAACAGATCTTGAAGTGAGAAGACGACCCTGGACGCCGAGAGAGAAGCAAAGTGCAGCAGGGTGCACAGAAGAACAGACGGAGGTCCGGACTATCCAGGGCGAGGAGCAGGAGCTCGGCAGTCCACACTCGCCCACTCACACTGAACTCGCCGGCGAAGACCACCCCATGCCTGCCGCCCAGTGCCTCCAGCTGCTCCAAGAAGCTCCGCGCCGCATCCAAACTGCGGCTCATTGCGCCGACTAGGAGTGAGGTGCAGTCCACCTGTGGCGCTCCGCGCTCTCCATTGGGGTAGACTCCGCTGAAGGCAGCCGAGGCCCCACCTCAGATCTCGCCGGCCAATGGGGGTGCGCAGCGGCAGACAGGGCGCGCCCCTCGGCCAATGACACTCAGAGCCCGCCCCAGCCCCGCCCACAGGCTCCTTGACTGAGGGCGCTAGGTCCCCCTGGCTGTGCCTGGGGCTAGAAAACTGCGCCGGCGCTTCAATTTTTTTGTCTCCGCGAGGGCTGGCTGAGTCCCTGTGGTCCTCTGGACACCGCCTCTAGCTTGGGCCCGGGGTCCACGCCCTGGCATGGCGGATGGCTGCACGCCCTCGCCCGGCTTCCAGGGCCCGGTCTTCTGGGCTGTGTCCGGATCCCAACCAGGCTGGCGTGTCAGCTGTGAGTAAAGACGGCTGCCTAGATCGAGCTGAAATTCCTGACCGGGAAACCCTGTGTGGAGACCTTACCCCGCTCTGCTCTCCGGCGGAGTCCAAGGGAGGTTGGGAGAGGTTACCGCGGGGGGAAATGACCCCCGGGCACCTGAGCTGTGAGAAAGACAGAATTTCTTGAGGTTACTTCTTTTTCTGGGTGGGTCGGGCCAGGAGGAGCTGAGGGAGCCAGGATCATCCTAATTTGAGAATCTCAAGCCGTATAAACTTCCAGGAAACTGAGAATTGAGGTTTTGGGAGTGGGTTCCAGGGGTCTAAATGTTCTCAACGCTTTTAAGGAATTTTTTCATTCTCATATTGTCCTCTTCAGAAAATGAGAAGGCCAGAGGACAGTTGTTGCTCTAGGGCCACCAAGGGGAAGGCTGCAGAGAGTAGGGAGGAGCCAGGGGCCCCTGCCGAGGGCCAGTCAGTGTAGATGGGCTAGCCCATCCTTCACTTTGGAGGTAAGGAGTGTGAACCTAATTCATTAGGGAGTTATCAGAATGTTGTCACAGACAGGCAAACTTTCTTAAAGGACTCAGGTCTCTGGTTCTTGTCCCAGCCACTCAACTTTGACAGGCAGGGTGAAAGCAACCAGTAGGCCATATGTAAAGGGATGAGCATGGCTGTATTCCAAACTTTATTTGTGGACTTTAAATTTTAATTTCATGTGTCAGTTTTTTTTCTTTGGTGGGCTGCAGGCTGTAGGTTGCCAATCCCAGTTTAAGTGACTGAGAAGGCAAAAAGCAGGTCAGTAGGGATGGAGGTCAGTAGTGACCACCGAGGATTGACATTGTCAGTGAGTTCACTGCAGGCCAGTGAGAGTTCCTTGGATGTTCACGGAGACTGGCACTAGATCTCAGTGGCAGTTACTGGGAGGTCAGTGACAGACTGAAAGTAACCAGGGAACCATTGGGACTTAGAGTGTTTACTAAGTAATTGAGGGGTCAAAACAGTCAGGCAAGTTCACTGAGGACCCCTAACCAGGGCTGGATAGTGAATGTCAGTGTAATCACTGAGATTTCTTGGATGGTCTCAAGATTCAGTTGTTGGACTCAGGGTGGTGGGATAAAGAAGCATCACTGAACTTTGAGAAAATATGGAGGTCCACTGGAGGAGTCACAGAGACGCTTGAGCCCCTGAGTAATCATGGACACTAATAGCAATCATTTGGGGATAGTGGACACCAGAGTAAAGGGGGAATATCCACTGCAGATCACAAGAGGGCTTTCTGAACCCTGCTAGCAGTGAATGTCATCGGTTGTCAGTAGTCACTGGAAACTGGTGACCTGGAGTGCAGAGACAACACTGAGGCTCAGTGAGCCCTGCATATCTGTGGTGGTGACCCGGAGGCAGGGCAGCTAATGCAGCAAATGGGTTCTGGGTAGTTGGGGGAATCTCTGTTCCACTAGGGACTGGGGGTGTGTTTGTCCAACAGGATGGGGTGTCTATCTGTCCCCCTGGTTTAGGGGACATCTGTCTATCCTGAGCACCTTTCTGATAGGCTGGGGTCTTTCTTACTGGCAGAGTTAAGTCTGTCAAGCCAAAGGTCTGGCTGGATAGCTGACTGGGTAGTAGGCTGTCTTTCCACTGACTGTCTCTGTGTCCAGTTGTGGCGCTTCGTCTATTCTTGAGGGATTCTGTCTTTCGGTTGGCTGGAAGCAGGGTGGGAGGGGTGTCGTGTCTGGACACAGGTCTCTCTGGATGCCTGGCTGGTCATCTTCCCAAATGTCTACGAATCTGTCCATTTGTTTGGCTGTCCTGCTATGTAGTCTGTCTTTGCGTGGGATTTTATCTAGAAGTCTGTCTTACCAGAGGTTTGTGTGTCTGTCTGCCTGTTTAGGGATCTATCTGCCTATCTGGCCTGTGAACAGAGTGGCTGAGACTTCAGTCCACCTGCCATGCTTCCACCATGGTTCACTGTTTCTGGCTGCACATTCAACCACAACTCCATACCCTCCTCCCCGCCCCACTCTATGTCCTCCTCTAGTTAAGCAGACTGCTATCCTGACACTGGCCACCCCTCCATGTCTCTTCAACATCCAGATTCTTCTGGCTTGCCCTCCACTCAGCTCAGGCATTGGGTGTGGGAGGTGGGAAGACCACCAAGACCTCCTCCAGCAGCCACGGCTCACCCCTCTCCATTATCCCAGAGAACTGCAAGCTGTGTTCTTGCAATGGGACTCACTGCTGCTGCTGGTCCTCTTGTACACACTCCTGGAGGCAAGCAGTGGGAGCAGCTGGCACTGTCCTGCAGGTCCTGGGCACTCCAACACCCACATGCCAGTCTGCCGCCTGCTTGCCAGCTCAGAGGCCAGCAACAGAGCCAAGTGGACAGGGTGCTGGAAGGTGATCAGGGAAGCTTTCACAATACTATGCAGAGCCCAGCCTAGGCTGTTGTTACAAAGGGGAAATCGTAAACAGGAGACACCACCTTCACCTAGAAAGCTTGTGAGGAGACAGTCTGAGACTACTGAAATCCCTACTGAAAAGTTCTTCTCCAACTTCCTTTTTTAACTAGGCCACAAGAGGGAAGAAGAAATTTGAAAAAACTCTCCCACTGCTCTACTCTGTTAAGAACCTTTGGTTGGGTGGGCTTACCTATTGGCCCATCTACAACTCTGCCATTTGGCAAACAGAAAAATGCCACTCACTCCAGTTATAAATGCCAGTTTGCATTCACCAGTGACTGGTGCTAACTGCCTTTGTGAGGGCTTTTATTCCAGACTCTGGAAACTCTACAAGACAAACCAATTTCCTAACTGAATAAATTACAAAGAAAAAAGTTAAAGAGAACACAAATGCTCATAGCAGCATTATTCAAAACAGCCCCAAAGTGAGAAACCAAATTTCATAAACTGATGGATAAAGAAAATATGGTGTACACCGTTAGGGTCCACAAGGGGCTCATGGCGTATTGTTAAAAAAAATGGCCCATTGTAGGTGACCTGACAAAGGAGATGAAGTCACAGTGACCACAATGCCCTGGTGGCGGACTGTTTTTTCCTTAAAGCAATATCCTGTTTTTCCCTGCTGGTGCCAGTGTCTCAAGACTACATGGCCACCAGTCTCTATAGGGTCTCTGGTCCTGGCACACACGAGGTTGATTTGAGCCCTCTGAGCATCTCTGGCAAGTTTGGGGTTTGATTCTAAGCATGAACTCGCCTCTCCTACCGTCTTGCTGGGGCTTCTCAGCCCTTGGACTTGGGGTATCTCCTCACAGCTGCTCCAGTGCCACGAAGCTGCTGCTCGAGCCTACTGTCTTGCTGGGGCTTCTCCGACCTTGAACATGGGGTGAGTATCTGTGTTTGAGTATCTCCAGTGGAGGTATGGGTCAGCAGTGGACTGCCGCAGGGGCAGGGGCTCTGGGTGCAGCAGACCTGGGTATGGCATAAGCCCTCTTGGAGGAGGTCGCCATTAACCCCACCATAGTGCTGCCAGGACTTACAAAGGCCTTCGAAATAGACTCTTGGAGGGCACAAACAGAACCTCGTGCATACCAGGACCCAGGAAAAAGGAGCAATGACCCCACAAGAGACTGACCCAGACTTGCCTGTGAGTGTCCAGGAGTCTCCAGAGGAGGTGTGGGTCAGTGGTGGCCTGCTGCAGGGTTGGGGGCACTGAATGTAGCAGAACACACTGGGGGCCTTTTGAAAGAGGTCACCATTATCTTCACTGGATTCCCTGGTGGCTCAGACGGTAAAGCGTCTGCCCGCAATGTGGGAGACCCGGGTTCGATTCCTGAGTTGGGAAGATCCCTGGAGAAGGAAATGGCAACCCACTCCAGTACTCTTGCCTAGAAAATTCCATGGATGGAGGGGCCTGGTGGGCCTCCACCATAGTTTGGCCCCAGGTAAATAACAGGGGAGGGAACACAGCTCCACCCATCAACAGAAAATTGGATTAAAGATTTACTGAGCATGGCCCTGCCCATCAGAACAAGACCCAGTTTCTCCCTCATCAATCTCTCCCATTAGAAAGCTTGCATAAGCCTCTTACCCTTTTCTATTTGAGTGCAGACAGACTGAAAACCACAATCACAAAAAACTAACCAATCTGATCACATGGATCACAGCCTTGTCTACCTCAAAGAAACTATGAGCCATGCTGTGTAGGGCCACCCAAGACCGATGGATCATGGTGGAGAGTTCTGACAAAACGTGGTCTACTGGAGAAGGGAATGGCAAAACACTTCAGCATTCTTGCCTTGAGAACCCCATGAACAGTATGAAAAGGCAAAACGATAGGACACGGAAAGATGAACTCCCCAGGTTGGTAGGTACCCAATATGCTACTGGAGATCAGTGGAGAAATAACTCCAAAAAGAATGAAGGGATGGAGCCAAAGCAAAAACAATACCCAGTTGTGGATGTGATTGGTGATGGAAGCAAGGTCTGATGCTGTAAAGAGCAATACTGCACAGGAACCTGGAATGTGAGGTCCATGAATCAAGGCAAATTGGAAGTGGTCAAACAGGAGATGGCAAGAGTTAATGTCGACATTTTAGCAATCAGTGAAATAAAATGGACTGGAATGGGTAAACTGAACTCAGATGACCACGAATATCTACTATGGGCAAGAATCCCTTAGAAGAAATGGAGTAGCCCTCACAGTCAACCAAAGAGTCTGAAACGCAGTACTTGGATGCAATCTCAAAAATGACAGAATGATCTCTGTTCATTTCCAAGACACACCATTCAATATCATAGTAATCCAAATTTATGCCCCGACCAGTAATGCTGAAGAAGCTGACGCTGAATGGTTCTGTGAAGACCTACAAGACTTTCTAGAACTAACACCCCCAAAAGATTGCCTTTTCATTATAGGAGACTGGAATGCAAAAGTAGGAAGTCAAGAGATACTCAAAATTAACAGACAAGTTTGGCCTTGGAGTATAGAATGAAGCAGGGCAAAGGCTATAGAGTTTTGCCAACTGAACGCACTGGTCATAGCAAACACCCTCTTCCAACAACACAAGAGAAGACTCTACCCATGGACATCAACAGATGGTCAATACTGAAATCAGATTGATTATATTCTTTGCAGCCAAAGATGGAAAAGCTGTAAACAGTCACCAAAAAGAAGACTGGGAGCTGACTGTAGCTCAGATCATGAACTTCTTATTGCCAAATTCAGACGTAAATTGAAGAAAGTAGGGAAAACCACTAGATCATTCAGGTATGACCTAAATCAAATCCCTTACAATTATACAGTGGAAGTGACAAACAGATTCAAGGGATTAGATCTGATACAGTGCCTGAAGAACTGTGGAGGTTTGGGACATCGTACAGGAGTCAGGGATCAAGACCATCTCCAAAAAAAAAACAAATGCAAAAAAGAAAAATGGCTGTCCAAGGAGGCCTTACAAACAGCTATGAAAAGAAGAGAAGCAAAAGGCAAAGGAGAAAAGGCGAGATACACCCATGTGAATGCAGAGTTTCAAAGAACAGTAAGGAGAGAAAAAAGCATTCCTCAGTGATCAGTGCAAAGAAATAGAGGAAAACAACAGAATGGGAAAGACTAGAGATCTCTTCAAGAAAATCAGAGATACCAAGGGAACATTTCATGCAAAGATGGGCTTGATAAAGGACAGAAATGGTATGGACCTAACAGAAGCAATGATATTAAGAGATGGCAAGAAAAGATTGTCACAACCCAGATAATCATGATGGTATGATCACTCACCTAGAGCCAGACGTCCTGGAATGCAAAGTCAAGCAGGCCTTAGGAAGTGTCACTACGAACAAAGCTAGTGGAGGTGATGGGATTCCAGTTGAGCTATTTCAAATCTGAAAAGATGATGCTGTGAAAGTGCTGCACTCAATATGCCCACAAATTTGGAAAACTCAGCAGTGGCCACAGGACTGGAAAAGGTCAGTTTTCATTCCAATCCCAAAGAAAGGCAATACCGAAGAATGCTCAAACGACCGCATAACTGCACTCATCTCACATGGCAAGGAAAGTAATGCTCAAAATTCTCCAAGCCAGTATGTGAACTATGAACTTCCAGACGTTGAAGCTAGTTTTATAAAAGGAAGAAGAACCAGAGATCAAATTGCCAACATCCGCTGGACCATCAAATAAGCAAGAGAGTTCCAGAAAAACATCTATTTCTGCTTTATTGACTATGCCAAAGCCTTTGACTATGTGGATCACAAGAAACTGTGGAAAATCCTTAAAGAGATGGGAATACCAGACACCTGGCCTGCCTCTTAAGAAATCTGTATGCAGGTCAGGAAGCAACAGTTAGAACCGGACATGGAACAAGAATGGTTCCAAATAGGGAAAGGAATATGTCAAGGCTGTATATTGTCACCCTAATTAACTTATATGCAGAGTACATCATGAGAAACACTGGGCTGGAGGAAGCTCAAACTGGAATCAAGATTGCTAGGATAAATATCAATAACCTCAGATATGCAGATGACACCACCCTTATAGCAGAAACTGAAAAAGAACTAAAGAGCCTCTTGATGAAAGTGAAAGAAGAGAGTGAAAAAGTTGGCTTTAAGCTCAACATTCAGAAAACGAAGATCATGGCATCTGGTCCCATCACTTCATACCAAACAGATGGGGAAACAGTGGAAACAGTGACAGACTTTATTTTCGGGGGCTCCAAAATCACTGCAGATGGTGACTGCAGCCATGAAAATAAGACACTTGCTCCTTGGAAGAAAAGTTATGACCAACCTAGACAGCATATTAAAAAGCAGAGACATTACTTTGCCAACAAAGGTCCGTCTAGTCAAAGCTATGGTGTTTCCAGTAGTTAGGTATGGATGTGAGAGTTGGACTATAAAGGAAGCTGAGCGCAGAATTGATGCTTTTGAACTGTGGTGTCAGAGAACTCTTGAGAGTCCCTTGGACTTCAAGGAGATCCAACTAGTCCATCCTAAAGGAAATCAACCCTGAATATTCACTGGAAGGACTGATGCTGAAGCTCAAACTCCAATACTTTGCCCACCTGATGCAAAGAAGTGACTCTTGGAAAAGTCCCTGATGCTGGAAAAGATTGAAAAGATTGAGGAGAAGGAGACGACAGAGGATGAGATGGTTGGATGGCATCACGGACTCGACGGACATGAGTCTGAGTAAACTCTGGGAGTTGGGGATGGACAGGGAGGCCTGGCGTGCTGCAGTCCATGGGGTCGCAGTCAGACATGACTGAGTGACTGAACTGAAAACTGAAACATGACCACCCGACCGTGAGAACCCTCCGAATTCAAGATCACAAGACCCCAGCTGTGAGCTTAACTAAGGACTCCTCCCTTCGAGGCATAATTTCCCATCGATAGGGTATAAGAAAGGTTGGCTATAAAGGGAGAGCACTGGTTTCTAAGGTAGATCCGTTCCTCTCTTCCTATAATGTATCTTTCTCTGCCGGACTGCCTCGGTCACCTTACATACACATATAATAGAATACTATTTAGCAACAAAGAGGAATGAACTAGATACTACAACATAAATTTTGAAAACAACACTGAGAAGTGTGAAATATTTCCTGCCGTATCAGTAGGCAAGAATGTCACTGCCATCAGTGATTTCAGGCTTCTAAACGTGAATGAGAGCTCCCAAAAGGGAAAACAATGCCTGTGATCCAGTAGATCCTGCTACCCCGCCCCACAGTGATTGCTAAGGAGCCTGGGGTGGGGTGGGGGTGGAGTTGCTGGATGTAAGCAAAAGTAGCAGTCTTCTGTTACCCCTTACAGTGAAAGAGGAATTAAAAATGTGAACACTCAAAAAGCAAGATTGCGAGATTTGGTCCCAGATAGCAGAAGTGCATATGAAAGGAAAGAGTTCAGTGAGCCCAGAAACTTGCATCTTCCCATATAAAGAAGAGCACTAAATTCCTTGAGACATCCGGTTTTCCTTAATTAACAATAACCTTTGATGTTCAGACTGCCTGCCCTCTTTGTTTCAAACTTCTATATATATGCCTGCCTCCCTCTCCAGCCTCTTCAGAACAGTTCCTCAGGGCTACCTGAGATGCTGTTTCCCGGGCTTGAAGTCCTAAACATTCCCACCAAATAAAATAACTTATTATGCTCAGGTTGTGACTATTCTTTAGTCAACAGAAGCCAGTCACAAAACACTACAAATTGTATGATTCCATTCCGTTACCGAGTGTAAGCTCATACTAAGCTCGCTGCACAACAGGCAGGTTCAAGAGATGAGTCACTGAGACAAGGAATACACTTTATTCAGAAAGCCAGCAAACAAAGATAATGGGTTTGAACCATCTTTCCTGTGTCTGAATTCAGGCTCCTTTACACCAAAAGGGGAGGGAGAAAAGTCAAACACTTCCTGGTTCCCATTCGCCTCCAGAGGGGATGGGTTAATTTCTTCCTCCCTGCAATTACTCACAGCTGGGCCTGGTCAGGATGTTTCCTGGAGCTAAACAAAGGTATTTCAGCCTAACACTCATTACCTGGAAGCAAGGTTCCCAGAGATGGGCCATTATGTATAATTTAAGCTTGTGGAGGCAACATCCCTTTAGTGAATAACTTGTAATGGAATACAAGATTCTTCTCTATCACAGTTCCTATGGAATGTCCAGAGTAGGCAAGTCTATAGAGACCAAAAGTAGATGAGTGGTTACAAGGTGCTGAGAGTTGGGAGAAGATTGGAAAGGAATGGGAAGTGACAGCTAAAGAGCACGGCGTTTCTTTAGAAGGGACAAAAATGGCCTAAAGTTAGATTGTGGTGATGACTGTACAACCCTGTGAATATAATTAAAAAATATTTAACTGTATACTTTAAACAGATGAATGGTGCTGACATGCATTATATCTCAATAAAGCTGTTTTAAAAAGGACAAGAGAATTGTCAACCATTTGCAATGAAATGCACCTAAGTTGTATCCTGGTTCAAATGAACATACCATATCAGGGAAAACTGAACATTAACTGGATATGTAGAGTAGAATCTGGAATAACTATTGATTTTTTTAAGTGTGACAGTGCTATATTACTTTTGTTGAGTCTTATTTTTTAGAGCTATATGGAAATATTTTTGGATGAAATGATATGCATCTGGGATTTGCTTCAAAATAAGTGAAGTAGATATAGGGAGAGGGTGCAGCTACAAAGTGGGTTGTTGTTTAGTTACTAAATCCTTTGCGACCCCATGGACTGTAGCTGGCCAGGTTCCTTGGTCCAAGACATTTCTCAGGCAAGAATATTAGAGTGGGTTGCCATTTTCTTCTGTAGAGGATGTTCCTGACTCAGGGATCAAACCTGTGGCTCCTGCGTCTCCCCTGTGTCCTGCATTGGCAGGCGGATTCTTTACTTCTGAGCCACCAGGATACTGTTCAATGAGATGGGCTTCATGGACTCACTGTACAGTCCTCTTTGCTCTTATTCTGGAATTCTCCACAATTAAAAGACTTAAAACAATCTATCAACGTAGAGGTAAACAACTTTCTATAAAGAGCTAACGGATCTCAGAGAACACACATATAGCCAATGAATATTTGAATATTTATGACATCTATTACGAGATTCCCTAGTGGATTAGATGGTAAAGAAGCCGCCTGCAATGCAGCACACCCGGGTTCAATTCCTTGGCTCAGGAATATCCCCTGGAGGAGGGCATGGCTATCCTCTCCAGTATTCTTGCCTGGAGAATCCCATGGACAGAGGAGCCAAGTGGGCTACGGTCCATGGGGTTGCAAAGAGTCAGACATGACTGAGCAACTAACACTAGCATCTGTTATAATTTTAAAAATACATTCAGTTGAGGAACAATTTTGCACCTAGAGCTTGACCAAGTCTGACAGTCCCCAGTTATGACAAGGACACAGGAAACACTCAGATCTACTGACGGTGGCTGGAAGAGACAGCCTTTTAGAGGACAATTCAGCAGCATCTATAATCATTTTCAAGACACAGTTCCACTTGCAGCAGTTTACTCATCAGATATACTTGCATAAATATGCACAGACATTATGTTCAGTGTTCCTGAAGCAATGTTTGTGGTTGTTAAAACAGGAAACAAGTTGAGTCTGTGCCCAGCAAAAAGTGGTGAATTCACATACCAGACATCCTTGATAACTTAAGAGAGATCCTCGGTAATCTAGGGAGATTCTAAAGAGATCCTTAAAGGGAAAGATGGCCACATAAAGCTTCCCCCTGCTTGTGAACCCAAGTGCACTGGGTTCTCTGAAGAACTTGAATTACACTCAAAGGCGACCACAATGAAATGAATACATGGTTTACATCTTGTTTATTTTCTGCCTGCCCTGGCTGAAAGCTGGTCCCCAGGGCGACCCTCTGCTGTGAGACTTCTGTGCTCACACTTTTATTCCCATTCCCAGATGATGAATGTACACGGCCACTAACAGCAGCACCAGATCTCCCAGGGTAGCAGCAAACCCTCCCAACAGCACAGGAGCTAGTCACTGCATCAGGTCTGCCTTGTCCTACACACAATGTCACTACCGGGCCTGAGGACGTCCCAGAGCTGCCAGGTCCGCACCTGAGGAGACCCCCACACCTTTCACACTCAACCCGACAGACCTGCCCTGACCACTTAAGAGGTAAACACAGTGCTACAGCAACTAGATTTTATCTGACCTCTCCCCACCTCCCAGGTCCAGGTCCACATCCTCATTAGTGAGTGGGCTACTCAGCACTCAGGAAGACTCTCTTGTGTGCGGTGTTGGTGTAGGGGTGCCAGCGCCACTCCACGTCTGCAGTGGCCTCCTGTTCCAGCGTGCCCAGGCGGATCATGTACACTGGGGGAAGGGGATGAGATATAGTCACCTACATATCCAGCACTGCCCACCACCAGATGTAGGAGAAAGCCCCAAACTCACACTTCAGCTCAAAGCGCGGCCCAACCTCGGTCAGCTCCACATTGCGGTGGTTGGTCTTCTTGTATACATGGTGCCTGGGGCAAAGGGGACAGGGCAGGGTTGAGCGGAGGCAGGGAGCAGCTGCAGGATAAACAACAAACAGTACAGGGACATAAAGGTGGGGACATCACTTGAGCCCAGCCAACAGACCTACCGGAAGGAGATGTAGTCGTCCTGGTTGGCGAAGGTGATAACCCGGTGGCTGTCATCTTTGGGCACAGGGAACAGGTAGCGGAGTATGTCAGAGACCTAGGGCAGCAGGAAGAAAAGCCTAAAATGCCTGGCCTAGCACCCCCCAGCCCCCAGCCCTCAGCCCCCAGCCCATGGCCGCAGACTCACCCGCTTACCCAGGCGGGAGGAGAAACCATGCATGATGAGATGAGGTTTGGCCTCTGATGCAGTGCCCAGGTCAGGGATGTCATGCCTCATGACTACGTTGCACAGTGTGAAGTATGCAGTTGGGCCAAAGGGCAGGTGGCTGACAATGAGCCCCACTGGCAGGGCCACACAAGCCGTTAGAGACCCTCTGCTCCTACCCAGCCACCCTCGCAGCACCGAGCTCCCTCCCACCAGCCTTACCGGGTGTGCCTCGATGCTCGTGGACAACCAGCAGGTCAGTGACCCCATTGGCTTTGCAGGCTCGCACCAGAGCTCCTACCTCATGCCGGCCACGGTTCATGCGCTGGGCACCAGGGAACACCAACTTCAGCTCCTGCATGTGAACTCCCTCTGGTTAGGATGGGGCTCCGAGTGTCTGAACACCTCCCACTCACGCCTGTCGTCATACCTTTGCAAACATCTTAAGGCGGGAACTGGGATCTCGGGAGGTAGTAATCATGACCTTGGGATCCTCAACCCCTGCCCAACGATACTCATCATCTATGTGGTTGGTCACACCTGTTTGGAGCATGAGGCACGAGAACACAATATTGCCGAGGGAAGTGAAATGCTAACGTGTGGTGGCCAAATCCACCCAGAACACTGTCTGACAATACCTTCAAGAATGGAAATGCTCTGTATCTGCTCTGGGCAACAGGGTGGCCCCTGGCCAAACTGGCTACAAGCACAAGTGTGATTGGGGAACTGAATCTATTTGATTTTAGTTCATTTAAGCTCCGGTAATCACACGGAACAAGTAGCTGCCATGTTAGCGCAAGTCCAGATTCTGTTAAGGCCCATAGTAACAGACTCCTTTACCTCACAACAAATATTTATGCTGTGATTCCTTTCATATTTGTTGAATAACGGAATGAATCAAACATCTGGATACCAATGAAGTCCTGGTAGCTGAGAACACGAATAAAATGACACTGTTCTGTCCCAGCAGAACCTACATTCCTAGTGAGAGGGCCAATTAACAGACAAAACAAAGTACAAAGTGGGGTAATACTGTGCCATGTAAACAGAATTGGGAGCACTCAGTGAGAGGGCCCCTGAGGTGTCATCTGTGCACAGCCACAAGGGTGCCTGGAAGACCATTTCAGGATCAGGAGCTTCACAGCCTTTCTTCAAGGTGTCTCAGGAATGACACGGAACTTAGTGGGCTCAAGTGCAGGAAGAGAAGCTGGCCCATAGAGTCCGGGAAGGTCACCTTCACCGCCGGCATCATCAAACTCCAGGGACCCCTGTAAGGCCAGAGCTTCCCTGCGTAACTCGGTGGGAATCAGGCGGTTCTCTGCAGGGGGAAGACAGAGAGGTTGAGAGAGACATGCATAGAACCTTCAGTTTTTACAACACTGTACAAACTTGATAGGAAAACACCCCTTTACTCCTTTCTGAGCAGAGAGCTGATATTTAATTAGAGGTGGAGGTGGTAATGAAACAATTATTTTTTGGCTATATGCCACCTTGTTAAGAGTGTTTATAGGTGATTTCATTTACTGTGGGTCCTGAGTGTCAAGACTTGAGAGTTTTCTAAAATATCTAACCACAAGTATGCATTCCCTTTGTAGTCAGAAAAAAAATTAACAATGTTAAAAAAATAAATGGAAACTACTCATTCTATATGAAGGTGGATCAGAAACCCTCAAACCCTCTGATATTAAAATCATTCATCGTGCTCTGGGTCAGAGGTTCCCTCTGTGAACTAAAGCTAGATTTGGCAGAAGGGCTGGGCTGTGTGGCCGTGCCCACTTTGGAGCATGTCCTTGAACCCCGCACTTCTCTCTAACATACCCTGGACAAACTCTTGCATACTGAAGACAGTGTTCACAGCAGCAGGGCTGACGCAAACTAAAAATAAGCTGTCCACCCCCCACAGGGAATTGGATGAAGACCCTGTGGAATATTTACCTGCAGGAGCCCCACCTACACTCAATGGATCTTAGTAACGATGCCAAACAAAAACATAATGTGGCAAAAGAATACACAAAACCTAATACTACCTAAAATCAACCAATATGATTTAATATTACAAACAAGCATGATACAGGAAAAAAAGAAGAGGAAGGAAATGGCTTATTTTTAATCAATATTTAATACTGTGGTTCTCTAGGTCGGGGGAAATATTTCTAAACTTCAATATATTTATCATTTTCATTTCTTAATGTGAGCAGATAGGTCATTACATCAGGAGCTCAGTCCCAACAGACTCTCTACGGGATCCATGGGCAGCAGTCCGCCAGGTTCCTCTGTCCCTGTAATTTTCCAGGCAAGGATACTGGAGTGGGTTGCCATTTCCTCCTCCGGGTTCGAACCCACACCTCTTGCATCAGCAGGGTAGATTCTTTTACCACTAGCGCTGAGAAGCTCTGTATTACATTATGCTTGACATAAATATACATACACATACTTTACATGTCTAAAACCTAAGACCATCAAAGTGAATTTAAAACGGAGGTACTGAGTTGATGTACTATCAGGAAACAGAGCTCCACCAACACAAGAACCAACAAGATACATATAAATAAAGCATTTCCAATCAGGCACGTGTGACAGACTTTTAACAGTAGTGCAAATGGAAAGTGGGCAAAATATTGCAAAGTTAAATTCCTAATTTACAACGCAAATAAAACTAAGTTCTACACGAATTAACAGTTTTCAAACACAAGGGACTTGTAACAGCAGTAAAGGACAATCAGATATTACCTTGTAGTGACAACAAGTAGCAAGAACAGAAACGATGCAGGGGAAATATGTATAGGACCACGTGAAATGTTTAAATCTGGAAAGGCCTAGACACTGCAACTTAGCGACTAAACAACAAAGACACTGTAAATAAAATTAATAAGCAAGCTGTAAAATATGGATACTGTAACATAAATGACAAGTAATTCATACGATCTTGAAAGGAATATTTGCAAACCATGAAGAAGATCGAACAGTTAAGGGAAATGACCAGTAAATACGTGAAAAAATACTCACCACTCTAACACAAGTAAATGCTAATTAAACGCCTTTTACAGCTTTGGGGCCTGTTTCCCGTTGGGTTTTAAAACTAAGGTCTCTAGAAAAGATCGGAAAGCGGGGGACACACGTACCCTCAAGCGCGCGCCGAACCTTGTCCTTCCTCTCCTGGGCCGTTCGCTCAGCCTCCTCTCGTGCCTTGCGGTACAGGTATTCGCGGCGAAGGCGGGCCTCGCGGCGCAGCTGGGGAAGAGCGGGCCCATTCAGACGACCCGTTTTCTCCAAGCAAAGCAGGCTCCAGAAACATACGCCCCGACCCCACCGGCCACAACCCCAGCCTCCACTAGCCCCCGACCTCCAAAACAGGAGTTTAAAACATCCCTCCTACCATCCTGAGGGCAACTTCCACGTGGGTCCAGGAGAATCTTTGGATACCGCTTGCGCAACGCAGTCCTCGCCTCCGCGGTCCTCGCTTCCGCCCTTAACCAAAAGTCGGTAGAGACCTCACTGGATTCCGCTGATTCCTACAATGCCCGAAGTTAAAATGGCGAACAGAAGGTGGGAGTAGCAAAGCGATTGGCCAGATTGAAGCGCGTGCTCACTGAAGCAACCAATAGGTAGGATAGGGAGGCAAGGTGCTGTCACGTGACTTAGACCGGCAGTTAATAAAGGCGACAGCCCGGCTTCACTACCTACGGCGAGGAGGTGAATGTTCGTTTGAAGGTGAGGAGTCCCTAAAATAATCATAACTGTAGCTCCAGCAGCTGTAAAAGCTGTACAGCGATTGACCAGATGATCGCCTACCCGCCCATTCTGAAATTAAAGCCGCCCCTCTAAAATGGACGCCTCGTTTCATCGCCACCCCGACAACCCTACGTTTAAATCGCGGCCGCTTCCAGAAGTGATTCGGAGATACCCACAGCTCTTGCCGACTGTCCGGGTGGCTGGTGCCCTTCGGATGCTTGCCTGACGACGGTTATCACTTCCAGGGTCGCAGCTCTGAGGCCGCGCTGATCCTGAAAAGCGCAAAGCAGCCAGCCACAATCCACCCACGACTGGGAACGCCCCCGAGAGGGCGGGCCTCGCACGCCTATTGGCTGTCCTGCTAGGACTGCGGACACTGATTGGGCGACCTGTCAGGAGCCGGCTCTCGACTCTGCGAAGCAGATGGCTTCTCGGGATCTGCGGGCCGAGGTGGACTTTGTTCTCCTGCAGCTCCTCGGAGACCTGGAGCAACTGGAGGCGAAGCGGCAGGCGCTAAACGCCCGGGTGGAGGAGGTGGGAGCTTCGGGCGGGAGGCGGGCTGGGCGGCGCACGGAAGTTACTTTGTTTCACCTCTCTCTTCTCTCTTCCCAGGGCTGGCTCTCGCTCTCCAAAGCGCGCTATGCCATGGGTGCCAAGTCAGTAGGGCCCCTGCAGTATGCGTCCCACATGGAGCCCCAGGTCCGCGTCGGCACCAGGTGAGGAGCCTTGCATGCTGCAGCGGGTGGGCGGGCAGAGGGCCGGGCCGGGGCCGCCAAAGGTCCAATCTCCCTTCTCGTTCTGTAGCGAGGCTCAGGACGGACTCCAGAAGTTCTGGATGGTGAGGGCCGGCACCCAGACTCCAGAGGAGGTGGGATCCCGCGAGGCAGGTGAGCTCCCCCTCTTCTTCCCGTAGGGTCCCTTCCCATATAAAAGACAAAATGCATGGGACGTCTGAGGAGATGATTTTATTTAGGCTGTTGCGATAGAGCGCGCCCCAATTTTGAAGATCAGAATATCTCAGCAGAGAGGTATTTTTGCCTTAGATTTATAGGGGGAATAGAAAGTTATGGGCGAGGTCCCTTACCGTTAGAATTGTTTTGCAGTCAGAGGAAGTCTCAGCTGAACAGAAGATGTTTATTTCTGTGTCTAGCTAGTTTAAGGGGGACAAATGTCTAATCCCAGTTAATCATTCATGAGACAATGGGGAGTTGAAGGGTGTGTCTGGCTTTTCAGCAGATTCAGGCAAAATGGCAGAAGTCTGTGTACCTTTTTCACAGGAAAACAAGGGGGGTCATTTGCTGGTTTTATGACAGTCAGTAAAAAAGAGTGGACAGACACAAGGGGAAGGGTAGTTCCTTGTAATAAGGTGTTTTCCGAAACATAAAACGAATTTTACAACAGTTGGTATTTTCTGGGATCTTGAGCTTAGATCGAGTTTAACATTGTCGCCAAGAAGACGGCCAGGTATTAATAACAAGACCCCTAGCCTTTCTTTCTTCAGCTCTGCGCAGGCGCAAGGGTCTCCCAAGGACCCCAGAGCCAGACTCCTCCCCAGCTCCCCAGAACCCTTTGAAATGGTTTGGAATCCTGGTTCCTCACAGTCTGCGACAAGCTCAAGCCAGCTTCCGGGAGGGTGAGTGACCCTGAAAGGGACCTATCTACCGTGAGTGCTAATGCCAGGCTTGGGATTAGTCTGCAAAAGGCTTTGCAGGTTTTCTCCATTTCAGACTTGTTGCACACCTACTATTTAAAAAAAAAAAAAAACATTTATTGGCTGTTGGCAGAGTTCAGGTTCATAGGAGGTGCTGGGGATACAGCAGGAAACAAAAGGTATAACACCCTCATGGGATCTTTATTGAGTGCAGAAAAACAACATGCATGAAAACAAATAAGTAGGCCCTAAATAAAATACCAGGCAATGAAAGTTGCTACGAAAAAATAAGGTAGAGAGAGTGCAATGGATGGCATAGCCTAGGGGAGCTGTTATGTATTTGGTAGCCTGGAAAGGCCTCTGAAGAGATGAAGGAAAGACCTTTGTTGGTGATCTGGGGGAACAGTGTTCTAGGTGCCAGGGACCAGCCAGGGCAGATCTCTGAGGTGATGTTACATCTGATATGGCAGAGAGGAGGCCAGTGGGCAAGAGTGGAGGTGGTGTGGACAATGGAAGACAGGATAAGTGGGGGGGTTGGGGGGGTGGAACTGCATGTTTTTTTGAGGAAACCACAGGATTTACTGATAGATCAATTCAGGAGTAAGGGAAGGAGAGCAGTGAAGGATGCGCCCAGTCTGTAGTCAGAATGCCTGAGAAGGTGAGGCGGGAGGGCCACAGAGCAGCAGCTGAGGTAGAGTCAGGAGTGATGTGGGGTATGTTCCTGGTATGGTGGAGATTTTGAGTGGATGGTTGGGTACATGTATCTGGAGTTTGGAAGAGGCCTGGACTGGAGAGAGAGATTTGAGAGCTCACTGCATAACACTGGTTTCGCTGACACAGCCACGGCATTAAAGTTGAAATGGGATGAGGTCAGCAGAGGTCCCAGGAATGTGAACAGGAAGTAAGGGGAAAAGAAGGGAAGAGGCCAGTCAAGAAGACTAAGGAGTGGGGCAGAAGCAACATCAGGAGGGTAAAGTGTTATCTGGAGGGAATGATCAGTGTGACCAGACAGTATGGCAGAAGACAGGACTGGCCAGTGGACTGGGTGGTGTGGAGGGCCCAGAGGACTTCCCAGCAGCTATTCCAGGAGAGGTATCAAGTGGAAGCAACATAGGTGTGGATCCAGAAAGTGGACCACTCTTGGGGGCAGAGAAAACAAGTAGAAGGAGAGAGGGCAAGAGTAGTGAGGGCCTGTGATAATGGAGAAAAGAAGGAATGATAAGGACAGAGACTATGTTATAATCTGTGAATTTTTAGTTCGTGGTGGGTGCTATAAGAGGGTCAAGGAAATTTGAGGGGGAGGTGACATTTTAGCAATGACCTGAAGAACTTGAGAGTATGAGTCCAGTGAGGTTCTCAAGGAGTCAATGCCAGCTGTACCTGGAATGTTTTAGGAATAGTTTGAAGGCCACAGTGGCCTGAGGGTGTCCAGAGCCCCTTGAGACATGTGGCACCATAAATACCACAGTGACAATCTCTTCTCGTCCTCTAGGTCTGCAGCTGGCTGCGGACATGGCCAGCCTTCAGAGCCGCATCACCTGGGGTCAAAGCCAGCTCCAGGAACTCCAGGAGAAACTCAAGCAGCTAGAACCCAGGGCTCCCTGACCTGTCACCACAGAAGCAAGGCAGTGGGAACAGCTATTCTTCGATGTGGCTCCCTTATCAGCCCTTCCTCCTTCACAGATTGCCCGCCACCCCAACTAGCTCCTGCTCCTTAATACTTCTCTGGTCTGCATGTTTCCAACTTTGTTAGGTGGGAAAGTCTGAAGAGGCAAACTGCATAATGTTCAAGGTTACTACTGTGAAACCACTGGTAAACTCACATTGTCCCAGGACACATTCATGTGGAGCAGTCACAAAGCCGTTAGGTTAGTTCATATTATTGAACAATAACAACTTCACGCATCAATTAGCTGTGGTTTTTCATTACTGGATGAAATACTACACAGCTAGTGGAAGGGAAGGACAAGAAGTAGGTGCTTCAGTTTCTCCAGATCCTTAAAACTGACTTTGATGGGGGGCAAAAAACATACATAGCTACACAGATCAGGACAGAATGATTCTGCGTTGATAGAAAAACACACGTATCTTGAGTAGATGGGAAATGCTTAGCAGGTTTTAAGCCAGAAAGTAAAAAGGATCTGACCTAAATTTTCAAGGGAACTCTTTCAAAAGACCATTCAGGTTTTTAAAAGACTGCCTTTCAAGAATGAGTCTTTTAATTTGTTGAGGGGCCAGAAACTCTGTGTCCTGGCTTCATTTTTCTATGGGCTTGTTGATATTTTTAGCAGTTTCTAGGAGCTTATGGGGGATGTTAGTTTTTTGTTTATGAGCTGTATCTTTTTTCCCAGTTTTTGTGTTTTAACTTCACTTATGGTGGGTTGTTGTTTTTTCTTTTAACTTTTTATTATAAAACACATTGCATTAAACTGCACAGAACAGTTGAATAGTGTAATGAGTAAGGTGAAAGCTCTCTCAGCTCTTGTGTTTAAATCAAGTTTCTTAGAACAGTTGAAATTATCAGGTAGCTATTTTATGATTTCTGGCTTTGGGATTGCAGTTGATGGGATAATAGAATTCTCCAGGGTTTTCCTCAAGAACTTTTGTATTCAAGTGAAGTATAGGGTGAGTCCTGCACTCAACTTCTTCTTTTCTACCATAGTTCATACAGTGGACCATCCTTAGCGCTGATTTGAAACGCCACCCTCTTCTTTCGATTAATCCCAGTGTTGTATACCCCTACCATATTTTGGCATTTCCATTTTTTTCATTGATCTTAATGGAAGTTAAGACACAGGTACCACAGTGTTTTAATTCTTGAGCCTTTAATAAAAATATACTTGAATCGCTGCTGCTAAGTTGCTTCAGTCGTGTCCGACTCTGTTCGACCCCAGAGAGGGCAGCCCACCAGGCTCCCCCGTCCCTGGGATTCTCCAGGCAAGAACACTGGAGTGGCTTGCCATTTCCTTCTCCAATGCATGAAAGTGAAATCGCAGTAGGGCAAATTTTCTGGTTGGATTGGAGGAAATTTGGAGAGGGGGCACCCTACCTTTGTTTGTGAAAAGCTTAATTGAAGCACTCAAATGGAAACAGTGTGACTGGAGGGGAAAAGGGCATCCCTCCCCCAACACAAAGTTTGCATTTCAGAGATTCTCAAGCCAAAATGAGCGAAGGTGAACACCGGGGAGGGGAGTGGCCCCGGGGAGAGAAGTCTTTTGTTTTAGACGTCAGTTGACAACGAAGGTCAAGCAATAGCCCTCCTTCATTTACTGTTTGAAACTAGGCTTCGAGGGCGCTCAAGGTCCAAGGCGCTTACAAGCGCCTCGTCACCCACCCTCGCTCGGGTTCTAGAGGGCGCTTTCGGGAGTAAGAATCCCTCCCTTCAAGAGACGCCCGGATGTGCTGACAAACACTGCGGAGGCGGAGCCGGGCTCGCGCAGCCGCAGTCAGGCCGAAATGCTACAAGTGCACGCAAAGCCTGAAGTGCGCAGGCGTGTGGATGAGCTGACGACAGGCTGACACAGAGGATATATATATGAATAAGAGACAAATACTTTCAGTGGTTCCCATATGGTCTAGCGGTTAGGATTCCTGGTTTTCACCCAGGCGGCCCGGGTTCGACTCCCGGTATGGGAACTAAAAATGTCCTTTTATTTGCCAAAGTTTTAGTTTTTTGCCTTTAGTACGTCTCAAGTCAAATTAACTGTTTCTTTCCGTTTAATCCTAGCGAAATCGATGCCCAGGAAGCTCCGGGGCCCATTCTTAAATGTTTTAATCATTGTCAATTTTCATCACATTATTAGCTAGTTGTTCTCTAACACTGAGTTACATAAGATACCTTATATACTGCTATATAATACAGTACCTTAATACTACAGAATTAATATTATTGTTTACATATTAAATATTTAATTTTTAAATATTAAACCTTCGCTGCGCAGAGCGTCCCTGCTCTCCGGCTCCTCCCTGAAGGGCTGTGAGGCAGGGAGAGGTGGAGCCCCACCGCTGCAGATTGGCGCAAGAGATTGCCGGCAAGCCCAAGGGTGAGCTGCTGCTGACCTGAGTCCGCGGAGGGGCGATGGGCTGGGTGCGGGGAGGAACTGGAGAGTTTCCTGAAAATTTTAACTTTCTTAGTCCTGTGGCTGCTGTGTTCCTCATGTGATCCAGTGGCTGGGGTTCCTGGTGAGAGGGTAACAGGCAGGAAGGCTCAGTGCAGTTCAGTTCAGGCGCTCAGTCGTGTCTAACTCTTTGCGACCCCATGAACTGCAGCACGCCAGGCCTCCCTGTCCATCACCAACTCCCAGAGTTCACTCAGACTCACGTTCATCGAGTCGGTGATGCCATCCAGCCATCTCATCCTCTGTCGTCCCCTTCTCCTCCTGCCCCCAATCCCTCCCAGCATCAGAGTCTTTTTCCAGTGAGTCAACTCTTCGCATGAGGTGGCCAAAGTACTGGAGTTTCAGCTTTAGCATCAGTCCTTCCAAAGAACATCCAGGACTGATCTCCTTCAGAATGGACTGGTTGGATCTCCTTGCAGTCCAAGGGACTCTCAAGAGTCTTCTCCAACACCACAGTTCAAAAGCATCAATTCTTCGGAGCTCAGCTTTCTTCACAGTCCAACTCTCACATCCATACATGACCACTGGAAAAACCATAGCCTTGACTAGACAGACCTTTGTTGGCAAAGTAATGTCTCTGCTTTTGAATATGCTATCTAGGTTGGTCATAACTTTCCTTCCAAGGAGTAAGCGTCTTTTAATTCCATGGCTGCAGTCACCATCTGTAGTGATTTTGGAGCCCAAAAAATAAAGTGTGACACTGTTTCCACTGTTTCCCCATCTATTTCCCATGAAGTGATAGGACCAGATGCCATGATCTTAGTTTTCTGAATGTTGAGCTTTAAGCCAACTTTTTCACTCTCCACTTTCACTTTGATCAAGAGGCTTTTTAGTTCCTCTTCACTTTCTGCCATAAGGGTGGTGTCATCTGCATATCTGAGGTTATTGATATTTCTCCCGGCAATCTTGATTCCAGCTTGTGCTTCTTCCAGCCCAGCGTTTCTCATGATGTAGTCTGCATATAAGTTAAATAAGCAGGGTGACAAAATACAGCCTTGACATAATCCTTTTCCTATTTGGAACCAGTCTGTTGTTCCATGTCCATTCTAAATGTTGCTTCCTGACCTGCATGTAGGTTTCTCAAGAGGCAGGTCAGGTGGTCTGGTATTCCCATCTCTTTAAGAATTTTCCATAGTGTGTTGTGATCCACACAGTCAAAGGCTTTGGCGTAATCAATAAAGCAGAAGTAGATGTTTTTCTGGAATTCTCATGCTTTTTCGATGATCCAGTGGATGGATGTTGGCAATATGATCTCTGGTTCCTTTTCCTTTTCTAGATCCAGCTTGAACATCTGGAAATTCTCAGTTCATATACGGTTGAAGCCTCACTTGGAGAATTTTCGGCATTACTTTGCTAGCATGTAAGATGAGTGTACTTGTGTAGTAGTTTGCACATTCTTTGTCATTGCCTTTCTTTGCGATTGGAATGAAAACTGCCCTTTTCCAGTCCTGTAGCCACTTCTGGTTTTTCCAAATTTGCTGGCATATTGAGTGCAGCACTTTCACAGCATCATTCTTTAGTATTTGAAACAGCTCAGCTAGAATTCTGTCACCTCCACTAGGTTTGTTAGGTAATGCTTCCTAAGGCCCACTTGACTTCACAATCCAGGATGTCTGGCTATAGGTGAGTAATCACACCATCATGGTTATCTGGGTCATTAAGATCTTTTTTGTACAGTTCTTCTGTGTATTCTTGCCAACTGCTCTTAATATCTTCTGCTTCTGTAAGGTCCATACCATTTCTGTCCTTAATTGTGTTCGTCTTTGCATGAAATGTTCCCTTGATATATCTCTAATTTTCTTGAAGTGATCTCTAGTCTTTCCCATTCTATTGTTTTCCTCTATTTGTTTGCATTGATTACTGAGGAAGGCTTTCTTATCTCTCCTTGCTATTCTTTGGAACTCTGCATTCAGATGCTTATATCTTTCCTTTTCTCCTTTGCCTTTTGCTTCTCTTCTTTTCTCAGCTATTTGTGAGGCCTCCTCAGACAACCATTTTGCTTTTTGCATTTCTTTTTCTTGAGGATGTTCTCGATCACTGCCTCCTGTACACTGTCCCAAACCTCCATCCATAGTTCTTCAGGCACTCATTAGATTTAATCCTTTGAACTTGTCACTTCTACTGTATAATCCTCCTAGTTATGGATGGCTCAGATGGTGAAGCGTCTGCCTGCAATGCGGGGGACCCAGTTTCAATCCCTGGGTCAGGAAGATCCCCTGGAGAAGGAAATGGCAACCCACTCCAGTACTTTTGCCTGGAATATTCCATGGACAGAGGAGCCTGGTAGGCTACAGTCCATGGGGTCGCAAAGAGTCGGACATGACTGAGCGCCTTCACTTTCACTGTATAATCATAAGGGATTTGCTTTAGGTCATACCTGAATGGTCTAGTGGTTTTCCCTCCTTTCTTCAATTTAAGTCTGAATTTGGCAATAAAGAGTTCATGATCTGAGCCACAGTCAGCTCCTGGTCTTGTTTTTGCTGAGTATATAGAGCTTCTCCAACTTTGGCTGCAAAGAATACAATCAATCTGATTTCAGTATTGACCATCTGGTGATGTCCATGTGTAGAGTCTTCTCTTGTGTTATTGGAAGAGGGTGTTTGCTTTGACCAGTGTGTTCACTTGGAAAAACTCTGTTAGCCTTTGCCTTGCTTCATTTTGTACTCCAAGGCCAAATTTGCCTGTTACTACAGGTGTTTCTTGACTTCCTACTTTTGCATTCCAAGCCCCTATAATGAAAAGGATATCTCTTTTGGGTGTTAGTTCTAGAAGGTCTTGTATGTCTTCATAGAACCGTTCAACTTCAGCTTATTCAGCATTATTGGTTGGGGCATAGACTTGGATTACCGTGATATTGAATGGTTTGCCTTGGAAATGAACAGAGATCATTTTGTTGTTTTTAAGATTGCATCCAAGGACTGCATTTCGGACTCTTTTGTTGACTGTGGTGGCTATTCCATTTCTTCTAAGGGATTCTTGCCCACAGTAGTAGATATAATGGTCGTCTGAGTTAAATTCACCCATTCCAGTCCATTACAAACCTTGTGTGCACCAGGACCCAGAGACTTCACAGAGACTGAGCCAGAACAGTGCTTGAGTGTCTCCTGTGGAGGTTTGGGTCAGCAGTGGCCTGCCATAGGGGCAGGGGCACTCATTTCAGCAGTGTATGCATGGGACATTTTGAAGGAAGTCGCCATTATATTCATTACCTCCACCATAGTTCGGACTCAGATCAAACAACAGAGAGGAAACACAGCCCCACCCATGAACAGAAATTGGATTAAAGATTTACTGAGCATGGCCCTGCCCATCAAAACAAGACCCAGTTTCCCCCTCAGTCAGTCTCTCTCATCAGAAAGCTTCCATAAGATTCTTATCCATCAGAGGGCCAACAGAATGAAAACCACACTCACAGAAAACTAATCAAACTGATCACATGGACCACAGTCTAGTCTAATTCAATGAAACTATGAGCCATGCCATTGTAGGGCCACCCAAGACGGGCAGGTCATGGTGGAGAGTTCTGACAAAATGTGGTCCATTGGAGAAGGAAATGGCAAACCACTTTAGTGTTCTTGCCTTGAGAACCCCATGAACAGTATGAAAAGGTGAAAAGATAGGACACTGAAAGGTGAACTCCCCAGGTCGGTAGGTGCCCAATACGCTACTGGAGATCAGTGGAGAAATAACTCCAGAAAAAATGGAGAGATGGAGCCAAAGCAAAAACAACACCCAGTTGTGGATGTGACTGGTGATAGAAGTAAAGTACGAAGCTGTAAAGAACAATATTGCATCAGATCAGATCAGTTGCTCAGTCGTGTCCGACTCTTTGCGACCCCATGAATTGCAGCATGGCAGGCCTCCCTGTCCATCACCAACTCCCGGAGTTCACTCAGACTCACGTCCATCGAGTCAGTGACGCCATCCAGCCATCTCATCCTCTGTCGTCCCCTTCTCCTCTTGCCCCCAATCCCTCCCAGCATCAGAGTCTTTTCCAATGAGTCAACTCTTCGCATGAGGTGGCCAAAGTACTGGAGTTTCAGCTTTAACATCATTCTTTCCAAAGAAATCCCAGGGCTAATCTCCTTCAGAATGGACTGGTTGGATCTCCTTGCAGTCCAAGGGACTCTCAAGAGTCTTCTCCAACACCACAGTTCAAAAGCATCAATTCTTCGGAGCTCAGCCTTCTTCACAGTCCAACTCTTACATCCATACATGACCACTGGAAAAACCATAGCCTTGACTAGACGGACCTTTCTTGGCAAATAATGTCTCTGCTTTTGAATATACTATCTAGGTTGGTCATAACTTTCCTTCCAAGGAGTAAGCGTCTTTTAATTTCATGGCTGCAGTCACCATCTGTAGTGATTTTGGAGCCCAGAAAAATAAAGTCTGACACTGTTTCCACTGTTTCCCCATCTATTTCCCATGAAGTATTGGGACCAGATGCCATGATCTTAGTTTTCTGAATGTTGAGCTTTAAGCCAACTTTTTCACTCTCCACTTTCACTTTGATCAAGAGGCTTTTTAGTTCCTCTTCACTTTGTGCCTTAAGGGTGGTGTCATCTGAATATCTGAGGTTATTGATATTTCTCCCGGCAATCTTGATTCCAGCTTGTGTTTCTTCCAGTCCGTTTCTCATGATGTAGTCTGCATATAAGTTAAATAAACAGGGTGACAATATACAGCCTTGACGTACTCCTTTTCCTATTTGGAACCAGTCTGTTGTTCCATGTCCAGTTCTAACTGTTGCTTCCTGACCTGCATACAAATTTCTCAAGAGGCAGATCAGGTGATCTGGTATTCCCATCTCTTTCAAAATTTTCCACAGTTTATTGTGATCCACACAGTCAAAGGCTTTGGCATAGTCAATAAAGCAGAAATAGATGCTTTTCTGGAACTCTCTTGCTTTTTCCATGATCCAGCGGATGTTGGCAATTTGATCTCTGGTTCCTCTAAAACCAGCTTGAACATCAGGAAGTTCACGGTTCACATATTGCTGAAGCCTGGCTTAGAGAATTTTGAGCATTACTTTACTAGCGTGTGAGATGAGTGCAATTGTGTGGTAGTTTGAGCATTCTTTGGCATTGCCTTTCTTTGGGATTGGAATGAAAACTGCCCTTTTCCAGTCCTGTGGCCACTGCTGAGTTTTCCAAATTTGCTGGCATATTGAGTGCAGCACTTTCACAGCATCATCTTTCAGCATTTGGAATAGCTTAACTGGAATTCCATCACCTCCACTAGCTTTGTTCATAGTGATGCTTTCTAAGGCCCACTTGACTTCACATTCCAGGATGTCTGGCTCTAGGTCAGTGATCACACCATCGTGATTATCTGGGTCGTGAAGATCTTTTTTGTACAGTTCTTCTGTGTATTCTTGCCATCTCTTCTTAATATCTTCTGCTTCTGTTAGGTCCATACCATTTCTGTCCTTTATCGAGCCCATCTTTGCATGAAATGTTCCTTTGGTATCTGTGATTTTCTTGAAGAGATCCGTAGTCTTTCCCATTCTGTTGTTTTCCTCTATTTCTTTGCATTGATGGCTGAAGAAAGGCTTTCTTATCTCTTCTTACTATTCTTTGGAACTCTGCATTCAGATGTTTATATCTTTCCTTTTCACATTTGCTTTTTGCTTCTCTTCTTTTCACAGCTATTTGTAAGGCCTCCCCAGGCAGCCATTTTGCTTTTTTGCATTTCTTTTCCATGGAGATGGTCTTGATCCCTGTCTCCTGTACAATGTCACGAACCTCAGTCCATAGTTCATCAGGCACTCTATCTATCAGATCTAGGCCCTTAAATCTATTTCTCACTTCCACTGTATAATCATAAGGGATTTGATTTAGGTCATACCTGAATGGTCTAGTGGTTTTCCCTACTTTCTTCAATTTAAGTCTGAATTTGGCAATAAGGAGTTCATGGTCTGAGCCACAGTCAGCTTCTGGTCTTGTTTTTGCTGATTGCATAGAGCTTCTCCATCTTTGGCTGCAAAGAATATAATCAATCTGATTTCGGTGTTGACCATCTGGTGATGTCCATGTATAGAGTCTTCTCTTGTGTTGTTGGAAGAGGGTGTTTGTTATGACAAGTGCATTTTCTTGGCCAAACTCTATTAGTCTTTGCCCTGCTTCATTCTGTATTCCAAGGCCAAATTTGCCTGTTACTCCAGGTGTTTCTTTACTTCCTACTTTTGCATTTCAGTCCCCTATAATGAAAAGGACATCTTTTTGGGGTGTTAGTTCTAAAAGGTCTTATAGGTCTTCATAGAACTGTTCAACTTCCGCTTCTTCAGCGTTACTGGTTGGGGGATAGACTTGGATTACTGTGATATTGAATGGTTTGCCTTGGAAACGAACAGAGATCATTCTGTCGTTTTTGAGATTGCATCCAAGGACTGCATTTCATACTCTTTTGTTGACCATGATGGCCACTCCATTTCTTCTGAGGGATTCCTGCCCGCAGTAGTAGATATAATGGTCATCTGAGTTAAATTCACCCATTCCAGTCCATTTCAGTTCGCTGATTCCTAGAATGTCAACATTCACTCTTGCCATCTCTTGTTTGACCACTTCCAATTTGCCCTGATTCATGGACCTGACATTCCAGTTTCCTATGCAATATTGTCTTTACAGCATCGGACCTTGCCTGTATCACCAGTCACATCCACAGCTGGGTATTCTTTTTGCTTTGGCTCCATCCCTTCATTCTTTCTGGAGTTATTTCTCCACTGATCTCCAGTAGCATATTGGGCACCTACTGACCTGGGGAGTTTCTCTTTCAGTATCCTATCATTTTGCCTTTTCATACTGTTCATGGGGTTCTCAAGGCAAGAATTCTGAAGTGGTTTGCCATTCCCTGCTCCAGTGGACCACATTCTGTCAGATCTCTCCACCATGACCCGCCCGTCTTGGGTTGCCCCACGGGCATGACTTAGTTTTCAATGAGTTAGCCAAGGCTGTGGTCCTAGTGTGATTAGATTGACTAGTTTTCTGTGAGTATGGTTTCAGTGTGTTTGCCCTCTGATGCCCTCTTGCAACACCTACCATCTTACTTGGGTTTCTCTTACCTTGAGTGTGGGGTATCTCTTCACGGCTGCTCCAGCAAAGCTCAGCCATTGCTCCTTACCTTGGACGAGGGGACCTGGAATGTTAGGTCCATGAATTGAAGTGGTCAAATTGCCACTGGCAATGTGAGATGGCAAGAGTGAACATAGACATTTTAGGAATCAGTGAACTAAATCTATGTTAATGAAACTATATATTTACTTGGAAACCTGCCTTTCTTCAAGATTCATGTCAATTGTTTTACGGCCCGGGATGACTCACCTTTTGCCACTATTGTCTCAGAATGCATGTTGTGTGTGAGGGGCCTGGTGCCATTCTCTGGCTTTTGAGACATTCCCTTTCTCTAATTAGCAGCTCACTAACCCACTCCAGTACTCTTGCCTGGAAAATCCCATGGATGGTGGAGCCTGGCAGGCTGCAGTCCATGGGGTCGCTAGAGTCGGATACGACTGAACAACTTCACTTTCACTTTTCACTTTCATGCATTGGAGAAGGAAATGGCAACCCACTCCAGTGTTCTTGCCTGAGAATCCCAGGACGCTGGGAGCCTGGTGGGCTGCCGCCTGTGGGGTCGCACAGAGTCAGACACAACTGAAATGACTTAGCAGTGTTAGCTATATAACATCTGGCTAAAGACTAGCAGGGGGGCACTCTTTCTGCCTCCTTCTGATGTCTATGTCAGAAACGTTCCCTATCTCTTTTATACTTTAATAAAACTTTATTACACAAAAGCTCTGAGCAATCAAGCCTCATCTCTGGCCCTGGATTGAATTTCTCTCCTCGGAGGCAGGAATCTCTGTGTCTTCCGTGGCTCAGCAACAGCCTTTCACTGGTTTTCCAGGGGAGAAATCCAGGCTTGTCAACCAATCCCCACCCCCACTCCACCACCCCACTGTCCACCCCCAACCTGTGCACACTTTCCATCGAGAGGAGAGTCAAACCCACAGACACAAGTCAGTAAGTCCTTCTTCATTCCACCCCTTTACTTTGATTCAATCAGTTAATCTGGAAAAGCTTTGTGCAGCCTGAGGTCCTGAGACAGGAGTGTACTACCCCACTTGTTTATTCAGTCACACTTTGGGTGGGTCGGGAGAAATTATATCTATAATCGTATTAATTTTTTCAGTGTAGAAGTTAAAATAGGATACAGTGGTCTCTGATGTGGCATGAAAAGAGCTTGGATGTCATTTCTGACCTCACAATAAGGAAAAAGCTGAATAAACTATGGTTTAGCAGCTCTTCTCAGATCATGAGAAAATTGAGGTCACAGGGCAAACTGCTGCCTTGAAAACTGTAGGGAAGAGTGAATACAGAATCATACCTACCCAGGCCCAGAAGCTGCTGCTACAGTCAGCAACTGGTAGGAAAACTTAAAATCTTGTTCATCCTCACCCTCTTGTAGGTTTCACCTCCAGCAGCCCTACCAGCTGCTCAGGGTCAAGACTGGAGAAAAATCTCCAGGTGCTTCTGGCAAGGGAGGAAGATAGGAACTACTTTGAAATGTACCACAGCACCCAGTTCTCCTTAACAAAATCCTGTCCTCAGGAAAACTTTTACCAGAGTCTGCCAACCTGAAGGAAGGGAAATAACCAACTCCAGCCACTCTAGCCATCCTGTGTCACATGAAATGAGGATAAAAGCTCAGAAGCACTTGTGAGGGTCATAGCCCAGGGGCAGAGGCTCATTAAAAGACTGAGTCTAGGGACTCCCTGGCAGTCCAGTGGTTAAGACTCAGTCCTTCCACTGCAGGGGGCAAGGGTTCACCCCTCATGCCCTGTGATGTGGCCAAAAACTGAAAAAGAATTTTTTTTTGAGAGGAAATAAAAACGGACTTACCTTTTTGGGAAGGTATAGTATAGTTGCTTTACAATGTTGTGTTAGTTTCTGCTGTACAACAAAGTGAATCACTATATGTATACATACCAGTGTATCCCCTCCCTCTTGGTCCTCCCTCCCATCATCCCCATCCCCTTCCCACCCCTCTAGGTCACTGTAGACTGCCAGACTGAGCTCCCTGTGCTATGCAACAGGTTCCCACTAGGAACCTCATCTTACAATTCATCCCACCCTTCCCGCCATGTCCACGTTTGTTCTCTACCTCTGCAAATCTATTTCTGCCCTGCCCATACATAGAAGAGCACAAAATCCCTTAATTTGAGATATCTGGTTTTCCTTAATTAACAGTAATCTCTTAAAATTCAGATTACCTGCCCCTTGCTGAAAACTTCCACACTACAATCTCCCCCCTTCCTCAGAAACAGTTCTCTCTTGAAGTCCACATGATTCCCACCAAATAACCCTAAATCTCAACTTTGAAGTCGCATGCATTTTTCAGATGACAGCCCATGTCTTCGATCAGCTGGCTGGCTCACCAGTTGGTTCACACCCTCAGGAGTTTCTTGGGTAAAATCTAAAATGGGCCTCCATATAAAAAAAAAAGCTAGGAAAGACTAAAGAAAGAGCAGACACTCTAAATTGGTAGGTGGCAGGTTTAATAAGCAAGGAACTTGCATACAAATCTTGTCTTGGATGGCCACAGGTAGACCTCCATATTCACCCACCAGAATCTTAAAACTTACATAGAAGTCTTAACTGAGTTCCATCAGACATATGCCATCCAGATGGTCTCAACAACACTGTATTATTAGAAATTTGTGTCCTTGGGACAGCTTGTAGGATAGGGAAGGTAAGTGAATAGGAGCGGGTGAGGAGCCTCATTACCTAGGTCTAGCTCGTAAGTCATCCACCAGTGAGTGATATCGTCTCAATGAATTCCTCGAACACATTTTGTGGAGGGTTTTTGCATCAATAGTCATAAAGAATATTGGTCAATAGTTCTCTTTTCTTACAGTTTCTTTGTCCAGTGATAGTATAAAAGAAATGGCTAGTATTACTGAATCCAGGCTCCGTCTGCTCCCTACAACAGGCCAGTAATTGGGAGATGAGGTGCTGAGGCAAGGAATGGTAACTTTATTTGGAAAGCCAGGCTTCTGAGAATTCAGTGGGCTAGGGCTTCCCTGATAGCTCAACTGGTAAAGAATCTGCCAGCAATGCAGGAGATCCCGGTTTGATTCCTGGGTCAGGAAAATCCCCTGGAGAAGGGATAGGCCACCCACTCCAATATTCTTGGGCTTCTCTTGTGGCTCAGCTGGTAAAGGAATCTGCCTGCAATTCAGAAGATCTGGGTTTGATACCTGCGTTGGAAGATCCACTGAAGAAGGGAAATTCTACCCACTCCAATTATGGGGTCATAAAGAGTTGGACATGACTGTGACTCTCAGTGTCCTAGAGTACCATCTTCTCAGGGTCTGGATGCTAGTTTCTTTTACAGAACAGAAAGGGAGAGGTGAAGAAGTAAAGTAAGAAGGCCATTTGTTGCTGTTCAGTCACTCAGTCATCGACTCTGCAACCCCATGGACTGAAGCATTCCAGGCTTCCCTGTCCTTTACCACCTCCCAGCGGACCTTTCTTGGCAAATAATGTCTCTGTTTGAATATACTATCTAGGTTGGTCATAACTTTCCTTCCAAGGAGTAAGCGTCTTTTAATTTCATGGCTGCAGTCACCATCTGTAGTGATTTTGGAGCCCAGAAAAATAAAGTCTGACACTGTTTCCACTGTTTCCCCATCTATTTCCCATGAAGTATTGGGACCAGATGCCATGATCTTAGTTTTCTGAATGTTGAGCTTTAAGCCAACTTTTTCACTCTCCACTTTCACTTTGATCAAGAGGCTTTTTAGTTCCTCTTCACTTTGTGCCTTAAGGGTGGTGTCATCTGAATATCTGAGGTTATTGATATTTCTCCCGGCAATCTTGATTCCAGCTTGTGTTTCTTCCAGTCCGCGTTTCTCATGATGTAGTCTGCATATAAGTTAAATAAACAGGGTGACAATATACAGCCTTGACGTACTCCTTTTCCTATTTGGAACCAGTCTGTTGTTCCATGTCCAGTTCTAACTGTTGCTTCCTGACCTGCATACAAATTTCTCAAGAGGCAGATCAGGTGATCTGGTATTCCCATCTCTTTCAAAATTTTCCACAGTTTATTGTGATCCACACAGTCAAAGGCTTTGGCATAGTCAATAAAGCAGAAATAGATGCTTTTCTGGAACTCTCTTGCTTTTTCCATGATCCAGCGGATGTTGGCAATTTGATCTCTGGTTCCTCTAAAACCAGCTTGAACATCAGGAAGTTCACGGTTCACATATTGCTGAAGCCTGGCTTGGAGAATTTTGAGCATTACTTTACTAGCGTGTGAGATGAGTGCAATTGTGTGGTAGTTTGAGCATTCTTTGGCATTGCCTTTCTTTGGGATTGGAATGAAAACTGCCCTTTTCCAGTCCTGTGGCCACTGCTGAGTTTTCCAAATTTGCTGGCATATTGAGTGCAGCACTTTCACAGCATCATCTTTCAGCATTTGGAATAGCTTAACTGGAATTCCATCACCTCCACTAGCTTTGTTCATAGTGATGCTTTCTAAGGCCCACTTGACTTCACATTCCAGGATGTCTGGCTCTAGGTCAGTGATCACACCATCGTGATTATCTGGGTCGTAAAGATCTTTTTTGTACAGTTCTTCTGTGTATTCTTGCCATCTCTTCTTAATATCTTCTGCTTCTGTTAGGTCCATACCATTTCTGTCCTTTATCGAGCCCATCTTTGCATGAAATGTTCCTTTGGTATCTGTGATTTTCTTGAAGAGATCCGTAGTCTTTCCCATTCTGTTGTTTTCCTCTATTTCTTTGCATTGATGGCTGAAGAAAGGCTTTCTTATCTCTTCTTACTATTCTTTGGAACTCTGCATTCAGATGTTTATATCTTTCCTTTTCACATTTGCTTTTTGCTTCTCTTCTTTTCACAGCTATTTGTAAGGCCTCCCCAGGCAGCCATTTTGCTTTTTTGCATTTCTTTTCCATGGAGATGGTCTTGATCCCTGTCTCCTGTACAATGTCACGAACCTCAGTCCATAGTTCATCAGGCACTCTATCTATCAGATCTAGGCCCTTAAATCTATTTCTCACTTCCACTGTATAATCATAAGGGATTTGATTTAGGTCATACCTGAATGGTCTAGTGGTTTTCCCTACTTTCTTCAATTTAAGTCTGAATTTGGCAATAAGGAGTTCATGGTCTGAGCCACAGTCAGCTTCTGGTCTTGTTTTTGCTGATTGCATAGAGCTTCTCCATCTTTGGCTGCAAAGAATATAATCAATCTGATTTCGGTGTTGACCATCTGGTGATGTCCATGTATAGAGTCTTCTCTTGTGTTGTTGGAAGAGGGTGTTTGTTATGACAAGTGCATTTTCTTGGCCAAACTCTATTAGTCTTTGCCCTGCTTCATTCTGTATTCCAAGGCCAAATTTGCCTGTTACTCCAGGTGTTTCTTTACTTCCTACTTTTGCATTTCAGTCCCCTATAATGAAAAGGACATCTTTTTGGGGTGTTAGTTCTAAAAGGTCTTATAGGTCTTCATAGAACTGTTCAACTTCCGCTTCTTCAGCGTTACTGGTTGGGGGATAGACTTGGATTACTGTGATATTGAATGGTTTGCCTTGGAAACGAACAGAGATCATTCTGTCGTTTTTGAGATTGCATCCAAGGACTGCATTTCATACTCTTTTGTTGACCATGATGGCCACTCCATTTCTTCTGAGGGATTCCTGCCCGCAGTAGTAGATATAATGGTCATCTGAGTTAAATTCACCCATTCCAGTCCATTTCAGTTCGCTGATTCCTAGAATGTCAACATTCACTCTTGCCATCTCTTGTTTGACCACTTCCAATTTGCCCTGATTCATGGACCTGACATTCCAGTTTCCTATGCAATATTGCTCTTTACAGCATCGGACCTTGCCTGTATCACCAGTCACATCCACAGCTGGGTATTCTTTTTGCTTTGGCTCCATCCCTTCATTCTTTCTGGAGTTATTTCTCCACTGATCTCCAGTAGCATATTGGGCACCTACTGACCTGGGGAGTTTCTCTTTCAGTATCCTATCATTTTGCCTTTTCATACTGTTCATGGGGTTCTCAAGGCAAGAATTCTGAAGTGGTTTGCCATTCCCTGCTCCAGTGGACCACATTCTGTCAGATCTCTCCACCATGACCCGCCCGTCTTGGGTTGCCCCACGGGCATGACTTAGTTTTCAATGAGTTAGCCAAGGCTGTGGTCCTAGTGTGATTAGATTGACTAGTTTTCTGTGAGTATGGTTTCAGTGTGTTTGCCCTCTGATGCCCTCTTGCAACACCTACCATCTTACTTGGGTTTCTCTTACCTTGAGTGTGGGGTATCTCTTCACGGCTGCTCCAGCAAAGCTCAGCCATTGCTCCTTACCTTGGACGAGGGGACCTGGAATGTTAGGTCCATGAATTGGAAGTGGTCAAATTGCCACTGGCAATGTGAGATGGCAAGAGTGAACATAGACATTTTAGGAATCAGTGAACTAAATCTATGTTAATGAAACTATATATTTACTTGGAAACCTGCCTTTCTTCAAGATTCATGTCAATTGTTTTACGGCCCGGGATGACTCACCTTTTGCCACTATTGTCTCAGAATGCATGTTGTGTGTGAGGGGCCTGGTGCCATTCTCTGGCTTTTGAGACATTCCCTTTCTCTAATTAGCAGCTCACTAACCCACTCCAGTACTCTTGCCTGGAAAATCCCATGGATGGTGGAGCCTGGCAGGCTGCAGTCCATGGGGTCGCTAGGAGTCGGATACGACTGAACAACTTCACTTTCACTTTTCACTTTCATGCATTGGAGAAGGAAATGGCAACCCACTCCAGTGTTCTTGCCTGGAGAATCCCAGGGACGCGGGAGCCTGGTGGGCTGCCGTCTATGGGGTCGCACAGAGTCAGACACAACTGAAATGACTTAGCAGTGTTAGCTATATAACATCTGGCTAAAGACTAGCAGGGGGGCACTCTTTCTGCCTCCTTCTGATGTCTATGTCAGAAACGTTCCCTATCTCTTTTATACTTTAATAAAACTTTATTACACAAAAGCTCTGAGCAATCAAGCCTCATCTCTGGCCCTGGATTGAATTTCTCTCCTCGGAGGCAGGAATCTCTGTGTCTTCCGTGGCTCAGCAACAGCCTTTCACTGGTTTTCCAGGGGAGAAATCCAGGCTTGTCAACCAATCCCCCACCCCCACTCCACCACCCCACTGTCCACCCCCAACCTGTGCACACTTTCCATCGAGAGGAGAGTCAAACCCACAGACACAAGTCAGTAAGTCCCTTCTTCATTCCACCCCTTTACTTTGATTCAATCAGTTAATCTGGAAAAGCTTTGTGCAGCCTGAGGTCCTGAGACAGGAGTGTACTACCCCACTTGTTTATTCAGTCACACTTTTGGGTGGGTCGGGGAGAAATTGTATCTATAATCGTATTAATTTTTTCAGTGTAGAAGTTAAAATAGGATACAGTGGTCTCTGATGTGGCATGAAAAGAGCTTGGATGTCATTTCTGACCTCACAATAAGGAAAAAGCTGAATAAACTATGGTTTAGCAGCTCTTCTCAGATCATGAGAAAATTGAGGTCACAGGGCAAACTGCTGCCTTGAAAACTGTAGGGAAGAGTGAATACAGAATCATACCTACCCAGGCCCAGAAGCTGCTGCTACAGTCAGCAACTGGTAGGAAAACTTAAAATCTTGTTCATCCTCACCCTCTTGTAGGTTTCACCTCCAGCAGCCCTACCAGCTGCTCAGGGTCAAGACTGGAGAAAAATCTCCAGGTGCTTCTGGCAAGGGGAGGAAGATAGGAACTACTTTGAAATGTACCACAGCACCCAGTTCTCCTTAACAAAATCCTGTCCTCAGGAAAACTTTTACCAGAGTCTGCCAACCTGAAGGAAGGGAAATAACCAACTCCAGCCACTCTAGCCATCCTGTGTCACATGAAATGAGGATAAAAGCTCAGAAGCACTTGTGAGGGTCATAGCCCAGGGGCAGAGGCTCATTAAAAGACTGAGTCTAGGGACTCCCTGGCAGTCCAGTGGTTAAGACTCAGTCCTTCCACTGCAGGGGGCAAGGGTTCACCCCTCATGCCCTGTGATGTGGCCAAAAACTGAAAAAGAATTTTTTTTTGAGAGGAAATAAAAACGGACTTACCTTTTTGGGAAGGTATAGTATAGTTGCTTTACAATGTTGTGTTAGTTTCTGCTGTACAACAAAGTGAATCACTATATGTATACATACCAGTGTATCCCCTCCCTCTTGGTCCTCCCTCCCATCATCCCCATCCCCTTCCCACCCCTCTAGGTCACTGTAGACTGCCAGACTGAGCTCCCTGTGCTATGCAACAGGTTCCCACTAGGAACCTCATCTTACAATTCATCCCACCCTTCCCGCCATGTCCACGTTTGTTCTCTA
The DNA here is from genome assembly GCF_027580195.1 of Bos mutus. Classification (NCBI taxonomy): domain Eukaryota; kingdom Metazoa; phylum Chordata; class Mammalia; order Artiodactyla; family Bovidae; genus Bos; species Bos mutus. Next base: position 134,765,592 of record NC_091618.1, read on the forward strand.
CCTCTGCAAATCTATTTCTGCCCTGCCCATACATAGAAGAGCACAAAATCCCTTAATTTGAGATATCTGGTTTTCCTTAATTAACAGTAATCTCTTAAAATTCAGATTACCTGCCCCTTGCTGAAAACTTCCACACTACAATCTCCCCGCCTCCTCAGAAACAGTTCTCTCTTGAAGTCCACATGATTCCCACCAAATAACCCTAAATCTCAACTTTGAAGTCGCATGCATTTTTCAGATGACAGCCCATGTCTTCGATCAGCTGGCTGGCTCACCAGTTGGTTCACACCCTCAGGAGTTTCTTGGGTAAAATCTAAAATGGGCCTCCATATACAAAAGCTAGGGAAAGACTAAAGAAAGAGCAGACACTCTAAATTGGTAGGTGGCAGGTTTAATAAGCAAGGGAACTTGCATACAAATCTTGTCTTGGATGGCCACAGGTAGACCTCCATATTCACCCACCAGAATCTTAAAAACTTACATAGAAGTCTTAACTGAGTTCCATCAGACATATGCCATCCAGATGGTCTCAACAACACTGTATTATTAGAAATTTGTGTCCTTGGGACAGCTTGTAGGATAGGGAAGGTAAGTGAATAGGAGCGGGTGAGGAGCCTCATTACCTAGGTCTAGCTCGTAAGTCATCCACCAGTGAGTGATATCGTCTCAATGAATTCCTCGAACACATTTTGTGGAGGGTTTTTGCATCAATAGTCATAAAGAATATTGGTCAATAGTTCTCTTTTCTTACAGTTTCTTTGTCCAGTGATAGTATAAAAGAAATGGCTAGTATTACTGAATCCAGGCTCCGTCTGCTCATACAACAGGCCAGTAATTGGGAGATGAGGTGCTGAGGCAAGGAATGGTAACTTTATTTGGAAAGCCAGGCTTCTGAGAATTCAGTGGGCTAGGGCTTCCCTGATAGCTCAACTGGTAAAGAATCTGCCAGCAATGCAGGAGATCCCGGTTTGATTCCTGGGTCAGGAAAATCCCCTGGAGAAGGGATAGGCCACCCACTCCAATATTCTTGGGCTTCTCTTGTGGCTCAGCTGGTAAGGAATCTGCCTGCAATTCAGAAGATCTGGGTTTGATACCTGCGTTGGAAGATCCACTGAAGAAGGGAAATTCTACCCACTCCAATTATGGGGTCATAAAGAGTTGGACATGACTGTGACTCTCAGTGTCCTAGAGTACCATCTTCTCAGGGTCTGGATGCTAGTTTCTTTTACAGAACAGAAAGGGAGAGGTGAAGAAGTAAAGTAAGAAGGCCATTTGTTGCTGTTCAGTCACTCAGTCGTGTCCGACTCTGCAACCCCATGGACTGAAGCATTCCAGGCTTCCCTGTCCTTTACCACCTCCCAGAGCTTGCTCAAATTCATGTCCATTGAGTCAGTAATGCCATCCAGCCATCTCGTTCTCTGTCATCCCCTTCTCCTCCTGCCTTCAATCTTTCCCAGCATCAGGGGCTTTTCCAATGAGTTGGCTGTTCACATGAGGTGGCCAAAGTATTGGAGCTTCGACTTCAGCGTAAGTCCTTCCAATGAATATTCAGAATTGATTTCCTTTAGGATTGACTGGTTCTATCTCCTTGCAGTCCAAGGGACTCTCAAGAGTCTTCTCCAATGCCACAGTTCAAAAGCATCAATTCTTTGGTGCTCAGCCTTCTTTATGGTCCAGCTCTCACATCCATACACGACTACTGGAAAAACCATCTTTGACTATATGGATCTTTGGTGGCAAAGTAGTGTCTCTGCTTTTTAATACACTGTCTAGGTTGGTCATAGCTTTTCTTCCAAGGAGCAAGTGTCTTAATTTCAAGGCAGCAGTCACCATATGCAGTGATTTTGGAGCCCAAGAAAAAGGCCATTAGTCTTACAAAATATCTCTTGGCTTGGCCAACATCAGGGAGGGGATGTGTTAACTTTTCTGTAGCCATTCACAGGTAGGCAGGGACAGAATCTCTCTCTTGCAGCTGAACAAAAGTATATTAGTTTAACATTCAAGCAAAAGGCAGGTTCCCCAGGAAGGCCATTGTGTACACTTAGGGCTATAGACAGCATTCTTTTAGTGATTATAATAACAGAAGCAAAAAAAAAAAAAAAAAGTAAAGGTTAGAGTAAAAGAAACAGATCTATCTTGGAGTCAGATTTTGCTCTTTTCTGTTACACTGGCTTCAGAATGAGTTTAGAAGTGTCCTCTCCTCTTCAATTTTTAAAAGAGTTTGAGAAGGATTGGTGTTTATTCTTCTTTAAATATTTGGTAGAATTCTGCCAGTGAGGTTATCTGGTCCAGGGCTTGTCTTTGCTGAGAGTTTTTGGTGACTTTCTTTTTAAACTCTGGTAAAATACCGTCTTTGTTGAGAAGTTTTTGATGACCATTTCAATCTCCTTGCTAATAATAGATCTTTCCGATTTTCTTTTTCTTCATAATTCAGTCTTGGTAGATTGTTTTTCTAGGAGTTTGTCCATTTCATCTAAGTTATTCAATTTTTGGCACACAATTGTCCACGGTACTCTCTAATAATCCTTTCTATTTCTGTAAAATTCTATTAATTGTCTCACTCTTACTTATTTGAATTTTTTGTTTTTCTTTCTGATTCTTCTCTTTTCTTCTTAATCTAGTTTTATCGCCTTTGTTGTTCTGTTCAAAGACCTGACTTATGGTTTTATTGATTGCTCCATCATTTTCCTATTTTCTATTTTATTTATCTCTGAACTAATTTTTTTTTTACTATTTCCTTCCCTCTACTATCTTTGAATTTAGTCTTTTGTTCTTCCTTTTTCTAGTTTCTTGAGGTGTAAAGTTAAGTTATTGATTTGAGATCATCCCTCTTTTTTAATGTGAGCATTTATAGCTATGAATTTACCAGTTATCACTGCTTCTGCTGCATTCAGTAAGTTTTTTTTTTAAATTTATTTATTTGGCCACACTGGGTCTTAGTTGCTACACTCAGAATCTTCAGTCTTTGTGGCAGCATGCAGTATCTTTTAGTTGAGACATGTGATCTCTTAGCTGTGGCATGTAGGATCAGGTTCCCTGAAAAAGGATTGAACCTGTGTCCCCTGCATTGGGAGTGCAGAGTCTTAGCCACTGGACCACCTAGAAAGGCTCTCCATAAGGTACTATATGCTGTGTTATTGTTTTATTTTGTCTCAAGATATTTCCTAATTTCCCTTGTGATTTTTTCTTTGACTTGGTTGTTTAAGAGTATGTTGTTCAACTTCCACATATTGTGAAATTTTTAGGTTTCCTTTTGCTATTGGTTTCTAGTTTTATTCCATTGCAATCAGAAAGTATACTTTGTATGGTTTCAATCTTTCTAAATTTTAAAACTTATTGTGTATCCTAATATATGGTCTATGCTGGAGAGTGTTTTATGTGTACCTGAGAAGAATGTGCATTCTGCTTTACTTAGGCAGAGAGTTCTCTCTCTCTCTCTATATATATATATCTGTTAGGCCTAATTACTATAGCATTGCTGAAATCCTCTATTTCTCTATTTATCTTCTGTCTATATGTTCTAACCATTATTGAAAGTAGGGGTATTGCAGTATCCAACCACTGCTGTAGAACTATTTCTCATTTCAATTCTGTTAATGTCTGCTTCACATATTTAGGAGTGCTGAGGTTTGGTGCACATATATTTATACTTGTTATTATCTTCTTGGTGATTTGACCCTTTTATCAATATATAATGTTCTTCTTTGTCTCTTAAAACAGTTTTTTAATTTAAAGTATATTTTGTCTGATATTAGAGAGCCACTTCTGCTCTTTTGATTACTGTTTGCAAGAAATATCTTTTTCTATCCTTTCACTTTCTACCTATAAGTGTTCAGTCACTTCAGTCATGCCCAACTCTGTGTGATGCTGTGGACTGTAGCCTGCTAGACTCCTCTGTCCATGGGAGTCTCCAGGCAAGAATACTGGAGTGGGTTTCCTTGCCTTCCTCCAGGGGATCTTCCCAAGCCAGGGATCAAACCCTCATCTCTTACATCTCCTGCATTAGCAGGCAGGTTTTTTACCACCACTGCTACCTGGGAAACCATATATGTTTTAAACACAGGTATGCAGGCCTTGCTGTATGTCAAAGTAGAAGAGATCAAGAAGAGGTAGGAAGAATACACAGAAGAATTATACAAAAAAGGTCTTAATGACCCAGATAACCACAATGGTGTGTTCATACACCTAAAGTCAGACATCCTGGAGTGTGAAGTTAAGTGGGCCTTAGAAAGCACTACTACAATCAAAACTAGTGGAGGTGATGGAACTCCAGCTGAGCTATTTCAAATCATAAAAGATGATGCTGTGAAAGTGCTGCACTCAGTATGCCCACAAATTTGGAAAATTCAGCAATGGCCACAGGGCTGGAAAAGGTCAGTTTGCATTACATTCCCAAAGAAGGGCAATGCCAAAGAATGTTCAAACTACCACACAATAGCATTCATTTCACATGCTGGCAAGGTAATGCTCAAAATCCTTCAAGCTAGGCTTCACAGTATGTGAATCTAGAACTTCTAGATGTACAAGCTGGATTGAGAAAAGGCAGAGGAACCAGAGATCAAATTGCTAACATCTGTGGATCATAGAAGAAGCAAGAGAATTCCAGAAAAACATCTACTTATGCTACATTGACTATGCTAAAGCCTTTGACTCTGTGGATCACAACAAACTGTAGAAAAGTCTTAAAGAGATGGGAATACCAGACCACCTTACCTATCTCCTGAAAAACCTGTATGGGGGTCAAGAAGCAACAGTTAGAACCGGACATGGAACAACAAACAGGTTTAAAATTGGGAAAGGAGTATATCAAAGCTGTATATTGTTACACTGCTTATTTAACTTATATGAAGAGTACAGCATGTGAAATGCTGGGCTGGATGAAGCACAAGCTGGAATGAAGATTGCCAGCAGAAATATCAACAACCTCAGATATGAGGATGTTACCACTTTAATGGCAGAAAGCAAAGAGAAACTAAAAAGCCTCTTGATGAAGGTGAAAGAGGAGAGTGAAAAGCTGGCTTAAAACTCAACATTCAGAAAACTAAGATCATGGCATCTGGTCTCACTACTTCATGGCAAATAGAAGGAGGAAAAGTGGAAGCAATAACAGATTTTTCTTTGTTTGGGCTCCAAAATCACTGTGGAAGGTGACTGCAGCCATGAAATTAAAAGACTCTTGCTCCTTGGAAGAAAGCTCCAAAATCACTGCAGATGATTCTGCATTAGCATTAGCACCACCTGGGAAGCCCTCCTAGGTATATGCCCAGAGAAATAAATAAACGCGTATATCCACACAAAAACTTGTACCCAATTGTGCATAGCAAGATTATTCATAATAACCAGTAAGCAGAAATAACTCTATTAATCAACAACTGAATATATAAAAAATGATATCATAAAATGATTTGGGAAAAACAGAAATTAAGTATTGATAGTTGATATGGCAGCCCACTCCAGTACTCTTGCCTGGAAAATCCCATGGGCAGGGGAGCCTGGTGGGCTGCAGTCCATGGGTTCGCTGAGGGTCGGACACGACTGAGCGACTTCACTTCCACTTTTCACTTTCATGCATTGGAGAGGGAAATGGCAACCCACTCCAGTGTTCTTGCCTGGAGAATCCCAGGGACGGGGGAGCCTGGTGGGCTGCCGTCTATGGGGTCACACAGAGTCGGACACGACTGAAGTGACTTAGCAGTAGCAATAGCAGTTGATACGTGCTATGTGGATAAACCTTGAAAACATTTTGTCAAGTGAAAAAAGTCAGTCATCAAGGCATGAACACAGTTACGTGAAGTGTCCAGAACAAGCAAATCTATAAAGACAGAAAAATAGATTGGTGGCTACCTAAAGCTGGAAGGAATGGGAGATTGGGAGATAATAGATGAGAGGTCTAGAATTTCTTCTAAAAAATTAACTTTTTAAAAATTGTTTATAGTGAGGATGCCCAACACTGTGAGTATATTAAAATAGCCATGAATCATATCATTTAAGTGGGTGAAGTATATATGTAGATGACTTATAGTTTACTAACAGCTGTTTAAAAAAAAGAATGGTAGATGAACCTATGAATAAAAAAAATAGGTTTAAAGTAGATAAATGAACAGAAAGATCATTAAAGAACATATGGACAGTTAGATATACAAATAGTGTAAAGGCAGACAATGATACAGATGGACAAGTGGACAACTAGAAACCAGACAGAAAGAGAAATAGATGATAGACAGAGGGATGGTGGGTAGTGGGTAGATACTGTATACTTGCATAGGTAGTTAGATAGTAATAGATAGAGAGACAGAGAAACAGCTAGATAGATATATATGCAAGCATTCATACAGACAGAAAGACAGGTAGGTAAACAGGAAGAAAGACATAAAAACAAAGATGATAGAAAAATAGACATAAATATAGACAAAAAGGTAGAAAGTCAAAAAGACAGACATACAGAGACCTACAAATAGACAGTTACTAGGACTGACAAATAGATGAAATGGATACATAGTGATATTGACAGGTGGACAGACAGACATACTGACAGCTATCATAGGGAGTAGAGAGAGACTTTGAGAGAAATAGAGAAACAAAACTAAGCAGAGAATCAGACAGAAAACCAATAGACAAACAGATGGTCAGACAGGCAAACGGAAATTAAGACATCTAGGTAGACAGAAAACAGATGTATTGAAGGTAATACAGACAAACAGATGTATAAATGAATGGATAAAGACTATAGGCATGGATAAATAGAAAATAAATAAGTATCCAGACACACAGACAAGTATATAAATCAGGAAGAGAGATAGACAAGACAGGGTTCCACTTGTGTGGTGCTAGCACGAGGATCTCTGTGGGCCAGCAAAACAAGGGGAGCTGTGAACACATTTCCAATATCTGAAAATAGTCCTAAGGACATACAACAAATGACAAATTTTGTTTTAAAAAAAATTCTGGCCATGCCACGCAACTTGGAGGATATTAGTTCCCTGACCAGGGATCAAACCTGTGTTCTTGGCAGTGAAAACACAGAGTCCTACCCGCTGGACCACCAGGGAATTCCCAACATTTATTTTTTTTAATTAACTAAAACTCAGTAAAAAGAGCTACAGCCTACCGCATCTGAAACACAACCAGCTCTCTTCTTCCCCTACCTTCTTAGTGTGCTGAAAGCTCTCCTCCAGGTGGTGGCCAAGAAGGCAGCCCTCTTTCCCGTCAGCTCCCCACTGACCAGTGTTTCACTGGGAGGATCAGCATTTTTCATTCCCTGCAACTCCAATAGAAGAAGCTAACTTTCTGATTTGTGCAGCTGAGCGTAGGGGAGCCTTTTCTTTACCCAGCACCCAGAGAAGTGGCCAAGGACCCTTAAAAACAATCACTCTCTTAATTAAGAGCAAGGAGTAAACTACTGCCCTGCCTACTCACCACCCAAAGCAGACTGGAGACAGCTAAAAGAGAACCCCCGGAGTCAAAACATAATGAGTACAAATACACAAACCACTCAACACAGTGTCTCTCTCTCTCTCTTTTTCACACACACTTCCCACCCCATAAACTTAGTGCCCTCATTCATTCACAGTGTCTCACACACAAAGCCCACCCAACAGTGTCCGCCACAAATGCACAACACTAAACACAGTTTCATATACATGTAGCTCTAAACAGTGTTTCACAGATTCACACCAGACTGTCTCACACAAACCTAAGAAACCGTGTCTCACAAATGAGCAAAACACTACTAAACACATTAGCTGTCTTACAGACACACACAGCTAAATACAGCAACACACCACCATTCAAAACACTGTCTCACACACATGGCAAACACTTCACACGCACATACTCACATCAAACAGTCTCACACACATCCCCCACTATACTCGCATCTCACTGTTGTCCAATGGCTATAATTACAGGCCCATTGTTTGGATGTACAATTGTACAACATGTATATTATTGGTATGATTTTATAGTACAGTTTCCCTGGCGGCTCAGATGTTAAAGAATCTGCCTGCAGTGCAGGAGACCCAGGTTCGATTCTTGGGTTGGGAAGATCCCCCGAAGAAGGGAATCTCCAGTATTCTTACCTGGCGAATTCCATAGACAGAAGAGCCTGGTAGGTTACAGTTCATGGGGTCGCAAAGAGTCGGACATGACTGAGAGACTAACACTATAGTATAGCTCTGTTGTGCGATAGATGTAAGTTGAATAGCACAGAGGATGAATGGAGCCCACTGGCTGTGTGAGGAATTAGGTGGAACATCACCTGTTGAGCCTACAAGAGAGTTCAGGATGAAAAAAAAAAAAAAGGATGAGGCACTCATCCTGATAGATAGTTAGATGCATATCTCTGGAAGAATTTCAGGACTTCCCTCGTTTTTCCAGTGGTTAAGAATACTCCTTCCAATGCAGGGGACATAGGTTCCATCCCTGTCCGTGAAGATCCCACATGCCTTCAGTTCAGTTCAGTTCAGTTCAGTTGCTCAGTCGTGTCCGACTCTTTGCGTCCCCATGAATCACAGCACGCCAGGCCTCCCTGTCCATCACCAACTCCCGGAACCTACCCTAACTCATGTCCATTGAGTCGGTGATGCCATCCAACCATCTCATCCTCTGTCATCCCCTTCTCCTCCTGCCCTCAATCTTTCCCAGCATCAGGGTCTTTTCCAATGAGTCAGCTCTTCGCATCAGGTGGCCAAAGTATTGGAGTTTCAGCTTCAACATCAGTCCTTCCAATGAACACCCAGGACTAATCTCTTTTAGGATGGACTGGTTAGATCTCCTTGAAGTCCAAGGGATTCTCAAGAGTCTTCTCCAGCACCACAGTTCAAAAGCATCAATTCTTCGGCACTCAGCTTTCTTTATAGTGCAACTCTTACATCCATACATGACCACTGGGAAAACCATAGCCTTGACTAGATGGACCTTCGTTGACTAAGTAATGTCTCTGCTTTTTAATACGCTGTCTAGGTTGGTCATCACTTTCCTTCCAACACACGCCTTAGGGCAACTAAAAATGAGTGCCACAACTACTGAGGCCCACAGCCCCTAGAACCCATGCTCCCCGATAAGAGAAGCCACTGCAATGAGAAGCCCATGCACCGCAACAATGATCCAGCAGAGTCAAAAATAAATAAATAAATATTTTTAAAAAATCTTTAAGAAAGAGTTTCAATGAGCCAAATTCTTGCATGTTCCCATACATGGGAAAGCACCAAAATTGTTAAATATTTTTAAAAAATCTTTAAAAAAGAATTTCAGTGAGCCAGATTCTTGCATCTTCCCATGCATGGGAAAGCACCAAAATCATTACCTTGAACTCTCCTTGTGACTAGCAGTAATCTTCTAACCACACTTTGGGTAGCAAGGTCCACTTTTTGGGAATGTTAAATTCTTTGCTACTTGTTTTGGGAATTTCGTTTGTTTTCTTTTAGCTTTTCTAAATCTGACCCTAAATCTCTTGAATTCTATAGTCCCCATGAACCCCTTCAACTTATACACATTATTCTAAGACTCAGTTCCCTTCAGTCTTCTCCATTTACCACATTAGCTGTTGAATATTTATTTCCCATGTTTATTGATTGCCTTCTGTTTGCTAGTTTCTGTGGGAGATGTACACTGGTGAAAAGAGCATAAATTTCCTGCCTTCATGGAACTTACTTTTAATATAGTACTGTCCAGTATCTACATGGGCTGGTGGCTGCCATATTGGATAGCACAGGTCCAGTGGGAGAAACACAGTGTCAAACAAGTCATCACACCAGATATTTCCAGAAAGGCTTTATTTCCTGTTGTACTAGAGATTAATTAACTACTATCTGGGGTCAGAAAGGATGTGATAAAAACCTTGTCAAATGGCATAATATAAATTATGGCATTTAAGAAAGACCTGGTGATCCAAAAGAGAACGTTTTGGTTTTTCTTGTGTGTAAAAGAAGCAAACCAAAGTTAGTGACTTGGTTGTCAGAAGGAATATTTAAGCTCTTTCCTTTAATGTAATTTGGCCAGTTGGCATTTGAGCTAGGTTGAACTTGAGTTGGATTTTTATTTAGGTCTAAATAGTTTCATAATTAATAATTTTGAATTGTATAGCACTGAATTTTTACAGTCAAAGAGAATTGTTCTTTTTTCCAACGTTTTCTTGTGGTAGTGATAATTATGTCTTCTTTGGTCCTCTATTTCTGCCCTTTTTCTCTCTTTTAATTCTTCAACAGCAAAAGGAGGATCCCTTAGGTTTTTGCACTCTGGCTATTGATTCTTATATATTTGTCTCTTGTCTTCCCTTTAACTTATATTTTTAACTGCAGAATGCCTCAGTTTCTGATCTCTAAATTATTGCAGCTTGCCTTTGATGCATTTGGTAATGTTAGTTAATGGATGACCTGGAGAAATGTCTTGAAGTTGTAAGATGACATGAGTATCTTAAGGGGTTGAACTTTCTAGCTTCTGAACAATTTGTTGAAATTAATAAAGTGCTTTATTTTTAAAAAATTCTTTTTAGTTGTGATAAAATACACATAACATAAAATTTATCATTTTAACCATTTTTTAAGTGTACAGTTCAGTGGCATTAAGTGCATTCTCGTTGTGCTACAGTCATTTCCATCATCTGCAGAACCTTTTTCATCTTGCAAAACTGAAACTCTCAAGCCATTGAATAGTAACTCCCCAATTCCACCCTCCTTTCATCCCCTGACAACCATCATTCTACTTTCTGTCTCTGTGAGTTTGACTATTCTTAAGTACCTCAGTATTTGTCCTTTTATAACCAGCTTATTTTATTTAGCATCATATCCTCAAGGTCCGTCTTGTTGTAGCATGTGTCAAAATTTCCTTTGTAAAAATAAATAATATTCTGTTGTATGCATATTTTGTTTACCTGTTTATATGTTGATGGATACATGTGTTACTTCCACCCTTTGACAGTTGTGAATAATGCCGCTGTGAACATTGATGTACAAATACCTATAGAACTCTGCTTTTTTAATTTTTAAAAATTGACATATAGTTGATTTTACATTGTTGTGTTTCAAGTGTATAGCACAGTGATTCAGTTGTATGCATATTATATAAATATATATAACATATATATGTGTGCCTGTGTTCTTTTTAGACTCTTTTCTCTTATAGGTTATTATGAAATATTGAGTATAGTTCTCTGTGCTATACAGTAAGTCCTCAAGTCTTTGCTTTTAATTATTTTAGGTATATCCCCCTAAGTGAAATTGCTGAGTCATGTGATGATTCTGCTTTTAATTTTGAGGGGTGCTTTATTTTTATTATTCTATTTAGTTATTATTCTTAGTATTGCTTCAAACTCTAGGCAGGCTTTTGGTGCATTATAATTAGCTTAGTATCACCCACACACTGAGCAAATGAACTCAAATGTCAAGTTTCTACCTTAAAGTTTCGTTATTTCTGCTTCCAATATTTGTTAGGTCACTGAGCTTATATTGAGAGCTTCCTTTGTGCTAGGTACTGCAGACTAAGTATTAATGAAACTTCCTCTCCTGTCCTTGGAGTACCAACTATCATTATCATGTATTTTGAAATTTTGATCCATGTTTTCTGCTAATTGACTGGTCTTGTGTCCTGTTCTCCTTCAGTTAGGAACCCAGAGATGCCGCTGGCCACCCTGGGACAGATAGTGTGTGGTCAGGGACCCTTGGGCTGGAATAGGCCCAGTACTGGGGCCAGGCTGTTTCTCTGCTCTCTGCTGCTTTCTCAAAGCAGCTCTGCCTGTCCGTGGAACTTTTCCCTGTTCCTCCTTCCTTTGGCCCATCCTCTGTATATCTCTAGTCCAAATTTCAGAGGAAACCTGTATGACTGACTTGAGTAGCTGCTCTTGTCCTTCCTGGGCAGAGCTTGGCCTCAGGAATTCCTGATCAGCCTGTTAATTGGCCCCTCTTGGATCAGAGCCTGTTGCTCCCATCCAGAGGGTAGCCATCTTGACATTCCTCTTCCTACTGCTGATACAGGAGCTGTTACAGCCAAAAGGAAGTTCCCCTGTCTGCTCTGTACCTGGGGTAGTGCTGGGTTTAATGGATATTTGCTAGCAGATGCCCAAATGGGATACAAATTGTGAGGCCCTGGGGATGATGGTCTGGTTCATGTTTTGAATCAAAATTGGAAAAACAGTCACATAAAATAGCAGATCTTTTTTGAAGAGCTTATTAGACAAGTTTGATAGTGAACTGTTTGATTTCCATCAAGGACAAAAGCTCTCTCTTAATAGGGTAATATGTGTACTTGAGAGAGAGAAAAGAGGATCCCCAGTTTGCAAGAGATCTTATTAAAGCTTTAATCTCTGTGAACCAGAAAGATTTCCAAGTCTAAACATTTTAGTTATTTAGAAGGTATCTACTAAGCATTTGAGCTTCCCAGGTGATGCTAGTGATAAACAACCCGCCTGCCAATGCAGGAGACATAAGAGATGCAGATTCAGTCCCTGGGTCAGGAGATCCCCTGGAGGAAGGCACAGCAGCCGACTCCAGTATTCTTGCCTGGAGAATCCCTTGGACAGAGGAGCCTGGTGGGCTACAGTCCATAGGGTCGCAAAAAGTCAGACACAACTGAAGCAACTGAGCATGCACACATCTCTTTGTGACTAGCAGTAATCTTTTAACCAAGATATATGCTTGAATACATGTATTTCCCTAGCCAGAAAAAAAAACCCAACTCATTTATATACAGGCTCCTTCCCTACCTCTTTGGCAGTTTCCCACAGTATATCTGATTTTCTTCAAGTCAATAGTTTACAAGGAGAGAAAGTTGAATGGCACCCATGTGGGTGTTCATGAAGTATATGTTCAATGGTACAGGTGGATGAGTAAGAGGTGGCCATTGAACCACACAGAGTAAGTGTGCAAAAGTGACATCTGGATGACAAAGCAGGTGGGCAAGATGTAGTCTTAGAATGATGCACTATAGTGTTCAGACAGTGGTTTTGAATCAACACTGCACAGGTGCTGAAAGTGAGAGTGGGTGTCCAAGGAGTGGAAGTGGATGATCAAAGAGCTGAAAAATAGTGTATAACACCTGGAAGTGAGGAGACTCACAGTGGGCGTGAGAGTCATATAAGCCAGATGACTTGGTTGGTGTACAGACTAGTAGGTGCATGGAACACCTAGATGTGCAAGGAGTCATGTTAAGATAACGTGGAATGGGTGAGCAAAGAACTATTATTTCTCTGCAGGGAGTTGTAATTGAATTGCATGGTCTGTGTGAAAAGTGTGGAAGTAGAGAGAACAGCCTGACTGTGCAGCAGCTGTCAGGGGAATAGCACAGAGGGGGCTTGTCAAGCAGAAGCTGGCTGGAGTACAGTGGATGTGCAAGGAGTGTCATTGCAGCGGGTCTTAGTGACCACCTGAAAACATTCTTACATCTCCTCTCCAGTGGCGGCCAGAACAAGGTAGGGGGAGGCTGCGGGGTGGGGAGAGGCAGGGCAGTCACAGGATGTGCTTCCTGAGAAATTGCTTAAGCCTCCCCATGAAGGTAATGACCACCAGGCTGGAGAGTCTTAAGAAGGATGTCTTGGGCCGGCCTGGTCATTGCGTGCACTTCCCAAAACCTTTCCACCACCTCTGGCCAAGTGGCTTTGTCCAGGTTAATCTGGTCCAGCCAGATGAGATCGCTTGTGATGCTCAATCATGGAAGCACCTCCTGAAAATACTTTCTAAGTCTTCTCTGGAGTACAGAACCTGCCTGAGCCTCATCCTATATAAACATCTTGAAAAATCTTTTAAAATTCTCCAGTGGACTGAACCAGCATTTCCTCCAGAGGACTACTCCAGAAATGTTCTAGGAAGTATGCAGTTTCTTTTCCCAGGGAAAGATGGTCTTGCCAATGTTCATTTCTGCAAATGAGTTAGAGATATCTTGTAAAGGTGGTTCAAAACCAAGGGCCACATGGTCCTTCCTTAATGCCCCCTCCCACCTTGGCTAGCTTCATTTCCCCTCCAAATTGACACAGAAAACCTTTTGAAGGTGCATCCTGCAACAGAACCCTGTGCCCCCTATAACCAACCCAGGCTTACTTTGGTGAAGTCCCAGTGCCCTCCACAGAACTTCCTGGGCCCTGTTCCAGAGGGAGACAGAAACATCTTCATGGGGCGCAGCCTCTTGCACCCCATGAAGGGTTGTAGTGGAACCGGGGCACCTCCACTGGCCTAATGGTGCAAACCAAACAGTCCTGGCCCCATTCCCCACATTTAAACATTTTTTGATGGGGGCTACCCATTACTTTGGCCACCTCATGTGAAGAGTTGACTCATTGGAAAAGACCCTGATGCTGGGAGGGATTGGGGGCAGGAGGAGAAGGGGACAACAGAGGATGAGATGGCTGGATGGCATCACTGACTCGATGGACGTGAGTTTGAGTAAACTCCGGGGGTTGGTGATGGACAGGGAGGCCTGGCGTGCTGCGATTCATAGGGTTGCAGAGTTGGACACAACTGAGCTACTGAACTGAACTGAACCCATTACTGAGACCCCACATGATTGAGGCATGACCAGGTGTGCAACCTATGGCCCCCTGCTCAACTTAGACCACTGTACCGACTCCAGGGGGTGAATTGGAAATGGTAAGGGAGATTCATACAATTACTATGCCCTGCTGCTGCCTAACATGACTGTGACCAGACTTGCTGCTCGCAGGGCCTGCCTGTCTATCCTGGGATGTCCCCACCACCACAGCTGGCTAGAAAACTTTGGGAGACACACTGACCAAAAGTCAGCCAGGCCCAGGTACCCCCTGTAAAAGATAAACACAGCCAGACATTAGTTAAAGCCATGAAAACAGGTTTTACTAGTAACTTTTGCTAAGCTGTATAAGAATAGGGGAATACAGCTAACCTCTGTTCCAGTGAGTGTGTTTTAGGGGAGCACAAGGGAGGGGAGTGTGGTGGCTGGGCAGAGAGGTGAAGAAGTACACAGGGTTCTTCAGTACAGATGCAATCTGTTCTACACGCAACGTAGTTCACTGGCAGTTAGAGACGTTACGACAAAGACTGGAAGACAAGGACCTTATTCTCAGCAATTACATTTCCAAGGAATGGCTCTCAGGTCATTGACAGAGATGCTTCTGAGTTGCAAGTGATACTGCACAAACAATTACAAGCCTGTTTTAGTAAGTACTCTGGAAAGGGAGGGCAGGGGCCAATCATCAGGTGTTGGCTGGAACAAATAGTGCATTTCCTGTCAGCATTGAGCTTTATCAAGCAGGTATTTTATTTGGGGTCAGGGTTGGGGAGGATCGGGGGTCATCTTAGAGACACATGCTGCCAAAAGACAAGCTACAGCTTCGTCAAGTCGTTCAGTCCAAGTGTTTGGATAGAGTTGTTCTGTGCCAGGAGTTCTTACAGATGTTATGCTCTGGGCCTCCCAGGATGACCAGCTCCCACCAACACAGGAGGTGGGCCCCATGCAGCAGTGTGGGTGGGGATGGACAACTTCCACAATCATCCCTCTCTGACTGGATCACCTCAGGACCGTAGGGAACATTGTGTGAGGTGCGCCAACTCTGGGAGTAGGAAGCCAGTCCCAGACACCCTCTCCATGCCTCCCTGGGTCCAGAAGCGGATGTGGAAGCATTTTCTAAAGGGGCATGTGATGACAGGGGCCCATGTGGGACTGTGACTGAACCATCTGCCCCTCCACAGCCATTCTACAGATATGGAAAAACATTTCAGAGGCACGTCTGGCCACCGAGCCATACCTAGGACTGTGGCTAGGACAGTGCCATCACTGGGCCTCCCTGTCCATCCAAGGTCAGTCTCTGTCTCCAAAAGGGACTTAGAAAAAATTTAAACAGACACATATGATAAACAGGCCAGACTGTGTCCGGGCCCCAGAACCACTTCATGGCATCCCTACGCAGTGCTATGCACAGAGACGACTTGGAAACATTTTCCACAGATGACCAGGGCCCATGCCTGACCATGGTTGGGACATCTCATGAGGCTCCCTGGCCATTTCAGGCCAGTCTCCACCATTTATTAGAGTTTAGGAAAGTTGTTGGGTGCTGCCTCCAGTGATCAGGCCCTTGATGACCTGCCCTGGGTGTGATTTCAGGCTGCATCCAACTCGCCTGCAATGCCTCCTCTGGTTGGGGACAGGAAAACATTTAGAGGGGCTGCACGCAATGACTAGGCCCACATGGGATACCACCAGGCCTGAGTGTGCCCTTCTTGATTCTCAGTGGTTCCCATTCAGTGGAATGGGACTTAAGAATATTTTATTTATTTATTTATTTTTTCTATGTAAGTGAGAAACAATCTTTATTTTTATATATATACAGGCAAATCTAGAATATTTTAGAAGGGACTTCTATGACTGGGTCCCACAAGGCACCCTTCCAGGGACCTCTCTGGCCAGCTCAGACCAATCCCCATCTGTAAGGGGGATCCAGCAACCATGGCTGAGACTAAAGCACCTTCCTAGAGCCTCCATATCAGTCACAGGCTGGTGTCCACCACCAAAATGGGACATAAAAAGTTTCTGGGGGCACATCAAAAATGGCCTCACACAGTTGAGGGCCCACATGGGATGAACTTCTAGAAGCTATCCAACGTACAGACCCACACAGGATCAGGGCCTGGCCCTCAGTGCCCTCTCAGGCCTCCCTGGAAGGTTCATGGTGGCACGCCCCTCCCCTTGAGGGGAGCTTGGAAATATTTTCAGAGGCATACTAATGACTTGAGCCTATGCAGGACCATAGCTGAGTCCACTCCACCTACCCCTGCTTCCAATTTGGCTTGGGATTATGAACATTCAAGTGGGTGCTGCTGACTGCCATGCTTTCGTGGGACTGTGGTAGAGCCCAGAGCCCTCCCCAGGCCTCCCTGGCAGGCTGTTTACTTCCCAGTCACTGGAGGGGGACTGAGAAATATTTTGGGAAGGCACCTTCTCCTTTAAAGTCAGATACTAGCCCTGTATCAGCCGTGTACCAGGTCCTGAGGGCACCCAAGTTCTGGCCATGGTCCTTCTTAGATACTAAAAGGTAGATGTACATTCTGAAGATATTGATGTCTCCCTCTCGAGGGGGTCATCACCAATACCGGCCTGGAGACTGTGGAGGCACCTTGAACTTGGCTGTCCTCCTGCCTGAGGACTGGTCTTTGGAGACACCCCAAAACATTCCTAAGCCTCTCTCTGGTATGGAGAGACCTGGGAAGGCCAGAAAGACCTAGAAGAGGAGTCTGGATAGGTCCTGGTATTGGGGGCCCCACCCCCAAAGTTTCTAATGCCTCCTCCAAGAAGTACAACAGGCCCAGGAAGGGTACTTTCACTGGCCACAATCCTGCGTCAGTCCTGTTTATTGGCTATATTTCCCCCAAACATTTCCAATTCCCCCACCCCAGAGGTGGGCATCACTTTGTGCTGGACGTGAATAAAGGGATGAGCATTGCACACCCAGCCCCCAACCCCTCAATTTTTGAAAGTTCCGTCTTAAGGCCAGGACAAACTTTGGCTGGGCATGCAGATCTGCGGTAGGCCTCTCTAGACTGGCAGTCCCATATGTGGCACATTCCCAGAGATACCCCTTAAATATCTCTAAGTCCCTCCAAAGAGGTTATTGGGACAAGCTAGACAAGGAAGATGGGGCTGGCTCCCTTAGCCAGGCTACAGTAGTGCCTGGGGCCTGATCTTTGCATCAGTCAGTTCAGTTCAGTCGCTCAGTTTTGTCCTTGTCTTTGCAACCCCATGGACTGGCATGCAAGGCTTCCCTGTCCATCACCATCTTCAGAGCTTGCTCAAACCCATGTCCATTGAGTCCGTGATGCCATCCCACCATCTCATCCTCTGTCATCCCCTTCTCCTCCTGCCTTTAATCTTTCCCAGCATCAGGGTCTTTTCAAATCAGACAGTTCTTTGCATCAGGCGGCCAAAGTATTGGAGTTTCAGCTTTAGCATCAGTCCTTCTGATGAATATTCAGGACTAATTTCCTTCAGGATTGACTGGTTTGATCTCCTTGCAGTCCAAGGGACTCTCAAGAGTATTCTCCAACACCACAGTTCAAAAGCATCAATTCTTTGGTGCTTTGCTTTCTTTATAGTCCAACTCTCACATCCATACATGACTACTGGTAAACCATAGCTTGCTTTGACTAAACAGATTTTTGTTGATAAAGTAATGTCTCTGCTTTTTAATATGCTATCTAGGTTTGTCATAGTTTGTCTTCCAAGGAGCCTTTTAATTTCATGACTTCAGTCACCATCTGCAGTGATTTTAGAGCCCAAGAAAATAAAGTCTGTCACTGTTTCCATTGTTTCCCCATCTATTTGCCATGAAGTGATGGGACCAGATGCCATGATCTTTGTTTTTCTGAATGTTGAGTTTTAAGCCAGCTTTTCACTCTCCTCTTTCACTTTCATCAAGAGGCTCTTTAGTTCTTTGCTTTTTGTCATAACGACGGTGTCATCTGCATATCTGAGGTTACTGATATTTCTTCCAGCAATCTTTATTCCAGCTTGTGCTTCATCCAGCCTGGCATTTTGCATGAAGTACTCTGCATATAAGTTAAATAAGCAGGGTCTTTGTGTACACTTTCAGAAAATTTATCTAGAGGCCACTCTGGAGGACTGCATTGGCCTAGACCAGCAAAGGACCTGTGGTAGTGCACCCAGCCTGTTTGCTGTTCTTGCTTTGCATATTCTTTCCAAAAGTACTTCCATGTCCCCAGCCTTAGAGGCCCACAGAGGACACCTGGGGCCCAGTGGTATTCTGAATGAGACTCCAACTCCTTTTCTCGAAAGGGAACATTGGCCTACGCCAGCCAGGAAGGTGTGTGAGAGTAGCTCAGTCCCTACTGGGTCTAAGTCATTGGGAGCACCCTATGGAAAGTTTTCTAGATCTCCCTGCAGAGGTCAAGACCAACTGGCTGGATAGGGAGTCACAGGAGACACATGCTAAGTGTGTATGTTCATTTCTGGAAATGTACAATAAGCAATTTTAGATTTGGAGTGCTAAGAAAAATGTGGGTTGCATACACAAATCTGAGAGTTATAAACACACAGGTGATAGTTGAGACTGAAGTAGAAAAGACTGCCCCAGGGAGAAGGTATAAATTTCTTCACAGAATCATTTCTACTCCTATGATTTCCCCCTTCTTACAGGATTTATTCAGTTGTGTGCAGTCTATATTTTAGCTAGTTGCTATAGTCTGGGTGTTTGTGCACCCTCAAAATTAATAATTTGAAATCTTAATGCCCAACATGATGGTATTTGGGAGGTGATTAGAAAAGGATGGTGGAGGTCTTGATAATGGAATGAGTGCCCTTATAAAAGAGACCCCAGACAGTTCCCTTGCCCCTTTCATCATGTGAAAACACAACCAGAAGTCTGATTCCAGGAAGAGGGCCCTTACCCAATCATGCTGGCACGTGGATCTCAAATTGCTGCCTGCAGGACTATAAGAAACAAATTTCTGTTGTTTTCAAGCCATCCAGTCTATGGTATTTTGTTATGACAGCCCAAACAGCTAGAGTAATGCAATGTAACAAACCACATGAAAACCTAGTAGATCCCTAAAAGAAAAATAAAAGTTAAACGTTTTATGCAACAAGTCTTGTAATGGTTATGAGCAATCCTTTACATAAACAGTCTAAAAGTACAGTTTTAATTACGAACAACAACAAAAGCACTACTCCACTTTCAGCCAGTGTTGTTTACTAAGTCCTCCTTGGCCCATTGGGAGTCACTGGGGAGAGCAGGAGGCAAGGAGCTCAGCCTGTGTGCGGGACAACGCGCTTTCTTTATACCTGCTGTAGTGTGTGCCACGTAGTGTGTCCCATGTGGGCAACTGCTGCTGCTGCTAAGTCGCTTCAGTCGTGCCCGACTCTGTGCGACCCCATAGATGGCAGCCCACCAGGCTCCCCCGTCCCTGGGATTCTCCAGGCAAGAAAACTGGAGTGGGTTGCCATTTCCTTCTCCAATGCATGAAAATAAAAGAGAAAGTGCAGAGCGGAACGCAAAGATCACTGGATATCACCTCTAGGAGAAAGTGAATGATGGACAACTGACAAATGGTGGTACCTAAAAATTGTGCAAACCGATACACTGAAAGAGAAGTGGCTGCTCTTGAAACATCAGACGTTAGACCATCAACCAAAGTCAGTCAGAGACTATTATCAATAAACTAATAATAACTGCTTCTCCTTTGACGACATTCTTAAATTTAATCAGATGAAACTGGAGAACACTCACAACCCTGCCACCAACAAGAACCAGACCCAAGGCTCAACGTGACTGCAGCGCGAACTCTCGCGAGGGCGACGCGCAACGCGGCCGCAGCTCGAACTCGCGCGAGAGGTGGCGCGACCTCGCGAAGGACGGCGGGAGCGCGGGAGGTATGGCGTCCCTGCCGGCGTCCTGGAGTCGGCTGGAGAGACGACAAGAGCGCGACGTGCGCGAGCTCGTTCGCCTTGTGGCGGGCGTCCAGGACGAAGCGGACCCCAACTTCCAGCTCGCGTTGCACTTCGCCTGGTCCAACTTCAGGTGTGGACGCGGCGTCGCAGCCGGGGAAGGGAAGGGGTCTGGCCAGTTGTGTTGCACGACCGGTAGAGTCCCCGCGCGCTTTGCCGCTCCAGCAGCTTAATGCCTTCGTGCCTTCTGGGTGCCCGAGGCGGTGATCAGTTCAGTCGCTCAGTAGTGTTCGACTCTTTGCTACTCCGTGGACTGGCGCACGCCAGGCTTAGCGCAAACAATGGGTTGTGGGTTGCTGGGGGTCGTCCTCCGATCTTTCTCATAGTGAAGAGTTCTGACGATCCGGTTCCCTGCTCCGCCCACTGCGCTTAGCGCGGGCCCCTGCCCATCAAACAATTTTTTTAGTGGTTGGTTGAGTAAAATTTTAGAGCAAGATAATGGTCACACCCTATTCTCACTGACTCCCTTTCTGCTCGGACCACTCCGTATTTCTTACCCTGCTCTTTTTTTTCCAAAACGCGAAGCATAACACATTGGATAACTTATTTGTTGTTACTGTTTGTCTCCACCCCCACCGTCATGCAGAATACAAGCTCCACCAGAGTAGGGAGCTGCGTTTGTTTTGTTTATTTCTTATCCCAGCACCTAAAACAGTTCTTGGCATAGAATATTCGAGGTCTAAAATACAAGGTCCACCAGAGGTTGTATGTTTTGTTCATTTCTTATCCCAGCACCTAAAACAGTTCTTGGCATAGCGTATTCGAGGTCTAATACAACTTTTAATAGGTTTTTTATTTAATTAATTTAAAAAGATTAATTCAGATTAGGTACTTAGGTGAAATCAGAGCTATCATTTTTCCTTATGGGACATGTAAATCAGTTATGATCATTACCTGTAATGAAATTATTATTAGAAGAATGGTAGTCATTGTTAATCTTTTGCCTGTTTAACGTCGATAATAGTCTTCTTGAATGGTAAACAGTTTTTCAAAATCGGTAATCTTTTTATCAACCTTAATGATCATACATAAAGTGCCCACTTGGTTTGTAATAAGAATAGATGAGTCTAAACCGCCCCGTTTCTGAAATAAAATACTCAATTCTTAAGTGTAACATAAATATAACAATTCCTTAATAGGCGATATTCAGAGAAAAGGTCATATTAAGAGAAACTTAATCCCAAATAATTTTTCTGTTAGTATATCTAAATGACAGTAGGTAAGCAGACATCATTTTAGAGTTAGGAGGGACATTAGCAGTTACTAACTCCTTTTACACGTTGAGAAACTAAATTTATAGGTAAAATAGTATTCCATTCAGCCATTTTCTAGGTTAGAATTAGATATTTTATTTAATAGTGTAATTTATTTCTTTTACGTATAGGTTGTGTGGCTTCCACTAAAAGATGGAAAACAAGAGTTAAGTGAGCTATATTGTAATTTTGTGATGCTTTAATCCATCAGAAAAATGAACAGTTCATATTTATATTTTAAAAAATAGAGGCCACGTTCTAGGCCTTAGAAATTCACAGACAGGTGCAATACAGCTTCTATTCTTAAATAAGACAGACAAAAATTATTACATATGATGTAGATTAGAACTTCTTAACCTGAGGGTCTGAATATATTAATAGTAGAATTCAGATATTACAGATTTGGACAAGAAGAAAATTTTACTAATCTCTAGCTAAAAAGTAGCATTTCCTTCAATTATTAGTGAAAGCAACAAGAAGTAATAGCTTATGTATGACTGTGTCACCAGTAGAAATCACATATTTCACTGTCATATTGTAGTTACTGCAGGTATTTCTAATAAATCTTATTTACTGTTATGTAGTTATGAACCCACTTCTAGATCTTGTTATTTAATGTTTTAACAAAGAAATATGTCTCACTATATCACAGACGTCAAAAAATATTTTTAAAGTGTATTTCAGTATGCTTGGCTTCCCTTCTATTTAATTGTATCCTGAGACGGAATCCCTAGGATTCATGGGGCTTCACAATGGCATAAAAAGTTTAGGAAACCCTGCTAACAGGGATGTGCTGTGCCTGACTTACACACAGGGCATTATGGAAAGAGAGAGGAGCCAGAGGACAGAGTTGGGAAACTCAAGACAATCTGTGTCATAAAGACAGGATGCTTAAACAGTCTTAGATTGACTGGTGGTTTGCATGAATGACAGAGGCGATACAGGTGCACTCACTGGAAACACATAACTGAGTATAGGGTGTTTGGGGGGCAATGTGTTGGATTGTGAGACTAGTCTACTTAGCTTTATGACACGATTGATACAAGAATCACATTTTCTCTTTTAGATTTCATCGTTTCTTAGATGTCAATAGCCACAAAGTAGAAAAGACAATAGAAGGGTAAGTCAGTTTATATGTATATATATGTGTGCATGTTCAGATATCTACGTATTTTCTTACAGACCTTTTTATTAATATAGCTTTATAGTTATTAGTTGATTTTTTTTTTTTGTTAACCTTCTAGGATTTACGAAAAATTCATCATTCATTCCGATCTAAGCAAAGCTGCTAGTTGGAAGAGATTAACTGAAGAATTTCTAAATGCATCGCTTCCAAACATAAAGGAATTCAAAGTATGCTATATTGTGAAATCTCTGCTGTATTTTACTATTTCTAATCTGATTATTGTCAGCCTGTATCTATTAACATTTAGACATTCATTCTGTTTTACTATTGTCCACCGACTGGAATCACCATCTCCTGGAAATTGACATAAAATCCACTGTGTCTCAGGCTTGTGATTAAAGAAGTATATTCTTGTTTAATCATGTTGGCCCCAACCTACTGTGGAAATTGAGATCAGAGATTGAAAGAAATAATAGCACTTCTAGCTTTCTGAAAACTTTTCAATGACTTCTCAGCACTTTGCAGTATAATTATTGGTATATTGCTCACTAGATGCCAGGTGCTGTTCTAAGCTCTTTTATATTCAGTCATGTGTCCCTAAAACCACCCCTTAGGCTCAATGATTCACTAGAATAATTCACAGAACTCCAAAAAGAAAACTGCTATCCTTATTGTATGGCTTATTGTAGTGAAAGAATACAGATTTAAAATGAGCAAAGGGGAAAGGTATGGGGCAAAGTCCAGGAGAAACCAGGTACAAGCTTCCAGATGTCCCTTCCCAGTGAAGTTACGTAGGGATGCACTTAATTTTCTCAATGACAAAATGTTGCAAACCAGGGAAACTCCCCTGAGTCTTGGTGTTCAGGGTTTTCTTGGGGGTCAGTCATATGAATATGCTTAGCTACTCAATCTCCAGCACCCCCAGAGGTCAAACCAAGGACTTCAGGCCTGCAAAATTATTCGCCATAAGTCACATAGTTAGCATAAACTGTCTGGTCAGACTGATACAGTGTGGCCTAAAGACTGCCATACAGATACACTGTACTAACAGGGTATTCCAAGGGCTAGGAGAACATCTCAGGAGCCAGTCAAGGGCCAGTCCTGATGATCTTTGAGATGTGCAGGGTTTGGACAACCCAGTCCTCCCAAATTAACTCTTTGTGCCTACATATATTAAGTCAGTCTTCATAGTCCTTGTGGAATAGTCTGTTACTGATAGGCTTTCCCTTTCTTTACCCTGAGTTGGTGACCTAAGAAAGAGCTTTAGGTAATTTTTAAAACTGTCCATCAATTTTAGGAAGGGCTATAAAGGTATTTCTGGAAGAGAGAGAACTGCAGTGCTGTGAATCCATGCCCTAAGGATGCCCTGTATTCCTGCAAGGACCATTTTGAAAAAGGAGACAAATCTTTTTTTATGTCTCTTCTTGATTCACTTTGTGTAGCTTTCTGGGTGGACTGTAGAGCTTAATAATTTAGGCACTTCTTGTTGTTGTTCAGTCACTAAGTCGTGTCTCACTCTTTGCAACCCCATGGACTGCAGCATGCCAGGCTTCCCTGTCCTTCATCTCCTGGAGCTTGCTCAAATTCATGTCCATTGAGTCAGTAATGCTATCCAACCATCTTGTTCTCTGTCATCCCCTTCTCCTCATGCCTTCAGTCTTTCCCAGCATCAGGGTCTTTCCCAGTGAGTTGGCTGTTCACATCAGGTGGCCAAAGTATTGGAACTTCAACTTCAGCGTAAGTCCTTCCAATGAATATTCAGAATTGATTTCCTTTAGGATTGACTGGTTTGATCTCCTTACAGTCCAAGGGACTCTCAAGAGTCTTCTCCAATACCACAGTTCAAAAGCATCAATTCTTTGGTGCTCAGCCTTCTTTATGGTCCAGTTGTTACAAGTGTGTGACTACTGGAAAAACCATATCTTTGACTGTATGGATCTTTGTTGGCAAAGTAATGTCTCTGCTTTTTAATACGCTGTCTAGTTTGGTCATAGCTTTTCTTCCAAGGAGCAAGCATCTTTTAATTTCATGGCTGCAGTTACCGTCCACAGTGATTTTGGAGCCCAAGAAAAGAAAATCTGTCATTGTTTCCACTTTTTTCCCTTCTGTTTGCCATAAAGTGTTGGGGCCAGATGCCATGATCTTAGTGTTTTTTGAATTTTGCATTTCAAGCTAGCTTTTTTTCACTCTGCTCTTTCACCCTCATTAAAAGGCTCTTTAGTTCCTCTTCACTTTCTGTCATTAGAATGGTATCATCTGTATATCTGAGGTGTTGATATTTCTCCTGAAAGTCTTGATTCCAGCTTGTGATTCATCTAGCCCAGCATTTCCCATGATGTACTCTGCATTTATTTATTTATTTTTTTTGTACTCTGCATTTAAATTAAATAAACTAATTGAAGCATATAGCCTAGGCACTTTGTCAAAAACAAATTGTATGTGTAAGGATTTACAAGTGCTCAATCGTTTGATTAATCTGTATGCCTATCCTTACACAAATACCTTACTGTCTTTGTTACTGTAGCTTTTAAGCTTTGGAATTGGGTGATAAAAGTCCTTCCAATTTTTTTCTTTTTCAAAACTGTTTTGTCTATTTTAGAGCCTTTGAATTTCCATACACATTGTAGGGTCAACTAAATTTCTGCAAAAGCCAGGTGGATTTTGGCAGGGATTGCATTGAATCTATAGATCAATTTGGAAAGTATTGTCATTTGTTAGGTTGAATTGTGTCCCCCAGAAAGATGTGTTCAAGTCTTAGCCCCTGATTTCTTACTATAGGGTCTTTGACAATGTCAGCAAGTTGAAATGAAGTCAAACTGGATTAATTCAGTGATTGATATCCTCATAAGAAAATAGAGAATTTAACACGGAGATGCACATAGTGTTATACTATGCAGTGAAAGAGGCAGAGATTGGAACAATGTGGCTGCAAGTCAAGGAAAGCCAAAGATTGCTAGCAACCATGAGAAGCTAGGAAGAGTCAAGGAAGAAGTCTTCCCTTGAGCCTTCATAGGGAGCGTGGACTGCCAGCACCTTGACTAAGACTTCTAGCCTCCAGAACTGAGAGAGAGTAAATCTCTTTTGTTTTAAGCCACATGATTTGTAATATTGAAGCCTTAGGAAGCTAATACACAATCTTACCAATATTATATCTGTTAATCTGTGAATATGGACTCTTCATTTACTTAGATCATTTAAAATGTTTTTCATCAGTTTTATTTTTTCATGTACAAATCTTGCATTTCTTTTATATGTATTTCTAAATATTTCATTCTATTTGGTGCTATTATGAGTGGAACTTTTCTTCTTAAATTCACTTGCAGTTTGCTTATTATATACCTAGCCTTGCTAAACTCATTTATTCTAGTAATTTTTTTCTGAATTCCTTAGTATTTTCTACACATAGGATTGTATCATCTCTAAATAAAGACAGTTTGACTTCTTCCATTCCAGTGGGAGATTTTTTTTTGTTTTTTGTCTTATTGCAGTTGGTCCAATACAATGCTGGACAGAAGACAAAGTCCACATATTTGCCTTGTTTCTAATTTTAAAGGAAAAGCTTTAGTTTCAGGATTTTCACAGGTGTGCTTTATCAGAAAGAGGATATTCCTTTTTATTCTTAATATTCCTTTTTATTCTTAAGGTTTTTTTAATTGTGAATTGTCAAATCTTTTTCTATGTCTTTGAGATATTCCTATGTTTTTTGCCTTGAATTCTGTTCATATGCCTTAGTAAGCTCAGACTACCATAACAGAATTACCACACACTGATCTTTCAGTGACTTAAAAACAGAAATTTATTTCCTTATACTTTTGGAGACTGGAAATTAAGAGCAAGGTGCTGGCCAGTTTGGGGTTGCTGGTGAAGACTGTTCCCAGCTTGTCAGTGGCTGCCTTCTCTCTGTGTCCTCATGTGAAGAGAAGGAGCTCTCTGGTCTTATCCCACTGGACCAGTGGCCCACCCTCAGGAGCTGATTACCTCCCAAAGGCCCCTTCTCCAAGTACCATTGCATTAGGAGTTAGAGTTTCAGCATATAAATTGAAGGGGATATTGAAGAAGTTTGAAGTGAAGTCGCTCAGTCACATCCGACTCTTTGAGACCCCATGAACTGTAGCCTGTCAGGCTCTTCTGTCCATGGGATTTTCCAGGCAAGAATACTGGAGTAGGTTGCCATTTCCTTCTCTAGGGGATCTTCCCAACCCAGGGATTGAACCTGGGTCTCCTGCATTGCAGGCAGACTCCTTGCTAGCTGAGCCACAAGGGAAGTCATGGGGGATATATTCAGTCTTTAATATATAACATATTACATTCAATGAGTTTTGGATGTTAATCTGACTTATTTATGTGTGAATTGAGAAATACATTGCTACTTACTCTCTTTTCAAGACTGTCCTGGCTTGTGCTTTGTGTGATCTTTGCCCATGAACTCAGGCTCCGTTGGCCAAAAATGTGTGGTTGTCTTGGGCTCACTCTAGTCTCTGCTGTGCCTGTCATAGCCTCTAGTCAGCCCAAGACATGTGGAGAGATGAGCAAGCCCCCTTTTATTGTCTTGCATTCAGGAAGCTCCCTGATAACCCTCAGCTATTCTGCTGGCCCACTGCTTGCCCAACTGCAGGCCTGCAACCACTGGTTCCCCCACTCACTTGCCAGTGCTACCACTACTAAGACAGTGACAACAAAGCTGCGAGTTTTCACTTGCTGTCCAGCCCTGGACTACCACTTGATAGAGCTGGTGGGAGAGAGGAGACAGCTTTAGGCATATATGTATCAAACTCATTCTGTTCTTGCCTGAGGTTATTTTCACAAATAAACACTCTACATTTGTATGCCTATGCTTAACAAGAGCACTGAAATGGTTGTCTCTGGTAATTTGGTCCAGACTTAACATTACTTTTTTGGGGAGAGGATTGAAGGCAACTTTCCTCCAGGGTTCCCTGGTGGCTCAGACAGTAAAGAGTCTGCCTTCAGTGTAGGAGACCCAGGTTCAATCCCTGGTTTGGGAAGATCTCCTGGAGAAGGAAATGGCAACCCACTCCAGCATTCTTGCCTGGGAAATCCCATGGCTGGGGGAGCCTGGCAGACCACAGTCCATGGTGTCGCAAAGAGTCGGACACAACTGAACGACTTCATTTTTCCTCCATCATGCCAGAAGTGAATCTCAAACCACACTTTATTTAGATTTATAAATAGGTATACATATAGTTTCTTTAGGCGTTACTCAGTAAATGACACTTTACCATCCTCTAGGCGACTTAGCAGCAGCAGCAGCAGCAGGCTTGAAAAAATGTGTGGCAACGGAGAACTTGAGATTGTTATTCTAGAGGAAACAAAGACTTTGGCACATCTGGGGAAAAAACCCACTGAAACTAAGAAATTGGGCTCTTTGTCGCTTTGCATTTCAAAGGATGTGAAAGTGGAAGTTATTTCTGGTTTTGAGATTCAGAACCACTTCAGCTATAATAAACGTGCAGCACATGGGACTGCTGCTTTTCAATGTATATGTAATGTATTTCCTGACTTCCCATAGAGTAGCAGGGATGGTGCAGGTTTTCATAAGACAGACTGTGAAGGGACACGTGACTAATACAGAGATGGAGCTCCAACTCTGTACTTTCATCTCTTTGTGAAGAGGTAGCATTGTTGTTCAGAGAAGGCAATGGCACCCCACTCCAGTACTCTTGCCTGGAAAATCCCATGGGCGGAGGAGCCTGGTAGACTTCAGTCCGTGGGGTCGCACAGAGTCGGACACGACTGAAGCGACTTAGCAGCAGCAACATTGTTGTTGTTCAGTTGCTTAGTTGTATTTCACATCTGTATGTGACTACTGGAAAAACTAAGCTTAGAATATACAAACCTTTGTGAGCAAAGTGATGTCTCTGCTTTTTAATAACGCTGTCTAGGTTTGTCATAGCTTTCCTTCCAAGGAGTAAACGTCTTTTAATTTCATGGCTGCAGTCAACATCCACAGTGATTGTGGAGCCCAAGAGTGTAAAAGCTGAAACTGCTTCTATTTTTCCCCCATCTGTTTGCCATGAAGTGATGATACCAGATGCCGTGATCTTAGTTTTCTGAATGTTGAACTTTAAGCCAACTTTTTCACTCTGCTCTTTCACTTTCATCAAGAGGCTTTTTAGTTCCTCTTCACTTTCTGCCATAAGGGTGGTGTCATCTGCATATCTGAGGTTATTGATATTTCTTCCGGCAATCTTGATTCCAGCTTGTGTTTCTTCCAGCCCAGCGTTTCTCATGATGTACTCTGCATATAAGTTAAATAAGCAGGATGACAAAATACAGCCTTGACGTACTCCTTTTCCTATTTTGAACCAGTCTGTTGTTCCGTGTCCAGTTCTAACTGTTGCTTCCTGACCTGCATACAGATTTCTCAAGAGGCAGGTCAGGTGGTCTGGTATTCCCATCTCTTTCAAAATTTTCCACAGTTTATTGTGATCCACACAGTCAAAGGCTTTGGCATAGTCAATAAAGCAGAAATAGATGCTTTTCTGGAATTCTCTTGCTTTTTCCATGATCCAGTGGATGTTGGCAATTTGATCTCTGGTTCCTCTGCCTTCTCTAAAACCAGCTTCAACATCAAGAAGTCCATGGTTCACGTATTGCTGAAGCCTGGCCTGGAGAATTTTGAGCATTACTTTACTAGCGTGTGAGATGAGTGCAATTGTGCGGTAGTTTGAGCATTCTTTGGCATTGCCTTTCTTTGGGATTGGAATGAAAACTGCCCTTTTCCAGTCCTGTGGCCACTGCTGAGTTTTCCAAATTTGTTGGTATACTGAGTGCAGCACTTTCACAGCATCACCTTTCAGGATTTGGAATCGCTCAGCCGGAATTCCATCACCTCCAATAGTTTTGTTCGTAGTGATGCTTTCTAAGGCCCACTTGACTTCACATTCCAGGATGTCTGGCTCTAGGTCAGTGATCACACCATTGTGATTATCTGGGTCATGAAGATCTTTTTTGTACAGTTCTGTTTATTCTTGCCACCTCTTCTTAATATCTTCTGCTTCTGTTAGGTCCATACCATTTCTGTCCTTTATCGAGCCCATCTTTGCATGAAATGTTCCCTTGTTATCTCTAATTTTCTTGAAGAGATCTCTAGTCTTTCCCATTCTGTTGTTTTCCTCTATTTCTTTGCATTGATCGCTGAGGAAGTCTTTCTTATCTCTTCTTGCTGTTCTTTGGAACTCTGCATTCAGATGCTTATATCTTTCCTTTTCTCCTTTGCTTTTCGCTTCTCTTCTTTTCACAGCTATTTGTAAGGCCTCCGCAGACAGCCATTTTGCTTTTTTGCATTTCTTTTCCATGGAGATGGTCTTGATCCCTGTCTCCTGTACAATGTCACGAACCTCCATACATAGTTCATCAGGCATTCTATCTATCAGATCTAGGCCCTTAAATCTATTTCTCACTTCCACTGTATAATCTTAAGGGATTTGATTTAGGTCATATCTGAAAGGTCTAGTGGTTTTCCCTACTTTCTTCACTTTAAGTCTGAATTTGCTAATAAGGAGTTCATGGTCTGAGCCACAGTCAGCTCCTGGTCATTGGTTCTTTAGTAGCATATTATTTAGTCTACCATGGTTTTGTTTTTGTTTTTTTGCAATTTTTTTTTTTTTTTTTAGTTGATTTCTAGTCTCATGGCACTGTGGTTAGAAAAGATGCCTAAACTGATTTTTAGTCTTCTTAAATTTACTGAGTCTTATTTTGTGGCTTAGTATGTAATCTTTCTTAGAGAATGTGTATTCTGCTTTTTTTGAATGAAATGCTCTACTTATATCTGTTAAGTCCATCTGACCTAATGTATCACTTAAGACCAGTGTTTCCTAATTTATTTCTGTCTAGATGATCTGTCCATTAAGTATGGAAAGAGATCCCCTACTATTATTGTGTTACTGTCATTTTTTTCTATGTTTGTTATTTGATTTCTGTACTTAGGTCTTCCTAAGTTGGGTTCTTATGTATTTACAGATGTTGTATCTTCTTGGATTAATCCTTTGATGTAGTGTCCTTTGTCGCCTTTTGCAATCTTTGTTTTAAGGTCTCTTTGGTCTTAGTTAAGTTTTACTACCGCAGCTTTAATTTCCATTTGTATGGAAATCGTCTATTTCCTCACTTTCCATCTTTAGATCTGAAATGAGACTCTTATGAGCAACATCTATATGGGTATTGTTTTTGTATCCATTTAGCCACCCTTTGTCATTAGATTGGAGCCTTTGTAGTCTATTTATATTTAAAGTAGTTATTGAGGGAATTCCCTGTTGGTCCAGTGGTTTTACTTTCACTGCCAGGAGCATGGGTTCAGTCCCTGGTCAGAGAACTAAGATCTGGCAAGCTGCATAACACAGCCACAAATAAATGAGTGATAGGTGTGTTCTCATTGCCATTTTGGTAATTGTTTTGGGATTTTTTTTTTTTTTGGTTGTCATTCATTTCTTCTTTTGTTCTCTTTTCTTGTGATTTGATGACTATCTTTAGTGTTAATATTTGGATTTCTTTCTGTGTGTGTGTGTGTGTGTGTATTATAGGGTTTTGGTGTGTGATAACCATGAGATTTTTATATAGCAGGCTTTATATATTCCTGATTATTTTAAGTTGCTGATCACTGAAAGTTGGCACACATTTCACAACCCTGTGTTATCCCCCAACATTTAATGTTTTTGACATTTTAATATTTTATATATCTTTTTGTTTTGTGTATCCCTTAATTACTTATTGTGGATATGGATCATTGATCAGAGGAGCCTGAAGAGCTACATTCTATGGGATCACAAAGATTTGGACACAACTAAACGACTAATACTAATTACTTATTGTAGATATAGACCATTTTATTATTTTTATCTTTTAACCTTCCTACTAGCTATATAAGTGGTTGATCTATTACCTTTAATGTATATTCATCTTTACCAGTGAGACTTTTCCTTTTGTAATTTTCTATGTCTGCTGCTAAGTCACTTCAGTCGTGTCCGACTCTGTGCGACCCCATAGACGGCAGCCCACCAGGCTCCCCCATCCCTGGGATTCTCCAGCCAAGAACACTGGAGTGGGTTGCCATTTCCTTCTCCAATGCATGAAAGTGAAAAGTGAAAGTGAAGTCGCTCAGTTGTGTCCGACTCTTAGCAACCCCATGGACTGCAGCCTACCAGGCTCCTCCATCCATGGGTTTTTCCACGCAAGAGTACTGGAGTGGGGTGCCATTGCCTTCTCTGTTTCTATCTCTAGTGGTGACCTTTTCCATTTAAAGAAGTCCCTTTAACAATTCTTGAAAAGCTGGTTTGGTGTTGCTGAACACTTTAAGCTTTTGCTTATTTGTAAAACTTTTGATCTCTCCTTTAAATCTGAATGTAGCCTTGCTGGGTAGAGTATTCTTAGTTGTAGATTTTTTTTTTTTTTATTCTGTCACTTTAAATGTATCATGCTACTCCATTCTGGGCTGGAAAGTTTCCACAGAAAAGCCAGTTGATAGCCTTAAGGGAATTTGTTCATAAGTAACATTGCTTTTCCTTTACTGACTTTAAGATTGTCTCTTTAGCTTTAATTTTTTGTATTTTAATTACAGTGTATCTTGGGGTGGATCTCTTTGGGTTGATCTTGTTTAGAACACTGTGTTTCTGAGCTCGATGTCTGTTTCCTTTCTCATGTTAAAGAATTTTTCAGCTATTATCCCTTCAAATAAGTTTTCTGCCCATTTCTCCTCCTTCTTCAGGGACCTCCCCCTATAATATGAATGTTAGTATTCTTGACATTGTCCCAGAACGCTCTTAAACTATCCTTGTTTTAATTTTTTGTTGTTGTTGTTCAGTTTACATGATTTCCAGTACTCCATCTTAAATTTCATTGATCCATTCATTCCTCTATATCATCTCATCTACTGTGAATTACTTCTAGTGTATTTTTAATTTCAATTGTTGTATTCGTCACCTGTGTTTGGTTTTCCTTTGTGTTTTCTAACTTTGTCATGCTTCTCATTCTGTTCATTCTTTCTTCTCCCGAGTTTGGGAAACTCTACCAGGTAGATTGCTTATCTTTTTTGCTTCTTTTTTTTTTTGGCATCTTATCTTGTTCCATCATTTGGAACATTTTTTCTGTCATCTCATTATTCCTAATCCTCTGTTTTTATTTCTGTTCCTTAGGTAGAATGCTCATGTTTCCCAGTCTTGGAGAAGTGGCCTTATGTAAGAGATGTCTCTGGGCCCCTGGCAGAGCACTGCCCTCTGGTCACCAGAGCTGTTTGCTCTATGAGTATCCCCTCTGTGAGCTACATGGACCCTTGTGTTGTGGGCTAACTGTTGTAGGCACAATAGTACATAGGGCTGATCCTCAGCATGGTTGGCTGCACGAGCTGGCCTCATCTAGGTCTGCCAGCTTCTGGTGGGCAGTGCTGGCACCTGGCACAGCTGGCTTCAGGACCCAGGAAGTCCCTGTGCTGGTCCACTAGTGGGTGAGGCTGGGTCCTGAACACACTGGTAGTTGGGCCTTGGTCTCCACATGGCTGGCAGCTTGCCTGGGGGTTCTTGGATTGTTGCTGATTGGCTGTTGGGCGGGTAAGCCCCCTGTGCTAATAGGCTAGAGAAATACTCCAAGATGGCTGCCACCAGCATCTGTGTCCTCAGGGTCCTCTCCAAGATCAGCAGGTGGGTTTGACCGAGGCTCCTTTCAAATTGCTGCTTATGCCCTGGGTCCTAGAACATGTGACATTTGTGTGTTCACCCTTTAAGAGTGAAGTCTATTTCCCATAGCCTTCTGAGTCACTTGAATATAAGCTTTACTGGCATTCAAAGCCAAAAGTTCTAGAGGCTCATCTTCCCAGTGCAGAGCTCCAAGGCTACAGAGCCAGATGTGTAGTTCAGACCCCTCCTTGGGGAGAACTCCCATTTGTGGGAGGATAATTTTTACTGGGTGCATGGATCTTGACTATGCCATGTCCCCACCTCTCTTACCCATCTCATTGTGATTCCTTCTTTGTTTCTTTAGTTGTAGAAGATCTTTTCTGCTACCCTGCTGGGGCATTCTCACCAGTTGTTGTTGTTTAGTTGCTAAGTCATGTCTGACTCTTCTGCAACCGCATGGACTGTGGCCCACCAGGCTCTTCTGTCCATGGAATCTCCCAGGCAAAAATACTGGAGTGGGTTGCCATTTTCTTCTCCAGGGGATCATCCTGACCCAGGGATTGAACCTGCATCTCTGGTGTTGGTAGACAGATTCTTTACCACTAAGCCATCATTCTCACTATTAGTTGCTCTGTAAATAGTTGCAATTTTGATATGCCTATAGGAGATGAGCTTCCCAATCCACCATCTTAGACAGTCTCCTATATCATCTAAACGTTAACTTCCAGAGTCCTAACTTCGCAGCAGTCTTTTTTCCTTAATACCATCAGTATGTTATTACTAATACATGAAACTGTAGTTTCAGGTGTACAGAGTTCTTTCAGAATAAGCAATCTGACGTAAGTGATTACCACAAAATAATAGATTTATATATTGGGAGTTATTTTCTTCAAGAATTTACATTTTAGACCACTTTTCTCTATGGAATTAAAGTTTCTTTTTTTTTTTTTTTTTTTTTTTTGGTTAAAGGAAGTCAAGGTATTTCCAAGCAGAGGAATTATCTAAAAAGAGGCAGCTCTTGCAGTCTTACTAGCCATACATTGCCTTATACCTAGGGAAGTTTACCAAGTGTCTTCTGTGTCCCTGGCGTCACTGGGTTGTAGGAATACAGAATAAGCAATACATGATCATCACTACCCAAGTAGTTATTGAATAGCTATTTAGTTATAATTATGATAAACCCTATGAAGATGTACATGAAGTACCACACATTATATAATAGGGAGAGGTCACCTGAAACTTCCCTTCCATTCCTTGAATTTAATTCTCTCCTCTCTCCTTTCCATGCATAGTTTATAGTGCATAGTTTCCATGCATAGTTTGCTTATTTGGAGTGTTTTTAACTTTGACACCTTTTTAAATGTGATTTTTATAAATACAATTTAAATTTTGAAAAAGTATAGAAGTTGAAGAATAGTAAAAGGAACATCTGTGTACTTTTTTTGTTCAGGTTCACCAGTTGGTATCCTTTGATCCAGGACATTCCTCACCATTTTTTTTCTGACCTTGACATTATTGAAGAGAGCAGGCTGATTATTTGGTAGCTTGTCCTTCAGTTTACGTTTGTCTGACAGTTCCTCATTATTATTCAGGTAGTGCATTATTGCACAGGTTCCTCTATCTGTACATGTTTGAACTATAAAAGCAAGTTTAGAGATGTTAGGTATGATTGTTTTCTTGAAGCACACAAAAACATTGAGGACGTAACTGTCATGAGGTAATCTGTTCTGTTTTTGAGGGAGGGGCCTGCACCAAATTGGTATACAGGATCTTAGTTCTTCACCCAGGGATCCAGCCCGTTCCTCCAGCAGTGGAAGTTCAAGTCTTAACTACTGGACGTCCAGGGAGTCCCAGGGTGAAGTTGTATTTACTCAAACCGGTTTAGAAAGCTCTTACCAACCTCAGTGATTCATATTTCTCATTTCTTGTTTTAAAGACAGATGTACATTATTCCATACTATCACTTCTTCTGTGTCTGTCTGATTCTCCTTTGAACAGCAATTATGTGGAAACACCAAGAGATAAAGAAATGGGTATGTTACCAAATAAGAGAGAAATTGTTTTATGATATAATTACTAGACATTGAGAGTTTATAAAAAGCTGTAAATAAATGTATGAAATAAATATTTCTATTGTCTTGAAATGCAATTGTAATTGTAAATTTTCATATAAAATATAAATTATGACTGTAAGTTAAACTACTTTCAATTATGTAAAGAGAAAAATCAGAACTGAAGATAAAAAAATTTTAAATATATTAGAATGTCAATTTATTGTTTCACTACTTTTGAACTTTAATTTCTCAAGTATGTTTTATTTTGAGTTTTGCTAAACTTTTTACTATAATTTTGGGTTTCTTTCCCATATATTTCTGATAAAACTGAAATTCTTTTGTTATATTTTAGAAAAGAAGGATGATTTTGACTGGGGAAAATACTTGATGGAAGGTGAAGAAATTGACCTTGGCCCAAGTGTAAACACACCGGTGAGTGGCAGTACTTTTGCTATATAAATACATCTCAGGTTATTTAGATTATTTTTATGGGTCTTTTTATCCTATCGATGAGTGGCAGTACTTTTGCTATATAAATACATCTCAGGTTATTTAGATTATTTTTATGGGTCTTTTTATCCTATCGTAACTTATCTAAAATAGGAATACTCTTCTTTAAATTAGAGTAGTTTATTATGGAATTTTTATTAAGATTTTGCTCCAAAATACTGGTACTAGAAAGTTGATCAGAATGAATATATGTATTCCTTAAGGAGCTGTAAATCTAGGGATTTTTGCCACCAGAAATAATTCCATCCTGTAATAGTAGCTTTGAACATGTACAAAAAGTTTCATTTGATATAGTTTTTGCTTCTGAAATTTTCATAATCTTTTCATCTAAATAGGTCCATTTGTTAGGTGCTCTAAGGTTAAGGTGTATTTCCTTCTTTTAATCAGAATTGGTCTGAAGAAAGTGAAGATGAAAATGATCAACAGTCCTTAAGCAGAGAGGACTCTGGGATTCAGGTGGACAGGACACCGTTAGAAGAACAAGATCAAAACAGAAAACTGGGGCCTCGAGTCATCTGGAAAGGTACTCTGTGTTCAGAATGCTGGCATCTCTAATAAAATTCTCTAAAAGGAAAGGCAAGCTTTGAGAATCAGTTCCAAGTGATTTATAACATTGGTAAGCTCTGCCTTCCTAATAAACAAACCTTTTTAAACCATTGGCACATCTTCTGTAACGCATTTTAAGTATTATAGCTCTATAGAATTAATGTTGAAAAGGCATTTACAGTGCAATTTTGGTTTTTTTTTTTAATAGGTTTGAGAACTTTGTTAGTCTTAAATGGTTTGTTTATATTTATACTGAAGAAAGATTGGCTTTGATAAAGTTGTTGTTCAGTTGCTCAGTCATGTCCAACTCTTTGCGACTCCATGGACTGCAGCACGCCAGGCTTCCCTGTCCTTCACTGTCTCCCAGAGTTTGCTCAAACTCATGTCCGTTGAGTTAGTGATGCCATCCAACCATCTCATCCTCTATCATCCCCTTCTCCTCCTGCCTACACTCTTTCCCAACATCAGGGTCTTTTCCAATGAGTTTGCTCTTCAGATGGCCAGAGTATTGGAGCTTCAGCTTCAGTCCTCCCAGTGAATTTTCAGGATTGATTTCCTTTATGATTGACTGGTCTGATCACCTTGCAGTCCAAGGAGCTCTCAAGAGTCTTCTCCAGGACTACAGTTTGAAAGCATCAATTCTTCAGCTCTCAGCCTTCCTTATGATCCAACTCTCACATCCATACTTGACCATTGGAAAAACCATAGCTTTAACTAGACAGATGATGTCTCTGCTTTTTAATACACTGTCTAGGTTGGTCACGGAGAAAGCAGTGGCAAGCCACTCCAGTACTCTTGCCTGGAAAATCCCATGGACGGAGGAGCCTGGTAGGCTTCAGTCCATGGGGTCGCAAAGAGTTGGACACGACTGAGCGACTTCACTTTCACTTTTCACTTTCACACATTGGAGAAGGAAATGGCAACCCACTCCAGTGTTCTTGCCTGGAGAATCCCAGGGACGGGGAAGCCTGGTGGGCTGCTGTCTATGGGGCCGCACAGAGTCGGACACGACTGAAGCGACTTAGCAGCAGCAGCAGCAGGTTGGTCACAGCTTTTCTTCCAAGGAGCAAGCATCTTTTAATTTCATGGCTGCAGTCACCCTCCAGCCGTGATTTTGGAGCCCAAGAAAATAAAGTCTGTCACTGTTTCCATTGTTTTTCCACCTATTTGCCATGAAGTGATGGGGCCAGATGCCATGATCCTAGTTTTTTGAACGTTGAGTTTTAAGCCAGCTTTTTCACTGTCTTTCACCTTCATCAAAAAGTTCTACAGTTAGTGACTAAATAAAAGAAAAATATCTTACACAATTTAAATTTTAATGCTTTTTCAGTTTTTAGTGAAAAAGTATGATTTGGTAGAATCTAGAAAGAGCTAGAAACAACCTTAGAGATTAGAACATCTACTTCTCATTTTATAGATAAAAAACAAAGATGTGGTTATAATGGTTTTCTCATGCACACAGCTGTGAAGCTAACTCCAGAAGCTAGGATCTCTGGCCTGGTCCTGTTCATTATACCTGAATCTTGCCAAATGCACATAAAGTAGTTAAAATTGATTTAGCATGCTAACAATTTTCTGGTTTCTTTTCTCTTTTCATTATTGAATTGGACCTTTAGGGCAGAATGTGGATTAATCAGCTCAATGTCATGAACAGCAGCCTGTGCAGGGCCTTTTGGTTTAGCTTATTTCTGCTCATCTGCTCTTTCTGATTCTCACTCTGCTTTCTCTGCCAGCCCAGTGACAAGCTCTTCTAATGTATTTGATATCTGTTCTCAAACACATTGAGGTCTTGTAAAGTACATTGTGTCGATTGGTTGTATTTTATTTTTAAATTACATGCTGATAATATGCTGTGTGTAACCTCTGTTGTTTCGCTCTTTCCATTTAACTGTTTTAATCTGTCTGTGTTGCTCTATGAACATTTTTTTTGTTGCTCTAGTGGCTACATAGGATACTGCAGTTTGCAACACCACACTTGTGTTATTGCTTCTTTTGTTGATAGGCCTGAGCTACCTTCTCCCCTTCTGCCTGGTGCCATGCCTATTTTATGGACATGGCCCACAGTTTCATCCCTACTTGATTAAATCACCCACTTTGATTTGGTTTGCTGTTTTCATTTGTGTTTGTCTAACTACTCAGGATAAGTACTTCGGATCCCTTGGTTTCCTCAGGTTTGCCCCTTATATGATGTGTCCACTGATGTCCTTTCCTTGCTTTTCTTTGGAGTTTCATGTCCTTCCTGCCCATCCCCACCAATCAGAGTTCTTTGTATATGTAGATAGTAATTCCAAGGCTTTATACATTGCTATTTTCTTCCTTCAGTCACCTGTTAACATTTTCATGGTATCCTTCAAACAGAATTTGATTTTTTAAAATATTTTATTGTACTTAAATCTGTGAATTTTTCATGATATGGTTAGAATTTGGACCTTGATATTTTTCTTTATGAAAACATTCCCCTGTATTTTCCTTCTCTTTGCTTTTTTATAGCTTTTGTGTAGCTCTTCAGTGACCACCAGATCTTCTCTTATATATGAAATGAAGAACAGCTTATTTTTCTCCAATGTCAGGAGCACATTTCCCAGCAGTGTCTAGTTAACAGTCCATTCTTTACACATTGCTTTGTGGTTCTAAAATTATTGTATATTGATACACTTATTTCTGAACATTCAGTTCTCTGTCCTGAGTGTGAGTTGTGGAAGCACAGACTGTTTATATGTCTTTGTAATATGTTTCAACACACAGAAGTCAAGTTTTCCCTTCACCTCCTTTGCTCTTTTTCAAAATTGGCTTAGTTATTTGTAGACTTTTATTCTTCTGTAGACATTTTGGGAGCAGTTTGGTAAGTTCCTTTTTAAAAATCCAGCTGGAAAAAAAATCCACCTAGAATTTTTATTGGGATTGAATTGAGTTTATAGATTTAGCTTGAGGAGATTTGACATCTTTTCTGTGGAAATATCTATATTTATTCTAATTCTTTTATGTCTTACTAGATTTTAGAAATTTCCTTTGTCAAGATCTTAAGTATTTGTTGATTTCTATGTGTGTTACTAGTTGTTATGGTTAATAGTGTCTTTTTTTCTTTTATTTATTGCTGATGTAGGGGGACACTTGGTTTTTGTAAATTGTTTTTTTCCCAGCATTCTTGCTGAACTCTTGTATTAATTATATATTGTTAATTCCCAAAATATTGGGGTTTTTTAATAGATGATCAGTATTCTTTGCAAATATTGACAGTTTTATCCACTACCAGTTCTTAATATCTTATTAATGAAATGTTAACCATGTCTCTTTTCTGGCCAGCCCTCTAGTCTACAGAGGAAGCAGTAGCAATGGGCGTGTATTTCCTGGAGTGGTTATCCCAAGAAGGTTGCCCATGAAATTCCGTAGTTAAGTGTGATGGTTTTGGCATAGGTTCTGGATATGTGGCCTTTGCAAAATTAAGACTATTATTCCTGTTTTTCTGGGAGTCTTTAAATCATAAATAAATATTAAATTTTATCAAATGCTGTTCTTTATCTGTGAGGTAATTCTATAATTCATCTATTTTGCTCTACTACTTTACTGATAGATTTTTTTGATTGTGAATTATTATTATATTCCTAAGCTAAACTTCTTTTGACTACATCGTGGGATTGGGTTATTAGCTTTTTTTAAATGGAAATTTTTAATCTTTATTCTTTGATGAATTACTTTCTCATATTATGTCTTCATTTGGTTTTAGAAGCAAGGTTATATTAGCCTCATAATGTTAGATAGCTTTCTCTTTTTCTGTTTTTTGCACCAATCTGTGTAAGATGGCTAATCCTTCAAAGCTTAGTACTAGTCCTGAGGCTTTGGGGGTGCTTGGAAACATCTTTAGTTACCATTTCAATGTCTTTCATGATTATTAAACTATTCAAATATACTGTTTGTGTTTTTTTTATTCATGGGGTCATTTTAAGATTGAGTAACTTTTTTAATTTGTAGCAATGACATTAATTAAATTTTGTATATATATCTCTTTATAGTTTTAACTGATTTTATATAAATGTATATAAATGTTGTCAGATACCTGTTATTTTAAAGAGCTTTTTTTCAGTTGAATATTCAAATGGAATCCTAAGTCTAGCTATCATAGCAAAGTTGATCAGGTATTCTTTTCTTAACTCTTATAACTTAAATGTAACTAAATTTCTTTCCACTAGATGAGCCAGATGCCCGAAGCTGGTTGGAACAGCATGTAGTGCATCAGTACTGGACAGTCAGGTCCTCAAGATTTCCTCATAGTTTACATTTGCATTCTAATCTAGCTACTGTCTGGTAAGCAGCTAGTTTTCATTTCATGTGTTGACAGAAGAAACTTTATGTTTTAAATTTGGTTTTGAGTTGTGATTTAAATCAAGTAGTTCCTTAAACTTTTTAAAAATTGAAGTATACTTAATTTACAGTGTTGTATTAGTTTCAGGTATACAGTTATGCATACATACATTACATGTGTGTATGTATATATATTTTTCAGAGTCTTTCCGACTGAGTTATTACAAGATGTTGAATATAGTTCCCTGTCCTATATAATAGGTCCTTGTTTACCTATTTTAGAT
This sequence comes from Bos mutus, assembly GCF_027580195.1. Lineage (NCBI taxonomy): Eukaryota > Metazoa > Chordata > Mammalia > Artiodactyla > Bovidae > Bos > Bos mutus. The sequence goes on from NC_091618.1 coordinate 134,806,701, forward strand.
ATAGTAGTATATATGTTAATCCTAAATTCCTGGTGTATCTTCCCCCTCACCCCTGCTGTCCCCTTCGGTTACTGTAAGTTTGTTTTCTATGCTTATAAGTACATTTCTGTTTTGTAAATAAGTTCATTTGCTTTTTTTTTTTTTTTTGGATTCCACATATAAATGATATCATATGATATTTGCATTTGACTTTCTTACTTACTTCACTTAGTAAGTTAATCTCTAGGTCTATCCATGCTGCTGCAGATGATTTTTTTTTTTTTATGGTTGAATAATATTCCAATTAGTGTGTATGTGTGTACCACATCTTTATCCATTCATTTGTCAGTGGACATGTAGGTTGATTCCATGTATTGTACTATTGTAAATAGTACTGCTATGCACATTGGAGTACATGTATCTTTTCAAATTAGAGTTTTCTGTGGATATATGCCCAGGAGTGGAATACAGGATCATATGGTAACTCTGTTGTTAATTTATAAGGAACCTCTATACAGCTCTCTTTAGTGGCTGCAGCAGTTTGCATTCCCACCACCAGTAGAAGAGGGTTCCTTTTCTCTGCACCCTCTCCAACATTTATTATTTGTAGACTTTTTAATGATGGTCATTCTGAGTGGTATGATCTGATGCCTCACTGTAGTTGTGTTTTGCATTTCTCTAATAATTAGTAGTATTGGGCATCTTTTGAAATGTCTGTTGCCCAACCGTGAATCTTCTTTGGAGAAATATCTGTTTAGGTTGTCTGCCCATTTTTTGATGTTTTGTTTGTTTTTTTATACTGAGCTATAGGAGCTGATTATAGATTTTGGAAATCAATCCCTAATCAATTACTTTATTTGCAAATGTTTCCTCCCATTTGCTCAGTTGTCTTTTTGTTTTGTTTATGGGTTCCTTTGCTATGCAAAAGATTTTAAATTTAATTGTGTATGATTTGTTGGTTTCTGTTTTTATTTTCATTACTCTAGGAGACAGATACAACAAAATATTGCTGGGATTTATGTCTGAGAATATTTCAATATGTTGTCTTCTATGAGTTTATGATGTAATATCTTATACTCAGGTCTTTAATCCATTTTAAGTTTATTTGTGTATATGGCGTTACAGAATGTTCTAATTTCAATTTTTTACATCAGCTATCCAGTTTCCCAAGCACCACTTATTGAAGAGACTGGTTTTCTGCATTGTTTATTCTTACCTCCTTTGTTGTAGATTAATTGACCATGAATGTGTGGTTATATTTCTTGGCTTTCTATCCTGATCTGTATGTACGTTTTTATGTCAGTACCATACTGTTTTGATTACTGTAGCTTTGTAGTATAGTCTGAGGTCCTCCAGCTCCATTTTTCTTTCTCAAGATTGTTTTGGCTATTTTGGGTCTTTTGTATTTCCATAAATTTTAAGACTTTTGTTCTGTGAAAAATGCCATGGGTGATTTGATAGGGATTGTATAGAACCTGTAGATTGCCTTGGGTAGTATGGTCATTTTAACAATATTGATTCTTCCAATCCAAGAACACTGTATATCTTTCCAGCTGTTTGAGTTGTTTTAAATTTCTTTCATCAACATCTTTATAGTTTTCAGAGTACAGATCTTTTGTCTCCTCAACTGGGTTTATTCCTAAATATTTTAGTCTTTTTGATGCAATGGTAAATGGGATTGTTGCCTGCCTTTCTCTTTCTGACATTTTGTTGCTAGTGTATGGAAATGCAACATATTTCTGTATATTAATTTTGTATCCAGCAACTTTACTGAATTTATTGATAAGCTCTAGTAGTTTTCTGGGGGCATCTTTTGGAGTTTCTATGTATAGCATCATGTCGTCTGCAAACAGTGCCAGTTTTACTTCTTCTCTGATTTTGATTCCTTTTATTTTTTTCTTTTCTGAATGCCGTAGCTAGGACTTCCAAAACTATGTTGAATAAAAGTGTCAAGAGTGAACATCCTTGTCTTTTTCCTGATCCTAGAGGAATGCTTTCAATTTTTCGTCTTTTAAGTATGATGTTATAATATGACTTTTATTATGTTAAGGTGTGTTCCTTTTATGCCCACTTTCTGAAGAGTTTTTATCATATTTTGGTGTTGAATTTTATCAAAGATTTTTTTCTTCATCTATCGAGATGATCATATGGTTTTTATTTTTCAGTTTGTTAATGTGGTGTATCACATTGACTGATCTGCAGATACTGAGAAATCTCTTGTATCCTTGGAATAAATACTACTTAATCATGATATGATCCTTTAAATGCATTGTTCAAGTCAATTTGCTAGTATTTTGTTGAGGACTTTTGTATTAATAATCTGTGTTCATCAGGTGATGGCCTGTAATTTTCTTTTTTTGTGTGATATCTTTGTCATATCAGGGTGATGGTGGCTTTGTAGAGTGAGGTCAAAAGTGTTGCTTCCTCTGCAATTTTGTTGGCATAGTTTCAGAAGGATGGATGTTAACTCTTCTCTAAATGTTTGGTAGAATGCACCTGTGAAGCCATCTGGTCCTGGTCTTTTGTTTGTTGAGACTTTTTCTGAGTACTGATTCAACTTAATTACTGGATGTTTGTTCGTTCATGCTTTCTATTTCTTTGTGATTCAGTCTTGGGAGATTGTCCATTCCCAGGAACTTGTCCATTCCTGCTAGGTTGTTTGTTTTATTGGCATATAGTTGCTCGTAGTATTTTCTCAATAGCCTTCATATTTCTGTGGTGTCAGTTTTAACTTCTCCTTTTTCATTTCTGACTTTATTGATTTGGGCCTTCTCTCTGTTTTGTGTGTGTGTGTGTGTTTTCCCCACTGAGTCTGATTAAATAGAGGTTTGTCAAATTTGTTTATCTTTTCAAGGAACCAGCTCTTAGTTTCATTGGTCTTCTTTATCTCTTTGTCTCTATTTCGTTTAAAGTCTCCCATCATTATTGTGTTACTGTCAATATCTTTTTTTAGATCTGTTAACATTTATTTTATGGTTTCTTTCCTTCTACTAACTTTGTGTTTTATTTGCTCATCTTTTTAATCTAGTTCCTTTAGGTACAAGGTTCAAGATTTTTCTTTCTTCCTGAGTTAGGTTTGTATCACTGTAAGCATTTGTCTTACAACTGCTGTGTCCAGTAAATAGACTTTGGATTAAAGTGTTTGTGTTTTCATTTGTCTCCAGGTATTTTTTTATTTCTTCATTGATTTCATCAGTGACCTATGACCCACTTTTTCTTTTCTTTTGCAGCTTTTTTTCCCTCATAGTTGATCACTAGTCTCATAGCATTGTAGTTGAAAAAGATGCTTGGTATGATTTCCATTTAATTTATCGAGTCTTCCTTTGTGGCCCAGCATGTGATCTGTCCTGGAGAATGTTCCATTTGAAGTTGAAAAGAATGTGTGTTCTACTGCTCTCAAATGGACTGTTCTATAAGTTATCAGTAAGGTGATTTACTGTAATGTGTAACTTAAGGCCTATGTTTCCCTATTTATTTTCTGTCAGGATGCTCTGTCCATTTATGTAAGTGGGTATTAATATCTCCCATTATTTTTCGGTTACTATCAGTTCTCCTTTTAGATTTGTTAACATTTTAGTTGTACATTCAGGTACTTTTATGTTGGCTGCGTATATGTTTACGTAGCCATTATATCTTATTGGCTAGATCTTTTTTTTGTTGTGTAATGTCCTTTTTTGTCTCTTGTAACTCTTTATTTTAAAGTCTGTTTCATATAATTATTTCTACATCAACTTTGTGTTGATTTCCATTTTCGTGGAATACCTGTTTGCATCCCATCACTTTTAGTATGTGTCTGTAGATCTGAAGTGAGTCTCTTGTAGGCAGAATGTATACAGGTCCTGTTTTTGTACCTGTACATCCAGACTGTGTTTTTTGGTTGGAGCATTTAGTCTGCTTATGTTTAAGGTAATTATCAATATGTATGTTTCTATTGCCAGTTTGGAGAAGGAAATGGCAACCCACTCCAGTGCTCTTGCCTGGAAAATCCCATGGATGGAGGAGCGTTGTTAGGCTGCAGTCCATGGGGTCGCTAAAAGTCAGACACGACTGAGTGACTTCACTCTCACTTTTCACTTTCCTGCATTGGAGAAGGAAATGGCAACCCACTCCAGTGTTCTTGCCTGGAGAATCCCATGGACGGAGAAGCCTGGTAGGCTGCAGTCCATGGGGTCGCACGGAGTCGGACACAACTGAAGCGACTTAGCAGCAGCAGCAGCAGCAGCAGCACTGCCAGTTTATTAACTGTTTTGGATTTGTTTCTGTAGGTCTTTTTTTTCCTTTCTTTTATTCTCTTATGATTTGATGACTATCTTTAATGTTATGTGTGGATATCTTTTTCCTTTTTTTGTGTATGCCTATTATAGATTTTTGTTTTGCAGTGACCATGAGGTTTTTGTATAGCAGTCTGTATGCATTCATGCTTGTTTTAAATTGCTGATCTGTTAATTTCAAATGCATTTTAGATACCCTGCCTTTGTATTCTCTTCCCTTCTGCCTTGCAGATTTTCTGCTGAAAAATCAGCTGATAGCATTATAGGAGTTCCCTGTATTGTTGTTTTTCCGTTGTTCCTTTTCATACTCTAGCTTTAAGTTTTTGTCATTTTGATTGTAGTATATCTTGGTGTGTTCCTCTGTGAGTTAATCCCGTAGGAAACTGTGCTTCTTGGACTTGGGTGACTGTTTCCTTTCCCAAGTAGGAAAGTTTTCAGCTATTACCTCTTCAGATATTTTTTTCAAGCCCTTTACTCTCATTTCTTTTTGGGGGCTCTATCCTATAAGTATTAGCACACTTGATGTTGTCCCAAAGGTCTCTTAAAAATGGATCTCCTTTCATTTTATTCTTTTTTCTGTTCAACAGCAGTGATTTCCACTACTCTGTCTTCCAGCTCACTGATCTGTTTTTCTGCCTCATTTAGTCTACTGTTGATTCCTTCTAGTGTAGTTTTCAGTTACTGTATTTCTCAATTCTTTTTGGTTGTTCCTTCTATTTTCTCACTTTTTTCCTAATAACTTCTAATTTCTTTCTCTGTACATCCATTCTCCTTTCACATCCTTTGATCATCTTTACAATCATTACTTTTAACTCTTTTTTGGATGCATTTTCTATCTCTATGTCACTTACTTTTATGGGATTTTATCTTATTCCTTCATCTGAAACATATGCCCTCTGTCACCTCATTTTGTTAAATTGCTATGTATATTTTTATGAATGTGGAAGGTTAGTTACATTTCTCAACCTTGTAGAAGTGGCCCTCTGTAGGAAATGTCCTTTGTGCCCCAATAGTGCACTCCCCTCTTAGCATAAAGGGCCAGGGGCCAGCTGGTCCCAGGGTGTTGTCTGGCTTGCATTTGTGGACTCGGTATACAGGCTGCAGGACTGTGGTTTTCTTGCTTGTGATGTCTGTCCCGTGGTGGGATTTGTGCAAGCTTCCTGCAGGAGGGCCTGGTGCCTGCCCCCTGGTGGGTAGATCTGGGTCTTGTCCCTCTTGTTGGCAGGGTCATATCTTAGAGCATGTATAGAAGTGGCTATGGGCTCAGGAAGTGAAAGTCTTTGGGTAGCCTGTCTCCTGGTGGGTGAGACTGTATCCCTGCCCAGTTTATTATTTTGCTTGAGGTGTCCCTGCACTTCTTGGAGTCTATAGGCTGTTGGCTAGGGCCAGGTCCTGGTGCCAAAGTGTCAGCCTGCATGAGAGCTTATGTAGGTGAATGCTCCCTGATATATCCACCACCAGGGTCTGTCCCCAATGTGAGCCACCAAACATCTTCCGCCTCCAAGACCAGCAAGTTGGTCTGGCCCAGGTTCCTATCATATTGCTGCTTTTGTCCCCGATCGTGGTCTGCTTGAGATTTTGTGTGTGTCTTTAAGAGTGAAGTCTGTTTCCCTCAAGGCTACAGAGATCGTGCAATCATGCCCCACTAGCCTTTGAAGCTAAATGTTCTCCTCTTTCTGGTGCCAGGCATCCAGCAAAGGCTCATGTGTGGGAGAACCTCTGTAATAATTCTCCAGTTTGTGGGTTACCTACCTAGGGGTTAAATGGATTTGATCATACTGCAAATCTACCTTTCCTACCTGTCTTGTGGTTCCTTCTTTAATATTTACTTAATATTTATTTTATACTGGTATGTTCCAGTGTTTTTCATCAGGTTTTCTTCTGCAATAGGTGTCATTTTGATGTGCTTATGAGAGGATATTATTAGCTTAAGGTCCTACTCTGCCATCTTGGCCACTGTCCTGAATCACTTATTCTTTATAACACTTTACACTTGCCACTTACCCTGTGGTCATTTCCTCGACTTCCTAGGTCTATTCACTTATTGAGCAGCAAACCAAATTCTGAAACACCAAGGTTGCAGCAGAAAAGGGTTTATTCCCAAGGCAGCCAAGTGAGAAGGGAAAACAGATCTCAGATTTTCTTGAAATTTTTGTCAATTTCAGTTGAATTGATAAATTTAGCTTTTAATTAATTACTTTAATTATTTAATTTAATTTCATAATGAGGTTATTATTTAACTATGGTCTGTCTTTGATTTGTTTATTTTCAGAGTGGATGGATTGGTATATATTAGGCCATTTGCTTGATTTCTGTTTTCATGAACTTACTGTAAAAATAGTTTAACAATTTTTCCCAAAACAACAAGACATAATTTTAAATATTGCTTAAGTCAGCAATAAACATAACAAATACTCGGAAAGTGCTTCTCTGAGAGTATTTCAGTTGACTTGTGAAAATGAATATGGGAGGAAAATTAAAGCATGTGTTATGTTTATTAACTTATTGAATACTTGTTAAATTGCTAGTAAATTACTTATATTCTTTGAGACTTCTAACTTTACTTAATGAGACATCTTTTCATTGGCATTTGATGTTTGTTATCTAATAGGGACCAACATTTGTACAGCAGTGACCCGTTATATGTTCCAGATGACAGAGTTTTTGTTACTGAAACACAGGTTATTCGGGAAACCCTATGGTAAGATCCATTAACCTAATTTCATAGTCTAAAGACTTTATTAATGAGAAGCAGAATTTTGGTTTTTTAAAGAAAGGTGTTTGAGGGTATTTCACATGTATATTAAAAATAGGCCATTAGATTTGAACCCAAAACAGGTCCTTAGACACCTAATCTAGTGCTGTTACCTGCTGAGATTTCCAGATTCTGGTTCTCAAAAGTGGGAAGTTGTGTTTTGACCATCACCTACGTGAGGAAATGCTTTAACAACACTGTTTTGGACTTTTTTAAAGATGAAATTGGAATATGTTGAGTCTTAAAATAATCAGGTAAAAAGACTGATGTCTTTTATTTTCTAATTATCTTACCTCTTTGCCCTCCCTCACCTTTCTCTTCAGAATCTTTATTTAAATTTCCTAGACATTACTGTAGTGAATATTTTTTAGACTTATATTCATCTTTTTATTTCATTTCAGGTTACTTTCAGGGGTAAAAAAGCTCTTTATATTCCAGTTGATTGATGGAAAAGTAACTGTGAGGAACAATATTATAGTAACTCATTTGACACATGTAAGTTGTTTGTGCTTGTTGTAATTAAGATTTATATAAACCATGGTAATGTAATTTTATAACATTTTGCAATATTGAAATTAACTACTAAACATATTTGAGTTTTAGAAGGCAAAATTAAGTTTGTGTCTTTAGAGTGCTTGGAGAATTCTTTAATATTGTTTGTGGTGTTCACGTTTAGTTTTGTATTTTCTCTCATTTCGTATTGGGAAAGCTATCTACTGTAACTTTTTGCCTGTAGTACATATACCTTTTGTTTGTGTGTTTTGAAACAGTATAAGCCACAGTTCTATATCATATAAAATTTAATACTTATGCTGTTCCCTCTGAAAATAAAACTAAATATTTATTACTTTGTCTTTTGATAAGCATACTGTTTCAAGCAGTCACAAAAGAAATATTTTATAGTGAGGAAAATACTCATTAGAATTCCTGTAGAAGTCTGACTATAAATCATTGTGGTTTGCTTCTGTTATAGAGCTGTTTACGATCAGTGCTAGAACAAATCGCAGCATATGGCCAGGTTGTGTTTCGACTCCAGGAATTCATTGATGAAGTCATGGGGCATAGTTCTGAAAGCATGTTACCTGGAAATGGGTCTGTTCCTAAGAAGTCAACGGAAGCACCTTTTAGAACATACCAGGCTTTCATGTGGGCCCTGTACAAATACTTCATTAATTTCAAAGAGGAACTTGCAGAAATTGAGAAGTGCATCATCAATAATGGTATTTAAATATTCTTCCTTTAATAATTGATATAAGATTTGAAATTTACATGGCAAATAAGCAATTGTCCTGAATACACTCATTTTTTTAAATTAAGTTTGTAATTTTAAGCCATTCATATCTCTAAAAACCCAAACAGTATAGAAAGATTTACAGCAAAAATTTTTCCTCCTCCACTGGTTCCCCAGTCCAGAGGCAACCAAGTGATCCATTTCTTGAGCATCCTTCCAGGTATAATTCAGACATATGACAGTGATACATATTCATATCCACAGTCCTAGTAGTCTTTTCACTACTGTCTTCAAATTGTTTTCAATTTAAATTTTGATAATTAAATCATACAAGTATTTAATTAAAGAGCCTCCTCATTTTTTTTTTTTTTTAATCAACTGAGCATTTTGTTGTATGGATGTATTGTAGACCAGTACCCTTTTCACGGACATCTGGGCTGTGCCTGATCTTTTCCTGTTGCCAGCTTCAGTGATAACCACTTACATATCAGTGATTGTGCACATGTACAGCAAGTTATCTAGCACAAATTCTTAGAGTGAGTTGCCGAGTCAGAAGGTATGTAATGGCACATGTGACTTTAGTAGTTACTGTCACATTGTTCTCCGTGGAGGTGTAGATAAATAACTTTACACCCTTGCTGGGAATATATATGAGTATGCATTTGTTCAGTCCTGTCAGCAGTGTGTTATCAAACTTTTGGATCTTCACCAGTATGTTAGGTGAAAATGGTAGCCCAGTGCAGGTTTTTCTCCCTTAACTTTTATATATGCAACCGTTGTAAAAAATAGTACATCGAGGTCCCATGTTCACTTCACCCAGCATCCTTTGTGTTGACACTTAAAATACAGTAATTGACACAGTACCATAACTAGTCTGCAGGCCTGACATGGGTTTCACCAGTTTTGCAGGTGCTTATTTTTCAGGGAGGTAAGTAAATCTTTCTCTAGTTCTTTGGCATTTTACCACATGTGTAGATTTGTATTACTACCTCCATATTTAGGATTCAGAGCTGTTCCTGACCAGGGAACTCACTCTTGCTACCCTTTCTTTATTAATCACCCTTTTCTGCCTCCCCTCAATGAAACAGGAGCCCACTATAGTCTGTTTTATTTGCCCAGTATAGTTTTATTTTGCAGTCTTTTTTTCATGAGGTTGAACATCTTTCTGTATGTTTAAGAATCGCTTGAATTTCCTTTTCTGTGAATTGTCAGTTCCTTTAATTATTTTTCTGCCGAGTTGTCTTTTCCTTCTTTTAGGGAGTTCTTTCTTGGGGAAATTAGTTCCTTGTAACATGAGATTAAAACCCACCATCCTGGACTCACCTCGTGGTCCAGTGGTTAGGAGTCTGCTTGCCAGTGCTGCGTACACAGGTTCAGTCCCTGGTCTGGGAAGATCCCACATGCTGTGGGGCAGCTAAGCTTGTGCTCACTAGAGCCGTTGCTCTGCAGCAAGAGAAGACACCCAATGAAAAGCCACAACTAGAGTAGCCCCTTGTTTAGCACAACTAGACAAAGGTTGCATTCAGCAATAAAGACCCAGTGCAGCCAAAAGTAAATTTAAAAAAAAAAACATCCTCCACTGTTCTATGCTTTTCCATAAGTGGCTTTGCATTTATATCACATTTCGAATGCAGATATTTTTCCTTGCTAAGGAGTTTGATTTCTTGATATTTGCAGATACTACAGTAACTCTTGCAATAGTGGTGGACAAGTTGTCACCTCGATTGGCTCAACTCAAAGTTCTGCACAAAGTGTTTAGTACTGGAGTAGCGGAAGTTCCACCTGACACTCGAAATGTTGTCCGAGCATCTCATCTGCTCAACACCCTGTACAAAGCCATTCTTGAATACGACAATGTTGGAGAAGCCTCTGAGCAAACTGTATGTGGGATCCTTGTCTAGTCCACTGTGTGTGACTCATTCTGCTCAGCATAGGAGTGGTGGATAGCCTGTTGTAGATCTTTGTAAAAATGGTGTGTCAGACAGTTGTGAGTTTTTAAATTAGCTTCTAAATTTGAGGCTGCATAAAACTAGCTTTTTAGCTATAATTGCCAAGCTCACCAGATGAATGTGGCAAAAATAGAGCAAAACATAAAAGCAAGATGGGAAAAATACCTAGCTGACTTCGAAATAGATACTCACCATACCCTTTGTTAAATACAAATACAAGTTTATTATATGATGTATCTAGAGTAGCCAAACTTATAGAAACAGAGAGGAGGATGAGAGTGTTGGTTACCAGGAGCTGGGGAAGAGGAGAAAAGGGGATAGTTAATGGGTACATAGTTTCAGTTTGGCGGCATGCAAGAGATTAGAAAGGCCTATTTCACAGCAGTGTGAATATACTTAAAACTGCCAATCTGTGCACTTTGGTTAAGATAGTATATTTCTTTACTATAATTTAAAAATGCAAATCTAACTGGAGACTTTGATGTAGGTAGCTGCAGGTTTGTTTAGGCACATAACTTAGGTGTTTCACCTAGTTTGTTGGTGTGATCCTTTTTTCCTCACCATTTTGGTACTGCATTTCAGTTAAAAGGAAGTTGATTTCTTTCATCTCTATACTTTCTTTTTATTAATAACTATATATATATATATAGTAGAATGAAATCACTTCCTTGTTGTTAATGGACATTTTGCTAATAGCACCATTTGGATAGAGTTTGGATTGTCCAGTTTAGAACTGTTGTGCCTGTGTAACTTTCACTACTAAGAAAGTGCTATTATGGACAGTATGGTTTCTTATATTTAAGTGAGGTTTTTCATAAGGATTTTATACCATGTATTTTGGGTTTTTAATTTCTTACTTTGTTTCAAAAAACATAGATGGATTTCCCTGGTGATCCAGTGGTTAAGACTCTGTGTTTCCACTGCAGGGGATGTGGTTTGATCCCAGGTTGGGGAACTAAGATCGCACGTGGCCAGTGTGGCAAAAAACAAAACAAAACAGGAGTCACTTTTTAAAAGGTGCTTCAGAAATGCTTGAGGCTCATCTTATCCAAGGACAAGGGAGTTCTGAGAATGGGTGTGCCTCTCTTCAGGTCTCTTTGCTGTTCTCCCTCTGGGTGGAGACCGTGCGGCCCTACCTGCAGACTGTGGATGAGTGGATTGTGCATGGGCACCTGTGCGACTCTGCCAGGGAGTTCATCATCCAGAGGTGAGGGAGGTGCACCAGACATTGGCTCTTTTCCCCAACATTTCCATTAGCTTCAGGTGATATCGGGAGGTGGGGACAGTTCCAGTAATAGAGCTGTGTTGTCAGCATAGGCAAGTTCTCTTGCATTTTTATATAAGTAGAAGACATCAGGTACCACCTGCCAAAAAATTTTTTTCCAAGGTTTTGTCAATTCACAGCTTTCCATATTAGCAAATTGCATTTTTTGAATTATAGTATGTTTATGGATGGCTGGTATGGTGAAAGGCAAACCGAGTCTTTTGAAATGAATTGTTCAGTCACTAAGTCATGACTTTGTATCCCATAGACTGCAGAACACCAGGCCTCCTTGTCCTTCACAATCTCCGAGACTTGGGTCAAATTCATGTCCACTGAGGCGGTAATGCTAGCTAACCATCTCATCCTCTGCCGTCCTCTTCTTTTGCCTTCAATGTTTCCCAGCATCAGTCTTTTCCAATGAGTTGGCTGTTCACATCAGGTGACCAGAGTATTGGAGCTTCAGCTTCATCATCAGTTCATCTGGAGAAAATTTAGGGTTGATTTCCTTTAGGATTATTGGTTTGATCTCCTTGCAGTCCAAGGGAATCTCAAGAGTCTTTTCCAGCACCACAGTTCAAAAGCATCGATTTTTCGGCACTCAGCCTGCTTTATGATCCAACTCTCACATCTGTACATGACTACTGGAAAAACCATAGCTTTGATTAGACAGACCTTTGTCGGCAAAGTGATGTCTTTGCTTTTAAATACGCTGTCTAGTTTTGCCCTAGCTTTTCTTCCAAGGAGCCAAGCGTCTTTTAATTTTATGACTACAATCACCATCCACAACGTCTTTTAATTTCATGACTGCAATCACCATCCACAGTGATATTGGAGCCCACGAAAAGAAAACCTGTCACTGCTTTCAATTTTTCCCCTTCTATTTGCCATGAAATGGTGAATTAGGTGATGTCAAATGGCTTCATTAATGGGAATCAAGGAGAATAAATTAATGATGAGATAAAAGATGTGAAAATATTACCAAATATACCTCTAATATACTTATTTCTCCTAGTTAGCTACTCTTTTTTTTAACCTATTTAGTACATTTTTAACAAAACAGTTAAGGAAAATCTTAATCATCACGAAATCCACTTGTGATGATTCCCCTTCACTTAATTGATTTTTCTGAACAGAATCATAGAAGCTGCAATGTAGAACTGTTTGGGCTCTCTTATCTCAGTCTTAAGTTCTGCACTGTGTAGAGGTATGTGTTTTAATTGATGGCTATCCACTTAACTCATCAGGGAGAATCGCTTTCTTAGAGTTACAGAAAGGTAGCCCTGTTTACATGGAGAAGGAAATGGCAACCCACTCCAGTGTTCTTGCCTGGAGAATCCCAGGGACAGGGGAGCCTGGTGGGCTGCCCTCTATGGGGTTGCACAGAGTCGGACACGACTGAAGCGACTTAGCAGCAGCAGCAGCCCTGTTTACACAGTGCTTATATAAAATGAACTGGCCTTTCTTTTATCTGAATCTTCAGTCTCTCATAATGTCCTGCTTCTTCTATTGCACATGAGGATTACTGTAAAATCAGGATTCTTAATCTCTTTAGAGGGGAATGAGTAGCCCTCGTTTTATTGTTAAAACAGTCCAGCTAGGAATCTATGTGGAAAAAAAGATATCGAAGTCTGGAGTTTACTTTCATAGGAGACGGCAAAATAGGTAATTTATTCTACCTTTAAAGAAAACCAAATTAATCAAATTTTGTTTAATTCCAATTCAGGAAACTTTCTGCTTATTAGATTTTACTAATGCCATTCAGAATATTAATCCACTTTTCTATGTTAAACTGAAGTCAGGTAAGTCCCATTTTACCTAAAGATTGCATCATTTTACTAATAGTTGATATTACTGTATTTTGGAATGTCTGGAAAACATGCATAAGTTAGAGCAGGTATATTGTTTTTAAGAAAGAAAGGATAAAGTTTAAAATTGTTTTGAATCCCTGTAGAAACAAAAATGTTCCAGTAAATCACAGAGACTTCTGGTATGCAACCTACACACTATACAGTGTATCTGAAAAGACAGAAAATGAAGAGAAGATGAGTGATAATGCTAGTGCCAGTTCTGGCAGTGATCAAGGGCTGTCCAGCAGGCAGCACACCATGGTGTCCTTCCTGAAACCCGTCCTCAAGCAGATCATAATGGCTGGCAAGTCAATGCAGCTGCTGAAGAACCTGCAGTGCACGGAGAGCACCACGTGCCCGGCCACAGCCAGAGGTACCCCCTTAGTGGTGGGGCAGCAGCTCCCTCTTCATATTTGCTGTCCTGAGATACGTCATTATTTTGCACTTTGGAAATGATCAAAGCCTTTTATTTTCATGAAAATTATCATCGTGATCAAATTAATAGATCATGCTGGTCTTGGCTAAAAACAGATTGTCCTCATTGGAGACTTTGAGCATGGTGTTTGAAGGCAGTGATGATATGTTCCATATGCATCTTCCTTATTCTTGTTGCTTTAGGACTGGTCCTTTATAGTAATTCTCTGGCATTTCTTAATGTAGTGCAGCATTTGGCATCTGAGGACATGAACTCTGGCAGATAGGAATTTGTTGGTGAGCAGTTCAGACTTGACCATAGATTTTAAGGAAATCTTGATATACATTTTTATATTATATAAAATTTATATTATATATGGTCTTTTTTGAGCAATGTAATTTAAGCAGTATACTGAAGGTTTTATCATCTGACTAAAAAGGCTCTGAGAGGCATAGGTGTGACCTTACTTGTTTTGTTTGTAAATCACCTTAATGCTATGTTAATTATTTTGAATTATTTTATGTCTACTTTAATATTTTTTCAGTTTGTGGACTATTTCCTTTCTTAGTAATAAAACAAAGAACTTGACAGGGCCACTGTTGGAAGTGTTTTCCCAGTGAATTGTGACTCCTGTTAGTGTTATCATAGTGCTGTCTAGTATGGTGGCAATCCTGTTTGGTCTGTTATTCTGTTCAGAAAAAAACAAGCTTGTATTTTGAATGTTTGACCATGAACTTTGCAGTTGTCTAACAGAGGGTATAAAAATGTTTAGTTGTACTAAAGGTACTATACTGTAAGAGTAACATAACAAAACAGGGATAGACATTCACAGGCTGAAGGAAAAATACCAGGCTATATTTATATAAAGTTTACTTAATAATTCTTATAGTTCCTTATTTACTAAAACATAGTTCACCTTACACATTTTTGTTTCAGATGCAGAAAGAAAAAGTCTGTACACGCTCTTTTTGGAGTCTGTACAGTCTCGTCTTCGACACGGAGAAGACTTCACTGCACAGGCCCTCACTGAGCAGCAGGCCACCAGAGAGACCCTGATAAAGATGCAGTCCATTGCCGAGAGGCATCTTGAGTTGGATGACGTTCACGATCCACTGCTGGCAATTAATTTTGCAAGGTGTGATACATACCTGCTGGATTTTTGATGTTTGAAATGGCAGAATCTGTTTATTTCTGCCAGGTAGGGCTTTCTAGCCTTTAAAATAGAAACCTTTATTCTCTCCTTTCTAATGAATGAAATACAAGAATATATTGTGTTTACTTGTTTCAAATACATAATTTGGCATCCTTGTTATTTGTCAAAGTCCATAGACTGTCCTGTGCCTTGAGCCCATGGGCAGCGCCACCACTCATATAGAAGATGCTCGTAGAAGTTGCTGTCCTGGGACATGCTGAGTCAGACCCTCCCTGTGTATCTTGGCACTTTAGAAAGTGTTTTTAGGTACTTAGCCTGAGGCAATAAGTTGTTAATGAGTGTGAGTATGAAGTCACTCAGTCGTGTCTGACTCTTTGCGACCCCGTGGACTGTAGCCCGCCAGGCTCCTCTGTCCATGGGATTCTCCAACCAAGAATACTGGAGTGGGTTGCCATTTCCTTCTCCAGGGGATCTTCCCAACCCAGGGATCGAAGCCGGTCTCCTGCATTGCAGGCAGACGCTTTATCCTCTGAGCCACCAGGGAAGCCTTAAGTTGTTAATACCCACACAGTAAATACCCTGTTTATTGGCTAGTGGCCATCGTTCACTGTCTTCAGCCTAATGGCTAGAAAGGCCTCCTCTGTACTTGATCTTTTAGGGCAAAAGCAACGTGTGAAGGACTATTTCACACAAAGAATATTTTGAGGAAAAAGATTTCTATTTCTATAATAATTGGCATTTTTAAGACTAAAGATAAAAATGGGACTCAAGTTTTGATTAAAGAGAATTCTGTTGAATGTATAGACAAGGTGTGGTGTATTAAAAAGAATGAAATTTTGCAATTTGCAGCAGCATTAGATAGAGGGTATTATACTTTAGTGAAACAAGTAAGGGAAAGACAAATAATATATGATATCACTTATATGGGAAATCTGAAAAATACAACAAACTGATGAAATAACAAGAAACAGACTCATAGATATAAAGAACAAAATATTGGTTACCAGTGGAGAGTTGGGTGGGGGAGGTGCTACATAGGAGCAGGGCATTAAGAGGCATAAACTACTATGTATAACATAAATAAGCTACAAAGATATAGTGGACAGCACAGGCAATATGTTGATATTTTATAATAGCTATAAATGGAATATCACCTTTAAAAATTGTGAATTGCTGTGTTGTACACCTGAAACATATTAATAAAATATTCTAAATCAACTATACCTCCATTGAAAGGAAAAAAGGAACTGAGTGTTTTGTTTTTTAAAGAGAGAATTCTGTTGACAGCAGCTCTTAAAAAGAAGACTCATGTTTTTATATTCAAGGTTGTATTTGGAACAGAGTGACTTTCATGAGAAGTTTGCTGGTGGAGACGTATGTGTGGATAGATCATCAGAATCTGTGACTTGCCAGACTTTTGAATTAACGCTGAGATCTTGCCTCTATCCCCATATTGACAAACAATATCTAGATTGCTGTGGAAACCTCATGCGAACTCTAAAAAAAGATTATAGGTATGAGGAATGGTTAAGTTTGGGAAGTAGCTGGTAGTTTTTTATACTTGAAAAACAGTTGAAATAATTTTTTAAACCTAGATTTCAAACTAATTTTTGTTAGAATAGGGAATGGATATGCACTGAACACTTTTGAGATGATCGATTAATCATCAGTGTTTTATTAACTTTATGTGAAATTTGTTTCTGAGAATTTATCCCAAATGAACACAGAAAAAGCTTGTTACACAAAAAGGCTTGTCACAATATTTGCTATCAGAGGGGAAAACATGAAATTGCTTAATAATGGATAATTTGTGTTTTAAATTATGGCATATCCATATTAAAATATGGCATATTCATCTCCATGTATGAACTTTGTAAAGTTCATGTAAATTACACTTATATAGAGTTTTAAATAATGTAAAATTTCTTAAATTGTAAAAAAATCCAGGATGTATAAAATGGTAAGAACTTTTTTTTTTTTTTTTAATGCATAGATTAAAAAGACTGGGGAACAAATGCCCTGAATATTAACAGTGGAAATTCATCATGATTTGGATTAACCTTTTTTGTAACACTTTAGTAAGTTTCCCAGATTTTTTTAGTTACAGGAAAATAACATACCTCTCTGATTATTAAAAGTAAGCTATATGCTGTTTTATTATTTTTGAAAGTATTTAAAATGTTTTAGTATTTCTGATTTTAGTAAATGTAGTATGTAAACCTGTTTCACTAAAAATGATGTACAAAACCTGGTACTGGTCTAGAATCCTATTTTATGAGCCTAAGGTCTTTCTGTGACTTTTCTATTCTTTCAGGCTGGTTGAATACTTGCAGGCCATGAGGAATTTCTTCTTAATGGAAGGGGGAGATACCATGTATGACTTCTACACGTCAATTTTTGATAAAATAAGGGAAAGGGAAACCTGGCAGAATGTGTCTTTTCTTAATGTCCAGCTCCAAGAAGCAGTAGGACAACGTTATCCTGAAGACAGTTCACGGTAAAATATGGGAGGCACCTTTTCTTTTAAATGCTATAAAATAACCCATGTGCCCCAAACTCTTCTATGACTTCTTTATGCTATCTTATTTTATCCACGCACCGATCCCTGTGAGTTCTATTAATGTTATTTTGCACATTAGAAAACCGAGGCAGCAGCCACTTCCCAGCTGAGTGAGAGGAGATGTGAGATGGGAGCATGTGGCCTCTCAGGATCTGATGGCCTTGCTCACGTGGCCGGGGTCTACGCTGCCCGCCTTCCTGCCCCATGGTTCTTCCTCTCCAGCCAGCTGTACCAGCATTCATGGTGGTGTCACAGGCGGTTTTCTGAGAGAGTGAGAGCAGGGCCTTTGGCACCGCCAGGGCCTGAACTCCAGGCCTCACAGACCCTCACTTCCACCACAGACCAAGTCAGAGTCCACCCGAGTTAGGAGGGGAAGAGAGATTTTACTTCTCTTCATGGGCAGGGTTGCCTGTTTTCAGAGAGTTGTACTGGCTTTTCCTTAGTCGGGGAGCTCACCTTCCCTCCTCCTTGTCCCTCCTCCTGCCTGCTGATCCACTTGGCCTGGGTGGTGCCAGTAGATTACTTAGATGGCAGAGGCTCATCTTCCATCCCATTTGGTAGTCCTTTTTCCCATTCTGTGTCCGTCCTTGGCTGCATTTCTTGGCACCCTTGTTGGCCCTTGAAAAGTTATAATGATGATAATTAACATTTGTTTCATGCCACTTAGAACATTGTTTTCCCCGCAGCCATACCAGATTCTACTTCTAAGTAGTACATAAAATAATTCCTTTTATTTTTATGTGATGTATTACCTTTGATTTTTGCACAAAAGCAGAATTTTCATCAAAAACTTTGGTTAGTAAAAGCAGGGTAACTGCTAGATTCTTTTCGTAGTAAAAAATTAATGCCCAGTAATCCCCAGAGGGGGCCAGGGAAAGTTAAGGTTATATTTTCCACTACCAATAGAAACTCGTGAATTTTGTTATTTTTAGAATGCTTCAGTCTATTACAGTTATTCCTGTTTCTTGGTTTGACTGTCCCATTTTTACCCAAAGGGAACTCCTTCACTTGACCCTAGTAATCTTGGAGAGCATCCTTGCTTTTAGGACTGGATACCTGGGCTTGTCCTGTGCACTTCCTGCCCCAGGCAGTACACCTCCCCTAGGAGCACCCGTCCTGTCTCTTCTGTGACTTTAAAGGCCCTTGCTCAGTGTCCCAGAGTGTTCGTCTGTTCTGGATTATCAATACTTCTGGACTCACTCGGTGGTTGGAGCTAGGAAATATGTAGAAAAAGGAAAATGAATCATATGCTCATATTGATCTTTCCAATATTTATTAAAGATTACAAGATTTCACTTCTTTGATTTTCTTCTGTATCTTTCTCCTTGAGTGATTACCAACACGTTAATATAAATACTTACTGGATTTATTCTATAATAAATCATAGTAGTTCCAAAGTAACAATAGCAGCAACAAACCCGCTGAGACTTTAGAACATGCTTGTGACTTTATTCTCTTCTTTGTACTTTCAAGTCATCAGAATCCTGTCTTTCAAGATCACTTGGACTAATTCTCCATGTGATTATAGCACTGATACAAGGTTGGGTTCATTTGTTTTATTTTTTACTTTTAGGAATTGCCTTGTTTTTGTTTTTCTAGATTTAATTGTATAAAACAGCTCTGTTTTTTTAAGTTAAGATCATTAATGCAAAGGCACTTTTAGTCCGGCTGCTAGTGCACACAGTCTCAGCCCCCGAACCACCAGGGAAGTCCCTAGAAAGGCTGTATTTTTTTCTGACTCCCACCAACATAGCTTTCACCACAACCTCACTAACAGAATATGTTGTCAGACTTTGGGATTTTTGCTAGTCTGATGACGAAAAATGATGTCTCAATATAGTTTTAATTTACATTTTTCTTAGTCATCTTTTCATATGTGTATTTTTGCCTTTGTTTTAAAGTGAACTATCCATATCTTTTGCCACTGTTTCTGTCAGTATCAAGTTATTTATTGGTCTTTATCCTCTTTGTTTTTAGAAGCTCTCTCTTTTTGTTTGGCTGTGCTGTCAGGCTTGTGGGATCTTAGTTCCCTGACCAGGGATTGAGCTTATGCCTCCTGCAGTGGAATGCAGAGTCCCAGCTACGAGACCTCTAGGGAATTCCTTAGAAGCTCTTTCTGTAGGTTTCCCAGGTTGACATTTGTCCTTTTGTTCTGCTTATGGTGTAACAGTTTCTTTTTGGCCCTGCAGTCCTTTTTTAGTGTGTGTATTATAGTGTATTTACCAGGTATCAGTCTTTTCTCTTACTACTTTTGGACTTTGAGTCATAATTAAGAAAGTTTTACTCTTTCCTAGTTACAAAGAAATTCCACCCAGGTTTTCTTTTAATGCTTTAATGGATTTTTTTTTTTTTTAACATTTAGATGTTGATCCATTTAGAGTTTACTCAGCTAAAAAACATGAGAAATAGATCCAGTTTTATCTTTTTCCAGATGACTGGTTGCCATTGCTTATTTCTTTTTGAAAAAAATTATTTTCCCTATTTGTTTGATTACCCCTTTGTCATTAAATTTTCATATACACTCATTATATACATTGTGTCTCTAGATTTTTCATCCTGTTTCACTGTTCTTTTATTCACATTGCTAGTAGCATTCTGTTTTAGCAATAAGGTTTTCTTGGCTGTTCTTGTTTATTTATTTTTCCAAATGTATTTTATCATTTTGTCTAGTTCTACCCAGAAAAATGAAAGCAAAAACTTAGTGGTATTTTTATTGAGTTTCTCTTTCATAGATTTAACTCAAGACAGATGAGCCGTCACTTTGGGACCCCTTCTCCTGTGGCTCCCATGTGCTCTAGGTGCCTGTCTGTGCCCTCAAGCTTCCTAAGTCTGAACCCATGAGTTCCCTCGCTTCCAGGCTCCCCTGCCCTGCTCACACCTCTCCCATGTCATTGGTGTTCCACCTGCAACTTCCCTGTGGGTCCTTTGACCTCCACCCACCCTTGGTATAGCTTTTTGCTCCCCTGCCTTGGGCATCTTCATTCCATGTTTATGGCTTCAGCAACCCCTAATGACCTGCAAATCTGTATTTTTGGCCCAGGCGTCTGCACAACCAGCACTTCATGACTTCACTCGAATGTCATGTTTACATCATTGAGCTCATCGTTTTCTGAGCCCTTTGTTTCTCCTTGATGGACACTGCTGTTCATCCCAGTGCCCATGAGGCTCACCTTAGATTCCTTCCTCTCTGCCAGCCTTCACACACCCGTAGTCCCTCAGTTCTGCCTCCTGGCTAATATTCCCCATCTCAGTGCTCACTCCAGTACTCCCTGCCACCTCCTTACCAGCTGTCTCAGAGTCTCTCCCTTCCATTTGGCCCTTTAGGGCCACTCAGAACATGAGTCACCCCACTGCCACTCATGCTGAGGCTCCTCTGTGCCTCAGAGCAGGTAGGCTGAGCTTTTCATGAGGGAGAAAACTTTTCATTGTTCGGCTCCCCACCTTGTTTCTTATACACACAAAGGTACAGACATATTGTGTACTTTCTCCACCATACTCTCCAGAGATTTGGAAATTCAGAGATTTCCAATTCAGGAATATTTCTGGTTTCCTTGAGAACTATATCCTCTCCCCCAGGAGCCTTCACGTTTTTCTGTACTCCCCAGTTACTTAAGTTACCTGCTGTCCCGTGGGCATGGCCAGCAGTGATCTGCCCATCTGGCTTGGTGCAGCACCCTATGTCTGCTTGGTGACAAGAGGGTGACTGAGCATTTGTTCTGGGCTCTGAGCCTCTGGAAGAAGGGGAGGGATTGATTTCTTTATCACCTGCTTGTACAGCACTTGACAGATAAGGTATTCAGTAGGTGACTACTAAGTACTCAGTGGATGCACATGTGTACTAAAAAATTCTAACTAGCTTGTGACATGGAATGAATTGGCTAAACTCATAAATCACACACTGCCCTTTATATTTCTGGTTGAAGCCTTACAGTTAATCTTTTGTGGGCTGCTTACTGGCATTGTCAGAGGTGCTTTGTAATCGTGGGAGAGTCATGTCATTGCTCAGTCCACTGACAGAACTGTTCTAAGGACAAGTGCCTGGCTCAGGGACGTTTCCATGCCCTACGGTAGCTGCATTTTATTGAGAGTTACACTCAGGCTTATTAGGAAAGAGTGGATAAAGCAGTCTGTGACACCTTTGCTTTAGAAGCAGACTCCATGCTTGCTCACACACTGCCTGTGTGCTCTCCAGGGTGAGGAGAACAGTGCCCCTCCCCAAGACAGACACACACTCACACCACCCTCAGCAGAGGGTCTGTCTCCTGAGCCTGTTGCTGAACTCTGCCAGGTTTAAGCACATGGCAGGTTAACCTTCCCTGACTTCATCTTTTTTCCTAAGTAGGTTTACTCTATCTCGTTTTTTATAGTTAAACTCATTATTTTAAAATTTTGCCCCCTTTCCCTAATTCTAAACCCTGATTTCTATTCTGCAACATATGCTTAGAAAATATACTTTTATTGGAATATTTGTGTTTCTTTTATGAAATATCTTGTTGTAATATATAAATTAAATTAAAATGCTAAATAGCTAAAACTGATATCTCTTTATCTAGTCTATCTATATCTTTTGAGAATGTTGACACAGCTAAGAAGAAACTCCCTGTTCATATCTTAGATGGTCTGACGCTGAGCTATAAGGTATGTGCTGATATTCTTTGTAAGAACATTTTCTGTTAAAATTAAGTCATACAAGTAACAGGTTACTTTCTGTTCTGAGTCTAAACAGTGAAAATTCTGTTTTTGCTTTCATAGGTCCCATGGCCTGTGGACATTGTTATAAGTTTGGAATGTCAAAAAATTTATAATCAGGTGTTCCTTCTCTTACTGCAAATAAAATGGGCAAAATATAGCCTGGATGTTTTATTATTTGGTGGTAAGATTTGTTTTCAGCAGATAAATTATAATTTAATTTTAGCTCTCTTTCAGAGAGGTTGGTGGTCTTAGGTCATTTTTTATATATACACAGGTACCAGAATGACATAAATTTATGGCATTACATAATAGTTTTACAGACATCAGAATTAACTTCTTGAATCAGTACAGTTAATCTGAAATACCATAACTAAATTGCGAATTTAACCAGAATTTAACTAGAAATAAAATTTTGGGGTCGTATGAAAAAAATTTTAATGACAAGTTAATGGGACTTTGTTTTTACATTTTGATGACATTGATAATCAGAGTGATACAGCAACTTTTATTGCTTCACCTTCCAGATAGGGAAGGTAGTGTCCCTGCTGTGCATCCAGACAAGTGCTCTTCACAGGGCCAGTGATGACACCATCACAAGTCCTAGGGCAGTAGTGCAGGTGAGGTCTAAGCAGATGCTCTTCCCACCCCTCTCCTCTTTGTTCCTTTACAGAACTACCTAATCCTGCTGACAGATCACAACGTAAAGAAGGAGTTTTAGGTAACCCAGACACAGCTGCTCATTTTGGCCCACAGAAGGAGCCAGTAAGACTGCAGGTTCATCGTATGTTCCTCTTAAGAGTGAAGCTCATGCACTTTGTGAACAGCTTACACAACTACATCATGACCAGGGTTTGTGTCTGTCCATCCGTTTAGTTCTATCACCGTATGTACATATGTTCATGGAGAATTGCTTGTAATATATATATAAATACAAAGAAGCGTGCAGAATACTTACAGGCTGTAAATGTGAAGATACCAGATACTAAAAACTTGATCATAAAATAACATGGCAGCAGGTTAAGTGTTTGCTTTTCTTTCCTTTTTTTAAACATGCCAGAGCACATGTATCCAGAGACTGCTCTTTCTCTTGTCTAGTGACCCCTTGGAACGACACACCCAGAGCTCCTCTTTTGGAATTGCCATCAGAACTTGCCACGTATTCCTTTAAATTTCACCAGTGGTAACAGGGCTATCCCTGGAAAATGGCTTCAATTTTTAGTAATGGAAGCCTAAAAAAAAATCTGTCAGGCTAGTATGGAGTATAAGAGGGAAAATGCAGCCAGATTATGTAATTTTTTCTTAAATATAAGAAGTAACTCGTAGAGTAAATAGCTTTTCTTACACATATTAAAACCAGTTCTAGAGGAAGTTCTGAAGAGAAAAATCAGATATTTGAACAGTGGCAGTGTTATTAGAGGATAATATTCACTTGGGGTTTAAAATGGTTGCTAAAAAAATTTGTAGTCACTCTGGTAGATAGGTTCTAGAGCCCACTTGTGTGTGGATGAAGTGTGCCTTTGAAGCCTTTGTTTTAAACATGGTCCACATGGCAGAGGTGCCCTCTGTTTTCTGTACACTAGTGACCTTCAGAGGGCAACCTTAATCTCTTAATTGTTGAGTCTTTTTTCTCAATTTTTTATTTTGAAGTTTAGATGATTCAGAGTGTCGTGCCAATCTCTGCTGTATAGCAAAGTGACTCAGTTCTGCATATATATGCATTCTTTTTTTTAAGCCCTTAATTGTTGAGGGTAAATGGTAAGAGATTGTTTTTGTTTTGTTTTGTTTTCTACTTAAAGTACAGTTATGCTCCTTTTAAAGGACCATTGTGTAAGTAGTGGAATTTATTGAAACATATAAATTCAGTTTACCTGATGCTTTTAAAAAATCAGTGCGTTTTCTATACAGTTTTCTATACTTGTCCCTCTGTGCAGGAGCAATCTGTTAGTCCAGAGTGAGGCATTCCCTCCCTGTGCAAGTGAATGTAGAAGAAGTTGGTAAAAAAGTTTTGTGTATTGTATACAAATTCTCACAGAAAAGATATGCTGATTAAATTTGTCATCTTTCTCTTTGAAGATTCTTCACAGTACAGGGCTGGAGTTTCAACATCAAGTTGAAGAAGCCAAGGATTTAGATCAGTTGATTAAAATTCACTATAGATACTTATCAACCATCCATGATCGATGTCTGCTGAGAGAAAAGGTACATGAACTTGGCCATTGAGGCAGGAATGAAGCCAGCCAAGGGAAATTGTCTGTGATCTTTGGAGTTTTATGCTTAGTAAGCTTCTGATATGCAGAATATTTTTTTAAGGAAGCACCAGATCCAGTGAGATTATAAATATGTGCCATATTACCAGAAATTAGATCTAAAAGAAACAGTTGACATTTTTTTGTGACAGTCTATACTCACTCAGCACTGTGCTTGAATTCAATTAGAAAATTTTATCTGCTGGTAGTACTTTTTGTTCAGGAGTGTGTCCAGTTTGATGTGAATATATGGGATTAGGTCATCATGCAGCCATTGGAATGACATGCCCCGTTCACTGGTGAATTTAAACACCTGTCTCAGGAAATGGTAGCTTACTGGCTCTGCTGGTCAGATTGCGCTGCTGATGTACCTTTACATGGTGCATGGGTACAGCCCAATTCCAACTGTGTTGTGTTCAGAGCCTAGCACCCTTCCTTATACTTTGCTGTTGTTGTTGTTCAGTCATTAAGCTGTGTCTGACTCTTTGCAACCCCACAGACTGTAGCACGCCAGGCTCCTCTGTCCTCCACTGTCTCCCAGAGTATGCTCAAATTTGTGTCTGTTCAGTCAGTGATGCCATCTAACATTTCTCGTCCTCTGCTATTCCCTTGGCCTTAGACTTGGAAGGCAGTTATTGCATTAATGAACTTTTTCTGTGACATTTAAATTAGGTAAAAGTGTTGGTGTCGGTGTTCAAACATGGTCACCAGGTTTGTGTTCTTCCATGGCTTTCTCTCCAGGTCAGCTTTGTGAAGGAAGCCATCATGAAGGTGTTGAACTTGGCTCTCATGTTTGCAGAGGGGTGGCAGGCTGGCCTGGGGGCATGGCAGTAAGTATGCGGCTTGTGGAGCTCTGTGCTGTGACCATTTCAGTTTTGCTTTTAGCTGACTTCATTCTGGCAGTCTTGTTTTTTCATCGTGACAACATACCACATACACTTACAATTATGGAAAGAATTGAAAATTATCTAGTCTAAAGAATAGACAGCATCAAAAATCATGCAATTAATTTGTGGCTGGTGAAACAGTAAGAAAAATCTGAAGTCTTGATTAGCAGAAGCAATTATCTTTAAATTACATTCCTGTTGTATAGCAGTGTTAGTTGCTCAGTTGTGTCTGAATCTTTGCGACCCCATGGGCTGGAGCCTGGCAGGCTCTTCTGTCCATGGGGTTCTCCAGGCAAGAACACTGGAGTGGGTTGTCATTTCCTTCTCCATACTGTTGTATAAGTTTGCTAAGTTTTTGTTATGGTTGCCTCCAGATAATACACAGAAGTGGGTGGCAGGGTGGTGGAGGGGAAGCATAACAGACCCTGGAGTCCATTACTCCACTTCAGCAGATGACAGTGACACCCAGTTTTGTTTTATGTTTACTGCTCACTCCCACACACTCAGTTATTTTAAACCAAATTCGGGACATTATGCTAGACTTCAGTTCAAAATCGTATTTTAGAGACCTCTAGAAGAATGATTGTACATTTTACTGTTAGGGTGTTTATTATTCACGCCTATCACATAGAAAGTCAGAGGACACTTGAAAACCCAGGAGCTCTTTCTTCCTATCCAGAATACCATCTTCTACTGTTACCTTGAAAGTGTAGCTCAACAGCTTGTCCTTCTCTTGTTTATAAAATTAATGTTATGCTGCTGGTATTACTTGCCTGAAATAAAAGTGTTAAGTCTGGTTGACTAGACTGTTAAGAGTTAATAGTTTATAGTTAGTTGATATTAGTAAGGAACTGAAAGTTCATTATAGCACTAATCTAAAACCCTAGTTACGACCAACCTAGACAGCATATTAAAAAGCAGAGACATTCCTTTGCCAACAAAAGTCCATCTAGTCAAGGCTATGGTTTTCTGAGTAGTCATGTATGAATGTGAGAGTTGGACTATAAAGAAAGCTGAGCACTGAAGAATTGATGCTTTTGAACTGTGGTGTTGGAAAAGACTCTTGAGAGTCCCTTGGACTGCAGGGAGATCCAACCAGTCCATCCTAAAGGAGATCAGTCCTGGGTGTTCACTGGAAGGACTGATGTTGAAGCTGAAATTCCAATACTTTGGCCACCTGATGCGAAGATCTGACTCATTTGAAAAGACCCTGATGCTGGGAAAGACTGAGGGTAGGAGGAAAAGGGGACGACAGAGGATGAGATGGTTGGATGGCATCACGTACTCAATCAACATGGGTTTGAGTGGACACTGGGAGTTGGTGATGGACAGGGAGGCCTGGCGTGCTGCAGTTCATGGGGTCACAAAGAGTCAGACACAACGGAGCGACTGAACTGAACTGAAAATCCTAACCTATAGGGCTTTATCAAAATGCTCTCAATGAAGAAACTCCGATGGTAGGTTAAATCCCTAATTGCCGGGGTGAAAACAGGAGTCTTATTGTAAAGCAACTGTTGCTTTACTGTTGCTGCTTCCAGTGTGTGAAGGAGACTTCTCCTTCCATGTCACTGTCAGATGGAGGAGAAGGTAATAATACTGCTGTGCACACATGGCTAAAATAGAACTGTTTCTTCAACAAGTAAATTGTAAGAAAAAAAGCAGGACGTGAGGAGGACTTAAGCATATTAACTATCACAGTTTGTGGACATTAATTGATCCTGAGTCACATTTAAAGCAAAAAAGTGAAAAAATTTTAAAGATAGGTATAATTTGAACAGTATTATTTCATGATATTTTTTAAATCATTAAGAATTTTTAAACATGTGGTATTGTGGCTACGGATTTAAAGGAGTCTTTGTGTTTAGTGTGATACTGAAATATTTACGCCTGAAATGCTGTGATGTCAACTTTGCTTCTGAAGATGTGGGGCTGGGGGGAGGGGTGACTGCTGAAGCTGGATGTGGGTGTTTGCTATTGCCTGTATTAACAAGTTTTTAGTAATTTTTAAAAATAAACTTTTTATATCTTTTAATGTGCTATTTATTTCAAAAGAAGGTATGCGTTTGAAAAGTAAAAATATAGAATTGTGCAGTAGAAAAGGGAGGGACTTCCGTGGGAGTCCAGTGGTTAAGACTCCACTACAGGGGGCCCAGGTTCAATCCCATGTCAGGGAACTAAGATCTCCTAAGCCCTGTGGCCAAAAAAGGGGACTGTCCCCAGTGACCCTCACTCTGGAACTCAGCAGCATGCTGGAGCAGAAGTTTTGTGTCCTAATGACACTGCCCTTCAGACTCTTTGAAAGTTTGGCAGATTTTATATTTTATTTTAGAATCTTTATTTTATTATTTTATTTTATTTTAGAATCTTTAGACTTAGGAATCTAAATAAATTAAACTGAAGCACATTTGTAATTACCCCAAAGGTATTTTATAGCCTGCTTAGTAACTCCTTATATGCTTACTTAAATTGAAATTTACTCTTTCCTAGGATGGAATCTATAGAGAAAATGGAGTCTGATTTTAAAAACTGCCATATGTTTCTTGTAACCATTTTAAACAAAGCTGTCTGTAGAGGATCCTTTCCCCATTGTGAGTATTATGTTAAAATATTATTGCTTTTATATTTTCCGGTAACTCAGTCTGTTACTGTTTTGTTACTGATCTCATGAAGATTTAGAATTTTTCACTACTTCAAACCTGGAAAGTCCCTCAGCAGTTGATTTCCAAGTAAGTGGTGTAAGTGAATCAGATGTAAAATATTGAGACTGAAGATACTGCTTTCTGGTATATCATGTGTAACACCAATGGATTTCTAAAACCATAAGTAAACCAGATGGCAAAATCGGTTTCAGTCACATTTCACTATCATGCATAGCTTTTGTAACTATTCCTTTCAAAAAATAGGGTTTGGAGGTCAGTTTGCTTTGTTTTTTGTTTGTTTGTTTTTTTAAGCAATTTTAAAACTCCCAAGGCTGACTCTTAAACAAAGAAATGCAAGCCTGACTGTTCAAAACAGCAGGAAGCAAACAGGTCTGTGTGGCGAGTCACAGGGAGAAAAGAGCTGTATGTTTATAGACACAAAGGACAAAGTAGTATTTCTTGCACAGCTTTTTTGGGAAAAGTATGCTGGGCTAATTTTTTCCCTATTTCTGTATATTCAGATTGTGGTATGCTCATTAAGAGTAGGTGAACATTTTTAAAAACACTGTTAGAGTAACAAGACAGAACACTGGGAATAAACAAAAACATATCAAAAAGTTGTTAATGCAAAGACATCTAAGTAAATTAAGTTCTGCTATGAGATGAGCCTTTCAGCGCTAACCTGCCGTACCCACAGAGCAGGTACGTGGGGCAGTGACTGACCAGAGGCACATAGACTGCCAGAACAGAGAAACCCATTGTTGGTGTAGCAGGCTGGAATCCGAGATGCCCGCACAGAGAGCCAGTCTTCCCCGCTCCCAGCTTACCCTGTACGTAGTGATGTGGAAGCTGGGGGCCAGCAGGGCTGGAAGACAATTCTAATCTCACAGATCCCTAATTTCCTGTGTTGAGTTGACTCTTCTACAATGAAGAGGCTTTCATCTGTTATGCAGGTATATAAAAACTAATGTTGTAAACCCCCACTGCCACCTCTCAGCCTCCCGCATTTATACCCTTGGCCCAGAAAAGTACTGTGTTAAAAATGTGTTAAAGGAAACAGATTCCATTCATAGTTTAGAACAGAGTGTTGTGTTATGAAGTAAGTCCAGGTTTTATGATATTTCAAAAAATGTGATTTGTTCAGTGTAAAACCCAGATTTTTCTTTGTTGTTTTCAAAACTAAAATGTTATGAAATAGAAGTAAATCATAGTTTTTCAATTTGCATTTAATAAATGAAGATTATTATCTTTAGTATATGTTAAAGATAATTAGTATTTTCATTAAAAATAGAAAATGTCTAATACTTTTTGAGACATTGGTTAAAGCTTATTCAGCCATTGTCATTTAAATCTGTCTTGTTAACCTATTTTTATTCTTCCCACAGTGGAATCTCTAGCACTATCACTCATGGCTGGCATGGAACAAAGTTAAATATCTTCAGTGTAGTAAATACCTCAGATTTAATCTTTATACATATACATTTCCACCATACGGAGCTAAGAAATGGGACTCTTATTTTGGTTTATTTTTAAACTGTTGTCTACTGTCTAAACAAGTGGGTTTTATGTGTATTCTCTTGGGATTATTGGTTGGTATATAGAGTTATATGTATAAAACTTTATCAATGCAAAGTGAATACAGTCTGTTTACACTTATATTTCCTACTGTAAGCAATAGCTTTATGGTATTGGTACCTTTAAATGTAAAATATATCATTTTTGAAAATATAGTTAAGATTTAAAATAAAGCACTTTATTCCCCCTTTTGCTTAGTCACAGAAGTTTTTTATAGTTTTACATACTATTTTCCCTAAAGGTTGTCGTAGATTTGGCAGTTGAAAAATGTATTTTTATATGCTTGGAAAGTTCCAGGATAGAAAACAATTTCAACCAATGTCAATAAATGTAAAGCCAGCTGTGGTACAAAAATCCTATTATATGGCCTTCGTGAGCTAACCATAATTGATTAAAACTATATTTACTGTTCAGTGTTCCCACATTTTCTTTGTAGAGTTGTATTTCTCTAGCAGTTATGACTCAGCACTATATTTACTACTTATTTTTTGAAAACAGCTATTTTTGGGGCTCCAAAAATCACTGCAGATGGTGATTACAGCCATGAAATTAAAAGACGCTTACTTCTTGGAAGGAAAGTTATGACCAACCTAGATAGCATATTCAAAAGCAGAGACATTACTTTGCCAACAAAGGTCCATCTAGTCAAGGCTATGGTTTTTCCAGTGGTCATGTATGGATGTGAGAGTTGGACTGTGAAGAAAGCTGAGCACCGAAGAATTGATGCTTTTGAACTGTGGTGTTGGAGAAGACTCTTAAGAGTCCCCTGGACTGCAAGGAGATCCAACCAGTCTATTCTAAAGGAGATCAGTCCTGAGTGTTCTTTGGAAGGATTGATGCTGAAGCTGAAACTCCAATACTTTGGCTACCTCATGCGAAGAGTTGACTCATTGGAAAAGACTCTGATGCTGGGGGTGGGGGTGGGGTGGGCATAGGAGGAGAAGGGGACGACAGAGGATGAGATGGCTTCATGGCA
Source organism: Bos mutus (assembly GCF_027580195.1). Classification (NCBI taxonomy): domain Eukaryota; kingdom Metazoa; phylum Chordata; class Mammalia; order Artiodactyla; family Bovidae; genus Bos; species Bos mutus. The sequence goes on from NC_091618.1 coordinate 134,837,140, forward strand.
TCACCAACTCAATGGACAGGAGTTTGAGTGAGCTCCAGGAGTTGGTGATGGATAGGGGGGCCTGGCATGCTGAAATTCATGGGGTTGCAAAGAGTCAGACACGACTAAGCAACTGAACTGAACTGAAGTCCAAATAGCCTCAGAGCTGAGCATCAGGGGCTCCTACCCTGTACACAATTTCAGTTGTTTTACAGCATGCAAACTCAGCCAACCAGAGGTCCTGGAAACTAGCCCAGGTCTCAGACTTTACTCTGAAGTCTTGGAAACAGTTTGCTGAGGAGGCCTTCAAATGCCAGCAATGAGTAAGTTATTACTTTCAGGTCTCAAGAAAAGACTGCAGTGCAACCTAACAACTGTAAAATGTGAGAAGTATTTCTTAATCTGGTCCTACAAGTCACAACTGTGGAAATTGATGGAAGCGCATGCTCATATAAAGCAGTTATGATGGAGTCAAGGCCCAAACAATAATGGCCTGGCTGTTTTGGTAAAGTTCTTTATGCATAGCAAAAATCATCATGTCAAACATACCAAAACATAACTTCTTTCATAAACTGACTTAAATTTATTGTCTGTGTCACTAAACCTGAAATAGAAGATACATTTATTCGTAGGATACTTAGGAAATGTTTTCACTTTAAAAAATGAGTATTTAGAATTTGTTGTTGCCACAGACTGGTTTTATACTATATTTGTTCTTTTCATTTGTTCTCATGACTTTAGAGTTTCCAAGGAAAGATTAGCAGAGTTTAAATTGAGGGAAGGATAGACTTTACAAACCGTCACCAATTTCTTTGGAAAGTAGCCTCCAAAGTACAGAGCACCCAGTGAAAAGGGAAAGGGAGATGGACTGGCCAGAGAGAAAAGCTGTCCCAGCTGGTTGTCCCGTGTTGGGCTGAGAGAATTGGCTTCTGTTCCCCATCTCCATCAGTCATTTGTTGCATGACCCTAGGGCAAGCATAATCTCTACAGCTGAGGCCACCCAAGGAGCAACATTGAAGCTGTCTGCTGGAACTGCATCAGTGCATCAGCTACACTCATCTGGTGATTCTTGAGTTGTGTGGGAAAGTTAATGCTTTGATGTACATTAAACTACCTTCTATATGTGGAATTTGATGGGATCTCTTTTAATTTTTCTGCTGGTTCTGTTTGGACCTTTAATCTTACAGTTTTCCAGTTGAGCATGTTAGGAGCTTGGAAGTCACTATTCATCTTTTGCAGGAACCAGAACCAGGCTAAGGGAACTTAAATTATAATTGATAAATCACTAGAGGCTCAATGTGGATGAAACTCTTAGTTAAAAGACTCCAGGAGATCTGGATATAAGGGATGAGGCACACTTCTGTGAGTTTTAAGACCACTGCCAGTTTCTCACAGTGAAGATCAGAGAGAAGTCCTCTTGTGCTTCTGCCATGTGGAAGGGAACAGTGTCCATTTCATAATATGCCCAGAGGATTATAGTCAACTCCAGCTCCTTCTAGCCTTCATGTGTCACCTGTGTGTGTGTGTGTGTGTGTGTGTAGGAGCAGAGAGAAGAGATAACCAAGAAGTACTCGGAAAGGTCATAGCACAGGGGCACAGACTGACTGCAAGAATAACAGGCATACTACAAAATGCTTTTCTTCCCCTACACCCAGTACCTCATAGCACAGGGGCACAGACTCACTACAAGAATAAGAATCATACTACAAAATGCTTTCCTTCCCCTACACCCAATACCTCTGCCACACCAGTAGGGCTCCTGTGTAACTGAGGAACACAATAAATTGCAACAACTGTGTGCTAAAACCTTATTTAGCAATAAATCTAAGGAAACCTGACTACAACAGGACACAAAAATCAGAACACCAGAGGAAGTTTTAGCCTCTGGCATCTACAGCTCTAGTAAACAGTAAAAGTCTTAAGTGTCACCCAGATAAATTTAAAATGTTACACATTTCCTTTTACCCAACACATTATGTCTAGCTTCTATCAAAATTACAAAGCATGCTGAAAAAAACAACAGTTTGAAGAGAGCAAGCATCTGAACTGGATTCAGAATCGTCAGAGATTAATATGCTAAGGGCTATTAATCAACTAAGATTAATAAGCTAAGGGCTCAGACTTACCTGTTGGTTCAATAGTCAAGAATCCACCTGACAACACAGGGAACACATGTTTCATCCCTGGTCTAGGAAGATCCCACATGCCGCAGGGCAACAAAGTCTGTGTGCCACAACCCCTGACGCCTGAGCGCTGCAACTAGAGAGTAGCCCTAGCTTGCCACAACTAGAGAAGGCCTGTGTGCAGCAACAAAGACCCAAGGCAACCAAAACAAGATTTTCAAAATATGCTAAGGGCTCTAATGGAAAAGGTGGATACCACAGATAGGCAGTTTATAAATAGACTTTAAGGATCATAGCCTTGTCCTGCTGAAGGAACTTGCAAAACTCACTGAGGCTATGCCATGTAGGGCCACCCATCATGGACTGGACAGGGTGGAGAGTTCTGACAAAACGTGGTCCCCTGGAGAGGGAATGGCAAACTGCTACAGCATTCTTGCCTCAAGAACCCGATGAACAGTATGAAAAGGCAGAATGTTATGACGCCAGAAGATGAACTTCCCCAGGTCAGAAGGTGTCAGATATACTACTAGGAAAGAGTGGAGGGCAATTACTAATAGCTCCAGAAAGAATGAAGAGGCTAGGCCAAAGTGGAAACAGTGCTCAGTTGTCAATGTGTCTGTCAGTAAAAGAAAAGTCCAATGCTGTAAAGAACAGTATTACATAGGAACCTGGAATGTTAGGTCCACGAATGAGGGTAAATTGGATGTTGTCAAACAGGAGATGGCAAGAATGAAATCCACATTTTAGGAATTAGTGAACTAAAATGGACAGGAATGGGCAAACAATTCAGATGACTATTATATCTACTTCTGTGGGCAAGAATTTTAGGAGAAATGGAGTAGCCCTCATAGTCAATAAAAGAGTTCAAAATGCAGTGCTTGAGTGCAAGCACTTCTCATAAAAGACAGATTGATCTCAGTTCATTTCCAGGGCAAACCATTCACAATAATCCAAGACTATGCCCCAACCACTAATGCTGAAGAAGCTGAAATTGACCAGTTCTATGAAGATGTACAAGACCTAGAACTAACACCCAAAAAAGGATGTCCTTTCTTGGTGATTGGAATGCAAAAGTCGGAACTCAAGATATACCTTCAGTAACAGACAAGTTGGGCCTTGGGGTACAAAGTGAAGCAGGGCAAAGGTTAACAAAGTTTTGCCAAGAAGACACACTGGTCATAGCAAACACCCTCTTCCAACAACACAAGAGACGACTCTACACATGGACATCACCAGATGGTCAATACCTAATCAGATTGATTATATTTGCAGCTGAAGATGGAGAAGCTCTATACAGTCAGCAAAAAGAAGACCTGGAGCTGACTGTGGCTCAAACCATCAGCTCCTTATTGAAAAATTCAGGTTTAAATTGAAGAAAGTAGGAAAAACCACTAACCTGTTCATGTATGACCTAAATAAAATCTCTTAGGATTATACAGTGGAGTTGATGAATAGATTGAAGGAATGAGATCTGGTATACAGAGTGCCTGAAGTACTATAGGCGGAGGTTCATAATGTTGTATAGGAGGCAGTGACCAAAACCATTCCAAAGAAAAAAATGCAAAAAGTAAAAATGGCTGTCTGAGGAGGCTTTACAAATAGCTGAGAAAAGAAGTAAAAATCAAGAGAGAAACGGAAAGATATAGCCAACTGAATGCAGTTTGAGAGATTGGCAAGGAGAGATAAGGAGGCCATCTTAAACGAAAAATGCAAAGAAATAGAGGAAAACAATAGAATGGGAAAGACTAGAGATCACTTCAAGAAAATTGGAGATATCAAGGGAGCATGTCATGCAAGGATGGACATGGTAAAGGCAGAGATGGTAAGAAGCTGACAGAAACAGAAGAGATTAAGAAGAGGTGACAAGAATACACAGCAGAACTATTCAAAAGGTCTTAATGACCCAGATAACCATGGTGTGGTCACTTGCCTAGAGCAAGCAAGTATTCTGAAGTGTGAAGTCAAGTGGGCCTTAGGAAGCATCACTACAAACAAAGCTAGTTTCCAATCCCAAAGAATGGCAATGCCAAAAAATGTTCAAACTACTGTACAATTGTGCTCATTTAACGTGCTAGCAGCTTTATGCTCAAAATTCTTCTAGCTAGACTTCAGCAGCATTTCAGTCAAGAACGTCCAGGTGTACCAACTGCGTTTAGAAAAGGCAGAGATCCAATTTCCAACATTTGCTGTATCACAGAAAAAGCAAGGGAATTCCAGGAAAATACCGATTTCTGCTGCATTGACTATTATAAGCCTTCGTGTGGATCACAACAAACTAAATTCTTAAAGAGATGGAAATACCAGACCACTTTGCCTTCGTGGGTATCACAGCAAACTGAAAAATTCTTAAAAAGATGGGAATAGCAGACTGCCTCACTGGCTTCCTGAGAAACCTGTATGCAGATCAGGTCAGTTCAGTTCAGTCACTCAGTTGTGTCTGACTTTTTGTGACCCCATGGACTGCAGCATGCCAGGCCTCTCCTGTCCATCACCAACTCCTCAAACTCATGTCCATTGAATTGGTGATGCCATCCAACCATCTCATCTTCTGTCATCACCTTCTCCTCCCGCCTTCAATCTTTCCCAGCATCAGGGTCGTTTCATATGAGTCAGCTCTTTGCATCAGGTGGCCAAAGTATTGGAGTTTCAGCTTCAGCACCAGTCCTTCCAATGAATATTCAGGACTGATTTCCTTTAGGATGGACTGGTTGGATCTCCTTGCTGTCCAAGGGACGCTCAAGAGTGTTCTCCAACACCACAGTTCAAAAGCATCAATTCTTCAGCACTCAGCTTTCTTTATAGTCCAGCTTTCAGATCCATACATGAGTACTGGAAAAACCATAGCCTTGACTAGATGCACCTTGTTGGCAAAGTAATGTCTCTGCTTTTTAATAAGCTGTCTAGGTTGGTCATATCTTTTCTTCCAAGGAGCAAGCATCTTTTAATTTCATGGCTGAAGTCACCATCTGCAGTGATTTTGGAGCCCCCCAAAATAAAGTCTGCCACTGTTTCCACTGTTTCCCCATCCATTTGCCATAAAGTGATGGGACTGGATGCCATGATCTTCATTTTTTTTTTTTTTTAGCATAGCATTTTTTAATTGAAGGATAATTGTGGCAACTTTTTTATTCTCCACTTTCATCAAGAGGCTCTTTAGTTCTTCACTTTCTGCCATAAGGGTGCTGTCATCTGTATATCTGAGGTTATTGATATTTCTCCTGGCAATCTTGATTCCAGCTCGTGCTTCATCCAGTCCAGTGTTTCTCATGATGTACTCTGCATATAAGTTAAATAAGCAGGGTGACAGTGTACAGCATTGATGTATTCCTCTCCTGATTTGGAACCAGTCTGTTATTCCATGTCCAGTTCTAACTGTTGCTTCTTGACCTGCATACAGATTTCTCAGGAGGCAGGTCAGGTGGTCTGATATTCCCATCTCTTGAAGAATTTTCCAGTTTGTTGTGAGCCACACAGTCAAAGGCTTTGGCATAGTCAATAAAGCAGAAGTAGATGTTTTTCTGGAACTCTCTTGCTTTTTTGATGATCCGATAGATGTTGGCAATTTGATCTCTGGTTCCTCTGTCTTTTCTAAATCCAGTTTGAACATCTGGAAGTTCTCAGTTCACATACTGTTGAAGCCTCACTTGGAGAATTTTGAGCATTACTTTGCTAGCTTGTGAGGTGACTAAACTTGTCCAGTAGTTTACATTCTTTGGCACTGCCCTTCTTTGGGATTGGAATGAAATCTGACCTTTTCCAGTCCTGTGGCCACTGCTGAGTTTTCCAAATTTGCTGGCATATTGAGTGCAGCACTTTAACATTATATTTTAATATTTGCAGTACTCAGCTGGAATTCCATCACCTCCACTAGTTTTGTTCATAGTGATGCTTCCTAAGGCTCACTTGACTTCTATTCCAAGATGTCTGGCTCTAGGTGAGTGATCACACCATCATGATTATCTGGGTCATTAAGTCTTTTTTGGATAGTTCTGTGTATACTTGCCACCTTTTCTTAACATCTTTTGCTTCTGTTAGGTCCATACCATTTCTGTCCTTTATTGTGCCCATCTTTGCATAAAATGTTCCCTTGGTATCTCTAATTTTCTTGAAGAGATCTCTAGTCTTTCCCATTCTAATGTTTTCCTCTTTTTCTTTGCATTGATCACTGAGGAAGGCTGTCTTATCTCTTCTTGCTATTCTTTGGAACTCTGCATTCAGGTGGGTATTTCTTTGCTTTTCTCCTTTGCCATCTGCTTCTCTTTCCATAGCTGTTTTTAAGGCCTCCTCAGACAACCAGTTTGCCTTTTTGCATTTCTTTTTCTTGGGAATGGTCTTGATCCCTGTTTCCTGTACAATGTCACGAACCTCCATCCATAGTTCTTCAGGCACTCTATCAGATCTAATCCCTTGAATCTATTTGTCACTTCCACTGTATAATCTTAAGGGATTTGATTTATGTCATACCTGAATGGTCTAGTGATTTTCCTTACTTCAATTTAAGGCTGAATTTGTCAATGAGGAGTTCATGATCTGAGCCACAGTCAGCTTCCAGTCTTTTTTTTTTTTTTTTGCTTACTGTATAGAACTTCTCCATCTTTGGCAAAGAATATAATCAATCTGATTTTGGTGTTGACCATCTGGTGATGTTCATGTGTAGAGTCTTCTCTTGTGTTGTTGGAACAGGGTCAAGAAGCAACAATTAGAACCAGATATGGAACAATGGACTGGTTCAAAATTAGGAAATGAGTATGACAAGGCTCTATATTGTCACCCTGCTTATTTAACTTATATGCAGAGTACATCATGCAAAATGCCAGGTTGGATGAATCACAAGCTGGAATCAAGATTGCCAAGAGAAATAATTTCAGATATGCATATAATATCACTCTAATGGCAGAAAGCAAAGAGAAACTGGAACTTCTTGATGAGAATGAATGAAGAAAGTGAAAATCTGGCTTCAAACTCCACATTCAGAAAACTAAGATCATGGCATCTGGTTCTATCACTTCATGGCAAATAGAAAGGAAAAAAGTGGAAGCAGGGACAGATTTTCTTTTCTTGGGCTCCAAAATCACTGCAGAGAGTGACTGTCGCCATGAAATTGAAAGGCACTTGCTCAAATTAAAAAACACTTGCTCCTTAGAAGAAAAGCTATAACAAACCTAGACAGCATATTAAAAAGCAGAGATATCACTTTGCCAACAAAGGTCTGTATAATCAAATCTATGGTTTTTCCTGTAGTATGTATGTGAGAGTTGGACCATAAAGAAGGCTGAGTGCCAAGGAATTGATGCTTTGAATTGTCATGCTGGAGAAGACTCTTGAGAGTCCCTTGGACAGCAAGGAGATCAAACCAGTCTATCCTAAAGGAAATCAACCTTGAATACTCATTGGAAGGACTGATGCTAAAGCTAAAGATCCAATACTTTGGCCACCTCATGCGAAGAGCCGACTTATTGTCAAAGATGGCTGATGCTGGAAAATATTGAGGTCAGGAGAAGGGAATGACAGAGGATGAGGTGGTTAATAGAGTATCACTGACTTAATGGACATGAGTTTTGCAAATGTCAGGAGATAGTGAAGGACAGGGACGCCTGGCTTGCTGCAGTCCATGGGGTTGCAAAGAGTCAGACACAATTTAGGGACTGAACAACAAAAACAACAAGTAGAGAGATGGAAACTCAGTAAAGACATGGTTATACTGAATATCAGCTGGATGAAATGGTCACTTAAATTACTTCAGCAGAATACAACTCAAATGTATAGAACATTCACCATGATAGGCCACATTTTGGCCATAAACTATATTTTAACTTTTTAAAAATAGAAATCATCTAAAGTATGCTCTCAGACCACAGTGTACATAGGATGAACAATCAGGAGTGACAAGAGGCAGACATTGTAGTAACTGGACGTGGAGGAGACAGATGTGATTGGTTTGGATAATTCTGTGGACTGGCAGGGAAATGAAACCTGTTAGTTTGAGGACAGGTAGGGTGCTGTGACAGAGAAGGCAATGGCACCCCACTCCAGTACTCTTGCCTGGAAAATCCATGGATGGAGGAGCCTGGTAGGCTGTAGTCCATGGGGTCACTAAGGGTCAGACACGACTGAGCGACTTCACTTTCACTTTTCACTTTCATGCATTGGAGAAGGAAATGGCAACCCACTCCAGTGTTCTTGCCTGGAGAATCCCAGGGATGGGGAAGCCTGGTGGACTGCCGTCTATGGGTTCGCACAGAGTCGGACACAACTGAAGCAACTTAGCAGCAGCAGCAGCAGGGTGCTGTGAGTTCAGTGGACAGGGGAACAAGCTTGGTGGGGGTTTATCTAAGGAGCAAGGGAATTCAATTAGGCTTTTCTAAGGCCCATCCTGGAGTGTGAAGTCAAGTGGGCCTTAGGAATAATTATCAGCACTATAAAAGATGATGGTGTTAATGTGCTGTACTCAATATGTCAGCAAGTTTGGAAAACCCAGCAATGGCCACAGGACTACACTATCCATTTACAATAAAAAACTCTCATCAAAGAAGTTAGAGAGGGAATATATCTCAACATAATAAAGACTATAAAGACAAAAATCACAGCCAACATCATACTCAGTGGTGAAAAGTCCAAAGCCTTCAAGGGTGTTCAGTCTGTAGCTTCTATTTAACATAGCATTGGAAGGCCTGGCCATAGCAATCAGACAAGAAAAAGAAACAGAAGATATCCAAATTGGAAGGGAGGAAGTAAAATTGTCTCTATTTGTAAATGTTATGATTCTCTATATATAGAGAACCCTAAAGTCTCCACCCCAAACTACTGGAATTAATAAATGAATTCAGCAAGTTTGCAGGATACAAGGTTAATACACAGAAATCTTACATTTCTATACATTAATAATAAATATCAGAGTAAGTTTCTTAAATCCCCATTTAAAATTGCAGCAAGAAAAACCACCAGGGAATAAACTTAAACAAGGAGCAAAAGACCTGTATACTGAAAACTATAAAACATGGATGAAGGAAACCAAAGATGATTCTAAGAAATGGAAAGAAATCCCATGCTCTTGGACTGGAAGAATTAATATCACTAAAATGTCCATACTACCCAAAGCAATCTACAGATTTAATGCAATCCTTATCAAAATACCCATGAGTTTTCACAGAACTAGAATAATCCTGAAACTTATACAGAATCACACAAAGATCCCAAATTGGCAAAGCAATCCTAAAAAAAAGAAAACCTGGAGGTATAACCTTCCCAGACTTCGGACTGTACTACAAAGGGCTACAGTAATCAAAACAGCATGGTAGTGGCACAAAAACAGATCAACAAAACAGAATAGCGAGTCCAGAAATAAATCCATGCACCTACGGTCAGTTAATCTATGACAAAGGAGGCAAGAATATACAATGGAGAAAAGACAGTCTTCAGCAAATGATGCTGTAAAAACTGAACAACCACATGTTAAAAATCAGAGTAGAACACTCCTTAATACCATACACAAAAATAAAATGGTTTAAAGACCTAAATGTAAGACCTGAAACCATGAAACTCCTAGAGGAGAACATAGGCAAAATTCTTTGACATAAGTCATAGCAATATTTTCCTGATCAGTCTAAGACAAAAATAAATAAAAGGAAAAAATAAATAGCACCTAATTAAACTTTAAAATTTTTGCACAGAAAAAGAACCCATTGACAAAGTGAAAAGACAACTACTGCGTGGGAGAAAATGTTTACAAATGATGTGACTCACAAAGGCTTAATATCCACAGTTCATACAACTCGATGTCCAAAAAATAAAAATAAAAAAACAATTTAAAAATGGACAGAAGACCTGAATAGTCATTTCTGCAAAGAAGATGTACAAATGGTTAACAGGCACATGCAAAGATGCTCAATATCATTAATCATTAGAGAAATGCAAATCAAAACCACAACAAGATATTACATCACATCTATCAGAATGGCTATCACCAAGAAGTTTAAATAACAAATGTCGGGGAGGATGTAGAGTAAAGGGAACACTAGTATATTTCCACTACTGGTGAGAATTTTTAATTGGTGCAGCCACTATAGAAAAAAGTATGAAAGTTATTTAAAAAATTAAAAATAAGGGATTCCTTAGTGATCTGCCCTGGTGGCTCAGAGGTTAAAGCGTCTGCCCGCAATTCGGGAGACCTGGATTCGAACCCTGGGTCTAGAAGATCCCCTGGAGAAGGAAATGGCAACCTACTCCAGTATTCTTGCCTGGAGAATCCCATGGACAGAGGAGCTTGGTGGGCTACAGTCCACAGGGTCGCAGAGTTGGACACGACCGAGTGACTTCACTTTCTTTCTTGGTGGTCTTAGTAGTTAGGACTCCATGCTTGCACTGCCAAGGAAATCCTTGGTAAGTGAACAAAGATCCTGCAAGTCATGCAGCATGGCCAAAACAAGCAAAACAAAACAAAAAAAACCCCAGCAATCTAAAAATACAACCACCATATGATCCAGCAATTCAACTCCTGGGCATATACTTGGAAAAAACAAAAATGTTAGTACATTCACCCCAATGTTTATAGCAGCACTATGTACAATAGCAAAAACATGGAAGAAACCCAAGCATCCATCCACAGATGAATAGATACACACCACATACACACACAAAACACACACCCCATGGAATATTACTGAGCCATAAAAACGAAATGATGCCATTTGCAGCAATAGAGATGGACTTAGAGAAGACTGTGCTTAGTGAAATAAGTCAGATAGAGAAAGACAAATACTGTATAATATCAATTACATGTGGACACTAAAAATTAATACAAATGAATGCATATTTAAAGCAGAAACAAACTCATAGCTGTAGAGAACAAACTTGTATTTACCAAAGGGGATAGAGAAGAGGAGAGGAACAAGTTAGGGAGGGGTATGGGATTAACTGAAATGGTTTGCCATTCCCTTCTCCAGTGGCCCACATTCTGTCAGATCTCTCCACCATGACCTGCCCATCTTGGGTTGAATACACAGAAGAACTGTACAAAAAAGATCTTCACGACCCAGATAATCACGATGGTGTGATCACTGACCTAGAGACAGACATCCTGGAATGTGAAGTCAAGTGGGCCTTAGAAAGTATCACTACGAACAAAGTTAGTGGAGGTGATGGAATTCCAGTTAAGCTATTCCAAATCCTGAAAGATGATGCTGTGAAAGTGCTGCACTCAATATGCCAGCAAATTTGGAAAACTCAGCAGTGGCCACAGGACTGGAAAAGGGCAGTTTTCATTCCAATCCTGAAGAAAGGCAATGCCAAAGAATGCTCAAACTACCGCACAATTGCACTCATCTCACATGCTAGTAAAGTAATACTCAAAATTCTCCAAGCCAGGCTTCAGCAATATGTGAACCGTGAACTTCCTGATGTTCAAGCTGGTTTTAGAAAAGGCAGAGGAACCAGAGATCAAATTGCCAACATCCGCTGGATCATGGAAAAAGCAAGAGAGTTCCAGAAAAGCATCTATTTCTGCTTTATTGACTATGCCAAAGCCTTTGACTGTGTGGATCACAATGAACTGTGGAAAATTTTGAAAGAGATGGGAATACCAGATCACCTGATCTGCCTCTTGAGAAATTTGTATGCAGGTCAGGAAGCAACAGTTAAAACTGGACACGGAATAACAGACTGGTTCCAAATAGGAAAAGGAGAACGTCAAGGCTGTATATTGTCACCCTGTTTATTTAACTTATATGCAGAGTACATCATGAGAAATGTTGGACTGGAAGAAACACAAGCTGGAATCAAGATTGCCGGGAGAAATATCAGTAACCTCAGATATGCAGATGACACCACCCTTATGGCACAAAGTGAAGAGGAACTCAAAAGCCTCTTGATGAAAGTGAAAGTGGAGAGTGAAAAAGTTGGCTTAAAGCTCAACATTCAGAAAACGAAGATCATGGCATCTGGTCCATCATTTCATGGGAAATAGATGGGGAAACAGTGGAAACAGTGTCAGACTTTATTTTTCTGGGCTCCAAAATCACTGCAGATGGTTATTGCAGCCATGAAATTAAAAGACGCTTACTCCTTGGAAGGAAAGTTATGACCAACCTAGACAGCATATTCAAAAGCAGAGACATTACTTTGCCAACAAAGGTCCGTCTAGTCAAGGCTATGGTTTTTCCTGTGATCATGTATGGATGTGAGAGTTGGACTGTGAAGAAGGCTGAGCGCCGAAGAATTGATGCTTTTGAACTGTGGTGTTGGAGAAGACTCTTGAGAGTCCCTTGGACTGCAAAGAGATCCAACCAATCCATTCTGAAGGAGATCAGCCCTGGGATTTCTTTGGAAGGAATGATGCTAAAGCTGAAACTCCAGCACTTTGGCCACCTCATGCGAAGAGTCGACTCATTGGAAAAGACTCTGATGCTGGAAGGGATTGGGAGCAAGAGGAGAAGGGGACGACAGAGGATGAGATGGCTGGATGGCATCACTGGCTCGATGGACACGAGTCTCAGTGAACTCCAGGAGTTGGTGTTGGACGGGGAGGCCTGGCGTGCTGCGATTCATGGGGTCACAAAGAGTCGGAGACGACTGAGTGACTGATCTGATCTGATCTGATGGGATTAACAGATACAAATACTATATATAAAATAGATCAGAAACAAGGATAATATGTAGGGAATTTTACCCATTATTTTGTCCTAGCCTGTTGTTCAGCCACTCAGTTTGTGTCCCCACAAACTCTGACTCTTTGTGACCCCAGGTACTGCAGCAGGCCAAGCTTCCTTCTCCTTCACCAACTCCTGAAGCTTGCTTACACTCACGTGTATTGAGTCGGTAGTGCCATCTAACCAATTCATCCTCTCTAGTCACGTTCTCCTCCTACCTTCACTCTTTCCCAGCATTAGGGTCTTCTCTAATGAGTCAGCTCTTCATATCAGGTGGCCAAATTACTGGAGCTTCAGCTTCAGTATCAGTCCTTCCAACAAATACTCAGGATTGATTTCCTTTAGGATTGACTGGTTTGATCTCCATGCTGACCAAGGGACTCTCAAGAGTATTCTACAAAACCATAGTTCAAAAGCATCAATTCTCTGGTGCTCAGCTTTCTTTATGGTCCAACTCTCAGATTCATACATGACTTCTGGAAAAACCATAGCTTTGACTAGATGGACTTTTGTCAGCAAAGTAATGTCTCTGCTTTTTAATAAGCTGTCTAGGTTGGTCATAGCTTTTCTCCCAAGGAGCAAGCGTCTCTTAATTTCAAGGCTGCAGTCACCAATTGCAGTGATTTTGGAGCCCCCCAAAATAAAGTCTCTCACTGTTTCCATTGTTTCCCCATCTATTTGCCATGAAGTGATGGAACCAGATACCATTATCTTAGTTTTCTGAATGTTGAGTTTAAAGCCAAGCTTTTCTCTCTCCTCTTTCACTTTCAACAAGAGGCTCTTTAGTTCTTCACTTTCTGCCATAAGGGTGGTGTCATTTACATATCTGAAGTTATTGAGAGTACATTATTATAGGCAGAGTACATCATGTGAAATACTGGGTTGGATGAAGCACAGACTGGAATCAAGATTGTCGGGAGAAATATCAATAACCTCTGATATGCAGATGACACCACCCTTATGGCAGAAAGCAAAGAGGAACTAAAGAGCCTCTTGATGAAAGTGAAAGAGGAGACTGAAAAAAAAAAAGCTTAAAACTCAACATTTAAAAAACTAAGTTCATGGCATCCTGTCCCATCACTTCACGGCAAATGGATGGGGAAACAGTGGAAACAATGACAAACCTTATTTTCTTGGACTCCCAAATCACTGCAGCCATGAAATTAAAAGACTCTTGTTCCTTGGAAGAAAAGCTATGACCAACCTAGACAGCTTATTAAAAAGCAGAGACATTACTTTGCTGACAAAAGTCTGTCTAGTCAAATCTATGGTTTTTCTAGTAGTCATGTATGGATGTGAGAGTTAGACTATAAAGAAAGCTGAGCACTGAAGAATTGATGCTTTTGAACTGTGGTGTTAGAGAAGACTCTTGAGAGTCCCTTTGATGGCAAGGAGATCCAACTGGTCAATCCTAAAGGAAATCAGTCCTAGATATTCATTGGAAGGAATAGCTGACTCATTTGAAAAGACCCTGTTGCTGGGAAAGATTGAAGGTGGAAGGAGAAGGGGACGACAAAGGATGAGATGGTTGGATGGCATCACTGACTCAGTGGACATGAGTTTGAGTAAGCTTTGGAAGTTGATGATGGACAGGGAAGCCTGGCATGTTGCAGTCCATGGGGTCGCAGAGTTGGACACAACTCAGCAACTGGAACTGAACTGAATTGAACTCTGCATATAAGTTAAATAATCAGGGTGACAATATACAGCCTTGATGTACTCTTTTCCCGATTTGGAACTAGTCTTATTCCATGTCCAGTCCTAACTGTTGCTTTTGACCTGTATACAGATTTTGCAGGAGGCAGGTCAGGTGGTCTGGTATTCCTATCACTTTAAGGGTTTTCCAGTTTGTTGTGATCCACACAGTCAAAGGCTTTAGTGCAGTCAATGAAGCAGAAGTAGATGTTTTTCTAGAATTTTCTTGCTTTTTCCATGATGCAATGGATGTTGGCAATTTGATCTCTGGTTCCTCTGCTTTTTCTAAATCCAGCTTGAACATCTGGAAGTTCTCAGTTCACATACTGTTGAAGCCTCACTTGGAGAATTTTGAGCATTACTTTGCTAGCTTGTGAGATGACTAAACTTGTCCAGTAGTTTACATTCTTTGGCACTGTGCTTCTTTGGGATTGGAATGAAATCCGACCTTTTCCAGTCCTGTGGCCACTGCTGAGTTTTCCAAATATGCTGGCATATTGAGTGCAGCACTTTAACAACATTATATTTTAATATTTGCAGTAGCTCAGCTGGAATTCCATCACCTCCACTAGTTTTGTTCATAGCTATGCTTCCTAAGGCTCACTTGACTTCTATTCCAAGATGTCTGGCTCTAGGTGAGTGATCACACCATCATGATTATCTGGGTCATTAAGTCTTTTTTGGATAGTTCATCTGTGTATTCTTGCCACCTCTTCTTAATATCTTCAGCTTCTGTTAAATCCATACCATTTCTGTCCTTTATTGTGCCCATCTTTGCATGAAATGTTCCTTTGATATCTTCTAACTTTCTTGAAGAGATCTCTAGTCTTTCTGATTCTAATGTTTTCCTCTGTTTCTTTGCACTGTTCTCGTAAAAAGGCTGTCTTATCTCTTCTTGCTATTCTTTGGAACTCTGCATTCAAATGGGTATATCTTTCCTTCTCCTTTGCCTTTTGCCTCTCTTCTTTTCTCAGCTATTTGTAAGGGCTCTTCAGACAACCATTATGCCTTTTTGTTTGTCTTGGGGATGCTTTTGATCACTACCTGCTGTACAATTTTATGAACCTCCATCCATAGTTCTTCAGGCACTCTATTAGATCTAATCCTTTGAATCTATTTGTCACTTCCACTGTATAATCATAAGGGATTTGATATTTCCCCAACTTTCTTCAAATTAAATCTGAATTTTATAATAAGGAGTTCATGATCTGAGCCACAGCCAGCTCCTGTTCTTATTTTTGCTGACTATATAGAATGTCTCCATCGGCAACTGCAAAGAATGTAATCAATCTGATTTCAGTATTGACTATCTGGTGATGTCCATGTTTAGGGTTGTCTCTTGTATTGCTGGAAGTGGGTGTTTGTTATGACCAGTGCGTTTTCTTGGCAAAACTCTGTTAGCCTTTTTCCTGCTTCGTTTGCACTCCAAGGCCAAACCTGCCCATTACTGAAGGTATGTCTTGAGTTCCTACTTTTGTTTCCCAGGCCCCTATGATGAAAAGGACTTTGTGTGTGTGTGTGTGTGTGTTAGTTCTAGAAGGTCGTGTAGCTCATCATAGAACCATTCAACTTCAGCTTCTTTGGCATTAGTGGCTGGGGATTAGCCTTAGATTACTGTGATATTGAATGGTTTGCCTTAGAAACGAACAAAGATCATTCTGTCATTTTTGAGATTGCACCCAAGTACTGCATTTCAGACTCTTTTGTTGACTATGGTGGCTACTCCATTTCTTCTAAGGGATTCTTGCCCACAGCAGTAGATACAATGGTCATCTGAATAAAATCCACCCCTTGGAATTAAAGTCACCCATTCTGGTCCATTTTATTTCACTGATTCCTAAAATGTCTATGTTCACTCTTGCCATTTCCTATTTGACCACTTCCAATTTACCTTGATTCATAGACCTAACATTCCAGGTTCCTATGCAATATTATTCTTTATAGCATCGGACTTTACTTCTACCACCAGACACGTCCACAGTTGGGTGTTGTTTTCACTTTGGCTCTGCTTCTTCATTCCTTCTGAAGCTATTTCTCTGCTCTTCTCCAGTAGCATATTGGGTACCTACCAACCTGGGGAGTTCATCTTTCAGTGTCATCTCTCTTTGCTCTTTCATACTGTTCATGTGGTTCTCAAGGCAAGAACACTGAAGTGGTTTGCCATTCCCTTCTCCAGTGGACCACATTTTTGTCAGAACTATCCACCATGACCATCTGTTTTGCGTGGCCCTGTATGGCATGGCTCGTAGTTTCATTGACTTAGACAAGGCTGTGATCCATGTGATCAACTTGGTTAGTTTTCTGTAGTTGTGGTTTTTATTCTGTCTGCCCTGTATAGATGAGGATAAAGAGACTAGAGGAAGCTTCCTGATGGAAAGGACTGGTTGTGGGGGAAACCCACATCTCTCTAGTGGGTGAGGCCATGCTCAGTAAATCTTTAATCCAATTTTCCGCTGTTGTTGGGACTGTGTTCCCTCCCTGTAGTTTGGCCTGAGGCCAAATTATGACAGGGGTAATGGTGGTAATGGCGACCTCTGTGAAAAAGATTTATGCCATCACACTGGCTCTCGGGACTGTTGTAGTCAGTTCCCCCTGGTCTGGCAGCAGACCACTGTCAACCCACGCTTCTGCTGGAGACTCCATGACACTCACAGGCAAGTCTGGCTTTGTCTCTTGTGGGGTCACTGCTCCTTTCTCCTAGGTCCTGGTGTGCACAAGGTCTTGTGCCCTGCAAGAGTCTGTTTTACCAGTCCTAAGGAAGTTCTGTAATCCCATTGGCCTTTGAAGTCAAATTCTCTGAGTGTTCTCAGTCCCTTTGCCAGATCCCCAGGTTGGAGAATCTGTTGTCGGCCCTAGAACTTTTGCAGCAGTGCAAGAACTTCTTTGATATAATTGTTTTCCAGTATGTGGGTCATCTGCTCGGCATCTCTATGGTGGGACTAATGGCAACCTCCTCCTAGTGGACTTATGCCACATGTTGCACCTCCCAGGTCTGCTGAAGCCAGAGCCCCTGTCCCCATGGCAGGCCACTGGTGATCTGTTCCTCTGGCTCAGTATCTTGTGGAAGTCACAGCTGCTTTCCCTGGGTCCTGGTGCACACAAGATTTCATTGTTGCAAGCCCTTCCCATTTTGGCTGAAATGACTTTCATAGTACTTAAAAAGCTAGTGCCCTTACCCCTTCATTTTTCACTTTTTCCTCTGCAGGAGCCAGACATTGAAAAGCAACTGCATATATGGAGGAAGATGACCTTGCATGCCCACGGTGTAGGTTCAGAAAAGAGCTGAAAAGACTTTAAGTTTACATGTCAAGCTGACATCTGGCACAGAAACAGGCCAGAGAAATCAAAGGGGGAAGAAACATAATAACAAAAAGCAGCAAACCCGAGGAAACAGGAGGATCTGATTTTAGATTCAAATGTCCAGGGTTCAGTAAAAATCACAAGCATATAAAGAAACTGGAAAATATGGCCCATTCAAGCAAAGAATGGAGAAGGCAATGGCAACCCACTCCAGTACTCTTGCCTGGAAAATCCCATGGACGGAGGAGCCTGGTAGGCTGCAGTCCATGGGGTCATGAAGAGTCGGACATGACTGAGCGACTTCACTTTCTATTTCCAGTTTTTTAAGGAATCTCCACACTGTTCTCCATAGTGGTCATACTAGTTTGCATTCCCACCAACAGTGTAAGAGGGTTCCCTTTTTTCCACACCCTCTCCAGAATTTATTGCTTGTAGACTTTTGGATAGCAGGCATTCTGACTGGAATGAGGTGGTACCTCATTGTGGTTTTGATTTGCATTTCTCTGATAAGGAGTGATGTTGAGCATCTTTTCATGTGTTTGTTAGCCATCTGTATGTCTTCTTTGGAGAAATGTCTGTTTAGTTCTTTGGCCCATTTTTTGATTGGGTCGTTTATTTTTCTGGAATTGAGCTGCAGGAGTTGCTTGTATATTTTGGAGATTAATTCTTGGTCAGTTGCTTCATTTGCTATTATTTTCTCCCATTCTGAAGGCTGTCTTTTCACCTTGCTTATAGTTTCCTTCATTGTGCAAAAGCTTTTAAGTTTAATTAGGTCCCATTTTTTTATTTTTGCTTTTATTTCCAATATTCTGGGAGGTGGGTCATAGAGGATTTATGTCAGAGAGTGTTTTGCCTATGTTTTCCCCTAGGAGTTTTATAGTTTCTGGTCTTACGTTTACATCTTTAATTCATTTTGAGTTTATTTTTGTGTATGGTGTTAGAAAGTGTTCTAGTTTCATTCTTTTACAAGTGGTTGACCAGTTTTCCCAGCACCACTTGTTAAAGAGATTGTCTTTTCTCCATTGTATATTCTTGCTTCCTTTTAGACAAATACTTTAAAACAACTGTTTTGAAGATATGTGAGTCTGAGTGAACTCCGGGAGATGGTGATGGACAGGGAGGCCTGGCGTGCTGTGATTCATGGAGTCGCAAAGAATCAGACACGACTGAGCAACTGAACTGAACTGAACTGAAAGGCTTAAAGGAGGATATGGAGAAAGTCAAGAAAGTGATGTATGAAAATAAATAAATACATATGTGTGAACAAAATGGAAAAATCAATAAAGAGATCAAAACCTAAAAAGAAATTCTAGAACTAAAAAGTATATTAACCGAAATGAAAAATTCACTAGGGAGTTTCAAAGGCAGAATTGAGCAGGAAAAAAAGCTAATCAGTGAGCTTAAAGGTAAAACAATGGAAACTATCCAGTCTGAGGAAATTTTTTAAAAATTAAAGAAAAGTGAACAAAGCCTAGAAACATCCAGAGGACCAACATGCATATTATGCACTCCCAGGGGAGAAGCAAGAGAAAAGGCAGAGAGAATATTTGAAGAAATAATGCCTGAAAACTTCCTAAATTTGATAACAGACATTAACATAACCATCCAGGAAGCTCAATGAACACTGGGTAAGATGAACTCAAGAGACCCACACCAAGATACATTATAATTAATTTAAAAGAGAAAGACAAACAGGGACTCTTGAAAGCAGTGAGAAAAAGAAATGCTCAAAGTAATGTTTCGAGGTGGAATGAAAAGACACTAGATAGTAACTCAAGGCACGTTAAACAAATACAGATCTCAATAAAGAAAAGTACATGCTGATGCTATAGTAGTGGTTTCTAAATGCACTTTGTTTTCTACATGATTTAAGAAACTAATACAGTTAAAGGAAAAATACAACTATTAGTGTAAAAGTTAGTATCACTGCAACTTTGATTTGTAACTTCAAATCTTATTTTCTACATAATTTAAGAGACTAATGCATTTAAAAGAAGTGCTAGTTTATGTTTTAGGTCACACACTGTATGAAGATATATTTTGTGCCATCAACAACTGAAAGAGGGACAGGCCATCAAAAAGAAGAGACTTTTTTAAATTGATGTATAATTGATTTATAATGCGCCAATCTCGGCTATACAGCAGAGTGACTTGGTTATGCACATATGTGTTTTTTATATTATTTTACATTATGATTTATTATAGAATATTGAATATAGTTTTCTGTGTTATACATTAGGACCTTGTTGTTTATCCATTCTAAATGTAATAGTTTTCATCTACCAACCCAAAACTATTGGTTCATCCCTTTCCCTCCTCCCCTTCTCCTTGGCAACCACAGGTCTGTTCTCTGTGACTATGAGTCTGTTTCTGTTTTATATACAGGTTCATTTGCACCATATTTTAGCTTTTAAGTGATATCATATGGCATTTGTCTTTTTCTTCTGGATTACTTCACTTAGTATGATCATCTCTAGTTGCTGAAGAGTTTATGTTATTGAAGTTAAAATGGTACAAATTTGCTAATAGCAAATAGTGCTAATAGCTTTAGCAGGTTAAATGTAATCCCCATGGTAACCACCAAGAAAATAGCTAGAGAATATACACAAAAGGAAACGAGAAGAGAATTAAAAATTCTGCTACAAAAACTCAACAGAAAAGAAGACAGAAATTCAGGAAATGATAGATAAACAAGCTATAAGACAAATACAAAACAGCATAATGACATAAGTATATGTGCGTGCATGCTAAGTCACTTCAGTCGTGTCCAAATCTTTGTGAGCATCATCCTTATAAGTAATTACTTTAAATGTAAAAGGATTAAACTCTCCAATCAAAAGACATACATTGGAAGGGTGGATTAAAAACACATTATCTAACTACGTGCTGTCTGCAAAATGCTCACTGGAGATCCAAAGACAAAACAGGTTGAAAGTGAAAAGCTGGAAAACAATCTTCCATACGAGTAGTAACCAAAAGAGAGCAGGAGCAGCATTGCTATAATATCAGACAACGTAGAATTTAAATTTCAAAGGATAGTAATAGGTTAATAAGAGTTTTGACATTTCAAGAAGATATAACAATTATAAATATTCATGTGTCTAGTGTCAGACCATCAAAATATATTAAGCAAACACTGACAGAATAGAAGGCTGAAATAGTTGTATAATAAGAACTGGAGACTTCAACACCCCACTTTCAATAGTGGGTGAAACAGCCAGACAGAACATATGTAAAGAAGTAGAGAACCTAACACATCGATCTAACTAGATCTAACAGACAGCCCACGCCAGCGTGCACGTTCTTCACAAGTATACATGGAGCATTTTCCAGAACAGACCATCTGTTAGCCCCAAGTTAGTCTGAATACATTTCAAAAAGATGTCCCACAAAGTATGTTCTCTACTCAGAATGAAGCTAGATATCAATAACAAAATAAAAAACAGAAAGACTTTTAAATAACCAATGGATCAAAGAAGAAATCCAATGGGAACTTCTAAAATACTTAGAGATGAATGAAAATAAAAACACCATAGCAAAACTTGTAGATGCAGGGAAAATGATGTTAAGAGGAAAGGTTTTGCTATGGTGTTTGCCACCTCCCAGAGTAATGGAAATAAAAGCAAAAATAAACAAATGAGACCTCAGTCAGTTCAGTGGCTCAGTCGGGTCTGACTCTTTGCGACCCCATGAATCGCAGCACGCCCATGAATCGCAGCACACCAGGCCTCCCTGTCCATCACCATCTCTCGGAGTTCACTCAGACTCACATCCATCGAGTCCGTGATGCCATCCAGTCATCTCATCCTCTGTCGTCCCCTTCTCCTCCTGCCCCCAATCCCTCCCAGCATCAGAGTCTTTTCCAATGAGTCAACTCTTCGCATGAGGTGGCCAAAGTACTGGAGTTTCAGCTTTAGCATCATTCCTTCCAAAGAAATCCTAGGGCTGATCTCCTTCAGAATGGACTGGTTGGATCTTCTTGCAGTCCAAGGGACTCTCAAGAGTCTTCTCCAACACCACAGTTCAAAAGCATCAGTTCTTCGGTGCTCAGCCTTCTTCACAGTCCAACTCTCACATCCATACATGACCACAGGAAAAACCATAGCCTTGACTAGATGGACCTTTGTTGGCAAAGTAATGTCTCTGTTTTTCAATATGCTATCTAGGTTGGTCATAACTTTCCTTCCAAGGAGTAAGCATCTTTAATTTTATGGCTGCAATCACCATCTGCAGTGATTTTGGAGCCCAGAAAAATAAAGTCTGACACTGTTTCCACTGTTTCCCCATCTATTTCCCATGAAGTGATGGGACCAGATGCCATGATCTTAGTTTTCTGAATGTTGAGCTTTAAGCCAACTTTTTTTTTTCACTTTCCACTTTCACTTTCATCAAGAGGCTTTTTAGTTCCTCTTCACTTTCTGCCATAAGGGTGGTGTCATCTGCATATCTGAGGTTACTGATATTTCTCCCAGCAATCTTGATTCCAGCTTGTGCTTCTTCCAGTCCAGCGTTTCTCATGATGTACTCTGCATATAAGTTAAATAAACACGGTGACAATATACAGCCTTGATGTACTCCTTTTCCTATTTGGAACCAGTCTGTTGTTCCGTGTCCAGTTCTAACTGTTGCTTCCTGACCTGCATACAGATTTCTCAAGAGGCAGGTCAGGTGATCTGGTATTCCCATCTCTTTCAGAATTTCCCACAGTTTATTGTGATCCACACAGTCAAAGGCTTTGGCATAGTCAATAAAACAGAAATAGATGCTTTTCTGGAACTCTCTTGCTTTTTCCATGATCCAGCGGATGTTGGCAATTTGATCTCTGGTTCCTCTGCCTTTTCTAAACCAGCTTGAACATCAGGAAGTTCATGGTTCACATATTGGTGAAGCCTGGCTTGGAGAATTTTGAGCATTACTTTACTAGTGTGTGAGATGAGTGCAATTGTGCGGTAGTTTGAGCATTCTTTGGCATTGCCTTTCTTTGGGATTGGAATGAAAACTGCCCTTTTCCAGTCCTGTGGCCACTGCTGAGTTTTCCAAATTTGCTGGCATATTGAGTGCAGCACTTTCACAGCATCATCTTTCAGGATTTGAAATAGCTCCACTGGAATTCCATCACCTCCACTAGCTTTGTTCGTAGTGATACTTTCTAAGGCCCACTTGACTTCACATTCCAGGATGTCTGGCTCTAGATGAGTGATCACACCATCATGATTATCTGGGTCCTGAAGCTCTTTTTTGTACAGTCCTTCTGTGTATTCTTGCCACCTCTTCTTAATATCTTCTGCTTCTGTTAGGTCCACACCATTTCTGTCCTTTATCGAGCCCATCTTTGCATGAAGTGTTCCCTTGGTATCTCTAATTTTCTTGAAGAGATCTCTAGTCTTTCCCATTCTGTTGTTTTCCTCTATTTCTTTGCATTGATCACTAAAGAAGGCTTTCTTATCTCTTCTTACTATTCTTTGGAACTCTGCATTCAGATGTTTATATCTTTCCTTTTCTCCTTTGCTTTTCACTTCTCTTCTTCTCACAGCTATTTATAAGGCCTCCCCAGACAGCCACTTTGCTTTTTTGCATTTCTTTTCCATGGGGATGGTCTTGATCCCTGTCTCCTGTACAATGTCACGAACCTCATTCCGTAGTTCATCAGGCAGTCTATCTATGAGACCTAATTAAACATAAAAGCTTTTGCACAACAAAGGAAATTATAAGCAAGGTGAAGAGAAAGCCTTCAAAATGAGAGAAAATAATAGCAAACAAAAAAATGACAATGAATTAATCTCCAAAATATACAAGCAGCTCATGATGCTCAATACCAGAAAAATAAAGGACACAGTCAAAAAACGAACCAAAGAACTAAACAGATATTTCTCCAAAGAAGACATACAGATGGCTAACAAACACATGAAAGATGCTCAGCATCACTCATTATCAGAGAAATGCAAATCAAAACCACATGAGGTACCATCTCACCCCAGTCAGAATGGCTGCCATCAAAAAGTATACAAACAATAAATCCTGGAGAGGATATGGAGAAAAGGGAACCCCTCTTATGCTGTTGGTGGGAATGCAAACTAGTACAGCCACTATGGAGAACAGGGTGGAGATTCCTTAAAAAATGAAATAGAACTGCCAAACGAGCCAGCATTCCTACTGCTGGGCATACAAACCAAGGAAACCAGAATTGAAAGAGACACATGTACCCCAATGTTCACCACAGCACTGTTTATAATAGCCAGGACACGGAAGCAACCTAGATGTCCATCAGCAGACGAATAGATAAGAAAGCTGTGGTACATATACATAATGGAATATTACTCAGCTATTAAAAAGAATACATTTGAATCAGTTCCAGTGAGGTGGATGAAACTGGAGTCTATTATACAGAGTGAAGTAAGTCAGAAAGAAAAACACCAATACAGTATACTAATGCATATATATGGAATTTCAAAAGATGATAACAATAACCCTATGCAAGACAGCAAAAGAGACACAGATGTAGAACAGTCTTTTGGACTCTGTGGGAGAAGGTGAGGGTGGGATGATTTGAGAAAAACTATATAACTATACTTAACAAAAGCTATATATGAAAAAAAAAAAAAGAAAGAAACACACAGCAAATATCATGCTCAGTGGTGAAAGACTGAAAGTTTTCCCTACAAGGTCAGGATGGTTTCTTGTTAAAATGCTTTCACATTGTCATGCAACCATCACCACCATCCATCTTCATAACACTTTTTGTCTTAATAAAACTGAAACTCTATACTCATTAAACAACAGCTCTCCATTGAACTCACCTCCCCTTAGTCCATGGTAACCTCTATTATAATTTCTGTCCTTTTGATTCTGACTAAAATTCATCCATGTTGTACACATACTGAAGAATTTCCTTCCTCTTAATGCTGAATAATATTCCATTATATGGATATTCCTCATTTTGTTATCTACTCATCCCTTGGTAGACTCTTGGGCTCATTTAGCTGTTATGATTAGCTGCTATGAACTGCAGCTGAACAAATATCTCTTCAAGACCATGCTATATATATAAAGCAGATCTATAGATATAGATATATATCTATAGAAGTGGAACTGCTGGATTATACAGTAATTCTATTTCTAAATTACTGAGTAACTACCATACTGTTTTCCATAGTAGCTTTATCATTCCATATTTTATATCTCCAACAACAGCCCACGAGTGTTCTAAGTTCTCCACAACCTCATCAGCATTTATTTTCTGGGTTTTTTTAATAGTAGCCATTTTAATGGGTATTCTGCCTTTTACTTGCACTTCCCTAATGATTAGTGATGTTGAGCATCTTTTCATGTCTTTAATGGCCATTCCTGTATCTTCTTTGGAGGACTGTTTATTCAAGTCCTTTGCCCATTTGTGAATTGGGCAAACCCATTTTGAATTGGATTGTTTTGTTGCTACTGCTGAATTTTTGGAGTTTTATGTATATTCTGGATATTAACCCCTTATCAGATCTATAATTGGCAAATATTTTCTCCCGTTCTATATGTTACCATAACATTAAAAGTCCAATATCCCTTATGAATATAGATGCAGAAATCCTCAACAAAATATCAACAGACAAAATCCAACAGTATATTAAAAGTATTATATACCAAAACAAAGTGGGATTTATTCCAGGAATGCAAGAGTGGTTTGACAGAAGAAAACCGATGGAAGGAATTCCCTTGCAGTCCAGTGCTTAGGACTCAGCACTTTCACTGCTGAGACCCAGGTTCTATCCCTGGTCAAGTCCTGCAAGCCACGTGGCACAGCCAAAAAATGGAAAAAGGAAAAATAAGAAAATCAATGGAATATATCACTTTAATAGAATGAAGAATAAAAACAACAGTATCATCTTGTTGATATAGCAAAAGTACGTGACAAAATCCAACACTCTTTCATGATTAATAAAGCACTCAATAAATTAAGAATAGAAACTTCCTCGACATAATAAGGTCATTTATAAAATCTATACCTAACATCATACCCAGTCATTAAAGGCTGAAAGCTTTCCCTTCTATCATCAGGAACAAGACAAGGACATCCACTTTCACCATTTATATTCACATTGTACTGAAAGTTCAATCCAGAACATCTAGTAAAAAGAATAAAACATTCAAATTGGAAAGAAAGAAAGAAAACTCCATTAACAGCTGAACTTGTATATAGAAAATCCCAAAGAATCCACCAAAAAATGAGTTGAGCTAATAAATTGAGTAAAGTTACCAGCTCAACGAACAAATATCAGTTATATTTCCATACATCAGCAATTGGCAATCAAAAAAGGAAATTAAGAAAATGATTTCATTTGAAATACAACTAAAGGGACAATATATTAATACATAGGAATAAATTTAACCAAAGAGTTAAAAACTCATACACTGAAAACCATAAAACACTGTTGAAAAAAATTAAAGAAGATCAAAATAAAGATTAAAAAAAACTTGTATTCATGAAGTGGAAGACAATATTGACATGGCTGCTGCTGCTGCTAAGTCACTTCAGTCTTGTCCGACTCTGTGCGACCCCATAGACGGCAGCCCACCAGGCTCCCCATCCCTGGGATTCTCTAGGCAAGAATACTGGAGTGGGTTGCCATTTCCTTCTCCAATGCATGAATGTGAGAAGTGAAAGTGAAGTTGCTCAGTCGTGTCTGACTCTTAGCGACCCCATGGACTGCAGCCTACCAGACTCCTCCGTTCAATGGGATTTTCCAGGCAAGAGTACTGGAGTGGGGTGCCGTTGCCTTCTCCAATTAACATGGCAATGTTCCTCAAAGCAATCTACACATTCAATGTTATCCCTATCAAAATTCCAATAGCCTTTTTGAAGAAATGGAAAAGTTAATCCTGAAATTTGTATGGAATTTCAAGGGGGCCTAAATAGCCAAAACAATCTTGGGAAAAGAAGAACAAAGGTACAGGACTCACTTTCTGATTTCAAAACTTATTACAGAGCTACAGCAACCAAAACAACATGTTACTGGAATAAGGATGGACACATAGATCAGTGTAACAGAATCGAGAATCCGTAAATAAACCTGTGAATCTATGGCCAACTGATTTTCAAGAGAGATGCTAAGAATATTCAATGGGAAAAGAAATGGTCATCAAGTGGTGCTGCAGCAACTGGACTTCTACATGCAAAAGAATTCAGTTGGACCCTTGCCTCACATCATATACAAAAATTAACTCCAAATAGATCAGTTACTATTAGAGAGCTAAAACCATAAACCCTTAAAAGAAAACATAGGAGTAAATTTTCATACATTTAGATTTGGCAATGGACACCATTGTACAAGCAATATGATACCAAAAGAACAAGCAAAAATAGACAAACTGAACTTAATCAGAAATTTAAAGTTTTATATGCGACCCCATAGACGGCAGCCCACCAGGCTCCCCATCCCTGGGATTCTCTAGGCAAGAATACTGGAGTGGGTTGCCATTTCCTTCTCAATGCATGAATGTGAGAAGTGAAAGTGAAATTGCTCAGTCGTGTCTGACTCTTAGCGACCCCATGGACTACAGCCTACCAGGCTCCTCCATCCATGGGATTTTCCAGGCAAGAGTACTGGAGTGGGGTGCCATTGCCTTCTCCGAAGACACAGCACAGTCAAAAATAAATTTTTAGAAAAGTAACTAGTTAAGAAAATCATCAAGAAAATTAAAAACAACCTACAGAATTGGAAACAATTTACAAGTCATACATATCCTAAGTTTCTAGTATCCAGAATATATAAAGAATTCAACAACAAAAAGGCAACTCAATTTAAAAATGGTCACAGGACTTGGAACGAGAAATAGACATTTCTCAAAAAAAGATATAGAAATGGTATCTGAAATGATAACATCAATAGCCATTATGGAAATGCAAATCAAAATCAATGAGAGGGACTTCCCTGGAAGTTCAGTGATTAGGATCCCAAACTTCCACTGCAGAGGGCCTTGGTTTGATTCCTGGTTGGGAAACTAAGACCCCACATGCTTCACAGTGTGGCCAGAAAAAAGAAAAAAAATGGTTTGGCCACTGTTAAAAACAGTAATTCCTCAAAAATTTCATAGAATAACACATTATCCAGTAATTCCACTGCTAAGTATATATCTCTACATGGCATGGCTCCGTCCAAGGTCCATCCAAGACAGGTCATGGTGGAGAGGTCTGACAAAATGTGGTCCACTGGAGAAGGGAATGGCAAACCACTTCAGTATTCCTGCCTTGAGAACCCCATGAACAGCATGAAAAGGCAAAAAAAAAAAAAAATAGGACACTGAAAGATGAACTCCCCAGGTCAGTAGGTGCCCAATAAGCTACTGGAGATCAGTCGAGAAATAACTCCAGAAAAAATGAAGAGACAGAGCTAAAGCAAAAACAACACCCAGTTGTGGATGTACTGGTGATGGAAAAAAGGTTCGATGCTGTAAAGAGCAATATTGCATAGGAACCTGGAATGTGAGGTCCATGAATCAAGGCAAATTGGAAGTGGTCAAACAGAAGATGGCAAGGGTGAATGTAAACATTTTAGGAATCAGTGAAGTAAAATGGACTGGAATGGGTTGAATTGAACTCAGCTGACCATTATATCTACTCCTGTGGGCAAGAATCCCTTAGAAGAAATGGAGTAGCCCTCATAGTCAACAAAAGAGTCCAAAATGTAGTACTTGAATGCAATCTCAAAAATGACAGAATGATATCTGTACATTTCCAAGGCAAACCATTCAATATCACAGTAATCCAAGTCTATGCCCTGAACAGTAATGCTGAAGTAGCTGAAATTGAATGGTTCGATGAAGACCTACAAGGAGAAGGCAATGGCAACCCACTCTAGTACTCTTGCCTGGCAAATCCCATGGACAGAGGAGCCTGGTAGGCTTCAGTCCATGGGGTCGCCAGAAGTCGGACACAACTCAGTGACTTCACTCTCATGCATTGGAGAAGGAAATGGCAACCCACTCCAATATTCTTGCCTGGAGGATCCCAGGGACAGGGGAGCCTGGTGGGTTGCCATCTATGGGGTCGCACAGAGTGGGACATGACTGAAGCGACTTAGCAGCTTAGCAGCATGAAGACCTACAATACCTTCTAGAACTAACACTCAAAAAAAATGTCTTTTTCAATAAAGTGGAGTGGAATGCAAAAGTAGGAAGTCAAGAAACACCTGGAGTAACAGGCAAATTTGGCCTTGGAATACGGAATGAAGCAGGGCAAAGGCTAATAGAATTTTGCCAAGAAAATGCACTGGTCATAGCAAACACCCTCTTCCAACAACACAAGAGAAGACTCTACACATGGACATCACCAGATGGTCAACAATGAAATTAGATTGATTATATTCTTTGCAGCCAAAGAAGGAGAAGCTCTAGAGAGTCAACAAAAACAAGACTAGGAGCTGACTGTGACTCAGATCATGAAATCCTTATTGCCATATTAAGACTTAAATTGAAGAAAGTAGGGGAAACCACTAGACCATTCAGGTATGACCTAAATCAAATTCCTTATGACTATACAGTGGAAGTGAGAAATAGATTTAAGGGCCTAGATCTGATAGACAGAGTGCCTGATGAACTATGGATGAAGGTTTGTGACATTGTACAGAAGACAGGGATCAAGAATATCCCCAAGAAAAAGAAATGCAAAAATACCAAAATTGTTGTCTGAGGAGGCCTTACAAACAGCTATGAAAAAAAGAGCAGTGGAAGGCAAAGAAGAAAAGAAAAGATATACCCATTTGCATGCAGAGTTCCAAAGAATAGCAAGGAGAGATAGGAAAGCCTTCCTTAGTGATAAGTGCAAAGAAATAGAGGAAAACAATAGAAAGGAAAAGGCTAGAGATCTCTTCAAGAAAATCAGAGATACCAAGGGAACATTTCATGCAAAGATGGGCACAATAAAGGACAGAAATGGACCTAACAGAAGAAGATGTTAAGAAAAGGTGGCAAGAATACACAGAAGAACTATACAAAAAAGAATATTGTGACCCAGATAATTATGATGGTATCATTACTCACCTAGAGCCAGACATCCTGGAATGTGAAGTCAAGTGGGCCTTAGAAAGTATCACTACGAACAAAGCTAGTGGAGGTATGAAATTCCAGTTGAGCTATTTCAAATCCTGAAAGATGATGCTGTGAAAGTGCTGCACTCAATATGCCAGCAAATTTGGAAAACTCAGCAGTGGCCACAGGACTGGAAAAGGGCAGTTTTCATTCCAATCCCAAAGAAAGGCAATGCCAAAGAATGCTCAAACTACTACACAATTGCACTCATCTCAACCGCTAGTAAAGTAATGCTCAAAATTCTCCAAGCCAGGCTTCAGCAATATGTGAACCATGAACTTCCAGATGTTCAAGCTGGTTTAGAAAAGGCAGAGGAACCAGACATGAAATTGCCATCTGTTGGATCATTGAAAAAGCAAGAAAGTTCCAGAAAAACATCTATTTCTGCTTTGACTATGCCAAGTCTTTGACTTGTGGATCACAATAAACTGTGGGAAATTCTGAAAGAGATGGGAATACCAGACCACCTGACCTCCCTCTTGAGAAATCTGTATGCAGGTCAGGAAGCAACAGTTAGAACTGGACATGGAACAATAGACTGGTTCCAAATAGGAAAAGGACTATATCAAGGCTGTATATTGTCACCCTGCTTATTTAACTTATATGCAGAATACATCATGAGAAATGCTGGGCTGGATGAAGCACAAGCCGGAATCAAGATTGCCTGGAGAAATATCAGTAACCTCAGATATGCAGATGACACCACCTTTATGGCAGAAAACGCAGAAGACTAAAGAGCCTCTTGATGAAAGTGAAAGAGGAGAGTGATAAAGTTGGCTTAAAGCTCAACATTTAGAAAACTAAGATCATGGCATCTGGTCCCATCACTTCATGTCAAATAGATGGGGAAACAGTGGAAACAGTGTCAGACTTTATTTTGGGG
Source organism: Bos mutus (assembly GCF_027580195.1). NCBI lineage: Eukaryota > Metazoa > Chordata > Mammalia > Artiodactyla > Bovidae > Bos > Bos mutus. The sequence goes on from NC_091618.1 coordinate 134,867,835, forward strand.
GGCTCCAAAATCACTGCAGATGGTGACTGCAGCCATGAAATTAAAAGACGCTTGCTCCTTGGAAGAAAAGCTATGACCAACCTAGGCAGCATATTAAGAAGCAGAGACATTACTTTGCCAACAAAGGTCCATCTAGTCAAGGCTATTGTTTTCCAAGTCATGTGTGGATATGAGAGTTGGACTATAAAGAAAGCTGAGCACCAAGAATTGATGCTTTTGAACTGTGGTGTTAAAGAAGATTCTTGAGATTCCCTTGGACTGCAAGGAGATCCAACCAGTCCATCTTGAAGGAAATCAGTCCTGAGTGTTCACTGGAAGGACTGATGTTGAAGCTGAAACTCCAATACTTTGACCACCTGATGCGACAAGCTGACTCATTGGAAAAGACCCTGATGTTGGGAAAGATTGAAGGCAAGAGGAGAAGGAGACGACAGAGGATGAGATGGTTGGATGGCATCACTAATGCAATGGAAATGAGTTTGAGTGGACTCCAGGAGTTGGTGATGGACAGGGAGGCCTGGTGTACTGCAGTCCATGGAGTCACCAAGAGTCGAACAGGATTGACTGAACTGAACTGAACTGAAGTATATACCCCAAGAACTCAAAACAAGGATCTGTGAATCTCCAGGGAACCTGACTTTGAAGATCAGTGGGATTTGATTATAGGACTTTGATAGTTCAGTTCAATTCAGTCTCTCACTAGTAATTAGAGAGATGCAAATCAAAACTAAAATGAGATATCACCTTACACTAATCAAAATTAGCTCAGTTCAGTTGCTCAGTCATGTCTGACTCTTCGCGACTCCATGGACTGCAACATGCCAGGCTTCCCTGTCCATCACCAACTCCCAGAGCTGGCTCAAACTCACGTCCATCCAGTTGGTGATGCCGCCAACCATCTCATCTGCTGGAGTCCAGCTCCAGCAGCCAGGGAATCAACCTGAAGGGATGGGCGATGTCGGCGAGAAACAATGTAGCATCTCAATTTTCTTGGACTGCATAACTTTATTTTAAGCTTAAGATTCTTTTTATACTTTAACAAAAGTATAATGCTTTAACAAAAGCATTAGGTCAGAGGTTTGACATTTTCAATTTTCCCTCAGCCAGATTTATTGTCTCCATAAATCATTGTTGCCCTTCAAACAGAGTTTCTGCTCCAGCTGTTCTCTCAGAATAGTGTTTACTTTAACTTGTGATTACATTGTAACTCGTGCTTAAGTCTGGGCTGCATACCACAAACCTCAGCTTATTTCTTATCTTTCTAAGTCCTGTTTGCCCCTATTATCCTAAGCTCACTATTTCTTAAAAAGGGCTTCTAGCTATTAATATCTCTAAAGTTCCTAATCTCTATAAGCTATAGTAAAATATGCTAACATCACAACATTCCTTAAATCTTTAGCTTCTATTTTAATTAAAATAAATTAAATTTGCTAAATTCAGCAAACTCCTTTGCCATAAATACTTTCCTCACAGATAGGCTTCAGACAGCAATCCCTCCCATGGCCTCAAGCTGTGGCCTACCTGCTCATCCTGAAACACTCTTTTGTAAGTCTTTGAACAAATGTCAATGATTAACTTTATGAAGTATTCTCTGAGCACAGCTGCAGAAGGCTTTGTGCCTTCTCATGCTCCTCTCAAGAACAATAAGCACCTTAATATTCTTTTCAGTCAACTCAGCCGAGGAGAGGAAAAAACAAGTCAGAATCACAAGGCCTAACTCCTTCATCCCGGGTCTGTGCCTGCGGGACAAAGAGAGGGAGCAGGGGCCGTGCCTCCATTTTGTCCATAATGCCTAACGCGGCTCCCAACACTCATCCTCTGTCATCCCCTTCTCCTCCTGCCTTCAATCTTTCCCAGTATCAGGGTCTTTCCCAATGAGTCAGTTCTTTGCATCAAGTGGCCAAGGTATTGGAGCTTCCGCTTCAGCATCAGTCTTTCCAATGAATATTCAGGACTAATTTCCTTTAGGATTGACTGGTTGGATCTCCCTGCAGTCCAAGGGACTTTCAAGAGTCTTCTCCAACACCACAGGTCAAAAGCATCAATTCTTCAGCACTCAGATTTCTTTATGGTTCAACTCTCATATCCATATATGACTACTGGAAAAACCATAGCTTTGACGAGATGGACCTTTGTTGGCAAAGTAATGTCTCTGCTTTTTAATATGCTGATCAAAATGGCTATCATCAAAAAATCCACGAACAACAAATGCCAGAGAGGGTGTGGAGAGAAGGGAACCCCCTCACACATGGAGAATAGTATGGAGGTTCCTTATATGACCCTGAAATCCCACGAATGGGCATATATCTGAGAAAAACATGATCTGAAAGGATATATGCATCCCAGTGTTCATTGCAGCATTGTTTACAATACCAAGGCCATGGAAGCAACCTAAATGTCCATTGACAGAGGAATGGATAAAGAAGATTTGGTACATATATACAATGGAATATTACTCAGCCACTAAAAAGAATAAAATAATAGCATTTACAGTAACATGGATGGACCTAGAGATTGTCATACTGAGTGAAGTAAGTCAGACAGTGAAGGATAAATATCATATGACATCCCTTATATGTGGGATCTAAAAGAAATGATACAAATGTTCTTACTTACAAAACAGAAAGAGATTCACAGATTTAGAAAACACACTCAGGTTGTCAGGGGAAAGGGATAGTTAGTGAGTTTGGGAGGGTCATGTACACACTGCTGTATTCAAAATGGGTAACCAGCAAAGACCTATTTAACATCTCATGGAACTCTACTCAGTGTTATGTGCCAGCCTGGATGGGAGGAGCTTTTGGGGGAGAATGGATACATGTATATGTATGGCTGAGTCCTTTGGCTGCTCACCTGAAACTATCACAACATTGCTAATTGTCTATACTCCAATACAAAATAAAAAGTTTATAGACATTTCTCCAAAGAAGACATACAGATGGCTAACAAACACATGAAAAGATGCTCAACATCACTCATTATCAGAGAAATGCAAATCAAAACCACAATGAGGTACCATTTCACATCAGTCAGAATGGCTGCGATCCAAAAGTCTACAAGCAATAAATGCTGGAGAGGGTGTGGAGAAAAGGGAACCCTCTTACACTGTTGGTGGGAATGCAAAGTAGTACAGCCACTATGGAGAACAGTGTGGAGATTCCTTAAAAATTGGAAATAGAACTGCCTTATGACCCAGAAATCCCACTGCTGGGCATACACACTGAGGAAACCAGAATTGAAAGAGACACATGTACCCCAATGTTTATCGCAGCACTGTTTATAATAGCCAGGACATGGAAGTAACCTAGATGTCCATCAGCAGATGAATGGATAAGTAAGCTGTGGTACATATACACAATGGAGTATTACTCAGCCATTAAAAAGAATACATTTGAATCAGTTCTAATGAGGTGGATGAAACTGGAGCTGATTATACAGAGTGAAGTAAGCCAGAAAGAAAAACACCAATACAGTATACTAATGCATATATATGGAATTTAGAAAGATGGTAACGATAACCCTGTATGCGAGACAGCAAAAGAGACACAGATGTATAGAACAGTCTTTTGGACTCTGTGGGAAAGGGAGAAGCGGGGATGATTTGGGAGAATGGCATTGAAAGATGTATAATATCATATAAGAAACGAATCGCCACTCCAGGTTTGATGCAGGATACAGGATCCTTGGGGCTGGTGCACTGGGATGACCCAGAGGGATGGTATGGGGAAGGAGGTGGGAGGAGGGGTTCAGGATGGGTTCAGGATGTACACCCATGGCAGATTCATGTTGATGTATGGCAAAACCAATACAATATTGTAAAGTAATTAGCCTCCAATTAAAATAAATAAATTTAAATTTAAAAAAAGCTCAACATTCAGAAAACTAAATAAATAAATAAAAAGTTTAAAGTTGAAAAAAACAAAAATACCCAAATTTTAGAAAACTGACATATTGATTAATAATTCTTAATTTTGTCATATTAATATTTTATATGCATATTTGTATTTCAGCTAGATTATTTGTAGTCTGTATATCTTAATGTTTGACCTATAACCACAGTCATAGAAATGCAGTTTTGTAGGAAGATTAATGCAGAATTAATGAAAGGAAGAGGTAGATGAGAAACAGGAGAGTATTCCAGTTACATAGATAAGGGACTCCCAGGTGGCGCTAGTGGTAAAGAACCCATTGGACATCACTGGACTCAAGGATGCAGGTTTGATCTCTGGGTTGGAAAGATCCCCTGGAGGAGAAAATGACAACCCACTTTAATAATTTTGCCTGGAGAATCCCATGGACAGAAGAGCCTGGCAGGCTACAGTCCATAGTTGAAAAGAGTCAGACTTGACAAATGATTCATGTGGACTGGAATGAAGTAATAAACACTTTGACAAAGGTAGTGTGATAAGTTTTTGATGTGTCACCTTGGTTGGCTGAATTATGAGAATGGAAGTAAGAATACACACCTTCTAAGAATACACACACCTTCTCCCACTATTCAATCAAATACTAATTAGTGCTGCTATCAAAGCAGTTTTGCAGACATAATAAATTCCTTAATGGTTGATTTTATTGATAAAGGAAATTATTCTGGTGGGTCTGACAAGTGGTGGAAGCCATATAAAAGAAGGTGTAGGCATTCCCTGAACCAGATTCTTAACAGTCTACACTAATTCTCTGTTAACTGAATTTTTCCTTCCTGATTACCTGTGGACAACAAATTCAGCTTGTGTCCATGGGGTTCCATCCTGCCGTAATCATCCTTTCCTGATAGCATGTGGACAGCATCACTGATATCTCTGTGCCTGTGAATTCCAGCCCAGTCCACTAACTTGCCTTCCTGATGGCCTGTCCTATACATTTCAGGCTTGCTTAGCTTCAGCCTTCGCAATATGTGGCAAGTTTCTTGTAATCAATCTGTTAATACTGTATAAGTGTTACACACACATGTGTATCCAGTAGTGTTGGTATCTCTCTGATAGAATTCATTTTGGTACTAGAAATTGTTCCAGGGAAACATACTTAAAAGTAAATTCTCTGCATTGACTCTGGACAGTTCTCTGGCTGGATAGTAAGGCACTAGTCACCCTATTTCCAGCGGTAAGGAAAACACTGGAAGTCCTTAGAATGATGTGGCAGAAGAGTTACTCGAATTTCACTGTTGGATATCTATAATCAAATAATGATAGAAAGTGAGATTCTAGGTGACCAAGCATTTGGCACCTTATAACATTTTAATCAAAATAAGGAGTGTAGGGGACTTCTCTGGTTGTCCAGTGGTTAAGAATCCTTCTGCCAATGCAGGGGACACAGGTTTGATCCCTAACCCAGGAAGATCCCACTTGCTGAGGGGCAACAAAGCTCATGCACCACAGCTACTGAGCCTGCACCCGAGAGCCTTTGCTGTGCACCATGAGAAGCCACCACAGTGAGAGTGCTGTGCACTGCAGGGTAGTAGGTCTTGCTCACCACAGCTGGAGAGAAAGACTTAATGCAGCAAGGAAGGCCAAAGTAAATAAGTACATTTTAAAAGGGAGTGTAGGAAGTTCCCTGGTGACCTATTGGTTAAGATTCCAGGCTTTTACTGCCCTGGCCCAGATTTAATTCCCAGTTGGGGAACTGAGATCCTGCAAGCTGCACTTTGTGGCAAAAAAAAAAAAAATTGTGTAATGAAGCTGAGTGGTCCTAACGATCTGGAGAGTGTGAAGTCAAGACTGAGCCAAAGGCCTCAAACCCCCAGTTTGAGCTCTGCATAAATGTCCTGAAAGCTTCTGTAGCTGCCTCTAAAGAAAGCTTCTCTCCTGTATCAGCAGGGGCAAGTTTTTTGAAATCCAAACCCCTGATCTTACCCTGTGAGTAGCTAAATTACAACACAAATTGAATTCCCACCTTTACAGGGTCAATTTTCTTGAAGTCAGAGTGTTGATTAGGAAGAAATGAGATCCTGAAAGTTGGAATGGGAAATCACACAAAGATTCTAACGATGCTGCTGCTGCTGCTAAGTTGCTTCAGTGGTGTCCGACTCTGTGCGACCCCATAGACAGCAGCCCACCAGGCTCCACTGTCCTTGGGATTCTCCAGGCAAGAACACTGGAGTGGGTTGCCATTTCCTTCTCCAATGCATGAAAGTGAAAAGTGAAAGCGAAGTTGCTCAGTCATGTCTGAATCTTAGCGACCCCATGGACCGCAGCCTACCAGGCTCCTTGGTCCGTGGGATTTTCGTGGGGACATCAAATCCCTAAATTTCACTGTCTTCTTGGCCAGAAAAAGCAGTCATTCCATCCCTGCCTGAGATTAGTCCTTTCTCACTTGAAAAACCTAAAATAGCCTCCCCTGAGCAGTTGCCATGAGAGGCACTAACTACCTTCCTCAGGATTTACCCTACCAGCCCTCTTTCTTTCTAGACCTATTCAGTTCAGTTCAGTTCAGTCGCTCAGTCGTGTCCAACTCTTAGTGACCCCATGAATCGCAGCAAGCCAGGCCTCCGTGTCCATCACCAACTCCCGGAGTTCACTCAGACTCACGTCCATAGAGTCAGTGATGCCATCCAGCCTTCTCATCCTCTGTCGTCCCCTTCTCCTGCCCCCAATCCCTCCCAGCATCAGAGTCTTTTCTAGACCTATAGTTAGACTTAAATCCCAAAAGGTCCCAAAGCCAAGATCCCAAAGCAAAGTGTGACCAGCAAGAAATACTCTTTATTCACTTCATTTTAAATTCTGGTTTTTAAAACAACAGAATTTCTTTTAATAGTCACCTGAGGTCCCTGGACCAATTTGAGTGGCCATCTAACTGCTGACTAGGTCAGGTAGGATATGTAAAATTCAGTTTTGAGGAAAAGGGCAGGGGTTTCAGAAGACCCTTAGAATTAGCTCTTGTCCTTCTAGCTCCTTTCCCTCTTGTCCTCCTTGGCCCAGTGCTCTACCTCTTCTTGAGAGGAATATTTTTGTATGCTGTCTTGCTGTAGCTCACTGTGTGAACTGTTCACTGAACCCATGGTAGGAAAGGTACGAGATAAGTTGGAAGAAAACTCAAAGAGCCATAGGAACTGCAGACGTGTCACTCCTTCCTGGCTGGCACAGCAGACACACCGTATTCTCTCCTCTCCTGGTTGACTGAGCAGACACAGCCACAACACAGCCAACACACCATAACACAGCCATACATAGACACAAGGACTTTTTTCAGGTGGAGCTGATACAGGTGACTGCACAAAGCAGCCCATGACCAAGCCAGTACCTTGAGGCAAGCATGCACAGTACTGATATCAGCTGTTACATAACCATGTATCCTCGAAGCATGGGGCAAGAGCAAGAGGCCGTGGGGCGAGAGAGCTTGACCACGCCATCTTGGCTAATTTGCTCTCTCCCCACACTCCACCCCTTCAGGGTCTCTCACCTCACAATCTATGCACAGTCCATCTTCTGTGATATTCCCTTGGTGAGTAACACTGACCCTTGAACTTACATCTTGCAACAACAGCAGATGTTATAACAACAAACAGTTACATCCCCAATACATGGCAAAACCCCACGCCAGGTATCACCTGGAACTCATGTTGCGGTCCTTGCCCTCGTGGGGCTAGAAGAGCCAATCACCACATGTGGAGTGCCTTTGTCTTCCATGGCCAAGTCCAGTCCACCATCTGTCTTTGTGAAATTGTAAGACAGCCTCCACAGGGGCAACTCTACCCCACAGGGTTTTTATTAAAGACCCGCAAAACCCCTCATGGGGTCTAGGCCCACCCCTTCAAGGAGGGGATTTTTGTGGCATTCACAGTCCGCCCACATGATTCACAGTCAACCTACATGATTCCAAATGCAGTCCACCCACATGATTCCAAACACTGTTCTAAACCTGCAAGAGAATCAGAGGGTAGTAGCACATTACAGGACACAGACTTTATACACTGTTCTACATCATCGGACGCAGCCTTTACAGTATACCTTTGCACAAATCAGCCCACGTTTGCATCTGAAGAACCTAGATGGGATCCCTGGCAGCTCGGGCCCGCTTTGGGTTCTTCGCATTTTCAAAATGGTGCCTCACATGTCGTCCCTCTACTTCTCTCAGTAAAGAATCTGCAAACCCCCCCTACAGGTTCCGGGCCCACCCCTGTGTCTCAGAGTCACAAAAGCCAAGCTGCCAAGGTTTCCCCTTGCTTTTGCCAAAACTTCTTACCCAAGTCAACCAACTCTGCCTGAGTATATGGTCAATACGTCATGACTCAGTCACATTGGGGGCCCCTTGAGGTGGCCCCTCTTGCTCTAATGCCAGTATATGTTGCTGTGCTTCTTCCAAGTGTCTCTGCACATGGCACCCTGGCTTGCCACCACGTAGGGCACTATCCACACTCGCCCTCAGGGCAGTCAGGAAAATCCATCCCACGGTGCCACCTTGTTCAGCAAATGCCACCTTGTTCACTGCCTATAATGCCTTTTCAATGTTCTCTGGTCACCCATCCACCCAGCCACCACCTCCCAGTCTTCCAGCAGAGCGCACACTGATAGGATTGCAGCCACCTGGCACTATATCCTATATGGTGGCCACTGGCTTCCTCCATCCAGTGGTACCTCAGGCTCTTATCCTCCTGGGTACCCCTCCTCCTCTTCTTCGGTGGAGCCTCAGGCTCTTCTACCTGCTGGGTATCCTGCTGACTACACCAATTATCTTGCTATAGCTCACTGTGTGAACTGTTCACTGAACCCCTGGTAGCGAGAGTGCGAGCTAAGAAGCTGGAAGAAAACTCAAGGAGCCATCGGAAGTGCAGACACATTTATTCTCTTCTGGATGGCGCAGTAGCCATAGCAGCAGAAACACTGTATTCTCTCCTCTCGTGGTTGACCCACCAGACCTAGCCATAACACAGCCAACATGCCATAATGCAGCCATAATGTAGCCCCAAAGGTTTTTTTCAGGCGGAGCTGATATAGGTGTACCACACAAAGTAGCCCAAGATCAAGCCAGTACCTCATGGTGCACATGCACAGGACTATAAGTGATCTCAGCTGCTACATAACATGTGCTTACTAAGTGTGGGGTGAGAATGAGTGGCCATGGGGCGAGAGAGCCTGACCATGTTGTATATACCTGGTAAGTTGCTACAGTTGTGTCCAACTCTGTGCGACCCTATGGACTGTAGCCTTCCAGGCTCCTCTGTGCATGGGATTCTCCAGGCAAGAGTACTGGACTGGGTTGCCATGCCCTTCTCCAGGGGATCTTCCCAACCCAAGGATCGAACTCAGGTCTCCCACATTGTGGGCAGATTCTTTACCAAAATACTGAGATATACTTTATACTGAGATAAACTTTACTATTAACAACACATTTTATGTTAGATGATGAAAATGAGAGGGAAGAAAGAAATATTTGGTTTGTGTAGGGAAAAGGCAGACTAGTCTAGATGGCGTGGTCAAGGCTTCCCAGGTGGTCCTAGTGGTAAAGAATCTACCTGCCAATGCAGGGGATGCAAGAGACACAGGTTCAGGGACACTGGTGGCCTCTCCTTTCCATGAAATTTCACACATGTAGTCTAATACATTCATGATGTTATGCTGATTGAACATTGTGAGCAGGAAGTGGCAACTACTCCAGACATACGGCTAGGATGCATCAGAAGGTATGAAATAAATTCCACAAAAAATTCAGGGACCTATCACTTCAGTGAAATTTCTAGGGGTCATGATGTGGGGGCATGTAGAGATATTTATTCTAAGGTGAAGGAATGATGGGTTGTCACATCTGGCCCCTTCTCTGACCAAAACAAAGGCAAAACACCTCTTTGGATTTTGAAGACATATTCCTTCTCTGGGTGTGCTACTCTGATCCATTTGCTGAATGACCCAAAAAACTGCTAATTTTGAGTGGACTCTGCACTTGCCATGCAAGCTGCTCTGCCACTTGGGCCAGTGGTGCTTGAAGTGCCCGTGTTGGTGAGGGATGCTGTGTGGAACTTTGGCAGGCACCAATAGATGAATCACAGCACAGGTCCTTAGGATTTTGGAGCAAAGTTCTGCTATCCTCAGCGAATAACTGATCTTGGTGAGGCAGCAGTGAGTGGTGGCGTGAAGTGAGATCTAATTCTCTGCCCAGGAATTGAACATGGGTTACCTGGATGAAAAGCAGGAATCCTAGCCACCAGACCAGCAAGGGCTAGAAGCTAGAAGCTACGTTTCCCTGGATCTCTGCCCCCAATGAAAAATACATTTATCACAGAGGCAGAAAATGTAAATGCAGGCACTAAGTTTATTATTAGATACACAGCATAACAACAAGTGGGAGAGAAACTGTTTGTTAAGATAGAAGCAAGGCAGAGATGCACACTTGAAAAGAAAGAATGTGGCGTCCCCCAGTGAGGAGGAGCACAGTAAAGAGGCAGTTGTCATTTATATAGGTCAGTTCTTCCTGGTTTTTTCCTTCCTTCAGGCCAATTATCTGGTTTCTTTTTCCACACCTGACCTACCCTGGGACCCTCCACTGGGGTGCACATGCACCCCTCAGCCAAGATGGATCTCAAAGTGAAGGCTTCTGGGAAGAGTAAGATTCATTATGGCCTGGCATTATCCCTTGACTTTTGACCCACAAGCACCCTTTCCATGCATGTGTAGTGTTTCCCTTGTCCCAAAAGAGGAGGGGAGGGAGATTCCTTAATCCTTCACTCAAATGGGGTTTTGCCTCTCTTTGTCCTTGAGATGACTATTACCTTAAGGTGTTTACAAGAGACAAACACTGGCTATTTACCCTGTTTCTGTTTTTACTTCCATTTCAGAGGGAGAACAGGAGGCTGATTGTAGATGTCTCCACTGGAGCCCACATATCTCTTGTCTCAGGAAATGCAAACAGGAGGCTAGTTGTAAGTGTCTAACCTGGAGCCCATCTATCTCCTACATCATAACTACTGCCCTTTTGAGAACCAACTTTTGGTTTGCTGCTGGGCCTAAGTAGGGACTGAACACTTAACCATGGGCCACCAAGTTATACCATGTGACCTGAGCTGCACATCATGAACTTCAGTCTGAAGCACACAGACATCAAGCTGGAATACATGAGATAAGTGCAAGCAGGCCTGGAAGGCCCAGTTAAATTGCATGTGGAAGTGGTCTGAGTGACTATGGCCCCACATTTTCCGAACTACTTCTCTCTCTAGGACCATCCCACTTTTGAGTGGGCTCCTCAGAGGAAGAGAACGCAGGGCTTGGCTTACAAATGGTTTTACACAGTATGCAGGCCCACTCAAAAGTGGACAGTTGCAGGTGCAGCCCTTTCTGGGACATTCCAGAAGGATAGTGGTGAAGGGAAATCCTCCTAGCCCAGGTGGTTCCTTATTTTTCCTGGAAGGAGAAATAGTCACAGGTGCAATTATATATCAACTCATGACTGCACATGCCAATGGTTTGACTATATGGTCAGGGACAGGAAACTTGGTGACAAGGAGGTTGGAGAAAAAAGGATGTGGTAGCCATTTCTTTATGGGCCAAGAATGAGAATGCTCACTAATGGTGTCCTCAGCAGAAAAGGATGGGTTAGTAAATGGATGGGTAGTATGATCTGTTCTGTGAATACCAATCAAGCTCTTTCCTCAATCACCTTGTCATTACCCAATGGGCTCTTGAATAAAGTGGCCATGGTGGAGGGACCGAGGTTGTGCACAGGCTCAGTAATATGCACTTACACTCAACAAGGCCAACTTGGCTAGTGCCCATTTGTTTGCAGAAAAAAAACGACACTGGACACTCAATATGGCACTACTGCTCACATTTACATTAGATCCCTTCCATCATGGAAGAGGCAGTGTTTTGTTCTTATTGAAATAGACACTTACTTACCCTGGATATGGATTTGCCTCCCCTGCACACAATGCCAAAACTACCATCTGTGGACTTTTCCACAATTATGGTATTCAATAGAGCACTGAACCTAGACAGCATATTAAAAAGCAGAGACATTACTTTGCCAACAAAGGTCCACCTACTCAAGGCTATGGTTTTTCTAGTAGTCATGTATGGATGTGACAGTTGGACTATAAAGAAAGCTGGGTGCTGAAGAATTGATGCTTTTCAACTGTGGTGTTGGAGAAGACTCTTGAGAGTCCATTGGACTTCAAGGAGATCCAACCAGTCCATCCTAAAAGAAATCAGTCCTGGGTGTTCATTGGAAGGACTGATATTGAAGCTGAAACTCCAATACTTTGACCACCCGATGTGAAAAACTGACTCATTGGAAAAGACTCTGATGCTGGGAAAGATTGAAGGCAGGAGAAGAAGGGGATGACAGACGATGAGATGGTTGGATGGCATCATCGACTCAATGGACATGAGTTTGGGTGAACTCCGGGAGTTGGTGATGGACAGGGAGGCCTGGTGTGCTGCAGTCCATGGAGTCGCCAAGAGTTGGACATGACTGAGCGACTGAACTGAACTGAACTAAACTGATATAGCATTGCTTTTGATCAAGGAATTCACTTCTGAACAAATACAGTGTAGAAACAGGTCCATGTTCATGGGCTGAACTTGTCTTATCATGTTGCTCATCGTCCTGGAGCAGGTTCCTTGATAGAGTTTATTGAAGAACATTTTTAATTTCTTTCATCAAAGTTTTATGGTTTTCAATGAACAGATATTTAACATACTTGGTTACATGTATTCCTAAGTATTTTGCTGTTTTTGATGCTATTGTGAGTGGAATTGTTTCTTTCATTTCCTTTCCAGAATGTTTATTGTAAGTGTACACAAATGCAATTAATTTTTTATGTCAGTCTTGTGTCCTGTAACCTTGCTAAATCTATTTACTGGTTTTAATAGTTTTTCAGTGGATACCTTACACTTTTCTATAGACAAGGTTATGTCATTTGCAAATAAAGATAGTTTTTACTTCTTCCTTTCCAACATGGATACCTTTCCCCCTAATTGCCCTGAATGGAGCTTCAGTCCAACACTGAATAGAAGTGACATTAGAGGGAAAGCATCCAGTCTTTCTGCATCAAGTGTGTGGGTTTCTTATAAATGCCTTTTATTAAGTCAAAGAAGTTCACTACTATTCATAGTTTGTTAAAGGTTTTTATCATGAAAGAGGGTTATATTTGATAAAATGCTTTTCTGTGTTATTGAAGTGATTGTTATTTTTGTTATTTATTCCATTGATATGATGACTTACACTGTAATTGATTTTTGGATGTCTAAATAACTTTGCACTCCTAGAATAAACCCCACTTGGTCATGGTTTATAATTCTTTCTATATTTTGTTGGATTACACTGGTTAGTATTTTGTTGAGAATTTTGTATGATTTTTTAAAATTTTAGTGAAAGCATAAAATTTTAAATTTATTTTTAAGTCTACAATTCAGTAGATTTATAACAACATTATACTATTGCTATTGTTGTGCAATCATCACCATAGTCCATCTACAGAACTCTTTTCATTTGCAAAATTAAAACTCTGTATCCATTAAAGAATAACTCCCCAATTCCCCCTCCTCACAGCCCCTGGCAACAACCCTCAACATTCTGTCTCTATGGATTTGACTACTCTCGATGCTACAAAGAAGTGGAAATATATACAATTTGTCTTTTTGTGACTGGCTTATTTCACTTAGCATAGTGTTCTCAAGGTTCAGCCATGTTGTAGCACATGTCAGAATTTCATTCTTTTTTCAGGTTGAATAGTATTCCATTGTGTGGATATATCATACTTTGTTTATCCATCCACCTGTCAGTGGACACTTGGGTTACTTTCATCATTTGGCTATAGTGAACAATGCTATTATGAACATAGGTGTACAAATATTTCTCTGAGACCCTATTTTCAATTCTTTTTGTATGTACCCAGAAGTGGAATTGCTAGACCATATGTTGATTCTATTTTTCAGTTTTTGAGGAGTCACTGTACTGTTTTCCACAGTATGTGCATCATTTACATTTCCACCTATAGTACACAAGGGTTTTAATTTCTGTACATCCTCAGCAAAACTTGTTATTTTCTGTTTTTTAAAATTAATTTTAATTAATAGCCATCCAAGTGGATGTGAGGTAGTATCTCATTGTAGTTTTAATTTGCATTTCCCTAATGATTAGTGATGTTGAAAAATATTTTCATATGCTTATTAGCCATTTGTTATTTTCTTTGGAGAAATATCTAATCAAATCCTTTGACCATTCTTTAATTGGGCTGTTTGTTGTTGAGCTGTGCAAGTTCTTTATATATTTTGGATATTAAAACCTTATTAGATATATGATTTAGAAATATTTTCTCCCAGTCTGAGGGTTGCCTGTTCACTATGCTGATTATGTCTTACGAGGCAAAAAGTTTAAAAATTTGATGTTAGTTCAATTTATCTATTTTTTATTTTTTGTTGTCCTCGTTTTTGGTGTCATATTTAATAAATCACTGTCAAATCCAGTGTCATGAAGTCCTCTCATGTTTTCTTCCAGAAGTTTTATAGTTTTACCTCCCTCTTACATTTAGGTCTCTGATCTATTTTGAGTAAATTTTTGTGTATAGATTACGGTGATAGTACTACTTCGCCCTTTTGAATGTGGATATCCAGTTTTTCCAACATCGTTTGTTGAAAAGGCTGTTCTTTTCCCATTGAGTGGTCTTGAAATCCTGTTAAGAATCACTTGACCATATATATGAGGGTTTATTTATAGGCTCTATACTCTATTCCTTTGGTCTGTATGTCTGTCTATATGCAAGTAACACATTGATGTGATTACTATAAGCTTTGTAATAAGTTTTGAAACAGGAGGTTTGGATCATCCAGCTTTGTTCTGCTTTTTCAGGATTATTTTGGCTATTTGGGGTCTCTTTAAATTTCATATTAACTTTAGGATGGAGTTTTGTATTTCTGCAAAAAACACTGCTGAGATTTTGATAGGAATTACACTGAATATGCAGATCACTTGGGGGTAGTATTGACATCTTAAAATTACTGTCTTGGGACTTGCCTGACAGTCCCATGGTTAAGACCCTGTGCTTCCACTGGAAGGGGCACAGGCTTAATCCCTGGTTGGGGAACTAAGATCCTGCATGCCACTTGGCTTGGCCAAAAAAAGAATATTAAGGCTTCTGGGCCTTTTTCCAAAGGTGATATTTAAATGGCCAATGGGTACTTGAAAAGGTACTCAGCATCACTAATCATTGCTGCTGCTGCGTGGCTTCAGTGGTGTCCGACTCTGTGCGACCCCATAGACGGCAGCCAACCAGGCTTCCCGTCCCTGGGATTCTCCAGGCAAGAACACTGGAGTGGGTTGCCATTTCCTTCTCCAATGCATGAAAGTGAGAAGTGAAAGTCAAGTCGCTCAGTCGTGTCCAACTCTAGCGACCCCATGAACTGCAGCCCACCAGGCTCCTCCGTCCATGGGATTCTCCAGGCAAAAGTACTGGAGTGGGGTGCCATTGCCTTCTCCGTCACTAATCATTAGGGAAATGCAAATCAAAACTAGAATTAGATCTCACCTCATGCCTGTTAAAATGACTAGCATCAAAAAGGAAAGAGATAACAATTGTTGGGAAGGACTCAGAGAAAAGGAAACCCTGGTGCACTGTTGATGGAAATGTAAATTGGTACAGCCAATATAGAAAACAGTGTGGAGGTTCGTCAAAAAATTAAAAACACAACTACTACATTATTCAGCAATTCTACTTATGGGTTTATATTCAAAGAAATCAAATTACTATGTCAAAGAGGCATCTATAATACCCAAGACATGGAAACAACCTAAGTGTACATCAAAAGATCAATGGATAAAGGAAATTATATATATATGTACATTATATATAATATATATATAATGAAATATTGTTCAGCAACAAAAAAAAGAAAGAAGTCCTGCTCTTTGCAACAACATGGGTAAAACCTGAGATCATTATGCTAAGTGAAATAAATCAGAATGAAAAAGACAAATATTTTATGATCTCTGCTGCTGCTACTGCTAAGTCGCTTCAATTGTGTCCGACTCTGTTCGACCCCATAGACAGCAGCCCACCAGGCTCCCCGGTCCCTGGGATTCTCCACGCAAGAACACTGGAGTGTGTTGCCATTTCCTTCTCCAATGCAGGAAAGTGAAAAGTGAAAGGGAAGTCGCTCAGTCGTGTCCGACTCTTAGCGACCCCATGGACTGCAGCCTACCAGGCTCCTGCGTCCATGGGATTTTCCAGGCAAGAGTACTGGAGTGGGGTGCCATTGCCTTCTCCGTTATGATCTCTATTATATGTGAAATCAAAAAGAAACAAAAAATACAAGCAACAAACAGAAAAAGATCAGATTTGTGGTTACTAGAGGCAGGAACCTGGAGGTAGAGCAGTTGGATGGAAGTGATCCAAAGGTACTTAAGATACATAAGTACTGGGGATGTAATGTACAACAGTTAACACTGCTGTTTGGTATGTTTGCTGCAAGAGTAAATCCTAAAAATTCCATCAGAAGGACCTTTTTTTTTCTTTTTTGCAGCTGTGTGAGGAGATGGATATTAACTAAATCTATTGTGGTATCATTTTGTGGTACGTTTGTGTTAAGCCGTTATGAGTTACACTTTAAACACACACAAAGCTAAACGTCAGTTATGGGCTTCCCAGGTGGAGCAGTGGTAAAGAATCTGGCTGCCAATGCAGAGACACAGGAGACGCGGGCTTGATCCCTGGGTCAGGAAGAAGCCCTGGAGAAGGAAATGGCAACCATTCCAGGGCTCTTGCCTGAAATATCCCATGGACAGAGGAGCCATGGGGTTGCAAAGAGTCAGACACGACTGAGCACACACACATGTCAGTTATATCCCAGTAAAACTGAAAAGAAAATTGCCTGTCAGTCCATGAAAGTGAGAGTTCTTTTCATATATTTCTGTCTTTAGGCAAAGTTTTGTGGTTCCAAATATACAAACTTTTTGTCTTTTTTTTTGTTTAGATTATTCCTAAGTATTTTATTCTTTTTCATCCTATTATACCTGTAATTGTTTTCTTAATTTCCTTACTGGAATGTTAGTGTATGTAAATACAACTGACTTTTTAATGTGTTGATTTTATATCCTACAACTTTCCTGACTTGGTTTATTACTTCTAACAGTTTTTGTTTTTTTTTTAATGAGATCTTAGATTTTCTACAAGTAAGATCATGTCATCTACAAACAGATGATTTTACCTCTTTTCCATTTTGGATACTTTTTTCCTGCCTAACTGCTCTGAATAGGCCTTCCTATGTTAAACAGAAGTGATGAAAGTGGTTTATCCTCAAGAAAGTTTCCTGTACACTTGAGAAAAATGTGTGTTCTGCTGTTGTTGACTGGAGTGTTCTGTATATTTCTTTCAGATACAGTTGACTTCAAAAACTTGTTGCAGAACTTCCCTGGTGGTACAGTGGATAAGAATCTGCCTACCAATGCATGGGACACGGGTTAAATACCTGGTCTGGGAAAATTCCACAATGCCTCAGAGCAACGAAGCCCATGTGCCACAACTCTGGAAGGTCTTGATCCTAGAGCTTGTGCTCCGCAACGAGAGAAGCACTGCAATGAAGAGTAGCTCCTACTCACTGTAACTAGAGAAAGCGCATGCAAACCAATGGAGACTCAGTGCAAAAATAATTAAATAAATAAAAGTTAAAAAATTTTTTGAATAAAAATTTTTTAAAAACTTGTTACAAAGCTGCAGTAATTATGACATACAGTAAATCACAACACTGTGGTCCTGGCATAAAGAAAGACAAACAGAGCACTGGAATAGAATAAAAATCCCATTAATAAGCCCTCACATACATGGTCAAATGATATTTGACCAAATAAGGAAATAGAGTACTTTAACAATATGTCTTTAACATATTAATCACAGCTTTTAAAAAGCTCCGGATCGGATAATTCCAACATTCTTTCCATATCTGAGTCTTGTTCTGATGCTTGCTTGATCTCTTCAAACTATTTTGTCTTTTTGTTTGTTTTTTACCTTTTACTTGTGCGTGTGTGTGTGTATATATATATATATATATACACACATATGCACCTAAAAGATGAGAATTATGCTTTACTCAGCAGTCATACTGAGGACTTCAACTCTGACAGGCAGCATTTCAAGTAACCCCGAGAAAACTGCTCCAAGGAGAACAGAGGTGAGCTAGGATATACAGGAGTTTTGCAGCAAAGGGTAGGTAGTAAGAACAAAAGACTACTGTTAATAAAAGAAAACTAGGTATCTCAAGTTAAGGAATTTAGTGCTTTTCTACACATGAGCAGATGCAAGAGTCTGAGCTCACTGAAGTCATTCCTTTGATACGCGCCTCAGCTGTCTAGGGCCAGGATCCTGTTTTCACATCCGCGGTTCCTCAGGGCTCAGCATCTGAGTGACTGCAGTGCAATGGCTGTTAGATGGCAGGCATGCTTTCCTCCCTGAGTTCCCCCAGGGCCCACCAGCGCACTGTGGGGGGACTGCAATTGTTGATGACTGTGACATCCTTTGTTTACTGATATGGCAGGTAATATTTTATTTCTAATAGTATACCTTGTGATTTTTGCTGAAAGACAAAAACAATGTACTAGATAAAACAATCTGTGGTAAACAGGCATTTACTGATGTGGTGGTAAGGTGTAGATGGAGGGGTAGGATTCCACAGACCATGAAATACAAGTCCTCAGTCTTTTAGGGAGACTGTTCCCCTGAGCTGTGAACTTCACAAGTGTTTCTCAGCTTTCCCCCTCCTTTAGATGGGAGAGGGTATCTGGAGGGGCTGGCATTATTTCCCTTCATCCAGGTGGCTTATGCTCTGAAAAACTCCAGGAAGTTAGGGTTGTTGAGACAGTTGTTGAGGTGTTGTTGAGATAGCTCTCTTTAGGGCAGGCTTTGTTAGGAACAGAATGCTCTGGTTTATTTCAAAATAGTTCCTTTCCCCGTCCCTCTGCTGAAATCACAAGAGGACTTTTTTTCTCTAATTCTTACTGTAAGTAACTGGGAAGGCTCCTGGAGATAAAACTCAAAAAAGTACAAGCACACCATCTAAGAATGGTCCCCTCTGGAGTTTTTAACTCTCAAACTTTTCCACACTGAGCCTCCAGCAATTCATCAGTTTCCGTTTAGGTTTACTACTTTGATACTAGCTCCCACAGAAGTTTCTGTTTGTGGGTTTCTGCTTTGGTGTGTTTTGATTCCCTAAGTCTACTGGTCTGTCTCTCTGATTTATGGGTCAGCAATATGCCCTGTGACCTCACTTCTTTAATGGATCTAAGAAGATTTGCTGATTTGTGGTCCATTTAGCGTGTTAGAACACTGACAATTTTCATGCTCCAGACGTACTGGACCAGAAACTGGATCTCCATAATTTCTCTCTCATAGATATTTTCATTTGGTTCATATATTGACTTCCTGATGTCCTTAGTTTTCTGTATGTGTTACACCTTAAGTCATCAAGCTGAATCATTAAGAAAATTGTTTCAAAGTGTTTGTCAAGTGAACTGGAAGGCTTTCTTTGGGTTCATTTTCTGAAGATTTATATTGCTTCTTTGAATGGGTCATATGTCTGTTGAAAATCAAGCACTGGACAATCAGAAACCTCTCCTAGCCTTTGCAGCCTGGCTGTGCAGGAGTCAGTCCCCTAATCAATGCAGTATGAGAGCTAGGGTCTTCTCGGAGCTTTTGGGTGCTGCACCTTCCTCGGGCGTGCGTGTGTGCTTTCCCCTACCCTTAATTCCTCTACATATACAGCTGCTTTTCGAAGTATCTTATGTCCCTAAGAGTCTTGGCCTTCTTCTTAGGGCCTTGGATGTTCAGTCGTACTTCTCTACCCACAGGTGCATATAGGTCAGAAATGCCCCTGCAGCATTCCACCATGCCCTGGCACCACACTGCTGTCATGAGCCTTCAGTCCCATACCCAAGTTAATCCACTATTCCTGTCAGCACTCTGAGTCAGCACTCTGACACAAAAACCAGTCCTTCCAATAACCCCCAGAGAAGTTGAAACATTGTAGACAACTTCCTTTCACTCTAAGGGAGGGATCAGGAATTAAGTGACTTCCTTTATCTGTAGCATGCCTTTGTTGGGGGTGGGCAAGGGTGATTGCAAATGCCATGAAATTTTTGTCTGGAATGTTTTGAGTGCTGCTGTTTCCGGCTTGGGCATTCATTTGGCTGCTGCAGATCCTTTAACTGGTTTCTAGAGTTCTCATAAAGCTACTGAGGTCAGAATGATGTTTACTTGATGTTTCTGTGAGGAAATGAGGACCTGGAGCTTCCTACTCTTCTTTCTTGATCACATCAACCAATATTATCTTTTGTACCTGGTAAAATTTTTGTGTGATAATACTTGGACAGTAATTCTTTCCCATTTAATATTAATATTCCATTGTACAAATATACAACAATTTGTTTATCCACTTTTCTAATTGTATTCTTTGAGTTGTTTCTAGTTTTTTGCTTTTATGATTGATTACTCATGTACAAGCCATTGTGTAGATATAAATTTTCTTTTCTTGGGTAAATATATACAAGTAGGATTATGCTATATACCATATGTATATGCTATGTGGCATATATATATATATATATATATATATATATATATATATATATAACTTGATAAGAGACTTCCAAAGTAGTTTCTTCTTTGAAGTGTCCTATTTTTGTTGGGTTGGCATTTTATTGTTGATTTGTAGGGGTTCTTTGCATATTCTGGGATCAGTTGTCTGTGTGCCAAGACTGTCTTCAAGTCTGGCATTTCACTGTCTTAACATTGTCTTTTGGTAAGAAGTTTTAAAATTTCTGACCAAATCAGTTATCACTTTTTTTTAAAGGTACTGACCAAAGAGGTTAGTACATTTTCTCTTCTAAGACATCTTTTCCCACCTACATTCTAAGGTTGTAAAATTACTCTTTAGTTTCCTTCTAGAAACTTTGTATCTTTAGCTTTCATGTTTAGGTCTATGATCTGTATCAAATTAATTTTTGTGTATGATGTGGGCAAGGAGATCAACTTTTTCCACATAGTTATACAATTACTTAGCACCATTAAAAATAGTTCCCTTTGTCCACTGAATTCCTTTGGTATGTTTATTAAAAATCAACTGACTATAGAGGTGTGGGCTTGTCAATCTGTTTGGGAAGAATATCATAGACTGGGTAGCTTACAAACTACAGAAATTTATTTCTCACAGAGTCTGGAGGCTGGGAAGTCCAAAAGCAAGATGCTGGAAGATTTGGTGACTGGTGAGAGCCTACTTTCTGCTTCACAGACCTGTAACCTCATATAGAGGAAGAGATGAAGAATCTTTCTGGGGTTTCTTTTCTACAGGAACTAATGCTATTTGTGAGGGCCCTATTCTCTTTACATATTCACTTTCCAAATACCAACACATTGGGGTATTAAGTTTCAACATATGAATTTTGAGGAGACACAAATGATAGGGACAAAGTAAGTAATGAAATAGTTAATCCCACTAGAGGACTGTAAGTAAAGAAAAAAGCATGGGAGACCCCTGCAAGTTAAGTGAAAAGTGAAAGTCGCTCGGTTGTGTCTGACTCTTTGTGACCCCATGGACTGTGGCCTGTCAGGCTCCTCTGTCCATGGAATTCTCCAGACAGAATACTGGACTGGGTAGCCATTCCCTTCTCTAGGGGATCCTCCCAACCCAGGGACCTAACCCAGGTCTCCCACACTGCAGGCAGATTCTTTACCATCTGAGCCACCAGGGAAGCCCCTCTGTAAGTTAATGATCACTCAAGAAACAGGTTTCATTAACCACAAAACCAAGCAGGCTTCTTAAGCAGCAAAATCACGCAATAGAAGCATGAGACAAAAACAATAAAACAATGATGGCATGAGACCCACATTTTGTCCTGTGAGCTCAGTAAGTTAATGATCCTTAAAACACGCTCTTTGCACAAATTAAAAAAAAAAGTTATGGAAAAGTGAGATTTCAAAGTGAAACACCATTATTGTACTCAGACCTGAAATGATATTCCCTAGTGCCATGACCGGAGAAGGCAATGGCACCCCACTCCAGTACTCTTGCCTGGAAAATCCCATGGATGGAGGAGCCTGGTAGGCTGCAGTCCATGGGGTCGCTAAGGTCGGGCACGACTGAGCGACTTCACTTTCACTTTTCATGCATTGGAGAAGGAAATGGCAACCCACTCCCGTGTTCTTGCCTGGAGAATCCCAGGGATGGCGGAGCCTGGTTGGCTGCCGTCTATGGGGTTGCACAGAGTCGGATATGACTGAAATAACTTAGCAGCAGTGCCATGATAGTCCTGGCTTGACCATGTAGGGACAAGAAAACTTTTTTGCCCAACATGGAGAAGGAGCTAACGATGGAAGTTTGACATCTACTCAAGAATAAGGAAGAATGTGGTCTCCCTCCCTTACTTTCCTCTGATTATAAAACTGTAGCCCACTAAGTTCTCTGGGTGCAGCACCCTCTCGCTCATCTGCTTATAAGCCTCACAAGTCTCCAATTCTAAAATATCACTTCTTATCTACTACTTTGCCTCTCACTGAATTCTTTCTGTGCTGATACATAAAGAACTGGAACCCGTGGGAATCCCCTGAAATGACATCTAGAAGTTTTACAAACATTCAGTCTATAGCAGGGATTTTTTCTTACTATTCTGTTCCATTGCTTTATTTGTGCATCAAGTCAATACTATACTATTCCTGTGGCTTTGTAAAACTGGTGTTGCTTCTTTCTTAAATGTTTTATAGAATTCACCAGTGGAGCTATACACCCTTGGAGATTTTCTTTATGGGATGGTTTTAAATTACAGATTCAATTGTTTTCTTCTACCAGTGCAGAAGGGATTGAATCCTCTCACATTGCAGATGGATTCTTTACCAGCTGAGCCACAAGGGAAGCCCAAGAATACTGGAGTGGGTAGCCTATCCCTTCTCCAGGAGATCTTCCGAACCCAGAAATGGAACCAGGGTCTCCTGCATTGCTGGCAGATTCTTTACCAACTGAGCTATTAGGGACCAAGTGAAGTCGCTCAGTCGTGTCCGACTCTTTGTGACCCCATGGACTGTAGCCTACCATGCTCCTCCATCCATGGGATTTTCCAGGCAAGGTTACTGGAGTGGATTGCCATTTCCTTCTCCAGAGGATCTTCCCGACCCAGGGATCGAACCGGGGTCTCCTGCATTGTAGGCAGACGCTTTACCTTCTGAGCCACAGAAGGGAAGCTATTAGGGAAGCCCCTGTTAATCCCAAACTCCTGATTTATCCCTGTGGGGGCGGGGGTGGATATTCTTATTTGTTCATCTGTTTTCTAGTGTATTGACTTCTGTTCTTATCTTTATTATTTTTTTACTTATACTTTCTTTGAATTTAATTTGCTTCTGTTTTTCTAACTTTTCTGAGGTAGAAGTTAAGGTAATTGATTTTAAACTTTTCTTGTTTTTTACTATGTGTATTTGATATATTAACTTTCCTTCTGAGCATTCATTTGGCTGCATCTCACAAATTTTTATTTTTTTCATCATTACTTAGTTCAATATATTTTCCAATTTCCATTGTGATTTCTTTTTTGATCAAAAGAATATTCAGAAGTGTATTATTTAGTTATCTAATATTTGGGCATTAAAAAGTTATCTTGGACTTCTCTGGTGGTACAGTGGATAAGAATCCACCTGGCAATGCAGGGGCGTGGGTTTGATCCCTGGTCCGTGAAGATTCCACATGCCCCAGAGTAATAAAGCCCATGTACCACAACTACTGAGCCTACTCTAGAGCCAAGCTGCAAACACTGAGTTTGTGTGCCGCAGCCCCTGAAGCCCAAGTGCCTAGAACCCATGTTCCGCAACAAGAGAAGCCACTGCAATGAGAAGCCCATGAATTGCAAGGAAGGCCCAGCACAGCTAAAAAATAAAATAAATAAATAAAATATATTTTTAAAGTTTTATTTTTATTGCGTTTTCGTTCAATTTCGTGATGGTCAGAGAAAGTTCTGTATGATATCAACACTTTGACATCTTCTGAGATTTGTTTTACTTCCTAAAATATACTTTGTGCATAATATTTGAAAATTTTAATTCTTCTCAGTAATTACCTTAAGGGTTCAGCATAAATATTTTGAACATCTGTCATCAAATACAACATATTTTGTGTTTTGTTTTGTGAGGCTTAAGGGTAAATCAGTCAACTGCTTTAAAATTTTCTGTATCTGTACTTATTTTGGTGACTGCCTGTCACATCAAATCCTAAGAGAGGGGTGTTAAATCTCTAATTGTGAGTATCTGTATGCCTATTTCTTCTTCTGACTATCAATTTTTCACAGTTTATTTGGTGCATACACTCTAAAAATTGTCATTTTTTTTTTCTGAATTAATTGACCCATTTATCTTTACCCAGTGTCCCCTTTAATTTTTGGTCATGCTCCTTGTCTTTAGGTCTACTTTAATATTAATATAGTCACTGACTTTTTTGATTAGCATGGGCATGGTAGATGGTTTTTCATCTTTTAAAATTTCAACCTCTTTGTGTCCTCATATTTAAGGTATGTTTCTTTTAAACAGCCATGTATTTAGGCTCTGTTTTTATCCAATGTGACAAGTTCTTTGGAGTGTTTAGTTCATTTACGTTTAATGTAATTACTAATACAGTTGGATTTAAGTCTAACAGCTTGCTCTTTGTTACTTATGTGCTTTTTGCTCCTTCTTTGCTTTCTTCGATTTATATTTTAGCATTCCATTTAATTTCCTATCTTGGATTTTTTA
This sequence comes from Bos mutus, assembly GCF_027580195.1. NCBI lineage: Eukaryota > Metazoa > Chordata > Mammalia > Artiodactyla > Bovidae > Bos > Bos mutus. The sequence continues at coordinate 134,892,511 of NC_091618.1, forward strand.
ATTGCTTATTTTTCATTAATTGCTCTAGGGGGTTACAGTATTTTTAAGTAAATACACTATACCTTGAATATGTATTTCACCACTTCACTTTCAGTATAAAACAAACAAAAACGAAACAGCCCTTGGGAATTTAACTTTGAGACTCAGCCCTGGGCTGAAAATGTGTGGACTAGCCGGGAACCAGAAAGTCACTCAAAACCCCTGTTGGAGTGAGGGACCTCCAGGAGCTTCTAGAAAAAGTGGTCTCTGAATATTTAGACAACTGGTGGATTTTGGTTTAGTCAGGATTCATTTGCTGTAACTTTGCATCATCTAGAAGACAGCCAGGAGGTAATGAAACTTCTTGTGGTTTTCAAAGGCTAATGGCCTGATACCTGCTGCTCATCTTTATTGCTCTCCCTTACGACAGGTTGGGGAGGTGGTGGTGGTGATGGGGAGCGGCGGTAGTTTAGGGAAAAATTTCTCCCAAACATGCTTGTGACAAACTTACTCCACTTGGCCTCTCTCAAGATTTTGTTTGGGGGCTAGTTCGTCAGATTTCTGCTCTCAGCCATTCCCACAAATCTGCGCACGCCTTTGCTCCTGGCTCAGAGAGGACACGCGATCACTTCAGAGGCCAAACAGGATCATTTTCTCCCGGTTGGCCGGGTTCTGGCAGGGAGTCCCAGTCGCACCCCGCACCTGGCCGCTTGCAGGATCCCGCCCGCGGAGCTCAGGTGTGAACGAGTACCTCCTCCTTGGTTGCGGGGCGCCAGGCCATCGCGCCTGGGTGTCCCCCTAAGTTCGTTCTGCGGCTCATCTCACTTGCTGCCCTTATCTCACTGAGGCCCGGGACAGGGTGCGCCCTCCGCGCTCTTTTTACGGCCCAAGCTGGGCGAGTCCCACTGGGAAGCCCCCCCCCCCCCTTTCCCGCGGTCCCAAGGACTAGCTGAGGTCTCCTAGGCCGGCAGGTGGCCCTCGAGGTTCCCTTCCCTGAGGAGCATTTTCGACAGCCAGAGGGGCCTGTGGCCCCCGGGGTCGAGGGAGGGAGCACAGCGCACAAAGGCTAGCCGACTGGCCGAGGGCCGGGGGTGGAGGGAGGAGCGCCAGGAGGAAGAGGCCGAGCCGGGAGAGCCCCCGCCCCGGGAGGAAGGGGAGGAGGCCGGGTGTTTCCTGGCGCATTCCCGGCCCGCCCGAGTGACTCACTCGGTTAGGAAACTCCCAGGGCCCGCCCGGGACCCCCAAGCAGCCGCCGCGGACCCAGGTGAGGAGCGCTGCGGCCCCCTTCCCGCCCCGCGCCCCCGTTGGGATCGCGGCCCGCCCTCGGAGCCTGGCCAGCCGGGAGCTGGGAGGTGGCGGTGTCGCACCGGGGCCCCTCAGGCAGCCGGGACTTGGACCTCCGCGGCGCGGCCTCCCGGGCGGCGCGGCCTCCGGGATCACTCCGGCCTCGGAGTGGCGAAGCCATTCCCCAGCGCCCCTGGCCGCGACGGAGTTCCAATGGGGAGGGTCCATTGGGATTTTGCAGTTATTGTTTGAAAGTACGGAGCAGGCGGTTTGTACTGAGGTCGCGCTTTGTGCCCCTCTCTGAGGGGAGGAGAGACTGACCAAGCGAGACCATTTTGCAGATTCTTGGAGAGAGGAGTTTGGGGCTTTGTTAAGGAGCCCGGATTGTTACGTGGGCAGTGCGGTTCAACACAGCCAGATTGAGTTGTATATTTTAAGCCTCAAATGCGTGCTCCTAATTCGCAGCCCTTAGTGGGTGGGAGAATAATTTGGAAATGGGGTTTAAGAAGCGCTTTCTAAGCCGAGAGAGGCGTCCGGAGCACGTCCACCCTAGCGTTATGTCTGAACGGCCGGATGGCGATTGCTTATGAAGCCGGGTGTTGGACGGTCTACGCTGCTGTGGGAGTCCGAGACTTGGGAGTTTCCTTTTCCAGGAGTAGAGAGAGGGTGCTGTGCGCCGCGCCGCTCAGTTGTTTTGTCAGAGCTTGGTGAGTTGGGTGGTATTTCTTGGCCGTTGTCAACGTGATTCCGTCAATGACCCGTGATTGAAGCAGCAGCGTTCTCGGTGTTGTAGCTCAGGTTGCTTGCTTGACAATTCACCAGCAGCTCTAGCGGCTCCGGGCTCGTGCAGGAAAATCCTGCTCGGCCGCTCGGCCGCTCGGCCTGTGAAGCCGCGCGCCGGTGCCTGCCGTCTCTTCTTCCTGAAGGCCTTCAGTGGTTTTTCGAGTAAAGCGCAGATCTACCCGTGCTGAGCCTGAAGAAAATAATCAAGTTTTAAATGAATGTGGGCCACGGCAAGTTTGCATTTGTGGGAATTCACTTAGGAAGATGGTGCCAAACACTGTCTTCACGCAGCGGCATCTCTATGCCAGAGGTGAACAGGGAAATGTGGAAAACATTTCCGGTATTAAAACATACATTTGTATGCTCATACGTCCCTCAAAGAAAAGTTACTCGCCAAGTGTTTTTGTGTGTTTATTTAAATTTATTTTAAGTTGACATGTAGTAATATTGACTTTATGATAAACAGTCTGAATTTTAACAAATGCTTAAGTGTCTGGTGACTTACAACCACAGTCAAGATACAGAGCAGTTTTATCACCCCCTAAATTCCTTTCTGTCCTTTTGTAGGCAACTCCATTTTCCACTCCTGACCCTTGATCTGTTCTCCATTCCTACAGTTTTGCTTTTTACAGAATGTCATATGTGGTTTTTGAGTTTGGTTATTTCACTCAGCATAATGCATTTTCGATTCATCTGTACTCTAGTTTGTCCCTGAGGGGTAAAGACATTAAAGTTTAAAACGTGTGCCTCTAGGATACAACCTGAGCTATTCAAATAACACTTTTAATTCATGAGAAGAATTACAACACTTAAGCTTATTAAAAAGTCCAACAGTGCTCCACTACATATACTAAAAGTGCAATTCCCTAAGTCTCTCTTAGTATGTAGCCTTTTCTGTGCATAGGTTTTATTTTTGTGTATGTTCTTTTTCTGACAGCAAGATTATATTGCATGTATTGTACCTTTTCACTTAATGTTCTTGGATTATTTAAAGATCTTGGAAATATTAACATGTTGGCATATATATTATATTGGCATATATACTATATATACACACAGATATTCTTCATTCCTTTTAATGACTATAGTATAGTGCTTTATGGTTAGATGTATGATCATTTATTTAATCAGCCCCTAGTTAACTGACATTAGTTTGCATTTGTCACCATCATATTCTGGGAAAGATTGAGGGCAGGAGGAGAAGGGGATGACAGAGGATGAGATGGTTGGATGGCATCGCTGACTTGATGGACATGATGAGTTTGAGCAAGCTCTGGGAGTTGATGGACAGGGAAGCCTGGCGTGCTGCAGTCCATGGGGTCGCAAAGAGTCAGACATGACTGAACAACTGAACTGAACTACCATATTCAGTGCTTGTGTCTATATCTTTATGTATATACTCAGATTTATCATTCTGGAAGTGAATGAGGGTTTAAATAAAAGCTAATGTATCTTTTAAGTTGGCTTAAAACTCAGCATTCAAAAAACTAAGATCATGGCATCTGGTCCCATCACTTCATGGCTAATAGATGGAGGGAAAACTGGAAACAGTGGCAGATTTTCTTTTTTTGGGCTCCAAAATCACTTAAGATGGTGACTGCAGCCATGAAATTAAAAGACGCTTGCTCCTTGGAAGAAAAGCTATGACAAACCTGGACAGAGTATTAAAAAAAAAAAGCAGGGATATCACTTTGCTGACAGAAGCAAAGCTGTGGTTTTTCCAGTAGTCATGTACAGTTGTGAGAACTGGACCATAAAGAAGGCTGAGCACTGAAGAACTGATGCTTTTGAAATGTGCTGGAGAAGACTCTTGAGTGTCCCTTGAACAGCAAGGAGACCAGACCAGTCAGTCCTAAAGGAAATCAATCCTGATACTCGTTGGAAGGACTGATGCTGAAATTGAAGCTCCAGTACTTTGGCCACCTGATGTAAAGAGCCTACTGATTGGAAAAGACTGATGTTGGGAAAGATTGAGGGCAGGAGGAGAAGGGGACAACAGAGGATGAGATGGTTGGATGGCATTATCGACTCACTGGACATGAGTTTGAGCAAACTCTGGGAGATAGTGAAGGACAGGGCAGCCTGGCATGCTTCAGTCCATGGGATCACAGAGAGTCGAACATGATTTAGCGACTGAACAACAGCAACATTTCTTGAGTACTTACTTTGCTTCAGTGTTGTTTTGTGTGCGTGCATGTTAAGGCACTTCTGTCACGTCTGACTCTTTGCAACCCATGGACTGTAGCCTGCCAGGCTCCTCTGTCCATGGAATTGTCCAGGTAAGAATACTGGAGTGGGTTGCCACTTCCTTACCAACCCAGGAATGGAACCCGTGTTTCTTATGTCTTTTGCATTGGCAGGTGGGTTCTTTACCTCTAGCGCCATCTGGGGAGCCCCAGCATTGTTGTAGGCCAGGATTACTTTTCCTGTAAACGTCCAATAGTGATTATGTCCAGCTTTGCAGGTCATATGGTTTCTGTCACAGCCTCCCCAGTTTCACTCCTGTAGCATGAAGTCAGCATGGACAATTTGTAATGAATGATTGTGGCTGTATTCCAGTAAAACTTTACTTATGGAACAAACCGTAGGCTGTAGTTGGCTAACTCTTGAGTACTTTGTGAAAGTGAAGTCGCTCAGTCGTGTCCGACTCTTAGCGACCCCATGGACTGCAGCCTACCAGGCTCCTCCGTCCATGGGATTTGCCATGCAAGAGTACTGGAGTGGGGTGCCATCTCCATACCAACTATTCTCACAACCCTCAAAGATGGGTGCAATTATTATTCTCACTTTATGGATGAGGAAAATGACAAAGAGGTTAAGTGTGTGCCTGTTAAATGTCTGGGGACTTCTCTGGTGGTCCAGCGGCTGACTCCTCGCTCCCAATGCAGGGGCCCAGGGTTCGATCCCTGGTCAGGAAACTAGATCCTATATACTTCAACTAAGAGTTCACATGCCACGACTATTAATAAGACCCAACACAGCCAAATAAATAAATAAATAATTTTTTTTAAAAGTTAGCATGCCTGATAAGAGCCAGACTTTGAATCGAGCCTTCTGACTAGTAAGTTAAAAACTAGAAAGAAGCTGCCAAAGATGCTTTCTCCAAAATATTAGACCTTGGGACCTGACCCTCATACACTTACTGAATCCCTCACCTATGATTTTTTGAAGGCACTGTGCTTGCTCAGGTATCACTCCAGGATCACTGCCTCTACTCCTCTGTTGGGCCAGTGTTCCTTCAACCCCTCTCAGTGTGTGACAGTCTTGTGTCTTGGCTTTTGATCTGTGTTTTAATACTACTAGTTTATAGAGGGGTCACCTCAGTCAGTGCCTGGGACTTTGGCAAATGAGATCAAGTTGGGTCCTGGCAAAGCTACTATATATGTCTGCTATAATATGATCACCTGAGCCCTGATAGGTATGTTGGTTGGACTACCTTTGACCATTTTTCTTCTTTGGTAACATGGAAAAAGCACCTATTAGATTGTTACGAAATCAAAGGAGATAGTATATATAGGAATGTATTGTTAATATTCATACTTTGGCTTCTAAAGCTTTTATATATCTTGTCCTACCTAGGTCTTCATAATTTTTGCAACCAAAGGAATAGAGCATGGATTAATAACATATATATAATAATTAAAAACTTTATTTTAGACAGGGCAATAAGATCAGAAAAATAAATAAAAGGCAGATTGGAATGAGAAAATTGTCCCTTTTTGCAGATGGTATTATCGACATAGAAAATCCAAGAAATCTATGAAAAAACTATCAGAATTAGTATGTGAAGTTAATAAGGTCACAAAATACAGTTAACACATGTAAGTTAGTCTTATTTCTATATACCAACAGTGTGCAATTAGAAAGTAAAATGTTTAAAAATAACCATTTTCAGCAGCTTCAAAAAATCAAATACTTAGATATAAATTTTAATAAAACACATACAGGATCAATAAGCTGAAAACTGCAAAATGCTAATGAATGAATCAAAGATCATGTAAATAAATGAAGAGGCATGTATGGGCATGAGTTGAAATACTCAACATAGTAAAGATGTCACTTCCCTCCAAGTTGATCTATAGGTTTAACACAATTCCAGTAAAATATTGCAAGAAAAAAATATCTCAACTTTATATTGAGGTACAATGTACATACCGTAAAATTACCTCCTTTAAGTGTGCAGTGATTTTTAGTAGATTTATGGAGTTGAACAGCACCATCATAACATACATATCACTCCAAAAAGGTTACTCATGACCTTTTACAGTTAATCTCCATTCCTAGCCCCTATTCCTGCTAATCACTAATTTGCTTTCTTTTATAGATCTGCCATTTCTGGACATTTAATATAAATGAAAGTGTACAATTTGTGTTCTTTATGTGTAACTTTCTTCACTTAGCATAATGTTTTTGGAATTTATTTCTGGTCTAGTATGTACCAGCATTTCATTCCTTTTTTATTGCTTTGTATTCCATTGAATGGATATATTACATTTTGTTTAACCATTCATTAAATTCATTTTTTTTTTTTGCCTGTTATGAATAACTGCTGCTATGAAGACTCATGTTCAAGTCTTTATGCAGGCCTATGTTATAATATCTTTTTGATAGAAATCTAGAAGTGTTCTTGCTGGGTCATAAGATACTTTTGTTTAATTATTAGAAGTCACAGCAGATTGTTTTTATAGATAAAAGACAAACTGACTCTAACATTTCTATGAAGGGGGAAATAAACTGCAGTAGCTGAAAAAATGTTTAAAAAAATAAATTGGGGAGATATTGTCCGATTTTTTTTTTACTATAATAAAATATAAGTAGCCTAAAATTTACGGTTTTAATCATTTTAAATGTACAGTTTAGTAACATTAGGTACATTTACATGGTTGTACAGCCATCACCACCATCCATCCCCTAAACTCTGTCTTCATCCTAAATTGAACCTCTGCACTTATTTATTTATTTTATTGAAGTATAGTTATTTACAATGTTTCTGATATACAAAGTGATTCCATCTTTTAAAAGATGGAATCACTTTTTGTGTGTGGAATCATGTATATACATATATATACACACATACATGTGTGTACATACATATGCAGGTCTATTTTTTTTTTAGATTTTTCAATCTATAAAGATTATTATAAGATGTTTAATATATTTCCCTGTGCTATACAGTAGGTCCTTGTTTATTTTATATCTAGTAGTGTATATCTGTTCATCTCAAATTCATAATTTCTCTCTTCCCCCCTTACCCTTTAGTAACCATAAGTTTGTTTTCTATGTCTTTACCCATTTAAATACTAACTCCATTTTCTCATTCCTCTAGCTCCTAGTAGCAACCATTCTACTTCCTGTCTATGAACTTGACTATTGCAGACACCAATTAAGCACTGCTATGGCTTACTATAACTATGAACATTGGTATATGTTATTGAGATGCTGTTTTCAGTTCTTTTGGTTATATACCCAGAACTGGTATTGCTGGGTTATGTGGTAATTAAATGTTTAATTTCTTTGAACAGTTGTCATATTATTTTCCTTAGCAGCTTTGCCAGCATTTCTGTGTACCAGCAATGCACAAGGATTCCAATTTCTTCACATCCTCTCCAACAATTGTTATTTTCCTTTTTTAAAAAAATAATATCCACTTTGCTGCTACTGCTAAGTTGCTTCAGTCGTGTCCAACTCTGTGCGACCCCATAGACAGCAGCCCACTGGGCTCCTCTGTCCCTGGGATTCTTCAGGCAAGAATACTGGAGTGGGTTGCCATTTCCTTCTCCAATGCATGAAAGTGAAAAGTGAAAGTGAAGTCCCTCAGTCGTGCCTGACTCTTAGCAACCCCATGGACTGCCGCCTACCAGGATCCTCCGCCCATGGGATTTTCCAGGCAAGAGTACTGGAGTGGGGTGCCATCGCCTTCTCTGAATATCCACCTTAATGGTCATGAAATAGTGTCTCATTCCAGTTTTGATTTGCATTTCCCTAACAATTAATGGTGTTGAGCATCTCTTCATGTATTTATTTTCCATTTGCATATCTTCTTTAGAGAAATATCTGTTCAAATCCTTTGTCCATTTTTTAATCATGTTGTTACTTTTTTTTCATGTTGAGTTGTAGGAGTTCCTTATATATTTTGGATAGCAGTCCCTTGTCAGATACATGATTTGCAAATATTTTCTCCCATTCTGTAGGTCTTTTAACTTTCTTGATAGTGTCCTTGCTGCACAAAAATTTAAAATTTTCATGTCTAGTCTAGTTTTATCTACTTTTTCTTTTGTTGCTAGTGCTTTTGGTGTCATATCCAAGAAATCATTGCCAAATTGAGTGTCATGAAGCTTTTCTTATATGTTTTTTTCTTAAAGTTTTATAATTTTAGTTCTTCTGTGTAGGTGTTTTGTTCATTTGAGTTAATTTTTGTATATAGTATGAGGTGATGGTCCAGTTTAATTCTTTTGCATGTGGATATCCAGTTTTTCCAGCACAATTTGTTCAAAACAGTCTTGGGCTTCCTTGGTGGCTCAGTGGTAAAGAATTCTCCTGCCAGTGGAGGAGACATGGATTCGATCCTAGGTCCAGGAAGGTCCCACATGCTGCAGAGCAGCTAAGCCCATGTGGCACAACTATTTAGCCTGTGCCCTAGAGCCCATGGGAGCCGCAACTACTGACCGCACGTGCTGCAGCTGTTGAAGCCTGCACGCTCTAGAGCCCCTGTTCCACAACCAGAGAAGTCACAGCAATGAGAATCCCTCCCACCACAACTAGAGAACTGACTCATTTTCTGTAACTAGAGAAGAATTCTGTGCAGCAGCGAAGACCCAGCACAGCCAAAAATTAAAAAAAAGAAAAGAGAAGGTCCTTTTTTCAGTGAATGGTCTTGACACCCTTGTTGAAAATCATTTGATCATATACACAAGCAAGGGTTTATTTCTGGGCTGTTTATTCAGTTTCATTGGTCAATGTGTCAGTCTTTATGCCAGTATCACAGTTTTGATTATTATAACTTTATAGTAAGTTTTGAAATCAGTGAAAGACTTTCAGGTTTGCTGTCCTCTATCAAAATTTGTTTTGGCTATTCTGGGGTTTTTTTGAGATTCCATATTATTTTAAGATGAGTTTTTCTATTGCAAAAAAAAAAATGCTGTTAGAATTTTGATGGGGATTACATTGAATTTCCTGGAGAAGGAAATGGGAACCCACTCCAGTATTCTTGCCTGGAGAATCCCATGGATGGAGTACACTACACAGTCCACAGGGTAGCAAAGAGTCGGACACGACTGAGCGACTTAACTAACATTGAATTTGAGGATAGCTTGGGTTATAGTGACATCTTTTTTTTTTTTTTTTTCGGTTGCTCCATGCTGCTTGGAGGATCTTAGTTCCCCAAACCAGGGATCAAACCCAAGTCCCTGTCAGGGAGAACAAGGACTCCCAACCTCTGGGCCACCAGGGAATTTTGTATATTGTTATCTCAACAGTATTAAGTCTTCCAGTTCATGAACATGGAATATCTTTCCATTTATTTGTGTCTTTAATTTATTTAATCAGTGTTTTGTAATTTTTAGTGTATGAATCACTCACCTCCGTAGTTAAATTTATTCTTAAATTTATTTTCTTTTTGATGCTATTGTAAATGGAATTGTTTTCTTAATATTCTTTTTGGAACATTTATTGCTAATGTATAGACATGCAGCTGATTTTTATGTGTTGCTTTTGTATCCTGTAGCTTTGCTGAGTTAATCTATTAGCTCTTACAGGTTTTTTGTGAAATCTTCTGTGAAAGCTCTACATAGAAGATCATGTTCTCTGTGGTTTCATATAGTCCAAAGTTCTGTTGTTAGTTGAATAGGTTTATAGTTGTTACATCTCTCTGATGGAGTGACTATTCTATTATAATGTTTCTAGTAACAATTTTCTGTTTCAAGTCTATACGTCTAATATTAATATAGCTGCTCTGACCACTTTTGGTTTCTCTTTGCATGTTATATCTTTTTCCATCCTTTTGATTTCATCTCCTTGTGTCTTTGAATTTAAAATTTGTCTTTCATGGGTAGCATTCCCACGTGGTGCAGTGGTAAAGAATCCGCCTGCCAATGCAAGAAATGCAAGAAACATGGGTTTGATCCCTGGGTTGGGAAGATCCCCTGGAGAAGAAAATGGCAATCCACTCCAGTATTCTTGCCTGGAGAATTCCATGGACAGAGGAGCCTGGCGGGCTGTAAGCCATGGGGTCACAAAGAGTCAGATGCGACTGAGCAGCAGCAGGTGGCGTATACTTGGTTCATGGTTTTTTTTTTTTCCCCATTCTATTATTGTCTGCCTTTTGATTGTCTACTCCATTTTCACTTAATGCAGATACTTATATCTTAGGATTTACATATGCCGTTTTGTTATTTGTTCTCTGTATATCTTATATCTGGAGACCCTTTGGCCATAGTGAGGAGCTTAGACACAGCAGCTGTGTAGGAGCCAGTAGAGAACCTAGCACCGTGAATGGCCTGAGTTCAGGCTACCTAATAAGACTCTAGTATTCTGGCTTGGAGAATTCCAGGGACTGTATAGTCCATGGGGTCACAAAGAGTCAGACACGACTGAGAGACTTAAAAAAAAAAAAAAAAAAAAGATTCCAGAGCACTCTGGGGGTAAGATTTGCATTTATATGAATTTTTTATGTTAAAGGCCTCTCAGAACTTGGTCTTAAGAATACAGGGATGTATTTTTTTACCTTTGTGTTGGTTTGAGCCTGGTGTAACTTGTGCTGTTGAGCATTCATTTACGCACTCCACCCCGCCAAACTTCGTCATGACTGCCTTACTTTCATGCAAGACTGTGGAGACAGAACCCACAAGCCAGACCTTGAACTGTGGCATTCAGATTTTTTAACTGTGTATAAGACAAATGGACAGTGATAGTTACTGTGACTTGAAACAAGCATATTTGTGCTTTGTATTTATATCTCAGAACTGGACTAGCCAAGGTTGTCAGGTCCTGTTCTTTACTCTCTTTTGGGGGAGTTTTGCTCCATGGGAGAGAAAAACCAGTGCTTAGAGAGCAGTGAGTTCCATCTTGGAACTTGATTTGATAACCAGAATTTTATGTCCTGAGCTAGCATGGTTATTTCTTGTGCCCATTTGTCCTGACTAGGAGAGTGGAGGTGTGCGATGCTTCATCTTTGAAGATATTCACAGAAGAAGATACTTTGCTGTGAAGAACCGCACAGGCCCAGGTCAGAAGTGGTGATGAGGATTTACATTATATTTAAATCCCTACCTAAAGCTTGAGTTACTCAAGCTGTTCCATGTTGAAGAGTTTTCTTCTTTTCCCACAAATCCTGCCTGGAAGAACCAGTCTCCACAAAACCAACTAGCATTACAACCACCTGGACTCTTGACTCATTGGGGTTGTCTGTCCCAGGGGTCATGGAATAACTAAGTGTGTTAAATCAAGCAGACTTGTGCATGTGCATGATATTTTCATATTCTGAAGTCAGTTTTGCTTCTGCCCTGGAGACCACATTCCTAAGAGTTTTGTACATGCCAGCTGTGTCTCTTCCTTTGCGTTAATTGGGGTGGGGTGTTTGTATGAGTCAGCATTCTCCATAGAAACAGAGCCATAGGGTATATGGAAAGATTGATTTTAAGGTTTGACTCACATGATTGTGGAGGTTGGCAATTCTGAATTCAGAGAGTAGGCAGGCTGAGACTCCGGGGGAGTTGATGTTACAGCTCAAGTCCAAAGGTCCTCTGAAGGCAGAATTCCTTCCTCTTTGGAGAATCTCATTTTCTTCTTTTAAGGTCATCAGCTGTTTGGATGAGGCCCACCCATGTTATGGAGGGTCACCTGCTTTACTCCAAGTCTGCCTATTTAAATGTAAATCACACCTAAGAAATAGCTGCACAGCAACATCTAGACTGATGTTTGACCAAAAACCGTATTGTACCTAGAACTCGTCATAGGGAATAGTTTTTACTTTGTATTTTAAGTTTGCACTTTATTTGGCTGCGCTGCGTCTTAGTTGCCAGTGGGTTTTAGTTGCGGCACATGGGATCTTTGCAGAGTCTTAGCCACTGGGCTACCAGGAAAGTCCCTGTAATTTTCGTTTCAGACAGTTGCCTCCTCCTGCAAAGATTGACTTCAAGGTAAGCACCATGCAAAGGGTGGGAGGGGAGGGGGACGGTCCTTGCCGTCTGGAACTGCCCGCTGAGGGAGGGAAAAACCACCACTGCCCACCCTTCCTCCACTGGGAATGTGTCACTGACCAACGTTGCACACAAGCTCTGAGAGGCTCGGACAGACACCAGCGGTGGACAGAGCAGGGTTAGTCCTCTCTGGGAAGCCTCTGCCAGGATGGCCAAGGTCTGGGGCAGCTCCCTTGGAAGGCGTGACTTCCTGCCCTGCGCTCTGAGTGTCCCTGAACCGTTTCTGAATGTGCTTTTAAGGAGCTCTGTACCTCAGGAGCTCGTGTTGCAGTTTAGAGTGACTGGGGACTGTGTCCTGCAGCAGTCCCGCTGGGTCTGCCAGAGGGCCCCGCCCCTTCCCGAGGCCTCTGTCCTTGGCATGTGGGTGGCCACATTCTCACCATGTTTTCACATGGCCTTCCCTCTGTGCCTGTCTGTGTCCTGATCTCCCCTTCTTATAAAAGACACCAGTCACATTGCGTTAGGACCCACCCTATAACCTCATTTTGCTTTAATTGCGTCTGTAAAGACCCATCTCCAAATACAGTCAGTCTGAGGTATGAAGAGTTAGGACTTGAAAGCGGAACAGCCCTTTCAAGTTCAGGGCTCAAAGCAGTTCAACCCCAAGCAGCTCATTTAATTACAGTGATGGAGTGTCTATGAGCCTCGGGAGCCATTGGCTCCTGCTGCTCCTTGAGGATCTGGCAAGGAGGCGGGGGCAGATGTGTTGCTATCAGGGAGACTTTGTTCCTCTTTGTGAGGCAAAATTACAGACACTCCAGCATTTTATTCTGTCACTTCGAAGGATTACATGGTATACTCTTACGTTGGAGACTGCTACCCTAAGACGGCCTCAGAACTGGCTGGTTCCCTCCTGATTGCAGCCCCTCACTGTTTCCCAGCCTTTAGCCCCTGCAGCTGGCAGCTCCCAGGAAGGGGTGGGTAGGGAGCAGCCACCCATCGTGCTGTCGCCCTGGCCACACTTTCTCTTAAGTGTGGGCGAGAGACTCCAACCTCAGAATCAAGAGGTGTATGTGGGTGCATGCCTGGTCACCCAGCTCACCTAGTCAGGGCAAGGTGTGAGAGTTGGCATTTGCACCGGGTCTCCCTGGCAATTATCGTCTCTTTTAGTTCCAGCCAGTTCGTGCCCTAGTTCCCTAAGCATCCTGGGGTACTAGGCAGGAGGAGCCCACTTCCAGGGTTTTATGGTGCTCTGAATAAGGTACAGACAGACATCATATAATTGCTCTTTGCTTTATTGCACTTCTCAGATAGTGTATTTTTTACAAATGGAAAGTTTGTGGTGATCCTACACAAAGCAAATCTGTTGGTGCCATTTTTCCTTCAGCATTTGCTTACTTCATGTGTTTGTGTCACATTTTGGCAGTTCTTGCAATATTTTAAACTTTTAAATTATTTTTATATTTGTTAGGTTGATCTGTGATCAGTGATCTTTTAAAAAATTTTTATTTATTTATTTTGGCCACGCAGCATGTGATATCTTAGTTCCCTAACCTGGGATCCAGCCTGCGCCCCCTGCATTGGAAGTGCACTGGACCACCGGGAAAGTTGCTATGATCAATGATTTTTGACGTTATGATTATGCTATGTTATGTTATTATTGCTGCAGGCTCAGATAGTGGTTATCTTTTTTAGCAGTAACATATTTTTAAATTAGGGTATATACTTTGTCTTTACTTTTTGAAGAGAGACAACCATTATGTAGTCTCTCAATACTAAGATTCTGAGCTGCTTTTACATTACCACAATGGCATGCTTTTAAAAATACATTTCTAGCACCCTCATTATTTCCCCTCCAGTATTGTCTTCTAATACACTTGGTTGACATTCCTATGGGACTGGTGGCCTGTCCCTTCTGCTATCACAGGGGAACCCTATACATTATTTCCAACTCACAAGTAAAACTAAAGTACAGTGAATTTCTGGTCTTAGTAAGTATTGTTGTCAAAAATACAGTCTTGAATTTCTTGTGCACAAGGTTAAATAAAAATATTCTACTGTTTTACTTAAAAGTGTGGTCAAGTTAGAATGGTGGCAAAAGAGGTATGGGACATTTGAGGCAGGGCAGCGTGAGTCAGTCACATTCAGCATGTTTGTGTATCAGCCACTATTATTTAGACCAAGTCTGTACATTAGTTTTGGGCTTCCCAGGTGGCTCAGTGGTAAAAGAATCTGCCTACCAATGCAGGAACCGCAGGAGACATGGGTTTGATCCCTGGATGGGGAAGATCCTCTGGAAGAGAAATGACAACCCACTCCAGTATTCTTGCCAGGATAATCCCATGGACAGAGGTGCCTGGTGGGCTATAGTCCATGGGGTCTTAAAAAGAGTTGGACACAACTGAGCACCCACATACATTATTTTTAAAGAAATAATGCTATCACACACTTAATAGGCTACAGTATAGTGTAAACATAACTTTAGATGCTCTGGGAAACCGAAAACGTTGTGTGACTCCCTTTATTGCAGTATCTGCTTTATTGTGATGGTCTGGAACTGAACTTGCAATATCTCCCGAGATATACGGGAAAAGAAGATGTAGACAATTAGAACTATACAGGAAGGAACTTTAAATAAGGTGGCCTCAGGGCCCAGTGGCTACAGGCAGAGCCCTAGCTGCTACATGACCTGCAGGGATGAAGCAGTGATTGCACATTCTAGCTCAGTCTGAAACCTGTAATCTCACATGTATGTATATTAAACTGTTCGTTGAAGGCAATTCCTTAATGTGCAGAGGCATGGAATAGTATTATGAACTCTCAATAGTGGTCTGAGCTCTGCTGTAACCCCTGCCCCACACTGTGCTGTTGTGAAGGAAGTCCCAGAAGCAGCATCTTATCTCGGTCATAAGCATTTTGGTACATGTCTCAGAGTTTTGCTGCTGTTTTTCTGGGCCAGAAGTGGAAATGGTTTTCTATTTTTAGGATCTCTTGCTATTTTGTATAAGCTGGTTTCTTCAGATTGTAAAAATCTGGGAAGTGTCAAATTTTAAGTAATTGAAGCTAAACATTTGGAGTGTATATATATTTTAAACAAAGCCCACTACTCTGCAGTTGCACTACTCTGAAACACTTGATTATAGAATGAAAATAATCACTGCTGAGGGCTGAATTGCCTGAGGATGTGTGGTCCTCAGCTCAGATTTCCGTTGGATCAGAAGCTTTCTTCAAGAGTGCGGGACTCTGGGCAGACAACAGGGATTTCCAAGGCAGATACTCAGACTGGAAAGATGTGTTTTACTCTGAAGAGATGACTTTACATGTGGACATCACCAGATGGTCAATACCAAAATCAGATTATATTCTTTGCAGCCCAAGATGGAGAAGGTCTATACAGTCAGCAAAAACAAGACTTGGAGCTGATTGTGGCTCAGATCTTGAACCCTTATTGCAAAATTCAGATTTAAATTGAAGAAAGTAAGGAAAACCACTAGACCATTCAGGTATGACCTAAATTAAATCCCTTACGATTATACAGTGGAAGTGACAAATGGTTTCAAGGGATTAGATCTGATAGACAGAGTGCCTGAAGAACTATGGATGGAGGTTTGTGACATAGTACAGGAGACAGTGATTAAAATCATCCCCAAGAAAAAGAAATGCAAAAAGGCAAAATGGTTTCTGAGGAGGCATTACAAATGGCTGAGAAAAGAAGAGAAGCTAAAGGCAAAGGAGAAAAGGAAAGATATATCCATCTGAATGCAGAGTTCCAAAGAATATCAAGTAGAGAAAAGAAAGCTTTCCTAAGTGATCAATGCTAAGAAATAGAGGAAAACAATAGAATGTGAAAGACTAGAGATCTCTTAAAAAAATTAGAAATACCAAGGGAACATTTCCTGCAAAGATGGGCACGATAAAGGACAGAAATGGTATGGACCTAACAGAAGCAGAAGATGTTAAGAAGAGGTGGCAAGAATACACAGAAGCACTATCCAAAAAATATCTTAATGACCCAGATAACCACGATGGTGTGATCACTCACCTAGAGCCAGACATCCTGGAATGTGAAGTCAAGTGGGCCTTAGGAAGCATCACTATAAACAAAGCTAGTGGAGGTGATGGAATTCCAGTTGGGTTATTTCAGATCCTAAAAGATGATGCTGTTTAAGTGCCGCACTCAATATGCCAGCAATTTTGGAAAATTCAGCAGTGGCCACAGGACTGGAAAAGGTCAGTTTTCATTCCAATCCCAAAGAAGGGCAATGCCAAAGGATGTTCAAACTACCACACAATTGCACTCATCTCACATGCTAGCAAAGTAATGCTCAAAATTCTCCAAGCCAGGCTTCAACAGTACGTGAACTTCCAGATGTTCAAGCTGGGTTTAGAAAGGGCAGAGGAACCAGAGATCAAATTGCCAACATCCGTTGGATCATAGAAAAAACAAAGAGAATTCCAGAAAAACATCAACTTCTGCTTTATTGACTATGCCAAAGCCTTTGACTGTGTGGATCACAACAAACTGTGGGAAATTCTTCAAGAGATGGGAATACCAGACCACCTTACCTGCCTCTTGAGAAGTCTGTATGCAGGTCAAGAAGCAACAGTTTGAATCCAGACATGGAACAACAGACTGGTTCCAAAGTGGGAAAGGAGTACAACAATGCTATATATTGTCACCCTGCTTATTTAAATTATATGTAGAGTATATTATGGGAAATGCCAGGCTAGATGAAGCACAAGCTGAAATCAAGATTGCCGGGAGAAATATCAATCACCTCAGATATGCAGATGACACCACCCTTATGGCAGAAAGTGAAGAGGAACTAAAGAGCCTCTTGATAAAAGTGAAAGAGGAAAGTGAAAAAGCTGGCTTAAAACAACGTTCAGGAAACTAAGATCATGGCATCTGGTCCCATCACTTCCTCCAAATAGATAGGGAAACAATGGAAACAGTGACAGACTTTATTTTTTTGGGCTTTAAAATCACTGCAGATGGTGACTGCAGCCATGAAATTAAAAGACGCTTGCTCCTTGGAAGAAAAGCTATGACCAACCTAGGCAGCATATTAAGAAGCAGAGACATTACTTTGCCAACAAAGATCCGTCTAGTCAAGGCTATGGTTTTTCCAGTGGTCATGTATGGATGTGTGAGTTGGACTATAAAGAAAGCTGAGCGCCGAAGAATTGTTTGCTTTTAAACTGTGGTGTTGGAGAAGACTCTTGAGAGCCTCGTGGACTGCAATGAGATCAAACCAGTCAACCCCAAAGGAAATCAGTCCTGAATTTTCATTAGAAGGACTGATGCTGGAGCTCCAATACTTTGGCCACCTGATGCTGCAAAAGATTGAAGGCAGAATGAGAAAGAGACGACAGAGGCTGAGATGGTTGGATGGCGTCACCAGCTCGATGGACATGAGTTTGAGGAAGCTCCTGGGAGTTGGTGATGGACAGGGAAGCCTGACGTGCTGCAGTCTAATGGATTCCAAAGAGTTGGACATGACTGAGCAACTGAACTGAACTGTGTTCAAATGTATAACCTGCTTTGGGTCACAGCAGTGAGGAGTCACTCTGCAGGTGTTTTCAACATTTTTCATTCTCTTTCCTTTACGTTCACAAGAAATTTTCGGAGGGATATTCCATTTTTTACTGTTCTAAAATAAATTCACACTTACAAAAATTGCAAAAATAAAAATACCTCAATACCTGAGTGTGTTTCCTCAGGGTAAGGATATTCTTTTGCAAACCCACAGAACAATTACCAACTCTGGCCCTTTATAGAAAAAGTTTACTGATCCTGTCCTAGAGAACCCATTGCACGTATTAGTGTGCAGGAATTTTCTTCACAGTTTACTGTAACAAAGACCCTGTTTAGGGAACCTCAGGAGACCCAGATCGATTCGTTCATTCAGTGAAATAGTATATATCTGTCCAAACAGTGGTTCAGAGCAGTATGTGACAGTGTGTGGATCCTTTTAGTAATAGTGAAGAAAATAAATCAGACAGTTAGAACAGCATGATACTCTTTTGTAAAGACTGAATTTTAAAAGTACTTTTCTGAGAATATATATAGGTGAAGTGCAGCTTATATACACAAAAAGGCAGGGGCTTTATGCCCAGGTGAGATTTGCTGTATATAACAGTCAGGACCCTAGCTTTTGTTGTAGATGGTGATTCACCTGTCTTTATGCCCTCATTTTAACATAACGAAGTGAGAGTGGGCCAGAGTCTAGGAACTGTTTCTCTGAATCTCAGTGTTACTTTCAAGTTAAATCTTTGAGATTACCGGCTGTCTCCGAAATGTTTCTCAGATGGGCAATTGTTTGACGTCTGACAGAGGTCAGCAGTTTGCTCAAGTAGGGACTGTGAGTTAGAAACTGCTTCATTCCCTAATGGCATCATGGGGCTGGTAGAGTTCTTCCTACTTGATAAATTTGTAAGTGAAAGATTCCAAAGGGAAAAGGCTGAAAAGTGGATAATGGTAAAAATATTTTAAACTGAGTTTTCAAAGAAAAAAGTAAGTGACTTAAGAAGGCAAGTAGTCTGACTGGGAAACATTTTTGTAGCAACTTTCACACAGTTTTAATGTCTGTAGTATCAGAGGTAGAGGTATAGTGAGTACTTGCCATTGATGAGGAAAATAGTGAGGTTTCAAAGGACAAAAATAACAAGAAAATAAACCAAACTGGCAAGTCACAGAAGAAAAAAAAATGGGTTACTCTGTAAAAATTTGTTCAAATTCCTTCATAGGAATAAAAGTAATACAAATTCAAAGAACGTTTATTTTATTTTTTTAATATTCCAGTTTTTAGTATTTATTTCTATTTTTAAATTTTTATTGGAGTGTAGTTGATTTATAATGTTGTGTCAGTTTCAGGTATACAGCAAAGTGAGTCAGTTACACAGGGACATATATCTCCTCTTTTTTCTGCATTCTTTTCCCCTGTAGGCTGTTAAGTGTGCTGTGCAGCAGCGGGGGCTTATTTATCATCTGTTCTGTATATAAGCACATTTAGATGCGGCTCCACTTCAGTTCAGTTCAGTTCAGTTCAGTCGCTCAGTTGTGTCCGACTCTTTGCGACCCCATGAATCATAGCACGCTAGGCCTCTCTGTCCATCACCAACTCCCAGAGTTCACTGAGACTCATGTCCATCGAGTCAGTGATGCCATCCAGCCATCTCATCCTCTGTCATCCCCTTCTCCTCCTGCCCCCAATCCCTCCCAGCATCAGAGTCTTTTCCAGTGAGTCAACTCTTCGCATGAGGTGGCCAAAGTACTGGAGTTTCAGCTTTAGCATCATTCCTTCCAAAGAAATTCTAGGGCTGATCTCCTTCAGAATGGACCGGTTGGATCTCCTTGCAGTCCAAGGGACTCTCAAGAGTCTTCTCTAACACCCCAGTTCAAAAGCATCAATTCTTTGGCGCTCAGCCTTCTTCACAGTTCAACTTTCACATCCATACATGACCACTGGAAAAACCATAGCCTTGACTAGACGAACCTTTATTGGCAAAGTAATGTCTCTGCTTTTGAATATGCTATCTAGGTTGGACATAGCTTTCCTTCCAAGGAGTAAGTGTCTTTTAATTTCATGGCTGCAGTCACCATCTGCAGTGGTTTTGGAGCCCCCAAAAGTAAAGTCTGACACTGTTTCCACTGTTTGCCCATCTATTTCCCATGAAGTGATGGGACCAGATGCCATGATCTTCGTTTTCTGAATGTTGAGCTTTAAGCCAACTTTTTCACTCTCCACTTTCACTTTCATCAAGAGGCTTTTTAGTTCCTCTTCACTTTCTGCCATAAGGGTGGTGTCATCTGCATATCTGAGGTGATTGATATTTCTCCCGGCAATCTTGATTCCAGCTTGTGCTTCTTCCAGTCCAGCGTTTCTCATGATGTACTCTGCATATAAGTTAAATAAGCAGGGTGACAATATACAGCCTTGACGAGCTCCTTTTCCTATTTGGAACCAGTCTGTTGTTTCATGTCCAGTTCTAACTGTTGCTTACTGACCTGCATACAGACTTCTCAAGAGGGAGGTCAGGTGGTCTGGTATTCCCATCTCTTTGGGAATTTCCCACGGTTCATTGTGATCCACACAGTCAAAGGCTTTGGCATAGTCAATAAAGCAGAAATCGATGTTTTTCTGGAACTCTCTTGCTTTTTCGATGATCCAGCAGATGTTGGCAATTTGATCTCTGGTTCCTCTGCCTTTTCTAAAACCAACTTTAACATCAGGAAGTTCACAGTTCACATATTGCTGAAGCCTGGCTTGGAGAATTTTGAGCGTTACTTACTAGTGTGTGAGATGAGTGCAATTGTGCGGTAGTTTGAGCATTCTTTGGCATTGCCTTTCTTTGGGATTGGAATGAAAACTGACCTTTTCCAGTTCTGTGGCCACTGCTGAGTTTTCCAAATTTGCTGGCATATTGAGTGCAGCACTTTCACAGCATCATCTTTCAGGATTTGAAATAGCTCCACTGGAATTCCATCACCTCCACTAGCTTTGTTCGTAGTGATACTTTCTAAGGCCCACTTGACTTCACATTCCAGGATGTCTGGCTCTAGGTCAGTGATGACACCATCATGATACCTGGGTCGTGAAGATCTTTTTTGTACAGTTCTTCTGTGTATTCTTGCGACCTCTTCTTAATATCTTCTGCTTCTGTTAGGTCCATACCATTTCTGTCCTTTATTTGGCTCCGCTTAGTAAACTGTAAACATGAAAGTGATCCCTGGATGCTGTCCAAGCTGGTATCTTTGGGACCCTGTGCGGGTCCTCACCTGAATCCACCTGCAGCTTTTAAAAATTGAGAAATAATTGACATGCAGCATTATATTAGTTTCAGGTATACAGTATAATGATTTGAAATTTGTATCTATTGTGAAATGATCACAGTAGGTCTAGTTAACATGTATTACCTTTACAGTCACAAAAAATTTTTTTTCTTGTGATGAGAACTTTTAAGAATCTATTTTCTTAGCAACCTTCAAATAACACAATACAGTATTATTAACTACAGTCACCACGCTATACATTACATCTGCATGACTTGTTTGTTTATTTTTGTAGCTAGAGGTTTGTAGCTTCTGACCCCCTTACCCAGTTGTCCCACTCCATACCTCTGGCCACCACCAATCTATTATCTACCTGTGAGCTTTTTCTTTTTAAGATTCCACATGCAAGTAAGATCATAGGGTGTCTTTCTCTAACTTGTCACTTAGCATCACATATATCTTGGCTACTGTCAACAATACTACAGTGAACATGGGGTACAGATATCTTTTTTTGTTGTCTGTGCTGGGCCTCAGGTGTGGCGTATGGAATCTAGTTTTCTGACCAGGGATCGAAGTCCGGCAGGCTGCACTGGGAGCGCAGAGTCTTAGTCACTGGACCACTAGGGAAGTCCCGATAGTAGTGATTTTGTCTCCTTTGGATAAATGGCCAAAAGTAGGATTGATGGATCATCTCCTGCAGCTTTGAAGACAGACATTCATGGGATTTAAGAATCCCCTCTTGGAAGAAGGGGATATATGTATGCTGCTGCTGCTTCTGCCAAGTCGCTTCAGTCGTGTCCGACTCTGTGCGACCCCATAGACGGCAGCCCACCAGGCTCCGCCGTCCCTGAGATTCTCCAGGCAAGAACACTGGAGTGGGTTGCCATTTCCTTCTCCAATGCATGAAAGTGAAAAGTGAAAGTGAAGTCGCTCAGTCGTGTCCGACTCTTCATGACCCCATGGACTGCAGCCCACCAGGCTCCTCTGTCCATGGGATTTTCCAGGCAAGAGTACTGGAGTGGGTTGCCAATGCCTTCTCCAGGATATATGTATACCTATGGCTAATTCATGTTGATGTATACCAGAAACCAACGCAATATTATAAAGCAATTATCGTTCAATTTAAAAAAAAAACAAGAATCGCCTCTTGGGGTGTGCTGCCAAGAAAGTCATCTGAAAACACAGACACCCCTTGGTATCCACCAAAGGTTGATTCCGGAAACTTCTGTGGATACTGAAACACACAGATGCTTAAGTCATGTATATAAAATAAAAGTTGTACCATGAATACAGTCAGTCCTCTGTATCCCCAGGTTTTGCATCTGTGGATATGGAGGACTGATTATACTGGACTTTTCTGCCCAGATGTGGTCATCTTAGACTTTTATCTAGAAGGTAAAAATCTGTTATTAATAAAATGGCTCACATGAAGGGAAAGTTCAGAAGTACTACTGGGTCAGAGTTCTTGGGGAGCATTTATGAGGTTGTGTGAGCAAGGTTGAGCCACCTTCCAGTGTGGAGGGATGGCTGGAGCCTGGATAGGAAGCATCTAGGTCCACATTTGTGGGGCAAGCCTGCCCTGTGGTAAGTGCGGATGTCCCTGCACCTGGCAGGCGGGCCCTCAGGATGGTTGCCAGGCTTGTGGCGGGCTCGCTCTCCTTTCGGGGAGCCTCCAGCCTGGTTGGAAGTTTGGTGGCACCTCTATGGTGTGACCACCCCCAGTGCCAGAGACTGCCGAGCTTGACTCCATCCTAGAAAGAACATGCTGAGTTGCTACTGGCATCTTCTCTAGTGTCTTAAACATGCACTGGAGTCTATATAAAGATGAAGGCCACCACAATCACAAAGAAATGGTCAGGCATTGGTGAACGAGGGTCCAGACCATGGAGGAGATCAACCTCCCACTGTCCCAGCCTCATCCCACTGCAATGAACTGGTCTCACGGGGCTCCCCTCTGTGCTTGGTGTACTGGTGCAGAAGCTGCAGAACATTTCCATTTTTCCCCCAAGGACCCACTGGAGGTGGCAGGGGTGGTAGAGCTTAGCACAGGGCATCCGTCTGGGTCCGGTGTGGGCACTGCACGCTGCAAGGACCCTCTTTATCTCAGCAATTGAGACTTGATTCTGTGGAATTGTACACCCAGTCCTGCGTTTTGTTGATTGATTTATATTGGCCTCAGATTAGTTTTTCATAAAATCTCAGGTGGCATCCCAGTTCATAAATGGATAAATGCAGCGCTGCTCTCCCTTGCCATCATGGGGCACCCCAGAATTCCAGGGCACGTGGTTTGAAACCCACAGCTATAAGCATGTAAGCAGGAGAGCCACAGGGTCAGAGTACTGCTTGCATAGTTAAAAGGAATTAAAAAGGAGTGTGGCAGGCTTGAGTGTGGCATATGAGTGCTCTAGGTTGGGAAGGGGCCAGTCAAGCTGAGTAGAGCAGCGACAGGAAACCTGGGGAGAAAGCATTCAGGAGGCAGAGAGACTACTCTGTCTTGAGAAAACCCTGTCCCAGGTCTGCAGACTGAGTATGAAAGGCAGGAGAGCAGTGCCAGGACCTAAGCACTGACAGACTCGACTCCTCTGGGGGCTCTGTCTTAGACTTCACCTTACTGTGATTTTCAGGCAAACTTGGTTTTTGTTTCTCTGTTGATGCAGTGATTCCTTTGAGGTAATTGCAGAAGAGACCAGTGCGGCTTTTGAGAATGGAAGTTAATATTTTGTGCAATTGAATTTCTTCAGTAGTAAAGAAATTTACTATATTGTTCTTCTTGGGCAGAAGATGATGTTTGTGTTTTAATTATGAAGTTTTTTGCCTAGGGATTATAGCAGCCCTGTTCTTTTTCCCCATCCCACTTAGTCTGGGAAAAAAAGCTGGAATTGGAAAAACACATTGTTTTAAAATGCAAGATAGAAAGGCTCAGCTGAATAAAGTATACTTCTCTTCCTCAGATGATTTATTTTACATGTGAACAGACTGCACAAAAATTTGGATGTAATTTTCTGGGAGGTACCATTATTTGTATATAGAAGAGGAAGAAAATCAGTTAGAAACATCTTGTAGTTTGCTGTGGTTTGGTTATGCTCTGCCGTTTGACAAGTGAAACACTGTCCAGTTGTAAAATTTCAGAAGTACAGGTTTGGAGCTGTGGGGGAGGCCCTCTTTCCAGCCAACCATCCTCTTGCCTCAGGTTACATGGGCTTGAAGGGTCACATGGGCAAACAGGCAGGGGTGCCCCAAGGCAGTATGTTTAGATGGGCAGGAACCATCCGTTCTGCATTTTCCCTCCTGTTGTTTCACCATGTTTTGCAACCTTGGCATCAAGCTGCCTTGGCAGTTCTATTTTAAAGCCTATGCAAAGCACCCGCTCCCTGGCTTTCGGCTAGGATGCAGCCTCACTTCTCTTTGCATCTGACCCTGTGCCCCGTCTGTGCTGGACGCCATCCCTCCCTGTGTCTGGGGCCGACGCAGCCTCCTCCTGCCCTGCCCTGTCTGGCTGGACCGGCATGGACTGCGCTCCGCAGCTCCTGGCCGCGGGCAGGCATTCCCCTGCCTCCGCACTTTCCTGTGCCTCCCCTCTAGTGTCCGTCTCCTGAGGCGTCTGTCTCAGTCTTGCTCCTTTGTTTCGTCTTGTCTCTGCAGCCCTTGTTCTGCCGGGGAAGCCTGTGTTCTCTCCCACACGGTGGCTTATTGAAAACATGTAAACACTTTGTTTCTCTTTTCCTTTTAATATTTTGGTGCCACCCTTGCTACCAGGTTGAAAATTAGTCTCTCCCCTTTAATTTCAATTAGTGCTTTGCAGCCTAGCCTACGTGTTCTTTTTAAAAAGTGATGAGTTATATAGGGAAGGATTCGTTGTCTGTTACTGCCAGCCCACCTACTCTCATGCTGTCCAGAGACAGGGGAAATAGTCAAACCATACTTACTAAACCACACAAGTTCTGTTATCCACTGTTCCTGGTTTTGAAGTGTGTGGTGGTTGCTGTGAGTCACAGAAATCCTTTTAGTGTCTCCCTGTCCCCGTCCCCAACACTGCCCCCTCGGCCCCAACTGCTGGTTGGGGTTTTATGCTCTTGCTGCCCCTCTCCTGCCCTCAGACCTGGCTGGCTCCTCTGCCACTGATATCATGCCTGTGAAAATCACTGCCGCTGAGGTCACACTGACTCTGTCCCTGACGTGTGGCTGTGGGCTCCATGCTTTTCTCTGCTCTGCTGTCAGAGCGTGATGACCCCACCTTAAGTGTAACTGTGAGGATGACTTGTTGAGAAGATGTAGGGTAAGCTAGGCTGAGGGGCGGACAGTATCATGTGAGGGTCAGCAGCCAGGGGGTTTCTAGCCTGGCACCAGGAACCTTGGCCTCCTACCTACTTGAGGTTGCTTGCCCCTATTTGGGGTCTCCTGGTCCCACTTGGGTCATCTGATGCCTACCTGTGCTGGCCATCTGAGGTTCCTAGGGCACGTTCATTGGGCCCTAGTTCTGGTCATTTGTAGATTCCAAGTCCAGGTGAGGGACTAGAGGAAGGGTCACTAGCTGGCTCTGCTTGTGAGCCTCGCCAGAAGTACCGTCGGGGTGCTGGTCCTGGGAGAGTGGGGTTGGTGCAGCTCCACACAGTGGTTCGTGTCATGGCAGGAGAGGGAAGGCCGTCTTATGGAGGCAAGATTTTAAACCCTGCCCTGCACAGAACTGAGCCTGAGTCTAGGTGCATGAAGGTGTGTCTGCCGAGTCAGAAGAGGCCCCTGGGCCCTAGGGGCCCCACACCCAAGGGCAGGGGGTAGGGAGTGTAGCAGGAGGAAGCAGTTGGGTCTCACTGGCTCCAAGTGTTGTAAGGTCTCACAGAAGAGCATCCTGGACCTCGGCCTTGCCGGTAATCTTGCCCACTCTCCTCTTCTCGAGCTCATGGGTGTAGGCCCACTGTCCGAGTGCGAGGGCCCAGCTGTGGGAGCCCAGGGCGTGCCGATAACTGAACAAGCAGGGCAGGTGGTGGTGTAGTGTGCATGAGGTTTACCAGCTCGCAGTTCTGGCTTTGCGCTTACCCACCCTACCCGTGGGGAGGATCCTGAGAAGTCCCCTGGGCCCCAGAGTTCCCTGAGTCAGGGACACTCAAACAGCAGCTCAGTGAAATCAGCATGTCTTTTCTTTTCTGGCCAAATGCAGGATCTTGTTTTTCTGACCAGGGTGAACCTGGGCCCCTGCAGTGGGAGGCACAGAGTCTTAACCCCTGGACTGTTAGGGGAGTCCCAGCTGAAATCTGTTTTAAAAACTTAAACTTGCAAAATAAATTAGTTGATAGCTTGTTAAAAGACAGTTCCCCTGACGTATTTAAATTCATTTTTATAACTTGGCAAACTATAGGAATCAGAAACAGGGTTGAAAACTGCTGTTGAAAGAAATCAATCAAGGAAGGAAAATACCTGGCTTTTATGTTGTTGGAGGACGGAAACCCTGGACAACATGTTTGCTCTGTTGTTTCACCCCCATCGGAAGGAAGGATGCGATGGGTGGGGGGCGAGCTGGGGGCGGGAGGGATGGGTCACAGACTGGGGGTGCTGGTGCTGGGCTGTGAGACTGAGGCTCTGGTGGGTCAGGTAGTCTTTGCTTTGCTCCCAGCAGTCTGCTTTTTGTGCATCAAGTATGTATGTGTCAGAAAAATGCCAGCATGAGGGTGGTTTTAGTGGCCAGTCAGCACGAGGGGGTAGGTACCCTGTCTGGGCAATTCCGCTCTACTCAGTCTTAGCTGTGTTAGTCTGCTCAGGCTGTATGTATGCTAAGTTGTTTCAGTCCTGTCCAGCTCTTTGTGACCCTGTGGACTATAGCCCTCCAGGCTCTTCTGTCTGTGGGATTCTCCAGGCAAGAGTACTGGAGTGGGATCTTCCCAAGCTAGGGGTCACCCCCCTCACCTCTTATGTCTCCTGTGTTGGCAAGCGAGTTTTGTTTTTTGTTTTTTTTACCTCTAGTGCCACCTGAGAAGCCAAACTGAAACAAAACCATACCCTAGGCAGCTTTCAGTTCAGTTCAGTCACTCAGTCGTGTCTGACTCTTTGCGACCCCATGAACTGGTAGCACGCCAGGCCTCCCTGTCCATCACCAACTCCTGGAGCCTACCCAAACCCATGTCCATTGAGTCGGTGATGCCATCCAACCATCTCATCCTCTGTCATCCCCTTCTCCTGCCCTCAGTCTTTCCCAGCATCAGGGTCTTTTCAAATGAGTCAACTCTCCACATCAGGTGGCCAAAGTATCGGAGTTTCAGCTTCAACATCAGTCCTTCCAATGAATATTCAGGACTGATTTCCTTTAGGATTGATTGGTTTGATATCCTTGCAGTCCAAGGGACTCTCAAGAGTCTTCTCCAACAACACAGTTCAAAAGCATTAATTCTTTGGTGCTCAGCTTGCTTTATAGTCCAGCTCTCACATCCATACATGACTCCTGGAAAAACCATAGCCTTGACTAGACGGACCTTTGTTGGCAAGCAGGTTAGGCAATAGAAAAGTATTCTATCCTAGCTCTGGAGGCTAGAAGTCTGAGATCAAGGTGTGAGCAGGGCTGGTTCCCTTCGAGGTGCCTCTCCTTGACTTGCAGACGGCCGCCTTCTCACCATGTCCTCACATGGCCTTCCCTCTGTGCCTGTGGTCACATGCCATCCTGCTGTGACCAGGCCCCAAGCTGTGGAGGGGATTGAGCTCATTTGAGCTGAGCCAAGGGAGACAGAAATGTAATTGAGTTGTTAAACTGTGAAGTCTTGCATGGCAGCAGGGGAGGTTTTGAGTGTGTTCCAGATGTGTTATTTTTGTTACACTCTTGGGCTTTGGCACTGTGGCTTTTGACACTGCAAAGGCGTGTCAGTCCTTAAGGTGCAGTTGAGGCTCTGTCCCAGGGCCGTGCGGTGGGTGGCCAGGCACACAAGGCCCCTGTGTTGTGCTGAGAAGAAACCCCAGTGAGCTGAAGGGGGTGAGGCTGGCAGGATTCTGGATTTGGGGTGGCTGGAGCAGGGACAGGGAGCGTGGATTTTATTCCTGGGGCAGTGGGCCACCCCTGACAAGGGAGTGGCTGCTAGAAATGGAGAAAAGTAAGTGGATTTAAACGGAATCTTGAGGTGAAATTGGGAGGTGTCAAAGAAACCGGTGAGATGGAGACTGGGGACTTGAATTCAGAACTGACGGTTTCAGGTTTCCTGAACAGATGAGGCAGACACCTGCTTCTTCTTTGTGGAAGAAGCACAAGGCTGGAGCTCCAGTCATGGAGGCGCCCGTGGCCCTGGAATTGGATGTTTGTAGGGTGTGTTCGTGGTCGAAAAGCACGGAGAAGAAAATGCAACAGTTAGGAAAGAGCCTCTGTGTGTGATAAGAGAGCCTTGACTGGTAGTTCACACAAAGATTAAAGGATGCTGTGAGAGAATGTTCAACAACTTCAGTGTTTTTATGGAAGTTGGAAGGGAAAAGCAGCTTACAGAATAACTGATATCGTCTTGTTTCTGTGAGGGATCAGAGGATTATGGATAATTTCCTTTACTTTTTCTTTATTTTCTGATTTATCTGCCATAAATATTGATAATTTTTTTATCCTAATTTTTAATTGTAGTAAAATATGCAGAACATAAAATTTACCATTTTAAATACTCACACTATCGTGTAACCGTCACCACCATCCATCTCCAGAACTTTTCCCATCTTCCCAAACTGGAACTCTGTGCCCATTAGACAGTAATTCCCCCGTTTCCTCTTCTCCAGCCCCTGGGTAACCACCGTTTGACTTTTTCTCTGAGTTGGGCTCCTCTCCTCTGAGCGGAATCGTGCAGTGCTCTTCGATTTGCGACTGGCTTATTTCAGTTAGCATGACTTGTGGGCTCATTTGTGTTGTTGCATGTGTCAGAATTTCCTTCCTTATTAAGACCAAATAATATTCCTTTGTATATATAAACCACAGCAAACAAAAATGTCCTTAAACACTGATTTGAAATAAGTTGAACATTTGACATTTGTCCTAGGGTGTGACCCAAGCGTGTCACAGAGCCTTTCTGCAGCTCTCTTGCACCACCTCTCCTGTCAGTGGGTGATCCAGGCCTGTCCTGGGCAGAGAGTGGGGAGGAAGCAGGTCCCATGGGCACTGAGTGGAAAGCTAGGGCAACTGGTCGTGTGGGCTGCATGGTGGTTCCTGGGTGGTTGGCTTGACCTGTGGAGGTGAGAGGCACAGAGGTAAGGCCAGGCAGCCCTGAGGGACCACAGGGACCTTGTTGGGCAGCCTGGCTCCTTGGAGGCCGTCAGCTTTGAGGTGCCCTGTATGGGCACCGCTGGGGCCCCTGCGCTGGCTCTGCAGGGCAGTGACCGGGAGGAAGACTTGGCTCTGTGCACCCCTGTCCTGGATGTCCTCCTTTCCTGAGTGTGTGGAATAGGAAGTTGTGATGAGAGAAGGAAGTTGGTAATGAAAGGGAGATTTTTTCATTGCTGTGAAGAATATCTGCTATATTTAGCATTAACGTGGATGGTGGGAACCATGCAGAATGGATCTTGTGCTGTTGTTGGGCTGGGGGAGGAGTTCAGGCCTCGGCTCCCTCGGTGTCTGTCCTCCCCGTCCTGCTGATCTTGTTGCTGGCTGAGAGCTGTCACTGTCTCCAGGGCGGAGTTACTTCTCCTTTCGGGGCTGCCGGGGTTTGCCTGGTTTGACCCTCTCTCGTTAGTCATTCACACTGAGCGTGGTTGTTTCCTTTCTGAATGATCTTCCGTCGTGCACCCTCCTCTTTATCCCTGGGCATTTCCTGCTCGGAAGCCAGCTCTCTCTGACACTTGAGTAGTCCAGCTTCCTTTGACTAGTCCTGCTTGGTTTCTCTTTTCCCCGTTTACTATCAGCTACCTGTGTCACTATGTCTGAAATGAGTTTCTTACAGCTGGCATAGGCTTGGGTCAGGAGTTTTTAAATCCATTCTGACAATCTCTGTCTTTAATTGGTGTGTTTCAGCTTACTTTGATAAACCTAATTATTGATATGTTTGGATTTAGGTCTGCATTTTATTTTTTAACTCCTCTTAGATCCCTCCCTCTCCGTCTCTCTCTTTTTGGCTTATAAACAATGGAAATTTATTTCTCACAAATTATTGTTCTCTAGGTCATGAACCACTTTGGTCAGGCTATTTTTAGGATATTTTTTCATTGTCTTTATTTTTCAGCCGTGTGACTGTGATCTGTCTGGGTAGGGATTTCTTTAGGTTTGTCTTGTTTGGGGTCTGCTGAGCTTCTTGAATCTGTACACACATTTGCAAAGTTTTCAGTCTTGTTTTCAACTGTTTATCCAGCTGAGACACTTTGTTCTTGTTCTTGTATTTTTATGAGACAGTGTTTGATAGTTTTCTCTTGTTCTAGAGGTCCTCAAGGTTCTTCATTTTTTTCGGTCCTCAACGTTCTTCATTTTTTTCAATCTTTTTTTCCCTCTGTCATTCAATTCAGCTTATTTCTGTTGCTCTGTTTTCAAATTCACTGAATCTTTTCTCTGCTTTTAAGCTCCTGTGGGGAGTTCATTAAATTTCATTATTGTATTTTTTAAATTTATGTTTAATTGGAGGGTAGTTGCTCTGCAGTGTTGTATTGGTTTCTGGAATACAACATCACGAATCAGCCATGTGTATACATGCATGCCTTCCTACTTGCCCTGCCACCCCCCACCCCCACGCAGCACTCTAAGTCATCACGGAGCACCCAGCGGAGCTGCCTGTGCTGAGCAGCTGCTTCCCGCTAGCTTCCTCTTTACACGATAGTGTATCTGTGGCAGTGCTCTTCTCTCAATTTGTTCCACCCTGCCCTTCCCCTATATCTCCACAAGTCTGTCCTCTATGTCTGTGTCTCCATTCTTGCCCTCCAGATAGGTTCATCAGTACCGTCTTTCTAGATTCCATATATATGTGTTAATATATGATAATTTGTTTTTCTGACTTACTTCACTCTGTATAATAGGTTCTAGGCTCATCTACCTCAGTTCAACTGATTCATATTTGTTCCTTTTTATGGCTGAGTAATATTCCATTGTGTATATGTACCACGGCTTCTTTATCCCTTCATCTGTCGATGGACATCTAGGTCCCTTGCATGTCCTAGCTATTGTAAATAGTGCTGCTGTGAACATTGGGGTACAAGTGTCTTTTTAAATTATGATTTTCTCAGGGTATAAGCCCAGTAGTGGGATTGCTTGGCCATATAGCGGTTTTATTCCTAGTTTTTTAAGGATTCTCCATACTCTTTTTCATAGTAGCTGTATCAATTTACATTCCCACCAACAGTGCAAGAGAGTTCCCTTTTCTCCACATCCTCTCCAGCATTTATTGTTTGTAGATTTTTTGATGATGTATTTTTTAGTTCTAATTTTCCATTCAGTTATTTATGTATTTATTTGTGACTTTCAGTTTTTTTGTTCACTTCAGGAGTGCCATGTTTGTTTAGAGCATTTTTATAGTAGGTACTTTAAGTCTGGTAGATAATTGTAGTATCTGTATTATTTTGGCATATCTGTTGCTCATCTTTTCCTGTAGGAGCTAAGACATTACTGGTTCTTTACTGAGTAGTTTGGATTGCAGCTGGACATTTTGGATATTATAGTATGAGACTCTGGGTCTTGTCGAAATCCTAGGAAATGTTGTTTTTGTTTTAGCTGGCAAACAACCTGCTTTGATTTAAGCGCCAGTTCTGACCTGTCCTCTCTGGACTGTGGTGCAGTGTCACTCCTGTCTTTGGAGCTCAGCAGTGCCTTTTGGATCTGTCCTGTGTGTGCCTCCTATGGCCGTCTGGGACCTGGCTCTGGTCTCAGGGCTTGGGATGTGAGGATCAGATCCACGCATGTGCAGCTTGAGGGTGAGCCTGATGACATTTCTGACCAACTTTGTGGGCTTGGTCTTCCAAGCTTCTTCCTCTCCACATTGTCCCTGGGGCTTTCCAGTGCCCTGGGGTTCCCTTTTTGGTCCTCTGACCAGCATGCTGAGGCTTTGGAAACCTGCCTCACCAAATACTTCCACACCCATGCCTGTCTGGTGCCCAGTGCTAAGTAGAGCAGCTGGGTACCTCTTCCTTTTCTTTCAGTGTTCTTGCCCAGCCTGCCTGCTGCTTTTCAATCTCAGAATGAACATAGCTGTCCATGTAGCTGCCCCACGTATCCTGCTGGGGTCAGGGCTGCTTCACATGTCCATCTGGAGTTAGAGTTGCTCCCTGAGTCCCATGCAGGATCACAGCAACATTCAGCGGGAGGCAAGCTGGAGTATGTTGACTCCTCCCTTCTGGAGCCAGCATAGATGTATCAGATGAAGTCCATCTCCTTTTCTGTGCTTCTGTATGGCAGTCACAGAGTTCAGGCTCTCAGTCCTCTGCCAGTAGCCCTCTCCCTATTTCCTTTCCTTAGCTATAGGCCCTCACCTTATTGGGCCGTGCAGGCTGTCCTGCATTCTTGGAGTCAGGGCACTGGCTTTGTGCATCTCCATCTGGAGCGTGTGGCCCTGCTTGGAGGAAGCCCCTGGAAAGCGTCGTTGGTTGGAAGCACTGTTGCCCATCCGAGGCTGTGCTGGCCTCCTGAGGACAGACATAGTACTGGAGGAACTATTCCTGCCCCCAGCTCAGTGAAGGGGTTGTCAGACCCTCTCGGAGAGCCCTCCAGGATGATGGCCCTGAGGTGGGAGGGTGGCAGGAAGCCGTGGCACGTGTGTTGGCCCTTGTGCCCTATACCATGACCAGCAGCAGTTGTGTTGTGACTCCCCTGCTGATGAGGCCCGAGAGAGATGCCAGGCCCCAGGGACAGTCTAAGATGCCTTTGCCAGCCCCAGCTCCCTAAGAAGAAGGCACAGGGGAGCAGGACCCTAAGTACCCCACCCTGGAGGGACTGTCATGCCCTTCCTCACCGCACAGGGGGCTTTGTGTTTGGTCGTAGGCCAGGATGGCGGCCCAAGTGACGCTGGAGGATGCCTTGTCCAATGTGGACCTCTTGGAAGAGCTGCCTCTGCCTGACCAGCAGCCCTGCATCGAGCCCCCACCGTCCTCACTGCTCTACCAGGTGGGTGCTGGACAGCTGCAGGACATGTGACCCGTGATGCTGACCTCCATGTGATGGTTTTCTTTTTCCTTCCAGCCAAATTTCAACACTAATTTTGAAGACAGAAATGCATTTGTTACCGGCATTGCAAGATACATTGAACAAGCAACCGTCCATTCTAGCATGGTAACTACATGTTTTCCTCAGTGGGAGGGCAGGGGGTTGACACATCTGAATGGCAAATGTCTTTTTTTTTTTTGGTATTATTCTATTACTAAGAACAGTGCATGCTCTTTCTGAAAATCTGGCTTCTGTGGCCCAGAGAAAACCTTTGTCAGCATCAGCAAGCCCACTCTCCTTTGTTTATACTTGTGGTCAAGCATACCAGCCACACACCCATATGGGATTTAGATTGCAGAAGTGAATTGCATTGCTGTTATAACTATGTATATTAATAATTTAATGAACATTTTGGTATGTCATTACATTAAACCAGATGAAGCATGTTTACTTAGTTTGCCTTGCTTTCTTATAATAAGTTCTATGATGAATATCTTCCTAAATATATAATTATTCTCCCCGGCTAGATTTGTACAAGTGAAGTTATTAGATCAAACCTTGTGAACATTTTAATGCATCTTAAAAATATTTCAGACTGTAGTCAGCTTCCCCGCCTCTCCCTCTGGTTTATGGCTGTATATGTTAGCACTTGGTGACTGTTCTGCTTGCCTTTGATTTGCCCGGTATACCCTTGCAGAATGAGATGCTGGAGGAAGGCCAAGAATATGCTGTCATGCTGTACACCTGGAGAAGCTGCTCTCGGGCCATCCCACAGGTGCCGGTCCCAGCCAGACTCCACCCCACCCCTACTGGGCACACCCCACTCCAGACAGACCAGGCCTCATCCCTTCCAGGCTTTCCTGCCCAGTCATACCACACCCCACCTCTGATCTGCCCTCCTCCAGCAACTCCTCACATTCTGTGGGTTGAAGCCTCTCTCGGTCGTGCTTGTTTACTTCCAGGTGAAATGTAATGAACAGCCTAACAGAGTTGAAATTTATGAGAAAACCGTGGAGGTCCTTGAGCCTGAGGTCACGAAACTGATGAATTTTATGTACTTCCAGGTAAAACGGTGAAATAATCCCAGGGGTTTAGTGCAGAGAGTGGGGCACTGGCACCATGTCCTGACTAAACAAACTGCATGTAAATTCAGACGGTCACAACAGCTTTGAGGCCAAAGGGAACTAAACCTTTGACAGGCTGAAGCTTGACTGGCTGCTTCAGAATAAATGCTGCTTTTATGTTTCACTTCTCTCCTTCCCTTGAGAGTGACTCTGTATTTCCTGCATGAAGACTGCTTTCTATCAGTATGCTTGTACTTTCGATTCATCTGGTTTTCACGTGTTTTCATCCCATTGTCTGCTCTGGTGGGCCTCACCCTGGTCTTGACTCCTTCTGGCCCTTGGGTTAGGCAGGGTGGCTACGGGAGGGGCCTTCCTGGATTTTTAAAGACATACTTAAATGTGTGTGAGTTTTTTATTATAGATTCCTTTAGCAAAGATAAAACTTTAGAAGATAAAACTCCTTAGATGATGAGTTTTGTTTTATCTTAAAAAATTGTCATGTGGAAATCCTCCCACTCCCTTTTTCAACTCTGAAAGCTAAAGCAATCTGCTTTACAGATGTTCTTTTGCAGCATCTTGCTCAGTAACTTTGCCGGAATAGTCAACAAAATTCTTTTACTTTGGGGACATAGTTGGTAAAGTGCAAAATCGATGATGATTGTTATAGAGCAAAGACATGTGGAAATCACTTTCTAGAAAATGTCTCTTTACCTGAGCTGTAAATACGCACCTGTTGGTTGGGCATTTCCTCAGCGAGTAATGTGAGTCTGGACTCTGTGCTTGGAGCTGAGTCTGGGGTTGGCCCGTCCCTGAAAGCAGTGTATTTGTCCCTGCTTCCTCTGTACAGAGAAATGCCATTGAGCGTTTTTGTGGGGAGGTGAGGCGCCTGTGCCATGCGGAGAGAAGGAAGGACTTCGTGTCCGAAGCCTACCTGATCACCCTGGGCAAGTTCATCAACATGTTTGCTGTGCTGGACGAGCTGAAGAACATGAAGTGCAGTGTGAAGAATGACCACTCAGCCTACAAGAGGTGAGCGCACCTGGGTTCCCGGGCGCCTTTGCGTGGGGGGTGCGGCACCCACAAGGGCCATTCTGGGCCTGAGACAGATCACGAGCCCCACAAAGCATTCTTGTAGTCCTATGTGTGGAGGGAGCTCTGGGCTCCCATCACCCTAGAGGATGATGTGCTGCCTTGAGCCTGCGCGTCTGGTCTAGGTGGGCACGTCACAGCAGTGTGTCTGTAAGACTGAGTATGTTGGTGGCAGGTAGATCAGAGCAGCTGTTCTGTAACCAACTCTCTAGGGAAAGTCTGTGCCCTAGACTGTTAAAATAAGTTGGCTGGAATGAGATGCTGACTTCTGTTTCCTTTGTTAGACAATGAAACTTAGCTATACAAGTGAATTAGAAGAGATTTACTTTGCATCTGAATAGGCTGTGGTTTCATTTGTAGAGAAAGCAAAGTAATTTCTCCTGTGCCCTTCTAGGTTCTTGCCTGAGAACTGCCTTTAAGAAAGCAGAAATTAATAAGAGCAAAACAAATTTAATTTAATAAATATGGCGGGGGGTCCCAAGATATGACACCCAAAGAAGTAACCTTTTAAACAAAGAAAAAGTAGCCTGTGAAGAATTGATAAGACAGAGAAGTTTGCGTTGGCATGGTCAGTGAGTGAGGAGGTAGGAAGGTTGTTCACACAGCCTCTGGTGATGAGGACGCCTCCTGACCTCCTGGTACAGGGAGGTTACCTTTCAAATGTGGGAGGTTTCTTTCCTGCTTTCAGGGGCACAGAGGAGGTCAGAATGTACTTGCTGTAGCTGTTTAAGTAACTAATTCAGAATAAATCAGTATGCCACAGTGGCATATTTGGGAGCAGCCTACCCTGAACCCTAATACACATCTAAAATCATGCAACCATTGCTGTGTCTTTAAAATGAAGTCAACTTGAGATGCAGCACGAAACAGATCTGAGCTTGGGTCAGCAGTGGGGGTGGAGCTAGATCTCCCAGCTAGATCTCACATGAACTTATTGTTCATGTGAAATAAGTTCAGGTGTTCCATTCATCACCAAGAGTCGGCTCTGCATGCAAGCGTAGATCTTCAGAATGACAACATCTTTTGAATGGTCCCGTTAACTCCTCTCCAGTAGGAGAGTCTGGAGTTGTCTCCATTTGATGCCAGTGTTCGGGGATTTCAAGTGTGTGAGACTCTTGGTGGAGCATGGGGCTTCTGAGCT
This sequence comes from Bos mutus, assembly GCF_027580195.1. Classification (NCBI taxonomy): domain Eukaryota; kingdom Metazoa; phylum Chordata; class Mammalia; order Artiodactyla; family Bovidae; genus Bos; species Bos mutus. Next base: position 134,928,824 of record NC_091618.1, read on the forward strand.
TCCCAGTCCAGGAGAATAGCTTCTGCTCCTGATGGCACAAATCACTTGTTGCATGATTTTTGATCAGCTTTGTCAGCCTTTCTGACTCTATCAGAGGAATGGGGAGGTAGACAGCACCAGTGGTTTTTCATTTTAAAAAGGTTTCTTTTCTCTCTCTCTTAGCAGTAGCACCTTTATTTCAAAGCCCAGTCTGGAAAACAGTTTAAAGATGGGACTGCTCTGTGGAAGGCCATTGGAGGGCCCCTGGGCACCCCCTTCAGAAGTTGCCCACCATCTTTGCCGCCCTCCAGGCTCCCCTGAGCACAGAAGATGGCTGAGGCAATCTTCATCCTTCCAGCATCCTCTTGCTGTGATCTCTGTTGTGGACAATCTGTTGGTTCACTTTCCCAGACAATAACCCTTACTCATCCCCAGCCCTTACACCCACAGTCAACATTCAAAACACTTTTTATTAAAAAAAAAATAACCAAAAAACACTTTATTTGAATGTAGCTGGTAGTTACAACTTCTTCTAAGTGTAAGTTCCCGATAACCCATATTGTCATGGTGAGGCTTAAGGAAAATAAAAATAGGTATTTTTGGTCCTTTTCTTAATTTCCATTCTTGCAGCTTCAACAATCACTCAAGTCAATAAAGTGGACACTATACATTCTTTAAAAAAGAATGTAAATGTGCCAGTTAATATTATTTTACTGCATATATTAAAAAAAAAAAAAACTTACAGAAATAAGCAAGATTACAGTTTATTTCTCACCTGGAATGTCCTGATTTAGGTGGCCTGCAGCTAAGTGGGTTCCCGACCATTCAGGAACCAGGGCTCCTGCTGTCTTTATGTGTTGCCTTGTAGCCCAGAATGGCTAGTTGAGCTCCAGGTGTCATCTCTGCATTCAGGTCAGCAGAAAGGAAGGAGAGTTGAAGGCCCTACAATATCTCTTATAAGTAAACTTTCAAGTGCCTTACAAAGTTTTGCCTTATTTTTCATGGCTGAGCAGTTGATCCCAATGTGGAGATGAGGTTCGTTGCTGCACTACAGGAATTCAGGGCTTATTTTGAAGCAGGAAGGAAAGGAAATGACAGTTGGGATAGGTTACCAGTCTTTGCCATGAAAGCTTTTCTTTAGTACGACCCTCAAGGTTCTAGGTTGTACAGACAGGTCCTAAACTTTTTTGGGGAAGCCCTAGAAGTGCAGAGTCCTCTTATGTGCTTTCATACTGCTTTTTAAAAACTAGAGACTCAGCCCGTGTTGTGTAGGATTGTTGGACCTCAGCATTCAGGTCCTTCTGTGTCCACTGTTCCCTTGTCAGCCCATGAGTAGGTCATATAGGTCTTGTTTTTCAGATATGGTGAGAGTCAGGAGAGTTCAGGGGGTATGTATTGATATATAACAAGAAGTGTATATTCATCCTCATTTCTGGCACAACTCCTAAAACCCTTGGAATTTCCTGTGATGAAAGCAATAAAATTTCTTTTGTTATGTTAGTGTGATTTTGGAAAGCCCCTAGGTACCCTCAGGATGGTGCTGGTCACCAGAGGAATCAGCCCCGGGACTGGAGGGTTGGAACTTTTAGTCCTACCCTTCTGACCTCAGTGGGGAGAGAGGGGTTAGAGGTTGAACCCATTGCCAGCATTAGTAATCTAATCAAACACTTTTCTATGAGGAATCTTCCATTAAAAACCCCAAAGGACAGGGTTCGGAGAGCTTCCAGGTTGGTGAATATGTGGAAGTTTGGTGGAGTGGTGATTGGAGAGGCCGTGGAAGCCCCATTCTTTTCCCATACATTGCCCTACTCATGGGATCTGATGCTGTCTTCCAGCAGTGTCAGAATTTAGTTCATTGCAGGCCACCCAGCTGGTGTTAGAATATTGCTTGATGGTGTGGGAAAACCCACTCCTCATATTAGACTTGGTACCAGATCTTTAGGTTTGTCCAAGATGGAGCTGCACATTGGTGGTGGAAGCAGGATTTTGTCTCATACCTTTGGCACAGAACTGTGTGTGGTGTAGTCCCTGACTGATGGGAGGTTTGGCTGCCCAAAAGTTTCCCAACAGAGAACCTAAATGGTGCTGGCCATCCATGTCACTCAGCACTGGACTCACGGAGGGAGTGTCAGCCTTTTTCAGACTTGGGGATGGGGAGCCAATGTGAGAGGCCATTGTGTTAGTGCCCTTCAGGAAAACCTGTGAGTGGTGGTGCCACTTCTCTGAGGAAGTCCATCAGCTATGGACAGTGGGGTCATGAGCTGTCCACGTTGCAGAGAGACTTAACTGGAGTTCAGGGGAGAAGCTGGAGGAGGCTGAAATTGAAACCAGCGTCTATGATGCACATTTGTACAGATAACTGTGGCAGTAGTAAAGTAATTTTGATTTTGCCAGGCTGTTTTTTTTGTTTAATGTCATTAAGCATGTTGGTTGATTAACCCTTTTTTCCCCCTGTTTTATAGGGCTGCTCAGTTTTTACGTAAAATGGCAGATCCACAGTCCATCCAGGAATCACAGAATCTGTCCATGTTCCTGGCCAACCACAACAAGATCACACAAGTAACTCACACTCTGGCTGATGGGGCACATTGCCAGGGGGCTGAGGGGCAGAGATTGGTCAGTGACATAGATCTTTGTGTTTCAGTCTCTGCAGCAGCAGCTTGAAGTGATTTCTGGTTATGAAGAGCTCTTAGCAGACATCGTGAATCTCTGTGTGGATTACTATGAGAATAGAATGTACCTGACGCCCAGTGAGAAACACATGCTTCTCAAAGTACGTGTGTTGAGGGAAGACTGCCAACAGCACCATGAGAAAGGGGCAGCCTTCTTTTCATGAATAGGCTGAACTTGATGATTGTTTTGCCAACCTTTTCTCTCATGCTTGTGTGTGTGTGTGTGTGTGTGTGTGTACATACAGCATCTTCCACCTTACATGCAGATTGCACTACAAATCCTTGACATATTCCCATGAGTGTGTCCCAAGCTTGAGCCCAGTGTCAGATAGATCTCATGCCCATCCCTGGAGAAGGTGCTTGTAGATAAGGAGGTTTTGGTCAAGGACTTTTCTCAGCATAAAGCTCCTTGTAGCAGAGATTATGCCAGATTTTACTTGGCAGGGATGTAGTTCCTAGAGATTTAGTATACTGTGTCACCACGATTGGGCTTCCCAGGTTATTCTAGTGGTAAAGAACCTGCCTGCCAGTGCAGGAGACATAAGAGACGTGGGTTTGATCTCTGGGTTGGAAAGAGCCCCTGGAGGAAGGCATGGCAACCCACTCCAGTATTCTTGTCTGGAGAATCTCATGAATAGAGGAACCTGGCATGCTACAATAATCCATAGCATTGCAAAGAGTTGGACATGACTGAAATGACTTAGCACACATGCACGTCACCATGATTATAGTAGACTTTCGTTGTTCAAGAATCATGCCATTTAACATATTCCTCATTATTACTCTGTTTCAAATTGGGGAGGTTTTCAGTGATGTTTCTCATTGGGAAAATGAGAAGTTTTTTTTTTTTTAATCAAATGAAAGTTTAATAATATATACATTGGAGAGAACCCAGGAAAACTGAGTAGCTCTGAGGAGATGGTTCTGCTATTCTCTTCACTCTGCTCTCTACCTTCATAGAGGGCAGCTCTGTGGGACCCTGTGCTGGATGTCCTGCTGGCCCAAAGCAAGTGGGCCCAGCTCCAAGATTTCTTCCATGTAGGAGAACTGCATGGAGGGATCAGAGAAAATGGGCACTGTCCAGTGGAGTGCTTTATGATATTAGAAACATTCTGTTTGCACCTGTTGGTACAAGAACCCCCTGGCAATAGGTGCTTTTGGAAATTCACATTTATTATTGCATTGTGCTTCAGAAGAGGTGGAGCTGATGTGTATACATGTAAGAGGAAACAAGAAGTCACATAAAATGGCTTCACGTGAAGGGCTAGCTATTAATTTCTGAGGGGCTTTTAAAAATACTTTTTACCAAGCCTAGAAATATTAAAATTACAAAAAGAAAAATCTCATTGGAAAAGATAAATAGTAAAAGTAGTAGATCCACTTATAGCAAGGTTAAAAGACAGAAGTAGTAAAATCACCTATATTCATAACAAATAATTAAGGGATACAAAAAAGATATAAAACATGATGTAAAAAAACATTAAGCGTTGGTAGGGGAGTAAAAATGCAGAGTTAGTAGAATGAATCCAAACTTAAGAGACTATAACTTAATCATACATATACATATATATGGGTTGTTATATATCAACCTCATGATAACCACAACCAAAAATTTATAATAGATTCACAAAAAAGACAAATCTAAACCTAACACTAAAGATAGTCATCAAATCACAAGGGAAGAGAGCAAAAGGAGGAGAAAGGAATGAAAAGGAACTATGAAAAACTGAAGAACTTAACAATGAATAAAATGGCAATAAGCACGTTGTTGTTTAGTTGCTAATTGTCTCTGATTCATTGTGACTCCATGGACTGTGGGCTTATGGGAATTCCCAGACAAAAATACTGGAGTGGGTTGCCATTTCCTTCACCAGGGGATCTTTCTGACACAGAAATTGAACCCATGTCTTCTGTATTGGCAGGCAGATTCTTTACTGCTGAGCCACTAGGGAAGTACCTATCAATAATTAATTTAAATGTGAGTGGATTAAATGCTCCAATAGAAAACACACAGTAGCTGAATGGGTTAAAAAATAAGACCCATATGTATGCTGCCTTCAGGAGACTCATTTTAGATCTAAAGACACATAGACTGAAAGTGAGGGGATGGAAAATGATATTTCATGGAAGTGGAAAGAAAGCTAAGGTGGCAATACTTATATCAGACAAAATAGACTACAAGACTTAACAGCACAATTCTAAAGAACAAGGACAAAATCATGAAACGTGGAAGTTTGCTGTGCCTGTGATGTCAGCAATAATGTTGAAGAAGTATAGAAAAATGATAGAGGAGATTGAGGAACTTCTCAGTGTGTAGATGCAGGGTCAACCACTCAATGCTGATTCAAAAGAAAGCTAAAAGCCTTTGTGAAGACTGGAGAAAGAACCACAGTAAAGAATCAGAGGGTGCATCTTTTAATGCCAGCCGTGGCTAGTTTCATCAGTTCAAGGCTAGTCAGCCTTTACAACATAAAAGCAAATGGCAAGATAGCTAGTGCAGATAGGGTAGCTGCCTGGGAATTTCCTGAAATGCTTTGAGAAATTACTGATGAAGGCTTATATTTACCAGAGCAGGTTTGTAATGTATATGAGACAGGACTGTACTGGAAGTGGATGCCAGACCAAAGTTACATCAGTAAGGAGGAAAAGTTGATGCCAGGCTATAAAGAAGCAAGTTCAGTTCAGCCGCTCAGTTGTATTCAACTCTGCGACACCATGGATTGCAGGACGCCAGGCTTCCCTGTTCATCACCGGCTCCTGGAGCTTGCTCAAACTCGTGTCCATTGAGTCAGTGATGCCATTGAACCATCTCATCCCCTGTCGTCCCCTTCTCTTCCTGCTTGGGTGTCTTCCAATGAGTCAGTTCTTCACGTCAGGTGGCGAAAGTGTTGGAGCTTCATCTTCTATGAGACTAGGAATCAACTATAAGAAAAAAAAAATGCAAAAAAACACAACCACGTGGAGGCTAAGCAATATGCTACTAAAGAACTAAGGAGTCCCTAATGAAATCAAAGAAGAAATTTAATAATACCTGGAGACAAATGAAAATGGAAACACAGTGTTCCATAATCTGTGGGACATAGCAAAAGCAGTTCAGGAAACAAGAAAAATTTCATATAACCAATCTAAACTTACCCCTAGAGGAACTAGCAAAAGAATAAGCAGAACCCAAAGTTAGTAGAAGGAAATAATAAAAGATTGGAGTGAAAAATAGATGAAATAGTGACTAAAAATAATAGAAAAGAGTAAAACTAAGAGCTCGCTTTTCAAAAAGTAGACACATCAATAAACCTTTAGTTAGACTCCTCAAGAAAAGTAGCAAGAGGGCCCAAATCAATAAAATCAGAAATGAAAAAGAAGTTACAGCCAACACCACAGAAATACAAAAGGTTATAAGAGATTACTGTGAACAATTATATGCCAATAAAATGGACAGCCTAGAAATGGATAAAGTGCTGGAAACGTACATCTACCAAGATGTATCAGGAAGAAACAGAAAATAAATATGAACAGACTGATTACCACTAATGAAATTGAATCAGTAATCAAAAAACTTCCAACAAATGAAAGCCTAGAACCAGATGGCTTTACTGGTGAATTCTACCAGACATTTAAGGAAGAGTTAACAACTATCTTCAAAATATCCCCACCCACCACAAAAAATGAAGAAGAAGGAAAGCTCTGACCTCATTCTGTGAGGCGTCATCACTCTGATATCAAACCAGACAAAGATATCACACACACAAAAATTACAGTCCAATATCATGGATGAACGTAGATGCAAAAATCCTCAACAAAATGTTTGCAAGCCAAATTCAGTACATTAAAGAGATCATACACCATGATCAACTGGGATTTATTCCAGGGATGCAAGAATAATTCAATAATTGTAAATCAATTAATGTGATAACACATTAGCAATTGAAAAATAAAAATCATATGACTACCTCAATAGATGTGGGGAAAACTTGACAAAATTCAGGATCCATTTATGATAAAGAATCTTAACAAAGTGGATATAGAGGGAACATACCTCAGCATGATAAAGGCTGCGTATGACAAGCCCACAGCTAGCATCATATTCAGCAGTGAAAGTGTATTCTCTCTAAGATTAGGCACAGAACAAGAATGCCTGGTCACTCTCACCACCTTTATTCAGCATAATATTGGCGGTCCTGGCCACATCAGTCAGAGAGAGAAAAGAAATGACAGGAATCCAAATTGGAAAGGAAGAAGTAAAATTGTTACTGTTGGCAGACGCCATGATACTATACGTGGACAACCCCAAAGATACCCACAAAAAGCTTTTGGAACTAATACATGAATTCAGTAAAGTTGCTGGATGTAAAATAATATATAGGAATCCATTGTGGTTCTATATACCAACAACAAACTATCCGAAAGATAATTTTTTTTTTAAATCCCATTTGTATCAAAAAGAATAAAATACCTTGGAATGAATCTAACCAAGGAGGTAAAAGACCTGGCCTCTGAAAAATTATAAGACATTGTTGAAAGAAATTGAAGACAACATGAACAAATGGAAAGATCTGTTTTGTTTCGGGGATTGGAAAAATTAACGTCATTAAAATTCCCATACTACCCAAGGCAATCTACAGTTTTGGTGCAACCCCTATCAAAGTACTACTGGCATTTTTCACAGAACTAGAACAAATCATTATAACATTTGTAAGGAAACATAAAAGACCCCAATTAAAACAATCTTATGAGAGAAAGCTTTAAGAACAAAACTGGAGGTATCACACTCCAGTTTGATGTAATTGATTTCAAACTATACCACAAATTCAGAACAGGATCATAGTCATCATAAGTCGCTCAGTCGTGTCCGACTCTTTGCGATCTCATAGACTGTAACCTACCAGGCTCCTCCGTCCATGGGATTTTCCAGGCAAGAATACTGGAGTGGGTTGCCATTTCCTTCTCCAGGAGATCTTCCCAACCCAGGGATTGAACCCGAGTCTCCCACATTGTAGGCAGATGCTTTACCATCTGAGCCACCAGGGAAGTCCTCAGAACAGGATGGTAGGGCACAAAAACAGACACATAAATCAGTGAAACAGAGAGCTCAGAAATAAACTCACACTTAATGGGCAATTAATCTATGACAAAAGATACAAGAATATGTGACGGAAAAGACAGCCTCTTAATAAGTGGTGCTGGGAAAACTGGACTACTCTCTCACACCATATACAAAAACAAGCTCAAAATGGATTAAAGATTTAATTGTTAAGACCTGAAACCATAAAATTCCTGGAAGAAAACTCTCTGACATTATTAATTTTAGCAACATATGTATATTTTTTGATCTGTCACCTCAGAAAAGGGAAGCAAAGGAAAAAATAAACAAATGGGACCACATCAAATTCAAAAACTTTGAAGGAAACTATCAGCAAAATGAAAAGACCGTGTACTGAATGAAGACGGTATTTTCAACGAAGGGTTAATATCTGAGATGTAGAAAGAACTTGAACAACTCAATGTGAAAAAAAATTTAAAAATGGACAGAGGATATGAATAGGCATTAATTACAAAGACATAGAGATGACCAAGAGCTACATGAAAAGATGCTCAATATTACTCATCATCAGGGAGATGCAAATCAAAACCACAGTGAAGTATCATCTCACACTTGTCAGAATGGATGTTGTCAAGAAGACTAGAGATGACAATTGCTAGCAAGCAAGTGGAGAAAAGGGAATTGCTGGTACAGTTTGAAATCTGGTGGGAATGTAAATTGCCGCAGCCATGACTGAAAACAATATGGTGGTTCTTCAAAGAATGAAAAAAATTACTGTAAGATCCAGCAGTTCCACTTCTGGATAGTTATATGAAGAGAAATACTAATTAAAAAAGATATATGCAGCATTGTTAACAATAGCCAAGACATGAAAGCCTAAGTGTACATTGATAGATGCATAAGAAGGTTGCTACTGCTGCTGCTAAGTCACTTCAGTCGTGTCTGATTCTGTGCGACCCCATAGACGGCAGCCCACCAGGCTCCACCGTCTCTGGGATTCTCCAGGCAAGAACACTGGAGTGGGTTGCCATTTCCTTCTCCAATGCATGAAAGGGAAAAGTGAAAGTGAAGTCGCTCATTCGTGTCTGACTCTTTGTGACCGCATGGACTGCAGCCTACCAGGCTCCTCCATCCATGGGATTTTCCAGGCAAGAGTACTGGAGTGGGGTGCCATTGCCTTATAGATATCTATATAGCTATATATTTAGATATAATGGAATGTTGTTCAGGCATAAAAAATGAAATCTTGCCATTTGTGAATGTACTTAGTATTATGCTATGTGAAATAGGCAGAGAAAGACAAATACCATATGATTTCACTTATATGTAGAATCTAAAAAAATAAATGAACAAACATAAAACAGAAACAGACTCATAGATACAGAGGACAGGAGGTTCCCAATTGTGGTATGGAGGAGTGAATGAAATAGGTCAGATTAAGAAGTGTAGACTTCTGGCTACAAAGTAAGTGAGGCCAGAGGATGAAATATACTGCTTTGGAAATACTGTCGTCAATATTGTCTGTCTTTGCGTGGCAGACCAGTGGTAACTGGACTTATTATTGTGATCATTTTTGAATGTATAGAAATATCAACTCACTGTGTTGTGCGCTTGGAACTAACATAGGGTTGTAGGTCAGCTACAGTTTTTTTAAAAAGTGCTTTTTGAAATAAGAATGAATTGTCATTTCAAAGTTATGAACTATAGCAGTGTGTTTATGGATAATTAAACCTGCAGGTCTAAGCTTTATGTGCCATTTTGTGATTTTTCAGGTCATGGGGTTTGGTCTATATTTGATGGATGGAAGTGTCAGCAACATTTATAAACTAGATGCCAAGAAAAGAATAAACTTATCCAAAATCGACAAATACTTCAAGGTGAGTTGCAGTTTCTAGATAAACCTTTTTATTGAAGTGTATGCAGTTTGCGCTTTGGGAGGTCAACCTCTGTGACTTTGGTCCAAAGTAGGAAATGCAGTGTTGGCAGGTGGGTGGATGTGAGTAGACTGTCTCCTGCTCTTACAGCAGTTTTACCTGAATTTGAACCTTGTCTAAAGGAATCATGCCATATGTATTCTTTTGTGTCTGGCTACCCCCACTTTGTCAGATCGTCCCTATGGGAACCTGCAACTATAGTTTTTACTTTTTCACTGTGGTGTGGCCCTACATTTTATGACTAACCTGCAATTTATGTATCCATTCTGTGATGAACATGAGATTGTTTCTGCGTTTGGCTTGTGTGAACAGTGCTGCTCTGATGTGTGCACATTGTGCACACTTTTACTGGATGAGCACCCAGTGGTGGATTGCGTATTCATCTATAGAATGGACATTTTCAGTGCAGTAGATACAGCCTCAGTTCCCCCACATGGCTGTGCTGACTTGGATCACCACCAGCAGTCAGTGAGCATTCTTGGGGCTTCATATCATCACCAAGGGGGCATCCTGAGGGGTGTGCCTGTGTGTCTTTGAGATTTTATTGGCTAGTTTCCTTGTGGTTTAGTTGATGTTTCCCTGATTCCTGATTGTATTATTAGTCCTTTGTGTGTTCTCTTTGTGAAGTGTCCTTTCAAGTCTCTCATTCTTTTTTTTCCCTGTTGGTTTGTAGTTCTTTACGTATTCTGGGTATGTATCCTTTGTCGGACACATATGTCCTAAAATACATGCATTTCCCCTCTGTAGCTCTTATTTTTCACTTTCTTGAAGAGTCATCGGTGAACTGAGGTTCTTAATTTTAATGTGGTCCGATATATTCATCTTTGATGTCCACTTTAAGAACTCTTTGATAAAACAGACTCTTGAGAATTTTCTTTTGCATTACCTTCTAGTAGCATCATTGTTTCCTTTTCTGTCTAGCTTTATAATCCCCCTGGAATTGATGTAATGTATGCTGTGAGAGAGAGGGTCGACAGTCTTGGATTTTTTTTTTCCCCCTGTGGATATCTAGTTGACTCTTTTTTCCCTTCATTGCTCTAAAGAGTCACCTGGGTCATAAAGCAGGTGTCTCTATGTGAATGACTCTGCCTTAAGTTGCTCTGCCCCACTGGTCTGCACCTGTGCTGGCTTAGTTGCTGTAAGTCTCCAGCAGGTCATCAAGTTATGTTCTCCATGGTTGTCTTGAGCATTGTCCCTCTATCTTTTGAAATATATTTTAGAATTGACTTGCTGATTTACACACAGACATACACACACGTGCACATACTACTCATAAACCATTTTTCCTCTTGGAATATTGTTTGGGATTCTGTTGAATCTGTAGATCGATTTAGGGAAAATTGATATTTTAAAAATACCATGTTTTCCAATACATGAACCTAACATAATTCTCTATTCACTTAGAACTTTAAAAATTTTTCTAGAATTTTTGGTAATATTTTGTTTTGAAGTCTTAACATATTTTGTTAGATTTAATACTACATACTTTTATTTTTTGATGCTATTGCAATTTTTTTCTCTTTAGTTATTTATCCTAATTGTTTCTTGTATATAGAAATGCAGTTTTTTTTTTTTTTTAATGACCATGGTTCTAGCAAGAAGGTAGGTTAATTTTAATGTTTGAATTCGTTCTTTAAGTGAATGTAGAAGTTGTTTACAACTTTTTTACAGTAAGTAATTTGCAGAAATAGCATTCAGCCTTCAGTAATTATTAGCATTCCTCATTCTTCTTAGATTGTATTTGGTGACTAAATACAATACATAATGACCCTGGGTTTTTTGTTTTTATTCTTTGAATACAGCAGCTCCAGGTGGTTCCGCTATTTGGAGACATGCAAATAGAACTGGCAAGATACATCAAGACCAGCGCCCACTATGAGGAAAATAAATCTCGGTAGGCAGAGAGTGAGTTGCCCGGTCAGAGCATTCTTCAGTGTTCTCACTGTGGTTCCTGACATGCTGCTTACCTATCCAGAGACGCCACCTTTGACATTTTCAATCAAATCCTGATATGGTAGTCTATTCCATGTGTAGATGTTTACATTTAAATTCATTTATAAGTGCAATTTATTTTCTTAGTAGAATGGCCACATTTCAGATGTCTAATAGATAGGGTCCTAGAGGAGCTATCCCACATTGAAGGTCAGGAAAGGTGGCGGTGAGGAGATACCCCTCGTCCAAGGTAAGGAGCAATGGCTGCGCTTTGCTGGAGCAGCCGTGAAGAGATACCGCACGCCCAAGGTAAGAGAAACCCAAGTAAGACGGTAGGTGTTGCAAGAGGGCATCAGAGGGCAAACACACTGAAACCATACTCACAGAAAACTAGTCAATCTAATCACACTAGGACCACAGCCTTGTCTAACTCAATGAAACTAAGCCATGCCCATGGGGCAACCCAAGATGGGTGGGTCATGTTGGAGAGATCTGACAGAATGTGGTCCACTGGAGAAGAGAATGGCAAACCACTTCAATATTCTTGCCTTGAGAACCCCATTAACAATATGAAAAGGCAAAATGATACAATACTGAAAGAGAAACTCCCCAGGACAGAAGGTGCCCAATTTGCTACTGGAGATCAGTGGAGAAATAACTCCAAAAAGAATGAAGGGATGGAGCCAAAGCAAAAAGAATACCCAGCTGTGGATGTGACTGGTGATAGAAGCAAGATCCGATGCTGTAAAGAGCAATATTGCATAGGAACCTGGAATGTCAGGTCCATGAATTAAGGCAAATTGGAAGTGGTCAAACAAGAGATGACAAGAGTGAATGTCAACATTCTAGGAATCAGCGAACTGAAATGGACTGGAATGGGTGAATTTAACTCAATGACCATTATATCTACTACTGCGGGCAGGAATCCCTCAGAAGAAATGGAGTGGCCATCATGGTCAACAAAAGAGTCCAAAATGCAGTCCTTGGATGCAATCTCAAAAACGACAGAATGATCTCTGTTCGTTTCCAAGGCAAACCATTCAATATCACAGTAATCCAAGTCTATGCCCCAACCAGTAACGCTGAAGAAGCTGAAGTTGAATGGTTCTATGAAGACCTACAAGACCTTTTAGAACTAACACCCAAAAAAGATGTCCTTTTCATTATAGGGGACTGGAATGCAAAAGTAGGAAGTCAAGAAACACCTGGAGTAACAGGCAAATTTGGCCTTGGAATATGGAATGAAGCAGGGCAAAGACTAATAGAGTTTGGCCAAGAAAATGCACTGATCGTAACAAACACCCTCTTCCAACAACACAAGAGAAGACTCTATACATGGACATCACCAGATGGTCAACACTGAAATCAGATTGATTATATTCTTTGCAGCCAAAGATGGAGAAGCTCTATACAGTCAGCAAAAACAAGACCAGGAGCTGACTGTGGCTCAGACCATGAACTCCTTATTGGCAAATTCAGACTTAAATTGAAGAAAGTAGGGAAAACCACTAGATCATTCAGGTATGACCTAAATCAAATCCCTTACGATTATACAGTGGAAGTGAGAAATAGATTTAAGGGCCTAGATCCGATAGATAGAGTGCCTGATGAACTATGGAATGAGGTTCGTGACATTGTACAGGAGACAGGGTTCAAGACCATCCCCATGGAAAAGAAATGCAAAAAAGCAAAATGGCTGCCTGGGGAGGCCTTACAAATAGCTGTGAAAAGAAGAGAAGCGAAAAGCAAAGGAGAAAAGGAAAGATATAAACATCTGAATGCAGAGTTCCAAAGAATAGCAAGAAGAGATAAGAAAGCCTTCTTCAGCCATCAATGCAAAGAAATAGAGAAAAACAACAGAATGGGAAAGACTAGGGATCTCTTCAAGAAAATCACAGATACCAAGGGAACATTTCATGCAAAGATGGGCTCAATAAAGGACAGAAATGGTATGGACCTAACAGAAGCAGAAGATATTAAGAAGAAGTGGCAAGAATACACAGAAGAACTGTACAAAAAAGATCTTCACGACCCAGATAATCACGATGGTGTGATCACTGACCCAGAGCCAGACATCCTGGAATGTGAAGTCAAGTGGGCCTTAGAAAGCATCACTACGAACGAATCTAGTGGAGGTGATGGAATTCCAGTTGAGCTATTTCAAATCCTGAAAGATGATGCTGTGAAAGTGCTGCACTCAATATGCCAGCAAATTTGGAAAACTCAGCAGTGGCCACCAGACTGGAAAAGGTCAGTTTTCATTCCAGTCCCAAAGAAATGCAATGCCAAAGAATGCTCAAACTACCGCACAATTGCACTCATCTCACACGCTAGTAAAGTAATGCTCAAAATTCTCCAAGCCAGGCTTCAGCAATATGTGAACTGTGAACTTCCTGATGTTCAAGCTGGTTTTAGAGAAGGCAGAGGAACCAGAGATCAAATTGCCAACATCTGCTGGATCATGGAAAAAGCAAGAAAGTTCCAGAAAAGCATCTATTTCTGTTTTATTGACTATGCCAAAGCCTTTGACTGTGTGGCTCACAATGAACTGTGGAAAATTCTGAAAGAGATGGGAACACCAGACCACCTGACCTGCCTCTTGAGAAATCTGTATGCAGGTCAGGAAGCAACAGTTAGAACTGGACATGGAACAACAGACTGGTTCCAAATAGGAAAAGGAGTTCGTCAAGGCTGTATATTGTCACTGTGTTTATTTAACTTATATGCAGAGTACATCATGAGAAATGCTGGGCTGGAAGAAGCACAAGCTGGAATCAAGATTGCCGGGAGAAATATCAATGACCTCAGATATGCAGATGACACCACCCTTATGACAGAAAGTGAAGAGCAACTCAAAAGCCTCTTGATGAAAGTGAAAGTGGAGAGTGAAAAAGTTGGCTTAAAGCTCAACATTCAAAAAACAAAAATCATGGCATCTGGTCCCATCACTTCATAGGAAATAGATGGGGAAACAGTGGAAACAGTGTCAGACTTTATTTTTCTGGGCTCCAAAATCACTACAGATGGTGACTGCAGCCATGAAATTAAAAGACACTTACTCCTTGGAAAGCAAGTTATGACCAACCTAGATAGCATATTCAAAAGCAGAGACATTACTTTGCCAACAAAGGTTCGTCTAGTCAAGGCTATGGTTTTTCCAGTGGTCATGTATGGATGTGAGAGTTGGAATGTGAAGAAGGCTGAGTGCCGAAGAATTGATGCTTTTGAACTGGGGTGTTGGAGAAGACTCTTGAGAGTCCCTTGGACTGCAAGGAGATCCAACCAGTCCATTGTGAAGGAGATCAGCCCTGGGATTTCTTTGGAAGGAATGATGCTAAGCTGAAACTCCAGTACTTTGGCCACCTCATGCGAAGAGTCGACTCATTGGAAAAGACTCTGATGCTGGAAGGGATTGGGAGCAAGAGGAAAAGGGGACGACAGAGGATGAGATGGCTGGATGGCATCACTGACTCGATGGACATGAGTCACAGTGAACTCCGGGAGTTGGTGATGGACAGAGATGCCTGGCGTGCTGTGATTCATGGGGTCGCAAAGAGTCGGATATGACTGAGCAACTGATCTGAATAGATAGGGTCTACTGTTTTGGTCAGCACAGATATAGAACTTTTTCATCATCCCAAAGAGTTCTGTTAGACAGTGTTGGTCACATATATGGAAGTATAAAATTCTCTGGGTGCTGATAAAAGCTGAACAACCAGTCTGCTGGGAAGGGGCTGGATGTTTGTATGCAACTTACAGAGGTTATAGAACTATCACCCGAGGGTCAGAACCTGACCAGGCTTATTTTTGCAAGGTCTCAGTTGTTGAGACTGGTCTTTACATTTTTAAAGAGGTGGTTTTTTGTTTTTTTTCTTAAGATAATGGCTCTACGGCTGATGTGACAGAGGCAGTGTAGCCTCCAAATTTTAAAGTGCTTACTTTCTGGGCCTGTGCTAAGACAGTTGACCAATCCCTGTTATAAAGAATCTGCAGCTTATGGTTACAAGTGATAGTAAATACGTAATTCTTTTTAATGCACCTTTCACATAGTCACTTGAGTCTCATAGGATGCTTCTGTTGACTTTCGCCAGATCCATGGTCTCCATTCAGCCATGGTTTTGAAAAATACAGTTGTACCTCAATCTGCCTACTCAGAGGTTAGCAGTCTTTTTCTGTGAAGGCCAATTTATAAACATATTATGTCTTTCTAGCCACATATGTCACATATTCTTATTTTTTACTTTTTTTTTTAATTACTCTTTAAATCTGTAAAAACCATTTATGTGGCTCGGGGGCACATAAAAACTGGTCACGTTGGGTCTGTGCTGTATGCAGCTTGCCAGCCTCTGTGCCAGCTTATTTCCTAATACATCTGTCATTAAATCTGATATGTGATGACCTTCCTCAAAATCACATTCACTAAACTGAACCCTCTCTTCATTTCAGCATCGACTTGGGCTCTGATTGGAGGGTGTACTGATTTCCATGGTATAAATAGAAATGCCTAAATACAAGTTAGCAGCGTGCACCTCCTGCTGTAACAAACTCAGTCATCTGTATAGCATAAGTAATGGTGAAATCAATAAAAGAGTCAGGAAGCAAGGAGTTTTGCATACTTTGTTTTTAGTGTAAGTGTAAAGTCACTAAAAGTCACAGGGATTTGTGTAAGTCATTGGCCATTATTACCAGTTAATTTCTGTGTTTCATAGCCACTGAGGCAGATGCCTAAACCTGTAGCAGTCAGCTCTAAGAGCTCAGCCCAGCAGTCTAGCACCTGTGTCTGGCCCCTGGGGGTTGGTGCAAGTGGCAGATGTTGGCATCTGGCTCTTGTGCCAGCTTATTTCCTAACGCATCTGCCATTAAATCTGGTAACACATATGCCTCTCCTGAGGGGGACATGCTGTCTGGGGCCTGCAGGGAAGGCCAGTGTGTTGAGAGTGGACCCTGGTGCAGGGCCTGGCCTTGTGTGCCTGCTGTAGACTCAAGGAGCTGCCTTGGCCAGTGCCTCTGTGATCATCATGCCATCTTATAGTGGAATCAAAGTTAAAAGTGATGCTGCTTGAGATAGTGTACTGATCATCTTGAAAATTGGTAATCTGCATCCTTTCCTTCTGGCAAAGGGGCGAACTTGTTAGAAACATGGTGCAAGTTGGTGCTGAATGTGAGGAAACCAAGGGAACTGCTCTGAGCCCGAAGACCCATGCTTTCTGCCCAAGAATGCCAACAGATTTAATCCTTTTTTTTTTCCAATTTAAGTTTTGATACCCTTTTTTCCCCACTCTCTTGACTATATCTGTTTGCTGCTGAAATGGCGTGTTGTACACGTAGTTAGTTATGGCAACACTGTCTAATTTCCAAGTTATGTCAGTTTCAACTCTCCCATCAAAGATAACTTTTGTTCCTGAGTCTTTGGCTGACTTGTTTTGTACTATAGTTTATATTTTCACATGTGAATAATAAGGAAATACTAGTTCCTGCCAACTGTGCAGTAATGTGTCAAGGGGCTCTGGAAAGGTTATGCAGTATCTTGAATCCAGCAACTCTCAGCTTTGTGGAAAGTAGTTTACTGATTAAGGAGAAATTAACAGTTCCTTTTCTAGAATACAGATATGAGAAGGTAGACACAGACCCGACACGGAGCTGAGGCAGACCCAGCTGTTACCATGCAGAGAATGCCACATTTGCTCTGCACCTCGACCTCAGCTGCAGTGGGCCTGCTGGGCTGGGAGTGGGCCTGCCTTGCACGTATCCTTGGCCAGGTGTCCCTCAGGTCATGCACGTTTCCCCTTTACCCCCAGATGGACCTGCACGTCCTCCAGCAGCAGCCCACAGTACAACATCTGCGAGCAGATGGTCCAGATTCGGGAGGACCATATGCGCTTCATCTCGGAGCTGGCACGCTACAGCAATAGCGAGGTGAGTGGCTTCTGCCTGCAGTGCACACCTGGCAACACCATGTCTGATGTGGTCCTTGTATTCTCTGCACCCAAATTTACTTTGAATTTTACACCCTTCATTTACTTTGAGAAGCATAGTTTAAGTACTGTGTACTTAACAAGCTCTCATTATAACGGATGAGGCAGTGCAGATATGATATAGTGGAGTTTGTTTAGATCTGTTCCGCTGTACAAAAAGCATCTTCTTTTTTTTGGGAAAAATATTAGCAGTGATCCCCAAAAAATGACTGAGTTGAGACCATGAATTAAGTGCATTTTCTAGTCTAGTTCCATTGTTCCAAACTGCTAGGAGAAAGGAGAGGAGAGTAGAAGACATCAGGAGCAGAAGGGATGGTTTTGACTTGTGCCCTTTCCTGTCTAGAAGGAGGAAGTACAAGAGCTTCCAAGTTGATGGGAAGATACATCAAGTGCCCAGAAAAAGGCCTGAAGAAGGGTGTAGGAGGTAGTGCTCTCTCTTGGGCCACGGGCCTTGTTACTTCCTTCTGGCTTTGCAGCTGGGTTTTCTGTGTCCTTGTTTGGGCCAGTCACATTGCCCATACCTGCTGCGTGCCTGGCTCCAAGCCAGCGTTACTCACATGGGGTCGGTGGGTCAGGGGTCTAAGAGAGGAAAAGCAGCAATGGGAGGGTCATTTCTCACATCCTAGACTTTCATGCATTGGAGAAGGAAATGGCAACCCAGTCCAGTGTTCTTGCCTGGAGAATCCCAGGGATGGGGGAGCCTGGTGGGCTGCCGTCTATGGGGTTGCACAGAGTCAGACACGACTGAAGCGACTTAGCAGCAGCAGCAGCAGCAGACGAGGCACCAAGGTCAGGGTCAGAGCAGTGGTCAGTGGCATGGATGGGTGCTGGAAATGGTCTAGAGGGACCTAGGGACTTGGGGCAACATATATAGGTCTGGTTTTTGAGGTTGTAGTACCTTGGGGTTCCCAGGAGGACCATTACATTTGGAGGAAGAACTCTGTGTGCTGTTCTGCCCGTTGCAGACAATGAGCACTGCATCTCTCAGCCACAAGCACTAGTCAGTATGTAACCAAAATGACTGAAAGAGAGCCCAAACCCTCAGGGCCTGTTACCTCCTTGCAGACCACAGGTGGGTGGCCGACCGAGTAGAGACGGGGGCCAGCCCCCTGGACTTCTTCATGTAGTTGTAAACTGAGTTCATGAGGAGCTTTCAAACAGCACAGAGAGCTAATGTCTGCCTTTCCAAATAGGAGCATTTCACAGCATGCATGGTTCCTGTCTGCCTTCTGAGTTCTGCCATAGTGTCCTTATAATCAGAGAATGGTTTTAATAAGAGAAAAGAGATCTACCTTTGAAAGCTTTGCTCAGTTTATTTTTAAACAGATTTATGAGGACATAATACACATATCAGACAATTCACCCATTTAAATTATACAGTTCAAAGATTTTTAGTATATTTAGTGAGTTGTGTGACTGTCACCACAGACTTGTTGAACACTGTCAACATCCCCAGAGCAACTCTGCACCCATTAGTAGGCACTCCCCGTTCCCCTTCCTTCTGGCACTTGGCAGTCTACTTTCTATCTATGGATTTACCTACTGGAAGGTTCATCCATGTTATAGCCTGTATCAATAATTTTATGGCTTATACTATTTAAAATAATTTTATGTCAGAATAATACTGTGTTGCTTGGACACACCACATTTTGTTGGTTCATTATGAATAATGCTGCTATGAACATCCGTGTACAAGTGTGTGGACGTGAGTTTTCAGTTCTCTTAGGTAGATATCTAGGAATGGAACTGCTGAGTCATATGGCACTCCGTGTTGAACATTTTGAGGAACTGCCAAGCTGTTTTCAAAGCAGCTGCACTATTTTACATTCTTGCCAGCAGTCCATGAGGACTCTGATTTCTCTGCATCCTCGCCAGCCCTTGTTTCTGTTTTTTTTTTTATTCTAACCATCCTGGTTAATGTGAAGTGGTACCTGGTTGTGGTTTGGATTTATATCCTTAATGGCTAATGAAACTGAGTATTTTTCCATGTACTTGTTGGCCAATTTTAAAAAATGTCTCTTGAAGTATTTGCCCATTTTTAAATTGCATTACCTTTTTTTTTTTTTACTATTGAGTTCTTATATTCTGTTATCTGTTATGTGATTTTCATATATTTTCTTCTGTTCTTTTGGAGTTCTATCTCCTGTCTTTTTGCTGTTCTTCTGTCTTTTTGCTGTCTCAGTGATGTTCTTTGAAGCACACTTTTTTATTTTTGATGTGGTCCAGTTTGTTTTATTTATTTGCTTTTGGCTGTGCTGGGTCTTCATTGCTGTCCAGGCTTTTTCTCTAGCTGTGGTAGGCGGGGCTTCTCTCAAGTCTGCCACCCTCATTGTGGTGAGCTCCCTTGTTGTGGAGCACAGAAGCCAGGGCACACAGGCTGTAGTAGTTTTGGCACGTGGCTCTGTAGCCGTGGCTCCCAGGCGCTACAGCACAAGCTCAGAAATTATGGTGCACGGGCTTAGTTGCTCTATGGCATGTGGGATCCTCCTGGCCGAGGGATCAAACTCCTGTCCCCTGCATTGGCAGGCAGACTCCTTAGTGCTAAGCCACCAGGAAAGCCCTAGTGTAGTCCACTTTTATCTATTTTTTCTTTGGTTGTTTGTGCTTTTGGTCATAATGAAGAAACCGTTGCCTAACCCAAGTCACAAAGATTTACCTCTTGTTTTCTTCTAAGAGTTTTGTAAAAGTTTTAGCTCTTATATTTAGGTCTATGATCCATTTTAAGTTACTTTTTAAATATGATATAATTTAAGGGTTCAAGTTCATTCTTTTGTATGTGGATATCCAGTTTTGCCAGTATTGTTTTTTAAAGACTATTCTTTCTCCACTGAAGGCACCTTCATCAAAAATCAATTGACTGTACCACTTCTGTGTTCATTGCAACATTATTTATGATACTCAAACCAAAGAAACAGCCTAAGTGTCTACAGATAAATGAATGAATAAAGAAAATGTGATATATATTACACAATGGAACATTATTCAGTCATACAAAATAAGGAAATCCTGCCATTTGTGACAACATAGATGGCCCTTAAGGGGATTACACTAAGTGAATAAGTCAGACAGAAAAATACTGTATGATATCACTTTTATGTGGCATCTGAAAAACTAAACTCATGAATACAAAGAACAGATTGGTGGTTGCCTGAGGCAAGAGGTAAAAGAAGTGAGAAAAGACGGCCAAAAGGTACAAACTTTCAGTTATAAGATAAATAATTTCTGGGGCTGTAATATGCAGCATGGTGACTCTAGTTAAATAGTACGGTATTATATATTTGAAAGTTCCTTGGAGAGTAAATCCTGAAAGTTCTCATCACAGGGAAAAAAAATTGTAACTGTGAGTTGGTAGATGTTAACTTATTGTGTAGTCATTTCACAGGATATGCACTTGTCTCAGTCGCTTAATCATGTCTGACTTTTTGTGACCTCATGGACTGTAGTCCATTGGGTTCCTCTGTCCATGGAATTCTCCAGGCAAGAATACTGGAATGGGTTTCCATGCCATCGAACCCAGGTCCTCCGCATTGTAGGTGGATGCTAATATCTCAATAATTAGGTGGAGGAGAATCAATTGATTATAATCCTGAGGCTTCATTTTTGGACTCTCAGTTCTGTACCATTGACCTTTATGTCTGTCCTTATGCCAGTACCACACTTGCTTCTTTTAATTGAAGTATGGTTGATTTACAATGCTGTGCCAATCTCTGCTGTACTGCAAAGTGACTCAGTTATACACATACAGACATTCCTTTTTTAATATTCTTTTCCATTATGGTTTATTACTTGATGTTGAATATAGTTCCCTGTGCTATACAGTAGGACCTTGTTGTTTATCCATCCTATAAATAATAGTTTACACGTGCTAATCCCAAACTCCCAGGCCCACCCACCTCCTGCTTGGGCCATCACAGATCTGTTCTCTGTGTCTGAGAGCCTGTTTCTGTTTTGTAGATAGGTTCATTTGTGCCATATTTTAGATTCCACATATAAGTGTATCATATGGTGTTTGTCTTTCTCTGTTTGACTTAATTCACTAGTACGATAACCTCTAGTTGCATCATGTTGATGCAAATGGCATTGTGTTCTTTTTTATGGCTGAGTAGTATAATTGTATGTTTTAGCTGTTGTGAATACTGCTGCTGTGAACATAGGAGTACATGTATCTTTTTTTTGCCATGCAGCGAGGCATGTGGGATCTTCCCTGATCAGGGATTATACCTGTGCCGCCTGCATTGAAAGTGCGGACTCTCAACCACTGGACTTCCAGGGAAGTACCCTGCATGTATCTTTTTGAATTACAGTTTTGTCCAAGTATATGCCCAGGAGTGGGATTGCTAGATCGTTTGGAAATCTATTTTTAGTTTTTTTAAGGAATCTCCATACTGTTTTCCATAGTCACTGCACCAACTTACATTCCCACCAACAGTGTAGGAGGGTTCCATTTTTATTATTTGTGTTTTAGTTCTCCATTACATAAATTTTCAAGCACACAAATGAAGAGACCAGTCCTGACTCCTCAGATGCCACACGAGGCTTCATCACCTACCCCTTTTCAGTTACTCCTCCAGGTTAGCGTGAAGCAATTGCAAAATAACATAGCACTCCCTCTGAATATATTCCCCATGCGTCTCTAATAAATAAAGAACCCTCTTAAAACATAACCATAATTCCATCACACCTAAACAGCCAAGTATGTATTCCTCAACAGTAAACAGCTGGTCTTTGTTCACATTTACCCTATTTGCTCATTATCAGCAATGATTTATTTTTCCAGGTTTTTGTGCGCCAGTCTCCAAATAAGTTGTATAAGCTGCAGTTGGTTGACATGAACATCCCCCTTCTCATGCCTATGTCCGCCCTCACTTTCTGTGCCGTCATTTGCCATGACCTCTTTCCCCTGTGTGTCCTGTACACTGCCAGATTAGAGGCCCCGGCAAACACAGCTCCCGTTCTCCAGGCCCACTTGGTCCCTGGGCAGCCATGCTGAGGTCTGCTGAGGGGTCCAGCTGATTGTCTGGATACGGACAGCTGCATCCACTGTCTTGAGGCATGACTAGGGCTCAGCCTGGTGGTCCTCAGCTCCTTGCTACTTCCAGAGCTGGATTCCTTTGCTCTGTGTATCAGTTGTTAATTAATTCCCTAGCACAACTAAAGTAATAGCTAGTTTTTTAGAACTACTTTTGCCAGTGTACATTTGGAGTAGGCTCCTAGAATGGGTTTGGTAAGTGGTTTCCTGGACACTGGTGACCTCTTAATGCTCTATTATCTCTAGGTGGTCACGGGCTCAGGCCGCCAGGAGGCTCAGAAGACGGATGCTGAATACCGGAAGCTCTTTGACTTGGCTCTTCAAGGTCTTCAGCTGCTGTCCCAGTGGAGTGCTCATGTGATGGAAGTGGTGGGCCCTCTCGCTTTTATTTGGAAATGCACCCCCTAGTTAATTAGAAGTGCTTTTCTTCCTAAACTTGTCAATAAACCGACTAAACTATATTTTTCTGCTTTAACTTTGGCCATTGGATCAAAAACAAATTAGCTTTTTATCTTTGGCACTAGAAATAAGAGTATATATTAATTTAAATGTTTCTAAGATGGCTCAATGTACATTTCATTTACATATATTAGAATTAAAGGTCCTTATCTTTTAAAACACATTGGTAGAATTACATTTGTATTGTTATGATGATTTTTACTTCTCATTTTTTTAAAAACAACACTCTGTATTTCTAGCCATCAGTTTCTTTTGTTTAGGATTAGTAAAGTGGTTTATGATGCATAAAAAGGTTTGGATACTCATAAGTCAGAAGATTTTTCTGTTTCATTGTTTATTTTGCTCAGACAAGGATTTTTATATTTGGATGGGTACTTGATTGTTTGAAAGGCTAATTCTTTTAGAAATGGTGATAAAGTGCTTATAGTCTTAGATATTCCACATAAAATATCCAGACCATTTTACCTGATGTATTTCTTAAGTTTTTGATGTATTACTTGAGACTGAAGTCACATTTCCAGAATGTTTTGCAGTTTTATGGAGATGGACTGTGTGTGCATGCATATGTAGTGTGCGTGTGCACATGTGTGCATGCATTGTGTGTGTGCGTGTGTGCATGCAAGCACTCATGCCTGTGTGTGACTCTCAGACTCAGTGAACAATAGAAGGCTGACCTTTTACCTTTGGTAGCTTTTGGCAGTAGTCCTGTAAGTCAGACCAGCAGGTAAACATTTTGCATTCACTGTGGCTGTCGCCCCTCTTTTTTTGATCACGCCAGTATTCATGGAAACTTGTGCACCCAACGGACAAGTACTCTAACAAGGACTGCCCTGACAATGCTGAGGAGTATGAGCGTGCCACCCGCTACAACTACACCAGTGAGGAGAAGTTTGCCCTGGTGGAGGTACGGCTTGTCTGCTTTCTTCTCCTTCTTTGATTCTGACCTCAAACTGTCTTTGCTTTACAAAGAAAGGCAAAAACATGAATGAACTACTTGTTTTATGCAGTTGCGTCTGTGTAGGGCGGCTCTTTGAATCTGTCACAAATGTCAGAATAGAGATTAAAATAGGTTGTGGGTTCCTGGTCTCTGCATAGACACTCCCCTGAGCCAGATCAGGGCGTGTTCTGGGAAGAGCTTGGGAGCCTCAGCAGCTTTTTGGTGGCACACACAAGAGGAGCGAGTTGAGACCTGGATGTTGGAGGGAGAGGAACCCCACTCACAGCTGTGTGGTCCCCAGCTCTGCATGATGTTCAGGACTCTTGTGATGAGCAGGTCTTAATTTCTGTGCCATCTAGTTTCTGAATGTATGTTTTTTAGCTGTACGTTTCCTACCTTGTTTGAGAAATCTTTGCATACCCCCAAGGTCATGAAGATAGTCTTCTACATTGTCTTCTGGATGTCTTATTCTGCCTTTCACATTTAGGTCCGAAATACCCCCTCCAACCCTCCCAGGTGCTCTGCCTGCCACCTCTGTTGTGCGTCAGGTAACCATACTCAGGCAGGTGTGTTTCTGCTCATGTTCCAATCCATTGGTCAATCTGTCTGTCCTTTCCTAATCCCTCTGTCTTAATTACAGTAGTTAAGTGTGTCTTGTAAAGTACATCTTTCTCTCTTCAAGAATTCTTAGCTGTTCTCACCCTTTGCATTTTCATATACATTTTAGAACCATCTATTTATGTCCCAGTGAATCCTGTTAAAATTTATTATAAGGGTTTGAATAAACCTATAGACCATTTTTGGAAGAATTAACAAATTTATAATATTAAATCTTTCATGAATCTGATATGTCTGTCCATTCCTTAAGATTCTCTAATACCTCTTTTCATCTGTAAAACTGTTGCACATCTTTTGTTGGCTTTATTTTATTTTTTTCTAAATGTTTATCACTGGTGTTTAAAATCAATTTTTTTTTTCAGTTTTCATTGTATCTACCAACTTGTCTAAACTCAGCTTATTAATTGTAATGAATTGTCCATAGATTATTCTGTATTTTCTACTTATATAATCATATCATCTGGAAATAATGACAGTCTTATTTCTCCCCCTTCTATTTTTTTTTTTTAATCAGACTGGGTAGGATTCCTACTCATTAAATAGAAGGAGACTCCAGGCATTTATGTCTTGTTTCCCATCCCAAAGGGAAAGCTCTCAACATTTCGCCATACAATGTATTTGTTATAGGTTCCTTGTAACTACCCTTCCTCAAATCAGGGAAGTTGCCTTCTATTCCATACTTGCTAGGAGATTTTATCATGGATAGATGCCAGTTTTATAAAAAAATTTTCATCCATTAAGATAGTTTTATGATTCTTTTATCTATCAGTGTGCTAGATTTATGTTGATAGGGTTTTTTGGATCAGGTTTAATATTAAGCTAGCCTTGCATTCCTGATATAAACTCAACTTGATCATGATATTTTATCCTTTTTATATATTGCAAGATACAGGTTGCTAAGATTTTTATATGGATTTTTGCATTGAAGTTCATGAGTAAGAGTGGCTTTTAATAATACTTTTTTCTTTTAATGTTTGGTTTTAAAACACTTTTAGATTTGCAGAAAAATTGCAAAGATAGTACAGTGGATTCCCATATACCCCATGCCCTTTTTCATTTATTACTAACATCTTATTTTAGTATTGTTATGTTTTAATAAGCCAGTGTAAATACATTATTATTAGCTAAAGACCATGCTTTCTTCACATATCCTCACTTGTTGTATAACACTCTTCCTCTGATCCTAGGATCTCACATCACATGTAGTCATCATGTACCCTTTGATTCTTCTGGGTCATGACACTGTCTCAGACTTTCCTTGTTTGTGATGACCATGACAGTTTTGAGGCGTGCTGGTCTTTAGAATAGCCCTCAACTGGAATTTATCTGATGTGTTTTTCATGATTAGATTGGGGTTGTAGCTTTTGCAAAGGAGGAGCACAGAGCTGAAATGCCATTTTCATAACATCACATCAAAGGCCCATGCTGTCAGTGTTATTGATTCCTCAGTGCTGGTGTTGACCTTGGTTGTTTGGCTGAGCGTGTCCAGGTGTCTCCGTTGTGAGGTTCCCTGCACCAACTACCAATACTCCCTTTCACAGGTGCTTTTAGGGAGGAGGTTGTGCTTAGCCCACACCTTGACAACCTTCCATTCTAATTTTTGGATTCTGGCTTCATGAAATGGTTGATGACACTCCCGTCTTTTCTGTTGTCTGTAGTGGTTTGTGTAAGATATTTTTTCTTTAAATGGTTTCCAGCATTTACTTGTGAAGCTTTTCCTGTATGGGATGGCTTCTGAAACTTTCAGTTTCTTTGTGAGATATAGAAGTATTCAGATTTTCTGTTACTTGTATCAGGTTTGGTAAGTTGTATTTTCAAAGATTTTTCTAAGCATCTTTCTAAATTTTCTTATTTTTGACATAGATTTTTTATGATAAGTTTTCATCTTTTTTGGTAACAGCTTTTTCCCACATACCTACAGTTCACCCATTTAAAGTGTAAAATTCAGTGCTTTGAGGGGATATACTCACAGAATTGTATAATCACAAACAAATTTGGAACATTTTTGTTGTCTCAAAAAGAAACTCATACCCATTAGGAGTCACCCCTCATTTTCCCCTTCCTTCATCCCGTGGCAGCTAACAATCTGCGGTCTGACTCTGTAGATTTGCTTATTCTGGGCATTTCATACAATATGTGATTGTGATTGGTTTCTTTCACTTAATAATATTTTCAAGGTTCCTACATATATCATCAATGTTTCATTCTTTTCCATGCCAAATAATATTCCATTGTATGTATATATCATATTTTATTTATCCATATTAGCTGACAGACACTTGGGTTGTTCTACCTTTTCACTTATGAATAATGCTGCTATGAACTTGTGTGTGTAGGTTTTTGTGTGGACTTGTTTTCCTTCCTTTTGATAATACATCTAGGAGTAGAGTTGCTGGGTCATATGGTATCTCTGCCTTTAACGTTTTGAGAAACTACCAGATAGTTTGCAAAATGGCAACACTTCTTTACATTCCTGCCAACAGTGCATGAGAGTCCACTTTCTCAACTCCTTGCCAGTTGCTGATGTCTGTCTTGATTCTGGCCATCCTACTAGATGTGAAGTAGTGTCTCATTGTGGTTTTGATATGAATTTTTATAACAACTAACGCTGTTGAGCATATTTTCATGTGCTTATTGACAGTTTGTGGGCTCCCCAGGTGGTGCAGTGGTAGAGAATCTGCCTGCCAGTGCAGGGGACCTGGGATCGATCCCTGGGTCAGGAAAATCCCCCTAGAGGGGGAAATGACAACCCACTCCAGTATTCTTGCCTGGAGAATTCCATGGACAGTGGAGCCGGATGGGCTACAGTCCATGAGGTCGCAAGAGTCTGACACAGTTGAGTGACACAGTTGACAGTTTGTATATTTTTGGAGAATTGTCAGATTCTTTGCCCATTTTTTAATTGAATCATTTGTCTTTTTCTTATTGAGTTCTTTATATATTCTAGGTACCAGTTCTTACCAGACATATGATTTGCAGCATTTTCTCCCATTTACTTTTTGTTTTCTTAACGGGATCTTTTGAAGCATAAAAGTCTTTCATTTTAATAAAGTTCAGTTTTTCAATTTTTTTCTTTGGTTGCTTGTGCTTTTAATGTCATATCTTAAGAAATCACCACCTAACCCAAGCCACAAAGATTTGTCTTGTTTATTTTTGTTTGTTTGTTTTGTCTTACAGATTTTTAAATGTATATGGTCCATTTTGAGTTAATTTTTTAATGCTGTGAGATAGGGTGTTATATCAGAGGTCCCCAAGACTACCCTTAGCCTAGATTTGCTAGACTAAGCTACATAGAACTAAGTAGCTGTTCTGTTCAAGGTTATGATTTATTATAGAGAAATGACATAGATTAAAATCAACAAAGGGAAAAGACACTGGGTTAAGTCCAGGAGAAGCCAGGTGCAAATTCCAGATGTCCCCCTCCTTACTGGAGCTGCAGGGAATGTGTTTATTTCTCCTGGCAGTGGTGGGTGACCACAGATGCAGAGTTTTGCCAACCAGGGAAGCTCACCTGAGCCTTGGTGTCCAGAGTTTTTATTGAGGGTCAGTTGGCATGTAGCACAATTGCTATAGCACTCAGCTACTCAGACTGTAGACCTAGAAGAAAAACAGCTGTTTCTTATAAATCACATTGTTAGCATAAAATATGTGGTGAAACTGCTATTGAAGTGGCCCAAAGCCTCAGACACATATTCTTCGGGCTGAGTATTCCATTGGCTTAGAGTCGTTTCCGAGGAGCCAGCCGCAGGCCGACTTCCTGGGAATGTGCAGGGCTTGTTCATCCCAGCCTACTGATATGACCCTTTCCTACACGAGAGTCCGGCTTGATTCTTTTGCGTGAGGATGTCTAGTTGTGCCTCAGTGTTATCTGTCGGGGTCGCAAAGAGTCGGATGTGACAGCGCACGCACGTTTGTTGAAAAGACAGTATTTCCCTGTCGAATTGTTTCACACCCTTGTTGAGAGCAAATTGGTTATAAATATAAGGACTTATTTCTGGACCTTAATTCTATTCTGTCAATCTGTATGTTTATCCTGTTCTAATACAGTCTCATAATCTCTTAGTATCTGTGGATTGTGTGGTAATGTCCCCTCTTTATCCATAATGCTTGTCTGTTTTTTTCCCTTGATCAGTCTTCCTGAATATTTGTTTGTTTATAAAACAGCTTTTTCTTAGTTGATCACTTTCTAGTATATGCTTATTTTCTGTTCCATTAATTTTTGCTTTTAGATATTCATTTCCTTCTACTTTGGGGGGGTTATTTTTATCTTTTTATAAATTAGTGATGAGTATTGTTGTTATTATATTTAGGCCAAAGCTCTAGATTTACCTTTCAGCACACCTTTCCTACATTCCATTGTTTGAATATGTTGTTACTGTTGTTCAGTCACTAAGTCGTGTCTGACTCTTTGCAACCCCATGAATTGTAGCATGCCAGGCTTCTCTGTCCATCACTATCTCCCTGAGTTTCCTCAAACTCATATCATTGAGTCATTGATGCCATCCAACCATCTCATCCTCTGTCATCCCCTTCTTTTCTTGCCCTCAACTTTTTCCAGCATGAGCGTCTTTTCCAATGAATCAGCTCTTTGCATCAGGTGGCAAAATATTGGAGCTTCAGCATCAGTCCTTCCAGTGAATATACAGGGTTGATTTCCTTTAGGATTAGATTTCCTTTAGATTGCTGTGAGCTTGAATTCAGTTCAACTTCATTTGGAGAATTTGCTTTTTTAAATAGAAAATTTCCCTTTGTTTCCTCATTAGAAAAGCAGCCTGGGTTCATTATATAAATCCTGCAAGCAAACAGAGAAAACAGGCATGTGAAATGAGGGCAGAATCCTGTCTCTGGTACCATCACAAAAATGAACTTTAAGCAGTTCACTGCATTTTCTTCTGACTTTCTATGCAGATCAATTTACTGTGCCATTGTTAACAGATGGGATTTGGGTTACATACTTGTAATTTCTTTTTTCTTTTCCAGATAATAACAAATTTGCTTTCCTGAATCTTTTTCTTTTTTGTTGGAAGTCTTTCACAGAGAGGTGTACCCTAGTAGATTGAGAGGTGTTTTGAGTCAGTTACCAAACGCTCCTGTTAGCTCCAGGCCAAGCAGATATGTCCCTGCCCTCAGGTACTTGTAGTCCGGTGGGGTCAGACCCAGAAACAGGGACAGATGCAGGCGTACAGTAGAAAAACAGAAGGCCGGGGGCGAGGGCCTGCGCTCGGGGGAGGCGGACACCTGGCATGTGCCCGGCTCACTTGCCAGCCTCCACACACTGAAGGTCCTATGTCCTCCTGCAGGTGATCGCCATGATCAAAGGCCTGCAGGTGCTGATGGGCAGGATGGAGAGTGTGTTCAACCATGCCATCCGCCACACTGTCTACGCTGCGCTACAGGACTTCTCCCAGGTCACCCTCAGGGAGCCACTCAGGCAGGCCATCAAGAAGAAGAAGAATGTCATCCAGAGGTCAGCCCTGCTGCACACACCTCCCTACACAATCATCCACAGTGGAAGGATCAGCTTAGGTTTGAACAGCTGTAGAGTTACATTTTTATACATATGCTCAATACACTTATATTCAACCTCCAGACACCTGTTTGGTGAATTTCCTCTAAATGTAATGTAATGGATCCAATTGTTAACCTGAACAACCCACAATAAGTCAGATACAAAGGTCTATGCAGTCTGGAGACCCAGGAACAAGGGTTTGGTTATCTCAGACCTGGGTGTGTCTCAAAATCTGTGCAACAGTTCTGCTTACCAGGACAGTAGGGACACACAGCTCAGCATCTCATCTCCCGTTTTAAAGTTTATTATCTTCAGTGTTTTTGCTTCTATTCATATGGCCTGTCCTACAAACTAGTTATAAACCTCATATGTATTGCAGAGATCCTACAGCAAACTTAAGCTAGGTTTCTGTTAATGTTTAGCATTTTAGATAAGGTCATCTTTCAGAGACATTTGTATAAAATGAAGCTCAGAGAGGCTTACATGGATAGTACTTTCGTTTTGTTGCTTTATAGGTGATATAATTGTCATCTGGTCTTTTTTTTTTTTTTTAAACTTTACAATATTGTGTTAGTTTTGCCTGGTCTTGTATGACTTTAGCACTAATAAGATCTTATTACACTGTCAGGCTTCCTAGTTTTTGTTCTCTCACCTGGAGGGCTTAGTGAAAATTTTCATGTTTTCACTGAGCCTCAGTATTGCTGCAGGGAGCCCCACTACTACTGTATGGGAAATGTGCATGTAGTCTAGCTCAAAGTGACCAGAGTGGGCATGTGGGTGTGTCTGCCCTGAATGTGGCACCTGTGGGGAACTCTACATGGTGGAGCCCTGTTGGGAGTGGCAGAAGCCAGATGTCCAAATGAGGTGTGGACAGCGGCCCCAGGATTGTGTTGGTGACCATATTCAAATGAGAAAATGGGATAAGTCTCGAGAAGGTTGTTTGAGCTCTGAGTGGATGTTTGGGGTTTGTCTTCTTGCTGCCCTTAGCGTGACTCAATATTTAAGAAATCAAACACCACTTCTGGGCTAATTGATGCAAAATGCAAATGCAAGCACATTAGGTTTTCTGAGGGTGGTAACGTCCCCAAGAAAATGGTCTATTTTGAAAGTTTAACGTTGAACTGTCTCATTAGCACATCCTCCCACTGCCCCCAAGGGTGTCAGAGTTGGCTGTGGGTTGTCAGGAGATACTGTGATTGTAAAAGTGCTGAGGATGTCAAGACTTTGTCCCGCCCTAACAACTTGACTGGTGGTTTAGTGTCCTGCAGGCCATCAGGAAGACTGTGTGTGACTGGGAGACAGGGCATGAGCCCTTCAACGACCCAGCCCTGCGGGGCGAGAAGGACCCAAAGAGTGGCTTCGACATTAAAGTGCCGCGGCGCGCTGTAGGACCCTCCAGCACCCAGGTTCTCGTTCCTTGCTCTACTGAGTGGGGTGACCGTGAGCTGGGGAGGTGGTGGGAGGCTGGGAGTGAAACGACCTCACTGTGGCCAAGTACAGTCTGGGTCTTTTTTGCTCCTTTATTGCTTGTCCAAGCGAATCTAGGGTATAGACACCCCATGATTCCCAGGTTTGGTCATTTGCATGCAGAACTTAATTTGACTGCATCAACTCCTATTCCCAAAATGTGGGTGAAAGTCTCTGTGTCCATATTTACACTGTGTTTCCTGGTGTTTAAATGTGTGGTTATAATTTTTATGTAGGGTCTCAAAAATGATTATTCCTAAAGATAAAATTTTTGGAAATTTGAAAACATAGCTTTGCTATATCCCTGGTCTTCAGCTTTCACTGCTGGTCTTTCTCCTAGCACACTCAGCTCCCTCCTGCCCCTTCAAGCAGCTTTCCTCTGATCCTCACATCTGATTTAATTGCCCTCTGCTTTTTCCCCTCCTGTCTGGAACTTTGTTCTCGTCAGCTCTGTGCTGTGGGCTTTTTGAATCTCTTCTGTCAGCCTTTCAGAGAATTGCCAGCAGAGCGTGTTGCTGGCTCTGTATAAAATCTTGGGGTACTTGGGCGGAGGGTGAGGGTGCCGTCCGGGGCCTGTCCCTCCCGTCTGCCAGCGTGCACATCCCTGCTCATCCGCGTGCCCCCGTGACTAACGCTCTCCTGTCTGTCCGTGTTTAGCTGTACCTGGTGCGCACCATGGTGGAGTCCTTGAGCTCTGCCGAGCTGCTCAGGCAGCTCAAGTCTGTGGGCGCGGAAAGACTCTTGCATGTGGTTAACGCGTTTCTGAGGCAGTCCTACGTCTATCCGCCCCTTTTAACCTTTGGTGGTAAGACATCATTTGTTTTTCTTGTTGACGTTTATGACATGAGGGTCTGCTCTGAGTTCTTTGTCCCAAGCAGCAACGACTTGGCCGTGTGGATTGGTGCTGCCCTTGCAAGGAGCCAGCGCAGTGTCAGTGGGCAGCCCTTCTCGTGGTTTATCTGTGTTTGTTGTAACTAATGTGCCATGTATATTTTCTCCCCTACAAATGTTTCCTTGGATAATGCAGCTTTACATGGTGAGAACCATGCTAGAGTCCCTCATTGCAGACAAAAGTGGTTCCAAGAAAACCTTGAGAAGTAGCCTTGAGGGGCCCACCATATTGGACATAGAAAAGTTTCATCGAGAGTCATTCTTCTACACCCACTTGATAAATTTCAGTGGTAAGACCTACTGCTGACCAGTGTCTGCTCCAGCATATTCTAACACCACTAACAATGTCTAGAAAGCTCCTGCCTGGCTGGCTGCCCCTGCTGTGGTCCCTTCGTCCTCTCAGGCAGTGACACATGTTGTAACCCTCGTGGCATTTCCTCGCCTGTTGCTTTAAATGCATGGCTGGCCAGGGACTTCCTCCATGTGGCATGGCCCTTAGAAGGGTGAGGCCCATCGGGCTGGGGCTGGCCCAGTGACCTGGATACAAAGTCTTTGTAACCTACACTGGGTCAGCAACTCAGACCGGTGTAACTGTCACCTGGCTTCAGATCCAGGTGGTGATAAATACCAGAAACCACTCCCAGGCTAAGTGTAGAAAGTAGCGGGTGAGCTGAGGTGCATACTGCACATGCCATCCTGGGGTGACCATGTGCATGTGGGTGCCCTTGGTCTTCATGGAGCTGTACATGTTTATTTCTGTGCTGTAGCCGTGATTCAGGGTACAAAGCCTCTATCTTGGCTGCAAGTGCTATAGGTTTATAGTAATCGTTAGGCTTTTCTTTTTCTCTTCATAAAAGGACGGAAACATTTTTTTCCAATCTGTTTTGCATTAGATAGACATGTACTAAGTAAGAATACAGTACTGTGTCTGTATCCCAAGTAAACTGTCAGAAGGTGCACAGTGTTAACCATGTCCTGTTGATGGGTGTTGCTGGGCTTGTGGTGCTGGACGCTGACTCTCCTGTTGGTGAATGAGAATCAGCACATCCAAGTGGCTTTGTCTGTGGCCACACTGTGTGCAAGGCACATACTCATGTCCACTCGCCAAGGCCCAGGGCTGAAAGCCTGGCACGTGCCCCCTTGCCTTGCCCTGTGGAGTCCTTTCTGGTTACAGAAGATTAATGTGGTGTCTTTTGAATCCCTTAAGAGACGCTCCAGCAGTGCTGTGACCTTTCGCAGTTGTGGTTCCGAGAGTTCTTTCTGGAGTTGACAATGGGCAGAAGAATTCAATTCCCTATTGAGATGTCCATGCCCTGGATCCTGACAGACCACATCTTGGAAACCAAAGAAGCGTCAATGATGGAGTAAGTGTTCTGGAGGCCTGTCCCAGCCTCCTGTCCATAATGTTTATAGTCCTTGGTGGTGTTTGGGAGGTGGAGGAGGGGCCGATTGTTCTCATTGCTTCATTTGAAATCATGATTCTTGGGGTGAGACTTCAGAGATCAATACAAGGAACAGGTGTCTTGGCTTTGGATTGAAATCTGGTGCCCAAGCAGTAAAACTGATGAATAAGTTCTCTGTGTCCAGGTGCCTGCAAGGTCCTGGGAACTTGGCAAGGGGAGAGGTAGCCTGACCTCTAGTGTGGCATGGCCTCAGACCCAGATGGATTTGGGAGAGGAAGTGTTTAGTGTGAGGCTCAGGGTCAGGGCTGGGGGTTAAAGACTATGAAGGGGTCAGAAAATACGAAATCCATGGAGGGAAAGTAACTGCAAACAGGGTCTCGTGTGGTGAGCAGATGGGGTCCCCACCTGGCCGTCCTCCCTGTCCTCCTGGCCTGTGCACACCAGGAGAGCAGCCTTCCCTCCCTCTGCAGCAGCAGTGGCATCCACAGCATGAGGTCTTGATGAACCTGTGTGCTCTCTGAGGGCTGCGTTGGGCCTGCTGCTCATGTGCCTCAAGCCCTCAATGAGACCTTACCTCTGCAGACTGCTGCTGCTGCTACTGCTGCTAAGTTGCTTCAGTCGTGTCCGACCCTGTGCGACCCCATAGACAGCAGCCCACCAGGCTCCCCCGTCCCTGGGATTCTCAAGGCAGGAATACTGGAGTGGGTTACCATTTCCTTCTCCAATGCATGAAAGTGAAAAGTGAAAGTGAAGTCGCTCAGTCGTGTCTGACTCTTTGCGAACCCATGGACTGCAGCCTGCCAGGCTCCTCCGTCCATGGGATTTTCCAGGCAAGAGTACTGGAGTGGGTTGCCATTGCCTTCTCCAGACTGCTAGCTACCACCTTTTATCCAGGGTCAGAGGGGCTTTGGCCACACCAGATTTGCTCTTGGTACGTTATGGGGCCCGGGACCTTTGTATGTTTTTCTTTTTAGGTCAGACAGTTTATTCTTAAAAATAAGAAAGTGACTCATTCTTGTGGTTATTAAAAAATTGCAAATTGGCATGAAAATCTTTAAAACATGGTAAGTGAGAAGATGAAGTTGCAGGAGGCTGTCATGGACCTCCCAGGTGCCCTGGGAGTTGACTGAACCATGCGTATCCTGCCAAAAGCCCAGCCTGCCTGCTGGGGCTGTTTTGTCAGGGTACTCACAGGAACCAAATTTGGCATTTGAAGTAAGAAATTATTTTTCCTCATGAGAAAGGAGAACAGTGAGTGTTACATTGCTGGTGGAGGGGAGGGTGTGAAAGCCAAGAAAGCCCGTGTGGGCAGCCGGGCTGACCTGTCTCCCCTTCTGCAGGTACGTCCTCTATTCACTGGACCTATACAATGATAGTGCCCACTACGCCCTCACCAGGTTCAACAAGCAGTTTCTCTATGATGAAATTGAGGCGGAGGTAAGGGCCCAGGCACTTTTAGCAGACTTTCTTTAATTTCCCTTTTCCTCTGAATATTAGAGGAAGCAAACTTTTCTTTTTAATACAAAGACGTTTAAACAATGGAATGAATTTTGAAATAAACATTTTAGGATGCACCCTTCTATCAGTACTTTTTTCTGTGCATCCACACAGGATGGTTGGTGTCTTCAAACCAGCTTCAAAGCACCCATCAGCTGTTGGGTGACATTTTTTTCACGTGATCCCATGTCTCACATGACCCCATGTTATAAGCACCGCATATCTTGCCTGTTCTCTTGCATGAACACAGTCTAGAACAGGGACATTATATGAAATAGATGGACTGAACCAATCTCTATTTTATTTCTCTAGTTTTAGCTTTTTATTTTTTACTCATTATAAATAATGCTTTAATGAACTTCCTTGCACATAACTTTTTAGTTGTTTTGGGTTATTCTTGAGGAAAATTCCTCCAAGTGGAATTAGTAAGATAAATCTGATTTTCTGGCTCAAGATATAAGAGAATTTAACCTTAACATTACATTATACATATGGGTCTCATTCCCCATTGTTGTTGTTCAGTTGTTTAGTTGTGTCTGACTCTTTGTGACCCCATGAACTGCAGCATGCCAGGCTTCCCTGTCCTTCGCTATCTCCTGCCGTTTGCTCAAACCCATGTCCATTGAGTCAGTGATGCCATCCAACCATCTCATCCTGTGTCGCCCCCTTCTCCTGCCCTCAATCTTTCCCAGCATCAGGGTTTTTTCCAATGAGTTGGCTCTACGCATCAGGTAGCCAACGTATTAGAACTTCAGCTTCAGCATCAGTCCTCCCAGTGAATATTCAGGGTTGATTTCCTTTAGGATTGATTGGTCTAATCTCTTTGCAGTCCAGTGAACTCTCAAGAGTCTTTTCTGGCACCGTAGTTGAAAAGCGTCAATCCTTTGGCACTCAGCCTTCTTTATGGCCCAGCTGGCACATCCATACATGACTATAGAAAAGCCATCCCTTTGACTCTACGGACCTTTGTCGGCAAAGTGATGACTCTGCCTTTTAATATGCTATGATTGTCATAGCTTTTCTTCCACGGAGCAAACATCTTTTAATTTCATGGCTACAGTCACTGTCCACAGTGATTTTGAAGCCCAAGAAAATAAAGTCTGTCCCTGTTTCCATTTTTTCCTCATGTATTTGCTGTGAAGTGATTGGACTTGGTGCCACGATCTTAGTTTTTTGAATGCTGGGTTTTAAGCCAGCTTTTTCACTCTCCATTTTCACCTTCATCAAGAGGCTCTTTAGTTCCTCCTTGCTTTCTGCCATCAGGGTGGTGTCATCTGCATATCTGAGGTTATTGATTTTCCTGGCCATCTTGATTCCAGCTTATGCTTCATCCAGCAGGCATTTTGCGTGATGTATTCTGCATATAAGTTAAATAACCAGGGTGACAATATACAGCCTTGACATACTCCTTTCCCAGTTTTGAACCAGTCCATTGTTCTAACTATTCCTTCTTGACCTGCATACAGATTTCTCAGGAGGCAGGTAAGTTGGTCTGGTATTCCCATCTCTTTAAGAACTTTCCACAGTTGGTGGTGATCCACACAGTCAAAGGCTTTACCATAGTCAATGAAGCAGAAATAAATGTTTTTCTGGAATTCTCTTGCTTTTTCTATGATCCAGAGGATGCTGGCAATTTAATCTCTGATTCCTCTGCCTTTTCTAAATCCAGCTTGAATATCTGGAAGTTCTTGGTTCACATACTGTTGAAGCCAAACTTGGAGAATTTTGAGCATTACTTTACTAGTGTGTGGGATGAGTGCAGTTGTGCAGTAGTTTGAACATTCTCTGGCATCACTGTTCTTTGGAACTGGAATGAAAACTAACATTTTCCAGTCCTGTGGGCACTGCTGAGTTTTCCAAATTTGCTGCATATTGAGTACAGCACTTTCACAACGTCATCTTTTAGGATTTGAAATAGCTCAACTGGAATTCCATCACCTCTACTAGTTTGTAGTAATGCTTCCTAAGGCCCACTTGACGTCACACTTCAGGATGTCTGGCTCTAGATGTGTGATCACACCTGTTTGTAAGGCCTCCTCAGACAACCATTTTGCCTTAATGCCTTTCTATTTCTTGGGAATAGTTTTGGTCACCACCTCCTGTACAGTGTTACGAACCTCCGTCCATAGCTCTTCAGGCACTCTCTCTGTCAGCTCTAATCTCTTTAATCTATTTGTCACTGCTACTGTATAATCATAAGGGATTTGTTTTAGGTCATGCCAGAATGGCCTCATTCCCTGTATCCTCACGAAAACCACAGGAAACACTTCCTCAGGGAGATGCTCTGGATTCCTTGGTGAGGCAGGGTAGGCTGGGGAGAGAGACCCAT
Source organism: Bos mutus (assembly GCF_027580195.1). NCBI lineage: Eukaryota > Metazoa > Chordata > Mammalia > Artiodactyla > Bovidae > Bos > Bos mutus. Next base: position 134,966,493 of record NC_091618.1, read on the forward strand.
GGGTCCTGGGGCAGCTCCACTCTGAGCACAGTGTGTCTTCATCACGGTTTGGGGATATGAGTTAATCCCATTTGCAAGTGAGAATACAGTCTTGAGGGTGAAGTCCCAGGACTGTCCACCCTGCATCTCCTGACTAATCTTGGCAGCCCAGGAGAGGCCATGAGCAGATGCCCTTGGGACATACAGCCTGGAGGCAGGGGTATACCCCCTCAGTTCAGTTCAGTTCAATTTAGTTGCTCAGTCGTGTCCTACTCTTTGTGACCCCATGGACTGCAGCACGCCAGGCCTCCCTGTCCATCACCAACTCCCGGAGTCCACCCAAACCCATGTCCATTGAGTCAGTGATGCATCCAACCATCTCATCCTCTGTCGTCCCCTTCTCCTCCTGCCCTCAATCTTTCCCAGCATTAGGGTCTTTTCAAATGAGTCAGCTCTTCACATCAGGTGGCCAAAATATTGGAGTTTCAGCTTCAACATCAATCCTTCCAATGAACACCCAGGACTGATCTCCTTTAGGATGGACTTGTTGGATCTCCTTGCAGTCCAAGGGACTCTCAAGAGTCTTCTCCAACACCACAGTTCAAAAGCATCAATTCTTCGGCACTCAGCTTTCTTTATAGTCCAGCTCTCACATCCATACATAACTACTGGAAAAACCATAGCCTTGACTATACCCCCTGGAGGAGCCCAAATGCAGTGCACATTAGCCCCCTGGGAGTACATGATAAAGAGAGACTTTTTAATATTTCTTTACATTTAGGAGAATTGAAGTATTTTTCTCCATCATTAAGAAAGGTTCTGACATACTTTTCAGTGGTAGTGTGGTGGTTACTCCTGGTCACACTGAAATGGATTTAATCTTCTATCATTGGATGGTAAAGTTGTATCCTTTCTCATGAGAACCTCTTTTAGTTGCCTTAACAAAGAGTTGAGATTTTGTGGAAGGGTTGAGGTTCTGTGGTTTTAGGTTTTTTTTTATCCCTAGGACTTAACTTATTTTATAACTGGAAGTTTGTACCTTTTGACAACCTTCACCCATTTATCCTATGCTTCACCTCTTCAACTACCAATCTGTTCATTGAATTTATGAGTTTGTTTTTATTCTTTTAAGATTCCACATATAAGTGAGATCATGCAGTATTTGTCTTTGTCTGACTTACTTCACTTAGCCTAGCACCCTCAAAGTCCATCTATGTTGTTGAAAATTGGCAGGGTTTTCTTATCTTCTATGGCAGAGCAGTATTCCACTGTGTGTGTGCGTGTGTACACACCACAACTTCCTTACCCATTCATCCGTCAGTGAACACTTAGGTTGTTTCTGTGTCTTGGCTATTGTGACTAGTGCTGCAGTGAACTTCAGGGTATAGATCTTGAATTAGTGTTTCCATTTCCTTTAGATTAATACTTAGAAGTTGAATTGCTCAATCAAAAAAATTTTTAAGTTTTTTTTAAAAATTTCATCTTAATTCAGAAAAGCAAAATTTGGGGCGAGAGTGCAACTTGTGGGATCTTAATTCCCCTGCCGGGGATGGAACCTGTGCCTTCAGCAGTGAAAGCGTAGAGTCCTAACCACTGGACTGCCAGGGGAGTCCCTAGGGAAGCAGAATTCAATGCATGCTTTTTTTTTCTTCAGGTGAATCTCTGTTTTGACCAATTTGTTTATAAGCTGGCAGACCAGATATTTGCATATTATAAGGTTATGGCAGGAAGGTAAGTATGTGGTTTGCAATTTGGGTACAAAATCTTGGGCAATTTGATCTGACATTTCCATTAAAATTCATAGTGCATGAGAAATTGTCCTCTCTTCCCTCCATGCTAGTTTGCTTCTTGATAAACGGTTACGATCAGAATGCAAGAATCAGGGCGCAACCATCCATCTCCCGCCATCCAACCGCTATGAGACACTGCTGAAGCAGAGGCACGTGCAGGTGAGCCAGGTCACTCCTGGGTGCAGTGAGACACGGAGCCGGCCATGGAAACGTGGGGTTTTTCTTAGAGCTTCTCAGATTTTAATGGACGTCAGTATGTGTTGGCTGTGGGAATATCCCTGTCAATAGCTGGGATTTTAAAGATAAACAGTTTCTCCTGGGGAACCTGACACACTGGGGATGCTGCCCAGCGCAGTTCCCGGGGGCTTGGCCCAAGCGCGGGTCCTCTCCAGGAGCCCAAAAACCAGAACTTGAGTGAAAGAAGATTCGGCACTTGTTACAGTGGTGTGCTCAGTAGCTTCAGTCATGTCCGACTCTTTGCTACCCCATGGACGGTAGCTCGCCAGGCTCTTCTGTCCATAGGGTTTTTCAGGCAGAAATACTGGAGTGGGTTGCCATGCCTCCTCCAGGGGATCTTCCTGACCCTGGGATCAAACCTGCATCTCCTGCATTGCAGGCAGATTCTTTACCGCTGTGGCTCAGATTCTGTGGTAAAGAATCTGCTTGTAATTCAGGAGGCCTGGGTTCAGTCCCTGGATTGGGAAGATACTCTGGAGAAGGGAATGGCCTAACCACTCCAGTATTCTTGCCTGGAAAATTCCATGGACAGTGGAACCTAGTACATGAAGTCTCAAAGAGTCGGACACAACTGATTAAGACTTTCAGAGTGGTGGGGAGGAGCTTTTTCTTGGCCAGCATGAAGAGTAAGAATACAGTGCTTGTTTTGTTTCTTTAAAAATAATATATGTATATATAATCAAAAGGAAAATACAGAAAGTTGTAGGGAAAGTTTCATGTCATTCTATCTACAGATAGTGTTAGTCACTCAGTCATGTCTGACTCTTAGCGGCCCCATGAACTGTATAGCCCTGCAGACTCCTCTGTCCATGGAATTCTCCAGGCAAGAATACTGGCGTGAGTTGCCATTCCCTTCTCCAATCCACAGATAACCACCATTCATATTTTGGGGCATTTTCACCAGGGTTTTGTCTGTATCTTTATGGTATTGAAACGATACTGAGGTATACCCTTGTTGTTACTACTCTGCAGTAGAGATGGAGGGGTTTTCTCCTGTCCATCCCTGTGACACAGTGGAGGAAAGGCACACACAAGCCACTCTGCTGGGAGGTGGCCCTGAGCCCATCACAAGGGGTGCACTAAGTGACAGGCCCAGGCTTTCCAGGAGGCTTGGCATCTCTGCTGTGATACAAGTGCAAATTCGCTGCAATGAATGCTATAAAAAGTACTTTACAGCTTTGACTTGCAGAATTTCAGCTCTAGGAAAATAGGATATTTGATTGTACCGCCTTCTAAATTTTGTATGTTATTTGCCTTATCCTTTGGAATAGCTTTCTGGGAGTAGATACATATTCTCTTGCTTGTTTGTTTTTTGTTGCTCACACTTTCTACCCTCTGTGCCCAGCTTCTGGGCAGGTCCATCGACCTCAATCGTCTGATTACCCAGCGCGTCTCCGCTGCCATGTACAAGTCCCTGGAACTGGCAATTGGGCGATTTGAGAGTGAAGACCTGACGTCGATAGTTGTAAGTGCACCCTCCTTTCAGGTGCAGCACACGCGGGGGAGGACTGGTTGCAAGGATTGGAGCTGCTACTGCTTTCGTCATTATTGATGAATTGACCTGATTGTAGCTGAAGTTTTTGCACAGAACTCCAAAAGTGTGCACTCACTGAGCTGGGCCTGCCTAGGCATTTGCTCTCAGTGTTCGCAATTCCAAATCAACTTCAGAGAACACATAGTTACATCTCACTATTGCATAAGATATGGTAAAAGAGTAAAAGGTGAAAAGTTTAAATTAAAAAGAAATGAAGACAGACAGAAAGGATTTGAGAGAAAATCATGTAGAAGATGAGATAATGAAGATTCAACATAACGTGTCATAGAGCCCCCTGAAGACAAAAACCAAACAATGAGATGGAACAAACATTAAAAATGCTATTTCAAGAAAACTTTGATGAAATAAAAAACACAGTATAAATGCTTATTAGAAGCAAATACCACATACCAGGGAAAACTTGACCAAGGACCATTGTAGTGAACATTGTAGTATTGGACTTTTGAAGAAAAGGAAAAGTCCTGTGGCTATCTGAGCAGAGTGATTAGGGAAAGAAAAATCCAGTTGTCCTCAGACCTGAGCTGGCAGAAAAGCAGGTGCAACATAAGGATCTTTTTGCCAAATCTGTCTTCCAGGAATAATGGCTGCAGGCACATGCTAATGAACTTGTGATAACTCCAGGAAAACTCTTTGTCCTTAGAAATCAGTAGTGGGTGGGGGTTGTCCCCTGGGCTCACCTCTGAGCAGAGCATCTCCACAGGAGTGAGCATGCTTCCCCATCCTTCCTCAGGATCCAGGCTGTCTTGGGACGCGAAGCCTAAAGTGGCCTTCCCTTCAGCCTGGCTTGGACTTGGCCATAGTGTTTTCATGCCCTTGGTCTTTCATGCCTTAGTGGAGTCTTTGACCAGTATAAACAGAATGCAAGTCACAGAGACCATTTCAAATTTACTTGTAGTCACATTAGAAAAGGAGAAAGAAATAGGGGGAATTAATTTTAATAATCTATTTTTATTTTATTTAACCCAATATATCCAAAAGTCGACATTTTAACATATAATCGTTAAAGAATTTTATTGGTGTGGATGTTTTATATTCTTTGTTTTCACATTTGGTTTCTGAAATCTGTACGTATCTCACACACACGGCACAGCTCGGTTCAGGCCAGCCGTGTTCATTGCCGTATGTGGTCAGTGGCTGCCGCAGTGGATGGAACGGACCCGGGCAGGTCTATGAGGGGGCCGTGTGAGAGCCTGGAAGGCCGCCTCTGCGCGTGCTGCCAGTGTTGCCACACAGCTTTGGATTTCCTAAGGTGTTTCAGGGAGGCTGGCTGAAACTGACACCCGAGCACACACAGTCTGTCATCAGTGCGGTGGACACGTCTCCGTGTTCTCTGCCCCGTGAAGGGTTTGGAGGATATCGTCGGCCAGTAGGGGGTCACTACCGTGGAGAATGGACAGTGGCTGTGGGGGGACGACCGTGGAAAGGAGGGGCATTTTAAGAACACTGGAGAGGGCGTGATGAATTTAGGTGTGAGAAGTAAGCTCGCATCACCTGTCAGACCCCTGCCGAGGTCCAGCCTCGGCTGATCCAGGGTATTGGAAGGGGAGACGGCTTTGGCGAGTTCACTGGATACAATAGCTTATAGCTTTATTTAAATATTAATTAGAGATATAAAGAGTAACAGAATGAGGATAGCTCAGTAGGAAAATTCAGCAGAGAAAAGAGGCTGAGTAGCTTGGTTTACGCGGAAAATCAATGTAACCTGTGACATCAGGTTAGCTCTGACCACGGAGGCCGCAGGCGCCCTCTCGAATAGCGGAAGGTGCCCCACCTTAGACACTTTCTTGAGTGGGTCTTAGAAGCCCAGGCAAATAAATGGTCACAGAGGACCTCCACACTCCAGATGGAAACTTCAGCCGGAATGTGAAAAGAAAGAATGACATGGGGAGACCAAGCTTTGGTGAGCAAGGCCCGCAGCTTTATTTTCAACAGGGGCTTTTATACCCTAAGTTGCACATAGAGGATAATACGGGATGTGAAATCATACAAAGTCAGCAGTCTTTGATCCTTATTGAACCAGGGTTTCTTTTCTGCAAACTTATCTTATACATGGTTTAGGTGATTTACATCATCTTCTAGCCAGAAGGCCTATTAACATTTTATGACTCTTGACAAAGGTTTGTCAACCGTAAGACTTATTTTCTCTAAGAGTAATTATTTTAAGGTTTGGCGCCATCCTCCGAAGGTGTTAGATAAAGTTGCATTCCTATAGGGCAGAGGTGCAGTGGGTTTACAACAAAGGAAAGAATTTATTACCTTAAGGGTCTAAAGTTGCTAACACCAAGGCCACTACTTATTTTGTCTGCATACCAAGTATATTAATTAATACACATTCAAGGATACAATACAGGGGATGTGGAAACTTGGCAGCAAGCATTGGCTCATCAGTGAAATCCTTTACTAGTTTTATTCTGACAGTTTCTAACTCTCTGAGAGGCTCTAAGCTATTTGAATATCTTAAGCTTCCCGTGCCTCTCGAGGCTGGGAGACTGTAAACAATCATATGCATAGCTGTAGGAATCCGAGTAAACTTGTCAGGCGAGTTAGAGAGCTATCTAAGGGGTTTGGATTTAAACACTCCTAATGCCCAGGAACTTATTAACTGGAGCTGTAAGTTAACTCTTTATCAGAGAGAGCGAGATGGTGGTGGGGGACAGCCCCCACTAAAGTCAGAGGTGAGAGCACAAAGCAGTAAAGTAGGCAGACTCTGGTTTTTTGGGGGTAGATGCTCGAGAATTTCCAGGGGGACTCCTGAGGCTTGATCCCGCCTTTGCATATATTGAGCCTCCTTCCTCATGACCTTTGCCACGGGTGGAGGTCCTCACGCCGGGTCCCCACAGACCCCCACCACGTGGGTCCTTGGCCTCGTACGCTGACCCCACCTCGGTGCAGCGCCTTCCTGTCTGTGTCCTGTCCCGCTCCATCCGCCTCCAGCCCCCACCACGGCCCTGCCCGTGTGGAGGGTGGAGGCCACCATACCATACCTGACTCTTCTCATGTGCCTGACTTTATGGTCCCGTAGGAGCTGGATGGCCTCTTAGAAATCAACCGCATGACACACAAGCTGCTGAGCAAGTACCTCACTCTGGACAGCTTTGATGCCATGTTCCGGGAGGCCAACCACAATGTGTCTGCACCCTACGGGAGAATCACCCTCCATGTCTTCTGGGAGCTCAACTATGACTTCCTGCCCAACTACTGCTACAATGGCTCCACCAACCGGTAAGCATGTCACCTCACAGACAGCTCTGGGTGCCCCTGTCATTGGGCATCAAGAAAGGATGGTCTCTGGGCCCATCTTTCCCCGTGTCCAGGATATGCAGGCCCTCGTGATCTCCTCTAAACAGTGCAGCCCAGGGCCAGCCCTTGGTTCTGTGGTCATGGCTTCCATGTGCAGAACACATGCAGGTCAGGGTTCCTATCGAGGGCACTCCCATGGGGCCCAGGGTCAAATCTGTGGAGCAGTTGCTGGATCTACACCACCTCCATGCTTTTACGTCTGTTGATGTTGGGATGTGCTGGCTGACTCGACACTTTGCATGCTTCCATTCTGGGGTGCTGGAGCACGTGAGGGTCCAGTTAGCCTCCCTCCACCCATCCACCATTTCACTACTGTGTTGAATGCATAGAGTGGCCTGCTGGGTAGCGGCGTGGCTGCTGGCTGCAGTGTCACGTGATCCAGCCTCAGGGTACATCCGCATCCTGGGATGGTCCTGTGTCACTTCCAGCTCTGTGGAGAGCTTCATTTCTGCTGTGTCAGCACATGCCAGGGACTCATGGGAACGTGTGTGTTTGTGAAAGAGAAAACGTGGTGGGTGTGAGAAATAGGAGTGCGGGCGAATGAGGGTGTGTGTGAGAGACTATGTGTGTTTGAGCGTGATGACCACTTTTTTAAAGCAAATGTCTTTTGCTTTTACTTTGCTTCCCTACTGCATCTGAACATCCCATCCCATTAAGTGTAAGCTTAATCACTACTGACTTTTCGTCCTAGATTTTTGTGTCTTAATCCGGGGTGCTGAGGTTCAACCCCAAGGGCAGAAGGGAGGCCCTCCTTTGGCGTGACCATACCTGCTGTTGCCATTGTCTGTTTGGGACACCAGGCTTGGTTTCCTTGTGGGAATACAGGCCTGTTGCTGGTACATGGAGGTGTGCCCTTAGGGCCATCTTCTCAACCCCATGTAGCAGCAGGGGGCATGTGGCCATGGCCACGAGAGCCACTGGTGAAGGAGCCCTGGTTGGCCGCTTCGGGTCAGGGGCCCTGTGCCCAACTGGGTGCAATCCACTGAAACCAAACTTAAGTTTTTTTTAGAGTTTGAATTAACTAGAAAAATATTTTTATTACACAAGTAATGCATCATAGTTGTGGAAAAGCTGGAAGTCATGTGTGTGTATGTGTGTATGGGATATAATGGGGAAAATAATTAAATCCCTAGAGATTTCCCTTGTAAAATGTCTGTCTTTTAGAGTTTTTGCCATACAGGCAAATATACATGTGTAGTTTTTATTTTGCAAAAATGGAGGCATACTGTCAAATTCACATTCTTTTTTTCACATCATATGTCACAGTGAGGGGTATTCTATGCTCATGAGGGTGCATACATGCTTATTGTGCATTTGAAAATCTAATTCATGGCCATTTACAAGATTTTCTTTGCTTTGGTTGGTCCGTTTGGAACTTTGGGAGTTAGTTTCTGTTGTGTCTGTTAACAGGCTTCCCTTGGGGCTCAGCTGGTAAAGAATCTGCCTGCCCCTGGAGAAGGGACTGACTCCCCACTCCAGCATTCTTGGGCTTCCCTTGGGGCTCAGCTGGTAAAGAATCTGCCTGCCCCTGGAGAAGGGACGGGCTCCCCACTCCAGTGTTCTTGGGCTTCCCTCGGGGCTCAGCTGGTAAAGAATCTGCCTGCAATGTGGGAGACCTGGGTTTGATCCCTAGGTTGGGAAGATCCCCTGGAGAAGGGAACGGCTCCCTACTCCAGTATTCTGGCCTAGAAAATTCCATGGACTATATAGTCCATAGAGTCACAAAGAGTTCACTTTCATTATATCCCTAAAATTATTTTGCCTAGTGCTTAGAACTGGCATCTCCCAAAGTGAAATGCATCAGAACCCTGTTACAGACAAACTGAGAAAACATGTTACAGTGGTGGCGGGGGCGAGAGGGTTAGAATCAGGCAACATAAGGAGTTGTAATTTTTTTCTTTATTTTAGATTGCATTTTTGATCATCTAGCATTTTGTAGCCCTTTAAAGAATTCCCAAAGATCTTGCAAAAGGAACAATTGAAAATGTTCCCTGGACCCCCTTTGTGCCCCCTGCACTGCATGTGTACAGCACTGGCCTGTTCTGGACAGCCCAGCGGGTTGAGGGCTCAGAAACAGTCTTGTTATCAGAGACAAGGTTGCCAGGACTCAGGTCAGGAAGTGGTGCCAGTGGCCTTAGCAGGAGTGGGGCCAGCTCCAGGCTGTAGAGCTGTGGGTGTGGAGGACGCTGCAGCACAGGGCGTATGAACTGACTTGAGGCCCCTCTGCCCTCAGTCCCCTTAGCCTGTTCCATGTGAGAGCTCATGCGGAGAGCCTCAAGTGGAGGCTGCCTTCACTTGGTGGTATGTGTTCCTGCCTCCCAGGAGGTGCTGATACGCGGCTCTGCCCCAGGCTCTTGAAGCCTGTGCTGCCTTCAACAGGCTTGGTGATCGCAAGGAAATACAGTTTCACATGCATAGGAGCTGCAGTCTGGCAGGGGCCAGCATAAAGTGACCTCAGCCTTCTTGGGCCCAGAAACCCGTGTGCAGTTCAGAGATACCATCTTCACCAGAGCAGCTCTGGTGGCCTTCACCTTTCTTAGCATAGGCAAAGCCAATTACTTCTGTATTTTTAACAGTCTTCTAGTAGATCCCCTAGAGCTTCATTATCTGGAAAAGACAGTGAAAAATAGGATTTTATATCTCCACCTTGCATGTGGAAACCTGAGAAGACAGACAAAACTATGCCATCCAGGATCTTAATTCTATACTGAGGGTTTTCTGAGAGCTGCTTGCAGGAAATCCACACTCCAATTTGTTTCTTGTCATACCTACTTATTTTGCTGCTTATTTCTGCTTAATAATTTATGCCTGGTGACTCTGGGAGGTCACATGGGATGACATGTGACTTAAATTTAACCTGTACAGCTACTGATTTTGACAGTATGATAGCCCTCAAAGTAAGCCAGCTGTTGGGAAGTGTGCCTGTTTGGCAGCAAGACTGCTGAGGAGGGAGCGTCCAGAGTGCAGTGAACCACAGGGTGTCCCATCACTGGCTGTTGTAACATCCATCCCCTCGTTAGGGTGCTGCTTATGCTAACTTACTTCAGTTTTGTCTGACGCTGTGACCCCACGGACTGTAGCCTGCCAAATTACCCAAATAATTATCCCTGTGGTGTTTGAACAGTGGTGATTTTCCAACCTTGTCATTCCATCTATAGTTACTCTTTGGCATTCTGCTGTACGTGTTAGCAGTTTTTATGGGGATTTTAATACAGGGTTATAATCTGTTGCTGTCATGACTTGGTTTTCGTTTTCGTGGCTCACATCTGTCTTGGCTCGTGGGAGCCCCTTCTGCCCCATTTCTCTGTCTTCTTGGCTGTCCCATTATTCTTAAGCCCCCCATCGTGTGTAACACAAGAAGTCCCAGGTTCATCTTAGAATTATCCTTCTTTATTCTTGTAATCTGTGAGTCAATGATTCCTTTTCATGGAGAATATTTTAAAATTAAGCGAAGTCTGAGTGTTAGGTGTACTCACTGCTGCTGGGGTGTCCTTGGTCTCACCTCCTCTCAGTGGTCAGAGCTGGGAAGGACTTGCTCCTGTGCTGTACCAGATTCCTGGGGCTGCCAGAACCAGTTATCACAAACTGGGGGGCTTAAAACAGCAGAAAGTTATTCTCTCACAGTTCTGGATGCAAAACGTCCAAAACCAAGGTGTCGGCAGGGCTGTGCTCCCTCTGAGGCCGGTTGGGGCCCTCTCTTGGTTTCTCCTGCCTCTGGTGTAGCAAGCCGCCCTTGGCCTGCAGCTGCACGGCTCGTCTCCATCTTTGTTGGCCTGTGGCATTTTCCTCACGTGTCTCTCCCCTCTTCTGTGAGGAAATGAGTCATGTTACATTGAATTAAGGGCTCACTCTGCTCTAGCATGACTTCATCTTAATTAATTACATCTGCAACAACCGTGTTTCTGAATAAGAGCACATTCTGAGGTGCTAGTAATTCAGACTTCAAGTTATCTTCTGGGGGACACAAACCCATAATGTGTATGAGTGTGTCTACTTGTATCCAGGCTTCCCAGGTGGTGCTAGTGGTTAAGGAACCTGCCTGCTAATGCAAGAGATATAAGAGACACAGGTTCAGTCCTTTGGTTGGGAAGATCCCCTGGAGGAGAGCATGGCAACCCACTCCAGTATTCTATGCCTGGAGACTCCCATGGAGAGAGGAGCCTGGCAGGCTACAGTCCATAGGGTCACAAAGAGTCAGACATGACTGAAGAGACTTAGCATGCATGCATACTACTTATTCGGCTTTCCTTGTGGCTCAGCTGGTAAAGAATCTGCCTGCAATGCGGGAGACCTGGGTCCAATCCCTGGATTGGGAAGATCCCCTGGAGAAGGGAAAGGCTACCCACTCCTGTATTCTGGCCTGGAGAATTCCATGGACTGTATAGTCCACGGGGTCGCAAAGAGTCGGACATGACTGAGTGACTTTCAGTTCACTCACATGTTACTTGTACCTAGCTCTCTCTATATTGAAACCATGAATTTTCACAGCTTTGTCTTCAATTCCAGGTCAACGACACAGGCTTCATTTCCATTTTTTAACTTCCTTCTATATTGAGAATTCTTATTTTGTCATTCTTAATGTATTTATTCATTTGCTTAATTCCGGGACATGAAGAAAGTAGTTTCAGAATTACTTAGCCTTCTGACTGTGAAGCACAAACCTATTAACTAGAATTCAGCGCTTGTTCCCATTTTTTTGTCTTTAGATTGAGAAATGTGTATAATCAAAATGTGGTGTTTAAAAGTTATTTGAGATAATGGAGTAATAGGGTTTGAATTTACTCTTTCACCTTAAACAAGTGGAAAACTGGACAGCATTTATGAAACAACTGTTTTCATCAGATGTTTCCTGGAGGGAAAGGAAATGAAGGATGGAGCTGTGTGGCTCCTTGGCTTCCTACCTGAAAGCACTTTGGAGGTCTTGCTTGGTGGAGGAGACAAAGAAGCTGAGATGGCTGGATGTGCACGGCAGAGTATGGGAAAGGAGAGCAATATCAGAGGAAGAGCTCCTGACACCAGCTTAGGAGCCCTTTGTGTCTGTTGGTCACTCAGTTGTGTCCGGACTCTGTGCGACCCCGTGGACTATAGCCTCCCAGAATCCTCTGTCCATGGGATTCTCCAGGCAAAAATACTGGTGTGGGTTGCCATTTCCTTCTCCAGGGGATCTTCCAACCCAGGGATCAAACCCGGGTGTCCTGCATTACAGGCAGATTCTTTATCATCTGAGCCACCAGGAAGCCCAGTCTTTGCTTGAATATGTATTTTGTGTTTTGTGTGTGTGTGTGTGTGTGTGTGTGCACGTTGGTTTGGTGGTTTTTTTTTTTTTTGGCTGTACCCACAGCATTCAGGATCTTAGTTCCCTGACCACCTATGTAACCTGTATCTGCTGCAATGGTAGCACAGGGTGGTAACCACTGGACCACCAGGGAAGTCCCCATTCTTGAGTATTAAACTGTGTGAGCTGAGTGGAACGCCCCAAGGCTGGTAGAAGAACAGCTGCCAGGGAACTGTAGATGGAATTGTTTCCACAGCTCACCAGGACTAGGAGTCATTTGAGGCTGCCTGTAAGAGTGGGGAAAGCTCTCTGGATACTCAGGTATTCGATAGAGTTGCCAGCAGGGCCTGTCTTAGTGCCAGCACTAGGGTAGTGACTACTCTGTGTGCTGTGCTTAATCACTCAGTCGTGTCCGACTCTTTGTGACCCTATGAACTCTAACCCACCAGGCTCCTCTGTCCATGGGGATTCTCCAGGCAAGAATACTGGAGTAGGTTGCCATGCCCTCCAGAGGATCTTCCCAACCCAGGTCTCCCACATTTCAGGTGGATTTTTTAAAAATATTTATTTCTTTATTTGACTGCACCAGGTCTTGGTTGCAGCATGTGGGAATCTAGTTCCCTGACCAGGGATTGAACTTGGGGCCCCTGAATTGGGAGCCTGGAGTCTTAGCCACTGAACTACCAAGGAAGTCCCTCAGGTGGATTTTTTACCATCTGAGCCACCAGGGAAGCCCAAGAGTGGGTAGCCTATCTCTTCTCCAGGGGAACTTCCTGACCCAGGAATCGAACTGGGGTCTCCTGAGTTGCAGGTGGATTCTTTACCAGCTGAGCTACCTGGCAAGCCCAGTGGCTACTTTACACCCTAACAGACCATCTACCCCCCAAAATTCAGCATTCTTTAAAAGTTAAGGACAAAATCCAGCCACTCAACACTGTGGTGTTTCCACGTCAATGTGCTCAGAGCCACGGGCCGCTCCTCCCCTTGGTTGCAAGTGTTTGTTTCATGAGCTGGTAGTGTTTTGACAGTTACACTCTTTTTATATGTTAATCAGGTTCTTAGAATTTAATAATTAACAAATCCAGGACTTTTAAAAAAATTTATATTTTAGTTGAAGGATAATTTACAGAATTTGTTGTTTTCTGTCAAACCTCAACGTGAATCAGCCATAGATATACATATATCCCCTCCCTCTTGAAGCCCCCTCCCATCCGCCTCCCCTTCCCACCTCTCTAAGTTGATACAGAGCCCCTGTTTTGAGTTTCCTGAGACATACAGCAAATTTTACATGTTTCCGTGAAACAGAGTAACAAAATTTCCATGTTACTGTCTCCACATATCTCACCCTCTCCTCCCCTCTCCTCATGTCCATAAGTCTGTTCCCTATGTCTGTTTCTCCATTGCTCCCCTGCAAATAAAGTCTTCAGTATCATTTTTCTAGATTCCATATATATTAGTATACAATATTTATCTTTCTCTCTCTGACTGACTTCACTCTGTATAGTAGGCTCTAGGTTCATCCACCTCATCAGAACTGACTCAGATGCATTCCTTTTTACGGCTAATACTCCGTTGTGTATATGGACCACAACTTGTGATAAATTCATCTGTCGATGGACATCTAGGACATCTGCTCTCACGTTCTAGCTGTTGTACATAGTGCTGTAATGAACAGTGGGTGCATGTGTCTTTTTCAGTTTTGGTTTCCTCAGGGTTTATGTCTAGGAGTGGGATTTCTGGGTCGTATGGTGGTTTTATTCCTAGTTTTTAAGGAATCTCCATACTGTCTTCCATAGTGGCTGTATCAATTTACATCCCCACCAACAGTGCGAGAGCGTCCCCTTTTCTCCACACCCTCTCCAGCATTTATTCTTCGTAGACTTTTTGATGATGGCCATCTGATTGGCATTAGGTGATATCTCATTGTAGTTTTGATTTACGTGTATCTGTTAAAAAGCGATGTTGAACATCTTTTCATCTGTTTGTTAGCCATCTGTATGTCTTCTTTGGAGAATTGTCTGTTTAGGTCTTTTCCCCACTTTTTGATTGAGTTGTTTGTTTTTCTGGTATTGAGTTGTATGAGCTGCTTATATATTTTGGAAATTAATCCTTTGTCAGTTGTTTCATTTGCTATTGTTTTCTCCCATTCTGAGGGTTGTCTTTTAACCTTGCTTATACTTTCCTTTGCTGTGAAAAAGCTTTTAAGTTTAATCAGGTCCCACTTGCTTACATTTGTTTTTATTTCCATTACTCTAGGAGATGGGTCATAGAGAATCTTGCTTTGATTTATGTCATCAGGTGTTCTTCCTATGTTTTCCTCTAGGAGTTTTATAGTTTCTGGTCTTACATTTAGATCTTTAATCCATTTTGAGTTTATCTCTGTATATGGTGTTAGGAAGTGTCCTAATTTCATTCTTTTACGTGTAGCTGTCCAGTTTTCCCAGCATCATTTATTGAAGAGTCTGTTTTTGCCCCATTGTATATTCTTGCCTCCTTTGTCAAAAATAAGGTACCCATAGGTGCATGGGTTTATTTCTGGGCTTTCCATCTTGTTCCATTGGTCTATATTTCTGTTTTTGTGCCAGTACCATACTGTCTTGATGACTATAGTTTTTTAGTATCTATGACTTGTTTTTTTATCATGCTTCTTTGTGAGAATTTAATATGTTTAAATGACCCCTTCTGATGAAACTTAGTCAATTTTGATATTTCTGCTTTAAGATCCAACTGTTTCATTTTCAGTGGCTCTTAATACATTATGAAGCCACAGTCTCTTGGCTTCACAAGTGTGTTTTTGGACTCATCTTCTGTTAGTTCATACCCAGTGACCTAAGTGACATCACTGCTCAAATCTGCCTTCCTACTCCTGTCCCCTGGCGTCATTGCTGTGTCCACAGGCCCCTTTTCAGAAGATGAATGAGGCCTGAAATGGTTCTGGCACCCACTCTGCAGACTCTCTTTATGTTCTAGAAGGGCCCTGGTGTTCTCATTCTGTTTCTTTGAACTTTGAGTACATTTATCAAACTTGAGAGTATTTATCAGTTCAGTTCAGTTGCTCAGTCATGTCCGACTCTTTGCGACCCCATGAATTGCAGCACGCCAGGTCTCCCTGTCTATCACCAACTCCCGGAATTCACTCAGACTCACGTCCATCGAGTCAGTGATGCCGTCCAGCCATCTCATCCTCTGTCGTCCTCTTCTCCTCCTGCCCCCAATCCCTCCCAGCATCAGAGTCTTTTCCAGTGAGTCAATTCTTCGCATTTATAGCTCATTCTTACTATGGGTTTTGATTTCCTATGTGATGATTAATTGGGAGGAAGAGTTAATTGATGAGTAATAGAAAAGTTCTCAATTTTAAAGAAGTACCGTTAAATTTTTTATTTTCTTTCTCTTTTAAAATCTTGTTTAGATTTGTTCGGACAGTATTACCGTTTTCTCAAGAATTTCAAAGAGATAAACAGCCAAATGCACAACCTCAGTATTTGCATGGATCAAAGGTAAGTTCTTTTGTGTTTATATTATATTATGATTTTTAAGTTCACAGTGAAGTGTATTTTGAAGTTTAGTTTGATTAAGTTTAGTTGCAGTAATTTAAATGTATGCCACATAGGGCTTTCCAGGTGGCTCAGTGGTAAAGAATCTGCCTGCCAATGCAGGAGATGCGGGTTTGATCTCTTGGTTGGGAAGATCCTCTGGAGGAAAAAATGGCAACCCACTCCAGTATTCTTATGTGGAGAATCCCATGGACAGAGAAGCCTGGCAGGCTACAGTCCATAGAGGAGCAAAGACATGACTGAGTGACTAAGTACACACACATCATGCCACATACGAAATGTGATTATATCCTTCAGTTAGCACCTTTCTAAATTGTAATGTTGTGCTGCCTTAAGTGTGGCTGTAGGAGTACACAGAATCCTAGGAGGCCGTCTGTATTCATCAGTATTTAAATATTCTTGCTTGTAGGAAGTCAGACTCCTAAGGAAATAAGTCAGACAAGTACAAAGTAAAGTATGTTACAGGGGCAATAATACATCATCGTCATAAAAAGCATGGCAGCAGACTAACTGACCACAGCACCTGCCTCACAGGTTCGGGGCTGGGGGGTTAGAGATGAAAGCCCCCTTCTCAGTACTGCTGCTGAGCAGCTGTGCAGGTAGGACAGGTGACGGGTGGGGTGGGACACGAGGCCCAAGACTCTGCCTCTTCCCCACGCCCAGATGACGTCCATGCTCTGGGACTGCACAGGAAAGCATTGTCTCGGTATCTGAGCTGCTGGTGGAGTGAAGCTGGGTACCCAGCCCACCCTTTAAATTGGGAGGTTGGGAGCCTCCTTAGAGTGTGAGCCTTTCATTTCCATCCTCTCACTGCAGATGTAGCAGAACTCAGATGTGCAGCAGTGTTTCCACCTTGGAAATGGGTAGATAATACAGTCTGGGCTCATGTGTGGGTTCAGCCTTCCTCCTCCACCACTTGGTAAGGGCATGAAGTGGATAACTTAAAAAGGACGAGAATAAATCCTCTAATGCACCTCCTTTTGGAATTAAAATACAGTGTTTAACCCCCTTGGAACTAAAAGAAGTTTTATGTAATTTTTGAAGACAGAACTAGAAACTTTGGTGATTAAGATAGAAATTTCTGGAGAAGGAAGTGGCAGCCCGCTCCAGTATTCTTGCCTGTGAAATTCCATGGACAGAGGAACCTGGTGGGCTATAGAACATGGGAGTCACAAAAGAGTCAGACACAACTTAGTGACTAAACAACAAAACTGTGCTCATGTTTGCACTCCCTCCCAACCTTGGAAACCAGTCCACGGCCACCCCTTGCTGATGAGAATATGTTCAGCTGCCAGAGATGAAATCAGGAATTATAGCTTGATTATCTTTAGTGCCAGTGAGCTGAACTCACAAGTTTCAAATGATTCAGGATGGTGTCATCATCTTTGGGTAATGAAATGACACCGCCATGCTTTGTTTGGGGCAAATTCAGGAAAAAGAAGAAAATAGAATATCTGTGTGAAACAATTCTACAGCGGTGCTCTCAGACTTTAACATGCTATGTGATTCGCCTGGACTGCAAGAAGATCAAACCAGTCAGTCCTAAAGGAAATCAACCCTTAATATTCATTGGAAGGACTGATACTGAAGCTGAACATCCAATACTTTGGCCACCTGATGTGAAGAGCCATCTCATTAGAAAAGACCCTGATGCTGGGAAAGACTGAAGGCAGGAGTAGAAGGGGCCAACAGAGGATGAGACGATTAGAGAGCATCACCAATTCAATGGATATAAATTTGAGCAAACTCCAAGACATAGTGGAGGACAGAGGAGCCTGGTGTGCTGCAGTCCATGAGGTCGCAAAGAGTAGCAACATAGCAACAACAGTGTGATTCTGACAAAATTCTAGCATCACCGATTCAATGGACATGAATTTGTGCAAATTTCAGGAGATAGTAGAGGGCAGAGGAGACTGGTGGGCTACAGTCAGTCCATGGGGTTGTAGAGAGTCAGAGATGATTTCATGACTGAATAACAACAACAAAGGTGAGCAGAAGACAAGAAGAATCAGGCTTCCTAGAAGAGGAATCACATAGGTGTTTTTGCTTGAGTAGGTTTTTTTCAAAGTGGCGAGTGACAGATCCCGCTTCTTTGCCAAATTGGTCCTCTGCCATCTTCAACACTTGCCTCCCAAGGAGTGTTCCCTGTACTTTATGTACTTTATACACTAACTGTACAGTTTGGGTGTATTGAAGGAGATGGGGTGGGGAGAATATGCAATATGCAGGATGAGAAACAAAAAAGACCTGCACCATAACATTAGGAAGTAACACACAGGAAATTAATTTGGCAGCTGTCTCATACATTTCAAGTGGAAAGCAACTTTCTAACTATAATTTTCCACTTGCCAGTATAATGAAAACAATACTTCAGGAGAGTAAGTTTACTGTACATCATCACTGGTAAAATTAACAGGGCTTATACTTTAAGGATTGTGAAGAATAGGGAATGTATTTATTTTTTAATATGCTTTTACTATAGCTGCAAAGTATTTGAGTATTCCTCTTCTGGGACAGTTCACGGCTATCAGAAACACATTTTATGTGATGCAAAGCAGATAGAACACATGTCATTGTCACAAAACCCTTGGTTTTTTGATGGGATATTTATTATTGTCATTTACTCCATGAGGATGACTGCTACTGGAATTCACATCAGAGAAGAGCAGAGAGAAGGTTCTGGGACTTCCTTGGTAGTCCAGTGGTTAAGACTGCACTTCCACTGCAGAGAGCACTGGTTCAATCCCTGATCAGGGAACTAGGATCCCACATGCCAGGTGTTGCAGCCAAAAAAGAAAAGAAAAAAGTGAAGGTTGTGCCACCAATCTCTGGCGCTCCAGGAAAAGCCAGCCTCTAGGAACAGAGCCAGGAAAAGCCTGATTTTACATGTCAGTGGGTTTCCAGCTTTCTACTCATATAAGAAACAAGGTGTGATATCCCAGTTTTCCTTTTGGTTAAAGTGTAGTCACTCTAGAACAGGTTCTTTTGAGAGGCAGTGAGATTCTAGATGCTCATGGCTCGGAATGCAGAGTTCATTGCTCAGGAGAAAGAGGAAACACCTAGAACAGCCTCCATAAGCCTTGAGGATAGGATGATCCCCTGAGAGTTGATGACTGATGAGGTTTCACACTTCCTCCTTGGAAGGAAAGCTATGACAAATCTAGACAGCATATTGAAAAGCAAAGACATTATTTTGCCGAAAAAAGTCCATATAGTTAAAGCTATGGTTTTTCCAGTAGTTATGTACAAGTGTGAGTTGGATCATAAAGAAGGCTGAGAGCTGAAGTGTTGATTCTTTTGAACTGCGGTGCTGGAGAAGACTCTTGAGATTCCCTTGGACTCCAAGGAGATCCTAAAGGAAATCAACCCTGAATATTCATTGGAAGGACTGATGCTGAAGATTAAGTTCCAATACTTTGGCCACCTGATGTGAAGAGGCTGACTCATTGGAAAAGTCCTTGATACTTGGAAAGATTGAAGGCAAAAGGAGAGTATGAGACAGAGGCAGAGGATGAGACAGTTAGATGGCACCAGTAGACATGAATTTGAGCAAACTCTCAGAGATAGTGAAGGACAGAGAAGCCTGGTGTGCTACACTCGATGGGGGTCACAAAGAGTTGGACACTACTTAGCAACTGAACAACAAAACTCCTGAGGATATTCATTCAGAGCTGAACAACCAGACTTGCTAGTCCAGGTATTCAGAATCTTCTTGTCCTGATGTAGTTCTCTGTGTTTGTAGAGGAAATATTTAAGACAATTATAAGAGGGGAAGGGGAAAGAATACAGAGACCTAAAAGGAGAAATCCTAAAACACTTCATTCAAAAGTGGTAACTTCTATAACCTATAACTTACATAATGTATAATACAACATACACATTACATCCTCTGTCCGTGGAATTCTCCAGGCAATAATACTGGATTAGGTAGCCATCCCCTTCTCCAGGGGATTTCCCAACCCAGGGATCGAACCTGGCTCTCCTGCATTGCAGGCAGATTCTTTACTGTCTGAACCACCAGGGAAGCTCACAGGTTAACTCACATAACATATAATGTAAAACTTGGAACATCACTGAAAGACCTGTGCAAAGAGATGCTCTCAAAAATACCACAGTTATGTCACAACAGAATTCCAGAAAATGTCTAAGTGACCCACAGGAAGAGAAGAAGAAAGAGCCTACTTAAAAATCAATAATTGCATTATTTGTAAATGTATTAAATGTAAGTAGTCTAAAGACAGTTCAAAGGCAGAGATTGTGGATTAAAAAGTACGACTGCATAAGAAACTCACTTCAAGTCAACGATATAAGTAAATTAAAAGTAAAAGGATGGAAAAAGATGTACCACACATCAGGGGCAAAGAGGAATGGACATAACATAATGAGAAGAAGGTCAAGCAACCAAGAAGATATAGCAATCCGAATTGCAAACAACAGTTTCAAAATACTTGAAGCAAAAACTGACATAAGTGAAAGGAGAAATGAACAACTCCATAGTTGTAGTTGGGGAGGTCAACTTTCCTCTCACTTAGTAATCAAAAGAATAAGTATACAGAAAATCAGCAACAAAGAAGAATGAACACCATCAACCAACAGGATCTCATGGACACGTGTAGAACACTTCACCCAACAACAGCAGAACACACATTCTTTTCAAGTACCCATGGAGCATTCTCAAGATAGACCATATCCTGGGCATTAAAACAACCTCAACAGAATTCAAAGAATCAAAATATTACAGTGTTATCTGACCACAGTGAACTCAAACTTGAAATCAGTAACAAAGAGATGACAAGAAAATCTCCAGACACTGAAATTAACATATTTCTAAATGATCCTTAGGGCAAGAGGAAGTCTCAAAGGAAGTAAATCAGAATTTGCAGGGTGCAGCTAAAGAAGAGCTGAGAGCAAAGTACATAGCACTGAACGCTTAACGTGAGGAGTTTCCCCGATGGGTGTGCGCCTGCGTCCTTAGACAAACTTGGAGGCCTGATCTTACCAGAAACTACCCTGCCTACCTTTCTTGCCTGCCCACCATGCGGGGGCTGCGGTCTCCAGCTCCCTGGTACCCACTGTCCCATCAGAACCTATTGCTGAGCGTCTCCCTTAGGAGACGGGGAGCAGTAATACGGGGGCAGCAGTGAGCTTCTCAGATACATTCATTTCTCATTCCAGGACCTCAAAATATCTTCTGTAGGACTGGCAGTTTAATAAATGTTGGAAGACCAAATGGTTTTGTTTTCTTCCTTCTGTTTTAGCGAGCTTGTTTTCATGTCTTCAGGTTGAAAACCTAGATACCAATGAAGGGCAGTCTGACAGGTTCTCTGGATCCACTGTGTGCTAATGCATGTAGATGTGGATTCTTCATTTTCATGTGTGCATGGGGCTACACTGAAGACCCGGCAGCTTCATCAAGCACTAATGTTCTTTGCCCCCAGGCTTTAAACCTGGCCTATTCGAGCATCTATGGGAGCTACCGGAACTTTGTGGGGCCCCCACACTTCCAGGTCATTTGCCGGCTGCTTGGCTACCAGGGCATTGCAGTGGTCATGGAAGAGCTGCTGAAGGTGGTCAAAAGCCTGGTATGTTTCCCTCTGGTGGGCTTCCTTCCCAAGGTTGGGGGGAGGATTCTGCACCCAGTTCCTGTGTGGCGAGGGGCTGCCCACTCCCATTGAGGTTGCTTTTCGTCTATGTGTGAGATTTCCTTTCTAGCCAAAGTGATTCTCAGTCCTGGGTCATTACCGTGCATTTTACTAACAAATTCATTTTCAAAAGTCCCCATCGCACCGACAGCCTGCAGGGTAATGTGGCTGGTGGTTGACACAGACCATCTCTCACAGCTGCAAGGCACAATCCTACAGTATGTGAAGACGCTGATGGAGGTGATGCCCAAGGTCTGCCGGCTGCCGCGACATGAGTACGGCTCCCCGGGTGAGCACAGCGTCCCTCTGGGGCGTACAGGGAGGGGCAGTGTCAGCCCTAGGTCAGTTAAGGGAAATCAAGTTGGAAATTACTGGTAAGGATCAGATCTGCCTTCCCCAAGTGGGAGAAGGTGGGAAGCCAGAACCTGATTGTTTCTAACAGAACAAACCTGCCTTTCAACCAAGAGCAGGTGTGCAAGGGTGGGAGAGCTGGGTGGAGGGTGACAGTGCTGTGAACCCTGTGCACCTTGGCTCTCCTGTAATACCAGGATCTTGCAAATCACTGGTGGGGGAGGCAGGGAGCGCCACTGCCTGGTCCAACTGCCTGCTAGTCTTCAGCAGCCCAGGCTGCAGGGGAGCCCGTGGAGGGGGTCACTGCCCCAACAATGCAGCTTGTCTGTCTCTGCCCGGCAGCCTCCTATCTTACTGACTGGCCAGCTGCAGGGCCCTCAGGCAGATGTGGTCTTTGGGGTGCCAGACGAACCTATGTGACCTGACCAGAGTGGATTTGGGGCTTTCTACATGGATAACATTCATGACCTCAGAGAGCTTTGTTTGTGATAAAATTGAACTACAAGAACCTTTGTCTCTTAACAAAGCTGCCTTTTATCTCTTATCTGTTAATACTTTATTGAAAGCTGGAAAACTATCTTGTTGGTCACCAGTGAGATACTGTCCTGATAGGCAGTTGGCTGGTGTGGTTGAGCCCCTGGGTGTTCCTGGCACCACCCAAGGCTGCTGTTGGTGTTGGAGGAGACAGTGAGGTGACCCATTTGGCCACTGGGAAGGGAATAACCATTGGTCTGTCCTGGCTTAGGGAAAATCTCAGAAAGTAGACGGGTAATGTTGGGATAATAAAACTGGTGCTCAGATCCTTATTAGAGGTGGATATTTTAAATGTCAAAGACAAAGCCATTTAAGCCAAATCCAGAGCTGGTCTGCAGGAGAGCTGTGGACTTCCGGGCTGGTTTCCACATGTCCTCACCCAGCTGGCATGGCACCACTGTGGAGGTAGTGCCATGTTGCTGGAAGTACCCCTGTACTCATGCTCATTGTGGGGTGGACCACCAAGAGGAAACGATGGTCTCTCAGGCAGGCAGGGCTGTGGGGTCATTGTGGAACAGCACTCAGGGCCTGACCTGATGGGATGAGAGGTCTGAAATCTCTTTAAGTATCCAGCATTTTTCTCAGTGTTGTTTTGCCTGTTCTGGGTCTTCTGTATGACTATAAATTCTAGAGTCAGCTCGGGGATTTTGACTGTTTCAGCAGTGAATGGATAGAGTGCTTCCTAGACTTTATGCTTCGTGTCTTTTCCTACCTTATGACAACATCCAGAACCTCCAGGAGAGTGGTGAAGATGCTCTCTTTCTCTGAAGCTCTGGGAGAAGGCATGCAGATTCACCACTGAGTATGATGTTAGCTACAGGGTTTTTGTAGATGTCCTTTATTAGATTAAACACGTTCCTTTCTGTGCCTGTGAAGGGATTTTGAATTTTATCAAATACCTTTTCTACCTCTGCTGGAGATGACTGTGGTCTTGCTCATTTATTGCAACATGATGCCTCCTCTGAAGGTATACACAGACCTCAGAGATGTTGCATATCTGGTTCCAACCAGCTGCAAATTATCACAATAAAGCAAGCCATATGAATTTTTTTATTTTCTGATGCATATAAAGTTATGTTTGTACTATACTATAGTCTATTACGGAGAAGGCAATGGCACCCCACTCCAGTACTCTTGCCTGGAAAATCCCATGGACGGAGGAGCCTGGTGGGCTGCAGTCCATGGGGTCGCTAAGAGTTGGATGCGATTGAGCGACTTCATTTTCACTTTTCACTTTCATGCATTGGAGAAGGAAATGGCAGCCCACTCCAGTGTTCTTGCCTGGAGAATCCCAGGGACGGCGGAGCCTGGTGGGCTGCAGTCCATGGGGTCGCACAGAGTCAGGCATGACTGAAGCGACTTAGCAGCAGCAGCAGCATAGTCTATTAAGTGTGCAGTAACACAAGATACGCCTTTTAAAACATCCGTATCTTGGACTTCCCTGGTGGTCCAGTGGTAAAGAATCCGCCTGCCAGTGCAGGGGACACAGATTTGATCCCTGGCCCAGGAAGATCCCACATGCCCTGAAGCAACTAAGACAGTGCGGCACGCTGCTGAGCCCTCACTCTGGGGCCCGTGCTCCAGAAAAAGAAAAGCCACCAGAACGAGAAGTCTGCCCTGCAGTGAGGAGTATTCCCTGCTCGCCACAACTAGAGAAAGCCTGAGTGCAGCAATGAAGACCCAGCACAGCCATAAATAAATAAATACAACTAAGTATCTTAATTTAAAACACGTCATTGCTAAAAAATGCTAACCATCATCTGAACCTTTAGCAAGTTGTGACCTTTTTGCAATAATAACATCAAAGATCCCGGATCACCATGACAAATATAATGATGAAAAAACTTAAAATATTGCGGGAATTATCAAAATCTGATATAGAAACATGAAGTGAACAGATGCTATGGGGAAAATGGCACCTATAGATTTGTTTGACACAGGAGTGCCACAGACCTTCAGTCTGTGAAAATAACACAATATCTGCACAGCACAGAAGAACAAGCTGTGCCTGGACTGGGTTGGCAGGCTTTGGAGCTGAGGACAAGGATGCAGGCGGTGGAACAGGGGACACAGCCATCTCCTTGGTGGGCAGGATGGCAGTGTCAGAGTCTTCTGTCAGCACGGGTGCTTCCGGCCGTGGACCCAGGCTGCGCACTGTCACGCTCCCTCCCTCTAGCCTCTCCCAGCCCCACACTCATTCTCTCCCACTTCAGGCATCCTGGAGTTCTTCCACCACCAGCTGAAGGACATAGTTGAGTATGCGGAGCTGAAAACGGTGTGCTTCCAGAACCTGCGGGAGGTGGGCAACGCTGTGCTCTTCTGCCTGCTCATAGAGCAGAGCCTGGTGAGTGCCCAGCACTGCCGTGGCCCGCGTGCTGCCAAGCCCCTTCCTCCTCATGGAAGACAGAAGAGGCCATTCTCTAGGCGCTTGATTTACTGGCGTTATTTAATGGGGGAAGGAGAGCAAGTGTTGTAAAGCACTTTTCTTTTTTTCATCGTTATTTAGACTTCTGAATTTGTTCCCTACAATTGAAAAACAAAAATGCAGTAGTTCATTTAAGAATGTTTTACTGTGTGAATATTGTAAGAATGTTTTATTATAGATTTACTGCATCTAGATTAACATATATGACATACACATAATGTATAAAGCTGCTGCCCGGGAGAACTGTTTGTGATGGAAAATTCCATAGCTGAGGCTGTTGAGACCTCAGAGTGGGGCTCCATGTGACTAAAGAACAGAGTTTTAAATGTCATTGAATTTTAACTTTTTACATTGAAATAGGTACACATGGCCCATGCCTGCTGAGGTGGACAGCATAAGAAAGCAAGCGCTGGGAGCCCAGCAACACCAAGAAATCATGCGTGGGCACGCGCAGTCCCACTGCCTGCCTGCTGGGGGTGTCCTTCGGCCTCTCCCTCTGTCCCTGTAGGTCGTCAGCTGACTACCGCTCTGCACCCAGAGCCCTCTTGAGGTGGCCTCACTCTGCTTTTCAGTGAGGACTGCGGAACTGGGCATCTTTGCTGCTGCTGGGCTCTCCTTCTGTTAAATGTTCCGTTTGTATCTTGTCCATTTTACTACAACTTGTGTATCTTCTGTGTGTTACATGCAAATGCTAGTATTGTTGTATATCGCTTGATCGTGTCCGATTCTTTTTTGTGACCCCTTGGACTACAGCCCACCAGGCTCCCCTGTCCATGGGATTCTCCAGGCAAGAATACTGCAGTGGGTTGCCATTTACTTCTCCAGGGGATCTTTTCGACCCAGGTATCGAACTTGTGTCTCCTGCATCGGCAGGTGGATTCTTATTGCTGAGCCACCAAGGAAGCCCTGATTTTAGCTTATCTTTTCACTCTAATAGTAGCGATGTTTGAGAAACTGATACTCCTAATTTGACTAGAGTCTCTTTTCTATGGTTCTTGTGTACAAGCACTTCTTGTATCTCTTCAAAGAAGTCCTTTCCTCTCTAGGAATCATAAAGACATTCTTTAATATTTTCTTCTAAAGATTTTAGGTTTTGTTTCTACATTAAAGTTTATAATCCTTCTGGAGTTGGTTTTTGTGTGTAATGTGAGATGTGGATGAAGATTCTTTTTTCCTCATGGGTCACCAGTTGTCCCTTCTCCAGTGACTGAAGGAAGACTCCTTTCCTTGTTGGTCAGCAGGATCCCTCTGTCACCCTTCTGCTTTCTGTAGATGTGCTAGTCTGTCTCCTGGTTTTCCTCCTCATTCTACTAGTCTGTGTCTGTCCACGGCTTCTAACATGTTGTCTTACTCATGGTAGCTCTAACTAAAGTGTTAACCCCAGGTAGGACGTGCTCCTTACCGTATTCTTCTTCAAGCACATGCTACCTCTTTGTGGATCTTTGCTCTGCTCTGAAAGTATGAGAATCACCTTGGGCCAAATACACTGAAAAAGCACACTGATATTTCAGTGGGAGTTGTGTTACATTTCTAGCTCTGTCTGGGGAGATCTTTGCTCTGTTACTTCTTAAAGCAGTCTCTTCTCTCTCTGGAGCCTTGGCACCTTGGCAGAGGCACAGTGTGCTTTGCAACGACCTGGGCCAGGTGTTGCATACACTGTGCAGGGCGTGGCAGGCAGACTGCAGGCTTGAGGGGCTGAGCCAGCGGGCTAGGCACCTAACACCTGCTTACTCGAAAAAGATATGTTGGCTCTCGTGTCAGGGAGCCCAAGTTCGGGTGCAGGGTACAGTCTCTGGTCAGGACCTGCATCTTCCAGACTCTACTCTGCCACTCTGCTCGCAGAAGACCTTTTCCATGTGGTGCCAAAGGCGGGCAGCCCCCAGGCCCTTGCTGTCCCCTGCCTGCGACTCAGCCCAGCTGCTCCCTGCAGCAGGACTGGTGGTGCTGGGCCAACAGGCAGCTCCCCAAGAAGCTGGTGTCCAGGGCAGCCTTGCTCCAGGAACAGCTGAGGGAGAACTGGATCTTTCACCTAAATACACAAGATAAGTGAGGGAAATTCCTGTAAATAGTAATCACTCGTCATGAATTTTCAATATTTAATACAGGAAAAGTCCCTTCACGTATGACTTCTCCTGAACACATACATAAAGTGCAGTATCTCATCCGTGTGTATCCACACCCATCTCCGCGTTCCTTTTTCACTTGACAGTAAATCTGGAGGTCATTCCACATTAGTAAGTGTTGACAGTCATCAGCCTTTTTCAGCTGCGTGATAACCCACAGACGTTACTCGCTAGTCTGTGTCTGCGTGGTAGTCCTTCACGTCTGATGCCTTCCTTCTGTGTGAAGAGCTTGTGTTCTTTCTGGACTTGGGCACAGGAGGTGTGGAGGAGGGGGCCGGTCTCCTTTTGGAGGGTTCTGAAGGAGCAGGTCTCTGAGTGACTGCTCTTCCAGGCTCATGTTAGGGGATAACAGGACTTTTACATGATGGTGCAGAAAGCCTTCTATTCCTCCTCTTGGTCTTAGTTTTGCTGTCATCTTTGTGGAGATCCTCAGAAAGGAAACTCTTATCAGTCAGTATGTTTTGATTCTCTGATAACTATTTCTTTGTTTAGCAGTTTGTTTTCTCAAGATTTTAGGATGGATGTACAGTAGGAGGCAGGAGAGCCCATTCTCATTGCCTGTCTTTTTGCCCTGTGCTGAGCACACTGCTAAGCAGTTTCCCTTGTTTAGGGGCCCTCCAGCTAGGGAAGGGCACCCTTCCTGACCATATTTGGGTTCGTGGTGGAGTTTTAGATGTTGTGAAACCCCTGTGATATTGGAAGTAAGCTTTCTTCCTACATTGCATTGTTCTGGAGAACAGGTTTTATGTAGTGTGGGGTTTTATTGCCTGTTTAAAGGAATTTGTGATCCAACAACAGGTTCAGAGTGACTGCTCAGACTCTTGTTTTAGGCTCAGTGGGGAATGGCCAACGGTGCCCCTTCCTTCTGCCTCCTGCTCTTTGTTTACAAAGGAGGCACCTGCTTCCTGGCTCTACAGGGACGGCTGAGAGACCCTAAAGACAAAGGCACTGTGCTCAGTCCTGTCTGTGTTTCAGTCCAGTCGTTCAGTCGTGTCCGACTCTGCAGTCGCATGGACTGCAGCACTCCAGGCTTCCCTGTCCATCCCCAGCTCCAGGAGCTGGCTCAAACTCATGTCCATCCAGTCAGTGATGCCATCCAACCATCTCATCCTCTGTTGTCCCCTTCTCCTTCCTTCAGTGTTTCCCAGCATCAGGGTCTTTTCCAGTGAATCAGCTCTTTGCATCAGGTGGCCAAAGTATTGGAGTTTCAGCTTCAACATCAGTCCTTCTAGTGAATATTCAGGACTGATTTCCCTTAGGATGGACTGGTTGGATCTCCTTGCAGTTCAAGGGACTCTCAAGAGTCTTCTCCAAAACCACAGTTCAAAAGTATCAATTCTTCAGTGCTCAGCTTTCTTCACAGTACAACTCTCACATCCATAGATGACTACTGGAAAAACTACAGCCTTGACTAGACGGACCTTTGTCAGTAAAGTAATCACAATCTGCTTTTTAATATGCTGTGTAGGTTTTCCTGCAAGGAGCAAGAGTCTTTGAATTTCATGACTGCAGTCACCATCTGCAGTGATTTTGGAGCTCAAGAAAATAAAGTCTGACACTGTTTCTTCATCTGTTTGCCACGAAGTGATAGGTCCAGATGCCATAATCTTAGTGTTTTGAATGTTGAGTTTTAAGCCAGCTTTTTCACTCTCCTCTTTCATTCTCATCAAGAGGCTGTTTAGTTCCTTTTTGCTTTTTTCCATAAGGGTGATGTCATCTGCATATCTGAGGTTATTGATACTTCTCCAGGCAATCTTGATTCCAGCTTGTGCTTCATCCAGCCTGTCATTTTGCATGTTGTACTCTGCATATAAGTTAAATAAGCAGGGTGACAATATTCAGACTTGACATACTCCTTTCCCAATTTTGAACCAGTCCATTGTTCCATGCCCAGTTCTAACTGTTGCTTCTTGACCTGCATACAGATTTCTCAGGAGGCAGTTAAGGTCGTCTGGTATTCCCATCTCTTTAAGAATTCCACAGTTTCTTGTGATCCACATAGTCAAAGGCTTCTGGCATAGTCAATAAAGCAGAAGTAGTTGTTTCTCTGGAATTTTCTTGCTTTTTCAGTTTGATCTCTGGTCTGTATTTAAATTAATCAAAATGAAAATTGAGTAACTAAAAATGAAAATTCAGTTCCTTAGCCACATTCCAGGTACTTAATCCCCACATGTTGCTGGTAGCTACCTGGCCAGAACAGCAAGGGACAGCTCCACCAGCGCAGAGACTCCTGTTGGGCAGTCTGCTTGCAGTGTTTATTTTACACAAAATGACAAAGATGTGCCTTGTTTTCAGCATCCGATTTCTTTGTCCATCTCTACTGTGAGATGAGATTCTTCATGCAGCCTTCTTTTTCATTGTTCTAGTCTCTAGAAGAAGTATGTGACCTGCTGCACGCAGCCCCTTTCCAGAACATCTTGCCAAGGGTCCATGTGAAAGGTGAGCCAGTCCTCTGACCAGGGTAGGGACACATGTCTGTGTTGCCAGAGAGTTCTCTTTAGTTAAAAAGCCAGCTTTGAGTTTGCTTCCTGTTCAGTCACATCCTGGAAGTAATATAATATAGTTAAATGAATACTGAATAAAGGAAGTACTTAGGATGGAAATGCTGTATCTTGATTGTTTCAGAATAGCATGGGAGCAGGGGTATTAGGTATATATGAAAGGAGAATGCCATGAGCTCATGATTGTAGCAACAGATAGTCACAGAGGATTCATTGTACTGTGCTGTTTTTGACTACATTAAGTTTTTAAAAGTTTGAATATTGAGCAAAGACTCAGTTCTCTGTTTGAGTTAAAACAGCAGATGAGCCAGTTCCATAAAAGAATTTTCAAAGAGAACCTCTATGCATAATGTTAAATATTTTTCATTTGGGTTTTTCTTTTTTTTTTTTTTTTACAAAATTAAACTTATGCAATTGTTATTCATACAAGGAATAGAGTATAAAATATTTTTTTCCACCATAGAGGGAGAGAGACTTGATGCCAAAATGAAAAGACTAGAATCAAAGTATGCCCCACTGCACCTTGTCCCTCTGATCGAAAGACTGGGAACTCCACAGGTAATGCAACATGCTGCTGTGAGCTGGGCGCCCAGCTGGGCTGGTCCTTGGCAGGGTGGATGGACTCTGGGTGAGACCTAGTCCTCAGGCATCAAGAGATTGCATGGGCCTGCTCAGCTACTCAGGCCTGAGTTTTCCAAGTGAGTTTTATAATAGGACCTTGTCACAGGGTGGCTGGGAAGTGTGAATGAGCTAACACGTGAAAGGACGTGGAACATCACGTGGCAGGTGAGGCATGCACAGTAAACATCGCTGTTTTTGTTGTCCACCCCTTCATGAAGAAAGCTTTCTCATTGGTTTTTAAGAACAGGAGGCAGGGAGGAACTTAAGCTAGCTACATCAGAGTCTCTCAACCTGTTGCCATTTTGGATGAGATAATTCTTTGCTGGGGGGACTGTCCTATGAATTGTAGGACATTTAGCAGCATCCCTGGCCTCTACCCACTAGATGCCACTAGACCCAGAAGCTATGAAAACCAAGTATCTCCATATGTTGCCAAATGTCCTCACGAGGTAAACCTCTCCCTTAAGAACAACTGTGCTTGACAGTTCTATTTAGTCTGATAAGACATATAAGTAATAGCTGACGTATTTTGTTGATGTTTATTTTTAAAAACCCTCTTCTGCAAGGTGTGATAGTTTCCAGTGAGTCAAAAACAATACCGGAGTACTTCGACTTCCGCATTCTAGCTGCCTGCCATGCCTGTGACATTTTGTCCTTTTACAGCAAATTGCAATAGCAAGAGAGGGGGACCTGCTGACAAAGGAGCGTCTCTGCTGTGGCCTGTCCATGTTTGAAGTCATCCTGACCCGGATCCGGACCTTTCTGGATGACTCCATCTGGCGCGGGCCTCTGCCCAGCAATGGGGTCATGCACGTAGATGACTGTGTTGAGTTTCACAGACTCTGGAGTGCCATGCAGTTTGTCTACTGCATTCCTGTGGGAACACACGAGTTTACAGTCGAGTAAGTGAGTGCTCAGGGAAGGGAAATGGGAGAGAAGCCGGCGTTAGGCTCATGCAGAGAACCACTTTCCTCTGGAAATGGATCCCCATATTGCTGAGCTGCAATAAAGTGGCTTAAATAGGGGCTGTTACCTGATGCCTAGGAAATGCCTCAGGGCTGGGCTTCTGGAGTTTTCTGAACTCATGGAGACTTATGCAAGTCAGTTGTGTATTTTGCTAGACAGGAGGACCACCAGCACTTCATGAACTCATTCTTCATGGCAGGGCCTTGATCTAAAAAGAGGTTCAGAAACAGTTTGCCACAGGAACCCCAAAGAGGTGTTTACCAAACCAGGGACACAGCTCTGCTCATCATACCCTGTGGGGCACACAGGTGGTTTGGCAACTGGCATCTGGTTGCCCGTTCCACCTCCTGCTTCTTGTCTCCAGGCAGTGCTTTGGCGATGGGCTCCACTGGGCTGGCTGCATGATCATTGCGCTGCTCGGGCAGCAGCGCCGCTTTGCTGTGCTGGATTTCTGCTACCATCTGCTCAAAGTCCAGAAACACGATGGCAAAGACGAAATCATCAAAAATGTGGTATGTGGAAGCTTCACAAAGACAGACATTTTCTATTTATTTAAAGTTGTTTTTTTTCCCTGTGAATGTTGCTCATCTGAGGACAAAAGGTGCCACCAAATGAAACTTTCTTTTCACCCAAATGAGTCCAAATAGAATTAGTGAGCAAAGGAGTCTGATGCCATTTTCCTTCTATTTTCAAGGTATGTAGATCTTCTTGTGTTTGTCATTTTATGGATTCTTTGTAATTGAATTCCAGAAAATACTTATTATCTTTTCAAATATTTTAGTTTTTCTTCCATTTGGGGACTTCATCAGACATGTCTATACTTCAGTTTAGGCATTCAGTCCTGTCCAACTCTTTGCAACCCCATGGACTGCAGCACGCCAGGCCTCCCTGTCCATCACCAACTCCCAGAGTCCACCCAAACCCATGTCCATTGAGTCGGTGATGCCATCCAACCATCTCATCCTCTGTCTCCACTTCTCCTGCCTTCAATCTTTCCCAACATCAGGGACTTTTCAAATGAGTCAGCTCTTCGCATCAGGTGGCCAAGATATTGGAGTTTTTGCTTCAACATCAGTCCTATGAACACCCAGGACTGATCTCCTTTAGGATGGACTGGTTGGATCTCCTTGCAGTCCAAGGGACTCTCAAGAGTCTTCTCCAACACCACAGTTCAACAGCATCAGTTCTTGGGGCTCAGCTTTCTTTATAGCCCAGCTCTCACACCCATATAACTACTGGAAGAACCATAGCCTTGACGGACCTTTGTTGACAAAGTAATGTCTCTGCTTTTGAATACGCCGTCTACGTTGGTCATAACTTTCCTTTCAAGGAGTTTAAGTGTCTTTTAATTTCATGGCTGCAATCACCATCTGCCGTGATTTTGGAACCCCCAAAAATAAAGTCAGCCACTGTTTCCACTGTTTCCCCATCTATTTGCCATGAAGTGATGGGACCGGATGCCATGATCTTAATTTTCTGAATGTTGAGCTTTAAGCCAACTTTTTCACTCTTCTCTCACTTTCATCAAGAGGCTCTTTAGTTCCTCTTCACGTTCTGCCATAAGGGTGCTATCATCTGCATATCGGAGGTTATTGATATTTCTCCTGGCAATCTTGATCCCAGCTTGTGCTTCATCCAGCCCAGCCTTTCTCATGATGTACTCTGCATATAAGTTAAATAAGCAGGGTGATAATATACAGCCTTGGCGTACTCCTTTTCCTATTTGGAAGCAGTCTGTTCCATGTCCAGTTCTAATTGTTGCTTCCTGACCTGCATACAGGTTTCTCAAGAGGCAGGTCAGGTGGTCTGGTTTTCCCATCTCTCTCAGAATTTTCCACAATTTATTGTGATCCACACAGTCAAAGGCTTTGGCATAGTCAATAAAGCAGAAATAGAGGTTTTTCTGGAACTCTCTTGCTTTTTCAATGATCTAGCACATGTTGGCAATTTGATCTCTGGTTCCTCTGCCTTTTCTAAAACCAGCTTGAACATCTGGTAGTTCACGGTTCACATATTGCTGAAGCCTGGCTTGGAGAATTTTGAGCATTACTTTGCTAGCGTGTGAGATGAGTGCGATTGTGTAGTACTTAACATCTCTCAGTTTTCTGCGTCAGAGGTCGGGAACAGCGTGGCTCAGCTGGGTCTTCCATTTACTGTTTCACAAGGCCACTGGCAGTGTGTCTGTAGGGCTGTGTGCTCTTCTGGAGCCTCTAGTTATGGATCTACTTCCAGACTCATTCAGGTGGTTGGCTCCATTCAGCTCCGTTCCATTGGAGAGCTAAGGTCTCCATTTCCTTGCTGGTTATTTAGCTCACATCCCTTCTCATGCTTTCCACATGGCCCCTTCCAGCCAACACGATCAAGTCCCTCTCACACTACTAATCTAATTTTGTGCCGCGCCTCTGCTGTCTTCAGCTGGAGAAAGTTCTCTGCTCAGTATGATTAGATTGGATCCACCTGGGTAATCCATCCTACTTTTCCTATTTTAAAGTCTGTAACCACCTACCTATATTTGCAAGGTCCCCTTTGCTATTGGAAAATAATACATTTACAGGCTGCAGGGACTGGAACATGGACATCTTAGGGGCCACTCTACCTCCCATACCTCCATTTCCTTGGCTGTCTGGCTGTACCCAAGTACTGACTTAACTGATTTCACCTCAGTGTGATCTGCTGTGTTTTTAACTTTTGAAAGTCACTAGTTTATATTTAACATGTTGATTTCCTTCTCCAAATCTTGGTAGTAATTGATAATTTTATCTTCACAGAATTTTTTCCATTTTTGTTTCTGTATACATCTAGTCTAAATGCATAAAGAAATGTCATCACATAGTCTTTACTTTTCAGTTCCAAGACCTCAAGGGGTATCTAAAACTCTGAAATGTTTCATTGTTTATTGGATTTCTATTTGGCAGCTTTTGTTTGGTTGAACTTAATTTGGGATGCCTTTCT
Organism: Bos mutus; assembly: GCF_027580195.1. Taxonomy (NCBI): domain Eukaryota; kingdom Metazoa; phylum Chordata; class Mammalia; order Artiodactyla; family Bovidae; genus Bos; species Bos mutus. The sequence continues at coordinate 135,000,298 of NC_091618.1, forward strand.
CCCTGGATTTCCATTTACTGTTCATCTCCCAGAGTTATTACCAATGTGGAACCACTTTTAACTTCCTAAGAGGTCCAGGCTTGGTGGAGAGCCTTGGAGTGCAGTCCACTTTGCTTAAAGCCCAGCCTGTCACTTCATCCCACCCCTGCTGGTAGCATCTGTCTCTGAGGAGCCTGGCTTTTCCCTCACTTCTTGCATAGGCAAAACCAGCAGTGCTTTAAACTGGAATAGACTTTAAAGTTTGTTCTGTTTTCGTTTTTGTGTGTTTTTTAACATAGTTCTATTATAGCAGGAAGTGACATGACGTGAAAGTTGCCCAGTCGTGTCCGACTATTTGCAACCCCAATAGTCCATGGAATTCTCCAGGCCAGAATACTGGAATGGGTAGCCTTTCCCTTCTCCAGGGGATCTTCCCAACCCAGGGATTGAACCTAGGTCTCCTGCATTGCAGGCAGATTCTTTAATGAGGGAAGCTCATTATAGCAGAAAGTGAAAGTGAAGTCGTATCAGACTCTGCGACCCGTGGACTGTAGCCCACCAAGCTCCTCTGTCCATGGGATTCTCCAGGCAAGAATACTGGAGTGGGTTGCTGTTTCCTTCTCCAATTATAGCAGAAGGGTCTATCAAAGCACCCTGTCCACAATAACTGGAAATTACTTGTGTTGTGTTGGTTACTGGGCTTCATCTTCACATTTCTAGCTCTTAGGACACCATAGTTCTCGATACCAGTCTGTTGAATAAACAGGTCTTTAAGTTTTACACGTGAATCTACAGTAGCATGAAGCCAACAGAGAAATGTTGCAGTAGAGATGGTATGTGTCAATAGTTGGCTGTAATTTTTCTAATATGAAAATGCTGAGGTATTTTGAAGCATGAAGAATAAATGACAGCTATCCTAATTTTAATTGTTGTAGCCTTTGAAGAAGATGGTGGAAAGAATTCGCAAGTTCCAGATTCTAAATGATGAGATAATCACTATCTTGGACAAGTACTTGAAGTCCGGTGATGGAGAGAGCGCACCAGTGGAGCACGTCCGCTGCTTTCAGCCACCCATCCACCAGTCCCTGGCCAGCGGCTGACGGAGCGTGTGTCCCCTGTTTCTCAAGAGTTCCAGTACTGACTGCATTTAAGATCTAGAAGGGCATGTTTTTCTTTCCATAAACTATTTAGTGGGATTTTTGAGAACTATTTTTCAGTATCTCTGTGCCTGTTAAAATAAGGGGGTGCTTTTCAATCTAAAAGCTTGATTTTACAAAATTGACTTATTTTTCTACACTAAAATTGTATATACTTTTAGTAATTGCAAAATCTGAGAATGTTGACTGCAGATTGTTGCCTTCATGTTCTTACAAAATCATTTTCCATTTTTTTGTGGAATGTTCCAACAGCTAGCTGTGTCAGGAAGTGCTGCTGAGTTCATCCATTTATCCTGTAACATTTAAGGAAAGATCTGTGAATTTAAGCAAGAAACTTAATACCAGCTAATTGTAATAAAACCCATTACCAATTAGAATAAACTTAATGATTAGCTTTTGTTGAGGGATTTTTCTGTTTTTTTAATGAAAACCTTTTCTAAGTCATTTCCCTTTCCCTTTTTGTGTCTTTCAAAAAGTAGTGAACTTGATTTCTCTGTTTCTACTAAATCCAGCTGTAACAAAATCTAGTTTGTGACAGGATTTAAAGGTTACAGAAATAAAAATAATGAAACCTGTTTGTGTTCATTCATTTACTGTGACCCTGTGCGCCCTGGCTTTGGTCAGGTACTTTCCCTACTTGCTCGAGTGCACAAACCAGGCTAGAAGTCCAGGTCACCTGCAGCCATGAAGGAAGGGACAAGATTATGGTGGTAACTCCTATATGGTTTTAAAAACATTAATAGCAAAGTCCAGGTGCATTATCTATGGCACCAAAAATAAAGTCTGTGAACTACTTGGTTTTACTGTTTAACCTTAACATAAAACAGAACTGTTTTAGAAAAAGTAACCTAAAAATGTTGCTTGTGGTAACGTGAAATAATAACCCTGGGGCCAGTATTCTCCTGCAGATTAAGAGGTAGTATCCGTGCTCACCTTATAATGGAAGTATAGAATATGATGAGTAAACTTAAATAATTCATGAGTTTTTATAACAATTATAAACTAAGTAAGAATTTTAAGTGCTGTAAGATGTTAAATAATTACAAATTTATTACTATAAAGCTATGCATTCTCAATGAGGGCAATATCACACCCAAAGGGGTGAAAATTGGTTTTCATCTGTTGTGTACAAGCACAGATATAGTTACGGTTTCGTACATAAGCAAATATAGAGTATATCTGTGGTATTACAATTACATGGAGAGAGGCAGTTAGGAAAAAAATGTCTACAGAGGTTCCTTAGAAGATCAATAATAAAATATTGGGAAAATGGAACGTGTTTCAGAGACCTGGAAAGTGTCAACTCTGCCCTGATAAGGCCAGTGAACAGTGAACCTCCCATGGATGGCTCCTTAGACAGCAGCCCAAGCTTGGTGACTGTGGGCAGGAGCAACAGAATGGAAACAGGCCCAAGCTCTTCCTACCTAGGTGGGGATGAGTTGTATTTTTGAGGCCAATTGATGACAGGTTTTGAAGCTGGACAGAGGTTCATTACACTGTTATTTTTTGCACAGGTTTGATGTTTTCTGTAAACATTTTTTTCATGGACATTTTAACAAAACCAAAATAGTGGTCCAAACTCTTAAGCAAAAATAAGTGCTACAAAGAAATTATATTTTACAAACACCCTGTTTGTTCTAAACATTCAGATTTAGAAGAGATCTTTCAGTTTTATTTCAACATGAGCTAAATTTAAGAATTTACCCTAGTCTTCTATTTTCCAGCGTTGTTAGAAGAGCTAAATGATAATATAACTCATTACAAAAATATATGGAAAAGTACAAGAGCTGATGTAAAATGGTAATCAAGGGTCCAGCCATCAAAGGATTAGAGTAACTGAAGAAGAAAACCAGCCAGGCTGTAGTCTGACAAAGGATGTGCTGATTTAACAAAGTGTCATCTAGGAAGGCCATCAAATGTTCATGGTGGCAACTCCCAGCCTGAGAAGTACTTCCGTGCAGTGACTTCCTACCTTTTTTTGTTTGTAAGTTTCCTTCATTTAATAATTTAGGGGTCTCTTAATAGTTCAAAATTTAAATAATTCATTAAATAGGAGTCATTTTTATAGGTAAGATAAATTACAGGATAATGTATTAATTTTGTTTTTGTTTTAATCAAAAAGCCTTAAAATGATCAGGAATTGATAAGAATGAGCATGAAGAATGTACATTTCAGACTTTCATCACCAGTGGGGGGAAAAAGCCTTTTTATAGACCTAAAACTGTCATTAGTGCATTTAGATTTTGGTGAAGGAAAATTTAAAATAACTCTACAATAATACAATGTTAATAGAAATGGGCCATGTATTGAGTCGTCATTTAAACATAAGTAATTTCTTGGTCCAAATTAGTGAAACCTTAAAAAAAAAAGGATTGTCTCTAGAGAACATCATTTGAGAACAATGCTTTTTCAGACACATTCTGATACTCAGATTCACTTTTTTATAACAGTTATAGATTAATTACATCTTTCTTCTAAAAAGCTGTCAGATTTCCATTTCTTCGGGAGATATTTTCAGCAGTGTGTTGTTCGATTCCACAGGTTAAGCTCTCTTCATTATTATTAAGAACTTCATACATACTAGAAAGACTGCCATTCACTGCTTTTTCGTCTTTCCGAAAAGACACAGGCAGACTTGAGAGACTAAAGCTGACGTCTTTAAAGGCATGCAACAAGAATATTCCCACAATGATTGTAAAGAAGCCACTCAGAGTACCAATGACATCATCAACAGGCATATCTTGCCATTCCTTAAAAAGAATAGCTGAACAAGTTATAACTGATGTTGTGAAGAACACGTAATATATTGGAGTCACGATGGAAGTGTTGAATATGTCCAGGGCCCTGTTTAGGTAGTTAATCTGTGTGCTCACACAGACTATAAGGCTCAGCAGCAGGATCCAGGTCAGGGGATGTTGTAGCACAGGTTTTCCAGCAAACAGCTCTTTGATAGCAATGCCCAGGCCTTTAGCACAGGAGACTGAAACTGCCCCAATTACAGAGCAGATTGTGATATACACAAGAATGTTTGTCTGTCCATGGCGAGGTCCCACCACAAAGATTAATATCAAGGACACAATGACCACAAGTGTTGCAAAGACCACAAAACCTGGAGGAGGCAAAGAAAAATTATATTTAGTTAAATGTTTAAGTACTTGATAAGAAGGAGAAAAGGTGTGGTCCTAAAATAAAAATTAGCTTTCTTATGCTGCCCCAACAAAAACACAGTCATAATAATTTAGTTAGATGTACACACTGGAAGATTACGCTTCATATTCACAAATTATTATACTATTAACATTTTTAAAGTAGTATCTTGGGCCTCATAATTATACAGATATCCCTTGATTAACATGGGATTGAGTTGCATGGATCCAATTATACATGGATTTTTTTTCCCCAATAAATACAGTACAATACAATCTGAAGGCTGAACCTGTGGATGTGGAACCTCAGACATACAGGATGGACTGTAAGTGGGTGTTCTCAGATATCCCTAAGCTCTGTGTTGTTGAAGGGTCAAATGTATATATGTCAAAGAAAACAGTATCAGGCTGACTCACAGCCATCCGTCCAAGAACACTGCCCTACTTCCACCCACTGGGGTGCTCTCATTCCAAGAATAGGTATAATACAATCAGAACAATCAGAAACCAGTGGAGAGAAATTATGAGATGACCTTGAATGCTCAATGATCTGTAGATGCTAAAGAACATTTGTCTAATAGGAGCAAATTTTTTAAATATTTAGGGACCAACCACTGGCGTAAAAAATCAATAAGAGAACTTGACAATAACTGTCGGGATCCAAGTTAGATAGGAGACTTGAAGCCAACATGATAATAGCTAATGACTGTATAGCACTACAGATCAGACACTTTTCTTAGCAATTTGCATCAATTAAGTCATTAAATTCTCACAACTACCCTGTAATACAGACACTGTCATTTGCAATTTTAAGATGAGGAAACAGAGCAGTTGTTTAATCTTTTAACTCCTTGAATTCTAGTAATATGATTTTTAGAGAAGGAAACACAAAAATAAGAATTTGTAAGGAGATGATAGAAACATGAAAGCCAAAAATCAGAAGATAGTAACTGATAACAGCAGATTCAAGAAAGCTGAATCCCACATCAGTAGTGATCAAAAATTAGAAAGTGACTCGGTGTGCTACAAAGAATGCTCTGAAGATACAAACTACCTCTAGAAGTGGGTTGAAGAAGAGACTAAAAACAGGAGGCCTAGCTAAAGTCTCTTCAAAGAGCACTGAGACCACGTCAGATCCCGGCCCAGTTCTGAATATCTCAGTGACCCGTCCCCTTGCCAGACCAGCTGAGTGCGTGGGGGCCTCACTAAAATGGGGCCCTGGAGGAAGGCATACGTCTATGATGGTAGCCATCTCCTCTTCCCCACTCAAATCCTAGATGCTGGCAAGCCAGATAGGAAACTTGGCTGGGAATCTGACCAGCTCAACTCTCAAGGCAGTCAAGGGTCACTAGAGAGGGGCCAAAACAAACAGAAGAAGTCTTTGTTAGTTCAACGTAGACAGAGGGAAACTTCAAAGACAATAATGAAATGAGAGGAATCAAAGCAGTCAAAATCTGAAGTAAAAGGAAGTACCCTGAGGTAGCTAGAGAAAGACCACACAAAGCAATGAAGACCCAGCGTAGCCAGAGAGAAATAAAAAGTATTTTGAAAAAGAATAAAATACAGTAAGACTAATAAAGTTTTTATTTTTTCATACCTGGATCTCCTAGCTTGTGAGACATTTCATTTAAGGTCTCAATCTCCTCTTCTTTTGGAGCATGAATAACCATAACTGTAGATCCCAGAATACTTAGCAAACATCCAATTTTTCCATGAAGATTAAGTCTTTCATTTAGAAAGTATGAAGAAAGAATGGCACTAAAATGGAGGGAAAGATGGAGGACTATTAATCAGCTACTTTTCTCATTTTTAAATATCAACACAACTTAAGAATTTAAATTACTGAACTCAAACTAAAACACTGAGCTTATAAAGATTCTAGCTTTCAGCCAAGGTAAAAAAAAATGCACATTCAATCATAAAATGAAAGTTTCTGGGAACCACCTGCTTCATCATACTCTTAAACCAGAATAGTTACCATCTTTCTACTGTAGGACATCAATATGAAATTTTACAATAAACAGAGCTATGATACAAATTTAAGAATCTAGGTCCATTTGGACTTATTTGCTCAACTTTATCCTTACTGAGTGATGAATCCATCATATATTTTCATTTAATTCCACATAACTTGCCTATTAATGATCAAGTTTTAATATTTTACAGCTAGTTTTATTGAAATCTTAAAAAAAGTATAAACCTATAAATAATGGCATAACAGAAAATTAAGAATAAAAGACATTACCATAATACATATTTATTACACATAATACACAAATAGCATCTTGTATCTTTATACATTATACAGTTTCTTGAAAATTATATAATTTTGCATACAATATAGATTTATGTAAATATTAATGTTAAAAAAAGGATAAAAATACCTATCAATCAACCATCTTTGGGAATACTAGCCAAAATCCAGACTTCAATATGGGCTTAGCTGTTTCGGCTAATGATTAAAACAACAGAAACAGGACAAGTCTTGGACTTGTTCCTTCCAAAAAAGTGTCCCAGGCCAGTCTTCAACCTTGCTCCAATCAATTACTTTCTAGAGAAGTTATAGAGATCTATTCATCACCAGTCACCACCTACCAAAGTATACACGGGTCAAATGATAAATACTGTTAACTAATGCAACTTGGAATTTTAAAATACTGCAATTAAAGTAGAACTAGTGTTGACTCTAAACACAAACAAGACAAAGCATAAAAGCATTTTCTCCCACAACTTGTTAGCTGGCCTATGCACAGAGAATAACATTTCAAAAGCAAACTACTACACAGCATAAAAAAAGTCTCAAGGTTGTTTAAATAAATATAAATTAAACTGAGCATGTGTAATTAGCAGGTACTGAATGCCTTAGAGATGAAACATTAACTGCTGTTTCTACACGTGAAGAGAAGGGTCCTCACCTTACTAGGACACTGAGTGCTCCTAAGGGAGTCACTAGGGTGGCTGGTGCAAATGCATATGCAGCAAAGTTGGCCACCTCGCCAGCTCCCACTTGGAGAAAGACAACAAAAGAAAATGCTCAGATAGGAACATATTTAGTCAAAACAGAAAAGGCTGCATTTTACATACATTTTTTAACACACTATTTAAATTGTTATTCATAAGGGTTCTCCTGTAAATTATCAACATTAGAATAGAATTCAAACCAACTAGAAACAATACAAACCTATAATTTTAATGGAAAATATCTAATTTCTATGTGGGTTTTTTTTTTTTTTTTTCTGGTTGGGCTGCGTGGCTTGTGGGATCCTAGTTCCCCAACCAGGGATCGAACCAGGGTCCTCAGCAGTGACAGCACTGAGTCCGAATCACTGGGCTGCCAGGCAATTCCCCTGTGTATGGGTTTTTTAAATCAAAAATTTAGTATTTATATCCTATGACAAACAAAAAATCAGCTTAAATAGATATAAAAGCCTTTTTTACTAGCTCTTTTCTTTTTTAAAACCCAACTCTTACATTCAGAAGATATTCTTGGGTTGCTACTATGCATCAGATGTTCTAGGATGAGGAAAAATAAAATAAGACATTTTAGTGAAGGGAAACAGACAAAACATAAAAATGAAGTAAAGTGTGCTATTCAGAAAACAAAGCAAGGGAAAGGAATGAAGAGCTGGTGCCAGGCAGATAATGTTGCCAGGCAAGGGTGCTTGGACAGAAAGTTTTGATCAGTCAGATATGGAGTGAGGGATTTACCAGCAGCTATGTGTGGGGGGGAAATGGGGAGACATCCCGAGCAGGAAGAACAAGTACAAAATTTTGAGTCAAGACCATGTCTGGCATGTCTGAGCAGCAAGGAAGCCAGAGTGGCTCATACAGAGCAAGCATGCGGGGAGTGGCCAGGGAGAACAGGACCTTTGTGAGTCTCTCAGTGGATTTCATCTGAGCTGAAAAGCCACTGAGGAATTTTAGCAGGGGAGGGACATGTGATCACATAAAATCACTCTTGGCTATGGTTTTCCAAAATGGTTATACACCTAGTAGTGTATGAGAGTTTCCTATTTCTCACTCTTCCCAATGTTTGCTAATCTGTTAATGGGAAACAGGATTATTTTATTATGCTTTGAATTTGCATTCCCCTTTTTCATATGTTTATTAGCCAAGTTAAATCTTTTAGTGAAGTAGTTTGGGTTTTTTACCAGTTTGTCTATTAGGGTATTTGTTTTCTCTGATTGATTTTAAGTAATCCTTCATATATTTTGAACACGAATATTTTCTCAGCTTCAAAAAAAGTCTTTGCTATTTCCCCATTTTGGTGTTTACTATGGGCTTCCCAGGTTGGCTCCAGTGGTAAAGAACCCACCTGCTAATGCAGGAGATGGAAGAGATCCCTGGGTTGGGAAGACTCTGGAGGAGGGCATGGCAACCCACTCCAGTATTCTTGCCCGGAGAATCCCAAGGACAGAGGAGCCTGGCGGGCTTCAGTCCACAGGGTGGCAGAGTCAAACATGACTAAAGACTTAGCATCAAGCAATTGTCAGTTCTGGCATTTTTTTGGCTTAGAAATCCTTTATCATCTTATCATCTTTAATTCACCTAAATTACTAATTTGAAATGGTTTTAGTCATGAATAGCTGAATTTTACTGAAATAATCATATAATTTTCTCCTTCAATTTAACACAGTAAATTACAGTGACTTGTTTTCCAAGATTATGCCAATTTTGCATCTGCAGAATAAATCTAACTTGCTCATATTATTTTGTTTGTGATTTTTACATTTAGGTTTGTGAATGAGACTAGACTTTATTTTTCCCTTCTTATTCTGTCCTGATCAGGTTTTCGTATTAGGATTATACTAGCTTTTTAAGAAGAATGAGGGAACCCCTTTTTCTATTATTAAGAAACTTCTTAAGACTACAATTATTTCTTCTTTAAATGACTGTGTAATTTACCTATGAAACCATCTGGGCTCAGGACTTAGTACATGCAAAGGTTTTAAAACTACAGCTTCAACTGGGTTAAGCTAGAGGAGTATTCCAGTTTTCTATTTCCTCATGAGTATTGATACACTTTACCTTTCCATAAATTTTATCTATATTTTTTATCAACTGGATGTTTTTCATAATATCCTGTTAATATCTATGAAACCTTAATTACATCACCTAGCTATTCTATCTTTTCCTTTTCTTGATCAGTTTCAACAAAAGGTTTGTCAAATTCATTATTCTGAGCATTGACCCAAATCTCGCTTTAATACTTTGTTTTTCTATTTAAATACTTTTAGCTCTTCTCTTTACTCCTTCTATGGTTTATTCTACAATTCTTTTTCTATTTTCAACTAGATGCCTCATCTTTCTTTTCAATTATATTTATTTGAAACTATAAATTTTACTCTACTTCAGTTTTATTCCCTAAGTTATGATATTTTGTATTCTGTATCAACATACTGAAGTATTGTTTAAATTAAACATACTTTTAAAATATTTTAATTTCCATTCTGACTTCTTTGAACCATGGGTTACATAAAAGCGTATTTCTAAATTTCTACATGTATTTTTCATGTTGTATTTTTGTTACTGATTTCTAATATAATGATAATGATCTGTGAAAAACTTAATTAAATCCTTTGAAAAATTTCAAGACTGGCTTTATGGTCCAGCAAATAGTTCATCTGCATCAATATTCCATATGCACTTGAAAATAACGGAGACCTGAAGTTGCTGAGTTCAGTGAGTTAAGTTAAATCTGCTGTTCATATTTTCTATCACCTTAAGAATTTTCCTCTGCCGGTCCCATCAACTGCTCAGTGTCATATTAAAATCTCACTATATGAACCTGGATTTGTGTATTTCTCCGTGCTGTTCTGAGTTTCAAGGCCACATTATTCGTTTTATGTATTTATTTATGGCTGTACTGGGTCTTCGCTGTTTGCCTGTGCAAACATTCTTCAGTTTTCGGTGCGCGGGGGCTACTCTTTGTGGCGGTGCACAGGTTTCTCCTTGTAGTGGCCTCTTGTTGCAGAGCACGGGGTAAGGCTTAGCAGGTGCTGATATATGGGCTAAACTGCTCCAAGGCATGTGGGATCTTCCCAAACCAGGGATCAAACCCATGTCCCCTGCAATGGCAGGCAGATTCTCATCCACTGTGCCACCAGGGAAATCCTCAAGGCCATATTATTTATATATATTTTATCAGTCAGGACTGATAAAACCTCCTGAGTTGAACCCTTTGTTTTTAAGAAATAATCCTCTATCTCCAGTGTTGTTTTGGTATGAAGTTTATTTTTTCTAAAACAATAACAGAAATGTCAAGTTTCTTTAGGCATGTTTTTCCATCCTTCTCTTTCAGCCATTTTATATCCTCATATTTTACAGTGTACCTGACAACAGGCATGAAGTTTATTATTTGTTTTTATAATTCCTTTGTCTTTATAATAATAATCTTTGTCTTTAACTGGGCCATTTCATGCACAGTAGTTGATAGACCTGGATTTAAATATACCTGAGGCTGATTCATGTTGATGTTTCGTAGACACCAACACAATACTGCAAAGCAATTATCTTTCAATTAAAAATAAATTTTAAAAATAAGTTAAAAAATAAATATACCACATTTTAAAAGACTTTCAAGAGTTTAAATATTAATAATGTAATACTTCAAATATTCAGAAAAACAGAATAAAATATAAATGACAGCTATATATCCACCACCCGAGTGGTATCACCCTTCACAAGTTCTCTCTTTCAAAGGGGCCTGCTATGGAGTCTGTAGTTACCTCTAGGGCAGGAGTATCTCCAGCTCATCCTGAGCTTCATGCGTTTCCTGGCTAGGTAATTCTTAACTATCATGTTGGCTCTTTAATGCTTTTAAGAGGATGCTTTTTTATATCCTGTCCAGTCTTTCAACTTGTTTTCAGCGAATCTTATTATTAGTTTCATCTTCAAAACATCCAGAATTCTACCACTACTCACCACACTAACTGCCATTACTCTGGGTCCATGCCATTATCACCTCTTACCAAATTATTTCAATAGCTTCTTACTGGTTTCTCTGCTTTTGCCCCTATACAGTCTATGCCTCCACACAGCAGCCCAAGAGTTCCTATTAAAACCTGAGTCTGTACATGTTACCCCTTTGTTCAAGCCTCCAATAATCCCCCATCAAACATAAAAGTCAAAGTCTTTTCTGTGACGTACAAAGCCCCATGTAATCTAGGTCCTCATTACTTCTCTAAACTTAAGCTCAACGACTGCCCTGCACTCCCACTCCGTTACTATCCTTATCTCTTTAATGGTTCCTGAGGTTTTAGTAATCCAGTGCTGTACAACAAAGCACCCCCAAAACTGGCAGCTTAAAACAACAAATGTCAGCCGTGTTTTCTGTTGGCCAAGACAATGATTTCTCATAGTTTCTGATGATCAGCAGGTACTTCTCAATCAGCGTCTTTCAAAACGTTGCAGTCGAGATACTATCTGGAGCCTGTGCCTTGCCACAACCTGGAGGACTCACATCCAAGGTAACTCATGTGACTGTTAAGGCAGTAACTTGAGTGTAGCCTGGGGACCTCTCCTCAGGCTGACTGTCCTCCAGCACAGAAGTTGGCTTCAGAATGACCAATCCAATCAATTAAGGCAAAACCTTAATGCCTCTGATGACTTAAGTCACAAGTCATCAACTCTGTTGTATACTTTGATCATAACGCATTAATTCAGTGTGAGAGGAGATAATACAAAGTTGTGACTACCAGGGAGCAAGAAGCTTTGTGGGCTATCTTGGGTTCTGCCTACCACATTTTAACCCGCCAGGCATGGTCCTGCTCACTGCCTTCATGTTTATTATTTCCTCCTGCTTAAAATGTTCTTCACCCAAATACCCATATGGTTCTTCACCCAAATACCCCTCACTTCCTTTATCTTTTACTCAAATATTATCTTTCCAATGAGGCCTGCCCTGGCCCCTCGACTAAAATATAAACCTATCTATCCTTCCTTTTACTACATCCCTTCTCTACGTACTACTAGCAAATGTCAGCATTTATCACTAACACACAGTTTAGTTTATCTTCTTTACTGTTGTCCACCTAGAAAGTAAAGTCTCCTGTGGATAAGAAGCACCTAGAACACCTGACACACAAAATGATCAAGAAGTATTTCCTGAATGAAGAGTTAAATTGTCTCTTTGTTATTTCAACTGCCCTTAGAAAAAAATTTTACATAATTCAATCCGGAATATTTTGAAAGCTCAGTGTCTTAAGGATCCCTCTTTCTATGTACCTTTTAAAAGACAATCATCAGAGCCCCCTCGCCTGCCCCCTTGCACCCCTCACAAGCATCCTACAGTAATAAACCTACTTCTTGCCTATCAAAAAAATAATACATAAATACACAAAATGTAATCATCAAAGTATGCACGGAAGTCTTAGCAAATGCATACCTCCTTTCTAATTTGGAATGAAAATCAAAGGAAGGACAGGAATGCTTTCTATGATCTTTCACTTAAGATCACCTTAAACTGAGCATAACTTTTAAAAATACATATATATGTCAGGCATGTTTTAATCAGATAGACAAAAGTTTTCTCATCCAAATTAAATAAACTATTAAACTGTTAAGTGACTTATACAGGCTTAAATTTTACATATTTTGAGTTCTGTTCATCAAAAAAACCCAGAATTTAAAGTTTTAAAATTTGCTGGTAATATAAATATGGTAATATGTAAAATAGTATACATAAATATTTCAATATACACCTATAGTATTTTCTTGAAACATCCTCTATACATACTTGATAGCAGTCCAGCCCACCATAACCATTCTTTGAGATACGCATGGCCACCTTGACCTGTCAATGAAAACATATTTCACTTTTTTGGAAGATTATTAGACTTCAATATATTTATGACAACAATTAGTAATGACAGATTTTAAAATATCATTTGCTTATTATTACTATATTGAATAAAGGTTTCATCATGATTACACCGGAGAAGGCAATGGCACCCCACTCCAGTACGCTTGCCTGGCAAATCCCATGGATGGAGAAGCCTGGTAGGCTGCAGTCCATGGGGTCGCTAAGAGTGGGACACGACTTCACTTTCACTTTTCACTTTCATGCATTGGAGAAGGAAATGGCAACCCACTCCAGTGTTCTTGCCTGGAGAATCCCAGGGATGGAGGAGCCTGGTGGACTGTGTCTATGGGGTCGCACAGAGTCAGACACGACTGAAGTGACTTAGCAGCAGCAGCAGAAGCATAATTACAAAGGGGATTTCTTAGATAATATTTTTATGATTATCTTAAAACAGGGGATGTGAGGATCACAAGAACGTGAATGAAGGAGTTAAATCAATCCTTCTATTTCAGTTCATAGTTCATGCTTTTGTTTTGTGAACTTACCTTCAATAAACAAAGTGAACCAATCAGAAACAGCTCAACTTCTAGTGAATGAGATAGTGGAGAAGCCATTTAGGTGTGGGTTGGCCCCACTTATGAGGTAGTAACCCTGGAGAAAAGGGTCCTTTATTGACCAGAACATAAAAAGTTTGAGCACTGCTCACAGTCTGGAGCTTCCAGGATATTCATCCTGCCTTTTCCTCTAGACCATCCTTCGCTTTCCTCTAGACCAAACTAACAAAATTCAGAAGCAATCAGTACTTAACCCATTATTCAAAAGAAAAGGTCAATGTGAATGAACCCTTTGATAAGCATATCCACATGGAAAGTGTGAGTACCTGACTTAGGAATGAGGATATACTTGTTCAAATAGTATATGCCAATACTTTCTCCTTTCTGCACGAAATCCAATTGAGGTCATTATTTTAAGAGCTTGATTAGGTATGGCTATAGAAATGGCACAGAAAAGAAGGAGGAGGTAATTTTTTTTTACTGCCAAAGCAGATTTTCCTATGAGAACAGAACTGGGTCTAAAACTGAAGCAGAGGCTGAATGACAGAACATGGCCAGAATGCAACATAAAGCTGGAAGCTGTTATGATACACCAAAGTTAGAGGGCATTCAATCACATCAGGCATTTTCCAGGGGCTCATGGCTTGTCAGTAGTTTCTGGGGATCAACCTATACCACCAATCAGAATTTCACTCAACTGAGTACACCTCAACCCAAAGAAGCCAGCTCTCCTTCCTGCCAATTTGAGATCAGGAAGGAAAATGTCTAAGGAAAAAACAAACTTACTATCATAGACAAAAGAGCCTAGCCTTTGATAGGATTCTGATTCTATCCATATAAGCTCATTTCCTTCTCTGCAGACATATCAAAATTTAAAGAAAGGGCTGGATGCTAACTGGGTATTGGTCCCTATTCCCACTTTGATAATAACTGCAAGAGTGAGTAGTTAACTTATTTTGACTTTTTATTTTTCTTATTACAAAAGTGATTCTCTATAAACATTTACAATTCTTACAAAGTCCAAAGTTTTGAATATAGTCACCAGGAATGAAGATATAGTCTTCTACAGTCAAAGAACCCAAATATCAATGGATATTTGGACCCAAATATCATGTGTTCCACAAAGGAACACAATGATGCCATTTCAAAGTTACACAGGGCATAAATAACTTACCTGCTCTCGTGGAGCCTTTTCTGGCAAGTCGTAGAAGGCCTTTTTTTTTCAAAATGAAACTCCCTCCAATGAAAATACTGGAACTCATAGCCAATCCCAGACCAATATAAAAGTCATACTTTCCATGCCCCTGGCTCATTTCGCTTGTTACTTAAAAAGCTACTGTGAATCACATTGATCAAGAGCACAGAAACTGTTGGTGCTGGAGGCAGGATGATGCAGTCTTCAAATCTAAAGAGGGAAAACAAAATGAAATTTTCACAGAATGACAGGATGCATGATCACTGCAAAATTTTACTGTTTCTTTTCTCATAAAATAATACTTTTTATTACTACTATTAATAACATAAATATATTCACCATTTGTATTTAGCACTAATCTAATTATATATCCTCCAATTATGGAAAAAGATGGGATTGTGATATAAAACCAAACTTAAAAACTGGGACTTCCCTGGCAGTCCAGGGGTTAAAACTCCATGCTTCCACTGCAGGGGGCAATGGTTCAATCCCTGATCAGGAAACTAAGATGCTACATGCTGTGCGGTGCAGCCAAAAAAGAAAAAACACTGAACTCATAGGAACAGAAAACTCTGAAAGGTGGGGGTTAAGGGGTAGGGAAAGGGAGCGAAGGTGGTCAAAAGGTACAACCTTCCAGTTATAAGATTAATAAGTGACATAGTTAACAATACTGTATTGCGTAGGCTAGTGAATGTGGCTAGACAGTAGATCTTAATTCTCACTACAAAAAAAAAATAAAAACCCATTTAGCTATGTGTGGTCATCGATGAACGTTAACTAAACTTACTGTGGTAATTATTTTATAATATATACCTTACGCGGTACACCTTAAACTAATACAATGTTACATATCAACTACAATTCAATAAAACTGGGGAAAAAATAAAAGTAAAACCATATTTAAATTGATTTTATAAACTCTGGTTTCGTATTTTAAAAATGTTTCCTGTCTTAGCTGCACAGTCCATAGTTAACAAACTTTCCTAAGAAAAAAAAACTCCTCAGAATGAAAATGAGGCATAAAAATACACAAATCTAGTTTACAAAAACATTTACCAGTTTTACAAATGTGTCTTTCTGAATATGCTATACAAAGAAACAAAAAATTTTCTCAAGCATACATTTTCTTCTTAGAAATCTATGTAGATGTAAGTATATGGTAATTTATTTCTTATGTAGCCCATTCAGGAATGTGTAAGGAGAAGGCAGATGTCACATTATTTTGTTATAGTAGAGAATGAAGTCTAGCAGACAGATGTTTGTCAGGGTTATGTGTGTGGTACTCTTGGCCCTTTTAGAAAACAGGAGGGTCATGGAACCTAGAAGACTCAAGCTATAAGACCAGAAAGGATGCGATGGCTTACCAAAGACTACAGTTTTTTTCAAACAGCCCAAACTCAGAACTCTATTGGCAAATGAACTAAATTGGGTAGAAAAGCAGAGGAAAAAGCACTTACTCGGCTGCAAGGTTTACTACTGGTTATAACAAACTGCCAGCCCAACTTTCTGATATGTCTTGAGATGTTTTTAGTCCCACAATTTAACAACTGAATCCCAGAATTAATCTACAATTCAGTCAGGATCCTTAGTCATTAACCCTCACCGACCAGCCAGATTTTTCCATTCTTCAGGTTACAGGACACTGGCCTTTAACAAAAGCAACTTAATTTCCTATCTACCTGCCCCTCAATTACCTTATCCATCCACGCAAACAGGTTTTACTGAACATATGTTCTGTGCACTAAGCAGTATGATCAGCTGTTTGGATAAAATGGTAATAGCTTTTAGACTTCAGTGGGGAGACAGACAAGGGCAAGATTATAACAGGGGGTTGGGAGGTAAGTGAAATAGGTGAGGGAGATTAAGAGGTACAAACTTTTAGGTACAAATAAATGACTCACTGAGATGAAACATACAACATGGGGAACATAGTCAATACCAATGTAATATCTTTTTATGGTGATAGAGGGTAACTAGGTTCATCAAGGTGATCGTTTTGTAACATATAAAAATATAATTAATCCTGAAATGAATTTCTAAGGTCCCAGGCTGCTGAAATTGTGAACTAATTGCATCCTTAAGCAAATGAGCCAACATAAAAGTGGTTCAATTTTTTTTTTTTTAATATTTTGCACTTGGAACATAGCATTGTGGGTCAATTATACAGTTAAAAAAAAAAAAAAAACTTTCAATACTAAACTTCCAGTTATGAAAAAAATACCTTAAAAACAGTACTTACTGTAATTGCACAATAAAGTTTGACAATTTTCTTAAACACAAAAGAATGAAACCCTCGGCTATAGTTTTTCACATCTAGTGGCTTAGTTTGAATCAATTCCCTTATTTCTCCTTCTTATTAATAAATATACGAAAATGAAAGAGAAGTTCTAAACCTATAATTAAACTACTCTATTAACAAAAGAAAAAAAGATTATAACAAAATAAAAAGTGTGTTTACAGGTTCCCACCATACCCTACAATTTGTTTATCCATGTTTATGACTCAGTTACCCTCAGCAGAAGGCCAGCTTCCGGGCTCCTGCACAAGAGTCACCTTTATTTATCCTGTGTGCCAAGTATCCAGCAATCTCAAACTATGTCAGATGTATTCTGGGTGAATACTGACGAATGGAATCATATGATTGGCCCTAAAAAATAAAGCTGGCTATTTATGAGTAAGAAAACCACTGCGTCATTCAGCTTAGCATTCTAAAACGTAACCACTGTAAAACATAGCCTATAAACTGAAAAACTATAAAAAGTTGTCAAAGTAAGCTGGGAAGTGATAGTACCACATACAAATGAACATGCAAAGATGACAGTAACAATGGCTGGAAAATGAGAGTAAAGAAACCCAGCCACCGCTAAACACTTCAGCCTACTTGGCAGATATATTCTTCTAATAAGCAAGAGTCATCTAACTGAAATGAACCATCCTCCTTTAACCACTATGTTCATGGAACAACGTTCTTAATTACCATCCAAGTTCTACTGAGGAAGTAACTAATTAAATCTTTGAAAATCTCCCTTTTGAAGGTTTGACTAAAACAAGCCAACTGAAGAGTCTGAATATCCTAGAATCAATAAAACAAAACCTTGTTATCTGCAAGGACCATACTCAGAAACAAGCCAAGCATATCTATAATTCCAATCCCATTATAAGGATAGCCTCACAAATCCAAATTGAGACTTCATAAAACTGACCTTCAAATACCAAATGTGTAGCTACCAACTTACTAATATTTACTAGTGCTTAAAGTTGAGCGACTCCACTTTCACTTTTCAGTTTCATGCATTGGAGAAGGAAATGGCAACCCACTCCAGTGTTCTTGCCTGGAGAATCCCAGGGACGGGGGAGCCTGGTGGGCTGCCGTCTATGGGGTCGCACAGAGTCAGACACGACTGAAGTGACTTAGCAGCAGCAGCAAAGTTAACTTTCCACTAAATGGCAAATTACAAGTAATGTAAGGTCTAAAATTAAGATCCAATATATTATGCTGCCTTGACACCTGGTAAAACTGGGGTGACTTAACCACAAGTTTCGGTCCTCCCCTACTCTGCTTTCATGGACAGGTCCCAAAGTCAAACAGCCCTCCTTATCACGGAGACCAGGCACACCTCCTGCTTATCCCTGAGTAGTGAGCTTCACTGCCTTGACAGACTGCAGAATTATTAAAGCAAGCCAATCACATCCTCCTGCAGGAACTGAGGGGCCCCTCAACCTCCTGCTTGCCTCACAGAGGTCCTGGTTTTTTACTCTGCAGCATGTGTGTGGCCCTGTGTAGTATGTGGTGTACTCCTCCTAGACATGTAAAAGTGACTAATGAACTGTTGTCTAAGAAACTGCTCTCACGTGCCCAGTGTCTAATGTCATGGGGAGGAAATCTTCTCCAGCAACGAGGTGAAGAAGAGATGACTAAACCAACACATTAAGTCGGAATCTTATTTTACCCTATGATCACTGAAAGTCCACTGTTCTTAACTCTACTGTGTCTATATATAAATTTTCTCTATATTTTACATAAAGTTGCACGTTGCTATTTAAAATCTTTTCCCCTCTTTTCTTTTTATTGTTACTGACTTATTGTGGAAAGCTTCAAGCATACAAAAGCAAAGAAGGAAGTTTTTGATCGGTTGGGTCAATCTTACTATGCACATGGCTTTGGAGAGCTGTACCCCTTATCCCAAATTCATTTCCAAACACAGAATCATGGCTCCCTTCATACAAGTCATCACTACCAGGACATACCACAGCTCCTCACAACCTTCTCTCCACTATGTAAGAGGATGCTCTTCACTTCAGGCCAGGTCACACTTCAAGTTGTGCTATAAAGACTTGTCCTGTAGCTACAGCCCACAGGCATTTTCTCTCCTGTGCAATTATTTTATTTACAGACAGGTTCATAAAATTTATTTCCCAATTACTATTCTGTCTTTGAAGATAAATTCTAAGTTTCTTAAAGACAATGACTAGTTATTCGTGGTGGTCTCCCCAGAAAAAGGCACTCACTTATACTGGCAAACCTGATTCATAAGCTTTTCTAAAATTAAGGTTATTTGTTGTATGTGTTTGTTCACTTACTGAATACACCAGTGTGTACATGGGTGGGGAAGGATGCCAAGTAACATAAAAGTTGCATACCATCAAGCTATAAAGCAGCCTTCAGCCACTAAACTAAGTAAATGAATCACCTCATGTGACTTACACAGCAATGAGTCAGAATCTGTTTCCAAGCGCAGAGAAGTTCCTCCGTGCTACGTGGGGACAACAATGAACACCCAGAAGGATGTTCAACTCCCAAAGCAGCAGCCAATGATATAGATCTGTGGAGAATGTTACACAGAAAATGAAACAAAATTAAGGGGTCTAATCCGATGCAAAGAAGGTGGATACAGAATAATGTAGAATAGGACTAAAAGATGGGTGGGTTTTGATGCTCAATGAAGCATGAAATTCAGAAGACTATCTTCATTTGATTTGTTGTTAATGTTGTATAGTTTTTGACTATTGAATTTATGAATACAACTATATACAACTGCTTTCATTTTAAAAACCATGTTGTATTTAGGTATCCAATAGTTTATATAAAAATATTATTTTTTGTTCAATTAAAAAGAAAAGGAAGGAAAGAAAATGGACATCAGCATGAATGTCCTGAAAGGAATATTTGCTTCACTATTCTCAGACCTGGTAATGTTCTGTTCCCACTCTGTGTAACTAAAGGTCAATCACAGCCAGGAGAGCCTGAAACAGAGATTATTTTTTATTTCTCAAGGATCTGCTTTAGGCAGAGCCAGATTTAAAAACAGTTAAACAAGGAAACTTGCTAAGTTTCACTTCAACTAGGTTCCCAAGCCAGAAATGACGAGTCCCAGGTGGTAACCTGCCCATCTTACCTCTCAGAGGGACTCAGGTGAAAGGTCCCAGTCCGCTACCCCTGACTGTTACAGTTTAATTTTTGTGGTAATCTGTTCAATAAACATACACTAAGCAGCACACGTCCCAGGCACTGGCGTTATAAAGATGACCAAAAGTTCCTGTCCTCAAGGATTCCACAGCTAAGTAAGAATTCTGAAAATAAACTATTCAAATTTTAAACACACTTCCAAATTTTAATAACTTTTAGAATTTTCAGCTTGTTCTAACAGGCACTTGATTTTCATAATTGATTTCATTAATATCTGTGAACACTTACACTGTTAACTTTCATCAAATGCAATTATGTCAAAAGTGAAATTAATACAGCTCAAAGAAAAAAAATTATGAAACTGGTCCACTTCCTTCTAAAGCACAGAGAACATACAATTTAAGGAAGAGGAAAACATGGACCGGTATTCTAACACCTATATGAAAAGCCTGAAGTAAGATTTGTTTTGGGAATTCCCTGGCAGTCTAGAGATTAAGACACAGTGCTTTCACGCCCTGGTCCCAGGTTCAATCCCTGCACAGGGAAAGATCTTACAAGCTGCAGCACAACCCACCCCACCCCCCGCCAAAAAAAAACCATGAAAAAAAGAAAAAGATTTACTTTGCAAAATGACATCATCAATTTCAAAGTCAGCTAACTTTAAAAATCACACCTATTTATTTAACAGTTTTAAACTTGTCACAGCACTTTTGACATTTTATTTTCACAAGAGCTTACATGTGATAATGTTAAGTAACTTCTCATGCAGCTGGTGAGTAGCAGACCTGGGATTAGAAAATGAGTCTCCTCATCCTCAGCCTTTTGCGTTTTCCATTAGTTTCCTTTTAGTCCCCAGGCTGGAACACAATCAAGGGGCAACTCAAACCAGGTTCTCAGTGTAGGTCAGTCTTCATGCCCAACCTGCTTCTCGTGTTCGAACTGTGGCTTCACCATCCTTCATCACCCAAATTGCCTACAACGGCCAAGGGTGCCAGATGGATTCTCTCTCTGAGAGAAGCCAGCCAGTGGCTGGCTACCCACTATTTACAAAAAGAATTCCAAATTTTGTAACCCAATATCTAAGACCTTTCACATTTGCTCCAAACCTGTATTTTAAATCTCTGCTTCCCAATACTGTATTTCATATACTATGGCTCCACCCTAGGTGAACACACTGCTGCCATTCTTACTTATTCCTTTCACTCCTCTGTATCTTTTTTACATTATTCCTTTCATCTTTAAAGACCTACTTCAAAAAAGCACCTCCACAATGAAGCCCTGCTTGAATTCCATAAACCAATTTTTTTCTGAATGTGCTAACCTTTATTCTGAATCTTTCTGCGGACACTTTTCCAGCCTCTATTATGATTACTAATGTACATGATTTATACCCCCCTCACTGTGACGCCCTATGGACAACGGTATGCTTATTTCATTTACTCAGTCAACAAATAACTGATTTACAGTAAATGAATACATACTATGTTCAAAAACACGGCTACACAGTGAATACAGCAGACCAAAACCCTGCCCTTGAGTTTACCTTCTGTTGGCAAATAACGTTAATTTGGAAAGTGGTGAATGATACAGTGAAAAGTAAAGCATGTTAAAAATATTGAGTAATCTTAAAGATATTGGGTAATATAAAGTAATTGGGTTCAGGGGCTTCTATTTTAACTAAGTTGGTTAGGAGGCCTATTGGACAATGTAACATTGAGAGGCTTGAAAGAAATAGTAAAAGAACAAAGCATAGAAAGAAGCAAGTGCAAAGGCACTAAGGCATGAGCAAGCACGTAGTTTCTTAGGAAAACAAAGGCTACTATAACTGACACTAACTGAATCAGAGGGCTTCCCAGGTGGCTCAGTGGTAAAGAACTGGCCTGTCTAGCAAGAGATGTGGGTTCGACCCCTGGCTCAGAAAGATCCCCTAGAGAAGGAGATGGCAACTCACTGCTTGGCGGGCTACAGTTCACGCAGTAGTAAGAGAGTCCAACGCTGTTTAGTGACTAAACAACAAAAACTGAAGGAGGGTAGGTGGGATACCTCAGCAAGGTGTTTTTATACACTAGAAATATCCTCAAGAGTATAACTGTTTCTTATTATTATGTCTCCCTAATAGTAATAACTACCACTCTGGTGTGATTGATACACATTAATTCTTTTTTTTTTTTGGATACACATTAACTCTAATCCACACAATAATGAGAAAAAGCTATCATTACCCCCCACCTTTTAGTTAAAGAAACCAAACCTCCCAGAGGTTAAATCTCAAATAGAGGATCACATAAAAGTTGCACAGCCTGAAATGAAACCTAACTGTCCACTGGACTCAACTTCTATACAGACTACCCACATCTAAGAGTTCTCATTATTTACTTCTGCTTGGTTTCCATTGCTTTAATTTTTTCCAGCCTCTCCTTGGGCTAATTATTTTTAAACGTAGTAACTATAAATACTATGGAACCTAACTTTCCAATCCTATTTAGCAACAGTAATTATAAATTAAAATTTTAACTTACATGTAAGTTTAATATGGTCTCTTATGAATAAAAGGCTGGAAGAGGTTAGAGATGACTTATTCATTCTCATTTCCTCGTAAATAAAACCCTTTATTCTCATTTAAAGTTTTAAGCCCTGGCAGAGTGGCTCCAGCCTGGAAAGAAGAAAATACAGAAGTAGCAAAAGGAATGAATAGTTACTGAATACTTTTTTAAATTTAGCTACTAGCCTCCATACTCATTTTACTTACCAACTAACATAAAACCTACTCAACTGAGCATAACATACTGCTTCAACAGACAGCTTACGGGTATGAAACAAAGATCTCTATTCTCTCATATTTATTGTTAGTACTTTTAACAAAAAAATGTACTAACTGGGTTCATGGTACATAGGGAATTTCTAGAAACAAAACTAAAACATAGCGTGTAGTAAATGAATTGAAAAATCTAGAAAAGAGATTCAAGAGACAAACACAAAATCAAAGGTATAATGAATTTTGTTCAGTTGTATGGTGAGGGAGAGAGGGTTCATTGACTTTATAAAAGTTAGGAAATGGCCATGCTCAAAACGTTACAGCGACATCTAAGGCTTGTTCCACTGTCAGTATCTCCGTGGTAGCTGAAACAATCTTTTAGAACTCATAACAAAGTGAAACTATTTTAATGAACAGGCGGCCCGAAAATGCCAGGCCAGGTTTCCATGGGATTTATTGGCAATCCAAATCATGTTGGAAACTCGATTACGGGGGAAATTACTTCCTTCTCAGAACACGCGTGGCTCAGTGTCTCCAGAGAAAAGAGGCGTCCCTGAGGAGTCCTCCCCGACCCAAAAGGGGCAGGCCTGCCCACAGTTAGCCCCTTCGCGCTTGCCTGAAATGAAGAAAAGTGGAGACCTCACCGAAGTTGGCAGGCCCGCCGCACGGCTTCCCCTCCGCTATCCGGCCCGGGTCACCTCTGCTCACACCCCCACACAGGCCGCTCCGGCTACCCACTCCTGAGCTCGCGCTGCCACCGCCTTCGTCTCCGTCCAGTGGGAGGTGTGAGCATCCAGGGCTGCAGCCGTGCGCACCGCTTCCTCCATGGGGGAGCGCCCGGGGGATCTTGTCCCAGACGACCTCCAGCCCCCACCACCGCCGCCGCCGCCACCGCCGCCGCCACCGCCACCACCAGGACCTAAAGAGACAGCTAAAGAGAGCCTGGGCGCGGCCGAGTGACGCAAGAGGCAGCGCGCGCACGCGCAGTGAGGCGCGGCAAACGCCCCGCCCCCGGCGCGCCTTCCGGATAAGGGGCGGGACAGAGGAAAGTGGTCTGGATTGTTGGCTGACCAAGTGATCAAAAGCAAATCGAATCAACGTCAAGAAGTACCATGTACGGTGAATTCCCACGCGCGGTTAGCACATGAAGCTATGTGTCTAAGCTATCCTAGGGAAAGGTGCTCCGAGAGGGCAAGAGCGGGACTAGAGTGAGAACCGGAGGCCCGGGCGAGTAGGAGGAGGCCAAGGGGTGAAACCGAGTGCTGGGGACGGGGCGGAGTTTGGCCTTCTCCGGGTAAGGCCTCCTCTTCCCAGATGGTAACTAACCGAATCCGAAACTATTCGTTACGTTCTTTGGGAGGGTTCATTGTTTGCTAAAAAGCCGACCTCCCTACACTTGGGAGATTTATTTTTCATGAGATGCACGGGAAACCCACTGTTAAGCTGCCCTGCCTTGGCTTCTTCTGGAACGTAGGAAGTTCCTGGGACCCATGATCATGGTTTCGTCGAAAAAGGACGAAGAGGGCTGGCTCATTTATTTATTAGAAACCAGAAGAGCAACTAGCTGGATCTGGAGTGAGACCTGCTAATAAAACAATAATACCTTGGTTACAGGTGCAATTCCTCTGGGGATATTTTTCCAGTTTTTGACTAGATACGGGAACACTATTATACCAAATTTAAATAATTTTGGGTAGGAATCTTTCTAAAATGAAGTCTGTGCTTATTTAGCCAGAAAATGCCAAATGTAATTTGCTTGTTTAGGACTGTAGTCTCATTGGACTATTATTTAGACTGCACAGTCCCTGACTACTCAGGTTTTGGTAACTATGCAGCTTCTAATTTAAAAGCTTTTAATCTTCCCTAAACTTGGCAACCAGACAACTGTCCTTTTTAGAATTGGCTCAGAGGAACTTTTTTGTTTACTTTTTTGGTCTCACCTGTTGTATCTAGAGGACATGGTCAAATAAGCAATTACATTGACTATTGAAAGATAGTTGACCAGCTGGTCTCTAATGATGCAGTAGAGTGTTAAAAATGGCTATAATTCTGTACCCACACATTTTGCAGAGTGGCTTTGCAGTTCTACTCCATCCCAACTCTGCCTTAGCCAAGAAAATGTGGTGGTTGCCAGCCTAAATCATCATAAGAAGTGTGGATTAGTTGGCTGGAGGAGACCAGGTGGAGCAGAGCACCTTGCAAAGCCACCTAACTGACCCAGAGAATAGACATAGGGCCACGTTGGTTGAGGTACACAAAACTGTCCTGTTGACCCGTAGATACATGAGAAAGAATAAAGGAATCTTCTATTAAGCCACTCTTTTTGACATGAATAAGTATGTAGCAATAACATAAATTCCAACAGGTACCTCTAAGAGGTAGGTGGCTGTAATGGAAGCAGTGGCTAGTTCATATGAGCAAAAACACTTTGAAACTATGTCGACCTAACAAATTTGCTCGCGCCTCTTTTCTGCCAGTATTGTAATCATACCAACTAAATCCTGCCTAATCTAGTCATCTCTCTCTCATCACTGTAGCTCACAGACTAATCTCAAATTCATTATCTGAAGTCACCACGCACCTGACACTTATTGTCTGCACGGTGTATTATTTTTATAAGTATATGTAATATTCCCTGCTAATGTGATACAAGCGCCTTAAATGCCCAGATAACTTCTTCAGCACCTGATGATGCACATCTTACATACCAGAAGTGTTCAAGCATTGATGATGAGATATTTTTAAACTTTTAAAAGTTGAATGCGTTTTCATATACTGCTAGTAGGATTGTAAAATGGTACAACCTCCTTATAAAACACTTTGGCAGTTTCTTAAAAAATTAAACATACACCAACCATATGATCCAATGATCCAGCTGTTCAACTTCTAGGTAATTTTACCCAAGAGAAATGAAAGCATATACCATTAAAAGATATAATGTGAATATAAATGAACATTCAATAAGTTTTATTTATAATAAAAAAATAGAAACAATCTAAACGTCTGTCAATACATGAATGGATAAACAACTATGGTATGTCCATATAGTGGAATACTACTGAGCAATAAAAGGGAATGAAATGTTGATACATGCTATAATATGGTGGCATGTCAAAGTAATTCTGGATAAGTGAAAGAAGCCAGACCAAAGAGAGAGTATATATAGATTATTACATTCATATAAAATTCCAGGAACTGGATGGTAATATATAGCAATAGAAAGCAGATGAATGGTTGGGAGTAGAGGGGGCAAGGACGGCAGACAGATTACAATGGGGTAAAAGGAAACTTTGAGAGTGATAGGTATGTTCACTGTTTTGCTTGTGGTGATGCTTTCATCATATGACATCATATATATTAAAACATACCAAGTTGTGTATTTTATATATGTGAAGTTTATTGCATGTCAATCATACCTCAATAAAACCATTAAAATCTACTT
The DNA here is from genome assembly GCF_027580195.1 of Bos mutus. Classification (NCBI taxonomy): domain Eukaryota; kingdom Metazoa; phylum Chordata; class Mammalia; order Artiodactyla; family Bovidae; genus Bos; species Bos mutus. Next base: position 135,026,736 of record NC_091618.1, read on the forward strand.
TTGTCATTGTTAAAGAAGTATAGGCAAGATTTATTAAGTACTATTTTTTAAAAATCATGAATTAGTAAATCAAAATTACTTCTCATATATAAATTATCCTTCAATTACTCTCCTGTGTTTCAGTTTTGTTACCATAGATGTCAGTCAGAAACATGAGAGTAGCATTTCAGATAATCTTTTAAATTTAGCTCAACCCCCTATTAGTAATTTTACCTTTTACACTGAAAAGTAAATAATGACATTCTCTAGCATTTTAATAGTTTATTATTATATACATTTTTCAATTAATATTAGTTTACCCAAGGCCATAGATAACTGACACATGTAGTAGGCATTTTCTAATACATTTGTTGGAGGAAGAGGGGATCGCTCTCTGAAAAAGTAATAACTTGAATTTTTGGGTAGAACACTAGGATATTTATTAAAAGCCAGACGTTGGCTTTTTTATATTTAATTATTTTAATGAGCATATGACACTGTTAAGAAATAACCACAGAATCCTTCAAAACTTGTACACATCTGTGTGTGTGCTCGGTTGCTAAGTCATGTTTGACTCTTTTGCAACCCCATGGACTGTAGCCCACCATGCTCCTCTGTCCATGGGATTTCCCAGGCAAGAATACTGGAGTGGGTTGCCATCAGATGTTGGCTTTTAACAGTTGCTTCACTTGATGAAATGTTGAGTGGATCAGGTGGGGAGTGTTATGGCCCCCCAAAGATATCTACAGTCCTCATCCTCAGAACCTTGTGAGTATGATTAAGTTAAGCATCTTAAGAAAATCCTGGATTGTTCAGGTGGGCCCAAAATAATCACAAGGGTCCTTGTAAGAGGGAGGAGGGGGCATCAGAGTCAAAGACTGAGATGTGACAGTGGAAGAAGAGAACAGCTTTGAAGATGGAGAAAGGGAAACAAGCCAAAGAATGTGCATGATCTCTGGAAACTGCAAAAGGCAGAGAATAGGTCTCCTCAAGTGCCTCTAAAAGGAATGTAATCCTGCCAACATCTTGACTTGAGCCCAGTTAAACTTGTGTTGGACTTCTGACCCTCACAACTATAAGACAGTAAGGTTGTGTAGCTGTAAATCACAGTTTGTGGTAATTTGTTAGAGCAGCAATAGAAAACCAACAGTGAATAAACATGCCAAAATAGGGAAAGAACACTGAGATCCTCCAGACATCTTCACCCAAAATAAAACGATTGCATTTTATAGACAGACAACATAATTTGAGCTTCCTCCACCTTCCAGCCCGTTATCTCAATTATTTTACATGGATCTGTTGTGTTTGTTACTTGATTGGCATCTCTCCTATCCTGCTTGCCATGGCACAATTCCAAACCCCACACTTACAAATTTCTTCAGCTGGAATTAATACCTTTTTTCTTTGAACTGCTAATATAGATACAGGTATCTGTTTATTTCTCTATTTCTTGACTGTGCCTCAGCTTTCCAAAACAAAAAGTCTTTTTGAAACTACCTATGATATGAGGTTAAAAATATGGTGTGATTAATATTACATCAAAGATGCTGGCATGTGATGTCTAAAGGTCAGCTGACAGGGATATAACTCATCAACAGAGGAAGTGGAAACTGGGGAGCACATCTAATTTTCTCGACTCAAATTCAGATATAGAGCTCAGGTTCAATAGTAGTATACTTGGCTACCAGCTACAACTAACAGTTTTGTAATAGTAACCAACCCAGGCAAGTTTTTGAAGAATTTGGCACTTACACATTTCATCCCAGAACCCTATGTAGAAACAGTTATCCATTTGGTGGTTTCTTAAAATGTTTTTTCCTGATTTCTATACAGATATACTGTGATCAAAATGTGAGTAATTAAATCTTTTTGGATAGAGCCTAAGGAAAAGTATTTTGCTCAAATATTTTTTTTCATTCAATAAAATTACTTTAGGATACTAATAAAGATTAGTGATAAGATTTTTGATGACAGTATTAAAATGTGTTATGATTCTCAAATTTTCAATGTATTTAAAATGTGTTATATACCTCAAAAACATGTAAAAGACATTAACATATTAAAATACAAATGGTTTTCTTTAATACATCATTTCATTGTATCAGAAGGTAGTCACTGGGTGGTGAATTCCTTCACACATCATAGATTTGCGTCCTAAGATATGCATGAGTGGACATTTTACATCCTGATGGAGACCTGGGCTATTTGTTTCTATGATGAAAATGGGAAGCATCTGATTGAGAAATTAAGATGATATGGAACCTGAGACCACACAAACTTCTCATGTAAAGGGCAAAAAAGCAACGAGTGTTCAGCTAGAAATAAGTTATTTTATTTTAAAACACATACATATTAATAAATATTATTGGAAAACTTAATAAATAGCCTTTTATTTACATAAGGCAATTACAACATGCTATGACTACTTCTATAAAGCAGAATATAAGCAAGTATTAGTCATTGACAAATATGTGTGTGTGCCAATTGGAAGCTCTCCTGATACATTTACATGAAAAAACTTTTATGCAACCAACCAACATTTTACATTTTTTATCTAGTTTTATTCCTCTTTCACAATTATATTCCATTTTACAAGAAAATTATTTAAAGAGGCAAAAACACTCAGGAATTCTACTGAAAAACAGTACTCTTAAATTTTTCCAAAGTGTAAAAACACTGACATGAGGTTGGGGTTGGGGGCAAATTATTATGGTCTGACAAATAAAGAGATTCTGCGCTTTTCAGTGTGACCCTTGGCACTAATGGTCTGGGAGTTCCTGACATCCACCTGGTGTCAGGTAGTTCATGGTCAGGGTTGAGCCGCTCGGAAGCAGGAAGTTCAGCATCACCCATTACAAAGTAAACACAACAGAATTCATCTGGTTTACAGGTCATTGATTCTTCTGCAGAACATACACCTTTGTGAAATGTCAAAGAAGCTCATCACACCATCAGAATGTGATCTCTCAGTGCAGCTCTTTAAAGTCCTTGTTTAATTTCCATATTTTACAACAGAATATATAAAACCCTTCTTTTTAAAACAAAAAAATAAAGGAAAATTAAAGCTTCATAGAATCATGCAAGCTTTACACCCAGTGCTTCCTTTGCTTACTCAGTGCTCGAAGTTGCATGGTCCTGAGCAGACAGGATGCCCAGTCCATCACTCCCAAGGAGTCCTGTACATGCACTCTGGTCTGAGGTGACCAGCATATGCTAAACATGCAAGTGCTCTTACACAGATATGGAGACCCATCCCACCCTTTAGAGGTAGAGAAACTGAGGCACAGAAAGGTTAAGTGACTCACCTACAGTTGCACAATTCAGAGGAAAATAGAGAAAATAACAAATAAATCCTCCCGGCTCATGCTCTGGGGCCTAGACTAAGCTTTTTATCATATTGGGTACATTTGAAATAGATGTTTATTTACATGATCATTGTTCTACTGAGTATCAACTTTTCACTAGACAGTATTTTTTGATGTAACAGAAAGTTACACTTTTTTTAAAATATAATTCTTTTGTTGCATTTAACAGTATGTGAGAAATATGTATGAAAATAAATGAGTTGTGAAATTGGGCCAAATTCTTGTTCCCATTCCTATATTTCTTAATCTATTCAAGTATATGATGGAGGTATAAGAATCTGGCCAGATGTGAAAACTCACCTATAAGCTAAAGGATAGACCCTCAAAATTCATCACCAGTACAACTTTGAGGCGGAGGTGAGGAATACAGAAAGTTGAGGTATTTTATATGATAAACTGTTTTATGGTGTGACTGGTGTACAAACTGGTCTTTCTCTTCCCAACTCAAACTAACAGACCTCTAGCTATGATTATGAGTAAAACATATGAAAAACTATTAATAACACAGACATGTCTTTGAGAGGAAGGTCAATGCTAAGGAGTTAATGTTACATTTTTGGTCCCTGAGAAGGTAGAACACCAAGATTCCATCAAATCCTGCTTGATGGGTGAACTATTTCCATGGTGTCAGACACAGTAAGGACAACTTCATCAGACCACTGGAGCCAACTGATCAGTCATGAACACATCTAAACTAAAGCTTCTTCTCTCTGCAGGTTCCTACTCAGTCCCAGGAATTCTAAGTCAGGATCAAGCAGGCATCAAAGAAGAGTGATGGGCAGAGCTCTGCAGATTGCTCTTTTGCGTTAGTTGAGAAGCTCAGAAAAGAGAGGTATCATCTCCCAATAAGAATTAGGCAGCCCGACAGTAGCCTGTGACCAACAAACACCTCAGTCTCCGTGGACTCATCCACGCCTACAGACGGTGCATCTCAAGCACTTTACAGATGTCTAGGAACTGGCCTCTAGAAGTGAGCACAGTATTTACAAAGAGCTGAGAGGTCAATGAAGAAGGAAGATGAGAGGTGACTGCCTACTTTAATAGTACTTTCTTCTATCAGATGAGAAACCCAAAGAAAAACCCAAAGATCAATCTATTGACTACACCTAGAATCAACTTCTGGAAATAAAACTGCAGATAACAAATTGGCTTGAAAAGTAGGAATTGAAAGAATATTTCTTATTGCTGAATCAAGAGCAGCAAAGTGTATTTCACTAACTTTCTAATGTGAAAAGACCATAATAACATCTGAGTGATGATACCCCCTGAAGACCCACCTGTGGGGAGTTCTTGCTCCCCATGTGGCAGTGGAGAGACTGCCCTTCCTCTCTGGATTCTTCTTTGCAGAGATGGAGCAGTCCTATAGAACAGCAAAGTACTCAGGGTGATCTCGGTGCTGGGTTTGGGTTAGAATCCTTAATAGGCCCTACACTTGACCACTGAGCAGAACAGGAAGCAATCTTTTTAAATGCAAAGATTCAGAGGAGAAAACAAGGCATTGTCCAAGTAAGAGAGGAGAGACATGGCCTATTTAGATATCTATCCAGGTAAATGTGCAAGTTTTGATCACAAACATAAGATTTTACAGGAGGCTTGAAAACAAATGGACAATTTTTTCCTTAGTTTTATCAAAGATAAAACCCAGAGAATAGCATAATAATGAAAATGTTTACTTTTGGAAAGATCACTGTAAGACCTATTCCCTTTCTCTTTAAAGCTTTTATTTTTTTTAATTCCAAATAAATTATAAAAACACAGATTTGTAAAATAAATACTGTAAGTCAGAAGTTATATGCTGTATGTCAAACTTGAAAAGTAGGCTGTTAGACTGCTGGTCATGTCAATTACTTCCAGGCTGCAGTCACACTTGGAATACAATGGATGATATGAATTGCATTCCACTGGAAGAAAAGCTGTGCATCCTACCAAAGTAATCTGCTAAACAGATATAAATTTGGAAGAGTCTAACTATTCACTATAACTTACCACCTTCAAGAGACGACAAGTTGTTTATACTTCGAGTTTTTATTTTACTAAAAAAAAAAAAATCATAGGGAGATAATCCAGAAAATATCACCTCTAAGTATCTATGGAATAACCACGGATTAACTGCAATCAGGAACATCAATAGATTGATTTAAATAAACTAAGCTTCACATGTGAATTGCAACCAAAAAAAATGGTAATTTCCATGAACTTTCTTATGATACTTGTATAGCCACATGTATTTTTTGAATATCTCAACTCCTTACCTAAGAAACTATTTATACACCTACATTTTTAGAAAATTCAGTTCAATAAATTAAGGCCTGTATTCCTAAAAATACTGATGATAAAAAACAAACCTTCAAGAGTTGATAAAAAGAGTAATGGATTTCTGAGCATTTATTAACTATCAGTTACTATAAGATTTAGAAAATTTTTTAAATAATCTTGCTGCTGTTAGTTCACAGCTCACTGACAACTCATGATCATCCAATGTACTTTTAATTCATAAGGGTGTTTTTTGCTCTATCCTTGTTTTATTTAGCCTCTTTATTCAACACTTTAGGGAACTATCCCTTAGGTCTTTAGAGATGTTCTTTTTATCTAAAAAAAAAAAAAATACATTTTTTTCTATTGACATTCCTTAGTAATTTTAACTGGGTATTATTAAATTCCATGTTCTACTTCACCAAGTCAATCCCATCACTTTACTCAATCTCATTTTTCAACTTGGCTTAGTTCCCTATTTAGACAAAACACTGCCCTGAGGGCTTCCCTGGTGGTCCAGTGGTTAAGACTGCACTTCCACTGCATGGGGCACCGTTTCAATCCCTGGTAGGGAAATCCCACAAGTCTCGCAGGGTGGGATGGGGTGAACAATATTGCAGATGAAGTATATAGATATCTTGATGAATATTTGCGTCACTCTGTGCCTTGTTACTATTTCATACACATGGAAGATTACTATAGACAGGCAGATGACCTCTTTTGATCCAAATGCTGGGATAATTCATGGCTATTTTGCATTTCAGAAGTTTAATGAGAGATTGGGTGAGGGACTACAGAGTGCTTTGTCATCTCAAACAACAGGGAGATGGTTAAACTGTTTTCATTTTTGCTAGAAATTCTTCCTAAAACTATGTGTGTTCCAATTTGTAGCAAAAAAAAAAAAAAAAAAACTTAAGCTTAATTGTGTCCTTTAACTTGTTCCTGAACTCATATGTGCCACTGAACAGGTACTATCTCATTTAACAGCCTTATTATCAACTTAAATAATTTCTTCTTAGTGGACACAATGCTTGCTGAATGAGAACATGGGTAAATTTAATACTGGATCCCAGTTATATTAGACTGAATACAAATAAAATACCTCATGCTACTTAGTCAATTGTCTTTCATTGGATTATAACACATACTGAAAGGGTCAACTTACTCTAGCGTGTCTTTCATCTTGATTCTCTTCCAATAAATAATATTCTATAATTTATAACTGCTTTGAACATTTATAGTTTGAATAGTGAAATACTAAAGTATAATCATGGAAGTTGCATTATTCTAATTTAAGAGAACACACACACAGTAATAGTCAAATTAAGTGAATAGTTCAAGTGATAAAGGCACTGAAATTGATTTGAGCTACTGAAAATCATCCTGCAAATGGAACAGTATATGGTATCCATTCACTCTTCTCTGTTTCCAATTAAAATGTCTAGGAGTCAGGGGTAGGAGAGTCAACACATCAGAGGATTAAAAACAATTAAATGTATATACCTCTGATTTGGATGGAACACCTGAATGTTACACATGCTTAATGCAAAATAACAAGACTAAAGACACATTTACTGTAGAGTCAGATTTCAAGACAACACCTTCTCCCATTTCCAAAGTAAGCTTCTAAATAAGAATATCTGTTCCCCTTCAAACACTAACCAGAATAGGCCCGTTCTATTTAAATAATGATAGTGTTTTAAAAGCAAAGAGTATTCATCAAAGCTTCCAGGTTAATGGCAATGAACATAAGATTCGTCTCATCTGAGAGAGATGACACTCAGGCAACCATAGAGCAACTTCAGAGAACAGAAGGCTGAGTCCACACTCCAGTGCTAAGCAACGCATCCTCATTCTCCACCAGCCTATTCATCATATACAAGCAACTCCAACACAAGCCATTTACTTGTGTAAATTTACTCTTCTACTTCACATCAAATTAGGACCAGAAACCATATCTTCTTTCTGTTCCTCAAGCCATACAATTCCTTGTCACATCCTAGTCCGTTTTCACATTAGATTTGTTCATCTCCCCCAGGTTGAAGTTGAACTCTTTGAACACCTGTATAAGGACAATTCCAACGGAGACAGTGGTGAACCCACAGGCCATGCCCAAGAAGTCCACCAGACCCACGTTGCTCCACTCTCGGAAGAGGATGGCTGAGGCCAGCAAGACCAGTGTGGTGAACACCACGTAGTAGATGGCCCCAAACACAGAGGAGTCGAAGCACTCGAGGGCCTTGTTGATGTACCTGAACTGGACGATGATACTGCAGCCAAGCACGGCTAGGAGCACCAGGCACAGGCAGAGGGCCCGCTGACTAGATGGGTTGTTGTGGAAGATGTCTTGGGCAGCCAGCCCAATGCCCTTGGTGGAAGGCACGGTGAAACTCCCCAGCAAGGAGCAGATGCTGATGTAGACCATGATGTTGGTGGGCCCGTGGGCCGGTGCGATCCAGAAGATGAGCAGCAGCAGCATGAGCAGCACGATGCACAGATAGCCCACAAACACTGGAAAAGAGGGGGCACACAGTGACTGGGGGGCTAGCAGAGCAGCCCCCATCATATGCCCCACCACCTGCCCCTGCCCTCGTCACCAGGACACTCCACTGCTCCAGGTGTGCTTAACCACACCCACTGAGCTCATTCCACAAAAATGTTTTCCCATCACTATTTTCACCATTAAAAAATTCATAGCTCCTACATATTACAAATCAATAAATAAGTCTTCTATTAGTAATATTTTATAACATTAAAAGTCAACATATACACTATGAGATTTTTTCTTTTTCTTTTTTGCGCACATGGCATGGCACGCAGAACTATCCCCAGCAGGGATCAGACCCATGCCGCAAGCAGCGGAAACAAAGAGTCCCAACCACTGGACTGCCTGGGAAGTCTCAAGAATTTTTTTTAAGCCAGTCCACAAGATGGTCAATTCAACAAACCCTAGGCAGAGTATTCCTGTTGGGGGAGGGCAGGGAAGGAGAGTCATGTGGGGTCTTAAAGAACATGAGGGAAAACTGTGGGGTGTCTCTGGCTGTGGCAGGGACTGAGGGCTACACGCAGAGGCCAAGGGTCCTCAGGTGTGTAGAGAGTTTCACACAACAAAAAATCATCAGATTCTCCTCACAACTTCTGAATATCACCTTGGACAGGTAACTGAAAAATGTTTATAATAATCAGAGCCTAAAACCTGTTTTATGTATAAAACAAAGTAATTTGGCAAGCATTTAATATATATTGAATTTTTCAGTACTTCAAGAGTTATTTTCCATTTCAGAAGATCCCACTGCTGGGAGTTCCCTTGTGGCCAGGTAGTTAGGATTCCAGGCTTTCACCGACAGATTCAGGGTTTAACCCCAGGTCAGGGAACTGAGATCCTGCAAGCTGTGTGGTCCAGCCAAAGAAAAATAATAAAAGAAGAAGAAGATCCCACTGATGATGGCAAAATCCCAAGTGAGTCAATAAGATAACACCTCCACATCATCTGTTTTGCACCTGCCAGATTGTCAGCAACTCCACATATGCTATGGGGTCTGCTGGCTTTAATGTATCTATTCCTGTGGCTATACTTGAGCATTCTATTTTATTCCAAAGTATTATTCTTAGGGCATTATGTTGACTGCTATTTATATGTACAAGGAAGTTGTATTTTCCATGAATTTCATTCCCAGATTGTAAAGTGGGTGCTAGGCACTGGGCCTGAGAGGGCTGGGTACAGCCTGGACATGCCAGCAAACAGGTGGTGGGAGTCCCCTCTTCCCCAAGGGTAAGGAAAAGGACCTTGGAGGTCTGCTGCAAGAGAGGATTCGGGAAGACACTACAGCTGAAAGCTGTCTGGGAGCCTGACCTATAAACAGGGGAAGAGGTAGTGAAGGGCAGAGAGAGCAGTGTGCACAAGGGTGTTATAAAATATTGCAAAAGCATGGGCTGTGTTTGTGGAAAAATCAGAAAAAGCAGCTGAGCCTGAATGTGTAGCAGATTTCCCTGGTGGTTCAGATGGTAAAGAATCTGCCTGCAATGCAGGAGACCTGGTTCAATCCCTGGGTCGGGAAGATCCACTGGAGAAGGAATGGCTACCTCCTCCCGTAATCTTGCCTGGAGAATCCCATGAACAGAGAAGCTTCATGGGCTACAGTCTGTGGGTCACAAAGAGTAGAACATGACTGAGCAACTAACATTGAATGTGCAGGAGTTTCGTCTTTTGAATCTCATGGGGATGGGTGTTGGGGGTGGGAGGGTGGTGATTGCAGTTATCAAAAAAGGAATGAAAGAGAACCTAGGTAAAAAATATATACCAAAGAACAAACAAAAAACACATACGGAGCTCTATAGGGTCTCTAAAGATGAATTAAATCAGGCCTTGGCTCTCAGAGAGCTTCACAACAGAAGGAGGAACCAAGGCCTGGACACATGGTGGTCCTAAGGGAAACAACATGTGGGAGAGCCGCAGAACTGGCACCCGTTGTGCTATGGACAGGGAGGCAATGTCAACGTACAAGGTCCAGTCCCAAGAGGCAGCAAAGGGGCCAGGTCAGCAGGGCAGCCCCAGGGGACAGCCGTGGACAGTGGTGAGCAAAGAGGAACCAAGGGCCTGGAGGACAGACCACACAGCAGGGCAGGGCAGAGGGTACAGCTCCCCTGGGGAGAGCCACGATGGAGGCAGCAAGCTCTCTGGCAGTGAGGCCTGAGTTACCTGGATTGGTCAGCTTCTCCTCCAACTCAGCCTGAGTAGTCACACTCTCAGATTTCGGGGAATGGATAATCAGCACGACAGAACCCGCACAGCTTAGCAGACACCCCAACTTGCCCAAGATGTTGAGCTTTTCTTTCAGAAGATAAGAAGCTAAAATGGACCTTCAATTTTAAAATAAGAAATGATTAAATCAAACTATCTGACCTGTTTCTTCTCATTGCAGATGTTATTAAAGCTACCTTTTCTTTATAGTCACGTTTTATTTTTAAATTAGTTTTTAAGTGTAGAAGGATTAGGAATTTATTGAAGCTGCTATTTCAGTGCAAACAGGATTTTCATACCAATTCCATGCACAGCCAATATATAATGATACTCTTAAGTCATACCACGGTATTATTTCAGTAGATATGAAATATACCAGGATAGAAAAATAAGTTTTATGATTGGCCAAAAATTACAATATTGCTTCCATATTTTTAAAAGTAAACAGTCCAAAAAAACTATGTTAAGTAGGATATTAAAGTTGTTAAAATAATTACAAGTAATTTATGATCAAAACACTTATGTTAAAATGAAGTAAATTAAGAAAGTGCACAAAAAGGAAAAAATCAAAACGCTAACAGAAATTCAATTATGATAGAAAGAATCTGGGTGATTACTTTTAAAATGTGATCACATTACTTCTTTAATGCAAGAAAAAACATTCCTCATAAAACATCTATAATTTTAAGGCTGGTGATTTGTAGTTGTTCAGTTGACAAGTTGTGTCTAACTCTTTGCAACCCAATGGACTGCAACATGCCAGGCTTCCCTATTCTTCACTATTTCCTGGAGTTGGCACAAATTCATGTCTATTGAGGCAGTGATGTTATCTAACCATCTCATACTCTGCCGCCCACCTTTCATTTTGCCTTCAATCCTTCCCAGCATCAGGGTCTTTTCCAGTGAGCTGGCTCTTCGCATCAGGTGCCCAAACGATTGGAGCTTCAGCTTCAGCATCAGTCCTTCCAATAAATATTCAGGGTTGATTTCCTTTAGGATGGACTGGTTGGATCTCCTTGCAGTCCAAGGGACTCTCAAGAGTCTTCTCCAGCACCACAATTTGAAGCATCCATTCTTCGGCACTCAGCCTGCTTTACGGTCCAACTCTCACATCTGCATATGATCACTGGAAAAACTATACCTTTGACTATACAGACCTTTGTTGGCCAAGTAATGTCTCTGCTTTTTAATATGCTGTCTAGGTTTGTCACAGCTTTCCTTTCACGGAGCAAACATCTTTTAATTTCATGGCTGTTGTCACCTTCCTCAATGATTTTGGAGCCCAAGAAAATAAAATCTGTCACTGCTTCCACTATTTCCCCTTCTGTTTGCCAAGAAGTGATGGGACTGGATGCCATGATCTTATTTTTAGTTTTTTGTTTGTTTTAATTAATTTGAAGGATAATTGCTTCATGGTATTGCATTGGTTTCTACCAAACATCAACATGAAACAGCCATAGGTTTACCCATGGCCCCTCCCTGATCTTATTTTTTGAATGCTCGGTTTTAAGCCAGCTTTTTCACTCTCTTCTTTCACCTTCATCAAGAGGCTCTTTAGTTCTGCTTCACTTTCTAAAGCTGGTAATAGTGTTTCTTAGTTCCCTGTATATAATTTGAATTGGGAAACCTGGGCTTTTTCTAAATCATGGGATTGGTCATTGTCAATTTGCTACTGTCCATGCCAAAGGCACTCAGAGAATAGGAACATCTTATAGGGAGGACACACAAGACCCAGATATATACAGGACTATTTCCAATAATCATTTCACAGATAAGGAAACCAAGCCTCAGAAATGATCAGCATTTAACCCAAAGCCACAAAGCTAACAAGAGGTGAAGCCATGGAGAGGTCAAAACTTCCATTTTTCCCTTACAGCACTTTATGTCCCGGTCCCCAAGGAGACCCAGCAGTGCAGTTGAGAAAAATAAGCAACATATTTGAAGAAACCATATGGGATACTATAATACGCAAAGTGAAAGTGATGTCGCTCAGTCATGTCCGACTCTTTGCGACCCCGTGGACTGTAGCCCACCAGGCTCCTCCGTCCATGGCATTCTCCAGGCAAGAATACTGGAGTGGGTTGCCATTTCCTTCTCCAGGGGATCTTCCAGACCCAGGGGTCGAACCCAGATCTCCCACATTGCAGATAGATGCTTTAACCTCTGTGCCACCTGGGAAGCCCCACTATAATACAAAACTGGATATTAAATTGGGGGGCTCCAAATAGCTGCACAGAGAGGTGGAAACCACAGGAGTGGGAAGCTCCAAGTAGAAAGAAAGAGCCTGGCGTCAGCCTGAGACAATGGGTGGGCCTACGATGGCAAGAGGGGAAGGGGCTGCCATGCATGAAAGAAAGGGGCAGGGACAATCCTGGACCATGAGGCCAACTCATCTTTTAGTCCACTCTTAGTATTACACCAGAGTACAGTTAAACAGTACTTTTACAAAATAGAGTGTCTAACAGAAAATTGGAGGGATACCCTTTCTCCTCTCTTCCTGGGCTGCAGTAACTTCAGCTTACTACCTTTTGAGCCAAGATTAAACAAAAAGCATACAGAAGCTCTTTGACTTAAGTCAGGAGTCAACAGACTATGGCTGAAGGCCCAAGGCAGCCAGCCCTTCACCTGTTTTTGTAAATAACATCTTACTGGATCACAACCACATCCATACAGTTAGTCAGCTCTGTGGCTACTTTCTACCATGATGGCAGAGGCAAGCAGCTAAAAGAGGCCACAAGGCCCACAAAGCCTAAAATGTTCACCATCTGGCCCTGTACAGAAAAAGGTGGCCACTCCCAAAGTTAAATGATCTACAGAACTAAGCACACATCTACTTGGACAGTTGGCCTGAGATGGAAGCACAAGTTACGTGTTGGCATCAGGGCCACAACACAGAGGAGCAGTATCCTACCAGAAGGCTCCGGGGAGTGGAGCAAGGATGGGAGGGTGGAGTAAGGAGAAGTGTGATAAAAGGAAAGAAAGGGAAAGAAACTTAATGCCAAGAAAGAGTCAATAAACTCTTAATAAACTTATAGTAATAGAAAGCAAACAAAAACATGCTGTACAATTGACAGCAAGGTCTTGAAAATAAATCTGTACACTCTTGTTCATAGCAGCATTACTAACAATAGTGAAAATGTAGAGGCAAATCAAGTGTCTACTGGTGGATGTATGAACAAGTAGACAGAGCACAGAGGGCACAAGGGTACCCTTCTCTCCACACCCTTGTCAGTACTTCAGTTCAGTTCAGTCGCTCAGTCGTGTCCGACTCTTTGCGACCCCATGAATCGCAGCATGCCAGGCCTCCCTGTCCATCACCAACTCCCAGAGTTCACTCAGACTCACGTCCATCGAGTTGGCGATGCCATCCAGCCATCTCATCCTCTGTCATCCCCTTCTCCTCCTGCCCCCAATCCCTCCCAGCATCAGGGTCTTTTCCAACGAGTCAACTCTTCGCATGAGGTGGCCAAAGTACTGGAGTTTCAGCTTTAGCATCATTCCTTCCAAAGAAATCCCAGGACTGATCTCCTTCAGAATGGACTGGTTGGATCTCCTTGCAGTCCAAGGGACTCTCAAGAGTCTTCTCCAACACCACAGTTCAAAAGCATCAATTCTTCGGAGCTCAGCCTTCTTCACAGTCCAACTCTCACATCCATACATGACCACAGGAAAAACCATAGCCTTGACTAGATGGACCTTTGTTGGCAAAGTAATGTCTCTGCTTTTGAATATACTTCTTGCTTATTTTTTATGGGTCATTCTAACAGGTGTGAGGTGTATCTCACTATGGTTTTGATATGGATTTCCCTGATGACTAATGATATTGTGCATTTTTCTGAGAGGGTAACAGGCAGGAAGACCAGGGGTCTCCAAACGGAGGAAATATGCTGCAAGTGTCAGACAATTTTTATCTCTCCCTTAAGCTGCAATAGGAAACAAACTACAAGTGTCACATTTTTTCTTGTAAAATTCTGTGTTGCCAAGACACCTGGTTCCACCTGAACCTAACTTGTCTCAAACCTTGAGCTAACCAATGCATTTTTCTTAGGGAAATGTTTTTCTTAAGCTATGTTAATCAAACTATGTATTTGCTTTGGAATTTGCCTTTCTTCAAAATAGTTTCACCTAAGACTAACTTTTAGCTGATAACAGCTCAACAAACCAGTATTCATATCAATTATTTTACGGCTGAGAGATGACATACCTCGTGCCATTCAATCTCAAAAATGCATACTGTGGGAGAGGGGCCTGGTGAAACTCCGTCACCCTTGAGGTGTCTCTCTTATCTGATTCATAGCTTTCTAACAGACATAAAACAGCTTGCTAAAACTAGCAAGGGGGGCACTCTCCGGCCCGCTTTTGATGTCTGTGTCAGAAGCTTTCCTTGTCCCTTTCCACTTTAATAAAACTCTGCTATACAAAAGCTCTTGAGTGATCAAGCCCGGTCCCTGGTCCTGAAGTTAAATCATCTTCTTCAGAGATCACGATATCTGACACCATTAACCGAAAGCTATCATTTTCATGTACCTATTGCCCATATGTATGTCTTCTTTGGAAAAATATTTGTTCACTTCTTCTGCTTAATTTTTAAATCAGATTTTTTATGGGCATTTTGGTATTGAGTTCTTTATATAATTTGGATATTAACCCCTTATCCTATTATGATTTGTAAATTCTTTCCCATTCTATAAATTGCCTTTTTTTTTGTTTATGGTTTTCATTGCTGTGGTGAAGCATTTTAGTTTGGTGTAGTCCTTCTTACTTACTTTTTTGCATTTGCTGCCTTTGCTTTTGATATCAGACCCAAAAAATGTGTAACACCAATATCAAGTAGCTTACTCCTTATACTTTTCTTCCAGGAGTTTTTTGGGCTTTTTTTTGGTATGGTTTCAGGTCTTAGGTTTTGAGTTGATTTTTGTGTAAAATCACAAAGTAAAATAGTGATCTAGTTTCATTCTTTTATATGTGGACTTTACCAGTTATCAGGAAGAGACTATCCTTTCTCCATTACATATTCTTGATACTTTTGTCTTAATCGCCCATACATGTGTGGGTTTTATCTGGGTTCTCCATTCTGTTTCACTGATCTATATGTCCATTTGTATGCCAATACCATATTGTTTGGATTACTATAGCTGACAATATAATTTGAAGTCAGGAAATGTGATGCCTCCAGCTTCGTTCTTTCTCAAGATTGCTTTGTCTATCTTTGTCTTTTGCAGGTCCACACAAATTTTAAAAATTGATAGTCCTCTTTCTATGAAAAAAATGCCACTGGAATCTTGATAGGGATTGCACTGAATCTGAAGTTGCATTGGACAGCATGGACATTTTAACAACATTAATTCTTTCAATGTATAAGCATGGAAGACCTTTGCCTTTATTTGTGTCTTCTTCAATTTTTTTCATCAATGTCAATGGTTTTTAGTGTACAAGTTTTGCTTTCTTAGTTAAATTTATTCCTAGGTATTTTATTGTTTTTGATGCAACTGTAAATTGTTTTCTTAACTTCTTTCTCTGATAGCTCATTCTTAGACTGTAAAAATGTAACTGATTTTTATACACTGATGTTTGTATCTTGAACTTCATTAGATTTATTTACTAGTTTAATAGTTTTTTGTTAGAGTCTTTAGGATTTTCTATATTAAGTTATCTCCAAATGGGAACAATTTTACTTCTTTCTTTCCCATGTAGATGCATTTTATTGCATTTTCTTGCCTTCCTCTAGTTTAATTTTCAGTATTATATTGAACAAAAGTGGCAAGAGTAGGCATCCTTGTCTTATTAATGATCTTAGAGAGAAAGCATTTGGCTTTTCACTGTTAAGTATGAAGCCAGCTGTGAAACTGTCATATATGATCTTTATTACATTGCAGTATGTTCCCTTTGTACCCAGTTTGTTCAGAGTTTTTATCATGACTAGATATGGAATTTTGCCAAATGCTTTTTCTGCATCTACCGAGATGATCATATGATTCTCATCCTTCATTCTGTTAATGTGGCATAGCAGGTTGATTGATTTATGGATGTTGAACCATCCCTGCATCCCTGATACAAATCCCATTTGGTCATGGTTTATGATTTTCTAGTGTATTGTTGAATTAAGTTTACTAATATTACAAATTTTTGCATCAATATTCTTCAATGATATTGGTAAGTTATTTCCTTTTTGGAGTGTACTTATGTGGTTGGAATTATAGTAATGCTGCTGCTGCTGCTAAGTCGCTTCAGTCGTGTCCGACTCTGTGCGACCCCATAGACGGCAGCCCACCAGGCTCCCCCAGTCCCTGGGATTCTCCAGGCAAGAACACTGGAGTAGGTTGCCCTTTCCTTCTCCAAAGCATGAAAGTGAAAAGTGAAAGTGAAGTTGCTCAGTTGTGTCCAACTCTTAGCGACCCCATGGACAGGAGCCTACCAGGCTCCTCCGCCCATGGGATTTTCCAGGCAAGAGTACTGGAGTGGGGTGCCATTGCCTTCTCCGATAGTAATGCTAGTTTTGTAAAATGAGTTTGGAAGTGTTCCCTCCTCTTCAGTTTTTGGGAAGATTTGAGAAGGTATTAATTCTCCTTTAAAGATTGGCTAGAACTCACTTGTGTAGCTAAAGATTGGAGAGAATTCACTTGTGTAGCCATCTCTTCCACAAACTTTTCTGTGTTGGGATGTTTTAAATTACTGATTCAATTTTCTTAGCCTGTTTAGATTTTCTGTTTCTTCATGATCTAGTCATGTTAAGATACATGCTTTAGAAATTTATCGGTTATTTCCAAGATTATCCAATTTATTGGTATGTAATTGTTCATAGTAGTATCTTATGATCTTTCTATGTCTGTAGTTCAGTTGTAAAGCCTCATTTTTCATTTCTGACTTTATTTATTTGAATCTTCTCTCCTTTTCATTAGGTAATCTAGCTAAAAGTTTCTCAATTTTATCAAAAAAAGGGAGCTCTTAGTTTTGTAAAGCATCTCTACTGTTTTTATGGACACTGTATCATTTATTTCTGTTTCGCTTTTTATTTCCTTCCTTCTGCATACATTGGGGATAGTTTGCTCTTTTCCTAGTTTCTTGAGAGGAAAAATTAACTTGTTTATTTGATATATTTCTTTTGTCTTAACGAACGTGTTTATTGATGTAAACTTCCCTCTTGGATCTGCTTTTGTAGCATCCCACAGGTTTTGATATATTAGATTTCCATTTTCTTTTGTTTCAAGATATTTTTGGATATCCTATTTGATTTCTTCTTTGACACACTGTTCAAGAGTGTATATCAAATATTTACATATTTGTGAATTTTCCAGCTTTTCTCCTGTTGTTGATTTGTAGTTTCATTCCACTCTGGTCAGAAAAGATACAAGGCATGATTTCAATCTTCTTAAATTTGAGAAGACTTGTCTGTAAGCTCTAATAGGTTGTATCCTGGAAAATGTCTCCTGCACACTTGAGAAGAATGTGTACTATGCTGCTGTTGGACCGGATAGTCTGTATATGTTGTTGTTCAGTCACTCAATCATGTCTAATGCTTTGAGACCCTATGGACTGCAGCATGCCAGGCTTCCCTGTCCTTCACTATCTCCCAGAGCTTGCTCAAACTCACGTCCATTGAGTCAGTGGTGCCTCCCAACTTCTATAGTCCCTTATCCTCCTGCCTTCAATCTTTCCCATAATCAGGGTCTTTTCTAATGACTCGGCTCTTTGCATCAGTTGGCCAAAATATTGGAACTTCAGCAACAATATTTCCAATGAATATTCAGGATTGACTTCCTTTAGGATTGACTGATGTGATCTCCTTGCAGTCCAAGGGACTCTCAAGAATGTTCCTCAACACCACAGTTCAACAGCATCAATTCTTCAGCATCCAGCCTTTTTGATGGTCCAACTCTCATATCCATACATGACTACTGGAAAAACGATAAGCTTTGACTACACAGACCTTTGTTGGCAATGGCTTTGCTTTTTAATACGCTGTCTAGCTTTGGCATAGATTTTCTTCTGAGGAGAAAGCATGTTTTAATTTCACGCTGCAGTCACCATCTGCAATGATTTTGGAGCCCACAGAAATAAAGTCTGTCACTGTTTCCATTGTTTCCCCATCTATTAGCCCTGAAGTAATGGGACCAGATGCCACGATCGTTGTTTTTGGAACGCTGAGTTTTAAGCCCGCTTTTTTTCACTCTTCATTTTCACCTTCATCAAGAGGCTCTTTAGTTCCTCTTCATTTTCTGCCATAAGGGTGGTGTCACCTCCATATCTGAGGTTATTGATATTTCTCCTAGCAATCTTGATTTCAGCTGGTGATTCATCCAGTCCAGCATTTCACATGATGTACTCTGCATAGAAGTTAAACAAGCAGGGTGACAATATACAGCCTTGACGTACTCCTTCCCCAATTTTGAACCAGTCTGTTGTTCCATGTCCAGTTCTAACTGTTGCTTCTTGACCTGCATACATGTTTTGCAGGAGGCAGGTAAGGTGGTCTGGTATTCCCATCTCTTGAAGAATTTTCCACCGTTTGTTGTGATCCACACAGTCAAAGACTTTGGCATAATCAATAAAGCAGAAATAAATGTTTTTCTGGAATTCTCTTGCTTTTTTGATGATCCAGCAGATGTTGGCAATTTGATCTCCGGTTCCCCTATCTTTTCTAAATCCAGCTTGAACATCTGGAAGTTCTTGGTTCCAGAAGTATCATCCTCTTTTCTCCTGGCCTGAACGATCTCTGCTCAGAAATACACTGATAATCTTATAAGGGTTTCCTTCTATGAATTTTTTCCGTTGCTTCTTTCAAAATTCTCTCTTTGACTTTAATCTTAGATAGCTTTATTATGTGTATTGAACAAGATCATTTCAGACTGAAATTTTAACGAAACTTATTAAAAGACGTTTACTTCTTGGAAGGAAAGTTATGACCAACCTATATAGCATATTCAGAAGCAGAGACATTACTTTGCCAACAAAGGTCCGTCTAGTCAAGGCTATGGTTTTTCTGTGGTCATGTGTGGATGTGAGAGTTGGACTGTGAAGAAAGCTGAGCGCTGAAGAATTGATGCTTTTGAATTGAAGTGTTGGAGAAGACTCTTGAGAGTCCCTTGGACTGCAAAGAGATCCAACCAGTCCATTCTGAAGGAGATCAGCCCTGGGATTTCTTTGGAAGGAATGATGCTAAAGCTGAAACTCCAGTACTTTGGCCACCTCATGCAAAGAGTTGACTCATTGGAAAAGACCCTGATGCTGGGAGGGATTGGGGGCAGGAGGAGAAGGGGACGACAGAGGATGAGATGGCTGGATGGCATCACTGACTCAATGGACGTGAGTCTGAGTGAACTTCAGGAGTTGGTGATGGACAGGGAGGCCTGGCGTGCTGCAATTCATGGGGTTGCAAAGAGTCGGACATGACTGAGCGACTGAACTGAACTGAACTGATGGCCTTCAAAAACCTGGTTGTCCAAATCTCTCCCCATGTTTGGGAGGGTCTCAGCCACTATTTCTTTACATAAGCTTTCTACTCCTGTCTCTGCTTCTTTTCCTGGGATTCCAATGAAGCCTACATTGTTTCTCTTAACGATGTCATTTAAATACTATGAGCTTTCTTCATTCTTTTTCATTCTTTTTTCTTTTTGATCCTCACACTGGATAATTTCAATTGATCTGTCTTCAAGCTTACTGATTTTTCTGTTTGGCTATCTACTGTTAAAGCTCTCTATTGAATTCTTCAGTTCTGTCATTTCATTCATCAGTTCTAAAATTTCTGTTCGGTTCTTCTTTATATTTTCTGTCTCTTCATTAAACTTTTCATTTTGTTCTTGTACTATTTTCCTGACAAAAAAATAATTAAGAAATAATTAAATGTTTATATGTTATTTTGAAGCTAAGAATCTTCAGCACAATCACTGTGAATTATTTGTTAGGAAATTCATGATCTTCATTTCTTTGGGTGTTACTGGAGGTTCTTTTGGTGGAGTCATGTCTTCTGATTCTTTGTGATTCCTATAGCTTTGCATAAGTGTCTGCACATTTGAAGAAGCAGTCACCTTTTCCAGACTTTATAGGTAAGAGAAAACTTACTACTAAATGATCAATGGATCAGTAAAGAAATCGCAAGGGAAATTAGAAATCACTTTGAAATGAACAAAAATGAAGCAACAACATGCCAAAGCATTTGGGATTCAGTTAAATAGGTACACAGAGAGAAATTTATATACATAAATGCATACAGGACCCAATCCAAATCCAGACTAAAGTGTAGCTGTGGAGGGCTGGTTCTCAGAGTGCTCTCCTGGGGCTGTCAGTCCACCCACTCCCAACATGCATATTGCAGAGGAGGCTTGCAACGTGGCAAGGCACAGCAGAAGGGGCTAGCTTCAAGGAAGCACATGCTGGTGAGGGTCAGGTGTGGGGATACAGGCTAGTGTCTGCACTCACAGAGCCAAACCACAGTCACTCCCACTGTATGGCTGCCAATGATTTCTCTTGCTTTTCTTCCTTGTTCCTAGCCATCTTAATACACTTCTGTTTTGCCAGTCTAGGTGAGACTTTCTCATGGTGCTCTGAAAGTCTTGGGGAAACTGGTTACTTAATCCATTCTTCATTTTCTAGCTAGGGGAACAACATTCTTGATTGTTGTAGGGAGATGTTTTCTGACATCACTCTTTGGTGTCACCTTTTTTCCTGAATTTTCATTTTCTTGATGTTATCCTTTAAATCACGAAAGCTTCTAATTATTATGATGTCCAGTTGATCTATTTTTCTTTTGTTGCTTGTGCTTTCAGTTCAGTTCAGTTCAGTTCAGTTGCTCAGTTCTGTCTGACTCTGCAACCCAGTGGACTGCAGCTTCTTTGCCAGGCTTCCCTGTCCATCACCAACTAAAAGAGACTGCTCAAACTCATGTCCATCAAGTTGGTGACGCCATCCAACCATCTCATCCTCTGTCATCCCCTTCTCCTCCTGCCTTCAGTCTTTCCCAGCATCGGGTCTTTTCCAATGAGTCAGTTCTTCACATCAGGTGGCCAAAGTATTGGAGCTTCAGCATCAGTCCTTCCAATGAATATTCAGGACTGATTTCCTTTAGGATTGAATGGTGTGATCTCCTTGCAGTCCAAGGGACTCAAAAAAAGAATCTTCTCCAACACCACAGTTCAAAAGCATCAATTCTTTGGCACCCAGCCTTTTTGATGGTCCAAGTCTCACATCCATACATGACTACTAGAAAAATGATAGCTTTGACCACACAGACCTTTGTTGGCAAAGTAATGTCTGTGCTTTTTAATACACTATGTTTGGCATAGAAGCAAGTGTCACCTTTAATTATTATTAATTAAATTTAATTAATTAATTTCACGCTGCAGTCACCTTTCTCAGGGATTATGGAGCCCACAAAAATAAAGTCTGTCACTGTTTCCATTGTTTCCCCATCTATTCGCCTTTAAGTAATGGGACCAGAGCCATGATCATTGTTTTCTGAACGTTGAGTTTTAAGCCCACTTTTTCACTCTCCATTTTCACCTTCATCTAGAGGCTCTTTAGTTCCTCTTCATTTTCTGCCGTAAGGGTGGTGTCACCTCCATATCTGAGGTTATTGATATTTCTCCTAGCAATCTTGATTTCAGCTGGTGATTCATCCAGTCCAGCATTTCACATGATGTACTCTGCATAGAAGTTAAACAAGCAGGGTGACAATATACAGCCTTGACGTACTCCTTCCCCAATTTTGAACCAGTCCGTTGTTCCATGTCCAGTTCTAACTGTTGCTTCTTGACCTGCATACATGTTTTGCAGAAGGCAGGTAAGGTGGTCTGGTATTCCCATCTCTTGAAGAATTTTCCACCGTTTGTTGTGATCCACACAGTCAAAGGCTTTGGCGTACTCAATGAAGCAGAAGTAGATGTTTTTCTGGAATTCTCTTGCTTTTTCTATGATCCAGCGGATGTTGGCAATTTGATCTCTGGTTTCTCCGCCTTTTCTAAATCCAGCTTGAACATCTGGACACGTACTATTGAAGCCTAGCTTGAAGAAGTTTGAGCGTAACTTTGCTAGTGTGTGAAACGAGTGTAATTGTGCGGTAGTTTGAGCATTCTTTGGCACTGCCCTTCTTTGGGATTGGAATGAAAACTGACCTTTTCCAGTCCTGTGGCCACTGCTGAGTTTTCCAACTTTGCTGGCATACTGAGTGCAGCACTTTAACAACATCATCTTTTCGGATTTGAGAGAGCTCAACTGGAAATGTGAACGTTAACTTTGTTCACAGTGATGATTTCTAAGGCCCACTTGACTTCACATTCCAGGATGTCTGGCTCTAGGTAAGTGATTACACCATCGTGGTTATCTGGGTCATGAAGATATTTTTTGGAGAGTCCTTCTGTATATTCGTGCCACCGCTCCTTAATATCTTCTTCTTCTGTTAGGTCCATATCGTTTCTGTCCTTCAATGTGTCCATCCATTCATGAAATATTTCCTTGGTAACTCTAATTCTCTTGAAGTAATCTCTAGTCTTTCCCATTCTATTGTTTTCCTCTATTTCCTTGCATTGATCATTTAGGAAGGCTTTCTTATCTCTCTTTGCTATTCTTTGGAACTCTGCATTCAAATGGGTATATCTTTCCTTTTCACCTTTGCCTTTTACTTCTCTTATCTCAGTTATTTGTAAGGCCTCATCAGACAACCATTTTGCCTTTTTGTATTTCTTTTTCTTGGGGATGGTCTTGATCACCATCCTGTACAATGTCACAAACCTCTATCCATAGTTCTTCAGGCACTCTGTCTATCAGATCTAATCCCTTGAATCTATTTGTCACTTCTACTGTATAATCATAAGGGATTTGATTTAGGTCATACCTGAATGGTCTTGTGATTTTCCCTACTTTCTTCAATTTAAGTCTGAATTTGGCAATAAGGAGTTCATGATCTGAGCCACAGTCAGCTCCTGGTCTTGTTTTTGCTGACTGTATAGAGCTTCTCCATCTTCAGCTGCAATGAATATAATCAATCTGATTTTGGTATTGACCTTCTGGTGATGCCCATGGGTAGGTTGTCTCTTATCTAAGAAACCATTGCCTATCCAAGATTACAAAAATTTACATCTATTTTCTCTTAAGAGTTCTACAATTTTAGCTTTTACATTTACATTTGTTTTGTTTTATAATCTATTTCATCTGATCCACAGCCTCTCCAACTTTCTTATGGTTACTACTGGCATAATATATCTTCTTCCTTTCTCTTATATTCAATCGATTTGTATCTCTGAATATACACTATGTCCGAAGTAGAAAGCATATAATTGGATCTTGTTTTTTTAAACCTGCCTGACAACCTTTGCCTTTTAATTGGATTGTTTAGTCCACTGACATTCAAGTTTTACTGATAGATTATCTTAGTTTTTGTTTTCTATGTTTCATGTCTTTTTTTGTTTCCTATTCTTCATTACTCTCTTCTCCATTAAGTGAGTATTTACAGTGTGACATTTTAATTCCTTTAATGATTTTTTTCACTATAGTTTTTTAAAAGTTATTTTCCTAAGGCTTTCTCTAAGGCTTATCAGAATACATGTCAAATTGATACTAACTTTACTACAGTGAGATATTATGTTACTCTTCTTCCTTTCACTACATATATGTTTTTGATGTTTATATGTTTGCTATGTGCATTTTGTTGAAAATGTGGTTTAACATTAGTGGAATAAATTTATTTTCATATGTATAAAAGTGGCACTTTTCAACCTTTGTCATTTTATCTATTGGGATTCTCATATTATTTTAGTCAATTTAAGAAATTCTTTATATCACATTTTAACTATTGTCATATTTGTTGAAATCTTTTTCCTATCCTTCTTATTTTACCTCTCAGTGTAGGAAATTAACCTTTTCATTTTTATTGCTTCAAATGTTTGAAACTTCTTAACCTTCTAAGATACAAAACACATTAAAAGTTTTCTTATACATAGGCTATAAACTCTAGGTACATAGCTAAACTTTTTTTCTCCTCCTTCACAGATTAAATCTCTACATAACTTACTCTGGGTTGTGCTAGAGATGCAGGTTTATTCAGTGAAAATCAGACAGAAATTACTGGTAGCTACATGTCACAGACAGGCAGGTATTAATGGAGATGCTAGTTAACACAATGAGTTCACTGCAGCTTTACTCAGCACACCCTGCACTGCTGAGTGAGATAACACATCTCAACATACTGATCACACAACATGTGACTACACAAATCAGTCCCTGAATGTAGTATCAACAAACCATTCAATGTTGTATTTCACACTTGATGGCCATGCTTAGTTCAGTTAGATCATATTTTGATGCTGCTATGATTAGGATTTAAGTTGATGTCCCTACAAATTGTTTACCAGTTTTCCCAACACTATTTTTTTTTAAAGAATAAGAAACTCTCTTTTTTAAACTTGAGATATGACAACTACATGCAGCTCTTGCTATACTAGATCATTCACTAGACGGAAAAATAATGGTATAAAGCATAATGGCATAGAATAACGGTACAATGGCTCAATGAACAAAATTGGAATGGGGAGGGCAGATCAGAAAGATACATTTAACATTAAATAAAGTGAAATCTACCAAAATTGATGATTATACCATTAACTTATATGCAGAGTACATCATGAGAAATGCTGGGCTGGAAGAAGCACAAGCTGGAATCAAGATTGCCGGGAGAAATATCAATCACCTCAGATATGCAGATGACACCACCCTTATGGCAGAAAGTGAAGAGGAACTCAAAAGCCTCTTGATGAAAGTGAAAGAAGAGAGTGAAAAAGTTGGCTTAAAGTTCAACATTAAGAAAACGAAGATCATGGCATCTGGTCCCATCACTTCATGGCAAATAGATGGGGAAACAGTGTCCGACTTTATTTTGGGGGGCTCCAAAATCACTGCAGATGGTGACTGCAGCCATGAAATTAAAAGACGCTTAGTTCTTGGAGGGAAAGTTATGACCAACCTAGATAGCATATTCAAAAGCAGAGACGTTACTTTGCCAACAAAGGTCCGTCTAGTCAAGGCTATGGTTTTTCCAGTGGTCATGTATGGATGTGAGAGTTGGACTGTGAAGAAAGCTGAGCGCCAAAGAATTGATGCTTTTGAACTGTGGTGTTGGAGAAGACTCTTGAGAGTCCCTTGGACTGCAAGGAGATCCAACCAGTCCATTCTGAAGGAGATCAGCCCTGGGATTTCTTTGGAAGGAATGATGCTAAAGCTGAAACTCCAGTACTTTGACCACCTCATGCGAAGAGCTGACTCAGTGGAACAGACCCTGATGCTGGGAGGGATTGGGGGCAGGAGGAAAAGGGGAGGACAGAGGATGAGATGGCTGGATGGCATCACTGACTCGATGGACATAAGTTTGAGTGAACTCCGGGAGTTGGTGATGGACAGGGAGGCCTGGCATGCTGCGATTCATGGGGTCACAAAGAGTCGGACATGACTGAGCAACTGAATTGACTGACTGAACTGATGAAGAAGATGTTTCTAGTCTCAGAAAACACAAGTCAAAGAGTTTAAGGGTAAAAGATCATGACAAACGTAACTGATCTCATAAGGATCAAAAACAAAATCCAAAAATCAAAACAAACATCACATTCATAATAGAACAGTGTTTCTCAAACAGGGGTGATTTGCCCCACAAAGTGACATTTGCTTATGTCCAAAGACATTTTGGGGAAGAGGAGCTACTGGTATCTGGTGGGTGGAAGCCAGGAATGCTGCTAAACACCCTACAAAGCACAGACTGGACCCTCAAAGCAAAGAATTACCTGGCCCCTAGGTCGATAATATCAAGGCTGAAAAATGCTAATATAGAGAAAGCAAATGATGGAGAAAGTGGGATAGAATTTAGTAATCTGTGTCTGGGGGACCCAATATGAATATTGTTTTGATTATTGTTCTTAACCTTGTATTTTCCTATAATTTGGAAATTAATTCCAAATAAAGCATTTTTAAAAGCCTTTTAAAAAGTACTATGTTGTTTTAGAAAAGGCAGAGGAACCAGAGATCAAATTGCCAACATCCAGAGGATCATCAAAAAAGCAAGACAGTTCCAGAAAAACATTTATTTCTGCTTTATTGACTGTGCCAAAGCCTTTGACGGTGTGGATCACTATAAACTGTGGAAAATTCTGAAAGAGATGGGAATACCAGACCACCTGACCTGCTTCTTGAGAAACCTATATGCAGGTCAGGAAGCAATAGTTAGAACTGGACATGGAACAACAGACTGGTTCCAAATAGGAAAAGGAGTACGTCAAGGCTGTACATTGTCACCCTGCTTATTTAACTTCTATGCAGAATACATCATGAGAAGCACTGGGCTGGAAGAAGCACAAGCTGGAATCAAGATTGCCAGGAGAAATATCAATCACCTCAGATATGCAGATGACACCACCCTTATGGCAGAAAGTGAAGAGGAACTCAAAAGCCTCTTGATGAAAGTGAAAGAGGAGAGTGAAAAAGTTGGCTTAAAGCTCAACGCTGATTCAGAAAAAGAAGATCGTGGCATCTGGGCCCATCACTTCATGGGAAATAGATGGAGTAACAGTGGAAACAGTGTCAGACTTTATTTTTTTGGGCTCCAAAATCACTGCAGATGGTGACTGCAGCCATGAAATTAAAAGACGCTTAGTTCTTGGAAGGAAAGTTATGACCAACCTAGATAGCATATTCAAAAGCAGAGACGTTACTTTGCCAACAAAGGTCCGTCTAGTCAAGGCTATGGTTTTTCCAGTGGTCATGTATGGATGTGAGAGTTGGACTGTGAAGAAAGCTGAGCGCCGAAGAATTGATGCTTTTGAACTGTGGTGTTGGAGAAGACTCTTGAGAGTCCCTTGGACTGCAAGGAGATCCAACCAGTCCATTCTGAAGGAGATCAGCCCTGGGATTTCTTTGGAAGGAATGATGCTAAAGCTGAAACTCCAATACTTTGACCACCTCATGCGAAGAGCTGACTCAGTGGAACAGACCCTGATGCTGGGAGGGATTGGGGGCAGGAGGAAAAGGGGACGCCAGAGGATGAGATGGCTGGATGGCATCACCGACTCGATGGACATAAGTTTGAGTGAACTCCGGGAGTTGGTGATGGACAGGGAGGCCCGGCGTGCCGTGATTCATGGGGTCACAAAGAGTCGGATATGACTGAGCGACTGAAATGAACTGAACTGATGCTGAGATGATTACTTTATCATACATTAAACCACTGCAGAGAAAAGTGGACCTCTTTGGGGGCTCTCTATTCTATTTCACGCATGACAGACATCTTTTTTCCCAGTGCCACATTCTTTTCATCTCTATTTCTATATAATTCTAGCAACCTCATTCCATTAACAAAAATAGAACTGTTTTTAAAATATATATATATGTACCTATATATTGTTATATTTGGTTTTTCCAAATTAGTTTTAGTTTTCTTATTTTTAAAAAAATCTTTTATTGGGATCCTGATTTGAAAGCACTCTTTCAATTCAGAATGCCATTTCACACACTTCTTTGGGAAACATCTCCTGAAGACTCAGAGTAATGAACATTTCTGGTTAGGAGACCTAATTATCAAAGTCCATAAGAATAGTTCTTTGGAAATTAATGAAGCAAGGCATTTTAATATATGCACCTTAAATATGCAAAGATCACATAGCTGGGTTGTTTATTTGCCTGATCATTTTTCAGGAAACAGAGAGAGAGGCTGGGCTCTGAAAGGCTGAAGCAGTGATTCCCCAATGATAGCACCACTCATGTCATCCAAGCTTTTCAGGGTCATCCGAAATGAAAAGTGATATTAAACCACACGTAATACTAAGAATATGTTTGCATTAGAAAAATACAAATGCATTTTCAAAGGTTGACATGTTGGAAAATGCTTTTGTATTTTTTAAGCTATAGAATCTTAAAGCCTAAGTGACTTTAAATTAACTACATCTATCACAGATACATTTCTCTACATGTATTTGTAGCTCTGTCTGGAACATAGCAGCATACCAATATATCAATGAGTTAGAAACTTGGATTCTATTTCACTTCTATTTTATCTCTGTTTATTAACAATTTCTTCAAAGGTAAAATAATATAAATAGGTTCACTAAAGGATATGTGTTAATATAGTAGTCTTCAACCTTTTTAGCACCAAGGACCGGTTTCACGGAAGACAATTTTTCAATGGACGGGGGTGGGCGGTGGGGTGGAGAATGATTGGTCAGGCAGTAATGGGAGTTGACAGGCAGGATGGTGCAGGTGGTGATGCAAGTTATGGGGAGCAATAGGGTGCAGCATATGAAGCTTCGCGTGCTCACTCACTGCATACTTCGCGCTATGCAGCCAGGTTCCTAACAGGCCAAGGACTGCTACCAGTCTGTGGCATGGGGGTTGGGGATCCTGTAATGTATTTAATAACTGTCTCACAAAATCATTTTCAAAAGAGAAAGACCCCATTTGTGGTGGCTGGTAGCTTTCATGTTCCCAATCCTCTCTTTTCCCTTTTGTCCCATATCTGGACAACCTCATAAAAAGGAGAGCTTATAATGTTAGGCCCCAGCATACTCAGTCCCTTGGCACTAAACTTTCAAAGTATGCAAACCCTAGCCTGAGCATGGGACTCCCTACCTGGCTTACCTCCTAACTGTAATAAAAACTCAAAGCCCTGAATTGTTCCTGTTCTACTCCAGATCAAACCAGAGCCATTTTCCTTGAATGATATATTTACTATTGACTGTTGTGAGTAACAAATCCTTTTCATACCCACTGGAGCCCAGGTGTCATTTGTCCCAACCTCCATAACTTCCTGAGGCAGGGGACTGCCTAGCATCCAGTAGGAGATGGCAAATAAAACACCAATAAAACAAAGAAAACACCAACTGACAGTTTTGCTTACTGATATCTCAGAATCACTTGCCAAGGAGCTGGATGATTCCAATCTCTAGGAAGTCCTCCAGAGAAAGACCAGGAGAGTAATAGCATCATGTTTGTAATCTTGAATAAGTTAGAATTTGAAATATACTAAAGCAAATGTCTAAGAGAAGGTTAATAATTCACACAACTAAATCTGAAGGGATAAAATTAAGCCCAGAAATGCAATACTAAAGACCTAACTTCAGTAACTTTTACTTTTATTATTTTAACAAAAACATTTAAAATGAAAACTTTTCTTATACCTAAACTACACATTAAAAACCAAAACACAGAATCCCAGTTCTCACCCAAATGGCACTCCAAGGGCACCAAGAGGAGTCACCAGGACCGTGGGGACCGCTGTGTAAGCCAGGAAGTTTCCAATCTGGCCAACAGCCACTGTCAAGAGAATCACAAGGATATCACTGCAATTACAAAACTCTCTTTGAGCAACATCCCAGAGTTGAATTTTGCAAGACTGTGCTCTGAAAGGGCTTCTTTTCCATTCCAGGTGAGGAAGGCTATATGGGACACTGTTTGCATGTTTAAGAGTCCTGAGGGCAGAGGACAGCAGGCCCAGAAGTATCTATCACTGCCCTAATTAGTCAAGGGAGTAGCTTCAACTTGCTATGAAAATTCCCAACTTAACCAACAGTGATTGACAGTGGATGCAATAAAAGTGTATTTCCACTTTCTTCTTAACATATCCCTGTTTTAAGACAGATCATATAGAGCTTCCATGGCCCTTCAAGCGGCCTGGGATACATTCCAGTGACATACTGCTGGCACGTCCGGTGGAAACACTATTGCCTGCACAGGACTGTGTCTGAGGCTGCATCAAGATAAAGCTCAAACATGAGCTCTTCAATAAAGCAACATCTGCCAGAAAATTTATTGCCTAAATACAACATGTGACAAATAGACCTCAAGATACATTTGAAATATCTAACAAAATTTTTCTTTACATATTTAATGTTCTGAAGTCTAACTTTATATAACACATGACCTCTGTTAAGGCTGAGTGAAGAAACTCTCTTTTGTAAACCAATGACACTGAGCAAAAGTTCACCAGATGCCCACAGACAAACCACAGATGAGGAAGCAAGAGGTGCTTTAATTTCTTCAGACCCAGGGCAATCTGACCTGGATAAAATTCAGGGCTAATTTCAGGCAGCAGGAACCTCTACCCTCTCCCTCCATTGCTCCCCACCCTCTTGGTCCTCATTCCAAAGAACAAGCTAAGCTCAACCCACAACCTCCACCCAGCCCTGCCAGACAAATGACTGATCTTACAAAAGACCAAGCTTTTCACCAAAAAGAGTACTTACTTGCAATTGTTCCTGCCCACCATACAATGTCTGTTAAGTAGGAGGTACCTGTAAAGAGTGAGATAAACGTGTCAGGAAGGTATGAAGCGAGAGGCTTACAAGCTACATACTGAAAAGAGGAAGTCAATCCAAACAAAATCTTTATAAACTGTAGGGTTTTTTGGCTCAACATGTCACCTAGAGACAAATATTCTTTGGAGTAACATTTTATATGTTGATTTCAAATGAGATTTGATCTTCAAAGTACAATTCTCTCATGCATTGACAGAAACCCATGTATATGATAATTTTACTAGCATAGGGTTTAACGACTTGCTACTTAAACAGGTTACTCAATGTTCATAATGTAGAAGTTCTGTGACATGGCTCTTTTTGAAACCATGTGAAAATGGCTGAAACAGACCCTTACACTCACTCAACGACTGACACTGTACACAGTGTTTCTCTTTTACTTCCTGAGATTACCCTCCTATGTTCCCACGCATGCCAGGGCAGGCAGAGATGGGAGCAGCTGTCCAGGCCCTTGTCACATCCAGCCCTCCTTTTGTCCTTCTTCAGGTATGTCAAAATGCTCCTAGTCCAAGAGGCTTTTTTCAGTTCCGATTAAAATACCTAATTCTATTCGGATGTTTTAATTTTCAGTAATTTGGTATAATGAACATAGGAAGCCAACCTGTTTCACTGAGAAGCAGAGCTCCAGGTATTTAAAAAGTACCTTTAAAAAATGAGATCAATAAGTAATGATAAAGTAGAAGGAATGGTCTAGTTCAAATAGCACCATTTGGCAACATCACAGTAAAAACTTATTCAGGCAAGAACCATCGATGGATAATAAATGGGTGAATGAAAGCTTGTTGAGGGATAGGATTGTCACATAGTCTCCATGGATCACCTCCACCAGTTTTATAATCACAAGAGATAAAGTTATCTTTGGGCTTCCCAGGTGGCACCAGTGGTAAAGAACTTGCTTGCCAATGCAGGAGACATAAGAGATGTGGGTTTGATCCCTGGGTCGGGAAGATCCCCTGGAGAAGGGAATGGCAACCCACTCCAGCATTCTTGCCTGGAGAATCCCATGGACAGAGGAGCCTGACAGGCTACAGTCCGTAGGCTCGTAAGAGTCAGACATGACTGAAGCAACCTGCGCACACAGCATGCAAGACTCTGATGAACATTACCTTAACCTAATGGTCAAAGTCAAGTTTAACATAATCAGCAGCAGGACTAGCCACACTGTGTCCTCCTGTGGGTGTACCAAGAAGGGTACAACATTATGTCTTCAGAGCTCCTACCAGAGTGCATCACCTGATCTGATCACAAGGAAATTGTGAAATGGTCCATATTTCAGTTGGCCTGGACTCTTTGAAATCAGCAATGTCATGAAAGACAACTGTTTCAGATGACAGGAAATTAAAAGAGATGTGACTAAACACAACACATGATGTTAGATGGAAAAAAGGCTGCTACAGAGGACAGTGTGGGGTAACTGGCAAAACCAGCTGGACTGCTGTAGATAGCAGAGTAACAAAACCTCTTCACTTACTACATGAGAATGTGACTTATGGTCCGCTTTTTGAGGGCTAATAGGATGAAAATGACCCCTGATGGGCAAGTGGCACCTAACTGAAGGTGCATGCACACCTTCAGGAGATTATCACTTAAGCTCCCCCTTAGCACAATACCTCTGGGAACAGGCTCTTTGAGGGTCTGGGAGTTCTGCATCTACAACTTTATACTGGGGGGCATGAGGCTTATAAGGATGGGCAGTTGAGCACCGCCTGCTGCAGTTCTGCCTCTAAGCCCTGAAACTGCATCCTTAAAGAGCACCCTATAGCTCTGCCTCTGCTATCAGGCTCCAAAACAGAGGGCCTGACACTGGCTCCTGTCCCATGTCCTTCTGAATGTGCCTGATGTGAATGTGGCCCATGGTGTCCTACATGTCTGAAAATATAGCTGAGCCTAAGAATGCCCTGCAGTGAACACTGCAGAACAACTATCAACTATTAATACAGAATCCTGGTTGAATTTCCCAAAAGTGCTGTGGCTATTTTAGAGCCTGTCCTTACTTACATGTGAAATCTTAAAGAAAGAAAGAGAAAAAGACAGAATTGTCAAAGCAATCCTAAAGAAAAAAAACTAAGCCGTAGGCAAATCCTCCTAGACCTCAGACAATACTGCAAAGCTACAGTAACTAGGACAGTGTGGTACTGGCACAAACACAGACAGATCGATGAAAGAGGACACAGAGTCCAGACATAAACCTACAGACTCAGGGTCAATCAACCTTCAACTAAAGAGGCAAGAATATACCATGAAAAAAGACATTCTCTTCAGCAAATTGTGCTTGGAAAGCTGGACAGCCTCACATAAATCAATCAAAGTAAAACACTCCCTCACATCATATACAAAAAATAAACTCAAAATGGCTTAAAGAGATTTCCCTGGTGGTCCAGTGGTTAAGACTGTGCTTTCAACACAGGCAGTGTGGGTTCAATCCCTGGTCAGAGAAATAGGATCCCACATGCTGTGTGGCATGACCAAAATTAAAAAAAAAAAAAAAAAGCCTTAATATAAGGCATGACACCATAAAACTCCTGAAAGA
Organism: Bos mutus; assembly: GCF_027580195.1. Classification (NCBI taxonomy): domain Eukaryota; kingdom Metazoa; phylum Chordata; class Mammalia; order Artiodactyla; family Bovidae; genus Bos; species Bos mutus. The sequence goes on from NC_091618.1 coordinate 135,059,883, forward strand.
GAACACAGACAAAACATTCTCTGATATAAATCGTAAAAATAGTTTCTTGGTTCAGGCTCCCAAGGTAAAAGAAATAAACAAACTGTACTGAATCCAACTTAAAAACTTTTGCACAGCAAAGGAAACCATCAACAAAACAAAAAGACAACCTATGGAATGGGAGAAAATATTTGCAAATGATACAACCAAAAAAAGACTGATATCCAAAATATACAGCTTATACAACTCAATATCAAAAACAACCTAATGAAAAAATGGGCAGAAAATCTAAATAGACAAGTCTCCAAAGAAGACATACAGATGGCTAACATGCACATGAAAAGATGCTCAACATCACTAATTATTAGAAAAATTCAAGTCAAAACCACAATGAAGTATGGCCTCAAACCAGTCAGAATGGTTATCATCAAAAAGTCTATAAACAATAAATGCTAGAAAGGATGTGGAGAAAAGAGAACTCTCCTACACTGTTGGTGGGAATGTAAATTGGTACAGCCATTATGGAAAACAGTATGGCAATTCCTTAAAGAACTAAAAATAGAGCTATCATATGATCCAGCAATTCTATTCTTAGTTATATACTGGGAAAGATGTAAACTCTAATCTGAAAAGATACATTCACCCCAATGTTCACAACAGCACTATTTACAATAGCCAAGACATGAAAGCAACCTAAGTATCCATCAACAGATGAACGGATAAAGATGTGCAGTGTATGGGAATACATGTGTTTGTGTCTGGAATATTACTCAGCCATTAAAAAGAATGAAATATTGCCATTTGCAGCAACACATGGGCCTAGAGATTATCATACTAAGTGAAGTAAGTCAGATAGAGAAAGATAAGCAATTATCTTATATATCACTTATATGTGGAATCTAAAAATAATACAAATGAATCTATAAACAAAACAGAAACAGACACACAGACATAGAAAACAAACTGATGGTTACCAAAGAGGAAAGGGAGGGGCAGATAAACAAGGAGTATGGGATTAACAGACAGACAGTACTATATATAAAACAGATAAACAACAAGAATTTACTGTGTAACAGAGAATAATATTCAGTATCTTGTAATAACCTTATGTACTTATAAGTATATATAATATCTTATTATGTAATATAATGTAAAATAATCTGAAAAATACAATATATATATAAAACTGAACCACTTTGCTGAATACTTGAAATTAATATAATATTATAAATCAATTACATTAGGATTTTTAAAAATATTAACAAAATCAAACTCATATATACAAAAAGATTGGTGGTGGCCATAGGCAAGGGGTGGAGGAAATGGGTGAAGGGGTCAAAAGGTACAAAATTCCAGCCATAAAATAAATAAGTCCTAGGGACACACTGTATAGCATGGTGACTATAGTTGATAATACTATATTGTATATGAATGTTGCTAAGAGTAGATATTCGGAGAAGGCAATGGCAACCCACTCCGGTGTTCTTGCCTGGAGAATCCTAGGGACGGTGGAGCCTGGTGGTTTGCCGTCTATGGGGTCGCACAGAGTCGGACATGACTGAAGCGACTTAGCAGCAGCAGCAGCAGCAGCAGCAAGCAAGAGTAGGTCTTAAAGAGTCTTATCACAGGGGAAAATTGTTACCATGTGTGGTGATAAATGTTAACTAGATTTATTGTGGTGATCATTTCACAATGTATACATATATCAAATAATTACACAGTACAACTGAAACTAATGTTATACATCAATTTTATTTTGATGTTTTTTTAAAAAAGAATACTATGCACCCACTTAAAATAAAAAAAATTTTTTGTGAATCACTGTTGTACACGTGTAACTAATATTGTACATCAACTATACTTCAATAAAAATGCAATTTAAAAATCAGTCATTCATCTGCATTTACCTCATTAAAGGAAGACTACCAGTTCACCAGGTGACATACATACGTACATGCATGCATGCTCAGGTGCTTCAGTCGAGTCTGCTGCTTGGTGACGCCATGGACTGCAGCCCGCCAGGCTCCTCTGTCCATGGGATCCTCCAGGCAAAAATGCTGGAGTGAGTTACCATGCCCTCCTCCAGGGAACCTTCCCAACTCAGGTATTGAACCCGCATTTCCTGTGATTCCTGCACTGCAGGCAGATTCTTTACCTGCTGAGCCATCAGGGAAGCTCACACACATACATATATAAAATTAAAAATAACAACGACAACAACAAATTTAGGGTCTCTCCTGGTGGTCCAGTGGCTACAGACTCCACATTCCCAGTGCAGGAGGTCCAGGTTCAATCCCTGGTCGGAGAACTAAGAGCCCATGTGCCATGAGGTACAGTCAGAAACAAAACCCAAAAAACACCACATGACGCAACCAAGCATTCCCATGCCACAGCCAAAGACCCTGCATGCCCCACAGAGACTGAAGACGCCACGGGCTGCAACTAAGACTTGGCACAGCCTAAATAAATAAATAAATATTTTTATATGCTGTTTATTTAAAAATGAAAAGTCATAAAGCCCACTTTCAAATACAGTGTATGAGGAGCCTCATGGATAGTTCCCTAGCAAAACAACCATATTTGGTAAATAAAGCAGTAAAAATAAAATAAAGTCTCTGGAAATTGTCCCAAGAGGATACAGCAAATGAAGAAACATTTTTTTCAAGAAAATCAACAAAATCTCAGTAAGAACAGTGAGTCTTTAGCACATGAGCCAAGACCCACTTCTCCCCCTGCTGCAGCTCAGCTGGACAGACGTGCCACTCCAGGCTGGTGTGACCAAAAGAGAGGGCTCCTTCCCCTCTCAGCTCTCAGTCACCAGAAGAGCAGGCCTCCAGCACTTCCAATCCCTTCCAACTTCAAGTTGAAGAGATTAAATATCTGGTTAATCCATCCAAGGGTTGGAGGCTCACTTCCTTCACTCAGTCCCTACTTTTAGGGTACAGACTCTACCCTAGGCATGGCAGGTCCTAATCATCCTGTCCCAAGTATGAAGATAAATGTAGGGTGAATATCCTATATCTGGAGAGGCAAGAAGAGAAGATCAGAGGCTACTACCCCCACCCACTAACTGTTCTCAACAAGTAAATCTGCCTGAATTTAACAGGATAAGGTTGTAAAGCAATCTATGCACTGCAGCATTGTCAAAAACAGTAGAGCAACTAGCCAGCAATTAGTAGATCTGGGTGTAGTACCCAATGAGGCAGACAACAAAGAAATCAGGGTAAGAGACGATCGAAGATTGCCAGTTGCCAGTTGGATGACCACTGTCATCCCAGGGTAAAGGTGCACATATCCAAGGCTATCCCCTCTGAGGAGTGACATCAGAGACTTCACATTGCAGGGGAATGATAAATGGATAAATATACTTTATCAAGGTACTCTAAGTCACTAAACAAATAAACAAACAATAGGTTGGAGGTGGGGGTAGGAGAATATGCATCTAGAGTTGCTACCACATATTACTTAAAATCAACAAAAATATTGTATTGGTATCAACAAAAATATCATGAGGTAACAACAACAAAAACCATTTCAAAAATGGGGAAAAGATTGGAATAGATGTTTCTCCAGAGAAGATATACAAATAGCCAATAAGCACATATAGAGATGCTCAAAATCACTAATCATTAGGGAAATGCAAATTGTTAACAATGATGAGATACCACCTACACCCATTAGAAAGGCTACTATCAAAACAAACAAAAATCCAGAAAAACAGCAAGTGTTGGTAAAGATACAGAGAAATTCAAAGAAACCCTTGCTGATTGCTGGTGAAAATGGAAAATGGTGTACTTGCTGTGGATAACAGAATGGCAGTTCCTCAGAAAGTTAAATATAGACTTAGCATATGATCCAGCAATCCCCCTTCTGGGTATATATCCATAAAAACCGAAAGCACAAATTTGAACAAGTATGTGCACACTTATGTTCTTAGTAGCATTATTCACAATAGCCGAAAAGCCATTAGAATCCACATGTCTATCAATGGATGAATAGATAAATTGATAAAATATAATGTATATATTCCCTTTTGTTATGCATGAAACAGCAAGCAGTACAAAATCTACTGTATCGGTGCTTTAGTAGTATTTGTCTTTGTTGCACTAACTATAAATGTTCTGGAAAAGAACTATTGAAACGATGATTATTACCTGATTGGTAATAATAAAAAAAATAATTTTTAACTGAAAAAAATTATAAGATGCACCAAACAAACAAGAAAACATGCAGTATATTACAAATATCATTTAAAGGGGGGAATGCAAGCAACAAAATTGCCCGTGAGAGCATCCAGATTTTAGATATAACAAAAACTTCAAACCAGTTATTTAAAATATGTTCAAATAACTAAAGGAAATCATGCTTAAAGAAGTAAAGATATGATGACAACTCATCATCAAATAGAGTATCAATAGACATAAATTGGGCTTCCCTGATGGCTCAGAGATAAAAGCGTCTGCCTGCAATGCGGGAGACCTGGGTTCGATCCCTGGGTTGGGAAGACTCCCCTGGAGAAGGAAATGGCAACCCACTCCAGTATTCTTGCCCAGAGAATCCCATGGATGGAGGAGCCTGGTGGGCTACAGTCCATGGGGTCACAAAGAGTCGGACACGACTGAGAGACTTCACTTTCAGACATAAATTATTTAAAAAAAATGAAAAGCCAACTGTAAATTCTGGGGTTGAAAGGTAAAATGACTAGAATGAAAAAATCAATAGCAGATTTTAACCTCCTGGCAGAAGAAAGAATCAGTGAACTTGAAGACATATTGATAAAGATTATACATTCTGGAAAACATTAACAGAGAACAAAAACTAAAGAGAGAGAGGTACAAATAAAAATTAACAGCACCTCAGAGAAATGTGGGACATCATTAAGAATATCAATAGATATAATGTGATTATCAGAGGAAAAGAAAGTATCAGAAAAAATATTCAAGGAAAAATAGCTGAAACTTACCAAATGTGATTAAAAAAAAAAAAAAACTACACATCCAGGAAGCTCAAAAAACTCCAATGAGACAAACACAAAGATATCCACACCCAGTCACATGATGGTAAAATGCTCAAAGACAAAATTGTGAAAGAAGCAAGAGAAAAACAACTGACAACAAGGGAATTCCAATAAGATTAACAACTGACTCCTCAGCAAAATAGTGGAGGCCAGAAAGCAGTGGAATAATACAGTCAAAGTTCTTAAAGGAGAAATATTACATCCAGCAAAACTATCTTTCAAATATGAAGGCAAAACAAAAACATTCTCAGATAAGTAAAACTGAAGAGAATTGAGAACAAACAGAGCTTACAATAAACATTAAATGAAGTTCTTCAGGTGAAAGCAAGTAAATTCAGACGGTACTTTGAATACATACACACACACACTCCAGTAATGACAGACGTAACTGCGTCGTTATAAAAGTCAGTGGAGATGAAAATATATTGTCCTTTCTCATCTTGCTGCTGCTGCTGCTGCTAAGTCGCTTCAGTCGTGTCCAACTCTGTGCGACCCCATAGACAGCAGCCCACTAGGCTCCCCCGTCCCTGGGGTTCTCCAGGCAAGAATACTGGAGTGAGTTGCCATTTCCTTCTCCAATGCATGAAAGTGAAAAGTGAAAGTGAAGTTGCTCAGTCGTGTCCGACTCTTAGCGACCCCATGGACAGCAGCCTACCAGGCTCCTCCGCCCATGGGATTTTCCAGGCAAGAGTACTGGAGTGGGGTGCCATTGCTTTCTCATCTTAGATGATTTGAAAAGGTACTGAATGTATATTATTGTATTGTCGGATCAATAACATACAGCATTATACATTATATAGTATACATTATAAATACACACATATATAACATATAGTAATAAATTTGATAAGGGCAGCACAAAGGATATGTGTGTGAGCAAAGTTTTACCAAGCAAGAACATGATAACTTGATGGTAACTTGATCCACAGAAACAAATGAAGAAGATAAGAAATGGTAAATAAGAAAGTAACATAACAAGGACTTCTCTGTGGACCAGTGGCTAAGACTCCACATTTCCAATGCAGGAGGCCTGGGGTTGACCCCTGGTCTGGGGGCCTCCCTGGTGGCTCACACAGTAAAGAGTCTGCCTCCAGTGCAGGAGACCTGGGTTTGATCCCTGGGTTAGGAAGATCCCCTGGAGAAGGAAATGGCAACCCACTATGGTATTCTTGCCTGGAAAATCCCATGAATGGAGGAGCCTGGCAGGCTACAGTCCATGGGGTCAAAAAAGAGTCGGACACAACTGAGTGACTTCACTTTTTTTCAGTGCTACAATTAAGAGTTTGCATGCCACAGCTAAAATCCAGCATGCCACAAAGAAGACTGAAGATCCTAGGTGCTGCAACTAAGACCAAGCACAGCCAAATAATTTCTTTAAAAAGAAACATAACAGACACTATAAATCTGTATTTGACTTCGTTTTCTAAGCCTCTTTGGGATATAAAATAATATAAAGTATATATTATCTTTATTATAAGCTACAACAATACATTGTTGGGTTTGTAACATAAAAAATGTAACATATATAACAATAATAAAGAAAGAAGTTACATGTATATGTATGGCTGACTCCCTTTGCTACTCACCTGAAACTATCACAATATTGTTAATTGGCTATACCTCACTACAAAAGGTTTCTGGTGTTTAAAAAAAAAAATTACAAAAAAAAAAAAAAAAAAGCAGCAATGCAGCTGTATAGGAGTAATATTTCTATATCTACCTGGATTTAAATTAGTATAAGTCTGAAGTAGATTCCATTAGCTAAAATATAATGGTAAATCCTAGAGCAAATAACTAAAAAATATGGTGAAAAATCATTAGAGGAATTAAAAGGTTACACTAGAGAAATTCACATAATGCAAATAAAGCCATAAATGAGTAGAGAAACAGAAAATCTACAAGATGCATAGAAAAAGAGTAAATGGCATAAATCCAACTGTAAAAATTAAAACAGTAAATGCCAATTGATTTATAGTATTGTTCAAGTCTTCTACTTCTTTGCTGATCTTCAGCCTTGTTTTTCCATCCATTTGAATGTAGGATACTAACATCTCCAACTACTATTTTTTTTTATTTTTATTTATTTGGTTGCATCAGGTCTTAGCTATGGTTGCCCCACGGCATGTGGGATCCTAGTTCCCCAACCAGGGATCAAACCAGCGTCCCCTCCATTGGAAGGCAGATTCTTCACCACTGGACCACCCGGGAAGTCCGATCCAGCCACCTCTTCTAATTGTCTCTCTCTCCCTTTATTCTGTCAGTTTTGCTGAAGCAAAACTGGGTGTTGTTGCCAAGTCCACATGTATTTAGAAATGTTGTATCTTCCTGAAGATTGAACCATTTCATCATTATAAAATGTCCTTCTTTGTCTCTAGTAACAATTTTTGTCTTAAAGTTTATTCTGTTTAATATAAGCATGGCCACTCCTGCTCTCTTGTGTGTATAAATAAATATTCTTGCTTATTATTTAAAATAGCTCTGAATATCATTCTAGATCTTGAAGATTGTTTTACAGCAAGTGAACACACTAATTTACTCAACAGCTTTTCAAAATTCTATATATGATACTCAGCAGATTTCAGGAACTTAGAAATCAAGGAATCAGTCACAATCTTTTCTGTTGGGGGTCTATGCTGAGGGCATGGGACCACTGCTACAGCAGCAGCTAGAATGTGGGCAATCCTCCTGCAGTTCAAGGATGCCAGTACAAGGGGACCCACTGAGACTCTCCTCTTTCACGGCTTTCACTATCGTACAACACTACTATAGAGCGTATGCTTTTGCTGGTTTCAAATGGATTCTCACTAAAATGGGGAAGGACCTGGGATACTAGGAATGGAGAAATAACAAGATTTTGGTCTCCCTTTAGTCAAAGGGTACAAGTCAGCTGCAAGTGTTTAGGGTCCCCCCACTCATACTCCCCAAGAGGAGACTGAATTTGCTGAAATGCAAAAGTATTGCAATCACCTGCACCTTTTAAGTCAATATTAGGTAAAATTTTTCTGCTTTAATAGGCATTAAGTTACACTTCTAACTATGTATCAAAGTGGTACTTCTCCACGTGGGCCCCAAGGACCCCAGTTCAGCAGTACCCCCAGTGCTCATGGAAGAAAACCCACTGCTCTTTCTGCTCATCCACCTGTGCAGTAGCTGCCCCAGGTTCCATCCTCTTGCAGCCAGAAACTCTTAGGAGCCTGCCTTCCACGTTAGGCCTTGGCCCTGCTATAGACATTATTTTCTTATGTTCTAAAATGACAGTTTCTTCATAGTTTCACCTTCATCACTGTCCCTAAACATCTTAGTTACTTAGCTGACACCCTCAGGGGGCCCTTGTTCAAGCTTATGTTCATGCTCATCCTCTTCCAGGCTGATGTTTGGGACTCTTCAAGTTCTCTGGCCTCAGCAAGAACAAGGAGCTCAGAACTGTAGAACACTGATGATTTTCTGTTTGTTTATTTGACTGCACTCATGCCTCCTCCCCTCCACTCCTAAGTATGGGTTCCAAAGGTAGCAATATCTAAAGTCTAGAATTTTTTTCTCCCCTCATACTGGAAACCCTGGATGCTGAGAGTTCAATGGTTGTTTATAATAGCTGAACCATAAGACAAAGAACTGTTGTGCAAACACAAAAGAACCTTCTCAGGATGATAATACCAATTGGCAGTGATGTTGTCTATTGATAGTCTATTGTCTACTGATATTGATATGATAATATCAATTGGCAGTGATGATGGACTATTGGCTTTTAAAACCTTCCATTTAGTTATAAACATGTGTCAGAAATGTCCTTAAAATATTACTTTCTAGCACAAAAATACAGACAGTCATCTAGTTTATGTACCTCCTGATCATACCACAGGAAAATTACTTCCATTCACGTGCGCTCCCAAGAGGAAGAACAGAAGTTGCTACAAACAGCAAAGCAGAAGTGGATCATTAAGTCCTTTACTAGCTAATTAATGCCTTAACTTAAAAGATGCTACATAGTTTTTACAGAGTTCTTTAAAAAAAAGAACTATCAAGAAAATTTCTTTCCTGACACCAACTAGCTAAATGAGAGCATTAACTAGACTCAATTTGGGTACTTGGTATTCACCAATGTATGAATGGAGTTAGTACCTGAAGTTCTTATTAGTACAGTTAGTACCTGTATGATTCTTATTAGATATGTAGAATCTACTTTCCTAAAGAAATAGCTAGGCAATTTTGAAAAAGAAGAAAAAACCTGTATGACTTATACTATCTGATTTTAAGATTATAAAACAACATAATCAAGACAGACTGACGTAAGTATAGGCATAAACAATAAAAAGCTAAAGCTCTAATACTTTGGCCACCTGATGCAAAGAGCCAACTCATTGGAAGAGACACTGATGCTGGCAAAGATCAAAGGCAGGGGGAGAAGGCGACAACAGAGGACAAGATGGTTGGATAGCATCACAGACGCAATGGACATGAATTTGAGAAAACTCCGGGAGTGATGAAGGACAGGGAAGCCTGGCGTGCTGCAGTCCATGGGGTCGCAAAGAGTCGGACACAATTGAGGGACTGAGCATATAATAAAAACAGAATACAATTCAGAAATACACTCACACATGTACACTCAGATCATGGACTAAAGCAGCAGTATAATTCAGTCAACAAATGATGCAGAACCAAATGTCTACCAGGAGAGACAACACTGAACCTTGACTCATACCTTCACTTCAGTTCAGTTCAGTCGCTCAGTAGTGTCCAGCTCTGTGATCCCATGAACCGCAGCATGCCAGGCTTCCCTGTCCTCCACCAACTCCCGGAGCTTACTCAAACTCATGTCCATTGAGTTGATGATGCCATCCAACCATCTCATCCTCTGTCACTCCCTTCTCCTCTGCCTTCAATCTTTCCCAGCATCAAGGTCTTTTCCAGTGAGTCAGTTCTTCACATCAGGTGGCCAAAGTATTGCAGTTTCAGCTTCAGTATCAGTCCTTCCAATGAATATTTAGGACTGATTTCCTTTAGGATGGACTGGTTGGATCTCCTTGCAGTTCAAGGGACTCTCAAGACTCTTCTCCAACACCAAAGTACAAAAGCATCAATTCTTAGGTGCTCAGCTTTCTTTATGGTCCAACTCTCTCACATCCACACGTTGACTACTGGAAAAGCCATAGATTTGACTAGACGGACCTCTGTTGGCAAAGTAATGTCTCTGCTTTTTAATATGCAGTCTAGGTTGGTCATAACTTTTCTTCCAAGGAGCAAGTGTCTTTTAATTTCATGGCTGCAGTCACATCTGCAGTGATTTTGGAGCTCCCCAAAATAAAGTCTCTCACTGTTTCCATTGTTTCTGCATCTATTTGTCATGAAGTGATGGGACCAGATGCCATGATCTTAGTTTTCTGAATGTTGAGTTTTAAGCCAACTTTTTCACTCTCCTCTTTCACTTTCATCAAGAGGCTCTTTAGTTCTTCTTCACTTCTTCACTTTCTGCCACAAATGTGGCATACCTTGACTCATACCTTAGTCGTATACAAAAATTAATTCAAGATGGCTTGCAAAAAGATCTTAATGATCCAGATAACCACAATGGTGTGCTCACTCACCTAGAGCCAGACATCCTGGAGTATGAAGTCAAGTGGATCTTAGGAAGCATCACTGCAAACAAAGCTAGAAGAGGTGACAGAATTCCAGCTGAGCTATTTTAAATCCTAAAAGATGATGGAACAACATACTGGTTCAAAATTGGGAAAGGAGTACGTCAAAGCTGTATATTGTCACGCTGCTTATTTAACTCATATTCAGAGTACATCATGTGAAATGCCAGGCTGGGTGAAGCACAAGCTCCAATCAAGACTGCCAAGAGAAATATCAATAACCTCAGATACGCAGATGACACCACCCTCATAGGAGAAAGTGAAGAGAAACTAAAGAGCCTCTTGAGGAAGGTTAAAGGGTGAAAAAGCGGGTTTAAAACTCAACATTCAAAAAACTAAGATCATGGCAACCGGTCCCATGACTTCATGGCAAATAGATGGGGAAACAATGGAAACAGTGACAGACTTTATTTTCTTGGGCTCCAAAATCTTGCTCCTTGGAAAAAAACCTACAACAAACCTAGAGAGCATATTAAAAAGCAGGGACTTTGCCAACAAAGCTCTGTCTAGTCAAAGCTATGGTTTTTCCAGTAGTTATGTATGGATATGAGAGTTGGACCATCGAGAGGGCTGAGCTCCAAAGAACTGGTGCTTTTGAACTGTGGTGTAGAAGACTCTTGAAAGTCCCTTGGACCACAAGGAGATCAAACCAGTTAATCCTAAAGGAAATCACTCCTGAATATACATTGGAAGGATTGATGCTGAAGCTGAAGCTCCAATACTTTGGCCACCTGATATGAAGAGCCAACTCACTGTAAAAGACCCTGATGCTGGGACAGATTTAAGGCAGGAGGAGAAGGGGATGACAGAGGATGAGATGGTTGGATGGCATCACCAACTCAAGGGACCTGAGTTTGAGCAAACTCCGGGAGATGGTGAAGGACAGGGAAGTTTGGCATGCTGAAGTCCATGGGGTTGCAAAGAGTTGGACACTACTGAGAGACTGAACAACAACAACAACATTCATGCAACCACTGGATATTTTTTCAAAGGATATTTAACAGCATGGGGATGAGCACAACAACAGGACGTAACCTGGCACACAGTTTTCAAGGTACATGATGAAGAGATATACCATATCTGACTGGGGGTATTTATTTCATTTTTCTCTATACCCTATGTATTATATATATTTGGTACACAGGATTTATTCATTAAAATTCAATGTTGAAATATAAGTATTGAATGTGACTAAGAGAAATACACCTAATTGTAACAGTAGTTACCTCAAAGTGAAGAGATGAATACTTTTTATTTTCCTATTCATATGTACTTCCCAGATTTTAAAAAATGGCCACATTTCTATAATCCGGAAGAAGATGCTCTTTTAAAAATATGACAATGCCCAGAGTTCTCTGGAACGATATGATTGTTTAGCAGAGCTCTGATTGGGCATGGACCAGCAAAGGAAACCCTCTGCCTGCCCACCCTCCCTGGCTGATGCAGGCACTATCCAAAAGAATCAGTTTACAGTCACAGATTTGGAAACATTAGCGAATGGCACAGATACATAGGGAATGTGGGATTGAGCATATTCTCCTTGAAAACTGTTTTTTCCTAGTTGCTCATCTTTAAAATTTTTCTAAAAAGGGCTATTTACTCATTGAGGACTTAAAGTATTGGAAATATAAATTACATTATATTTTATACTGTATCAATAAACATTTTTGAAGAAAAAATACACTCTGTCCAACAGAAGTTCAATAAGATCAAGTGGTATTTCATGCAGGAATGTATATTAGTGATCTAGTCCCATGTCTGTCATAATGAAAAAGATTAGAAATTATTTACCTTAATGTTTTAGGGTATTAATTATATATACTTATTTATAATAAACCAGTATCATATGATGAACTTTTTTCAAATAAATTATGAAACTCATTGGAAAAGTCCTACTTGTAGGTGAATTTATGTGTTAATATCTTCCCCTTCACTTTTCCTACAGGCAGCAGGAGAGAAAGACCACCTTCAAAGTCAGCCTGAGCTGGGTTCAGATCATGGTACCACCAGTCCTGTATCGAGTGCGAGCCTCAACTTCTCTCCTACATCACACCTCCTGGGATCCATGTCCCTATACTGTCCCCTCACACTCTGAACTTGGGCTGGCTCTGAGTATACCACTAGAATGTGGCAGTGGCAGTATTTTAAGACTTCCAAAACAGGTCACAAAGATCGTTCAGCAATCACTTTAGTCTTTGGAAGATTCGGCCTCGATGAAGCTATGCAGCACATAAGGGGTATGACTTCCCTGAGACCGCTATGGTGTGAGAAAGCCCAAGGTAGCCACGTGTGAAGAGACTACAATAGTGACAGAGGTAGGGAGGAAGGCGGAGAGAGAAAAAGAGAGGGGGCTCAGGACTCCCCCTAGCTGTTTCAGCTGTCCCGAACAAGCAAGTGAAGAAATCATCTCAGATGGCTCCAGCCCCAGCCACCGTCTGACTGCAACCCACTGGAAGACCCCAAGGAAGCAGGGCCTATCTGAGTCCAGACAGAGGCATGAGGCTGGGACATCATGAGTCTTGTATAAGTAGCAGCCTTCTTTACCTTCTCTTCTTCTGGAAATACTACCAAGTAAACCAGATATGTACAGGCTATGGAGACACTTGATGCTCTTAACAACTGCACTGTTCTCCCCGTGTTCCTCATCAATGGTCTCCCCTTGGAGCTGGACAGGGATCAGGGTTAGAGGTTTTCAGATCCGGCAGTAACTCTGGTTTCTGTTGCTTAGCAAAGGCCACAGATAAATGAGGTCAGCTCTGAATAATTTGAAGAAAGCTTACAAATAAAATACAAGGTTCAGTTTTACCCTCTTTACTACACGGATACTCATGGCCAGTTAGATGTTATATTGAGTGCCCACCATATGGCTCCCCGTTGACAGGACATGTCCCCTGCCTTGAACAGCCACGATCCAGGGGGCACACAGATAAGTGAACAAGCCATTAGACCACAGGTTTCAGGAGCAGAAAAGGGTTGAGGACAGACACAAAGAAGACATACAGCAGGAGGAGCCAACTCCATCTGTTAGGGTATGGAGGACTCACAGAAGCTGAGAAACTAATCGCAGGCCCAGAGGGCGGCAGGGGTGAAGACAACATGTGTCCATCTCATCCCTGGCTGTGGGGGTACATGCACCTAGGTGTGTGCCTGGGAATGACAAGAGAGGCAAGGAAAAAAGTGTACTTTCGAAAGCCAGAGAGCACGTGCCCTTCAAGTCAGTACAGGAGGCTTGAGACTAGCAGGCGGGATACTTGGATCCCAGTTTTCACTCTCATGGGACAACTCACTCACCTTCTGAGCATCTAACAGTTTAACTACACACTTAGGCTGTACTCTTCTCAGGAAAAGAGACTATGAAATCTGAAGAGGATTTTTTTATTGTGGAAAAATACATATAAAAGTCACCATTTTAACCATTTTTAGGTATACAGTTCCATGGCATTAAGTACATTCACTCTGTTGTACAAGCACCATCATCCATCTCCAGAACTATCCCATCTTACAAAGCAGAAACTCTGGGTAAAAGAGAATATTTAACAACAACAAAAAAGAAACTCTGTGCCCATTAAACATTAATTTTCCACCCCTCCTTCTTACAGCCCCTGTGATACCATTCTACTTTCTGTCTCTATAATTTGACTACTCTAGATACCTCATATGGGTAGAATCATGTAAGGTTTGTCCTTCTGTGACTGATTTATTTCACTTAGCATAATGTCTCAAGGCTCATCTATTATGCAGCATGTGTAAGGATTTCCTTCCTTTTTAAGACTAAACAATATTCCTTTTAAATGTATATACCACAATTCGTTTATCTATTTATCCATCAATGGATATTTGGGTTGTTTCCACACTTTCTCTATTGTGAATAATGCTCCTATGGACAAGGGTGTGCGGATATCTATCCAAGTCCCTGCTTTTATTTCTTCTGGATATATATACTCAGAAATGGAACTGCTGGCTTATATGGTAATTCTACATTTATTTTTTGAAGAACCTCCATATTGATTTGCATAGCAGGTGTACCATTTTATATTCTCAAGAACAGTGCACAAGGGTTCCAATTTCTCAACATCCTCACCAATGCTTATTACCTCCTACTTCTTTTTAAAACAACAACCATCCTAACAGGCATTAGGAGGTATCTCCTGGTTTGGGGCTCCAAAATCACTGCAGATGGTGACTGCAGCCATGAAACTCAAAGACACCTACTCCTTGGAAGGAAAGTTATGACCAACCTAGATAACATATTCAAAAGCAGAGACATTACTTTGCCAACAAAGGTCTGTCTAGTCAAGGCTATGGTTTTTCCAGTGGTCATGTATGGATGTGAGAGTTGGACTGTGAAGAAAGCTGAGCACTGAAGAATTGATGCTTTTGAACTGTGGCGTTGGAGAAGACTCTTGAGAGTCCCTTGGACTGCAAGGAGATCCAACCAGTCCATCCTAAAGAAGATCAGTCCTGGGTGTTCATTGGAAGGACTGATGCTGAAGCTGAAACTCCAATACTTTGGTCACCTCATGCGAAGAGTTGACTCATTGGAAAAGACCCTGATGCTGGGAGGGATTGGGGGCAGGAGGAGAAGGGGACGACAGAGGATGAGATGGTTGGATGGTATCACCGACTCGACGGGAGTTGGTGATGGACAGGGAGGCCTGGCGTGCTGCGATTCATGGGGTCGCTAAGAGTCGGACACGACTGAGTGACTGAACTGAACTGATCTGGTTTTGATGAAAGGGAATTTTTTAAAAGTTCATGGTTCTTCCAGGCCTAGGACATTCTAATAGAGTTATTCATCTGTGTAGATCTCCAAAGCCTCCAGCAAATCCATACATATGACTTTCCTGAGGCTGTCTCTACAGTGTCTGTCTGAGGGTAGGACATCATTCCCCTAGCTAAGAGGCTCCATCCTAGCCTATCTACCAGCACAGGAATTCTAATATTGCAACTGGCTTTCAACAAACATCTTTACACTCGATGATTACCTTGTTTCTCTTTTAAAAGCTCTGCTTCAAGTGGGTTCTAACACTAAACATATTATCAATGTCCTATAGCCCCAGGTGCTCCCGGACCTCTTCCCATCTTCAGAGTCCTTCAAAGCCACCCCAGAAGAGAGGCAGTTCACCTTAAGCCTGTGTTGTTGATGGTGCTCCTAGCCTATCCATTTTCATTCCACGCATGGTATTCTATTCAAGGTCCTTTCAAGAGTGAGTGAAAGCTAGTAACAGAGGAAGCTGTACCCCAACCCCTCCCAGCCAATAGAAGGGCTGTAACCAGAACGGTGGCTCTCCTGAAGCTGAGACTCAAAAGAAATGCTGGTGCATGGCAATGCAATAAAGTTGAAACTTTCAGTGAGAAAGAAATGCTGGGGCATGGCAATGCAATAAAGTTGAAACTTTCAGTGAGACAGCTTTTTGCAGTTAGAAACCATTCCTTAACACAAGAACTTGACTCCCCAGTTTTCAGCCACCTCCTCTGTCCTCCCATCTCCTCCATTTCAGTCATTTCATAATGGCCAACTATGCTGCTTGTCAGAAAAGGCAGAAAAAGGATTCAGGAGGAGTCGATTTTGAAACTACGTGTCCTCGATACCTACAACAGTGTCTGACATATAATAAGACTTTCATGAACATCTGCTGAACAAATAAAAACTAATTTATCAAAACAAGACTATATGTCTGTACTCTACCATTATGAGGAACCCAGCTAGCTTGAATTAGTAATGGTGGATAGTAACTGGGGAAGAATGAAATTAGCAAATATTACATTTTCACTCATTAATTTAAGGACATAGTGTGCAAGCATAAAAAAAATCAATAATTTTTTTTCAGGTTTCTGTGGGGTTTTTTCTTATTCACTAACTCCCTTGAACACATAAGCTGAGCTGAAACAACACATTTAGTTTTACTCAATAATCATTGTTTTCTGTTAAGTCTATATTCAGGTTTCCTTAGATTTTACCTAATGTCATATGGTCACGTGTCCTCAGGCTACTCCTGGCTCTGACAGTCTCTCAGACTTTACAACCTTGACAGGAGGGCTGCAGATATTTTGCAGGCTATTTCTGAATTCAGCTTTGTGTGGTGTTTTTCCCATGGTTAGACTGGGTTTGGGAGATCATGTACCCATCCTATCAAGGGCATATATGTTGTTTATTTTTTAATTACAGCAAATACTTCACCCTAAAGCCCCTCAAACTGACAGGTGCTCTCTGAAAAGTGTGCAGCTGCCAGATGGCTAATTCCTACCTTAGGGTTTACAGCCACATCCAAGGGAAACTACATTAGATTTCATTTAGATCTTATGTATAGACTGCAATTGGAGAGGGCAATGGCACCCCACCCCACTCTTGCCTGGAAGATCGCATGGACGGAGGAGCCTGGTGGGCTGCAGTCCATGGGATCGCTAAGAGTTGGACATGACTGAGCGACTTCACTTTCACTTTTCACTTTCATGCATTGGAGAAGGAAATGGCAAGCCATTCCAGTGTTCTTGTCTGGAGAATCCCAGGGACGGGGGAGCCTGGTGGGCTGCCGTCTATGGGGTCACACAGAGTCGGATACGACTGAAGCGACTTAGCAGCATAGACTGCAATGTTTTCCCTTTGAAGCTGAATTCTTTAACAAATATCTATAATTTCATATTTTCTCTTGAGGTTGTAGGTCCCTTTATCTCCTTCCTCAATTCACTCATGGCTGAACATCCAGGGCACTCAAGAGAGTTTCACTTGCATTCTAGAATTAGAACTATTAAATGAGTTAACTTATTCTTAAACCCATGACCTGGTGGCTTCCTCCTTCCCAGAAAGCTCCTAACACTATTCTTGTAGAACACAATGAACAACCACAAGACCTTCTCAGTCCTTCTGGACAGGTTCATTAGCAGTTTAAAGCATGCTACATCTTGCCTTCAGTAAACAGTCTCAACCTCTCTTAGCACACAGGAACACTGGCAAAAAACTCGGCCACATCTCCCACTTTCCATACTGATAAGCAGTGTCCACCTCAAGCAATATTCAGTCGGCCCATTCTTGATTATTTTAATCTGTCTTTCGTGTTCTTCACACTGAAAATCATTTGTAGTCAAATCAGTTCAGTTCAGTTGCTCAGTCATGTCCAACTCTGCGACCCCATGAATCACAGCAAGCCAGGCCTCCCTGTCCATCACCAACTCCCGGAGTTCACTCAAACTCACGTCCATTGAGTCAGGGATGCCATCCAGCCATCTCATCCTCTGTCGTCCCCTTCTCCTCCTGCCCCCAATCCCTCCCAGCATCAGGGTCTTTTCCCATGAGTCAACTCTTTGCATGAGGTGGCCAAAGTACTGGAGTTTCAGCTTCAGCATCAGTCCTTCCAATGAACACCCAGGACTGATCTTCTTTAGGATGGACTGGTTGGATCTCCTTGCAGTCCAAGGGACTCTCAAGAGTCTTCTCCAACACCACAGTTCAAAAGCATCAATTCTTCGGTGCTCAGCCTTCTTCACAGTCCAACTCTCACATCCATACACTGTAGTCAAATAGGTCAAATCTAAACCAAAGACGGTTCAAGCCGAGGACCTCAGGAACAGAAGACGCAGAAAAGCACAGACCCCGAGGACAAGCGCCTTCTTGGCCCACAAGTCCCACCCTGGCCTGCCTAGCGCACATTTTTTCTTCTGCACTGATATGGCTACTGCGGGGAGAGAGGTCAGCGGACCCTGCCCTCCAAGTGCACCCCAGGCCCGAGTCAAAGCAAAGGTGGGAGGCCTGTCGCACCTCCCGGTCCGGCAGTGGACTCTGACCATTCCAGGAATACTGTAGACAAGAAGCTTTCCCTAAGCAGCCGGCGAATGCAGGTGACAGGGACACTGGGAGACAACCAGAGGGCAGGTCGGCGGGCTGCAGGGCTGCAAAGGGATTGGGTCTGCGAGGTAGGAAAGAAGTCTGCTGGAAAAATCTTATAAAACTGAAGACGGCCTTGGCAGCCGCTGGGAAGAAAGAGAAAACAGTGGCGGCGACACCACTACCATCGCTCAGGGCGGGCGGCTGATTTCCCCGGCAGCTATGCTTGCAGAGACGCTCCTGGCGCGCGGGGCAGCGTCTGTGCTAGCGCTTTGGGTGGGCTCAGGGGTCTCTCGCCCGCGCAGCTCGCCCTTCGGAGGTGCCCCGCTCGGTCTGACGACCCGAACACTCCCCTACTTGAGGCAGCTCCTCTCCCAACACCCGGCGGCTGCTCCCCCCACACCCCCCGCCCCCACCCCGAGCAGGGCCGCTGCCCGCCCTACCTCGCCGCTTGGCGCGCACGATGCCCTTCTTCTGAAGCACGAACGTGGACCCGTTCACCAGGCTCGACACTACGGCCACGCCCAGACCGAGCGACACGGCGGCGGGGCTCGGGCTGCGCGCCCCCTCCCCGGCCGCCGCCGCTGCAGCAGCCGCAGTCCCCATTCCGCCCGTGCCCGCCCTCTGCGCCTGCGCGCTCGCCAGCCCGGCCAGAAGGCGGAGGCCGGCTCCTCGGCAGAGCAACTGGGCTGTGGGGCGGGGGGACCTTGGGCGGCACGGAGGCAGGGTGGAGTCTGGGCTCCTCGTGGAGGTCAGGCGGAGGGTGGATCCCGAGTTCTGGGAGGAGGGTGAGCGCCGAGACGAAGCGAATGGGGGTTCGGAGCGCCTGAAGAGGCCGCGATGGTGAGGGATGGAGCGAGACGGTAGGTGGGTGGGTGTAGAGGCAGAGTTTCCAGATTTGGCAACTGCAAATACAGGACCCCCAGTTAAGTTTGCATCTCAGATAAACACATAATTTTTAGTGGTTGTCCCATGCAATATTCGGGACTGAAAAAGCGCCACAAGACGCAGTCCTAACTGGGATCATGGACTCCCACAAAGCTGGTCCGGGATCAGCAGGGAGCCGCCCCTGGGGCCTGAAGCCAAGCCAGCTATGGAAACTCAAATGGGACCACTAAATGAAGTCATCTGCCTCCGCACTGGAGCAGTGAGCTTGTGATCATACTGTCTATCCCAATTTATTTTTGATAAAACATACCAAATTTCAGAAAACACGGAACAGTATTTTAAAATTACTCAAGCGCACTCAGTTCAGTTCAGTCGTTCAGTCGTGTCCGACTCTTTGCGACCCCATGAATAGCAGCACGCCAGGCCTCCCTGTCCATCACCAACTCCCGGAGTTCACTCAGACTCACGTCCATCGAGTCAGTGATGCCATCCAGCCATCTCATCCTCTGGCGTCCCCTTCTCCTCCTGCCCCCAATCCCTCCCAGCATCAGAGTCTTTTCCCATGAGTCAACTCTTCGCATGAGGTGGCCAAAGTATTGGAGTTTCAGCTTTAGCATCATTCCTTCCAAAGAAATCCCAGGGCTGATCTTCAGAATGGACTGGTTGGATCTCCTTGCAGTCCAAGGGACTCTCAAGAGTCTTCTCCAACACCACAGTTCAAAAGCATCAATTCTTCGGTGCTCAGCCTTCTTCACAGTCCAACTCTCACATCCATACATGACCACAGGAAAAACCATAGCCTTGACTAGATGGACCTTAGTTGGCAAAGTAATGTCTCTGCTTTTCAATATGCTATCTAGGTTGGTCATAACTTTCCTTCCAAAGAGTAAGCGTCTTTTAATTTCATGGCTGCAGTCACCATCTGCAGTGATTTTGGAGCCCCCAAAAATAAAGTGTGACACTGTTTCCACTGTTTCCCCATATATTTCCTATGAAGTGATGGGACCGGAAGCCATGATCTTCGTTTTCTGAATGTTGAGCTTTAAGCCAACTTTTTCACTCTCCACTTTCACTTTCATCAAGAGGCTTTTTAGTTCCTCTTCACTTTCTGCCATAAGGGTGGTGTCATCTGCGTATCTGAGGTGATTGATATTTCTCCCAGCAATCTTGATTCCAGCTTGTGCTTCATCTAGCCTAGCGTTTCTCATGATGTACTCTGCATATAAGTTAAGTAAGCAGGGTGACAATATACAGCCCTGATGTACTCCTTTTCCTATTTGGAACCAGTCTGTTGTTCCATGTCCAGTTCTAACTGTTGCTTCCTGACCTGCATACAGATTTCTCAAGAGGCAGGTCAGGTGGTCTGGTGTTCCCATCTCTTTCAGAATTTTCCACGGTTTATAGTGATCCACGCAGTCAAAGGTTTTGGCATAGTCAATAAAGCAGAAATAGATGTTTTTCTGGAACTCTCTTGCTTTTTCGATGATCCAGCGGATGTTGGCAATTTGATCTCTGGTTCCTCTGCCTTTTCTAAAACCAGCTTGAACATCAGGAAGTTCATGGTTCACATATTGGTGAAGCCTGGCTTGGAGAATTTTGAGCATTACTTTACTAGCATGTGAGATGAGTACAATTGTGTGGTAGTTTGAGCATTCTTTGGCATTGCCTTTCTTTGGGATTGGAATGAAAACTGACCTTTTCCAGTCCCGTGGCCACTACCCCAGCCTAATAGTTATTATTTAAAATGTTTTCCTACCTTAAGTACAATTTAATTGCCATATGCAAAATAGCCTTTTTATTTAATATACCATAATCAGTTTTAACGTTTCTGCACAATGATTGTTTTAATGATAGTATAGTGTTGGTGGTTTAGTCGCTAAGTCATGTCCGACTCTTGCAATCCTATGGACTGGGAACCTACCAGGCTCCTCTGTCCATGGGATTCTCCAGGCAAGAATGCTGGAGTGGGTTGCCATTTCCTTCTTAGCATTAAAGTTCTCGTACAGAAATACAGAAATGATAGTATAATCTCCCTTAAAGTTAATTACCATAATCTGTGTAACTGTTTGGCTGTTGGTTGTTAGTGTTGAGTCCTGCCCCAGGCCATAGGTACAAGGACTTGTACCAAGGCCACAGAAGCAGAGCCCAGAATCAACCTCACCCAAGAAACTAATTGAACCCCTTTTTAACGTTTGGCAAAAGCCCCTGATCATCACTAACTCCAAACTCCTAACTCCAAGTTAGGCAAAGATGCCCACTCCAGTAAACACCCTATGGCGCCTCAACCAGTCACCTAATGCCAACCTTCCAGCAGGAATTTTGTTTTGTCTTGAAGCTATAAAGATTGGCTACTAAGCCACAAAAATACTGACTCTCCCTGGTTTGTCAGGAGTTTGGCCTGCTGCACTTACAGCACCTTCATTATCTCTGCTTCTTGCTCCTAATAAACTCATTCCCTTTTGAAATACTCTGTCTGGAAATTCTTTTCCAACCTGAGCTCAGACTGCTTCAACAGTAAAGTTGCTACTAGTTTGTTTGTTTTTCTATTATAAGTGACCATTTTCCAAAGTTTTAAAAATACTGAAGAGTATCAATCTATACCTATATACATCACTGTTTGTGAAGGAATATAAAAATCAAATACTATTTCTGTATGAAAACTTTTATGCTGAATGAATTTAGTCTTCTGCTTTTTCTTTCTTGTTGTGGTAATGTATGTGTAACATAAAACTTACCATTTTAACCATTTTTAAATATACAATTCAGTGGCACTAATTACATTGACAATGTTGAGCAACCCTTATTACTATTTCCAAAAGTTTTCCATAAACAGAAACTGTAACCATAAAGCTTATCCCATTTCCCTCCCCCTAGTCCCTGCTAACCAGCTAACTTTCTGCCTCTGTGAATTGGCCTATTTTAGAAATTTCATATAAGTGGAATTGAACTATATTTGTCCTTCTGTGACTGGCTTGTGTCTCTCAGTATAACATTTTTGAGATTCATGCATGTTTTAGCATTTATCCATGCATGTGTTGTAACATTTTGTTTACCTAGTCATCGTTTGATGGACAATTCGGTTGTTTCCACCTTTTGGCTGTTGTGAATGTCGTTACAGTGATCATTTTCATGAAAGTATCTATTGGAGTCTCTGACTTAAATTCTTTGGGGTATACACCTAAGAGTGGAATTGCTGAGTCATGTGGTAAATTCTATATTTAGCTTTTTGAAGAACCACCAAACTTTTCCACAGCCACTATACCATTTTATGTCCCCACCAGTAACACATGAGGGTTCCAATTTCTCCAAATTATCACCAATACTTCTTATTTTCCCATAGTCTTTTTCCCATAGCCATTCTAGTAGGTATGAAGTGGTTGCTTATTCTTTTTAAATATACTACTGAACATCATTCAGTAATGAAATCATTCTGAAAGAGATAGGAATACCAGACCACCTGACTTGCCTCTTGAGAAACCTATATGCAGATCAGGAAGCACCAGTTAGAACTGGACATGGAACAACAGACTGGTTCCAAATAGGAAAAGGACTACATCAAGGCTGTACATTGTCACCCTGCTTATTTAACTTCTATGCAGAGTACATCATGAGAAACGCTGGGCTGGAAGAAACACAAGCTGGAATCAAGATTGCTGGGAGAAATATCAATCACCTCAGATATGCAGATGACACCACCCTTATGGCAGAAAGTGAAGAGGAACTCAAAAGCCTCTTGATGAAAGTGAAAGAGGAGAGTGAAAAAGTTGGCTTAAAGCTCAACATTCAGAAAACAAAAATCATGGCATCTGGTCCCATCACTTCATAGGAAATAGATGGGGAAACAGTGGAAACAGTGTCACACTTTATTTTGGGGTTGAAACTTCAGTGAGATAAAGCAGTTAGAAACCATTCCTTAACACAAGAACTTACCCTCAGTTTTCAGCCACCTCTCTGTCCTCCCATCTCCTCCATTTCAGCTGCCTCTTGTTAATGGCCAACTATGCTGCTTGTCAGGAAAAGGCAGAAAAGCGGATTCAGGAGGAGTCGATTTTGAAACTACGTGGTCCTCGACACCTACAATAGTGTCTTATGTATGGTAATAAGACTTTCTTGGGTGAACATCTGCTGAACAAATAAAACTAATTTATCAAAACAAGACTTGTATGTCCGTGACTCTGTACTAATGGTGAGGAACCCAAACAGCTTTGAATTAGTAATGGTGGATAGTAACTGGGGAAGAATGAAATTAGCAAATATTACATTTTCACTCATTAATTTAAGGACATAGTGTGTGCTAATAAAAAAATCAATAATTTTTTTTTCAGGTTTCTGTGGGGTTTTTTTTTCTTATTCACTAACTCCTTGAACACATAAGCTGAGCTGAAACAACACATTTAGTTTTACTCAATAATCATTGTTTTCTGTTAAGTCTATATTCAGGTTTTTAGATTTTACCTAATGTTATATGGTCACGTGTCCTCAGGCTACTCCTGGCTCTGACAGTCTCTCAGACTTTACAACCTTGACAGGTGAGGGCTGCAGATATTTTGTGTTATTTCTGAATTCAGCTTGCGGTGTTTTTCCCATGGTTAGACTGGGTTTGGGAGATCATGTACCCATCCTATCAAGGGCATATATGTTGTTTATTTTGAATTACAGCAAATACTTCACCCTAAAACCCCTCAAACTGACAGGTGCTCTGAAAAGTGTGCAGCCGCTAGATGTATTAATTCACCTTAGGGTTTACAGCCACATCCAAGGGAAACTACATTAGATTTCATTTAGATCTTATGTATAGACTGCAATTGAGAGGGCAATGGCACTCTCACCCCACTCTGCCTGGAAGATCGTGACATGGACGGAGTGAGCTCAGGCTGCAGTCCATGGATCGCTAAGAGTTGGACATGACTGAGCGACTGCCTCACTTTTCACTTTCATGCATTGGAGAAGGAAATGGCAAGCCATTCCAGTGTTCTTGTCTGAGAATCCTAGGACGGAGCCTGTGGGCTGCCGCCTATGGGGTCAAGCACAGAGTCGGATACGACTGAAGCGACTTAGCTGGCATAGACTGCAATGTTTTTCCTTTGAAGCTGAATTCTTTAACAAATATCTATAATTTCATATTTTCTCTTGAGGTTGTAGGTCCCTTTATCTCCTTCCTCAATTCACTCATGGCTGAACATCCAGGGCACTCGAGAGTTTCACTTGCATTCTAGAATTAGAACTATTAAATGAGTTAACTTATTCTTAAACCCATGACCTGGTGGCTTCCTCCTTCCCAGAAAGCTCCTAACACTATTCTTGTAGAACACAATGAACAACCACAAGACCTTCTCAGTCCTTCTGACAGGTTCATTAGCAGTTTAAAGCATGCCTCCCAGCATCAGAGTCTTTCCAGTGAGTCAACTCTTCACATGAGGTGGCCAAAGTACTGAGTTTCAGCTTTAGCATCATTCCTTCCAAAGAAACCCAGGGCTGATCTCCTTTCAGAATGGAGGGGCCCTGAGTCAGCAAGGTGGAGGCCTGTCGCACCTCTCCGTCCGGCAGTGGACTCCTGACCATTCCAGAACACTGTAGACAAGTAGCTTCCTAAGCAGCCGGCATGGTGATAGGGATCAGAGACAAAACTAGAGGCGGTCGGCGGGCTGCAGGGCTGTATCGGGTCTGCGAGGCAGGAAAGAAGTCTGCTGGAAAAATCTTATAAAACTGAAGACGGCTCGCAGCCGCTGGGAAGAAAGAGAAAACAGTGGCGGCGACACCACTACCATCGCTCAGGGCGGGCGGCTGATTTCGGCAGCTATGCTTGCAGAGACGCCTCCTGGCGCGCGGGGCAGCGTCTGTGCTAGCGCTTGTGGGCCTAGGTCTCTCTCGCCCGCGCAGCTCGCCCTTCGGAGGTGCCCCGCCTGGTCTGACGACCCGAACACTCCTCACTTGAGGTAAGCCTTCCAACACCCGATGGCTGCCCCGCACACCCCCGCCCCCACCCCGAGCAGGGCAGGACCTCAGGAACAGAAGACGCAGAAAAGCACAGACCCCGAGGACAAGCGCCTTCTTGGCCCACAAGTCCCACCCTGGCCTGCCTAGCGCACATTTTTTCTTCTGCACTGATATGGCTACTGCGGGGAGAGAGGTCAGCGGACCCTGCCCTCCAAGTGCACCCCAGGCCCGAGTCAAAGCAAAGGTGGGAGGCCTGTCGCACCTCCCGGTCCGGCAGTGGACTCTGACCATTCCAGGAATACTGTAGACAAGAAGCTTTCCCTAAGCAGCCGGCGAATGCAGGTGACAGGGACACTGGGAGACAACCAGAGGGCAGGTCGGCGGGCTGCAGGGCTGCAAAGGGATTGGGTCTGCGAGGTAGGAAAGAAGTCTGCTGGAAAAATCTTATAAAACTGAAGACGGCCTTGGCAGCCGCTGGGAAAGAGAAAACAGTGGCGGCGACACCACTACCATCGCTCAGGGCGGGCGGCTGATTTCCCCGGCAGCTATGCTTGCAGAGACGCTCCTGGCGCGCGGGCAGCGTCTGTGCTAGCGCTTGGGTGGGCTCAGGGTCTCTCGCCCGCGCAGCTCGCCCTTCGGAGGTGCCCCGCTCGGTCTGACGACCCGAACACTCCCCTACTTGAGGCAGCTCCTCTCCCAACACCCGGCGGCTGCTCGCGCACCCCCGCCCCCACCCCGAGCAGGGCCGCTGCCCGCCCTACCTCGCCGCTTGGCGCGCACGATGCCCTTCTTCTGAAGCACGAACGTGGACCCGTTCACCAGGCTCGACACTACGGCCACGCCCAGACCGAGCGACACGGCGGCGGGGCTCGGGCTGCGCCCCTCCCCGGCCGCCGCTGCTGCAGCAGCCGCAGTCCCCATTCCGCCCGTGCCCGCCCTCTGCGCCTGCGCGCCAGCCAGCCCGGCCAGAAGGCGGAGGCCGGCCCTCGGCAGAGCAACTGGGCTGTGGGGCGGGGGACCTTGGGCGGCACGGAGGCAGGGTGGAGTCTGGGCTCCTCGTGGAGGTCAGGCGGAGGGTGGATCCTGAGTTCTGGGAGGAGGGTGAGCGTCGAGACGAAGCGAATGAGGGTTCGGAGCGCCTTAAGAGGCCGCGATGGTGAGGGATGGAGCGAGACGGTAGGTGGGTGGGTGTAGAGGCAGAGTTTCCAGATTTGGCAACTGCAAATACAGGACCCCAGTTAAGTTTGCATCTCAGATAAACACATAATTTTTAGTGGTTGTCCCATGCAATATTCGGGACTGAAAAAGCGCCAACAAGACGCAGTCCTAACTGGGATCATGGACTCCCACAAAGCTGGTCCGGGATCAGCAGGGAGCCGCCCCTGGGGCCTGAAGCCAAGCCAGCTATGGAAACTCAAATGGGACCACTAAATGAAGTCATCTGCCTCCGCACTGGAGCAGTGAGCTTGTGATCATACTGTCTATCCCAATTTATTTTTGATAAACATACCAAATTTCAGAAAACACGGAACAGTATTTTAAAATTACTCAAGCGCACTCAGTTCAGTTCAGTCGTTCAGTCGTGTCCGACTCTTTGCGACCCCATGAATAGCAGCACGCCAGGCCTCCCTGTCCATCACCAACTCCCGGAGTTCACTCAGACTCACGCCCATCGAGTCAGTGATGCCATCCAGCCATCTCATCCTCTGGCGTCCGCTTCTCCTCCTGCCCCAATCCTCCCAGCATCAGAGTCTTTTCCAGTGAGTCAACTCTTCGCATGAGGTGGCCAAAGTATTGAGTTTCAGCTTTAGCATCATTCCTTCCAAAGAAATCCCAGGGCTGATCTCCTTCAGAATGGACTGGTTGGATCTCCTTGCAGTCCAAGGGACTCTCAAGAGTCTTCTCAACACCACAGTTCAAAAGCATCAATTCTTCGGTGCTCAGCCTTCTTCACAGTCCAACTCTCACATCCATACATGACCACAGGAAAACCATAGCCTTGACTAGATGGACCTTAGTTGGCAAAGTAATGTCTCTGCTTTTCAATATGCTATCTAGGTTGGTCATAACTTTCCTTCCAAAGAGTAAGCGTCTTTTTAATTTCATGGCTGCAGTCACCATCTACCGTGATTTTGGAGCCCCAAAAATAAAGTGTGACACTGTTTCCACTGTTTCCCCATATATTTCCTATGAAGTGATGGGACCGAAGCCATGATCTTCGTTTTCTGAATGTTGAGCTTTAAGCCAACTTTTCACTCTCCACTTTCACTTTCATCAAGAGGCTTTTGAGTTCCTCTTCACTTTCAGCCATAAGGGTGGTGTCATCTGCGTATCTGAGGTGATTGATATTTCTCCCAGCAATCTTGATTCCAGCTTGTGCTTCATCTAGCCTAGCGTTTCTCATGATGTACTCTGCATATAAGTTAAGTAAGCAGGGTGACAATATACAGCCCTGATGTACTCCTTTTCCTATTTGGAACCAGTCTGTTGTTCCATGTCCAGTTCTAACTGTTGCTTCCTGACCTGCATACAGATTTCTCAAGAGGCAGGTCAGGTGGTCTGGTGTTCCCATCTCTTTCAGAATTTTCCACAGTTTATAGTGATCCACGAGTCAAAGGTTTTGGCATAGTCAATAAAGCAGAAATAGATGTTTTTCTGGAACTCTCTTGCTTTTTCGATGATCCAGCGGATGTTGGCAATTTGATCTCTGGTTCCTCTGCCTTTTCTAAAACCAGCTTGAACATCAGGAAGTTCATGGTTCACATATTGGTGAAGCCTGGCTTGGAGAATTTTGAGCATTACTTTACTAGCATGTGAGATGAGTACAATTGTGTGGTAGTTTGAGCATTCTTTGGCATTGCCTTTCTTTGGGATTGGAATGAAAACTGACCTTTTCCAGTCCCGTGGCCACTACCCCAGCCTAATAGTTATTATTTAAAATGTTTTCCTACCTTAAGTACAATTTAATTGCCATATGCAAAATAGCCTTTTTATTTAATATACCATAATCAGTTTTAACGTTTCTGCACAATGATTGTTTTAATGATAGTATAGTGTTGGTGGTTTAGTCGCTAAGTCATGTCCGACTCTTGCAATCCTATGGACTGGGAACCTACCAGGCTCCTCTGTCCATGGGATTCTCCAGGCAAGAATGCTGGAGTGGGTTGCCATTTCCTTCTTAGCATTAAAGTTCTCGTACAGAAATACAGAAATGATAGTATAATCTCCTGAAAGTTAACTACCATAATCTGTGTAACTGTTTGGCTGTTGGTTGTTAGTGTTGAGTCCTGCCCCAGGCCATAGGTACAAGGACTTGTACCAAGGCCACAGAAGCAGAGCCCAGAATCAACCTCACCCAAGAAACTAATTGAACCCCTTTAACGTTTGGCAAAAGCCCCTGATCATCACTAACTCCAAACTCCTAACTCCAAGTTAGGCAAAGATGCCCACTCCAGTAAACACCCTATGGCGCCTCAACCAGTCACCTAATGCCAACCTTCCAGCAGGAATTTTGTTTTGTCTTGAAGCTATAAAGATTGGCTACTAAGCCACAAAAATACTGACTCTCCCTGGTTTGTCAGGAGTTTGGCCTGCTGCACTTACAGCACCTTCATTATCTCTGCTTCTTGCTCCTAATAAACTCATTCCCTTTGAAATACTCTGTCTGGAAATTCTTTTCCAACCTGAGCTCAGACTGCTTCAACAGTAAAGTTGCTACTAGTTTGTTTGTTTTTCTATTATAAGTGACCATTTTCCAAAGTTTTAAAAATACTGAAGAGTATCAATCTATACCTATATACATCACTGTTTGTGAAGGAATATAAAAATCAAATACTATTTCTGTATGAAAACTTTTATGCTGAATGAATTTAGTCTTCTGCTTTTTCTTTCTTGTTGTGGTAATGTATGTGTAACATAAAACTTACCATTTTAACCATTTTTAAATATACAATTCAGTGGCACTAATTACATTGACAATGTTGAGCAACCCTTATTACTATTTCCAAAAGTTTTCCATAAACAGAAACTGTAACCATAAAGCTTATCCCATTTCCCTCCCCCTAGTCCCTGCTAACCAGCTAACTTTCTGCCTCTGTGAATTGGCCTATTTTAGAAATTTCATATAAGTGGAATTGAACTATATTTGTCCTTCTGTGACTGGCTTGTGTCTCTCAGTATAACATTTTTTGAGATTCATGCATGTTTTAGCATTTATCCATGCATGTGTTGTAACATTTTGTTTACCTAGTCATCGTTTGATGGACAATTGGTTGTTTCCACCTTTTTGGCTGTTGTGAATGTCGTTACAGTGATCATTTTCATGAAAGTATCTATTGGAGTCTCTGACTTAAATTCTTTGGGGTATACACCTAAGAGTGGAATTGCTGAGTCATGTGGTAAATTCTATATTTAGCTTTTTGAAGAACCACCAAACTTTTCCACAGCCACTATACCATTTTGTGTCCCCACCAGTAACACATGAGGGTTCCAATTTCTCAAATTATCACCAATACTTCTTATTTTCCCATAGTCTTTTTCCCATAGCCATTCTAGTAGGTATGACGTGGTTGCTTATTCTTTTAAATATACTACTGAACATCATTCAGTAATGAAATCATTCTGAAAGAGATGGGAATACCAGACCACCTGACTTGCCTCTTGAGAAACCTATATGCAGATCAGGAAGCACCAGTTAGAACTGGACATGGAACAACAGACTGGTTCCAAATAGGAAAAGGACTACATCAAGGCTGTACATTGTCACCCTGCTTATTTAACTTCTATGCAGAGTACATCATGAGAAACGCTGGGCTGGAAGAAACACAAGCTGGAATCAAGATTGCTGGGAGAAATATCAATCACCTCAGATATGCAGATGACACCACCCTTATGGCAGAAAGTGAAGAGGAACTCAAAAGCCTCTTGATGAAAGTGAAAGAGGAGAGTGAAAAAGTTGGCTTAAAGCTCAACATTCAGAAAACAAAAATCATGGCATCTGGTCCCATCACTTCATAGGAAATATATGGGGAAACAGTGGAAACAGTGTCACACTTTATTTTTGGGGGCTCCAAAATCATGGCAGATGGTGACTGCAGCCATGAAATTAAAAGACACTTACTCCTTGGAAGAAAAGTTATGACCAACCTAGATAGCATATTGAAAAGCAGAGACATTACTTTGCCAACTAAGGTCCATCTAGTCAAGGCTATGGTTTTTCCTGTGGTCATGTATGGATGTGAGAGTTGGACTGTGAAGAAGGCTGAGCACCGAAGAATTGATGCTTTTGAACTGTGGTGTTGGAGAAGACTCTTGAGAGTCCCTTGGACTGCAAGGAGATCCAACCAGTCCATTCTGAAGGAGATCAGCCCTGGGATTTCTTTGGAAGGAATGATGCTAAAGCTGAAACTCCAATACTTTGGCCACCTCATGCGAAGAGTTGACTCACTGGAAAAGACTCTGATGCTGGGAGGGATTGGGGGCAGGAGGAGAAGCGGACGCCAGAGGATGAGATGGCTGGATGGCATCACTGACTCGATGGACGTGAGTCTGAGTGAACTCCGGGAGTTGGTGATGGACAGGGAGGCCTGGTGTGCTGCGATTCATGGGGTCGCAAAGGGTCGGACACGACTGAGCAACTGAACTGAACTGAACATCAATGATGTTTTTTGAAAACATAAACAACATCTTGTATCTTAAATCTCAGCAGAAGCAAGTGGACACAGCAGCAACAGCATTACCATAATCATAATGTTTTACTTTTCTAATAATGCTACTTTTACATTCTTTTAAGAAAAAGACTAAAGCGCTTTAGGAAAAAGAGGCATGCTAAGTTTAAAAAAAAACTCAATAAATTTAGAGAATATAACATCATCTCAATTTCATCTCGCTAAAGTAACTTATTACCATTGAGAACTCCACTCCAGACAGTTTTCCAGGATATGGATATATAGGTAGACATTTTATCCAATGGGAAGGCACATGTACATAACTTGGATTTGACATTTAGAAAACTCAAAAGAAACTAAAGTAACTACCCAAGATGAGATAAACACTAATATGCCGTAAGAGATATTAGTTCCTTAAAGATACCACTAAAATTTAAATGAAAAGCAGTAAGAGATGGTAGTTATTATGTTTTTCTTAACTCCACATTTCAAACTTAGTGTCAATGAGAAGTGAGGAAATCAGCTTACTTTCTGACTCCTTGAAATGTTTTATATGTTGAGACATACAACACTTGGAGACTATTCTTTATTCATACCTATTTAAGATAGGTGAATTGTGAATTGTGAATTAAATATATGTGAATTGAGGTGCTCCTACGTTGGGTGCATAGATATTTACAATTGTTATGTCTTTCTCTTGGATTGATCCCTTGATCATTATGTAGTGTCCTTCCTTATGTCTTGTAATCTTCTTTATGTTAAGGTCTATTTTGTCTGTTGGAGAAGGAAATGGCAACCCACTCCAGTATCCTTGCCTGGAGAATCCCATGAACGGAGGAGCCTGGTAGGCTACAGTCCACAGGGTCGCAAAGAGTCGGACACGACTGAGCATCTTCACTTGTCTGTTAGGCGGATTGCTACTCCAGCTTTCCTTTGCTTCCCGTTTGCGTGGAATATGTTTTTCCATTCTCTCACTTTTGGTCTATATGTGTCTTTAGGTGTGATGTGGGTTTGTTGTAGACAGCGTATATATGGGTCTTGTTTTTGTATCCAATCAGCCAGTCTGTGTCTTTTGGTTGGAGCATTTAATCCATTTACATTTAAAGTAATTATTGATATATGTTACTATTGCCATCTTCTAATTGTTTGGGGTTGATTTCGTACATCTTTTTCCTTCTATTGTATTTCCTGACTGTATAAGTCCATTTAACATTTGTTGTAAAGCTGGTTGGGTGGTACTGAATTGTCTTACCTTTTGCTCGTCTGAAAAGCTCTTTATTTCTCCATCAATTTTTAATGGAATCCTTGCTGGGTACAGTAATCTTGGTTGTAGATTTTTCCCTTTCAGTACTTTAAATATATCCTGCCATTCCCTTCTGGCCTGCAGAGTTTCTGCTGAAAGATCAGCTGTAAAGCATATGGGGTTTCCCTTGTATGGTACTTGTTGCTTCTCCCTGGCTGCTTTTAATATTCTTTCTTTGTGTTTGGTCTTTGTTAGTTTGATTAGTATGTGTCTTGGTGTGTTTCTCCTTGGATTTATCCTGTATGGGATTCTTTGTGCCTCTTGGACTTTATTGACTATTTCCTTTTCCGTGTTGGGGAAATTTTCAACTATAATCTCTTCAAAAATTTTCTCATACCATTTCTTTTTCTCTTCTTCTTCTGGGCTCCTATAATTCAAATGTTGGGGCATTTGATATGATCCCAGAGGTCTCTTAAATATATATGAAAGTGAGTCATTGTTCACATCATCCTTTTACCAAGGTTTCCCATTCATCTTTGATCCACTGGAAATTTTTCAATGACTTTATATTAAAAATAAACAACTATGGGTTCTACAGTCTTTGAGCTTTTTTATTTACAGAGAGTTTGCTTGAACTACAAAATGGACATGTCTTATATTTCCAGGCTATACTTTATTTTCCTAAAACTTTGCAGGTATTGTCCCATTGACTTCTGACATTTAATGTTATTTTAAGTCTGAGTCCAAAGTCAGGGGAAATTGAACCCAAATATGGTATAAATAATGTTGAGGAATGGTTGTTAATTTTCTTGGGTACAATAATAAAATTGTGACTATACTAATATCTTGACTATTACAGACAACTATGAAAGTATTTACAGATGAAATAATTACACTGCAGATTTGATTTTTTTTTAATTTCACAAGGAAAATAAAAAAGAGTGTGTGAGCCTGTATGGAAATGGATTTGTCAAGCAAACAGCACCTGTAACCACCCTCAGGGAAAAGTCCTACTGCATGGAGAATAGCAAATAGCATAGGAATGCCTGCCAGCAAGACTAGCAGTCCCAGGATATCTACTCTCTTCATGGTTTGTAGATGTCAGGGTTGCCAGGAGAGACACGGCTCATGGATGGAAACTGGATGGAACCCTTTACTCACATGCAAAAGAGGCAGAGCAAGGTCAGCTTCAATAGTGGGCATTGGTCCCTCGTGGTCAGGGATGCAAATAAAAAATGCAAATGAGAAGTCAGAAAAGATTGAAAAAGCTGTTGTCTTCCTTCATCATAAAGTATTTCAAGTGTATATAAAAGTACTGAGAATAACACTTTTTAAAATCTATGAATTCATTCTTCCAAATCTGTCTAATCCTGGTTTTTTGCTATTTGCGTCAAATGTTTTAAGGAAATAGGTAGTAGGAGAGACTCTTTATTTCACCTCTCTTCTGCTTAGTGCCTCCAGAATTATTTATTCTTGAAGCACAATAGCTCAATCAGGGTATATTACAGTAGTGCTCAATCTATATCATTCTTCCTAGCACATATCCTTCCTAGTATATCCTTTCTTTTGTAGATTGTTTTTCCTTCTTTCAGGCAATTCTTTACCACTGTGGGGTTTTTTTTAATATATTTTTTAAATTTATTTGGGCGTATAGGATCTTTTAGTTGCAGCCTGCAGGATCCATTTCCCTGACCAGGAATCAAACCCATGTTCCCTGCATTGACAGGTGGATTCCTAACTACTGGATCACCAGTAAAGTCCCTACCACTGTTTTTTAAATATCCTCAAACTGTCCTTCTTCTTAGGTTCTATCAGGTAAATTCTCTTTTAAAGACTCCAGTTCTCTTTGTGTTGAATAGTATTTTATCTGTATTTTCTTAATTATCTCCATATATATCATTGGAAGAGACCCTGATGCTGAGAAAGACTGAAGGCAGAAGAGGGCGACAGAAATTGGATGGTATCTCCAATTCAATGGACATGAACTTGGGCAAACTCCAGGAGATGGTAAGGGACAGGGAAGCCTGGTGTGCTGCTGACTTTGGAATCTCGAAGAGTCGGACACAACGTGGTGGCTGAACAACAACTAATAGGATAAAACTGCTAATAGGATAATGGTGGTGTTCTATTTCCTTAGCTCTGAAATTTTCTTTTTCATTTTATCCATTGTCTTGTTATCCAGTGTCTGAGTTCTGCTTTCATTGTTCTATGTTCTTATTAAGCATCTGTGTCAGGGGTTCCCAAGACCACTCAGTGGTTTGATGATTCACTAGCAAGACTCATAAGGACTCAGCATATAGTCATACTCCTGACATTGGCTTTTACAATGCAAGGCTGTAAAGCAAAATCAGCAAAGGGAAAGGTCCATGGGTTGAAGTCTGGATGAAACCAAGAGTCAGCTTCCAAGAGTTCTCTTTCAAAGGTCACACAGTATGTGCTTAATTCCTTCAACAATGAGCTGTGACAACATGTATGAGGTGCAATCTGCCATGAAAACTTGCCTGACCCCAAGAGTCTAAAGATTTTCTCCATGGTCAGTCATACACCGAAATTCAAGAACCTCCTACAGGAAAGCAAGGGTTCAACATAACCCCTATTTGTTTGCACAATAAACAGGCACAGTGAACCTTCTTATCAGTTAGGGGAAAAGATAATAATGAAGCTGTCAGAAAGAAAGTGAAGTCGCTCAGTCGTGTCCAACTCTTTGTGACCCCATGGACTGTAGCCTATCAAGCTCTTCCGTCCATAGGATTTTCCAGGCAAGAGTGCTGGAGTGGATTGCCATTTCGTTCTCCAGGGGATCTTCCTGACCCAGGAATCGAACCTGGGTCTCCGGCATTGCAGGCAGACGCTTTACCGTCTGAGCCACCAGGGAAACTGTCAGAGGCCTAACTAAATCCAAGTTCCCAGAGGTCACCCAATGGAAAACTTTGCAAGCAGGCCTCTCTCAGGACAGTTTATCTACCTATCTATCTATCTGTCTGTGTGTCTGTCTTTTTCTTCCCTTTCTTTCTTTCTTTTTTCTCTTGTGTATTTGCAGTAAGAGTTTCCTCCATACATCAGTTATAGTAAGGGAAGTACGCTCATAAAAGGTATCTGAGTAGATTAACCAAGTATCACAAAGCCAACAGATTGATTCTATTAATTTTAAAAGCAGGAGGAACTCAAGTCTTACTCAGAAAAAACTATTTACTCATTTTTACACACAAAGCTTCCCAGGTGGCTCAATTGGTAAAGAATCAGTCTGCCAATACAAGAGAATTAAGAGATGCAGGTTCAATCCCTGGGTTGGGAAGATCCCCTAGAGGAGGGAATGGCAATCCACTCCAATATTCTTTCCTGGAGAATTCTATGGGGAGAGGAGCCTGGCGGGCTACAATCCACGGGGTCACAGCATCAGACACGACTGAGCTTGTACACACACAACTACACACAGAACTAGAAAAGTTGTAAACTTTATTGGAACTGCTTAACTATTGTGTGGTGGAAATGTTAATGGATAAGCTGAGCACAACTTGGTGATCAAAGAAAGAACATTACATTGGATCCATTTATTACAACTTACAGCCAAATAAATTCCAAGTAGATGAGTCTTTTAATGTTAAAAAGAGTCTCAGTCAATATCTTGATTTCAGCCTTGTGAGACCCTAAGGAGAGAACCAGCTAAGCCATGCTGAGTCCTTACACACAGAAACTGTAAGATGATAAATATTTTTTAAGCCTCTAATTTTGTCATACAGCAATAGATAACTAATGAAGTCTGCTAGTTTTTTTGTGTGTGACAATATTTTATTTGTTCTTCTATTCATATTTTCTATACATTGGATGTTACTTTTACATGTGTAATTAGATTCCAGTTCTACTTTTTAATGTTAAAAATATGACATAGATAGTGCTAATGATTTTATTTCTATTGTATCAAATATGGAGGCACCCAATGCCTGATAAGGTCAGTGGGTTCGGGTGATAAGAACCTGATCCCTCCACTCTAAACTCTCCCTTCATCCTTTCAACTAATAGTTTCATTCATTGCCTGAATAAATTAATACGGTGAAATGGTGATTTTTATAAATCAGTCAGCCTTTCTACATTTACTAATTGGAATCTTAAGTGTGCAGCTTGGTCTATCTATCTATCTAACTGCTGCCCAGATCAAGATATACAAAATTCCTAAGACCCCAGAAGATTCCTTTTCATTTTTTCATTTAGTTTGCTTTCTTGAACTCCATATGGTGGTGGTGTAGTCACTATGTCATCTCTGACCCTTGCGACTTCATGGACTGTAGCGTGCCAGGACTGTCCCTGAGATTTTCCAGGCAAGAATACTGAAGTGGGGTGCCATTTCCTTCTCCAGGAGATCTTCCTGACCTAGGGACCAATCCCTGGTCTCCTGAAATTCAAGCATATTCCTGACCAACTGAGCTACCAGGGAAGCCCTTGAACGTCATATAAGTGAAATCGTATAGTGAATATTCCCTTGTACCTCATTTCTTAATTCAACCTAATATCTGTGAGATTAGTCCATATTATTGAATGTTCTACCGCCTCATTCTGTGTGTGTGTGTGTGTGTGTGTGTGTGTGTGTGTGTAGTACTCCATTAAAGTATCACAGGATTTATCCATTCTCTGGTTGATAGGCATTTAGATTGTATGAACTTGGGGACTATTATGAAGAAAAATGGCTATGGGATTTCCTGGTGGTCCAGTTGTTAAGACTCTGCCTGCCAGTGCAGGGGACTCAGATTCAATCCCTGGTCCAGGAAGATTCCACATGGCTTGGGGCAACCAAGGCTGAGTGCCACAACTACTGAAGCCTGCATGCTCTAGAACCTGTGCTCCTCAGCAAGAGAAGCCACCATAGTGACTAGCCCTTGCTAGAGAAAGCCCGTGTGCAGCAACAGAGACCCAGTGCAGCCAAAAACAAAACAAATAATTTTTTAAATGGTTATGAACATTGTTATACAAATCTCCTTGCGGACATATGCACTCATTTCTCTTGTGTAAAAACCTAGGGGTGGAATTTCTGAGGGTAGGAATATGTTCACAAAACAACTTTGTAATGTGATTTTACTACTCTCTACTCCCGCAAACATTGTTTGACAGTCCTGATACCACCACACATTTACCAATACTCAGTATAACACAACATTTAACTTGTAACAGAGATAAAACAATGGAAATATCCAAAGTAGTATGCACATTCCCAAGTAATATTCAGTAAAGTACCAGTTTTGTTCATCTAATTCTGGTACTAAAAACCATGATACAGCCAACTTGGAGAAGGAAGTTTGCAGAACCGTCCCAGTGAGGCACATGTCTCATACACTCCAGTCACAGAACAAAGAGAAGGGATGGAGGAGGCTTCTTCTGGGCATGCTGATCTCTCCTGACCTTGCTAGGCCAGAGAAAGAGTAAGGTGAGCAGAAAGCAGTGTCTTCTGCCCCATCCTCCATGAAGAGGCCAGCCCCTTGGCTTCTCTTTCAGGAATTATGAAATCCATAGGTCCTTGGTGTATTTATTCACTGAACATGGTTTAAAGCAATGTCTTCTTCCTAGCTCTGTTGGATGAGTCCCATGAAAAGAGCTGAGGCTGACAAGGGGTTCTTGAAGGAAGAAGCCCTCTGGTCAGAGTCTTTGGGCCTCTAGTTCTCGGGACTGAAGTGAGGCTGTCTAGGGAAAGTCTTCTTGTCTGGGACAAGGAGTCCACAGTAGTGATGCCAGCAGGCCCCAGGGTCTGTGGTGGAGCCAAAAGGCCTTGAGAAGTCAGTGTTTAGCCCCATCTGAAAGAGTGCTCACGTTACTGAATGCACTGAGTCCTGCTGCTTGCAACTTACAAAAGCAATTACATACTCACAAATACTAGAAAAGAAAAATGACCTTAATCAGGATGCCAGAAATTCAAGGAGTTGGTAGACTCAGTGTCCCAAAAAACCACCTTTGAAGATTCTGCTTGGCCCTGAAACTTTTAAAGGGAAACATGAAAGTAAGCTCAGTTAATCATTGAGATAGGGAGTCATCACCATCCTCTATTGTGTACAACCTTGTGTACAGGCTTGTTGACCTCTTGTGATCTTCATCTAGAAGTATCTTGTTCAAACAGTTTTGGTCACACAGTGAAAAGCGAATCTGAACTTTTGTTCACAGAGACAAAGAATGAACTGCACAAACACACAACCACTCACAGTAGCAAGCAAACAGGATTTATTTCAGAGAGAAAGAAAGTACAAAGCTGTTAGCATAGACACTGAGAGGGGATGAAGTGCCCTGAAAAGGTGGGACTTACAGCAGTTTATATCCTTACTAGCATTGATTTGTACACTTTTGATTGGTTCTTACTTTTAACATGTGTCATTTCTAACAATCAGTTTAAAGGTCACAATGTTTAACTTGACATCTTTATGTCTTCTTTTGATCCTCAGATTGTTAGTTTTCATAGACATTAAGTCGCCATCCCATGACTTTTTTCATGACCCGTGTCCATTTTACAATGGATCAGATATATAGTCTAAAGATTAATGATCACCAATTGTTTTTCCCTCAGGCATATGGAACAGAAGTTAATTACTACCCTTTCCTGGATCTGAGTGCTGATAATTTAATCAGACCAAGGACTCTGAGAGCCAGTAATTCAGGACATAGGGTATTAGATCAGATCAGTCGCTCAGTCGTGTCCAACTCTTTGTGACCCCATGAATCGCAACAGGCCAGGCCTCCCTGTCCATCACCAACTCCCGGAGTTCACTCAGACTCACGTCCATTGAGTCAATGATGTCATCCAGCCATCTCATCCTCTGGCGTCCCCTTCTCCTCCTGCCCCCAATCCCTCCCAGCATCAGAGTCTTTTCCAGTGAGTCAATTCTTTGCATGAGGTGGCCAAAGTACTGGAGTTTCAGCTTTAGCATCATTCCTTCCAAAGAAATCCCAGGGCTGATCTCCTTCAGAATGGACTGGTTGGATCTCCTTGCAGTCCAAGGGACTCTCAAGAGTCTTCTCCAACACCACAGTTCAAAAGCATCAATTCTTTGGTGCTCAGCTTTCTTCACAGTCCAACTCTCACATCCATACATGACCACAGGAAAAACCATAGCCTTGACTAGGTTAATGAAGAGGGATTTTTCCTGAAACAGGCTGAGGTCTCAGAGTTCCTACACTAACTGCCTAACAACTTCTGCCTCAATAGTTTGTTCAGGAGATTGCTGAAGAGGAGGCTAGGGAAGAAATCTGGTTGTCTGTTAATTATTTATTCTTCATTTTTATTTCTTTGACCTACAGAACTGACAATTTAGGCAAAGTATTGTGTGATTAAAAGATTTGAGTGGTGTGCTTGGCTGGGAGAAGAGTAGACGATGGTGAAACTACTAGGTAGAGTATTAGGGACCCCCAAAGAGCTCCAGTTCTTTATGTCTCAGTGCAGGAAGATTTTAGCCAGAGGCAAAATGATACATAAGAAGTGCTTTGTTAGAATAGGACACTTGTGAGGCTTACAAGCAGACAAGTGAGAGGGTGCAGTATGCTGAAAACTTAGCAGGCTACAGTTTTCTAATCAAAGGAAAACTGAGAAGCGGGAAAAGACCACCTTCTTCCTCATTTTGAGAAGAGATCACACTTCCATTGCCAGCTCCTCCTCCAGGTTGGGTGTGCTTTGCATGCTAAGTCACTTCAGTCATGTCTGATTCTTTGTGACCCTATGGACTGTAGGCTGCCAGGCTCTTCTGTCCATGGGATTCTCCAGGCAAGATACTGGAGTGGGTTGCCATGCCCTTCTCCAGGGGATCTTCCCAACCCAGGGATCAAACCTGCATCTCCTCCATCTCCTGCATTGGCAGGTGGGTTCTTTACCTCTAGCACCATCTTGGAAGCCCTCCAGGTTGGGCAGAAGAGTTTTTTTGTTCCTACATGATCAAGCCAGAACTGTCATGGCACTGTGAAAAAATTATTTCAGGTTTCAGTACAATGAGGGTCTTTCACTTTGAAGTTTCATCTTTCAGTAAATTATTGTTTTTTAAGTGTGCAGAAAGCATGTCCTAGGAATCATTAACTTACTGAGTCACTGGGTAGAATGTGCCACCATTGTTTTATTGTTTTGAGGCAAATCTTATGCTTCTGTTGCATGGTTTTGTTGCTAAGCAAGCCTGTTGGTTCTGTGGTTAAGCAAACCTGCTTTCTTGAGTGATCATTAACTAACTGTGGTCTCCCCTGAAGTTCCCTCTTTATCTAAAATCCCCAGTGGGATTTCTGAGCTATTTAGTTGTCATAATTATCCTTACCAATGGTGGTGCCTAGTTTAAAAGTTAGTTATGATATACCTTTAACAAGAAAAGTGGCTTCCTGTGAGGGCAGTTTTCTGTAAAGAACTGCTTACACTCATGCAAGTTTTGGGGGTATGTAATTCTGGGCTGAGTCAGCCAGCTCAGAACAAACACAGGGAAGCCTGGCAGCTCTGACCCTGAAGGAGGCAAAGCCCTCCCAGCACAGGCCTATGCTGAGTCTTGGGTGCCTACTGTATAATTTCTAACCACATCCAGAAATGCTGACCCATACACCAACTAGTAAATAATAGATTTTTAAAGCTCAGAAGGGCTTTCAGACCAAGCTGGAGGCACCATAGCAGCCAGCAGCAACCTGTTTCGAGTGGATTAGATTTCATTAAGTGCAGTGGTATTTTTTGGAGAAAGCTTTAAGTAGGTGTCAACTACAAATTGGCAGCCAAGAGCACTGTCAGTGACTGAGCAACAAGGGCATTTTCCATCTGCTTCTGTGGAGACTGAACCCTGTGCTGCAGTAGCTGTTGACCTTCAACACCCTCTGGGAGAGTTCAGGATGGAGTGAGGCACTCTGTGCTTCAGGAAGTCTAGTGGAACAGGCCTTTAGATAGTTAAATATTTTCAGGAACTGATTTCATGATTTCAATCCTTGGATCTCTTCATATCTAGAAAAGCACTAAATCCCTTTATGATGACATCAGCTCCTCATGACTAGCAGAAAATCTTTTTAAAATGAGTGCTTAATTGTACTGAACTCCCCCTTCACCAAAATCTTATGTGTTGACCTTCCCCCACTGCCTCTTTGGAGGAGTCTCTCAGGACTAACTTGAAGTGATGTCTCCCAGGCTGCAGTCCTCATTTTGCCCCAAACAAAACTTAATTTGCAACTCTCAAGTTGTGCATCTTTTTCAGTCAACATAGGTGTCGACAGAAAACTAAGCACAACTTAAAATTTGAGAATTATGTTTTATTTGGCAGACATTCTGAAGACTTTAAACCTAGGAGGCAGCCTCTCAGATACTCTGAGAGACTGCTCTGAAGAGGTAAGGAAGAAGCCAGAATATATAGGGGTTTTTGCAACAATAACCAAGTAGTCAGACCACCAAAAGACTACAGGTGATTAAAAAGAACCAGATAAGTTAAGGAATTTAGTATTTTTCTCTGTATGAGAAGATGTAAGAATCTGGACTCACTGAAAGCATTTCTTTGATATGCACTTTAGCTATCTAGGGCCAGTAATCTCTTCTTTTCCATCCTGAGTTCTCTCAGGGTGCACCACTGGGGGTGGTTGTAGCGGCTGAGGGCTGGGCAGTGGGTAGTCCATTCATCTCCACCCTGAATTCCCTTAAGGTTCACTATCAGAGTTAGCTGTAGTGGCTTGATTCCTACAACATTGTTTGTTTATCAATATGGCAGGCAATGTCTTATCTTTCACATAGGATAAAGAAGGATGATTATACCTTAAGGTGATATGGGTAATTCAAAATGGAGTTTTGAGCTAGATCCACTACTAAAAACTTTAAGAAAAAAAGAAACAACTTCCCACCTCCAAAACTCTTCCAGCTTTTCTACAGAGGAAACTATTGAGATAAGGACAAGAAAAAATTATTTGTGGGAAGTGAAATTTAAATGTGTTTAATTGTGCATAGCTATCAATTCTTTCTGTTTTTATACTTCACTTATTGTTAACTATGGGCTTCCCAGGTGGCACTAGTGGTAAAGAACCTGCCTGCCAATGCAGGAGACATAAACTCCTTGGGTCAGCAAGATCCTCTGGAGGAGGAAACCCACTCCAGTATTCTTGCCTGGAGAATCCCATAGTCCATAAGGTCTGTGGGATACAGTCCACAAGGTCGCAAAGAGGAGGAAACTACTAAAGTGACTCACAGCAAATTGTGAACTATAAAACACATAGGAAAGTAATCAAAGACACAGTGAAATAAAGTAGTATACAGTCAATTCCCAGCTAATTTTTAGCTAACCACCTCCCAGGCCAAAATCTAGATTGTTGGCAGCAGCCAAGAAGTGTAACCAGGAAGGGTTAATTTGACTCCATGTTGAATCTGTTCCTCAAAGTTTATTGCTTGTTTTGCCACTTTTTTTTTATAAGCATACATAATGGCCTGCCCCAGGGAACTCTGCCCTGCTCTGACTGACTGTTAAACTAAAGTGCCTTTGTTCATAAGCTGTCCACCTGTAGATTGAAGGAAGAAAAAATTAACACATCCCCTGCCTGAGGCTTGCCAATCTAGGAGATATTTGCAAGAATTAAATGGTATTTTTACTTTGTTTCCTCACCTCACTGCATTTCTGATCTATAAAAGAACCTGGCATCCAGGCTCTGACAAGATGGTTATTTTGAAATGATAGAATGAATTTGGAAGTTTGCCTTCCTCTGCAATTTTCTGGAAGAGTTTGAGTAGGATAGGTGTTAGCTCTTCTCTAAATTTTTGGTAGAATTCAGCTGTGAAGCCGTCTGGGCTTTTGTTTGCTGGAAGATTTCTGATTACAGTTTCGATTTCCATGCTTGTGATGAGTCTGTTAAGATTTTCTATTTCTTGCTGGTTCCATTTTGGAAAATTATACTTTTCTAAGAATTTGTCCATTTCTTCCAAGTTGTCCATTTTATTGGCATATGGTTGCTGATAGTAGTCTCTTATGATCCTTTGTATTTC
This sequence comes from Bos mutus, assembly GCF_027580195.1. Taxonomy (NCBI): domain Eukaryota; kingdom Metazoa; phylum Chordata; class Mammalia; order Artiodactyla; family Bovidae; genus Bos; species Bos mutus. Next base: position 135,103,007 of record NC_091618.1, read on the forward strand.
TGTGTTGTCTGTTGTGATTTCTCCATTTTCATTTCTAATTTTGTTGATTTGATTCTTCTCCCTTTGTTTCTTGATGAGTCTGGCTAGTGGTTTGTCAATTTTATTTATCTTCTCAAAGAACCAGCTTTTAGCTTTGTTGATTTTTGCTATGGTCTCTTTTGTTTCTTTTGCATTTATTTCTGCCCTAATTTTTAAGATTTCTTTCCTTCTACTAACCCTGGGGTTCTTCATTTCTTCCTTTTCTACTTGCTTTAGGCCTAGAGTTAGGTTATTTATTTGACTTTTTTCTTGTTTCTTGAGGTAAGCCTGTATCACTATGAACCTTCCCCTTAGCATTGCTTTTACAGTGTCCCATAGGTTTTGGGTTGGAGAAGGAAATGGCAACCCACTCCAGTATTCTTGCCTAGAGAATCCCATGGACAGAGGAGCCTGGTGGGCTTCCATCTATGGGGTCGCACAGAGTTGGACATGACTAAAGTGACTTAGCAGCAGCAGCAGCATAGGTTTTGGGTTGTTGTATTTTCATTTTCATTCATTTCTATGCATATTTTTATTTCTTTTTTTATTTCTTCTGTGATTTGTTGGTTATTCAGAAATGTGTTGTTCAGCCTCCATATGTTGGAAATTTTAATAGTTTTTCTCCTGTAATTGACATCTAATCTTACTGCATTGTGGCCAGAAAAGATGCTTGGAATGATTTCAATTTTTTTTAAATTTACCGAGGCTAGATTTATAGCCCAGGATGTGATCTATCCTGGAAAAGTTTCCATGTGCACTTGAGAAAAAGGTGAAATTCATTGTTTTGGGGTGAAATGTCCTATAGGCATCAATTAGGTCTAATCGGTCCATTGTATCATTTAGAGTTTGTGTTTCCTTGTTAATTTTCTGTTTAGTTGATCTATCCATAGGTGTGAGTGGGGTATTAAAGTCTCCCACTATTATTGTGTTATTATTAATTTCCCCTTTCATACTTGGAGAAGGAAATGGCAACCCAGTCCAGTATTCTTGCCTGGAGAATCCCATGGACAGAGGAGCCTGGTGGGCTACAGTCCACGAGGTTGCAAAGAGTTGGACACAACTGAGCAACTTCACTTCACTTCATACTTGTTAACATTTGCCTTACATATTGCAGTGCTCCTATGTTGGGTGCATATATATTTATAATTGTTATATCTTCTTCTTGGACTGATCCTTTGATCATTATGTAGTGTCCTTCTTTATCTCTTTTCATAGCCTTTGTTTTAAAGTCTATTTTATCTGATATGAGTATTGCTACTTCTGCTTTCTCTTTTTGCGTGGAATATCTTTTTCCAGCTGTTCACTTTCAGTCTATATGTGTCCCTTGTTTCGAGGTGGGTCTATCGTAGACAACATATATAGGGGTCTTGTTTTTGTATCCATTCAGCCAGTCTTTGTCTTTTGGTTGGGGCATTCAACCCATTTACATTTAAGGTAATTATTGATAAGTATGATCCTGTTGCCATTTACTTTGTTGTTTTGGGTTCGAGTTTATACACCTTTTCTGTGTTTCCTGTCTAGAGAAGATCCTTTAGCATTTGTTGGAGAGCTGGTTTTGTGGTGCTGAATTCTCTCAGCTTTTGCTTGTTCTGAAATGATAGTCTGCCATCTTCTCCATCAGTTAGCTCTCCAAATAAAGTCTTAGTTCTTGCCTCAACACCTCATCTCCTGGATTTATTGGCCTCTTGTATGGCGAACAGAGTAAGCCTGGCTCAGTAACAGAAGAACTTACCTTCTCCTTCTGTCTCACAGCACTGCCTCCTGGCCTAGAGAGAACTACTCTCCTGCTTTTCTCTAGAATATTCCACCCAACAGCAGCAGAACATATATTCTTCCTAGGTGGGTGTGGCCCATTTTATGTCTCTTCTGCAACTCCCATTATGTGTATAGTTGTACACTAGATAGGTGTTCTAGACACCTCTGAGACTGTTTTCCTTGCTCTTTTTTTTTTTTTATTCTATTTCTAAGGCAAGATAATCTCAATTGACATAATTTCAAGTCATTGATTTTTATTTTTATTTTTCCTGCTTCAATTTACTATTTTGCCCCTCCAGGAGATTTTTCATTTCAGTTATTGTACTATTCAACACCAGAATTTCTACTTGGCTCACTTTTGTAATTTATTTCTCTTAATTAACCCCATAACTTCATGGAAAATAGATGGGGAAAATGGAAACAGTGACAGACTTTATTTTCTCAGGCTCCAAAATCACTGTGGACAGTGACTGCAGCTGTGAAATTAAAAGATGCTTGCTCCTTGGAAGGAAAGCTGTGACAAACATAGACAGTCTACTAAAAAGCAGAGACATCACCTTGCCAACAAAGGTCTATATAGTCAAAGCTATGTTTTTTCCAGTAGTCATGTACAGATGTGAGAGTGGGATAACAAGGAAGGCTGAGCACCAAATAATTGATGCTTTTGAATTGTGGTGCTGGAGGGGACTCTCGAGAATTCTTGGACTCCAAGGAGATCAAACGAGTCAATCCTAGAGGAAACCAGCTCTGAATATTAATTGTAAGTGAGAGAGTTGATTCTTAGGTTGATAAGGGGTCCAGGACCCTCCAGGAGGAAAAAGAACAAGTTTTTTTTTTTTTTTTTTTAGTATATATTCCTTCCTATTGTCACATAAGACATTTTTTTTCTTAACTTCTGAGTTGTTATGGCAACAATCTATTTATTCTTAGACTTTCCTTAAGCCCAGAACTAATGATTATGCAACAAAACAACTCATCTTGCTCAAGGGTATGTTTTTCCTTAAGCTCTGTACTAATGATTATACAACAACATTGTATCTTGCTTGAGGAAATGTTTCTCCATCTTAGCAAGAAACTTCTGACTAAGCCTGTTTTTTTTTTCTCCTTCTTTTTTTCTTTTTTAAATTTTATTTTATTTAACTTTAAAATATTGTATTGGTTTTGCCATATATCAAAATGAATCTGCCACAGGTATACATGTGTTCCCCATCCTGAACCCTCCTCCCTCCTCCCCTCCCCATACCATCCCTCTGGGTCATCCCAGTGCACCAGCCCCAAGCATCCAGTATCGTGCATCAAACCTGGACTGGCGACTCGTTTCATATGTGATATTATACATATTTCAATGCCATTCTCCCAAATCATCCCACCCTCTCTCTCTCCCACAGAGTCCAAAGGACTGTCTATACATCAGTGTCTCTTTTGCTGTCTCGTATACAGGGTTATTGTTACCATCTTTCTAAATTCCATACATATGTGTTAGTATACTGTGTTGGTGTTTTTCTTTCTGGCTTACTTCACTCTGTATAATAGGCTCCAGTTTCATCCACCTCATTAGAACTGATTTAAATGTATTCTTTTTAATGGCTGAGTAATACTCCATTGTGTATATGTACCATAGCTTTCTTATCCATTCATCTGCTGATGAACATCTAGGTTGCTTCCATGTCCTGGCTATTGTAAACAGTGCTGCGATGAACATTGGGGTACACATGTCTCTTTCAATTCTAGTTTCCTCAGTGTGTATGCCCACCAGTGGGATTGCTGGATCATAAGGCAGTTCTATTTCCAGTTTTTTAAGGAATCTCCACACTGTTCTCCATAGTGGCTGTACTAGTTTGCATTCAAGATGTATGTTGTGGGAATGGGTCTGGTAATACCTTTAAAACCTTGAGACATTCTTTCAATCTATTCTTAGTTCAGTTCAGTTCAATCTCTCAGGTGTATCCAACTCTTTGCAACTCCATGAATTGCAGCACGCCAGGCCTGCTTATTTAACTTATATGCAGAGAACATCATGAGAAACTCTGGGCTGGAAGAAGCACAAGCTGGAATCAAGATTGCCGGGAGAAATATCAATAACCTCAGATATGCAGATGACACCACCCTTGTGGCTGAAAGTGAAGAGGAACTAAAAAGCCTCTTGATGAGAGTGAAAGAGGAGAGTGAAAAAGTTGGCTTAAAGCTCAACATTCAGAAAACAAAGATCATGGCATCCGGTCCCATCACTTCATGGGAAATAGATGGGGAAACAGTGGAAACAGTGTCACACTTTATTTTTGGGGGCTCCAAAATCACTGCAGATGGTGATTGCAGCCATGAAATTAAAAGACGCTTACTCCTTGGAAAGAAAGTTATGACCAACCTAGACAGCATATTCAAAAGCAGAGACATTACTTTGCCAACAAAGGTCTGTCTAGTCAAGGCTATGGTTTTTCCCGTGGTCATGTATGGATGTGAGAGTTGGACTGTGAAGAAAGCTGAGCACTGAAGAATTGATGCTTTTGAACTGTGGTGTTGGAGAAGACTCTTGAGAGTCCCTTGGACTGCAAGGAGATCCAACCAGTCCATCCTAAAGGAGATCAGTCCTGGGTGTTCATTGGAAGGACTGATGCTGAAGCTGAAACTCCAATACTTTGGCCACCTCATGCGAAGAGTTGACTCATTGGAAAAACTCTGATGCTGGGAGGTAATGGGGGCAGGAGGAGAAGGGGACAACAAAGGATGAGATGGCTGGATGGCATCACCGACTCAATGGACGTGAGTCTGAGTGAACTCCAGGAGATGGTGATGGACAGGGAGGCCTGGCGTGCTGTGATTAATGGGGTCGCAAAGAGTCGGACACGATTGAGCAACTGAACTGAACTGAATTTCAATCCAAAAGAAAGGCAATGCCAAAGAATATTCAAACTACCATACAGTTGCACTCATTTCATATGCTAGCAAGGTAATGCTCAAAATCCTTCAATGTAGACTTCAGCAGTATGTGAACCAAGAACTTCCAGATGTAAAACCTGGGTTTTGAAGAGGCAGAAGAACCAGAGATCAAGCTGCCAACATCTGTTGGATCTTAGAAAAGCAAGAGAATTCCAGAAAAACATCTACTTCTGCTTCATTGACTATGCTAAAAGCCTTTGACTGTATGGATCACAACAATTAGTGGAAAATTCTCGAAAAGATGAGGGTACCAGACCACCTTAACTGTCTCCTGAGAAACCTGTATGTGGGTCAAGAAACAACAGTTAGAACCAGACATGGAACAAAAGTGCTTCAAAATTGGGCAAAGAGTAAGACAAGGCTGTATACTCTCATCCTGTTTATTTAACTTATATGCCAAATGCATCATACGAAATGCCAGGCTGGATGAATCACAAGCTGGAATCAAGATTGCTGGGAGAAATATCTATAATCGCAGATATGCAAATGATACCACTCTAATGGCAGAAAGTGAAGAGGAACTAAAGAGCCTCTTGATGAGGGTGAAAATAAAGAGTGAGAGCTGGCTTTAAACTCAACTTTCAAAAAACAAAGATCATGGCATCTGGTCCCATCACTTCATGGCAAATATAATGGGAAAAAAGTAAAAGCAGTAACAAATTTTATTTTCTTAGGTCCCAAAAATTACTGTGGATGGTAAATGCAGCCATGAAATTAAAAGACACTTGCTCCTTTGAAGGAAAGCTATGACAAACCTAGACAGCATATTAAAAAGCAGAGACATCACTTTACCAACAAAGGTCATATAGTCAAAGCTATGGTTTTCCATTAGTCATGTACAGATGTGAGAGTTGGTCCATAAAGAAGGCTGAGTGCTGAAGAATTGATGCTTTTGAATCGTGGTGATGGAGAAGACTACTGAAAGTCTTGGACTACAAAGAGATCAAACAAGTCAATCCTAAAGGAAATCAATCCTGATTATTCTTTGGAAGAACGAACTGTCTCTGAAGCTGAAGCTTCAGTACTTTGGCCATCTGATGAGAAGAGCTGACTTACTGGAAAAGACCCTGATGCTGGGAAGGATTGAAGGCAAAAGGAGAAGGGGGAAGTAGAGAATTAGATGCCTAGATAGCATCACTGACTCAAAGGACATGAATTTGAGCAAACTCCTAGAGGAGCCTGGTGTGCTACAGTACATGTCATCACACCACTTAGCAAATGAACAGTAACAACAACCAAAACTTGTTTCCATGGCTTGTTGCATCCCATATGTGAAGGTGAGTGCCTGACACTAAGCTTTTGATTGCAGAAGCCCTCATTTCAAAGAGGGCTTCCCTGGTGGCTCAGACAGTAGAGAATCCTCCTGCAATGCAGGAGACCTGAGTTCGATCCCTGGGTTGGGAAGATCCCCTGGAGGAGGGCATGGCAACCCACTCCAGTATTTTTGCTTGGAGAACCCCACAGGCATAGGAGTCCAGCAGGCTGTAGTCCATGGGGTTGCAAAGAGTCGGACATGAGTGAGCAACTAAGCACACATACACATTTCAGAGAAGTCCATCTTGAATAAACATATTCCTAGCTACCAAACTAGATGAAGAGATAACCCATTCATAAATTTCCCCTTTACAGAAAATCCATGAAGACCAGATAACTGACCAACCCTGCTTTCCACTTTCCCCTTTGTGCACTTTAATCCTTGCTCTTATGTTTTAAATTCACCAATTGTGGCTGTTGTTCAGTTACCAGTCATGTCCAGTTCTTTGCAACCCGTGGACTGCAGCCTGACAGGCCTCCCTGTCTCTCACCATTTCCCAGAGTTTGCCCAAGTTCATGTTCATTGCATTGGTGAAGCCATCCAGCCATCTCTCCCCTCTGACGTCCTCTTCTGCCCTCAAACTTTCCTAGAATCAGGGACTTTCCCAATGAGTCATCTTTAAGAGCTTCAGTTTTAGCATCAGTCCTTCCAGATAGTCAGGGTTTATCTCTCTTAAGATTGACTGGTTTGATCTCTGTGCTGTCCAAGGGATTTTCAGGAGTCTTCTCTAGCACCATAGTTCAAAGGCATAAATTCTTTGGTGTTTTGCATTCTTTATGGTTCCGCTCTCACAACCATACATGAGCACTGATTTACCATTAACTCAAGTGGTAAATTCACCAATAGTGAACCCTTAAATCCCTAGGCAGAACCCTCCATCTGTATGCACTCTCTCTCTCTCCATAACCTTGCTATCTTGCCTCAGGCATGCAGTGTATCCTCTAGGACCTATGAGTAATAAAACTTGCTTTTTCAAAGTTCCATGATGTTTGTTGCTAATGTGCATCTTGCAATCATAATAAAAACCACAAGGGCTAGTTCAGCCATACCACTGGGGAAATGTCTGCGGAGCTGCCACAAGCAGTATGGGTCTAGATGAGTGCCCCAGACATTCCCAGCTAACAGCACCACTATAGATTGGTTGAGACTGCCACAAAACAAGATGTCAAGATTTCAAGTATGAGTATCTATACTTGTTGGATACAAATTCTCTAGGTTCAAAGCATAGACAACTACTCACTCGGTGCCTAGGGCTGACTTCCTCTCTTATTGGCACCAAAGTCTAGGTTCACAGTAGAGAGCAAACCATAATACACAAAAACTGGTCATTCTTGCTTGTTGTTTATTGGTCCTCCTTGCTTGTTGGTTTCAGGTACTGGCAACTATTCTAAGACTAAGGCCTTGTCTATTCTTCAGTAGAAAGAATTTAGATTCATAATAATAATGAATTATTCTCTACTTCTTTCAACTCAGCAAAGCCTATTCTATTCTGCTTGTTGGATCCCTGGTGTTTAAGAACCAATCGTGGGAAACAGGGCCTTCAGTTCAGTTGCTTAGTTGTGTCCGATTCTTTGTGACTCCGTGGACTGCAGCAAGCCAGGCTTCCCTGTCCATCACCAACCCCGGAGCTTGCTCAGATTCATGTCCATTGAGTCGGTGATGCCATCCAACCATCTCATCCTCTGTCATCCCCTTCTCCTCCTGCCTTCAATCTTTCCCAAAATCACTTTTCAAATGAGTCAGTTCTTCACATCAGGTGGCCAAAGTATAGGATCTTCAGGTTCAGCATCAGTCCTTCCAATGAATATTCAGGACTGATTTCCTTTAGGATGGACTGGTTGGATCTCCTTGCAGTCCAAGGATCTCAAGAGTCTGCTCCAACACCACAGTTCAAAAGCAGCAATTCTTTGGCACTCAGCTTTCTTTATAGTCCAACTCTCACATCCATACATGACTACTGGAAAAACCATAGCCTTGACTAGATGGACCTTTGTTGGCAAAGTAATGTCTCTGCTTTTCAATATGCTGTCTAGGTTGGTCATAGCTTTTCCTCCAAAGAGCAAGCGTCTTTTAATTTCATGGCTGCAGTCACCATCTGCAGTGATTTTGGAGCCCCCCAAAATAAAGTCTGTCACTGTTTCCATTGCTTCCCCATCTATTTGCCATGAAGAGATGGGACCGGATGCCATGATCTTAGTTTTTTGAATGTTGAGTTTTAAGCCAACTTTTTCACTCTCCTCTTTCGCTTTCATCAAAAGGCTCTTTAGTCCTTCTTAGCTTTCTGCCATAATGGTGGTGTCATCTGCATATCTGAGGTTATTGATATTTCTCCCGGCAATCTTGATTCCAGCTTGTGCTTCTTCCAGCCCAGCATTCTCATGATGTACTCTGCATATAAGTTCAATAAGCAGGGTGACAATATACAGCCTTGACGTACTCCTTGCCTGATTTGGAACCAGTCTGTTGTTCCATGTCCAGTTCTAACTGTTGCTTCCTGACCTGCATACCGGTTTCTCAAGAGGCAGGGCAGGTGGTCTGGTGTTCCCATCTCTTTCAGAATTTTCCACAGTTTATTGTGATCCACACAGTCAAACACTTTGGCATAGTCAATAAAGCAGAAGTAGAAACAGGACCTTGTCTCCTTTGTATTCAATCTCAGGTCTCTATTCAAGTTTGGGAGAATACTCTCTGGGCACCAAGACCTGGTCAAATACCTTTATTAAAAATGAGCCTTGGGACTTTCCTGGTGATCCAGTGGTTAAGACTCTGCACTCCCAATGCTGGGGGCCCGGGTTCTATCTCTGGTCAGGGAACTAGATCACATGTGCTACAGTGAAGATTGAAGATCCCTTGTGTTGCAAATAAGATTCAGTGTAGGCAAATAAATAAATATTTTAAAAAATGAGCCTCTAGTTTCTGAGTATAATCCACTATGCACAAAACATCAAAACTTTTTTTACTTGCTTGTTGAATCCCACATTTTAGGGTTTGAGTGAAAGAATAGACTTCCAAGGCAGCAAGCTCTGTTTTCTTCTCCTTATTGAGTCTCAGGTCTGTAGTTCTGGGTATGGTAGCTGCTGTGAGGACATCATGTCTTGTCTCCTGACCTTATTAAATCCCAGGTAACTATGTTCTGTGGAGAAGGAAATAGCAACCCACTCCAGTATTCTTGCCTGGAGAATCCCAGGGATGGGGGAGCCTGGTGGGCTGCCATCTGTGGGGTCGCACAGAGTTGGACACGACTGAAGTGACTTAGCAGCAACTATGTTCTGAGTATGATAACTATGTTCAGGGTATCATCACCTCACATCTTTTACTGGTTAGATTCCAGATCTTTCTGTTTTGAATATGGGCACATAATCTTACAGTTACCAAGCCTACATCTCTCCTGCTTATTGGAATACTGAGTTCAGGTTATAAGGAACTACTCCCAGAACACCAAAAATTAACCTTCTTTGCTCTTTGTTTTCCACATATCTAAGTCTACAGTATGTATACCTTCTAAGGCACAGGACCTTGTTTCCCTGATTGATAATTCCCAATTTTCTAGAAACTACTCTCATGTCACCAAAGCATTGTATTCTTTGCTATTGCACCCCAGATCTCTAATCTGAATATAGGCAGCTACTTTCAGAGTAGTTGGAGCCTGTTTGTTGGAGTTCAGATTTCTGTGTTGAGTTGGGGCAACTTCTACTTGGGCAAAAAAAAAAGCTCTCATATATTCTACTTTATGGGTCCCTGATCTTTTGAGTCCAAAATTTTTACAAGCTCCTATGGCATCATGTCCATTTTTCTCTGCTTGTTGGATCTCTTATCATTAAGGTCTGAGTGGTGGCTCAGTGGTAAAGAATTCACCTGCAATACATGAGCCACAGGTTTGTTATCTGGGTTGGGAAGATCCCCTGGAGAAAGAAATGGTAATCCACTCCAGTATTGTTGCTTGGGAAATCACATGGACAGAGTAGTCTGGTAGGCTATAGTCCATGGGGTTGCAGAAGAGTCAAATACAACTTATCCACTAAACAATAATAATCGCTAAAGCAAATAATCTCCAGGCACAGAGGCACAGGCTCCTCTGCTTGTTGGAATCCAATTCTCTAGGATCCTAGAATGGGCAATAACACCAAGAGCATTCATGATTTTTTCCTTTTCTCCTTAGCAAAGTTCAGATCTCTATGATCTGGGTATAAGCAACTATTCCCAAGGTGAAAAGATCCTGGCTCCCCAGCTTGAAGGAATCCAGACCTCCAAGTTCAGCAGATCAGCAGCTACTCCCAGGGTAAGGCCTTATGTCCTATGCTTGTTGGATTCCAGGTCTGTATGTTTCCAATAGTGGCAAAATTTCCCCATGCAAGAAGGTCTCAGATATTCTGCTTTGTGGATTCCAAGTCTCTAGAATCTGGGAGCTGGCAAGTACACCTAGGGCAATGTTTCTTCCTTGCTTGTTGGATCTTGGGTTATTTAAAAAAAATTATTGTGAGAGTTGGACTAAAAGAAAGCTGAGTGCTGAAGAATTGATGTTTTTGAATGGTGGTGTTGGAGAAGACTCTTGCGAGTCCTTTGGACTGCAAGGAGATCAAACCAGTCAATCCTAAAGGAAATCAGTCCTGAATATTCATTGGAAGGACTGATGCTGAAGCTGAAACTCCAATACTTTGGCCACCTGATGCGAAGAACTGACTCAGTGGAAAAGACTGTGATTTTGGGAAAGATTGAAGGCATGAGGAGAAGGGGATGACAGAGGATGAGATGCTTGGATGGCATCACTGATTCAATGAATATGAGTTTGAGTAAGCTCCAGGAGTTGGTGATGGACAGCGAAGCCTGGCGTGCTGCAGTCCATGGAGTCATAAAGAGTCACAGGACTGAGCAATTGAACTGAGTTGATAGTTGCTTTAAAATATCATTTTAGTTTCTTGCTATGGATATCAGGTTTTGATGACGGGAAAGTATCCTAGCACTGAGGCAGAGGCCCTTCTGCCTTTTGGATTCCTAGTATAAAATCTGGGTATCGACTACTACTTTTAGGGTTCTAAAGCCTGTCTCTACTGCTTGTTTGATCTCATGAGCAGAAATACTAAGTATGTGCACATGGTTTAAGGGCGTTAAGACTTTGTTTCTTCTGCTTGTGGGATCCAGTGTGTTTATGCCCAGGGAACTAAGGCTTTGTTTCGTCACTGTCGTACCCCAGTTCTCCAAGTTCTGAGTATAATCTACATCCAGGCACAAAAGCCATGTGTCCTATCCTTTTGGATCTCAGGTTCCTATTCCCAGTATGGGTTACTATTACCAGGCCACCAAAGCTGTCTTTGTTCCTTGCTTGAATCCAATTCCGCAAGTTCAGATTATAAGGGTCCCACCTGTCTAGGTTCCACATAGAGTTACCTACTTCCAGGGTGTCAAGGCCCTGTCTCCTCTACTTGTTGCACCCCAAGTCTGTAAGCTCTAAGAATGAACCTTTACTCTCTGGGCAACAATCCCATTTCTTCTCCTTGGTAGATGACAAACATCTAAGTTCTGAATATGGTTAACTTCCCCAGGGTGAATATCCTCATCTCTCCTGCTTGTAGATCTCTAACTCAGGCTCCCTGTATGAACACTCATTCCCAGTGCTCCAAGATTGTCTCTCAGATTTGGGATTCCAGGTGTCTAGGTTCCACGTATGGGCAACTACTTTCATGTTACAAAGGCTTTCTTACTCTATCATTGCTTTAGCTCTCAGTTTCTATTTGCATTATATCTAGAAACATTCTTGAGCTTTTAAAACTTGGTTACATTTAGACTGTAATATAATTTCTAATATGTCGAGGTGTTTTTAAGTGGTAAGATTTTTTTTTTTCTCAGAAACTATATTTCCAGAAATAAAATTTTTCCAGCTAACTAAAAAAAAAAGTTTACATTTCACTTTTCTGCAGTGAAGTCTTGTTATATTTTGGAGTAGGAAATGCAACCCACTCCAGTATTCTTGCCTGGATAATTCCAGGGACAGAGGAGCCTGGTAGGCTACAGTCCATGGGGCTGCAAAGAGTCGGACATGACTGAGCATGCACGCACTTATTATATTTACTTATTTTTAGAGTACAATTTAACCTTTATATGTTTAGAAAACTAGAAAATACAGATAAGCATAACTAAGAAAATAATCACATCTTTTTTCATTGTCCAAATTTTATCACTATTAATCCCTTAGAATGTATATTCCTAGATCTTTTTCAATGTGTGCGTCCACATACACACACTGTTTTGCAAAATATTTTCATCCCGTACATTGTTTTTCAATTTGCTTTTTCTCCATCAATGATATTCACTTTTTAAATTTCAGTATATATCCACATAATTTAAAACCCAGATCTTATTCAGATTTATCTTATTATCCTCCAAATGACTTTTAAATGGAAATTGTCAAAAGTATTCAACTCAGGACTCTGCATTTATATTTGATCTCTTAAATCACATAAGTATCTAAATTCTCTTTTTATCTAATTCAGACCCTTTCTTCACACCATTGACTTGATGAGACTAGGTCAGATTACTTGTGATGATTTCACCTTGTATCTCTAATACCTATGTGTCCTGTAACTCAAAAGTTATAAGAGTCTAAAGACTTGATAGATTTAATGAAAACATTTAAAAAGAAAAGATTTAATGAAAGCATAGATTTAATGAAAAATTCTTATTTTTTTAAAAACTAGAGTGTATCATGGGTAATACTGGATATTTTGTATTATGTCAGAAGACTCAAAATATCTAGTTGACCTTTCATCAGAGTTACTAACAGTGGTCACAGAATTAGGATGATATCATTCAGGACAATTAAGGTTTTCCCCTTGTGACTAGAAAGCCTTTTGGGTAGCATTACTGTAGGACATCAATCATTCACCTAATGGTTTTACTACGAGTTGCCTGAGTCAGTGTTATTAGGATTTGCAAAACAGTGCTTCCCTAATTTTGCCATTACTTCTACATTTGTTATACAATCCTATAATTGTTATGTAGAGGAAGAGAATGCTAGAGGATCTCACATCAGCAACTAATGCTCTAGCTCAGAACTGATGTATGCCATTTCTACCCATTACCTACTGGTATGACTCTACCTCACTTCAAAAGGAAATACAGTCTTCATGTATGCTTGGAAACAAAGAGGAACTGTCTCTGATGCTACGGCTGGTTGTTAGTTACAGACTGCATGACACATCACACACATTGTCTCTGACCGGCGGAACATTTCAAGAGCTAGGCAGTGAGGCTCTTGCGTCACAAGTAAAGGAACTGAGGTTAAACAACTTCCACAAGTTCACATAGAAGCAGCTAACTCAGAATTCAAACCTCTATGACTCTATAGCACATACAGGAATCTTCTGGTGGGATAAATTACCTTTTTTTCTCCTTTGTCTTTGGGGTCTCCTTCAGCTCCAAATAACTAACTGGAGCTAGAGTGAGGCCAAGGGGAATGATGATGATGATGATAATGATGATGATAATTGCTAACATAAATTAAGATCTTACTAGGCACTGTTCTAGGCACATTGTATCAGTTATGTCAATCCTCAAAGTAATTCTATGAGGTGGATACGTTTATTATCCTTATTTAAAAATAAGACTAGGGACTTCTCTGGCAGTCCAGTGGTTAAAACTCTGTGCTTCCAATGCAATGGGTGCAGTTCACTCCCTGGTCAGGGAACTAAGATCCCATATGCTGTGTGGCATGATGAAGAAAATATTAAAATGGACAATTAAATAAAATGAGACTGAATGACTCGCCAAAAGTCACATAGCTAGTGAGAAGCAGAAACAAAATTTAACAGAGACAGTCTGTCTGCAAAGCTCTTCCTCTTAATTATTGGAAACTTGACCAATCAAAAAGGTAAAGAAATTGTAAATAGACTTGTTATATGAGTGCCTACCCAACTCATGCATCTTATTTGAAAATACATCGAACCTATAGCTTCTGCCAAAGGACTGGATCTAAGTAGGTGTTTTATATCGTATGACTCTCCTCTTGGCTCTGATGATTGACCCAAGGATGGATAACTTCCTCAAGAGAGAGTGATCCTCTCCATTGCCTGGAAATAGTCAAGGAGGTTTCCTCTCTTGGACACTGTGAGTTGGGGTGTGGAGTCAGATGTTGATGAGTCTTTGAGCTATGTATAAATAGAGGAAAACCAGATAAGTTTCTAAGGAAAGATCTTTCCAAGTAGGGAGAACAATAAGGGCAAAGGCCCTGGAACAAAAACACATTTGGCATGTTAAAGCAGCAGGAAGACCAGGGTACCTGGAGTGCAGTGGGTAAAGAAGAAAGTAGAAGGAAGAAAGCACAGAGGAGTGGGGAGTGAACCAGGTATAGCTTGCAGACATGATAGTGATCTTGGATTTTATTCAAAGTATGATGAGAAGCCATTAGAGGGTGTGGTTAGGGAGAGATAATCTGAAGCATATTTGAAAAGTATCATGAGGTTGCTTGGGTGGAAAACAGATGGTGGTGCACAAAATTGGAAGTAGGGGGAGGAGTTAAGAGCATCTTGCATAGGTCCAGGTGAGAGATTAAGGCATTTTGGACCATGTTGTTGTGGAGATGATGTGAAATGATCTAACTCAAGATCGAGCCAATGGGATTTATTCTTGGGTTGGATGTTGCACATGAGAGAAAGAGAGGAGTTATGGATGATTCCAAAGTTTTTGGCCTGAGAAACTGGGCGAAATGTAGCCTACTTACTGAGAAGAACAGGAGGTGGGGAGGGGAGAGCCTATATTCACTTTTGGACATGCTAAATTTGAGATACATATTATTCTTCCAAATGGGTGATTGGATGTAGGACTGGAATTTAGAAATGGAAATCTATAAATCTTATTTCCTCAATTCTGAGGTACACATTTTCCATGTTTTAATATCTCTGAAATAAGGATGCATCCTGTTGTCAACAGATGTCAGACAAGTGGAAATTGTGATTCAGTTATGACATCTTCTTTGACATCTTTTAGTAAAATCAAGAAAATAATGACATCAAGGCATATTAGATTTGATGAAAGATGTCAAACTTGGGAGTTATTAGCATATTGAAAGTCACAGGATTAGATGACATTACCCAGGGAATAAGCATTCATAAAGAAAAGAGATGAGGAATAAGCTTGGGTCATTTCAATATAGAAAGGTCAGGAAAATAAGGAGCCTGATGAAGAATTTCCAGTCATGTAGGAAGAAACATGGGTAAATGTGAAGAACAAATTTCAATAATGAAGATGCGAGCAACTATGAACTTACTGCTGCTGCTGCTGCTGAGTCGCTTCAGTCATGTCCAACTCTGTGCGACCCCATAGACGGCAGCCCACCAGGCTCCACTGTCCCTGGGATTCTTCAGGCAAGAACACTGGAGTGGGTTGCCATTTCATTCTCCAATGCATGAAAGTGAAAAGTGAAAATGAAGTCACTCAGTCGTGTCCGACTCTTCATGACCCCATGGACTGCAGCCCACCAGGCTCCTCCGTCCATGGGATTTTCCAGGCAAGAGTACTGGAGTGGGTTGCCTTTGCCTTCTCCGATGAACTTACTGGGAGATCACAAATGGTGAGGATTGATGACTGATATGAGATTTGGCCAAGTGAAGGTCATTTGTAACCTCTCCAAGAGTGTCCTCATAAGTGGTGGGAACAAAGCCTGACTGGTGTGGTCAAGTGAGAATGGGATGGAGAAATAAAGGTAGAAAGTAGAGACCACTTGAAAAAAAATTGCTAAACAGAAAGTAAGAGAGAAATGAGGAAGTTTCTGAAGGAACATGCAGAATTCAAAGGAGGGTCTTTAAAGCTAGGATCCAGGCATATTTATAAGTTGATAGAACAGATACAGCAGAGAGGGAAGGATGGAGGGGAGAGGAGGCAAGGACTAATTCCTGAATGGAGTCACTGAGAGCTGAGGATGTGGATCCAGAGCCCTAGCAGGGGGATTGTCTATCTATAAGACATGGGAAGCTTTATCCACAGTAACAGAAGAAAGAAAGAAACTACAGACAGAAATTATGATGGTAATTTTCATGGCGAGAAGTTTCACCAATTAGAGTGCTTCTGACTGCAGTAATATCTGGTTGTTAATTTTTTCTACCCTTAGTAAGTCTTGGGGTGAATGGGCTCAAGATTGGTGAGTGGTACATGTACGTCTTCTATGGTCGCTTACCATCCCTCCACTCTGCTACCCCTGCTGGCTGGTTTTTAATTCTTTTATTTTTGGCTGCACTGGGTCTTCCTTGCTGTATGCAGGCTTTCTCTAGTTGTGGCAAGCAAGGGCTGTTCTTCATTGTGGTGCATGAGCTTCTCATCCGGTGGCTTCTCTTGTTGTGGAGCACAGGCTCCAGGTGCATGGGCTTCATTAGTTGTGGCATGTGGGCTCAGGAGCTGTGGCACATGGGCTTAGTTGCTCCAAGGCATGTGGAATCTTCCCAGATCAGGGATTGAACCCATGTGCCGTGCGTTGGCAGGCAGGTTCTTATTCCCCATGCCACCAGGGAAGTCCTATCTGGCTTTTCATCCTCAGGCCTGTTGTATTCTGGGTACCAGGAGCACCAGGCGAATGGAAAGAACTATTGAGTGGATACTCGGTAGTGTACCTCAGGAATTCAGCCACATTCCAAGTGAGTGGAGCAGAGTCATCCAGTGCTGAGGTTTCCCACGGAAGTACAATGGAGGGAGAGGGGTGCAAGTGGTTAGAGATTATGGGCAAGTGATATTCTGGGCTGCAAAATTTAACTTGGCAAAAAAAAAAAAAAGTGAGACTGTGACTCAGGACTCCTAAAGGGGTTGAAGATTGTTGGCATAGTTACTAGAGGAAGTGAACTAGAAAGACAAGATGTGGTGATCAAAGAGTCAGAGGCCCACAGTTGTGATGTTCAAGGAGATTTGGTGAATGGAACTGATCAGGGTGGTTAATGGCTCAGGTGGAGCAGGAAGAAAGGGTGGTCCTGAGAGGTTAGGGAACTGGATGAGTGATTCCTGTTCTTCAGCGAACATGAGAGGTGATGAAAAGGAGTGTGGATTATTGCAATCAGAAGCAGACGATAGTATAGTCTTATAGTAAGGGCTTCCCTTATGGCTCAGTTTGTAAAGAATCCACCTGCAATGCTGGAGACCCTGGTTTGATTCCTGAGTGAGGAAGATCCCCGGGAGAAGGGATAGGCTACCCACTCCAGTATTCTTGGGCTTTCCTTGTGGCTCAGCTGGTAAAGAATCTGCCTGCAATGCAGGAGACCTGGGTTGGGAAGATCCCCTGGCCTGAAGAATTCCACGGATTGTAAAGTCCATGGAGTTGCAGAGAGTCGGACATGCCTGAGTAACTTTCACTTTCAAAGAAGTTTGGGTTTTGTTTTCTTAAGTGAAGCAGAAGGAAAAACAGTTTAAAAGTGACAGGAACAACTTCATGCCCTAAGATGTACATATGTGCAAGAATAAAAAGTGACTGATTTTTTCTACAGGGGACAACAAATTTTTCATTAGAATAGTAACATGAGGAGAATATTAAAAAATCAATTGAAGATGTTGTGGATGATAGTCTATAAGTTCCAAAGGGTTTAGGTGGGGGAAAAGGATGAGAAGTAGGAACCTAAATAACATTAGGGATAAGCAAAGCTTTAAGTTTATTCAACTTGTCTATTTGTTGCTGTTGTTGCTTGTGCTTTTGGTGTCATTGTCTAAGAAATCATTGCTAAATTCAATGTCATGAAGGTGACGTTTTCTCCCATGTGTTTTTCTAAGAGTTTTATATTTCTAGTTCTTACTTTTAGATTTGATTAATTTTGAGTTAATTTTTATATATGGAATATATAAGGCAAGGGTCCAACTTCATTCTTTTGCATGTGGATATTCAGTTTTCCCAGAATCGTTTATAGAAAAGGCTGTCCTTTCATTACTGAGTAGTCTTGTCAGAAATCAACTGACCAGATTATGAATGTTTATTCTGTATTCTAATCCATTGATGTATATTTTTATCCTTTTGGAAGTATTAAAAGTTTTGTTTATATAGTTTTGTAGTAGGTTTTCATATCAGATGGTGTGAGTCCTCCACCTTTGTTCTTTTACAAGACTGTTTTGGCTTGCATGCAGGTTTTCATAAGTGTTCATTATCAGGTGGAGTTCTCTATGTTGCTGAGTTTTTATAATGAAATGTTGGATTTTGTCAAAAGCATTTTTTTTTTTTTTTTTGCTGTTGAGATCATCTCATGGTGAATTACTCCACTTAGTTAGGCTGTGTTATTCTTTCTGTATGTTGGTGGAATCCATTTGCAAAAAGTTGTCTAAAATTTTTTTTGCATCTAGTAATATGTTTGCATATTGGTCTTTTGAGTTTTCTTGTAATGCCTTTTTCTGGTTTTGTTATTAGGATAATATTAGGCTTATATAATGAAAATGTTTACTACTCTTCAATTTTTTGGAAGAGCTTGTGTTACTTCTTTATTAAATATTTAGTAGAACCAGAATCCACCAATGAAATAATTTGGTCCTGGAGGTTTCTTTTTTGGAAGATTTTTTAACTGTGAATTCAATTTAATAGGTATAGTCCTGTTCAGGTTATCAATTTCTTTTTGAGTGTACAACTTTCATGGAATTAACCCATTTCATATAAATGGTCAAATTTGTATGTATACAATTGTTTCAGGTAGAGGGAACCCCTTTTCATAAGTTTATTTTACTCCACGTTACTTTTATGAAAAGCCCTATATTACTACCCGTTTTCGCTAACCAAAAGAAATCCCAGAGAATTTTTGCTTTTATGAAAAACAGGCAGAGTGAAAATAGCGTTCAGCATTTGTTTTGCTTGTGAGCTGCTACAGAGGTAGACTGCACCCCAAGTAGCAAATGGCACTATAGAGTTCCTTCCCTGGGAACTAAATTCAGCACCTCAGCATCAAGGCACTGTAACTTTGGATTGCGTCTGTGAGTATCTGAGCTTTGTGGTGTAGTCTCAGTAGTTCTAGCCCATCAGGCTTCTCTTGTCCATGGGATTTTCCCCGCAAGAATACTGGAGTGGGTTGCCATTTCCTCCTCCAGGGTATCTTCCCCATCCAGAAATTGAAATTCCGTTTCCTGCGTCTCCTGCTGTACAGTAAAGGGACTGAGTTATATATATATACGCATTCTTTTTCACATTCTTTTCCATTATGGTTTATCACATGGCCTGTATCTTTTAATGATTTGTAGTTAAGTACATTATGATCTGATAACATACTTAACATAAATTTGTTTTGCACTTCTTAAGAATTAGTTTTTCGGCTGCTGGTTGTGGACCTAAAAGCTCTCACTTCCTTTTCCGATTCCCCTGCCACCAGCTGCTCCACGTATTCTGCCCAGGGTTTCAGCAGCACTCAGTGCGACAGGCAGAAAGAGGCTCTTGCAGACCCCAATCTCATTTTTAGCCCCAGCGCCCGTCCAGGCCGCACGTCCCTGTACTAGTCCGGTGTCTTAGACGCCCACCACACTTGACGGCTTTCTGAGAGCGCAGTGCGAAATCCGGGTCAGGAGCGCGTGCGTGTGTGCGTGCATTCGGCGGAAATCCCGCCTCTCGGCGTCTTCGGTTGGCCCTGACCGCAGAGGGGTGAGCTTAAGGAAGAAGACGAGCAGGATAGAAGAAAACTGGAGAATCGGGAGGAGGGGCGAGGAGGTTCCTCTTTCCCATTGGCTGGGCCCGCGGCGACGCCTCAATGCAATTGGCTGAGCATCGTGGGCCTTAGCCCCGCGTCGACCCGCCCCTCCGGCCGCAAGAGACGCCGGGATTGCGAGCACCGGCGGAGCCAGTGGCGGCTGGTCAGTGTTAGCACGAGCTGGAGCTAAGCGGCTGGGGGCCTGTGCCGTACGGTCTTCGTACTCCGGGTGGCGGGGGTGCGGCGAGGGCGGCCGGCCGCTGGGGCGGTGCGGGCCGGGGCCGGGCCAAGCCGGGCCACGGCGGGCGTTGGCACAGCCGCTGGGCCCGGGCCTGCGCTGACCGCCTTCGGCGCGTGTCTCAGGCTGTCTTTTCATTTCCAAGTGATTATTGTTTTGGATTTTTCTGCAGACGTGAATTTTGATTAATTTATTTCACGCACCAGTTGCTGCTCTGAGGTAAAGCGGATAATGCATGCTGGTGTCATTTGTCGTGGAGACGTGGGGTTCCTGCAGTTTGTGTGTTAACCTTTTGGATTTAAGGGAAGGAAATGACATTGTGATTTGGTCTCTGTGACCGTCCATTCTCAAGGTCTCGCCCATGTAGTATAGACGCGGGCGAACCCTGTCTGTGAGTCTCTTACCTGGACTCGAAGTAGGCTTTTTCCTCCCTCCCTCTGTCTTTCTCCCTCCTCCTCTGACTCCCCTCTCCCTAGTGCTCCCCTTCTCCATTTCTGTTCTTTTTGCTGCATTAAACCTTGCGGGAGGGACTTTGTAAAATTCTGAAGAGGTTTAGGTCTTCAATATTTCTGCTCTACTTGCAGGTTTTAAAAAAATTTTTAGTGGGGTGTAATTGATTTACGGTGGTGTTTGTGTTCGTTTCAGGTCTACACAAAGTGAATCAGTTAGGCATATACACATGTGCAGTCTATTTTTAGATTCTTTTCACATACAGGCCATTACAGTTGAGTAGAGTTCCCTGTGCTTTACATTAGGTCCTTATTAATTGTCTATTTTATGTGTACTACTCAATCCCAATCTCCCAATTTATCACCCCTGCCCCCCATAAGTTTATTTTCAATACCTATAACTCTATTTCGGTTCTGTAGATAAGTTCATTTGTAGCTTTAAGATTACACATATAAGCAATATATGATATTTGTCTTCCTCTGACTTCACTCAGTATCAGAATCTCTAGGTCCATCTATGTTGCTGCAAATGGCATTGTTTTGTTCTTTTTATGGCTGAGTAATATTCCTTGCTTGCAGGTTTCACGACTGGGAGGAAATCAGGGGAAAGATGCCTTCTGATTCTTTTTGTTTGGCTGCTCAGGCTCGACTTGACTCCAAATGGTTGAAAACAGATATACAGGTGGGGTTTTGACAGCCTTTTTTCTCTTGTCTTCCTACCTACAGAGTTATATTTCTGGTTAACCCTTTCCAAGGTTATATAAGGGCATGCAGATCTGATCTTGTCATATTAGAGAAGCAGGTTTATTTTCTGTAACTCAAAATGTACTTTTTATTGTTTTCATAGAGTGTATCTACATTTTAATTACAGTTATTTATAAATGCAAGAAACGAGATAAAAGTTATGCAAACATTTTTTCTTTTTTTTTTTTTTTCACAAGGTCTGTATCATTCTTAGCCATACCTTGGTGACAGATTAGTGATACTTTTTGAGATGTTCAGTTAATTATGTGGAGAAAAGTGACATACAGTAATTTATTGTGTCCTGCAGAAACTCATTTTTATGGCATTCTGTGTTTGTGTTTCTGGAGAGATGAATTCAGTTGAGCTGTTTGTTTTTATTTGTCACTGTTCTTAAGAGGAGTACTTAGATTTTTGTATCAAGAGCGTGTGAAAACAAAATGTTAACCATAGATTTTCTAATATTATTTTTTAAGGTAATTGCAAACTTGCTGAGAAATGATCAATAAACAGTAACAGTAATGTTTCTGTAGTCTATTTTTTATCCCATTAGTTTTGTTTGCAAATGGAAAAACTGCTTTTGTAACTTTCTATTGCCCTCAGAAATCGCTGAAATAATTTTGCAGTGTGTTTGTGTTCTTTCCCTCTTCCTTGAGGTTAACTATTTAAAGTATTTCTCAAGTAATCTTAACTTTGTTTAAATACAGTCTTCTGAACTGTATGATGCAAGTCATGTATTCTGTAAGCAGTTGATCTTAGACACTTGAAGTGAAGCATTATTACCCCTCTTTTTAAAAAATATTTATTTATTTATAATATTGATTATTTATTTGACTGCCCTAGGTCTTAGTTGTGGTATGTGGGACTTTTAGTTGCAGCATGTTAATTCTTTTGTTCCAACATGTGGGATCTAGTTCTCTGACCAGGGATCAAACTGGGGCCCCCTGCATTGGCAGTGCAGAGTCTTAGACACTGGACCCCCAAGGAGGTCCCTAAATTTTTTTTTAAGTATTGAGTATTAGTTGGTGGCAGAGCTAAATAAATGTTAAGAACTGTGTTGTGGATGATGAAATTGTTATTAATGGCATAATGTTAGATAAGAAAATCAAGAAGAATTGGGTTAAGAATTGGCATAGTAGTAACTTTTTTTCCCCAGCAGGATTGGGGGAGGTGAGAGATAGATAATTTTTTATTGATGACATCCAGACAAACTGACTTTATGAATTATCTTTATATAAAATTTAATTGAAGTAAAGAACTTTACCTGATGAAGTTTCTATTTTGTTAGCAATCATAATCGAGTAGCTGCTTAATATGAATTTTAGCATGTTGATCTAAAATGAGTTTAATGTTGAGTTGAGTGCCTATGATGAGTTATAAAAAATACCACTTATACCTTCAAGTGCTTACCATTTAACTTTTGATTTATTTAGTGTAATATAAAGTGTTTGGTGCTTCTTAGACGTTTGAGTACTATACAAAAGTCTTCCAAACTCCTAGGAATAAGTGACAAGACTTAGGTTTTGGATTGTGCATCAGAGGCAAAATGTGGTATGGTTACTGAAGCTGTGAGAAAAATGTGAAAATAGTGTGAAAAAAGTGATTGCTGACCTTGGTTTTATACAGTTTTTCCAGTGTTGCTTACTAAGTGTAAGGAGTGAATCTTGTTTTACCCTAAGGAATTTGAAAAGACTGATGCTGGGAAAGATTGAGGGCAGGAGGAAAAGGGACGACAGAGGATGAGATGGTTGGGTGGCATCACTGACTCGATGGACATAGGTTTGGGTAGACTCTGGGAGTTGGTGATGGTCAGGGAGGCCTGGCGTGCTGCGCAGTTCAGAGTTGGACACGACTGCGCGACTGAACTGAAGGAGTAACTTAGACGTAGTTTACTCTTTGGAATCCTTCCTGAAGACAAATGCTGTCTATTGCTGACAGGCCTATAAGATGCAGGCCTTATGCTGACAGGTTTTACCCTTATCTAGTTGGGGATGTCTCTTCCACCTGGAGTGAGAAGTGTCCCGTTCCTTAGGTAGGCTTTTGTATTGGGAACAGGATTGATACCAGGTTAATGAACAGTATGTGGGGTAGAAACGTGTTTCTTAGTCATAAGGTTTAGCAAATACATTTTCTATGGCTATTTTTATTTGAAATGCCCTTGAGGTTTTTAGTGATTTTTGAAAGGAAAAGGTTTTGGAGACTGAAAAATTTTAATATGTATATATTATGGAGGATATAGACACTAATCCTAGACTTTCTGCATCAGAGATATTTAGATGCCTCAAGCCTTGCAACCAGTTGCCTCTAATGGAGTGCCCATTATATGGCAGGCACATATCTGGTTTTTACACATATAATGCTTCTTGTTTCTTCAGTTCTCTTTCCTGGTTGTTGTGTGGAGTTCCGTTATTTGTCATATTTTCCTTCACAATTCTCTTGAGGACGCAACAAAATAGAGAGTTCAGAAGTGTTTGTTACATTTGTTACATCAATCACTTCCATTACCATTTTTATATTTACAGTAAAATCCTGTCTTTTGTGATTGGTAGTTTTTTTGGTGAACCAAAAAGTCAATTAAGGGAAAGAACTGTAAAAATAGTACATAATCCCTTAAAAACATTTTATTTTTGAAAGATATGTGCACACTTATTTGCTAGTCTTGATGTAAGGTTAAAGGTGTGTCTTGGAGCATGGGGTCAGGAATGGCATTATCCTGCTCTTTTTTGCATAAACTGTACTCAAATGAATCTCCTCCAGTTTCTATTTTTGGGTTCTTTGAGGTGAAACATGAAATTAGATATGTGTGAGGCAATTTTTAAAACTTTTTATTTTGAAATATTAATAGACTCACAGAAAGTTGCAAATGAAGTACAGAGGTCACTGTATACTCTTCTCCCAGACTCCCTCAGTGTTGCAGTCTTAGGTACAGTGTTAAAACCAGGAAACTGACATTGGTGTAATGTGTGCCTAGTTCTATGCCATTTTATCGTATGTGTCTATTTATGTAACCATTAAAATTGAGATCCAGAAGTGTTCCATCATTACAAACATCTCCCTCCTGCTGTCCCTCTGTATTCACACTTCCTCTACCATCTCTGACCCCTGGCAAGCACTAATTTGTTCTCCATCTCCATAATTTTGTCATTTTGAGAATGTCATGTGGTATGTGACCTTGTGAAATTAGGTTTGTTCATTTGGTATAATGCTTTTGAGGCCCATCAAATTTGTTAAGTATATCAGTAATTCAACTCAGATTAAACTTTTCTTTTCTTCTAATCATCAGTTTAAAATGATTCAGCATAAAAATTAGCTTTTAAAATTAAACTTGTCACTTTATGCTTGGAAATACTAGTAGATTAAAAAATGTAAACATGAACATCTTGGTAATTTCTAATCTCACGTTTTTCAGTTGACAGATGATATGTAGAAATAAAAGAATGTTGTAGGGACTTCCCTAGTGCTCTAGTTAAGACTGTGCTTCTAATGCAGAGGTCACAGGTTTGATCCCTGGTTGGGGAACTAAGATCCCACATGCCATATGGCTTGGCCAAATTAAAAAAAGAATGTTGTAAATACAAGGTATTTGCTTGATTGAAAGGTAACTTACTTGATTTTCATAATGACTTTTTGTATTTATTTTCGTTCTGTAGAATTGGTAGCATTCCTCATTTTTTTATTCATGAGTTTGGGAGGCTGCAGTTCATCGGGTCGCAAAGAGTCGGACACGACTGAGCGACTTCACTTTGGTTATTTATATCTTTTCTGTATTTTGGATTATTTTGTCAGATTTATATATTTAATTAGTCTTTTTCTTGTAGCTTTGGGTCTTGGAAAAGACTAATAATAATTATAAAGGAAAGAAAATGAGTTTATTATCAGACGTGACAACAGGCCTTATGTTGGAAGAAAGCTGAGTAACATATTTAAGGCACCCAAGAAAAGAAAATCAATGAGTAGGAGCTCAGAAAATATTGTTTCCATGAGTCCTTCCTGAGGAAGTGAATAGAGACTAAAGATGTTTAGATGACTGAATGACTGTAGATTAACATAAAGACTGGTGGTTGGTGTCAGACCTATAGTTACGGATAGGACCCAGAGTAAATGAATTTTATAAAGGATGGAACATAGCATGTAACAGTTGTATGCTTAGACATAGTGGATTAGACTAGAACTGTTCTACAGTGTCTAGTTAATCCTGTGCATTGAAGTTTTTACTTTAGATCCTCTATTTTTCATCTCTAGAGGTTCCATTCCAGTCCTGATTGCTATCTTCCATTTTACTTGTTATCATGTTCATATTTTTCTCTGTCAATATATGATACATCTCTGTAGTGGAGCTTTTAACATTCTGGTCTGCTAATTCCATCACCCCTATTGTTTCTGTGTTTATTTTGATTGATTTCATCATTTCTGTTGATTTATTGCTCTGGTTATAGGATATGTTGGCATGCTTGTTAATTTTTTTATTGAATGTCGCTAAGAGTCAGACATGACTGAGTGACTTCACTTTCACTTTTCACTTTCATACATTGGAGAAGGAAATGGCAGCCCACTCCAGTATTCTTGGCTGGAGAATCCCAGGGACAGAGGAACCTGTTGGGCTGCTGTCTGTGGGGTCGCACAGAGTCAGACACGACTGAAGCAGCAGTTTGTAAATAAATATGTTATTCTGTGCTAGATTTTGTTTTATTCTCTTGAAGAGCTGTAGTTTTGTCTGACATGCTTGTAAGTTACTTGGAATCAATTTGGTCTTTTCAAAGATTGAGCCTAAAGTTTGTTTGGGCTGATCTAGCACAGCCTTTAACCTTGGGCTATTTATCTGCCTCATTAAGGCAGTGTCCTTCTTAGGACTCTGTCTGATGCTTGGTGTGTTGGGAGGTCTTTCTGTTCTGGTTGGTGGAAACAGGCTTTTCCTAGACTGTGAATATTGATTGGGGTTCTGCCTGCTCTTTTTTAGTGCTGCTTTGCCTATTCTTGGTAGTGTTCTCAACCTGTACCCAGATCAATACCCAGCTAGAGTCTCAAGGGGGCCCCTCTGTCCAGCTCCAGAGATTATTCTCTCTGCAGCCAACTTCCTCTCCTATATTCTTGTCATTTTGACCTGCTTACAGGCAATCTGCTCCTCCTTTCAGCAAGACTTCTGGGTTCTATTTGGGTTCCTCTTTCCCGTGCTACAGTCTGGAAGCTGCTTCTAGGCATTAAGCTTGGACTCTTACTTCATTATTGCCCTTCATGGGAATCACAGATCACACTGGATCTTTTGCCCAGTGTTGGAAAACAGTTGTTTGATATATTCGGTCTGGCTTTCTACCAGAGATGTAATTACTAAAGAAGTTAATTCTTCACAGGTGAGAGAACAGGCCTTCCCAATCTGATCTCATTTATTGACATTTTAATTTTAGATTTGTATTTTTTGTTTTAGAATTTCCACATTTTCGTATGACTGCATTTTATTGAGGTGTAATTAATTATATTTAGTAAAATGCATCTATTTAAAAGATTTACTTACTTATTTTTTGACAAGTCTGGTTCCTGGTTGCTGTGCACATGCCTTCTCTAGTTGCAGCAAGCAGGGGCTGCTCTTGGTTGCAGTGCATGGGCTTCTCATTTTGGTGACTTCACTTGTTGCAGAGCACAGGCTCTAGTCACGCGGGCTCAGTGCTTGTGGCTCTCGGACTCCAGAGCACGGGCTCAGTAGTTGTGGCACATGGACTTAGTTGCTTCGTGGCACATGGGATCTTTCCTGAGCAGAGATCGAACTGATTGAACCCATGTCCCATGCATTGGCAGGTGGATTCTTAACCACTGGACCACCAGGAAAACCTTAAAATGCATCTGTTGTAATGTTGAGTTTGAAGTGTTTTGGCAGTTTGCTTAACTGCCACATTAGGGACTTTTCTGTAGTTTCTAGTTCTCTGTTGAGATTGTTAACATGATCTTTTAATTGCTTGGACACATCAAACCTTGTGCAGCCTTTTTTGATTCCTCCACTGCATCTTCCTTTCCCTCTGGATTGATACCCCAGCATGCCTGTGGGCCACCCTTCTGTTCCTGCTCTTAGATGTAATGTCACACAACAAGGCGTAGGTTGTGGCTTCCCAGCCACCTGCCTTGGAGCTGTAGGTGACAAAGTCTGGAAAGTGGGGGAGAGCAGAAGCTCATTTTCCATGAGGTGAACATGCACCACTTGGTAAAGAGAGGTAAGGGAACTGGCTATTTTAATCTCCCTCTCCCCCCTTTTTTCCCCTCTTTGGATGGTTCTGTGGTTTCTTCTTGCACTTTGGTTAAGAGCCCCACTGCCTAGTGAAAGTGCCTGCAGCACATCTTGGAGTGGGGACTAGTGTGGTAAAACAGGAGTCAGCAAACTTTTCTCTAAAGGCCCAGATCGTGAATATTTCTATGGGCCATATGTTGTCTGTAACAACTGCTCACCTCTGCCGTTGTCATGTGAAAGTAGATACAGATAGTATGTGAAACAAGTGTGTGGTGTTAGGCCCAGAAACTTTATGGATACTGAAATTTGAATGTCATAATTTTCATGTGTCATGAAATGTATTTTTCTTCTCTTGATTGTTTCAACCACTGAGACATGTAAAACCCCTCTTAGCTTGAGGGCTAAGAATCATAAAATCGGATTGTGGGCTAGATTTGGCCTCTTAGCTGGGCCTTAATTTGCTGACTTGTGTAGTAACTTGCTATGTCCCCTCACTGCCCTGGGCTGGTACCTTCCAGAGAAAGTGTTACTGCTTTAGTCCATTACTTAGGCTTTCCTTTTTAGGGAAAGGCTATGTCTCTGTTTCTGTTTTCTTGATCTACTCTTGATTTGTTTATGCTGACTTCCATTTTTATTTATTTATTTTTTTCCATTTTTTTAGTTATGTAGTCTTATCTTCAGAGAAGGCCGTGGCACCCCACTCCAGTACTCTTGCCTGGTAAACCCCGTGGATGGAGGAGCCTGGTAGGCTGCAGTCCATGGGGTTGCTAAGAGTCGGGTGTGACTGAGCGACTTTACTTTCACTTTTCACTTTCATGCATTGGAGAAGGAAATGGCAACCCACTCCAGTGTTCTTGCCTGGAGAATCCCAGGGACGGCAGAGCCTGGTGGGCTGCTGTCTATGGGGTTGCACAGGGTCAAACACGACTGAAGTGACTTAGCAACAGCAGCAGCAGCAGTAGCAGTAGTCTTATCTTATTATTATTTTTGAGTTCTAGGTATTGTATGTGAAAAATTGTTGTGGTCATTTGAGGCCCTGGATAATGATCTCTTCTCCAGAGTGAATCTGTCAAGCTAGTAACACTAGTGACTCCAGGTTACTGCAGAGCAATATGGAGCTGTGATGATTCAGAGCTGGGCTCCTGTCAGTCTGCTTGCACTTTACCTGTGCTTCTGTGTATGTGGCCCTTGGAGGTTCTGTTCAAGGTATGGCGTGTTTACCAGGCTTCTCCCCTGTGAGGACCAGGGCTCCGTCCTTTCTCAGCAGCTCCACTGAGGTCTGCTTGGTCTCAGCTCTACTTGCAGAGTTGGCATGTGCCTCAGGAGGCAGTCTTCAGCGCCTTGGGCTGTTCTCTCTTGGGTCTTAGGTTTGTTCTTCCTTGCTGCTTGGATATCTTCAAACTGATGTACTTTATGTTTTCTTGTGACTTTCCCAGAATTTCTTTCTTTCTGGAATTTGTCATTCTTAAATTTGTTTGGAATTGATAGGTTATCCTGTGTTCAACAGGTGTTTAGAAGGTATTTTTCTGCACAGCTAAGAAAAAAGCTAGATATCTTTATAGTCATCTGCAAATATTTGAACAGATCACATTTCAAAAATATTTTAAAGATAGAAAAAATAAATATCTAAACTATAAGTTAATGCCATTTCATTGGGCACATTCTATTTTGAATTATATTGCATAATTACACAGTTCTGAGTGATCATGTTAATAGATACCTTAAAAGACCTCTTGCCCGATTCTGTTTGGTTTTCAAATATTGTGGCCCCTTCAGTGGCTCCCCCAGGCCTCCTTACTGCACCTGTTGGTTCATGTTGATGAGAAGAAAACAAGCTGGAGAGTTTGGCTTCTTTCCCCAAACTGATGACCTTGGTGATCTTGGTGACCTTGGTCAGGTAATTGAACTGCTAAGTTTTAGTTACTGTCTCTCAAAATTGGCCCTGTTACTACCCCCTGCCTTGTTGGCTTCTTTTCAGGATGAAAATGCCTTTACCTGTTATGTCGTTTTAGAGGTATGAGGTAAGAATATAAGAGCAAATTGGTAAAGGATCCTCAGAATGAATAATACTAATTAGAGATATCTGGATTCTGTATGAAAAAAGTTAAAATTTAAGAACTGTATTGTTAGCCATTGGGAATGTTTTTGTAAATTAGCTACTAATAAGGTCAGGATTTTTTAAAAATTTATTTTTGGTTGTGCTGGATCTTCACTGCTCTCGGGCTTCTCTCCAGTTGTGGCAGGTGGGGTTTACTCTCTGGTTGGGGTGTTTGGGCATCTCGTGGTGGTGGCTTCTGTTTTGGAGCACGGGCTGTCGATGCACTCGGTAGTTGCTGCTTCTGGGCTCTAGAGCACGAGCTCAGTAGTTGCGGTGCATGGGCTTAGTTGCTCCGCATGATGTAGGGTCTTCCTGGATCAGGAATTAAACCCATGTCTCCCATGTAGGGATTCTTTACCACGGAGCCAACAGGGAAGCCCCAAAACAAGCTATTTGTAGACTGTTGTACAAATACTCTTAAACTGACAAATTTAAGTGATTGTATTGCTTGTGCATGCTCTTTTTCCAGTGCCATGATTGTTTCCCAGTTTCTTTCTCCTTGGGATCCTGTGCTTTCCTCCAGTGCCTTGGAATGCTCTCCCAGGGACTTCATCTCTGCCTTTCACAGTCCAACTCTTTCAAGGCTTCCTCCAGGGAAGCTTGCTTTGTTACCTTAGCAATGTTCCCTCCTTCCTTGAATCCTTTCAGATGCCTGAATCATTGTAGTTTGCGTGGTGGTTACTTGAGTTCATGTCCCCGGCTCCTAGGAGGCTTTTACAGTGGGTATCCCTCCAGACACCCAGTTTCTACCTTCCACACAGCTTCTGCCCTACCCCCATCCTTCCCAACACTACTAAAGTGATGAGAGAAAGAAAGGACGATAGTGATGATTCTTGTCTTCATGTAAATGGGGCTTCCTCGGCCTGTTCTTTAATAATTGTATCATCCCCAGCCACCCTGGGGTAATCCTAGTGGGCCGTCAGGGCTGAGGACCCTCCCTCCTTGGGTGTGGGCATCTTCTCCAGGTCTGCAGCCCATTTGCTGATGCCTTCCAGGTTTGAATCTCTAGCCCTGAACCCTCTGCTAAGATCGGAATTTGTGTTTGCAGTGTATGTGTATTGTGTGTATGTGTATGTGTGTGCACGGGGAGAGGATCTCCATGTTTATGTTCAGTAGTTGGTGCAAGTATCAGTGGTTAAAACTGAGCGAATTCTGTCATTTTGTCTGTTCTCTACCTTGTTTTTCACATCTGATCTGTCCCATTTGATCTGAAATGTCTTAAATACTCTTTTTTGTCTTGACTTAAGCTCTCATCCTGTTTTCTCTGTGTTTGGTTTCTTCCTCTGTCCTGGTCCACTGCTCTGACACTGAGTTACGACCGGATGTGTGGTCATTTATTTCCTGGAGCCCCCAAAGGTGGCAGGTAACTGCTCAAGTGCAGCACACGTGGGGCTGTTTAGTCTGGTCATTGTTTGATTCCCAGCCTTTGTGGCCACGTGGGCCTGGACTGAGCCCAGGGAGAGGTCTTAGGTCCCTCCTCTTATCCAGGTCAGCAGGTGAGCCAGACCTTTCCATCATGTGTTAAAACAGCAGGGGTCCTGAATGTTTGTGGCTCACTTTTTAGGAAGTATTTACTTCCCCCTCTGCTAGTTGATACTTTTGCCAGCAGTCGTGTATTTTGGTCTTAAGCATGTTTATGGCAGTTGTCTCATTCAGTGATGTGAACAAATATGAGTGCTGAGAGAAAGTTGTTGCTTCTATGAGAACTAAGTCGGTTGTCAATTTGGTTTTCTATTGCTGTGTAACAAGTCACTGACCAGAAAATGTTCAGTTAAAACAACTCAGTGTACTCTCTGCTCCTTTTCTCTGTGGGTCAGGAGTCTGACCATGGCTTAGCTGGGTCTTCTGCTTTAGGACTCACAGGCTGCAGTCAGGGTGCTGACCAGTTTGCATTCTCATCTAGGGTTTTATTGGTGTCCTTGTTGGCAGGATTCAGTTTGTGGGACTGTGGGACTGAGTTGTGGCCTCCTAGGAGACACCCCTCTCCATAGGCAGCTCATGGCAGTGGCTGTGGAGAGCGTCTCTTCTGGAGGGTCCCATTCTCTTAAGGGCTTTTACCTCACATGACCCTAGGATAATTTTCCTTTTGATTGACTAGATATTAGCTGATGTGAGACCTTAATTGTATATGGGAAATTCCTTCACCTTTGCCACAGAAAGAAACAAAACCTAGTCCAGTTGTGATGTCCTCTCCTGTGTTCGGAGGTCCTGCCTAAACTCAGAGAGAGGATTACCCAGGGTGTGTATGTGCCAGGGGGTAAGAATCTTTAGGGCATCTTAGATTTGCCTACTACACATTGCTTGGGTAAAACTGAGATGCTGAAAAAATTACTTGTGCAGGTTAGGAAAGAGAGAATTGATAAGGATTGGGGGAGATGTCTTGTAGAAGAATTGTGTACTAAGATTGTTCACAAAGTGCCCTTCAGTTCTTGGTGAGTCTGGAAATAGTGAGTGCTTCATGAGAGTGGTGTATGCGGAACTGATGGCAAGGAACAAGCTAGTGGACTTGTGAGCCAAGAAAAGGCCCTGGCCTTCCATTGAAAGGTGGGCAAACAGATGTGTTTGTTTTAGTGTAAAGTGTATTGTCTGTCTGAGAAGAGGGTTTCTACTGTACCTGCAGCTTTCAGAATGAATGCTTTCTGTGGGTGTTCACTGTGCCCCGACCCTTGGTCAATGACTGCTTGCTCTGGGAAACCTTTTCTGACTCCCAAATGTGGACAGCCAAGAGCACTTTTTGTGAGAATGTTATTTTGTCTTTGAATATCAGTATGGACTCATGTTTTTATTTACTATTTTAGTCTAATATAGTTGTTATATATTTTGCTGTTCAAAATTACTCTCAGTTTGGCCTGTGGAGGAGTTCCTGTCAGGCTTTGAGCAGCTTTTTTGGTGCAAACCTAAGTATTCCTGGCTCACTATCAAAGTTATATTTGGATTAACCTCCAGGTTATTCAAGGGTGAAGTGTAGTTTTCTTAATAAACAGGTTAACTTGCATGTAAGGTAAACTCAAAATCTTGCTTTCATTCACCTCTCCTGCCTTCTACCCATGTTCCCCTTCCTGTAAGTGATCACATTATTTGTGACTGGCTTATCTTTCCAGAGCATGTGCCCACATGTGTCTTTTATCTTGTATCTTAAGTAAAACTTAGTATGTAAAATATTGTGCATGGTACCTTGTTCACTTAACTGTGTACCTTGGGACAGTTTTCATTACATGCTGAATGACTGAATAATAAGTGAGATTTTTTTTTTTCACATTATTCTTTAAAAATTGCATTGTGAGTATGATCACTCTGAATTTATTTTTTTTGTCATTACCAGCTTGCATTCACAAGAGATGGACTTTGTGGTCTGTGGAATGAAATGGTTAAAGATGGAGAAATTGTATATACTGGGACAGAACTATCACAAAATGGAGAGCTTCCTCCTAGAAAAGGTAAGGGCCTTTAACTAATATTTTTCATTTTTTGAAGACCTTTATAAATTGAATTCTATAGAAATTTTAGAATGTGCTGTATGGACAGGAGTGTGGCTGAGTATAACTCTGAAGTTTTGCTTTCACTTTGGAAATGCCTAAATGATAATTAATATTAGGCGCTTCCTGAATTTTGTTGTTCTACTCAAATTGAAGGCCTTTTAATTGCAGAGCCACCTGCTGTGGTGTCCTTCCTCTGATGTCTCATTTGCAGCTTCTGGGAACTCCACTTATTGTTTTTTCCTCTAAGTTTTGAAATATACCTTGCTTTGGCTAACTATAAATTGTGGTTTTTATGAGGTTGAGTGGAAATAGTATTCTGAAATTTTCCAACATGACTACCCTGTGCGTGTGTGTGCGTGTGTGTGTGTGTGTGTGTGTGCGCCACGCGCGTTCAGTCGTGTCTGACTCTGCAGCTCCATGGGCTGTAGCCTGGGATTCTCCTCTGTCCATGGGATTTTCTAGGTGAGAAGACTGGAATGGGTTACCATTGTTTCCTCCAGGGGGTCTTCCTGACCCAGGGATTTGAAGCCTGTCTTTTGCGTTTCATGCATTGCCAGGCAGTCTTCTCCACTGCACTACCTGGGAAACCCCTGTGACTATCCTGTGGGAGTGTATAAAACACTTTTTGGAAGCCTTTGGCCTGTGGACTTTTATTGTATTTGTCTGTGCAGGGAAGTATCAGTGAACACTCTTGTTGGGGATAGGATTATGAAAACGCAGTGAAGTCAGTTGTTCTTGACTTTGGCTGTGAATCAGAATCACTGTTTAGACTTTAAAAAGAAATGGATGCCTATACCCACCCCAAACCTGTAGAATCTGAACAACCCTACTTGAGACCCACTGCTGAAGTTTATTAGTCCTCCTATTTGAAAATCATCAGGATGGATAAAGTTATTTTAGAAAGTAGTGGGACTTCCCCGGCTGTCCGGTGGATAGGACTTCACCTTCTGATGCAGGGGGTGGGGGTTCAGTCCCTGGTTGGAGAGCTACATGCCTGCAGCCAAAAACCAAAGCATAAAAGGGAAGCAATATTGTAACAAATTAAAGAAAGGCTTTAAAAATGGTCCACATTAAAAAAAGAAAAAAGAAAAAGTAACTTTTCGTAGAATGAATTAGAATAGTGTCCACTTGAAAATACATTGGAAAAACAATATATCTTTTCAGTTACAGTGTCTAGCAGAGTGAGCTCATTTTTTTTTCCTGATATTTTATTGTGAAAACTTCCATGCACCCACAACAATGGACAGGTCTGTACAGTGAGCAGGTGCACACTCATCCCCCGGATCATACTAATCTATCCTCTGTCCACTGGTGCGTCTTACCTGACTTCCTTAGACACTTCATGCATATTATTAACAAGATTGACTTCAGTGTAGCTTTTTGTCTTTAGGGCAGAACTTACCCATAATAAAATATATGTTTTGAGTTTCCTGTTCCATAAGTTTCAACAGACATAATTGGTGTAACCAACCACTTATTGGTACTCCTACTTTGAAGGTTCTCACGTGCCCCTTACTGGCTCCGTCCTGCCCTCTCTACTCATAGGCAACCACTGATCTGATCTTTTTCTGTTGTGGATTGGTTTTGCCTGTTCTACACTTTCATGTAAATAGTATCATGTAATCACGTTACATGTTTGTTTCAGTTTGTAATGATTTATTAGTTTTAGTAGTTCATTCTGTATACTTTTGAAGTTTTTGTGCCTTTTCGTCCTGTCCTTCCAGTATTAATGCATTAAAACATACTTTTTAAAACGTTTTTTGTGAAATATTAGTTCTAAAAGATATTCTGAGAAAAACTAATTACATGGAAAAATTCAAAGTCTATTTCTTATTCATTGCATTTGATGACTAATAGTGGTTAGATTAAAAAATATGTGGTTAGAAAGCAAAGTGTAGGGCCTCCCTGATGGATCAGTGGTAAAGAATCCTTCTGCCAATGCAGGAGACACGGGTTTGATCCCATGTCCGAGAAGATCCCATATGCCACAGAGCAACTAAGCCTGTGCACCAGAACTAGAGCCTGGGAGCTGCAGCTACTGAAGCCTTCATGCCCTAGAGCCTAGGCTCCACAACAAGAGAAGCCGCTGAGATGAGAAGCCTGCACACTGAAACTGGAGAGTAGTGCCCACTCTCCGCATCCAGAGAAAGCCTGAGGACAGCGACAAGGACCCAGAAGGGCCAAAAGTAAATAAATTTAAAACAATAAAAGAAAGCAAAGTGTAATTGTTCTTTATGTAGGTCCCAAATTAATATTTTTTCTTGACATTCAGTAAAAGTTATTGTTTTTAATAAGACATGATATATGCTTTTTGTTATGAAAAAATACTTTTTTTAATAGATAGATTTATACACCTAATTTCATTTTTAAGGCCATGGTCTTTTTTTTTGGGGGGGTGGCTGCATTATATAGCAGCTTGTGGGACCTCAGTTCTCCAACCAGGTTTCAAACCAAGGCCCCTGGCAGGGAAACTGCAGAGTCTTAACCACTGGACTTTCAGGGAATTCCCAAGAGCGTGTACATTATTTTGTTGTTGTTCAGTCAGTAAGACCCGTCTGATGACTCTTTGCAACCCCATGGATTGCAGCATGTCAGGTTTCCCTGCCCTTCATCTATCTCCCAGAGTTTGCTCTGATTCACGTCTATTGAGTTAGTTAACCTGTCTTAACCATCTCATCTTCTGCTGCCCTCTTCCTGTTGAATTCAGTCTTTCCCAGCATCAGGGTCTTTTCCAGTGAGTTGGCTCTTTGCATCAGGTGGCCAAAGTTTTGAAGCTTAAGCATCAATCCTTCCAATGAGTATTCAGGATTGATATCCTAGGCAATGGCACCCCACTCCAATACTCTTGCCTGGAAAATCCCATGGATGGAGGAGCCTGGTAGGCTGTAGTCCATGGGGTCGCTAAGAGTCGGACACGACTGAGTGACTTCCCTTTCACTTTTCACTTTTATTCATTGGAGAAGGAAATGGCAACTCACTCCAGTGTTCTTGCCTGGAGAATCCCAAGGACAGGGGAGCCTGGTGGGCTTCCGTCTCTGGGGTCGCACAGAGTCGGACACGACTGAAGCGACTTAGCAGCAGCAGCAGCAGCAGCAGGATTGACTGGTTGGATCTCCTTGCAGTCCAAGGGACTCTCCAGAGCCTTCTCTAGAACCACAATTCGAAAGCATCCATTCTGTGGCACTCAGCCTTTTTAATGGGCCAACTCTCACATCCATACATGACTACTGGAAAAACCATAGCTTTGACTTTACAGAGCTTAAGTGATATCTCTGCTTTTTAATATGCTGTCTAGGTTTGACATTGCTTTCCTTCTAGGGAACAAACATCTTTGAATTTCATGGCTGCAGTCACCATCCATAGTAATTTTGGAGCCCAGGAAAATAAAATTTGTCACTGCTTCTACCCTTTCCCCTTCTGTTGGCTATGAAGTTACAGGACTGGATGCTATGATCTTAGTTTTTTGAATGTTGAGTTTCAAGCTAGCTTTTTCACTCTGTTCTTTCACCTTCATCAAGAGGCTCTTCAGTTCCTCTTCACTTTCTGCTGTTAGAGTGATATCATTCGGACAGCTGAGATTGTAGATATTTCTCCCAGCAATCTTAATTCCATTCTGTGATTCATCCAGCCCAGCATTTTGCTTAATGTACTCTGCATAAAAGTTAAATAAACAGGGTGACAGTATATAGCCTTGTTTTACTCCTTTCCCAATTTTAAACCAGTTCCTTGTCCAATTCTGTTTCTTTTTCACCCATGTACAGGTTTCTCAGGATCCAGGTAAGGTGGTCTGATATTCCCCCTTTGTGGATCATAACCTTTTCGTGGTGAAGGGACTTGCATGCCTCAGTGAAGCTGTAAGCCATGTGGTTCAGGGCCACATGAGACAGGCAGGTCATAATGAAGAATTCTGACAAAATGTGGTCCACTCAAGCAGGGGAATGGCTAACCACTCCAGTATTTTTGCCGCAAGAACCCCATGAACAGTATGAAAAAGCAAAAAGATATGACACTGGAAGATGAGCCCCTAGGTTGGAAGGTGTCCAGTATGCTACTGGGCAAGAGCAGAAGGCAATTAGTAGTAGCTCTAGAAAGAATGAAGCATTTGGGCCAAAGCTGAAATGACTTTCATTTCAACTGTGGATGTATCTGGTGGTGAAAGTAAAGTCCGGTGCTGTAAAGAACAATATTGCATTGTAACCTGGAATGTTAGATCTGTGAATCTGGGTAACTTGGAGGTGCTTAAGCAGGAGATGGCAAGAATGAACATTGATATCTTAGCAATCAGTGAGCTAAAACGAATGGGAATGGGTGAATTTAATTCAGATGATTATTATATCTACTACTGTGGGCAAGAATCCTTTAGAACAAAGGGAGTAGCCCTCATAGTCAACAAAAGAGTCCAAAATGCAGTATTTCGATTCAGTCTCAAAAATGACAGAATGATCTCGGTTTATTTTCCAAGGCAAACCATTCAACATCACAGTAAACGGAAGTCTGTGTCCCAGCCTCCTTGATGCCAGAGAAGCTGAAGTCGACTGGTACTTTGAAGACCTACAAGACCTTCTATAACTAACATCAAAAAAAGATTCCTTCTTTTGTCCTTTTCACATAGAAGATTGGAATTCAAAAGCAGGAAGTCAAGGGATACCCAGAATAACAGTCAGGTTTGGCCTTGGAATATAAAATGAATCAGAGCAAACACTAACACACTGGTCATAGTAAACACCCTTTTTTCAGTGACACAAGAGATGACTCTACACATGGACGTCACTAGAGGTCAATACCGAAATCAGATTGATTATGTCCTTTGTAGGCAAAGATGGAGAATTTCTGTGCAGTCCACAGAAAAAAGACCTGGAGCTGACTGTGGCTCAGATCATGAGCTCCCTATTGCAAATTCAGGCTTAAATTGAAGAACGTAGGGAAAACCACTAGGCCAGTCTGTTAATGACCCAAATTAAATCCCTTATGATTATACAGTGGAGGTGACAAATTGATTCAAGGAATTAGATCTGGTAGACAGAGTGCCTGAAGAATGATGGCCAGAGGTTCGTA
The DNA here is from genome assembly GCF_027580195.1 of Bos mutus. Classification (NCBI taxonomy): domain Eukaryota; kingdom Metazoa; phylum Chordata; class Mammalia; order Artiodactyla; family Bovidae; genus Bos; species Bos mutus. Next base: position 135,140,925 of record NC_091618.1, read on the forward strand.
ATATTGTACAGGAGGAAGTAATCAAAACCATCCCAAAGAAAAATACACAAAGGCAAAATGGTTGTTTGAGGAGGCTGAGAAAGGAAGAGATATACCGAACTGAATGCTTAGTTCCAGAGAATAGCAGTGAAAGATAAGAAAGCCTTCTTTAACGAACAATGCAAAAAAGTAAAGGAAAACAATAGAATGGGAAAGACTAGAGATCTCTTCAAAAAAATTGGAGATACCATGGGAACATTTCATGCAGAAATGGGCAACAAAAAAGGACAGAAATAGCAAGAACTTAACAGAAGCAGAAGAGATTAAGAAGAGGTGACAGGAATACACAGAGGAACTATACAGGAAAGGTCTTAGTGACCTGGATAACCATGATGGTGTGATCACGTGTCTAGAACCATACATCCTGGACTGAAGTCAAGTGGGCCTTAGGAAGCATAACTACAAACAAACCTAGTGGAGGTGATGGAATTTCAGTTGAGCTGTTTAAAATTCTAAAAGGTGATGCTGTCAAATTGCTGCACTCAGTATGTTAGCAAATTTGGAAAACTCAGCAGTGGCCCCAGGACTGGAAAAGGTCTATTTTCATTCTAATCCTAAAGAAGGATAATGCCAAAGAATGTTCAGACTGTCGTACAGTTGTGCTCATTTCACATCTAGTAAGGGTGTGCTCAAAATCCTTCAAGCTCTGCTTCAGCAGTATGTGAATCTAGAACTTCCAGATAGATGTACAAGCTGAATTTAGAAACGGCAGAGGAACCAGAGATCAAATTGCCATAATTCATTGAATCATAGAGAAAGCAAGGGAATTCCAGAAAAACATTTGCTTCATTGACTGTGCAGACTCTTTGACTGTCTGGATCACAAGAAACTGGAAAATTCTCAAAGAGATAGAAATACCAGACCACCTCACCTCTCCTCAGAAAACTGTGTGCATTGTATGTAACTGTAGTGTGGCTGATTCTGAGGAAAACACAGATCAGAGCAGAAGCCTTAGAGGCGCCGTTTCCTTTCCTCTGCTTCCTGGGGATGACCGTTTTCTCCTGCACACACGGCGATTCAGGATGGGTTCTTACTCTGGCTTAGCTTGTTTTCTTCATTCATTTCTGGACATAGTGGCTTTTAATAATTGGAGCTTACCTTGGAATAAACCTTCTTTTCTTCCTTTTAGAACTTTTTGATCCTACTGATGAAAGAGTGCTTCCATCTAGGTAGTAAGCTTTGTGTTTCCTTTTTGGGGCCTGCCCTACAAAAGACAGGCTAGATTATAATCTTACACTTTTTTTTCAAGTGACTGTTTCTTACAACCCTGTTTAGAGTTAGAGTATTTATTATTTTGAGGGAAAATAGAGGAGGGAATAGGATGTAAAGAAGGGAGAGTTAAGAGGCTAATAACAGATACACTAAACTTGATTTTTAAATTTTTGTCAGGGGCTGACCTTTGTGTGAAGAACTGTTTCATATATTGTAAACCTTCTCAGTCTGTGCAGATAGTAGAAATATACTAGCCAGTTGTTTGCATAGTCAGGCCTCTTAAAAAATTTTATTGCTATTTCTGTTACATTACTAATGTCATTTATGGACATCAGTACTAACTTTTTATAGTTTTTATATAGTTCTTATGGAGTTTATTTTGGCTTTTTCTGACTTTGTATTGTGCATTGTTTTTAAGGTTTTCTTTTCTCTTGGTCTAGTCAGTGCCTTTTTTTTTTTTTTTTTTTTTTAGTCAGTGCTCTTTAGTTACATGTGTTTCAATTTTAAGCGTCCAGAGATGAGTTTTTAATTTTTTTTTTTTTTTAAAAGAACGTGACAACTTTTCTCCTGGTTTTATAGTTTCTCTGTGGAGGATATAAAATATTGGATGTGGCTTTTCTTCCCAAATAATTCATGATTATTTGGGCAGAAAATGTATTTGCATACAGAAGTGTTTAACAGGATCATAAAAACCCCATGATGTTACCCACAACCAGGGCTGGTGGAGTTCAGGAGTGGCCTGATTCCTGCGGTTTGTCAAGGAGACCTGGCCTGGGCCCAAGGGTGGTGGTGCAGCTGGGATCCTCCAGGTGGAGGACTGTGAAGAGCAGTGGTATGTATGGTGGACAGGGAGCAGCAGATAGGTGTGGGCCAGCCTGGAGGGACATGGACTGCTTGAGTGCTCAGCCGCATCTAAATCTAGGAGAATGCAGCTGCTGATGCAGTGGACACATTCTGGGGGGGCACATTTATAAACTCAAGGCTAGACGCTATTGCACAAAGGGCTGTGAGTGTTAGGAAGAGTAGTCAGGACTCAGTCCTCCTAGCAGTGAGAACTCAGTTGAATCCTTATTCTGTAGCCCAAGGGTTCTCAAACTCTGTAGTTCATTAGGATCACCTGGAGTCTTGGTCAGATACTGGCCTGACCAGTGTCTGGCCCCACCCTTAGAATTTATGATTTCTTGGATTTGGGTAGGACTTGGGAATTTGCATTTCTGACATGGTTCCAAGTTCTGCTGATGATGTTTTCTTTTCAAAGTGTGTTGTGTCTGTACAGCCAAAGTCTACTACCTTGAGGGTTTCAGAGACGGGAAGAGAGCTGATCCTGGGAAGATGGCATCAAACAGCTTTCAGAGGAAGTTGATCTGGGCTCGAGAGAGGATGGCTTTGCTATAATCACAGAGAGAAAGCCCAGGGTGGTAGTAAAGGGTTCACACCTTTCTTTATTGATCAACTTTGTCAATTCTGACACATTTTTTGCAGGTTTTGTTAACTAAGGCAGATAAAGTTTATCTCAGATCTTCTGTTACTTACTGTATCTGCCAACTTATCTCTTACCATCTTGTTTCATGTTTTTGCATAACTGGACATTTTTCTTTAAGACAGAAATTACTATCTTTCTTCCTTGATAGTAATCTTTAGCATCTTGCTTATATAGTTATGTTTCTCTGCCAGCATTCTTTCTTGTTTAATCTCAGCCATTCATGTGGTTGAGATTATGACTTTGATCTGAATTAAGTAGCCTCTAATTCAGATAGTGGGCTTCCCTGGTGGCTCATTGGTAAGGAATCTACCTGTCAGTGCAGGAGACACAGGTTTGATCCCTGGGTCAGGAGGATCCTCTGGAGAAGGAAATGGCAACCCACTTCAGTATTCTTGCCTGGAGAATCCCATGGACAGAGAAGCCTGGTGGGCTGTAGTACATGGGATCACAAAACAGTCGGACATGACTTAGCGACTAAACAACAACAAATTCAGAGTGTGGTTCTACACTAATTCTGTGATTCTCCAGCACCAACTGAATGTCTGATCATTCAGTCCAGTTCTGACACTTAACTACTGGAGTTCGGTCCTCACAAGTGAAGGGCTCAGTTCTCCAAGGCTGCCTCCACTTCAGATGCCAGACTCAGCTGGAATTCCCAGGTTACTCTCACATTTGCCTGACTGACTACAAATTTAGAGGTTTCCATAACCCTCTCAGGTTCAATAATTGCCTAGAAAAACTCACAAAATTCAGGAAAACACTTTGTTGGTTTATTATAAAGAAGACAGCTCAAAACAGCCAAGTGGAAGAGATGCAGAGGCAAGGTGTGGGGAAGGGGCTCAGAGCCTCCATGCCTTTTCTTGGCCCTCCAACCTCCCAGCACATCTGTGTATTCACCAACCTGAAATATCCCCCAGTTTTTGTGCTCAAGAGATTTTATTTAATCTCCAACCTCTCTCTCTCTAGAGGTCAGGAGATGGTCCTGATAGTTTTCCCCTCTAATCACTATTGGGTCTTTCTGGTGACCAGCTCACATCATGGAGCTAGCTATCTAGAGGCCCCATCCTGAGTCAGTTCCTTAGCATAAGCTCAGGTATAGTGGAAAGGAGCTTGTTGTGAATATCAAAAGACACTCCTGAGTAAATTGCAAGGGTTTTAGAAGCTCTGTACCAGGAATCTAGACCAAAGACCAAATAAATATTTTTATTATACCACAGATTAAAAAGTATGATATTGGTGTTAAACATTTTAGCAGAACTCTGGAGTCCACATTATGAGTCCCATTTAATATGTTTAATAAGCAAAAAGAATGTGCTAATGATTAAGAAGTGTAAAGTTGATTTTGCATCTTGGCATACAGTAGCATGAAGAGGCAAAGGCATGTGTACATTTATTTGTTAACTTGAGCGTGGTGACTGATGATCTAGTAGTCTCTCTTAGCATTTGTACAGGATTTCACAAATTCAGTAAGTCAGTTCAGTCGTGTCCAACTCTTTGCGACCCTATAGACTGCAGTATGCCAGGCTTCCGTGTCCATCCCCAACTCCTGGAGCTTGCTCAAACTCATGTCCATAGAGTTGGTGTTGCCACCCAACCATCTCTGTTGTCCTCTTCTCCTCCCGTCTTCAATCTTTCCCAGCATCAGAGTCTTTTCCAATAAGTCTTCACATCAGGTGGCCAAAGTACTAGAGTTTCAGCTTCAGCATCAGTCCTTCCTATGAATATTCAGGACTGATTTCCTTTAGGATGGACTGGTTGGATTTCCTTGCAGTCCAAGGGACTCTCAAGAATCTTTTCCAACACCACAGTTCAAAAGCATCAATTCTTTGGTGCTCAGCTTTCTTTATAGTCCCAACTCTCACATCCATATGTGATTACCAGAGAAAAGATAGCTTTGACTATGCAGACATTTGTCAGCAATGTAATCACAAACTGCTTTTTAATATGCTGTCTAGGTTTATCATAGCTTTTCTTCCAAAGAGCAAGTGTCTTTTAATTTCATGGGTGCAGTCAACATATGCAGAAATTTTGGAGCCCAAGAAAATAGTCTGTCACTGTTTCCATTTTTCCCCTGTCTATTTGCCATGAAGTGATTTAACTTGATACCATGATCTTTGTTTTTTGAATGTTGAGTTTTAAGCCAGCTTTTTCACTCTCCTCTTTCACTTTCATCAAGAGGCTGTTTAGTTCCTCTTTGCTTTCTGTCATAAGGGTGTTGTCATCTGCGTATCTGAGGTTATTGATATTTCTCCTGGCAGTCTTAATTCCAGCTTGTGCTTCATCCAGCCCAGCATTTTGCTTGATGTACTCTGCATAGAAGTTAAACAAGCAGGGTGAAAATATACAGCCTTGACATACTCCTTTCCTGATTTGGAACCAGTCTTTTGTTCCATGTCCAGTTTTAACTGTTGCTTCTTGACCTGCAAACATGTTTTGCAAGAGGCAGGTAAGGTGGTCTGGTATTCCCATCTCTTGAAGAATTTTCCAGTTTGTTGCGATCCACACAGTCAGAGGCTTTGCTGTAATCATTGAAGCCGAAGTAGATGTTTTTCTGGAATTTTCTTGCTTTTTCTATCATCCAGCAGATGATGGCAGTTTGATCTCTGGTTCCTCTGCCTTTTCTGAATCCAACTTTAACATCTGGAAATTCATGGTTCATGTACTGTTGAAGCCTAACTTCAAGAATTTTGAGCATTACTTTGCTGGTGTGTGAGATGAGTGCAATTGTGCAGTAGTTTGAACATTCTTTGGCATTGCCTTTCTTTGGAATGGAATGAAAACTGACCTATTCCAGTCCTGTGGCCATTGCTGAGTTTTCCAAATTTGCTGGCATATTGAGTGCAGCACTTTAAAAGCATCATCTTTCAGGATTTGACATAGCTCAGCTGGAATTCCATCATCTCCACTATCTTTGTTCTTGGTGATGATTCTAAAGCCTACTTGATTTTGCATTTTAGGATGTCTGGCTCTAGGTGAGTGATCACACCATTGTGGTTATCTGGGTCATTAAGGTCTTTTTGTATAGTTCTTCTGTGTATTATTGCCACCTCTTAATATCTTCTGCTTCTTTTAAGGACCGTATCTGTCCTTTATTGTGCTCATCTTTGCTTGAAATGTTCCCTTGTTATCTCTAATTTTCTTGAAGACATCTCTAGTCTTTCCCATTCTGTTGTTTTCCTCTATTTCTTTGCACTGGTCGCTGAGGAAGGCTTTCTTGTATCTTTTTGCTGTTCTTTGGAACTCTGCATTTAAATGGGTATATTTTTCCTTTTCTCCTTTGCCTTTCTCTTCTCTTCTTTTCTCAGCTATTTTTAAGGCCTCCTCAGACAACCATTTTGCCTTTTTGCATTTCTTTTTCTTGGGGATGGTCTTGATCACTGCCTCCTGTACAGTGTCATGAACCTCCATCCGTAGTTCTTCAGACACTGTCTATCAGATCTAATCCCTTGAATCTATTTGTCACTTCCTCTGTTTAATCGTAAGGGATTTGATTTAGGTCACTACCCTTATGGCAGAAAGTGAAGAGGAACTAAAAAGCCTCTTGATGAAAGTGAAAGAGGAGAGTGAAAAAGTTGGCTTAAAGCTCAACATTCAGAAAATGAAGATCATGGCATCCGGTCCCATCACTTCATGGGAAATAGATGGGGAAACAGTGGAAACAGTGTCAGACTATTTTTTTGGGCTCCAAAATCACTGCAGATGGTGACTGCAGCCATGAAATTAAAAGACGCTTACTCCTTGGAAGGAAAGTTAATGACCAACCTAGACAGCATATTAAAAAGCAGACATTACTTTGCCAACAAAAGTCTGTCTAGTCAGGGCTATGGTTTTTCTAGTAGTCATGTATAGATGTGAGAGTTGGACATAAAGAAAGCTGAGCGCCAAAGAATTGATACTTTTTCATTGTGGTGTTGGAGGAGGCTCTTGAGAGTCCCTTGGACTGCAAAGAGATCAAACCAGTGAGTTCTAAAGGAAATCAGTCCTGAATATTCATTGGAAGGACTGATGCTGAAGCTGAAAGTCCAATACCATGGCCACCTGATGTGAAGAGCTGACTTATTTGGAAAGACCCTGATGCTGGGAAAGATTGAGGGCAGGAGGAGAAGGGGACGACAGAGGATGAGATGGTTGGATTGCATCACCAACTCAATGGACATGAGTTAGGGTAGGTTCTGGGACTTGTTGTTGGACAGGGAGGCCTGGCATGCTGCAGCTCATGGGGTTGCAAAGACTCAGACACAACTGAGCGACTGAACTGAACTGAACTGAATAGAGGTTCTTCATCTTTGGCTGCAAAAATATAGTCAATCTGATTTTGGTATTGACCATCTAGTGATGTCCATATGTAGAGTCTTCTCTTGTGTTGTTGCAAGAGGGTGTTTGCTACCACCAGTGCGTTCTCGGAAAAACTCTGTTAGCCTTTTACCTGCTTTGTTTTGTACTCCAAGGCGAAATCTGTCTGTTACTCCAGGTGTCTCTTGACTTCCTGCTTTTGCATTCCAGTCCTCTATAATGAAGAGGACATCTTTTTTGAGTGTTAGTTCTAGAAGGTCTTGTAGATCTTCATACAACTGTTCAAGTTCAGCTTCTTCAGCATTATTGGTCAGGTTATAGACTTGTATTACTGTGATATTGAATGGTTTGCCTTGGAAACGAACAGAGATCATTCTGTTTTTTTTGAGATTGCATCCAAGTATTACATTTCAGACTCTTATGTTGGCTGTGATGGCTACTCCTGTTCTTCTAAGGGATTCTTGCCCACAGGAGTAGATATAATGGCCATCTCAGTTAAATTCTCCCATTCCTGTCCATTTTAGTTCACTGATTCCTAAAATGTTGATGTTCACTCTTGCCATCTCCTGTTTGACCGCTTCCAATTTGCCTTGATTCATGGACCTAACATTCCAGGTTCCTGTGCAATATTGCTTTTTATAGCATCAGACTTTACTTCTATCCCTGTCACATCCCCAACTGGGTGTTGTTTTTGCTTTAGCTCTGTGTCTTCATTTTTTGTGGAGTTATTTCTCTACTCTTCTCCAGTAGCATATAGGACACCTACCGACCTGGGAGTTCATCTTTCAGTGTCATACCTTTTTGCCTTTTCATTTTGTTGATGGGGTTCTCAAAGCAAGAATACTGAAGTGGTTTGCCATTCCCTTCTCCAGTGGACCACGTTTTGTCAGAACACTGCACAATGACCCGTCCATCTTGGGTGACCCCACACAGCATGACTCATAGTTTCATGGAGCTAGACAAAGCTGTCGTCCATGTGATCCATTTGGTTAGTTTTCTGTGATCGTGGTTTTCATTCTGTCTGCCCTCTGATAGATAGGGATAAGAGGCTTATGGAAGCTTCCTGATGGGAGAGACTGACTCAGGGGAAACTGGGTCTTCTTCTTATGGGTGGGGCCATGTTCGGTAAATCTTTAGTCCAGTTTTCTGTTAGTGGGCATAGCTGTGTTCCTCCTGGTTGCTTGACCTGAGGCCAATCTGTGGTGGAGGTAATGAAGATAATGGTGACCTCCTTCAAAAGGCCCCATGCACACACTGCTGCACTCATTGCCCCTGACCCTGCAGCAGGCCACTGCCGAACCTAGCCTCTGCTGGAGACTGCTGGACAGTGACGGGCATGTCTGGGTCAGTAACTTGTGAGGTCACTGCTCCTTTCTCCTGATTCCTGGTGCGTGGAAGGTTTTGTTTGTGCCCTCTAAGAGTCTGTTTGCCCAGTCCTGTGTAAGTTCTGGTGGCTCTATGGTGGGGTTAATGGTGACCTCCACCAAGGTTTTTGCCATACCCAGGTCTGCTGCACCCAGAGCCCCTGTGGCAGGCCACTGCTGACCCGTCCCTCCACAGGAGACACTCAGACACAGTTCTGGCTCGGTCTCTGTGGGTTGGGTGTACATTTTGTGCCCTTCTCCTGTCTGAGCAGCTCAGGCCCCCAGGTGCTTGGTGAGCATGCTGTCCCGAGGGGGCTGTGTGTCTCAATCACCTCCTGGTCCCAGTTGCTCAGTTTCCCAGGGGCACCATGAGAGTACCATATCAGGTGTGCTGTGTGTCTCTTCTGGAGAGCTGGTCTCACCCTAGACCCTCCTGGCCGATGTCAGCCGTCCAGGGTCTCAGGAAGTCAGCATTAGCAGCTGGGAGCCTCCTCACAGTTTGGTGGAAGATGTTGTCTCTGGGGGTGAGATTGTAGCAGTCCCTTGCCTTCCAGCTCTGGCTGTTGCAAGCCTGCCTCTGCCTCCAGGCATTCTCCTTTGGTATTCCCTCATTCCTTTGTTCTGTGAGCAGGCCAGGCTACCCGTTAGGTTGTTAGGTTAGAGCCTTTCTTGGGAATGTTCCCATTTCTGCATTTGTAGTTAGGTGTGTATTCTCTGGGGTTTTTTTTTTTTTCTTCTGGGTATGTTGCCTTCTGAGATTCCAAAAGTCCCCACACACCTGTCTGTGAGAGGGTTTCCTACTGTGTGGAAACTTCAGGACTCCCTCCCCAGGACAGGTCTCTGTCCCTAACTCTTTTGTATCTCTTTTTGTCTTTTGTATTTTGTCCTACCTCCATTTTGAAGAGATTGGGCTGCCTTTCTGGGTGCCTGGTGTCCTCTGCCAGTGTTCAGATGTTGTTTGGTGGAAGTTGCTCAGCATTCAGATGATCATTTGATGAATTTGTGGGGGAGAAAGTGGTCTCCCTATCCTATTCCTCCACCATCTTGAAGTATCTCCTTTTAGTTTTAATTAATTTTATTAATTGAGATCTTTAGTGTAATGGTTTATCTTATGTATCAACTTTGCCAAGCCATGTTGTCTAGATATTTGTTTGATTAAATATTATTCTGGATGTTTCTATGAAAGTGAATTTTGAATGAAATTCACATGTAAATCCATGGACTTTGAGTAAAGCAAATTACACTTCATAATGGGGGTGGGCCTCATCCAGTCACGTGAAGAGTCTGAGTAGAGAAAAGACTAACTGTCTTCCAGCAAGAAGAAATTTTCCCTCCAGATTGCCTTTGGACTCAAAACTGTAACATCAACTGTTCCTTGGTCCCCACCTTTCTTGCTTTCTTTGCAGTTTTTGGAGTTGAATTTCCACCATTGTGGAAGCCAATTCCTTAAAATAAATCAGTCTCCCCCTGCCACCAACACATGTATAATCACCGCCCCCCCCCCACCCCCCAGCCCATTCCTTTTCCGTTTTTGTGGAGAATTTTCAGTGATAAATTTAGATTGTTGTTCAGTCACTAAGTCATGTATGACTTTGCAACCCACGGACAACAGGCTTCTCTGTCCTCTGCTTTCTCCTGGACTTTGCTTAATTCATGTCCACTGAGTTGGTGATGCCGTTTAACCATCTCATTCTCTGTTGCCCCCTTCTCCTCCTGCCCTAGATCTTTCCCAGCATCAGATTCTTTTCCAGTGCATCGGCTCTTCCCATCACATGGCCAAAGTATTGGAGCTTCAGCAAAAGTTCTTCCAGTGAATATTCAGGTTAATTTCCTTTAGGATTGATTGGTTTGATCTCCTTGCTGACCAAGGAACTCTCAAGAGTCTTCTCCAGCTCTACAGTTCAAAAATATCAATTCTTCCATGCTCAGCCTTCTTTATGGTCCAACTCTCACATCATTACACGACTAATGGAAAAACCATAGCTTTGACTGTATGGACCATTGTTGGCAACACACTGTCTAGGTTTGTCATAGCTTACAGGGAGCAAGCATCTTTGAATTTCATGGCTGCAGTCATCATCTGCAGTGATTTTGGAGCCCAAGAAAATAAAATCTCACTGTTTCCATTTTTCTTCCATCTATTTGCTGTGAAGTGATGTGCCCAGATGTCATGATCTTAGTTGTTTGAATGTTGAGTTTTAAGCCAGCTTTTTCCACTCTGCTCTTTCACCCTCAAGAGGCTCTTTAGTTTCTCTTCACTTTCAGCCATTAGAGTGGTATCATCTGCGTATCAAGGTTGTTGATATTTCTCCTGGCGTTTTCATTTTTGGCTGCAAAGAACATAATCAGTTGGATTTCGATGTTGACTATCTGGTGATGTCCATATGTAGAGTAGTCTCTTAGATTGTTGGAATAGGGTGTTTGCTGTGATCGGCGTGTTCTCTTGACAAAACTGTTAGCCTTTGCCCTGCTTCATTTTATCCTCTGAGGCCAACCTTGCCTGTTATTCTGGGTATCTCTTGACTTCCTGCTTTTGCATTCCAATCCCCTATGATGAAATGGACATCTTTTTTTGGTGTTAGTTTTAGAAGGTGTTGTGGGTTTTTGTAAGACTGCTCAACTTTGCCTTCTTCGGCATCAGTGTTTGGGGAGTAGACTTGCATTACTGTCATGTTGGATGGTTTGCCTTGGAAATGAACCAAGATCATTCTGTCATTGTTCAGATTGCACCCAAATACTGCATTTTGGACTCTCTTTATTGACTGTGAGGGCTACTCCATTTCTTCTAAGGGATTCTTGCCCACAATATTAGATATAATGGCCATCTCAGTTAAATTCTCCCATTCCTGTCCAGTTTAGTTCACTGATTCGTAAGGTGTTAATGTTCAACCTTTCCATCTCCTGCTTGACCACTTCCAAGTTCCTATGCAATATTTTTTTTTTCTTTTTTTTTTTTAAATTTTATTTTTAAACTTTACATAATTGTATTAGTTTTGCCAAATATCAAAATGAATCCGCCCCTATGCAATATTGTTCTTTACAGCATCAGACTTTACTTTCACCTCCAGTCACCTCCACAGATGAGCATTGTTCCACCGAGGCCCCGCCGTTTCATTCTTTCTGGAGCTATTAGTAAGTGCCGTCTGTTCTTCCCAGTAGTGTATTGGACATCTTCCATCCTAGGGGGTCATCTTTCGTAGTATATTAGACATCTTCCCACCCGGGGGGCTCATCTTTTGGCGTCATATCTTTTTGCCTTTTCATATTCTCCGTGGAGTTCTCCAGGCAAGAATACTAGAGTCGGTTGCCATTTCCTCCTCCAGTGGACCATGTTTTGTCAGAACCCTTCACTATGACCCATCTGTCTTGGGTGACCTGGCATGGTTTTGGTCATAGATTTCGTTGTGTTATGCAAGCTCCTTCGCAACAACAAGGCTGTGATCCATGAAGGGGAATGTTCTTAGATACCTGTAGTTCTTTTTTTTTTACTTACAGTCTATTTTTTTTTTTAATTGAGAAGTCTGTATTAGTGAACAAGCTTTCTTCAAGGTAGTGATTAAAGTGAAAATAAAACACAGTTGAACTTATGTTGTGCAGTAGAATGCAGGAGTCTCTGGTGGCCCTGGGCCATTTAGGAGTGCTGCTCCAGCTGTGGTCCTGCCTGTGTGGGGAGAACTGCACAAAGGGGTTGCCTGTACCTCTAGCCTTCTGCTTACTCTGGACCTCAAGCATAGCGACTAAGCAAGAACAACTCCTCTTTCTGTAGGTCCTACACCTAGCACCTTCTGACAGTGCTTTGAGAGGAAATCTCATTGGGTGGTTGTGAAAAATCTTCTTACTGTACTAGAACAGGAGAGTGTTAAAGTCTTCTAGTCCTCATTTCATCTCCTGAAATCTGCTCTTCCCCTTCAGGGTGTTACCCTGGAACGTTAGGAAGATCAACTCCCTGACTCCTGTATCCCCATCTTTCCATTATCTGTGCTGTGTGTGTGTTCCATAATAGTTTATGTTCTGTTTGTTTGCTCTCTGTAAACTTTTGAGCCCTGTGTTAATGGAAAGAAGAAATGACATACTTAACCTTTTGTCTCAGAGCTTGTTGTGGAGCTATTCTTGGTTGTTTTTGTATCCTCAAGTGACTGCCTCCTGCGTTTGCTATTGTAAACGTTCTTGTTTATGCTCCTGAGAGTAAAACTTGAGTTGTGTTTAGTGATGCTTCTTGTCTGCTTCCTGGTGATGAAAGATTATATTGCTGATGTTATATTAGCATTTTGTATTTTTATTTGTAATATTTACAATGAGATTTGCTTCAGAGGTTGACAGACTTACTCTAAACGGCCAGGGGACCCACTTTTGGGACCCTGCAGTTGTGCCAAAGCAGCCATACACAAAACTTCACGTTGAAATGTAAAGTTTTTATAATGTTTTCATTAGAAAATATTCTTTTGATTACTTTTCAGCCATTTAAGATGTGAAATCTTTACTTAGCTTTCAGACCGTACATGAGCCAGCTTCAGGCTGGAGTTTGCCCCCAGCCTTGTAGGCAGACCCTATGGTGTGTAGGGCCCAGCAGTTACAGCCTACACTGCGTTCTAGCCCAAGCTCTTTGCCTGAACTGTACTGTGAGGTGCAGTATCTTTTGCATCTGTGAACAGGAGACAGAAGCCTGCCTGCTGGAAGAATTTTTTGTAAGGATTAAAAAGAATAATGCTCTGCTGTATGGCCAGGTACTTTGTATTGTACACTTCAGCTTATTTTCACTTTTCTTGTGCTGTTTCATTTTTGTCCCCCTTCTTCAGTCCTGCTTTTTTGAAATGTGATCTGTCTTGGTGAATATTCAATGTATACTTTAAAAAGAAGGCATGTTCTACTCTTACTGGATAGCTTGTTGTATAAAGTGTTGATCACATCTGTTTGGTTTATGCTTATGATTTTCAGTTCCTTATCAGTGCTGGTTTTCTCTCTGCTTGTTTTGTTACTGACAGGGTAGTATTGGTGTCTCTAACATAATTGTGGATTTGTCCATTTTTCCTTTTAGTTGTTGTTTTGTATGTTTTGGGGCTTTATTTTGACTTCATACACATGTAAGGTTGTTATGTTTTCTTTGGTGAATTTACTGCTTTATTATTATGTTATATTCTGCTTTATCTCCAGTAATTTTCTTTTCTCTGGCATCCGTTTTATATGATATTAAAATAGTCATTTCAACTTTCTTTTGATTAGTATTGTTTGGTATATATATATTTTCCATTTATTTACTTCTAATCTCCTTATATTTTTATATTCCTAGTGAGTTTTGTAGAGATTGCATGTAGTTGGGTCATTTTTAGAAAATCCATTGTGACAGTCCATCTTTTGTGTTCAGATCATTTATAGTATAATTCATGATATGTTTAGATTTTAAGACTTCTCGTCTTACTATTTGTTTTCTGTTTCTGCTCTGTTTTCTGTTTCTCTCACCTACCTTTTTTGGATATTGGAACATTGTTTTTAAGTTGTTGCTGCTGCTCAGTCCTGTCTGACTCTTTGCGACCCCATAGACTGCAGCACACCAGGGTTCCCTGTCCTTCACCACCTCCTGGAGCTTGCTCAAACTCATGTCCATTGAGTGAGTGATACCATTCAACCATCTCTTCCTCTGTTGTCCCCTTCTCCCTTCAATCTTTCCCAGTATTAGGGTCTTTTCTAATGAGTCAGCTCTTTGCATCAGGTGGCCAAAGTATTGGAGCTTCAGCATTAGTATCAGTCCTTTCAATGCCTATTCAGGATTGATTTCCTTTAGGATTGACAGGTTTGATCTCCTTGCAGTCGAGGGGAGTCTTCTCCAACACGACAATTCAAAAGCATCAATTCTTAGGCTCTCAGCCTTCTTTATGGTCCAGCTCTGACGTCCATACATGACTACTGGAAACATAATAGCTTTGACTGTATGGACCTTTTTGGCAAAGTAACGTCTGTGCTTTTTAATTTGCTGTCTAGGTTTGTTATAGCTTTCCTTCCACGGAAGAAGCAGCTTTAATTTCATGGCTGCAGTCACTGTCAGCAGTGATTTTGGAGCCCAAGAAAATAGTCTATCACTGTTTCCATTTTTTCCCCATTTATTTGCCATGAAATGATGAGACTGGATGCCATGATCTTAGTTTTTTGAATGTTGAATTTTAAGTCAGCTTTTTCGCTCTGCTCTTTCACCTCATTAAGAGGCTCTTTAGTTACATTACAAAAATAATCTATGTTTTGTTGGATTTATTTTTTATTCCCTTTTTTCTTTATGGGCCACGTTGTATGGCTTGCAGGATCTCATTTCCCAACCAGGGACTGAACCCAAACCCTTGATGGTGAGAGTGCAGAGTCCCAACCACTGGACTGCCAGGGAATCCTTGATATTTCTGTAAATAAAAGAGGTACCTTTAACCATAGCTATGGCATGACGTTGAGGGAATGGGACATAAGTAGTATACTGTGACAAGGGCTTTTTCTTTGGCCTCAGGGGCAGAACGTTGAGTTAATTATACTTGTCAGTTCCTGACACACTATTTCCAAATCGATATTTTTAAGTGTTTTTCTGTCTAATGAATTTGTTTTTGTGTTTTTATTTTATTTTATTTTTTTTGTGTGCTTTTATTTTAAATACACTGGTATTTAAAACATACTCGTGTACAGTGTTCACACATTATGCTATGTCTGAGGTGCGTTAGATTGCTGTGAGCCTTTGTCTCCATGTCTCCCGTCACAGGCCTGTCCCAGAGCTCTGTGGGCATGTGCCTGGAGGCGACTGCTGGACCTCCCGTGCCCTAGATTGCTCTTCAGGTGGGCTGTGGGCGCGACTCCTCCACAGCTGTGTCTGAAGATTTGTGCCTCCAGCTCCACATTTCTCCTGACACTTGGCATTATTTAGTTATTGAACTAAATAATAATAGCCCTCATCATCGAGGGCTTAATCCCTGGCATCTGTTGTTCTAGGCCCTTGGGAAACAGAGCAAAACCAGATGGAAAAGGAATAAAAGGTTCTGCCTTGGAGCTTTTATTTTAGCTTTCTAACAGTTGTGAGTTTGGTGAGTGTAAAGTAATATTTCATTGTTTTAATTTATACTTTTTCTAAGTATGAATTTAGTATCTTTTCATAGCATTAGCTTTTTGGGGTTGCTTCTGTTGGACATTTGATATTTTTCTTATAGAATGTCAGAGTTTCTTTTATACCTTGTTGGTTTTAGATACTCTTTACTATCTGTGATATGATACACTCTTTTTTCACAGATGTAGATGTAATAGTGGATGCTAAATAACAACACAGGTTTGAACTATGCAGGTCCACATATGAGCAGATTTTTTTTCAGTAGTAAGTACTATGGTACTGCATGATCGGTGGTTTGAATTGCTGGATATGGAAGAACTGTGGATTTTTGACTGCACATGTTCAAGAGTCAACTGTCTATTTCTAATTACTATTTAGGAAATAGTTTCTATTATTTAGAAAATAGTTCATTTAGTAGCGGTCTTCTAGGATAGGATACATTTACACTTCAAGGTGAATATTAGTTCTCTCTTAACTTGCTAAGTAAGGAGTTTCATAACAATTTTTCTTAGGCCAACTAGTCAGTGGCCTAAAGTTGTGGTACTCAGTTTACTTCTGTATTGCAGCATTGCTGAATTACTATTTCAGTTGGTAGTGGCCCTGTGTAACATTGGTTCTCAGTTGGTGTGGGGTAGGGCAGTGTATAGAGTTGAAGATGATTTTTGAATCATATTCCCATTCCATGTCCTCCCTTACTGTGGACACACTGCAATTGGAAATCACTGGATAAAAACAATTAATGTTAATATCAAAGACTTAAGATTTTTAGTTGAGAAATATAGTAGGAAATCGATAGTATGTCTTGGAAGACATACGTCAAAGAACAGTTTGAATGATATTTTGATTTTTCAAATGAAAAGAGTCACTGGGCCATTCATTACTTCTTAAATCACACTGTATGTTATGTTGATGAGTCATGTAATTTTTTCTTCCCAATTGTCAAATGGTCAGCTAATGATGTGTGTTGCAACTTAACTTTTCCATTTTTTGGGTGAAAATTTGCAAAGAGACTGGCAAGTGTTATGTTACATTTTAAAAAGCAATTTATATACTTAAATTTATAAAAAATTTTCCAGATGATGGTGTTGATACTCAGATTGGAACAAAGAAAGAAGATCTGAATGACAAAGAGAAAAAAGAAGAGGAAGAAACTCCTGCACCTGCATATAGGGCCAAGTCAATCCTAGAGAGCTGGGTATGGGGTAAGCAACCAGGTATGAAGATCTACTCAAATTCTAGTTCTTTGAAATGAATGGCTTGGCATTCATTTTCTAGATAAAGTAGATGGACTTTATTTTTGTCATGGGATTTTTAAAAATTAAACTTAAATTTTTATATTTTAGTAGTGCGCTCAGTCACTTGGTTGTATCTGACTCTTTGCCACTGTATGGACTGTAGCCCACCAGGCTCCTCTGTCCATGGGATTTTCCTGGAAAGAGTACTGGAGTGGGTTTGCATTTCCTCCTCCAAGTTTATATTTTAGTAGACTGTGCATAGCATACATTTTACCATTTCAGTCAGTTTTAAGCGTACCGTTTAGTGACATTAAATACATTCACACTGTTGTATACCATCCATTTCCAGAGCCTCTTTATCTTCT
The DNA here is from genome assembly GCF_027580195.1 of Bos mutus. Lineage (NCBI taxonomy): Eukaryota > Metazoa > Chordata > Mammalia > Artiodactyla > Bovidae > Bos > Bos mutus. The sequence continues at coordinate 135,157,985 of NC_091618.1, forward strand.
GAAACGGAAACTTCCCTTCCTTGCCTTGGAAATCACTTTCTGTCTTTAGGATTTTGACTAGTCTAGTTACCTCATTTAAGATGGTTGCCATCCAGCCATCTCATCCTCTGTCGGCCCCTTCTGCTGCTTTCAATCCTTCCCGGCATCAGGGTCTTTTCCAGTGAATCAGCTGTTTGTATCAGAGGGCCAAAGTATTGGAGTTTCAGCTTCAGCATCTGTCCTTCCAGTGAATATTCAGGGTTGATTTCCTTTTGAATTGACTGGTTTGATCTCCTAACTGTCCAAGGTTAATACATGATATTTGTTTTTCTCTTTCTGACTTAACTTCACTCTGTATAATAGGCTCTAGGTTCATCCACCTCAGTTCACCCGAGTCACATTTGTTCCTTTTTATGGCTGAGTGATATTCCTTTGTGTATATGTACTGTTGCCCATATATACTTCTTTATCCATTCATCTGTCAGTGGACATCTAGGTTGCTTCCATGTCCTGGCCATTGTAAGTAGTGTTGCGACAAACATTGGGGCGCATGTGTCTTTTAGAATTGTGGTTTTCTCTGCCCATTTTTTAATTGAATTGGTTTTTTGTTTTAATGTTGAGTGAGATTTTGTACATTAATCCTTATTGGATATATTGTTTATAAATATCATCTATTCAGTGGGCAGCTTTATCATTTTGTTGATAGTTTTCTTCACTGTGCAGAAGCTTTTTAGTTTGATGAGGTCCCATTAGTTTATTTTTGCTTTTGTTTCCCTTGCCTGAGGAAACATATCCAGAAAGATATTGCTAGGACCAGTGTCAAAGAGCATATTGCCTAGTTTTTCTAGAAGTTTCATGGTTTCAGGTCTTTCATACAAGTCTTATAGTTTAAAATCAGGGAGCATGATACCTCTAGCTTTGTTCTATCTCAAAAATATTTTAAATATTTGAGATTTTTTGTTTATGTTTCTGTACAAATTTTAGGATTATTTGTTCTAGTTCTTTAAAAAATGTCATTGAAATTTTGATAGGAATTGCATTGAATCTGTAGATGGGTGGTATGGTCATTTAAGTAATATTAATTCTTTCATTATATGAGCACAGTATGTCTTACATTGTCAGGTTCCTTTATCAGTGTCTTACAGTTTTTTAACTACAGTTCTTTTACCTCCTTAGATTTATTCTTAGCTATTTTATTCTTTTTGATGCAGTTGTCATTAGGACCCTTTTTCCTAATTTCTCATTCTGATAGTTCATTGTGAATAGAAATGCAACAGGTTTGTGTTTATTAATTTTGTATCCTAAAACTTTACCAAATTCATTGACGAGTTCTGATAATTCTTCTGAGTGTCTTCAGGATTTTATGTCATGACATTACAAGCAGTGACAGTTTTACTTATTCCTTTACAGTTTAGATTACTTTTTCTTCTTTGCTGTGGCTAGAACTTCAAATACAGTGTTGAAAAAATGTTGTGAGAGTGGGTATCCTTGTACCTTATATTAGAGGAAATGTTTCAGCTTTTCAGCATTGAGTATGTTGGTGCTGCTGCTGCTGCTGCTAAGTCGCTTCAGTCGTGTCCGACTCTGTGCGACCCAGTGGATGGCAGCCCACCAGGTTCCCCCGTCCCTGGGATTCTCCAGGCAAGAACACTGGAGTGGGTTGCCATTTCCTTCTCCAGTGCATGAAAGTGAAAAGTGAAAGTGAAGTCGCTCAGTCGTATCAGACTGTTCGCGACCCCAAGGACTGCAGCCTACCAGGCTCCTCTGTCCATGGGATTTTCCAGGCAAGAGTACTGGAGTGGGGTGCCATTGCCTTCTCTGGAGTATGGTGTTAGCTCTGGGCTTATCATATATAGCCTTTATTACATTGACGTATGTTCCCTCTTTACCCACTATATTGAGAGTATTTATGAGAAATGTGTATTGAGTTATGGCAAATGCTTTTTCTGCATCTATTGAGGTGATTATATGATATTTATCCTTCAGTTTGTTACTATTGTATAGCACATTGATTGATTTGTGGATGTTGATCTATTTTTGTATCCGTGGAAAGCGTCTGCCTGGAATGCAGGAGACCCGGGTTCGATCCCTGGGTCGGGAAGATCCCCTGGAGAAGGAAATGGCAACCCACTCCAGTACTCTTGTCTGGAGAATCCCATGGAGGGAGGAGCCTGGTAGGCTACAGTCCATGGGGTCGCAAAGAGTCGTACACGACTGAGCGACTTCACTCACTCATGATTCTTTTAATGTATTGTTGATTTTTTTGATGAATATTTTGTTGAATATTTTTGCATCTGTGAACATCAGGGTAATTGTGCTGAAATTTTCTTTTCTGGTGGTTGTCCTGTCTGTTTTTGGTATCAGGGTAATCCTGGTCTTATAAAATGAGTTTGGAAGTATTCCGTCCTTTTTTTTTTCGTTTTTTCCTTTATCCTTGGAAGAATTTGAGAAGAATTGGAATTAATTCTTCTTTGAAGGTTTTGCATAATTCCCCAGTGAAGTCCTTTGGTCCTGGAGTTTGTTTGTTGGGAGGTTTTTGATGAATAATTCAGTCTCCTTACAGGTTATTGGTCTGGTCATATTTTCTATTTCTTAATGATTCAGTCTTGAAATTTTATATGTTTCTAGGAATTTATTTCATCTAGTCTTCAGTTGGTGTATAGTTGTATTTCTCTGGTGCCAGTTGTAACAGTTCCTTTTATATTTATGATTTTATTTATTTGGGCCCTCTCTGTTTCTTGGTGATTCTAGCTAACAGTTTGTCAGTTTTATCTTTTCAAAAAACAGCTGTTGGTTTTATTGATCTTTTATATCATCTTTTTATTCTCTTTGAATTGTTCCCACTCTTACCTTTATTGTTTCCTTCCATCTGATAACTTCGGGCTTCATTTGTTCTTTCTTTTCATTTTTTTTTTTTTTTTGAGTTTATTGAGGTGTTTACTTAGGTTATTTAGTTTCTTGTTTGAGATTTTTCTTTTTTTCTTTTTCTTTTTTTGGGGTAGACATTTATCTTTCTGAACTTCCCTGTTAGAACTGCTCTTGCTGTATCTGGTAAGTTTGGTAGGTTGCAGTTCTGTTTTTCTTTGTCTGAAGGTATTTTTAAAAATTTCTCTTTTGATTTCTTCACTGACCCATTATTCTTCAGTGGCATGTTGTTGCATCTCCATGTGTTGTGAATTTTCCAGTTTTCTTTTTGTAATTGATTTCCAATTTCATAACTTAATAGTTTGGAAAGATTCTTGATGTGATTTCAGTCTAATGAAGTTTATTGTGGCCTAATATGTTTTTTGTTATGGAGAATGTTTCATGTGCGCTTGAGAAGAACGTGTATTCTGTTACTTTTGGATGGAATGAACTGTATATTAACTGTTAAGGCCGTCAGGTCTTACGTTGTCATTTAAGTCTGATGTTATTTTAGTGATTTTTCTGTCTGAATGATTTATCTGTTGATGTAAGTGAGTCTTGTACTATTATTGTATAGCAATTGATTTCTCTTTTTAGGTCTGTTAAGATTTGCTTTGTAAATGGTTATGCCTATGTTAGATGTATAACTATTTTACAAATGTTAGTCCTTTTGTTAGACTCACCTCTTTATCATTACGTAATGCTCTTCTTTGTCTCCTGTTACAGTTCTGTTTTAAAATTTATTTATCTAATCTAAGTGTAGGTACCCCAGGTTTCTTTAGGTTTTCATTTGCATGGAGTATCTTTTTCCATCCCTTCATTTTCAGTCTGTGTGTTGTCCTTGTCTGAAGATAGTCTTTTGTAGGTAGAATATAGGTGACTCTTATTTATTTTTAAAAAACTTTATTTTGTATTGGGGTATAGCTGATTAACAGTGTTGTGACAGTTTCAGGTGACCAGCAAAGAGGCTCAGTCATGCATGCACGTGTATGCATTCTCCTCAGACTCACTTCCTATCTGGGCTGCTACATAACATCGAGTAGGTCCCGTGTGACATACCTACAGTAGGTCTTTGTTGGTTATCCATTGTAAGTATAGCAGTGTGCCCATGTCCATCTCAGACTCCCTGGACTTGCTAGATTTCAGTGTCTGCTTCCTCCCCGTTTGGCAGGTTTGTACCTGTGTTACATTGCATCGCTTCTCTGCGCCTTTCTCCGCTTCTTCTCCTTCTGGGGCCCTGCAAATGTTAGTCTGCTTGATGTTGTGTCATGTATCCCTTAAGCTGTTTCCGCATTTTTTTATTCTTTTTTCTTTTTGTTGATCTGATTAGGTGAATTACCCTGTCTTTGAGTTCACTGAGCCTTTCTGCTGCTTCATGTAATGTGCTGGTGAATCCTTCTAGCATAGTTTTAGTTCAGCGCGGTTTTATTTTTTGCAGTGTATTTTTGGTCTTGATTCAGATTGGGCAACTTCCAGCTTTTAATTTTTTTTTTCCATTCTACTGTTGAGCCTTTTCACTGAACTTTTTATTTTGGTTCCAAAATTTCCATTTGGTTCTTTTTTTTTTTTTTTAAAGACATCTTTTTTGACTTAGGTTTTCTATTTTCTCACGTTTCAAGTGTGTTTTTGGTTTTGAGGCATTTTTAATCTGTGGCTTCTTTAAAATCTTTCTCAGAGTATTCTAATGTCTCTGTCATCTTGGTTTTTCCATCTGTTGATTGTCTTTTGAAAATTAATTTTGAGATCTTCCTAGTTCGTGATGTGGTGAGTAACTTTCTGTTGAAACACAGGCATCTTCATGTTATATCCTGAGACTATTGCACTGGCTTTCTGTGACACCATTCTGACAGAGCAAGAAGGTGCTGTACTTTGTTAATGTCAGGAGGGGATTGGAGTTCTGCTGGCTCCCCACATGGTCTCATGATTTATTTCTGTGTGTGTATGTAAACACTCACCAACTTGTTTCAAAGTATCCTGCAAAAACTGACTGATTTCTTGGCATTAGGAGTTGGACAGGGCAAGCAGATGTAGAACAGTCAGGAAGGAGAGCAGGCAGATGCTCAAGAGCATATGTGCTTTCTCTAAGTTTCACAGTTATCTCTGGATTTTGTAGCTAAGCAGATGAGAGACTTTATCATTTCATGGTAGAGAATGCAATGACTGGAAGGTGCCATCTGTTAGACCTGATCTCTGGAAGAAATTCTGATGAGCTGTCCTTGGCAATGCCATTTCAGTGACGTCTCCTGTGTGTCTACAGGGAATCAGGCATCTCTCAGTGGTGGGCCAACAGTGATTCTGCAAGGATGCCTGTGAAGGCTAGGGATAGTATCTCACATATAAACCTTTCTACTTCATCTTGAGCCTAATGTGGAGTTTAAAAGATATATATGTTTTTTAAAGTATTTTTCATCTAGATTTTGTAATGATGGGCTGTTTTAGCTAGTGGAACTTTCCATACTTGGAATCCAGCCTCTGGTGTCTGAATGTGTGTCTCTGTGCCATAGTGCCTGTGCTTGGTGAGAGAAGCTTTGTCCTGGTGGCCTCCCTAAAGAGAGGTGAGGTGTGTCCATCTGATGCCTTCTGTGATCTCCTTTCTCATGGGAAAAGCATGTTGAGGTCATGGGTAGCTGAGAAGTAGGTGTCTTCCATATAGGGACATTCACTAGGTATGTGGCTGTTGTCTCTTGGGATATAAAGCTATCAGGGTGTTGATTGGTTTAGCCTCATAACTAATCAGCATTAGCGATAGAACAAAAAGAACAGGACACCCCTGCTCTGGTCACCACTGGGTACTGTACTGTTATAAGGGATTGGTGGAAGGTAACTTATATTTCAACTTTAGACAGCTTTATGATTAATTGCTAGATGAGACTCCTTTTAATTATTTTCATTCATGTAACTTTCTTCTAGGTACCTAAAAAAAGTCCTAAACTGTGGAAAATTTCAAACATACATGGTAGAAGGAGTAGTGTAATGAAATACCCGTTATCCGTAGCACATTCTGACTAGTTAATTTCATCTTCCTCTGAAACATTCCAGTAAATGTATCAACTTTCATGAGTATTGTATGCTGGGCAATTTATTGAAGCATTATTTTCATTATGAATTTGTTTTCACAACATAAAAATACTGAATATGGTTTTTCTTTCTGTCTAGGAAATGTATTGCTAATAAGTATTGACTTCATAGTGTTGTGTTAAAAACTTTTTTAACCTTATACCATGTTTACAGAAGGACAGAATGCCACACTCATTTGGGTGACATTGGGCAGGTACTCTGAGCTGAGTTGCCTCTTCCATAGAATGCCCTCCCAGTACTGCCTCTCTATGGGGCCTGTGAGGATTACCTAATGTGTGTTAAGTGCTCAAAATCATTTGTGGCACATATTAAGCACTCAAGTGTTACCTATTATTATTACCTATCAACCTTAAAACAAACTGTGCCCATGATATTCAGAGGTTGGATATTCTATGTTGTTTTCTAGATGTGAATGAATTGAAGGAGTGTCTTTCTGTGTTGGTTAAAGAGCAGCAAGCTCTGGCCATCCAGTCAGCGACCACCACCCTTTCAGCTCTGAGACTCAAGCAGAGGCTCATTGTTTTGGAACGATATTTCATTGCCTTGAATAGAACCGTTTTCCAGGAGAATGTCAAAGTTAAGTGGAAAAGCAGCAACATTTCTTTGCCTCCTGTGGACAAAAAAAGGTAATAATATAATTAAGAAAGTATCCTGATAACAGCTAAATGTAAAACTCAGGCTGGTTTGTTTAATAAGGAAAGTTTAATTAAGACTTACAATGTAGTCTGCTTTTTCCTTTTTTTGAAATTTTATTCTTGGTTTCCCTTTTTGTATGTTTTACATAATTTGGAGAATGGCTTTCCCAGTTTGCTTATGAAGTATCAGGCCATGCTGTAACCTGTCCCATTAAAGACACTTTTCTGTCAGTAGCAGTAAAAACCGGTCAGAAGTTTAGATCAGCATGTCAAGATTTGATAATCTGATCTGAACATTATGTTCTTTTTGTTTAATTTTGGTATTGGATAGGAAATTATCATATTGCAGTAGTGCTTAACTAGTTTAGATGCTTCATTTTTTTTTCTTCTTAATGTGATTTACTCATTCTTTAATTAAAGAGGTGCTTTTATGAACTCACTTGTGGTTGTAAGAAATGATACAGGGATTCCTTATACCCTTTGGCCGGGTTCTCCAGGGTTAGCCACTTGGAAACTGTAACGCAAAATCACAGTTAGCATGTTGACGTTGGTACATTTTACCTGTGTCACTCATATTTCCTGTTTTAGGTGCTCTCAGTCCTGTATGTATGTTTTTCCAGGTGATTTTATCACAGGTGTAGGTTTCTGTCAGAACTGCCCCAGTCAGAGGACCCTTTTTTATAGCTGTAACTATTAACCTGTTTTCCATGTCTATTATGTAACTTTATGAGGTTGGCTTTTTCACTCAGTATTATTCCTTTGAGGTTCTTCCAGGTATATGCATGTGTCATTACTGTTGAACAGGATTCCATGTATAGGTGTACCATATTTTTTTAACCACTCACCTTTTGAAGGTATCTCAGTTGTTTATAATTTTTGAGTATTTTGAATAAAGTTGCTGTGAATATTTTCTACAGGTTTTTCTGTGAACATAATTTTCAGTTTCTCTGGAATGAATAACTTAGAGTGCAATTGCTGGGTCTTAAGTTTGGGTTTGTAAGGCATTTTCATAGTATGTCCAGAATAACTGTACAATTTTACATTCTCATCAGCCAAGTATGAGTGGTGGTTTTTTCCTATCCTTGTCAGCTTTTGGTATTGTCACTTATTTACTGTAGCCATTTTGTTAGATGTATTGTGTTATCTCCTAAATATTTATAGATTTCCTAATTTCTCAACCTATTTGTATAGTAGTGAGTTTTTACCTTTTTCACAGAACTAGCTCTGGGTTAAATAGTTGATCAGTGTAGATGAGAGTGTGTCCAAACTGTTTCTGTTTCTGTTTGCTTAAATATCTATAAAATAGAGAGCCACTTGTTGAAGATTTAGCAGTTCTTGCACCATGCCAGTTTAGGACTACTGGGCTCCTTTTCCGTGGATAAGGTCACGATTGGCTCAGGAGAGCCCTAGACTCATGTTTCTCCTGGAATGTGTTTCTTAAAGGGTTCCCTGTGTGGGGTGCTCCTCCCACTTCATCTGAATTGACTTTGTCTGTGTATTTATTGTTTTAAAGACCACATGTCTTATTATACATCTTTATCCTTTAAGGTTATAATTCTTATTCGGTATAAATCTCCTTATTCCTGTCTTGCAGGCGCCCAGTTGCCTCGTAGGAGGCAGCCACTAACTGCAGTTGTTTGTGTTTCCTCAGAGCTCCCCAGGCACATGTTGTGTTCCCTTCAGGATTTACCAACTTGTGCCTACCAGCCGCCTCTGTTGGGTCCTCACATTCTTCACTGCTAATTTGACTTGATTGTGTCTTGAGGAGATCATTCCATATCTTGCCCATTTTTAATAGCATTTCTAACTGATTATGAAAGAGAATAAAATATATGGTACAAAAACCATGGTAATATAGAGTTGAAAATAAAATTGCTGTTTATGATTAAGTTTATACTGTACACACTTTTTTGTATTCTAGTTTTTTTTTTCAAGGATGATTTTTATGGTTTGTATGACTTCTTAATAGATGTACAACGAAACCATGTCTTGTTACATTAACATATGTAAGTAATAAAAAGCTTAAAAAGACATCTGAGAATGATAAGCACTAAATTCAGGAGAGGGTAACCTCTCAGGAGGCGGGATGAAGGAGAAGAGCATGAGTATGGGCCCTGCAGACCCAGTGGTCACATTTACCCAGGCAGGGAGAGAGCCAAAGCAGACTCCTGGCCTGGATGCGTTGTCTTCTGTGTGCTCCTCACCCATCGCCTGCCTTTTCTTTATTGCATGAGGTTATTTCCCCCTTTTATGTACTTACTGTTTATCCAGCTAATAATACTAGTTCCTTGAGATTATTTTTGTGTTTTTGCAAGTCATTTAAAATTCTTTGTAAATATCTTTCTTTTGCTCAAAGAGAAAGCTTTTCCTTTACAAAGGACATTTGGTAAAAGTTTTTAAAGTGTCAAACTAAAAGTTGTTTGTGATCTTCTATCTAAAGAAACCCACTGATCACGTTTTGGAACAAATCCTTTTGTACTGCATGCTTTATTTTAGCATTTGCACATGCCTCTTGACTGACAGTTCCCACTCTCCCCGACCCCATGTGTGTTGTTTGCAGTTCCCGGCCTGCAGGCAAAGGCGTGGAAGGTCTGGCAAGAGTTGGGTCCAGGGCAGCTCTCTCCTTCGCCTTTGCATTTCTGCGCAGGGCCTGGCGCTCAGGTATGTGCCCAGCATGTTCTCTTTTCCTGCCACGTCAGGAGATGTGGATTCTTGGCTCACTTCTGCCAACACATATCCCTAGGATGGTCTATGTGCTCTCTATGCCTCATTTTCCTTGTTGGTAAAATGAGAGACTTCATAGTCAGTTTGATTTTTAGGCCTAAAAATGTGTGTATGCACACACACATTCCAGGTAAACCACTGCAGTGCCTCAGTACTGATATGTTTTCTAGGACAACCAGAAAGTAGAGTTGCCCATGTAAGAGTCATAAAATAAAGAATTGACTTTGGAGCAACTGTTAACTTTTAATCTCTGAGTTCTTGGGGTTTCTAATTGAGAGGAAAGTGGGAAATACAAAATGTGCCAGTGTCATTCTCTCACTCTGGGACTAGAAAACCCACCTGGGAGTGGGGAGTGCTCAGTGTGTGTGCTGCTGGGGGACGGACGGCCTCATCTGTCATATGTGTGTGTGTGTGTGTGCCCAGGAGAGGACGCGGACCTCTGCAGTGAGCTGTTGCAGGAGTCTCTGGATGCTCTGAGAGCGCTGCCTGAGGCCTCCCTTTTTGATGAGAGCACGGTATCCTCTGTGTGGCTGGAGGTGGTAGAAAGAGCAACCCGGTTCCTCAGGTCCGTCGTGACTGGGTGAGTTGTTCCTTTTCATGTCTTACTGTGTGAATGGTTCCAGCCCGCTTCAGAGTCTTGTCTCTTCTTCTGTTTAGAGATAAGAAACTTAGTAGATTGATTCCTGGCATGTTTCCTGCATACCGTCAGCTCTGTGATTCCAGATCTTTGGTTCTCAGCTTTTCAAATGTTTGACTTTCGATACTGTGATTACACCTAGTAGGCTGTCATACTCAATGGAGTGGAAAATGAATCATGCTTTTGTTACTTATTTTTTTCAGAAATTTTATGATTTGGATATCAGTATTTCCTAAAGTGTTTGAGCACCTGTTATGCATCTCTCAGTGAATGCAGGTGCCACCATTCTGAGTGGTGGGTATTGTCCTAATAGACGATGTGGGACTAAACAACTGATTCAGAACGAAATGTTTAAACCTACAGCGGGTCTTCTCAGTGTGAAAAGATATGAATGCAAATCATTTTTCTTTAAGGAAAGCCATGAACTCTGGTCTTAGGTGCTCTGCATGTTTGTTAATAGTTTTTAAGTTTAAGGAAAATGTGTATACTCAATACAAAATTAAACAGCAGAGACAGGGGAAGAGAGTTTATTCTCATTCTCTTCACCTGCTGTGTCCCTTGCAGCAAGGAAGACACCTGTGGTCTCCATGCCAGTGGGCTGTGGGTTTAGCTATTCAGAGTTTCTGATGTCATTGCCATGGAGTTTAGGATTGGGAGGCCCTGAAAATAGGCTTGGGCGATTCCCTGGTGGCTCAGATGGTAAAACAATGCAGGAGACCCGGGTTCGATCCCTGAGTTGGGAAGATCCCTTGGAGAAGGAAATGGCAACCCACTCCAGTACCCTTGCCTAGAAAATTCCATGGATGGAGGAGCCTGGTGGCCTACAGTCCATGGGGTCACAAAGAGTCAGACACGACTGAGTGACTTCATGAGTGATGTTGGAAGATCCTCCCTCCCTCATCTTGGGTTAAGAAGACTTATTTATTTTTGGAGAACAAGGAAAAGTTAAAATTATTTCTTCGGTCAGAAATAAAAGTAAACTGACATTTTGCCTATAGGTTTTCAGATGGTTTTATAAATGGATTCTTCTCTACTTTTGTAGATGAATGTTGATACTATAATAGCCTTACATGTCACTGAAACTGGAAACATGTCTAAACAAGCATTTTTCTCCTCATGATTTGAATAATGATATAAGTAGTTTTATGCTGTAGCAACTTGGAATGTCTTATAATGTAATCATCTTATAGTGTCTGAATCAATACTTATAATAAAATCTTGTCTTATAAGTTAATTGTATCCTTAGAGTATCTGATTAAATTTGAGTAAGCAAGTCTCAGAAACTTGATTCTAAATACTAAAAACACTTCTTCATGGGAGAGGGAGTATAATTAGTTTAACATTAATAGCATGCCTATTGTAAGCACGTTCTCTTTAAGCTCTGTTGTCACTTTGTCCCTGCATCCTCCGCTGTCATTTCAGGGATGTTCATGGAACACCTGGAACCAAAGGGCCAGGAAGCATCCCCCTGCAGGACCAGCACCTGGCCCTGGCCATCCTGCTAGAACTGGCTGTGCAGAGAGGCGCGCTGAGGTGAGGCGTGCCACAGACTGGACGTGTGGTTGGGAAATGCCTCTGTATTGAGCAGCTGTTGCATTTCCTTGAACTATTTGTGATTGCAGCAAACGTGTGAGGATCTGTGATCAAAGAGCCATGTCCCAGGACCCTTCTTTCAGATCTGGCTGCACTTTTAAGTTTTCCTTTTTATGATCAACTTTCTAGTAGTCTAGAAACTGTTTTTTTTCCTTTGTGTCTCTCTCTTAATTTTCTTCAAATTGTTATTTTTATTCCATTAATTTAAGGTCCTAGAAATTCCCTGTAGAAAGTGCTGTTTGAACTTCCTAACTGGTTTTGTATTTCTTATCCACAGAAGATGGATGTCTTGTGCTAAATTATTTGTTTAGCGATTTTACTGCTTAGATTTGCTTTCATTTTTCATGGCCTTGTTTTAGTTACCTTTCATATTTAAAGTATTTCTTCAATTTTATTTAGCTATCTACTTTTATTTTTTATAGACTGTGGCCAAAAAAATTAATCTGTCTTTACTAGAGCATGAGGATATTTTCTCTTCCAGTCAGATGTTATCTGCTGTCCTGCTGCTGCTGCACCTGTGGGATAGTGGGACACGGGAGACTGACAACGAGCGGTCTGCCCAGGGCACCAGTGCCCCTCTCCTTCCGCTGCTGCGGAGATTCCGGAGCATCGTCTGCAGCAAAGACGGCCCCTGTGCCGAGGTGGACACTCACGTAGGTATCATCATGAGACGTGGCACCTAAATAGCTGTCTTCATTTTGCTTATCCTAAAGGATTTAACCTTTTATGAACAAGCCCAGAGCACATATCTGTGATAGTAGTTGCTTCTTGGCGGGGGTATGTTTTTGGCAGTTACAACAGTGAGTCAGGTGTGGGATAGGTATGGGAGGTCATGGTTGGGTCACAGTTGATGCAGCAGAAGTTGACATGGTCACATTTGGATTCTTTGCAGCAACTAAGGAGGGATCAGAGCCAGCTGTGTTTCGTAGATGTTGTTCTGGATTGTGTATTAGGAGCATGCTTCTTGACATAATCAGTTTGTGCTTTTAGAGAGATCTGTCTGCGGCTGCCTTGTTGGCCACGGAGTTTTCTTCCTGCTGCATGAGTCATTGAGCCCTTTGTGTTTGTATGTTTAGTGCTTGTGTGTTCCCAGCAACCACTTGTGTTGTGCTTTGGCTGTGATGGGGCTGTGGAAGGTGTAAAGAAGGCATGCTCACCTCCATGTGGGAGCAAGGTAATAGTAGCGGAATAAAGATGTATTAAAAATCCTGATGCTATTTCAGGAAAACGTGTGAGAGTCAAGTGTGTTCTGATGGTACTTGCAGCAAGCCATGGGCAGTGGGGCAGGGAGTCTAGGCTCAGCTAGAGTGGGAAGGAGCAACAACGCCTCACTCTGTCTGTTGAGAGCAGTTACTGTGGATTGGTTTTGACCCTCCCAGGGGCACTAGGCAAATCTTCTCTTCCTCCTCTGTCTTCCTTCACGTGCCATTTACGGACCACACCTCCTTTAGCCTGCATCTGCTACGTTGGCAGCAAGGAGCCAGGTCTGAAATACACATTTTTAGAAGAATGTTAGAAAAACAGCATTGAAAATAGTGACTCAATTTGTTGGCCCTTCCTGAGTGTGGAGCTCTGTGCAGAAAACGTTACCTCAGCCATCACTGTGTTCAGTCCTAGGAAACAGGCTGGTGGCAGAGCAGGCCTGCCTAGGTCCAAACCCCTGGGACTGCTGCTTTTGAAAGGCACAAGTTTGAGTTTGCAGGTCTTTTCTGGAAAAACTTAGCAGTTCTGATATGAAGTTCCAGCCTAGTTATTCTATTACTTTACAGTCTTTGATGATAATAAGGCTGTTCTGGTATTAGCAGAATTAGAATTATTAATGTACAAACAAAATTGTCACTTTTCTGATGAGTGGGCAAGCTTTAGATTAAAATAATGGTTATTGTTCTGTTTTCAAAGCCAAGTTGAGGTACAGTGCTTTTGTTCCCAAGTAGATAGCTCTGCATTCTTCTGAAGGTCCTTGGGATGGTGAACCCGAGGAAGATGGGGCAGTGTCCCTGACCTGTGTGGAGTTGGCACACAGCTGACGGGTGTGTGGATGTATGGGCACCTCCGTGTGCAGTGAGTGTGTAGATCTCAGTGCATCAGCAGTACTTCTTATGTGACAGCCAAAGAGAGGGAGGTTTACAGGTCATGTCTGACTGTGGGTATCAAAATATAAAGAGCGGTGAAAGACTACTTGTGTTACTTTAATTTTCTCCCATTTCTGAAGCTGTTTTTTTTACTTTTCTTCTTTAGCTTCTCTCTGGCCCTCTGAGCCCCAATGAGAGTTTCCTGAGGTACCTTACTCTTCCACAAGACAATGAGCTTGCTATAGACTTGCGACAGACTGCAGTTGTTGTCATGGCACACTTAGATCGCCTGGCCACCCCGTGTATGCCGCCTCTCTGTAGCTCTCCAACATCTCATAAGGTAAGTGGGATAGCAAGGTTTATTCTTTCTGTATTTGTTCCTAGAGTCTCATTCTGTGCCTGTGTGGAGACTCACTTTCTCTGGGGTTGGGCTGAAGTTTGCTTTCAGCTTTTGAACGTGTACACTTGGAGGTGTTAGTCACTAGCTGTCACTGTGAGCAGACTGATACACAGAGGTTCAGGACCCATCCCAGGTTCCAGATTCAGCAGGTATGTCCCCAGAGAGGTCTCCTGTGTTCACATAGCTGCATGCTGTGCTGTCTTCCTTAGCAGGAACATAGTGGTGTGTCCGACACTAATCTACATGTGTGAGGATCTGCTGATACAGGCTCACCGAGAACCTCATACAGTCACACCCAATCATTGCAGTGTTGTCCCATCATATGGATGAGAAGGCTGCATTTGGAGTGAACTTCGCGAAGGTCACACAAAGAATCCTGATTTTAATCCAGAGTTTTTAAACTTTGTTCTTGATAGTATAAGAACTTAAAATTAATTTTTATTGGAGTGTAGTTGATTTGAAATATGTTAGTTTCTCCTATGCAGCAAAATGCAGATTTTTCTGACTTTTAATTTTGGGGGAAAGGTGGGGACTGCATCATGAGGTTTGTAGGATCTTAGTTCCCAGACCAGGTATTGAATCTGGATCACTGGCAGTGAGAATGTAGAGTCTTGTTCACTGGACTACCAGGGAATTCAGTCTAACTTTCAATTTGAAGAGTATTTATTTTATTTTACAGTAATTTATGTTTTCCAAATAATACATTTACATGGTTCAAAAGTAAAAGCTAAACGCGAGGGTGCATTGACACGTCCTGTCTCTCTGCCTGGTCTCACCCAGTTTTCCACCTGCTGCTTCTCACTTTGCGGGTCTTCATGTGCCCTCTCAGTGTTCTCTCAGTGGTAGTATGTTATAGCCCTTCTGTAGCTTGTCTTTTCACTAATCAGGATACTCTATATGAGTGAAGAGCTTCTCGCTTTATTTTAAAAAACAGCTTAGTGGTCCACGTGTGAATGTGTCATGATTTTTTAAAATCAGTTTCCTGTTGGTGAACACTCGTGTTGCTAGAAGTTTGCTGTGTAGGTGGTATTGCGATGGCTACCCTCATACCTTTGTTCTTCTCTGTGTGTACACGACCTTTGTTCTTCTCTGTGTGTACACGCAGGTGCACACGTGTGCAGCTGTGATGTACCTGGTGTGGAGGACATGGGAGCTGGTTATCCCCCAGTTGCTGTCATGCGGCTTGACTCCTTTAACCCCACTAACAGCAGGGATGCTTATCTGCAGGCGTGCAGACCTCTGGGTCCCTACCTGTTACGGCAGAGTGGTAACCTATGTTCTGAGCATTTGAAAATATATTTAAGATCTACTTGTTCTACTTTTTAATGTGCTCTGTTAAATGAAATGCTCTGGAAAAGTAACCTGTCCATTTACTTATCTTACCTGCTAACGGAGGCTGTATGGGGTGTTCTGAGTTATTTTAATGTTTTAAATCAGCTTCCTTCTTTACTTGCTTTATTTTTATCTTATTATATCTGTTTGTTACTCCTTTTATGAATTATTCTTAATTTTTTTCTAAGAAGGAAATTTTCTTGGTGATATGAAGAAAATATTTACTTACTTCATTATTTGACAGGGATCATTACAAGAAGTCATAGGATGGGGGTTAATAGGATGGAAGTACTATGCCAATGTGATCGGTCCCATTCAGTGTGAAGGCCTTGCCAACCTGGGGGTCACGCAGATTGCCTGTGCAGAGAAGCGCTTCCTGATCTTGTCGAGGAATGGCCGTGTATACACGCAAGCCTACAACAGTGACACACTTGTAGGTCCTGGGGTGGGTTGGTGGAGGGGGCTCTCTGCTATGTATGCTACATATCTTGTCTTTTTTTATGTCGGTTGATTTCTGAAGATTTATAAGCAGCAGCTCATTGTATATTATTAATTGTATTTAAAAGTCTTGATTGAAATCATTATTGTCAAGATTTTGGGGCAGAATTTCTTAGTTCTTAAGCTCAGGAACTCCTTATAGTGTCAATTATTGTCAACTATTATTCCCATTTACAAACTGTATTTGGGACCAGGAAGTAACAGATGAGAAACTCGTGGGGATGATGGCAGATGGGCGCTCTTCACCTGTAGTTGCACATTTCCTGTGCAGAAGTGGTCTAGACATGCCATGCGGCACATGGCACCTGCCTGGTGCTGCTCTGTAGGTCTGGGCAGGCCAGCTGTACAGCCACCAGAGAGGTTTAGTCTAAGTGGGCGTACTAGAGTAAGACACACGAGTGAGGCAAGTCATGCAGTTTTCTTGTCCTTGGATTGCTTACTAATTTTCCTCCTGTTTTTACCTTTTTTAGGCCCCACAGTTGGTCCAGGGGCTTGCCTCCAGAAACATTGTAAAAATTGCTGCCCATTCAGACGGTCACCATTACCTGGCCTTGGCAGCCACTGGAGAGGTATATTCCTGGGGCTGCGGGGACGGCGGACGTCTGGGCCACGGAGACACCGTGTATGTGCAGCCTGTTCCTGTACCTGATACACTCTGCTTTTGTGTTGCTGTAACCAAAATAAGGTGGCAAAGAAAAGTGTGGTGAGGGTTGTGCAGCTGCTCAGACGTGCAGGGCTGCGATGGAGAGAGCTGCCCCCCTAGATGGATCTGCCCTTGTGACATGGGGGTTTCTGCATGCTGCATAGACAGTGATGGCAGTGGGCCGTTGTGTTCTTCTCCCCTGGCTTTTGCTACTCCTGTTGATACACATACTGCATCCTCACTGCAGAGTTTTCTAAACTGAATTCCACCCTCTTCTTCCTTCATTTGTTACCTCAGCACATCTCTATCAGATAACGTCCTCATTTCCTTGAGCCATACTATGATTTTCACAGCTACAAAAATGACGAGTTTTCTAATGTGTTATTTTGACTATTGTAAGAGACCAGAAACAAAACAGAATGGTTGTTCTAAATGTGGAGTCATAAAAATAAAGAGTTCTGATGGCTGCCTTGCAGTCACAGGAAGCCTTTCATGTTACTGTTGTGAGTGGAGGTTGGTGGAGAAAACATTAGTTTTAGGTCGAGTTTGAAGATGCAGCCCATTTCGAGGTTGTCAGAGCCATGAGCAGGGAGTGGGCGGCCGCAGAGTTGAGAGGAGACTGGCCCGTTCTCACTGGGTGGAAGTAGACATATCCAGGAAGGATCCCAAATTGTGGAAAAAGAGTCATGCACTCTGGGTGTTAGCATTCAGCAGACTTGGTGTCCTAAACTTGATAGTGTTGTAGGAGTTTCAGACAAATCTAGTAAAATGATAGTGAAGAAAAGGAATTACAAGCACAGAACTTAGAATTATTGTTAATCTCAGGTAACAGGGAGACAGGGATTGGCTTGGGGCTCACAGGACTTGAAAGAGTTGAGGTTTGGGTTAGAGGCATTAGTCTTTTTACTTTTTAAATGTTGGATGTAATTACCATGCATAAAATAGTTTGTAATTAAATAACACTCAGTTGAGATTGAGTGCTAGTTGAGTAACGTGTCTATTGCCTGAGGAGTTAAGGGAAAGAAAGTAGAATGGTGCACATGCAGAAGGTGCAGAGAAACTTCGGGGTGGGGGGTTGAAACTTGAGCTGAATGGGGAGGTGGTGCTGGAGTAATTCCTTTGTTCCTCTTACCGTGTGCCCCTCCCTCTGTGTGCTTATTTTGCAGAATAGTGTGTCACAAAATAAGTGAGCTGTGTCTTTGGAGAGGCTAGAATGAGTGTTAGTGATCATGGCAGCCGTATTTTAGATTACAAGCATTGGGCATTTGCTAATTTTGAAAGTGAATCAGCTAGTGGTCTCTTCTACCCAATTAATCCTTGCTGCTTCCTACTTTTCATTTGTGAAAAATAGATTGCAGTGTGATTAGTAAACCTTGCCCATCATTTCTTCCCTGTTTGTTTAACAAATATATATAAATTTCAGCCATGTGCATGAGATTTACAAATTCACCAGCTTTCTATGTACAGTTTGGTGAGCTTCACAAATGCTTGAGGTTGGGAGCCATTGTAACAGATACGGAGTGCTTCTATTAGCACCCCTCACCCTGGCTTCTTTGGACCCTTCTGCAGCCAACCTCTGCTCCCCACCTCTGGCTGCTGGTTTTTGCCACTTTGGAGTATTTTGTTTCTGGCTGTGTTACTCGGTGCAGTTCCTGAGCTTCTTCCTTTCCTATTGCTGCACTTGTGCCGTCTGTGAATAGGCCACTGCTCAGACCACTGTGACCAAAGCTGCCATGGGTTTGATCATCTGTGTCTTTAACAGTATGCTGGGTGTGACGCTTGGCATTAGGTGCCCACTTAACAAAAAATCATGTAAGTGTTTGGATTCTGTATTTCTTAATTATTTCATAAGACGCCTGAAAGGCAAAGTTATCTCAATGCTCTGATAGTTCATTCCTGGGAGTGTCACTAGTAGGAAAGGCTCAGAAGTGCATTCATGTTTGCTCCTTTTGTCTCCACAGGCCTCTTGAGGAACCTAAGGTGATCTCTGCTTTCTCTGGAAAGCAGGCCGGGAAGCATGTGGTGCACATTGCATGTGGAAGCACATACAGTGCAGCCATCACAGCCGAAGGGGAGCTGTACACCTGGGGCAGGGGGAACTATGGCCGACTGGGCCACGGTACGTCTGCTCTGAGCCAGCTTGGGCACGCTGCGTAAGGCCGCTGCTTTCTCAAATACTTGCAGTAACAATAGTCCTGTCTGTTTGAAGGCTCCAGTGAAGATGAGGCCATTCCCATGCTGGTTGCGGGGCTCAAAGGACTGAAGGTCATTGATGTGGCTTGTGGAAGTGGTGATGCTCAGACCCTGGCCGTGACAGAGAATGGTATGTGCAGCACGTGCTGCCTTGGGAGAGCTCTCAGGATGAGGAGGGCCACTTCCCTAGAGGGAGTGAGCTTTGGAGGCTCTAAGTGCATATGCACCTCAGTGTGTTTGGAAGAGGTGGAGATGTTATGAGACTCGTAGTTTCCATTGCCCAGGGCCAGCCTTCCTAGTTGGGCATTTTATTTTTTAACAAAGAAATGAAAATAAATGGAATAATTGATGTATTATTTCTATTATTATGACTACTTTTCCTAATGTTGAGCCACCCTTGATTCTCTGTTGTAAATCCTGCTTATTATTAGTCTTTGTGTATTCACAGTATGATACTTGCTTTTAATTTCAGTTTTATATTTGTGTTCATTAGTGAGATTGTGGAGAAGGCAATGGCACCCCACTCCAGTACTCTTGCCTGGAAACTCCCATGGACGGAGGAGCCTGGAAGGCTGCCGTCCATGGGGTCGCTGAGGGTCGGACACGACTGAGCGACTTCACTTTCACTTTTCACTTTCATGCATTGGAGAAGGAAATGGCAACCCACTCCAGTGTTCTTGCCTGGAGAATCCCAGGGATGGGGGAGCCTGGTGGGCTGCTGTCTATGGGGTCACACAGAGTCGGACACGACTGAAGTGACTTAGCAGCAGCAGTAGCAGCAGCAGTGAGATTGTACTCGTGTGACACTTTTTGTGGATATACTTACCAGGTTTGATGTTGAGTTTTTTTCTTTTTTTTGACTGCACTGTGTGGCTTGCGGGGTTTTTAGTTCCCTGACCAGGAATTGAACCTGGGCCCTCAGCAGTGAGAGTGCAGAGTCCTAACCACTGGACTGCCAGGGAATTCCCAATATTTTTAAAATAGTATTTGTCTTTCAGTATTGTGGGAGTCTGTCCTTTGAATTGTGGGGTCTGTCTGTCAGCATTAGTTGGGAGCCTGTCAGCCTTGCTCTCCCACAGATAGCAACTTTATTTTATCCCTTTATGTAATATTTAATTAAATTGCACTAAAATTTTTATTGGAAATAAATACTGTTGTATGTTTGACATGTGGTCAGCATAACAAGAATGTTGGCAGGCAGACCTGAGATAGTGTGCAGTATGCCGTGGGTCTAGTCACTGTGTTCTGTGGAGGCAGTAGAGCTTTTGTTCTGTGTTTAATACTTAGTGGAAGCTGTTTCATGAGGCCAGACTAGTAAGGGTTAGGGCTTATTGCTTCCCCAGGTGGCAGTAGTGGTAAAGAACCCACCTGCCAGTGCAGGAGATGCTGGTTCAATCCCTTGGTCCAGAAGATACCCTGGAGGAGAGCATGGCAACCCCCTTCAGTACCTTCAGTATTCTTGCTGAATAATCCCAAGGACAGAGGAGCCTGGAGGGCTACAGTCCATAGGATCGCAAAGAGCCGGATACGACTGAAGCGACTTAGCACACACAGGACTTTACTATTCATTCAGTTAAAACAAAATGAAAAGTCAGCTTTCTACTTCTTACCTTTCTTTTAAATTTTTTAAATTAATGTTTTTGGCTGAGTCAGGTCTTGGTTGCGGCGTGGGGATCCTTTGTTGTGGCGTGAGAGCTTTTCTAGTGGAGGTGTGTGGGCTCAGTAGTTGCAGTGCCAGGCTTAGTTCCCCTGAGCTATGTGGGGTCTTAGTTCCCGTACCAGGATTGAACTCTGTCCCCTGCACTGGAAAGTAGATTCTTAACTACCAGGGAAGTCTCTCCATTTCTTAATTGCTTCTATAACAACCTGAAATAGAAACTAGATTTCATTTGTGTCAACTGTATGCATTAGTGATCTAGATTTTTGTGTGCTTTTGGCTATATGGATTATTTTCAGACATTTAAAAGGCTTATTTAGATGTACAGCTATTTTTACTTAGATAGTTTGTGCTTTTTAGGTCAGGTGTGGTCCTGGGGAGATGGCGACTATGGGAAGCTGGGCAGAGGTGGCAGTGATGGCTGCAAAACGCCAAAGCTGATTGAAAAGCTGCAAGACTTGGATGTTGTCAAAGTCCGATGTGGAAGCCAGTTTTCTGTTGCCTTGACAAAAGACGGCCAAGTTTATTCATGGGGAAAGGGTGACAACCAGAGACTTGGGCATGGAACAGAGGAACATGTTCGTTATCCCAAACTCTTGGAAGGATTGCAAGGTGAGTGCAAAATGTAAACTTTTAAAACCATTTGAGGAGTTTTCTTCAGTAATCTTTTAAAGTTTGCAGGTATTTTCCTTTACATGACATTCTGTGAATGACCCATGAAATTAGAAGCTTTTACCCACATTTTAATAGATACAGATAATAAATGGAACGTGGTTTGTCGGTATTAAAAAGTGACCTAGAATTATTCTCAGCAAATTTAATTTGAAACTTTAAATTTTTCCAATTTTGGAGAGTTGTTTTTTGTTGTTTTTTTCTATTTTATTGGAGAGTTTTTTTTGTGTGTGTGTATGGGATCGGGGGGCAAGTACTCATTTCATTACTCATTAAATTGGCCTTGGTGAGATTAGCTTCTGTTTGGTGAGGTCATCTGTAGTTATACTGTAGATCTTGCTAAGACTATGGATATGTATGTAGCACAAAGGGAGATAGGATTCGGTCAGCCTGGAGTGGTCTTGTTTGAACTGATGCTTGATGGATGAATCCTCTTTTTTTGGTTTCAAGGTGTCCAGTATGCATTCTCAGTAGATGGGAGGAATGAGAGCCAACGCATGTAGCTGTGCTTTGCAAATACCTTCTGAAGTATGGGAGAGGGTGGTGATAAATGTATCAAGTGGGACCTGTAGTGCTCTGTTGCTACACTACATAAGGTGGGCAGGCTGTTTTTTTTTGGATCAGGCTCTCTGTATGATTTTAGGTTTGAGGACCTTATGCCGTCTCTCCTAACTACTCAGCCTTGCTATTGTAACCTTAAAGCAGTCATAGACAATAGGAAAACAAATGGACCTGTGTTCCAGTACACTTTGATTCACAGAAACAGGCCTTGTGCTGCATTTGGCATAAGGGATACAGTTTGTTGGGTTACTTACCTGGATTCATCTTTATGTTTTTGCTTTGAGTTTAGAAGTGAGAATTTTAAGTGGGACTTGCCAGTTCATTTCCCCATCATTTTTATTTTAAAACATGTTAATACTTTGGTGATTAGAAGTTTTGTGTGTTCACATGGTGTTTATTATTTTCTAAGTGTCTGAGGTAAGTTCTAGAGTTAATAAGGTTGGTTGTTTACTAAGGAGCTGTATTTGAATTTTATTTGCCTTTGTGTTTATATTCCCTTCATTTACTAGATGAAATCAAGTTCCTCAGCCACATTAGTTAGATACAGGGATAGCTTACTATGAGAGTATAGTAAGTATAGGTGATTGTTGATATAGTCATTTGTTCTTAGGAGAGGCTCTTAGGATAGAATTGTCTTCTTTACTGTAGTAGAGTTTTTTCAGCTGAATTTTTTTGTATGTTGATACGTCTGAAAGCATGGCCTCATGTTAAGCATGACCTCTTAACATGACATAACATGTTTGTGTCATGTTAAATATACTAATAGGCAAAATTATAATACTTTGCTAACACTATTAAATAGAAAAATATATTTTATATTTATATCTTTTAACTTTGGGGAAAAATAAAAAAACAGATTTTGTTTTAGAAAACTTTCTAAATAAACAGTGTACTTTGACTTTCACCAAGATAGACCAGGCCATAAAACACACCTTAACAATTTAAAAGAAGAGAAATCAGTGTCTCCTCTCAGACTACAATGGAATTAACCAGAAATCAGTAACAGAAAGTTAGCTGGAAAATCCCCAAATACATAGAGGTAAAATAGTTTACTTCCAGATAAAACATAGGTCAATGAAGACATCTCAAGAGAAACTTTAAAATATTTTAAACTAAATGAAAATACAACTTTTAAAAATTTGTGGCATACAGCGAAAGCTTAGATGGAAATTTATAGCTTCAAATATATAAGAAGAGAGATCTAAAATCAATAATCTTTCTGCCTAGCAAAGGAAACCATCAAAGAAATGAAACGGCAAACTATGAAATGGCCGGAAATATTTGTAAGTCATATATTTGATAAGGAGTTAATATTCAAAATATATAAATCTCATATAACTCAAGAGCAAAAAAAAAAAAATGCTCTGAATAGTCATTTTTCCAAAGAAAACGTATTATGGCTAGCAGGTACGTGAAAAGATGTTCAGCATCACTAATCGTCAATGAAATAATTTCAAAACATTGAGATATCACCTCTTACCTCTTAGAATGTCTGTTATCAAAAGACAAGAAATAATAAGAGCTGGCAAGGATGTAGAGATAAGGGAAAATTTGTGCACCATTGGTGGGACTGTAAACTGGTGGAGCCACTCTGGAAAACAGTATGGAGGTTCCTCAAAAAATAAAAATAGAACTGCCAGCAGTTCTACTTCTGGATATCAAAGACACTAACTCAAAAAAAAATCTGCATCCCCATGTTTATTGCAGCATTATTTACAATAGCTAAGACATGTATCTAACCGTAGTGTCCATTGATGGGTGACATATAAAGAAAAAATATATAATAATAAGTATATGTATGAACTCAAGACATATGAAAGGCTGGTTCAGTGTTAAAAAATCAGTTAATCCATCAAGTTGACAGATGAAAGAAGAAAAATCACATGATCCTATCAATAAGTGCAAAAAAAGCTTTTGACAAAATTTCAATACCCATTCATGATTTAAAAAAAAAAACTTAATAAATTAGGAATAGAGGAAACTTCCTCAACGTGATAAAGACTATTAGGTTCATGCAATCGTAATTGTGGTTTCCGACCATGAATTTTAAATCATTATAACTAGGTTCAAACACATTTTTATTAATCAAAATAGGAACCATAGTAATCAACAATTTTCGCTAATGAGAAATAAGTTTGTGTATTCCTGTAGCTTAAAAATCTATGCTTTGGGATTCAATGAACTCTTGGAAAGCATTTTCTGCCTCCTGCTGGTTGAGGAAGTGTTTTCCCTGCAAAAGTTGTTGGCATGCTTGAAGAAGTGGTAGTTGGATGGCGAGAGGTCAGGTGAATATGGCAGGTGAGGCAAAACTTCATAACCCAGTTTGTTCAACTTGTGATGCATTGGTTGTACGACATCTGGTTGGGCGTTGTCATGGAGAAAGGATGTTCCATTTCATCGTTTTCTGTCCAAATTATTACTGGAAGTTTAGCTAATGCAATAAAACAAGAAAAGGAAATAAAAGCTATACAGATTGAGAAGGAATAAATAAAACTTTGTTCACAGATAACTTGATTGTTTATGTTGAAAATTTGAAAGAATTGACCCAAAACCCTCATGACTAACAAGGTTGTGACATACAAGGTTAATATGCCAAAGTTAATTTCTTTCTTACATACTGGCAACTAACAAGTAGAATTTGAAATTAGATATACAATGCCGTTTGCAGTAGCAACTTAAGAACGAAATACATAAGTATAAATCTATATATAGATATATATAAATCTATATATATATAAATCTATCTATCTGTCTATATCTATATCTATCTATCTATCTCTATATATATATATGAGATCTGTATGAGGAAAACTGATGAATGAAATCAAATAACTAAATGGAAAGATATTCTAAGTTCATTGATAGAAGCACTGAATATTGTTAAGATGTCAGTTCTTTCCAACTTGTTTTATAGATTTAATGCAATTCCAATCAAAATCCCAGAAAGTTATTTTCTGAATATCAACAAACCGAGTCTAAAGTTTATATCGAAAGGCAAAATAGCCAACACAGTATTAAAGGAGAAGAGCAAATTGTAAGACTGATACTGTCCAACTTCAAGACTTAACCGTAAAGCTGCAGTGATCAGAACAGTTTGGTATTGGCTAAAATATGATCTTTGTGGGCTTTCCTGATGGCTCAGCAGATAAAGAGTCTACCTGCAGTGCAGAAGAGCCATGAGATGCATGTTTGATCCCTGTTGGAAGGATCCAGTGGAAGGATCCACTGGAGTGGGTTGAAGGATGGCAACCCACTCCAGCATTCTTGCATGAAAAATCCCATGACAGAGGAGTCTGGCAGGGTAAAGTCCAAAGGGTTGCAAAGAGTCAGACACGACTAAGTGACTAAACACAAAGTATGATGACAAGAAAAGGAGAAAAGAAGAGAGAGCTTGGAAATAGATCTACATAAATATAGTTAACCGATCCTTGGCAGAGGAGTAAAGGCAATACAGTGGAGCAAAGATTGTCAGTTCAACAAATGATGTCAGAAGAACTGGATGTCTGTGTGTAAAAAAATGACTCATTAATAATGGGGAGAGGCTTAGTGTCCATTGGGATCAGTAATATATCGCAGATATGTGCCTTCTCCTCAGTTTCACTGTGAACCTATAACTGTTCCAAAAACATAGTCTTTTAAAGAGGAGTACACTTTGCATGGTTATACATTGGGATAAGAAAATATGATCTCTAGTTAATTCAAAGTACAGGTGTCTTTTTTGAACAAGGATGAGGAAAATGAATAGATCCTTTTCATTTCACAGTATTATTTTATTTGTAGGCTATAGGTCTTAATAGATTGTAGCTAGTAAAACACAGCGGAGGTTTTAATAATGTATGTAAAGCAGGTGAATTGTGAATAATATTAAAGCAATTACATTAAATGCCTTCTGACCTGAGTGTCTTAGAGTAAATATCTTCATTGCAACACAAGTCATAGATATAAAGCTATATCTGCATCCTCCTTTGCCCCCAGGGAAGAAGGTGATTGATGTGGCTGCAGGGTCTACCCACTGCCTGGCCTTGACTGAGGACAGTGAGGTCCACAGCTGGGGGAGCAATGACCAATGTCAGCACTTTGACACATTGCGTGTGACCAAGCCGGAACCCTCTGCGCTGCCTGGACTGGATACCAAACATATAGTCGGGATTGCCTGTGGACCTGCCCAGGTACAAAGTAGATAGCTTGGTATTTGATAGAATTTTTAATTTCCTGTCATTTGTTGGTAGTATGTAGAAACATAGTTGACTTGTATGTGTAGTCCTTTGTCAAATGCTTTTTCTTCTCAAATGATGTGATCATGTTTTCCTTTAGTCTGTTTAATATAGTGGAATGCATTGATTTTCTAATACTGGGTGAACCTTGTGTTTTTGAGATAATCTCCACTTGGTCTTCTTTTTTTATATTGTTGGATTTGATTTGCTAATACACTGTTGAGAGTTTTCCTGTCAGTCCTCTTCAGAGATACTAGTTTGTGGCTTTCTTAAACAACACTTTCTTGCCTTTTCATCAGGGTGAAACTGGCCTCATAGCATCGGCAAGTGTTCTGTCCTGTTCTGTTTTCTGGAATGGGTTAAGTAGAATTAGTGTCATTTCTTTTTTAATGTTTTCCTATGAATTTATATGACCCTAGAGATTTCTTTCTCCAAAGATTTTTAACCACAAATTCAATTTTTTAATCTGGAATTGCTCAGATTATTTCCTCTTCGGTGAGTGTTGATGGTTTATGATACTCAAGGTATTGCTCCATTCTGTCTAAGTTACCCAGTTTCTGTGTGTAGCATTTTCTTTACTAGCGTTTTCTTACTGACCTTTTGAAGTTTTTGGGTCTGCAGTGATATCTTCGTTCAGTCCTGACATGAGTAATTTGTGCCTTTTCTCTTTGCCAGTTTTGTTATAGGTTTACCCATTTTTTTCATTTTTTCAAAGAACTAGCTTTTAGTTTCATTAAATTTCCCCTTGTTCTTTTGCTTTCAGTTTCATCGGTTTCTCCTCTTGTCCCTTTTCCCCTTTTGGTTTGCTTTGGTGTCACTTTACTGTTTTCTTAGTTTGTTTAGGAGAAAGCTTAGGTGGTTGATTTTTAGACATTTTCTTTTGTAGTATGTAAGCACTTGATACTATAATTTTTGCTCTTAAGTAGTGCTTCAGTTGGATCTACAAATCTTGATATATTTTCTTTTTTGTTTGGCTCTGATTTCTTTTGAGAATTGCTCTTTGCCCTATGGATTAAGTGTGTTGTTTAGTTTCAAAATTTTTGGAGATCATTCTTTATCTTTGTTACTGATTATTTAGTTAACCATTGTGGTTAGTGAAGAAACTCTGTATGATTTCATTTCTTGATTTGTTTTTTTTATCTTAGAATGTGTTCTGTTTGTGAATGGTCTGCATATGTGCTTAAAAACAGTGTCTATTTTGCTGTTGACGTGTTTCACCATTGTTGAAGTGTTCTGTAAATGTCAGTTAGATCTAGTTCATTGATAGTATTACTCAGTTTTTCTAGATCCTTGCTGATTTTCTGTTTGCTTGTTCTGTCAACAAGGACAAATTTTTCTGGGTATCTCTAAGAATAATTGTGGATTTGTTAATTTCTCTTTTTGGTTCTATCAGGTTTTTTTTATATTAGTGCTTTTGATCATTAAAAATTTATGGTAAACCATACAGTGGCATTAAGTATATCTCCAGTGTTGTGTTACCATCACTACTGTTCATCTTCAGAACTTTTTCATCATCTCATACAGAAACTCTGTACCCATTAAACAATAACTCCATTTCTCCTCCCCTGGTGACCTGAAATTTACTCTCTGAATTTGCCTGTTTGAGGTATCTCATATATATAGAACCACATAAAATTTGATCTTTTATGTCTGGGTTATTTCATATTTGATTATGATGTGTTCAGCATTGATGTATGTTGTAGCATGTATCAGAATTTTATTTTCTAAAGGTTTGATAACATTCATGTGTGTGTATCTCCCACATTTTGTTTATCCATTCCTCCTTCAGTGAACACATGGGTTGTTTGTCTCTGGCTATTGTGAATAATGTAGCTATAGGGCCTTCTACTGAAGTGGGTGTGGGTTTGATCCCTGGACAGGGAACTAAGATCCTGCCTGTGGTGACCAAAAAGAAAAGCAGATATTAGTGTAGAAATTTCTGTGTGAGTCCCTGCTTTTCAGTTTTTTTCAGTATATATCTAGGACTGGAATTGCTGGATCATTATGGTAACTATGTTTAAATTTTTGAGACAGTACCTTACTGTTTTTCTACAACAGCTGCATGATTTTTACACTCCCCTAGTTATGCACAAGGGTTTCATGTTTTCCACATTCTTGTCAACTGGTTATTTTCTTTGTTTCTTTTTTTGTTTAAAGGCCATCACAGTGAGTATGAAGTGGTATCACACTGTGGTTTTGATTTGCACTTCCCTAATGAAATGGTCAGTGCTTATTGACCATTTGTATATCTTTTTTGGAGAAATGTATTCAAGTTCTTTGCCCATATTTGAATTAGATTTCTTTTTTAAGTTGTAGCAGTTCTTGATATATTGTGGTTATTAATCCCTTATCAGGAAGATGATTTACAACTGTTTTTCCATCATTCTATGGTTTTCTTTTTATTCTGTTGATAGTGTTCTTTGATGCACAAAAGTTTTAATTTTTCTTCTGTTTTCACTGCTTTCAGTGTCATATACATATCCAAGAAATACATGATCATGTAGATTTTCCAGTCTTCTAATAGTTTCATAGTTTGAAGTCTTATGTTTTATGGTCTTTGATCCATTGTTTCATATATGATGTAAGATAAGGATCAAATGGATTCTTCTGCAGTTTTCCCAGCACTGTTTATAGAAAAACCTTTGTTCTTTCCCCACTGAATAGTCTTGGCACTTGTCGAATATCATTTGACCATATAGGCAATGTTTACTGTAGTCTGCTTCATTGGTCTTTGAATCTGACTTTGTACCAGACCACACTGTTTTGATTAATGTAGTTTTTTGTTAAGTTTTGAATTAGGAATTAATCTTTTCCCAACTTGGTTATTCCTTTTCAAGATTCCTTTGGTTATTTGGGATACCTTGAGATTTCATTGGCATTTTAGGATAAATCTATCAATTTTGTTCTATGTATTTTGAAAGTTTTGTTTGATACATACACATTTTGAATGTTTGGTTGTCTTGGTGAATTGACCTTTCGGTTGTTTTTCAGTGCCCCACTTGATCCTTGTTTTTCCTTGCTCTGAAGTTTCTTTTTTAATGTAGGTACTCCATTTTAATTTTCTTAGTAATTGTGTATTATAACTCTTCCAGCCTTGTTTGAAAAAAATTTAAGAAGTCTATATTTTAGTTCCTCTGCCTATCCATTAAAATTTAGAATAATCTTGTCTGTGTTTGCAGAAATACCTTGCTTAGGTTTTGGTAGAGATTGTGTTCAGCCTATTACCAGTTTGTGAAGAATTGACATTTTTGCTACATTGAGGTTTCTAGTCTATTAAAATATTATGTTTAAATGTTTATTTGCATTTTTGTTGATTTCATTTATCAGGGTTTTCAGCATATAAATCCTGTTTTGTTAAATCTATATCTTTTTAAAACATTTATTTTCAATTTGAGGATAATCTGGAGTGGAATGTTATTTGCTCAGTTGTGTCCAACTCTTTGCTTTGTGGACTGTAGCTTTCCAGGCTCCTCTGTCCATAGAATTTTCCAGGCAAGAATACTGGAGTGGGTTGCCATTCCCTTCTCCAGAGGATCTTCCCAATCCAGGAATTGAATCTGGGTCTCCTGCATTGCAGGCAGGTTCTTTACCGTCTGAGCTACAGAGATAATTGCTTTACAATATTGTATTGGCTTCTGTTGTACAACATGAATCAACCATAAGTATATACATGTCTGTCCCTCTTGTCCTCCCTCCCAACACCCCCCCCCACCCCTCTAGGTTATCACAGAACACTGTGTTGAGCTCCCTGTGTCATAGAGCAACTTCCCATTAGTTATCTATTTTGCATATGGTAGTGTATATGTTTCACTGCTGCTCTCTCAGTTCGTCCCACCTCTACTTCCCCTGCTGTGTCCACAAGTCTTCTCTATGTCTGCATCTCTATTCCTGCGTGAAAATAGGTTTATCAGTATCAGTTTTCTAGATTTTACATATATATGCATTAACACACAATACTTGCTTTTCTCTTTCTGACTTACTTCACTCTGTACAACAGGCTCTAGGTTCATCCACCTCACTAGAACTGACTCATATGTGTTCCTTTTTATGGCTGAGTAATACTCCATTGTATACATGTACCACAACTTCTTTATCCATTCCTCTGTTGATGGACATCTAGGTTGCTTCCAGGTCCTGGCTATTATAAATAGTGCTGTGATGAACATTGGGGTACATGTGCCTTTTTCAGTTACGGTTTCTTAGGGTATATGCCCAGTAGTGGGAATTACTGGACTATATGGTAGTTTTATTCCTAGTTTTTAAAGGAATCACCATACTGTTCTTTAGAGTGGCTGTATCAGTTTATATGCCCACCAGCAGTGCAAGATGGTTTCTTTTTTTCCACACTCATTTATTGTTTGTAGATTTTTTTTTGCTGATGGCCATTCTGGCTGGTGTGAGGTGATACCTCATTGTAATTTTGATGTGCATTTCTCTAATAATTATGAGTGATGTTGATCATCTTTGTGTGTGTTTTTTAGCCATCTATACGTCTTCTTTTGAGAAATGTTTAGGTCTTCTGCCCGTTTTTTGATTGGGGTATTTGTTTTTCTGCTGTTGAGCTACATGAACTGCTTGTATATTTTAGAAATTAATCCTTTGTCAGTTGTTACATTTGCAATAACTTTTTCCTGCCATTCTGGGGGTTGTCTTCACCTTGTTCAGAGTTTCCTTGCTATGCATGGGGCTTCCCTGGTGGCTCAGTGGTAAAGAATCCACTTGCCAAAGCAGGAGATGTGGATTCATCCCTGGCTCAGAAGATCCCCTGCAGAAGGAAATGGCACCCCATTGCAGTATTCTTGCTTGGGAAATCCTATGGCCAGGGGAGCATGGTGGGCTACAGTCTGTGGAATTGCCAAAGAGTTGGACATGCTGTAGTGACTGAATAATTGCTGATAAAAGCTTTTAAGTTTAATTAAATCCCATTTTTTTACTTAAATTACTGTAGGAGGTGGATCAAAGAGGATTGCTGTTTTATTGTTTAGTGGCCAAGTCCTGTCCAACTCTTTGTGACTTCATGGACTGCAGCACATCAGGCTCCCCTGTCCTTCAGTGTCTCCCACAGTTTGCTCAAACTCATGTCCATTGAGTCGGTGATGCCATCCAACCATCTCATCCTCTGTCACCATTTCTTCTGCCCTCAATCTTTCCCAGCATCAGGGTCTTTTCCAGTGAGTTGGCTCATCACATCAGGTGGCCAGAGTATTAGAGCTTCATCTTCAGCATCAGTTCTTCCAGTGAATGTTAAGGACTGATGTCCTTTAAGGTTGACTGGTTTGATCTCCTTGCAGTTCAAGGATTCTCAAGAGTCTTCTACAGCACCACAGTTCAAAAGCATCAAATTCTTCAGCACTCAGCTTTCTTTATAGTCCAACTCTCGCATCCATACATGACTACTGGAAAAACCATAGCTTTGACTATATGACCCTTTGAAGCAAAGTGACGTCTTTGCTTTTTAATATGCTGCCTAGGTTTCTTATGGCTTTTCTTCCAAGGAACAAGCATCTTTGAATTTCATGGCTGCAGTTACTGCCCCCAGTGATTTTGGAGCCAAGAGAATAAAATCTGTCCCTGTTCCTTTTTTTCTTTTTTCCCCATCTCTTTGCCATGAAGTAATGGGACCAGATTCGATGATCTTAGTTTATTGAATATTGAGTTTTAAGCCATTTTTTTTCATTCTCCTCTTTGACCTTTTTCAAGAGGTTCTTTAATTCCTGTTCTGTTTCTACTGTTAGAGTGGTATCATCTGCATATTTGAAGTTCTTGATATTTCTCCCGGCAATCTTGAATCTAGTTTGTGATTCATTCAGCCCACATTTTGCATGATGTACTCTGCATGTAAGTTAAATAGGGTGACAGTATACAGGCTTGACATACTCCTTTCCAAATTTGGAACCAGTCCATTGTTCATGTCCAGTTCTAACTGTTGCTTCTTGACCTGCATAAGGGTTTCTCAGGAAACAGGTATATTCCCATCTCTTTAAGAATTTTCTAGTTTGTTGTGAATGGTGTGACCCACACAGTCAGGGTTTAGCGTAGTCAGTGAAGCAAAAGTAGATGTTTTCTGGAATTCCCTTGCTTTTTCTATGATCCAACAAATGTTGGCAGTTCGATCTCTGGTCCCTCTTCCTTTTCTAAACCCAGTAACTACATCTGGAAGTTTTCAGTTCATGTACTCTTGAAGCCTTGCTTGAAGAATTTTGATCATTATCTTGCTGGAATGTGAAATAAGCACAATTGTATGGTAGTTTGAACATTCTTTGGTATTGCCTTTCTTTGGGATTGGAATGAAAACTGACCTTTTCCAGTTCTGTGGCCATTGCTGAGTTTTCCATACTTGCTGACATATTGAGTGTAGCACTTTAACAGCATCATCATTTAGGATTTCAAACAGCTAGAATACCATCACCTTCACTAGCTTTGTTGGTAGTAATGTTTCCTTAGGCCCACTTGACTTCAGCTTCAGGATGTTCTCCTCTGGGTGAATGACCATAATCATGGTTATCCATGTCATTAAGACCTTTCTTATATACTTTTGCGTATTCTTCTCACCTCTTCTTAAACTCTGCTTCTATTTAATCCTTATGCTTTCTATCCTTTACTGTGTCCATCTTTGCATTAAATATTCCCTTGATTATCTCCAAATGTCTTGAAGAGATCTCTGATCTTTCCTATCCTATTCTACTGTTTTCGTATATTTCTTTACATTGTTCATGTAAGAATGCTTTCGTATCTATCCTTACTATTGTCTAGAACTCTGCATTCAGTTGGATATATCTTTCTCTTTCTCCTTTGATTTTTGCTTCTCTTTCCTCAGCTATTTGTAACGACTCCTCACACATGCACTTTACCTCCTTGGATTTCTTTTGGGATGATTTTGATCAGTGCCTCCTATACAATGTTATAAACCTCTGTCCATAGTTCTTCAGGCACTCTTCCTACCAGCTCTAATCTCTTGAAGCTATTTGTCACATCTACCGTACGATTGTAATGGATTTGATTTAGGTCGTGCCTGAATGGCATTTTCCCTACATTCTTCAGTTTAAGCCTGAATTTTGCAATCAGGAGCTCATGATCTGAATCACAGTCAGGTCCAGGTCTGGTTTTTTCTGACTGCAGAGATTTTCCATCGTGAGGTGCAAAGGATATGATCAATTTTGTTTCAGTATTGACCTGACATGGTGATGTCCATGTTTGAAGTCATCTCTTGTGTTGTTGGAAGAGGGTGTTTGCTTTGACTAGTGTGTTCTCTTGACAGAAGTCTGTTAGCCTTTGCCCTGCTTCATTTTAATACTCCAAGGCCAAATGTGCCTATTGTTCCAGGTATCTGTTGACTTCCAGCTTTTGCATTCCAATTTTCTATGATGAAAAGGACATCTTTTTTTTTTTTTCTTTTTGGTGTTCTAGAAGGTCTTGTGGAACTTTATGGAACCATTCAACTTCAGCTTCTTCGGCATTAGTGGTTGGGGCATAGATTTGAATGACTGGGATGTTGAATAGGTTTGCCTTAGAAACCAACTGAGATCATTTTGTTGCTTTTGAGATTCCACCCAGGTACTGCATTTCAGACTCTTTGGTTGACTGTGAGGCCTACTCCATTTCTTCTAAGGGATTCTTTCCACATGGTCATCTGATTGAATTCACTCATTCTCATCCATTTTAGTTTTCTGATTCCTAAAATGCCTGTGTTCACTCTTGCCATTTCCTGCTTGATCACTTCTAATTTACCTTGATGCATGAACCTAAGATTCCAGGTTCCTAAAGCCACTCCCCATCCCTTTACTAAGCCACCTTTTATCTTGATATTTAAGGTAAATTTCTTATAGATACTGTATAGTTAGGTTTTGGTTTTGCTGTATCCTGATGATCTCTCTCTTTCTGTTTTTATGTTCAGACCCTTGTCTGTCATTTATTAATTTTTTTGTTTGCTTTCTTCTTTTTGTTCCTTTATTGTTTCCTGACTTCTTTGGGGTTATTTGAATAGATTTTAGTTTTCAGTTTTACTCAGTTGCTTAATTTTGGTAGCAAACAGAGTTTTGAAAACAAGATGGAGTACTGAATTGAGAGGAAATTGGAAGCTGTTAGTATGTGAATTAGATAACTGAAAATGCTTGCGCCTTTGGGACAGTTAGAGGGATGAAAAAGTAGTAATTTAGGGCATCTTTGTCATTCCTAATGGTGAATCTCTTGTGGAACAGGCTGATAACTGATTGTGTAGATTCATTTTAGGTTCTTGTGTTTCTTCCATAGAGTTTTGCTTGGTCTTCCTGTTCTGAGTGGTCCATTGGCCTTCGTGTCCCTTTTGTGGTGGACATCTGCTCAATGACTTTTGAGCAGTTAGATCTCCTACTTCGGCAAGTGAGTGAGGGGATGGATGGCACTGCTGACTGGCCCCCACCTCAAGAGAAAGAGTGTATGACTGTGGCAACACTCAATCTTCTACGACTTCAGGTATTAATGCTTTTTCTTTCCTTTTCCCCATTACATAAGTGTCTTAGGTATTTATAATGATGTTTATGCATATTACAGGGCATGGGGTTTAGCCTGTTAAATGAACTACTGTTGAAAATTTTGAAGTGTCTTAAAGTAAGATTGTGATGGAGTATAATGTTTATGAGGCTTAAAAAAATCAATCTGGTTATTTTGTGTTTATCCTGTAAGTCAGTCTCTGCATGCAGGTAAGAATATATATATTGATTGTGTTATTACGGCTGAATTCAGCTTGTTGGCATTCATCAGACAGTCTTGAATTTATGGTTACTGTATGTAAAGATGTAACTGGGTATGACAGTAGATGATCAGCTGGATGTGGTTGCCAGTCTCTTCTCTGGCCTGAGAGGAGAACTTCATTCCGGAAGTTCTGCTTCCTCCAGTAGTACCTCCACTTCCTCACAGGAGACGTTAAGGATAAATGCCAGTGTAAGAAAAGCTACACTTAACGTTACCATATGTAAAATAGATAGCCAAGGGGAATTTGCTGGGAATTTGCTGTGTGTCTCAGGAGACTCAAACAGGGGCTCTGTATCAACCTAGAGGGGTGGGATGGGGCGGGAGATGGGAGGGAGGTTCAAAAGGGAGGGGATATGTGTATACCTGTGGCTGATTCATGTTGAGGTTTGACAGAAAACAGCAAAATTCTGTAAAGCAATTATCCTTCAATAAAAAAATAAAGCTACAAAGTTTTTTTCCTTAACTTTTTTAAAAAGTAAAACTGTAACTAAAATCTTTGATCATGTTTTTCTTTGTAATAAAACGCCTATGACTTAATGTCAAGAGAACAATATTTCTGAGCAAAATAATTTTCCTCCTTTATAATGTGAGGGTTTCTATGTGACCCATCATGTCCCCTTTTTGTTCTCTCCCCTTTTTGTCTTGGCTTTCAAAAAGCAGGAAAGTGAATGTAACTTTTAATTGCAACATGGAATTAGCAGAAGGTTAGAAATTGCCTCCCTTCCCCAGGAGTCTTTTACAGTAGCTGGTTCACAAGCGCACCTGTGGTGTGGTGTCTTTGTTTCCTGTTGCTTCCCATGGTCTTTAGTGACTCCGTTGCTTTTGCCACAGCTGTGGAGAAAGACCTTGTACAGGCCCTAGGCTTGGTTCCATTAGGGCGTATGTACCTAATGCTGTGTTTTCCCATTGCTTTGTTTTGTCTTTCAAGGTCTTTTAGTCCTGTCTTAAAAAATTAACTCACATAGCTTAATTCGTAAAAAGAATTCAGTTTGAGAGTATTTATTCAATATGTGGATTTAATCTTTTATATTTGTGATTACTGATGTTTTGTGTAAGTTTGTTCATCATTTTATTATCTTTTGGTCAAGTTTCTCAGATTTTTTCCTTTCAGATCGCTTTAATTGTTCCCAAGTTTTGAAATTTTGATTTCTGGACATTACTCATATTATAGAAAAAATTTTAACTATTTGTGAATTTCCCAACATGTTAAGTTAATCAGTATTTCTCTTCCTGAAAAATACAGGGGTTATAGGATGCCTTAAACCTAAATGTCTCTTTCCACCATTAGTATTTGAATTATTTGGTAGTCTGTTACATTGACTCCAGGGACTTTTTGTGTGTGTGTGCAGCTAATAGAAGAACACTCCCAATTGCAATAGATAAGATATTCTGATTTTAGGGTTGTTAAAACATGAAAGAAAATACCTCCTAGAATTTGTGAAATATAATTATTTTTAAACTTTCCTTCAATTAATTATTATAATTTTGAGAGGTCATACTTAACTCTGATATGTAGTCCTTTTTTTTTTTTTTTAAATCAGTTTGTTTTGCTATTGTTACTTATATCACCTCTCTCCTGGATATCTCCTTCAGTAAGTTTCTTCATTAAGGTCTGTGAGTTATAACATCTGAAAAACTTTATTAGCTTCAACATCTCTTGAGATAATTTAATAAGGCTTAATTTTTTAGGTTGTATGTTGTTTTATCAGCTGCTGCTGCTGCTAAGTCGCTTCAGTCGTGTCCGACTCTGTGCGACCCCATAGACGGCAGCCCATCAGACTCCCCCGTCCCTGGGATTCTCCAGGCAAGAACACTGGAGTGGGTTGCCATGAAGATTTTCTACTGTCTTCTGACCTTGTTGCCAGTGAGAAATCATTACTGGTGCAGTTGTTGTTTCTTTGTAGCTAATTTGTCTTTCCCTTTGGTGACTTTTTGGATTTTTGCCCTTGTTTTGTGATTTTAATACATTATGTCTAGGATTTATTCTTAGCTTTGGACATGTCCTCAGAGGGCAGTTTTATACTTTTGTCTGTGAGGTTCCATTGAGTTCCTCCGGCTCTAGATGAGTTTTAGTGTTCAATTCTTGACTTGCGATATCCATACTTAGATTGATATAACTTTGATTTCACATCTGCTTGTAAGGCAGGCTGAGTCTCTGATTTCCTGTGGGTTCTCTGTGCCCAAAGCTTTGTGTGCGTAGTGTGTTGCCCCCCAGGTCCTGGCTGACTGACAGGCAGCTCCTGTTCAGTGGGCCTTCCTGTGTCTCAAAAGGCTTTGGTGTGCTCTCAGAGCCCAGAACCCCTTAGCTCCTGTTGTGTATGTGTCTGTGTGAGTCCTGGTTTAGCTCTTGAGGCATTTCTTTATATACCCTCAGCTTGACTATCTACTCTTCTAATACTTTTTTGATTGTTTTATAGTCCTTATTTCTATGGTACAGGTGGTTGAGAGTGGGGTGGAGGTGCTGTTTCCACAGGGTTTAATGAGTTTGTTGATATTGAGCTTTTCTGTATATGTACTTATAGTTAGGTTTAAAAAATTCCTCTTATGGAAATACTTTACCTCAGATTCTCAATTACTATGGATAAACATTTTTTAGTTAAAAAAATACCTATACTGGAAGTTTTTCCTTTACTATTTGAATAAAACTCAATTTGAGATATTATTTTAATAAAAATTTGAAAAGCATTCATTTTAAGGGCTTCTAAGTAAAAATTGTTTTTCTCCTTTCAGTTGCATGCTGCCATTAGTCACCAGGTTGACCCAGAATTCCTTGGTTTAGGTCTGGGCAGCGTCCTCCTCAACAGCCTGAAGCAGACCGTGGTGGCTCTGGCCAGCAGTGCAGGCGTGTTGAGTACTGTGCAGGCGGCTGCCCAGGCTGTGTTGCAGAGCGGATGGTCAGTGCTGCTGCCCACTGCCGAGGAACGGGCACGGGCACTCTCTGCTCTCCTACCCTGTGCAGGTGGGCTTGGGCCAGGAACAGGGGTGGTGTGGGGCTGGCACAGGAGGAGTGCTGACAGGGGATGGTGCTTACCACACACTGGCGAAAACACTTGCCCTTTTCCAGTTTCAGGTAATGAAGTTAACATAAGTCCAGGTCGTCGATTCATGATTGATCTTCTCGTGGGCAGCTTAATGGCTGATGGAGGCTTAGAATCAGCCTTAAATGCAGCCATTACTGCAGAAATCCAGGTATGGTCCTAGGAATATGTGTGTGTGCACGTGTGTGTATAAGCTGATGGAAGCAATTTTAGTTACCAGTGAGCTGAGATTGAAACTTTGCCAGAATTAAAAAAACTTTGAAACATAAGACTTTTAGTAACATCTAAATATTTCTGCAATTAAAACTTTTCTAGTAGTTTAAAAGAACTGAGTTAAGTATGATAAAATATACCCACTTTGTGTCTATTTATTAATAAGTGAATTTGACAGGTACCCCAATCATAATATAAATCATTGCCATCACCCCAGAAAGTGCCTTTGTGCATGTTAAGTTAGCATACTTTTCCTGCCTCTCTCAGAAGATGTTGGCCAGTTTGGGGGACTTTATTGGTTAAGGGACTTGCAGTGGTTAAGAATCTGCCTGCCAATGCAGGGGACCTGAGTTCAATCCCTGGTGCAGGAAGATTCCACATGCAGAGGAATAACTAAACCTGGGCACCCCAACTACTGAGTGGCGTAACTACCAAAGCTGGTGTGCTCCGTAACAAGAGAAGCCACTGCGCTCAGAAGCCCACACACTGCAACTGGAGAGTAGTACTGCTTGTCACAACTAGAGAAAGCACATGTAAGCAACAAAGACCAGTGCAGCCAACACCAAATCAGTAAATAAGTAAAAATTAAAAGAAATTTTTTTGCCAGTTTTGATTTTCACATAAATGATATCATACAATAAGTACTGATTTGTGTTAGCTTTATTTTGCCTTGATAATGATTTTTAGATTCAGATATGCTGGATGCGTTATTAATTTTTGCTAGTGAGAAGTGTTTCCTTGTGTGATTATGGCACTGTTGATGTATCCATTCTCCTGTTGGTAGACATATGATGATTTTTGATTCTTAGAGCTGCTGTGATCATGCTGTGTACAAGTCCTGTAGTGAACACTTGTTTTTTTCTTTTGGGTAAACACTCTGAATTAGAATTTGCTGGATCCTAGGGTGAGTGTATACAATTTCTCAACGTGATTGTGCCATTTATTGCACATTTAAACAGCCAGTATGCGAGTTCTAGCCCTTTCTTGACCTCATTAACATGAGGCATGTCAGTCTTTTTTTAAAGACTATAGCTATTCTGGGAGTAGGGTGGGGTGTTAATTTGTATTTGCATGTGCATACTTGTCATTCATAGCTACTTTTGTTGCTCTTGTTGTCATAATAGTTTTCAATTTAAAAACTTACACTGATAAAATCAGATGATGTGAGTGTATTAAAAATGTTTTGAAAATATACCTACTTTGCTTAAATTGAAAAAAATTAGAAGCAGTCAAACAGTAGGATGGGGTGTTAATTTTATTTGCATGTGCATATTTGTCATTCATAGCTACTTTTGTTGCTCTTGTCATAATAGTTTTCAATTTAAAAACTTAAACTGATAAAATCAGATGATGTGAGTGTATTAAAAATGTTTTGAAAATATACCTACTTTGCTTAAATTGAAAAAAATTAGAAGCAGTCAACATGTAATGATGTTAGTAGCAAGTATGATGCACTGTGTGCCTTTTCTCCCTCAGATGCTGTGCTGTGTACTTTACTTTCATTCTCTCTTTTAACTTTGTCAGCCATGTTGATGTCGACAAAAAAAATCAGTGGATCTAAAAAAGGGATAGAAAATTTTATTCAGGCCAAATATAGGATTATACCCCAGGAACAGCATCTCAGAAATTTCTGAGAACTATTGCACCCATTACAAGTCAAGGCACAGTTATATAAGTTTTTTGAGATAGAGGGCTGTACATTAAATGATGTTATTATTGACAGTTTACATAGTCCAGATCTAAGCCTCCTCATGGCCTCTTAGAAAATCAAGAAGGAGGGTTTTCTTTTAAGGTATTACATGTTGATCCTGGTAGAATGTTTCTCTTTGGTTGAGCAGGTATATCTGCTGATGAGGAGGTTTAGTTCATGCATAATGTGAATACACAGGGGCTTCCCTGGTGGCTCAGACGGTAAAGTGTCTGCCTGCAATGCGGGAGACCCAGGTTCGATCCCTGGGCTGGGAAAATCCCCTGGAGAAGAAAATGGCAACCCATTCCAGTACACTTGCCTGGAAAATCCCATGGACATAGGAGTCTGGAAAGCTACAGTCCATGGGGTTGCAAAGATTTGCACGCGGCTGAGTGACTTCACTTTTACTA
This sequence comes from Bos mutus, assembly GCF_027580195.1. NCBI lineage: Eukaryota > Metazoa > Chordata > Mammalia > Artiodactyla > Bovidae > Bos > Bos mutus. The sequence goes on from NC_091618.1 coordinate 135,197,858, forward strand.
ATGTGAATACAACATGCACAGCGAGGAGAGAAAGGCCATAGGACAGAGAAAATTTTTCTGTTTAAAGTTTTCTTGTATTGCCAGAAAATGTGAGTTTTTTTCACTAGTGGAAAAAGTTGTCTGAAAATTTCATTTTAGGGCATGGACACAGAAGTACTACAGAAGTTAATAGTGGTGCTAAGGTATTGTAAGTAGTGAGTGGCAGTTTGTTGATTCTAGGCTGCTTCCTTCTCTTGCTGAGTCTCCTGTGGCTCAATGTAACAGCTCACCTGATGGGAGCTGTGATATGGGGACTAGACTCAAGCAGTGTTTTCAGAGCCTGTTAATTTAGTAAGCATATGTTGATTTTGTGCTTCCTGCTGGAGAGTGGAACCTTGGGAGGGGAAGAGAGGCTATAGAGTATACAGGTGCTGATCCTTAGATAATAATTAAGGTTCATAAAAAAATAGCCAAAAGGCCATTTGTTTTAAGACAAAAATACTTTGAAGCTACAGAAAGGCATAAATAAAAAACCTCATCATGTGGGATTAATCATTGTTAATATTTTTTTGTGTGTAGTCTTCCAGGCTTTCAAAAATGCAAATATTTACTAACAGTAGTAATTATAATGTTAGAATTGGTCTTAGTGGCTTGTATCTTTTTCACTCATCAGGTTGCCATGTCATCTATATTGAATACCCTTCTGCTATGTCCATTTGTTCTGTTGGCTTTGGGGAAGTCTGTCGTAAGGAAAAGGACTAACGTTTCCTTTTTTAAAAACAATTTCTGATTGTTGACCATTTAGGTTTTAGATATTTTTACTACTATAAATATTTGTTGTTGTTGTTGTTGTACTACTGTAAATATTAATTCTACTTCCAAAGAAGGGTAGTGCCAAAGAATGTTCAAACTACCATATGGTTGTGCTCATTTCACATGTTAGTACAGTTATGCTCAAAATTCTTCAAGTGAGGCTTCAACAGTATGTGAACTGAGAACTTCCAGATATACTAGCTGGGTTTAGAAAAGGCAGAGGAAGCAGACAGCAAATTGCTAACGTTGATTGGATCACAGAAAAAGCAAGGAAGTCCCCCCCGCCCCAAATCTGCTTCTGTTTCATTGACTATGAGAAAGCCTTTGTATGGATCACAACAAACTGGAAAATTCTTAGAGATGGGAATACCGGACCACCTTACCTGTCTCCTCAGAAACCTTTATGCAGAAGGTTATCAAGAACCTTTATCAAGAAGCAACAGTTAGGAACAACGGACTGGTTCCAAATTCGGAAAGGAGTAACATCAAGGCTGTATATTGTCATCCTGCTTATTTAACTTATATGCAGAGTACATCATGCGAAATGCCGGGCTGGATGAAGTGCAAGCTGGAATCAAGATTGCCAGGAGAAATACCAACAACTTCAGATATGCAGATAATACCACTTTAATGGCAGAAAGTGAAGAGGAACTAAAGAGCCTCTTGATGAGGGTAAAAGATCAGAGTGAAAAAGCTGGCTTGAAACTCAGCTTTCAAAAAAAGAAGCCAGTCCCATCACATCATGGCAAATAGATGAGGAAGGAGTGGAAGCAGTGACAGATTCTTTTTTTCTTGGATTCCAAAGTCACTGCAAACAATGACTGCAATCATGAAAGAAAAAGATACTTGCTCTTTGGAAGGAAAGCTGTGACAAACCTAGATAGCATATTAAAAAGCAGAAACATCCCTTTGCTAGCAAAGGTTTGTCTAGTCAAAGCTATGTTTTTTTCTGGTAGTTACGTACAGATATGAGAGTTGTATCGTAAAGAAGGCTTCACACCAAAGTAATGCTTTTGAATTGTGGTGTTGGAGAAGAATCTGGAGAGTCCCTTGGACTGCAGGGAGATTAAGCTAGTCAGTCCTAAAGTAAATCAACCTTGAATTATTAATTGGAAGCCCTGATGCTGAAATTGAAGCTCCAGTACTTCAGCCACCAGATGTGAAGAGGCAACTCACTGGAAAACATTCCCTTGCTGGAAAAGATTGAAGGCAGAAGGAGAAGGGAGCGGCAGAGGATGAGATGGTTGATGGCATCACCAACTCAACGGACATGAATTTGAACAAACTCTGGGAAATAGTGATGGACAGGGAAGCCTGGTATGCTGCAGTCCATAGGTTGGAAAGAGTCGGACATGACTTAGTAACTGCACAACAACATTACTATAAGTAATTTTTAATTATATTCTTAAAGATTATAAGTTATTGGTTGTAAGAATGATAATTAGGAAAAAGATGGTAAAGATGGCAGAGTAGAAGGATGTGTGTTCATCTTCTGCAAGAACTCCAAAATTGCAACTCACTGCTGAACAACCATTAACAGGAGACTGTTGGATCCCACCAAAAAAAGATACCCTACATCCAACAGCAAAGGAGAAGGCCCAACAAGATGGTAGGGAAGGCGGAGTTGCATTTAGAATCAAACCCCATATCAGCCAGACACACTCAGAGGGCTCAAACAAAACTTTGTGCACACCAGGACCCAGGGACCCCACAGAGACAGCCAGACCTGCCTTTGATTGTTGGAGTGTCTCCTGTGGAGGCATGGGTCAACAGTAGCCTGCCGTGGGGACAGGGGCTCTGGCTGCAGCAGACCTAGGAGGCACGGTGTGTAGCATAAGTCCTCTTGAGGAGGTCACCATTAGCCTCACCATAGAGCCACCGAGCAGTCGACCCACAAACTGGAGAGCAATTACACCAAAGACGTTCTTGCACTGTTACAAAAGTTCAGGGGCCCACAACAGATTTCCCAACCTGGGATTCCAGCAAAGGGACTGAGAACCCGAAGGAAGTTGACTTTGGAGGCCAGGGGATTTGATTACATAACTTCCATAGGACTGGGGAAACAGGCTCTTGGATAGGGCACAAACAAAACCTTGTGCACCAGGACCCAGGAGAAAGAAGCAGTGTTGCCACCAGAGACTGAGCCAGACTTGCCTGTAACAGTCCTGGCACAGGGTAAGGCACACTGAATGCGACAGTCCTGGGCGCTGCAGCATACTAGCATAATTCCTTTTGAAGGAGGCTGCCATTACCCATACCATGTTTTGGCCTCAGACCAAACTACAGGGAAGGAAGACAGCCCCACCCATCAACAGAAAAATGGATTAAAGATTTACTGAGCATGGCTCCACCCATCAGAGCTAGACAGCCAGGCCCTCCCATCAGGAAGCTTCCAAAAGCCTCTTATCCTTATCCATCAGAGGGCAGACAGAATGAAAACCACAATTGCAGAAATCTAACCAAACTGATCTCTGGTGGCTTAGACGGTAGAGCATCTGCCTACAATGCCAGAGACCCGGGTTCAGTCCCTGGGTCAGGAAGATCCTCTGGAGAAAGAAATGGCAACCCATTCCAGTACTCTTGCCTGGAAAATCCCATGGATGGAGAAGCGTGGTAGGCTACAGTCCACAGGGTTGCAAAGAGTTGGATACGACTGAGCGACTTCACTTTAACTTTCAACCAAACTGATCACATGGGTCACAAACTTGTCTAACCTAATGAAACTAAGAGCCATGCCATCTAGGACCACCCAAGATGGATTGGGTCCACTGGATGGGTCCACAAACCATGGTCCACTGGAGAAGGGAATAGGAAACTACTTCAGTATTCTTGCCTTGAGAACCCCATGAACAGTATGAAAAGGTAACAGAATATGACAGTGAAAGATGAACTTCCCAGGTCAGTACGTGTTCAATCTGCTACTGGAGAAGAGTAGAGAAATAACTCCAGAAAGAATGAAGAGATGGAGCCAAAGAGAAAACAACACCCAGGGGTGGATGTGACTGGTGATGGAAGTAAAGTTCGATGCTGGAAAGAACAATATTGCATAGGAACCTGGAATGTTAGGTCCATGAATCAAGTTAGACTGGAAGAGGTCAAACAGGAGATGGCAAGAGTGAACATCGACATTTTAGGAATCAGCGGACTGGCGTGGGTGAATTTAACTCAGATGACCATTATATTTACTCTTGTGGGCAAGAATCTCTTAGAAGAAATGGAGTAGCCCTTGTAGTCAACAAGAGTCCAAAATGCAGTACTTGGGTGCAGTCTCGAAAAGGATGGACTGATCTCTGTTCATTTCCAAGGCAAACCATTCAACATCACAGTAATCCAAGTCTATGACCTGACTAGTAATGCTGAAGAAGATAAAGTTGAATGATTCTATGATGACCTACAAGACCTTCTAGTTCAGTTCAGTTCAGTTCATTTCAGTTGCTCAGTCGTGTCCGACACTTTGCGACCCCATGAATCGCAGCATGCCAGGCCTCGCTGTCCATCACCATCTCCCGGAGTTCACTCAAACTCACGTCCATTGAGTCGGTGATGCTATTCAGCCAGCTCATCCTCTGTCGTCCCCTTCTCCTCCTGCCCCCAATCCCTCCCAGCATCAGAGTCTTTTCCAATGAGTCAACTCTTCGCATGAGGTGGCCAAAGTACTGGAGTTTCAGCTTTAGCATCAGTCCTTCCAAAGAACACCCAGGGCTGATCTTTAGAATGGACTGGTTGGATCTCCTTGCAGTCCAAGGGACTCTCAAGAGTCTTCTCCAACACCACAGTTCAAAAGCGTCAATTTTTTGGCTCTCAGCTTTTTTCACAGTCCAACTCTCATATCCATACATGACCACTGGAAAAACCATAGCCTTTACTAGACGGACCTTTGTTGGCAAAGTAATGTCTCTGCTTTTCAGTATGCTATCTAGGATGGTCATAACTTTTCTTCCAAGGAGTACAGAATGATCTCTGTTCGTTTCCAAGGCAAACCATTCCATATCACAGTAGTCCAAGTCTATGCCCCAACCAGTAACGCTGAAGAAGCTGAAGTTGAACGGTTCTATGAAGATCTACAAGACCTTTTAGAACTAACACCCAAAAAAGACGTCCTTTTCATTATAGGGGACTAGAATTCAAAAGTAGGAAGTCAAGAAACACCTGGAGTAACAGGCAAATTTGGCCTTGGAATACAGAATGAAGCAGGGCAAAGACTAATAGAATTTTGCCAAGAGAACGCACTGGTCATAGCAAACACCCTCTTCCAACAACACAAGAGAAGACTCTACACATGGACATCACCACATGGTCAAAACTGAAATCAGATTGATTATATTCTTTGCAGCCAAAGATGGAGAAGCTCTATACATTCAGCAAAAACAGGACTGGGAGCTGATTGTGGCTCAGATCATGAACTCCTTATTGCCAAATTCAGACTGAAATTGAAGAAAGTAGGGAAAACCACTAGACCATTCAGATATGACCTAAATCAAATCCCTTATGATTATACAGTGGAAGTGAGAAATAGATTTAAGGGACTAGATCTGATAGACAGAGTGCCTGATGAACTATGGAATGAGGTTCGTGACATTGTACAGGAGACAGGGATCAAGACCATCCCCATGGAAAAGAAATGCTAAAAAGCAAAATGGCTGTCTGGGGAGGCCTTACAAATAGCTGTGAAAAGAAGAGAAGTGAGAAGCACAGGAGAAAAGGAAAGATATAAGCATCTGAATGGATAGTTCCAAAGAATAGCAAGAAGAGATAAGAAAGCCTTCCTCAGCAATCAATGCAAAGAAATAGAGGAAAACAACAGATCTTCTAGAACTAACACCAAAAAAAGATGTCCTTTTCATCATAGAGGATTGGAATGCAAAAGTAGGACCTCAAGAGATACCTGGAGTAACAGGTATGTTTGGCCTTGGAGTACAGAATGAAGCAGGGCAAAGGCTATCAGAGTTTTGCCAAGAGAACATAGTGGTCATAGCAAACTCCCTCTTGTAACAACACAACTGATGACTCTACAAATGGACATCACTAGATGGTCAACACTGTAATCAGATTGATTATATTCTTTGCAGCCAAAGATGGAGAAGCTCTATACAGTCAGCAACAACAAAACTGGGAGCTGAGTGGCTCAGATCATGAACTCCTTATTGCAAAATTCAGACTTAGATTGGAAAAAGTAGGGAAAACCACTATACCATTCAGGTGTGACCTAAATCAAATCCCTTAGAATTATACACGGGAAGTGACAAATAGACTCAAAGGATTAGTTCTGATAGAGTTCCTGAAGAACTATGGACGGAGGTTCGTAACATTGTACAGGAGGTGGTGAACAAAGCCATCTCCAAGAAAAAGAAATGAAAAAAGGCAAAGTGGTTGTCTGTGGAGGCCTTACAAATAGCTGAGAAAAGAAGAGAAGCAAAAGGCAAAGGAGAAGAGGAAAGATACACCCATCTGAATGCAGAGTTCCAAAGAATAGCAAGGAGAGGTAAGAAAGCCTAAGTGATCAGTGCAAAAAAATAGAAGAAAGCAATAGAATGGGAAAGACTAGATATCTCTTCAAGAAAATTAGAGGTACCAAGGGAACAGTTCATGCAAAGATGGGCAAATAAAGGACAGAAACGGTATGGACCTAACAGAAGCAGAAGATATTAAGAAGAGGTAGCAAGAATACATAGACAAACTATCCAAAAAAGATCTTAATGACCCAGATAATCATGATGGTGTGATCACTCACCTAGAGGCATACATCCTGGAATGTGAAGTCAAGTGGGCCTTAGGAAGCATCACTAGGACAAAGCTAGTGGAGGTGATGGAATTCCAGCTGAGCTATTTCAGATCCTAAATGATGATCTTTTGAAGTATTGCACTCAAAATGCCAGCAAATTTGGAAAACTCAGCAGTGGCCACAGGACTGGAAAAGGTCAATTTTCATTTCATTCCCAAAGAAAGGCAATGCTAAAGAATGTTCAAACTCACACATAATTGCACTCACCTCACATGCTAGTAAAGTAATGCTCAAAATTCTCCAAGGTAGTCTTCGACAGTACATGAACCAAGAACTTTCAGATGTTCAATCTGGATTTAGAAAATGCAGAGGAACCAGAGAGGAAGTTGCCAACATTCGTTGGATCATAGAAAAAGCAAGACGTTCCAGAAAAACATCTACTTGTGCTTCATTCACTGCCTAAAGTCTTTGTCTATGTGGATCACAACAAACTGTGGGAGATTCTTAAAGAGATGGGAATATCAGGCCACCTTACCTGCATCCTGAGGAATCTGTATGCAGGTCAAGAAGCAACGGTTAACAGAAAACAGCAAAATTCTGTAAAGCAATTATCCTTCAATTAAAAAATAAAAAGAAAAGAAGCAACAGTGAGATCTGACATGGAACAATAGACTGGTTCCAAGTTGGGAAAGGAGTACGTCAAGGCTGCATATTGTTACCTTGCTTATTTAACTTATATGCAGCGTACATCATGCAAAATGCTGGGCTGGATGAAGCACAAGCTGAAATCAAGATTGCCGGGAGAAATATCAATAACCTCAAAGATGCAGATGACATCACCCTTATGGAAGAAAGCAAAGAGGAACTAAAGAGCCTCTTGATGAAAGTGAAAGAGGAGAGTGGAAAAGCTGGCTTAAAACTCAACATTCAGAAATTCAAGATCATGGCATCCAGTCCCATCAGTTTATGGCAAATAGATGGGAAACAATGGAAACAGTGACAGACTTTACTTTCTTGGACTCCAAAATCACTGCAAATGGTCACTGCAGCCTTGAAATTGAAAGACGCTTTCTCTTTGGAAGAAAAGCTATGACAAACGTAGACAGCATATTAAAAAGCAGAGACAGCCCTTTGCGGACAAAGGTCTGTCTAGTGAAAGCTATGGTTTTTCCAGTAGTCACGTATGGATGTGAGATTTGGACCATAATGAAGGCTGAGTGCCGATGAATTGATGCTTTTTAACTGTGGTGTTGCAGATAACTCTTTGAGAGTCCCTTGCACTACAAGGAGATCAAACCAGTCCATCCTAAAGGAAATCAGTCCTAAACATTCATTGGAAGTACTGATGCTGAAGCCAAAGCTCCCAACAATTTGGCCACTTGATGCGAAGAACTGAATCATTAGAAAAGACCCTGATACTTAGAAAGTTTGAAGGCAGGAGGAGAATGGGCTGATAGAGGATGAGATGGTTGGATGACATCACGGACTCAATGGATACTATTTTGAACAAGCTCGGGAGTTGGTGATACACGGGCAGGCCTGGTGTGCTGCAGTCCATGGTGTTGGCAAAGAGTTGGTCATCACTCAGCAACTGAACTGAACTGATTATGAAAAAGTTTTAGTAATAAAATTTGGTCAAAAGCACACACAGTTTTAAGCTTTCCAACCCATGTCGCCTTCTTACCTTAATTGTGGGTGGCACAATTCTAGTCCAGCCACTTCTCAGGATGGAGCAGACTGTTGTGTTTAGACTTATTCTGGTGTTCACTGTTAGAAAATAAAGACCAGAAGGAAAGAAGTAGTATGCTTTTTTTGCAGTAAATTTGAGTGCTAGAGGAATGCTTGGTATATAGTACATTCTTAGCTTTTTTTGCAGTAAATTTGACTGCTAGAGGAATGCTTGGTATATAGTACATTTTTAGGAACATTGGTTGCATTTGACTGGCAAAAGATACCTCCTTCAGAACTTGTTTAAAATAATAACTTATTGAGTTCTACTTCACCTAGTATAAAATTCAGTTTTTTAAAGTGATTTTTTTTTGTATATTTGAAGAATTTTTCAGCCATTGTCACTAATGTCTAATTTCCTGACTTATCTCACTCCAGAAAGAAAGTTTGTGCTCCTTAATCGTTTCTGCCCATTCCCCACTCCTTGCAGCCACTGACTACCACTAATCCACTTTATGTTTGTAAAGATTTCTCTGTTTTGGACACTTCATATAAATGAATTTGCACAGTGTGTGGCTTTTTGTATTTGGCTTTTTCCAGTTAACAGTGTTTTCAAAGTTCAGCAAGGTTGTGACCTTCATATTGTACTTAATTTTTTAAAGTTGCTAGACAGTATTCTCTTGTATGGATATAGCACATTTTGTTTACCTATTTATCAGCTGATGGACATTTAGATTATTCCCTCTTTTAAGTTATTATGAATAATGCTGTTATGAATATTTGTGTGTAGGTTTTTTTGTGGACATATGTGTTTATTCCTTATGGGCATATGCCTTGGAGTAGAGTTGCTGAGTTTTATGGTAACTCTGTGTGTAATGTTTCGAGGTATAGTCAGAGTGTTTTCTTAAGTGACGGTACCATTCTACATGCCCAGTAACATTGTATGTCAGTTCCAGTTTCTCCATATCCTTGCTAGTACTTGCTGTTAATACTATTCATCTTTTTTGTTCTACTGTCCTGACAGATGTGAAATTCCCTGATGACTAATGATGTAGAATATCTTTTCATGTGCTCATTAGCTATTTATATATCTTCTTTGAAGATATGTCCATTCATTTTTTGCTTACTTTACAACTAGGTAATTTGTCTTTTAATTTTTGAGTTGTAAGAGTTCTTTCTCTATTTTTTAGGTCCCATGTCAGATACAGAACTTGTGGATATATCCTCTCATTCAGTGGTTTATTGCTTCATGTTTACAAAGCAGATAGATTCTGCCTAGGTGATCACATTGGGTGTTGTGAGGGCCAGTAGCAGGAGTAAAGATTCTAAGAGCTTCACAGAGGCTGGAGAGCATTTGCACTGGCAGCCTGGACAGTTGGGTTTGTAGGACAAATTGTCTGTTTACAAACAGAGCAGCTGCTGCTGCTGTTAAGTCGCTTCAGTCGTGTCCGACTCTGTGCGACCCCATAGACGGCAGCCCACCAGACTCCCCTGTCCCTGGGATTCTCCAGGCAAGAACACTGGAGTGGGTTGCCATTTCCTTCTCCAATGTATGAAAGTGAAAAGTGAAAGTGAAGTCGCTCAGTCGTGTCCAACTCTTAGCGACGCCATGGACTGCAGCTTACCAAGCTCCTCCGTCCATGGGATTTTCTAGGCAAGAGTACTGGACTGGGGTGCCATTGCCTTCTCCAACAGAGCAGCTGAGCAGTGTGATTTTCAGTGCTTGGCTGTGAGCCAGTGTCCCCAGGTGCGTGGGTCAGCACACAGCTAGGCTGTGGGGTCCAGGCTCAGCCCACGGTGCCTCCATGCCTGCTTCTAAGATTACTGGTAACCAATTTGTATTTCATGAATTACAGGATATTGAAGCCAAAAAAGAAGCACAGAAGGAAAAAGAAATTGATGAACAGGAAGCAAATGCCTCGACATTTCATAGAAGTAGGACTCCATTGGATAAAGATCTTATTAATACGGGAATCTATGAATCTTCTGGAAAACAGTGCTTGCCTCTGGTTCAGCTTATTCAACAGCTTCTTAGGTAAATAGTACTAGATGTATTTTAATAGAATTATTGATTTTCATAATAAGATAGATTGAGTGCTGGGGACTCAAAAATGTCTTCAGTTGTTGAGGAAATACTCCAAAAAGTACCTCAGACAGACTTTAGAGCAGACTCTTAAATATAGGTGAAATGAGAGGTTAAGAGTGTATGAAGTAGAGATTCCAAAGGTTTTCTCACAGGAGAAAATTGGAGTGTGTGATAAGTGTAGGGTGAGATTCTTATCTTCATTAGTAAGTAGGTAGATACAAATGAAAATCATCATGGTAAGATTTTTTTTAATAGTTGGTTGTGTCATTGGCCATTCTGTCTATCATAGATTTATATATATTTATTTCTAAGACAACTTTTAAAAGCTGAACTAAATAAAAGAATGGTGAGCATTGTATTTGAAGGACTTAATCAGAAGGAGGTAAGATCCAGTGAGAATCAGAATATAAACAGAGACTAACATAGATAAGGGCTGAAGTAGTTACTCACTGTTTGCTGAAAAATGTCAGCCTGTGTCACTGTGCCCTTCAAAAAAAGTGAAAGAGCAGGGTGGTTTCTGAAAGGCATTTGTTAGACATTGAAAAATTATTCTCCTTTATGTAACACAACTCCACTCTGTGTAAACCTGGCTCCTGGTTTATTTTTTATATAGAAAGGAAAGTGAGCCCTAGATGCAGAGCAGTGGTGGTGTGCTTGTGTGGGTTGGCCTGCCCTCCACATGAGGAAACACCAGAGTTTACCAGGCACACTGTGGCTTTTAAAAGAGGATGTTTTATAGCTAATTCCTTTTATAGATTTTAGTAAATGCTAATTAAAAAGCTTTTTCTTATTTTAAAAAATAATCTGATGATGGTTTTTTAAAAATCAATGTTTGTACATTGTAATCTTCAGAATCACAATTTGAAATAAAGTGAATTAACTCAGTGTATTTGGTGGTAATGAAAAGAGCTTGAGAATTTTTCCTGGAAAATTTCAGTTGTGACTGCTTGTGTAAAGTTGGCAGCTGAAACTCTGCCCAGTGTGGTAACTGTGGGAGTAATAACAGTAGTGTTTACATTGCAGAGTTAGTTAAGGATCAAGTGAGAAAATGGTCATTGTTATGCAGAAGTTTTAAAGCAAAAGCATGTAACTCAAGACGTGCTTTTCTGTGTTCTTAACTATGCCTTCCTTTGCTGAGGAGGCTGTGCCTAGGCCCACTGGTCTCACTGCCAACCAGAGGGCTCCCTGTTCTCCATCCTGTGGTAGGTTACCATCCTCATGAGAGGCCAGCTCTCTTGCTCTCCTGCCTGTTCAGACCGTCTCTTCCCTCGGTGTGTAGAGACCTGTCCCTCTTAACCTGCCTGCACCTATGCTATTTAGTCTGGCAGTCATTTGCCACATTGATGTGATGAACATTTGAAATGTGTCCACAATGTAGCCAAGACACTGAGATTTTATTTTTTTATTAATTAAAATTCAAATTAAAAACTTAGACCTGATTCAACTATTAGAAAACTTATGTTTGGAATAAGCCATATGAATTTACCTTTTCATCTCTTCATTTTTATGAGCCTTAAGTGCAGATCAGGTATTTGCAATGAAAATTTAGTTATCTGAATTGAAATGTACAAATTACACAAAATATACAAATGTACAAAATATACAGAATACACAATGGCTTTTGAAGACTTTATGTAAAAAAGAACTGATATAAAACTCTCAGTGTTTTTTATTGGTTTTACATTGAAATGATAATATTTTAAGTATATGGTAATAAATACATTATTAACACTGATTTTACATGTTCTTTTTACCTTTATTTGTGTGACTGGTAGACATTCTAAATTACGTGTGTAAGTCCCTGGCAGATGTTTCCTGTTGCACCATGTTCTCTATACCATTCTCACATTGTCTTCTGACCCTTCCTCTTTACTTTTGGTTCCTTTGGCATACAGGCAGGAGTTGGCCCCACAGCAAGTTTATAATGAAGATGTACTTATTTGGAAAACACAAAACAAAAACTGAATCATGGAAGTAAATAGTACCTTAAAGTTTTTTGGAAAAGAGAAAAAGAATAATGTATGAATGACTTTCTCACTGACAGAATGCCTGTGATCTCTGCTCTTTTCATAAGCATAGATAATTTGCCTTTCCTTTTAGAGAGATAGACTTTAACATTTATTTCCAACCTTAAGGTTTTGTGACTAAATGAGACTCATGTATTGACTTGGCTGATGGAGTTGTTGAAAAATAATCTGAAGGTTTACAGTTTGGAGATTTTGGAGACATCTGATGCATTTTATTATTTGGACAACAGGTTGGAGGAATTGTAGTTTGCCCAAAGCAAGCCATGAAACAGATTTCAGAGTAACTCCTATCCTGACAAAGAGCCACAGAAAACCATTTATATTTGGAAATAGAGAGCTATGAAGATTTTTAAGTCAATGAAACTCTGTCAGAATTATACACTTTGACTGTGGTTCTGAATTTTTTATTAGGGAAATAACATTTGTATTGTGTTCTGTTAATATATTTTGCTCCATCATGTATGGCATAAAAGCGAGATTCTAGACTGTTTCTTTTAGTGATACGGTTATCAGGGCAGGTTATCAGGTCATGGAGCAGGAAGATGAGGTGAACCGAAAACAAAGCCCTGAGCACCCACTTGCATTTTGTGTGGCTGGGAGTGCTGAGCACAAGCCAGGGTTCCCTGTTGCCTTTTGTTTGCAACCCTGTCTGTGTATGTTGATGTGTGTCTTCTGCTTCTGTCCTCACTCCACGGCTATAGGTAGAGTAGAGTGAGGACAGAATGAGTTCCTGGACTGAGGCCTGGGGGCAGGTATGGTTGTTGGAGGTTCTGCTTAAACTTGCTATTGTGTAAGAAATCAAAGAAGTGGACCAGAATGCTTCTCCATGGCCTGGTGTTGTGCAGAGGTTCTGGACTTTTCTGCTCAGTGACCATGCCAGGCGCTCTTGGCTGGAATAGGGCTGGTGTGGTGGGGCTACATTGACAGAAGTTCCCAGCCAGGCTCTGCTTTGGCTCTTCTCTTTCTCTGACTTACTTTCTCTTCCTCTTCTCAGGACCGCAGGGCAGGCCTTGTCCGCTTGGTGCTGGGCTGTCCCTGAGTGGTCGGGTCTGATCTGGTGTTCTCCGTGCCTTCTAATCTGCCTTCACACTCACTTGAGTTACCTTCTTGGACACAAAAAGGATAGCACATTTCTTTCAAAACTTGGTGGCTGAGCACTGCAGAATTTATTCCCAGCAGCCTGGCACTCTGTCACCTACAGTGTCCACTGTGTCCACTCCCCTTCTTTGTCTTGACCTCTGTGCCCTTGTTCCTTTGCATTCTGCTCATGGAACATTTAGTACTGTTCTAATTATACTTTCTCTTTTCTCCCCAATTATCTACTGATGGTTCATTACTCAAGTTGGATCCTGCAGTTGGTATCAGACCCTCTTCTCCTTTCCTTGTTTCTGTGTTCTTTGAGCACCTTTTAACTGTGACGTTTTTTATTTGTACCCACTCTGGTCTTCCTTCTTGTACTTTCTGAACCCTGGGTATCCTTCACATGGCCCACTCTGGTGCTTAATTGAGTAGATCTGAAGGTAGACTTGTGAGGCAGATGCAGAAATGTGAGTGGATCTTATCTTTAAGAATAGTGTTGCATTTGTATTTGAAATGAAGTGCGAGTGGATCTTATCTTTAAGAATAGTATCACATTTGTATTTGAAATGCAGCTTTGGATAAAAAATTATGTAACAGTTACTTTTCCTTCCAAAGGTTTATAGAGGAGTTTTCTATTATTTTGGACTATTCCATGCAACTCCTTAAGAGCACATTTGTAAGGCAAGGGGTATCATTCTACCTTTGAGTGTCTTCTGCACGCCTCTGCTTAGTTTTGAATGAGGTATGCTTATTGCATGTACACCTGACACATTGGGGAAGGAAGCCAGCCGCAGGTCACGAGGGTGTATGGTCTTTATTTCTGATTTTAATTTATGTTGTGATTTTTTTTTACATCCCTCCCCCCTTTAAATACAAACATAACTTGCTTAATTTTGCAATTTTCTTTCTCCTACATAGAAACATTGCTTCTCAGACAGTAGCCAGATTGAAAGATGTTGCCCGTCGGATATCATCATGTCTAGACTTTGAGCAACATAGTCGTGAAAGATCTGCTTCATTGGATTTGTTGCTGCGTTTTCAGCGCTTACTTATCAGTAAACTTTATCCAGGAGAAAGTGTTGGTCAGACTTCAGAAATTTCTAGTAAGTTACTTTAAGTGTTAAAGTGTCTTGTATATATTTTGACTTTTTTATTTAGGCTTTTTGACATACCTATTCTGCATGGCCTACATGTGTAGGTTTTATACTATTAGATGTACCAATTTTGGAGGACTTTATTTTACATCTACTTTTTATTTTGGACAGATATTTCTGTTTTAAACTCATCAGTATTTTTATTTCATTGTGTTAACATTTAAATTCCTTAGAGATGAGAAATAGCATCCTTTATGTTCAGGTTAGGAGAAGGCAATGGCACCCAACTCCAGTACTCTTGCCTGGAAAATCCCATGGGCAGAGGAGCCTGGTAGGCTGCAGTCCATGGGGTCGCTAAGAGTAGGACATGACTGAGCAACTTCCCCTTCACTTTCACTTTCATGCATTGGAGAAGGAAATGGCAAGCCACTCCAGTGTTCTTGGCCTGGAGAATCCCAGGGACGGGGGAGCCTGGTGGTCTGCCATCTATGGGGTCGCACAGAGTCGGACAAGACTGAAGCGACTTAGCAGCAGCAGCGGAAGAAGTCTTATAGAAGGTCTGTTAGACTTATTCCACATGTTAGTTACAGACTGTTAGAGACTGACATAATATGGGGACAGAATTGTGACCTAATATTTGTATGTCACCCTGGTAAGCTAGATGAGTGTAGTAGGAGAAATGCATCATTGTTGGAGGAAGAGAATCTCAGTTACAGCTTTAGCTTATTAGCTGCTGGATATAGGACAAAGTCTCCTGGGAGTTGTTGATTCCTCACCTACCAGACTTAGGATGAGACTTGAGGGTGCCTGTGAGAATTAGGATGATATGTAAGAAAGAGCTCAGTTCTGTGTACAGTGTAGAGTAGAGCACTTGCACAAACTCCAGAGGAGTGGTTGGGTCTTTATGGGATAGTTCTGTGCCAGGAATGGAAGGGTCTTCTACTTTTTTTTAGTGTTTTTATAGCTGGTGTATTCTAACACAATTTGATTACTTCCTGAAAATAGTTAGGCACCTGTAGAAGATGGAAAATTTCAGGTTGAAATCAGTGAACTATTTCAGTCTGAAAGAGATGTCATAAACTCACAAGGACTATTAAGAGTCATGTAGCAGGAAAAGTTGAACCAGGAAAAGTTGAAGATTTTTTATGACATCGAAAACGGCATAACTGTTCATTGAGAGTAATTTTCAGGCCTTAAGATTTGGACTTGAAAAACATGTATGTTGCGTATAAGGTTTTAGAACTCTTAAGTTGTAACTTTGGTTTAGTGTTTTTAAACACTGTGTAGTTCAGTGTTTAAAAATTGATGTATCCAAACTCACTGTTTTTCAAATTATGTGCTGTAAAAGGAGCCAAGGACTAAGTAAGGGTTAATAACCACTCCTGTTTGAAAAAATTATTATAGATAAAAGATGTAATAGATAAAGATAGAATAGTGAAGCAATGAAGTTTATTTACAAGGTAAATTTTGATAGTGCAAATGAAATTCTCTACATCTCCCCTCCAGGTCCTGAACTGATGGGGGTTGGGTCCTTGCTGAAGAAGTACACAGCCCTTCTGTGCACACACATTGGAGACATACTGCCTGTGGCAGCCAGCATTGCTTCCACCAGCTGGCGGCACTTTGCAGAGGTGGCCTGCATTGTGGAAGGGGACTTCACTGGTACTTACCTTGTTTCCTAAATGTCGGCATGTATTTATTTTTGAAGATTGATATGATTTAAAATGTATCATTTTGTGATAAACTTGCATGCCTTTACCTCATATATCTAGTCCTGTAGAGTAAACTACATGTCTAGTACTGTAGACTAGGCTATATCTAGTCCTAGTCTTTAACCTTTTGCTTTTTTAGTTGCAATTCTAGAGTTAATCAACCTGGTGTAAATAGAATTGGTGCTTTAGAGTCATACCACCGTTATTAGCACTTCAATAATGAAATAAATGGTAATTGTCTAATTTTATTTCAGCAACATAAAAATTAGTTGCCCCTTTAAGGACCTTAATATTTTTTCAAGTTAATTCTGTGACAGTAGATGATTATGATTGAGTGCTTTTTTTCTGATGATTAACTTAGTTGAAAACACTTAGTTTTTCTGAATAAAAAACTCTAGCTACTCCTTTTGTGTTGAAACGGTGTTTTCAAAAAAGTATTTTTATAACTCAAAGGGTTCTGTTTGATACCTATGTTTGTTTCTTTCAAAATGAAAGATAAAATAATCCTGTAGAGTATACTGAAGGACAAGTGTTCCTTATCTTGTGATTTATCAGGATTTAAACATAGCCCAAGCTTGTAAAGTGATTTTATAAGATAAAGACTTTTGTTTTAAGTCTTATACCTTTTTTTCTTTTTCTTTTTAAATGTAGGTATTCTCCTTCCAGAACTAGTAGTGTCTATAGTGCTTCTGCTCAGTAAAAATGCTGGTCTCATGCAGGAGGCTGGAGCTGTCCCTCTACTGGGTGGCTTGTTAGAACATCTGGATCGGTTCAACCACCTGGCACCAGGAAAGGAGAGGGATGACCTTGAAGAGTTAGCCTGGCCTGGCATCATGGGTATGGCACCTTCACTTAAGGACTTGCACTGGGGAAAGTTTTGTCCTAGTCTGCTCTTTCATTTGAAAGACTAATTTGACAAAGGAACACCAGTTATTGCCATTTTCACTGATTGTAGTGTGGAGAAGGAGGTGGCAACCCACTCCAGTATTCTTGCCTGGAGTGTCTCTTGGACAGAGGAAACTGGCAGGCTGCGGTCCATGGGGCTGCAGAGTCAGACACGACTGAAGCGACTGAGCACTTTGATGGTAGTGTAAGTGGAAAACAAAAATAAGAAACATCAGAATAGTTTTGGGTTATATTTAAGAAAAGTTTTTCTGTCAGTAATGGTTGTTACATCCTGAATTGGATTATTTTAGAGCATTCTGGAAAATCCTTTTTTGGGAATTGTCTCCAGAAGATATAGTTGAAATGGTTAGTTATGATCCTGCTTTGGAGGCAGACATTGATATGGGAAGGCTTTCTTAAACTCAGTGGCCTTATGTGATGTTAATGAGTTATGGAATTTCCACAGTCTACTGGGCACTTCCCATCCTTTCTGTCTCTAGTGCTTACCAAATTGGAATGAAACTTATCTTTTCAAAGTTTTGAACTTTGACACTTGAATCTAAGTCTAAGCATTATGACTTCCTGGACTTACAGAATTAATTGTGCTTTACCTTTCATTTTATAGGAAAGCTGAAGCAAGGTAGGCCTTTCTACCATTGTAGACTGTCATTTTTATATGTATTACTTAACACAAAAAGTAACAAGTGTCCCGAGGAAAATAACCAGCCTTAGGATATTGAACATTATTTTTTATTTCTTTATTATAGCTAATATTTTCAACACAATTCATCTACTTTGGTGAACTTAAATGGTCATTTGTGATTTTTGTCTGTTTTACTCTATGTGGTTGAGAGCTTATAATTTGATCAGCAGTTCAGACATAGACTTTTTTTTATTGTGAAGTGTAACATATACACAAAATTACCAAAGTCAACTTTGGGACTGATCACAGGGGAAACCATTTATTAAGCAGAACCTTCCCAAACACTGTCTCTGTCTTACTGAAAGGTTTCTCCGGGCTTTTGTGCTTGCTGTTCCCCTGCTTCTGTTGATCGTTTTATCAGATAGGCATGTGACCCATAACAAATTAATTGCTTAAATGTTCGTCTGTTTCTTGGTGGTTTGTAAGGCGTGCTTTAGTACAGAATGCCAGATTTCCACAGTGATTGTACTGGTCTTCATCTCTACGAAGTGGGAAGTACTCAGTGTTCCACCTCCATGCCTAGCATACGCCATTTTTTTCCATAGGCGTTTTGTCTGTAGGATCATTGTGCCAGCACTCGCTGGAAGGACTGTTGTGGTCTGTCCTCTGGAGTACCACCTTTGACTAAATCAGTGACTCTCTGCCTGTGTCTGCTTCTGAGTGTGACTTCCTGCCAGAACATACTATACTTGCTGGCACCTCTAGTGCACTGTGGAATAGAAATGGTGATAATGGGCACTCTTGTCTTGCTCCTAGGAGCAGAGGAAAAACTTGCCAAAGTTCATGTATGAACTATGATATTTGTTGTTTTTTCTTTGTAGATACCTTAAAATATTAAGGATGTTTCCTTTCATTTCTGAATGGACATTTAGATCAGATCAGATCAGTTGCTCAGTTGTGTCCAACTCTTTGCGACCCCATGAATCACAGCACACCAGGCCTCCCTGTCCATCACCAACTTCCTCAAATACTTTTTTCTGCATCTCTTGATGATTATACAGTTTTTTCTATTCATGTTGCAGATGACAAATTTCATTCTTGTTTATGACTGCGTGGTATTTTATTGCATATTTGTGTGTGTATATATATCTCATGTCTTCTTTGTCTATAACGATGTAACATTCATCTGTTAATGGATAGTGGATTGTTTCCACCTTTTGGCTGCTGTGATTAATGCTGCTGTGAATATGGGTGTGTAGATGTCTGAGTCCCTGCTTTCACTTCTTTGGGGTATATAGCCAAAAGTTGGTTCAGAATTCTTGCTTGGACAGTTCCCTAGACAGAAGAGCTTGGCAGGCTGCAGTCCATGGGGCCAAAGAGTCGGACACAACTGAGTGACTCAGCACCAGTGCACTTGATAATTCCATTTTTAATTTCTTAAGGAATTGCCATTCTGTTTACCACAGTAGCTGTGCCATTTGAAGTTCCCACAGGCATTGCACAAAGGAACAGTTCTAGTTTTTCCACCTACTTGGCCAACACTTGTTTGTTTTTTAAATAATAGCCATCCTACCTGGAGATTGTCATACTGAGTGAAGTAAGTCAGACAGACAGGAGAAATACCATATGACAGCCCATATATGTGAAATCTAAAAAGAAATGATACAAATGAAATAACTTATGAAACAGAGACTCATGGTCTTAGAGAACAAACTTAAGATTGCAGGGGGAAGGATGGGGAATAAGATAGTTAAGGAGTTTAGGATGAACATGTACACACTGCTATATTTAAAATGGATAAACAATAGGGACCTATTGTATAGCATGTGGAACTCTCTTCAGTGTTATTTGGCAGCCTGGATGAGAGGGAAGTTTTGGGGAGAGTGGATATGTTTGGCTGAGTCCCTTCACTGTCATCTGAAACTATCAGCCTTGTTAATTGACTATACCCTAATACAAAATAAAAAGTTAAAAAATAGTAGCCATCCTATTAGGATCAAGTGGTATTGCATTGTAGTTTTGATTTGGTTTTCCTAATGATTAGTGGTGGTGTGCATCTGTTTATGAGCCTGTTGACCATGTACGTATCTTTGGAGAAATGTCTCTTCAAGTATTTTTCTTATTTTTAAATCAAATTTCTTGTTGTCATTGTTGAGTTGAAGAAGTTTGTTACATGTTCTGAGAATATATGTATGACTTGCAAATACTTTCTTATTCTGTGGGTTGCCTTTTCATTCTGTTGATAGTGTCCTTTGATTTTTTTTTTTTAAATGAAGGTTGTCTGTGCTTTTGGTGTCTTGTCTAAAAAAATGATTGACAGATCCAGAGTTATGAAGCTTTCCTCCTGTTTTTTTCTAAGAGTTTTATTTATAGTTTTAGCTCTTATGTTTAGGTTTTTAATCTATTTTGAGTTAATTTTTGTGTATGGTAAAAGGTACAGGTCCAACTTGATTTATCTGCATTTGAATATTCAGTTTTTGCAGCACCATTTCTTGAAAAGACTGTCCTTTCCCCATTGAATGGTCTTGCCGTTCTTGTAAAAAAAAAAAAAAATATTGCCTATATATTGTGAAGATTTATTTCTGGGTTCTTCTGTTCTATTGCTCTAAATGTCATTGTGCTGGTACTACACTGTTCTTTACTTTTTTATTTTTTCCTTAGGGTTTAATCTGAAATTTTTCTAACTTTTTGAGAAATTATGCTAGTTAGCATAGTGATATTTTTATAATGTTTATTATGAAAATGTTCCAACAGATAAAAGTAGAGAAAATAATATAATGAATGCACAATCAAGTATTTACATTCCCAAGGACTTCCCAGGTAGTCTGGTGGTTAGGACTCCAGGCTTCCACTGCAGGGGGCACAGGTTCAATCCTTAGTCAGAAACTAAGATCCTACATGCTGCATGGTGTGGCAAAAAAAACCCCCAAAACCTCACATTCCCCAAGCTCTCCTATGCTTTTTATCTGATTGATTGTATTATTTTAAAACAAATTTCTGTCTTTAAAGATTTTTACATGCTTTACCTGTTAACAATAAAAACTTTTTTGGGAGAATGAAACTACAGTCTCATTGTTCTAAGATGAACAGATTCATTACTCTTTTTATTAGTGGTTATGTTGAGTCAGGATGTAGACAGGTCCTCTGTCGTCAAGGTCATATATACTTCTTGTTTTTTTTACCCAGCAGCGTATCTCCAGGCTCTCCTCCCTCACTTTGGTTGTACTGTTTATTTTTTTTGTTTGTTTTTTAAAGAAGTAGGCTGTTTGTTCTGGAGAATTTCACATTTTCTGAACTTGGTTTATTGCATTCTCTTCTTCGAGTCGTAACATCTTTTGTCAGTGATATTTTCTATAAACTGCCGATAGGTTTGCTGAGATTTGGTTTCTGTTTTGTTGGGTCGGAGTGTTGCTGAGGTCATGCTGTGTGCTTTCTGTTCTGCCCATGGTGCTGGGTGGCCCGCCTTCAGTCCTGTCACGTGGGCCAGGGGGTTCATATAGTGTGTCCGCTCTACAGTCCTCTAGCATCCCTGTCCTCAACTGGTGGCACGAGGCAAAGTTTGCACAGGAAAGACACGATCCTAGCATCACCCCCAGCCCACCTGAACTGCTTTTTGTAACAGTAAGTTGGAGTCCTAATGCTTCCAAAGCTGACTAGTGAAGTTTTCTCTTTTTTTGAAGTATTATTTTAACTCATTGAATTTTATTGATTTTATGTTTATTAACTTTTTAGCTTTTATTTTTTCCTAATATGTACATTTAAAGATAGAAATGGCTTCAAAAATATACTTAGCTATATGTCACAAGTGTTGATTTGCAGTATTTTCATTATTGTTTGTTTCAGTTTTCTGATTTCCACAGTCATTTTTTTCCTGGGAATTTTGGATGACATACATATATAATGACAGCATAATTTCAAATGTAGGGATTTTAATTTTTTTTACTTGTTTTATTTATTTATTTGTGGCCACACCATACAGCTTACAGGATCTTAGTTCCCTGACCAGGGATTGAACCCAGGCCCTTGACAGTGAACGCACAGAGTCCTAACCACTGGATTACCAGGGAATTCCCTTAGCTGTTTTTAACTTAACTGCATTGTAGTCATTTTACATGCTCTGTAACTTGACTTATTTGAAATTTTTGAGGTTTGCTTGATGCTTGGTATACGGCCAGACTTAATGTTCATCCTATCACGTTGTGTTTTTGTTTTTAAATCGTTCTGTATCCTTGTTGAATTTTTGTTTGTGGTGTTAGTTATAGTAAGATGTATGTTAATTTCTTATTGTGTTTGTGGATTTGTCTGTTTCACCGTGTAGTTCTTTCACGCAATTTGTTCAAGTCGTTTTATCTATTGATCTATTGATTCATTGATTTTGGTTTCTGTATACACAGAGTCATTTTTTACAGGTCAGAACTGTAGAAATAATGAGGAAGTAACACTTATACGCAAAGCTGATTTGGAGAACCACAATAAAGATGGAGGCTTCTGGACTGTGATTGATGGAAAAGTGTATGATATAAAGGACTTCCAGACGCAGTCATTAACAGGAAATAGTATTCTTGGTAAGGCATTGCCTTTTACTTTATGGATAAAGGTTGTGAATGTGTCATCTTAAGTAGACCATTTGGTTTAAAATGATCAGTTTAGTAACTGCTCCAGGTCTCATACATTTTAGTCTATCAGTGACTTTCTATCACAGCAAATTCAGACATATTTAAAGAATTTCTTATAATTATGCAGTTTTTGTTCCAACACTTGTTGGAACTTGTTCCAGGTTCTGAGTTGACCCAGACAGCCCTGGCAGAGGGTGAGAGATCATATTACTTTGGAGTTAACCTGCACAGTCTATTTCCTGTTTATGTAATAAATGGCTAGGCAAACTGTACTGAAGTCATGTTACTTTTTTCTGTTTTATTTCAGCTCAGTTTGTAGGGGAAGACCCAGTGGTGGCTTTGGAAGCTGCTTTGCAGTTTGAAGACACACGGGAATCAATGCATGCTTTCTGTGTTGGTCAGTATCTGGAGGTGAGGCTGTGTGTGTGGTGAGCAAGGTGGACATCAGTGGGGACCCTCTCTGGATATTTCTGATAAGTGGTTTTTACCCTGAAGTATTGATAGCTGGATCTTTTAGAGGAAGGGGTCATTAAATGAAAAGCAAAGATCTTTTAAGATTTTTTAAATAAGCCAATTTCCATTTATTCCTGTTAAGATTTATGATGTACTGATCTTGAAAAACTATTTTAAAATTGTTAATTTGTAAGAAATACAAACCCTAAACCACACACACACACAAAAAAGTTAACTGATTATCTTTACAATTTTATTGTAATTCTATGTAGAAATTTGGAAGGACTTAACATCTTGATAGGTATTTTTTGGGAGTAGCTATTTCATAGCATAGTGTTTTAGAATAGAAATATGCCCATTCTGTATATTCATAAGCATTGGGATTTATATGTTGAGATTGACTTTCCAGATGTGGATATAGAAGTGACAAAATGTATTAATTTATGCCTCAAGGGTAATGTTTAAAGGATCTTATGAAGGGAAAAATTAATTTTGTTTATAAGTTGTCATATGACTAGCAGCGTTTAAGATTATTTTCATTTGAACCCTTTCTGTTCTACCTTCTGTTTGACTTCCTCAGGAATTTTCTAGTTAAGTCGTTTATCATTGCTTTGGATTTGCTACCAGTAGACCTATGTGTACTGTCTGCTCTCAGTTATTAAAATCTTCTGTTATTGTGGGGCAGCCTGAGCTCACTATTATAGGACGTAGTCTTTATTATGGCAGTATATCTTGTTTAAGGATAAAAGCTGTTGAAATTCTTGATTGAATGTTGTTAATTAATTCTATTTTCATTTCATACTGATAATGAAATTTATCTTTCCCAGCCTGACCAAGAAGTTGTTACCATACCAGATTTGGGAAGTCTGTCTTCACCTCTTATAGACACTGAAAGGAATCTGGGCCTGCTCCTTGGATTACATGCTTCCTATTTAGCTATGAGCACACCACTGTCTCCAGTTGAGGTCGAATGCGCCAGTAAGAAAAATTTTGTTTTCTGTTAACGGATTAGCAGGTTAGTTTAGCTGGAGCTGTAAGTGCCGTTAAGGATAGTGAAGAAGAATGAGCACAGTTGTTGATGAGGAAATATAAGGATAGTGAGACTAAACCAGTTCATAGAAATAGCTGTGAGTGGCTTTCATTTGTGCGATCTGTGGCATCACAGGAAGCAAGCTGACAGGTGTGCAGGAAGGTTGAGCTTGTGTGTGGTCTCACTTCCACATCCTCTGACAGATTGGCTCAGCTCCCTGCTGCCTAGAAGTCTACATGTTGTGGACTGACGGTTCCTCAGGATGGTGTTCTCTTTGAGGATTGTGTTTTTACCAGACTCCAATCCAGTGTATTTTGAGATGGCAACATTCGTAACCACCTAGAATATTACATTTTCTCCATATCCCATATAATACATTTGAATGACTCAACATATTTATGTATTTCTCTATCTGTTTCTCCACTGACTGTCCCGTGCACATCTCTTGAGTAATTTCTCATGGAAGTTACCATGTTAGGCACTGAGGATGTAAGCAGGTATAGAATTAGATGCACCCTGCCCTTAGCTTGGAGAAGGAAATGGCAACCCACTCCAGTATTCTTGCCTGGAGAATCCTGGGGACAGAGGCGCCTGGTGGGCTGCCGTCTATGGGGTTGCACAGAGTCAGACATGACTGAAGCAACTTAGCAGGAGCAGCAGCAGCTGCCCTTAGTTACTTCCTGTACCTAGACGTCATAAACAGGTCAGGTTGGATGGTGGTAGAAGATAAAATTGAGTCATTTATAAGTGGTTTGGGAGGTAAGGAGTGGGTGGAGGGAAAGATTTCATGGAGGTGGAACTATCGTGAAATTGGAGTCCTAGCAGACTGGGTGTATGAGGGCAACATTGAGAAAATCAGCTTTGGGCTGGTGCATGTGGAGGGTTAGGGGAGAAAGCTAGTGGGCAAGGATTGCCATGGTGCCTACTCATCCTGCCTTCTGGACAAACCTTTGGTGCAGGTGCTGTACACTTTGCTGCCTCAGAGCGTCTAAGATGGTGATCTTGTCTTCTTCTAAATCAACTAGGAACTGCAAGGTATCAGAGTAGAGGGGAGCAGTAGGTACTGTGGGCTTGTGGTGTGGGGGTCTCTCCATTCTAGGACATCAGAAGCCACCACTGGAGCAGAGAGACAAGAGGGAGTTCTAAATGGAGAGGTTCAGGGAAGGTATGGTCACGATTGTGTTTTGGAAGAATTAATGTGGCACTTTGGAGAATGCTCTGAATACTTTAATATCTAAATTTCCAGTAAAAGAACATTGAGTCAACCCAGTTTTGATTGCTTGAGTTTTGGAGAAATACTCTGATAGCACAAGTTATTGAAAAAAAATCTGTAGTTATAAAAGCTGATTCTTTGAGGTGAATCTCAGTTTAGTCATCATAGCAGTTACATGGGTATTCCCATTGGCACTGATAGAGGACTTGCTTTTATGGTGCTTGGCCTGTGCATCACACAGATCTCCTTTACAACATACTGGATCTCAGGTTTCCAAGCATCCATCCCTTACGTAAGTTCTTGTCTTGTATATTCAGTAGTCTCTCATTATTATTATTTGATTAATGCTCTCAGTTCAGTCGCTCAGTTGTGTCTGACTCTTTGCAACCCCATGGACTGCAGCATGCCAGGCTTCCTTGTCCATCCCCAACTCCCAGAGCTTGCTCAAACTCATGTCCATTAAGTTGGTAATGCCATCCAACCATCTCATCCTCTGTTGCCCCTTCTCCTCCTGCCTTCAGTCTCTCCCAGCATCATGGTCTTTTCCAGTGAACAAGTTCTTTGCATCAGGTAGCCAGAGTATTAGAGCTTCAGCTTCAACATCGGTCCTTCCAATAAATATTCAGAACTGATTTCCTTTAGGATTGATTGGTTTGATCTCCTTGCAGCCTAAGGGGCTCTCAAGAGTCTTCTCCAACACCACAGTTCAAAAGCATCAATTCTTTGACGCTCAGCTTTGTTTATGGTCCAACTCTTACATCCACTCATGACTACTGGAAAAGCCGTAGCTTTGACTAGATGGACCTTTGTCAACAAATTAATCACTGTCACATATTAAACTGCTTTTTAATATGCTGTCTAGGTTGGTCATAGCTTTTCTTCCAAGGAGCAAGCGTCTTATAATTTCATGGCTGCAAGTCACCATCTGTAGCGATTTTGGAGCCCCCAAAAATAGTCTGTCACTGTTTCCATTGTTTCCCCATCTATTTGCCATGAAGTGATGGGACCAGATTCCATGATCTTCGTTATTTGAATGTTGAGTTTTAAGCCAGCTTTTTCATTCTTCTCTTTCACTTTAATCAAGAGGCTCTTTATTTCCTCTTCAGTTTCTGCCGTAAGGGTGATGTCATCTGCATATCTGAGGTTATTGATATTTCTCCTGGCAATCTTGATTCCAGCTTGTGCTTCATCTAGCCCAGCATTTTGCATGATGTATTCTGCATCTAAGTTAAATAAGCAGGGTGACAGTATACAGCCTTGATGTACTCCTTTCCCAATTTGGAACTAGTCTTTTGATTAATGCTTTAGGGAGATGTATTACCCCGAACATGTTTTTCTCCTTGGAACCCTTCACATGTGCTGTTCTCCTACCTATATGCTCAGTGTCTTGGTCTTCATCCAGATCACAAAAAAATTCTGTATGAGCCCTCCAAATAATGGGGTGTTTGCTTCCGCACATTCCCACCATAGACTTTGTAGTGTATAGTTATCCCAACTGAAGTTGGGGATTACTTGTGTAAGTGGTATCTCATTTTCTTTTCCCTGTTAGAAACAGACTCAGTTTCACATGGTATCTGTGAAACTGGACAGCTCTATACTTGAACAGGTATCCAGTAAATGTTGGATCGGAACTATTATTTTGGGCTTTGATTCCATACTTAAGATGTGTTGAGTAACTGGAAGGTGTTACCTTTTTTCAGGTAGACATAGGAATTATAAGCCAATCTATATAAATATGTTAGATGAGACTTGCATATGAGTGATCCTGAATTTCACCTCCTAAATGAAGTACTTAGTTTTCTTTTTCCCCTAGTGTTTATTTCTGAATGGTGCACTCAGATTTTGTTTTAACCTTTGTATATGCACTCTCTAGAGTGGCTTCAGTCATCCATCTTCTCCGGCGGCCTGCAGACTAGCCAGATCCACTACAGCTACAATGAGGAGAAAGATGAGGACCACTGTAGCTCTCCTGGGGGCACTCCTGCCAGCAAGTCCCGGCTCTGCTCCCACAGACAGGCCCTGGGGGACCATGCCCAGGCATTCCTGCAAGCCATCGCTGACAATAACATTCAGGATCACAATGTGAAGGTGAGTGAGGCCTTCCCACACTGTGCCTTCTGTTTACCTTAGGACTTTGACTTGTGAACAGCTTAGCACAGACTTCATTTGCATCTTATTTGGAGGGATGTTAAGAGGCTGGTTCACTTCGGTGTCCAGTGAAGTTTTAGAAGCATCGCTGATCACAAGTGCATCAGAAGTTGCAGCACTTAGAATTTATGACAATGTTGCAAGGTTGGCTTTGAAGTTACCTCCAGCTGTTTCTGTTGCAGGACTTTCTGTGTCAGATTGAAAGATACTGTAGGCAGTGCCACTTGACCACACCCATCACCTTTCCCCCTGAGCATCCTGTGGAGGAGGTTGGCCGCTTACTGTTATGTTGCCTCTTAAAACATGAAGATTTAGGTATGAATCTCAGTATTTTATCGGTACTATAGATCTTACAACTGACATATTTCACAGTCATAACTAATATTCACTTTATCTTAAATATCTTTCACAGGTCACGTGGCATTATCTTTAGTTCATGCAGGTACACTTGGTATTGAGCAAGTAAAGCATAGAACGTTGCCTAAATCAGTGGTGGATGTTTGTAGAGTTGTTTATCAAGCAAAATGCTCACTCATTAAGGTAAGTAGATTTTGATTCTCTTTCTTCTATGCTTTGTGGACAGTTGGTGGGGTATTGTTGTTAAGTTGTCCTTTCATATTTAACTTTGTAGACACATCAAGAACAGGGCCGTTCTTACAAGGAAGTCTGTGCCCCAGTCATTGAACGATTGAGGTTCCTCTTTAATGAACTGAGACCTGCAGTTTGTAATGACCTCTCTATAATGTCCAAATTTAAACTCTTAAGTTCTTTGCCCCGTTGGAAAAGGATAGCTCAGAAGAT
Source organism: Bos mutus (assembly GCF_027580195.1). Classification (NCBI taxonomy): domain Eukaryota; kingdom Metazoa; phylum Chordata; class Mammalia; order Artiodactyla; family Bovidae; genus Bos; species Bos mutus. The sequence continues at coordinate 135,225,828 of NC_091618.1, forward strand.
AATTCGAGAACGAAGGAAGAAGAGAGGTAAGAAGGTAAAGGGTATAGGGGGATGCTTTCACCTGTGTCCCCCTCCTGTCTGTGGTTTGAGTGAGGCTGTTGGCTGTTGCTCACCACATGGGCATTTTCACAACTGCTATAATGTTTTTATGTGTATTTATGATTAAGTATACAAATGCTGCTTATTTTACCAAGACATGAGATAATGTTGCAGCTTTGGGACTGAATGTGTTATGATTTGGTAACTAGTAAACTGATACTGAAAAATACTGTGAACTTTATTAAATTGATGGTAAAGGTGAAGTGTTTTTTAAATCAGTTGTCCCAGTAATGAGATTTAATTAATCCGGTAATGGATTTAATCTTTCCAGTGGCAATTATTCTTGCCATTCTTGTGAATAAATGTTTTTATTTGGAAATATTGAATGTTCTGAAGCATGGAGGATTGTTATAATAGGAACCAAAAGAGTTACTGCTATTTTCAGGAAGCAGCTGTGTAGGGATAGGAAAAAGAGTTTTTGTATTAACCAAAGTTTGAGTGAAAATACTTAAAAAGCTTTATAATTTGGTCATTTGTGATTATAAACAAACCTACCAAGGTATCTGATTATACTCGTATGAATTATATTGATTTATGCCCAGATCAGCCTTTTAAGCAATATTAATTAGTGAGTTTTTGATGAATATTACAAACAATAATGTCATGGAAGACTATTTGTTCCTGGGCTTGAACCATAGCTTATCTGGATCCTGGAAATGCTTTGAATTAGGAAATAGGGCAAGAGCACTTCTGAGACCCCTTTAACCCAGGAGGCCAGGAGACTCAGGAGATAGGATCTCAGCTGGAAGGAGAACAGTCCCATCCCCATGTGGCTGTTGCCTCCCTGGACTCTGAGCTCACATGGTCACCTCTTAAAATGTCTTGATGTGGGTTATATATTTAATTGCAGTTTTTAAATAATTAATATTACTGGTCTTATGCTAATTTTTTGATTCACTGGTAGGGTACTATAGGACTCAGAAGAGCTATTGTACTCTTGGTTATTACTATGAAAAAGAACAGAGGAAGATTAGCAAAAATTGACACATGGAGGAAATTCCAGAGGAAACCGGGCCCAGGCTTCCTTCCAGTGTTCGCTCTAGTGAATCACAGAGTCCTGCTTGGTTCTCTCAGCAGTGACATGTGACAAAGCTATCTGTCAGGGACGCTTGCCTGAACCTTGGTGTCCAGGGTTGTTGTTGATTGTCAGTCACATGGCCACGTGGGGCTTGCATGATTGCTCTCAGCTTCCCAGACTCCATCCAGAGTAGAACAGTTGACATAAGTCACAAACTCTCTGTTCACTCTGGTTGAGGTGGTCCTATGCCTGAGGCACATTCTTCTCAGTGAGAGCATGTCCAGGTTTCAGAGCTCAATTCATAGGAGTTGGGCAAGGGCCAGTGCAGATGATACAGGCCTTTCTTGGGAATTTGCAGGGTTTGAGCAACCCAGACTTGATATGTTAGTGTTTTATTGTGTTGTCTGTTAATTATATTATAAAGTAGAAGAATTAGACTAAAAGCCTTGAAGAGTACCAAAAGTAGAGAAGCAACACCACATATTAAATTGCAAATTCAATCTCTCATTTAAAAGACTAACTTAAGGGACTTCACTGGTGGCCAGGAGGTTAAGAATCTGCCTCCCAATTCAGGGGATGCAGGTTTGATACCTGGTCAGGGAACTGAGATTCCACATGCTGTGGGGCAGCTAAGCCTGTGAGCCACAGCAGCTGAGCCCCTACATTCTAGGGCCCATGCTCCACAAAAAGAAGCACACATACTACAACTCGTGGAAGCCTGCACGTGGCAAGAAAGCGTCCAAGAGCTGCAATGAAGACCTAGCACAGCCAAAAAAAAAAAAAGACTAAACATAGCTAAAAAACAAGATGACTAACATAGCCAAAGGCATCTAATTGATTCAGTTGTACCCCGGTGACAGAACCAATATACTAGTCCTGAGTGGGCAGAGTAGGATCTGTTGACAAATGTAGCCTGCCATTTACTGTGTACTCCCCGTGAGCTAATGCTGGGTTTTCCATTTAAGTTATTTTATAAAAAACAAAGAAGAACGTGACACATGAAAATTATATGAAGTTTAACAGCGTTCACAAATAAAGTTAGCTACTTTTCATGCTGCAGCAGTAGAGTATTTGCAGTAGATTGAATAGCCTGCAAAGACTAAAATATTCACTCTATTCATTCTCTGTCCCTTTATGAAAAAGTTTGTCAGCCTCTGGGCTTCTCATTCTTTAGGGCTTCTCTCCATTGTAACATTGTCACTATCTTTCTGTCCCTGACATGCAGTGGCAGGGAGTTATTACTGAATGTCATGTGAGAATAATTATGATAGTCTTTACTTTTTGTAATTTGAGCACTTGACAATGATATTTACATGTTTCTTTGAAAAGAATATTCATATCCTCTACCTTCATGCAAATTTAAACATTTCTTAATGTAAAATCATGTTTAAGGATTTTTGTAATGAATGATGTTTTTAAACATAGTTCCTAAGAAACCAGAATCTGCTGAGGAAGAAGAAAAAATTGGAAATGGAGAGAGTGATTTAGAAGAAGCTTGCATTTTGCCTCACAGTCCTATAAATGTGGACAAAAGACCCATTACAATTAAATCACCCAAGGTGAAGTATTTTTTGTGATTCTAAGACTGACTATATAGAAGCACAGCACATTGGAAGGGAATCCACAAGTTTTGTTGCTTTGTTTTTGAATATGAGTAGAGACTATGGTAGTTACCAACAGCATGAATAACTGCCCCAGCGATGCTTAAATGCACTTTACTTATGGTGCCCTGGTCAAATCAATAGCTGGAGAAGTGTTTTCTTTTACTCTTAGCTGTATACTGTGTCATTATTTGTTCACCATTTTACTCATTCATTCATTTATTCACTCATTCATTGAATGTATCCTTTGCTCCAAAAACTGTTAACATGGATGATAATTTAACTTTGTCAAGTTAGCCAGTTCCAAAGTACATAAGTATACAGATTATACATTGATTTGTAAGACTGTTTATGACATGGTTGTTTTTATCATTGGTTCCTAAAGTTAAAATATGTTACCAATTTAAACCTAGTGGCATTTATTTATATTTTCTTTGAGTAATTGTTTTAGAGCACATCTTAATATGAATAGGGTTAACTGATGGTGAAAATGGTTTTCGTTTGTCAGGATAAGTGGCAGCCACTGTTGAGTACGGTTACAGGTGTTCACAGATACAAGTGGTTGAAGCAGAATGTTCAGGGTTTGTATCCTCAGTCTGCACTCCTCAGCACAATTGCTGAATTTGCCCTTAAAGAAGAACCAGTGGACGTGGAAAAAATGAGAAAGTGCTTACTGAAACAGGTAAACTTGGTAAGACCATTCTTCTCTGTCTTGGATAATACGTAAACACTTAACAGTATGCATTGATTTTTTTCACAGTTGGAGAGAGCAGAAGTTCGCCTGGAAGGGATAGATACAATTTTAAAACTGGCAGCCAAAAATTTCTTACTTCCATCTGTGCAGTATGCTATGTTCTGTGGATGGCAAAGACTTATTCCAGAAGGGATTGATATAGGGTAAAACTTTATGTTTTTTCTTAATTAAGGGAAGCTGTGACAACAGAGCATTGTTTTATTGAAGTTAAAAGTCTGCAATATTCTGAGTAAACTTCTTCATCTTTGTTTGAAGGGAACCCCTTACCGACTGTTTAAAGGATGTTGATTTGATCCCACCTTTTAATCGGATGCTGCTTGAAGTTACTTTTGGCAAGCTGTATACTTGGGCTGTTCAGAATATTCGAAATGTTTTGATAGATGCAAATACCAAATTTAAAGAACTTGGTGAGTTAAAAATCTGGTGGTTAAAAGGCTATATTAAAATTGCTATTGATGTCAATGATATCAGCATTATTTCTTAGTTTGTCTCTTAATTACATATTCTGGAAACTTTGAAATGCTAATTTTTGCTTTGAAGACTTTCATAACTTTGTACATTAGAATGATAATCTAAGCTGCTTTAAACTTTCTCATATTCTAAACTAAACTTTCAGAATTTGACAGAAGATGTAATATTGTACTATCCTAATACAAAGCTTTTGTATTTTAACATTTTCAAGTGTATCACACAGTATACCTTAAAATGTATTTTTTATTAGTACATAATTTCCTTAACAATTTAAGCATCTACAGAGAAGAGGGAGGATTGGTTTGTGGAAGACAAGTGAAATCTCTCTCTTGTAATTGACATGAAAGGAGTGAGTCACTAGGGATATTTAGAAGAGCAGAGTTACAAGTTTTGTAGATACATGGAGACAGCTACATGTGAAGTGACAGTGGTATGATTATTGCAGAGTAATACGGAACTGCCCAATGTCCACACTCTGGATATCTGATGAAAAAGACAGACTTACTAAAAAAAATTGCTAATGATTTCTGCTTTGTGTATGTTCTTGGATCAATGCACAAGAAATTTATTTGAGTGCCAATGCCTTTTAGGTATCCAGCCTGTCCCCTTGCAAACAATTACAAATGAGAACCCATCAGGACCAAGCCTGGGGACGACCCCACAAGCTCGCTTTCTCCTGGTAATGCTCAGTATGCTCACCCTGCAGCACGGTGCCCACAATCTGAGCCTTCTGCTGAATTCTGGCACGCTCGCTCTTACACAGACAGCACTTCGTCTCATTGGTGGGTTGGCATTGCCCTAAGTCACTTGTGAAAATTTCATTGGTTTGTCTTGATCTCTCTTTCTATAAACTTTTTTTTTTGGTGGATAAGTACAAATAACATAAAATTTACCATTCTAAGTAATTTCATAATTCATTGTCAGTAATCACATCCACATGTTGTGCAAGCATTAATGCTGTTGTCTATAACTGTTTATCACCTGAAATGCAAACACATGTCCATTTACCAGTGACTCCTGACTTCCCACTCCCCTAATTATTGGCAGTAGCAAATCTGCTTTCTATCTTTGTGGACTTACTTGTTTGGATATTTCATACAAATGAAATCATACAAACAAATTTCAGCCTTTTGTATCTGGCTTATTTAGCATGCATTAATATCAATACTTCATTTCTTTTTATGGCTAATAAATATTATATGAATATACTATGTTCTGTTCATCCTTGGATGGCTATTGGCTTATATCTACCTTTTGGCCATGCTAAATAGTATTGCTAGGAAATGTGTACAGGTTTTTATTTGCAAACTTGTTAGCAGTCCCTTTGTTATATACATAGGAGTAGAATTGCAGGGTCATATGGTATTCCTATGTTCAGCTTGCTCAGAAATTGCCAGACCATTCCACAGCACTATATCATCTTACATTTTCACCCACAGTGGGCCAAGAGTTGCAGCTTCTCCATGTCCTTGCCAACGCAAGCTATTTTCTGATTTTTTTTGTTTTTAATTTAGGCTACTCAAGTTAGTGTGAAGTGATATTTCATTATGATTTGTTTTATGCTTCTCTAATACTGAGTGTTCTTTCATGGGTCTCAGGCTTGTGGTGAAGGGTCTTGCATAACTCAGTGAAGTGATGAGCCATGCTGGGCAGGGCCACCCAGAATGTCACAGTGAAGAGTACTGACAGACTGTGGTCCACTGGAGGAGGGAATAGCAAACCACTGCAGTGTTCTTGCCTGGAGAACCCCATGGACAGTATGAAAAGGCAAAAAAATAAGATAGCAGAAGATGAGCTCCCCAGGTTGGAAGGTATCCAGTATGCTACTGGGGAAGAGAGGAGAGCAGTTACTAATAGCTCCAGAAAGAATGAAGTGGCTAGGGAGAAGTGAAAACAATGCTCAGCTATGGAGTGTCTGGTGGTGAAAGTAAAGTCAATACTGTAAAGAACAATATTGCATAGGAACCTGAAATGTTAGGTCCTTGAATCATGGTAAGATGGACGTGGTGAAGCAGGAGATAGCAAGAATGAACATTGACATCTTAGCAATCAGTGAGCTAAAATGGATGGGAATGGGTGAATTTAATTCAAATGAGCATTATGTCTACTATTGTGGCCAAGAATCCCTTAAAAGAAATGAAGTAGCCTTCACAGAAGGCTATGAAAGAGCCTGAAATGCAGTGTTTGGGTGCAATCTAAAAAAGACAGAATGATCTTGGTATATTTCCAAGGCAAACCTTTCAGCATCATAGTAATAATCCAAGTCTATGCCCCAACCACTGAGGCTGAAGAAGCTGAAGTTGACCAGTTTTGTGAAGACCTGTGGTGTTGGAGAAGACTCTTGAGAGCCCCTTGGACTGCAAGGAGATCCAACCAGTCCATCCTAAAGGAGATCAGTCCTGGGTGTTCATTGGAAGGACTGATGTGGAAGCTAAAACTCCAATACTTTGGCCATCTGATGCGAAGACCCTGATGCTGGGAGGGATTGGGGGCAGGAGGAGAAGGTGACGACAGAGGATGAGATGGTTGGATGGCATCACCGACTCGATGGACATGAGTTTAAGTGAACTCTGGGAGTTGGTGATGGACAGGGAGGCCTGGCGTGCTGTGATTCATGGGATCACAAAGAGTCAGACATGACTGCGCGACTGAACTGAGCTGATGACGCATTCTTGAACTAACACCAAAAAGTGATGTCCATAGGGGATTGGAATGCAAAAATGGGAAGTGAAAATATACTCAGAATGACAGGCAAATATGGGGTTGGAGTTTTGTCAAGAGAACACACTGGTCATAGCAAACACCCTTTCCCCAACAAACCCAAGAGACAACTCCACACATGGACATCATCAGATGGTCAATACTGAAATCAGATTAATTATGTTCTTTGTAGCCAAAGATGGAAAAGCTCTATATAGTCAGTAAAAACAAGACCTAGAGCTGACTGTGGCTCAGATCATGAGCTCCGTGTAGCAAAATTCAGGCTTAAATTGAAGAAAGTAGGGAAAACCACTAGACCATTCAGTTATAACCTAAATCAAATCCCTTAATGATTGTATGGTGGCGATGACAAATAGATTCAAGGGATTAGATCTGGTAGACAGAGTGCCTGAAGAACTATGAACAGAGGTACATAACGTTGTACAGGAGGCAGTGACCAAAACCATCTCAAAGAAAAAGACATGCAGAAGGCAAAGTGGTTGTCTGAGGAGGCGTTACAAATAGCTGTGAAAAGAAGTGAAAGGCAAGGGAGAAAGGGAAAGATATATCCAACTGAATGCAGAGTTCCACAGACTGGCAACGCCTTATTAAATGAACAGTGCAAAGAAATGGAGGAAAGCAACAGAATGGGAAAAGACAAGAGATCTCTTCCAGAAAGTTGGAGATATATTATCAAGGGAACATTTCATACAAGGATGGGTATGATAAGACAGAAAGGACACCCACTTAACAGAAGCAGAAGAGACTGGAAAGAAGAGGTGGCGTGAATACACAGAGGTATACAATGAAGGTATTAGTGACTGGCGGCATGACCAGAATGGTGTTTTCACTCACCTGGAGCAAGACATCCTGGAGTATGAAGTCAAGTGGGCTTTAGGAAGCATTACTATGAACAAAATAAGAGGAGGTGATGGAAATCCAGCTGAGCTATTTAAATTCCTAAAAGATAATGCTGTCAAAGTGCTGCAGTCAGTATGTCAGCAAATTTAGAAAACTCAATGGCTACAGGACTGGAAAAGGTCAGTTTTCACTCCAATCCCAAAGAAGAAGCAATGCCAACAAATATTCAAAGTACTGTACTTTTGCACTCATTTTGCATATTGGTAAGAAAGAAAGAAAGAAAGAAAGTGAAGTTGCTCAGTCGTGTGCGAGTCTTTGCGACCCTGTGGAGTGAGTGTCGCCTACCAGGCTTCTCCGGCCATGGGATTTTCCAGGCAAGAGTACTGGAGTGGGTTGCCATTTCCCTCTCCAGGAGATCTTCCTGACTCAGGGAATGAACTTGGGTTTCCCGCATTGTAGGCAGACACTTTATTATCTGAATCACCAGGGAAGTCCATTACCAGGACTTCAACCAAGAACTTCCATATGTACAAGCTGGGTTTCAAGAGGCAGAGGAAGCAGAGATCAGATTGCCAACATTTGTTGCATCATGGTGAGAGCAAGGGAGTTCCAGAAAACATCTTAATTCTGCTTCATTGCTAAAGTCTTTGACTGTGGAAAATTCTTAAAGAGATGGGAATACCAAACCACCTTACCTTTCTCCTGAGAAACCTGTAAGTGGGTCAAGAAGAAAAAGTTAGAACCGGACATGGAACAATGGATTGGTTCAAAATTGATAGAAGAGTATGAGAAGGCTGTATATTGTCACCCTGCTTATTTAACTTTCTTGTAGAGTACATCATGTGAAATACTGAGTTGGAGGAATCAAAGATTGCTGGGAGAAATATCAATAATCTCAGATATGCGGATGATGCCGCTTTAATGGCAGGAAGTGAAGAGGAACTAAAGAGCCTCTTGGAGAGGGTGAAAGAGGAGAGGGGAAAAAGCTGGCTTGAAACTCAACGTTAAAAAAAAAATAAGGTCATGGCATCTGGTCCTATCACTTCATGGCAAATAGAAAGGGAAAAAGTAGAAGCAGTGATCAATTTTATTGGGCTCAAAAATCACTGTGAATGGTGACTGTAGCCATTAAATTAAAAGACTCTTGCTCCTTGGAAGGAAAGCTATGAGAAAACTAGAGAGCATATTTTAAAGCAGAAATGTCACTTTGCCAGCAAACTTACTGTAATCATGTACGCATGTGAGAGTTGGACCATAAACAAGGCTGAGTGCCAGAGAATTGATGCTTTCAAACTGTGGTGCTGAAGAAGACTCTGGAGAGTCTCTTGGATTGCAAGGAGATCAAATCAGTAAATCCTAAAGGAAATGAACCCTGAATATTCATTTGAAGGACTGATGCTGAAACTCCCATACTTTGGCCACCTGATGCGACCAGCCAACTCATTGGAAAAGACCCTGATGCAAGGAAATATTGAAGGCAAAAGGAGATAGGGCGGCGGCAGAGGATGAGATGGTTAGATAGCATCACTGACTCAATAGACATTAATTTGAGCAAACTCTGGGAGACAGTGGAGGATAGAGGAGCCTGGCATGCTACAGTCCATGGGGTTACAAAGAGGCAGACATAACTTAGTGGCCAAACAACAACAATACTGAATGACATTAGTCTCTGTACCCATACTTCTTGGCCATTTGTATATCTAGGAAATAATGTCTATTCAGGTCCTTTGCTCATTTAAAAATTCAGTTGTGTGTGTTGTTGAGTTGTAGAGGTCCTTTGACATTCTGGATACTAGACTGTTAACAGTGATATGATTGGAGGACTTTTTTTTTTTTTTTTTTCATTCTGGGTTTTATTTTACTTTGGTTTACAGAAATTATAATGTCTACTTTATTTATTAGTATTCTTATTATTCTTCTGTTGCTTGTGCTTTTGATGTTATGTCTAAGAAATACTTGGCAAATCCAAGGTCATGAGGATTACCCATTATATTTTCTTCATCAAGTCTTGTATTTAGTTTTATGATCCACTTTAAGATGATTTTTTTAATATGATGTGAGATGAGGGTTCACTTTATTAATTTTTTGGTTATCCAGTTGTTTCAGTATCATTTTTTGGAAAGACTTCTCAAATTCTTAGCACCCTTGTCAGAAATCATCTTGACTGTAGCTATTTAAGTTTCCTTCTAGAATCTCAGTTTTGTTTGTGTTGGTCTATGTGTCTGTCATTGCGCTAATCCCATACTGTTTTGAACACTGATAAAAGCTTTGTGTTAAGTTTTAAAATTGTCTTTCAGCTTTTTCTTTCTTGTGATTATTTTAGTTATTTCTGGTCCCTTGCATTTCCATATGACTTCCAGGTCTGGCTTTTCCGTGTTTGCTAAAGGGCCATTGAAATTTTCAAGGATTGTATTGAATCTGTACGTAGGTCCTTTTGGAGAGTACTGCCCTCTTAACAATATTAAGTCTTTTATTCCATGAATATGAGATTATTTTATATTTGTTTAGGTCTTCTTTCATTTCTTTGAGCAATATTTTATAGATTTTTGTTGTTGTTGTTATCAGGGTAATGCTGGCCTCATTGAGTAAGTTAGCGAGTAGTTCCCTCTTGTTCTGTCTTTGAAAGAGTTAGAATTGGTGTTGATTCTTCTTTAGTGTTTGGTAGACTTTACCAGTTTAAGAAGAGATGTATGTGATGTAAGAGATGGATATGATGCCATCCAGCCATCACATACTGTTCACTCTTGATTCTATTGTTCTATTTATCTCTGTTCTAATGTTTGTTATTTCCCTTCTGCTACCTTTAGGTTTACTTAGTTCTTATTTTTCTAGTTCCCCCAGGTATAGTTAAGTTGTTTAGTTGTTTTGAGATCTTAAGTATGCATTTATAGATTTAAATTTCCTCCTTAGTACTGTTTTTGCTGCATCTCTTAAGCTTTGCTATATTGTGTTTTTGTTTTCATTTGTTTCAAAGTATTACTTTTTGTTGTGGTTTTTCTTTCTTTGTCCTGTTGAGTTTTCACATACTTGTGTGTTGTTTAGTTTTCACATATTTATGACATTCCTAGCTTTTGTTGTAATTTCTAGTTTCATTCCACTGTGATCAGAGAATATAATTTATATGATTTTAGTTTATTTCAGTTTATCATTTTGTGACCTCTCCTGGAGGGTGTTCCCTGTGAACACTTGAGAAGAGTGTGTTTTCTGCTGGTTTTGTATAGAATGTCTCTTCATGTCTGGTAAATCTGATTCGTTTATAATGTTGTTCTTTGCTGAAATGTTTAGATACTGCAGAGCCAGTGTTCTAAATCCAAATCAAAGAGCAAAGCTTTCCTAAGCAATTTGATTTTGCTAGTCTTTGTGCCCACAGGACCCATTCAGAAATATGCACCAGACTCTGAGTCAGCATCTGATTTCTGTGGACCTCATTAGCAACTAAAAATTGCTTTTAAAAATCTTAAAAATATATCTCCATCTAAAGTTGCCTCTATTTTCCTGTTGTCTCCCTTTTTTTCCAGAGACTCCAATAGGTAAAAGAGCACAAATTGTTAATTATGGGGGCTTCCTCTGTTAACAGTACTGACTGTGAAAAGCCAAGGAGTTGTGTCCAATGAATACATATCTCTCTTTGTTGCTTTCTCTAATCAAGGTGATTCTCCTTCATATAAGAAATCATAAGCATACAATATTTTATATTAAATTTTCTGTATATATTCACATACAATAGCCACAAAATACAAATCACTTAAAAAAAGATTCTCCTTTTTTCCTTATCGCAAAATGTATTCAAACCCTTGGCAGCAAATTCAGCGTTTACAGTGTTAACGTTATAGCTGCCTGGGGAGGTACCAGCTAGATGGAACCCCCGCCCCTTCTGGGGCCTCACAGAGGCACTCCCAGGTTGAGAAAAAGACTATTTTCCCTCCAGTTTATTTAAAGCTTTACTCCTGACCTGGGAATTGAGCAATGTTTTTTCCCTCCTTCTTGAAGGTGAGCAGAACACAAACTTTAAAATTTTCACCCGACCAAGCCCAAAAAGGAATGTTTGGGGCCTTTTCTGTCCTGGAGAGAGAATAAAAACCACAGGGTTACCAGTGTGCATACCCCTCCCTCAGGCCAGCGTGCTGGTTCCTGGGGTTAAATTTCCTATTTCGAATACATTGGTAAATTTTCCTTCTCACGGATTACAGCTCACCTTCTGTTTTATACTGTGAGGGGTTCCATGGCCGCCAGGGACCATATTTTCATCATGTCCCTACTCCTTCATTTTCCCTTGTACCAGACAATGGTTTTGCAATATTTGAGTGAGTCCGCATTGTTCTAACAAATCCTGTTGCTGCCACCCCTGTGTCAGGGTTCCCAAGACCACCTCCAGTTTTAATAATTTGCTCGCAGGCCTCACAAGACTCCAGATATAGTCATACTTAGGGCTAAAGTTTGTTACAGTGAAAGAGTAGGAAGCAGAATCAGCCGTGGCACATAGGTAAAGTGTGAGAGACCGGACACAAATCCTCTCCTGGGGGAGACACACAGAGTGCACTTAGTTCCCCTAGCAAAGAGTTGTGACCACACATGTGAAGTGTTGTCTTTACATGCAAAGTATGGAGACTTGGTGCCCTGGGCTTTCACTGGGGCAGGTCATGTAGGCATCTCTGCCCGGCACTTGAGTAAGGTTCACACCCCCCAGAAAGAAGCAGGTTTTAGCAGAGACCATGTTGTTTGTGCAGTGTAGGCACAGGAATGGCTTCTTGGCAGTTAAGGACTGGTGGGAGCCTTCACGAAATCCAGGTTCCCGAAGGCCAGCTGAGGGCCAACCCTGTAAACAGGCTTTTCTGGGGACAGCAGTATCAGGCCTTCCTTATCAGCTCTTTTCTTCACATTACCATAATTAAAGGTTGTTAATTTCTCACAGTGTTAAACATTTAGGTGGTTTTGTATATCATTTGTTTTCCTGTTCTAATAATATGAGTAATGAGTGTCTCTCTAATCATTTTTGCTTTTTGGAGTGGATCATAATTCCTGGAAATAGAGTAAATATCTTTTCTGAGAGTTTCTAAAATCTTCTACATATTTCTAATACATATTTATATATTTTATCCTCTCCTTACCTTTTAAATGTCTTAGTTCTCATCAGTAAATCTTTGATGGTATTTGTTGTATTGGTAAAAACTACACTATAGATTATTTAAAATTATCATCTTCATTAATACTTAACTGCTTATTGGTTCATCTGCTTTTTCTGATGCTCTGATAGGCCCTAGTTGTGATAATGTTGAAGAAGACATGAATGCTTCTGCCCGAGGAGCTTCTGCTACAGTTTTGGAAGAGACACGGAAGGAAACAGCCCCGGTACAGCTGCCAGTTTCAGGGCCGGAGTTGGCCGCCATGATGAAGATTGGAACCAGGGTCATGAGAGGCGTGGACTGGAAATGGGGAGATCAGGTCCTTAGAGATTTGAGTTAAACGCTTTAGCCACACATTAGTCACCCTCTGCGCATCCTGACCTGCATGCAATGAGTGGGTGGAGACTGGAATAAATACCTACACTCAAAAGACAGGTGTGGTTGACAGGCGATGTAGTTACCGATTCCTGGGTGGGCAAATAGAATCTCAGCACCAGTAGAGAAGGGCAGCAGCCTGCTCCAGGGCCCTTGAACAGGACCACATCTTAGAGGAGTAGCTGCTTGTTTTGGGACACTCCTGGCCTAGGCTTGACTTGAGGCTCAGCCTGGACCAAGAGTAAGGGTGAGCAGGAGAGAGTAAACTGCATCTGAATAATCATGTCGTGAAAGCTCTGACCCTGCCTCTGTGAGCTGATGGCCAGGTGCCAGTTAGGTATCCTGACCCAGCAGCTACAGGCACCTGCTTGGGCAGTGTCCGTCTTTCCCCTTCTTCCCCCAGCACCTTGCTCACGTGTGTGTCGGGTCTCCCTGAGTAGATGTTGGGACTGGGCTCTACACCATTACTGGAGCAACTAGCTAGGCCAGTGCTCACCCTACTGTGATGTGGAGCGTTCTTGTCTTGTCCAGGTTTTCTCAGCTTCATTCTTAAGCATGTACCTCCTGAGAATCATCTCAGAAATCAGTGTGTCCAGGACAAATAGCAGCATCCTGAAAACATCTTCTACTCGTAGAAATTAGAAGTAGAGTTTCAGTCTTAAGGTTTGAGGGAAAATTGAAGAGTGAAAGGGAGTGAGGAGATTCTGGTGCTTGTTTGAGGTTCCCAACCTTGTGAAGCCCCATGTGGGATAAGGGGGGGCCAGTGAGCAGGGTGGCAGAACCAGGCTGGAAAGTCTGGTGTCTGCATTGGCTTATAGAGGATGCTAAGTGAGGTGGTTCTTCCCCCACTTACCTCTTTTGTTAGGAGTGTGGGCAGATTAGTCCTGGTGTTCACTACAGTGATGAAGTGAGCTCTGAGTATAGGTGGGTTTGGAGCTCTCTGCTGACTTGAAGTCTGTGCAGCCACCCTTATAGGCAGTGTTCCAGTGAGAGGCCTGCACTCTCTTAACCAGTCTTTGTTTTGGCTTCCTCAGGATGGACCTCCTCCTGGCCTTGGCCGTGTGATTGGTGAACTTGGAGAGGATGGGTGGATCAGGGTCCAGTGGGACACAGGCAGCACCAACTCTTACAGGATGGGGAAGGAGGGGAAGTATGACTTGAAGTTGGCAGAGCTCCCAGTCTCTACACAGCCTTCGGCAGAGGACTCAGACACAGAGGATGACTCTGGTGGGTGTTTGGGGGCCCTGGCAAGCTGTGTGCATGTGCTGTTTGTCCTTTCTTTTGGGAGTGAGAGTGGCACTCCGTAGGTGAAGCTTTCCATGAAGGTCTGGTTGAAGCAGGCCCAGGGGCAGGATAGTTCCTGTCCCTCTTGGAGATAGTGTTGTGGAGGCAGGTGGATTTTCGGGGATCCCTGAGCCAGTGCCTTGTGTAGTGGACATAGCCTTGCCATGCCCTGAAGCATGTGTTTTTCCTTCTTTCACCTTCTCTCAGAATGTGTCACACAGTGCAGAGTTAGTACTTTACTGCCTTTGGTAAAATGAAGATGAGAATTTGATGACCTCAGAAAGTTAAACCCTATGTATTAAGAGGCAGAATTGTAGGAGGAGGGCTTCATGACATTTGTCAGACATGTCTGAAAGACCTTGGGATACCAGTCTTGGTGAGACTGTCCAGGAGGCTGGCACTGATTTGGGGCTCAGGTGTCTGCTGTATACATGGCATGACAGGCTCCCAAGATCACTTTTATGGTTAGGAGAGAAAACCCGAGAGACTGAGTTCACTAGAGAAAGGGTGGTGTGGAAGGTGGGCTAGGTGTTCTGTGCCCATGGTGTGTGTAGGCCACTCCACGCATATCAGATATAAACCGATGATGCCTGTCTGGGGCACTTTAGAAGTAGCACACGGGAAGCTGTGTGGCCCCACCTAGGTAGTCAATGCTGATTTGTTATTACTGGATCTGACAGTGTCTAGGCCAATTGTCCCTACTCCTACCTCTCTGCCAGGGGGTTTCCGTTGTGAAGTTGGGGCCTGAGCAGGGCTGGCCAAGTAACAGAAAGATGGTCTGGTTCCACGTGTATTCCTTATCAAAGATCCAGTGATCCGTACATGTGAGCATGTGGCTCCCTTCCATGGAAGCACCCACCTAATACTTGTCCAGGGCACAGCCACCTTAGCAGCAGCCAGCTTCTGACGTTGAAGTTGTTTTTCTAAGGAATGAATCCTTGGAATTGTTCTGGTGTTTCTGAGCTGTAGGATGAGATTGCTTTAAAAAATTAAACTGTAATGGAAAAGTCTTATTCCCTTCAGTTAGGGTGAGTGTTCAGTGCATCCTGAATTCCATCTTTAATGTAAAGAACTGCTTCCCTGTCTACAGTAAGAGAAGAAGTATGTGATATTAAATCCCTTAAGTTAACATGTAGAGACATTTTCCTTTTTTTTTTGGAAGTGTAGTTCCTTATTTTGATTCTTTTTTTCAGAAGCTGAACAAATTGAAAGGAATATTCACCCCACTGCAATGATGCTTACCAGCACTGTTAATTTACTGCAAACTCTTTGTCTTTCTGCTGGAGTCCATGCTGAAGTTATGCAGAGTGAAGCCACGAAGACTCTCTGTGGGCTGCTGCGAATGTTGGTGGAGAGTGGAACAACAGACAAGACATGTATGCAGTGGGGAGTTGTGGGCCAGAGAGTCAGAACTGGGCTATCAGTTTGGGTGTGTGTGTATGTGGGTGATTGTGGGGGTGTGTGTGTCAGTGTGGTAAGGCTGCTGTGATGAATTACCACAGACATGGTAGCTGCATTCTCCATTATCAGCACCACCCTTCACAGTGGTACGTTTGTCACAGTTGTTGAGCCTGCACTGATTTATCATTAGCGCCCACAGCTGGTAGTTCACAGTAGAGCTCACTCTGGGTGTTGCACACTCTGCGGGTGTACAAGGCACCACAGACACAACCTGCCATATCAAAGTACCACAGCCTGGGCCGTCTCAATTTCAGAAATTTTCTTCTTCACAGTTCTGAAGGCTAGAAGTTCAAGATCAAAGAATGAGCATATTGAGTTCTTTTTTATGAATCTGAGGGCAGAATCTGTTCATGGCCCTCTGTAACATCTGATGGTTTGCTGGCAATCTTTTGGCGTTCCTTGGCTTCCCTCATCTTCCCTTTGGCATCCCTCATCTTCACATGGCATCCTCCCTGTATGTGTCTGTCTCCAGATTTCTTTTTATAAGAATGTCAGTTACATTGTATTAAGGATGCAACCTAATCTAGTTTAACTTCATCTAAACTTACTGCATCTGTTTCCAAACAAGGTTGCATTCTGAGGTACTAAGGACTAGGACTCCAACATGTGAATTGTCGCGGAACATAATTCAACTCTTAACAGAGGCTTAAAACAAGAACTTCACTCTCTCAGAATTCTAGATGGCAGAAGTCCAAAATCAAGGCATACTCCTTCTGACACTCTGGGGGAAGATCCTGAATTTTAGCTTTTGTACCTCCAGGCTTCAAAAGTGTGGTGTATGGTCACATCATTCCAGTTTCTGCCTCATCTTTAGTTGAATGCCTCCCCTCTTCTTTTCTGCCTCTTATTATAAGTACCTTCGTTCGATTTGGGGTTCACCCAAATCCAGTATAATGTCATCTCAATCTTTATCATAATTATCTCTGTGAAGAATTTATCTCCACATCTGACTCTGGGTGAACATGAATTTTGAGGGTACAATTCAGTCTACCAAAGTGTTTGAGTATGTGAATATGAGTATGTGTAAGTGTGGGAGAAGTTGAAGAAGTGATTGGAGCAAATGTGTATGTGTGTGTGTGCAAGTGTGTATGTGTATGCATGTGTGAGTTTGAGTGAGATTGAGTGTGCATGTGTGTAGTTGGGTATGTGGAGAGTTTGACTGTGCGAGTGACTGTGAGAGTGGTGTCTGAGGTGGGGTGCCAGGGCCTGTGCACATGTGTTGTTAAGTGTGACTGAGTGAGTGGCATGAGCGTGTTTCTGAAGAGCAGTGTCCCTGGTGAACAGGGAGCTGAACTGTGGAAGCTGGGGAAGGGAGCTAGTCTGGTGTCTGAGCAGGTCACGTGGCATGCCCCCACCTCAGAGTCTCTGCCAGCCAGGAGGGTGTGGACACCCCAGGTGTCCATGAGTGCAGACCCTGGAGGAGCAGTCAGGGTCACTGTCTCATGAAAACCTCTTACTCTTTTTCTAGGAATACAGCCTTCTTAAAACTTGGGCTGGGAATTTATGATGCAGATTAAATATAAACAAGCTCATGGGAGATACTTAAAACATGTGAAATTTATAAACTATGGTATTTGCCCTCCCACAGATAACCGCTATTTGAATTGTAGATTGTTTTCCTACTGCTTAGAGACAGTACATAGATGAAATTCCTTAACGAGTTTGAATTACTCCATCTCCATGTACTTTAGAGATTTTAAAATGTGAAGTGTTCCTTGAGCTAACTTGCAAGTATTCTCCCGTTCTTCTCACTTAGAGTCAGTGACGTTGTAGTATATTTGTAAAGGAGCTTGTTATTGAAAATGTGTGACTTAGGTAAGTTGAAAGTAAAGGTGGTTCTGAGTGCTTGTTTTTAGAGCGTGAGTGCCAAGCTGGTCTGTCTTGCTCTGCCAGCCTCCCCCAGCAGGCTGGTGTGCCGGGAGCAGCACCGGAGCTGGTGCACCCTGGGCTTTGTGCGCAGCATCGCCCTCACGCCGCATATGTGCGCGGCCCTCAGCTCCCCGCCCTGGATCTCACTGCTTGTGAAGGTTGTGGAGGGACACTCGCCTTTCACCGCTGCCTCCCTACAGCGGCAGGTAACTAACTGTGCTGCCACACTGATCTACGCTCACTGTGAGTTTTGGGATTGGGAGCCCCATCAGCGTTGGCATCAGGCTGGCCATTGTAATTAGGTTCCTGAATGCAGAAAAGAACTAACACAGGGTGGATTTTCTAGGTACCAGTGCATACTAAGTCTCCTCAGTTGTTTCAATGCTTTATGACCCTTGGAACTGTAGCCCGCCAGGCTCCTCTGTCCATAGAGATTCTCCAGGCAAGAATACTGGACTGGTTGCCACTTCCTACTCTGGGGGATCTTCCCGACCCAGGGATTGAACCTGCATCTCTTACGTCTCCTGCATTAGCAGGCGGGTTCTTTACCACTAGGGCCACCTCGAAAGCCCTGAGACAAGAGGCTAAAGATATTGATTATTTTAAATTGATGAAGTTGTTAAGCCTTAGATGACTTGCTTTTCTATGATCAGCTGCTCTCATCTTCACCATAGTTGTGGTATACTTGTCTTGAGAAGAATTAAACTAAAGAAATTATTTTTTAATTAAATGAGTATCTGCATGTGTAATGTAGCTTATTTTTAACCTGATAATTCATATTATTAATCAACTTTGAGGTAATTATGTGGCTGTAAAATAGTTAGAATTTTCACACGATTAATTGCATTACAGGAACAAAAATTAAAATCTTTTACCTCATAATTTTTCAGATAATGGCTTTCTTTAATACTTGCTGTTTTAAATTACCTTTATCAGATCTTAGCTGTACATTTGCTGCAAGCAGTACTGCCGTCATGGGACAAGACAGAGCGGGCCAGGGACATGGAGTGCCTTGTGGAAAAGCTCTTTGGTTTCCTGGGCAGCTTGCTCACCACCTGCTCTTCAGATGTCCCATTCCTCAGAGGTGGGCATCTCTCCCCCTTCCTGGTGTCCTGGGTGAGCAAGCAGGGCGTCATGTAGCCCTTCCTTTGTGTGTGTTCTACAGAATCCACTCTGAGGAGGCGGAGGGCCCGCCCGCAGGCTTCCCTGACTGCTACGCACAGCAGCACGCTGGCGGAGGAGGTGGTGGCGCTGCTCCGCACCCTGCACTCCCTGGGCCAGTGGAACGGGCTCATCAACAAGTACATCAACTCACAGCTCCACTCGGTTACTCGCAGCTGTGCAGGAAAGCCGGCTGAAGGGGTGGGTGCTGCATGCGCTTTGCACATCTGGTAGTGTTTCTCTGTAGAATGTTGATTTAACTTTCAGATTGTCTTTTTAAATGCCATGTATTTTGTTCATGGATATATTTATAAATATTTTTTACTGGAAAAAATTATTGAGGAAACTAATATAAAAAGTAAATTTGGCTTAATTGTAATGTATAAGAAGTAGGTTAGCTCTCTGGGCTCTCCTCAAGTTTGCTGTCTGTCTGCACTAGGCTCTGTTAGATGACTACTTTCCTGACTGTGAGAACCCTGAGGTGGGGAGCCTCATGGCAGTCCTGGCTGTCATTGGAGGCATTGACGGCCGGTTGCGACTAGGGGGACAAGTCATGCATGATGACTTTGGAGAAGGCACCGTGACTCGCATCACTCCGAAGGGCAAAATCACTGTGCAGTTCTGTGACTTGCGAACCTGTCGTGTTTGCCCACTGAATCAGCTGAAGCCAGTAAGTGAACTTATGTTCAGGTTGCTAGGTAGTAAGGTGAAGGGCTTTTATATTAGAACCAGAAGGAGCTTGATTCTTGTGGTTTGGGTCTGCCTTCTAGGTAGCTATCCACCTTGAGGAAAACTGCCTTTCTTTCTCTGTTTGCATTCCATTCCTGTGGTTAATCAGGTCTCACAGGGTTGTATAGATTAGCAGTTCATGTGTCTTATTTTAGCCTTTAAAGACATGAAAGGGTGTTAGTTATTTAGAAGATCTTGTGTAAGTGTATTAGTTGTATTTATTTTAGAATGTGAATTTATTAAATTTATTTTTTATCGAACAATTCAACTTTCAAAAAACCTAAAAATGATTCCTTTAAAATGATGATCTTTGTTCATGTAGAAAATGCTTAATTACTGTGTTGAGTGACATGACTATATTTAGCAGGTACTGTCATCTTAAATCTGTGAACTGGGGGTCCATTCGGAAAGTGAGTGAATTATGTACTTTGTGTAACCTAAGTGCAAGTGAAAGTGAAAAAGTGCACTTTTACTGTATGTTTCAATACAGTACTGTTTTTGATGATTATAGGATATGCATGTCATAGAAAATTTGAAATGTATAGAAAATACTTGAGAATAACAACCACCATCATGTAATTATTGTTAAAAAGTTGACAAGAAAAAATTAATTTAGGTTATATTTACTATACATGTAAGTCTTTATCTTACCTTCAGGGTCATCTGTCAAAATTATTTTCAGATGTAAAAACAGTTTTGAATACATGTGTTATTTTAGAGTTAAGATTCCTGATTATGCTAACTTTTCAGAACATTTGTTTGTTCTTTTCAATGGACACACTTTGAAGGTTTCTATGCTCTTTCTTTAGCTCCCCGCCGTGGCGTTCAGTGTCACTAACCTGCCCTTCACAGAGCCCATGCTGTCTGTGTGGGCTCAGTTGGTGAACCTCGCTGGAAGCAAATTGGAAAAGCACAAAATAAAGAAATCACCTAAACAGGGTTTTGCAGGTCAGTACATGTGCTTCATGATGAAACAGCTACAGTCTTAACTAGTGTTTGAGCAGTGTTTGTTCTTTTGTCAGAGTAAGTTCTTGCATTGCTGAAGCCTTTGCATTCAGATGGATTGGCCATTGGTTGAGCGGTGATGGGAGTGGTGATGAGAGTGTGCGATACAAAGAATGATGCTGGGGTGGGGTGGCACCTGAAGAACACCAGCCAGCATATATTCTGAGCACACCTTTTGAAGAGGAGTCTGTTTTCTCTCTCACTGCCCATCAACCCCCTGTCTTAATCACACTTTGGGACCTCTGCTCCTGGCCTCATGACAGACATACCCAGCAGGGCCTGTGTGCTTTGTCCTGCTTCACGTGGTATTTGGATGCAGGCCGCCCATGAAAGACCAAGGCCACTCATGCTTAAAATATTCCTCTTCCACTGCTGTCTTGATTTTCTTTACATTGCTGCTCATATGTTCTTTGAGAGTTCTTCTCCCTGCCTATTCTTTGCACATTGGAAATCCTTGAGGTTTCATCCATAATTTCTAGCTCTTTAGGTCCACTCTTCTTGAGTTTTCTCACCCATTTCTCCCATCCCTGTAATTGCTGCTGTAGGATTAATGATGATGAACACTTTTAACTCTGGATCTCCAGTTCACATATCTGGCTAGAGGGTCAGGTGCAAGTAAACCATGGCATGTCCACAATTCAACTAACTGTGTCCCTTAGCCAGTGTTTCCTGCCTGCCAGGTACTGGCGCTTGCTGCCCTAGCGCCACCCCTCACTCTCCCTGTGCCCTCCTACCCACATTCCCACAGCTCCAAGCTGCCGTCCATGACCTCCAGCATGTCTTGCTTTGGAATGCTGCAGCTATGATTGTAGTCTCACTCCTCTTGCTGCTGCTGCTGCTGCTGCTAAGTTACTCCAGTCATGTCCGACTCTGTGCGACCCCATAGACAGCAGCTCACCAGGCTCCCCCGTCCCTGGGATTCTCCAGGCAAGAACACTGGAGTGGGTTGCCATTTCCTTCTCCAATGCATGAAAGTGAAAAGTGAAAGTGAAGTCGCTCAGTCGTATCTGACTCGTAGCGACCCCATGGACTGCAGCCTACCAGGCTCCTCCGTCCATGGGATTTTCCAGGCAGGAGTACTGGAGTGGGGTGCCATTGCCTTCTCTGTACTCTTCTTGTGGGCTGCCTATATCTTTGTAGTGTCTTCCCTAGGCTGTTCCTCAGTCAACTCAGGGACATTACTGCAGTTGTTGGATTAGATAAAATTCGAGAGCTATCAGGGAAGCCCCAAGATTCTAGAGAGTGCCATGATTTTGATGAGTTATAGAACTGTATGTTGTAAGTCTCTGACAAAATTGTCTCATAGATGTCTTGGCATGACAAGAAAGTATTTTATTTGTGATGTAGGTATGGGGTTGAAATTTTAGCAGTTTAGGAAATATTTGATTATACTAGCGATAGTTATGGAAAAGGAAATGGCAGCCCATTCCAATGTTCTTGCTTGAATAATCCCATGGCGAAAGGAACCTGGTGGGCTACCGTCCATGGGATTGCAAAGAGTTGGACACAACAGAGTGGCTGAGCATGCATGCAGCAATAGCTAACTTGATTCTAACTATGTTAAGCCATAATCGTCACCCCTACCCAAAGTAATGCATGGGGAGCAAGAAAGGGAGAAGACCTGGGGGAGGAAGAGCGTGCTTTCCCACAACACTGGGAAAGGCAAGTCTTTGATTGCAGACAGACTTTGACATGATCAGCTGAGTCCCTCAGGGCAGGACCTCCTCAGGGCTGAGCAGCAGCTGAGGTGGTACGCCCAAGCAGCATGTGCCTTTCCTGCTCAGTCCTTTTTTTCCCACAGGACAAGTAGACTTGGATCTGCTGAGGTGCCAGCAATTAAAACTGTATATTCTGAAGGCGGGCCGTGCTCTGCTTTCCCACCAGGACCAGCTCAGGCAGATCTTGTCTCAGCCAGCTGTTCAGGAGGCTGCAGCTGCTCATACAGGTATCTTTTTAAGGAGCTCTTTTGGATCTGTAAGAAAGGCAGAAATAGAAAACAGGCAAGGAACATGAGAGGGAAAATACAGATGGCTTCTACATGTGCAGTTGGGCCAGTATCTGATGAAAAGTGATAGACAAACCTGAGGGGGTTTGGTGGGGAGGAGGGAAGCAGTGTTCTCTTGCCTCCGTATATAAGGTGTGGTCTGAGTACCAGTAGCATTGATGACACATATGAGGAACATGTAGAAATGTGGACTCTCAGGCTGCACCACAGAGCTAAAAAATCCGGATCTGTATCTTTTAATAAGGCAGTAAAGTGGTTCACATGTGCATAGAGTGGCACCACCCTAACACTTTGCTATGCTAGTGGGAATTTAAGTTGGTAGAACCATCTAACAGTCATTTGAGTAAATGTTAGACTTTAAAATACATACATTTGTATATTCACTGATTAATAAGTTGTCTTGTGGGAATTTATCACATGAAAAGATGTCGTGGTGCTGACATCTTTTTACATCTCATCTGGAAACACGTGACACATGTTTCCAGATGCTCATTATAGCTTTTTTTGTTGATATTATTTTTGTGCTGACACCTGAATGCCCATTATTAGATGGTGTACCTATATAGTGGAATACCATGCACCATTCACAAATGATGATACATATATAGGTTTAATACCATGGAAATAGCAAAATGATAAAAAGATATTGCTGTATACATCTGTTTGTAGATTTGCATTCATTTGCTTACCAGAATAGTGATAGTAGAATTTCATCTGACTATTTTCTTTGTACTTTTCTGTATTATCTCAGTTTTCTGGAGTGAGCTCATTTCATTTTGAATAGGAAAAAAAAAACTATGAAATATGTTTTTATTATCTCCTATTAAAAGACATTGTGGTAAATATTATGGAAAACAAGATCGTCTTTGTTTATGATTTACTGTCTGGAGTCAGGGTGGGGAGAGAAAATGAGAGTAGATGGCACTGTCCAAGGTATGGGCCTCTGTGCTATAAGACGTGTGAGCACAGTTTCACAGGCGCCCTGGGGTGCTGGAGCTGAGGTCTGGGGAGAGCAAGCAGCCTTTGAGGTGTGTGGCAGCCCTGGCTGCAGGGGTAAGGACTTTCCATCCTGGGGGAGGAGACAGTAGGAGCAGAGGCATAAGCAGTGAATATTTGGGTACTGACCTTTGCAAGGAGCTCAGGATTTATTGATGAATATGGGGCTAAAGCTGGGGAGAGGTCAGCTGAATCATGTGATAGAGTGCAATGGCTACCAGGGTGAAATGTAAGGCTGACTGGGAATATGTGGCAGGGCTTCACATGATAAGGAGGATATTCAGGATGACAAATATGCTAGTGAGTTATAGGAGCATTTGAAACTGGGAGATCATGGAGTTGGGGAAATCGTGTCAAGTGATAAAGTGTCTTCCAAGGGAAGGCATGAAAAAATGGAAAGAAAGTACCAGTAGAGACTGTGATGCTATAGTCTTTTTAGATGATGACCTTTTGGAAAATCAGTGGAAAGTCAAAGGTGGCTAATGTTTCAAGCTCAAGTTATAGGGAAGACAGGGAGAAGTGCTATTGACAAAATTAGAAAGTCCAATGGAGTATGTGGTGTTTTTCCTTGACTTAAGAGTTACGTTTCCTCGACTTAACGAATTTAATTACAGCATGCTGAGTATGAAGTAAATCTAATAAAAGTGCAGATTCATTCTGTATTAGACATTAGGGACCTTGAAGATAATCCACAACTGTAGAGGATCAGGAAACCAGAGCCCAGGAAATTGGATTGACTGCTCTGTGGTTATCCCCCTGAGGAACTATGGCAGCACTGAATCAGGATTACCATCCTGCACTTGGGGCAGAACAGGGGCTCCAGATGGAGCTGTCTAGAACAGGGCTTTAAGGAAAACACCACAGCCACCTGTCTTACAAAATTTTATGGTAACATTGCTGCTAGCTGCACCAGCTGGTTTACATGTCATCTCTGGCTTCTTTTACATTTCAATGGCAGAGTTGAGTAGCTGTGACAGATCCTATGGTCAGTAAGCCTAAACTATTTACTCTCTGGCACTTTGAGAAGATTTACAACCCCTAGACATATTTGGGTTAGGTGTCAGTTTATAGTCTGAACAAGGGTTAACAAAAGCTAGGGCTGAAGATACAAACTTGGGGGTTTCATAGAAGAGGTTTCTGCAGAAATGAGTGTACACCAAAATGGCAAAGGCAAAGAACTGGACTAAGGGCAGTAATCTGGGAAGTAGCTTTGGTTGGCTTTAAAGACACAGACAGATGAACTAAAGAAGGACTGAGGCCAGAATGTAGGGAGTGAAAAAGCCTTGAAGATTTTGCTTGTCTAATGCTTGATTAGGTAGAAATCATATCTGGTTTAACATGATTAGTGCACTGTCTTTCATAGTAAAGAGGTGTATGTGGTTGAAAATACCCATATTTTGTTTTTAAATTCAGATGATGGCGCAGCTGTATCCCCTGACCTTGTGGACATGTCTCCTGAAGGGCCGCAGCCCCCCATGATCCTCTTGCAGCAATTATTGGCCTCGGCCACCCAGCCGTCTCCTGTGAAGGCCATATTTGACAAACAAGAGCTTGAGGTATAGTCAGTAGACCTGGTAGTTTTAATCTGCTGCATTAAACTATAAACAGCTTTATTTTGTGTGTGTGCCAGAAGTGTATTCTTTTAAGGATATGGTTTGAATTTTAAATGATATGCCAGAATAATTCTTAGGACTAGGTAGGTTTTAACCATATCTGTCATAGAGCACTGCAGTACTAGTCAGACAATGAATGAGTTAAAAGTTTAATCTTATTTTGAGTTTCTGTAAATTGTTTGTAAAAATTAACTAGATTCATCATGAGTTAATGCTCAAGTATTCATGGAGGGATCTTTTTCCAGGATTATTGAAAGAGTGCTGTTAGACCTAGGAGCACTGTATGGTGCTTGCTCGTTTGTTTCACTCACTCCAAAGCCTTTCTTGAACATGCCCAGGCTCTCAGCCAACGCCCTGTTTTGGAGCATGTGCCCTGCACTGCACGCGCTGTGGACTGCGGGGAGGGGGCCTGTGGGCGTGTTCCCATAGAAGAGACCTGATCAGGACTGAGTATGATGGAAACTCCATGGCCCACTACATGGAAGACTAGATATTTTAAAAAATCTTTCTTGCTGTGTACTATATTAAACATTCTGAAAAAAAAATCAAAGACAGGAGTAAAATCTTGAGCAGACAGTTTGGCAGGTGGAAAATACCCTAGTAGAAATCCTCAGAGACTAAGACCCTGTGGGGAGCCAGGATCCAGAGTGAGTTGGGAAGCCAGTTGGGTGTAAAGGGATTCTTCAGGAAATACTGGGCATGGGGGCAGCAGAGAGAGGAGGGTGCCAGGCTTTCTCAGACCAAGTCCGAATGACATCTGCTCCTTAGGTCTGAAAACCTGAGATGAGAGATTGGGTTAAAGTTGTTGCAAGGCTATGTTGCCAGTCATTTGTCAGATAAAAACAGGATGCGGAGGAATGAGGAACTAATCAATGAAAAGGGTGTTGAGCAGATGCAGCCCAGAGCCATGTTGGGAGATGCCCAGAGTTGAGGGAAAAATAAGACTTGGAGAAACAAGTAGACCTAGAGTTGTCCTTTATGAATCAGGAAGGGCTTTTGTACCAGAGAGAGAGCCACGATTGTTTTGTCTCCCTTGATTCTTTTTTTTTTTTTTTTTTTAAAGATTTATTTATTCATTATTTGGCTGTGGTGGGTCATTTCTACACGTGGGCTTTCTCTGGTTTTGGTTCGTGGGCTTCTCATTGCGATGACTCTTCTTGTTGGGGAGCACAGGCTGTAGGTGCGAGGGCTTCCGTAGTTGTGCCTTGCAGGCGCTCGTGCCCTGGCTCAGCAGTTGTGGCCTATGGACTTAGTTGCCCCATGGCATGTGGGATCTTCTCGGACCAGGGATCCAGTTGGTGTCCCACATTGCAAGGTGGATTCTTAACCACTGCACCACCAGGGAATCCCCTCTCCCTTGATTCTGATGGAAATTCATGTGACATTTTATTGTTCTATATGAAATGTCTTTTATTTTCTTTTGTAGATGGTTCAGTATGTGGTAGTTTTCTTCAGTCTTAAGGAGGTTGGTTCTAGAATTTTTGGTGATGATTTATCATTTTCCCCTTAGGGCTGGCTCCTAGTCTCTAGTTCTGTGAGATTTAGGACCTCTTCCAGTGGAAACCTTTGTGTCTTGACCAAAATGCTGAAACTTCATTCGACTGGGATGGCACGCCATCTTCTTAGCACTGGGTCTCCCAGCAGTTTCTTCTGGCTGGGCCCCTCAGTCTCACACATGCTCAGCTTTGCAGTCAGCCCAGGATTTGAGGTCGCATGTTTTGTGGTTCTCCCTCACCCGTCCTTGCTCGAGCAGGCTGCTGCCCAGTGACACTGCCCCTGTTAGTGGCTTTCCTGTGGGCTTCCCTTGTGCTCAAGGTTGCCCCTATTCCTGTTTTCTCCAGGGTCTTCAAACAGTTTTTAAGAATATTTTGACCAAAATTCATAATTATTACCAAATCTGGAAGACCCAGCAGTGGCCACAGGACTGGAAAAGGTCAGTCCTTATCCTGATTCCCAAGAAGGGTAGTACCAAAAAATGTCCTAACCATCGGAAAATTGCACTCATCTCCCAAGCTAGTAAGATCATATTTAAAGTCTTGCCTGCTAGGCTTTAGCATTATGCCAACCAAGAACTTCCAGATATCCAAGCTGGGTTTAGTAAAGGCAGAGGAATCAGAGATCAAATTGCCAGAACTTCGTTGGGTCATAGAGAAAGCAAGGGAATTCCAGAAAAATATGCACCTCTGCTTCATCGACTACGCTAAAACCTTTGACTGTGTGGATCATAACAAACTGGGAAAGCTCTTAAGAAGATGGGAATACCAGACCATCTTGTTTCTCTCCTGAGAAACCTGTATGCGGGTCAAGAAGCAACAGTTAGAACCCTGTATGGAACAACTGATTGGTTTAGGATTGAGAAAGGAGTCCGACAGGGCTGTCTGTTGTCTCTCTGTTTATTTAACCATTATGCTGAGCACATCCCAAGAGAAATGTCAGACTGGATGAGTTACAAGCTGGAATCAAGATAGACTGGAGAAACATCAACAACCTCAGATGGGCGGTTTCCTCTAATGGTGGAAAGTGAAGAGGAACTAAAGAACCTCTTGATAAGTGTAAAGGAGGAGAAAAAAACTTAAAACTCAGTATTAAACTAGGATCATGGCATCTAGCCCCATTACTTTATGGCAAATACTGACTTGTCTTTGGGAAGGGCAAGGGTCTATTTCTCCCACCCCATCAAACCTCTCACCTTGGCTTGTTGCTCACTCATAGCTCAGTGCTTCTGTGAAGTTTCCTTAGTGGACATTGCTAATTTGGTAATTTATCAGGTAGACTGTGTGTACTGAAGCCGAAGTTATTGGGCCATTGAATCTTTCCACTGCATTAAACTGTGAAAGTTGTCTTTTTTTAAACATGTTTTATCCATTCGTTTAAAAATACACATGTAAGCCTAGGTTTCTATATTTCTGCACTGCAGTTTGTTGTAGTAGTCTGTACTTTCCATTTCTCTAGACTTCTTAGTCCCCTGATTTACAAACTCTGCTTTCATTTGCCCAGGCTGCTGCCTTGGCTGTGTGTCAGTGTCTGGCTGTGGAGTCTACCCACCCATTGAGCCCTGTGTTTGAAGACTGCAGCTCCAGTGAGGCCACGACCCCTGTCCCTGTGCAGCATATTCGCCCAGTCAGAGCGAAGAAGCACAAGCAGTCTCCTGGTCCTGTTCTGCCTATTGTAGTTCAGCTCATGGAAATGGGATTTCCTAGAAGGAACATAGAGTTTGCACTCAAGTCACTCACTGGTGCCTCTGGGAATGCTGCTGGCTTGCCAGGTACTGTATTTTCCTTATGGTTTTTGACTTAATGTGCCTACCCTTCTGTTCGTAGGCTTCCCTTGAAATACTAATGTCAGAGGCCCCTCGGGCACGCAATCGCTGTGGTCCTCATTGTGGTTGTGCTGTGTGTGCTTGCTCCTAGGCGTGGAAGCCTTGGTTGGGTGGCTGCTGGACCATGCTGATGTGCAGGTCACGGATCTCTCGGATGCAGACACAGGGTCTGAGGAATGTTCAGACGAGGAGGTGGTGGAGGATGTGGATGACACGGCCTATGCTATGGTCTGTGCTTCCCTTGTGCCCGTCTGTTCTGAGTTCTGGATTCCTCTGCACTACTCCATGGGGCCTATCTGTGGTTCTGCTGGGCATGTGGCAAAGCTACTAAGTGCTGCCTGGGATTTCTGTGCCTTAATTACTTTTAGCTTTAACATCTGTTGATGTTGGGCCGCCATTAGAGAAGATCTTAAAAAAATCATTATTTACATGACATATTTACTTCTGATTTGAGTAAGTTGTTTTATGGGACTGATTTGGAATTGCCTCAGAAATTTTCTGTACTTTCAGCTTTTGAGATTTATTCTGCTTACAGTGCTGTTGCTATTAGTCTTTTTTTAAGTGAAGAATTTTATAGTGAAAACATAGAATATTATTACTTTTTTAATATTATGGATTTCACTTACTACTTTCTTTTTAAGTAGGTTTATCTGGTTCACCATTTAAAAAAAAGTATTTATCTTTTGTAGTCCACTGGTGCTGTTGTAACAGAGAGCCAGACTTATAAAAAACGAGCTGATTTCTTAAGCAACGATGATTATGCTGTGTATGTGAGAGAGAATATTCAGGTGAGTAATGGTATTGGGCTAGAACCTTGATTGCTTAGGTTTTCATTCAGCAAATGTTTGAGCATCTCAGAAAGTCAGAGAGGGAGGGCCCAGCACAAACCAGGGGAGGAACAATGACTGGAGCAGAGGACAGAGGAGCAGAAGATGTGCAGAAAGTGGCTTGTCCACAGTGATGTGGCACACACACCCGTGCTTCCTGATTATCCCTATTCTGGACACTTTTATAATCTATTTTTGCTTTTTTTTTTTTTAAAATATTACTCTTCTTGCCATCTAATTGTAAATTTTAGCTATGCTTTTTGTGTAGTCCTTTTCAATCTTAAATTCTTTCTTTTCCTGTTTTAGTTCTTTTGTTAGAATGTGTGTGTGTGCTAAGTGGCTTTAGTTGTGTCTGACTCTTTGCAACCCCATGGACTGTAGCCCACCAGGCTCCTCTGTCCATGGGATTTTCCAGGCAAGAATACTGGAGTGAGTTGCCATGCCCTCCTCTCTAGTTAGTGTTAAAGTGAAAGTTGCTTGGTTTCTCTGGTGATCCCATGGATTATATAGTCCATGGAATTCTCCAAGCCAGAATATTGGAGTGGGTAGCCTTTCCCTTCTCCTGGAGATCTTCCCAACCCAGGGATCGAACCCAGGTCTCCTGCATTGCTGCTGCTGCTAAGTCACTTCAGTCGTGTCCGACTCTGTGTGACCTCATAGACAGCAGCCCACCAGGCTCCCCCGTCCCTGGGATTCTCCAGGCAAGAACACTGGAGTGGGTTGCCATTTCCTTCTCCAATGCATGAAAGTGAAAAGTGAAAGGGAAGTCGCGGGTTGCCATTTCCTTCTCCAGTGCATGAAAGTGAAAAGTGAAAGGGAAGTCGCTCAGTCGTGTCTGACTCTTCGCGACCCCGTAGACTGCAGCCTACCAGGTTCCTTCGTCCATGGGATTTTCCAGGCAGGAGTACTGGAGTGGGGTGCCATTGCCTGAGCCACCAGGGAAGCCCAAGAATACTGGAGAGGGTAGCCTATCCCTTCTCCAGCAGATCTTCCCGACCCATTAGTATACTTCAGTGAAAATCCCAGAAATGGTCTCATTTCTCCTCTAAATAAGTCAACAACATGTATCTCTAAATAAAGGATTTTATTTTTAACTTACTGACAGTACTGTTACGTAACATTGCCTAACAAAGTAAACAGTAATTCCTTCCTATTATCTCATTATCTAATTCTGGCTCAGATTTTCCCAGTTTTTTCCAAAAATAGCTTGTTACAATAATTTTTTAAGATTTAGATACAAATAAGATTACACCCACATTTGGGTGATGTGTATTTTTAACCTAGAACCATTTTTTACTCTTTTTTTTTTTTTTCATGCCATTTATTTGTGACTAAAATTATGTTGCCCCACATCTTCCTCCCTGTCGTCTGCATCTCCTGTAAAGTCAGAAGGAGGGCTGGAGGTTGATTGGACTTTGGCTGCATCTTGGGAAAGACTATTGTATTATGGCCCACCATGCAGTGTTGTCATCTGTACCATCCAGTCTTTATTAATTGTCCATCTTGGAGCTTTAGTAGTGATTAATGTTATTATCTAGATAATGTTATTATCTAAATAATAATGTTATTATCTATTATGCATAATAGTGATTTTCTAAATTTGTCATTCCTTCCAAATTTATTATCTAGAGTTCTGTACATTGAAAAAAACTTTATCCACTCTTGTCACTGTAAAATAGTTTGTATAGGAAAGGCAGAATAGATGGTTGCTTTTTGTTTGCTTGTATTATGAATTTTCAGTTGTGAATTGGTAATCCTATACTATAAAAAGATGACCAAGAAACCTTTAATTTGCTTATATGATGAGTTTATTGGCTGTTATGGATTTGATGTGTTTCAGTCATTTTTCCTCTTGGTCAGGTTGTTCTTTTGAGGGAACCCATTAATCTTTGATAGCTCCCTTGCTTTCTGGCACAAATTGATCCAAATTCATCTTATGTATTTCCTGCCCCAAACATCAAGCCAGGCAGTTTTCTTAAGAGTTCTGGTGCCATTTTGTGTAAAATTATTGAGAGCATGCTGGGTGCTAGAGGAAATTCTTTCTTAGGATAGAGTAATGCTGCTTTACAATTGATCGTTTCACCTATACATTGGACTGTATTTTTAACTTAATTTTAGGTGGGAATGATGGTTAGATGCTGTCGAACATATGAAGAGGTGTGTGAAGGAGATGTGGGCAAAGTCATCAAATTGGATAGGGATGGATTACATGACCTCAATGTGCAGTGTGATTGGCAGCAGAAAGGAGGCACTTACTGGGTTAGGTATATTCATGTGGAACTTATAGGTGAGAACATTCTTTATTAAGTTCTTTTGACTTTCTTAATTAGATTCAGAGTTCCCCAAAATGAATGCTAATTATATATTTTTTTATTGGAATCTCTAGGCTATCCTCCACCAAGTTCTCCTTCTCACATCAAAATTGGTGATAAAGTTCGTGTCAAAGCCTCAGTCACAACACCGAAGTACAAGTGGGGATCTGTGACTCATCAAAGTGTGGGGGTTGTGAAAGGTAGTATTACCTAGGCAAGAAAACTCCCAAGGGCTTAGCTTTTCATCAACTAATGTAAACTCTTTTTTTCATTCAAGGGCAGGAAAAACAAGCCTTATGATATATACACAGTATTCTTTTGCTTTTCAGTACTCTGTAGAGCTGCAGCACACCTGTTACTGGACAGAGTCGGGTGTATTAACTCATTGCAGGTGGGAGAATGCATACCCTGGAAATGGGATGTCTTCATAAGTGGTGTAACGAAGACTAATGGAATTTGCATTTGGTATTTTTGGGGAGGGTTTAGGAAATTGGGGTAATTCTAAGAATGGATATCTTAATAAATACTATTTAGAAGGAAGAGATAATGGACTCATGATGAGCTTATGCTTGGCAAGGAAGCAGTTGTTTATACTAATCAGGATGGGCTTGTGGTTTGGATTAGATTGAATGTGACCAGATATGTTAAAAGAGTGGTTTTGTTTTTACCTCAGTCTGTCACAGTCTCAGGGTGGCCTTGTGTTGGGGTTCTTTGAAGTTCTGTCAATCCTGCCAAATGGCTAGCTCCTTCAGTGTTTTTCTCTCTTTTAATAAATTTAAGAAATAGATTTGTGCAAATGATAGAAGTTGGCAACTGGAAACACAAAATTTTCTTCACTTTATGTTTAATGTGATATTCTTGAGATTTCAAATCAAACATGGCACCCTTTAAATGGTATACATATCCGTTTTAACAGTTGCATGAGAAATGATTAAGTATTTGTGTGGTTTTATTTTATCTTAAATTTGCTCTCAGTGCCATTTTTCTTTGTTTTGTCTTCCTTCATCCTTGTAGGAAAACCTCTTACTGTACACCTTAGATTAAAAATGGCCACAATGGTGGTACTTTCCCAGTGGGCCCAGGGGTATTAGTGTTTCTTCGATTACATAAGAACAATTATTTAATATTTTACTTTAACAGTTTTCAGTTTTGTTTAACAGTTTTCTGAAGCGATTCTTCAAAGCTTTACAAATCAAAGCAAAGATAAATTTAAAGAATAACTTGATTTAGAAGTTAATATTTAGAGTAGCTTTCACCAAAGGGCAGTAGATATATTATTAATGTAATTTTTATTCCCTAAGATACTGAATGGAGTTTTTGCTTGGTGTAATTAAATGAACCTTCTTACTGTAGAAAATTTTAAACGTATACAAAAATAGAGACTATAGTATAAAGAACTTCTGTGTACTCATCACCTGGCATCAACAGTTGACAACTACTGGCCAAAGTTGTTCATCCATGATCCTCTCCCTCCATTATTTTGAAGCTAATTCCCAATTGACATCATGTGTTAGTTCATCCAAAAGTGTCTTAGTATGCCTCTCTAAAAGAGAAGTACTCTTTGTAAAACAAAAACAACTATAATACAGTGTCACATAGCTAGGTATAGATTTAATTTTAGGTTTTTGTTGGTGACAGAGATGTTTCAAACAATTTCTGTCTGTCCTAGCTTTCAGTGCCAATGGAAAAGATGTTATTGTCGACTTTCCTCAGCAGTCTCACTGGACTGGGCTGTTATCAGAAATGGAATTGGTACCTAGTGTTCACCCTGGGGTTACGTGAGTTTTATTTTTATATTGCCAGATTTGTTTGGGAGGAATGGTTTTCTTTGGAATTAAATTTGATAGCTGACCTCATGTTTTTCTTATCAACTCAATGGCTATTTTAAAAATAGGTGTGATGGCTGTCAGATGTTTCCCATCAATGGATCTAGATTCAAATGCAGAAACTGTGATGACTTTGATTTTTGTGAAGCTTGCTTCAAAACCAGAAAACACAACACCAGACATACATTTGGCAGAATAAATGAACCAGGTATAGTAGACTGGTTATCTTCTCTTTCAACAGACTATTATTAGATAATTATTGTGGATACTTAATTTTCCTCTTTAAAGTTCATATTGGTGAGCACTATACTGTGTACACAGTGAGACAGGAAAGGTGGTCCTGCCCACTTGATGAATTGCTGTTTTGTTTTTTTTTCCAAGTAATGAGTAGTCCATGGAACTAGAATAACAGTGTTGTTTGCTTGTATTTTCATAAAGAGTAAATGGACTCAAGAAACTAATAAATGTTTTGTTGGATGGGATGTAGAATTGGATAGACTTATTTGTATGTCTTTTAGTATATATATATATATTTTTTTTATTATGGTAAAATATATGCAACATAAAATTTGCCATTTTAATCACTTCTAAGTGTATAATTAAGAGAATATTGCACACTGTCAACAGTCAGTATTTTTAAGACTTTTTCACCATTCCAATATAGGAGTGTACCAATTAAGCAATAATGCCCATTCTTCCCTTCCCCAATCCCTGGCGACCTCTTATCCACTTTCTGTCTCTGAATTAGACAGAGACAGGTACCTCATTTATAAGTGTAACCACACAAAATTTGTGTTTTTGTGTATCTAACTTATTTCACCTTAGATTATGTTTCTAGGGTTCATGTTACATAGTGTGTATCAGAATTTAATTTCATCTTATGACTGACTAATAGTCCATTGTATGTATATATCACATTTTGCTTATCTAGTCCTCTATTAATGGATATTTGGGTTGTTTGTACCTTTCAGCTATTGTGAATAATGTTGCTATGAACACTGATAGACAAATGTGTCCCTATTTCAAAACTAGGAGTAGAATTGCAGGGCCATTCTGTAGTTCTTTAACTTTTTAAGGAACCATCAAAATGTTTTCCACGGTGACTGCAGCATTTTACGTTCCTACCAGCAGTGGGCTTCCTGGTGGCTCAGACGGTAAAGCGTCTGCCTGCAGTGCGGGAGACCTGGGTTTGATCCCTGGTTTGGGAATATACCCTGGAGAAGGAAATGGCAACCCACTCCAGTACTCTTGCCTGGAAAATTCCATGGACTGAGGAGCCTGGTAGGCTACAGTCCATGGGGTCGCAAAGAGTCAGACTCAACTGAGCGACTTCAATTTCACTTTTTTTCACCAGCAGTATATGAGGATGCTGGTTTTTCCACATGCTCACCATTTTATTTTCTTTCTTCTTTTTTGAAGCCATGCTAATGGTGAGAAGTAGTTATCTCATTGTGATTTTGATTTTTGAGTTTCCCTAGTGATAAATGGCTTTGAGCCTCTTTTCATGTGCTTTTTGCTCTTTATATATCTTTGGCAAAGGGGTGTGTCAGCTCAGTTTCAAAACTTTTGATGTTAGTTTGCAGGAATTCTTTATGTATTGTGGGCATCAAATCAGATATGTGATTTGCAAATATTCTACCCTATTCTGTTGGTTTTCTTTTCACCCTCTTGATAGGATTCTGTGATAAAAGTTTTACATTTTAATGAATTTTAATTTATTGTTTCTTTTGTTTGTCTGTGCCATTTGATGTCATACTTATTTCTGGGTCCACTTCAGAAATCACTGCTAAACCCAAAGTTGTGAAAATCCGTCCCTATGTTTATAAGAGGTTTATAGTTTGAACCACTTTGAGTTAATTTCTATACATAGTATAATATGTAATTTCATCCTTTTAAGTATGTGTATCCAGTTTTTCCAAAACTATTTGTTGAGAAGACTGTCCTTTCACTATTGAATGGTCTTGGCACCCTTTCTGAAAATCAGTTGACCACAGATGTGAGAGTTTTTTCCTGGGTTCTCTCGTCTACTCTGTTGGTCTTTTTGCCTATCCTTACATAAGTACCACACCGTGACACTGTGATTATTATAGCTTTTGTAGTAAGTCTTGAAATTGGGAAATGTGAATCTTTCAGCCTTCTTTTTCAAGAAGGGTTTTAACTATTTGGTGTCCCTTGGAAGTCAATATAAATTTGGGGATGGATTCTACTTCTATGAAAAATAGTATTTTGATGGGAATTGCATGTACTCTGTATATCACTTTGGACAGTATTGTCCGTTGTCTTTGCTTAGATCTTCTTTAGTTTCTTTCATCAGTGTTTTGTGATTAGTGTATAAGTCTTGTGTGTTCTTGGTTGAATTTATTCCTAAGTGTTTATTTTTCATGCTATATTAAATTATTATTTTAAAATTCCTCCTTGAAATATCTATTGCCAGTGCATAGAAATACACACTACACATGTTCAGTACATAGTTTCAACACATTTTGCTTGTTGAATTTATATCTAACAACTTAGAAGAATTTATTTTCTCTGACTGAGTTTGTTTTGTTTTGGCTTTTTTTGTAGTCTTCATTAGTTTTCTATGTGTAAGATATATATGTTGTCTGTGATCTGGGATAGTCTTACTTTTTCTTCCTTTCCAATTTGGATACCTTATATTTCTTTTTCCTGCCTTACTGCTTCAGCTAAGTGTTTCAGTACAAAGCTGAATACGAGTGGCAAAAATGGGCATCTTTGTCTTGTTTTTTGACTTATCATAGGGGGAGCTTTCAGTTTTTAAGTATTGTGTACAATGTTAGCTGAAGGTTTTTCATAAATAGCTTTTATCATGT
Organism: Bos mutus; assembly: GCF_027580195.1. NCBI lineage: Eukaryota > Metazoa > Chordata > Mammalia > Artiodactyla > Bovidae > Bos > Bos mutus. The sequence goes on from NC_091618.1 coordinate 135,262,068, forward strand.
TGAGAATGTTCTTTTATAGTCCTAATTTATAATACCTTTTTATCTTTATGAAGGAGATCTGCTTTTGAGATACTCTTGTATCTCAAACAAAGATTTGTGTAAGATTTATCTTACACAAATCTTACATATGCATATATACATATTTCTTTGTATTTATCTTTCTTGCAGTTAGTAATGCTTTTAATTAATTAATTTTCCAGCTTTTTTGAGCTATAATTGACATATGACATTGTATAAGTATAAAGTGTTCAGTGGGATGCTTTGGTACACATATATTACAAAATGATTACTGCAGCAAGGTTGGTAGTTAACACATCCATCACTTCTCATTATAACTACCCGTTTTTTGGTGTGTGTGGTAAAAAAAATTTCAGGTTTTTTTTTCCCAGCTTTCAAAGTAGGGCTTTTAAAATCTGTGCTTTGATATCTTTTGTTTGTTTTGGACAATTTCCCGTCATCCAGTATTTTTTCTATTATTAATCTCTGCCCTATTTTCTTTTCCTTCTTTTTTGGGATTCTTCTTTCTGATAAGATAGATCTTATTTCTGTTTATTAAATTTTTCACATCATTTATGTTTTCTAAACTTATGCTCTTCAGTTCTTCATTCTAGATAATTTTTGCTAGTTCTCTTTTTCATCTGAATCTAGTCTGCTGGTAAACCTATTCATTGAGTTTTTTATTTTAATTGTTGTATTAAGCAGTTCTCATCTTTTAAAAAATAATTTTCAATTCTCTGCTGAAATATTCAGTGTCTTATCTTTTCAAACATACTAAGTATAGTTATTATAAAATTTGTACTTTATAATTCTATCTGGAGCCTCTGTGAGTCTCTCTCTATTGTCTGTCATTTGTCATAGGTTGTAGTCATGTTCCCTTGTCTCCTCATTTTCCATCATGTACTGGACATATGGTAACAAAAGTTACTTCTTGAATCAATTTGAGGCCTATGATGCTACCTTTCTCCAGAGATGGAGGGAGAGAGGGTTGATCTTCTCGGTAATTGGTGCATGTGTGTTTTGTAAGTTACTTCAGTTGAGTCAGACTTTTTTGCAACCCTATTGATGTAGTCTGCCAGGGTCTTCTGTCCATGGGATTCTCCTGGTGAGAATACTGGTGGAGGTTGCCATACCCTCCTCGGGGGTCAGGGGATCTTCCTGATGCCCAGGGATTGAACCCCTCTCTCTCATATCTCCTTCGTCTGCAGGCAGGTTCTTTACCACTAGTGCCATTTGGGAATTCTAGGTAATTGGCGTAAGAATTAACATCTGGGCTCACCTCAGTCCAGTTTCGTTGATGGAGATGATTTCATGCAGAACTGCAATCTGGAAACAAACAGACAACTTTGTAGAGTTAACTCTTCTCTTCCTCTGTGGTTCTTCCCATTGAGACCCTAGCTCAGAGTGTGAGTTTTTCTTTGTGTTTCTTCTTTCGTGATGGGCTGTGCTGTGTGTCCTGTTTAAGGCTCCCTTTAGAAACTGACAAATGCCACTGGGGAAAAGCATTTTTTGATCCACAGAGCAGCTCATTCTGATGCCTTTCATCTTAGCCTTCCTCCAATTCTGGTCCCACAATTCTTTATCAGCTTGTTTACTCTGATATTTTCAAGATTTATTCATCTTTAAATGTTTTGTCTGCCTCTTCTACTTGTCCTCAATGGAAGAGATAGATCAATTCCCAGATTTGCCATTTAAGAAAGTAGAAACTCTTCAAGTTTGTTTTATTGCATTTATGAAAACTTTTTAAAAAATGTCTTCTGTAAGCACAGTTACTGAACTTCATACCCCACTTTTATATGTCCTTCTATCTGGAGATACATCACTCTGTTGTTACTTGAGGGAGTCAAGTGGAATAAATCATAGTATTATATGAACTTCATCTCATAAATTGGGATAAAATACCTTGGCTAGGTTTTTTGAAGCCGTTTAAGTATTATGTAATAGCTCCTTCTAATTTGGAAACTTACTGTTTTCTTGAAGTAAGGACCTCAATAAAAAATTCTTTATTTCTTGGTTGTGAAGTTTCTGTTCTACAAGTATTAACACTGTTTGGCCATCATTAAATAGGACAGTCTGCAATATTTTGTGGCCGTTCTGGAAAACAGCTGAAACGCTGTCACAACAGTCAGCCAGGAATGCTGCTGGATAGCTGGGCACGGATGGTGAAGAGTCTAAACGTGTCATCCTCTGTGAACCAAGCCTCTCGTCTTATTGATGGCAGTGAGCCCTGCTGGCAGTCCTCTGGTTCACAAGGAAAGGTAGTGTGCCATGGGGGCATGTCCAAAGACACTTTTGTTTAGAAGTGTTACGTTTTAGAGCTTGAACACAAACTTTGAAAATCCTATGAAGGTATACTGGGATGTCACCTGTCAGTACTCATTTTATATTTTAGTTCATAATTATTTTAATGGTACAGAGTAATATGCCATTTAGTTTTCATTGTCAGAGATTTTAAAAAATATAAATGATAGATTTTATCTAACTGATAGAGAGTTAAATAGGGCTTTGTTTTGTTTTACTCCCCCACATAAAATGTATGAGTTCAGATTCTGCTTCTTGTTAGAAGATTTTCTAATATACCCTAATAAATATATGTTTATTTTTTAGAATGTTATTTTAATTGCACTTATATTTGGGTGTGCCTCATCTAGCCATGAAGGTTAGACTTGGAGAATGGTGCTTTTCCTCTACTTTGATTCTAATGTTTTCTGTAACCCACCCATTGATGGATATTAATGGACCACCCTATGTCAAAAGGCTATAAACACATCATTTCTGGAGCATAGAGGGAGGCTTTCTTCTAATAAACAAGTAATGGAGTAGAATACTTATTTCTTTTTCTTTTAAAGCATTGGATTCGTTTGGAGATTTTCCCAGATGTTCTTGTTCATAGATTAAAAATGATTGTAGATCCTGCTGACAGTAGCTACATGCCTTCCCTGGTTGTTGTGTCAGGTAATTGAGTTACTTTACTCAAAAAAGTATCTTCTATTATATAATGAAAACTTCTTTGTCTGATTCCTTTATGCTCCTGTCCCTTTATTTCCTAGGTGGAAATTCACTAAATAACCTAATTGAATTAAAGACAATCAACATCAACCCCACTGACACAACGGTATCTCTTCTGAATGACTGCACAGAGGTGAGTAGATTAGATAGTGTTCCTCTTTTTTAAGGTATAATTATATAAATTTTTTATTGATATATAGTTAATTTACAGTGTTTTCAGTTGCTAAGTGATTCAGTTATACATACATGGGTGTGTGTGGAAAAGTTGCTCAGTTGTGTTCGACTCTTTGCGATCCCATGGACTTCTCCATGGCCAGAATAATGGAGTGGGTAGCCTTTCCCTTTTCCAGGAGATCGTCTCAACCCAGGAATCAAACCCAGGTCTCCCGCATTGCAGGCAGATTCTTTACCAGCTGAGCTGCAAGGGAACCCCCAGAATACTGTGTGTATACGTTATATATAATGTGTGTGTGTGTATATGTATTCTTTTTCAAATTCTTTTCCATTAAAGGTTATTAAAAGATCTTGAATATAGTTCCCTGTGCTCAACTCTTTACAACCCCACAGACTGCAGCATGGCAGGCCTCCCTGTCCCTCACTGTCTCTTGGAGTTTTCCCAAGTTCATGTTCATTGAACTGGTGATGCCACCAACCATCTCATCCTTCCTCTCTTGGCCTCTTCTCTTTCTGCCTATATAGTAATATGTAGAGATTAATCCCAAACTCCTAACCCCTGTCTCCCACCCTCGTCCCCTTTTGTAATCATGAATTTGTTTTCTGAGTATATTTCTGTTTTGTAAGTAAGTTCATTTGTGTCATTTTGTTAGATTTCACAGATAAATGATTTCATATGATTTTTTTTTTTCTGTCTGACTTACTTAATATGAAATATCTGCATTCATCCATGGTACTGCAAATGGTATTATTTCATTTTTTTTTTTAAATGGCAGAGTAATAGTTCATTGTATATAGGTACCACATTTTTTTATCTTTCTGTTGATGGATATTTAGGTTGCCTCCTTGTTTTAGCCATTGTAACTAGTGCTGCTATGAACATTGAGGTGTATGTATCTTTATTTTTTTTAAATTTATTTATTTTAATTGGAGGCTAATTACAATATTGTATTGGTTTTGCCATACATCAACATGAATCTGCCACAGGTGTACACGTGTTCTCCATCCTGAACCCCCCTCCCACCTCCCTCCCCATACCATACCTCTGGGTCATCCCAGTGCACCAGCCCCGAGCATCATGTATCATGCATTGAACCTGGACTGGCGATTCATTTCACATACGATATTATACATGTTTCAGTGCCATTCTCCCAAATCATCCCACCCTTGCCCTCTCCCACAGAATCCATAAGACTTGTATGTATCTTTAGAATTAGAGTTTTGTTCAGATATATGCTTAGCAGTGGGATTGCTGGATCATATGACAACTTTATTTTGATTTTCTAAGGAACCTCGGTACTGTTCTCCCTGGTCACTGCACCAATTTACATTCCTACCAACAGTGCAGGAGGGATCCCTTTTCTCCACACCCTCTCCAGCATTTATTATTTGTAGCCTTTTTGATGATGTCCATTGTGACTGGTATGAAGTGATACATCATCATAGTTTTCAGTTGCATTCGTCTAATAATTGGTCATCTTTTCATGTGCCTGTTGGCCATCTGTATGTCTTATTTGGAGAAGTATCTATTTAGGTCTTCTGCCAGTTTTTTGATTTGTTTGTTCATGAGCTGCTTGTATATTTTGAGATTAATTCTTTGTCAGTTGCTTTGTTTGCGATTGTTTTCTTCATTCATTTCATCTTGTTTATAGTTTCCTTTGCTGTGCAAAAGCTTTAAGTTTAATTAAGTCCCATTTGTTTATTGTTGTTCATATTTCCATAACTCTGGAAGGTGGGTCAAAGAAGATCTTGCTGCTACTTATGTCAAAGAGTATTCTGCCTATATTTTCCTCTAATAGTTTTATAGTATCTGGTCTTCCATTTAGGTCTTTAATCCCTTTTGAGTTTATTTTTGTGTATAGTATTAGGGAGTGTTCTAATTTCTTTAATTTTCATGTAACTGTCTAGCTTTCCCAGCACCATTTACTGAAGAAACCATCTTTTCTCCGTTGTATGATCTTGCCTCATTTGTTGTAGATTGATTGACCATTGATGTATGTGTTTATTTCTGGGCTTTCATTCTGTTGATCTATATTTCAGGTTTTGTGCCATTTCCATACTGTTTTGATAACTGTAGCTTTGTAGTATAGCCTGAAGTCAGGAGCCTGATTTCCTCCAGCTCTGTATTTCTTTCTCAAAGAGTGCTTTGGCTTTTTGGGGTACTTTGTGTCTCCATACAAATTAAAAAATTTTTTTCTTCTTGTTCTCTGAAAAATGCCATTGATAACTTGATAGTGATTGCATTGAATCTATAAATTGCCTGGGATAGTATAGTTCACACAATATCAGTTCTTCCAATCCAAGAACAAGGTCTATCTTTCCATGTGTTTGTATTGTCTTCTTTTTCCTTCATTAGTGTCTAAAGCTTTTGAAATGCAGGTTTTTTGCCTCCTTAGGTAGGTTTAGTCTAGTTATTTTATACTTTTTGATGTGATTATTAAGGGGATCGTTTCCTTAATTTCTTTTTCCGATCATTGTTTCTCTTTCTGATTTAATCTCTTTCTTTCATTGTTAGTGTATAGAAATGCAACAGATTTTTGTGTATTAATTTTGTATTCTGCAAATTTACTGAATTCATTGATAAGCTCTAGGTAGTTTTCTGGTAGCATCTTTGGATACATTTAGTCCATTTACATTTAGCGTGTTTATCCATAAGTATGTTTATATTGCCATTTTGCTGTTTTGAGTTTGTTTTCATAGGTCTTTTTTTCCCTTTTTCCTTTGTTCTCTTCTCTTGTAACTTGACTAACTTTAGTGTAAGTTTGCATTTCATTTCCTTTTTTGTGCATATTTCTATTATAGATTTTTGTTTTCTGGTTAATGTGAGTTTTTTGTACAACAGTCTAGTTATATATGTGCTTGTTTTAAGTTGCTTATCTCTTAATTTTAAACATTTTAGATACCGTGCATTTGTACTCTACTCCCCTCATGGTCATTGTTTTTCAATTCATGCCTCACACCTAATTATTTTGTATAACCCTTAAACCCTTAATGTGGGATTTTTACTACTTTTGTCTTTTAACCTCCCTACTAGCTTTATGTTTGGATGATTTTCTGTCTTGCTTCTAGTTGTGGCCTTTTCTTTTGCACCTAGAGAAGTTCCTTTAGAGTTTATCATAAAGCTTGTTTGGTGTTCCTGAGTTGTTCTTAAAAAATATTTACTTGTCTGTAAAGCTTTTGTTTTCTCCATCAAATTTCAGTGAGAGCCTTTGCTGAGTATTCTTGGGTGTAGATTTTTCTTTTTCATCACTTCGAGTATTTTATGCCAGTCTCTTCTAGTCTGCAGAGTTCTTTCCTCAAAAAAAAAAAAATCCGCTAATAGCATTATTGCAGATCCCTTGTATGTTATTTTTTACTTTTCCTCTGTTACTTTTAACATTCTCTTTTTGTTCATTTTTTTTTCATTTAGTTTATAATATGTCTGCACATATTCCTCTGCAGGTTAATCCTTTATGGGACTCTATGCACCTCCTGGACTTGGTTGACTTTTTCCTTTCTCAAGTTAGGGAAGTTTTCAGCTATTATCTCCTCAAATATTTTATCAAACACCTTTTCTCTTTTTCTTGGACCTTTATAATATGACTATCTGTGTGCTTGATATTGCCCTAAAGATCTCTTAAACTGCCCTTATTTCTTTTTGTTCTTTTTTTCTGTGTGGTGGTGGTGATTTCCGCTATTCTGTCTTCCAGCTCATGAATCCATTCTTCTGTCAGATTTAGTTTACTATTCATTCCTTCTAATGTATTGTTCATTTTGCTTATTGTATTTATTAATTGTGTGGTTCTGTATATTTTCTATTTTTTTCTTAAAACGCTTCTAATTTCTTTCTCTGGGTATCCATGCTCCTCTTGAGTTCTTTGATCATCTTTACCATAATTACTGTGAACTCTTTCCCTGGTAGATTGCCTGAGAATCGACCACATCAGTTTGTTTTCCTTCTGATGTTTTATCCTGCTCCTTCATCTGAAGCATACTCTATTGTTTGAGTTTGTCAAAATTGCTTTGTGTTTTTGTGTACGTGGTAGGTTGGTTCTATTTCTCAGCCTTGGAGAAGTGGCCCTCTATAAGAGAGGTCCTATGCAATCCAGCAGTGAACTTCCTTTCATCACTGAAGAAAGGGCCAGGGGCCTGCTGGTTTCAGGATAGGATCTGGTCTGCATTTACAGACTTGATGGGTTGGCTGCAGGATTAATAGTTTTCTTACTTCTGGCAGGCATTATTATTGTTCATTTGCTAAGTCGTTTCCGACTCTTTGTGATCCCATGGTCTGCAGCACACCAGACTTTCCTGTCCTTCAGTATCTCCCAGAATTTGCTCAAATTCATGTCCATTGAATCAGTGATGCCATCCAACCATCTATCTGATCCTCTGTTAACCCCTTCTCCTCCTGCCTTCAATCTTTCCCAGCACCAAGGTCTTTTCCAGTGAGTCGGCTCTTCACATCAGGTGGCCAAAGTATTTGAGCTTCAGCAGCAGTCCTTCCAGTGTATATCAGGGTTGATTTCCTTTAGGATTGACTGGTTTGATCTCCTTGTACTCCAAGGGGCACTAAAGAGTGTTCTCTGGCACCACAATTCGCAAGCATCAGTTCTTGGGTGCTCAGCCTTCTTTGTGATCCAATTCTCACATCCGTACATTACTACTGGAAAAATCATACCTTTGACTCTACAGACCAAAATGATATCTCTGCTTTTTAATATGCTATCTAGGTTTGTCATAGCTTTTCTTCCAAGAAGCAAGTGTCTTTTAATTTTGTGGCTGCAATCACCATCTGCAGTGATTTTGGAGCACCGTCTGCAGTGAAATAAAATCTGTCACTGTTTCCATTTTGTCCCCATCTATTTGCGATGATGTGATCTGACTGGGTGCCATGGTTCTTGTTTTTTGAATATTGAGTTTAAGCCAGGTTTTTCACTCTCCTCTTTCACCCTCATCAAGAGGCTCTTTAATTCCTCTTCAGTTTCTGCCATTAGAGTGGTATCATCTGCATATCTGAAGTTGTTGATATTTTTTATAGTTGAGATTCCTGGTGGGAGGGGCTGGTGCCTGTCCTCTGGTAGGTGAAGTTGGGTCTTGATCCTCTGGTGGGCAGGGCCTTGTCTAGAGTCAATTGAAGTTGATGGGTAGGGCTGTGTCCCCACCCTGTTTGTTGTTTGGGCTGAGGCCTTGTAGCACTGGAGTCTAGAGTCTGATGTTTGGAGCCAGGTCTTGGTGTCAGAATGTTGTCTTCCATGATAGCTCATGCAGCTGAATATTTCCCCAGTGTATCTGCCACCATTGTCTGCACACACAGGCGGGGCCACAGCCACCCCCTGCCTCCCCTTTGAGGAGACCCTCTTAAGACCAGCAGGTAGGTGTGGCCCCAGCACCTATCCGATTACTGCTTTTGCTCTTGGTCCCGGCACGTATGAGGTTTTGCAGGTGCCCTGTATGAGTGAAGTATCCCCCCACCCCAACCCGTCCTCCTTCTAGAGCTCATCTAGTCAGGCCCCTGTGACCTTCAAGGACAAATGTTCTTAAGGTTCTCTTTCCTGTGCCAGACCCCCAGGCTGGGGAGAGTGACATGAGAAAAACTCTTGAATATAATTATTCTCCAATTTGTGGGTCGCCAACCCTGGAGGGACTTTCAAGAGTCTTCTCCAACACGACAGTTCAAAAGCATCTTTGGGAAAAACAAAACAAAACAAAACAAAAGCATCTTTGGCGGAAGTTGGTGATGGACAGGGAGGCCTGGCGTGCTGCGATTCATGGGGTCACAAAGAGTCGGACACGACTGAGCAACTGAACTGAACTGAACCCTGGAGGGTATGGGATTTGATTATATCAGGAGTTCACACCTTCTGCCATTCTTGTTGTGGTCCATCTTTAGAGGATCTTTCCTGGTGGTTTCAGTCTTTCGGTGATGGTTCTTTTGCAGATTGTTGTGATTTTGTTGTGCTTGTGAGAAGAGATGAGCTGAGGGTTATTCTACTCTGCCATCTTGACCACTCTGATAGTATTCCTTTGATGGTTTGCAAATGGCAAGAGAGGTTCCTTTTCTCATCATCTCTATAATAATATTGAGCCCATTTTCTCCCCTTAATTAAATAATTGTATTTATTTTAAAATTTGACATGTGTACAACTTGAATTTGTTGCTTACCAGATCAATTTCAAAACAAAACAAATTCCTTCCTCATTGTCTTTGGTTAAAAGCAGGTAAAAAGCTCTAGGCAGAAGTCATTGCCACACACCTTGGGCTTCTTTGGGCATCTAGCATCATGGTATTTCCATTAAATATGTACTAGTAAGCAGTGGTTCTTTTTAACCATATATATGACACTGAAATTGTTTTTGTTTTCATACCTTTAATTTGGTAATAAGGACATTTGCAAAATGAATCCAAGTTAATTTTATCTCTTAAAAATTCTGATAGAATCAGTGAAGGTTCTTTTAAATAGAACATATTATAGATTAGTGAGACTGCCACATAAATCTTTCAGTAAATCTACACTATTTTGGTAAATTATATATATTTAAAATAATGCAAATTAAGGCAATTTTTTTTTACTGCTTATATATACATTGTCTCATGAGAAATTGTTTAATTGGTATGATAGTGGATAAAGATGTCAAACATTTGACTTTCTGTTCATCTAAAATTCATCGTAAATGAGTTTATTTTTAAATTATTAAGTGCTGTTTGTCAGTCATTGCTTTATTATTTTGGTATTCTCACAAAGGGCTTCCCAAGAAGCTCGCATGGTAGAGAATCTCCCTGCTGTGTGAGAGACCAAGGTTCAATCTTTATGTCAGGAAGATCTCCTGGAGAAGGGAATGGCAACACACTCCATTGTTCTTCCCTGGAGAATTCCATAGACAGAGGAGCCTGGTGGGCTATAGTCCATGAGTCGCAGAGTCAGACACGACTGAGCAACTAACACACATGCCCACATAAGGACAGACAAGTTTCATGGGGTCCTAGTGTGTTATATCAAAGAACCTGGTACACAGCCAGTCATAGATTAATTTTTTTTAAGAGTGGAAAGTTGGTAACTTGTGTCTAGAGACTATGGGACCATACTAGCACTTCCCCTGCCAGATCCAAGAGTTGATTATTTGGCCTTTGTGTACACCGGAAGATTTTTTAAAATTTTCTTCCAGTCTTCAATGAATAAAATTGTAGAACACCATTCATTCTTGAGTGTCATTAAACTATTTTGTGGAATACCATGTAATTAACAGTTACTATCAATGGTGGTAATAATAAAGTGGCCAATGATGAAAATGTAATATATTATTGAGTTTTTTTGAGAAAAGATAATGCATTTAGTGCATTTTATTGTAATAACTTATTCCAGGGTAATGGAAAATGCAGTTTGTCTTATGTCTGAATTATACTACTGAATATTTTTTGTTTGAATTTTGCTTTGTATTTTAAGTAGATCAATAACCAAGGATTAATTTATTTAATAAAAAACTGAGGTTATTATTCATAAAAGATATATTGACTTTAACAAATTTTCAGTTGAAAACAATTTATTATGTATTATTTGATGAGCACAAAATAGCTTATACCACATATATGAGAAATATTAAGCATTGTGAGTACTCAGAAAATTCATGGCCCAGTCTCCACCCATCAGACCAACTTACAAAGTAGAGCATTATCATTCCTAAAGCTATGGAACTCTCTAGCATTGCCTTTCCTCTAAAAATGGCTTGTTAACAGAATTTTTCTAACATAACTGAAAATAGAAAGTATACTGAATCCTCCATGAACCTACCACCCAGTTTCAATGATTATCAACATTTTTGCCAGTCGTGTTTCACTAACTCTCTTCCTGTGTTACACCCCATTTTTTTGAGTGTTTTAAAGCAAGTTCTAGCCATGACATTATTTCAGTAGTGAGTACTTCTATTTCTGACAAGGACTTTAAAAATGTAACCACAATAAAATCACACCTAAAATTTTGTCTTTAATATGATACAATATCCAGTCAGTGTTTAAAATTTCCCAGTTATCCCATAAATGTTCTTTGCATTTGCTTTCTATGATTCGTGAGTCAGACAGTGTCTGCCCTTTGCACTGCATTAAAATCTTAACCCTTTTGTTTTTTCCTTGCTAAAGAAAGAAACTATCTTTTTTTTTTCCTATAGAATCTTTCATTTCTCTCTTTGTTTGTTTTATTCAAATTGTTCTTCCTGTGACATCATAGATATTATAGATCTTAAGGTTTGATAGGTCCCCTGGAAGCAGTCAGTCTTTGTTCACATGAAATATAGGGCTAGAGGGATAAACTACATTTAGAAACACCATGTATGGGATGTGGGCGTGCCACAGGACAGAGGGCCAACTTTAAAATAATGAATGGTGAAGACGGTACAGCGTTTGACCTAGATTTGAACAAGTCCAGAATAGAAAGATGTTTACAAGACAGATAGAAAATTTGATCACTGGTAGCATTTAGATGCGGAGAAGGCAATGGCACCCCACTCCAGTACTCTTGCCTGGAAAGTCCCATAGACAGAGGAGCCTGGTAGGCTGCAGTCCATGGGGTCGCTAAAAGTCTGACACGACTGAGTGACTTCACTTTCACTTTTCACTTTCCTGCATTGGAGAAGGAAATGGCAACCCACTCCAGTGTTCTTGCCTGGAGAATCCCAGGGACAGTGGAGCCTGGTGGGCTGCTGTCTATGGGGTCGCACAGAGTCGGACACGACTGGGGCGACTTAGCAGCAGCAGCAGCATTTAGATGACATAAGACTATTGTTTTAGCTATCATAAGAGTACTGTGGATGTATTTGTTAAATGCTGATATTTTGCTGATACCTACTGAAGTTTTGAAACAACATGTTGTCAGGAATTTTCTTATGATAATCCCTACATGAACAAAATCAATCATACATTGATAATTGTTGGGCTAGTTGGTGGGGTTATGAGTTCTTTGTATAGTTTTTTCTAATTTGTATGTAGTCAAATTTTTTTGTTAATTTTTTATTTTATATTAAAGTGTAGCTGCTTAACAATGGTGTAGTTTCATGCATAGCAGAGTGAGTTAGCCATACATAAAATGTACCCATTCTCCCTCAAATTCCCCTCCTATCCAGGCTACCACATAACACTGAGCAGTGTTCTGTGTGCTATACAGTAGGTCCTTTTGGTTATCTGTTTTAAATATAGCAGTGTGTGCATGTTGATGTCAAATTCTCTATACTTTAAGTGTTATGAAGGCTTGTGACTTGCCACATACTGCATGTTTCATATGTCCTTCTCTCTAGTTAAAGTGTTTGCCTCTGAAAGCTCTGCAGCTTACTGTGTTTGTGTCTAGTATCACAGGTATATTGAAATTGCCATAAAGCAGTGCAGAAGCTCAGGAATTGATTGTAAAATCCATGGTCTCATCCTGCTGGGACGGATACGTGCAGAGGAGGAAGATATGGCTGCAGTTCCTTTCTTAGCTTCAGATAATGAAGAAGAAGAAGATGAAAAAGGCAACAGTGGGAGGTGAGAGCTATTTGCTTATGCCCACACTCTCACTTTCAAAAGCCAATATTTAATTAGAGTGTATCTCATAGTGAGAATACATTAGGATTATTGTATTATGTAGTCTATATGTATTATATAGACCATATGTATTATATTATTGCTCATAGGACTATTTGGTAAATATTAGTTAAGTTTTCCAAAATTGTAATTTAATTTAATTTTAGGAAAAATTTAATACGGAAACATTGTATTTAGAAAAATTTATTTAAAAGAAAAAATACAAATGTTTAACTTTTGTGCCTGAAATATTGCTGTTAATATTTTGGTGTATATTCTTATAGTTTTCTTATTTATTTGTCCCTAATTGTGTTTTCCTGTGGAGATAGTATGTGGTGGTATATATTTTAAAGCCTTTTTTATGTTACGTATTTTATTGTTAACATGTAAATTGAAAGTTTTTATTATAGTAGAATATACATAAGACTTACCATTTTAACCAGTTGTTAAGTGTATTATTCAGTGGCATTAAATAGTTTATATTATTTGGAAGCTAGAAGCAACATCCATTTTTAGAATATATGTATCCTTTGTCTTCTGTTGTATAATTTTTTAATTGACTCAGTCTATTTATGATTTATATTTATATTTATTGGCTATGCCAAAGCCTTTGACTGTGTGGATCACAATAAACTGTGGAAAATTCTGAAAGAGATGGGAATATCAGACTACCTGATCCGCCTCTTGAGAAACCTGTATGCAGGTCAGGAAGCAACAGTTAGAACTGGACATGGAAAAACAGACTGGTTCCAAATAAGAAATGGAGTACGTCAAGGCTGTATATATTGTCACCCTGCTTATTTAACTTATATGCAGAGTATATCATGAGAAACACTGGGCTGGAAGAAGCATAAGCTGGAATCAAGATTGCCAGGAGAAATATCAATAACCTCAGATATGCAGATGACACCACTTTTATGGCAGAAAGTGAAGAAGAACTAAAAAAGCCTCTTGATGAAAGTGAAAGAGGAGAGTGAAAAAGTTGGCTTTAAAGCTCAACATTCAGAAAACGAAGATCATGGCATCTGGTCCCATCACTTCATGGCAAATAGATGGGGAAACTGTGGCTGACTTTATTTTTTTGGGCTCCACGATCACTGCAGATGGTGACTCGCAGCCTTGAAATTAAAAGACACTTACTCCTTGGAAGGAAAGTTATGACCAACCTAGAGAGCATATTCAAAAGCAGAGACATTACTTTGCCAACAAAGGTCCGTCTAGTCAAGGCAATGGTTTTCCCAGTGTTCATGTATGGATGTGAGAGTTGGACTGTGAAGAAAGCTGAGTGCCAAAGAATTGATGCTTTTAACTGTGGTGTTGAAGTAGACTCTTGAGAGTCCCCTGGACTGCAAGGAGATCCAGCCAGTCCATCCTAAAGGAGATCAGTCCTGGGTGTTCATTGGAAGGACTGATGTTGAAGCTGAAACTCCAATACTTTGGTCACCTGATGCAAAGAGCTGATTCATTTGAAAAGACTCTTATGCTAGGAAAGATTGAGGGCAGGAAGAGAAGGGGATGTCAGAGGAGGAGATGGTTGAATGGCATCACTGACTCAATGGACATGGGTTTGGGTGGACTCCGGGAGTTGGTGATGGACAGGGAGGCTTGGCGTGCTGCGGTTCATGGGGTCGCAGAGTTGGACACAAGAGCGACTGAACTGAACTGAACTGATTTATGATATACAATGAATTTGAAGTAACAATATCCACTTTTAAGTTTTTTTAACAGTATAGTTAACACCTAACTCATGGACATCACTTGCTGGTTTTGCTATTATACTTATTTTGTAGTATTTTTTTCAATTTTATTTTCATTATATTTTGAAGAATTTGTGGCTTTGTTGTTCACACTTTTAACCTGTTGAGGGCAGGTCAGAAGATAGAATGAGTCAGGTGGCAGGAGCCAGCTGCCTGTGCTTCAGGAGCCCTGGAATTTAGGGCAGGCCTTCCCTGGTAGAATGGAGGTTGGGACTTCTAGCATAGCTGACCACACAGTGGACAGAGGGTATAAAGTAAGAAAATTGCATTTTGCCTTGGTTCATGTGCTTGTATTAGAGCACGTTGGAGGTCATATGACTGAATCCATTTTATTATTTGTTTTGGGAAAAAGTATGACCAAACAGAGGTCTCGATTTAGGGACATGGCCACAGTGCCAGTACTGGTGGTGATTCTTAGAGCTGTTTAACCAGCATTCTCTCCAGTTACATCTATAGTAGCTATATTAAGGTGATGAGTGGTAATTGCTTTAAAATATGTCATGGTCAACTTGGTGTACAAGAAAATTATAGTGTCTCCTAGTTCCTAGTGTTTCATAGGAAGCCCCTTCACGGATCATAACCTTGTCCTAGCTAAGGGGCTTGCATCACTCAATGAAGCTAAGAGCCATGTTGTGCAGGACCTCTCAAGACAAACAGGTCATATCAAAGAGTTCTGACGAAACATGGTCCACTGGAGGTGGGAATGGCAAACCCTTCCAGTATTCTTGCTTCGCGAACTGCATGAACAGTATGAAAGGCAAAAAGATAATGACAGCAGAAGATGAGCCCCCCAGGTCAGAACGTGTCCACTCCTGCTGGGGAAGAGCGGAATATAGCTCCAGGAAGAATGAAGAGACTGGGCCAAAGCAGAAATGACTTTCAGTTGTGGATTTGTTTGGTGGTGAAAGTAAAGTCTGATGTTATAAAGAACAATATTGCATGGGAACCTGGAATGTTAGGTCCATGAATCACCGTCAGTTAGATGTGGTTGGGCAGGAGATGGCAAGAGTGAGCATCGACATCTTAGGAATCTGTAAAATAAAATGAGTGGGAATCAGATCAGATCAGATCAGTCGCTCAGTCATGTCCGACTCTTTGCGACCCCATGAATCGCAGCACGCCAGGCCTCCCTGTCCATCACCAACTCCCAGAGTTCACTCAGACTCACATCCATCGAGTCAGTGATGCCATCCAGCCATCTCATCCTCTGTCATCCCCTTCTCCTCTTGGCCCCAATCCCTCCCAGCATCAGAGTCTTTTCCAGTGAGTCAACTTTTTGCATAAGGTGGCCAAAGTACTGGAGTTTCAGCTTTAGCATCATTCCTTCTAAAGAAATCCCAGGGCTGATCTCCTTCAGAATGGACTGGTTGGATCTCCTTGCAGTCCAAGGGACTCTCAAGAGTCTTTGGGTAAATTCAATTCGGGTAACCCTTATACCTACTAATATGGGCAAGAATCCCTTAGAAATGGAGTAGCCCTCATAGTAAGTAAGAGTTGGAAATGCAGTACTTGGGTGCAATCTCCAAATCAACAAAATGCTCTTGGTTCGTTTCCAAGGCAAAACCATTCAATATCACAGTAATCCAAGTCTGTGCTCCAACCACTGATGCCGAAATTGACTGGTTCTGTGAAGACCTACAACACTTTATAGAACTAACAGCAAAAAATTTACTCTTTTTATCATAAAGGATTTGAATGCAAAATTAGGAAGTCAAGAAATACCTGTAGTAACAGGGCAAGTTTGCCCTTGGACTACAAAATGAAGCACGGCAAAAGCTAATAGTTTTGTCAAGAGAAACACTGGTCACAGCAAACATCCTCTTCAACAACACAGGGGAGAGTTCTGAAAGTGTTAGTCACTCAGTTGTGTCTGACTCTTTGTAATCCCATGGACTTTAGCTCACCAGGCTCTTCTGTCAATCAAATTCTTCAGGCAAGAATACTGGAGTGGGTAGCCATTCCCTTCTCCAGGGGATCTTTCCAGTCCAGGGATGGATCCCTAGTCTCCTGATTCCCGGTGGATTCCTCACCATCTGAGCTACCAGGGAAGTCCTACAAAGTGAAGCAGAGCAAAAGCTAACGTGTTGTCAGGAGAACACACTGGTCATAGCAAACACCCTCTTCCAATAACAAGAGACAACTCTGCATATGGACATCACCCAATGATCGATACTGAAATCAAATGGATTATATTCTTTACAGCCAAAGATGGAGAAGCTATATCCCATTAGCAGGGTACAAGAACTGGAACTGATTGTGCCTCAGATCATGAGTTCCTTATTTCAAAATTCAGGTTTAAATTGAAGAAAGTAGGGAAAACCACTAGACCATTCAGGTATGACCTAAATCAAATCCCTTATGATTAGACAGTGGAGGTGATGAATAGGTTCAAGGGATTAGATCTGGTAGAAAAAGTGCCTGAAGATCTATGGGCAGAGGTTTGTTACATTGTATAGGAGGCAGTGACCAATACCCATCCCAAAGAAAAAAATACTAGAAGACAAAGTGGTTGTCTGAGAAGGTTTTACAAACTGCTGAGAATACAAGAGAAGTGAAAGGCAAGCAAGAAACGGAAGTATACCCAACTGAATGCAGAGTGCCAGAGAATAGCAAGGAGAGATAAGAAAGCCTTCTTAAGTGAATCCTGTAAAGAAATAGGGGCTTCTCTTGTAGCTCACTCGGTAAAGAATCTGCCTGCAGTGCAGGAGACCTGGTTTTGATCCCTGGGTTGGGAAGATACCCTGGAGGAGGAAATGGCAACCCACTCCAGTATCCTTGCCTGGAAAATCTAATGGACAGAGGAGCTTGGTGGGCTGCAGTCCATGGGGTCGCAAAGAGTCGGGCACGACTGAGTGACTAACTCATGTACTCATGTAAAGAAATAGAGGAAAACAACAGAATGGGAAAGACTAGAAATCTCTTCAAGAAAATTGAAGAACCAAGGGAACATTTCATACAGGGATGGGCATGATAAAGAACAGAAAGGGTAAGGACTTAACAGAAGCAGGAGAGATTAAGAAGAGGTGGCAAGAATGCACAACTATCCAAAAACTATCTTAATGATCCAGATAACCCTGGTGGTGTGGTTACTTACTTGGAGGTGAACATCCTGGAGTGTGACGTCAAGTGGACCTTAGGAAGCATCACTATAAACAAAACTAGTGGAAGTGATGAAATTCCAGCTGAGCTATTTCAAATCCTAAAAAATGATGCTATGAAAGTGTCCACTCAATATGCCCACAAATTTGGAGAACTCAGAAGTGGCACCAGGACTGGAAAAGGTCAGTTTTCATTTGAATCCCAAAGAAGGGCAGCACCAAAGAATGTTCTAATTGCCGTAAAGTTGCATTTCACATGCTAGCAAGGTAATGGTCAAAATCCTTCAAGCTAAGCATCAACAGTATGTGAACCAAGAACTTGCAGATGTACAGGCTGGGTTTAGAAAAGGCAGAGGACCCAGAGATCAAATTGCCAACATTCACTGGGTCATAGAGAAAGCAAGGAAATTTCAGACAAATGTTTACTTCTGTTTCATTGACTACGCTAAAGCCTTTGACTGTGTGGATCCACAACAAACTGGAAAATTCTTAAAGAGATGGGGATATCAGACCACCTTACCTGTCTTCTGAGAAACACTTATGCAGGTCAAGAAGCAGCAGGTAGAACCAGACAGGGAACAGCAGACTGGTTCAGAATTGGAAAAGGAGTATGACAAGGCTGTATATTGTCACCCTTCTTACTTAACTTATATACAGAGTACATCAAGCAAAGTGCCGGGCTGGATGAGTCACAGTTAGAATCAAGATTACTGGGACAAATGTTAGCGACTTCAGCTATGCAGAGGATACCACTCTAATGCCAGAAAGCTAAGAGGAACGAAAAAGTCTCTTAATGAGGGTGAAAGAGGAGAGTGAAAAACCTAGCTTTAAGCTCAGCATTCAAAAAACAAAGATCATGACATTAAGTTCTGTCACTTCAAGTTCCATCACTTCATAGTAAATAGATAGGGAAAAGTGGAAACAGTGACAGATTTTATTTTCTTGGGCTCCAAAATCACTGCTGATAGTGAGTGAAGTCATGAATTTAAAAGATAGAAGCAACAAACATAGACAGCATATTAAAAAGCAGATACATCGCTTTGCTGACAAAGGTCCATCTATTCAAAGCTATAGTTTTTCCAGTAGTCATGTACAGATGTGCAGGTTGGACCATAAAGAAGGCTGAGTGCATAAGACTCCGTGCTTTCCAACTGTGGTGCTAGAGAAGACTCTTGCGTGTCCCTTGGAGTACAAGGAGATTAAACCAGTCAATCCTAAAGGAAATCAGCCTTGAATATTCATTGGAAGGATTGATGCTGAAACTCAAGCTGCAGTAGTTTGACCACCTGATCTGAAGAGCTGACTCATATGAAAAGACCCTGATGCTGGGAGAGATTGAGGGTAGGATGAAAAGGGGATGATAGAAGATGAGATGGTTGGATGGCATCCCTGACTCAATGGATATGAGTTTGAGTAAGCTCTGGGAGATAGTAAAGGACAGGGAAGCCTTTGTAATCTGTGGGATTGCAGAGAGTCAGATAGGACTTCCCGACTAAACAACAGTAACAACTCCTGGAAAGATTTCCACCAGGATAAATAGCTAAAGTTAAATTCTAGTATTGAAAGGTAGTATGTTGGTTTGTAGACATTTTGACCCTCTGTACCACTAACTTTTGTGTATGCTTCGGATTTTGTTTAGTTATAGCAAAATTTTAAGAGTGTTTGGTAGTAACCATCAAACTGTGTGCTTTAGGTGGTTTCCTCTTTATTTAAAAAATTGCTATGTGATTAACCTCTGTTTCTGTTTTATTTTTTTACTTTGATTAGCCTTATTAGAAAGAAGGCAGCAGGTCTGGAATCAGCAGCTACAATAAGAACCAAAGTATTTGTGTGGGGCCTGAATGACAAGGACCAGCTGGGAGGTCTGAAGGGTTCCAAGGTGTGTGCCTGACACCCCATGCGCTCGCCACCCCACACTGCTTGGGCCCACACAGGCCCAGAGTTAGCCAGGCCTCTTAAAATTTTTATAATGATTTTCCCTTTTGTGTGTGTGTGTGTGTTTTAAATTTATTTATTTTTAATTGAAGGGTTTAATATTGCTTTACAATATTGGTTTGATTTCTACTATACATCATACCTTTTATATGTTGTTTTTAAAATGGACTTTTCTTAAGTAATTCTTGACATGAACTCATAGACATTATCATTTTAGGTTCTAAGACGCCTCTGTCCTTGGAAAACAGTACATGTTAGCTATAGTTGCATTATTGCTGTTTT
Organism: Bos mutus; assembly: GCF_027580195.1. Classification (NCBI taxonomy): domain Eukaryota; kingdom Metazoa; phylum Chordata; class Mammalia; order Artiodactyla; family Bovidae; genus Bos; species Bos mutus. The sequence goes on from NC_091618.1 coordinate 135,281,845, forward strand.
ATAAACTAGAAGATACACTTCCGAAAACATTTGACAAGTGTAGAGGTGAAAATTGTAGACTGTGATTATATTTTAAAGAGTAGGAACGACAAGGTATGCATTTGAACTCGAGTTGAATTCACCTGTGGCTCTCAACTAAGGTGCCACAGAATAGATTCCTCCAAGGTTTAGTGTCTGAAAACAGTTTCTTTTTGACTGAGCATCTGTGTTACTTGGGTTTCTCAGGTTGTGCTATTGGTAAGGAACCTACCTGCCAATGCGGGAGACCCAAGAGATGCAGGTTCAATCCCTGGGTCGGGAAGATCCCCTGGAGGAAGCCATAGCAGCACACTCCAGTATTCTTGCCTGAAGAATCCCACAGACAGAGGAGCTTGGCAGCTTCAGTCCATAAGGTCACAGAGAATTGAACATGACTGAAGCGACTTAGCACAGACACAACTTAGTATTTCACGAGACCTCACTCATTGTAAGATTCCTGTTATTTGCATTGTTGAGACACTGAAACGGAAAGTTAGAACTCATTCATTTTGAGACCATGGTTCTAGTATGATGAAAATGATCCTATATAATTCAGCAGCCTTGGGTTCCCTTTGTTTTTGAGGCCGCTGCACTGCCTTTGGAGATGTGTGGGGCCCAGGAGATCTGGGCGCTTCTCTTATTACTGTGGGCTCTCTAGAGGGCCCTGTGTGCACATGGGTGTTTGCACACGAAAGGCAGATGGGTGCTTCATAGTTGGGATGAAGAGCGTCCTTCTTCCATGGTAGCATTGCCTGTTTGATACTTCATGACGTATGGGCATCATAAAAGACTTTTTAGACAGGGCTTTAATAATTTTAAATGAAATCACATTCATCTCTAATGGGAAATTTGCGCATATATTAATAGTTTCTTAAAGAAGTCGGAATTAACAAGAATGAGGAGGACATGACCTGAAATAAAATATAGTTTACCAAATGTTTGTTTATAACTTTACAGTATGTGTATTTTTTTTTTTTTTTCTTTTCACCTTTTATTATGGAGATGTTCAGATGTACCTCCCTGGTAGGCAGAATAGAGACTTGCTCCTTTTGTCACTGTACCAGCTTTAGCAGTTGCGGATGGTCACATTTTTGTCTTTATTTTCTACAAAGCCTCACCCCTACATATTTTAAAGTAAATTCCAGTATATCATTTCATTCTTAAAATGCTTATGCATCTGTAATAGACAAGAGATTCTTTGGAGAGTGTAACCATGTAAATTCTTTGTACTATTAAATATGATTACTTGTAATTTTAAAAGTGTAAATAAAATTTTCTTTTTTCTTTTGCTTTTTTTAAAAAATTTTGTTTTAGATAAAAGTTCCGTCATTCTCTGAGACACTGTCTGCTTTGAATGTAGTACAGGTGGCTGGTGGTTCTAAAAGTTTGTTTGCAGGTATGATTATTCAAATAATGTAAAAGTTTTAAATGATGTTAAAGCCTAAATATATAGTTGTTGTGTCACAAAAAGTGAGTCTCTTCCTCACTCCTGTTTCTTACAGTGACAGTGGAAGGAAAAGTATATGCCTGTGGAGAAGCCACGAATGGCCGGCTGGGGCTGGGCATCTCCAGTGGGACTGTGCCCATCCCGCGACAGATCACAGCTCTCAGCAGTTACGTGGTCAAGAAGGTGGCTGTTCACTCAGGTACAGGCCAGAATTGACACTTGTGCTCAGACAAGCCTGCTGCTCAGGCTCTGTAATTACCCGGGGCTTTAAACAGTTTCCCCTAGAGTGTCCTTGCATTCTGTCAAGTTCTACTCATTATTAGAAGTAAAAATTGGGTAATATAAAACTTCAGATGGTCTAGAGTTTTAATTATTTTTGTTACATAAGACTTTTTGGAGATCAGGGTTTGTTGGTATTCTGCCATGTGGGGCATACCCCTCCAAAGGAGGGGATTTTTAATTTTGAACTGTTGTCTCAGGTTCTTAAAAGATTGCAGTAATCATGTTCTGTGCCTAAATATGTGTTATTTTTTGGGAAGAGAGCCTGTAAGTTTCATCAGATTTCAAGTGTCTATAAATTCTAGCCATAAGAAAGGATCATTTTTTAAAAAGTCACAGTGCTTCAATTCAAGAAATATATAGAGCATTATTTTAAAGCACTGTGGTTGGCTTCTGAGGAATGAAACCGAATTAGATACAAACTGAGTTTGTATTTATACTGAATAGGGTTAGATTTAACCCCATATAACAGAAAATCTGAACAGTAGTGCCTTGAGCAAGATCGTGTTTTACCATTCTCCTCTGTAAAAATCTGGAGGTGAGGGGGAGGGACAGTGTTGCAGCTACAGTACCCGTGAGGGACACTGGGTTGCTGTCCATCCCTGTTGCAGCTACAGGTGAGCACATAAGCATTTCCTCAAGCCCACTCTGCCCCTTCAGAGAGCTTTTCTGGAAGCCTCACTCGTCAGTCATCTTTGTCACTATCCTCTCTGGGCGAGGGAGTGTGGGAAACATTGTTTTTAGCTGAGCACATTGCCTTGGATCATGTGGGCTCTGTTGGTAAGTGGGTCTTGGATCCTAGAAGCTGGTGACAGAGAGGAAACACTCTTCAGTTCTGAGCTGGGATAGATGGAGTGAAAGAGTGGGCCGTGGTGAGGAAAGAGTGTGAGCTGATTGTTTTGGGAAGAGTGAGCATAATGCCTTTATTGCAATTGATGGTACTTTTGCTTTAGTAATTTCATTGTTGAGATGCATTTCACAAAAGCCTGAATACCATTACACTTGCTAATTTGTCTAATTGCAAATGAACTTAGTTTTACTTTTTCCATCTGAATTTTGATCTTTTATATATTTAATATAGCAACCCCATTAAAGTTAATAATGCTAAAAATAGCATTATTTTGCTGATTCTTTGCAAGTAAAATCCTTTATAGGACTTGAACTTTGTAGAAATGTTCATTTATTTTATATAATTGTCATCCTTAAATGTTGATCCCATTTACTCATTTGACAGATACTCACACATACTGTGTGCCAAGCAAAAAAGGTAGTTATGCTGTTAACTTCTTTTAAACCAACTTTGGCAGCCTCTACCTATGTGACTATTGCAGGTGGACGGCACGCTACCGCTTTAACTGTCGATGGCAAAGTGTTTTCCTGGGGTGAAGGTGATGATGGCAAACTTGGACACTTTAGTAGAATGTAAGAATATTTTCTTCATTTTTGCTAATAAGAAACTGTTAATGAATGCTTTTGGATACTTTTTGTAAAAAATTGAATAGGATGGGTTATTTATACAAAAGAAACTTAAAAATACATTTAAAAAATATCTCTGAATGTGATTTGCCTCACATGCTCTAAGGTTTGATAGTTCAGTGAATCTAAAGATACTGTTTTGATTAAATGTGGATCAGTGTAGATGTCCTTTTTTCCCCCTTCTTTAAAGAGGCTAGATTGATGATAGGGAATATTATTTAATCTTGCTTTAGGAACTGTGACAAGCCACGGCTGATAGAGGCCCTGAAAACCAAGCGAATCCGGGATATTGCCTGTGGGAGCTCACACAGTGCAGCCCTCACGTCCAGTGGTGAACTGTACACCTGGGGTCTCGGAGAGTACGGCCGCTTGGGACATGGGGATAACACAACACAACTGAAGCCCAAAATGGTGATTATACCTATTTTTGTTGCTTACAGAAAGCTCCCCATCTGCTGATTTCCAGAGAAGATAAGCTCCCAGTCTAGGACAGTTAATAAAGATATGTGCAGTATTGGCTTTCATTTTGTGGGGAAAAATTTCCCTTGCTTTCTTGGTGCCTGTGCTTGATTCTGTTTTTAAATTTGTAATTGAGTAGGTGAAAGTCCTTCTTGGTCACAGAGTAATCCAAGTGGCATGTGGAAGTAGAGATGCACAGACCCTGGCTCTGACTGATGAAGGTAAGTCCTGTCTGACTCCACGTTTCAGGGAAGGAATGTTGTGAGATGCTGGCCTGATGTCTATATTTTTAAACCTAGGTTTGGTATTTTCCTGGGGTGATGGTGACTTTGGAAAATTGGGCCGGGGAGGAAGTGAAGGCTGTAACATCCCCCAGAACATCGAGAGACTTAATGGACAAGGGGTGTGCCAGATCGAATGTGGAGCACAGTTCTCCCTGGCCCTCACTAAGTCGGGTGTAGTTTGGACATGGTACGTAAATGCCTGTCACCCACCAGTGTGTCTGTTCAGGGCCTTCCAGGGAGGGGTTCGCCTTTATTTTCTTGCTCATCCAGGCATCTTTGTCCTTTTATTTATTCTGAGTTGGGATTAGTGACAATATTATAAGAAGAAATATCCAATTATAACTGGGTTGTTTAGAAAAGAACACTGGAGAAATTTTAGCCTAGCTTGTCTTTCTTATTTAGATAAAGTATGTGTAGAGGCTTTTTTCTGCTTTTTTTGCCATGCAAGGAGCCTAGTGATCACATGTGTGGAAGACAGATTTCTGATTTCTTTGATCCCTGAAAAAGTTCATGTGTGTTTCCAGTGAAAGATTATTAAATCAGAGAGAGGTGGAATATTCAGCTGACCATGGGCAGACAGTGTGATGGCCTTGGTCTTAGCGTCATGACTCAGAGGCAGCTTGGGGAAGAATCACTACAGAGATCTTTAAAGAGCCATTTGAGGTTGCGTGTCATGTTTTCAGTCTCTATGAAATCTACATCAGTAATTTAAGTACCGTTAAACACATTAAGGATCTTGCTAGCAGAATTAATGTATTATTTTGAATTAATGGTATACTGTTTTATAATTTCTAAGACCTTGGGCATTGTGTCTGTTGTCATTGAGCTGACTCTAGTGCTGTGGCAGTGAATATTTTGCTGTGGGGTATTGCCAGACCATAATCATGTATTAAAATACTCACTGTTGATTCCTTACAGGGGGAAGGGGGACTATTTCAGACTGGGCCATGGCTCGGATGTGCATGTGCGGAAACCACAGGTAGTGGAAGGGCTGAGAGGGAAGAAGATTGTGCATGTGGCTGTCGGGGCCCTGCACTGCTTGGCGGTCACTGATGCAGGACAGGTAAGGGAGCTCGGGACAAGATCTTATGTTGATAGTATAACTTGTGACAAAATAAAGTGAGTCTTGGTACTTGAAAAACCAGAAGGGTGGGCTGTGTCCACTGTGTTCCTGTGTACATTTGCCTAACTGTCAGCATGAGTGAGGGCATCCAGGAAAGACTGCTGAGTAATGCACGTTATAAAGTAGTGAGCTTTCCCACTGTAATGTCTGATAGGGAAATGTATGTATTTCATTTCTGAACTAAAGTTATCCTTGATAAGAGTTGTTTGTTCCTCCAATAAGAGGCTATCCTGTGACAGGCTCAGAGATAATATAATTTGAAATTATGACAATTTGAAATGTATGACAATAAATCAGCGTATTGTACTTCAATCAGAATGAAATAAAAATGAATTATACTTCCTAATTCTGTAAAGCATAAAATTCCTTGAAAAGTAAACATATTTTTTGGATCATTTTCTCTTTTCAAAATTAAGGAAAAAATGTTACAATATTTAGTTAAAGAGGAGAACTTCCTGCTCCTAAGAACAGTATATAGATGAGTTTATTGGGTTGATATTAAGTAAATGAAAGTGAAAGTTGCTCAGTCATGTCCGACTCTTTGTGACCCCATGGACTATACAGTCCATGGAATTCTCCAGGCCAGAATACTGGAGCGGGTAGCCTTTCCCTTCTCCAGGGGATCTTCCCAACCCAGGCGATCGAACCCAGGTCTCCTGCATTGCAGGCAGATTTCTTTACCAGCTGAGTCACAAGGGAAGCCCAAGAATACTGGAGTGGGTAGCTTATCCCTTCTCCAGCAGGTCCCTTCCTGACCCAGTAATTGAACTAGGGTCTCCTGCATTGTAGGCAGATTCTTTACCAGCGGAGCTATCCGGGAAGCACTCAGCAAGAATTTTGAAGTAAACTTAAAGAAAGTCCTGAAATGTTGAAAAATTATTTTTATCCCCTTAACAGGTATACGCTTGGGGTGACAATGACCATGGCCAACAGGGCAATGGCACAACCACAGTTAATAGGAAGCCCACACTTGTGCAAGGCTTAGAAGGCCAGAAGATCACACGAGTAGCTTGCGGGTCTTCTCACAGTGTGGCGTGGACAACCGTTGATGTGGCAACACCCTCTGTTCACGAGCCTGTCCTCTTCCAGACTGCAAGAGACCCTTTAGGTGCTTCCTATTTAGGTAACTGAGATCTGTGTTTTATACGAGATCCTTCTGCATAGATAGAATGTCATAGATGGAATGTTTAATACTGCTACTAGGTTAGAGTTTGTAGCACCGAGTTACCTATGTTCTGAACCATAGCCCCAGAGTCGTCATGGTGCTCTGTGCTATGATTTATGCTGGAATGAAAACTAGAAGAAGTACAGTGCTGGTTCTTGAGATCAGGACAGCTCTGGCAATGCTGTGCACGTGTGCAGACAGAGGGACTTTAAAGTTTAGGCATTTGGTGTTTTCAACAGCTCTATTCAGAGCTGAATTCATATATGTATTCAGAAATGAATACATATATGAATAATACAATCTACATATTAAAACAATCCAACCTGTGTAGACTAATTTTTATCAGCTTTGATATGTGTGCACCTGTGAGAGCATCATCACAGTCGACATAATGAACAAATGTGTATACTACCCTTGAGTAGACCCCTCCCAGCTTTCCACAACCACTGACTTCATGTCTGTCACTGTAGATCAGTTTGCCATTTTAGAGTTTTATATTAATGGAATCATATAGTATGTGCTTTTTTTCTAATCTAACTTTTTTCACACACCATAATTATTTTGAGATTCATCCATGTTGCATGTATCAGTATTTCATTCTTTTTTAATTGTTGGCTAGCATTTTATTTATGGGTATACTGCAGTTGATACATCAGTTTGCCTGTTGATGGACTTTGGTGTTGCTTCTTAATTTTGACTATACAAACACTTGCTCTGAACATTTGTGTATAGTCTTTATATGGACACATATACTTACATTTCTCTAGGGTAAGTACTTAGGAGAGGAATGATTGGCTGGTATGGTAGATACAAGTTTATTTTCTTAAGAACTGCAAACTGTTTTGCAAAGTGGTTATTCTGTAACTCCAGCATCTCCATATTTTTGTTTGTATTTGATGTAGTCAGTTTTTAATTTTAGCCATTCTGTAGATGTGTAGTGCTCAGTTCAGTCGCTCAGTCGTGTCCGACTCTTTGCGACCCCATGAATTGCAGCATGCCAGGCCTCCCTGTCCATCACCACCTCCCAGAGTTCACTCAGACTCTTGTCCATCGAGTCAGTGATGCCATCCAGCCATCTCATCCTCTGTCGTCCCCTTCTCCTCCTGCCCCCAATCCCTCCCAGCATCAGAGTCTTTTCCAATGAGTCAACACTTTGCATGAGGTGGTCACAGTACTGGAGTTTCAGCTTTAGCATCATTCCTTCCAAAGAAATCCCAGGGCTGATCTCCTTCAGAATGGACTGGCTGGATCTCCTTGCAGTCTAAGGGACTCTCAAGAGTCTTCTCCAACACCACAGTTCAAAAGCATCAATTCTTCGGCGCTCAGCCTTCTTCACAGTCCAACTCTCACATCCATACATGACCACAGGAAAAACCATAGCCTTGACTAGATGGACCTTTGTTGGCGAAGTAATGTCTCTGCTTTTGAATATGCTGTCTAGGTTGGTCATAACTTTCCTTCCAAGGAGTAAGCGTCTTTTAATTTCATGGCTTCAATCACCATCTGCCGTGATTTTGGAGCCCAAAAAAATAAGTCTGACACTGTTTCCCCATCTGTTTCCCATGAAGTGATGGGACCGGATGCCATGATCTTCGTTTTCTGAATGTGGAGTTTTAAGCCAACTTTTTCACTCTCCTCTTTGACCTTCATCAAGAGGCTTTTTAGTTCCTCTTCACTTTCTGCCATAAGGGTGGTGTCATCTGCATATCTGAGGTTATTGATATTTCTCCCAGCTTGATTCCAGCTTGTGCTTCTTCCAGCCCAGCGTTTCTCATGATGTACTATCCATAGAAGTTAAATAAGCAGGGTGACAATATAAAGCCTTGACGTACTCCTTTTCCTACTTGGAACCAGTGTGTTGTTCCATGTCCAGTTCTAACTGTTGCTTCCTGACCTGCATATAAATTTCTCAAGAGGCAGGTCAGGTGGTCTGTTATTCCCATCTCTTTCAGAATTTTCCACAGTTTATCGTGATCCACACAGTCAAAGGCTTTGGCATAGTCAATAAAGCAGAAATAGATGTTTTTCTGGAACTCTGTTGCTTTTTTGATGATCCAGTGGATGTTGGCAATTTGATCTCTGGTTCCTCTGCCTTTTCTAAAACCAGCTTGAACATCTGGAAGTTCATGGTTCACGTATTGCTGAAGCCTGGCTTGGAGAATTTTGAGCATTACTTTACTAGCGTGTGAGATGAGTGCAATTGTGTGGTAGTTTGAGCATTCTTTGGCATTGCCTTTCTTTGGGATTGGAATGAAAACTGACCTTTTCCAGTCCTGTGGCCACGGCTGAGTTTTCCAAATTTGCTGGCATATTGAGTGTGGCACTTTTACAGCATCATCTTTCAGGATTTGAAACAGCTCAACTGGAATTCCATCACTTCCACTAGCTTTGTTTGTAGTGATGCTTTCTAAGGCCCACTTGACTTCACGTTCCAGGATATCTGGCTCTAGGTCAGTGATCACACCATTGTGATTATCTGGGTCGTGAAGATCTTTTTTGTACAGTTCTTCTGTGTATTCTTGGTACCTCTTCTTAATATCTTCTGCTTCTTTAGGTCCATACCATTTCTGTCCTTTATTGAGCCCATCTTTGCATGAAATGTCCCCTTGGTATCTCTAATTTTCTTGAAGAGATCTCTAGTCTTTCCCATTCTGTTGTTTTCCTCTGTTTCTTTGCATTGATCACTGAGGAAGGCTTTCTTATCTCTTTTTGCTATTCTTTGGAACTCTGCATTCAGATGCTTATATCTTTCCTTTTGTCCTTTGCTTTTCACTTCTCTTCTTTTCACAGCTATTTGTAAGGCCTCCCCAGACAGCCGTTTTGCTTTTTTGCATTTCTTTTCCATGGGGATGGTCTTGATCCCTGTCTCCTGTACAGTGTCACGAACCTCATTCCATAGTTCATCAGGCACTCTATTTATCAGATCTAGGCCCTTAAATCTATTTCTCACTTCCACTGTATAATCATAAGGGATTTGATTAAGTCATACCTGAATGGTCTAGTGGTTTTCCCTACTTTCTTCAGTTTAAGTTGAATTTGGCAATAAGAAGTTCATGATCTGAGCCACAGTCAGCTCCCGGTCTTGTTTTTTGCTGACTGTATAGAGCTTCTCCATCTTTGGCTGCAAAGAATATAATCAATCTGATTTCAGTGTTGACCATGTGGTGATGTCCATGTGTAGAGTCTTTTCTTGTGTTGTTGGAAGAGGGTGTTTGTAATGACCAGTGCATTTTCTTGGCAAAACTCTACTAGTCTTTGCCCTGCTTCATTCCGTATTCCAAGGCCAAATTTGCCTGTTACTCCAGGTGTTTCTTGACTTCCTACTTTTGCATTCCAGTCCCCTATAATGACAAGGACATCTTTTTTGGATGTTAGTTCTAAAAGGTCTTAGAGGTCTTCATGGAACTGTTCAACTTCAGCTTCTTCAGTGTTACTGGTTGGGGCATAAACTTGGATTACTGTGATAGTGAATGGTTTGCCTTGGAAACGAACAGAGATCATTCTGTGTAGTGCTAAATCACTGTAATTTTACTTTGCATTTTGCTAATGACTAATGATGTTGAGTGTCTTACTAGGCTTAAGTGTCTATTCAGTCTTTGGCCTGTATGTAAACCTAGGTTGTTTATTTCCTTATTGTTGAGTTCTGAACAGTCTGTATGTATTCTGTATACAAGTCTTTCATCAGATATTTAATTTGCACAGTGTGACTTGTCTATTTATTCTCTCAGGTAAATTTTGAAGAGCAAAAGATTTTAATTTTGATGAAGTCCGGTTTATCCATTTTTATCTTCTATGAATCATAGTTTGGATGTTGTATTTAAATAACCTTTACCTAACTCAACATCATAAAGATTCTTTTCCCATGTTTTTTTGTAAAAGTTCTATAGTTACAGGTGTATGCTTGATCTTCAGTTAAAGTTCATACATGGTGTGAGGTATGAATTGAAATTTATTTTTGGTATTTGGATATCCAGTTGTTTCAGTTGCATTGTTCAAAAACACAGTATCATTTCTGTATTGGAAGAATTTGTACTTGTGTTAAAAAACCAGTTGTTTATGTATGTGTGGGTCTATTTCTGGATTCTCAGATGTGTTTTGTTGATTTGTTTTTGTATTTTGATGCAAATACCATATTGTCTTGATTACTGTAGCTTTATAAAAGACTGAATTCAGGCTTTGGTAATTCTTTAGCTTTGTTCTTTTTCAAATATGTTTTGGGTATTCTAGACCCTTTGCATTTCCATGTAACTTTTAGTATCAGCTTGTGCGTTTTTATAAAATAACCTACTTGGGATTTTGATTACTTTGACTATAGATCCATTTGGGGTTTGCTTCATAGTATTGAATCTTCCCACTCATGAGTATACTATTTCTCTCCATTTGTTTATGTCTTTAATATTTCTCAGCAATATTTTATAGTCTCAGTATGCAAGTCTTGCATATCTTTTGTCATATTTGTCCCTAAATATTTCATATTGTTCATTCTGTTATAAATGGTATTTTAAAAAATTTCTTTTGTTCCTTGTTCTTTTCTAGAAATATTCAAGTTGCTCCTTATTAGTGTGTAGAAATACATTTATTTTTTTAGGATATTTGGATTACTTCCAGTTTTGGGCTGTTACAAGTAAAATCTGCTATTAGTTTTCACATTCAGGTTTTTGAGTTAGTCTTCCATACCTTGAATACACCCCACTTGATTTTGCTACTTTTCATTTCTTTGATTTTCTCTCGTCTGTTTCAGTTTTATTGGTTTCTCTTCTCACCTTTATGCTTGCTTTATGTTTATTTTCTATTCTTTTCTGCTTTCTTGAGATCAGAGCTTAGATTATTGATTTGAGACTGTTCGTCTTATCTTGTGTAAACTTTTAGTACTGTAAACTTCTGTCTTGGTACTGATTTAGCTACATCTGTCAAATTTTCGTATGTTTTATTTTCTTTTTCATTCAGTTCTATATATAAATGTATGTATAATTGAGGACATAAGTAATTTTATTTTTGTATAACCTTAACCTTGCCAAACTGCTTCATTCTTTTAATAGCATTTATCTTCTGTTTGACACCCAGCTGCACTCATATTGAAAATTAGTGACAACTACTTAGTGATTCCAGCTTGAAGTTATAACCATACACCAGATGTTTTGAATACAAGCCAATCTGTATGTTGGGTAAACTTAAGAACTCTTAGTGTCTCTTCTTTTGCAGAAACTCTCTCTCTCTCCTGCTGTACTTTGTTTGATCAAGAAGACTAAAGGCAAATGGCCAGAAAGCTAACTTCCTTCAGTGAGACAGAAATGTTTTTCCAACTTCTCCTATAAATAATGTTTCAAATACCAAATTAGTTTTCCCAGTGTATAACAAATTCTAATTTGATGGGGTTTTTTCTTAACTACTTCTCTTCAGTGACCTATAAATTTGTTTAAATAATAAGTACCTTTTCTATTTTTTTTTCACAATGAAAAATTAAATGATGTGTTGAATATACTACTAAAAATACTTCACCTCTCAAATATGGTTTCTATGTTGAAAATTATGGAATTTTTCCAGTTAACTTTCAAATCTTGGCACAATCTCTCTGTTTTAAAAAAATATATCATTTTTGAAGTAATTTGAATCAGTTCCATTCAGTCGCTCAGTCGTGTCTGACTCTTTGTGACCCCATGAACTGCAGCACGCCAGGCCTCCCTGTCCATCACCAACTCCCGGAGCCTACCCAAACCCATGTCCATTGAGTCAGTGATACCTTCCAACCATCTCATCCTCTGTCGTCCCCTTCTTCTCCTGCCCTCAATCTTCCCCAGCATCAGGGTCTTTTCAAATGAGTCAGCTCTTCGCATCAGATGGCCAGAGTACTGGAGCTTCAGTCTCAACATCAGCCCTTCCAATGAACACCCAGAACTGATCTCCCTTAGGATGGACTGGTTGGATCTCCTTGCAGTTCAAGGGACTCTCAGAAGTCTTCTCCCACACTGCAGTTCAAAACTGTGAATTCTTCTGTGCTCAGCTTTCTTTAGAGTCCAACTCTCACATCCATACATGACCACAGGAAAAACCATAGCCTTGACTAGACGGACCTTTGTTGGCAAAGTAATGTCTCTGCTTTTTAATATGCTGTCTAGGTTGGTCATAACTTTCCTTCCAGGAATAAGCGTCTTTTAATTTCGTGGCTGCAACCACCATCTGTAGTGATTTTGGAGCCCACTGTTTCCACTGTTGCCCCATCTATTTGCCGTGAAGTGATGGGACAGGATGCCATGATCTTAGTGTTCTGAATGTTGAGCTTTAAGCCAGCTTTTTCACTCGCCTCTTTCACTTTCATCAAGAGTCTCTTTAGTTCTTCACTTTCTGGCATAAGGGTAGTGTCATCTGCATATCTGAGGTTATTGATATTTCTACTGGCAATCTTGATTCCAGCTTGGGCTTCATCTAGCCCAGCATTTCTCATGATGTACTCTGCATATAAGTTAAATAAGCAGGGTGACAATATACAGCCTTGATGTACTCCTTTTCCTATTTGGAATCAGTCTGTTGTTCCATGTCCAGTTCTAACTGTTGCTTCCTCACCTGCATATTCTCAGGAGGCAGGTCAACTGGTCTCCTATTCCATCTCTTTCAGAATTTTCCACAGTTCATTGTGATCCACACAGTCAAAAGTTTTGGCATAGTCAATAAAGCAGAAATAGATGTTTTTCTGGAGCTCTCTTGCTTTTTCAGTGATCCAGCGGATGTTGGCAGTTTGATCTCTGGTTCCTCTGCCTTTTCTAAAACCAGCTTAAACATCTCGAAGTTCACGGTTCATGTATTGCTGAAGCCTGGCTTGGAGAATTTTGAGCATTACTTTACTAGCATGTGAGATGAGTGCAATTGTGTGGTAGTTTGAGCATTCTTTGGCATTACCTTTCTTTGGGATTGGAATGAAAACTGACCTTTTCCAGTCCTGTGGCCACTGCTGAGTTTTCCAAATTTGCTGGCATATTGATTGCAGCACTTTCACAGCATCATCTTTCAGAATTTGAAAGAGCTCAACTGGAATTCCATCACCTCCACTAGCTTTCTTTGTAGTGATGCTTCCTAAGGCCCACTTGACCTCACATTCCAAGATGTCTGGCTCTAGGTGAGTGATCACATCATTGTGATTATCTGGGTCGTGAAGATCTTTTTTGTACAGTTCTTCTGTGTATTCTTGTGACCTCTTTTCAATATCTTCTGCTTCTGTCAGGTCCATACCATCTGTCCTTTATTGAGCCCATCTTTGCATGAAATGTTCCCTTGGTATCTCTAGTTTTCTTGAGGAGATCTCTAGTCTTTCCCATTCTGTTGTTTTCCTCTATTTCTTTGTATTGATCGCTGAGGAAGGCTTTCTTTTCTCTCTTTGCTATTTTTTGGAAGTCTGCATTTAAATAGGTATTTCTTTCCTTTTCTCCTTTGCTTTTTTCTTCTCTTCTTTTCACGGCTATTTGTAAGGCCTTCTCAGATAGCCATTTTTCTTTTTTGCATTTCTTTTTTTGGGGGATGGTCTTGATCCCTGTCTCCTGTACAGTGTCATGAACCGCTGTCCATAGTTCATCAGGCACTCTATCGGATCTAGTCCCTTAAATCTATTTCTTACTTCCACTATATAATCATAAGGGATTTGATTTATGTCATACCTGAATGGGTTAGTGGTTTTCCCTTCTTTCTTCAGTTCAAGCCTGAATTTGACAATAAGGAATTTGTGATCTGAGCCACAGTCTGCTCCCAGTCTTGTTTTTTGCTGACTATATAGAGCTCCATCTTTGGCTGCAAAGAATATAATCAATCTGATTTTGGTGTTGGCCATCTGCTGATGTCCATAGAGTCTTCTCTTGTGTTGTTGGAAGAGAATGTTTGCTATGCCCAGTGTGTTCTCTTGGCAAAACTGTTATTAGCTTTTGCCCTGCTTCATTCTGTATTCCAAGGCCAAATCTGCCCGTTACTCCAGGTGTTTCTTGACTTCCCACCTTTGCATTCCAGTCCCTATAATGAAAAGGACATCTTTTTTGGATGTTAGTTCTCAAAGGTCTTATAGGTCTTCATAGAACCGTTCAACTTCAGCTTCTTCAGTAATTTGGATAGCTACTCTATAAATCAAAAATTGATTCACAAGCCCCTGGTACCATAATCATCCATTTTATCAAGTGTCCTAAATATGTTCTGTATAAGTTTTCTTGATCTTAAGATGAATATGAAAATATTTTTAATATAACTATTTTTGACTATATAGTTTCTCATAAAGATACTAGTCACTTAATGTTTATATTATCCATTTCCATTGGTTGGCAGGAGGCTCTTCCACTGAGGACTCCCATGTTTTCCACTCCACCATTTTTCTTGCAGACTTAATTCATTTTCAGCCTAAAAAAATCATCTCTTCTATTAACCACTCTGAAGTTGCTCTTTTAATTTTATAACCTCTGGTTCCATTTTAACTATACCCAGCTTCTTATTTGTAATCTATACTATATACCTTCTATATGGTGTATTTTTAGGGATTCGTCCAAGAACATCCAAGAATCTTTGTATACCATGTTCTTAGCTTCTCATGTGGACTCTTAAACATAAGCTAGTCCCACAAGGCCAATGGTCTTCTGGGGCCAGCCCACCATGACAGCCCAGTTTTATATGGTTTTCAGCTTTATTTTTGACATATGAATTATTCTTTTTGTTCCTTTTTGTGTTCTAGTTGCTTTAAAAAAAAAAGCTAGTTAAGAACTTTCACCTCTCTGTGTAGTATTTTTAAACCATAAATTTAATTCCTTTAAGATTTAGGGCTAGCTGTTTCTTTAATGGTAAGATTTGTGTCTTTGATGCAAGTTTAACTTAATGGCATAAAGTTGTCTCAGTGTTTGCTTATTTTTCTTTTAATATTTGTAGACTCTATAGTGGTGTTATTACTCATTGCTTATATTGGTAATTGTGTCTTCTCTTTCCAGTTTGTCTATAGCTTTATCAGTTCTATTAAGTTTTTTCAAAGAATAAGCCAGTGGTTTCCTTGATTTTCCTTCGTTGTTTTTCTGTTTTCTGTTTCACTGATCTTTAATCTTTATTCTTTTCTTCTAAGAAGCTTAGGTCTTTGGCTTAGGGTCTTCCCAGTTTTCTAGTGTAAACGTCTGTTTACTCTCCTTGAGTAATTGACACTGACATCATTAATGACAGATTATCCTCTCATCCTTTGCTTTGAAATTCTTGCTTTGAAATAAAGTTTGACTGTTAAGAATATAGGTACAAGAGAAAATATGATATATTTTTTCCATTCTTTTTACTGTTAACCTACTAAAAAAAAGTTCCTGGTAGGCAACATATAGTTGGATTTTGCTTTTTAATTTTTTCTCTGGGACTCTCTAATTGGGGTGTTTACTTCACTCACATTTAATGTGATTATGAATGTATTTGTTTTCAATCAGTATCCTGCTGTTTGTTTTGTATTATATTAGTCCTAGCTGTTTATTGTTTTTTTCTGCTCTTTTTCTGCCTTTCTTTGAATTAATTGTTCTTTTTGATATTGTATTTTCTTCTTTGTTTTCTTTGAGCTTTAACTTTTTGTGTTACTTTAGTGGTTGTTTTAGGAATTATGCACCTTTAATGTATCATAGTCTGCCTTTAGCTGATTCCCTTGTAGCTCAGTAGGTAAAGAATCGACTGCAATGCAGGAGACTCAGGTTCGATTCCTGGGTGGGAAAGATCCCCTGGAGAAGGAAATGGCAACCCACTCCAGTATTCTTGGCTGGAGAATTCCATGGACAGAGGAGCCTGGCGGGCTACAGTCCGTGGGGTCGCAAGAGCTGGACTCAACTGAGCGAGTGCACCAGCGCCACCTGCAGGTGGGGTCACACTGTTTCATGCGCAGTGTGTGCCTCTCTCGGTGATACATCTCTGCTTCTGCCCTCCCGGCCTCAGTGCTACTTTGTTATGCCTTTCTCTGTATGTTGTAAATGTTACAGTTGTTTAAATCAGTTTTTTTAAACATCAGGTTATCTATTTAAATGAGTTAAAAGAGTATCTCTGTATTTACTCACACAGTTAACTCTTTCCAGTGTTCTTCATTTCTTTGTGGAGATCCTTTTTCCATCTGAATCACTTTTCTTCTGCTTGAAGAAATTCCTTTTTTATGTCTTGTCAGCTCAGATGTGCGATTCTTCCTTTCAGCTTCTTATGGCTAAACTAGGCATTATTTTGCTTCATGTTTGCACCATATTTTAGCTGACTATATAATCTTTGGTTGACATTGTTTTCATTGAGAATTTGCTGTCATTCTTATCTTTGTTCTTCTGTACATAGCATGTCTTTTATCTAAGACTCCTTTTAGGATTTTCTTTTTATTTCCCTGGTTTTTATTTTCATGGTTCAAGCACTTGTGGTTCATGGTGCCTCTTAGATCTCTTGAGTTTTAAGTTTTCATCCATTTTGTAAAATTGTCGGTCACTGTTCTTCAAAAAAATTTTTTTCGCTGTACCTTTGGGAAGTCTAGTTCCATGTGTATTAGGACTCCTCAAGTTGTTCCACAGATAAATGACATTGTTCATTTTTAAACTGTTCTTTCTGTTTCACATGAATAGTTTCTGTTGCTGTATCTTCACATGCACTCGTCTTTGCTTCATTTTCATATGCTGTTAATGTTACTATTTAAATCTCAGACATCTTAGCTAGTTTTCTAGAAATTTGAGTATTTTTTTTTTTACGTCTCTGATTCTCTTTTGAACATATGTAATACAGATATAAGAAGGTAATCAGACATCTTAGCTACTTTTCTGGAAATTTGATTTGCGTATTTTTTTTATCTTTTATGTCTCTGATTTTCTTTTGAACATATGGAATACAGATATAAGTATTTCAACTTAAGTTGTCTGCTGATGGTAATATCTGTGTCAATTCTGGATTGTTTAGATCGATTTTTCTTCCTGAGTTGAGTGGTATTTTCCTGCCTTTCTTCCAACATGGTAACTTTTAGTTTGATGCCATACATTGTGAATGTTGCTGGAGATTTTTATGCGTGTAGTGAATCTTCTTGAGCTTACGTACAGTTAAATTACTCTCAAAACAGTTTGATCCCTTTGGACCTTTGTTTTGGATTTGTTAAGTGGATTCAGAGCTGATACTATTGTGGGACTAATAATTCCCTACCACTGAGTATTTCACCCAGTGCCTTGTGAATGATGAGGTCTTCCCTCTAGCTGATGGGAACAGGCAGTAGCTGGGACCTCTGTGTTCTCCTAGTCCTCTCATACAAGTTCTTTCTTTGTCTCTGAGTCATGCCCATTTATGAAGGCGTCTTATCTGGATGAGTGAGAATGCCTGCATATCTCCAGGGCACTCTCTGTGCAACTTTTCCCTCTTATCCTGTCCTGTGAACTTTGCCCACATTGGATTCCCTGGTGCTGAGCTCAACCTCCTCTTCTCACAGAGACCACTGGGCTCCATCTGGTTCTCTCCCTGTAATCAGGCCTGGGAACTCTCAGGGCAGTGGGCTGGAACTTGCTAATACTGTATATGGTGAATATACTATCTTCTCACCATTGTTGTGGATTTTTTTGTTTTTGCTTTACGTTTCATCAATAAGTAAATATAGATAGTTATCATAGTATTGTCATGGCTTATATATGTATAGCGTAAATTGTTGTAAGTACATTTTGCAAAAGCATTTACATTTTTTTGTAGTTATAGCAAACCTTCGCTATAGATGTTTGTTTTTAAACTATGCGAGATTATTAGTGAAACTAATATTTAATCTGTGAAATAGCAAAATGCAGATTGCAGTGTGCTTTGAAATGAAATGGAAAGGTCAAATTATAGAAATAGAGCAAACTCTGATCTTAAAAATTGAAGCCAGTTTTATTTTACTTTTCCAGGTGTGCCTTCTGATGCTGACTCTTCTCCTGCCAGTAATAAAATCAATGGTGCAAATAATTCTAAACCAAATCGCCCTTCTCTTGCCAAGATTCTCCTATCATTAGATGGAAATCTGGCCAAACAACAGGCCTTATCTCATATACTTACAGCATTGCAAATCATGTATGCCAGGTAAGCTTGTTTGCTAGCTTTTGAAATCCCACAATTATGTAAACTTTAGGTTTTTGTCCTTTTTTGATGGAGAATGTTTGTTACTGTTTTTAAATACTGTGAGTTTTAGGTCATACACCCTTTGATAGTGAATGATGGTATCTTTATGCTTTTCTTTAATGGAGGTTGAAATATGAATTAGAAAATCAAGTTGAAGAACATTTTCATTATTCTTTATGGCCAATAAGCTTTATACCTGTTTTGGGAGGAAGAATTAGTTGATGCTTATATACAGTAATATTTAAGATAGTTGTCATCTCCTTCAGTCTTGTTAAGGCAGAGATTTGATAGTGTTGTCTTTTCCTCCATTTTGCTGCTATTTTCATGCAGACTAAATAAATGGCCCATCAATCATTGTATTGTGGTTATGTACATGATGAATAGAAATAAATACTTAGGGACATTAATTTAGACTAAAGGCTAACTTAGTCGTTGAGAGGATATTTAATCTTCACTGCCTTGTGTGAGGCACCTTTGGTATCTGGCTTGCAATAAACACAAAATCACTGTGGATGGTGACTGCAGCCATGAAGTTAGAAGATGATTGCTTCTTGGCAGGAAAGCTATGGCAAACCTAGACAGTATATTAAAAAACAGAGACATCACTTTGCCAACAAAGGTCCATATAGTCAAGGCTATAGTCAAAGTCTTTCCAGTAGTCATGTACAGATGTGAGAGCTGGACCGTAAAGAAGGCAGAGCACTGAAGAATTGATGCTTTTGAACTGTGGTGCTTGAGAAGACTTGAGAACCCCTTGGAGAGCAAGGAGATCAAACCCGTTAATCTTAAAGGAAATACATTCTGAATAATCATTGGAAGGACTAATGCTGAAGTTTTAATACTTTGGCCATCTAATGTGAATTCCAGCTCACTGGAAAAGACTCTGGTGCTAGGAAAGCTTGAAGGCAGAAGGAGAAGAGTGCAACAGAGGATGAGATGGTTGGATGGTATCACTGATTCAATGGACGTGACCTTGGGCAAACTCCAGGAGATAGTGAGAGACAGGGAAGCCTGGTGTGCCTGCTGGCCATGGGGTCACAAAGAGTTGGATATGACTTAGTGACCTAACAACAAAAAAACCCAAATTATCCTTAGACTCTTAACAACCAAGATTTCTCAGAGAAATCCAGAGGCTTATTCTGGTCTGATTTTTATGTTGGCAGTTTTTCACCTGTTATCACTGTGGTCGTTCAGTAAATAAGATTAGGAGTAAATATTTTAGGCAATAGATACATAGTAATAACATTCAATATTTTTCTAAAACTCTCCTTTTATAGTTATTCTGTAATAATGAGGGAATCCTTCAGTAAACAGTTGCCCTGCCCCCTGACTCTGCCATCCTGCAGAGGTAGATTCAGTTCACCACAGGCCTGGCTTTCTCTCCTGACAGAGACACCGTGGTTGGGGCCCTGATGCCGGCTGGCATGGTTGCCCCAGTGGAGTGTCCTTCCTTCTCCTCCTCGGCACCTGCTTCTGACGTATCTGCCATGGCCAGTCCCATGAATGGAGAGGAGTGTGTGCTGGCTGTTGATATTGAAGACAGATTGAGTCCAAATCCATGGCAAGAAAAGAGAGGAGAGGTAAAAAATGGTAAAGCAGTAAAGCAGTGTTTGATTAGGAAGTGAAAGGTAGCTCATTTGTGTCTTATAAAGTACAAGTCATTCTTTAATTTAATTCAGAATGTTTTTGTGTCTACTACTATGATTTTTGGCTTGAATTAGTATTCTGTTTAAAAGGAGTCTTGTAGTGTATAGATGGGAATATTCTTTTAAAAAGTTGCTAAGTACACCGTGCAGTTGTTCATCTATAATGCTGAAACTTGAACACTGTGAAAACTAAAGGTTTTTGTATTTATTTTGGGGAAAAGCCCAGCTTGGAGAGATGTGAGCTCATTTTAGTTGTTTTCATGTGATTGCTTGTGAATATTAATAGGTTTTCCTGGGAACATGAATATGCTTAACTTTGCAGGGCTGTCCCAGATTGCACTGGAGGTGGTAGCTGGTAATATAAATGTCTTGTTATCTCTGTAAAATCTTGCATATTCCAGATGACCTAAGGGGTAAGTAAGCCTTTTGGAGTTAGAAGGGAAGTGTGCCATGTTGCCAAGTTTCTCGTTTTTCTTCTTCATTTTCAAACTAGATTATCTCTTCTGAGGATGCTGTGACCCCTTCTGCAGTGACCCCATCAGCTTGCTCAGCTTCTTCTCGGCCATTTATCCCAGTAACAGATGACCCAGGAGCTGCCAGCATCATTGCAGAAACCATGACCAAAACCAAAGAGGTCAGGGGGTTTTCTTCTTTAATGGTTTATTTTGAAATAATCTTAAATGTACACTCAAGTTGCAGAAATATTTCCTAGACATAGAGCATGGCATACTCCTTTGTACTGTCTACCTAGATTCTCCAATTGTGAGTGTTTCTAAACTGTTGGTGGGAGAGCTGCATGGCATAATCCCAGCCTTCCTTAAAGCTTCAGAGTGTGCTTCCTAAGTATCAGGACATTGCCACTGATCAGGGACTATTTTCTGCTCCAGAGACCGACTCAGATTTTGCTCATTACGGGTCTAGATCCTGCCCAGGTGTGAGGGTTACCTCTTTTTGTATTCAATATGGAACCATCCTTAAGTTCCTCTTTTTATAAGAAATGCCACAAGAATGATGCAGAGTTCTTTTCAGTGCATTCTTTTGAGGTGTGTGCATTGTTGATTTGCTGCATCACAGGTGATATTAATTCTTATTTGTTAAGTTTGTCTACAAGATTTCGCTATTGGAAGTTAATAAATTTTAAAAAAAAAAGCATGTTTATAGGTATTCC
Organism: Bos mutus; assembly: GCF_027580195.1. Lineage (NCBI taxonomy): Eukaryota > Metazoa > Chordata > Mammalia > Artiodactyla > Bovidae > Bos > Bos mutus. The sequence continues at coordinate 135,302,982 of NC_091618.1, forward strand.
TGGGGAGATAATTTACTTTGGGACTATGTTACTAGCTTATCCCTCATTATGTTTTCATCTGCCAGTTTTTAGTATCTCTTGATAATTCCATCTGGGTCCATTACTACTGTGATAATTGTCAAATGGTGATTTTTCAGATTTCATCATTCCTTTTGGAATACCATTGTTGCTACTCTTCAGTAGGGAAGAACTTTCCCTCTTCATCTCATCTTTCTGTGGGTATATATTCATGGAATTCTATTTTACTCAAATAATGACTTATATTACTATCATCATTTGACACCCAAATTGTCCCAGACTTGGCCTTTGGTAGGCCTTTCCATCTGGTTTGTCTTTCTGATGTGCCCCCATATTTCTTTGAGCACTTTACTTTATAGCACAGTCAGTTTAGCTCAGTCGCTCAGGCCTGTCTGACTCTTTGCAACCCCATGAACTGCATGACTCCAGGCTTCCCTGGCCATCACCAATACCTGGAGCTTGCTCAAACTCATGTCCATTGAGTGGTGATACCATCCAACTATCTTATCCTCTGTCGTCTCCTTCTCCTGCCTTCAGTCTTTCCACCATCAGGATCTTTTCCAGTGAGTCAGTTCTTCACATCAGGTGGTCAGAGTATTGGAGCTTCAGCTTCACTATCAGTCCTTCCAGTGAATATTCAGGACTGGTTTCTTTTAGGATTGAATCTCTTTGCAGTCCAAAGGACTCGCAGAGAGTCTTCTCCAACACCACAGTTCAAAAGCATCAATTCTTCGGTGCTCAGCTTTCTTTATGGTCAACTCTCACATCTATACATGACTACTGGAAAAACCATAGCTTTGACTAGGTGGACCTTTGTTGGCAAAGTAATGTCTCTGTTTTTTAATATGCTATCTAGGTTGGTCATGACTTTTTTCCAAGGAGCAAGCGTTTTTTAATTTCATGATTGCAGTCACTATCTGCGGTGATACAGGGCCCCCAAAAATAGTCTCTCACAGTTTCCATTGTTTCCCATCTATTTGCCATGAAGTGATGGGACCGATGCCATGATCTTCATTTTTTGAATGTTGAATTTTAAGTCAGCCTTTTCACTCTTCTCTTTCACTTTCATCAAGAGGCTCTTAGTTCTTCTTTGCTTTCTGCCATAAAGATGGTGTCATCTGCATATCTGAGGTTTTTGATATTTCTTCCGGCAATCTGGATTCCAGCTTGTGCTTCATCCAGTCCAACGTTTTGCATCATGTACTCTGCATTTAAGTTAAATAAGCAGGGTGACAATATACAGCCTTGACATACTCCCTTCCCAATTTGGAACCAGTCCGTTGTTCCATGTCCAGATCTAACTGTTGCTTCATGACCTGCATACAGATTTCTCAGGAGGCAGGTGAGGTGGTCTGGTATTCCCATCTCCTTAAGAATTTTCCAGTTTCTTGTGATCCACACATCAAAGGTTTTAGCATAGTCAGTGAAGCAGAAGTAGATGATTTTCTTCAATTCTTAGATCTAGCGGATGTGGCAATTTGATCCCTGCTTCCTCTGCCTTTTCTGAATCCAGCCTGTACATCTTGAAGTTCTCAGTTCATGTACTGTTGAAGCCTAGCTTAGAGAATATTGTGTATTACTTTGCTAGCATGTGAGATGAGTGCAGTTGTGCAGTAGTTTGAACATTATTTGGCATTGCCTTTCTTTGGGATTGGCATGAAAACTGAAAACTGACCTTTTTCTAGTCTTGGCCACTGCTGAGTTTTCCAAATTTGTTGGCATACTGAGTGCGGCACTTTAACAGCATCATCTTTTAGGATTTTAACTAGCTCAACTGGAAGTCCATCACCTCCACTAGCTTTGTTCATAATGATGCTTCCTAAGGTCCACTTGGGTTCTCACTCAAAGATGTCTGGCTCTAGTGATCACACCATCATGGTTATTTGGGTCATTAAGATCTTTTTATATAGTTCTTCTGTGTATTCTTGCCACCTCATCTTAATAGCTTCTGCTTCTGTTAGATCCATAGTGTTATTTTTCTTTATTGAGCCCATCTTTGCCTGAAATGTTCCCTTGGTATCTCTGATTTTCTTCAAGAGATCTCTAGTCATTCCCCCATTCTGTTGTTTTCTTCCATTTCTTTGCATTGATCACTGAGGAAGGCTTTCTTATCTCTCTTTGCTATTCTTTGGAACTCTGCATTCAGATGGGTATATATATATATTTTTTCCTCCTTTGCCTTTCATTTCTCTTCTTTTATCAGCTATTTGTAAAGCTTCCTCAGACACTGTTTTGCCTTTTTACATTTCTTTTTCTTGGGGATGGTTTTGATCATGGCTTCCTGTACAGTGTTACAAACCTCCTTCCATAGTTCAGGCAGTCCGTCTGTCAGATCTAATCCCTTGAATCTATTTGTCACTTCCACTGTTTAATCATAAGGGATTTGATTTAGATCTTATCTGAATGACCTAGTGGTTTTTTCTACTTTCTTCAGTTTAAGTCTGAATTTTGCAATAAGGAGTTCATGATCTGAGCCACAGTCAGCTCCCCATCTTGTTTTTGCTGACTGTAGAGCGCTTCTCTGTCTTTGGCTGCAAGGAATGTAGCCAAATGGTGCTGTCCGTCTGATTTTGGTATTGATTATCTGGGTGATGTCCATGTGTAGAGTCAGCTCTGGTGTTGTTGGAAGAGGGTATTTGCAATGACCAGTGCATTCTCTTGGCAAAACTCTGTTACCCTTTTTTGTATTCCAGGGCCTAACTTGCCTGTTGGATTGCTTTGCTATTTTGTGAAGGACTTTTGTACCTATATCTTCTCCTGATTTGCATTAAAGCATAATACTGGCCTCCTAGATGAGTTAGGCAGTGTTCCTCTTCTGTTTGTTGGGAGAGTTTGTGAAAGATTGGTGTCAATTCTTTAAATATTTGGTACAATTTTCTCTCTTTGAACATACTCTCATTATTCTTTTATTTTGTTGTTTCCTGCACAACACAGAATTCTAGGTTCATCAAGATGTTTTGTGCTGCACCACAGAAATCCTATTTCTCCAAAAAATCATGGTTCTTTTTCTTGGAGAATGGTATTTCAAAGCCAAGATCTGAAATATCTTTGGTTTTCTATGGCGGGAAGTGCAGTTCATCTCCTTTCTTACTGGGCAGAGCTAGAAAATACGTGTGTGTATATGCTTTCAATAAGTTACGCATTTAATATTTACTTTGGTATATACCTACATATATTGAAAACCACTGATTCACAGCAGGACAGTCAGTACTAATAACTGCACAGGGTTCATTCTAGTTCCTTCCTTTTCTGTATTGATCATGCTATTCTCTCAGTGAGGAATCTGGCTCCTGCTATTGACAGTTTAATAACTTCCCCTCAGTTAGCTGCCTTCTCATTTGGCTGTCTCTCCTCACGCATATGGATATCCTCCTTCCCCTGCATAGCTTCTGGCACTCAAAACCAGTCTGCCTGTGCAGGGATGACCTTTCATCCTGCTTGACCCACTCCTGTCCCCAATGCCAGCTGGCCCAAAGCAGGAACACTTTCCACTTGGCTTGGCTCTGTCACATGGCGGCCTCCCCTGCCCAACCCTCCCATTGTGGACGACCTCCCAAGCCTACTCAGGTGCTCCTTATCCCAGGCCATCTCATCCTGCTCACATGGTCTCCAGCATATTCCAAGCATATATTTTCAATTACATTTGGAACTCTTGATTTATTATGCTGTCACTAGTGTCAAAAATAAATGCTATGGAAAATATTCATAACCTGTAGTAATAAGAAAGTTGATATTTGTAAATTAGATGTCTGGACTCAACTTGTGATATTTGGCAATCTCCTAAGGTGAGGTTTTAATGCAGAAATTAATCTGAATTATTCAAAATTTTTTCTTTTAGGTAGAAGAAAGATGATATAATTTCTTTCTTACAAATTTATTTATGAGGCATAGGCATTATACAGATTATAGCCTGAAATTACTATCATTTCAATTTTGTTTGAGTCATTAATAACAGGAAAGTAATTTTCATGTTAGTTTTGGGCACGGAATCCGCCTGCTAATGCAGAAGACACAAGAGATGAGGATTTGATCCTTGGGTTGGGAAGATTCCCTGAAAGACTACATGGCAACCCACTCCACTATTCTTGCCTGGGAAATCCCATGGACAGAGGAGCCTGTCAGGCTATACAGTCCATGGGGTCACAAAAGAGTCAGACATGACCTAGTGACTAAACAACAGCAAGGTTATGTAGCTAGTACTAGTGATTATATTTTCAGCAGTTCCTTTGGATTTGTTCTCTATTTTTTTTTTTAAACAACCCCACCAAAAAAATGTTTGGTATTGTTTCAAATAAGACCAAAGATGTTATATATGATTAATATATTCTACTGAATGTTTTTGCTGGCCTTCAGTGAATGAGATTCTGGAGTGTCTTCGTTTCTGATGCACTTCACTTGCTGATTCCCTGTGTCTTCACTTGAAGGTGGGAGTAAGGTCTGTTTCTTTTAAGGGAGAAACCATGCTCCTGCCTCAGAGCTATGGTTTCCAGGGCCAACTTGAGCATTGATGGAATCTGCACAATTCCCAAACAATTGTTCGGATCACATTCCTCTAAAGATTCCTAAGTGGGGCTTGTGCTTTCCCTGGCTTATTTCTGTTTCTGAAAACCACTGACAGTGATTTCGCTGAGATCCAGAAAGCAAGAGAGAAGAGAAGAGACACTTGTGGCATCTTGTTCTTTCCCTGGAGAGCTGGCCTCTGCCTAAGAAACAGAAAGGGCTCAGGTCTCTGATACCCACTCCCTCTAAGCTTAGAAGCTGTTGGATCTCTCTGTTACTTTATGTAAGCCAGACCCCACTGCCAACCTTCAAGAGGCTCCTCTGTGGTGGCAGCAGGTTGTGGGGTGATTGTCCTGGGCAGGAAACCCTCATGACGTGGGATTGTGATGGGTCAGTGATGCTGTCACAGGCAAACAAGCAATTCCTTTTTCTGCTGATGTGGAAAGAGGTAAATAATCACAGGTGTGGTTTGTTTTAACTGACATTCTGTGAATGAGAAGTAAAAGGGGAGTACTGAGAAGACTGTTTATTTTCTTCTTAACAGTACCTAAGGAACAAGAGATTATGAGCAATGTTTATATGTCAAAAAGTCTGTTACGTAATATTCTGAGAAAGAATTATGAAGAGGATCTAGGCAAAAGATGTAAAAGTATAGTGTACAGATGCAGTTGATAGAAGACTCCGAAACATACCCTGTGGTGGTAGATTTTACATGGTGAGATTTCATTTGAAGTCTCCCCTTGAAACACAACCTCAGATATGAAGTTGGTCACAGTATATATTGTCGTTTCTTTATAGTTTAGGCATTCCTTTTGACAGCTGCTGTTGGTAATTTGTAAAATAGTTGATTGATTTTGAAAGCATAGTACAAGGTGGTGTAGATTTAGGGGCTTCTTATTTCTTATTCTAGTATTTCATGGTTGTAAATAGCTTAGAAGGTTCCTTATTCGTCATTAGTAATCATGTATCCTTTGAGTTCTTGACTGTTTGTCTCTTAATATATGATTCCTCATTTTAATTGTTGAACTTTTTTAGGATGTTGAAAGCCAGAATAAAGTGTCAGGCCCAGAACTTCAGTCCTTGGATGAATTCACTAGTTTGTTGGTTGTGGACGACACGCGTGTCTTGGTGGACCTGCTCAAGCTGTCTGTGTGTGGCCGGGCGGGGGACAAGGGCCGGGACGTGCTTTCAGCGGTGCTGTCCGGCATGGGCACCGCCTACCCACAGGTGAGCTGCAGGGGCGTGGGCTGAGCTGCAGGGGCGTGGGCTGGAGGCGCTGCAGCCGTCTTGTGCTGCAAGGAATTCTGGTGAAAATGAGTCCCTTCTCTGCCATCTGTGCTGAGTTGCTCCTCAGTTTGCCTTATAACATTGTTTTAATATTTTAGAATTTAGAAATTTCTAGTTTTTGCAAAGTCAGATCTGCCAAATTTTCTCATTTATGGCTTCTGGATTTTGTATTATGCTGTAAATACGGTACGAGCATGACATTGTTTAAGAAATCCTCTCAGGTTTCTTTTAATCATTTTTGTTTTCGTTATTTTTTTATTGGAATATAATTGCTTTACAATGTTGTATTTTTGTTAAACAAACATCATGAATCAGGGATATATATTTATATATATGTCCTCTCCCTCTTGAGCTTCCCTCCCAGCACCTCATCCCACCTCTCTAGGTCACCACAGAGCACCAAGCTGAGCTTCATTTGTTATTATATTTACCTTTTTGAACCATCTGAAATTTATCTTGATATAGGGGATAAAGTAGGGATTCAGCTTTACTTTTTCCTAGATGGCAAACATGTTGCAACAACACAGTTTATTGACTAAATCCATCTTCTTCCCAGTGACTTGAAGACCACTCTTATTGTACTGTAAACTGTACTTATTTGGGTCCTTTATAGACTTTTTTTGGTTCCATTATGCTAGTTTTTATGCTTTAATATCAGAGTATTTTAACTATTAACTATTTAAAGTAGGTTTTACTGTTTGGGAGCACGGGTTCTGCAGTATTTTCTGCCATGATGATGATCTGTACCTGAGCCGTCCGGTGTGGTGACTCCTAGCCACGTATGGCTCCTGAGCTCTTGAAGTGTGGCTGGTGCACCTGAGGCACTGATGTTTTCATTGTATTTCACTTTAAGTTCGAACAACCGCATGTGGCTAATGTATGGTATCGAGTCAGTATCATATCAGTGTACCTTAGAAGTAGAACTCATCAGTTCTGAAGCCCTTGGGCATCCTTGGGGACACCTGTTGCTTACCAGCAGCCCCCCTCCGCCTCTTCAGAGCAGGCTGTGTCAGGAGTGACGCCATATGCCCTGTGCAGTTGTGTCGCCTGGGTTTGATTTCCATACCACCACCAAAACCATAGTGTGCTTAGGAATGGGTGAGCGTTCTTGAAATCCTAGTAAATGATTTGGTAGATACTTTAGGGGCTTGTTGTTTCTTAATCATATTCAGGAAGAACTGAAAGGTTATAGGTTTCCTGCTTCGTAGTTTTTTGAGGCAAGTTACTTGGCATAATTCTGAGAGATTAAATCAAGGTGAATTTCCATAAGGAAAATATTAATGTTTTTACAAGTGTATTGCATTTGTGAGAGGAAAGGATGGAATGAGAATGTGGATTTAAAGTAATAATACGTAGAATTTGTTGTAAACATATCTTCCAGGCCCTGTTCTTGGTGCATTCTCTTAGTACAGAACACAGGCTTTCCCTTTGTTTACAGATAAGAAAACTGAAGCTCTCAGTGGTCGTTACTCCCTCAAAGACACTCAGGTGTCTGGTGGATGGGAGAGATGATTGTAAACTCTTGAGGGCAGAACCACATCTATGACCCCTCTGTCACCCTCTTCTCAGAGTTTATTTGGCTCTCCTGGGGTACTGGCTGTCTTTGCAGAAGAAGGTGTTAAAGCCCAGAAAACCCCTGCTAGGCTGTGCATTAGGAGTTAGATGACATCAACATCTCAAATTCAAGGGGAGACAGAAACAGAGATGGGGATTTTCTTCCAACTTTCCTGGCCAGTGGCAGGATGCTACTCTTATGCCCCATCCTGATCTAGTATTTGAGACTTCTTAAACAAGAGAAACTTTTGTTTTCATAATTATAAAACCTAAATTATGGCAATGATTATAGTTTGTCATTAATGAAACTTCTTACTAAGATAACCTTTATTATCTAAATACAAGGAAAAATAGATTAATCATTTCTGAAAGAATAGAGAATGGTCTCATTAAGTTTTTCTAAGTTTAAAAACTTTGGAAGTTAATTACTGTAACAATGTATTGTTTGTTTTTAAAATAGTAATCAAAATATAATCACTAGTATTGACCATTTAAATGGTGTGAGTCACTAAAATTTTGAAATGAAATCTGAACATTATGGATTGTTGGGCTGTATGGTATGGGGGCTGAGCCTAAATGTCTTGGGTCAGGAGACACCCCCGGTTGTCTCATTTCCGGTGCTGTCTACCACCGTTCAGCCTGGACAACTGGGTTGTTCCTCTCCATTCCTGTCCCTTTTGCTTGACCCCCATGCCTTCTAGGATTTTGGTCATTTTTACACCTGCTGCTGCTTGCTTGAAAGTTTTGTTCCTGGGCAGATTTTCCTCACTAGGACGTAACCTTGTCTTGACGTGAAGAGAAAGTGCTGAGATCACGGGCATTTCATCACTTGGCATGTATTGGGTGTTTTGTGTGTAGGTGCTTCCTTATTACTTGTATATAGATCTCTCCAAGCTTCACAGCACCCCTGTGAGCTCTGCTATCATGATTTTATTGGTGAGGAAACTGAGCCCTGATTTACACTAGATTTCTCAAACTCCCAAGCTCTCTGTGCCCCCGTCCCTATGGAAAGAACTGAACCGGGCAGGCATCCTGATGTCTTCCTGCTTTGTCCCCTGCTTCCCCCCACAGGTGGCAGATATGTTGTTGGAGCTCTGTGTCACCGAGTTGGAGGATGTGGCTACAGACTCACAGAGTGGCCGCCTGTCCTCTCAGCCTGTGGTGGTGGAGAGTAGCCATCCCTACACTGATGACACTTCGTCCAGCGGCACAGTGAAGATACCAGGTACCGAGGGCTGGCCCCAGGGAGGACACAGGGGTCATATAAAAGCTGCCTGTAGAACAGCTTCATTTCTGCCATTGCATCAGTCGAAGTAGCCATCCTTGTTTTACATAAAAAAAAAAAGGGACAAAATTGCTTTAGAGTCACTTTCCCCACCTTTTCTAGAAACCTCACTTACCCAAAACATGATACAGGAAACTATGCAGAGTAGATGTTTAGCTTAATGCTTATTAGGTGGATACCTTAGTTGCCGAAACTCAGATCTAGAAGCAGTCTTGTGCCTGTGCCCAGAAGCCCTCCATGTGTCGCCCCCTCTAATGTGACACTGTCCTGGCTTGTATTTCTGGACAGTTTCTATTACCCAAGTGTGCATTCTCATCTTAACTCTCTTAATTAAACAGTTTCCATCTTTTAAGTATCTTTTAACCAGTAGTTTCTTCCTTTTTTTTCAATAATTCATCCCTTCTGCACTTTCACCTGTTCCTCCGTCCCGTCTTTCTACAGATTACCCCTGATTCATCGGCCTGATTAGTTCAGCCAGGCCCTCTGGCTGGACCATTAGTGTTTGCGATCCAGCATCTGGAAGCATCTAGTATATGCTTGTCTTTACTTTTGTGATGGCAGCGGCTACTGATGCTCATTACCTGAGGCCATTAAGTCCATTGGTGGTTGCAAAATGGTGCTATTCTAATTATTTCATTTCTTATTTATTATTTAGATTACATTATATAGGGACATTTTCCCTGATCCTTTGGTTGGTTACCCAGGAGTACTGTTTGTATAAGAAAGGCAGGATAAAAGCTTGATTCTTCTCTTCTTTTTACATTTTCATGAGAACGAACACATCATTCTTTGAAGGTGACCAGTTATTTTGGGGTTTTTTTTTTTTTGGCTGTGCCTCATAGCTTGTGGGATCTTAGTTTCCTGACCAGAGACTGAACCCAGACTGACAGATGGGGAAAGCACCAAGTCCTTAACACTAGATAGTCAGAAAATTACCTATTTTTTCTTTTATATCATGAACCCATGGATTTGCACATGTGTGATGGGCTTTAATCCATTGTGACTATTGTCCTGTTGAAGCTCAGGTTATCGCGTCTCCAGACGTTGAGCTCCTTGTTGTATTTGGCTCTTGCCAGTGCTTCTTATGGTCCAGCGGTAACTTCCTTGTAGTCTGATAAGACAAGATGCTTCAGGCTGTCATGTAGTTTCTCCTCTCCACCTGGAGTCTACCCTGGTGTCTTTTAGTGGAGATGGCATTTTAGATCACTGGGCTGTTGTTGTTTCTAGACTTTTTCAGCGAATAGAGATAGGGTAAATGAGTGGACAGTCTCACTGACTGACTGACCGACTTTCTTTTGAGTTCATAATGGTATGATAGATCCAAATTCAGAACTACACGTTTCTATTTATACTTAACCTCTTCTGTTCCGTCTCTGTTTCTTTTCTCCCCCCAAATCCTGGTTCTAAGACAGAGGAATGATAGAATTAGAATATCTTATAATTATGTACTTGCTTTATCCCACATCACAGGCACAAAAGACTCAGGGTACTAGTCTAACACTACCAGATATGTATATGGTTACTGAAAATAGTTAACAAAACTTTGTCTTGGTTTCTTGCTCTCTTCATTGTTGAAATTTGATTAGCTTGGTCATACTATAAATCCCAGAGCATAACAGCTATTGCATAGTCTGCTTTCTTCCTGTTAATCTTCATTTAGTTCTAGTTGTCTCCTTTCTTACTATGATTGTCTGAAGCTCACTCTCTTGTCAATTCCTCAGCAAGGCTCAGAGGATGACAGTCCTGACATGAGTCAACTTGTTCTAAAAGTTGGTTGCCCACATTTGAAAGTTAGTTTTATTGAATAGCATATTTTCCTCCTGTAAAAGTTTGTTGTTGAAAGTGTTATAAGTGACATTCTCAGATAAGGGTTTGTACCCCTTTAAAATGTTGAATAGTTTTGAGTCTTGTCTTTCAGGACAGTTTTTTTTGCATTACAGTTTGTGGTATTTGTTTGCAACCTTGTTTCAATTTTCTTTTTCATGGATATGTGATTGTTATCTTGTGTTGGATGCCTTTAGAGTCAATATTGGCTACTTCCTTTCCTCCTGTTTGTCTCAAAGCATATCTGTTGTGTTTATTTGCCCCTATGTTCTTTGTAATTTAATTTTCATTTCTGAAATTAAAAAAATTGTTTACTAAACTTTATCATTTAGTGTTTTCTCCTAATTCTTATTTATATTTTTCTTTCATATCGTGTATCATTTTCCTAATTTCTTTTAGCTTGGTTTGAAATAATAGATTACATTTTTCATGTGTTTTGTGGGCACATCTTTCTGGCTTGCCTTCATTGTCTATAGGAGAATGTTATTCTACTCTTTTTCTCTCTTTTGTAATAATAACTTTATATTGTATTTGACCTTGATAATTTTATCCTGATTATTTTTATGTGAAATTAATTTTCTTAAACTTTTAGAATGAGATGGGATTTATAAAAGCTTCTTTAACTTTGAACTCTTACTCTCTCATAGTAGAAATTAAACAAAAGGTAATTCTACTCAGCAGTTACCTAAGACAAAGTCTACTGTACCTCTTCCTGTTTCTGTTTCTCTTACTTGATATCCAGTCTGCCTGCAAGTCCTAACATTTCTACTCTAAAAATGTATTCAGATTCAGCCATTTATCACCATTCTGAATCATTCTGGGCCTAACCATCTAGTTTCACCTTGTTTATTATACTGACTCATATACTAGTATAATATAAATGTTCTGCTTTTACTTCTCACCTTCTGTGTCTCCCAGAATCAGCTCCTTACATGACAACCAGAGAGAGAGATTCTTTTAAAGTGAGTCAGAATATACTGGTGCTCTGCTTAAAATCTGCCAGTGCACTCCTGTAACCTTAAAATAAGACTCAGATCCTTGATGATGGCCTGTGCAACTTCCCATGAACCTTGTTTGCCTCTCCAACAGCATTCCCTTCCTCTTCACCTGTCTCTCCTGGGCCCTCCACATCATCTTTTATGGTGGCCCTTAAATATGTTCCAGGAATAGGCCATTTGTCTCACTTTGTACTTGCCATCTGCCTGAAGTAGTATTCTCGTAGGCAGTTAGTTACGGGTTTCTGATCATATCTCCCTTGTGGAGGGAATCCTTTCCTTGCTACACTAGAACAGCCTTTTCCAAATTTTGTTTCGTAGACGTCCTTCTTCAAATCAGTTATACTTTGTGACATTTAACAGACATCACCTGTTTCTGTCTTATGCTAGAATAGGGACTAGCTGGAGTTAATGTTATATACAAGGGATGAGAGTGGAAATCCTTACCTTGTTGCAGTAGAGTGAATACATATCATTCTCTTAGCATTAGGTATGTTAACAATAGGTTTTTTCATACATGCCTTTATCAAGTTGAGGAAACTTTCTCTTCCTAGTTTGTGGGGGAAATTTTATCATGAGAGAGTGTTGGATTTTGTCAAATGATTTTTCTGTGTATTGACATACTGTTTTCTATATTAATCCTTTATTAGTATGGCATGTTACATGAATCAGTTTCTGGATATTAAACTTGTATTGCATTTCTAGACAAATCATAATTGTCCACAATGTATAATCTATAGTATATGTTGCTGGATTTGGCTTGCTAATATTTTGTTAAGGATTTTTTGACCTATTTTCATGAATAGTGTCAGTTTGTGGCTTTCCTTTCTTTTTATTTTTTTATTAAAAACTTCAAAATTTATTTATGTAGCTTTCCTTTCTTGTAATATCTTGATCTCATTTTGATATTAGAGTAATACTGGCTTTACAGATTGAATTGCAGCATGTTCCCTTCTCTACTCTCTGAAAGAGTTTTTGTAGGGTAGATATTCTTCTTCCATAAACATGAAAACATATTTACAGAATATGTTTTCTGTATAAAATATAGCAAAAGTAAAAATGAAAACTCCCTCATTCTCCTCTCTATTCTCCTGCTGTAGCACTCTACTTCTGACATTAGACATGTGAGGTTTTCCACACATCATGCAGCTGTGCAAAATCAGCTGGTGTCCTGCAGTTTAACTCAGTCCTGACACTAGGTTAATGGCTTAAGTCCCACCAAGATGGCACCCACTTCAAATGCCAGTCAGAAGTGAAGTTCAATTGATTTGCTATAGCACCTCACAGAACTCACAGAAGCATTTACTTATGTTTATTAGTTTATTGTAAGTTCAGTTCAGTTCAGTCGCTCAGTCATGTCCGACTCTTTGCCACTCCATGGAGTTTATTATAAAGGACATGAGAAAGAATACAGATGAACAGCCAGATAAAGAGGTATATAAGAGTTCAAGATGGTAGGTAGTCTTGTTGAAATCTTCTGTATCTTTACAGATTTTTCTCTCTGTCTGTCCTGTCAGTTGTTGAAGGCTAAATTTTGAAATCCCTAGTTGTAATCGTGGATTTGCTTACTTTTTTAATTTATATTTGTTTTTTTGTCGTGTGTTTTGGGGCTTTGTTCAGACCTAAAAGAAGCAGAAGAGGCTAACAGGAGACAACAAGAATACACAGAACTATACAAAAAGGTCTAAGGACCCAGAGTCATTGTTATCATATTTTCCTTTGTTATCATGTTTTCACTGTTTTTGTGAATTCTTTGAACATATTTATTATAGTTTTGAAGTCATTGCCTACTCGGTTCAGCATCTGGCCCATTAGGGTCAGTTTCTGTTGTCTGATTTTCTTCCCGCGTATGGCTCACATTTTTCAGTGTTTTTGCATATCTCATTATATTTTGTTGAAAACTTAGACATTTTAGATTCTGTTGTGACACTTGGTTTCTGAGTTTTTAAAAAAGACTTGTAATTGTTGCTGGGTTTCTATGGTGGTTTTGTGTATTTATTTTGTAAGATGCCTGGAATTACTCTCTAAAATCTCTTCCCTGCGTCACATATTCACTGATGTCCTAGCTTACTTTATAATTCTGATTTTTGTTCTCTAGCCTGACTTTTAGGGTTTGTTCCATATCTGCTTGATTTAGCCTGCTCATTTCCCCATCTGTGGATGGATCTCTGTGGGTGGAAGCAAGGGAGGGCATGGAAGTCAGTGTTTCGGCAGTTTTCCTGTGTGTGTGTGTGCGTGCGCGCAAGTGCACGCACACATGCACACACACATGCACACGCACACCCAACTCTCCGTTTTCTTGAGGATATGTGCCTCGAGTCACCCAGGCCTCCATGACGTCCTCATTGAGCCCTTCTCTGTTCTCTGACTTCCAGAATCTTCTTGTTAGATTTCTGGCTAGTTCTCATGTCTGGCACCCGCCCAGCCACACCACATTCTCAAGCCAGCAAAGATGCAAGCTTTTCTGTATGTCCTCAGTTACCCTCCCCACTCTCTGACTTTTAGGATCTCTGCCCAGGCACTGCGCCTGCTTTGCACCAGTTAGCATGTCACTGGAGACAGAGTCCCATCCTGGTAAAGCTGAGCTGCAGCCGCACAGGGCAATCCTAGGCGAGAACACATAGGCTCTCACTGTCCCTACCTGAGTTGGGCAGTTTTTCCGTGAATGAACTCTTCTCGGCTTGTTGTTCGCCTTGAATTGATTTGAAGAGCCCTGGAATCATTGTTTCTTACTATTTTGAGTGATTTTATAGTTGTTTTGCCAATCTTTTCCCTCCACCGTAACCCAGGTCATAGCCTTCACTGATTCTTTTCTAAGCTAATTTGTCCCAGAGAAGACTCTAGATCTAATGCTAAATTCTTGGTGGACATGATTTTATATGGCTTTTAAAATGTGGGGGAGCAGGATAATAAAGCTTGGTCGTCTGGTTAGGGCTATAGCATGAAAATCTTTCCAGAAGTGAGACCACAAAACTAGTTGGCCAAGTGAGAGTGTCTTCAATTGTTTCATCATGGGTGAAATATTTTGTGGGAGGCAGAGTTGGAGTGAGAGGAATCCTTCTTTTTTGAGGTTAGTTCTTCCTTTCTGCTTTTCGTTGGCTGTTGCACATCATTTTAGACTCACTGCTTCTGTGTGGTGTGGTTTTGGCCCTGTCTGTGGTATGTTGACTGGGAGCGTTACCTTGTTTTTGTACCTACTTGTCCTCCAGGTGCAGAGGGACTCAGGGTGGAGTTTGACCGGCAGTGCTCCACCGAAAGGCGCCATGACCCTCTCACAGTTATGGATGGTGTCAACAGGATTGTCTCCGTGCGGTCAGGTAGGAAGAGGAGTTGAGCTTGCTTTTGTAGAAACCATTAGCACATTACTGCTTCATTCTCACGTGCGACTTCACGAGAGAACAATAAGTGACCTAACTGCAAAATACAGTAGGTTTTATCTGTTTTCCCCTGTGCTTTCAGTAAGATGATTTATTAAGTGATGCATGTACCTCCCCACCAATGGGTGGGACTACTGGTGTCCAGTATGACTGCCGGTCCTTCTTGGGGGCACTGGTTGTCGGGAGGGTCCAGTCTCACCTAGACAGTGGAGATGGTGCTGTAAGATGTTTGGGATTGTCAGACTCATGCACGGTAAAGGTTGACATACTACAAGGCTTCTTAAAGGTTTTATTTTTTAATTGATTGCTGTGAGGAGTTAGGCTCCCCTCTGAGTAAGTGTTGTGTGCGCGTGGTGGACAGTACTGGAGTAGATGGGAGGGGTCTCCTTTGGGCCTCTCCCTGCTCTGATGTGCTCCGTGAGATTGAGCAAGAGTGAATCACTCTGTCTGGGGGCTTGAAAAATGCCCTTCACTGTGTTTTTTAGAATCATCAGTGCAGGTGTATGTGTGTCTGTGTGTGCAGATCTCTTAAGATATCTTTATTCTTCATCTGGAGCCAGGATCAACAAATGTTTCCTAACATAACTACTCCCCTCTGCCTTTGTAGCAAAGGCAGTCACAGACCAAATATAAATGATGGGCCTGGCTGTGTGCCAGTAGAATTTTACTCACAAGAGGTTACTTTGGATGAAGTGGTATCACAGATGAGCATGGATTTTTTTTTTTCTGACAGTTTGACAGATGTCACTGTAGTATGCAGTAGTGTTCTGACATGTTTCCAGTTTCTCTGCTTCCAACAGGATCCCTTCCAGGCTACTCCCACACTGCTGCCTGATGGCTCCTCTAAGTGGAAGCTCATTTGGGGTGGCACACTGTAAGCTTGTCTCCCCAGCTCCTCTCCAGGGCACCCCAAGCTCTGGCAGGCTACTCTCCTCTTTCTGGAGAGTGGCTCATGTGTGCTGAACCGCCCCTGTGCTTCAGTGGGGGCCCTGTGTCTCTGAACACTTGCTTCCCCTTTGAGGAAGATGGAGGCTTTCTCTTTGGCTGCCTGGGTAATAACCATTGCATCAGACCCCTCAAAGAAACTTCTGTAGGCCCTGACCCTGGTGTGAGCACGAACTGGCTCTGTGGGCCTCTCACATAGCATTGTGGTTGTGTTTGAGTGTCTTCTGTTGGGGCACTGCCTACCTGTCCTCTGCTTCCCAGTTGCTTGCTGCAGTGTGAGCTGAAGGCCTTGGTGTGGACGCACCTGGGCAGTGGGCTGGAGGAGCCAGCTGTCGTTCAGACAGGATGTGAGTGACTTTGTATCTAAGGAAGTTGATGTTGATCTGATGAGGGGTAAACCCACCACCAGTGTGCTTTTGTCCCCCAGGCCGGGAGTGGTCTGACTGGTCCAGCGAACTGCGCATCCCGGGGGATGAGTTGAAGTGGAAGTTCATCAGTGATGGGTCTGTGAATGGGTGGGGCTGGCGCTTCACAGTCTACCCCATCATGCCAGCTGCAGGTGAGGAGGGGGGTTGGTGATCCAAGCAAGGGAAATACACACGAATTTTCACTTGGTGCTTGTAGTCTACCTTCTGTTGTGTTGGGACCCAGCACTGCCCAAGGCCCCACCACATCAAGGCTCAGAACTGCATGAGCTGCTTCAGTTTCTGGCTGTTGGGGTGTGGCTCTCTGTTTTCACCCAAAGTCTTCCAGCTGTTGCTGGTTGCGGTTCTTCAGCCGTGTGAGATCTCAGGTGAAATGTCAGTGTGTGGAGCGTAGTCACGTGACACGACAGTGGTGCAGCCCTCTAGCCGTGGCATCCATGTGGATGACGCACTCAACTTTGGGTGAATCTCCTTGTGGGGTAGCTGTTGCCCTGCCCAACAAGGGGACATTTATAATTACCTTTCTTCAGGCCCTAAAGACCTACTTTCTGATCGCTGTGTCCTCTCGTGCCCGTCCATGGACTTGGTAACTTGTTTGTTGGACTTCCGGCTCAACCTTGCCTCAAACAGAAGCATCATCCCCCGCCTTGCAGCGTCCCTGGCAGCTTGTGCACAGCTGAGTGCCTTGGGTAAGTGGCACCTCTGTTGTCAGGTCTGTCTTACTTCTTGAGAAGAATGGTCATCCTCTGACTTTTCTGTCTTCTCATTTCAGCTGCCAGTCACAGAATGTGGGCCCTTCAAAGACTGAGGAAGCTTCTTACAACTGAATTTGGACAATCAATTAACATAAACAGGCTACTTGGAGATAATGATGGGGAAACAAGAGCTCTGGTATGAAACATTACATTATAGTTTCTAGTTGTGTGACCCTTTGGGACTAAAATGTTGCTTTAATTATTTTAACTTCTTAATCACAGAAGAGTTGGGAAATTTCACATAGGACTAAGACAGCCTTTCTTGCATTCAGACTCCCTTTATGTTGCTATTATACTGAGTGCAGGCTGGACTTTGATTATAGAAACAGCCCCATGTAGATGGCTATGAGAATAGCTTTATGAGTCTAACTCACCACATCCCCTTTGTTTTGCTGGATGAAGTAGTTATTGTTAAAAGAATGCTTATCTTAACCATGTTGGAGATGGAGGTTTCTGAAGCAGAAATTCCTTTCTGGTTCCCTGGGAGAACTGTTTTTGTTATACTGAAATTAAGCCCAAATATTCTGAAGTGAATTTTCATGCTCTTCTTTTTAATTTCAGTATTCATTGTGTCTTTTTAGATTTTTTTCCCCATTTATAAATATCAATCACTTGTTTTAGGGGAGAATAGTATCAGTATAATTAAACATTTGACTCATAGAAACAAAACACTTAACTCAACTCTCCTGAATTTGGTTTCCTAGTATGGGCTATAATTTTGTTGTTTTCTTAAAAGAGTTTTTCAGGCAGTGCTCTTGCTGCTTTGGTGAAAGGCCTTCCAGAAGCTTTGCAAAGGCAGTTTGAATATGAAGATCCTATTGTGAGAGGTGGCAAGCAGCTACTGCACAGCCCATTCTTTAAGGTAATTCTTGGCTTGTTTTGAGGTGGTGAGAGAACCACAGAGAGCTGTCAAGTACAGTACATCAAATATCAGGCATCCCTGAGGACAGGTATAGGTACTGAAGGTGAATGTGAAACAGTTTCAAGACTGTGTGGTCTAAGCTCTTGTGCTTTAATAACAGTGTGCTTTTAGATGCTTTTACTTAGGTGGCAAGTATTGTAGCCGTGGTCTGATCTGGGTTCCTGTTGTCAGGTGTATCACTAGGAACTGGGTAGGAATAATCCACATCATTGGTGATGCCACGCCCCTTGCTGGGCATGTGGCAGTTATCTGGAGTGAGGAATTGTGAAGGAAGACCCACAGAGAGCCTGCATGGGGGCTGTCTTTGGTCATGCAGTGCTGGTGAAGTAGAATGTTCGCTGTGTCTGAGTATCCCTGTGTTGTTAATTTTTGCTGGCTGCAGGTACTAGTAGCTCTTGCTTGTGACCTGGAATTAGACACGCTCCCTTGCTGTGCTGAAACACACAAGTGGGCTTGGTTCCGGAGGTACTGCATGGCCTCCCGTGTTGCTGTGGCCCTGGACAAGAGAACGTCGCTGCCCCGTCTGTTTCTCGATGAGGTATTGTACCTTATTTTGGAACCTCTTTAGGGATGCAAAGTGTCTTCTTTTATAGTGTAAAAAGATGCCAGTGTTACAAGATAGTAACATCTGTCTTGGCAAGGAATATCATAAAAAAAGAAGCACATAGTTGAAAATGAATAACACTGAATTTCAGTTAAAGTTTGTTTTTAGTAAAGATATAATGATACTGCCTAGACATTTTAAAATATCTTCAATGTAATATAGTCTTGGTTTTGATTATTAACCCTAAAATCACAATGTTGGCATTCCCTCATTTTCTTGGTTGGGAAGACCTCCTCTCCTGTCTTCTTGCCTTAGTATTATTTATTTTATTCCTGAGAGATGAGTGCTTGATTTATAATCTCATAATAATATTGTCCAGGTGGCTAAGAAAATTCGTGAACTAATGGCAGATGGTGAAAACATGGACGTTCTCCATGAGAGTCACAGCATTTTTAGAAGAGAGCAAGATGAACAGCTTGTGCAGTGGATGAACAGGTTGACTATAGCCAAAACAAGAATTAATATTGTCTCTGGGAAAATGGTGCTTAACATGGAGTTCTTCCCATGTCAATTGTTTTTTAATGTTTGTTACAGGCGACCAGATGACTGGACTCTTTCTGCTGGTGGCAGTGGAACAATTTATGGATGGGGTCATAATCATAGGGGTCAGCTTGGGGGCATTGAAGGTGCAAAAGTTAAAGTCCCTACACCATGTGAAGCTCTTGCAGCCCTCAGACCTGTGCAACTAATTGGAGGAGAGCAGACGCTCTTTGCAGTGACAGCTGATGGGAAGGTAAGAAGGTGTATTTTCTGTCACACTGACATCGAAACTGCGAGACAGCTGTGGCTAGAGGGCAGTTGAGTTCATAGTGTGTATAAGGATTGTGTACTAAAACATTATCTCAAGATTAATAGTATTCATGGTATACTGAAAGCAGTATGCCATAAATTCTGTAGTGTTTCTGTATAATCTTTAATGTATTCTATGATTTTAGAATTTTTTACTTTGAAATGCAGCATACATACAAAAGTGTATTATAGTTATTTGCATATCAGTTCATTTGATGTATCACTTTTTTGTCTGCTATCATAATGCTGTCTTTTAAAAAATTTTTTAATTGGACGGTAATTGCTTTATATTATTGTGTTAGTTTCTGCTGTCCATCAACATGATCATCCATAGGTATACATATGTCCCCTCCTTCTTGGACCTCCCTCCCACCTCCCACCACATCCCACTGCTCTAGATTGTCACAGCGCACCGGGTTTGAGCTCCCTGCGTCATACATTTGCACTGGCCATCTGTTTTACATATGGTGCTGTATATGCTTCACTGTTACTGTTTGAGTTCATCCCTCCCTCTCCTTCCCCCACTGTGCCCACGAGTCTGATCTCTATGTTTGCCTCTCCATTGCTCCCCTGCAGATAGGTTCATCAGTACCGTCTTTAAAGATTTCATATATATGTCTTAATATACAATATTTGTTTTTCTCTGACTTACTTCTCTCTGTATAATAGGCTCTAGGTTCATCCTCTTCATTAAAACTGACTCAAATACGTTCTTTTTTTGTAGCTGAGTAATAATCCATTATATATATGTACCACAGCTTCTTTATCCATTCACCTGTCAGTGGACATCTAGGTTGGTTCCATGTCCTAGCTACTATAAATAGTACTGCAGTGAACACATGTGTCTTCTTCAATTATGGTTTTCTCAGGGTATATGTCTAGTAGTGCGATTGCTGGGTTATATGGTAGTTGAACTAAGACTAGCTTGTTAAGGAATCTCCATACTATCTTCCATAATGGCTGTATCAATTTACATTCCCACCAACAGTGCAAGAGGGTTCCCTTTTCTCCACACCCTCTCCAGCATTTGTTGTTGGTAAATGTTTTGCTGATCGCCATTCTGACTGTTATGAGGTGATAACTCATTGTAGTTTTGATTTGCATTTCTCTAATAATGAACAGTGTTGAGCATCTTTTCATGTGTTTGTTGGCCATCTGTATGTCTTTGGAGAAGTGTCTGTTTAGATATTCCATCAATTTTTTGATTGGGTTCTTTGTTTTTCTGATATTGAGCTGCATGAGCTACTTGTATATTTTGGATTGCAGCTGTTTTCTTCCATTCTGAGAGTTTGGAGAAAATAATTGCAATTATTTTATCCTTGTTTATAGTTTCCTTGGATGTACAAAAACTTACAAGTTTAATTAGGTCCTACTTGTTTATTTTGTTTTAATTTCCATTATTCTAGGAGGTGGGTCATAGAGGATCTTACTGTGATGTATGTCAAGGAGTGTGCTGCCTGTGTTTTCCTCTAGGAGCTTTATAGTTTCTGATCTTTAATCCATTTTGAGTTTATTTTTGTGTATGTCTTAGGAGGTGTTCTAGTTTTGTTCTTTCACGTGTAGCTGTCCAGTTTTCCCAGCACCACTTACTGAAGAGGCTGTCTTTTCTCCATTGTATGTTCTTGTGTCATTTGTCAAAGATAGATGCCCATAGATGCGTGGGTTTATCTCTGTGCTTTCTATCTTATTCCATTGGTCTATATTTTTGTTTTTTGTGCCAACCATACTATCTTGATGACTGTAGCTTTGTAGTATAGCCGGAAGTCAGGAAGGTTGATTCTTATAGCTTTTTTTTCTTTCTCAAGGTTGCTTTGTCTATTTGGGGTCTTTTGTGTTTACATAAAAATTGTGAAATTTTGTGTTCCAGTTCTGTGACAGATGCCATTGGTAGTTTGATAGGCATTGCATTGAATCTGCTTTGAGTAGTATAGTCAGTTTCATGATGTTGATTCTTCCAAGAACATGGAATAGCTCTCCATCTTTCTGTGTCATCTTTGATTTCTTTCATCAGTGTCTTATAGTTCTCTGCATACAAGTCTTTTGTCTTTTTAAGTCAGTTTATTCCTAGGTATTTTCTTTTTGTTGCAGTGGTGAATGGGATTGTTTCCTTAATGTCTCTTTCTGATTTTTCTCTGTTAGTGTATAGGAATGCAAGGAATTTCTGTATATTAATTTTATTAATATATCCTATGACTGTTATATTCGTTGATCAACTCTAGTGATTTTGATCGATTAGCTCTGCTTATAGGCTATCCTCCAGTGTTTGTTCCTTAGCCAGGCAAGAGGTGGAGAAGGCCAAGGCTTATTAGGGCCCACTTGTTCCCTTGGGCTGTGGAGAGGGTGGAATGTGGCAGCCACAGTTAGGATGTACTAAGTAGTGCCTGCGGCGTTAGACTTGCCAGATGTTGTCATAGTCTGAGGCGGGTCATGTGCTCTCCCAGAGGAATATACCTCAATTTGTGGGTCCCTAGGAAGAACCAAGCTGCATAGACTCCCAGCGTGGGTTGGGCAGTAACCTGTGCCTGCTCACAGCCGTTGGCAGCTGCCGCCTCTGGGGTCGGGACTGCAGTGACGGCTTTTTGTCTGCTGCCTCAGGCCCTTGTCCTGGTTTTGGCAGTGTCTAGTCATTTATGTTTACGTAAACTGCAGTCGTGTCACATTCTGCCTCTGGCTCTCCTACCAGTTTTGCTGGTTTTGACAGCCACCACCTGGGCACACACTGCTGTCTGCAAATGCATGGAGTAGGAGTTGGAGTGTTCCAGTGGCAACGATATTTTGTCTCTCTGGGATGCTCAGTTTTTTCCCTGGACTCCCTCATGTGTGTCCTACTAACGTCCTCAGAGTATTCTCACAGTTGGCCAAATCAGGACCTCTCCCTGAGATTCAAAGTTTGAGCCTCAGCACTCAGCCCCGATTTGTTCTAGGCCAGCAGTATGAGCAGCTTCTCACCTGGGAAGTAATGTTTGGCAGCTATCTTTGTGGTGAGTTCTCTCCATTTTGCCTTCCGAGCCCCCGCCATTGTGTTCCCCTCTGAGGTTCTGAAGCTCCCCCCCTGCCCCACCTTCCATGAGGGGTTTCTGAGTATGTGGAAACTTTTCCTCCTTTACAGCTGTCTCCCCAGAGCTCAGGTCCCCATCCTGAAATCCTTTGTCTCGTTTTTTTAACCTTTATCTTTTGACCTACCTCATTCTAAGGAGATTGGCTTGCCTGTTTGAAAGTCTGGGTCTTCTGCCAGCATTCAGAAGGTGTTCTTTAGGAGTTGTTCCATATGTAGATGTATTTTTGATGTATTTGTGGAGAGGAAGGTGACTTTCCCATCTTATTCTATCACTGTCTTGGAAGTTCTCCCATAATGCTGTCTTTTAAAAAATTGCTACTGATACGTTCAAATAGTTGATATTTATATATTGACTGTGTGTCTAGTGAAAGTGAAAGTTGCTCGGTCATGTCCAACTCTTTGCAATCCCATACAGTCCATGGAATTCTCCATGGCCAGAATACTGGAGTGAGTAGCTGTTCCCTCCTCCGGAACAGCTTCCCAACCCAGGGATCAAACCCAGGTCTCCTGCATTGCAGATGGATTCTTTACCAACTGAGCTGCAAGGGAAGCCCTCATCCAAAGGGTGGCCCATATGTCTAGTGACTTTATTATATTCTTCTTTCTTAGTATCTCAAACTGTTTTGTATCATCTTTATAAATTCATGTTCTGAGATAAATTTTGTTCATTCCTTTTCAGTTCACCTGTCTTTTACAGAGAAATGGAGCTAATTGGGCTGGGTGGGAATTGCAGTATAATACTGAACAGGGGTGGTGGTAATGGACCTTCTTTTTGTCTTAATTTAGGCTGCAAAAGAAACACTGTGATGGGATCCTTCACACACTGTGAGATTTTGATAGATGCCTGTTGAAGTCCTTTAATGGACTGGAACCTGGTGGTCTGGAGTCGGCAATAAGAAAGTAAAGGAGAGAGAAAGAGGCTGATATTCCTTGGTTTACACAGAAAACCAGTGAAGTCCCTGACACGGGGCTTGCTCTGTTCACGAAGGCCTCAGGCGCCCTCTCGAAGGGGTGAAGGGGCAGAGCACCTTCTGGAGAGGATCTTAAAAGCCCAGGCAGGAAAGTGAACCCAGAGGGCCTCTGTACTCCAGAGAATTAGCCTGAAAGAGAGAGAGAGAAAGAGAGAGGGAGAGAGAGAGAGAGAAAGAAGACACGGGGCCCAAAGCTCTGATGGAGCAAAGGTGTCTTATTCAACATTTTGTGGGTATTTATACTCTCTTACAAGGTAGCTATTTCCAGCAGAGATAAAATCAAAACTTACAAGTTATCAAGGAAACATGAGGTCATCTATATGAAAGAGAGAGGGTCGTAAATAATCACTTTTACTGTATGGTTCGTAAAAAGGAAGAGGGTCGTAAATAGTTACTTATCACCGTACGGAAAAACTAACAAAGGAAATGCATGCATTCCTAAGCCCCTGGGAGTAGTTTGCTAAGGGACAGAGGATTCATGACAGATCCAAAACAGCACACAGGAAGCCTCCTGTTAAATGCTTCCTGACAGATGCCCTTTATCAAATTAAGGAAGTTTGCATCTTTTTCTAGTTATGAATGGATATTGACTTTTGTCAAACATCTTTCTACATTTAAAACACTAACATACAGATGTTTTTCTCCTCGTGTTGTTTAGTCGCTAAGTCATGGCCAACTCTTTGCAACTGTATGGACTGCAGCATTCCTGTCCTTCACTATTTCCTGGAGTTTCTTCAAAACTCAGTCATGTCCACTGAGTCAGTGATGCTGTCCAGCTGTCTCATCCTCTGTCACCCCCTTCTCCTGCCTTCAGGGTCTTTCCCAGTGAGTCAGCTCTTTGCATCAGGGGGCCAAAGATTAATATAGTGTATTAGATTGACCGCTTTTCCTGTATCAAATGGTCTTGCATTCATTGAAGAAACCTTACTTGGTTAGGTTCTGTTTTATTTATATATTTATAAATATTAATATATATATATACACACACACCTGTGTATACACACACACACACACACACATACTGGTTTGTGTTTGGAATTTTAGGGACACCCAGGGTCATGAGTGTGATCATCATAATATATTTATTTGTCTTATCCATTGCACGTCAGGTTATGATACTATATTATCTATTTAACTTACAACAGTTTACATAAAACAATACAAATTTATTATGTCACAGTCTGTCTGGGTGGCTTAGGTTGGTCCTCCAACCTAGACTCTCTCATCAGGCTGCAGTTGCTGCAGGACTGGCCTGAGGAAGATTCAGCTTGCCATGACCTATTGGCTGAGGTTGCCTTCAGCTCTTTGCCATCTTACAACATGTCAGCTGGCTTTGTCAAAGCAGGAGAGCCTGCGAGCAAGACAGAAGTCACAGTCTTGTGCAAGCTAATGCAGAAGTGACATGTCATCCCTGTTGCTATATTCTATCCATTAGGAGAGTGTCACTGGGCTCAGCCCACATCTAAGGAGGGATTACATAGGGGTGGGAATCCTGCAAGCAGGGACTCTGGGAAGCAAATCAGAGGCTACCCGCCAGAAGTATCAAGGTCATGCTACCTAGAAGTATCAAGGGTTGAAGTGTAGCTCTCTTTTGCCAGGGACCAGCCCCGGCTGATCCAGGGTATTTGAAGCGGGGACGGCATCGGCAACCTATTTATTTAAATATTTTATCAAAGATATAAAGAGTAATAGGATGAGGATAGCTCAGTGGGAAAATTCAGTGGAGAAAAGAGGCTGAGTAGCTTGGTTTATGTGGGAGACCAATAAAACTTCAAGACAAGAAGTTTGCACCACTTACATAGGCCGCAGGCATCCTTCCGTTCTCCCGAAGGAGAGGAGACACTGAGGCCTCCCCGGTCAGATCTTAGAAGCCCAGGCATAATTAGCAAGCATGGCGGGTTCTGCGCTCCAGATGGAGACTCAGCCAGAATTTGGGGGAGAGAGCGACATGGGGAGACCAAGTTTCAGTGAACAAAGCCCGCACTTTATTTTCCAAAGTAGTTTTTATACCTTAAGTTGTGCATAGAGGATAATGGGGGAAGGGGTGGAGTCATGCAAGGACAGCAGTTCCTGGTCCTAATCAAAGCCAGGCTTTCAAACTTATCATATGCAAAAGTTCAGGTGAATTACATCATCTTCTGGCCAGGAGGCCTGTTAACATTTTAAGAAACTTATCTTTCTTTAAAGGTGATTATTCCAAAGTCAGGCACCAGCCTCCAAAAAAGCATTGGACAAAGCTGCATTCCTATAGGGCAAAGGTGAGGTGGGCTCAATCAATTGAGAAAAGAATTAACTCAAGGGTCCAAGGTTACAAACATTGAGGCTACTACTTACATTTCTATACTCCCATTATATCAATCAATACACTGCCAAGGACACAGTAGGTAAGGAGTATGGAGACTTAGCAGCAAACATTGGCCCAATAAGTGAAAAACCCTTCACCAATACAATTTCTAATCAATCTTTTAACTACTCAAAGGAATCTGTGTTTAGACAGTTTAGAACATCTCCTGCCTCTCACAGTCGGGAGGCCCTGAACAATCACATGTGGCCGGAAAAACCTATTCAGGCAGGCTAGAGGATTTCCAAAGGAGTTTGTAGGTTAAACACTGTCACACCCAGGAATTATTACCTGGAGCTGTAAGCTAACTTTTTTCAGAGAGAGGTAGTCGGGGACAGCCCCCCGTAAAGTCAGAGGTGTAGGTGAGAGCACAAAGCAGAAAGTAGGCAGACTCTGGTTTTGGGGGTAGATGCTCGAGAATTTCCAGAGGGACTCCTGAGGCTCGATCCCCGCCTTTGCGTATGCCGAGCCTCCTTCCTCATGACCTTTGTCATGGGTGGAGCTCCTCACGCTGGCTCCCGGCAGTGATAGAATTCTAGTTGAGCTATTCCAGATCCTGAAAGATGATGCTGTGGAAAGTGCTGCACTCAATATGCAATATGCACTCAGTATGCAATATGCCGGCTCCCGGCACTCTTTTTCTGTTTTCTGGAGTTTTCTGGTTGTTTTAACATATCTAAAATCTAAAGTTAGTCAGTATTTCTGTACTCCTCCCAAATAAGAAAGGCTGATCCTTTGTTATTCTGCGTTTTGGCCCTAACCTGTGTCCCTAATAATAAACATTATTATTATTGTTTTTTTATATAGACCATATAGTTTTCTGGATTTACCCAAATGTTATACACATCTTTTCTCACCAGTTATTTCTTATGTCCTCAATTATCTGGGATAATTTTCCTTCTCAGTTCAGTTCAATCGCTCAGTTGTGTCTGACTCTTTGCGACCCCATGGACTGCAGCACGCCAGGCCTCCCTGTCCATCACCAACTCCCGGTGTTTACTCAAATTCATGTCCATTGAGTCAGTGATGCCATCCAACCATCTCATCCTCTGTCATCCCCTTCTCCTCCTACCTTCAATCTTTCCCAGTATCAGGGTCTTTTCAAATGAGTCAGTTCTTCACATCAGGTGGCCAAAGGATTGCAGCTTCAGCTTCAGCGTCCGTCCTTCCAATGAATATTCAGGACTGACTTCCTTTAGGATGGACTGGTTGGATCTTCTTAGAGTCCATGGGACTCTGAAGAGTCTTCTCCAATACCACAGTGAAAAAGCATCAATTCTTTGGTGCTCAGCTTTCTTTATAGTCCAACTCTCGCATCCATATGACTACTGGAAAAACCATAGCTTTGACTAGACAGACCTTTGCTGACAAAATAGTGTCTCTGCTTTTTAATACGCTGTCTAGTTGGTCATAACTTTTCTTCCAAGGAGCAAGCATCTTTTAATTTCATAGCTGCATCACCATCTACAATGATTTTGGAGCCCCCCAAAATAAAGTCTGTCACCGTTTCCAGTGTTTCCCCATCTATTTGCCATGAAGTGATGGGACCAGATGCCATGATCTTAGTTTTCTGAATGTTGAGCTTTAAGCCAACTTTTCCACTCTCCTCTTTCACTTTCAAGAGGCTCTTTAGTTCTTCTTTGCTATAATAAGGGTGGTGTCATCTGCATATCTTCTTCACTGTATAATAAGGGTGGTGTCATCTGCATATCTGAGATTATTGATATTTCTCCCGGCAGTCTTTATTCCAGCCCAGCGTTTCTCATAATGCACTCTGCATATAAGTTAAATGGGTGACAATATACAGCCTTTTCCTATTTGGAACCAGTCCGTTGTTCCATGTCCGGTTCTCACTGTTGCCTCTTGACCTGCATACAGATTTCTCAAGAGGCAGGGCAGGTGGTCAGTCCTTCTACTGATACTTTAAACATGTATTTTCAGTTTCTTTTAGTGAGGGTCTGTTGTTGGTTAATCTCCTGATTGTTTTTTTTAATATCTTAATTTTGTCCTTTTTCTAGGTCAGTGTTGCAAACTTTTTCTGTGAAGGTTGCCATAGTGTTTTTTGGCTATGGGAATCATACAATCTGATCTCTGTTACAATTATGAAAGCAGCTTGTGGTGAATATGAAAATGAGTGAGTGTGCCTGTGCTCTAATAAAACTTTTCTTTTTTTAATAAAAAACAGGTGGTGGGCCTGATTTGGCCTGTGGGTAGCAATCCAAGCCATGTCCCAGAGTATAAAATTTTCGGTTGACCATTATTTGTCGTCAGTCTATTAAAAGTTTTGTTCTTCTGGTTTTTGGCCTCATTGATCATGACCTAGGATGTCAGCAGTCAGATTAATTTTTACCCAAATGAAAGTTAAATCCTTCCTTTGTATAACATCTGCTTCTAAAATCTTTCTTTAGTGACTTATACTTTCACTATGATATATTTAGATGTCAATTTCTTTTTATTTTTCCTGTCCTTTTTTATTGTTTTTTTTTAACCAGGTGGTGAGGGATGAGGGATGGGCTTCCTGGTTCTAGGGAACTGGTCTTTTAACATTCTGATAAATTCTCAGACATTATTTTTTCAAATATTGCCTCTCAGCCATATTTTCTCTATGATCTGTACTTAAAACTCCGAGTTCTAATTGATGTTCAATGAGGAGATCTATTCCCAGTTCTCTCTTCTTTTCTGTTGCCTCTTCTTTCCGTGTTTCTTTGCCATATGCTGGATAATTTCCTTAGAGCCATATACTAGTTTTCTAATATTTCTTCACCTGCTTATGACTCTTTTATGCATCAGGGCTTTTAATTTAAACTCTATTTTTTTAATTTCTGGAAGTTCTGCTTTGTGTTATCTTAGTCTCTCATTCCTTGGGGATACTTTCAAGTTTTTATTTCTTTAAACATAATATTGGACTTTGTTTCTTTTCACTCTTAGATAATGGGAATTTTTAAAATATGATCTGACTATTTTCCTTGGAAAATTTTATGTAGAAATTCTTTGAGATGAGGCCTAGTTTTTTTTGTTGTTGTTTTTATTTAGATTTGTTATGCAATTAATGGACACATTTTAAAAAATGATATCCAAAACTATTAGAATCTATTAACATCTTAGTTAAATATCTGCAAGAAGTAGGACTCTGAAAGGATGGGACAGCTTTTTGAAGCATAGAAAACTGCCTGGAAATAGCTCCATGAAAGTTTCCAGGCAGAGCCTGAGGGATCAGGCAGTATCTAAATGAAGAGAAAAAGAGAAGCCAGCACATTTGTTTGCTTTTTCACATAGTGTTCTCTCCTGCCTCTGCTGGTTAAGAAGTTTGTGGTGTTAGAGGTCTGGTCTAAAGTCACTAATCAAAAGAGAGTTTAGGGTACTCCAAGTCTAAGCCATTGTAAATTAAATTCTCTACCTACAGAATTTAGACCATAGGTAGCATTAATTCAGACTGAAAACCAACTCAGTGACCAGCTTTTGTGGTTATGAATTCTCAGGAGAGATTTTCCACCCTTTCATTCAATCCTACGGTTGAGAAAGACAACTTTCTTTGTTTTCTTCTTAGTTCTCATTCAGTCTGAGTGAGAGGAAGCCCTTCTCAGCCTGTTCTTTTTGCACAGTTTCCCTTTGGGCTTGACTCCTAACCCCCCACACCCTGTGCACTTGAGATCCTCAAAACATTCCCAGGGGAAACTGACTTTGGGCTCCTTTATCTGTCTGAATTCTTGGTTTTACTTCTTGTTTTGGGCCTTCAAGTTTCCTTCCTGTTGTGTCAGTGTAGCAGACCAGTTGAAACAATGTGAAGCAGCCTTTAAATTGTTACAGGAGGGGTGTTTGACATGCATTTGGAAATGGCAGTCTTGACTTTTTTTTTTAATGATAAAGATGTTTTATATCCTAAATGAATTACCCACCTAGAATGAATGAAAAAATAGTATATTCTACTATGTGATTTATATACTGCTTTGCTGAAATATTGATATATGTATACTTTTCCTGTGGGTATTTGTGTAGGTGTTATTTGGCATTTGCATGTAGTGTGTGCACGTGTGCTTAGTCGCTTCAGTTGTGTCCGACTCTCTGCAGCCCTGTGGACCATGGGCTGCCAGGCTCCTCTGTCCATGGGATTCTCCGGGCAAGAATTCTGGAGTGGGTTGCCATTTCCTTCTCCGGGGTTGCATATAGTAGATAATTAAATTGTTTTTGCTTTTCTTGGTATTAATTGTAATTGCTATTCTAGACAAAAATAGAAGTACTTTCAGGGAAAAGACGTATGTTCAAAATACATTTTCTGAATTTGGGGTTTCTATTCATTGTAATTTTTTCTTAAATTTTTAGAGTTCTGATAAAGCAAAAATAAAGTCTTAATTTTAAATTTCATTTTTCTGTGGTAAAAATACCTAGGGCATTGATTTGATTTATTGAGTATTAAAATATAGGATCCTTAGATAAAAATATGATGCCTGTATTATTTTATCTTGTAGCTATATGCCACTGGGTATGGTGCGGGCGGCAGACTAGGAGTTGGAGGGACAGAATCGGTGTCCACCCCCACATTACTTGAATCCATTCAGCATGTGTTCATTAAGAAAGTAGCTGTGAACTCAGGAGGAAAACACTGTCTTGCCCTCTCTTCAGAAGGAGAAGTTTACTCTTGGGGTGAAGCAGAAGATGGGAAGTTGGGGCATGGCAACAGAAGGTATTTTGTGAAAACATCATTTTCAGTGTTATGTTTTCCTTTTCTTGATTTTATTTGTGCTAATGCTTGTATAGTATATTGACAGTTTGTTTTTAAGGACAACATCTGCAATAATCTACTCAAACCTAGTGACTTATTTAGCAGAAATAATTCATGTAACATTATTTAGGCTCGTCTACATGACCTCTCTGTTGGGGGACATCAAATCTGAATTTTGATTTCTGATTACCAAGTATGGTGAGCTTCATCTTGTCCTTTCCCCTGAGGCTGCTTACCTTGGTTCTAGTTCTCCACAAATAGCTGGCATTTTGTGAACATGCAGATGCTAAACCTATAAATACCTATAATACAGAGCAAATGGCAGTGCGGGGAAAGGAACACACAGATGACACAGTTTTTTACACAAAACAACCACACTCAGTAATTTTTAAAAATTAATGGGAACTAAAGGCCACATTGGAGTCACAGGACCTTTGCATCTGAAATAACTAAAGCACCAGGCAAGACACATGAAACAGCAGCCCTCAAGGCATTGAGTAACAGGCGATAAAGTGTGTTCAGTGATCTCCAGAGGTGAGCACTGACACTCACTTGTAGGGAGACTGAGAGGCAAGAAAGCCTGGAGTGCTACAGTCCACGGGGTTGCAGAGAGTTGGCCATGACTTAGCAGCTGAACAACAACTCAATAACTGCTAGAGTTGGTGGATAGAAATCTGTCAGGAGACTTGAACAACTTTATCGACCAACTTGATCACAATAGAGTACTACTTACTTAATAAGACATTCTTTTTAAGTACACATGGAACAGCTGCTAAGATAGATCATAATTTGGGCCAGAAAACTAATCTCATAAATCAAAAAGATTCAAGTTATATAAAAGATTTTCTCTGACCACAATGGAATTGATTAGAAATTGAGTGAATCAATAATGTATAATCCTCCATTAATTTGGAAAGTAAGTAAAACATGTTAAAATAACTGATAGGTCAAAGAAAGAATCAGAGCTAAATTAGAAACAATTTTGAACTGAGTGAAAGTGAAAACAGCATGTAAAAATATGTAGGATCGAGAAAAAGCAGTACTTAGAAGGAAACTTATAGCATAAAATGCCTTTTTATAAAAGAAAAATGGTCCCTAACAATGACCTCAGCTTCTACTTTAAGAAACTAGAATAAGAGAGATAAAGTGAGCAGAAGGAAGGAAATAAGAAAGAAAGATCAGAGCAAGAATCCATGAAATAGAAAACAGGAAAATGGAAGAAAATGAAAGAAAACATAAATCAGTTCTTTGAGAAAGTGTAATCAATGAAAACCTCCATTTAAACTGATCTATCTCTACACACACACACACACACACACACAGTGTGTAGGACTATCAGGAATGAGGGAGTTTTCATCACTGAAGATGTGTAGTTACTGAAAGATGAAGTATGTTGAATAACTTTATGCAAATGGATTTAACTGTTGAGGTGAAATGGACATGTTCCTCAAAGGACACGTATTCTTTAATGCTCACTCAGAAAGGATGACTTGAATAGCCCTGTGTCTATTTAAAAAACTAAATTTTCCACAAATAAGTCTTCAAGACCATATAGATGACTAGTGATTTCTACCACACATGTAAGTAACAGATAATACAAGTTCTACACAAACTATTTCAGAATAGTGAAGAAGGGAATTTGCCCCAATTTAGTATTTTGTGGGGACAGTTATATTCTTATATCAAAATGAGACTCAGATATTATTAGGAAAATACAGACTAATATCCTTCATTGACATAGATGTAAAAATTCTTAATAGTTTAGAAAATTGAGTCTTAACAGTATGTAAAAGGATAAAGTAGTATGGCCAAGTGAGGTTTATGCCAGAAATTGAATAATTGTTTTAACATTAAAAAATTGATCAGTATAAAAAAGAAAAATTATTTTGATTACCTCAATGGATGAAAGGCAGAAAAGCATTTGGCAGATTAACCTTTGTTTCTGATAAAAAAAAACTTTCAGCAATATAGGAAGGAAGGAAAACTTCCTAAACTTGATACAGGACATCTCTGTTAAACCTAGGACTAACATAGTGCCTGATAGTGGCAGACCTAGCACTTTTCCTGTCTCCAGGAACAAGACAGGGACATCCCTGTCTTGTTGTGTTCAGTTGTATTCAGCATTGTTTAGCAGGTTTAGCAAGTGCAATACAACAATGCAGAGAGATAAAAGGCATTCAGATTGGAAAGAGAATTTGTTGTTGTTCAGTCGCTCAGTCCAACTCCTTGTGACTCCATGGACTGCAGCACACCTGACTCCCCTGTCCTTCACTATCTCCTGGAGCTTGCTCAAACTCATGTCCATTGAGTTGGTGATGCCGTCCAACCATCTTGTCCTCTGTCATCTCCTTTTCCTCCTGCTTTCCATCTTTCTCAGCATCAGGGTCTTTTCTAATGAGTCAGCTGTTTTCATCAGGTGGCCAAAGTATTGGAGATTCAGCATCAGTCCTTCCAGTGAATATTCAGAATTAAAACTGTCCATTTACACATAATATAATTATTTATGTAGAAAATCTGATGGTATCTACAGAAAAGCTATTGGAATTAAGAGGTGAGATTAGCAAAGTTGCAGGATAGAAGATCAGTAAATAAAAGTCAGTTGTAGACAAAGGAAACATTCCTGTATCAAAAAAAGTCAATTGTGTGTCTTTATACATATTACATATGCAATCAGAAATTGAAATTTTAAAATACTACTTATGGCACCCTTCCCCTAAAATTGAAATAGTAAGGAATAAATTTGACCCAAAGATAGGATAACTTATAGACAACAAAAAAAACCTATAAAAATGTTACTGAGAAATTGTAAAAGACCTAAAATTATGGAGGAGTATACTGTGTTCATGGATTGGAAGACTCAATATTGTTAATTTGTTGTTTTTCCCAAATTAACCTATCGACTCAACCCCTTCCCATTCAAAATTTGTGTAGAAATTGACAAGCTGATTATAAAATTCATGTGGAAATGCAAAGTACTTATAATAGTAAAAACAAACTTTGAAAATGAGCAAAGTTGGAGAGCTGATACCACTTAACTTCAAGTCTCATTATAAAGATACAGTAATCAAGACTGTGAGGTACTGTAAAGAGAGAAATATGTCAGTGGAGCAGAACAGGATGGGCAGTCCAAAAATGCACTTGCAGATACTGACACAATAAATACGGAAGAATGAAATTTGATTTGTCCCTCACAGTTTGCATTGAAAAATTTACAGATGTTCAAAGACAAGTTTTGGGAGAAAAGATAGTCTTTTCAGTGAATGGTTGTGAACAATTCAATAACCATATGGTAAACAGTGAACCTAAATTCTTATCTTGTACCATTAATATACAAAATTAAACCAAATCCTTCACTTTCTACCTAGGCCAACTAGCCGTTCTTCTGTTCAGATCTGGTTTAAAGCATGGACTGTGCAACATGTCCAGTAATCCGTCCAGAAATAAGGACTATAGCCTGAATTCCACATACCATAGCCTGAAATCTTCAGCCTTGCCTAAGGGAATACCTCGATCTTTGAACCTGAATTATCTTGCATCATATCCAAGATTAACTCATATACCTAAAATTAAAAACTTCTAGAAGAAAACATGGGGAAAACTTTTGTGACCTTAAGTCAGACAAAGATTTTTTAGCTAGAACTCCAAAAGCACAATTCAATAAAGAAAAATAGGATAAATTGGACTTCTTAAAAATTGTGAACTTCTCTTTGAAGAAATTCACAATTTTTATAAAGACAGTGTTAAGATGGACATGCTACAGACTGGGAAAACATTTGCCATCATATATTTGACTAAGGTCTTGTATCTGAAATCATTAAAAAGAGCTTTCAAAACTCAAGAAAAAGAAAGTGCTTGGTCACGTTGTAGACTATTTGAGTCTGTAAATAAAAAGTTGATTTATAGCAAGGGTGGATAACCTGTTTCTCTAAAAGGCCAGATACTAATAAATATTTTGTCAGTCACATACCATCTTTGTTGTCTATGCTTCTTTCTTGTTTTGTTTGTTTGTTTTACAGCCCTTAAAAAATGTAAAATCCATTCTCAGTTCACTGGCCTTTCAAAAACAGGTTATAGTCCAGACTTAGTCAACCTGTAAGTGCTACCCCTTGATTTAGACTGTACATCTCTTCTCTGGCATTTGGCAGTTTGTATAAAAGAAGGTAGGTAGGGTATTATGTAATTTAGAGTTCAGGCCTGAAGGATTCCTCCAGATTGATTTTCTTTTTTTTAATGATTGACTTGATGTAGATTGAGAGGTGTGCATTGAATAAGTGAACAGCAAACCAGAAGCCTAATATTAAATAATTTAAAAATATTCAGGAATTAAACTCTTTCTGCTATATTTGGTGATGTTTTTTGCAGTCCGTGTGACCGTCCTCGCGTCATTGAGTCTCTGAGAGGAACTGAGGTGGTTGATGTTGCTGCCGGTGGAGCCCACAGTGCTTGTGTCACTGCAGCTGGGGACCTGTACACCTGGGGCAAAGGCCGCTATGGCCGTCTGGGGCACAGTGACAGTGAGGACCAGTTAAAGCCGAAGCTGGTGAGGAGAAGCTTTGCTTGGGAGGTCTGGAGGGACAGCTTGCCGTTGTCATTATCCTTTTTTAAAAATAAAAAGTATTTCCTGTTGCAGATTCATTTTAGTTTCAGAGTTAACAGTTTTATTTTTGGTGGGAATAAAAACCATCTTGGTATATTTTCCATAGGTCATTTAAACAGGATAGTGTTGAAATTTTATCTACACTAGTAAATATTGCTTTGGCATCTACCTAGAGACTTTTGTCTCCTAGAAGGCCCAGTTTTTTTGGGTGAGGCCATAGGGTGGCAGAACTGAGCATTGGACACTGAGACCTGCCTCTTATAGCTGAGATGCCTGTAGTTTGAATATGTGAGGGGTATCTTCTATCTTGTCTTATAGGATTATTAAGATTACCTGTTTTTTGGGAAGAATTAAAAAAGGCATCCCAAAAACAAAAAAAAAATCCTCAGCCTCTCTCAGGGAGATTCTCCTTCCTGTTGTGGTCAGATAACCCCTAAGTCCCTTTTCTCTGCAGGTGGAGGCGTTGCAGGGCCACCGTGTGGTCGACGTTGCCTGTGGCAGTGGAGACGCCCAGACCCTCTGCCTCACGGATGACGACACTGTCTGGTCCTGGGGGGATGGGGACTACGGCAAGCTGGGCAGAGGAGGCAGTGATGGCTGCAAGGTGCCCATGAAGGTATTTCTCTTGACGTTTCTGGGGCCCTCGGGTGTGAGGTCTCTGTAGCTCAGGTTGCTCATGGCACCATCCGCGTGCACGAGCCCAGGGCCCTACTGGGCTCATGTCCTGTCCTATACCGCATTAACTTCATCTTTAACTTCTTTGGAAAAAATATAATGGGTTATTGGGTGAAAAGTGAGTGGAAGATCCAGAGGTATAAAGATATAAGTGCTGTTTTGTGCTCTCTTGGAACGTGAGGAATCACATAGTCTGTGGTTTTAATTAGTATGTAGCCCTGTTTGAGGAAAAACCACCAATTCATTCACACTCTTCAGGTTACTGAGGTCTGTAGCTGTGCAGTGTACTAGTACTTGCTGAAAGGCTGCATCTGACTTAGTCAGAAACTGTTAGATGGACATCTTGTGAGAAGCCAAGAGAAGAGGCTTCACTTGAGCTGAGTGGCTCTGAGTAGTTTATTAACATTTGTGTCACAACTGTATTTTGCCTTTGTGAATATGTAGTTGGCAGAGGTTTTTCGTCATTGGCGTGCTTGGGTCACTTGCTGACTGCCTAGCAGCCTGCAGCTGTGATTTGCTGTGGACTTGGGAGTGTAGGTGCTGTGAAAGAAAGCTAGAAGCTGTCTCTGCTTGGCATCCTGTCTTGCTGGTGTACTGAGACTGCCCGTGTGGAATAGAGGCCAGCACGGTGCATGGGCAGCCTGGGAGGGGCTGGGAAGCCACTCAAGGCCAGTCAGAATATGAACCTGAGCTGGAACTGCCAAGCTGTTCTTCTCAGAGCTGTGCTGCTTAGTACAATAGCCACTGGCCATACATGACTACTAAAATGTTAGCTTAAATCAGAGCTAGTAAGTAAAATTATAGCTGACTCCCTCGCTTAACAGTATCCACATTTCAGGAGCTGATGTGCTTCCATGCTGGGCAGTGTGGACACCACAGGCTTCATTATCATGTGGTGTGGCATTGGCAGGTGCTGGCTAGAGGCAGGGCATGATGAAGGAGACGGCACCTGCACCTCTGCCATGAGGCTGTGGCTGCTCAGGGCCTCCTTGGCAGGTGCTGCTGGAAAATCTGGGACTCAAGGCTGCCTCCTTGTCCTAATCACCACTTTCTCTTTTCCCTTATAGTTATATGGAATTTTAACCACGTGACAGGTTGCTTATGGTTTCCACATTTATGAAAAAATTGTTGACTTTTTTATGCTGAGAAAGCTTTAGACTTAACCAGGATTGAAATGTCAAGTACTTGGGGAGAGGGGGCACTGGAGGATATTAACTGATATCATTGTGATGGGGGTAGGGTGAGGAAAAAACTAAAAGAATTAAGCTATTACTAATTTAAATTTATAATTAAGTATGAGAACTTGAGTCTGGGATCAGAAACAAGTAATAAGGAGCATAGATGGATAGGTGAAGAAAGATGATAGCTAGGTAAATGAATCCCAACAAGACGTCTGGGTGCTGGCTATGAAGGTTCTGGACCCTTGAGCAGGCGGGGCTGGGAGTGGGTTCTAATACTGGCGTGATCACCATTGTTTTTAATTGGAATAACCTGGGCAGATGGATTGCTGGTAACAGAACCCTGTTTGTCTTGGCTACTCCTCCCTGTTACCTGCTCCTCCTCCCCTGTGGGCTTCTATGTCTCGGAAGGCTGGAGGGCAGATGTGAAGTGCAGGGCTTGCTAGAGAGTGGGGCTGCCATAAAGAGAAACTGAGTCGGGAGAGTAAATTCTGGGGACAAGCAGTGTGTTCATTTACGCAGCAGGTCTCATGGGTCTCTGCCTGCCTGTGGCCTCTGTACCCTCAGAGCCTTTTGAGAATACTTGGTTACATGGAGCAGGATTTTAAGTTGTAATAAATATTTGGCATAGAAGTAAGGGTTTTCAGAGTTCTTTATTAGATTTAGTTCAGTATATGGGTGCTGCCATCAGCAAAATCCTTGATTCAGTCAGTCTAATTGAACCGTTTCCCTTCTAGATTGACTCTCTTACAGGCCTTGGAGTGGTTAAAGTGGAATGTGGATCCCAGTTTTCTGTCGCCCTTACCAAATCTGGTGCTGTTTACACTTGGTATGCAAGATTCTGTTTATTTAATTCCACCAAAACCAATGATTGTTAATTTGAAGTTACATTAACTGTCTTTCTGTAGACTGAAATGTAACTTTTGTGGCAGGCTGCAATTTCTGTCTTCCTGTAGGTGTTTGCAGAAGGGTGGGGCAGCATGGTGAACGAGATGGCATTGTACTCATAAGTTCCATGTTCTTGTGTGCAGGGGCAAAGGTGATTATCATAGGCTGGGTCATGGATCTGATGACCATGTTAGAAGACCTCGGCAAGTCCAAGGGCTGCAGGGGAAGAAAGTCATTGCCATTGCCACTGGCTCCCTGCACTGTGTGTGCTGCTCTGAGGACGGTAGGTGGAAGCGATTTTGTAACTTGGAGGTGTGTGATCTGAGAGGTCAGGGATGAATACACAGCTGTAAGGTGGTGGGGGGTGGGTATGGAGGGATTCATTACTGTATTCTGAAAAGACATTTGTGGTGTTGGCCTCTGGTGTTAATACCTGTGAATATATTGTGTTTCGTGGCAGAAAAGAGCAGAGCAGGGCTGATATGGCTGTTTTTATTTATTTTTTCTTAATTGCAGTATAACTGCTTTACAATGTATTAGTTTCTGCTATATGATGAAGTAAATCAGCTATATATGTATGTATGTGTGTATCAGGTCAGTTCAGTCGCTCAGTCGTTCTGACTCTTTGTGACCCCATGGACTGCAGCACACCAGGCCTCCCTGTCCATCACCAACTCCTGGAGTTTACTCAAACTCATGTCCATTGAGTCTGTGATGCCATCCAACCATCTCATCCTCTGTTGTCCCCTTCTCCTCCCACCTTCAATCTTTCCCAGCATCAGCGTCTTTTCAAATTAGTCAGTTCTTTGGCATCAGGTGGCCAAATATCCCCTCCCTCTTGAGCCTCCTTCCCTCCCAACCCCCATCCTATTCATCTGGTCATCACAAAGCACCAAGCTAAGCTTCCTGTGCCATGCGGCCGTTTCCCACTAGCTATCTGTTTACACATAGTAGTATATGCCCACACTTGCCCCACACTTTGATGGCTATTTTTAGAAAGGCCTGCTTGTGAGGTTGGCCTTCAGCTGGCTTCTGGGAACCTGGATTTCAGGCTAACCCACTACCCCAATTGAAAGAGGCCTTGTTAGAATGTTTGAAAAGAGTGTGGTCTCTGCTGAATCCTGCTTCCTTCTGGGCGGGAATCTGGAACTTGGGTACATGCTGAACAGAGGTGCCTGCATGATCTGCCCCACTCAAAGTCCTGAGCACTGAGTTTCTAATGAGCTTCCCTGGTGGACAGCACATCACACGTGGCCACAGCTTGTTACTCAGGGAACTAAATATGTCCGTGTGACAGCCCTGCAGGGGGACTGTTGGGAGCTCGCTCCTGGTTTTCTCTGCACTTCATCCATGTGCCGTTTGCTGATTTTGCTTTGTGTCCCTGTAATGAACAGTGGCTCTGAGTAAGATATGCTGAGTTCTTGAACATTTTATTTACTTATTCTCATCAGATATTTAAAATTTTTTTGTTTTCATCTTGTTGGACTCATGGTTTCCTAATTTATTTAATGAGTTATATATACGTAAGCTTGTTTCATGCAAGGATGGGCACAATAAAGGACAGACAGGGTAAGGACTTAACAGAAGCAGAAGAGATTAAGAAGATTAAGAATACACAGAAGAACTATACAAGAAAGGTCTTAAATGACCCAGATAACCACGATTGTTTGTGGCCACTCACCTAGAGCCAGACATTCTGGAGTGTGACGTCAAGTGGGCCCTAGGAAACATTACTACAAACAAAGCTAGTGGAGGTGATGGAATTCCAGCTGAGCTATTTCAAATCCTAAAGGATGATGCTGTTAAAGTGCTGCACTCAATATGTCAGCGCATCTAGAAAACTCAGCAGTGACCACAGGACTGGAAAAGGTCAGTTTTCATTCCAGTTGCAAAGAAAGGCAATGCCAAAAATTGTTCAGACTACCATCTGTGGCGCTCATTTCACATGTTAGCAGAGTTATGCTCAGACCCTACAAGCTAGGCTTTAGCAGTACATGAACTAAGAACTTCCAAATATACAAGCTGGGTTTAGAAAAGGCAGGGGAATCAGATATCAAACTGCCGACATCTGTTGGATCATAGAGAAAGCAAGGGAATTCCAGAAAAACATCTACTTCTGCTTCATTGACTATGCTAAAGCCTTTGACTGTGTGGATCACAACAAATTGTGGAAAATTCTTAAAGAGATGGGAGTACCACACCTTATCTGCCTCCTGAGTAACCTGTATGTGGGTCAAGAAGCAGCAGTTAGGACCAGACATGGAACAACTGACTGGTTCCAAATTGGGAAAGGAGTACGACAAGACTATATTGTCACGTTGTTGGTTAACTTCTATGCAGAGTACATTATGCAAAATGCCAGCCTGGATAAATCACAAGCTGGAGTCAAGATTACTGGGAGAAATATCAACCACCTCAGATTTGCATATAATACCACTCTAATGGCAGAAAGTGAAGAGGAACTAAAGAGCCTCTTAATGAAAGTGAAAGAGGAGAGTGAAAAAGCTGGCTTAAAACTCAACATTCAAAAAAAGAAGATCATGGCATCTGGTCCCATCACTTCATCGCAAATAGATGGGGAAACAGTGGAAACAGTGTCAGACTTTATTTTTTGGGGCTCCACAGTCACTGTGGATGATGACTTCAACCATGAAATTAAAAGACGCTTGCTCCTTGGAAGGAAGCTATGATAAACCTAGACAGTGTATATAAAAAGCAGAGCCATCACTTTGCCAACAAAGGTCTGTACAGTCAAAGCTATGGTTTCTAGCAGTCATGTATGGATGTGAGAGTTGGACCGTAAAGAAAGCTGAGCACCGAAGAATTGATCCTTTCAGACTATGGTGCTAGAGAATACTCTTGAGAGTCCTTTGGACTTCAAGGAGATCACACCAGTCAATCCTAAAGGAAATCAACCCTATGAATACGCATTTGAAGTACTGATGATAAAGTTGAAGCTCCAATACTTTGGTCACCTGATGTGAAGAGCTAACTCATTGAAAAAGACTGATGCTGCAAAAGGAGAAGGGTGTGGCAGAGGAAGAGAGGGTTAGATAACATCACCGACTCAATGGACACATGAGTTTGAGCAACTCCGGGAAATAGTGGAGGACAGAGGAGCCTGGCATGCTGCACTCAATGGGGATACAAACAGTTGGACACAACTTAGTGACTGAACAACAACAAAAATATAAGCTGTTGCTATTACTTACCTTGATGCTTAAATCATGCCCTATTTCATCTCCTGGAGTATCCCCACGTTATTCCTTGAGTACTTCTGTGCTTTCTGGCACAATAAGACATTCTGTCCTTATCCTCAGTCTTTATGTCTCAGACCTAGAATTTGATGTTTCCCCAAGGAGTCCTGGTACCTTTGGAGAAAATGGCATTTAAAAGACAAGATCTGATCTACAGGCGCTCATTGCTAAAATGTTATCACTGCTGTCAGACCTTCATAGAGGACAGAGCTAGGGAATATATGTGTAAATAATATACAAAATTACATCTGTGTTTGTTTCTGTATGTATATATATACAGTGAACACAACTTGTTCACACAAGTACCCCAAGCTCTAGTTATTTTTTTTTTAATTTTATTTAACTTTACAATATTGTATTGGTTTTGCCATATATCAAAATGAATCTGCCACAGGTGTACGTGTGTTCCCCATCCTGAACCCTGCTCCCTCCTCCCTCCCCATACCATCTAGTTCTAAACCACCGATTCATTCTAGTTTTCTCTCTCCCCATCCTTGTAACTCCTTGCTCTTTTGTAAGAAACCTGGTCCTCTAATGTAGCAACTTGCTCTTCCTGTAGTGGCTGCTGTCCCATCATTGCCTTTGACTTCTCCCCCGTGTGGATCCTTACCTCACTCGGTTGTGACTGTCCCAGCAATCAGGATTGTGCCCTCTCATGGGTATACAGCTCCCTGCTTTGGCCTACCTCTCCTACTGGGCTTACCCTCTTTGTGGAAGCCCTTGCCCCTGTGCATTCTGAGTCTTTTCACCCAGCTGTGCCTCTGCAGAGAGGCTCTCTTCCTCTTGTTTGCACTCTGACACCTACCCAGTGGCTTTCGGACTGAGCTATCCAGAACAGGAAGGGGAAGAACACAAGCACCCTGCCCTTCATTGTGCAGGCCTTGTACTTTGTAGAGTGGTGCTTATGGCTGCATGGCATCCTGAGGAGTCTTTGTGAATCTGGCAAGGCTTGTGACATCTCTGCAGAACTAAATTCACTTCTGTTCTAATCACCATCGTAACCATACAGTGGTGTTTTGTGATTGGAGTCTCGCATGGTGTGCTGAAAAGCGTGATTCTCATCAGTGTTTGAATCTTGAGTTTAGGATAGGAATAACCATTAGAAGAGCACATGTTCCTTTAAGACATGGATTTTGTTTAGTTAAAAACTGACTTTCTCTTCCTTTAACATACAAAATCAATTTGGATTGTTTTTACCATCTGTTTTGATGTTACTTGTTTGGATTAAGAGCTGCTTCCAGGTACATGCTTAGTCTGGTGAACAGACACACTTGGAAAAGGAGTTTTAGCCAGCAGAGGCTGTCAAGAATCCTGGGAATCGTGCTGCCTTTTAAGTATTGTGATTCAAGACATCTAGGTCACCATAAGTGTAACATTTTGCACAGATGACCTCCAACAGTCAGTTGGAGGGTAGTGAGAACTGTATACGTGGGAAGATGTGGTGGTTGTGCATTTATTGGTTCTTGTCTGCAAGTCCTTGTTCTCAATCTGCTGCTTTAGGTGAAGTTTATACATGGGGTGACAATGATGAGGGACAGTTGGGAGACGGAACAACAAATGCCATCCAGAGGCCTCGGCTGGTAGCTGCTCTTCAGGGTAAGAAGGTCAACCGTGTGGCCTGTGGCTCAGCACACACTCTCGCCTGGTCAACCAGCAAGCCCGCCAGTGCTGGGAAGCTCCCTGTACAGGTCAGTTGGTTGAGCCAAGTGGGCTAGCAGGCATGCATGTTGTGACAAAGTTATGCTCTATGTACTAAGTTATGGGTGTATAAGCATGCACACACTTCCTTTCCTCTGATTCATAATGATAAAAACAGTATTTTAAGAACCTTAATTACCAGGTTCAATCCCTGGGTCAGGAAAATCCCCTGGAGTAGGAAATGGCTACCCACTCCAGTATTCTTGCCTGGAACACTCCATGAACAGAGGAGCCTGGTGGGCACAGTCCCTGCGGTCGCAAAGAGTCATATACAACTGAGCACTCACACATATAAGAACCTTAATTATTCACACTTGTCAACATTCTGTGTATATCAGTGTGTCACCTTTATTAAAAATTTTATAAACTATTCTGGTAGTACAGATTGTATGTTTTCTGTAGTAAATATAATTCTATAAGCTAATTTTTTTTTTTAGCATTCTCCTTGGTTAACATTTCTTGGCTCAGGCAAAATGGCCAGAATATTATTTTTTAAATGGCAAGATTTTTCAAACCAAACTCAGAAGTCATAGTGCTTCTTTGTTTTCAAGAACAGTATTTTCAACCCATCTGCTATACTGTGGCTTAACTGTGCATTTGACATCTAAATTGACATAACAAGTTTCCATGTTTCAGGTTCCCATGGAGTACAATCATTTACAGGAAATCCCTATCATAGCGCTGAGGAACCGGCTGCTGCTCCTGCATCACATCTCAGAGCTCTTTTGCCCCTGCATCCCCATGTTTGACCTTGAGGGCTCTCTCGATGAAACTGGACTTGGGCCATCTGTGGGGTTTGACACTCTTCGAGGAATTCTGATATCCCAGGGAAAGGTACTGCTCTGGTAACAATTTTTACTGTAGGTGATGTTGTTATCCTTAGTAAGTTTTAATCCAACAAAAATTTCTAAACCAGAAATATACTGAAAACAGGTCATTTAGCAAATGTTCACAGAGCACATACTATGTACCAGGCTCTGTCCTGGGTTCTTAGAGTGCATTGGTGACAGACAGACACAAATCCCTTCTTTTTTGGAGCTTATATTAAAATGGTTAGGTGCTATGATTTCTCCTGGTAATGTCTTTCCCACTACCCCACCCCTCAGGAGGGGGTGGGCAAAACTAAGCTTCCGTTCTTACAGTGCTCTCTGCTATCCTGGACTTGAGGCTTTATGGCAAATTCCTACTGGCAGCAGGAAGGAAAAAAAATGAGATAATTTCTTCTCCAGGTATGTCTAGCAGAGGACCCAGAAGTTATAGATTGCTTAGATAAAAGTATTATACTAGGATATGTAGAAATTCCTGATTGAAGGTAATTTATCAGACTCTGGAAAGAATCAGGAATGAGGGCTTCTGAAAGGTGTCAGACAGATTTTGACCCACTGACATTTGTAATAATTTGAGCTGTCTAGAATTGAGATATCTGAAGTCATCAAGTTTCTGGCAAGCATCTTGGCAGGACGGCCTAGAAGAGGCTCAGTTGCTGTATGCTAGGGGGTGTTTATACAGGGAAAAAAGTATAGAGGTTAGGTTAAGGAGTCCTTGCCCTGAGGGTTCTGATTCTGTGACATAATAGGGTTTTTAATCCAAGGTCATGGCCTGTTTTTAATGATAATAAAATTTAGATGTTTTGGAGTACTGTCCAAACAGATTATTTTTCAGGATTAGCTTTATTTCCTAAAATTCCTAGCCACAAAAGACTGGTGCACACATTTTATGTGTGGCTTAGAGA
This sequence comes from Bos mutus, assembly GCF_027580195.1. Taxonomy (NCBI): domain Eukaryota; kingdom Metazoa; phylum Chordata; class Mammalia; order Artiodactyla; family Bovidae; genus Bos; species Bos mutus. Next base: position 135,347,377 of record NC_091618.1, read on the forward strand.
CATGTCGAAGAAGGTGATGGCACCCTACTCCAGTACTCCTGCCTGAAAAATCCCATGGACGGAGGAACCTGGTAGGCTGCAGTCCATGGGATCTTGAAGAGTCCGATGTGACTGAGCAACTTCACTTTCACTTTTCACTTTCATGCATTGGAGAAGAAAATGGCAACCCACTCCAGTGTTCTTGCCTGGAGAATCCTGGGGACGGGGAGCCTGGTGGGCTGCCATCTATGGGGTTGCACAGAGTCAGACACAACTGATGTGACTTAGCAGCAGCAGCAGAGACATGTAGGCAATGATGGGGATTGTGGTAATGGAAAAATTTCTCTGATAATGGGGAGCAGGAAAAAATTGTGGACAGGTAAAATCAAATTTGAATCTTCAACCATTTTTAAGTAATAAAATGGCAAATTGATTCCTTTCATCATTACTTTAATCCCTCAGAGTGGAGGTGATAATGCGCAATAAAAGGGAGAAAGCCTCTCCTTGTGGGGAGAGCAGAGAGGCAGCATCTCACACAGTGTGTGAGTCTCCTGTAACTGAGTGGGGTATGGGGGCCTCAGGGAGGCTGAAAGGTTCCCTCAGCAACAGAGGATCAGCCTGTTTGGTCCTAGTTAGAAAGGACTGCTTCTGCTGGGAGTTTTGGCAAGTAGTTTTTGTTGGTGACTGTGGAGTCAGCAGAGCCCAGAAGAGAGCGCATCTCAGGAGGGTGGGACTAGGGGGGCTGCTCTGTGGGGAAGGGAACGCTTGCCCAGAGCAGGGGGAGAGCAGAGGTCAGGAAGGGTGAGGGCAAAGGTAGCTGGTTGGTGTGCAGGATTGTGTGGGGAGGGGCCTGCTCTGCAGTCTCCTGTGTGGTGTGGAGTGTGTGTCTGTGGTCCCCTCTGTGCAGATGGGAGCACCTCTGCCTTCGCCTCCTCCACAGGTGAGAGTTCTAGGGCTCTGACTTAAGAGCAGTGTGCCCTGCCCTCTACGTCTCTCTTAGCCACCCTTTCTCCAGAAAAGAACACGGGGTCCACTTGTGGGGACCCGTGTCTGCCAGTGACCCTGTCTCCTTTGAGGGCCTCTGGGGTCTGGTCCCGTCCTCAGGCACGCGCACAGCACCGCACACTCTCCCCATGTGCTGGAGCCCACACAGGCATGCTTCCCCGGGTGGAGTTGGCACCCACTCCGCTTCCCTGTCGTCTTCACCCTGGGTTTTCCAGGTTTCTCTCAGTGCAGGGTGCAGGTGTCTCCCCACCCCACCCCGGCCCTGGCCCCTCCCCTGGCTCCCTGCTGCCGCCTTGTGTCTGGCGTCTCTGTCGGGACAGCAGTGCTGCGGTGTAGTTGGTGCCTCAGTCTGCCAGTACTGGACTTGCAGTTGGCTGGGAAACCTCAGGTTTCTCCTTAGCCCTGAGCCTGGCCTGAGACCTGAGTTAGAGCAGCTGCTCCTCAGGTTCTGGCCCTCTCCTTTCTGTGTCCAGGGCATGTTGGGTGCCTCCTATCCCCAGATGGCAGGCAGGGAGCAGTGCCAAGCACTGGCCCTGCTGGCTGCCTCAGCCTCTGCAGGGACTTGTGTATTGATGCCAGGCTAATCCCCTGGGCCACCTCAGACCTGAAAAAGGGAGTTTTATGACGTGGAATATCTATGGGTAATACTTAATGTATAACATTCTAAATTTTGTTGTGGTGTGTTTTAGGAAGCAGCCTTCCGAAAAGTAGTACAAGCCACTATGGTGCGAGATCGCCAGCACGGCCCTGTGGTGGAGTTGAACCGCATCCAGGTAACAAAATGGAGATGTTCTCTGTTCACAGATGCGATGATTTTGTGGTTGTGAGTTGCGTCCCTGCAGCCTGGGGCAAGTGCTCACAGCAAGACTCCTCTTGTGCCCTTGGTTTGAGAGCAAGGTGCCATGTGTGTGGGATGGCTTGTGGTGCTGAGACTGCCAGGTGGCCAAGTAAATGGTTTTCTTTATAACACGAAGAAGGAAAGCTTATTTCAGATAACCTGGGAGCACAAATCCAGATAAGCAAAAAGGGAAAAATAAAAATGACCCATATTTCCACCACATGTTGACAACTGCTGCTAATGTTTGTGGGGTATGTTATAACCTGAACTAGACTTTGGTAACTTGCTCTCTGTTCCCCTTAATGCATTGTAAGCACCCAGATCTCTGTCATGTGCCGTGGGGCTGTGCGATTGTTTCTGCTAACCAGCGGCACATGCTGATTTCTCTGCTGTGGGCTGGAAAGTTGGGCTTGCTTTTCTGGGATACAGCAGGGCCAGCTGGTGTGCCTCTAGCTACGTGTGTGTCTTCAGTCACCCACTTGGGTTAGGTTCTGAGATGCAGAGCAGGTTTCGTATTCACACCAGCCTCACACCCTCTCCAATTCTGATGGCTTACTTTGCCAGTTTAATAGGCCAGAATCACTAATACTAAGACTTTGCATCACAGTAGTAATCAAAGAAATGAAAAGGAGACTATCTCTGGACTTATAGTGCTGCCGAATGTATATAAGCTTCACATTAAAAGAATTAAAACAAAAGGCACTAATGATGACAGTGTGTGTACTTGACATTTACCATGCAGATGAAATTGGCCCCACCTCTGGAGCAAAAGCGAGCCATGAAGAACAAGTGCTTTGTTCCTGAACTTCCTTGTTAGCACATGATTTTTACCCTGATGTTGGTTATATGACTAGAAATTCTTCCAGAGTTGTTCTTGGGGGGCATTTTTAATTAAGGCAACAACTCTTCTCCTTTGTTGGAGAAGAGTTCTCCAACAACTCTTGTCCTTTGTTGGAGAACACATGTGACCATGCTGATGGAAGTGATTAATTCACTGACGTCACAATGTTTAATGTGAAGCTGGAGGTCAGTCAGCCCATTCCACAAACAAATGGGCTATTTAATTAGATTAATGAGAAAGCTTTTATGTCCCCCCTTGGAGAATCATTTTGGTTTTCTCTACATTATTAGGTTTTAAATACTTCAGTTCATAAGTGCAGAAGGCTGATGGCTGCAGATCGTCTAATTTAGGCAGTTGGGTGTTCTTGGGTCTCAGGCTTGCCTCAGACATGCACGGGCACCATGCTGGGGCCAGTGGCCTAATGTGGGTGTCCAGGCCCAGGGGCCCTGGTCATCTGGGAACCTGGATAACCTGGAATCTGCACTAGGCACATTTTTCAGTCATTGTGTGCTTGATGACTCTTTCTTTCTCGTCTTTATATCCCTAGTACCTTGAGTTATGAGTCTTTTGGGTGCATGTCTGAACAGACGTGACTAGATAAGAATAGATAAGAGGGCAAACAGATTTTATTGCACATTTTTTAAAAGACGTATAAATACCCTTCGGTGCAGTGTATAGTGCTTGTTGATGTCGGAGCAGCCACTCCAGCTACAGAGACCCTCAGGCGCCGGAGCCAGATTCTCCTCAATTCAGGCTTTCATACCCACTCTTAAAATTAGGAAGAACTTCCACAAAGATGGAGATAAAATAGAGCAGAGCGGTGGAGGGGACAGTCTGTGAGTCCAAGTTGAACGCAGACACCAGTAGTCACCCAGAAAGGTGGTGTAGGTGGCCTCTTCCCTGTACTCTCCCAGGGCTGCAACTTTTGTGGGGATGCCTGTGGAGAGATTTTCTTACTTTATGTTAAAAGTGCCCTAGAGACACTAAAAGTAGACTGTGTTCTTGGAGGGTATTTCTGTTTGAATTTGATTTAGTTTTGTAACAGGGTCTAAAAATCAGTGTATATTACAATTTTATTATAGATAATGAATGAGCACATTTCCAAAAATTTAGAAAATTTAAAGACAATTAAAACTACCTATATTCCTGCTGTTCAGAGATAGCAGGTACACAACCCTGTCCTTTCAGTGTCCTGGCTGTATTCATAGAGCCATGCTCCTTCGTAGCGGCTGAGAGTATCAGGTTGTGTTAACTGGCACTGTAAATGGAGGTGATGTGATCTTTCAAGTGGGAAGCAAGTTTGTGTCTTACTTACCCTCACAGAGAAACACATCCTCTTCCTTTGTGTAGCTCACTTCCCCCCCAGGTATTGTATGCCTTAGAGAGCTGCTGAGGCTAAATGAAATGACATATGAGAACGTGCAGCTAAATGTGTGGCGTGTAGGAAAACTCACTCCACGGGAAACTGTTGTTATTATTATTGTCATTGTTCTTTTAGTCTTAAGATTGATAATTTCTGCAATAAGGAAAATTAGTTGTTAAACTCAGCTGAGAACTCACAAAGAAGTTGAGGATGATGAGAGTTTAGCCAGAGGAGTCAGTGTAAAAGTACATTTTCAGAATCATTTTTCCTTAACTTCTCATTTTGCCATCACTTCAGACTGAGCTTCCTGGGTGATTCTGAAGCACAGCCTGAGATGCAGGCTGCAGGGTTACTTAGTCCACTGAGTAGCTGAGTAAGGGCTTGAGGCCATTGTTCTGATCTGTTGAGGCATCTTACTAGGTTGGTGCAAAAATAATTGCAGTTTCAGACCCTGAATTTTAAATCAGTATAACTAGACTCAAACACATCTTTATTAATCAGAATAGAAACCATTACTATCAACACATTTTTGCCGATGAGAAATAAGTTTGTTTATTCCTGTAGCATAAAAATCCATTCCTCAGGATTTGACAAGCTTTTGGGAAGCATTTTCTGCCTTCTGCTGGTTGTGGAAGTGTTTTCCCTTTGCTCAAAGTTGTTGAGATGCTTGAAGAAGTGGTATCAGTTGCCGAGAGGTCAGGTGAATATGGCAGTGAGGCAGAACTTCATAGCCCAGTTTGTTCAACGTTTGAAGCATTGGTTGTGCAACATACGGTTGTGCGTTGTCACGGAGAATTGGGCCCATTCAGTTGACCAGTGCTGGCTGTAGGCGTTGCAGTTTTCAGTGCATCTCATCAATTTGCTGAGCATGGTTCTCAGATGTAATGATTTTTCCAGGAATCAGAAAGTGGTAGTGGATCGGACCAACAGCAGACCACCAGTGACCGTGACCCTGTTTTTTGGTGCAAGTTTGGCTTTGGGAAGTGCTTTGGAGCTGCTTCTTGGTCCAACCACTGAACTGGTCATCACTGGTTGTCATATAATCCACTTTTCATCTCACATCACAATCCAATCGAGAAATAGTTTGTTGGTGCATAAAGTAAGAGAAGATGACACTTCAAAATGACCATTTTTTTGATTTTCAGTCAGCTCATGAGGCACCCACTTACTGAGTATTTTCACCTTTCCAATTTGCTTCAAATGCAAAATGACTGTAGAATGGTTGATACTGAGTTCTTGGGCAACTTTTTGTGTAGTTATGAGAGGATCAGCTTTGATGATTGCTCTCAGTTGGTCATTGTCAACTTCCGATGACCAGCCCCTATGCTCCTCATCTTCAAGGCTCGTCTCCTTTGCATAACTTTTTGAACAACCACTGCAATGTACATTCGTTAGCAGTTCCTGGGCCAAATGCGTTGTTGATGTTGTGCGTTGTTTCTGCTGCTTTACAACCCATTTTGAACTTGAATAAGAAAATCACTTGAATTTGCTTTTGGTCTAACATCATTTCCATCAGTTCAGTTCATTCACTCAGTTGTATCTGACTCTTTGCGACCCCATGAACCACATGCAGCACGCCAGGCCTCCCTGTCCCTCACCAACACCCGGAGTTCACTCAAACCCATGTCCATCAAGTCAGTGATGCCATCCAACCTTCTCATCCTCTGTCATCCCCTTCTCCTCCTGCCCTCAATCTTTCCCAGAATCAGGGTCTTTTCCATTGAGTCAGCTCTTCGCATCAGGTGGCCAAAGTATTGGAGTTTCAGCTTCCACATCAGTCCTTCCAATGAACACCCAGGACTGATCTCCTTTAGGATGGACTGGTTGGATCTCCTTGCAGTCCAAGGGACTCTCAAGAGTCTTCTCCAACACCACAGTTCAAAAGCATCAATTCTTTGGCACTCAGCTTTCTTTAGAGTCCAACTCTCACATCCATACAGGACCACAGGAAAAACCACAGACTTTTGTTGGCAAAGTAATCTCTCTGCTTTTTAATGTGCTGTCTAGGTTGGTCATAACTTTCCTTCCAGGAGTAAGTGTTTTTTAAGTTCATGGCTGCAGTCACCATCTGCAGTGATTTTGGAGCCCAAAAAAATAAAGTCAGCCACTGTTTCCATTGTTTCCCCATCTATCTGCCATGAAATGATGGGACCGGATGCCATGATCTTAGTTTTCTGAATGTTGAGCTTTAAGCCAACTTTTCACTCTCTTTCACTTTCATCAAGAGGCTCTTTAGTTCTTCACTTTCTGCCATAAGGGTGGTGTCATCTGCATATCTGAGGTTATTGATATTTCTCCTGGCAGTCTTGATTCCAGCTTGTGCTTCCTCCAGCCCAGCGTTTCTCATGATGTACTCTGAGTCAGTCGTGTCTGACTTTTTGTGACCCCATGGACTGTAGCCTACCATGCTTCTCCATCGGTGGGGATTCTCCAGGCAAGAATACTGGAGTGGGTTGCCATTTCCTTTTCCAGGAGATCTTCGCAACCCAGGGATCGAACCTGGGTCTCCCGCATTGCAGGCAGACGCTTTACCATCTAAGCCACCAGGGAAGCGATAACGTACTCTCGTTTAAAATAAATATAAAATAAGCAGCAAGTAATAAATCATTAGCAAAAAACATAAAGCAAGAAATGCACGTTAAAATGAAGTATAACATAACCACATTTATTTAAGAATGTATTCCAGTGTCAAATGGCAAATTTCAACAGTGCAAAACCACAGCTACTTTTACATCAATCTGGATAGCTTATGATAAGAAACTCAGGTGGGATAAGTGCTCATACTTGGAGACACAGTGACCCCAAGGGTTGAATAGAATCTGTGCAGGTGAAAAAAAGGACAGAAGGAAGATTCTGTTCTGGCCAAGCTGGTGCATCCAGGTCTGGTCTCAGAGCCACTGGATGTGATCCTCCCAGGGCTGATGGTCTGCTTAGAGGCTGCTTTCAGGTATCCTGTCTCTTCGTCATGGAGACGATGCTGCTGCTGCTTCTGCTGCTGCTAAATCGCTTCAGTTGTGTCCGACTCTGTGCGACCCCATAGACAGCAGCCCACCAGGCTCCCCCATCCCTGAGATTCTCCAGGCGAGAACACTGGAGTAGGTTGCTATTTCCTTCTCCAATGCATAAAAGTGAAAAGTGAAAGTGAAGTCTCTCAGTCGTGTCCAACTCTTAGCAACCCCATGGACTGCAGCCCACCAGGCTCCTCCATCCATGGGATTTTCCAGGCAAGAGTACTGGAGTGGGGTGCCATTGCCTTCTCTGCATGGAGACGATGGGTAAGGTTAAATACAGTGTGAGGATAAACCAGGTTGCAGTTAATGCCTACTTGAGCTGCTTGCAGCTTTCCCTGTGGTCTGTGCTCTCTTGATAGACGCCACCCGTCCTCATGTGCTGTGTGTGCTGGTGAGCGGGCCCTGGCCTGGCTGACACAGCTGTCTAGCAGGCAGCCTGTGTCAAGGGCGGGAGAGAGAGGAGCTCAAAGCTGATCCTTGGGGTCCTCAGCAGGTGTGGGTGAGGAGACGAGGACAGGAGTTACTCTTGGGAGGTCCAGCTGCCCTTCATGTTTGCACAGGTGGTTGTACTTGAGTTTGCTGGGTGCTCACAGTGGCCTGAGGTTGTAGGGGTGACACCAGGAATCTGAGTGCTGTTTGTTGTCTGTAGAGGGACCCCACCGTCACCCCCACTGTGACCAGGACAGGGCAGGCGAGGGTAGCAGGAGGGATAATCAGCTGCAGAGCACTGCTTTGGATGCAGGGGTTCCAGGGCTGGTCAGTTTGTGAAGATGGCACCCATGTGCTTTCTGCTGTGGACTTTGTTATGTATTTTCCTTCTTTCTGTCTCTAGGTCAAGCGTTCAAGAAGTAAAGGGGGCCTCGCGGGCCCTGATGGGACCAAGTCTGTCTTTGGGCAGATGTGCGCTAAGATGACCTCGTTCAGTCCTGACAGCCTCCTCCTCCCACACCGCGTCTGGAAGGTCAAGTTTGTGGGTGAGAGCTCGCGTGTGTGGAGGGGTGTTGGTGTGAGAGGAGAACTGGGAGACCCCCCAGATGCTCCCCAGGGGCCTCTGATGGAGTCAGTGACTGTGAGCTGCTGACCCTCCTTTTCCCTAGGTGAATCTGTGGATGACTGTGGTGGTGGCTACAGTGAGTCCATAGCTGAGATATGTGAGGAGCTGCAGAATGGACTCACCCCACTTCTGATCGTAACACCCAATGGGAGGGACGAGTCGGGGGCCAACCGGGACTGCTACCTGTTCAGCCCAGCTGCCAGGGCGCCTGTGCACACCAACATGTTCCGGTTCTTGGGTAGGCCTCTCGTGTGGATGCAGTGCTGCAGGTGTGCAGCTCCATGTGCTCTGCTTAGTGTAATGGCTGCTGTCTTGGGACTGGTGGTGGCTGTTGTAAATACCTCCCTTAGCTTCCTCAGTGTGTAGCTGCAGGGACATGCAGAGCTGGACCATTAGCAGCTGTGTGCTAAGGACCAGACGGTGCCTTTGTCGCTTAGAGGATCTGAGATACTGTGTTTCTGCATCTTAAACATATCCAAAACTTGGGATCACATCTTAGAGAGTCTTTACATTTGGCCAGGCCCTCCCTCCTGGTGAGGGTCAGCTTCCATCACTCATGGCACTGCCTCCAACTACCTTGAGAAGCTCCAGCTGTCTGCTTTGCCATATAAGGAACAAGGATTAGCCACTGTGGCTACAACTGTTGGTGGAAAGAGCAGAAGAGTCATAGACTCAGTCCGTAGGAACAGAAGCAAGTGATGAACCTTAGTGTACGGTATAAGGCTGCACGGACAGACTAAGTCTCTGGGAATCGGGGCAGCGTTGGTTTGGAAGGCACTGAGGCCCCAGTGCCGAGCTCATCTCCACTGTGTGCTTGAGTGGACTGGGCACTTTGTCATCAGCACCAAGTATATCCTGTCTTCTGTGCTTTGAATGAGCAGGTGTGTTACTGGGTATTGCCATTCGGACTGGAAGTCCCCTGAGTCTGAACCTTGCTGAGCCTGTCTGGAAGCAGCTGGCTGGGATGAGCCTCACCATTGCAGACCTCAGCGAGGTAACCTCCAGGAGGGAGAGGACAGAGAAATGGGACTCACTGTGTGTCCAGTGCAAAGCATGGTGGGGGTCACCTGCGGTCTGGTTAAGAGGCATAGCCTGCCCTGAGATCCCAACAGACTCATGATGATCAGTCTGCTGGCCATCGGGTAGCAGAGTGGCAGTGTGGACACAGGCCAACCTGTTTCTAGAACTTGATACCTGCTTTGTGGGCTTTGCCACTTGTACAGTCTCGTCAGATGAGAAAGCTTGCTGTCTTTCCTGTGGCACAGCTGAGCGTGGGCAGGCAGCTGGGGGGCAGTTTAGGCTCCTGGGACCTCTCCAGGGTGTGGTTCCCTCAGTGCAGGTGGGACTTACCTCTGACCAACACAGTCACTCTCAGCAAGTGATTTTAAGGACTTCCTTGTTGCAAACTCTTTCTTCAGCTCCATGGGTGAAAACATTTCCCTGCTGCTGCTTCTTTATTTCCTGGCACATGCCACAGCCTTGCCACAGGCTCCAGGCAGATCGAGACCCCACATGACCATGTATGGGATGTGAATAGGGGCCTGGGGCAGAGGAACAACCCTGGCTCAGTAGATGAACTCCCTTCTTCCCTTGAAAGGTCGACAAAGATTTTATCCCTGGACTCATGTACATCCGTGATAATGAAGCGACCTCAGAGGAGTTTGAGGCCATGAGCCTGCCCTTCACAGTGCCTAGTGCCAGCGGCCAGGACATCCAGCTGAGCTCCAAGTACACACACATCACTCTGGACAACCGTGCAGAGTATGTCCGGCTCGCAATAAACTACAGGTGTGTGACAGTCTGCCTTCCAGAGTTTCAACTCAATAAATAGCAAAAATAGCAGAAAATGGTTTGCTTGGGTGGCAGCTTTTTTTCCATAAGTAAAATTTAATGGAGTTGGCTCCAGCAATTGCTGCCTGCAATCATCAAAGCTTCCTTTGTAGTCAGGGTCAGAGTACTTACTGTTCTCACCTGAGATTCCTGGCTCTGGCTAGAACACCGGGGTGAGAAGTGCCCTGTTGGGCTCTGCCAGCAGAGGTCCTGGGGCCTCTGTGTGCCGCCTTTCCCAGGGCAGGGCTGTGTTCGGACGGTCTCCACCCCTCACGGGGCCCTCGCACTACCGCTCAGTTGTGTTTGCTGCATTGCAGACCGGCGGCACCATCCATGACCTCTGCCCACTGTCCCCTCAGTGTGGTCTTTGGAAGCCTTGTCCTCCAGAATCATCCAACTGGGTGTTGGGATGAGGCCCAGTGTATCACGTGGGCTTTGCTTGCTGGACTCTGGCTAGGGGCAGTCCTTGCAGGTATCCTGTGTCGTCCACCTGTGTTCATTTCTGTCTCATGCCCTAACTCGCCAGTCACGAGGACCTTGGATACAGCATTGACTTTCAGAAAGTTCTTAGCTCGGCTGTTGTGGGACCTGACTCTCTGACTCTGCATGTCTAAATCTGGCTCCTTCCTGGGAAGGAGGGAAAGATGGAGAATTGTGTCTTGTAATGGGTATAGCTGTGGCTCATTTTTGAAGTAGAATTCTGTGGGCCAGTCTCGCTTCTCAGTCCGTGAGAAGCTTTGAGACTCTGTGTCTGCAAAGCGCACACCTTGCCCGTCAGCATAATGAGACTTGGCATGAGTAGGTCATGATCTGCATGAAATGCAAAGTGGATGTTTTCTTTCAGACTCCACGAATTTGATGAGCAGGTAGCTGCCGTTCGTGAGGGGATGGCCCGAGTCGTGCCTGTCCCTCTTCTCTCTCTGTTCACCGGATACGAATTGGAGACGATGGTATGCCCACCCCTTCGCTGTGCTTCCCTGCAGTGCCCTTCTCGTGGTAATCCACTGAATCAGCACTACCAGTTAACCTCTCAGTTAAATCTCGCTCTTGGAGGTCTGAGATGTGCTCATGCCTTTTGAGTGAAGTAAGACGTGCTCAGGAAGCGAGTATTCGCTGCCTCCCACCCCTCCCCTCCAGCCGCTCGCACCTGACCCTCCCCACCCCAGCCCTGGTAGAAAGCTGTGGTATGCTGATGTGAAGTGTGTCCCTCCACAGGTGTGTGGCAGCCCAGACATCCCTCTGCATCTTTTAAAGTCTGTGGCAACGTACAAGGGGGTGGAGCCCTCTGCGCCCCTGATCCAGTGGTTCTGGGAGGTGATGGAGTCCTTCTCCAACACTGAGCGCTCCCTCTTCCTTCGCTTCGTGTGGGGCCGCACAAGGCTGCCCAGGACCATCGCTGACTTTCGGGGCAGAGACTTCGTCATCCAGGTGTGGCTCCTGCATGTCCTTTGGGATCAACTGAGAGTCATGCCCCTCACACAGAGCTCTGCCACAGATGAGAAAACAATTCTTTCCTGTTACATGGTTTTCCTACCCTCTGGAAACAAAATGAAAAACACTTAACTTCTCTGATATGAGAGCTCAGAATTTTATGACTACAGGTGTTGGGTACCACTACCTACTTCTAAAAAATGTATCTGGCCACCCCCAGAATATGCTGCTATTAAGTCAGCATATTCTAGATTCTGAGCACATACATCATGTAAAAAAGCATTTGTTTGAGTCTCTGGTTGAATTAGGCGAATTAATAAATAATGCTCCTTACTGAGAAAAATCAGAGTGCCCATTCGATTGAGGATAAGAGTTCTGCCTTGAGTTCTTACTGGTCAGAATCAGGCTCTGTTTACCTGCCAGCCCCTGGGGGTGAAATCACAGCAACCAATTGCTATTTTTTACTGAAAGTCCTAAGAATTAATGAGTTGTTCCTTTTTATTTCTGAAATTGACTAGATGATATTTTTTCTGATATTTTGTTATTCTTAGCCAAAAACATCATGCTGTATGTGAATGAGAGTCAACTCTAATGAACGTAATAAAACAGATTGCAGTTTTACCTGTCCTGTACATGGTCTCTGATTATTTAACATTTTTCATTAACAGGTATTGGATAAATACAACCCACCTGACCATTTCCTTCCTGAATCCTACACATGCTTCTTCTTGTTGAAGTTGCCCAGGTATTCCTGTAAGCAGGTGCTGGAGGAGAAACTGAAATACGCCATCCACTTTTGCAAGTCGATAGACACAGATGATTACGCTCGCATAGCCCTCACAGGGGAGCCGGCTGCAGATGACAGCAGTGACGACTCGGAGAACGAGGATGTGGATTCATTTGCCTCAGATTCTACCCAGGATTATCTAACAGGACACTGAGCTGGATAAATGCCATCCACCACAAGACCCCACGAGACTGACTGAGACGGCAGAGTGCTACAGTTTAGAGTTCAGGGTGTGATATGTGCCAGGAGATGGGTTAGTCCCCTAGTGTGTGGGATATCAATTGGAGAGTTAGCCTTGCACTTGGAAACTGTTAAAAGGGTCTTCTAACCCACAGTGCTGCATTACATGTAGGACGTGTTTACTAAAGTGCGTAAAGGTTTTAACATGAATATTGAATTTGCAGCATCCCCGAAAATGAATAAAAAGCCTTTTCCCTTGTGGGTGCAATAGATATTTTCCCCTTCCTTTTAAATGTTGTGCATTGCCTTGATTGTACATTGGAAATACTGTGTAACAATGAAATCCTATTATAAATATTTCAATTAATTTTACTCGAAATTTGTTATTAAAAGTTTTTTGAACATTAAATGATCAGTATTACTTGAACGCATCCAGAAGTTATTTAAACCAAACCAAACAAAAAGGCTGCCAGCTCCCCTCTGCTCCCCAGGTGCTCACGCCAGCATTTGCGGTGTGTGACTGGAGCCAAGTCCTCTCCATGAGCAGTGTCGTCACTTCTGTCATGGACAGCGCTATATATAATGTTTGTGTCATGTTTATGCCTAAATTTTAATTCTCTATAAATAAAACATTTGTCACAAAATTGCAAGCTGATCTTTCTATATGGTTAAAACTAGCACTGGTGGATATACTACCACCAAAGTATAGATTAGTGTTTGATGCAGCACAAGTTAAAATGATTCCAGTCTAATTAGACTTTTTTGGTTACAGAACCAAACTCATTACAGTGACGGGGGGAGTGGTCATCAGGAGCCAGGAGAGGTTTAGGGGAGTGGCTGGGGTTAGGAGCCTCTCCTGCCCTCCATGCCGTCCACCTGGGCAACCGTGGCTCCCGTAGGCCTGGGGGCGAGGGAGTGTTTCTGGCCCAGTTGGCCATCGGGTAGGATTTGAGCTGCTTGTTTCGGGATCATGTGTCTAGTACGCTCTGCAGTGAGAAAGACTGAGATTGCAGTAGGAAGATTGGTCAACAGGCCTGATGCAGTGGAACTTAGGGTAAATGGTACCAGATGGAGGCCAGAGGTAAGTGTTTTATGTTGGGAGACTGCTCAGGGATCCAATGTGTTACATTAAAAGATCCAAAGAGAAATTTCCTTCTGGGCAATTATTCTTGACCAAGATTGTTATAACATTTTTCAGCTTGTATTAAAGTTTCCATAAGCTGTGAGATTCGTTTTTTAATCACCATCCTTTTTGTTGTTTGTCAGTCAGTGGACACAGTAAGTATTTATTGGACTTCCCTACTGGTCCTGCAGTTAAGAATCTGCCTGCTAGTACAGGGGACATGGGTTCGATCCCTAGTCTAGGAGGGTTCCACACGCTGGGGGGCAGCTAAGCCTGTACGCCACTACTACTGAAGCTCACGTGCCCTAGACCCTGTGCTCTACAAAAGAGACACCACCAAAATAAGCCCGTGCACCATAACCAGAACGTAGCTGTCACTCACACAACTAGAGAAAAGCCAGAGCAGCAACAAAACCCCAGGGCAGCCAAAAATAAAGGGTTTTTTTTTGTTTTTTTTTTTTTTTTAATAAATACTTATTTCTCTCTCTCTGCATCTGAGTGGGCTAGTTTTGGCTGCATGGTTCTGGACTGTGAATTGGTAGGGCTCTGCTTCACATGCCCTTCTGATGACTCAGGGTAGGAGAGCAAGTAAGAACAGGTGTAGCCTGCACTCAGGCCTGAGTCCTTGTCAAGGTGTCCAGAAAGTCATCTTTTCCAACTACATATCTGCATGAGGCCAAATTATCTTCATATCCTTCAGTCAAGACATTATACGGGTATTTTTCCTGTTTTCCTCCAAGAGTTTTATAGTGTAAAACTCTTAAAACTATAAAATCCATTTTATTTTTATGTATGGTGTTAGGGGTTGCAGGAGACATGGGTTCCATCCCAGGGTTGAGAAGATCCCCTGGAGAAGGAAATGGCAACTCACTCTAGTATTCTTGCCTGAGAAATCCCACGGACAGAGGAGCCTGGCTGGCTATGATTTAGTGACTAAACAACCACTAAACAACATGGTATTAGGGAATGTTCTAATTTCATTCTTACACATGTAGCTGTCCAGATTTCCTAGCACCAATTAGTAGAAGAGGCTGTCTTTTCTCCAATATGTATTGTTGCCTCCTTTGTCAAAAATGAGGTGACCATAGGTGCATGAGTTTATTTTTGGGCCCTCTCTCCTGTTCAGTTGATCTGTATTTCTGTTTTTGTGCCTGTGCCATACTGTTTTGATGACCATAGTTTTGTAGTATAGTCTGAAGTCAGGGAGCCCTGATTCCTCAGCTCCATTTTTCTTTCTCAAGATTACTTTGGCTATTCAGAGTCTTTTGTATTTCCCTACAAATTGTAAAATTCTTTGTTCTGGTTCTTTGAAGGTAATTTCACAGGGGTTGCATCGAATCTGTTGATTGCTTTGGGTAGTATATTAATTTTCATTATATTGATTCTTCCAATCTAAGAACATGGTATAGTTTTCTATTTGCTTGTGTCCTCTTTGTTTCCCTTCATCAGTACTTTATAGTTTTCTGAGTACAGGTCTTTTGTCCCTTAGGTAGATGTATTCCTAGATATTCTATTCTTTTTGTTGCAGTGGTAAATGGGATTGTTAATTTCTTTTTCTGCTCTTTCATTGTTAAGTGTATAGGAATACAAGATATTTCTCTGTCTTAGTTTGTATCCTGCAACTTAACCAAATTTATTGATGACAGAAAGATCTTTTTTGACCCACCTCCTAAAGTAATGAAAATAAAAACAAAAATAGTTGAGACCTAATTAAACTTAAAAGCATTTGCTCAGCAAAGGAAACCATAAACAAGATGAAAAGAACCTTCAGAATGTGAGAAAATAGTTGCAAACAAGCAACAAAGGATTAATTTCCAAAATATACAAACAGCTTATGGAGTTCAATATCAAACAAGCAATCCAATTGAAAAATGGGCAGAAGACCTAAACAGACATCTCTCCAAAGAAGATGGCCAACAAACACAGGAAAAGATGCTCAACATCACTGGTAAAGAATCTGCCTGCCAGTGCAGGGGACTCATTAGAGAAATGCCAAATCAAAACTACAGTGAGGTACCACCTCACACCAGCCAGAATAGCCATCATCAAGAAATCTACAAACAATACATGCTAGAGAGGGTGTGGAGAAAAGGTACCCTTCCTGCACTGTTGGTGGGAATGTAAATTGGTGCAACCACTGTGGAGAACAATATGGAGGTTTCTTAAAAAGCTAAATATACATGTATAATTTTGGCTGAATTATATTGTATGGCAGAAACCAAACATTGTGAAACAGTTTTCCTCCAGTTAGTAAATTTTTAAAAATTAAAAAATTAACTTTCCTTGCTGATCAATTTGCATCAGATATAATTTATAATCATAAATCTTAAATTTATATCTATAATTTATAATGTATTATAATCTTATGTAGCTTATGTTAAACATAGGCACAATGAGAGTATTAAAGCTAAACATAGAATTATCATATGACTTGTCATATACCCTGAGAAAACCATAACTCAAAAAGATACATGTACTCCAATATTCATTGAAGCACTATTTAAAATATCCAGGACATGGAAGCAGTCTACGTGTCCACCAATAGATGAGTGGATAAAGAAGTTGTGGTACATATATCCAATGGAATATTTGTTGTTTGGTCTTTTAAGTCATGTCTGACTCTCTTACGACCCCATGGACTGTAGCCAGCCAGGCTCCTCTGCCCATGGGATTTCCCAGGCAAGAATACTGGAGTGGGCTGCCATTTCCTTCTCTGGGGGACCTTCCCAACCCAGGAGTCAAACCACTATCTCCACTGTAGGCATCAGGGAAGCCCACAATGGAATATTACTCAGCCATTGAAAGGAATGAAGTTGAGTAAGTTGAAGTGATGTGGATGAACCTAGAGCCTGTCATACAGAGTGAAGTAAGAAAAAACAAATATTGTATGTTAAATGTATATATATAGAATCTAGAAAAACGGCACTGGTGAACCTAATTGCAGACAGGAGTTGAGGTGCAGATGTAGAGAACAGACTTATGGAAATGGGGGGAAAGCAAAGGTGGGAATGAATTGAGAGAGTCGCATTGACATATACGTGACCATGTGTGAAACAGACACCTAGTGGGAAGTTGCTGTATAGCATAGCACGGGGAGGTCAGCTTGGTGCTCTGTGATGGCCTCGAAGGGTGGGGTGGGGTTGGTGGTGGGAGGGAGGCTCATGAGGGAGGGGATATATGTATACATATGGCTGATTCACAGTGTTGTACAGCAGAAACCAATACAATATTGTAAAAACTTTATTACAATAAAATTATTAAGATTGTCCCTTGATATCTGCAGAAAATTGGTTCCAGGTACCCTAAGGCTACCAAACTGGATGCTCAAGTCCCTTATGTAAAATAGTGCAACATTTGCATATAACATTTGTATATCCTCTCATACACTTTAATATACCTATAATATATACTTATAATACTTATAATACATATTTGTAATACCTAATGCAGTGTAAATACTATGTAAATTGTCAGCACACTCAAATTTTGCTTTTAGGAACTTTCTGGGATCATTTTTCCTGAATATTTTTGATCTGAGGTTGGTTGAATCTGCACTGGTGGAACCAATGGTGGAGGGCTGACTGTTGCACTTTTGGGCTGCAGAGGCAAAAATGAGAATTTGGTTATCTTAAGCCAGAGTAAAGAGACTGATAAAAATATAAATGCGATTCACTAATTTTTTTGTTTTGGAAAATAATTTCTCAAAATAGTATTCGTGTTAATAAAAAATTGCCTTATTTTTAGTTTAAAATGGATAATTTAGAACAGTGTGGAGATTCCTTAAAAAACTGGAAATAGAACTGCCTTATGATCCAGCAATCCCACTGCTGGGCATACACACTGAGGAAACCAGAAGGGAAAGAGACACGTGTACCCCAATGTTCATCGCAGCACTGTTTATAATAGCCAGGACATGGAAGCAACCTAGATGCCCATCAGCAGATGAATGGATAAGAAAGCTGTCGTACATATACACAGTGGAGTATCACTCAGCCATTAAAAAGAAAACATTTGAATCAGTTCTAATGAGGTGGATGCAACTGGAGCCTATTATACAGTGTGAAGTAAGCCAGAAGGAAAAACACCAGTACAGTATAATAAGGCATATATATGGAATTTAGAAAGATGGTAACAATAACCCTGTGTACGAGACAGCAAAAGAGACAGTGATGTATAGAACAGTCTTATGGACTCTGTGGGAGAGGAAGAGGGTGGGAAGATTTGGGGGAATGGCATTGAAACATGTAAAATATCATGTATGAAACGAGATGCCAGTCCAGGTTCGATGCACGATACTGGATACTTGGGGCTAGTGCACTGGGACGACCCAGAGGGATGGTATGGGGAGGGAGGAGGGAGGAGGGTTCAGGATGGGGAACACATGTATACCTGTGGTAGATTCATTTTGATATTTGGCAAAACTAATACAATTATGTAAAGTTTAAAAATTAAATAAAATTTAAAAAAAACAATAAAACTTCAGTGACATAAAAAAATTTTTTTCACTTTTACATACTAACATTTTTGCTGTTTACCCTATCCTCACCTTGTGGGACTATTAAAAAAATTTTTTTTCAGTTTTAATTTTCTAATATGGTAACTTGATAAATTCAGATAAAAATCATTGAGGATCTTAAAAGCTTTAGGAGTGAAAAATGTCTTGAGACCCAAACTGCTGCTTCCTGGGGAGGACAGCTGCCCCCACACCAGCTCACTTCCAGTGTTATGGCCCTGTCCACAAGCTTTTGCACAAAGCATACTCACTATGAGCTCTTTTTCTTTCTTTCTTTCTTTCTTTTTTTAGTTTCAGAAGCCCTGAAGGATTATCTATTTCCTCTTCTGGTGGCAGCGATGTGACCCCAAGTGCCAACTTTGCCTCCATGGTGCAAGTGCATGCCCAGTGGAAGCCAACAGCACCTGATCCCCTGCTCTCTCTTTTAGGTGGCTTGGAAGGAAAGAGCCTTTGGAGGTATGATGATTTCTCCAAGCAGTGACAGCCAGCCCTAGTGTGGGACGCTGGAAACTGCAGTTGACATGCTGGCTCTAGAGTGGGGAGTGCTGGACACTGTCCTAGTCCTGGGACCAGGCCCCTTCTCTTTAATGATGGGCTGCAGTGGTGCTGCTGGCATGCTGCAGGGGCGCCCTCCACCTAAGTGAGGGGTAGGCCCTCTCCAGTGTAGGGAGCTCAGCCAGGTGGGCCTCATCTCAGCCACTTTTCAAAGTTTTTTTCCCCTTATACACAAATGAGACTCTTCTGAGGAGGTCTGCACGATGAGTTTTCCTCTAGCTCATTACATTAAAAGAAAAAAAAAAAAAAGACTGTTAAAGCAGTCTCAGATTCATAGCAAAATGGAGCAGAAAGTATAGAGAATTCACACATGCCCCTTGTGCCTGCACATGCATAGCATTCCCACTATCAACCTCTGCAACAGAGTGGTACAATTTGTTACAATTGATAAACCTACATCAACTCCTCACTGTCACTCAACATCCACAGTTCACATTAAGGCTTACTCCTGGTGGTGTTAGATTCTAACGGTTTGGACAAATATATAATGAAGTGTTTCATCACTTTAGTGTCACACAGAATAGTGTCACTGCCCTAAAAATCCTGTTGTTGTTCAGTCGCTAAGTCGTTTCCAGTTCTTTGCAACCCCATGGACTGCACCATGCCAAGCACCTCTGCCCTCGTCTATCTCCAAGAGTTTGCTCAAATTCATGTCCATTGAGACCATGATCTAACCATCTCATCCTCTGCCATCCCCTTCTCCTTTTACCTTCAGTCTTTCCTGGCATGAGGATCTTTCCCAATGAGTCAGCTCTTGTGACCCATGGACTGTAACACTCCAGGCTTCTCTGACCATCACTAAATATACTCTTACCATTCCATTCAGCAATTGTGTTTCCTGGCACTTATTCAAAAGTTCAAAGTACATTTACAAAACACCATGGGTTACACATGGTAATGTATATGTTTCAATGCTACTGTCAGTTCGTCCCACCCTCTCCCTGCTGCCATGGCCACAAGTCCCTTTTCTATGTCTGCATCTCTATTCCTGCCCTGCAAATAGGTTCACCAGTACCAGTTTTTCTATATTTCATATATATGTATTAATATACAGCAGTGTGTACATGTCAATCCATCTATCCCACTCCTCTACTCCTCTCCCCCGCTAACTATAGGTTTGTTCTCTAAGTCTTTGAGTCTGATTCTATTTTGTAAATAAGTTTGTTTGTGTCATTTTTAAAGATTTTGCATATGTGATATCATATGATATTTGTCTTTCTCTGTCTGACTTAATTCACTCAGTGTGATGATCTCTAGATCCATCCATGTTACTGCAAATGGCATTGGTTCTTTTTAATGACTGACTAATATGCCACTATTCCATTACATAATATTCCATTAAGGACATCCTGGAATGAGAAGTCAGGTGGGCCTTAAGAAGCATCACTACGAACAAAGCTAGTGGAGGTGATGGAATTCCAGTTGAGCTATTTCAAACCCTAAAAGATGATGCTGTGAAAGTGCTGCACTCAATATGTCAGCAAATTTGGAAAACTCAGCAGTGGCCACAAGACTGGAAGAGGTCAGTTTTCATTCCAATCCCAAAGAAAGGCAATGCCAAAGAATGCTCAAACTACCGCACAATTGCACTCATCTCACACACTAGTAAAGTAATGCTCAAAATTCTCCAAGCCAGGCTTCAGCAATACGTGAACCATGAAATTCCAGATGTTGAAGCTAGTTTTAGAAAAGGCAGAGGAACCAGAAATCAAACTGCCATCTGCTGGATCATGGAAAAAAGCAAGAGAGTTCCAGAAAAACATCTATTTCTGCTTTATTGACTATACCAGAGACTTTGACTGTGTGGATCACAATAAACTGTGGAAAATTCTGAATGAGGTGGGAATAGCCGACCACCTGACCTGCCTCTTGAGAAACCTATATGCAGGTCAGGAAGCAACAGTTAGAACTGGACATGGAACAACAGACTGGTTCCAAATAGGAAAAGGAGTACGTCAAGGCTGTATATTGTCACCCTGCTTATTTAACTTATATGCAGAGTACATCATGAGAAACGCTGGGCTGGAGGAAGCACAAGCTGGAATCAAGATTGCCAGGAGAAATATCAATAACCTCAGATATGCAGATGACACCACCCTTTTGGCAGAAAGTGAAGAAGAAATAAAGAGCCTTTTGATGAAAGTGAAAGAGGAGATGAAAAAGTTGGCTTAAAGCTCAACATTCAGAGAACTATGATCATGGCATCTGGTCCCATCACTTCATGGCAGATAGATGGGGAAAAAGTGGAAACAGTGGCTGACTTAATTTTTGGGGGCTCCAAAATCACTGCAGATGGTGATTGCAGCCATGAAATTAAAAGATGCTTGCTCCTTGGAAGGAAAGTTATGACCAACCTAGACTGCATATTAAAAAGCAGAGACATCACTTTGCCAACAAAGGTCTGTCTAGTCAAAGCTATGGTTTTTCCAGTGGTCATGTATGGATGTGAAAGTTGGACTATAAAGAAATCTCAACGCTGAAGCATTGATGCTTTTGAACTGTGGTGTTGGAGAAGACTCTTGAGAGTCCCTTGGACTGCAAGGAGATCCAACCAGTCCATCCTAAAGGAGATCAGTCCTGGGTGTTCATTGGAAGGACTGATGTTGAAGCTGAAACTCCAATACTTTGGCCACCTGATGCGGAGAGGTGACTCATTTGAAAAGACCCTGATGCTGGGAAAGAGTGAAGGCGACATCCCAAGAAGGGGACAACAGAGGATGAGATGGTTGGATGGCATCACTGACACAATGGACATGGGTTTGGGTGGACTCTGGGAGTTGGTGATGGTCAGGGAGGCCTGGTGTGCTGTGATTCATGGGGTCGCAAAGAGTCGGACACGACTGAGCGACTGAACTGAATATTCCTTGTTTGTATGTATCTCCTTTATCTGTTCATCTGTCGATGGACATTTAGGTGCTTTTCATGTCTTCTCTATTGTAAAAAATGCTGCAATGAACATCAGGGTGCATATATCCTTTCAAACCATGTTATTCTCCGGCTATATGCCCAGTAGTGGGATTGCAGGGTCACATGGTAGCTCTATTTTTAATTTCTTACAGAACCCCCATACTGTTGTCCATAGTGGCTATATCAATCTACATTCCCACCAGCAGTGCAAGTGAGTTAACTTCTCTCCACACCCTCTCTAGCATTTATTGTTTGTGGATTTTCTTGATGATGGCCGTTCTGACTGGTGTGAGGTGATATCTTATTGTAGTTATAATTTGCATTTCTTGAATAATTAGCAATATTGAGCATCATTTCATGTAACTTTTGGCTATCTGTATGTCTTCCTTTGGAGAAATGTCTATTTAGGTCATCTACCCATGTTTTTTATTAAGTCAATTTTCTTTATTATATTGAGCAAATAGCTCTATGAGCTGTTTGTATATTTTGGAGATTAATCCCTTGTTGGTCACATCATTTGCAAATATTTTCTTCCATTCTGTGGATTGAGATATGCATTTTGTTTATGGGTTCCTTTAGTGAGCAAAAGATGTTAAGTTTAATTTGATCCCATTTATTTATTTTGCTTTCATTTCCATTACTCTAGGAGACAGATTGAAAAAGATATTGCTGTGATTTATGTCAAAGAGTGTTCTGCCTTTATTTTCCTCTAAGAGTTTTATAGTATCTGGTCTTACACTTAGGTCTTTAATCCATTTTGAGTTTATTTTTCTGTATGGTGTTAGGGAGTGTTCTAATTTCATTCATTTACATATATCTGTCCAGCTTTCTCAGTACCATTTATTGAAGATACTGTCTTTTCTCCACTGTAACCCTGCCTCATTTGTTGTAGATTAATTGATCATAGATATGTGTTTTTATTTCTGGTCTTTCTATCCTGTGCCATTAATCTATATTTCTGTTTTGATGACTGTAGCTTTGTAGTATAACCTGAAGTCAGGAGCCTGATTCCTCCAGCTCTATATTTCTCTCTCAAGATTGCTTAGTCTGTTTGGGGTCTTTTGTGTTTCTATACAAATTAAAAAATTTTTTGTTCTAGTTCTGTGAAAAATTCCATTGGTAAGTTGATAGCAATCTCATTGAATCTGCAGATTGCCTGTTGTAGTACAGTCATTGTCACACTATTGATTCTTGCAATCCAAGAACATGGTCTGTCTTTCCATCTGTTTTTGTTTTTTGTCAGTGGTTATTCAGTAGTTAGTTGTGATTTAGTAGATATGTTAGTAGATGTTGGTTTCTGTAAGAAGGGATGAATTCATGTCCTTCTACTCTGCCATTTTGTCTCCTCCCTACTAAATGCCTTTAAACTGCAGAATTTAGTACAGAATTCCTCCCATTGCTTGCATTAAGCCTTCATTGTTCAGTTAGGCTATCCTTGGCGAGAGAGCCATTTATGCAATTTAAAACTTGGCTATAATGGTTTTGACATTTCTTCCATCAAGAGCTGGGAGCTGTGTCCTTCCCCTGGACCTGGCCTCTGTGACTGCTCGCTAAATGGAATATGGCAGAGGTGGCACCTGCCTATCTTGGGTCAGGCCTCATGGACCTCGCTTCCATTTCCTGACTCTTGGGTCCCAGCCACCATGCTGTGAGGCAGTCCAAGCATTAAGGAACAGGCCACTTGGCAATGGCAGTAGACCCACACCAGAGGTAAGTTAGTGCACCTCCAGATGCTTCCAGCCTCCAGACTCAAGTTACTTCCCACCTTTGTGTCACCCTGACTGTCTTGGTATATAGATGAGCTATCTCCATGGTGCCTTTTTGAATTCCATTCTGACCAAAAGAATCTGGGAGCATGATAGATGGTCACTATTTTTGTCACCAAACTTGGGGTGGTTTGTTACAGCAATAGATAAAGACGTGTCTGAGTTTGTGTTTGATTTGTCTACTTTCTGAGGTGGGCCAAGTGGTAGAAGGAAACTGCTCTGGCCATCTGCCCCAGTATCCCTTCCTTTCCCATACCTATAAACGATCAATATGCAGGTTTGGCTGATCTGACCATCTGTGGGCACCAGTGGGTGAGCAGAACACAGGGGCTTTGTGGTCAGAGCAGACAAAGGCCGGGGTCCACAGAAGCCTGAAGAGCCAGTGGTCTTCATAAAGGGTGGAGTTCATAAAGGGAAGCCACAGTCAGGTTTCCACTGAAGACGTGGCTGAAGGGCAGGGCAGGGGATCACTCTGAGTTATACCTGTCAATTGAGGATCTGAGGTCAGGGGCATCTTCACAGGATCACCCACAAATACATAAAATATGCATAAGCACACATTCATAGAAACCCACCACTGTATATAATATAAGCAAAAGGATTTTATTGCAGAAATGCTGAAATTTGCATGTACATTCAAGTATGGTTGGCCCTTGATCAACATGGGAGCTCGGGATGCACAGCTGAAAATCCATGTGTAAATGGACCTACACAGTTCAAACTCATATTGTTCCAGAGTACACAGTACCATGTACTTCAAAATACACACTGTTGGCCTTTG
The DNA here is from genome assembly GCF_027580195.1 of Bos mutus. NCBI lineage: Eukaryota > Metazoa > Chordata > Mammalia > Artiodactyla > Bovidae > Bos > Bos mutus. Next base: position 135,371,341 of record NC_091618.1, read on the forward strand.
TGTCAGATTCCAATGCTGCTCTTTGCTGAGAAAACTTAGAGACCTCCTATTTTGGAATTTCCTGAGCCATCCAAGAAAAGTGTGACTTTATGGTGATATCTTGGTAAAATCACCATGTATTTCCTGAACTGTCCCTAACCACTCTGGCTGAAGAAGTCCAGTCCCCTTTCACGGGAAAGCAGGGCCATATGAATTACACTACAGGTTTCTAGTGATGCTTCTGTATCCAATTCTTGTTCCCAGCTGCCAAGAAGGGAACCCCGATCTGGACCTGGTTTCAGCAACCAAGAGGGAGGGCTGGCAATAAATCAGGATCTGAGATAGCTCATGGTTTGGTCCAACGTGGTACATGGCCTTGGAGACTCCCCTGCTCTGAGGGGCCTTCACTACCATGTGGGTTTGCCAATTCCTTGCAAGGGTGAGATTTCTTCCATAATTTAGGCCATGCAAGTTCACCCCCTGGAGCAGGAATAGGAGTGATTTCACTACAAACGTTTAGCAGCTACTCAAGAGACAGAGACTAGACAGGCTTGGGGTCAGCACGTAGATGCTAGGGACATGGGCATGAGGCATGGAGAGCCATGTGGTAGCCACGATTGCCCTGCTGGTGAGTTGTGACCCTTCTCTGGTCACGTTGGCACTCACAGTCAGCCTCCCACTGTATGGAGGGCATTCAGTAAGGGCAGGGCAGCCTGGAACCTTCTGTCTGCCCCAGATGCCTACACATTCATGCTCTGGGGCCCCCTTAGCACTTTCCCATGTATCAGAGTTCTCAAAGTGCTGGAGGAAGACTTGGCCAAGGTGGCCTCCACTCCACGTGAATAGGGTTGTTGCTGTGTCCACACTGGCTGCGAGTGGCAGTCTGAATACAGACAACTACTCATGTGGCACTCGGCCTTCTCTTGGGGACGCTGGGGTCTCTAGCTGGTGTGCCAGCACTGGAACTGCTCTGTGGCAGTGCCCACTGTGCTCTGGGAGGCCTGGCGACCTTGCATCCCTGGTCCTTGCTCCTGGGCAGCCCCCACCACACCCTGCTTTGTACAGTTCAGTTCAGTTCAGTGACTCAGTCGTGTCTGACTCTTTGCAACCCCATGGACTGCAGCACGCCAGGCCTCCCTGTCCATCACCAACTCCCAGAGTTTACTCAAACTCATGTCCACTGAGTCGGTGATGCCATCCAACCACCTCATCCTCTGTCATCCCCTTCTCCTCCTGCCCTCAATCTTTCCCAGAATCAGGGTCTTTTCAAAGGAGTCAGCTCTTTGCATCAGGTGGCCAAAGTATTGGAGTTTCAGCTTCAACCTCAGTCCTTCCAATGAACACCCAGGACTGATCTCCTTTAGGATGGACTGGTTGGATCTCCTTGCAGTCCAAGGGACTCTTCTTCAACACCACAGTTCAAAAGCATCGATTCTACAGCATACGTGTTATAAGTGTGTACCTTCGAACACCTAGAGGGCTTCATAGTTCTCTCAGAGAGGCTTGGAGAGGACACTCTCATAAGGATAACTTTTTGAGTTCTGCCTCTTACACTGTAGGTGAGCGAAGAGCTTTGGACTTCCTGCAGTGCCCAGTAGATTAAAGCCCCAGTGGGGCTTCCCAGTCCACAGCAAGCCTGTGTGTCTGTGTGTGTGTGCGCCTGTGTGTTTGTGCCTATACATATGTCTGTGTGTTGGGCTGCGTGTAGTTATTTATGTGTCTCTCTGTGTGCCTGTTTATATTTTTGGGTGTGCTTCTGCATCTCTGTGTGTGTAATGTCTGTGATATGTGTGTGTATGTTTGTGTCTCTGTGAATAGTTTACCTGTCTCGGTGTGTCCGTTTGTATTTCCTTATGTGTTTATGTGTCCATGTGTGTCCAAGTGTGCATCTGTATGTGGGTGTGTCTGTGTGTTGTTTGTGTGTGTGTGTATGTTGTATGATACAGTGCTTTCCACAAGTGTAACCTTCACAGCCCTAGGCTGGAGGCAGGAAAGCATAAGGAAATAAGATGAATGCTGATCAGGTTTATCAGCTGTAGTAGAGAACTCTTAAAGAGCAGAACAGAAAAAAGTAGGCAGAATATTTACTAATTTCACATTTTCCCAATTCTTGTTCATAGGGAAAAAACTGTTACAAGTATCAGTACTTGGCTACCTTCTATCAAGCAGAGCTGCATGGGGCACAGTAAGTGCTGGCTGCACCTAGTGTTCAGAGAGGGCTCTGCCCCTGGCACTCATTGTGGCACATACCAAAATTGGAACCATGCAGAGAAGATTAGCATGGCCCCTGAGCAAGGATGACATGTAAATTCGTAAAGTGCTTTGTATTTTCAAAACTCTTAGAGGAAACCATAGGCAGAACACTCTTTCACATAAATTTCAGCAAGATCTTTTTTGACCCACATCCTAGAGTAATGAAAATAAAAACAAAAGAAACAAATGGGACTTAATTAAGCTTAAAACCGTTTGCACAGCAAAGGAAAAAGGCCATAAAGCAAAAAGACAACTGTCAGAATGGGAGAAATATTTGCAAACAAAGCAATTGACAAAGAATTAAACTGCAAAATATACAAACAGTCCATGCAGCTCATCAGAAAAACAAACAACCCAGTCAAAAAATGAGTGGAAGACCTAAACAGACATTTCTCCAAAGAAGAAATACAGAAATACAAACATATAGATGGCCAACAAGTACATTAAAAAATGCTCAACATCACTCATTAGAGAAATGCAAATCAAAACTACAATGAGGTATCACTTCATACCAGTCAGAATGGCCATGATTATATAAAATTTACAAAGAATAAATGCTGGGAGGGTTTGAAGAAATGGAACCCTCTTACACTGTTGGTGGGAATGTAAATCGGTACAGCCACAATGGAGAACGGTATGGAGTTTCCTTAAAAAACTAAAAATGGAACTACCATATGACTCAGCAATCCCACTACTGGGCATATACCCAGAGAAAAGCATAATTCAAAAAGATACCTGTACCCCAATGTTCATCACAGCACTATTTACAATAGCCAGGACATGGAATGTCCATCAATAGAAGATGTGGTAGAAATATACTGTGAAATATTACTTGAGACTGTCATACAGAATGAAGTAAGCAGAAAGAGAAAAATCAAATATTGTATGGTAAAGATGATCTGCAAAGCAGAAATAGAGACAAAGATGTAGAGAACAAACATCTGGATACCAAGGGGGAAGTGAGTGGGTGGGTAGGATGAATTGGGAGCTTGGGGTTGAGAAATATATATCTATCTATATATATATATATATATATATATATATATATATATATATATGTATAAAATAGATAACTAATGAGAACCTGCTGTACAGCACAGGGAAATCTACTCAGTGCTCTTTGGTGACCTAAATAGGAAGGAAATCCCCCAAAGATAGGATATATACATATATAGCTGATTCATTTTGCTGTACAGCAGAAACTAACAAAACATTGTAAAGCAGCTATACTCCAATTAAAAAAGAGAGTGAGCTCTGGTCTCTGACCAGGAGCATCTTTTCTTCTTTTTTATTAAAAATTTTTTTTAATTTATTTTTTTAATCTAAGGATAATTGCTTTACAGAATTGTGTTGGTTTCTGCCAAACATCAGCTTGAATCAGTCATAGGTATACATTATGTCCGCACCCTCTTGAACCTCCCTCTCACCTCCCACTCCATCCCACCCCTCCAGGTTTGTTACACAGCCTGGGTTTGAGTTCCCTGAGTTATACAGCAAATTCTCAATGGCTATCTATTTTACATATTGTCTTCATTTTTTGACTGTCTCTTGCAGCTGCTAGGGTAAGGCAGCAGGGGTGGGAGCAGCAATGGGGTGGAGTGGTTGGGGGCGGAGGGGATGCCCGTCGTGACGTCTGTGGGTGTGGCCAGGCCGGCAGGAGGACCGTGGAGCAGCTGGGAGCTCGCCTGCCTCCCAGGACTACCTCCATCGTCACTCAGCGCTCTCATCTTCAACTGTAAACTTGCTCCTGGAAGAAGATCAAGTCTTCAGGTTAGTTGGGAGAGAGGAGATGAGGAACTAACCTGTTCTAGGGAGCAGGCGGGGTTTTAATAAGCCTGTGCTGAATTGTTGCTTTTAGGAGCAAGGAAAATTCCTCTCAGGGGAAATGTGCAAAGTCTAAGACTGAATAGCTGGTGTGAGCACTCGGGCTTGACACCACAACAAGTTAATTTCTGGATATAATGGCTCATTGAGAGGCAAGTTCCCAAGACAAAGGGCGTCGTCCCCAGCCCGGGAGGGCCGTGGGCACACGGACGAAGAGAATTTGGAACAGTTCAGGCAGCAAATGTTCTGCCTGAACTGAGGAATGACTTAATCCACGTGAACACTAGTCAGGCGTTTTTGTGGAATGGAATGCGCCAGGGTGAAAACATTAAATCCCTCAGAGCTGCTTCTCTGCACTCTGACCACACACAGTGGAGTAAATGAATTTAAGGTTGCCCACTCTTTCCAAAGAATGGATGTCAAGCACAGGCATCCCTGGGTGTGGATGTGCTTGGGTTTGACAGGGTAGGTATCTGGAGCTCCTACCACACTGGCCTGGCTAGCTGTGAAGCTACCCAAGGAAAATGTTTGAGCGCTGATTTAAGGAATGTGATAACTCTACAACCTGCAGTGATTTTGAGGAAGAGCCAACAGGAGGCTGTGAGCAGGGTGGGCAGCTTCTATATCCTTGTATTTACAAGGCAGTGCCCTGTAACCTAAATCATCTAGGAAATGCCATCCCCGAGGTGTGCATGAGGTGAGCTAGGGGGTGAGCATGAGGTCTGCTGTCCAGGCCCCTGGGGCAAGGCCTGCCTGGGCTTGGAGGGCCTGGGAGATGGAATACGTCTAGGGATACTTGTGCTGTGCTGTGCTTAGTCACTCAGATGTATCTGATTCCATGTGAACCCATGGACTGTAGCCGCCAGGCTGTCTGTCCATGGGGATTCTCCAGGCAAGAATACTGGAGTGGTTTGCCATGCCCTCCTCCAGGGGACCTTCTTAAATCAGGGGTCGAACCCAGGTTTCCCAGATTGCAGGCAGATTCTTTACCATCTGAGCCATCAGGGAAGCCCTCTCACATAATTGCTATTAAGGATTAAATCTCAGGTTAGTTGGGAGAGAGGAGATGAGGAGCTAACCTGTTCTAGGGAGCAGATGGGGTTTTAATAAGCCTGTGCTAAATTGTTGCTTTTAGGAGCAAGGAAAATTCCTCTCAGGGAAAATGTGCGAAGTCTAAGACTGAATAGCTGGTATGAGCACTCGGGCTTGACACCACAACAAGTTATTTTCTGGATATAATGGCTCATTGGGAGGCAAGTTCCCAAGACAAAGGGCGTCCCCAGCCCAGGAGAGCCGTGGGGATACGGAGGAAATGTTCTGCCTGAACTGTGGGATGACATCTGCTCTCACTGCTGACTTAACCCACGTAAACACTAGTCAGATGAGAGCTCTAGGTAAACTGTAACTCTGTGTTTAGTCGCTTTGTGATCCTATGGAGTATAGCCACCAGGCTCCTCTGTTCGTGGGGATTCTCCAGGCAAGAATACTGGAGTGGGTTGCCATGCCCTCCTCCAGGGTATCTTCTCAACTCAGGGGTTGAACCCAGGTCTCCTGCATTGCATGCAGATTCTTTACCATCTGAGCCAAATTGTAAAGGATTGCACAAAAACTACCTCTTATTGTAGATTTAGTTTACAAATGCTTGAGTGCCATTGTTCAAATCAGGTATAATGTTGGGGTGATTTAGGAATATAAGTCTCTAAATATTTATGGCACTGATGAAAAGCAAATGCTGATACCATTCTTGTTCTCTGAGAAGCCATGACACTCTTGGGGTTAAGTGAGATCTGAGATCATCAGGAATCATGGAGTAGGGGGAGACTCTAGCTGCTGCTACAGATCTGGGTGCCTCAATGCCTGAGGAAGGTTTTAAGCCTGAGTCCAGGGCATCATGTGCATGTTGGAAAGATCGCCGTGATTAGATGATGGGGAGCAGCTAGGAGGTTCTAGAAAGCCACTGTAGAGTCCTGCCAGCTGAGAGGTGACTGCAGGCAGGTCAGGGAGGCTCTGCTTAGGTGAGGGTCTGCAGAGTCAGAGGGAGTCATCAGAGGTGCTCCTGGTTGTGTGTACCTGAATGGTCACAGGACCCCAGGGGAAGGAACAGGTTTTGGGACTTCTGCAGAGGTGTTTGGGCACCTTGGAGACACTGGGGTAGATAAGAAGGCAGCTGGAACACAGTGGTCTGGGCTGCAGAAGGGGACTGGTGAATCACATGTCCATGAGTGAGAACCTCACTTGCTGGTTAGATTTTACAGTTTTGTGCTTTCAGTTGTGCTGTACTGCGGGATATGTGGAGGTGCTTGCCTACTGTTCGGGGAACTGCTTGCCTGGGCAGGATGCCCCCATGCTAAGGCACCTGAGACCCCAAGTACAAGGAGTTGCACTTGGCAAGGGGAGTAGCAGGACTCAACTGCAGCGCAAGTCTCTTTTTGGGGAGGGAGAGCTCTGTCTCCTACGATGGGGAGAGAGAGAGAGAGGCCTGAGCACAGAGTGGGACCTCCAAGTTCTTCCTCACCTGGGGCTTCCCAGGTGGCACTAGTGGTAAAGAACTCGCCTACCAAGGCAGGAGACAAAAGAGACTTGGGTTTGATTCTTGGATCAGGAAGATCCTCTGGAGGAGGGCATGGCAATCCACTTCAGTATTCATGCCTGGAGAAACCCATGGACAGAGGAGGCTGGCAGGTCACAGTCCATGGGGTCGCAGAGTCTGACACCACTGAAGCAACTTGACACATGCATACCGAACTTCTCAAGGCTCAGAGGAAGACAGCTCTTTTGTCTGAACTAAAAGTTGAAAATTATATTTTATTCAGGGGGTTTTCTGAGGACTCAAGCCCCAGAAGATAGCCTTTCAGATATTTCTGAGGGATTGCTTTGAAGATGTAAGAGAGTAGCCAAGATATATAGGAATTTTTGCGGCAGAAACCAGGTAGTCGGAGCATCAAAAGATAACTGTTAATTGAAAGGAACCAGATAGCCCAAGGAATTTAGTGCTTTTCTTTGTAGGAGAAGACGCTAGCATCTGGGCCCACTGAAATCACTCCTTTGATATGCATCTCAGCTCTCCAGGGCCTGCATCCCACCTGCTTCCTCCACCCTGAACCTCCTCAGGGTGCAGTTGGCGGTGGCTGTAGGGGCTGCTGGCTTCATTGTCACAGCGTCCTTTGTTTACTGATACAGTAGGCAACATTCTTTGTCCCCACTTTACAAAGAGAACAGAGGGCTTCCCTGGTGGGCCAGTGGTTAAGAATCCACCTTGCAACTCAGGGGACAATGGTTTGATCCCTCCTCTGGGAAGATCCCCCGTGTCTCAGGGCAGCTCAGCCACTGTGCCACACCTACTGAGCCTGTGCTCTAGAGTCTTTGCTCCACAGCAGGAGAAGCCACCTCAGTGAGAAGCCCTCACACCGTGACTAGAGAATAGCCTCCCCTCCCTACAACTAGAGTAAGCCCATGCACAGCCACAAAGACCCAGTGCAGCCAAAAATAATTAAAGATGTAAAATTAAAAAGAGAGAACATAAAAGGGGGCTTTTAACCCAGTTCATTCATTGCAAGAGCCATCTGAAGGGATTAAGGATCAGACTTCACAGTCTCGGTCCTGGCCTGGAGTGGGATAAGGGAAAAGGCACCCACACTGCTGTCACTGGGAAAGGCCTGTCTCTGTGTACTGGGTGGGCCAATTCCTGGTGGCCTCTACAATCCCAGAGTCGATTCCTGCACCTTCTCTGGGCTTCATCACCTAGAAAGACTGCACCAAATGCAGAAGACCCAGTCACACCCACAGGGATGTAGCTACCTGGACAGTTCTACATCAAGAAGGAAACTTTGGTCCTGAATGGTTTTGTGGAGAGGGACATTATATAACTGGGTGTGTTCTCAGGACTTAGACATTGTCTATAGGAGGAAGGAATTGCCTGTGGAATGATTTCTATTTAATAATAAAGTTTTCGCAGCAGCTAATGTGCTTTTAGTCTGTCGTCTGTTTTCATTATTGCATTATGTCAAATGATGAAAGAACATGGAGAAAAGTGTTCTTAAAATTTACAAAGAAACTGTTTTCCACATGATGTGTATTGCTACTGCTGGTTTATGTACTACTGTAAAAGCACCAGGCTAGGAGAAGGCAATGGCACCCCACTCCAGTACTCTGTGCCTGGAAAATCCCATGGACGGAGGAACCTGGTAGGCTGCAGTCGATGGGTCACAAAGAGTTGGACACGACTGAGCGACTTCACTTTCTCTTTTCACGTTCATGCATTGGAGAAGGAAATGGCAACCCACTCCAGTATTCTTGCCTGGAGAATCCCAGGGATGGGGGAGCCTGGAGGGCTGCCGTCTATGGGGTCGCACAGAGTTGGACACGACTGAAGCGACTTAGCAGCAGCAGCAGCATTGTATTAAGTCATTCACTTTATTCAATTGGCCTGTCTGTGCAGAAGAGGGGACCACATCCCAAAGACAACTATAACAGCACCACAACATGCACAGTGTACCAAGGAGGTGCTTGTTTAGGTGTAGTCTTGCTGGGCTGAAGGCTACTCAGGGCAGGTTCCTAGGACTTGCCACTCTGAGTTCCACTTCCTGTTCTTATGTCTCTGCTGGCTCACTGGCACCAAACCTAGAATGCAAAGAAATTCTATCATGCCCATAAAGTCCTAGCCAAATTCTGCTCTCACTGCCATCATGGAAGGGCTGTGGGTATCTGGCCCCAGCTGGAGCATAGAGAACACAGCTCTCTTAATCCTCTTTTCTTTTTTATTTTTGATTCTTTTTTCCCCTCTATTTTTTAATTGGAGGGTAATTGCTTTACAATATTGTGTTGGCCTCTGCCATACATTAACATGAATCAGCCACAGGTATATATAATCCCCTCCCTCCTTAAACCCTTTCCTATTTCCCACCCCATCCCACCCCTCTAGTTTGTCACAGAGCACTGGGTTGAGGTCCTTGTGTCACACAGCAGATTCCCACTTGCAGTCTGTTTTATATACGGTAAGTGGTGCTAGTGGTAAAGAATCTGCCTGTCCGTGCAGGAGACGTAAGAGACACAGGTTTGATTCCTGAGTCAGAAAGATCTCCTGGAGGAGGGCATGGCAACCCACTCCAGTATCCTTGCCTGGAGAATCCTATGAGCAGAGGAGCCTGGCAGGCTACCGTCCATAGAGTCGCACAGAGTCGGACATAACCAAAGTAACTTAGCACACAAAGTATATGCTTCCATGCTGCTCTTTGAATTTGTCCCTCCTTCTCCTTCCCCACTGTGTTCGCAAGTCTGTTCTCTATGTTTGCATCTCCACTGTTCCCCTGCAGATAGGTTCATCAGTACCATTTTGTCTAGATTCCATATGAATGCAGTAACATACAATATTTTTCTTCCTTTTTCTGACTTACTTCACTCTGTATAATAGACTAGGTTCATCCACCTCATTAGGACTGACTCAAATGCATTCTTTTCTTTTTTGTAGCTGAGTAACATTCCATTTTATATATGTACCACAGCTACTGTATCCATTAATCTGTCAAGGGACATCTAGGTTGCTTCTATTTCCTATGTATTGTAAAAAGTGCTGCAACGAACATTGGGGTACATGTGTCTCTTTCAATTATGGCTTTCTCAGGGTAAGTACCTAGTGTTGGCATTTGGGTCATATGATAGTTCTATTCCCAGTTTTTTAAAAGAATCTCTATACTGTTCTCCATAGTGGCTGTATCAACTTACATTCCCACCAACAGTGCAAGACGGTACCCTTTTCTCCACATTCTCTCCAGCATTTATTGTTTATAGACTTTTTAATGATGGCTATTCTGACTGGTGTGAGGTGATACCTTGTTGTAGTTTTGGTTTGCATTTCTCTAATGATGAGTGATTAAGAAAATTAGAGATACCAAGGGAACATTTCATGCAAAGATGGGCTCGATAAAGGACAGAAATGGTATGGACCTAACAGAACCAGGAGATATTAAGAAGAGGTAGCAGGAACACACAAAAGACTGTACAAAAAAGTCTTCACGACCAAGATAATAATAATGATGTGATCACTAACCTAGAGCCAGACATCCTGGAATGTGAAGTCAAGTGGGCCTTAGAAAGCATCACTACGAACAAAGCTAGTGGAGGTGATGGAATTCCAGTTGAGCTATTTCAAATCCTGAAAGATGATGCTGTGAAAGTGCTGCACTCAATATGCCAGCAAATTTGGAAAACTCAGCAGTGGCTACAAGACTGGAAAACGTCGGTTATCATTCCAATCCCAAAGAAAGGCAATGTGAAAGAATGCTCAAACTACCACACAATTGCACTCATCTCACAGGCGAGTAGAGTAATGCTCAAAATTCTCCAAGCCAGGCTTCAGCAATACGTGAACCATGAACTTCCAGATGTTCAAGCTGGTTTTAGAAAGGGCAGAGGAACCAGAGACCAAATTGCCAACATCTGCTGGATCATCAAAAAAGCAACAGAGTTCCAGAAAAACATCTATTTCTGCTTTATTGACTATGCCAAAGCCTTTGACTATATGGATCACCATAAACTGTGGAAAATTCTGAAAGAGATGGGAATCCCAGACCACCTGACCTGCCTCTTGAGAAACCTATATGCAGGTCAGGAAGCAACAGTTAGAACTGGACATGGAACAACAGACTGGTTCCAAATAGGAAAAGGAGTACGTCAAAGCTGTATATTGTCACCCTGCTTATTTAACTTCTATGCAGAGTACATAATGAGAAACGCTGGGCTGGAAGAAGCACAAGCTGGAATCAAGATTGCCGGGAGAAATATCAATCACCTCAGATATGCAGATGACACCACCCTTATGGCAGAAAGTGAAGAGGAACTAAAAAGCCTCTTGATGAAAGTGAAAGAGGAGAGTGAAAAAGTTGGCTTAAAGCTCAACATTCAGAAAATGAAGATCATGGCATCTAGTCCAATCACTTCATGGGAAATAGATGGGGAAACAGTGGAAACAGTGTCAGACTTTATTTTTGGGGGCTCCAAAATCACTGCAGATAGTGACTGCAGCCATGAAATTAAAAGACACTTACTCCTTGGAAGGAAAGATATGACCAACCTAGATAGCATATTGAAAAGGAGAGACATTACTTTGCCAATAAATGTCCATCTAGTCAAAGCTATGGTTTTTCCAGTGGTCATGTATGGATGTGAGAGTTGGACTGTGAAGAAAGCTGAGCGCCGAAGAATTGGTGCTTTTGAAATGTGGTGTTGGAGAAGACTCTTGAGAGTCCCTTGGACTGCAAGGAGATCCAACCAGTCCATTCTGAAGGAGATCAGCCCAGGGATTTCTTTGGAAGGAATGATGCTAAAGCTGAAACTCCAGTACTTTGGCCACCTCATGCGAAGAGTTGACTCATTGGAAAAGACTCTGATGCTGGGAGGGATTGGGGGCAAGAGAAGGGGACGACAGAGGATGAGATGGCTGGATGGCATCACTGACTCGATGGACGTGAGTCTGAGTGAACTCTGGGAGTTGGTGATGGACAGGGAGGCCTGCCATGCTGCGATTCATGGGGTCGCAAAGAGTCGGACACGACTGAGCGACTGAAATGAACTGAATGATGAGTGATGTTTAGCATCATGTGTTTGTTGGCCATCTGTATGTCTTCTTTGGAGAAATATCTGTTTGGGTCTTTCAGCCATTTTTTGATTGGGTTGTTTGTTTTTCTGCTATTGAGCTGAATGAACTGTTTATTTGCAGTTCCCATTCTGAGGGTTGTCTTTTAATCTTGTTTAGTGTTTTTTTTTCTGTGAAAAATCTTTTAAGGTTAATTAAGTCCCATCTGTTTACTTTTGTTTCTATTTCCATTACTCTAGGAAGTGGGTCAAAGAGGATCTTGCTGTGATGTATGTCAAAGAGAATATCACCTATGTTTTTCTCTAAGAGCTTTATAGCTTCTGGCCTTACATTTAAATCTTTAATCCATTTTGAGTTTATTTTTGTGTGTGGTGTTGAAAAGTGTTCTAGCTTCATTCTTTTACATGTAGCTGTCCATTTTGTCCCAGCACCACTTATTGAAGAGGCTGTCTTTTCTCCACTGTATTTTCTTGCCTCCTCTGTCAAGATAAGGTGCCCATAGATATGTGGGTTTATCGCTGGACTTTCTGTCTTGTTCCATTGATCTATATTTCTGTTTTTGTGCCAATACCATACTGTCTTACTGACTGTAGTTTTGTAGTATAGTCTGAAGTCAGGAAAGTTGATTCCTCCAACTCCTATCTTCTTTTTCAAGATTACTTCGGCTATTTGTGATCTTTTGTGTTTCCATACAAATTGTGAAATTTTTTGTTCTAGTGCTGTGAAAAATACCATTAGTAGTTTGATTGTTGTCATTCACTCATTCAGTTGTATCAGACTCATTGCAACCCCTTAGACTGCAGCATACCAGGCTTCCCTGTCCTTCACAATCTCCCAGAGTTTGCTCAAACTCATGTCCATTGAATCGGGGATGCCATCCAAGCATCTCACTTTCTGTCATCCCCTTCTCTTACTGACCTCAATCTTTCCCATCATCAGGGTCTTTTCCAGTGAGTCAGCTCTTCACATCAGGTGGCCAAAGTATTGGAGTTTCAGTTTCAGCATCAGTCCTTCTGATGAATATTCAAGGTTGATTTCTTTTAGTGTTGACTGGTTTGATCTCCTTGCAGTCCATGGGACTCTCAAGAGTCTTCTCCAGTGCCACAGGTCAAAAGCATCAATCCTTTGGTGTTCAGCCTTTTTTATGGTCCAACTCTCACATCCATACAAAATGACTACTGGAAAAAATCATAGCTTTGACTACAAGGACTTTTGTTGGCAAAGTGATGTCTCTGCTTTTTAAAATGCTATCTAGGTTTGTCATAGCTTTTCTTCCAAGGAGCAGGTGTCTTTTAATTTCATGGCTGCAGTCACCATCTGCAGTGCTTTTGGAGCCCAAGAAAATAAAGTCTGTTACAGTTTCCATTTTCCCCCCATCTATTTGCCATGATTTCCTAAAGGAAATCAGTCCTGAATATTCATTGGAAGGACTGTTGTTGAAGCTGAAACTCCAATACTTTGGCTACGTGATGTGAAGAGCTGATTCATTTGAAAAGACCCTGATGGTGGGAAAGATTGAAGGCAGGAGGAGAAGGGGACGACAGAGGATGAGATGGTTGGATGGCATCGCCGACTCAATGGACATGAGTTTGAGTAAACTCCGGGAGTTGGTGATGGACAGGGAGGCTTGGCGTGCTGCGGTCCTTGGGGTCACAAAGAGTCAGACATGATTGAGCGACTGAACTGAACTGAACTGAATTAACTGAACTGAACTAATTTGCCATGAAGTGATGGGACTGGATGCTGTGATCTTAGTTTTTTGATGTTGAGTTTTAGCCAGCTTTTTTGTTCTCTTTCATCTTTATCAAGAGGCTCTTTAGTTCCTCTTTGCTTTATGCAATTTGGGTAGTATCATCTGCATATCTGACATGATTGAATTTTTCCTGGAAATCTTGATTCCAGCTTGTGCTTCATTCAGCCTGGCATTTTACATGATGTACTCAGCATATAAACAAATAAGCAGGGTGACAATATACAACCTTGACATACTCCTTTCCCAATTTTGAACCAGTCTTTTGTTCCATATCTGGTTCTAACTGTTGCTTCTTAACCTGCATACAGGTTTCTCAGGAGGCAGGTACTTTGATAGGGATTGCATTGAATCCATAGATTGCTTTGGGCAGTGTAGTCACTTTTCCAATATTGATTCTTCCAATCCAAGAACATGGAATATCTCTCCATCTGTTTGTGTCATCTTTGATTTCTTTCATCAGTGTCTTATAGTTTTCTGCATACAGGTCTTTTGCATCTTTAGGTAGGTTTATCCCTGGGTATTTTATTCTTTTTGTTGCAATGGCAAATGGGATTGTTTCCTTAATTCTCTTTCTGATTTTTTCCAAACTATGTTGAAATACAGTGGTGGGAGTGGGCACCGTTTTCTTGTCCCTCATCTTAGAGGAAATGCTTTGAGTTCTTCACCATTGAAAATAATGTTTTCTGTGGGTTTGTTGTATATGGCCTTTATTATATTGAGGTAGTTTTCTTCTATGCCTACTTTCTGGAGAATTTTTATCATAAATGAGTGTTTAATTTGTTGAAAACTTTTTCTGCCTCTGTAGAGATGATCATATGGTTTATATCTTTCAGTTTGTTGATATGCTGTATCACAATGATTGATTTGCATATATTGAATAATCCTTGCATCCCTGGGATAAATCCCACTTATTGATCCTCCTTTCTTAATGCCTCCATCGTTGAGCTTCCCCTCAGGCCTGGAACAGTGAACAACAGCTGCTGGACCAGGTCAGGAAAGACACAGGGGTAGAACCCACTGCCCTCCCAGCAGGGCATGCCCAGTCATCTCCCCCTGGGCACTGTCCCCTGGCCGCCCTTGTACCCAGTGTTGTCAACTGATGGGTCCCTCCCATCAGCCTCTGGGCACATCCTCTGGGCACCGCAACTAGGCTAGTTGGGAGGAGTCAGAGCCAGAGGGCAGAACAGATAGCATAGGTGGATGTATTTAAAAGGACAGGTGTGACTGTGACATTCCAATGGGTCTGAAATGTCAGCCATGACCATCATTTTTTTTTTTTTCCTAAATTGGTGGAAACTTGGTTATTTTGGTGTGGAAATCTGACTGACTGGAGGGTTCCTGCTCCAGATGGTCAGGGTGCCAGGGATGGCACCTCTCCTGCTCACTGCAGGTGTCTGTCCCAGCCCAAGCTTACCTTCATATTTTGACCAGGCCCTCTTCTGTGGCGTTCTCAGGGTGAGCACTAGACATCTTTCAATAGATCAGTTGCATGGGGTTCAGTGGGATGAGACCAGACTTAGGCTTTGGGTTCAGTGGAAGTTCAGCCAGGGGCAGGGGTGCTGGCGAGTGTTCCCAGTGGACATGCTGTGGGCTGGGGTTTTCCAATCACATGTGTAAGAGGTGCAAGCAGGAGGATTTGGGATATGTTTAGAGGAACAGGATGAGGAACATAAGAGAAAGAGAGGGACCTCTGGGTGAGCAGAACCCTCAGTCACCCTGAGAAAGTGAGCTGAGCAAGAACAGAGTCACTGGTCAGTGATGAGCAGGGATGCAGAGGAGGCTGTGGTGGGAGCCTGAGCTCAGGGAAGGTTGGAATGGGAGATAAACATCTTCAGAGTGGCCTGTGTCTAAAGCCCTGAGACTGAAATCTAGGGAGGGAGGGCTCAAGACAAAGGCTGGGAAGAGGGGAGGGAGTCAGCAAAGGAGAATGAGAAGAAGAACCAGAGGGCCAGGGAGTCGTGGGACCAGAAGGAAGGGTGCTTGCACAGTAGGATGCTGAGAACCCCGGAGAGGGACAGAGTTGAGAGTTTACCAGTGACCTTGGCAAGGTTGTTTTTCATCAAACTGGGGGACATAAGCTTGGGTGGAGTGGGTTCAATAAAGGAGAAATGAATATAGTCTTGAGAAGTTGTGCTATATAGAACAGGAGAGGAACTGGGTAGTGGCTGAATGACTCTGGGAAGACAGGGAGATTCAATTTTTTATTTTGAGGCAATTGTATATATACATGCAATTGTAAGAAATAGTAGTGAGATGCCCTGAACCCTTTACAAAGTTTCCTCCAGTGGCAAAATTATAGTACAACATGGCTGCCAGGATGCCAAGATATAGGGCGTCCCATCACCAAAGGACCATCGTGTTGCCCTTTTTCAACACTTACATTCCATCCACCCCACCCCACACTTAACCGGGGGGAAACAGCTAAGCTGGTCCCGTTTCTATAATTTTGTCATTTCAATAATGTTTCACACATAGAATCATATGATATGTAACCTTTTGTGAATAGCTTATCTCTGTGAAAGTGCATTCATGCAAGTTGTTGCATGTTTCAGTGGCTTGTGAGTATAAATGTCCCATGATAATATCATTTGTTTAACCACTCACATGCTTTTTCTTTCAGTTCTTTTTTTAACTTTATTAAAGTATAATTAACAAATAGACAAGTATTATACATATTTAAGCAGAAAATGATGTTTTGATAACACCCATTTCTTTCCTTTTTTTCCAGCAAATGTCATTTATTGTTATTAATAATGTTTTTCTTTCTTTTATTATAATTGATTTATACTATATTTAGTCCAGGTGTACAATATAGTGATTCAATATTTTGGTAGATTATACTGATATAAAGTTATTCTAAAATATTGGCCATATCCCCTGTGCTGTAAATTGTATACTTGTATCACAGTTATATTTTTTAAATTACAAAATGTATGATTTTACACATTTACAGGAGACTTGGAAAACACATAACAAATTACATATAGTTTCATTATTAAAATTATTTTTAAAGTAGATAAATTAATATTTTTGGTTTGAATTGCAATGTCAAACATTCAAAAGTTAATAGAATGATTATACAGAGAAGCAGAAGGATATGGTAGACCTGAAAAACACCATGAGCCAATTCAACATAATTAAGATTTATACAGTTTTCACACAACAATAGGATATAAATTCTACTCAAGTTCCCATAGACTATTAACTAGGAGACACTGGAATAGATCCAGGGACATAAAACAAGGTGGAAAAATTTCATGGTCTAAAAGTATTGAAGTCATACAGAGTCTGTTCTCTGTTAACTGTGGAATTATGTTAGAAATCAATGTCAAACTATATTTGAAAATAGCTCACATATTTTGAAGTACAGTGTGAAGAGAGAGATTTACCAAGAGAGATCTTTGACTTAGCCATTGAAAGCCTCAATAAAGTTAGAAGGCTGAAAAACCACAGAGAGTGATTGCAGAGAAGAAAGTTAAATTTAAATGAGAAATTAATATACAAGATAACTTTAAAAAACTATGTATTTGGAAATTAAACATTCACCTTTAAATGATGGGTATATCTAAGAAGCCATAACAAGAAAAAGTAGAAAATACTTGTGATAGAATAAACATGAAGAGAATTTACAAGAATTTGTTGCATGCAGCTGAAGCTGCTCAGTGCAGTTAAATAAGGTGTGAAAATAAATAGACACTAGAACAAACTTGTGAGAAATTTGAACGAAATCTGTACTTTAGTTAATAATACTGTATCACATGTTATTTCCTATTGTTTTTCTTTTTAATAACATAGTATATCTTTATATTCTCAGAATTGGATTAGGATTTTCATGACTCATTCAAAATTTTTTTTAAATCACCAAAATAACCTTTCTAGACTTTAGCAGTAACACTAAATGTCAGAATAAATGGAACTATATCAAAGTTTTGACTGAATGTAAATTAGAAACATAACATTCTAGTCAAACAAGTGGAACTAAAATGTCATAAATTTGTTTAGCTAGGCAAAATTCTTAAGTTTTTCAAAATATATATGTTATATTATACTTACTATTTATACATGACTTCCCTGGTGGCTCAGGGGTAAAAAGCCTGCCTGCAATGCAGGAGCCTCAGGAGAAGCCAGTTTGATCCCAGGGTCAGGAAGATCCCCTGGAGGAGAAAATGGCAACCCACTCTAGTATTCTCACCTGGAGAATTCCGTGGACAGGGGAGCCTGGTGGGCTACAGTCAATGGAGTCGCAAAGAGTCAGACATGACTGAGCAACTTTCACTTACTATTTATATATGTATACATAAAACTTTTTCTACTGAATTGATAAAGGCTTGAAAAGAACAGCAAAAGAGACATCCCGTGGCTACGTAATTATTAGCTCCCAACCTAAAGAAAAACCAGTTCTAGGGCAAGATACATTGCTACACAGGCTTAAGGAAAGCATGAGTGCGAATGTTCAGTTCAGTTCAGTCACTAATTTGTGTCCGACTCTTTGTGACCCCATGAACTGCAGCACGCCCAGCCTCCCTGTCCATCACAAACTCCCGAAGTCCGCCTAAACCCATGTCCATTGAGTCACTGATGCCATCCAACCATCTCATCCTCTGTTGTCCCCTTCTCCTCCTGCCCTCAATCTTTCCCAGCACCAGGGTCTTTTCCAATGAGTCAGCTCTTCACATCAGGTGTCCAAAGTATTGGAGTTTTGGCTTGAACATTAGTTCTTTCAATGAACACCCAGGACTGATCTCCTTCAGAATGGACTGGTTGGATCTCCTTGCAGTCCAAGGGACTCTCAAGAGTCTTCTCCAACACCACCATTCAAAAGCATCAATTTTTCAGCACTCAGCTTTCTTCAGAGTCCAACTCTCACATCCATACATGACCACTGGAAAAACCATAGCTTTGACTAGACGGACCTTTGTTGGCAAAGTAATGTCTCTGCTTTTGAATATGCTTTCTAGGTTGGTCATAACTTTCCTTCCAAGGAGTAAGCGTCTTTTAATTTCATGGCTTCAATTACCATCTGCAGTAATTTTGGAGCCCAGAAGAATAAAGTCAGCCAGTGTTTCCACTGTTTTCCTCATCTATTTTCCATGAAGTGATGAGACCGGATGCCATGATCTTAGTTTTCTGAATGTTGAGCTTTAAGCCAACTTTTTCACTCTCCACTTTCACTTTCATTAAGAGGCTTTTTAGTTCCTCTTCACTTTCTGCCATAAGGGTGGTGTCATCTGCATATCTGAGGTTATTGATATTTCTCCAGCTCTCTGGAAGTTCATGGTTCATGGAAGTCTACCATATCTTGTACTAATACAGTCACTCATTTTTTTTTTTTGATTAATGCTTGAATGATATATCTTTCTCCATCTTTTTACTTTTAGTCTACCTATCTTGTTATTTTGTAGTGAATTTCGTGTAGATTGCCCACACTCTGTGTTAGTGGCTCAGTTGTGTCTGACTCTGCAATCACATGGACTGTAGCATGCCAGTCTCCTCTGTTCATGGGATTCTCTAGGAAAGAATACTGAAGTGGGTTGCCATTCCCTTCTCCATGGGATCATCCCGATCCAGGGATCAGACTTGGGTCTCCTGCATTGCAGGCAGATTCTTTAGTTGTGCTTTTTAGCCTGTAGGGTTGCAAAGAGTTGGACACGACTGAAGGGACTTAGCATGCATGCATATATTATAGGGCTTCCCTGGTGGCTCAGATGGTAAAGATTTTCCTAATCAACCCTGACTATTCAATGGAAGGCCTGATACTGAAGCTGAACCTCCAGTACTTTGGCCACCTGGTGTGAAGAGTCAACTCATTGGAAAAGACCCTGATGCTGGGAAAGATTGAGGGCAAGAGGAGAACGGGGTGACAGAGGATAAGATGTATAGATGGTATCACTGACTCAGTGGACATGAGTTTGAGCAAACTCAGGGGATAGTGAGGGATAGGGAAGCCTGGCATGCTGCAGTCCATGGGATCAAAAACAGTTGGACATGACTTAGCAACTGAACCATAACAACATACTTTGATAACCAGATCAGAGAGTGTTAACAATTTTCCCTTCAAAAATCAAGCATAATGTACAGAATTCCAGAGAGAGAAAATGCATTGTTTTTACCCATATTTTTCGTGTTTTCATTGTTGTTTTTACCTTGCTGCTGCTCCAAAACTTATCTTTCCTTTTTTTGTTTAGAGGAACTTTCTTTAGCCATTCTTTTAGGATAGGTCTACTGGCAACAAATTCTTGCAGTTTTCTCTCACCTAAGGTCTTGATTTCCCCTACATTCCTAAAGGATATATTCTCTAGATAGAGGATTCTGGGTTGACAGTTCTTTCTTTTCATTACTTGAAAACTATGATGCCACTTCTTCTGGCCATTGTGGGTTTTGTATTTGAATTTTTTCCCATGTAGTGACATCTTCAGTTTTCTCTTAATGGTTTCAAGAGAAAGATTTAGATTTCAATAGTTTGACTACAGTATATCTTGGTATAGATTTCTTTGGGTTTATCTTCTTTGGAATTTACAAATGTCTTCAAAGTGTAGGTAGATGTACTTTCTCAAACTTGGGAAATTTTCAACCATTCTTTCTTTTTTTTTTTTTAATGGGATATAGTTGCTTTATAATGTTGTACAACAAAGTGAATTAATTATATATATACATATATCCACTCCCTCTTGGATCTCCTCTCATTCTCAATTCCCACCCATCTAGATCACCAGAGAACACCAAGCTGAAAGCCTTAGGCTGCACAGAAGGTTCCCACCAGCTGTCTGTTTTACACATGGCAGTGCCCATACATCAATCCTAGTGTCCCAGTTTATCTGATTGACTCCCCTCACTGTGCCCACACATCCATTATCTATACCTGCATCTCTATTCCTGGCCTGCAAATAGGTTAATCTGTATCATTTTTCTACATTCCACATATCAGTTCAGTCTCTCAGTCGTGTCTGACTTTTTGCGACCACAAGGACTGCAGCATGTCAGGCTTCCCTGTCCATCACCAACTCCTGGAGCTTGCTCTAACTCTGTCCATTGAGTCGGTGATGCCATCCAACCATCTCATCCTCTGTCGTTCCCTTCTCCTCCTGCCTTCAATCTTTCCTAGCATCAGGGTCTTTTCAAGTGAGTCAGTTCTTCGCATCATGTGGCTAAAATATTGGAGCTTCAGCTTCAGCATCAGTCCTTCCAATGAATATTCAGGATTGACTGGTTTGATCTCCTTGCAGTCCCAGGAACTTTGAAGAGTCTTTTCCAACACCAAATTTAAAAATCATCAATTCTTTGGTGCTCAGCTTTCTTTATAGTACAACTCTCACATTCATACATGACTACTGGAAAAACCATAGTTTTGACTAGACAGACCTTTGTCAGCAAGATAATGTCTCTGCTTTTTAATATGCTGTCTAGTTTGGTCATAACTTTCCTTCCAAGGAGCAAGCATCTTTTAATTTCATGGCTACAGTCACCATCTGCAGTGATTTTGGAGCTCAAAGAAATAAAGTCTCTCATTTTTTCCCCATCTATTTGCCATGAAGTGATGGGACCAGATGCCATGATCTTAGTTTTTTTGAATGTTGAGTTTTTCATTCTCTTCTTTCACTTTCATCAAGAGGCTGTTTAGTTCTTCTTTGCTTTCTGCCATAAAGGTGGTGTTATCTGCATATCTAAGGTTATTGATATTTTCCCTGGCAATCTTGATCCCAGCTTGTGCTTCATCTAGCCTTGCAGTTTGCATAATGTACTCTGCATATAATTTAAATAAGCAGGGTGATAATATACAGCTTTGATGTACTCCTTTCACAATTTGGAACTAGTCTGTTGTTCCATGTCCAGTTCTATTCTTCTTTACCTGCATACAGCACATATATGCATTAATATATGATTGTTGTTTTTCTCTTTTTGACTTATTTCACTCTGTATGACAGACTCTGTGTGTCTATCCACGTCTTTACAAATTACCCAATTTATTCCTTTATATGACTGAATAATATTCCATTTTATATATGTACCACATCTTCTTTAACCATTCATCTGTCAATGGACATTTAGGTTGCTTCCATGTCCTGGCTACTGTAAATAGTGCTGCAGTGAATACTGGGGTGCATGTGTCTTTCTCATTTATGGTTTTCTTAGGGTATATGCACACTAGTGGGATAGCTTGGTCATGTAATAGTCCTATTTTCAGTTTTTTAAGGAACTGTCATACCGTTCTTCATCATGGCTATGTCAATTTACATTCCCACCACAGTGCAAGAGTTACCCTCTTCATCTTTATTGTTTGTTAATTTTTTGATGAAGATCATTCTTACCGGTGTGATGTGATACCTCATTGTAGTTTTGATGTTCATTTCTTTAATAATGTGCAGGGCTGAGCATCTTTTCTTATGTTTGTTGGCGATTTGTATGTCTTTGGAGAGATGTCTGTTTAGGTCATTTGATAATTTTTCTTTTTATATTGAGCTGCTTGTGCTATTTGTATATTTTGCGGATTAATCCCTTTGCAGTTGCCTCATTTGCAAACATTTTCTCCCATTCTGAGGGTTGTCTTTTTGTCTCATTTATGTTTTTCTTTGCTGTGCAAGAGGTTTTAAGTTTAATTAGGTCCTATTTATTTATTTCTAGTTTTATTTTTATTACTCTAGGAGAGTAAAGTGAAAGTGCTAGTCACTCAGTCATATCTGAATATCTGACTTTTTGCGGCCCCATGAACTGTGGCCCACCAGGATCCTCTGTTCATGCAGTTCTCCAGGCAAGAATACTGGAATGGATTTCCATTCCTTCTCCAGGGATCTTCCCACCCAGGGATCGAACCCAGGTCTCCTGCCCTGCAGGCAGATTATTACCATCTGAGCCAGAATACTGATGGTGTATTACTCTAGTAGTTAGGTAACAATGATCTTTCTGTGGTTTATGCCAATGAATGTTCTTCCTATGTTTTCCTATAAGAATTTTTAGTGTCTGATTTTACATTTAGGTCTTTATTCTATTTTGAATTTATTTTTGTGTCTGGTGTTGTGTAGTGGTCTCATTTCATTCTTTAACATGTAGCTGTCAGTTTCCCCAGCACCGTTTATTGAAGCCACTGTTTTTTCCATTGTATAGACTTGCCCTTTTTTGTTATGGATTAAGGGACCGTAAGTGTGTGGGTTTATCTTTGGGCTCTCTGTCCTGTCTCATTGATCTGTATTTCTGCTTTTGTGCCATTTCCATACTCTCTTGATATTTGTAGACTTCTTTGGGTAGTATTACTATTTTCACAATATTGATTCTTCTAATCCAAAAACTTGTTTTTGTCATCTTCGATTTTTTTCATCAGTGTCTTATAGTTTTCTGAGTACAGGTGTTTTATCTCCTTAGATAGGTTTATTTATAGATATTTTATTCCTTTTGATATGATGGTAAATGGGCTCATTTCCTTAATTTTTTATTATCTTTCATTTTTTACTGTATAGGAATGGAGGAGATTTCTGTGCATTACTTTTGTATCATGCAACCTTATCAGATTGATTGATTAGATCTAGTAGTTTTCTGGTGTTATCTTTATGATTTCCTATGTATAGTATCATATAATCTGCAAATAGTGACAGATTACATCTTCTTTTCCAGTTTGGATTCCTTTTTATTTTTTTATTCTCTGATGGCTATGGCTAGGACTTCTAAAACTATTGTTGAATAGTAGTGGTGAGAGTGGTCATACTTGTTTTATCCCTTATCTTATTGAGAATGCTATCAGTTTTTCACCACTGAGAAAGATGTTTGCTGTGGATTTGTCATATATGACCCTTATTATATTGAGGTAGATTCTTCTTATACCCACTTTCTGGAGTTTATATATATATATACATGTATATATATAATATGTTATATATATAAAACAAATGAGTTGAATTTTGTCAAAAGCTTTTTCTGCATCTATTCAGGTTATCACATGGTTTTTATTCTTCAATTTGTTACTGTGGTGTATCTCATTGATTGATTTACATATATTGAAGAATCCTTGTATTCCTGGAATAAATCCCACTTTTTCATGGTGTATGATCCTTTCAGTGTGTTGTTGGATTCTGTTTGCTAGTATTTTGTTGAGAATTTTTGCATCTATGTTCATTAGTGAAATTGACTTGTAATTTTCTTTTCTGTGATATCTTTGTCTAGTTTTGTTAACTCGGTGACGGTGGCCTTGTAAAATGAGCTTGAGAGTATTCCTTCCTCTGCAATTTTTTTGAAGAGTTAGAGAAGGATGAGTGTTAGCTCTTCTTTAAATGTTACAGAATTTGCCTGCAAAGCCATCATGTCCTGGACTTTCATTTTTTTGGAAGATTTTTCATCATAGTTTTAATTTCATTACTTGTGGTTAATCTGTTCATATTTTCTATTTCCTTTGGTTCAGTCTTGGAAGGTTGTACTTTTCTAAGAATTTGTCCATTTTTTTCTAGGTTATCCATCTTATTGGCATATAGTTGTTTGTAGCAGTCTTAAATGATAATTTGTATTTCTGTGGAGTCAGTTGTAATTTCTCCTTTTTCATTTCTAATTTTATTGATTTTAATATTCTCCTTTTTTCTTGATGAGTTTTGCTAAAGGTTTATTAATATTGTTTTTGTTCCCACAGAACCAGCTTTTTGTTTCATTGATTTTTGTTATTGTTTTCTTCATTTCTATTTCATTTATTTTTCTCTGATTTTTATGATATATTTCCTTCTACTAACTTTGGGTTTTGCTTGTTCTTCTTTCTTTAGTTGCTTCATGTATAAGGCTAAATTGTTTATTTGATATTTTCCTTGTTTCTTGAGGTAGGATTACATTGTCACAAACTTCTCTCTTAAGACTGCTTTTGCTGCATCCCAAACGCTGGGCTGGAGGAAGCACAGGTTGGAATCGAGATTGCTGGGAGAAATATCAATAACCTCAGATAAGCAGAGGACACCACCATTATGGCAGAGAGTGAAGAAGAACTAAAGGGCCTCTTGATAAAAGTGAAAGAGGAGAGTGAAAAAGTTGATTTAAAGCTCAACATTCAGATTATGGCATCTTGTCCCATCACTTCATGGCAAATAGATAGGGAAACAGTGGAAACAGTGGCTGACTTTATTTTTTTTTCACTCCAAAATTACTGCAGATGGTGACTACAGCCATGAAATTAAAAGATGCTTACTTCTTGGAAGAAAAGTTATGACCAACCTAGACAGCATATTAAAAAGCAGAGATTTCACTTTGTCAAAGGTCCATCTAGTCAATACTGTGGTTTTTCCAGTAGTCATGTATGGATGTGAGAGTTGGACTGTGAAGAAAGCTGAGCGCCGGAGAATTGATGCTTTTCAACTGTGGTGGTACTCTTTAGAGTCCCTTGGACTGCAAGGAGATCCAACCAGTCCACCCTAAAGGAGATCAGTCCTGGGTTTTCATTGGAAAGACTGATGTTGAGGCTGAAACTCCAAAACTTTGGCCACCTGATGTGAAGAGCTGACTCCTTTGAAAAGACCCTGATGGTGGGAAAGATTGAAGGCAGGAGGAGAAGGGGAGAACAGAAGATGAGATGGTTGGATGGCATCACCGACTCAATGGACATGGGTTTGGGTGGACTCCAGGAGTTGGTGATAGACAGGGAGGCCTGATGTGCTGCGGTTCATGGGGCCACAAAGAGTCAGACATGACTGAGCGACTGAACTGATAGGTTTGGGGCCATGATGTTTTCACTATCATTTTTTGATAGATTTTTTAAATTTCTTGTTTGATTTCTTTAGTGATCTCTTGGTTATTTAATAGCATGTTGTTTAGCTCCCATTTTTTAAAAAAATTTTTTTCCTTTAATTGATTTCTAATCTCATAGCATTGTTGTTGGAAAAGGTGGTTGATATGATTTCAGTTTTCTTAAATTTGCCATTGCTTGATTTGTGGCCCAAGCTGTGATCTATCCTGGAGAATGTTCCATGTGCTCTTGGGAAGAAAATGTATTTTACTGCTTTCTGATAGAATGTCCTATAAATATCAACTGGTCTACCTGGTCTAGTATATCATTCAAACCTGTGTTTCCTTATTTATTTTCTGTCTGGATGATCTATCCATTGGTATAAATGGGGTGTTACAGTCCCTCAGTATTATCATGTTACTGTCAATTTCCTCTTTTATAGCTATTATCATTTGCCTTATGTATTAAGGTGCTCTTATGTTGAGTGCATAAATATTTGTAATTGTTATATCCTCTTCTTGGATTGATCCCTTGATCATTACTCTCTTTTAATGGTTTTTATTTTAAAGTCTCATTTATCTGATATGAGTATTACTACCCCAGCTTTCTTTTGATTTCCACAGAATATTTTTCTATCCCCTCACTTTCAGTTTGTATGTGTCTCTGGGTTTCAAGTGAGTTTCTTGTAGAAAACATATATGGGCCTTGTTTTTGTATACATTAAGCCAGTCTGTGTCTTTTGGTTGGAACATTTAATCCATTTACATTTAAGGTAATTTTGTGTATTTTTCATTTTATTTATTGTGTTGTTTATCAGTGTTTGCTCTTTAGTTTTTCTAAGTCCTTGTTAAAATTTCTTGTATTTTCTGCCTCTGTGCCTCCATTCTATTTCTGATATTTTGGATCATCTGTACTATCATTCGGAGAAGGCAATGGCACCACACTCCAGTACTCTTGCCTGGAAAATCCCATGGATGGAGGAGCCTCGTAGGCTATAGTCCATGGGGTCGCTAAGAGTCGGGCACGACTGAGCGACTTCACTTTCACTTTTCACTCTCATGCATTGGAGAAGGAAATGGCAACCCACTCCAGTGTTCTTGCCTGGAGAATCCCAGGGACAGAGGAGCCTAGTGGGCTGCCATCTATGGGGCCGCACAGAGTCGGACACAACTGAAGCAACTTAGCAGCAGCAGCAGCAGCATACTATCATTATTCTGAATATTTTTTCAGATAGGTTGCCTATCTTCTCCTCACTTATGTTATTTTGTAGGTGTTTATCTTGCTCCTTTTTATGTAACATATTTTTTGCTGTCTCATTTTTCTTGATGGGTGAGGCTGTGCTTCTGTCTTGCAGGTTGTTTTGTCTGAAGTGTCCAACATAGGAATTTGCAAGCAGGTGGGTGGAGTCAGGTCTTGGTGCCTACACGAGGATCTCCAGGAGACCTCACACTGATAAATATTCACTGGCACATGAAATTCTCTGTTAGTCCAACAGCTTGTACTTGGTGATCCCTCCATAGAACTGCAGGCCTGACCCCTGGCATGGTTACCAAGAGAACTAGTCCTAGAAGTTTAATTTTGAGTGGGAATTGGTTTTCATCCAAATTTACTGGAGAATGGCCTCCTGTTCTCTACTCCTTGTGTAGACATCTCTGTATGGCCAGAAAAGGAACTTTAGAATGGAATATGTATCAAGAACACCTATGTGCTGCTCTAAACTCTTATCTATTTCCATTTTATGTGATATTTTCCCCTTCTAAGTTAGTGCTCTATTTCCTGTGCCAGTATATTTAACAAGAGACCAGGAGCAAAAACATGTGAGTTCGACTTAAGTAGCTTTGAAACTCTGGTGCTGCTTTTTTTTTTCCAAGCCCCTCCAATATTAGGAGGTGAGGTGATATCCGTAAACTCTAGACTCTTACTACAGAGCAATTTGGCTTCTTAACGGCAGGAAATTGCGATTCCCTGTCTCTCTCGCCTCCTCTTCCCCTCTAACTACTTCTGCTTCTGTGACTCCTTTGTTCTTATTTCATTGAGCCTTTCCCAGGCACTGGAACTTAATCAGTAGGTCACTTCTAATTTATGGACCTTGTTTTTCCTCTTTCTATTCCCCTCCTTCCCTACCACATATTTTCTGTTTATTAGTGTTTTTTTCCTGAGAATCTAGGTCACACTCTGTATCATGTGCTTCCTCACTGGTTTTCAGGTATCTTGCTCTATTGATAGTAATGATAGCAGCTCCCTTCTCTGGCTTTGCCCTGTGTACTGTCCTTCTGCCAAGACCGTTTGTGTTAGGCCAGAGAAAGGATAAGTGGGGTGCCTGCCTTCTTCTCAAAACAGTTTCAGTTTTACAAGTTGTCTGACAGCTTTATATACAGTATGTTTTAGGAGAATAAATATGCTTCTCTTTTTTATTTAGGATTTTAACAAAATAGGGTTTGATTCTGATGAGCAAGTTTGTGTGTATGTGTGAGCATTTATGTGTATGTATACCTGTACAAATCTACATTATATATACAATTTTTGTATTACCATTAAAAAAAAAAGATGTTTCTTAATAAAATGTCAAACTCTTGCCATTAAAAAAAATTTCCTGGTACCTCCTCTTGTCAGTGTCCTTGCCACTGTGGTGAGCTGCAGTCTACCCACAGCTTCTCAGTAGTAGAAACTACTCTAAGTAGTTTCTGAGCCCACTATGTGAGACCAACCTCTTGTGTGTTCCTCTCACCAGCGTCTGTTCCTGGAGCTGGTCCAGATTACACGTGTCCATGGAGACCAACAGGGCATAAGCCTTCATAAACATACCCACAGAGGCTGGTGCAGGTGGAGGAAGCCTTGGAGGGGGATGGCCCTTGGCCCAGCTGGACCGTTGGCCAGAGGAGCCCCTTCTGGAGTGGCACTTGGGCTGCCAGGACCCACGAGGCCAGAGAAGGCTTTACAGGACCCACATGGCTGGAAGAAGCCTTGTCAGCCTTTATTTCTTCAAATACTTTTTCAGCTACATAGTATTTCTCATTTCTTTCTGGAATTTTGATTATATGAAGATTATACCTTTTGTTATAGACCCACAGGTCTGAGGATCTGTTCATTTTTTTCTCTGTTGTCTGTATTAAATAATTTCTATTGTTCTAATTCCCAGTTCAGTGGTTCTTTTCTCTTTCCTCCACTTTGCTCTTGAACCCATCTACTGAATTTTTAAATTTTGCTTTTGTTCCAATTTTGTCTGTTATTGCCTTTTGAAACATTTTCATTTTGCATTTTGGTTGTCTTAAAAATCATTGTCAGATAATTTCAACATCCCTATCATCTTGGTTCAGTTCAGTTCAGTTGCTTAGTCATGTCCGACTCTTTAGGACCCCATGGACTGCAGCACACCAGGTGTCCCTGTTCATCATCTTGGTATTATCATCTATTTTCTTTCAAGTTGATATTTTCTTGGTTGTCACTGTGACAGGTGATTTTGACAGAAACTTGCTCATTTTGAGTATTATGAAGCTCCAGTTCCTATTTAAACCTTCTGTTTAGCTGGTTTCCTCTGATAACATTTCAGCAGAAGGTACTGCCTCATTCCTGCCAGGTAAGATTAGAAATCCAAGTTCCCCAGTTAGCCTACGTTGATATCAAGGTAGGGAAGGATTCCCTGCTATTTCTGGATGGTGGTGTGGGAGCTCCCTACTGAGCCCCTACTGATACCTTCTTAGCTGGGAGGGATTAGGCCACCTCATTATTGCTCCGCATGTGGCCTCCAGGGACATAGTTGTGAGGTGGCCTCATTATTGCAGTGGTGAAAGTTCTGACTCTCCACTTGGCCTCCTCTGACACCTCAAAACAAGGGCAAAGAGTTTCCCTTATTGCAAAGTGGGACTGAAGTTCAGGTTCCCCATTTGTGGTCTCCACCTACATGAGGGGGCATGCATGTGGAAGAGGTTGGACTTCCTAGTACCCAGGACAGATGAATGTGCCATCTCCCTGTGTGCTTTCTTAGACACCTCTCCAGTGGGGATGGGAGACTGGTCTGCTTATTACAGCCTGGTGAGGGTGGGAGTTTAGGTTTACCACTTGGCCTTTGCTCTCTCATTGAATGTGGGTTTGCAGTGTTTGGCTGCAGTAGTTATTGTCTAAAAGCATTCTAACCTACTAGGCTGCTGCATTCATATTTCTTTGGCTAGAGAGGACAGGCTTTTCTTAGGGCTTTTTTTGATCTACATCTGTTGGTGTTTCTAGGTTGCTGACTTCTTCAGCACCTTGCTTGGGATATATGAGACATGATAAAAATCCAAGGACACAGTCTCACTGCTGTGTCATTTCTTGGGTCCCTAACTAACTTGTTTGCCTTCTTCTGCCCACCTTTCAGAGTTTTCTTACTGAAATAAGAAAACTTCTTAGCAAGTTGTTTTATATAAAATGTCAGATTTTTCTTTATACTTCATAGGAAGAAGAGGGAAAAATAGTTCCACTCTGTGTTCCTGGAAGCACAAATCCTCAGATGTAACTTTTTAGTGTAGACACTATGTTTACATTCTGGCCTGAATGATTCAGGAGACAAGGAATAGAAATGTAACAAAGCAATTGAAGCAGGTGAGAGTGGGAGGTCTCTAGTGTACCTGGTAGGGCGGCAGGCAGGCATGTCCTTGGAAGGCTGGGTACTTTATTTTAATTGCTTCATTTTGTCAGTGTGGAACTTTTTTCTCTTGGAGACATTCCTTGCCCTTGCTGTGTTCTTCTCTGAATCTCAGTGTCTGGCTCTGGCTTAGGCTCTGTGGTCAGCAACTTTCTGCTGAGTTTGGCCTATAGGAGAGTGTACTGGGGGATTGGGGAAGGGAGGAAGGGAGAGGCCAATACTTTGCTTTGTGCCACCCTGCTTTAGGAGGCATCTCTTCTGGGGCTCCAGCTCCTACCAGAAAGCACCCCTCCATGGTCCCTGCATTCATCTTCTCCCTCTGTCTCTCAGCCATGGTGGTGGAGGTCTCCTGCTGGTGCTAATCTCTGGCCTCTGGTTAGCTTTTCAGCATGTCCACTTCCTATGTAACCAACTTCTATGTTTATGTACACAGAACAGCTTTCCTTACTGGATCCTGGCTGACTCCCTCAGTGAGGAAAGGATGAGGCAAAATCAGTGGCTGAGACTAGAGAGACGGGAAGGTATATATGGGTTTAAAGAAGGAGATAGAGGAGAACAGCAGTGAAAATTGCCTTGGGAGATGCACTAGGATTGCTGGGAATTGCTGAGCCCATTGAGAATCCTGCATGTGGAGGTCAGATGAGACCAACAGCAGGACCCAGGGTTCTCTATGGCCACATTCAGCCATTTAACTGGTGGCTCAGGGTGGATGAGCCAAGTTTGAGATCTTGCCATGGGTGGCAGATAGACTCTGGGATGACCTCCATGATCCCCACTGCCTGGTGTTCACACTCTTGTGTGATGACCCCTTGCCCTTGAGTGAGTGTGGGACCTGTAACTGGATTCCAAGCAGTGGAATATGGCAGAGGTGATGGATGGGCTGTTACTCCATGGCTGTAGGAGGCCTGTGGGAAGTAAGTGTGGCCTCCAGTCGATAGCCAGCAAGAAGCTAGTTCCTCAGTCTTACAGCTACCAGGAAGTGAATTCTGCCAACACTGAGTGATCTTGGAAGCTGATTCCCAACTGAATGACTCTTGAGTTCCAAAGCAGAAGATTGAACTAAGCCTTGCCCCTGACTCACTGAGATGCTGAGATTATAAATGTGTGTTGCTTTAAGCTACTATTATTGTGGTAATTTATTAGGCAGTAATAGAAAACTCATGTAACAGGTGAGCTTGACAGAATACAAGAGAAAGCAAGTAAAAGGAGGGTGTTGGCTGGACCACAAAATCTCAGTTGGGAAAGGGGAGTGAGAACGTGGTGATGTTGGCTGATGTGGGAGCAGGTAAGCTTCCTGCTGGTGAGGCACTCAAGTAGCTGAGAGTCCAGGAAGTGGATGGTTACTCCAAAAAATAGCAGCAAGTGTAGTCATGGAGGGGAAGTGGTGGAAGAGAGAATGAGAGAGAGTGATCACAGCTAGGTCTCAGATCTTCAAAAAATGAAGGGACATGCCAGGAAGACAGTAGCCATGAGATAAGGGTGGATGCTGTATTGCAATGGCACCTGGAGTACTTTAGGGAGGAAAGAAGAAGGCAGTGGAGAGCTAAGAGGATAATTCTCTGAAGGGGAGAGAGTGAGACCCAGTGCGTGATGAAATGTGGGCCCCTTGTTCAAAAAATGGGAAAAAATGTCATTAATAGTATTAAAATATAAAGATTTTTCTTTTCTTCCATAGTCTGTCAATTTGTCATGGTGTTTTAAATTGCTATTTGGTATTATGAGTCTAAAGAAAAATTAAAATTGTAAATTATTAGCATAAATTTTATTGTTCATCTTGTACAGCATCGGTTTAAAATACAAATGTGAGAGTATTTAACTTGTAGATGGAATCACAGAAGTTGCATAATTTGTGTTTCCTGACTTAAATGTGCATATGGAGTTTGTTTTTACCAGACAAGGAAACATTGTGTCAAACTAACTCCTCTAATATTTTTATTTTGCCTTTTGATACAAGTACATTCTATCAACACTCTGCCTTCTGCTTACCGATGAGTAAGTCATCTTTTCAATGTAAGTGTTGGGTGAAAGCAGGGAAATCATAGCAATAAGAAAATACTAAAACTTCCATGGTCATTTGGGTTTCTTCAAAAGTTGTTGCCTTTCTGTACTTGTAAATTTTTGTTCCACCAGAATGTATGGACCCTTGGGTTGTCATCACTCCACTTACTCAGTTTTAGACAAAATACACTTACTTTATACTTGCTTGGAACTGCCACACATCCTGGGTCCTCCAGAATTTGTGATCATAGGGCATTGCAAGCCTCTGTGAATTGAGTGACAAGGAGTGGTGGACCCATGAATTGCTCTCATTCCACCTACAGGTGTGTACATTGCTTCCCAGTGCTTCAAATCCGACTCAACAGTAGCTCACAGTGATTTTGGCTTCAAAGTGTCAATTAAAAATATGCATAATTTGAAAGCTGCACGTTAAGTTTTATTTAGAGCAGAAGGAGAACTACAGCCTGGGAGACAGCAACTCAGAGAGCTCTGAGACACTGCTCCAAAGAGGCAGTCAGGGAAGGTCAATATATAAGATTTTGGTGAAGGGAGAGTTCACTTCCTTGAGGGGAGCATGTGTGCCAGTGTTTTCTGGCCCTCTGTCAGACTAGGGAGGTGGGCACTCTGCTCCTTTCCCTCAGGGAACCCTGCAGGCCCCCAGGAGTGTTCCTGGTCATTGCTCACAGTGAACTTACTCTGCATAGAAAACTGCCTGGGTACCAGGCCTTGTGTCGAGAACTTTAGGAGTCTTTGTCTTGAGCCCCTTTATGGCCCAGTGAGGTCGATGCCATTAAGCTCCATTTATTAGAGAAGGAAATGGTGACCCACTCTAGTATTCTTGCCTGGAGAATCCCATGGACAGAGGAGCCTGGCAGGCTACTCACGGGGTTGCAAGAGTTGGACATGACTTAGTAACTAAACCACCACCACCACCAAGTGCTTACTTTACAAAAGGTTTCTGCTAGTCCCGAGTATAAGATGAGTGTGCAGTAAAGAGAGCAAGCGAGCTGGGCAGTCAGGCAAGGAAAGGGAAGTTTATTAGACGGAAAAGAGCAGGTGACTGGCCCTTAAAGAGAACCAGTGTTCTCCCTTTTGACAGAGTCCTTAATACCCCACCAATGAAAAATTCTCTGAAGGGATGGTCATGTAGCCGGAGGTCTGGAATCTGGTGGTCTTGCAGCTTTGAGAAGATAGGAGCCAGTGAGATAACAGCATGCCTTTTGGGCAATTTGGTCAGTCTCACAGATCACTGTGATTTATTCTTTTCGAGGTCTACACAACAAGCCATCTTATCAATGAGACCCCATGTGGGCCCTATCGACGAGGAGCTGATGTTCCCCATGAAGGGATTTGGTGATTTTCTAGCTATGAAGAGATACAAGGATTGGGATCATGAAATCAGTTCCTGGAAATACCTAATTGTCTAAATACCTGTTCCACCAGATCCCCTGGAACACAGAGTGCCTCACTCCACCCTGAACTCTCTCAGGGGGTGTTGAAGGTCAACAGCTATAGCAGCACAGGGTTCGATCTCTGCAGAGGCAGATGACAAATGCCTTGTTCAGTTGCTGGCAAATGTTCTCAGCAAGTGCCAATTTGTAGTTGACAGGCAAGTGCCAATTTGTAGTTGACAAGAGCAACCTTTGATAGCAAACCATTCTGCTGCCAACCACAGGTAATTGTGGGGTTGTGGGACGCTGCCAACTATTATATAAACAAGTAGATTGATAAAAGGTTAAAACATAATCCCCAAAGTAAGACACCATAACCTTGCAAGTATAGTGATTTTTCTCATTTTTATAGTAGGTATTATTGATTCCAGATGTGTGTAGGACTAAGCAGCAGCTTGCAGCAAGCAGCAGCAAGTGGTAGCTGGAAGCAGGGTCTTAGTTTCCTAGTCTGGGAGTCCTTACCACTGGACCACAGGAGCCAGCAGTTAGGGCTAAGATCCCTAGTCTTGCCTGCCCAGTCAAGAACTAATTCAGGTGAGGAGGCAGAAGATAAAGAGTAAAGTAAAAAGTTTATTGAAGAGAAAAGTACATGAGGAAATGTGCATGGGCAAACTCAAGAGAGTCACACCTTTGGGAAATTTGAATCCTTTATAAACAGGCAGTTCTCTGGGTCTTTGTCTTTGCTCAGGCCAATCACCTTGCTTTGTTCCCCTTGGTTAATTTGTTGAAGGACTCTCCCCTGGGGTGCGCATGCACACCCTAGCCAAGATGGGTCTTGAAGTGAAGGCTTCTGGGAGGAGCAAGACTCATTATGGCCTGGAATTAATCCTCTGACTTTTGACTCCAAGGAGCCTTTTACATGTGTGAGTGAAGTCGCTCAGTCGTGTCCGACTCTTTGGGACCCCGTGGACTGTAGCCCCCCAGGCTCCTCCGTCCATGGGATTCTCCAGGCAAGAATACTGGAGTGGGTTGCCATTTCCTTCTCCAGGGTAGTGTCTGTGTAGTGTCTCCCTTATCAGACAGGGTTGTTTCCTTTCTTTGTCCTTGCCGTGATTATTCCCTTGAGGTAAGAGACAAAGATTGGCTATTTACCTTGTTTCTTCTGCTGGCTGTAACTTCTGCAACTGGAGACTATCTATCTCTTATCTCAAGAAATGCAAAGAGGAGGCTGGCTAATTGTAAATACCTCAACTGAAGCCCACCTATCTCTTATCTCAAGAATGCAAGCAGAAGGGTGGCTATAAATTTCTAACCTGGAGACCTTCTATCTCCTACTTCATTATTGTTTTCTTACTGCAAGAGTATTAATTTGCTAGATGCAAAATTGTTAAAGTCACATCCTAGATAAAGACAAGAAAGCCCTAATCATCTGTATCTCTATCACACAGAAGTAGCCATACTTTGGAGGCTATGACCTTCTGGTCTTCTGTTCTATGTATATTCTAGGTTTTACCAAGCTTGGACTTGGCAAAACTTGCCTCATGATGGGCCAATAAATACAAGCAAGATGTTAAGACAAGGAAGACACTTTATTCAGGGAGCCAGCTGACTGGGAAGATGGCAGGCTCGTGCCTCAAAATAACCAACTTGTTGGGTTCTTTTGTAGAGTCAGAGAGAAAGAAGCAATGAGGAAATAAAGTTGAAAGGCAGAATAAAGAGGGAAAGGCAGTGAGGGAGTAAAATGAAAGGGTATTCAATCTTGCAAAACATCTCTAGGGGAGAGGAAGGGGTGTGTTAATCTCCTATTCACAGGTGGGCAGGGACAGATCGTCTCTCACGAGCCGAACAAAGGCACTTTAGTTTACAGTCAGGCAGGGTTCTTTGAGGCAAGCCATTATGTATGATTATAATAACAAAAGCAATGAAAAGCAAGTCAAAGGAAATTTCCAATGTGGAGTAAGAATTGGCCTCCTCTCTGCAACATATTTATTCCAAGAGATATATCCCATTATACCAGTGGTGTTTACCACATTTTAAACATTTCCCATGATCAACATCTTTAGAGGATGTTTATTTTTGAATAGTGTTTTATACTGTGAAAGTATCACTGATGCTGCTGCTGCTAAGTCGCTTCAGTCATGTCCAACTCTGTGCGACTCCATAGATGGCAGCCCTCCAGGCTCCTCTGTCCATGGGATTCTCCAGGCAAGAACACTGGAGTGGGTTGCCATTTCCTCCTCCAATGCATGAAAGTGAAAAGTGAAAGTGAAGTTGCTCAGTCGTGTCTGACTCTTAGCGACCCCATGGACTGCAGCCTACCAGGCTCCTCTGTCCATGGAATTTGCCAGGCAAGAGTACTGGAGTGGGTTGCCATTGCCTTCTCTGAAAGTATCACAATTTACCCTAATTAATACTTTGTTGTTGAATAGTTAGGTCACTGCTAGTGTGAAATATGCTAAAATATTCATCCTTGGAGATGAGCATACATTGGAATATAATATTAGATATTAGAATGCTGAAACATGATAAAGTCCTTGTTATAAGAGGTCTTTTTACTATACCATTCAGTAGTATAAATTCCTCAAGGTGCAAATGATATTCCCAGTTTGCTTTTTATCAACAGCAGTTTCTTTCTGTTTGACCCCAGTGAGAAGAGTTGCAACAGAAACATGCACCTAGAGAACAAAGATGGCAGGCTGGCCTCTGGCAGGCTGGAGATGGAGCTACATCAGACATCTGCTCCCACGAGTGCTGGCCTGGGAGGCTCAGGGCTGGTGGAACTCAACACCAGCAACCGCAGGCCACAGCAAGGAGTTGGCAGGGCAGATTCCCTGAGCCCCTACCACAATGGGGCTGCTGGGCAGAGCTGCTGGGCTACTGTGGACCAGGATTTTGGCTCATTCCTCAAGGAGCGGAGGTGAGTTTAAAACAGTTTTATCTTATAAATGTGGAATTCACAAATACTGGATTTCCATGAGCATAGTTCCCTTACATTTTTTTGTGGGAAAAATTTCCAGATGTTCTGCAAGACTCTTTCCAGCACTAGATCACTTTCCTGGCGTGTTTTGAATGAATGCTGTTTCTAAAATGTGGCTAATGTAAATCCAAAAGGTAATAAAGATAGAAATCAGATCGGTCTCATCAACTGTGTACAAACTGGTTAGTAAGTATTTTCTTAGAGCTATTAACACTAGGATATAGATATACAGGAAAGAAGAGTATGTTAGTTATCTAGTATCAGATAACCTATTAGTCACTCAGTCATGTCTGACTCTTTGCAACCCCATGAACTATAGCCCGCCAGGCTCCTCTGCCCATGGAATTCTCCAGGCAAGAATACTGGAGTGGGTTGCCATTCCCTTCTCCTAGGGATGTTCTCCACCCAGGGATTGAACCTGGGTCTACATATTCCAAAATTCAGCATCTTAAAATGACACGTTTGTTTCCTTACAGTTTTGTGAGTCAGAAATCTGAGCATTGCTTAGCTGGATCCTCCACTTAAGGGTCTTTCACAGGCTGAGAATAAGTTGTCAGCAGAGGCTGACCGTCGTTCAAGTGGGTAGGGTCTGCTTCCAAACTCATCATTGTTGGCTGGACTTAGTTCTTCCTGGGCAGATGGTCTAAGGTCCTCAGTCCCTTGCCAGGTGGCCTGCTCCATCAAGGCTAGCATGAGAGACAGTCCTTTGTAACCTAATCATAGAAGTAACTCCCCATCATTCTTGCTGTGTTCTGTTAGGATGAGTCACTAGGTTGCGCCCACAATGTAGGGGATGGGATCACATACGGACGTGAACACATGGAGTATGTCACAAAAGTGGATGAATCTGCCTGCCCACATAGAAGACACAAGAGACATGAGTTTGATCCCTGGGTCAGGAAGATCCTGTGGGATAGGAAATGGCAACCCACTCCAGTACTCTTTTCTGGAAAAGTCCATGGACAGAGGAGCCTGGTGGGCTACAGTCCATTGGACTGCAGACAGTTGGACACAATGGAGCACACCCCCCCCCCCCCCACACACACACATTTTTAGTTTAGTTTAATAAAGCAAATTCCATACTGTTTTCCATAATGGCTCTATCATTTTACATTCCCACCAACAGTGTATGCGGGTTCCCTTTTCTCTACATCCTTACCAACAATTGATATTTGCAGACTTTTGATGACAGCCGTTCTGACAAGCCTGAGATGATATCTCATTTTGTGGTTTTGATTTGCATTTCCCTGATGATGAGTGATGTTGAGCATCTTTTCACGTGTCTGTTGGGCATCTGTATGTCTTCTTTGGAAAATTATCTATTCAGGTACTCTGCTCATTTTTTAATCAGATTGTTTGGTTTTTTGATGTTGAGCTGGTGAATTCTTTTTATATTTTGGATATTAACTCCTTTTTGGATGTATCATTTGCAAATATCTTCTCCCATTAAGTAGGTGGCCTTTTTGTTTTGTTGATAGATTCTTTCACTGTGCAAAAGCTTTGATGTGTACATTTATTTTTCCTTTTGTTTCCCTTGTCTGAGAAGACATATCCCCCAAAATATTGCCAAGACAGATGTCAGTGAGCATACAGCTTATGTTTTCTTCTAGAATTTTATGATTTCAGGCCCTGGATTTTAGTCTTTAATTCATTTTTTTTTTTTTTTTTTGTACTAGGAATGAGGAAGTAGTCGTTTGATTTTTTTTTTTTTTTGCTTGTAGAGGTACAGTTTTCCCACTATTATTTATTGAAGAGGTTATCTTTTCCCCATTGTATACTCTTGCTTCTTTTATAATAGATTAATTGCCCATTTGAGCTTTTCATTTCTTCTGTTTGATTGAGCTATGTATCTTTTGTGTGTGTGTGTGTGTGCTAGTACCATGCTGTTTTGATTTTTGTAGGTTTGTAGTATAGTTTGAAGCCAAGAAGTGTGATACACCAGTTTTGCTCTTTTTAGAGTTTGTTTTGGCTATTGAGGGGTTTTTATGTTTCCATCCAAATTTTAGAATTATTTGTTCAAATTCTATGGGAAATACTATTGGTATTTTGATAGGTCTTACATCGAATCTGTAGATTGCCTTGGGTAATATTAACATTAATACTTGGGTCATTTTAGCAATATTATTTTTTCCAATCCATGAGCACAATATATCTTTCCGTTTGTTTGTGTCATCTTGAATATCTTTCATTAATAAGTGTGGGTCTTTTACCTTCTTGGCTAGAGTCATTCCTAGATGTTTTAGTCTTTTTGATTCAATTGTAAATGGTATTGTTTTCTTGTTTTCTCTTTCTGATAGTTTGTTGTTGGTCATTGTTCAGTCGCTAAGTTGTGTCTGACTCTTTGTGACCCCATGGACTACAGCACACCAGGCTTCCCTGTCCTTCACTATTTCCCTGAGTTTGCTCAAACTCTTATCCATTGAGTTGTTGATCAATGGCCATCCAACCATATCATCTTATTCTACCCTCTTCTCCTTTTGCCTTCAGTCTTTCCCAGCATAAGGATCTTTTCCAATGAGTAGGCTCTTCACATTAGGTAGCCAAAGTATTGGAGCTTCAGCTTCAGCATCAGTCCTTCCAATGAATATTCAGGGTTGATTTCCTTTAGGATTGACTGGTTTGATCTCCTTGTTGTCCAAGGGACTCTCAAGAGTTTCTCTAGCACCACAGTTCAGAAGAATAAATTCTTCAGCACTCTGCCTTCTTTATAGTTTGTTGTTAGTATATAGAAATGAACAGATTCCTGTATATTAATTTTATATCTTGCCACTTTATCAAATTCATTGATGAGTTCCAGTAGTTTTTTGATGGCATATGTAGGATTTTCTATTTATGGTATCATGTCTTCTGCAGTGACAGTTTTCTTTCTACATTTTCCATTTGCATTAAAAATTTTTTTCTTGTCTGGTTGCTGTAGCTATGAATTTCAACGTTGTGTTGAATAAAAGAGGTTCAAGGGGGCATCCTTGTCTTGTTCCTGAAGTTAGAAGTAATGCTCTCAGCTTTTACCATTGAGAAAGATATTAGCTGTGGGCTTTTCATATATGGCCTTTTCTATGTTTATGTATGTTTCCTCCATACTCACTTTGTTCAGAGTTTTTATCATGAATAGATGTTGAATTTTGTCAAAAGCTTTTTCCTGCATCTATTGATGTGGTCATATAATTTTTATTCTTCAGTTTGTTAATGTGATGTATAATTGTATGATTGATTTTTCCATCCTTGCATTCCTGGGATACTCACTTGATTATCATGCATGATCTTATTAATGTATTTTTGAATTTGGTTTATTAATATTTTTTTGAGGATTTTGTATCTCTGTTCACTAGTGATATTGGCTTTTAATTTTCTTATTTTAATTTTAAAAGCTATCATTGCCTAGTTTTAGTATCAGAGTGATGTTGGCCTTGTAGAAAGAGTCCAGACGTTTTCTTCCTCTGCAGTTTTAAAGAATAATTTGAGAGGATAGATGTTAATTCTTCCTTAAATGTTTGGTAGAATTGGCCTGTGAAGCCATCTGGTCATGGGCTTTTGTTTTTTGGGAATTTTTTAAAATTACTAATTCAGTTTCATTACTGATAATTTATCTGTTCATATTTCTTATTCATTCAGTCTTTGGAGATTGTACACTTATAGGAATTTGTCCATTTCTTCTAGGTTGTTCATTTCATTGTTTGTAGTAATCTCTTATGATCTTCTGTATGTCTGTCACTTCTCCTTTTCTCATTTCTGATTTTATTGACTTTGGCCCTCTCTTTGTTTTCTTGATAAGTTTGGCTAAAGGTTTGTCAATTTTGTAATCTTTTCAAAGAACCAGTTCTTAATTTCATTGATCTTTTTATTGGCTTATTTTGGTTTTTATTTCATTTATTTCTGCATTGATCTTTATTATTTCCTTCCTTTTACTAACATTGGGTTTTGTACATATTTCTCTAGTTCCATTAAGCATAAGCTTATATTGTTTATTTGGGACTTTTCTGCTATACTGAAGTAGGCATCTCTCTTTATAAACTTCACTCTTATAATGGCTTTTGCTGCATCTCATGGATATTGGATCATTGTGTTTCTGTTTTCATTTGTCTCCAGGTATTTTTTTATTTGCTCTTTGATTTTTCCAGTGATCCATTGGTTGTTTAGTAACATATTGGTTAGTTTCTATGTGTTTGTATTTCTTGCAGGTTTTTTGTTCTTTTTCTCCTTGTAGTTGATTTCTAGTCTCATAGTGCTGTGGTTGGCAAAGATGATTTCAGTCTTCTTACATTTATCGAAATTGTTTTGTGACCTAGCATGTGAACTATCCTGGAGAAAGTCCCATGTGCACTTGAAAAGAATGTATATTCTGGTGCTTTGGGATGGAATGTCCTATGGATATCTATTAAATCCATTTGGTTTAATATGTTGTTTAAGGCCAGCATTTCCTTATTGATAATCTGTCTGGATGGTCTGTTCATTGATCTAAGTGGGGTGTTAATGTTCTCTAGTATTATTGTGTTACTGTCAGTATCTCCCTTTATATCTGTTAATATTTGATGTATGTATTTAGGCAACCTTATGTTGAATGCATATATTTACAATTGCTACATTTTCTTCTTGGGTTAATTCCTTGATCATTATGTAATATCATTCTTTGTCTTTT
This sequence comes from Bos mutus, assembly GCF_027580195.1. Taxonomy (NCBI): domain Eukaryota; kingdom Metazoa; phylum Chordata; class Mammalia; order Artiodactyla; family Bovidae; genus Bos; species Bos mutus. The sequence goes on from NC_091618.1 coordinate 135,412,047, forward strand.
ATGACAGCTCTTTGTTTTGAAGTCTATTTTGTTTAAGTTTTCCTACCTTGGTTTTCTTTTTGTTTCCATTTGCATAGGATACTTTTTTTCCTGTTCCCTTTCAGTCTTTGTGTGTCTTTAGAAATGAGTCTCTGGTAGGCAGAATATATATGGGTCTTGTTTTAATATACATTCAGGCTCTTTACATTCTTAGATTGGAACATTTAATCCATTTATCTTTTAAGTAGTTATTGATAGGTATGTACTTATTACACTTTTATGATGTTAATTGTTTTGGGGTCATTTTTATGGTTCTTTTTGTTCTTTTCTTTTTTAAAACTCTTTACTTTTGATCTGATGACTATATATGGTGTTCATGTTTTTTTCTTTTGTGTATCTATTGTAGATTTTTGGTTATTTATGGAGTTTTATATGGAGCAATCTATCTATATATACATGGTTACTTTAGTTTATTAATCTCTTAAGTTTGAATGTTTTTAACAACACTGCATTTTTACTCCCCTCTCAACTTTTACATTTTGACATCATATTTTGTATCCTTTAGCTTTGTGTATCCTTTAACTAATTGTGGACATTGATGATTTTATTACTTTTGTCTTTTAAACTATTACTATCTTTATAAGTAGTTGATCTATTACATTAAGTGTATATTTGCCTTAGCCAATGAGATTTATCCTTCAGTCATTTTCATATTTCTAGTTGTAGCCTTTCCTTTTTGTTTAGAGAAGTCCCTTAAATAATTCTTGTAAGGCTGGTTTGATGGTGCTGAACTCCTCTAGATTTTGCTTGTCTGTAAATTTTTTGATCTCTCCATCAAATCTGAATGAAAGCCTTGCCAGGTAGAGTATTCTTGGTTGTGGTTTTTCACTTTCATCACTTTGAATATATCAAGTCATTCTCTTTTGGACCGCATAGCTTCTGCTAAAAAATCAGCTGATGGTCTTGTGTGAGTTTCCTCATACATTACTAGTTGTTTTTCCTTTGCTATTTTTAATATTCTCGACTCATCTTTAATTTTTGTCATTTTAATTACAATGTGTCTTGGTGTGGATCTCTTTGGGTTGATCCTATTTGGAACTTTCTGGGCTTCTTGGACTTGAATGTCTGTTTCCTTTTCCAGGTTAGAAATGTTTTCAATTACTATGTCTTCAAATAAGTTCTCTGCCACTTTCTCTCTCCTTCTTCTTGGAATCCTATAATGTGAAAGTTAGTATGTTGATGCCGTCCCAGAAGTCTCTCCATTTTTAAAATTCTTTTTTCTTTTTTATATTCAGCTTGCATGATTCTCACTACTCTTTCAGTTCACTTATCTGCTCCTCTGTATCACCTAATATACTGCAAAATTTCTTTTGGTGTATTTTTGTTTAAGTTATCCTTCAATTATGGTTGATTTTTCTTTATAATTTCTGTTTTCCTTAAACTTCTCACTGTGTTCATCCATTCTTCTAAATGTGTTGAGCATGTTTATGGTCATTTTCATGGAAACTCTATTAGGTAGATTGGTTATCTCCACTTTGCTTTGTTCTTCTGGCGTTTTATCTTGTTCCATCATTTTGGAATATATTCCTCTGTTATTTCATTTTTATTAATTCTATACTTTTATTTCAAAGCATTAAGTAGAATGCTTACACTTTTGTGTCTTAGAGAAGTGGCTTTATGTAGGAGATATGCTTATGTGTCCCAGAAGTCTACTCGTTCTGGTCACCAGAGCCAAATGCACTATGGATGCTCCCAGGGTGGGCTGTGTGGGTCCTTCTGTTGTGATGAGATGACTACTGTGGTTGGTCTGGTAGGTGTGGTTGGCCTCTGGTCTGCTGATTGCCAGGCCCTGCCCTGGAAGTTGATGGGTGTGGCTGGGTCACATGGTAGATGGCTGAAGAGCTCCAAAGTGTCACAGGGCTAGTGCTGTAACTACTGTTGTTTCTGCTGCTGCCAAAGCCACAAAGTTGAACCAAAGAAAGAGTTGGAGTATTTGGATGAAGACATGGGATTTGGTCTCTTTAACTAATCATCAAAAAGCAATCAATTTAGCCACTTTATTTATGAAACAAGAAATTAAAGACTAACTTCTCTTTTAAAAAAAGATCAAAGATCCTGGATCTAGTGTTGGCTTATTGATGGCTGGTCTGGGCTGGTGGGGCTAGTGGAGCTAGTGTTATTTTGCTGGTGGGTGGCACTTAGGCCTAGGGAGTCCCAGGGCTAGTGCTGGACTGCTAGTGGGTAGACCAGGGTGCTGGAGTCTTTGGTTCTAGGACCCTGGGGGTCCCAGAGCTGGTGTCAGTCCACTGGTGGGCCAAGCTGAATCCTGGGGTCTCTGGCTACAGAGTCTAGAGTTTTTCAGAGCTGGTGGTAGCTCTCTGTTATGTGCATGTGAAGTGTGTGCATGCTCAGTTATGTCCAGCTCTTTGCAACCCCATGGACTATAACCCGTCAGGCTCCTCTGTCCATGAAATTTTCCAGGCAAGAATACTGGAGTAGGTTGCCATTTCCTACTCAAGGGAATCTTCTTGACCCAGAGATTGAGCTCATGTATATGTCTACCTCACACAACCTGTGACCAAGCAAGTACCTCGTGATGTGAGGTACATAAACGATCTCAACTGTTACGTAGTCAGTTCAGTTCAGTTGCCCAGTCGTGTCCTACTCTTTGAGACCTCATGAACTGCAGCATGCCAGGCCTCCCTGTCCATCACCAGCTCCCGGAGTCCACTCAAATCCATGTTGATCGAGTCAGTGATGCCATCCAACCATCTCATCCTCTGTCGTCCCCTTCTCCTCCTGCCCTCAATCTTTCCCAGCATCAGGGTCTTTTCCAATGAGTCAGCATAGTCACTATTTACAAAACATGGGATGAAAGCCTGAACAAGCCATCTTGGCCAATTTGCTCTCGCCTCACATTCTATGTGCAGTCCATCTTCTGTGATGTTCCCTTGGCAAGTAACACTGACCCTTGGATTTACATCTTGCTACAGCAGTAACTACAACAACTATCAGTTACACCCCTGATACAAAACAAAACCCAATGCCAGGTATCACCTGGAAATCATGTTGAAGTCCTTGCCCTCATGGGGCTGGAAAAGCCAGTCACCACATGTGGAGCACCTTTATTTTACGCAGCCAGGTCCATTCCACCATCTGTCCTTGTGAAATTGCGGGAAAACCTCTACAGGGGCAACTCCACTCCTGCGGAATTTTATTAAGGACCCATAAAACCCCCTACAGGTGCTGCACCAACTGCTTCAAGGTGGAGATTTTAGTGGCATTCACAGCCCACCCAAAGGTTCCGAATACTTTCACACTGTTTTAAATCCGCAAGAGAATCAGAGGGTAGTAGCACATCACAGCACACAGCCTGTACAGTACACAGTCCTACTAAACATATATCACATGATATAGCCTTGACAGCACACTGTTCTACTAAACCTACATCACAGGACGTGGCCTGTACAGTACACTGATCTATTAAACATACATCACAGCACACAGCCTTTATGGCACACTGTTCTCCTAACCCTATATCACAGGACACAGCCTTTACAGCACACTGTTCTCCTAAACCTACCTCACAGGACACAGCCTTTATAGTACAGTGTTCTACTAAACCTACATCATAGCACTCAGCCTTTACAGTACACAGTCCTGCTAAACCTATATTACATGACACAGCCTTGACAGCACACTATTCTACTAAACCTACATCACAAGACATGGCCTGTACAGTACACTGATCTATTAAACATACATCACAGCACACAGCCTTTATAGCATACTGTTGTCCTAACCCTACATCACAGGACACGGCCTGTGCAGTACACTGTTCTACATAAGACACAGCCTTTATAGTACAATGTTCTACTAAACCTACATCACAGCACACAGCCTTTACAGCACACTGTTCTACTAAGCCTACATCACAGGACACGGCCTGTACAGTACACTGTTCTACTAAACCTATAATCACAGGACACGGCCTGTACAGTTCACTGATCTATTAAACATACATCATGACACACAGCCTTTACGGCACACTGTTCTCCTAACCCTACATCACAGGACACAGCCTTTACAGCACATTGTTCTCCTAAACCTACATCACAGGACAAAGCCCTTACAGCACAGTGTTCTACTAAACGTACATCACAGCACACAGCCTTTACAGTACACTGTTCTATGAAACCTACATCACAGGACACAGCCTGTGCAGCACAGGGTTCTACTAAACCTACATCACAGCACACAGCCTGTACACTACACTGTTCTACTAAACCTATATCACAGGACACATCATTTACAATACACTGTTCTACTAATCTACATCACAGGACTCAGCCTTTAGAGTACACAGTTCTAAATCTACATCACAGGAAACAGCCCTATGGTACACTGTTCTACTAAACCTACGTCACAGGAAACAACCTTTACAGCACAGTGTTCTACAAAACCTACATCACAGGAGACAGCCTTTACAGTACACTGTTCTACTAAACCTACATCACAGGACACAGCCTGTACAGTACACTGTTGTACTAAATCTACATCACAGACAACAGTGGTTATGGTACACTCTTCTACTAAACCTACATCACAAGACATAGCCTGTTCAGCACAGGGTTCTACTAAACCTACATCACAGCACACAGCCTCTACAGTACACTGTTCTACTAAACCTATATCACAGGACACAGCCTTTACAGCACACGGTTCTACTAAATATACATCACAGGACACAGCCGTTACATTAAACTGTTCTACTAGATCTACATCACAGGACACAGCCTTTACAATACACTGTTCTACTAAACCTACATCACAGGTTCTACTTAACCTACATCACAGGACACAGCCTTTACAGTACACTGTTCTACTAAAGCTAACTCACAGGACACCTGGGTTACAGCACAGTGTTCTACTAAACCTACTTCACATCTAACAGCCGTTACAGTATACTGTTGTACAAACCTACATCACAGCACACAGCCTTACAGTACATTGTTCTACTAAATCTACATCACAGGACACAGCCTGTGCAGTACACTGTTCTACTAAACCTACATCACAGGACACAGCTGTTATGGCACACTGTTCTAGTAAACCTACATCACAGGACACAGCATTTACAGCACATTGTTCTACTAAACCTGCATCATAGGACACAGCGTTTAGAGTACACTGTTCTCCTAAACCTACATCACAGGACACAGCCTTTACAGCACACTGTTCTACTAAACCTACATCACAGGACACAGGCTTTACAGTACACTCTTCTACTAAACCTACATCACAGGACACAGCCTTTACAGCACAGTGTTTCTAAACCTACATCACAGCACACAGACTTTACAGTACATTGTTCTACTAAACCTACATCACAGGACACAGCCATTTCAACAAGTTCAGTTCAGTTCAGTTCAGTCGCTCAGTCATGTCCGACTCTTTGCGACCCCATGAATTGTAGCATGCCAGGCCTCCCTGTCCATCACCAACTCCCAGAGTTCACTCAGACTCAAGTCCATCGAGTCCATGAGACCATCCAGCCATCTCATCCTCTGTCGTCCCCTTCTCCTCCTGCCCCCAATCCCTCCCAGCATCAGAATCTTTTCCAATGAGTCAACTCTTCACATGAGGTGGCCAAAGTACTGGAGTTTCAGCTTTAGTGTCATTCCTTCCAAAGAAAACCCAGGACTGATCTCCTTTAGAATGGACTGGTTGGATCTCCTTGCAGTCCATGGGACTCTCAAGAGTCTTCTCCAACACCACAGTTCAAAAGCATCAATTCTTTGGCGCTCAGCTTTCTTTACATCCGACTCTCACATCCATACATGACTATTGGAAAAACCATAGCCTTAACTAGATGGACCTTTGTTGGCAAAGTAATGTCTCTGCTTTTGAATATGCTATCTAGGTTGGTCATAACTTTCCTTCCAAGGAGTAAGCGTCTTTTAATTTCATTGCTGCAATCCCTGTCTGCCGTGATTTTGGAGCCCAGAAAAATAAAGTCTGACACTGTTTCCACTGTTTCCCCATCTATTTCCCATAAAGTGATGGGACTACATGCCATGATCTTCATTTTCTGAATGTTGAGCTTTAAGCCAACTGTTTCACTCTCCTCTTTCACTTTCATCAAAAGGCTTTTTAGTTCCTCTTCACTTTCTGCCATATGGGTGGTGTCTGCATATCTGAGGTTATTGATATTTCTCCCAGCAATCTTGATTCCAGCTTGTGCTTCTTCCAGCCCAGCATTTCTCACGATGTACTCTGCATAGAAGTTAAATAAGCAGGGTGACAATATACAGCTTTGACGTACTCCTTTTCCTTTTTGGAACCAGTCTGTTGTTCCATGTCCAGTTCTAACTGTTGCTTCCTGACCTGCATATAGGTTTCTCAAGAGGCAGGTCAGGTGGTCTGGTATTCCCATCTCTTTCAGAATTTTCCACAGTTTATTGTAATCCACACAGTCAAAGGCTGTGGCATAGTCAATAAAGCAGAAATAGATGTTTTTCTGGAACTCTCTTGCTTTTTCGATGATCCAGCTGATGTTGGCAATTTGGTCTCTGGTTCCTCTGCCTTTTCTAAAACCAGCTTGAACATCTGGAAGTTCCTGGTTCATGTATTGCTGAAGCCTGGCTTGGAGAATATTGAGCATTACTTTACTAGCGTGTGAGATGACTGCCATTGTGTGGTAGCTTGAGCATTCTTTGGCATTGCCTTTCTTTGGGATTGGAGTGAAAACTGACCTTTTCCAGTCCTGTGGCCACTGCTGAGTTTTCCAAATTTGCTGGCATATTGATTGCAGCACTTTCACAGCATCATCCTTCAGGATTTGAAATAGCTCAACTGGAATTCCATCACCTCCACTAGCTCTGTTCGTAGTGATGCTTTCTAAGGCCCACTTGACTTCACATTCCAGGATGTCTGGCTCTAGGTCAGTGATCACACCATCGTGATTATCTTCATCATGAAAATCTATTTTGTACAGTTTTTCTGTGTATTCTTGCCACCTCTTCTTAATATCTTCTGCTTCTGTTAGGTCCATACCATTTCTGACCTTTATCGAGCCCATCTTTGCATGAAATGTTCCCTTGGTATATCTAATTTTCTTGAAGATATCTCTAGTCTTTCCCATTCTGTTGTTTTCCTCTATTTCTTTGCATTGATTGCTGAAGAAGGCTTTCTTATCTCTTCTTGCTATTCTTTGGAACTCTGCATTCAAATGCTTATATCTTTACTTTTCTCCTTTGCTTTTTGCTTCTCTTCTTTTCACAGCTATTTGTAAGGCCTACCTAGACAGCCATTTTGTTTTTTTCATTTCTTTTCCATGGGGATGGTCTTGATCCCTGTCTTCTGTACAATGTCAAGAACCTCAGCCCATAGTTCATCAGGCACTCTATCTATTGGATCTAGTCCCTTAAATCTATTTCTCACATCCACTGTATAATCATAAGGGATTTGATTTAGGTCATACCTGAATGGTCTAGTGGTTTTCCCTCTTTCTTCAGTTTCAGTCTGAATTTGGCAATAAGGAGTTCATGATCTGAGCCACAGTCAGCTCCTGGTCTTGTTTTTGCTGACTGTATAGAGCTTCTCCATCTTTGGCTGCAAAGAATATAATCAATCTGATTTTGGTTTTGACCATCTGGTGATGTCAATGTGTAGAGTCTTCTCTTGTCTTGTTGGAATAGGGTGTTTGCTCTGACCAGTGCGTTCTCTTGGCAAAACTCTATTAGCCTTTGCCCTGCTTCATTCTGTATTCCAAGGCCAAATTTGCCTGTTACTCCAGGTGTTTCTTGACTTCCTACTTTTGCATTCCAGCCCCCTATAATGAAAAGGACATTTTTTGGGGTGTTAGTTCTAAAAGGACTTGGTAGATCTTCATAGAACCGTTCAACTTCAGCTTCTTCAGCATTACTGGTTGGGGCATAGACTTGGATTACTGTAATATTGAATGGTTTGCCTTGGAAATGAACAGAGATCATTCTGTCGTTTTTGAGATTGCATCCAAGTACTGCATTTCGGACTCTTTTGTTGACCATGATGGCTACTCCATTTCTTCTGAGGGATTCCTGCCCGCAGTAGTATATATAATGGTCATCTGAGTTAAATTCACCCATTCCAGTCCATTTTAGTTCGCTGATTCCTAGAACGTCGACATTAACTCTTGCTATCTCCTGTTTGACCTCTTCCAATTTACCTTGATTCATGGACCTAGCATTCCAGGTTCCTATGCGGTATTGCTCTTTACAGCATCAGACCTTGCGTCTGTTACCAGTCACATCCACAGCTGGGTATTGTTTTTGCTTTGGCTCCATCCCTTCATTCTTTCGGGAGTTATTTCTCCACTAATCTCTAGTAGCATATTGGTCACCTACTGACCTGGGGAGTTCCTCTTTCAGTATCCTATTATTTTGCCTTTTCATACTGTTCATGGGGATCTCAAGGCAAGAATACTGAAGTGGTTTGCCATTCCCTTCTCTAGTGGACCACATTCTGTCAGACCTCTCCACCATGACCCACACGTCTTGGGTGGCCCCACAGGGCATTGAGTTAGACAAGGCTGTGGTCCTAGTGTGATTAGATTGACTAGTTTTCTGTGAGTATGGTTTCAGTGTGTCTGCCCTCTGATGCCCTCTTGCAACACCTACCATCTTACTTGGGTTCTTGGACTTGGGATATCTCTTCATGGCTGCTCCAGCAAAGCACAGCTGCTGCTCCTTACCTTGGATGAGGGGCATCTCCTCACCACTGCCGCTCCTGACCTTGAATGTGGAGTAGCTCCTCTCAGCCCTCCTGTGCCTGCGCAGCCACTGCTCATTGGACCTGGGATTGCTCCTCTTGGCCGACGCCCCTGGCCTTGTGCATGGGGTAGCTCTTCCTGGCCGCTGCCCCTGACCTCGGATGTGGGTATCTTCTCTCGGCTGCTCCTGCGCCGTCACAGTCTGGCACTCACAGCTGCCACCCCTGACCTTGGACATGGGGTAGCTCCTCATTTCAGCAAAGTGTTCTACTAAACCTACATCACAGGACACAGCTGTTTCAGTACACTGTTCTACTAAACCTATATCACAGGACACAGCCTTTACAGCACAGTGTTCTGCTAAACCTACATCACAGCACACAGCCTTTACATTCCACTGTTCTCGTAAACCTACATCACAGGATACAACCTTTACAGCATACTGTTCTACTAAACCTACATCACTGGACACAGCAATTACAGTACACTGTTCTACTAAACTTACATCACAGGACACAGCCTTTAGAGTACACTGTTCTCCTAAACCTACATCACAGGACACAACCTTTACAGCACACTGTTCTAGTAAACCTACATCACAAGACATAACCTTTACAGCACAGTGTTTAATAAACCTATATCACAGCACACAGCCTTTTCAGTACATCGTTCTACTAAATCTACATCAAAGGACACAGGCTTTATAGTACACTGTTCTATTAAACCTACATCACAAGACACATCCATTTCAGCACAGTGTTCTACTAAACCTACATCATAGGACACAGCCTTTACAGTACCCCGTTCTACTAAACCTACATCACAGTACAATGTCTTTAGAGTACACTGTTCTATTAAAACTACATCATAGGGTGCAACCTTTACAGCACAGTGTTCTAATAAACCTACATCACAGCACACAGCCTTTACAGTACACAATTCTACTAAGCCTACTTCACAGGACACAGCCTTTACAACACAATGTTCTACTAAACCTACATCATAGTAGACAGCCTTTACAGTACACTGTTCTACTAAACCTACATCACAGCACACACAGCCTGTACAGTACACTGTTCTACTAAACCTACATCACAGGACACAGCCTTGACAGAACACTGTTCTACTAAACCTACATGACAACACACAGCCTTTATAGTACACTGTTCTACCAACCTACATCACAGGATACAGCCTGTACAGTGCACTGTTCTACTAAACGTAGAGCACAGCACACAGCCTCTACAGTACACTGTTCTCTTAACCCTACATGACAGGACACAGCCTTTATAGTACACTGTTCTACTAAACCTACATCACAGGAGACAGCCTTGACTGTACACTGTTCTACATAAGACACAGCCTTTACAGTATACCTCTGCACAAATCAGTCCACTTTTGCATCCTTGTAAACTGGATGGGACTCCTGCCAGCTCAGGCCTCCTTTGGGAGTCTTTTGACTTTCAAAATGGCATCTTTCATGCCATCCCTCTACTTCTCTCAATGCTGGGCCCATCCCTGTGTCCCAAAGTCACAAAAGCCATGTTGCCAAGCGTTCCCGATGCATTTGCCAAAACTGTTTACTCAAATTGACCAACTCTGCCTGAGTGTATGGTTGAACTCCCATTAGCTGAACAAGGCAGCATGGACTGTCACTGGTACCATGGGGTGGATTTTCCTGACTGTCCTGAAGGCGAATATGAATTGTGCCCTATGCGATGTTGCACCAGTGCTCAATGTGCAAAGACACTTGTAAGAACTAGAGCAATGTATATTGGCACTACAGCAAGAACCCTGTGGCTCTGAAGAACCCAGCATCTCTGACAGAGAGGCAGTAACTGACAGAGATGATGAACGTTATGAGACCTTGGGTCCCTGCTTGGCAGTGAGATCCATTATGCTGCAGAAAGTGAAGCACAGCAGTATTCTCCCATGGCTGGTGCAGTAGCCATAGCAGGAGACATGCTATATTCTCTCCTCTTGTGCCTGACTTAATGGACACAGCCATGATGCAGCACTAGTATGTCACTGCTTTCTAGGGGTGGAGCTCATGTATATGCACACTGCTGTGGCCCAGGGGGTCATCCTCAAGGGGCCCCCAGTGTGACTGATTCATGACATATCGACCATGTACTCTGGCAGAGTTGGTCAACTTGGGTAAGCAGTTTTGGCAAATGCGCTGGGAACCCTTGGCAACATGGCTTTTGTGAGGAAAAACTGCATGGAATGGCAAACATGACTGGACTCTATTATAACACTAAAGTGAGCCTAAAAGTATTGACCCCACAGCATCTAGTCTGTGTGAATTTCTGTTTGTATTTCTAGTGTGGTTTAGCCTGGGGTAGAAAATTGTCTCTAATTATCTTAAACTCCAACTTTTTACAACTCAGATATAACATGTGAAGTTTACCACTGATTCTTGGGGCACATTCTTGGATCTAGCTGTAACCACCAGTGAACACATCCTTCAGTTTTTGTTAATGATCCCTTCCTTCGCTGTGTCTTTCAGGTCTCACCCTCCTTTCTCCCAAGTCTTCAGCTCCAGGTCTAAAGAACCCTGCTTTACAGAAAACACTCCTTTGCTGAGGAATTTCTCACAAGAAAAAGGGTGAGTTTTTTTTTTTTTTTTCTTTCTTTCTTATGAAATTAAGAAATCTCTGAGCATTACCCTTATGCTCATTACACTCATGCTGGAGAATAAGATGAGTTTTTACCTGACATGTTTGGTCTCTGCTAGATCCTTGTCAATTCAGTATGTGTTCATGATTCTAGTAGTTGTATTCTGTGCCTAATGAATTTCCAAATAACCTTGAGCATAACCCTGCCATGAGTGCATAGCATATGTACACACTCATGCATGCACATAGCTCTGACAGGCTGTATCAAGAGGTCAGGGCTTCTCAACTGTGGCTGAGGTTGGCGCTGTCAGGAGATGTTTCTGTTGTCATAAATGGGGAAGCAGTACTACTAGCATTTATGGTAGAGGGCAGGAATGCTGCTAAACATACTGCAATGCACAGAACACCTCCCCACAATAAAGAATTACCTAACTCAATGTCAATAATTATTAAGTTTAAAATGTATGATTTGAAAGAAAACTCTACTTCTTATAAGTTCCTTTTGAAGATAAACCTGCCTGGTTCTGAAACCAATAGGCAGAGCTGCTCTGTAGGATGAGTTACAGACTGTCTCCCTTAGGGTGAAGAACCCTAACTCAGTCCTCCAATTCATCTCCCCTTCCTTCTGCAGGCAAACTTCCAGAAACCTGAGTCACCTCATTGGTGTTCTCTGATTGCTCACACATTACAATCTTGGGACATTGTCCTGGACCTTCTTTTCCTGCCCACTGACCCTTGCACTCAGCCTCCCTCCCACAGCCTCTGAGGAACTTCCCACCTTCTCCCTAGCTCTGTCTGTAACTGTTTGGGAGCCTTCACCATTTAGGGTGCATCAGAATTTGAGGGTGCTCATATGCCATGTGGGTTCCTGGTCTCATCGTCCAAAGACTCAAGTTCATGGGAACTTGATAGGGTATAGGAATCTTGATTGTCACCTTCCAATGCAGAGCCAATCTGGCTTCTTCCAGGAAACTCTTGATGACAAGTTGTGTTTCCCTGAAAAAGTTCCCACTGAGTCCATTTTATGAGAGGGAACTCCTGTTCTCCTTGGTTCTCCAGGTCAGGCCCACTCAAGTTTAAGGGGGCTCAAATGTCACCTCCTTTGTAAAACCTTGGTTCCTCCACAGCTCATTCAAGAGTCAATGCTCCTTCTTTGCTCTCAAACACCAAATGCATGTCCTGACTTTGGAACTTGTCCTTGTGTTACCTGTGATTATGCCTGCCAGCCTGAGTCCTCTTCATCCCATCCCAGCACCTAGCAAGGCCTCTGCCACCAGGGAGATAACAACTCTCATCTCTCCTAATGAGTAACTTTGAAAATGAACACTTCACCATCCATTCCCTTTAATGCTTTCCTTTGAATTACTTGGTAAACTGTTAAGGCCTGAGACATTTTCAACTCGTGATTCTCTAGAAAACCAAGAACTCAAGAACATGAAAGCTTTTATCCTGGTCTTGGAACACAGAGGCCTTGGGGTGCTGAGCTCTGTCTCACATCACAGTTGGGAAGCAGAATATGGATATTACATATGGGTTTCACATAGCCTAGTTTGCATCTTTGAGCTTCTCCTTATGAATAAAACTTTTTTTCTTGTTGTGAACAAGTCCTAAAGCAGTGATAAGGGTTCAGGAGAATCACAATGCCCAATTGAGCTAGCTGGGTTTGAGAGGCATAACATAATAGTTGTGGCTATTGTGTCAATACTGCCATCCCACAAGTATTCCATGCAATACAGGGGAATTCAGGGCTTTGGAGCAGCCTTACTAGAGGCAAGTGCTGACTGAGAATCTGTACTGAAGGACTTGTTTAGAAGCTCAGGGATTCAATAAAAGTAAACAATGCATCCATATGTAATTTTGATAAAAATTTATGATCCCCCTTGATCCATCCTTCTAGATAGAGGTCTTGTTCTTGGGTCCATCTAATCCAGCACCGATGTTCCTCATTCCTGCTCCTGTAGATGTTGGGCAGGAAAACAACGTACACAATCTTCTCTACAGCTCCATTACAGAAAGATGCCTAGTACAGAGGAGGGAAGGCTAACATCACTCATTGTGCTTCAGGATGAGTATAACAGAACCAGGTGTTGGGAACTCCAGCACAGTCAAAGAGAAAGCAAAAATTGAAATGCACTAGAGGTGGTCTGAGCCAGGAAAAGGTTTACTGGAAAATTCCAAACTCAGAACAAGCTGATGTTTCTTGAGGGGCCACAGTTTATTTTGAAGATTGTGTGACCCCAGAAGATTTCCCTGAAGTCAAGGGTCTGTGATGTCAAGAAAGATCTATTCCTACCAGCTTGACACTATTACAATGTTTATGGTCCTTTTAAAAACCAGGGTTGATTTCACATTTTATGCTCACCTTTGAGATGAACTGTTTTGGAGATGCTACTGTTGCTGTGAAAATAACCACAAAGCCTCAATTTCCAGGTCATGGTGCATGCCCGTTTGCCACCCAGAGTTCATTACTGGTGAAGAATCTTGGGAGGACAGCTCAACTGAGTGGGAGGGAAGATCCCTGCTAAGCAGAGAATTGGCAGGTTCCTCTGAATCCGCTTTCTTAGAGAAGGGGGAGCTTCTGGACAGTGCTCACATCAGGTTCCGTCTTGCCAAGCTGAGGTAGGAAGACTGGGAGCGCCACCACTGGCACGGGGTGGTGGTCACACAGCGCATGCCCTGGGACTGGGCTGGGGCAGGGAAGTGGGTCTTGCCCTCAGGACATCCTTCCCAAGGACAGGGAAGGAAGGCTAGGTGGTACTTTCCTGGAGAGTAGTCTGCTTTTCTTTCAGGCTTTGGAAGATAGATAAGGGCACATTTGAACCAGCATGGAGCTTTTAAGGATGCAGGAAAACCCAATTATGGACCTTAATGACTAACATCCCATACTCCTTTCTATTGTGTGGCTGGGGTCTTGATGCCCATGAGGGTTTGCAGATGAGAATAGTCCCTGTGGTGTTCTAGAAGCTGATATTATCATTTATAACCAGAGACTAAGGTTTCTGCACATGCAGCAGAGTGTTTTTAGGGGTCTCTCCCTGATCCTGTTTGTGACACCAATTGTCTTGCTGAATCTGACTGTGTGTACTGTTCACTGAACCCATGGTAGGCAAGGCACGAGCTAAGAGGCTGGAAGAAAATGTGAAGAGTTGTAGGAAAGGTGTCTCCTGGCTGGCACAGCAGCCATAGCAGCAGACATAACATAACTGCACATAACCCTTCAGGGCTTTTCCAGGTGAAGCTTATATATATATTTCCAGAAAAAAGTAGCCCGTGGCCAAGCGAGTACCTCGTGAAGCATATGTGCAGTGCTCTAAGTGATCTCAGCTGTTACATACCCATGCAAAGCCATTGTTTACAGAACATGGGATGTGAAAGCATGGGACGAGAGACTGGTGGCATCTCGTTAATTTCCTCACAAGGGGCAAGGGATTGGGTGGGTCTGAGAGAGGCCAAGCCCTCCATGCATATGTAGGAAGGCACAGCATGCACATGCATGGGGGATGTGAGGGCATTTCGCAGGACCACCTGCAGGGGTCAGAGGAGGAGTGCTCTCCCTGCTTTGTGTGCTGGGGCTTCTGCATGAGCATTCACTTGAAAGAAGTGTTCTTTTCTGCTCAACATCACTCATTATCAGAGAAATGCAAATCAAAACCACTATGAGGTACCATTTCACGCCAGTCAGAAAGGCTGCGATCCAAAAGTCTACAAATAATAAATGCTGGAGAGGGTGTGGAGAAAAGGGAACCCTCTTACACTGTTGGTGGGAATGCAAACTAGTACAGCCACTATGGAGAACAGTGTGGAGATTCCTTAAAAAACTGGAAATAGAACTGCCTTATGATCCAGCAATCCCACTGCTGGGCATACACACTGAGGAAACCAGAAGGGAAAGAGACACGTGTACCCCAATGTTCATTGCAGCACTGTTTATAATAGCCAGGACATGGAAGCAACCTAGATGCCCATTAGCAGATGAATGGATAAGAAAGCTGTGGTACATATACACAATGGAGTATTACTCAGCCATTAAAAAGAATACATTTGAATCAGTTCTAATGAGGTGGATGAAACTGGAACCTATTATACAGTGTGAAGTAAGCCAGAATGAAAAACACCAATACAGTATACTAATGCATATATATGGAATTTAGAAAGATGGTAACAATAACCCTGTGTACGAGACAGCAAAAGAGACACTGATGTATAGATCAGTCTTGTGGACTCTGTGGGAGAGGGAGAGGGTGGGGAGATTTGGCAGAATGGCATTGAAACATGTGTAATATCATGTATGAGACGAGTCGCCAGTCCAGGTTCAATGCACGATGCTGGATGCTTGGGGCTGGTGTACTGGGACGGCCCAGAGGGAGAGTATGGGGAGGGAGAAGGGAGGAGGGTTCAGGATGCGGAGCACGGGTATACCTGTGGCGGATTCATTTCGATGTTGGGCAAAACTAATACAATATTGTAAAGTTTAAAAATAAAATTAAAAAAAAAAAAAAAAAGAAAGAAGAATTGAAAAAAAAAAAAAAGAAAGTGTTCTATTGAAAACCGTATGTTTGAAAGTGGCAGTTTTAGAAACAGAATAAAGCTTGTGGACCAGGACCACCAAGGTCCCCATTCTGTATCTGCTCAGAGGTAGCTAAGGAACCAGCAGGGGCCAGGCATGTCCATGCAACTATCTCCTTGTTACCTTTGCTCCACAAAGGCATTCCCTTTGCTCCACAGCCTTTTGTGGCTTCCACTAAGATGATCTATGCGAAAACCCATGGATAGGTGAGAGGACACCATGAAGCTGTCAAATATTAGTGTTATTATTTCTCTACATAAGGGGGCCCATCTTTTCTGAAGCTGTTTGAAGGGCTGATTAGAAGTGTACCTGCCTGCATCCCAAAGTGTATCTGTCTTTAGCCAGAGAGGCCCACTCTCATTTGTCCTGTTGATGTTACAGGCAATCCTGAGAGGTAGATAAAGGAAGGTACCTCGGAGAAAGTAAGGATTTTGCCTGAGGTCATGCATGGGCTTCCCTTGTGGCTCAGTTGGTAAAGAATCCACCCGCAATGTGGGAGACCTGGGTTTGATCCCTGGGTTGGGAAGATACTTTGGAGAAGGGAAAGGCTACCCACTCCAGTATTCTTGCCTGGAGAATTCCATGGACTGTATAGTCCATGGGGTCACAAAGAGTCAAACATGACTGAGTGTCTTTCACTTTCACTTTCTTGCAGGTTTTTGAGAGAAGCAGAGGGATAGGGGCAGGAATGTGACCCCAGGTCCCCCACCAATGCTTAGAGATGTCTTTTCGACCATGCCTCCTGATAGGGATAGAGTGAAGGGACGATGTAGGTAATTAAATCCCACTTGGGGAATGTAGTGGAAAAAATGAGAGACTCCTGTACTTTAATGATTACTCAAGAAAGCATGTTTGCTTAACCACAAAACCAAAACCTAGCAGACCTTTTTAGCAACAAACCATGCAACAGAAGCACAAGACATGCCTCAAAACAATAAAACAATGGTGGCATGAGACACCATCCTGCCTAGTGAGTTCAATAACATGCTCTCTGCACACATAAAAAAATAATAATTTGTGAATTTAGCTTGATCATATAGAGACAAGAAAAACTCCCCTGCTCAACCTGGAGGAGGATGGTGGAAGCTTGACATTTACTCAAGAAAGACAAAGATGTCTTCTCCCCTTCCTCACTTTACCTTTGATTATAAAACTATGGCCCACTGAGTTCTCAGCGTGTGACACTGTCTCACCCACTCACTTATAAGCCTCACAAATGTCCTATTCTAATACATCACTTATATCTATTACTTTATCTCTCGCTGAATTCTTTCTGCACTGAGACATAAAGGACGAGGAGCTCTTTGGAGCCCCCTGAAAAGACACCTAACGGTTTCACTTCTAGCCATGTGTAGTTTCTTTACCATGACTGGTCTTAGCTATAGGTGTGGTAAATATTCATCCAGTTTAATCTTCTTTAAAATCATTTGAATTATGTGAAAGCATGTGAACAGGTTCCTGGTCCCTGTCATTCACCGTGATGCTAAGCCCTGATACTGTTTACAGCCTTCTCCAGCATGCTGGCTCACAACTCCAGAGGATGTGAGGTTCTTCAAGTATCCTGTGGCATGGAAAATGGGATCAGTACATTTAAGCCTTCACATTCAGTAGTTGTTTTATCTTCTATGATTCATAGAGTAGTTGCCTCCAACTTTCCATTTAACTGAAAGATTTAGTGACATTCTTTTTAACATGTCTCAAAAGTACTACACATTATTGTTGAAACTTGTAAAAGCTATTTTGGATGGTCAGCTCTGCTGTATGTGTCAGTTATGTAGAAAGACATTTGTGTTTAGGATAGTTCAATTAATGCTTCATGCTTTAAAAAGAAATATTTTTTATTCCCATTTGAATAGGAACTATTGATCATAATTTGGAAGTATGATATAATTATTCATCAAATTCATTAAATCTAAAAGAATGCAGAACAAGGTTTTGCCATTTTGAAAGGATCAGAAACATTTCGAAAAAGATGTTCCAATATAGACTTTCTTCTCTCATTCTACAAACATGTGTCAAGCACAGGCTGTATACCAGCACCTTATCTTTGGCAGGGGCTGAGCACGTTGGCAGGGGCTGAGCACAAATACCCCAGTGCCTGCCCTGGGGAAGCAACCAGGGGAGAGCACTCTCCAGCAACTGGGCAGTGATAATATCTTCAGGAGATGGGGTCTAGTGGGCCCTGAGGAGGTGAAAGGAGCAGAGGTAAGCCAGGAATGGCTGCCAGGACCATATTTGCCCAAAGGCCTGAGGGTCACAATTAAGAAGTGTGTAATGATGACTATCAGGGGTCCACAGAGGGCTGGATTGTCTGTTGAATTATCTCTTAAGGAATTCTTAAAGGATTCTGCTGGTACAACCAGTTACAACACTGCAAATTCTTTCTTGAATTGTTTGGTTATGTCTCAGTCAATGTTTATTCAATGATCAAATCCATATTCTTACCTTCCAGAAAACTTAAGGGAAAATAATTGATAAATATGAATCTGAGAGCCAAGATAAAGCTTGTTTCCAGAAAACCAGAGCCTTTAAAAAGCTAGTGAAGAGGCCCAAATCTTGAACTTCAGCATCTCTGACAAGAAGATGTGTTCAGACATTCAGGTTTAATTTTGTTTCCTCCTGTAACCTCCTCTGAACTGCTTCTCATGAAGCTGTATGTTTACAACAGGTCATTGGTGTTCTCAGCAGTATCCTCCTTCATATCATGTTATAGAAAGAATTCTCAAAGAATTCTATGTGGAATTCTTTGAGATGGACATTACCCAAGGCTTCAGCAGATATCTGAGGTTTGACCTTTGTGGGTGCATGCAAATAAGACTGCCATCAGCGTGATCTGGGACCTGTCTTTTCTCTTGCAGGTGCTGTGTACAGTGGCTAAAAGTCACAGGCTTATTTGTCTTTGTGGTGCTGTGCTCTGTGAGTACCATGGCATGCTGAGCCTTGGGGTCTGTTTAGCAGAGTCCCTGGGTGTTTCGGGCTGGGTAGCAGGGCACCTGAGGTGTGGGACACACACACATTTCTTAGGAGGAAATGCTGAGGGGATGTGAGATGGCAGTCTGGAGGTAGCTGGGGAGTCCCGCCCCTAGCAATATTCCTCTACTTTTGTCCTACTTTGTACAGTGGAAACCATGAGGATCTGGCTGTGGTCTGTAGAAGGCAGCTTGCCCCGGGGTCTTAATCCCTACCTTAAGTGGCTTGCCAAATTCTCTTTTCAACTACATGCAGTAAGCACTCTTTATTTGTGTTGGGACATGTCCAGCAGTCATGGTTGCCCCTAGGAATGTCTCAGTGCCCATTTGGAGTGGCGCCCAGCTGTTTGGGAGAGAGTGAAGTTCTGTGTCTGCCTCTTCCCTGGAGACTGCTCTGATTTTACTTGCCCTGCATCCCCAGGGATAGTTGCAGAGCTAGAACCCTGGAGGCAACCTGAGTGCTCCTCTGACTTGAGGTGTCATGAGTGTCATTGCCAGCATTTGTGTGGTATGTGCCCTGATGTGGCACTAGCCAAGATCACATTATAGGCACTTAAAATGCATTTGCTGAATGAGCAACTGTGAGCCTCCCCCCACCCAATCTGTGTGTGTGCATGTGGATATGAGGATCCATGTCTGCCTGTGTGTTTGTGTGTGTGCTGTCCTCTGTGGGACAAGTAGGTCTTTTGTGGTCTGTGACCATTTTGAGCTTGTGTGTGTGCCTAGGGAGTTATTTTTGCAGTTAATAATTATTATCTAATTTTAGCATTGGCATAGGATACTTTGTGTGGGCCATTTTTGAGAGACCCCAGGATGTGACAGGATATGAGACTGTGAGCAAGGAAGGGGTGGGTGAGTAGTGTTTCCATACCTGTGCCCTGTGGACTCCAGGACTGGTGTGGTTATGGCTCTTCTCAGCAGGCAGCCGGTGGTGACAGCTGTGCTGGGTGCCCTTTGTGGTTGGAAACTGCATGTGTGTGACCACGTGTAGCTGTAAATACATGGTCTTCATTATCTGTGTGTGTGGGCACGAGGACTGGGGTTCTACGCATGTGAGAATAGTGCATGACAAGACTCTTCTCAGTGTGATGTGTAGAGAACAATGTTGCATCTCAGACAGCAAGCGGGCACGAAGTCAGTATTGGCTGAATTGAATTGAATACAGGCAACTCTTTAATAACCCATAATGGGGGAGAGGAGGGGTCTACAGAAAGGAAATCTAGGCTAAAAACAATTACAATGAACTGAAAACTTCATGAGTTTACTTTTTTGGCTACCAATTTGCCTCTCTACTTCCTATTCAAACAACTGTGTGTTTCTGAAGACCCAGTTGCTTAGCACAGCCTGGTGGGTGGGTGTACTGGATTTTCAAGGGTGTACTGGGAGGTATGGTTGGGCCAAGTCTCCCCTGATCCCTGTGAGCTCACCTGAACTCTGTGTCTGGTCTTCACTCTTCTGGTAATTGAAATATTGGTGTTTTGTGGACACAACCAAAACAGAGTTTGAGGATTTTGTTTTGAACCTCTGTAATCTGTTATCTCATCATCACTTTAATTTAGTTTCTGAGGGTGTATAAGGTGCTCTGAAAATTCCACAGTGTGAGCTCTTGCCATCATATGGGTTGTATTCCCTACTCTTCCATACAGGAAAACCACATTTGCCCTCCTCTGACAATTTAATTTTAGGGCTGGGTAGTCAATCCTTCATGGAGAAGGCAATAGCAACCCACTCCAGTACTCTTGGCTGGAAAATCCCATGGACGGAGGAGCCTGGTAGGCTGCAGTTCATGGGACTGTTGAGTCAGACATGACTGAGTGACTTCATTTTCCATTTTCACTTTCATGCATTGGAGAAGGAAATGGCAACCCACTCCAGTGTTCTTGCCTGGAGAATCCCAGGGACGGGGGAGCCTGGTGGGCTGCCATCTATGGGGTCGCACAGAGTCGGACACGACTGAAGCAACTTAGCAACAGCAGCAGTAGTCAATCCTTGGAGAAGGCAATGGCACCCCACTCCAGTACTCTTGCCTGGAAAATCCCATGGACAGAGGAGCCTGGTAGGCTGCAGTCCATGGGGTCGAGAAGAGTTGGACACGACTGAGCAACTTCACTTTCACTTTTCACTTTCATGCATTGGAGAAGGAAATGGCAATCCACTCCAGTGTTCTTGCCTGGAGAATCCCAGGGACAGGGGAGCCTGCTGGGCTGCCATCTATGGGGTCACACAGAGTCGGACATGACTGATGCGACTTAGCAGCAGCAGCAGCAGCAGTCAATCCTTAAAACTGTCAAATATCAATAATAAGGCCCATTGTAGCAAAAAAAAAAAAAATAGTTTAATGGATCAGAATTTTATCTTTTAATATCTCAGAAAAACTATTCAGAGTAAGTAGGTAAATTTTGGATACATCAAGCAGCACAATTATCATAACCCTATTTTCAGCTCTTATCAAAGTTATTAAATCCTATTGCTGTCACACCACAAATCTATCATTAAATGTTTCTGATTGTTGCAGATTTTATTTAGCCTGTATCCAGATCAAGGAAAGCTCTGGCAATTGCTGGCTGTGTCACCGCTGGAAAGCTACTGTATCTGAACCTTTTTTGAGATGGACGGTCACCCGTGGTTGAGTCACAAAGTGAAAAGACCTGAGAACTGTTAGGATGGTTTGCTCAAGGTCACAGCATAAGCAATCATGATCACTCCCCATGTGTTTTTTGTTCCTCCAGGATGTTTGTTGAAAGATAAGGCTTCAGAACATAAAGGGAGGGGGCTTTAGTGAGACAGCAGTGGGTGGGTGGTGGGAAGATTCCCCATGGAAAGGTGACAGCAAACAGTGTATTTTAGTTAAGGCCCAGCTTTCTGTGGCTGTTGGATGCTCTTTCTGTCCCCCCAACCCCACCCCCAGCCCCTGACCTCTTATGTCTTAGCTTAAATGGTTCCTCTTTACCTAACTTTAAGTTCATTGGTTCTTTCCTTGGCAGTGTCATCTGAGCTTGATGATTGCTTGGTTTCCTATCCTCTGGGATCTCTTGCCATTTCGTAGGTCTCAGCTGCTACAACAGAACCACAACCTGGATGACTTAAGCAACAGACATTTATTTCTCACAGTTCTAGAGGCTGGACATCCAAGGTCAGGATGGGCTGATTTGGTTTCTAGTGAGCACTCTGTTTCTGGCTTTCAGACGGCCGCCTTCTTGCTATGTCTCCTATGTTTGTGTATATGTGTGTGTGTGTGTAAAGAGTGAGAGCTCTCTGTCTCTTACAAGAACACTGATACTATCAAATCTGGGCCTCAACCTATGACCTCATTTACTTTCAGCTATTTCCTTAGAGACCCAGGCTTCCCAGGTGCCTCAGTGGTAAAGAATCTGCCTGCCGATGCAGGAGACGTAGAAGACATGGATTCCATCCCTGAGTCAGGAAGATCCCTTAGAGGAGGACATGGACATTCAGTCCATAGCAGAGATGAAGTTTTAAGCTTGAAGGTGAACACACCTTAACTTCTATGGGCCAGGGGGAGTTATGTAAATCCAATTAAATGTTGGCTGTCTTGTGGTCTATGGTTGCCATGGTAACCGTCAGTGCCCCAGACACCTGGAATTTCTCAGCCTTCTTTCATCTGCCTGCCAGGCCCTGCACTGTTCCTACCCATCCTTCAGGGGTAGGGCTGCTTTCTCATCTTACCTGCCCCCAGCTCTTAGGGTTCTGTTGTACTCTTGGGCTCCAGATTTGATGTGCTTCCCTGTTAAATTCAGGCTTTCTTAGGGATCTCCCCATTCCACTCATTGTCCCTGTGAGAACTTGCTGGAGTTCATGGAAGAAGAAGAGCCTAGAAGATGTTAGCATCCCTATTCAGTGGCTCACCAGGCCAAGGTCAAGGCCTAGTTGAGAAGAGGGCTCAGAGGATCCTGACTCAAGTTTGGTCAAGGAGGAGGTTCTGGACAGTGCTTCTGAGCCCAATATTAGATAAGCTCTGAAGCAAACTGAAGGATAAGCCTGAGAGTCTCCACAGTTTAGGTGAACCTTACAGATTTGTTCCGTGCACTGCAGCAGCACATTGCTGGCAGTTCAGAAGAACTTTGCTTGTGTGTCTTTCTTTCCATCATGCATGGGCCTTCAGGATATAGTTCTCTGTTCTGAGAACACCAGACCAGAGTAGATGGTCATGCTTGTTAGAAGAACAGTACGAAGACCGTGAGCTGGGAACTCCCAGGAGAGTGGCCCTGGTGCTCACAGTGGGGTTGGGTCAAGTCAAGCTCGATCAGATCAGATCAGATCAGTCGCTCAGTCATGTCCGACTCTTTGCGACCCCATGAATCGCAGCATGCCAGGCCTCCCTGTCCATCACCAACTCCCGGAGTTCCCTGAGACTCACGTCCATCATCCAGCCATCTCATCCTCTGTCGTCCCCTTCTCCTCTTGCCCTTAATCCCTCCCAGCATCAGAGTCTTTTCCAATGAGTCAACTCTTCGCATGAGGTGGCCAAGTACTGGAGTTTCAGCTTTAGCATCATTCTTTCCAAAGAAATCCCAGGGCTGATCTGCTTCGGAATGGACTGGTTGGATCTCCTTGCAGTCCAAGGGACTCTCAAGAGTCTTCTCCAACACCACAGTTCAAAAGCATCAATTCTTCAGTGCTCAGCCTTCTTCACAGTCCAACTCTCACATCCATACATGACCACAGGAAAAACCATAGCCTTAACTAGACGGACCTTTGTTGGCAAAGTAATGTCTCTGCTTTTGAATATGCTATCTAGGTTGGTCATAACTTTCCTTCCAAGGAGTAAGCATCTTTTAATTTCATGGCTGCAGTCACCATCTGTAGTGATTTTGGAGCCCAGAAAAATAAAGTCTGACACTGTTTCCACTGTTTCCCCATCTATTTCCCATGAAGTGATGGGACTGGATGCCATGATCTTCGTTTTCTGAATGTTGAGCTTTAAGCCAACTTTTTCACTCTCCACTTTCACTTTCATCAAGAGGCTTTTTAGTTCCTCTTCACTTTCTGCCATAAGGGTGGTGTCATCTGCATATCTGAGGTTATTGATATTTCTCCCGGCAACCTTGATTCCAGCTTGTGTTTCTTCCAGTCCAGCGTTTCTCATGATGTACTCTGCATAGAAGTTAAATAAGCAGGGTGACAATATACAGCCTTGATGCACTCCTTTTCCTATTTGGAACCAGTCTGTTGTTCCATGTCCAGTTCTAACTATTGCTTCCTGACCTGCATACAAATTTCTCAAGAGGCAGGTCAGGTGGTCTGGGATTCCCATCTCTTTCAGAATTTTCCACAGTTTATTGTGATCCCTACAGTCAAAGGCTTTGGCATAGTCAATAAAGCAGAAATAGATGTTTTTCTGGAACTCTCTTGCTTTTTTGATGATCCAGCAGATGTTGGCAATTTGATCTCTGGTTCCTCTGCTTTTTGTAAAACCAGCTTGAACATTAGGAAGTTCACGGTTCACATATCGCTGAAGCCTGGCTTGAAGAATTTTGAGCATTACTTGCTGGAAAGACGGCTTAAATTTGAGTCATGGATTTGAGTAATGGGAAAAGCAAGAGGACCATGATTGGATACAACAGAGGAAGAAGATGATTTCTTTGTCTTCTCTCTTCCATGATTTGGTCTGGCTAGGACTCTGGTATAAGTTCAAAGGACTTGAAGGATGATACTGAAAACGGATATTTATTAGTTAGACCAAGATGTTTTGGGGACATAAAATGTGGTTAGAATCATGTTGGTCTCCAGAGAAGTAGAGAAATGAATAGCATGTAGTTTCTTCACTTGAGGAGCTAGACCGGGGGGAGAAAAATCTAAAACAGACAAGAGTATGTTGTGAGTGAGCACTTTAACAGAGTAAGCCTGATCTACAGAGGACACAGGCAGGAGTGAGGATCCTCTCAAGCTGTGGATAACAAGGAAGGGTTTAAGGAGAGGAGAGCTTGAGCAATATCTTAAAAGATAGTGGGGTTCTCTAGGTTTGGGGGAGGCCTCTGAGGCAAAGACAAGATATGACTTTAGCAGAGCAGACCTTTCAGAATGGCTGGAAGGCAAGGATCAAAGCTGCCTGCAGGGTGGGTTTGACCACAGGTCCAAGTTGCTGGGATCCATAAGTCACTGCTGACACCAGAACATTGCAGTGGGCTTTGACTCCCAGGCACAATGTGGGCATCTGGAAAAACAGAGGGAGAGGAGGGCAGAGGCACATGTGGTCCAGTGTCCCTTGGATTTTGTGTGCACTCCATTTGAGTGGTGGTTAATCATAGTGTGTTTTAATCTTCCTTCTAGGGAGTGACACCCCCACAAGGACAAAGACCTTGTTCCATCCTCCTTGCTCTTTGTTTGCAATGTGCTATGCTCTGATTAGTCGCTCAGTTTGACTCCTTGCAACCCCAAAGATTGTACCCCACCAGGCATCTCTGTTCATGGGGATTCTCCAGGCAAGGATATTGGAGTAGGTTGCCATGCCCTCCTCCAGGGGATCTTCCCCACCCAGGAACTGAACAGGGGTCTCCTGCATTGCAGGCAGATCCTTTACCAGCTGAGCTACCAGGGAAGCCCTATAAACATTCATTACATTATTAGAAGAAGCCTCTGCTTCTCTGATATTAGCCTTCGAGGGTGCTGATCCATCTCCTGGGTTTCTGCAAGGTCTCTAAAGTTTCTTCTGTGCTGAAATATCTTTTCCCACTCCATACATATCATGTGTCTGCCTTGGGGAAAGACCAAGACAGGAATAATTTCAGTGTGGCAGAATCATCAGTGTCTCTTTGGGCCTTTCCCTACTATATCCTGCCTCATCTGTGACTTCTGTTTGCCTTTTGTCCTTTTTGGAAGCCATGTAGCAGCATAGCTGTGGGTAGATGCTTTCTAGCCGAGAGCTGGCTGCCCATTCTCAGCTCTAATATAGGAAACAGTGCTGGAAAAAAAAACACTTCCTTTTTTTAAAAAATATTAATTTTAATTGGAGGCTAATTACTTTACAATATTGTAGTGGTTTTTGCCATACATTGACATGAATCAGCCATGGGTGTACATGTGTCCCCCATGCTGAACCCCCCTCCTACTTCCCCCCATACCATCCCTCAGGGTCATCCCAATACACCAGCCCTGAGCTCCCTGTCTGATACATCGAACCTGGACTGGCAGTCTATCTCACATATGGTAATATACATGTTTCAGTGCTATTCTCTCAAATCATCCCTCCCTCGCCTTCTCCCACGGAGTCCAAAAGTCTCTTCTTTACATCTGTGTCTCTTTTGCTGTCTTGCATAGAGGGTTATCATTACCATCTTTCTAAATTCCATATATATGCGTTAGTATACTGAATTGGTATTTTTCTTTCTGACTTACTTCACTCTGTATATTAGGCTTGAGCTTCATCCATCTCATTAGAACTGATTCAAATGTATTATTTTTTAATGGTTGAATAATATTCAATTGTGTATATGTACCACAGCTTTCTTATCCATTCGTCTGCTGGAGGACATCTTGGTTGCTTCCACGTCCTAGCTATTGTAAACAGTGCTGTGATGAACACTGGGGTACCCGTGTCTCTTTCAATTCTGGTTTCCTCAGTGTGTATGCCCAGCAGTGGGATTACTGGGTCATGTGGCAGTTCTATTTCCAGTTTTTAAGGAATCTCCACACTGTTCTCCATAGTGGGCTGTACTAGTTTTCATTCCCACCAACAGTGTAAGAGGGTTCCTTTTTCTCCACACCCTCTCCAGCATTTATTGTTTGTAGACTTTTTGATAGCAGCCATTCTGACTGGCGTGAGATGGTACCTCATTGTGGTTCTGACTTGCATTTCTCTGATAATGAGTGATGTTGAGCATCTTTTCATGTGTTTGTTAGCCATCTGTATGTCTTCTTTAGAGAAATGTCTGTTTAGTTCTTTGGCCCACTTTTTGATTGGGTCATTTAGTTTTCTGCAATTGAGCTGCATGAACTGCTTATATATTTTTGAGATTAATTCTTTGTCAGTTGCTTTGTTTGCTCTGCCATTTGGAAGGCTGTCTTTTCACCTTGCTTATAGTTTCCTTTGTTGTGCAAAAGCTTTTAGTTTTAATTAGGTCCCATTTGTTTATTTTTGCTTTCATTTCCATTACTCTGGGAGGTAGGTCATAGAGGATCCTGCTGTGATTTATGTCAGAGAGTGAAAAACACTTTATTTATCAGGATATTTTTGTACTTAAAAACAAACAAACAAACAAACAGTGCGTCTTGCTAGGGGAATTTTAAAAAAGGGTTAACTATTCACTGGCATTCCCCAACAGTCTGTTTAAATCCCGTAAACACCCTGGCAACAGTGAAGTTCTGCCTTCTCCCAAGTCAGCTCCATAAACCACCTGTTTCTTTAAGGGTTTTAAGGAAGAGTAAAGGAATTGGTCACTGAATTGTCCTGCAATCAGTGAGCTGCTGCTAAGACTTTTGAAACCTCACATAAAACAGATCATTTTGAGAATCATTTTTTTGCACCTACAGCAGCTTTCTCTTCTGGAGCAAGATAGCTGGGCTAGCTCCTGTTTAGAATCCCTGGCGTGGGCCCCAGACCTTGCAGCAGAGGTGAGAGTCAGCTGGCACAGAGAGAGGGAGCCTGAGAGCACAGACCCTTCCATCTGTGCAGCACACCAGTGCAGGGTGTAGGAGTGAAGGGGCCAGGTTGTGGTGGGGATGCAAGGGCATGAGGGTTACATGTTGAGAGGAAGGAGCATCTTTTCCCTATAACTTCCCTGATTCAGTCGTTCACAAGCTTCGAAGGGATTTCCCTCCTCTCAAGGCAATGGACTTCATTGGTTTAGCCAGTTTAGGATTTCTTGTTCAGTTCTCCCTGTGATTTCTCACCAGCCACCTTAGGATTTGGGCATGGCTGTGGATTAGTTCATCTGTTCATTCAGGAGGCCATCCTGTCTGTTGCTCACCATGAGTCTAGGAACTGGGACAGGGGTTTTATTCCGGCTGGCAAGAGTGGTAGCAGAGATGATTGTAGGATGCAAGACACCAGCTAGATGTTAAAGCAGATGATTCAAAACACAATTAAAGAAAACAAAACCAATAGCGTGTGTCAGGAGTGAGGGGCTGAAGAAGCAGGAGCAGGCAGGGTAGATGGAAGGGATGGCCTGGACGTTCCTTTCCTTGTGTGCCTCCCGAGATGGGTGTTCCCTGGGAGGGTTGGGGCGAGGGGGTGTAGTCCAGGCCTCTCCCTCTTGTGCTGTAGTTTGCCTTGACACTCCCCCAGCTGTGAACCTCAGCAGCCACGCAGACTCCATGCTGCTCCAGGTGGGCCTGGCAGGGGCCCTGGTGGCCGGCAGCCCCAGTCATCTCGGGAGAGAAGAGCACGTGATGGTGGAGGTGACCCAGGCCAACACTCCAGGCTCCAGGCGGCGGCGGCCACAGCAGGTTACACCTAAAAGTTACTTGAAAAGAATTGTAAAAAATCATTTTATTTCTTTATAAATTGAATTTCTTCTTGAATGGATTTGATGGGAGCCCTAGGGCAATGACACCATTATTAGGCAAGCTGTTATGTTTTACTTTGTCATGGAAATTCTCTTTTCTCTAAGGCAGTTATAAAACTCTCACAATTTCAGTAAAGTCAGGCTTTTGAGGTTTCTTTATTTTTCAATTTAGAGTGTTTTTTTTTTTTTTTGATAATTCAGGGAAACATATTTTTGAAAGTGCAGTTAAATCTGAGCCTTACCTCATGGTACAGAAGATAGTTCAACACTATGGTTCCCTTGAGTTTGTGGACTCTTAGCTAAGTTTGTGTCTGCTTTCCCCGAGCTTCTGCTTCTGTATCAATATGACCTTGTACTCAGCATCTAAGGCAGGGACTTTATTATTGCACATCCTGCAAAGGTTAGGAGAGTCAGCAGTCCCAGCCACCATGTCCCAGAGCCCAGACAAGGCCTAGTCTCGCTCTCTCGTTCCCCAAATCCTGGCCTCAGGGACTCCCCTGATTTTCATGATGACTTCCATATGAAGTCATATCCCTAGTTCACAGATTTTCCCTGTTATAACTAATAGAAGGAAACGCTTTTGGTATATGAGGCTGTGTCATCCAGAATGGAGTATGACTGCAGTAATGGTGGGTACAGCACCCATCACATTTTTCTGCCATACAGAGCAGTGTCCCCAGAGCCAGAGTCTGATTATGAAGAAGGCTGCGGTTTCATGGACAATGGCTGATGCAGCACTGATGTTCTAAACTGGTTGCTCTGGCCATGGTCTTAGGACATGAACTTGGCTTCCCTGTATGCATTGCATAGTTCGCTGGCAAGGGTTCCACAGTAAAGATGAGACGGGCACATTTAATCTGCTGATGGTTTCCTCTGTGACCTTGTGTGGAGGAGGCCATGACCTTTTGTAGCCTGCTGACACATCAGTAGTTGCCTACCCTTGGGTCTGTACTGAGCTTCCCAGCTCCAGAAACACAACACAGGAGATTTTTACTGAAGGGTTTTTTTCTTTTTCCTGATACAGTCTTTCCAAACATGAAAGTTTTAAGAGAAGTTGTGATCTCTCATTCAGGCTTTGACCAATTTCAGAGTTCCTTTTTCGATTTTCTTTATAATTTGTGGGTGGCAAGACTTCTGTCCTCCCACTGAAATTTCCCCAGCAGCCATAGCCAGGCCTCCCGCCTTTGCCCCACCAGCACCTCCATCTCTGCACACATCTGGCCCCTTTCATCTGGCTTTTCCACTCCCCTGCCCTTGACAAGGGCAGCTTGGCCTGTGAAACTAGAAGCTCATCCTCAGGCCCTCCTCCCATAGGCTTCTGGGACCTGGGTGTGGAGAGTTTCCTGCTTCCAGTTTGCAAACAGAAAGCAATCTTTCTGGTTAGTTGCCTCAGTGGGTTCAGAAGACTGTCTCCAGTAACATGCAGTGATTTCCTTTTCTCTTAATGGGTTTTATTTACTTCTGTATTTTTGTGTCTTTGTACATGAATTCTGTATTTGTATTTCCGTATTCTTTTTCTTAAACACAGCCCTCCAAATTATGGATGTTTCCAGCTGCACATCACCTGGCTGTCTCTAACATCTCTGTGTGAAAAAGACTTGTGCTCTTTTCTTTCTTCTTATTCTAGACAAGCACCTACCCTGAACATTGCTGGACCCCAGCTGATGGCCCAGACTCAAAGCCTTACCAGGATTTCATGCTTCGACTTTTGCAGGTCACTCATAACTGGACGATATTTTTAAATCCAAGTGGAAGTGAGCACGTGGTGGTGAGCAGGACCTTTGAGGTTCTTAGCAGGTAGGTCTTGGTGACTGAAGTCTCAGGGAAGCTCCTCTGGGACATGTTCCCTAGAGAAGTATGACCCTTGGGACTCCAGTTATGAATAGCTAGCAAGTTATGGGCTTGGAGTTGCTCCTTTTGTGTAGCCAGTGAGCATGAGTCTGTGGTGGGCGTCAAAACCACAGGTGTCAGGAAGTAAGACTGCAGAACCCATCTTGAAGCAAACTATGTTTTACAGCTGATACTTTAAATTCATTAATATCATGAAGCTACGCAATGGGGAATTCTAGTATATCTTAGAATTCTTTTTTCTGTAACGCCACTCCATGTTGAGTCTGTGCTTTTGATTACTATATAAGTTTGCTAGGCTGCTGTATAAACACCACAGACAGGTGGCTTAAACAGTAGACATCTATTTCCTCAAGCTGGCAGAAGGGTATGTCCCTCCTGAGCCTCCTCTCCTTGGTGTGTGGATGCTGTCTTCTCCCCGTGTCCTCACGTGGTCAACCCTCTGCATCTCTGTGGGCCAAATTCCTTTTCTTACAAGGACACCAGTCATGTTGGTGTCACTGTTTTTCACTTAATCACCTTTGTGAAGACCTTATCCCCAAATACAGTCACATCCTGAAGTATGGAGAACTAGGATGTCCAGATATGAATTTTGAGGGGACATAATTCAGCTCAGAGCAGTTACTGAAATTTTAGAGTCTATTTTCACCAGGCCACATACTATTGATCTTCATGCTTCTTGTTCCTGGTGTTTTCCCACCATTAGTGACAACCTGACTACCTGTTCTCAGGTTGCACATGACCCTTTTCCAAATTTCTCACATGCGAGAATTGTTGGATTTGCTATTTGTTAGCATGGGCTTCTCAGGTGGTACTAGTGGTAAAGAACCCACCTGCCAATACCAGAGTCATAAGAGACACAGGTTCGACCCCCTGGGTCAGGAAGATCCCCTGGAGGAAGGCATGGCAACCCACTCCAGTATTCTTGCCTGGAGAATCCCATGGACATAGAAGCCTGGGTTGCATAGAGTCAGACACGACTGAAGTGACTTAGCATGTGCACAAAGCAATCAGATGTGTGGTGAGGAGGAAGATGGAAAATTAAACGGTTTAAACCACTGTGAACATCCTTGCTCCTGTTCATTGCTGGACTGGTGGCCTGTTATGAGGCAGGCAATGCCTGATGGAGGCTGAGGAGCTATGTCAGAGGGGCCTGGCTATGGGGAGGCTGTGCATGTATTCACGTGGCTTGCCTGTGCTCAGGGCTCCTCATCTGGCAGGTTAGGCACTCTGAGATCGGTTCAGGCTCTGGTTATAGCCATGGGCGACTGGTGTTGGGAAGAAAGCTGAGGGAGCAAGTGCTGATGGTTGATGTCAGGTCTGTTTCCTTAACCAGTGGTAAGATATTTGCTTCATTCTTCAGAGAGCCTGTTTCCATCAGCATCCGCGCCTCCCTCCAGCAGACCCAGATTGTTCCTCTTCTGATGACTCATCAGTACCTCCGCGCAAGTGTTGAAGCACAAGTGACCATTGCTGCGGTCATCCTCGCTGGGGTCTACGTGCTAATTATATTTGAGGTAACTTGCATGCCTGCTCTCCTGGGTTTATCTGTGCCCACAGGTAAGTGTATTTTAACATGTTGGGTGCTAGGGATGGGCTCAGTCTTGCATTTTAATTGAATTGAAATAGTGTCTTTCCTAAAAAGTAACATTTCCCTCATTCTAGGTAGAAAATTGCTCTGTACTGGAATATTTTCTGAATCTTGGCAGTTGCCATATGCAAGATGAGTTTTGCCAGGCACTAGAAAAAGTTTATTGAGAAAACTGAATGTGCACATGATTTTCTCACCCCCGATTTGCTGCTCACACAGAATGCCCCTGAAGAGACAAGTGTTGAAACTTTCTGAGAATCGGGGTCTTTGTCTGTAAAATGGGCGTGTTAAAATACCCCCTATTTTTTCATAGGATTGTGTGCACAATGAGGACCTTGGAGACCTTGGGCTATGTGTGGGGAAGGATTATCTGTTATGTTTATCAACTCAGCTAATGAGCCCAATGATTTCATGTCCCATCAATTCAGTGTTTCTGGAAAATTTTAAGTGTGGCTATACCTTCAATAGCATTAAACAAAGTACAGATACTGCCTGACTGGGCAGGTCCATTGTTGTTTTAGTTGTGAAACCAGATTTACAGCAACACACAGATGGGACTTTTGGCCCCACTGGGCTGAGCCTGGAGGATCAGGAGGTGAAGGTGAAGGTAAAGGGATGTGTCTTCTCAAAATATGAAAAGTGCCCTGGAGCTTCAAGGAGGTAATCTGAGGGGGGAGTGGCCAGGAAAATTCCCAAAATTCCCTGAGGCTGTCTGATCTGTCTGTGAGGAATGCTGGCTTCAGCAGGTTGAGCCCATAGTTGTCCAATAAGGTCCATCCATGGGTTTAGTTGCTCTGTCTCATTTATTCTGGGGCAGCTCTATTCTGTCCTCCCCCCACCCTACCCCAATCAATATTATTATTGTTTCAGGGTTCCTATGACCACACACAAAACTCTGTGATCAGGCAGAGTCTGGAGGAGTCCAGGAGCAAGTTTCTTAGCAGTTTTCTCCTCAAGGAGCTTCCTCCAATGGCATTGTTTAAGGGCAGGCTGCTTGAGATGTAGAGCCCAAGGTTTTTGTTGATGTGATTTTATAATCACAAAATTAATACACAGAAATCCCTTGCATTCCAGTACACTAACAATGAAAAATCAAAAAGAGAAATTAAGGAAACAATCCCATTCACCATCACAACAAATAGTATAAAATATCTAAGAATCAGTTCAGTTCAGTTCAGTCACTCAGTCGTGTCCAACTCTTTGCAACCCCATGAATTGCAGCACGCCAGGCCTCCCTGTCCATCACCAACTCCTGGAGTTCACTTAAACTCATGAATAAACCTACTTAAAGAGACAAAAGATCTGTTTGCAAAAAGCTATAAGACACTGATAAAAGAAATCAAAGAACATGGACAGATGAAGAGATACACCATGTTCTTGCATTGGGAGAATCTGTATTGTGAAAATGACCATACTACCCAAAGCAATCTAAAGATTCAATGCAATCACTATCAAATTACCAATGGCATTTTTTCAGAGAACTGGAACAAAAAATTTTACAATTTGTATGGAAAAACAAAAGACCCCAAATAGCCAAAGCAACCTTGAGAGAAAAACATGGAACTGGAGAAACCAGCTTTCCTGATTTCAGACTATACTACAGTTACAGTCATCAAGACAGTATGGTACAGGCACAAAAACAAAAATATAGACCAATGGAACAAGACAGAAAACCCAGAGATAAACCCATGTACCTATGGGAATCTTATCTTTGGCAATGGAGGCAAGAATATACAATGGAGGAAAGACTATCTCTTCAATAAGTAGCATGCAAAAACTGGACAACTACATGTAAAATCATGAAACTAGAACACTTCCTAACACAGAACCCAAAAATAAACTCAAAATTGATTAAAGACTAAAATATAAGGCCAGAAACTATAAAGTTCTTAGAGGAAAACATAGGTAGTACACTCTGACATAAATCACAGCAATGTCCTCCAACACCCACCACCTAGAGTAGTCAAAATAAAAACAAATGGAACCTAATTAAACTTAAAAGCTTTTGCACAGCAAAGGAAACTGTTCAGTTCAGTTCAGTTGTTCAGTCATGTCTAACTCTTTCCGACCCCATAAACTGCAGCATGCCAGGCCTCCCTGTCCATCACCAACTCCTGGAGTCCACCCAAACCCATGTCCATCAAGTTGATGATGCAATCCAACCATCTCATCCTCTGTTGTCCTCTTCTCCTCCTGCCCTCAATCTTTCCGAGCATGAGGGTCTTTTCCAATAAGTCAGCTCTTCGCATCAGGTGGCCAAAGTATTGGAGTTTCAGCTTCAACATCAGTCATTCCAATGAACACCCAGGACTGATCTCCTTTAAGATGGACTGGTTGGATTATTTACAGGAAACTGTAAACAAGGTGAAAAGACAGCTCTCAGAATGGGAGACAATAATTTCAAATGAAGCAACTGGCCAAGGATTGATCTCCAAAATATATAAGCAGCTCATATAGCTCAATATCAGAAAAATAAGCAACTCAATCAAAAAATTAGCAGTAGGCCTAAACAGATATTTCTCCAAAGAAGACATAGAGATGGCAAATAAACACATGAAAAGATGCTCAATATCACTCATTATTAGAGAAATGCAAATCAAAACTACAGCGAAGTATCACCTCACACCAATCAGAATGGCTATCATCAAAAAACCTATGAACAATAAATGCTGGACAGGATGGGAAGAAAAGGGAATCCTCCTGCACCATTGGTGGGAATGTAAACTGATACAGCCATTATGGAGAACAGCATGGAGATTCCTTAAAGACTAGGAATAAATCTACCACGTGACCCAGCAATCCCACTACCGGGTATGTACCCTGAGAAAACCACAATTCAAAAAGACACATGGACCCCAGTGCTCATTGCAGCACTATTTCCATTAGCCAGGTCATGGAAGCAACCTTGTTGTCCATCAACAGAGAAACGGATAAAGAAGATGTGGTATATTACTCAGCTGAATATAAAGGAACGAATGTGAATCTGTTGTAGTAAGTCAGAAAGAGAAAGACAAATATCATATATTAATGTATATAAATGGGATCTAGAAAAATGATACTGATGAATCTATTTGTAGGGAAGGAATGGAGTTGCAGACATAGAGAAGGGACTTGTGGACAGAGCAGGGGAAGGAGTGGGTGGGATGCATTGAGGAAGTAGCATTGACACATACACACTATCATGTGTTAAACAGATAGCTAGTGGGAAGCTGCTATATATCACAGTGAGCCCAGCCTGGCCCTCCGTAATGACCTAGAATGGTGTGATGGGGGAGAGAAGGGAAGCTCAAGAGGCAGAGGAGATATATATCTGTATCTATATCTATATATAATGACTAATTTGTGTTATTGTACAGCAGAAGCCAACACAACATTGTAAAGCAATTTTCCTCCAGTTAAAAAAGAAAAGAAAAAAAATAAGAAAATATCACATTAGGCATGACTGTTTCTCCTAACTCTCAAAGAATCCAGATGTGCACAGGTGGTCTCAGCTGTTCCTACCCTCCCTCTCCTGCTACCTTGCCTTTGCAGGTGGCTCTTGTGGTAAAGAACATGCCTGCCAATACAAAAGACATAAGATATGTGGGTTCAATCCCTGGGTCAGGAAGATCCCTTGGAGGAGGGCATGACAACCCACTCCAGTATTCTTGCCTGGAGAATCCTATGGACAGAGGAGCCTGGCAGGCTACAGTCCATGGGGTCCCAAAGAGTCAGACACGACTGAGTGACTTAGCACACACAGAGGACAGACAGCACTGTGGGTTAGTCTGGAATCAGAAACGCCAACACAGCCTAGCTTGGGTGCCATCCCCAAACCATCCTTCCCTCACAGACACATGGACGCACCCATGCTGAGGCAGTTTGTTTGGTAACATACAGACCCTGCCAAACCATCACAGGTGGGAACATAACAGATGAGTTTAAGAAGAAAGTGGGTGTGCTGGCTCTTATGTGAAGTGCCTTTGACACTCAGACCTCAAAGACAGTGATGAGACTACCCCCATCACTGACTACCCCAGTGAGGTGGCAGCTGGCCCACCCCTCAGATATGGCCCCTGCCTCTCCTACACAGAGAAGGCCCTGGGCAAGAGAAATGGTCACAAGAGCAGTAGGGGTTGAGGGAGAAAGAGCAGAGGCCCTTGTTGCCAGGCCCTCCCAAACCACTGGCCAGCAGGTGAACCCTCTTTCATTCCTTATGAAGCTTCTTAGGCAAACTGGACCCCTTGATGAAATGAGATGGTTCATGGTGACATTCTCAAAGGAGACTCCAGAATAGCAATGGATGCCAGAAATTCCCTCCAGTGGCAGTGCAGTGAGAAGTGCAACAGTCGGTGCTCCCCCAAGGTAGGTCCCTAGCTCAGCAAGAGTTATGAGATTCTCTCCAGCTATGTGAGAACCAGGCTCAGTGGGCTCTGGCACCGGAAGGAGAAGGCACCACCCCTCCCTGTAGGGGTATGGTCACCTCCTGCTTCCAGTCAGCCTCTCAGCATCTGCACATGTGGTCAACAGGCCTCTGCTCACTGTAATTCATAAGAGACCCAGGCTGCTTCTCACCTGGGCACCACTGAGGCAAGAAGAAGGGGGAGTCTCTCTTCTCATATCCCAACAAGCAGAACACAGTTTACAACCAAATCTGACTTCAGAGGGAAGGGTAGGCAGTTCACCATGCACGAGGACAAGAATGCATTCACATGGAAGAACAGGCAGGCAAGGTCCACCACTTTCAAAGAGGCCAAAGCACCCTCTTCCTAGGAGATAAGGGAGGGTATAAAGAGGACCCACCTGGAAGGTAGTGCAGCAAACAGAGCAGTGTTACTACCTCGTAGGCAGACAGGACCCAGCCCAGGAAAATTGGAGCTGGCCCAGGTCTTACACCAGAGCACAGAGAGGCAGGGTGTCACCTCAAGGGACAGCCAGTTCATGCCCTACAAACCAAAAAGTTCTCTAAGTTTTGCAGATGAAGAAAGTGAAATGTGGAGAATTTACTTAGCATCTAAAAGCCCATAATCACCCTACTACATCATGGCAGGAAGAAACAATTGGAAACACGGCCTTCAACTGGACACACATTGTAAGTGCTAAAATGCCTGTGAAATGCAGAGTGGTACTGAATTCAAGGCCCGGAACTGTACCACTTGTACACTGTCCTGGGAATTTTTAGAAACACAGGATTCAGAACTGAGGAATGTCTAGGAAACCCACCACCAGTGTTTCTGCTGTCACTGTGGATCAGTTGGCTCCTGCTGTTGCCCTCCTGTATTGGGAGGGAAGGGGCTCAAGAAGGCACAGGTACCTCCCTCCATGAGCAGCCCCTCCCTAAACAGAGGTGCTCCTGCTGCCCAATGCTCCCCAGTCTAGGAGAATTTATATGAGATGACACAAAGCAAAGGCTCCCAGAGCTCATGTGGGGTCCCTAGAGAGCAAGGCACACATGCAGTGGCATATAGCTGCTTGCGGACAGTGTACAGCAGCCAGCACACCACATGGGCAGAAATGGCAGCCATGGGAGTTCCACATATCTGCAGATATTTAGGTATCTCATTCTTCTAATGAGTCTCCCTGCACTTCATTTATCCTTACATTTACCAAAGTAGCCCAAGGAAGAAGATTAGTCAACCATCTCACGTTCTGAACATTTAAATGTAAACTGGGAGATGATGTCAGCATCATGGCAGCTTGAGATATCCCTCCTTTTTGTCCCCCTTTTCTGATAGCTAACTAGGCATCCATCCACAAAGGAAAAGTACCTCTGTAGGAGCAGTGAGATTCAAAGGACCTAGGAGGAGCCTCTCCTGCCTGTGCACCCAGTAATAAGCAAACATACCCTAGCCTAAGCTGTGAAACCAGCAGGAGCCAGCAATGGCAACCTAATCTCTCTTGGCTGCTATCAGGGAAAACCTAGACAGTGCTGACCTGAGCAGATACCCAGGAACAGCAGAGAGTTTGTAGAAGCCCAGCCTTTCTGAGAGGAAATTACAGCATGTCACTGAAGGAAAACAGTACAAGTTAGGACACACTGGAGAGGGTAATAGGACCTTGGTCAGCACTGCCCCTCTCCTAAGGCCACATTCCACTGGGCTGAACTAACTGATAGGGAGTAAGTGCTTGGCTTCCCCAGCTGTGCAGGATGCAGGAAGAAAACCAACTTATCTCTGCCAGAACCCGAGTACTCAGGCAGGGCATCCATGCTTGCAGGGAGGGTGGTCAGGAAAGAGTCAAGTGAAACTATCAAAGGGCATTAAAAGAATACATTTTCTGCTGACTGCACTCAGCACTTCAGCAGGAAATCTGATTATTGATCTGGAGAAGCTCATCCTAGGATCCCCCCAAGGCCTGCAGGCATCCCTAATGCCAACCTCTCCCTGTCTCCCCCCACTGCCTTTGTAGTGGCTCCTAGTACATGCTCCTGTGTGGTGGTGAGAGCACTGTTGGTCAACAGTAGATGGAGTGCTGCCAGAAAACAGACTGGCTGTGGGCAAAGGAGAACTGGAGCTATAGCACCGCCTACTGCCAACAAAAGGGGCTTTTCCAGCAGCCAGCCTGGTGAGCTGCAGAGCCAGAGAACACATAAAAGCATACACATTCTGTCACAAGAAGGAGCAAGAAGAGTGCAGCAGGTGTGTCCACAGGAGATCAGAGAAACTATCAGGCGTAACAGAACAAACAAACAGTATATCCCATCTGAATACAACTAATAAAGATTTGAGGAGACGTCTGTTACTTTGCTGACAAAGGTCCATGTAGTTAAAGCTATAGTTTTTCCAGTAGTCATGTACAAATGTGAGAACTGGACCATAAAGAAGGCTGAATGCCGAAGAATTGATGCTTTTGAACTGTGGTGTCAGAGAAGACTCTTGAGAGTCCCTTGGACTGCAAGGAGATCTAACCAGTCCATCCTAAAGGAAATCAGTCCAGAATATTCATTGAAAGGACAGATGCTAAAGCTGAATCTCCAATACTTTGGCCACCTGATACAAAGAACTAACTCATTGGAAAAGACCCTGATGCTGGGAAAGATTGAAGGCAGGAGGAGAAGGGGACAACAGGATGAGGTGGTTGGTTGGCATCACTGACTCAATGGACATGAGTTTGAGCAAGCTCCGGGAGTTGGTGATGGACAGTGAAGCCTGGCGTGCTGCATTCCACGGGGTCGCAAAGAGTTGGACATGACTGAGCAACTGAACTGACTGACTGACTGCTACTTCAAATGAGAAAGCATCAATGTAAAGCTACAAGGAATATGAAAAATCAAGGAAATAAATCATTACCAAAGATAACAACAGTCATTCAATAAGTTAACTCAAAGGCACAGAATGTTGCTATCTAGCTGATAAAGTATCAAAAGTAGCTATACCGATGCAGAGAACAAAGTATTGGTTACCTGCAGGGAGGAGGTGGAGGCAAAATATAAGGGTGGGAGAGTGGGAGGTACAAAGTATTGGGTGTTAAGATAGGCTACAAGAATGTATTGTACAATATGGGGACTATTGCCAACATTTTGTAATAACGATTAATGGAGTGTAACTTTTAAAACTGTAAAGTAATTAGCCTCCAATTAAAATAAATTAATTAAAATAGTTATACTGAGGATACTCAATGAGCTACAAGGAAAGACAAAAAGATAATTCAGTGAAATCAGGAAAACAACACATGAACAAAATGAGAAAATTAACAAATGAATAGAAATCATGAAACAGAAACAAACAGAAATTCTGGAGCTAAAGAACTCAGTGAGGAAGATGGAAAATGCAATAGAACATCAACAGCAGAGCAGACCAAATGGAAGATAAAATAATAAGTGATCATGAGGAAAGGAGTTTTGAATAACCCAGTCAGAGGAGACCAAAGAAGAAAATGAAAAAGAGCAAAGAAAACCTTCATTGTCTGTCAGATGTTCATGTAGGATAATTGGATTCCAGAAGGAGACAAGTGAGAGAAGGGGGAAGAAAGTTAATTTAAAGAAGTAATCGCTGAGCTTCCAGTTTAGAATGGCAGAGTAGAAGGGTGGGCACTCATCTCTTCCTGCAAGAGCACCAAATCACAACTAGCTGTTGAATAACCATCCACAGAAGGGCACTGGAACCTACCAAAGGAAAAAAAAAAAGATGCCCCATATCCAAAAACAAAGAAGAAACTGCAGCAAGACAGTGAGAGGGGCACAGTCACAGTAAAATCAAATCCCATACCTGCCAGATGCGTGACCCACAAACTGGAGAAGAGTAATACCAAAGAGGTTCTCCCACTGTTGTGAAGGTTCTGAACCCCACGTCAGGCTTTCCAGCTTGGGGATCTGACAAAGGGACTGGGAATTCCCAGGGAATTTACCTTGAAGGCCAGCGGGATTTGATTACAAGACTTCCACAGGACTGGGGGAACCAGAGATTCTGGTCTTGAAGGGCACAAACAAAACCTTACGCACATCAAGACTCAGAGGAAAGGAGCAGTGACTCCACAGGTGATTGAACCAAAACAACCTGCTAGATTTGGAGGGCCTCCTGTGGAGGCGTGGGTCAGAAGGGGCTCACCACAGTGATGGAGGTATTGGCAGTGGCAGTCTGGAAAGGTCCCCCTAAGGTCTAATGGTGACCCTCTTGGAGGTCACCATTGACTGGACCATAGGGCCCATAGACTTGAGGGCTGGGTCTTCTCAAGTCAAAAAACTACCAGGGAGGGAGGGCAACCCCACCCATCAGCAGATAACTGGATTAAAGCTTTACTGAGAAAGGCCCTGCCAACCAGAGCAAGACCCAGTTTTTCCCACCACAAGTCCCTTCCATCAGGAAGTTTACACAAGCCTTCTCGCCTCTTCCATCATGGGGCAGACAAAAGAAGCAAGAACTACAGTCTTACAGTGACTAAAGCTAAAACCACATTACAGAAAGGTAATTAACAAGAAGAAAGCAGAAGGTTATGTCCCAGATGAAGGGACAAGATGAAACCCCAGACAAACAACTAAATGAAGTAGAGATTGGCAACCTTCCAGAAAAAGAATTCAGAATAATGATAGTGAAGATGATTCAGGACCCTGGGGGTGGGGGCAAGGGGAAATGGAGGCAAAGATTGAGAAGATGCAAGAAATGTTTACCAAAGACCTAGAAGAACTAAAGAACAAACAAACATAAATAAATAATACACTAGAAGCAGGGATCAAGACCATCCCCATGGAAAAGAAATGCAAAAAAGCAAAATGGTTGTCTGAGGAGGCCTTACAAATAGCTGTGAAAAGAAGAGAAGCAAAAAGCAAAGGAGAAAAGGAAAAATATTCTCATTTGAATGCAGAGTTCCAAAGAATAGCAAAGAGAGATAAGAAAGCCTTCCTCAGTGATCAATGCAAAGAAATAGAGGAAAACAACAGAATGGGAAAGACTAGAGATCTCTTCAAGAAAATTAGAGATACCAAGGGAACACTTCATGCAAAGATGGGCTCAATAAAGGACAGAAATGATATGGACCTAACAGAACCAGAAGATATTAAGAAGAGGTGGCAAGAATACACAGAAGAACTGTACATAAAAGATCTTCACAACCCAGGTAATCACGATGGTGTGATCACTCACCTAGAGCCAGACATCCTGGAATGTGAAGTCAAGCGGGCCTTAGAAAGCATCACTATGAACAAAGCTAGTGGAGGTGATGGCATTCCAGTTGAACTATTTCAAATCCTGAAAGATGATGCTGTGAAAGTGCTGCACTCAATATGCCAGCAAATTTGGGAAACTCAGCAGTGGCCACAGGACTGGAAAAGGTCAGTTTTCACTCCAATCCCAAAGAAAGGCAATGCCAAAGAATGCTCAAGCTACCGCACAATGGCAGTCATCTCACACGCTAGTAAAGTAATGCTCAAAATTCTCCAAGCCAGGCTTCAGCAATATGTGAACTGTGAACTTCCTGATGTTCAAGCTGGTTTTAGAAAAGGCAGAGGAACCAGAGATCAAATTGCCAACTACCACTGGATCATTGAAAAAGCAAGAGAGTTCCAGAAAAACATCTATTTCTGCTTTATTGGCTATGCCAAAGCCTTTGACTGTGTGGATCACAATAAACTGTGGAAAATTCTGAAAGAGATGGGAATATCAGACCACCTGACCTGCCTCCTGAGAAATCTATATGCAGGTCAGGAAGCAACAGTTAGAACTGGACATGGAACAACAGACTGGTTCCAAATAGGAAAAGGAGTTCGTCAAGGCTGTATATTGTCACCCTGCTTATTTAACTTCTATGCAGAGTACATCATGAGAAACGCTGGACTGGAAGAAGCACAAGCTGGAATCAAGATTGCTGGGAGAAATATCAATAACCTCAGAGATGCAGATGACACCACCCTTATGGCAGAAAGTGAAGAGGAACTAGAAAGCCTCTTGAAAGTGAAAGAGGAGAGTGAAACAGTTGGCTTAAAGCTCAACATTCAGGAAACTAAGATCATGGCATCTGGTCCCATCACTTCATGGGAAATAGATGGGGAAACAGTGTCAGACTTTACTTTTTGGGGCTCCAAAATCACTGCAGATGGTGATTGCAGCCATGAAATTAAAAGATGCTTACTCCTTGGAAGGAAAGTTATGACCAACCTAGATAGTATATTGAAAAGCAGAGACATTACTTTGCCAACAAAGGTCCGTCTAGTCAAGGCTATGGTTTTTCCAGTAGTCGTGTATGGATGTGAGAGTTGGACTGTGAAGAAAGGGAAGCGGCGAAGAATTGATGCTTTTGAACTGTGGTGTTTTAAAAGACTCTTGAGAGTCCTTTGGACTGTAAGGAGGTCCGACTAGTCCATCCTAAAGGAGATCAGTCCTGTGTGTTCATTTGAAGGACTGATGTGTAAGCTGAAACTCCAATACTTTGGCCACCTGATGTGAAGAATTGACTCATTGGAAAAGACTCTGATGCTGGGAGGGACTGGGGGCAGGAGAAGGGGATGACATAGGATGAAATGGCTGGATGGCATCACTGACTAGATGGGCATGAGTTTGGGTGAACTCCAGGAGTTGGTGATGGACAGGGAGGCCTGGCATGCTGCGATTCATGGGTCACAAAGAGTCGGACACGACTGAGCGACTGAACTGTACTGAGAAGCAAACACTAGCAGAATAACTGAGGCAGAATGGACAAATGACCTGGAGGACAGAATGGTAGAAATCACTGGCATAGAACAGAATATAGAAAAAAGAATGAAAAGAAATGAAGACAGCCTAAGAGACCTCTGAGACAACATTAAATGCACCAACATTTGCATTATAGGGGTCCCAGAAGGAGAAGAGAGAGAGAGAAAGGACCTGAGAAAATATTTGAAGAGATAAGACCTGAAAATTCCCATATATGAGATAGGAAATAGTGAACCAAGTCCAGGAATCACAGAGAGTCCCAGGCAGGATAAACCCAAGAAGGAACACACTGAGACACATAGTAATCAAACTGACAAAAATTAAAGACAGAGATAAAATATTAAAAGCAACAAGAGAAAAACAACAAGTAACATACAAGGGAACTCCCATCAAGGTATTAGCTGACCAATGGCAATCCACTCCAGTACTCTTGCCTGGAAAATCCCATGGACGGAGGAGCCTGATAGGCTGCAGTCCATGGTGTCGTAAAGAGTTGGACACAACTGAGTAACTTCACTTTCACTTTTCACTTTCATGCATTGGAGAAGGAAATAGCAATCCACTCCAGTGTTCTTGCCTGGAGAATCCCAGGGATGGTAGAGCCTGGTGGGCTGCTGTCTATGGGGTCGCACAGAGTCGGACACGACTGAAGTGACTTAGCAGCAGCAGCAACACAAATTCTACAAGCCAGATATATTTAAAATTATGAAAAGGAAGAGCCTACAACCAAGAATACTCTACCCCGCAAGACTCTCCTTCAGACTTGATGGAGAAATCAAAAGCTTTCCAGATAAGCAAAAGTTAAGAGAATTCAATACCATCAAACCAGCTTTACAACAAATACTAAAGTAACTTCTCTAGGCAGGAAACACAAGAAAAGGAATAAGACCTGCCAAGAGAAAATAAACCCAAAACAATTGAAAAAATTTTAATAGGATCACACATATAGATAATCACCTTAAATCACCTTTCTTTAGAAAGCAGACTGGTGATAGTTGTGTGTGCGTCTAGGACATCCAGCCTTTGAAACCCATGATTTATCTATTGTCCTAAATTCCCTGGTGGCTCAGCTTGTAAAGAATCCACCTGTAATGTGGAAGACCTGGGTTTGATCTCTGGGTTGGGAAAATCCCCTGGAGAAGGGCATGGCTACCGCTCCACTATTCTGGCCGGGAGAATTCCATGGATTGTGT
Source organism: Bos mutus (assembly GCF_027580195.1). Lineage (NCBI taxonomy): Eukaryota > Metazoa > Chordata > Mammalia > Artiodactyla > Bovidae > Bos > Bos mutus. The sequence continues at coordinate 135,456,130 of NC_091618.1, forward strand.
AGTCCATGGGATCGCAAAGAGTCGGACACAACTTTCACTTTCATTTTCAATAGGTATGGTATAGAATGGCCAATCTTCACAAATACTTATACCAATACAAGCTTCTGTGTGTTTTAAAATCCTGTGGACTAGAGTGAAGTAATGTTCTATGCTTCTTTCCAGATTGTTCACAGAACACTAGCAGCCATGTTGGGGTCCCTTTCAGCATTAGCAGCGCTGGCTGTGATTGGTGACGTAAGTTGTAACATTTTGAGTCAAAGGCTTAGCATTTGATAGAATGTCAGCTTCAAAGACAGTCCAGTAATTAGGTGTTATTTTAATATACTATTTCACGTTTCCTGTTAAGGCATGAACTAATGAACTTTATACCATTGATGAGCAATTAACATTTGATTTTATCACACACACCCCATCTTAGCTGAGGAAAGGCTCATGATGGTCAAGTACTCATTCAGGCCATGCACCTGAGCAATGTTAGAGCCAGCCATATGCACTGTCAGCCCTTGGAGACCAGGGGAGGCCATCCTAGCTGGAGCAGAGAGGTGGGAGATAGTGAGGTTGGGGACAGACATCAGGAGGTCCCTGGAAGTGCATGTCTGTGAGGTGATACTGTCCCCTCAGGATCTGAGCATGTTCCATCCTGCAGAGACACTGGAATGAATGTAGAGAAGCAAGAGAGGCCAAATACTCTGGAGATGGAGGCCTGGGGTTGTTTGAGGAGCAGTGCTGCACTGACCAAGGTGGCCACACATGGAACTTGGGATTCGAAAAAAACTCTGTAGAATTTCACAGATTGTTCTGAAAAATGTTTCTAAAGGCCAGTCAGTCAACCAAAGAGTAAAAATAATATGTGAGACTTTGTTATTTATTTATTTTTCTCTTTTATGGCTAGAATTGGTATAAACAAACACTCACTCTCAGGGTAAAATGTCCCAGAATCCTAAAACTTACACATAAACCTCTGTTACTTTGATTAATTGTTAAGGAGTAGTGTAGTAGTAGTTATTTAATTTTGGAAATAATTGATATGGCATATACCTTGTGCTGCAGGAAAATCTCTGGACCACTGTGAAGTCCTTTTCCAACAACGAGGCTCTCCAAGTGCCCTCACTTCCCAGTCTGGGCTCCCAGTTCCCCATGATCCTACCTTTCCTTAGGGACAGGGACAGGGCTTAAGAAGTCTGCCTTTCTCAATGACAAGTGCATAGTTTTGATGTTACGATGCTTTGGGTCACGACTGTTTTTCAGTAATGATATAATAGGATTTCAAAGGCAAGTAGATGGTGTGATTTTTGTGATTTTCAGCTCTGGCCATGAGTGGGTTTTCTGTAAAGTGCACATGTTTACAGCTTATCACCAGGAGGATGAGGCCCAGGACTAATTGGCTAATTTGTGGTTTGATTGCAGAGACCCAGCCTGACCCATGTGGTGGAGTGGATTGATTTTGAGACTCTGGCCCTGCTGTTTGGCATGGTAATGACAGTCCTCCCAGTGGGACTGGGCCCCAAGTTTGCTGTAACCTGGGACTTTCTCTTTTACTGCTGTCACTGCTAATTCTTAAGGACACCGTGCTGCTTGACTGTTAGGGCTTGATTGAGAAGTGTTTGCAGGTCTAGCTAATTTCTCCTGATGAAGAATGGAGTGATTGGTGCTCTGGTTGGTTAGCTGGAAAATTTTAGCCTAAGGCCTCTCTAACAGAGAAATAATCTTGCCATTGAGAAAATTCAGCAGTTTTTTGAGTTACTGTCCTTAAAATATAAAATGATATATCTTAAATAAATAAACCATATAAATTTTTCAGTGATTGAAAAAGTACCTTTAATTATATGGATAAAGGAAGAAAGGAAGAAATTGTCCCTAAGTGATAGTTTGTTAATTTACCATATTTTCAAGTGACCACTCTACTGCATGCTATGGAGAGTGTCACCAAATCAACCTGTAGGAAGGGAATTTTAAGGCACACTAGTGAGTTAGTGGGAGAAGGCAATGGCACCCCACTCCAGTACTCTTGCCTGGAAAATCCCATGGACGGAGGAGCCTGGTAGGCTGCAGTCCATGAGGTTGCTGAGAGTTGGATATGACTGAGCGACTTCACTTTCACTTTTCACTTTCATGCATTGGAGAAGGAAATGGCAACCCACTCCAGTGTTCTTGCCTGGAGAATCCCAGGGACGGTGGAGCCTGGTGGGCTGCCGTCTATGGGGTCTCACAGACTTGGACATGACTGAAGCGACTTAGCAGCAGCAGCAGCAGTGAGTTAGTGTGGAACATGAGTCATAAACAGATTTAGTTGGAATAAGGGGAATTTGACAAGGGTCTGGACAGCAGTGGGAATGGCTCATGTGTCCTTGAACAGACCCCACAGTGGCTGAGTGATCTGAAGGAGGGCTGTGCTGCTCTAGGTGTCAATGTGATCCAAAATAACTGTCTGCTTTGTGGATGCGGTGTGGGATTCAGGTCAGTGCTCTGAATTCAGGCTTTATAGAGAAACTAATTTTTGTATTGGGTTCTGAAAAGTATATAGGGTTTGGACATATGGAAGGAAAAAGGAAGGCGTACCAGCTATCTCATAAGTTTTTGTTATAAAAAAAAGTTTAAATGATTGGTGTATTAGTTTGCTGGGACCGCCATTATAAAGTACCATACACTGGGTGACTTAAACAACAGAAATGTATTTCCTCATAGTTCTGGAGGCTAACGTCCAAGATCAAGATGTGTGCAGTGTTGGTTTCTTCTGAGGCTTATAGATGATCATCTGCTCAAGTCCTCACATGATTGTCCCTCTGGGCGTGTCTATGTCCTCCTCTCTTCTTATAAGGTCAATAGGCATATTGGATTAGGGCTTCACTTTAATTTAATTATCCTCTTAATACAGTTATATTGGATTTTAACAATGAATGGCTTAATTTTTTCTCAGTTGGAATCAGTTCAAGAAGGTTCTATATAGAACTTTGGGGTGTGTGTGGTCCAGAGACAGTCTGTATAACCAGACCCCTGTCTTTTTTACCCTGTTTATTTCCAGTCATCCACCCATGGGACCACTCACCCAGTCCCTGAGTTCCAGTCTCTCTTGGGTGGTTCTGGCAGCAGACATGTGTAACAGTTTCACCACGACAGTGGAAGGCCACACGGGACCTACCCTGTGTAGGTCACCTACACATGTGGTCATTCATGTGTAGCTTCCATTGGCGTGAAGCATCACACTCTACAAGTGGCCTCACAGTGGCCATTTGGATAGGATGAACAATGATGGTCATTATAGATGAGGCAGAGATTTGTACTGTTTTGCACTGTTTTTGTGAAACACAGTTTTGGGCCCACTATTTTCTAAAGTACTTTAGTTTACATAATTCACAACAACCTTACGAGGGAATAAGACATACAGAAGTAAGGTGAGAAAACCAAAGTACAGAGAATTAAATAATTTTTTTTTTTGCTCAAGGCTCTGTTTGACTGTTTGCAACCCCATGGACAGCAGCATGCCAGGCTTCCCTGTCCACCACCAAATCCCGGAGTTTGCTCAAATTCACGTCCAGTGAGTCAGTGTTGCCATCCAACCATCTCATCCGCTGTTGCCCCATTCTCCTCATTCCCTCAATCCTTCCCAGCATCAGGGTCTTTTCCAGTGAGTCAGTTCTTCGCATCAGGTGGCCAAAGTATTGGAGCTTTAGCTTCAGCATCAGTCCTTCCAATGAATATTCAGGGTTGATTTCCGTTAGGATTGACTGGTTTGATCTCCTTGCAGTCCAAGGGATTCTGAAGAGTCTTCTCCAGCACTACAGTTAGAAAGCATCAATTCTTCAGCACTCAGCCTTCTTTATGGTCCAGTTTTCACATCTGTATATGACTACTGGAAAAACTATAGCTTTGACTATATGGACTTTTGTCAATAAAATAATGTCTCTGCTTTTTAATATGCTGTCTAGGTTGGTCATAGCTTTTCTTCCAAGGAACAAGTGTCTTTTAATTTTGTAGCTGAAGTCACTGTCCTCTGTGATTTTGAAGCCCAAGAAAATAAAATCTGCCACTATTTCCATTTTTTCCCTATCTATTTGCCCTGAAGTGATGGGACTGGATGCCATGATCTTAGTTTTTTGGATGTTGTATTTTAAGCCAGTTTTTTCACTCTCCTCTTTCACTCATCAAGAAGCTCTTTAGTTCCTCTTCACTTTCTGCCATTAGAGTGGTGTCATCTGCATTTCTGAGGTTGTTAATATTTCTCCCAGCAGTCTTCATTTCAATGTAACTACGCTTATAAAATTTAAGCTAGTTTAAAAAAAAATAAATGTAATTTAAGTCAGTTTAAAAGTCTTAAAACTTTTAATTGTTGCTTGTGTGAACACCTAGGTGCAAAAGGCCACATTCTATCCTATTTCCTGCCCTGTTTCTAGCTTTGTGACTCTGAGCAAGTCACTTTTCCTCTCTGCCTGACAGTTTCCTGGTCTATAAGTCAGAGTAATTATAACGCAGATGTTTACTGTGAAGTTCAGGTGGAATGATAATGTACTTTGGGCACATACTCTTGGACAAATGTAAAGGTGCAAATCCTCTAGTAAGGGGCTTGATTCAGAGAGTTAGTAAGTGGATCACACTCAACCAAAGAGTGAGACGTTTGATGAGGTGGTAGGTTTCATATAGAGGCCAGAGCTCAGATGTGTAAGTGGTCACTGATATCATTTCAGGATGGTGCTCTGAAACATTCTTTGTCTCCTTCTTCTCTTTTCCCTATAGATGATCTTAGTAGCCATATTTTCAGAAACTGGATTTTTTGATTATTGTGCTGTAAAGGTATGTATGATGTGGCATTTAATAGTTATGTATCAATTGATACTTTTTTCCTACCATTACATATTTAGTGAATAAAACTGTTTTAAAGCAAATATTTTAAAATTCTGTCCTCCTTTTCAAAATCACTGCTGCAAACCTGGGTATAATTGCTATGCTAAGTAAGGTGTCTTTGAACATCACTTTCAGATTCTCAACAAATAACCAAAGAAGAGGATCAAGGAGACTAGTATTCAAGTTGAATATTTGTGTGATGGCGTTCAACTTGGCAGGTTGAGAACTATGCACCAAAACTGTTTTGCACTTCAGAGTATCTAAATATTTTAAGTCATCAGTTCTGATTACTCTGCTTTTAGGTGAAATAATTTCAATGATTACTTTACGACATTGAACATATAAGCATTCATTTTTATAACTGGGACCCTGGGGAATCCTTCACCATTTTCTGACTGGTAGAATTTGTGTTGATCCTATCATCAGAGTTGGGAGGAAAAGACTAATGTAGACTAGGGCTGGGCTTGAATTCTTTTTGAAACTGAAAAGTTCTTTTATTTATTTATTTATTTTTGTTGTCTAGGGAACTTTATTCTTTTTTTTTTTTTAACTTTACAATATTGTATTGGTTTTGCCATATATCAACATGAATCTGCCACAGGTATACACGTGTTCCCCATCCTGAACCCTTCTCCCTGCCCCCTCCCCATACCATCCCTCTGGGTTGTCCCAGTGCACCAGCCCCAAGCATCCAGTATCGTGCATCGAACCTGGACTGGTGTCTCATTTCATATATGATATTATACATGTTTCAACACCATTCTCCCAAATCATCCCACCCTCTCCCTCTCCCACAGAGTCCGAAAGATTGTTCTATACATCAGTGTCTCTTTTGCTGTCTCGTATACAGAAAAATTAGTTATTTAAGAAGCCCTTTTCAAACTTTGAAAGATAGAACCATATCGTGATTTTTGCCAATTTTGTGCACTATCTTGCACCTCCCAGGTAGCTATCTTGCCTCTTCCTCCCAATACCTTGGTACTAAAAGCAACCCCTAGATCCCCAAAGATCGGCAGACTCTAGGGTCAGGTGAATCCCAAAGTCACAGCCCAGGCTGTCCAACCAAAAGGAGTGTGTAAAAAGATACAGACATGACAGGTTGTCACCTTATGAGAGACAGACCATCTCAAGGTACTGAAATGAGAATTGGAGGGAAGAAGTGTAGGCCCGCACAGGTTTACAGGTTCAGGTCCAGCCATTACTGCCTCATCTCAGCAGGTTTAGGAGTTTGTAGGTCTAAGTTTTAATCCGCCATGTAGTGTTTATTTAGACCCTTAGTTCTCAGAGTCCCTAATGAAAAGTTGCATCTGTTTTCTGGCCCCATTGGTCCTAGCTTGTTCTGTATTGCATTCCAGGCATACCAATTGTCCCGAGGAAGAGTGTGGACCATGATCTTCATGCTGTGTCTCGTTGCTGCTGTCCTTTCTGCCTTCCTGGACAATGTCACAACAGTGCTCCTCTTCACTCCTGTGACCATAAGGTATGCAAAGTGGCCTTGTGTGGACATCAGGGCAGCTGATGTGCCCTTGTGCTGGCTGCCTTCCTCCCACATGATGGGGTCTGACCTGAACATCCACTGGGACTGTAGCTCTGACTGCACAGCTGTGATGGCAGTAGCAGTGGTTGCAGAAGTGCCTACAGGAATCAGGACACACAAACCTTTATGCCTGTGGGACAGAGCATTAGGGGCCAGGAGTTCTACTGCATGGGCTCTATGGGGTTCTCAGCCAGAGAGCAGGAGGTGGGGCTACTGTCTTGCTCTGGCAGGATCCTTGTGGGATTATTGGAGGGTTGCATGACCTGGCCTGGCAAGGCCTTGCAAGATGACTTTGGGAAAGAGAAATTCAGTTTGATTCCATTTTGCTCTTTTTAATTCCACCCATTTCATTTGTGGGACTGATTGCATGGGGCCTCCTGGGGCTTGGGCTTCAGCCTGTGATTGTGCAGCCCCTTCCAAGGTCATGGACCTACACTTTTATCTAGACTTTATGTCCTTTATTTTAAAGATGGTTCCTAGCATATCATGGTCTTCCCCTGCTTAGACTCAACATGTGCTGGTGCTGGCTGGTTCTAGAGAGACTGAGGGGTTATAGGTATGCCTGGTGGCTTCTGGGAAGCTAGGTAGTAAGGACATTTGTCTAAATGTCCTCACTTCAGCTGAGGACAACTCACTTCAGCTGCACTGATCTGGGTTGTTCCATCAAAGAAATTAAAATAAGCTAGTGTTCTGAGGATTCTACCAGATAAGAGATTCTCCTGCTTATGAGGCATGAGACACAGCAAGTTCAATGTCACCAACAAGGGGCTTCTTACAGAGCTCAGGACTAATTCTGGGTGATGCCTTTGGTGTTTGGGAGAGTAGTGACCCTCAGAGGAGGAGTAAGTTAGAATGTGGAGTAGGGAGAGGAGAAGGAAAGGTAGAGAGGAACAGAGAGTTAGTAGCATCTCGTGGATTGGCCTGCAGTGTTATGAGTTAATCTGTTGCCCAGGCTTCTGCAAGTCTGGCTGCATTGTCATGGTCCACATGCAAGTATGGATTTGAGGGGCAGGATGCTAGATTTAGCCTTCTTGCACAGGAGGTGCAGCACCTCCCAATACCCAGAGGTATAGTTCTTCTGAGGGTAAATGGTGGATAAAGCATATGCTAAAACCAACCCTGCCCCTGGACACCTCAGTGGGCAAGAGGCAGTTCACACCTACCACCCTCCAACCAGGGCAACTCTGCTGCTGACAGTGGTTTGAAACCATCTCACAATGTGCCAGACTCCAGCAAGTCACTACACACCCTGATGATGGCACCCTGATTCTCAACATCCCTGTACAGCTTGCACAGCTGAGGGTTGTCTCAGCCTTGCTGGGATTTGTTTACATCCTCACTCTGCTAGGAACTGGCTTTGTAATTTTATGTAAGAATCAGTTCAGTTCAGTTGCACAGTCATGTCTGATTCTTTGCTATCCCATGGATTGTAGCATGCCAGGCTTTCCTGTCCATCACCAACTCCTGGAGCTTGCTCAAACTCATGTGCATCGAGTCGGTGATGCCATCCAACCATCTCATCCTCTGTCATCCCCTTCTCCTCCCGCCTTGAATCTTTCCCACTGAAAGATTGTTGCTGAGCCATGAAAGACACCGGGATTCATGGTCTCTGGAGAAGAATTCAATCTGGGGTCAGTAACAAGGCTTGATCGCTCAGAGCTTTTGTGTATTTAATAAAGCTTTATTAAAGTATAAAAGAGATAGAGAAAGCTTTTGACATAGACATCAGAAGGGGGTAGAAAGAGTACCTGCCTGCTAGTCTATACCTATCAGTGAGTTGTTAATTAGAGAAAGGAGATGATTCAAAACTCAAAGTGGCACCAGGTCCCTCAACCACAACATACATTTTGAGATAACATTGGCACCAGGTGAATCATCCCAGGCCATAAAACGATCGACATGAATGTTGAAGAAAGGCAGGTTTCCAAGTAAATATATAGTTCATTAACATAGATTAGGAGAACAATGTATAAGTAAAACATACAGGTTTGTTAAGCCCTTATAGGTTCTGAGTCTTAAGCAGAACTGACTTGAAGAGAGAGTCTAGGGTAAATACATAGTTGATTAACATAGCTTAAGAAAAGCATTTCCATAAGAAAAATGCATTGATTAGCTCAAGGTTTGAGAAAAGTTAAGTTTAGGTGGAGCCAGGTATTGTCATGGCAACACAGAATTTTAAGAGAAACCTCCTTTTCATTTTGTATAGAGAAGGGGAAAAAATCTGACACTTGTAGTTTGTTTCCTCCTGCCACTTAAGAGAGAGATAAGAAACATGCGACCCTTGCAGTCTATTTTCTCCATTTGGAGACCCCCTAGCCTTCCTGTCTGTTACCCTCTCACCAGCATCAGGGTATTTTCCAATGAGTCAGTTCTTTGCATCAGGTGGCCAAAGTATTGGAGCTTCAACTTTAGCATCAGTCCTTCCAATGTATATTCAGGACTGATCTCCTTCAGAATGGACTGGTTGGATCTCCTTGCAGTCCAAGGGACTCTCAAGAGTCTTCTCCAACACCACAGCTCAAAAGCATCAATTCTTTGGTGCCCAGCTTTCTTTATGGTCCATCCACACATGACTACTGGAAAAAATGTAGCTTTGACTAGATGGACCTTTGTCAGCAAATTAACATCTCTGCTTTTTAATATGCTGCCTAGGTTTGTCATAGCTTTTCTTCCAAGGAGTAAGTGTCTTTTAATTTCATGACTGCAGTCACCATCTGCAGTGATTTTGGAGGCCAAGAAAATAAAGTCTGTCACTGTTTCCCTTGTTTCCCCATCTATTTGCTTTGATGTGATGGGACCAAATGCCATGATCTTCGTTTTTTGAATGCTGAATTTTAAAGCCAGTTTTCACTCTCCTCCTTCACTTTCATCAAGAGGCTCTTTAGTTCCTCTTCACTTTCTGCCCTAAGAGTGGTGTCATCTGCATATCTGAGGTTATTGATATTTCTCTTGACAGTCTTGATTCTGGCTTGTGCTTTATCCAACCCCGCATTTCACATGATGTACTCTGCATATAAATTAAATAAGCAGAGTGACAATACAGCCTTGACGTACTCCTGTCCCAATTTGGAAGCAGTCTGTTGTTCCATGTCCAGTTCTAAATGTTGCTTCTTGACCTGCATACAGATTTCTCAGGAGGTAGGTAAGGTGGTTTGGTATTCCTATCTCTTGAAGAATTTTCCAGTTTGTTCTGACACAGTCAAAGGCTTTGGCGTAGTCAATAAAGCAGAAGTAGATGTTTTTCTGGGATTCTCTTGCTTTTTCTATGATCCAGCAGATGTTGACGATTTGATCTCTGGTTCCTTTGTTTTTTTCTGAATCCAACATGAACATCTGGAAGTTCTCGGTTCACATACTATTGAAGCCTAGCTTGGAAAATTTTGAGCATTACTTTACTAGTGTGTGAGTTGAGTGCAATTGTGTGGTAGTTTGAGCATTCTTTGGCATTGCCTTTCTTTGGGATTGGAATGAAAACTGACTTTTTCTAGTCCTTTGGCCACTGCTGAGTTTTCCAAATTTTCTAGCTTATTGAGTGCAGCACTTTAGCAGCATCATCTTTTAGGATTTGAACTAGCTCAGCTGGTATTCCATCACCTCCTCTAGCTTTGTTTGTAGTAATGCTTCCTAAGGCCCACTTGACCTCACACTCCAGGATGTCTGGCTCTAGGTGAGTGAGCACACTATAATTGCTGTGTGGGAATAGCAATTCCATTTATTAGTATACAAATTGCATCTTTCATGATTAAAGTATTGGTGTGCTCAGATTCACTGTTTATATTATACTATTATATTCTTTATGACTCTCTAAGCTTAATCACATTTCTTCTGCCTCTGTCTGGATTGAGTAACATTAGTCTTTAGAGTTGGGCTTCCATGGTAGTTTAGATGGTAAAGAATCCTCCTGCAATGCAAGAGACCTGGGTTCGATTGCTACGTTAAGAAGATCCCCTGGAGGAGATACTCATTCCAGTATTCTTGCCTGGAGAATCCCCATGGACAGAGGAGCCTGGTGGGCTACAGTCCATGGGCAAAGAGTCGGACATGACTGAGCAACCAAGCACAGCACAGCACACCATCTTTACAGTTAGACATCCAAATCTGGCATTGTTGATTAGCACACACGAATCCTTTTCTTGCTAAAAGCAGAGCCTGGGGCTTCCTTAGTTGAAAGCTGCTGCTGCTGATTGGAGTCTGATCCTCTTTTTTGAACTCCCTTCTCAACTTCTACACAGCTCTGTAGGCCAATCCTACTCAGAAAAGCTGCTGGCTATACTCTGAGCTGGAAGATAGTAGAAAGGACCCTTGAGGCACTTCCCTGGTGGTCGGGTGGTTAAGACTCTGAGCTTCCATTGCAGGGGGTATGGAATCACTCCCTCGTAAGGAACCAAGATCCCTCATGCCACAGAGCACCCCCACCAAAAAAGGTCCTTGAGTGCAGCAGGGGCTCCCCTTGCTGCCAACATCCAGACTCAGGCCTGGCTTCTGTAAGAAAGTGGGCAATGTAATGGGTGGGTGGAGGAGACGCCATGAGGTTTTCCCTGAACTTTCTTTAGAGCAGCCTTTCTCAACTGTGTGCTCAGTGGACCACTTGGGGAGCTATAAATGCTGCTGCTTAGGCCCATCTCCAGGGGTTGTTCTATCATGAGCTGGGTAGCAAGACTGTCAAGATCCCCAGACAAATCTAATGTTTAGCTAAGATGGAAAGCCACTGCTATAGAATGTATACTCCTTGTTAGAATTAAGCACAGTGCCTCAGCATTTGATAAGGTAAGGTGGGTAAGGAGCTAGGTTGGCAGGTGTGGTGTGAGCTACTGGGCAACAGTGCTTTTTGCTCCAGCCCCACCTTGACTCAGAGGGGTCTGGTGGCAAAGATGCGTTCATCTGGGCCACTTCCTGCCCTGCAAGGGAGCCTGTACACCAAGTGCTTCCTCCAGACCTGTGGGGGTGAGGCAGGAATGTATTTTCACATGGATGGTTCAGATGGATTGTGTTAACTTTCAGAGAAGTGCTGAGAGTCAACTTTATCCTGTAGCTCTATAGCACTGTTGTCATTGTTTACCCCTCAGCATTGCCTTTCTCATAGATGTGTGTGTGTGTGTGTGTGTGTGTGCATGCTTCTTATACCTGCAAGTGCTTTGAAAATATTTAGGTCACACATATGCCTTTCACAATATGGATAGTGGGACTGTTTTCATTTTCCTTCATTTATGACAGATTGTGTGAGGTGCTCAACCTTGATCCAAGACAAGTCCTGATTGCAGAAGTGATCTTCACAAACATTGGGGGAGCTGCCACTGCCATTGGGGACCCACCAAATGTCCTTATTGTTTCCAACCAGGAGTTGAGGAAGATGGTATGTATCACTATAATCAGATTGTTTCCAATAAATATAGAACCCAGCTTACTTGCACATTTAGTAGCATTTTACCAACATGGATATCACTTCCTCTTATGGAGTGTTCTTGGTCATCTTGAGAGTGGGAGGTTAGGTGACTGATCCTCTAATGTAGTGGTCTGAATTGACTTCATTCTCATTCTGATAAAATTTTAAGAAAATGATTACATTTTCTATTTAGTCATAGTCTGCTATAATATATTAATGGGAATTGAGGTTTCTTCCAACAATATTAATAACAAAATGGTCTGCTCCCTCTCATTTTTCAACTGAAGTGGATGAATAAGTTCTTCATTGATGAAGAACTTAAGTTTTTTAAAATAAGGGTGAGAAAATGAAAGTCTTTCTGGATTTTTGGTAAGCTCTTATTAATATATAATTTCTTGTAAACAAAAATAAAAACAAAGTATTAAGGAGAGTGCAAATAGTATTTTACATATCTTAGAGTTAAGGTTCGGAGAAGGCAATGGCACCCCACTCCAGTACTCTTGCCTGGAATATCCCATGGACAGAGGATCCTGGTGGGCTGCAGTCCATGGGGTCGCTGGGAGTCGGACACGACTGAGCGACTTCACTTTCACTTTTCACTTTCCTGCATTGGAGAAGGAAATGGCAACCCACTCCAGTGTTCTTGCCTGGAGAATCCCAGGGACGGTGGAGCCTGGTGGGCTGCCGTCTATAGGGTCACACAGAGTTGGATACGACTGGAGCGACTTAGCAGCAGCAGCAGCAGGGTTAAGGTTAAAGTATACAATTAATTTTTATTTGTCATTCTTTGATCATTAGAATTTTCTCAATATCTCTTCTCTGAAGTATCAATAAAAATGCTTTCAAATTGGTATCACTTATTATAGGTGATACATTTATGCCTGTGTGTCTCTGAAGTGTGTTAGTATGTTTGTGTATATTTGCTGTCTTTCATAAAAATATTTAAGCCTTTGAGAGTTCATGGCTCCAAGGTGTTGAAGGGCATTTTGTGGGCCTACTGTGTTCTAGAGATTCAGGGTACAACTTAGATACTTTGGCTAAATTTAATACTCCCTGATTGCTCTGAAAGCCAACTGTGACACTTCACCAGTCTTGCTGCATGAGCTGAGCAGCAGGCCCCTCCTGACCATGTCACATGAGCACACCAGAAAGTGTGCGAACCCTGTAATTTGCTTTGTAATCTGTCACCCAGGATAGGTTGCATACACATGAGAGAGAGACCTATTTTCACAGGAAAATAATGTTTTATTATTTTTATTTTATAGTAATACATTTATTTTAGAGAATGTAAATCACACACACACACATATCAGAAATAAAAAATTGTCATAATCCCATCATCCAGAAATAAATCTTCTCAATATTTTGCTTAGTTGCTTGGTTTAGTCACTAAGTCGTGTCTGACTCTTGCAACCCTATGGACTGTAGCCAGGCAGGATCCTCTGTCCCTGCAATTCTCTAGGCAAGAATACCAGAGTGGGTTGCTGTTTCTTTCTCCAGAGGATCTTCAAGACCCAGAGATTGAACCCAGGTCTCCTGCACTGTAGGCATATTCTTTACCAACTGAGCTACAAGGGCGCTTATTTTGGTGCATGTAGTCTGCATGAATGTTTGTATGTGGATATAATAAAAGCTGCTCTGACCAAGATGGAGTAACAGGGACTGTATTTACCCTCTTGCTTGAGACATCCAGAAAGAAAATAAACCAAAATCCAAAAAACAAAACCAGAAACAAACCAAAACCAGAGAGTGATAATCAAGGTACTAGATATCAGGTAAAAAAGGGCAGTGATCCCTGAGAAATGGGAAACAAATGAAATGAACTTATGGTTGCCCCAGCTCACTGCCTTGAGAGATTTTCCAGGATGCAGTTCAGGGAGAGAGAACCCATGTGGAGCCCACCATATTTCTAGAGTCAAGGAGGTAGAACTTACTCTGGAGGGAACAAGACAGAGAACCAGAGAGGGGAGAGTTGGACACAGAGAGAACCTCTGAGTACTTGCAGAGGGAAACTACCTGTGTCCAGGGGAAGAAAAACCCAAAAGATTAGAGGGAAGAGTGCTTGATATACTGAGGGCCAAGAATAATGTCTGTTACTGCCAGGAAGACTGTAAACCTCTTAATTCATGAGGTATTGGCCCTGATTCCACCTAATAAATTTTAAAGACCTCAAATAATCAAATTGTTTTTAAATAGTTTAACTACATCCAAAAACAAACATCAAGAATATTTATCAGATCAGATCAGATCAGATCAGTCGCTCAGTTGTGTCCGACTCCTTGCGACCCCATGAATCGCAGCACGCCAGGCCTCCTTGTCCATCACCAACTCCCAGAGTTCACTGAGACTCATGTCCATCGAGTCAGTGATGCCATCCAGCCATCTCATCCTCTGTCGTCCCCTTCTGTGCAAAAATACCCAACAACACACAAGGTAAAAATCACAATGTCTGACATCCAATCAAAGATTACCAGGCATGCCAAAAAGCAAGAAAATTTGATCTATCATGAGGAGAGTATGAACCATTTGGAATCAACCCAGAATAGACACAGGTGTTATAATTAACAGACAAGTGCACTAAAACCGTTTTTTTTTTTTTTTTTTTAATTTTTACTGTATTCCAGATGTTCATTAAGTTAAAAAGAAACATGAAAGATATTTTTTTTAAAGGCCCAAATCAAACTTCTAAAAATGAAAACTGTAATGTATGAGATAAAAATCTCCTGTTAGGATTAAAACAGCAAATTAAGAATTTCATAAGAAAAGATTAGTGAAATTAAGGACATCAGTTCAGTTCAGTTCAGTCACTCAGTCGTGTCCAACTCTTTGCAACTCCATGAACTGAAGCACGCCAGGCATCCCTGTCCATCACCAACTCCTGGAGTTCACTCAAACTCACGTGGATTGAGTTGGTGATGCCATCCAGCCATCTCATCCTCTGTTGTCCCCTTTTCCTCCTGCCCCCAATCCCTCCCAGCATCAGAGTCTTTTCCAATGTTAAGGACATAGGTCCAAAATAAAACAGAGTGAAAAGTACTGAAAGACATTCACGAGCTGAAGGGAAACTCCAAGTGGCCTAATATATTTATAATTCTTATCTCTGAAGGAGAGGGGAACAGAGAAAGACATTTTAAGAAAACATGGTCTAAAATTTCAAATTTTATGAAAGATATAATCTCAGAGATTCAGGAAGTCCAATGAATTCAGAGCACAAGAAACATGAAGAAACTACACTAAACCATGTCATAATTGTTATACACATGAAACTTAAATAATATTATAAACTGATGATACTTTGATTTAAAAAAAGGCATAATGGGTTATTTACTTTTTCAAGACCTATACTTTGACTTGGATATTTCATTTTGGAAATTATAAGAAATAGTTATTTTAAAAATAGATATTTAAAAGATCTATGTAAAACAGCTATTTTTAACAGCATAAAATTGAAAAACCTATGTAAAATATTCCAAGAATCAAGGAAGAAAGTGAAATTGCAAAATATTTTGAATTGAATTATGGAAACAAAATTTTTAGGGTTCCTTTCAAGCAGGAGTCAGCAAACTTCTTAAAAGGCCATATAATTACTATTACAGGCATATGGGCCTTATGGTTCCTGTTGCAATCTCTCAACTCTGCCACTGTTGCAGGAAGACAGCCCCAGACAACACACAAATGAATGTGCATGTCTATATTCTAGCCTGCAAGTGTAGTTTTCTGGTCCCTGCTCTAAAACAGTATTTAGAAGGGATTATATACCATTAAATACCAATTAAAAAAGAAGAAATGTCTCAAATTAGTGACCTCAGCTTCAGTCTGAAGAAACTAGATAAGAAAGAGCAAATTAAACTGAAAGTAAGCTGAAGAAACACAGCATGGAGGACAGGAAAAACAACAGAGAAAATCAATGAAAGAAAAAGCTAGTTCTTTGATAGGATAAATGATTCTGACAAACTTCTGGCCAAACTGATGAAGAAAATAAGAGAGAAGACATAAATTACCAGTATCAGGAATAAGAGAATTACATCACTACAGAGCACACAGACATTAAAGATATTGTTAGGGAGTATTGTGAACAACTCTATGTCAATAACTTTCACAATTTAGATTAAATGGACAATTCCCTTGAAAGACGTACTCTACCAAACCTCACTCAAGAGGAACTAGATAACCTGAGTAGCCCTATATCTATTAAAGAAATTGAATTTGTAATGAAAAACCTTCCCAGAAAGAACAAAGCAAAGCAAACAAAAAACTCAGGCTAAGATAGCTTTCGTGAATTCTACCAAATGTTTAAGGAAGCAATAATACTACAATACCAATTCTACACAAAATTTTATAGCAAATTGAAGAGAAGAGACTACTTCTCAACTTACTCTATAAAGGCCTGATGCCTAAAGCAGATAAAACCAGGATAAGGAAACTGTTGACAAATACTTTTTATGAGCACAAATAATATATTTAAAAATTAGCTAATCCAATTTAACAACTTATAAAATGAATAATACATAATAATCAAGTGGAATTTATCCTAGAAATGGAAGATTGATGCTATATTTGAAAATATCAACCAATGCAGTTTACTAGCAAACTAAGTGAGAAAATCCATATGATTATCTCAATAGATATAGAAAAATATTAGGAAAAGTCAACATCCATTACTGATCACATCACTCAATAAAGTAGGGAAAAAGTGAGCTTCATCAGCCTGATAAAGAGCATCTATGAAAATATTATGGCCAGCATCATAGTTAAAAGAGGAAAACTGAATATTTTCCTCAGATCAGAAACAAGACAAAGATGTCTGTTCTTACCACTTAAATGCATTTTACTCGAGGCTCTTGTTGGCACAATAAGTCAAGAAAAGAAATACAAGGCATCCACACTGGCAAGGAAGAATTAAGTCTGTTTGCATATTACATGATTGTTCATGTGTAAAATCTGAAGGAATCTACAAAAGAAAAAAACAAAACAAAAACTTCTGAAAATCATAACTAAAATTAACAAATGTACAATACAGGATCAATATAGAAAAATTAATGGTTTTCTATATTCTAACAACAATTGGAAGCTGAAATAAAAATGCCATTTACAATAGCATCAATATATAAAATAGGTTAAATCTGACCAAACATATGCAAGAAAACAACAAAATATTGCAGAGAATAATTAAAGAAGATAAAAATAAATGGGGCGATATATTTTGGTCATGGATCAGAAAACTCAACATCATTAAAGTATGAGTTCTCCCTAGATTGATCTATAGAGTCATGCAATTTCTATAAAAAAAACAGCAAATTTTTCTTTTTGTAGAAATTGACAAACTGATTTTAAAATTTATATGGAAATTCAAAGTATCCAGAATGGTCAAAAACAAGTCTTAAAGTGCAGAACAAATTGGGAGGGCTAGTACTACCTAATTTCACAACTTATTATAAAGCCACAAATAACAAAAACAGTGTGGTTAGCATCAAGATAAGTGGAAGATAAATAGAACAAAGGATATAAATACCAGATACAAATTTCAGATATAAATCCTCACATACATGACTTTTGACAAAGTGATTTTTGACAAAGGTGCAAAGCCAATTAAGTGGAGAAAGGATAATTTTTTCACAAAGAGTCCTGGAATGAATGAACATGCATATGCAGGAGAAATGAATTTCAGTCCACATCTTCTACTTTATCAAAAGATTAGCTGAAATGTAGATTATAGACATGAATATAAAGGCCAAAACTTTAAAATTCTTAGTAGAAAAGATAATTTACAGTAGAATAGATCTAGAAGTAGTTCAAGTGAGAGCATGGTTACTGTAATTTATTAGACTAAGTTTAGAACTTGGCTTTCTGTTTCTGTTATTTGTCTCTTCTTTTTATGGCAATATATTAATGAATGCTGCAACAGTTTAGCTGCCTCTGGCTGGCATCACATTAGTATTTATTTACTTATTTATTCAAGGATAATTGCTTTACAGAATTTTGTTGTTGTTGTTGTTGTTGTTTTTTTTTTTTGTCAAAGCACAACATGAATCAGTCATAGGTATTTATATATCCTCTCCCTTTTGAAACTCCCTCCCATCTCCCTCCCCATCCCACCCCTCTAGGTTGATACAGAGCCCCTGATTGGGTTTCCTGAGCCATACAGCAAATTTCCGTTGCCTATCTATTTTATGTATGGTAACATAAGTTTCCATATTACTCTTTCCATACATCTCCCCTCCCCTCTCCCCATGTCTGTGAGTCTATTCTATTGCTGCCCTGCAAATAAATTCTTCAGTACCATTTTTCTAGATTCTGTATATATGTGTTACAATATGATATTTATCTTTCTCTTTCTGACTTCAACTCTCTATAATAGGTTCTAGGTTCACCCACCCCATTAGAATGGACTCAAATGCATTCCTTTTATGGCAGAGTAATATTCCGTTGTGTATATGTACCACAACTTCTTTATCCATTCTGTTGGTGGACATCTAGGTTGTTCTAGCTGTTGTAAATAGTGCTGTAATGAACAATGTGTTACATGTGTCTTTTTTCAATTTTGGTTTCCTCAGGGTATATGCTTAGGAGTGGGATTGCTGGTTTTATTCTTAGTTTTTTAAGGAATCTCCATACCGTCCTCCACAGTGGCTGTATCAATTTACATTCCCACCAACAGTGTAAGAGCATTCTCTTTTCTCCACACCCTCTCCAGCTTTTATTGTTTGTAGACTTTTTGATGATGACCGTTCCGACTGGCATGAAGTGGTATCTCATTGTAGTTTTGATTTGCATTTCTCTAATAATGAGAGATGTTGAGCATCTTTTCAATGTGTTTGTTAGCCATCTGTATGTCTTCCTTGGAGGAATGTCTGTTTAGGTATTTTTCTAACTTTTTGATTCAGTTGTTTGTTTTTCTGATATTGAGTTGTATGAACTGTTTGTATATTTTGGAAATTAATCCTTTGTCAGTTGTTTGCTGCCAAGTCGCTTCAGTTGTGTCCGACTCTGTGCGACCCCATGGACTGCAGCCTACCAGGCTTCTCCATCCATGGGATTTTCCGGGCAACAGTACTGGAGTAGGTTGCCATTTCCTTCTCCAATGCATGAAAGTGGAAAGTGAAAGTGAAGTCACTCAGTGTCTGACTCTTAGCGACCCCATCGACTGCAGCCTACCAGGCTCCTCTGTCCATGGGATTTTCCGGGCAACAGTACTGGAGTAAGGTGCCATTGCCTTCTCCCTGGCAATTGTTTAATTTGCTATTATTTTCTCCCATTATGAGGGTTGTCTTTTCACCTTGTTTATAGTTTCCTTTGCTGTGCAAAAGTTTTTAAGTTTAATCAGGTCACACTTGTTTATTTTTGTTTTTATTTCTGTAACTCTAAGAGGTGGGTCATAGAGGATCTTGCTTTGATTTATGTCATCAAGTGTTCTGTCTCTGTTTTCCTCTAAGAGTTTTATAGTTTCTGGTCTTACATTTAGGTCCATTTTGAGTTAATCTTTGTGTATGGTGTTAGGAAGTGTTCTCATTTCATTCTTTTACATGTTCAGTTCAGTTCAGTCGCTCAGTCATGTCCGACTCTTTGCGACCCCATGAATCGCAGCATACCAGGCCTCCCTGTCCATCACCAACTCCCGGAGTTCACCCAGACTCATGTCCATCGAGTCAGTGATACTGTCCAGTTTTTCCAGCATCATTTATTGAAGAGGCTGTCTTTGCCCCATTGTATGTTCTTGCCTCTTTTGTCAAAAATAAGGTACCCATAAGGTGCATGGTTTTATTTCTGGGCTTTCTCTCTTGTTCCATTGGTCTATATTTCTGTTGACTGCAGCTTTGTAGTATAATCTGAAGCCAGGAAGGTTAATTCCTCCAGCTCCATTATTCTTTCTTAAGACTGCTTTGGCTATTTGGGGTCTTTTGTGTTTCCATATGAATTGTGAAATTTTTTGTTCTAGTTCTGTGAAAAATGCCATTGGTAATTGATAGGGATTGCATTGAATGTGTAGATGGCTTTTGGTAGTATAGTCATTTTTACAATATTAATTCTTCCTATTTTTCCTACCCAGGAACATGGAATATCTCTCCATCTGTATATGTCATATTTGATTTCTTTCATCAGTGTCTTATAATTTTATGTGTAGAGTTATTTTGTCTCCTTAGGTAAGTTTATCCCTAGATATTTAATTCTTTTTGTTGTGATGGTGAATGGGATTGATTCCTTAATTTCTCTTTCTGATTTTTCATTGTTAGTATATAGAAATGCAAGTGATTTCTGTGTATTAATTTTGTATCCTGCAACTTTGCTAAATTCACTGATTAGCTCTAGTAATTTTCTGATACTATCTTTCAGGTTTTCTATGTACAGTATCATGTCATCTGCAAACAGTGAGACCTTTACTTTTTCTTTTCTGATCTGGATTCCTTTTATTTCTTTTTCTTCTTTTATTGCTCTAGCTAGAACTTCCAGAACTATGTTGTATAATAGTGGTGAAAGTGGACATCCTTGTCTTATTCCTGATCTTAGGGGGAATGCTTTCAGTTTTTCACCATTGAGAATAATATTTGCTGTAGGCGTATCATATATGGTCTTTACTGTGTTGAGGTAGTTTCCTTCTATGCCCATATTTTGAAGAGTTTTAATCATAAATGGGTGCTGAAATTTGTCAAAGGCTTTTTCTGCATCAATTGAGATTATCATATGGTTTTTATCTTTCAATTTGTTAATATGGTGTACCACATTGATTGATTTGTGTATATTGAAGAATCCTTGCATTCTTGGAATAAACCGAACTTGATTATGGTGTATGAACTTTTTGATGTATTGCTGAATTCTGTCTGCTAAAATTTTATTGAGGATTTTTTTTCTGTTTTTAAATTTAAATTTATTTATTTTAATTGGAGGCTAATTACCTTATAATATTGTATTGGTTTTGCCATACATCAACATGAATCTGCCACGGGTGTACATGCGTTCCCCATCCTAAACCCCCTTCCCACCTTCCTCCCCGTACCATCCCTCTGGGTTGCACTGCTGGGCATACACACCAAGGAAACCAGAATTGAAAGAGATACGTGTACCCCAATGTTCATCGCAGCACTGTTTATAATAGCCAGGACATGGAAACAACCTAGATGTCCATCAGCAGATGAATGGATAAGAAAGCTGTGGTACATATACACAATGGCGTATTACTCAGCCATTAAAAAGAATACATTTGAATCAGTTCTAATGAGGTGGATGAAACTGGAGCCTATTATACAGAGTGAAGTAAGCCCAACAGAAAAACACCAATACAGTATACTAACGCATATATATGGAATTTAGAAAGATGGTAATGATAACCCTGTATGTGAGGATTTTTGCATCTATGTTCATCAGTAATATTGGCCTGTAGTTTTCTTTTTTTGTGTTGTCTTTGTCTGGTGTTGGTATCAGGGTGATGGTGGCCTCATAGAATGAGTTTGGAAGTGTTCTTTCCTCTGAAATTTTTTGAAAAAGTTTTAGGATAGGCATTAACTCTTCTCTAAAAGTCTGATAGAATTCTCCTGTGAAGCCATCTGGTCCTGGGCTTTTGTTTTTTGACCACAGCTTCAACGTCAGAGCTTGTAATTGGGTTGTTCATAATTTCTATTTCTTCCTGGTTCAGTCTTGGAAGATTGAAGTTTTCTAAGAATCTGTCCATTTTTTTCCAGGTTATCCAATTTATTGCTGTATAGTTTTTCATAATAGTCTCTTACAATCCTTTGTATTTCTGCATTGTCTATCGTAATCTCTTCTTTTTCATTTCTAATTTTGTTGATTTGATTCTTCTATCTTTTTTTCTTGATGAATCTGGCTAAAGTTTTGTCAAATTTGTTTATCTTCTCAAAGACTCAGCTTTTAGTTTTATTAATCTTTTCTATTGTTTCTTTCTTTTCTTTTTCATTTATTTCTGCCTGGATTCTTATGATTTCTTTCCTCCTACTAATTTTTTTTTTTTGTTCTTCTTTTTCCAGTTGTTTTATGTGTAAGTTAGGTTGTCTATTCGATGTTTTTCTTGTTTCTTGAGGTAGGATTGTGTTGCTATAAACTTTCCTCTTAGAACTGCTTTTGCTGCATCCCACAGGTTTTGAGTTGTTGTTTTTTCATTGTCATTCATTTCTAGAAAATTTTTTACTTCCCTTTTGATTTCTTCAGTAACCTGTTGTTTATTTAGAAACAGGTTTTTTTAATCTCCATGTGTTTGTGTTTCTTACAGTTTTTTCTTGTAATTGGTATCTAGCCTCATAGTGTTGTGGTTGGACAAGATGCTTGATATGATCTCAATTTTCTTAAATTTATTAGGTTTGATTTATGACCCAAGATGTGGTCTATCCTGGAGAATGTTCCCTGCACACTTAAGAAGGTATATTCTTATGCATTTGGATGGAATGTCCTGAAGATATCAATGAGATCTAGCTCATCTAATGTATCATTTAAGATTTGTGTTTCCTTATTAATTTTCTGTTTTGATGATCTGTCCATTGGTGTGAGTGGGGTGTTAAAGTCTCCTACTATTATTGTGTTACTGTCTCCATTTAGTCTGTTAGTGTTTGTCTTATGTATTGGGTTTTCCTATGTTGGGTGCATATATATTTACAACTGTTATGTCTTCCTCTTGGATTGATCCCTTGATCATTATGTAGTGTCCTTTCATTTTTTTTCTCATTATTTCTTTTTTTAAAAATTATTTTATTTTATTATTATTTTTATTTATTTATTTTATTTTTTAACTTTACAATATTGTATTGGTTTTGCCATATATTTTATTTTTTAACTTTACAATCATGTAGTGTCCTTTCTTATCTCTTGTAATATTCTTTATTTTAACGTCTATTTTGTCTGATATGAGGATTACCACTCCAGCTTTCTTTTGCTTCCCATTTGCATGGAATATATTTTTCCAGCCTCTCACGTTCAGTCTACATGTGTCTTTAGGTCTGAAGTGGGTTTCTTGTAGACAGCATATATATGGATCTTGTTTTTGTATCCATTCATCCAGTCTGTGTCTTTTTATTGGAGCATTTAATACATTTACATTTAAAGTAATTATTTATATATATGTTCCTATTGCCATTTTCTTAATTGTTTGGGGTTGATTTTGTAGATCTTCTTCTTCTCTTGTATTTCTTGACTATTAAGTCCCTTTAACATTTGTTGTAAAGCTGGTTTGGTGGTAGTGAATTCTCTTAAATTTTGCCTGTCTGAAAACTTTTGCTTGTCTGAAATACCATCAATTTTGAATGAGATCTTTGCTGGGTACAGTCAAAACATAAAAACAAGTCAAAACAGAAGGATAATAAATGTTTTTCTTGAGTCACTGCTGTCAGAGTCCTTTCCCTTGCTGGGAATCACAGTCCACCTCCCCTCCCCAGGATACCCTTCAACACTGTTCTGATCTCTGTACCAGCTCTGGGGGCAGCTTAGATTCTAATCTGGTCCTACCCCTGTGTGTTCTCTCCTCCAATGTCCACAGCTATCAGAATTAGTGCATTTTCTTTTGTGGGAGCTCTCAGTGACCTTTTATATATTCTACACACACAGAGTCTTCCTAGTTAATTGTGTGGATTTAGTTTGCTGCTTGTATAGCTGGTGGGAAAGTTTTGGGTCTTCTTCCTTAGCCAGCTTGCCCCTGGATTTTGATTGTGGTTTTATTTCTACCTCTACATGTGGGTCCTCCACTGGGGTTTGCTCCCAAGGCTGCCCTGGAGGCCTTGGGTTTGCCCCTGTGAGGTTCAGGTATGGAGCTGGTGCAGCTGCTTGGATTGCAGGAGTTCTGACAGCACGGCACTCAGAGGAGTTGCCAGCTAGGGTGGCAGGAAATATAGTTCCCTAGAAGGGTATGGCCACTAGTCTTGGCCAATAGCTTCAGTATTCTTGCCTGAAGAACCCCTTCTCTGACAGGGAAACCTGGCAGGTCACAGTCTACAGGGTCACAGAGTCTGGACATGACTGAAGTGACCCTGTGAGCATAGATGCAAGACTTTTTTTTTTTTGCTGTGACAGCTCTGCCCCAGTGAGTGTTGAATGTGAAGGTGTTGCAGCTTCTTGGCTTGTGGGGACCCCGGCAGTGCCAAGTGTGCAGGGACATGGACTGCCTCTGATGCAGAAGTTATGGCCCTGTCAGAGTCTCTTTTTGACCCTCTTTTAGCTGGTGATCAGATCACCTCTTTGGCCAATCTTTCTCCATAGCTCTGCATGTTCAGACACTTAAAGCGCTCCCTTGCCTCGAGTCCTTCTCTGTTGTTTGGTGCATCAGGCACATAGAGAGGCCCCCTGGGTGGGGTCCTGCTCTGTAGATCAGTGTGTCATGCACTTAAAGGGGCACCCTGGGTGGGGTCCTAATCTGTAGTTCAGTGCATCAGGCATTTGATGAGCCATTCTCTCTGTTGTTCAGATAGTGATGCTGGCGTGTGGGGAGACAGAGGCTATGGTGATGGCTCCACCCCCTACACGACTGAGCAGTATTGCCTTGCTTCCATGGCTGCCTGGCTTTCCTCCACAGGCATTTCCCACCACAGTCTTCTCCCTCACATCCCCTCGATCTGTCTCTCCATAGTCAACAGCAGCCCTCGCCCTAGGATTGTTCCACAACCCCTAAACTCCAGTCCCAGCCACTGTGCCTTCCAGGGTCCTGGGTCCCTGTCCAGGGTATGTAGGGCTGAGGCAGGGACCGTCTGATTCTCATTCCATTTAGGCTGCCACAGATCAGCTGTTTCCCTGTCAGCCTTAAATATTTCTCCTCTGACTCAGATAATTGCCCTGATGTGGAGATTGAACCCCTGCTTCAGTTCCCCCACCTTCTGAGGGCAGGTCCAGTTCTACTGAACACTCCTGTTTTTCCCCCTAGTTCCTTCGTCATACTGAATTTTGCATGGTTCTATATATTCTTTTCCACTGGTCAGGTACTCCTGTCTGGTCTCAGCTGGTGTTCTGCATGCACTTCTGTGTCTGAAGGGGTATTCCTGATGTATCCATGGAGAGAGATATACTACACGTTCACCTACTCCTCCGCCATTTTGTTCCCCTACGTTAGTTTTAATGTAAGACTCTAGACATAATTCAACATTAAAAAAACTAAGATCATGGCATCCAGTCCCATCATTTCATGGCAAATAGATAGGGAAACAATAGAAACAGTGACAGACTTTATTTTCTTGGGCTCCAAAATCACAGAGGGCAGTGACTGCAGCCACAAGCTTAAAAGACACTTGCTCCTTGGAAGAAAAGCTATGACAAACCTAGACAGTTTTTTAAAAAGTAGAGACATTACTTTGCTGACAAAGATCCATCTAGTCAAAGCTATGATTTTTCTAGTAGTCATGTATGGATGTGAGAGTTGGACCATAAAGAAGTCTGAGCACCAAAGAATTGATGTGTTTGAACTGTGGTGTTGGAGAAGACTCTTGAGAGTCCCTTGGACTGCAAGGAGATCAAACCAGTCAATATGATTTTAACAGAAATCAACCCTGAATATACATTTGATTGACTGATGCTGAAGCTGAGGCTCCAATACTTTGACCACCTCATGCAAAGAGCTGATTCACTGGAAAAGACCCTGATGCAGGGAAAGATTGAAGGCAAGAGGAGAAAGATATGGCAGAGGATGAAATGGTTGGTTGATATCACTGACTCAATTCACATGAGCAAACCCTGGGATATGGTGAAGGACATGGAAGCTTGGTGTGCTGCATTCCATGGGGCTGCAAAGAGTTGGACATGACTGAGCAACAGAACAACAAGAACTAGGCATAATGTCTCTCTTGGACACAAATTGAGCTAACTCTACATTCTTTTAAACCTCTTCCTAGAGTCCTAGATCTGAATGCTCTGACTAATCTATGGGATGTTACCCAAATAGGGCCTGGGTCCCGGGCCTTTACCAAGTCACATAGAAAGATGAAGGGAAAGAGCAGTCTGTTAGACTATTCCCACATTCTTCCATGGCATTCTGACATGGTGTTGTGAATATCCAGAGTTTAAACCTAACAGTAAGGGATAAAGGTAAGGTTTTGTAAAAACACCTAAAGGGCCCTGGAGGTGAGCACCCTCTCTGATTGCACTAAAGCTAAGCCTTGGCTCCTTACCCAGCTTTGTGCCAAAATGACATCCCCTGGGGATGTGGATTTAGGGCTGTCCTGTTTTATTAAAGATGACATTCCTTGTCTTCCCCTCAGTGACTTTCCCTCCTTTTTTTGGGTTAAACTATATCTTTCAGTGGAGAAGGCGATGGCATCCTACTTCAGTACTCTTGCCTGGAAAATCCCATGGACGGCAGAGCCTGGCAGGCTGCAGTCCGTGGGGTCGCTAAGATTTGGACATGATTGAGTGACTTCCCTTTCACTTTTCACTTGCATGCATTGGAGAAGGAAATGGCAACCCACTCCAGTGTTCTTGCCTGGAGAATCCCAGGGATGGAGGAGCCTGGTGGGCTTCCGTCTATGGGGTTGCACAGAGTCGGACATGACTGAAGTGACTTAGCAGCAGCAGCAGCATATCTTTCAGAAAAGGTATCTAATTAATATCTTTTTGTGGATAACCAAGAGTGGTTGTAATTCATTTTATAGTAGTTCAGAGATAAGGGTATATTTATTTACATGGAGTGAGCTTTGCTAAGCTTCCTTGGTGGCTCAGATGGTAAAGAATCTGCCTGCAATGCAGGAGACCCAGGTTCAATCCCTGCATCAGGGAAGATTCCCTGGAGAAGAGAATGGCTACCCACTCCATTATTCTTGCCTGGAGAATTCCATGAACAGTGGAACCTAGAAGGGGTCAGGTTCCTCTGACCCTACAGTACATGGGGTCATAAAGAGTTGGACATGACTGAGCAACTAACATTTTTCACTACTTATATGTAGCCACAAATGAAAACATAGTTCCAGGGAGTGTATTTAGCAGAGATTAACATATAAATTCTCATTATCAATAATGACAGCACAGCTATACATTTGAATCACATGATGGGCACAGTTATTTGGTATTAATAGGTTCATTACTGGAATGGGGAGAATGATTATCAAATTAAAATAAAATTTGAAGTTAATTTAAAATATTCACAGAGAGATTTAATACTTAATGTGTAATTCAGAGTAATAATTGAAAAACAGTACTAAGCTGGAGAAAGTGCTGAAGGGCTGGAAACAAGATGGTGGAGGGGGAGGACTTGTGCATAGCTCCTCTCACAAAAACACCATAATTGCAACTAACTGATGAAAAATCACTAGCAAAACGGACTGGAATGTACCAAAAAAGATATTCTACATCCAAAGACAAAGAAGAAGCCACAGTGAAACAGTAGGAGGGGTGCAATCATGATAAAATCAAAGCCTATACCCACTGGGTGGGCAATCCACAAACCAGAAAACAGTTGTATTGCAGAGGTGTTCCCATGGGAGTGAGAGTTCTGAGCTCCATGTCAGGCTTCACAGCCTGGGATCCTGGCATCAGGGCAAGGATCTCCCAGAGCATTTGGCTTTGAAAGCCAGTAAGACTTGATGACAGGAACCCCACAGGACTGGAAGAAATAGAAACTCCTTTCTTGGAGGACACACACAAGATTTTGTGTGCACTGGGACCCAGGGAAAAGCCGTGACTAAATAGAAGCCTGGGCCAGAACTACCTCCTTGTCTTGGAGGGTCTCCTGGGGGAGGCAGGGGGCAGCTGTGATTCACTGTGGGAACAAAGACACTGGTGGTAGAGGTACCATGGAGCGCTCATTGGCCTGAGCTCTCCTGGAGGTCACCACTTTGTCACCAAGACCTGGCACCACCCAACATCCTGTAGGCTCTACTGCTAGGCCACTTCAAGCCAGACAACCAGTAACACAGGAATATAGCCATACCCATCATCAGACAAGCTACCTAAAATCTTCCTAAGGCTACATACAGCCACCTCTAAACATTCTACTTCTATCTATAAAACAGAAACAGACTCACAGACATAGAGATCAGATTTGTGGTTGTCAAAGGGGTGGGGAAGGAGAGGGATAGGCTGGGAATTAGAGGTTGGTAGAGGCAAATTATTATATCTAGAATGGATAAACAAGGTCCTACTGTATAGCACAGAGAACTATAGCCAATCTCCTGGCATAAGCCATAATGGAAAAGATATTTTTAAAAAGAATATATATATATATATATATATATATATATATATATATATAACTGAGTCACTTTGTTGTACAGCAGAGATTGGCACAGCATTGTAAATCAACAGTATTTCAAAGTAAAAATAAAAAAGTAAACATACCCTTGACATGGCCCTACTCACCAGAGGGACAAGACCCAGCTCCATCTGTCAGTGGGAAAGCATCAGTCCCTTCCACCAGGAAGTCTGTACAAGCCTTTCAAGTCAGGCTTACTCACCAAGAAGGGAGGCACCAAAAGCAAGAGGAGCTGTAACCCTGCAGCCTTTGGAATAGAAAATGCAATCACAGAAAGTTACACAAAATGAGATAGCAAAGGAGTATATTTTAGGTGAACAAGAAAAAAAAACCCAGAAGAATAACTAAGTGAAGTAGAGATAAGCAATCTACCCCCTGAAGTATTCAGAATAATGATAGTAAAGATGATCCAGAATCTTGGAAAAAGAATGGAGGTATGGATTGAGAAGATACAAGAAATGTTTAACAAGGAGCTAGGAGATATAAAGAATAAACAAAGAGAGATGAACAATGCAATAACTGAAGTGAAAAATACACTATAAGGAATCCTTAGCAGAATAAGTGAAACAGAAGAACAGATACATGAGCTAGAAGACAGAATGGTTGAAATACTGCCACAGACTAGAATAAAGAAAAAAGAATGAAAACAAATGAGAACAGTTTAAGAGACCTCTGGGGCAATATTAAATGTTGCATTACAGCGGGCCCCAGAAGAGGAAGAGAGAGAGAGAAAGGGCCTGAGGAAATATTTGAAAAGATATTGATAATAGCTGGAAATGTCCCTAACATGGGAAAGGAGATAGTCACCCAAGATCAGGCACTCAGAGAATCCCAGGCAGGATAAACCCAAGGAGGAACATGCTAAGATGCATATTACTCAAACTGACAAAAATTAAAGACAAAGAGAAAATACTAAAAGCAACAAGGGAAAAGCAACAAATAACATACAAAGGAATCCCCATAAGGTAATCAAGTGATTTTTCAGCAGAAACTTTTGAGGCCAGAAGGAAGAGGCATGTTATATTAATATTTTAAGTGATGAAAGTGAAAAGCCTACAATCAAGAATATGCAGCAAGGCTCTCTTTCAGATTTGACAGAGAAATTAAAAATTTTATAGACAAGCAAATGCTAAGAGAATTTAAAAGCACCAAATCAGCTTTACAACAAATGTGAAAGAAGTATCTAAGAAGAAAAAGAAAAGATACAACTAGAAACAAGAAAATTATGAATGGAAAAGTTCACCAGTAAAGGCAAACAAACAGCAAAGTAGGAAATCATCCACACACAAATATATCAAAACCAGCCACTGTGAGAAGAGACTACAAATGCAGGATATAGGAAATGCATTTGAAATGAAAAGACCAGCAACTTAAAATAATCTTGAATATATATAGACTGTGATATCAAAACCTCATAACTACAAACCAAATATACACAATAGATATACGACAAAAAAGAAAAAAGAATCCAAACACAACACTACAGTTAGTCATTAGGTCATAAGAGAAAAGAGCAAAAGAGGAAGGGAAGAAAAAAGACTTATAAAAACAAATCCAAAACAATTAAAATGACAATAAAATATATGTTGATAATTGCTTCATTATAAATAGATTAAATGCTTCAACCAGAAGACATCCTCCTATAGAATGGATGCAAAATAAGACCCATATATAGACCCATATATATGCTGTCTATAAGAGGCCCACTTCAGATCTAAGGAGGCATAAAAAAATGAAAGTGAGGGGATGGAAAATGTATACCATGTAAATTGAAATAAAAAGAAACCTCAAGTAAATATTCATATCAGACAAAATAAAGACCTGTTACCAGAGACAAAAAAGACACTACATAATAATCAAAGGAACAATCCAAGAAAATAGTGTAACAGTTGTAAATATGTATACACCTAGCATAGGAGCTAGGAGCATCCTAGCATAGGAGTATATAAGTCAAATTTTGTTGTTCAGTCGCTAAGTCGTGTTTGACTCTTTGCAACACCATGGACTGCAGCACGTCAGGCTTCCCTGTCCTTCATTATCTCCTGGAGTTTCCTGTGCATTGAGTTGGTAATGCTATCTAACCATCTTATCCTCTGTCATCCCTTCACTCTTTCCCAGCATCAGGGTCTTTTCCAATGAGTTGGCTCTTCACATCAACTTCAGCAATAGTCCTTCCAATGAGTAATCCAGAGTCGGAGTATTGCTGAAGTTGATTGGCAATTCAACTGAAGCTTCAACTTCAGCAAAAGTCCTTCCAATGAATATTCAGGGTTGATTTTCTTTAGAATTGACTGGTTTAATCTCCTTTCAGTCCAAGGGACTCTCAATAGTCTTCTCCAGCACCACAGTTGGAGAGCATCAACTCTTTGGTTCTCAGCCTTATTTATAGTTCGACTCTCACATCTCTACATGACTACTGGAAAAACCATGGCTTTGACTACATGGATCTATGTTAGCAAAATGATATCTTGCTTTTTAATATGCTGCCTTGCTTGGTTTATCATAATGTTCCTCCCAAGGAGCAAGCATTTTTTAATTTCAAGGCTGTAGTCACTGTCCACAGTGATTTTGGAGCCCAAGGAAATAAAATCTATCATTGTTTCCACTTTCCCCCCATCTATTTGTCATGGGACAGGCCAGGATCTTAGTTTTTTTAATGTTGAGTTTCAAGCCAGCTTTTTCATTTTCCTTCACCCTCATCAAGAGGCTCTTTAGTTCCTTTTCACTTTCTGCCTTTAGAATGGTATCATATGTATATCTGAGGTTGTTGATAGTTCCCCTGGCAGTCTTGATTCCAGCTTGTGATTCAACCAGCCTGGCGTTTTGTGTGATGTACTTTGTGTAGAAGTTAAATAAGCAGGGTGACAATATACAGCCCTGATGTCCTCCTTTCCCAATTTGGAACCAGTCCGTCGTTCCATGTCCGGTACTAACTGTTGCTTCTTGACCCACATACAGGTTTCTCAGAAGACAGGTAAGGTGGTCTGGTATTCTCATCTTTTAAAGAATTTTCAGTTTGTTGTGATCCTCATAGTCAAGGTTTTAGCATAGTCAATGAAGCAGAAGTAAATTTTTTATGGAACTCCCTTGCTTTCTCTATGATCCAACAAATGTTGGCCATTTGATCTCTGGTTCCTCAGCCTCTTTGAAATGCAGCTTGTACATCTGGAAGTTCACAGTTCATGTACTGTTGAAATATAGCTGGAAGGATTTTGAGCATAACCTAGCTAGCATGTGAAATGGGTATAATTATACAGTAGTTTGAAAATTCTTTGACATTCCCTTCTTTGGGATTGGAATGAAAACTGACCTTTTCCATTGTTTTTTTGGCCACCACAGAGTTTCCCAAATTCGCTGATATATTGCATGCAGCACTTTAATAGCATCATCTTTTAGGATTTTAAATAGCTCAGCCAGAATTCCATCACCTCCACTGGCTTTGTTTGTAGTAATGTTTCCTAAGGCCCACTTGACTTCACACTCCAACATGTCTGGCTCTAGGTGAGTGACCACATCTTTGTGGCTATCCAAGTCATTAAGACCTTTTTTGTATAAGGCAAATACATAAAAGGAGAAGCCATAAAGGCAAAGCCATAAAAGGAGAAATTGACAGTAACACAAAAATAGTGGGGAGTTTTAACACCCCGTTTTTATCAATGGACAGATCATCCAGATAGAAAATCAGTAAGGAAACAGTTTTTATATGACTCACTAGACCAGTTGGACTTAATTAATATTTTTAGAGCATTCCATCCAAAAGCAACAGAATATACATTCTTATCAAGTGCACATGGAACATTCTCCAGGATAGATCACATTTGGGCCACAAATCAATCCTTGGCAAATTTAAGAAAATTGAAATCATAGCAAGCATCTTTTCCAAATTCAAGCTATGAGATTATAAATCAACTACAAGAAAAAACTGAAAAAATCACGAGCACATGGGGGCTAAACAATATGCTACTAAACAACCAATGGATCACTGAAGATATCAAAGAGAGGAGGAAAAAAAATGCCTAGAGACATGAAAATGAAAACGCAATGATCCAAAATCTGTGGGACACAGCAAAGGCAGTTCAAAGAGGGAAGTTTATAGCAATACAACCTTACCTCAGGAAACAAGAAAAATCTGTTAAATCACCTAAAAACAACATAACCTGTCCCTTATATCTAAAGCAATTAGAGAAAGAACAAACAAAATCCAATGTTAGTAGCAGGAGAGAAATCATAAAGACCAAAGCAGAAGTAAATGAAATATAGACAAAGAAAATAATAGAAAAGATCAATGAAACTAAAAGCTGGTTCTTTGAAAAGATAAACAAAATTGATAAACCTTTAGCCAGACTCATTAAGAGAAGTTGGGATAGGGCTCAAATCAACAAAATCGGAAATGAAGAAAGAAAAGTTATAAATGACACCACAGAAATACAAATGATAAGAGACTACTACAAGTAACTGTATGCCAATAAAATGAATAAAGTAAAAGAAATGGATAAATTCTTAGGTATAATTTTCCAAGACTGAATGTGGAAGAAATAAAAAAATATGAATAGACCAATCATAAGTATTGGGATTGAAGCTATGATTTAAAAAATCCCAACTAATAAAAGTCCAGGACCAGATGACTTCACAGGCAAATTCTACCAAACACATAAAGACTTAATACCTATTCTTCTGAAACTCTTCCAAAAAATTGCAGAAGGAACACTGGAACTCATTCTGTGAGGCCACTATCACTCTGATACCAAAACTAGACAAAGCTACCACAAAAAAAATTATAGGCCAATATCACTGATGAACATAGATCAAAAATCCTCAACAGAATACTAGCAAACAGAATCTAACAATACATTTAAAGAACCACACACAATCATCAAGTAGGATTTATCTCAGGAATTCAAGGATTTCTCAATATCTGCAAATCGATCAGTGTGGTTTAATTGATTTAACATTAACCATTGAAGAATAAAAGTCATACAACCATCTCAATAGGCGCAGAAAAAGCTTTTGATAAAGTTCAACACCCATTTATGACAAAAACTCTCAAGAAAATGGGCATATAGAGAGAACATACCTCAATGTAACAAAGGCCGTATATGACTACCCCACAGCAAACATCATTCTCAAATGAGAAAAGCTGAAAGCATTTCCTCTAAGATCAGGAACAAGACAAGGATATCCACTGTTTTCAATTTTATTCAACATAGTTTGGGAAGTCCTAACCATGGCAATCAGAGGTTAAAAGGAAATAAAAGGAATCCAAATTGTAAAAGAAGATGTAAAACTGTCATTATTTGCAGATGACATGATACTGCACATACAAAATCCTTAAGATGCTAGCAGAATACTAGAGCTCATCAATGAATTTGTGAAGTTGTGGTATACAAAATAAATACACCCAAGTCTGTTGCATTTCTTATACACTAACAATGAAAAATCAGGAAGAGAAATCAAGGAAACAGTCTCACTTGCCATCACATGAAAATGAATAAAATATCTAGGAATAAACCTTTCTGAGGAGGCAGAAGACATGTGCTTTGAAAACTATAAGATACAGATAAAAGAAATTGAAGATGACACTAACAGATGGAAAGATAGCCCATATTCCTGGATTGGAAGATTCAATATTGTCAAAATGACTATTCTACCCAAAGCAATCTACAGATTCAATGAAATCCCTATCAAATTTGCTGTAGTATTTTTCACAGAACTAGACCAAAAAAATTTTAAGTTTGTATAGAAACACAAAAATCCCCAAATAGTCAAAGCAATCCTGAGAAAGAAAAATGGAGCTGGCAGAATCAGACTTCCTGACTTCTGATTATGCTAAAAAGTTATAGTAATCAAGACAGTATGGTACTGGCACAAAAACAGAAATATAGATAAATAAAACAAGATAAAGAGTCAAGAAATAAACCCACACACCTATGGTCAATTAACCTACAACAAAGAAGGCAAGACTGCCATGGAGAAAAGACAGTCTCTTTAGTAAGTGGTGCTTGGAAAATTGAACAGCTAAATGTGAAAAATGAAATTAGAACTTTGTTGAACACTATATACAACAATAAACCTAAAATGTATTAAAGATTTTGAATGCTTTAATTGAATGCTATAAAACTCTCAAAGGAAAATATAGGCAGAACACTCTCTGACATAAATTGCAGCAGTATCTTTTTTGATTTGTTTCCTAGAGTAATGGAAATAAAAGCAAAAGTAAAGAAATGAGACCTAATTAAACTTAAAAGTTTTTTTTTTTTTTTCACAGCAAAGGAAACCATAGCATAATGAAAAGACACTGAATGGTAGAAAATGTTTGTAAATGATACAATCAACAAGAGGAGAATGGGGTGGCAGGGAATGAGATGATTAGAGAGCATCACTAACTCAGTGGACTTGAGTTTGAGTGAACTCCAGGAGATAGTGAAGGACAAGGAAGCCTGGCGTGCTGCAGTTCATGGGGTCACAAAGAATCGGACATGACTTAGTGACTAAGCAACATCAAGGGATTAATAAAAAATTTACAAGTAGCTCATGCTGATCAATATCAAAAAAGCAAACAATCCAGTCAAAAAATGGACAGAAGACCTAAACAACATTTCTCCAAAGAAGACATTACAGATGACTAATAGGGACTGAAAAGATGCTCGTTAATTATTAGAGAAACTCAAAACTGCCATGAGATATCACCTTACACAGTTTAGAATAGCCATCATTGAAAAGCCTACAAACGGTAAATTTTAGAGAGGGTATAGGAAAAAGACTACTCACGGACATCACCAGATGGTCAATGCCAAAATCAGATTGATTATATTTTTTGCAGCCAAAGATGGAGAAGTTCTATGCAGTCAGCAAAGTCAAGACCAGGAACTGACTGTGGCATGAAGTCCTTATTGCAAAATTCAGACTTAAACTGAAGAAAGTAGGGAAAAACACTAGACCATTCAGATACAACCTAAATCAAATCTCTTATGATTATGTAGTGGAAATGACAAATAGATTCAAGGGATTAGATCTGATAGACAGAGTGCCTGAAGAACTATGGGTGGAATTCGTGCAAAAGGCAAAATGGAAAAAGGCAAAATGGTTGTCTGAGGAGGCCTTACAAATAGCTGAGAGAACAAAAGTGAAAGGCAAAGGAGAAAAGGAAAGATATACTCATTTGAATGCAGAGTTCCAAAGAATAGAAAGAGAGATAAGAAAGCCTTCCTCAGTGATCAGTGCAAAGAAATAGAGGAAAACAATAGAATGGGAAAGACTAGAGATCACTTCAAGAAAATTAGTAATACCAAGGGAACATTTCATGCAAAGATGGGTAGAAATGGACAGAATAAAGGACAGAAATGGCATGAACCTAACAGAAGCAGAAGATATTAAGAAGAGGTGGCAAGAATACACAGAACTATCAAAAAAGATCTTCATGATCACACATGACAGTGTGATCACTTTCCTAGAATGTGATCCTGGAATGTGAAGTCAAGTGGGCCTTAGGAAGCATTACTATGAACAAAGCTAGTGGAGGTGATGGAATTCCAGTTGAGCTATTTGAGATCCTAAAAGATTATGCTTTTAAAGTGCTGCACTCAATATGCCAGCAAATTTGGAAAACTCAGCAGTGGCCACAGGACTGGAAAAGTTTAGTTTTCATTGCAATCCCTAAGAAGGGCAATGCAAAAAAAAGTTCAAACTACCACACAATTGCACTCATCTCATAGGCTAGCAAAGCAGTGCTCAAAATTCTCCAAGCCAGACTTCAACCATACATAAACTGTGAACTTCCAGATGTTTAAGCTGGATTTAGAAAGGGCAGAGAAATCTGAGGTCAAATTTCCAATTTCCACTGGATCATAGAAAAAGCAAGAGCATTCAAAAAAAAAAATCTACTTCTGCTTTAGTGATTACACCAAAGCCTTTGACTGTGTGGATCACAACAAACTGCAGAAAATTCTGAAAGAGTTGGGAGTACCAGACCACCTGGCCTGCCTCCTGAGAAATCTGTATGGAGGTCAAGAAGCAACAGTTAGAACTGGACATGGAACAATGGACTGGTTCCAAATTGGGAAAGAGGTATGTCAAGGCTGTATATTGTTACCCTGCTTATTTAACTTATATGCAGAGTGCATCATGAGAAATGCTGGGCTGGAAGAAGCACAAGCTGGAATCAAGATTGCCAGGAGAAATATCAATAACCTCAGATATGCAGATGACACCACCCTTATGGCAGAAAGCGAAGAAGGACTAAAGAGCCTCTTGATGAAAGTGAAAGAGGAGAGTGAAAAAGTTGGCTTAAAACTCAACATTCAGAAAACTAAGATCATGGCATTCTTAGCAATGGTCCCATTGCTTCATGGCAAATAGATGGGGAAAGAATGGAAACAGTGTCAGACTATTTTTTTGGGCTCTGAAATCACTGCAGTTGGTGAGTGCAGCCATGAAATTAAAAGACGTTTGCTCCTTGAAAGAAAAGCTATGACCAGCCTAGACAGCATATTGAAAAGCATATTCCTTTGCTGACAAAGATCCGTCTAGTCAAATCTATGGTTTTTCCAGTAGTCATGTATGGATGTGAGAGCTGGACTACAAAGAAAGCTAAGCACCAAAGAATTGATGAGAAAACAATCATTTGTTTTCCTAAAAGCAAAAATCCTCTTCAGATTTCTTCCTTAGTGAAAACAGGTACTAATGTAGGTCTTTTGTAAAAGCAAAGTGGCATAAAGTGAAATTTCAAAAAGTGGGGAACACACGTATTGTGTTCCAAAGGGACCCATAATTATTCAGGATATAAGTACTTTGGCCTTCATGAGCTCCTCCCTTCAAAAAATATTAATTACATTTCATGACTGAATTCATACACAAGAAATACATTAATATATTTTAAGCTATCTTCTTTCCTATTTTGTCCCTGATTTTAAAACAAATGAAATGATTTTCATTTAAAAAGTGTTTTGGACCTCTTTAAAAAAAGATATTTGGGGCATGCATTCTAAAGACACAACATCCACGGTGATATCCTCAGAAACGCAGTGAATTCTAATGGCCATTGAAAACATGCCATGAGTCCCAGCTCTTCATAGATTTCCCTGCTATCTGTATATGATCAGCCTCACATAATTCCATCTGTCATTCAGATGCTATTTTCAAGGGCAACCACTGGATGTGCAGATAAACTGCAAGAGATTAAGAACTTCAGATCATTGTACACTGGCAAGCCTAAATTTTGACACAACTTACTCATGGTTGTAAGTTGTGATAATGGTTTCTAAGTTGTGTTTTATCTTTAGCAATGTTATAAATGGTTTCAGGTCAAATATAAAGTAAGTTTTAATAAACAATAATGTGTTGTTCAGTGTCTGACTCTTTGAGACTCCATGAACTATAGCATGCCAGGCTTCCCTGTCCTTCACCATCTCCTGGAGTTTGCTCAAACTAATGTCCATTGAGGCAGTGATGCTACCCAACATCTCATCCTCTGTTGCCCTCTTCTCCTCTTGCCCTCAATATTTCCCAGCAACAATAATTAGTATTTAATTCACTCCTTCCAACACAGGCCTTTAGAAGATGACCTTCCTGACTGCTGCCTTGGGAATGGTTTCTCAAGTTTGTCACTAGTGTCCCTGGGACCTACTTTCTTTACACCCCATTCACCCCACTGGTCCTGCCTGGGAGTCTCCCCCAGTGTTCTGCCATTGTGCCTCTGACCCTGTTTTGTGGGTCAGTGGTCCAGGAGTTCCTGCCAGTGAGAAACTGGTTCTCATAGCCCAGTTCATGGGGACAACAACCTCATCTGTCCTGCAAGGGTCTCAGAGGGTGTCACATGTATTTGCTGAATGTTTAAGCACAGTGAAAACAAAAGGAAAAAACTGACCAATATTGTTGCTGACTTATTCCCTTACAAATCAACCTAGTGGAGATTTCATCCAACAACAAAAATATCCTCAGCAGCTGACTGTGGAAAAGAGCCCAGAGACAGGCAAAGGAATTGCGAGGGGAAGGAGAGGGCTCCTGCCTGGGACCCTTGAGGCTGGTTGGGACAGCTTGGGGTTCTTCAGCCCTGATGGCCACTAGGTGACCTGTGGAGGACTGTGCTTTCCAGGCATGGCGATGCTCTTTCGTATCGATAGCAGTGACTTAAATGAAGTGTTTAAGAAAGTGCAGTTTACCTTCAAATAGATGAATATTGCCTCATAGTCTTTTTTTTTCTTTTAAATTGAAGTATAGTTCATTTACAACATTGTGTAAGTTCCAGGTGTATAGCAACATGGTTCAGTTATATATACATATATATTGCTTCAGGTTCTTTTGCCTTATAAGTTATTATAAAATACCAAGCATAGTTCCTGG
This sequence comes from Bos mutus, assembly GCF_027580195.1. Lineage (NCBI taxonomy): Eukaryota > Metazoa > Chordata > Mammalia > Artiodactyla > Bovidae > Bos > Bos mutus. The sequence continues at coordinate 135,494,389 of NC_091618.1, forward strand.
TGTTATAACAATAAGTTCTTGTTGGTTATCTATTTTATATATAGCAATGATAGCTTTATGTTTTGTCTCCCTCAGTCCTGTTTCACCGGATCCCAGGGGACATGTCAGTATAGTGGTGAAGTAGAACCAGCTAAGGTTGGGATAAGATGTGATGACCTGTTTTTGTTTCCTTCTAAGGTTGCTTGTCATTCAGGTAATAATTGGTTTTTTATTATGAAAGAAACAAATCTTGAATGTTTGCAAAACTGCAGTGAAGAGTACCTGTTCTGTGGGCTTTGTGTAGGTTCCCCAGCCCTTGATCTCAGACTTTCCTGGGCCCTGCCATGAGGTTGTGCCTGTGCTGCCTGTGGTTTCACGTCTCTTTTCCTGTTTCCAGGGTCTGGACTTCGCTGGGTTTACAGCACACATGTTTGCTGGGATTTGCTTCGTTCTCTTGTTCTCCTTTCCACTCCTCAGACTCCTTTACTGGAACAAAAAGCTCTATAACAAGGAACCCAGTGAGATTGTTGGTGAGTAGAAGCACCTCCTCATACAGCTTCAGAGTTTACTAACACAATATTATTTTTTTCTGGGGGAGGTTGCCACAAAAAGACAGGACGTTAATGCCATGCAGAATACCAGGGAAGTATCCATGATTGGGATGCTGCACACTAGGATGTCCCTGTCTGCCTCCTTGTAGGCACTTTCAGGGGCTTTAAATCCATGAACTGTGCCTCTTTAGTTTTCTATAGAATGAAATGTGGTTACATGTAGGAAGCAATGTCCACTGGATACAGTTTGCATGTCATGATAGCATCGAACCACCTGTATTTAATACAAATAGCAGAGCATATTGACTGTAGTCTATATTTTTGAACCACTCTGTTGCTTCATGTCTGGTTCTAACTGTTGCATTTTGTGCTGCATATGGGCTTCTCAGGAGGCAGGTAAGGTGGTCTGGTATTCTCATCTCTTTAAGAATATTTCACAGTTGTTGTGATCCACTCAGTCAAAGGCCTTATTGTAGTCAATGAAGCAGAAGTAAATGTTATTTTGAAATTTTTCTAAATCCAGCTTGTACATCTGGAAGTTCTCGGTTCAGGTACTGCTGAAGCCTAGCTTGAAGGATTTTGAGCATAATCTTGCTAGCATGTGAAATAAATGCAATCAATTCCCATTTCTGTATCAATGGCTGGGAATCTAAGTGTGTTCTCACCAGCCTTCCTGCTCATTAGATGGTGACTTTATGTGGTAGATCTGCCTTTCTTTCCTGGGTGACTTTTGTGTTCAGAATTTAACTGTTTTTGTTCTAACTAGGAAAATGTCATATACATCTTCTCAAGTCATCTATATAAAACCAGCTTGTTCCTAGTAGAATTGAATCACCCACTTCTACCAGATAAATGGAACGATAAGCAGAAATTTCTATTCTAGACAATATTTATTGATTGCACAAAAATTGGAGTGCCCTTGTAGATATAAAAGTGGTACTTATTCAAGCAATCAACAGGGATTTCCGGGCAGCCTCTTGGCCTAGCCCTTAGTGAAGGCTGTATAGGTGTAAGACAAGTGGGCAGCTTGTGTAGACATAGGAATGGGCCTCACCAAAGAAGCCCAAAACTGTGGCGGGTGGTTCCAGTATCGGGGCTGGAGGGAAGGAAGGGGACACAGGCACAGATGCTGGGGGCCAAATGGAATAGTCTTTTTGGCTGCTTCCTGGGCCATGGAAGATTCCTGCCATGTAACATAGTTTACTTCATTTAGGAAGAATGTGTTTTCTTAATAACATTGATAATTACTCACCCTGGTGGTTTGCAGAGCAGAGCATGTGATTTTCTTGAGAAAAAAACCATATTCATATTCATGGCTTCCCAGGTGGTGCCAGTGATAAAGAATCCACCTGCCAATACAGGAGACTCAAGTGACATGGATTCAATTCCTGGGTCAGGAAGATTCTCTGGCTTAGGAAATGGCAACCCATTCCAGTATTCTTGCCTGGAAAATTCCATGGACAGAGGAGCCTGGTGGACTACAGTCCATAGATTTGCAAAGAGTCGGACACAACTGAGCGACTGAGCATGTACGCACATTCATGTTAACATGGCATTCTTCCTATGTGTGTCCGTGTCCACATTTCCCCATTTGTGAGGACACCAGTCATCTTGGATTTGGGGCCATCCTAATGACTTCACCTTAACTAATTATATCTGCAGTGACCCTATTTCCAAAAAAGATCACATTCTGAGGTACTAGAGGTTAGGACTTCAACACATGAATTTCAGGGGGACACAATTCAAACCATAGCAATCAGTAAGAGGTATTCAAAATGTTTTATCATCAACAAGTATATGTAAAGTGGGGTAACTTAATATGTAGCTTTAGTTTTCTAATGGAAAGGGTCATACCAATGGAGAGCTAGGGAAACTAATCAATCACAATGGCTAATCTGTCTTTAGAAGCTTGTGTGGGCACAGTTGCACCTCCTTCCTCTCCAACATCCTTCCACCTTGCTGGTGATCAGAATTACTCAAAAATAATTGTTATATATACAGATTATCAGGCCCACCCCAGGAAATCTGTGCTATGAATAAACTCTTCTGGAAAGTCTTATCTTGAGATTAACTTGGACATACTGATTTAGAAACATAGAAAACAAATCTGTGTATTGATTCCTTTACTCATCATGAATAAGGAGCTGAGGGAAGCTTCGAGGGAAGTGGGATATAATGGTTGGAATATGGATAATGCTGGAACGCTATGGTAAGGGCAACAAAGGCTGTACATCAGCACACAGTGAACTGCGCAGATCCAGAGCAATCGCTCTGAGCCTCCATTGGGTATAGGGATCTCTGATTTTGAATTGCTTGGTATAACTACAGATTCAGCAGGTCTGTGATTAGTCCAAAACATGTCAGAATATCTTGGCTATGCTACAGCTTGAATATTCTTTGGCATGGCCTTTCTTTGGGACTGGAATGAAAACCGACCTTTTCCAGTCCTGTGGTCACTGCTGAGTTTTCCAAATTTGCTGGCTTATTGAGTGCAGCACTTTAACAACATTATCTTTTAGGATTTGAAATAGCTCAACTGGAATTCCATCACCTCCATTAGCTTGGTTCATAGTGATGCTTCCTAAGGCCCACTTGACTTCGCATTCCAAGATGTCTGGCTCTAGTTGAGTGATCACACCATTGTGGTTATCTGGGTCATGAAGCTCTTTTTTGTATAGTTCTTCTGTGTATTCTCTCCACCTCTTAATATTGTCTGCCTCTGTTAGTTTCTGTCCTTTATTGTGCTCTTCTTTGCATGAAATGTTCCCTTGGTATCTCTAATTTTCTTGAAGAGGTCTCTAGTCTTTCCCATTCTATTGTTTTCCTCTTCTTCTTTGCATTGATCACTGAGGAAGGCTTTCTTATCTTTCCTTGCTATTCTTTGGAACTCTGCATTCAAATGAGTATATCTTTCCTTTTCTCCTTTGTCTTTCACTTCTCTTCTTTTCTCAGCTATTTGTAAGGCCTCCTCAGACAACCATTTTGCCTTTTTGTATTTCTTTTTCTTGGGCATGGTCTTGATAACTGCCTCCTGTACAATGTCCTGAACCTCCATCCATAGTTCTTCAGGCACTCTATCAGATCTAATCCCTTGAATCTATTTGTCACTTCCACTATATAATCATAAGGGATTTGATTTAGGACATACCTGAATGGAGAAGACTCTTGAGAGTCCCTTGGACTGCAAGGAGATCCAACCAGTCCATTCTGAAGGAGATCAGCCCTGGGATTTCTTTGGAAGGAATGATGCTAAAGCTGAAACTCCAGTACTTTGGCCACCTGATGTAAAGAGTTGACTCATTGGAAAAGATTCTGATGCTGGGAGGGATTGGGGGCAGGAGGAGAAGGGGACGACAGAGGATGAGATGGCTGGATGGCATCACTGACTTGATGGATATGAGTCTGAGTGAACTCCAGGAGTTGGTGATGGACAGGGAGGCGTGGCGTGCTGCAATTCATGGGGTCGCAAAGAATCGGACACGACTGAGCGACTGAACTGAACTGAACTGAATGGTCTAGTGGTTTTCCCTACTTTATTCAATTTAAGTCTGAATTTTGCAATAAGGAGCTCATGATCTGAACCACAGTCAGCTCCTGGTCTTGTTTTGCTGATTGTATAGACTAGCAAAGTAATGCTCAAAACTCTCCTGCATAGACTAGAAAAGTAAGGCTCAAAATTCTCCAAGCAAGACATCAACAGTACGTGAACCACAAATTTCCAGATTTCAAGGTGGATTTAGAAAAGGCAGAGGAACCAGAGATCAAATTGCCAGCATCTGTTGGATCATCGAAAAAGCAAGAGAGTTCCAGAAAAACATCTACTTTTGCTTTAGTGATTACACCATTTGTTGTGTGGATCACAATAAACAGTGGAAAATTCTTCAAGAGATGGGAATACCACCAGACCACTTTACCTGCCTCCTGAGAAATACGTATGCAGGTCAAGAAGCAACAGTTAGAACTGGACATGGAACAATGGACTGGCTCCAAATTGATAAAGAAGTATGTAAAGTCTGTATATTGTCACTCTGCTTATTTACTTTATATGCAGAGTGCATCATGTGAAATGCTGGGCTGGATGAAGCACAAGCTGGGATCAAAATTGCCAGGAAAAATATCAATGACCTCAGATATATAGATGACACCACCCTTATGGCATAAAGTGAAGAACTAATTAGCCTCTTGATGAAAGTGAAAGAGGAGAGTGAAAAAGTTGGCTTAAAATTCAACATTCAAAAAATTAAGATCATGGCATTTATTCCCATCGCTTTATGACAAATAGATGGGGAAAGAATGGAAACAGTGAGAGACTTTATTTTCTTGGGCTCCAAAATCACTGCGGGTGGTGACTGCAGCCATGAAATTAAAAGACATTCGCTCCTTGGAAGAAAAGCTATGACCAACCTAGACGGCATTTTAAAAAGCAGAGATACTACTTAGCTGACAAAGATCCATCTAGTCAAATCCATAGTTTTTCTGGTAGTCACATATGGATATGAGAGTTAGATTATAAAGAAAGCTGAGCACCAAAGAATTGGTGCTTTTGAACTGTGGTGTTGGAGAAGACTCTTGAGGGTCCCTTGGACTGCAAGGAGATCCAACCAGTCCATCCTAAAGGAAATCATTCCTGAATATTCATTGGAAGGACTCATGCTGAAGCTTGAAGCTCCAAGCCATCTGATGCAATAACTGACTCATTGGAAAAGACCCTGATGCTGGGAAAGACTGAAGGCAGGAGGAGAAGGGGATGACAGAGGATGAAATGGTTGGATGCCATCACTGACTCAATGGGCATGAGTTTGAGCAAGCTCTGGGAGTTGGTGATGGACAGCGAAGCCTGACTGTGCTGCAGTCCAAGGGGTCTGGGTCACAAAGAGTTGGACACGTTTGAGCTACTGAACTGAACTAATACTACAAGAAAACGTAGCCCTGAAATCTTAGTAACTCTACTAATGGCCTAATGTCTGGTGTGGGATTACAGTGCCTTGCTGATCAGTAGTTCTCAGCGCTGTGAACTGCTTGTCATCATAGAGACCAAAGAGAGAACCATATGTTCCACTCTGCCACTGAATGACTCCTCCTGACTGTCCTGACTGTCACTAGGCTCCACCAGTTGCAGGGGCTGGGTTGAGTCAGCCTGCCAAGTGATCAACATGGGAGAGAATTTGACTTATTTGTTGAAAAGCACAAATAATCACCAGAGTATGCCCCTCTGGTAATCAAATATCAACTCATGATGCTTCTTTCTGATATTTTATATAGAATTTTTTATATTTGTGTACATTAGGGATATTTGTGTGTAATATCCTCTCTTAAAATGTATACTTTTTGCTGTCCTCAAAATGACAGCAAATGAGGAATATATAAGTATACCCTCCTCTTTAGCTTTTGGGAAGAGATGGTATAAAATTGCTATTACATTTTACCTTAAACCTTTGCCAGGATATTTTAGAGTTGAACCTCCTTCCCTCCCTTCTTACACCCCTATCTCCCTTGATTTCTTCTTCCCTCTCTCCCTCTCTCATTCCCTTCTAGTTTTTAACTACAAATACTGATTCTTTAACAGATATAGGCTAGCTATTAATGTTATCTGTTTCTTCATGAGGGCTCACTGGTGGTTTCCACCTTTAAAGGAATTTGTCCCTGTTCAAACTCAGTTGTTGAAAGAATTATTCTAAAATTGTTTATAATAGTTTTTCATTATCCTTTAATAGCTATAGAACTTTTAAAATTGAAGTATAGCTGATTTGCAATATTGTGTATAGTTTCAGTTAACAGGAAAGTGATTCAGTTACATATGGAAATATATATATATATATATATACTCAGATTATTTTCCATTAGTTTATTATAAGATATGGAGTGTAGTTCCCTGTATTAAACAGATACAGTTCCTTATCTCTTTTATGCATAGTAGTGTGTATCTGTTAATCCCATACTCCTAATTTATGTCTCCCCCTCCTCTTCTCTTTTGATGACCATAAGTTTATTTTCTATGTCTGAATCTGTTTGATTTGCATATAGATTTATTTGTATTATTTTTAGTTTCTACAAATAATATTTCAGTTCAGTTTAGTTCAGTTCAGTCACTCAGTTGTGTCTGACTCTTTGCGACCCCATGAATTGCAGCACGCCAGGCTTCCCTGTCCATCACCAACTCCTGGAGTTCACTCAAACTCACATCCATGGAGTTGGTGATGCCATCCAGCCATCTCATCCTCTGTCGTCCCCTTCTCCTCCTGTCCCCAATCCCTCCCAGCATCAGAGTCTTTTCCAATGAGTCAACTCTTCGCATGAGGTGGCCAAAGTACTGGAGTTTCAGCTTCAGCATCATTCCTTCCAAAGAACACCCAGGACTGATCTCCTTCAGAATGGACTGGTTGGATCTCCTTGCAGTACAAGGGACTCTCAAGATTTCACAAATATTCTATAATATTTTTTCTTTATCTTTCTTCACTTAGTACAATATTCTCTATGTCCATGTTGCTGCAAATGGCAATATTTCATTCTCTTTTATGGCTGAGTAATATACCATTATAAATATATATACACCACATCTTCTTACCAATTATCTGTTGATACACACTTGGATTGTTTCCAGGCCTTGGTTATGCATATATCTTTTAGAATTAGAGTTTTCATCTCTTCTAGATATATGTCCAAGAATGGGATTGCTGGATCACATTGTTGTTTAGTTGCTCAGTTGTGTCCAACTTTTTGGGACCCCATGGACTGTAGCATGCCAGGCTTACATGTCCTTCACCATCTCCTGGAGCTTGCTCAAACTCATGTCCATTGAGTCGGTGATGCCTTCCAATCATCTCATCCTCTGTCATTCCCTTCTCCTCCTCCCTTCAGACTTTTCCAGCATAAGGTCTTTCCTAATGAATCAGATCTTCACATCAGGTGGCCAAAGTATTGGAGCTTCAGCTTCAGCATCAGTCCTTCCAATGAATATTCATGTCTGATTTCCTTTAGAATTGACTAATTTGATCTCCTTGCAGTCCAAGGGACTCTTGAGAGTCTTCTCCAACATCACAGTTCAAAAGCATCAATTCGTTGGTGCTCAGCTTTCCTTATGGTCCAACTCTCACATCCATACATGACTACTGGAAAAACCATAGCTTTGACTAGACGGACCTTTGCTGGAAAAGTAATGTCTTTGGTTTTTAATTCTCTGTCTAGGCTTGTTGTAGATTTTCTTCTAAGGAGCAAATGTCTGTTAATTTCATGGCTGCTGTTACCATCTGCAATGATTTTGGAGCCCAAGAAAATTAAGTCCGTCACTGTTTCCACTGTTTCTCCATCTATTTGCCATGAAGTGATAGGACCAGAACCATGATCTTTGAATGTTGAGTTTTAAGCCAGCTTTTTCACTCTCCTCTTTCACCTTCATCAAGAGGCTCTTTAGTTCCTCTATGCTTTCTGCCATAAGGGTAATGTCATCTGCATATCTGAGTTTATTGATATTTCTTCCAACAGTCTTGATTTCGGCCTGTGCTTCATCCAGCCTGACATTTTGCATTATGTACTCTGCATATAAGTTAAATAAGCAGGCTGACAATATACAGCCTTTACATACCCCTTTCCCAATTTTGATTCAGTCCATTGTCCCATGTATAGTTCTAACTCTTGCTTCTTGACCTCCATACAGATTTCTTAGGAGGAGGGTAAGGTGATCTAGTATTCCCATCTCTTGAATAATTTTCCAGTTTGTTGTGATCCACAGAATCAAAGATTTTAGCATAGTCAATGAAGCAGAAGTAGATATTTTTCTGGAATTCTCTTGCTTTTTCTATGATTCAACAGATCTTGGCAATTTGACCTCTATGAGCTGCTTATATAGTCTGGATATTAACTCTTTGTCAGTTGTTTCATTTGAAATTATTTTCTCCTGTTTTGAGGGTTGTCTTTCAATCTTGCTAACTGTTACCTTCATTGTGCAGTTCTTAAATTTAATTAAGTTCCTTTTGTTTATTTCTGTTTTTATTTCCATTTTCTAGGAGGTGGGTCAAAGAGGAACTTGCTGTGATATATGTCAGAATGTACTGCTTATGCTTTTTTTCTAAGAGCTTTATAGTGTCCAGCCTTATATTTAAGCCTTTAGCCCATTTTGAGTTTATCTTTGTGTGTGGGATTAGGAGGTGTTCTAGTTTCATCCTTTCACGTGCAGCTGTCCAGTTATCCCATACCACTTATTGAAGAGGCTGTCTCTCTCCATTGTATATTCTTGCCTTCCTTGTCAAAGGTAAGGTACTTGGGACTAAGTTTATCTCTGGGCTTTCTATCTTGTTCAGTTGGTCTATATTTCTGTTTTTGTGGCAGTACCATACTGTCATGATGACTGTAGCTTTGTAGTATAATCTGGTCAGAAAGGTTGATTCCTCCATCTCCATTCTTCTTTATCAAGATTGCTTTGGCTATTCGAGTTCTTTTGTGCTTCCATACAAATTGTGAAAATTTTTGTTCTAGTTCTGTGAAGAATACCATTAGTAATTTGATAGGGATCACATTGTATCTGTAGATAGCATTTTGTAGTATGTATAGTCATTTTCACAACCTTGTATGTTGATTCCAACCTTGTATATTGATTCTTCCAACATTGTATATCTCTCCATTTGTTTGTGGTGTGTTTGAGCTCTTTCATCAGTGTCTTAGAGTTTTCTGCATACAAAACTTTTGTCTCTTTAGGTAGGTTTATTGCTGGGTATTTTATTCTTTTTGTTGCAGAGATGCATAGGATCACTTCCTTAATTTCACTTTCTGATTTTTCATTGTTAGTATATAGGAATGCAAGGAATTTATGTGTATTAATTTTATATCCTGTGGTTTTTATAATATTTATTAACTCTAGTAATTTTCTGGTGGCATCATTATGGTTTTCAATGTAGAAAATCATGCCATCTGCAATCAATGAGAGTTTTACTTCATTTCCAGTCTGGATTCCTTTTATTTCTCTTTCTTTTCTGATTGCTGTGGCTAGGACTTCCAAAACTATGTTGAATAAAAGTGGTGAGAATAGGCACCCTTGTCTTATTCTTGGTTATGGAGGACATGGTTTTTGATCTTTTACCATTGAAGATAATGGTTGCTGTGGGTTCACTGTATATGGCTTTTATGATGTTGGGGTATGTTCCTTCTATGCCTACTTTCTGGAAAGCTTTTATCAGAAATGAGTGTTGAATCTTGTCAAAGGCTTTCTCTGCATCTATTAAGATGATCATATTATTTTTACCTTTCAATATGTTATATGGTGTATCAGATAGCATATATTGAAGAATCCATGCATCTCTGGGATAAAGCCGGCTTGATCATCTTGTTAATGTGTTGTTGGATTCTGTTTACTGGAATTTTGTTGAGGATTTTTATATCAATGTTCATCAGTGATATTGGCCTGTAATTTTCTTTTTTTGTGGCATCTTTGTTTAGTTTTGGTGTTAGGGTTATGGTGGCCTTGTAGAATGAGTTTGGGAGTTTTCTTTCTCCTGCAATTTTCTGGAACAGTTTGAGCAGGATAGATGTTAGCTTTTCTCTAAACTTTTGGCAGAATTTGCCTGTCAAGCCATCTGGCCCTGGACTTTTTGTTGAAAGATTTTTGATTTTAGTTTTGATTTCCATGTTTCTGATTGGTCTATTCATATTTTTTATTTCTTTGGTTCAGTTTTAGAAGGTTCTACTTTTCTAAGAATTTGTCCGTTTTTCCAGGTTGTCCATATTATTGGTATATAGTTGCTCATAGTAGTCTCTTGTGAGCCTTTGTATTTCTGTGTTTTCTGCTGTAACTTCTCCTTTTGAATTTCTGATTTTATTGATTTGAGTCTTCTCCCTTTTGATGGGTCTGGTTAACAGTTTGTAAATTTTATCTTTTCCCCAAAGCCAGTTTTTAGTTTTATTGATCTTTGCTATTGTCTCCTTCATTTATTTCTGCTCTGATTCTTTATGATTTCTTTCCTTCTACTAACTTCGGAATTTTTGTTGTTGTTGTTCTTTTCCTAATTGCTTTAGGTGTAAGATTAGCTTGTTTATTTGATATTTCTTATTTCTTGAGGTATGCTTATATTGCTATAAACTTCCCTCTTATCACTGCTTTTACTGTGTCCAGTATGTTTGAGTTGTCATGTTTTCACCGTCTTTTGCTTCTATCCATATTTTGATTTGCTTTTTGATTTCTTCAGTGACTTGTTGGTTATTCAGAAAAGTATTGTTTAGCTTCCATGTGTTGGTGTTTTTTTTTTTTTGATTAATAGATTTTTCTCCTGATGTTGTTATCTAATCTTATAGTGTTGTGGTCAGAAAAGATGATTAGAATTATTTCAATTTTTAAAAATTTACCATGGCTTGATTTGTGTCCCAAGATCTGATCTATGCTGGAGAATGTTCCATGTGCAATTGAGAAAAAGTGATATCTATTGATTTTGAATGAAATGCCTGTAAATGTCAATTGGTCAAACTTGTCAAATGTATCATTTAAAGAAGAACTAAAGAGCCTCAATGAAAGTGAAAGAAGAGAGTGAAAAAGTTGGCTTAAAAGCTCAACATTCAGAAAACTAAGATCATGGCTTCCGGTCCCATCACTTCATGGCACATAGATGGGCAAACAGTGGCAGACTTTATTTTGGGGGGCTCCAAAATCACTGTAGATGATGACGGACAGGGAGGCCTGGCATGCTGCAGTCCATGGGGTTACAAAGAGTCAGACACAATTGAACAACTAAAATGAATTGAACTCTGTATAAAATAAATAAGCAACAATGATATATTGTACAGTATAGGGAAATATAGCCATTGTTTTTAATAACTTTAACTAAAGAGTACAAAAACATTGAATCACTATGTTGTATACCTGAAACTAATATAATAATGAGCTATATTCAATTTTTAAAAGTTTTAATATTAAAAGTATACTGGAGCAAAAAAAATAAAGCTTGTATTTCTTTATGAATTTTCTTTCTGGGTAATCTGTCAACTGGTGTGAATGGGGTATTAAAGTCCCCCCACTATTATTGTGTTACTGTTGGTTTACCATTTTAATAGTTGCTGGCATTTTCCTTATGTGTTGGGTGCTCTTATTTTGGGTACATATACTTAATAATCATTTTATCCTTTTCTTGGGTTGATGCCTTGATCATTATGTAATGTCCTTCTTTGTCTCTTGAAACAGTCTTTTTTATAAAGTCTATTTTATCTAGCATGAGTATTGCTATTTCCACTTCCTGTTGATTTCCATTTGCATGGAATACCTTTTTTTAGATCCTCACTTTCAGTCTGTATGTGTCCTTAGGTTTGAGTTGGGTCTCTTGTACATAGCACATATCTTGGTTTTGTATCCATTTACCCAATCTGAATCTTTTGGTTGGAGTGTTTAGCCAATTTATTTATATATATGATTCTGAATCTTCCCTTGTGGTTCAGACTGTAAAGAATCTGTCTACAATGCAGGAGACCTGGGTTCAATCATTGGGTTGGGAAGATCCACTGGAGAAGGCAATGGCAACCCACTTCAGTATTCTTGCCTGGGAAATCCCATGGATACAGGAGCCTGGTGGTCTACATTTCATGCAGTCACAAAGAGTAGGACACAACTGAAAACAAGTGCTTTCATCAATTACTTTATTGTTTTGTGTTTGTTTTGTATGCCTTTCCTTCTTATGTTTCCTGTCTAGAGAAGTTCCTTTAGCATTTGTTTTGGAGTTGGTTTGGTGGTGCTGAATTCTCTTAACTTTAGCTTGTCTGGAAAGCTTTTGATTTCTCCTTTAAATCTGAATGAGATCCTTGCTTGGTTGTAGGTTTTTCCCTTTCATCACTTTAAGTATATCCTGCCATTCCCGTCTGGCCTGCAGAGTTTCTGTTGAAAGATCGATCAGCTCTTAGCTTTATGGGGATCCCCTTGTATGTTATATGTTGCTTTTCCCTTGCTGCTTTCAATATTTGTTTTTTGTGTTTAATTTTTGTTAGTTTGATTAATATGTGTTTTGGCATGTTTCTCGTTGGGTTTATTCTGTGTGGGACTCTCTGGGCTTCCTGGACTTAGGTAGCTATTTCCTTTCTCATTGTAGGGAATTTTTTGACTATAATAGCCTCAAATATTTTCTCATGCCCTTTCCTTTTGTCTTCTTCTTCTGGGACCCCTATGATTCTAATGTTGTTATACTTAATGTTGTCCCAGAGGTCTCTGAGACTGTTCTCATTTCTTTTTATTTTTTTCTGCTTCAGCTGTTTTCAGCATTTTACCTTCCAGTTCTTCTGCCTCAATTACTCTACAGTTAGCTCCCCGACAGTGTATTTCTAATCTCAGTTACTGTGTTGTTCATTGTTTATTTATTTATTTTTTAAAATTTTATTTTATTTTTAAACTTTACATAATTGTATTAGTTTTGCCAAATATCAAAATGAATCCACCACAGGTATACATGTGTTCCCCATCCTGAACCCTCCTCCCTCCTCCCTCCCCATACCATCCCTCTGGGTCGTCCCAGTGCACTAGCCCCAAGCATCCAGTATTGTGCATCGAACCTGGACTGGCAACTCGTTTCTTACATGATATTTTACATGTTTCAATGTCATTCTCCCAAATCTTCCCACCCTCTCCCTCTCCCACAGAGTCCATAAGACTGTTCTATACATCAGTGTCTCTTTTGCTGTCTCGTACACCGGGTTATTGTTTATTATTTAATTCTTTTTTGGTTTGTTTGTTTGTTTGTTTTTGTTAATTGTTTATTCTTTAATTCTTTTAGGTCTTTGTTAAACATTTCTTGTATCTTCCTGATCTGTGCCTCCAGTCTATGTATCCATGCCTCCATTTTATTTTCAAGATTCTGGATCATCTTTACTATCATTACTATGAATTATTTTTGTTGTAGACTGCCAGTTTGTCTTCATTTGTTTGGTCCTGTGGATTTTTACCATGTTCTTTCATCTGCTGCATCTTTCTCTGTCTTTTCATTTTGTTTAATTTACTATGTTTGGGGTCTCCTTTCTGTAGGCTGGAAGGACATAATTTCTCTTAACTGTGGAGTCTGCCCCCGTGGGTGGGGTTGTACCAGTACCTTGTGGAGATTTCCTGGTTGGGAGACATGCCTGTGTTCTGGTGAATGGAGCTCGATCTTGTCTCTCTGAAGGGCAGTGCCATATCCAGTAGTGAGTTTTGGGGTATCTGTGGGTTTGGTATGGCTCTGGGCAGCCTGTCTATAAATGTGCAGAGTTATATTCCTATTTTGCTTAAGATGTGGTGTGGGGCATCTGGCACTGAAGTTTACTGGCCTTGGCCTTAGTGTTGAGAGGCCCATAACAGGCTCTTGCCTGTTAATGTTTCCTGGGGTCAGGAGTTCTCTGGTGGATCAAAATCCTGGAGTTGAGTCTCCCACCTCAGGGGTTCAGGCCTGACCCCTTACTGGAACTCCAAGACCTCACAAGCCACACAGCATAGACGACCAAACCCCGAGACTTTTGCTGAAGGCAACACTCAGCAGCCCAGAACACCCAGTGAGACTCATACCAAAGTCCTCCAATATTTCTAGGAAGGTCTCTGGACCTGTTGTGGGCAGTATGTGGTCAGCTCAGTCTCAGATGTGGCCTTACTTCAGTTAGTACTTACTCCTAAAGTTCACAGTTTCCCCTAAAGTTCACTGTCTGTTCCCTGCCTAGCCTCAAAGCAGCGAAGGCCAAGGCTTATTGAGGCTCATTTGTTCACTCAGGCTGAGAAGTGGGGAGGACATGGCAGCCACAATTTGGATGCACCAGGGAGTGCCTGTGACAATAGAGACTTGATGGACATTGGTACAGTCTGAGGTGGGTTGTATGCTTTCCCAGAGGAATTGGCCTCAGATTATGGGTCCCTAGAAAGAGTCAAGGTGATTAAGCTTCTGGCAAGGTGTGGAAAGTAACCTGTGCCTGCTCATAACCGGGCAGTTGTGACCACCTCTGGGGTCAGGACTGCATCAGCGGTGTTTTGCCTGCTCTCTCAGGCACTTTCCCTGGGTTTGGCAGTGGCAATTGTGTTTAATTCCACAGATGACACTCTGACTGGTTTTGCCAGATTTGGCAGCCACCAAAACTGTCTATGAGTGTGGTGTTAAGTGTCCCAGAAACAACAACTTCTTGCTGCTCTAGGATGCCCAGTATTTTCTCTGGACTCTGTCCACTGTGTTGAAGTAGCCCTCTCAGAGTATCCTCATGGAAGCCAACCCCAATCCTCTTCCTGGGATCTGATACTTGAGCCTGTGCCTTGGCACCCTGCCCCCACCCTCTGTTGCGGGCAGAGGCGTGTGAGCTGCTTCTCAGCTGAGAAGTGCTGTTTGGCAGTAATTTCTGTAGTGAATTTTCTCTGTTTTGTCTCCTGAGCCCCCTGCCACCGTCACACTCCCCTCTGAGGTTCCAAAGCTCCCTCCCTGACTCTGCCTGTGAGAGGGTTTCCTAGTGTCCATAACTTTTCCCTCTTTCATGACTCCCTCCCTGGGGTGCAAGTCCCATTCCGAAATCCTTTGTCTTGTTTTGTCTTTATCTTTTTCCCTACCTCTTTCTAAGGATATTGGCTTGCCTTTTTGAAAATTTGGGGTCTTCTACTGTTGTTCAGAAGTTGTTCTGTAGGAGCTGTTTTATATTTAGATGAATTTTTTTATGTACTTGTGGGGAGGAAGGTGATCTCCTCCTCTTATTCTTCCTCCATCTTCTTGCGTTCCCCCCTTATTGTTTCTTAACGTTAGAGTTGAGGTTATTGGTTTTAGTGGAAATTGATTCAGTTCAAATTAGTCTCCAATTTCCATTTTTATTTCTTCTTTGATCTTTGGATATTTTATTTTATTTTTATTTAAATTTATTTATTTTAATTGGAGGCTAATTACTTTACAACATTGTATTGGTTTTGCCATACATCAACATGAATCCACCATGGGTGTACACGTGCTCCCCATCCTGAACCCCCTCCCACCTCCCTCCCCATACCATCCCTCTGGGTCATCCCAGTGCACCAGCCCCGAGCATCCTGTATCCTGCATAGAACCTGGACTGGCGACTCATTTCATATATGATATTATACATGTTTCAATTCCATTCTCTCAAATCATCCCACCCTCTCCCTCTCCCACAGAGTCCAAAAAACTGTTCTATACATCTGTGTCTCTTTTGCTGTCTCACATACAGGGTTATCGTTACCACCTTTCTAAATTACATATATATGCGTTAGTATTCTGTATAGGTGTTTTTCTTTCTGGCTTACTTCACTCTGTATAATAGGCTCCAGTTTCATCCACCTCATTAGAACCGATTCAAAGTGTATTCTTTTTTAATGGCTGAGTAATACTCCATTGTGTATATGTACCACAGCTTTCTTATCCATTCGTCTACTGAAGGACATCTAGGTTGCTTCCATGTCCTGGCTATTATAAACAGTGCTGCGATGAACATTGGGGTACACGTGTCTCTTTCTATTCTGGTTTTCTTGGTGTGTATGCCTAGCAGTGGGATTGCTGGGTCACAAGGCAGTTCTATTTCCAGTTTTTTAAGGAATCTCCACACTGTTCTCCATAGTGGCTGTACTAGTTTGCATTCCCACCAACAGTGTAAGAGGGTTCCCTTTTCTCCACACCCTCTCCAGCATTTAATGCTTGTAGACTTTTGGATAGCAGCCATTCTGACTGGCGTGAAATGGTACCTCATTGTGGTTTTGATTTGCATTTCTCTGATAATGAGTGATGTTGAGCATCTTTTCATGTGTTTGTTAGCCATCTGTATGTCTTCTTTGGAGAAATGTCTATTTAGTTCTTTGGCCCATTTTTTGATTGGGTCGTTTATTTTTCTGGAACTGAGCTGCAGGAGTTGCTTGTATTTTTTTGAGAGTAGTTCTTTGTCAGTTGCTTCATTTGCTATTATTTTCTCCCATTCTGAAGGCTGTCTTTTCACCTTGCTCATAGTTTCCTTTGTTGTGCAGAAGCTTTTAATTTTACTTAGGTCCCATTTGTTTATTTTTGCTTTTATTTCCAATATTCTGGGAGATGGGTCATAGAGGATCCTGCTGTGATTTATGTTGGAGAGTGTTTTTCCTATGTTCTCCTCTAAGAGTTTTATAGTTTCTGGCCTTATGTTTAGATCTTTAATCCATTTTGAGTTTATTTTTGTGTATGGTGTTAGAAAGTGTTCTAGTTTCCTTCTTTTACAAGTGGTTGACCAGTTTTCCCAGCACCACTTGTTAAAGAGATTGTCTTTTCTCCATTGTATATTCTTGCCTCCTTTGTCAAAGATAAGGTGTCCATATGTGCATGGATTTATCTCTGGGCTTTCTATTTTGTTCCATTGATCTATATTTCTGTCTTTGTGCCAGTACCATACTGTCTAGATGACTGTGGCTTTGTAGTAGAGCCTGAAGTCAGGCAGGTTGATTCCTCCAGTTCCATTGATCTTTGGATATTTTAAATGTTTTTACTTACATTAAATTTGGGGACTTCTTTACCTAATTGAATTGCATGAGCTTCCCAGGTGGTATTATGGTAAAGAATCCACCTGCCAAGCAGGAGACGTGGGTTTGGTCCCTGTGTTGGGAAGATCCTGTGGAGAAGGAAATGGCAACCCACTCTGGTATTCTTGCCTGAGAAATTCCATAGACAGAGGAGCCTGGCAAGCTATAGTCCATAGGGTTGCAAAGAGTTAGACATGACTTAGAGACTAAAGCAACAACAGCAATGTAATTTCACAATGGTCAGATAATATATTTTGTAAAATTTGATTATTTTTGAATTTATTGAAACGTTTTTATGGTAAAATGTGGCCTATTATCATAAATATTCTACTATTCTACTTGTACTAGAAAAGAATATGTTTTCTGCCATTGTTGTTTGGAGTTATGTCAATATGACCAATTAGGTCAAATTGGCTGATACTGTTATTTTGATCATCCATATTCTTGCTGATTTTCTGTCCACTTGTTCTATCGGTTATTGAGAGGTATATATAGAAATCTTTGATTATGACTGTGAATTTGTCTTTTTATCTTTGTAATTCTAAGATTTTTGCTTTACATATTTCAGAATTTTATTCAGTTCAGTTCAGTTACTCAGTCGTATCTGACTTTTTGTGACCCCATGAGCCGCAGCATGCCAGGCATCCTTGTCCATCATCAACTCCCAGAGTTTACCCAAACTCAAGTCCATTGAGTCGGTGATGCCATCCAACCATCTCATCTTCTGTCGTCCCCTTCTCCTCCCACCCTCAATCTTTCCCAGCATCAGGGTCTTTTCAAATGAGTCAGCTCTTCCCATCAGGTGGCCAAAATATTGGAGTTTCAGTTTCAACATCAGTCCTTCTAATGAACACCCAGGAGTGATCTCCTTTAGGATGGACTGGTTGGATCTCCTTGCAATCCCAGGGACTCTCCAAGAGTCTTCTCCAACACCACAGTTCAAAAGAATCAATTCTTTGGTGCTCAGCCTTCTTTATAGTCCAACTCTCACATCCATACCTGACTACTGGAAAAACCATAGCCTTGACTAGATGGACCTTTGTTGACAAAGTAATGTCTCTGCTTTTTAATATGCTGTCTAGGTTGGTCATAACTTTCCTTCCAAGGAGTGAGCATCTTTTAATTTCATGGCTGCAATCACCATCTGCAGTGATTTTGGAGCCCCAAATAATAAAGTCAGCCACTGTTTTCGCATCTATTTCCCATGAAGTGATGGGACCAGATGCCATGATCTTAGTTTTCTGAATGTTGAGCTTTAAGCCAACTGTTTCACTCTCCTCTTTCACTTTCATCAAGAGGCTCTATAGTTCTTACTCACTTTCTTCCATAAGGGTGGTGTCATCTGCATATCTGAGGTGATTGATATTTCTCCCTGCAATCTTGATTCCAGCTTGTGCTTCATCTAGCCTAGCGTTTCTCATGATGTACTCTGCATAGAAGTTAAATAAGCAGGGTGACAATATACAGCCTTGATGTACTCCTTTTCCTATTTGGAACCAGTCTGCTGTTCCATGTCCAGTTCTAACTGTTGTTTCTTGACCTGCATACAGCTTGTCTAACTCAATGAAACTAAGCCATACCATGTGGGGCCACCCAAGATGGAGGAGTCATGGTGGAGAAGTCTGACAGAATGCGGCCCACTGGAGAAGGGGATGGCAAACCACTTCAGTATTCTTGCCTTGAGATGAACAGTATGAAAAGGCAGAAAGATAAGACACTGAACGATGAACTCCCCAAGTTGATAGGTCCCCAATATGCTACTTGAGATCAGTGGAGAATTTTATTACTAGGGTACATAAACATTTAGGGTTACTGTGTCTTCTTGAAGAATTAACACCTTTATTATTATGAAGTGACCTTCCCTATCCATAGTAATATTCTTGCTCTGAAATCTAATTTGATCTTAATGCAGCAATTCCAGCTTTTTCTTGACTGCTGTTAGTCTGATGTATTTTTTAAAGCCATCCTTTCACTTTTAACATTTTTGTGTATATTTAAAGTGCATTTCTTGCAAATAACGTACAGTTGGGTCTTGATTTTTATCTAATCTGATAATCTGTCTTTTAATTGATATGTTTAGGTCACTGATATTTAATTTTATTAGTGACATGGCTGGATTTAATGGTATCATCATGTTGCATTTTTCTAATTGTGATTTTTTTTATAATTATATAACTAACTTCAAGTGATACTATACTACTTAACGTGAAGTATAAGAATCTTACAATAGTTTAAGTTCATTTATCAACTTCTGGCCTCAGTGTCTTACCCTGAGACTCCTGAATTAGAGCCACCTCCTGTGAGAGAGCAAATCCCACATGGTAATATCTTTGCCTGAGGTTGGTTGAGAAGCTCCTAGGGACTGGTGGTAATCAGAGAGGCAGAGATAAGGCATCTGATACTGTGTCCTGGTCAGGGCCAGTCAGCCAAAAGCAACAGCTAAAACTTATACAGTGGGAACAAAGCTGACAATGGCACTCACCATTTGAGGATCTTGAGTCTTCCCTAAAGATCTTTGAGGGTCATGAGGAACCACTGGATATTTGAAAGAAGAAACCTATGTATCTGTCTGTCATTTATCTTCTTAGATTGATCAGCCTAGATAGTATTATCCTCTTAGAAGACAGGTACATAGGAAGATAGAGTCCTTGTTTCTATATATCAATCTAACTGAATTTATCTATCAATAGATTAATATATAGATAGTTTCTGTAGATGACAGATAGATCGATAGAATAAGCAGTGTTTTAAGATTAATCAGCAGTGGGTTGGTAAGAAGTGGCTTCAGTCAAAGTTTACTGAGAGCAATCAGAATTGGCAAAGGTGGGGAGATGAAACCTGGATAACCTGGTGAACTGAGGCAGGAACAAGTGGATCCTGCAAGATCCATATCATTTTATTTGGAACTGCTCTCATGGCTCAGTACTGTTAATTTGTAATGTATCTTATTTCTCTATCTTGTTGGAGGCCTGTCCCTATAATGTCAAATTCATTCTCTCCTTTAGCATCTAGCATCATATCTGGCACTTACTGCATGTTCAATGCAGAAATGTAGAGGAGAATGTCATTGATAGGACCAAAATGACATTTCAGGTTCATGTACCTGGAAGATTAATGATGTCATATAAAAACTAAGAAAGAGGGAAGAGAGTGCAGGCAGTGAGCTCCCTTTTCCTTGGCAAAATATCTCTTAACCAAATTTTCCCATGATCAATGACATATTTATTTCATTTCCCAACTAGGAGAACAAAAGTGGACTAGCTGAGCATTAACCCATTGGGTGATCTGGGAAGAGTAACCCATCCTGTTCGATTTGATGGGTTAGAAGACATCTAGACTCAGGGTGTGTGTGAGGGGTTGAAGCTGCCACTGGAAAAGACAACTGCAGAAAGGAGCCCTGGGGACCTGGAAGGCTAGATTCACAGTTTCTACTTCTGCAAACACAGAGATGGAGAGGGTCCCATAAGCTGGCCTGGGAAAAAAGTTGTTGGGTACTAGCTTTGATATGCCTATTCAAGAATTTTTTTCTTAACACAAAGAGTTGAAATTATATTACTTCACATCCACTGTAATTTTTCAAAGTCAGCTTTGTCTTCTGTTTTCATCATAATAACATGAAAGCTAAGAAGCCTCTCTTTTGGTTTGGTCCCTGAATATCTGCATCATCAATGTGTGTTTCTTGTTCTTGGAGGATGCTGAGGGGAGTAGGTATTGATATCTGACATTGCAGGCTACTGAAGCCTCAACTTTCCTTTCCTGCAGAACTGAAGCATGAGATCCATGTCTGGCGTCTTACTGCACAGCACATCAGCCCAGCCAGCAGGGAGGAGACAGCAGTTCGAGGTATGCTCCTGGAGAAGGTGCTGACACTGGAGCACCTGCTGGCCCAGAGGCTACACAGCTTCCACAGGTACCAAGTCAGACCGTGCTCAGACCACTCTTGGTTTACAACTGTGGTCCTCATCTTTACCAATTATGCTCAATGGTTGAATTGTCAATAACCTTTATATGACCGCCCTAAGAGTGTTCAAATGTCAACTGCAAAATGTGAGCTAAAATGATTGTGTAGAGTCATCCATGGTTCTGCAAAAGAGTAACACTAACCGCAGGCTACTAGGTAGGTTTTGGGCACCATACACTGTGTTAAGCCTGTTATGGTGCATGCTTTTATTTAACCCTCACTTGCTGTTGCTGCTAAATTGCTTCAGTCGTGTCCGACTCTGTGCGACACCATAGATGGCAGCCCACCAGGCTCCCCTGTCCCTGGGATTCTCCAGGCAAGAACACTGGAGTGGGTTGCCATTTCCTTCTCCAATGCAAGAAAGTGAAAAGTGAAAGTGAAGTCGCTCAGTCGTGTCCGACTCTTCTCGACCCCATGGACTGTAGCCCACCAGGCTCCTCAGTCCATGGGATTTTCCAGGCAAGAGTACTGGAGTGGGGTGCCATTGCCTTCTCTGAACCCTCACTTAGCTCTCTGGAATGTGTGCTGATATTAGTCCCAGTTTAAGGATGAGAAAACTGAGGGTCAGAAAATTTGAGCAACTTGCCCAGGGTTATACATCCAGAAAAGAGTGATGTCTGGGATTGAGTTCACATGCCTGTCATATTTCAGACCTAACACGTTGCATAACAAGAATAAAAAAAACAATTTAACAAAGTAATCTAATGAAATGTTCTCCCAGTAGCTTATTTTCAGGGAGCTCAAAGAATACCTAAGTCTTAATTCATTTCTTGGAGTTTGTTTGTTTGTTTGGCCTTGCCAAGTGTCACATGGAATCTTAGTTCCTCAGCCAGGGATCGAACCTTTGCCCCTGAATTGGAAGCGTGGAGTCCTAACTACTGGACCACGAGTGAAATCCCTTGAATTTATTTTTAATCAAAGCTGAGATCTAATGGGTAACAATGAGGTGCTGAATCTTTCCTCCTCACTTGGATGACATGCTGAGTTCCAACCTGTCTTTACTCTGGAAGTACTGCCAAGAAGTGCAAAAGCCTGCCCCCCCCCCTCAGGAATGTAGAAGCAGTCCTGCAGCAGGATCAGGTATTGGGTGGAGATGAGGTCTGTCACAGCAAGGGGTACTGAGTCCTTGTGAAGGTAGTGAGAATGATCTTACAGGTGGCAATTTGGTGAGACCAGCCCTGTGTTCCCAGAGAGTAGGCAAGAGTCTGAGGACAGGAGCTGGGCACAGTGCCAAGACCAACCTCTGGGGGTCATCTAGAGTGGTTGCAGCTGAGTCTGGGTATTGGGGTGAGAATTCCACAGGTGAGTATGTGGAGATTCACTCTGTCCAGAGATGAAGCCCAGGGAGAAGCTCTGTCTCAGCATCCTTAGTTCTATCTCAGCCCAGAACCTCGTGGCACTGGAGAAGCAGGACCTGGTGTCTCCAGTTTACAGGAAGGTCCTGAGTTGCCGACTGGGGACAGAGTAACCAACTTCAGCAACAGGCATAGATCTTAAAAGGAAAACCTTTGTAAATTAAAGATGCAGCAGTAAGTTTTTCTGAATGTATTAAATCTCCTGACCTTCAATTTCTTCATGCTCCTTCTGACATGGGCATTAAACATAGTCAGTGTATCTCAGGGTTAAAATGGGAAGAGACACGTGGATTCAGAGATTCATCAAGTTTCCATCAACTCATCCTATTTTGATCACAGAAAGGGAAACTGAGGCGGAGAGACTGCAGTGGCCTTTCTAAGGCCTCACAGTCACTGAGAAGCAAATAGTAACGAGGGTGATCTAAGTCATGTACTAGCTCTACAGGTCTTATTTCTACATTTTATTTTTAAAATTTCCTTAGAGCCATTCACTTGGGTCAGCTGTGATTTCCTCTAGGGTCTGTACTGGCTGCGTGGCCAACCTCCATTAATATTATGACATGTGAGAGCTCATGAAGACTAAATTCGCCCCCACAAATCTTTTTCCTAATTGATGAGGGAGGAAATAAAGCAGAAAAATAAGTTGATAGGAAAGGTTAAAAAAGAAAGGCAAGGGGGAACAAATAGAAGTGACTGAAATAGAAATGGAGATAAGGTGGGTACCATGACTAGAGGGGAGGGCAACAGACATAAGTGCTTCAAGGTATATTTCCAATTGATAGAAATCACCACTAAAGCAAGTGGCACTTCTTTTACTGTTTTCTCCTTTAATTAAATTATAACACAGCCTCATTTTGAAAAAAATTCAGAAAATTCAGAAGTAAAAAGAGATGACTTACTGTCTCATTCCCTGTCACTTCAGTTGTGTCCAACTCTGTGTGACCCTATGGACTGTACCTGCTACGCTCCTCTGTCCATGGGGATTCTCCAAGCAAGAACACTGAAGTGTGTTGCCATGTCCTTCTCCAGGGGATTGTCCCGACCCAGGGATCAAACCCAGGTGTCCTGCATTACAGGTGGATTCTTTTCCATCTGAGCCATTACGGAAACCTGCCTATTTACATTTAGGCCAGTATTCTGATGTTTCCTGTGCTGTACTCATACATACCTCATTGAACAGTCTGGTCATTGCATGTGTTACTTTTCTTGGGAATGTTTTGAGTGAGCATCTTTCCTAGTCCATGAACCCAGCCCTACTGGGTGCCCTATATGACAAGAGCTGCCCCATTCTATGGCTGCACCTGGTGTCATGCAGTGGACAGCGTCCAGGCCAGGGGATCATTCTGTGTGCTACTGCTGACTGCCATCCTGCCAGCCTCACTGCTCAATGACAGCAGGAAAATGATGTCTGCACTTTTCTCTTTTAGACAGATCTCACAGGAAGATAAAAATTGGGAGACCAATATCCAGGAGCTACAGAGAAAGGTATTATGGTTTCTTTTCTTAGGGATTTCTTGAAGAACAGAGTAAATTCCTTTTCTTTGCTTCATGTGAAGTTGCAACTGAAAGTCACCTCTCTTTTATTCCTGTAATTGTACATAAGACAGCTATTTCTTTGAATTAATGGGAAAGATAATTTTCCAGACATGGTAAGCTCATTTTGTCCAGGAATTGAAAAGTTAAACTTCTTGTATTTCCTTTAAGATAGGGCAACACTTTCTGTGGTTAATGTGGATGTAGGGAAGGTTGACTGGCTCTTGGCTCCACCTGACCTTGAAAAGCAAGTCTGTGGTTCCCACTGTGCAGGTTAAGAGGTGGAAGCCAAGACAAGAGAGGTGTGGTGCTTGAGACGGAACACCTCTGGGGGTAGAAACGGAGTGTATGTCTTCTGTCGTACAGCTCTGACTTGGGGAAGCAAATGTTATTTTGAGTTCTTTTGTCATTTTCCTGCCTTGGTGGAATTTCTCAACCCACCTGAGGACACACAGTGCCCTAAGAGAGCTCTGCCCAAGATCTGATGGAAGTAATTTGTAATATCTTCATGAAATTTCAAATCCAGGTGGTTTGTTTCCTAGGGAGAGGTAAAATATCCACCCCCTAGTTATGATAGGAACATTTGATCCTTTGCTAAACAAAATTTAAACGTTGGGACCTGTGGCTAACATGTTCCTTGAGTCTCTCCTCCCATCATTTGTCCTACTCAGATGGTCAGGATTAGGGAAGGCAGGTGTGGCTGTGACACTTTTCTTGCCTCAGGTTTAAACAGACCCTGTGTGGTTCTGGCCACAAGTTAGGGATGAGACTACCTCTGTGCATACCTGGTGAACAAGGACTGGAGAGCTACCCTCATTATTTCTCAAACTTTTCATTCTGATGACCCCAGATAATCAAATGGTAAAATTTGATTGATATCCAAAAATAACAAAGCAAAAACTTTTGATTATCTTATACCAGCTGAATGACACTGACTTCCCTGATCCCTTATTTCTGGCATTGGAGTTGGCATGGTAATACCCAGTTTCTATGGTTAGCTTGGCCCAGTGAGATGCCAGGCTCCTTTCCTCCTGATTCTGCATCACAGACTGATTTAGTAAGATTGGCTTCCTTGGAGGGTGAATGGAAAGATGAGTGGGGGCCAGCCAAACTGCAAATCTTGGCAGTAGGTGGGGAAGGAAGATAGTGGCTCCCAAGGCAACCCCTAAGCCCATGACCAGGAGGCCAGGATCTGCTGCCAAAGCCACTGTGACACAGAGGGATATGCTTATGATTTTTGTGGCAGCAGCTTTAACTGTGTGACCACAGGAAATCAAGAGAGGAAATCTCTCTCTGTCTCTATCTATACCCATACTTACACTCAAGTCTCTGTCCTTGTCCATGTCTATACCCTTGTCTATACTCATTTCTGTGTCTATGTATATCTCTGTATCTTTATCTATGCCCATATCTTATGCATAGCTCTGTCTGTATCTACCTATACCAAGATCTGTATTGATAACCTTAGTTATATTTACATCTAGACTTGGATATCCTAGGCATAGACCAACAAACAGAGGTGCTGCTGGGACCACACTGAAGAAAATACACAGTGCAGTTGTTGGTTCACACAGTGAAGTGTGATTCACATTGGGACCTGGTTAGATGTGCCTTGTGTACAAGCATCTGTGTCTGCTTGTTGGGACCTTACTCCCTGCCCCAGTTCTACACAGCCATGGCCCTCAGAACACAGAGCGCTTTGGGAACCTTGCCCTGTCTTGCCCTCTGGCTCAGGCTCACTGGAAGGAGGTCTTCAATTCCAAACCTAATGAAGGTGCTACAGTGCACTTCCCCTTACCCACTGAATGCTGGGAGCAGGATCCATATGTGTCATTTGGTGACTAGGGGACTGCTAAGTGCATTCATCAGTAGTGGGGCTTTGCATAATAAACAGAAAGGTGAACTCTTGAAGGGCCAAGTCTTTGGAGGTTATGTGTTGGCTCCCCAGTGGCTTTATCTCATCTAATGCTGGCAGTGGGGCTGGGAACAGCTTAGCATCTCTGTGTCATGTTGAAAAATCTATTTAGTCATGTGTCATATAAAAGGGTTTTACTATATTTTAAATTTATTGTGTTAATTGTTCATAGATTTTGACTTCAAGATTCTGTAATGTGGCAGTCTTGAATCTGTACCCATGAATTTATAATCTTTCAAGTTCAAGATGTTTTATATTTCATCATAAGGAGAAATTTGTAGTGATTCGAATCATGTAGGGTTGTGGACACATTGCAGAAATTAGGTTGCATTGAGTACATGAGTTGTGTTTTCCTCTCTTACAGCACAGGATATCAGATAAGATTCTGCTCGCCAAATGCCTGACAGTGTTGGTATTTGTTATCTTCATGTTTTTTCTCAATTCATTTGTCCCTGGTGTTCATCTTGATCTTGGTGAGTCTAATTTTTTTGCTTAGCTTTTGTTGATGGGCTTTTCAAGTGATATCACAATCTGGAAGGTTTCAAAGCTTGTTTCCAGACATTGGTGAGGGCTGAGAGGGACAGTTTTCTGGAGGAGAGGAAGAGGAGGAGGAAAGTAGAGAGAGACATCTTAGTGCCATGGGTCCTCAGCTCCTCTAGGTTGAACATTAGAAGGGATAGAGAGCAAGGTAGATAGCATCATCTCTATCATACTTAATTGGATCTGATCTTCAAATTGTTACCTCAGAAGCACCTCCAGAAAAGATAAGAGGTTATTTCAGCAAGGCCACAGTCCTGCAGATTGTACAACCCAATCTGATGATTAGATTAGAGACTGTTAGTGAAAGGGCCAGAGAATTATAAGAAGTCTACACTGGTCCTTCTTCTTACTCGCAGGTTCATCCATTTTCCCTGTGCATCAGAACTCTGATCTCCCACCTGCTCCTGTGAGTTTCTCTTCTCTTGCTTTCACAATCCTATGGCTCTTACTTTGTACTTTCTTAAGGTCTAGGTTGCATGGCCCATCTCCACCTGACACATGGCCATCTCGCAGAATGAACTCACCAGATACCTTGTTTACCCTGACATTCTTCCACTGTTCATCAACGTTTTTCATGCTTCTTAGATCTTTCTAATTGATTTAATAGTTATCTCTATTGCTTATTGTGTCTTTATTTAAAACAAAATAAAACCATTTCCAAAACTCACCTCAAATAAAATTTTTACCTATGGCTTTCCTTCAAAAATTAGCTCTTCTAAAATGTTTTTATAAAATTTAATTTACTACAACATTTGAAGAATATAACTTCTGTAGAAAGCAAGAACTCTTAACTGTGTAAAATAGATGAATATCATGGGAAGACTTAGTTATTCAAACCACAGCATTGCTCCTTTGGTTCTTGGCTACCACTAAGACTCTCTAAATCTCTAAAGATTAGACAAATACTACAAAACTGGTAGTTTGTGGGCAGGATTCCATTAACTAATTCTTTAGGTGTTCACAGATTATTTTGTTTCTTTTCCTTTTTTCTTCATGTTTGCAAAATTTACTAGGCTTGAAGGAAAGTTATTGTCTCAGCTACAGAAGCTTTCAAATTTAAACAGGTTGTAAAACTCTATTTAAACTTTACTGTCATACCTTCAATTGTTTTCTTACAATTTTTAATTAAAGTATAGTTGAATTACAATGTTATGTTACTGCTGTAGAGCAAAGTGACTCAATTTTACATATATATATATATATATATATATATATATATATTTTTTTCATATTATTTTCCATTATGGTTTTTCACGGGATATTGAATATCATTCCCTGGGCAATACAGTAGGGCATTGTTTTGTTTCTAATTTTGTTTGAGATCCCATTTTAAAAGAACATATCATGTATTTTAAAGACTGAAAAAATACATTGAAATTTGCATGCAATTTTGTTAACATTTGACAGTGGTATAAATAACAATACTTTAAAAACTTAGTCACATCTTTTACCATATCTATGAGGTTGAAGGGTTTATTTTGTTTCTGCTTTTAAATCTTGTGTTTTTGGATTGTGGATAAATTATTTTATCTGGGGATTCTAGAATACATAATCTGTATATTTGCATGTTCGCTGAAATAGGAAAGAGGTTGACCTGGAGAAAAGTTTGATTAGCAAATATTTAAAATGGAATACAGTTTTCTTAGAGCTTCAGTAACTCTCTTGATGGGAACAGAGGCAAAATTAATACAGGATCTTCCCAGGGCTTCAGTGGACAGATCATTTGTCCTTGGTGAAGTGCTGTATTGAACATGACATGCTGGGTAAGTTGAAGCATAATACAATGTAATGCCATGTAACATGATGTGCTATCACATTTCACAGTGTATATCATGTAACATGTGACATAATATAACACAGTGTGATGCCACATGACAAGATGGTATCACATAAGGTGTACCATGTAACACAGTGTGATATCACATAATACAATGTGGTGTCATATAACACTGTGTCATGTCATGTAATAAAACATGACATCTTATAACACATTCCTTTATTTAAACATCATAACCTAAACTCAACAGTGATTATCATTCTCTTTTTCTCGCTAATTTTATTTTTTAAATTATCATAGAGAAAAATTGATTTTTCTTTTCAAATTCAAAATTCTATGAAATTTAACAAAGATGTATATTTATGTAACTGCCACTATAATCAGAATACAGAATAGTTCTATCACCCCCCCCAAAATTTCTTTGTATTATTCTTTTGTATCACCCTTTGCCTTAATCCTGGTGATTCATCATATGTTCTCTATCACTATATTTTTGTCTTTTGTAGAATGTCATACACACGAACTCAGACAACCTTTGGGACTGACTTTTCTCTTTCATATTCATCCATGTTATTGTGGGTATCAATAGTTCTTTCTTTTTGTTGCTTAGTAGTCTTCCATGGTATGGAGATACCAGTTTGTTTATCCACTGGCCCATTGAAGGACATTTGGGTTGTTTCTAGTTTTTGGTAATTGTGAGTAAAGCTACTTCAAACATACATGTACATGGTTTTGTGTAAACTTAAGTTTTTATTTCTTTTGGGTAATTACCTAAGAGTAGGACTGCTGGATCATATTGTGAGTGTGTGTTTAGCCTTAAAAGCAACTGCTGCACCATTTTCCAGAGTGACTGTAGTACTTTGCACTTTCACAGTAGTGTATGGGAATTACAGCAGCTCTATATCTTCATTAGCAGTCAGAGGAGGTGATGTAGACTACGTCTTAAATCTAGAACTCATGTGTTATCATAATCTTTGTTTACTTCCCTGTCGCCTGGTATCCCCTACCCCAGCTAGATTCAAGGGTATGGTCCATGCCATCTAAGCTTTTCTCTACTCAGTGCCTTGTGTTAATGCCTGATACACTAGTAGATATAAGATATAGGTTAATAGGATGCATGTACAAACTTCTTATAGATTCCAATTTCATTATTGTGAGAATTTCATGTGTGGTTGAGTCATCCTCGGCTCTCTAGGGAGCAAAAGCCTCTTGTGGGGATCCTTCATTGGGGAAATGATACCAGGGAAGAGATGTAAGGGACAGAGAAGCAGAGTAGTGAAAGGAGTGAGTCAAAACAAGGCTGAATCATTATCTGACCACATTATGGGTCCATAGGATTATCTGAGAATAAATATGAGATGTGTCTCAGGACTGTCCATGGGGCTGTAGCATTACCCATTGGTGCCCATCATCCATTAGTCCAAGTTCTTTCGTATGGAATACCAACTTACAGGTACATGTAGCTAATAAATGCACGAAGGGCATGCAACAGAGGAGCCCCTGCTGGGAAGCAGGTGTTGGTACATGGATTCAGGGGCAGACTTGGTCAGGGTACAGCTAGGTATGAGAGCATATTTACTCTCTGGCCACTGCCACAGACTTCCAGTGAGTGACAGGAGAACCCCAAAGGTATGCAAGAGGTGAACAATAACGAAGAAAGAAAAGCCCATGGTCACAATTCATATGCACCTGGCAAAGAAATAGTTCCCTAATGTGCAAGTATTTTTATCTGTTAAGACATACTGAAATTAATTCCAGATTGCTCAAGCAGTTATGCAGAGACAGGTTCATAGTCTCCACATGAAGTTCTTGGGCACCAGATATGTTTCAAAATTCTGACTTTTTGTTTATATTTTACAAAGCCATGAGCACACACTGAATTGTATATATTAATAACACCTCTGAGGGGTTCAGGGCCGGCACCCTGGCCTTCAAGCGTTAATAATTCTGTAGTGAATCTTGAATATTTTCTACAAATGGGATAAATTGTGACCACAAAGAGCCTCATTTCAATTCAAATCAGAATTTGTTGTATGTTGACATAAAATGTAAAAAATTCGCTTTCCCAAACTTTAGTATTCTAAAATCTAAATTCTAAAATTGTGGATAACTGAGTATAAAAACTATAAGAATCAGTGAGCTGGCTTCAAAATTTTACCTTTGTCTTTAAAATTTATAATCTTGATTAACAATTTTCTAGCTCTCCTTCTTTGATAATTAGTTCACAGTATCCCCCTAGGTTTTCTCACAGTAAGTTTGATTCCATTTCATTTCTGGAGATATTCCTGTAACTATTTCCTTGATATTGTTTAAAATTGCTGGTGTTGTCAGTGTCACTCAGAGAAATTTTATTGTCTTTGTTAAAGTATTTTTTAGCTACCAAGGGAATTATTAGAATGATACTGGGGACTTCCTAGCTGTCCAGTGGTTAAGACTCCTCACTTCCAATACAGGAGGTGCAGATTTGATCTCTGATTGGGAAACTAAGATCCCACATGCCATGCGGTGTGGCCAAAAAGAAAGACAAATAAATAAAGTAAAACATAGAAAGGGACTCCAAGGAACAGTGTGCTCCAAGGTGGGGGTGAGGTGGAGAGGGTGGAAGGGAGCAGAGGGAAGCAGACTTAGGAAATGTTTGGAAAATCACTCAGACAAAGGGCATGCTCCAGTCAGCCAAACACTTTATTCTCTTTTAATTTTCTTGTCTTTTTGTTTTGCTCATGGCAGAATGGAGATGATCTCATTAGTTTCCCAAATTATAGGATCTCATTTTCAACCATGTGGAGCAAAAAGTCTATTTTGAATCCCAAATTCCCTGGTGAAGAGTTTGTTTGACCCAGGTTGGGTTTATTTCCTTTCCTAATCCAAAAATTATGACCAGGATAACAAGGAGGCACATAGAAATTATGGCCAATCAATTTAAAAGGAAAGTACAGTTGAATATTAAAAAATCTATAAATTAAGTGAAAGAGAATGGATAGAAATCATCAATAGACTCTTCACAAAAGAGAATATTAAAATAACTGAGATTACCAATAAGCATATGAAAAAGTGCTTAACCTTATTAGTCATCAGTAAAATGTGAATCTAAACCACAAAAAGATATGGATATATCCACATCTAAATGGCTAAAATCAAAGTCTGACAGTACCAAATATTAGAGAATGTAGAGCCACAGGAAGTGTCATAAGCTGTTGATAAGACTGTAAATTTGTACAGACTTTTTTTGCTGTTTATTTTATTTTATTTTTAGACTTTACAATATTGTATTGGTTTTGCCATAGACTTTTGAAAACAATTTGTCACCATCTGTAATACTAAAGTTTAGTAAAGCCCAGAAAGTTTGTTTTTAGTTTTATGCCCAAGAAAAATATGTATGTATGTATAACAAAAGACATGTATTAAAATGTTCATAGCAGCATTATTTATATTAATAATATCCCCAAGCTGGAAGTCATTCACATATCTATCAACTCTAGACCTGATAAAGAAATTGTGGAATAATCATACAATGGAATACTCCACAGAATAAAAATAAATGTATTACTGAAACTGTAACAATGTGACTGAATCTCACAAACATGTTGAACAAAAGAGAAGTCTGATAGAAACTCATATGTAGCATGTGATTCCATGTATGAAGACTCAGAAACAGGCAAATCTACTTCTTGGGGTGTTAGGAATGATGCATTGAAGGAATGGAAGGAGATCTAACTGGACTTTTGGTATATTGATAGTGTCCTGTTTCTTGCCCTGCTGGGAGGAGGTTACATTGTTGAGTTCCCTTTGTAATTGAGCTATGTGGTTTATTTAAAATTGATGCACTTTTATGTATGCATGTTATAGTTCAACTAAAATGTTTATAACATAATTTAATGAATATATTCACTGTATCCTTCAGATGGCATACTGAAACTTGGTGGTGGTGGTTTAGTCACTGAGTTGTTTCTGTCTCTTGTGACCCCATGGACCGTAGCCCAGCAGGCTCCTCTATCCATGGAATTTCCCAGGCAAGAATACTGGAGTGGGTTGCTATTTCCTTCTGAGTGAACTCACTATTGGGCAAGATGGAGGAATCCATGAGGGGTACAGTGGTATCCCAGGCCAGTGTTTGTGTGTATATGTGTCTGTGTGTGTGTGAGAGAGAGCATCTTTCTAGGAACTAGAAGGATGTAATGACAAAGCCACCTTGACAAGAGCTGTGTGATCTTCAGTGAAAGGACTCTGTAGGGAATAGTCCAAAATAATGAATGCTGTGAATCCTCATGCCTGGATTCCATCTCCTGCTGGGCCTCCCCTTAGCAGAGCATACCTGGAAACCTGGGTATGACAACCTTTTGATGTAATCTGTGGAGGAAGAGAGCAAGAGAGGATGGAGGAGCATGAAGAGGGGCGGGCAACTCAGCAGGGTCTTGTCTACTTACATTTTCCCATCAGTATTGATTGAAAGCTTAGTTGCAGCAAAATGACTAGAAATAGAATCACTTACTTCTAAATTATCTTTATTTTTTTCAATCTGAATTATTTAAAAACTACTGACACTGTGGAGAAGGAAATGGCAATCCACTCCAGGACTATTGCCTGGAAAACCCCATGGACAGAGGAGCTTGATAGGCTACAGTCCATGGGGTCGCAAAGAGTCGGACACGACTGAGCGGTTTCACTATATGACACTGTAATCATGGTGTTTCCTAAGCCTGATTGGAAGCCACACAGAAGTTACCAGATGTTGAAATGGAGCCACAAGCTTCATGCTGAGTTTTGACATCAAAGCTGCTGCTGAATGTTTGTGGCCACATCCCTAGATCGAGTAGGGAGAGAGCAGAACTAAGGCCAGATTACCCTGGCTCAAAGCATAGCTCTAGTACTTAGGTTTTTTAATTATTATTTTAAAAATTTATTTGCAGTTGTTTGATGCCCATGGGCACCTGCAGGGTGCCTCAGTGCTCTCTGTAAGGACGCTGAGAGGACTGAATCACCTCATACAGGCAGAAGTCTTAGAAACAGTGCACCTTCGCTGGATTAAGTGTGATGTGAATGAACAGTTTATGCTGATTGCTAAGTAACTCAGGAAAAAACAAGATGATGTAAAATGGCCTTGCTTTTGCTGGATTTTAAAGGGAAACTAGACAGAATAGGACTTTTCTCGTGAGTGGGCACCTTGCAGACTATATGTACAGGTAATGACATGCTCCCTCCTTTTGGTCTCAGGCCCTGTGTGTGTTAGTAGAACTTAACTCCTTGGTGATTCTCCTCATTGTCACCTTCGAGTCTAACTCATCCCATGCTACCTGTCCTGCTTGCCTAACCAACTGCGTACTGGGAGCTCCCTAAGAGCAGCCTTAAGCTTGTACCCTGGAAGCTCAATGCTTGAGTGAATGACAGGTTTAGTGGTAGATTTAAAACTACCCCCTGGACACTCATAGTGTTTATTTTCAACTGAAATTCCTTAATTATATGTGATAAATCTATGTGGTCTAATGGCCAAAACAATTTAGTGATACCTCACCAAAGGAGGTGGACAGGGTGGTTTGTACTCTATACAGTATGCACAGTCCATTCACGAGTTTCTCTGGTTTGAAGGATGAACATGAGGTATGTAACTGTTGAGATATTCTCTAGAGATGCATCCTGAGTGGCTTAAGACTATAGGTTATCTCATCCCAACTTGAGGTAGTGGATTCATCAGAATAGTATTGTTTATGACCAAAGGCACTTGAAAAATGTTCAGAGCCGGACCAGATACAGTATGTTTTTTTAATAAAAGACTACAAGGTTTCAGATAGAACATAGTAAAATTGTATCTCTGAGCACATGAGACAGATCACCTTTTGGGAAGAGGTTTCACTGGTGATTTTAAGTAGTGAAAGCATCTAATTTTGGTTACAAAAGCAAACCTCAATAAATGTTATAGGTTAGAAAGGAAAAAAAAAAAAAAAAAAAAAAAAAAGAAAACTGAGCACATGAGAAGAGCCTACCTTGGTGCAAGGGAAAGACATTCTCACAGACTGGCTGAATTTTGATTTTGCCCCCAACAAGCCATGTGGCCTGAAGAAAACCTGTTAATTATTGGGAGCTTCAGGGTTTCCTCATGAGCAGGGTTGCTACAAGGTGACCAGAATGTCTGTGCCAAGGAGGCTACTTAGTGAATGGTAGAAGTCTTGCTCTGCTCTACTCTGCTCTACTCTGAATCATGTTGCCCAGGGCTTTAGGAACAGGGATAAAGTCACCTACTTAGCTCCTTGTTTTGCACTGAAGCTTGACCCTATAGGAAATTTGAGGGAGAAAGTACAGAACCACTTAGCATAGATTCTGCTTTAAGGAATGGCAGAGCTCTTGATGAAAGATTAATGCCCAAGGAAGGGGTTGATAGAAAAGCAACAGGATAAAGATAGCCCAGGTAAATGTTACTTTTTATCTTTAGCCATCTCTACCCAACCAAATTTTTAATTTTTAGGACTCTCAATGGTACATTGTCAGAATTTGTAGTAGAATGTGAAGCTGGAAATTGTGTTGTTCCCATTAGCAGTCTTATCTTCCAGCATGCTATAAAAGAGATACCACTTCATCCTTTATGACTACCTATCATTGAGGAGCTATCTCTGAGTGAGAACAGAATGTAATGTTACTGACAGTGGCCTGGGGGGACGCATTAGAAAGTGCTGCTTGGATTCCTCAGTGAAGGCAATAATTGCCAATCAGATGTATTTATGTACAGGCAGTTTGATAGGTAGGTGCTCTAGAGAATGTAGAGCAACTTTGTCAGGCAAAGTTGCATACATGGAAAAATCAGGCATTCCAGCTACTTTGCTTAGAAAACTTCAGTGATTTCTTTCTGCAGAATGAGGTCCCACCTCCTTTGGAAAATGATAATGCACTTCCCAATCAGGAAATCTTTCTTTTATTATGGTACAAAATATATATCACAAAGTTTGTCATTTGATCTATTTTAAGAGTACAGTTCAGCAGTGCTAATCACATTCACAATATCAATTAACCATTACCACAGTTTACTTTTAAAATTTTTCATCACCCCAGATAGAAACTTTGTAACCATTAAGCAGTAATTCCTCATTATCTTCCCCTCAGCCCTCAACTCTTGGTACCTTCTAATCTGCCTTTTGTCTCTATGAATTTGTCCATTCTAGATATTTCATACAAGTGGAATCATAACATAATTGTTCTTTTGTGTCTGATTTGTCTCAATTAGAATAATGTTTTCGTGGTTCATTGATGCTATCGCATGTATCAAAACTTCATTCTTTTTATGGATAAATAATATTCTGTTTTACGTATATACCATATTTTGTTTATATGTTTAACTGTTGATGGACATTTGGGTTGTTCCAGATTTTGACTGCTGTGAAGTCCCCAATTTAATTTCCTTTTGAGTATATGCCTGTGAATAGAATTGCTGGGTCATATGTTTAGCTTTTTGACAATCTGGAAAACTATTTCCCACAGCAATTTCACTGGTTTACATTCTCACTAGAAAAATAGAAGGGCTCCAATTTTGCTACCTCCTCTCCGATACTTGCTATTTCTATTTTCTCTGATTGTAACTATCCTAGTAGGTGTAAAATGGTATCACACTATGGCTTAGATTTGCATTTTCCTAAAGCCTTTGACTGTGTTGATCACAATAAACTGTGGAAAATTCTGAAAGAGATGGGAATACCAAAGCACCTGACCTGCCTCTTGAGAAACCTATATGCAGGTCAGGAAGCAACAGTTAGAACTGGACATGGAACAACAGACTGGTTCCAAATAGGAAAAGGAGTACGTCAAGGCTGTATATTGTCACCCTGCTTATTTAACTTCTTATGCAGAGTACATCATGAAAAACGCTGGGCTGGAAGAAGCACAAGCTGAAATCAAGATTGCCAGGAGAAATATCAATAACCTCAGATATGCAGATGACACCACCCTTATGGCAGAAGAGGAACTAAAAAGCCTCCTGGTGGAAGTGAAAGAGGAGAGTGAAAAAGTTGGCTTAAAGCTCAACATTCAGAAAATGAAGATCATGGCATCTGGTCCTATCATTTCATGGGAAATAGATGGGGAAACAGTGAAAACAGTGTCAAACTTTATTTTTCTGGGCTCCAAAATCACTGCAGATGGTGACTGCAGCCATGAAATTAAAAGATGCTTACTCCTTGGAAGGAAAGTTATGACCAACCTAGATAGCATATTCAAAAGCAGAGACATTACTTTGCCAACAAAGGTCCATCCTATGGTTTTTCCTGTGGTCATGTATGGATGTGAGAGTTGGACTGTGAAGAAAGCTGAGTGCTGAAGAATTGATGCTTTTGAACTGTGGTGTTGGAGAAGACTCTTGAGAGTCCCTTGGACTGCCAGGAGATCCAACCAGTCCATTCTAAAGGAGATCAGTCCTGGGTATTCTTTGGAAGGAATGATGCTAAAGCTGAAACACCAATACTTTGGCCATCTGATGCGAAGAGTTGACTCATTGGAAAAGACCCTGATGCTGGGAGGGATTGGGGGCAGGAGGAGAAGGGGACGACAGAGAAGGAGATGGCAGGATGGCATCACTGACTTGATGGATGTGAGTCTGGGTGAACTCTGGGAGTTGGTGATGGACAGGGAGGCCTGGCATGCTGCAATTCATGGGGTTGCAAAGAGTTGGACACGACTGAGCAACTGAACTGAACTGAATGACTAATGATGATGAGCATTAAAGAAATGGCTACTCAAGTCCATTGCCCATTTTTATTGATAAACAGTCTGTCTTTTTGTTATTTTTATGTATTTTTGTATTCTCCTTATTAAACCATTATCAGTTATATGATTTGCAAATATTATCTACTATTCTATAGGTTGTCTTTTCACTTTCTGAAAATGTCTTTTTTTCCCCTTTTTAATTTTTTTTTTTAATTGAAGGATAATTGCTTTACAGAATTTTGTTGTTTTCTGTAAAAGCTCAACATGAATCAGCCATAGGTATACATATATCCCCTCCCTTTTGAACCTCCCTCTCATCTCCCTCCCCATCCCACCCCTCCAGGTTGATACAGAACCCTGTTTGAGTTTCCTGAGCCATACCAGAAATTCCCGTTGGCTATCTAATTCCATATGTTAATGTCAGTTTCCATGTTACTCTTTCCATACATCTTACTCTCTCCTCCCCTCTACCCATGGCCATAAGTCTGTTCTCTATGTCTGTTTCTCCATTGTTTCCCTGTAAATCAATTCTTCAGTAACATTTTTCTGGATTCTGTATATGTGTGTTAGAATATGATATTTATTTTTCTCTTTCTGACTCATTTCACTCTGTATAATAGGTTCTAGGTTCCTTTTAACAGCTGAGTAATATTCCATAGTGTATATGTACCACAACTTCTTTATCCATTATCTGTTGATGGACATCTAGGTTGCTTCCATGTTCTAGCCATTGTTAATAGTGGTGCAGTGAGCAGTGGGATACATGTGTCTTTTCAATTTTGGTTTCCTCAGGGTATATGCCTAGGAGTGGGATTTCTGGGTCATATGGTTGTTCTATTCCTAGTTTTAAAAGGAATCACCATACAGTTGTCCTTATTGGCTGTATCAATTTACATTCCCATGAAAAGTGCAAGAGTGTTACCTTTTATCCATACCCTCTCCAGCATTTATTGTTTGTAGACTTTTTGATGAGGGCCATTCTGACTGGTGTGAGGTGATACCTCATTGTGGTTTTGATTTGCATTCCTCTAATAGAGCGATGTTGAGCATCTTTTCATGTGTTTGTTAGCCATCTGAAAGTCTTCTTCAGAGAAATATCTGTTTAGGTCTTTTTCCCACTTTTTGATTAGGTTGTTTGCTTTTCTGGTATTGAGCTGTATGAGCTACTTGTGTATTTTGGAAATCAATCCTTTGTCAGTTGTTTCATTTGCTGTTAGTTTCTCCCATTCTGAGGGTTGTCTTTTCACCTTGCTTGTAGTTTCCTTTGCTGTGCAAACGTTTTAAAGTTTAATCAGGTCTCACTTGTTTACTTTTGTTTTTATTTGCATTACTCTAGGAGATGGGTCATAGGGGATCTTGCTTTGATTTATGTCATCGGGTGTTCTGCCTATGTTTTCCTCTAAGAGTTTTATAGTTTCTGGTCTTACATTTAGGTATTTAATCCATTTTGAGTTTATCTTTGTGTATGGTTCTAATTTCGTTCTTGTATACATAGCTGTCCAGGTTTCCCATTTATTAAAGAGGCTGTCTTTACCCCGTTATATATTCTTTCCTCCTTTGTCAAAAATAAAGTACCCATAGGTGCATGGGTTTATTTCTGTGTTTTCTATTATGTTACATTGGTCTATATTTCTGTTTTTGTGCCAGTACCATACTTTCTAGATGACTGTAGCTTTGTAGTATAATCTGAAGCCATGAAGGTTGATTCCTCCTTCTCCATTCTTCTTTCTCAAGACTGCTTTGGCTATTCAGGGTCTTTTCTGTTTCCAAATGAATTGTGAAATTTTTTGTTCTAGTTCTGTGAAAAATGCCATTGGTAATTTGATAGGGATTGCATTGAATGTGTAGATTGCTTTTGGTACTATAATCAGTTTCACAACATTGATTCTTCTACTCAGGAACATGGAATCTCTCTCCATCTGTTTATGTCTTCTTTGATTTCTTTCATCAGTGTCTTATAATTTTCTGTGTAGAATTATTTTGTCTCCTTAGGTAAGTTTATTCCTAGATATTTAATTCTTTTTGTTGCAATGGTGAATGGGATTGATTCCTTAATTTCTCTTTCTGATTTTTCATTGTTAGTATATAGAAATGCAAGTGATTTTTGTGTATTGATTTTGTATCCTGCAACTTTGCTAAATTTACTGATTAGCTCTAGTAATTTTCTGATACTATCTTTAGGATTTTCCATGTATAATACCATGTCATCTGCAAATATTGAGACCTTTACTTCTTTTCTGATCTGCATTCCTTTTATTTCTTTTTCTTCTCTAATTGCTCTAGCTAGGACTATGTTGAATAATAGTGATGAAAGTGGACAACCTTGTTTTGTTCCTGATCTTAGAGGGAATGCTTTCAGTTTTTCACCATTGAGAATAATGTTTTCTGTAGGCTTGTCATATGTGGCATTTACAATGTTGAGGTAGGTTCGTTCCTTCTATGCCTATATTTTGAAGAGTTTTAATCATAAATGGGTGCTGAAATTTGTCAAAGGCTTTTTCTACATCTGTTGAGATTATCATATGTTTTTTATCTTTCAATTTGTTAATATGGTGTACCACATTGATTGATTTGTGTATATTGAAGAATCCTTGCATTTTTGGAATAAACACAACTTGATCATGGGGTATGAGATTTTTTGACGTGTTGCAGAGTTCTGTTTGGTAAAATTTTGTTGAGGATTTTTGTGTCTATATTCATCAGTGATACTGGCCTGTAGTTTTCTTTTTTGTGTTGTCTTTGTCTGGTGTTGGTATCAGGATGATGGTGGCCTTATAGAATGAGTTTGGAAGTGTTCTTTCCTCTGCAATTTTTTGAAAGAGTTTTAGAAGGATTTCTTTAAATGTTTGATAGAATTCTCTCATGAAGCCGTCTGGTCCTGGGCTTTTGTTTTTTGCGAGATTTTTGATCACAGCTTCAATTTCAGAGCTTGTAATTGGGTTGTTCATAATTTCTATTTCTTCCTGGTTCAATCTTGGAAGATTGAACTTTTCTAAGAATCTGTCCATTTCTTCCTGGTTATCCATTTTATTGCCATATGCTGCTGCTACTGCTGCTAAGTCGCTTCAGTCATGTCCGACTCTGTGCGACCCCAGAGATGGCAGCCCACCAGGCTTCCCTGTCCCTGAGATTCTCCAGGCAAGAACACTGCAGTGGGTTGTCATTTCCTTCTCCAATGCATGAAAGTGAAAAGTGAAAGTGAACTCGCTCAGTCGTGTCTGACTCTTCACGACCCCATGGACTGCAGCCTACCAGGCTCCTCTGCCAATGGGATTTTCCAGGCAAGAGTACTCGAGTGGGGTGCCATTGCCATATAGTTTTTCATAATAGTCTCTTATAATTCTTTGTATTTCT
This sequence comes from Bos mutus, assembly GCF_027580195.1. Taxonomy (NCBI): domain Eukaryota; kingdom Metazoa; phylum Chordata; class Mammalia; order Artiodactyla; family Bovidae; genus Bos; species Bos mutus. Next base: position 135,534,486 of record NC_091618.1, read on the forward strand.
GCATTGTCTGTCATAACCTCTCCCTTTTCATTTCTAATTTTGTTGATTTGATTCTTCTCTCTTTTTTTCTTGATGAATCTGGCTAAAGGTTTCTCAGTTTTTTTTTATCTTCTCAAAGAACTAACTTTTAGTTTTATTAATCTTTAATATTGTTTCTTTCATTTCTTTTTCATTTATTTCTGCTCAGATCTGTATGATTTCTTTCCTTCTACTAATTTTTTTTTGTTGTTGTTTTTTTCCCAGTTGTTTTAGGTGTAAAGTTAAGTTGTCTATTTGATGTTTTTCTTGTTTTTTGAGGAAGGATTGTATTGCTATAAACTTCCCTCTTGGAACTGCTTTTGCTGCATCACATAGGTTTTGAGTTGTCAAGTTTTCATTGTCATTTGTTTCTAGCAATTTTTTTTATTTCCCTTTTTCTTCAGTAACCTGTTGGTTATTTAGAAACATGTTGTTTAATCTCCATGTATTTGCATTTCTTACAGTTTTTTTTCTTGTAATTGACATCTAATCTCATAGTGTTGTGGTCAGAGAAGATGACTGATATGATCTCAATTTTCTTAAATTTATTAGGTTTGATTTGTGACCCAAGATGTGGTCTATCAGGAAGAATGTTCCATGTGCACTTGAGAAGGTGTATTCTTCTATATTTGGATGGAATGTCCTGAAGATATCAATGAGATCCATCTTATCTAATGTTTCATTTAAGACTTATGTTTCCTTATTAATTTTATGTTTTGATGATCTATCCATTAGTGTGAGTGGGGTGTTAAAGTCTCCTACTATTATTGTGTTACTGTCAATTTTTCCTTTTATGTCTATTAGTGTTTGTCTTATGTATTGGGTTTTCCTATGTTGGGTGCATATATATTTACAATTGTTATGTCTTCCTCTTGGATTGATCCCTTGATCATTATGTAGTGTCCTTCCTTATCTCTCGTAATCTTATTTTAAGGTCTATTTTGTCTGATATGAGGATTGCTACTCCAGCTTTCTTTTGCTTCCCATTTGCATGGAATATATTTTTCCAGCCTCTCACATTCAGTCTATATGCGTCTTTAGGTCTGAAGTGGGTTTCTTGTAGACAGCATATATATGGATCTTGTATTTGTATCCATTCAGCCAGTCTGTGTCTTTTGGTTGGAGCATTTAATACATTTACATTTAAAGTAATCATTAATATATATGTTCTTATTGCCATTTTCTTAATTATTTGGGGTTGATTTTGTAGATCTTTTTCTTCTCTTGTATTTCTTGACTATATAAGTCTGTTTATTATTTGTCGTAAAGCTGGTTTGGTGGTAGTGAATTCTCTTAAATTTTGCTTGTCTGAAAATCTTTTTATTTCTCCAACAATTTTGAATGAGATCCTTGCTGGATACAGTAATCTTGGTTGTAGATTTTTCCCTTTCAGTACTTTAAATATATCCTGCCATTTCCTTCTAGCCTGCAGAATTTCTGCTGAAAAATCAGTTGTTAAGCGTATGGGGTTTCCCTTGTATTGTACTTGTTGCTTCTCCTTTGCTGCCTTTAATATTCTTTCTTTGTGTTTAGTGTTTGTTAGTTTGATTAGTATGTGTCTTGGCGTGTTTCTCCTTGGGTTTATCCTGTATGGGACTCTTTGTGCCTCTTGGACTTGATTGTCTATTTCCTTTTTCACGTTGGGGAATTTTTCAACTATAATTTCTTCAAACATTTTTCCATACCCTTTCTTTTTCTCTTTTTCTTCAGAGACCCCTATAATTTGAATGTTGGTGCATTTAATATTGTCCCTGAGGTCTCTGAGACTATCCTCAGTTCTTCTCATTCTCTTTACTTTATTCTAATCTTCAGAAGTTATTTCCACCATTTTATCGTCCAGCTCACTGATTCATTCTTTTGCTTCAGATATTCTGCTATTGATTCTTTCTAGAGTATTTTTAATTCCAATAATTGTGTTGTTTGTCTCTGTATGTTTATTCTTTAATTCTTCTAGGTCTTTGTTAATTGATTCTTGCATTTTCACCATTTTGTTTTCAACGTTTTTGATCAAATTTACTATCATTATTCTGAATTCTTTTTCAGGAAGTTTGCCTATTTCCTCTTCATTTATTTGGGCTTCTGTGTTTCTAGTTTGTTCCTTCATTTGTTTAGTATTTCTATGCCTTTTGATTATTATTTTTTTTAACTTACTGTGTTTGAGAACTCCTTTTCCCAGGCTTCAAGGTAGAATTCTTTCTTCCTTTTGGTTTCCGCCCTCCTGTGGTTGGTCCAGTGGTTTGTGTAAGGTTCCTATAGGGTGATATTTGTTCGAGTTTTTGTTTGTTTGTTTTTCCTCTGATAAGCAAAGCTGAGTGAGGTGGTAATCCTGTCTGCTGATGATTGGATTTTTATTTTTGTTTTGTTTGTTGTTTAGGTGAGGCATCCTGCACAGGGTGCTATTGGTGGTTGGGTGATACTGGGTTGTCTTTTATTTAGGTGGTTTTCTTTGTGTGAGTGCTTGCTATTTGCTACTCCCTTCAGAAAACAAAGATCATGGCATCTGGTCCCACCACTTCATGGGAAATAGATGGGGAAAAAGTGGAAACAGTGTCAGACTTTATTTTTCTGGACTCCAAAAACACTGCAGATGGTGACTGCAGCCATGAAATTAAAAGACGCTAACTCCTTGGAAGGAAAGTTATGACCAACCTAGATAGCATATTGAAAAGCAGAGACATTACTTTGCCAACAAAGGTCCGTCTGGTCAAGGCTATGGTTTTTCCAGTGGTCATGTATGGATGTGAGAGTTGGACTGTGAAGAAGGCTGAGCACTGCAGAATTGATGCTTTTGAACTGTGGTGTTGGAGAAGACTCTTGAGAGTCCCTTGGGCTGCAAAGAGATCCAACCAGTCCATTCTGAAGGAGATCAGCCCTGGGATTTCTCTGGAGGGAATGATGGTGAAGCTGAAACTCCAATACTTTGGTCACCTCATGTGAAGAGTTGACTCATTGGAAAAGACTATGATGCTGGGAGGGATTGGGGCAGGAGGAGAGAGGGACAACAGAGGATGAGATGGCTGGATGGCATCACTGACTCGATGGACATGAGTCTGAGTGAACTCCAGGAGTTGGTGATGGACAGGGAGGCCTGGCATGCTGCGATTCATGGGGTCACAAAGAGTTGGACACGGCTGAGTGACTGAACTGAACTGAGGGTTAGTTTTCTGGTAGTTCAGGGTCTTGGAGTCAGTATTCCCACTCTAAAGTCTCAGGGATTGATCTCTGGTCAGAAATGAAGATTCAAGTGGTTTCTTATGGCATTAAGTGAGATTAAAACAAATACCCAAAAATGAGAAAGCAAAGATGAACCCCAGACAAGTGCCAGTTACAAAATCAGGCAAATACTTAAAATAATGGAATATACACATATACATATACACCCATGAGCAAAGTCAAAACAGTCCAACCAATATAAAGTACAATAGATTGACCTGGTGAAGAAAGGAAATCAAAAATTGCATTTTCTTCTTAAGAACAAAACTAAGTAAAACACAAGGCAGAAAACAAAACTAAAGCAAGCAAGGTACCAAGTGGGGAATAAAGCAATGAAAACAAAACTAACAAATATGTTAAGAAGAAAAGAAAGAAAGTAAAGAAAGAAAGAATAGATATGCAAAGTTAAATAGAGGTAGATGAAAAAGATTTATATACATTAAAGATTAACTGCAAGGGGAAAAAAACAGTAGGAAAGGAAAACAAATGAATAAATATAGAAGAAAACAATAGGCTTTAAAAAAAGTTAAAATTATAAAAAAAAGAAGAAAGAAAAAAATGGAAGAAAGAAAAAAGAAAAACAAACAAACAAACAAAAAACCGAAAACTCCACAGAACTGCAAAAGCTCAACATAGATACAGAGGCTTATAACAACAATAAAAAGTGTGACTGAATATACACATATACATACATACACATAAGCAAAATCAAAACAGCCCAACAAAAATAAAGTAAAATAGATTGACCTGGTGAACAGAGGAAACCAAAAATTATGTCTACCAGAACGAAATTAACTAAAGCACTGACTGGAAAACAAAATGAAAGCAAGATGCCAATTTTGGAATAAAGTAATGAAAATAAAACTAACAAATATGTTGAGAGGAAAGGAAAGAAGGAAAAGAATGAAATAATAAGTATGCAAAGTTAAATAGAGGTAGATAAAAAAGATTTATATACATTAAAGATTAATTGCAAGGTGAAAAGAACAGTAGGAAAAATAAACAAAGGAATAAATGTAGAAAAATAATAATAGGTTTAAAAAATTAAAAATTAAAATTAAAAAAAGAAAAAAGGAAAACTCCCCAGAATGGCAAAAGCTTAGTGTAGAGGCAGAGGTTTATAACAACAATAAAAAATGTGACTGACAAAAATAAAAAAAAACTCAAAAGTTTAATTAGATTGCATCAGTTCTGTTCAGTTCAGTCACTCAGTCGTGTCCGACTCTTTGCGACCCCATGAATCGCAGCACGCCAGGCCTCCCTGTCCATCCCCAACACCTGGAGTTCACCCAGACTCACATCCATCGAGTCAGTGATGCCATCAAGCCATCTCATCCTCTGTCGTCCCTCTCTCCTCCTGCCCCCAATCCCTCCCAGCATCATAGTCTTTTCCAATGAGCCAATTCTTTGCATGAGGTGGCCAAAGTAGTGGAGTTTCAGCTTTAGCATCATTCCTTCCAAAGAACACCCAGGGCTGATCTCCTTCAGAATGGACTGGTTGGATCTCCTTGCAGCCCAAGGGACTCTCAAGAGTCTTCTCCAACACCACAGTTCAAAAGCATCAATTCTTCGGTACTCAGCCTTCTTCACAGTCCAACTCTCACATCCATACATGACCACTGGAAAAAACAGCCTTGACTAGACGGACTTTTGTTGGCAAAGTAATGTCTCTGCTTTTCAATATGCTATCTAGGTTGGTCATAACTTTCCTTCCAAGGAGTTAGCGTCTTTTAATTTCATGGCTGCAGTCACCATCTGCAGTGTTTTTGGAGTCCAGAAAAATAAAGTCTGACACTGTTTCCACTTTTTCCCCATCTATTTCCCATGAAGTGATGGGACCGGATGCCATGATCTTCATTTTCTGAATGTTGAGCTTTAAGCCAGATTTTTCACTCTCCACTTTCACTTTCATCAAGAGGCTTTTTAGTTCCTCTTCACTTTCTGCCATAAGGGTGGTGTCATCTGCATATCTGAGGTTATTGATATTTCTCCTGGCAATCTTGATTTCAGCTTGTGCTTCTTCCAGTCCAGCGTTTCTCATGATGTACTCTGCATAGAAGTTAAATAAGCAGGGTGACAATATAGTGCCAATAAAAACAATAACTACAGTGGCAGGCGGTGGGATGCGGGGGGTGTGGGGAGAAAAAAAGATCCAAAAGAATCTACAGAACAAGTCAAAACATGAGGATAACAAATGCTTTTCTTGGGTCACTGCTGTCAGAGTACTTTCCCTTGCTGGAGGTCACAGTCCACCTCACCTACCTAGGATACCCTCCAACACAGAAGTGCATGCAGAACACCAGCTGAGATCTCTGGACCTGTTGTGGGGGCAGCTGAGATTCTAATGTGGTCCTACACCTGTGTGTTCTTGCTTCAAATGTCCATAGCTATCAGAACTACTACATTTTCTTTTGTGGGAGCTCTCAGTGACCTTTTATATATTCCATAGACACAGTCTGCCTAGTTGATCGTGTGGATTTAATCTGCAGCTTGTATAGCTGGTGGGAAGTTTTGGGCTTTCTTCCTTAGTCACACTGCCCCTGGGTTTCAACTGTGGTTTTATTTCCACTTCCACATGTAGGTCATCTACTGGGGTTTGCTCCTGAGGCTGCCCTGGAGGACTTGGTTTGCCCTTGTGAGGGTCAGGTGTGGAGGTGGTGCAGCTGCTTGGGTTGCAGGGGTTCTGGCAGCACCAGGTACTCAGGGGAGTTGGCGGCTTGGGCAGCAGGAAATATAGTGCTCTAGAAGGGTATGGCAACCCGTATTGGCCAATACGCCCCAGTATACTTGCCTGGAGAACCCCCTTCCCTGACAGAGAAGCCTGACAGGCCACAGTCTACAGGGTTGCAAAGAGTTGGACACTACTGAAGCAATCCTATGTGCATAGAGGCAAGACTTTTTTTTGCTTGTGGTAGCTCTGCCCCAGTGAGAGTTGAGCATGAAGGTGGCACAGCTGCTTGGCTTGCAGGGACCCTGGAGGTGCCAAGTGTGCAGGGACATGGACTGCCTCCGATGCAGGAGTTATGGCCCTATCAGAGTCTTTTTTCACGCCTCTTGTAGCTGGCAATCAGAAGGCCTCTTTAGCCAGTTTTTCTCTGTAGCTCTGCAGGTTCAGGCACTTAGAGGGCTCCCTTGCTTGAGGTCCTTCTCTGTTGTTTGGTGTGTCAGGCACATAGAGGGGCCCCCCGGCTTGGGTCCTACTCTGTAGATCGGCGGCCTCAGACACGTAAAGGGGCACCCTTGGTGGGGTTCTACTCTGTGGTTCAGCTCATCAATCACATAAAGGAACACCATGGGTGGGGTCCTACTGTAGTTCAGTGCATCAGGCCAGCCTCTCTATTGGTCAGCTGCCAATGCTGGTGTGTGGGGGGACAGAGGCTATAGTGATGGCTTCACCTGGTATGCATGACTCAGCAGTATCGCCTTGCTTCCATGGCTTCCTGGCTTTCCTCCACAGGCATTTCCCACCACAGTCTCCTCCCTCACATCCCCTTGATCTGTCTCTTGCAGTCAACAGCAGCCCTCACCCTGGGATTGCTCCACAAACCCTATGCTCCAGCTCCCAGCTGTTGCTCCTTTCAGGGGACCTGTGTCCCTGTCTGGGATATGTATTGCTGTGGCAGGGACTATCTGATTCTCATTCCACTTAGGCTGCCACAGATCAGCTGTTTCCCTCTCAGCCTTAAATGTTCTTCCTCTGACTCAGACAATTGCCCTGATGTGGGGATAGAACTCCTGCTTCAGTTCCCCCACCCACCGAGGGCAGGTCCAGTCCTACTAACACTCCTGTTTTCCCCCCTAGTTCCTTCATCCTACCGAGTTTTGCATGGTTCTATATATTCTTTTCCACTGGTCAGGTACTCCTGTCCACTCTCAGCTGGTGTTCTGTATGCACTTCTGTGTCTGAAGGTGTATTCCTGATGTATCCATGCAGAGAGATGTAGTCCACATTCAGCTACCCCTCCACTATCTTCTCTCTGATAATGTCTTTTGATGCACAAAAGGTTTTAATTTTGATGAAGTCCAATTTGTTTTTTCCTATGTTGTTTGTGTTTTACTATCATATCTAAGAATCCATTGCCAAATCCAAGGTCAGAAAGATTTACCTTTATGTTTTCTTCTAAGACTTTTATGGCTTTAACTGTTATATTTTTCACTGATACATTCGGAGTTAATTTTGTATATGGTGTGATGAAGGGGTCCAACTTTATTCTTTTGCATGTGGAAATTCAGTTGTCCTAGCTCCATTTGTTGAAGAGATGACTCTTTTTCCATTGAATGGATGTGGCAGCCTTCTCAAAAATCAATTGGTCATAGATACATGGGTTTATTTATGGACTCTAAATTCTATTCCAATACCCCACTGTTTTTATTACTGTAGCTTTGTAGCAACTTTTGAAATTAGAAAATATGAGTTCTCTGACTTTGCTCTTTTTCAAATGGTTTTGGCTGTTTGGGAACCCTTGCAATCCCATGATTTTGAGAGTTGGATTTTCCATTTATGCAAGGAAAGCATTTTTGTTAGAAAATACACTTAATCTGTAGGTCTTTTTGGGTCATATTAACATCTTAGAAATATTAAGGTTTTCTATTCACAAAGATAGGATTTCTCTTTGTTAACTTTTTTCCCAGCAATGTTTCTAGTTTTCAGTGTACAAATCCTTTACCTTTTCAGTTTATTTATTCCCTAGTATTCTATTCTTGTGCTTCGCTGATGGCTCAGACAGTAAAGAATCTGCTCGCAATGTAGGAGACCTGAATTTGATCCCTGGATTGGGAAGATCCTCTGGAGAAGGAAATGGCAATCCCACTACATAATTTGTGCCTAGAAAATAACAAGACAGGAGAGCCCAGTTGGCTACAGTCTGCTATTGCTATTGCTAAGTCACTTCAGTCGTGTCCGACTCTGTGTGACCCCATAGACGGCAGCCCACCAGGCTTCCCCTTCCCTGGGATTCTCCAGGCAAGAACACTGGAGTGGGTTGCCATTTCCGTCTATGGGGTTGTAAAGAATTGGACACGACTGAGGACTAACACTTTTACTTTTTTTCTTTTCTTCTATATGCTCTTGAAATGCAGTTGCTTACTTATTTTTTTCCAGTTAACTTATTGCAAATATATAGAAACACAACTGACATTTGTGCATTGATTTCATACCCTGCATATTGTTTGTTGCTTTTTTCTGGATTCTTTTTCTGCAGATTTTCTATGTATAAGACAATGTTATCTGTGAGTATTTAGTTTTACTTCTTCCTTCCCAACTCAGAGACCTTTTATTTCTTTTTCTTGATAATTTTTTCTGCATTGAAGTTCCAGTTCAGTGTTGAATAGAAGTGATAAAAGTGGGCATACTTATTTTATCCATGATCTTAAGCTAAAATCTTTCATCCTTTCACTAATGAGTATGGTGTTCAGTTCAGTTCAGTTCAGTCACTCAGTCGTGTCCGACTCTTTGCGACCCCATGAATCGCAGCATGCCAGGCCTCCCTGTCCATCACCAACTCCCAGAGTTTACCTAAACTCATGTCCATTGAGTCGGTGATGCCATCCAGCCACCTCATCCTCTGTTGTCCCCTTCTCCTCCTGCCCCCAATCCCTCCCAGCATCAGAGTCTTTTCCAACGAGTCAGCTCTTCACATGAGGTGGCGAAAGTACTGGAGTTTCAGCTTCAGCATCAGTCCTTCCAATGAATATCTAGGACTGATCTCCTTTAGAATGGACTGGTTGGATCTTTGCAGTCCAAGGGACCCTCAAGAGTCTTCTCCAACACCACAGTTCAAAAGCATCAATTCTTCGGAGCTCAGCTTTCTTCACAGTCCAACTCTCACATTCATACATGACCACTGGAAAAACCATAGCCTTGACTAGACGGACCTTTTTTGGCAAAGTAATGTCTCTGCTTTTGAATATGCTATCTAGGTCGGTCATAACTTTCCTTCCAAGGAGTAAGAGTCTTTTAATTTCATGATTGCAGTCACCATCTGCAGTGATTTTGGAGCCCCCGCAAAATAAAGTCTGACACTGTTTCCACTTTTTCCCCATCTATTTCCCATGAAGTGATGGGACCAGATGCCATGATCTTCATTTTCTGAATGTTGAGCTTTAAGCCAACTGTTTCACTCTCCTCTTTCACTTTCATCAAGAGGCTTTTTAGTTCCTCTTCACTTTCTGCCATAAGGGTGGTGTCATCTGCGTATCTGAGGTTATTAATATTTCTCCCAGCAATCTTGATTCCAGCTTGTGCTTATTCCAGCCCAGCATTTCTCATGATGTACTCTGCATATAAGTAAAATAAGCAGAGTGACAATATACGCCTTGACGTACTCCTTTTCCTATTTGGAACCAGTCTGTTGTTCCATGGTGTTAGCTGTGGATTTTTTGTAAAGTTCCTTTATCATGTTGATGAATAAAATTCCCTTCTATTCTTATTTTTCTGGGTATTTTTAATTATTAAGATGTTGGATTTTGTCAAATATCTTTTCTGTGTCAATTGAGATAATCATATAATTTTTTCCCTTTCATTCTATTAATGTGGTGTTGTTGTTGTTCAGTCACTCAGTCGTGTTCAACTCTTTGTGACCCCATGGACTGTAGCACACCAGGCTTCCCTGTCCTTCACTATCTCCTGGACTTTGCTCAAATTTGTGTACATTGAGTCAATGATGCCATCCAACTATCTCATCCTCTGCTGCACTCTTCTCCTCCTGCCTTCAATCTTTTCCAGCATCAAGGTCTTTTCCAATGAGTTGGCTCTTCGCATCAGATGGCCAAGGTATTGGAGTTTCAGCTTCAGCATCAGTCCTTCCAGTGAGTATTCAGGACTGATTTCCTTTAGGATTGACTGGTTTGATCTCCTTGGAGTCCAAGGGACTCTCAAGAGTCTTCTCCAGCACCACAATTCAAAAGCATCAATTCTTCTGTATTAAGCCTTCTTTATGGTTCAGCTGTCACATCTGTACATGACTACTGGAGAAACCATAGGTTTAACTAGATGGACCCATGTCGGTAAAGTGACATCTCTGCTTTTTAATACAGTGTCTATGTTTGTTATAGTTTTTCTTCCAAGAAATTAGAGTCTTTTAATTTCCTGGCTGTAGTCACCACCCAAAGTGATTTTGGAGCTGAGGAAATTAAAATCTGTCACTGGTTCCATTGTTTCCCCATCTATTCACCATGAAGTGATGGGACTGGATGCCATGATCTTTGTTTTTTGAATGTTGAGTTTTAAGCCAGCTTTTTCTCTCTCCTCTTTCATTTTCATCAGGAGGCTTTTTAGTTCCTCTTCCCTTTCTGCCATTAGGGCTGTGTCATTTGCTTATCTGAGGTTATTGATATTTCTCCAGGCAATCTTGATTCCAGCTTGAACTTCATCCAGTCTGGCATTTTTCATGATGTACTCTGCATATAAGATAAATAATCAAGGTGACAATATACAGCCTTGATGTACTCCTTTCCCAATTTTGAACCAGTCCATTGTTCTATGTCCGGTTCTAACTGTTGCTGTTTGACTTGCATACAGGTTTCTCAAGAGACAGGTAAGGTGGTCTGGTATTCTCATCTCTTTTAGGGATTTTCCACAGTTTGTTGTGATCCACAGTCAAAGGCTTTAGTGTCATCAGTAAAGAAGAAGTAGATGTTTTTCTGGAATTCCTTTGCTTTTTCTATGATCCAACAGATGTTGGCAATTTGATCTCTGGTTCCTCTGCCTTTTCATTTTTAAAGTTAATTAATTTATTTTAATTGGAGGCTAATTACTTTACAATATTGTAGTGGTTTTTGCTATACATTGACATGAATCAGCCATAGGTGTACATATGTCCCCCATTCTGAACCTCCCCCCCCCATCTCCCTCCCAATCCTATCCCTCAGGGTCATCCCAGTGCATCCTGTCTCATGCATTGAACCTGGACTGGTGATCTATTTCACATATGTTAATATACATGTTTCAATGCTATTATCTCAAATCATCTCACCCTCCCCTTATCCCACAGAGTCCAAAAGTCTGTTCTTTATATCCGTTTCTCTTTTGCTGTCTTGCGTATTGTTACCATCTTTCTAAATTCCATATATGCACATTAATATACCGTATTGGTGTTTTTCATTCTGACTTACTTCACTCTGTATAATAGGCTCCAGTTTGATCCACCTCATTAGAACTGATTCGAATGCGTTCTTTTTAATAGCTGAGTAATATTTCATTGTGTATATGCACTACGGCTTTTTTATCCATTCATCTGTTGATGGACATCTAGATTGCTTCCATGTCCTAGCTATTGTAAACAGTGCTTTGATTAACGTTGGGGTACATGTGTCTCTTTCAGTTCTGGTGTCCTCGGTATGTATGCCCAGCAGTGGGATTGCTGGGTTGTATGGCAGTTCTATTTCCAGTTTTTTTTTTTTTTTAAAGGAATCTCCACACTGTTCTCCATAGTGACTGTATTAGTTTGCATTCCACCAACAGTGTAAGAGGGTTCCCTTTTCTCCACACCCTCTTGAACATTTATTGTTTGTAGACTTTTTGATAGCAGCCATCTGAATGGCGTGAGATGGTATCTGATTTTGATTTTGATTTGCATTTCTCTGATAATGAGTGATGTTGAGCATCTTTTCATGTGTTTGTTAGCCATCTTAACCATCTGTATGTTTTCTTTGGAGAAATGTCTGTTTAGTTCTTTGGCTCATTTTTCGATTGGGTCGCTTATTTTTCTGGAATTGAGCTTCAGGAGCTACTTGTATATTTTTGAGATTAATTCTTGGTCAGTTGCTTCTTTTGCTATTATTTTCTCCTATTCTGAAGTCTGTATTTTCACCTTGCTTATAATTACCTACCAGGGTCCAGCCCCGGTAGGAGCCAGGGATCCCTCAGGAGGACGGTGTTGGCGATTAAAAGATAAATGATAGATAAAAGGAGAAAGAGACAGGGAAAGAATTTTGCAGTTAAGAAAATAAAGGAGAGGAAAGAGGCTGATATTCCTTGGTTTACGCAGAAAGCCAATAAAGCCCCAGCACAGGACTTGCTCTGTAGGCCTCAGGCGCCCTCTCGAATCACAGAAGGTGCCCCACCTTAGGCACCTTCTCGAGTGGGTCTTAGAAGCCCAGGCAGGAAAGTGAACACAGAGGGCCCCTGTGCTCCAGGGGATCAGACTGAAAAGGAAAAGGAAAGAGAAAGAAAGAACGACACAGGGAGACCAAGCTTTGAGCAAGGCCTGTAGCTTTATTTTCAAAGGGAGCTTATATACCTTAAGTTGTACATAGAGGATAATAGGGGGTGTGAAATCATGCAAAGTCAGCAGTCTTTGATCCTTATCGAGACCAGGCTTTCTTTTCTGCAAACTTATCGTATACAAATGGTTTAGGTGATTTACATCATCTTCTGGCCAGAAGGCCTGTTAACATTTTATGACTCTGATAAAGTTTTGTCAACCGTAAGACTTATTTTCTCTAAGATTAATTATTTTAAAGTTTGGCGCCATCCTCCAAAGGTGTTAGATAAAGTTGCATTCCTATAGGGCAGAGGTGCAGTGGGTTTACAACAAGGAAAGAATTTATTACCTAAAGGGTTGAAAGTTGTTAGCACCAAGGCCGCTACTTATTTTTTTTATGTACCAACTATATTAATACACTTTTAAGGATACAATACAGGGGATGTGGAAACTTGGCAGCAAGCATTGGCTCAACAATGAAATCTTCTACTAGTTCTAACAATTTCTAATTCTCCTAGAGGCTCTATACTATTTGAATATCTTAAGCTTCCCATGCCTCTTGCGGTTGGGAGACAGTAAACAATCGTATGCATAGTCCGGGTAAACCTGTCAGGCAAGTTAGAGAGCCGTCTGAGGGGTTTGGATTTAAACACGCCTATTATGCCCAGGAGGCTAATTAGCTAGAGCTCTAAGTTGATTTCCTTCAGAAAAAAGGCGGTCGGGGATAACCCCTTGTGACTGTCATAGAAGTTGGTGAAAGTCATGAAGCAGTAAAACAGACAGACTCTGGTTTTGGGGTAGACACTCAGGCAGGCCCAGAGCAGCACCCCTCGAGTTCTGGCTCACCTTGCCCACCAGAACTCTCCCACATGACCTTGTCATGGGTAGGGACTCCTGTGCTGGCTCCCGGCAGTTAGCTTCATTGTGCAAAAGCTTTTAATTTTAATTAGGTCCCATTTATTTTTGCTTTCATTTCCATTAATCTTGGAGGTGGGTCATAGAGGATCCTCTGTGATCCACATCAGAGAGTGTTTTGCCTATGTTTTCCTCTAGGAGTTTTATAGTTTCTGGTCTTACATTTAGATTTTTAATCCATTTTGAGTCTATTTTTGTGTATGGTGTTAGAAAGTGTTCTAGTTTCATTCTTTTACAAGTAGTCAACCAGTTTCCCAGCACCACTTGTTAAAGACATTGTCTTTTTTTTTTTTTAGGAAGCTTTTTATTTATTGCTGTAGAAAGGTCAGTTTGTATCAGAAATGGGCTTGTTTTGGCATTTTATATACATTATAATGATTTATCTTCTTGTAATTTAAATAGATTATATCAGAAGCAGAGGACCTAATGAGTAAATTTAGATTTTGAAAGAATAGTTAAGATAACTTTACATGGTATATGCAGAATAAAAAGGTATAATAGAAGAAGTTATACATGATAAAAATTCTACACTGAATAATCCAGTAATCGGAGTTATCCTTCAAAAATATAAATATGATTTCCTTAATTAAAGTAACTCTTTAGACAACTTGATGACAAGCACATGTCAAAGTTTAATTTCAAACTTGCTATAAATGAAGAGGCCTCTGAAAAAGCTAATTTAAAGACTCATTCTTGGTAGAGATTGCCTCCTTTGTCATGGATAAGGTGTCTATAGTGCGTGGATTTATCTCTGGGCTTTCCATTTTGTTCCATTGATCTATATTTCTGTCTTTGTGCCAGTACCATACTGTCTTGATGACTGTAGCTTTGTAGCATAGTCTCATTCAGGCAGGTTGATTCCTCCAGTTCCATTCTTCTTTCTCAAGATTGCTTTGGCTTTCAAGATTTTTGTCTATGTGTTTCCATACAAATTGTGAAATTATTTGTTCTAGTTATGTGAAAAATACTATTGGTAGCTTGATGGGGATTGCATTGAATCTATAGATTGCTTTGGGTAGTATACTCATTTTCACGATATTTATTCTTATGATCCATGAACCTGGTATATTTCTCCATCTATTTGTGTCATCTTTGATTTCTTACATCAGTGTTTTATAATTATCTATATATAGTTCTTTTGTTTCTTTAGGTAGACTTATTACTAAGTATTTTATTCTTTTCATTGCAATGGTGGATGGAATTGTTCCCTTAATTTCTCTTTCTGTTTTCTCAATGTTAGTGTATAGGAATGCAAGGGATTTCTGTGTGTTAATTTCATATCCTGCAACTTTACTATATTTATTGATTAGCTTTAGTAGTTTTCTGGTGGAGTCTTTAGGGTTTTCTATGTAGAGGATCATGTCATCTGCAAACAGTGAGAGTTTTACTTCTTCCCTTCCAATCTGTATTCCTTTTATTTCTTTTTCTTCTCTGGCTGCTGTGGCTAAAACTTCCAAAACTATGTTGAATAGTAGTGGTGAGAGTGGGCACCCTTGTCTTCTTCCAGACTTTAGGGGAAATGCTTTCAACTTTTCACCATTGAGGATAATGTTTGCTGTGGGTTTATCATATATGGCTTTTATTATGTTGAGGTATGTTCCTTCTATGCCTGCTTTCTGGAGGATTTTTATCATAAATGGATGTTGAATTTTGTCAAAGGCTTTCTCTGCATCTATTTAGATGATCATATTATTTTTATCTTTCAATATGTTAATATGTTGTATTGGATATTACATATTGAAGAATCCTTGCATCCCTGAGATAAAACCCACTTGATCCTCTTGTTAATGTGCTGTTAGATTCTGTTTGCTAGAGGTTTGTTGAGGAGTTTTACGTCTTAGTTCATTAGTGATATTGGCCTGTAGTTTTCTTTTTTTGTGGCATCTTTGTCTGGTTTTGGTATTAGGGTGATAGTGGCCTCATAAAATGAGTTTGGAGGTTTTCCTTCCTCTGAAATTTTTTGGAAAAGTTTGAATAAGATAGGTGTTAGCTCTGCTCTAAATTTTTGGTAGAATTCAGCTCTGAAGCCATCTGGTCCTGGGCTTTTGATTGTTGGAAGATTTTTTATTACAGTTTCAATGTCTATGTTTTTGATGGGTTTGTTAAGATTTTCTATTTCTTCCTGGTTCAGTTTTGGAAAGTTACACTTTTCTAAGTATTTGTCCATTTCTTCAATAATATGTCATTTTAGTGACATATAGTTGTTTACAGTAGTCTCTTTTGATCCTTTGTATTTCTGTGTTGTCTGTTGTAATTTCTCCATTTTCATTTCTAATTTTGTTGATTTGATTCTTCTCTATTTTGTTTTTTGAAGAGTCTGGCTAATGATTTGTCTATTTTATTTATCTACTCAAAAATCCCACTTTTAGGTTTGTTGATTTTGGCTATGGTCTCCTTTGTTTCTTTTCATTTATTTCTGCTCTAATTTTTATTATTTCTTTCCTTCTACTAACCCTGGGTTTCTTCATTTCTTCTTTTTCTAGTTGCCTTAGATGTAGAGTTAGGTTTTTTATCTGATTTTTCTCCTGTTTCTTGAGGTAGGCATGTATTGCTATGAATCTTCCCCTTAGCACTGCTTTAACTGAATCCCATAGGTTTTGGGTTGCTGTGTTTTCATTTTCATTTGTTTCTATGCATATTTTGATTTCTTTTTTGATTTCTTCTGTGATTTGTTGGTTATTCAGAAGTGTGTTTTTCAGCCTCCATATGTTTGTATTTTTAATAGTTTGTTTTTCCTGTAGTTGACATCTAATTTTACCACATTATAATCAGAAAAGACGCTTGAGATGATTTAAAATTTTGAGTTTACGAAGGCTAGATTTATGGCCTAGGATGTGATCTATCCTGGAGAAGGTTCCGTGTGCACTTGAGAAAATAGTGAAATTCATTGTTTACTTGTAAAATGTCCTATAGATATCAATTAGGTCTAACGGGTCCTTTGTATCATTTAAAGTTTGTGTTTCCTTGCTAATTTTCGGTTTAGTTGATCTATCCATAGGTGTGAGTGGGGTACTAAAGACTCCCCCTATTATTATGTTGCTGTTAATTTCCCCTTTCATACCTGTTAACATTTGCCTTACATATTGTGGTGCTCCTATGTTGGGTGCATATATATCTATAATTGTTGTATCTTCTTCTTGGATTGATCCTTTGATTATTATGTAGTATCCTTCTTTGTCTCTTTTCACAGCCTTAATTTCAAAGTCTATTTTATCTGATATGAGTATTGCTCCTCCTGCTTTCTTTTGGTCTCCATTTGCAGGAAATATCTTTTTCTAGCCCTTCACTTTGAGTCTGTATGTGTCCCTTGTTTGGAGGTGGGTCTCTTGTAGACAGCATGTATAGGAGTCTTGTTTTTGTATCCATTCAGCCAGTTTTTGTCTTTTGGTTGGGATATTCAACCCATTTATATTTAAGGTAATTATTGATAAGTATGATCCCGTTGCCATTCATTTGTTGTTTCGAGTTCGAGTTTATAAACATTTTCTGTATTTCCTGTCTAGAGAACATCCTTTAGCATTTGTTGAAGAGCTGGTTTGGTGGTTCTCTCTGCTTTTGTTTGTCTGTAAAGCTTTTGATTTCTCCTTCATACTTGAATGAGATTCTTGCTAGGTACAGTAATCTGGGTTGTAGATTTTTCTCTTTCATCACTTTAAGTGTGTCCTGCCTTTCCCTTCTTGCTTGAAGAATTTCTATGGAAAGATCTGCTGTTATCCTTGTGAGAATCCCCTTGTGTGTTGTTGTTTTTTTTCCCTTGCTGCTTTTAATATTTGTTCTTTGTGGTTGATATTCATTAATTTGATTAATATGTGTCTTGGGATGTTTTGCCTTGGGTTTATCCTGAATGGGACTCTCTGGGTTTCTTGGACTTGGGTGGCTATTTCCTTCCCCATTTTAGGGAAGTTTTCAACTATTATCTCCTCAAGTGTCTTCTCATGGCCTTTCTCTTTGTCTTCTTCTGGGACTCCTATCATTCAAATATTGGGGGGTTTAATATTGTCCCAGAGGTGTCTGAGGTTGTCCTCATTTCTTTTAATTCTGTTTTGTTTTTTCCTCTCTGGTTCATTTATTTCCACCATTCTACTTTCCACCTCACCTATCTTATCTTCTGCCTCAGTTATTCTACTGTTGGTTCCCTCCAGAGTGCTTTTGATCTGAGTTATTGTAGTATTCATTATTGATTGCCTCTTTTTTATTTCTTCTAGGTCCTTATTAAACTTTTCTTGCATCTTCTTAATCCTTGTCTCCAGAGCGTTTATCTGTAACTCCATTTTGTTTTCAAGATTTTGGATCATTTTTATTATCATTATTCTGAATTCTTTTTCAGGTAGGCTACTTATCTGCTCCTCTTTTGTTTGGTTTGGTGAGCATTTATCATGTTCCTTTACCCACTGACTATTTGCCTGTCTTTTAATTTTGTTTAGATTGCTGTGTTTGGGGTGGCCTTTCTGTATACTGGAAGTTTGTGTTTCCTCTTTATTGTGGAGATTGCTCCCTGTTGGGGGGGTTGGATGAGTGGCTTGTCAAGGTTTCCTGGTTAGGGAAGCTTGCAACAGATTTCTGGTGGGTGGAGCTGGATCTCTTCTTTCTGTAGTGCAATGAAGCATCCTGTAGTGAATTTTGGGGTGTCTAAGGATTTGGTTTAACTTTAGGCAGCCTCTATTTTAATGCTCAGGGCTGTGTTCCTGGATTGCTAGAGCATTAGCATGGTATGTCTTGCTCTGGAACTTGTTGGCTCTTGGGTGGAGCTTGGTTTCAGTGTAGTTATGGAGGCTTTTGGATGAGTTCTTGTTGATTAATGTTCCCTGGGGTCAGGAATTTTCTGGTGTTCTTTAGTTTTGGATTTAAGCCTCCTGCTTTTGGCTTTCAGTCTTATTCTTACAGTAGCCTCAAGACCTCGCCATCCATCCACCACAGATGATAAAAATTTAGGTTAATGGTGAAACAATTCTACAATGAGGGACACCAGAGAGGTTCACAGAGTTACATGGAGAAGAGAAGAGGGAGGAGGGAGATAGAGGTGACCAGGAGGAGAAGAGGGAGAGTCAAAAAGGGGGAAAGCAATCTAGCCAGTAATCAGTTCTCTATGTGGTCTCCACAGTTTGGAACACCCAGAGTGGTTCACAGAGTTGAGAAGAGAAGGGGGAGGAAGGAGATAGAGGTGACCTGGGGGACAAAATTGAGCATCAAAAGGGGAGAGAGCAATCAAGCCAGTAATCACACCCCTAACTAAAAATGGGTACTGAAGATTAGATTCTTAAACATACAAAATTGATAACAAATACCAAAAAGCAAAGATTAAAAATCCAGAGTAGAGGTGAGACTCCCAGAAATACAATATTAGAAACACAAAACAAAATCACAAAAATTAAACACACACACACACACACACACACACATATATATATATGAAATTTGTTTTAAAAATAGGGTCTTTTTTGCAAGTAGGTTATAAAAATGAATATTAAAGGAATAATAAAGAAGTTAAACATAAAAGAAATTTAAAAATGATAGTAGTAAAAATATATCTAGGAATTTTTCTGGAGCTGTTGAGGGCAGTGTGGGGTCAGTTCAGTTTCAGATAGTTCCTTGTTCTAGCTTATACTTCTTCTCAAGGTCTCTAGGCCCCTTCCAATGCTTAGTCAACGTTAACTACAAGGTTTTAATCTGCTGCACCTGTCTGTTTCAGAGCAGTTCCCTCTTCTTTGTTTATTTTGGCTTCATCTGTTTGCAGTTCTCTTCAGTGTCTAATTTTCACCGTGACTCAAGGGGGTGAAGGTGATCACTTATTTTTGCTCACTTGTTCAGTTGTGTGGTGGGGAAGAAGGAACACAGCAAACAAATATCCCTGGCTTATGTGGGGAGTGCTCGCACTGTATGGATCACACTGGGCTTGTCCCAGCTCTCATGGTGGCATGTACTTCCCTGGTCTACACTGCTCAGGTTCAGGTTTTCGGGTACTCCACAAAGGCACAGACTTGGTTATGCATTTTGTGCCTTTCCCAGGTCAGAGCAGCTCAGGCGATCAGGTGCTTGGTGAGCTGTGCATCTTAATCACCTAGGTGGGCTGTGCATCTTAATCACCTCCATGGTCCTGGCTGCTCAGTGTCCTGGGTATGCTGCAAGAGCTCCTTCTCAGGTGTGTCATGTGTCTCCTGTGGGGAGCTGATCTCAGGCTGTGACCCTCCTGGCAGATGTCAACCATCCAGGATCCCAGGAAGACTTGGTTAGCAACTGAGAGTCTGCTCACAGTTTGGTTGAGGATGCCAGTCTCTGGGGCAGAGAGTGCCCCTTGCCTACAGGCTCTGGCTGTCCCACGCCTGCCTCTTTGCCTCCAGTGGGGGAAGGGGCCAGTCCACAGCCACCTAGCTCTCCTTTGGTATTTGCTCAATCCTTTCCTCTGTGAGCAGGCCAGGCTGCGCCTTAGGTTAGAGCCTTAGGTTAGAGTTTTTCATGGGAAAGTCCTCTTGCTCTCTCTCTTTTTTTCTCTCTCTCTGGCTCCCAACACAGTTTGGGTTGTTGTCTCACCTTAGCTCCCTCAGGTTGTCCTCTGGGCATTCAGGCCTGGTCCTTAACCTATGCATGCAACCCGTGCCTCTCTGTCCAGACCCCACTCGTTGGTGGCGATTGCTAAAATTTGGGCTACTTCTCCGCTGGGAGTTGCGGTTAGGTACATATTCTGTGGGTTTTCTTTTTTCCTCCCGGTTATGTTGCCTTCTGAGATTCCAAAACTCTTCACAGACCTGCTGGTGAGAGGGTTTCCTGCTGTTTGGAAATTTCTCCTCCTTCACAACTCCCTCCCTAGCATAGGTCTCTATCCCTAACTCTTTTGTATCTCTTTTTGTCTTTTATATTTTTTCCTACCTCCTTTCGAAGAGAACGGGCTGCCTTTCTGGGCCTGATGTCCTCCATCAGCGTTCAGAAGTTGTTTTGTGGAAGTTGCTCAGCATTCAAATGATCTTTTGATCAATTTTTAGGGGAGAAAGTGGTCTCCCTATCCTATTCCTCCACCATCTTAGCCTCTGCCTTTTCTAAATCCAGCTTGTACCTCTGGAAGTTCTCAGTTAAGGTACTGTTGATGCCTAGCTTAAAGGATTTTGAGCATTGCTAGTATGTGAAATGAATACAATTATGTGGTAGTTTGAACACTCTTTGGCATTGCCCTTCTTTGGGATTGGAATGAAAAACGACCTTTTCCAGTCCTGTCACTACTGCTGAGTTTTCCAAATTTGCTGGCATATTGAGTGCTGCACCTCTTAGGATTTGAAGTAGCTCACCTAGAATTCCATCACCTTCACTAGCTTTGTTCATAGTGATGCTTCCTAAGGCCCACTTTACTTCACACTCCAGGATGTCTGGCTTTAGATGAGTGACCACACCATTGTGGTTATCCAGGTCATTAAGTCCTTTTTTGGGTATAGTTCTTCTTTGTATTCTTGCCACCTCTTCTTAATATCTTCTGCTTCTGTTAGGTTCATACCATTCTGTCCTTTATGTGTGTAACTTTGCATGAAATGTTCCCTTGAAATCTCGAATTTTCTTGAAGTGATCTCTATAGTCTTTCCTATTCTATTGTTTTCCTCTATTTCTTTGCATGTTCACTTAAGAAGTCTTTCTTATCTCTCTTTGCTATTCTTTGGGACACTGCTTTCAGATGGGTATATCGTTCCCTTTTTCCTTTGCCTTTTGCTTCTCTTCTTTTCTCAACTATTTTCAAGTCCTCCTCAGGCAACCATTTTTCCTTTTTGCATTTCTTTTTCTTGGGGGTGGTTTTGATCACTGCCTCCTGTACAATGTGATGACCTTCCTTACATGGTTCTTCAGGCATTCTGTCTATCAGATCTAATCCCTTGAATATATTTGTTGCTTCCATTGTATAATCATGAGGAATTTGATTTAGGTCATACATGAATGGCCTAGTGGTTTTCCCTACTTTCTTCAATTTAAGTCTGAATTTTGCAATAAGGAGTTCATGACCTGAGCCACAGTCAGCTCCTGGTCTTGTTTTTGCTGATTGTATAGATCTTCTCCATCTTCAGGCGCAAAGAATGTAATCAATCTGATTTCAGTGTTAACCATCTGGTGATGTCCATGTGTAGAATCCTCTCTTTCGTTGTTGGAAGATGGGGTTTTCTATGACCAGTGTGTTGTCTTGAAAAATGCTATTAGCCCTTTCCTGGGTTCATTTTGTACTCCAAGGCCAAATATGCCTGTTACTCCAGGTATCTCTTGACTTTCTACTTTTGCATTCCAGTCTTCTATGATGAAAAGGACATCTTTCTTTTGGTGTTAGTTTTAGAAGGTCTTGTGGGTCTCCATAGAACCATTCAACTTCAGCTTCTTTGCATCAGTGGTTGGGGCATAGTCTTGGATTACTATGATGTTGAATGGCTTGCCTTGGAAACAAACTGAGATCCTTCTGTCATTTTGAGATTGCATCCAAGTAATGCATTTCAGACTCTGTTGTTGACTCTAAGGGCTACTCCATTTCTTCTAAGGGATTTTTGCCCACAGTAATATATATAATGGTCATCTGAATTAAATTCACCCATTCCAGTCCATTTTAGTTCACTGATTACTAGAATGTCGACGTTCACTCTTGCCATCTCCTGTTTGACCACTTCCAACTTACCTTGATTCATGGACCTAATATTCCACATTCCTATGCATACTGTTCTTTACAGTAACAGACTTTACTTTCACCCAAAGCCACATCTACAACTGGGCATTGTGTCTGCTTTGGCAAGACTGATGTGTCATGGTGGAGAGTTCTAACAAAACGTGGTCCACTGGAGAAGGGAATGGCAAACCACGTCAGCATTCTTGCCTTGAGATCCCCATGAATAGTATAAATGTGGTGTATAACATTGATTTTCCTATGTTGACCACTTTCTTAGGTCCAATCCTTTTAATATGCTGTTGGATTTCATTTGTTAATATTTTTTGATAATTTTTCATCTATAATCATAAGGAATTATGGGTCTCAAAAGTGCTTTTCTTCTGATGCCTTTATCTGGCTCTGGTATTAGAGTAATGCTGGCCTCTTAGAAGTATTCCCTCCTCTTATATTTTTGGAAGAATTTGAGAAGATTTGGTATAATTCTCCTTTAAATGTTTGGTAGAATTCACACCAGTGACTTCAATATTCTTGTCTGGGAAATCCCATGGACAGAGGAGTCTGGAAGCTATAGTTCATGGGGTCATAAAGAGTCAGATACAACTTTGTGACTAAAGAATAACAACTACAACAACCAGTGAAGTCATCTGGTTCTGTACTACTCACTGCTAGGGGGTTTTTGATTAGTGATTCAATCTCTTGCTTTAAATCTGTAAAGATTTATATTTATTTCTGAGACAGTTTAGGTATTTGTGCTTCTTTAAGTTTGTTCATTTCATCTGGTTATCTAATTTGTTGATGTATAATTGTTAATAGTAATCTCTTATATTTTTTTATTTCTGTAAGGTGATAGTAATGTCTCCACTTTCATTTCTGATTTTTTTTTGCATTCTCTTTTTTCTTTGTGATTATAGCTAACAGTTTGTCAATTTAGTTGATCTTTAGAAAGAAGCAAATTTTGGTTTTGTTGATATTCTCTATTTTATTTCTAATCTCTTATTTGCAAATTTCTGCCATTATTTCTTCAAATATTCTTTCTTCCCCTTTCTCTTGTCCTTCTGGAACTCCCATATGTTTGTCCATTTGTTAGTCTGTGTTCACTTTTCTTCACTCTTTCTGCTCCTCAGAGTCAATACTTTCAATTGTCCTATTTTTAAATCCATCAATTCTTTCTTTTGCATGCTAAAATTTTCTTTTGAACTCTAGTGAATCTTTGTTTCAGTTATTATACTTTTCAGTTTGAGACTTTGGTTTCTTTTTCTTCTTTTCCCCCTCCTTCCCTACCTTCTCCTCCTCTCTTTCCTCCCTCCCCTCCCCTCCTCTTCTTCTTTCTTTTCCTCTTCCTCCTCCTCCCTCCTTCTCCCTCTCTCCCCTCTTCTTCCTATTTTTATTCTTCTTCACTGTGTTAGCCATTTTAAAGTGCATACTTTAGTACTTTTAAGTATATATTCACATTGCTGTGACATGGATCTTCAGAATTTTTTGTCTTCCAAATCTGAAACTTTTATTCATGAGATACCTTGGTAACCACAATTCTACACTCTGTTTTTTTTTTTTTTTTATGAGTTTGACTACTTTAGACACTTCATAAAAGTGAAATGATACAGTACTTATCTTTTAGTGACTGGCTTATTTCACTTAGCATAAAATTCCCAAGGTTCACCCATGCTGTAGAATGTGATACAAATTCCTTCCTTTTTAAGTCTGAATTATATATTCTATTATATGACTATACCATTTTTGTTTATACACTCATCCATTAATGGGTATTTGGGTTGATTCTACCTCTTGACTATTATGAATAGTGTTCTATGAACGTGGGTATGCAAATAATTTTTGAGACCCTGCTTCAGTTCTTTTGGATGTACACTCAAAAGAGAGTTTGCTGGATCAAATGGTTGTTACACTTTAACTATTTTGAGGAACTTCCATACTATTTTCCATAATTGTTGAATCACTTTAGAAACACCAATAGTGCATAAGTGTTTCAATTTCTACACATCCCCACCAACATTTTTTCCTGCCTTTTGATAGTAGTCATCATAACAGGTGAAAGATGATTTCTCATTGTCATTTTGATATGCATCTCTCCAATGATTAGTCATGCTGGGAAATCTTTTCATCTGGTTACTGGCCATTTGTATACCATCTTTGGAGAAATGTCTGTTAAGTTCCTCTGGCCATTTTAAATTAGGTTATTTGATTTTTGTGTTCAGTCGTAGGAGTTCTGGGAAAGATTGAAGGCAGGAGGAGAAGGGGACAACAGAGGATGAGATGGTTGGATGGCATCACTGACTCAATGGACATGAGTTTGGGTAGGCTTCAGGAGTTGGTGATGGACAGAGAGGCCTGGCATGCTGCGATTTAGGGGGTCGCAAAGAGTCAGACATGACTGGGCGACTGAACTGAACTGAACTGAACTGAACTGAAGAAAACTTAACCCAAGATCAAAGAAGTTTTTGCATATGTTTATTCTAGCAGTTTTAAAATTACAGATTTTACATTTAGCCTTATTTTCTACGTGGGTTTTCCTGGTGGCTCAGATAGCAAAGAATTTGCCTGCAATGCAGGAGACACAGGTTCTATCCCTGGGTCAGGAAGATCTTTTGGAGAAGGGAATGGCTACCTACTCTAGTATTCTCGACTGAGAAATCCCACAGACATAGGAGCCTGGTGGGCTACAGTCCATGGGGTTGCAAAGAGTCAGACAGGACTGAGTGATTAACACTTTCCCTTTTCATTGTCCACGTAGCTAACTTTTGTGTATGATTCGATAAATGGATCAAAGTAAGAAATTTTTTTGCTTGTGAATATCCAATTGTTTCAGCACCATTCATGAAAATAATTACAATTTCTTCACTGAACTGTTGTTGAACTTTTCTTGCAAATCTTCTGATCTTTAACTTGTGGGTGTATTTCTGGACTCTCCATTGATCAGTTTGACTATATTAAAACACTATACTGTTTTGATTAGGTAATTTATGTTCTCTAATTTTGCTCTTCTTTTTCAAGTTTGTGTTGGTTATTCTAGGTCCTTTGTATTTCCACATAAGTTCTGGAATTTCTACAAAACATTCTTTGGAAAAACTAAAGGAGACCTTAATAAATAGAGGTGCTAATTCTTCCCAAATTAACCTATATGTGGCCCCTCAAAGGTGTCTACATCCTAATATGTGATGTTAATACCTGTGTATGTTATGTCACATGGCAGAAGGGACTTTGCAGGTAAAATTAAGGTTACATATGTTAAAACAGGGAAATTTTCCTAGATTATCCAGGTGTGCTCAATGTAATAACATTGGCCCTTAAAATGGAAGTGGAAGAGAAGAGAGTTAATTGGAGAGATGCAGCAGGAGAAGCAGGAGAGATTTGAATTGTGAGAGTGACTTGACTTGACCCACCATTGTTGGCTTTGAAGACAGAGGAGGTGAGTCATGAGCTAGAAATGTGGGTGGCCTCTTGAAACTAAGAAAAACTCCTGGGTGATAGCAAGTAGGGAAGTAGGGACTTTTAGTTTGCATTGAATTATATCTACAATCAAAATAAGCAGGAACTGAATTATGTCTATAATTGAAATAAGTAGGGAAACAGTTTTTGTCCTGAAGTCTCTAGAAAGAAATGCAGCCCCGCCAACACCTTGATTTTGTTTTGAGGCCCTAATTAGAGACCAGCTAAGCTCATCATACTTCTGATCTATGAAAACCATGATATAATGAAGAGGTGCTATTTCAAGCTACTACATTTGTAGTACTTTGTGATGGCAGCTATAGAAAACTAGTACTTTTTATGTCTGTATGATCTAAAGCCATATTGCTGATCTTATTCTTGATATTGACATTTTTATTTCCTTTTTACTTTTCATCCTATTTAGATTGACCAAGCTTTACCAATCTTCTTGATCTTCTCAAAGAACCAAGTTTTGGTATTATTGCTTTTCACTGATAATTTTCTATCTTCATTTCATTGATTTCTGATCCAGCACATTTTTTTTCTAATTATTTTGAGTTTTATTTGCTTAGAAAAAAATGTGCTCAGCCTATTTGAACAAAAACTTCATGAAAGAGCATATATGAATGGCAAATAAGTACATGAAAAGATGCTCAACATCATTAGTCATTAGAGGGATGCAATTTGAAACCATAATGAGATACCATTTTATGCCCACTGGAAAATAAAAAAATCTAAGTGTTGAAAATATGGAGAAATGGGCATTCCCATATACTACTGGTGGAATTGTAAAATGTTACAACCATTTTGGGAAGTAGTTTCACAGTTTCTTAAAACACAAATATTCCATAAACTAGCCTATCATATAATTCAACAATTCTGTCCCTAGATATTGATCCAAGATAACTGAAAGCATAATGTACATATATATAATTTATATGAAAGTTCATAGCACATTCATTTGTAATAGCCAAACATTGGAAGCAATGCAAGTGTCCATCAAAGGTGAATGATTATGTGCACTGTGGCATAGCCATACTTAACAAAAAAGAAGAATGAAATACCAACACTGAAGAATTGAAGAAGGAACACACCAAGGTTGAAGAATCTTAAAATAATTGCATTGAACGGAAGCAGTCTGTTAAAAAAAAATACGTGTTATATGATTGCATTTATAGAAAATATAAAAACTATACAATGAAAGGAAAGCAATGAATGGTCTCCTGGGGGTGGGATGGGGTGACAGGAGGAGGGAGAGGGAGAAAAGAATATGGACATGAGTAAAGTGCTGGCATGGTGGATATATTCATTATCCTGATGGCTGTTGTTTTCTTTGGTATATATATTAGCCAAAAGATACATGTTAAGTGTGTTCAGTTTGCAGAATATCAATTATCTTCAATCGCATAGGCAAAACACTCTCCGACATACATCACAGCAGGATCCTCTATGACCCACCTCCCAGAATATTGGAAATAAAAGAAAAAATAAACAAATGGGACCTAATTAACCTTAAAAGCTTCTGCACATCAAAGGAAACTATTAGCAAGGTGAAAAGACAGCCTTCAGAATGGGAGAAAATAATAGCAAATGAAGCAACCGACAAACAACTAATCTCAAAAATATACAAGCAACTCCTACAGCTCAACTCCAGAAAAATAAACGACCCAATCAAAAAATGGGCCAAAGAACTAAATAGACATTTCTCCAAAAAAGACATACAGATGGCTAACAAACACATGAAAAGATGCTCAACGTCACTCATTATCAGAGAAATGCAAATCAAAACCACTATGAGGTACCATTTCACACCAGTCAGAATGGCTGCGATCCAAAAGTCTACAAATAATAAATGCTGGAGAGGGTGTGGAGAAAAGGGAACCCTCTTACACTGTTGGTGGGAATGCAAACTAGTACAGCCACTATGGAGAACAGTGTGGAGACTCCTTAAAAAACTGGAAATAGAACTGCCTTATGATCCAGCAACCCCACTGCTGGGCATACACACTGAGGAAACCAGAAGGGAAAGAGACACGTGTACCCCAATGTTCATCGCAGCACTGTTTATAATAGCCAGGACATGGAAGCAACCTAGATGTCCATCAGCAGATGAATGGATAAGAAAGATGTGGTACATATACACAATGGAGTATTACTCAGCCATTAAAAAGAATACATTTGAATCAGTTCTAATGAGGTGGATGAAACTGGAGCCTATTATACAGAGTGAAGTAAGCCAGAAGGAAAAACATAAATACAGTATACTAACGCATATATGGAATTTAGAAAGATGGTAACAATAACCCGATTATGCGAGACAGCAAAAGAGACACTGATGTATAGAACAGTCTTATGGACTCTGTGGGAGAGGGAGAGGGTGGGAAGATTTGGGAGAATGGCAATGAAACATGTAAAATATCATGTAGGAAACGAGTTGCCAGTCCAGGTTCGATGCATGATGCTGGATGCTTGGGGCTGGTGCACTGGGACAGCCCAGAGGGATGGTATGGGGAGGGAGGAGGGAGGAAGGTTCGGGATGGGGAACACATGTATACCTGTGGCGGATTCATTTTGATATTTGGCAAAACTAATACAATTATGTAAAGTTTAAAAATAAAATAAAATTGGAAGAAAAAAAAAAAAGAAATCTGAAGATGAAGAATTAGCATTTTAACAATTAAACTATAAGTCTGTTTACTTGTTTTTCAGGATGGATTGCTATTCTAGGTGCCATCTGGTTGCTAATTTTAGCTGATATCCATGATTTTGAGATAATTCTACACAGAGTGGAATGGGCAACCCTTCTGTTCTTTGCAGCACTCTTTGTTCTGATGGAGGTAAGTCTTTTGTTGAACTTTTGCAATAGTTCAAAGACCCGATTTTTATATTTCACATTTTATTTACTGAATGAAAAAAGCCCAAAGTTTGTAAGTCTTTGTACATATTCACTGAGCGGAAAATTATGGGGGTTGAAATTAGACTATTTTAAGTTAAACCAACTTTTATCTCAGGCACTTAAATGATATTTAATAAACTTGTTTATTTGGTTGCTTTTTTTTTTTTCTTGAATAACCTTTGTGGTTTGTAAACTTTCTCTAATTTCATTTGCTGTAAAGTAGAATTTACTCTAGTTTGGGCTTAGAGCAAAATGACTTGTTACAAAAAGTTTATAGGGAAATATCTTGATAGTCTATTCCTTTTGTGTAATATTTAAATAATCTCTTATAATGGGAAAGACTGTATCAAAGAAAAGAATGAATAACATGTATTGTTTTAGTTATAATTGTTGTCACAAAGTTATTCACAATAACTTTTATCTTGGGAGTTGATTCACAAACATGTACCTCCTCAAATACAAAGATTTACTATATAAAAAATACTGTTCCCCAAAGGATTACTTCAAACACACCAAATGTTTCACATTAATCACCTTAACTTGTTGATTACAAATCCATTCAATATTCACTATTCTCTTGATTAAAACTAGCACTTTTTAATTAATTATTTTTAAACAGGTCCCTTGTATCATTGAAATCTGTCTTTAATTCATAATAGATTACATAGGTGTAATAACTCACATAGCCCCTCCAAATACATCAAAGAGATATGAATCATATTCTACTTCATCAATTTCCTACTCAAAACTTCACCTTTTCTATTCTGTGCTTTCTTTATGCACAAACATATAGACTATTGAGGGGGAAATTCTAGTTACTATTTCATGATTGGCTTTTGAAAGTCGCTGCCTCAATTGTATGTTTATTCAAGATGTAAACTGCTATCTCATCTAGGCTTTGGCATATTGTTCTCAATTTCATACTTCTCTTTGTCTGATAGGGTAAATGCTGGAATATTTAAAACAACTTGAGATATAATTTATATATTATAAAATTAATTCCTTTTACATTTACAGTTCAATAATTTTTAGTAAATTTTGAATGTTTCATTCCCATGACCCTCATGATCCCTTATAGTCATTTCTAGCTCACAACTCCAGCTCTAGGCAATCACTGATCCTTTTTCTATTGAGTTGCCTTTCCTGTACATTTCATCTAAAAGGAATCATATATTGTGTACTATTTTCTGTTGGCTTCTTTAAATTAGAATAATGATGTTGAGGTTCATCCATGTAGCTTAGACTCATTTGTTTTATTGCTGAATAACATTCTGCTATATGGATATACTATATTTTATTTACCTATTTTCATAAAAATTTATGTATATTTGTGTATGAATTTTTGTGTGGACATATGTTTTATTTTAGGTAGATAATAGGTCTTATCATTGCTTTAACTTATTAAGAAACTGCTAAAATGTTTTCCACAGTGGTTGTACCATTTTACATTCCTACCAGTAATATAGTAGATTCCAGTTTCTTTACATCATCATTGTCATATATTGTCATTCATTTTGATTATAGACATTCTATCAGTCAGTTCAGTTCAGTCGCTCAGTCGTTTATGACTCTTTGCAACCCCATGGACTGCAGCATGCCAGGCCTCCCTGTCCATCACCAATTCCTGGAGTTTATTCAAACTCATGTCCATTGAGTTGGTGATGCCATCCAACCATCTCATCCTCTGTCATCCCCTTCTCCTCCTGCCTTCAATCATTCCCAGGATCATGGTCTTTTCCAGAGTCAATTCTTTGGATCAGGTGGCCAAAGTGTTGGAGTTTCAGCTTCAGCATCAGTCCTTCCAATGAATATTCAGGACTGATTTCCTTTAGGATGGACTGATTGGATCTCCTTGCAGTCCAAGGGACTCTCAAGAGTCTTCTTCAGCACCACAGTTCAAAAGCATCAATTCTTCGGTGCTCAGCTTTCCTTTTAGTCCAACTCTCGCATTCATACATGACTACTGGAAAAACCATAGCTTTGACTAGATGAAACTTTGTTGGCAAAGTAACATCTCTGCTTTTTAATATGCTGTCTAGGTTGGTCTTAAGTTTTCTTCCAAGGAGCAAGTGCCTTTTAATTTCATGGCTGCAGTCACCATTTGCAGTGATTATGGAGCCCCCCAAAATAAAGTCTGTCACTGTTTCCACTGTTTCCCCATCTATTTGCCATGAAGTGATGGGGCCAAATGCCATGATCTTAGTTTTCTTAGTAGGTGTATAATGGTTTTTAGTTTTTTAAAAAGGCAATATGGGAAAACATTCTTTGAACGTACTGTTCTCCATAGTAGCTGTACCAGTTTATATTTCCACCAATAGTGTAGGAGGGTTCCCTTTCTCCACACCCTCTTCAGCATTTTTTTTTTTTAGATTAATTTTTAATGGAGTGTACTTGATTTGCAATGTTTTGTTAGTCTCTGCTGTACAGAGAAGTGAATCAGTTATACATATATGTATATCCACTCATTTTTAGATTCTTTTTCCATATAGGCCATTAAAAAATATTGAGTAGAATGTCCTATGTTATAGAGTAGGTCCATATTAGTTATCTGTTTTATATATAGTGGTGTGTATATGTCAATATCAATCTCCCAGTTTATCCCTCCACTCTTACCTCCTGATAACCATAATTTTGTTTTCTACATCTGTGACTCTATTTCTATTTTTTTTTTGCTTTTAATTGATTTGTCTTTAATTGAAGGATAATTGCTTTGCAATATTGTGTTGGTTTCTGCCATGCATCAACATGACTCAACCATAGGTATACCAATGTCCCCTTCCTCTTGAACCTCCCTCCCAACTCCCACCCCATCCCACACTTCTAGGTTGTCATAGAGCACCAGTTTGAGCTCCCTGAGTCATACAGTAAATTCCTACTATCTGTTTTCCATATGGTAGTATAAATGTTTCCATGCTGCTCTCTCCATTTGTCCCACCCTCTCCTTCCCCTCCCCATTTCCTCAAGTCTGTTCTCTATTTCTGCATCTCCATTGCTGCCCTGCAAATAGGTGATGGCATCATCAGCATTTTTGATGGCCATTCTGACTGGTGTGAGGTGATATCTTATTGTAGCTTTGATTTTCATTTCTCTAGTAATTAGTGATGTTGAGCATCTTTTCATGTGCCTCTTGACTATTTGTGTGTCTTCTCTGGAGAAAAGACCTAAATAAGGTCTTCTGCTCATTTTTGATTAGTTTTTTTATTGAGCTGCATGAGCTGTTTGTAAACTTTGGAGATTATTCCCTTGTTTGTTGTATCTGCTGCACATATTTTCTCCCATTTTATGGATTATATATTTGCTTTGTTTCTGGTTACCTTTGCTGTGCAAAATTTTTGAGTTTAATATGGTACCATTTATTTATTTTTCTTTCATTTCTTTCATTTCCACTACTCTAGGACAGAGATCAGAGATACATTGCTGCAATTTATGTCAAAGAGTGTTCTGCCTATGTTTTCCTCTAAGAGTTTTACAGTAATGTCTTACACTTAGATCTTTAATCCATTTTGATTGGAGTTTGTTTTTTTGGTGTATGGTGTTAAAGGATATTCTAATTTCATTCTTTTACATGTAGCTGTCCAGTTTTCCTAACACCATTTATTGAAGAGATTGTCCTTTCTCCACTGTATATTTTTGCCTCCTTTGTCATAGATTAATTAACCAGAGGTGCATGGGTTTATTTCTGGGCATTTTGTCCTATTTCATTGATCGATAGTTCTGTTTTTATGCAGTACCATACTGTTTTGATTACTGTGGCTTTGTAGTATATTCTGAAGCCAGGGAACTTTTTACTCCAGGTTTGTTTTTCTTTCTCAAGATTGCTTTGAGTACTCAAGGTCTTTTGTATCATCATACAAATGTAAAATTTTAAAATTCTAGTTTTGTGAAAAATGCCATTGATAATTTGATAAGGATTGCATTGAATCCATAGATTATTTTGTGTAGTATAGTCATTTTCACAATATTAATTCTTCCAACCTAAGAACATGGTATATCTTTCCATCTGTGTCATCTTCGATTTCTTTTTTCAACATCTTGTATATAGTTTTTGGAGTATAGGTCGTTTGCCCCCTTAGGCAAAATTTATAACTGTGTGTTATATTCTTTTCGATGATATTGTGAATATAATTTTTTTTAAAATTTTATTAGATTGGTGCAAACCTAATTGTGATTTCAGACCCTAAATTTTAAATCATTATAATTAGGCTCAAACACATCTTTATTAATTGAAATAGGAACCATTATAATTAACACATTTTTGCCAGTGAGAAATGTTTGTTTATTCTTGTTACATAAAAATCTGTGCTTCAGGATTCAATGAACCCTTGGAAAGCAAAAAGTTGTTGAGATGCTTGAAGAATGGCAAATGAGGCAAAACGTTGCAGCCCAATTCATTCAACTTTTGAAGTGTTGGTTGTGTGACGTGTGGTCTGGTGTTGTCATGCAGAAGAATGGGGCCCATTCTGTTGACCAATGCCAGTTGCAGGTGTTGCAGATTTCAATGCAGCTCATTGATTTGCTGAGCATAGTTCTCAGATGTAATTGTTTCACAGGAATTCAGAAAGCTGTAAAGGGTCAGATGGCCAGCAGACCACCAAACAGTGACTATGACCATTTTTTGGTGCAAGTTTGGCTTTGGAAAGTGCTTTGGAGCTTCTTCTCAGTCCAACCACTGAGCTGGTCATTGCCAATTGTATATAATCCACTTTTTGTCTCACAATCTGATGGAGAAATGGTTCATTGATGTTGCATAGAATAAGAGAAGAAAACACTTCAAAACGACATTTCCCCCCCCTTAATTTTCAGTCAACTCATGAGGCACCCACTTATTGAGCTTTTTTGCCTTTCCAATTTGCTTCAAATGCCAAATGACCATAGAACAGTTGACATTGAATTCTTGGGCATTTTCTAGTGTAGTTGTAAGAGGGTCAGCTTCAGCTTCAATGATAGCTCTCAGTTTGTCATTGTCAACTTCCAAAGGCTGGCCACTATGCTGTTCACCTTCAAGCTTCTCATCTCCTTTGTAAAACTTCTTGAATCACCACTGCACTGCACATTTGTTAGTGTTTACTGGGCCAAATGCATTGCAGATGTTGTGAGTTGTCTCTGCTGCTTTATGAACATTTATGAACTAAAGAAAATCACTCAAATTTGCTTTTTGTTTAACATCATTTCCCTAGTCTAAAATAAATATAAAATAAACAGCAAGTAATGTTATTAGCAAAAAAACATAAAGTGAGAAATGTGCATTAAAATGATGTACAACACAACCACATTTATTTAAGAATGTATTCCAATATCAAATGGCAAATTTCAACAGTGCAAAACCACCATTACTTTTGCAACAACCTAATATATTCTGATTGCATATTAACATTACATGGAAATACAAATTTTTTAATAATAACATTATATCCTGGGACCTTGATGAATCCATTCGTTAGTTTAGTAGTTGTTTTTATATCCTTTGGAAATTCTTTTCATGTCATCTGCAAAGACATTTTAATTTCTTTTCTGATCTGATGCCTTTAACTAGCTCACATTTTCCCCCTTCCTTTCCTCCAAATACCCTCTTTCCCTCTTCTCTTAATTTTTTCCTGTCTTGTTAGGTAGAATCCCTAGTTTGATGTTGAAGTGATGAGTATTAACATTCATATCTTATATCTGATCTTGGGGGAAATGGATTTGGTTTTTCACCATTATGCATAGTGTTAGTTGTAGGGTTTTTTTTTTGGCTATATATAGATGTCCTTTATTAAGCTGAGAAATATATTAGGATATATTCCTTATTTGTTGTGAAATTTAATATTGGATTTTTTCAACTTTTATCTGTATCTATTAAGATGGCCGTATATATTGTTTAAACTTTGAATCTATTATTATGGTATACTACATTTACTGATTTTCAGATGTTAAGTCTGCTTTGTATTCCCGAAGTAAATCTCACTTGATCATGTTGTAATAAGTTGTTGAGTTAAGTTTACTATTATTCTTTGAGAATTTTTACATCTATATTCACGAGGGATATTGATCTATACAGTTTTCATGTATGTTTTGTCTGGATTTGTTATGAGCATCACACTGAATGAGTGTGACAGAATGGGTTGCAAAGAATTCTGTGTAGAAGAGTTTGTGAAAGATTGTTTTTAAATATTCAATAAAAGTTTCCAGTGAAGCCATCTGGGCATGAAATTAAATTGTGGAAAAGTTTTATATATTTGTTTGTTTTTCCTAATTCATTTTCTTTGGCCTATTTAGGTATTCTAGTTCTTCTTGAGTTAATTTTACTAGTTTTTGTTTTCTATGAATTTGTCTATTTCATCCAAATTTTCTTAATTTTTGGCATAAATTGTTTGTAATATTGCCTTATAATACCTTTTATTTCAGTGCTATCATTAGAGATATCCCCCTTTCTATTTCTGATTTTGATGATTTGTGTCTTCTCTCTTTTTTCTTGGTTAGCCTAGGTAAAGTTTGTCTACTTTTTTGATATTTATTTTTAAAAGGAAATATTAATTTCATTGACTTTATTTTTTCATATTAAGTAATTGGATAAACTCTTGAATTGGAAATATTTTTTAAAGTTGGAAAGCCTTAAGATCTTACTTTCTAAGCTTTAGAGTTTAGTGCATTTCATCTAAAACTGTCTATTCTCTCAGTGACAAAGACATTTCATTTTTTCATTACCATCCTCTTTGCTTCTTCCCTTATAGATGTGTGTGTATTTAAAGTTCTCAGGCTTTCTGATACGTGTTAATGTTTGACAAAAACCAACACAGTACTGTAAAGCAATTATCCTTCAGTTAAAAATAAATAAAAATTAAAAAATTATTGACCTTTAAAATTTTTTCTCAGGCTATTCTGCTAGCCAGAAAGAAAATCCATTTCCAACAAGCTTCTTTTCACTAGACTCTCAGTTCCTCATTTCCTCTTGCTACTTTTCCACCTAAGTCTTCTTATTTTAATGATCCTCTCCATAGATTCAGATGCTTTCAGGCAGACCATAAGGTTTCCATGGCTGCTGCTTGGAGGTCAAATTACTTTCATTAATTTTCTTTGTACATTTTTTGATTTCTATTTCATTGATTTCTGCTCTAATCTTTATTATTTAATTTCTTCTATTGGCTCTTGATTTGATATTCTCTCTTTGCCTCCTGTGTTCTTAAAGTGGAACCTTAGGTTATTAATGAGATCTTTCTTATTTTACATAAGCATTTTAGCTACAAATTTCCCCCAAGCATCATTTCTCTGCATCCTTTATTACTGATACTCTTCTTTTATTTTCATCTGTTCAAAATATTTGCTATTTTTTCTTATAATTTATTTTTTAAAGATTTGTTAGCAATTTATTTGTAATATTTTCATTTATGAAATGATTCTAGGTTTATTTAATTTTTCTTTTCATTCTACATAAATCAGAACATGATTCATTAGAGCCACATATTTTGCTTTTATCACTGTTTGTAAATCTTCACCTAGACAATCTTGACAAGTCTATAAAATAGTCAAAGTAGATTGTTCTTCAAAATAGGCAAGAGAAGCAAAGTTGATGTTAGTGGTTTTTGAGAGGTATTTAAATATGGTATTGTTTTTGACATATGGGTTATTGAGAAGTGTGTTTTTTAAGTTACCAATATTTGTGGGTTGTCTATATTTCTTTCCATTTTTTATTTTTAATTTAGTTCAATTGTCATAGAATATATTTTTCATATATCAGTCCTTGTAATTTTATTGAGTCTTTGTTTATAGTCTTGCATTTTGTCTTTTCTGGAGAATATTCTACTTGTGCTTGAAAAGTATGTGTATTCTGCTTTTGTTTGGTGGAGAATTCTACAAATATCAGATACATCATGCTTGTCAATAGTTTTGTTTAAGTTTTATACATTACCTATATTCTGTATAATTTATATCAATTGTTGATAGTGGGGTATTGAAGTCTTCACCTATCACTGTTAAATTGTATATTTTCTTTTCACATGTACTAGTTTTTGTTTCATATGTCTTGGAGATCTGTTGTTAGGCACATGTATTTTATAATTATTATAACATTCATGTGAATAGAACTTCCATCATTATTATATCTCCCTCTTTTTTTTTAGTAATATTTTTGTGTTAGAATCTTTTTTGACTGGTATTGATATGGCCACTTTCAGCTCTCATTTGTTGTTTTTTGCAGGGGCTACCATTAAAAAAATTCAGTCTGACAATTTCTTTTTGATTGAAATGTTTGTTTATATGTAATAAAATTACTCATATGGTTGAATTTATCTGTCATTTTGTTATTTGATTTTGCTATGTTTTGTCTCTTTTGTACCTCTCTTCTTCTTTACTGCTTTCTTTGTGCTAAACAAATATGTAACTGTAGACCATTTAAATTGTCTTTCATTTTGTTTTTTACACCATATTTTAAAATTATTATAATATTATGAGTTAAACTATGCATCGATTTAAATTTAGTTTTTATTTTATATTGAAGTATAGTTGTTTACAATGTTGTGTTAATCTTGGATGTATAGCAAAGTGGCTCAGTTATACATATACATTTATCCATTCTTTTCCAGATTCTTTTCCTATGTAGGTTGTTACAGAATAATGAGTAGACTTCCCTACACTATACAGTAGGTCCTTTTCATTTCATTGATCTTTTATATTGTTTTCTTTATCTATATTTCATTTGTTTCTGCTTTGATTGTTATGATTTCTTTCCTACCAGTACTTGGGTTTTGTTTGTTCTTCTTTCTCTAGTTGCTTTAGGTGTAAGGTTATGCTGTGCTGTGATTAGTTACTCAGTCTTGTCTGACTCTTTGCAACTGCATGGACTATAGCCTGCCAAGTTCCTCATCCTGGGGATTTTTCATGCAAGAATACTGAAGTGGGTTGCCATTTCCTCCTTCAGGGAATCTTCCTGACCCAGAAATTGAACCTGCGTCTCCTGTGTCTTCTGCATTGCAGGAAGATTCTTTACCCACTGAGCCATTGAGGAGGCCCCTTGATATATGATGTAAGGTGTAAAGTTAGGTTGTTTATTTGAGATATTGCTTGTTGCATGAGGTAAGGTTGTATTGCTATAAAATTTCCTCTTGGAACTGCTTTTGTTGTGTCCCATAAGTTTTGGATTTTTGTGTTTTCATTTGCGTTTTTTTTTCTAGATATATTTTGATTTCCTCAGTGATCCATTAGTTGTTATACTAAAGTAGCATATTGTTCAGCGTCCACATATTTGTGTTTTTTGTAGTTTTTTTAATGTGTGTGTATTAAATAATTTTTAATCTCGTAGTACTGTGGTTGGAAAAGATGCTTGATATGATTTCAGTTTTCTTAAATTTACCAAGGCCTCCTTTGTGGCCTAGCATGCGATCTATCCTGAAAAATGTTCCATGTGCTCTTGAGAAGAATGTGTATTCTGATGCCTCGTATGTTCTACAAATATCAATTAAGTCCACATGGTCTAACTATTTTCCAGTTTGTGAGTTGCTCACCCAGTGGGTATGGGATTTGATTACATCATGAGGTGTCCCCTCCTACAATCCTTATGTGGTTTCCTGTTTGTCTTTGGATGTTGAATATATTTTTTGGTAGGTTCAAGTCTCTTCTGTCAATGGTTGTTCAGCAGTAAGTTGTGATTTCAGTATTTTCATGAGAAGAGGTGAACTCAAGTCCTTCTGCTCCACTATATTGACTCCCTATGCATCTTAATGTATTACAGTTTACTTCAGGTTAACAGTGATTTGCTTCCAGTAAAATATAGAAATCTTCTTCCAGTACAGCTCAAGTTTTTCCTTCCTCCATTGTGCTCCTATTGTCATATACATTATATCTTTAGGTTATATGCCTAACATATAGTTTTACCATCCTTATTGTTTTGTGATATGCATTTTAAATAAAAAAAAAAAAGAAAAGAAAATATATTCATACAGTCTTTTAAAATATATATATATATATATATATAATTAAAGTATACTGTTACTGCTAAGTCACTTTAGTCGTGTCCAACTCTGTGCGACCCCATAGATGTCAGCCCACCAGGCTCCCCCGTCCCTGGAATTCTCCAAGCAAGAACACTGGAGTGGGTTGCCATTTCCTTCTCCAATGCATGAAAGTGAAAAAGTGAAAGTGAAGTCGCTCAGTTGTGTCCGACTCTTAGCGACCACATGGACCCTTAGCGACCCGACCAAGCTCCTCCATCCATGGAATTTTCCAGGCAAGAGTACTGGAGTGGGGTGCCATTGCCTTCTCCGATTATTAAAGTATAGTTTACTTAAAATGTTTCAAGGTGATTCAGTTATACAAATACACATATAGTATTTTAGAAATAATTTTCCTCATAAGTTATTATAAGATATGGGCCATGGTTCCCTATGCTATACAGTAAATCTTTGTTTCTTGTTGCATGTCTATTTTTAATGAGAAATCTCACATTCTATGTATATTAAGTCAAACAAGTGGAATCAAAATGTCATAATTCTTTTAATTAGGCAAAATTCATAAATGTTTAAATATATATATATATTATACATATATATATGTATACAAAAGCTTTTCTGCTACACTTGATAAAGACTTGAGAAAGAACATAAAAAAAGAAGAGATGAAGAAATTGGAGAACATAAACTAAATGAAATGGGAGCACTGAATATGAAATAGAAAAGTGAAACAAACTAGATAAAAGTGAAAGATCATCATATAACCCAGTTGTTTTTAAACATGAGTACTCATTAGAAGCATATCTGGAGCTCTGGAGAAAAAAAGCAATTCCTGAGCATTGATATTTTAAAAAAAATTCCAATGTAATTCTGATATGCATCTGGATTTTAAAAAGTGATTACAGGTTTTCCCATTAAATCCTAGTTTTGGTGATACAGAGTTCTATTTTTTTTTTCTGTTGACCAGTCATGATACAATGGTATTAAGTGAGTAATTGTTACATAATCACAAGAGGAAAAGATGTTTATCAGTTTTCACAATCAGTAGCCAGACAAAAAAAAAAAAAGATAATTATAATTTTGAGCCATAATGGGAATGTGATTAACTTAACAATATAAAATAATTACATACAACTTTGGGGGAGGTCAAGCAGAATGATGTGGTAAGTGGAAGTGCATACATGCACATAGTTTCATCTACCCAGCCAGTGTATGTCTTATGGTTGGTGCATTTAATCCATTTGCATTCAAGGTAATTATGTATGATCCTATTACTGTTTTCTTAATTGTTTTGGGTTTATTTTCTGTAGGCCTTTTCCTTCTCTTGTGTTTCTTGCTTAGAGGAGTTCCTTTAGCATTTGTTGTAAAGCTGGTTTGGTGGTGCTGAATTCTCTTAACTTTTGCTTATCTGGAGAGCTTTTAATTTCTCTATAAAGTCTGAAGGAGAGTCTTGCTGGGTAAAGTATTCTTGGTTGTAGGTTCTTCCTGTTCATCACTTTAAATATATCATGCCATTCCCTTCTGGCTTGTAGAGTTTCTGTTGAAAAATCAGCTGATATCTTGATGGGAGTTCCCTTGTATGTCATTTGTCATTTTCCCCTTATTGCTTTTAATATTTTACCTGTCTTTAATTTTTGTTAGTTTGATTATTATGTGTCTTGCTGTATTCCTTCTTGGGTTTATCCTCCCTGGGACTCTGTGCTTGCTGTACTTGGTTGACTATTTCATTTCCTATGTTCTGGAATTTTCAACTATTATCTCTTCAAATATTTTCTTAGGTGCTTTCTCTCTCTCTCTTCTACTTCTGGGACCTCTATAATGTAAATGCTGGTGTGTTTAATGTAATCCCAGAGGTCTCTTAGGCTGTCTTCATTTCTTTGCATTCTTTTTTCTATATTCTGTTTTGTGGCAGTGATTTCCACCATTCTGTCATTTATCCATTATTCTGCCTCGGTTATTCTGTTGTTCATTCCTTCTAGTGTATTATTCTTCTCTGTTTGCTCTTTAGTTCTTATAGGTCTTTGGTAAACATTT
The DNA here is from genome assembly GCF_027580195.1 of Bos mutus. Taxonomy (NCBI): domain Eukaryota; kingdom Metazoa; phylum Chordata; class Mammalia; order Artiodactyla; family Bovidae; genus Bos; species Bos mutus. The sequence goes on from NC_091618.1 coordinate 135,574,749, forward strand.
CTTGCCTCTTCTCAATCTTTACTTCCATTCTTTCCCCAAGATTCTGGATCATCACTATCAATATTCTGAATTATTTTTCTGGAAGGTTGTCTATCTCCACTTTGTTTAGTTGTTTTTTTGAGATTTTATCTTATCCTTTCCTCTGGGACATACCTTTCTGCTTTTACATAGTGATTAGCTTTCTGTAATATTGTTTTTGTTTTAGTCACTTTGAGACCGTGCTTCTTCTTGCTTCTTCTGTCTGTCCTTTGATGGATGAGGCTAAGAAGATTGTGTAAGCTTCTTGATAGAAGGGACTGATGTGGGAAAAACTGAGTCTTGATCTGGTGGGCAGGCCTTGCTCATTAAAGCTTTAATCCAATTATGTGCTGATAAGTGATGTTGCACTCCCTCCCTGGTAGTTGTTTGGTCTGAGGTGACCCAGTCCTGGTGTCTATGGGCTCTATGTAGGGTTAATGGCCAACTCCAAGAGGGTTTACACCACGGGGGACCTTCTAGTTCCCTCATCCCTTTGGTGAATGCCTGCCAACCCATGTTTCCACAGGCGGCCTTCCGACACTAGCAGGTAGTTTTGGTTCAGTCTCCTGTGGGGTCACTTCTTCTCTCCTCTGGGTCTTGCTGCAAACAAAATTTTGTTTGTGCTTTCCAAGATTGGAGTCTCTGTTTCCCTCAGTCCTCTGGAAGGCCTGTAATGATACCCTGCAGGCCCTCAAGGCCAGACTCCCTGGGGATTCACAGTCCCTTTGTCGAATCCCCCAGGCTGGGTTCGACAGAATGGGGGATTCAGAACCTTCACAACAGAGGGAGAACTTCTTTAGTATTATTGTTCTCCAGTCTGTGGGTCACCCACCTGGTGGGTATAGGGTTTGATTTGATCATGATTGCGCCCCTCTTTAGGCTTCCCTTGTGGCTCAGCTGGTAAAGAATCTGCCTGCAATGCGGGAGACCTGGGTTTGATCCCTGGGTTGGGAAGATGCCCCGAAGAAGGGAAAGGCTACCCACTCCAGTATTCTGGCTTGGAGAATTCCATGGACTGTATAGTCCATGGGATCACAAAGAGTTGGACATGACTGACACATTTTCACTTTACCTTCTCATTGAGGTTTCTTCTTTGTCTTTAGGTGTGAGGTATCTTTTTTTGGTGGGTTTCAGCATCCTCCTGTCAATAGTTGTTCAACAGCTAGTTGCAAGTTTGGTGCTCTTGCAGGAGGAGATGAGCACAGATCCTTCTACTCTGCCACCTTGAACCAAAAGACTCATTCAATCTTTTTATATATGTATATATTTACCTTTTCCATGGTTCTTTATTGTTTAGTATGGATTTAAGTTTCCATCTGGTGTTGGCTTGAAGGAGCAGCAAATTTAGTTTTTATTTGTATGTGAATGCCTTTCCCAACCCCTGCATTATTTTCCAAAAATAGTTTTGATGAATCAGTGTGGAATTCTTGGGTCTTTTAACTTTTGTCTTTTAACATTCCAAATCTATTGTCTTGCTGCCTTCTGGTCTCCATTACTTCTCATGATGTCAGCTATTCATCATATTGTTTTACCCCTATGCATTTAGAGTCATTTTTGTTGCTGTTTTTGAGACTTTTTTTTGTATTTGTCTCTCAATACAGTGACTATAGTGCATTTGGGCTTGGATCTCTATGTTTATTTTAGTTTTGTTTCTTTGAGCTTTTCTTTCTTTCTTTTAAATTAGAGGATAATTTCTTGGCAATATTTTGTCAGTTTCTGCTGTACAAGAGTGTGAATCAGCTATAAGCATATGTATATCTCCACCTTCTTAAGCCTCCTTCCCATCTCCTAGGTCATCACAGAGCACTAAGCTGTGCTTATGGTGTTATAAAATATCTTCTCACTAGCTATTGTAGAAATGTCTGTTTATGTCTTCCACCCATTTTAAAATTGGGTTGTTAGTTTTTCTGATATTGTATGAACTGTATGAATTGCCTGTATTTTTTGGTGATTAACCCTTTGTCAGTTTCTTCATTTGCAATTATTTCCTACAATTCAGAGGGCTGTCTTTTTGTCTTGCTTATGTTTTCCTTTTCTGTGCAATTTTTTTTTTGTTTAATTATGTCCTGCTGGTTTATTTTGTTTTTATTTCCATTACTCTAGGAGATGGGTCAAAGAGGATCTTGCTTCAATTTATGGCAAAGATTGTTCTGGCTATGTTTTCCTCTAAGGGCTTTATAGTGTCTGGTATTACATTTAGGTCTTTAATATATTTTGAGTTTAATTTTGTGTATGGTGCTAGAAAGTGTTATAATTGCATTTTTTTACATGTAGCTCTCCAGTTTTGCCAGCACCACTTATTGAAGAGGGTTTCTTTTCTCCATTGTGTACTCTTTCTTTGTCAAAGATAAGGTGACCATAAGTGATGGGTTTCTCTCTAGGCTTTCTATCTTGTTCCATTGACCTACATTACTATTTTTGTGCCAGTACCATACTGTCCTGATGACTGTAGCTTTGTAGTAGAGTCTGAACTCAGGGAGGTTGATTCCTCTAGTTCCGTTTTTCTTTCTCAGGGTTGCTTTGGCTATTTGGATTCTTTTGTGTTCCCAAGCAAACTGGAATTTTTTGGTCCTGGTTTTGTGAAAAATGCCATTGGTAGTTTGATAGAGATTGCATTGAATCTGTAGATTGCTTTGAGTAGCATAGTCATCTTCACAATATTTAAATTTCCAACACAAGAGTATAGTATATATTTCCATATATTTGTGTCATCTTGATTTCTTTCTTGAGTGTCTTGTAGTTTTCTGTATACAAGTCTTTTACCTCCTTGGGTAGGTTTATTCCTAGGTATTTTATTCTTTTTGCTGCAATGGTGAATGGGATTTTTAAAAAATTCTTTCTGATTTTTCATTGTTAGTGTATAGGAATGCAAGGGATTTCTGTGTATTAATTTTGAATACTGTGACTTTACCAGGTTCACTGATTAGCTCTAGTAGTTTCCTGGTGGCATCTTTTGCGTTTTCTATATATGTATTTTTATGTCAGTTCTAAGCAGTGAGAGTTTTCTTTTTTTCCAATTTAGAGCCCTGCTATTTCTTTTACTCCTCTGATTGCTGTGGTTAGGACTTCTAGAACTATGTTGAATAATAGTGGCGAGAGTGGACACCCGTGTCTAGTTTCTTAGAGGAAATGCCATCAAATTTTCATTTAGAATAATATTTGCTGTGGGTTTGTTACATATGGCCTTTATTTTGTTGGGGTAGGTTTAATTTATGCACAGTTTATACAGTTTTTTAAAAAAATTATTATCAAAATTTTGAGTTTTGTTGAAAGCTTTTTCTACATCTATCGAGTGGAAAATTCTGAAAGAGATGGGAATACCAGACCACCTGACCTGACTCTTGAGAAACCTGTATGCAGGTCAAGAAGCAACAGTTAGAACTGGACATGGAACAACAGACTGGTTCCAAATAGGAAAAGGAGTACCTCAAGGCTGTATATTGTCACCCTGCTTATTTAACTTCTATGCAGAGTACATCATGAGAAACCCTGGGCTGGAGGAAGCACAAGCTGGAATCAAGATTGCTGGGAGAAATATCAATAACCTCAGATATGCAGATGACATCACCCTTATGGCAGAAAGAGAAGAAGAACTAAGGAGCTTCTTGATGAAAGTGAAAGAGGAGAGTGAAAAAGTTGGCTTAAAGCTCAACATTCAGAAAACTAAGATCATGGCCTCTGGTCCCATCACTTCATGGCAAATAGATGGGGAAACAGTGGAAACCATGGCTGACTTTATTTTTGGGGGCTCCAAAATCACTTCAGATGCTGATTGAAGCCATGAAATTAAAAGACACTTGCTCCTTGGAAGGAAAGTTATGACCAACCTAGATAGCATATTCAAAAGCAGAGACATTACTTTGCCAACAAAGGTCCGTCTAGTCAAGGCTATAATTTTTCCAGTGGTCATATATGAATGTGAGAGTTGGACTGTAAAGAAAGCTGAGTGCTGAAGAATTGATTCCTTTGAACTGTAGTGTTGGAGAAGACTCTTGAGAGAGCAAGGAGATGCAACCAGTCCATCCTAAAGGAGATCAGTCCTGGCTGTTCATTGGTAGGACTGATTTTGAAGCTGAAACTCCAATACATTGTCCACCTGATGCGAAGAGCTGACTCATTTGAAAAGACCCTGATGCTGGGAAAGATTGGGGGCAGAAGGAGAAGGGGACAACAGAGGATGAGATGGTTGGATGGCATCACCGACTCAGTGGACAGGGGTTTGGGTGGACTCTGGGAGTTGGTGATGGACAGGGATGCCTGGCATGCTGTGGTTCTCAGGGTCACAAAGAGTCGGACACGACTGAGCAACTGAACTGAACTGACTGAGATTATTATATTTTCCCCCACAATTTGTTAATAGTGTATCATACTGATTTGTATGTATTGATGAACCCTTGAATCACTGGGATAAACCCCAATTGATCATGATGTATGATTCTTTTAATATGTTGTTGGATTCTGTTTGATATTTTTTTTTGAGGATATTTTCATATATATTCAACACTGATTTTGCTCTGTACTTTTATTTATTAATTTTTTTGGTTCATATCTCTGTCTGGTTTTGGTATCAGGATGATGGTGGCCTTGTGGAACTAATTTTAAAGTATTCCTCCCTTGGGCATCTCTTGGAAGAGTTGGAGAAGGAGAGGTGTTAGCTCTTCTGTAAATGTTTGATTGAATTCGCCTATTAAGCAATCAAGTCCTAGGCTGTTGTTTGCTACGAATTTTTTCCTCTGTTTCAATTTCACTAATTTTGATTGGACCACTAATATTTTCTGTTTGTTCTTGGTTCAGTCCTGGAAGGCTGTATTTTTCTTAGAATTTGTGCATTTCTTCCAGGCTGTCCATTTTATTGGCATATATTTGCTTATGGTAGTCTCTTTTGATCCTTTGTATTTCTGCAGTGTCAGTTGTAGGTTCTTTTTCATTTATAATTTTTTTCAGTTTGAATCCTCTCCCTTTTTTCTTTGATGAATCTGGGTAATGGATTATCAATTTTGTTTATCTTCTCAAGGAACCAACTGTTAGTTTTAGTGATCTTTACTGTTGTTTTCTTCACTTCTTTTTAAAAAAGTTATTTCTGTTCTGATCTTTGTGATTCCTTTCCTTCCACTAACTTTTTGTTGTTGTTGTTATTCTTTTCTAATTGCTTTAGGTGTTGGGTTAGGTTGTTTACTTGAGATTTTTCTTGTTTCTTGAGGTAGGATTATATTGCTATAAACTTTCCTCTTAGAATTGCTTTTGTTGCCTTCCATTGTCTTCTGGTTATTGCATTTTCCACTCTCATTTGTTTCTAGGTACTTTTAAAAATGTCCTCTTTGATTTCTTCAGTGATAATTTGATTACTAGTAGCATATTGTAGAGCCTCCATGTGTCTGTATTTTAAAGTTTTTTCCCTTTGTAATTCATATGTAATTTCATAGTGTCATGGTCAGAGAAGATGCTTAATATATTCAATTTTCTTAAATTTAGTTAGTCTTGATTTGTGACCCAAGATGTGATTTACCCTACAGCATGTTCAGTGTGCGTCTGAGAAGAAAGTATATTCTGTTGGTTTGATGGAATGTCCTATAAGTGTCAATTAAGTTTTTCTGCACTGTTATTTCATTTAGGACTTGTATTTCCTTTAAAATTTTCTGTCTGGATAATCTATCCATTGGTATAAGTGGGTTGTTAAAGTTCCCTATTATTATTGTGTTATTGTCCATTTCCCCTTTTATGGCTGTTAGAATTTGCCTTATGTATTGAGGTGTTCCTATGTTGTATGCATAAATATTTGTAACTATTATATATTTTTGGATTGATCCCTTTATGGTTATATATTTTCCTTCCTTATGTTTTATGTCTTTATTTTAAAGTTTATATTGTCTGATATGGTTTTTGCTACTCTAGCTTTCTTTTCATTTCCATTTACATCGAAATATCTTTTTTCATCCCCTCACTTTCAGTCTTTATGTGTCTGTAGGTCTGAAGTGGGTCTCTTGTAGGCATCATATATACAGGTCTTATTTTTGTATCCATTCAGCCAATATGTGTCTTTTGGGTGCAGTATTAAGGTAATTATTGATATGAATATTCCTATTACCATTTTCTTAATTTTTTTTTTTTTTTTGTAAGGTCTTTTTCTTCTCTTGTGTTCCCTGCCTAGAAAAGTTTCTTTAGCATTTGTTGTAGAGCTCTTTTGGTGGTGCTGAATTCTCTTATGTTTTTCTTGTCTGTAAAACTTTTGATTTCTTCATCAAATATGAGTGAGAGCCTTTCTCATTAGTATAATCTTGGTTGAAGGTTTTTTCCTTTCATCACTTTAAGTACATTCTGCAACTCCCTTCTGACCTACAGATTTTATGCTGAGAGATCAGCTTTTAATGTTATGGGATTCCCATTGTTGCTTTTCCCTTGTAGTTTTTAACATTTTTTGTTTGTGTTTAACTTTTGTTAGTTTGACTAATATGTATTTGGATGCATTTTTCTTTGGATTTATCCTGTATGAAACTCTCTGTGGGTCCTGGAGTTGATTGTTTCCTCTTCCATGTTAGTGAAGTTTTCAACTATATAATCTCTTCATATCTTCTTTCAGACTCCTTATATTTTTCTTCTTCAGCTGGGACCCAATAATTTGAATGTTGGTTGTTTAATGTTGCCCAAGAGGTCTGTGATAGTTTCCTCAGTTCTTTTAATTTTTTATTCTGAGCATTTATTTCCAACATTCTATCTTCCTGCTCACTTATCCAATCTACTGCCTCAGTTATTCTGCTACTGATTACTTCTCATGTATTTTTAATGTCAATTATTGTGGTGTTCATCACTATTTGTTCTTTAGTTCTTCTAGGTCCATGTTAAATTTTTTCTCGTATTTTCTCCATACTATATTCAATATTTTGGATCATCTTTACTATTATTATTCTGAATTTTTAAGGTATATTGCTGATTTTCTCTTCATTTATTTGGTCTTTTGGGGTTTTGCCTTGCTCTTTTATCTGCAACATATTTCTGCATCTTCTCATTTTGTTTAACTTACTGCATTTGGTGTCTTCATTCCACAGCCTGCAAGGTTGTAGTTGTTCTTGTTTCTGGTGTCTTCTCCATGTAAATGAGCTTGGTCCCATTGCTTGTGTAGTCCTCCTGGTTGGGGGATTGGTGGGTGTATTGGCAGGGGCACATCAGGTGGTGTGTTTCAAGGTATCTGTGACCTTAGTATGACTTTAGGCATCCTGTCTGCTAATTAGTGGTGCTGTGTTCCTGTCTTTTTGGTTGCTTGGTATGAGGTTTCCAGGACTGGAGCCTTCTGACCATTGAGTGTAGCTGTGTCTTAGTGTTGAGATGGAGACCTCTGGAGGAGCTGTTGCCAATTAATATTCCCTGGGACTTGGACTTTTTTGATGTTTCTTGGCCCTGGACTTGGCGGTCACACCTCAGAATCTCAGGGTTGACTCATGGGTGGAGAAACTAGACCTTACCAGCCACATGACATGGAGGAAAAAGAAAACAATAATTAGAAAAAAAGAAAAGAAAATGAACAAATACTCCAACAAGTGGTAAAAGCAAAACCAAACAGACAAAAATAGGCAAAGCAACACACACACACACACAGAAGAAAAAAAGAAGTGAGAACAAAAAGAGGAGGGCAACCAAACAACTAAAAAACCCCAAACTAAAACCAAACAATATAAACCAAACTAAGAAAACGAACAAAAAGCATAAAAAAATCTTACTAAAAGTAAAGGAAAAGAAAAACAGAAGAAAAGAAAGAAGGAAACAAAAGGAAAAAGCACAAGACAACAACAACAACAACAAAAAGGAAAAATATAAAAAATATAGAAAGTAGTTTAAAATGGAGATAAAAACAGAACATGGATAAAACAAAAATAAGAAAAACTACAATATAACAAAAAAGTAAAGTAAAAATATATTAAAAATACAAGCATAAAAAAGAAAAGGTAAAAATTAGAAGAATAAAACAGAACAAATTGAAACAAGAATAGCAGTAACAATAATGATAATATTGGCCTCATCTGTCCATTTCCTTGCCCCTCCCCCCACCAGTGAATAATAGGCAATCTCTACTTCCTCAGAAAGTCCTCCAATACCTACCTCTAGGTAGGGCTCTGGACCTGTCATGTGCACTGTTGGACCAACTCAGACTCTGACCTGGCAGAATGCCCATGTGTACTTGCCCTTGAAGCCCACAGTTATTAATGTTAGACTGCCTCAAATTGTGGGTACACTCATTTTCTATTTAGATATTCCACATATGTAGGGTTTACCAAGCCAATTGTGGGATTTAATCTGTTGCTTCTGTGGCTGCATGAAGAGAATTCCACTTTTTTTCCCCCTTTGGTTGTACCACCCCTAGAGCTCAAAAACATGATTTCAGTATATTTAGTCACTGTGGCCAGGGAGAGGGATGAATATGACAGCCATAATTGGGATGTGCAGGGAGTGCTTGTAGCTGTAGAGACTGGCCGGAAGTTATAACAGCCTGGGGCATGCTGTATGCTCTTCCAGGGAAGTTGTCCCCAGACCAATGGACCCTCAGCAGTGGCAGACTGAGCAGGCTGCTGGGAAGATATAAGCAGTGTACTGTGCTTGCTCACAGGACTCTTGGAGGCAGTGGTGGCCACAGTAGGTCTGCACTTGCCTAGGGGATCCAAGATAGGAGCAGCAGCTTACACCTGCCCCTGGAGCTCATGTAGGCAGTGCTGTGATGCCTGTGAGTGCATGGTGAAAGAATCTCCTTATAGCGGCCCACGCCTCTCCTCATGTACACCATGCACACCACAACAATGGTCCTTGGCCTCTCTGGTGGATCCAGACTTCATCCCTTGGCTGTGGCACATTATGCCCTAGCCTCCTCAGGATGTCTTCATGAAGCCAACCCTGGTCCTCTCCCTGGTGTCTGACCTCTGAAGCCTGAGCCTCCATTCTCAGCCCCCAGTTACCCCACCAGCCAACCATAAGCAGGCAAACATTTCAGGCTAGGCAGTGCTGATGCGCTGCCCTTCTGTGTAGGACTCTCTGCTTAGCCTTCCACATTTCTGTTGCTGCACCCTTTTCTGAGACACTGAAGTTCTTCCCCCAATCTCTGCCAGTGAGGGTATAAAACATTTCCTCCTTCACTGCTCCCTCCCAGAAGTGCAGGTCTCATCCTGATTCCTTATCTTTTTTTATTTGCCCTCTACAGTTGTGTGGAGGTTTCTTTGCCCTTTTGGAAGTGTGATGTATTCTGCCATTCTTTAGTAGATGTACTGTGGGAGTCATTCCGCATTTAGAGGACTTTTTTATATCTCTGTGTGGAGAAGGTGAGCTTCACATCTTAGTCCTCTGACATCTCGAACATCTCCCAAGGTTTTCTTATCTGTAGATTAATTTTTTTTTTTAAATCAAGCAAATATTTGGATAATTTTTGGTTAACATTGCTTCAATTACATTTTTCTCCCTTCTTTTTTTCCTTTCAAGTATAGTATTCATTTCTCTTTCTGATATTCCCACATTAGTTTGATTGTAGACGTCCCACAGTTCTTTGATATTTTCTTCATATTTTTTTTCCATTTTTTTTCTTTCTGTCTTCAGACTGGATAATTTCTATTGATACACATTTATTTTCAATGAGTTTTTATATCATCTCAAATACATCATTGACTTCCTTTGGTAAAGTTTTCATTTCACTCATATTTTTCAATTCTGGAATTTCTATTTTTTTCTCTTCAATATAATTTTTATCTCTTTATGATAGGGCTTTCTGATAGCTCAGTTGGTAAAGAATCCACCTCCAATGGAGGAGACCCCAGTTCTATTCCTGGGTTGCGAAGATCCCCTGGAGAAGGGATAGGCTACCCACTCCAGTATTCTTGCCTGGAAAATCCCATGGATGGAGGAGCCTGATGGGCTACAGTCCACAGGGTCGCAAAAAGTCAGACACGACTGAGCAACTTCATTTCACTTCACCCACTCCAGTATTCTTGGGCTTTCCTTGTGGCTCAGCTGGTAAAGAATCCACCTGCAGTGCAGGAGACCTGGGTTCGATCCCTGGGTTGGGAAGATGCCCCGGAGAAGGGAAAGGCTATCCACTCCAGTATTCTGGCCTAGAGAATTCCATGGACTGTATAGTCCATGGGGTTACAAAGAGTTGGACACGACTGAGTGACTTTCACTTTCATGATATTTTCTAGTTATGCATCATTGCCATCATTTTAAAATTCTTTAAAATTGCCATCATTCTTTAAAATTCTATTTAGAGAATAAGTTGCTCTGAAAACTTCATTTTCTCTGAAAACACTTTAAATTCTACTTTGAAGTCTTTCTAAGTCCAACATTTATGCCCGCTTCACAGACAGTTTCTATTTACTGGTTTTTTCCCCTAGCATGTGAATCATGCTTCTTGTTTATGTTGCTGAAAACTAGAAATTTTAGTTAATATATTTTAGCAACTCTGGATACTGATTCATCCCCCTCAGGAATTGTTGATTTTATTTACATGAAACCATTATCAATGTCCTTCTTTGTCTCTAGAAACAATTTTCATCTTAATTTTTCTAAAATTAGCCTAGTCATGCCAGCTCTTTAGTTTATATTTTGTATGATATATGTTTTTCCATTTTTTTCATGCAACATATTTGAGTATTTAAATCTAAACTGAATTGCTTGTAGATAGCATATAGTTGGATCATATTAAAAATTAATTCCACCACTGTTTCTTATTTGGTGTGTTTATTCCACTTATATTTAATATAAATATTGAAAAGGTAGTGTTTATTATACCATTTTTCTATTTTTATATGTATTTTTTACTGTCTATTTTCTTGCTCTCTTTGTTAAGGTGTTTGCCTTTATTACCAAACATAGCTGTTAGACTGCACTAATTCCTAAATTATTGCTCTATTGTTTTTTACAATACTCTGGAAAGTGAAAGAGGAGAGTTAAAACGTTGGCTTAAAACTCAACATTCAGAAAACTAAGATCATAACATCTGGTCCCATCACTTCATGGCAAATACATGGGGAAACAATGGAAACAGTGAGAGACTTTATCTTTTTGGGCTCCAAAATCACTGCAGATGGTGACCGAAGTGATGAAATTAAAAGATGCTTGCTCCTTGGAAGAAAAGTTATGACCAACCTAGAGAGCATATTAAAAAGCAGAGACATTGCTTTGCCAACAAAGGTCTGTCTAGTCAAAGCTATGGTTTTTTTGTAGTCATATATGGGTGTGAGGTTGGACTATAAAGAAAGCTGAGCACCGAAGAATTGATGCTTTTGAACTATGGTGTTGAAGAAGACTCTTGAGAGTCCCTTGGACTGCAAAGAGATCCAACCCGTCAATCCTAAAGGAAATCAGTCCTGAGTGTTCATTGGAAGGACTGATGCTGAAGCTGAAACTACAATACTTTCGCCACCTGAAGAGAAGAACTGACTCATTGGAAAAGACCCTGATGCTGGGGAAGATTGAAGGCAGGAGGAGAAGGGGATGACAGAGGATGAGATGGTTTGATGGCATCATCAGCTCGGTGGACATGAGTTTGAGCAAGCTTCAGGAGTTGGTGATGGACAGGGAAGCCTTGCTTGCTGCAGTCCATGGGATCACAAAGAGTTGTACACAACTGAGAAACTGAAATGAACTGAACTGGATCATAAATTTCTATAGAGTTTGGTTCAGTTAAATTTGTTTCCTTCTTCAGGGGTAGTTTCTGAGTCTGGTCTTTGAGGTTTGTTCTGACCTCAGAAGGATTCTTTAGGCTGATTCTTTCCTTGTTTCCCTCTGGTAAACTAGCTGGCCTACAGCCGATCTTACTGCTTTCCTGGAGCTATCAGCCTCCTCTTAAATGCTTAACATTACATCTTGAGAGTACCCTAAGGCTTGAACTTCCCAAAACTCTAAAGACATTTCATTTGGAGAGAGTTTCACAGCTCTCTTTTCTTGTGTCCTGCCTCTCCTCTTGAGAAAACCTCTGCTGCTGCTAAGTCACTTCAGTCGTGTCTGACTCTGTGTGATCCCATAGACGGCAGCCACTAGGCTCCCCTGTCCCTGGGATTCTCCAGGCAAGAACACTGGAGTGGGTTGCCATTTCCTTCTCCAAAGCATGAAAGTGAAAAGTGAAAGTGAAGTCGCTCAGTCGTGTCCAACTCTTAGCGACCGCATGGACTGCAGCCCACCAGGCTCCTCCGTCCATGGGATTTTCCAGGCAAGAGTACTGGAGTGGGGTGCCATTGCCCTCTGAGGCACTGCTAAATAGCTAGGGGCCTCTTTCTCTTGGAGTGAAAACTCTGCTTTATAATCTGGGGACTAGTGGGGACAGTAATCTTTTAGGTTTGCCTCTCTTGGTGTGGAACTTCTTACAGATGAGCAGAGGTGAGGGCAGAGTCCCAGTGTTTTTATTCTGATGCACCCCAAAACTTCTACCCCATAAATGGGGGCTGTGTGGAGAAAGAGAACCCCTGATTTCTTGGCAAAACTATCCTAGAAATTAGGCTCTGCAATACAGTCTCCCCGATACAGTACTGGGGAGACAAAGAATGGTGGTAGGGTAGACTTCTCTTCCCAGGGAGCTATAGTTCTTGACTGTGATTTGAAAGAAAGGAAGCCCTCTGTTCTTGAACATACCCAGACAGTTTGTTACATTGAGTACAATATGGAAGTGGGTTATAGTTCAAGTGTCACTGATTCTTGTTCTTACCAAATTTTCTTGAATAAATGTCTCTTTACTGGCTATATACCATAAGGAAAATTTCAGAGACTTTCACAAATGTTTTTTTCTCCACTTATGTTTCCTGCCCCGGGGAGTCGGCCTGCAGAGTTCCTCATCTGACCATTCCAAGCTTAAGCTCCCCCAACATTCCTTCCTAATTTATTTATTTAGGTGCATCGGGTCTTGGATGCAACATGTGAAAAGTTTGCTGTGGCATATGGGCTTTTCATTGAGGCACATAGGCTTCTCTAGTTGGAGTCTATGGTCTTCTTTCTAGTTGTGGCATGTAGGCTTCTCTCTAGTTGTGGTGCATGAGCTATACAGTGTGTGGGCTCAGTAGTTGCAGCCTGTGAGCTTAGTGCCCAGTGGCATGTGGGATCTTAGTTCCCTGACCAGGGAGCAAACCTGCATCCTCTGCATTAGAAGGTGGATTCTTAACTACTGGACCACCAAGAAAGTACCACCACATTCCTTTTTTGTTGCTTCTTTGTTTATTTTATTTCAAGTCAATGATTGATGATATCCAAAGCTAGTAATAGTTCCAAAGCACCATGAATTATATTAGGAACTGAGTTTTTCTTGAGGATTAATTCATTGTTTGTTTTTTTTTTTTAACTTTCTAAATGGTGATTTATTATTTATTTTTAAAAATTTATTTATTTTAATTGGAAGCTAATTACTTTACAATATTGTATTGGTTTTGCCATACATCAACATGAATCCACCACGGGTGTACATGTGTTCCCAATACTGAACCCCCCTCCCACCTCCCTTCCCATACCATCCGTCTGGGTCATCCCAGTGCACCAGCCCCAAGCATCCTGTATCCTGCATCGAACCTGGACTGGTGATTCATTTCTTATATGATATTATACATGTTTTAATACCATTCTCCCAAATCATCCCACCCTCTCCCTCTCCCACAGAGTTCAAAAGACTGTTCTATACATCTGTGTCTCTTTTGCTGTCTCGCATACAGGGTTATCGTTACCATCTTTCTAAATTCCATATATATGCATTAGTATACTGTATTGGTGTTTTTCTTTCTGGCTTACTTCACTCTGTATAATAGGCTCCAGTTTCATCCACCTCATTAGAACTGATTCAAATGTATTCTTTTTAATGGCTGAGTAATACTCCATTGTGTATATGTACCATAGCTTTCTTATCCATTCATCTGCTGATGGACATCTAGGCTGCTTCCACGTCCTGGCTATTATAAACAGTGCTGTGATGAACATTGGGGTACATGTCTCTCTTTCAATTCTGGTTTCCTCAGTGTGTATGCCCAGCAGTGGGATTGCTGGGTCATAAGGCAGTTCTATTTCCAGTTTTTTAAGGAATCTCCACACTGTTCTCCATAGTGGCTGTACTAGTTTGCACTCCCACCAACAGTGTAAGAGGGTTCCCTTTTCTCCACACCCTTTCCAGCATTTATTGCTTGTAGACTTTTGGATAGCAGCCATTCTGACTGGTGTGAAATGGTACCTCATAGTAGTTTTGATTTGCATTTCTCTGATAATGAGTGATGTTGAGCATCTTTTCATGTGTTTGTTAGCCATCTGTATGTCTTCTTTGGAGAAATGTCTATTTAGTTCTTTGGCCCATTTTTTGATTGGGTCATTTATTTTTCTGGAATTGAGATGCAGGAGTTTCTTGTATATTTTTGAGATTAGTTGTTTGTCAGTTGCTTCATTTGCTATTATTTTCTCCCATTCTGAAGGAAGGCTGTCTTTTCACCTTGCCTATAGTTTCTTTTGTTGTTCAGAAGCTTTTAATTTTAATTATGTCCCATTTGTTTATTTTTGCTTTTATTTACAATATTCTGGGAGGTGGGCCATAGAGGATCCTGCTGTGATTTATGTTGGAGAGTATTTTGGCTATGTTCTCCTCTAAGAGTTTTATAGTTTCTGGTCTTATATTTAGATCTTTAATCCATTTTGAGTTTTAGTTCATTGTTTATTTATCTTACTCTGACAAAACAAAGTGGTCTTCAGCAAAATAAAGCCAATTAACACGGTCTTTAAAACTGACCTGAAATGTTCCATAAGTACGGGGAGGTGTGTAACATTTGTTTCCTGTATGTTTGGATACATTAGCTGGGCAACATTTCCTGGTATTCCTTATATTTTCCTATAACTTCCTTGAGGCCAGAGTAATAATTATAACACATAGGGAACTCCCAAGTTGGTAAAATACTCAGCATATATTCTAGGAACTGATGGAAACTGCAGAACCACATCTGCTGATAACCTACACCCATGCTGATTCTATTAGGACCATGCTTGTGTTACCTTACCTCCCTATACTTTGGACCTCTTCACATAATTGTGGGTATGAGAGTAATAATGGTTTTTTGAAAAGAGCTATACAGTATTTGTCACCTTGGATATTTAATTTTTTGTAGACCATTTGGACTTTTTAATCATTTAATTTTTTCTCGTCTATGTTCTTAAATTTTAATTGGGGGCTAATTACTTTACAATACTGTGATGGTTTTTGCCATACATTCACATGAATCAGCCATGGTTGTACATGTGTTCCCCATCTTGAACCCCCCTCCCACCTCCCTCCCCATTCCATCCCTCAGGGTCATCCCAGTGCACCAGCCCTGAGCACCCTGTATCATACATTGAACCTGGACTGGCGATCTATTTCACATGTGATAATATACATGTTTCAATGCTATTCTCTCAAATCATCCCACCCTCGCCTTCTCCCACAGAGTCCAACAGTCTGTTCTTAATATCTGTGTCTCTTTTGCTTTCTCGCATATAGGGTCATCGTTACCATCTTTCTAAATTCCATATATATGCGTTAGTATACTGTATTGGTGTTTTTCTTTCTGGCTTACTTCACTCTATATAATAGGCTCCAGTTTTATCCACCTCATTAGAACTGATTCAAATGCAACTTTTTAATGGCTGAGTAATATTCCATTGAGTATATGTACCACAGCTTTCTTATCCATTCACCTGCTGATGGACATCGAGGTTGCTTCCATGTCCTGGCTATTGTAAACAGTACTATGATGAACATTAGGGTACATGTGTCTCTTTCAATTCTGGTTTCCTTGGTGTGTATGCCCAGCAGTGAGATTGTTGGGTCGTATGGCAGTTCTATTTCCAGTTTTTTAAGGGATCTCCACACTGTTCTCCATTGTGACTGTACTAGTTTGCATTCCCACCAACAGTGTAACAGGGTTCCTTTTTCTCTGCACCCTCTCCAGCATTTATTTTTTGTAGACTTTTTGATAGCAGCCATTCTGGCCAGCTTAAGATGGTACCTCATTGTGGTTTTGATCTGCATTTCTCTGATAATGAGTGACGTTGAGCATCTTTTCATGTGTTTGTTAGCCATCTGTATGTCTTCTTTGGAGAAATGTCTGTTTAGTTCTTTGGCCCATTTTTCAATTAGGTCGCTTATTTTTCTGGAATTGAGCTGCAAGTGTTGCTTGTATATGTTTGAGATTAATTCTTGGTCAGTTGCTTCATTTGCTATTATTTTGTCCCATTCTGAAGGCTGTCTTTTCACCTTGCGTATGGTTTCCTACGTTGTGCAAAAGCTTTTAATTTTAATTAGGTCCCATGTGTTTATTTTTGCTCTCATTTCCATTACTGTGGGAGGTGGGTAATAGAGGATCCTGCTATGATTTACGTCATAGAGTGTTTTGCCTATGTTCTCCTCTAGGAGTTTTATAGTTTCTGCTCTTACGTTTAGATCTTTAATCCATTTTGAGTTTATTTTTGTGTATGGTGTTAGAAAGTGTTCTAGTTTCATTCTTTTCCAAGCGGTTGACCAGTTTTCCCAGCACAACTTGTTAAAGAGAGAGTTTTTTCTCCACTGTATATTCTTGGCTCCTTTTTCAAAGATAAGGTGTCCATAGTTGCATGGATATATCCCTGGGCTTTCTATTTTGTTCCACTGATCTATATTTCTGTCTTTGTGCCAGTACCATACTGTCTTGATGACTGTAGCTTTGTAGTATAGCCTGAAGTCAGGCAGGCTGATTCCTCCAGTTCCATTCTTTCTCAAGATTGCTTTGGCTATTCGAGGTTTTTTGTAATTCCATACAAATTGTGAAATTATTTGTTCTAGTTCTGTGAAGAATACTGTTGGTAGCTTGATAGGGATTGCATTGAATCTATAGATTGCTTTGAGTCGTATACTCATTTTCACTATATTGATTCTTCCAATCCATGAACATGGTATATTTCTCCATCTATTTGTGTCCTCTTTGATTTCTTTCACCAGTGTTTTATAGTTTTCTATATACAGGTCTTTTGTTTCTTTAGGTAGCTTTATTCCTAAGTATTGTATTCTTTTTGTTGCAATGGTGAATGGAATTGTTTCCTTAATTTCTCTTTCTGTTTTCTCATTGTTAGTGTATAGGAGTGCAAGGGATTTCTGTGTATTAGTGTTATATCCTGCAACTTTACTATATCCATTGATTCACTCTAGTAATTTTCTGCTGGAGTCTTTAGGGTTTTCTATGTAGAGGATCATGTCATCTGCAAACAATGAGAGTTTCACTTCTTCTTTTCCAATCTGGATTCCATTTATTTCCTTTTCTCCTATGACTGCTGTGGCTAAAACTTCCAAAACTATGTTGAATAGTAGTGGTGAGAGTGGGCACCCTTGTCTTCTTCCAGACTTTAGGGGAAATGCTTTCAACTTTTCACCATTGAGGATAATGTTTGCTGTGGGTTTATCATATATGGCTTTTATTATGTTGAGGTATGTTCCTTCTATGCCTGCTTTCTGGAGGATTTTTATCATAAATGGATGTTGAATTTTGTCAAAGGCTTTCTCTGCATCTATTTAGATGATCATTTTATTTTTATCTTTCAATATGTTAATATGTTGTATTAGATATTATATAATGAAGAATCCTTGCATCGCTGGGATAAAGCTCACTTGATCATCTGTTAATGTGTTGTTAGATTCTGTTTGCTAGAGGTTTGTGGATGATTTTTTCATCTTAGTTCATCAGTGGTATTGGCCTGTAGTTTTCTTTTTTTGTGGCATCTTTGTCTGATTTTGGTATTAGGGTGATGGTGGCCTCATAGAATGAGTTTGGAAGTTTTCCTTCCTCTGAAATTTTCTGGAAGAGTTTGAATAAGATAGATGATATCTCTGCTCTAAATTTTTGGTAGAATTCAGCTCTGAAGCCATCTGGTCCTGGGCTTTTGATTTGTTGGAAGATTTTTTATTACAGTTTCAATTTCTGTGTTTTTGATGGGTTTGTTAAGATTTTCTATTTTTTCCTGGTTCAGTTTTGGAAAGTTGCACTTTTCTAAGTATTTGTCCATTTCTTCTAAGTTGTCCATTTTATTGACATATAGTTGTTTACAGTAGTCTCTTATGATCCTTTGTATTTCTGTGTTGTCTGTTGTGGTTTCTCCATTTTCATTTCTAATTTTGTTGATTTGATTCTTCTCTATTTTGTTTCTTGAAGAGTCTGGCTAATGGTTTGTCTATTTTATTTATCTACTCAAAGAACCTGCTGTTAGCTTTGTTGATTTTGGCTATGGTCTCCTTTGTTTCTTTTCATTTATTTCTGCTCTAATTTTTGTTATTTCTGTCCTTCTACTAACCCTGGGTTTCTTCATTTCTTCTTTTGCTAGTTGCCTTAGTTGTAGAGTTAGGTTATTTATCTGATTTTTCTCCTGTTTCTTGAGGTAGTCATGTATTGCTATGAATCTTCCCCTTAGCACTGCTTTAACTGAATCCCATAGGTTTTGGGTTGCTGTGTTTTCATTTTCATTCATTTCTATGCATATTTTGATTTCTTTTTTGATTTCTTCTGTGATTTGTTGGTTATTCAGCAGTGTGTTGTTCAGCCTCCATATGTTTGTATTTTTGAAAGTTTGTTTTTCCTGTAGTTGACATCTAATCTTACCGCATTGTAATCAGAAAAGATGCTTCAGATGATTTCAATTTTTTTGAGTTTATGAAGGCTAGATTTATGGCCCAGGATGTGATCTATCCTGGAGAAGGTTCTGTGTGCACTTGAGAAAATGGTGAAATTCATTGTTTTGTTGTAAAATGTCCTATAGATATCAATTAGGTCTAACAGGTCCATTGTATAATTTAAAGTTTGTGTTTCCTTGCTAATTTTCTGTTTAGTTGATCTATCCATAGGTGTGAGTATGATATTAAAGACTCCCACTATTATTATGTTGCTGTTAATTTCCCCTTTCATACCTGTTAGCATTTGCCTTACATTTTGCAGTGCTCCAATGTTGGGTGCATATATGTTTATAATTGTTATATCTTCTTCTTGGATTGATCCTGGGGTTATTATGTAGTATCCTTCTTTGTCTCTTTTCACGGCCTTAATTTCAAAGTCTATTTTATCTGATATGAGTATTGCTGCTCCTGCTTTCTTTTGGTCTCCATTTGTGGGAAATATCATTTTCCAGCCCTTCACTTTCATTCTGTATGTGTCTCTTGTTTTGAGGTGGGCCTCTTGTAGACAGCATATATAGGAATCTTGTTTTTGTATCCATTCAGCCAGGCTTTGTCTTTTGGTTGGGGTATTCAACTCATTTCTATTTAAGGTAATTATTGATAAGTATGATCCCGTTGCCATTCATTTGTTGTTTTGAGTTCAAGTTTATAAACATTTTCTGTATTTCCTGTCTAGAGAACATCCTTTAGCATTTGTTGAAGAGCTGGTTTGGTGGTTCTCTCCGCTTTTGTTTGTCTGTAAAGCTTTTGATTTCTCCTTCATATTTGAATGAGATTCTTGCTGGGTACAGTAATCTGGGTTGTAGATTTTTCTCTTTCATCACTTTAAGCGTGTCCTGCCTTTCCCTTCTTGCTTGAAGAGTTTCTATTGAAAGATCTGTTGTTATTCTTATGGGAATCCCCTTGTGTGTTATTTATTTTTTTTCCCTTGCTGCTTTTAATATTTGTTCTTTGTGGTTGATGTTCATTAATTTGATTAATATGTGTCTTGTGGTGTTTTGCCCTGAGTTTATCCTGAATGGGACTCTCTGGGTTTCTTGGACTTGGGTGGCTATTTCCTTCGCCATTTTAGGGAAGTTTTCAACTATTATCTCCTCGAGTGTTTTCTCATGGCCTTTCTTTTTGTTGTCTTCTTCTGGGATTCATATCATTTGAATGTTTTGGCATTTAATGTTGTCCCAGAGGTGTCTGAGGTTGTCCTCATTTCTTTTAATTCTGTTTTCTTCTTTCCTCTCTGCTTCATTTATTTCCACCATTCTATCTTCCACCTCACCTATCTTATCTTCTGCCTCAGTTAGTCTACTGTTGGTTCCCTCTAGAGTTTGATCTGTTATTGCAGTATTCATTATTGATTGCCTCTTTTTTATTTCTTCTAGGTCCTTGTTAAACTTTTCTTGCATCTTCTCAATCCTTGTCTCCAGACGGTTTATCTGTAACTCCATTTTCTTTTCAAGATTTTATATCATTTTCATTATCATTATTCTGAATTCTTTTTCAGGTAGACTCCCTATCTGCTCCTCTTTTGTTTGGCTTGGTGGGCTTTTATCATGTTCCTTTACCAGCTGAATATTTCTCTGTCTTTTCATATTGTTTAGATTGCTGTGTTTGGAGTGGCCTTTCTGTATACTGGAAGTTTGTGGTTCCTCTTTATTGTGGAGGTTCCTCCTTGTTGGGGGTGTTGGACAAGTGGCTTGTCAACGTTTCCTGGTTAGGGAAGCTTATGTCAGTGTTCTGGTGGGTGGAGCTGGATATCTTCTCTCTGGAGTGCAATGAAATGTCCATTAGTGAGTTTTGAGGTGTCTGTGGGTTTGATGTGACTTTTGGCCACCTATATTTTAATGCTTAGGATTATGTTCCTGTGTTGTTGGAAAACTAGCTTGGTATGTCTTGCTCTGAAACTTGTTGGCTCTTGGGTGGAGCTTGGTTTCAGGGTAGGTATGGAGGCTTTTCGATGTGCTCTTGTCAATTAATGTTCCCTGGGGTCAGGAGTTTTCTGGTGTTCTCAAATTTTGGATTTAAGCCTCCTGTCTCTGATTTTCTCTCTTATTCTTACAGTGGCCTCAAGACTTCTCCATCCATACAGTACTGATGATAAAACATCTAGGTTAATGGTGAAAAGCTTCTCCACAGTGAGGGACACACTCAGAGAGGTTCACAGAGTTACATGGAGAAGAGAAGAGAGAGGAGGGAGATAGAGGTGACCAGGAGAAGAGGGGGAATCCAAAGAGGAGAGAGAAATCTAGCCATTAAACAATTCCCTATTTGCTCTCCACAGTCTGGAACACTCAGAGAGGTTCACGGAGTCCCGAGGAGAAAGAAGATGGAGGATAAAGGGGGAAATCAAAAAGAGAGAGACCAATCTAGCTAGTTATCAGTTCCCTAAGTGTTCCCCACAGCCCAGAACACCCAAAGAGATTCACAGAATTAAGTAGAGAAGGGAAGGGCGAGGCAGGAGATAGAGGTGACCTGGGGGAGAAAAAGGAGTGTCAAAAGGGGAGAGAGCAATCAAGCCAGTAATCACAGTCTTAAGTAAAAATGGATACTGAAGATTGAATTCTTAAAGGTACAAAATTGATAACAAATACCAAAAGCAAAGATGAAAAATCTAGAGTAGAAGTTAGACTCTCAAAAATACAATATTAAAAAAAACAAAACAAAATCTCAAAAATTATAAAAAAATATATATGAAATTTACTTTACAAATAGGGTCTTTTTTTTTTTGGCAAGGTAATAGTAGGTTTTAAAACAGAAAATTTAAGGAGTAATAAAGAACTTAAAAAGTAAAAAAAAATTAAAAAATGATAATTGTAAAGTATATCTAGGAATATCTCTGGAGTTATTGAGGGCAGTGTGGGGTCAGTTCAGTTTCAGATAGTTCCTTGTTCCAGCTTATACTTCTTAGGTCTATAGGCCCCTTCCAATGTAGTCAATGCTAACTACAGGGTTTTAATCTGTTGCACCTGTCACTTCCAAAGTAGTTCCCTCTTCTTTGTTTATTTTGATTTCCTCTCTTTGCAAGTCTCTTCAGTGTCTAATTTCCACCCTGACACAAGGGGGTGAAGGCGATCATTTATTTAGGCTCACTTGTTCAGTTGTGCTGTGGGGAGGGAGGAACACTGCAAACAAATATCACTGGCATGTGTGGGGAGTGCTTGCAGTGTCTGGGCCACACTTTTTTGCCGCCACTCACAGCGTGTGTACTTTCACGATCTACACTGCTCAGGCTCCAGGTTGCTCTGCAGGGGAACTGTCTAAAGCGGGCCCTGGCTTGCGTGCACGTCCCAGGTCTACACCACTCAGGTTCAGGTTCTCAGGTACTCCACAAAGGCACAGACTTGGTTGGGCCCGCGCTTTGTGCCCTTCCCAGGTCCGAGAAGCTCAGGAGACCAGGTGCTTGGTGAATGCACACTCCCCAGGTGGGGCGGTGCGTCTTATCATCTCCCCCGTCCCAGCCTCTTGGTTTCCTGGGTGCGCAGCGGGAGTGCCGTCTCAGGTGTGCTGTGTGTCTCCTCTGGGGAGCTGATCTCTGGCTGTGACCCTCCTGGTGGATGTCAACCATCCAAGACCCCAGGAAGACTTGGTTAACAACTCGGAGCCTGCTCAAAGTTTGGTGGAGGATGCCATCTCTGGGGCCAAGTTTGCCCCTTGCCTTCCGGCTCTGGCTGTTGACTGCCTGCCTCCCTGCCTCTGGCGAGGGATGGGCTGGTCCGCTAATGGCTAGCTCTCCTCTGGTATTTGCTCAGTCCTTTGTTCTGTGAGTGGGCCTGGCACTGCTGTAGGTTAGAGCTTTTCGTGGGAAGGTTTTCTCTCTCTCTTTCCCACTTTACCCCCCCGGCTATCCCATGGTTTGGGTTGCTATCTCACATTAGCTCCCTCAGATTGCCCTCAGGGCATTCAGGCCCGGTCCTTACCCTAAGCAATGCAGCCCGCACCTCCCTGTTCAGCCCCGCTTCGTGGTGGCAGACGCAAGCGTCTGGACTACTTCTCTGCTGGGAGTTGCAGTTTGGTGTGTAATCTGTGGGTTTTATTTATTTATCTTTTCCTCCCAGTTATGTTTCCCTTTGAGATTTCAAAAGTACAGACCCACCAGTGAGAGGGTTTCCTGGTGTTTGGAAACTTCTCCTCTTTTATGACTCCTTCCCCAGAATGGGCCTCTGTCCCTAACTCTTTTGTCTCTCTTTTTATCTTTTATATTTTGTCCTACCTCCTTTTGAAGACAATGGGCTGCCTTTATGGGTACCTAGTGTCCTCCATAAGCTTTCAGAAGTTGTTTTGTGGTATTTGCTCAGCATTCAAACAATAAATCTGTGGGAGAGAAAGTGGTCTCCCTGTCTATTCCTCTACCATCTTGGGACCACTCTCTTCTTATATCTTCTTTATAGAACATTTTATTCTCTCTGACTGGCTCTTGTTTTCTTGGATATTCAGGGGAGCCACACTGTGCTTCTTAAATCAGTTTCCTTGAGTCCAGGAAAAGCTATTATGTCTGTTTCTTATCATTATGTTCATTGTTCTGCAGGAGCACCCTAGTGGTAAAAATTAGGTAATTTCTGAATCTGAGCACTACACTGAGAGTTTGTCTAGCTGTTTACTTCAGGGTCTTTATCATAATTGTTGACTTAAAAAACAGTCACAACCTAAAAGTTGAGAGTTATATTTTAGTTGGTGGGAATTTTTAGGACTTCAAGCCTGGAAGATAGCATCTCAAGCCTGGAAGATAGCAATTCTTGGAGAGAATTGCTCCAAGGTGAGGAGAGAAGTCTGCTTATATAGAAGTTATACAACAATGGGCAGGCAGTCTGAATATCAAAAGATTATTGTTCATTAAAGAAAACCAGATATCCCACTTAAGGAATTAAGCACTTTTCTGTATATATGAAGATGTGAGAGTCTAGGGTCACCAAAATAATTACTTTAATATGGATCTCAACTATCCTGGGGCCAGTATTCTGTGTTTTTCACATGATGAGGTCCCTTGGGTTCAACATAGGGAGTGGCTTCAATATGATGCCTGTTAGATCACAGGTATTCTTCTCCTTCCTGAGTGCCCTTAGGACTCAGGAACTCACATTGGAGGACTAAAATCACTGATGACTATGACATCCTTGTTTACTGTTTGTTTTTCAGTTCATAAATCATGTCCAAGTCTTTGTGACCCCATGAACTGCAGCATGCCAGGCTTTCCTGTCCTTCACTATCTCCCAGAGTTTGCTTAGATTCATATCCAATGAGATGGTGATGCTATCTAACCATCTCGTCCTCTGCTGCCTCCTTTTATCTGCCTTCAGTCTTTCCCAGCATCAGGGTCTTTTCCAGTGAGTCAGCTCTTCTCATCAGGTGGCCAAAGTATTGGAACCTCATCTTCAGCATCAATCCTTCCAATGAGTATTCAGGGTTGATTTCCTCTAGGATTGACTGGTTTGATCTCCCTGCAGTCTAAGGGGCTCTCAAGAGTCTTGTCCAGCACCACAATTTGAAGACATCAATTATTTGGCACTCAGCCTTCTTTATGGTCCAACTCTGACATCCATACAGGACTGACAGAATTATAGCTTTGACTATATGGAGCTTTGCTGACAACGTGATGTCTCTGCTTTTTAATTTGATGTCTAGCATATTGTCATAACTTTTCCTTCAAGGAGCACATGTCTTTTAATTTCTGGCTGCAGTCACCATCTGCAGTGATTTTGGAGCCAAGAAATTAAAATCTGTCACTGTTTCCACGTTTTCTCCATCTATTTGCCTTGAAGCGATGGGACCAAATGCCATGATCTTAGTTGACTTTTAAGCCAGATTTTTCACTCTCCTCTTTCACCCTTCCTAAGAGGCTCTTTAGTTCCTCTTTACTTTCTGTCAGTAGAGTGGTATCATCTGCATATCTGAGGTTGTTGGTATTTCTCCTGGCTATCTTGATCCCAGATTGTGATTCATCCAGTCCAATATTTTGCATGATGTACTCTGCATGTAAGTTAAGTAAACAGAGTGACAGTATACAGCCTTGTTGTACTGCTTTCCCAAATTTGAACCAGTCACTTCTTCCATGTAGGTTCTAACTGTTGCTACTTAACCTGAATACAGGTTTTTCACAAGACAGGTAAGGTGGTTTGATATTCCTATTTCTTTAAGGAAGAAATTATTAGAAATAATGGGGGACATTTAATCAAGATAAATAGGATAGCCTATCAGGAACATATAACAGAGATAAACGTAATAAAACATTAAAATAGTTCATTCATTAAATTATAAAATAGATAATTTCACAATCATAGAAGGTTTTATGACACTTCTTTCAAAATTGGTAGAATACCTAAACAAAGAAGTCATGAAAGCCATAGGAGGTATGGAAAGCATTATCAGCCATTTTACTTTAATTGCCATTTGTAATCTACATCTTACTGCATATACACATGATAAATTACTAAGATTACAAATTTCAGTCTAAGAACTACATACTCTGACAGCAACAAATTTAAATGAATAACAACCAGAGATCTGGGAAAATCAATATTTCGGAATTCACCAAGATACTTCTATTCAAATCATGAGTCAAAGTCAAATCTAAGGGGAAAATATTTTAAAATGAATGTCAATGAAAATGTAACTTATCAAAAAATTTTGGATGATGAAAGAGATGGGAATACCAGACCACCTGACCTGACTCTTGAGAAATCTGTATGCAGGTCAGGAAGCAACAGTTAGAACTGGACATGGAACAACAGACTGTTTCCAAATAGGAAAAGGAGTACGTCAAGGCTGTATATTGTCACCTTGCTTATTTAACTTCTATGCAGAGTACATCATGAGAAACGCTGGACTGGAAGAAACACAAGCTGGAATCAAGATTGCCGGGAGAAATGTCAATAACCTCAGACATGCAGATGACACCACCCTTATGGCAGAAAGTGAAGAGGAACTCAAAAGCCTCTTGATGAAAGTGAAAGTGGAGAGTGAAAAAGTTGGCTTAAAGCTCAACATTCAGAAAACGAAGATCATGGCATCCGGTCCCATCACTTCCTGGGAAATAGATGGGGAAAAAGTGGAAACAGTGTCAGACTTCTTTTTTTTTTGGCTCCAAAAATCACTACAGATGGTGACTGCAGCCATGAAATTAAAAGACGCTTTCTCCTTGGAAGGAAAGTTATGAGCAACCTAGATGGCATATTCAAAAGCAGAGACATTACTTTGCCAACAAAGGTCCGTCTAGTCAAGGCTATGGTTTTTCCTGTGGTCATGTGTGGATGTGAGAGTTGGACTGTGAAGAAAGCTGAGCGCTGAAGAATTGATGCTTTTGAACTGTGGTGTTGGAGAAGACTCTTGAGAGTCCCTTGGACTGCAAGGAGATCCAACCAGTCCATTCTGAAGGAGATCAGCCCTGGGATTTCTTTGGAAGGAATGATGCTAAAGCTGAAACTCCAGTACTTTGGCCACCTCATGCGAAGAGTTGGCTTATTGGAAAATACTCTGATACTGGGAGGGATTGGGGGCAGGAGGAGAAGGGGACAACAGAGGATGAGGTGGCTGGATGGCATCACTGACTTGATGGCCGTGAGTCTGAGTGAACTCCGGGAGTTGGTGATGGACAGGGAGGCCTGGCGTGCTGCTATTCATGGAGTCGCAAAGAGTCGGACATGACTGAGTGACTGAACTGAACTGAACTGAAAGCTCTCTGAGTGGGAAACGCATTGATTAAATATTCATAATAGGAAAATGAAAGATCTAACTCCAGCTATCTAACATTCCATTTTAAGAAAATGGAGGAGAAAAAAGAGCAAAGTAAAACCAAAGTAAACGTAAGGAAATTAAAGACAAGGTCAGAATCAACAAATTAGGAAACAAGCAGAAAATATATATAAAATAAATCAAGCCAAACCTTGTTCTAAGAATTTTTACAAATTGACAAACTTCTACCTAGATAGATCAAGAAATAAAACAGCAGAAACCACCAATATCATCAGTAATAAGGAGCTATCAACATAGACACTACAAACACTAAAAGAATAATAATGTTACTGTTAACAACTTTATGCCAAAAAATTCAACAACCTATGTCAAAAGAGCATATTCATGAAGAATATATGGTCAGAATAGATGCTTCATGTGATTTCTATTCTCTTAAATTTTTTGAGACTTGTTTTGGGGTCCAGCATGTGATCTATCCTGGAGAATGTCTCATGTGCATTTGAGAAAAATATGTATTTGGGCTACTTTCAAATGGAGTGTTTTATATATATATATAGTATTTGGTAATATGTCATTTAAGGCCAGAGTTTCCTGATTGATTTTCTGCCTATTGATGTAAGTGGGCTGTTAATATTCCCTGTTAGTAATTTGTGCCTGTTAACATTTGCTTTATATATTTAGGTGTTTCTGTACTCTTGCCTGGAAAATCCCATGGATGGAGGAGCCTGGTGGGCTGCAGTCCATGGGGTCGCTGAGGGTCAGACACAACTGAGCGATTTCCCTTTCACTTTTCACTTTCATGCACTGGAGAAGGAAATGGCAACCCGCTCCAGTGTTCTTGCTTGGAGAATCCCAGGGACGGGGGAGCCTGGTGGGCTGCCGTCTATGGGGTCACACAGAGTCGGACACGACTGAAGTGACTTAGCAGCAGCAGCAGCATGCTGGGTGCATCTATATTTACAATTGTTACGTCTTTTTCTTGGATGGAGCCCATGATCTTTATGTAATGTCCATCTTAGTTTCTTATTACAATATTTGTTTAAAGTTTCTTTTGTCTGGTATAAGTATTGCTACCTTTACACTTCTATTTTCAATGGAGTACCTTTTTTTATCCTTTCACTTTCAGTCTGTGTGTGTCTTTAGATCTGAAGTTAATCTCCTGTAGGCAGCATATGTTTGCTGGGTCTTGTGTTTGTTTTTTAAATTCATTCAGCCATTGTCTGTCTTGATTGGAGATTTAGTCTATTTACATTTAAAGTACTGATAGGTTTGTACTTATTGCCATTGTCTTAATTGTTCTTGCAGTTCTTTTTAGTTCTTTTCTTTCTCTTTTGTTTATTCTTTTGTGACTTGATGATTACATTTAGTTTCATGCTTGAATGCCCTTCTCTCTTTTTTGTATGTAGCCATTGCAGGTTTTTGCTTTGTACTTATCATGAGATTCATAAATAGCTAACTATCAATCTATCTAATTATCTATCTATATCTGATTATTTTAATTTGATGATCTTTTCAATTTGCATATTAACATTAACATGTTCTCATCTCACTCATGCTTTATACATTTGACCTCATATTTTATGCCTTTCTTGTTTTGTGAATCCTGTATCTACTTATTGTGGACATGAATGATCTTACTATATCTTTTAACCTTTCTAGTAACTTTATAAATAGTTTATGTACTACCTTTGTTGTATATTTACCATCACCAATGAGAGTTTTTTTCCTTTCATAATTTTCACATTTCTAGTTGTGGTTTTTTCCACTTAGAGTAGTCCCTTTAACATTTCCTGTGAAGCCACTTTGGTGGTGCTAAACTCAGCTTTTGCTTGTGTATAAAGCTATGTCTCCTTCACATATGAGTGATATCCTTGATGGGTAAAATATTCTTGGTTATTGGTTTTTTCCTTTTGTCACTTTGTATATGTTGTGCCACTTCATTCTTGCCGCAGTTTCTACTAAAAATGCCAACAGATATAACTGGTTGTTTTTCCCCTGCTGCTTTTAAGATTATTTTACTTTTGCCATTTTAGTTACAATGAGTCTTCGTGTGAATCTCTTTTGGTTGATCTTGTTCGAAACTCTCTGTGATTCCTGGACCTGGATGTGTATTCTTTTCCCTGGTTAGGAAAGTTTTCAGCTCTTATGTCTTTAAATATGTCCTCTGCCCCTTTTTCTCTTCTCCTTCTGGAATCCTTGTAATGCAAATATTAGTATATTTAAACTGTCCTCATTCTTTTAATATTTTTTTTCTGTTCAACTTTGATGACTTATACTTTATTTTCCAGTTCACTGATCCATTCCTCTGTATAATCTCAACTGTGGTTGATTCCCTCTAATGGGATTTAAAAAAAATCATTTTTTTGTATTCTTCAGTTTTGTTTGTTCTTTATATATTCTAATATTTTTGTTAAACTTCCCACTGTGTTCATTCTTTCTTATCATTTCTTTTATCATCTTTGTGATCATTACCTTGAACTCTTTATTTTTTTATTTTCTATGTTTTCCATTTCACTGTAGTATAATTGACATGTAACATTAGTTTCAAGTGTACAATATACTGATTTGATATTTGTATGTATTGTGAGAATTGGACTATAAAGAAAGCTGAGTGTCGAAGAATTGATGCTTTTGAACTGTGGTGTTGAAGAAGACTCTTGGAGAATCCCTTGAACTGTAAGGAGATCCAACCAGTCAATCCTAAAGGAAATCAGTCCTGAATATTCATTGGAAGGACTGATGTTGAAGCTGAAACTCCAATACTCTGGCCACCTGATGTGAAGAACTGACTCATTGGAAAAGACCCTGATTATGGGGAAGATTGAAGGTGGGAAGAGAAGGGGACAACAGAGGATGAGATGCTTGGATGGCATCACCGACTCAATGGACATGGGTTTGAGTAAATTCCAGGAGTTGGTGATGGATAGGGAGGCCTGGCATGCTGCAGTCCATGGGGTCGCAAAGAGTTGGACATGACTGAGTGACTGAACTGAACTTTGAAATCATCACCCACTGCTCTTTTAACCATTCTCCATAGTTCCTCCATTTCCAGAACAATATAATTTGAATCGTACCATATATAGCTTTTCAGTTTGGCTTCTTTCACTTAGTAATATGCATTTAAAATTTCTTCCAGAGCATAAAGAATCCACCTGCCAATGCAAGAGTTGCAGGTTTGATCCATGGGTTGAGACTATCCCCTGGAAGAGGAAATGGCAACCCACTCCAGTATTCTTGCCTGAAAAATCCCATGACAGAGGAGCCTGCCAGGCTACAGTCCATGGGGTCACAAAGAGTCAGACATGATATGAGTGACTATTCACACATGCATGCATGCATGCTTGCCATGGCTCTTCATGCTTGATTTCTTTTCAACACTGAATAATATTCTATTGCCTGAATGCACTGCAGTTGATTTATCTATCTATTGAAGGATATCTTGATTGTTTCCAAGTTTGGGTAGTTATGAACAAAATGCGATATGCATCCATGTGCTAAGTTTTTTTGATGGCCATTACTTTTCAGATCCTCTGAATAAGTACTAAGGAGTGTGATTATTGAATCATGTGGTAAGAGTATGTTTAGTTATGTAAGGATTTGCCAAACTGTCTTTCAGAGTGACTGTGGCATGTTGAATTCTCATCGGTAATGTATAAGAATTACTATTACTCCACATGCTAGAAGAACTTGGTATTGGTGTTTTAGATTTTGGCCATTCTAATAGGTATGTAGTTGTGTCTCTGTTATTTTAATTTTAATTTCACTGTTGCCATATGATGTCGCACATATTTTTATGTTTGTTTACCATCTGTATATCTTCTTTGATGAGGTATCTGTTAATAACTTTGGCCTATTTTCCAATCAGGTTGTTTGTATTCTTAAAAAAAAAAAACTTATTGGAGTAGGGTTGATTTACAATTTTGAGTTAGTTTCTTCTATATAGCAAAATGAATCAGTTAGTTATATGTATACATATATACACTTGTTTTTAGATACTGTTTCAATATATGTCATTACAGATTATTTAGTAGAGTTGCCTGTGCTATCCAGTAGGTCCTTATTAGTTATCTATTTAATATGTTGAGCTCTCTATTGAGTAGATTGCTTGCTGCTACTGCTGCTGCTAAGTCGAGTCAGTCGTGTCCAACTCTGTGTGATCCCATAGACGGCAGCCCACCAGGGTCCCCCATCCCTGGGATTCTCCAGGCAAGAACACTGGAGTGGATTGCCATTTCCTTCTCCAATGCATGAAAGTGAAAAGTGAAAGTGAAGTCGCTCAGTCGTGTCTGACTCTTAGTGACCCGAGGGACTGCAGCCCACCAGGCTCCTCTGTCCATGGGATTTTCCAGGCAAGAGTACTGGAGTGGGTCGCCAGTATGTCCATTTAATTCTTCTGAGGTTTTATCTTGTCCCTTTATTCTGTTTAGATGGGGATGTATTTTTCTGTCTTTTCATTTTGCCTAATTCTTTCTGTTTATTTCTATATATTAAGTAGGTCAGATACATTTCCTGATCTTGGTGGAATGCCTTGTGTAAGAGACGTCCTACAGGGCCCAGCATCAGGGGACCAGAGCTATGTGCTCTAGGGTCCCTCAATATAGGGTGTGTTGGCCCTTCTGTTTTGATGAGGCCAACTTCTGTGGGAATGCTGGCAGGTGGGCCTGGCCCCTGGCCTGGTTGGGTACCAGGTCTTGCCTTATGTGGTGGTTGCTGACCTACTGATGGGTCAATCTGGGTCTGAGGATCCCCTGAGCTAGTTCTGGTGCATTGTTGAGTAAGGCCATGTCCTGGTGCAGCTAACTGCAGGACTGGTGGGCCCTGTGTTTGGTGTATGCCTGCTAGTAGGTGGGTAAGCCCCCAGCACTAATAGGCTAGAAAGAGGACTCAAAAATGGTAGTTGTGAGCACCAGTATCCTCATGGTAGAATAAACTTCCAAGAATGACTCCTACCAGCATCTGTGTCCCGAGGGGCAGTCTAAGTTGTCTCCTACAATGGAAAAGCTCTCTAAGGTCAGCAAATGGGTCTGACTCAGGCTCTTTACAAATGACTCCTTCTTCACTGGGACTCAGAGCATGTGAGATTTTGTGTGCACTTTTTGAGATTGGAGTCTCTCTTTCCTATAGCCCTTTGGCTCTGCTACATGCAAGCCCCACTGGACTTCAATGCCGGATGTTTGGGGAGCTGGTCTTTCTGGTGCAGGATCCTGAATGGGGGAGCCCAATATGAGGCTTGGACTCCTCAGTTCTTGGGGATTACTTGGAGGATAATCACTTCTGAATTCATGATTATCCTCCCATTTGTGAGTTGCCATCCTGGGGTGTGTGTTTTACTGTGACTGTACTACTGTACTGTGCTGTGACTGTACTACTCTTACCCATCTTGCAGTTCCTTTATATCTTTAGTTGCGGAAAATATTTTCTATTAGTTGTCAGGTTGTTCTCATAGATAGTTGCCCTGTGAATAGTTGTAATTATGGTGTGCCCATGGGAAGAGGTGATCTCAGAGTCTTCCTACTCCACCATCTTGGCCATATCCCATTTATGAACAACTAATTTTAAACGAAAGTGCCAAATAATTCAATACGGAAAGGAACATCTTTTCAACAAATGTTGCTGAATCAACTGGATATATGTATGAAAAATAAAAAGAGTGCTACAATTAATTTTACCATTTTGTAGTTTCATTCCTTTATCTGCTTAGCAGTCTCTTTAGAGATGCTGTTTTCATTGCTAAATTGGTAACTTGTCACTTCTATTCTCTCTGTCCTCCTCTTTCTTCTTTTCTATTTATTAGTCTCCATTAGCACACAAATTTTGTTAGTCTTTTCTGTCAATTGAATATTTTTTCTATTTTATCATTTTCTTCTTCCTTTGGGTTAACTTGTTATTTTTTACCTTCTGAAAATGAATGCTTAGCTTTCTTTTCATGCTTTATATTTTCAAATATGATATTTAATGCCATAAATTTCATTTGCATAGATTTAACTACATTCTTCCAAGTTATTATATGTATTTTGATTGTATTTTATTCATTCAAAGCTTATTTTTAATTTGATTTCTTCAATCATGCTCTTTTTTTCTTAAGTAGCCAATTTCCCTAGCCAATCCCCAATTGTGGATATATCTTATTGTCCTTGCAGTTCTATGGATGATTTGTATATATTTGAGGCTGTGTTACTAAGCATATAGAAATTTAGAATTATTAACTGTTCATGAGGGATAGAAAGTTAGAAACTTTCATTTTTTTTCCTATCCTTTAACTTTCAACTTTTCTTATCTTATATTTTAAATATATCTTTGGAAGACAGCATGTATTTGGGTATAAAACTCATATTTTTAGTCCAGTCTGACAATATTTAGCTTTTTAATAATATATTTATTCTATTACTCTTGCTGCTGCCACTAAGTCACCTCAGTCATGTCCGACTCTGTGCGACCCCATGGACGGCAGCCCACCAGGCTCCCCCGTCCCTGGGATTCTCCAGGCAAGAACACTGGAGTGGGTTGCCGTTTCCTTCTCCAATGCAAAAAAGTGAAAAGTGAAAGTGAAGTCCCTCAGTCGTGCCTGACTCTATTACTCTTAATGACTATATTAATACATTTGAGTTTAAATCTGCTATCTTTTTATTAGTCTGACCTTGTATACTTTTATTTTCAATCTTTTTTTCTTCTTTATCTGAGTTGATTAAGGATTATGTAGAATTTGATTTCCCATTTTTTGGCAATTAATATTCTCTTTTAGTGGTTTACTCAAGAAATGACAACTTACATTCTTAACTCATCAAAAGGCAAATATTACCTGTTACTTTTACACTCTTCAACTCTAGTTTCTTTAAACAAAATTACTCTACTATATCTGGTATCTATAGATTCTCCTTATTGCATGTTTGTGGTATATTTAAATCTGTTTTGGTTATTTATTCTCTCATTCATGTTACTTCACTACTTGTACTCTTGACTACTTGATCTTAATCTGTGGAACTCCTGAGAGGCTACATTTGGGGTGTTTTCTTGCAGGAACTGCTTCTGTTTGCCTCTACTGCATGCCAGGGGATAATTTTCAGCCTGTTTCAAGGCTCTCAGTTCAGGGTGAGAATCATTGGTTTCAACCTACAACATTGCTGCTGCTCACATTTCAGTACAATGGTTTTAGTGCCTGGTTGGCCTCTGTGCTAAGTCACTTCAGTTGTATCCAACTCTTGGTGACCCTATGAGCTGTAGCCCACCAGGGTCCTCTGTCCAGGGGATTCTCAACCAAGAATACTAGAGTGGGTTGCCATGCCTTCTTCGAGGGGATCTTCTTGACCCAGGGATCAAACTCGCAGCTCTTTACATCTACTGCATTGGCAGATGGGTTCTTTACCACTAGTGCCACCTGGAAAACCCTGGTTGGCATCCAGCTCAAGGCAATTTCATCCTTCCTTGCCATTCATATCTGCAGCTCCCAGCTAGCTGCACTAAACATTTTATTGGAAAAGGAGATTCTTTGGAAAACATTACATTGTCTCACTAATCCAGTAAAGCCTTTAAAGTGTACTTTATCCAATATCTATTTATTTGACTGCAGAAGGGAGCTTAAGACCTCTTAGTCCCCCATTTGGAAGGAATTCAGTTCAGTTCAGTTCAGTCGTCTAGTCGTGTCCCACTCTGCGACCCCATGAATCGCAGCATGCCAGGCCTCCCTGTCCATTACCAACTCCCGGAGTTCACCCAGACTCACGTCCATCAAGTCGGTGATGCCATCCAGCCATCTCATCCTCTGTTGTCCCCTTCTTCTCCTGCCCCCAATCCCTCCCAGTATCAGAGTCTTTTCCAATGAGTCAACTCTTCACATGAGGTGGCCAAAGTACTGGAGTTTCAGCTTTAGCATCATTCCTTCCAAAGAAATCCCAGGGCTGATCTCCTTCAGAATGGACTGGTTGGATCTCTTTGCAGTCCAAGGGACTCTCAAGAGTCTTCTCCAACACCACAGTTCAAAAGCATTTTTTCTTCGGCGCTCAGCTTTCTTCACAGTCCAACTCTCACATCCATACATGACCACAGGAAAAACCATAGCCTTGACTAGACGGACCTTTGTTGGCAAAGTAATGTCTGTTTTTGAATACACTATCTAGGTTGCTCATAAGTTTCCTTCCAAGGAGTAAGCGTCTTTTAATTTCATGGGTGCAGTCACCATCTACAGTGATTTTGGAGCCCAGAAAAATAAAGTCTGACACTGTTTCCACTGTTTCCCCATCTATTTCCCATGAAGTGATGGGACCAGATGCCATGATCTTCATTTTCTGAATGTTGAACTTTAAGCCAACTTTTTCACTCTCCACTTTCACTTTCATCAAGAGGCTTTTTTAGTGTCACTGATTTGTTGTTATTTGTCTAATTTCAGTGGGGCAGGGATATCAGGTTATTACTGAACCAGTTGTTTTGCAACCTGTCACTGCAACAGAAGGATAATATATTTCATATTGTGAGGGATTTACATCATATTACACAATCATCTTTTCACTATATAAATTGATGGAGGAGACAAGTGATGTATATAGTCTTCAACTATACATAAACTTTAGTTTGCTGAAGTGTAAAATATATATTTGTAAATTTAAATTTGATAGAATTAATTATTACAGTTATTTCATTCATAATTTTATAAAGGAATTACTGGCTTTTTGTATTCTCATATTTTGACTTTCTCAATTAAGAGATCAGTTAGTCATAAATGAATTATTAGATGCCATGTTCAAGTATTCTGAAAATTTTCCTTTATTTTGTCTGACACTGTTGCCACAGACCATTGTGGAGTAATTATATGACACTAAATCTATAAATAGATAGTTGTCTTTAGGCATACATTAAGGTGTACACCAAATACAGTATGTATGTATGTGTATGTATATATACCATGTCTATTTCATATCTAGCAAAAGTTTTAATCTGGCTTAGACCTTTAAATTTTCTTTCAGTCAATAGCATATAAAGATAATTTTTCCATTACATTGTTTTCTTTTTCAAATTAAAATTTTTGTTTATTTTAGTAAAAGTTGTATTACTATAAATCAGTGATTATTAACAAGGGGCAATTTTGTAGTGACATTTTTGGCACTGTCTGGAGATGTTTTGGTTGTCATACTGGGTCAGAGAAGGTACAACAGGCATCAACTGGGTAGAGACCAGGAATACTGTTAAACATTCATCAGTGAACAGGACAGATCCTGAAACAAAGAATGATCTTGTTCCTAACATCTCTTTAGGCTGATATCAAGAAACCATGCTCTAAATAGGCTTATATTATGATTTAGTTGATATAGCAATCTTGATTGATCATGTGATTGAAGACCCAATATTTTTGCTCCACAGTTTTTGTATGAAGCCTAACGAAGAGTTGTACATATGGATGGGAAAGTTATAAACATATTTAGACATAGTCAAGCTGATAATTTCAATATTTTAAATTATGCAGCATGATGACATCACAGTGAAAAGACCACATTTGAGAGGTGCTAGGTAGATATGTCACCCCTGTGTCTGGTTCCCTGTTGGTGTTTCCTGTCCAGGATCTGTCATGGACAGCAGAGGATCCCATCTTTGGCTGGGACAAAGCAGGTAGACTGAGCAGAACGGCTCCTGCACTTATATCTCCTTCATCCAATTCTTTTTCCTACCTTTTTCTGTAAAGAATTTTCAGAATCTGTCTAGTACTATGAAAAGAGTCACATGCTTCACTTAAATAGACTTTCCTTTAAGTTATAAAAACCATGAATTTTCTTTTTAGTTTTCTAAAACTCTGTGAGGTTTAAACTTTAAAAAGAAATTTGAAATGCAACTTACTAGAAAGACATTCTATATGGAGAGATATTTCATTATATACAGGTGAACAGTACTCCCAGAGAGCAATCTTTTTTAAAACGTTTTTTATTTTTTTAATGATTGTGTTGTTTTTAGCAATTAATATCTGTTGAGCTGAATATATCAATATGTTTATCTGACCTACATTGTTTTTTCTTCTTTTGCATCTCTGTTTTTTAAAATTGGAGGATAATAGCTTTACATTATTGTGTTGGATTCTGCCATCAACAATTCAAATCAACCATTATATATATATATATATATATATATATATATATATATATATATATATCCCCTCACTCTTTAGCTTCCTTCCCAACGTGCCCCCATCCAACTTATCTAGTCTGTCACAGACCTGGCTGAGCTTTGTGTTACATAGCAATTTCCCACTAGCTATCTATTTTTACACATGGTAGTGTATGTATATCAATACTAATTTCTCAATTCTTGCCACCCTCTCTTTCTCCTTCTGTGTCTGCAAGTCTGTTCTCCATGTCTGTCTCTATTCCTGCCCTAAAATAGATTCATCACTAACATTTTTCTAGATTCCGTATATATTTAATATACAATATTTGTGTTTCTCTTTCTGACTTACTTTATTCTCTATAACTGGTTCTACATTCATCCACCTCAGTTCAACTGATTAGCACTCCTTCCTTTTCATGGTTGAGTAATATTCCAGTCTATTTTAACACAACTTCTTTATCCACTTCTCTGTCAATGGACATCTAGGTTGCTCCCATGTCCTGGATACTGTAAATAGTGCTGCAATGAACATTGGGGTACATACGTCTTTTTGAATTCTGATCTTGTCAGGGTATATGCCCAGTAGTGTAATTGCTGCATTATATGTGATTCACTGGTGGCTCAGATGATAAAGAGTCTGCCTACAATGTGGGAGACCTGAGTTAAATCTCTGGATTGAGAGGATCCCTTGGAGAAGGAAATGGCAACCCACTCCAGTGTTCTTGCCTGGAAAATCCCATGACTAGAGGAGGCTGGTGGGCCACAGTCCATAAGGTCACAAAGAGTTGGACACGACTGAGTGACTTCACTTTCATGGTAGTTTCTTTCCTGGTTCTTTAAGTAATATCCATTCTCTTCTCCATTGTGGCAACCTCACTTCCCACCAACAGTGCATAGAGTTCCCTTTTCTCCACAAAGCCTCCAGTATTTATTGTTTGTAGATTTTTTTAATGATGGTCATTCTGACTGGTGTAAGGTGATACCTCATTGTAGTTTTGATTTGAGTATCTCTAATAATGAGCAACACATCTTTTCAGGTTTTTGTAGGCCATCTGTATGTCTTCATTGGAGAAAAGTTTTGCCCTTTTTTTTTTTTTTTTAGATTTTATGTTCTGCCCATTTTTCATTGAGTTGTTTGTTTATCTGCATAAGCCACTTCTGTATTTTGGAGATTAATACTTTGTCAGTTGTTTTATTTGAAAATATTTTCTCAAAATCTGAGTGTTGTCTTTTCAGTTTTTTATAGTTTTCTTTGCTGTGAAAAATCTTTGGGCCTCATTTGTTTATTTTTGTTTTTATTTCTATTACTCTAAGAGGTGGATCAAAGAGGATGATGATGCAATTAATGTCAAAGAGTGTTCTGCCTATGTTTCCCAGTAAGAGTTTTAGTTTTATAGTTTCTGGCATTACATTTAAGTCTTTAATACATTTTGAGTTTATTTTTTAATATGGTGTTAGGAGGTATTCTAATTTCATTCTTTTACCAGTAGCTGTTCAGTTTTACCAGCGCCATTTATTGAAAAGGCTGTCTTTTCTCCATCATATATAGTTGCTTGTAGTAGTCTCTTATGATCCTTTTCATTTCTGCATTATCTGTTGTAACCTCTCCCTTTTCACTTCTAATTTTATTGATTTGTGTAGTCCTTTTTTTCTTGATGATTCTGACTAATGGTTTGTCAATTTTATCTTCTCAAAGAACTAGGCTTTAGCTTTATTGATCTTTATTACTTTTTCATTTATTTCACATACATTTCATATATTTCATTTATTTTTGCTCTAATCTTTGATTTCTTTCCTTCCACTAACTTTGGGCTTTGTTGTTGTTGTTGTTCTTCTTTTTCTAGTTGCTTTAAGTGTAA
Organism: Bos mutus; assembly: GCF_027580195.1. Classification (NCBI taxonomy): domain Eukaryota; kingdom Metazoa; phylum Chordata; class Mammalia; order Artiodactyla; family Bovidae; genus Bos; species Bos mutus. The sequence goes on from NC_091618.1 coordinate 135,613,047, forward strand.
GGTTGTTTATTTGATTTTTTCTTGTTCCTTGAGTTAGGTTTATATTGGTGTGAACTTCCCTCTTAGCACTGCTTTTGCTTCATCCCATAGGTTATAGATTGTCATGTTTTCCCTGTCATTTGTTTATAGATTATTTTTTTACTTTTCTGTTTGATTTCTTCAATGACCTCTTGGTTAGTTAGGAGTGTATTGGGTGGTCTTCATGTGTTTGTGTTCCCGTTAATTTATATTTAATCTCTTAGTGTTGTTGTCATAAAAATGCTTGGTATTTTGTATATTTCATTTATTTCTGCTCCAATCTTTGATTTCTTTCCTTCCACTACCTTTTAGTTTTGTTGTTGTTGTTGCTCTTCTCCTTTTTTTAGTTGCTTTAGGTGTAAGGTTATTTATTTGATCTTTTCTTGTTCCTTGAGTTAGGTTTGTATTGCTATGAACTTACCTCTTAGCACTGCTTTTGCTTCATCCCATAAGTTATAGATTGTCATGCTTTCCCTGTCATTTGTTTATAGATATTGTTTTATTTTCTGTTTGATTTCTTCAGTGACCTCTTGGTTAGTTAGGAGTGTATTGAGTAGCCTTCATGTGTTTGTCTTCCTGTTAATTGATATTTAATCTTACAGTTTTGTGGTCAGAAAAAAATGTTTGATATGACTTCAATGTTCTTAAATTTATAGTTGATTTATGACCCAAGATGTGATATATCCTGGAGAATCTCCCATGTGCACTTGAAAAAAAGTGTATTCTGCTTCTTTTGATGGAGTGTCCTGAAAATATCAATAGGTTGATTTGGTCTAATGGGTCATTTAAGGCTTGCATTTCCTTATTAACTTTTCCTCTGGATGATCTGACCATTGATGTGAGTGGAGTGTTAAAGTCCCCTACTATTACTGTGGTACTGTTGATTTCCCTTTTCATAACTGTTAGCTTTTGCCTTATGTATTGAGGTGCTTCTATGTTGGGTGCACATATATTTATAATTGCTATATCTTCTTCTTGGATTGAATCCTTGATCATTATGTAGTGTTCTTCTTTGTCTTTTGTAATAGTCTTTATTTTAAAGTTTATTTTATCTGATAGGAGTTATAGTACTCCAATTATCTTTTGATTCCCATTTGCATGGAATATCTTTTTCCAGGCTCACTTTCAGTCTGTAGGTGTCCCTAGGTTGAAGTTAATTTCTTGTAGACAGCATACATCTAGGTCTTGCTTTTTGTATCCATTCAGCCAGTCTATGTCTTTTTGTTGGAGTGTTTAATCCATTAACATTTAAGGTAACTATTAATATGTCCAATCTTATTACCATTTACTTTATTGTTTTGGGTTTGCATTTGTAGGTGTTTTTCTTCTCTTGTGTTCTCTGCCTAAAGAAGTTCCTTTAGCAATTATTGTAAAGCTGGTTTGCTGGTGCTGAATTTTCTTAACTTTTGCTAATGTGTACAGCTTTTGATTTCTCCATTGAAAGTAAAGCTGGTTTGCTGGTGCTGAATTTTCTTAACTTTTGCTAATGTGTACAGCTTTTGATTTCTCCATTGAATCTGAACAAGATCCTTGCTTTGTAGTGTAATCTTAGTTGTAGTTTTTTTTTTTCCTTTCAGCACTTTAAGTATAGCCTGTCACTTCCTTCTGGCCTACAAATTTTCACTGAAAGATCAGCTGTTAACCTTATGGGAGTTCCTTTGTATGTTGTTGCTTTTCCCTTGCTGCTTTTGATATTTTTGTGTGTTTGTGTTTAATTTTTGTTTGTGCTTAATATGTGTCTTGGTGTGTTTCTCTTTGAGTTTGCCTGTATGGGACTGTTTTTGGATTACTGGACTTGGGTGGCTATTTCCTTTCCCATGTTAGAGAAGTTCTTGACTATTGTCTCCTCAAATATTTTCTTATGCCCTTTATTTTTCTCTTCTTTCTCTGGGACTCTTGTAATTCATATGTTGGTGCACTTAAAGTTGTTTCAGTGCTTTCTAAGACTGTTGTCATTTCTTCTCATCCTTTCTTTTTCTTTTTTATTCTACTGTGCTTCAGTTATTTCTACTATTCTATCTTCCAGCTCACTTATCTATTCTTCTGCCTCAGTTATTCTGCTGTTAGTTTTCTCTAGTGTATTTTTTATTTCAGTTACTGTGTTGTTCATTGCTGATTGTTCATTATTTCTAGGTCCTTTTTAAACATTTCCTGTATCTTTTCAATCCATGCATCAATTCTATTTATCTGTGCCTCCATTCTGAGATTTTGGATCATTTTTACTATCATTACTCTGAATTTTTTTCAGGTAGACTGCCTATTTTCTCTTCATTTGTTTGGTCTTGTGGATTTTTAATTTGCTGCTTCATCTGCTGCAAGTTTTCTGTCTTCTAATTTTGTTTAACTTACTGTGTTTGGGGTCTCCTTTCAACAGGATGTAAGATTGTAGTTCCTCTTACTTGTGGAGTCTTCCCTTAATGGGTGGGGTTGGATCAGTGCCTTGAATAGATTCCTGGTGGGTGAAACTGGTGCCTATGTTCTGATTGGTGAAACTGGATCTGTTCCCTCTAATGGGCAGTGGTGCATCCAGTGTTTTTTTTTTTTTTTCTGTAGGGGAGGGGGTGTCTGTGAGCTTAGTATAGCTTCAAGCTATACTGTTTGCTATTGGGTGGGGTTGTGTTCCTTTTTTCTAGTTGTTTGGCATGAGGTGTCCAGCACTGGAACTTTCTGGCTGTTGGGTGTAGCCAGGTCTTAGTGTTGGGATGAGACCTTTGGAAGAACTTTCTCTAGTTAATATTCCATGGGGTCAGGAGTTCTCTTGTGGTCCAACATCCTGGATTCAGGTCTCTCACCTTAAAAGTTCAAGTCCAACCCATTGCTGGAGCACCAAGGCTCCACAAACTACTTGGCACAGAAGATAAAGAAAAAGAAAAAAATCAATCAAACAAGAAAATAACATGTAGACAGAACCCCAAGAAATATAGTAAACTAAACAAAACTAAACAAAAACACACAAAGAAATGCACACTCAAACTCACAAAAAGAAGAGGAAAGAAAAAAAAGGAAACAAAAAAGAAGAGAGCTACTGAACCAAAAAAGAAACCCATAAATGTAAAACACTGAAAGATAAATTAGCAAAAACATAGCACCAAGATGAAATCAAATGTGGAGAGTAAACTTAAAAAAAGGCAAATAAAGCATGAAACATATACACCAATAAAACAAAAGAAAAATGTAAAAACAAAACAGAGAAGAAAACAAGAGAAAAATACAACAAGGAAGTAAAGTAAAAATAGAGAAATATAAAATATAGTTAAAAATAAGATTAAAAACAAAGTAAAACAAAGAAAAAGATAAAAAACATAGAAAAAATGCAATATAATGAAAAAGTACAGTAGAAATAGGGAAAAATAAAATACATTTATTTAAAAATAATGTGCAAGAAAATAAAAAAATAAAAAGTAAAAAGTAAAAACAATAATTAAAAAATCAACAATAAAAAACAAAATGAAAAAAATTACATATATACATAGAGAGATAAAGAGTGGTAGTAAGAAGACAATTTTCCTGTGGCCTCAGCTGTCAGTTTCCTTGCCCCCACAGTGAGGCTCCAGCCAATCTATCTTCTCAGGACGTCCTCCAATATTTCTAGGAACATCTCTAGACCTGCTGTGGGCACTGTGGGGCCAGCTCAGATTCTGATTTGGCATTATTTTACCTTGTACTTGCTTCCAAAGTTCACAGTTGCCCCTGAATTCCACAGCTTCAAATATGGGAACACTCATTGTCTACTGAGATATTCCACAGATGCAGAGTTTACCAAGACAATTGCAAGGATTTACTCCACTACTCTTGTCACTGCATGAGCAAATTCCCTTCATCTTGTTTGGTCACACAGCTCCTGGTGCTCAGCTTTGCTTTTGTCCAAGTTCTGTTTGTCCTACTGTTTGTAGGCCGCCCTCCATTGTCTGTTCCCTGTCCGGACAAAAGGGGCAAAAGCAGCGGCTGAGGCTGATTAGGGCTCACTTGCTCACTCAAGCCAGGGGGAGGGAGGGAAACAGCAGACACAATTGGGAAGTGTTGGTAGTGCCTGTGGTGGCAGAAGCCTGAGGCAAACTGCATTCTCCCAGGGAAGTTGGCTCCAGGTCATGGGTCCCTTGGCAGTGCCAAGCTGCACAAGCTCCCTGGAAGGTATGGGCAGTGACCTGTGCTTGCTCACAGCTCAGTGGCAATGGCAGTGCCTGAAACACTCACTTCTAGGGTCAGAGATAACAGTTGCAGTTTGTACTGCCACTGGCACTTGTCTCTGGCACTTGCAGAGGTGTGGTCCTGTCATCTGTGACCTCGTGAAATTTGAGGGTCCCTGAGATAATGATCTCTTGCCTTTGTGGCAGGCCCAGGCTTTTTCCTTGACTTCCTCAGCTATGTAGTACTAGCCCCCTCAGACTGTCTTCGTGGTAGGCAACCCCAGTTCTATCCCTGGGATCTGACCTCTGAAGCCTGAGCCCTGGCACCAAGCCCCCACCTGCCCTGTGTACATGCAGACAACATCTCAAACTAGTGGGAACTGGCTAGCACTGACCTCTGTGCGGAGTTCTCTCCCTTTTCCCTCTGCACACCGATTGCTGTGCTCACCTCTGAGGCTCCAAAGCTCTCCTATGTGCCTGCCCATGAAGGTTTCCAAGTGTTCAGAAACTTTTCCTCCTTCATAGCTCCCTCCCAGAGGCACAGGTCCCATCTGGATTCCTTTGTCTCTTTTCTCATTTCTTTCACCCTACCTGTTTTGTGGAGATAAGTTGTCCTTGTTGAAAGTCCGAGGTCTTCTGCCAGCTCTCAGTTGGTGTTCAGTAAGAGGTGTTCCACAAGCAGGTGTATTTTTGATGTATTTGTGGGGAGAAAGGTGATATTCGTGTCTTACTACTCTGCCCTCTTGAAGGTCTTCCCCACAGTGGTCTTAAAAAGAAATGGCTTTCTATCCAAATTTAAATTTAACATGGACTCTAATACAAATTAATGTTTGTATTAATGTGAACTGGCAGAAGTTCCTCCCAGTGCCACTCTGCTCTCATCTTGAAGAATCTTCAGTATCCATATGAGAGTAACTTATTTAGACTGTGTCTTTGATCTTTTATAAGCAATGAGAGCCCATGTTCACTTACTTTCATTTTAAAGATATGTTTTTAAGCCTTTGCATTTCTTCTCAGTTTAAAACTGATTCTCATCATACATTTATTTCTTCTAGGCATTGGCACATCTCCACTTAATAGAATATGTTGGAGAACAGACTGCTTTGCTAATAAAGGTACATTGAATACTGAAATATAATGTGCTCCAGCCACCATTCCTTTGATTTTTGTAAAAAAAGAAAAAAAATATTAGAATAGATCTCATTCATTATGTAAAAAATATAACAGGGAACCTGTTTTAGCCTATGTAGGCTAGAGATGAAAAGAGACTTTTTTCAAGGAATATATAATTACAGATGCTCGCAATTTTTCTATTAGCCTTTAGTTGAAACCTTTCTAGGAAGGAGAACAATTGAGACAGTAGTCTGAGTAAGTGATGCACAGAGGTCTTAACCCAAGGAGTTTGCCAGGAAGTGAGGTCAGTGTGCCTAGTGTGGCATCTGGTGTCCCATCAGGTCATCAGGAACAGGGACACTCTGCTTTCCGCACTCCCCTCACCCCACACTGATCCAAGGGTTAGTTGGTTTGAGCATGGTTTGGAGTTACTACTCTGAATTACTCATAGACTCTGTCCCAGGCTCCTGGTAGGTGTTGGAAAAGTCCAGATAGTGCTGTTTGTACACCAGAGTTGCCTTTGGTTTCCTGTGTGGAAGAGGAAGGAACAGGAGCCCTGTTATCTCTTTGGAGTCCCCCGTGTCCCACCAACAAATCCTCAGTGTGTGTGTGTATGCTTTTTGCAGCTATGGTAAACAGTCCTACTTTTATCTGCTGCTTTCAGATGGTCCCTGAAGATCAGCGCCTTACAGCTGCCATCATCCTGGTGGTCTGGGTCTCAGGCATCACATCCTCCCTGATTGACAACATCCCATTCACTGCTACTATGGTGAGTCAAAGTATCTTCCATGTGATGAGGACCCAGATTTCACTTTCACACAACCTGGGCTCACCCTTCCTTTCAGAGGAAGCTGAGAGTGAGCCCTGTCCCTAGGCTGTGCTCACAGGTTTAGGGGACAGATGTGATGAATCCCAAACAGCAGCTGGGAGCTAAGGCCTTATAGCTGCTGTGGGTAGTGAATCCCAGGATGGCTGGTTTTTTTAGGGTCAGTCTGACTGGGAGTTGCCACCTCTCATGGAAAAGACAGTCTTTCTTTTTTGTTTCTTTAAAGAAAATTCACTTCAGTCACTCAGTCATGTTTGAATCTTTGCAACCCCATGGACTGCAGCACGCCAGGTGTCCCTGTCCATCACCAACTCCTGGAGCTTGCTCAAACTCATGTCCATCAAGTCTGTGATGCTATCCAACCATCTCATCCTCTGTCATCTCCTTCTCCTCCTGCCCTCAATCTTTCCCAGCATCAGGGTCTTTTCCAATGAGTCAGCTCTTCCCATCACGTGGCCAAAATATTGGAGTTTTAGCTTCAGTGTCAGTCCCTCCAGTGAATATTCAGGGCTGATTTCCTTTAGGATGGACTGGTTGGATCTCCTGCAGTCCAAGGGACTCTCAAGAGTCTTCTCCAACACCACAGTTCAAAAGCATCAGTTCTTTGACACTCAGCTTTCTTTATGGTCTAACTCTCACATCCATACATGACTACTGGAAAAGCCATAGCTTTGACTAGATGGACCTTTGTTGGCAAAGTAATGTCTCTGCTTTTTAATATACTGTCTAGGTTGGTCATAGCATTTCTCCCAAGGAGCAAGTATCTTAATTTCATGGCTGCACTCACCATCTGCAGTGATTTTGGAGCACAAGAAAGTGAAAACTCTCGCTACTTTCCATGAAGTGATGGGACAAGATGCCATGATCTTGGTTTTCAGAATGTTGAGTTTTAAGCTAGCTTTTTCACTCTCCTCTTTCACCTTCATCAAGAGGCTCTTTAGTTCTTCTGTACTTTCTGCCATAATGGTGATGATGTTTCTCCCTGCAATTTTGATTCCAGCTTATACTTCAGCCAGCCAAGCATTTTGCATGATGTACTCTGCATATAAGTAAAATGAGCAGTGTGACAATATATAGCCTTGACCTACTAATTTCCTGATTTGGAGCCAGTCTTTTGTTCCAGGTCCAGTTCTAACTGTTGCTTCTTGACCTGCATACAGATTTCTCAGGAGGCAGGTAAGGTGGTCTGGTATTACCATTTCTTTAAGAATTTTCAGTTTGTTGTGATCCACACAAAGGCTTTGGTTTAGTCACTCAAGCAGAAGTAGATGTTTTTTTTCTGGAACTCTCTTGCTTTTTCTATGATCCAACAGATGTTGGCAATTTGGTCTCTGGTTCCTCTGCCTTTTCTAAATCCAGCTTGAACATATGGAAGTTCATGGTTCATGTATTGTTGAAGTCTGGCTTGGAGAATTTTGAGCATTACTTTGCTAGCATGTGAAATCAGTGCAATTGTGTGGTAGTTTGAGCATTCTTTGGCATTGCCTTTCTTTGGGATTAGAATGAACACTGACCTTTTCGAGTCCTGTGACCACTGCTGAGTGTTGCAAATTTTCTGGCATATTGAATGCAGCACTTTCACAACATCATCTTTTAGGGTTTGAACTAGTTCAACTAGAATTCCATCACCTCCACTAGCTTTGTTCATAATGATGCTTCCTAAGACCCACTTGACTTCACATTCCAGGATGTCTAGCTCTAGGTGAGTGGTTATCTGGTCTTTTTTGTATTGGTCTTCTGTGTATTCTTGCCACCTCTTCTTAATATCTTTTGCTTCTGTTAGATCCATGCCATTTCTGTCCTGTATTGTGCCCATCTTTGCATGAAATGTTCCCTTGGTATCTCTAATTTTCTTGAAGAGGTCTCTAGTCTTTCGTATTCTATTGTTTTCCTCTATTTCTTTGCATTGATCACTGAGGAAGGCTTTATCTCTCCTTGCTATTCTTTGGAACTCTGCATTTTAATGTGTATATCTTTCTTTTTCTCCTTTACTTTTCACTTCTCTTCTTTTCACATCTATTTGTAAGGCCTCCTCAGACAACCATTTGGCCTTTTTGCATTTCATTTCCTTTGGGATGGTCTTGGTCACTGCCTCCTGTATAATGTCATGAACCTCCATCCATAGTTCTTCAGGCACTCAGTCTATCAGATCTAATCTCTTGAATCTATTTATCGCTTCCACTGCATAAATATAAGGGATTTTATTTAGGTCACACTTGAATGGTCTAGTGGTTTTCCCTACTTCCTTCAATTTATGTCTGAATTTGGCAATAAGGAGTTTCTGATTTGAGCCACAGTTACCTCCCGGTCTTGTTTTTGCTGACTGAATACAGCTTGTCCATCTTTGGATGCAGAGAACATAATCAATCTGATTTTGGTATTGATCATCTGGTGATGTCCATGTGTAGAGTCTTCTCTTGTGTTTTTGGAAGAGGGTGTTTGTTGTGACCAGTGCATGCTCTTGACAAAACTCTGCTAGCCTTTGTCCTGTTTCATTTTGAACTCCAAGGCGAAATTTGCCCGTTACTTCAGGCATCTCTTGACTTCCTACTTTTGCACTCCAGTCCCCTATAATGAAAAGGACATATTTTTTGGGTGTTAGTTGTAGAATTTCTTGTAGGTCTTTATAGAACTGTCCAACTTCAACTTCTTCAGCATTACTGGTTGGGATATAGACTTGGATTACTGTGATATTGAATGGTTTGCCTTGGAAACAAACAGAGATCATTCTGTTGTTTTTGAGATTGCACCCAAATACTGCATTTTAGACTCTTTTGTTGACTATGAGGGTTAGTCCATTTCTTCTAAGGGATTCTTGCCCAAAGTAATAGATATAATGGTCATCTGAGTTAAATTTGCCCATTCCAGTCCATTTTAGCTCACTGATTCCTAAAATGTCAATGTTCCCTCTTGCCATCTCCTGTTTGACTACTTTCAATTTTCCTTGATTCATGGACCTAACATTCCAGGTTCCTATGCAATATTGTTCTTTATAGTATTGGACTTTACTTCCATCACCAGTCACATCCACAATTGGGTGTTCTTTTTGCTTTGGCTCCGTCTCTTTATCCTTTCTGGATTTATTTCTCCACTCTTCTCCAGTAGCATATTGGGGACCTACTGACCTGGAGAGTTCTTCTTTCAGTGTCATATCTTTTTGCCTTTTCATACTGTTCATGGGGTTTTCAAGGCAAGAATACTGAAATGGTTTGCCATTCCCTTCTCCAGTGGACCAAAATTTGTCAGAACTCTCCACCATGACCCATCCGTCTTGGGTGGCCCTTTATGGAATGGCTCATAGTTTCATTGAGTTAGATAAGGCTGTGGTCCATGTAATCAGTTTGATTAGTTTTCTGTGAATGTAGTTTTCATTCTGTCTGCCCTCTGAGGGATAAGGATAAGAGGCTTATTGAAGCCTCCTGATGGGAGAGACTAACTGTGGGGGAATCTGGGTCTTGTTCTGATGGGTGGGACCATGCTCAGTTCAGTTCAGTTCAGTTCAGTCGCCCAGTCATGTCTGACTCTTTGCGACCCCCTAAATCGCAGCATGCCAGGCCTCCCTGTCCGTCACCAACTCCAGGAGTTCACTCAGACTCACGTCCATCGAGTCAGTGATGCCATCCAGCCATCTCATCCTCTGTCGTCCCCTTCTCCTGTCCCCAATCCCTCCCAGCATCAGAGTCTTCTCCAATGAGTCAACTCTTCGCATGAGGTGGCCAAAGTACTGGAGTTTCAGCTTTAGCATCATTCCTTCCAAAGAAATCCCAGGGCTGATCTCCTTCAGGATGGACTGGTTGGATCTCCTTGCAGTCCAAGGGACTCTCAAGAGTCTTCTCCAACACCACAGTTCAAAAGCATCAATTCTTCGGCACTCAGCCTTCTTCACAGTCCAACTCTCACATCCATACATGACCACGGAAAAAACCATAGCCTTGACTAGACAGACCTTTGTTGGCAAATTAATGTCTCTGCTTTTGAATATGCTATCTAGGTTGGACATAACTTTCCTTCCAAGGAGTAAGCGTCTTTTAATTTCATAGCTGCAGTCACCATCTGTAGTGATTTTGGAGCCCAGAAAAATAAAATCTGACACTGTTTCCACTGTTTCTCCATCTATTTCCCATGAAGTGATGGGACCGGATGCCATGATCTTCGTTTTCTGAATGTTGAGCTTTAAGCCAACTTTTTCACTCTCCACTTTCACTTTCATCAAGAGGCTTTTGAGTTCCTCTTCACTTTCTGCCATAAGGGTGGTGTCATCTGCATATCTGAGGTTATTGATATTTCTCCTGGCAGTCTTAATTCCCGCTTGTGCTTCTTCCAGTCCAGCGTTTCTCATGATGTACTCTGCATATACATTAAATAAGCAGGGTGATAATATACAGCCTTGATGTACTCCTTTTCCTATTTGGAACCAGTCTGTTGTTCCATGTCCAGCTCTAACTGTTGCTTCCTAACCTGCATACAGATTTCTCAAGAGTCAGGTCAGGTGGTCTGGTATTCCCATCTCTTTCAGAATTTTCCACAGTTTCTTGTGATCCACACAGTCAAAGTCTTTGGCTAGTCAATAAAGCAGAAATAGATGTTTTTCTGGAACTCTCTTGCTTTTTTGATGATCCAGCGGATGTTGACAATTTGATCTCTGGTTCCTCTGCCTTTTCTAAAACCAGCTTGAACATCAGGAAGTTCATCGTTCACGAATTGTTGAAGCCTGGCTTGGAGAATTTTGAGCATTACTTTACTAGCATGTGAGATGGGGCCATGCTCAGTAAATCTTTAATCCAATTTTCTGTTGATGGGTGGGGTTGTGTTTCCTCCCTGTTGTTTGACCTGAGACCAAACTATTGTGGAGGTAATGAAGATAATGGCGACCTCCTTCAAAAGGTCCCATACATGTACTGTCTCACTCAGTGCCCTCAACCCTGCAGCAGACCACCACCAACCCACACCTCTGCTGGAGACTCCTGGACACACACAGGCAAATCTGGGTCAGTCTCTTGTAGGGTCACTGATCCTTTCTCTCAGGTCCTGTTGTGTACAAGGTTTTCCCTCCAAGAGTCTGTTTTTCCAGTCCTGTGTAAGTTTTGGTGGCTCTATGGTGGGGTTAATGGCGACCTCCTCCAAGAGGACTTATACCACACCCAGCTCTGCGGCACCCAGAGCCCCTGCCCCACCTCTGCAGGTGATACTCAAACACTCAAAAGCAAGTCTGTCTCAGTCTCTGTGGGGTCTCCTGGTGAGCAAGTTTTGTTTGTCTGAGTGTCTCTGGCGGGTATGGGGTTTGATTCTAAATGTGATTTTGCCCCTCCTAATGTCTTGCTGGGGCTTCTCTTTTGCCCTTGGACATGGGATATCTTTTTTTGGTGGGATCCGTGGCTCAGATGGTAAAGCGTCTGCCTGCAATGCGGGAGACCTGGGATTGATTCCTGGGTTGGGAAGATCCCCTGGAGAAGGAAATGGCAATCCACTCCAGCACTCTTGCCTGGAAGATCCCATGGACGGAGGAGCCTGATAGGCTACAGTCCATGGGGTCACAAAGAGTTGGACACGACTGAGCGACTTCACTTCACTTCAACATTCTTCTGTCAATGGTTGTTCAGCAGTGAGTTGTAATTTTGGAGTTTTCACAGGAGATGATGAGTGCACATTCTTCTTCTCTGCCATCTTGTGGAGTATTCTAATCTATACCCAGACCATAACCAGTTATACGATCTCAAGGAAGAGCAGGTTGGTCCCTCACTCCAACGCTGCCCCTGCCTTATAAAAACTTCCTTCCCTTCACACTCAACTTGCCCCAACCTGAACATTGAAAGAAAACCAGAAGACATTAAAAACAGCTGGAAAACATTAAAAACAATTGGAAAACATTAAAGACAGAGGCTGGTTGAAGGTGTTAATCTTTTTTCGTACAAAGGCAGAATCTATTTTAACTGTCCAGGGTGGCTTCTTGGAGAAGGAAATGGCAACCCACTCCAGTATTCTTGCCTGGAGAATCCCATGGACAGAGGAGCCTGGCAGGCTGCAGTCCATGGGATTGCAATGAGCTGGACATGACTAAGTGACTGACACTTTCACTTTCACTTTCAGGGTAGCTTCTGATGCTATGGCCTGGAGAGGATTTTGAATTCTCTGTGTGATCTCGACACAAGCAGAGATCAAGGGTCCATATTACAGGCCTTTTACAAGGCTGTTGTGCCCTGCTCCTGCTGTGTCTTCTGACATCACTGATATTCAACTTAGGGCAGAATTGTCAATCCCTGGCATGACAGTGTAAAGGTGAGAAAAGGAAGCTGGAGTCCTGTCACAGCACCTGGGGTCACAGGTGTGCTGGGTGTATGTGAACACTTCTTATGTCTGGATCCTAGACAAGAGTATTCTCTCTTGTTCTTGTGACCTTGAGGGCTACACCTCTCTCACAGGACCTTAGGGTGACTGGGACTCTTCATTACCACATATTGCTTGAAATCACAGTGTCTGCTGGGTTGATGCTCCAGTAAACAAGCTATTGTTCTCCCATGGTCTGGGCTTGGTAATTCTGAGTTAATCCTCATTGTTTTTATTTGTTCATGAAGTCCTGAGATAGAGAAGTCATCTGGATGTTGTTGAATGTATTGGTCCTGCTCAGTGGGTGCTATCAATAACTGTGGTCCCACAGAGGGCCAGGGGCAGAAGTACCTCTCAGGCAGGGTAAAGCAACAGGGTCCTGGGCTTTGAGGTGCCAGATCAGTTTGTGTGTGAATTCCTTTCTTAGTTGAAATAGGGTGTATCCCGAACCTGCAGCTGCAGCCTGGAGGGTTTCATCAGTAAAACTTCATCTGTATTTCCTCAAAGCCAGGATGCTCAGAGCCAATGCACCCTACCATCTGGATGGCTTCCAGGTTTCAGGATCCAGAACCTCTTTTGGACTGAGCAAAATGGTCCCTGTCATTGAAAATTTAGATTCCTCTACTTTCTAAAAATATGACACTTTTGGTATTTTTCTTCTCTAAATTTTAAGTTACTTGAAATTTAAACTAAAAAAAAAAATACATCAAGGGAATCACAGAGGATAGTATAGCAAATATCTGTATGTTTACCCCCCAAAATGAGGAAAATTTATTCCCTTTGCCTCAGGTTTTCTTGTTTGTTTTGTTTTTAAGAAATAAAATATTATAAATGAATGTAATATTCTCTATTCCTTCTCTCAACCCCAATATTATTCTGTCCTTCCCTCTCCTGAGGGGACTAAGCTCATATATCTGAGGCATATTACTATGAAAGGATTAATGGAAAGATCGTGGTTTGTGTGAGTCAACGTGGGATGGAAACTAACTTATGAGAGAAAAAAAACAGCAGCTTCATGAACAGCTGGCAGACAGCTTCCTGCATCCCACAGATCTCTCAGCATTCAGTGGCTGCCTCAGAGGAGGGCCACTTGGGTTTCTGCCATAGTCTGGAAGTAGCATCAGATGTGACCTGTTATAGTCCTTGGATGGGAAGTGATCCCATGGCCCTGCCCAATTGCAGGAGCTTGGGTAGTATCTGGCACAGAGAGCTGGGTGGTCACTGAGGTCTTACACAACTGTCCCTTGCTCCCTCTTTTTTACTTGTCTGTCTTTTTCCACTTCTTTCTCATTTTGGGAGTGGTCAGGGGTGTGGTCTGTAGGATTTCATACTTAGATATCCCCGAAGTGTCCTTTTGAACTAGCATGTGACTAGTTTGCCATGTGTGAGAGCAGAGTTCTACACATCTACATGTACAAGCATGCCAATTGTTGTTAGAGCTCCTTTAGATTCACCATCCCTTCTCTAAACAGTAAATTCCGATAGAATGGATCACTTTATGGATTTATCTACTTAAACTGACAATTCAGCACAGTTTCTGTGAGTACTATGCCATTGGATTGGGCATTAGAGGTTCCTTATCTATGTCTTGTCTGAATGGTCATTTCTTTCACATTGTGTAGAGTCTCTCTTCATCTCTGATCTGATCCTCTGCTTGTTTTATCTTTTTCTTATTATTTTCAATCATTTTTAAGAATTATTTTTTAAATCTCTTTTTTTTCTTTTTTCTTTTTTTAAATTTTATTTTATTTTTAAACTTTACATAATTGTATTAGTTTTGCCAAATATCAAAATGAATCCACCACACGTTTACATGTGTTCCCCATCCTGAACCCTCCTCCCTCCTCCCTCCCCATACCATCCCTCTGGGTCATCCCAGTGCACCAGCCCCGAGCATCCTGTATCATGCATCGAGCCTGGTCTGGTGATTCATTTCACATATGATGTTATACATGTTTCAATGCCATTCTCCCAAATCATCCCACCCTCTCCCTCTCCCACAGAGTCCACAAGACTGTTCTATACACCTGTGTCTCTTACTGTCTCGCATACAGGGTTGTCGTTACCATCTTTCTAAATTCCATATATATGCGTTAGTATACTGTATTGGTGTTTTTCTTTCTGGCTTACTTCACTCTGTATAATAGGCTCCAGTTTCATCCATCTCATTAGAACTGATTTAAATGTATTCTTTTTAATGGCTGAGTAATATTTCATTGTGTACATGTACCACAGCTTTCTTATCCATTCATCTGCTGATGGACATCTAGGCTGCTTCCATGTTCCTGGCTATTATAAACAGGGCTGTGATGAACATCGGGGTACACATGTCTCTTTCAATTCTGGTTTCCTCAGTGTGTATGCCCAGCAGTGGGATTGCTGGATCATAAGGCAGTTCTATTTCCAGTTTTTTAAGGAATCTCCACACTGTTCTCCATAGTGGCTGTACTAATTTGCATTCCCACCAACAGTGTAAGAGGGTTCCCTTTTCTCCACACCCTCTCCAGCATTTATTGCTTGTAGACTTTTGGATCGCAGCCATTCTGACTGGCGTGAAATGGTACCTCACTGTGGTTTTGATTTGCATTTCTCTCATAATGAGTGATGTTGAGCATCTTTTCATGTGTTTGTTAGCCATTTGTATGTCTTCTTTGGAGATATGTCTGTTTAGGTCTTTGGCCCATTTTTTGATTGGGTGGTTTATTTTTCTGGAATTGGGCTGCAGGAGTTGCTTGTATATTTTTGAGATTAATTCTTTGTCAGTTGTTTCATTTGCTATTATTTTCTCCCATTCTGAAGGCTATCTTTTCACCTTGCTTATAGTTTCCTTTGTTGTGCAGAAGCTTTTAATTTTACATAGGTCCCATTTATTTATTTTTGCTTTTATTTTTTATTTATTTATTTTTTACAGTTCTTCTTTTTCTTTTTTTAATTTTATTTTATTTTTAAACTTTATAATATTGTATTGGTTTTGCCAAATATCAAAATGAATCTGCCACAAGTATATATGTGTTCCCCATCCTGAACCCTCCTCCCTCCTCCCTCCCCATACCATCCCTCTGGGTCGTCCCAGTGCACCAGCCCCAAGCATCCAGTATCGTGCATCGAACCTGGACTGGCGACTCATTCCATATATGATATTATACGTATTTCAATGCCATTCTCCCAAATCATCCCACCCTCTCCCTCTCCCACATAGTCCAAAAGACTATTCTATACATCAGTGTCTCTTTTGCTGTCTCGTATACAGGGGTATTGTTACCATCTTTCTAAATTCCATATATATGCGTTAGTATACTGTATTGGTGTTTTTCTTTCTGGCTTACTTCACTCTGTATAAAGAGGTGGGTCATACAGGATCCTGGTGTAATTTATGTTGGAGACTGTTTTGCTTATGTTCTCCTTTAGGAGTTTTATAGTTTCTGGTCTTATGTCTAGATCTTTAATCCATTTTGAGTTTATTTTTGTGCATGGTGTTAGAAGATCATGGCATCTGGTCCCACCACTTTATGGGAAATAGATGGGGAAAAAGTGGAAACAGTGTCAGACTTTATTTTTCTGGGCTCCAAAATCACTGCAGATGGTGACTGCAGCCATGAAATTAAAAGACGCTTACTCCTTGGAAGGAAACTTATGAGCAACCTAGATAGCATATTCAAAAACAGAGACATTAATTTGCCAACAAATGTCCGTCTAGTCAAGGCTATGGTTTTTCCTGTGGTCATGTATGGATGTGAGAGTTGGACTGTGAAGAAGGCTGAGTGCTGAAGAATTGATGCTTTTGAACTGTGGTGTTGGAGAAGACTCTTGAGAGTCCCTTGGACTGCAAGGAGATCCAACCAGTCCATCCTGAAGGAGATCAGCCCTGGGATTTCTTTGGAAGGAATGATGCTAAAGCTGAAACTCCAGTACTTTGGCCACCTCATGTGAAGAGTTGACTCATTGGAAAAGACTCTGATGCTGGGAGGGATTGGGGGCAGGAGGAGAAGGGGACGACAGAGGATGAGATGGCTGGATGGCATCACTGACTCGATGGATGTGAGTCTGAGTGAACTCTGGGAGTTGGTGATGGACAGGGAGGCCTGGCGTGCTGCAGTTCATGGGGTTGCAAACAGTCGGACACGACTAAGAGACTGATCTGATCTGATGGTGTTAGAAAGTGTTCTAGTTTCATTCTTTTACAAGTGGTTGACCAGTTTTCCCAGCACCACTTGTTAAAGAGATTGTGCTAAGGGGAAAGTTCATAGTTTTTCTCCTGTAATTGAGATCTAATCTTACTGCATAATGGTCAGAAAATATGCTTGGAATGATTTCAATTTTTTTGAATTTACCAAGGCTAGATTTATGGCCCAGGATGTGATCTATCCTGGAGAAGGTTCCATGTGTGCTTGAGAAAAAAGTGAAATTCATTGTTTTGGGGTGAAATGTCCTATAGATATCAATTAGGTCTAACTGGTCTATTGTATCATTTAAAGTTTGGGTTTCTTTGTTAATTTTCTGTTTAGTTGATCTATCCATAGTTGTAAGTGGGGTATTAAGGTCTCCCACTATTATTGTGTTATTATTTCCCCTTTCACACTTGTTAGCATTTGTCTTACATATTGCTTTGCTCCTATGTTGGGTGCATATATATTTATAATTGTTATATCTTCTTCTTGGATTGATCCTTTGATCATTATGTAGTGTCCTTCTTTGTCTCTTTTCATGGCCTTTATTTCAAAGTCTATTGTATCTGATATGAGCATTGCTACTCCTGCTTTCTTTTGGTCTCTATTTGTATGGAATATCTTTTTCTAGCCCTTCACTTTCAGTCTGTATGTGTCCCTTGTTTTGAGGTGAGTCTCTTGTAGCCAACATATATAGGGGTCTTGTTTTTGTATCCATTCAGCCAGTCTTTGTCTTTTGGTTGGGGCATTCAACCCATTTACGTTTAAGGTAATTATTGATAAGTATGATCCCTTTGCCATTTACTTTATTGCTTTGGATTTGAGTTTATACACCCATTTTTTTGTTTCCTGTCTAGAGAAGATCCTTTAGCCTTTGTTGTAGAGCTGGTTTGGTGGTGCTGAATTCTCTTAGATTTTGCTTGTCTGTAAAGCTTTTGATTTCTCCTTCATATTTGAATGAGATCGTTGCTGGGTACAGTAATATGGGCTGTAGGTTATTTTCTTTCATCACTTTAACTATGTCTTGCCATAGTTTCTGTTGAAAGATCAGCTGTTATCCTTATGGGAATTCCCTTGTGTGTTATTTGTTGTTTTTCCCTTGCTGCTTTTAATATTTGTTCTTTGTGTTCGATCTTTGTTAATTTGATTAATATGTCTCTGGGGTACAAAAAAGATCTTTATGACCCAGATAATCACGATCGTGTGGTCACTGACCTAGAGCCAGACACCCTGGAATGTGAAGTCAAGTGGGCCTTAGAAAGCATCACTACGAACAAAACTAGTGGAGGTGATAGAATTCCAGTTGAATGATTCCAAATCCTGAAAGGTGATGCTGTGAAAGTGCTGCACTCAATATGCCAGCAAATTTGGAAAATTCAGCAGTGGCCACAGGACTGGAAAAGGTCAGTTTTCATTCCAATCTCAAAGAAAGGCAATGCCAAAGAATGCTCAAACTACCACACAATTGCACTCATCTAACATGCTAGTAAAGTAATGCTCAAAATTCTCCAAGCCAGGCTTCAGCAATATGTGAACCATGAACTTCCTGATGTTCAAGCTGGTTTTAGAAAAGGCAGGGGAACCAGAGATCAAATTGCCAACATCCGCTGGACCATGGAAAAAGCAAGAGAGTTCCAGAAAAACATCTATTTCTGCTTTATTGACTATGCCAAAGCCTTTGACTGTGTGGATCACAATAAACTGTGGAGAATTCTGAAAGAGATGGGAATACCAGACCACCTGATCTGCCTCTTGAGAAATATATATATATATATGAAGTTTGCTTTAAAAAAATAGGTCTCTCTCTGTCTCTGTCTCTCTTTTTTTTTTTGCAAAGTAATAATAGGTTATAAAAATGAAAATTAAAGGAGTAATAGAGGACTTAAAAATTAAAAGAAATAAATAATGATAGTAAAATATATATCTAGGACCTTCTCTGGTGTTGTGGGCAGTGTGGTGTCAGTTCATTTTTGGATAGTTCCTTGATCCAGCTTATATTTCTCAAGATCTATAGGCCCCTTCCTATGTAGTCAGTACTAAGTACAGGGTTTTAATCTATTGCACCTGTCACTTCCAAGGCAGTTCCCTCTGTTTTAGCTTCTTCTGTTTGGTGGTCTCTTCAGTGTCTGATTTCCACCCTGACACAAGGCGGGTGGTGGTGGACACTTTTTTTAAGGCTCACTTGTTCAGTCGTGCTGTGGGGAGGGAGGGATGCTGCAAACAAATAGCACTGGCATCTGTGGGGAGTGCTCGCAGTGTCTCAGCCACACTGGGCCTGCCCCTGCTCACGGTGCATGTGCCCTCCCTGCCCACACAGCTCAGGCTCTAGGTTGCTCCACTGGGAACTGTCCGAGGCTGGCTCTGGGCTGCATGCACCTCCCAGGTCTAAGCTGCTCAGGTTCAGGCACTTGGGTAGTCCTCAGAGGCGCAGACTCCATAGGTCCTGCGTTTTGTGCCCTTCCCAGGTCTGAGCAGCTCAGGTGATGAGGTGTTTGGTGAGCCCAGTCACTGCGACTTATCGCCTCTGCCGTCCCTGCCCCTCGGTTTTCTGGGTGTACAACTGGTGCACCTTCTCAGGTGGATGATGACTGTCCAGAACCCCACGAAGTCTTAGCAAAGAAGCCTGCTTGCAATTTTGTAGATAATGTCTCTCTGGGGCTGCGATTGCCCCCTTCCGGCTCTGGCTGCCCGTCACTGGAAGGGGATGGTCTGCAGCCTGCTAGTTCTGTTCAGTCCTTTGTTCTGTGCGCAGTGCTGGTGGTGTCTTAGGGCTTTTCGCATGGTAGCTATCCCACAGTCTGGTTTGCTAGCCCAAGCTAGTTCACTCTGATTACCCTTGGGGCGTTCAGGCTCAATCCTTACTCTAAGCAATGCAGCCCGCGCCTCCCTGCCCAGCCCCCGCCTGCCAGTGGCAGATGCAGGCGTCTGCACTGCTTCTCCACTGGGGTAGTTACCGTTGGGCTCATAATCTGTGGATTTTAATTATTTATTTATTTTTCCTCCCTGTTATGTTGCCCTCTGTGCTTCCAAGGCTCACCACAGACTCGGCAGTGAGAATGTTTCCTGCTGTTTGGAAACTTCTCTCTTTTTAAGACTCCCTTCCCAGACGGAGCTCTGTCCCTACCTCTTTTGTTTCTTTTTTTGTCTTTTATATTTTTTCCTACCTCCTTTTGAAGACAATGGGCTGCTTTTCTGGGTGCCTGATGTCCTCTGCTGGCATTCAGAAGTTGTTTTGTGAAATTTACTCAGTGTTTAAACGTTCTTTTGATGAATTTGTGGGGGAGAAAGTGGTCTTCCCGTCCTATTCCTCTTCTGTCTTAGGACCGCCCCCCCCATACTTTTTCTTTTCTGATTCTTTTTCCCCTGTTATTTCCTGATTTCTCTTGGATTGATAAATCTCATCCTCTAACTGATTTGGATGGTGCTGATTTTATTCCTAAGTCTTTTTAGTGGGAATTTTTCTATTTGTAATGCATATAGTTGTATTTGCATTTCAATCAACAGTTGCAATCAACATGAGAAACAAAATATTGTCTGCCATATTAGTTAACAAAAGGCATTAACAAGGGACAGTCATCAGTGATTATAGCCCTCCACAGTGAACTGTGAGCCCTGAGACAACCCAGGATGTGAAAACACAGAATACTGGCCCCAGATAGCTGAAATGCCTATCAAAAGAATGATTTCAATGAGTCAAGACTCTTGTATCTTCCTATATATGGAGAAGAGTTAAATTCCTTAACTTGAGATGTCTGGCTTTCTTTGCTTAACAATAATTTTTTTTTGACATTTAGATTACCTGTCCTTTGTAGTGAAACTCATATAGCCTGGCTCCCCCTCCTGACCTCTTTGGAGCAGTTTTCACAGGTTTATTTGAGATACTGCCTCCTGGGCTTGAAATCCTAAGAATATACACTGAATAAAACATGTGGACTAAAAAAAAAAATATTCACAGCCTAAAAGTTGATAGTTAGGTTCTATTCAGTGAAAACTTTTAGGACTCCAAGCCCGGGAGACAGCATCTCAAGTAACCCTGAGAGAATTGCTCCAAGGAAGCTAGGGGAAGAATTAGGTTATATAGAATTTTGCAACAAAAGGCAGGTAGTCTGAACATCAAAAGATCATTGTCAGTGAAAGGAAATCACATATCTCAAGTTAAGGAATTTAGCACTTTTCTATGTATGGGAAGATATGAGAGTCAGTTCACTGAAATAAATTGTCTGATGTGCACCTCACCTGTCTAGAGCTAGTATGCTGTGACTTCACAAGACTCCAAATTTTCTTAGGGCTCACCATAGGGAGTGGCTGCAGTCTGAGGGCTACTATTTATAGATGGTGGGTATTCTTTCCTTTCCTGAGTTCCCCTAGGGCTCATCCCCAAGGGCTGTGATTGCTGATGACTGGCGACTGGGACATCATTTGTTTACTGATATGGCAAGAAATATTCCAGTTTTCAAAGATAATTCTCAACTTTTAGGTTTTGTGATTTTTTTTTTTCAGTTGACAAATAGCACCCATTTTAGTAAGTTTAAGAGAAATAGGAGTATATCTAAGAATAGTATACAGATCATGGATTTTCTGAAAGACACCATGAGTAGGGGTTTTCTTCATGAGACCCGTAAGTTCTGCTGCTTTGCCTGGATTTCCTCTCCCATTGTTGGATCCTGAGTATCTGGACCTCTGTCACTTTGCTTTGAGCACACCTTGTTACATTGATCAAATCTCCAAGCCTACCTCTCAAGTAAAAGTGTATGGTTGGAGGAGGCCATGTCACATGCCTATTTATCTACAAAGTGGATGGGGAAAATGAGGTTGCCTTCTGCTTTGGGGACCCAGAGCTCATGAAACAGACTTCCCCAAATATAAGAGTTCCTCAGAGCCTCCTTTAATACCTACTTAAATGCTTTCATTACAATGCGTTCTGTATTTCCAGTGCAGGGCCTTACTTGTCCTTGGGTACCATAATAGTTTACACATAACTCTGCTAAAGTAGTCATCTGCTAAAGCTGCATTGTCTTATTTACTAGCATTGTGCCTGGTACAAGGAAGATGTTTAGCAAGGGTTTTAATATGACTAAAAAGGTACATAAGTTGCAATAGGTTAGTTTTTCCATAGTAAAGCTTTCTTTACATCTCCCTTGGCGTATCATCCTCCAGCAACTCTCTGTTATTTTCATTGAGGGAACTGAGCATCTCAGTGCTCACTATGTTTCTGAGAGTCACAGATAATATTGCCATACCATCTCTCTGCCAGGCCTCCTTGCCACCTGAGACATAACCCCATCTCTAATTGGGCTGGTGGCACTTTCCTTAGCATGTTGTTGGGCATCTTGTAACTTTGCCTGCAATATTCTTTGCTGCTGGTAATATCTATTCCTCTCAATTCTCTTCTTCAGTGTCCAAAGAGCTGGTTTTACCAATATATAGCTCTCTATGTTCCCCCAGAGGGAGGTTGTTTCTTCTCTGGATTCTTCTTTCTGGTATCCACTGTCATTGTGGGCCAAAGACACCAGAGGCTGGTGTAATGTGTCAGCACTGGGAAACTCTGGTGTGCCCTGAGAAGGCCTTGGGAATAGACAGATGTTATGAATGAGTTAGTGTTGGAGACACTGCAAAGTTCAGCAGATGTGAAGCTGAATCTGGCCTCTGTACCCCAATACCAAATTAAATCTCAGAGACAGAGTTTTGGGTGAAGTATTACAGAAAAAAATGTCTTTATTGCTTTGTCAAGCAAAGGGGGCAACAGCAGGCTAATGCCCTGAAAACTGTGTGTCCCAATACACAGTGGAGGTTGTATGGGAGGAGTTTTATAGTCAAGGGATGGTATTGCTGATCATGGTGCTTGCAGGACCTGCATTCCTTTAACTGAGAGATCTTCTGGCATCAGTGATAATGGGCAAACTGACCTTTGGAATGAACACTACATAAAGTAGTTAACATCTTCCACTTGGTGGGAGTTTTAGTTTGGCTGAAGAAGTAAGAAATGTTGTTAGGTGTATCCCTTGAGGGGCAACCAGAACCCTGGTCCAAGGCTGCACTATTTCTTGAATGCTCCTCCATTATCTCTATATCCCCTACCCTCCCTGATTAGCAACTGTTTGAACCTGCACTTTGGAACACAGGGAATGGGACAGAAGGGTTTTTGTGCCCTGGAGCTCCACAGGGTCCTGCTCAGTCAGTTTCAGAAGCTCTGCTTCCCTTGGATATTACTTCCTGACTACCACCCTGTGGATTATAGGTATTCATCACTTTTCCTTCCTTGCTGCACACCTTGTGGATATGGGATTTCCTCAATTTCAGCCCCCCAATTGTCTTTATTAAAAATCTGTGTGTATATAGATATCTCCCACTAGTTCTTGCCTCTGACAGATGCAATGAAATGAATGTGTCCTGGGGAGGTGATTTAGGTTTCCTGCCTGAGAGGATAACTCCTGCCCATTTCACATCCCTTCTTCCAACTAGGAGCATCTTCACTCTGCACAGTTGAGAGGTCCTCTGAATTTGGGGTGGGTTGAAGAAAGGGGGAATTGGGTTTTGTATGAGTTATCAATGGGCATCATTGTCCCTCTGCACCTCTGGCTGGAGTAGAAAGAACTCCAATGCCTCATGCTTTGCATTAGGTAATCTTTGTGGTCTGGGCTGTCTTACATGGACCTACAGAGTTTGGGCATTCTTAGAAGGGTAGTGCATCTTCTACTCTATAAATTATGATTTCTTGAGCTATTTCTGGGGCCAGATCCAACTAAACACCCCTTAGAGTACCTAGTTCTTACTGCACCAGTCTTGAGGAGTGGCATGATCAAGGTCTGGCTTCTATGTGCATTTTTATTTTGGTGAAATTCCCACATTCTCACTTCTGCTATTTTCCTGGAGGACTGAACAAGGAAACCCAAGAACATACTATAGAAATGGCAGATCAATCCAAGGGTAGAGATAGGTTTGCCCACTTATGGCTATTATACATGAAGAGAAAACACAGGAGCAGTGACTGGACCTTCTGCTGCCAGGCTTGCAGAACTACCTGTGTTTCGGTTAAACCTGATTCTGCTGTAAGAATACAGCTTTAGGCAGGATCATTCTTCAGGTCAAAAGCATGCATGTTCATGAGATTTAACAAGTGTGGAAATTTTATTTAACAGGGTTAGAAAACTGGCAGATATTGTCACCATTTCCAATGACTGGAAATGCCAGCCAATGTCTTGGTTGAGGGGTAAGGTCTCAGATGATGGCTCTTGATCAATTGGTGTGGAAATATTTCAATATTTTAAAAATATTTCCATAGAAGAAAATCCCTTTGATATCTGCCCACCTCTCCTTTTCTCCTCTTCTCTTATCTACAGTTGTCAGGGAGTTGTGGGAGCTACATGTGAGCCCAGATTTGTTTTTGTGAGCAGTTATTTTAGTCTTCCCAGAGCACTGCCTTAGAGACTGTATGGGAAAACTAAAATACACTGCTAATGACTGAGAATTCCCTGACAGTCTTTCTCAACTTAAACCTATCTTTTCAGCCTCATTTGCTTAAATAAGAAGAATTCTCAGATGATTTTCAAATTAAAATATGACTATTCCTGTGCAGGATGTTGAGTTAAAATTTGGTAATTTATGCATGATAAATTGAATATTTCCTGAAATGAAATATTTTGAGATATGGAATATTTCCTGCCATATCAGTAAACAAGGATGTCATAGTCATCAGTGTGAGTCAGTGAGCTTTGAGGAAACTCAGGAAAGAAAAGAATATCTGTCATTTAGCAGCCATCAGACTGTAGCCACTCCTTAAGGTGAGCCATGAGGAAACTCAGGTTGTGAAAACACAGGATACTGGCCCCAGATAGGTGAGATGCATATCAACAAAATGATTTCAGTGAGTGCAGACTCTTGCATATTCTCGTACATAGAAAAGTGCTTCCTAATAGCTCAGTTGGTAAAGAATCCTCCTACAATGCAAGAGACCCTAGTTTGATTTCTGGGTTGGGAAGATCTGCTAGAGAAGGGATAGGTTACCCATTTCATTATTCTTGGGCATCCCTTGTGGCTCAGCTGATAAAGAATCCACCTGCAATCCAGGAGACCTGGGTTCAATCCCTGGGTTGGGAAGATCCCCTGGAGAATGGAAAGGTTACCCATTCTAGTATTCTGGACTGGAGAATTTCATGGCTCAGTAGTTTTGGCACATGGGCTTAGAATTCCCATGGCATGTAGAATTTTCCCAGAGCAGGGATGAAATTTATATCCCCTGCATTGGCAGGTGGATTCGTAACCACCAGACCACAAGGGAGTGTGTGTATGTGTGTGCTCAGTCGAGTCCACCTCTTTGCAAGCCCACGGGCTATAGCCTGCCAGGCTCCTCTGTTCATGAAATTTTCCAAGCAAGGATACTTGAGTGTGTTGTCATTTCCTTCTCTAGGGTATCTTCCTGACCCAGGTATCGAAACTATATCTCCTGTGTCTCCCACAGTGACAGGCAGATTCTTTACTGCTGAGCACCAAGTCCATCTTTTTTCTTAATGTAGTCATTTGTTGTTATAAACTTCCTCTTAGAATCATTTTTTCTGTATCTAAAAACTTTTGGTGTGCTGTGTTTCCATTTTTGTCTAGATTTTAAAAATTTCCCTTTTGATCTTCTTTGACCCACTGATGCTTCAGGAGCATGTAGCTTCATTTCCAACATTCATTTCTGTATTTATGAGTTTTCCAGCTTTTTTCCTGTTATTTAGTTTCACACCATTGTAATTAGAAAAGATAATTGATATGATTTCACTTTTCTTAAATTTCTTAAGACTTGTTTTGTGGCTTAACATATGATCTGTCCTGGAGAATGCTCAGAGTGTGCTTGAGAAGAATGCATTTTGCTGCTATTGGATGGAATGTTCTATATATGAGTGTTGAATGTGAAAGTGAAAATCACTCAGTTGTGTCCAGCTCTTTGTGACCCCATGGACTATACAGTCCATGGAATTCTCCAGGCAAGAAACTGGAGTGGGTAGATATTCCATTCTCCAGGGGATCTTCCCAACCCAGGGACTGAACCCAGGTCTCCCTCATTGCAGGTGGGTTCTTTACCAGCTGAGCCACCAGGAAAGCCCAATACTGGAGTGGTTAGCCTATCCCTTCTCCAGTGGTTCTTCCTGACCCAGGAATTGAACTGAGGTCTCCTGCATTGCAGGTGTATTCTTTACTAGCTGAGCTACCAGGGAAGCCCATATGACTGCTAGGTCCATTTATTTAAAAGTGTAGTTCAGGTCCATATTTCCTCGTTGATTTTCTGTCTGGATGATCTGTTTATTGATTAAAATAAAGTATTGAAATACACTGATTTCTTAATATTTGCTTTATATAATTATGTACTCTGTTGTAGGGTACAGATATATTCACAATTGTAATAATCTATGGATGAATTGACCCCTTATATAATGGCTTTTTTTGTCTCCTAACCATTTTTTACTTAAAGTCTCTTTTGTCTGATATGAAAAAGCTACTTCTGCTCTCTTTCTACTTGTATGGATATCTTTTCCCATCACTCTACTTTGAGCCAATCAATATATGTCCTGTGGTAGCATATAGTTGGGTCTTTTTTTTTTTTTTTCAATTCCTTCAGTCACTCTGTGCCTTTTGATTGGAGAATTTAATCCATTTATATTTAAAGTAATTTTTAAAATAAATCTATATAGTTTTATTAAGACAAAAACTGACAGTGTTGATATGAAGTTTACATTTAAACAACTTTTCACAAAAACCTAACACAGGCCTAAAAATTACAATGGAGTTCTAGATGCAGATCAAGATGATGTCAACAACTGATGGATCTCATGACTCAAGACAGCGTTTTGGATTTTAGTTAGTTCTTAGGATTAAAAAATTTGTTTTGTTTTAAAGTGAACCACTGCCCCAGTATGAATATTTATCTTCTCCTGAGACCAGGGCTTTTGAAATCATTCAACTCTTGAACTTGTGCTGTCAGTGACTGAACCCTGCCACCAATGGTTTCAAAGTTCAAAAAACAGAGGCTCCAAGAGTTTTCCACCCTATGAGCACCGGCCCTTGTCTTTCCCTACTCACTTATCTCCTATACCACTCTCTGCCCTTCCCTAAATACTTCACCAGTGGCTTGGATGGAGAAGCTGATATTTGTAACTTCACAATAGGAAAAGAAAGGGTCTTCTTGTCAGTTTCATGAGTAGCACCTCTAAGACAGAATGATCTGCCTGTGTATACACTCCAGTAAGACTTATCCTCCTCAACCAGTTTCCATCCCCCAAATGGCAGCTTTGGTAGCTTCTTATTCCTTTGTTGGGAACAGCATTAAGCTCAGGCAGGGAATACCTTGGCTTCTAAGTTTCAGGCATTCACAGATTTTAAACAGTCTCTCACAGTCCTCATTTAGGTTGCCAATGACATTTTTTGAAAGGATACAATATTCTGGACACAGAACCCAATCATCATTAGTTGTTCTTTCCTTTGTTTCACCGTTTCCCCAAATTTTAACAAAAATGATCCTAACCCATCTCCTTCTTTTTCCACCCCACCCCACCCACCCCAAATAATACACCAGTAATAGCCAAAAACTACACACATGCTACGCTGTAAAAATGCAGAGTTAACACTATCGGGAAGAAGGCTGTGTGGGTTGTGGAGATGCTCTTTGAAGATCTACAGGACCTCTTGCTCTCCCACATCCCATTCTGCGTTTTGTCCTTCATAGAAGGCCCTTTGCTTTTTTTTAAAGCAAAGTTCAGAACGGGTTGCCTTGAAACACTGACCCTCCTTCCCCTCCACCGGGATGGGTGTGCAAACTGTACAGCATGGAACGGTTTTGAAGCCCTTGGGCTGCTGTAGGGCACAGAAACTATACTGGCTCTTCAAAGGACATCTTCTCAAGCCACCTTTATGGTGTCAAGACAAGGAGAACTCCTTCTTTCCCCACTTGAAACCCACAGTCAGATGTGACAGGGGCTGGTATTCAAGAAAGTTAATTCTTATCATCTTTTTTGTCATCATCCTCTGAGGGGTAAGAATGCCACGTCAGCCTTTCCTCATAGAAGGATATGACAACCTGCGGGCACTTGACATTGGCTTCCTTGGCAGGGACCAGATCAGCCTCATCAGAGTTCTTCCATTTCATTAGGAACATGAGTTCTCCACTGGAGTCCGTAGCTCCAATAATCCTCTCTGGTTCCAAACCCCGGGCAAAGCTTCGAGGCTTTTCTGACTCTTCTTTCTTCTTCTTTGGTTTGTTCTCCTCCCCCTTATCTTCCGAATCAGAATCAGCTTTGCGTTTGCCTCCCTCTGATTTATCTGTCTCGTGTGCTGTTTTCTGTGACTGCAGAAACTCAGCAATGAGGTCAGGGCAATCCAGGTTCTCTTCTGGTTCCCATGTGTTATCCTCATCTGAGAACCCCTTCCACTTTAGGAGATACTCCACTTTGGCCTTTACCACTCAACGGTCTAGAACTTTTTCCACCACATATTCTTCTTCCTCTTCTTCTAGCACCTCCTCCACTTTCTTCTTGTTTTGTTTTTTCCCCATAGTGCCCGCCAGCTTTCTGGTATAAAGGATGACGCTGGTAGCATTGTCTTGGTCTACTCAGGCCGAAGGGCGTCGCGCAAATGCTCGGCCCATCCCAAATCGCTTCAATCTCTGGCTCCGGACTCGCCGCCCTACCCTCTCCATCTTCTCGCGCTCTTTGCCCTCTAAAGTAATTTTTGATAGGAGGACTTCCCAGGTGGCTTATTGGTAAACAACCCACCTGCCAAGCCAGAGACGTGGGTTCAATCCTTGGCTCAGGAAGATCCCCTGGAGAAGGAAAAAGCAACCCATGCCGATATTCTTGCCTAGAGAGTCCCATGGATAGAGGAGCCTGGCAGGCTACAGTCCGTAGGATTGCACAGTCAAATATGACTGAAACGAACTTGCATGCATGCACATGGTTTTTTGCTGTCTGTGATTTTGGGTAGTCCTTTCCAGATGTGTTACTGTTGGAGCCCTCCTCCTCATGCTCTTTACAGAGGTCCATACAAGGCAACTGCCCCAAGGCAGAAGGTCCAGGGGCCCCTCTTTAAATTCTAATGGGCTGAGGTATCTACCAGTGATAACATGGAACAATATCTCCTGAGCATACTGGAAACAGGCCCAGAGATTATGTGTTCTTCTGGGCTTCATTATCAGCATGAGTCAAAAGGGGGCCTGTTTATGGAACACAAATTTCTCAGAGAAAGGTTTACCTGCATGCAGTTTGGAACCAGAAATCAAGTCTAGCTTGGCTATTTAAAAGATCTGCATCTCTCCAAGTCTTGATGTCCCTATCTATCGATTGAGGGAATAGCAATCACACCTGGAGGATGTTTGAGAATGAAATAAGATGATGTATTCATAGAGTTAATGTAGGAAGTGGTCCACTTCAGGGCTAATATATACTGGTTAGATGTTTTAGTCCCAAGCACTGTGTGAGATTCTATGCAACTTCACCCCATGTAGGATCCACAATTGCTTGGGGCAACTGAAGAGGAGGACCAGTTGGTCATGTGGCTGGAAACAAAGACTTAATCATAGGCTCAAGCTCAAGTTTTTTGATTCTAAAATTTGCTTAGGTTTCCTTTTGAACGTCTTGTGCTCTGTTCAGTTTGAGTGCTAAAAAAATGCTTTGGATTTTGCAAGTTGGTCACAGAATGGGTAACTCCTCTGGGCTTTCATGGACATGAGGTAAGTGTCTTTTCCTCCACAGATTCCCGTGCTCCTAAACCTGAGCAGAGACCCTGAGGTCAGCCTGCCTGCTCCACCACTCATGTATGCCTTGGCCCTTGGTTCCTGTCTGGGAGGTAAGCGGGTATTGGATTTGAGGGAGGGCCCCCAGACACTATGGTGAGCCTGAAGTGATGATTCAGTTCAGTTTAGTTCAGTCGCTCAGTCGTGTCCAACTCTTTGCAACCCCATGAATTGCAGCATGCCAGGCCTCCCTGTCCATCACCAACTCCCAGAGTTCACTCAGACTCACGTCCATCGAGTCAGTGATGCCATCCAGCCACCTCATCCTCTGTCGTCCCCTTCTCCTCCTGCCCCCAATCCCTCCCAGCATCAGAGTCTTTTCCAATGAGTCGACTCTTCTCATGAGGTGGCCAAAGTACTGGAGTTTCAGCTTTAGCATCATTCCCTCCAAAGAAATCCCAGGGCTGATCTCCTTTAGAATGGACTGGTTGGATGTCCTTGCAGTCCAAGGGACTCTCAAGAGTCTTCTCCAACACCACAGTTCAAAAGCATCAATTCTTCGGCGTTCAGCTTTCCTCACAGTCCAACTCTTACATCCATACATGACCACTGGAAAAACCATAGCCTTGACTAGACGGACCTTTGTTGGCAAAGTAATGTCTCTGCTTTTGAATATGCTATCTAGGTTGGTCATAACTTTCCTTCCAAGGAGTAAGCGTCTTTTAATTTCATGGCTGCAATCACCATCTGAAGTGATTTTGGAGCCCCCAAAAATAAAGTCTGACACTGTTTCCACTGTTTCCCCATCTGTTTCCCATGAAGTGATGGGACCAGATGCCATGATCTTAGTTTTCTGAATGTTGAGCTTTAAGCCAACTTTTTCACTCTCCTCTTTCACTTTCATTAAGAGGCTTTTTAGGAGCATCAGGAGGCTCCTCTTCACTTTCTGCCATAAGGGTGGTGTTATCTGCATATCTGAGTTCATTGACATTTCTCCTGGCAATCCTGATTCCAGCTTGTGCTTCTTCCAGCCCAGTGTTTCTCATGATGTACTCTGCATAGAAGTTAAATAAGCAGGGTGACAATATACAACCTTGATGTACTCCTTTTCCTATTTGGAACCAGTCTGTGAAGTGATGATTAATGAATGCCAAATTGAAAGTAAAGTAAGAATAAGTAAAGTAAGAATAGTTCATGATTTCCTAAGTGGGAAACCTATCTTCACCTTTGACTGGAGAGTTCTAGCCCTACTCAGTTTCTCTGCAAAGTGTGTTACTTTCCATTCTCTGCAGAACTGCCCCTGACATTCTAAGCCTGTGGCTTGAGGATGGTCATTACTGACATCTCAAAGTTAATGTCTTCTCACACTGCATGCAGATGTGGCTTAGTGGCTTAGGTTTAGAAGCAGATTTTGAATCAGAAACCATCCTTAGTGGCAACTTCTTATTCCCTCTTTTAAGGAATGTGTGTTGTGGGTGATGGTGGGTAAAGTGATGAATGTGTGAGCTAAGAAGTAGAGACTTTAATGTAATAATAATAAGAAAATTTTTCTAAAGTTTTTTCTTGGGCTGAGAGAGTGTTTTGTCTTTTGGAGACATTAAAAAGTCAATTAGAAGAAGCGTCAGGAGAGACTAACCTCTGGTGAGTAAACACGGGGGTTTGGATGTGATTGTATTTGGAAGGAGACCTAATCACCTTTGGGAACACAAGAGGATTGTGAAAAATCTTAGACAAACACAATAGATACCTTTAAAATTTTTGTTTTTGCTTCCAGGTATGCTTAGATAATCTATCTTTCTTTGTTCTTTGATTGGTCTCTAACTATTAAATCAACAACTTTGTTTTTAGTGTATCTTCAAGTTTATAGAGGGGGACTAATGCCATTCAATGAAGTTGTTATAATCTGGAGACAGCTAGTTCACCTAATTCAGCAACTGAGGACTCAAATTCTGAGTTTAGACTTGTTAAAATCGTCCCCATCTGAGATCAGCAGCACGAAAAGCAACACCTGCATTCACAACCACATTTAATCAACTGCATTCACAACCACATTTAATATCAGTGATAGAAACAGAATCCAGAGACACCAGGAAATATGTCCACTGTGTGGAATTTTGTTCATTAAACCTTATTGAGCATCTTCTACTTTTATATGGTGACATTGTCTTCCTGAGTGGGGAGACAGTCACCTAAGTTAGGATTGCAATATAAATGGATCCTCTCATGGCCATGTACATAGAGTGCTCAGGGAGCACCATGGAGGCTGGAGGAAAGTCAGGAATGGCTCTCCAGAGAGGGAAGTTTTGGGCTGCTTCTCAAAGAATAAGAAGCCTCCTCGACTGGTTCTTATTCACCCAGAACATGTAGAATGAATAGAATAGAGGGGATTATCAAGGAAAGAAGTTAACATGGACCACTTACATGGCTAATAACCTAAAATATGATTAAACATTTGGTGATTGAGACTCTTTTTAAAATTTATATATTTTTAATTGAAGGATAATTGCTTTACAAAATTGTGTTGGTTTCTGCCATACATCAACATGCACAACCATAAGAGTACATATGTCCCCCCTCTTATGAACCCCTTCCCACCTCCCACCCCATCCCACCTCTCTAAATTGTCACAGAGCTCATATTTGAGTTCCCTGTGTCATATAGAAAATTCCTACAGGCTATCTATTTTACATATGGTAGTGTATATAGTTCCATGCTACTCTCTCCATTCATTCCACCCTCTCCTTCCTTCCTTTCCTGTGCCCACAATTCTGTTCTCTATGTCTTTGTCTCCACTGCGGACCTGCAGATAGGTTCATCAGTACCATCTTTCTAGATTCCATATATATGTGTTAATACACCATATTTGTTTTCTATTTCTGACTTACTTCACTCTGTATAATAGGCTCTAGGTTCACCCACCTCATTAGAACTGGCTCAAATGCTTTCCTTTTTATGACTGAGTAATATTCCAGTAATATTTTATATATGTACCATAGCTTCTTTAATCATTCATCTGTTGATGGACATCTAGGTTGCTTCCATGTCCCAGCTATTTTAAATAGTGCTTCAATGAACGTTGAGGTACATGTTGCTTTTTAAATTCTGGTTTTCCCTGGGTATATGCCCAGTAGTAGGATTGTTGGGTCATATGGTCATTTTCTTCCTCGTTTGTTAAGGAATCTCCATACTGTCTTCCATAGTGGCTGATAAGTTTATATTCCCACCAACAGTGCAAGAGGGTTCCCTTTCCTCCACACCATCTCCAGCATTTATTGTTGTAGATTTTATTTTTTTGCTGAATGTATGTATTTTCTTTTAAAAATATATTTATATATTTTAATTGGAGGATAATTACAATATTGTGATGGCTTTTGGCATAGATCAACATGAATCAGCCATAGGCATACACGCGTCCACCCCATCCTGAACCCCTCTCCCACACCCCTCCTTACCCCATGCCTCCAGGTTGTCACAGAACACTGGTCCTGGGTGCCCTGCTTCATGCATCCAACTCACAGTGGTCATCCATTCTACATATGGTAATGTACATGTTTCAGTGCTATTCTAACCCTCTCCTTCTCCCACTGGGTCCAGAAGTCTGTTCTTTATGTCTGCTGTGTCTCCTTCTGTACATAGGATCATCAGTACCATCCTTCTAGATTCCATGCTGCTGCTGCTGCTGCTGCTAAGTCGCTTCAGTCATGTCCGACTCTGTGCGACCCCAGAGACGGCAGCCCACCAGGCTCCACCGTCCCTGGGATTCTCCAGGCAAGAACACTGGAGTGGGTTGCCATTTCCTTCTCCAATGCATGAAAGTGAAAAGTGAAAGGGAAGTCGCTCAGTCGTGTCCAACTCTTAGCGACCCCATGGACTGCAGCCCACCAGACTTCTCCATCCATGGGATTCTCCAGGCAAGAGTACTGGAGTGGGGTGCCATTGCCTTCTCTGCTAGATTCCATATATATGCATTAATATATATCAGTTGTCTTTCTCTTTCTCACTTACTTCACTCTGTATAATAGGCTCTAGGTTCATCCACCTCATTAGAACTGACTCAAATGCATTCCTTTTATAGCTGAGTAGTATTCTGCTGTGTATATGTATCACAACTTCCTTATCCATTCATCTGCTGATGGACATCTAGGTGGCTTCCATTTCCTAGCTAGTGTAAATAGTGCTGCGATTAACATTGTGGTATCTGTGTCTGTTTCAATTCTGGTTTCCTTAATGTATATACTGAGCAGTGGGATTGCTGGGTCATAGAACAGTTGTATTCCCAGTTTTTTAAGGAATCTCCACACTTTTCTCCATAGTGGCTGTACCAGTTTGCCTTCCAACAAACAGTGCAAGAGAGTTCCCTTTTCTCCACACCCTCTCCATTTATTGTTTGTAGACTTTTCGATGATGGTCGTTTCTGACCATTGTGAGATGATACTTCATTGTCGTTTCGATTTGCATTTCTCTGATAATGAGTGATGTTGAACATCTTTTCATGTGTTTATTAGCCATCTATATGTTGTCTTTGGAGAAATATCTGTTTAGGTCTTTTGCCCAGTTTTTGAGTGGGTGTTTGTTTTCTGGTATTGAGTTGCATGAGCTGCTTGTATATTTTGGAGATTAATTCTTTGTTGGTTGTTTCATTTGCTTTGTTTTCTCATTTTCTGAAGGCTGCCTTTTCACCTTGCTTATAGTTTCCTTCATTGTGCAAAAGCCTTTAAGTTTAATTAGGTCCCATTTATTTATATTTATTTTTATTTCCATTATGCTGGGAGGTAGGTCATACAGGATCTTGCTGTGATTTGTGTCAGAGTGTGTTCTGCCTATGTTTTCTTCAAATAATTTTACAGTTTCTGATCTTACATTTAAGTCTTTATCCATTTTGAGTTTATTTTTGTGTATGGTATTAGAAAGTGTTCTAGTTTCATTCTTTTACATGTAGTTGACCATTTTCCCAGCACCACTTGTTGAAGAGACTGTCTTTTCTCCATTGTATATTTTTTGCCTCCTTTGTCAAAGATAAGGTGTACATAGGTGTGTGGATTTATCTCCAGACTTTCTATTTTGTTCAACTGATCTATATCTCTGTCTTTGTGCCAATACCATACTATCTCAATGACTGTAGCTTTGTAGTATAATCTGAAGTCAGGAAGATCGATTCCTCCAGTTCCATTCTTTCTCAAGATTGCTTTGGCTATTTGGGGCCTTTTGTGTTTCCATACAAATTGTGAAATTATTTGTTTTAGTTCTGTGAAAAATACTGTTGGTAGTTTGATAGGGATTACATTGAATCGATAGATTGCTTTGAGTAGTATACTCATTTTCACTATATTGACTTTTCCAGTCCAAGAATATGGTATATTTCTCCATCTATTTGTGTAATCTTTGGTTTCTTTCATCAATGTTTTGTAATTTTCTATATACAGGTCTTTTGTGTCTTTAGGTAAATTTATTCCTAAGTATTTTATTCTTTTCATTGCAATGGTGGATAGGATTGTTTACTTAATTTCCTTTTCTGATCTTGCATTGTTAGCATATAGGAATGCAAGGAATTTCTCTGTGTTAATTTTATATCCTGTGACTTTACTATATTCATTGCTTAGCTCTAGTAATTTTCTGGTGGCTTCTTTAGGGCTATGTAGAGGATCATGTCATCTGCAAACAGTGAAAGTTTTACTTCTTTTCCAATCTGGATTCCTTTCATTTCCTTTTCTTCTCTAATTGCTGTGGCTAGGACCTCCAGAATTATTTTGAATAGTAGTGGTGAGAGAGGGCAGCCATGTCTTGTTACTGATTTTAGAGGAAATGTTTTCAAATTTTTGCTATTGAGGATAATGTTTGCTGTGGGTTTGTCTTATATGGCTTTTATTATGTTGAGGTATATTCCTTCTATGCCTACTTTCTGGAGAGTTTTATCATAAATGGGTGTTGAATTTTGTCAACAGCTTTCTCAGAATCTATTGAAATAATCATATGGTTTTTATCTTTTAACTTATTAATAATGTTGTGATAGACTTGCATATATTGAAGAATCCTTCATCCCTGAAATAAACCCGACTTGATCATGGTACATGATCTTTTTAATGAACACATTAAAATTTTTGTTTGCTAGAATTTGTTGAGGATTTTTGCATCATGTTCATTGTGATATTGGCCTGTAATTTTCTTTTTTTGTGATGTCTTTGGAATCAGCATGATACCTTGTAGAATTAGTTTGAAAATATTCCCTCCTCTTCTGTTCTTTTGGAAGAGTTTTAGAAGGATAGGTATTAGCTCTTCTTTAAATGTTTGAAAGAATTCACCTGTGAAGCCATCAGGCCCTGGGCTTTTGTTTTGGGGAAATTTTTTTCATCACAGTTTTGATTTGATTGTTTGTAATTGGCTTTTCATAATTTCTGTTTCTTCCTGATTCACTCATGGAAAGTTGAACTTTTCTAAGAATCTGTCCATTTTCTCTATGTTTTCCATTTTATTAGCATATAGTTGCTCATAGTAGTCTCTTATTGTCCTTTGTATTTTTGCATTGTCTGTTGTAACTGCTGCTTTTTCATTCCTAATCTTGTTGATTTGGCTTTCTCCCTTTTTTGCTTGATGAGTCTGGCTATTGGTTTGTCAAATTTGATCTTCTCATAGAACAAGCTTTTAGTTTCATTAATCTTTACTATTGTTTCCTTCCTTTCTTTTTCATTTATTTCTGCTCTGATCTTTATGATCTCTTTCTTTCCACTCAGGTTTTTTTTTGTTTGTTTGTTTTGATTTTTTTAGCAGCTATGTGATGTTTTTCTTGTTTCTTGGGATAGGATAGTATTGTTATAAACTTCCCTCTTAGAACTGCTTTTGCTGCATCTCATAGGTTTTGGATTGTCATGTTTTTGTTGTTAGTTGTTTCCAGGAATTTAAAAAATTTTCTTATTTCTTCAGTAACCTATTCATTAAGTGTAAATGTATTGTTTAATCTCAATGTATTTGTGTTTTTTACAGTTTTTCCCCCTGTATTTGACATCTAGTTTCATAGCATCTTGGTCAGAAAAGATGCTTGATATGATTTCACTTTTCTTAAGTTTACTGAGGCTTGATTTGTGACCCAAGATGTGATCTATCCTGGAGAATGTTCCATCTACACTTTAGAAGGAAGTGTATTCTTCTGTATTTGGATGAAAAGTCCTGAAGTTATCAATTAGGTCCATTTGGTCTTATGTTTCATTTAATGTTTGTGTTTCCTTATTAATTTTCTGTTTTGATGATCTGTTCTCATTGATGGAGATGGGTCTTCTCTCTCTGAAGGGCAGCACTGTGTCTAGAAGTAGGTTTTGGGGTGTCTATGGGTTAGATATGGCTTTTGGCAGCCTGTCTGGTAGTGTGCACTGTTGTGTTTCTGTTTTATTGAAGGATTGTGTGGGGTATCTGGGCACTGGTGCTTGCTGGCCTTTGGGTGGGCTTGGTTTTGGTGTTGAGATGGAGGCCTTTGGGAGGACCCTCATCTATTAATGTTCCCTGAGGTCATGAGTTCTCTGGTGGGATTGGGATTGGGTCTCTCATCTCAGGGGTCCAGGCTCAATGCATACTGAAGCTCCAAGACCTCGCAAGCCACACAGCACAAAAGACAAGTTTCCAGTACTCTTGGTGAGGGCAACACTCTGCAGCCCAGAACACCCAGCAAGGCTTATACCAAAGTCCTCTAATGTTTCTAGGAAGGTCTTTTGACCTGTTTTGGGCAGCATGGGGTTAATTCAATCTCAGATATGGCCTTATTCCAACTTGCAGTTGCTCCTAATGTTCACAGTTGCCCCTGGGGTCCCCAGTCTGTTCCCCACCTGGACATGAGGAGACAAAGATCAAGGCTCATTAGGACTCTTTCACTCTCTTGGGCTCGAGAAAGGGGAGGGTGTGACAGCCACATATGTGTTGTGCTGGAGAGTGGCTGTTCTGCTCTGTTGGATATAGTTACAGTCTAAGATAGATTGTGAGTTCTTCCAGAGGACAGGGGCACAGTTTGTGGTTCCCTAGAAAGACCTCAGCTGTTAAAGCTCCCAGCAAGTTGCGGGAAGTAACTTGTACCTGCTTATAGCCTGGAGGTAGCTGCAACATCTGGGATCAGGACCACATCCATGGTGTTTTGTCTGCTGCCTGTAGCACCCCTCCTGGCTTTGGCAATGCTAGTCATGTCTATTTCCTCAGCCTTGTTTTAGTAGCCCTCTCAGTGTATCCTCATAGCCGCTAGCCCCCTACCTCTCCCTGGGATCTTTACTCAGCCTCTGGCCCGGGATCCACCCTCTGCTGCAGGCCAAGATTCTTAGCCACTCATCCCGGTTCCCCACCCTACCCTCTGGTCTGGGCTGAGGCTTGTGAGCTGCTTATGGGCTGAGAAGCTCTGTTGGGCAGCTTTCTGTGTATTTTGTCTTCTGAGCCCCACTGCTACATGGCACTCTGAGGTTCCACAGCTTCCTCTTGGTCCCACCTGAAAGGGGATTTCCTAGTGTGTGGCAACTTCCTCCTTCATGACTCCTTCCCTCCCTGGGGGCACAAACTCCTGTCTTGAAGTCCTCTGTCTTTCTTTTTTTAATGTGTTTCTTTTGTCCTACCTCATTCCAGGGAAATTAGCTTGCCTTTTTGGAGGCCTGGGGTCTTCTATGGTCATTTAGAAATTGCTCTGTAGGAGTTATTCCATATTTTGATGAGTTTTTTTTTTTTAAATGTATTTGTGGAGAGCAGCCGATCTCTGCCATCTTCTCCGCCCCCCCCTCTTTTTTTAGCTTAAAAAAAATTTTTTTTTTTATTGACATATAGTTGATTTGATTGATTTCTTTAATGATCCATTTGTAGTTTAATAGCATATGTATTGGGGCTTCCCTTGTAGCTCAGTCAGTAAGAAATCTGCCTGCAGTACAGGAGACCCAGGTTCGACCCCTGGGTTGGGAAGATCCCCTGGAGAAGGAAATGGCAACACACCCCAGTATCCTTGCCTGGAAAATCTCATGGACACAGGAGCCTGGTGGGCTTCAGTCCATGGGGTCGCAAAGAGTCAGGTACAACCGAGCCACTAACACTTACTTACTTAACATATGTATAGCCTCAAAGTGTTTGTGTTTTTAACAGGTTTTCTCCCTTTAATTGATTTCTGATCTCATAGCGTTTTGGTCAGAGAAGATGCTCTATATGATTTCTAACTTCTTCAATTTACCAAAGATTGATTTGTGATCCAGATGATATCTATCCTGGAGAATGTTTTGTGTACACTTGACTATATTTTGCTGCTTTTGGATGGAATTTCCTATAAATTAAGTCTATCTATTACATCTATCTGGTCTAATATGTCATTTAAGGCTTGGGTTTTTTAAAAATTAATTTTCTGTCTGAGTGATCTGTCCCTTGACATATGTGAAACTCTCAAATCCCCTATTATTGTGTTACTGTCAATTTGCCCTTTTATGACTGTTAGTGTTTGCCTTATCTATAGATATGCTCCTGTGTTGTGTGCATATATATTTCCCACTATTTTATCTTCTTCCTGGATTGATTCCATGATAATTATGTGTTTCCTTCCTGTCTCTTGTAACAGTCTTTATTTTAAAGTCTATTTTATTTTTCTGATACAAATATTGGTATTCCAACCCTCTTTTGATTTCCATTTGCCTGGAATATCTTTTTCCATCCCCTCACTTTCAGTCTGTTTCCATAGGCCTGAAGTGTGTCTCTTATAGATAGCCTATATAATGGTCTTTGTTATATCCCTTTTAGACAGTCTTTTGGTTGGAACATTTAATCCATTTACACTTACGGTAATTATCGATATCTATGTTCTTATTTTTATTTTTTCAATGGTTTTTGGTTTGTTTGTTTGTTTTTTTTTTCTTCTGTTCCTTTTTTGTTCTTTTCTCTTGTGGTTTGATGACCATCTTTAATGTTGTTTAGTATTGTATTTGAGTTGCTTTTTCCTTTATGTATGTGTTTCTACCATAGTTTCTTGTTTGCATTTCCTGTAAGATTTTGCTATAGCAGTATGTGTATACTCATTTCTTTTCATTCTTTTCTCTCTCTCTCCACACACACACACACACACACACACACACACACACTGGTTCCAAATTGGGAAAGGAGTGCATCAAGGCTGTATAGTGTCACCCTGCTTATTTAACTTACATGCAGGGTACATCACATGAAATGCCAGACTGGATGAAGCACAAGTTGGAATCAAGGTTTCGGGGAGAAATATCAATAACCTCAGATATGCAGATGACATTACCCTTATGGCAGAAAGCAAAGAGGAACTGAAGAGCCTACTGATGAAAGTGAAAGAGGAGAAAGGAAAAACTGGCTTAAAATTCAATATTCAGAAAACAAAGATCATGGCATCTAGTCCCATCACTCAATGGCAAATAGATGGGGAAACAATGGAAACAGTGAGAGACTATTTTTTGGGCTCCAAAATCACTGCAGGTGGTCACTGCAGCCCTGAAATTAAAAGATGCTTGCTTCTTGGAAGAAAAGCTATGACCAACCTAGACAGCATATTACAAAGCAGAGACATTACTTTGCTGACAAAGGTCCGTCTAGTCAAGGCTATGGTTTTTCCTGTGGTCATGTATGGATATGAGAGTTGTATCATAATCAAAGCTGATGGCCAAAGAATTGATGCTTTTGAACTGTGGTGCTGCAGAAGACTCTTGAGAGTCCCTTGAACTGCAAGGAGATCAAACCAGTCAATCTTAAAGAAAATCAGACCTGAATATACATTGGAAGGACTGATGCTGAAGCTGAAACTCCAATACTTTGGCCACCTGATGCGAAGAACTGACTCATTGGAAAAGACCCTGATACTGGGGAAGATTGAAGGTGGAAGGAGAAGGATACAACAGAGGATGAGATGATTCAGTGGTACCACCGACATGCATTTGAGCAAGGTCCCGGAGTTGGTGATAGACCGGGAAGCCTTGGAATCACAAAGAGTTGGACATGACTGAGCAACTGAACTGACTGATACATACATATGTGTGTGTGTGTGTGTGTGTGTGTGTGTGTGTATTTATGTTATATATGTGTGTTAAGTTACTGGTTTCTTATTTTTAAATGGAGTTCCCATTTCCTATATTTGTACTTTCTTCATAGTTCCTGGTTTTGATATTATATTTGTGTATGGCTGATTTCTGGCTTTTTGCTTTTACTGGTGAGCTTTCCTATTTGTGATTTCTTGTTTCTAGTTGTGGCCTTTTTTCCCTGCCTAGAGAAGCTCCTTGCCTTGGTGGTGCTGAATTCTCTTGGCTTCTGCTTGTCTTTAAAGTTTTTTTTTTTTTTTTTTTCTCCCTTGAATTTGAGTAATAACTTTTCTGGGTAGAATATTCTAGGTTGTAGGTTTTCCCCTTACATCACTCTGAATATATCATGCCACTCCCTTCTGGCCTGCAGAGTTTCTGATGAAAATTCAGCTGATAGCTTTATAGGAATTCCCTTATATTTTATTTGTTGCTTTTAATATTTTTTCATTGTATTTAGTTTTTCTGAGTTTAATTAATATGTGTTCTGGTATGTTCCTCCTTGGATTTATCCTGTATCTTCATTTCCTGGTCTTGTGTGATGTTTCCTTTCACATTGTATGGAATTTTTGGACTATAATCTCTTCAATATTTTCTTAGGCCCTTTCTCTTTATCTTTGTCTTCTGGGATCCCTATTATTCAAACGTTGGTGAAATGCACCAAACAAACAATGTTGTGTCTTCATTTCTTTTCATTCGTTTTTCTGTATTCTGTTCCATGACAGTTATTTCCATGGAAGAGGGTCTGTTTTCCAGTTGGAGTAGAAGCACTGAGAGTTGTGTTCCATGTGGCTTTATTGCCCTGAAGTGTGTGCTCTATTCCTAAGGAGGTCAGCACGAGGGGAGTGAGCCTTGTATGTGCACATCAAGTCTATATGCCACCCGTGCAGCCATTTGCAGTTCTGCCAGAAGCAGCCCAAGGTTGTGTCTCTTTCTCTGTTGTATTCATCCCAGACCTCTTGCTAGGCTGTTGCTGGGGGGCAAGGTTTTGTGACTGCTGGTCTTCCCACTGGGGCCTAGGCTGCCTCTGTGGTGGGACTCTCCAGGACCTGTCTAT
Organism: Bos mutus; assembly: GCF_027580195.1. NCBI lineage: Eukaryota > Metazoa > Chordata > Mammalia > Artiodactyla > Bovidae > Bos > Bos mutus. The sequence continues at coordinate 135,654,408 of NC_091618.1, forward strand.
TCCAGATCTAGCTCTAAGCTGTACTGGAGGTGGGCAGAACTGAAGGGCTCCTACTGGGAAAGGAATTACTTTGTACCACACCGTAGGGACTCTCCATGGTAGATAAGTGATTCTGTGATGCCACCAACCAGCTGCTTTATGCATCAACAAAGTCCACTGCTGCCAAATTTGCCATGGTCAAGGTCACAAGCCTGTCAACACCGGAGCTGTGCAGTGCTGTGAGCATGCTGACAGTAATGTTTCTGTGGGCACTTATCCTCTAACCTGCATGTGCTAATGGTGGTGCTCCTACGGCAGACTTATGCCCAGCTCTGTGTGTGCTAATGATGGACTCTGAGTTTTGGCCTGGACTACACTCCAAGCCCTCTGGAACTAGACCATATTCTCTCTCAGGGTCCTTCTGTTGAAGCCTGTGTTTCATTGCCTAGCTGGGCAGGGCACATTAGAAACCCTGCCCAGTGCCTTTTTGGGGTGGGAAGTGGCATGAGGTAGCAACTGATACATGTACAGCAGCTGATACACATGCACTCCTTGCAAGTAGAGTTCATGCCCCTCCTGTCCTAGAAGACCTCTATGAAGGAAAGGGGGGGTTCCCAGGGAGAGGGACCACCTGTGTAGACCTTTCCTCTTTTACAACTTCTTCCAGAGGTGCCAGGCTCATTCCAATGCCTTTTCCCCCGTCCTGCTCGGTTACATGGGAATCATTCCTGCTGCTTCAGTTGTGTAAGAGATCTCGTGTTAGCTTTCAGTTGGTTTTCTGTGAAATTCGTTCTACATGTAGATGTATTTTTGATGTGTTTGCTGGGGGAGGTGAGTTCCATGTCCTACTCCACCATTTTGATCCAAAAAGAGTATTTTTCGAATATTAATCCTTAACATGAGAGAAAGAAAGTGTTGCCTTTTATTTTTTAGAGCTCACTCAAGTTCTTGAATGTGACCCTGAATTATGTGTGAAATTCTCTTTTGTCCAGAAGGAGAGTTCTCAATGTTAAATCCTGGAGTAGCAATTTTTGGGATGCAAAGCAGATGCTACTCAGCTACTGAGGTGTGTGCTCTGTGATGGAGGCTGGCAAGGCCCTCTGAGGAACATTTGCATGTCAGCATGTTGCTTCTCCGTGCCTGGCTTTCCTCATGGGGACACTGAGGATCTCAGTGCTCAACCCTCTGAGCATTTTCTCTCTGCCTGTCTGATCTCAAGCCCGCTGCACATCTCCTACATTGTGCCGTGTCTTTGGTAACAGGCTTCCTGTGAGCCCCTGAAGAATATGAGCCGATTTCCATGCGGAATGACCTGCTAGGGTGAGAGGGAGAGCCTGCCTAGGGTTAGGCAGTTAGGAAGAAGCTAATGGAAGTCTGGGGTCGGGGGAATGTGGGAGCTGAGGCAGATCTCAGAACTAAGATGGTAATCCAGACTCAGTTCTGGTCGTAAAAAATAGATAAACTTTGGGGACTTTTAGGATGGGTCTACTTCCAAACTTGGAGAAGGCAATGGCACCCCACTCCAGTACTCTTGCCTGGAAAATCCCATGGATGCAGGAGCCTGGTAGGCTGCAGTCTATGGGGTCGCTAAGAGTCGGACACGACTGAACGACTTGACTTTCACTTTTCACTTTCATGCATTGGAGAAGGAAATGGCAGCCCACTCCAGTGTTCTTGCCTGGAGAATCCCAGGGATGGGGGAGCCTGGTGGGCTTCCGTCTATGGGGTCGCACAGAGTCGGACACGACTGATGCGACTTAGCAGCAGCAGCAGCAGCTTCCAAACTCATTCAGGTTGTTGGCAGAATCCAGTTCCTTGGACGTGTACGACTGGATATCCCATCCCTTGCTGGCTGTCAGCTGAGGCTGCCCTTAACTCCTAGAGGCCTCTCTGGTTATGGCCTTTGGACCTAAATCTCAGAACCAGCAATGTTATATGGAAGTCTCATGGTGGGAATTCTTCCACCCCCGTGGATCTCTCAAACTCTACCCTGGGCTCCCTCCAGCTCTCCTCTAGGACCTCTCCTACTGCTGTATTGCTGCAGCTCCCTGGAGTCTCCAGGATCTCTATGACTCTTCCTCTGTGGCTTCTCTTCTGCTTCTAGCTTGAGAAAGTTCTCTACTTTTAAGGGTTCATGTGAGTCAGTTGTGCCCACTCAGATAACTCAGAGTAATCCCACATCTCAAGATCTATAACCTGAAATACTTCTGCAAAGACCTTCTTGCCATACATAGTAACATAATGACATAAGCACATGTTCTGAGGACTAAGGTGTAGGCTTCTCTATGGGGCTAGGGGGTGTCATCATTTTACTACCTGGAACAAGGCAACATCTTATAGTCTGGACTGTCCACCAACCAGGGTCTATGCCTCCTTTGTTGCCACCCTAAAATCTGTCCTGCCCAAGCAGTTTGAATGTTGGTCTGCCATGCCCTCCCCTGCTATGGGGCAGCTATCCCTCTCCTTGGTGATGGGCATTCCCCTCCTGACCTCCCACCTCTATTGCACCCTTCCTAAAATTCTGGGTGGGTCCATACACTTTGAATTACACTGAGGAACAGGAGGATTGTCATGAAACAGACCATCAGAAACATGGTGAGCACAGCAGACTGGGGCTTGGGCTTGTGGGGTTCAGAGCTCTGAGGAGACCCTGAAGATTTTTATTAAGCTCTTAAGATCCAAAGTCTTATATTATTGACATGTCAAATATATTTAATCCTTAGAGCAAGCATATAAATTGATGTGGTGTGCTATTTCAGGAGTTTTCATGGAAACTAGGTTGAACTCTTATATGGAATAAAAGCAGAAAGAGTGAAGTAAAACTTTGTGAGCCTTTGCCCTGCCTGCCTATGGACCTGGTAGTTGTGTTGGATGCCTATGTATTTCAGGACAGTATAAGGAGTAAGTGGAGGGGGGACAGGATAAACCTCATAGGTGACACAGCTTATTATTTATTCCTTACTTCTCTCCATCCTCCATATTCCAGTGTGGAGTTCTGGGCCAACAGCACCTTGGGGCACAGCTTCCTTGATCCTCGCCCTCCTGCTCTGCTGTCCAGTATTAAAAAGTTACCCCTCAGGCCAATAAGGGCTGTTGGCAGTTGCAGATTTGTGTTTCACAATTCATAGTCCTCAGCGATGCACAATGCCAGAACCGAACTAACTTGGCTTAGCCTGGGTTCTGCACCCATCCCCAAACACTGACCTCTGTGGTTAGTGGAAAAAAGATCCCAAAGGCATTCACCTAGTAGATTCTACCCTTCCGTGATCTCATCTCTCTGTTGGTGTCAGGCTTGAGTTACATCCCTCACTGAGGCCACACTTGTGTATGTGTGTGCATGTTAGTCTCCCTGAAGATCATGCATTCTGTCAAAAAGGCCCACCCAGAGAAGCATCATATTATCCTGGTTGCTTACATCCATCTTTCCATACACACAAAGTATTTCCTGGTACATGTCCTGACCTGGAGTCCTAAAGGTGGTGGTTTTCATTTGAGATGAGAACCTCCTTGCATTTCTTATGTTGAATCTACTTTCATTTCCTCTGGAAGATATATGCCACCATGGCATGGTGACTTGCTAGTTCTCCTTAGCATTTCTTCTTTCCTATCACATTCAACAACAATCAGATCAGATCAGTCGCTCAGTAGTGTCCGACTCTTTGCGACCCCATGAATCGCAGCACGCCGGGCCTCCCTGTCCATCACCAACTCCCAGAGTTCACTGAGACTCATGTCCATCGAGTCAACGATGCCATCCAGCTGTCTCATCCTCTGTCGTCCCCTTCTCCTCCTGCCCCCAATCCCTCCCAGCATCAGAGTCTTTTCCAGTGAGTGAACTCTTCGCATGAGGTGGCCAAAGTACTGGAGTTTCAGCTTTAGCATCATCAACAACAATAGCCCTATTCAAAAATGAATACTTGCAAGCAGTGAATTTATCTTCTGTTGGCTGATTTTTTCTGTTCCCTGCAGATATTCACAAAAGCAATCACTTTCATAATAAACTGTAATCATCAAATCAAAAGCCTGTGAGATGGTTCAAGTATTACAGAACAAAAGAGAATAGAAGTCTATCTCCAGGATGAGCTGAGATTTTATTTTATTTTTTGAATTTTGATTCTAGGTAATGGGACACTGATTGGAGCATCAGCAAATGTGGTTTGTGCAGGAATTGCAGAGCAGCATGGATATGGATTCTCTTTCATGGAGTTTTTCAGGTACTTCAAACATTTATTAAAATTTTCTATATAGTCTAAATTTATATAGTCCCTGCTGCTGCTAAGTCACTTCAGTCGTGTCCGACTCTTAGCGACCCCATGGACTGAAGCCTACCAGGCTCCTTCATCCATAGGATTTTCCAGGCAAGAGTACTGGAGTGAGGTGCCATTGCCTTCTCTGATATAGTCCCTAAGCTTAAGTAATTAAAAATAAGCCACACATATTTAATATAAGTATGTTTTAATAATCAGCAAGACATTGGTATTTTATGTTGTTCTTTTGAACATTCCAATGGGGATTTGTGCCTTGACTGTCCAGAATGAGGGTGCATAATGAGAGTTTGACATCCTTTATGGCATTACCTAGTGAAAAAATTCATGATTGAAAGGATCCAGGAATGCTGAAGACTGGGGGCAGCCTGGGAGCAGGTGCCTCTCAGGAACATAGCACAGAGAGGAGTCCCTGGATGGGGGAGTACAGCTGATGCCAGCTCCTGCAAAGGAGAATCTGCTCTGAGGGAGCTGGGTTTGCTCTGGGGTCCCAGCCCCTGCATGCTTGTTTTTTTATGGCACCACTGCAATTTGGATGCAGGAACTGGGTAAAATAGTCATTGGTGGTGCCTGTAAAATAGTGCTGCCAAAATGAACTGAAATTTATTTGGGTGATACAGTGGTGGCTATCTCATGGAGGCATGCATCCACATCATCTAAGCTGAACCCAACTTTTTATTTCTAGAAATAAGAGACAATTACCTTTATGGATATATGAAGCTCTCAAGGCCACACTCTTTCACAATAACATAATTATAAATTCAGATCTCACGGTACTCTCCAGACACCAGATACCATAATCCACTTCTCTGTGTTTCAGGCTGGGCTTTCCAATGATGGTTGTCTCCTGCATGGTTGGGATGTGTTACCTCCTTGTTGCTCATATCGTGATGGGATGGAATTAGTAGATATACAATGTATGAAGACTAAGGGAAGCTTGACCCATCATCAATGTCAGTAGAAAACTGCCGCAAAACCACTCTTTGGAGAAAAAAAGGTGCTTACGATGGGGGTGCTCTGGAATGGAGACCTTTGCTATCCACATTCTTATTTGAGTGAAGCTGGCAAACTGTGATAAATACGAGATAACTTACCCAAGATTCTACTATAGGAAAATGTGTATATTTCAATATATATCTTGCTCTGTTCTACAGGACAAGACACAAAAGGCTTGTGTTGTTTAAATGTCACTTCTCCTGAGGTGACTGGTTTCCTTCACGCAATCACTTTTTATGTTAAAATAATAATTCAAATTGTTTATACTCTGAATGCATACCCTTCTTGGGAAGGGCATACAATTTGTAAGGCAACATTAAATGTATTTAAAACATACTGCCCCTTGATAAAAGGTCTTAGAATTTGTTAGTCTCTTAGTTTTCAGTAGAGAAACTATTGATGTTGTCCATATAGGTCCGCTTCTGTGGATACAGCACGAGTAGAAGGAAAGTAGATCTGAATGGGCAGATGGAAGATACTTAGCTCTGTCCATCATTTTTGTTCTTCAGCAAATGAAAAAAGTGTTCATGTCTGCAATAAAAGAAACAATGAAAGTGCCACCAGATTTTCTATCAAGTTTGTCAATTCTCCTGATACTGTCTCCAGAATTAATAGGTAAACGATCCAGTACCTATTAAATCCTGTTTCATAATGATAGAAGGAGATAGCACTGAAGGAACAAATGGCTTTCCTATGAATGTTGAAATGACAGAGTTAAACATTGTTGTGATGCCTCATGCATAAACCCTGAAGGTCCAAGAATGATGGGGACACACGTTTACAGTCTGAATTCAGATAGAGTGTTCTTCTACTGCATATGAAGATCATGTCCTTCTTGAGTTGCATTAGTAGCTATGTACAGGTTTGAGAGGCACCTCTATCCAGATTAAGGCCATGTGCAGGCAAGGGTGGAGGGACAGGTGGCCAAGCAACAGACACAACTAACATGGGAATTGGAACCACTTTCCCCTGAAATTTGTGTGTGCCTTGCAGATCTTGGGCCCCAGTCTCCTAAACACCACATAACAGAAGACAATGTGCATGCCTAACTTTATGGATCAGTTGGTTAGAGGATATTTGGTTTACAGCACACAGTTCGACTTTGCCTGGTGGCAATGTTTCCCACAAGGTCTTTGATCTGTAGCAGGGCCCAGTAGCAGCCAAGAGCTGCTTTTACAGTGAAGACTAGTAGTCAGAATGGGAGAGTATGGACCTTATCCAACCATTCATGCTCTGCATTGTGATTTCCCCATTGAGGTCAGCCAGAGACACTGGGACTGCTTCAATGTGCTATGCCATTGCAGAAGGCCCAATTGGCAAGGCAGCTTGCTTGACAGCTAGGCCTGCTGAAGGACCTTTATTTGCTTGAGTGTCCCTCAACATTTGCAGCTTCAGGAGGTCATCTGGTAATGAAGTAGCTTCTCCAATGTGTTATATGATTCCTAGAAGATTGAAAGTAGACCTCCAAGAATTGTACTTTTTAATTTCTGTGTGTGATTAGTGCAATAATTTGTCTCTCACTTTGCAGGGTAATTTTAAATCACCTTGATATTAGCCTTTAAATTTTCCATTGAGAAATGAAAAATTGAGATGGTGTACTTTTTTGGTTTTACTATTTTGGTATGTATGGAAAGCTTCCTAATATAAAAGAGAACAAATTTGGAGAATCTCACAGTTATTTATCATATTATCTATCCCAGGACTCATTCTGGAGCTGGGGAAATAACCTCAAGATGGGTCTACTACTCCACAGAATCAAGTATTATATAAGCTTAGACCAAGAATGCATCCACCGTTTGACCTCTGTAGGCTGCTACTCTAGAGGTCATTTTGGGTCACTGAGAATTGCAGAAAATTAATACTAGAAAAGAAAATCTCTTTTCATCAATGTATAAATTACTGTTATTGTGCTTGTTCAGTTGCTAAGAGGTGTCTGACTATTTGCAACCCATTGAAATGCATCATGCCAAGCTTCCCTGTCCTTCAGTATCTCCCAGGGTTTGCTCAAACTCATATACATTGAGTTGGTGATGCCATCCAAACAGCTCATCCTCTGTTGCCCCCTTCTCCTCCTGCCCTCAATCTTTCCCAGCATCAGGGTCTTTTCCAATGAGTCAGTTCTTCACATCAGGTGGCTGAAGTATTGGAGCTTCAGCTTCAATATCAGTCCTTCTAATGGATATTCAAGGTTGATTTCCTTTAGGATTGACTGATTTGATCTCCTTGCAGTCCAAAGGACTCTCAAAAGTCTTCTCCAATACCACAGTTCAAAAGCATCAATTCTTCGGCACTCAGCCATCTTATGGCCTAACCCTCACATCTGTACATGACTACAGGAAAACCATAGCTTTGACTATACAGACCTTTGTCCGCAAAGTGATTTTTCTGCTTTTTAATATGCTGTCTAGGTTTGTCATAGCTTTTCTTCCGAGGAGCAAGCACCTTTTAATTTTATGACTGCAGTCACCATCTGCAGTGATTTTGGAGCCCAAGAAAATAAAATATGTCACTGTTTCTATTATTTCCCCATCTATTTGCCATGAAGTGATAGATCAGATGCCATAATCTTAGTTTTTTGAATGTTGAATGTTAATTTTTCACCCTCTTCTTTCATCTTCACTAAGAGGCTCTTAGGTTCCTCTTCAGTTTCTGCCATTAGAGTGGTGTCGTCTGCATATCTGAGGTTTTTGATATTTCTCCTGGCAATCTTGATTCCAGCTTGAGATTCATCATGACGGGTATTTCGCTGATGTATTCTGCATGTAAGTTAAATGTTGTCATGTCTAAGTGTTGTCACTGAAGCAGAAGTAGATGCATTTTTTTTTTGGAATTCCTTTGCCTTTTCTATGATCCAGTGGATGTTGGCAATTTGGTCTCTGGTTCCTTTACCTTTTCTAAATCCAGCTAGTATATCTGAAAGTTGTCTATTTAACTGCTAAAGCCCAGCTTGAAGGATTTTGAGCATTACCTTGCTAGCATGTGAAATGAGTGCAATTGTATGGTAGTTTGAGCATTCTTTGGCATTGCCTTTCTTTGGGATTGGAATGAACAATGGCCTTTTCCAGTTCTGTGGCTACTACTGAGTTTCCAAATTTTCTGGCATTTTCAGTGCAACACTTTAACAACATCATCTTTTAGGATTTGAAATAGTTCAGCTGGAATTCCATCACCTCCACCTAGCTTTGTTCATAGTAATACTTCCAAGGCCCACTTGACTTCACATTCCAGGATGTCTAGCTCTAGGTGAGTAACTGCATCATCATGGTTATCCTGGTCATTAAGACCTTTTTTTTTTGTACAGTTTTGTGTATTCCCATTACCTCTTTTTAATCTCTTCTGCTTCTGTTAGATCCTTACTGTTTCTGTCCTTTATTGTGCCCATTTTGAATGAAATATTCCCTTGGTATCTCTAGTTTTCTTGAAGAGAGCTCTATTCTTTCCCATTCTATTGTTTCCCCCTATTTCACTGCATTGTTCACTTAAGAAGGCTTTCTTTTCTCTCCTTGATGTTCTCTGGAACTCTGCATTCAGTTGGGTGCATCTTTCCCTTTCTCCTTTGCCTTTAACTTCTCTTCTCAGCTATTTGTAAGGCCTCTTAGGAGAACCATTTTGCATTGTTAAATTTCTTTTTATTGGGGATGATTTTGATCACCGACTCCTGTACAATGCTATGAACCAACTCATTGGAAAAGATCCTGGTGCTGGGAAAGATTGAAGGCAGAAGAAGGAGAGGGCAGCAGAGGATGAGATGTTTGGATGGCATCACTGATTCAGTGGACATGAATTTGGGCAAACTCTGGGAGATGGTGAGGGACAGGGAAGCCTGGTATGCTGTGATCCACGGGATTGAGAAGAGTTGAATATGATTTGGTGATTGAATGACAGATGCTGTGATGAAAAGGACATCTTTTTTGGTGTTAGTTCTAGAAGGTCCTGTAGGTCTTCATAGAGCTGTTCAACTTCAGCTTCTTTGGTATCAGCGGTTGGGGAATAGATTTAGATTAGTGTGATGTTGAATGGTTTTCCTTGGAAATGAATCGAGATCATGCTGTTGTTTTGAAGATTGCACCCAAGTGATGCATTTTATACTCTCTTGTTGACAATAGGGCTATTCCATTTCTTCTAAGGGATCCTTGCTCACAGGAGTAGATGTAATGGTCATCTGAATTAAATTCCCCCATCCCCATCCATTTTAGTTCACTGATTCCTAAAATGTCAATGTTCACTCTTGCCATCTCCTGCTTGACTACATCCAATTTACCTTGATTCACAGACCTCACATTCCAGGTTCTTATGCAATATTGTTCTTTACGGCATCAGACTTTACTTTCACCACCAGACACTCAACAACTAGGAGTCATTTCTCTTTGGTCCAGCTGCTTCATTCTTTCTTGAGCTATTTCTCTGCTCTTCTGCAGTAGAATATTGGATACCTTCTGACTTGGGGGGCTCATCTTCTGGTGTCATATCTTTTTGCCTTTTTATACTGTTCATGTGGTTCTCTAGGCAAGAATACTAGAGTGGTTTGCCATTCCCTTCTCCAGTGGATCATGTATTGTCAGAACTCTCCACCATGACCTACTTGTCTTGGTTAACCCTGCATGTCATGGCTCATGGCTTCACTAGTTACAGAAAGCTGTGGCTCATGTGATCATTTTGTTTAGATTTCTGTGATTGTGGTTTTCATTCTGGAGGCTGTGAGATTGTAGTTCTTGCTTTTTCCATCTGCCCTCTGATGGATGAGGATAAGAGGCTTGTGCAAGCTTCCTGATGGGAGGGACTGGCTTTGGGGAAAACTGGGTCTTGCTTTTGTGGGCAGGGCCATGCTCAGTAGATGTTTAATACAATTGTCTGCTGATGGGTGATGGGGAAGCCCAAGATGGTGGAATAGAAGGACATGCACTCATCTTCTCTTGCAAGAACACCAAAATCACAACTAGCTGTTGAATAACTATTGACAGGAGGACATTGGAACACCACTAAAAAAGATACCGTATATCCAAGGACACAGGAGAAGCCACAACAAGACAGTAGGAGGGGAACAATCAAATTGAAATCAAATCCCATACCCAAGAAGTGGGTGACCCACACTTTGGAGAACAGTAATTCCAAAGAAGTTCTTGCTCTGTTATTAAGGTTCTAGGCCCCTCATCAGACTTCCCAGCCTGGGGATTTGGCAAAGGGACTGGGAATCCCTAGGGAATCTGATATTGAAGGACAGAGAGATTTGATTACAGAAACTCCACATAACTGGGGAAAGCAGACACTCTAGGAGAGCAGAAACAAAACCTTGTGTGTATCAGGACCCAGGGGAAAGGAGCAGTGACCCCATAAGAGACTGAGCCAGACCTACCTGTGATTGTTTGAGGGTCTCCTTTGGAGGTTGGAGGTGTGGGTTGGCAGTGGCCAGTCACAGGCGTTGGCAGCAGCAGTTCTGGGAGGTGCATATTGGTCTACGTCCTTTCAGAGGTTGCTTTTAGCCCTACCATAGAGCTTGTAGACTCTAGGACTGGATCACCTCAGGCCAAACAACTAACAGGGCAGGAGCACAGCCACATCCATCAGCAGACAAGTTCCTGTTAAAGGACTGCAAATGGCTATGCTCTTTCACCACACCTTCCTCTGAAGAAGATGTGAGGGAGATCACCAGCATGTCCTCAGCTGTGCTGAAGGATTCTTTCTTAAAGGAATATGGCCTCCCTTTGAAGAACACACTTAGGTCTAGGAAATGGCTGAGGTCATTAATCCTTCTTAGGATCCTTGATACTTCTTATCAGATCCAGATTTCATCCAGTTTTATGTGTGAAGCTACCCATGTAATTCATTACTATGAACTCTACAATCAACTGGCCTTTTGACATAGGTCTCTGAAGTTCACTGTGGTCAATGTGCCCACCCTGACTGTGACAATGAAGTGCTTCACAATGAAGTATGTCTTTTGCCTTGGGATCACATTATCACCATTGGGAAAAGAAGACTCACTTCCATTACTGTGTCCCCGACTCTCAACAGCTCTCCAAAGGACAGTCATAACAGGGGTTTTCAAGGATGTTGTGCCCTCCTTTATGCCTTGTCACACCTGGTGCTTTCATGAAGGAAGTGGCCTCTGGATTCTCTTGCAGAGAATGCATGGAGCAGTGGGGTAGATCAGACACAGTCAGTCCAAGCCTTTGGATTCCTTCGTATATATGCCAAGAACTAACCAGCTGTACCTAGAATTTACACCTCATTAGGGAAATAAAATAGAAGTGGTCTTTTTCAGGCTTCACAGGCAAAAGGGCAGAGCAGGCCTCTGATCTTGCTTCTAACCTGTCTGGACACTGCCCAGACTGGAAGTGACCAAGAGAGACTGCCTGATGTGAGTGCAAGACTTGTAGTACCATAGATAAGATGGGGGGAGAATTTTGAGATTGTTGAGCCCCTGGAGGGGGCCTGGCCAACCAAAACCCGGACTTAACAACATTCCAGGTTTTACAAGACAAAACAAACATTAACATGAAACCAGGCTTGCAGTTTGGTCACAGGTTGATGGTGATATCTGTCTTGGGATTATAAGTGGGAACATGAATTGCAATCTTTGAAGTCTCACCCACAGAGTAGATGCACTTCCTGGGACCTTTTCCCAACTGGGACTCCAGATGTGCTGTGACACGGGACTTCCCAGTGCTGATTCACTCTGGATGTTGGTCAAAACCCAATTTAGTGATGTATTCTCTGCTCTTTCTATCTCTCTTTTCTTTTAATGTTAGTATATTTAATGTAAGCTAGATACTTCTCTAATAAATATTTGTTTATTTATTTGTATATAACAAGTGGATTATTTTGTTAGCAAACCCTTTAAACATGAAACAAAATGAAGACTTTCAGCAAAATACACCTCTTCCAAGTGCTCAACCCAACACATGTAATTTCAAATTCCAAGTAAGTGTTGACTTGTTGAAGCATTATATTTCATCCTTCATTGTGTGCTATCCACAGACTCCAATTCCCTTTGTACTCCCTACACAGAGTGGGAACTTTTTCAATAAGCAAGATAGTTTTTCTTGAAGTAGACTTTATACCTCTTTATCAGGACATACTAGTTTGTTAGATCCCTGGAGAAATGAAGGGTTTGGGGGATAAGTCTTGAGGCAAATTCATATCATATTGTGAGACTAACTCAAGTGCAGCCACAAAATGGTTGTTACACGATGAGGCTGCTCTCCTGTACAGTCCTGAGGGAGGTCCAGTCAGAGTTTTTTGGTTCAGTGTTCTCAGGTAGCTCTGAGTTTAATTACATATCTTTGCCCCACTATCAGGGCCCCTCTTCTTCCCCACCAGCATCACTGCCAACCCTCATAGTCAGGCTCTGGGCCTGGGCCTCACCATATATGCTGGCTCCTTCCAAGTTGCCCTCAAAGCTTTCTGACCAACCACTCATGCTATCAGTTGGAGACATTATCCTTGGCTTTCAGCTCCTATACTGTTCCTTGTTTATTTGTCAGGAGAAGCCATGTGATTCCAGACACCTTGGTGATCAAAGTCCACTGGGGTCCAATGTCTTGTCCTCCTGCTGACCTTCAGGGATAGCAGTGCTGCTGTAGCCATGAGCAGCATGGTTCTATTCTCTCCAGAAAGGAGGTTAACCCTGCCTCCTTCAGAAATGTGAGGAAAATAGTTTCAATTCTTACTACGGGAGTTTTTTTTAACCTGGATCCACTTAGGTTATGGATTAGGCAGGGAAGAAAGAGCACAGTAAAACTGCAAAATATGAGAAGAGTTTGATGAAGTAACTCTTTGTAAAATATGGGCACAGTATTAAGAAACTACAAAGGGGAGTGAAGTGCCTGTAGCTTGTAATGGTGAAATAGCATTATCACTCCCTTATACGCAGAGTACATCATGAGAAATGCTGGACTGGAAGAAACACAAGCTGGAATCAAGATTGCCAGGAGAAATATCAATAACCTCAGATATACAGATGACACCACCTTATGGCAGAAAGTGAAGAGGAACTAAAAAGCCTCTTGATGAAAGTGAAAGTGGAGAGTGAAAAAGTTGGCTTAAAGCTCAACATTCAGAAAACGAAGATCATGGCATCCGGTCCCATCACTTCATGGGAAATAGATGGGGAAACAGTGTCAGAGTTTATTTTTCTGGGCTCCAAAATCACTTCAGATGGTGACTGCAGCCATGAAATTAAAAGATGCTTACTCCTTGAAAGGAAAGTTATGAGCAACCTAGATAGCATATTCAAAAGCAGAGACATTACTTTGCCAACAAAGGTCCATCTAGTCAAGGCTATGGTTTTTCCTGTGGTCATGTATGGATGTGAGAGTTGGACTGTGAAGAAGGCTGAGTGCTGAAGAATTGATGCTTTTGACCTGTGGTGTTGGAGAAGACTCTTGAGAGTCCCTTGGATTGCAAGGAGATCCAACCAGTCCATTCTAAAGATCAGCCCTGGGATTTCTTTGGAAGGAATGATGCTAAAGCTGAAACTCCAGTACTTTGGTCACCTCATGTGAAGAGTCAACTCATTGGAAAAGACTCTGATGCTGGGAGGGATTGGGGGCAGGAAGAGAAGGAGACGACAGAGGATGAGATGGCTAGATGGCATCACTGACTTGATGGACGTGAGTCTGAGTGAACTCCGGGAGTTGATGATGGACAGGGAGGCCTGGCGTGCTGTGATTTATGGGGTCGCAGAGTCGGACATGACTGAGCGGCTGAACTGAACTGAAAGCTATGTGAAGAGGGCCTCCAGACAATATATGGTCAAATGATACAGCAAACTTGCAGTCTGCAGGAAAGAGGAAAAGAGATACCAGTATCAATCCCCCTTTCTTCTAGCTCCTGCCAGCAATTTCCATTGGCCAAACCCAACCAGAATTACAGGGTGTTGAACACCGTTCATGTTGCCTATGTCGGCCAGCTTCTGGGCCAGAAGTAGGATGGAGAAAGGAGAGGTGAGCCTATAGGTCAGAGGGAGGAGCTAAAGCTCACTTAGAAAGTTCATGTTTCTTTGCTCTGGGAAGATTCCATGCCTCCTCTTCTCCAAGACCTCACAATTTATCAACTCCTGTTTGCAATTTTACTCCACTGAGTTCATGGAAATCCTCAAAAAAGAACATCGTCATTAGTAACTTTACAAATTTGTTTCTGCAGCTGGATCCAAATTTCTGTCCTATCAAATAATAGCAGTGCCTCTGGCTTCATCAAAGGCCTCGTGTGTACTCTGAATCTTGAACCCTCAGTTTTTTCAGGAGTTGTACTTTTTCTAAAAAGAAACTGCTCTCCTTTGCATCATCTACCACACCATTTCCACCCACATACAGACATGACTTCATAGGCTTCATTTATTCATTCATTTGTTAATTTAAAGACATTTATTTAATTTTTTTTTTATGTTCCAGGCAATGTTTCCAGGTTCTAAACTTGGGAAAGTAAAAACAAACAAAAAATTTGGACCATATGGAACTTTCATTTAAGACTATCTTAAAAATAGTCATCTTCCTCTAGCCACCACCCCAGTTCCTAAAACTTTTGGAAACATTTTCTTCTGTGCTATTTACATCTTTTCTTTTCCAATTCACTCACTTTTTATTACTATAAATAATTCAGGCATAAAAACTTGGAAAATATAATGATTATCTATGTGTGTACTACCCATCTTGAAAAAAAATACTGCAGGTAACGCAAGATTACTCTCTATCCTTCTCAATAACATCAGCCCCCAACTAGAGGTAAATATAAGCATAGATTTGTGGTTTTGCTCTACTTTATGTAATCAAAATTTCCCATGTTATTACATGGTCTTGACCTTGTGTCAACACCAAGCCTCACCTCTGCTGGTGCATTAGCTGTGCTGGGCTCTCCTCTCTGTAGATGAGTGACACTTACTGAGTTTGTTCTTTGTGCTGGACAATTTTCTAAGTACCTGTCCTAATGGTGTTTATCTTCAAGAGAGGCAGAAAGTAGACTAAATAATTGTTCAGGCAGTGGTGAGCTCTGGGAAGAAAGATGCAGTCAGCAGTTCTATCTAGGTTGGTTGGGGACAGGACATCTGGACAGAAA
Source organism: Bos mutus (assembly GCF_027580195.1). NCBI lineage: Eukaryota > Metazoa > Chordata > Mammalia > Artiodactyla > Bovidae > Bos > Bos mutus. The sequence continues at coordinate 135,669,701 of NC_091618.1, forward strand.
CACAGTGAAGGACAGATGTGGAAATTTCTAGAGAAGGAAGGAACAGCCAAGTGCACAGGGAGTAAGCCCCCAAGACAAGGGTATGTTGGAGTGTTCCTGTCATAGCAGAGTGACCTTAGGGAAAAGGAACCCCAGGTCTGACCCTGCAAGATATAGGCCAAGCAGAGGAACTTATATATTGGTTCTTTGGAAGAAAAAACTAGATGAATGAATGGAATGTTGAAGGGAGAGGGTCAGTCCCAGCTGTCCCAGAAACATGCTGCTATCTCCCTTGCTGTGTCAAAGGCAAATGTTGGGCAAAGTAGGGAGACTGATTTTATTTAGGTTATTGCAATGAAGAGAACACACCAGATCCACAAATCAGCATCTCAGAAGTGTGGACTTGCTGCTTTCTGTGAGGAGTAAACAAACTACAGATGAGGTGATTTGTAACTGGGGTTGTTTCCTGAAAGGGGACATGTCAGTTATTATTTTAGCCAATCATGAGAAACAGTTTTAATTCCTGATCAATCATGAGATGAAGAACAGGAAGTTGGAGGGTCTGTGTTTGCCCTTGGCAGTTGCAATTGTATAACCACAGGACCTCAGGTCACCCTGTTTCAAACATTCAAGTAAAACCCGTCTTGAAACTGAGAATATCTAAATCTAAATCTAAATATCTGAATACAAAATGTGAATTTTTACTTGCTTTGTCCAGTAGGAAGCTCCAGCTCTCAAACCCTGATGAGGGTCCCGGTTCATGGAGGTGAGGTATACAGTGCTGCTCACCACTAGTAATGGTCTGCTCACTGCAGGCTGCACCCACTGCATCCCCTGTGGGGTTGGGGTAGCTAAAGAGAGCTCAAGAAGCAAATCATTGGTCTGAACAATACTTTATTCACAGAGGAGAGACTCAGCAAGAACCAGGTCTGGTCTGTGGTGTACAGTATCTTCTGATCTCCTAATGTCAACACCATGTGATGGGCTGCATGCTCCCCTCCCTGCTGCAGGCAAAGACCCTGTCTCCTTCCCACAGGGGCAGATAAACTAGTGGGCTGGACAATGTTCTGGGCCTAGGGCCCTGGGGGTGCAATCCCAGGAAGGGGTGACAGACCCCATTATAGTTGCTTCCCCAACCAGCCTCTTAAGAGAAAATCAACAAGAGCGAGTACAAAATCCACAGTAGAACCTCTGAGAAGCAAATCCTTTTGTTTTCATCCCTGTCCCTGTCATCAGCACTGGCTGGCTCTTGAGCTCTCTCTTCCTCTCAGGCCCCAAAATGCCCTACACACAGCTCATTCCTTTCCTACCCACCTCAACTGTCTTGGATTTATCTTCCATCCTTTTCCAGTCTTAAATTTTCAGTGCAAAAATTCCCACAGTCTTTCCTTTGTTTCCTTCACATGTTGCTGGGTTGTTGTTGTTGTTGTTTTTTTTAACACCTCATTTATGTAAACTTATGAAAAGACCACCTTTTCCCTCCTTGGTGTTTCCTCTCTCAGAGATGCAAACCGTCTCAGATGCCAAAGTGAGGTAGGAAGAGGATTAGAACACTAGAATGTAATCCTTGTTTTTAGTTTTTCTTCCCACATCACACTGGACTTTATTTAGTACTAAAGGACACTAAAATAAGTTGCAGATGTTGTGGTGTGAATGAGCAAGGGGACTGGTTTTTACTGACCTTCTGTCTCTTTCTTACACTTTTTCGTGATTCTGCAGTGGTAGGAAATCAAAGAAAACTTTCATGGGGGAAATGCTTCCAGGGAAGCACAAGGGAAGCATTTGTGAAAAGGGAAGCCACTGGTGAAATAAAGAGTAGAGATCTCACCAGTGAAAGGCAACATCAGTAGACTGGCAGTAGACAGATGTCTGGGGCCAGGGTTGTTGGTGTTGGGAGGGAGCCTCCTGAGACCAAACAGAAGTTGGCCTCCTTTCCCACTGTTGTCAATGAAATTCATTTACCAGGCACTATCGGAGAAGGCGATGGCACCCATTCCAGTACTGTTGCCTGGAAAATCCCACGGACGGAGGAGCCTGGTAGGCTCCAGTTCATGGGGTCGTGAAGAGTCGGACACGACTGAGCGACTTAATTTTCACTTTTCACTTTCATGCATTGGAGAAGGAAATGGCAAACCACTCCAGGTTCTCGTCTGGAGAATCCCAGGGATGGGGAAGCCTGGTGGGCTGCCGTCTATGGGGTCACACAGAGTCGGACACGACTGAAGTGACTTAGCAACAGCAGCAATCAGGACATAAAGTGGGCCTGAAGAACAAATGGTTTTTGGTTGAAATCCACTGTCTGTATGGTGGTGGAACTCCTGGCCTTTGCCTATGAACAGACTTTTAACTACTGAACAGTTCATAGACCCCTAGACTCCACAGTGCTTTTAGACTTGACATAGGGCAGACCATTGTGATATATGCAAACTTGTCCTCAACTCATTGTTGCTGCTCAGATATAAGCTTTGTAGGAAGATGGAGGAGGACAAAATCTGAAAGTGCTTCAGAAGGCTCTCTTCCCTGGTGCTCAGGAAACCAGTATTGATTTCTTCTTGCCAGTAAGAAGAAACAGAACTAAGAGGTGGCAAAATAAATCCTTTTGGAAAGTCTATTTTGAGGGCACTTTATTCTGTGGGTGAATTAAGAACAAGATTTGTAATTAAGTGCCTAATCTAATAAATACATAGCACCATAAGGTGTGTACAGATGAAAGAGGAGCCAGTTAAGCTCTGCCCTCTAGGAGCTTTCACAAAGAAGCCCATATTTCATCACTTTCTCCCTCTTCAGTCTCTCTCTGAGGCTGCCACTAAGTGTTGGCAAGTTCTCTAATGGAATTAGACTATCGAGAGGCCCTTGCACGCAGTCTGGCCTCAAAAAAAAAAAAAAAAAAAAAAAAAAGTGTTTGTGGTTTAATATATGATTGCAGAATTTGTTATACACAGGCAACCCAGATAAGTCTTCAGTTATCTTTATTAGAATCATTATTTTTGGCAAAAGTAATGGCTAATAAAAAGAAGTTTAAATCATTGTTGAATGTCCAGTCAGTTGGAAAAGGTGGCTTGGTCCAGATGCACTTCTGTGGCTCTGAGTTGTTCCACATGATGATAAATTTTTATCATGTAACAACAGCAAACATTATGCTATTTAAAACAATTTATGTAAGATATTTGAATAAAAGTAATTTGAAACAATTCATAGTGATGATGTTAAATTTTCCCTAAGTCAGTGCTCCTGGAAACTGTAAAGGTTAGGAAACTGCCTTTATGTTCCTAGAAATGATTTACTGATCCTTCCCCCCCACCCCACCCCCCGCCCACCTGCCTTATGTGACTTAGGCAAGACTCCTGGATGCTCCCTATTATTTATCTAGAATGAGGCCACCCACAGACCTTCCAAATTCCCATTCTTATAAATGATTAGCTGAATTGACTGTATTCACTCACCAATCCAGGGAAACGGCCTTCCTCCAAGATCCCTCAATATGGGCTCACTATGAGCACTGCAGTGTAAAACAGCCCTCCTTAATATCCACCTGGGAACATTTACTACTCAACTATGGGATCACACCACCCACTCAGAACAGGCCCTGTTCTTTCTAGCCTTATTCACCGCTCCCCTATGACAGAAAATCCCGTTCTGACTCATCTTGAGAGCCTTGCAGGTCTGACGATCAAAGTACTCCTACTGTTGTACTAGCTCTTTTTTCTATGGCAAAATCACTTTCCCCTAATGAAACAACATGTAAGCCCCAGGGTCCCCATCTTTTGAAGTAAAAGCTTTTGCTTTAGTCTTTCAGGCCTCCCCTGAGTCTCAAAAGGCTGGATCAAGAGTTAATGATTCCCAGTGCATCAGCAAACCAATACAATATTGTAAGGTAATTAACCTCCAAATAAAATAGCCAGAACCAGAAGGGGGCAATCACAGCCCCAGAGAGACATTATCTATAAAACTAGAAACTTTTCATCTTTAACGTAGATGTTTTATCAATGGTGCTGTATAGAAGGAGAAGTTTTGAAACTACTGTAAATATAAGACCAATAACTGGAAGTAGGAGGTTTAAGTCCAAACCCTGACTCCAGGGAACTCCTGACTCCAAGGAACATTAATTGGCAGGAGCTCATCAAACGCCTCCACACCTACACTGAAACCAAGCACCACATAAGGGCCAACAAGTTCCAGGGCAAGACATACCAAGCAAATTCTCCAGCAACAAAGGAACACAGCCCTGAGCTTCAAGATACAGGCTGCCCAAACTCACCCCCAAACCATAGACATCTCATAACTCATTACTGGACACGTCATTGCACTCCAGAGAGAAGAAATCCAGCTCCACCCACCAGAACACCGACACAAGCTTCCCTAACCAGGAAACCTTGACAAGCCACCTGTACAAACCCACACACAGCAAGGAAACACCACAATAAAGAGAACTCCACAAACTGCCAGAATACAGAAAGGACACCCCAAAGTCAGCAGTTTAAACAAGATGAAGAGACAGAGGAATACCCAGCAGATAAAGGAACAGGATAAATGCCCACCAAACCAAACAAAAGAGGAAGAGATAGGGACTCTACCTGATAAAGAATTCCAAATAATGATAGTGAAATTGATCCAAAATCTTGAAATCAAAATGGAATCACAGATAAATAGCCTGGAGACAAGGATTGAGAAGATGCAAGAAAGGTTTAACAAGGACCTAGAAGAAATAAAAAAGAGTCAATATGTAATGAATAATGCAATAAGTGAAATTAAAAACACTCTGGAGGCAACAAATAGTAGAATAACAGAGGCAGAAGATAGGATTAGTGAATTAGAGGATAGAATAGTAGAAATAAATGAATTAGAGAGGATAAAAGAAAAACAAATTAAAAGAAATGAGGACAATCTCAGAGACCTCCAGGACAATATTAAACACTACAACATTGGAATCATAGGAGTCCCAGAAGAAGAAGACAAAAAGAAAGGCCATGAGAAAATACTTGAGGAGATAATAGTTGAAAACTTCCCTAAAATGGGGAAGGAAATAATCACCCAAGTCCAAGAAACCCAGAGAGTCCCAAACAGGATAATCCCAAGGCGAAACACTCCAAGACACATATTAATCAAATTAACAAAGATCAAGCACAAAGAACAAATATTAAAAGCAGCAAGGGAAAAACAACAAATAACACACAAGGGAATTCCCATAAGGATAACAGCTGACCTTTCAATAGAAACTCTTCAAGCCAGGAGGGAATGGCAAGACATACTTAAAATGATGAAAGAAAATAACCTACAGCCCAGATTATTGTACCCAGCAAGGATCTCATTCAAGTATGAAGGAGAAATCAAAAGCTTTTCAGACAAGCAAAAGCTGAGAGAATTCTGCAGCACCAAACCAGCTCTCCAACAAATACTAAAGGATATTCTCTAGACAGGAAACACAAAAATGGTGTAGAAATTCGAACCCAAAACAATAAAGTAAATGGCAACGGGATCATACTTATCAGTAATTACCTTAAACGTAAATGGGTTGAATGCCCCAACCAAAAGACAAAGACTGGCTGAATGGATACAAAAACAAGACCCCTACATATGTTGTCTACAGGAGACCCACCTCAAAACAGGGGACACATACAGACTGAAAGTGAAGGGCTGGAAAAAGATTTTCCATGCAAATAGGGACCAAAAGAAAGCAGGAGTAGCAATACTCATATCAGATAAAATAGACTTTAAAACAAAGGCTATGAAAAGAGACAAAGATGGTCACTACATAATGATCAAAGGATCAATCCAAGAAGAAGATATAACAATTATAAATATATATGCACCCAACATGGGAGCACCGCAGTATGTAAGACAAATGCTAACAAGTATGAAAGGAGAAATTAACAATAATACAATAATAGTGGGAGACTTTAATACCCCAATCACACCTATGGATAGATCAACTAAACAGAAAATTAACAAGGAAACACAAACTTTAAACGATACAATAGACCAGTTAGACCTAATTGATATCTATAGGACATTTCATCCCAAAACAATGAATTTCATCTTTTTCTCAAGTGCACATGGAACCTTCTCCAGGATAGATCACATCCTGGGCCATAAATCTAGCCTTGGTAAATTCAAAAAAATAGAAATCATTCCAAGCATCTTTTCTGGCCACAATGCAGTAAGATTAGATCTCAATTACAGGAGAAAAACTATTAAAAATTCCAACATATGGAGGCTGAACAACACGCTGCTGAATAACCAACAAATCACAGAAGAAATCAAAAAAGAAATCAAAATTTGCATAGAAACGAATGGGACACTGTAAAAGCAGTCCTAAGGGGAAAGTTCATAGCAATACAGACATAACTCAAGAAACAAGAAAAAAGTCAAATAAATAACCTAACTCTACACCTAAAGCAACTAGAAAATGAAGAATTGAATAACCCCAGGGTTAGCAGAAGGAAAGAAATCTTAAAAATTAGAGCAGAATAAATGCAAAAGAAACCAAAGAAACCATAGCAAAAATCAACAAAGCCAAAAGCTGGTTCTTTGAAAGGATAAATAAAATTGACAAACCATTAGCCAGACTCATCAAAAAACAAAGGGAGAAAAATCAAATCAATAAGATTAGAAATGAAAATGGAGAGATCACAACAGACAACACAGAAATACAAAGGATCATAAGAGACTACTATCAACAATTATATGCCAATAAAATGGACAACGTGGAAGAAATGGACAAATTCTTAGAAAAGTACAACTTTCCAAAACTCGACCAGGAAGAAATAGAAAACCTTAACAGACCCATCACAAGCACGGAAATTGAAACTGTAATCAAAAATCTTCCAGCAAACAAAAGCCCAGGTCCAGACGGCTTCACAGCTGAATTCTACCAAAAATTTAGAGAAGAGCTAACACCTATCCTGCTCAAACTCTTCCAGAAAATTGCAGAGGAAGGTAAACTTCCAAACTCATTCTATGAGTTTGGAACTCATTCCAACTCATTCCATCACCCTAATACCCAAACCTGACAAAGATGCCACAAAAAAAGAAAACTACAGGCCAATATCACTGATGAACATAGATGCAAAAATCCTTAACAAAATTCTAGCAATCAGAATCCAACAACACATTAAAAAGATCATACACCATCACCAAGTGGGCTTTATCCCAGGGATGCAAGGATTCTTCAATATCCGCAAATCAATCAATGTAATACATCACATTAACAAATTGAAAAATAAAAACCATATGATTATCTCAATAGATGCAGAGAAAGCCTTTGACAAAATTCAACACCCATTTATGATAAAAACTCTCCAGAAAGCAGGAATAGAAGGAACATACCTCAACATAATAAAAGCTATATATGACAAACCCACAGCAAACATTATCCTCAATGGTGAAAAATTGAAAGCATTTCCTCTAAAGTCAGGAACAAGACAAGGGTGCCCACTTTCACCATTACTATTCAACATAGTTTTGGAAGTTTTGGCCACAGCAATCAGAGCAGAAAAAGAAATAAAAGGAATCCAAATTGGAAAAGAAGAAGTAAAACTCTCACTATTTGCAGATGACATGATCCTCTACATAGAAAACCCTAAAGACTCCACCAGAAAATTAATAGAACTAATCAATGATTATAGTAAAGTTGCAAGATATAAACTCAACACACAGAAATCCCTTGCATTCCTATACACTAATAATGAGAAAACAGAAAGAGAAATTAAGGAAACAATTCCATTCACCATTGCAACGGAAAGAATAAAATACTTAGGAACATATCTACCTAAAGAAACTAAAGACCTATATATAGAAAACTATAAAACACTGGTGAAAGAAATCAAAGAGGACACTAATAGATGGAGAAATATACCATGTTCATGGATTGGAAGAATCAACATAGAGAAAATGAGTATACTACCCAAAGCAATCTATAGATTCAATGCAATCCCTATCAAGCTACCAATGGTATTCTTCACAGAGCTAGAACAAATAATTTCACAATTTGTATGGAAATACAAAAAACCTCGAATAGCCAAAGCTATCTTGAGAAAGAAGAATGGAACTGGAGGAATCAACCTACCTGACTTCAGGCTCTACTACAAAGCCACAGTTATCAAGACAGTATGGTACTGGCACAAAGACAGAAATATAGATCAATGGAACAAAATAGAAAGCCCAGAGATAAATCCACACACATATGGACACGTTATCTTTGACAAAGGAGGCAAGAATATACAATGGATTAAAGACAATCTCTTTAACAAGTGGTGCTGGGAAATCTGGTCAACCACTTGTAAAAGAATGAGACTAGAACACTTTGTAACACCATACACAAAAATAAACTCAAAATGGATTAAAGATCTAAACGTAAGACCAGAAACTCCTAGAGGAGAACATAGGCAAAACACTCTCTGACATACATCACAGCAGGATCCTCTATGACCCACCTCCCAGAATATTGGAAATAAAAGCAAAAATAAACAAATGGGACCTAATTAACCTTAAAAGCTTCTGCACATCAAAGGAAACCATTAAGAAGGTGAAAATGCAGCCTTCAGAATGGAAGAAAATAATAGCAAATGAAGCAAATGACGAACAACTAATCTCAAAAATATACAAGCAACTCCTACAGCTCAACTCCAGAAAAATAAATGACCCAATCAAAAAATGGGCCAAAGAACTAAATAGACATTTCTCCAAAGAAGACATACAGATGGCTAACAAACATATGAAAAGATGCTCAACATCACTTATTATCAGAGAAATGCAAATCAAAACCACTATGAGGTACCATTTCACACCAGTCAGAATGGCTGCGATCCAAAAGTCTACAAGCAATAAATGCTGGAGAGGGTGTGGAGAAAAGGGAACTCTCTTACACTGTTGGTGGGAATGCAAACTAGTACAGCCACTATGGAGAACAGTGTGGAGATTCCTTAAAAAACTGGAAATAGAACTGCCTTATGATCCAGCAATCCCACTGCTGGGCATACACACTGAGGAAATCAGAAGGGAAAGAGACACGTGTACCCCAATGTTCATCGCAGCACTGTTTATAATAGCCAGGACATGGAAGCAACCTAGATGTCCATCAGCAGACGAATGGATAAGAAAGCTATGGTACATATACACAATGGAATATTACTCAGCCATTAAAAAGAATACATTTGAATCAGTTCTAATGAGGTGGATGAAACTGGAGCCTATTATACAGAGTGATGTAAGCCAGAAAGAAAAACACCAATACAGTATACTAACGCATATATATGGAATTTAGAAAGATGGTAACAATAACCCTTGTACGAGACAGCAAAAGAGACACTGATGTATAGAACAGTCTTATGGACTCTGTTGGAGAGGGAGAGGGTGGGAAGATTTGGGAGAATGGCATTGAAACATGTATAATATGTATGAAACGAGTCGCCAGTCCAGGTTAGATGCACGATACTGGATGCTTGGGGCTGGTGCACTGGGACGACCCAGAGGGATGGTATGGGGAGGGAGGAGGGAGGAGGGTTCAGGATGGGGAACACATGTGTACCTGTGGCGGATTCATTTCGATATTTGGCAAAACTAATACAATTTTGTAAAGTTTAAAAATAAAATAAAATTAAAATAAAATAAAATAAAAAACAAACAAACAAAAAAAAGAGTTAATGATTGGAAGAATGTGAACATATAGTAACAAAAAAAATAGAAGTTGGGCCAGGAGAACTGGTAGCAATTTAAACAGTAGATCAGCCCCAGCCAGCCAGCAAGATGGATCTGAGACAAACTTCAGTCTTCCATGCTCTTGGTTGATGCCCTCTCCATCAAGAAACTTTTCTCTACTCCGTACTCCAAAGTTTCAATTTGTTTGGCCTCCCATGAAATGGGCACATGAAGTTGAGTTTGACGACAATTTCTGGTGAGTCAGCCAGGAGTCTATACCTATGGTAGGTTGACCCTGATCAGGGGGCATCTCTTTCTTAAGTCCTTCCCAGCTTCCAAGGCCTCATTTTACTATGGGGGACTTGGAGGAACTATTCCCAACAGGCATCAGCACCCTCAGCAAGCCTTTGGTTTTGTTTTGGTGTAGGTTGCTCTGGGATACAGAGGAATCCCATCCTCCACTCCATCTGGGCTTATTCTCCTTTAAGAACTGAACCAGTACAGGTTGCTTCTCTTCTGGGAACTGGGCCAGTTTGGTTTGTCTAGACGCCTCCATTTGTGAGGGGGATTGGAATTGTTAAATCTTAACTGTGTGGCCATAACTGTTATTTAAGTGTGTGTGTGTGCACGTATGTGTGTTCTTATATTTTGACAAAATGGGCAATCAGACCTTTATTCTATCCCGCAGTCCCCTATGGTGTACAAAATGTGGAAATCTTCAGCTATGCTCCTACGAAGACAAAAGATGATTTTCAAAAAATTGACACCACATGGCAACAATATACTTTAGACTGGAGAAAAATACTAAGATGAAACTTTTTTGACATTCCAGAACTGAGTCTTCTGGCATATACAGTTAGAGAAAGCTGGCTTGATAAATTTCTCTTTTTTTACAAAATTCGGACCCTGAGAGAACAAAAGCATTCCTAGGATAAAGCTTGATATAACTTGATATAACTCTTATCAAGTTCTTAAAATGCAAATACTGCTGACATTGCTACTTCTAGTTATATTTTTGCCTCAGTGTTCAAGAGGAAAAGGGAAATCTCTAGTTAAATCATCACAGAGTATAATACTCATGAAATATAGAACTTTAAGTCTACTGCTAAATGGACATGTACAATGATTGAGTAACAATTTGGTATAACCTCAAATGTAAAATGTAAATGTGTAGTCTAAAATGTTTTCCCATCGGTATACTTCTCAGCTTGTTCAGCTTTTGCTTAATCGATTAGTAGTACTAGGAGAAATATCAATAACCTCAAATATGCAGATGACACCACCCTTATGGCAGAAAGTGAAGAAGAACTAAAGAGCCTTTTGATGAAAGTGAAAGAGGAGAGTGAAAAAGTTGGCTTAAAACTCATCATTCAGAGAACTAAGATCATGGCATCCAGCCCCATCATTTCATGGGAAATAGATGGGGAAACAATGGAAACAGTGTCAGACTTTATTTTTGGGGGGCTCCAAAATCACCACAGATGTGACTGCAGCCATGAGATTAAAACACACTTGCTCCTTGGAAGAAAAGTTATGACCAACCTAGACTGCATATTAAAAAACAGAGATATTTGCCAACAGAGGTCCGTCTAGTCAAAGCTATGGTTTTTCTAGAAGTCATGTATGGATGTGAGAGAATCGGACTATAAAGAAAGCCAAGCACGTAAGAATTGATGCTTTTGAACTGTGGTGTTGGTGAAGACTCTTAAGAGTCACCTGGACTGCAAGTAGATCCAATCAGTCCATCCTAAAGGAGATCAGTCCTGGGTGTTCATTGGAACGACTGATGTTGAAGCTGAAACTCCTATAGTTTGGCCATCTGATGTGAAGAACTGACTCTTTGGAAAAGACCCTGATGTTGGGAAAGATTGAAGGCAGGAGGAGAAGGGAATGGCAGAGGATGAGGTGGTTGGATGGCATCACCGACTTAATGGACATGAGTTTGAGTATGCTCCAGGAGTTGGTGATGGACAGGGAGGCCTGGCATGCTGCAGTCCATGGGGTCACAAAGAGTTGGACATGACTGAGCAACTGAACTGAACTGAGAACCTAAAACAAAGAAAAAACTTTTAAACTCAAGTGAGTAAACTTATTCCAATTATAATTTTCAGTTTTGCATTTGACAGATGAGTTGCCACAACACATGGGAAATGATTTCCTGTTCTTTTTTTCGTTGTTGTTTTTAATTGGAGGATAATTGCTTTACAATATTGTGTTAGCATCTGCCAACACCAACATGAATAAGCCATAGATATGCATATGGCTCCTTCCTCTTGAACCTCTCTCCTGCCTCCCATACCATTCCACCCCACTGGGTTGTCACAGAGCCTGGATTTCAGCTCTCTCAGGAGTCATAGAGCAAATTACTTGGCTTTTACACATGGTAATGTATACCTTTCAATATTACTCTTTCAATCCGTCCCTTCTTCTCTTTCCCCCAGTGTGTCTACAAGTCTGTTCTCTATGTCTGCATCTCCACGTTGCTCTGCAAATACGTTCATCAGTACCAATTTTCTAGATTCCATATATATGTGTTAATACACTATATTTTTCTCTTTCTGACTTACTTCACTCTGTGTAACAGGCTGTAGGTTTGTTCACCTCATTAGAACTGACTCAAATGCATTCCTTTTTATAGCCAAGTAATATCCTGGTAGCTCAGCTGGTAAAGAATCTGCCTGCAATGCATGAGGCCCCGGTTTGATTGCTGGGTTGGGAAGATCTGCTGGAGAAGGGATAAGCTACCCATGCCAGTATTCTTGGGCTTCCCTCGTGACTCAGCTGGTAAAGAATCTGCCTGCAATGCAGGGGACCTGAGTTTGATCCTTGGGTTGGGACGATCCCCTGGAGAAGGGTATGGCAATCCACTCCAGTATTCTTGCCTGGAGAATTCCATGGGCTATCACGGGGTTGCAGAGAGTTGGACAAGACTGAGCAACTTTCACTTTCAGTTTTCACCACAACTTCTTTATCTGTTCATCTGTCAACAGACATCTAGATTGCTTCCATGTCATGGCTATTGTAAGTAGTGCTGCAAAGAATATTGGGATACTTGAATCTTTTTGAATTATGGTTGTCTCTGGGTATGTGCCCAGTAGTGGGATTGCTGGGTCATATGGTAGTTTTATTTCTAGTTTTTAAAAGAATCTCCATATTGTTCTCCATAGTGGCTGAATCACTTTACATTCCCACAACTGTGCAAGAGGGTTTCCTTTTCTCTACATTCTCTCCAGCATTTATTGTTTGTAGATATTTTGATGATGGCCATTCTGACTGGTCTGGGGTGATACCTCATTTAGTTTTGGCTTGCATTTCTCTAATAATGATTCATATTGAGCATCTTCCCATGTATTTATTGGTCATCTATATGTCTTCTTCAGAGAAATGTCTATTTAGGGTCTCCTGCCCAGTTTTTGGTTGGGCTGTTTGTTTTTTTGATACTGAGTTGCATGAGTTGCTTGTGTATTTTGGAGATCAACCCTTTGTCAGTTGTTTCATTTACTATCATTTTCTCCCATTCTGAGGGTTGTCTTTTCATCATATTTATAGTTTCCTTTACTGTGCAAAAGCTTTTAAGTTTAATTATATCACATTTGCTTATTTTTGTTTTTATTTCCACTACTCTAGGAGGTAGGTCAAAGAGGGTCTTGCTACAATTGTTGTCAAAGAGGGTTCTGCTTATGTTTTTCTGTAAGAGTTTTAAAGTTTCTGGCCTTACATTTATATCTGTAATCCATTTTGAATTTATTTTTGTGTATAGTGTTAGGAAGTGTTCTAATTTCATTCCTGTACAGATAGCTGTTTTGTTTTCCCAGCACCACATAATGAAAAGGTTGTCTTTTCTTCGTTGTACATTCTTGCCTCTTTTCTCAGAGATAAGGTGCCATGAGGGCATTGGTTTATCTTTGGATTTTCTATCTTTTTCTATTGATCTATATTTCTAGTTTTTGTGTCTTGATTACTGTATCTCTGTAGTGTAGTCTGAAGTCAGGAAAGTTGCTTCATCCAGCTCTATTTTTCATATGATTGCTTTGGCTGTTCTGTTTTTTTGTGTGTTTCCATATAAATTATAAATTTTTTTTTGTTTTGTTCTGTGAGAAATGCCATTGTTAATTTGATAGCAATTGCATTGAATCTGTAGGTTGCTTTGGGTATAGTAGTCATTTTCACAGTATTGATTCTTCCAGTCCAAGGACATGATATAAATATATTATCGATCTATCTATCCATCTGTTTGTGTTATCTTTGATTTCTTTCATCAGCATCTTATAGTTTTCCGCCTACAGGTCTTTGTCTCTTTAGGTAGGTTTATTTCTAGATATTTGATTATTTTCGTTGAAATGGCAAATGGAATTGTTTTCTTAATTTCTCTTTCTGATTTTTTGTTGTTAATATATATGAATGCAAGGGATTTCTGTGTATTGATTGTGTATCCCAGGACTTTACTAAGTTCATTGATTTTCTCTAGTACTTTTCTGATGGTATCTTTAGGATTTTCTATGTATAATATCATGTCATCTGCAAACAATGAGTTTTGCTTCTTCCTTTCCATTCTGGATTCCTTTTATTTCTTTTTCTTCTCTGCTGGGTAAGAACTTAAAAAACTATATTGAATAATAGTGGTGAGAGTGGGTGCTCTTATCTTGTTCCTCATCTTACAGGAAATGCTTTCCATTTTTCACCACTGAGATTAATGTTTGCAGTGGGTTTGTCATATATGGCCTTTATTATGTTGAGGTAGCTTCTTTCCATGCTCATTTTATGAAGACTTTTTTTTTTTCACCATAAATGGGTGTTGAATTTTGTCAAAAGCTTTCTCTGCATCTATTGAGATTATCATATGGTTTTTATTTTTCAGTCTGCCTATATAGTATCTCATATTGATTGATTTGTGTATATTGAAGAGTCCTTGCATCCATGGGATAAACCCCATCTAATTAAACTTAAAAGCCTTGCACAGCAAAGGAAACTATAAACAAGATGAAATGACAACCCTCAGATGGGAGAAAATAATTGGAAGTGAAGCAGGTCAATCTCCAAGAAATATAAGCAGCTCATACATCCCAATATCAGGAAAACAAACGGCCCAATCAAAAAATGGGCAGAAGACCTAAAAAGACATTTCTCCAAAGAAGACATACAGATCACCAATAAATACATGAAAAGATGCTAAGTATCACTCTTTATTAGAGTAATGCAAACCAAAACTACAATGACATATCACCTCACATCAGTGAGAATGACCATCAACAAAAAAATCTACAAACAAGAAATGCTGGAAAGGATGTAGAGAAAAGGGAACCCTCTTGCCCTGTTATGACTCTGGTAGCTCAGACAGTAAAGAATCTGCCTGAAATGCAGGAGACCCGGGTTTGATCCCTGGGTTGGGAAGATCTGGAGAAGGGAATGGCAATCCTCTCCAATATCATTGCTGAGAAAATCCTATGGACAGAGGAGCCTGTCAGGCTACAGTCCATGGAGTCACACAGGGTCAGACATGACTGAGTGACTAACTCTTGCACTTGCACTTTTGATGGGAATGTAAATTGATACAGCCACTTTGGTGAATAATATGGAGATTCCTTAAAAAACTAGGAATGAGATTACCATATTACCCAGCAATCCCACTACTGGGCTCATACCCAGAGAAAACCATAATTCAAAAAGACACATGGACCCCAATATTCATTGCAGCACTATTTATAATAGTCAAGACATAGAAGCAACCTAGATGTCCAATGACAGATGAATAGATAAAGAAGTCATGGTACAAATATACCATGGGATATTACTCAGCCATAAAATGAATGCAAGTCAGTTGAACTGAGTGAAAGAAATTAGGGCTTGTTATACAGAGTGATGTAAGTCAGAAAGAGAAAAACAAATATTGTATATTAACACATATATATGGAATCCAGAAAAATGGCAGTGATGAATGTATTTTCAGGGCAGAAATAGAGAAACAGACATAGAGAACAGACTTGTGGACACAGCGGAGGAAGGACAGGATGGGACAAATTGTGAGGAAAGCATTGAAACCTATGCATTGTCATATGTAAAATAGATAGCTAGTGGGAAGTTGCTGTATATCACAGGAAGCTAAACCCAGTGCTCTGTGACAACCTAGAAGGGTGAATGCAGGGGTGGTGGGAGTAAGGTTCAAGAGGGAGTGGATATATGCATACTTATGGCTGATTCACATTGTTGTACAGCAGAAACATATTACACAACATTGTAAAGCAATTATCCCCCAATTAAAAATAAATTAAAAAAAACAATGTATAGACAAAAAACTTGCTTATAATTTGATTGGGATTGCAATGAAGTCCGTATATATTGATTTGGAGAGAACTGATATTATAACAATATCAAGTCTTCTGATCCATAAAATTAAAATCCATATCTTCTTTCTTCGGAGAAGGCAATGAAGGCAACCCACTCCAGTACTCTTGCCTGGAAGCTCCCATGGATGGAGGAGCCTGGTAGGCTGCAGTGAATGGGATTGTGAAGAGTCGGACACGACTGAACGATTTCCCTTTCACTTTTCACTTTCATGCATTGGAGAAGGAAATGGCAACCCACGCCAGTGTTCTTGCCTGGAGAATCCCAGGGACAGAGGAGCCTGGTGGGCTGCTCTCTACGGGGTCACACAGAGTTGGACACGACTGAAGCGACTTAGCAGCAGCAACTTCTTTCTTAATGGCACTGGTGATAGTCTGCTCCAGTCATGCCCAGAAAGGAGCTGCCCATTTCCTTCATCAGATTCTCCACTGAATCTTTAGCCTATTAGGCACAGAGAACTTCAGCTCTTCTCGGAATAAAATTCTCCTTGATAAACTACCACAAATAACTGGGAAGAAGGCAAAAGTGAAAATCTTTAGATTTGTTCCCATTTGGGTACTAAGGACCAGAGGTGATTCCAAGAAAGCAATAGTTATCTGAAGCAGAGGAATACAGCTGTCATTCCTTGGGGCTGGTCAGAAAGGGAATCACTGTGCTTTTCACTCATTTAGCAATTCCTCCAAAATATAAATAAATAAAGAAAAACATTATGCTGATGGCTCTATTCAATTATATTTTTATGCATGAGAAAGTAATTTACACTCATACCAGCTCTAAAATATCTGAAAAAAGTAAGGATCATAGAATTAAAATATGATACATCATGAACACACAAAAGTTATTTAGGGAGAACACAACCTGTCTTAAATCAATAAATTTATAAATTGCATTTAAAATTTATTCTTTCAGAACTTCAAGTAATATTTACTATTTTTAGATTTTAGAATAGATGTTTCCTTGAAAATCTTTCTTCACAATATTTTTTTTTGTTATTGACTTTACAGTTAGCTTCTATAACAGATATACATGATGATATTAGGCATTTGAATATTTTACAAACTTCTGTTTACTTCATATAACACATCACCACAGGCTTAAGCTTTCAAGTAGCAAATAATTCTGCTTGTTGATTTTCCTCTAATCAGAGATTCAGGGACTCAGCGACCTTCAGTGTGTCGATTTTCCATCCCCAACATGTAGCTTCAACTCTCAGTATTTTCCTTGGATTTATTCCACTCAGTCATAAAGAAGAATTGTATGACACATCATGGGACACATTGTCATGACCTGAGCCTGTACACAGCAAATAACAGTTCCACATCCATTTACTTGCTGAGAACTGTACTGTGTGCTTAGTCACTCAGTTGTGTCCGACTCTGTGACCCTGTGGACTATAGCCCACCAGACTCTGTCCATGGGGATTCTCCAGGCAAGAATACTGGAGTGGTTGCCACGCCTTCCTCCAGGAGAGCTTCCTAACTCAGATATTGAACCCAGGTCTCCCGCATTGCAGGTGGATTCTTTACCAGCTGAGCTACCAGGGAAGCCTTTGTTGAGAACCACTTCAATGTACCCTTGCCTCATAGCTCCAGAGGATGTGGGGCACGTAAAGGTTGGTGCTGTCACATCACAAAGAGCTCACCTCTTGAGGAGAGCCCTTGGTCCACTGGATCTGCTTGTGCAGGGAGGTGGGTTTCATGTGCACTGTCCTGGGACTGCCCATGGCCACTTGTTTGTGCAGAGACTTCAATAAGAGTCCTGGCCACTCCTCCTACATATCCACATGCACCCGCCCTCATTAGGAGGCCTGTGAATCTGGCCTTCAGATTGTACCAGTCTAGCTAACTTTGTTAACCAACTCTTTCAGGTTCTGAAGATAAAAATTTTGAAAGCCACCCCCACCCCAGCAAAATCACTAATCATCAAGGAAATGCAAATAAAATTTATTTTTTCAATCAATATTTGGTCAGTGATCAGTCTTACTATGTGCAATGATAAAATGCAAAATCACCATAAAATTTACCAGAATTTATATAATTCTGATTTTAACCATTATCAGTTTCATTCTATGTGGATGCTTTTAATTCATATTATTCACTTTGTGGTTTCGGAGTCTCCATAAAGTATGTATTTGTTGTTGTTCAGTTGCTAACTAATGTCCGACTCTGTGACCCCATGGACTGCAGCATGCCACGCTTCCCTGTCCTTCACTATCTCCTGGAGTTTCCTCAAACTCATGTCCACTGAGTCAGTGATGCCATCCAACCATCTTATCCTCTGTCACCCCCTTATTCTCCTGCACTCAATCTTTCCTAGCATCAGGGTCTTTTCCAGCTCTTTGCATCAGATGGCCAAAGTACTGGAGCTTCAGCTTCAGTGTCAGTCCTTCCAATGAATATTCAGAATTGTTCTCCTTTGGGATTGACTGGTTTGATCTTCTTGTAGCCCAAGGGACTCTCAAGAGTCTTCTCCAGCACCACAATTCAAAAGCATCAATTCTTCAATGCTCAGCCTTCTTTATGGTCCAGCTTTCACATCCACACATGACTACTGGAAAAACCATAGGTTTGACTATAATATATGGACCTTTGTTGGAAAAGTGATGTCTCTGCTTTTTAATATGCTGTCTATGTGTATCATAGCTTCCTTTCTAAGGAGCAGTGCAGAATTTCAGAGGCAAGCAAGGAGAGATAAGAAAACCTTTTTATGTGAACAATGCATTTGCTTGACCCATTTTAGACACTCTTTTTATGCCATCATCCTCCAGCTGCTCTTCCATTTCCTGAGCTACTCCAATTAAGCGCCTGTCCTCTCCACTACATCTAATCAAGTCCCCAGTGAACTTCTCATTGAGAAGTCAGCCGTTGGTCCCTATCCCAGTGAGCTGCAGGTTATTGCCCACCCTTCTTCCCTCTGCACATGGCAGCTTCATGCTCTCCTGTGCTCCTCTCGTCCTGGGGCTCCTTCCTTCTCAGGCTCTCTTGATAGATCCTTCTTGTCTCTGAACTCTTCCCTTTCCTGTCTACTCCTGCTGCCTGGGGTTGTGCATCTTCTGTTCATGGTAACAACCACATTGTGCCTCCAGCCTGGACCTCACTGCTCAGCTCTGAGCACCTTCTTTGTTTTTCTCCTCCATTGTCACATCTCACATGAAATGCCCAAAGCTGAACTCTTACTTTTCCTCTGCAAACATGTTCCACCAGATGTCCCCTTTGCATTCAATGACATCTCAGGCCAGAAAAACCTTTAGTCTTCTAGGTCTGTCTTTCCTCTCACACCCAGATCCAATCCAGAATCAAACTCTGGCCACCCTCACACACCTTCCCCCAGAGCCCCATTGTGTGGTTGCCCAACCCAGTCTGATCTTCTTCCCAGACTCCCAGGCTCAACATTGGCCTTCCACTAATTGTCTACCCAGTTGTCACTAAGGCAGACCATGTCATTCGTCTGCACCATCACTGACATGTCGTGGACCCCTCGGCTCCCAGGCACACTTCCTCACAGGCTTGTCTGGCTCTTCTTCCAGGTATCTCTCCTTCATCCCAGAGGAAGAGCTTCCACTCCATTCTCATTTTCTCTTTGCAGTGAAATACTGCAAATACTCCCTTTTTGTTTTAATTTTTTCATCTGCATAGCATTTTTCATCCTCTAACATACTATTTATTTTACTAATTTTTCTTCGTTTATTTTCCTTCTCCTATCATAATTTACTTACCATAAAGGCAGATCATTTTTTCTGTTTTATTTTTCTCTATATGTGTTTCTGTTTTATTTGCCTCTATAAAGAGTCAAGGAAGTGTTTAATATATAATTGTTAAGAGAATAACTGAATATTCTTCTCCTCTTTATCAGCAAGCCACTGTGATGCCCTACCTCTAGTCCTGGTTCATCCATTCACCCTCATACCTGCTGGTATTAGCCAGACTCTGCTGCTCTTGGCTTCTGTCAAGCTTTGTCTGACTCTTACCAGCAGAAAGTACTCTTCCGCTTCCTGTATCCAGAGTCCTTCTGCTTCACATCCTGAGAAATAGTTGTTGTATTCACACCCCTAACTCCCTTCTACACTAAGCTTCTAAGAGCCCCACCAGATCTGTGGGCTCTCACTCAGTATCAACACAGTCTCTTGTACCTGACAGGCCCAAATACCTGCCTGAAGGAACAGACTCAAAGAGTTTAAGCCATTTGTAAATCTCTGCAGCTGATGGTGAGAGCCAGGAGACTCACAGTGAAGTTCCCACTCTGTGCATCCTCACTGGCCACCTTTGGAGAGAGTCCCTGGCACACCGTTCTCCCCACTGAGGCTGCCCAGCTGGTGCATATACGGATGGGTGGGGTATGCTATGCTCTTGGTGTCGGGTGCCTCCTTATTCATCTTTGTGTCCTAAGAGTCTAAGAAGGCCCTTTGGAACATTGGAGACTGAACTAGGATGGTAAAAGTGCATGATTAAGCCACCAAAGGAACACCTGCTTGAGAGCCTGAGGGAGAAGCACAGTTTTTTAGCAGGTGCAGCCATTGTTCACAAGACATGGTGTGACAATAGTCATTCGCAGCTAACACACTGTCAAAAGCACAGAAATAGCAAAATTAAAACCACTAGTCAATAAAATAGTCATTAGTAAGATTCTTTTTGGTATACATAACAATTCACAAACTGGGGGCTCTTAAATCAGCAGTGAAATAAAGCTCAAAAATATATTGTTATAGGACAGCTTATAGTGAAAATGCAAGGTTGTTTATTCTTTACAATTATTTCTTGTAGCATTAGAATTTTCCTAGTGATAGCAGATTAGTTAAATGTGGTTACCTCATATTCAGCTTAGTTTTTATTTATGCTTTTCCCTCGAGGCATTTACAAGAAGTGGCCTAAGTTAAGTTTCATTTGTACTGCAGAAGAAGTTAAACTGTTTCACTTATGTGGCTTAATTCTTTTTGTCTGCTCAGTACATTTCAAGTCTGGTCTCTATTTAATATTTAACTTTAATATTCTTTAATAATTGGCCATTCTTTCACCAAACTGAGAGTATGAGTGTTACTTTCAGTTGCCACTGTTGACATAGTCAGATCAGGTCATGTAGCCAGTTATCGACCTCTGAGTTGTCAGTGCAGAGGGTCAAGTAGTCATAGTCATCATCTTTTGCATAGCCAACATTCAATTCGTCCAGCTGTCTAATCCCAGTGGATACTGTTTGACTTTGTGACTTCCTGCTAAAAGACATGTAAAGCCCTGGAGAGGATGCAGGACACTAGAAAGGATAATATAATGACTATATGAATTGAAAGGATTGGAAAATTCCCCAGAGCAGATATCATGGTTTAACCAACTAAATAAATCAAATGGGTAATAATCAGGTGCAGATTTTACTATTCTAGGTCAATATACAGTTTCACGGATGTTGTGTAATTGGGTTTCAATTTTCTCTGAGTTACATAGATACACATGATGTATTAACACTTACATATATTCATGATTACATATATTCATTGTTCAGGAGACAGTGACCAAAACTATCACAAAGAAAAAGAAATGCAATAAGGCAAAAATGGTTGAGGAGGCCTTACAAATAGCTCAGAAAAGAAGAGAAGCAAAAGGGAAAGAAGAAAGGGAAAGGTATACCTAACTGAATGCAGAATTCCAAAGAACAGCAAGGAGAGATCAAAAAAAACCTTCTTAAGGGAACAACGGAGTGAAATAAGGGAAAACAATAGAATGGGAGAGACTAGAGTTCTCTTCAAGAAAATTAGAGATACCAAGGGAACATTTCATGCAAAGATGGGCACAATAAAGACCAGAAACGGTAAGTAGAAGAGATGAACAGAAGTAATGGTAACAGAAGTAGAAGAGATTAAGAAGAGGTGGCAAGAATACACAACAGAACTGTACAGAAAAGGTCTTAATGACCCAGATAACAATGATGGTGTGGTCTCTTATCTAGAGCCAGAAATCCTGAAATGTGAAGTCAAATGGGCCTTAGGAAGCATTACTGTGAACAAAGCTAGTGGAGATGATGGAATGGTAGCTGAACTATTTCAAATCCTGAAAGATGATGTTGTGAAAGTGCTGCACTCAATATGCCAGCAAATTTGGAAAACTCAGCAGGGCCACAGGACTGGAAAATGTCAGTTTTCATTCCAATCCCAAAGAAAGGCAATGTCAAAGAATGCTCAAACTACTGCACAATTGCACTCATCTCACATGCTAGTAAAGTAATGCTCAAAATTCTCCAAGCCAGGCTTCAGTAATACATGAATTGGGAACTTCAGATGTTCAAGCTGGTTTCAGGAAAGGCAGAGGAACCAGAGATCAAATTGCCAACATCCGCTGGATCATGGAAAAAGCAAGAGAGTTCCAGAAAAATATCTATTTCTGCTTTATTGAGTATGCCAAAGCCTTTGACTGTGTGGATCACAATAAACTGGAAAATTCTGAAAGAGATGAGCATACCATCTGGAGAAACCTATATGCAGGTCCGGAGGCAACAGTTAGAACTGGACATGGAACAACAGACGGGTTCCAAATAGGAAAAGGAGTATGTCAAGGCTGTATATTGTCACTCTACTTATTTAACTTCTATGCAGAGTACATTATGAGAAACGCTGGACTGGAAGAAGCATAAGCTGGAATCAAGATTGCTGGAAGAAATATCAATAACCTCAGATATGCAGATGACACCACCCTTAAGGCAGAAAGTGAAGAGGAACTAAAGAGCCTCTTGATGAAAGTGAAAGAGGAGAGTGAAAAAGTTGGCTTAAAGCTCAACATTCAGAAAATGAAGATCATGGCATCTGGTCCCATCACTTCATGGAAAATAGATGGGGAAACAGTGGAAATAGTGTCAGACTTTATCTTTTTGGGCTCCAAAATCACTGCAGATGGTGACTGAAGCCATGAAATTAAAAGACACTTACTCACTGGAAGGAAAGTTATGAGCAACCTAGACAGCATATTCAAAAGCAGAGACATTACTTTGCCAACAAAAGTCCATCTAATCAAGGCTATGGTTTTTCCAATGGTCATGTATGAATGTGAGAGTTGGACTGTGAAGAAAGCTGAGCGCTGAAGAATTGATGCTTTTGAACTGTGGTGTTGGATAAGATTCTTGAAAGTCCCTTGGACTGCAAGAAGATCCAACCAGTCCATTCTAAAGGAGATCAGCCCTGGGTGTTCTTTGGAAGGAATGATGCTAGAGTTGAAACTCCAATATTTTGGCCACCTCATGTGAAGAGTTGACTAATTGGAAAAGATCCCGATGCTGGGAGGGATTGGGGGTATGAGGAAAAGGGGACGACAGAGGATGAGATGGCTGGATGGCATCACCAACTCGATGGACATGAGTCTGAGTGAACCCCGGGAGTTGGTGATGGACAGGGAGGCCTGGTGTGCTGCGATTCATGGGGTCGCAAAGAGTCGGACATGACTGAGCAACTGAACTGAACTGAACTGAAAGAATGGAATATATACATCAGTACACACCTAAAGGAAATCTCTGTAAAGATTGCCACACCAACTTATGGTATAAACTGATCGGTAGCAAATGGCTGAATATTTTCTGTCAACTCACTATTGTGTACTGAACGCTAATGATAATGTTCCCAGTTACATAACTCTCTTACAGTGCCATCCTAAATATTGTGTTCTTTTAAGTTATTATACGAATGTTATATGCTAGGGTAAAAAACTCTACAAACACCTTGATTAACAGAGATTTATACCATCTTTTACACATTATGGTAAAACCAAGCTGGACTGGTTTCATGAAAACCCATGGGCTATGGTAGGGCCCATGTTGACTGGAAGAAAAATGTACAGTGTAAAAACTGTGAGTTTATATTCCATTTAGGGCACCTATCCTACTCAAACTCTTCCAGAAAATTGCAGAGGAAGCTAAACTTCCAAACTCATCCTATGAGGCCACTATCACCCTAATACCAAAACCTGACAAAGATGCAATAAAAAGAGAAAACTACAGGATGATATCACTGATGAACATAGATCCAAGAATCCTTAACAGAATTCTACCAAACAGAATCCAACAACATATTAAAACGATCATACATCATGACCAAGTGGGCTTTATCCCAAGGATGCAAGGATTCTTCAATATCTACAAATCAATCAATGTAATACACCACACTAACAAATTGAAAAATAAAAACCATATGATTATCTCAATAGATGCAGAGAAAGCCTTTGACAAAATTCAACATCCATTTATGATAAAAAAAAAAAAACAACCCTCCAGAAAGCAGGAATAGAGGGAACATACCTCAACATAATAAAAGTTATATATGACAAAGCCACAGCAAACATTATCCTCAATGGTGAAAAATTGAAAGCATTTCCCCTAAAGTCAGGAACAAGACAAGGGTGCCCACTCTCACCACTACTATTCAACATAGTTTTGGAAGTTTTGGCCACAGCAATCAGAGCAGAAAAGAAATAAAAGGAATCCAGGTTGGAAAAGAAGAAGTAAACTCAGTGTTTGCAGATGACATGATGCACTACATAGAAAACCCTAAAGACTCCACCAGAAAATGACTAGAGCTAATCAATGGATATAGTAAAGTTGCAGGATATAAAATCAACACACAGAAATCCCTTGCATTCCTATACATGAACAATGAGAAAACAGAAAGAGAAATTAAGGAAACAATTCCATTCACCATTGCAATGAAAAGAATGAAATACTTAGGAACATATCTACCTAAAGAAACAAAAGACCTAAATATAGAAAACTGTAAAACACTGGTGACAGAAATCAAAGAGGACACAAATAGATGGAGAAATATATCGTGTTTATGGATTGGAAGAATCAATATAGTGAAAATGAGTATACTACCTAAAGCAATCTATAGATTCAATGCAATCCCTATCAAGCTACCAATGGTATTTTTTAGATAACTAGAATAAATAATTTCAGAATTTGTATGGAAATACAAAAAACCTCGAATATCCAAAACAATCTTGGGAAAGAAGAATGGAACTGGAGGAATCAACCTGCC
Source organism: Bos mutus (assembly GCF_027580195.1). Lineage (NCBI taxonomy): Eukaryota > Metazoa > Chordata > Mammalia > Artiodactyla > Bovidae > Bos > Bos mutus. Next base: position 135,694,659 of record NC_091618.1, read on the forward strand.
TGACTTCAGGCTCTACTACAAAGCCACAGTCATCAAGACAGTGTGGTACTGGCACAAAGACAGAAATATAGATCAATGGAGCAAAATAGAAAGCCCAGAGATAAATACAAGCACCTATGGACACCTTATCTTTGGCAAAGGAGGCAAGAATGGAGAAAAGACAATCTCTTGAACAAGTGGTGCTGGGAAAACTGGTCAATCACTTGTAAAAGAGTGAACCTAGAACACTTTCTAACACCATACACAAAAATAAACTCAAAGTGGAATAAAGATCTAAATGTAAGACCAGAAACTATAAAACTCCTAGAGGAGAACATAGGCAAAACACTCTCCGACATAAATCACAGCAAGATCCTCTATCTCCCACAATATTGGAAATAAAAGCAAAAATAAACAAATGGGACCCAATTAACTTAAAAGCTTCTGCACAACAAAGGAAACCATAAGCAAGGTGAAAAGGCAGCCTTCAGAATGGAAGAAAATAATAGCAAATGAAGCAACAGACAAAAACTTAATCTCAAAAATATACAAGCAACCCCTGCAGCTCAATTCCAGGAAAATAAATGACTCAATCAAAAAGTGGGCCAAAGAACTAAACAGACATTTCTCCAACGAAGACATACAGATGGCTAATAAACACATGAAAAGATGTTCAACATCACTCATTATCAGAGAAATGCAAATCAAAACCACAATGAGGTACCATTTCAAGCCAGTCAGAACGGCTGCTATCCAAAAGTTTACAAGCAATAAATGCTGGAGAGGGTGTGGAGAAAAGGGAACCCTCTTACACTGTTGGTAAGAATGCAAACTAGTACAGCCAATATGGAAAACAGTGTGGAGATTCCTTAAAAAACTGGAAATAGAACTGCCATATGACCCAGCAATCCCATTGCTGATCATACACATTAAGGAAACCAGAATTGAAAGAGACAAGTGTACCCCAATACTCATCACAGCACTGTTTATAATAGCCAGGACATGGAAGCAACCTAGATGTCCATCAGCAGATGAATGGATAAGAAAACTGTGGTACATATACACAATGGAATATTACTCAGTCATTAAAAAGAATACATTTGAATCAGTTCTAATGAGGTGGATGAAACTGCAGCCTATTATACAAAGTGAATTAAGCCAGAAAGAAAAACACCAATACACTATACAGTACTTGGATGCAATCTCAAAAGCGACAGAATGATCTCTGTTCGTTTCCAAGGCAAACCATTCAATATCACAGTATTTCCAAGCCTATGCCCCAACCAGTAACACTGAAGAAGCTGAAGTTGAATGGTTCTATGAAGACCTAGAAGACCTTTTAGAACACCCAAAAAAGATGTCCTTTTCATTATAGGGGACTGGAATGCAAAAGTAGGAAGTCAAGAAACACCTGGAGTAACAGGCAAATTTGGCCTTGGAATATGGAATGAAGCAGGCAAAGACTAATAGAGTTTTGCCAAGAAAATGCACACGTCATAACAAACACCCTCTTCCAACAACACAAGAGAAGACTCTACACATGGACATCACCAGATGGTCAACACCGAAATCAGACTGATTTTATTCTTTGCAGCCAAAGATGGAGAAGCTCTATACAGTCAGTGAAAACAAGACCAGGAGCTGACTGTGGCTCAGACCATGAACTCCTTATTGCCAAATTCAGACTTAAATTGAAGAAAGTAGGAAAAACCACTAGACCATTCAGGTATGACCTAAATCAAATCCCTTATGATTATACAGTGGAAGTTAGAAATAGATTTAAGGGCCTAGATCTGATAGACAGAGTGCCTGATGAACTATGGAATGAGGTTTGTGACATTGTACAGGAGACAGGGATCAATACATCCCCATGGAAAAGAAATGCAAAAAAGCAAAATGGCTGTCTGGGGAGGCCTTACAAATAGCTGTGAAAAGAAGAGAAGTGAAAAGCAAGGAAGAAAAGGAAAGATATAAGCATCTGAATGCAGATTTCCAAAGAATAGCAAGAAGAGATAAGAAAGCCTTCTTCAGTGATCAATGCAAAGAAATAGAGGAAAACAACAGAATGGGAAAGACTAGGGATCTCTTCAAGAAAATCAGAGATACCAAAGGAACATTTCTTGCAAAGATGGGCTTGATAAAGGACAGAAATGGTATGGACCCAACAGAAGCAGAAGATATTAAGAAGAGATGGCAAGAATACACAGAAGAACTGTACAAAAAAGATCTTCATGACCCAGATAATCATGATGGTGTGATCACTGACCTAAAGCTAGACATCCTGGAATGTGAAGTCAAGTGGGCCTTAGAAAGCATCACTATGAACAAAGCTAGTGGAGGTGATGGAATTCCAGTTGAGCTATTCCAAATCCTGAAAGATGATGCTGTGAAAGTGCTGCACTCAATATGCCAGCAAATTTGGAAAACTCATCAGTGGCCACAGGACTGGAAAAGGTCAGTTTTCATTCCAATCTCAAAGAAAGGCAATGCCAAAGAATGCTCAAACTACCACACAATTGCACTCATCTCACACGCTAGTAAAGTAATTGCTTAAAATTCTCCAAGCCAGGCTTCAGCAATATGCGAACCGTGAACTTCCTGATGTTCAACCTGGTTTTCGAAATCAGGAACCAGAGATCAAATTGCCAACATCCACTGGATCATGGAAAAAGCAAGAGAGTTCCAGAAAAACATCTATTTCTGCTTTATTGACTATGCCAAAGCCTTTGACTGTGTGGATCACAATCAACTGTGGAATATTCTGAAAGAGATGGGAATACCAGACCACCTGATCTGCCTCTTGAGAAATCTGTATGCAGGTCAGGAAGCAACAGTTAGAACTGGACATGGAACAACAGACTGGTTCCAAATAGGAAAAGGAGTACGTCAAAGCTGTACATTGTCACCCTGTTTATTTAACCTATATGCAGAGTACATCATATAGGTTAAGAAACACAAGCTGGAATCAAGATTGCCTGGAGAAATATCAATAACCTCAGATGACACAACCCTTATGGCAGAAAGTGAAGAGGAACTAAAAAGCCTCTTGATGAAAGTGAAAGTGGAGAGTGAAAAAGTTGGCTTAAAGCTCAGCATTCAGAAAATGAAGATTATTGCATCTGGTCCCATCACTTCATGGAAAATAGATGGGGAAACAGTGGAAACAGTGTCAGACTTTATTTTTCTGGGCTCCAAAATCACTGCAGATGGTGACTGCAGCCATGAGATTAAAAGACTCTTACTCCTTGGAAGGAAAGTTATGACCAACCTAGATAGCATATTCAAAAGCAGAGACAGTAGTTTGCCAACAAAGGTTCGTCTAGTCAAGGGTATGGTTTTTCCAGGGGTCATGTACAGATGTGAGAGTTGGACAGTGAAGAAGGCTGAGTGCCGAAGAATTGATGCTTTTGAATTGTGGTGTTGGAGAAGACTCTTGAGAGTCCCTTGGACTGCAAGGACTGCAGTCCATTCTGAAGGAGATCAGCCCTGGGATTTCTTTGGAAGGAATGATACTAAAGCTGAAACTCCAGTACTTTGGCCATCTCATGTGTAGAGTTGACTCACTGGAAAAGACTCAGATGCTGGGAAGGATTGGGGGCAAGAGGAGAAGGGGATGACAAAGGATGAGATGGCTGGATGGCATCACTGACTCGATGGACGTGAGTCTCAGTGAACTCCAGGAGTTGGTGATGGACAGGGAGGCCTGGCATGCTGCGATTCATGGGGTCGCAAAGAGTCGGACACGACTGAGCGACTGATCTAATCTGCTCTGATCTGAACACATATATATGGAATTTAGAAAGATGGTAACAATAACCCTGTATACGAGACAGCAAAAGAGAGACTGATGTATAGTCTTTTGGACTCTGTGGGAGAGGGCAAGGGCGGGATTATATGGGAGAATGGCATTGAAACATGTAAATTATCATATGTGAAATGAATCGCCAGTCCAGGTTCGATGCATCATACAGGATGCTTGGGGCTGGTGCACTGGGATGACCCAGAGGAATGGGATGGGGAGGGAGGTGTTGGGGAGGGGTTCAGGATGGGGAACACATGTACATCCATGGCAGATTCATGTCAGTGTATGGCAAAACCAATACAATATTGTAAAGTAAAAAAAAATTAAATAAATAAAACAGATAAAAACATAATAAATAAATAAATTCTATATTAGCGTCTTACTGAGTCCTATAGCCTGCCACACAACCTCTTAGAGAGCTGTGAGGAACTGCTCCAAAGAGGTATATACATAATATACATGATTTTTGACTAGAGAATAAGTGCAGACAATCAAGCATACAATTAAGTAAAAGATTACCTAGTTCATTACCACAATGAACAGGTAGTTCAGTTAATGATTTTAGTGCTTTTTCTCATGCATTGGAGAAGGAAATGGCAACCCACTCCAGTGTTCTTGCCTGGAGAATCCCATGGACGGAGAAGCCTGGTAGGCTGCAGTCCATGGGGTTGCACAGAGTCGGACATGACTGAAGCCACTTGGCAGCAGCAGCATGCATGGGAAGATGCGAGAATATTGGTTTATTAAAATTCTTCCTCAGATATGCATCTAACTATCTAAGGGCCTGTTTTCCAAGGCATGGAGTGCTTCATCCTGCTTTTCATCCTGAATTCCTTTTGGGGCACACCATTGGTCAGTGGGGGCTTCCTAGGTAGCTCAGGTGTAAAGAATCAAGCAGGAGGCTCAGGAGATGGAGGTTCCATCCTTGGATTGGGAAGATCCCCTGGAGGAGGAAATGGAAGCCCATTCTAGAATTCTTGCTTGGAAAATATCGTGGACAGAGCAGTCTGGTGAGCTACAGCTCATGGGATCACAAAGAGTCTGACATGACTTAGCAATTAAACATGCATGCACGCACATCAGTCAATGACTGCAGTGCTAAAAACTTGATCCTTGTAGAACTGGGGGTGGAAAATGATCTTTATTTTATAGGTCTATACAACTCTTTTAGGGTGAATGACAATACAATTTGTTTGCATGTATAAATCTTCTAGTTCAGATTCTCCTCTCTAGTAGTAGAAAGATCGAAGAAGTGGTCTTTCACTAGTCCTTTTACCTTTATTGTTTCATCCTTGAACCCCTCAAATGTCCCCCCAACACACTTACACATACACACACAAGCAAGAAAGATGAATTTTGTCCAGGTAACAAAGACACAAAGTCACTATGCCTTAAAGGAGATAGAAATAAAAATCTGAAAGTTGGCAAACCATGCATCCTCTGCTCCTTTCCATCCTGTTACTACCCCTGTGTGTGGCTCCATTCTCAAAGGCATTGCTCTCCTTGCTTTGCAAGGGAGCCAACAGGAAGATAAGGGCAGAAGCATGGGGAAAGGACAGGGAACAGAGAATCTGTCCTTGAAGGAGTTTTGTAGAGCTGTCTATGACATTTCAAGTTATATTTCTTTGGCCTGATCCTAATAACATGACTGCACATAGTCACAATGAAACTCCAGAAGTGTCATTTTAATTTTTTGTAGTGTGTTCCAAGCAGACACCTTTGTATGTCATTACTGAGAACAGAGAGGAAATTAAAGACAGGGAGACAACCAGAAAGCTCCTCCCCTACCCCACCCAAAATGTGTGGGGTTTCATTCTCTGGAGCATCCTTGCATTTTCCTTTCCTTCTCCACCTACTCTACACTAGCTTTCTCTCTTCCTCTTAATCTTCTAAAAATATCTTATTTTTGTGTATCCAAACACACTTTTCCTGCTCACAGGAAAGAGGGAGAGCAATTAGAAGACTAACTGACTTTCCTATTCAAGTTACTGAGTATTGTGAAATGAAATATTTCCTGCTATATCGATGGGCAAGAAATGTCAGTCACCAGTGATTTGGGGCTTCCAATGTGAATGAGAGCCCTCAAAAGGGAACATAATTCCTGCAACCCAGCAGATGCTACCACCCGCCTCACTTTTTGCTGAGGAGCTTGAGGGGATGCAAGAAACAGCCAGCTGCCACACCTGCCACCCTGTAGAGTGAACAAGGAGAACAAGAAATTGGGGCTGTAAGTAATCAAGAGACAGTATTTGGCCTAGATGGCTGAAGCACACATGAAAGGAGTAAATTCAGTGAGCCCAGAGACTTGCATCTTCCCATACATAGGAGAATCCTAAATTCCCTAACTGGATACCTGTTTTTCCTTACTTGTTTACTTAACAATAATCTTTGATATTCAGACGACCTGCCCCCTTTGTTGCAAATTTGTATATATTCTGACTCCCTCTCCTGCCTCCTTGGAGCAGTTTTCTCAGGGCTACTGAGATACTGCCTCCTGGGCTTGGAGTCCTTAACATTACAACCAAATGAAATAACCCTCTACTAATTTTTTAGTTGACACTTTCAAGGGTTGAGGCTTCCCTGGTGGTACAGATGGTAAAGAATCTGCCCGCAACATGGAAGACCATGGTTAGACACCTGGGTAAGGAAGGTAATCTTGCCTAGAGAATTCCATGGACAGAAGAGCCTGGTTTCACTACAGTCCATTGGGTGGCAAAGAATCAGACACAACTGAGTGACTAACACTTTCACACTTTTCATTTTCATGGATTTCAATTAGGAAGATCTGAGTCATATTCTAACCCTCTGACTGTGTGTTTGCTGACTAAAATGAGATCATAGTTTTAATTGAACATAAAATTTCCTATTTGATTCTAAGCAGTGGAATAGGGTTTTGTTTGTTAGTAGGTTGATATTTAATTTCCTTCCCAAAGGAGCTAAACTTTAGTGATAGTTACAATATTATCTCATTCAAACAAATGTTTAGAACATTTAATATTGTCTGGGAAGATACCAGCCTATGACAGTAGGAGAATCAGTAATTTAAAGGCAATTTTAGCTGGAAACAGTGCCCTGGTTACCAAGGCAGCTGTTCTTGTGCTTTACAAAGCACTAGAGGTATCTTTGGAATTTCCAAAGAGTGGTACAAACCAGGCAGAGCCCACCTACCCCAGTCCATCTCTCCATTTCATCTGTATTCTATGCATTAGGTTTCTATATAAGATATGGCTTAAAGAAAGATTTTTACTGCTTTTAAATGTTTGATCTCATTGTTCCCAGCTCAAAATCCATTTTTTGTGGACATTACAGCCTTGAACATTCTTAGACTTTCAGGAGCTGGTGATGCAGGGTAGAAAGATATGGGACATATGTGAAAACTTCTGCTAATTTGTTATCATCACATATTTTTGAAAACCTTAATTAAATCATTTGGAAACATTACAGTGATGTTTGAAAAATAGATCCTCAATATGAGTGAGATTATATTAGCAAATATCTTTGTTTCCCTGGCAGTCACAATCTATGTGTATAATTGAAAATTACTTCATTGTATTTTTAGTCATTTAAATTTTGTTTTCTAACTCTTAAGTATTTTTTATTGTGTAAATATATTTGTTGCCTGCCCCACCCCACCCCCCCCAAAAAAAAAAAACCCTGAATATTTGTGTCTAGGTCAACCAACATACACTGAGGCAATGATCACCGAGTGACAAGACTTGTTGGGTTTGCACATCACTGTTGCACCACAACTTTATTGTTTGTTTCTATTAGAATCCTCCCAGTGGCCTCATGTCATCTTCAAATATTTCATGGAACAAAAAAGAGAGAAAGCATTTGTAGTCTTATTGTTATTAGAAAACTCCATCTTTTCTTTCTGGCAAATCAGCAACTTAAAAAAAACTCACACTGCTACAGAAATAGTTAAGGGTTCCACTCTAAATAAAATATTCTAAGAATTTATTTCTCTCAGCATCTGTTTCTTCATTTTCCAACTCATATTTCTTCATGGCAACAAAATACCGAATAAAAGTTTCTCCTAGAGCCTGTCTCAGACATTGATCTTCCTCTAGTGCCATGAGGGCATGTTCCAGTTTCAAAGGGATCTCAGAAGGTTTGGACTGATGAAGGTCTGTGCTGTTCTCTGGACCAGACAAAACACCATCATCGCTGTAAAGTCCATCCAAGCCTGCAGCAACAGTGGCGGCCAACACCAGGTAAGGATTTGCTGTGGCTGAGCCCAGTTTATTTTCTATTCTAGTGCCTTTCTCACCGTGACACTTAATGTTAAAAGCACAGCTGTTATCATTGTACCCCCACGTTGTCGGCACACTCTCTTTCAGGTCTTTACTCTCCTTAGAGTAGCGCTTCCTGCAGCTAACAGCAGGGGCCATCAAGCAGCTGAGGGCAGCAGAGTGCTTCAAGAGGCCTGCCAACCATTTTTTCCCAGGAATCGTGAGCTGCTCAATTCCAGAATTGCTACAGAACATGTTTTTCTTCTCATCGACATCCCAGAGACTATGAGACAAAATTCCTGAGTTACAGAATCCAGTCTCGATGAAAAAGCTGGTGATATAATTATACTTCCTTGCCACTTCTTTGACAGCCATTCTGAGGGTAAATGCATTATCAGCTGAACTGATACCAAATTCAGGCAGAAAACAGATTTCCATCTGGCCAGGCCTGGTAGAGGAGGAAAAGCTCTCAACATTGGCCCCAGTGTGATACAAACCATCCACGAGTTCCTGGATGAACAGCTGGTCATGATTATTTAGCAGTGCTGAAGCAGGAAGAGATATGGTTTTTGAATTGATAATTTCAGGTACACCAAAAATGCAAAAATCATAGATGAAAGCAGAGAGCAGGGAGAAGCCAGCATCCTGCAGCTGGCTCAGCTGCCTTTTGGCGATGTGCCTTGGGGAGGTCAGAAGAGGCTCCCCGGTCACGGTGAATGTGTCACAGATCACCCTGGCTGTTCTCTTGGCCCACGGCAGAACTCTGAAGGTTGATAGCTCTGGCATCAGGACTATGTCACTATTAAAACACGTTGCTCTAATGTGATCCACTTCATTGTCCTTAGGATTTGGTATCAATTCAAGATAACCTCGGGGCATGTAAACACCATGAATCACTTTTTCCTAAATAAGTTAAAGGACAGAGCAATCAACTTTTGAAACTTGAAACCAAACAAAAAAGTCAGGGGATGGGAAGTGGGAGTGGGAGATCATTACTAATGAGAAAAAAAAAATGCTTCATCTGTTAGTTGAAACTAGCTTATTACAGATACATTTTAAATAGTTTAAAATAATATTCTCAAAGGTAATTTATAAACAAGTCAATAGCTTTAGGCTTTAGCCTTTGGAGACTTTATATGCTCATGCAAACAGCACTCATAAATAAAAGCTATAGCAATAAAGAAAATGTCTTTATAGCAAATGAAAAAGGTAAAATCTAAAGGAATTATTTGAAATGATCATAACCAAAAGTACTTTTTAAAATCACTTTTTATCACATGGCGTAGTTGCTAATACTGCAGATAAGGCTTTATTTCAACTTATTCTATTGTAATCCTCCAAAAAGAGTCAGTAGACCGTCTGCAGTCCTTCTCAGAGAGCTGACTGTGATCACACACAGGACACATGGGACAGAGGAGCCAGGGTTGCTGACTATGGCGCTTCTCTCCTCACTCACCTTTACTAATAAGCAAACTACCTCATAGGCACAGGGTTCCAAAAACCTTGCCCATGAATGTGCACCTAAGTTATAGTTTCCAGAATGTTGTAGCCTTCAAGTCAGCATAACTTGAGTATCACCAAATCTATTTCTAGTCCTAACTTTGTCATTAATTGCTTGTGTGAAGTTAGGCAGGTCATGGTACTACATACATGCCTCAGCCTCCATATCTGTGAAACAAGTGTTAGACTAAATGATTGCTAACGCATTTTCTGGTCAAATACCTGTTGGATTCAATGTATTTAGTTCTTATTTAACTTTTCTACTTATCACACAACTGGGAAATAATGAAGTATGAAGTTGAATAGACACATAAAATTTTTTCTAGAAATTGTGTGGTAGGAATATCAATAAAGTTTCATGTGTTGAAATTTACATTAATGGGTAGAGAAAAAGCTGACTATAAAGTTCAGTTCCCATGATTTCAGTGAACATGGTGAGGTTAATTTTGCAAGCCAATTTGGTTTTTATATTACCTCTAAATCCCAAAAAGCATGGCTACTGAGAAGCAGCTGGTACTAGAAGATGTGACTCTTCTGCATTTGGTATTGAGTCACTGCCTCCTTCACTTTCCACCATCTCTACACATTTTCAAATGCCATTTGACTTGTATGATCTGAATCTACCTTTACCAGTAATAAAGTTGATAAGTCAAGCACTATTCAATGACTGTTTAATTTTTCAACCTACTCAAAGACCTGTATATATAAATTTCATGTGTATATGTGTAGGCAGATCTAAATAATTTTTTTAAGATACATGTTTGACTTATTTGGAACTCTTTAAAAAATGTTTTGAAAAATTCCAGTTTTACTCAGTGTAAAGCAAATTAGAAAATTACAATTTAATATTGAAAGTAGTATTTAAATAATAACCTTTGGGGATGCTTAATTTTGATACTTTTGTATAATACTGACTGATGTCCCTTCCTAAGAAATGTTTTAATAACACAGTAATCAGTTATTAAAATAAACACATGACATAAACTAAAAACAAAAAAACAACTCGTCTCAAATATCTGAAAATGCAGTATTTCTTAACATCACTATTTTTGAAAACTTAATAATATTTATTAAGTCATCAAACTTTCTTTTTATATTTGCTTCTAAGTCTTCTGTCATAGTTTTCTCATATCAAACAAGGTTTTCAGTTTGAATTGCTGTTTAGAGTACAATAAAATTAGAAAGAGTAATAAGGACCATTCTCTTGCAAATGAATTGAATGAAATGACATTCAGTCATAACTACTTGCAAAACTCACTTGGAAAAATTGTGCAGGGATACTCTTAGACCTGGACACACCATGGAGGTCTGTTGCTTCAAATCGCACAAATTGAAGGTGATTTTTGGCCATCTCTTGTTTAATGTGCTTCATTCTAGAGGAGAGTTGAGGTGCAGTAGGAACTTGGGTGTTGTCCCTGGTGTTATCTGTAAAATAAAAAAATTATCTGAATCATTAGATCATGATGAACTGAGATGTAAAATGAGGCTAAAGAATAGGGAATTAGTCATTATGATCATTAACAGAAGCATCATGTTTCCATGTCTTTGTCTTAGAGCTGGAGATCTTACCTTTTTTAGCCTGCCTTTGCCATATTCCTGAGAACATAGTCTCCAAATAGCCTGAGAGATTATCACTTGGGATGAGGTTCAGTCTAAGAGTATTTGCTTAAATAAACAGAAGTATTATATGGAAATACTTACTGAAACTGTCTTTGCTTACAGAAATTAAAATATATTTCCCTCACTGCTTTGGCACCATATAAGATGTATATAGATAAGTATCACTGAAAAGACTTTGAGCTTCTTTGAGTTTCACTATTTTTGAAAACTTAATGATATTTTTTAAGTCATCAAACTTTCTTTTTATATTTACTCCTAAGTCTTCTGTCATAATTTTCTCATATCAAACAAATCATAATTTCATAATTGCAATAAGAGGAAAAAAGATAGTTCTGTGAAGTGTAATTATTCAAGGCAGAACTAAAATTAACAGTATTAATTATAATTAGCTTTGCATTTCTATTGGGTAAATAAATGCTGTTTGGGAGCTGAAAGTATACATTTAGATCCTAAGGGAGCAATAATGTGTACTAGTATTCCCCAAATAAAAAGTTCCTGTTATATTAAAGGTAAAATTATTATTATTATTATTTTTTCTGTTGGTTTGCTTTTTTATTTCCTTTTCTTTGGCAAAATGGCTTTATATCTTTATAATAGCATCTGAATCTAAGATATCTGCATCTATTTGTTAAATTCAAAACTTGTATAAATGAGAATATAAAAGTGTTTTTTGTTTGACTTATGAATAGAACGCTACATTTCTAATCTAAAAAAATAGATATGCAACAAGCAACAAAGGCTTACTGTATAGCACAGGGAACTATAGTCAATATCTTGCAATAACCTAAAATGAAAAATAAGTTCAAAAATAACATATGTATATGTATAACTGAATCACACACAAAAAAGAATTCTACTTTTTGAAATTTAGTAATGTTTATCTTTTTGCCAGTTTTTCTAAATGTCCTATGGACATTTAATAACAAGGTATGAGATACAAAATTTTAAATATATTTGTGTAGGATTTTAATATAAATTAGCTAAATATAAATCTATTATATTTAAATTATTAATAACAACATTCAAGAGGCTCCTATTCTTATTTTTTCTGCACTTAACAAAATGTTCTTAGAGAAATGTTAATATGTCTCACTATGGTTATATATTTTTTTCTTTTCCCTTATATTTCTTCTGATTTTTCTTTTATGTGTCTTTGTTTCCTTGTTGTTAAGGTGTCTAATGGTTTATCATGTCTATTTTCTCTGTGAATGAAATGAAAGTCATGCAGTCATGTCCGACTCTTTTCAAACCCATGGACTGTATAGTCCATGGAATTCTCTAGACTAGAATACTGGAGTGGGTAGCCTTTCCCTTCTCCAAGGTATCTTCCCAACCCAGGGATCAAATCCAGGTCTTTGACACTGCAGGCAGATTCTTTACCTTTTATCATTAAAAATATCATCTTTGTTTCACTTAAAATAAGTAAATAAATTTTAAATAAAATTTTTTTCAAGAATGAGAGTGTAGAAGATGAAAAATATAGACTGAGTATTCAGTTTAAAAAACTTGAAAACTAAAAAATATATATTCATTTCATGACTTTTAAGATAGTCTACAAATTCTAAAACTTTAGAATTAGAAGAGACTTTGGAGATAAATCATCTAATTTAACCAATTCATTAGCTTGAATCCCAGAAAAGTACAGCCAGCTTCCCTGAATCACACTCTTTGTCCTTCACCAAAATTGAAACTGGAATCCAGACCTTTTGATTCCCAGTGGTGGCTCAATACCATAAAACAACTGAATGTATGTAAAGCATATAGAAAGCTCAGACCCACAGCATGCATCACAAATATGAGATATTGTCTGAACTTTTAGATGAGGCAACAGATTGTAATGATTTGGCACAAATACTGAAGCTCATCTGCCTCCCTCCATACCCTGCCTTTGCCTTGGTGACTTTTCTTATCTCAGCTTTCTTATGTGCCTCAGCTTTCTCCCTGACACAATATTACCTACTTCATGAGCTAGTTATGATGATTAAACAAGTTGCGTAAGAGTTTCAGGTAGACAATAAGCACCATATCAATGTTTCTTAAATCTATCAATTTGGCACAACTACTCTAACTCAGGTAATGGTACCATGATCATGTCTGAATCTGAATATATCAATCTATCATATCACTGACATTGCTGCTGCTGCTAAGTCGCTTCAGTCGTGTCTGACTGTGCGACCCCAAAGATGGCAGCCCAACAGGCTCCTCTGTCCACAGGATTCTCTAGGCAAGAATACTGGAGTGGGCTGCCATTTCACTGACATTGAGCAGCTGTAATTTTAAAACAATGCTTGAATATCATTTTTTGAGATGTAGTTAGGCTTTTAAACCAAAAGACTGACAGTTTAAAAACACAGCTTAAGTAGATTTTAAGTATATGAAGCATGTGGAAAACAAGTTACTTGTTCTATCTATGCAAATATATTAGGAATGCTGTCTTGTCACTGATAAATTTCACTTCTCTGAGGCTCCATAGGCTTCATCAGATCAGATCAGATCAGATCAGTCGGTCAGTCCTGTCTGACTCTTTGCAACCCTATGAATTGCAGCACACCAGGCCTCCCTGTCCATCACCAACTCCCAGAGTTCACTCAGACACACATCCATCGAGTCAGTGATGCCATCCAGCCATCTCATCCTCTGGCGTCCCCTTCTCCTCCTGCCCCCAACCCCTCCCAGCATCAGAGTCTTTTCCAATGAGTCAACTCTTCGCATGAGGTGGCCAAACTACTGGAGTTTCAGCTTTAGTATCATTCCTTCCAAAGAAATCCCAGGGCTGATCTCCTTCAGAATGGACTGGTTGGATCTCCTTGAAGTCCAAGGGACTCTCAAGAGTCTTCTCCAACACCACAGTTCAAAAGCATCAATTCTTCGGCACTCAGCCTTCTTCACAGTCCAACTCTCACATCTGTACATGACCACAGGAAAAACCATAGCCTTGACTAGACGAACCTTTGTTGGCAAAGTAATGTCTCTGCTTTTGAATATGCTATCTAGCTTGGTCATAACTTTCCTTCCAAGGAGTAAGAGTCTTTTAATCTCATGGCTGCAGTCACCATCTGCAGTGATTTTGGAGCCCAGAAAAATAAAGTCTGACACTGTTTCCACTGTTTCCCCATCTATTTCCGATGAAGTGGTGGGACCGGATGCCATGATCTTTGTTTTCTGAATGTTGAGCTTTAAGCCAACTTTTTCACTCTCCACTTTCACTTTCATCAACATAACTACCTCTATTTAACACAAACAAGCTCTAGCAGTTACATTGTTTATGCTAAATTAGCAGTTGCTGTGTTTCCAACCTATTATGAACTATTGGGTGTTGTGCCCAAAATGAATAATTCCCCTTAAAGAAAATAAAATGTATAGGCACTTTAAAATAGACATATTGGATTAGGGCCCATCCTACAGATCTTGTCATTGTTGTCCAGTCACTCAGTCATGTCCTACTCTTTGCAACCCTATGGATTGCAGCACACAAGGCTTCCCTTTCCCTTACTATCTCCCAGAGCTTGCTCAAACTCATGTCCATTGAGTTGGTGATGCGATCCAACCATCTAATCCTATGTCATCCCCTTCTCCTCCTGCCTTGAATTTTGCCCAGCATAAGGGTCTTTTATAATGAGTCAGCTCTTCACATCAGGTGGCCAAAGTATTAGAGCTTCACCTTTGGCATCAGTCCTTCCAATGAATATTCAGGATTGATTTCCTTTAGGCTTGACTGGTTTGACCTCCTTGCAGTCCAAGGAACTCTCAAGAGTCCTCCAACACCACAGTTCAGAAGTATCAGTTCTTCAGTGCTCAAACTTCTTTATGGTCCAACTCTCACATGATTGCTGGAAATACCATAGCTTTGACTAGCTGGGCCTTTGTCTGCAAAGTAATGTCTCTGCTTTTTAATATGCTGTCTCGGTTAGTCATAGCTTTTCTTCCAAGGAGCAAATGTCTTAATTTCATGGCTTCAGTCAGCATCTGCCATGATTTTGGAGACTAAGAAAATAAAGTCTGTCGCTATTTCCATTGTTTCCCCATCTATTTGCCATGAAGTGATGGGACTGGATGCATGATCTTTGTTTTTTGAATGCTGAGTTTTAAGGCAGCTTTTTCACTCTCCTTTTTCACATTCATCAAGAGGCTCCTTAGTTTCTCTTTGCTTTCTGCCATAAGGGTGGTGTCATCTGCATGTCTGAGGTTATTGTTATTTTTCTTGGCAATCTTGATTCCATCTTTGTGCTTCATTCACACGACATTTCATATGATACACTTGATATAATTTAAACAAGCAGGGTGACAATATACATCCTGATGTACTCCTTTCCTAACTTGGAACCTTGGGAAACAGACTTTATTCAACATTATTCAACAATAATTATGTCTCTTAACACTCTGTCTTTAAATATAGTCACCTTCTAAGGTACTAGGGATTAAGACATCAACATATCAATTTTGAGAAGACAGAAATTAGCCTATAATAATATACTGACCAGTTTCCATTTTCTTCACCACCTGCCGTATTATTTAATACATGTTTACTGTCTTTCCCCACTTTCATGTCAGCTCCAGGAGAGCTTGCCTATTTATTTATTTACTCAGTGCTATATCTCCAGTACCTATAGCAGAACAGATATATCACAGGCACTCACTGGCTATTTCTTTCATAATTTAATAATGTTATATAATTAATTAATTAATGCATCTTGTGTGCTTTGATCTTGTCTAATTAAAAAGTAAAATTTGGCATCACGTGTTTTGATATGTATGCTGCTAAGTCACTTCAGTCGTGTCCGACTCTGTGCGACCCCATAGACGGCAGCCCACCAGGCTCTGTCATCCCTGGGATTCTTCAGGCAAGAACACTGGAGTGGGTTGCCATTTCCTTCTCCAATGCATGAAAGTGAAAATTGAAAGGGAAGTCACTCAGTCATGTCTGACTCTTCATGACCTCATGGACTGACGCCTACCAGGCTCCTCCATCCATGGGCTTTTCCAGGCAAGAGTACTGGAGTGAGTTGCCATTGCCTTCTCCATTGATATGTATACTAAGTATCAATTTTTTAATTTATAAATTTAATTCTTTTACCAAATATGAGAGCCTTATTCAATAAAATTTCATTTCCAAGGCATCAACTAATCTGAATTGTCGGACTTTCTTTTCTTCAAATAAATCATACTTGCTAGTTACAATTAAATGTTTTAGTCAGCCCTTCCCAGATGTAAGATGAAGAGCAGGCAGAAATTTGCCAGCTCAGGGGTCATTTGTTTTCTTACAGTGTGGCTCCTGGGTGGTGTTTTCCTTTCTCTTCTTCTCAGAGAATTAATAAATTAAATCATTGTTCTTTTATAGAGGAAATGCAGGATAACCTGGCATGAAAACCAGGATAAAAACAATAAAAAGTCAGAGTGGGGGGAATTGCTTCTTGAAAAAATAGTTTTTAATAAATTCAAAGTAGTTATTGCAGAGAAGAAAATATCATGTTGAAATTCCTTACATTTATTTTAAGGATTGACTTTAATATTTATTTTGAAATTATTTATTGGTGGTTTGTTTGGAGTTGTGAACTTTCTCATGCTTAAGGCCTATAAAAAAATCTATCTCTGGGCCAAAGCAGAAGATTCTGAATTAACCAAATTGAGTCAATCGATAATTGTATTTACACCCCTTGTCATAGTTGATTGGTGCAAAGAGAGCTCACGACACAGTTCTCTCCTCAGATATTGAGACTAAATTCCATTTCTCTCTTATGGCTGAAACTACATAAAACAAAAGCCACAAACTTTGGAAAAGCCAATGAGACCAGCAGATGTTTTCTCATTAGCCTTCCTAGGATTTTGGAAACTTTTAAAAATTAGTTGACATACATATTAGAAAATTTCATATAAAAATCTTGAGCTCAAGCTTCTCTTGAAGAAAGAGAAAGATTTGGAACACTGGGTGAACATTTCTCCACCACAACCATTGGCTGGGACTCTGGGGTGGCCTTCAAATGGGGTATGTATGCAGCTTCTAATTCATGGGTTGGCAAATGTTTTCTGTAAATGGGTACATAGTAAATATTTGCAGCTTTGTAAACCATGCAGTCTGTGTTGGTTGTCATATCATCTCTGTCATTATAGACTAAAAAGAGACATAGAAAATACAAGTTTATTTACTGAAACTGGTCAGTAAGCTGAGCTTGCATCTGGCCACAGTTTATCATCCTCTGCTCTAGTTTCCTCATAGCCTGCACTCACTACTTTCTCACCAGCCCATCTCATTCATCGGCATTATCTGCCTGGTCTCTGTGGTATTTGTATTAATATAATAGACATTGATGCTTAGAGGCTGTTGGTGCTCATGTTCTTTGCTTCATGGAGAAATTCATGAAGCCACAGAGAATTGTAGAGATGAGAGATTATATGAATTTTCCCCAAGGTGTTGATACCCTAAACCCTGGAACTTATAGAATATGTTAAACTGCAGGGAAAATGGGACTTTGCAGATGTAATTAAGGTTATGGACTTTAAAACAGGAATATTGTCTTGGATTGTTCAGGTGAGCCCTTAAAAGGAGAGAAATTTAGTCAGCTGTAGGCAGAAAAGATGTGTGGAAGACAAAGAGTTCAGAGGAATTCCAAGTGTGAGAAGGATCTGAGGCACAACTGGCTCAGAGATATAGAACCAGAGGCTTCCAGGAGCTAAGAGCCACACCAGTTGGCAGGCAACACGGAACAGGGAACCTCAGTCCAGTGACTGCAAAGAACAGTGTTCTCCCAACAATCTAAATGGTCTTGGAAGTGTATTGCTTCTTAGAGTCTCTGGCTAAAATATGAGATGGACAACACCTTGACTTTGGCCTTGTCATACTTGAAAGTAGAGAAATCAACTGTGCCAGCCCAAACTTCTAGTGTACATAACTGTGATATAATGAATTGTGTTCTTTTAAAATGATAAATTTGTTCAGAGACAACAGAAAACTAATATATATGGAGTCCTGATATTGTTCACACTTTGCCTCTTTGTCATCCTTAGGCCTTGTATGTAATAGAGAATTTTACCTTGCCCCAGAAGAGCTCTGGCCTTTACACTTAGCCCTGGTGGGTAATACATAATCCCTTAGGATGTCCTGTCTGATGAGGACAGGATGTCTTTGGTCTGTGGCCAAAGTAGAAAGTCCAGCAATGTCATTTATTATTGAGTCACGTGGTATCAACTTGACCCCAGTGGGCCTGGAGACTGAGGTCAGCTGTGTGGAGCTGACTGTGGAGTTGACTGTGGAGCTCCAATAAAGACTGGGCACACCAAGGCTCAGGTCAGCGTCCCTGGTTGGCAATACTTCAATTACTTTGTTGCGAGTCATTGCCAAGAGAACAGTGCTGTCCATGACTTCATTAGGAGAGAACAAATGGGAGCTACATGCTTAGAAGTTCCTTGGACACTTTATCATGAATATTTTCCATTGATTGACTTTAATCTGCATATTTTTTTCACTGTAAAAAACCATAATCTTGAGCATAATAGCTTTCAGTGAGTTCTGAATTCTTGTAGCCAATTACCAAAAAAAAATTTAGGGAACATCTCATCTTGAAACTGGCATCAGAAGTGTGAACAGCTGGTAGACACTACTTCTAACCTCACACCCTGATACATTTCTACTTTTCCAAACCTTGTTTCTTCAGTCTTTTCATCATGAATTCCCATGTGGAATAAATAGATTTTAAATTATTTTAAATTAGTATCTATCTCAAGGATCCCAATTTTTTGACCAATAAACTCATAGGCCAAAATAGCTATGTTATTGTTGATAACCCACAAATTTAGAATAGCAGAATTTCTAGTATCTGACCTTAATTTTAGGTCTTTCATCAATTTTGAGTTTATTTTTGTGTGTGGGGTTCTAATTTCATTCTTTTACATGTAGCTGTCCAACTTTATCAGCACCCCTTACTGAAGAGTCTATCTTTTCTCCATTGTATATTCTTGCCTCCTTTTTCACAGATTAAATGACCGTAGGTATGTGGGTTTATCTCTGGGCTTTTTATCCAGTTCCATTGATCTATATTTCTATGTTTTTGTGACAGTAACATACTGTTTTTATTTGTAGTTTTGTACTATGTCTGAGGGCTTCCCTGGTGGCTCAGTGGTAAAGAATCTGCCTGCTAATGTAGAAGACATGGATCCAATCCTTGGGTTGAGAAGATCCCATGGAGAAGGAAACGACAACTCACTCCAGTATTCTTGCCTGGGAAATCCCATGGATACAGGATCCTGGCTGGCTACAGTCCATAGGGTTTCAAACAAGTCAGACAAGACATAGTGACTAAACAAATACAGCACTATAGTCTGAAGTCAGGGAACAGATTTTGGAAGAATCTCTTTTTCTTTCTCAAGATTGTCCTTGGCCATTTGGAGTCTTTTGTGTCTCCATACAAATTGTGAAAATTTTCATTCTAATTCTGTGAAAATGCTATTGGTAATTTGATAGGGGTTGCTTTGGATCTGAGGAGAAGGCAATGGCACCCCACTCCAGTCCTCTTGCATGGAAAATCCCCTGGGCGGAGGAGCCTGGTAGGCTGCAGTCCATGGGGTCGCTAAGAGTTGGACACGACTGAGCGAATTCACTTTCACTTTTCACTTTCACACATTGGAGAAGGAAATGGCAACCCACTCCAGTGTTCTTGCCTGGAGAATCCCAGGGACGGGGGAGCCTGGTGGGCTGCCGTCTATGGGGTCACACAGAGTCGGACATGACTGAAGCGACTTAGCGCAGCAGCAGCTTTGGATCTGAAGATTGGCTTCAGTAGTCATTTTGACAATATTGATTCTTCCAATCCAAGGACATGTTATATCTTTCTATCTGTTGTGTCATCTTCAATTTCTGTCATAAGTATATTATAGTTTTCAGAATACAGGTATTTTGTCTTTGTAGGTAAGTTTATTCAAAGGTATTTTATTCCTTTTGATGTGATGGTAAATTGTATTGTTTCCTTAATTCTCTCTCTGATTTTTCATTGTTAATGTGTAGAAATGAGAGAGATTTCTGTGTATTAATTTTGTATCTTTCAATTTTACTGAATTCACTCATGAATTTTAATAGTTTCATCTTTAGGATTTTCTTAGTATAGTATTATGTCATCAGCAAAAACTGACATTTTTACTTCTTTTCCAATTTGCATTCTTTTTCCTTCTTTTTCCTCTCTGATTGCTGTGGCTAGGGTTTTCAGAATTACATTGAAAAAAACTCTTAGAGAAAAGCATAGGCAGAACACTCTCTGACACAGCAATATCTTTTTTGATCCACCTCCAAGAGTAATGAAAATAAAAACAAAAATAAACAAATGAGACTTAATTAAACTTAAAAACTGTTGCACACTAAAGAAAACCATAAGCAAAAAGAAAAGACAACTCACTGAATGGGGGAAGATATTTGCAAATGAAGCAACCAACAAGGGGCAAATCTCCAAAATATACAAAAAACACATGCAGCTCAATATAAAAAAAAAACAAACAACCTAATCACATAATAAGTAGATCTAAATAGACATTTCTTCAAAGAAGACATATAGATGGCCAAGAGGCACATGGAAGGATGGTCAATATCAGTAATTATTAGACAAATGCAAATCAAAACTAAAATAAGGTATCACTTCACACCATATATCCAGAAAAAAACATAATTCAAAAGGGTACATGCACCCCCAAGGTTCATTGCAGCACTACTTGCAGTACTAAATGTCTATTCATGGAGGAATTGATAAAGAGGTGGCACATATATACAATGATAATTATTCAGCTATAAAAAAGAATGCAATAATGCCATTTGTAGCAACATGGATGAATCTAACAATTGTCATACTGAGTGAAGTAAGTCAGACAAAAACAAATATCATATTATATTGCTTATATGAGGCATTAAAAAATGGTAAAAATGATCCTATTAACAAAGCATAAATTGAGTCACAGATATAGAAAACAAACAGAGATATTAAGCAGGGAATGGGGGATGGGTAACTTGGGAGATTGGGATTGACATATATGCAGTGCTGCTGCTGCTGCCAAGTCACTTCAGTCGTGTCCGACTCTGTGTGACCCCATAGACGGAAGCCCACCAAGCTCCCCCGTCCCTGGGATGTTCCAGGCAAGAATACTGGAGTGGGTTGCCATTTCCTTCTCCAATGCATGAAAGTGAGAAGTGAAAGGGAAGTTGCTCAGTTGTGTCCGACTTTTTGCGACCCCATGGACTGCAGCCTACCGGGCTCCTTCGCCAATGGGATTTTCCAGGCAAGGGTACTGGAGTGGGGTGCCATTGCCTTCTCTGCTATATATAAAACAGATAGCTAATGAACCTACTGTGTATCACAGGAAACTCTATTCAATACTCTACAATGACCTGCATGGGAATAGAATCTAAAAAAGAAAAAAAAAATAGAATAACAGATTTTCACTTTTAGAAAAGACTTGAGAGATCATCCATTGCAACTCTTCGTTTTTCAGGTGAGCAGCCTACTGGGCAAAGAAAACTAAAGCATTTTTATAAAGTGATAGGTGTATAAATTACAAGTATTCTGACTCCCAAGCTAACATCCAACATCACATTATCATTAACTCAGATACAAATTTGAGATTAGTGGCTATACCCATAAAACAGTTTGTTCCATGGTCCTTACCAGTATCACTGGAGTTTGGGTGAAATTCATCACCAGGATCATTGATTAATGTTGGAAGGGACAATGGTTTTATTGCTACTGTCTGATTTTTGGAGTCCTTGTCATCTGGTGTCAAATGAGATTCAGGAGAGCCAGGCGCCATGACTGGTTTGTTGGTATCCCCCAGTTTGTGGCACACTCTGAGGTTTCTATTCTTTTCTGTAGAAACAAACAAAAAAAAGTGTTAAGACCTTCTGCCCACTTTTGATTAGGTTGTTTTCTTGATATTGAGCTGTATAAATATTTTGGATATTAATCTCATGTTGGTCATGTCATTGCAAATATTTTCTCCCATTCCATAGATTGTCTTTTGTGTTTTGTTGATGGTTTCCTTTGCTGTGCAAAAGCTTTTAAATTTAATTAGATACCATTTGTTTATTTTTGTTTTTATTTCTTTTGCCTTGCTCTAAAGAAAATATTGACTAATGTAATAAAATATTGTCACAATTTGTGTCTTCTAGGTGTTTTATTATGTCATGTTATATTTAGGTCTTTAAACCATTTTGAGTTTGTTTTTGTGTATGGTGTGAGGGAGTGTTCTAATTTCATTGATTTATATCCAGCTGTTCAGCTTTCCCAACACCAATTGCTGAAGAGACTTTTTTTTTCCCTTCCATTGTATAGGCTTGCCTCCTTTGACAAACATTAATTGACCTTAGGTATGTGGGTTTCTTTCTAGGCTCTGTATTCTGTTCCATTGATATGTTTGCCTGTTTTTGTGCCAATACCATGATATTTTGATTACTGTAGCTCTGCAATATTGTCTGGAATCTGGAAGGATTAGACCTCCAGCTTGTACATTTTCCTCAGGACTTTGGCAATACTGAGTCTTTTGTGGTTCCATATAAATTTTAGAGTTATTTGTTCTGGTTCTGTGAAAAATTTCCTGGATAATTTGATAAGGTTCTGATTAAATCTACAGATTACTTTGGGTAGTATGGCCATTTGCACAAAATGAAGTAGACATGTCTCCAAAGAGACATCCACATGGCCAACAGGCAAATGAAAAGATGCTCAACATCACCAATTATGATTATAATCACCAATTATGGCAAATCAAAAACAGTGAGGTATCATATCACAGCAGTCAGAATATCTATCACCAAAATGTCTACAAATAAATATTTGATAGAGTGTGGAATCTCTTATACTGTTGGTGGGAAAATAATGGGTGGGAAAAAGGGTGCAGCCACTATTGGAAAACTGTATGGAAGCTCCTTTAAAAATTAAAAATAGAGCTACCATATGATCCAACAATCACACTCCTGGTCACATATCCAGAAAATATATGAAAGCTTTAATTTGAAAGGATACATGTACCACAGTATTCATAACAGAACTATTTACAATAGTCTAGACAAGGAAAAGAAATGCAAAAAGGCAAAATGGTTGTCTAAGGAAAGCTTACAAATAGCTGTGAATAGAAGAGAAGCTAAGGCAAAGGAGAAAAGGAAAGATATACCCATCTGAATGCAGAGTTCCAAATAATAGCAAGGAGAGATAAGAAAACCTTCCACAGTGATCAATGCAAAGAAATAGAGAACAACAATAGAATGGGAAAGTCTAGAGATCTCTTCAAGAAAATTAGAGATACTAAGGGAACATTTCATGCAAAGATGGGCACAATAAAGGACAGAAATGGTATGGACCTAACAGAAGCAGAAGATATTAAGAAGAGGTGGCAAGGATACACAGAAGAACTATACAAAAAAGATCTTCATGACCCAGATAATCACAATGATGTGATCACTGCCCTAGAGGCAGACATCCTGGAATGTGAAGTCAAGTGGGCCTTAGGAAGCATCACTATGAACAAAGCTAATGGAGGTGATGGAATTCCAGTTGTGCTATTTCAAATCCTGAAAGATGATGCTGTGAAAGTGCTGCACTCAATATTCCAGCAAATTTGGAAAACTCAGCAGTGGCCACAGGACTGGAAAAGGTCAGTTTTCATTCCAATCTCAAAGAAATGCAATGCCAAAGAATGCTCAACCTACCGCACAATTGCACTCATCTTACATGCTAGCAAAGTAATGCTCAAAATTCTTCAAGTCAGGCTTCAACAGTATGTGAGCTGTGAACTGCCAGATGTTCAAGCTGGATTTAGAAAAGGCAGAGAAACCAGAGATCAAATTGCCAACATCCGTTGGATCACTGAAACAGCAAGAGAGTTCCAGGAAACATCTATTTCTGCTCTGTTGACTATGCCAAATCCTTTGACTGTTTGGACCAAAACAAACTCTGGAAAATTATAAAAGAGATGGGAATGCCAGACCACCTTACCTGCCTCTTGAGAAATCTGTATGCAGGTCAGGAAGCAGCAGTTAGAACTGGACATGGAACAACAGACTGGTTCCAGATTGGGAATGGAGTACTTCAAGGCTGTATATTGTCACCTGCTTATTTTATGTGCAGAGTACCTCATTAGAAATACTAGGCTGGATGAAGCACAAGCTAGAGTCAAGATTTCTGGGAGAAATATCAATAACCTCAGATATGCAGATGACACCACCCTTATGGCAGAAAGTGAAGAACTAAAGAGCCTCTTGACAAAAGTGAAAGAGGAGAGTGAAAATGTTGGTTTAAAACTCAGCATTCAGAAAAGTAAGATTGTGGCATCTAGTCCTATCACTTCATGGCAAATACATGTGGAAACAGTAAGAGACTTTATTTTGGGGGGCTCCCAAATCACTGCAGATGGTGACTACAGCCATGAAATTAAAAGACACTTGTTCCTTGGAATAAAATTTATGACCAACCTAGACAGCATATTAAAAGCAGACATTGCTTTGCAAACAAAAGTCCATCTAGTCAAAGCTATGGTTTTTCCAGTAGTCATGTATGTATGTGAGAGTTGGACTATAAAGAAAGCTGAGTGCCAAAGAACTCAGCTTTATGCTTTTGAACTGTGGTGTTGGAGAAGACTCTTGAGAGTCCCTTGGACTGCAAGGAGATCCAACAAGTCTATCCTAAAGGAAATCAATCCTGAATATTCATTGGAAGGACTGATACTGAAGCTGAAACTTCAATACTTTGGCCACCCGATGTGAAGAAGTGACTCATTTGAAAAGACCCTGATGCTGGGAAAGATTGAAGGGGGTTGGGGGAGAAGGGCACGACAGGGGATGAGATGGCTGGATGGCATCACCGACTCGATGGACGTGAGTTTGAGTGAACTCTGGGAGGTGGTGATGGACAGGGAGGCCTGGCGTGCTGTAGTCCATGGAGTTTCAAAGAGTTGGACACAACTGAGTGACTGAACTGAACTGAACTGAGTCATGGAAACAACACAAATGCCCATTAATGTATGACTAGCTTAAGAAATGGAAAAGGCAATGGCACCCAACTCCAGTACTCTTGCATGGAAAATCCCATGGAGGAGCCTGGTAGGCTGCAGTCCATGGGGCCACAAAAAGTCGGACACGACTGAGCAACTTCCCTTTCACGCATTGGAGAAGGAAATGGCAACCCACTCCAGTATTCTTGCCTGGAGAATCCCAGTGATGGGGGACCCTGGTGGGCTGCCGTCTATGGGGTCACACAGAGTCAGACACGACTGAAGTGACTTAGCAGCAGCAGCTTAAGAAACTGTGGTATGTGTTGTTGTTTGTTTCTTATTTGCAAAGTTATGTCCAACTCTTTTTTGACCCCCTGGACTGTAGCCTGCCAGGGTCATCTCTTCCTGGGATTTCCCAGGCAAGAATACTGGAATGAATGGGTGTCCACTTCTTTCCCCATGGGATCTTCCCAACCCAGAGATCAAGCCCATGTCTCCTGCACTGGCAGGTGGATTCTTTACCACTGAGCCACAAGGGAAACCCCCAAAGCTTTGCTTTGTTGTTTAGTCACTAAGTCATATCTGACTCTTTTGGGACACCATAGACTGTATCAACAACGCTCTTCTGTTCATGAGTGTTTGCAGGCAAGAATACTGGAGTGGGATAAATACAGTGGAATATTTGTTACTGTTGTTCAGTCACTCAGTCGCAACTCTTTGTAATCCCATGGACTGTAGCACTCCAGGATTATCTGTCCTTCACTATCTGGTGGAGTTTCCTCAAATTCATGTTCAATGATGCCATCCAGTCATCTCATCTTCTGTCACCCCCTTCTCCTCCTGCCCTAAATCTTTCCCAGCATCATGGTCTTTTTCAATCAGTCAGATCTTCGCATCAAGTGGCCAAATTATTGGAGCTTCAGTTTCAGCATCAGTCCTTCTAATGAGTATTCAGGATTTATTTCCTTTAGGATTGACTGGTTTAATCTCCTTGCTTCCCAAAGGACTCTCAAGAATCTTCTCCAGCAACACAGTTTGAAAGCTTAAATACTTTGGTGCTCAGCCTTCTTTATGGTCCAAATATCACATCCATACTTGACCTTTGCTACCAGAGTGATGTCTCTGCTTTTTAACAGTGTCTAGGTTTGTCATAGCTTTTCTTCCAAAGAGCAAAAGTCTTTTAATTTCATGGCTTCAGTCACCATCCGTAGTGATGTTGGAGCCCAAGAATATAAAGTCTGTCACTTTTTCACTTTTACCCCATCTATTTGCCATGCAGTGATGGGACTAGATACTATGATCTGAGCTTTTTGAATATTGAGTTTTAGGCCAGCTTTTTCATTTTCCTCTTTCACCTTTGTCAAGAGGCTCTTCACTTCTTCTTCACTATCTGCCATAGGGGTGGTGTCACCTGCATATCTGAAGTTATTGGTATTTCTTCCAGCAATCTTGATTCCAGTATGAGATTTATCCAGCCCATTATATTGCATGATGTACTCTGCATATGTTAAATAAGCAGACTGACAATATACAACCTTGATGGACTCCTTTCCCAATTTTGAACCAGTCCATGATTCCACATCTTGTTCTAATTGTTGCTTCCTGACCTGAATACAAGCTTCTCAGGAGACAGGTAAGGAGGTCTGGTATTTTAATTTTAAAAAAAATTTTCCACAGCTTGTTGTGACCCACACAGTCAAAGGCTTTGATGTAGTCACTGAAGCAGAAGTAGATGTTTCTCTGAAATTCTCTTGATTTTTCTGTTATCTGAAGTATGTTGGCAATTTGATCTCTGGTTCCTCTGTCTTTTCTAAATCCATCTTGTATATATGGAAGTTCTCAATTCACGTACTGTTGAAGCCTAACTTGAACGATTTTGAGCTTTACCTTGCTAGCATGTGAAATGAGTGTAATGGCGCAGTAGTTTGAATATTCTTTGGCATTGCCCTTCTTTGGGATTGGAATGAAAACTGATCTCTTCCAGTCTGGTTTCCACTGCTGAGTTTTCCAAATTTGCAGGCATATTGAGTGCAGCACTTTCACAGCATCATCATTAGGATTTGAAATAGCTCAGCTATTTCATCAACTCCGAATCCACTAGCTTTGTTCATGGTGATGCTTCCTAACACACACTTGACTTTGCACTCCAGGATGTCTGGCTCTAGATAAGTGATCACACCATCGTGGTTATCTGGGTCAGTGCGAACTTTTTTGTATAGTTTTGTGTATTCTTGCCACTTCTTTTTAATATCTTCTACTTCCATTAGGTCCATATCATTTCTGTCTTTTATTGTGCCCATCTTTGCATGAAATGTTCCATTGGTAGCTCTAGATTTTCTTGAACAATCTCTAGTCTTTCCATTCTACTGTTTTTCCTTTATTTCTTTGCAATGGTCAGTTAAGAAGGCTTTTAAATCTCTTCTTCTTATTATTTGGAATTCTGCATTCAAATGGGTATATCTTTTTCTTTTCTCTTTTGCATTTTGTTTCGTTCCTTTTCTCAGCTATTTGTAAGGCCTCCTCAGACAACAATTTTCTCTTGTGTCATTTCTTTTTCTTGGGAATGGTTTTGATCACCATCTCCTATACAATGTTACAAGCCTCCACCCATAGTTCTTCTGGCACTCTGTTTACCTGATCTAATCCCTTGAATCCATTTGTCACTTCAACTGTATAATCATAAGGGATTTGATTTAGGTCGTATCTGAATGACCTAAATAGGTGGTTTCCCTACTGTTTCAATTTAAGTCTGAATTTGGCAATAAGGAGTTCATAATCTGAGCTGCAGTTAGCTCCCAGTCTTATTTTGCTGACTGTGTAGAGCTTCTACATCTTTGGCTGCAAAAAATATAATCAATCTGATTTCAGTATTGACCATCTGGTGATGTCCATGTGTAAAGTCATCCCTTGTGTTTTTTGAAGAAAGTGTTTGCCATGACCACTGCATTTTCTTGACAAAACTCTGTTAGCCTTTGATCTGCTTCATTTTGTACTCCAAGGCCAAACTTGCCTATTACTACAGGTATCTTTTGACTTCCTACATTTGCATTTCAATCCCCTATGATGTAAAGGACATTTTTTTTTTTTTTTGGTGTTTGTTCTAGAAGGTCTTGTAGGTCTTCAAGAACCATTCCATTTCAGCATCATTGGTTGAAGCATAGACTTGGATTACTGTTATAATGAATGGTCTGCCTTGGAAATGAACTGAGATCCTTCTGTCATTTTTGAGATTGCACCCAAGTACTGCATTTTGGATCTCTTGTTGACTGTGAGGGCTTTTCCATTTCTTCTAAGTGATTCTTGACCACAGTAGTAGATGTATTGGTCATCTGAATTAAATTCACCAATTCCCATCCATTTTAGTTCACTGATTTCTAAAATTTTGATTCACTCTTGCTATCTTCTGTTTGACTACTTCCAATTTTCCTTGATTCATGGACCTAACATTCCAGGTTCTTTGCAACATTGCTTTTTACAGAATCAGACTTTACTTTCACCATCAGATATATTCACAACTGGGAATTGTGGATGCTTGCTTTGGCTCAGCCTCTATTCCTTATGGAGCTATTTCCCTACTCTTCTTCAGTAGCATATTGGACACCTACTGACATCTTTCATATCTTTGTGTCATATCTTTTTGTTTTTCATAGTATTCATGGGATTCTCAAAGCAAGAATGCTGAAGAGGTTTGCCATTCCCTTCTCCAGGGCACCACATTTTGTCAGAACTCTTCATTTTTACCCATTCGTCTTGGGTGGCCCTACATGGCATAGCTCATAGTTTCATTGAGTTACACAAATCTGTGATGCATATGATCATTTTGGTTAGTTTTCTCTGACTGTGGTTTTCATTGTCTCTGCCCTCTCATGGATGAGGATAAGAGGCTTTTAGAAGCTTCTTGATGAGAAGCACTGGCTGTGGGAAAAACTGGGTCTTGTTCTGGTAGGCAGAGGGTCTTGTTCTGGTAGGCAGAGGGTCTTGTTCTGGTAGGCCATGCTCAGTGAATCATTCATCCAATTTTCTGCTTATTGGTGGGGTTGTCCTCTTCCTGTAGCTTGATCTGACCAAAAGACATGCCAGCACACTATGCTTCCCAGGAATACTGCTGCCAGTGTGCCTGACCCTGAAGCAGGCCACTGTCAACCCACACCTCCACTGGAGACTCCCAAACACTCACAGGCAAGTCTGGCTCAGTCTCTTGTAGGTTCATTGCTCTTTTCTCTTAGGTCCTGGTGCACACAAGGTTTTGTTTGTACCCTCCAATAGTCTCTGTTTCTTCAGTCCTGTGGAAGTTCTATAATCAAATCCTGCTGACCATCACATCAGATTCCCTTGGTATTCTTAGTCCTTTGCTGGATTCCCAGGTTAGGAAGTCTGTGGTGGGGCCTAGAACTTTTGCAACAGTGTGAGAACTTCTTTGGTATTTTTCTGCAATTTGTGGGTTGCCCACCTGGTGGCTTTATGGTGGGGCTAGTGGCAACCTCCTCCAAGAGGACTTATGCCACACGCCACTCCTCCCAGGACTCCTGAAGCCAGTGCCTGTGGCCCCACAGCAGGCCACTGCTGTCCCATGCCTCTGAAGGAGACCTTCAAACACTCACAGGCAGGCCTGGTCCAGTCTCTTGTGGTTACTGCTCCTGTCCCTGGGTCCTGGTGTACACAAAGTTTTGTCTGTGCCCTCCAAGTGTCTCTGGAAAGTATTACTGGTATATTAGTAGGTTGGTACAAATGTAATTGTGGGTCTGGACCACGAATTTTAAATCATTATAACTAAACTCAAACACATCTTTATTAATCAAAGTAGGAACCATTACAATCAACACATTTTTGTCAATGAGAAATAAGTTTGTTTATTCCTGTAGTGCAAAAGCCCATGCTTTGGGATTCGATGAATTCTTGCAAAGCATTTTCTGCTTCTTATGGATTGTGGAAGCATTTTACCTTCAGAAAGTTGTTGAGATGCTTGAAGAAGTAGTAGTCAGTTGGCAAGAGGTAAGGTGAATATGGTGGATGAGGCAAAACTTCGTAACCTAATTCATCCAACTTTTGAAGCAGTGGTTATATGATGTGCATTAGGGTGTTGGCATGGAGAAGAATTGGGGCCTTTCTGTTGACCAATGCTGGCTTCAGGAGTTGCAATTTTTGGTGCATCTCATTGATTTGCTGAGCATACTTCTCAGATATAATGGTTTTGCCAGGATTTGTTAAGCTGTAGTAGGTCATCTCAGCAGCACATTTTTTGCTGTGAGTTTTGCTTTGGGAAGTGCACTGGAGCTTCTTTTCTGTCCAATTGCTAACCTGGTCATCACTGACTGTCATATAAAATCCACTTTTCACCTCACATCACAATCTGATCGAGAAATGATTCATTGTATTTGTGTAGAATAAGAGAAGAGGACACTTCAAAAGATGATTTGTTTTTATTTTCAGTCAGCTCACTTATTGAGCTTTTCCACCTTTCCAATTTGCTTCAAATCCTGAATGAAGCAAATGGTCAAACTTGAGTTCTTTGAAAAATTCTTGTCTAGTTTTAAGAGGATCAGCTTCCATGACTTCTCTCAATTCACCGTTGTCAAGTTCAGATGACTGGCCACTATGCCCCTCATATTCAAGGCTCTCATCTCCTTTGTAAAACTAATTGAACCACTACTGCACAATACATTCATTTGCAGTTTCTGGACAAAATAAGTTGATGCTGCAAGTTGTTTCTGCTGCTTTATGACCCATTTTGCACTTGAATAAGAAAATCTCTTGAATTTGCTTTTTGTGTAACATCATTTCCATAGTCTAAAATGAATATAAAATACACAACAAGTAATGTCATTAACAACAAAAAAAGTGCATTAAAATGTATAACATAACCACATTTATTTAAGAATGTGTTCCAACATCAAACAGCAAAGTTCAACACTGTCAAAACCGCGATTACTTTTGCACCAACCATATATATATACATATATATGCACTGCTGCTGCTGCTAAGTCGCTTCAGTCGTGTCCAACTCTGTGTGACACTATAGACGGAAGCCCACAAGGCTCCTCTATCCCTGGGATTCTCCAGGCAAGAACACTGGAGTGGGTTGCCATTTCCTTCTCCAGTGCATTAAAGTGAAATGTGAAAGTGAAGTCACCCAGTCGTATCCGACTCTTCACGACCCCATGGACTGCAGCCCACCAGGCTCTGCTGTCCATGGGATTTTCCAGGCAAGAGTACTGGAGTGGGTTGCCATTGCCTTCTCCGAAATATATATATACACATATATGGACACACACACACACACACACACACAGTGAAATATTACTCAGCCAAAAAAAAAAAAAATTGCTATCTGCAGAAACATGTATGGACCTAGAGATCATCCTACTGAGTGAAGTAAATCAAAGATATCTATCTATATCTATATCTATATATATATCTATCACTTATACGTGGAATCTAAAAAAATAAGATGTATCTATATATAAAACACAAACACCCTTATGTTTTCTGTAATAGACTTATGGTATTCATAGAAACAAACTTTTGGCTACCAAAGGGGAAAGGGAGAGTGGGAAGGGAAAAAAAATAGGAGTATGGGATTAACAGACATATATGTGTGTGTTAAGTCTCTTCAGTTGTGTCCGACTCTTTGCGATCCCATGACTATAGCCTGCCAGGCTCCTCTGTCCATGAGATTCTCAAGGCAAGAATACTGGAGTGAGTTGTCATGTCCTTCTTCAGATAGATACATATCACTATATATAAAATATGTAAGCAACAAGGACTTACTATATAACACAGGGAACAATATTCAGTATCTTGTAATAAACTATAATGGAAAATAATTTGAAAAACTGTATATATGTACCACAGCTTTCTTATCCATTCATCTGCTGATGGGCATCTAGGTTGCTTCCATGTCCTGGCTATTATAAACAGTGCTGCGATGAACATTGGGGTACACATGTCTCTTTCCCTTCTGGTTTCTTCAGTGTGTATGCCCAGCAGTGGGATTGCTGGATCATAAGGCAGTTCTATTTCCAGTTTTTTAAGGAATCTCCACACTGTTCTCCATAGTAGCTGTACTAGTTTGCATTCCCACCAACAGTGTAAGAGGGTTCCCTTTTCTCCACACCCTCTCCAGCATTTATCGCTTGTAGACTTATGGATTGCAGCCATTCTGACTGGCGTGAAATGGTACCTCATAGTGGTTTTGATTTGCATTTCTCTGATAATGAGTGATGTTGAGCATCTTTTCATGTGTTTGTTAGCCATCTATATGTCTTTGGAGAAAAGTCTATTTAGTTCTTTGGCCCATGGAGTATTACTCAGCCATTAAAAAGAATACATTTGAATCAGTTCTAATGAGATGGATGAAACTGGAACCTATTATACAGAGTGAAGTAAGCTGGAAAGAAAAATACCAGTACAGTATACTAACGCATATATATGGAATTTAGAAAAATGGTAACAATAACCCTGTGTACAAGACAGCAAAAGAGACACTGATGTATAGATCAGTCTTATGGACTCTGTGGGAGAGGGAGAGGGTGGGGAGATTTGGGAGAATAGCATTGAAACCTGTATAATATCATGTATGAAACGAGTCGCCAGTCCAGGTTCGATGCATGGTACTGGATGCTTGGGGCTGGTGCATTGGGATGACCCAGAGGGAGGGGAGGGGAGGGAGGAGGGAGGAGGGTTCAGGATGGGGAATGCGGGTATGCCTGTGGCGGATTCATTTCGATATTTGGCAAAACTAATACAATATTGTAAAGATTAAAAATAAAATAAAATTAAAAAAAAAAACAAAAAAAAGAGAGAAAAACTGTATATAACTGAGTCACTTTTTTATATACCTGAAACTAACACAATATTGTAAATCAACTATATTTACAATTTTAAAAAAGTAAGAAAAGTGTTAAAACATGTAGAAATTATTTTCAACTGTCTTTCAATGTGATATAAAGAAGAATACTTAAAAAAATAATTTATTTCTAGGCAGTGACATATCAAGTAAGGGGCCATGGGGGTAGTTCATCCTAGTTGTAAGCCATATGGCGATGCATTGTCTGTAAAGAATTTAAAAAGAGTAATAAACTCTACAAAAGTTTGACTGCATTTTATTGTTGTTATGCATTGACCATTCTTACTGCCCCTACCTTAGAACACTGCTGCTGCTGCTAAGTCACTTCAGTCGTGTCCGACTCTGTGCGACCCCATAGACGGCAGCCCACCAGGCTCCCCCGTCCCTGGAATTCTCCAGGCAAGAATACTGGAGTGGGTTGCCATTTCCTTCTCCACCTTAGAACACTACTGTTCCTGAATTGAGAGTGCTGTCCAAACTAACTCCTAGTTTCAATGCTGTTTCAAATTCACTGGAGTCTAGTTGGAATTCCAAAATGTGGTATGAAAACATGACCCACTCCTTTACTGTGGCCTCCCTCAGTAATGATCTTTGCACTCATTCTCAGAGAAGAAATATGCTCTCTTTTTACTCATATGTTCCTTCGGTTCTCTCTTTTCCCTACTACTATTATTTTAGTTCTATCTCCCTTTAAATTCTAAATATTTTTATTATTTTATATATTTATACTGTAAACATATATGTTCATCTTTTATGTTGCCTATGTAGGAGTAAGTTTTATTTAATTTTTTGCTTCCCCTATAGAAAAAAAAAAGTTCTATGAAAAAGAGACCAGATAGAGATTGTCTTTGATAACATATTCTTGAGGGATTATAATGGCAAGATACCTTTTGAGTTGGATATATCCATTTCTCCTACTTCAGTTGAAAAAATATGTAGTTTAGTGACTTTCTCTCTTGTCCTCATCAATTTACTCACACTGCTGGCCTTAGTCTCATTACCTTCATCTCTTGTGTCCTAAAATAATTAATAAACAAAAAGTCAAATTATAGATTGCACATGCAATTAAATATGGGTATAAGGGGAAAAAATGATTGGATAGCCAAATATAAAAGTGACTATAGAGACTTTTACAACAAGGTAAATTTTGTTGTTTCCACATCTACTTGAATAATTCAAAATTAAGATGCTCAACATTGTGCTGACAAGATGGATTTTATTTATCTTCTTTATATTTGGTACAGAAAAGATCATGAAATAAATGAAAGTGTTGCCCAACTAGTCAAGAATTTTCTATCATTATTTTTTACTCTGGGATATTTTATATTATTTTTTTTCCTTAAGTAATTTCACCAAACCCATTTTAGCTAAAAAGCTCTCTTTTATAATTTTTCTCTCTTTTTAGAATCTCTAATGTTTTTGACCATAAGTATTCTCTTCTCCTTACCCTCATCCTAATGGCATCAATATTTATTGAATGCTTTGAAAAAGCACATGCTTTTGTACAATGCTATTTTGTGACTGTTTTATATATGTAAAACAATGTCATGCTCAAAGTGTTTTATAGCTTGGAGAAGCCCAAAGAAAAACATTTTAAAACAAAATAACCTAACTTCAACACCCTAGGCATAATCTTTGACAGGATCCTTTGACAGAGTTGTCAAGAGCTATTCTCCATAGGGAGCTGGACACTGAGGCAGGGCTGCAGAGGCAGAGCTTTGATGTCTCTGCCTCATCAGCAGACAGAATCACCCCTACAGTCTTGGGACTCAGCTGAAATAAATAAGAATATATCTTTTTCTTTTTTACTCTATTTTTAATTGGAGGATAATTGCTTTACAATATTGTGTTAGTTTCTGCCATACATAAACATGAATCAGCCATAGGCATACATATGTCCCCTTCCCTCTTGAGCTTCCCTCCCACCTCCCATTCCATTCCACCCCTTTAGGTCATTACAGACCACCAGGTCTGAGTTTCCTGCATCATACAGCTAAATAAATATATTTTAAAACTTAAAAGTTGATGTTGACTTTCTCAATTATCCCCTTGATTTTTAATCCACTGAAATAATTTCTAAAAGAATCAATCATTTTTATGTAGAAGGCTAGATACTTTATGCACATCATAATGTACCAACTACAGATTCTGCCATGTTAAATTTTGTTTAGGTGTCATTACTTCTACCAAGTCAATTCTTATATATTTTTTTAAAATGAAGTATAATTTACTTACAATATTATGTTAGGTTCAGGTGTACAACATTCAATATTTTTATAACACATAATCCATACAAAGTTACTATAAAATATTGACTATATTTCTTGTGCGGCACATCATATCCTTGTAGCTTATTTAGTAGTTTGTACCACTTAATCATCTACTAGTATTTCACCCATCCCTCCCCACTTCTCCCCACTTTGGTAGGTTGTTCTCTGTATCTGTGAGTCTGTTTCTGTTTTGCTGTATTTATTCATTTGTTTTTTTAAAATCCCCATGTAAGAGAAACTATATAGTACTTGTCTTAATCCAACTTATTTCACTAAGGATAATATGGCATATATACACAATGGAATATTATCAGCCATAAAAATGAAGTTTTGCCATTTTCAACAACTTGAATAAATCTGGAGAGAATTATGATAACACTGCTATTTTACATTTTTTTTTTAAACAAACTCCTCATTGTGGTTTGAGGAGAGAATGTCAGTGTCAAAAATCTATATTCTAAAATGTTTTGAGCCATTTTCTCTTGAAGAGAATGAAGAGCCATTTCTGAAGTTTCCATATCTGAAGGCAAGTTACAAATATGTCTAGGGTTGTTGCTGGTGAACATCTTTACCATTGTCAATTATATCAATTAATCTCTAAATGTTAAAACAGGAAAAATGAATTTAAATTTTTGTGTCTATGTGTAGTTATGATATATTGTTATTATTGTTATGTTTTTAAAAAGATATGCTTCATAGGATAAAGTATGTGATTTTAAAGTCTCATATTTTAGAAAATTGTGGTATTTCACTGCAGATGATCTTATATTGGATTATGTGCTATTTATTATTAGATATAGCCATTTATTTTTTTCTAGTAGTTTATAATTTTATTCAAATACTTGTGCAAATTTTCCCTACAGACTTTGGATAATATTCTGACCTGATATACTAGACTTGCTGCTGCTATTGCTGCTGCTAAGTTGCTTCAGTCGTGTCCAACTCTGTGCGACTCCCTGGCAGCCCACCAGGCTCCGCCATCCCTGGGATTCTCCAAGCAAGAACACTGGAGTGGGTTGCCATTTCCTTCTCCAGTGCCTGAAAGTGAAAAGTGAAAGTGAAGTCGCTCAGTGGTGTCCAACTCTTAGCGACCCCATGGACTGCAGCCCACCAGGCTCATCCGTCCATTGGATTTTCCAGGCAAGAGTACTGGAATGGGGTGCCATTGCCTTGTATGTATTCACCACTTCTAAAGTTGCATTGCCAGAAATATACATTATATAATTATAATTTTGGTAAATGTTTTTATATATTCACATCTCTGGTTATTTCAGAGAAGTCTTATTTAGAAAATTACATACAAAGGGGGCTTCCCTTCTAGCTCAGTTGGTAATCTGCCTGCAATGCAGGAGACCCAGGTTTGATCCCTGGGTTGGGAAAATCCCCTGGAGAAGGAAATGGCAACCCACTCCAGTAGCCTTGCCTGGAAAATCTCATGGACACAGGAGACTGGTGGGCTGCAGTACATGGGGTCAGAAATAGTCTGGCACAACTGAGTGACTAACACTTACTTACTAGGCTAGTTACATAAGTATCAAAGGAAACTGAGTAGGCTAACTTTAGTATTAGTTTGATCCATTAGGGATCCTCTCACATACAGATTGAAGGAATCAAATGAAACAAACCTTAAGATTTCTTTCAGCTTCAAATTCTAATCGCAACTAAATAACAATGTGCTAAAATTGAGCACTCTGTCAGGCGCATGTCCTCAGCAAAACCTTCAGGGAGGCAGAATCTCCATCTTATAAATGAGAAAAGTGAGATCCTGAAAAACTTGTCCAAAGCAATGGAAGTGAGTTGCAAGGAGAGAGTACAGACAGGTCTTCTGGTTTCCAAAATGCCAACCTGCTTCCTAAATGCCAGAGACTGAAGCCCAGAGAAAGTT
Organism: Bos mutus; assembly: GCF_027580195.1. Lineage (NCBI taxonomy): Eukaryota > Metazoa > Chordata > Mammalia > Artiodactyla > Bovidae > Bos > Bos mutus. The sequence goes on from NC_091618.1 coordinate 135,731,746, forward strand.
TATTTTAGTAATATTCACCTGCCTTTATACAAACCAGACCAAAAAGGGGAATTTATTAGGAGAAAAACAAGGACAATTTATCCAGTTCCTAGCCTGAAAATTTCACCAACAAAACCCCTGGACTCCAAAATAAATGCTCTCTCTCTCTCTCTCTCTCTTTTTTTTTTCAAATTAAGAATACATTTAATTCAGGACTTTGATTTTCTCTTATATACGAAAATGATCATTTCTATAATAGCTCAGACAAATTTTGTGGATCCCAGGTTTACCCCACCTCTAGTAAAGTATTTTTATTCTCTTTTACTTCTTAACTACATTTAGTTACAATGTGAATGTTTCAGTAAAAACTGTACTAGGCAAGATTCATGTGATTTGAGTCCTAATTTTGCCTTTTCTACTAAGTACAAGTCCTCTGGAACCTTGGCATTTTCATGTAAACACTGTTATAAGTACAATCATACCCTGAAAGTATATAACATTTAATAAGTATTTTCATAATAAAAAATTAATATTTTGCATCTAATTAAATACAACAACTTTCAGGGAACATTTATTATTACCTACGTTTTGCCAATGCATAAACAGATTCACTATGATTAAAGCTTGGGGGAGCTTCCTACATCACCATAGCAGACAGTCGAACTAGATGAAATTCCACTTCTATTTTATAAGATTATCTGTGTGATTCATAAAAATTTGTTCACTCAACTTGTTCAATTACATATTCTTTTACAATTATACTGTGTTTTAATAACTCTTTCCTGAATGAAGATTAAAATCATCTTAAGTCACTATCAGCTTAAGTTTCACTAATCCAAACAATAAGGACTATGGGTAAGGCAAAATCAAAGATGTAAAAATAAATAAAACATGGTCTTTTTCCTAAAGAATATTACAATCTAGTATAGACAATAAAGTGTTGTTATGGAAGACTTCCATGTTATAAAGAAAGTGATAGAGTTAGGCTATTCTAGTTCCAAGATAGCAGACTCAGTGCTAGGCAAGGAACAAAGAGACACAGTGGGTTGAATGGTGAACACCCGAGCTGACATCAGTCCAAAGAAGGAGCCAATATGTGGCTCTGGCCAAGAGTTGCCATCACAAAATATGGCCTGCATGATGCCAGTTTTCCAAATTTTCAAGGAATGCCAGAAATCTGGATTTTTACTAGAAATTTTATGATTTTTTTAAATGTTGGCAATCAATTTAAAGTATAAAGTAGATGGTAAAGAAGAAAAGTTCCTAGGTCCCATACACACCGATCTCAAAAACACTGGAATGATGTTTAGAATATGCAGCAGTACTAGACATTCTGGGCACAATGATAGTAACAGGAATCACCCATTTTTTCCTCAACAGTGATGGCTAATACACTACTGAGAGATGATAATCAAGATATTTATCCATTAATACAGGCAATAAAGGGCTTCCCTGGTGGCTCAGTGGTAAAGAACCTGCCTGCAATGTGGGAACTGCAGGAGATGCAGGTTCAATCCTTGGGTCAGGAAGATTCCCTGGAGGGGGTCATAGCAACCCATTCCAATTCTCATTCTGTGAGAATCCCATGGACCCAGGAACCTGGTGAGCTACAGTCTATAGGCTTGCAAAGAGTCAAACATGACTGAAGTGACTTAACATGCATAAATAATAAAAATAACATAATTTTATTTTACTTACTATGTGTCAAGCTCTTCCAAATGCTCTGACTTTAGTCTCAAACAACTTCCCAAGATAGATACATTATCATATCCATTTTAGAGATGAGTAAAACTGAGTTAAATAAAGATTAATTAGCCCCAAATCACACAACTAGTAGATGACAGAGATAGGATTCAAACCCAGGCAATTGGCTCAAGAGCACATGGTGCTTAATGCATCCTTAATGAATACTGCCAGTCAGAATGCCCCAGAATAATTACTGGGGTGCTGGGAAGTCAGGGCAGGGTTTTAGAGGGTGCCTGAAGAACCAGATATTAACTTTTCAGTGGAGAGATTCAGTGGAGAGATTAAACAGTTAGACAAGTTAGACAGTTAGAGAAGTTTAGAGGCTTGGGAGACCTTCAAGGGATTCTTGTTAGCAGCTTCTTATCAACCTGTCTGGAAATGTTTATCAAGTAGCTGGAATTATAGGTGTAGCTGACAATCTATGCTGTTACTGTGAACTGTGACTTAGGTCCCAAACTTGGATTGGTAGTCAGGAAGCACCTAGCTTCACTAGGAATCAAAAGTTCGGAAGCTAGATGGAGCTCTAGCTCCAATAACATCTCTGGGCTTAAAGGTTACTCGGATTGGAACTACAATGGGTTTTTTTCCTTTGGTAACATCGGCTCTTAGTGGACCAGCGGAGGCTCTTATGCTGGTGTAGTGATGCTTGGAAGGAATATCTCAGTTTTATGTTTGTATCAGTCTTACTGTGGTCAGGAATATACTCAGGGTCGTGCACAGGTACTCAGGTGACAAATGTTTCCCCCAGCGGTCTTAGCTTGGGAAGCATTCCAGAAGGTTACTCTGATTGCACCCTGGGTGGCATCAGAGGCAAGCAAGGTTTTAATGGTGAAGAGCTGGACTTCAGTTTGGGATGCCATCAGGTCTACCCCTGGTGCATCCCCACCCCTTTTTGGTGGTAGAACCGGGAAGGATGAGTATGACACCTGCGTCAGTAAGGGACAGACAAAGTCCGACCAGGAAAGACAAACTTTTGGTGTAAAGTCTGTCTACACCCCCATATAGAGCAGGGAAGGACGCCTCCAGTAGAAAGATGGTGCTGGTCGCTTTTTTTCCGTCTCTTACAGATGGGAGCTAACAATTCCAGCCTCACTCCTTTGAACTGTATCCTGAAAATCTGGGATAGATTTGATCCTCAGGGCTTAAAGAAGACATACCTGGTCTTCTTATGTGATACTGCATGGCTGCTGTACCCACTGGAGGACGGCTAATGGTGGCCAGTTGTAGGGTCTTTTAAGTATAATACTGTTTTACAATTAGACTGGTTCTGTAGAAAACAAGGGAAATAGGTGGAAGTAGCATATGTGTTGCCCTTTTTCTCTCTGCAAAATATGCCAGACTTATGTCCTAAGGGTATATATTTGGGTGTGAAACCTTCAACTCCCTCCTGTCCTCCTACTTTGCCCCAGTAACCGGGGCTCCAAACTGAGCAATCTGAAAGCCAGAGACCACCCCCCTGCCCCCCACCAAGAAGGGTTGCCTTGGTTTCAGTGGAAACCCAAACTGAGAGTCAAACTGCACATGTAGAGGTTCGAACAACTCCTGTCTCAGTACTACCTCAGACTACTCTGGTTTCAATAGAGACTCAGACCATTGAAGTAAGAGATGAAATGGAGGACAGGAGACAAAGAGATTAAGAAAAACAGGTTTCTCCAATCTACCCCCAGGATCATATGCACAGAGCAGCCAGAGAGACTGAGGAACAGCTACACAAGCTGTTGCCTCTTCATGAAACACCCCCAGGAGAAATAATCAGTCTATGAGAGTTAATAAGCCTTTTTTTTACCAAGAAATACAAAGAATCAAGGAGGATCTGGGAGACTATTTAAAGGACCCAGAAAAATATATTGGAACTTTTAAAGGTGTTACTCTGCTGTATGACCTTACTTGGAAGGATGTGATGTATGTCTTGGGGCAAACGCTGATTCCCAATTCAAAGAGTTGACTTTTGGGAAAAGCGGTTGTTTATGGAGATGAATGACTTGGTAATGAATCAGTAGGGAAGAGGAGGACAAGATAACCGCCCTCCATACTAGAAATCAGGCAGTCCCAACTACAGAACCAGACTGGGACTATAACACAGGTAAAGGAAGATGGGATCAGAGTAATTTTGTTAGATGGATTCTTGAAGGACTCAGGCAGGCATGGTCTAAGCTTCTAAACTATGACAAATTGGCAAATATAGAACAGGAGGAGAAGGAAGCTCCTGGTAAGTTCCTAGATAGACTGAGAGAAGCCCTTTGCAGATTAACTGAAACTGATCCTGAAAGTGAAGAGGGAAAAGTGATCTTAAAGGTAGATTTCTCACTCAGTTGACTCCAGATATCTGCTGTAAACTATTAAAATGGGTGTATGGACCAAATCAGCCTTTAGATAATCTGTTCCAACTGGCTTAGACAGTCTATTATGGTAGGGAATATGAGGAAAAGAAAGAAAGGCAGAGAAAGACAAAGGAACACGCGGAAGCCTTCACAATGGCTATGAAAACCGTTCTTAAACAGCCTGGGAAAAATGTCCAGAGGGAGCCAGGTGAAAAGGGATGGGCTTGCTATTATTGTGGAAAGGAGGGGCACCTCAAGCGGGATTGCCCTCAGGCATCTAGCTGCCCCCGGTTCCATGTCTGGTATGCAAAGGACCACACTGGAAGAGAGACTGCCCCCAGAGGCATAGGTCTCAGGGGTCAGACTCTCAAGACAATCAGAACTGAAGGTGCCTGGGGGTCCCCACAGAAGCTCCAGTCCTAATTACACCTGAGGAATCCCAGGTATTAATAACTGTGGGGGGCCAATCCATCGATTTCCTTTTAGATACTGGGGCAACTTACTCTGTGCTTACTGAAGCCCCTGACCCACTTTCTTCCCAATCCACTTCTGTAATGGGACTGTCTGGATGAGCCAAAAGGTATTATTTCAGTTATTCTTTATGTTGTAACTGGGATTCTGAGCTATTTTCACATGAGTTTCGGATCGTGCCAGAATCTCCCTCACCCCTTTTGGGGAGGGATATACTGAGCAAGGCCCATGCCTCTGTTTTCATGAATATGGAGCCCTCCCTTTTTCTCCCTTTAGTTGAACAAAATGTAAATCCTAGAGTATGGGCTGATGGAAAATCTGTGGGTCGAGCACAAAATACTATTCCTATAGTTGTCAAGCTCAAAGTTATTTCCACATAAGAAGCAGTATCCACTGACACCTGAGGTTAAGGAAGGGTTAAAGCCCATCGTTGAAATTTTAAAGGAGCAGGGACTATTAGTTCCCTGTAACTGTCCATGCAACACTCCTATTTTGGGTATAAAGAAATCAAAAGGTAAATGGGGACTAGTACAAGATTTATGAATAATAAATAAGGCTGTAATTCCTGTACATCCAATGGTGCCTAATTCTCATACTCTTGTCTGAAATTCCTGAACGAGCCAAATATTTCTCAGTAATTGATTTGAAAGATGTCTTCTACTCAGTGTTTTTGGTGGAGGAAAGTCAATTTTTATTTGCTTTTGAAGACCCTACACAGCCAGCTTCTCAGTTAACCTGGACAGTTTTGCCCCAGGGATTTCATGAAAGTCCTCACTTATTTGGACAAAGTTTGTCACGGGATCTACAAAACTTTAATAGCTCTAAAGTGGTGGTGTTACAATATGTAGATGATATTTTCCTCTGTGCTGAGACAGAGGAAACTTGTTCATGAGCCTCAGTAGATTTCTTAAACTTTCTGGCAGGCTGTGGTTACAAGACATCAAGAGAAAGGCTCAGCTTTGTCAACAATCTGTTAGATATCTGAGCTTAATCATATCAGAAGGGACTAGGGCCATAGGCCCTCAGAGAATTAAACCTATACTAAATCATCCCGTACCTATGACTTTAAGACAATTGAGAGGATTTTGGGGAATCACAGGCTATTGTCGCATTTGGATTCCGGGTTATGGGGAACTTGCCCGGCCTTTATATAAACTTATAGCTGAAACTCAGCAGGCCCAAACCGACAAACTGGTTTTGTCTCCAGATACTCAAAAGGCTTTTAAAGTTCTCAGACTGACCTCCTGCAAGCTCCCACTTTGAGCTTGCCCACAGGGTCAGAATTTAATTTGTTTGTCACTGAAAGAAAAGGTATGGCCTTGGGAGTTTTGACACAGGCCCGGGGGCCTCAGCAGTAACCTATTGCTTATCTAAGCAGAGAATTAGATGTAATTTCACGTGGGTGGCCCCACTGCCTAAGTGTAATTGGGCAGCAGCTTTATTAGTACCTGAAGCTTTAAAAATAATTAATGAACAAAACCTTACTGTATTGACTTCTCATGATGTGAGTGAAATCTTATTTTATAAGGTTAGTATTTGGATGACAGACAATAGGCTTCTTAAATATCAGTCGTTGTTAGAAGGACCAGTAACTAAGCTTAAAGTTTGTGGAAATTAAATCCGGCCACTTTCTTGGGTCTAGCCTTTACTCACAGCTTTATATTTTCAGAGCTTCCAGAAAAGCCTGCTAATTTACCCCACCTTAAAACTTGGTGGGCAAGGTCTATATTTCACTGGTATGATTATTTGGCTGCAGTGTTTGTTCCCTCTTTGGGAACTACAGATGTTATGCTACGAGTGGATGCTTTGACTAATTTTACTCAACAGGCATTACAATATTCTCAAAAAGCTATTTCAGCTCTTAAAGCTGAACAAGTACAAATTAGAAAGGTGGTTTTACAAAACAGATTGACTTTAGATATTCTGACAGCTGTGCAAGGAGGAACTTGTGCCATTATTCATACCCAATGTTGTACATATGTAACTGATATGAGCACTAATGTTACTCATTTTACTAAACACATGAACAAGATGATTGGGGCTATGGATACTCCTGAAGCCTCAATTGCCTCACTTTGGGAGATGTTAGCTAGTTCCTCATGGTGGAAGACTATTTTAATTACAGTAATTCTGATTGTTTTGTTTTTGTTGTTTGCTCCCTGCATCTGTAACTGTATAACTGGATTTGTTTCTAGTCACATGAAAGCTTTTAAGTTACAAATGGTTGCTCAAACTTCTACTACTGCTGCAGCTTCTTCCAACTATTACTTGGGGCCCCTTGATCAGAAATCCTCAGTATGAGGGTTAGGAGAATATGTTGCTTCACCAATTTAGGGACAATGCCCCTTGTCAGCTCAGAAGCAGGTATGGAACGAGAACAACACCCCTTTTCCATAGGCAACATAATTCTCCTAAAAGAAATGGGGGGAATGAAAGGGTAACAGGCAGAAAGGCCAGGGGTCTCCAAATGGAGGAAATAGGCTGCAAGTGTCAGACAATTTTATCTCTCTTAAGCAGCAGGAGGAAACAAACTAGCGATATTTATTTCCTTCTCTATACAAATTTAAAAGGAGGTTTCTCTTAAAACACTGTGTTGCCATAATGACATCTGGTTTTACCTGAAGTTAACTATTCTCAAACCTTGAGTTAATCAATGCATTTTTCTTATATAAATGTTTGTCTTAAGCTATGTTAACGTACTATGCATTTACCCCAGACTCTGTCTTCAAGTTGGTTCTGCCTAATGGCTCAGAACCTACTTGACAAACCAGTATGTTATACTCAGATATTGTTCCCCTAATCTATGTAAATGGAACTATTTGTATGGAAATCTGCCCTTCTACAAGATTCAACTCAATCGTTTTATAGCCCAGGATGAATTGTCTAGTGCCAAGATTATCCCAAAATACATCTTAGGGATGAGGGGCCTGGTGCCATTCTGAGTTTTAAGACATTTATTTCTTTCATTAACAGACTGCTAGTGACTATTTAACATCCAGCTGAAGACTAGCAGGTGGATACTCTTTCTTCTCCCTCCTGATGTCTATGTCAGAAGCGTTCTCTATCTCCTTTATACTTTAATAAAACTTTATTACACAAAAGGTCTGAGTGATCAAGCCTCATCTCTCGCCCTGGATTGAATTCTTCTCTTCCAGAGGCCAAGAATCCCAGCATCTTCGTGGGTCATCAACAACCTTTCAGGTCACTCAGGTTTTGTTGGCAGAAGTTTTCTTATAGTGAAAATGGACAGAGAAAGCTTGTGACACAAACATCAGAAGGGGGATGGAGAGTGCCCCACACACTAGTCTTGTCTTATCAAGGCCTTACATACTTTTACTAGACCCCCTCCCACAAGGAGGGGGTCTAGTAAAAATGCATCTTAAATTAACAAGATTAGAACTAACAATAAAAAGGTCTTACCAGACCCACTCCCACAACATATATCTTAAGATAACAAGATAAGGCAGAAGGCTCTTGTAAGAAAGAGAAACATGTCATCAAGCAAGATACATTGCTATATAATCAATAGTACAGAGCTTAAGGAAAAACATAGCTTTGAGCAAGAAGAGTTGTTTAGTTGTGTAGTAATTAGCTCTGGGCTTAAAGGAAATGATTTCTTAAGTGACTAAGATAACAGAATGTAGGAAAAAAAAAAAAAAAAGAACATTTGTCCCATTCTCCGAGTCCTGGACCCCTTTCTCCTCCTGAAGGCTCCAGACCCCTTTCTCCTCCTCAAGGGCCCGGGACTCCTTCTTACTTGAGGGCCCCAGACTCCTTATCAACCTATTTAAGAATTAGCTCTCTCATTACCCGCTTTTTCTTTTAGAAGAATAGGGCTGCTGAGGGGAAAGTGGTGTCACTCTCATTCTATAGGTACTTCCTGCTGGCCAAGGGCATAGGCCCTAAATTGTTGAGGCAGCATATTTTCCTTACCCTTATATTGAGGGTCTCTGATCCAGGGTCCTCAAATAATAGTTGGCAGAGGTTGTGGCATTTGTATCAGCTTGAACAACCATTTGTAACCTAAAAGTTTTTGTGTAGCTAGAAACAAATCCAGCTGCACAGTTACAGATATAGGGATGGAACAAACAGCAGAAACAAAAAAACATAATTAAAATGAAAAGTTACATTATCTCCATAGTTATACCAGTTCATTTTAGGATTATTAGATGTCATTAGACTAAGAAGAGGTGTTATATATGATTGTTGTTGGTGAAGGTATTTGCAGAGTTAAAGAAAGTTTTTTCCTTGAAGCAGAGAAACCCACCATGTGAAGCCTTCAATTGACGAGGAGCAGAGCTCTCTGCAGACCCAGCAATTAAACTTATTGTGGAGGCTGGGTCAGGAGTCACCTCCAGAGTTCTTGTAATGTCTGTTGAAAGGCTGAGAGCTGAGTCACCTAGTTAGTTAATTCTTGGGCTTCAAAATCTATGTTATTATCTGCTTATGTGTGCAAAAACAGTCTGCCTTAGAGAGAGTTCAAAAGGCGACAGTTCCTTTTTCTCAGGGGCAGTTTGAGCCCTCATTAAAGTTATAGGTAAAACTTTACACCTCCCAGAATAATGGCAATAAAAGCAAAAATAAACAAATGGAACCTAAGTAAACTTAAAAGCTTTTGCATAACAAAGGAAACTATAAGCAAGGTGAAAGGACAGCCTTCAGAATGGGAGAAAATAATAGCAAATGAAGCAACTGATGAATTAATCTCAAAAATATATGAGCAACCCATGCAGCTCAATTCCAGGAAAATAAGCAACCCAATAAAAAAAGTGGGCCAAAGAACTACACAGACATTTCTCCAAAGAAGATATACAGATGGCTAACAAACACATGAAAAGATGCTCAACATTACTCATTATCAGAGAAATGCAAATCAAAACCACAATGAGGTACCATCTCACGCCAGTCAGAATGGCTGCTATCAAAAAGTCTACAAACAAATGCTGGAGAGGAAAAGAGGAACAAAGGAACCCTCATACATTGTTGGTGGGAATGCAAACTAGTACAGCCACTATGGAGAACAGTGTGGAGATTCCTTAAAAAACTGGAAATAGAACTGCCATATGATCCAGTAATCCCACTGCTGGGCATACACACTAAGGAAACCAGAACTGAAAGAGACACATGTATCCCAATGTTCATCGCATCACTGTTTACAATAGCCAGAACATGGGAGCAACCTAGATGACCATTGGCAGACGAATGGATAAGAAAGCTGTGGTACATATACACAATGGAATATTACTCAGCTATTAAAAAGAATGCATTTGAATCAAAACTGGAGCCTATTATACAGAGCAAAGTAAGTCAGAAAGAAAAATGCATGTATATGGAATTTAGAAAGATGGTAATGATGACCCTATATGTGAGACAGCAAAAGATACACAAATGTAAAGAACAGACTTTTGGACTCTGTGGGAGAAGGCGAGGGTGGGATGATTCGAAAGAATGGCATTGAAACATTATCATATGTGAAACAGATTGCCAGTCCAGGTTCGATGAATGAGACATGGTGCTCCAGGCTGGTGCACTGGGATGACCCTTAGGGATGGGATGGGGAGGGAGGTGGGAGGGGTTCAGGATGGGGAACACATGTACACCCATGGCTGATTCATGTCATTATATGGCAAAAACCACTACAATATAGTAAAGTAAGTAGCCTCCAATTAAAATAAATAAATTAATTAAAAAAGAAAACAAATAGCAAAATAACAGAAAAAAGATTATTATTATTTTATTTATTATCATTATTATTATTACAAGGTTATTACAAGATATCCACTATAGTTCCCTGTGTTATATAGTAAAACTTTGTTGCTTGTTGCATATCTATATTTTTTAAAATTAGAAATCTATCATCGTATTCATACCAAGTCAAACAAGTGGAATCAAAATGTCATAAATTTTTTAGTTAGGCAAAAATTCATAAGTTTTCTAAAATATATACATTATACATATGTGCCAGTGCCAAGTCACTTCAGTCATGTCTGACTCTTTGTGACCCTGTGGACTGTAGCCCACCAGGATCCTCTGTCCATGGGATTCACCAGGCAAGAATACTAGAATAGGTTACCATTTCCTTCTCCATATATATATATGTATTATATATATATATTATTATTATATATATATTATTATTATATATATATATTATATATATATAAGCTTTTCTAATATGCTTGACAAAGGCTTGAGAAAGAACATAAAAAAAAAAAAAAAATGGAGATATTGGAAAACATAAACTAAATGAAATGGGAGCACTGAATATGAAATAGGAAAACTGAAACAAATTAGATAAAAGTAAAATATTTTCATGTAGTCCAGTTGTTTTATAAGTATGGCTGCTCATTAGAAATATATTTGGAGCTCTGGGGAAAAAAAAGAATGAAAAGAAAAGCAATACCTGGGCATTTATATTTTTTCATGGTATGGGGAGGGAGATGGGTCAGGATGGGGAATACGTGTACACCTGTGGTGGATTCATGTCGATGTATGGCAAAACCAATACAATATTGTAAAGTAATTAGCCTCCAATCATAATAAATAAATTTATATTAAAAAAAAAAAAAAATTTCAAGATAATTCTGATATGCATCTGGATTTTAAAAAGTGATTACTGGGTGTTTTTTTTTTTTTAATTAAATGGTAGTTTTGGTGATATAGAGCTCTATTAACTTTCTGTTGACAAATCTTGATACAATGGTATTAAGTGAGAGTGTGTGTGTTGGTCTCTCAGTCGTGTCCAACTCTTTGTGACTCCACAGACTGTAACCTTCCAGGCCTCTGTGTCGATGTGATTCTCCAGGCAAGAGTACTGGAGTGGATCGAATAGCTACATAATCACAATAATAAAATATGCTTAACAATTTTCCACAATCAATAGGTAGACAAAAGATAAAAGATAATTACAATTGCAAGCTATAATGAAAATATGACTAACAATATAAAATAATTACATATGATTGGGGGGGGTTAAGCAGAGTGATGTAAGTAGAAGTGCATACATGTACATGTTTTCATCCAGACATGTACATGTACATGTACATGTCTTTTCATCCAAAGACAGCCAGTCTATGTCTTTTGGTTGGTTCATTTAATCTATTTACATTTAAGGTAATTATCAATATGTATGGGTTTGAGAGTTGAACCATGAAAACGGCTGAAGGCCAAAGAATTGATGCTTCCAAACTGGTGTTGGAGAAGACTCTTGAGAGTCACTTGGACAGAAAGACCAAACCAGTCAATCCTAAAGGAAATCAACCCTGAATAGTCATGGAAAGGCCTGATGCTAAAGCTGAAGCTCCAATAGTTTGGCCACTTGATGGGAAGGTGGACTCATTGGAAAAGACATTTTCCAATGGGAAATGTTTGAGGGCAGGAGGAAAAGGAGGTGATAGAGGATGAGATGGTTAGATGGCATCATTGATGCAATGGACATGAATTTGAGCAAACTCCAAGAAATGGTGAAAGACAGGGAAGCCTGGCATGCTGCAGTCCATGATATCACAGAGTCTGACACATCTGAGCAATTGAACAAGAACAATGATCCTATTACCATTTTTAAAATTGTTATGAGTTTATTTTCTGTAGGTCTTTCCCTTCTCTTGTGTTTCCTATCTAGAGATTTTTTTTCCTCTCACTCTCTCTTTTTTTTTTTTTTTTTTTAGCATTTGTTGTAAAGCTGGTTTGGTGGTGCTGAATTCTCTTAACTTTCACTTATCTGGAAAGCTTTTGATTTTCCCATCAAATCTGAATGAGTCTTCCCAGGTAGAGTGTTCTTGGTTGTAAGTTCTTACCTTTCATAATTTTAAATATATCATTCAATTCCCTTCTGGCTTGTAGAGTTTCTGTTGAGAAATCAGCAGATAGCCTGATGGGAGTTCCCTTGTATGTTGTCATTTTTCTCTTGTTGCTTTTAATATTTTATCTTTATCTTTAATTTTTGTCAGGTTGATTACTATGTGGCTCAATGTGTTCCTCCTTGGGTTTATCCTGCCTGGGACTCTCTGTGCTTCCTGGACTTCATTGACTGTTTCCTTTTCAATGTTAGGGAAGTTTTCAGCTATTATCTCTTCAAATATTTTCTCAGGTCCTTTCTCTCTCTCTTCTGTTTCTGGGACCTGTATAATGCGAATGTTGTTGCATTTAATGTTGTCCCAAATGTCTCTTAGGCTGTCTTAATTTCTTTGCATTCCTTTTTCTTTATTATGTTCTGCAGCAGTGATTCCCACTGTTCTGTCCTCCAGGTCATTTATCTATTCTTCTGCCTCAGTTATTCTATTGATTTTTTTCTAGTGCATTATTCACCTCTCTTTCTTTGTTCTTTAGTTCTTGTAGGTCTTTGATAAACATCTTCTTCATTGTTTTCCTGAGGTCTTGGGTCCTCTTCTCTATCGTTATTCTGAATTCTTTTTCCTGGAAGTTTGCCTATCTCCACTGCACTTAGTTGTTTTTCTGGGGTTTTATCTTGTCTCTTCATCTGGGACATAACTTTCTGCTTTTTAATCCTGATTAACTTTCTGTTAATGTGGTTTTTGTTTTAGCCACTGTGGGACTATGGTTCTTCTTGCTTCTTCTGTCTGCCCTGTGATAGAGGAGGCTAAGAGGCTTGTGTAAGCTTCCTGATGGGAGGAACCTGTGATGGGAAAAACTAACAAGCTTGCTTTGATGGGCAGTGCCTTAAACAGTAAAGCTTTAATCCAGTTATCTGCTAATGGTTGGGGTTGCACTTTTTCCTTGGTAGCTGTTTGGCCTGAGGCAATCCAGCCCTGTGTTCTACAGGTGTTATAATAGGTTATTGGTGACCTCAAAGAGGGCTTACACCAAGAGGGAATTCCTGGACTGCTGCTTCCAGTGCCCCCATCCCTGTGGTGAGCACCTGGTGACCCATGCTTCCACAGGAGACCCTTCAAAACAGCAGGTGGTTTTGGTTCAGTCTCCTGTGAAGTCATTGCTTCTTTTCTCTTGGTCTTGGTGTATGCGAGATTTTGTTTGTGTCCTCTAAGACTAGAGTCTCTGTTTCTCCCAATCCTGTAGAATTTCTATAATCAAATCCTACTGGCCTTCAAGGTCATATTCTCTGGGGATTCCCAGACCTTTTGTCAGATACCCAGGCTGAGAAGCCTGACATGGGGTTCAGAACCTGCACAACAGTGGGAGAACTTCTTTGGTATTACTGTTCTCCAGTTTCTGGGTCACCAACCTATCAGGTATGGGATTTGATTTTATTGTAATTGTGCCCCTCCTATCATATCACTGAAGCTTTTTTCTTTGTCTTTGAACATGGAGTATCTTTTTTGTGTGTGTGATGGATTCTTGTTGATGGTTGTTAAACAGCTAGTTGTGATTTTGGTGCTCTCATAGGAGGACATAAGCTCCCATCTTTCTACTCCACTATCTCAAGTCAGAAGCCCTTGAATGTTGAGTTTTAAGCCAACCTTTTCACTCCCCCTTTTCACCTTCATCAAGAGGCTCTTTAGTTCCTTTTCACTTTCTGCCAGTGAAAGTGGTATCATCTCCATATCATGTATTAGAGTGGTATCATCTGCATATCAGGTTGTTGATATTTCTCCCAGCAATTTTCATTCCAGCTGTGATTCATCCAGTCCAGCATTTCACATAATGTATACTGCATATAAGTAAAGCAGGGTGACAATTTATATCCTTAACGTTCTCCTTTCCCAATTTTGAATCATTCCATGTCAAAGTAGACTCTTTATTAAACTTTATACCATGTTCGAATAACTCACAATTATTGTCTCCTTTATCACAATTGGTAAACTGTTTAGTTGCCTCAGGAATCTCATTTAGGGCTTTGTAAAATAACTCTCAGTATCACTAAAGTAGATTTATTTTCATTTACATGCCTTTTCCTCCAAACCCTAAGGCAGTTATTAGTTTAACCTAAGTATCACATGCAGAGAAGGCAATGGCAACCCACTCCAGTACTCTTGCCTGGAAAATCCCATGGACGGAGGGGCCTGGTGGGCTGCAGTCCATGGGGTCTCTAGGAGTCGGACACGACTGAGCGACCTCACTTTCACTTTTCACTTTCATGCATTGGAGAAGGAAATGGCAACCCACTCTAGTGTTCTTGCCTGGAGAATCCCAGAGACAGGGGAGCCTGGTGGGCTGCTGTCTCTGGGGTCGTACAGAGTCGGACACGACTGAAGCGACTTAGCAGCAGCAGCAGCAGCAAGTATCACATGATTCCTTAAGAGCCAAGTGCATATTTAGGTATTCCTTCTATAATTAAGAATATTTGCAGTCACAAGCCTAGGAACTACTTAGACCTCCAATATCCATTTGGGCAATCTAGGGTAAAGATTACAGTGGTCCAAACTAGGATAATGGCTGGGAGATGAAGGAAAATGAGCATATTACAGGTATATTTCAGAGGCAGACTTGGTAGATTGGTGATTGGATGTAGGAGTTAAAGGAGACAGAAGGATCAAATACAGTGGTAAGGTTTCTGAAACCCAAATGAAGAGGAGATTTGAAGGGGTTTGGGTTCTGCTTTCTGTATATAGAATCTAATGTCTTCTGGAAGTACCTAGCAAATATTATCCATATGGGTCAGAATCAAAAAGATATTATAAAACAAAATGAAAAACGAAAAACCCTGACAGTAGTTAGAATCATAAAGGAAAAGAGCAGAGATTGAAAAAAATGAGGAATAAAATAAAACTGAGAAAAATGATATTTAATGATTAAATACAGAAATTGAATTCCAGAGAGTGTCAGAAAATAAAGATGAAAAGGTGACAGAATAAATGGGGACAAGATAACTTCATTGACATCAAAAGATAAAAGTTGTATTATTCATAAAAGAAGGGAGCATCTATATTCATTATTCATTAGCTATATTCATTAGCATCATGCTAATGAAATGATAAATAAGGTTAGTATCAAAACTTGCTCAGCATCCTCCTCTTTTTTTTTTGCAACCAGGTTACTGGGGGCCTTGGTAAGAGTAGTTTCAGTGGAAAAATGTGAGGAACAATGAGACTGCAATAAAATGAAGAGCAATGGGAGGTGCTTAGTCCTGGGTCCATACACAATAAGCATACTGAAAATGTCCATTACAGAACTGGAAAAGGTCAGTTTTCATTCCAATCCCAAAGAAAGGCAATGCCAAAGAATGCTCAAACTACTGCACAATTGCACGCATCTCACACACTAGTAAAGTAATGCTCAAAATTCTCCAAGCCAGACTTCAGCAATACGTGAACCGTGAACTTCCAGATGCTCAAGCTGATTTTAGAAAAGGCAGAGGAACTAGAGATTAAATTGCCAACATCCACTGGATCATCAAAAAAGCAAGAGGGTTCCAGAAAAACATCTATTCCTGCTTTATTGACTATGTCAAAGCTTTCGACTGTGTGGACACAAAAAACTGTGGAAAATTCTTAAAGAGATGGGAATTCCAGACCACCTGACTTACCGCTTGAGAAATCTGTATGCAGGTCAAGAAGCAACAATTAGAACTGGACATGGAACAACAGACTGGTTCCAAATGGGAAAAGGAGTATGTCAAAGCTGTATATTGTCACCCTGCTTATTTAACTTATATGCGGAGTACATCATGAGAAATGCTGGGCTGGAGGAAGCACAAGCTGGAATCAAGATTGCTGGGAGAAATATCAATAACCTCAGATATGCAGATGATACCACCCTTGTGACAGAAAGTGAAGAAGAAACAAAGAGCCTCTTGATTAAAGTGAAAGAGGAGAGTGAAAAAGTTGGCTTAAAGCTCAACATTCAGAAAACTAAGATCATGGTATTTGGTCCCATCAATTCATGGGAAATAGATGGGGAAACAGTGGAAAGAGTGTCAGACTTTATTTTTTGGGGCTCCAGAATCACTGCAGATGGTGATTGCAGCCATGAAATTAAAAGACGCTTACTCCTTGGAAGGAAAGTTATGACCAACCTAGATAGCATATTCAAAAGCAGAGACATTACTTTGCCAACAAAGGTCCGTGTAGTCAAGGCTATGGTTTTTCCAGTGGTCATTTATGGATGTGAGAGTTGGACTATAAAGAAAGCTGAGAGCCAAAGAATTGATACTCTTGAACTGTGGTGTTGGAGAAGACTCTTGAGAGTCCCTTGGACTGCAAGAGATCCAACCAGTCCATCCTAAAGGAGATTAGTCCTGGGTGTTCATTGGAAGGACTGATGTTGAAGCTGAAGCTCTAATCCTTTGGCCACCTGATGCTAAGAGCTGACTTATTGGGAAAGACCCTGATGCTGGGAAAGATTGTGGGCAGAAGGAGAGGGGCACAACAGAGGATGAGATGGTTGGATGGCATCACCGACTCAATGGACATGGGTTTGGGTTGACTCCAGGAGTTGGTGACGGACAGGGAGGCTGGCATGCTGCAGTGAACTCATGGGGTCGCAAAGAGTCAGACATGATGGAGTGACTGAACTGAACTGAACTGAACCAAGTTGAGATAGGCAGAAGTGCAGCTAAAATGTATAAGAAAATAAAATAGAGAAGATGGCCACTGGAAGAATACATAGCGGTCCAAGAAAAGCTTATGTTGCTTTTAGGAAGAAAAGTCTTACAAGTATTTAAATGCTTAATGAAAGGAGTCAATAAAAAAGAAGGCATTAAAGAGAGGAGTAAAAGCAAAGGAGGCAAGATATACAATGGGGCAAAGACAGCCTCTTCAGTAAGTGGTGCTGGGAAAACAGGACAGCTACATGTAAAAGAATGAAATTAGAACACTTCCTAACACCACACACAAAGATAAACTCAAAATGGAGTAAAGACCTAAACGTAAGATCAGAAATTGTAAAACTCTGAGAGGAAAACATAGGCAGAACATTTGATGACATAAATCAAAGCAAGATCCTCTATGACCCACCTCCTAGAATAATGGAAATAAAAACAAAAGTAAACAAGTGGGACCTAGTTAAACTTAAAAGTTTTTGCACAGCAAAGGAAACTATAAGCAAGGTGAAAAGACATCCCCTAGAATGGGAGAAAATAATAACAAATGAAACAGCTGACAAATGATTAATTTCCAAAATATACAAGATCATACAACTCAATGTCAGAAAAACAAATAACCGAATCAAAAAGTGGAAAAAAGACCTAAACAGACATTTCTCCAAAGAAGACATACAGATGGCTAACAAACACATGAAAAGATGCTCAACACTACTCATTATTAGAGAAATGCAAATCAAAACTACAATGAGATATCACCCCACAGCAGTCAGAATGGCCATCATCAAGAAGTCTACAATAAATAAATAAATGAATGCTGGAGAAGGTATGGAGAAAAGGGAATGCTCTTGTACTGTTGGTGGGAATGTAAATTGATACAGCCACTATGGAAGATGGTATGGAGATTCCTTAAAAAACTAGGAATAAAACTACCATATGACCCAGCAATCCCATTCCTAGGCATATACCCTGAGGAATCCAAAATTGAAAAAGGCATATGTATCCCACTATTCATTGCAGCACTATTTACAATAGCTAGAACAGGGAAGCAACTTAGACGTCCATCAACAGATAAATGGGTAAAGTGGTGGTACATATACACAATGAAATATTACTCAGTCATAAAAAGGAACACATTTGAGTTCGTTCTAATGAGGTGGATGAACCTAGAGCGTATTATACAGAGTGAAGTAAATCAGAAAGAAAGATAAATATTGTATACTAATGCATATATGTGAAATCTAGAAAAATGGTACTGATGAATTTATTTGCAGGGCAGCAAAGGAGAAACAGACATAGAGAATAGACTTATGTAAATGGGGAGAGGGGAGGAGAGAGTGAGATGTATGTAGAGAGTAACATGGAAACTTACATTACCATATGTAAAATAGACAGCCAATGGGAATTTGCTATATGTCTCAAGAAACACAAACAGGGCCTCTGTATCAACCTAGAGGGGTGGGATGGGGAGGGAGATGGGAGGGAGGTTCAAAAGGGAGGGGATATGTGTACACCTATGGCTGATTCACAATAAACTGTGGAAAATTCTGAAAGAGAGGGGAATACCAGACCACCTGACCTGCCTCTTGAGAAACCTATATGCAGTTCAGGAAGCAACAGTTAGAACTGGACATGGAACAACAGACTGGTTCCAAATAGGAAAAGGAGTACGTCAAGGCTGTATATTGCTACCCTGCTTATTTAACTTTTTTTTTTTTTCCTTGTGAGAGGCTGAAGCTGGGGTAATTTTCTTTTTTTTTTTATTTTATTTTTAAACCTTACATAATTGTATTAGTTTTGCCAAATATCAAAATGAATCCACCACAGGTATACATGTGTTCCCCATCCTGAACCCTCCTCCTCCTCCCCCCCCATACCATCCCTCTGGGTCGTCCCAGTGCACCAGCCCCAAGCATCCAGCATCGTGCATTGAACCTGGACTGGCATCTAGTTTCATACATGACATTTCACATGTTTCAATGCCATTCTCCCAAATCTTCCCACCCTCTCCCTCTCCAACAGAGTCCATAAGCCTGTTCTATACATCAGTGTCTCTTTTGCTGCCTCGTATACAGGGTTATGGTTACCATCTTTCTAAATTCCATATATATGTGTTAGTATACTGTATTGGTGTTTTTCCTTCTGGCTTACTTCACTCTGTATAATAGGCTCCAGTTTCATCCACCTCATTAGAACTGATTCAAATGTATTCTTTTTAGTGGCTGAGTAATACTCCATTGTGTATATGTACCACAGCTTTCTTATCCATTCATCTGCTGATGGACATCTAGGTTGCTTCCATGTCCTGGCTATTATAAACAGTGCTGCGATGAACATTGGGGTACACGTGTCTCTTTCCCTTCTGGTTTCCTCAGTGTGTATGCCCAGCAGTGGGATCGCTGGATCACAAGGCAGTTCTATTTCCAGTTTTTAAAGGAATCTCCACACTGTTCTCCATAGTGGCCATACTAGCTTGCATTCCCACCAACAGTGTAAGAGGGCTCCCTCTTCTCCACACCCTCTCCAGCATTTATTATTTGTAGAATTTTGGATCGCAGCCATTCTGACTGGTGTGAAATGGTATCTCATAGTGGTTTTGATTTGCATTTCTCTGATAATGAGTGATGTTGAGCATCTTTTCATGTGCTTGTTAGCCATCTGTATGTCTTCCTTGGAGAAATGTCTATTTAGATCTTTGGCCCATTTTTTGATTGGGTCATTTATTTTTCTGGAGTTGAGCTGTAGGAGTTGCTTGTATACTTTTGAGATTAGTTGTTTGTCGGTTGCTTCACCTGCTATTACTTTCTCCCATTCTGAAGGCTGTCCTTTCACCTTGCTAATAGTTTCCTTTGATGTGCAGAAGCTTTTAAGTTTAATTAGGTCCCATTTGTTTATTTTTGCTTTCATTTCCAATATTCTGGGAGGTGGGTCATAGAGGATCCTGCTGTGATGTATGTCATAGAGTGCTCTGCCTATGTTCTCCTCTAGGAGTTTTATAGTTTCCGGTCTTACGTTGAGATCTTTAATCCATTTTGAGTTTATTTTTGTATATGGTGTTATAAAGTGTTCTAGTTTCATTCTTTTACAAGTGGTTGACCAGATTTCCCAGCACCACTTGTTAAAGAGATTGTCTTTAATCCATTGTATATTCTTGCCTCCTTTGTCAAAGACAAGGTGTCCATATGTGCGTGGATTTATCTCTGGGCTTTCTACTTTGTTCCATTGATCTATATCTCTGTCTCTGCACCAGTACCACACTGTCTCGATAACTGTGGCTCTGCAGTACAGCCTGAAGTCAGGCAGGTTGATTCCTCCAGTTCCATTTTCCCTTCCCAAGATCGCTTTGGCTATTCGAGGTTTTTTGTATTTCCATACAAATTGTGAAATTATTTGTTCTAGCTCTTTGAAGAACACCGTTGGTAGCTTGATAGGGATTGCACTGAATCCATAAATTGCTTTGGGTAATATACTCATTTTCACCATATTGATTCTTCCAATCCATGAACATGGTATATTTCTCCATCCATTAGTGTCCTCTCCGATTTCTTTCACCAGTGTTTTATAGTTTTCTATATATAGGTCTTTAGTTTCTTTAGGTAGATATATTCCCAAGTATTTTATTCTTTTCATTGCAATGGTGAATGGAATTGTTTCCTTAATTTCTCTTTCTGTTTTCTCATTATTAGTGTATAGGAATGCAAGGGATTTCTGTGTGTTGATTTTATATCCTGCAACTTTACTATAATCATTGATTAGTTCTAGTAATTTTCTGGTGGAGTCTTTAGGGTTTTCTATGTAGAGGATCATGTCATCTGCAAATAGTGAGAGTTTTACTTCTTCTTTTCCAATTTGGATTCCTTTTATTTCTTTTTCTGCTCTGATTGCTGTGGCCAAAACTTCCAAAACTATGTTGAATAGTAATGGTGAAAGTGGGCATCCTTGTCTTGTTCCTGACTTTAGAGGAAATGCTTTCAATTTTTCACCATTGAGGATAATGTTTGCTGTGGGTTTGTCATATATAGCTTTTATTATGCTGAGGTATGTTCCTTCTATTCCTGCTTTCTGGAGAGTTTTTATCATAAATGGGTGTTGAATTTTGTCAAAGGCTTTCTCTGCATCTATTGAGATAATCATATGGTTTTTGTTTTTCAATTTGTTAATGTGGTGTATTACATTGATTGATTTGTGGATATTGAAGAATCCTTGCATCCCTGGGATAAAGCCCACTTGGTCATGGTGTATGATCTTTTTAATGTGTTGTTGGATTCTGATTGCTAGAATTTTGTTAAGGATTTTTGCATCTATATTCATCAGTGATATTGGCCTGTAGTTTTCTTTTTTTTGTGGATCTTTGTCAGGTTTTGGTATTAGGGTGATGGTGGCCTCATAGAATGAGTTTAGAAGTTTACCTTCCTCTGCAATTTTCTGGAAGAGTTTGAGCAGGATAGGTGTTAGCTCTTCTCTAAATTTTTGGTAGAATTCAGCTGTGAAGCCGTCTGGACCTGGGCTTTTGTTTGCTGGAAGATTTTTGATTACAGTTTCAATTTCCGTGCTTGTGATGGGTCTGTTAAGATTTTCTATTTCTTCCTGGTCGAGTTTTGGAAAGTTGTACTTTTCTAAGAATTTGTCCATTTCTTCCACGTTGTCCATTTTATTGGCATATAATTGTTGATAATAGTCTCTTATGATCCTTTGTATTTCTGTGTTGTCTGTTGTGATCTCTCCATTTTCCTTTCTAATTTTATTGATTTGATTTTTCTCCCTTTGTTTTTTGATGAGTCTGGCTAATGGTTTATCAATTTTATTTATCCTTTCAAAGAACCAGCTTTTGGCTTTGTTGATTTTTGCTATGGTCTCTTTTGTTTCTTTTGCATTTATTTCTGCTCTAATTTTTAAGATTTCTTTCCTTCTACTAACCCTGGGGTTCTTCATTTCTTCCTTTTCTAGTTGCTTTAGGTGTAGAGTTAGGTTATTTATTTGACTTTTTTCTTGTTTCTTGAGGTGTGCCTGTATTTCTATGAACTTTCCCCTTAGGACTGCTTTTACTGTGTCCCACAGGTTTTGGGTTGTTGTGTTTTCATTTTCATTCGTTTCTATGCAAATTTTGATTTCTTTTTTGATTTCTTCTGTGATTTGTTGGTTATTCAGCAGGGTGTTGTTCATCCTCCATATGTTGGAATTTTTAATAGTTTTTCTCCTGTAATTGAGATCTAATCTTACTGCATTGTGGTCAGAAAAGATGCTTGGAATGATTTCTATTTTTTTTGAATTTACCAAGGCTAGCTTTATGGCCCAGGATGTGATCTATCCTGGAGAAGGTTCCATGTGCGCTTGAGAAAAAAAGGTGAAATTCATTGTTTTGGGATGAAATGTCCTATAGATATCAATTAGGTCTAACTGGTCTATTGTATCGTTTAAAGTTTGTGTTTCCTTGTTAATTTTCTGTTTAGTTGATCTATCCATAGGTGTGAGTGGGGTATTAAAGTCTCCCACTATTATTGTGTTATTGTTAATTTCTCCTTTCATACTTGTTAGCATTTGTCTTACATACTGCGGTGCTCCGTGTTGGGTGCATATATATTTATAATTGTTATATCTTCTTCTTGGATTGATCCTTTGATCATTATGTAGTGACTTTCTTTGTCTCTTTTCACAGCCTTTGTTTTAAAGTCTATTTTATCTGATATGAGTATTGCTACTCCTGCTTTCTTTTGGTCCCTATTTGCATGGAAAATCTTTTTCCAGCCCTTCACTTTCAGTCTGTATGTGTCCCCTGTTTTGAGGTGGGTCTCTTGTAGACAACATATGTAGGGGTCTTGTTTTTGTATCCATTCAGCCAGTCTTTGTCTTTTGGTTGGGGCATTCAACCCATTTACGTTTAAGGTAATTACTGATAAGTATGATCCCGTTGCCATTTACTTTATTGTTTTGGGTTCGAATTTCTACACCATTTTTGTGTTTCCTGTCTAGAGAATATCCTTTAGTATTTGTTGGAGAGCTGGTTTGGTGGTGCAGAATTCTCTCAGCTTTTGCTTGTCTGAGAAGCTTTTGATTTCTCCTTCATACTTGAATGAAATCCTTGCTGGGTACAATAATCTGGGCTGTAGGTTATTTTCTTTCATCATTTTAAGTATGTCTTGCCATTCCCTCCTGGCTTGAAGAGTTTCTATTGAAAGATCAGCTGTTATCCTTATGGGAATTCCCTTGTGTGTTATTTGTTGTTTTCCCCTTGCTGCTTTTAATATTTGTTCTTTGTGTTTGATCTTTGTTAATTTGATTAATATGTGTCTTGGGGTGTTTCACCTTGGGTTTATCCTGTTTGGGATTCTCTGGGTGTCTTGGACTTGGGTGATTATTTCCTTCCCCAGTTTAGGAAGTTTTCAACTATTATCTCCTCAAGTATTTTCTCATGGCCTTTCTTTTTGTCTTCTTCTTCTGGAACCCTATGATTTGAATGTTGTAGCGTTTAATATTGTCCTGGAGGTCTCTGAGATTGTCCTCATTTCTTTTAATTCGTTTTTCTTTTATTCTCTCTGATTCATTTATTTCTACCATTCTATCTTCTAATTTACTAATCCTATCTTCTGCCTCTGTTATTCTACTATTTGTTTGTTGCCTCCAGAGTGTTTTTAATTTCATTTATTGCATTATTCATTATATATTGACTCTTTTTATTTCTTCTAGGTCCTTGTTAAACCTTTCTTGCATCTTCTCAATCCTTGTCTCCAAGCTATTTATCTGTGATTCCATTTTAATTTCAAAATTTTGGATCAATTTCACTATCATTATTCGAATTCTTTATCAGGTAGATTCCCTATCTCTTCCTCTTTTGTTTGGTTTGGTGGGCATTTATCCTGTTCCTTTATCTGCTGGCTATTCCTCTGTCTCTTCATCTTGTTTAAATTGCTGAGTTTGGGGTGTCCTTTCTGTATTCTGGCAGTTTGTGGAGTTCTCTTTATTGTGGCTTTTCCTCTGTGTGTGGGTTTGTACAGGTGGCTTGTCAAGGTTTCCTGGTTAGGGAAGCTTGTGTCGGTGTTCTGATGGGTGGAGCTGTATTTCTTCTCTTTGTTCAGTCGCACTGTGGGGAGGGAGGGAGGGATGCTGCAAACAAATAACACTGGCGTCGCCGCAGTGCCTCAGCCACACTGGGTCTGCCCCGCTCACGGCGCGTGTAGCCTCCCTGCCCACACTGCTCGGGCTCTAGGTTGTTCCGCCGGGAACAATCCGAGGCTGGCCCTGGGTTGCGTGTACCTCCCAGGTCCAAGCCGCTCAGGTTCAGGCACTCGGATAGTCCTCAGAGGCGCAGACTCAGTTGGGCCTGAGTTTTGTGCTCTTCCCAGGTCTGAGCAGCTCATGCTTATTTAACTTATATGCAGAGTACATCATGAGAAATACTGGGCTGGAAGAAGTACAAGCTGGAATCAAGACTGCTGGGAGAAATATCAATAACCTCAGATATGCAGATGACACCACCCTTATGGCAGAAAGTGAAGAGGAACTAAAAAGCCTCTTGATAAAAGTGAAAGAGGAGAGTGAAAAAGTTGGCTGAAAGCTCAACATTCAGAAAACTAAGATCATGGCATCCGGTCCCATCACTTCATGGGAAATAGATGGGGAAACATTGGAAACAGTGCCAGACTTTATTTTTTTGGGCTCCAAAATCACTGCAGATGATGCTTGCAGCCATGAAATTAAAAGACAAGACAAAGTATTTGGGGATGGGGACCTGCTCCCCAGGAAGGGAGTCATGAAGGAGGAAAAGTTTCCACACACTCAGAAGCCCTCTCACAAGGGGGAGTCTTGGAAGGGCAGCAGAACCTCAGAGAGCAGTAAAACAGTGGGTACTCAGAAGGCAAATCAAAGAGAATTCACCACAGAAATTTTGCTGAATGGCACTTCCCAGCTGAGAAGCGGCTCACACACTCACAGTTGCTTTAGAGTGGGGGATGGGTACAGAGACTTGGGTTTCAGGGGTCAGACTTCAGGAAAAGGACTGGGGTTGATTGCCATGAAGATACTGTGAGGGAGCTAGTGTGACACAGTGGAGGTAGACCAGAGAAAAGCCTGAGCTCAAGAGAAGGAAAAAACCATTCCCATGGGAAGGCTCTAACTCTGCACTCTAACTCCACCCGCTAGCAGAACAAAGGACTCCACTTTAGCGGATGCCAAAGAAGGAGGGTGAGCCAGCTGTGGTCTGCAGCTCCAGAGGTAGAAAAGTAGGCTTGAGTGCCAAAGGTGGAAGGTGGGAGGCTGCTACTGTTTTGGCCCCAGGGATTGCAGCTACCACCAAACTATGAGTGGCTGCAGGTCACTGCCCACGTCTTCCTGGGAGCCTAAGTGACTTGGCTCTACCAAGGTTGTTATAACCCAGGACCAACTGTTCTGGGGAAGTGCGAGACCTGCCTCAGATTGTGGCAACCTCCCTCAGGTACCAGCCATGGC
Organism: Bos mutus; assembly: GCF_027580195.1. NCBI lineage: Eukaryota > Metazoa > Chordata > Mammalia > Artiodactyla > Bovidae > Bos > Bos mutus. The sequence continues at coordinate 135,757,162 of NC_091618.1, forward strand.
AGACAATCCCAATACAGCCCGACTGTGTCTACTGTACCCCTCCCTCTCTCCACTTACAACTGAGCAATTGGGCCCTAAGAAGAGGCTACTTAAACCCCCTCATGTCTGGGCAGAGAACATGCTCTGGAAAGGAACATATAGCAGAAGTGGGCCCAATTGGAACACCAGGAACTCTGTGAGTAAAGGAAAAAGGGGAAAACTGCCCTTACAGTTGCAGAGAAGTGGATTAAATCCCCACAATTAGCCTGAGATTGTGGAATGTAGGGGCAGTTGTAGACTTTGAGAGCAAGTACAAGCTGAATCAAGGCAAGATCTGAGACTGAGCTGACCCCACACAGTCCACAAGAGGTCCAGAGACCTTTGAAAAAATCTTGGAGTACTTTCTGAGTAGGCAAACTGACTAGTCAGGGGAAATGAAAACATTCACAGACAAGCAAATATTAAGAGAATCCAGCATCATCATACCAGTTTTACAACAAACACTAAAGGAGCTTCTCTAGAAAGGAAAACGCAAAAGAAGGAAAAGGTCTACATAAAAAAAAAAGCCAGAGCAGTAAATGAAATGGCAATAAGATTATATATATCAATAATTACCTTAAATGCAAATAGACTAAATACTCCAAGCAAAAGATATAGATTGGCTGAATGGATACAAAACTAAGACCAATACAGTCTGAATGGACTAAGACAGGATTTTCCAGAATACAATAGCATCTGAATCACTAGACTGAATAAAGAAGATCTACCCTCCCCAGTGTGGCCAATATCCAACCTGTTGAAGAGCCCTAGTAGAACAAAAGTGTATAATGAATGTGAATTCTCTTTCTTTTCTTGAGCTTGGATGTCCACATTTTATTCTCTTGTACAGGTTCTCAGGCTTTCAGACTCCTGGACATAGACTTGTGGCCCCCAGTCTAAGGTCTTGGAACTCAGGCTTAATTATGCCAGTGACTTTCCTGGTTCTCCAGCTTGAAGACAACAGATCATGGACATACCAGCACCCATAATGGCTTAAACTAATTTCCATAATAAATCTTCTAATACATGTATAGATACACACACACACAAATACATACATATGTATATGTATACACACAAATACATACATACATATATATATATATATAAATATATATATATAAAACCTCCCTTTGATTCTGCTTTTCTGATGGACCCTGATTATACATACATACATACCATGTAGTAAGAAAAGCTTAGTGATCACCCAGATAGATTGTAAAAATTCATGTTTTATATATCCCTATGTGTACTTATAGGAGTTATTGATTCAGTAGTGGATATTCCTTTAGGAGCTGGAAAAAGATTCCGTGCAAATGGAAATAAAAAGAAAGTAGGAATAGTAATACTCATATCAGGTAAAATAGACTTTAAAGACCATTACAAGAGACAAGGAAGGACATTACATAATGATCAAGGGAGTGATCCAGGAACAAGATTTAACAATTATAAATATAGATGCACCCAACATAAATAAGGCAAATGTTAACAACTATTAAAGGGGAAATCAACAGTAACACAGTAATAGTGGGGGACTTCAATATCTCACTGACACCAATGTACAGATCACCCAGACAGAAAATTAATAAAAAAGCTTTTAATGATACATTGGACCAATTTTACCTAATTGACACCTACATGGCATTTTATCCAAAAACAATAGATTTCACATCTGTTTATCTTCTAAATAGATTTCTCAAGTGCATATGGAACATTCTGCAGGATAGATCACATCTTAGGTCACAGATCAAGCCTTGGTAAATTTTTAAAAACTGAAATCATTTCAGGCATCTTTTCTGACCACAGCAAGGTAGATTAAATTGGAAATGAACTATAGGAAATGAACTATAAAAAACACAAAGACATAGATGTGAAACAATATGCTTCTGAAGAACCAACAGATTACTGAAGAAATAAAAAAGGAAATAAAAATGTTCAGGGAAGCAAATGACAAAAATGCAATAACTCAAAACCTATGAGATTCAGTAAAAACAGTGCTAAGAGGAAAATTTATAGCGATATACGCCTACCTCAAGAAACAAGAGAAAAAACAAATAAACAGCCTAATGTTACACTTAGAGGAACTAGAAAAAGAACAAAAAAACACAAAGTCTGTAGAAGGAAAGAAACAATAAAGATCAGCACAGAAATAAATAAAAAAGAAAAGTAGGAGAAAATAGCAAAGGTCAATAAAACTAGACACTGGTTCTTTGAGAAGATAAACAAATTTGACAATTCGTTAGCCAGACTCATCAAGAAAAAAGGGAGAAAACTCAAATCAATAAAGCTAGAAATTGAAAAGGGAGAAATTATAACAGATAACATAGCAATACAAAGGATCATAACAGACAAGTACAAGCAACTATATGCCAATAAAATGGACAATCTCGAAGAAATGGACAAATTCTTAGAAAAGTATAGCCTTCCAAAATTAAACCAGGAAGAAATAAAAAACTTGAACAGACAAATCACAAGCAAAGAAATCAAAACTGTAATTAAAAAATTCTCAAACAAAAGCCCAGGCCAGATGACTTCACAGGTGAATTCTACCAAATGTTTAGGAAGAATTAACACCTATCCTGATTAAACTCTTCCAGAAAATTGCAGAGGAAATAAGACTCCCAAGGTCATTCTACAAGGCCACCACCACCCTAATAGCCAAACTAGACAAAGATGCCACAAAGAAATAATAATAAGGTCAATATCACTGATGAACATAGATGCAAAAATCCTCAACAGAATTCTAACAAACAAAATCCAACAACTCTTTAAAAAGATCATACGTCATGATCAAGTAGACTTTATCCCAGGGATGCAAGGATTCTTCAATATATGCAAATCAATCAATGTGATACATCATATTGACAAATAGAAATATAAAACCATATGATCATCTCAATACATGCAGAGAAAGCTTTTGACAAAACACAACATCCATTGATGATTAAAAAAAAATTCTCCAGAAAGTAAGCATAAAAGGAATATACCTCTACATGATAAAGGCCATATACAACAAACCCACAGCAAACATTATTCTCAAAGTTGAAAAATGGAAAATATTTATGCTAAGATCTGGAAGAAGACACGGGTACCCACTCTCACCACTATTATTCAGTGTAGTTTTGGAAGTCCTAGACACAGCAATCAGAGAAGAAAAATAAATAAGAAGTAAAACTTTCACTGTTTTCAGATGACATGAAAACACTAAAGATGCCACCAGAAAGTTACTAAAGGTAATCAATGAATACAGTAAAGCTATAGGATATAAAATTAATGCACAGAAATCTCTTGCATTCTTATATACTAATAATGAAAAATAATAAGTAAAAATTAAGGAAACAATCCCATTCACCAATGCAACAAAAAGAATAAAATATTATAAATTTTTATATATCTAAATATACCTAAAGAGACAAAAGATCTATATGCAGAAAACTATAAGACACTGATGAATCAAAGATTATACAAACTGATGGAGAGGTATACCTTCTTGGACTGGAAGAATCAGTATTGTGAAAATGACTATTACCCAAAGCTATCTAAAGATTCAATGAAATCCCTGTCAAACTACTATGGTATTTTTCATAGAACTAAAACAAATAATTTCACAATTTGTATGAAAGCAAAAAGACATTTTATAGCCAATGCAAACTTTAGAAAGAATATACAGCTGGAGGAATAAACCTTCCTGATTTTAGACTATACTACAAAGCTACATTCATGAAGACAGCATGGTACTGGCAACAAAACCAGAAATATAGATCAATGGAACAAGACAGAAGGCTGGGAGATAAATCCACGCACCTATGGGTACATTCTCTTTCACAAAGGAGGCCAAAATATACAATGGATTAAAGACAGTCTCTTCAAAAAGTAGTACTGGGGAAAGTGGGTAGCTACATGTAAAAGAATGAAATTAGAATACTTCCTAACACCATATACAGAAATAAACTCAAAATGAACTAAAGGCTTAAATGTATGACCAAAAACTGTAAAACTCTTAAAGGAAAACATAGGCAGAGTACTCTTTGATATAAATCACAGCAAGATCCTCTATCATCCACCTCCCAAAGTAATGGAAATAAAAACAAAAAATAAACAAATGGGACCTAATTAAACTTGAAAGATTTTGCACATGAAAGAAACTATAAACAAGATAAAAAGACAATCCTCAGAATGGGGAATATAATAGCAAATGAAACAACTGACAAAGGATTAATCTCCAAATTATATAAGCAGCTCATGCAGCTCAATTCCAGAACAAACAACACAATAAAAAAGTTGAGAGAAAACCAAAGCAGACATTTCTCCAAAGAAGACATACAGATGGCTATTAAACACATGAAAAGATACTCAACATTGTTCATTATTAGAGAAATGCAAATCAAAGCTACAAGTTATCACCTCACACTAGTCAGAATTCAGTTCAGTTGCTCAGCCGTGTCCAGCTCTTTGTGACCCTATGGACTGCAGCACGCCAGGCTTCCCTGTCCAACACCAACTTCTGGAGCTTGCTCAAACTCATCTGCAGCGAGTCAGTGATGCCATCCAACCATCTGATCCTCTGTCATCCCCTTCTCCTGCTTTCAATCTTTTCCAGCATCAGGTTCTTTTTCAATGAGTCAGTTCTTTGCATCAGGTGGCCAGTCAGAATGGCCATCATTTAAAAAAAGCTGCAAACAATTAATGCTGGAAAGAGTGTAGAGCAAAGGGATCCCTCTTGCCCTGTTGGTGGGAATATGAATTGATACAGCCAGTATGGAGAACAGCATGGTTATTGCTTTAGGAAACTAGGAATAAGACTACTGTGTGTGTGTGTGTGTGTGTGTGTGTGTGCACGCGCGCTTAGTCATGCTCAACTCTGCGACCCCATGGACTGTAGACTGCCAGGCTCCTATTTCCATGGGATTTTCCAGACAAGAATAATGGAGTGGGTTGCTATTTCTTACTCCAGAGGATCTTCCCAACTCGAGAATCAAATCTGCATCTCTTGCATCTCCTGCATTGGCAGGTGGATTCTTTACCACTAGTGCCACCTGGAAGCCCCATGACTACCATATGACTCAACAATCTCAATACTCAGCATATACACTGAGGTAACCATAATTGAAAAAAAAAAATACATGTACACCCAATGTTCATTGCAGCACTATTTACAGTAGTTAGGATATAGAAGCAGCCTAGATGTCCAGTGACAGAAGAATGCATAAAGAAGATGTTGTACATATATTACACAGCTATTAAAAGGGATGCATTTGAGTCAATTCTACTGAGGTGGATGAAATTAGAACCTATTATACAGAGTGAAGTAAGTTAGAAAGAGACAAACAATATCATGTATTACTGCATATATATTTGGAATCTAGAAAGATGAAACTTACGATCCTATTTGCAGGGCAGCAAAGGAGACACTGACATAAAGAACAGACTTTTGAACACAGTAGGGGAAAGAGACGGTGGGATGATTTGAGAGAAAAGCATTGAAACATATACATTACCATATATAAAATAGATAGCTAGTGGGAATTTCCTGTATGATTCAGGGAACCTTAAGCCTGTGCTCTGTGACAACCTTAAGGGGTTGGATGGGGTGGAAGGTGGGATGGAGGTTCAAGAGGGAGGAGACATATGTATGCATATGGCTGATTCATGTTGAAGGATGGCAGAAATCATCAAAACATTGTAATTCTCTTCCAATTAAAATAAAATAAAAAATTTAAAAATAGTTTAGTATTACTGTGAATACTTATTACAATGGCTCATTTTGTAATATAAGTTCTTTAATAATTGTTTCTAGATTCAATGTGTCAATACTAATTAACACCATGCATCTTAAATAATGAACACCTAGAATCAGTCAGTCCTAGGTCTAGAAGCTCTAGGATAAATAAATTGCTTATTGTTCCATGGAATATAAACATAATACATAATAAAAAGCTGTAAACATGTGTTACATGAATGAAACATATCATTGGGACCATCTTCCTATTGAGGCAGCTGAGTCTTTGAAAGATTCAATAATTTATCTGTTTTCACACATAGAAAGCAGTAGAATTCAATATGCTGTTTGAAACCATTCTTTCATTTCTTCATTTTACTTGCAAACTTTACAGGAAAAAAATAGTGAAAACTAAAAATGTTGCCCTTAAGAATACTAAGTACTGAGTAGCTTTATAAAAAAGCAACTAAAAATTTGAGTCTTTTTAAAGAACTTCACATTCCAACCTAAGTGGCATTTCAGTCCTTTGAAGTGAAACTAAGCATACATGGAAAATACAGATACATTTTTTGGAAGTTACAGAGAGTTAGAATTTTGCTTAATATAAGGGGGTAAAAGAGGATGGGCTCTTTAGAAAAGTGTCGTATATCTTATCCTCACGCTCATTTGCGAAGAGATTATGGTGTTAAGGATGACCCAGATTGTTTTCAGTTCTGCTACCATAGATTCTGAACACTTTTGCAATAAGATAACATAGATATGCACTGGTCATAACAAACATCCTCTTCCAACAATGCAAGAGAAGACTCTACACATGGACATCACCAGATGGTCAATACTGAAATCAAATTGATTATATTCTTTGCAGCCAAGGATTGAGAAGCTCTAACACAGTCAGCAAAAACAAGACCAGGAACTGACTGTGGCTCAGATCATGAACCCCTTAATGCCAAATTCAAACTTAAATTGAAGAAAGTAGGGAAAACCACTACACCATTCAGGTACGACCTAAATCAAATCCCTTACAACAGTGGAGGTGACAAATAGATTCAAGGGATTCGATCTGGTAGAGTGCCTGAAGAACTATGGGCAGAGGTTCATGACATTGCACAATAGGCAGTGATCAAGAATGTCATCAAGAAAAAGAAATGCAAAAGGCAAAATGGTTGTCTGATGAGGCCTTACAAGCAGCTGGAAAAAGAAGAGAACTGAAAGGCAAAGGGGAAAAGGAAAGATATACCCATTTGAATGCAGAGTTGCAAAGAATAGCAAGGAGAGATAAGAAAGCCTTCCTCAGTGATCAGTGGAAAGAAATACAGGAAAACAATAGAATGGGAAAGACTAGAGAACTCTATAGAAAATTAGATATACACGTGCTCCCCATCCTGAACCCTCCTCCCTCCCCCTCCCCATACCATCCCCTGGGCCGTCCCAGCAAAAAAAAAAAAAAAAAAAAAAAAAAAAGAAGAAATAAAAAGAAAAAAAAAGAAAAAGAAAAAAAAAAAGAAATACAAACTAACAAGAGAAAAGCAAAATGTACAATCTTGATTATCATTACCTGTTACAGCTAAAATGAAATTAAAAGAGAGTTCTGAATTGGATTAACATTTACAGTCCATGGAGTTCCAAAAAATGGGACATGACTGAGTGACTAACACTCATTCAGATTCAAAATGGATGGCATAGAGAGACAAAGAAATAGAAAATATAAGGAATGGCTTCAGTGATAACGGAAAATTGGATGAATAGAGGTAACAAATGTCCAGCTAAAATTCTTCAATGAAAGAATAGCAAGGAGTAAGGATTAGTACTTTTTTTTTTAATGTTGACAATTTTTCAGATTATATGAATTTTTCAGAATATATGAATACATGACTCCTTAGATTATGGAGCATGGTGACTTCCAGGTGAGGACAGTGTTTATGTTGGTAGGAGGTAGGGAATGGTTGGGGATTTTTCAGAGGCCAGTAGAGGATACCTGGAGAGCTAGCAGCGTTTTTTTGTTTGTTTGTTTGTTTTACTTTATTTATTCTGTAACAATTAGTTTAGCTGAGCATTTGTTTTGTGTAAATTTAAATGTCTGTGATATTTCACAATAAAAATGATTTAAAGAATAAATGAGAAAAGATGAATAACTTGGCTGAGGGGACTTTCAAAAAAAAAAAAAAGAAAATTAGAGATACCAAGGGAACATTTCATGCAAATATGGGCACAATAAAGCACCTAACAGAAGCAGAAGATATTAAGAAGAGGTGGCAGGAATACACAGAAGAACTGTACAAAAGAACTTCATGACCCAGACAACCACGATGGTGTGATCACTCACCTGCCTGGAATGTGAAATCAGGTGGGCCTTACAAAGAATCACTACAAACAAAACTAGTGACAGTGATGGAATTCCAGTTGAGTGATGGAATTCCATCCTAAAAGATGATGTGAAATACTGCACTCAAATGCCAGCAAATTTAGAAAACTCAGCAGTGGACTGCAAAAGGTCAGTTTTCATTGCACCCCAAAGAAAGGCAATGCCAAAGAATGTTCAAACTACCGTACAGTTGCATTCATCTCACAGGCTAGCAAAGTAATGCTCAAAATTCTCCAAGCCAGGCTCCAACAGTACATGAAACGTGAACTTTCAGATGTTCAAACTGAATGTAGAAAAGGCTGAGGAACCAGAGATCAAGTTGCCAAACTTGATCATCAAAAAAGCAAGAGAGTTCCAGAAAAATATCTACTTCTGCTTTATTGACTATGCCAAAGCCTTTGTGTGGATCACAACAAACTGTGGAAAATTTTTCAAGAGATAGGAATAGCAGACCACCTGACCTGCCTCCTGAGAAATCTGTATGTAGGTCATACAGATTGGTTCCAAATTGGGAAAGGAGTATGTCAAGGCTGTATATTGTCACCCTGCTTTTTAAACTTATATGGAGAGTACATCATGCAAAATGCTGGGCTGGATGAAGCACAAGTTGGAATCAAGATCACTGGGAGAAATATCAATAACCTCCAATATGCAGATGACACCACCCTTACGGTAGAAAGTGAAGAAGAACTAAAGAGCCTCTTGATGAAAGTGAAAAAGGGGAGTGAAAAAGTTGGCTTAAAGTTTAACATTCAGAAAACTAGGTCATGGCATCTGGTTCCATCATTTCATGGGAAATAGATGGGGAAACAGTGAGAAAATTTATTTTCTTGAGCTTCCAAATCACTGCAGATGGTGACTGCAGCCATGAAATTAAAACATGCTTGCTCCTTGGAAGAAAAGTTATGGCCAACCTAGACAGCATATTAAAAAGCAGAGATATTACTTTGCCGACAAAGGTCCATCTAGTCAAAGCTATGGTTTTCCCAGCAGTCATGTATGGATGTTAGAGTTGGACTATAAGGAAAGCTGAGTGCCAAAGAATTGATACTTTTGAACTGTGGTGTTGGAGAAAATTCTTGAGAGTCCCTTGGACTGCAAGGAGATCCAACCAGTCTATCCTAAAGGAAATCAGTCCTGAATATTCATTGGAAGGACTGATGTTGAAGCTGAAACTCCAAAACTTTGGCCACTGTATGTGAAGAACTGACTCATTGGGAAAAACCCTGATGCTGGGAAAAATTGAAGGCAGGAGGAGAAGGGGATGACAGAGGATGAGATGTTTGGATGGCATCACCAACTTGATGGACGAGTTTGTGTAATTCCAGGAGTTGATGATGGACAGGGAAGCCTGGTGTGCTGCAGTCCATGGGGTCACAAAGAGTCAGACACAACTGAGTGACTGAACTGAGTTAGCTGATCATAGATCCTAGTTGGCACATTAGTTGGAATATAATATATATCCACATCCACCTAAGAATTATAGAGAAACTATCTATAAAAAAACCTCTGTGTGAAGCAATTTTCACAATGTAAATGATATGGCTGTTCCTCATATGAAGAGTTCTGAATCTTGCTTCAATTCCCAGCAAGATGGCAATTATGCAACATCAGCATCAAGCCCAAAGCAAGTTGCAACTTTGGGAGCAAAGAAAAATCTGCAACAGAAAATTCTAAAAAAGAAAAGCACACTTAGTCAATAGGTTTAGAGAAGGGAAAAAATGATCTTATTAAGGCATGGTGAGGGTTTAGTCACTAAGTTGTGTCCAACTCTTGCAACCCCATGGACTGTAACCTATCAGGCTCCTCTATCCTTGGGATTTCCCAGGCAAGAATGCTGGAGTGGATTGCCATTTCCTTCTCCAAAGGTCTAAAACCATGTTAGTTTCATAACAGGAATCTAAATAACAAAGGAGGCTGAAAAAAATTCAGTCATTTCCCCAGGCTTGATGCTAGTATACCAATTTTATTTAGCTTTTCCATAAGTGAACCAAAAAAAGAAATCTTTAGGAAACTTAAGGTTTTGCATCTAAGCATATTTATCTGTGTAGATAGGATCAAAACAATTTTTGAAGGTGTGGATGGGCAGGAAAGCAATGAATTTGCTTAAAAAGCAGAAAAGACTTGAAAAAATTTTAAATGTGCATTGAGCATATTATATAATATAATGTATATTTATGATAATAGATTCTTAGAAAACTGTTCAAATAAGATCCAAGAACATTATAGAACTGTAGGTCAAATATCAAAAATATTTTAAATATGACAGGAGAAAGCATTCTATCTTTTTAAAAATATAATGTACCTATATCTAGAATTCTAAATACAGTTCTCATCACTGTACCTTGGGAAAGAGTTAATGGGCTAGAAGTAAACAGATGTGTGTTTATTTATATAAATGTGTATCACATACAATTGTTATCATTATCACATAGAAAAGCAAAAGCAAAAGTTCTGTCATGTAAATAAAAAGTGTAAAACTCTTCAAGCCTGTAAAAATGAAAACTTAGGAGATACTATTATTCAGTCTGCAATATAATTATGTATGATAAACAACTTTTGTTTTGTGCTCACTGTATTGTAAGCACTATGCAAAGCACTTTACATGTATTAAGGCATGTAATCCCACCACAAAATCTCTTCCATATGGTATTATTAATGTCCAAATGAAACACAAAGAAGTCCAATAATTTACTCCACATGACATGGGTAATTAGCAGTAGAATCGAGATTAAAACACAGACATTTTGACTTTAGGGAATGTACCCTTAATCACTGCTTGTGAAACACAAACCTAATTTTTTAACATTGATAGAGGCACTTAATGAACTGGAAGAAGGTAAATTTGAGCAAATAAAAATAAGTATAAAATAAACTAAAAACCTTGAAATCTGAAAACAAATCTTTGAATCCTAAAAGAGAGAGCACTTTTCAGATATAAAAACAGAATTAAGAAGTCTTTATAAAGTTGCACAGACAATATGATAAAGCAGGAAAAGTAGGGGAAGTTGTGGAAGGTAAGTCTCTAGCATTGAGCACAGTGGCCTCCACCAGCCACAGCTTCCCCTGTGCCACGCTTACTGCCAACACACACAGAGGCTGCAGAAGATGAGGAGCCTCTTGTCTCACCCCATCTGGCATTCATTTCTCTTCCACATTATAATGTGGAAGCATCAGCCTTTTGTGTCAACTTATGTGGATGTTTTCTGTATTGAGTCATAAAGCATCTACAGGGCAGATAATAGATCTTACCCAACTCACTTGGCATATCACCCAACTCAGTACCACACTCAAGGTTTTTGATAAATAGATTTTAATTTTGATAAGTAGATGTGCTGCTATTTTACTCAATTTCACAGTTTCATACACCAATAGGGTCTATTTTGAGGAATAAGAATGTGTTTTTGATCTAATATCTTTTCATTGATAAGAATTTGGCTGAACACATGACTCTATGACATTGTTTGGAATAGGGAATGTCAGTAAAATATTCTTTAGAGAATATCATACCATATCTAAGGTTAATAACAGTTCATTTTTACTGAAGACTCTGACAATGAATTTGTTCAGGTTGGGGACATGACCATTCTGGGCATTTTCTTTATGCACACAATCTGCTCTCCTGAATCTATTGAGCCTTTAGTTTTTGCAGTTAACCTCATGCTGTTGCTGCTCACGTTACCAGAGTATCTGGTATGGAACACAATCATTGTCCATTTCAAGGCATCAGTTAACTGGTAAGGGATGTCACACACCATCTTCCTTGCTCCTTCCATATTTTTTCTCTTCCTGAGAATATAACTCTATGCAGGAGAGCACAGAGGAGGTCATTCAGTGAAAAATTAGGTCAAGGGACACCAAGACTCACTTTTTTTCCTACATCTATTAAATATAATGTTCCATCCCAGTTGGCAAGGAATTTTAACCCAAAAGATAGCATATCTTTTGTTGTAAAAACTGTGTACTGTAAAAACATATTGTTGGTTTTTCTGTTTTCCTAAGAGTGAACTATCAACATTTGGTTCACACTCATCTTGGGGAGAGCCTGACTTATAGATTTAAAAAAAAAAACTGGGTCATCTGAAATTCTTAACTAAAATCGTGGAAAGTGGGGGAGAAAACACAGTTCTGCCACAGTCTCAGTGTAGTAAAAGCTAATCCAGGATAAAAGTAAATAGTTAGAAATCAAAATTCCAGAAAGCTAACAATGTGCATACTAATTATTTTCTTCCTCTAAGTCATCACTTGCAGCTACAAGTTTAATTTCAGATTAATTTGTTCTATTACTCAAATATTTCTATTGTTTGATCCCACTGACAATAACAGGATGCTACTTGATAAATCACAGCCACTGCTCAGTGGGTCCCTTCTTCACAAAGTGTAACCTGGTTTTACTGTGGAAATAACTCATCTCCAGCTGCTTATACTCATCATACACAGCAATGACCCCATTCTTCCTTACATTTTTAGCTGTCTTCCCCACTGGATTGAGGAGTCTACTCTCTATTTTCCACTATTTCAAACACAGTACATTGGCCTACCATTGTGCCTCACACATGGTATTTTCTTAACTTTAATGAAAACTCACATACTACAAGTCTTGACTACAGCATGCCTCCCTGTCTACATTCATAATGATCTGTGAGAATAACAGAAGCTGAAGTTGGGTACAGATATGTTAAGGAATAATGAGAAATGCTACATGTTGGCAAATGAATTGCTTAAGATATTCTAGAGCAGATGAGTAATTATCACTAAAATATAATTTGAAAATGACTTCTCACCTTTAATCACTTAAGCTCAAAGCATTTTTTGTTTGAATGAAATAAAAACTTTGAGAAAAACAGATTTGGCTCTCAATAACAACCAAAATAGGCTTAAAAATTTTAATATACTTATGCTTCAAATGAAGTTATTTTAAATTATTAATCAAATCAAATACACTTTCCTAATGCAAATTCAGAATTTAGTTTTTATTACATTTTTATACTCAATGTGTCATAGAGAGTTTCCTCACAAACTTCCCCAATGCAGACATAAAGCAAGTATAACCATGTTGTCCTGATTCATTCTGGCACTCAAATAGTTTACATAGAATGATAAAAAGCTTTGCTGTTGATATTTAGGTAGATAATATTTTGATTATTAATTTCATACCTCCTTCAGAAGGTCCCCTTCATCATTCATCTCACACTGTTTTACTTAAGCTGGCTTTGGAAACCACAATATCCGTAACAAATGCATTCAACATGTATTTATATGTATACCCAAAACAAACATTGCAGATGATGTATTGCGTGGAGGCTTTTTCCAGAGGAATCTGGCAGTTAACAAAAGATAAACACCAGACTTTGATGTGTCATGCCCAAGGCACAGGACACCAGAAATGCACTCGAAAGGTCTAATCACAAATCCGCATTTATGCTTGACTCTCTGCAAACAAAGGACATACAAAGCTTAAAACTATGCTGATCAACATTTTCTCCAACATACTGAAGTTTTTCTATATAACAATTGTATTCTGGAATAAAATCTATTGTTAGACTGAGACAATGAAATATTTTTTAGACAACTATGCTATCAAAGTCCACAGACAAAAGCACTGTTGGAAAATATACATGTGACAGACCCAGATTTTCACTAATTTCCAACATCTACTCAGTTGTAATTTCCATTTTTATTTTATTTTCTAGAATCACTTCTGGTCTCTAAATTAACTCTAGTGTCTTGTTGTATAACTATTGTCATCTTTCTTTAGCCTTTTCAATTCTCCAAATACCAGTCTCTGAGGAACCCTGGTCATTCTAACTGTGTACCATGTACACAGAATCATCTACAAGCTGCCTTACATGGTCCCAGAATCAGTCAGAGAAAATAGGAGATACTTTTTCAAAGGGAGGTTGCTGCCTTCCACTTCAACTTCAAGACTCGTTGAAGGGGTGGTAGGAGGCACTTTCTGAATGCAGTCAAACTCTGTCTATCCTCCTCCATGCATGAATTACAGTCTTCACAGCTGATTATTCCTGTCCAAGTCATATAAGTCTGAGGAAGTCCAGGCCAAACTCTAGCTGGTCAGCTGGGCCTGACTCTCTTGTTCTCTCTCTTCAGTTTCATAGTCATTATTTTATGTTTGTTGTAATCAACTCTAATTTTTCCTTTATTTCTTTGAAAATCTTTTGATCATCACTGCTTTTCTTTCCTATCTTATGAATGTAACTTCTTAGTTTACAGTCTTTGTTTCTTTCTAATCAAACTGCAATATTAGATTCAAATATATTGTAGATAACAGTTGCTATATTGCCAACAAATTTTGATCTCTGTTATTAATTACTAAAATATATACCAGAAAGATTTTCATTTCTCTCTTCAAAATTAAATTAGGCCTATTTACCTGTTCATGTGGTTGTTTTTCATAATTTCTTCCAAATCTAAACACTGATTCTTTTTATAAAATTTAATAATACATACATTTATTTTCTGAGGGCTTCTCTGATGGCTCAGCAGTAAAGAATTTGCTTACCAATGCAGGAGATGAGGGTTCATCCCTGGATTGGGAAGATTCCCTGGAGAAGGAAATGGTGACCCATTCCAGTATTCTTATCTGGAAAATCCCATGGATAAAGAATCCTGGCAGGCTACAGTCCAGGGGGTCCAAAGAGCCAGACATGACTTAGTGGCTAAACAAAACAAAACAAAACAAAGCCCAAACGTATTTATTTTGTGGTCTCAAGATGAAGTCAAAAGTTACAGCTAAAGTTTTCAGGTAATCTAAATTATTTCAAACACAACAATCTAAATACTTTTTGCACCCATAGCCATACTCTCTTTCCTTAGACCTCCAAATTAGTAACATTCTAATACTTGAGATAAAATGGAAAAATTGTGTCATAAAACAGAGTTGGTACATTTCTGACAAATAAATCAGATAAAGAATTAGATCTTATTTTTTAGAATTTAGTTGCTCTTCATTTATGAGTTTTCATGTTATGCAGAGCACTCTTACATGCCCAATAAATGATAAGCTTCACATCATTAAGTCATAGAGATCTTAATTCAGAGATTCTCATTTCTAATGACACTTTACTCACTGAGCACCTTTCGAATTCTGTTGTGCTCATTGGGCTTGTACACTATCATCTAACTGCCTAATCAAATTATCATTTGCCTGTCTTTATTATGATTGGACTCCTTTGGCAGTGAACTACAAGATTAACCATTTTAACAAGGTCCCTGGCCAGGAAACTTTTAGCTTCTTCTCCCACCCACCCCCCAACCCCAACCGATCTAGTTGTATACTGACTGTGGTTAATTTCAAAATTGCTGAGTCTAGTTTTGCTGGTTATTTTATACATGCAATTTAATTAAATGTTAAGTAAACTAATATGAAGAAAGGTAGTCAACATTTTTTCAAATCTGAACTGAATGCTTTACAAAGACAGAAAATCAGAAGCAAAAAGGGAGACAACAGAAAAAGAATTGACTGGTATAAACCAGTAAGACAAATTGTACCTTTTAACAAACATCAGAGAGCTAACTCTACATAATCAGTAGACAATGCAGTGTACCACATAGAACTTTCCAGAATTAAGAGAAAGGAAACAAGAAAGAGAAAAGAAACAAAGAAATAGGAAAAATGAAAAAGGAATTTAAAAAGAAAAAGACCAATCCAGGAGGTTTGACATAAGAATAATAAGATACAGAAAAAGATAAAAGAGAGAAAATAGAGGGGGGATGAATCTTCAGAAACATTGATTTCCAAGAATCAAAGGGCATGACTTTCAAGAATGAAAGAATACACTGAATATCTACTGACATGGATTACAGTTGATACAAGACTCCCCATCATAAATTTTAAGAATGCTAATATATATAATAGATAAGGAATAAAAATGAACTGAAAACTTCTTACAAACAACACTAGAAGCTGGAAAACAATGAAGAAAAAATTTCAGAGTCATATGTTAAGATATTAACCCATAATTCTATACTGTTTCATAACTAATAATCAAGTGAAGAGCCAAATGAAGACGTGCTTCACACACTACTCATAAACTTCTCTCAGAAAACTGATAAAGATATGTGTCTCCGAAATACAAAACCAAGAGAGAGGAAAACCATAGATGCAAGAAAACCATAGATCCAAATGGGGAAAGTAAAAAGAATCTTCAGGAAATGGATAAGGTGAAATCTCAGAACGATAGCTGAATATTAACAGTAAAGTGCAATCAAATATGTTCAGCATAAAAAGCTGAAATTAAAAAAGCAGCATAAAAAAGAAATAACTTACAAAAATAAAATAATAAATGTTATTGTATATGACTGTGGGGAAATAACTGAGATTGAATTTCTAGTATATACATTCAAAGAGGTAGAGGAACGAGAGATCAAGTTTCCAACGTTCATTGGATAATTGAAGGAGAGAAAGCAAGGGAGTTCCAGAAAAACAACTACTTCTGCCTCATTGACTACACTAAAGCTTTTTTTTTTTTTTTTTTCTAATTTTATTTTATTTTTAAACTTTACATAATTGTATTAGTTTTGCCAAATATCAAAATGAATCCGCCACAGGTATACATGTGTTCCCCATCCCGAACCCTCCTCCCTCCTCCCTCCCCATACCATCCCTCTGGGCCGTCCAGTGCACCAGCCCCAAGCATCCAGCATCGTGCATCGAACCTGGACTGGCAACTCGTTTCCTACATGATATTTTACATGTTTCAATGCCATTCTCCCAAATCTTCCCACCCTCTCCCTCTCCCACAGAGTCCATAAGACTGTTCTATACATCAGTGTCTCTTTTGCTGTCTCATATACAGAGTTATTGTTACCATCTTTCTAAATTCCATATATATGCGTTAGTATACTGTATTTATGTTTTTCCTTCTGGCTTACTTCACTCTGTATAATAGGCTCCAGTTTCATCCACCTCATTAGAACTGATTCAAATGTATTCTTTTTAATGGCTGAGTAATACTCCATTGTGTATATGTACCACAGCTTTCTTATCCATTCATCTGCTGATGGGCATCTAGGTTGCTTCCATGTCCTGGCTATTATAAACAGTGCTGCGATGAACATTGGGGTACACGTGTCTCTTTCCCTTCTGGTTTCCTCAGTGTGTATGCCTAGCAGTGGGATTGCTGGATCATAAGGCAGTTCTATTTCCAGTTTTTTAAGGAATCTCCACACTGTTCTCCATAGTGGCTGTACTAGGTTGCATTCCCACCAACAGTGTAAGAGGGTTCCCTTTTCTCCACACCCTCTCCAGCATTTACTAAAGCTTTTGACTGTATGGATCACAAAAACTGTTGAAAATTCTTAAAGAAATGGAAATACCAGACCACCTTACCTGTCTCTGAGAAACCTGTATGTAAGTCAAGAAGCAGCAGTTAGATACAGACATGGAACAACAGACTGGTTTCAAATTGGGAAAGGAATACAACAAGGCTGTGTCACCCTGCTTATTTAACATATATGCAGAGTACATCATACTATATTCTGGGCTCAGTGAATCACAAGCTGGAATAAGGTTGCCAGGAAAACATCAACAACCTCAGAAATGTGGATGATACCACTTTAATGGCAGAAAGTGAAGAAGAACTAAAGAGCCTCTTGATGAGAGTGAAAGGGAGGAGTGAAAAAGCTGGCTTAAAGCTCAACATTCAAAAAAAAAAAAAAAAAAAAAAAAAAAAAAGGCAACCGGCTACATCACTTCATGACAAATAGAAGGGGGAAATTGGAAACAATGACAAATTTTATTTTCTTGTGCTCCAAAATCACTGTGAAAGGTGACTGCAACCATGAAATTAAAAGATACTTGCTCCTTGGAAGGAAAGCCACGATAAATGTAGATATCAAATTAAAAAACAGAGACAATATTTTGTCAACAATGTTCCATATAGTCAAAGCTATGGTTTTTCCAATAGTCATGTGTGGATGTGAGAGCTGGACCATAAAGAAGGCTGAGCACTGAAGAACTGATGCTTTCTTTTTTTTTTTTAATGCTACAGTTTATTTTTTAAATATAAATTTATTTATTTTAATTGGAGGCTAATTACTTTACAATATTGTAGTCGTTTTGCCATACATTGACATGAATCCACCATGGGTATACATGTGTTCCCCATCCAGAACCCCCCTCCCACTTCCCTCTCCATCCCATCCCTCTCCATCATCCCAGTGCATTAGTCCTGAGCACCCTGTCTCATGCATCAAACCTGGACTGGCGATTCATTTCACATATGATAATACACATGTTTCAATGCCATTCTCCCAAATCATCCCACCCTTGCCCTCTCCCACAGAGTCCAAAAGACTGTTCTATACATCTGTGTCTCTTTTGCTATCTTGCATATAGGGTTATCATTACCATCTTTCTAAATTCCATATACATGCGTTAGTATACTGTATTGGTGTTTTTCTTTCTAACTTACTTCACTCTGTATAATAGGCTCCAGTTTCATCCACCTCATTAGAACTGATTCAAATATATTCTTTTTAATGGCTGAGTAATATTCTATTGTGTATATGTACCACAACTTTCTTATCTATTCATCTGCTGATGGACATCTAGGTTGCTTCCATGTCCTGGCTATTATAAACAGTGCTGTGATGAACATTGGGTTACATGTATCTCTTTCAATTCTGGTTTCCTCGGTGTGTATGCCCAGCAGTGGGATTGCTGGGTCATATGGCATTTCATGCAAAGATGAACTTGATAAAGGACAGAAATGCTATGGACCTAACAGAAGCAGAAGATGTTAAGAAGAGGTGGCAAGAATACACAGAAGAACTGTACAAAAAAGATCTTCATGACCAAGATAATCATGATGGTGTGATCACTCACCTAGAGCCAGACTGGAATGTGAAATAAAGTGGGCCTTAGAAAAGAGACACATGTACCCCAATGTTCATCGCAGCACTATTTATAATAGCCAGGACATGGAAGCAACCTAGATGCCCATCAGCAGATGAATGGATAAGAAAGCTGTGGTACATATACACAATGGAGTATTACTCAGCCATTAAAAAGAATACATTTGAATCAGTTCTAATCAGATGGATGAAACTTGAACCTATTATACAGAGTGAAGTAAGCCAGAAAGAAAAACACCAATGCAGTATACTAACACATATATATGGAATTTAGAAAGATGGTAACAATAACCCTGTGTACGAGACAACAAGAGACACTGATGTATAGATCAGTCTTATGGATTCTGTGGGAGAGGGAGAGGGTGGGGAGATTTGGGAGAATGGCATTGAAACATGTGTATTATCATATGTGAAATGAGTCGCCAGTCCAGGTTCTATGCACGATACTGGATGCTTGGGGCTGGTGCACTGGGACGACCCAGAGGGAGGGTGTGGGGGAGGGGAGGAGGGAGGAGGGTTCAGGATGGGGAACACAGGTATACCTGTGGCAGATTCGTTTCGATGTTTGGCAAAGCTAATACAATATTGTAAAGTTTAAAAATAAAATAAAATAATAAAAAAAGAAAGCATCACTATGAACAAAGCTAGTGGAAGTGATGGAATTCCAGTTGAGCTATTTCAAATCCTGAAAGATGATGCTGTGAAAGTGCTGCACTCAATATGCCAGCAAATTTGGAAAATTCAGCAGTGGCCACAGGACTGGAAAAGGTCAGTTATCATTCCAATCCCAAAGAAAGGCAATGCCAAAGAATGCTCAACCTACAGCACAATTGCACTCATCTCACATGTTAGTAAAGTAACTCTCAAAATTCTCCAAGCCAGGCTTCAGCAATACGTGAACCATGAACTGCCAGATGTTCAAGCTGGTTTTAGAAAAGGCAGAGGAACCAGAGATAAAATTGCCAAATCTGCTGAATCATCGAAAAAGCAAGAGAGTTCCAGAAAAACATCTATTTCTGCTTTATTGACTATGCCAAAGCCTTTGACTGTGTGGATCACAATAAACTGTGGAAAATTCTGAAAGAGATGGGAATACCAGATCACCTGACTTGCCTCTTAAAAAGTGTATATGCAGATCAGGAAGCAACAGTTAGAATGGGACATGGAACAACAAACTGGTTCCAAATAGGAAAAGGAGTACGTCAAGGCTGTATATTGTCACCCTGCTTATTTAACTTATATGCAAAGTATATCTTGAGAAATGCTGGGCTGGAAGAAGCACAAACTGGAATCAAGATTGCCGGGAGAAATGTCAATAACCTCAGATACGCAGATGACACCACCCTTATGGCAGAAAGTGAAGAGGAACTCAAAAGCCTCTTGATAAAATTGAAGGAGGAGAGTGAAAAAGTTGGCTTAAAGCTCAACATTCAGAAAACTAAGAATGGCATCTTGGCGTCTGGTCCCATCACTTCCTGCGAAATAGATGGGGAAGCAGTGGAAACAGTATCAGACTTTATTTGGGGGGGCTCCAAAATCACTGCAGATGGTGATTGCAGCCATGGAATTAAAAGACTCTTACTCCCTGGAAGGAAAGTTATGACTAACCTAGATAGCATATTCAAAAGCAGAGACATTACTTTGCCAACAAAGATCCATCTAGTCAAGGGTATGGTTTTTCCAGGGGTCATGTATGGATGTGAGAGTTGGACTGTGAAGAAAGCTGAGCGCCGAAGAATTGATGCTTTTGAACTGTGGTGTTGGAGAAGACTCTTGAGTCCCTTGGACTGCAAGGAGATCCAACCAGTCCATTCTAAAGGAGATCAGTCCTGGGTGTTCTTTGGAAGGAATGATGCTAAAGCTGAAACTCCAGTACTTTGGCCACCTCATGCAAAGAGTTGACTCATTGGAAAAGACTCTGATGCTGGGAGGGATTGGGGGCAGGAGGAGAAGGGGACGACAGAGGATGAGACGGCTGGATGGCATCACTGACTCGATGGACATGAGTTTGGGTGAACTCCGGGAGTTGGTCATGGACAGGGAGGCCTGGTGTGCTGCAATTCATGGGGTCACAAAGAATCAGACACGACTGAGCGACTGAACTGAACTGAACTGAATGTACCCATAGGAATAAACTAAAACTACAAAGAAAGTGGCAGTTAAATAGATACCTTTTTTTAATTTGGCAAACAGCTTTAACACAGAGATCACTAAGTTCCATCTAGAGTTTAATTTCATATACTTACAGATTGTCATATTTAAATACTTCTGAGACTGGAGTTTCTGCCTTTAGAGGATTCATGACACAATTGAAACCCATAACTCAATCCCCATGGTTACCCAGCCCTCTTCAGGGAGAATAAAATAAAAGGGGAGCAACATACATATACTCAGAAGGTGTCTCAGATTTTTACGAAGAGGTAATACAAAATTTCACTGCTTTACATTTCACTTGAAACATGAAAATTGTCTTCTTTATGTTTTTTTTGTGCCTCAACTGAGTTATTCTAGTAAAAACGGAAATGATAGACTAGACAAGTTAGTACTGAGAAAAATACTATTAAGTACTTGGTGCAGTCTCTGTCATTCACCACCATAAACAGGTACAGTGTGTGCTACCACACGGCATTAATCTGATAGAGTGCTTTGTATGAAGAACAGTTATCTGTATACCTTAATACACTACAATATCATCATTAAGAATATGATAGATTTCAAAATATCAGTTATTGAACTGAGCTATTTTTTTGCTGCTTGGAGAACACACAAGCGATTACCAACTGGCCATGAATAAATTTTGGAGTTGAAGAATGTAGACAGTAGTCTTGATGAGAAAAAAAAAATGCATGTGACTTAAATTCAAATACATGCTCAGAGAATGGGAAAATCTTCGGCAAGTATAGTTCTGTACTTTGCATTTTGAATGTGGACTAGACGGGAAAGAATAGAACATAAATGTTGCATTCAGGAAAAAAAAAACAGGTGATACATGTGGATTTAGACCAGTCATTTGTGGATCCCTCAGTCCAGATTATTAGAGACAAATGCTTAATAAAATCAAATGTCTATTCATTTGCCCACTAATTTCTCTCTGACTCTGTTTACCATGCACTGTTGTCCCAGGCTTCTTTTTCATATATGACTTACTTTATCAATATTTCTATTTCTGGTAAATTGTGCAAAGGGAAATATTTCCACCTGATTTAAGTTTAAGCTTACTGTATCCATAATCAATGGGCAGAAAAAATTATACTTCACTCACGCAGTTCATCCTGTTGGGATTGGCAGACACACTGGAGCTACAGGTTATCTTCTTTTGCCTTTTCTTGGTGATTTACATGCTTAGAGTTGTGGGGAATGTTGGGATGATCCTCTTAATCAGGAGTGATTCCCAACTTCACACACCTGTGTACTTCTTCCTGGCTAACCTGTCTTTTGTGGATGTTTGTTATTCATCCACCATCACTCCAAAGATGCTGGTTAATTTATTGTCAGAGAAGAAAACCATCTCTTTTGCTGGCTGCTTTCTGCAGATGTACTTCTTTATAGCCTTTGCCACACCTGAATGCATCCTTTTGGGTAAATGGCCCATGACCGCTATGTGGCCATATGCAGCCCTCTCCTTTATGCCTTGATCATGCCCAGGACGGTCTGCCTGAAAATGGCAGCAGGGGCTTTGACAGCAGGACTGTTGAATTCTGTGGTTCACACAGATTGTGTGACCAGCTTGTCATTCTGCAGTTCCAATGTCATCCATCACTTCTGTGAGAGTCCCCCACTTTTTAAGCTCTCCTGTTCTGACACGCGCCTGCATGAAAGCATCTTTTCCATGTTTGCTGGTGTGAATATCGTCGGAATTCTGCTGGTGATCTTCACCTCCTACTCCTACATTCTCTTCTCCATCTTCCATATGCATTCAGGGAGGAGATGCAAAGCCTCCACATGTGCGTGTCACCTGACAGCCATCATCCTGTTCTATTCCACCTCCATCTATACTTATCTGAGACCTACTTCCAGGTACTCTTTGAATCAGGACAAAGTGGCTTCTGTATTCTACACAGGGTTATCCCCATGTTAAATCTTCTAATCTACAGCCTCAGGAATAAGGAAGTAAAGAAGGCTTTATGGAATGTAATTACTAGGAAAAGAGTCCCTTCACCTCTGAAATTGTTTGGTGAATTTTCTGCATTAAATAGAGTATACTGAAATTTGGAAAGCTAGATTCAAGTTAGTTTTTCATTAGAATATTTTCTAATTAATCAGGTACATTCATTTTCACATACATGTATCAATTAGATATAAGTAAAATTACTAAAGTTATATATAAAACTATGGAATTGTCATCTAATCATTCTATATTTCTTTTGGGTTCTCAGAAACAGGGATAACTTGTAAAGAAATTTGGGTTATGAAAATAAGCAATTCAGTATTTAGAGTCCGAATGGACAATATCACATGAAACTAACCACGCAGAGTATTTGCAATTGTCAATTTATTTTTTCCTGATGCATGTTTTTTTTTTTTTTTCACAATTTATAGTTTGTGAGAGAGTGTTATATACAACATATATCAAACTTTTAAAACTTTAAAATGGATTCCAGTTTTATTTATGGAATTATTTCCTGCAGAGTTGCTTATGTCTAAATTCAGGAATATCCTTTTAGTTGCAAAAGTAAACATGCCAAATATTATTTCCTTTATCCCTGGAAAAACACACATATCTGTTAAAGAAAAAATATGAGTTGGTGTAAAAGAGTGCTATTTAAAAAAATTGCTGTCTGATTTGAATGCAAAAATTTATGATAGTTTTTCTTCTATTTTTGTTTTCTTCTCAAACGTTTCCTATCCTTCTCTCACTTACTCTCTTCCAGATATTAGTACACAAACACAAAGACACATGCACACATACATAATCATGTTTAAAAGGACAATAAACAGTATAACATCAGGAAGGTAAAATGCAAATGGCTAAGTGTAGAAGAATAAAAATTCCATTATAAAGTATCTGAATTTATGTGAAAATATGTAAGCTGTATAGATTAATGTGCACATAACTTAATTGCAAATAAGTAGTAGTAGTGGTAGTGTTAGTTGCTTAGTTGTTTCTGATTCTTTGCCACCCACACACTGTAGCCCACCAGGCTCCTCTATCCAAGGGATTCTTCAGGCAAGAATACTGGAGTAGGTTGCATATATATATAACTTCTTACAACTAGATAGCTTTATTGCCAACTTGTAGCCTTATCGAAATAATTTTAAAACAAATAGCTTTATTGAAACTATATCGGATGTATGTCAAATGGAAAGTGCTGCACCAGAAAACAGAAATGTGGTTATTTTTTGCTAAACTAAGATATAACTTACTGCCTTGGATAGGAAATTGATGTGTACTTATGTTAGCATTCTCTTTAAACTTTGCGATACTAGCCCATCTGTGGACACATTGCTATGTCAAAAACTGAATTTGTGAATTGGGCTCAAAGCATTAAATCTCCTGAAATTGTATTATCATGTTTGCCTTTGTTATAAAACAAATAAGAAGTAAAAATATAATTTATTAGTCATGGTTGCATTGTGTGTGTCAGTCATTAACTCATGGGTAAAGGAAAACAGAAAGATGAAAAATGCATACATACTTTTTTATACATCTGTTTGATTATCCTCTATCTCCCTGGCGTCTGACTTTAAATTTTCTCCAGTCAATACTGAGGAAGATATGGAAAACAATTCCTAGTCTAAAAACAAACAAACAAACAAACAAAAAACACTACAGACAAAGAGGAATAAACACTTTCTCTTGGTTCTTATTTAAACAACTGCAGTAGTTTGGTGGAACCATCTTTGTATAACAGACACTGTGGACTCAATCACCTGTGGCCAGGTAAGTGCATTCACATGTTAGTGCAGTGGCTATGTGGAATGTAGGAGATAAGTGTGAAGAATGTTCTTAGATAATTTATGCAGAGGGAGAGCAGAAAAATAAGTAGTACATCTGTGCTAATTTGGTTAAACTCTGATAAAGATAGGAAAGTCCTACATTTCTAAGATCTGAGTGTTCTAAAGCAGAATATTTGCAAAGAGTTGGATGCTACTGAGTGACAAACACATACACATCCTAATTTAGGGTTAAGCTTCACTGTAAACAAATCATTCAGGGACAGGTGGCTTTGATATTTTCCACTGGTGACTTCCATGGTTTTTGGCATCATTTTATGGTTTTGCAGCCAAAATTCTAGAATTCTAGGAGATGCCCTCTTGGTACTGAGTCCAAGTTCACTCTGCTCTCCACACAACAGGCCAATGAATGAATCTGAGAGGCAAAGTGTTGAGGTAAGGAAAATGACTTTATTCGGAAAGCAGCTGACCCTGAATATTCACTGGAAGGACTGATGCTGAAGCTGAAGCTCCAATACTCAGCCTGATGTGAAGAGCCGACTCATTGGAAAAGACCTTGATGCTGGGAAAGATTGAGGGCAGGAAGAAGAGGGGTGACAGAGGATGAGAGGTTGGATGGCATCACTGACTCAATGGACATGAGCTGAGTAGACTCAGGGAAACAGTGAAGGACAGGAAAGCCTGCTGTGCTGCAGTTCATGGGGTTGCAAAGAGTCAGACATGACTGAACAATAGTTGTCACTTATGGTTGATTGCTTCTCAAGGCTATTTTTTTCCATGACATTTTCTTCAGCCATTTATTTTGGTCCCCTGGTCCTGGTCAAAATAGTCCTCTTTTGATAATTCTTGCTTTGCTGACCATGGCCTTGGGTTTCTGTGGTCAAGTCGGGAGGAAGGAGCAGAAAAGCTGCAGGAAGGGGAACCCCTTCCAGAGCCCAAAAGGGGGGTCTCATCTAACACTCAGAAATGAATTGTCAGAGGAGACACAGTCACTGACAAAGCAAGAAACTTTATTGGGAATGGATGCCCAGGCAGAGGCCAGGGTGGTGAGGGAGCCCAGGAGGATTGCCCTGCCATGTGACTCACAGGCTGGGATTTATGTTGATGGAATTAGTTTCCAGATTGTCTTTGGCTGATCATTCTGACTCAGAGTCCTTTCTGGTGGTGCACTCATTGCTCAACCAAGGTGGATGTCAACAAGAAGGCTTCTGGGAGGTGGTAGGACATGTAGAGTCTCCTTTTGACCTTTCCCAGATTCTTCCAGTTGATGGTGTCTTGTTAGTTTCTTACCAGGACTTCCCATGGTAAAATAATTCATGCAAATATGTACTAAGGTTTCTAGCCAGGGTGGGCAGTTTCAGTCAGTGTGTTTCCCCTAATAGAAACAGTGAGAATGCCATGCACATGAATCAGCAACAAAGAATGCACATTAACAAAGAATGCAAATTTTAGTTTTCAGCAATGACAGGAGAACACAGAGGGGAAAAACAAAACAAAGAGCAAAATCACTTGTCAAACAGTTTTAATTTTGAGGGTCCTATTACACAACCACCAAGATAAAAGAGAAAAACGTTACATATTACTGTACTCAGGAATTAGACTTCAGAGTTAAGGTTGTGATACCTTGCAATGTACATTAATTTTTTGTTGCATAACACATTATCAAAATTTTAAACACACACACATACACGCACACACACACACACACACACAGATACATATATACAGACATGCAGTAATCATTCCCGAGTTCTGTAGGCCAGGACTCTTATCACGGAGTTGCATATTCTTCTGTGTAGGGTCTCACAAGATTGCAATCAGGGTATTATCCAGGGTTGTTGACTCAGCTGAGGATTAACTGGCGAAAGACCCAGTTTTGTTGGCATAATTCAATTGATTGCAATTTTTAGACTGAAAGTGTCACTTCTGGCTAGATACTGGCTAAGGCTCTCTGGTCCTAATCATAAGCAACAACTAATATGATAGTTTGCTTCTTTAAGAGCCTCCTACTGAGATGGATGTTACAGGCTTCTGTAATGGATTCTTATTTACACAATTGGAGAAGGCAATGGCACTCCACTCCAGTACTTTTGCCTGGAAAATCCCACGGACTGAGGAGCCTGGTGGTCTGCAGTCCATGGGGTTGCAAAGAGTCCGGCATGACTGAGTGACTTCACTTTCACTTTTCACTTTCATGCATTGGAGAAGGAAATGGCAACCCACTCCAGTGTTCTTGCCTGGAGAATCCCAGGGACAGGGGGGCCTGGTGGGCTGCCATCTATGGGGTTGCACAGAGTCGGACACGACTGAAGCGACTTAGCAGCAGCAGACATCCTATATTACTTCCCTGACTGGACTAGTAGTAGTGTATATGACCAATTACACTCAGTTGGAAAGTATTGACCAGAAGTATGGTTATCAGGAGGTAGGGACCACAGAACCCACCTTAAGAGTCTGTCCATCATGAAAGAAAATTCACGATGTTAATCTCATGACCATACTGGTTTTATGCCTGGAGACAGTTTCCTGATCAAAGTATGGATAAATAGAACTGAAAGAATAGCACAGATGTATCACTGAGCTGAGGGGGCAGACATCAGAACTCAACAAAAGATCCTAAGATCTGTACCAAGGCACAAAACATAAGAGAAGTGTGTTGGCTGGGGCTGGAAACTGACCAATAGACCTGTATTAAATTTTCCTGAAAGTCTCAGGGAGAACAATGGGATATGCATATCCCAGAGAAGGTTACAGGGGGCTTCTAAGAAAATTACTGCCATGTGGTTGCAGAAAGAATGGAGATACTAGAGATAAAGCATAGCTCAGAGTCATAGGAGTTGCCTCCCAACCAGAACAGTCAACATCTGGGTATATTTGTGAGGTGGGCGACAGTGGGCCTCTAGGCCAGACACCAGGTGTTGTCAGGTGGAGTAGAATTGAGCCTTTGTTCTCGCCCCAATACTCCAAGGACAAAGCCAGTGATAAAAGCTGAGCGTTGCTAAAGCCAAGAGACAGGTAGTTGCCCACTCCTGAGGTCAAGGAAGACTTCCCTGTCTGCACATGTGCAGGAAGGCTTCTTGGGGGTTGAAAAGGGAGGGTGCCCCACCCTGTAATAAGCATGAACATGCACCCATAGGCTGTGCACTCCTCTTGAGGAGGATCCATGGACCAGTCAGGTTGAAGGAAGAAACAAGATAACTGGCCAAAGGTAAACAAAACCCCGGAAGGACGGTCCTATATGTGTGATTTACACACCTCCACAGTGCACTCCTCCTCACTCAGGACACCCCCCGCCCCTTCCTCTCAGGGTGTGTATCTCTGCCTAGTTTTTGATGTACTGTACTCCTCCTCATGTCTCTAATGTCTCACCCTTTCTTTCTGGGGGTGTATCTCTGCCCTGCTTCTGAGTTGGATAAACAAACTGTTTTTCTGTGTGATCTCCCATGCATTGAGCTTTATCTCTAATAGTAAAATTTGTATCTGTTTTTACAGTTTTTCTCTTCTTAAAACATTCTTACTTTCAGCTAGGGGCAAGAGTCAGAGCCACTTTAATTCTAGCCCCTGGTGGTTTTGTGGCTAGGACTCTTGGTTTTCATCCCATGCATCATAGGCTATTTAAATTACCTAGAATATGAAAAGCTCAGGAAGACTAACCCACTGTCAATAAAAATAAATAAATAAATAATCAATTGAAAATAACTGCAAGATGTCCCAAGTGATGGATTTAGCAATGCCTCCCATAATCTCTTAATAGGATAGCCAAGGACTTGAAATAAAATATAGCTAAACAAAATTTGAGTTAAACACAGAGTTTCAGGGCTTCCTTGGTGGTTCAGATGGTAAAGAATCATCTTGCAGTGAGGGAGACCTGAGTTTGATCCCTGTCTTGGGAAGATTCCCTGGTGAAGGGAATCCTACCCTCTCCAGTATTCTGGTCTGGAGAATTCCGTGGACAGAGGAGCCTGGCATTCTACAGTCCATGAGGTAACAAAGAGTCAGACATGACTGCATGACTTTCACTTTCACACACAGAGAGTTTCAACAAATACATAAAACCTGTAAAAAATGCACTGAAATTCTTGAGTGAAAGGTAAAAAGAAAGGGAATGAAATATAAATGAAAAGTAAGTAAGATGAAAAATTAATGTGATTAGATTTACAGCAATTTGGACATATGCAAAGAAATGCCAGTGAACTTGAATTTAAATTCTGGAAAAAAATAAAACCCATAAAGAATATTTTAAAAATGATGTAAAAAAAGTCACAGCCTCAAGGACAGGCATTGTCTAAAATATTAATAACTGAAGGCCAAGTGTAAAGAAATAATTACAGTGATAGAATAATTTTCAAATTTGTTGGAAATCATGAATAAACGTATTATAGTGAGCCCCTTTAGAATGAACAAGAATAAAATCTATCACACCATAGTGAGACTGTTACAGAATGCAAGATTGTGTCCCTGATGTACAGTGAAGCCAAACACAGCTGAAACATCCCAGTTTGGAGCACAAAAAGCTTGACTGCAGGGCCATGGAAGAACAGGTGCCTCGTACTCCAAAAACATTTGGTACTTTTGCAAGTGTTTAAACAAAGCATTTTTAAAGACCAGATGAGGGAGAGGGTCCCAGTGTACATGAGCAGCTCATGTACAATTATGTATTTGGTTGATTCTGAGGTAGCAGAGCAGCTGACATTATCAATCATTAGCTGCCAGTAGGTCTGGAAATCAAGCAGTTGATTTCTTCCACTTGGTAGTGGTTACTAGCACTTGAGGACTTCCCTGGTGGTAATACTCAAAATTCTCCAAGCCAGGCTTTAGCAATATGTGAATCGTGAACTTCCAGATCTTTAAGCTGGTTTTAGAAAAGGCAGAGGAACCAGAGATCAAATTGCCAACATTCACTGGATCATCAAAAAAGCAAGAGAGTTCCAGAAAAACATCTATTTCTGCTTTATTGACTATGTCAAAACCTTTGACTGTGTGGGTCACAGTAAACTGTGGAAAATTCTGAAAGAGATGGGAATACCACACCACCTGACCTGCCTCTTGAGAAACCTATATGCAGGTCAGGAAGCAACAGTTAGAACGGGACATGGAACAACAGACTGGTTCCAAATAGGAAAAGGAGTACATCAAGGCTGTATATTGTCACCTTGCTTATTTAACTTATATGTAGAGTACATCATGAGAAACGCTGGGCTGGAAGAAGCACAAGCTGGAATCAAGATTGCCGGCAGAAATGCAGATATGCAGATGACACCACCCTTATGGCAGAAAGTGAAGAGGAACTAAAATCTTTGACTCTTTCACTCTTGATGAAAGTGAAAGAGGAGAGTGAAAATGTTGGCTTAAAGCTCAACATTTAGAAAACTAAGATCATGCCATCTGGTCCCATCACTTCAGGGCAAATAGATGGGGAAACATTGGAAACAGTTTCAGACTTTGTTTTTTTTGGGCTCCAAAATCACTGCAGATGGTAATTGCAGCCATGAAATTAAAAGACGCTTACTCCTTGGAAGGAAAGCTATAACCAACCTAGATAGCATATTCAAAAGCAGAGATATTACTTTGCCAACAAAGGTCCGTCTAGTCAAACCTATGGTTTTTCCAGTGGTCATGTATGCATGTGAGAGTTGGACTGTGAAGAAAGCTGAGCGCCGAAGAATTGGTGCTTTTGAACTGTGGTGTTGGAGAAGACTCTTGAGGGTCCCTTGGACTGCAAGGAGATTCAACCAATCCATCCTAAAGGAGATTAGTCCTGGGTGTTCATTGGAAGGACTGATGCTGAGGCTGAAACTCTAATACTTTGGCCACCTCATGCGAAGAGTTGACTCATTGGAAAGGACACTGATACTGGGAGGGATTGGGGGCAGGAGGAGAAAGGGACGACAGAGGATGAGATGGCTGGATGGACCATCACCATGGTTGGATCATGTCCATCACCCACTCGATGGACATGAGTTTGAGTGAACTCGGGGAGTTGGTGATGGACAGGGAGGCCTGGCGTGCTGTGATTCATGGGGTCACAAAGAGTCAAACACGACTGAGTGACTGAACTGAACTGAACTGATGGCTCAGATGGTAAAGAATCTGACTGTAAAGCAGGAGACCTGGGTTTGATCCTTGGGTCAGGAAGATTCCCTGGAGAAGCGAATGGAAACTCACTCCAGTGTCCTTTCCTGGAAAATCCCATGGACAGAGGAGCCTAGTGGGCTACAGTCCCAAAGAGTAGGACATGACTGAGCAACTAACACTTGACTTCTTTAGCATCTGAGAAACCCAGGGAATGTGCATGAAATGCTATTATCTGGGTACTTCACAGAGGAGCTAGACAGAGGATTTCAGGGAGGTGCAATAGTAGTCCTGATCTGTTAGACAAATGACTACTTAAAGCTAAAATATTGACAGGGTAAGCTGGGATTATAATATAGACACAAGTATAATATATGACATCAATAACAAAGAATGCAACCTGAGGAACTGGCAGTATACTGTTACAAGACTATGATGTTTGTGAAATGTCAGGTGTGAAGTGCTTGATGTGAGACATGAAGTGGAATGTGGAAAGTTGTAAACAAAGATCAAAGTGGAACAATTTTAACTGTAGGCAAACATTGATAACTTGCACATTTTAAATTGTAAGCCCTGAAGCAATCACTGAAATGATAATAAAAAGAGCAAGATATCAAATGTAAAATATAAAACAATTAATTCCAAAATTGGCAGAAGAGCAGCAAAACAAAAGAATAAATGGAAACAAATAGAAATTTATAGTCAAAAAGAAAAAAAAAGTTAAATATGGACTAAGCAGTTCAAGTGAAAAGTAAACATTAAAATTTTAAAAAGCTATATGTTCAATATCAGCCACCTTGAACTGCATTTTGAGTAAACAGACTAAAAGTGATTGAAAGTAAAAGAAATGAAAGACTGAGATAATTTCCATATAATAAATTGTTAATAAATATTTTTGAATGTACAAAAAATGGAGAGAAGAAAAAAATGAGATAAGGTATAAAGAAGAAAGAAAGAAAGTGAAGTCGCTCAGTCGTGTCCGACTCTTTGAGATCTCATGGACTGTAGCCCACCAGGCTCCTCAGTCCATGGAATTTTCCAAGCAAGAGTACTGGAGTGGGTTGTCATTTCCTCCTCCAGGGGATCTTCCGGACCCAGGGATCGAACCTGGGTCTCCCGCATTGCAGGCGAATGCTTTACCATCTGAGCCACCAGGAAAACAAGGTATAAGAAAAATGTATGTATATTAGATATTAAAGAGGTCATCATGCAAGTATGTTCAGCATGGGGTGTGTGTGTGTGTGCTAAATTGCTTCAGTCACATCGGATTCTTTGTGATCCTATGGATTATAGCTCTCCAGGTTCCTACATCCGAGATTTCCCAGGTAAGAAAACTGGAGTGTGTTTCCATGCCCTCCTCCAGGACATCATCCCAACCCAGGGATTGAACCCTGTGTCTCATGTCTCCTGCACTAGCAGGTGGGGTCTTTAGCACTAGCGCCCCCTGGAGTGCGTTCTGAGTATAAAGCAAATCTGTCAAAATCAGAAGCAAAGACAGCTCTCAAAGAACACTTTTGAAATAGGAAAGCATTTCTAAAGCAGCAGTAAAATGGAAAAAATGAATTAGACATTTGCTTGTACCATATGTAGTTTATCTTGCTTCCCTGCTTCATCCATAAAATTCCATAAACAAATACAGCTTTTGTTGGTAATAAGAATATTTTCCAGCTTCAGGAAGGAGATTTTTGTAAGAATTCCTCCCAGCGATGAGTGTTGTGTGCGTGTACACGGGGCGAGGGGGGCTAGAGAGAAAATGCATCTTCTCTTTTCTGGCTGCAGGGAGCTCGTGTCAGAGCCTAGTTATGATCCTTAAATTCTCACTGTGTGCACACTGGGCATTTAGGGACCTTTTCCCTAGGAATAACGTGGTTTGAGTCACAGGGTTCCTGGTCAAAATTCTGTGTATAACACAGTCATAAGGTTCCTGATGGCACATGCTGTGTGGTAAGTGTTTGCCCTAAAACCTGTGGGGATGGTAGGGACACATGAGTTAGAGTCAGAAAATACAGTCTTTATTCTTTTACTTACAACAATTCTACATTTTTGGCAGTGAAAATGGGATCCAGCCGGTAGAGGTCAGTGTTAGGTACTATTTGAAATTACCTAACTTATTCAACAGAGAAGGCAATGGCACCCCATTCCAGTACTCTTGCCTGGAAAATCCCATGGACGGAGGAGCCTGATAGGCTGCAGTCCACGGGGTTGCACAGGGTTTGACATGACTGAGCGACTTTACTTTCACTTTTCACTTTCATGCATTGGAGAAGGAAATGGCAACCCACTCCAGTGTTCTTGCCCAGAGAATCCCAGGGACAGGGGAGCCTGGTGGGCTGCTGTCTATGGGGTCGCACAGAGTCGGACACGAATGAAGCGAAAGGTCCCCTTATAGAAGTGTGGTAAAATAATTGCAAGGGAGTAAAACCTCCTGACTAAGGAAAAACACCGAGGCTCAAAATTCAAAGAAATAGTCTCCTAATACAGTGTAGATGAGTAGAAATTACTGGGAAATGACTCTATTACAGGAACAATAACAGAACTTAGTCTGTAAATATTAGATTCATGCTTGAAGTGCTTCTCTCCACAAAATACATGCATGTGGATTGAAACTGAGAAATGTAAATTACTAAATGTTTCAATAAGAAACAGGAGTTTTTAATTTAGAAAATGCTATAAGTAATGGTTGTTCTTGGGACTTCCCTGGTAGTCCAGTGGTTAAGACTTCACCTTCAAGTGCAGGGGACACAGGTTCGATCCCTGCTCAAAAAACCACAACAACAACAACAACAACAAAAAACATGAAACAGAAGCAATATTGAAACAAATTTAATAAAGAGTTTAAAAAAGATCCACATTAAAAAAAAAACTTCAAATAATATAGTTGCTCTTAATCTTTGTTTATAGATTTCATTAATGAGCTGTATGTGTCTATTCAGGGGTTCCCAGGGTGTCTGAGAGATAATCATACTTTGAATAAAATAATCTTAGTTTCTCTTAAAGGTGCGAGAATAAGTAGAGCATGTTCAGATGATAACAATGCATGGTTTTCGGAAAAAGACTATTCAGAGGAATTAAAGAAAATCAAATAACACAGGTAAGAAACCAGTTGATAAAGAGTTTGGACATGTTCCTGCAGGTACTGTTGGACCATTAAAGGTGTTTCTTCTTCTAGGACGTCTTTGCCCACTGACTGAATTTAGGAAATGGAGGAGGCATGAAATTATATTCTGTGGAAGGCCTGAAGGAAAATCTGATCTACTGTGGAAGAATTGTTTGCAAAAACACCAACTTAATTGCCAACAGGAGCATTTAACTAGCAATTTAGATGTATAGAGGGAAAACAAATATTCCCTTGAGGAAGAAGTGAGGATTTCCTCTATAAAGAGCCTTGCTTTATAAAAGCATGTTAAGTTCCTGTTTAAAAATCTTACAGATCTTAAACAATGTAACGTTTAAAATACATAAAAATTCATCAACAGGAATAAAGTAACCAGAAAAATTTGAAAAAGGTAAATATAAACTATTATGTATTAATATTCTATTTTAATTCAAGATAGTTTCTAAATTTCAGGATCAAGATTTAATAAATAATATCAAACAACTATGGGCTT
The DNA here is from genome assembly GCF_027580195.1 of Bos mutus. Taxonomy (NCBI): domain Eukaryota; kingdom Metazoa; phylum Chordata; class Mammalia; order Artiodactyla; family Bovidae; genus Bos; species Bos mutus. Next base: position 135,791,714 of record NC_091618.1, read on the forward strand.
TCCCTTGTGACTCAGATAGTAAAGAGTCTGTCTACAATGCAGGAGACCCAGATTCAATCCCTGGGTTGGGAAGATCCCCTGGAAAAGGGAATGACTATCCATACCAGTATTCTTCCCTGGAAAATTTCACAGAGTAGATAGGTTACACTCTATGGTGTCACAAAGAGCCCGACATGACTGAACGATTAATACACATGTCAAACAACTAAAATCGTGAGTATATATGTGTTGAGCACCTATTTATTCTTTAAGATAGCCTTATTTAAGTTAGATTTCTTACTTTCTGCATTAAAAAGTTAAATAATATGTTTGAAGCATTTGAAATATATGTTTCTAATTTGTCTATTGTTAACATAATACTAATATTAATATTATTCATTTCTAGAAATAATCTATTAAGAAAACTGTAATCAAAGAATGTTATATTGCATTCAAATTAATCAAACATATTTGGTTAAACTGTCAATAAAATAAATGTTGCCATTACAACTAAAATAATTTTAATGAGAAAGAATCACCTTTTATTAGTGAATTTCCTTCTATAGAGCTTCCTGAGTGGGACTAGTGGTAAAGAATCTGATTGCCAGTACAGAAGACATAAGAGACATGGGTTCAGCTCCTGGAAGATCCTTTGGATGAGGGTATGGCAACCCACTCCAATACTCTTGCCTGGAGAATCCCATGGACAGAGGAGCCTGGCAGGCTACAGGGTTGTAAAGAGTTGGATGTGACTGAACATCTGAGCACTTTCCTCTATAGGGGAATATATGAAGCATTTTTTGCATCCAAATTATAATTTCCTGAAAAAGAATATTTAGCTTAACCTTTTTGGTTGATTTTTATTATTGTTTATGTTGCTCAATCAAATCAGACAGCAAACAGGGAAGGAATTGGACACAATATCTGACTACATTTGTGAAACTTTTATATATATCTTTCTTTTCCCTATGAACATTTAATTTTGACTAAATGTCCAAAATTAATAGGATTAAAAATAGTTAAATGTCAAAATGTTGTGTTTTTAAGCAATTAGATGTATTTTAATTTAGTAATTTGGAATTCTAATTGGTTGAAGCTTATGATCTTGAATATAAAAGCTTTTTCTCTTACATTCTTATAGTTTTAACTTTCTCAATTTTTAGAAAATAACCACTTCTAATAATAATTTCTACTTTTAAGTTAATTCAGAATCATTTATGAAGTAGTAAATTAGGGTACAGCCTTATGCCATATCTTTACAGAATGAGTTATTAGAGATAATATTAAGGGTAAAAAGACAGAACAATGTGTTAGGTGTTTTAGACCAGATATTATTATATTATAGACTAGGTTGATTGGGGGGAAAAAAATCATGGAAGTTAGACAATTAATAGTTAGTTGATGTTTTGACTGTAAGAAGTAGTTTGTCTGCTTTCTCCATTCTCATGCCATAATTTAAATTAAAATGATGAGACATATAGATTTTATTAGAATGTAGATGTAACTTTATAATTCATTTAAGATTTTTTTCTGCAGATGAGTTTATAAATCCTGATTTCAAATCAAATTTCCCCAAATCACATAACACAAGTGTGTCAGAAAGTAACTGAGAACTGATTAAGACCAAAGCCCATGTCCTAGTCCAATTGTACAAAAAGAAAATTCAGTCAAGAAATGTAAATTTAAAGAAAGAAGATCAATTGAAAATTACAGAAACAAATCTATCATGATGGAATTTGTCCTCCTGGGTTTCACTGATATTCCCCAATTTTGATGGTTTCTTTTTGGTATATTCTTAATAACCAGAGTAGATGCCACTCTTCAGATGTGCATGTATTTTTCCCTTGGCAGTTTTTCTTTCCTAGAAATCTGTTGGGTATCTGTCACTCTTCCCAGGATGCTCGTCGACCTTTGGGCCCAGACAGGAACCATTTCTTTTTTCACTTGTGCTACACAAATGTGCTTCTTCCTTATGCTGGGAGCCACTGACTGCTGCGTGGCCATCTGTGACCTTCTGCACTATCCCCTGGTCATGAGCCCCCAGGTCTGCGTCAAGTTGGTGGTTGCCTCCTGGATTGGTGGTGCCCCAGTCCAGATAGGCCAGACATGCCAGATTTTCTCTCTGCCTTTCTGTGGCTCCAACACAGTCAATCATTTCTTCTGTGACATTCCGCCATTATTAAAACTGGCTTGTGGAGACATCTTTGTTAATGAGATGGTGGTCTATATATTTGCTGTATTGTTTGTCACTTTGCTCCCTTTCTGTTGATACTTGGATTCTATATCAGAATTAGCTCCACCATCCTGAAGCCAGCAAACAAAGGAAGGACCAAAGCTTTCTCCACTTACTCTTCCCACATCACTGTTGTACTTTTATTCTATGGATCAGCCACTGTCACCTACTTAAAGCCTAAATCAAATGAACATGAAGGACTAGACAAACTGCTGTCTCTTTTCTACGCCATTTTGACTCCAATGTTCAATCCTATTGTATATACTCTGCAGAACAAACACATTAGAAAGGCAATGAGAAAATGTCTTCCCTAAGTGAAAGATGAGAGTGAAAAAGTTGGCTTAAAGCTCAACATTCAGAAAACAAAGATCATGGCATCTGGTCCCATCGCTTCATGGGAAATAGATGGGGAAACACTGGAAACAGTGTCAGACTTTATATTTTGGGGCTCCAAAATCACTTCAGATCGTGCTTGCAGCCATGAAATTAAAAGACGCTTACTCCTGGGAAGGAAAGTTATGACCAACCTAGATAGCATATTAAAAGCAGAGACACTACTTTGCCAACAAAGGACCGTCTAGTTAAGGCTATGGTTTTTCCTGTGGTCATGTATGGATGTGAGAGTTGGACTGTGAAGAAAGCTGAGCACTGAGGAATTGATGCTTTTGAACTGTGGTGTTGGAGAAGACTATTGAGGGTCCCTTGGACTGCAAGGAGGTCCAACCAGTCCATGCTAAAGGAGATCAGTCCTGGGTGTTCATTGGAAGGACTGATGCTGAAGCTTAAACTCCAATACTTTGGACACCTCATGTGAATAGTTGACTCATTGGAAAAGACCCTGATGCTGGGAGGGATTGGGGGCAGGAGGAGAAAGGGACGACAGAGGATGAGATGGCTGGATGGCATCACCGACTCGATGGACATGAGTTTGAGTAGACTCTGGGAGTTGGTGATGGACAGGGAGGCCTGGCATGCTGAGATTCATGGGGTCGCAAACAGTAAGACATGACTGAGCGACTGAACTGAACTGAATTATCGGGATTATGAGACATTTGAAATAATACAGAAATTATGCTGCATTTATGTATGTAATTTGTTTACAGACTTAACTGAAATTTACTGCTCAGCATTGTCCTAAATTTTTAAATAAGCTCATGCTGTAATTTCCTTTTAGTAGAGAGTTATGTCCTCATGTTTATGGCAATTGTGTTCATTTACTTAGCAATGTTTTATTTTTAAAGATCAGTTTTCTCCTCACTGTAAACTAGTAAATAGAGATGTCTAAATAAACAAGGAGGTGTGATATTCAGGATGTGCTATAATTGAAATTATGCTGTTTTCCCTTTATTTTCAATGCCTTTCTATACTCTATGTTTATATTCTCTATTAAATAAGTAAAACACCCTCTGATGCTACAGAATCATTACTAAGTGATTTCCTCATAGGAAAAAAAAAAGCCTAAATATGTAAGTGTGTAAGTATGAGAAGTACTTATAAAAACAATAATGCATAGCATCAATGTTTATTGCAGCACTATTTTTCTAAGCAAAATTAAAAAAAAGAAAATGAATGCTCATATTGAGAAAGCTTTTAATAAATATTGTGCATAAATATGATAGAAAAATATGGAGTCACTAAAAAATAACACATTACATCTATATGATATGGGTCCTCAATAAATCATTTATTCTTGTATCCATGTTTTTTTGGTCATTCCTTCCTACACTGACCTTTTGTTTAGCTCTATGATTACCTGTGGCAAGGAAACTTTAGTAAATATGAATAGCACTTTGACATTAGAATTTGTCCTTTCTAACAATGGAAATCTTTTCATCACTGTGTTAAAAAGTTCAGTCTACACTCCTGGACAATTAAGGAGCACATAGAAAGAAGCTACAGCCCATGTATAAATGATATAAAGATGGAATCAATTTCAACAGATTTGCAATCTGCTACTTTAAGGATTTTTGAATCAATTATACAATATTATTTACAAGTTGTTTAAACTGTATATTATTCATTGATGTTAAAAATTTCTCTTTCTATACTGAAATGTGCATTTTAATTGTTGTTTTAGAATACTCATATATGGTAAAATTTTCTAAGTACTTTCATGTCTGAAAATTTACTTCACAAAGGTAATATCTTTGGACTAAAATAAAAGTCTCTCTGCTGGTCATTTAAATGACCTCAGTATTACTACAAAGGAGTAAGGCACATACACTGTTAGATACTGGGAGTGAGGATAAAAATGCACAACCTATTTTTTTTTTTTAAGTCTACAGTTCTCAACACAACGGTATGTACATCTTTACTTTTTTAAGGAAAAAAAAAGTCTAAGAACTGTAAAACTAAACAAACAAACCAAACTAAAACCAACCAAAGGAACAAAAAAAGCAGATTATGTTCTATGGGCACAATAGAATTAAATGGAAATGATGCTTTGTGAGTGGTGGGGAATGGTGAAGGGAGGAAGCATGAGAAAATTTCTATGTATGATAGACATGTTCCTTATCTTGGTTGCGATGGTGGTTTCACTGGTGTACACACATGCAAAATATGTCTAATTATAAGTTTTCAATATTCACTGTTTATTACACTTCATGCATTAGGGCTTCTCTGGCAGCTCAGCTGGTGAAAAATCCACCTGCAATACAGAAGATGCTGGTTCAATTTCTGGGTCTGGAAGATCCACTGGAAAAGGGACAGGTTATCCACTTCAGTATTCTTGGGCTTCCCTTGTGGCTCAGCTGGTAAAGAATAGGCCTGAAGTTGGGAGACCTGAGTTCAATACCTGAGTTGGGAAGATGCCCTGGAGAAGGGAATGGCTACACACTCCAGTATTCTGGCTGGAGAATTCCATGGATTGTATGGTCCATAGGGTCCCAAAGAGTTGGACACGACTAAGCGACTTTCATTTTCACACATTGCTGCTGCTACTGTTGCTAAGTCACTTCAGTCATGCCTGACTCTGGCTCCCCTGTCCATGGGATTCTCCAGGCAAGAACACTGGAGTGGGTTGCCATTTCCTTCTCCAATTTCACACATTAGCAAAATGTTAAAAAGAAATTTTTAAAAGATTGGAATTTAAAGTAGAAACTTTCAGTAAAAGAAAACAAAGAGTAATTGTTACTATCAGTCTTGATCTACCAACAATGTCAAACAAATACCTAGCCTGTAGTAACATGACACTATTGGTAATTTCATATCAGAAATAAACTAAAAACAGTATGGTAAATACAAGAATAAACACGACATATTAAATTTATATTTTATTTTCAAAACATATGTGTCTTTACAATAAGCATTTTAATATTTTAATTATATACCACTAGTTCATAAAAGGTATCACAGGTCTTACAGTAATTTGGTAGGTAATGAACAAGTGTTCAGTTTCTACTAATGTCCAGTAGCAAGTCAAGAGCTCAATATTAAAAAGAAGAGCACTTTGAAGAGAATGGAAAAATCTTACTCAAAAATCCTAAAGGCTTGAACTGTAATTCACCTTTGGGGACCTGTCAGAGGCTTCAAGCAGCATCCCTATTTGCCATGGTCACCTCAAACAGCATTGGATCTACTGAAAAATATGGACCAAGTGATAGAGAGGCTTAGATAATAGCTTGGACAGATTGCAGAGCCTTCTGTTGTTCTAGGCTTCATTCAAAACTAGCAGCTTTTTGGGTCACTTGGGAACTGAGTCATAGGAACACACTTGATAAAAGGAATATGTTGCCTCCCAAATCTAAAAAGGCCTAGTATATCTTACCCTTCTTTCTTTGATCTAGGAGACAACAGATGCAGCAATGACTATTCATCTGAGAAGAGCTATCTCAATATACTCCACTTCACTAGCCCACTAGAAATTTCACTGAGTCAGAAGACCCTTGAAATTTAGTCATGTTTATTTCTTACCCAGGATAAGAAAAGTAGAAAAGTACTTTACCAACAAGCCAGAGCAATTGCTGCTTCTTGTTCCCTCGGTCCAGTCAGCATCATAAGATCAGTGTTAGGACCCGTGTTATATTCTTTGGAAGAGAAAGATGATGAAGGGCTCTACAAACTAAATTGTGACGGAGAGATGGAGAGCTCATACATCCTTGAAGTGAGTAAGTGAATATGTGTTGCTGGTCTTGCCAACAGAAAGCAAACTCTGTCTCGTGGGCCTCAGAGACAATGTGGAGAAGAACACCAATAGTTTCATGCCAGGGTCTGGGCATGTGGTCATTTGCTCAACCAGTGAAACTACATCTGGTTCATCAGGGGCAAATGAAGACACCACTTGGTTAAGCTCATGCTAATTACTCTTTTTCTTCAATATTTGTCTTCTACATAATTCAAATGGGATAGCTTAATGGGAATATAGGAAGAATTACCATCACTGTGTCATTTAAGTCCTTGTAGCACCTGGGTTTCCCAGGTAGTGATGGTGGTAAAGAACCTGCCTGCCATTGCAGGAGACTTAACATTTGCAGGTTCGATCCCTGGGTTGGGATGACATTGATTCCAAGAATCTCATGGACAGAGGAGTCTGATGGGCTACAGTCCACAGGGTTTCAAAGGGTAGGACACAACTGAAGTGACTTAGCACACATGCATGCACTCAGACAGCATCCATCTCTGTAACACTTCCAGGAATGTAGTACTACTGTAAAATTCTCCCAGAAATGGTTAGTTTTAATGGCTTTCATTTGGACTTTCTCCCCATGACACCCCTCACTTCACAGTTTATGGAACCTATGTGGGGATGCTGCCAACTGCTAAAAATATCTATTCTAATTATATATTCTGGAACTGGAAAATAACTATAGAATGAGTTCAAGAACTCCCTGGACTCACTATGAGGTGAATCTGAGCTAAAATTATGTTGATCATTTGACCCCCCCTATAAAGTTCTACTTTGACTGGATGACTACAGTGACAACTTGGGTCTCTTGGAATCAATGTCGTTTGATAACCAGTGTTCAGTTCAGTTCGGTTGCTCAGTTGTGCCCAACACTTTGTGACCCCATGGACTGCAGCACGACATGCCTCCCTGTCCATCACCAACTCCTGGAGCTTACTCAAACTCAAGTCCATTGAGTCAGTGATGCCACCCAACCAACTCATCCTACATTGTCCCCTTCTCCACCCACTTTCAAACTTTCCCAGCATCAGGCTCTTTTCCATTGAGGCAGTTCTTCACATCAGTTGACCAAAGTATTGGAATTTCAGCTTCAGCATCAGCCCTTCCAATGAAAATTCAGGACTGATCTACTTTAGGATGGACTGGTTGGATCTCCTTGCAGTCAAAGGAACTCTCAAGAGTCTTCTCCAACACCACAGTTCAAAAGCATCAGTTCTTCGGTGCTCAGCTTTCTTTATAGTCCAACTCTCACATTGATACATGGCTAAAGGAAAAACCATAGCTTTGACTAGACAGACCTTTGTTGGCAAAGTAATGTCTTTGCTTTTTAGCATGCTGTCTAGCTAGGTCATAGGTTTTCTTCCAAGGAGCAAGTGTCTTTTAATTTCAAGTCTGCAGTCACCATCTGCAGTGATTTTGGACCCCCCAAAAGAGAGAGTCCAGTAGTTTCAGAAAATTGTGATTATTTCCTTTTTCCAAGTGCATTTACCTTGATAAAATCTTTGAGTCCTTTTGGGGAGGGTGGGATAAATATTACAAATAAAAATCTGGCTATTTTTACATCCTTCTCTAGAGGACTCAAACTCCCCTTCACTGAAAGGTTTCTGGGGCTGTAAAGTGGCTCATTTCTGGGAAGTAATGAGGAGCCATGACTATCTATTTTAATAATTTTAGTTCGATTTTGGTCGCTTTAAGTCAGAAGGTGTCCAATGTGCTACTAGAGATCAGTGGAAAAATAACTCCAGAAAGAATGAAGAGACAGAGCGAAAGCAAAAACAACACCCAGTTATGGATGTGACTGGTGATGGAAGCAAGGTCTGATGCTGGAAAAAGTAATACTGCATAGGAATCTGGAATGTTAGGTCCATGAATCAAGGCAAATTGGAAATTGTCAAATAGCAGATGGCAACAGTGAACTTCGACATTTTAGGAATCAGCAAACTAAAATGGACTGGAATGGGTGAATTTAACACAGATGACTATTATATCTACTACTGTGGACAAGAATCCACAGAGATTCTTAAGAGAAGGAGTGGAGTAGCCATCATAGTCAACAAAAGAGTCCAAAATGCAGTACTTGGATGCAATTTCAAAAGTTACAGAATGATCTCTCTTCATTTCCAAGGCAAACCATTCAATATCACAGTAATCCAAGTCTATGCCCTGACCAGTAATGCTGAAGAAGCTGAAGTTGAATGGCTCTATGAAGACCTACAAGACTTTTTAGAACTAACACCCAAAAAAGATGTCCTTTTCATTATAGGGGACTGGAATGCAAAAGTAAGAAGTCAAGAAACACCTGGAGTAACATGCAAATTTGACCTTGGAGTACAGAATGAAGCAAGGCAAAGGCTAACAGAATTTTGGCAAGAGAACGCACTGGTCATAGCAAACAGCCTCTTCCAACAACATGAGAGAACATGGACATCACCAAATGGTCAACACTGATACCAGATTGTTTACATTTTTTGCAGCCAAAGATTGAGAATCTCTATACAGTCAGCAAGAACAAGACTGGGAGCTGACTGTTGCTCTGATCATGACCTCCTTATTGCCAAATTCAGATTTAAACTGAAGAAAGTAGGGAAAACCACTATGTCATTCAGGTATGACCTAAATCAAATCCCTTATGATTATACAGTGGAAGTGAGAAATAGATTCAAGGGACTAGATCTGAAGACAAAGTGCGTGATGAACTATGGAAAGAGGTTCATGACATTGTACAGGAGACAGGAATCAAGACCACCCCCAAGAAAAAAAACATGCAAAAAAGCAAAATGACTGTCTGAGGAGGCCTTACAAATAGCTGTGAAAAAAAAGAAGCAAAAAGCAAAGGAGAAAAGGAAAGATATACCCATTTGAATGCAGAGTTCCAAAGAATAGCAAGGAGACATAAGAAAGCCTTCCTTGGGGATCAGTGCAAAGAAATAGAGGAAAACAATGGAATGGGAAATGCTATAGATCTCTTCAAGAAAATTGGAGATACTGAGTGAATATTTCATACAAAGATGGGCTCAATAAGGAAAGAAATGGTATGGACCTAACAGAAGCAAAAGATATTGAGAAGAGGTGGCAAGAATACACAGCAGAACTATACAAAAAGATTTTCATGACCCAGATAATCACGATGGTGTGACCACTCACCTAGAGCCAGACATCCTGGAATGTGAAGTAAAGTGGGCCTGAAAAAGCATCACTAGAAACAAAGCTAGTGGAGGTGATGGAATTACAGTTGAGCTATTCCAAATCCTGAAAGATGATGCTGTGAAAGTGCTGCACTCAATATACCAGCAAATTTGGAAAACTCAGCAGTGGCCACAGGACAGGAAAAGGTCAGTTTTCATTTCAATCCAAAGAAAGGCAATGCCAAAGAATGTTCAAACTACCACACAATTGCACTCATCTCACATGCTAGTAAAGTAATGCTTAAAATTCTCAAAACCAGGCTTCAACAATATGTGAACTATGAACTTCCAGATGTTCCAGCTGGTTTTAGAAAAAAAGAGGAACCAGAAATCAAATTGCCAACATCCACTGCATCTTTGAAAAAGTAAAAGAGTTCCATAAAAACATCTATTTCTGCTTTATTGACTATGCCAGAGGCTTTGACTGGGTGGATCACAACAAACCATTGAAAATTCTAAAAGAGATGGGAATACCAGACAACCTGACCTGCTTCTTGAGAAATCTGTGTGCAGTTCAGGAAGCAAAAGTTAGAACTGGACATGTAACAATAGACTGGTTCTGAATAGGAAAAGGAGTACATCAAGACTGTACATAGTCACCCTACTTATTTAACTGGAATGAAGCACAAGCTGGAATCAAGATTGCTGGGAGAAATATCAATAACCTCACATATGCAGATGACACCACCATTACGGCAGAAAGTGAAGAAGTACTAAAGAACCTGTTGATGAAAGTTAAAGAGGAGAGTGAAAAAGTTGGCTTAAAATTCAACATTCAGAAAAATAAGATCTTGGCATCTGGTCCCACCACTTCATGGCAAATGGAAGGTGATACATTGGAAACAGTGGCAGATTTTATTTTTGGGGGCTTCAAAACCACTGCAGATGGTGATTGTAGCCATGAAATTAAAAGAGGCTTACTCTTGGAAGAAAAGTTATTACCAAGCTTGACAGTATATTGAAAAGCAGAGACATTACTTTGCCAACATAGGTCCATCTAGTTAAGGCTATGGTTTTTCCTGTAGTCATGAATGGATGTGAGAGTTGGACTATAAAGAAAGCTTAATGTAGAAGAATTGATACTTTTGAACTGTGGTGTTGGAGACTATTGAGAGTCCCTTGGACTGCAAGGAAATCCAACCAATCCATCCTAACCGAAAATATCCTGAATATTCATTGGAAGGACTGATGCTGCAGCTGAAACTCCAATACTTTGGCCACCTAATGCAAAGAACTGACTCTTTTGAAAAGACCCTGATGCTGGGAAAGATGGAAGGTGGGAGGAGAAGGGTGCAACAGAGGATGAGATTGTTGGATGGCATTACCGACTGAATGGACATCAGAACAGATCAGTCGCTCAGTCGTGTCCGACTCTTTGTGACCCCATGAATCGCAGCATGCCAGGCCTCCCTGTCCATCACCAACTCCCGGAGTTCACTCAGACTTACGTCCATCGAGTCAGTGATGCCATCCAGCCATCTCATCCTCTGTCGTCCCCTTCTCCTCCTGCCCCCAATCCCTCCCAGCATCAGGGTCTTTTCCAATGAGTCAACTCTTTGCATGAGGTGGCCAAAGTACTGGAGTTTCAGCTTTAGCATCATTCCTTCCAAAGAAATCCCAGGGCTGATCTCCTTCAGAATGGACTGGTTGGAGCTCCTTGCAGTCCAAGGGACTCTCAAGAGTCTTCTCCAACACCACAGTTCAAAAGCATCAATTCTTCCGCGCTCAGCCTTCTTCACAGTCCAACTCTCACATCCATACATGACCACAGGAAAAACCATAGCCTTGACTAGACGGACCTTTGTTGGCAGAGTAATGTCTCTGCTTTTGAATATGCTGTCTAGGTTGGTCATAACTTTCCTTCCAAGGAGTAAGTGTCTTTTAATTTCATGGCTGCAGTCACCATCTGTAGTGATTTTGGATCCCAGAAAAATAAAGTCTGACACTGTTTCCACTGTTTCCCCATCTATTTCCCATGAATGGACATGAGTTTGAGTAAACTCTGGGATTTTGTGATGGACAGGGAGGCTTGGCACGCTGCAGTCCACGGGGTCTCAAAGAGTCGGACATGACTGATCGACTAAACTGAACTGAAAATCCTGATAAATACTAATGCCAAGAAGTATGGGCTTTGCAGGTGGCGCTAGTAGTAAAGAACCTGACTGCCTGCTGAGGACATAAGAGACACTGGTTCAATTCCTGGGTTGGGAAGATCCTCTGAAGGAGGGTATGGCAACTCACTCTAGTATTTTTGCTTGGAGAATTCCATGGACATAGGAGCCGGGTGTGCTACACTCCATAGGTTGCAAACAGCAGGACAGGACTGAAGCGACTTTGCAAGCATGTGCACAGTTTCTGTATGGTGTGAAGAAATAAAATATGGGTTTAGTGTCCATGCTGTGGATTAAAAACAAAAAAGTAAAAGCAAAGAAAAAAAATGTACCCTCTTTAACAGCATATAGTGACATCAGGAATTCGCTCCATCATCTGCACTCTCAGAATTAAAGGCTGGGTTTAGTTTCCTAGGTTTAGTTTGCTGCACATGTATAGATGAAGCAGAGTTTCATCTGTTTCACAGTTTTAATTTCAAGTTAGTTGCCATGGACTCCATGGAAAATGGATTGGAATATGTGAGGTGTGGTTTTGCTCTACATGAGTTGTTTTGCTCAAGCTAGTCAGATAACTTACAATTATGATGGGAACCTATCATTTTTGAGTTATATGGAGACAGAAGATGACAATATACGTGTAACATGAAGATTGCATGTGTATATGTCTCTGTGTGTGCATGTAAATAAATCCAATATCTGCTTATTGAAGTCTTAGGCCCTAAGAGATCAGAATGTAACTGCTTTGGAGAAGTCTTTGAGGAGGCAATTAACAGAAAATGATACATTTAGGGCAGATCTTATCTAATATAATTGTTGACCATGTAAAAAGAGATTATGGAGAAGGAAATGGCAACCCATTCCAGTATTCTTGCCTGGAGAATCCCATGGGCGAAGAGCTTGTTGGGCTACAGTACATGTTGTCACAAAGTATTGGACACAACTCAGAGACTAAGCAAGAAGAGATTAGGGCATTGAAATTCAGAGAAAAAAGATAGCTTGAAGACAGAGGGTAAAAGCTGCCATCTACAAATGAAGAAGAGAGGTATCAGAAAAAAAAAAAAATCAACCCTGCTGTTACAATGATTTCAAATGTCTAAACCCCAGAATAGTGAGAAAATAAATTTCTTTTTAAAAAATATTTATTGCAGTATAGTTGATTTACAATGTTGTTAGTTTCAGCTATACAGCAAAATGAATCTATTATACATATATACATACTTTTTTTAAACATTATTTTCCTATATAGGCCATTACAGAGTACTGAGTAGAGTTCCCTGTGCTTATTAATTATATATTTTATGTAGTAGGATATATATGTCAATCCCAACCTCCCCTACTCCCCAGTAACCATAAGTTTGTTTTCTATATTTGTAAATCTATTTTACAGATGGTGACTGCAGCCATGAAATTAAAAGACGCTTACTCCTTGGAAGGAAAGTTATGACCAACCTAGATAGCATATTCAAAAGCAGAGACATTTCATTGCCAACAAAGGTCTGTCTAGTCAAGGCTATGGTTTTTCCTGTGGTCATGTATGGATGTGAGAGTTGGACTGTAAAGAAAGCTGAGTGCCGAAGAACTGATGCTTTTGAACTGTGGTGTTGGAGAAGACTCTTGAGAGTCCCTTGGAGATCCAACCAGTCAATTCTGAAGGAGATCCAACCAGTCCATTCTGAAGGAGATCAGCCCTGGGATTTCTTTGGAAGGAATGATGCTAAAGCTGAAACTCCAGTACTTTGGCCACCTCATGCGAAGAGTTGACTCATTGGAAAAGACTCTGATGCTGGGAGGGATTGGGGGCAGGAGGAGAAGGGGACGACAGAGAATGAGATGGCTGGATGGCATCACTGACTCAATGGACGTGAGTCTGAGTGAACTCTGGGAGTTGGTGATGGACAGGGAGGCCTGACGTGCTGAGATTCATGGGGTCGCAAAGAGTCGGACACGACTGAGCAACTGAACTGAACTGAAATCTGTTTTGTAGGTAAGTTCATTTGGGCCCTTTTTGTAGATTATTCACTTTTAAGCAATATCATATTTACAAATAATAAATGCAGGAGAGAGTGTGGAAAAGGGAATGCTGCTACACTGTTGGTGGCAATGGAAGTTGGTTCAGCTACTATAGAGTGTAGTATGGAGGCTCCTTAAAAAATAAAAATACAACTACCATATGATTCAGCAATGCCATTGCAAGCACATACATGGAGAAAACTATAATTTGAAATGATATATGCACCACAATGTTCATTGCAGAAATATTTACAATAGCCAGGACGTGGAAGCAACCTCAACGCCCACCAACAGAGGAATGAATAAAGAAGATGTAAATGCATACAATGGTACATTACTCAGCCATAAAAAAGAATGGGATAATGCTATTTGCAGCAACATAGATAGACTTAGAGATTGTCATACTGAGTAAGTCAGACAAAGAGAGTTCTGTTTTTTCAGCAACCAGTCTATGGTACTTTGTTATATCAGCTCTAACAAACTAATGCAAGCAGTATCAATATGTGTGTGTGTGTGTGTGTGTGTGTGTGTGTGTGTCTTTGTGTATATGTATGTATGTATTTATCTGTAGATACATATATGTATATGTATATATATAAAGTCATATGGTGGTGGTGGTTTAGTCTCTAAGTCCTGTCCAACTCTTGTGACCCCATGGACTATAGCCTGACAAGCTCCTCTGTCCATAGGATTTTCCAGGCAAGAATCCTGGAGTGGATTACCATTTCCTTCTCCATGGGAACTTCTTGACCCAGGAATCAAATCTGGGTCTTCTGCATTGAAGGCAGATTCTCAGGCAGATTCTGATTGAGTTATGAGGGAAGCTGATAATAAAATATATTTTATATACTCATGTTATGTGGAGATAGATGCATATAGATGTTGCAGTTTCCTGCATGTGCAAAAACTGCATGTGTGGTGGGTTGACTATAATCTTTATTTTAAATATCTAATAATAATAAATAGGCACCAGTAAACTAAAAGAAAATATTTTATTTTTCAACTTTTTGACTTGAAAACACTAAGCATCAGCCTTAATATTTTTCAATTTAATATTTAGTGTGAAAAATACACTTTGTTGATAAACCAATTTTTCCCCAAAACTTTCTTCATTGCCTCTTTGACATCTTTGTTCCTCAAACTATAGATGATGAGATTCAGCATGGGAATTATGATAGTGTAAAACACGGACTCGATCACATCATGATCCAAGGCATAGCTGGAACCGGGTCTCATGTACATGAAGAGGACTGTACCATGAAAAATGGACACTCCTGTTAGGTGAGAGCCACATGTTGAAAAGACTTCTTCCTCCAGCAGAATGGATCCTCAGAATGGCCAACAGGATGAAACCATAGGAGATCAGAAAAATCAATATGGTGGATATCTCAATAGAGCCTGAAAAATAGAAAACTAGAAGCTGGTTCATGCACTTATCAGAGTAAGAAATAGCAAGGAGGGGAGGGATGTCACAGAAGACATGTCTGATTTCATTGGATGCATAGAAGGATAGGGTAAAAGTAGCCACTGTGTGTAAAGTAGCATGCAAGATACCAACAACATAGCAGGAAATTATAAGTGACACATAGACTCTGGGTGACATTTTAACTAAATACAGGAGAGGGTTGTAGATGGCTACATAGCGATCATAGGCCATTGCAGCCAAGATGAAGTATTCTGTGGTTCCACAAGTAAGAAAGAGAAACATCTGTGTGGCACACCCAAGAAAAGAAATCGTTTTATTCTTTGTTAGGAAATTGATCAACATTTTGGGGGTGATAACTGAAGAATAACAGGCACCCAAGAATGATAATGTTGTCAGAAAATAGTACATGGGGTTGTGGAGCCGGGAATCCATAATGACCAAGAAAACCAACCCCAAATTTCCTATCATTGTAAAAAGATAGATTGCTAGAAATAGTAAAAATAGAAAAATTTTCACCTCAAAATCATCTGTAAAGCCCATCAGTGTAGTCCGATTTTTTATCTGAATCCTGTATAAATCTAAATCTGATGGTGACCCTGACATCTCAGCTTTTATTTTTAAGTTCTAAAAGCAATATATGGCAAAAATAGAACCCAGCAATTACATCCTCATGTCTGTTTCTTAGAAATCCTTTTCAGTGAGGGAACAGTCCAGTGATTAAAAGTTGAGTCCAAGTGGATGCATTACTCTGTAAAAATAAATTAATTGCTGTTGATTAAATTTTCATGTGCCAGTTTACAGGGTTTAACTTCCAGTTTATTTTCTGTTAAATTCATGACATCTCACTTTCATATTGTGTTATCTTAAAATTCACAAAGACAAATGAATATAGGAGGTTTTAATCCCAAAATTATTATAGTAAAAAATGCACATCCGAGTGCTAATCTTAGATTTTCTACAGCATGCATGAAGCTTATAATTGGTAAAGTGGGAGCAAATCCATTTACATCAGAAGATAATATTGAATTTAAATGTTAAAAGTGGATCTGAAAATTACTTAACTTTAACATATCCACAGATTACTAGGAAATGGGATTATTATTATTGTGATATTGCTCAGTCGTGTCCACCTCTTTGCAACTCAATGGACTGCAGCCTGCCAGGCTCCTCTGTCCATGGAATTCTCCAGGCAAGAATCCTGGAATGTTGAGCCAGTCCTTCGGGGGATCTTCCTGACCCAGTGATCAAATCTGGGTCTCCTGCATTGCAGGCAGATTCTTTATCATCTGAGTCACCTGGGAGGTCCAAGCAGATCTACTAGTACTGGAAGTGGGGTTCGAACCCACAAGGATATAAATCTATTGGATCTTATGTCAAATGTCTTAACCACTTGGCCATTCTAGTACCCGAATTTTCTATAATTACTATAAAATACTGTTTTCCCTAGGTGGAGGGAGGGGCATGTAGCTCCAGAAACCCCCTTCCCCATACAAAAATGAAAGATGCTCAAGTTCTTTACATAAAATAGATAAAAGAGATATTTACAATATAAGCAACAGACCTCTTCTCACATACTTGAACTCATCTATAGATTACTTATAAAACCCAATACAATGTGAATGTTGTCTAAAAGGTTGTAAATACAGTTTAAATACTTTTAAAATTGTTGTTGATGTGCTGCAAATTTGTTTTACTTTTTCAACTCTAGAAATTATTATTTTACAATACTTGGGATATAGAGTTGATTGAATCCAGGGAAATAGAACCCTTGGATATAAATAGCACTGACTGCAAATATCTCCTGATGACAGATAATAAAATTCTTTAGAAAAGGTATTGCTAAAAGAAGCACATGTCAATACTAAACACCACAATGTAGTGTTTCACTACGGCTTTATTTCCCAATGCTGTCAGACTGTTGCTTATTCAGTGAATTATGAAGAAAGCAAAGTGCAAAACAAGCAAGCAAAATGTCAAAAGGTCACAAGTATCTGTATCTGAAGCCTCCATCATTGAAACAGTTAGATATTACATTTACTGTATTTAGGACCAAGATTTGGGCATTGTGACTCTTGTTTTCCTTCAGTGTGCTGTATAGATCAACATTGATTTAAAAGAGTGAAAATCTGCTGTGGGTAGGACTGAGCTGAATTCAGTGACCTACCAATAGCTTATATTACTAACCTGAAATGCACTATATCTGTGTTATAATGAGATATCCATATATCAAATAGAGAATGAGCAAGTCAGCTTAAAATCACTTTTTGAAGAAAAAGAAAGCCTCATGTCTTTATTTTCCCAGATAGTTCCTCTCAGATTAAGATGAAAAATGTTCTTGATACATAGAGTAAATAACTGTTCAACTATGGAGCTACCAAATCGAAAAGGATGAACTTACTTAATCCTTAGAGAAATATATACAGTACAAATATAATATATAATTAAGTCAAATATTCATCTCTTTGTTAATTCAAACATCTCACATATTGCTCCTGAAACACATAAACACACAAAAATGTATTATAAAAATTCCAGTTTAACTTGAACAGTTATATTAATAAAATACCTTATAAAGCCATCAAGTTTATTAACATTAAATATATTAGATGTATTATTTGAGTATCAACAATACAGTCATGTTTTTATTTTTTATTTTTTTTCCTTTCTTTATTCTTTTTTTTAAATTTTATTTTATTTAACTTTACAATATTGTATTGCTTTTGCCATATGTCAAAATGAATCTGCCACAGGTATGCATGTGTTCCCCATCCTGAGCCCTCGTCCCTCCTCCCTCCCCATACCATCCCTCTGGGTCGTCCCAGTGCACCAGCCCCAAGCATCCAGTATCGTGCATCGAACCTGGACTGGCGTACAGTCATGTTTTTTTTTTTTTTTAAACTTTACATAATTGTATTAGTTTTGCCAAATATCAAAATGAATCCACCACAGGTATACATGTGTTCCCCATCCTGAACCCTCCTCCCTCCTCCCTCCCCATACCATCCCTCTGGGTCGTCCCAGTGCACTAGCCCCAAGCATCCAGTATCATGTATAGAACCTGGACTGGCAACTCGTTTCTTACATGATATTTTACATGTTTCAATGTCATTCTCCCATATCTTCCCACCCTCTCCCTCTCCCACAGAGTCCATTAGACTGTTCTATACATCAGTGTCTCTTTTGCTGTCTCATACACTGGGTTATTGTTACCATCTTTCTAAATTCCATATATATGCGTTAGTATACTGTATTTATGTTTTTCCTTCTGGCTTACTTCACTCTGTATAATAGGCTCCAGTTTCATCCACCTCATTAGAACTGATTCAAATGTATTCTTTTTAATGGCTGAGTAATACTCCATTGTGTATATGTACCACAGCTTTCTTATCCATTCATCTGCTGATGGACATCTAGGTTGCTTCCATGTCCTGGCTATTATAAACAGTGCTGCGATGAACATTGGGGTACACGTGTCTCTTTCCCTTCTGGTTTCCTCAGTGTGTATGCCCAGCAGTGGGATTGCTGGATCATAAGGCAGTTCTATTTCCAGTTTTTTAAGGAATCTCCACACTGTTCTCCATAGTGGCTGTACTAGTTTGCATTCCCACCAACAGTGTAAGAGGGTTCCCTTTTCTCCACACCCTCTCCAGCATTTATTGCTTGTAGACTTTTGGATCGCAGCCATTCTGACTGGTGTGAAATGGTACAGTCATGTTTTTAAAATTCTTTGTTATTAATCTTTATCCTTCAAGAATCCATATATTACACACACAAATATTGATTGGAAAGAATCAATTTTAAAATAGGAGTTTGGCAGATAAGAAGTATAGTAAAAATAATAAGAATACACAGGCAAATTTTGAAAAATATATCAAGAGATGGTCTAAATGAATTCTTTAAAAAATAAATGTTCACAAGGGAAACTTTAGCTTCATTATGATACTAATTTTTATTTTACTGATGTGTCTGAGACAATACTGTCGTGGAAGATGAAAAATACTGTATTTAACTCTAGAACCTTAATATTACAATCTCAGATTTAGCCACTAATGTGATTTAGTAAAAGTAACCCGATCCTTCAAATGAAAAAATTAAATTGATCAAACTGTTGGTGCATATTTTGTTCAACTACATGAACATGGTATGACAACAGAGTTCTTACTTATGAGATGCATTAAAATGTTTTATTGAAGTATTAATTATATGTGAAGGATGCATACATATCAAATATGACTATAATTCATTTCAAATTTTTCTTAATTTGAACAAAATAAATAGGGAGCTAGGAAATCAAATTTTCGTCAAAGCATTGGACAACGAATGGACTCCCAAACAAAATCTAAGTATCTCTTCTTTTAGTTAAACTTAAGTGTTACATGCAGAGAAGGCAATGGCAGCCCACTCCAGTACTCTTGCCTGGAAAATCCCATGGATGGAGGAGCCTGGTAGGCTGCAGTCCATGGGGTCACGAAGAGTCAGACACAACTGAGCGACTTCACTTTCACTTTTCACTTTCATGCATTGGAGAAGGAAATGGCAACCCACTCCAGTGTTCTTGCCTGGAGAATCGCAGGGATGGGGGAGCCTTGGTGGGCTGACATCTCTGGGGTCGCACAGAGTCGGACATGACTGAAGTGACTTACCAGCAGCAGCAGCAGCAACAAGTGTTACATGACACAACATATATTAAAATATCATTTTCATGAAATTAAACTACTTAATTCCAATATTTAATCCTATCAATCACCTTAAAAATTCTCTTTCATTGCATTCTGATGTGGGGCATATCAATAAAATAATAATATGTGTACTTAAATACCCCTATTATTTTGTCCTTTACAACTTTCTCATAAACCTTTATATCTCTGATCTAATATAAAGGTAACATATAAATGAAGGCCACCTTTTCTTAATGTTTCTTAAATATTATTCTTAATCATGCTGCATTAGAGCAATTACCTATTTCATTGCAGAAATATGAGGAATGATAGACAAAAAATGCCTCCCAAGTGGTGCCTGTGATAAAGAATCCATCTGCCTGTGCAGGAAACGTGAGTTTGATCCCTGGGTCGGGAAGATATCCTGGAAAGGAAAATGGCAATCCAATCCAGTACTCTTGCCTGGAAAATTCCATGGACAGAGGATCCAGGTGGACTACAGTCCATGGGGTCACAAAGAGTAAGACATGACTGAGCATGCACAGACAAAAAGTATGGGGTCATTTACTTCATCCAGGATTCTATTTAATTCTGTTCACTAATATTTAAAGAAATTGAAACTTATTATTTTTGCATCTAGCTGACTTCACTTTGAAAGACAGAGTCTAGAAAAATGGGTCCCAGATTTTTGACAAAGCATCGTGGAAGTGAGAGGAAGACTTAAGGGACTAGATCTGATAGACAGAGTGACTGATAGACAGAGTTTCATGACATTGTACAGCAGACAGGAATCAAGACCATCATCAAGAAAAAGAAATACAAAAAAGCAAAATGGCTCTATGTGGAGCCCTTACAAATAGCTGTGAAAAGAATGGAAGTGAAAAGCAAAGGAGAAAAGGAAAGATATACCCATTTGAATGCAAAGTTCCAAAGAATAGCAAGGAGACATAAGAAAGCCTTCCTCAGCACTCAATGCAAAGAAGTAGATGAAAACAGTAGAATGGGAAAGACTAGAGATCTCATCAAGAAAATTAGAGCTACCAAGGGAACATTTAATGCAAAGATGGGCTCGATAAAGAACAGACATGGTATGGACCTAACAGAAGCAGGAAATATTAAGAAAAGGTGACAAGAATACAGAGAAGAACTGTACAAAAAAGATCTTCAAGACCCAGATAATCACAATGGCGTGATCATTCACACTCACCAAGAGCCAGACATCCTGGAATATGAAGTCAAGTGGGCCTTAGGCAGCATCACTATGAACAAAGTTAGTGGAGGTGACAGAATTTCAGTTGAGCTATTTCAAATCCTGAAAGACGATGCTGTGAAAGTGCTACACTCAATATGCCAGCAAATTTGGAAAACTCCACAGTGGCCACAGGACTGGAAAGGTCAGATTTCATTCCAATCCCAAAGAAAAGCAATGCCAAAGAATGCTCAAACTACTGCACAATTGCACTCATCTCAAAAGCTAGTAAAGTGATGCTTAAAATTCTGCAAGCCAGGCTTCAGCAATACATGAATCATAAACTTCCAGAATTCAAGTGGGTTTTAGAAAAGGCAGAGGAACCAGAGATCAAACTGCCAAAATCTGCTGGATCATAGAAAAAGCAAGAGAGTGCCAGAAAAACATCTATTTCTGCTTTATTGACTATACCAGAGACTTTGACTGTGTGGATCACAATAAACTGTGGAAAATTCTGAAAGAGATGGGAATACCAGACAACCTGACCTGCCTCTTTAGAAACCTGCATTCAGGTCAGGAAGCAATAGTTAGAACTGGACATGGAACAACAGACTGGTTCCAAATAGGAAAAGGAGTACATCAAGGCTGTATATTGTCACCCTGCTTATTTAACTTATATGCAGAGTACATCATGAGAACGCTGGGCTGGAGGGAGTACAAGCTGGAATTAAGATTGCCAGGAGAAATATCAATAGCCTCAGATATGCAGATGACACCACCCTTATGGCAGAAAGTGAAGAGGAACTAAAAAGCCTCTTGATGAAAGTGAAAGAGGAGAGTGAAAAAGTTGGCTTAAAGCTCAATATTCAGGAAACTAAGATCATGGCATCTGGTCCCATCACTTCATGGGAAATAGATGAGGAAACAGTGGAAACAGTGTCAGACTTTACTTTTCTGGGCTCCAAAATCACTGCAGATGGTGATTGCAGCCATGAAATTAAAAGACGCTTACTCCTTGGAAGGAAAGCTATGACCAGCCTAGACAGCATATTAAAAAGCAGAGACATTACTTTTTCAACAAAGATCCATCTAGTCAGGACTATGGTTTTTCCAGTAGTCATGTATGGATATGAGAATTGGACTATAAAGAAAGCTGAGCACAGAAGAATTGATGCTTTTGAACTGTGGTATTGGAGAAGACTCTTGAGAGTCCCTTGGACTGCAAAGAGATCCAACCAGTCCATCCTAAAGGAGATCAGTCTTGGGTGTTCATTGGAAGGACTGATGTTGAAGCTGAAGCTCCAATATTTTGGCTATCTGATGCCATGGGCTGACTCATTGGAAAAGACCCTGATGCTGGGAAAGATTGAGGGCAGAAGGAGAAGGGGACGACAGAAGAGGAGATGGTTGGATGGCATCACCAACTCAATGGACATGGGTTTGGGTGGACTCGGGGAGTTGGTGATGGACAGGGAGGCCTGGCGTGCTGCGGTTCATGGGGTCGCAAAGAGTCAGACACGACTGAACAACTGAACTGAACTGAACTGAGTCATCATTCAGAAAAACTAAAATCAAATGAGTTCCTCAACTTTCAAAATGTTGGGAAACACACAATAATAGGCACTCATGATATGAATAACATTATAAACATTGACTTTGAGAAAAGCAAAGCTGTGTTAACAGCTACCAGAAATCATAAAGTGGCTGCAAGAGGTTAGAAGTGGTACATGCATTATTTGGTGCAATCTATATAGCAACCTGCAACCACATAAATGAGCATTCTTTTATATATTAGGCAGTTAAGAATCAGCTAGACCTATGAACTTAGTGAGCTCACACAGTAATTTACTAGCAGCACCAAGACTAAAGTACAAATTTATCTGTTGCCTGATCCCATGCTATTACCATTAACCACATCACAGGCTAATTGTAACATGCTAATTGTAACAATTCTGGAATTGCTCTGCCCATAGAAATACAAAATAACATTCTTATGTTCTTTAATCTATTTTTTAAATCTAGCTTAAGCAAACTATGAAAATAAAATAATATACAGGAAAATCTTGCTGTAGTTTCTAGATCCATCAGCTAACTTGTGAAATAAATTTAAAACTAATTTATATCCTTCCATGAGAAAAATAGCAATCCTCAAATGGCATATACTCAGTTCAGTTCAGTTCAGTCCCTCAGTCGTGTCTGACTCTTTGTGACCCCATGAACCGCAGCATGCCAGGCCTGCCTGTCCATCACCAACTCCCGGAGTCCACCCAAACCCATGTCCATTGTGTTGGTGATGCCATCCAACCATCTCCTCTTCTGTTGTCCCCTTCTCCTCCTGCCTCTAATCTTTCCCAGTATCAGAGTCTTTTCCAATGAGTCAGCTCTTTGCATCAGATAGCCAAAATATTGGAGTTTCAGCTTCAACATCAGTCCTTCCAATGAACACCCAGGACTGATCTCCTTTAGGATGGACTGATTGGATCTCCTTGCAGTCCCAGAGACTCTGAAGAGTCTTCTCCAACACCACAGTTTAAAAGCATCAGTTCTTCAGAGCTCAGCTTTCTTTATAGTCCAACTCTCACATCCATATGGATATACTCAATGGCTGGTTAATTAATTATTTTCTTTCTATTTAATAATTTTAATAATTTTCCTAAAGTTAAAATATAGCCATTTTTATATACCCTTTTTCTGACTGTTGTCTTCCATCTAGGAAATTAAAACAATTTTCTAATTCATAGCTACATTGGGCTAAAAATTTAGGAAGTCTTTCTTATTTCCCCTATTTAGTCAGTTCAGTTCAGTCACTCAGTCATGTCCGACTCTTTGCAACCCCACGAATCACAGCAAGCCAGGCCTCCCTGTCCATCACCAACTCCCGGAGTTCACTCAGACTCACGTCCATTGTGTCAGTGATGCCATCCAGCCGTTTCATCCTCTGTCGTCCCCTTCTCCTCCTGCCCCCAATCCCTCCCAGCATCAGAGTCTTTTCCAATGAGTCAACTCTTCACATGAGGTGGCCAAAGTACTGGAGTTTCAGCTTTAGCATCATTCCTCCCAAAGAACACCTAGGACTGATCGCCTTTAGTAATGGACTGGTTGGATCTCCTGGCAGTCCAAGGGACTCTCAAGAGTCTTCTCCAACACCACAGTTCAAAAGCATCAATTCTTCAGTGCTCAGCTTTTTTCACAGTCCAACTCTCACATCCATACATGACCACAGGAAAAACCATAGCCTTGACTAGACGGACCTTTGTTGGCAAAGTAATGTCTCTGCTTTTGAATATGCTATCTAGGTTGGTCATAACTTTCCCTCCAAGGAGTAAGCATCTTTTAATTTCACGGCTGCAGTCACCATCTACAGTGATTTTGGAGCCCCCCCCCCAAAAAAAAAATAAAGTCTGACACTGTTTCCACTGTTTCTCCATCTATTTCCCATGAAGTGATGGGACCAGATGCCATGACCTTCATTTTCTGAATGTTGAGGGCCTAGAGGAGCTACTCCAATTTCAAGATCATGAGGGTTGCGGTGAAGAGATACCCCTCGTCCAAGGTAAGGAGCAGTGGCTGTGCTTTGCTGGAGCAGCCATGAAGAGATACCCCATGTCCAAGGTAAGAGAAACCCAAGTAAGATGGTAGGTGTTGCAAGAGGGCATCAGAAAACAGACACACTGAAACCATAATCACAGAAAGCTAGTCAATCTAATCACACTAGGACCACAGCCTTGTCTAACTCAATGAAACTAAGCCATGCCCTGTGGGGCCACCCAAGACAGGCAAGTCATGGTGGAGAGATCTGACAGAATGTGGTCCACTGGAGAAGAGAATGGCAAACCATTTCAGTATTCTTGCCTTGAGAGCCCCATGAACAGCATGAACAGTATTTCCCCTATTATGTTCCCATAAATTTTCTCACTCAATCCTTAATTCAATTCTGAATTAACTAGAAAAAAAATTATCTAAGAGTTAAATATTAAGGCACAGAATCTAGTATGAGATTAAAGGTTATGGCTTCTAAGATATTTTGTAATCAATGAAATACCTTTCATCTTACCTGTGAAAATGAACTGCTCACTCAGTTAAAATATGTTGAGTGTTAAGCATTTGGACTCTTATATCAGATTCTCTGGCTCTTGAAGTCCTTGAAGTGATATCACAGGGACAAAAAGAAACACTAATTCTCTTCTGCAATAGAAAGATAACAAGAGTTTTTTTTTTTTTCTTTTCTAAGTGATGAAAAAAGCTCCTGATTCTGAAGCAATGAACAACAAGGTGAAATGATTATGTGAATTTACTTTGGTCTCTGGTGTAAAATGATCTCTCAGTGGAAGAATATGCACAGAATTGGAATGATGTCTATTTAGTAGCTATTCTATTGGGTTGATGAGTTAGTTACTCTGAAATCCAATTTCCTCTACTTGTGAATATAACTTGTTTATGTCTCTCAAAATTTTGTAAACATTCGTATAATGAAATAACTCTGTGGGAGAGGGAGAGGGTGGGAAGATTTGGGAGAATGGCATTGAAATATGTATAATATCATATATGAAACGAGTCACCAGTCCAGGTTCGATGCACGATACTGGATGCTTGGGGCTGGTGCACTGGGGCGACCCAGAGGGATGGTATGGGGAGGGAGGAGGGAGGAGGGTTCAGGATGGGGAACACATGTATACCTGTGGCAGATTCATTTTGATATATGGCAAAACCAATATGATATTGTAAAGTTAAATAAAATAACATAAAATAAATAAAATAAAATAAAAAAAGAAAGTACCTATCATAGACTTCATTATCATTAAATAAAGATTACTGTAGATATTTAAATTTTAAAGTGCTACACTAAGATGGAGTACAGGAGATAGAGTTCACTGGCAGTTTATAGAGGAGATATGTTAATAAATGAATAAGACTATTGACAGGAGGGATTATAAAGTACACAAAAATAATATTTTATGTAGTAAAATCAAGCTGAATATAATTAGGAACATTTAAACAATAAAGAAATAACTTTCATTTCTGGTTGTGACATACAGGGTCATAACAAACCACTCTTCCTACTGAAAACACTAGAAAAATTTGGATAAAAAATTACAAAATTCCTATTTTGAAGGAATCAGATAACTATGGAAAAAAGTAAAAAGTTCAGAGCAATATAAAAATGAAGGCTCATTAAGTCAGAGAGAGTCCACCTGATCACACTTGGGTGGCTTATCACCTTTACAAACAATGCTGAAAAATACAAAACTGCATAAAATCGTACTTATTCATGTTTATTGATTCAAAGAGTAAGTGAAGGTGCCCAAATCTTCTCCACACGTTTGAGCATTTGTATTCTCGTGAGCATAAAAAAGTGTATTTTCCCAAGAAATTGCTTGGGGAAGTGTCTTAGACTATTTTATGTATTAAATCTACACAATATACATTTTTATTCCTTTTTCCTGAATGTAATTTAGTATTCACCCATATTTTTAAGGATGATTTTTCTCCCTTTTCTGTGAACTGTTACTTCAACTATTTATTTTGACTTCCTCATATTTAAGTGGAGGTTATTGATAAAAGCAAATAGCACTTTAGGTGAGGTATTATATTTTGTCATCTTTATTAAAACATTTTAATTTTACTTTTAGTGCAAGGTTGTATCAAGTAGAATTATTTTTGTGTAGTCTTTTTCAGTTTCTGTGTTCTGCATTCTAATTTTGAGCCAGTTGAGAAAAATTCTTTGCTTTAACAGTATAGAAACATGTACTTAAAACTCTTTCACTATTTCACTTTTGAAATATGTAAATGTGTGTACCCTTAGAAGATTTTCCTATTCTATTATGATGTATTAATAAAAATCCATATTACTTTCTCAAAGTTTTCTCAGCAGTCCTATAGCAGTTTTTTCTTTTTTTACTGCTCATATTTTGCCAATTTGATATGCTATTTTTATTATAGGATAAATTTTTATTTCTATTAGAGTTTTTCTTAATATAATTAGTGTATCCATGTGTTTTCTCAGGGCACTACCTAGTAAAATATTAACAGCTAGATCTCTGTACAGTTAAATTCTATTCCTTGTTCGTTAACAAGTTGAGTATCTTCCCATTTTTAAACAATTGTTTCCCTTTCTTTTCTGTGAAGTGTTCCTTAAACTATTTGTATCATTTTTTAATTTCATTTTAGACTTTTCCTTAATAATTAACAAATATCTTTTCATAATGGAAAATAAAAATCTATTGGGGATATGACATATTCTTTTCCAAAACTTTACCCATACTAGTTTAACTTTACCTTTTGTGCATATTTATTTCTACCAAGTTGAGTTACCTACTTTTATGCAGTTAATTATTTTTCAGGCTTTTATCATGAATTTTAATTTTGAGTCAAAGTTAAGCTTTTCTTGTTTCACTTTCTACATTATTTAAACCTATGCATCATTCAAAGCCTTCCTATTTTAAGGCTACCATGCTGTTCCAATAACATTATTTTAAAAGTCTATATTTTGCAAACGTGTTATGGTATTTTGGTATTGGACAATAGATTTGTGTCTTTTTTCTAAATTCTATTTCTTATGGCATCAGAAATTTTCTCTATCCAAACATAATGCTACACTGTGCTGACTATGAGACTTTGGAACTCCATTCAGCGTCGTTGCTCTTTGGATGTGCACGGGCAGTAGCTCAGACCTGGCTGGCTTCTCGCACCACCCACTCCACACTCACCCTTCGTGGTGTCTTCCACATGGCCTCTGATAGTCTGTTATCACCTTCACAGTCACTCTCTGTTATGACACTACCATCAGAGCTCCCTCTCATGGAAATATTTTCTGTTTGCAATCATAAACCTTAGAAGCCACTGCTTACTAATAAGTAACATAAATAAGTCCAAATCAACATTTCTGAAGCAATCTAGATGTTGGGAATAATTGTTTTTCCAGAATTGAAGCCCAGAAAACACAGGCTGTGTTGCTGGCATCTTTCTACACTATTTCAGTTGGAAAATTCAAGATTTTTTGTCCTATACAAAGTTTGGTATTATTTTCTCTTACAACTGCATTCACACTAGAAATTTGAAACTGAGAAAATAAAACCCCTATTATCAGTGGTTCTAAAATTATGTTTTTTTTTTTTAATTTTAGGAATAATAATGTAACAGCTATCTCTTAGGTTTCCCTGGTGCCTGGGTAAGAATCAATAACATATAAGATTAAAATAGTATTTATCATCTGGGCAATTACATGTGCAGAACCCTAAATATCAATTAAGAATATAATATAGGAGGATATAAGAAAAGCATGTTCAGGAAATTGTGATGCAAGCTCAGTGTTAACAGAAAGAAGCTCACAGTAGAGTGTTCATGACAGCGTTTGAACTGGGCGTGCATCAGTTGTAGATGGTCTCCAGGTATGCTGCTCAGCACCCTATTCAATTCTAAGAAATAGAAAGTGTGCTGTGGACTCTAGTCCATGGAGAGGCTGAAGGGAACGTATTCCAGGTGGAGTGTGAACTACCTGGGAAAAATAAAATAAATCATAGAGTGCCAAATGATGCTTTTAATTGGAAATGTTACTGGTCAAAGAGATCTCATGGGGTAGAGAAACTTTGCTAAAGAACCCTTTATTTTGGGAAAAAAAAGGTAAGTTCATTGCCTGATTAAATTGTGATTTCACTTAAACTAATATAATTATTTATATTCTCTTCAGTGAGAAAAATTCAGCATCATCTTATATAAGAATGGTAAATATGAACTATTTTATATTCTTGTAAGTTTTAGTTTATAACTTTTATTTTAAAATTTTATACTTAATATATAATAGCAAAGTGCTATTTTAAAGGAACTTCATGTATTTCTGAATATGTCAAATATAGTTTATAGTTAAAATATTTAATAATAATATTAAATTATTTTGAAATGCTAAAACCTTGAATAACTGATACATTATATATAACGTGCTGAAATAAACTTGGTTTTGAGGGAAGATATTTTAATGGGCATTTTTAAATTAATTAGAATCCTGATAATATTTTAAGAAGAGATTTAATATAAAACAAAGACTGATGCTGAAGCTGAAGCTCCAATACTTTGGCCACCAGATGCGAAAAACCGACTCATTAGAAAAGATCCTGATGCTGGGAAAGTTGAAGGCAGGAGGAGAAGGGGACCACAGAGGATGAGGTGGTTGGATGGCATCACTAACTCATGGACATGAGTTTCAGTAGGCTCTGGGAATTGGTGATGGACAGGGAAGCCTGGAGTGCTGCAGTCCATGGGGTCATGCAGAGTTGGACACAACTGAGTGACTGAACTGAAATTAATATCAAATAATCTAATTCATAAAATTGGAAGTTCTGGGGAATTCAAGGAACGTCTATTTTAAGAAAAAATAAATCCTTTTAAATTTAAAATAATGAAATAATTTTGAGTTCAATACTGATTTTAAATTACTTACATGATTTAACCTGCTAGTTAATATTAAATATACAGACCTAACTGAAGTAGGTAGGGTAGAGATAGTGATATGAGCAATAGCAATATGATATGGAATATTATCATACATGTTCTTAATCATTTGAATTTTTCTGTTTAATGGAGACTTGAGTTCAAAAATAGCAATATTAGAGCATTAATATTTATTTCCCTTAATAATAAGCACTTAAACATTTACAAGAAAGAGGTATAGTACAGATAACTTAGTGATAGCACACAGAGTAGCTGTTTTTTCTAATTTACTCACTGTTTAGAATAACATGCAAAACTTTGTCTTATCATGAATTTTATTCATGGTATACATTGATAATTTAAGTATCAAAATGCTGGACTTGTATAATTAGAAATTATAATTTATTTAGCACTGAAGAATAAGAAATGTTGGGGATGGATGAGTGAAAGCAAATGCTAAATCTTCTCTTTCTAATGAGAAAACACAAAAAAGAGAAGAGAACAAAAAAGAAATATACCAGAATAAAATCTAACTAAATTGAAAGAATTTCTTCTCTTGTGCTTTACTGATGTTCATCATCTCCAGTGGCTTCTATTTGGTTGTTTTTAGTCGGGTATATAATTATTTTGATGGGCAATAGGACCATGATTCTAACAACAAAAGTGGGTCCTGACCCCTACATTCCCATGTATCCTTTCCCTGGCAATTCTTTTCTTTTGGAAACAGCTGTGGATCTGTTACTCTTCTCACAATGCTCACGAATCCTGAAAGTCAAAGAGAACAACTATTTTTTTCTTTTTTTTCCTTCTTAGTTGAATCACGTAAACCTTTGAGCCCTAGTTTCTTCATCTATAATATCAATATAACGTGACATTAACACAATTCAATAATATGCTATTGCAAGTTGCTTACTAACACAAGAGTAGCACAGTTAAAGTCATTTGTGTTTTCCAATTTCCTAGTTACTATTTAAAGCTACAGTTTACTAATCGCCTTTCTTTTTAAATTCTTATATTTTCCAAGTATATCTCAATACAGGAGAATTTTGAGTCTGTATGCTGCTACCTGCTAAGTTGCTTCAGTCATGTCTGACTCTCTGCAACCCCATAGACGGAAGCTCACCAGGCTCCCCCGTCCCTGGGATTCTCTAGGCAAGAACACTGGAGTGGGTTGCCATTTCCTTCTCCAATGCATGAAAGTGAAAAGTGAAAGTGAAGTCGCTCAGTTGTGTCTGACTCTTAATCACCCATGGACTACAGCCTACCAGGCTCCTCCATCCA
This sequence comes from Bos mutus, assembly GCF_027580195.1. Taxonomy (NCBI): domain Eukaryota; kingdom Metazoa; phylum Chordata; class Mammalia; order Artiodactyla; family Bovidae; genus Bos; species Bos mutus. The sequence goes on from NC_091618.1 coordinate 135,822,333, forward strand.
TGGGATTTTCCAGGCAAGAGTACTGGAGTGGAGTGCCATTGCCTTCTCTGTTGAGTCTGTATAGGTCTCACTAATTACTCATTAAACTATACTTGTTCACCTACCTACTAGCTAAAATATATATGCTCTGCTTTTGATATTTTTGACAACTTTGTATTAACCATAGTTTAAATAATTTATAGTTTTCAGTTTTAATTTTTTAAAATTTTATTTTATTTTTGAACTTTACATAATTGTATTAGTTTTGCCAAATATCAAAATGAATCCGCCACAGGTATACATGTGTTCCCCATCCTGAACCCTCCTCCCTCCTCCCTCCCCATACCATCCCTCTGGGTCATCCCAGTGCACTAGCTCCAAGCATCCAGTATCATGCATCAAACCTGGACTGGCATCTCGTTTCATACATGATATTTTACATGTTTCAATGCCATTCTCCAAAATCTTCCCACCCTCTCCCTCTCCCATAGAGTCCATAAGACTGTTCTATACATCAGTGTCTCTTTTGCTGTCTCATACACAGGGTTATTGTTACCATCTTTCTAAATTCCATATATATGTGTTATTATACTGTATTGATGTTTTTCCTTCTGGCTTACTTCACTCTATATAATAGGCTCCAGTTTCATCCACCTCATTAGAACTGATTCAAATGTTTTCTTTTTAATGGCTGAGTAATACTCCATTGTGTATATGTACCATAGCTTTCTTATCCATTCATCTGATGATGGACATGTGTTGGATCTTATATATATTATTAACATGATAATTTTTAAATGGAAGTGACCTCTGGCACATCATAAGAGATTTGAGAATAGATTTACTAGGCAGAGTTTCAGAAATAATATCATCAATGTAATTCCTTCAAGTTTGTCATTATTAATTAAATAACCAATAAGTGAAGAACATTGTCAAACATAAGCTGCATGCTTGCAAAGGATAAATAAAAGTTCCTGCTTTATAATTCCTTATAGTTATGTTGCTTATTTTAGTAGATAAAGGCAGCCAGAATGGTCTCAAATAAAGTGCCTGCATAAGTAGTAAGAACTATCATTGCAGAATATGGAAGGAAAGGCATGCTTTATTATTGAGAAAGTTCCAATGGAAGAGTTGGGAAATTCATGAAAAATGCATTACAGAATTTGGTTGTGCCCTACCACTGAGAAAGTGGGATACAAATGTTACTGCTTAAGAACTCTGTTTTTTAATATGAGAAGTAAAATGGATCGATTTTGCTCTGCATACAAACATTCAAAATGAAAGTGCATAATTCTCAAACATATCACTTTTATTTAAAGTTAAACCTTGAATTGCAACTTATGCCTTTATATTTAGAATTTAGAATACAATTTTCCATAAGACTTCAATTGTGTTGAGTCCAAGATATAAAACACTAGACATTAATAGAGAACAGAAATCTTATGTACTGTTAATAATTCCCCTAAATCCCTCTAATTTATAGAATTACAAAACAAAAAAAGATAAATGCCTAATTGTACTATTTTTACAAATGGAACCTCAAAAATATCTAGCAAATGTGAATCTCACTTCAGTGATTGAATTTGTTCTTTTGGGATTTTCTGACATTCCCAATCTTCAAATGTTTCTTTTTGTGATGTTTCTGTTTATCTATGTGATAACTCTGATGGGAAATGGCATCATTAGTCTCATAAGCAGGACAGACCAGACTCTCCAGACTCCCAAGTACTTTTTCCTCAGTAATTTTCCTTCTTGGAAATCTATCATATGTCTGCCACTCTTCCTAGAATGCTCATAAACCTTTGGACTCAGAAAAGACATATTTCTTTGTTTGCTTGTGCAACACAGATGAGTTTTGTCCTTATATTTGGAAACATAGAGTGCCTGTTTCTTACAGTGATGGCCTATGACCGCTATGTGGCCATTTGTAGCCCCGTGCACTATCTTCTGGTCATGAACCACAAGGTCTGTGTTCAGCTGGTGGCTGCCTGCTGGGTCACTGGTGTTCCGATTGAGATAGGGCAGACAAGCCAAATTTTCTCTCTGTCCTTTTGTAGGTCCAACCAAGTCAATCACTATTTCTGTGACATTCCGCCAGTACTGAAGCTGGCCTGTGGGGACATGTTTCTGAGTGAGATGCTGGTCTTTAAAATTGCTGTGCTGTTTGTCATGGTCCCTTTTCTGCTGATACTTGGCTCCTACAGTAGAATCACCTCCATCATCCTGAAGTTGCCATCAGCAACGAGAAGAGCAAAGGCTTTCTCCACCTGCTCATCTCATGTCATGGTTGTGACTTTATCCTTTGGATCTGTGATCATTACGTATTTATGACATAAATCTCAAAATTCTTCCAGAACAGACAAATTTCTCTCACTTTTCTATACCATCATCACCCTGAGGTTTAACCCCCTGATATACACTCTGAGAAATAAGGATGTCTTGACAGCCTTGAGAAAAGTGCTACCTTAATGTAAAGCATTAGCTGCTTGATTTAAACTCATTTTCTGTTTTCCTATTTAATTTTGCCATTGTATAATCAGAAATAGTTAGTTTGCTTTTTCCACATGATTAATAGATTTATTATATTTATTCATCCATTCCTGACCTTATTGCTTTATGCTGGATTTTCTAATATCAGGGTCATATTATGGTGTCTTGCTGACAAGAAACTATGTATCTAGGCAATCTTTTATTCAGTTTGCAATTTTACTCGTGATTTTCAATTTTACGAGAAAATATAGTATCATTTACCCACCTTTCCCCCTAAAGCCATTGATATTTTTGTTTCCTGTTCATATAACTATCATGCACTTTTTTTTCTTTTCATGATGTTTTTAGATAATATAGATGGCAAAAGTTTGGAGAACAGTTGTTAAATATCTATGTGTTTTTAACTTTAGACATTTAACCTTTCAATGACTTCAGTTTGATCCTTCTGTAAAGATTAAAAATAAAACTCTGCATAATGACTCCTAAAAGTTTATAGTGTGGCAATAAATATTTACCCTCTGTTTCTCTATGAATTCTTCTTTGTAGATATGCTTTGTTTATGTAGCCAAATCATGCTACTAGCATCTTGATAATTTGTTGCCTTAATTTTTACTAATGCAAAAAATATGAATGCATCTTTGCTGTTCAGAGATATAAGGTGTATGGGATTTAATCATTTTGTGCCCAAATAGTGTCACCCATTCTCTAAGATTTCTTTTTTGTTGTTGTTGTTTTGGTTTTTTTTTTTTTTTTTTTTTATACCAGAAATTGATTTTAATAATCATCAGCATCTCTTCCATAACACATAGTTGTTTTGTTTTAATTCTTTTGGTGAAATAGATAGTTGAAATTAAAATAAAAATACTTGGGATATTTAGTACATTATTTTCCCAAGTTTTCCTGGTTGTAAAGGATGATACTTGATAAGAGAGATCACTATATTAAACTAAAAAAAAATACTATTAAAAAGATCTTGGATTTCTTCAGATGGAAAGAGTTGAACTACAGACAGTACACTGGATCATTTTCAGTCAAACTGATTGGGAAATGATGCAATCTGAGGAAGGTTTTTTCTTTTATATTTTCTTTTTAAATCTGTCTTTCTCTTATTGTACTATGTGTTTAAATAATTTATTTTTCATAAGACCATAATTCATCTATCAGCTAGTTCTCTTCTTTGAGTAGGTATCATGTCATCAAAAAAGACATCTAAAAAGCACACAAAAATTAAAGCAATCATTTCAGAGGAGATAATGTGCAGATGACAGTAACAGATGACAACTGTGGCTATTACATATTTCCCATTCAGAGGACTAAAGGAAGTAAAATATAGAAGTTGGTTTTATAGCCAGTTTAAAGTCCTCTGTTTCAAAGAACTATTGAAACAGAGGACTTTCAACTATTCTGTTGCTGCACAACAAATTATATTCAAAATTTATGGTTTAGAGTAATATCATTTGATTGTATCCCGTACATTGTCCAGTATTGAGGCAGGGATCAGCTGCATGGGTGTTCTCTTCCATATAGCATTGACTGTCATCAATAAGGGGAATTCATATGGTGACTGATTTGGTTTTCATATCTAAAAGAGCTTCACATAACCATACTGCGTAGTTACAATGATGTATTACAGAGAAGAAAAATCCAGTTTTCATGTATACTTCATACTCTAGGGGAACAAACTGCTACTAGATAAATAATAAAGTAATTTAGCATAAAAGCATAAAATAAATCATACAGTAAAGTGATTCACATTGAACTTGCAATATTAGAATTGTGCTTAACTTAGTTTGGGAAATAAGTTAAAGAATGCTTTAATAAAGAATGACACTTTTTTTTTAAAATCTCAACAATAGTGCTAATACACACAATTAAATTAAAAAATGTTGAAACATGTCTTTCTGTAATTTGAACCAAGGAAAGGGATTTTTCTCTCTTACAGTTTTTAGTCATTTTACTAGAGATACTAGCCTATACAGTGAGGGTGAGGGGGGGCGGAGAGAGAGAGAGAGAATAAAATGTATATGTAAACACTGTAAAGTGTTAGTCACTCAGTCATGTCTGACTCTTGCGATCCAATGGACTCTAGCCCGCCAGGCTCCTCTGTCCATGGAATCTCCAGGCAAGAATACTGGAGAGGGTAGCCATTCCCTCCTTCAGGGGATCTTCCCAACCCAGGTATCAAGCCTGGTTCTCCCACATTACAGGCAGATTCTTTACCATCTGAGGCACCAGGGTTGTATTAACCTAATTGTTGGAAGGTGTTATATATGAATATGTTCAAAATATTTAATAATCTACAATGAAGTTATTAGACATAATGAATGAATTCAACATGCGTACTGGATACACAGTCAACAAACACAAATAAATTTATTTCCACATGTGTGTGCATGCTAAGTCGCTTCAGTCATGTCCAACTGTCTGCAACCCTATGGAGTGTAGCCTGCCTGGCTCCTCTGTCCATGGAATTCTACAGGCAAGAATGCTGGAGTGGGTTGCCATGCCCTTCTCCAGGGGATTCTTCTGATCTAGGGATCGGACCCTCATCTCTTATAGCTCCTGCATCGGCAGGCAGGTTCTTTACCACTAGCGCCACCTGGCAAGCCCTTATTTCCACACTGAAAAGCAAAAATAAGTAGACATTGAAAATGTTATTTAAATAAGAAGAAAGATATGAACATTTTAAAGGTAATAGAAATGAAAACCCTGCAGGAAGTTTATTTAGTAAACTATAAAACTGAGAGAAATTTAAGATAAAGAACTAAATAGATAGCTATAATATTTTTATGTACTGGAAAACTCAATATTTCAAAGATGTCAATTTTCCCTGATATAATTCAATTCAGTGATACAGAAATTTCATAAAGTAGGATAAAATTCCTTTGTTGTATGGGTGGGTGAGTTGGTGTACAGGGGCATGTGCGTGTGACTTAAGCTGATTCTAAATGGTTGTGTATATAACGACAACCAATTATAACCAAGGCACTCCTGAAGAACAGTCAAAAGGATTTACTTTACTGGACAACATGCTTTACTATAATAGTGCAGAATTCAGATAGTGATCGATAAAGACATCAGTGATGTGTGATAGAGAGCCCAACAAATATCTCCTTCATGCATGCACACTTAAAAAAAAAAAAGAAGGTAAAACTAGAAGTAGCCAGAGGAAAACACATATCATAACAATGGGACAGATGTGGTTTTTTTTTGCTGCAGATTTCAATTTGGAAACTCTTTAGGATAGAAGAACAGATTACATCATTAAAGAGCTGGATAAAACAAGTGTCAAACTAGAATTATTTTTCTAATAAGATTATCCCACAAAACAGAAAGTGAACTTTAAAAATAAAGCATTGAAGTTCTTCAAATAGAAGAAAATAATACAGACTAAAATAATTTGGATCAACACAAAGAATAAACAGATCACAAAATGGAAAATAAGATGACTAATATTAACATTTTTCATATTTTAAAATGTCCATCAAATAATAAATGCAGTTGGAAAAAATATCATGGTGTTTATAAATTAAAGAATAAATGTGGTGTATATATATATGTATGTGTGTATATATATATATATATATGAATAATGCTGTCATAAAAAAGAAATAATGACATTTGCAGTAATATGGGTGGACCTAGAGATTGTTAAACCGAGTGAAGTGACAGAAAAAGAAAAGCATAATATCATATCATTTACATATGGGATCTATAAAATTGGTACAGATAAATCTTTACAAAATGGAAATAGAATCTCACATGTTGAAAACAAACTTAAGGTTACCAAGAGGGAAAGGTGGAGGGGAAAGGGTAAACTAAGATTTGGGATTGAAATATACACACTAACCTGTCTAAAATAGATAGCTAGCAAGAATGTACTGTATAGCACAGAAACTCTACTTAATAATCTATATGGGAATAGAATCTTAAAAAGAGTCAAAGTATGTATATATAACACTGATTCACTTTGCTGTATGATGGAAGCTAGATAACACTGTAAATCACTGTAAATCAACAGTAAGTGATTTACACAGTTCAAAAGCATCAGTTCTTCGGTGCTCAGCTTTCTTCACCATCCAACTCTCATATCCATACATGACCACTGGAAAAACCATAACCTTGACTAGATGGACCTTTGTTGGCAAAGTAATGTCTCTGCTTTTGAATATACTATCTAGGTTGGTTATAACTTTCTTTCCAAGGAGTAAGCATCTTTTAATTTCATGGCTGCAGTCACCATCTGCAGTGATTTTGGAGCCCCCCAAAATAAAGTCTGACACTGTTTCCACTGTTTCTCCATCTATTTCCCATGAAATGATGGGACCAGATGCCATGATCTTTGTTTTCTGAATGTTGAGCTTTAAGCCAACTCTTTCACTCTCCTCCTTCTCTTTTATCAAGAGGTTTTTAATTCCTCTTCACTTTCTGCTGTAAGGGTGATGTAGTCTGCATATCTGAGGTTATTGATATTTCTCCTGGCAATCTTGATTCCTGCTTGTGCTTCTTCCAGCCCACCATTTCTCATGATGTACTCTGCATATAAGTTAAATAAGCAGGGTGACAATATACAGCCTTGACGTACTCCTTTTCCTATTTGGAACCAGTCTGTTGTTCCATGTCCAGTTCTAACTCTTGCTTCCTGATTGCATATAGATTTCTCAAGAGACAAGTCAGATGGTCTGGTATTCCCATCTCTTTGAGAATTTTCCACAGTTTATTGTGAGCCACACAGTCAAAGGCTTTGGCATAGTCAATAAAGCAGAAATAGATGTTTTTCTGGAACTCTCTTGCTTTTTCTATGATCCAGCAGATTCTGGTAGTTTGATCTCTGGTTCCTCTGCCTTTTCTAAAACCAGCTTGAACATCTGGCAGTTCATGGTTTACGTATTGTTGAAGCCTGGCTTGGAGAATTTTGAGCATTATTTTACTAGCATGTGAGATGAGTGCAATTGTGCAGTAGTTTGAGCATTCTTTGGCATTGCTTTTCTTTGGGATTGGAATGAAAACTGACCTTTTCCAGTCCTGTGGCCACTGCTGAGTGTTCCAAATTTGCTGGCATATTGTGTGCAGCACTTTCATAGCATCATCTTTCAGGATTTGAAATAGCTCAACTGGAATTCCATCACCTCCACTAACTTTGCTCGTAGTAATGCTTTCTAAGGTTCCTTTATAGTCTAATTCTCATATCCATACATGACCACTGGAAAAACCAAAGCTTTGACTAGACTGACCTTTGTTGGCAAAGTAGTGTATCTGCTTTTTATTATGTTGTCTAGGTGATACATAAATGCTAAAAGTATATTCAAATCACAAAAGAATAACAAGAAACAAACAGTGAACAAAGTATGTATAAGAGAAACAGAACACAAACAGCAAGGCAGTAAATTTAAATTTAGTCATATTTATAAAACCACTATTAAAATGTATAGCAATCCAATCAATATACTGCATGGTGGTGTTGTTCAGTGACTAAGTTGTGTCTGACTCTGCAACCCCATGAACTGCAGCATGCCAGGCCTCCCTGTCCTTCACTATCTCCTGGAGTTTGTTCAAACTCATGTCCATTGAGTCAGTGATGCCATCTCATCCTCCATCACCCACTTCTCCTTTTGGTCTCAGTCTTTCCCCGCATCAGGGTCTTTTCCAATTAGCTGGCTCTTTGCATGAGGTAACCAAAGTATTGGAGTTTCAGCTTCAGCATCAGTCCTTCCCATAAATATTCAAGGTTGGTTTCCTTTAGGATTAACCATTTTGAGCTCCTTGCTGTCCAAGGGACCCTCAAGAGTCTTCTCCAACAACACCATTTAAAAGTATCATTTCTTCGGCCCTCAGTTTTCTTTATATTCTAACTCTGATAGCCATACGTGACTATATAGCTTTAACTCTGCATAGCTTTGTCAGCAAAGTGATGTCTCTTATTTTTAATACACTATCTAGGTTTGTCATAGGTTTTCTCCCAAGGAATAAATGCCTTTTACTTTCATGGCTGCTCACCGTTCACATTGATTTTGGTGCCCAAGAAAATAATATAGAGCATGGTGACTATAGTTAAATAATTTTGTATATTTGAAAGTTTCTGAGATAAATTTTTAAAAAATTGCATTGCAAGAAAAAAGCGCATAACTTTGGGCAGTGATGGATATTAACTAGACATTGTGATGATCATTTAAAATATATTTATGTTGTACAGCAGAAGTTAATATAATGCTATAAATCAAGTGTATCTCAGTTAACCACTTTGAATTTTAAAGGTTGTACTTTATGTTATGTAAATTATGCCTCAATACTATTGCTAATTTAAGCATCAAAGCCTAATAAAAATAACAATGACATTGTGTTGTTCGGCTCAAATATATCTATAAGACAAATTAATATGCATAGATATATACCATAAATACTTATTCCCTTATGTGCCATGCTAAGTCTTCAGTCTAAAGGTATACATGTTGCAGCATGTTATAACACCCTTTTTTTTAGTGACCAAAAATGAGGACTGTGGCACAGTGTGGCTTTATGCTCTTCAAATACATCTGTTTTATTTACATATAGTGAACATCATTCCCTAACCTTCTCAGAGCTACATTGGACCAGGTGATTAGTTTCTACAATGACATGGGGATAGAAGTGATGTGTTTATTACGTATAGAGGCTCTGAATAGTGTATTTGTTTCCTCATGTTCTGTTTGTCTTGGCGTCTCATGTTTCTGCATGCTGAAGATCAAGTAGGAAACTTCAAAGAAGAAGTAGGAACAGTGGGACCCCTGGATGAAAACAACCAGGGTTTCTTCATCACTAACTGCAAACGTGTGCTGTAATATGATAGTAAAATGTTTCTTTATTTTGTTACACTGATATATTTGAGGTATTGTCTCAGAGTATAGATTTGTTTTCAGGTAATGATGATATTGAATTGAACCGAGAAATATTCAATTTGATATCCTAACAATAGAATTAGGGATTAGATCAGTTCACTCACATGGGTGATGGACATTCAATTTGTTCCATCTTGTAAGTAAAACTTAGTTGAAACAAATAATGAGTTCAATTCTCATTTGTAAATCAACATGACACTAAATGACATGGATACCACATCAATCCTAAAAAAGATTACAGAGGTCCAATTTATGAGGAACATGCTGTAATAAAGAGAAACAAATTTAACATACAAAAAAAGAAATGCAGTTTTAGAAACACTGATGGTGCTTTAGATTGTCAAAGAATCTCTAAACAGAAAGGAAAAAAAAAGTGCTTATGAGTGGAAGTTGATATTGACCTTGAAACCTCATTCCTGACAATTTTACCTACATACCTGCCTGGAAGTAGCTGAAATAGAAAAAGCATTTTGTAGGAGGGTTTTTTTTTTCTGTCTTAAATAATTGGGTTAAAATTTTTTAAATTATTAATTGGAGGATAATTGCTTTACAATGTTGTGTTGGCTCTGCCATTAAACAAAGTAAATCAGTCATAGGTGTACATACATCTCCTCTGTCTTTAACCTCCCTCCCACACCCCACCCCATCGCCCCCATGTTGTCACAGAGCTTCAGGTTGAGCTCCCTGTTTTATATACTTAGAAACTTCCCACTAGCTATCTGCTTTACACGTGGTGGTGTATATGTCTCAATGTTATCTTTCAATTTGTCCCACCCTCTCCTTCCCTCACAAGTCTGTTCTCTATGTCTGCGTCTATATTCCTGCCTTGCAAATAGGTTTATCAGTATCATTTTTCTCAAGCACACACACACACACATATTTATGTGCGTGTGTGTGTTAATATAGGATATCTGTCTTTCTCTTTCTGACTTACTTCACTCTGCACAACAGGCTCTAGGCTATTTTTAGGGTGCCTTTCATTTTGAATCTGCTAGATACCTATGCTGATGACCAACTAGATATCCTAACATGAATAAAACTACCCAGACTTCTGTCAGCAGATACAACATACTTTAATTTCCACAAAAGTTAATCTAGGAACAGAGTGTTCCACTGCTGAAAAAGGATCTAACCTTCCCTGCAATGGATTGGAAAGAACAAACATACCACGTTTGTGTCTTAGTAAATGACACATTTTTCTGAAGATGTGAAAGATGAGATCTGGATGAATTATGGGAATAAAATTAAGGAAGGCAAATTAACAGCAATTACTAATGGTCTGAAATGCAATAAATTGAAAGTTTTAATTTTTTCCCCAGAAAACACTATTGATATGAGAAAATTAAGTGTCATTTCTCTGCTAAGTTTCTATCCCCAGAGAGGGGAACCTTTATGCTAAGAAGGAGCTGCAGAAGACAAGTCATCTACAGAAAAAGTAGTTTTAAAACCCAGATGATCAGCAAACAGAAGCAGTCTTCTGGAAATTAAACTGATACTCAAGAGAAAATGTCCCCCAGGGTGAGCATGACTACTTTCTATTTCAGAGCAGCTGATCTTCGAAGAATCTTCCAGAATGACAGTGACTTCCTGACTCAAAAGTATAAAGGTTTACAGGGTCAAAACATCAACTTCATGTAAATCTATGAAGTTAAGATGTTAGATGGTTTTATTTTAAAATAGTTCTGAATTTGAGGTTTAAGATGCAAAGGATAAAACATAAAAATGAAATTCTGAGATCTTTATCTGAAAATTAGTTAATAACTTAACCAATGTATTTCTTAACTTTTTAAATGATAAAATAAAATGAAATATAAGTGAAATAATAATAATAATATTAATAGTATTTATAATAAAACTTTCACTTAAGGTAATTTTGAAATCTAATTATAGTGGAAATTGAGAAATATGAGAGAAAGAAGAAGCACAAGCTGGAATCAAGATTGCCAGGAGAAATATCAATAACCTCACATATGCAGATGACACCACCCTTATGGCAGAAAGTGAAGAGGAACTCAAAAGCCTCTTGATGAAAGTGAAAGAGGAGAGTGAAAAAGTTGGCTTAAAGCTCAACATTCAGAAAATGAAGATCATGGCATCTGGTCCCATCACTTCATGGGAAATAGATGGGGAAACAGTGTCAGACTTTATTTTTGGGGGCTCCAAAATCACTACAGATGGTGATTGCAGCCATGAAATTAAAAGACTCTTACTCCTTGGAAGGAAAGTTATGACCAACCTAGATAGCATATTCAAAAGCAGAGACATTACTTTGCCAACAAAGGTCCGTCTAGTCAAGGCTATGTTTTTTCCAGTGGTCATGTATGGATGTGAGAGTTTGACTGTGATGAAAGCTGAGTGTGGAAGAATTGCTTTTGAACTGCAGTGTTGGAGAAGACTCTTAAGAGTCCGTTGAACTGCAAGGAGATCCAACCAGTCCATTCTAAAGGAGATCAGTCCTGGGTGTTCATTGGAAGGAATGATGCTAAAGCTGAAACTCCAATACTTTGGCCACCTGATGCAAAGAGTTAACTCACTGGAATAGACCCTGATGCTGGAGGGATTGGGGGTAGGAGAATGATATAACAGAGGATGAGATGGCTGGATGGTATCACCAACTCAATGGACATGAGTTTGAGTCAACTCCGGGAGTTGGTGATGGACAGGGAGGCCTGGCGTGCTGTGATTCATGGGGTCACAAAGAGTCGGACATGACTGAGCACCTGAACTGAAATGATTTGTTGACTCAATTTTATTTATCAAAGTACTAATGCAAAAACAATAGTTTGTGGGGCTGGAAGATGGGAACAGACATAGTAAACTTAATGGAATATGAAAACACAGATAGAGAACAAACATTAATAAAGTGTTATGAGAATTGTCAAAGTGTTGACTGCCTGATATCTGATTACATGAACTTGAAATGATGCGATAACGGGCCTGTGTGTGTGTGTGTGTGTATGTGTTATTCCCACTCATATGCTTTTGCCATTTGCATTCCTAAAATAAATAGTCATAAGGTTTAAATACAGTTACATTTATTACATAAAATTACAACAGAATTATATAAGACATATTTTATTTGGTTGTAAGAGAAGGAGATGACAATGGATCAGAGAATCACATGTGTTAAGAAGGAACTATATTAAAATACCATGAAAGTGAAAGTCACTTAGTGATGTCCAACTCTTTTTGACCCCATGGACTATACAGTCCATAGAATTCTCCAGGCCGGAATACTGGGTCGATTCCCCTGCTTTGTCTGGAAGGGGTTCCCGACATTCCCGTCCCACCTCAGGATGAGGCCGGTCTCAAGAAATATTTGAGAAGTAGCCTCGTGGGGGCTGCCACATTCTGAAAGACCCCGATTTCCCAGTCCGCTTTTGATAAGAACCCGATGGCTGGATACATCTTCGAAAGCAACCCTGTGGATGAAGTCACAACACGAAGGGGCACTGACACCCCCGTGCATCGTCGGGAAAAACCCGCAGGTTCCAAACACAGCTCGACAAGTGGCCTTTCACCAAATGAACAACTCGAGAAGCAAGCGGAGTTCCATTCCTCAACGCAAGACGAGGCCTGACTCTCCTGTCCCCCCTCTGCTGGGACCCTGCAATCGAAGTCAGAGATGGAGAGGAACCCTGAGGTTCTTGCCTCAAAACGAGATGAGGCCCTCTTCCATTGCACCAAACCTAGTGGAGTCCCGAGAGGCCACTCCCAACTCCACAGTATCCCTGACTTCTCAGAGGCACCCTGAGAAGTTCCCTGAGGTCACCGGCACAATTCGAGGGAACACAGGGTTTCCTGCTGCAACCAGAGAAAGACCTCAACAGTCCTTCTTCGCCACGTCTTGAGGCCCGAATCCACTCCCGTGACTCGAGAGCAATGCCTCGCTCCCCCTCACCACTTGAATGGAGACCTGACTTCCCTGGTGCCACCCAAGAGGCTCCCTGAGCTCCTCGTCATACCTTGTGAGAAACCCCGTACTGGCGCCCCAGCTCAAGAAAAACCACAAGACTCCGCCGTCATCGCGAGATGAGGCCCTTCATTTCCCGCAGGGCCTAGAGAGCAACCTAGAGTCCTCTCTCAAAAGTCCACAGGGGGCTTGACTCCCTTCAGGCCACTCAGTTGGCTCCAAAAGATACCCATCACGACTCGAGAGGAGAGCGGAGTTCTTTGCTTTCACTCGAGACGAGGACTGATGGGGGAATCTGGAATGCAACCCCGAGATCCCTGTCGCCTCTTGGTGAGGAACATTAGCTTCTGGACAGAAGCCTAGATGAGGTCGATTTGTCCTGCAGTGACTCGAGATCAATCCCCACCTCTCCTTTGCAACTCGAATGGAAGATTTGACTTCCCTGGGCCAACACAAGAGGCATTCTGAATTCCCCTTTGTAACTCGAGAATCCCGCCACAACTCGAGAAAAACCACGTGGTTCCCCCGCCATCACAAGATGAAGCCCTTCCCAGCTACAGTGCCTCAAGAGAAGTCCCACGTTCCATGCTGAAGGTCCAAAGGGTACTTGGCACCCTTGATGCTACACAAAAAGTTCCCTGATATACCGGTCTCACTCGAGAGGAACACCTAGGTTCCCGGCACCACTTCATCTGAGCCCCTTCTCCCCTCCTGATCTCGACAGAAGGGTCGATTCCCCTGCTTTGTCTGGAAGGGGTTCCCGACCTTCCCGTCGCACCTCAGGATGAGGCCAGTCTCAAGAAGAAATTCGAGACATGGCCTTGTGGGTGGTGCCACTTTCTGAAAGACCCCGATTTCCTGGTCTGCTCTTGATGAGAATCTGATGCCCGGATCCCTCTACCAATGCAAACCTGTGAATGAAGTCAAAACACAAAGGGGCACTGACACCTCCATGCATCGTCCAAAAAAACCCATAGGTTCCAAATACAGCTTGACAAGTTGCCTGTCACCCCGAGAACAACTGAAGAGGCAAGCGGAGTTCCATGCCTCGACCCAAGAAAGTCCTGACTCTCCTGTCCCAACTCTGCAGGGACCCTGAGATCGGAGTCAGAAATGGAGAGGAACCCTGAGGTTCCTGCCTCAACTGGAGATGAGGCCCTCTTCCTCTTCCATTGCATCAAATCCATTGGAGACCCGAGAAGCCCCTCCCAACTCCTCAGTATCCCTGATTTCTCAGAGGCATCTTGAGAAGCTCCCTGAAGACACTGGCACAAGTCGAGGGAATCCAGGGTTTCCTGCACCAACCAGAGAAATACCTCGAGAGTCCTTCTAAATCCGTCTCGAGGCCAATTCCCCTACCATGATTCGAGAGCAATGATGCGCTCCCCCTCGCCACTCGCATGGAGACCCGAATTCCCTGGCGCCACACGAGAGGCTCCCTGAGGTCTCCGTCGTACCTCGTGAGAAACCCCACACTGGCGCTGCCGCTTGAGAAAAACCCCGAGACTCCCCCGTCATCGCGAGATGAGGGCCTTCGTTTCCTGCATGGCCTAGAGAGCAATCCCGAGTCCTCTCTCCAAACTCCACACGAGGCTTCGCTCCTTTAGGCCAGTAAGTGGGCTCCAAGAGATACCCGTTGCGACTCGAGAGGAGAGCGGAGTTCTTTGCCCAGTTGACAGGAGGCCTGACTTCCCGGGTGACTCTGGAATGCAACCCCGAGATCCCTGTCGCCCCTGGAGAGGAACATTCGCTTCTGGACACAAACCTAGATGAGGTCTATTTGCCCTGCAGTGACTCGAGAGCAATCCCCAGCTCTCCTGGGCAACTCGAATGGAAGATTGGACTTCCCTGGGCCAACACAAGGGGTATCCTGAATTCCCCATCGTAACTCGAGAATCCCACCGCAACTCGAGAAAAACCACGTGGTTGTCCCGCCATCGCAAGATGAAGCCCTATCCTGCTACAGCGTCTTAAGAGAAGTCCAACGTTCCGTCTTGAAGGTTGAAACGGTAATTGGCACCCTTGATGCGACCCAAAAAGTTCCCCGACATACCGGTCTCACTCGAGAGGAATACCGAAGTTCCCGGCACCACTTCATCTGAGCCCCTGCTCCTCTCCTAATCTCGACAGGAGCGTCCATTACCCTACTTTGTCTGGAAGGGGTTCCCGACCTTCCCGTTGCACCTCAGGATGAGGCCGGTCTCACGAGGGAATTCAAGACGGAGCCTCGTGCGCGGTGCCACCTTCCGAAAGACCCCAATTTCCCGGTCCGATCTTGACAAGAACCCCATGCCCGGACATCTCTTCGAACGCCACCCTGTGGATGAAGTCCCAATACGAAGGGGCACTGACACCCCCGGGCATTGTCTGGAATAACCCGCAGGTTCCAAATACAGCTCGACAAGTGGCCTGTCACCCCATGAACAACTTGAGAGGCAAGCGGAGTTCCATGCCTCAACCCAAGACGAGGCCTGACTCTCCTGTCCCAACTCTGCAGGGACCCTGCGATCGGAGTCTGAAATGGACAGGAACTCTGAGGTTCCTGACTCAACTGGAGATGAGGCCCTCTTCCATTGCACCAAACCCAGTGGAGTCCCGAGAGGCCACTCCCATCTCCACAGTATCCCTGACTTCTCAGAGGCACCCTCAGAAGCTCCCTGAAGACACTGGCACAAGTCGAGGGAATCCAGGGTTTCCTGCACCAGCCCGAGAAATACCTTGAGAGTCCTTCTAAACGTGTCTCGAGGCCAATGCCCCTACCGTGATTTGAGAGCAATGACGCGCTCCCCCTCGCCGCTCGCATGGAGACCCGAATTCCCTGGCGCCACATGAGAGGCTCCCTGAGCTCACCATCATACCTCGTGAGAAACCCCACACTGGTGCTGCTGCTCGAGAAAAACCCCGAGAGTCCCCCGTCATCGTGAGATGAGGGCCTTCATTTCCTGCATGGCCTAGAGAGCAATCTCGAGTCCTCTCTCCAAACTCCACACTAGGCTTCACTCCTTTAGGCCAGTAAGTGGGCTCCAAGAGATACCTGTTGCGACTCGAGAGGAGAGCGGAGTTCTTTGCCCAGTCGACAGGAGGCCTGACTCCCCGGGTGAGTCTGGAATGCAACCCCGAGATTCCTCTCACCCCTAGAGAGGAACATTAGCTTCTGGACACAAACCTAGATGAGGTCTATTTGCCCTGCAGTAACTCGAGAGCAATCCCCAGCTCTCCTGGGCAACTCGAATGGAAGATTGGACTTCCCTGGGCCAACAGAAGAGGCATCCTGAATTCCCCGCTGTAACTCGAGAATCCAGCTGCAACTCCAGAAAAACCACGTGGTTCCCCTGTCGTCACAAGATGAAGCCCTTTCCCACTACAGCATCTCAAGAGAAGCCCCACGTTCTGTCTTGAAGGTCGAAACTTTACTTGGCACACTTGATGCGACCCAAAAAGTTGCCCCACATACCGGTTTCCGTTGAGAGGAACACTGAGGTTCCCGGCACCACTTCATCTGAGCCCCTTCTCCCCTCCTGATCTCGACAGGAGGGTCGATTTCCCTGCTTTGTCTAGAAGGGTTTCCTGACATTCCTGTCGCACCTCAGGATGAGGCCGGTCTCACGAGGGAGTTCAAGACGGAGCCTCGTGCGCGGTGCCACCTTCCGAAAGACCCCGATTTCCCGGTCCGATCTTGACAAGAACCCCATGCCCGGACACCTCTTCGAATGCAACCCTGTGGATGAAGTCTCAACATGAAGGGGCACTTGCCATGAGCCGGTGAGGCATTCCACTCGTGACAAAGGTCATGAGGAAGGAGGTTCAGCATACACAAAGGCGGGATCGAGCCTCAGGATTCCCCCCTGATAATCTCGAGCATCTACCCCCAAAAAACCAGAGTCTGCCTACTTTATTGCTTTGTGCTCCACCTCTGACTTTACTGGGGGCTGTCCACCACCACCATCTCGCTCTCTCTGTCAAAGAGTTAACTTACAGCTCCAATGAATAAAGTTCCTGGGCAATTAGGAGTGTTTAAATCCAAACCCCTCAGATGGCTCTCTAACTCGCCTGACAAATTTACCCGGACTCCTACAGCTATGCATACGATTGTTTACAGTCTCCCAGCCTCGAGAGGCACGGGAAGCTTAAGATATTCAAATAGCTTAGAGCCTCTCAGAGACTTAGAAACTGTCAGAATAAACTAGTAAAGGATTTCATTGATGAGTCAATGTTTGTTGCCAAGTTTTCACATCCCCTGAATTGTATCCTTGAATGTGTATTAATTAATATAGTTGGTATGTAGAAAAAATAAGTAGTGGTCTTGGTGTTAGTAACTTTAGACCCTTAAGGTAATAAATTCTTCCCTTTGTTGAAACCCATTACACATCCGCCCTATAGGAATGCAATTTTATCTTCGGAAGATGGCGCCAAACCTTAAAATAATTACTCTTAGAGAAAATAAGTCTTACGGTTGATAAGTCTTTGTCAAGAGTCATAAAATGTTAATAGGCCTTCTGGCCAGAAGATGATGTAAATCACTTAAACCATTTGTATACGATAAATTTACAGGAAAGAAACCCTGGTTTTTGATAAGGATCAAAAACTGCTGACTTTGCATCCCCTATTATCCTCTATGTGTAACTTAGGGTATAAAAGCCCCTGTTGAAAATAAAGCTACGGGCCTTGCTCACCAGCGCTTGGTCTCCCCATGTCATTTTACTTCTTAACTTCCAGCTGAGTCTCCATCTGGAACGCGGATATCCTCTGCAGCCATTTATTTGCCCGGGCTTCTAAGACCCACTCGAGAACGTGTCTAAGGTGGGGCACCTTCCGCTATTCGAGAGGGCACCTGCGGCCTCTGTGGTCAGAGTTAACCTGGTGTCACAGGTTATATTGATTTTCCACGTAAACCAAGCTAATCAGCCTCTTTTCTCCACTGAATTTTCCTACTGAGCTATCCTCATTCTATTACTCTTTATATCTCTAATTAACATTTCAATAGGTCGCCGACACCATCTCCCCTTCGAATACCCTGGATCAGCCAGGGCTGGACCCCGGCATGTGGCGCCCGAGACAGGCGTTTCGAAGGTAAATCCCCAACCCCATTCCCCCAGTGTTGAGTTTTCAGGACTGATAGGACCCCACTTAGGGTGCTGCAGACCTCCCCCCCCCCCATAGAATAGACAGGGCGAGGGGAGTGGGAAGTGTTGAAAGTTTTGAAGAGTTAGAGAGAAAAAATGGTTTCTAAAAAGGCTGACAAAAAAGGCCTAATCTTTTGATAGCTAAAAGCAAAATCTTTTACTATACTTAATTTTCTGACATGGGTAACACTGGATCAAATGAAAGACAAGTCTTTACAGGAGTAATTTTACACTTAGTAAGTAAAAGAGAAATCAAAGTTTAAAAATCTACCATTCAATCATTTTTTACATTTGTACAAGACCACTGCCCTTGGTTTCTACAACAGGGACTGTTAACCTAGATATCTGGGAAAAAGCAGGAAAGCAGCTAAAAGCTTATTGTGCTCATCATGGCTTGGAGAAAATCCCTACTTACACCTTTCCTCTGTGGAATATGATTAGAGATGCTTTAGATCCAGCTCATGAATTTGAAAATGTACCTGTTAAAGAGGAAAGTAAAGTTGGAAAAGTACCTGTTAAACAGAAAAGCGAATCTGAAAAGGTACCTATTATAAAGAGAAGTGAAAATGAAGAGGCTATACCTAGTTATTGGCAGCTAAACAAATGCCTAGCCGCTATGACTGCCAATGAGCATGTAGAAGATAGGGATGAGAAGAAAAACCAACTCTTCCTTCAAGATGAAAAAGATTTAGAGGAAACAGCAGCTCTATACCATTCTGATGAGGATTGGTCTTTTTTAGCTAAAGATGCTCCTAAAAGTTTAAGAAAAACATCCCTAATCAGACCATCTGCTCCTAGGAGCCTGAGGAAAACATCCCCGATCAGACCATCCGTAAGATTTAGTCACCAAACAGTTAAAGGATCTCCGGAACAGGAGAGGAGAAATAGGGGACGCTCCCATCCCCCCATGCCTCCTCCTCCATATGGTGGTAAAGGGCCTCCTCTAGGAGTTTCCCAGAGAAGGGTTTTCTCTAGTCCCGAGGATGAATTTGATCCTCACCTTGAGCCTTCTTTTCTAGTCCCCTCTACAGTTTAGATACGGTAAAGAGGGTACAAAATAAATAAAAGTAGTCTCTAAAATTAAAAAAAAAAGTGTTTCTCTGCATCTAAGAATAGACAAATGTTTATTGACTGCGGAATATGACTAAAAATGTCCTGGACCTCCGTCATGAGGCTGTTAGATAGCCCATGGGAGAGGCTATAGCGGTGGATGGTGGTGAGTCTCCACTTTCTGCACAGATCATAATTTCTGCTATTGAAAAAAATAAAAAAGGAGGGAGAAAGTGCTTTACCTCCCGAGGAAGGAGAGGGCTTACAGGACGCTGTGGCCGAGTGCCCTGGCAAGCTCCCACCCCCTCTGTGCAAACCTTTAAAAAACTTATCCACCACTTTCTGATTTAAGGTGATCACCACCGCCTCCGTTTGTGCCTCCCAGGGCCCAGGAATTCCCCACTTTGCCCCCAAAGCCTCCAAAAGCATTGCCTAAGCCTGAGGAAGATAAAAAGCTTTTTGAACAGTGGAGCTTTTAAAACAGACTGCGTGCACAATATGCTGAGCGTGCTCCTTAGAGAAAACCCCCTCAGGGGGGTCTCACCCAGGCTAGGAGGAAAGCGAAACGGCAAGGGGATTGAGCAGCAATATTAACCCCTGATGTGCTGCTTACTCCAATTCCAATGGGAGTGGCTGCCCCACTTCCCGAGGACATTGTAAGATTTGTCCTGGGGCATAGCTTGCTTTCTTTTCAAAAAGAAAAAAAAAGAAAAGAAAGAAAAGAAATTTCGGTGGTGCATGGTGTAGTAGATTCTGATTATATTGAGAAATTAAAGCCTTGATCTCACCGCCTACCAAAACTGTACAAATTAATAAAGGTCAAAGAGTAACACAGCTTTTACTTTTACCTTACTATCAGACAAGAAAAAACTTGACTTCTCAAGCTAAGAGCCACAAAACATTTGGATCTAGTGATCTAGCCTTTTGGGTGCAGGAAATTACAGCTCCAAGGCCTTTAAAAGATCTTTTAATTCAAGAGAATAAAATGCCAGGGCTATTAGACACAGGAGCAGACGTCTCTTAACATTGCTGGGAAAGACTGGCCCAGCTCCTGACCAACACATACTACTGAAAATGAGTTGGTGGGATTAGAGAAAGTGGTATGCGGGGTGGGGATGCTATACAGGTGGTACATTTAACAATACTTTATATATTTTAATAAATACATAATATAAATATATTTGCCTAATTACAGTTTGCCTAATTAGGTATGGGTATAAATAAACTATAGTAAAGGTATACCTAATTCTATTTATAGATCTATACTTAATTAGTTTGTATATAAATTAATATGTATATACACATATATATATACTGTATAATTAAATATATATTGCAGTAATATAATGTGTGTGTGGCTGATATTAATTAGTATGGATTGATGTGCTGTGATGATATATATTCTATATACTGTATAATTACATATGTGTGACATGTATTATTACAGTACATTGGTTTGTGTTGGTTGGTATTAGCTGTGTGTGTTGTATTGCTGTAATATATATTAATTAATATATTAATTATAAAGATTGATTCAAGTGTATTTATTTATATATATGTCAGTCAGTTTATACTTGTTGCCATATATATATATATATATATATATAAGTACATTTTACATTTAGGTATATCTGTATACCAAAATGAGATAAGGAGGTTATACATTTATTACTTAAATTTATACAGAGACCTAAACTAAACATTAGACCTAAATTAACATATCCCTAGGAAAACAGCTGGACAAATAGTAAAGATATGTCCAAATTGTAATTAATCACTTAAATGTAAACACACAGGGGCAGACTACAATGATGAGACACTAGATGCCTGAATTACAGGCTAGGACTCGGCCCCTGGTCAAGTAAAAAGACCTCCTTACTGGAGAGTGGAAAAGGCCAGATGTGTTGCTAACTTGTAGGAGAGGGTATGCTTGTATATTTCTACAGAATGCAGATTCTCCGATTTGGATCTCAGAAAAATTCATCATGTCACATTCCCCAAAGACGAGGTTCGCGGCATGCACACTCGCTCGCTCCCCCTCCCCCAGCCAGCTCTCGCCTCTGCACCGCCAGCGGCGCCCTGCACCCTCTTCACTGCACCCCGCAACCTAGAGCAAAGAAGTCTGTGTGGCGAGTGAGGGCCAGAGAGGAAAGCATGGCCACAGAATGCAGTCCAGACCAGTGCACTCCCGCCGGCGAGAGGGGAACACCCTGAGCCCAAGCCGTGGCAGCTAGCCCAAGTCCACGAACCCCGACCCTCTGCCCATCGTAAGGGCCATGGCCCACAGCCTGCCATTCGCGTTCTGCCTCCTGATGCTGGGGACACTGCTCCCCGGAGCCGATGCCTACAGCTGCTCCCTGGTTCATCCTGTTTAAATCCTCAATATAATGTTTGCTTCTTTGTAATGTTGCAATGTCCACCTTATCTTGTGATGTAACCACTTGTTGAATTATGCTCTTGCTGTATTACAACAACTACAGGATTTAATGTGAAAACGATGGTTTGTGGGCTTACTTATCTTGGGAATAGCAGCTTTGATAAGTGCAATTACTTCTGCTACTGTGGCAGCAATATCATTGACTCAACAAGTACGTACTGCTCAATATATTGATTCTATATCCAAAAATGTTTCTTTAGCATTGGCAACACAGGAAGTTATAGACAGAAAATTAGAGATGAGGGTAGATGCCCTACAGGAAGCAGTAATACATATTGGGACTGAATTGCAGGCTTTAAAGGTGAAAATGGCATTGTTTTGTCATGCTGACTACGGGTGGATATGTGTAACACCCCTGAAAGTAAATGAGAGAGATTTTGAATGGGAAAAGATTAAAAACCATATTTCAGGTATCTGGAACAGCTCTGACATTGGTTTAGACTTAGGGAAACTTCACAGTCAAATAGCAACCATGGAACACTCCCGATTAGATTTTACTGCCGCTGGAACAGCAAATGACTTCTTCCATACTTTCTCTAACTTCATTTCAGGAAAGAATATTCTGTCTACCATCCTAAGCTATGCTACGGTGGCTGCTTTAATTCTGCTTCTCATAATCATTCTTCCTTGTATTGTCAGGATTCTTTGGCAGAGCATTCAGAGGCTCGCGACTGAGCTACATCTGGCTGTTTTAAGAAATAAAAAAGGGGGAGATGCCAGGAGCCAGTGAGGCATTCCACTCGTGACAAAGGTCATGAGGAAGAGGCTCAGCATACACAAAGGCGGGATCGAGCCTCAGGATTCCCCCCAGATATTCTCGAGCATCTACCTCCAAAAAATCAGAGTCTGCCTACTTTATTGCTTTGTGCTCTCACCTCTGACTTTACAGGGGGCTGTCCCCCAACACCATCTCGCTCTCTCTGTCAAAGAGTTAACTTACAGCTCCAATGAATAAAGTTCCTGGGCAATTAGGAGTGTTTAAATCCAAACCCCTCAGATGGCTCTCTAACTCGCCTGACAAGTTTACTCGTACTCCTACAGCTATGCATACGATTGTTTACAGTCTCCCAGCCTCGGGAGGCACGGGAAGCTTAAGATATTCAGATAGCTTAAAGCCTCTCAGAGAGTAAGAAACTGTCAGAATAAACTAGTAAAGGATTTCATTGATGACCCAATGTTTGTTGCCAAGTTTTCACATCCCCTGAATTGTATCCTTGAATGTGTATTAATTAATATAGTTAGTATGTAGAAAAAATAAGTAGTGGCCTTGGTGTTAGTAACTTTAGACCCTTAAGGTAATAAATTCTTTCCTTTGTTGTAAACCCATTACACATCCGCCCTATAGGAATGTAATTTTATCTTCGGAAGATGGCGCCAAACCTTAAAATAACTACTCTTAGAGAAAATAAGTCTTACGGTTGATAAGTCTTTGTCAAGAGTCATAAAATGTTAATAGGCCTTCTGGCCAGAAGATGATGTAAATCACCTAAACCATTTGTATACGATAAATTTACAGGAAAGAAACCCTGGTTTTTGATAAGGATCAAAAACTGCTGACTTTGCATCCCCTATTATCCTCTATGTGTAACTTAGGGTATAAAAGCCCCTGTTGAAAATAAAGCTACGGGCCTTGCTCACCAGCGCTTGGTCTCCCCATGTCATTTTACTTCTTAACTTCCAGCTGAGTCTCCATCTGGAACGCGGATATCCTCTGCGGCCATTTATTTGCCTGGGTTTCTAAGACCCACTCGAAAAGGTGTCTAAGGTGGGGCACCTTCCGCTATTCGAGAGGGCGCCTGTGGCCTCCGTGGTCAGAGCTAACCTGGTGTCACAGGTTATATTGATTTTCCATGTAAACCAAGCTACTCAGCCTCTTTTCTCCACTGAACTTTCCCACTGAGCTATCCTCATTCTATTACCCTTTATACTTCTATTAACATTTGAATAGGTCGCCGACGCCGTCTCACCTTCGAATACCCTGGATAAACCGGGGCTCGACCCAGGCAGGCACTGAGACCCCCGTGCATCGTCCGGAAAGACCCACATGTTCCAAATACAGCTCGACAAGTGGCCTGTCACCCCATGAATAACTCGAGCAGCAAGCGGAGTTCCATGCCTCAAGACAAGACGAGCCCTGCCTCTCCTGTCCCAACTCTGCAGGGATCCTGCGGTCGGAGTCAGAAATGGAGAGGAACCCTGAGGTTTCTGCCTCACCTAGGGACGAGGCCCTCTTCCATTGCACCAAACCCAGTGGAGTCCCGAGAGGCCCCTCCCAACTCCACAGTATCCCTGACTTCTCAGAGGCACCCTGAGAAGCTCCCTGAGGTCACCGGCACAAGTCGAGGGAACCCAGGGTTTCCTGCCACAACCCGAGAAAGACCTGGAGAGTACTTCTTCAATGCGTCTCGAGGCCCGATTCCCCGACCATGACTCAAGAGCAATGATGCGCTCCCCCTCGCCCCTCCCATGGAGACTCGACTTCCCTGGTGCCCTCACGAGAGGTTCCCTGAGCTCGCCATCGAACCTCGTGAGAAACCCTACACTGTGCCGTCGCTTGAGAAAAACCCTGAGAATCCCCCATCGTCACGAGATGAGGGCCTTCGTTTCCTGCATGGCTTAGAGAGCAATCCCCAGTCCTCTCTCCAAACGCCACAGGAGGCTTGACTCCCTTTAGGCCACTCAGTGGGCTCCAAGAGATATCCGTCGCGACTCGAGAGGAGAGAGGAGTTCTTTGCTTCCACTCGAGACGAGGCCTGACAACCTGGGTGAGTCTGGAATGCAACTCCGAGATCCCTGTCGCCCTTGGAGAGGAACATTAGCTTATGGACACAAGCCTAGAGGAGGTCTATTTGCCCTGCAGTGACTCGAGATCAATCCCCAGCTCCCCTTCACAACTCGAATGGAAGATTGGACTTCCCTGGGCCAACACAAGAGGCATCCTGAATTCCCCTTCGTAACTCAAGAATCCCGCCACAACTCGAGAAAAACAACGTGGTTCCCCCGTCATCGAAAGATGAAGCTCTTTCCCGGTACAGTGTCTCAGGACAAGTCCCACGTTCCGTCTTGAAGGTGGAAACGGTACTTGGCACCCTTGATGCGACCCAAAAAGTTCCGTCACATGCCGGTCTCACTCGAGAGGAACACCGAGGTTTCCGGCACCACTTCATCTGAGAACCTGCTCCCCTCCTGATCTCGACAGGAGGGTCGATTCCTCTGCTTTGTCTGGAAGGGGTTCCCGACCTTCCCGTGGCCGCTCAGGATGAGGCCAGTCTTATGAATAAATTTGAGACGTGGCCTCGTGGGTGTTGCCACATTCCAAAGGACCCCGATGTCCTGGTCCGGTCTTGATAAGAACCAGATGCCCAGACACCTCTTCAGATGCCACCCTGTGGATAAAGTCGCAACACGAAGGGGCCCTGATACTCCCGTGCATCGTCCGGAAAAACCCGTAGGTTCCTAATACAGCTCGACAAGTGGCCTGTCACCCCGTGAACAACTCGAGGGGCAAGCGGAGTTCCATGCCTCAAAACCAGACGAGGCCGGCCTCTCCTATCGCAACTCTACAGGGACCCTGCGATCGGAGTCAGAAATGGAGAGGAACCCTGAGTTTCCTGCCTCAACTCTGGACGTGGCACTCTTCCATTGCACCAAACCCAGTGGAGTCCCGAGAAGCCCCTCCCAACTCGACAGTATCCCTGACTTCTCAGAGGCACCCTGAGAAGCTCCCTGAGGTCACCGGCACAAGTCAAGGGAACCCAGGGTTTCCTGCTGCAACCCGAGAAAGACCT
This sequence comes from Bos mutus, assembly GCF_027580195.1. NCBI lineage: Eukaryota > Metazoa > Chordata > Mammalia > Artiodactyla > Bovidae > Bos > Bos mutus. The sequence goes on from NC_091618.1 coordinate 135,847,988, forward strand.
CGAAAGTCCTTCTTCAACGCGTCCTGAGGCCCAATTCCCCTACCGTGACTGGAGAGAAATGACGTGCTCCCCCTGCCACTTGCATGGGATACCTAACTTCCCTGGCGCCACACTAGAGGCTCCCTGAGCTCCCCGTCGTACCTTGCGAGAAACCCCACCCTGGCGCCGCAGCTCGAGAAAAACCACGAGATTCTCCCGTCATCGCGAGATGAGGGCCTTTGTTTCCTGCATGGCCTGGAGAGCCATCCCGAGTCTTCTCTCCAAACTCCACACGAGGCTTGACGCCCCCTTTAGTCCACTCAGTGGGCTCCAAGAGATACCCGTCCCGACTGGAGAAGAGAGCGGAGTTCTTTGCTTCCACTTGAGACGAGGACTGATTCCCCGGGTGAGCCTGGAGTGCAACCCCGAGATCCCTGCCGCCCATGGAGAAGAACATTAGTTTCTGGACACAAGCCTAGATGAGGTCTGTCTGCCCTGCAGTGCCTCGAGAGCAATCCCCAGCTTGCCCTCGCAACTCGAATGGAAGATTGGACTTCCCCAGGCCAAAATGAGAGGCATCCTGAGTTCCCCGTCATAACTCGAGAATCTCGCGGCAACTCGGGAAAAACTACGAGGTTTCCCCGTCACCGCAGGATGAAGCCCTTTCCCGCTACAGCGTCACAAGAGAAGCCACACGTTCCGTCTTGAAGTTGGAAACGGTACTTGACACCCTTGACGCGACCCCACATAGTTCCCCGACATACTGGTCTCCCTGGAGAGGAACACCGTGGTTTCCCGGCACCACTTCCTCTGAGCCCCTTCTCCCCTCCTGATCTCGACAGGAGGATTGATTCAGCTGCTTTGTCTGGAAGGGGTTCCCGACCTTCCCGTCGCACCTCAGGATTAAGCCGGTCTCACGAAAAAATTCGAGATGGAGCTTCGTGGGTGGTGCCACATTCTGAAGGACCCCGATTTCCCGGTCCGCTCTTGATAAGAACCTGATGCCCGGACACCTCTCCGAATGCAACCCTGTGTATGAAGTTGCAACACGAAGGGGCACTGACATCCCCGTGCATCGTCCTTAAAACCCGTAGGTTCCAAATACAGCTCGACAAGTGGCCTGTCACCCCATGGACAACTCTAGCTGCAAGTGGAGTTCCAGTCCTCAACACAAGACGAGGGCTGCCTCTCCTATCCCAACTCTGCAGGGACCCTGCAATTGGAGACTGAAATTGAGAGGAACCCTGAGGTTCCTGCCTCAACTGGAGACGAGGCCCTCTTCCATTGCTCCAAACCCAGTGGAGTCCCGAGAGGCCCCTCCCAACTCCACAGTATCCCTGATTTTTCAGAGGCACCCTGAGAAGCTCCCTGAGGTCACCTGCACAAGTCGCGGGAACCCAGGGTTTTGGGCTGCAACACAAGAAAGGCCTGGAGAGTCCTTCTTCAACACGTCTCGAGGCCTGATTCCCCTACCATGACACGAGAGCAATGACGCGCTCCCCCTCGCCCCTCGCATGGAGACCTGACTTCCCTGGAACCACAGGAGAGGCTCCCTGAGTTCGCTGTCATACCTTGTGAGAAACCCCACACTGGCACCGCCGCTCGAGAAAAACCCCGAGACTCCCCCGTCATCTCGAGATGAGGGCCTTCGTTTCCTGCATGGTCTAGATAGCAATCCCGAGTCCTCTCTCCAAATTCCACAGGAGGCTTGACTCCCTTTAGGCCACTCAGTGGGCTCCAAGAGATACCCGTCGCTACTCGAGAGGAGAGCAGAGTTCTTTGCTTCCACTCGAGACAAGGCCCGACTAACCGGGTGAGTCTGGAATGCAACCCCGAGATCCCTGTCGCCCCTGGAGAGGAACACTAGCTTCTGAACACAAGCCTAGATGAGGCCTATTTGCCCTGCAGTGACTCGAGATCAATCCCCAGCTCTCCTTCGCAACTCGAATTGAAGGATGGACTTCCCTGGGCCAACACAAGAGGCATCCTGAATTCCCCATTGTAATTCGAGAATCCCGCTTCAACTCGAGAAAAACCACGTGGTTTCCCCTTCATTGCAAGATGAAGCACTTTCTGGCTACAGCATCTCAATAGAAGTCCCACGTTCCGTCTTGAAGGTCGCAACGGTACTTGGCACCCTTGATGCGACCCAGAAAGTTCCCCGACATTCCGGTCTCACTCGAGAGGAACACGGAGGTTCCCAGCACCACTTTATCTGAGCCCCTGCTCCCCTTCTGATCTCGACAGGAGGGTTGATTCCCCTGCTTTGTCTGGAAGGGTTTCCCGACATTCCCGTCGCACCTCAGGATGAGGCCGGTCTCACAAAGAAACTCGAGATGTAGCCTCGTGGGTGGTGCCACATTCCGAAAGACCCCGATTTCCCTGTCCGCTCTTGATAAGAACCTGATGCCCGGACACCTCTTCAACTCCACCCGTGTGAATGAAGTCAAGACTGGGGCAGGACACCGAGATACCCGTCGCGACTCGAGAGCAGAGCGGGGTTCTTTGCTTCCACTCGAGATGAATGCCTGTCTCCCGGGTGTGTCTGGAATGCAACCCCGAGATCCCCCTCGCCCCCCTGAGGAACATTGGCTTCTGGACACAAGCCTAGATGAGGTCTATTGGCCTGCAGTCACTCGACTTATTTTTTCTATATACCAACTATTTTAATTAATACACATTCAAGGATACAATTCAGGGGATGTAAAAACTTGGCAACAAGCATTGGCTCATCAATGAAATCCTTTACTAGTTTATTCTGACAGTTTCTAACTCTCTGAGAGGCTTTAAGCTATTTGAATATCTTAAGCTTCTTGTGCCTCCTGAGGCTGGGAGACTGTAAACAATCGTATGCATAGCTGTAGGAGTCTGGGTAAACTTGTCAGGCGAATTAGAGAGCCATCTGAGGGGTTTGGATTTAAACACTCCTAATTGCCCAGGAACTTTATTAATTGGAGCTGTAAGTTAACTCTTTGACAGAGAGAGCGAGATGGTGGAAGGGGACAGTCCCCAGTAAAGTCAGAGGTGAGAGCACAAAGCAATAAAGTAGGCAGACTCTGGTTTTTGGAGGGTAGATTCTCAAGAATATCCGGGGGGACTCCTGAGGCTCGATCTGGCCTTTGTGTATGCCGATCCTCCTTCCTCATGACCTTTGTCACGAGTGAAATGCCTCACTGGCTCCTGGCATCTCCCCCTTTTTTATTTCTTAAAACAGCCAGATGTAGCTCAGTTGCAAGCCTCTGAATGCTCCTCTGCCGAAGAATCCTGACAATACAAGGAAGAATGATTATTATAAGCAGAATTAAAACAGCCACCGTAGCATAGCCAAGGAAGGTAGACAGAATATTTTTTCCTGAAATGTAGTTAGAGAAAGTATGGAAGAAATCATTTGCTGTTCCAGCGGCAGTAAAATCTAATCAGGAGTGTTTCATGGTTGCTATTTGACTGTGAAGCTTCCCTAAGTCTAAGCCAATGTCAGAGCTGTTCTAGATACCTGAAATATGGTTTTTAATCTTTTCCCATTCAAAATCTCTCATTTACTTTCAGGGGTGTTACACATATCCACCCGTAGTCAGCATGACAAGACAATGCCATTTTCACCTTTAAAGCCTGCAATTCAGTCCCAATATGTATTACTGCTTCCTGTAGGGCATCTACCCTCATCTCTAATTTTCTGTCTATAACTTCCTGTGTTGCCAATGCTAAAGAAACATTTTTGGACATAGAATCAACATATTGAGCAGTATATACTTGTTGAGTCAATGATATTGCTGCCACAGTAATAGAAGTAATTACACTCATCAAAGCTGCTATTCCCAAGATAAGTAAGCCCACAAACCATCGTGTTCACATTAAATCCTGTAGTTGTTGTAATACAGCAAGAGCATAACTCAATAAGTGGTTACATCATAAGATAAGGTGGATGTTGTAACATTACAAAGGAGCAAACATTATATTGAGGGTTTAAACAAGATGAGAGCATACATTGTTCACAACACCACCACAAAGGAGCAAACATTATATTGAGGGTTTAAACAAGATGAGAGCATACATTGTTCACAACACCACCACAAAGGAGCAAACATTATATTGAGGATTTAAACAAGATGAACCAGGGAGCAGCTATAGGCGTCGGCCCAGGGGAGCAGTGTCCCCAGCATCAGGAGGCAGAACGCGAATGGCAGGCTGTGGGCCGCTGCGCTTATGGCAGGTGGAGGGGCGGGGTTCGTGGCCTTGGGCTAGCCGCCGCGACTTGGGCTCGGGGCTTTCCCCTCTCGCCGGTGGGAGCACGCTGGTCTAGACGGTACTCTGTGGGTGCGCTTTCCTCTCTGGCCCTCACTCGCCGCACAGACTTCTTTGCTCTATGTCATGGGGTGCAGCGAGGAGGGTGCGGGGGCGCCGCTGGTGGCGCAGAGGCAAGAGCTGGCTGGGGGAGGGGGAGCGAGCATGTGCACGCGCCGCGAACCTGGTCTTTGGGGAATGTGACATGACGAATTTTTCTGAGATCCAAATCGGAGAATCTGCATTCTGTAGAAATATACAAGCATACCCTCTTCCACAAGTTAGCAACACATCTGGCCTTTTCCACTCTCCAGTAAGGAGGTCTTTTTACTTGACCAGGGGCCGAGTCATAGCCTGTAATTCAGGCATCTAGTGTCTCATCATTGTAGTCTGCCCCTGTGTTTACGTTTAAGTGATTAATTACAATTTGGACGTAACTATTTGTCTAGGGATATGAAATTTATACCTTAAACCAGCTGCATTTTGGTGGTGAATTTTGCGAGAATTTTTGGCCTTATCAATCTTTTTATGTAAGTTTAAAACAATTACTTTAGTCAATGCATCTGCCAAAGCATTTCCTTCATGTAAAGGGCCGGGCAAGTTGGAATGGGCTCTAATATGTTCCACAATATATTTTTTATCTCTGTGTTTAATCTCTTTTTGTAAATCAGATAACAAGAAGATAGTAGTTTTATTTTTTGGAATATTAGCAGTTTCAATATGAGGAAATAACCCTACAATATATCTGGAGTCAGTCAAAAGATTAAAGGTGTGGTCTCCTAAATGTTGAAAAGCCTAAATAACTGCTCGTAACTCAGTCTTGACATTTTATTCCCTTGAATTAAAAGATCTTTTAAAGGCCTTGGAGCTGTAATTTCCTGCACCCAAAAGGCTAGACTACTAGATCTAAATTCTTTGTGGCTCTTAGCTTGAGAAGTCAAGTTTTTTCTTGTCTGATAATAAGGTAAAAGCAAAAGCTGTGTTACTCTTTGACCTTTATTAATTTGTACAGTTTTGGTAGGCGGTGAGATCAAGACTTTAATTTTTCCAATATAATCAGAATCTACTACACCATGCACCACCGAAATTTCTTTTTTTCTTTTTTGAAAAGAAAGCGAGCTACGCCCCAGGACAAATCTTACAATGTCCTCGGGTAGGGGGCCAGCCACTCCCGTTGAAATTGGAGTAAGCGGCACATCAGGGGTTAATATTGTTGCTAAATCCGCTTTCGCTTTTTTCCTAGCCTGGATGAGACCCCCCTGAGGGGGTTTTCTCCAAGGAGCACGCTCTGCATATTGTGCACTCAGTCCATTTTAAAAGCTCCACTGTTCAAAAAGCTTTTTATCTTCCTCAGGCTTAGGCAACGCTTTGAGAGGCTTTGGGGGCAAAGTGGGGAGCTCCTGGGTCCTGGGAGGCACAAACGGAGGTGGTGGCGATCACCTTAAATCAGAAAGTGGTGGATAAGTTTTTTAAAGGTTTGCACAGAGGGGGAGGGAGCTTGCCAGGGCACTCGGCCACAGCGTCCTGTAAGCCCTCTCCTTCCTCGGGAGGTAAAGCACTTTCTCCCTCCTGTTTTTTTTCTCAATAGCAGAAATTATGATCTGTGCAGAAAGTGGAGACTCACCACCATCTACCGCTATAGCCTCTCCCATAGGCTATTTAACAGCCTCATGACGGAGGTCCAGGACATTTCTAATCATATTTCACAGAGCCAATAAACATTTGTCTATTCTTAGATGTAGAGAAACCTTTTTTTTTTTTTTTGAGAATATTTTAATTTATTTTGTACCCTCTTTACCCTATCTAAACTGTAGAGGGGACTAGAAAAGAAGCCTCAAGGTGAGGATGAAATTTATCCTTGGGACTAGAGAAAACCCTTCTCCGGGAAACTCCTAGTGGAGGCCCTTTACCCCCACACGGAAGAGGAGGCATGGGGGGATGGGAGCGTCCCCTATTTCTCCTCTCCTGTTCCGGAGATCCTTTAACTCTTTGGTGACTAAATCTTACGGACTGTCTGATTGGGGATGTTTCCCTCAATCTCCTAGGAGTGGATGGCCTGATTAGGGATGTTTTTCTTAAACTTTTAGGAGCATCTTTAGCTAAAAAAGACCAATCGTCATCAGAATGGTATTGAGCTGCTGTTTTCTCTAAATCTTTTTCATCTTGAGGGGAGAGCTGATCTTTCTTTTTATCCCAATCTTCTAATTGCTCATTGGCAGTCATAGTGGTTAGCCATTTGTTTAGCTGCCAATAGCTAGGTATGGCCTCTTCATTTTTACTTTCTTTTAAAACAGGTACCTTTTCAGATTCGCTTTTCTGTTTAAAAGGTGTTTTTGCAACTTCACTTTCCTCTTTAACAGCTATCTTTTCAAATTCATGAGCTGGATCTAAAGCATCTCTAATCATATTCCACAGAGGAAAGGTGTAAGTAGGGATTTCTTCCAAGCCTTGTTGAGCACAATAAGCTCTTAGCTGTTTACCTACTTTGCCCCAGATATCTAAGTCAACAGTGCCCTGTTGTAGAAACCAAGGGCAGTGGTCTTGTACAAATGTTAAAAATGATTGAATGGTAGATTTTTTAACTTTGATTTCTCTTTTATTTAATAACTGTACGATTACTTCTATAAAGAGCTGTCTTTCATTTGATTCAGTGTTACCCATGTCAGAAAATTAAGTATAGTAAAAGATTTTGCTTTAAGCTATCAAAAGATCAGGCTTTTCTTTGGCCTTTTAACTTCAGAAACTGTTTTCTCTCTCTAGGTCTAACTTTTTAACACTGTCAACACTTCCCACTCTTCTCGCCCTGTCTATCCTACAGGGGGGTCCGTGGCAACCTTGAGTGGGGTCCTAGCTGTCCCGAACACTGGAAGAACAATAGGGCTGATGACTCAGATTGTTCCGAGGGAGGAACAATAGGCTGATGACCCAAACTGTTCCAAGGGAGGAGCAGTAGTGCTGATGACCCAAACTGCTCCGTGGGGGAACAAGAGGGCTGATGACTCAGTTGTTCCGAGAATGGGAAGCAATAGGGCTGATGACCCTAATTGCTTTGGGGAGCTTACCTTCGAAAACACCTGTCTTGGGCGCCACCTGCCGGGATCCTGCCCCGGCTGATCCAGGGTATTCGAAGGAGAGATGGCCTAGGCGACTATTTATATGTTAATTAGAGATACAAAGAGTAAGAGAATGAGGATAGCTCAGTAGGAAAATTCAGTGGAGAAAAGAGGCTGAGTAGCTTGGTTTACGCGGAAAATCAATATAACCTGTGACACCAGGTTAACTCTGACCACGGAGGCCACAGGCGCCCTCTCGAATAGCGGAAGGTGCCCCACCTTAGACACCTTCTCGAGTGGGTCTTAGAAACCCAGGCAAATAAATGGCCGCAGAGGATATCCGCGTTCCAGATGGAGACTCAGCTGGAAGTTAAGAAGTAAAATGACATGGGGAGACCAAGCGCTGGTGAGCAAGGCCCGTAGCTTTATTTTCAACAGGGGCTTTTATACCCTAAGTTACACATAGAGGATAATAGGGGATGCAAAGTCAGCAGTCTTTGACCCTTATCAAAAACCAGGGTTTCTTTCCTGCAAATTTATCGTATACAAATGGTTTAGGTGATTTACATCATCTTCTGGCCAGAAGGCCTATTAACATTTTATGACTCTTGACAAGGACTTATCAACAAAGGCTTATTTTCTCTAAGGGTAATTATTTTAAGGTTTGGTGCCATCTTCCAAAAATAAAATTGCATTTCTATAGAGTGGATGTGTAATGGGTTTACAACAAAGGAAAGAATTTATTACCTTAAGGGTCTAAAGTTACTAACACCAAGGCCACTACTTATTTTTTCTATATACCAACTATTTTAATTAATACACATTCAAGGATACAATTCAGGGGATGTAAAAACTTGGTCTGCAGGGACCCTGCGATCGAGTCTGAAATCAGAGGAACCCTGAGGTTCCTGCCTCAACTGGAGATGAGGCCCTCTTCCAATGCACCAAACCCAGTGGAGTCCCGAGAGGCCCCTCCCACCTCCAGTTTCCCTGACTTCTCAGAGCCACCATGAGAAGCTCCCCTGAGGTCCATCCCGGTCTCACTCGAGAGGAACACCGAGTTTCCCGGCACCACTTCATCTGTTCCCCTGCTCCCCTCCTGATCTCGACAGGAGGGTCGATTCCCCTGATTTGTCTGGAAGGGGTTCCCAACTTCCCGTCGCACCTCAGGATGAGGCCGGTCTCACGACGAAATTCGAGAGGTGGTCTCGTGGGTGGTGACACCTTCCGAAGGACCCTGATTTCTCGGTCCACTCTTGATAAGAACCCGATGCCCGGACACCTCTTTGAATGCAACCCTGTGGATGAAGTCGCAACACGAAGGGGCACTGACACCCCCGTGAGTCGTCCTTAAAACCCATAGGTTCCAAATACAGCTCGACAAGTGGCCTGTCACCCCGAGAATAACTTGAGTGGCAAGCGGAGTTCCATGCCTCAACACAAGACGAGGCCTGCCTCTCCTGTCCCAACTCTGCAGGGACACTGCGATCGAGTCAGAGACGAGGCCCTCTTCCATTGTACCAAACCCAGTGGAATACCGAGAGGCCCCTCCCAACTCCTCAGTATCCCTGACTTCTCAGAGGCACCCTGAGATACTCCCTTAGGTCACCGGCACAAGTCGAGGGAACCCAGGGTTTCCTGCCCCAACCCGAGAAAGACCTCAAGAGTCCTTCTTCAACGCGTCTCGAGGCCCAGTTCTCCTACCATGACTCGAGAGCAATGACGTGCTCTCCCTCGCCACTCGCATGGAGACCCGACTTCCCTGGTGTCCCAAGAGAGGCTCCCTGATCTCGCAGTTGTACATCGTGAGAAACCCCACACTGGCGCTGCCGCTCGAGAAAACCCCTAGACTCCCCCGTCATTGGAAGATGAGGGCTGTCGTTTCCTGCATGGCCTAGACAGCAATCCCGAGTCCTGTCTCCAAACTCCACAGGAGGCTTGACTCCCTTTAGGCGACTCAGTGGGCTCCATGAGATACCCGTCGCAACTCGAGAGGAGAGCGGAGTTCTTTGCTTCCCCTGGAGGCGAGGCCTGACTCCCCGGGTGAATCTGGAATGCAACCCCGAGATCCCTGTCGCCCGTGGAGAGAAACATTAGCTTCTGGACACAAGCCTAGATGAGGTCGATGTGCCCTGCAGTGACTCGAGAGCAATCCCCAGCTCTCCTTCGCAACTCGAATGGAAGATTGGACTTCCCTGGGCCAAAACAAGAGGCGTCCAGAGTTCCCTGTTGTAACTCGAGAATCCCGTCGCAACTCGAGAAAAAACCAGTGGTTCCCCCGCCATCGCAAGATGAAGCCCTTTTCCGAGAAGGCGGCTCAAGTGAAGTCCCACGTTCTGTCTTGAACTTTGAAACGGTACTTGGCAGCCTTGATGCAACCCAAAAAGTTTCCCGACATACGGGTCTCCCTAGAGGAACACAGAGGTTTCCCAGCACCACTTCCTCTGAGCCCCTTGTCCCCTCCTGATCTCGACACGAGGGTCGATTCCCCTGCATTGTCTGGAAGGGATTCCCGACCTTCCAGTCGCACCTCAGGATGAGGCCAGTCTCACGAAGAAATTCGAGACGTAGCCTCGTGGGTGGTGCCACATTCCGAAGGACCAAGATGTCCCGGTCCGCTCTTGTTAAGAACCTGATGCCCAGACACCTCTTCGAATGCAACCCTGTGGATGATGTCCCAACACGAAGGGGCACTGACACCCTCATGCATCGTCTGGAAAAACCCGCAGGTTCCAAATACAGCTCGACAAGTGGCTTGTCACCCTGTGAACACCTCGAGACGCAAGCACAGTTCCATGCCTCAACCCGAGAAGAGCCCTGACTCTCCTGTCCCAAGTCTGCAGGGACCCTGTGATTGGAGTCTGAAATGGAGAGGAACCCTGAGGTTCCTGCCTCAATTGGAGATGAGGCCCTCTTCCATTGCACCAAACCCAGTGGAGTCCCAGGAAGCGCCCCCCGCCCCACCACAGTATCCCTGACTTCTCAGACGCACCCTGAGAAGCTCCCTGACGTAACACCGGCAGAACTCGAGGGAACCCAGAGTTTCCTGCTGCAACCTGAGAAAGACCTCGAGAGTCCTTCTTCAACGCGTTCCCCTACCATAACTCGAGAGCAATGACGCACTCACCTCGCCCCTTGCATAGAGACCCGACTTCCCTGCAGCCCCACCAGAGGCTCCCTGAGCTCGCCGTCGTACCTCATGAGAAAGCCCAAACGGGAGCCGCCGCTCGAGAAAAACCCCAAGACTGCCCCGTCATCTCGAGATGAGGGCCTTCGTTTCCTGGATGTCCTAGAGAGCAATCCCGAGTCCTCTCTCCAAACACCACAGGAGGCTTAGCTCCCTTTAGGCCACTCAGTGGGCTCTAAGAGATACCCGTCGCGACTCGACAGGAGAGCGGAATTTTTTGCTTCCACTCGAGATGAGGCCTGAGTCCCCGGGTGAGTCTGGAATGCAACCCCGAGATCCTCGTCGCCCCTGGAGAGGAACATTAGCTTCCAGACACAAGCCTAGATGAGGTCTATTTGCCCTGCAGTGACTCGAGAGCAATCCCCAGCTCTCCTTCGCAACTCGAATGGAAGATTGGACTTCCCTGGGCCAACACAAGAGGCATCCTGAATTCCCCGTTGCAACTCGAGAATCCCACCGCAACTCGAGAAAAACTACGTGGTTCCCTCGTCATCCCAAGATGAAGCCCTTTCCCTCTACAGCGTCTCCAGAAAAGTACCACGTTCCGTCTTGATGGTCGAAATGGTACTTTGCACCCTGATGGGACCCAAAAAGTTCTCCAACATACCAGTCTCACTCGAGAGGATGACCGAGGTTCTCGGCACCACTTTGTCTGAGCCACTGCTCCCCTCCTGATCTCGACAGGAGGGTCCATTTCCTTACTTTGTCTGGAAGGTGTTCCCGACTTTCCCGTCCCACCTCAGGATGAGGCCGGTCTCACGAGGGAATTGGAGACGGAGCCTCATGGGCGGTGCCACCTTCCGAAAGACCCCGATTTCCCGGTACGCTCTTGACAGGAACCCGATGCCCAGACACCTCTTCGAACGCAACCCTGTGGATGAAGTCGCTACACGAAGGGGCACTGACACCCCCGTGAATCATCCAGAAAAACCCTCAGGTTCCAAATAAAGCGAGGCAAGTGGCCTGTCACCCCGTGAACACCTCGAGAGGCAAACGGAGTTCCATGCCTCAACCCGAGATGAGGCCTGACTCTCCCGTCCTAACTCTGCAGGGACCTGCGATCCGAGTCTGAAATGGAGAGGAACCCTGAGGTTTCTACCTCAACTGGAGATGAGGCCCTCTTCCATTGCACCGAACCCAGTGGAGTCCCCAGAGGCCCCTCCAAACACCACAGTATCCCTGAATTCACAGAAACACCCTGAGAAACTACCTGAGGTCCCCGGCACAAGTCGAGGGAACCCAGGGTTTCCTGCCAAAACCCGAGAAAGATCTCCAGAGTCCTTCTTCAACGCGTTTTGAGGCCCGATTCCCCTACTGTGACTCGAGAGCAATGACGCGCTCCCCCTCGCCCCTCGCATGAAGACCCGACTTCCCTGGCGCCCCAAGAGAGGCTCCCTGAGCTCGCAGTTGTACGCACTGCCACTGGAGAAAAACCCCGAGACTCCCCCGACATCCCGAGATGAGGGCCATCGTTTCCTGCATGGCCTAGACAGCAATCCCTAGTCTTGTCTCCAAACTCCACAGGAGGCTTGACTGCCTTTAGGCCACTCAGTGGGCTCCATGAGATACCCGTCGCGATTCGCGAGGAGAACGGAGTTCTTTGCTTCCCCTGGAGGCGAGGCCTGACTCCCCGGGTGAGTCTGGAATGCAACCCCGAGATCCCTGTGGCCCCTGGAGAGGAACATTAGCTTCTTGACACAAACCTAGATGAGGTCGATGTGCCCTGCAGTGACTCGAGAGCAATCCCCAGCTCTCCTTCGCAACTCGAATGGAAGATTGGACTTCCCTGGGCCAACACAAGAGGCATCCTGAATTCCCTGTTGTAACTCGAGAATCCTGCCGCAACTCGAGAAAAAACCAGTGGTTCCCCCGCCATCGCAAGATGAAGCCCTTTTCCGTGACGGCGTCTCAACTGAAGTCCCAACTTCTGTCTTGAAGTTCGAAACGGTACCTGGCAGCCTTGATGCAACCCAGAAAGTTTCCCGACATACGGGTCTCCCTAGAGGAACACAGAGGTTTCCCAGCACCACTTCCTCTGAGCCCCTTGTCCCCTCCTGATCTCGACACGAGGGTCGATTCCCCTGCATTGTCTGGAAGGGATTCCCGACCTTCCAGTCGCACCTCAGGATGAGGCCAGTCTCACGAAGAAATTCGAGACGTGACCTCGTGGGTGGTGCCACATTCCGAAGGACCAAGATGTCCCGGTCTGCTCTTGATAAGAACCCGATGCCCAGACACTTCTTCGAATGCAACCCTGTGGATGAAGTCGCAACACGAAGGGGGCACTGACACCCTGGTGCACCGTCCGGAAAAACCCGCAGGTTCCAAATACAGCTCGAGAAGTGGCATGTCACCCATTGAAAAACTCGGGCGGCAAGCGGAGTTCCATTCTTCAACACAAGGCGAGGCCTGCCTCTCCTGTCCTATCTCTGCAGGGACCTTGCAATCAGAGTCAGAAATGGAGAGGAACCCTGAGGTTCCTGCATCAACTCGGGACGAGGCCCTCTTCCATTGCACCAAACCCAGTAGAGTCCCGAGAGGCCCCTCCCAACTCAACAGTATCCCTGACTTCTCAGAGACACCCTGAGAAGCTACCTGAAGTCACCGGCACAAGTCGAGGGAACACAGGGATTCCTGCCTCAACCCGAGAATGACATTGATAGTCCTTCTTCAACGCGCCTTGAGGCCCGATGCACCTACGGTGACTCGAGAGCAATGACGCGCTCCCCCTCACCACTCACATGGGAGACATGACTTCCCTGGCTCCACACGAGAGGCCCCCTGAGCTCCCCGTCGTACCTCGTGAGAAACCCCACACAGATGCTGCAGATCGAGATAAAGCCCCAGACTCCCCCATCATCGCGAGATGAGGGTCTTCGTTTCCTGCATGGCCTAGAGAGCAATCCTGAGTTCTCTCTCCAAACTTCACAGGAGGCTTGACTCCCATTAGGCCACACAGTGGGCTCCAAGGGATACCTGTCGCGACTCGAGAGGAGCGTGTAGTTCTTTGTTTCCAATCTAGACGAGGCCTGACTCCGCAGGCGAGTCTGGAAGGAAACCCTGAGATCCCTGTCGTCCCTGGAGAGAAACATCAGCTTCTGGACACAAGCCTAGATATGGTCTATGTGCCCTGCAGTGACTCGAGAGCAATCCCCAGCTCTCCTTCGCAACTGGAATGTAAGATTGGCCTTCCCTGGGCCAACAAAAGAGGCATCCTAAATTCCCCATCTTAACTCGAGAATCCCGTCCCAGCTTGAATAAAATCACGGGGTTCCCCCATCATTGCAATATGAAGCCCTTTCCAGCTACAGAGTCTCAAGAGAAGTCCCACGTTCCATCTTGAAGGTCGTAATGGTACTTGGCACCCTTGATGCGACCCAAAAAGTTCCGTTACATACCGATCTCACTCGAGAAGAACCCCGAAGTTCCAGGCACCACTTCATCTGATCCCATTCTCCCCTCCTGATCTAGACAGGAGTGTCGATTCCCCTGCTTAGTGTGGAATGGGTTCCCGCCCTTCCCTTCCCACCTCAGGATGAGGCCGGGCTCACGAGGGAATTCGAGACGTAGCCTCGTGTGTTGTGCCACATTCCAAAAGACCCCGATTTCCCGTTCAGCTCTTGAGAAGAACCCGATGCCCGGACCCTTCGAATGCAACTCTGTGGATCAAGTCACAACACGAAGGGGCAGTGACATCCACGTGTATTGTCGGCAAAAAGCCGCAGGTTCCAAATACAACTCGACAAGTGGCCTGTCACCCCATGAACAACTCGAGAGGCAAGCCGATTTCCATGCCTCAACCCAAGACCAGGCCTGTTTCCCTGTCCCAACTCTGTAGGGACCCTTCGATCGGAGTCAGAAATGGAGAGGAACCCTGAGGTTCCTGCCTCAACTGGAGATGTGGCCCTCTTCCATTGCACCAAACCCAGTGGAGTTCCGAGAGGCCCCTCCCAACTCCACAGTACCCCTGACTTGTCAGAGGCACCCTGAGAAGCTCCCTGAGGTCACCGGCACAAGTCGAGGGAACCCAGGGTTTCCTTCTGAAAACGGAGAAAGACCTCGAGAGTCCTTCTTCAACTCGTTTCAAGGCCCGATTCCCCACCATGACTCGAGAGCAATGACGCGCTCCCCCTCGCCCCTCGCATGGAGACCAGACTTCCCTGGTACCCCACGAGAGCCTCCCTGAGCTCACCGTCGTACCTCGTGAGAATCCCCACACTGACGCCGCCGATCGAGAAAATCCCCGAGACTGCCCCGTCCTCGCGAGATGAGGGCCTTCGTCGTTTCCTGCACGACCTGGAGAGCCATCCAGACTCTTCTCTTCAAACTCCATAGAGGCTTGACTCCCTTTAGGCCACTCGGGGGGTTCCAAGAGATACCCTTCTCCACTCGAGAGGAGAACGGAGTTCTTTGCTTCCACTCGGGACGAGACCTGACTCCCCGGGTGAGTCTGGAATGCAACCCCGAGATCCCTGTTGCCCATGGAGAGGAACATTAGTTTCTGGACACGAGCCTAGATGAGGTCTATTTGCCCTGCAGTGACTCGAGAGCAGTCCCCAGCTGTCCCTCACACCTGAAATGGAAGATTGGACTTCCCTGGGACAACACAAGAGGCATTCTGAATTCTCCATCGTAACTCGAGTATCCTGCCACAACTCAAGAACAACCACGTGGTTCTCCGCCATTGCAAGATGAAGCCCTTTCCTGCGACGGCGTCTCAGGAGAAATCCCACGTTCTGACTGGAAGGTCGAAACGGTACTTGGCACCCTTGATCCGACCCAAAAAGTTCCCCGACATACCGGTCTCACTCAAGAGGAACACCGAGTTTCCTGGCACCACTTCATCTGTTCCCCTGCTCCCCTCCTGATCTCGACAGGAGGGTCCATTTCCCTGCTTTGTCTGGAAGGGGTTCCCGAACTTCCTGTCGCACCTCAGGATGAGGCCGGTCTAACGAGGGAATTCGAGACGGAGCCTCTTGGGCGGTGCCACCTTCCGAAGGACCCTGATTTCCCGGTCCGCTCTTGATAAGAACCCGATGCCCGGACACCTATTTGAATTCAACCCTGTGGATGAAGTCGCAACACGAAGGGGCACTGACACCCCCGTGAGTCGTCCATAAAACCCGTAGGTTCCAAATACAGCTCGACAAGTGGCCTGTCACCCTGTGAACACCTCGAGAGGCAAGCGGAGTTCCATGCCTCAACACAAGACAAGGCCTGCCTCTCCTGTCCCAACTCTGCAGGGACACTGTGATCGAGTCAGAAATGGAGAGGAACTCTGAGGTTCCTGCCTCAACTCGGGATGAGGCCCTCTTCCATTGCACCAAACCCAGTGGAATCCCGAGAGCCCCCTCCCAACTCCACAGTATCCCTGACTTCTCAGAGGCACCCTGAGATACTCCCTGAGGTCACCGGCACAAGTCGAGGGAACCCAGGGTTTCCTGCCGCAACCCGAGAAAGACCTGGAGAATCCTTCTTCAACGCGTCTTGAGGCACGATGCCCCTACCGTGACTCGAGTACAATGACGCGCTCCCCCTCACCACTCGCATGGGAGACCTGACTTCCCTGGCTCCACACGAGAGGCTCCCTGAGCTCCCCGTCGAACATCGGGGGAAAACCCACCCTGGTGCCTCAGCTCGAGAAAAACCAAGAGACGATCCCGTCATCGCGAGATGACGGCCTTCCTTTCCTGCAATGCCTGGAGAGCCATCCCGAATCTTCTCTCCAAATTCCACAGGAGGCTTGATTCCCTTTCGACCACTCACGAGGCTCCAAGAGATACCCATCGCGACTCGAGACGAGAGCGGAGTTCTTTGCTTCCACACGAGACCAGGCCTGACTCCCCGGGTGAGTCTGGCATGCAACCCCGATATCCCTGTCGCCCCTGGAGAGGAACATTAGTTTCTGGACACAAGCCTAGATATGGTCTATGTGCCCTGCGGTGACTCGAGAGCAATACCCAGCTCTCCTTCGCAACTCGCATGGAAGATTGTACTTCCCTGGGCCAACAAAAGAGGCATCCTAAATTCCCCTTCGTAACTCAAGAATCCCATCGCAACTTGAAGAAAACCACCGGGTTCCCCCGTCATTGCAATATGAAGCCCTTTCCCGCTACAGAGACTCAAGAGACGTCCCACGTTCCGTCTTGAAGGTCGTAATGGTACTTGGCACCCTTGATGCGACCCAAAACATTCCCAACATACCGGTTTCACTCGAGAGGAACCCCGAAGTTCCTGGCACCACTTCATCTGATCCCATTCTCCCCTCCTGATTTCGACAGGAGAGTTGATTCCCTTGCTTTGTCTGGAAGGGGTTCCCGACCTTCCCGTCGCATCTCAGGATGAGGCTGGTCTCACGAGGGAATTCGAGACGGAGCCTCGTGGGCGGTGCCACCTTCCGAAATACCCCGATTTCCCGGTACACTCTTGACAAGAAACCCATGCCCGGACACCTCTTCGAACGCAACCCTGTGGATTAAGTCACAACAAGAAGGGGCACTGACACCCCCGCTCATCGTCTGGTAAAACCCGCAGGTTCCAAATACAGCTTTACAAGTGGCCTCTCACCCCGTGAACACCTCGAGAGGCAAGCGGAGTTCCATGCCTCAACCCAAGACGGGGACTGACTCTCCTCTCCCAACTCTGCAGGGACCCTGCGATCAGAGTCTGAAATGGAGAGGAATCCTGAGGTTCCTGCTTCAACTGGAGATTAGGCCCTCTTCCATTGCACCAAACCCAGTGGAGTCCCGAGAGGCCCCTCCCAACTCCACAGTATCCCTGACTTCTCAGAGGCACGCTGAGAAGCTCAATGAGCTCCAGGGCACAAGTCGAGGGAACCCAGGGTTTCCTGCCACAACCCGAGAAAGACCTCCAGAGTCCTTCTTCAATGCGTCTTGAGGCCCGATACCCCTACCGTGAGTCGAGAGCAATGACGCGCTCCCCCTCGCCACTCGCATGGGAGACCTGACTTCCCTGGGGCAACACGAGCTCCCTCAACTCCCCGTCGTATGTCGGGAGAAACCTCACACTGGCGCCGCAGGTTGAGAAAAACCATGAGACGCCCCCGTCATCGCCAGATGAGGGCCTTCGTTTCCTGCGTAGCCTGGAGACCCATCCCGAGTCTTCTCTCTAAATTACAGGGGAGGCTTGACTCCCTTTAGGCCACTCAGGGGGCTCCAAGAGAAACCCCTCGGGACTCAAGAGTGGAGCGGAGTTCTTTGCTTCTACTCAAGACGAGGCCTGACTCCCCGGGTGAGTCTTGAATGCAACCCCGAGATCCCTGTCACCCCTGGAGAGGAACATTAGTTTCTGGACACAAGCCTAGATGAGGTCTATTTGCCCTGCAGTGACTCGAGAGTAATTCCTAGCTCTCCTTCGCTACTCGAATGGAAGATTGGACTTCCTTGGGCCAACACAAGAGGCATCCTGAATTCCCCGTCGTAACTCGAGAATCCCGCCACAATTCGAGAATAATCACGTGGTTCCCCCGCCATCGCAGGATGCAACCCTGTCCCCCGACGGCATCTCAAGAGAAGTCCCACATTCCGTCTTGAAGGTCGAAATGATACTTGGCAGCCTTGATGTGAGCCACAAAGTTCCCCGACATACCTGTCTCCCTCAAGAGGAACACCGAAATTCCCGTCATCACTTCCTCTGAGCCCCTTCTCCCCTCCTGATCTCGACAGGAGAGTCCATTCCCCTGCTTTGTCGCGAAGGGGTTCCCGACCTTCCCGTCGCACCTCAGGATGACACCGGTCTCACAAAGAAATTCAAGACTTGGCCTCGTGGGTGGTGCCACAATCCGAAGGACCCCGATTT
This sequence comes from Bos mutus, assembly GCF_027580195.1. Classification (NCBI taxonomy): domain Eukaryota; kingdom Metazoa; phylum Chordata; class Mammalia; order Artiodactyla; family Bovidae; genus Bos; species Bos mutus. Next base: position 135,866,306 of record NC_091618.1, read on the forward strand.
CCCGGTCCACTCTAGACAAGAACCCCATGCCCGGACACCTCTTCAAATGCAACCCTGTGGATGAATTCACAACACGAAGTGGCACTGACACCCCCGTGCATCATCCGGAAAAACACGTAGGTTCCAAACACAGCTCGACAAGTGGCCTGTCACCCCGTGAACAACTCGAGCGGCAAGCGGAGTTCCATGCTTCAACCCAAGACGAGGCCTGCCTCTCCTGTCCCAACTCTGCAGGGACCCTGCGATCAGAGTCAGAAATGGAGAGGCACCCTGAGGTTCCTGCCTCAACTCGGGACGAGGCCCTCTTCCATTGCACCAAACCCAGTGGAGTCCCAAGAGGCCCCTCCCAACTCCACAGTATCCCTGAATTCTCAGAGGCACCCTGAGAAGCTCCCTGAAGTCAACAGCACAAGTCTAGGGAAGCCAGGGTTTCCTGCCACAACCCGAGAAAGACCTCGAGAGTCCTTCTTCAACGCGTCTGGAGACCCGGTTCCGCTACCATGACTCGAGTGCAATGACGCACTCCCGTCACCCCTCGCATGGAGACCCGACTTCCCTGGCGCCACACGAGAGACTCCCTGAGCTCTCTGTTGTACCTCGTGAGAAACCCCACACAGGCGCTGCCGCTCGAGAAAAATCCCGAGACTCCCCCGTCATCGCATATGAGGGCCTTCTTTTCCTGCGTGGCCTAGAGAGCAATCCCGAGTCCTCTCTCCAAACGCCACAGGAGGCTTGACTCCATTTAGGCCACTCAGTGGGCTCCAAGAGATACCCGTCACGACTCGAAAGGAGAGCGGAGTTCTTTGCTTCCACTCGAGACGAGGTCTGACTCACTGAGTGAGTCTGGAATGCAACCCCGATATCCCTGTCGCCCCTGGAGAGGAACATTAGCTTCTGGACACAAGCCTAGATGAGGTCTATTTGCCCTGCAGTGACTCGAGAGCAATCCCCAGCTCTCCTTCGCAACTCGAATGGAAGATTTGACTTCCCTCGCCAACACAAGAGGCATCCTGAATTCCCTGTCATACTCGAGAATCCCACCGAAACTCGAGAAAAACCACGTGGTTCCCCCACGATCGGAAGATGAAGCCCTTTCCCGCGACGGCGGCTCCAGAGAAGTCCCACGTGCAGTCTTGAAGTTCGAAACCTTACTTGGCAGCCTTGATGCGACCCACAAAGGTCGCCGACATACGGGTCTCCCTCGAGAGGAACACCGAGGTTTCCTGGTACCACTTCTTCTTCTGGCCTCGTGGGTGGTGCCACATTCTGAAGGACTCGATGTCCAGGTCTGCTCTTGATAAGAACCCAATGCCCGACAACTCTTCGAATGCCACCCTGTTGATGAAGTCGCAACACGAAGGGGCACTGACACCCTCGTGCATCTTCTGGAAAAACACGTAGGTTCCAAATACAGCTCAACAAGTGGCCTGTCACCCCATGAACAACTCGAGCGGCAAGCAGAGTTCCATGCCTAAACACGAGACGAGGCCTGCCTTTCCTGTCCCAACTCTGCAGGGACCCTGCAATCAGAGTCAGAAATGGAGAGGAACCCTGAGGTTCCTGCCTCAACACGGGACGAGGCCCTCTTCCATTGCACCAAACCCAGAGGTGTTCCGAGAGGCGCCTCCCAACACCGCAGTATCCCTGACTTCTCAGAGGCACCATGAGAGGCTCCCTGAGCTAACCGGCACAAGTCGAGGGAACCTAGGGTTTCCTGCCGCAACCCAAGAAAGACCCCGAGAATACTTCTTCAACATGTTTTGAGGCCCGATTCCCCTACAGTGACTCAAGAACAATGACGCCCTTCCCCTTGCCATTCGCATGGGAGACCCGACTTCCCTGGCGCCACACGAGAGGCTTCCTGAGCTCGCCATCGTACCTCGTGAGAAACCCCACACTGGCACCACAGCTCGAGAAAAACCCCGAGAGTCTCTCGACATCGAGAGATGCGGGCCTTCGTTTCCTGCAAGGCCAGGAGAGCCATCCAGAGTCTTCTCTCCAAACTCCACAGGAGGCTTGACTCCCTTTAGGCCCCTCAGGGGGCTACAAGATACCCATCAAGACTCGATAGGAGAGCGGAGTTCTTTGCTTCCACTCGAGATGAGGCCTGACTCCCCGGGTGAGTCTGGAATGCAACCCCGAGATCCCTGTTGCCCCTGGCCAGGAACATTAGCTTCTGGACACAAGCCTAGATGAGGTCTATTTGCCCTGCAGTGACTCGAGAGCAATCCCCAGCTCTCCCTCGCAACTCGAATGGAATATTGGACTTCCCTGGGCCAACACAAGAGGCATCCAGAATTCCACGTCGTAACTCGAGAATCCCACCGCAACTTGAGAAAACCACATGGTTCCTCCGCCATCGCAAAATGAAGGCCTTTCCCCTGACGGCATCTCAAGGGAAGTCCTAGGCTCCCTCTTGAAGTTCCAAACGGTACTTGGCAGCCGTCATGCGACCCACAAAGTTCCCCGACATACTGGTCTCCCTCGAAAGGAACACCGAGGTTTTCCGGCATCACTTCCTCTGAGCCCCTTCTCCCCTCTTGATCTCGACAGGAGGGTCGATTCCCCTGCTTTGTCTGGAAGGGGTTCCCGACCTTCCCGTCCCACCTCAGGAAGAGGCCGGTGTCAAGAGGGAATTCGAGCCAAAACCTCGTGGGCGGTGCCACCTTCCCAAAGACCCCCATTTCCCGGTCCGCTCTAGACAAGAATCCAATGCCCGGACACATCGTCAGACGCAATCCTGTGCATGAAGTCGCAACACGAAGGGCACTGACACCCCCGTGCATCGTCCAGAAAAGCCCGCAGTTTCCAAATACAGCTCGACAAGTGGCCCATCACCCCGTGAACACCTCGAGAGGGAAACGGAGTTCCATGCCTCAACCCAAGACGAGGCCTGACTCTCCTGTCCCAACTCTGCAGGGACCCTGTGATCGGAGTCTGAAATGGAGAGGAAACCTGAGGTTCCTGCCTCAACTGGAGATGAGGACCTCTTCCATTGCACCAAACCCAGTGGAGTCCCGAGAGGCTTCTCCCAACTCCACAGAGTCCCTGACTTCTCAGAAGCACCCTGAAAAGCTCCCTGAGGTCACCGGCACAAGTCGAGGGAACCGAGGGTTTCCTGCCGCAACCTGAGAAAGACCTCCGGAGTCCTTCCTTGAGTCTCGAGGCCAGATACCCCTACCGTGAGTCGAGAGCAATGACGCGCTCCCTCTCGCCCCTCGCATGGAGACCCGACTTCCCTGGCGCCCCACCAGAGGCTCCCTGAGCTTGCCGTCGTACCTCGTGAGAAACCCGACACTGGCACTGTCGCTCGAGAAAAACCCCGAGCCTCCCCTGTCATTGCGAGAAGAGGGCCTTCATTTCCTGCATGGCCTAGAGAGCAATCCCGAATCCTCTATCCAAATGCCACAGAAGTCTTGACTCACTTTAGGCCACTCAGTGGGTTTGAAGATATACCGTCGCGACACGAGAGGAGAGGGGAGTTCTTTGCTTCCACTTGATACGAGGCCTGACTCCACGGGTGAGTCTGGAATGCAACCCCGAGATCCCTGTCGCCCCTGGAGAGGAACATTAGTTTCTGGACACAAGACTAGATGAGGTCTATTTGCCCTGCAGTGATTCGAGAACAATCCCCAGCTCTCCCTCGCACCTCGATTGGAAGATTGGACTTCCCTGGGCCAACACAAGAGGCATCCTGAATTTTCGTCGTAACTCGAGAATCCCGCCGCAACTCGAGAAAAACAACGTGGTTCCCCCGTTATGGCAAGGTTAAGCCTTTTCCGGCGACGGCGTCTCAAGAGAATTCCCACGTGCCGTCTTGAAGTTGGAAACGGTACTTGGCAGCCGTGATGCGACCCACAAATTTCCCTGACATACCGGTCTCCTTCGAGAGGAACACTGAGGTTTCCCGGCACCATTTCCTCTGTGCCCCTTCTCCACTGCTGATCTCAACAGGAGGGTCGATTCCCCAGCTTTGTCGGGAAGGGGTTCCCGACTTTCCCGTCCCACCTCAGGATGAGGCCCGTCTCACGAGGCAATTCGAGACTCAGCTTCGTGGGCCGTGCCACCTTCCGAAAGACCCTGATTTCCCGGTCTGCTCTTGACAAGAATCTGATGCCCGGACACCTCTTCGAACAAAACCCTGTGGAAGAAGTCAAAACATTAAGAGGCACTGACACCCCCGTGCATCGTCTGGAAAAACCGCAGGTTCCAAATACAGCTCGACAAGTGTCCTGTCACCGTGTGAACACCTCGAGAGGCAAGCGGATTTCCATGCCTCAACCCAAGAGGAGGCCTGACTCTCCTGTCCCAAGTTTGCAGGGACCCTGGAATCGGAGTCTGAAATGGAGAGGAACCCTGAGGTTCCTGCCTCAACTGGAGATGAGGCCATCTTCCATTGCACCAAACCCAGTGGAGTCCCGAGAGGCCCCTCCCAACTCCACAGTATCCCTAAATTCTCAGAGGCACCCTGAGAAGTTCCCTGAGGTCACCAGCACAAGTGGAGGGAACCCAGGGTTTACTGCTGCAACCCGAGAAAGACCTCGAGAATTCTTCTTCAACGCGTCTCGAAGCCCGATTCCCCTACCATGATTGGAGAGCAATGACGCGCTCCCCCTCGCCCCTCACATGGAGACCCGACTTCACTGGCGCCACAGGAGAGGCTCCTGAGCTCACCGTCCTACCTCATGAGAAAGCCCACACTGGTGCCGCAGCTCGAGAAAAACCCCGAGACTCCCCCTTCATTGCGAGATGACGGCCTTCGTTTCTTGTATGGCCTAGAGAGCAATCCCGAGTCCTCTCTCCAAACGTCACAGGAGGCTTGACTCCCTTTAGAACACTCAGTGGGATCCAACAGATACCGGTCACGACTCCAGAGGAGAGTGGAGTTCTTTGCTTCCAGTCGAGAGGAGGCTTGACTCCTCTGGTGAGTCTGGAATGCAACCCCGAGATCCCTGTCGCCCATGGAGAGGAACATTAGCTTCTGGACACAAGCCTAGATGAGGTCTATTTGCCCTGCAGTGACTCGAGAGCAATCCCCAGCTCTCCTTCGTAACTCGAATGGAAGATTGGACTTCCCTGGGCCAACACAAGAGGCATCCTGAATTCCCCGTTGTAACTCGAGAATCCCACCGCAACTTGAGAAAAACCACGTGGTTCCCCAGTCATCGCAAGATGAAGCCCTTTCCGGCTACAGTGTCTCAGGAGAAGTCGCACGTTCCGTCTTGAAGGTCGAAACGGTACTTGGCACCATTGATGCGACCCAAAAAGTTCCCCAACGTACTGGTGTCACTCGAGAGGAACACCAAGGTTCCTGGCACCACATCATCTGAGTCCCTTCTACCCTCCTGATTTCGACAGGAGGGTCGATTCCCCTGCTTTGTCTGGAAGGGGATCACGGCTTTCTCGTCACACCTCAGGATAAGGCCGGTCTCACGAAGAAATTTGAGACGGGGACTCGTGAGTGGTGCCACATTCCGAAGGACCCCGATTTCCCGGACCACTCTTGATAAGAACCCGATGCATGGACACCTCTTTGAATGCAAACCTATCGATGAAGTTGCAACACGAAGGGGCACTGACACTCCCGTCCATTGTCCAGAAAAACCCGTAGGTTCCTAAAACAGCTCGACAAGGGCCTGTCACCCCGTGAACAACTCCATCGGCAAGCGGAGTTCCTTGCCTCAATACAAGACAAGGCCTGCTTCTCCTGTCCCAACTCTGCAGGGACCCTGCAATCGGAGTCAGAAATGGAGAGGCACCCTGAGGTTCCTGCCTCAAGTCGGGACCAGGCCCTCTTCCATTGCACCAAACCCGGTAGAGTCCCGAGAGGCCCCTCCCAACTCCACAGTACCTCTGACTTCTCAGAGGCACACTGAGAAGCTCACTGAAGTCACCGGCACAAGTCGTGGGAACCCAGGGTTTCCTACCGCAACCCGAGAAAGACCTCGAGACTCCTTCTTCAATGCGTCTGGAGGCCCGATGCCCCTACCATGACTCTAGAGCAATGATTCGCTCCCCCTCGCCCCTCTCATGGGATACCTGACTTCCCTGACACCACACGAGAGGCTCCGTGAGCTCCCCATAGTACCTCGTGGGAAACCCAACACTGGTGCCACAGCTCGAGGAAAACCACGAGGAGCTGCAGTCATCAGGAGATGAGGGCCTTCGTTTCCAGCATGGACTGGAGAGCCATCCCGAGTCTTCTCTCCAAACTCCACAGGAGGCTTGACTCCCTTTCGGCCACTCAGGGGGCTCCAAGAGATACCCGTCGAGACTCAAGAGGAGAGCGGAGTTCTTTGCTTCCACTCGAGACGAGGCCTGACTCCCTGGTGAGTCTGGAATGCAACCCCGAGATCCCTGTCGCCCCTGGAGAGGAACATTAGCTTCTGGGCACAAGCCTAGATGAGGTCTATTTGCCCTGCAGTGACTAGAGAGCAATCTGCAGCTCTCCCTCGCAACTACAATGGAAGATTGGACTTCCTGGGCCAACACAAGAGGCATCCTGAATTCCGAGTCCTAACTCGAGAATCCCGCCGCAACTCGAGAAAAACCACGTGGTTCCCCCGTCATGGCAAGATGAAGCCCTTTCCCGCTAAAGCGTTTCAGGAGAAGTCCCACGTTCCGACTTGAAGGTCGTTCGGGTGCTTGGCACCCTTGATGCGACGCAAAAAGTCCCCCAACATACCGGTCTCACTCGAGAGGAACACCGAGGTCCCCGGGACCACTTCATCCGAGCCCCTGCTCCCCTCCTGATCTCGACAGGAGGGTCCATTCCCCTGCTTTGTCTGGAAGGGGTTCCCGACCTTCCCGTCACACCTCAGGATGAGGCCCGTCTCACGAGGGAATTCGAGACGGAGCCTCGTGGGCGGTGCCACCTTCCAAAACCCTGATTTCCCGGTCCGCTCTTGACAAGAACCCCATGCCCGGACACCTTTTCGAACGCCACACCGTGGATGAAGTCGCAACACCAATGGGCACTGACACCCCTGTGCATCATTCAGAAAAGCCCACAGGTTCCAAATACAGCTCGACAAGTGGCCTGTCACCCCGTGAACACCTCGAGAGGCAAGCAGAGTTCCATGCCTCAACCCAAGGCGAGGCCTGACTCCCCTTTCCCAACTCTGCAGGGGCCCTGCAATCGGAGTCTGAAATATAGAGGAACCCTGTGGTTCCTACCTCAACTGGAGATGAGGCCCTCTTCCATTGCACCAAACCCAGAGGAGTCCCGAGAGTTCCCTCCCAACTCCACAGTATCCCTGACTTCTCAGAGGCACCCTGAGAAGCTCCCTGAGATCACCAGCACAAGTCGAGGGAACCCAGGGTTTCCTGCTGCAACCTGAGAAAGACCTCTAGAGTCCTTCTACAACGCGTCTTCAGGCCGGATTCCCCTACCGTGACTCGAGAGCAATAACTCGCTCCCCCTCGCCCCTAGCATGGAGACGCGACTTCTCTGGCACCCCACGAGAGGCTCCCTGAGCTCGCCGTCGTACCTGGTGAGAAACCCCACACTGGCGCCGCCAGTCAAGAAAAACCACGAGAATCCCCTGTCATCTCGAGATGAGGGCCTTCTTTTCCTGCATGGCCTAGAGAGCAATCCCGAGTCCTCTCTCCAAACGCCACAGGAGGCTTGACTCCCTTTAGGCCACTCACTGGCCTCCAAGAGATACCCGTGGCGACTCGAGAGGAGAGCGGAGTTCTTTGCCTCCACTTGAGACAAGGCCTGACTCTCCGGGTGAGTCTGGAATGCAATCCCCAGATCCCTATTGCCCCTGGAGAGGAACATTAGCTTCTGGACACAAGCCTAGATGAGGACTATTTGCCCTGCAGTGACCCGAGACCAATCCCCAGCTCTCCCTCGCAACTAGGATGGAAGATTGGACTTCCCTGGGCCAACACAAGAGGCTTCCTGAATTCCCCGTCGTACCTCGAGAATCACGCCGAAACTCGAGAAAAACCACGTGGTTCCCCCGTCATCACAAGAGGAAGCCCTTTCCTGATACAGCGTCTCAAGAGAAATCCCACGTTCCGTCTTGAATGTCGAAACGCTACTTGGCACCCTTGAAGCGACCCAAAAAGTTCCCCGACATACTGGACTCACTCAAGAGGAACACCGAGTTTCCCGGCACCATTTCGTCTGAGCCCCTTCTCCCCTCCTGATCTCGACAGGAGGGTCGATTCCACTGCTTTGTCTGGAAGGGTTTCCCGACCTTCCCGTCCCACCTCAGGATGAGGCCGGTCTCACGAAGAAATTCGAGACGTTGCCTCGTGCGTGGTGCCACATTCTGAAAGACCCCGATTTCCCCTGCTCTTGAGAAAAACCGGATGCCCGGACACCTCCTCCAATGCAACCCTGTGGATGAAGACACAACACGAAGGGGCACTGACACTCTCGTGCATCTTCCATCAATCCCGCAGGTTCCAAATACAGCTCGACAGGTGGCCTGTCACCCCGTGAACAACTCGAGAGGCAAGCGGAATTCCATGCCTCAACCCAAGACGAGGCCTTACTCTCCTGTCCCAACTCTGCAGGGACCGTGCGATCGGAGTCAGACATGGAGAGGAACCCTCAGGTTCCTGCCTGAACTCTTATGAGGCCCTCTTCCATTGCACCAAACCCAGTGGAGTCCTGAAAGGCCCCTCCCAACTCCATAGTATCCTTGACTTCTCAGAGGCACCCTGAGAAGGTCCCTGAGATCTGGCACAAGTCAAGGGAACCCAGGGTTTCCTGCCACGACCCGAGAAAACCTCGAGAGTCCTTCTTTAACGAGTCTTGAGGCCCGATTCCCCTACCATGTCTCGAGAGCAATTACGCGCTCCACCTCGCCACTCGCATGGAGACCTGACTTCCTTGGCTCCTTAAGGGAGGCTCCCTGAGCTCGCCATCCTACCTTCTGAGAAACCCCACACTGGTACCACAGCTCGAGATAAACCAAGAGACTCCCCTGTCATAGCAAGATGAGGGCCTTCATTTCCTGCATGGCCTAAAGAGCAAATCGAGTCTGCTCACCAAACTCCACAGGTGGCTTGACTCCCTTTAGGCCACTCAGTGGGCTCCAAGAGATTCCCGTCGCGACTCGAGAGGAGCCCGGAGTTCTTTGCTTCCACTCAAGACGAGGCCTGACTCCACGACTGAGTCTGGAATGCAACCCCGAGATCCCTGTCGCACCTGGAGAGGAACATTAGCTTCTTGACACAAACCTAGTTGAGGTCTATTTGCCCTGCAGGGACTCGAGATCAATCCCACTCGAAACTCGAATCGAAGATTGGACTTCCCTGGGCCAACACAAGAGGCATCCTGAATTCACGTCGTAACTCAAGAATCCCGCCGCAACTTGAGCAAAACCATGTGGTTCCCCCGTCATCGCAAGATGAATCCCTTTCCCGCTACAGGGTCTCAGGAGAAGTCCCAAGTTCCATCTTGAAGGTCGAAACCGTACTTGGAACCCTTGATGCAACGCAAAAAGTTCCCCAACATACCGGTCTCACTCGAGAGGAACACCGAGGTTCCCGGAACCACTTCATCCGAGCCCCTGCTCCCCTCCTGATCTCGACAGGAGGGTCCATTCCCCTGCTTTGTCTGGAAGAGGTTCCCGACCTTCCCGTCGCACCTCAGGATGAGGCCCGTCTCACGAGGGAATTCGAGACGGAGCCTCGTGGGCGGTGCCACCTTCCAAAAACCCTGATTTCCCGGTCCGCTCTTGACAAGAACCCCATGCCTGGACACCTCTTCGAACGCCAACCTGTGGATGAAGTTGCAACACGAAGGGGCACTGACACCCCTGTGCATCATCCGGAAAAAACCACAGGTTCCAAATACAGCTCGACAAGTGGCCTGTCACCCTGTGAACAACTCGAGCAGCAAGCGGAGTTCCATGCCACAACCCAAGATGAGGCCTGACTCCCCTTTCCCAACTCTGCAGGGACCCTGCAATCGGAGTCTGAAATATAGAGGAACCCTGAGGTTCCTGCCTAAACTGGAGATGAGGCCCTCTTCCATTGGACCAAACCCAGTGGAGTTCCGACAGGCCTCTCCCAACTCCACCGTATCCCTGACTTCTCAGAGGGACCATGAGAAGCCCCCTTAGGTCACCAGCACAAGTCGAGGGAACCCAGGGTTTCCTGCCACAACCTGAGAAAGACCTCAAGAGTCCTTATTCAACGTGTCTCGAGGGACGATTTCCCTACCGTGACTCTAGAGCAATGACGCACTCCCCTTCGCCCCTCACATGGAGACCCGACTTCCCTGGAACCCCACGAGAGGCTCCCTGAGCTTGCCGTCGTACCTCGTGAGAATCCCCACACTGGCGCAGTCGCTCGAGAAAAACCCGAAACCTCCCCCTTCATAGAGAGATGAGGGCCTTCGTTTCCCGCATGGCCTAGAGAGCAATCCCGAGCCCTCTATCCAAATGCCACAGGAGGCCTGAATCCCTTTAGGTCACTCAGTGGGTTCCAAGATATACCATCGCTACACGAGAGAAGAGTGGAATTCTTTGCTTCCACTCGAGTCGAGGCCTGACTCCCGGGTGAGTCTGGAATGCAACCCCGAGATCCCTGTCGCCCCTGGAGAGGAACATTAGCTTCTCGACACAAGCCTAGATGAGGTCTATTTGCCCTGCAGTGACTCGGGAGCAATCCCCAGCTCTCCCTCACAACTCGAATGGAAGATTGGACTTCCTTGGGCCAACACAAGAGGCATCCTGCATTTCCTGTCGTAACTCGAGAAAAACCACGTGGTTCCCCCGTTGTGGCAAGACGAAGCCCTTTCCCACCACAGCATCTCAGGAGAAGTCCCATGTTCCGACTTGAAGGTCGAAACGGAACTTGGCACCCTTGAGGCAACCTAAAAAGTTCCGCGACATACCGGTCTCACTGGAGAGGAACTCCGAGGTTTCCCCGCACCACTTCCTCTGAGCACCTTCTCCCCTCCTGATCTTGACAGAAGGATCAAATCCACTGCTTTGTCTGGAAGGGGTTCCCGACCTTCCCGTCGCACCTCAGGATGAGGACGGTGTCATGAAGAAATTCGAGCCGTGGCCTCCTGGGTGGTGCCACATTCCAAAAGACTCATATTTTCCTGATCCGCTCTTCAGAAGAACCCGATGCTTGGACCCCTCTTCGAATGCAACACTGTGGATGAATTCACAACACGAAGGGGCACTGATATCCCCGTGCATCGTCCTTAAAACCCGCAGGTTCCAAATACAGCTCGACATGTGGCCAGTCACAACGTGAGCAACTCTAGAGCCAAGCGGATTTCCAGCGTCAACCCAAGACAAGGCCTTACACTCCTGTCCCAACTATGCTGGGACCCTTGGATCGGAGTCAGAAATGGAGAGGAACACTGAGGTTCCTGCCTGAACTTGAGATGAGGCCCTCTTCCATTGCACCAAACCCAGAGGAGTCCCGAGAGTCCCCTCCCAACTCCACAGTATCCCTGACTTCTCAGAGGCACTCTGAAAAGCTTCCTGAGGTCTGGTACAAGTCAAGGGAACCAAGCGTTTCCTGCCACAACCTGAGAAAGACCTCGAGAGTCCTTCTTTAATGCGTCTTGAGGCCCGATTCCCCTACCATGACTCGAGAGCAATGACGCACTCCCGCTTGCCACTCCCATGGAGACCTGACTTCCCTGGCTCCACCAGGGAGGCTTTCTGAGCTCCCCATCGTACTTGGTGAGAAACCCCACACTGGCGCCGAAGCTCGAGATAAACCCCCATACTCCCCCGTCATGGCGAGATGAGGGCCTTCGTTTCCTGCATGGCCTTGAGAGCAATCCTGAGTCCTCTCTCCAAACCACAGGAGGCTTGGCTCCCTTTAGGCCCCTCAGTGGGCTCCAAGAGATACCAGTCGTGACTTGAGACGAGAGCGGAGCTCTTTGCTTCCATACGAGACGAGGCCTGACACCCCGGGTGAGTCTGAAATTCAACCCCGAGATCCCTGTCGCCACTGGAGAGTAACATTATCTTCTGGACACAAGCCTAGATGAGGTCTATGTGCCCTGCAGTGACTCGAGAGCAATCGCCAGCTCACCTTTGCAACTCGAATGGAAGATTGGACTTCCCTGGGCCAAAACAAGAAGCAACCTGAATTCCCATCGTAACTCGAGAATCCCGCCGCAACTCGAGAAAAACCACGTGGTTCCCCCGTCATCGCAAGATGAAGCCCTTTCCCACGATGGCTTCTCAAGAGAAGTCCCACGTTCCGTCTTGAAGGTCAAAACGCTACTTGGCACCCTTGATGCGACCCAAAAAGTTCCTCGACATACCGGTCTCACTCGAGAGGAACACTGAGGTTCCTGGCACCACTTCATCTGAGCCCCTGCTCCCCTCCTGATCTCGACAGGAGGGTCCACTTCCCTGATTTGTCTGGAAGGGTTTCCCGAACTTCCCGTCCCACCTCCAAATGAGGCTGGTCTAACGAGGGAATTCGAGACGGAGCCTCCTGGGCGGAGCCACATTCCGAAGGACCCCGATTACCCCGTCCGCTGTTGATAAGAACCCAATGCCTGGACACCTCTTCAAACGCAACCCTGTGGATGAAGTCGAAACACGAAGGGGCAATGACATCCCCGTGCATCGTCCTGAAAAACCCGTAGGTTCCAAATATGGCTCGACATGTGGCCTGTCACCCCATGAACAACTCGAGCGGCAAGTGGAGTTCCATGCCTCGACACAAGACGAGGCCTGCCTCTCCTGTCCAAACTCTGCAGGGACACTGCGATCAGAGTCAGAAATGGAGAGGAACTCTGAGGTTCCTGCCTCAACTCGGGACGAGGTCCTCTTCCATTGCACCAATCCCAGTGGCACCCCGAGAGGCCCTTCCCAACTTCACAGTATCCCTGACTTCTCAGAGGCACCCTGAGTTACTCCCTGACGTCTGGAATGCAACCCGAGATCCCTGACGCCCCTGGAGAGGAACACTGGCTGGACACAAGCCTAGATGAGGTCTATTGGCCCTGCAGTCACTGAGAGCAATCCCCAGCTTTCTTCGCAACTCGAATGGAAGATTGACTTCCCTGGGCCAACACAAGAGGCATCGTGGAGACCTGACTTCCCTGGTCCCAGAGGAGAGGCTCCCTGAGCTCCCCGATGTACCCCGTGAGAACCTCCACACTGGCTCCGCAACTCCAAAAAAAAAAACGTGGTTCCCCGTCATCGCAAGATGAAGACCTTTCCCACTACAGCGTCTCAAGAGAAGTCCCACGTTCAAGAGAAGTCCCGTCTTGAAGTTCGAAACGGTACTTGGCACCCTTGATGCGAACCAAAAAGTTCCCAGACATACCGGTCTCCACATATCTGTCGAGATCAGTAGGGGAGAATGGGCAGAGATGAAGTGGTGCCGGGAACTTTGGTGTTCCTTTCGAGTGAGCCCGGGTGCCTCTGCGAAGTCAGGATAACTGTGGTGTGGGGAGGGCCCTCTCGGGACTCCACTGGGTTCGGTGCAATGGAAGAGGGCCTCGTCCTGAGTTGAGGCAGGAACCACAGGTTTCCTCTCCATTTCTGACTCCGATCGCAGGGTCCCTGCAGAGTTGGGACTGGAGAGGCAGGACTCGTCTTGTGTTGAGGACTGGAATGCCGCTTTCCGCTCGAGTTGTTCACGGGGTGACAGGCCACTTGTCGAGCTGTATTTGGAACCTACGGGTTTTTTCCTTACGATGCGCGGCGGTGTCAGTGCCGCTTCGTGTTGCAACTTCATCCAAAGGGTTGCATTCGAAGAGGTGTCTGGGCATCAGGTTCTTATCAAGAGCAGACTGGGGCATCAGGGTACTTCGGTATGTGACACCACCAACGAGGCCATGTCTCGAATTTCTTTGTGAGACCAGCCTCATCCTGAGGTGCGATGGGAAGGTCGGGAACCCCTTCCAGTCAAAGCAGGGAAATCAACCCTCCTGTTGAGATCAGGAGGGGAGAAGGGGCTCAGAGGAAGTGAAGCCGGGAAACCTCGATGTTCCTCTCGAGGGAGACCAGTGTGTCGGGGAACTTTGTGGGTCACATCAAGGCTGCCAAATACCGTTTCGAACTTCAAGACGGCATATGGACTTCTCTAGAGACGCCGTCGCGGGAAAGGGCTTCATCTTGCGATGACGGGGCCTCTTGTGTTGACCCAGGGAAGTCCAATCTTCCATTCGAGTTGCCCAGGAGAGCTGGGGATTGCTCGCGAGTCACTGCAGGGCAAATAGACCTCATCTAGGCTTGTGTCCAGAAACTAATGTTCCTCTACAGGGGCGGCAGGGATCTCGGGGTTGCATTCCAGACTCACTTGGGGAGTCAGGCCTCGTCTCGAGTGGAAGCAAAGAACTCCCCTCTCCTCTCGAGTCGCGACGGGTATCTCTTGGAGCCCACTGAGTGGCCTAAAGGGAGTCAAGCCTCCTGTGGCGTTTGGAGAGAGGACTCGGGATTGCTCTCTAGACCATGCAGGAAATGAAGGCCCTCATCTCGATGACGGGGGACGCCAGGAAAGTCGGGTTTCCATGCGAGGGGCGAGGGGGAGCGTTTCATTGCTCTCTAGTCAAGGTAGGGGAATCGGACCTGGAGACGCATTGAAGAAGGACTCTCGAGGTCTTTTCAGGTTGCGACAGGAAACCCTGGGTTCCCTCAACTTGTTCTGGTGACCTCAGGGAGCTTCTCAGGGTGCCTCTGAGAAGTCAGGGATACTGTGGAGTTGGGAGGGGCCTCTCAGGACTCCACCGTGTTTGGTGCAATGGAAGAGGGCCTCATCTCCAGTTGAGGCAGGAACCTCAGGGTTCCTCTCCATTTCAGACTCCGATCACAGGGTCCCTGCAGAGTTGGGACAGGAGAGTCAGGCTCGTCTTGGCTTGAGGCATGGAACGCCGCTTGCCTCTCGAGGTGTTCATGGGGTGACAGGCCACTTGTCGAACTCTATTTGTAACCTATGGGTTTTTCCCGACCATGCACGGGGTTGTCAGTGCCCCTTCGTGTTCCGACTTCATCCACAGGGTTGCATTCGAAGAGGTGTCTGGACATCGGGGTTTTATCAAGAGCGGACCGGGAAATCGGGGTCCTTCGGAATGTGGCACCACCCACGAGGCCACCTCTCGAATTACTTCGTGAGACCGACCTCATCCTGAGTTGCGACGGGAAGGTCGGGAACCTGTTCCAGACAAAGCAGGGGAATGGACCCTCCTATCGAGATCAGGAGGGGAGCAGGAGCTCAGATGAAGTGGTGCCAGGAACCTCAGTGTTCCTCTCGAGGGAGACCGGTATGTCGGGGAAGTTTTTGGGTCACATTAAGGGTGCCAAATATTGTTTCGACCTTCAAGACGGAACGTGGGACTTCTCCTGAGATACTGTAGCGGGAAAGGGCTTCATCTTGCGATGACGAGGGAACCACGTGGTTTTTCTCAAGTTGCGGCGGGATTCTCGAGTTACGAAGGGGAATTCAGGATGCCTATCGTGTTTGCCCAGGGAAGTCCAATCTTCCATTCGAGTTGCGAGGGAGAGCTGGGGATTGCTCTCGAGTCACTGCAGGGCAAATAGACCTCATCTAGACTTGTCTCCAGAAACTAATGTTCCTCTCCAGGGGCGACAGGTATCTCAGGGTTGCATTCCAGACTCACCCGCGGAGTCAGGCCTTGTCTCGTGTGAAAGCAGAGAACTCCGCTCTCCTTTGGAGTCGCGACTGTATCTCTAGGAACCCACTGAATGGCATAAAGGGAGTCAGGCCGCCTGTGACATTTGGAGAGAGGACTCGGGATGGCTCTCCAGGCCGTGAGGCAAACGAAGGCACTCATCTCGCGATGACGGGGGAGTCTCGGGGTTTTTCTCAAGCGGCGGTGCAACTGTTGGGTTTCTCACCATGTACGACTGCGATATCACGGAGCCTCACGTGGGGCGCCATGGAAGTCGGGTTTCCATGAGAGTGGCGAAGGGGAGCGCTTCATTGCTCTCGAGTCATGGTAGGGGAATCGGGCCTCGAGACGCTTTGAAGGACTCTCGAGGTCTTTCTCGGGTTGCGGCAGGAAACCCTGGGTTCCCTCGACTTGTTCGGTGACCTCAGGGAGCTTCTCAGGGTGCCTCTGAGAAGTCAGGGATACTGTGGAGTTGGGAGGGGCCTCTCGGGACTCCACTGGATTTGGTGCAATGGAAGAGGGCCTCATCTTCAGTTGAGGCAGGAACCTCAGGGTTCCTCTCCATTTCAGACTCCGATCGCAGGATCCCTGCAGAGTTGGGACAGGAGAGTCAGGCCTCTTCTTGGTTGAGGCATGGAACTCCGCTTGCCTCTCGAGGTGTTCACGGGGTGACAGTCCACTTGTCGAGCTGTATTTGGAACCCGCGGGTTTTTCTGGACAATGCACGGGGTGCCAGTGTCCCTTCGTGTTGCAACTTCATCCACAGGGTGGCGTTAGAAGAGGTGTCCGGGCATGGGGTTCTTGTCAATAGCGGAGCGGGAAATCGGGGTCTTTTGGAACGTGGCACCGCCCACGAGGCTCCGTCTCGAATTCCCTCGTGAGATCGGCCTCACGTGAGGTTGGACAGGAATGTCGGGAACCCCTTTGAGACAAAGCAGGGGAATGGACCCTCCTGTCGAGATCAGGAGGAGAGCAGGGGCTCAGATGAAGTGGTGCCGGGAACCTCAGTGTTCCTCTCGAGTGAGACCGGTATGTCCCGGAACTTTCAGGGTCGCATCAAGGGTGCCAAGTACCGTTTCGAACTTCAAGACAGAAGGTGGGACTTCTCCTGAGACGCTGTAGCGGGAAAGGTCTTCATCTTGCGATGACGGGGGAACCACGTGGTTTTTCTCGTGTTGCGGCGGGAATCTCGAGTTACGATGGGGAATTCAGGATGCCTCTTGTGTTGGCCCAGGGAAGTCCAATCTTCCATTCGAGTTGCGAAGGAGAGCTGGGGATTGCTCTGGAGTCACTGCTGGGCAAATAGACCTCATCTAGGCTTGTGTCCAGAAGCTAATGTTCCTCTCCATGGGCGACAGGGATCTCGGGGTTGCATTTCATTCTCACCGGGAGTCAGGCCTCGTCTTGAGTGGAAGCAAAGAACTCCGCTCTCCTCTCGAGTCGTGACGGGTATGTCTTGGAGCCCACTGAGTGTCCTAAAGGGAGTCAAGCCTCCTGTGGCGTTTGGAGAGAGGACTTGGGATTGCTCTCTAGGCCATGCAGGAAACGAAGGCCCTCATCTCGGGGTAACGGGGGAGTCTCGGGGTTTTACTCGAGCGGTGGCGCCAGTGTGGGGTTTCTTACGAAGTATGACGGCGAGCTCAGGGAGCCTCTCGTGTGGGCGCCAGAGAAGTCGGCTCTCCATGGGAGGGGCGAGGAGGAGGGCGTCATTGCTCTCGAGTCATGGTAGGGGCATCGGACCTCAAGCCGCGTTGAAAAAGGACTCTCGAGGTCTTTATCGGGTTGGAGCAGGAAACCCTGTGTTCCCACGACTTGTGCCGGTGACCTGAGGGAGCTTCTCAGGGTGCCTCTGAGAAGTCAGGGATGCTGTGGAGTTGGGAGGGGCCTCTGGGAACTCCACTGGGTTTGGTGCAATGGAAGAGGGCCTCATCTACAATTGAGGCAGGAACCTCAGGGTTCCTCTCCATTTCAGACTCTGATCGCAGGGTCCATGCCGAGTTGGGACAGGAGAGGCAGGCCTCATCTTGTGTTGAGGCATGGAACTCCGCTTGCCGCTGGAGGTGTTCACGGGGTTACAGGCCACTTTTCGAGCTGTATTTGGAACCTGCGGGTTTTTCTGGACGATGCACGGGGGTGTCAGTACCCCTTCGTGTTGCGACTTCATCCACAGGGTTGCGTTCCAAGAGGTGTCCAGGCATCGGATTCTTGTCAAGAGCAGACCGGGAAATCGGGGTCTTTTGGAAGGTGGCACTGCCCACGAGGCTCCGTCTCGAATTCCCTCGTGAGACTGGCCTCATCCTGAGGTGCGATGGGGAGGTCGGGAACCCCTTCCAGACAAAGCAGGGGAATGGACCCTCCTGTCGAGTTCAGGAGGAGAGAAGGGGCTCAGAGGAAGTGGTGTCGGAAAACTTGGTTTCCTCTCAGGGAGACCGGTATGTCAAGGAACTTTGTGGGTCGCATCAAGGCTTCCAAGTTCCATTTCGAACCTCAAGTCAAAACTTGGGACTTCTCATGAGACCCCATCGCGGGAAAGGGCTTCATCTTGCGATAGAGGGGAACAACGTGGATTTTCTCGAGTTGCGGCGGGATTCTCGAGTTACGTCGGGGAAATCAGGATGCCTCCTGTGTTGGCCCAGGGAAGTCCAATCTTCCGTTCGAGTTTTGAGGGAGAGCTGGGGATTGCTCTCCAGTCACTTCAGTGTAAATAGACCTCGTCTAGGCTTGTGTCCAGAAACTATTTTTCCTCTCCAGGGGCGACAGGGATCTCGGGGTTGCATTCCAGACTCAGCCGGGGAGTCAGGCCTCGTCTCGAGTGGAAGCAAAGAACTCCGCTCTCCTCTCGAGTCGCGACGGGTATCTCTTGGAGCCCCCTGAGTGGCCTAAAGGGAGCCAAGCCTCCTGTGGAGTTTGGAGGGAGAACTCGGGATTATTCCCTAGGGCATGCAGAAACGAAGGCCCTCATCTCGAGATGACGGGGGAGTCTCGGTGCTTTTCTAGAGCAGCGGCGCCAGTGTGGGATTTCTCACGAGGTACGACGGCTAGCTCAGGGATCCTCTCCTGGGGCGCCAGGGATGTCGGGTCTCCATGCGAGGGTCGAGGGGGAGGGCGTCATTGCTCTCGAGTCATTGTAGGGGAATCGGGCCTGGAGGCGCGATGAAGAAGGTCTCTCGAGTACTTTCTCGGGTTCCGGCAGGAAACCCTGCGTTCTCTCGACTTGTGCCGGTGACCTCAGGGAGCTTCTCAGGGTGCCTCTGAGAAGTCAGGGATACTGTGGAGTTGGGAGGGGCCTCTCGGGACTCCACTGGGTTTGGTGCAATGGAAGAGGGCCTCATCTCGTGTTGAGGCAGGAACCTCAGGGTTCCTCTCCATTTCTGACTCCATTCGCAGGGTCTCTGCAGAGTTGGGACAGGAGAGGCAGACCTCGTCCTGTGTTGAGGCATGGAACTCCGCTTGCCACTCGAGTTTTTGATGGGGTGACAGGCCACTTGTCGAGCTATATTTGGAACCTACAGGTTTTTCTGGACAATGCCCGGGGGTGTCAGTGCCCCTTCGTGTTGCGTCTTCATCCACAGTGTTGCATTCGAAAAGGTGTCCGGGCATGAGGTAGTTATCAAGAACGGACCTGGACCTCGGGGTCCTTCGGAATGTGGCACCACCCACGAGGCCACGTCCCGAATTACTTCGTGAGACAGGCCTCATCCTGAGGTGCGATGGGAAGGTTGGGAACCCCTTCCGGACAAAGTAGGGAAATAGACCCTCCTGTCGAGGTCAGGAAGGGAGAAGGGGCTCAGAGAAAGTGGTGTCGGGAACCTCGGTGTTCCTCTCGAGGGAGACCGGTATGTCGGGGAACTTTGTGGGTTGCATCAAGGCTGCTAAGTACTATTTCGAATTTCAAGACCGAACTTTGGACTTCTCTTGAGACGCCGTCTCGGGAAAGGGCTTCATCTTGCAATGACACGGGAACCACATGGTTTTTGTCGAGTTTCGGCGGGATTCTCGAGTTACGTCGGGGAACTCAGGATGCCTCTTTTGTTGGCCCAGGGAAGTCCAATCTTCCATTCGAGTTGCGAGGGAGAGGTGGGGATTGCTCTCGAGTCACTGCAGGGCAAATAGACCTCATCTAGGCTTGTTTACAGAAGCTAATGTTCCTCTCTAGGGGCGACAGGGATCTCGGGGTTGCATTCCAGACTCACCCAGGGAGTCAGGCCTTGTCTCGAGTGGAAGCAAAGAACTCTGCTCTTCTCTCGAGTCGCGATGGAAATCTTTTGGATCCCCTGAGTGGCCTAAAGGGAGTCAAGCCTCCTGTGGAGTTTGCAGAGAAGACTCGGGATGTCTCTTCAGGCCATGAAGGAAACGAAGGCCCTCACCTTGCGATGAAGGGGGAGTCTCGGTGTTTTTCTCAAGCAGCCACGCCAGTGTGGGGTTTCTCACGGGGTAAGACGGCGAGCTCAGGGAGCCTCTCGGTTAGTGCCAGTGAAGTCGGGTCTCCAAGCAAGGGGAGAGGGGAAGCGTGTCATTGCTCTCCAGTCAGGGTAGGGGAATCGGGCCTCAAGACGCGTTGAAGAGGACTCTCGAGGTCTTTCTTGGGTTGCGGCAGGAAACCCTGGGTTCCCTCGTCTTGTGCCGGTGAGCTCAGGGAGCTTCTCAGGGTTCCTCTGAGTAGTCAGGGATACTGTGGAGTTGGGAGGGGCCTCTCGGGACTCCACTGGTTTTGGTGCAATGGAAGAGAGCCTCGTCCCGAGTTGAGGCAGGAACCTCAGGGTTCCTTTTCATTTCAGACTCCAATCACAGGGTCCATGCAGAGTTGGGACAGGAGAGGCAGGCCTCGTTTTGTGTGAGGCATGGAACTCCGCTTGCCTCTGGAGGTGTTCACGGGGTGACAGGCCCCTTGTCGAGCTGTATTTGGAATCTGTGGGTTTTTCCTGACGATGCATGGGGGTGTCAGTGCCCTTTCGTGTTTCAACTTCATCCACAGGGCCGCTTTGGAAGAGGTGTCCGGGTATCGGGTTCTTGTCAAGAGAGGATCGGGAAATCGGGGTCTTTTGGAAGGTGGCCCAGCCCACGAGGCTCCGTCTCGAATTCTCTCGTGAGACCGGCCTCATCCTGAGGTGCGACGGGACAGTCGGGAAACACTTCAAAACAACGCAGAGGAATGAACCCTCCTGTCGAGGTCAGGAGGGGAGCACGGGCTCAGATGAAGTACTGCTGGGAAACTCAGTGTTCCTCTCGAGTGAGACCGGTATATCGGGAATCTTTTTGGGTCGCCTTAAGGGTGCCAAGTACCGTTTAGCCCTTCAAGACGGAACGTGGGACTTCTCCTTATATCCTGTAGCGGGAAAGGGCTTCATCTTTCGATGAGGGGGAACCACGTGGTTTTCTCTAGTTGCGGCGGGATTCTCGAGTTACGACGGGGAATTCAGGATGCCTCTTGTGTTGGCCCAGGGAAGTCCAATCTTCCATTCCAGGTGTGAAGGAGAGCTGGGGATTGCTCTCGAGTCACTGCAGGGCAAATAGACCTCATTGAGGCTTGTGTCCAGAAGCTAATGTTTCTCTTTTGGGGCGACAGCGATCTCGGGGTTGCATTTCACACTCACCCAGGGAGTCAGGCCTCGTCTCGAGTGGAAGCAAAGAACTCCCCTCTCCTCTCGAGTCGGGATGGATGTCTCTTGGTGCCCACTGAGTGGCATAAAGGGAGTCAAGCCTTCTGTGGAGTTTGGAGAGAGGACTCAATTAGCTCTCTAAGCCATGCATGCAACGAAGTTCTCATCTCGCCATGACGGGGGAGTCTCGTGGTTTTTCTGGAGCTGCAGCGCCAGTGTGGGTTTACTCACGAGGTAGGCCAGGGAGATCAGGGGGCCTTTTGTGTGGCGCCACGGAAGGCAGGCCTCCATGTGAGTGACGAGGGGGAGCGCGTCATTGCTCTCGAGTCATGCTAGGAGAATGGGACCTTGAGATAGGTTGAAGAAGGACTCTCGAGGTCTTTCTCGGGTTGCCGCAGGAAACCCTGAGTTCCCTCGACTTGTGCCGGTGACCTCAGGGAGCTTCTCAGGGTGCCTCTGAGAAGTCAGGGATACTGTGGAGTTGGGAGGGGCCTCTCGGGACTCCACTGGGTTTGGTGCAATGGAAGAGGGCCTGATGTCTAGTTGAGGCAGGAACCTCAGGGTTCCTCTCCATTTCAGACTCCAATCCCAGGGTCCCTGCAGAGTTGGGACAGGAGAGTCAGGCCTTGTCTTGGGTTGAGGCATGGAACTCCGCTTGCTGCTCGAGTTGTTCACGGGGTGACAGGCCACTTGTCGAGCTGTATTTGGAACCTGCGGGTTTTTCCAGACGATGGACGGGGGTGTCAGTGTCCCTTCGTGTTGCGATTTCATCCACAGGTTTGCATGCGAAGAGGTGTCCGGGCATCGGGTTCTTATCAACCGCGGACCGGGACTTCAGGGTCATTTGGAATGTGGCACCACCCACGAGGCCACATCTCAAATTTCCTCATGAGACCGGCCTCATCCTGACGTGCGACGGGTATGTCGGGAAACCCTTCAAGACAAAGCAGGGGAATCGACCGTCCTATCGAGATGACGAGGAGAGAAGGGGCTCAGGTGAAGTGGTGCCGGGAACCTCTTTGTTCCTCTCGAGGGAGACCGGTATGTCGGGGAACTTTGTGGGTCGCATCAAGGCTGCCAAGAACGACTTAGAACTTCAAGAAGGAATGTGGGACTTCTCTTGAGATTCCGTCTCGGGAAAGGGCTTCATCTTGCGATGGCGGGGGAACAACGTGGTTTTTCTCGAGTTGTGGCGGGATTCTCGAGTTACGACGGGGAATTCAGGATGCCTCTTGTGTTGGCCCAGGGAAGTCCAATCTTCCATTCGAGGTGCGAGGGAGAGCTGGGGATTGCTCTCGAGTCACTGCAGGGCAAAGAGACCTCATCTAGGCTTGTGTCGAGAAACTAATGTTTCTCTCCAGAGGCGACAGGGATCTCGGGGTTGCATTCCAGACTCACCCGGGGAGTCAAGCCTCGACTCGTGTGGAAGCAAAGAACTCTGCTGTCCTCTCGAGTTGCGACGGGTATCTCTTGGAGCCCCCTGAGTGGCCTAAAGGGAGTCAAGCCTCCTGGGGAGTTTGGAGAGAAGACTCGGGATGGGTCTCCAGGCGAAGCAGGAAACCAAGGCCCTCATATCACGATGAAAGGGCGCCTCGTGGTTTTTCTTGAGCAGCGGAGCCCATGTTGGGTTTTTCACGAGGTACGACGGGGAGCTCATGGAGCCTCTCGTGTGGTGCCAGGGAAGTCAGTTCTCCCATGGGAGAGGCGAGGCGGAGCAGGTCATTGCTCTCGAGTCACAGTAGGGGAATCTAGCCTCAAGACCCGTTGAAGAAGGACTCACAAGGTCTTTCTTGGGTTGCGGCAGGAAAACCTGGATTCCCTCTACTTGTGCCGATGAGCTCAGGGAGCTTCTCAGGGTGCCTCTGAGAAGTCAGGAATACTGTGGAGTTGGGAGGGGCCTCTCGGGACTCCACTGGGTTTGGTGCAATGGAAGAGGGCCTCGTCCCTAGTTGAGGTAGGAAACTCAGGGTTCCTCTCCATTTCAGACTCCGGTCGCAGGGTCCCTGCAGAGTTGAGACAGGAGAGTCAGGCCTCATCTTATGTTGAGGCATGGAACTCCGCTTGCCGCTCGAGTTGTTCACGGGGTGACAGGCCACTTGTCGAGCTGTATTTGGAAACTACGGGTTTCTCTGAACGATGCACGGGGGTGTCAGTGCCCCTTTGTCTTGCGACTTCATCCACAGGGTTGCATTGGAAGAGGTGTTCTTATTGGCATAGGGTTCTTATTAAGAGCGGACCAGGACATCGGACTCCTTCGGAATGTGGCACCACCCGCGAGGCCACGTCTCAAATTTTTTCGTGAGACCGGTCTCATCCTGAGGTGCGACGGGAAGGTCGGGAACCCCTTCCAGACAAAGCAGGGGAATCGACCCTCTGGCCGAGATCAGGAGGGGAGAAGGGGCTCAGAGGAATTGGTCCCGGGAAACCTCAGTGTTCCTCTCCAGGGAGACCGGTATGTCGGGGAAATTTGTCAGTCGCATCAAGGCTGCCAAGTACCGTTTCGAACTTCAAGACAGCACGTGGGACTTCTCTAGAGACGCGGTCGAGGGAAAGGGCTTCATCTTGCGATGGCCGGGGAACCACGTGGTTTTTCTCGAGTTGCGGCAGGATTCTCGAGTTACAACGAAGATTTCAGGATGCCTCTTGTGTTGACACAGGGAAGTCCAATCTTCCATTCGAGGTGCGAGGGAGAGCTGGGGATTGCTCCCGAATCACTGCAGAGCAAATAGACCTCATCTAGGCTTGTGTCCAGAAGCTAATGTTCCTCTCCAGGGGCGACAGGGATCTCGGGGTTGCATTCCAGTCTCATCCGGGGAGTCAGGCCTCCTCTCGAGTGGAAGCAAAGAACTCTGCTGTCCTCTCGAGTCGCGACGGCTATCTCTTGGAGCCCCCTGAGTGGCCTAAAGGGAGTCAACCCTCCTGTGGAAACTGGAGAGAAGACTCAGGCTGGCACTCCAGGCCATGCAGGAAACAAAGGCCTTCATTTCGCGATGATGGGGCCGTCTCGTGGTTTTGCTTGAGCTGCGGCGCCAGTGTGGGGTTTCCCCCGAGGTACGACGGGGAGCTCAGGGAGCCTCTCGTGTGGTGCCAGGGAAGTCAGGTCTCCCATGAGAGTGGCGAGGGGGAGCGCGTCATTGCTCTCGAGTCACGGTAGGGGCATCTGGCCTCAAGACGCGTTGAAGAAGGACTCTCTAGGTCTTTCTCGGGTTGCAGCAGGAAACCCTGGGTTCCCTCGACTTGTGCCAGTGACCTCAGGGAGCTTCTCAGGGTGCCTCTGAGAAGTCAGGGATACTGTGGAGATGGGAGGGGCCTTTCGGGACTCCACTGGGATTGGTGCAATGGAAGAGGGCCTCGTCCTGAGTTGAGGCAGGAACCTCAGTGTGCCTCTCCATTTCTGACTCGGATCTCAAGGTTCCTGCAAAGTTGGGACAGGAGAGGCAGGCCTCATCTTCTGTTGAGGCATAGAACTCCACATGCCACTGGAGTTGTTCACGGCGTGACAGGCCACTTGTCATGCTGTATTTGGAGCCTTAGGGTTTTTCCGGATGATGCACGGGGGTGTCAGTGCCTTTTCGTGTTGCGACTTCATCCACAGGATTGCATTCGAAGAGATGTCCCGGCATTAGGTTCTTATCAAGAGCGGACCTGGTATAGGGGTCCTTCGGAATGTGGCACCATCCACGGGGCCACGTCTCGAATTGCCTCGTGAGACGGGCCTCATCCTGAGGTGGGACGGGAACGTCGAGAACTCCTTCCACACAAAGCAGTGGAATCCACCGTCCTGTCGAGATAAGGAGGGGAGCAGGGGCTCAGAGGAAGTGGTGCTGGAAAACCTCGGTGTTCCTCTGGAGGGAGACCGGTATGTAAGGGAACTTTGTGGGTCGCATCAAGGCTGCCAAGTACCGTTTCGAACTTCAAGATGGCACGTGGGACTTCTCTTAAGACGCCGTCGCGGGAAAGGGCTTCATCTTGTAATGGAGGGGGGACCACGTGGTTTTTCTCGAGTTGCGGCGGGATTCTTCAGTTACTACGGGGCATTCAGGATGCCTCCTGTGTTGGCCCAGGGAAGTCCAATCATCCATTTGAGTTGTGAGGGAGAGCTGGGGATTTCTCTGGAGTCACTGCAGGGCAAATAGACCTCATCTAGGCTTGTGTCCAGAAGCGAATGTTCCTCTCCAGGGGCGACAGGGATCTTGGGGTTTCATTCCACACTCACCCGGGGAGTCAGGCCTCAACTCGAATGGAAGCAAAGAACTCCTCTCTCCTCTCGTGTAGCGACGGTATATCTTGGAGCCCACTGAGTGTCATAAAGGGAGTCAAGGCTCCTGTGGCGTTTGGAGAGAGGACTCTGGATTGCTCTCTAGGCCATGCAGGAAACGAAGGCCCTCATCTTGCGATGACGGGGGCGTCTCGTGGTTTTTCTCGAGCTGCGGCGCCAGTGTGGGGTTTCTCAAGAGGTACTACAGGGAGCTCAGGGAGCCTCTCGTGTGGTGCCAGGGAAGTCAGGTCTCCCATGCGAGAGTCGAGGGGGAGCGCGTCATTGCTCTCGAGTCACGGTAGGGGAATCGGGCCTTGAGACCCGTTGAAGAAGGACTCTTGAAGTATTTCTCGGGTTGTGGCAGGAAACCGTGGGTTCCCTCGACTTGTGCCGGTGACCTCAAGGAGCTTCTCAGGGTGCCTGTGAGAAATCAGGAATACTGTGGAGTTGGGAGGAGCCTCTCGGGACTCCACTGGGTTTGGTGCAATGGAAGAGGGCCTCGTCTCGAGTTGAGCCAGGAACCTCAGGATTCCTCTTCATTTTTGACTCAGATCACAGGGTCCCTGCAGAGTTGTGACAGGCGAGGCAGGCCTAGTCTCGTGTTGAGGCATGGAACTCCGCTTGCCTCTCGAGTAGTTCATGGGGTGACAGGCCACTTGTCGAGCTGTATTTGGAACCTGTGGGTTTTTCCTTACAATGCCCGGGGGTGTCAGTGCCCCTTCGTGTTGCGACTTCATGCACAGGGTTGCATTTGAAGAGGTGTCCGGGCATCGGGTTCTTATCAAGAGCCGACCGGATTATCAGGGTCCCGCGGAATGTGGCTCCACCAACGAGGCCACGTCTCAAATTTCTTCGTGAGAACGGCCTCATCCTGAGGTGCGACGGGAATGTCAGGAAACCCTTTCAGACAAAGCATGGGAATGGACCCTCCTGTCGAGATCAGGAGGGGAGCAGGGGCTCAGATGAAGTGGTGCCAGGAACCTCGGTGTTCCTCTCGATTGAGACCGGTATGTCGGGGAAATTTTTGGGTCTCATCAAGGGAGCCAAGTACCGTTTCGACCCTCAAGAGGGAAAGTGGGACTTCTCCTGAGACGCTGTAGCGGGAAAGGGCTTCATCTTGCGATTACAGGGGAACCACGTGGTTTTTCTCGAGTTGCGGTGGGATTCTCGAGTTACAAAGGGGAATTCAGGATGCCTCTTGTGTTGGCCCAGAAAAGTCCAATCTTCCATTCGAGTTGGTAAGGAGAGTTGGGGATTGCTCTCGAGTCACTGCAGGGCAAATAGACCTCATCTAGGCTTGTGTGCAGAAGCTAATGTTCCTCTCCAGGGGAGACAGGTTTCAGGGGGTTGCATTCCAGACTTACCCGAGGAGTCAGCCTCATCTTGAGTGGAAGCAAATAACTCTGCTCTCCTCTTGAGTCACAACGGGTATGTCTTGGAGCCCCCTAAGTGGCCTAAAGGGAGTCAAGACTCCTGTGGCGTTTGGAGAGAGGACTCGGGATTGCTCTCTAGGCCATGCAGGAAACGAAGGCCCTCTTCTCCCAATGACTGAGGAGTCTCGTGGTTTTTGTTGAGCTGCGGCGCCAGTGTGGGGTTTCTCACGAGGTACGAAAGGGAGCTCTGGGAGCCTCTCATGTGGTGCCAGATAAGTCAGGTTTCCCATGTGAGTCGAGAGGGGAGCGTGTCATTGCTCTCGAGTCACGGTAAGGGAATTGGGCCTCAAGACGCGTTGAAGAAGGACTCTCGAGGTCTTTCTCGGGTTGTGGCAGGAAACCCTGGGTTCCCTTGACTTGTGCCAGTGAGCTCAGAGAGCTTCTCAGGGTGCCTCTGAGAGGTCAGGGATACTGTGGCGTTGGGAGGGGCCTCTCGGGACTCCACTGGGATTGGTGCAATGGAAGAGGGCCTCGTCTTGAGTTCAGGCAAGAATCTCAGGGTTCCTTTCGATTTCTGACTCCGATCGCAGGGTCCCTGCAGAGTTGAGACCGGAGAGGCAGGCCGGGTCTTGTGTTGAGGCATGGAACTCCGCTTGCCGCTCGAATTGTTCAAGGGGAGACAGGCCCCTTGTCGAGCTGTATTTGGAAGCTACGGGTTTTTCTGGATGATGCACGGGGGTGTCAGGGCCCCTTCGTGTTGCGACGTCATCCACAGGGTTGCATCCGAAGAGGTATCCGGGCATCCAGTTCTTATCAAGAGCGGACCGGGACATCGGGGTCCTTCGGAATGTGGCGTCAACCAAAAGGCCATGTCTCGAATTTCTTCGTGAGACCGGCCTCATCCTGAGGTGCGACGGAAAGGGCGGAAACCCTTTTGACACAAAGCAGGGAAATGGACCCTCCTGTCGAGATCAGGAGGGGAGCAGGGGCTCAGATGAAGTGGTGCCGGAAACTCGGTGTTCCTCTCGAGTGAGACTGGTATGTCGGGGAAATTTTTGGGTCGCATCAAGGGTGCCAAGTACCGTTTCGACCTTCAAGGAGGAACGTGGGACTTCACCTGAGACGCCGTCGCGTGAAAGGGCTTCATCTTGGAATGGCGGGGAACCACGTGGTTTTTCTCGATTAGCAGCGGGATTCTCGAGTTACAACGGGAAATTCAGGATGCCTCCTGTGTTGGCCCAGGGAAGTCCAATCTTACATTCGAGGTGCAAGGGTGGGCTGGGGATTGCTCTCGAGTCACTTCAGGTCAAATAGACCTCATCGAGGCTTGTGTCCAGGAGCTAATGTTCCTCTCCAGGGGCGACAGGGCTCTTAAGGTTGTATTCCAGACTCACCCGGTGAGTCAGGCCTCGTCTCGAATGGAATAAAGAACTCCGCTATCCTCTCGAGTCGAAACGGGTATCTTTTGGAGCCCCTGAGTGGCCTAAAGGGAGTCAAGCCTCCTGTGGAGTTTGGAGAGAAGACTCGGGATGGCTCTCCAGGTATTGCAGGAAAGGAAGGCCCTCATCTCGCGATGACAGCGGTGTCTCGTGGTTTTTCCCGAGTTCGGCGCCAGTGTGGGGTTTCCCACGAGGTACGACGGGGAGCTCAGGGAGCCTCTCGTGTTTCACTAGGGAAGTCAGGTCTCCCATGCGAGTGGCGAGGGGGATTGCGTCATTGCTCTCGAGTCACGGTAGGGGCATCGGGCCACATTATGCATTGAAGAAGGACTCTCTAGGCCTTTCTCGGGTTGCGGCAGGAAACCCTAGGTTCCCTCGACTTGTGCCAGTGACCTCAGGGAGCTTCCCAGGGTGCCTCTGAGAAATCAGGGATACTGTGGTGTTGGGAGGGACCTCTCGGGACTCCACTGGGTTTGGTGCAATGGAAGAGGGCCTCATCTCGAGTTGAGCCAGGAACCTCAGGGTTCCTCTCCATTTCAGACTCCGATCGCAGGGCCCCTGCAGAGTTGGGACAGGAGAGTCAGGCCTCATCTTGGGTTGAGGCATGGAACTCCGCTTGCCACTCGAGATTTTCGTGGGTTGACAGGCCACTTGTCGAGCTGTATTTGGAACCTGCCGGTTTTTCCGGACGTTGTACAGGGGTGTCAGTACCCCTTCGTGTTGCTACTTCATCCACAGGGTTGTTTTCGAAGAGGTGTCTGGGCATCGGGTTCTTGTCAAGAGCTGAGCGGGAAATCGGGGTCTTTTGGAACGTGGCACCGCCCACGAGGCTCCGTCTCGAATTCCCTCGTGAGACCGGCCTCATCCTGAGGTGAGACGGGAAGGTCGGGAAGCCTTCCAGACAATGCAGGGGAATGGACCCTCCTGTCGAGATCAGGAGGGGAGCAGGGGCTCAGATGAAGTGGTGCCGGGAACCTCGGTGTTCTTCTCGAGGGAGACCGCTTTGTCGGGGAACTTTGTATGTCGCATCAAGGCTGCCAAGTACCATTTTGAACTTCAAGACGGAATGTGGGACTTCTCTTGAGACGCCTTCGCGGGAAAGGGATTCATCTTGCAATGACGGGGGAACCACGTGGTTTTTCTCGAGTTGCGGTTGGATTCTCGAGTTACGACAGGGAATTCAAGATGCCTCTTGTGTTGGCCCAGGGAAGTCCAATCTTCAATTCGAGTTGCGAGGGAGAGATGGGGATTGCTCTCGAGTCACTGCAGGGCAAATAGACCTCATCTAGGCTAGTGTCCAGAAGCTAAAGTTCCTCTCCGGGGCAATAGGGATCTTGGGGTTGCATTCCAAACTCACCCGGGAGTCAGGCCTCATCTCGAGTGGAAGCAAAGAACTCCGCTCTCCTCGCGAGTCGTGACGGGTATCTCTTGGAGCCCACTTGTGGCCTAAATGAAGTCAAGCCACCGGTGGCCTTTGGAGAGAGGACTAAGGATTCCTCTCTAGGCCATGCAGGAAATGAAGGCTGTCATCTCGCGATGAAGGGGGAGTCTCAGAGTTTTTCTCGAGTGGCGGCGCCAGTGTGGGGTTTCTCACGAGGTACGACGGCGAGCTCAGGGAGCCTCTCGTGGGGCCCCAGGGAAGTCGGGTCTCCATTCGAGGGGCGAATGGGAGCGCGTCATTGTACTTGAGTCATGGTAGGGGAATCGGGCCTCAAGACTCGTTGAAGAAGGAATCTTGAGGTCTTCCTTGGGTTGCGGCAGGAAACCCTGGGTTCCCTCGACTTGTGCCGGGGAACTCAGGGAGCTTCTCAGGGTGCCTCCGAGAAGTCAGGGATACTGTGAAGTTTGGAGGGGCTTCTCGGGACTCCACTGGGTTTGATGCAATGGAAGAGGGCCTCATCTCCAGTTGAGGCATGAACCACAGGGTTCCTATCCATTTCAGACTCCGATCGCAGGGTCCCTGCAGAGTTGGGACAGGAGAGGCAGGCCTCGTCTTGTGTTGAGGCATGGAACTCCGGTTGCCTCTCGAGGTGTTCAAAGGTTATCAGGCCACTTGTCGAGCTGTATTTGAAACCTGGGGGTTTTTCCGGACGATGCACGGGGGTGTCAGTGCCCCTTCCTGTTGTGACTTCATTAACAGGGTTGCGTTCGAAGAGGTGTCCAGGCATGGGGTTCTTGTCAAGAACGGACTGGAAATCGGGGTCTTTCAGAAGGTGGCACCGCCCAGGAGGCTCCGCCTCGAATTCCCTCGTGAGACCGACCTCATCTTGAGATGCGACGGGAAGGTCGGGAACCCCTTCCAGACAAAGCAGGCGAATGGACCCTCCTTTCGAGATCAGGAGGGGAGCAGGGGCTCAGATGAAGTGGTGCTGGGAACCTCGGTGTTCCTCTCGAGTGAGACCGGTATGTTGGGAAACTTTTTGGGTCGCATCAAGGGTGCCAAGTATGGTTTCGACCTTCATGTCGGAATGTGGGACTTCTCCTGAGACTCTGTGGCGGGAAAGGGCTTAATCTTGCAATGACGGGGGAACCACGTGGTTTTTCTCGTGTTGCGGCGGGATTCTCGAGTTACTATGGGGAATTCAGGATGCCTCTTGTGTTGGACCAGGGAAGTCCAATGTTCCATTCGAGTTGCGAAGGAGAGCTGGGGATTGCTCCCAAGTCACTGCAGGGCACGTAGACCTCATCTAGGCTTGTGTCCAGAAACTAATGTTCCTCTCCAGAGGCGACAGTGATCTCGGGGTTGCATTCCAGACGCACCCGGGGAGTCAGGCCTCGTCTCAAGTGGAAGCAAAGAACTCCCCTCTCCTCTCGAGTCGCGATGGGTATCTCTTGGAGCCCCATGAGTGTCCTAAATGGAGTCAAGCCTCCTGTGGAGTTTGGAGAGAAGACTCGGGATGGCTCTCCAGGCCATGCAGGAAACGAAGGCCCTCATCTCGCGGTGACGGGGGAGTCTCGGGTTTTTCCTCGAACGGTGGCGCCAGTGTGGGGTTTCTCATGAGGTACGACGGTTAGCTCAGGGAGCCTCTCTTGTGGAACCAGGGAAGTCAGGTCTCCATGTGAGAGGTGAGGGGGAGCGCATCATTGCTCTGGAGTCATGGTAGGGGAATCGGGCCTGGAGACGCGTTGAAGAAGGACTCTCAAGGTCTTTCTCGGGTTGTGGCAGGAAACGCTGGGTTCCCTCGACTTGTGCTGGTGACCTCCGGGAGCTTCTCAGGGTGCCTCTGAGAAGTCAGGGATACTCTGCAGTTGGGAGGGGCCTTTCGGGACTCCTCTGGGTTTGGTGCAATGGAAGAGGACCTCATCTCCAGTTGAGCAGGAACCTCAGAGTTCCTCTCCATTTCAGACTCTGATCGCAGGGTCCCTGCAGAGTTGGGACCGGAGAGTCAGGCCTCGTCTTGGTTTGAGGCACGGAACTCCGCTTGCTGCTCGAGGTGTTCACGGGGTGACAGGCCACTTGTCGAGCTGTATTTGGAACCGGGGCGTTGTTCAGGACAATGCACGGGGGTGTCAGTGCCCCTTCGTGTTTCGACTTCATCCACAGGGTTGTGTTCGAAGAGGGGTCAAACTTCGGGTTCTTTCAAGAGCAGACCTGGAAATTGGGGTCTTTCAGAATGTGGTACCACCCACGAGGCTCCTTCTCGAATTCCCTCGTGAGACTGGCCTAATCCTGAGGTGGGACGGGAAGGTCGGGAACCCCTTCCAGACAAAGCAGGGGAATGGACCCTCCTGTCGAGATCAGAAGGGAATCAGGGGCTCAGATGATGTGGTTCCGGGAACCTCTGTGTTCCTCTCAATTGAGTCCGGTATGTCGGGGAACTTTTTGGGTCGCATCAAGGGTGCCAAGTACCGTTTTGGCCTTCAAGATGCAACGTGGGTCTTCTCCTGAGACGCTGTAGTGGGATAGAGCTTCGTCTTGGGATGATGGGGTAAGCACGTGCTTTTCTCGAGTTGGGGCGGGATTCTCGAGTTACGACGGGGAATTCAGGATGCCTCTTGTGTTGGCCCAGGGAAGTACAATCTTCCATTTGAGGTGGGTGGGAGATTTGGGGATTGCTCTCGAGTCACTGCAGGGCAAATAGACCTCATCTAGGCTTGTGTCCAGTAACTAATGTTCCTCTCCAGGAGCGACAGGGATCTCGGGGTTTCATTCCAGACTCAGCCGGGGAGTCAGGCCTCATCCCGAGTGGAAGCAAAGAACTCCGCTCTCCTCTCGTGCCACGATGGGTATCTCTTGGAGCCCCCTGAGTGGTCTAAACGGAGTCAAGCCTCCTGTGGATTTTTGAGAAAACACTCGGGATGGCTCTCCAGGCCAGGCAGGAAACAAAAGTCCTCATCTCTCGATTATGGGGGAGTCTCAGGGTTTTTCTCGAGCGGCGGCCCAAGTTTGGGGTTTCTCACGAGGAATGATGGCAGGCTCAGCGGGCCTCTCGTGTGGCGCCAGGGAAGTCGGGTCTCCATTCGAGGGGCGAGGGGGAGCACGTCATTGCTCTCGAGTCACGGTAGGGTAATCGGGTCTCGAGACGCGTTGAAGAAGGAATCTCGAGGTCTTTCGGGTTGCGGCAGGAATCGCTGGGTTCCCTCGACTTGTGCTGTTGACCTCCGGGAGCTTCTCAGGGTGCCTCTGAGAAGTGAGGGATACTGTGGAGTTGGGAGGGGCTTCTCGGGACTCCACTAGGTTTGTTGCAATGGAAGAGGGCCTCATTTCCAGTGAGGCAGGAACCTCTGGGTTCCTCTCCATTTCTGACTCCGATTACAGGGTCCCTGCAGAGTTGGGACAGGAGAGTCAGGCCTCATCTTGGGTTGAGGCATGGAATTCCGTTTGCCTCTTGAGGTGTTCACGGGTTGACAGGCCACATGTTGAGCTGTATTTGGAAGCTGCGAGTTTTTCTGGACGATGCAAGGGGGTGTCAGTGCCCCTTTGTTTTTCGACTTCATCCACAGGGATGCGATCGAAGAGGTGTCCTGGCATCGGGTTCTTGTCAAGAGCGGACCGGGAAATCGGGGTCTTTCGGAAGGTGGCACCGCCCAGGAGGCCACGTCTCGAATTCCCTCGTGAGACCAGCCTCATCGTGAGGTGCGATGGGGAGGTCGGAACCCCTTCCAGACAAAGCAGGGGAATGGACCCTTCTGTCGAGATCAGGAGGGGAGCAGGGGCTCAGATGAAGTGGTGCCGGGAACCTCGGTGTTCCTCTCGAGTGAGACCCATATGTCGGGGAACTTTTTGGGTCGCATCAAGGGTGCCAAGTACGGTTTCCACCTTCAAGACGGAACGTGGGACTTCTCCTGAGACGCTGTAGCGGGAAAGGACTTCATCTTACGATGACGGGTGAACCACGTGTTTTTTCTCGAATTGCGGTGGGATCTCGAGTTACGACAGGGAATTCAGGATGCCTCTTGTGTTGGCCCAGGGAAGTCCAATCTTCCATTCGAGTTGCGAAGGAGAGCTGGGTATTGCTCTCGAGTCACTGCAGGGCAAATAGACCTCATCTAGGCTTGTGTGCAGAAGCTAATGTCCCTCTCCAGGGGCCACAGGGATCTCGGGGTTGCATTCCAGACTCACCTGGGGATTCAGGCCTCGTCTCGCCTGGACACAAAGAACTCCGCTCTCCTCTCGAGTCGCAAGGAGTATCTCTTGGAGCCCCCTGAGGGGCCTAAAGGGAGCCAAGCCTCCTTTGGAGTTTGCAGAGAGGACTCGGGATTGCTCTCTAGGCCATACAGGAAATGAAGGCCCCCATCTCGCGATGACGGGGGAGTCTCCGGGTTTTTCTTCAGCGGCGCCCCCAGTGTGAGGTTTCTCACGAGGTACAACGGCGAGCTCAGGGAGCCCCTCGTGTGCCGCCAGGGAATTCGGGTCTCCATGCGAGGGGCGAGGGGGAGCGCGTCATTGCTCTCGAGTCATGGTAGGGGAATCGGGCCTCGAGATGAAATGAAGAAGGACTCTCGAGGTCTTTCTCGGGTTGTGGCAGGAAACCTTGGGTTCCTTCGACTTCTGCCTGTGACCTGAGGGAGCTTCTCAGGCTGCCTCTGAGAAGTCAGGGTTACTGTAGTGTTGGAAGGGGCCTCTCGGGACTCCACTGGGTTTGGTGCAATGGAAGAGGGCCTCATCTCCAGTTGAGGCAGGAACCTCAGGGTTCCTCTCCATTTCAGACTCCGATCACAGGGTCCCTGCAGATTTGGGACAGGAGAGTCAGGCCTCATCTTGGGTTGAGGCATGGTACTCCAATTGCCTCTGGAGGTGTTCACGGGGTGACAGGCCACTTGTCGAGCTGTATTTGAACCCTGCCGGGTTTTCTGGACGATGCACCGGGGTGTCAGTGCCCCTACGTGTTGTGGCTTCATCCACAGGGTTGCATTCGAAGAGGTGTCCGGGCATCGGGGTTTTATCAAGAGCGGACCGGGAAATCGGGGTCTTTAGGAGGGTGGCACCACCCACGAGGCCACGTTTTGAATTCCCTTGTGAGACCAGCCTCATCGTGAGGTGCGACGGGAAGGTCGGGAACCCCTTCCAGACAAAGCAGGCGAATGGACCCTCCTGTCGAGATCAGGTGGCGAGCAGGAGCTCAAATGAAGTGGTGCTGGGAACCTAGGTGTTCCTCTCAAGTGAGACCGGTATGTCAGGGAACTTTTTGGGTCGCATCAAGGGTGCCAAGTACCGTTTCGAACTTAAAGACGGAACGTGGGACTTCTCTTGAGATGCCGTCACGGGAAAGGGCTTCATCTTGCGATGGCGGGGGAACCACGTGTTTTTTATCGATTTGCGGGGTGATTCTCGAGTTATGACGGGGAATTCAGGATGCCTCTTGTGTTGGCCCAGGCAAGTCCAATCTTCCAGTCGAGTTGGGAGGGAGAGCTTGGGATTGCTCTCCAGTCACTGCAGGGTATATAGTCCTCATCTAGGCTTGTGTCCAGAAACTAATGTTGCTCTCCAGGGGCGACAGGGATCTCGGGGTTGCATTCCAGACTTACCCTGGGATTCAGGCCTCGTCTCGACTGGAAGCAAAGAACTCTGCTCCTCTCTCGAGTCGCTATGGGTATCTCTTAGAACCCTCTGACTGGCCTAAAGCGAGTCAAGCCTCCTGTGGAGTTTGAAGAGAGGACTCGTCATTTCCCATTACGCCATGCAGGAAATGAAGGCCCTCATCTCGCGATCTGGGGTCTCCTCGTGGTTTTCCTCGAGCTGCAGCGCCAGTGTGGGGTTTCTCACGAGGTACGACGGCGAGCTCAGGGAGCCTCTCATGTGGCGCCAAGGAAGTCAGGTCTCCCATGCGAATGGCGAGGAGGAGGGCGTCATTGCTCTCGAGTCACAGTAGGGGCATCTGGCCTCAAGACACGTTGAAGAAGGACTCACGAGGTGTTTCTCGGGTTGAGACAGGAAACCCTGGATTCCCTCGACTCTTGCTGGTGACCTCAGTGAGCTTCTCACAGTGCCTCTGAGAAGACATGGATACTGTGGAGTTGGGAGGGGCCTCTCCGGACTCCACTGGGTTTGGTGCAATGGAAGAGGGCCTCGTCACGAGTTGAGGCAGAAACCTCAGGGTTCCTCTCCATTTCTGACTCCTATCGCAGGGTCCCTGCAGAGTTGGGACAGGAGAGGCAGGCCTCGTCTTGTGTTGAGGCACGGAACTCCGCTTGCTGCTCAAGGTGTTCACGGGGTGACAGACCAGTTGTCGAGCTGTATTTGGAACCTGCGGGTTTTTCCCGACCATGCACGGGGTTGTCAGTGCCCCTTCGTGTTCCGACTTCATCCACAGTGTTGCATTCAAAGAGGTGTCCTGGCATCTGGTTCTTATCAAGAGTGGACTGGGACATCGGGGACCTTCGGAATGTGGCACCACCCACGAGGCCACGTCTCGAATTCCCTCGTGAGAACGGCCTCATCCTGAGGTGCGACGGGAAGGTCGGGAACCACTTCCAGACAAAGCAGGGGAATGGACCCTCCTGTCGAGATCAGCAGGGGAGCAGGGACTCAGATGAAGTGGTGCCAGGAACCTCGGTGTTCCTCTCGAGTGAGACTACTATGTTGGGGAACTTTTTGGGTCACATCGAGGGTGCCAAGTACCATTTCGACCTTCAAATCGGACGTGGGACTTCTCCTGAGACGCTTTAGCGGGAAAGGGCTTCGTCTTGCGATGACGGGGGAACCACGTGGCTTTTCTCGAGTTGCGGCAGGATTCTCGAGTTACGATGAGCAATTCAAGATGCCTCTTGTGTTGGCCCAGGAAAGTCCAATCTTCCATTCGAGTTGCGAAGGAGAGCTGGGGATTGCTCTGGAGTCACTGCAGGGCAAATAGACCTCATCTAGGCTTGTGTCCAGAAGCAAATGTTCCTCTCTAAGGGCGACAGGGATCTCGGGGTTGCATTCTAGACACAACCGGGGAGTCAGGCCTCATCTCTCATGAAAGCAAAGAATTCCGCTGTCCTCTAGAGTCACGACGAATATCTCTTGGAGCCCCCTGAGTGGCTTCAATAGAGTCAAGCCTCCTGTGGAGTTTGGAGAATAGACTCGGGATGGCTCTCCAGGCCTTGCAGGAAACGAAAGCCCTCATCTCGCGATGATGGGGGCGCCTCGTGGTTTTTCTCGAGCTTCGGCGCCATTGTGGGTTTTCTCACGAGGTACGACGGGGAGCTCAGGGAGCCTCTCATGTGGCACCAGGGAAGTCAGGTCTCGCATGGGAGTGGTGAGCAGGAGCGCGTCATTGCTCTCGAGTCATGGTAGGGGAATCTGGCCTCAAGACGCGTTGAAGAAGGACTCTCGAGGTCTTTCTCCGGTTGCGTCAGGAAACCCTGGGTTCCCTCCACCTGTGCTGGTGACCTCAGAGAGCTTCTCAGGGTGCCTCTGAGAAGTTAGGGATACTATGGAGTTGGGAGGGGCCTCTCAGGACTCCACCGTGTTTGGTGCAATGGAAGAGGGCCTCATCTCCAGTTGAGGCAGGAACCTCAGGGTTCCTCTCCATTTCAGACTCCGATTGCAGGGTCCCTGCAGAGTTGGGACAGGAGAGGCAGGCCTCGTCTTGGGTTGAGGCATGGAACTCTGCTTGCCTCTCGAGATTTTCACGGGGTGACAGGCCACTTGTCTAGCTGTATTTGAAACCTGCGGGTTTCTCCAGATGATGCACAGGGGTGTCAGTGCCCCTACGTGTTGCGACTTTATCCACAGGCTGGCGTTTGAAGAGGTGTACTGGCATGGGGTTCTTGTCAAGAACGGACCGGGAAATAAGGGTGTTTCAGAAGGTGACACCGCACACGAGGCTCCGTCTCGAATTCCCTCGTGAGACCGGCCTCATCCTGAAGGGCGACGGGAAGGTCGGGAACCCCTTCCAGACAAAGCAGGGGAATCGACCCTCTTGTCGAAATCAGGAGGGGAGAAGTGGCTCAGAGGAAGTGGTGCCGGGAAACCTCGGTGTTCCTCTCGAGGGAGACCGGTAGGTTGGGGAACTTTGTGGGTCGCATCAAGGCTGCCAAGTACCGTATCGAACTTTAAGACGGAACGTGGGACTTCCCTTGAGACTCCGTTGGGGGAAAAGCCTTCATCTTGCAATGACTAGGCGCCTCGTGGGTTTCCTCGAGCTGCGGCGCCAGTGTGGGGTTTCCCACGAGGTACGACGGGGAGTTCAGGAGCCTCTCGTGGGGCGCCAGGGAACTCGGGTCTCCATGCGAGGGGCAAGGGAAGCGCATCATTGCTCTCGAGTCATGGTAGGGGAATCGGGCGTCGAAACAGGTTGAAGAAGGACTCTCGAGGTCTTTCTCGGGTTGAGGCAGGAAACCCTGGGTTCCCTTGACTTGTGCCGGTGACCTCAGGGAGCTTCTCAGGGTGCCTCTGAGAAGTCAGGGATACTCTGAAGTTGGGAGGGGCCTCTCCGGACTCCACTGTGTTTGGTGCAATGGAAGAGGGCCTCGTCACGAGTTGAGGCAGGAACCTCAGGGTTTCTCTGCATTTCTGACTCCGATGCCAGGGTCCCTGCAGAGTTGGGACAGGAGAGGCAGGCCTCGTCTTGTGTTGAGGCATGGAACTCCGCTTGCTGCTCGAGTTGTTCACGGGGTGACAGGCCAGTTGTCGAGCTGTATTTGGAACCTGCGGGTTTTTCCCGACCATGCACGGGGTTGTCAGTGCCCCTTTGTGTTCCGACTTCATCCACAGTGTTGCATTCAAAGAGGTGTCCGGGCATTGGGTTCTTATCAAGAGTGGACTGGGACATCGGGGACCTTCGGAATGTGGCACCACCCACGAGGCCACGTCTCGAATTCCCTCGTGAGAACGGCCTCATCCTGAGGTGCGACGGGAAGGTCGGGAACCACTTCCAGACAAAGCAGGGGAATGGACCCTCCTGTCGA
Organism: Bos mutus; assembly: GCF_027580195.1. Classification (NCBI taxonomy): domain Eukaryota; kingdom Metazoa; phylum Chordata; class Mammalia; order Artiodactyla; family Bovidae; genus Bos; species Bos mutus. The sequence continues at coordinate 135,904,897 of NC_091618.1, forward strand.
GATCAGCAGGGGAGCAGGGGCTCAGATGAAGTGGTGCTGGGAACCTCGGTGTTCCTCTTGAGTGAGACTGGTATGTCGGGGAACTTTTTGGGTCGCATCAATGGTGCCAAGTACCGTTTCGACCTTCAAATTGGTCGTGGGACTTCTCCTGAGACGCTTTAGCGGGAAAGGGCTTCGTCTTGCGATGACGGGGGAACCACGTGGCTTTTCTCGAGTTGCGGCAGGATTCTCGAGTTACGACGGGGAATTCAGGATGCCTCTTGTGTTGGCCCAGGGAAGTCCAATCTTCCATTCGAGTTGCAAAGGAGAGCTGGGGATTGCTCTGGAGTCACTGCAGGGCAAATAGACCTCATCTAGGCTTGTGTCCAGAAGCGAATGTTCCTCTCTAGTGGCGACAGGGATCTCGGGGTTGCATTATCTCTTGGAGCCCACTGAGTGGCCTAAAGGGATCCAAGCCTCCTGTGGAGTTTGGAGAGAGGACTCGGGATTGCTCTCTAGGCCATGCAGGAAACCAAGGCCCTCATCTCGCAATCACGGGTGCTCCTCGTGGTTTTCTCAGCTGCGGCGCCAGTGTGGGGTTTCTAGCGAGGTATGATGCAGAGCTCAGGGAGCCCCTAGAGTGGCATCAGGGCAGTCAGGTCTCCCATGCGAGTGGCTAATGGGAGCGCATCATTGCTCTCGAGTCACGGTAGGGAAATGGGGCCTCAAAAGGTGTTGAAGAAGGACTCTCGAGGTCTTTCTCAGGTTGCAGCAGGAAACCCTGTGTTCCCTGGACTTGTGCCAGTGACTTCAGGGAGCTTCTCTGGGTGCCTCTGAGAAGTCAGGGATACTGTGCAGTTGGGAGGGGCCTCTCGTGACTCCACTGGGTTTGGTGCAATGGAAGAGGGCCTCATCCTGAGTTGAGGCAGGAACCTCAGGGTTCCTCTCCATTTCTGACTCCGATGCCAGGGTCCCTGCAGAGTTGGGACAGGAGAGGCAGGCCTCGTCTTTTGTTGAGGCATGGAACTCTGCTAGCTTCTCGAGTTGTTCACGGGGTGACAGGCCACATGTCTAACTGTATTTGGAACCTACGGGTTTTTATGGACGATGCACGGGGGTGTCAGTGCCCTTTCGTGTTGCGTCTTCATCCACAGGGTTGCATTCGAAGAGGAGTCCGGGCATCGGGTTTTTATCAAGAGCAGACCGGGAGATCGGGGTCCTTTGGAATGTGGCACCACCCACGAGGCCAGGTCTTGAATTTCTTCATGAGACCGGCCTCATCCTGAGGTGCGATGGGAAGGTCGGCATCCCCTTCCACACAAAGCAGGGGAATCGACCCTCCTGTCGAGATCAGGAAGGGAGAAGGGGCTCAGAGGAAGTGGTGCCGGGAACCTCGGTGTTCCTCTGGAGTGAGACCTGTATGTTGGGGACTTTTTGGGTCGCATCGAGGGTGCCAAGTACCATTTCGAACTTCAAGACGGAACGTAGGACTTCTCTTGAGACGCTGTAACGGGAAAGGGCTTCATCTTTCGATGACAGGGGAACCTCGTGGTTGTTCTCGAGTTTCGGCGGGATTCTCGAGTTATGACGGGGAACTCAGGATGCCTCTTGTGTTGCCCCAGGGAAGTGCAATCTTCCATTCGAGTTGCGAGGGATAGCTGGGGATTACTCTCGAGTCACTACAGGGCAAATAGACCTCATCTAGGCTTGTGTCCAGAAACTAATATTCCTCTCCAGGGACGACAGGGATCTCGGGGTTGCATTGCAGACTCACCGGGGAATCAGGCCTGGTCTCAAGTGGAAGCAAAGAATTCCACTCTCCTCTCAAGTCGTGACGGGTATCTCTTGGTGCCCACTGAGTGGCCTAAAGGGAGTCAAGCCTCTTGTAGAGTTTTGAGAGAGGACTCGGGATTGCCCTCTAGGCCCTGCTGGAAAAAAAAGGGCCCCATCTCGCGATCACGGGGGAATCTCGTGATTCTCTTCGACCTGTGGCGCCAGTGTGGGGTTTCTCACGAGATACGACGGGGAAATCAGGGAGTCTCTTGTGTGGCTCCAGGGAATTCATGTCTCCATTCTAGTTGCCAGGGAGAGCCCGGCATTGCTCTCGAGTCATGGTGGGGGAATCAGGCCTCAAGACACGTTGAAGAAGGACTCTCGAGGTCTTACACGGGTTGCAGTAGGATACCCTGGTTTCCCTCGACTTTTGTGGGTGACTTCAGGGAGCTTCTCAGGGTGCCTCTGAGAAGTCAGGAATACTGTGGAGTTGGGAGGGACCTTTCGGGACTCCACTGCATTTAGTGCAATGGAAGAGGGCCTCATCTCGAGTTGAGGCAGGAACCTCAGGGTTCCTCTCCATTTCTGACTTCGATCTCAGGGTCCCTGCAGAGTTGGAACAATAGAGTCAGGCCTCCTCTTGTGTTGAGGAATGGAACTCCCCTTGACTCCTGAGTTGTTCACGGGGTGACAGGCCACTTTTCGAACAGACTTGGAACCTGTGGGTTTTTCCAGCCGACGCACTTGGCTTTCAGTGCCCCTTCGTGTTATGACTTCATCCACAGGGTTGCATTCGAAGAGGTGTCCAGGCATCGGATTCTTATCAAGAGTGGAACGGGAAATCAGGGTCTTTCGGAATGTAGCACAACCCACGAGGCTACACCTCAAATTTTTTCATGAGACCGGCCTCATCCTGAGATGCAACGGGAAGGCTGGGATCCCCTTCCAGACAAAGCAGGGGAATCGACCCTCCTGTCGAGATCAGGAGGGGAGAAGGAGCTCAGATGAAGTGGCGCCGGGAACCTCAGTGTTCCTCTCGAGTGAGACCGGTATGTCGGGGAACATTTTGGGTCACATCAGTGTGCCAAGTACCAATTCGGACTTCAAGATGGAACGTGGGACTTATTTTGAGACGCTGTATTGGGAAAGGGCCTCATCTCACGATGACGGGGGAGTCTCGTGGTTTTTCTCAAGCGGCGGCGCCAGTGTGGGGTTTCTCGCGAGGAACGACGAGGAAATCAGGGAGCCTCTCGTGTGGCGCCAGGGAACTCAAGTTTCCATTCGAGTTGCAAGGGGGAGTGCGGCATTGCTCTAGAGTCATGGTAGGGGAATCGGGCCTCAAGACGCATTGAAGAAGGACTCTCGAGTTCTTTCTCGGGTTGCGGCAGGAAACCCTGAGTTCCCTCGACTTGTGCCGGTGACCTCAGGGAGTTTCACAGGGTTCCTCTGAGAATCAGGGATACTGTGGAGTTGGGAGGGGCCTCTCGCAACTCCACTGGGTTTGGTGCAATGGAAGAGGGCCTCATCTCGAGTTGAGGCAGGAACCTCAGGGTCCTTCTCCATTTCTGACCTCAATCGCAGGGTCCCTGCAGAGTTGGAACAGGACAGTCAGGCCTCATCTTGTGTTGGGGAATGGAAATCCGCTTGCCTCTCGAGTTGTTCACGGGGTGACAGGCCACTTTTTGAGCTGTATTTGGAACCTGTGGATTTTTCCGGACGAGGCACTGGGGTATCAGTGCTCCTTCGTGTTGTGACTTCATCCACAAAGTTGCATTCAACAAGGAGTCTGGGCATTGGGTTCTTTTCAAGAGTGGATCGGGAGATTGCGGTCTTTCAGAATGTGGCACCACCCACTAGGCTATGACTCGAATTTCTTTGTGATACCAGCCTCATCCTGAGGTGTGACGGGAAGGTCGGTATCCCCTTCCAGACAAAGTAGGGGACTCGACCCTCCTGTCGAGATCAGGAGGGGAAAAGGGGCTCAGATGATGTGGTGCCGGGAACCTCAGTGTTCCTCTTGAGTGAGACTGGTATGTCGGGGAACTTTTTGGGTCGAATCAAGGCTGTCAAGTATCGTTTCGAACTTCAAGACAGAACGTGGGACTTCTCTTGAGATGCTGTAGCGGGAAAGGGCTTCATCTTGGGATTACGGGTGAACCTCATGGTTTTTCACGAATTCCAGCGGGATTCTCGAGTTACGACAGGGAACTCAGGATGTCTCTCATCTTGGCCCAGGGAAGTCCAATTTTCCATTCGAGTTGCGAGGGAGAGCTGGGGATTTCTATTGAGTCACCACAAGACAAATAAAACTCATCTAGGCTTGTGTCCAGACAGGGATCCAATGTTTCTCACCCAGGGTGTCAGGGATCTCAAGGTTGCATTCCAGATCTCACCGACTAAGTGGCCTAAAGACAGGCATTCATCTCTCTAGTGGAAGCAAACGGGGGAACCCGCTCTGCTCTCGTCTTGTGACGGTGACCTCAGGTATCTCTTGGAGCTCACTGGGTTTGGACTCAAAGTTGAGTCAAAATCTCAGATTTCCTCCTGTCGGTGTGACACGGCCTCCGTGTTCCCCACCAGTTCAAGTAGATACCAGCCTCCTCTTGAGGTGCGATGGGACGTCGACATTCCTTTCCAGTCGAAGCAGGGCAATCGACCCTCATCTCAATTTAAAGCGGAGAAAACAGTGCACTTCTTGATTTGTGGCAGAAATTTCAGCGTTCCTCTCGAGTGGGAACGAGTATCTCGGGAAACTTCTGGAGTTTCGTAATGCGTGTCTAGGACTTTTTGGGTTCCAAGGGAAACGTGGGCTTTCTTTGGAAACGTTGCAGCGTAAAAGGGCCTCCTCAAGCATGCAGGCGAGAATTTCGTAGTTTGCGTGGAGTTGTGGCGGGAAGATTAGGGTTCTTCTTGAGTTGTTTGTCGACCTGGGGGACTGCTCGTGTTTCCTCAGGGAACTCAGATCTTCTTTGGCATTGCGAGCACCACCTCGGGATTCCTCATGCATCACTGAAAGGATAAATAGAGCCTCATCTCGAGATGAGGTGGGAACCTCAGTCTTCCTCTCTATTTCTGACTTGGATCGCAGGGTCTCTGCAGAGTTGGAACAGGAGAGTCAGGCCTCGTCTTGTGATGAGGTTGGAACTCCGCTGGACTTTAGAGTTGTTCACGGGATGACAGACCCATGTAGAGTTGTATTTGGAACCTGCGGCTGTTTCCGGACGATGCAACTGGGGTGTCAGTGCCCCTTCCTTTTGTGACTTCATCCACAGAGTTACATTTGAAGAGGTGCCTGGGCATCGGGTTCTTATCAAGAGTGAATGGGGAAATTGGTGTCTATTGGAATGTGGCACGACCCATGAGGCTACCTCTCGAATTACTTTGTGAGACCAGCCTCCTCCTGATGTGCGACCAGAAGGTCAGGATCCCTTTCCAGACACAGCAGAGGAATAGACCCTCAGTTGAGATCAGGAGGGGAGAAGGGGCTCAGATTAAGTGGTACCAGGAAACTCTGTGTTCCTGTCAAGTGAGCCCAGTATGTCCCGGAAACTTTTTTGGTTGAATAAAAGGTGTCAAGTACCGTTTCGAATTTCAATAGGGAACGTCGGATTCCTCTTGAGAGGCTGCAGCGGGAAAGGGCTTCATCTCACGATGATGGGGGAACCTCGTGGTTTTTCTCAAGTTGCGACTGGATTCTCGACTTACGACAGGGAACTCAGGATGCCTCTCGTGTTGGCCCAGGGAAATCCAATCTCCATTCGAGTTGCAATGGAAGCTGGGGATTGTTCTCGTGTCACTGCAGGGCAAATAGACCTCATCTAGGCTTTTGTCCAGAAAATCCGTGTTCCTCTCCAATGGCAACAGGGATCTCCGTGTTACATTCGAGGTTTGCCCGGGGAGTCAGGCCTCGTCTCAAGAGGAAGCAAAGAATTCCGCTCTCGTCTCCAGTTGTGACGGGTATCTCTTGGAGCTCATAGAGTGGCCTAAAGGGAGTCAAGCCTCCTGTGGAGTTTTGAGAGAGGACTCGGGATTGCTCTCTAGGCCCTGCAGGAAAAGAAGGGCCTCATCTCACGAAAGGGGAGGAATCTCGTGGTTTTTTTTTTTTGAGCTGCTGTGCAAGTGTGTGGTTTCTCACGAGGTACGATGGAGAACTCAGGGAGCCTCTCGTGTGGCACGAGGGAAATCCCGTCTCCATTTGAGATGTGAGGGGGAGCGTGGCATTGCTCTCAAGTCACGGTAGTGGAATCCGGCCTCAAGATGCATTGAAGAAGGAATCTCAAGGTCATTCTTGAGTTGTGGCAGGAAACCCTGGGTTCCCTCCACTTGTGCTGGTGACCTCAGGGAGCTTCTCAGGGTGCCTCTGAGAAGTCAGGAATACTGTAGAGTTGGGAGGGCCTTCTCGGGATGCCACTGGGTTTGGTGCAATGGAAGAGGGCCTCATCTCGAGTTGAGGCGGGAACCTCAGGGTTCCTCTCCATTTCTGACTTTGATCGCAGAGTCTCTGCAAAGTGGGAACAGGAGAGTCAGGCCTCGTCTTGTGTTGAAGAATGGAACTCCACTTGCCGCTCGAGTTGTTCACGGGGTGACAGGCCACTTGTCGAGTTGTATTTGGAACTTGTGGGTTTTTCCGGACGATGCAACTGGGGTGTCAGTGCCCCTTGTGTTGTGACCTCATCCACAGGGTTACATTCAAGAGGTATCTGGGCATCGGGTTTTTATCAAGAGTGGAGGGGGAAACCGGTGTCTTTCGGAATGTGGCCTGACCCACGAGGCTACCTTGAATTTCTTTGTGAGACCGGCCTCTTCCTGAGGTGCAACAGGAAGGTCGGGATCCCTTTCCAGATGCAGCAGGGGAATCGACCCTCATTTTGAGATCAGGACGGGAGAAGGGGCTCAGATTAAGTGGTGCCGGGAAAATCGGTGTTTCTCTCGAGTGAGACCGGTTTGTTGGGGGAACTTTTTGAATTGGATCAAGGGTGTCAAGTACTGTTTTGAATTTCAAGAGGGAATGTGGGATTTCTCTTGAGACGCTGTAGCAGGAAAGGGCTTCATCTCGCGATGACGGGCGAACCTTGTGGTTTTTCTCAAGTTGCGACCGGATTCTCGACTTACGACAGGGAACTCAGGATGCCTCTCGTGTTGGCCCAGGGAAATCCAATCTCCATTCGAGTTGCAATGGAAGCTGGGGATTGTTCTCGTGTCACTGCAGGGCAAATAGACCTCATCTAGGCTTTTGTCCAGAAAATCCGTGTTCCTCTCCAATTGCAACAGGGATCTCGGTGTTACATTCAAGGTTCACCCGGGGAGTCAGGCCTCGTCTCGAGTGGAAGCAAAGAATTCTGCTCTCTTCTCCAATTACGACGGGTATCTCTTGGAGCCCATACAGTGGCCTGAAGGGTGTCAAGCCTCCTGTGGAGTTTTGAGAAAGGACTGGGGATTGCTCTCTAGGCCCTGCAGGAAAATAGGGGCCTCATCTCACGAAAGTGGATTAATCTCATGGTAATTTTTCGAGCTGCTGTGCGAGTGTTTGGTTTCTCACGAGTTACGATGGAGAACTCTGGGAGCCTCTCGTGTGGCACCAGGGAAATCCAGTCTCCATTCGAATTGCGAGGGGGAGCACGGCATTGCTCTCGAGTCACGGTAGCGGAATCAGGCCTCAAGAGGCATTGAAATAGGAATCTCGAGGTCTTTCTTGAGTTGCTGCAGGAAACCCTGGGTTCCCTCGACTTGTGCTGGTGACCTCAGGGAACTTCTCAGGGTGGCTATGAGAAATCAGGGATACTGTGGAGTTGGGAGGTGCCATTCGGGACTCCACTGGGTTTGGTGCAATGGAAGATGGCTTCATCTGGACTTAAAGTGAGAACCTCAGGGTTCCTCTCCATTTCTGACTTGCAACGCAGGGTCTCTGCAGAGTTGGAACTGGAGAGTCAGGCCTCATCTTTTGTTGAGGAATGGAACTCCGCTTGCCTCTCGAGTTGTTCACTGGGTGACAATCCACTTGTTGAGTTGTATTGGGAACCTGCGGGTTTTTCCAGATGATGCAACTGGGGTGTCGGTGCCCCTTCATGTTGTGACTTCATCCACAGGGTTACATTCAAAAAGGTGTCCGGGCATCTGGTTCTTATCAAGAATGGACAGGGAAATCGGTGTCTTTTGGAATGTGGCACGAACCACGAGGCTGCTTCTCGAATTTTTTTGTGAGACCGGCCTCCTCCTTCCTTTCCAGACAAAGCAGGGGAATCGACCCTCATGTCGAGATCAGGAGGGGAGAAGGGGTTCAGATTAAGTGGTCCTGGGAAATGCGGTGTTCCTCTCGAGTGAGATCAGTATGTTGTGGGGCTTTTTGGGTTGCATCAAGGGTGTCAAGTACTATTTCGAATTTCAAGAGGGAAAGTGGGATTTCTCTTCAGACACTGCAGCGGGAAGAGGCCTCATCTCATGATGACGGGGGAACCTCCTGGTTTTCTCAAGTTGCAGCAGGATTCTCGAGTTATGACGGGGAACTCAGGGAGCCTCTCGTGTTGCCCCAAGGATGTCCAATCTCCATTCGAGTTGCTAGGGGGAGCTGGGGATTGCTCTCCAGTCACTGCACGGCAAATAAACCTCATCTAGGCTTTTGTTTAGAAAATCTGTGTTCCTCTCCAATGGCAACAGGGATCTCGGTGTTACATTCAAGATTCACCCGAGGAGTCAGACCTCGTCTCGAGTGGAAGCAAAGAATTCCGCTCTCTTGTCCCATTGCAATGGGTATCTCTTGGAGCCCATAGAGTGGCCTAAATGTTGTCAAGCCTCCTGTGGAGTTTTCAGAGAGGACTCGGGATTGCGCTCTAGGCCCTGCAGGAAAAGAAGGCCTCATCTCGCTATGACGGGCGAATTTCGTGGTTTTTTTTCAAGCTGTGGCTCAACGTGTGGGGTTTTCTTCCAGTTATGACAGGGAACTCAGGGAGCCTCTCGTGTTGCCCCAGGGAATTCCAGTCTCCATTCGAGTTGAGAGGGGGAGCTGGGGATTGCTCTCGAATCACTTCAGGGGAATCTGGCCTCAAGACGCATTAAAGGGGGAATTTCAAGGTCTTTCTCGAGTTGCAGCAGGAAAACCTGGGTTTCCTCGACTTGTGACGGTGACCTCAGGTAGCTTCTCGTGCCTATTGGAAATCAGGAATACTGTGGACTTGGGAGGGGCCTCTCAGACTCCACTGTGATTGGTGCAATGGAAGAGCGCCTCATTTCGAGTTTAGGCAGGAACCTCAGGTTTCCTCTCCTGTTTTGACGTGGGTCTCGGGCTATGTATGCCTTTTCAAACAGGGAGGTGGGTCTCTATGTGTGTGAAGGCATGGAACTCTGCTTTCGTCTTTAGTTGTCAAAGGGGTTTCAGGCCTCCAGCCGACTTGAATTTGGGACCTGGGGCTGTTTTTGGATTAACAACCACGGCATCAGAACTCCTTCGTGTTTGAGTTGACACTCGGCTGACATTCGAATCGGAGCAAGGAAATCAGGCCTGATCTCGAGTGGATGGGGGAATCAGTGGCTTTCGAATTGTGACAAAGCCCCCGGGTTCCCCTCCAGTGTCAAGTAGATACCAGCCTCCTCTCGAGGTGTGATGGTGACATCGGCATTCCTTTCCACGCAAAGGAGGGCAAACCACCCTCATCTCGACTTGAGGTGGGGAAAACGGGGCCCTTCTTGACTTGTGGCGGGAAACGCAGCATTCTTCTCGAGTGGTGACGGGTATCTTGGGAAACTTCTGGAGTTTTGTAAAGCGTGTCGAGGACCCTTTCGAGTTCCTAGGGAAACGTGGGCTTTCTTTGGAAACACTGCAGCATAAAAGGGCCTCCTTAAGCGTGCAGGCGAGAATTTCGTCATTTGCATGGAGTTGTGGCAGGATGCTTAGTGTTCCTCTCGAGTTGCCTGTCGACCTGGGGTACCGCTTTTGTTTCCTCAGGGAAGTCAGATCTCCTTTGGCTTTGTGAGGGCCACCTCGGGATTCCTCACGCATCGCTGCAGGGATGAATAGGGCCTCATCTGGAGATAAGGCGTGAACCTCAGTGTTCCTCCCCATTTCTGACTTGGACTGCAGGGTCTCTGAAGAGTTGGAACAGGAAAGTCAGGCCTGGTCCTGTGATGAGGTTGGAACTCCGCTGGCCTCTCGAGTTGTTTACGTGGTGACAGGCCACTTGTCGAGTTGTATTTGGAACTTGCTTGTTTTTCCGGATGATGCAACTGGAGTGTCAGTGACCTTCGTGTTGTGAGGTCATCCTCAGGGTTACATTTGAATAAGTGCCCAGGTATCGTGACCTTTCTTGAGTGGACGAGGAAATCGGTGTCTTTTGAAATGTGGCACGACCCACGAGGTTACCTCTCGAGTTTCAGTGTGAGACCGGCCTCCTCCTGAGGTGGGACGTGAAGGTCGGGATCCCCTTCCAGACAAAGCAGGGGAATCGACCCTCTTGTCGAGATCAGGAGGGGAGAAGGGGCTCAGATTAAGTGGTGCCAGGAAACTCGGTGTTCCTCTCGAGAAAGACCGGTATGTCGGGGAACTTTTTGAGGTGCATCAAGGGTGTCAAGTACCGTTTTGAATTTCAAGAGGGAACGTGAGATTTCTCTCGAGACTCTACAGCAGGAAATGGCCTCATCTCCCGATAACGGGAGAACCCTTGTGGTATTTTTCGAGTTGCGGTGGGATTCAGAGGTTTCACGGGGAACTCCGGGAGCCTCACGTGTTGCCCCAGGGAAGTCCAATCTCCATTCGAGTCTCGAGGTGGAGCTGGGGATTGGTCTCGAAACACTGCAGGGCAAATAGGCCTCCTCTAGGGTTGTGTCCAGAAACTACATGTTCCTCCCAGTGATGACAGGGATCTCAGGGTTGCATTCAGGCTTCACTCAGGGAGTCAGTCCTCATCTCCAGTGGAAGCAAAGAACTCCGCTCTCCTCGAGTTGCGATGGGTATTTCTTGGAGCCCCTTGAGTGGCCTAAAGGATGTCAAGCCTCCTGTGGAGTTTTGAAAGAGGACTGAGGATTGCTGTCTATGACCTTCAGGAAAAGAAGGGCCTCATCTCACGATGACGGGCCAATATCGTGGTTTTTTTCGAGCTGCAATGCGAGTGTGGGGTTTCTCTTGAGTTACAACAGGGACCTCAGGGAGCCTCTCGTGTGGCCCCAGGGAAGTCCAGTCTCAATTCCAGTTGCGATGGGGTGCACGACATTGCTCTTGAGTCACAGCAGGGAAATCGGGCCTCAAGACACGTTGAAGAAAGAATCTCAAGGTCTTTTTCGAGTTGCAGCAGGAAACCCTGGGTTTCCTAGACTTGTGACGGTGACCTCAGGGGGCTTCTCAGGGTGCCTATGGGAAGTCTGGAATACTGTGGTGTTGGGAGGGGCCTCTCGGTACTCCACTGGGTTTGGTGCAATGGAAGAGGGCCTCATCTCGAGTTGATGGGGGAATCTCAGTGTTCCTCGCCTGTTCCGATGTGGCTTTCGGGCTGTGTATGCCACTTCAAACAGTGAGTCAGGTCTCGACGTGTGTGGAGGCATGGAACTCTGCTTTCATTTTTGGTAAAGTGTGCCAAGGACCCTTTCAAGTTCCAAGGGAAACGTGGGCTTTCTTTGGAAATGCTGCAGTGTAAAATGGACTCCTCAAGGAGGAGGGGAGAATTTCTTAGTTAGTGTGGAGTTGGGGCAGGGAGCTGAGGGTTCCTCTAGAGTTGTGTGTCGACCTGGGGGACCACTCGTGTCTCCTCAGGGAAGTCAGATCTCCTTAGGCATTGCGACGGGCATCTCTGGATTCCTTGCCCATCGCTGCAGGGTTGAATAGGGCCTCATCTCGACTGAGGTGGGAACCTCAGGGTTCCTCTGCATTTCTTACTTTGATAGCACGGTCTCTGCAGAGTTGGAACAGGAGAGTCAGGCCTCGTTTTGTGTTGAGGAATGGGGCTCCGCTTGCCTCTGGAGTTGATCACGGGGTGACAGGCCACTTGTCGAGTTGTATTTAGAACCCGAGGCTTTTTCGGGACGATGCAACTTGGGTGTCAGTGCCCCTTCATGTTGTGACTTCATCCTCAGGGTTACATTCGAATAGGTGCCCAGGCATCAGGACTTATCTTGAGTGGATGGGGAAATCGGTGTCTTTCGGAATGTGGTATGACCCACGAGTCTTCCTCTCGCGTTTCAGTATGAGACCGGCCTCTTCCTGAGGTGCGACGGGAAGGTCGGGATCCCTTTCCAGACAAAGCAGAGGAATTGACCCTCATGTCGAGATCAGGAGGGGAAAAAGGGCTCAGATTAAGTTGTGCCAGGAAACTCTGTGTTCCTCTCGAGGGAGAATGGTATGTTGGGGAACTTCTTGAGTTGATTCAAAAGTGTCAAATACCGTTTCGATTTTCAAGAGAGAACGTGGGATTTATCTAGAGACGCTGCACTGGGAAAGGGCATCATCTCGCAATGACGGGGGAACCTCGTGGTTTTCCTCGAGTTGGGGCGGGATTCCTGAGTTACGACGGGTAACCCCGGGAACCTCTCGTGTGGCCTCAGGGATGTCCAGTCTCCATTCGAGTTGCGAGGGGGAGCTGTGGATTGCTCTCGAGTCAATACAGGGCAAATAGACCTCATCTCGGCTTGTGTCCAGAAACTCCTTGTTCCTCTCTAGTGGCGACAGGGATCTCGGGTTGAATTCAAGGTTCACCTGGCGAGTCAGGCCTGGTCTCGAGTGGAATAAAGAACTCCGTGCTCCTCTCGAGTTGCGACGGGTATCTCTTGGAGCCCATTGAGTGGCCTAAAGGGAGTCAAGCCTCCTGTGGAGTTTTGAGAGAGGACTCGGGATTGCTCTCTAGGCACTGCAGGAAAAGAAGGGCCTCATCTCGCGATGATGGGGGAAGCTTGTTGTTTTTCTTCAGCTGTGGCACAACATGTGGTGTTTCTCTCGAGTTAAGATGAGGAACTCAGGGAGCCTCTCGTGTAGCCCCAGGGATGTCCAGTCTCCATTTGATTTGTGACCCAGAGGGCGGCATTGTTCTCGAGTCATGACAGTGGAATCGGGCCTCAAGACACATTGAAGGTGGAATCTTGAGGTCTTTCTCGAGTTGCGGCAAGAAACCCTGGGTTCCCTCAACTTGTGACGGTAACCTAGGGAGCTTCTCAGGGTGCCTATGGGAAGTCAGGAATACTGTTGGGTTGGGAGGGGTCTCTTGGGATTCCACTGGGTTTGGTGCAATGGAAGAGGGCCTCATCTCGAGTTGAGGCAGGAACCTCAGGTTTCCTCTCCTGTTCTTACGTGGGTCTCGGGCCGTGTATGCCGTTTCAAACAGGGAGTCAGGTCTGGACATGTGTGGAGGAATGGAACTCTGCTTTCCTCTCGAGTTGTCAAAGGGATTTCAGGCCTCCAGCAGACTTGAATTTGGGACCTGGGGCTCTTTTCGGATTAGCAACTGGGGCATCAGAACTCCCTTCATGTTGAGTTGATTCTCGGCTGACATTCGAATCGGTGTAAGGAAATCAGTCCTGATCTCGAGTGGATGATGAAATACGTGGCTTTCAAATTGTGACAAGGCCCCCAGGTTGCCCTCTGGTGTCAAGTAGATACCAGCCTCCTCTCGAGGTGAGATGGGGACGTCGGCATTCCTAACCAGGAGAAACAGGGGAATCGACCCTCATCTCAACTTGAGGCGGGGAAAATGGGGCTCTTCCTGACTTGTGACGGGAAACTCAGCATTCCTCTCGAATGGGGATGGGTATCTTGCGAAACTTCTGGAATTTTGTAAAGCATTTCAAGGACCCTTTCGATTCCAAGGGAAACTTGGTCTTTCTCTGGAAATGCTGCAGCGTAAAAGGATCTGCTTAAGTGTGCAGGGGAGAATTTCGTAGTTTTCTAGGAGTTTTGGTGGGAAGCTTAGGGTTCCTCTGGAATTGCGTGTTCACCAGGAGGACCGCTCGTATCTCCTCAGGGAAGTCAGATCTCCTTTGGCATTGTGAGGGGCACCTCGGGATTCCTCAAGCATCGCTGCAGGGATGAATAGGGCCTCATATCGAGTTGAGGCGGGAACTTCAGCGTTCCTCTCCATTTCTGACTTCGATCACAGGGTCTCTGCAGTGTTGGAACAGGAGATTCAGGCCTTGTCCTGTGTTGAGCAATGGAACTCTGCTTGCCTCTCGAGTTGTTCACGTGGTGACAGGCCACTTGCCGAGTTTTATTTGAAACCTATGGCTTTTTCCAGACAATGAAATGGGGGTGTCCGTGCCCTTTCGTGTTTTGACTTCATCTTCAGGGTTACATTTGAAGAGGTGCCCCGGTAGCGGGACTTATCTTGAGTGGATGGGGAAATGAGTGTCTTTCGGAAAGTGGCACGACCCATGAGGCTTCCTCTCAAGTTTCAAGGTGAGACCGGCCTCCTCCTGAGGTGCGACAGGAAGGTCGGGATCCCTTTCCAAACAAAGCAGGGGAATCAACCCTCATGTCGAGATCAGAAGGGGAGAAGGGGCTCAGATTAAGTGGTGCCAGGAAACTCGGTGTTCCTCTTGAGTGAGACCGGTATGTCGGGGGACTTTTTGGGTTGCATCAAGAGTGTCAAGTACTGTTTCAAATTTCAAGAGGGAACGTGGTATTTCTCTTGAGACGCTGCAGCGGGAAGGGGTCTCATTTCACAATGATGCGGGAAACTCATGGTTTTTCTCGAGTTGCGGTGGGATTCTCGAGTTACAAAGGGGAACTCAGGGAGCCTGTCATGTTGCCCCAGGGAAGTCCAATCTCCATTCGAGTTGCAAGGGGGAGCTGGGGATTGCTCTTGAGTCTCTGTAGGGCAAATAGATCTCATGTACAGTTGTGTCCAGAAACTCTGTGTTCATCTCCAGTGGCGTAATGGATCTTGGGGTTGCATTCAAGGTTCACCCGGGGAGTCAGGCCTCGCTCGAGTGGAAGCAAAAAACTCCTCTCTCCTCTCGAGTTGTGACGGGTATCTCTTGGAGCCAATTGAGTGGCCTAAAGGGAGTCAAGCCTTTTGTGGAGTTTTGAGAGAGCACTCGGGATTTCTATCTAGGCCCTGCAGGAAATGAAGTGCCTCATCTCGTGATGACGGGGGAATCTCGTGTTTTTTTTCGAGCTGCTGCTCGACGTGTGGGGTTTCTCTCCAGTTATGATGAGGAACTCAGGGAGCCTCTCGTGTGGCTCCAGGGAAGTCCTGTCTCCATTCGTGTTGCGAGGGAGAGCGCGGCATTGCTCTCGAGTCACGGCAGGGGAATCTGGCTCAAGACTCGTTGAAAGGAGTATCTCCAGGTCTTTCTCAAGTTGCAATAGGAAACCCTGGATTCCCTTGGCATGTGACCGTGACCTCAGGGAGCTTTTCAGGGTGCCTATGGGAAGTCAGGAATACTATGAAGTTGGAAGGAGCCACTCGGTACTCCACTGGCTTTGGTGCAATGGAAGAGGGCCTCAATTCTAGTTAAGGCGGGAACCTCAGGGTTCCTCTCCATTTCTGACGTTGATCGCAGGGTCTCTGCAGAGTTGGAACAGGAGAGTCAGGCCTCGTCTTGTGTTGAGGAATGGAACTCCGCTTGCCTCTCCAGTTGTTCTCTGGTTGACAGGACACTTGTCGAGTTGTATTTGGAACCTGTGGGTTTTTCTGGACAATGCAACTGGGGTGTCAGTGCCCCTTCGTGTTGTGACTTCATCCTCAGGGTTACATTGGAAGAAGTGCCCGGGCATCGGGACTTATCTTGAGTCAACAGGGAAATCAGTATCTTTTGGAATGTGTAACGACCACGAGGCTTCCTCTCCAGTTTCAATGTGAGAGCAGTCTCCCTCTGAGGTGTGACGGGAACGTCAGGATCCCTTTCCAGACAAAGCAGGGGAAGAGACGCTCAGATTGAGATCAGTGGGGAGAAAGGACTCAGATTAAGTTGTGCCAGGAAATTTGCTGTTCCTCTCGAGTGAGACCATTGTGTCGGGGAACATTTGGAGTTGAATCAAGGTTGTAAAGTACCGTTTCGAAATACAAGAGGGAACGGGGGAATTCTCTTCAGACGCTGCCGCGTGAAAGGATCTCATCTTGCGATGCCAGGGGAACCTCATGGTTTTTCTAGAGTTGGCCGGAATTCTCCAGTTACAACAGTGACCTCAGGGAGCCTCTCGTGTTGCCCCAGGGAAGTCCAATCTCCATTCGAGTTGTGAGGGGGAGCTGGGGTTTGCTCTCGCATGACTGCAGGGCAAATAGACCTCATCTAGGCTTTTGTCCAGAAACTCCGTGTTCCTCTCCAGTGGCGACAGGCATCTCGGGGTTGCATTCAAGTTTCACCCATTAGTCACGCCTCGTCTCGAGCGGAAGCAAACAACACAGCTGTCCTCTCGAGTTGCGACGGGTATCTCTTGGAGCTCATTGAGTTGCCTAAAGGGAGTCAAGCCTCCTGTGGAGTTTTGAGAGAGGACTCGCGATTGCTCTCTAGGCCCTGCAGGAAAAGAAGGGCCTCATCTCACAATGACGGGGGAATCTCGTAGTTTTTTTCGAGCTGCCACGCAACGTGTGTGGTTTCTCTCGAGTAACGACTCCAATATCAGGGAGCCTCTCCTGTGGCACCATGGAAGTCCAGTCTCCATTCGAGTTGCGAAGGGGATAGCGGCATTGCTCTCGAGTCGCAGCAGGGGAATCAGGGCTCAAGACGCTTTGAAGGGGGAATCTCGAGGTCTTTCTCGAGTTTTGGCAGGAAACCCTGTGTTCCCTGGACTTGTGACAGTGACCTCAGGGAGCTTCTCAGGGTGCCTATTGGAAGTCTGGAATACTGTGGAGTTGGGAGGGGCTCTCGGGACTCCACTGGGTTTGGTGCAATGGACGAGGGCCTCATCTCGAGTTGAGGCGGGAACCTCAGGTTTCCTCACCATTTCTGACTTCGATTGCAGGGTCTCTGTAGAGTTGGAACAGGAGAGTCAGGCATCATCTTGTGTTGAGGAATGGAACTCCCTTTGCCTCTCGAGTTGTTCTCGGGGTGACGGGCCACTTGTCAAGTTGTATTTGGAACCTGCAAATTTTCCTGGACTATGCAACTGGGGTGTCAGTGCCTCTTCGTGTTGTGACTTCATCCACAAGGTTACATTCAAAGAGGTTTCTGGGAATCGGGTTCTTATCAAGAGTGGATGGGGAAATTGGTGTCTTTCGGAATGTGACATGAGCCACGAGGCTACCTCTCGAATTTCTTCGTGAGGCCATCCTCCTCCTGAGGTGCAACTGGAAGGTCGGGATCCCTTTCCAGACAAAGCAGGGGAATCAACCCTCATGTCGAGATCAGGAGGGGAGAAGGGGCTCAGATTAAGTGGTGCAGGGAAATTCGGTGTTCCTCTCGAGTGAGACCGGTAAGTCAAGGAAGTTATTGAATTGGATCAAGGGTGTCAAGTACTGTTTCGTATTTCAAGAGGGAACGTGGGATTTCTCTTGAGACTCTACAGTGGGAAGGGGCCTAATCTCAGGATGACGGGGGAACCTCGTGGTTTTTCTCGAAGTGCGGTGGGATTCTCAAGTTAGGACGGGGAACTCAAGGAGCCTCTCGTGTTGCCAAAGGGAAGTCCAATCTCCATTCGAGTTGCGAGGGAGTGCTGGGGATATCACTGCAGGGCAAATAGACCTCATCTAGGCTTTTGTCCAGAATATACGTGTTCGTCTTCAATGGCAACACGGATCTCGGTGTTACATTCAAGGTTCAACTGGGGAGTCAGGCCTCGTCTCGAGTGCAAGGAAAGAAATCCGCTCTCCTCTCCAGTTGCAACGTGTATCTCTTGGAGCCCATAGAGTGGCCTAAAGGGAGTCCAGCCTCCTTGGGAGTTTTAAGAGAGGACTCAGGATTGCTGTCTCGGCCCTGCAGGAAAAGAAGGGCCTCATCTCGCGATGACAGGCAAATCTCGTGGTTTTTTTCAAGCTGCTGCGCAACGTTTGGGGTTTTCCTTGAGTTACCATGGGGAACTAAGGGAGACTCTCGTGTGGTCCCAGGGAAGTCCAGTCTCCATTTGAGTTGCAAGGGGGAGCGCGGCTTTGCTCTTGATTCACTGCAGGGGAATCCGGCCTCAAGATGCACTGAAGGGGGAATTTTGAGGTCTTTCTCGAATTACGGCAGGAAACCCTGGGTTTCCTCAACTTGTAACGGTGACCTCAGGGAGCTTCTCATTGTGCCTATTGGAAGTCAGGAATACAGTGGACTTGGAGGGGCCTCTCGGACTCCCCTGGTTTTCGTGCAATGGAAGGGCGCCTCATCGCGAGTTGAGGCAGGAACCTCAGGGTTCCTCTCCTGTTTTGACATGGGTCTCGGGCTGTGGATGCCCTTTCAAACAGGGAGGTAGGTCTCGACGTGTGTGAAGGCATGGAACTCTGCTCTCCCCTCGAGTTGTCAAAGGGATTTCAGGCCTCCAGCCGAGTTGAATTTGGGACCTGGGGCTGTTTTTGGATTAACAACCAGGGCATCAGAACTCCTTCGTGTTGTGAGAGACTCTCAGCAGACATTCGAACCGGTGCAAGGAAATCAGGCCTGATCTCGAGTGGAATGGGGATATCAGTGGCTTTCGAATTGTGACAAGGCCCCCGGGTTCCCCGCCAGTGTCAAGTAGATACCAGCCTCTTCTCGAGGTGCGACAGGGATGTCGGCATTCCTTTCTAGGGGAAGCAGGACAATCGACTCTCATCTCGCCTTGAGGCAGGTACAACGGGGCTCTTCTTGACTTGCGGCGGGAATTTCAGCGTTCCTCTCGAGTGGGGACGGGTATCTCGGGAAACTTCTGGAGTTTCGTAAAGCGTGTCGAGGACCCTTATGAGTTCCAGGGGAAACGTGGTCTTTCTTTGGAAACGCTGCAGTGTAAAAGGGCCTCCTCAAGCATGCAAGCAAGAATTTTGTCGTTTGCCTGGAGTTGTGGCGGGAAGCTTAAGGTTCCTCTCGAGTTGCCGGTCGACCTGGGGGAACGCTTGTGTTTCCTGAGGGAAGTCAGATCTCCTTTGACATTGCGAGGGCCACCTCGGGATTCCTTGTGCATCGCTGCAGGGATGAATAGGGCCTCTTCTCAAGTTGAGGCCAGGACCTCAGGCTTCCTCTACATTTCTGACTTCAATCCCAGGGTCTCTGCAGATTGGAACACGAGAGTCAGGCTTTGTCTTGTGATGAGGTTGGAACCCCGCTTGCCTCTCGAGTTGTTCACGACGTAACAGGCCACTTGTTGTGTTGTATTTGGAACCTGCAGCTGTTTACGGACCATGCAACTGGGGTGTCAGTGTCCCTTCGTGTTGTGACTTCATCCTCAGGGTTACATTCGAAGAGGTGCCCGGGCATTGGGACCTTTCTTGAGTGGACAGGGAAATCGGTGTCTTTCGGAGTGTGGCATGACACACGAGTTTCAGTGGGAGACTGGCCTCCTCCTGAGGTGGGACGTGAAGGTTGGGATCCCCTTCCAGACAAAGCAGGGGAATCGACCCTCATGTTGTGATCAGGAGGTGAGAAGGGGCTCAGATTAAGTTGTGCTGGGAAACTCGTTGTTCCTCTCGAATGAGAACGGTATGTTGGGGTACTTTTGGAGGTGCATCAAGGGTATCAAGTACCTTTTAAAATTTAAAGAGGGAACGTGGGATTTCTCTTGAGATGCTGCAGGGGGAAAGGGCTTCATCTTGCGATGACGGGGGAACCTCAAGGTTTTTCTCCGTATCTGGCGGGATTCTCGAGTAACGATGGAGAACTCAGGATGCCTCTTGATTTGGCGCAGCAAAGTCCAATCTCCATTCGAGTTACGAGTGGGAGCCGGGGATGGCTCTCGAGTCACTGCAGGGCAAATAGACCTCATCTAGGCATGTGTCCACAAATTCCGTGTCCCTTTCCAGTGGCGACAGGGATCTCAGGGTTGCATTCAAGGTTCACCCGGGGAGTCAGGCCTTGTTCGAGTGGAAGCAAAGAACTCCGCTGTCCTCTCGAGTTGCGACGGGTATCTCTTGGAGCCAATTGAGTGGCCTAAAAAGGGTCAAGCCTCCTGTAGAGTTTTGAGAGAGGACTCGGGATTGCTCTCTAGGCCCTGCAGGAAAAGAAGGGCGTCATATTGTGATGATGGGGGAATCTCATGGTTTTTTTTGAGCTTCAGCGGGACTTGTGTGGTTTCTCTTGAGTAACAACAGGGAACTCAGGGAGCCTCTTGTGTGGCCCCAGGGAAGTTCAGTCTCCATTCGAGTTGTGAGGGGGAGCACGGCATTGCTCTCCTGTCACGGCAGGGGAATCGGGCCTCAATATGCGTTCAAGGGGGAATATCGAGGTCTTTCTGGAGTTGCAGCAGGGAACCCTGGCTTCCCTCAATATGTGACAGTGACCTCAGGGAGGTTCTCAGGGTGTTTATGGGAAGTCAGGAATATTGTCCAGTTGGAGGGGCCTCTTGGGACTCCACTGGGGTCAGTGCAAAGGAAGAGGGCTTCATCTCAAGTTGAGGCGGGGAAAGGGGGGCTCTTCTTGACTTGTGGAGGGAAACTCAGCATTCTTCTCGAGTTGGGACGGGTATCTCTTGAAACTTCTGGAGTTTCCTAAAGCATGTAGAGGACCCTTTCTAGTTCCAAGGCAAATGTTCTCTTTCTTTGGAAAGGCTGCAGCGTAAAATGGCCTCCTCAAGCATGAAGGGGATAATTTCGTAGTTTGCCTTGAGTTGTGGCGGGAAGCGTAGGGTTCCTCTCGAGTTGCGTGTCACCCTGGGGGACCGCTCATGTCTCCTCAGGGAAGTCAGATCTCCTTTGTCGTTGCGAGGGGCACCTTGGGATTCCTCACGTATCACTGCAGGGATGAATAGGGCCTCATTTCGAGTTGAGGCCGGAACCTCAGGCTTCCTCTCCATTTCTGACTTCGATCCCAGGGTCTCTGCAGATTGAAACAAGAGAGTCAGGCCTCGTATTGTGTTGAGGAATGGAACTCCGCTTGCCTCTGGAGTCCTTCCCCGGGTGATAGGCCACTTGTTGAGTTTTATTTGGAACCTGCACCTTTTTCCGGACAATGCAACGGGGGTGTCATTCCCCTTGGTGTTGTGACTTCATCCTCAGGGTTACATTCGAAGAGGTGCCCGGGCATCGGGACTTATCTTGAGTGGACAGGGAGATCGTTGACTTTCTTAAAGTGGCACGACCCACGAGGCTTCCTCTCGAATTTCAGCATGAGACCTGCCTCTTCCTGAGGTGCGACGGTAAGGTCTGGATCCCTTTTCAGACATAGCAGGCGAGTCGACCCTCGTATCGAGATCAGGAAGGGAGAAGGGGCTCAGATTAAGTTGTGTGGGGAAACTTGGTGTTCCTCTCGAATGAGAACGGTATGTCGGAGACCTTTTTGAGTTGCATAGAAGGTTTCAAGTACCTTTTCGAATTTATGAGGGAACATGGGATTTCTCTTGAGACGCTGCAGCAGGAAAGGGCCTCATCTCGCGATGATGGGAGAACCTCGTGATATTTCTCTAGTTACGGCGGGATTCTCGAGTTACGAGAGGAGCCTCTCAGGGAGCTCTGGATTTGGCGCAGGGAAGTCCAATCTCCATTCGAGCTACA
Source organism: Bos mutus (assembly GCF_027580195.1). Lineage (NCBI taxonomy): Eukaryota > Metazoa > Chordata > Mammalia > Artiodactyla > Bovidae > Bos > Bos mutus. The sequence goes on from NC_091618.1 coordinate 135,926,157, forward strand.
AGTGGGAGCCGGGGATGGCTCTCGAGTCACTGCAGGGCAAATAGACCTCATCTAGGCATGTGTCCACAAATTCCGTGTTCCTTTCCAGTGGCGACACGTATCTCCAGGTTGCCTTCAAGGTTCACCCGGGGAGTCAGGCCTCGCTTAAGTGGAAGCAAAGAACTCCACTCTCCTCTCGAGTTGTGACGGGTATCTCTTGGAGCCAATTGAGTGGCCAAAAGGGAGTCAAGCCTCCTGTGGAGTTTTGAGAGAGGACTCGGGATTGCTCTCTAGGCCCTGCAGGAAAAGAAGGGCCCAATCTTGGGATGACGGGGGAATCTCGTGGTTTTTTTTTTCTTTTTCTTTTTTTTTTTTTGAGCTGCAGTGGACGTGTGGGGTTTCTCTCGAATAACGATGGGGAACTCAGGGAGCCTCTCGTGGGACCCCAGGGAAGTTCAGTGTCCATTCGAGTTGGGAGGGGCAGCACGGCATTGCTCTCGAGTCTCGGCAGTTGAATTGGGCCTCAAGATGCATTGAAGGGCGAATCGCGGGGTCTTTCTCGAGGTGCGGCAGGAAACCCTGTGTTCCCTCGATTTATGACAGTGACCTCTGGGAGCTTCTCAGGGTGCCTGTGAAAATCAGGAATACTCTGGAGTTGGGAGGGGCTTCTCGGGCCTCCACTGGGTTTGGTATAATGGAAAAGGGCCTCATCTCGAGTTGAGGCGGGAACCTCAGGGTTCCTCTCCTGTTGTGACGTGGGTCTAGGGCTGTGTATGCCATTTATAACAAGGAGTCAGGTCTCGACATGTGTCGAGGCATGGAACTCTGCTTTCCTTTCGAGTTGTCAAAGGGGTTTCAGGCTTCTAACTGAGTTGAATTTGGAACCTGGGGCTCTTTTTGAAATAGCAACTGGGGCATCAGAACTCCCTTCGTGTTGTGAGTTGATTCCTGGCTGACATTTGAATCGGTGCAAGGAAATCAGGCCTGATCTCGTGTAGATGGGGAAATACGTGGCTTTCGAATTGTGACAGAGCCCCCGGGTTCCCCTCCAGTGTCAAGTAGATACCAGCCTCCACTCGAGGTGCAATGGGGATGTCAGCATTCATTTCCAGGCGAAGCAGGGCAATCGACCCTCATCTCGACTTGAGGCAGGGAAAAAGGGGTCATTCTTGACTTGTGGCGGGAAACTCAGCGTTCAGCTCGAGTGGGGACGGGTATCTCGGGAAACTTCTGGATTTTCGCAAAGCGAGTCCAGGACTGTTCCCAGTTCCAAGGGAAACGTGGATTTTCTTTAGAAATGCTGAGCATAAAAGGTCCTCCTCAAGCGTGCAGGGGAGAATATCATAGTTTGCTTGGAATTGTGGCGGGAATCTTAGGGTTCCTCTCGAGTTGCGTGTCGTCCTGGGTGATCTCTCATGTCTCCTCAGGGAAGTCAGATCTCCTTTGGAATTGCGAGGGTCCTCTCGGGATTCCTCATGCATCGCTGCAGGGATGAATACGGCCTCATCTCGAATTGAGGCGGGAACCTCAGGGTTCCTCTCCATTACTGACTTAGATGGCAGGGTCTCTGCAGATTGGAACAGGAAAGTCAGGCCTCATCTTGTGTTGAGGAATTGAACTTACTTGCCTTTTAAGTAGTTCACGGGGTGACAGGCTACTTGTCGAGTATATTTGGAACCTGCGTCTTTTTCCAGAAGATGCAACTGGGGTGTCAGTGCCCCTTCGTGTTTGACTTCATCCTCAGGGTTACATTCGAAGAGGTGCCTGGGCATCACGACTTATCTTGAGTGGACGGGGAAATCGGTATCTTTCAGAATGTGGCACAACCCACGAGTCTTCTGCTCCAGTTTCAATGTGAGACCGGCCTCTTCCTGAGGTGCGACGGGAAGGTCGGGATCCCTTTCCAGACAAAGCAGGGGAATTGACCCTCATGTCGAGATCAGAAGGGGAGAAGGGGCTCAGATTAAGATGTGCCGGGAAACTTGGTGTTCCTCTCGAGTGAGAAATGTATTTCGGGAACTTTATGAGTTGCAACAAGTGTGTCAAGTACCGTTTCGAATTTGAAGAGGGAACATGGGATTTCCCTTGATACGCTGCAGCCGGAAAGGGCCTCATCTCACAATGACGGGGGAACCCCGTGGTTTTTCTTGAGTTGTGCCAGGATTCTCGAGTTACAACAGGGAACTCAGGGAAACTCTCGTGTTTCCTCAGGGAAGTCCAATCTCCATTCAAGTTGCGATGGGGAACTGGGGATTGCTCTCAAGTCACTACAAGGCAAATATACCTTAGGAAGACTTGTGTCCAGAAACTCCATGTTCCTCTCCAATGGCGACAGGGATCTCAGTGTTGCATTCAAACTTCAGCCAGGGAGTCAGGCCTTGTTTCGGGTGGAAGCAAAGAACTCCGCTCTCCCCTCCAGTTGTAACGGGTATCTCTTGGAGACCATTGAGTGGCCTAAAGGGAGTCAAACCTCCTGTGGAGTTTTGAGAGACAACTCGGGATTGCTCTCTAGGCCCTGCAGGAAAAGAAGGGCCTCATCTCGTGATGACGGGGGAATCTCGTTGTTTTTTTCGAGCTGTGGCACGACGTGTGGGTTTTTATGGAGTTACGACGGGGAACTCAGGGAGCCTCTCGTGTGGCCCCAGGTAAGTCCAATGTCCATTCGAGTTGCGAGTGGAGCGCAGCATTGCTCTCGAATAATGGCAGGGGAATCGGGCCTCAAGACGCGTTGAAGGGGGAATCTCGAGGTCTTTCTCAAGTTGCAGCAGGAAACCCTGGGTTCCCTTGACTTGTGATGATGACCTCAGGGAGCTTCTCAGGGTCCCTATGGGAAGTCAGGAATACTGTAGAGTTGGGATGGGCCTCTTGGGACTCCACTGGGTTCGGTGAAATGGAAGAGGGCCTCATCTCGAATTGAGGCAGAAACCTCATGGTTCCTCTCTTGTTCTGATGTGGGTCTCGAGCTGTGTATGCCGTTTCAAACAGTGGGTCAGGTCTGGACGTGTGTGGAGGCCTGGAAATCTGCTTTCGTCTCGAGTTGTCAAAGGGGTTTCAGGCCTCCAGCCGAGTTGAATTTGGGACCTGGGGCTCTTTTCAGATTAGCAACCAGAGCATCAGAACTCCCTTCGTGTTGTTAGTTGATTGTCAGCTGACATTCGAATCGGTGCAAGGAAATCAGGCCTGATCTCTAGTGGATGGGGAAATACGTGGATTTCGAATTGGGACGAGGCCCCCTTGTTCCCCTCCAGTGTCAGTTATATCCAAGCCTCCTCTCGAGGTGTGACAGGGATGACGGCATTCCTTTCCAGGCGAGCAGGGCAATCGACACTCATCTTGACTTGAGGCGGGGAAAACGGGGCTCTTCTTCACTTGTGGTGGGAAATTCAGCATTCCTCTCGAGTGGGGACGGGTATCTCAGGAAACTTCTGGAGTTCTGTAAAGCGTATCGAGGACCCTTTCAAGTTCGAAGGGAAACGTGAGCTCTCTTTGGAAACGCTACAGCGTAATAGGGCCACCTCAAGCAGGCAGGGGCGAATTTCGTAGTTTGCGTGGAGTTGTGGCAGGAAGATTAGGGTTCATTTCGAGTTGCGTGTCGATCAGGGGGACTGCTAGTGTCTCCTCAGGGAAGTCAGATATCCTTTGGCGTTGGTAAGGGCTCCTCGGGATTCCTTGCGCATCGCTGCAGGGATGAATATGTCCTCATCTAGAGTTCAGGTGGGAACCTGAGGGTTCCTCTCTGTTTAAGACTTCGATCAAAGGGTCTCTGAAGAGTTGGAACAGGAGAGTCATGCCTTCTCTTGTGTTGAGGAATGGAACTCCGCTTGCCTCTCGTGTTGTTTTCGGGGTGACAGGCCCCTTGTCGAGTTGTATATGGAACCTGTGGCTTTTCCATACTATGCAAGAGGGGTTTCAGTGCCCCTTCGTGTTGTGACTTCATCCACAGGGTTACATACGAAGAAGTGCCCGGGCATCGGGACTTATCTTGAGTGGAAGGGAAACCGGTGTCTTTCAGAATGTGACCCGACCCACGAGGCTTCCTCTCGAGTTTCAATGTGAGATAGGATCCTCCTGAGGTGCGACAGGAAGGTCGGGATCCCTTTCCAGACAAATCAGGGGAATCGACCCTCATGTCAAGATCAGGAGTGGAGAAGGGGCTCAGATTAAGTTGTGCCGGGAAACTCCGTGTTCCTCTTGAGTGAGACCGGTATGTCAGGGAACTTTTTGATTTGAATCAAGGGTGTCAACTACCATTTTGAATTTCAGGAGGGAATGTGGGATTTCTCTAGAGACGTTGCAAGGAGAAAGGGCCTCATCTCCCAATAACGGGGGAACCTCGTGGTTTTTCTCGAGTTGTGGCGGGATTCTCAAGTTACGACGGGGAACTCAGGGAGCCTCTTGTGTTGGCCCAGGGAAGATCAATCTCCTTTGAGTTGTGAGGTGAACTGGGGAATGCTCCCCAGTCAATGTAGGGCAAAAAGACCTCATCTAGGCTTGTGTCCAGAAACTCCGTGTTCCCCTCCCTCTCCTGTGGTGACAGGGATCTCGGGGTTGAATTCAAGATTCACCCGGGGAGGCATCCTCGTCTCTAGAGGAAGCAAAGAACTCCGCTCTCCTCTCGAGTTGTGACAGGTATCTCTTGGAGCCCATTGAGTGGCCTAAAGGGAGTCAAACCTCCTGTGGAATTTTGAGAGAGGACTCGGGTTTGCTCTCTAAGGCCCTGCAGGAAAAGAAGGGCCTCATCTCTCGATGACGGGAGAATCTTGTGGTTTCTTTCGAGGTGCAGCGCGAATGTGGGGTTTCTCACCAGTTACTACGGGGAACTCAGGGAGCCTCTCATGTGGCGCCAGGGAAGTCAGGTCTCCATTTGAGTTGCGAGGGGGAGCGCGGCATTGCTCTCAAGTCACGGTAGGGGAATCGGGCCTCAAGACGCGGTGAAGAAGGAATCTCGATGTCTTTCTCAAGTTGTGGCAGGAAACCCTGGGTTCACTCGACTTGTGCCGATGACCTCAGGGAGCTTCTCAGGGTGCCTATGAGAAGTCAGGGATACTGTGGAGTTGGTAGGGGCCTCTCGGAACTCTACTGGGTTTGGTGCAGTGGAAGAGCGCCTCATCTCGAGTTGAGGCGGGAACCCCAGGGTTCCTCTCCATTTCTGACTTCAATCACAGGGTTTCTGTAGAGTTGGAACAGGAGAGTCAGGCCTCGTCTTGTGTTGAGGAAAGGAACTCCTCTTGCCTCTCGAGTTGTTCACAGGGTGACAGGCCACTTGTCGCATTGTATTTGGAACCTGCGGGTTTTTCAGGACGATGCAACTGGGGTGTCAATGCCCCTTCGTGCTGTGACTTCATCCACAGGGTTACATTCGAAGAGGTGTCCGGGCATCGGGTTCTTATCAAGAGTGGACGGGGAAATTGGTTTCTTTCGGAATGTGGCATGACCCATGACGCTACCTTTCGAATTTCTTTCTGAGACCGGCCTCCTCCTGAGGTGCAACGGGAAGGTCAGGATCCCTTTCCAGACAAAGCAGGGAAATCGACCCTCATGTCGAGATCAGGAGGGGAGAAGGGGCTCAGATTAAATGGTGCCAGAAATCTCGTGTTCCTCTCGAGTGAGACAGGTATGTCGGGGAACTTTTTGGGTTGCATCAAGGGTGTCAAGTTCCGTTTCGAATTTAAAGAGGGAACAGGGGATTTCTCTTGAGACGCTGCAGCAGGAAGGGGCGTCATCTCACGATGATCCAGGAACCTCGTGGTTTTTCTCGAGTTGCAGCAGGATTCTCGAGTTATGACAAGGCTCTCAGGGAGCCTCTCGTGTTGGCCCAGGGAAGTCCAATCTCCAGTCGAGTTGCGAGGGAGAACTGGGGATTGCTCTCGAGTCACTGCAGGGCAAATAGACCTCATGTAGGCTTTTGTCCAGAAAATCCGTGTTCCTCTCCAACGGCAACAGGGATCTCGGTGTTACATTCACGGTTCACCCGGGATTCAGGCCTTGTCTCGAGTGGAAGCAAATAATTTCCCTCTCCTCTCGAGTTGCGACGGGTTTCTCTTGGAGCTCATAGAGTGGCCAAAGGGAGTCATGCCTCCTGTGGAGTTTGGAGAGAGGACTCAGGATTGGTCTCTAGGCCCTGCAGGAAAAGAAGGCCCTCATCTCGCGATGACGGGGGCGTCTCGTGGTTTTATTCCAGCTGCAGTGCAACGTGTGGGGTTTTTCTCGAGTTATGGCGGGGAACTAAGGGAGCCTTTCGTGTGCCCCAGGGAAGTCCAGTCTCCATTCGAGTTGCGAGGGGGAGCGCAGCATTGCTCTCGATTAACTGCAGGGGAATCTGGCCTCAAGACACGGTGAAGAGGGAATTTCGAGTCTTTCTCGAGTTGCAGCAGGAAACCCTGGGTTTCCTCGACTTGTGACGGTGACCTAAGGGAGCTTCTCATTGTGCCTATTGGAAGTCAGGAATCCTGTGGACTTGGGAGGGCCCTTCGGTCTCCATTGGGTTTGGTGCAATGGAAGAGGGCTTCATCTCGAGTTGAGGCAGGAACCTCAGGTTTCCTCTCCTGTTTTGATGTGGGTATCAGGCTGTGTATGCCTTTTCAAACAGGGAGGTAGGTCTCGACGTGTGTGAAGGCATGGAACTCTGCTTTCCTCTCGAGTTGTCAAAGGGGTTTCAGACCTCCAGCCCAGTTGAATTTGGAACTGGGGTTCTTTTCAGATTAACAACCAGGGCATCAGAACTCCTTCGTGTTGTGAGTTGATTCTCGGCTGACATTCGAATCCGTGCAAGGAAATGAGGCCTGATCTTGAGGGGGGAATCAGTGGCTTTTGATTTGTGACAAGGCCCCCTTCCCCTCCAGTGTCAAGTAGATACCAACCTCCTCTTGAGGTGCACCAGGGATGTTGGCATTTCTTTTCAGGTGAAGCAGGGGAATCAATGCTCATCTCTGCTTGAGGAGGGGAAAATAGGGCTCTTCTTGACTTGTGGTGGGAATTTCAGCATTCCTCTCGAGTGGGAACGGGTATCTCGGGAAACCTCTGGAGCTTCGTAAAGTGTGTCGAGGACCCTTTCGAGTTCCAAGGGAAACGTGGGCTTTATTTGGAAATGCTGCAGCGTTAAAGGGCCTTCTCAAGCGTCCAGGCTAGAATTTTGTCATTTGCGTGCAGTTGTGACGGGAAGCTTAGGGTTCCTCTCGAGTTGCCAGTTGACCTGGGGGAACGCTCCTGTTTCCTGAAGGAAGTTAGATCTCCTTTGGCGTTCCAAGGGCCACCTCAGGATTCCTCACGCATAGCCGCAGGGATGAATAGGGCCTCATCTCTAGATGAGGCGGGAACCTCAGTGTTCCTCTCGATTTCTGACTTCAATTGCAGGGTCTCTGAAGAGTTGGAACAGGAGAGTCAGGCCTCGTCTTGGGTTGAGGAATGGAACTCCGCTTGCCTCTCAAGTTTCACGGGGTGACAGGCCACTTGTTGAGTTGTATTTGGAACCTGCGGCTATTTACAGACGATGCAACTGGGGTGTCAGTGCCCCTTCGTGTTGTGACTTCATCCTCAAGGTTATATTCGAAGAGGTGCCCGGGCATCGGGAGCTTTCTTGAGTGGGTGGGGAAATCGGTGTCTTTCAGAATGTGGCACGACACACGAGGCTTCCTCTCGAGTTTCCGTGTGAGACCGGCCTCCTCCTGAGTTGGGACGTGAAGGTCGGCATCCCCTTCCAGACACAGCAGGGGAATCGACCCTCCTGTCGAGATTAGCAGGGTAGAAGGGGCTCAGATTAAGTGGTGCCAGGAAACTCGGTATTCCTCTCGAGTGAGACCTGTGTGTTGGGGAACTTTTTGAGTTGCATTAAGGGTGTCAAGTACCGTTTCGTATTTCAAGAGGAAACTTGGGATTTCTCTTGATACGCTGCACCAGGAAAGGGCTCCATCTCGCGATGACAGGGGAACCTCGTGGTTTTTCTCGAGTTGCAGCGGGATTCTCGAGTTACAACAGGGAACTCCGCATGCCTCTCGTGTTGGTCCAGGGGTCCGATCTCCATTTGAGTTGCGAGGGAGAGCTGGGGATTTCCCTTGGGTCACCGCAGGGCAAATAGACCTCATCTAGGCTTGTGTCCAGAAAGTACGTGTTCCTTTCCAGTGGTGACAGGCATCTCTGGCTTTCATTCTATATTCACCCGGGGAGTCATGCCTCATCTCGAGTGGAAGCAAAGAACTCCGCTCTCCTCTCAGATTGCGACGGGTATCTCTTGAAGCCCATTGAGTGGCCTAAAGGGAGTCAAGCCTCCTGTGGAGTTTTGAGAGAGGACTCGGGATTGCTGTTAGGCACTGCAGCAAAAGAAGGGCCTCATCTCGAGACAACGGGCGAATCTCGTGGTTTTTTTCGAGCTGCGGCACAACGTGTGGGGTTTTCCTCTAGTTACTACGGGGAATTTAGGGAGCCTGTTGAGTGGCCCCAGGGAAGTCCAGTCTCCATTCGAGTTTCGAGGTGGGAGCGCGGCATTGCTCTTGAGTCACGGTAGGGGAATCAGGCCTTAAGAGGCATTGAAGAAGGAATCTCGTGGTCTTTCTCAGTTGCGGCAGTAAACCCTGGGTTCCCTCGACTTGGGCCGATGACCTCAAGGAGCTTCTCAGGGTGCCTATGAGAAGTCAGGAATACTGTGGAGTTGGGAGGGGCCTCTCGGGACTCCACTGGGTTTGGGGCAATGGAAGAGGGCCTCATCTCGAGTTGAGGAGGGAATCTCAGGGTTCCTCTCCATTTCTGACTTCAATCACAGGGTCTCTGCAGAGTTGGAACAGGAAGTCAGGCCTCGTCTTGGGTTGAGGAATGGAACTCCACTTTCCTCTCGAGTTGTTCATGGGGTGACAGGACACTTGTCGAGTTGTATTTGGAACCTTCGGGGTTTTCTGGATGATGCAACCAGGATGTCAGTGCCCCTTCGTGTTGTGACTTCATCCACAAGGTTACATTCGAAGAGGTGTCCGGGCATCGGGTTCTTATCAAGAGTGGATGGCGAAATCGGTGTCCTTCGGAATGTGACATGACCCACGAGGCTACCTGTATAATTTCTTTGTGAGACCTACCTCCTCCTGAGGTGTGATGGGAAGATCGGGATCCCGTTCCAAACAAAGCAGGGGAATCGACCTTCGTGTCGAGATCAGGAGGGGAGAAGGGGCTCAGATTATGTGATGCCAGGAAACTCGGTGTTCCTCTCGAGTGAGACCGGTATGTCAGGGAACTTTTTGGGTTTCATCAAAGGTGTCAAGTACCGTTTTGAATTTCAAGAGGGAACGTGGGATTTCTCTTGAGACTCTACAGCGGGAACGGTCCTCATATCATGATGATGAGGGAACCTCGTGGTTTTTCTCGAGGTGCGGCAGAATTCTCAAGTTAGGACGGGGAACTCAAGGAGCCTCTCGTGTTGCCAAAGGGAAGTCCAATCTCCATTCGAGTTGTGAGGGGAAGCTGGGGATATCACTGCAGGGCAAATAGACCTCATCTAGTCTTTTGTCCAGAATATCCGTGTTCGTCTCCAATGGCAAAAGGGATCTCAGTGTTACATTCAAGGTTCAACCGGGGAGTCAGGCCTCGTCTTGAGTGCAAGCAAAGAAATCCGCTCTCCTCTTCAGTTGCGATGGGTATCTCTTGGAGCCCGTAGAGAGGCCTAAAGGGAGTCAAGCCTCCTGTGGAGTTTTGAGAGAGGACTTGGTATTGCTGTCTCGGCCCTGGAGGAAAAGAAGGGCCTCATCTCACGATGATGGGCAAATCTCGTGGTTTTTTTCCAGCTGCTTGTGCAACGTGTGGGGGTTTTCCTCGAGTTACGACGGGGAACTAAGTGAGAATCTCGTGTGGCCCCAGGGAAGTCCAGTCTCCATTCGAGTTGTGAGGGGGAGCTCAGCCTTGCTCTGAATTCACTGCAGGGGAATCCGGCCTCAAGATGCACTGAAGGGGGAATTTTGAGGTCTTTCTCGAGTTGCAGCAGGAAACCCTGGGTTTACTCAAATTGTGACGGTGACCTCATGGAGCTTCTTATTGTGCCTATTGGAAGTCAGTAATACTGTGGACTTGGGAGAGGCCTCTCGGAATCCCCTGGGTTTGGTGCAATGGAAGAGTGCCTTATCTCGAGTGGAGGCGGGAACCTCAGGTTTCCTCTCCTGTTCTGACGTGGGTCTCGGGCTGTGTATGCCATTTCAAACAGGGAGGTAGGTCTCGACATGTGTGAAAGCATGGAACTCTGCTTTCCTCTCGAGTTGTCAAAGGGGTTTCAGGCTTCCAGCCGAGGTGAATTTGGGACCTGGGGCTCCTTTCAGATTAACAACCAGGGCATCAGAACTCCTTCGTGTTGTGAGTTGATTCTCGGCTGACATTCAAATTAGACAAGGAAATCAGGCCTGATTTTGAGTTGATGGGAAAATAGGTGGCTATCGAATTGTGACAAGGCCCCTGGGTTCCCCTCCAGTGTCAAGTAGATATCAGGCTCTTCTCAAGGTGCGCCAGGGATGTTGGCATTCCTTTCCAGGCGAAGCAGGGCAATCGACCCTATTCTCGACTTGAGGCGGAAAATAGTGGCTCTTCTTGACTTGTGGCGGGAAATTCAGCTTTCCTCTCTAGTGGGGACGGAAATTTCCAGAAACTTCTGGAGTTTTGTAAAGCGTGTCAAGGATCCTTTCTACTTCGAAGGCAAACGTGGGCTTTCTTTGGAAACGCTGCAGCATAAAGGGCCTCCTCAAGTGTGCATGAGAGTATTTCCTTGTTTGCATGGAGTTGTGGCGGGAAGCTTAGGGTTCTTCTAGAGTTGCATGTAGAGTGGGGGGACCGCTTGTGTCCCCTAAGGGAAGTCAGATCTCCTTTGGAGTTGCGAGGGGCACCTCAGGATTCCTCACGCATCACTGCAGGGATGAATAGGTCCTCATCTAGAGTTGAGGTGGGAACCTCAGGGTTCCTCTCCATTTCTGACTTCTATCGCAGTATCTCTGCAGAGTTGGAACAGGAGAGTCAGGCCTCGTCTTGTGTTGAGGAATGGAACTCTGCTTGCCTCTCGAGTTGTTCATGGGGTGACAGGCCACCTGTTGAATTGTATTTGGAACCTGAGGCTTTTTCCAGACGATGCAACTGGGGTGTCAGTGCCCCTTCGTGTTGTGACTTCAACCTCAGGGTTACATTCGAAGAGGTGCCCGGGAATCAGGACTTATCTTGAGTGGACAGGGAAATTGGTGTCTTTCGGAATGTGGCATGACCCACGAGGCTACCTCTCGAGTTTCCGTGTGAGACCGGACTCCTCGTGAGGTGGGACGTGAAGGTCGGGATCCCCTTCCAGACAAAGCAGGGGAATCGACCCTCATGTCGAGATCAGGAGGGGAGAAGGGGCTCAGATTAAGTGGTGCTAAAAAACTCGGTGTTCCTCTCGAGTGAGACCGTTATGTTGGGGAACTTTTTGAGTTGCATCAAGGGTGTCAAGTACCGTTTCGAATTTCAAGAGGGAACGTGGGATTTCTCTTGAGACGCTGCAGCGGGAAAGGGCTCATCTTGCGATGACAGGGGAACCTCGTGGTTTTTCTCTCGAGTTGCAGTGGGATTCTCGAGTTAAGACAGGGAACTCAGGATGCCTCTTGTGTTGGTCAGGAAGTCCAATCTCCATTCGAGTTGCAAGAGGGAGCTGGGGATTGCTCTCGAGTCACTGCAGGGCAAATAGACCTCATCTAGGCTTGTGTCCAGAAACTACATGTTCCTCTCCAGTGGCGACAGGGTTCTCTGGGTTGCATTCAAGATTCACCGGGGAGTCAGGCCTCATCTCAGCATCATCTGGAAGCAAAGAACTCCACTCTCCTCTCAGATTGCAACGGGTATCTCTTGGAGCCCATTGAGGGAGGAAACGGAGTCAAGCCTCCTGTGGAGTTTTGAGAGTCCCTCGGGATTGCTCTCTAGGCCCTGCAGGAAAAGAAGGGCCTCATCTCATGATGACGGGGGAATCTTGTGGTTTTTTTCGAGCTGCGGCAGGAGTGTGGGGTTCTCACATGTTACTGAACAGGAACTCAGGGAGCCTCTGTGTGGCCCCAGGGAAGTCCAGTCTCCATTTGAGTTTCGAGGGGGAGCGCGGCATTGCTCTTGAGTCATGGTAGGGAATCGGGCCTTAAGATGCATTGAAGAAGGAATCTCAAGGTCTTTCTCAGTTGAGGCAGGAAACCCTGGGTTCCCTGACTTGTGCCATGACCTCAGGGAGCTTCTCAGGGTGCCTATGAGAAGTCAGGAATACTGTGGAGTTGGGAGGGCCTCAGGACTCCACTGGGTTTGGTGCAATGGAAGAGGGCCTCATCTCGAGTTGAGGCAGGAACCTCAGGGTTCCTCTCCATTTCTGACTGTGATCACAGGGTCTCTGCAGAGTTGGAACAGGAGAGTCAGGCCTCGTCTTGGGTTGAGGAATGGAACTCTTTCCTCTCGAGTTGTTCATGGGGTGACAGGCCACTTGTTGAGTTGTATTTGGAACCTGCAGGTTTTCCCAGAGGATGCAACTTTGTCAGTGCCCCTTCGTGTTGTGACCTCATCCACAGGGTTACATTCAAGAGGTGTCCGGGCATCGGGTTCTTATCAAGAGTGGATGGCCAAAAATGATGTAAATGTCCTTCAGAATGTGACATGACCCACGGGCTACCTGTAATTTCTTTTATGAGACCAGCCTCCTCCTGAGGTGTGATGGGAAGATCGGGATCCCTTTCCAAACAAAGCAGGGGAATCGACCCTCATGTCGAGATCAGGAGGGGAGAAGGGCTCAGATTATGTGATGCCAGGAAACCTCGTGTTCCTCTCGAGTGAGACCGGTATGTCAGGGAACTTTTTGGGTTTCATCAAACTAATCAAGTACCGTTTGAATTTCAAGAGGGAACGTGGGATTTCTCTTGAGACTTGGGAGAAGGAAAGGGCCTCATCTCATGATGATGAGGGAACCTGGTGGTTTTTCTTCAGTCTTTTCTTCACAGAATTCTCAAGTTAGGGTATCGGGAACTCAAGGAGCCTTTCTCACTGAATTGCCAAAGGGAAGTCCAATCTCCATCTATTACTCTGTGAGGGAAGCTGATAAATATTTGCAGGGCAAATAGACCTCATCTAGTCTTTTGTCCAGAATATCCCTGTTCTCTCCAATGGCAAACAGGGATCTCAGGGTTACATTCAAGGTTCACCCATGGAGTCAGGCCTCGTCTTGAGTGGAAGCAAAGAACTCCGCTCTCCTCTTCAGTTGCGATGGGTATCTCTTGGAGCCCATTGAGTGGCCTAAAGGGAGTCAAGCCTCCTGTGGAGTTTTGAGAGGGACTTGGTATTGCTGTCTCGGCCCTGGAGGAAAGAAGGGCCTCATCTCACGATGATGGGCAAATCTCGTGGTTTTTTTCAGCTGCTTGTGCAACGTGTGGGGGTTTTCCTCGAGTTACGACGGGGAACTAAGTGAGAATCTCGTGTGGCCCCAGGGAAGTCCAGTCTCCATTCGAGTTGTGAGGGGGAGCTCAGCCTTGCTCTGAATTCACTGCAGGGGAATCCGGCCTCAAGATGCACTGAAGGGGGAATTTTGAGGTCTTTCTCGAGTTGCAGCAGGAAACCCTGGGTTCCCTCTACTTGTGACGGTGACCTCAGGGAGCTTCTCATGGTGCCTATGGGAAGTCAGGAATACTGTGGAGTTGGGAGGGGCCTCTCGGGACTCCACTGGGTTTGGTGCAATGGAAGAGGGCCTCATCTCGAGTTGAGGCGGGAACCTCAGGTTTCCTCTCCTGTTCTGACGTGGGTCTCGGGCTGTGTATGCCATTTCAAACAGGGAGTCAGGTCTCGACTTGTGTGGAGGCATGGAACTCTGCTTTCCTCTCGAGTTGTCAAAGGGGTTTCAGGCCTCCAGCCGAGGTGAATTTGGGACCTGGGGCTCCTTTCAGATTAACAACCAGGGCATCAGAACTCCTTCGTGTTGTGAGTTGATTCTCGGCTGACATTCGAATTAGTACAAGGAAATCAGGCCTGTTCTCAAGTGGAATAGGGAAATCAGTGGCTTTCGAATTGTGACAAGGCCTCCGGGTTCCCCTCCAGTGTCAAGTAGATATCAGGCTCTTCTCAAGGTGCGCCAGGGATGTCGGCATTCCTTTCCAGGCGAAGCACGGCAATCGACCCTCATCTCGACTTGAGGTGGGGACAATGGGGCTCTTCTTGACTTGTGGTGGAAATTTCAGCGTTCCTCTCGAGTGGGGACGGGTATCTCTGGAAACTTCTGGAGTTTTGTAAAGTGTGTCAAGAACCCTTTCGAGTTCCAAGGGAAACGTGGGCTTTCTTTGGAAATGCGGCAGCATAAAATGGCCTCCTCAAGCGTGCAGGCGAGAACTTCGTTGTTTGCGTGGAGTTGTGGCGGGAAGCTTAGGGTTCCTCTCGAGTTGCCTGTCGACCTGGGGGACCGCTTGTGTTTCCTCAGGGAATTCAGATCTGCTTTGGCATTGCAAGGGCCACCTAGGGATTCCTCGAGCATCACTTCAGGGATGAATAGGGCCTCATCTCAAGATGAGGCGGGAACCTCAGCGTTCCTCTCCATTTCTGACTTCAATTGCAGGGTTTCTGCAGAGTTGGAACAGGAGAGTCAGGCTTCGTCTTGTGATGTGTTTGGAACTCTGCTGGCCTCTCGAGTTGTTCACGGGGTGACAGGCCACTTGTCGAGTTGTATTTAGAACCTTAGGCTGTTTCTGGACGATGCAACTGGGGTGTAAGTGCCTCTTCGTGTTGTGACTTCATCCTCAGGGTTACATACTAAGAGGTGCCCGGGCATCGGGACCTTTCTTGAGTGGACAGGGAAATCGGTGTCTTTCGGAATGTGGCATGACACACGAGGCTTCCTCTCGAGTTTCAGTGTGAGACCGGCATCCTCCTGAGGTGGGACGTGATGGTTGAGATCCCCTTCCAGACAAAGCAGGGGAATTGACCCTCATGTCGAGATCAAGAGGGGAGAAGTGACTCAGATTAAGTGGTGCCGGGAAACTCGGTGTTCCTCGCGAGTGAGACCAGTATGTCGGGGAACTTTTGGTGGTGCATCAAGGCTATCAAGTACCTTTTAAAATTTCAAGAGAGAACATGGGATTTCACTTTAGACACTGCAGCGGGAAAGGGCCTCATCTTGCGATAACGGGGGAACCCCATGGTTTTTCTCGAGTTGCAGTGGGATTCTCGAGTTAAGACGGGGAACTCAGGTTGCCTCTTGTGTTCAATCAGGGAAGTCCAATCTCCATTCGAGTTTCGAAGGAGAGCTGGGGATTGCTCTCGAGTCATGGCAGTGCAAATAGACCTCATCTAGGCTTGTGTCCATAAACTACATGTTCCTCTCCAGTGGCGACAGGGTTCTCCGGGTTGCATTCAAGATTCACCTGGGGAGTCAGGCCTCATCTCAAGTGCAAGCAAAGAACTCCACTCTCCTCTCGAGTTGCAACGGGTATCTCTTGGAGCCCATTGAGTGCCCTAAACGGAGTCAAGCCTCCTGTGGAGTTTTGAGAGTGAACTCGGGATTGCTCTCTAGGCCCTGTAGGAAAAGAAGGGCCTCATCTCATGATGACGGGGGAATCTTGTGGGTTTTTTTTCGAGCTGTGGCAGGAGTGTGGGGTTCTCACATGTTACGACAGGGAACTCAGGGAGCCTCTCGTGTGGTGCCAGGGAAGTCCAGTCTCCATTTGAGTTTCGAGGGGGAGTGCGGCATTGCTCTCGAGTCATGGAAGTGGAATCGGGCCTTAAGATGCATTGAAGAAGGAATCTCGAGGTCTTTCTCGAGTTGCGGCAGGAAACCCTCGGTTCCCTTTACTTGTGCCATGACCTCAGGGAGCTTCTCAGGGTGCCTATGAGAAGTCAGGGATACTGTGGAGTTGGTAGGGGCCTCTCGGGACTCCACTGGGTTTGGTGCAATGGAGGAGGGCCTCATCTCGAGTTTAGGCGGGAACTTCAGCGTTCCTCTCCATTTCTGACTTTGATCGCA
Organism: Bos mutus; assembly: GCF_027580195.1. Taxonomy (NCBI): domain Eukaryota; kingdom Metazoa; phylum Chordata; class Mammalia; order Artiodactyla; family Bovidae; genus Bos; species Bos mutus. Next base: position 135,942,091 of record NC_091618.1, read on the forward strand.
GGGTCTCTGCAGAGTTGGAACAGGAGAGTCAGGCCTCGTCTTATGTTGAGGAATGGAACTCTACTTGCCTCTTAGTTGTTGACGGGGTGACAGGCCACTTGTTGAGTTGTATTTGGAACCTGCGGGTTTTCCCAGACGATGCAACTGGGGTGTCAATGCCCCTCGGTGTTGTGACCTCATCCACAGGGTTACATTCGAAGAGGTGTCCGGGCATCGGGTTCTTATCAAGAGTGGACGGGTAAATTGGTGTCTTTCAGAATGTGGCATGACCCACGGGGTTACCTCTTGAATTTCTTTATGAGACCAGCCTCCTCCTGAGGTGAGACGGGAAGGTTGGGATACCTTTCCAGACAAAGCAGGGGAATCAACGCTCATGTCGAGATCAGGAGGGGAGAAGCGGCTCAGATTAAGTGGTGCCGGGGACTACGTGTTCCTCTCGAGTGAGGCCGCTATGTTGGGGGACTTTTTGGGTGCATCAAGGGTGTCAAGTACAGTTTCGAATTTCAAGAGGGAATGTGGGATTTCACTTGAGACGCTGCAGAAGGAAAGGGCCTCATCTCGCGATGACGGGAGAACCTCGTGGTTTTTCTCGAGTTATGGCGGGATTCTCGAATTACGACGTGGATGGGGGAGTCTCGTGGGTTTTTCTGAGCTGCAGCGGGACGTGTGGGGTTTTTCTCGAGTAACAATGGGGAACTCAGGGAGCCTCTTGTGTGGCCCCAGGGAAGTTCAGTCTCCATTCAAGTTGCGAGGGGGAGCACGGCATTGCTGTTGAGTCACGGCAGGGGAATTGGGCCTCAAGATGTGTTCAAGGGGGAATATCGAGGTCTTTCTGGAGTTGCAGCAGGAAACCCTGGCTTCCCTCGACATGTGAGAATGACCTCATGGAGCTTCTCAGGGAGTTTATGGGCAGGCAGAAATATTGTGGAGTTGGAGGGGTCTCTTGAGACTCCACTGGTGTCGGTGCAAAGGAAGAGGGCCTCATCCCGAGTTGAGGCATGGAAATAGGGGCTCTTCTTGACTTGTGGTGGGAAACTCAGTGTTCCTCTCGTTTGGGACGGGTATCTCTTGAAACTTCTGGAGTTTCCTAAAGCATAGCGAGGACCCTTTCGAGTTCCAAGGGAAACGTTGTCTTCCTTTGGAAACGCTGCAGCATAAAAGGGCCTCCTCAAGCGTGCAGGGAAGAATTTCGTAGTTTGCCTTGAGTTGTGGCGGGAAGAGTAGGGTTCCTCTCGAGTTGCGTTTCGACTTGGGGGACCGCTCATGTCTTCTCACGAAAGCCAGATCTCCTTTGTCATTGCGAGGGGCACCTCGGGATTCCTCACGCATCGCTGCACGGATAAATAGGGCCTCATCTCGAGTTGAGGCCGGAACCTCAGGCTTCCTCTCCATTTCTGACTTCGATCCCAGGGTCTCTGCAGATTGGAACAAGAGAGTCAGGCCTCGTATTGTGTTGAGGAATGGAACTCCGCTTGCCTCTGGAGTCCTTCCCCGGGTGACAGGCCACTTGTTGAGTTTTATTTGGAACCTGCACCTTTTTCCGGACAATGCAACGGGGGTGTCATTCCCCTTGGTGTTGTGACTTCATCCTCAGGGTTACATTCGAAGAGGTGCCCGGGCATCGGGACTTATCTTGAGTGGACAGGGAGATCGTTGTCTTTCTTAAAGTGGCATGACCCACGAGGCTTCCTCTCGAATTGCAGTATGAGACCTGCCTCTTCCTGAGGTGCGACGGTAAGGTCTGGATCCCTTTGCAGACATAGCAGGTGAGTTGACTCTCGTATGGAGATCAGGAGGGGAGAAGGGCTCAGATTAAGTTGTGCTGGGAAACTCGGTGTTCCTCTCAAATGAGAACAGTATGTTGGGAAACTTTTTGAGTTGCATCGAGGGTTTCAAGTACCGTTTCGAATTTACAAGGGAACGTGGGATTTCTCTTGAGACGCTGCAGCGGGAAAGGGCCTCATCTCACGATTACAGGGGAACCTCGTGGTTTTTCTCGAGTTACTGAGGGATTCTCGAGTTATGATGGGGAACTCAGGGAGCCTCTTGATTTGGTGCAGGGAAGTCCAATATCCATTCAAGTTACAAGTGGGAGCCGGGGATTGCTCTCGAGTCACTGCAGGGCAAATGGACCTCATCTAGGCATGTGTCCACAAATTCCGTGTTCCTTTCCAGTGGCCACAGGGATCTCAGAGTTGCATTCAAGGTTCACCTGGGGAGTCAGGCCCCACTCGAGTGGAAGCTAGGAACTCCGCTCTCCTCTCGAGTTGCGACGGGTATCTCTTGGAGCCAATTGAGTGGCCTAAAGGGAGTCAAGCCTCCTGTGGAGTTTTGAGAGAGGACTCGGGATTGCTCTCCAGGCCTTGCAGGAAAAGAAGGGCCTCATCTCGCGATGACGGGGGAATCTCGTGGTTTTTTCTTTTGAGCTGCAGCGGGACGTGTGGGGTTTCTCTCGAATAATGACGGGGAACTCAGGGAGCCTCTCGTGTGGCCCCAGGGATGTTCAGTCTCCATTTGAGTTGCGAGGGGAAGCACAGCATTTCTCTCGAGTCACGGCAGGAGAATCGGGCCTCAAAATGCGTTGAAGGGGGAATATCGAGGTCTTTCTTGGGTTGCATCAGGAAACCCTGGCTTCCCTCGATTTGTGAAGGTGACCTCAGAGAGCTTCTCATTGTGCCTATTGGAAGTCAGGCATACTGGCGACTTGGGAGGAGCCTTTCAGACTCCACTGGGTTTGGTGCAACAGATGAGTGCCTTATCTCGAGTTGAGGCAGGATCCTCAGGTTTCCTCTCCTGTTTTAATGTGGGTCTCGTGCTGTGTATGCCATTCCAAACAGGGAGGTAGGTCTTTACGTGTATGAAGGTAGGAACTCTGCTTTCCTCTCGAATTGTCAAAGGGGTTTCAGGCCTCCAGCTGTGTTGAATTTGGGACCTGGGGCTCTTTTTGGATTAACAACCAGGGCATCAGAACTCCTTCATGTTGTGAGTTGATTCTTGGCTGAGATTCGATTTGGTGCAAGGAAATCAGGCCTGATCTCGAGTGGATGGGGAAATGAGTGGCTTTTGAATTGTGACAAGGCCCACGGGTTCCCCTCCAGTGTCAAATAGATACCAGCCTCCTCTTGAGGCGCAAAAGGGATGTCGGCATTCCTTTCCAGGTGAAGCAGGACAATCGACCCTCATCTCGACTTGATGTGGGGAAAACGGGGCTCTTCTTGACTTGAAGCAGGAGTTTCAGCGTTCCTCTCGAGTGGGGACGGGTATCTCGGGAAACTTCTGGAGTTTCGTAAAACGTGTCGGGGACCCTTTCGAGTTCCAAGTGAAAGGTGGGCTTTCTTTGGAAACGCTGCAGCATAAAAGGGCCTCCTCAAGTGGGCAGGCGAGAATTTCGTCGTTTGCGAGGAGTTGTGGCCGGAAGCTTAGGGTTCCTCTCAAGTTGCCTGTCGACCTGGGGGATCGCTCGTGTTTCCTCAGGGAAGTCAGATCTATTTTGGCATTGCGAGGGCCACCTTGGGATTCCTTGCCCATTGCTGCAGGGATGAATAGGGCCTCATTCTGAGATGAGGCGGGAAACTCAGTGTTCCTCTCCATTTCTGGCTTCGATCACAGGGTCTCTTCAGAGTTGGAACAGGAGAGTCAGGCCTCGTCTTGTGATGAGGTTGGAATTTCGCTGGCCTCTCGAGTTGTTCACGGGGTGACAGGCCATTTGTCGAGTTGTATTTGGAACCTGCGGCTGTTTCCGTACGATGTAACTAGGGTGTCAGTGCCCCTTTGTTTTGTGACTTCATCCTCAGGGTTACATTCAAAGAGGTGCCCGGGCATCGGGACCTTTGTTGAGTGGACGGGGAAATCGGTGTCTTTCGGAATGTGGCATGACACATGAGGCTTCCTCTCGAGTTTCAGTGTGAGACCGGCCTACTCCTGAGGTGAGACGTGAAGGTCGGGATCCCCTTCCAGACCAAGCAGGGGAATCGACCCTCATGTTGAGATTAGGAGGGGAGAAGGGGCTCAGAGGAAGTGGTGCTGGGAAACTCGGTGTTCTTCTTGAGTGAGACTGGTATGTCAGGGAACTGTTTGAGTTGCATCAGGGGTGTCAAGTACAGTTTCGAATTTCAAGAGGGAACGTGGGATTTCTCTTGAGACGCTGCAGCGGGAAAGGGCTTCATCTTACGATGACTGGGGAACCTCGTGGTTTTTCTCGAGTTGCGGTGGGATTCTCGAGTTATGACGGGGAACTCAGGGAGCCTGTCTTGTTGCCCCAGGGAAGTCGAATCTCCATTCGAGTTGCGAGGGAGAGCTGGGGATTGCTCTCGAGTCACAGCAGGGCAAATAGACCTCATCTAGGCTTGTGTCCAGAAACTACGTGTTCCTCTCCAGTGGGGACAGGAAACTCGGGGTTGCATTCAAGATTCACCCAGGGAGTCAGGCCTCGTTTCGTGTGGAAGCAAAGAACTCCGCTCTCCTCTCAAGCTGCGACGGGTAACTCTCGGAGCCCATTGAGTGGCCTAAAGGGATTCAAGCCTCCTGTGGAGTTTTGAGAGGGGACTTGGGATTGCTCTCTAGGCCCTGCAGGAAAAGAAGGGCCTCCTCTCGCGATGACGGGCGAATCTCGTGTTTTTTGAGCTGCAGCGCAACGTGTGGGGTTTTCCTCGAGTTACGATGGGGAACTAAGGGAGCCTCTCATGTGGCCCCAGGGAAGTGCAGTCTCCATTCGAGTTGAGAGGGGGAATGAGGCATTTCCCTCGAGTCAAGGCAGGGTTATCGGTCCTCAAGACACGTTGAAGGGGGAATTTCAAGGTCTTTCTCGAGTTGCGTCAGGAAACCCTGGGTTCCTTAAACTTGTGATGGTTACCTCAGGGAGCTTCTCATGGTGCCTATGGGAACTCAGGAATACTGTGGAGTTGGGAGTGGCCTCTCGTGACTCCACTTGGGTCGGTGCAACGGAAATTGGCCTCATCTCAAGTTAAGGCAGGAACCTCAGTTTTCCTCTCCTGTTCTGAATTGGTCTCCTGGTGTGTATGCCATTTCAAACAGGGAGTCAGGTGTGGACTTGTGTGGAGCCATGGAACTCTGCTTTCCACTCGAATTGTCAAAGGGATTTCAGGCCTCCAGGCAAGTTGAATTTGGGACAGGGGGCTTTTTTTGAATTAGCATCAGGGCATCAAAACTCCCTTCATGTTGTGAGTTGATATTCGGCTGACATTCGAATCGGTGCAAGGGAATCAGGCTTGATCTCGAATGGATGGGGAAATATGTGGCTTTCGAATTGTGACAAGACCCCCGGGTTCCCCTCCAGTGTCAAATAGATACCAGCCTCATCTAGAGGTGTGACAGGTATGTTGGCATTCCTTTCCAGGCCAAGCAGGGCAATCAACCCTCATCTCGACTTGAGGAGGGGAAAACAGGGCTCTTCTTGACTTGTGGTGGGAAACTCAGTGTTCCTCTCGAGTGGGGAAGGGTATCTGGGGAAACTTCTGGAGTTTCATAAAGAGTCTCAAGTACCCTTTCGAATTCCAAGAGGGAACGTGGGCTTTCTTGGCAACGCTGAAGCATTAAAGGGCATCCTTAAGGGTGCAGGGGAGAATTTTGTGGGTTGCGTGGAGTTGTGGCGGGAAACTTAGGGTTCTTCTCGAATTGCGTGTCGACCTGGAGGACCCACACGTGTCTCCTCAGGGAAGTCAGATCTCCTTTTGTGTTGCGAGGGGGACCTCGGTATTCTTCATGCTTCGCTGCATGGATGAATAGGGCCTCATCTCCAGTTGAGGCGGGAATCTCATGGTTCCTCTCCTGTTCTGACGTGGGTCTCAGGTTGTGTATTCCATTTCAAACAGGGAGTCAGGTCTCGACTTGTGTGGAGGCATGGAACTCTGCTTTCCTCTCGAGTTGTCAAAGGGGTTTCAGGCTTCCAGTCGAGTTGAATTTGGGACCTCGGGCTCTTTTCCAATTAGCAACCGGGGCAACAGAACTCCCTTCATGTTCTGAGTTGATTCTCAGCTGACATTCGAATCGGTGCAAGGGAATCAGGCCTGATCTCGAGTAGATGGGGAAATACATGGCTTTTGAATTGTGACAAGACCCCCGGGTTCCCCTCATGTGTCAAGTAGATACCAGCCCCTTCTCGAGGTGCGACAGGGATGTCAGCATTCCGTTTCAGGCAAAGCAGGGCAATCGACCCTCATCTCGACTTGAGGAGGATAAAACAGGGTTCTTCTTTACTTGTGGCAGGTAACTCAGCGTTCCTCTCATTGGGGACAGGTATCTGGAGAAACTTCTGGAGTTTCATAACGTGTGTCAAGTACCCTTTCGAGTTCCAAGAGGGAACGTGGGCTTTCTTTGGAAACGCTGCAGTGTCTAAGGGCCTCCTCAAGCGTGCAGGGGAGAATTTCGTGGATCGCGTGGAGTTGTGGCTGGAAGCTTAGGGTTCCCTTCAAGTTGCGTGTTGACCTGGGGGACCCGCTCGTGTCTCGTCAGGGAAGACAGATGTCCTTTGGCATTGAGATGGGCACCTCAGGATTCCTCGAGCTTCGCTGCAGGGATAAATAGAGCCTAATGTCCAGTTGAGGTGGAAACCTCAGGGTTCCTCTCCATTTCTGATATCAATCTCGTGGTCTCTGTGGAGTTGGAACAGGGGTGTCAGGCTTCATCTGGTGTAGAGGCACGGAACTCACCTTGCCTCTCAAGTTGTTCATGGGGTGTCATGCCACTTGTCGAGCTGTATTTGGAATCTGCATCTTTTTCCGGAGGATGCAACCAGGGTGACAGTGCCCCTTCGTGTTGTGACTTCATCCTCAGGGTAACACTCGAAGAGGTGCCCTGGCATCGGGACTTAACTTGAGTGGAGGGGGAAATCGGTGTCTTTTGGAATGTGGCAAAATCCTTGAGGCTTCCTCTCGAGTTACAATGTGAGACCAGACTCCTCCTGAGGTGCGACAGGAAGATCGGGATCCCTTTCCAGACAAATAAGGGGAATCACCCTCATGTCGAGGTAAGGAGGGGAGAAGCGGCTCAGATTAAGTTGTGCCGGGAGACTCAGTGTTCCTCTCTAGTGAGACCGGTATGTCAGGTAACTTTTTGAGTTGCATCAAGGGTGTCAAGTACCATTTCGAATTTCAAAGGTGAACGTGGGATTTCTCTCGAGTTGCTGCAGTGGGAAAGGGCCTCATCTAGTGATGATGGGGAACCTCATGGTTTTTCTCAGTTGCGTCACGATGCTCGAGTCATGACGGGGAACTCAGGGAGCCTCTTGTGTTGCCCCAGAGAAGTGCAATCTCAATTCGAGTTGGGAGGGGGAGGTGAGAATTGCTCTTGAGACACTGCAGGGCAAATAGACCTCATCTAAACGTGTGTTGAGAAAGTCCGTATTCTTCTCCTTTAGTGAAAGGGATCTCTGGGTTGCATTCAAGGTTCACCTAGGGAATGAGGCCTTGTCTCAAGATGAAGCAAAGAACTCCGCTATCCCTTGAGTTGCAACGGGTATCTATTGGAGCCCACTGATTGGCCTAAAGGGAGTTAAGCCTCCTGAGGAGTTTTGAGAGGGGACTCGGGATTGCTCTCTAGGCCCTGCAGGAAAAGACGGGCCTCATCTCACCATGACGGGGAAATCACGAGGTTTTTCTTGAGTTGCAGTGCGACATGTGGGGTTTCTCTTGAGTTAAGATGGGGAACTCAAGGTGCCTCTCGTGTGTAACCAGGGAATTCCAGTCTCCATTCGAGTTGGAAGGGGGAGGCGGAATTGCTCTCGAGTTACGGGAGGGGAATCGGGCCTCAAGACGCGTTGAAAGGGGAATCTCGAGGTCTTTCTCGATTTGTGGCAGGAAACCCTGGGTTCCCTCGACTTGTGATGATGACCTCAGGGAACTTCTCATGGTGCCTATGGAAAGTAAGGAATACTGTGGATTTGCGAGTGGCCTCTCCGAATCCACTGGGGTTGGTGCAATGGATGAGGGCCTCATCTCGAGTTGAAGTGGGAACCTCAGGCTTCCTCTCCTGTTCTGACATGGGTCTCGGGGTGTGTATGCCATTTCAAACAGGAAGTCAGGTCTCGACTTGTGTGGAGGCATGGAACTCTGCTTTCCTCTCGAGTTGTCAAAGGGGTTTCAGGCCTCTGGGAGAGTTGAATTTTGGACTTGGGCTCTTTTTGAAATAGCAAGTGGAGCATCAGAACTCCCTTTGTGTTTTGAGTTGATTCTTGGCTGACATTCGAAACGGTGCAAGGGATTCAGGCCTAATGTAGAGTGGATGGGGAAATAAGTAGCTTTCGAATTGTGACAAGATCCCAGGGTTCATCTCCAGTGTCATGTAGATATCAGCCTCCTCTCAAGGTGTGACGGGGACGTCCACATTCCTTTCCAGGCGAAGCACGGAAATCGACACTCATCTCGACTTGAAGACGGGAAAACAGGGCTCTTCTTGACTTGTGGTGGGAAGCTCAACGTTCCTCTGGAGTGGGGACGATATTTGGGGAAACGTCTGGAGTTTCATAAAGCATGTCAAGTACCCTTTTGAGTTCCAAGAGGGAACGTGAGTTTTCTTTGGAAACGCTGCAGCGTAAAAGGGCCTCCTCAAGCGTGCAGGGGAGAATTTCCTGGGTTGTGTGGAGTTGTGGCGGGAAGCTTAGGGTTCCTCTCGAGTTGCGTGTCAACCTGGTGGACCCGCTCGTGTTTCCTCAGCGAAGTCAGATTTCCGTTGGCGTTGAGAGGGGCACCTCAGGATTCCTCGTGCAGCTACAGGAATGAATAGGGCCTCATCTCCAGTTGAGTTGGGAACCTGAGGGTTCCTCTCCATATCTGACATCAGTCTCAGAGTCTCTGTGCTTTTGGAACATGGGAGTCAGGCCTCGTCTTGTGTTGAGGCACAGAACTCCGCTTGCCTCTCGAGTTGTTCATGGGGTGTCAGGCAACTTGTCAAGTTGCATTTGGAATCTGCGGCTCTTTCTGGAGGATGCAACCATGGTGTCAGTGCCCCTTCGTGTTGTGACTTCATCCTCGGGGTTACATTCAGAGGTGCATGGGCATCGGTACTTACCTTGAGTGGATGGGGAAATCAGTGTCTTTCTGAATGTGGCATGACCCACGAGGCTTCCTCTTGACTTTCAATGTGAGACTGGCCTCCTCCTGAGGTGCAATGGGAAGGTCGGGATCCCTTTCCATACAAAGCAGGGGAATCGACCTTCATGTAGAGATCAGGAGGGGAGAAGGGGCTCAGATTAAGCTGTGCCAGGAAACTTGGTGTGCCTCTCGAGTGAGACCAGTATGTAAGGGAACGTTTTGAGTTGCATCAAGGGTGTCACATACCGTTTCGAATTTCAAGAGGAAACGAGGGATTTCTCTCAAGATGCTGCAGCGAGAAAGGGCCTCATCTCGCGATCACGAGGAAACCTGTGGTTTTTCTCGAGTTGCAGTGGGATTCTCTAGTTACGACGGGGACCTCAGGGACCCTCTCGTGTTGCCCCAGGGAAATCCAATCTCCATTCGAGTTGCAAAGAGAGCTGGGGGTTGCTCTCGAGTCTCTGCAGGGCAAATAGACTTCATCTAGACTTGTGTTCAGAAACTCTGTGTTCCTCTCCAGTGGCGACAGAGATCTCAGGGTTGCATTCAAGGTTCACCTGGGGAGTCACATCTCATCTCAAGTTGAAGCAAAGAACTCTGCACTACTCTCGAGATACGCCGGGTATCTCTTGGAGCCCATTTACTGGCCTAAAGGGAGTCAAGCCTCCTGTGGATTTTTGAGAGGGGACTCGGGATTGCTCTCTAGGCCCTGCAGGAAAAGAAGGGCCTCATCTCGCAATGACGGGAGAATTACCTGGATTCTCTTGAGGTGCGGCACAACGTGTGGAGTTTCTCTGGAGTTACGAAGAGAAAATCAGGAGCCTCCTGTGTGGCCCCAGGGAAGTCCAGTCTCCATTCGAGTTGCGAGGGAGAGTGTGGCATTGCTCTCGAGCCACAGCAGGGGAACCAGGCCTCAAGACACGTAAAAGGGGGAATCTGGAGATCTTTCTCGAGTTGCAGCAGGAAATCCTGGGTTCCCTTGACTTGTGACGGTGACTTCAGCGAGCTTCTCATGATGCCTGTGGGAACTCAGGAATACTGTGGATTTGCGAGTGGCCTCTCGGGACTCCACTGGGGTCGGTGCAATGAAAGAGGGCTTCATCTCGAGTTGAGGCGGGAACCTCAGGATTCCTTTCCTGTTCTGACGTGGGTCTCGGGCTGTGTATGCCATTTCAAACAGGGAGTCAGGTCTCGACTTGTTTGGGGCATGGAATCTGCTATTCTCTCGAGTTGTAAAGGGGTTTCAGGCCTCCAGGAGAGTTGAATTTGGGACGTGGGGCTCTTTTCGAATTAGCAACTGGGACATCAGAACTCCCTTCGTGTTGTGAGTTGATTCTCGGCTGACATTCGAATCGGTGCAAGAGAATCAGGCCTGATTTCGAATGGATGGGGAAATAGATGGCTTTCGAATTGTGACAAGACCCCTGGTTACCGCTCCAGTGTCAAATAGATACCAGCCTCCTCTCAAGGTGTGACGGGGATGTCAGCATTCCTTTCCAGGTGATGCAGGGCAATCGACTGTCATCTCGAGTTGAGGAGGGGAAAACGGGGCTCTTCTTGGCTTGTGCTGGGAAACTCAGCATTCCTCTAGAGTGGGGATGAGTATCTGGTGAAACTTCTGGAGTTTCATAAAGCGTGTCAAGTACCCTTTTGAGTCCAAGGGGGAACGGGGCTTTCTTTGGAAACGCTGCAGCATAAAAGTGCCACCTCAAGCGTGCATGGGAGAATTTCGTGGTTTGTGTGGAGTTGTGGTGGAAAGCTTAGGGTTCCTCTCGAGTTGCGTGTCTACCTGAGGGATCCGCTCGTGTCTCCTCAGGGAAGTCCGATCTCCTTTGGCGTTGCAAGGGACAATGCAGGATTCATCCCACATCACTGCAAGAATGAACAGGGCCACATCTCGAGTTGAGGCGGGAACCTCAGGGTTCCTCTCCATTTCTGACATCGATCTCAGGGTCTCTTCCGACTTGGAACAGGGTGCTCAGGCCTCGTCTTTTGTTGAGGCATGGAACTCCAATTGCCTCTTTAGTTGTTCAGGGGGTATCAGGCCACTTGTTGAATTGTATTTAGAACCGGCAGCTTTTTCCGGAGGATGCAACCGGGGTGTCAGTGCCCCTTCGTGTTGTGACTTCATTCTCGGGGTTACATTCGAATAGGTGCCCGGACATCAGTACTTTTAATGAGTGGACGGGGACATCGGTCTTTCAGAATATGGCACGACCCACGAGTATTCCTCTCGAGTTTCCATGTGAGACCGGCCTCCTCCTGAGGTGGGACTTGAAGGTCGCGATCCCTTTCCAGACAAAGCAGGGGAATCGACTCTCATGTTGAGATAAGGAGGGGCGAAGGGGCTCAGATTAAGTTGTGCCAGGAAAATCGGTGTTCCTCTCGAGTGAGACCAGTATGTCAGGGAACTTTTTGAGTTGCATCAAGGGTGTCAAGTACTGTTTCAGTTTTCAAGAGGGAACGTGGGATTACTCTCGAGACACTGCAGTGGGAAAGGGCTTCATCTGGTGACGAGGGGGGAACCTCGTGGTTTTTCTCAAGTTGCAGCGGGATTCTCGAGTTATGACGTGGAACACAGGGAGCCTCTCGTGGTGCCCCAGGGAAGTCCAATCTCCATTCAAGTTGTGAGGGCGACCTGGGAATTGCTCATGAGTCACTGCAGGGCAAATAGACCTCATCTAGGCTTGTTTCCAAAAACTCCGTGTTCCTCTCCAGTGGCGACAGTGATCTCAGGGTTGCATTCAAGGTTCACAAGGGGAGTCAGCCATCATCTCGAGTTGAGGCGGGAACGTCAGGGTTCCTCCACATTTCTGACATTGATTTCAGGGTCTCTGCGGAGTTGAAACAGGGGAGTCAGGCCTCGTCTTGTGTTGAGCTACGGAACTCTGCTTGCCTCTCGGGTTGTTCATGGGGTGTCAGGCCACATTCTATTTGAATTTAGAACCTGCAGCTTTTTACGGAGGATGCAACCAGGGTGTCAATGCCTCTTCGTGTTGTGACTTCATCCTCGGGGTTACATTTGAAGAGATGCCCGGGTATCGGGACTTACCTTGAGTGGACAGGGAAATCGTTTTCTTTCAGAATGTGGCACAACCCACGAGACTTCGTCTCGTTTCAATGTGAGACCGGCCTCCTCCTGAGGTGCGACGGGAAAGTCGTGATTCCTTTCCAGACAAAGCAGGGGAATCGACCCTCTTGTCGAGATCAGAAGGGTAGAAGTGGCTCAGATGAAGTTGTGCCAGGAAACTCGATGTTCTTTCGAGTGAGACTGGTATGTCTGGGAACTTGTTGTGTTGCATCAAGGGTGTCAAGTACCATTTCAAATTACAAGAGGGAACGTGAGGGTTCCCTCGAGATGCTGCAGTGGGAAAGGGCTTCATCTCGCGATGACGGGGGAATCTCCTGATTTTTCTCGAGTTGCAGAGGGATTCTCCAGTTATGACGGGGAACACAGGGAGCCTCTCGTGATGCTCTAGGGAATTCCAATCTCCATTCGATTTCCGATGGGGAGCTGGGGATTGCTCTCGAGTCACTGAAGGGCAAATAGTCCTCATCTTGGCTTGTGTCCAGAAACTCCATGTTCCTCTCCAGTTGCGACAGGGATTTCGAGGTTGCATTCAAGGTTCACCTGGGGACTAAGGCCTCTTCTCGACTGAAGCAAAGAAATCCACTATCCTCTCGCTTTGCAATGGGTATCTCTTGGAGCCCATCGAGTGGGCTAAAGGGAGTAAAGCCTCCTGTGTAGTTTTGAGAGTGGACTCGGGATTGCTCTCTAGGCCCTGCAGGAAGAGAAGGGCCTCATCTCTCGATGATGGGGGCATCTTGTGGTTCTTCTCGAGCTGCAGTGCGACGTGTGGGGTTTCTCTCAAGTTACGACAGGAAATTCAGGGAGCCTCTTGTGTGGCCCCAGGGAAGTCCAGTCTCCATTCAAGTTGCGAGGGGGAGCGCGGAATTGCTCTTGAGTCACGGCAGGGGAATTGGGCCTAAAGAAGCATTGATGGTGGAACCTCGAGGTCTTTCTCGAATCGCAGCAGGAAACCCTGGGTTCCCTCGACTTGTGACGGTGACCTCAGGGAGCTCTCTTGGTGCCTTTGGGAAGTCAGGAATACTCTGGAATTGGGAGGGGCCTCTAGGGACTCCACAGGGGTCAGTAGAATGGAAGAGGATCTCATCTCAAGTTGAGGCGAGAACCTCAGGGTTCCTCTCCTGTTCTGACGTGTGTTTTGGGGTGTGTATGCCATTTCAAACAGGGAGTCAAGTCTCGACCTGTGTGGAGGCATGGAACTCTACTTTCCTCTCGAGTTGTCAGAGGGGTTTCAGGCCTCCAGGTGAGTTGAATTTGGGACCTGGGGCTCTTTTCGAATTAGCAACCGGGGCATCAGAACTCCCTTCGTGTTGTGAGTTGATTCTCGGATGACATTTGAACCAGTGCAAGGGAATCAGGCCTGGTCTCGAGTGGATGGGGAAATAGATGGCTTTTGAATTGTGACAAGACCCCCGAGATCCCCTCCAGTGTCAAGTAGATACCAGCCTTCTCTCGAGGTGCGACGGGGATGTCAGCATTCCTTTACAGGTGAAGCAGGGCTATCGACCCTTATCTCGACTTGTGTTGGAGAAACGGGTCTCTTCGTGACTTTTTGCGGGAAACTCAGCATTCCTCTCGTTTTTGGATTGGGTATAGGGGAAACTTCAGGAGTTTCATAAAGCATGTCAAGTACCCTTTCGAGTTCCAAGGGGGAAGTTGGGCTTTCTTTGGAAATGCTGCAGCGTCAACTGGCCTGTTCAATCGTGCAGGGGAGAATTTCGTGAGTTGGGTGGAGTTCTGTCGGGAAGCTTAGGCGTCCTCTCAAGTTGCATGTCTACCTGGAGGACCCGCTCGTGTCTCCTCAGGGAAGTCATATCTCCTTTGTCATTGCCAGGGGCACCTCGGGATTCCTCGTACATCCCTGCATGGATGAATAGGACATCATCTCGAGTTGAGGCGGGAACCTCAGGGTCCTCTCCATTTCTAACAACGATCTCGGAGTCTCTGCGGGGTTGAAACAGGGGAGTCAGACCTCATCTTTTGTTGAGGCAGGGAACTCCGCTTGACTCTCAGTTGTTCATGGGGTGTCAGGCCACTTGTTGAGTTTTATTTGGAACCTGCGGCTTTTTCCGGAGAACACAACCAGGGTGTCAGTGCCCCTTCGTGTTGTAACTTCATTCTCGGGGTTACATTCGAAGAGGTGCCCAGGCATCGGGACTTATCTTGAGTGGACGGGGAAATCGGTGTCTTTCGGAATGTGGCACGACCCACGAGGCTTCCTCTTGAGTTTCCATGTGAGACTGGCCTCCTCCTGAGGTGCGACGGGAAGGTTGGGGTCCCTTTCCAGATAAAGCAGGGGAATGGCCCTCAGTTCTAGATCAGGAGGGGAGAAGGGGCTCAGATTAAGTTGTGCCAGGAAACTCCGTGTTCCTCTCGAGTGAGACCAGTATGTCGGGGAACTTTTTGAGTTCCATCAAGGGTATCAAGTACCATTTTGAATTTCAACAGGGAACGTGGGATTTCTCTCGAGATGCTGCAGTGGGAAAGGGCCTAATCTTGCAATGACGGGGGAACCTCATGGTTTTTCTCGAGTTGCGGCGGGATTCTCGAGTTATGATGGGGAACACAAGGAGCCTCTCGTGCTGCCCCAGGGAAGTCCAATCTCCATTCGAGTTGCGAGGGGGAGCTGGAAATTTCTCTTGAGTCACTGCAGGGCAAATAGACCTCATCTAGGCGTGTGTCCAGAAACTCCATGTTCCTCTCCAGTGGCGACAGGGATGTCAGTGTTGCAGTCAAGATTCAGCCAGGGAGTCAGACCTCGTCTCGAGTTGAAGCAAAGAACTCCTCTCTCCTCTCGAATTGTGACGGGTATCTTTTGGAGCTCATCCAGTGGACTAAAGGGAGTCAAGCATCCTGTGTAGTTTTGAGAGGGGACTCGGAATTGCTCTCTAGGCCCTGCAGGAAAAGAAGGGCCTCATCTCTCGATGACGGGGCAATCTTGTGGTTTTTTTCGAGCTGCAGAGGGACGTGCGGTATTTCCCTTGAATTACAACGGGGAACTCAGGGAGCCTCTCGTGTGTCCCCAGGGAAGTCGAGTTTCCATTTGATTTGCAAGGGGGAGCGTGGCAGTACTCTCGAGTCACAGCAGGGGAATCAGGCCTCAAGAAGCTTTGAAGGGGGAATCACGAGGTCTTTATCAAGTTGCAGCAGGAAACCCTCGGTTCCCTCGACTTGTGACGGTGACCTCAGGGAGCTTCTCATGGTGCCTATGGGAAGTCAGGGATACCGTGGAGTTGTGAGGGGCTTCTCGGGACTCCACTGGGCCGGTGCAATGGAAGAGGGCCTCATCTCGAGTTGAGGCAGGAACCTCAGGGTTCCTCTCCTGTTCTGACGTGGGTCTCAGGGTGTGTATGCTGTTTCAAACAGAGTCAGGTCTCGACTTGAGTGGAGACATGGAACTCTGCATTCAGCTCGAGTTGTCAAAGCGGTTTCAGGGCTCCAGGCGAAATGAATTTGGGACCTGGGGCTCTTTTCCAATTAGCAACCAGGGCATCAGAACTCCCTTCGTGTTGTGAGTTGATTCTTGGCTGACATTCGAATCGGTACAAGGGAATCAGGCCTGATCTCGAGTCGATGGGGATATACGTGGCTTTTGAATTGTGACAAGACACCTGGGTTCCCCTCCAGTGTCAAGTAGATACCAGCCTCCTCTCGAGGTGCAACTGGGACATTGGCACTCCTTTCCAGGCGAAGCAGGGACATCGACCCTCACCTCGACTTGAGGAGGGGAAAAAAGGGCTCTTCTTGACATGTGGCGGGAAACTCAACATTCCTCTCGAGTCGGGTCAGGTATCTGAGGAAACTTCTGGTGTTTCATAAAGCATGTCAAGTACCCTTTCGAGTTCCAAGAAGGAAGGTGCAGAGTCACCTTTTGGAATTGCTGCAGCGTCAAAGGGCTACCTCAAGCGTGCAGTGGAGAATTTCGTGAGTTGCATGGAGTTGTGGTGGGAAGCTTAGGCTTCCTCTCGAGTTGCGTGTCGACCTGGGGGACCTGCTTGTGTCTCCTCAGGGAAGCCAGATCTCCTTTGGCATTGTGAGGGGCACTTTGGGATTCCTCGCACATCCCTGCATGGATGAATAGGTCCTCATCTCGAGTTGAGGCGAGAACCTCAGGGTTCCTCTCCATTTCTGACATCGATCTCTGGGTCTCTGTGGAGTTGGAACAGGGGAGTCAGGCCTCGTCTTGTGTTGAGGCATGGAACTCCACTTGCCTCTCGGGTTGTTCATGGAGTGTCAGGCCACTTGTCGAGTTTTATTTGGAACCTGTGGCTTTGTCCAGAGAACGCAACCAGGGTGTCAGTGCCCATTTGTGTTGTGACTTCAGCCTCAGGGTTACATTCAAAGAGGTGCCCAGGCATTGGGACTTACCTTGAATGGACCAGGAAATCGGTGTCTTTCAGAATGTGGCACAACACATGAAGCTTCCTCTTGAGTTTCAATGTGAGACTGGCCTCCTCCTGAGGTGCGACGGGAAGGTTGGTATCCCTTTCCAGACAAAGCAGGGGAATTGCCCTCATGTCGAGATCAGGAGGGGAGAAGGGGCTCAGATTATGTTGTGCCAGGAAACTCGATGTTCCTCTCGAGTGATACCGGTATGTTGGGGAACTTTGTGAGTTGCATCAAGGATATTAGGTACCATTTCGAATTTCAAGAGGGAACACGGGATTTCTCTCAAGACGCTGCAGTGTGAAAGGGCCTCATCTCGGGATGATGGGGGAACCTCGTGGTGTTTCTCGAGGTTGGGCGGGAATCTTGAGTTACGACAAGGAACTCAGGGAGCCCCTCGTGTTGCCCCAGGGAAGCCCAATATCCTTACAAGTTGCAAGGGAGAGCTGGGGATTGCTATTGAGTCAGTGCAGGGAAAATAGACCTCATCTAGTCTTGTCTCCAGAAACTCTGTGTTCCTCTCCAGTGGCGACAGTGATCTCGGGGTTGCATTCAAGGTTCACCCGGGGATTCAGGCCTCGTCTAGAGTTGATTCAAGAACTCCGCTCTTCCCTCGAGTTGCGACGGGTATATCTTGGAGCCCTTTGAGTGGCCTAAAGGGAGTCAAGCCTCCAGTGGAGTTTTTATAGGGGACTCGGGATTGCTCTCTAGGCCCTGCAGGAAAAGAAGGGCCTCATCTCGTGATGACAGGGGAACCTCGTGGTTTTTCTCAAATTGCGGCCTGATTCTCGAGTTGTGATGGGGTACTCATGGATCCTTTCATGTGGCTCCAGGGAAGTCGTTTCCATTCAAATTATGAAGGGAGTGCGGCATTGCTCTGGAGTCATGGCAGGGGAATTGGGCCTCATGTTACATTGAAGGGGGAAACTCGAGGTCTTTCTCGAGTTGCAGCAGGAAACCCTGGGTTCCCTCGACTTGTGATGGTGACCTCAGGGAGTTTCTCATGGTGCCTATGGGAAGTCAGGAGTACTTTGGACTTCAAAGAATCCTCTCGGGTCTCCACTGGGATCAGAGCAATGGAAGAGAGCCTCATCTCGAATTGAGGCGGGAACCTCAGGGTTCCTCTCCTGTTCTGACGTGGATCTCAGGCTGTCTATGCCATTTCAAACAGGGACTTAAGTCTCGACTTGTGTGGAGGCATTGAACTCTCCTTTCCTCTCGAGTTTTTAAAGGGGTTTCAGGACACCAGTCGAGTTGTATTTGGAAACTTCAGCTTTTTCCAGAGGATGCAACCAGGGTGTCGGTGCCCCTTCATGTTGTGACTTCATCCTTGCGGTGACATTTGAAGAGGTACCCGGGCATCGGGACTTACCTTGAGTGGATGGGAAAATCGGTGTCTTTTGGAATGTGGCACGATCCATGAGGCTTCCTCTTGAGATTCAATGTGAGACCGGCTTCTTCCTGAGGTGCGTTGAGAAGGTCGGGATGCCTTTCCAGACAAAGCAGGGGAATTGAACCTCATGTCAAGATCTGGTGGGGAGAAGGGGCTCAGATGAAGCTGTGCTGGGAAACTCTGTGTTCCTCTCAATTGTGACCCGTATGTCGGGGAAGTTTCTGAGTTGCATCAAGGGTGTCAAGTACTGTTTCGAATATCAAGAGGGAAAGTTGGATTTCTCTCGAGATGCTGCAGTGGGAAAGGGCCTCATCTTGCGATGACAGGGGAACCTCGTGATTTTTCTCCTGTTGCGGTGGGATCTCGAGTTACAACGGGGAACTCAGGGAGCCTCTCGTGTTGCCCCAGTGAAGTCCAATATCCATTCGATTTGTAATGGGGAGCTGGGGATTGCTCTCAATTCACCGCAGGGCAAATAGACCTCATCTTGGCTTGTGTCCAGAAATTCAGTGTTCCTCTCCAGGGGCGACAGGGATCTCAGGGTTACATTCAAGTTTCACCCGGAGAGTCAGGCCTCGTCTCAATTTAAAGCAAAGAAATCCGCTCTCCTCTCGAGTTGCCACTGGTTTCTCTTGGAGCCCATTGAATGGCCTAAAGGGAGTCAATACTCCTGTGTAGTTTTGAGAAGGGACTCAGGATTGCTTTCTAGGCCATTCAGGAAAGAAGGGCCTCATCTCGCCATGACGGGAGAATTTCGTGGTTTTTCTTGAGCTGCAGCGTGACGTCTGTTGTTTCTCTCGAGTTACAACGGGGAACTCAGGGAACCTCTCGTGTGGCCCCATGGAAGTCCAATCTCCATTCACTTGCAAGGGGAATCGCAGAATTGCTCTCGAGTCAAGGCATGGGAATCAGGCCTCAAGACGCATTGAAGGAGGAATCTCGAGGTCTTTCTCGAGTTGTGGCAGAAAACCCTGGATTCCCTCGACTTGTGACAGTGACCTCAGGGAGCTTCTCATGGTGCCTATGGGAAGCCAGGAATACTGTGTAGTTGCGAGGGGCCTCTGGGGCCTCCACTGGGGTTTGTGCAATGGAAGAGGGCCTCATCTAGAGTTGAGGCGGTATCCTCAGGGTTCCTCTCCTGTTCTGACATGGGTCTCAGGCTGTGTATGCCATTTCAAACAGGGAGTCAGGTCTCGACTTGTGTGGAGGCATGGAAGTCTGCTTCTCTCTCGAGTTGTCAAAGGGGTTTCAGGCTTCCAGCTGAGTTGAAATTGGAACTGGGGCTCTTTTCGTATTAGCAACCAGGGCATCAGAACTCCCTTTGTGTTGTGAGTTGATTCTCAGCTGACATTCGAATCCGTGCAAAGGCATCAGGTCTGATCTTGAGTGGAAGGGGAAATACGTGGCTTTCGAATTGTGACAAGAACCTGGGTTCCCCTCCAGTATCACCAAGATACCAGCCTCCTCTCAAGGTGTGACGGGGACATCAGCATTCCTTTCTGGGCGAAGCAGGGCAATCGACCTTCATTTTGACTAGAGGAGGGGAAAACGGGGCTCTTCTTGACTTGTGGTGGGAAACTTAGCATTCCTCTCGAGTGGGGACAGGTTTCTGGGGAAACTTCTGGAGTTTCCTAAAGCATGTCAAGTACCCTTTCGAGGTCCAAGAGTGATCGTGGCCTTTCTTTGGAAATGCTGCAGCATAAAAGGGCCTCCTCAAGCGTGCAGGGGAAAATTTCGTGGTTTGCTTGGATTTGTGGTGAGAAGCTTACGGTTCTTCTCGAGTTGCGTGTTGACCTGGGGGACCTGCTAATGTCTTCTTAAGGAAGTCAGATATCCTTTGGTGTTGTGAGGGGCACTCAGGATTTCTCGCGCATCACTGCAGGGATGAATAGGGCCTCATCTTGAGTTGAGGTGGGGACCTCAGTGTTCCTATCCATTTCTGACATTGATCTCGGGGTCTCTGGGAATTGGAACAGGGGAGTCAGGCAATGTCTTGTGTTGAGGCATGGAACTCCGCTTGCCTCTCGAGTTGTTCATGGGATGTCAGGCCACTTGTTGAGTTGTATTTGGAACCTGCGGCTTTTTCTGGAGGATACAACTGGGGTGTTAGTGCCCCTTCGTGTTGTGACTTCATCCTCGTGGTGACATTTGAAGAGGTGCCCGGTCATCGGGACTTACCTTGAGTTCATGGGGAAATCGGTGTTTTTGCAATGTGGCCTGCCCACAAGGCTTCTGCTTGATTTTCAATGTGAGACTGGCCTCCTCCTGAGGTGCAACTGGAAGGTTGGGATCCCATTCCAGACATAGCAGCGGAATCAACCAACATGTCGAGATCAGGAGGGGAGAAGGGGCTCAGATTAAGTTGTGCCGGGAAACTTGGTGTTCTTCTCGAGTGAGTCTGGTATGTTGGGGTAATTTTTGAGTTGCATCAAGGGTGACAAGTACCATTTCGAATTTCAAGAGGGAAAGTGGGATTTCTCTCGAGTTTCTGCAGTGGTAAATAGCCTCATCTCGCGATGACAGGGGTACCTCGTTGTTTTTCTCTAGTGTTGGCAAGATTCTCGAATTATGACTGGTAACTCAGGAAGCCTCTCGTGTTGCCCCAGGGAAGTCCAATCTCATTCAAGTTGCGAGGGGGATCGCGATATTGCTCTTGATTAATGGCAGGGGAATCGGGCCTCAAGACGCATTGAAGGGGGAATCTCGAGGTCTTTCTCGAGTTGCGGCAGGAAACCCTGCATTCCGTCGACTTGGGACGGTGACCTCAGGGAGCTTCTCATGGTGCCTATGGGAAGCCAGGAATACTGTGGAGTTGGGAGGGGCCTCTCCGGACACCACTGGGGTTGGTGCAATGGAAGAGGGGCTCATCTCGAGTTGAGATGGGAACCTCAGGGTTCCTCTCCTATTCTGACTTTGATCTCGGGGTCTCTGCGGAGTTGAAACAGGAGAATCAGGCCTGTCTTGTGTTGAAGCACAGAAGTCCGCTTGTCTCTCAAGTTGTTCATGGGATATCAGGCCACTTGTTCAGTTGTATTTGGCACCTGCGGCTTTTTCCGGAGGATGCAACCTGGGTGTCAGTGCTGCCTTGTGTGTGACTTCATCCTAGGGGTTACATTTGATGAGGTACCCGGGCATCGGGATGTACCATGAGTTGACAGGGAGAAATCGGTGTCTTTCTGAATGTGGCACGACCCAAGAGGCTTCCTCTCGGGTTACAATGTGAGACCGGCCTCCTCCTGAGGTTTGACAGGAAGTGCGGGATCCCGTTCCAGACAAAGCAGGGGAATTGACCCTCATGTCGAGATCATGAGGGGAGAAGGGGCTCAGATTAAGCTGTGCCGGGAAACTTGGTGTGCCTCTCGAGTGAGACTGGTATGTCAGGGAACTTGCTGAGTTGCATCAAGGGTGTAAAATACCTTTTCGAATTTCAAGAGGGAACGTGAGATTTCTCTCGAGATGCTGTACTGGTAAAGGGCCTCATCTCACAATGACGAGGAACCTTGTGGTTTTTCTCGTGTTGCAGTGGGATTCTCCAGTTATGACAGGGAACTCAGGGAGCCTCTCGTGTTGCCCCAGGGAGGTCCAATCTCCATTCAAGTTGTGAGGGGGAGCTGGAGATTGCTCTCGAGTTACTGCAGGGCAAGTATACCTCATCTAGTCTTCTACCTAGAAAGCCCAGTTCCTCTCCAGTGGTGACAGGGATCTTGGGGTTGCATTCAAGGTTCACCCGAGGAGTCAAGTCTCGTCTTGAGTGGAAGCAAAGAACTCCGCTCTACTCTCGAGTTGCCACGGGTATCTCTCGGAGCCCATTGGTGGCCTAAAGGGAGTCAAGCTTCCTGTTGGGTTTTGAGAGGGGACTCAGGATTGCTCTCTAGGCCCTGCAGGAAAAGAAGGACCTCATCTCGTGATGACGGGGGAATCTCATGGTTTTTCTCGAGCTGAAACGTGCCGTGTGGGGTTTCTCTCGAGTTACGATGGGGAACTCAGGGAGCCTCTCATGTGGCCCCAGGGAAGTCCAGTCTCCATTCGAGTTGTGAAGGGGAGCGCAGCATTGCTCTCGAGTCATGGTAGGGGAATCGGGCCTCAAGACTGGTTGAAGGGAGGATCTCGAGGTCTTTCTTGAGTTACGGCAGGAAACCCTGGGTTCCCTTGACTTGTGAAGGTGACCTCAGGGAGCTTCTAATAGTGCCTATGGGAAGTCAGGAATACTGTCGAGTTGGGAGGGCCCTCTCTGGACTCCACTGGGGTTGGCGCAATGGAAGAGCACCTCATCTCGAGTTGAGGCGGGAACCTCAGTGTTCCTCTCCTCTTCTGACCTGGGTCTCGGGCTGTTTATGCCATTTGAAACAGGGAGTGAGGTCTCCACTTGTGTGGAAGCATGGAACCCTGCTTTCCTCTGGAGTTGTCAAAGGGGTTTCAGGCCTCCAGGAGAGTTGAATTTGTGACATGGGGTTCTTTTCGGATTAGCAACCAGGGCATCAGAACTCGCTTCGTGTTGTGAGTTGATTCTCGGCTGACATGAGAATCCGTGCAAGGAAATCATGCCTGATCTCGAGTGGAAGGGGAAACACGTGGCTTTCAAATTGTGACAAGACACCCGGGTTCCCCTCCAGTGTCAAGTAGATACCAGCCTCCAGTCGAGGTGCGACGGGGACTTCGGCATTCCTTTCCTGGCGAACCAAGGCAATTGATCCTCATCTCGACTTGAGGAGGGGAAAACGGGGCTCTTCTTGACTTGTGGTGGGAAACTCAATGATCCTCTAGAGTGGGGAAGGGTATCTGGGGAAACTTCTGAAGTTTCATAAAGCGTACAAGTACGCTTTCGAGTTCCAAAATGGAACATGGGCTTTCTGTGGAAAGGCTGAAGCGTATAAAGGCCTCCTCAAGCATGCAGGGGAGAATTTCGTGGTTTGTGTGGAGTTATGGGGGGAAGCTTAGCATTCCTCTCGAGTTGCGTGTCGACCTGGGGGTCGCTCGTTTCTCCTCAGGAAAGTCAGATCTCCTTTGGCATTGAGAGGGTCACCAAGGGATTCCTTGCACATCGCTGCAGGGATGAATCCAGCCTCATCTCGAGTTGAGGTGGGAACCTCAGGGTTCGTCTCCATTTCTGACATCGATCTCAGGGTCTCTGTGGAGTTGGAATAGGGGAGTCAGGCCTCGTCTTGTGTTGAGGCACAGAACTCCGGTTGCCTCTCAAGTTGTTCATGGGGTGTCAGGCCACTTGTCGAGTTGTATTTGGAACCTGCAGCTTTTTCTGGAGGATGCAACCGGAATGACAGTGCCCCTTCATGTTGTGACTTCATCCTCGGGGTTACAGTCAAAGAGGTGCCTGGGCATCAGGACGTACCTTGAGTGGAAGCGGAAATCGGTGTCTTTCAAAATGTGGCATGACACACGAGGCTTCCTCTCGAGGTTCAATGTGAGACCGGCCTCCTCCTGAGGTGTGATAGGAAGTTTGGGGCCCCTTTCCAGACAAAGCAGGGGAATCGACCCTCATGTCAAGATCAGGAGGGGAGAAGGGGCTCAGATTAAGTTGTGCCAGCAAACTCGGTGCTCCTCTCGAGTGAGACCGGTGTGTCCTGGAACTTTTTGAGTTGCATCAAGGGTGTCAAGTATCATTTCAAATTTCAAGAGGGAACGTGGGATTTCTCTTGAGACACTGCAGCGGGAAAGGGCCTCATCTCGCAATGATGGGGGAACCTCATTGTTTTTCTCGACAGGGGGACAGGGATCTCGGGGTTGCACTCAAGGTTCACCCGGGGAGTCAGGCCTCGTCCTGAGTGGAAGCAAAGTGCTCGCTCTCTTCTCAAATTGCAACGGGTATTTCTTGGAGCCCATTGAGTGGCCTAAAGGGAGTCAAGCCTCCTGTGGAGTTTGGAGAGGGGACTCGAGAGTGCTCTCTAGGCCCTGCAAGAAAAGAAGGGCCTCAAGTCGCGATGATGGGGGAATCTCGTGGTTTTTCTCGAGCTGCCGCACAACGTATGGCGTTTCCGTCGAGTTGTGATGGGGAACTCTGGGAGCCTCTCGTGTGGCCCCAGGGAAGTCCAGTCTCCATTAGAGTTGGGAGGGGGAGAGCAGCATTTTTCTCGAGTCATGGCAGTGGAATTGGGCCTCAAGATGCGTTGAAGGGGAAATCTCAAGGTCTTTCTCGAGTTGCAGCTGGAGACCCTGAGTTCCCTCGACTTGTGATGGTAACCTCAGGGACCTTCTCATGGTGCCTATGGGAAGTCAGGAATACTGTGGTGTTTGGAGAGTCCTCTTGGGACTCCACTTGGGTTGGTGCATTGGAAGACGTCTCATCTCGAGTTAAGGCAGGAGCCTCAGTGTTCCTGTCCTGTTCTGACGTGGGTCTCAGGGTGTGTATGCTGTTTCAAACAGGGAGTCAGGTCTCGACTTGTGTGGAGGCATGGAATTCTGCTTTCCTCTCGAGTTGTCAAAGGGGTTTCAGGCCTTCAGGTGAGTTGAATTTGGGACCTGGTGCTCTTTTTGAATTAGCAACTGGGGTATCAGAACTCCCTTCATGTTATGAGATGATTCTCGGCTGACATTCAAATTGGTTCAAGGGAATCAGGCCTGGTCTCGAGTGGATGGGGAAATACGTGGCTTTCGAATTGTGACAAGACCCCCGGGTTCCCCTCCAGTGTCAAGTAGATACCAGCCTCCTCTCGAGGTGTGATGGGGATGTCAGCATTCCTTTCCAGGCAAAGCAGGGCAATCGACCCTCATCTCGACTTGAGGAGAGGAAAACGAGGCTCTTCTTGACTTGTGGCGGGAAACTCAGCGTTCCTCTCTAGTGGGGACGGGTATCTGGGGAAACTTCTGGAGTTTCATAAAGCGTGTCAAGTACCGTTTCAAGTTCGAAGAGGGAACGTGGGATTTCTTTGGAAATGCTGCAGCGTAAAACGGCATCCTGAAGCGTGCAGGGGAGAATTTCGTGGGTTGTGTGGAGTTGTGGTGGGAAGCTTAGAGTTCCTTTCGAGTTTCGTGTGAACCTTGGGGAACCCACTCATGTCTCCTCGGGGAAGTCAGATCTCCTTTGGCGTTGAGGGCCACCTCGGGATTCCTCGTGCAGTGCTGCAGGGATGAATAGGGCCTAATCTCTAGTTGAGGTGGGAACCTCAGGGTTCCTCTCCATTTCTGACATCGATCTCAGGGTCTCTGTGGAGTTGGAACAGGGGAGTCAGGTGTCGTCTTTTGATGGGGCACGGAATTCTGCTAGCCTCCAAAGTTGTTCATGCAGTGTCAGGCCACTTGTCGAGTTGCATGTGGAACCTGCGGCTTTTTCCAGAGGATGCAACCTGGGTGTCAGTGCCTATTCATTTGTGACTTCATCATCGGGGTTACATTCGAAGAGGTGCCTGGGCATCGGGACTTACTTTGAGTGGACAGGGAAATTGGTATCTTTCGGAATGTGGCATGACCCACGATGCTTCCTCTCGAGTTTCAATGCGAGACCAGCCTCTTCCTGAGGTGGACGGGAAGGTCGGGATCCCTTTCAAGACAAAGCAGGGGAATCCACGTTCATGTCAAGATCAGGAGGGCAGAAGGGACTCAGATTACATTGTGCCGTGATACTCGGTGTTCCTCTCGAGTGAGACCCGTATGTCAGGGAAATTTTTGAGTTGAATCAAGGGTGTCAGGTATCATTTCGAATTTCAAGAAGGAACGTGGGATTTATCTTGAGACGCTGCAGTGGGAAAGGGCTTCATCTCGTGATGATGGGGCAACCTCGTGGTTTTTCTCTAGTTGCGGCGGGATTCTCGAGTTTCGACGGGGAGCACAGAGAACCACTCGTGGTGCCCCAGGGAAATCCAGTCTCCACTGGAGTTGCGAGGGGGACCTGGGGATTGCTCTCGAGTCACTGCAGGGCAAATAGACCTCATCTAGGCTTGTGTCCAGAAACTCCGTGTTCCTCTCCAGTGGTGACAGGAATCTCGGGGTTGCATTCAAGGTTCACACAGGGAGTCAGCTGTCATCTCAAGTTGAGGCAGGAACCTCAGGCTTCCTCTCCATTTCTGACACCAATCTCGGGGTATCTGCGGAGTTGGAAAATGGGAGTCAGGCCTCGTCTTGTGTTGAGGCACAGAACTCCACTTACTCTCGTGTTGTTCATGGGGTGTCAGGCCACCTTCGAGTTGTATTTGGAACCTGTGGCCTTTTATGGAGGATGCAACTGGGGTGTCAATGCCCCTTCGTGTTGTGACTTCATCCTCGGGGTTACATTCGAAGAGGTGCCTGGGTATCGGGACTCACCTTGAATGGACGGGGAAATCGGTGTCTTTCAGAATGTGGCATGAACCACGAGGCTTCCTCTCGAAATTCATTGTGAGACCGGCCTCCTTCTGAGGTGCGACGGGAAGGTCAGGATCCCTTTCCAGACAAAGCAGGGGAATCGACCCTCATGTCAAGATCAGGAGGGGAGAAGGGGCTCAGATGAAACTGTGCCGGGAAACTCGGTATTCCTCTCGAGTGAGACCGGTATGTCGGGGAACTTTCTGATTTTCATCAAGGGTGTCAAGTACCGTTTCGAATTTCAAGGGGGAACGTAGGATTTCCCTTGAGACGCTGCAGTGAAAAGGGCCTCAACTCGTGATGACGGGGGAATCTCATGGTTTTTCTCAAGTGGTGGTGGGATTCTCGATTTACGATGGGGAACACAGGGAGCCTCTCCTGGTGCGCCAGGAAAGTCCAATCTCCATTCCAGTCGTGAGGGCAAGCTGGGGATTGCTCTCGAGTCACTTCAGGGCAAATAAACCTCATCTAGGCTTGTGTCCAGAAACTCCTTTTTCCTCTCCAGTGGTGACAGGGATCTCGTGGTTGCATTCAAGGTTCACCCGGGAGTCAGGCCTCATCTGGAGTTGAAGCAAAGAACTCCGCTCTCTTCTCAAGTTGCCACAGGCATCTCTTAGAGCCCATCGAGTGTCCTAAATGTAGTCAAGACTCCTGTGGAGTTTTGAGAGGGGAATCGGTATTGCTCTCTAGGCCCTGCAGGAAAAGAAGGGCCTCAACTCACGATGACAGGGGAATCTTGTATTTTTTCTCGAGCTGCGACACAACGTGTGGTGTTTCTCTCGCGTTATGACGGGGAACTCAGGGAGCATCTTATGTGGCCCCAGGGAAGTCCAGTCTCCATTCGAGTTGCGAGGGGGAGCGTGGCATTGCTCTCGAGTCACAGCTGGGAAATCGGGCCTCAAGACACATTGAAGGGGGAATCTTGACATCTTTCTCAAGTTACAGCAGGAAAGCCTTGGTTCCCTCGACTTGTGACGGTGACCTCAGGGAGCTTCTCATGGTGCCTATGGGAAGTCAGGAATACTGTGGAGTTGGGAGGGGCCTCTCATGACTCCACTGGGGTCGGTGCAATGGAAGTGGGCCTCATCTCGAGTTGAGGTGGGAACCTCGGGGTTCCTCTCCTGTTCTGACCTGGGTCTCGAGGTGTATATGCCATTTTAAACAGGGAGTCAGGTCTTGACTCGTGTGTAGTCATGGAACTCTGGTTTCCTCTCGAGTTGTCAAAGGGGTTTCCGGCCACCAGGCGAGTTGAATTTGGGACCTGCGGCAATTTTTCAAATAGCAACTGGGTTACCAGAACTCCATTCATGTTGTGAGTTGATTCTCGGCTGACATTCGAATTGGTGCAAGGGAATCAGACCTAATCTCGAGTGGATGGGGATATACGTGGCTTTCGAATTGTGACAAGACCCCCGGGTTCCCCTCCAGTGACAAGTAGATACCAGCCCCCTCTCGAGGTGCGATGGGGACGTTGGCATTCCTTTCCAGGTGAAGCAGGGCAATTGACCCTCATCTCGACTTGAGGAGGGGAAAACGGGGCTCTTCTTGACTTGTGGCGGGGAACTCAGCTTTCCTCTCAAGTGGGAACGGGTTTCTGGGGAAACTTCTGGAGTTTCCTAAAGCTTGTCAAATACCCTTTCGAGGTCCAAGAGGGAACGTGGGCTTTCTTTGGAAACACTGCAGTGTAAAAGGGCCTCCTCAACCCTGCAGGGGAGAATTTCGTGGTTTGTGTGGAGCTTTGGCAGGAAGCTTAGGGTTACTCTTGAGTTGCGCTTCGACCTGGGGGATCCATTTGTGTCTCCTCAGGGAAGTCAGATCTCCTTTGGCATTGCAAGGGGAACCTCGGGATTCTTCGCACATCATTGCAGGGATGAATAGGGCCTCATCTCGAGTTGAGGTGGGCACCCGAGGGTCCTCTCCATTTCTGAGATCGATTTTGGCGTCTCTGCGGAGTTGGAACAGGGTAGTCAGGCGTCGTCTTGTTTGCTGCGGCAACACGAGAGGCTCCCTGAGTTCCCCGTGGTACCTGGAGAGGAATCTCAAGCCTCCAGCTGCAACTCGAGATAAACCACGAGATGCCCCCATCAACGCAAAATGAGGCCTTTTTTCTTGCAGCACTGTGAGAGCAATCCCAGGTGCTCTCTCAAAACTCGAGAGAATGCTTGACTCCCTTTAACCAATTCATGGGGGCCCAGAGATCCCCATCACAACCCGAGACGAAAGCCGAGTTTCCCGCCACAACTCGACTAGAACCCCGTGTGTCCCACCTCGTCTGGATATGAGGGTCCATCCCCTGCTTCAACTCAAGAGGAATCCCAACTTCCCCTCGCACCACAAGAGGCCTGTATCACCACTTGAATCTCTAGTGGAATCCCGCGGATCCTGCAGCAAGGAATAAGGACGCTGATTTCCCCCTCCGCTCCAGATAAGTCCTGATTTCCCTGCACCGGCTCCAGTGGAATACCGAGTATCCCCTCACAACACAATGGGAGGACTGTCGACCTTGCCTATCTTCTTGAAAAAGCCCAAATTCCCCACCTGAACTCGACTGGAGGCCTGACAGCCCTTTAACAACTCAAGAGAAATGCAGAGTTCCATGCCTCAACACCAGACGAGGCCTGACTCCCTAGTTGAACCTTGATAGGAAGCCCGAGATCCCAGTCGCCGCTGCAGAGGAACATTGAGTTTCCGGACTGAACTCTAGACACGGACCTATTCACAGGTAGTGACTCGAAAGGAATCCCAACGGGCCCCTTGCAACTCGAAAAGGGACCTGACTTCTCTGAGGCAACACAAGCCGGTCCCTGAGATCCCCGTTGCAACTCGAGAGGAGCCCCAAGGCAACCACCATCCCTCCCACGATCCTCCCACCACCCTCCCACCACCGTCCCACCAATCTCCCACCACCCTTCAATCCACCCTCCCACCACCCTCCCACCATCTTCCCACCACCCTCCATTCCACCCTCCCCATTCATCTTCCTACTACCCTCCCACCTTCCTCCCACCACCCTCCCAATCACTTTCCCATCCATTCTCCCATCCATCCACTCACATCCTCTCACATCCTCTCATTCA
Organism: Bos mutus; assembly: GCF_027580195.1. Lineage (NCBI taxonomy): Eukaryota > Metazoa > Chordata > Mammalia > Artiodactyla > Bovidae > Bos > Bos mutus. The sequence goes on from NC_091618.1 coordinate 135,971,374, forward strand.
TTCTCCCATCTACCTTCCCACCATCCTTCCACCATCCTTACAGCACGCTCCCATCATCCTCCCACCATCCTCCCATCCACCTTCCATCCACCCCCCATCCACCTTCCCACAATCCTCTCACCCATCCTCCCATCTCTCCTCCTATCCACCCACACTCTCATCACCCCTCTCTTTGCTTCCCTCCCTTCATGTCTTTCCTTCCATACAGTATTTATTGAGGGTCTACTGTGGGATTCAGTAGACACTGGTGATGCAATAATGAACATGGCACAGCGACCCCTTTTCCAGAAGAGTGCAGATATTGAAGCCATATGGTGTCCCTCTATCATTCTTTGGATGAAATCTCACCCAGAATCACAACACAGAAAGCCAATAAATCCTAGATACCCTAGAGGTCCAAAAGGTCAAGTTTATAAACCACAGATCGAGCTAGATGCTCCCACTTTATGTATAAGAAAACAGGTTCATCCAACTCGATCCTACTCCACAGGGGTGGGAAGATGAATGGGAGGGTGGATTGGAGGGAGGTGGGTAGGAGATGGGAGAGTGGTGGGAGGGTGGTGGGAGGGAGGTGGAAGGGTGGAGGGAGTGAGGTCGGAGGGTTGTAGGAGGGAGGTGGGTGGGAGGTGGGAGGGTGGTGGGCGGTAGGTGGGCTGGTGGTGGGAAGGGGGTGAGCTGATGGTGGGAGGATTGTGGAGGGAGGTGGGAGGGCAGTGGGTGGGAGGGTGGTGAGAGGTTGGTGGGCGGGAGGAGGGAGGGTGGTGGCAGGGTGGTGAGAGGGTGGTGGGAGGGTAGTGGGGGGAGGTGGGAGAGTGGCGGCAGGGTGGTGGGCGGGAGCTGGGAGGGTAGTGGGTGGGTGGTGGGATGATGGTGCGAGGGTTGTGGGATGGTGGTTGGAGGGTGGTGGGCGGAAGGTGAGAGGGTTGAGGCACAGAACTCCGCTTGCCTCTTGAGTTGTTCATGGGGTGTCAGGCCACTTGTTGAGTTTTATTTGGAATCTGCACCTTTTTCCAGAGGATGCAACTGGGGTGTCAGTGCCCTTTTGTGTTTTGACTTCATCCTCTGGGTTACATTTGAAGAGGTGCCTGGGCATCAGAACTTACCTTGAGTGGATGGGGAAATCAGTGTCTTTCGGAATGTGGCACGACCCACGAGGCTTCCTTTCGAGTTTCAATGTGAGACCGGCCTCCTCCTGAGGTGCGATGGGAAGGTCGGGGTCCCTTTCCAGACAAAGCAGGGGAATCGACCCTCATGTCGAGATCAGGAGGAGAGAAATGTATCAGATTAAGTTGTTCTGGGAAACTCAGTGTTCCTCTCGAGTGAGACTGGTATGTTGGGGAACATTTGGAGTTACATCAAGGGTGTCAAGTACCGTTTAGAAATTCAAGAGGGAACGTGGGATTTGTCTCGAGATGCTGCAGCGGGAAAGGGCCTCATCTGGAGATGACGGGGGAACCTCGTGGTTTATCTGGAGTTGCGGCCCGATTCTCGAGTAATGATTGGGAACTCAGGGAGCCTCTCGTGTTGCCCCAGGGAAGTCCAATCTCCATTCGAGTTGCGAGGGGGAGCTGGGGATTGCTGTCGAGTCACTGCAAGGCAAATAGCCCTCATCTAGGCTTGTGTCCAGAAACTCTGTGTTCCTCTCAAGTGGCGACAGGGATCTCAGGGTTGCATTTAAGGTTAACCCGGGGAGTCAGGCCTCGTCTCGAGTTGAAGCAAAGAACTCCGCTCTCCTCTCGAGTTTTGATGGGTATCTCTTGGATCCCATTGAGTGGCCTAAAGGGAGTCAAGCCTCTTGTGGAGTTTTGAGAGGGGACTCGGGATTGCTCTCTAGGCCCTGCAGGAAGAGAAGGGCCTCATCTCGCGATGAGGGGGAATCTCGTGGTTTTATTCTAGCTGCAGTGCAACGTTTGGGGTTTCTCTCGAGTTACGTCAGGGAGCTCAGGAAGCCTCTCATGTGGCCCCAGGGAAGTCCAGTCTCCATTCGACTTGCGAGGGGGAGTGCGGCGTTGTTCTCGAGTCATGGCAGGGGAATCGGGCCTCAAGACGCATTGAAGGGGGAAACTCGAGATCGTTCTCGAGTTGTGGCAGGAAACCCTGGGTTCCCTCAAATTGTGACGGTGACCTCAGGGAGCTTCTCATGGTGCCTATGGGAAGTCAGGTATACTGTGGAGTTTGGAGGGAGCTCTTGGGACTCCACTGGGTTTGGTGCAATAGAAGAGGGCCTCATCTCCAGTTCAGGCGGGAACCTCAGTGTTCCTCTCCTGTTCTGATGTGGGTCTCGAGGTGTGTATGTCGTTTCAAACAGGAAGTCAGTTCTCGACTTGTGTGGAGGCATGGAACTCTGCTTTCCTCTCGAGTTGTCAAAGGGGTTTCAGGCCTCCAGGCGAGTTGAATTTGGGACCTGGGGCTCTTTTTGGATTAGTAACCGGGGCATCAGAACTCCCTTCGTGTTGTGAGTTGATTCTCGACTGACATTCAAATCGGTGCAAGACCTGATCTTGAGTGCTTGGGGAAACACGTGTCTTTCGAATTGTGACAAGACTCCAGGGTTCCACTCCAGTGTCAAGTAGATACTAGCCTCCTCTGGAGATGTGACGGGGACGTTGGCATTCTTTTCCAGGCGAAGCAAGGCAATTGACCTTCATCTCGACTTAAGGAGGGGAAACAGGGCTCTTCTTGACTTGTGGCGGGAAACTCAGCGTTCCTCTTGAGTGGGGACGGGTATCTGGGGAAACTTCTGGAGTTTCCTAAAGCATGTCAATTGCCCCTTCCAGTTCCAAGACTGAACGTTGGCTTTCTTTGGAAACACTGCAGCGTCAAAGGGTCTCCTCAAGCGTACAGGGGAGAATTCTGTGGGTTGGGTGAAATTGTGACAAGAAGCTTAGGGTTCCTCTCGAGTTGCATGTCGACCTGGGGGACAAGCTCTTGCCTCCTCAGGAAAGTCAGATTTCCTTTGGCATTGTGAGGGGCACTTCGGGATTCCTCGTGCATCACTTCAGGGATGAATAGGGCCTCATCTCGAGTTGAGGCGGGAACCTCAGGGTTCCTCTCCATTTCTGACATCAATCTCGGGGTCTCTGTGGAGTTGGAACAGGGGAGTCAGGCTTCGTCTTGTGCTGATGCATGGAAATCCGCTTGCCTCTCGAGTTCTTCTTGGGGTGTCAGGCCACTTGTCGAGTTGTATTTGGAACCTGCGGCTTTTTCCGGAGGCTGCAACCAGGGTGTCATTGCCTCTTAGTGTTGTGATTTCATCCTCATGATTACATTCGAAGAGGTGTCTGGGCATCGGGACTTACCTTGAATGGACGGGGAAATCGGTGTCTTTTGGAATGAGGCATGACCCACGAGGCATCCTCTCGAGTTTCAATGTGACACCGGCCTCCTCCTGAGGTGCGACGGGAAGGTCAGGATCCCTTTCCAGACAAAGCAGGGGAATCAACCCTCATGTCCTGATTTGGAGGGGAGAAGGTGCTCAGGTTAAGTTGTGCCGGAAAACTCGATGTTCCTCTCGAGTAAGACGAGTATGTCGGGGAACTTTTTTGAGTTGTATCAAGGGTGTCAAGTACCCTTCCGAATTTCAAGAGGGAACGTGGGATTTCTCTTGAGACGCTGCAGTGGAAAAGGGCCTCAACTCACGATGACAGTGGAACCTCGTGGTTTTTCTCGAGGTGGGGCGGGATTCTCGAGTTACGTCGGGGAACTCAGGGAGCCTCTTGTGATGCCCCAGGGAAGTCCAATCTCAATTCGAGTTGCGAGGGGGAGCTGGGGATTGCTCTCGAGTCACTGCAGGACAAATAGACCTCATCCAGGCTTGTGTCCAGAAACTCCGTGTTCCTCTCCAATGGCGACAGGGATCTCAGGGTTGCATTCAAGATTCACCCATGGACTCACACCTCGTCTCGAGTTGAAGCAAAGAACTCTGCTCTCCTCTCGAGTTGCGACGAGTATCTCTTGGTGCCCATTGAGTAGCCTAAAGGGAGTCAAGCCTCCTTTGGAGTTTTGAGAAGGGACTCAAAACAGTTTTGAGAAGGGATTGCTCTCTAGGTCCTACAGGAAAAGAAGGGCCTCATCTCTCGATGACGGGGGAATCTCGTGGTTTTTCTCTAGCTGTGACACGACGTGTGGGGTTTCTCTCGATTTACGACGGGGAACCCAGAGAGCCTCTAGTGTGGCCCCAGTGAAGTCCAGTCTCCATTCGAGTTAGGAGCGGGAACGCCGCATTGCTCTAGAGTCTTGGCATGGGAATCTGGCCTCAAGACACGTTGAAGGGGGAATCTCGAGGTCTTTCTCGAGTTGAGGCAGGAAACCATGGGTTCCCTAGACTTCTGACAGTGATCTCATGTAGCTTCTCACGGTGTCAATGGGAAGTCAGGAATACTGTGGAGTTGGGAAGGGCCTCTTGGGGCTCCACTGGGGTCGGCACAATGGAAGAGGGCCTCATCTCTTATTGATATGGGAACCTCACGATTCGTCTTCTGTTCTGATGTGTTTCTCGGGGTGTGTTTGCTGTTTCAAACAGGGAGTCAGATCTCGACTTGTGTGGAGGCATGGAACTCTGCTTTCCTCTCTAGTTGTCAAAGGGGTTTCAGGCCTCCAGGAGAGTTGAGTTTGGGACCTAAGCCTCTTTTCAAGTTATCAACCGGGGCTTCAGAACTCCCTTCGTGTTCTGAGTTGATTCTCAGCTGACATTTGAATTGGTGCAAGGGAATCAGGCCTGATCTCATGTGGATGGGGAAATACATGGCTTTCGAATTGTGACAAGGCCCCTGGGTTCCCCCCCACTTTCAAGTAGATATCAGCTTCCTCTCGAGGTGCGACAGGGACGTCAGCATTCCTTTCCACTCAAAGCAGGGCAATCGACCCCCATCTCCACTTGAGGAGGGGAAAACAGTGCTCTTCTTGACTTGTGGTAGGAAACTCAGCATTCCTCTCGAGTGGGGACGGGTATCTGGGGAAATTTCTGGAGTTTCCTAAAGCATGTCAAGTACCCTTTTGAGTTCCCAGAGGGAACGCAGGCTTTCTTTGGAAATGCTGCAGCCTAAAAAGGCCTCCTCAAGCATGCAGAGGAGAATTCCATGGGTTGTTTGGAGTTGTTGCGGGAAGCTTAGGGTTCCTCTCGAGTTGCGTGTCGACCTGGGGGACCCACTCATGTCTCCTCAGGGAAGTTAAATCTCCTTTGGCGTTGCAAGGGCCACCTCGGGATTCCTCGTGCATTGCTTCAGGGATGAATAGGGCCTCATCTCGAGTTGAGATGGGAACCTCAGTGTTCCTCTCCATTGCATTTCTGACATTGACCTCGAGGTCTTTGAGGAGTTGGAACAAGGGAGTCAGGCCTCGTCTTGTGTTGAGGCATGGAACTCCGCTTGCCTCTCGAGTTGTTCATGGGGTGTCAGGCCATTTGTCGAGTTGTATTTGGAACCTGCATCTTTTTCCGGAGGATGCAACTGGGCTGTCAGTGCCCTTTCGTGTTCTGACTTCATCCTCGGTGTTACATTCGAAGAGGTGCCCGGGCATCAGGACTTACCTTGAGTGGACGGGGAAATCGGTGTCTTTCAGAATGTGGCATGACCCACGAGGCTTCCTCTCGAGTTTCAGTGTGAGACCGGCCTCCTCCTGAGGTGCGACGGGAAGGTCGGGATCGTTTTCTAGACAAAGCAGGGGAATCGACCCTCATGTCGAGATCAGGAGGAGAGAAAAGGATCAGATTAAGTTGTTCCGGGGAACTCAGTGTTCCTCTCGAGTGAGACTGGTATGTTGGGGAACGTTTGGAGTTACATCAAGGGTGTCAATTACTGTTTCAAATTTCAAGAAGAAAAGTGGGATTTGTCTCAAGATGATGCAGTCGGAAAGGGCCTCATCTGGAGATGATGGGGGAACCTCGTGTTTTTTCTGGAGTTGCAGCAGGATTCTCGAGTTACAATGGGGAACTCAGGGAGCCTCTCGTGTTGTCCCAGGGAAGTCCAATCTCCATTCGAGTTGCGAGGGGGAGCTGGGGATTGCTCTCAAGTCACTGCAGGGCAAATAGACCTCATCTAGGCTTGTGTCCAGAAACTCCGTGTTCCTCTCCAGTGGCGACAGGGATCTCAGGGTTGCATTCAAGGTTCACCCGGGGAGTCAGGCCTTGTCTCGAGTTGAAGCAAAGAACTCTGCTCTCCTCTTGAGTTGTGATGGGCATTTGCCAGGGTCCAGCCCGGCAGATCCAGGGAATTCAAAGGCTAGATGGCTTCAGTGTTCAGGATACAACAGAATTAAAGATATAAAGATTAGTTAAATAAAGATAACTCAGTGAGAAAATTCAGTGGAGGAAAGATGCTGAATATCTTGATTTACGTGGAAAGCTAATAAAATTCCAAAATAAGGAATTCACGTCACCTACGTAGGCCACAGGCGTCCTCCCGTTCTCCCAAAGGAGAGGAGACACTAAGGCCTCCCCAGTCAGATCTTAGAAGCCCAGGCAAAATTAGTAAGCTTGAGGAGCCTCTATGCTCCAGATGGAAATTCAGCCAGAAGGTGAGAGAAAGAACGACATGGGGAGACCAAGCTTTGATAAACAAGGCCCACACTTTATTTTCCAAAGTAGTTTTTATACCTTAAGTTGTGCATAGAGTATAATGGCGGAAGGGGTAAAGTCAGCAGTAAGCCAAGCTTTCTTCCTACAAACTTATTATAATCAAAAGTTTAGGTGAATTACATCATCTTCTGGCCAAGAGGCCTGTTAACATTTTAAGATCCTTTCTTCAGAAAACTTATTTTTCTCTAAAGTTGATTATTCTAAAGTCAGGCACCATGCTCCAAAAGCATTAGATAAAGTTGAATTCCTATAGGGCAAAGGTGTGGTGGGCTATAACAAGAAAAGAATTAACTCAAGGGTAGAAGGTTACAAACATTAAAGCTACTACTTATATTTCTATACACCAACTCTGTTAATCAATACACTGCCAGGAACACAGTAGGTAAGGGATATGGAAACAGCAGCAAACATTTGCCCAACAAGTGAAAAACCCTTCACCAATACAATTTCTAATCAATCTTTTAACTGCTCAAATGAATCTGTATTTAGACAGTATAGAACATCTCATGCCTCTCACGGTTGGGAGGCTGTGAACAATCACATGTGGCCAGAATAATCTTCAGATGAGTTTGTAGGTTGAAACACTCTTATCACACCCAGGAGCTTTATCAACTGGAGCTGTAAGTTAACTCTTTTTCAGAGAGAGGTGGTGGGGGAGAGCCCCCCATAAAGTCAGAGGTGTAGGTGAGAGCACAAAGCAGTAAAGTAGGCAGATTCTGGTTTTGGGAGTATATGCTCGATAATTTTCAGGGGGACTCCTGAGGCTCGATTCCGGCTTTGCTTATGCCAAGCCTCCTTCCTCATGACCTTTGCCATGGGCAGAGTTCCTCACGCTGAGTCCCGGCATCTCCCCCTTTTTTATTTCTTAAAACAGCCAAATGCAGCTCAGTCACGAGCTTCTGAATGTTCTGCTGAAGAATCCTGACAATACAAGGAAGAATGATTATGAGTAGCAAAAATAGAGCACCAACCTCAACATAACTAAAGATATTAGACAGAATGTTTTTTTCCCTGAAATGAAGTTAGAGAAAGTGTGAAAAAAGTCATTAGCTGCTCCTGCGGTGGTAAAATCCAGTCAAGAGTGTTCCAAGGTCTGTATTTGATTATGAAGTTTCCCTAAGTCCAGGCCAATGTCAGAGCTGTTCCAAACACCTGAAATATGATTTTTAATTTTTTCCCATTCATAATCTGTCTCGTTTGTCTTTAAAGATGTCACACATATCCACCGGTAATCAGCGTGGCATGACAGAGCCATTTTCACCTTTAAAGCCTGTTACTCAGTCCCAATATGCATTATTGCCTCCTCCAAGGCATCTACCCTCATCTCCAACTTTCTATCTATAACTTCCTGTGTTGCTAGAGTTAGAGAAACATTTTTAGACATGATATCAACATATTGGGCAGTATGCACTTGTTGAGTCAATGATATTGCTGCGGCAGTAACAGAAGTAATTGCTGCTATTAAAGCTGATATTCCTAAAATAAGTAAGCCCACAAATCGTCGTTGTCGCATTAAATCTTGCAGTTGTTGTAACACGATGAGGCCGTAATTGTCATACCAGTGGCTAGTCACGGTCACAGGTATCATGAGATAGGGTGGGCGTTGTAACACCACAAAAGAGCAGACATTATATTATGGGGTCAAACAAGATGAAAGCATACATTGTTCACAAGTTATTATATTAGGTCCACCTGAATAATTCATGCATACATTAAGTCTCTTGGAGTCATTAGTAAAAAGAAAAACATAAGGGGAGGGTAGACAAGCTAAAACAGAATAAGTAGAATTGCTATCTGGGAGGTATAAGGAAACAGGAGCAGTAGCAGCAAGGGCTCTCCAAATTTCAGGTTGCCAATAGGTCTGTTTCTTAGTAGTATAAGACAGCATAGGAGGAACAAATTGATTATGATGCCATCTAGTGGCATGTTTTGGCCAAGGAAGAGGAATCCTATCCCAATTCTCGAATCTGCCCTCAAATGTATCATCAGCCAATGGATCCTCTCCTGGATTCAGGTTGCTCCAGTCCTGAATAGTATAATCTCCACCTCCTGGTATCCTATAATCAATCCTTGAATCATAAGTACAAGATGTCCAAGTTGGATATCCTGTACGACTGTCTATGGTGTTCCATATTTTGTCTGAAGGAGCAACCTTATAACAATTCGGATATTTTGCTGGAGATTTGAAATGCAGGGTTACATAGGGGTCAAGAATCCCGGGCATACAAGCCAATAATACCCAAGCTGACCAATGATGTAGAGACCAGGAATCTGTTATAATTAATTTTTTAGAGGCCCCAACACATCCTTCTTTGGTGGTGGTAATAAAGTTCTAGGATTATTGGGGAAGTTAAAGCAAACAGGGAAATCGTCTGTTAATCCCCTGAAGGTATAATTGAAGTTAATAGGATATTTATCTCTAGTGTAAGAAGTATAGGATCCTCCCAAAATCTGAGGTTGGTCTGTGTTGACCCGTATAGGCTCATTATTCCAATTAACAACTTGGAAAGTTGGAGGAACTGGGAGATATGCCCAATATTTGGTTGGAATAGGAGAGGCGCTTACCTGGCAGGAAAGCAAAGCAAGCATGGCAATAAACATTTTCTCAGGAGAAGCTGGAGATCCTTGTAAGGAAGCTATTCCCCGTGCCTGGTGGCAGAGTATTTTCATTTGTCCCCAAGTGGGTATGGGGGCGTGCTGAGTCACCCCAGTCAGGCGACCTGGCATCTTCCTGTGGGGCAGGGGATCCAGGGGAGTAATATCCTGTATGTGAAGTTGAGACATCTGCTTGGTGGGCAGATCCGTTCCTTGCTCATCCGGGATCTCTGATGTCAGTTGTCCCGACGCTGGTGGCGTTTCTCGTGCTGGTGGGGGTTGCGAAAGTAGAGGAGGTCCCTTCCTTTTTCGGGGTCATGGCGGCCGGGGAATCCGATATCCGAGGGGCTGAGACATGGCGAATCAATCTGTCTGGAACCCAAATTGGAGAATTTGCGTCCTGTGGAAAAATGCAAGCATATCCTCGACCACTGGTTAACAATGGGTTGGGACCTTTCCATTGTCGGAGAAGAGATCCTTCCATTTAACTAATGGTTTTGCATTCAATTGCTCCGGGAACCAGTGGCGAAGCATTGCAGTAGTTCCGGCTGAATCAGTATTTAAAATATTTATTACGAAAAGAACATGTTGCAAGATTTGATGGGGGAGAACTATACTTAAACTCCTCTTCTTTTAGTTTTTGAATTTGGATTTTTAATGTTTGATGTGCTCTTTCCACAATGGCCTGTCCCTGGGGATTATAAGGGATGCCAGTATTAGGTTTAATTTGAAACTTTATACAAAATTCCGGAAAAGACTTAGAAGTGTAAGCAGGGGCATTATCAGTTTTCAGAGCTTTTGGCAGGCCCAAATATGAAAAACAAGTAAAGAGATGTTGTATCACATCTTTAACTGCCTCTCCGGTATGAGCAGTTGCAATAATAACGTTAGAAAAAGTATCAACAGTTACATGAACAAAAGACAGTTTTCCAAATGAAGAGACATGAGTTACATCCATCTGCCAGAGTATGTTAGGTTTGAGACCGTGAGGATTAACTTCCATAGGTAGACTATTATAAACAGTGGGGCAGTGTAAGCAAGAATGCACAATCTCTCGAGCAGTCTCTCTGGGAATTTGGAATTGATATCTTAAGGCCGTAGCATTTTGGTGATGAAGTAAATAAGAGGCTCAGGCCTCCTAAATCACAGTAGCCACTGTATTTCTGGTTAATGAGTCAGCCAAATCATTAAAGGCATTTAAAGGGCCGGGCAATCTGGAATGAGCCCAAATGTGTCCAGTGAAAAATATTTTATTTCTTTTCCAAATTTGTTGCTGTAATTTACTTAACAAATGAAATATGGTAGTCTTATTTTCAAGCAAAACCACAGTTTCAATGTGTGGAAACAGCCTGACTACATACTGAGAATCAGAATAAAGGTTAAATTCCTCATCTGCAAACATAGCAAAAGCCTCTATGACTGCTGTTATTTCAGCTCTTTGAACTGAAGTTTCCTGTGTTTCTAAAACTTTCTGATGATTTTTAGTAACTATGGAGGCTTTACTGTTTGCTGACCCATCAGTAAAGGCTATCTGAGCATTTGGAATAGGAGACTGTTTGCACATGACGGGAAAAATAACTGGATGTTTAGACATAAAATTCAACAAAACATGCGAGGGTAAATGATGCAAAATTTGACCACAATAATTTCCAATGGCAATCTCCAAATCCTCATCAAACATTAGAAAAGCATCAAGTTGTTCTTTATTATATGGAATTACAATCTCTGATGGCTCTTTACTGAACAATTCAATGCTCCACTTTCTTCCTTTTAATATCAACGTAGCTATCAATCCTAGATAAGAAGCTACTACTTTTTTAGCTTGGGCGGGGAGATGAACCCATTCTAGGGGGCCGTTTTGCCATAAGACTCCCGTAGGTGCAGTTGGAGTAGCTAGGCAAAGGAATTGTCAGTTTTCTTGTAAATCAATTCTTTTTACATAGCTATCAGATAAGGCTGCTTCTACTTTGTCTAAAGCCTCCCGAGCCTCAGCAGTTAATTTTCTTTTAGAAGTTGGGTCAGGATCACCATGTAAAATATTAAAAAGAGGCTTTAATTCAGCAGAGGTTAATTTTAAATGGGGTCTAATCCAATTAATATTACCTAAAAGTTTTTGATAATCATTTAAAGTAACAAGGTGATCTTTTCTTAATTGTAATGGGGCATGAGTCACTGTTTCTGAATTGATAACCTGTCCTAAGTAAGTTATGGGCGGATTTACCTGAATTTTCTCTGGGGCAGTTTTTAAGCCTCTGCCTGGGTCAAATCTTGGAGGACAGTTTGTAAATGAGCTTTATCAGGATGAGCTATTAAAATGTCATCCATATAGTGAATCATATAGATTTGTTCATATTTAGCTCTAACATCTTCTAAAGCAGCATTAACAAATTTTTGACATAGGGTGGGGCTATTTTTCATTCCCTGAGGCAAAACCTTCCATAGAAACCGTAAATAAGGCTGCTTAAGATTTTCTGATGGCAGACTAAAAGCAAATCGCTTTTTATCCTCAGTATTTAAGGGAATGGTGAAAAAGCAATCTTGTAAATCAATTATAATTACATTGTGTCCCTCTGGAATGGCTACAGGGGAAGGGAGCCCAGGTTGTAGGGCCCTCATGTCCTCCATGGTGGCATTAATGGCTCTTAAATCCTGTAAAAGTCTCCATTTACCAGATTTTTTATTAATGACAAAAATAGGAGTATTCCAAGGGCTATTGGAGGGCTCAATATTCCCCAATTCTAGTTGTTCAAAAATTAACGTTTTAGCTGCCAGTAATTTTTCTTTAGGCAGAGGCCATTGTTCTACCCACACAGGGTCCTAAGATTTCCAGTAATGGGATCGGCAGCAAAAACAATGGCCTCCATTAAAAATTTGGATACCCCAATCCAGTATGTAGCTTTCGAGGAGTTGGGCAAATTGGCTCAATTATTCCTGTCTGCTGTTTACCCAATCCTTTTGAAGGATCATAACCCATATGTAGCATTTGAGAGATCACTTTATCATCAGGGCTAAAAAGTAACACTCCCATTTGAGACAACACATCCCTCCCCCACAGGGTAAAGGGGAGCGAAGGAACTACATACGGTTGGAATTTTCCACGGGTATCATCAAATTGCCAGTCTAAAATCTTTGCACTTTTAGCTACTGCATGGGCTCTTCCTATGCCCACCAACTCACTTTCAGTAATATGGGTGGGCCAGGAGCTGGGCCAGTCTTTCCCAGAAATACAAGAAACATCTGCTCCTGTATCTAATAGTCCTACAATAGACTTGCCACTGACAAAAATAGTTTTCATAGGGTGTTTCTGAGAAATTTGTTACCCAAAAAACCATATCACTAGACCCAAATCCTTTGTCCTGCCTTTCATTTTGAGTAGCTGAATGCCCAATTGCAGTATGGTAAGGCAAAAGTAAAAGTTGGGCTATTCTCTGTCCCTGATGTATTTGGAAAGTTTTAGTAGGGAGTGAAATCATTATCTGAATTTCTCCTGTATAATCTGATCAATTACTCTAGGGATAATTGTAAGACCTTGCATAGCTAAGGAACTTCTGCCTAATATAATTCCCACCAAGCCTTTCGGTAATGGACCTTTAACTCCTGTAGGGATGTTTATAGTGGGGCTATCTGGTGTTAATATTGTTGAGGTGGTGGAACTGAGGTCCAGTCCTGCACTGCCTGGGGTTGCTCTGATGAATTCTGCGACGGGACGAAGGGAATGAATGGGTTCAGTGAGGCTGCCCCAATCATTGTCAGGGCCTGGGGCTGGCCCCTCAATCCGTTTCTCGACTGCTGGTAGGGGCCCCAAAATGTTCCATTTCTATGGAATCTTGACCTACAGTCCCTTGCCCAATGATATCCTCTTTGACAGCGAGAGCAGAGAGACCTAGGGTTCGCGGCTGGGGGAGCAGGATTTTGCAGAGCAGACACAGCCGGTGGGGCAGGTTTAGGCGGATAAGAACCAAGTGTTCTTTGAAGGCAAGCATGGAAATTGTGTCTCTCCTGGCCACAGGAAAAACAAGTTCTGGGCAAATAATTCCCGCCTTGGCTACTGGGATCACCTTGTGGTGGCTTATTCTTGTTAGTAACAAAGGATTGGACTGCCTGCTGATAAGAATTCCCTTTTATTGCTGCAGCTATAGCAACACCTTGCAGCATGGACGGTCCTACATCTGCACATTGCCTTATATAATGAATTAGGTCTCCAGATCTTCTTATAGGGCATAAAATAGCTTGGCAGGTAGAGTTAGCATTTTCAAAAGCCAATTGTTTTGTCAATATTCCGGCTGCCTCAGAATCAGAGATTATTCTCTGGACAGCCTCTGAAAGCCATGAGACAAAGTCTTCATATGGCTCCTCTGACTTTTGTTTAATATTAGGTAGAGCAGAATTTGATTCTCTACCATTGGGCAATGAGTGCCAAGTAGTAAAACCACAATCAGCTACCAGTTGTAGAGCATATTTATCTAGTTTCATCTGCTCGTTAAGTGTGGGGTAATCATATTTTCCAGCTAGCATACCTTCAGTGATATAGTTTAAATGTCCCTGTTGATTATTATTGGCATGCCAGAGAGCAAGATCGTCATACTCAGCTTTCCAAAGTATAAAGTGTCCTCCAGACAGGCAGGCCTTAGCAACTGATTTCCAATCATGGGGTGTCAGCCATTTGCCTGCTAAGGCTTGTACCAGCTGCATTGTGTATGGGGCTTTAGGCCCATACAAAGCACAAGCACCTTTAAGTTCTTTTACCAGTTTTAAAGGAACGGTTTCCCATCTGATAGTGCTTCCGTTGTCAGTCGGCTCAAATATTATAGGAAAACAAGCCTCAAGTTGGGGATCAAATTTATCGTTAGGGGCAGAAAAAACCTTTCCTCATGGAGCCGATAATGAAGCTCTTCCTCCTTGATAAAGGGGTGATGTCAACGGCGTAAGTCTCATATCCCTTGGAATGGATCCTATATTGCTTGGTCTAGGAGGTGATGGCAGAAGTATGGGTCCCACACACCCCACTCTAGGAGGTGGTGGCAAAGGTATGGGTCTCATGTCTCTTGCTCTGTACTCTGGGGCTCGTTGGACTGTTTGGTGTTCAGATTTTATGGATGACTGAACTGGGGATGTCTTCTGTAAGCTCATAGCGGCATATGGCCTAATAGGAGACATTTCTCTTAAGCTCCTTGGAGCAGATGGTCTGATGGGGGGAGTTTCTCTTAAGCTCCTTGGGGCATTTTCATTTAAAAGAGGCCAATCTTTGTCAGAGTGATATTGAGCTGCTATCTTGTCTAAATGTTCATCCTGAGGGGAAAGCTGATCTTGTTTCTCTTCCCTATCTTTAATTTGTTCCTGAGCAGTCATAGCGGCTAGCATTTTTCTTAGTTGCTGATAGTCAGGTGGGTCCTCCTCTTTCTCATCCTCCTCAGGTTTAGCTGCAGTTTTCCCCTCACTTTCCTCTTTAAAATGTACTTTTTCAGATTCTGGAGCAGGGTCTAAATCATCTCTAATGATATTCCATAAGGAAAAAGCGTCATTAGGCACCTTTTCTGAGCCATGTTCGGCATGGTAAGTTTTCAGCTGTTTTCCTACTCTCTCCCAGGTGTCTAAGTTAACCATGTCCTCTTCTGGAAACCAGGGACAATGTTCTTGCACAAATGAAAAAAAAAATGAATGAATAGTAGATTTTTAAACTTTAATTCCTGTCTTACTTAATAGCTGAAAAATTACTCCTATAAAGAGCTGCCTTTCATTTGATTCACTGTTACCCATGTCAGAAAGTTAAGTATAGTAAAATATTTAGTTTTAGTCTTCAGAAATAGGATTTTCCTCAACCCTTTAAGACTGTCAATACTTCCCACTCCTACTCGCCCTGTCTATCCTACAGGGGGGTCCGTGGCACCCTGAGTGGGGTCCTAGCCGTCCTGAAAACTCAACACAGGGAGAACAAGAGGGCTGATGACCCTAATTGTTCCGAGGGGGGAGCAATAGGGCTGATGATCCTAATTGCTCTGGGGGCGGGAAGGGAACAACAGGGCTGATGACCCTAACTGTTCCGAGGGGGAGCAACCAGGGATGATGACTCAGATTGTTCAGAGAGGGGAGCAATAGGGCTGATGACCCTAATTGCTTTGAGGGGGACCAACAGGGTTGATGACCCAAATTGTTCCTAGGGGGGAGCAATAGGGATGATGACCCTAATTGCTCCGAGGGGATCTAACTTTGAAAAGCCTGTCCAGGTGCCACTAGCAAGGGTCCAGCCCCGGTGGATCCAGGGAATTCGAAGGGGAGACGGCTTCAGCGATCCGGATATGATAGAATTAAAGATACAAAGAGTGGTAAATAAGGATAGCTCAGTGAGAAAATTCAGTGGGGAAAAGAGGCTGAATAACTTGGTTTACGTGGAAAGTTAATAAAATTCCAAAATAAGGAATTTATGTCAACTACGTAGGCCGCAGGCGTCCTCCCGTTCTCCCAAAGGAGAGGAGATGCTAAAACCTCCCCAGTCAGATCTTAAAAGCCCAGGCAAAATTAGTAGGCTTGACGAGCCTCCATGCCCCAGATGGAAATTCAGCCAGAAGGTGAGAGAAAGAACGACATGGGGAGACCAAGTTTTGGTGAACAAGGCCCACACTTTATTTTCCAAAGTAGTTTTTATACCTTAACTTGTGTATAGAGTATAATGGGGGAAGGGGTGGAGTCAGCAGTAAACCAGGCTTTCTTCCTGCAAACTTATCATACACAAGAGTTTAAGTGAATTACATAATCTTCTGGCCAAGAGGCCTGTTAACATTTTAAGATCCTTTCTTCAGAAAACTTATTTTTCTCTAAAGTTGATTATTCTAAAGTCAGGCGCCACCCTCCAAGAGCATTAGATAAAGTTGCATTCCTATAGGGCAAAGGTGTGGTGGGCTATAACAAGAAAAGAATTAACTCAAGGATACAAGGTTACAAACATTAAAGCTACTACTTACATTCCTATACACCAATTATATTAATCAATACACTGCCAGGGACACAGTAGGTAAGGGATATGGAAACTTAGCAGCAAACATTGGCCCAACAAGTGAAAAACCCTTCACCAATACAATTTCTAATCAATCTTTTAACTGCTCAAAGGAATCTGTATTTAGACAGTTTAGAACATCTCATGCCTCTCATGGTTGGGAGGCTGTGAACCATCACATGTGGCTGGAATAACCTTCAGAGGAGTTTGTAGGTTGAAACACTCTTATCACGCCCAGGAACTTTATGAACTGGAACTGTAAGTTAACTCTTTTTCAGAGAGAGGTGGTGGGGGAGAGCCCCCCATAAAGTCAGAGGTGTAGGTGAGAGCACAAAGCAGTAAAAACTCTGGTTTTGGGGGTATATGCTCGAGAATTTCCAGGGTGACTCCTGAGGCTCGATCCCGCCTTTGCACATTCCAAGCCTCCTTCCTCATGACCTTTGCCACGGGTGGAGTTCCTCACGCTGGCTTCCGGCAGGTATCTCTTGGAGCACATTGAATGGCCTAATGGGAGTCAAGGCTGCTGTGGAGTTTTGAGAAGGGACTCGGGATTGCTATTTAGGCCCTGCAGGAAAAGAAGGGCCTCATCTCACAAAGATGGGGAAATCTCGTGGTTTTTCTCGAGCTGCGGCGCGACATGTGGGGTTTCTCTCGAGTTATGACTGGGAACTCATGGAGCCTCTCGTGTGGCCCCAGGGAAGTCCAGTCTCCATTCGCGTTGTGAGGGGGAGCACAGCATTTCTCTCAAGTCATGGCAGGGGAATCCGGCCTCAAGACGCGTTGAAGGGGGAATCTCAAGGTCTTTCTTAAGTTGCGGCAGGAAACCCTGGGTTCCCTCAACTTGTGATGGTGAACTCAGGGAGCTTTTTATGGTGTCTATGGGAAATCAGAAATATTTTGGAGTTGGGAGGGGCCTCTCGTGACTCCACTGGGGTCGGTGCAATAGAAGAAGGCCTCTTCTCGAGTTGAGGCAGGAACCTCAGGGTTCCTCTCCTGTTCTGACGTGGGTCTCCGGGTGTTTATGCCATTTCAAACAGGGAGTCAGGTCTCAACTTGTGTGGAGGCATGGAAATCTGCTTTCCTCTCCAGTTGTCAAAGGGGTTTCAGGCCTCCAGGTGAGTTGAATTTGGGACCTGGGGCCCTTTTCGAATTAGCAACCGGGGTATCGGAACTCCCATTGTGTTGTGAGTTGATTCTCGGCTGACATTCAAATTGGTGCAAGGGAATCAGGCCTGATGTCGAGTGGAGGGGAAATAAGTGGCTTTCGAATTGTGCCAAGACCCCAGGGTTCCCGTCCAGTGTCAAGTAGATACGGGCCTCCTCTTGAGGTGCGATGGGGACGTTGGCATTCCTTCCAGGGTGAAGCAGGGCAATCGACCCTCATCTCGACTTCAGTATGGGAAAACGGGGCTCTTCTTGACTTGTGGCAGGAGACTCAGCATTCCTCTCGAGTGGGGACGGGTATCTGGGGAAACTTCTGGAGTTTCATAAAGCGTGGCAAGTACCCTTTTGAGTTCCAAGAGGGAACGTGGGCTTTCTTTGGAAATGCTTCAGCGTACAAGGGCCTCCTCAAGCATGCAGGGAACAATATCATGGTTTGCGTGGAGTTGTGGCGGGAAGCTTATGCTTCCTCTCAAGTTGTGTGTCGATCTGGGGGACCTGCTCGTGTCTCCTCATGGAAGTTAGATCTCCTTTGGCTTTGCAGGGGCACCGCAGGATTCCTCGAACATTGCTGCAGAGATGAATAGGTCCTCACCTCGAATTGAGCCGGGAACCTCCGGGTTCCTCTCCATTTCTGACATCGACTTCGGGGTCTCTGCTGAGTTGGAACAGGAGAGTCAGGCCTCGCCTTGTGTTGAGGTGCGGAACCCCACTTGCCTCTCGAGTTGTTCATGGGGTGTCACCCCCTTGTTGAGTTGTATTTGGAACCTGCGGCTTTTTCCGGAGGATGCAACCAGGGTGTCAGTGCTCCTTCGTGTTGTGACTTCATCCCAGGATGTCATTTGAAGAGTTGTCCTGGCATTAAGAATTACCTTGAATGGATGGGGAAATCAGTGTATTTTGAAATGTGGCATGACCCATGAGGCTTCCTCTCGAGTGTCATTGTGAGACCTGCCTCCTCCTGAGGTGCGACGGGAAGGTCGGGATCCCATTCCAGACAAAGCAGGGGAATCGACCCTCATGTCGAGATCAGGAGGGGAGAAGGGGCTCAGATTAAGTTGTGCAAGGAAACAAATTTCAGAAGCGGTGTGTTCGCAAAGAACCCCGCTCTGCTCTCGAATCGCGACGGGTATCTCTTGGAGCTCACTGGGTGGACTCAAGGGAGTCAAGCCTCCTGAGGCGTTTGGAGAGAGGTCGCGAGATTGGTCTCTAGGCCATGCAGGAGACGAAGGCCCTCATCTCTCGATGACGGGGGAATCTCGGGGTTGTTCTCGAGCGGCGGCCCCAGTGTGCGGTTTCTCACGAGGTGTCTTTCTCCGGTTGTGACAGGAAATCCTTAGTTCCCTCGAGTTGTGCCGGTGACCTCAGGGAGCTTCTCAGGGTGCTTCTGAGAAGTCAGGGATACTGTGTGTTGGGAGGAGCCTCTCGGGACTCCACTGGGTTTGGTGCAACGGAAGAGGGTCTCATCTCCATTTAGGCAAGAAGCTCAGGGTTCCTCTCCAGTTCAAACTCCTATCGCAGGGTCCCTGCAGAATTGGGACAGGAGAGTCAGGCCTCATCTTGTGTTGAGTCATGGAACTCCGCTTGCCTCTTGAGGTGATCATGGGGTGAAAGGCCTCTTGTCGAGCTGTATTTGGAACATGCGGGTTTTTCCGGACGATGCACGGGGGTGTCAGTGCCCCTTCGTGTTGCAACTTCATTCACAGGGTTGTGTTAGAAGAAGTGTCCCAGCATCGGGTTGCTGTCAAGAGCGGACCGGGAAATCGGGGTCTTTCAGAATGTGGCACCACCCACGAGGCTCCATCGCGAATTCCCTCGTGAGACCGACCTCATCCTGAGGTGCGACGGGAAGGTCGGGAACCCCTTCCATACAAAGCAGGGGAATAGACCCTCCTGTCGAGATCAGGAGGGGAGCAGGGGCTCAGATTAAGTGGTGCCAGGAACCTCGGTGTTCCTCTAGAGTGAGACCAGTATGTCGGGGAACTTTTTGGGTCACATCAAGGGTGCCAAATACTGTTTCGACCTTCAAGACGGAACGTGGGACTTCTCTTGAGACTGTGTAGTGGGAAAGGGCTTCATCTTGCGATGACGGGGGAACCACGTGGTTTTTCTCGAGTTGCAGCAGGATTCTCGAGTTACAATGGGGAATTCAGGATGCCTCTTGTGTTGGTCCAGGGAAGTCCAGTATTCCATTCGAGTTGCGAAGGAGAGCTGGGGATTGCTCTCGAGTCACTGCAGGGCAAATAGACCTCACCTAGCCTTGTGTCCAGAAGGTAATGTTCCTCTCCAGGGGCGACAGGGATCTCAGGGTTGCATTCCTGAATCACCCGTTGAGACAGGCCTCGTCTCTTGTGGAAGCAAAGAACACCAATCTCCTCTCGAGTCGCGACGGGTATCTCTTGGAGCCCACTGAGTGGCCTAAAGGGAGCCAAGCCTCCTCCGGAGTTTGGAGAGAGGACTCGGGATTGCTCTCTAGCCCATGCAGGAAACGAAGGCCCTCATCTCGTGATGACGTGTGAGTCTCGGGGTTTTTCTTGAGCGGTGGCGCCAGTATGTCTTTTCTAACGACGTACGGATGGGAACTCAACGAGCTCAGGGAGGCTCTCGTGTGGCTCCAGGGAAGTCAGGTCTCCCATGCGAGTGGCGAGGGGGAGCGCGTCATTGCTCTCGAGTCACGGTAGGGGAATCGGGCCTCAAGACGCACTGAAGAAGGACTCTCGAGGTCTTTCTCGGGTTGCAGGAGGAAACCCTGGGTTCCCTCGACTTGTGCCGGTGACCTCAGGGAGCTTCTCAGGGTGCCACTGAGAATTCAGGGATACTGTGGGATTGGGAGGAGCTTTTCAGGACTCAACTGGGTTTGCTGCAATGGAAGAGGGCCTTGTCCCGAGTTGAGGCAGGAACCTCAGTGTTCCTCTCCATTTCTGACTCCGATCGCAGGGTCCCTGCAGAGTTGGGATAGGAGAGGCAGGCCTCGTCTTGTGTCGAGGCATGGAACTCCGCTTGCCGCTCGAGGTGCTCACGGGGTGACAGGCCATTGGCGAGCTGTATTTGGAACCTTCGGGTTTTTTGGACCATGCACGGGGGTTTCAGTGCCCCTTCGTGGTGCGACTTCATCCACAGGGTTGCATTCGAAGAGGTGTCCAGGCATCAGGTTCTTATCAAGAGCAGACCGGCAAATCGGGGTCCTTCGGAATGTGGCACCACTCACGAGGCCAGGTCTCGTATTTCTTTGTGAGACCCACCTCATCCTGAGGGGTGACGGGAAGGTCGGGAACCCCTTCCAGACAAAGCAGGGGAATCGACCCTCCTGTCGAGATCAGGCGGGGAGAAGGGGCTCAGAGGAAATGGTGCCGGGAAAACTTGGTGTTCCTCTCAAGGGAGACCGGTATGTCAGGGAACTTTGTCGGTCACATTAAGGCTGCCAATACCGTTTTGAACTTCAAGACGAAACGTTGGACTTCACTTGAGACGCCGTCAGGGGAAAGGGCTTCATCTTGCGATGGCGTGGGAACCACGTGGATTTTCACGAGTTGTGGCGGGATTCTTGAGTTCCGATGGGGAATTCAGGATGCCTCTTGTGTTGGACCAGGGAAGTCCAATCTTCCATTTGACGTGCGAGGGAGAGCTGGGGATTGCTCTCTAGTCACTGC
The DNA here is from genome assembly GCF_027580195.1 of Bos mutus. Taxonomy (NCBI): domain Eukaryota; kingdom Metazoa; phylum Chordata; class Mammalia; order Artiodactyla; family Bovidae; genus Bos; species Bos mutus. The sequence continues at coordinate 135,992,345 of NC_091618.1, forward strand.
AAGGCAAATAGACCTCCTCTAGGCTTGTGTGCAGAAACTAATGTTCCTCTCCAGGGGCGACAGGGATCTCGGGGTTGCATTCCGGACTCAACGGGGAGTCAGGCCTCGTCTCGAGTGGAAGCAAAGAAATCTGCTCCCCTGTCAAGTCGCGACGGGTATACCTTGGAGCCCCCTGAGTGGCCTCAAGGGAGTCATGCCTCCTGTTGAGTTTGGAGAGAAGATAGGGATGACTCTCTAGGCCATGCAGGAAACGAAGGCCCACATCTCGCGATGAAGGGGGAGTCTCGGGATTTTCTCGAGCACCGGCGCCAGTGTGGGGTTTCTTACGAGGTACGACGGCGAGCTCAGGGAGCCTCTCGTCTGGCGCCAGGGAAGTCGGGTCTCCATGCGACGGGCGAGGGGGAGCGAGTCATTGCTCTCGAGTCATGGTAGGGGAATCAGGCCCTGAGACACGTTGAAGAGGACTCTCGAGGTCTTTCTTGGGATCCGGCAGGAAACCCTGGAGTCCCTCGACTTGCGCCAGTGACCTCAGGGAGCTTCTCAGGGTGCCTCTGAGAAGTCAGCGATACTGTGGAGTTGGGAGGGGCCTCTCGGGACTCCACTAGGTTTGGTGCAATGGAAGAGGGCCTCATCTCCGGTTGAGGCAGGAATCTCAGGGTTCCTCTCCATTTCAGACTCGGATCGCAGGGTCCCTGCAGAGTTGGTACAGGAGAGTCTGGCCTCGTCTTTGGTTGAGGCATGGAACTCCGCATGCCTCTCAAGGTGTTCACGGGGTGAGAGGCCACTTGTCGAGCTGTATTTGGAACCTGCGGTTTTTCCAGATGATGCATGGGGGTGTCATTATCCCTTCGTTTTGCGACTTCATCCACAAGGTGGTGTTCGAATAGGTGTCCGGGCATGGTGTTCTTGTCAAGAGTGGACCGGGAAACCGGGGTCTTTTGGAAGGTGGCACCGCCCACGAGGCTCCGTCTCGAATTCCCACGTGAGACAGGCCTCATCCTAAGGTGCGACAGGAATGTCGGGAACCCCTCCCAGACAAAGCAGGGGAAATGAGCCTCCTGTCGAGATCAGGAGGGGAGAAGGGGCTCAAATGAAGTGGTGCTGGGAACCTCGGTGTTCCTCTCGAGGGAGACTGGTATGTCAGGGAACTTTTTGGGTCTCATCAAGGGTGCCAAGTACCGTTTCAAACTTTTAGACGGAACGTGGGACTTCTCCTGAGACGCTGTCGTGGGAAAGGGCTTCATCTTGCGACGACGGGGGAACCACATGGTTTTCCTCGAGTTGCGGCGGGATTCTCGAGTTACGACGGGAAATTCAGGATGCCTCTTGTGTTGGCCCAGGGAAGTCCAATCTTCCATTCGAGTTGCGAGGGAGAGCTGGGGATTGCTCTCGAGTCATGCAGAGCAAATTTACCTCATCTAGGCTTGTGTCCAGTAGCTAATATTCCTCTCCAGGGGCGACAAGGATCTCGGGGTTGCATTCCAGACTCACCCGGGGAGTCAGGCCTCGTCTCGAGTGGAAGCAAAGAACTCCGCTCTCCTCTTGAGTCGCGACGTCCGGGCATCGGGTTCTTATCAAGAGTGGACTGGGAAATCGGGGTCCTTCGGAATGTGGCACCACCCTGGAGGCCCCGTCTCAAATTTCTTCGTGAGACCGGCCTCATGCTGAGGTGGGACGGGAAGGTCGGAAACCCCTTCCAGATAAAGCAGGGGAATCGATCCTCCTGTCGAGATCAGGAGGGTAGAAGGGGCTCAGAGGAAGTGGTGCTGGGAAACGTCGGTGTTCCTCTTGAGGGAGGCCGGTATGTTGCAGAACTTTGTGGGTCGCATCAAGGCTTCCAAGTACCGTTTCGACCTTCAAGACAGAACTTGGGACTTTCCTTGAGATGCCTTCGCGGGAAAGGCCTTCATCTTGCGATTTTGGGGAACCACTTGGTTTTTCTCGAGTTTCGGCGGGATTATCGAGTTACGATGGGGAATTCAGGATGCTTCTTGTGTTGGGCCAGGGAAGTCCAATCTTCCATTCGAGTTGCGAGGGAGAGCTGGAAATTGCTCCCGAGTGACTGCAGGGCAAATAGACCTCATATAGGCTTGTGTTCAGAAACTAATGTTTCTCTCCACGGGCGACAGGGATCTCGGGGTTGCATTCCAGATTCACCCGGGGAGTCAGGCCTCGTCTCTAGTGGAAGCAAAGAACTCCGCTCTCCTCTCGAGTCGCGACTGGTATCTCTTGAAGCCCCTGAGTGGCCTAAAGGGAGTCAAGCCTCCTGTGGAGTTTGGAGAGAAGAATCGGGATGGCTCTCCAGGCCATGCAGGAAACGAAGGCCCTCATCTCGCGATGACGGGGGTGCCTCGTGCATTTCCTCGAGCTGTGGCGTCAGTGTGGGGTTTCCCACGAGGTACGATGGGGAGCTCAAGGAGCCTCTCGTGGGGCGCCAGGGAAGTCAGGTCTCCCATGCGAGTAGCCAGGGGGAGCACGTCATTGCTCTCGAGTCACGATAGGGGCATCGGGCCTCAATATGCATTGAAGAAGGACTCTCGAGGTCTTTCTTGGGTTGCAGCAGGAAGCCCTGGGTTCCCTCGACTTGTGCCGGTGAGCTCAGGGAGCTTCTCAGGGTGCCTCTGAGAAGTCAGGGATACTGTGGAGTTGGGAGGGGCCTCTCAGGACTCCACTGGGTTTGGTGCAATTGAAGAGGGCCTCGTCCCGAGTTGAGGCAGGAACCTCAGGGTTCCTTTCCACTTCTGACTCTGATCGCAGGGTCCCTGCAGAGTTGGGACAGGAGAGGCAGGCCTCGTCTTGTGTTGAGGCATGGAACTCCGCTTGCCACTCGAGCTGTTCACGGGGTTACAGGCCACTTGTCGAGCTGTATTTGGAACCTGGGGGTTTTTCAGGACGGTGCACAGGGGTGTCAGTGCCCCTTCGTGTTGCGACTTCATCCACAGGGTTGCGTTCGAAGAGGGGTCCAGGCATCGGGTATTTGTCAAGAGCAGACCAGGAAATCGGGGTCTTTCGGAAGGTGGCACCGTCCACGAAGCTCAGTCTCGAATTCCCTCGTGAGACCTGCCTAATCCTGAGGTGCGACGGGAAGGTCGGGAACCCCTTCCAGACAAAGCAGAGGAATGGACCCTCCTGTCGAGATCAGAAGGGAATCAGGGGCTCAGATGATGTGGTGCCGGGAACCCCTGTGTTCCTCTCGAGTGAGTCCGGTATGTTTGGGAACTTTTTGTCTCACATCAAGGCTGCCAAATACCGTTTCGACCTTCAAGATGGAACGTGGGACTTCTCCTGAGACGCTGTAGCGGGAAAGGGCTTCATCTTGTGATGACGGTGTAACCACCTGCTTTTCTCGAGCTGTGGCGGAATTCTCGAGTTACGACGGGGGAATTCAGGATGCCTCTTGTGTTGGCCCAGGAAAGTCCAATCTTCCATTCGAGGTGTGAGGGAGAGCTGGGGATTGCTCACGAGTCACTGCAGGGCAAATAGACCTCATCTAGGCTTGTGTCCAGAAACTAATGATCCTCTCCAGGGGCGACAGGGATCTCGGGGTTTCATTCCAGACTCAGCCGGGGAGTCAGGCCTCATCCCGAGTGGAAGCAAAGAACTCCGCTCTCCTCTGGAGTCGCGACGGGTATCTCTTGGAGCCCCCCGAGTGGCCTAAAGAGAGTCAAGCCTACTGTGGATTTTGGAGAAAGACTCGGGATGGCTCTCCAGGCCACGCAGGAAACGAAAGCCCTCATCTCGCGATGACGGGGGAATCTCTGGGTTTTTATCAAGCGGCAGCACAAGTGTGGGGTTTCTCACGAGGTACGACGGTGAGCTCAGGTGGCCTTTCGTGTGGCGCCAGGGAAGTCGGGTCTCCATGCCAGGGGCGAGGGGGAGTGCGTCATTGCTCTAGAGTCATGGTAGGGGAATCGGGCCTCGAGACGCGTTGAAGAAGGACTCTTGAGGTTTTTCTCGGGTTGCGGCAGGAAACGCTGGGTTCCCTCAACTTGTGCCGGTGACCTCCGTGAGCCTCTCAGGGTGCCTCTGAGAAGTCAGGGATACTGTGGAGTTGGGAGGGGCCTCTCGGGACTCCACTAGGTTTGGTGCAATGGAAGAGGGCCTCATCTCCAGTTGAGGCAGGAACCTCAGGTTTCCTCTCCATTTCAGACTCCGATGGCAGGGTCCCTGCAGAGTTGGGACAGGAGAGGGAGGCCTCGTCTTGGGTTGAGGCATGGAATTCCGCTTGACTCTCGAGGTGTTCACGGGGTGACAGGCCACATGTCGAGCTGTATTTGGAAGTTGCGGATTTTTCTGGATGATGCAAGAGGGTGTCAGTGCCCCTTTGTGTTTCGACTTCATCCACATGGTTGTATTCGAAGAGGTGTCCCGGCATCAGGTTCTTGTCAAGAGCAGACCGGTAAATCGGGGTCTTTCAGAACGTGGCACTGCCCACGAGATCACGTCTCAAATTCCCTTGTGAGACCAGCCTCATCTTGAGATGCGACAGGAAGGTCGGGAACCCCTTCCATACAAAGCAGGGGAATAGACCCTCTTGTCGAGATCAGGAGGGGAGCAGGGGCTCAGATGAATTGGTGCCGGGAACCTCGGTGTTCCTCTCGAGGGAGACCAATATGTCGGGGAACTTTTTGGGTCGCAGCAAGGGTGCCCAATACCGTTTCAACCTTCAAGAAGGAACGTGGGACTTCTCCTGAGACGCTGTAGTGGGAAAGGGTTTCATCTTGCGATGACGGGGGAACCACGTGGTTTTTCTTGAGTTGCGGCGGGATTCTCGATTTACGACGGGGAATTCAGTATGCCACTTGTGTTGGCCCAGGGAAGTCCAATCTTCCATTCGTGTTGCCCAGGAGAGCTGAGGATTGCTCATGAGTAATTGCAGGGCTAATAGACCTCATCTAGGCTTGTGTCCAGAAGCTAATGTTCCTCTCCAGCGGCGACAGGGATCTCGTGGTTGCATTCCAGTTTCACCCAGGGAGTCAGGCCTCGTCTCGCGTGGAAGAAAAGATGTCCGCTCTCCTCTCGAGTCGCGACGGGTATCTCTTGGAGCCCACTGAATGGCCTAAAGGCACCCAAGCCTCCTGTGGAGTTCGGAGAGAGGACTCGGGATTGCTCTCTAGGCCAAGCAGGAAACGAAGGCCCTCATCTCGCGATGACGGTGGAGTCTCGGGGTTTTTCTCGAGCGGCGCCGCCAGTGTGGGGTTTCTCACGAGGTAGGACGGTGAGCTCAGGGAGCCTCTCGTGTGGCACCAAGGAAGTCGGGTCTCCATGCAAGGGGCGAGGGGGAGTGCGTCATTGCTCTAGAGTCATGGTAGGGGTATCGGGCCTCGAGACGCGGTGAAGAAGGACTCTCGAGGTCTTTCTCGGGTTGCGGCAGGAAACCCTGGGTTCCATCGTCTTGTGCCGATAACCTCAGGGAGCTTCTCAGGGTGCCTCTGAGAAGTCAGGGATACTGTGGAGTTGGGAGGGCTCTCTCGGAACTCCACTAGGTTTGGTTCCATGAAAGAGAGCTTCATCACCAGTTGAGGCAGGAACCTCAGGGTTCCTCTCCATTTCAGACTCCGATCGCAGGGTCCCTGCAGAGTTGGGACAGGAGAGTCAGGCCTCGTCTTGGGTTGAGGCATGGAACTGCGCTTGCCTCTTGAGGAGTTTTCGGGGTGACAGGCGACCTGTCGAGCTGTATTTGGAACCTGCGGGTTTTTACAGACGATGCACGGGGGTGTCAGTGCCCCTTCGTGTTGCGACTTCATCCACAGGGGTGAGTTTGAAGAGGTGTCCGGGCATCGGGTTCTTGTCAAGAGCAGACGGGGAAATCGGGATCTTTTGGAAGGTGGTTCTGCCCACGAGGATCCGTCTCAAACTTCCTCGTCAGACCGGCCTCATCCTGAGGTGCGACGGGAAGGTTGGGAACCCCTTCCAGACAAACCAGGGAAATGGACCCTCCTGTCGAGATCAGGAGGGGAGCAGGGGCTCAGATGAAGTGGTGCCGGGAACCACGGTGTTCCTCTCGAGGGAGACCGGTATGTCGGGGAACTTTGTGGGTCGCATCAAGGCTGCCAAGTACCGTTTCGAACTTCAAGACAGCACGTGGGACTTCTCTTGAGACGCCGTCACGGGAAAGGGCTTCATCTTGTGATGGCGGGGGAACCACGTGGTTTTTCTCGAGTTGCGGTGGGATTCTCGAGTTACGACGGGGAATTCAGGATGCCTCTTGTGTTGGCCCAGGGAAGTCCAGTCTTACATTCGAGTGGCGAAGGACAGTTGGGGATTGCTCTCGAGTCACTGCAGGGCAAATAGACCTCATCTAGGCTTATGTCCAGAAGCTAATATTCCTCTCCAGGGACGACAAGGATCTCGGTGTTGCGTTCCAGACTCATCCGGGGAGCAGGCCTCGTCTCGTGTGGAAAAAAAAATCCGCTCTCCTCTCGAGTCGCGACGAGTATCTCTTGGAGCCCACGGGGTGGACTAAAGGGAGTCAAGCCTCCTGTGGCATTTGGAGAAGGGACTCGGGATTGCTCTCTAGGCCATGCAGGAAACGAAGGCCCTCATCTCGGGATGAAGGGGGAGTCCCTGGGTTTTTCTTGATTGGAGGCGCCAGTGTGGGATTTCTCACGAGGTACGATGGCGAGCTCAGGGAGCCTCTCGTGGGGCACCAGGGAAGTCAGGTCTCCATGCGAGGGGCAAGCGGAGCGCATCATTACTCTCGAGTCATGATAGGGGAATTGGGCCTCAAGACGCGTTGAAGAAGGACTCTCCAGGGCTTTCCCGTGTTGTGGCAGGAAACCCTGGGGTCCCTCAACTTGTGTCGGTGACCTCAGGGAGCTCTCCGGGGGCCTCTGAGAAGTCAGGGATAGTCTGGATTTGGGAGGGGCCTCTCGGGACTCCACTGGGTTTGGTGCAATGGAAGAGGGCCTCATCTCCAGTTGAGGCAGGAACCTCAGGGTTCCTCTCCATTTCAGACTCCGATCGCAGGGTCCCTGCAGAGTTGGGACAGGAGAGTCAGGCCTCGTCTTGGGTTGAGGCATGGAACTGCGCTTGCCTCTTGAGGAGTTTTCGGGGTGACAGGCGACCTGTCGAGCTGTATTTGAAACCTGCGGTTTTTTCCAGACGATTCACGTGGGTGTCAGTGCCCCTTCATGTTGCGACTTCATCCACAGGGGTGAGTTTGAAGAGGTGTCCGGGCATCGGGTTCTTGTCAAGAGCAGACGGGGAAATCGGGATCTTTTGGAAGGTGGTTCTGCCCACGAGGATCCGTCTCAAACTTCCTCGTCAGACCGGCCTCATCCTGAGGTGCGACGGGAAGGTTGGGAACCCCTTCCAGACAAACCAGGGAAATGGACCCTTCTGTCGAGATCAGGAGGGGAGCAGGGGCTCAGATGAAGTGGTGCCGGGAACCACGGTGTTCCTCTCGAGGGAGACCGGTATGTCGGGGAACTTTGTGGGTCGCATCAAGGCTGCCAAGTACCGTTTCGAACTTCAAGACAGCACGTGGGACTTCTCTTGAGACGCCGTCACGGGAAAGGGCTTCATCTTGTGATGGCGGGGGAACCACGTGGTTTTTCTCGAGTTGCGGTGGGATTCTCGAGTTACGACGGGGAGGAATTCAGGATGCCTCTTGTGTTGGCCCAGGGAAGTCCAGTCTTACATTCGAGTGGCGAAGGACAGTTGGGGATTGCTCTCGAGTCACTGCAGGGCAAATAGACCTCATCTAGGCTTATGTCCAGAAGCTAATATTCCTCTCCAGGGACGACAAGGATCTCGGTGTTGCGTTCCAGACTCATCCGGGGAGCAGGCCTCGTCTCGTGTGGAAAAAAAATCTGCTCTCCTCTCGAGTCGCGACGAGTATCTCTTGGAGCCCACGGGGTGGACTAAAGGGAGTCAAGCCTCCTGTGGCATTTGGAGAAGGGACTCGGGATTGCTCTCTAGGCCATGCAGGAAACGAAGGCCCTCATCTCGGGATGAAGGGGGAGTCCCTGGGTTTTTCTTGATTGGAGGCGCCAGTGTGGGATTTCTCACGAGGTACGATGGCGAGCTCAGGGAGCCTCTCGTGGGGCACCAGGGAAGTCAGGTCTCCATGCGAGGGGCAAGCGGGAGCGCATCATTACTCTCGAGTCATGATAGGGGAATTGGGCCTCAAGACGCGTTGAAGAAGGACTCTCCAGGGCTTTCCCGTGTTGTGGCAGGAAACCCTGGGGTCCCTCAACTTGTGTCGGTGACCTCAGGGAGCTCTCCGGGGGCCTCTGAGAAGTCAGGGATAGTCTGGATTTGGGAGGGGCCTCTCGGGACTCCACTGGGTTTGGTGCAATGGAAGAGGGCCTCATCTCCAGTTGAGGCAGGAACCTCAGGGTTCCTCTCCATTTCAGACTCCGATCGCAGGGTCCCTGCAGAGTTGGGACAGGAGAGTCAGGCCTCATCTTGGGTTGAGGCATGGAACTCCACTTGCCTATCGAGGTGTTCACGGGGTGACAGGCCACTTGTCGAGCTGTATTTGGAACCTGCAGTTTTTTCCGGATGATGCACGGGGGTGTCAGTGCCCCTTCGTGTTGCGACTTCATCCACAGGTTTGCATTCGAAGAGGTGTCCAGGTATAGGGTTCTTATCAAGAGCAGACCGGGAAATCGGGGTCCTTCGGAATGTTTCACCACCCACGAGGCCCTGTCTCGAATTTCTTCGTGAGACCGGCCTCATCCTGAGGTGTGACGGGAAGGTCGGGAACCCCTTCCAGACAAAGCAGGGGAATCGACACACCTGTCGAGATCAGGAGGGGAGAATGGGCTCAGAGGAAATGGTGCCTGGAAACCTCGGTGTTCCTCTCGAGGGAGACCGGTATGTCGGGAACTTTGTTGGTCACATCAAGGCTGCCAAGTACCGTTTTGAACTTCAAGACAGAACGTGGGACTTCTCTTGAGACGCAGTCGCGGGAAAGGGCTTCATCTTCCGATGGTGTGGGAAGCACGTGGTTTTTCTTGAATTGTGGCGGGATTCTTGAGTTACGATGGGGAATTCACGATGCCTCTTGTGTTGGCCCAGGGAAGTCCAATCTTCCAATCGAGTTGCGAGGGAGAGCTGAGGATTGCTCTCGAGTCACTGCAGGGCAAATAGACCTCATCTAGGCTTGTGTCCAGAAGCTAATGTTCCTCTCCAGGGGCGACAGGGATCTCGAGGTTGCATTCCAGACTCACCCGGAGAGTCAGGCCTATCTCGAGTGGAAACAAAGAACTCCGGTCTCCTCTCGAGTCTCGCCGGGTATGTCTTGGAGCCCCCTGAGTGGCCTAAAGGGAGTCAAGCCTCCTGTGGAGTTTGAACAGAAGTCTCGGGATGACTCTCCAGGCCATGCAGTTCTCCTGAGACGCTGTAGCGGAAAGGGCTTCATCTTGCGATGACGGGGAGCCACGTGGTTTTTCTAATCACGTGACTCAGCAGGCTCTAAACCCGTGACTGAGCAGACACGAATCACGAAGCTCAGCAGACAATAATCAAGGAGCTGATCAGGCACGAATCTGGCAGCTCAGCAGGCCATAATAAAAGAGCTGAGCAGGAACGAATCTCGCAGATCAGCAGGCAATAATCCAGGAGCTGAGCAGGCTCGAATCTCGCAGATGAGCAGGTTATAATCAAGGAGCTGAGAAGGCACGAATCACGCAGCTGAGCAGGCAATAATCAAGGAGCTGAGCAGACTGTAATGAAGTGGCTAAGCAGACACGAGTCACGTGACTCAGCAGGCTCTAAACCCGTGACTGAGCAGATACAAGTCATGCAGCTCAGCAGGCAATAATCATGGAGCTGAGCAGGCAAGAATTACGCAGCTGAACAGGCAATAATCATATAGCTGAGCAGACTGTAATAACGTTGCTAAGCAGAATCTAATCACGTGACTCAGCAGGGTCTAAACCCGTGACTGAGCAGGGACGAATCACCCAACTCAGCAGGGAATAATCATAGAGCTGAGCAGACTGTAATGATGTGGCTAAGCAGACTCCAATCACGTGACTCAGCAGGGTCTACACCCGTGACTGAGCAGGCACGAATCACCCAGCTCAGCAGGCAATAATCATGGAGCTGAGCAGACTGTAATGAAGTGGCTAAGCAGACACTAGTCACGTGACTCAGCAGGCTCTAATCCCGTGACTGAGCAGATACGAGTCATGCAGCTCAGCAGGCAATAATCATGGAGCAGAGCAGGCATGAATCACGGAGTTCAGCTGGCAATAATCAAGGAGCGCAGCAGGCACGAATCACGCAGCTCAGTAGGCAGTAATCAAGGAGCTGAGCAGGCACAAAATACACAGCTCACTAGGCAATAATCATGGAGCTGAGCAGGCAGGAATCACGCAGTTCAGCAGGCAATAATCATGGAGCATAGCAGGCAAGAATTACGCAGCTGAACAGGGAATAATCATGTAGCTGAGCAGACTGTAATAACGTAGCTAAGCAGAATCTAATCACCTGACTCAGCAGACTCTAAACCCGTGACTGAGCAGACACGAATCACGCAGCTCAGCAGGCAATAATCAAGGAGCTGAGCAGGCACGAAATACACAGCTCAGTAGGCAATAATCATGGAGCTGAGCAGGCAGGAATCACGCAGTTTAGCAGGGAATAATCATGGAGTTGAGCAGACTGTAATGACGTGGCTAAGCAGACTCTAATCAAGTGACTCTGCAGGCACTAAAGCCGTGACTGAGAGGACAGGAATTTCCCAGCTAAGCAGGCAATAATCAAGGAGCCGAGGAGGCACGAATCACAGAGTCCAACAGGCAATAATCAAGATGCTGAGCAGGCAGGAATCATACAGCTCAGCAGGCAATAATCATGGAGCTGAGCAGGCAGGAATCATGCAGCTCAGCAGGCAATAATCAAGGAGTTGAGCAGGCACGAATCACCCAGCTCAGCAGGCAATAATCATGGAGCTCAGCAGGGAGGAATCACGCCGCTCAGCAGGCTATAATCATGGAGCTTAGCAGACTGTAATGACGAGGCTAAGCAGACTCTAATCACGTGACTCAGCAGGCTCTAAACCCGAGACTGAACAGACACAAATTACACAGCTCAGCAGACAATAATCAAGGATCTGAACAGGCACAAATCTCGCAGCTCAGCAGGCCATAATAAAAGAGCTGAGCAGGCACGAATCTCGCAGATCAGCAGGGAATAATCAAGGAGCTGAGCAGGCACGAATCACGCAGCTCAGCAGGCAATAATCAAGGAGCTGAGCAGACGTAATGACGTGGCTAAGAGGACTCTAATCACGTGACTCTGCAGGCGCTAAACGCTTGAGTGAGAGGACATGAATCACACAGCTAAGCAGGCAATAATCAAGGAGCTGAGCAGGCACGAATCATGAAGCTCAACAGGCAATAATAAAGGTGCTGAGCAAGCAGGAATCATGCAGCTCAGCAGGCAATAATCATGGACTTGAGCAGGCAGGAATCACGCAGCTCAGCAGGGAATAATCATGGAGTTGAGCAGACTGTAATGTCGTGGCTAAGCAGACTAATCACGTGACTCAGCAGGATCTAAACCCGTGAGTGAGCAGACAGGAGTCATGCAGCTCAGCAAGCAATAATCATGGAGCTGAGCAGACTGTAATGAAGTGGCTAAGCAGACCCTAGTCACGTGACTCACCAGGCTCTAAACCCGGTACTGAACAGACACGAGTCACGCACCTCAGCAGGCAATAATCATGGAGCTGAGCACGCACAAATCACGCAGCTCAGCTGGCAATAAACAAGGAGCTGAGCAGGCACGAATCTCGCAGCTCATCAGGCAATAATCAAGGAGCTGAGCAGGCACGGATCACCCAGCTCAGCAGGCAGTAATCATAGAGCTCAGAAGGCAGGAATCACGAGCTCAGCAGGCTATAATCAGGGAGCTGAGCAGACTGTAATGACGTGGCTAAGCAGACTCTAATCACGTGACTCAGCAGGCTCTAAACCCGTGACTGAGCAGACACGAATCACGAAGCTCAGCAGACAATAATCAAGGAGCTGATCAGGCACGAATCTGGCAGCTCAGCAGGCCATAATAAAAGAGCTGAGCAGGAACGAATCTCGCAGATCAGCAGGCAATAATCCAGGAGCTGAGCAGGCTCGAATCTCGCAGATGAGCAGGTTATAATCAAGGAGCTGAGAAGGCACGAATCACGCAGCTGAGCAGGCAATAATCAAGGAGCTGAGCAGACTGTAATGAAGTGGCTAAGCAGACACGAGTCACGTGACTCAGCAGGCTCTAAACCCGTGACTGAGCAGATACAAGTCATGCAGCTCAGCAGGCAATAATCATGGAGCTGAGCAGGCATGAATCACCCAGTTCAGCAGGAAAAAATCAAGGAGCTGAACAAGCAGGAATCACGCAGCTCAGCAGGCAATAATCATGGAGCTGAGCAGGCAAGAATTACGCAGCTGAACAGGCAATAATCATATAGCTGAGCAGACTGTAATAACGTTGCTAAGCAGAATCTAATCACGTGACTCAGCAGGGTCTAAACCCGTGACTGAGCAGGGACGAATCACCCAACTCAGCAGGGAATAATCATAGAGCTGAGCAGACTGTAATGATGTGGCTAAGCAGACTCCAATCACGTGACTCAGCAGGGTCTACACCCGTGACTGAGCAGGCACGAATCACCCAGCTCAGCAGGCAATAATCATGGAGCTGAGCAGACTGTAATGAAGTGGCTAAGCAGACACTAGTCACGTGACTCAGCAGGCTCTAATCCCGTGACTGAGCAGATACGAGTCATGCAGCTCAGCAGGCAATAATCATGGAGCAGAGCAGGCATGAATCACGGAGTTCAGCTGGCAATAATCAAGGAGCGCAGCAGGCACGAATCACGCAGCTCAGTAGGCAGTAATCAAGGAGCTGAGCAGGCACAAAATACACAGCTCACTAGGCAATAATCATGGAGCTGAGCAGGCAGGAATCACGCAGTTCAGCAGGCAATAATCATGGAGCTTAGCAGGCAAGAATTACGCAGCTGAACAGGGAATAATCATGTAGCTGAGCAGACTGTAATAACGTAGCTAAGCAGAATCTAATCACCTGACTCAGCAGACTCTAAACCCGTGACTGAGCAGACACGAATCACGCAGCTCAGCAGGCAATAATCATGGAGCTGAGCAGGCAGGAATCACGCAGTTCAGCAGGCAATAATCATGGAGCTGAGCAGGCAGGAATCACGCAGTTTAGCAGGGAATAATCATGGAGTTGAGCAGACTGTAATGACGTGGCTAAGCAGACTCTAATCAAGTGACTCTGCAGGCACTAAAGCCGTGACTGAGAGGACAGGAATTTCCCAGCTAAGCAGGCAATAATCAAGGAGCCGAGGAGGCACGAATCACAGAGTCCAACAGGCAATAATCAAGATGCTGAGCAGGCAGGAATCATACAGCTCAGCAGGCAATAATCATGGAGCTGAGCAGGCAGGAATCATGCAGCTCAGCAGGCAATAATCAAGGAGTTGAGCAGGCACGAATCACCCAGCTCAGCAGGCACGAATCATGGAGCTCAGCAGGGAGGAATCACGCCGCTCAGCAGGCTATAATCATGGAGCTTAGCAGACTGTAATGACGAGGCTAAGCAGACTCTAATCACGTGACTCAGCAGGCTCTAAACCCGAGACTGAACAGACACAAATTACACAGCTCAGCAGACAATAATCAAGGATCTGAACAGGCACAAATCTCGCAGCTCAGCAGGCCATAATAAAAGAGCTGAGCAGGCACGAATCACGCAGATCAGCAGGGAATAATCAAGGAGCTGAGCAGGCACGAATCACGCAGCTCAGCAGGCAATAATCAAGAATCACTGAATCAGCAGACGTAATCACGTGGCTAAGAGGACTCTAATCACGTGACTCTGCAGGCGCTAAACGCTTGGAATGAGAGGACAGGAATCACACAGCTAAGCAGGCAATAATAGGCACGAATCATGAAGCTCAACAGGCAATAATAAAGGTGCTGAGCAAGCAGGAATCATGCAGCTCAGCAGGCAATAATCATGGATGAGCAGGCAAGAATCACGCAGCCCACCTGGCAATTATCAAGCTGATGAGCAGGCAGGAATCAAGCAGCTCAGCTCGCAATAATCTAGCAGATGAGCAGGCTGGAATCACACAGCTCAGCTGGCAATTGTCAAGCAGAGGAGCAGACCCAGATCACGTGACTGAGCACACACTGTTCACTTGGCTGATCATACACTGATCAGGTGACTGATCTTGTACTGATCACGTGGCTATCATGAACTGATCACGTGACTGCCCATGCACTGATCAGGTGGATGATTATGCACTGATCACGTGGCTGATCATGCACTGATCAGGTGGCTATCATGCACTGATCACGTGGCTAACATGCACTGATCACTTGGCTGCTCACACTCTGATCATGTGAATGATCATGCACTGATCACGTGGCTATCATTCACTGATCACGTGACTGCCCATGCACTGATCACGTGACTGATCATACACTGATCACGTGACTGGTCATGCAATGATCACCTGGCTGATCATACAGTGATCACGTGGTTGATAATGCACTGATCACTAGGCTGATCATACACTGGTCACGTGGCTGATCATGCACGAATCATGCTGCTGATCATGAATTCATCAGGTGGCTATCATGCACTGATCAAGTGGCTGATCATGCACTGATCTCGTGGCTATCATGCACTGATCACGTGGCTGATCATGCACTGACCACATGGCTATCATGCACTGATCACGTGACGGCGCATGCACTGATCGGGTAACTGAGCATGCAAAGATAACGTGGCTATCATGCAGTGATCACGTGGCTGATCATGCACTGATAACTGGACTGATCATGCACCGATCACGTGGCTATCATGCACTGATCACGTGGCTATCATGCACTGATCACGGAGCTGATCATGCAGTGTTCACATACCTATCATGCACTGATCTCATGACTGTGCATGGACTGATCACGTGGATATCATACACTGATCACGTGACAGATCATGCACTGATAAAGTGACTGATCCTGCACTGATCAGTTGGCTATCATGCACTGACTACGTGGCTGATCATGCACTGATCACGTGACTGATCATGCACTGATTACGTGGCTATCATGCACTGATCAAGTGGCTGATCATACACTGGTCATGTAACTGATCATGCACTCATCACGTGGCTGATCATGCACGAATCACTTTGCTGATCATGCACTGATCAGGTGGCTATCATGCACTGGTCACGTGGCTGGTCATACACTTATCACGTGACTGATCATGCACTCATCACGTGGCTGATCATGCACGAATCACTTTGCTGATCATGCACTGATCAGGTGGCTATCATGCACTGGTCACGTGGCTGGTCATACACTTATCACGTGACTGATCATGCATTGATCACGTGGCTGATCATGCAATGATCACGTGTCTGATCGTACACCAATCACGTGGTTGATCCTGCACTAATCACGCTGCTTATAATGCACTGATCAGGTGGCTATCATGCACTGATCACGTGACTGATCATGCACTGATCACGTGGCTGTCATGCACTAATCACGTGTCTATCATGCACTGATCACATGACAGATCATGCACTGATCATGTGGCTGACATGCACTGATCATGCACTGATCACATGACTGATCATGCACTGATCACGTGTCTGATCATGCACTGATCACGTGACTGATTATGCACTGATCACGTGGCTGATCATGCACTGATCACGACTGATGATCATGCACTGATCACGTGACTGATCATGCACTGATCACGTGGCTGATCATGCACTGATCACGCACACGATCACGCGGCTGATCACGTGCACTGATCACGGATCACTGCGATCATGCACTGATCACGTGACTGATCATGCACTGATCACGTGGCTGATCATGCACTGATCACGTGGCTGATCATGCACTGATCACGCGGCTGATCATGCACTGATCACGTGACTGATCATGCACTGATCACGCGGACTGATCATCATGCACTGATCACGCGGCTTGATCATGCACTGATCACGTGGCTGATCATGCACTGATCACGTGGCTGATCATGCACTGATCACGTGACTGATCATGCACTGATCACGCGACTGATCATGCACTGATCACGCGGCTGATCATGCACTGATCACGTGGCTGATCATGCACTGATCACGTGGCTGATCATGCACTGATCACGTGGCTGATCATGCACTGATCACGTGGCTGATCATGCACTGATCACGTGGCTGATCATGCACTGATCACGCGGCTGATCATGCACTGATCACGCGGCTGATCATGCACTGATCACGCGGCTGATCATGCACTGATCACGCGACTGATCATGCACTGATCACGCGGCTGATCATGCACTGATCACGTGACTGATCATGCACTGATCACGTGGCTGATCATGCACTGATCACGCGGCTGATCATGCACTGATCACGCGACTGCTGATCATGCACTGATCACGCGACGATCATGCACTGATCACGTGGCTGATCATGCACTGATCACGTGGGTGATCATGCATCATGCACTGATCACGCACTGGCTGATCATGCACTGATCACGTGGCTGATCATGCACTGATCACGCGGCTGATCATGCACTGATCACGCGGGCTGATCATGCACTGATCACGTGGCTGATCATGCACTGATCACGTGACTGATCATGCACTGATCACGCGACACATGCACTGATCATGCACTGATCACGCACTGATCACGCGGCTGATCATGCACTGATCACGCGACTGATCATGCACTGATCACGTGGCTGATCATGCACTGATCACGTGACTGATCATGCACTGATCACGTGACTGATCATGCACTGATCACGCGGCTGATCATGCACTGATCACGTGGCTGATCATGCACTGATCACGCGACTGATCATGCACTGATCACGTGGCTGATCACGCACTGATCACGCACTATCATGCACTGATCACGTGGCTGATCATGCACTGATCACGCTGATCATGCACTGATCATGCACTGATCACGCATGCACTGATGATCACGCATCATGCACTGATCACGTGGCTGATCATGCACACTTGATCACGTGGCTGATCATGCACTGATCACGCACTGATCATGCACTGATCACGACTGATCATGCACTGATCACGTGGCTGATCATGCACTGATCACGTGGCTGATCATGCACTGATCACGTGGCTGATCATGCACTGATCACGTGGCTGATCATGCACTGATCACGTGGCTGATCATGCACTGATCACGTGGCTGATCATGCACTGATCACGCGGCTGATCATGCACTGATCACGCGGCTGATCATGCACTGATCACGATGGCTGATCATGCACTGATCACGTGGCTGATCATGCACTGATCACGCGGGCTGATCATGCACTGATCACGCGGCTGATCATGCACTGATCACGTGACTGATCATGCACTGATCACGCGGCTGATCATGCACTGATCACGCGGCTGATCATGCACTGATCACGTGGCTGATCATGCACTGATCACGCGCCTGATCACGCTGACTGATCATGCACTGATCACGTGGCTGATCATGCACTGATCACGTGGCTGATCATGCACTGATCACGCACTGATCATGCACTGATCACGATCACGTGACTGATCATGCACTGATCACGTGGCTGATCATGCACTGATCACGTGGATCATGATCATGCACTGATCACGATGGCTGATCATGCACTGATCACGTGACTGATCATGCACTGATCACGTGGCACTGATCATGCACTGATCACGTGACTGATCATGCACTGATCACGCGGCTGATCATGCACTGATCACGTGGCTGATGCACTGATCACGGGCTGATCACACTGATCACGGCTGATCATGCACTGATCACGTGGACTGATCATGCACTGATCACGTGACTGATCATGCACTGATCACGCGGCTGATCATGCACTGATCACGTGGCTGATCATGCACTGATCACGTGGCTGATCATGCACTGATCACGCGACTGATCATGCACTGATCACGTGGCTGATCATGCACTGATCACGTGGCTGATCATGCACTGATCACGTGGCTGATCATGCACTGATCACGTGGCTGATCATGCACTGATCACGCGACTGATCATGCACTGATCACGTGGCTGATCATGCACTGATCACGCGCTGATCATGCACTGATCACGGGCTGATCATGCACTGATCACGTGACTGATCATCATGCACTGATCACGTGGCTGATCATGCACTGATCACGGCTGATCATGCACTGATCACGTGGCTGATCATGCACTGATCACGCGACTGATCATGCACTGATCACGTGGCTGATCATGCACTGATCACGCACGCTGATCATGCACACTGATCACGCGGACTGATGATCACTGATCACGGACTGATCATGCACTGATCACGCACTGATCTGATCATGCACTGATCACGCGGCTGATCATGCACTGATCACGCGGCTGATCATGCACTGATCACGTGGCTGATCATGCACTGATCACGTGGCTGATCATGCACTGATCACGTGGCTGATCATGCACTGATCACGTGACTGATCATGCACTGATCACGTGGCATGATCATGCACTGATCACGCTGATCACTGATCACGGCTGATCACGCACTGATCACGATCTGATCATGCACTGATCACGTGGCTGATCATGCACTGACTGATCCAAGATCATGATGATCATGCACTGATCACGTGACTGATCATGCACTGATCACGTGGCTGATCATGCACTGATCACGGCGGATCTGATCATGCACTGATCACGCGGCTCATGCACTGATCACGGGGCTGATCATGCACTGATCACGTGGCTGATCATGCACTGATCACGTGGCTGATCATGCACTGATCACGTGGCTGATCATGCACTGATCACGGGCTGATCATGATCATGCACTGATCACATGCACTGATCACGCACTGATGATGCACTGATCACGTGGCTGATCATGCACTGATCACGTGCTGATCATGCACTGATCACGTGGCTGATCATCATGCACTGATCACGTGACTGATCATGCACTGATCACGTGGCTGATCATGCACTGATCACGTGGCTGATCATGCACTGATCACGTGGCTGATCATGCACTGATCACGTGCTGATCATGCACTGATCACGCGATGATCATGCACTGATCACGTGGCTGATCATGCACTGATCACGTGGCTGATCATGCACTGATCACGGCTGATCACGCACTGATCACGCTGATCATGCACGATCATGGCTGATCATGCACTGATCACGTGGCTGATCATGCACTGATCACGTGGCTGATCATGCACTGATCACGTGCTGATCATGCACTGATCACGTGGGCTGATCATGCACTGATCACGCGGCTGATCATGCACTGATCACACGTGACTGATCATGCACTGATCACGGGCTGATCATGCACTGATCACGTGGCTGATCATGCACTGATCACATGCCTGATCATGCACTGATCACGCGCCTGATCATGCACTGATCGTGACGATCATGCACTCATGCACTGATCACGCACTGATCACGATCATCATGCACTGATCACGTGGCTGATCATGCACTGATCACACGGGCTGATCATACACTGATCACGTGACTGATCATGCACTGATCACGTGGCTGAAAATGCACTGATCACGTGGCTGATCGCACTGATCACATGCTGATCATGCACTGATCACGAGACTGATCATGCACTGATCACGCACATGATCATGACATGATCACGTGATCATCATGCACTGATCACGCGACTGATCATGCACTGATCACGGCTGATGGATCATGCACTGATCACGTGGCTGATCATGCACTGATCACGCACTGATCATGCACTGATCACGTGGCTGATCATGCACTGATCACGCGGCTGATCATGCACTGATCACGTGGCTGATCATGCACTGATCACGTGGCTGATCAATGCACTGATCACGTGGCTGATCATGCACTGATCACGTGGCTGATCATGCACTGATCACGTGGCTGATCATGCACTGATCACGGCTGATCATGCACTGATCACGTGCCTGATCATACACTGATCACGATCATGCATGACTGATCATGCACTGATGACGTGGCTGATCATGCACTGATCACGTGGCTGATCATGCACTGATCACGTGGCTGATCATGCACTGATCACGTGGCTGATCATGCACTGATCACGTGGCTGATCATGCACTGATCACGTGGCTGATCATGCACTGATCACGTGGCTGATCATGCACTGATCACGTGACTGATCATGCACTCATGCATGACATGGCTGATGATCATGCACTGATCACGTGGCTGATCATGCACTGATCACGTGGCTGATCATGCACTGATCACGTGCCTGATCATGCACTGATCACGTGACTGATCATGCACTGATCACGTGGCTGATCATGCACTGATCACGTGACTGATCATGCACTGATCACGTGACTGATCATGATCACTGATCACACTGATCATGCACTGATCACGTGGCTGATCATGCACTGATCACGTGGCTGATCATGCACTGATCACGTGACTGATCATGCACTGATCACGTGACTGATCATGCACTGATCGCACGGCTGATCATGCACTGATCACGTGGCTGATCATGCACTGATCACGTGGCTGATCATGCACTGATCACGTGGCTGATCATACACTGATCACGTGACTGTGCATGCACTGATCACGTGGCTGATCATGCACTGATCACGTGGCTGATCATGCACTGATCACGTGGCTGATCATGCACTGATCACGAGACTGCACATGCACTGATCACGTGGCTGATCATGCACTGATCACCTGGCTGATCATGCACACTGATCACGTGGCTGATCATGCACTGATCACGTGGCGATCATGCACTGATCACGTGACTGATCATGCACTGATCACGATCACTGATCATCATGCACTGATCACGCGACTGATCATGCACTGATCACGTGGCTGATCATGCACTGATCACGTGGCTGATCATGCACTGATCACGTGACTGATCATGCACTGATCACGCACCTGATCATGCACTGATCACGCGGCTGATCATGCACTGATCACGCGACTGATCATGCACTGATCACGTGGCTGATCATGCACTGATCACGTGGCTGATCATGCACTGATCACGTGGCTGAAATGCACTGATCACGTGGCTGATCATGCACTGATCACGTGGCTGATCATGCACTGATCACGTGGCTGATCATGCACTGATCACACGGCTGATCATGCACTGATCACGGCTGATCATGCACTGATCACGCACTGATCATGCACTGATCACGTGGCTGATCATGCACTGATCACGTGACTGATCATGCACTGATCACGCGACTGATCATGCACTGATCACGTGGCTGATCATGCACTGATCACGCGGCTGATCATGCACTGATCATGACGGACTGATCATGCACTGATCACGCGGCTGATCATGCACTGATCACGAGACCTGATCATGCACTGATCACGTGGCTGATCATGATGCACTGATCACGCGGCTGATCATGCACGCGATCACGCATGCACTGATCACGTGACTGATCATGCACTGATCACGTGGCTGATCATGCACTGATCACGTGGCTGATCATGCACTGATCACGCGGCTGATCATGCACTGATCACGTGGCTGATCACCATGCACTGATCACGCGGCTGATCATGCACTGATCACGTGGCTGATCATGCACTGATCACGTGCCTGATCATGCACTGATCACGTGGCTGATCATGCACTGATCACGTGGCTGATCATGCACTGATCACGTGGCTGATCATGCACTGATCACGTGATCTGATCATGCACTGATCACGCACTGATCATGCACTGATCACGTGGGCTGATCATGCACTGATCACGTGGCTGATCATGCACTGATCACGTGGCTGATCATGCACTGATCACGTGGCTGATCATGCACTGATCACGTGGCTGATCATGCACTGATCACGTGGCTGATCATGCACGTGATGACACGGGCTGATCATGCACTGATCACGTGGCTGATCATGCACTGATCACGTGGCTGATCATGCACTGATCACGCGGCTGATCATGCACTGATCACGTGGCTGATCATGCACTGATCACGGGCTGATCATGCACTGATCACGTGTCTGATCATGCACTGATCACATGGCTGATAATGCACTGATCACGCTGGCTGATCATGCACTGATCACGTGATCTGATCATGCACTGACTGATCACGTGGCTGATCATGCACTGATCACGTGGCTGATCATGCACTGATCACGCGGCTGATCATGCACTGATCACGTGGCTGATCATGCACTGATCACGTGGCTGATCGCACTGATCACGTGACTGATCATGCACTGATCACGCGCCTGATCATGCACTGATCACGTGGCTGACCATGCACTGATCACGAAGCTGATCATACA